>NC_072393.2:54915000-64915000 GCF_028885625.2 Pongo pygmaeus
AACTACCCGAGACTGGGTAATTTATAAAGAAAAGAGCTTTAATTGACTCACAGTTCCACAGGGCTGGGGAATCCTCAGGAAACTTACAATCATAGCAAAAGGGGAAGGGGAAGCAAGGCACGTCTTATATGGTGGCAGGAGGGAGAAAGAGCAAGAGGAGGGAACCACCACACAGTGTCAAGCCATCAGATCTCGAGCGAACTCACTCATGATCACAAGAACAGCATGGGGGAAACTGCCCCCACGATCCAATTACCTCCCACCATGTCCTTCCCTGGACCCGCTGAGATTATAATTCATGATGAGATTTCAGTGGGGACACAGAGCCAAACCATATCAGTTGCCAAGGCTGATCTTAAACTCCTGGGCTCCAGCAATCCTCCTGCCTCAGCCTCCCAAAGTGCTGGGATTATAGGCATGAGCTACCGTGCCCAGCCGCGTTGTCATCTTAATACTGTTGTCTTCCAGTCTATAAACTTGGGATGTCTTTCCATTTATGTCTGTTACGAATTTCTTTCTTTCTTTTGTGTATTGACTGTCAGTCTTTCACCATTGAGTAGGATGTTTGCTGTTGGTTTTTCATAAATGCCTAAGCCAGTGTTTCTGTTTTGTTTTGTTTTCTTCTTTTTTGAGATGGAGTCTAACTCAGGCTGGAGTGCAGTGGTGTGATCTTGGCTCACTGCAAACTCTGCCTCCTGGGTTCAAGCGATTCTTCCGCCTCAGCCTCCCAAATAGCTGGGATTACAGATGCCTGCCACCAGGCCTGGCTACTTTTTGTGTTTTTAGTGGAGGCAGGGTTTCCCCATGTTGGCCAGGCTGGACTCGAACCCCTGACCTCAAGTGATCTGTCTGCCTCGGTCTCCCAAAAAGCTGGGAATACACATGTGAGCCACCGCACCCTGCCTAAGCCAGTGTTTCTTATTTTTTATTTTTATTTTTTCGAGATGGAGTCTCACTCTGTTGCCCAGGCTGGAGTGCAATGGCACAGTCTCGGCTCACTGCAAACTCTGCCTCCCGGGTTCAAGTGATTCTCCTGCCTCAGCCTCCTGAGTACCTGGGATTACTGCCCACCACCACACCGGGCTAATTTTTGTACTTTTAGTAGAGACAGGGTTTCACCGTGTTGGCCACGCTGGTCTCCAACTCCTGACCTCAGATGATCCACCCCCCTTGGCCTCCCAAAGTGCTGGGATTACAAGCGTGAGCCACCGTGATCAGTCAGCCAGTGTTACATTGCCTCAGGGGAGTCTTTCCAAACACTCATCCCTTGAGATGTTTGTAAACTTGTATAATGCCATAAAAATGATTTTAACCACTCACACATTTCTTAGAAATGCTTGTTCCCTGGTGCCATAAAGAAATAGCACTTGCGGCCGGGCACGGTGGCTCACGCCTGTAATCCCAGCACTTTGGGAGGCCGAGGCGTGCAGATCACAAGGTCAAGAGATCGAGACCATCCTGGCTAACACGGTGAAACCCCGTCTCTACTAAAAATACAAAAAAAATTAGCCAGGCGCGGTGGCAGGTGCCTATAGTCCCAGCTACTCAGGGGGCTGAGGCAGGAGAATGGCGTGAACCCGGGAGGCAGAGCTTGCAGTGAGCCGAGATCGCGCCACTGCACTCCAGCCTGGGCAACACAGTGAGACTCCGCCTCAAAAAAAAAAAAAAAAAAATAGCACTTGAACATAAATTTAATTTCCTCAGCAAGGCCATTTTTTTTTTTTTTTTTTTTGAGACGGAATTTCACTCTTGTTGCCCAGGCTGGAGTGCAATGACACCATCTCCACTCACTGCACCCTCCGCCTCCAGGGTTCAAGCAATTCTGCTGTCTCAGCTCCCGAGTAGCTGGGATTACAGGCATGCACCACCACGCCCGGCTAATGTTGTATTTTTAGTAGAGACGGGGTTTCTCCATGTTGGTCAGGCTGGTCTCAAACTCCTGACCTCAGGTGATCCACCCGCCTCGGCCTCCCAAAGTGCTGGGATTACAGGCATGAGCCACTGAGCCCGGCCAGCAAGGCCATTTTTACTTTCTGCAGAAAAGGTACACTCGCCAGCAGTTTTGCCACAAGAGTACACCGAACAAAGAAGACAGGGTCATTTATAACCTGACGCATCCACCCTACTGCTGTGTCAGTTTCCATTGGCTGGAACGGGACCTCACATTCTGTATTTGTCCCGATTGGCTAGCAACTTGGAATTTTTTAAAAGAGGCAAAGGCAGAGGAGAACAAAGGAAGGGGGAAGTAACCTGTGGAATGTTGAGAAAGGTAAAAACACCTTCAAATAAGGAAGAGGAACAGGCTATGACCTAATGCTTGTTTGGACCAGTATAAGCATGCCAGGGCAAACATTTAGGCTAAATTGTGGGAGCTAAGAACATAAAGTACATTGATTTCTTTATTATGGCTAGCAGATATTTAAGAATGTTAGCACAGGTCTTTGAATACATTTTACTTCTAAGAGAAGTTACTATTTATTCCTAATTAGATGGGGAGGAAAGTCTCTTTGAAGAGGAACCGCTACTTTAATTTTTACACATTGCTAACTGATGAAATTGTATTTGGAGACTCACTCTGTAAATTGCCTCTTTCCTTATTTTTCCATTTTTTATTTTTAGATTACTTATTTATTTTGAGACACAGTGTCACTCTGTCACCCAGGCTGGGGTGCAGTGGCTCAATCTTAGCCCATTGCAACCTCGGCCTCCCGGTTTAAAGGGATTCTCCTGCCAGGCTGGTTTCACTATGTTGGCCAAGCTGGTCTCAAACTCCTGACCTCAAGTGATCTTCCCGCCTCGGCCTCGGAAAGTGCTGGGATCACAGGTGTGAGCCACAGCGCCCGGCCCTCTCCTCTTTTGGCCTTGGGCTTTATACTCAACAATGACCACCAGATGGTGCTGCAGGCACATCACAGCGTTGCCTGAAGCACAGCATGCTGTGGCTGGGTTATTACAGTTGAGATTTATTTACCTGGATTTATTATTTTATTTATTTATTTATTTATTTATTTATTTATTTATTTATTTATTTCAGTAGGAAAGGTAGGGCCTGCTATTTACCAGGTTTTTTTTTTAAGTGACAGAGAAAGACTGTCTTAAACACACACACACACACACACACACATTTTATAAAACAGTTTAATGGCCGGGCGGGGTGGCTCATGTCTTAATCCCAGCATTTTAGGAGGCTGAGGCGGGAGGATGACCTGAGATCAGGACTTCAAGACCAGCCTGGCCAACATGGTGAAACCCCGTCTCTACTAAAAATACAAAAATTAGCCAGGTGTGGTGGCTCACACCTGTAGTCCCAGCTACTCAGGAGTCTGAAGCAGGAGAATTGCTTGAACCTGGGAGGCAGAGGTTGCAGTGAGCGGAGATCGTGCCATTGCACTCTAGCCTGGGCGACAGAGCAAGACTCCATCTCAAAAAAAGAAAAAACAGTTTTTAGGCCCCATTATGCCTCTGTGTGATTCGCTGTGTCCTAATCTTGGCCACACACACACACACACACACACACACACACACACACACACTTATTATTTTTCTTGAGACAGAGTATTGTTCTGTTGCTGAGGCTGGAGTGCAGCGTTGTGATCTCGGCTCACTGCAGCCTCCACCTCCCAGGTTCAAGCGATTCTCCTGCCTCAGCCTCCAGGGTAGCTGAGATTACAGGTGCCCGCCACCACACCCGGCTAATTTTTCTATTTTTAGTAGAGACAGGGGTCTCGCCATGTTCACCAGGCTGGTCTCAAACTCCTGGCCTCAGGTGATCCACCCGCCCCGGCCTCCCAAAATGCTGGGATTACTGGCGTGAGCCACGGCACCCAGCCCTGTTTGTTATTTTAAAATGAAGACATCCTTAAGCATGAAAATGTCTTTAAATATTTTGAAAAAAGGTTTCTAAAGCCATGAAGGCCTATAGTACCCTACGTCTTATATAATTAAATTATAATTAAAGATTTAATCTGGCCGGGCACGGTGGCTCACACCTGTAATCCCAGCACTTTAAGAGGCCGAGGCGGGAGGATCACAAGGTCAGGAGATCGAGACCATCCTGGCTAACATGGTGAAACCCCATCTGTACTAAAAATACAAAAAATTAGGCAGGCGTCGTGGCGGACGCCTATAGTCCCAGCTACTGGAGAGGCTGAGGCAGGAGAACGGCGTGAACCCGGGAGGCGGAGCTTGCAGTGAGCTGAGATTGCGCCACTGCCCTCCAACCTGGGCGACAGAGTGAGACTCTGTCTCAGAAAAAAAAAAAAAAATTAATCTTTGCAGATATTCATTTTCTCACAGAATTGGACTCTTTTTTTTCTTTTTCTTTCTTTCTTTTTTTTTTTTTTTTTTTGAGACAGGGTCTTGCTCTGTTACCCAGGTGGAGTGCAGTGGCATCAACACAGCTCACTGCAGCCTGGAACTCTTGGCCTAAACCCATCCTCCTATCTCAGCCTACCGAATAGCTGGGACCACAGGCACACGCCACCATGCGCAGCTAATTTTTTTTATTTTTTGTAGAGGAGGGGGGGTCTCACTATGTTGCCCAGGGTGGTCTCAAACCCCTGGGCTCAAGTAATCCTCCTGCCTTGGCCTCCCAGAATGCTGGGATTATAGGCATGAGGCACCAACACAAAGTTATTTTCTAAAGTGAGCTGCGGCACCAACACTCACACCTACTCGCTGTGTGCCCAGCACTGCTCATGAACAGCAGTTCTTGAACCCTTTGGTCCCAAGACCCCTTCACATTCTCAAAAATCACTGAGGCTGAGCACGGTGGCTCACGCCTGTAATCCCAGCACTTTGGGAGGCTGAGGCGGGTGGATCACCTGAGGTCAGGAGTTCCAGACCAGCCTGGCCAGCATGGTGAAACCCCATCTCTACTAAAAATACAAAAAAAAAAGGCCAGGCGCGGTGACTCACGCCTGTAATCCAGCACTTTGGGAGGCCGAGGCGGGTGGATCACGAGGTCAGATCAAGACCATCCTGGCTAACACAGTGAAACCCCATCTCTACTAAAAATACAAAAAAAATTAGCTGGGCGTGGTGGCGGGCGCCTGTAGTCCCAGCTACTCGGGAGGCTGAGGCAGGAGAATGGGGTGAAGCCTGGAGGCGGAGCTTGCAGTGAGCCGAGATGGCGCCACTGCACTCCAGCCTGGGTGACAGAGCAAGACTCCATCTCAAAAAAAAAAAAAAAAAAAAAAAAAATTAGCCGGGCTTGGTGGCAGGCACCTGTAATCCCAGCTACTCGAGAGGCTGAGGCAAAAGAATCGCTTGCACCCGGGAGGCAGAGATTGCAGTGAGCTGAGATTGCGCCACTGCACTCTGGCCTGGGTGACGGTGAGACTCCATCTCAAAAATCATAATAATAACAATAATAAATTGATGGGCGGGCATGGGGGCTCACGCCTGTAATCCCAGCACTTTGGGAGGCCGAGGCGGGTGGATCGCGAGGTCAAGCGATAAAGACCATCCTGGCCAACATGGTAAAACCCCTTCTCTACTAAAAATACAAAAAAAAAAAAAAAAAAAAAAAAAATTAGCTGGGTGTGGTAACGCACACCTGTAGTCCCAGCTGCTCGGGAGGCTGAGATAGGACAATCTCTTGAACCCAGGAGGCAGAGGTTGCAGTGAGCCAAGACCATGTCTCTGCACTCCGGCTTGGCGACAGAGCAAGACTCGGTCTTAATAATAATAATAATAATTGATTACATTGTACCAGCTCTAGAAAAGAAAAAAGAAAAAAAATCATTGATGATAGTCTCTTAGGCTGGGGGTGGTGGCTTGTGCCTGTAATCTCAACACTGGGAGACAAAGGTGGAAGGATCGTTTGCGATCAGCCTAGTGGGAACTTGTCTCTACAAAAAATAAAAAATAATAAAATTAGGCCCGGTGCAGTGGCTCATGACGGTAATCCCAGCACTTTGGGAGGTTAAGATGGGCAGATCGCTTGAGCACAGGAGTTTGAGACCAGCCTGGGCAGTATATTGAGACCCTGTCTGTACAAAAAAAATTAAAAATTAGGCAGGTGTAGTGGCACATGCCTGTGATTCCAGCTGCTTGGGAGGCTGAGGTGAGAGAATCGTTTGAGTCTGGGAGGTCGAGGCTGCAGTACACTGATTGTGTCACTATACTCCAGCCTATAGATATACTACATGTGTATATATATATATACGTAGAGGTGGCGCTTGTGAATTCTTTTTTAATTTTATTATTTTTATTTTCTTTTTGAGACAGTCTTGCTCTGTCACACAGGCTGGAATGCAGTAGCACAATCTCAGCTCATTACAACCTCTGCCTCCCAGGTTCAAGTGATTCTCCTGCCTCAGCCTTCCAAGTAGCTGGGATTACAGGCATGCGCCATGATGCCTGGCTATTTTCTGTATTTTTATTTTATTTATGTATTTATTTAGAGACGGAGTTTTGTTCTTGTTGCCCAGGCTGGAGTGCAATGGCGTGATCTCGGCTCACTGCAACCTCCACCTCCCGGATTCAAGCAATTCTCCTGTCTCAGCCTCCCAAGTAGCTGGGATTACAGGCGCCCACCAGCACGCCCGGATAATTTTTGTATTTTTAGTAGGGATGGGGTTTCACCACGTTGGCTAGGCTGATCTGGAACTCCTGATCTCAGCTTCCCAAAGTGCTGGGATTACAGGCGTGAGCCACCTCACCCAGTCTATTTTTTGTATTTTTAGTAGAGACAGTGTTTCCCCATGTTGGCCAAGCTGGTCTGGAACTCCTGACCTCAAGTGACGAGCCTGCCCTGGCCTCCCAAAGTGCTAGGATTACAGGCTTGAGCCACCATACCCAGCCTTAGTTTTATTTTAAGTTCCGGGGCACATGTGCGGGGCATGCAGGTTTGTTGCATAGGTAAACGTGTGCCATGGTGGTTTGCTGTGCCTGTTAACCCATCACCTGGTATTAAGCCCCGCATCTGTTAGCTATTTATCCTGATGCTCTCCCTCCCCACCGCCCTGCAACACGCCCCAGTGTATGTTGTTCCCCTCCCCGTGTCCTTGTGTTCTCATTGTTCAGCTCCCACTTATAAATGAGAACATACGGTGTTTGGTTGGTTTTCTTTTCTTTTCTTTTTTTTTTTTAGACGGAGTCTCGCTCTGTCACCCAGGCTGGAGTGCAGTGGCGTGATCTCAGCTCACTGCAAGCTTCGCCTCTCAAGTTCACACCATTCTCCTGCCTCAGCCTCCCGAGTAGCTGGAACTACAGGCGCCCACCACCATGCCCAGTTAATTTTTTTGTATTTTTAGTAGAGATGGTGTTTCACTGTCTTAGCCAGGATGATCTCGATCTGACCTCGTGATCCACCTGCCTCAGCCTCCCAAAGTGCTGGGATTACAGTGAGCCACTGCACCCGGCTTCTTTATTTTTTTGAGACAGGGTCTCACTCTGTCACCTAGGCTGGAGTGTAGTGGTGTGATCTCGGCTCACTGCAACCTCCGTTTCCCAGATTCAAGCAATTCTCGTGCCTCAGCCTCCCGAGTAACTGAGCGTACAGGTGTGTGCCACCATGCCTGGCTAATTTTAGTAGTTTTAGTAGAAATGGGGTTTCACCATGTTGGCCAGGCTGGTCTGGAACTCCAGACCTCAAGTGATCTGCCCACCTCGGCCTCCCAAAGTGCTGGCATTACAGGCGTGAGCTACTGTGCTCAGCCCGGTGTTTGGTTTTCTGTTCCTGTGTTAGTTTGCTGAGGATAAAAAAATATGGAATGCTTTGCGAATTTGTGTGTCATCCTTGCACAGGGGCCATCCTATTCTTCTCTGTATCATTCCAATTTTAGTATATGTGCTGCCGAAGTGAGCACATGGATTGTTTTATCAAGGGAAGAAAGCTTCCCAGAAGCCTCCAGGCAAGCTTCCCTTAGGATCCCCTTGGCCTCTAACCTTTCCTTGAGCGATCATTGACAATGGGAAATGAGAGGATGTGGTAATGGGTCTGCTGATGCCGTAAAAGACTGGACTTTCAGTCTCAACGCCAATGGCTGCTGGATAGGCCAAAGATCACGTTTGCCAGAATAGTCCCACAGGGTGTCCCTCCAGCAAATTGGATCAAGGAGATTAAGCACCACACCCGAGGTCACATAGCCAGCCGATAACCAAGGCAGGTTGTGAATCCGAAACTGCAAGAGGATGTGTCTCATCCATCCGAATGCCCGGCTCTCTCTACACCTCCACATAGCAATTATAATATGAAAAGGTGCATGTGGACCAGGTTGGGTAGCTCATGCCTATCATCCCAGCATGTTGAGAGGCCGAGGCTGGTGGATCACCTGAGGTCAGCAGTTTGAGACCAGCCTGGCCAACATGGCAAAACTCCATCTTTACTAAAAATACAAAAATTAGCTGGGCATGGTAGTGCACACCTGTAGTCCCAGCTATTGGGGAGGCTGAGGCAGGACAATCGCTTGAACCCAGGAGGCAGAGGTTGCAGTGAGTCGAGATCATGCCACTGCACTCCAGCCTGAGCGACAGAGTGAGACTCTGTCTCAAGAAAAAAATAAAATAAAGTGTGTGTGTGTGTATGTGTGTGTGTCTGTGTGTGTGTGTGCTGGAGTGCAGTGGCGTGATCTCTGCTCACTGCAACCTCTGCCTCCTAGGTTCAAGCAATTCTCCTGCCTCAGCCTCTCAAGTAGATGGGATTACAGGCACCCTCCACCACGTCCAGCTGGTTTTTTTTGTATTTTTAGTAGAGATGGGGTTTCACCATGTTGGCCAGTCTGCTCTTGAACTCCTGACTTCAGGTGATCCGCCCACCTTGGCCTCCCAAAGTGCTGGGATTACAGGCATGAGCCACAGTGCCCGGTCTTTTTTTCAAGACAGTCTTGCTCTGTCACCCAGGCTGGAGTGTAGTGGCACAATCACAGCTCACTGCAGCCTCGACCTCCCAGGCTCAGGCGATCCTCCCACCTCAGCCTCTGGAGTAGCTGGAACTATACTCACATGCCACCTCACTTGGTTAATTTTTTTGTATTTTCTGTACAGATGGGATCTCACTGCGTTGCCCAGCCTGGCCTCAAGCAATCCTCCCGCCTCAGCCTCCCACAGTGCTGGAATTGCAGGCTGAGTCACCACACCCAGTCTAAACTCTTCCACATTTAATCCTCCAGCAGGTGAGAGTATTGTGCCTCACTCCACACCCACTAGGGTGCCGTGACTACAGTCTTGGCTGAGGGCACTGGGCCACGTCTGGGTGTAGAAAGACCCTTTGGGCCAGGTAGCAGACTGCAGGCTGGAACAAGGGTGCCAGTAGAAGACAACAGCTGAGCTGAGGTCAGGGCCTAGGGGACAAAGAGGCGGGGGAACGGACAGCAGAGTCAGGGGGCAGGAGGAACAGGGATCGGGGCCTGGTGGGCTTTGAGAGGAAAGGATGCAGCACCTAGGGGTCCAGCCTAGTGACTGGGTGATTGTAAAGTAGTGGAGGAGCTGGTTGGTGGGGGGCAGATAGTAAGTTCAGTGTCGGAGACATGAAATGCTCCCCCAGGTTGGAGAAACCGTCAGAACACTGGGGGCTCAGATGACTGGGTCCTTCAGAATAAAATGGGCTGAGGAAGCAGGATTCCTGGGTTAAAGCCCCAGAGTGGCGTCACTGAAGAAGCCCGACAATGTGTGTTCTTTGGCATTTTATTTCAAAATTGCAGCAAAGACAGAGAAAAAAAAATCAACGGCAGCACCAGGGGTCTGGCCTGAGAACGGAGAGATCCGGAATCGGGGCCAAGGTGTATCCCTGACCTCACGACAAGGAGCAATGGGCGGACCTGAACCCGAGACGAGGGGCTGGGGGCCAAGATGCCGGGGTCGGCCCTTACGGCTTTGGGAGTGTCGCAACCACATGGGGGCGCCAGAGACCCAGACGCCGCCCGCTGGCCTTTTATTTCGTATTGCACTTCAGGTGAGTCATTGGTAGGGAGGCGAGTGCTGGCGTGACAAGATGCTACGGGTCGGTGGATCTGGAGCACAGCCTGCAGCTTCACACTGGGAACATCCACTCGTGGGCTCTGATTCCGTACTGCGGAACAACGGAGGCAGTGCCTGAGGTGGAAGCTGCACTACAACTCCCAGTAGGCCCTGGGGTGTTCCAGGCCGAGTGCCTACGGAGCTGTGCCCCAGCAACTCACGGGAAATGTAGTCCACTTCCCAGAGGGCCCCCAACAATGATGGGAACTGGGAATCAAGGCTAAGGCGGCGCAGAGGCTTCCGGGAGATGTAGTTTTGAAGACAGGAATTATGGCCAGGCCTCTAAGGCTCTTGGAAAAAGTCACTTTCAGCTCAGAAAGCCCAGATAGTCAGAGGATGTGTAGTTCTAGGTCCTGATGCACAAAAGTTTACAGAAATGTAGCTCTAGGTCTGGGAAGGGAGCCCAGAGATTCTTGGGAAAGAGATCTTGGCCCAGAAGACGGGAATGCCCCCAGAGATTTATGGGATTAAACAGTCTGGTGCCAGAGAGGGGCCAAGGTCCAGAGGCTCATGGGAGGAAGCTTCCTTCTGCCAAAGGGATAGCCCAGGGCTCCAGGGAATCTTGGGAGGCCAACCTCTGAGATGGCCAGAGGGCTGGCTAAGGTCTCAGAGATTCATGGAAAGGGCCTTTCTCCCACCCGGGCACCCAGGGCAGCAGAGGATCACAGGGAGGGGGTTTCCAAAGCTGAAGACATATCCAGGGCTCCGGGAGCTCACAGGAAAGGGTGATTTAGCCCCAAGGGGTTTTCCAGGGCACAGAGCAGCACGGAAAGCCCACTCTCCAGGGCCTCAATAAGAAGGGCCATTATCTGTTCCTGGTACTACTGCAGGAGGCTGGCTCTTAGTCCAGGGGCTCATGGGACACCAACTTCTCCAGGGAACAAGCTCCCAGCCCATTCCCCGGCTCCCTGCAGCTCACCTGGATCTCCTTCAGCTCCTTCTGGAAGCGGAGGATCAGCTCAGGCCCGTTTTCCATGGTGGGAATGTGGAGGTTCTGGGACAGAAGGTGCGGTGAGGACCGAGCCCCTCCCCTCCTTCCCTTCCACCCACAATGGCAGCCCCGCCTCACCCTGTCTTTGTATAGGATTCGGTGCACTGGGCAGACCTGGCAAGCGGTGCCCGAGCCAAAGACTTCCCGCACGCGGCCCTCCTCCAGGGCCTGCAGCAACTGCTTCATGGTGATCGTGCGCTCCACCACCCGGAACTCACCCTGCAGGGCAGTTGGCAGAGACACATGTGTCCCCAGAGGGTTGCCCTGCTGCAGACCTCCACCTCTCCCTCCCTGAGGATAGTGAGAAAGACAGAGGCCCAACGGGAGAGACAGACCCAGGAGAAGGGGCAGAGACATGCCAGTGTGCCCCAGTCCCAGCCCTCTGATGCCCTGGCCCCTGGCGCCCGTCACCAGAAGATGCCATGTCCTCACCCAGGTCTGAGCCAGGTCCAGTAGACTCTGTCTGACCACTCCAGGCAGGATGACACCATTTAGTGGGGGTGTCACCAGCTCCAGCACTAGGGCAGGTGTAAGGGGTGGAAGATGTTACCTCTCACCCCCTAGCACCCCCGTCTTAGGAGCCACCCCCTCCCCCATCCCACAATCCCTGGGGCCTGTAACCTGCCAGGAATGATGGTGCCACCCACTTCCACCAGGGTGCGGGCTGGGTCATGGGTGGGCTTACCCCCATCTTCGTGGGTCCAGTAGACAAAGATGTTCATGGTTCCCACCTCGGTGAGCTGGTGGTCGGGCCCATACAGCCAGAGGACCTGTTCACAGCCCTGCTTGAGTGCCTCCTGTTGCACTAACACGGTGGGCCCATAATTCCTGGTGGAGGGCAGCCTGGTTGGGTGGGGCAAGGGAGCCACATTCTTCCCCAACCCAGCCCCAGAGGAGGCTCATCCTGCTCTCTCCCGTCTCCCTGCTCACAGCTGTCCCAGGGCTCCCCAGTTCCCCTGAGATGGAATCCTTGACTTTTCATTTGGCATCAGGACCCTAAGTGGTTATGTCCCCTCTCTCCTGTCTCTTCCCATTTTTCTTTCTTTTCTTTTTTTTTTTTTTTAAGACGGAGTCTCGCTCTGTCACCCAGGCTGGAGTGCAGTGGTGCGATCTCGGCTCACTGCAACCTCCACCTCCTGGGTTCAAGAGATTCTCCTGCCTCAGCCTCTCTTGACCTGGTGATCTGCCCGCCTTGGCCTCCCAAAATGCTGGGATTACAGGCGTGAGCCATCGCGCCCAGCCCTCACCCGTTTCATAGTGACCAAATCCTCGGCTGTCATTCAAAACCATTTCTTTTTTTTTTTTTTGAGACAGAGTCTTGCTCTGTCGCCCAGGCTGGGGCTAGAGTGCAGTGGTGCAATCTCAGCTCACTGCAACCTCCACCTCTTGGGTCCAAGCGATTCTCGTGCCTCAGCCTCCTGAGTAACTGGGGCATGCAGCACCATGTCCGGCTAATTTATATTTATATGCCCGCCTCAGCCTCCCAAAGTGCTGGGATTACAGGAGTGAGCCACAGCGCCCGGCCTTAATTTTTACATTTTTAATAGAGACAGGGTTTCACCATACTGGCCAGGCTGGTCTCAAAACTCCTAACCTCAAGTGATCCGCCCACCTTGGCCTCCCAAAGTGCTGGGATTATAGGCGTGAGCTACCGCGCCTGGCTCCAAAACCATTTCTGTTGTCACCTCCTCGAGAGGTGTTTCCAGACCTCCAGGCTGGGTGCTGGACATTCCCTGGACTCTCCCAGTGAATTGGGCTACCTGGATGACTTTCTGTGTCTCTCTCCCAGAGACAGCCTCTCCCCTTAGCTGCTAACAAGTCTCCCACGGCTCCCCAGTGCCCCAGGACAAGACCCCAGCCTCCATCCGGTGTTCCAGGCCTGCCTGGGTCTATGAATACTTGTTAAGCATTTTGCAAAACCCAGACT
This sequence comes from Pongo pygmaeus, assembly GCF_028885625.2. Taxonomy (NCBI): domain Eukaryota; kingdom Metazoa; phylum Chordata; class Mammalia; order Primates; family Hominidae; genus Pongo; species Pongo pygmaeus. The sequence continues at coordinate 54,927,882 of NC_072393.2, forward strand.
TATTTTTGTAACCTGAACATCTTCTGTGATCCTATTCCTTCTGTCCCTGTACACATGGTCCCCAGGAGTGGAAAGAGTTTGCTGACTTTTGTACCCAGGAAACCCCCTCCTCCCTCCTCATCAGACCCAGTTGAAGGGTCGCCTCCTCTGTGAAACCTTTCTTTTTTTTTTTTTTTGAGATGGAGTTTCGCTCTGTCACCCAGGCTGGAGTGCAGTGGCGCGATCTCGGCTCACTGCAAGCTCTGTCTCCTGGGTTCTCGCCATTCTCCTGCCTCAGCCTCCTGAGTAGCTGCGACTACAGGCACCCGCCACCAAGCCCGGCTTTTTTTTTTTTTTTTTTTTTTGGTATTTTTAGTAGAGATGGGGTTTCACTGTGTTAATCAGGATGGTCTCGATCTCCTGACCTCATGATCCGCCCGCCTCGGCCTCCCAAAGTGCTGGGATTACAGGCATGAGCCACTGCCTCCGGCCTCTGTGAAGCCTTTCACAGTGCCCTGGGTCACCTCACCAGAGAACATGCAGCTCCGAATACTGGGGCTCCCACCAGCCTGGGAGACCCAGGAGGGCAGGGCTCGGGGCTGACTCATCTGTGTTCCCAGCTTCTGCCAGCACAGGGCCTGGCCCTCAGGAGACCTCACAGGATGTGGCTGAAAGGACCTGAATGCACCCCCAGCTGGGGCCACATTCCTGTCCCAACACGCCAGTGCCCACCCTCTATCTTGGTTGCCCAGGAGACCCAGCTGTCTCCTTCCTGCCCTGCTGAGCTGGGGCCACTGGGAGACAGATTTACACAGAGAGTCCACACGGGGATGAGGGGCTTTGGAGGCTCAAACGACTGTGGGAGCTGGGTATGGGGAGCGCAGCCCAGCCCGGGGGGATCAGGGGAGGGTTCTGGGGTGAGGGGCCAATGAGCTGAGTGTAAGCTTCATTCCTGGAGGCTTCCCAGGACCAGTCCTGGTTTCCCCACTGACCTCCACCCAGTGCCTTCCCATCTGTGAGCCTTTTTGTCCATCTGGAAAATAATCCCCTCCTCCTTCCACGGTTTGTTTTCAGGGACCAGGGAGGTCACTTAGCACTGAGCCCTGCACGGTGCTGATGATGTCACCTTCATGTGACATCCAGAGGCACGGCCGAAAGCAAGCACGCTGGTCCCTGTGACTCCAATGCCCAGTGTGCCAGTCGTTCTGGGGATGGGGGTGCCACTTACCCCCCTAGTTTGTAGTTGCCGACCCCGCCCACCCAGGCCCGGATGAAGGCTGGGTCGGCCAGGAGGGAGACCGGGGTCACGGAACCTCCAGGGAAGTAGGTGCCCACTGGGCAGAGAATGACGAACAGGAGCGCGCGCGTGGGCTGGCTGACACCCAGCGAGGGCTGCGACGGGCAAAGCGGCAGCGTCAGGAGTGCAGGCCCCCAGTCCCTTCCCCTCCCCTGACCAGGCCTCCAGGACCCTACCCCTGCCCTGCAGAATCCAACCCCCGCAGCCCAGTTTCCCAGCCCTGGAGTTGGGCCCACCTCGTTGCCAATGAGCACAGGCCGCACATAGAGGCTGGTGCCGGCGGCATCGGGGACCCAGTCCTTGTCCACTTCGATGAGCCGGCGGATGCACTCCAGCAACTCCAGCTTGTCGAAACTCTGGGTGGGATTCTGAATGAGTCAAGGGGCCCTTGCTGCTCCGGCCTCAGCCCTCCTCCCCACCCCGGTGGACCGGGACCCCTCACCGGCAGGCACAGGCGCATGGCTGAGCGCAGCATCCGGTCCATGTTGAGCCAGGGGCGGAAGAGGCGCACCTGCTGGTCTTTGCCTTTGAACGCCTTCATGCCCTCAAACAGCTGCGGGGACACGCGGGGCGGGAGGCTCAGACACTTCTCCAGACAGTCATGAGAGACACCAAGACAGACAGAGACAGATACACAAAGACACAGACAACTGAAAGATGGAGGCCAAGAGGAGAGCACCAGGGAGATTTAGCAGCTGGGTCAGAGAGATGGAGAAAAAGAGAGATATAGACAGAGAGACAAACAGGTAGAGACACAAGGAGACTCAAGAAAGCAAAGGACATGACCGGGCTCAGTGGCTCACGCCTGTAATCCCAGCACTTTGGGAGGCCAAGGCAGGAGGATCACTTGAGTGTAGGAGTTCATGACCAGCCCAGGCATTATAGCAAGACCCCATCTCCACCAAAAAATATGAAAATTAGCCAGATGTGGTAGCACGTGACTGGAGTCCCAGGTATTTGGAAGGTGGTGGGAGGATCACTTGAGCCTGGGAGTTTGAGACTGCAGTGAGCCACGATCATGCCACTGCACTCCAGCTTGGGACCTAGTTTTTTTTCTGGAGACTGTCCCTGATCACTGCCCCATGGTTCCAAGTTTGCTTGTTCAGCATCTGCTCCACTGCACAGTGGAAGAGCCTGGAAGGCAGGGATTACCCTTGACACATTTACCAGACAGCCTCTCCTGCAGTCCCGTGCCACAGGGTAGGCAGTGCTTGGCACAGAGTGGTTTTTTTTGTTTTGTTTTGTTTTGTTTTGAGATAGGGTCTCACTCTGTCACCCAGGCTGGAGTGCAGTGGCATGATCTCTGCTCATTGCAACCTCCACCTCCCAGGTCCAAGTGATTCTCGTGCCTCAGCCTCCCGGGTAGCTGGGATTACAGGCGCCCGCCACCACGCCCAGCTAATTGTTGTATTTTTAGTTGATCAACCCGCCTCGGCCTCCCAAAGTGCTAGGATTACAGGCGTGAGCCACTGCGCCCGGCCAGACTTTTTTTCTTTTTCCCATAGTGGGTTTTTGATGAATGAATAGATAAATGAATGGAAGATAAGCAAAACTAGCTACAATATTTTGAGAGGATAAAAACAACCACCACAAAAATGAGGGGCAAGAGGGGGCAGGGGTGGAGAGTAGCCATATCAGGTAGTAAAACAGATTATAAATCTACAATACTTAAAACAGAGTGACACTGCTATATGAGTAGACAGACTGAATAATGGATTAGATAACCAGATATCCATCTAGAGAAAAACTACGTTGAATCTCGATTTCACACCTCACACCAGAAAAAATTCCAGGTGCATTAAAAGTCTAAGTGAAATATATATATTACACCATAAAAGCTATAGAAGGAAACAAAAATAACTTTTATATCTTGGATTGGGAATTTTATTTTTTATTTTATTTGAGATGGAGTCCCACTCTGTTGCTCAGGCTGAAGTGCAGTGGCTCTATCTTGGCTCACTGCAACCTCTACCTCCCAGGTTCAAGCAATTCTCTTGCCTCAGCCTCCCGAGTAGCTGGGATTACAGGTGCCTACAACCACGCCCGGCTAATTTTTGTGTTTTGGTAGAGACGGGATTTTGCCATGTTGGCCAGGCTGGTCTTGAACTCCTGACCTCAGGTGATCCGCCCACCTCGGCCTCCCAAAGTGCTGGGATTACAGGCATGAGCCACCACGACTGGCCTTTTTTTTTTTTTTTTTTTTTTTCAATTTCTTGTACAGATGGAGTCTCACTATGTTGCCCAGGCTGGTCTTGAACTCCTGAGCTCAAGCAATCCCCCTGCCTCTTCTTCCCAGCCGCAGATGAATTTTTTAAAACCTAACCTGATAGAAAAATCAGCCTAGCAAATGGACAGTTCACACAAAAGGAAATACAGGTGGCCCTTAAGCTCGTGAGAAGTCAATTTCATTAATCATTAGGGAGAAAAATGCAAATTAAAATTACTTTGAGATACCTTTAAAACCACATGGGAGATTGGAAAAGATCTAAAACTTGGACAAGGGTTGTTCAAGGTATGGAAACAGGCTCTGCTGGTGGGTGTGGAAACTGACACACCCTGTAGATGTAGATGTGGCGATACACATCAAGATTACAAGCATACATATCCTTTGACCTACAGTTCCTGAAATTGAGCCTCTAGATACATTTGCACTTAAACAAGTGACTAAAGAAGTGACGTGTGTACTGGATTCCTTTTTCTTTTTTGACATGGAGTCTCGCTCTGCCACCCAGGCTGGAGTGCAGTGGTGCAGTCTCGGCTCACTGCAACCTCCGCCTCCCGGGTTCAAGCAATTCTCCTGCCTCAGCCTCCCGAGTACCTGGGATTACAGGCACCCGCCACCACACCCAGCTAATTTTTATATATTTAGTAGAGATGGGGTTTCACCATGTTGGCAAAGCTGGTCTTGAACTCCTGACCTCAGATGACCCACCTGCCTCAGCCTGCCAAAGTGCTGGGATTACAGGTGAGCCACCACAGCCGGCCTTGTACTAGATTCTTTATTGCAACATTGTTTATAATAGACTGGAAACAACCTAAGTGTCCAACAATAGGGCCTAATGAGGTGCATTGTTAGGATGACACAGCATGAGGCTGCAAGAAAGATGGAAAAAGCTCTTTAAGCTTTAAAGTATAGAGAAGAATTTCCAGGCCCAGTATGATGGCTCATACCTGTAACCCCAGCACTGGGAGGCTAAGGTGGGAGAATTGCTTGAAGCCAGGAGTTCGAGACCAGCCTGGGCAACAAAGTGAGATCCTGTCTTTGCACAAGATTTAAAAATTAACTGGGCAAGGTGGTGTGTGCCTGTAGTCCTAGCTACTCGGGAGGCAGAGGCAGGAGGATCACTTGAGCCTAGGAGGCGGAGGTTGCAGTGAGCTGAGACCATGCCACTGCACTCCAGCCTGGGAAACAGAGCAAGACACCATCTCAAAAACAAAATAAAACAAAACCCAGGTAAATAGAGCCCGGATACACCGGATACAGTGGCTCATGCCTGCAATCCCAGGACTTTGGGAGGCTGAGGCAGGAGGATCACTTGAGCTTAGAAATCTGAGATCACCCTGGGCAACATAACAAGACCCCATCCCTCAAAAAAAAAAAAAAAATTAGCTGGGCATGGTGGTGCACACCTGTGGTCCCAGCTACTTGGAAGGCTGACGCAGGTGGATCGCTGGAGCCTGGGAGGTCAAGGCTACAGTGAGCCAAGATTGTGCCACTGCACTCCAGCCTGGGCTACAGAGCAAGACCCTTTCTCAAAAAAAGAGTCATAACAACAACAACAAAAATGCAGGTGGCCGGGCTTGGTGACTCAAGCCTGTAATCCCAGCACTTTGGGAGGCCGAAGCGGGTGGATCACTTGAGCTCAGGAGTTCAAGACCAGCCTGGGTAACATGGTGAAACCCCATCCCAATTACTTAAAAATAATAAACAAATACAGGTAGACAAAGACAGAAAGCAGACTAATGGTTCTCAGGGGCTGGGGTGAGGGACAATGGGTACCGATTAATAGGTATGGGGGATTAAACAAACAGTTCTGAACCTTGATGGTGGTGATGGTTGCATAACATTGCCTGCCACTGAATTATGGGCTTTAAAATGGTTGAAGGCCAGGCGCCGTGGCTCACGCCAGTAATCCCAGCCCTTCAGGAGGATGAGGCAGGTGGATCATCTGAGGTCGGGAGTATGAGACCAGCCTGGCCAAAATGGTGAAACCACGTCTCTACCAAATATACAAAAATTAGCCAATAGTGGTGCGTGCCTATAATCCCAGCTACTCAGGAGGCTGAGGCAGGAGAATCACTTGAACCTGGGAGGCAGAGGTTGCAGTGAGCCGAGATTGTGCCACTGCACTCCAGCCTGGGCAACAAGAGTGAAACTCTATCTCATAAATAAATAAATAAATAAATAAATAAATAAATAAATAAAATGGTTGGAATCCCACATTTGATGCTGTGTGTTATTATGTATGTGTATTAGTACCACAGTAATAAAAAATAAGGCCGGGCATGGTGGCTTATGCCTGCAATCCCAGCACTTTGGGAGGCTGAGGTGGGCGGATCACTTGAGCTCAGGAGTTCGAAACCAGTCTGGCCAACATGGTGAAACCCTGGCTTTACTAAAAATACAAAAATTAGCCAGGCGTGGTGGCAGTGCCTGTAATCCCAGGTACTGGGGAGGCTGAGGCAGGAGAATCACTTGAACCCGGGCAGCGGAGGTTGCAGTGAGCGAGATTGTATCATTGCACTCCAATCTGGGGAACAGAGTGAGACTCTGTCTCTAAATAAATAATAAGAAAAAATAAAATAAAAAATAATACACGTGGTCGGCCTGCAATCCACACATGCCCTGGAGTGAGGGTGACACAGGGACGGCATTGTCCTACTTCCTCCGCCTCCCCACTCCGCCCCCTGGACCTGCGGGATCACAGCAGTGCGTTCTGTCTGCCAGGGCCACAGGCTTCCTCTGCGCTCACTCAACTAAAGAAAAAGTACTAGGTCCCCAGCCAGAGGACAACTGCTATGCTGGGTGGAAGGGAGAAGTGTGTGGTGGTCTCCAAGTAACCAGCTTCCTGGGGGCTCAGCAGGCGGAATCCTGCCCATCACGCTTATGTCCTGGCAGGAGTGTCTGGCTGCGATTGGAGGTGTGTGTGCTCTGTACAGAATCGACTAGTGTTGCTTAGACGTCCAGAGTGGGAGGGGAGAGGGGGGAAAACAAAATCTTAAAATTCTGGACAGGAAGGAAGAAAGGAAAAAATGGAGGGAGGGAGGGAAAGGAAAGAAAGGAATGGAATAAAAGTCTTAATGCCACAGAACCGTGCCCTGGAGGACCAAAATCAGCCAACCTGCTAACCAGTTACTGGAGCTGTAAGATGCTCACTTAAATCTTGTCTCAACCAAAGTTTCCTCCTGAAGACTTTGCTTTCAGCCACAGCTCTAAGTCCTAAAACCAAATGCCTCCTGGATCTCTCTCTGAGAAACTTCACAAGTCTCTCAGGCTCACCAGGTGCCACAAAGCCACCCCTCCTCCTGGGTCCCCATGTGGGGACAGGCCCAAGGTCTACCTGGTCACCAGCCCGGCCTCCTAGCCTGCAACTCTTATCCTCCACACGGCCTGAGAGGGCTCTTACTATACCCAGACATGGCCCTGCCCCTCCCTTCCTCAGAGCCCTCAGTGGCTCCCAGCACCCTTGGACAAGGCCCCAGCCCCTCAGCTCCTCCATGGCCCTGACATTTTCAGCCTCCTCAACCATGCTGCAACACCGCAATTTCTCCCAAATGTACCAGGCTCTGCTCCCGTTTGGGGTTTGGACTGGCTGTCCCCTCTCCTGACATCCCCCACCCCCGACAGTCCCCCTTCCCGCCATCTCCAACTGTCTCCCTTCCCGCCATCTCCCCCCAGCTGTCGCCTCTCCCGCCATCCCCCACCCCCGACTGTCCCCCTTCCCGCCATCTCCAACTGTCTCCCTTCCCGCCATCTCCCCCCCGCTGTCGCCTCTCCCGCCATCCCCCCTGGGCTGTCCCCTCTCCCGCCATCCCTCCCCCTGGCTGTCCCCTCTCCCACCATCCCCCCCTAAGCTCCCCTCTATGCCAGAAGAAGCCATGCTTTCTTTCAAGTGAGGCTGGGGGTCTCTACTGGCCTCCACGGGGCCTCCATCAGAGCACAGATCATACTGAGTTATGCCCACAGCATGGGGTTTTCCAAGTGAAGGAACAGGGTCTGCTCATCTCGGGGAACCCAGCATCACCAAGCATGAGCCTAGAGCATGGAAGGCCTCAGGAAACGAATGATGAATGCACAGAAAGGAGAAACACACAACAAACAAAGAGAGGTGCACCTGACAAGAGACACAGCAAGGAGGAGGAGATGCAGACAGGGACGGGGAGAGAGGCCGGCCGCCACGCCACCTGCAGGGAGTAGTGGAGGCTGGAGGAGGCTGGGTGCAGCGTGAGGTTCTGGAAGGGCTGGATTCGGGGCTGGCCCCAGCCCTTGTCACTCCATTCCACCATCAGCATGTGGTCGGTAAATGTCTTCCCAAACACCAGGGGCTCGCCGGGGCCGGGCTTCTTATGAGGCTTCTGTGTCATTTCCAGCTGCAGGTCTGCAGCCTGAGGAAAGACAGGGGTATCCTAGAATCTGGCCACAACCTCCAAGCTGAAAAACTACAACTCCCATGAAGCCCTGGGTCTCAGACCCATAGAGAAGAAGGACCTGTCACCCTGGAGGATTCTGGGACATGCAGTTTCATCCCTTGTCTACGGCCCAATGGCAGGCTGTTAAGCTACCACCACTCACTGCCATCTCTGGGCCGTGGACCTTTTGGAGATGCCCAAAACCAGCTGCCAGCCCCCTCCTATCTCAGAGCCAAGCATCGAGTTCCCTCCTTTCACCTTGAAACTGGAGGAGGCATATCTTCTGGGACCACACAGAAGCCAAGGGACAGAGAGAAACTTTCGTGCCCAGATCTGGGTGGAGAAAGAAGTGAGAGAGGGGGTGAGTGGGGCACAGCAGGGGCCCTGGCAGCCCGCTCGCCACCTCCTGCACTTGGAGGTCCCGCTGGCCTGCCTGTTCTGTCCCAGTCTCAGTCCATTCTAGACAGGGGCAGATGGTCCTGAAGGAGGCCAAATCCCCTCCCTGCCCTGACGAGGGCTCCCTAGAAAGAGCTGAGTCAGCTCCCGCCCCCTCCTCCATGCTGGGGCAAAGTCAAACGCAAGCACCTCCCACCCCAGAGACCTTTGGTCCCAGCCTGGAGATCAGCTCAGACAAGAAGACGACCAGGGAAGGCACACAGGTAAGTGAAGGCCTCCGGGTACCCAAGTGCTGACGGGCCTTAGAAGACCAAGGGACCGACAGGTCCTGCTCCCCCAGGGCTCAGGGGTGCGCACCCCAGGCCCGCCTCCCTCAGACCTAAGTAAGAATCCAGACTCTAGCTGCCTCCTCCCTCAGACCCGAAGTCTGGGCCCCCAGCCCCTCCTCCCTCAGACCCAGGAGTCCAGGCCTCAGACCCTCCTTTACATCCAGGAGTACAGGCCCCAGCCCCTCCTCCCTCAGACCCAGGAGTCCAGGTCCCCAGCCCCTCCTCCGCCAGACCCAGGAGTACAGGTGCTTATTGTCTAAAGGTATTCGATCAACTGGACTCTGATTACCTGAAGCCCAAACCCACTTTGGCAGTGACTCCAATTCCCTTCAGCCCCTGGGGCTGAGGGGCAGCTACAGGGGCCTGGGGAGCCACTGCAGTCCTCACTGCACAAGGCTCAGGCGGGTCCTCCCAGAGGGGAGTAGGGAGAGCAGGTCTGGCTGTGTCCAGCAGGCTGGCCCCTCTCTGGTGACCTTTGACCTCACAATGCCTCTTTCCCCAGCCCTGTGGGGAGGCATTTGGGGCGTGAGGTTGAGGGAGACAGAGTGGCCTGGCCTGGCCTGCCCTGTGAGCTGGGTGAGTTGGCACTGATTCTGGAGGATGGATGTGAATGGCCGTGGTCACTTGTTTCTAGGTGAGTTGCTGGGAGATGGGCCTACAGCATGGTCTTGCTGGTGTGAGTCTCCAGGGATTCCAGGGTGATCAGAGCGTGGGTCCCCGGATGGCCTCTGGGTGGTGACTTCTAGACTGCTCAGCCTTGCAGCCATGCTTCTGCCCAGAGGGATAGGACACCCACAGTAGGAGAGAGACAAACACAGTGCGACAGCCAGCCTGTGGGCAGGAGAGCTGCCCTCAGAGCCAAGATGAGAAAAAGAGTAAGAGAGGGAAGACGAAGAATGAGAAAAAGAGACACAGAAAGGGGAGCCCAAACAGAAAAAAAAAAAAAAAAAAAAACACAGAAATTGACGCCAAGAGATGCCAAAATAGATCTAATCATAGAAAGAGGCCATATGCAGTGGCTCGCGCCTGTAATCCCAGCGCTGTGGGAGGCCGAGGCAGGAGGATAGCTTGAGGCCAGGTGTTCAAGACCAGCCTGGGCAACATAGGGAGACCCTGTCTCTACAGAAAATACAAGTTAGCTGGGTGTGGTGGCGGGCGCCTGTAGTCCCAGTAACTTGGGAAGCTGAGCAGGAGAATTGCTTAAACCCAGGAGACAGAGGTTGCAGTGAGCCGAGATGGTGCCATTGCACTCCAGCCTGGGTGACAGAGCAAGATTCTCTGTCTCAAAAAAAAAAAAAACAAAGAAAGAAAGAAAGAAAGTAGGCGGCTGGCTCAGTAGCTCATGCCTGTAATCCCAGCACTTTGGGAGACAGAGGTGGGAGGATTGCATGAGGCCAGGAGTTCAAGATCAGCCTGGGCAATAGAGCAAGACCCTGTCTCTACAAACAATTTAAAAATTAGCCAGGTATGGTGGCACACACCTGTAATTCCAGTTACTCAGGAGGCTAAGGTGGGAGGATCACTTGAGCCCAGTAGGTCAAGGCTGTGGTGAGCTATGATCACACTGCTACACTCCAACATGAGTGATAGAGTGTCTCTCTCTAAAAAAAAAAAAAAAAGACCAGCATGGATCGCTTGAGCCCATCTACTCGGGAGGCTGAGGCACGACAGTCGCTTGAACCCATGAGGCGGAGGTTACAGTGAGCCGAGATCGCGCCACGGCACTCCAGCCTGAGCAACAGAGCAAGACTCGGTCAAAAAGAAAAGACGAGACAAAGAAATAAAGTAGGTTTGGGGGTTCACAGGGCAGATCTCTATAATGTGATAGAACCTCCATTATGTCCCATACAGCCCAGGAGTATCACCATCAAAGACCAGGAGTGTCCCTGTCAAAGCCCAGCAATGCCCTCCATACTCCAGGACTGTCCCCATATCACGGCCCCAGCGAGACCCCATCATACCGCAGTCTGCCCTTGTCACAGCCCACACATGACCCCATCACGTCTAGAACTGCCCCCTTTATAGCCCAGGACTCTCCCTCATCACAGACCAGGGCTGTTCTATGACAGCCCAAGATGCTCCACATCACAAGCCCAGATTGTGCCTGTAACTTATCAGAACTGGTCCCCAGCAGAGCCAAGTACTGTCCCAAACAGCTCAGGAATGTCCCCCGTCCAAAGCCCAGCACTTTTCCCCCATTATAACCAGCATTGTCTCCGCCAAATACCAGGGCTTATTTCCTATTCACCAGGTCTGAAATTAAAAAAAAAAAAAAAAATCCCATTGTTGTCTTTTTCAATCCCCAGGACTATCCCTATGTTGCTGTCTAGGCCAGTACCTTCCAGACTGTCCCTACCATGGTCCAGCACTGTCCCCTCCACACCCCGGGACTGTCCCCATCATAGCCGAGGACTCAGCCCAACTATCTCCATTACAGGATATCTCTATCTTCATCAGAGCCTAGGAATGTCCCATCATGAGTTCAGGGCCATTCTATGACACCAGAACTGTGCCATGATGAGACGGTCCACATCAGTCCCAAGTGTACCTGTCAAAGCCCAGTACTGCCCCACCACAGTCCAGGAGTGTCACCACTAAAGCCCAGATTGCCCACATACCCCAGGTATCCCAGGACTATCCCTATCAGTCACTAAGAGCCGAAGAAAGTGAAATTCTGCCCTGACATTCATCAGCTAGGATAAGAGACTCAAATAAAGTCAGGTGTAAAGTTAACAAAGAGACAGTTCTCCCAAGGTTACACCGCAGCTGTGAAGGCTTGTAATGACCCCTTTCTTTGGCTGTTTCCTTCCTCACTGAGAAACCTTGTTCTCTGAAATCATAGACTCTGGGAAACGCTGCTGCTGTTTGACATCGCACAGTCAGAAGGGATCGTCTCAGCCAGCCTGCAGCATCTGTCACTTTGACCATGAGACGCTGCCTCGATTTCCAATCCAGGTGCAGAGCTTCAGATAGGAGTTTGGGAAGCACAACAATCCCCATCTCTATTTTTTTCAACTTTCTTTCCAAGAAAATAGGACCTTGGGTCCAATTCCCAGAGCTGAGACTTGAGGTCTAACTCTGCCCTCACCTGCACACGGCCCTGGAGGTCTGGGCCCCTTTATTCCAGCTCCCCCACAGGCTGAGGCCCCACCGCACCCCAGGACTCCGCTCCCCAAATCATAACCTCCCCACCCCCACGCCTCCCTCATTACAGGGTCCCCCTCCGTGTTTCCCATTTTTTTTTTACCTCCCCACCAATTACTTGCCCCACCTCATCCGCGTCTACCCGCTCCCCCTCACCCCACTGAAGCCTCGTGCTCCTTTCCAAAGGGCGCCATCCTCCCCCGCGCCCCGCAGCGGAACCCCAGGGCGGGAGGAGCGGCGCCAAGTCGGACCGGCTGCAGGCCAGTGGTCTTCCCGGAAGTGCGCCTCCCCCGGTTATTCCCCAGACCCCGGCGCGGGGCTGCGAACCCACCTGCCCCAGAGCAGCTGCGGCCATGATCCGTGCGGCGCCTAACTGTGCCCGCCCGGGGCGCGGCCCCGAAGAGAGACGTTCCGGCCACGTCCCGCTCACGCCTCCTTCTGGGGAAAGGCGGCCGACTAGCGCCCCAGGCCGTCCCAGCTCCAGGGCGCCAGCAGGGAGCCGGACCCTGCTGCGGGCGCAGGCGCTGGTGGGGGGGGGGGGGGGGGCAGGACTTGAAATACGGTCCCTGCCGGGCGAAGTGGCTCAGGTCTGTAATCTTAGCACTTTGGGAGGCCGAAGCCGGCGGATTACCTGAGGTCAGGAGTTAGAGACCAGCCTGGTCCAACATGGTGAAACCCCGTCTCTACTAAAAATACAAAAAATTAGCCGGGCGTGGTGGCGGGCGCCTGTAATCTCAGCTACTCGGAAAGCTGAGGCAGGAGAATTGCTTGAATCGGGGAGGCAGAGGTTGCAGTGAGCCGAGATGGTGCCACTGCACTCCAGCCTGGGCGACAGAGTGAGACTCCGTCTCAAAAAAAAAAAAAAAAAAAAAAGCCTGGCTTGGTGGCTCACACCTGTAATCCTAGCATTCTGGGAGGCCGAGGCGGGTGGATCACCTGAGGTCAAGAGTTCGAGACCAGCCTGACCAACATGGTGAAACCACGCCCTACTAAAAATACAAAAATTAGCTGGGAGTGGTGGTAGACGCCTGTAATCCCAGCTACTCGGGAGGCTGAGGTAGAAGAATTGCTTGAACCCGGGAGGCCGAGGTTGCGGTGAGCCGAGATGGTGCCATTGCACTCCAGCCTGGGTAACAAGAGCAAAACTCCGTCTCAAAAAAAAAAAAGAAAAGAAAAATAAATATGGTCCCCACCCAGGCTGTGTTCCAGCCACACTCAAGCCAGGTACTAACGTGCATGCAACGGTTTTCAAAAAAGCATTTCCTTGGGAGCAAAAATGCATTTTTTTGTCGCGGAGCGCTGGCAAGCATAAGCAGCACAAGGTAAAGGAAGGGAAAGGCAAGGAGCAGGACGTTCCGTGTATCACGATCCCTTTGTGAAAGGGAAAAGCACATCTTAAATATCAGCGACGCGGACACCACGTAAATGCACAGGAACAGGAATGGTGCTTTGGAGAAGGGCTTCTGAAGAGGGCCGCAGGTAGGGATAAAGGGCAGCCTCACTTTGCAGCCTGGATACTGCCCTGTTCCAATATTTTTTCCTATCAACGAAAAAGATTATGTGTAGCCCAGGCTGGAGTGCAGTGGCGCGATCTCGGCTCACTGCAACCTCCGCCTCCCGGGTTCAAGCAGTTCTCCTGCCTCAGCCTCCTGAGTAGCTGGGATTACAGGCGCCTGACACCACGCCCGGCTAATTTTTGTATTTTTAGTAGAGACTGGGGTTTCATCATGTTGGCCATGACTGGTCTAGAACTCCTGACCTCGTGATCCCCCCGCCTCAGCCTCCCAAAGTGCTGGGATTACAGGCGTGAGCCACCACTTACAGGCGTAAGCCTGGCTTGACTCTTTACGAGGTGAAAACACACACGGTTCACCAGGGCTCCTTCCAGTCCCTTATCATCTGAGAAGCCTGAAAATTGTCAATCCTGCACTCATCGGTGAACAGTCCCCAGCGCAGGGCTTCCTGATTATCCCTCCAGGAGTGTCTCCACAGCATCAGGACCCGAGAGTTCGCCAATCACTGCCCTTCAGAATGCCTCTGACCTCTAGCAACTCAAAGCTGTGGCACTGCCCCCTAAATTGTGCTCCTCTGTCACTGTGCCCCCAAAACCTGCGGGTTACTGTGGCATTAAAATCAGGTCCCCGGCCGGGCGCGGTGGCTCACGCCTGTAATCCCAGCACTTTGGGGGCCAAGGCGGGTGGATCACGTGAGGTCAGGAGTTCAAGACCAGCCTGGCCAACATGGTGAAACCCCGTCTCTACCAAAAATACAAAAATTAAGGCCAGGCACGGTGGCTCACGCCTGTAATCCCAGCACTTTGGGAGGCCGAGGTGGGCGGATCACAAGGTCAGGCGTTCAAGACCCGCCTGACCAACATGGTGAAACCCCGTCTCTACTAAAGATACAAAAATTAGCCGGGTGTGGTGGCGTGCGCCTGTAATCCCAGCTACTGGGGAGGCTGAGGCAGGAGAATAATTTGAACCCTGGAGCGGAGGTTGCGGTGAGCCGAGATTGCGCCACTGCATTCCAGCCTGGGTGACAGGGCGAGACTCCGTTTCAAAAATAAATAAATAAATAAATAAAAATACAGAAATTAGTCGGGCGTGGTGCCGGGGGCCTGTAATCCCAGCTACTTGGGAGGCTGAGGCAGGAGAATCGCTTGAACCCGGGAGGCGGAGGTTGCAGTGAGCCGACATCGCGCCACTGCACTCCAGCCTGGGCGACAGAGTGAGACTCCGTCTCGAATTTAAAAAAAAAAAAAAAAATCGGATCCCTAGGCCATTGTGTCTCGGCAATCCTACCCTGGGACACTCTGTCTCCAAATTCTACCCCCACAATGCCCCCAAGTCCTGTCCCCGGGTCACTATCCTGCCACCCCTAACAGCCACAGGCCCAAACAGCCAAATCGCCGGACCTTTCCCCCGCAGGGCATCGCCATGTTTTTCTGCGCTCGGCCCCAGTCCTCCTGCCCCAGCCGCCAGCCCCGGGCTGTAGGGTCGGCGCCCACGGACAGCTCCCGCCCCCGCCGCGGCCAATCAGCGGTTGGTGCACACGCCCCCCCCGGCCACAGCCAATCCGCAGCAGCCCTGCAGCTCCACCCCTCACCTGGGGACGCCAGCGCGCCCGGGCCCTGCGCCCCTCCTGGGTCCAGCTGAGAAGTCTGCGTCCCCCAGTGCCCTGCGGACCAAAACCCAGGAGTTTCAGCCCCTCCTCCCTCTGATCCAGATGTCTCAACCCCCTACTTTCTCTTCCCTTTGGACTTTTCTTGCCAGCCACCTTCCCATTCCACAGGCACTGAGAGGAAAACTTTTTCCTGAGGGCCAAGAGTAAGGAGGAGGGCCTTTTGCGTCTCCCCCTCCATTACCTCCTAATTAGCGCTTAATTTACTCTCCCCTGCGAGACTTTAGTTAGCGCGCTGGTGAAGCCAAACCGCTCTACCCTTCCCAGGAGCCCCTGGCGACAGCGACAGGGCTAGCAACATCAGGCACCTGCTTGCTGCAAGGCCTGGGGTTGGGGGGCGGGGGGAGCTGCAGTCCTTCAGGGTCGAGGCAACTTGTGGGTCTGGGGTGCAAGGGCTAAGTGGGCAGAAGGACTCGTCTAAAGGATGGGAAATAAATAGTAACGATGTCCTCCTCCTTCTGGCTGCAAATCGTTTTTATGGGAACCTGCAGGGTGACCTGGCACCTTGCTAAGTGTGCTTAGAGTCTAAGGGCTTGGGGGATGCATCTGATACAGGTTGGAGTTTGGGGTGGGAGAGTCCTAGGAAAGGGGCCCCAAGTAGAAATGAGAGAAATCAGGAAGGGATATCGGGGGCGTCCACGGGGGTGCTCCGACTGGCCTTGCGCCCGTACCCCAGCTCTGCACCCCCCGTCACGAGCAGTTCAATGCCCGTGCAGAAGTTGGCTTCGGAGGCCAGGAACACTGCCGCAGCCCCAATCTCAGCGGGCTGGCCCATGCGGCCCAGTGGCTGGGGAGAAAAGAGGGGGGAAGGAGGTCAAGAGGAGCCCCACTTGATTGCCATGTCCCCCACCCCCACGCCACCTTCTACCACCTGGCTCTGAACCCCACTCCTACCTGGGCCAGCATGCCCTCTCGGATTGTGGCCCTAGGGTCTGGCGTTAAGGCTGCCAGCTCCTCCCACAGTGGGGTCCAGATGTTTCCTGGGGAGATACTAGAGGAAGGGAGAGGAAGGATCAAAGCAATCTGTCTCGAATCATTTGGCATCACTCCCAGTCACCCCAGTTCCCCCAGGAGGCTCTCCGCCTGCTCAGAGCAGCTCACCAGTTGACTCGGACACCATATGGACTTTCATCGAGGGCCAAAGCTTTGGTCATGGCCGTTACTGCCCCCTGCAGAAAACGGAGCGGGGAAGAAAGTTCAGTCCCTGGGACATGGGGTCCCTGCCATCCGTTGTCTCCTGCCAGCCAGGGGGGCATCGGAATGGGGAAGTCATGCCCTCCTTGAAGGCTGCCTTCAGAGACACCAGGCTTGGTTTCTTGGGAGAAACTTGGCATAGAAATCTGTCACGGCGGGGAGGGATAGCATTAGGAGATATACCTAATGTTAAATGATGAGTTAATGGGTGCAGCACACCAACATGGCACGTGTATACATACGTAACAAACCTGCACATTGTGCACATGTACCCTAAAACTTAAAGTATAATAATAATAAAATTTAAAAAAAGAAATTACAGGACAAGAAATAAGTTCAATTAGGCAACAAAAAAATAAAATAAAATAAATATATCATTCTACCTTACAGATTAAAAAAATAACTGGCGCACAAAAAAGACAAAAAAAAAAAAAGAAATCTGTCACAGGAAGGCCAGGTGTGGTGGCTCACACCTGTAATCCCAGCACTTTGGGAGGCCGGGATGGGTGGATCACTTGAGGCCAGGAGTTCGAGACCAGCCTGGCCAACATGGCAAAACCCCATCTCTGCTAAAAATATAAAAATTAACCGGACATAGTGGTGCATGCCTGTAATCCCAGCTACTGGGGAGGCTGAGGCATGAGAATCGCTTGAACCCATGAGGCAGAGGTTGCAGTGAGCTGAGATCATGCCACCGCACTACCACCTGGGTGACAGAGTGAGACCCTATCTAAAAAAAAAAAAAAAGAAAAGAAAAGAAAAAAAGAAAGTTAGCCAGGCGCAGTGGCTCACGCCTGTAATCCCAGCACTTTGGGAGGCCAAGGCGGGTGGATCACCTGAGGTTGGGAGTTCGAGACCAGCCTGACCAACATGGTGAAATCTCATCTCTACTAAAAAATATAAAAATCTAGCTGGGGGTGGTGGCAGCCACCTGTAATCTCAGCTACTCAGGAGGCTGAGTCAGGAGAATCCCTTGAACCCAGGAGGCAGAGGTTGCAGTGAGCTGAGATCGCACCACTGCACTCCAGCCTGGTGACAGAGCGAGACTCCGTCTTAAAAAAAAAAAAGAAAAAAGAAAAAACAGAAATCTGTCACAGGCAGTTATGCCTGGGTGCTGAATCTGGGAGTTAGGTGTGAGACTCTCTAGGGCCAAGATCTTGCTAGGTCTGGCTCCTAAGTTGTCTGGACTCAAAGCCAAGGCCCATGGGAAGGAATAGGGAGGGAAGGAAGGGGTAGGGGCTGCCATACCTTGGTGGCCACATAGGGAACTGCCTGGGCCTGGCCGATTGCCCCCACCAGGCTGGAGATGTTGATGACATTCCCTTGACTCTTCCGCAGGTGGGGGAGGGCGAGCTACGGAGACAAGAGGCCAAGTAAGCTACACAAGCTCTGCATCTTCCCAGACCACTGAAACACAGCCACAGCCATCCTGACATCTAGGATGAAGGCCATCTCCCTGGCATGTTCCTAGCTGATCTCAGTGACTGCTAGAGATAGCATCTAACATAACACCCTCTCTGGTTTGCCCTGGGGTCGCTGGGTCTCAGCACTCAAGGAGTCTCTCCTTGGTGGGAAGGGATTTCTCTCTCTTCTCCTGGGTCTCTGACCCTCTCTCTTTGTCTCTATCTCTGTTCCCTTCTCCCTTGGTCTTTGTATGTTATGCAAATTCCGGTCCATATCAAGACAGGAAAATGGATGAGAGATCCAGAAGGCTGCATATTTTTCAAAAATGAGATGAAGTTATTTTCCGGTGAAGTCTCTGTGGCCCAGGATGGACTGCAGCGGCACAATCGTAGCTCACTGCAGCCTTGACCTCCTGGGCTCAAGCAGTCCTCCCCGCTCGGCCTCACAAAGTGTTGGGATTACAGGCGTGAGGCATCACACCCAGCCAGGAAGTTCTTTTATCCATGGAGGGGAAGATGGTTTCTATGAGGCCTTCATGAAAGGCACTCTAGACGAGGCAGAGTGTCTCACGCCTGTAATCTCAGCACTTTGGGAGGCTGAGGTGGATGGATTATCTGAGGTCAGAATTTTGAGAACAGCCTGGCCAACATGATGAGACCCCATCTCTACTAAAAATACAAAATTAGCCAGGCATGGTGGTGCATTCCTGTAATCTCAGCTACTTGGGAGGCTGAGGCAGGAGAACTGCTTGAACCCGGGAGGTGGAGGTTGCAGTGAGGCAAGATTGCGCTACTGCACTCCAGCCTGGGCAACAGAGTGAGACTCCGTCTCAAAAAAAAAAAAAAAAAAAAAAATGAAATGCACTGTTTCCTGCCACCATTTCTCCTGCAATTCAACTCCCTGGCCACCTGGGAAGTCCCTAAATACTCTCTGTGTGTGTGTGTGTGCACATGAGTGTTCGTTGACTACTCATGACCTTGGATAAAGTCAAATTCTATCTTCGATCTCGCTTGCCTTAGAAAGCTGAGCTGGCCAGGCAAGGCCTGTTCCTGCCACTTAAGACTAATTGGTACAAGGCAGCACCCCTAGCAGGCTCTCTGAGTGGGAATCTAAATGAGCTCCCTGCCCGGTTCCCCCCACCGATTCTTTCAAGCCGTTTCTGCTCCCCTCCAAAACGACCTCCACCCTTTTCTGTGCTGTATCTTCGACACGCCCTGCGTGTTCCAACCTCAGGGCCTTTGAACTTGCTGTTCCCTCTGCCTGGAGTGCCTTTTCCTAAGAGAGCCACATGACCCGCTCCTAAGGTGGCCAGCCATCCCAGTTTGCCCAGGACTGAAGGGTTTTTGGGGACATGGTATTTTCAGTCCACAGTGTCAATGCTAAATGGGGACTGTCCTGGGTAAACACTCCCTCAGCTCCCTCAAACCCTGATCCGAGGTCACCTCCTCAGTGAGGCCTTCCCTGGCTATACTGTTTAAAGCTGCAAGCCAGGATCACTAGCTCACACCTGTAATCCTTGCACTTTGGGAAGCCGAGGAGGGAGGATTGCTTGAACCTAGGTGTTTGAGACCAGCCTGGGCAACTTAGCAAGACTTCTTTTCTTTCTTTTCTTTTCTTTTTTCTTTTCTTCTCTTCTCTTCTCTTTCTTTCTTTCTTTCTTTCCTTCTTTCTTTCTTTTTCTTTCTTTCTTTCTTTCTTTCTTTCTTTCTTTCTTTCTTTCTTTCTGTCTGTCTGTCTGTCTGTCTTTCTTTCTCTCTCCCTCTCTCCTTTCTTTCTTTCTTTCAGATAGGGTATCACTCTGTTGTCTAGGCTGGAATGCAGTGGTGCAATCTCAGCTCATTGCAACCTCCACGTCCCAGGTTCAAGTGATTCTCCTGCCTCGGCCTCCCGAGTAGCTGGGACTACAGGCATGTGCCCCCACACCAGGATAATTTTTTTTTTTTTTTTTTTTTTTTAGTGGAGACAGGGTTTCACTGTATTAGCCAGGCTGGTCTCGAACTCCTGATCTCACATGATCTGCCTGGCTCGGCCTCCCAAAGTGCTGGGATTCCAGGCTTGAGCCACTGTGCCTGGCCTGTCTTTATTTTTTTTAACAACAAAAAAAATTTTTTGTTTTGTTTTGTTTTTTGAGACAAGAGTCTCACTCTGTTGCCCAGGCTGGAGTGCAGTGATGTCATCTTGGCTCACTGCAACCTCCTCCTCCCAGGTTCAAGCCATTCTCCTGCCTCAGTCTCCCGAGTAGCTGGGACTACAGGCATGTGTCACCATGCCTGGCTAATTTTTGTATTTTTTAGTAGAGATGGGGTTTCACCATGTTAGCCAGGCTGGTTTTGAACTCCTGAGCTCAAGTAATCTGCCTGCTTCGGCCTCCCAAAGTGCTGGGATTACAGGCGTGAGCCACCGCGCCTGGCCCCAAAAAATAAAATAATAAAATAAAACTACAGTTCTCACACCCCTGGGTCCCCTTCCCTCTTTCAGATGTCTTTTCTCTGTGTCACACACTCCCTTCTGACAGGCCATATATATTTTATTTGTTTGTTCATGTTCTGTCTCTCCCACCAGCATGCAGAAACCTATGAGGGATAGTCAAGATTTCTTATTTTGCTTCTTCCCCAGCACTAAATGTGCCTGGCACATAGCACATGCTTCATAAATATCCTTTGAATGAATGAATGGGTGAATTAATGAATGAATGGAGGACCTGGTATGTGTCCAGCCCTGTCCTCCGCAATTTACATGGATTAGCTCATTTCATCCCTCTAACATTCTCCTGTACTTACAAGGAGGAGGTACAGCTGAAAGTCCCATTTCACAAGCGAGGAGACTGAGGAATAGGGGGATGATTGATGCCCACAGGGCATCACGTGACACCCGACAGAGCCAGCGTTTGTTGCTGTACAGGCTGAGGCCCAAACCCATAAACAAACAACAATTTCTCACAATTCTAAGTATTAAGAACTTTAGGCCAGGCACAGTGGCTCACACCTGTAATCCTAGAACTTTGGGAGGCTGAGGCGGGCAGTCGCCTGAGGTCAGGAGTTTGAGACCAGACTGGTCAACATGGCAAAACCCCATCTCTACTAAAAATACAAAAATTAGCCAGGTGTGGTGGTGTGTGCCTGTAATCCCAGCTATTCGGGAGGCTGAGGCAGGAGAATCTCTTCATCCCGGGAGGCAGAGGTTGCAGTAAGCCACAATCGCACCACTGCACTCCAGCCTGGGCAGCAGATGAAGACTGTCTCAAAAAAAAAAAAAGAAAAAACCAAAGAAAGAAAAAGAAAAAGAGAAACCATGCTCTAATATGAACATGAATGATGTGGGCATTGACCAGCCTCTGCCCTCCTCCTCAGGGAACCCCCGCCTCACCCTCGCCTCCTCTCACTCCCACCAGCCGTGACACCCTCCCTCCCTCCCAGTGCCCACCCCACCCGCCTTGCTCCATTTCTCTCTCAGTCTGTGCACCTGCCCTACCGTTTAATCTCCTCCCCCACCTGACCCTGCAAACGTGAGTCTCACCAGGGCTGAGACACGGATCTTGCCACCCTCACCCCAGCACGAGGCACACAACTGGAGCTCAGTAAATATTTGTCCCACGCTCCCTGAGTGTCCTCCTCCCCACACTCCTCAAGGTCGCTAAGCATCTGCTCTATATCAAGGACCCGCTGGGGGCCAGGTACAGTGGCGGGTACTTGTAATGTCAGTGCTTTGGGAGACCGAGGTGGGAGGATCGCTTCAGCCCAGAAGTTCAAGGCCAGCCTGGGCAACATACTGAGACCCCAGTTCTTAAGTGCCAAGGTTCTGAGACAGGAGCAGGCCTGTTGTGTTTGGGAGCAATGAGGCCAGTGTGGCCGGAGGTGAGGTCAGAGAACAGGGCCCAGATCATGAGGCCTTGAAGGCCTCCACTTCTCCCTTAGACAAATGCAATCAACAACTTTTTTGGTTTGTTTGTTTTAGAGATGGAGTCTCGCTCTGTCACCCAGGCTTGAGTGCAGTGGCACGATCTTGGCTCACTGCAACCTCCGCCTCCCAGGTTCAAGCAATTCTCCTGCCTCAGCCTCCCGAGTAGCTGGGATTACAGGCGCCCGCCACCATGCCCGGCTAATTTTTGTATTTTTAGTAGCAACAGGGTTTCTCCATGTTGGCCAGACTGGTCTCGAACTCCTGATCTCAGGCGACCTGCCCACCTCGGCCTCCCAAAGTGCTGGGATTACAGGCGTGAGCCACCGTGCCCGGCCCAACTTGACCAACTTTCTAAGAGAAACAAGAAATGTGGTGGTTTATGTGAAATCTGTCTTGTGAAACGTTGGCAATGAATGAAAAAACATAGGCCGGACATGGTGGCTCACGCCTGTAATCCCAGCACTTTGGGTGGCCAAGGCAGGCAGACCGCTATAGCTCAGGAGTTTGAGACCTGCCTGACCAACATAGTGAGACCCCCAAATCTAAAAAAATACAAAAATCAGCTGGGCATAGTGGTGGGCACCTGTAGTCTCAGCTCCTTGGGAGGCTGAGGCAGGAGAGTTTCTTGAGGCCAGGTGGTCAAGGTTGCGGTGAGCCGAGATCCTGCCACTGCACTCCAGCCTGGGTGATGGAGCAAGATTCTGTCTCAAAAAAAAAAAAAAAAAAAAAAGTAGAAGAAAAAAAGAAAAAGAAAAGAAAAAAATATATACATATATTAACTCTTCATGGGCTGAGGTGTAGGTGTGTTTTATGTGTGGAGGTGTTGGGTTAATCCTAGAAAGTCAACACAAATTTGGAACAGGAGCCAGGGTTCACTGGTTGAGCAAGGCATTGCCCAACCTCCTGGGAACATTTCACCTGGATCTTGGATGCGACCTCAGAGTCAGCACCTGAAGCTTCCTGGACGCTGGGCCCGCCCCCAGGCCTCTCCCCTCTTTGCCTACTCTTGCTCCCCTGAGTTCCTCCAGCCTCAAACTGGTCAGCTGCAAGCTGACATCTCCAGAGCCCCACCTCCACGATCTCATGCCTGATGCCCATTCCCACCAGGACGTCCACCGGGCAGTTCACGCTCAACAGCACCCTCCCCAGGCTTTCCTGCCACAGTGAATGGCAGCTCTGTCCGGTCAGTTGCTCAGTTGCTGGAAGTGGGGAGAACAAACAAACCTAAACCCCACTTTTCTTTTTTTTTTTTTGAGATGGAGTCTCGCTCTGTCGCCCAGGCTGGAGTGCAGTGGTGTGATCTCAGCTCACCTCAACCTCTGCCTCCTGGGTTCATGAGATTCTCCTGCCTCAGCCTCAGAAGAAGCTAGGATTACAGGTGCCCACCACCACGCCTGGCTAATTTTTGTATTTTTAGTAGAGACGGAGCTTCACCATGTTGGCCAGGCTGGTCTCGAACTCCTGACCTCATGATCTGCCCGCCTCAGCCTCCCAAAGTACTGGGATTACAAAGACATGAGCCACCACGCCTGGCAAGGACAGGGATTTTCTTCTGTTGTGTGTTCATAGCTATATGCTCAGGGCTCCGCACGTTGCTGGTGCTATATAAATATTTGTTGAGTTAATTAATTAAAAAGTGCTATGCAGAGAATAAACAAGATGTTATGGAGAATGGATGTTTGTGTGCAGCTGTTGCATAAGCAAGGGTGTAGGGAAAGGTTTTGATATGTGTTCTTCTCCTTCCTTTTTTTTTTTTAGACAGAGTCTTGCTCTGTTGCCTAGGCTGAAGTGCAGTGGTGCGATCTTGGCTCACTGCAACCTCCATCTCCCAGGTTCCAGCAATTCTCCTGCCTCAGCCTCACGAGTAATTGGGATTACAGGCACTCACCACCACGGCCGGCTAATTTTTTGTGTATTTTTAGTATAGACAGGGTCTCACCATATTTGCCAGGCTGGTCTTGAACTCCTGATGAGTGATCCACCCCCCTTGGCAACCCAAAGTGCTGGGATTACAGGCATGAGCCACCGTGATCAACCCTTCTCCTTCCTTTTTTTTTCTTTTGTTTTTTTGAGACGGAGTCTCGCTCTGTTGCCCAGGCTGGAGTGCAGTGGTGCCATCTCGGCTCACTGCAACCTCTGCCTCCCGGGTTCACGCCATTCTCCTGCCTCAGCCTCCCGAGTAGCTGGGACTACAGGCGCCCGCCACTGCGCCCGGCTAATTTTTTGTATTTTTAGTAGAGATGGGGTTTCACCGTGTTACCCAAGATAGTCTCGATCTCCTGACCTCGTGATCTGCCCGCCTCGGCCTCCCAAAGTGCTGGGATTACAGGCATGAGGCGCCACGCCCGGCCAAAGGCTCAACTTTTTAAAGAAAAAAGGACAAATCAAGAGAGGCGGTGATTACAAAAGTTGTTCATCAGGAATTGTCATTGGTTTACAGACATCACATTGATTAGTGATTGGCTATACATGGTTGAACTATAGAGTGTGTGACACTTTAGATCTACTTGGTATCAGGTAGTCTAGAACCCGGAAACCAAGTGGCCTCAAAAGGTAATTATTGGACGGGTGCAGTAGCTCATGCCTGCTTGAGGCAAGGAGTTCAAGACCAGCCTGAGCAGCATAGAAAGACCCTATCTCTACAAAAAAGTTAAAAATTAGTCAGTCATAGTGGTGCACCCCTGTGGTCCCAGCTGCTCAGGAGGCTGATACAAGAGGATCACTTGAGCCCAGGGGTTCGAGGCTACTGTGAACTACGATGGTACTCCAGGCTGGGCAACAGAGTGAGTCCCTGTCTCAAAAAGTAATTAAAATACATTTTTATAAAGTCCCTCTGAGCCAGGTGCAGTGGCTCACACCTGTAATTCCAGGAGTTTGAGAGGCTGAGGCGGGAGAATCACTTGAGCCCAAGAGTTTGAGACCAGCCTGGACAACATAGTGAAACCCCACCTCTATTAAAAAATAAAAAGGCCAGGCACACTGGCTCATGCCTGTAATCCCAGCACTTTGGGAGGCTGAGGTGGGTGGATCGCGGGGTCAGGAGTTCAAGACCAGCCTGGCCAACATGGTGAAACCTCGTCTCTACTAAAAATACAAAAAAATTAGCCAGGCATGGTGGTGGGTGCCTATAATCCCAGCCACTCGGGAGGCTGAGGCAGAGAATCACTTAAACCTGGAGGCAGAGGTTGCAGTGAGCTGAGATTGTGCCACTGTACTCCAGCCTGGGTGACAGAGTGAGACTCTGTCTCAAAAAATAATAAATTAATTTTTTTTAAAGTTGTTAAAAAGCCCCTCTGGGCCTGATCCTGATCATCTAAAGGGGCTCTCCTTTCTCAGACAAAAAGGTTTGTTTTCTTTCTCATTCCCTCCCCAGCTTTCCCCCACTTTTTGTTTAAGACAAGGTCTCGCTCTGTTGCCCAGGCTGGAGTGCAGTGGCACGATCACGGCTCACTGCAACCTCCAGCTCCCGGGTTAAAGCGATCCTCTCACCTCAGCCTCCCGTGTAGCTGGGATTATAGGAGCACCAGCATACTCGGCTAATTTTTTTTTTTTTTTTTTTTTTTCTGAGAAAGAGTTTCACTCTGTCGCCCAGGCTGGAGTGCAGAAGTGCAATCTCAGCTCACTGCAACCTCCGCCTCCCAGGTTCAAGCAATTCTCCCACCTCAGCCTCTTGAGTAGCTGGGATTACAGGCACCTGCCACCATGCACAGCTAATTTTTGTATTTTTAGTAGAGATGGGGTTTCACCATGTTGGACAGGCTAATCTCAAACTCCTGACCTCAACTGATCTGTCCGCCTTGGCCTCCCAAAGTGCTGGGATTACAGGCATGAGCTACCAGGCCTGGCTTTTTTTTTTTTTTTTTTTTTTAATGTGAGACGGAGTTTCCGCTCTTGTTGCCCAGGCTGGAGTGCAATGGCACAATCTCAGCTCACTGCAACCTCTGCCTCCCGGCTTCAAGTGATTCTCCTGCCTCAGCTTCCTGAGTAGCTGGGATTATAGGCATGTGCCACCGCACCCGGCTAATTTTGTATTTTTAGTAGAGACGGGATTTCTCCATGTTGGTCAGGCTGGTTTCAAACTCCCGACCTCAGGTGATCCGCCTGCCTCGGCCTCGCAAAGTGCTGGGATTACAGGCGTAAGCCACCATGCCTGGATTCCATGCTCTTTTTAAAAATTAATTAATTTTTTTTTTTTGAGACAAGGTCTCACTCTGTCACCTAGGCTGGAGTGCAGTTGCACGATCTCAGCTCACTGCAACCTTGCCTCCTGGGCTCAAGCTGTGATACCCTAACCTTGTTTTAACCTGAATTGACTCTCCCTTAGCTGAGCGAGCCAGACAGACTCCATCTTGGCTCCTTCAGTTGCAGCCCCTTACCCACCCCGCTTTCTTCAAGGACTTAACTTGTGCAAGCTGACTCCCAGCACATCAAAGAATGCAATTACTGATAAGATACTGTGGCAAGTTATAGCCGCAGTTCCCAGGAATTCGCCCGATTAACAGTACCCTAAGCCCCCACGTTTGTGTCCGGTTGATAGCGTCCAATATCCAGCGTCTATCACCTTGTGATGTATTTAAAGCCCCTGCACCTGGAACTGTTGTAACCATTTATCTTTTTAACTTTTTTTGCCTGCTTTACTTCTCTAAGATTGTTTTAAGTAGACTCCCCCCTCCCCTTTCTAAACCAAAGTATAAAAGAAAATCTAGCCCCTTCTTCGGGGCCGAGAGAATTTTGAGCGCTAGCCGTCTCTCGGTCGTCGGCTAATAAAGGACTCCTGAACTCGTCTCGGAGTGTGGCGTTTCTCTATAACTCACTTGGTTACAACAAAGCAATCCTCCCGCCTCAGCCTCCCAAGTACCTGATGCGCACCACCATGCTCAGCTAATTTCTGTATTTTTTGTAGAGACAAGGGTTTCACTATGTTGCCCAGGCTAGTCTTGAATTCCTGGGCTTAAGGGATCCTCTTGCCTTGGCCTCGCAAAGTGCTGGGATTACAGCTGTGAGCTACCGGACCTGGCCTATTTATTTATTTATTTATTTTTGAGACAGCGTCTCGCAATGTTGCCCAGGCTGTAGTGCAGTGGTGTGAACACAGCTCATGGCAGCCTTGACTTCCTGGGCTCAAACGATCCTTCCACCTCAGCCACCTGAGTAGCTGGGACTACAAGGGCACCACCACGCCTGACTAATTTTTTAAACTTTTCGTAGAGATGGGGTTTCGCTGTATTGCCCCAGCTGTCTTGAACTCCTGACCTCAAGTGAACCTCCCACAAGGACCTCCCAAAACATGGATTACAGGTGTGACCCACTGTGTCTGGCCTCAATATGTTCTTAACATCCCCTCCCACCACCACCAGGCTGGAAGGTTCTAGAAGGTTCCTAAAACTGGGCTATGTAGCTACAAAGGTAGCTTTTGCTGGATGTAGAGATTTGCAGTCATTTATCTTCCTTTTGTAATAAGGAGATTAAACTAAAGAACAGAAAATAGATGGCCAGGCATGGACTCAAGCCTGTAATCCCAGCACTTTGGAAGGCCAGGGCAGGCAGATCACTTGCAGTCAGAAGCATAGCTACCAAAAATTACGAAATTTAGCTGGGTTTTGTGGCCCGCACCTGTAATCCCAGCTACTCAGGAGGTTGAGGCATGAGAATCGCTTGAACCCAGGAGGTGGAGGTTGCAGTGAGCCAAGATCACACCACTGTCCTCCAGCCTGGGCGAGAGAGAGAGACCCTGTCTCCAACAAACAAATAAACAAAAAGAACAGAAAACATTTTGCTCTTAGACAAAATGCATCACACAATCCACCCATCAGGAGGCTGCTCAGGCCTGGCGGCAGGGTCGCCAGCCCTCACCTTGGTCAAGGTGTACGTCCCCAGCAAGTTCAGCTCCAGCAGCTGGCGGAATCCCTGGGCAGAGGTCTCCTCAGGCCTCTGTGGGGGTGGGTCTAAAGTGGGGGGTGAGAGAGAGAGGAAAAGTGATGGGGGCTGGACACAGTGGCTCATGCCTGTAATCCCAGCACTTAGGGAGGCCAAGGCGGGCGGATCATGAGGTCAGGAGTTCAAGACCAACCTGGCCGACAGGGCAAAACCCTGTCTCTACTAAAAATACAAAAATTAGCTGGGTGCAGTGGCGGGTGCCTATATTCCCAGCTACTCAGGAGGCTGAGGCAGGAGAATTGCTTGAACCTGGGAAGTGGAGGTTGCAGTGAGCCTAGATCGAGCCACTGCACTCCAGCCTGGGTGACAGACTGAGACCCCGTCTCAGAAAAAAAAAAAAAAAAAGGCCGGGTGCAGTGGCTGACACCTGTAATCCCAGCACTTGGGGAGGCCGAGGTGGGCAGATCATCTGAGGTCAGGAGTTCAAGACCAGCCTGGCTAACATGATGAACCCTATCTCTACTAAAAATATAAAAATTAGCCTGGCGTGCTGGTGGGTGCCTGTAATCCCAGCTACTTGGGAGGCTGAGGCAGGAGAATCGCTTGAACCCAAGAGGTGGAGGTTGCAGTGAGCTGAGATCACACCACTGCACTCCAGCCTAGACAACAGAGCGTGACTATCTGAAGGAAAAGAAAAAAAAGAGAGAAGAGAAGAGAAGGCTGGGCACAGTGGCTCACGCCTGTAATCTCAGCACTTTGGGAGGCCGAGGTGGGCAGATCACAAGGTCAGGAGATTGAGATCATCCTGGCTAACATGGTGAAACCCCGTCTCTACTAAAAAATAGAAAAAATTAGCCGGGCTTGGTGGCTGGCGCCTGTAGTCCCAGCTACTCGGGAGGCTGAGACAGGAGAATAGCGTGAACCCAGGAGGCTGAGCCTGCAGTGAGCCGAGATCGCACCACTGCACTCCAGACTGGGCCACAGAGTGAGACTCTGTCTCAAAAAAAAAAAAAAAAGAAAAGAGAGATATGGCCAGGTGAGGGCACAGCCCTGGGGACACACAGAAGGGATAGAACAGGGCCACAGTATCGGCCCAGGCCTGGGGGCTTCCATTGCTTTATTCTCCTGGCCAAGTGGCTAGAAAGAGGTATGAGGCAGGATGAGGAAATCAGGAACAGGGAGTGGGGAAACTGAGGTGCAGGAAACAGAGCTGAGGGGGCAGGAGGTGGAGAATGGCCCTAGGGTCCCACAACTCACGGTGGCCAGCGTTGTTGACAACACAATCCAGGTGGCCAAATCGGCGGATGGTCTCAGAAATCAGGGTCTGAAGAGGAAGGAAATGTCCTTTGTTTTTTTTTGTTTTGTGTGTTTTTTTTTTTTTTTTTGGAGACGGTGTCTCCCTCTTGTCACTCAGGCTGGAGTGCATTGGCACAATCTTGGCTCACTGCAACTTCCGCCTCCCGGGTTCAAGCAACTCTCCTACCTCAGCCTCCCAAGTAGCTGGGATTACAGGCACCTGCCACCATGCCCGGCTAATTTTTGTACTTTTTAGTAGAGACAGGGACTCACTATGTTGGCCAGGCTGGTCTCAAACTCCTGAACTTGTGATCTGCCTGCCTCGGCCTCCCAAAGTGCTGGGATTACAGGCACCATGCCCAGCCCAGGAAATGTCCTTTGAATGAGCAGTAGATGGAGTGTCCAGCCATAAAGAAGACAGGGCTCCCAAATGCAAGGCAGGAGGGGGAAGCTGAACTCCCAGGTCAGGGGACAAGAGCTAGAGGAAGAGGGGATGCCAAGATCATAGACACAGCAGGCAAGCAGCAGACAGGAAGGAGACAGGGGGCTGGTCAGAGCCACACTGCAGTCGTCACACACAGGGTCAGGGGGTGGGGCAGGGGGGTGACAAGGATTCAGAGAGAGTGTAGGGGACAGTTACCCAAGGGGGGCAGATAACAGAGAGATACTGATTAAAAGGAAGAAATAGGAACCCAGAAATAATGGAAAAAAAATCAGTTACAGGCCACGTGCAGTGGCTCACACCTGTAATCCCAACACTTTGGGAGGCTGAGGTGGGCAGATCACCTGAGGTCAGGAGTTCGAGACCAGCCTAGCCAACATGGTGAAACCCTGTCTCTACTAAAAATACAAAAATTAGCCGGGCACGGTGGCTCCTGCTTGTAATCCCAGCATTTGGGAGGCCAAGGCAGGCGGATTACCTGAGGTTGGGAGCTCGACACCACCCTGACCAACATAGAGAAACACCGTCTCTACTAAAAATAAAAAATTAGCCAGATGTGGTGGCACATGCCTGAAATCCCAGCTACTTGGGAGGCTGAGAGAGGAGAATCACTTGAAGCTGGGAGGCAAAGTTTGCGGTGAGCCGAGATCACACCATTGCACTCCAGCCTGGGCAACAAGAACGAAACTCCGTCTAAAAAAAAAAAAAAAAAAAAAAAAAATTAGCTGGGCATGGTGGCGCACGCCTGTAACCCCAGCTACTCGGGAGGCTGAGATAGGAGAATGGCTTGAACCCGGGAGGCAGAGGTTGCAATGAGCCAAGATCACACCACTGCACTCCAGCCTCAGTGACAGTTCCAAAAAAAAGAGACAGAAAAATCAGTTACAGTTGACCCACTTTGAGGGACTTATGCATTTCCATCCACATGTTAGATGTGCTAAGAGCCTTGGAGAGGTGTGAGAGAAGGAACATGTGACCTGCTCATCAGTCACAGAAGACCTTGTGTGTGGAGTGACACTGGGTGGAAACCTTTGACGAGTCCAGTGGAGCCAGGAGAGGAAGAAGTAGAGGGAAAGGCATATGCAAATAGCTGGAGGAGAACAAAGAACTGGTCGTTAGCGGAGATGGGGGTAGGAACAGGAACTCTGCTTACCTTCACATCATCTTCCTGTGTCACATCACAGAGGATAAAGACAGCTCCAGGGAGCTCCTGCTCCAGCGCCCGACCCCCAGACTCTGCAGGGAGAGAAGAGCTGGGAGCCTGGACCCCTGGGTCTGAGGGAGGAGGGGTTGGGGACTTGGATTCCTGGGTCTGAGGGAGGAGGTGCTGGGGGCCTGGACCCCTGGGTCTGAGGGAGGAGGGCCTAGGAGCCTGGACTCCTGGGTCTGAGGGAGGAGGTGCCAGAGCCTGGACTCCTGGGTCTGAGAGAAGAGGGGCTGGGAGCCTGGACCCCCGGGTCTGAGGGAGGAGGGGTTGGGGACTTGGATTCCTGGGTCTGAGGGAGGAGGTGCCAGAGCCTGGACTCCTGGGTCTGAGGGAGGAGGGACTGGGGGCCTGGACTCCTGGGTCTGAGGGAGGAGGGGCTGGGGGCCTGGACTCCTGGGTCTGAGGGAGGAGGTGCCAGAGCCTGGACTCCTGGGTCTGAGGGAGGAGGGACTGGGGGCCTGGAATCCTGGGTCTGAGGGAGGAGGGGCTGGGGGCCTGGACTCCTGGGTCTGAGGGAGGAGGTGCTGGGGGTCTGGACTCCTGGCTCCGAGGGAGGAGGGGCTGGGGGCCTGGACTCCTGAGTCTGAGGGAGGAGGGGCTGGGAGCCTGGACCCTGGGTCTGAGGGAGGAGGGGCTGGGGGTCTGGACTCCTGGGTCTGAGGGAGGAGGGGCTGGGGGTCTGGACTCCTGGGTCTGAGGGAGGAGGGGCTGGGAGCCTGGACCCCTGGGTCTGAGGGAGGAGGGGCTGGGGGTCTGGACTCCTGGGTCTGAGGGAGGAGGGGCTGGGGGTCTGGACTCCTGGGTCTGAGGCAGGAGGGCCTGGGGGCCTGGACCCCTGGGTCTGAGGGAGGAAGGGCCAGGGTGAGGGCTGAGGGACCGTCACTCACCATCCTTGTCGCAGATAACCACTCGGGCCCCGCTGTCCACTGAGAATAGGAATGCAACAGGTTACTCTCCGAGCCTTGGTTAAAGCCTCTGCCGCCCTCTTGTGGCCACCTGGATTGGGGTCGATCTCCCTCTCCCCTCGTGACCCCAGTCTCATGATCACCCATAGGACAGAGGGCAGACGCCTTGACACTTACTCTCTTTGCCTTGTTTCTGCTGAGGCTCCTGACCCCGCGTTCGTGGGTTCCAGAGCAAACTCCACGACTGACAGAGCCATTCCCCAAACCACTGGTTTTGTAGCTACACCAATAGACCCAGAGAAACGGGCCACTGCCTTCGGAGACCCTGCCAGACTCAGCCCTCGCCTACAGCGCCACACGCTTACTTTAGCCTGCAAATTGGCTTTTATAATATCAGAATCCTGGCTGCAGTACTGGAGTCCCTATTTTCCGCCCCCATCGCCCCGCCCCCATCCTTCCTCTCTCTCACTCCACAGCTCCCAGCTGTCAGACCCGGCTCACCGAAGGCGCGCACGATCCCAGCTCCGATGCCGCGCCCGCCCCCGGTCACAACCACCACCTTCCCGGCATAGCGCGTTCCCGTAGCCATCCCGTGTACGTCGGTCTCTCTCTCTCTCTCTACTCTGGGCCTCTTTCACCTCCAAAGCCCCGTGAGGCCGTCGCATCAAATCTTCAATAGAGGCTGGATCCTGGAAGTCCGGCCTCGGGGGGCGTTGCCAGGAAGGCTAGAGACCTGGAAGTTTGTCCCCAGCCCCTCCTCCCTCAGACACTCCTCTCCTCCCACAGACCCAGGAATCCAGGAGCCCCAGTCCCTCCTCCCTCAGACCCAGGAGTCCAGGCCCCCAGCCTCTCCTCCCTCAGACTCCGGAGTCCAGATCACCAGCCCCTCCTCCCTCAGACTCGGGAGTCCAGCCTCCTAGCCCCTCCTCCCTCAGACCCAGGAGTCCAGCCTCCCAGCCCCTCCTCCCTCAGACCCAGGAGTCAGGGTCCCAGCCCCTCCTCCCTCAGACTCGGGAGTCCAGCCTCCCAGCCCCTCCTCCCTCAGACTCGGGAGTCCAGATCACCAGCCCCTCCTCCCTTAGACTCGGGAGTCCATCCTCCTAGCCCCTCCTCCCTCAGACCCAGAAGTCCAGCCTCCCAGCCCCTCCTCCCTCAGACCCAGGAGTCAGGGTCCCAGCCCCTCCTCCCTCAGACCCGGGAATCCTGGCCCAGCCCCCTCCACTCTCAGACCGAGGGATCAGGTTCTCTATCCCTTCCTCCCAGAGACCTATAAGTCCAAGTCGCCTGTCCCTTCCTCTCTCAGGACGCAGGAGTCCACGACTCCAGCTCTGCCCCTCAGAGACCCCAGTGCCACAACCCCAAACAGACAGAAACAAAGCTATTGACTAAAAGTTCAAAGTTTTAATCCAAATTTAGACAGTGTTGAGAAAACCAAATTTTGGCCATAGAAACCATTCCCCTCCCGGGCCGGCAATGGGGACCAGACCACGCCCCCTGATGCCCTGAGTGGTCCCAGATCTCCGGCGGTACCTCCAGACCCCGTCCTCGCGCTCCGATTGGTTGCCGCGTTTGGGCGGATTAGAAGCTGGACCGTAGCAGAGTGACTCGCAGAGGCCACGCCCCCTCATCTTGTGGCAGGACCGGAGGGGCGATCCCGGCATCCCACGCGGGCCCCCAGGGGGCGGGACCTCCTCCACGCCCACTCCCTCGGCGAGAGAACCCCGTGGAACCCGAATTAGCCACCGGGGGAGATCTCGGGGGAGGGGTCTCCTGGAGCGTGGGGTCCGAAGGAGGCAGCGGCACACCCGGAAGAGAGTCTCCCTGGGAGTCCAAATTTCCACCTGGAGAGGATAAGTGGGACATGAGAATGGCAAACTTCAGCGCCAGGACTCCGGATTCCCAGCCCCTCCTCCCTCAGACCCAGGACTCCGGATTCCCAGCCCCTCCTCCCTCAGACCCAGGAGTCCAGGCCCCCAGCCCCTCCTCCCTCAGACCCAGGAGTCCAGGCCCCCAGCCCCTCCTCCCTCAGACCCAGGAGTCCAGGCCCCCAGCCCCTCCTCCCTCAGACCCAGGAGTCTGGATACCCCAGTCCAGTCCTCTTTGAGACTCAGTTGTCGGCCGTCTCCCCGCCCCCTGACCTCTTCCTCCCCTCCTCCCAAGTGTCCCGGACCCCAGTCACCTCTTGCCTGAGACCTAAAACTCCCAAACCCTGCCCAACTCTTTACTCACCAAGATAAAAAATGCCCACCGGCCCCCAGACCCCTCCTTTCCAGGACCTGGGATTCCAGGTCTCCAGCTCTCTCCTCCCTAAAACCCAGAAGTCCAACATCCCCAGCCAGTCACCTGTCATCATTCTGTGCCACTGCGACGCCTCAGTAGCCAGGGCTTGAGAGAGGCTGAGAACCCGCTCCCGGTGACCTTCGGAAGTCGGCAAGTAAGGGGTGGTGTTCCTTGGACTAGAAAAAAAAAGAAGATTGGCGGTGGGGGTGTGTACATGGGGGAGAGGTGGGGGATGGTTAATTGGTACAAAAAGAAAAGGATGAATAAGACCTACTATTAGATAGCACAACAGAATGACTATAGTCAATAATAATTTAATTGTACATTTTTAAATAAATTAAAGGGTGTAACTAGATTGTTTATACATCAAACGGTAAATCCTTGAAAGGGGATGGATACCCTATTCCCCATGATGTGCTTATTTCACATTGCCTGCCTGTATCAAAACATCTCATTTATCTCGTAAATACATGTACACCTAGTATGTACCAACAAAAATTAAAAATTAAAAAAATAAAAAATAAAAAAACAGGCCAGGTGCGACGGCTCATCCCTGTAATCCCAGCACCTTGGGAGGCTGAGGCTGGCAGATCACTTGAGGTCAGGAGTTCGAGACCACCCTGGCCAACATGGTGAAACCCAGTCTCTACCAAAAAATACAAAAAAGTTAGCCAGGCATGGTGGTGGGTGCCTGTAATTCCAGCTACTAGGGAGGCTGAGGAAGGAGAATCATTTAAACCCAGAAGGCGGAGGTTGCAGTGAACTGAGATTGCGCCATTGCACTCCAGCCTGGGAGACAGAGCAAGACTGTCTCAAAAAAGAAAAAAAGTAAAAAAATAAAAATAAAAAATAAACAGCTGGCACAGTGGGGACCCGGGTACCGCACGTGCCTTTCTGGGAGTTGTAGTTCCTAGCACGTGTCTCTAAAAGATGTTAAACATGGTACCGCCTCATACCGCCCACATGCATTATGGGATTTGTAGTCCATTCGCGCGTCACTATCACCCAATTTCCTTGATGCAGAAGTAGGATCTGCTATTGACCAAGGGAATTTGGGGAACTAAAGATATCACTACGGATCTAGGGCTTTCTGGTTTTGTTGCAGATGCCCCGGGAACTTAAGCATCTCAAGAAGGGTTGCGATTTGTAGTTCCATATTCAGGAGACTTTAATAATAATGCTACTCCCCTTTGCTTTTGCAAAATTTTTTTTTCCTGCTCCCTTGATACGCCCTCCAGTTCCTTACCTACTCCAGGACCCAGAACTTCTGAGCCATTTCTGGGCTCCCGAGTGTCCTACGACAGGCTGGAAAGGAATTGGGGCATTAGAACTCCTCACCTGGAAGCCCCACGTTCTCATTTTGAGGGTGAAGTGAAGGGGGCTCCAAAAGAGAATGAAATTGCCCAAAAACACTGGCAATGTTTTGTTTTGTTTTTCCTATGCTTCTGTAGGCACTGAATTTTTAAAAATTAATTTATTTTATTTATTCATTTTTTTAGAAAGGATGGAGTACAGTGGTGTGATCATAGCTCGCTATAGTCTCAACTTCCCAGGCTTGGACTAATCCTGCTTCAGCCTCCTGAGTAAACAGAACTACAGGCTCGCACCACTATGCCTGGCTAATTATTTTTATTTTTATTTTTAGTAGAGACAAGGTCTTGCTATGTTGCCCAGGCTGGTCTCTTACTCCTGCCTCGGCCTCCCA
Source organism: Pongo pygmaeus (assembly GCF_028885625.2). Classification (NCBI taxonomy): domain Eukaryota; kingdom Metazoa; phylum Chordata; class Mammalia; order Primates; family Hominidae; genus Pongo; species Pongo pygmaeus. Next base: position 54,963,047 of record NC_072393.2, read on the forward strand.
AAGTACTGGTATTACAGGGGTGAGCCATAGCACCCAGTGACTGACAATGTTTAACTTTACCTGTGTTCCTATAAAGCAGCACATGAGTTCAGAAATCCCACCTCCACCACCACCACCTGTGACTTGTCTAAATTCTTTCTATAAAAGTCTAAGGGGCCGGGTCTGGTGGCTTACACCTGTAATCCCAGCACTTTGGGAGGCCAAGGTGAGCAGATCACTTGAGGTCAGGAGTTCAAGAACAACCTGGTCAATATGGTGTAAACCCTGTCTCTACTAAAAATACAAAAAAAAAAAAAAAGAAAATTAGCAGGGTGTGGTGGCATGGGCCTGTAATCCCAGCTACTTGGGAGGCTGAGGCAGGAGGATCGTTTGAACCCGGGAGACAGGGGTTGCAGTGAGTCGAGATTCCACCACTACACTCCAGCATGGGCAACAAACGGAGACTCCGTCTCAAAAAAAGAAAAAAAAATCTAAGAGGAGGTTAGGTGCAGTAGCTCACACCTGTATTCCTAGTACCTCCTTCCAAGGCAGGAGGATCACTTGAGCTCAGGAGCTCGACACCAGCCTGGCCAACGTGGTAAAAATCTGTCTCTACTAAAAATACAAAAATTGGCTGGATGTGGTGGCATATCCCTGTAGTCCTAGCTACTTGGGAGGCTGAGGCATGAGAATCACTTGAACCCAAGAGGTGGAGGTTGCAGTGAGTGGAGATCGCACCACTGCACTCCAGCCTGGGCAACAGAGCAAGACCTTGTCCCTGAAAAAAGAAAACATCTATTTTTTTTTTTTTTTGAGACAGAGTTTCACTCTTGTTGCGCAAGCTGGAGTGCAATGGCACAATCTTAGCTCACCATAACCTCCACCTCCTGGGTTCAAGCGATTCTCCTGCCTCAGCCTCCCAAGGAGCTGGGATTACAGGCATGCACTACCACGCCCAGATAATTTTGTATTTTTAGTAGAGACGGGGTTTCTCCATGTTGGTCAGGCTGGTCTTGAACTCCCGCCCGCCTTGGCCTCCCAAAATGCTGGGATTACAGGTGTGAGCCACCATGCCTGGCCGAAAAAGGAAAACGTCTAAGGGGAAACCATCCTGAGACATCTGAGACACTCTGATGTTCAGATCTGGGATGTTCTCCCTATTGGAAGGGCATAAATAAAATCAATCTTCTTGCTGGCTTGCATTTTCTTTTTTGCTTTCTTGCTATTGACAACACATAGCAACTGAGAAGAAAAACTAGGCTTCCAATCCAGATGTGTGACCCCCCCCACCCACTGTCCTCCCCTCACTGCCACTCCTGTCCACCCACCACTATCCAGGCGAGGAAGCTGACTTTATCACAAGTACAAACTGAGGCAAATCCGGAAATTCAGTTTGGAGGAAGGAGGTAGAGATTATCTCCATTTTACAGAAAGGAACTCAAAGTAGGTGAAGAGGACCTACCACCACCCCACCGCCCAGCCCCAGCCCTCCTCCCCTCACCCTTTGCTCCACGTCAGGCTGGCGTCTGGCTGGGGACAGTATCCTTCCCAAGGTGAGGAGCCGGGGGGAGGTCGGGCGAGGGAGGGGCCGTCCACATTCCTGGTTTCTGCGCATCCGCTCCAGCTGCTCCTGGGCACTCATCCGGGGCCGGGCCACCGGGGCCTAGGGAGGCGAGAAACGTCCCAAGACCCAACCTTTAGGCCAGGCACAGTGGCTCGTGTAATCCCAGCACTTTTGGGAGGCTGAGTAGAGAGGATCACTTGAGGTCAGGAGTTGAAGACCAGCCTGGCCAACTTGGCGAAATACCATCTTTACTAAAAATACAAAAATTAGCTGGGCGTGGTGGCAGGCACCTGTAATCCTAATTACTTAGGAGGCTGAGGCAGGAGAATTGTTTGAACCCCGGAGGTGGAGGTTGCGGTGAGCCGAGATCATGCCACTGCACTCCAGCCTGCACAACAGAGCAAGACTCTGTCTCAAAAAAAAAAAAATATATATATATATATATATATATGTGTGTATATATATATACGTTGCTTAAACAAGGAGAGAGGGAGAAGGCCGGGTGCAGTGGTAGGTGACTGTAATCCCAGAGCTTTGGGAGGCTGAGGTGGGAGGATCACTTGTGGCCAAGAGTTTGAGACCAGCCTGGGCAACATAGCAAGACCCCATCTCTACAAAAAATAAACTTGTTAGATGTGGTGGTGGATGCCTGTCAGCTACTCAAGAGGCTGAGGCAGGGGATCACTTAAGCCCAGGAGTTTAAGGCTTCAGGGAGCTATGATTGTGCCACTGCACCCCACTCTGGGTGACAGGGCAAGATCCCGTATCTAAAAGTAAAAAGTGGAGAGAGAGAGAGAGAGAGCACTCATTGCTGAAGCTTCCAGTTAAACATCCCAGTGAGATAGCATGGATCTGTGCTCATTGTAGAACCAATCCCTGCAGTTTCCTCTGCTTTGACCAATCCTGAGTCCTGTTTATATAAATGATGGCCACTGGCCACTGTATATTACCCTATGTTGTTAATTTCTTTTTTTCTTTTTTTTTTTCAGACGGAGTCTCGCTTTGTTGCCTAGGCTGGAGTGCAGTGGCGCAATCTCTGCTCACTGCAACCTCCGCCTCCTGGGTTCAAGCAATTCTCTGCCTCAGCCTCTCAAGTAGCTGGGATTAAGTAGGTGGTGCCTGCCACCACGCCCAGCTAATTTTTGTGTGTTTTTAGTACAGACAGGGTTTCACCATCTTGGCCAGGCTGGTCTTGAACTCCTGATCTCATGATCCACCTGCCTCGGCCTCCCAAAGTGCTGGGATTACAGGTGTGAGCCACCGTGCCCAGCCAATGTTGTTAATTTCTTCACAGCAGGCCAGACCATTGGCCTAAAAGCTTGGTAGCAGCACACTCAGATTTCTACACATCCAATTGTTTTAAACACAGTCTTAATAAGCAGATATTTTTAGCCATGCAGTCTGCCTGCTTTGTATACCCTGAGACTGTGCCCAACATCTGCTACCCATAGATAAGATGAGCCCCAAGCCCCTGCTGCTCTTTGGACCTCTCTGATCCAGAGAAACCTCCACATGCTGGTGGCTGGCATCACCCAGACGTAAGCCCCTTCTCCAGTCCCTTTCTCTCGGGAGCTCCCTTGCCTTCCTCCCTTCCTGTGCAGTGGTCCTCACCCTCACACAGTAGCTTCTGGAGGGTCTCACACTGGGTGTGACTCCCCCATAGACAAATCTGTCAGTATGCACCAAATAAAGCTCCTGTGCGCTACCGCCATCTGGTGGTCATAGCTTTTTCTTTGATAAACCCTGAAATCCCTGGAACTCACTAGACCACCCCTGTGCTCTGGACCTTGGCAGCCCCTGAAACCACGGGGTTGGGGTGAAGGAGGAGCATGTCCCAAGATAAGTGATGTTCCCAGGAGGCTCCAATCATCCATGCCCATGACACACCACTGAGAATCAAAAAGTGCCTCTCCTCTCTTCCTAGGAAAGGCTTGATTGCTTTTGTATCCATGATAACAAGTAAGCACAAGAAATGCCTTATTTTTTAAAAATTATTTTATTTTACTTTATTTTATTTTTGAGATGGAGTTTCACTCTTATTGCCCAGGCTGGAGTGCAATGGCACGATCTTGGCTCACTACAACCTCTGCCTCCCAGGTTCAAGCGATTCTCCTGCCTCAGCCTCCCGAGTAGCTGGGATTACAGGCATGTGCCACCACGCCTGGCTAATTTTTTTGTATTTTTAGTAAAGACGGGGTTTCACTATGTTGGTCAGGCTGGTTTCGAACTCCTGACCTTGTGATCCACCCGCCTTGGCCTCCCAAAGTGCTGGGATTACAGGCGTTAGCCACCCCACCCGGCCTTTTCTTTTTTTTTTTTTTTTTTTAAGACATGGTTTCTCTCTGTTGCCCAGGATGGAGTGCAGTGGTGCAGTCATGGCTCAGTGCAGCCTTGACCTCCTGGACTCAAGCAATCCTCACGTCTCAACCTCCCAAGTAGCTGGGACCACAGGTGGGCACCACCACGCACAGCTAACTTTTCATTTTTTATTTTTTTATTTTTTGAGATGGAGTTTCACTCTTATTGCCCAGGCTGGAGTGCAGTGGCGCAGTCTCAGCTCACTGCAACCTCAGCCACCCAGATTCAAGCGATTCTCCTGTCTCAGCCTCCTAAGTAGTTGGGATTACAGGTGCGTGCTGCTATACCCACCTAATTTTTGTATTTTTAGTAGAGATGGGGTTTTGCCATGTTGGCAAGGGTGCTCTTGAACTCCTGACCTCAGGTGATCCACCCGCCTCAGCCTCCCAAAGTGCTGGGATTACAGGCGTGAGCCACTGCACCCGGCCACAGCTAACTTTTCATTATTTTTTTGTAGAGATGGGTCTTGCTACGTTAGCCAGGCTGCTCTTGAACGCCTGGGCTCAACTGATCCACCTACCTTGGCCTCTCAAAGTGTTGGGATTACAGGCATGAGCCAACACCACTGGCCAAGAAATGCTTTATTTTATTATTATTATTATTTTTATTTATTTTTTTTTTTTTCGAGACAGAGTCTCGCTCTGTTGCCCAGGCTGGAGTGCAACGGTGCAATCTTGGGTCTCTGCCACCTCCGTCTCCTGGGTTCAAGCGATTCTCCTGCCTCAGCCTCCCGAGTAGCTGGGATTACAGGCACCCGTCATCATGCTCGGCTAATTTTTGTATTTTTGTAGAGACAGGGTTTTCACCATGTTGTTCAATCTGGTCTCAAACTCCTGACCTCAAGTGATCTGCCTGCCTCGGCCTCCCAAATGCTGGGATTACAGGTACGAGCCACGGTTCCCGGCCCCAAGTAGTGCTTTTAAATCTATTTGATTAAGTAATCCCAACAGGTACCCCAAAGACTTCTGAAAACCAGCCAATCAGTGATGGAGCCAAGCTTCTGAAAATCAGCCAATCAGTGATGCTCACATGCTTCTGAGGGCTGCCCAATCAGTGATGGATCCGTACTTCTGAAAATCAGCCAATCATTGATAGCTCCATGCTTCTGAAAACCAGCCAATCAGCAACAGACACAGAGCACAGAGCTTCCACAGCTTAATGTCAACCAATTTCTAAACATTCCTGCTGCTAGAAGTCAACCAATTTCTGAACTCCAGGGCCACATGAGATCAGCATTCTGCTCCACTCAGGGTGTCTTTTTTTTTTTTAAGACAGAGTTTTGCTCTTGTCGCACAAGCTGGAGTGCAATGGTGCAATCTCAGCTCACTGCAACCTCTGCCTCCCGAGTTCAAGCGATTCTCCTGCCTCAGCCTCCTGAGTGGCTGGGATTACAGGCGCCCACCACCACGCCTGGCTAATTTTTGTACTTTCAGTAGAGACGGGGTTTCACCATGTTAGCCAGGCTGGTCTGGAACTCCTGACAAAGTGCTAGGATTACAGGCGTGAGCCACCGCGCCTGGCCTCATTCATCTAGTTTTCATCTTCATGTCAGCTCTAGGTGGTAGGTTCTGCTATTAGCCCCATTTTAGAGAAGAAAAAATGGAGGCACAGAGAGGTTTAATAACTGACCCAAAGTCACACGGCTTAGAAGCGACAGAGACAAAAATCAATCTCAAGGCTCTTAACAAGAAGTGCTCTCTCTGCTCTGAGTATGGCCTTAGAACGCTCTACTCCTAGCTGTTTCCCAGAAGTGTGGGGGTCCCTGATGGTTAGATGCAAGGATTACAGGATGGACCTACAGCCTACCTTGGTTCCCAGCTGTGGGGAAGGGAGGTGGCGACCCTCAGGGCTGGAAGCCCGGGAGACCCTCGGAGACCCAAGACCTGGAAAGACAGAATGGGACTTGGTGAGGATGGGAATTTCTGTAAAGTCCCACCCAACCAGGATGCTCACCTAAGCGAGGGCTGGCGAGGTCTTTGTCGCCTCCAGGAGGCCGCCCCCAGTCAGTCTCAGGGGACCTAGGGGAGCTCAGTTCCAAGGACTCTGGCAGGCTCTGCGGGGATTAGAAAAGGGGGATAATGATGATCATTATAATTATTATTATTATTAACATGTTGCAAGCATTTAGGAATTGGAATACAGTCTGAATAGCATTAAGACTGTAAACCAGGCCGGGCGCAGTGGCTCACACCTGTAATCCCAGCACTTCGGGAGGCCAAGGCAGGCAGACCACCTGAGGAGTTCCAGACCAGCTTAGTCCAACATAGTGAAACCCCGTCTCTACTAAAAATACAAAAATTAGCCAGGCGTGGTGGCAGGTGCCTGCAATCCCAGCTACTTAGGAGGCTAAGGCAGAAGAATCACTTGAACTCAGGAGTTGGAGGTTGCAGTGAGCCGAGATCGCACCACTGCACTCCAGCCTGGGCGACAGAGCAAGACTCTGCCTCAAAAAAAAAAAAAAAAAAAAAAAAAGACTATAAACCAGATCTGAGCATGGAGGCTTGTGCTTGTAATCTCAGCCCTTTGAGAGGCCAAGGTAGGAGGATCACTTGAGGCCAGGAGCTAGAGACCAGCTGGGCAACATAGCAACACCCCTTCCCTACAAAAACTTTTTAAGGCTGGGCGCAGTGGCTCATGCCTGTAATCCCAGCACTTTGGGAGGCCGAGGCGGGCGGATCACAAGGTCAGGAGATCGAGACCATCCTGGCTAACACGGTGAAATCCCGTCTCTACTAAAAATACAAAAAAAAAAAATTAGCCGGGCGTGGTGGCAGGCGCCTGTAGTCCCAGCTACTCGGGAGGCTGAGGCAGGAGAATGGCCTGAACCCAGGAGGTGGAGCTTGCAGTGAGCCAAGATCGAGCCACTGCACTCCAGCCTGAGCAACAGAGTGAGACTCCGTCTCAAAAAAAAAAAAAAAAAAAACGTTTTAGGCTGGGCACAGTGGGTTCACGTCTGTAATCCCAGCATTTTAGGAGGCTGAGATGGGAGGATCACTTGAGACCAGGAGGTAAAGACCAGCCTAGGCAACATAGGGAGACCCCCTCTCTACAAAAAAGTTAAAGAATTAGCTGGGCGTGGTGGCAGACACCTGTAGTCCTACCTACTTGGGAAGCTGAGGTGACAGAATCACTTAAGCCCCAGAGATGGAGGTTCCAGTGAGCTGTGATCGCGCCACTGCACTCCAGCCTGGGTGATAGAGCAAGACCCTGTCTCTAAAAAAACAAAAAAACTGTAAACCAGGAGCCAGATGTCCTGGCTTCAAATCCCAACTGTGCCATTTATTAGTTGTGTGACCTCTGGCAAGCTGCTTTACCTCTCTGAGCCATATTTTATTTTATTTGAGACACAGTCTCACTCTTTCAGCCAGGCTGGAGTGCAGTGGTGCAATCTTGGCTCAGCTTACTGCAACCTCTACCTCCCTGGTTCAAGCGGTTCTCCTGCCTCAGCCTCCCAAGTAGCTGGGATTACAGGTGTACACCACTGTGCCTGGCTCATTAACATTTTACTTTTTGATATTAGGATTGAGTCCATATATATGTGGCACTTAGAACAGTGCCTGGCGTCTAAGTGCATTATATATATAATCATATTAGGGCTGGGTGCGGTGCCTCACTCCTGTAATCCTGGCATTTTGGGATACTGAGACTGGAGGATCATTTTAAGCCAGGAGTTTAAGACCAGACTTGGCAGCAAAGTGAGGTTCCATCTCCACAATAAACAAACAAAAATTAGCCAGGCACGATGGCACGAGCCTGTGGTCCCAGCTACTCAGGAAGCTGAAGCAGGAGGATTGCCTGAGCCCAAGAATTCGAGGCTGCAGTGAGCCATGATCACACCACTGCACTCCAGCCTGGGTGACAGAATGAGATCTCATCTTTAAAAAAAATCCTGGTTGGGAGAGGTGGCTCACGCCTGTAATCCCAACACTTTGGGAGGCCAAGGCAGGCGGATTACTTGAGGCCAGGAGTACATGACCAGCCTGGCCAACATGGTGAAACTCCGTTTCTACTAAAAATACAAAACTTAGCCAGGCTTGGTTGTGGGCGCCTGTAATCACAGCTACTTCGGAGGCTGAGGCAGGAGAACCACTTGAACCCAGGAGGTGGAGGTTGCAGTGAGCCAAGATTGCACCACTGGACTCCAGCCTGGGTGACAGAGTGAGACTACGTCTCAAAAAAAAAACTCCAAAAAACAAGAAAACAAAGGCTTCCAGAGGTTAGGACACTTGTGGGAGGTGGCTTAGCTGATCAAGGAAGAATTAAAGAGGTGGGTGGGGAATAGACTGAGCCAAGGACAGGTGGGACAGGAAGGTGGGGGTGGGGAGGAATTATGTGCGTCTTACCTCCCTCTCTGAGGACTCCTCGCCCTGGAGGACGGGAGATGGGGAGTCAGGCTCAGTGTGTGGGGGCGGTTTCTGGGAGCCACCCAGACCTGCCAGTGTGTCTTCCACCATCCACAGCTGCTGCTGAGCAGACACTCTGTCCTGCGGGGAGGAAAGGAATTTATTTACTTAAAGGTGGGAAAACACAGGAGGGTTTCAGCTAATAGGCCCCTGCAAAGGTCTGAGATCAGCTGGACTATATTTATGGAGTTGGGATTTATTTTTTTTCCATGTGGTTATCCAGATGAATTAAAAAAAATTGTCTTTTGGCCAGGTGTGGTGGCTCACGCCTGTAATCCCAGCATTTTGGGAGGCCGAGGTGGGTGGATCACCTGAGGTCAGGAGTTCAAGACTAGCCTGGCCAACATGGTAAAACCCCATGTCTACTAAAAGTACAAAAAAAATTAGCCGGGGATGGTGGTGGGTGTCTGCAGTCCCAGCTACTCGGGAGGCTGAGGCAGGAGAATCGCTTGAACCCGGGAGGTGGAGGTTGCAGTGAGCTGAGATCGCACCACTGCTCTCCAGCCTGGGTGACAGAGCAAGACACTATCTCAAAAAAAAAAAAAAGAAGAAAAAAAGAAAAAGAAAAAACTGTCTTTTCTTTCTATGTTGTTTTACTGTGTTACATCTATTATAAATAGGTGACCATACGAATATATGAGAGTCTGTTCTTTTTGTTTGTTTTTGGAGACAGTCCCTCCCTCTGTCACCCAGGCTGGCATGCAATGGCTTGATCATAGCTCACTGCATCCTCGAACTCTTGGGCTCAAGTGGTCCTTCAGCCTCAGCCTCCTGAGTAACTGGGACCACAGGCATGCACCACTAGGCCCAGCTAATGTTTTCACTTTAATTTTTAGTAGACATGGAGTTTCACCATGTTGCCCAGGCTAGCCTCAAACTCCTGGGATCAGGTGATTCACCTGCCTCATCCTCCCAAAGTGCTGGGATTACAGGCGTGAGCCACTGCATCTGGCATGGGTCTGTTTTTGCCAAGTCTGGGTTTTAGATCTAGTGGGAGCAACTCAGAGTGAGAAGATGCATTTAAAACTAGGCATCAATGGTTTTTTGTTTTTTGGGTTTGTTGTTGTTGTTTTAAGATGGAGGCTCTCCCTGTCGCCCAGGCTGGAGTGCAGTGGCGCAATCTCGGCTCACCGCAACCTCCACCTCCCAGGTTCAAGCGATTCTCCTGCCTCAGCCTCCTGAATAGCTGGGACTACAGGCGTGCACCAGCACACTCAGTAAATTTTTGTATTTTTAGTAGAGACAGGGTTTAACCATGTTCGTCAGGCTGGTCTCGAACTCCTGACCTCAAGTGATCCACCTGCCTTGGCCTCCCAAAGTGCTGAGACTACAGGCGTGAGCCAACATGCCTGGTCATGTCAATGTTTTTAAAGATACATGATTTAGAACTTGATGGGTAGATTTAGAGTGAAGAAGCAGGTCTGAGGCTAAGCAATGAGGTTTATATTTAGGAGCAGAGCTTGAACTAAGGGAATGGGTTCAGAACTGGAACTCCAGAGGATAAATTTAACAGCAAAAGTCAGGATGCAGGATGCAAGAGATGAACTTGCAAGATGGAAAAAAGGCTGAGGGTTGGAGTTTTGCTAGTGAGAGCACGGCTTCAACAAGAGGAGAGATTTAGAACCAGGGGAGAGAGCAGCTCTGGATCTGAAAGCAGGTATTAAAACAAAAGGCATTGGCCAGGCGCAGTAGCTCATGCCTATAATCCCAGCACTTTGGGAGGCCAAGGCAGGCGGATCAGAAGGTCAGGAGTTCAAGACCAGCCTAACCAACATGGTGAAACTCCGTCTCTACTAAAAATACAAAAATTAGCCAGGCGTGGTGGCACACGCCTGTAGTCCCAGCTAGAGGCTGAGGCAGGAGAACCCGGGAGGCAGATGTTGCAGTGAGCCGAGATCGCACCACTGCACTCCAGCCTGGGCAACAGAGCGAGACTCCATCTCATAAATAAATAAATAAGAGGGCGGCCAGGCACCGTGACTCACGCCTGTAATCCCAGCACTTTGGGAGGCCGAGGCGGGCGGATCATGAGGTCAAGAGATCTAGACCATCCTGGCCAACATGGTGAAACCCCGTCTCTACTAAAAATACAAAAATTAGCTGGGCATGGTGGCACACACATGTAGTCTCAGCTACTGGGGAAGCTGAGGCAGGAGAATTGCTTGAGCCTGGGAGGCGGAGGTTGCAGTGAGTCGAGATCGTGCCACTGCACTCCAGCCTGGCGACAGAGCAAGACTCCCTCTCACACACAAAAAAAATAAAATAAAATAAAATAAAAAATAGAAGGGCTGGGTGCAGTGGCTCACGCCTGTAATCTCAGCACTTTGGGAGGCCGAGGCGGGTGGATCACCTGAGGTTGGGAGTTCAAGACCAGCCGGACCAACATGGAGAAACCCCGTCTCTCCTAAAACTACAAAATTAGCCAGGCATGGTGGCGCATGCCTGTAATCCCAGCTACTCGGTAGGCTGAGGCAGGAGAATTGCTTGAACATGGGAGGCAGATGTTGCGGTGAGCCGAGATTGCACCATCGCACTCCGGTCTGGGCAACAGAACGAGACTCCATCTCAAAAAATATAATAAAATAAATAAAATAAAAATAAAAGAGTAGGCCGGGCACAGTGGCTCACGCCGGTAATCCCAAAACTTTGGGAGGCCGAGGAGGGCGGATCACCTGAGGTCAGGAGTTCGAGACCAGCCTGACCAACATAGAGAAATGCCATCTCTACCAAAAATACAAAATTAGCCGGGCGTGGTGGTGGACACCTGTAATCCCAGTTAATTGGGAGGCTGAGGTGGATGAATCGCTTGAGCCCGGGAGGCAGAGGTTGTGGTGAGCTGAGATAGTGCCATTGCACTCCAGCCCGGACAACGAGAGTTAAACTCTGTCCCCCCTCCAAAAAAAAAAGAATGTTGTAAAATTATAGCCAACTTTAAAGCAGAAATTAGGCCTGGCGCAGTGGCTCATGCTTGTAATCCCAGCACTTTGGGAGGCCGTGGCAGGCAGATCACTTGAGGTCAGGAGTTCAAGACCAGCCTGACCAACATGTCTCTACTAAAAATATAAAAAGTAGCCGGGTGTGGTGGCATGTGCCTGAAATCCTAGCTACTCGGGAGGCTGAGGTGGGAGAATCACTTGAACCTGGGAGGCAGAGGTTGCAGTACGCCAAGATTGCGCTACTGCACTCCAGCCTGGGCGACAGAGTGAGACTGTCTCAAAAACAAACAAACAAACAAATAAACAACTTTACAGCAGAAATTAGATAACAGCTCGAGAAAACGGCATTCAAAATTGAAGATTAATTAAAATTTTAATGAGAGAATTAAAAAAAAACCCTAAAGGGCATGGTCTTAACTAAAATAAGGGGCTTAGATTGAAAGGACAGAAAGGCTAAGGGTCAACTGGGCGGGGTCTCAATTCTGTGGACGGAGATTAAATGCTGAAAGGATTTCCAGGCAGAACTTGGAGTTGGGGGTGGGTCTTGGGGTCTCCAAGCAGCGATTTACCTGGGGAGAACCGAGGTGTAGCAGGTACTCCAGCGTCTCTCTTAAGGTGCCCAGCTCCTGCTCCAGGCCACTGTATGTGTCCCAAACCCTCTCTCGCTCCTCAGGTTGCATAAAGGGGGAGACATAGGTTAGGTCCCTCTCCCACCAGATCCTTCTCCACCCTGTCATTTGTCAGCTAAGGAGGAGGTAAGGGAGCTTGGTCCCTGGAGCCCTGCAGGCATATGGACTACAATTCCCATGGGCCTCTTTGCTTGGACTACTGGGAACCCCAAAGTCTGTATGGAACCTGCAATTCCAGTGCACTGCTAGTGTAGACAAATAACAGCATTCCCTGAATCCCCAGGATTACTTCTGCTCTCTCCTAGGTAGCAGAGTCTACAGATCTAATGAATTCATTAGACAGTTAAAACACCACAGCACCCAGCCAGGCACGGTGGCTCAGGCCTTTAGTCCCAGCACTTTGGGAGGCCAAGGCGGGCGGATCACTTGAGGTCAGGAACTTGAGACCAGCCTGGCCAACATGGTGAAACCCTGTCCCTACTAAAAATACAAAAATTAGCCAGGAATGGTGGTGAGGGCCTGTAATCCCAGGTACTCGGGAGCTGAGGCAGGAGAATCACTTGAACCCGGGAGACAGAAGTTGCAGTGAGCCTGGATCCAGGCGCTGCACTCCAGCCTGAGCAACAGAGCAAGAATCCGTCTCAAAAAAAATAACCACAGCACCCACTCACCCTGGGGCAGCAGAAACTTCCTCGCCAATACCAACAATAACAATGATAATATCAGCTAACACTTATTGGGCACTGACCATGTGCTAGGCACTGTTCTCAGCTCTCATTTAATTCCTATGAGGTAGTTATTATTATTGTCTCCATTTTACAGATAATTATAACTGACACTTAAGTATTGCTTTACCAAGTACCAAGTACCTTAAGTGTTATTCATTCATTCATTCATTCACTCATTTACACATATCACATATAATAATTCTCAGAATTACTTAAGGCCAGGCACAGTGGCTCATGCCTGTAATCCCAGCACTTTGGAAGGCTGAGGCAGGCTGATCACCTGAGGTTAGGAGTTCGAGAGCAGCCTGGCCAACATGGCAAAACCCCATCTCTACTAAAAATACAAAAATTAGCCAGGTGTGGTGGCACATGCCTGTAATCCCAGTTACTCAGGAGGCTGAGGTTGCAGTGAGCTGAGATGGCACCACTGTACTCCAGCCTGGGTGACAGAGCAAGACTCTGTCCCCTGAAAAAAAAAATTAGAGTGGTTACAAGACAACAAGGAGAGAGAAACAAATAATAAAATAAAATTTGGAGTGTAGACTTCTGAAGAACGATCTTCCTATGAGCCCTCTGGGGCAAGTCCCCTTCGTAACAACTTGCATAGTCCTGGGGCCTCCTAGGAGGGCAGGCCCCTTCCCAGGTGCTCACCTGAGTCAAGTGACAGAGGGTGGCCCTCACACTGACCAGCCGGTCCTGCAGGAGGCGCTGGCGACCCCAGGCCCTCCCAGGAGCCCCAGCCTCCCTGGTGGCTTGGCCCAGCTGCTGCCGGGTCAACTCCAGAGCTGCTTCTAGTTGCTCCTGCACCAAGAGAGAAGGTGGTTAGACTTCAGAAGCCATGCCTAGCCCCAAGAAGAATGAAAAGATGTCCTTTCACATCCTGGATGTCCAGTCAGCATCCTGACTTCCGCAGTCAGGAAGGACTCAGGGCAGGCAGAGAGGCCAGGCTCCCTGTCCTCGGTCCAGGGCCCCGCACCTTCTCCTCCTGCCTCTGGTCTATCTCCTCCTGCAGCCTCCGCAGAAGCCGGTCCTGCCCGCACAACTTGGTCAGCAGCGTCTGGAGAAAGGAGAGCGGGAGCTACCGGTGGTCCAGATCTGGCTCTTCCCCTGCCACTCCTCCCATCATCTAGAACATTCTCTCCCCAATTCTGGGAACTCAGCAAGGATTAGATCAGTGAGAACTTACATCTGTCTCCAAGCTTTGGTGGAAAGTTGACTCCAAGGGAGGACCGGGCTGAAGAGAGGGAGAAAAGTCAGGGGTCAAAGGGGACAGGCTGGCCATTATTGTAACTCAGTGCTGAGCCACGCCCTGTTTCTACTGATAGGTACTGCACTATTTATTTATTTAGAGATAGGGTCTCGCTCTGTCACCCAGGCTGGAGTGTAGTCATGCGATCACAGTTTGCTGCAGCCTCAACCTCCTGGGCTCAAGCAATCCTCCCACTTCAGCCTCCTGAGTAACTGGGACCACAGGCTCACACATCATGCCCGGCTAATTTTTGTAGTTTTAAAATTTTTGTTGTTGTTGTTTTTGGTAGTGATGGGGTTTTGCCATGTCGCCCAGGCTGATCTCAAACTTCTGGGCTCAAGCAATCCTCCTGCCTCGGCCTCCCAAAGTGCTGGGATTATAGGCATGCACCATCAGGCCTGGCCTTTTTTTTTTTTGAGTCAAGGTCTGTCACCCAGGCTGGGGTGCAGTGGCATGATCATGGCTCACTGCAGCCTTGAACTCTTAGGCTCAAAGGATCTTCCCACCTCAGCCTCCCAAGTAGGTGGGACAATAGGTGCCAGCCACCAGTGCCAGCTAAGGTTTTTTGTTTGTTTGTTTGTTTTTAGGGCTGGGGTCTCACTATGTCACCCAGAGCAGTCTTGAACTCCTGATCTCAAACAATCCTCCTGCCTTGGCCTCCTGAAGTCCTGGGATTACAGGCATGAGCCACCAAGCCTAGCAACCCCTCTCCTTATCAGCTTCCTTCTAAGCATTAGCAAATTTCAGTAGCCCAACTTCCAGATTCTTGGCTTCAGAAAGATCAATAATGGGATCTTGATCAAATAGCCATGGCAAATATTATAATTAATGGAGAAATTTAGACATTTTATTTATGACTAAGAATAAAACAAAGTGCAGGGCACAGTGACTCACTCCTGTAATACCAAAGCTTTGGGAGGACAAAGAGGGAAGATCACTTGAGCCCAGGAGTTCAAGACCAGTCTGGGCAACATAGGGAGACCTTGTGTCTGCAAAAAAAATAAAAATAAAAAAATAGGGCCAGGTGCGGTGGCTCATGCCTGTAATCCCAACACTTTGGGGCCGAGGCAGGTAGATCACCTGAGGTCAGGAGTTCGAGACCAGCCTGACTAACATGGTGAAACCCTGTCTCTACTAAAAATAAAAAAATTAGCCAAGTGTAGTGATGGGCGCCTGTAATCCCAGCTACTTGGGAGGCTGAGGAAGGAGAATCACTTGAACCCGGGAGGCAGAGGTTGCAGCAAGCCGAGATGGTGCCATTGCACTCCAGCCCGGGTGACAGACTGAGATTTCGTCTCAAATAAATAAATAAATAAATAAATAAAATAAGCTGAGCATGTTGGTACACGCCTGTAGTCTCAGCTACTGGGGAGGCTGAGGTGGGAGTATCACTTGGGCCCAGGAGGCTGAGGCTGCAGTGAGCCATGATTGCACCACTGCACTCCAGCCTGGGTGACAGAGCGAGACTCTGTCTCAAGAAAATAAATAATTTTTTTTAATTAAAAAAAAAAAAAAAAAAAACAGCCTGGGTAACATGGCAAAACCGTCTCTACAAAAAGTAGAAAAAGTTAGCTAGGCAGCCAGGCGCAGCGGCTCATGCCTGTAATCCCAGCATTTTGGGAGGCCGAGGCAGGCAGATCACCTGAGGTCGAGAGTTCGAGACCAGCCTGACCAACACGGAGAAACCCTGTCTCTACTAAAAATACAAAATTAGCAGGGCATGGTGGTGGGCGCCCGTAATCCCAGCTACTCGGGCGGCTGAGGCAGGAGAATCGCTTGAACCCAGGAAGCGGAGGTTGCGGTGAGCTGAGATCATGCCATTGTACTCCAGCCTGGGCAACAAGAGTGAAACTCCTTCTCAAAAAAAAAAAAAAAGAAAGAAAGAAAAAAGAAGGAAAGAAGGAAAGAAAGAAAGAGAGAGACAAAGGAAAGGAAAGGAAAGAAAGGGGAGGGGAAGGGGAAGGGGAAAGGGAAGCGGAAAGGGAAGACGAATAGGGAAAGAAAGAAAGGAAGGCAGGCCAGGCACAGTGGCTCATGCCTGTAATCCCAGCACTTTGGGAGGCCGAGGCGGGCAGATCACGAGGTCAGGAGATCGAGACCATCCTGGCTAACACAGTGAAACCCCATCTCTACTAAAAGTACAAAAAAATTGGGCCGGGCACAGTGGCTCATATCTGTAATCCCAGCACTTTGGGAGGCCAAGGCGGGAGGATCACGAGGTTAGGAGTTCAAGACCAGCCTGACCAACATGGTGAAACCCCGTCTCTACTAAAAATACAAAAATTATCCAGGCATGGTGGCACGTGCCTGTAATCCCAGCTATTCAGGAGGTTGAAGCAGGAGAATTGCTTGAACCAGGGAGGCGAAGGTTGCAGTGAGCCGAGATCGTGCCACTGCACTCCAGCCTGGGCGACAGAGCGAGACTCCATCTCAAGAAAAAAATAAAGAAAAAAATACAAAAAAATTAGCCAGGCGTGGTGGCGGGCGCCTGTAGTCCCAGCTACTCGGGAGGCTGAGGCAGGAGAATGGCATGAACCTGGGAGGCGGAGCTTGCAGTGAGTTGAGATCGCAGCACTGCACTCCAGCCTGGGCGACAGAGGGAGACCCCGTCTCAAAAAAAAAAAAAAAAAGAAAGAAAGAAAAGAAAAAGAAAGAGAAAGAAATGGGTTTTTGTGGATTTAAGTTACGACGATGTCATAGGGGTGTCCTAATAGGAGGAGATGGACAGCAACAAAAACACAAAGGAAGATCATCATGGGATGATGGAGGCAAAGATGTAGCCGTAAAAAAAGCCACAGAACCTCAGGAATTGCTGGCAATCACCAGAAGCTAAGAGAGAGTCAATAAAAGCTCCTCCTTAGAGCCTTCAGTGGGAGTATAGCCCTGCCAGTCCCTTGACTCCAGGCCTCTGGCCTCCAGAACCGCAAGATAATCCATTTCTGTTGTTTTCGGCCATGCACTTTGTTACAGCAACCACAAGAATCTAATACCTACCCAGGGGCTTTGAAATATCTACGGTTCTCTAGGCACCCTAGGCCAGGAGATGACATTCCTCATAGAGAAGAAAGGAAGGGAGGGGGCTCCAGTAGATTTGGGGTACTCCAGGATACCTACCAATAAAACCATGGAGGCCCGGGTCCCAGGGGGCCGCGGGGGCAGCTGGAGATAAGTGGAGGAGCCAGAGGGTGCCTGGGAGGAACGTTGAAATGGAGATGTTTAGAAACTGGCATGACTTAGTGACAAATAGCAGAGTGGGCGTGTCCATAATTGAAGTGCTTTAGGAGATATTTTGAGGTTCAGAACTGGGCCCTCTCAACTTCCTCAACTACCTGCTCTCCAGCCGTGTGCCACTGTGGGGACACAGAGGGTGATAATAAATGCACCAGCCTGGCAAAACAGCCCCACGAGATGATGGAATTTGCTACTCTCATTCTCAGATTTGCAGTCAGCTGTGGATATTCTGAGCTACAGTCCCATGATGCTCAGACAAAACAGCAGGCAACCAACTTGCAAGGTGAACTGGGGACACAAGGGAGATGCAAATGTCTCACCGCACTGTCTTGGCACAGAGTATTCAGGACTACAAACCCCATGATGCTTAAAGAGCAATGGCCGGGCCAGGCACGGTGGCTCACGTCTGTAATCCCAGTACTTTGGGAGGCTGAGATGGGCGGATCACCTGTCAGCTGATCAGGAGTTCGAGACCAGCTTGGTCAACATAGTGAAACCTCATCTCTACCAAAAATATAAAAATCAGCCGGACGTGGTGGCAGGTGCCTGTAATCCCAGCTACTCGGGAGGCTGAGGCAGGAGAATCGCTTGAACCCAGGAGACAGAGGTTGTAGTGAGCCGAGATCATGCCACTGCCCTCTAACCTTGGCGACAGAGAAAGACTCCGTCTCAAAAAAAAAAAAAAAAAAAAAAAAGCAATGGCCGGAGACCAGCCTAGGAAGACAGCCCAGACGCCTGATAGGAGATACGGTTCAAGCTCTCTCTCACCTAAGCCCAGCTGAGATAATTACGGACTACAATACCCATGACATCCAGGGAGCAATGGCCTTGAGAATACGGAGACAGCCCTGAGGCCTGATGGGAGACGTAGTCCCCTCCTTCTCACCTCTCTGCTCACCTGTGTTCTGGGCTCCTGACTCCAGTGCTGGGGACTCCTGGGGGGCTTTCCTCCCCCAGCCTCATTGGGAGGTCCTCGGCGGGGAGTGGGGGGTCGGGAGAGGGTCTGGCGTTGGGGGCCCCAATCCAGAGGAGGTCGGACATCAATGCGACTCAGCGGGGTGTGAGGTCGGGCAGGGGGTGCTGTGTCTCCTGAGGGGGCAGGGGGTCGCCGCGCAGGGGCAGAACGGGGACGGGGGAGGCTCAGAGGCGAGGGAGGGCGAGAGAGGGGGGTGAACAGGCTGTGGGAAGGAGAGAATCGGGGAACTGAGTCAACTAGAGCCCTCTCCATCCACCTCCTTACCCATCAAGTCAGCCTCAAGGACATGTCTCACTTCACTGTGTCTTACTGTCCCTCTGGGTTAGAATCCTCCTCTACTGTCCAAATCCTCAGTAATGTCCGCTTTGTGGCATCTTCCCCTCCAGTCTTCTCCCCGACAGGCTGTGACCCCCACGGGAGCCCCAGCAAGTCACACACACTCAAGCAGAAAGCGCTAAGGCCCGCCCCCAACCAGTTTCCGGCCCCGCCCTTCTCTTAGGCCACGCCCCCAACCATGTCCTCCCTACTCACTCGGGGCTCCTCGCCCTCCGGATCTGGAGTCCAGAGTGGAGGTCGGTTGTGGGGCTGGGAGTGAGCAGCCTGGGTCTACCACGACCTCTGGAGAGTCGAGCCACTTCCGGTGATTCTGAGATGCGGCCCTCTTCCCCTCTGCTCACCTCCGGGGGACCACCGGGGCCGCCAGGGCCCTCCCCGGGCTGGGGTCGTGCGGGTGACCTGGGTTGCCCACTAGCGAGTGGACACAGATAAGATATCACTCCTTCGAACTTCATAACAGCCCTATTCTCTTGTCACAGGTGAGAACACAAGGATGCACCCAAAAAAGGAAAGTTGTGCACTATAAATCACCGTCCCCCTTCTTCAGATGGAGAAACTGAGGCCTCCAATGTGAAACTGACCTGCGCGCCAGGCCACAACGTCTATCCAGGTTGCTGGACCCAATGCCCCGGAATATGGGATAGACTCAGCCAGGTAGTCCAGTTTCCAGCCTGATAATTGGCGCAGGCCATGTCAGAGCCTAAGAGATAGTCTGACATTTTTTAAAAATCTGACACTATCTTTTACCTGGCATTGTTTAGGTGGCAGCTCAGGGGACTTCAGAAGGAGCCAATCAGAGAGTGTGGAATATTGATCATTCCTGGAGCAGAGGTGAGTGCGTGACTGAAGGGTCAGCTTGGGGGCGGGGACGTACAAGGTGGTGGGCGGAACTTAGGGGAGAAAGACTTTTGCTGATTGGAAAAGTTCCCTGGAGGTGGGGCCTAGAAGACGATGCGCCTTAGCTAGAAGACTGGTGATTGGACACTCAAGGGGCAGGGTCCCAAAGGGGAGGAGTTGGGGTGATCAAACTGACTCAGGGTGGAGGGTCAGGAGCGTGGCTTGGACCTCTACTCACTAGTCGTCCCCCTCCGCACGGGAGGCCCGGCCCAGCGCCCGTAGCCAGCCCCGCAGGTCTTCTAAGGTGTCAGCGGCCAAAACGTAGGTCCTCATGCCCGGGTGCTCTGCCTGCGGGAAGAGAAGGCTTGGAATCCGGACTCCCGGGCCTTGTAAAAAGGAGTACAGGCCGGGCCGGTGACTCACTCCCGTAAACCCAGTGCTTTGGGAGGCCGATGCGGGCGGATGGCTTGAGATCAGCCTAGGCAACATAATGAGACCACCCCACCCCCCCACCTCCTTCCGCCCCCGTCTCTACAAAAAAATCAAAAAATTAGACGGACGTGGTGGAGCGCACCTGTAGTCCCAGCTACCGGGGAGACTGAGGCGGGAAGACTGCACTTTGTGTCGCAAGACCGTCAAGAAAGAAAGGAAAGAGGGAAAGAGGGAAGGGAAGGGAGAGAAATAAAGAGAGAAAGAAAAAGAGAGAGAGAAAGAAAAAGAAAGAGAGAGAGAAAGAAAAAAAGGAAAGGAAAGGAAAGGAAAATGGAAAAGAAAGGAAAATGGAAAGGAAAGGAAAATGGAAAGCAAAGGAAAAAGGAAAGGAAAGGAAAAAGGAAAGGAAAGGAAAGGACAGGACAGGACTGGCCAGACACGGTGGCTCATGCCTGTAATCCCAGCACTTTGGGAGGCTGAGGTAGGCAGATCACCTGAGACCAGGAGTTTGAGACCAGCCTGGCCAACATAGCGAAACCCCACCTCTACTAAAAATACAAAAAATTAGCCGGGTGTGGTGGTGTGCGCCTGTAATCCCAGCTACTCCAGAGGCTGAGGCAGGAGAATCCGTTGAACCCAGGAGGCGGAGGTTGCAGTGAGCCGAGATCTTGCCATTGCACTCCAGCCTGGGTGACAGAGTGAGACTCTGTCTCAAAAAACAACAAAACAAAACAAAAAAACAACAAAACAAAACAAAAGGAGGATGCAATTGGCGCTTGTCAAGACCTTTTATCTCCAGTAATGGATACTCCAGTGCTTGTTGGGACAGATATCTACCCGCCCTCATCTCCAGTTCCCATCGCCTGGTGCACAACACGAATGGATGGACTCACGGTGAAGGTGAAGCGCCGCCCTCGGGGGGCTCCCGGCCCATCTGGCCTAATATTGTAGCTGGGGAGCAGGACACTGCCCAGGACACTCTCCTCGCGGCTGTCTGCAAAGAGGGGCTGGGGTCAAGGATCACACAGGGATCAGGAGGCCAACACACTAGAGAGAAGGGCAGATGTGGGGGGGGTCCTCCCACCCCAAGCCAGCCAGCCAGCCACTGACCCTTGTAATAAAAGAGGCAATGGCCGGAGAGGACGAACCAGCGGCGTTTCCAGAGACGGAGCCCCGAGCTGTCCTGGGGAGAGAGATGGGAGGAAGGGCCTGAGTAAAGGGAAACAGAAAAAGGAGATGAAGGCAGTGACAATGGGGACAGAGAGCCAGAGAGAGAAAGAAACTTGGAGAGAGGAGAACAGAGACATAAAATAGGGATCAAGGGAGTGGGGTGAGGCCGAGCACAATGGCTCACGCCTGTAATCCTGGCACTTAGAGAGGCCAAGGCAGGTGGATCACTCGATTCCAGGAGTTTGAGACCAGCTTGGGTAACATGGCGAAACCCCATCTCTACTAAAAGAACAAAAATTTTCTGGGTGTGGTGGTGCATGCCTGTAGTCCCAGCTACTCGGGAGGCTGAGGAGGGAGGATCACTTGAGCCTGGGAGTGGGGTGGAGGCACAGGAGGAAGACTCAGAGAGACAGAAGAGACAGAGACACATGTTTGAGGCAATGGAGTGGACAAAAAGGAGAGCTGGAAGCCCTCTGAACATAATAGAATAGAATAGAAGCCCTACTTCTTTTCTTTTCTCTCTCTTTTTTTTTTTTTTTTTTTTTGACAGTCTTGCTCTGTAGCTCAAGCTGGAGTGCAGTGGCATGATCTCGGCTCACGGCAACCTCTGCCTCCCAGGTTCAAATGATTCTCCCGCCTCAGCCTCCCGAGTAGCTGGGATTACAGGCACGCACCACCACACCCAGCTAATTTTTGTATTTTTAGTAGAGACAGGGTTTCACTATGTTGGCCAGGCTGGTCTTGAACTCCTGACCTCAAATGATCTACCCACCTCGGCCTCCCAAAGTGCTGGGATTACAGTGTGCCCAGCCCCCACTTTCAAACTATGCTCTGGAACAAGTCATTTCCCCCTAGAATCCACCCTTATGTTTTCTCGTCTATCCGTTGGAGATTGAGAAGTTTTAGGGAGGTTTGGATGAGACATGGACCACATATGGGCAGACTTTAGCTACAGAGACTTAGTCCAATTATTCTGGAGCCTGAGACACAGAGAGGCCAGGAAGGTGGCAATGAGCCATGACCCAAATGCAGTGTCTCCACATCGTCTCTGCCTGAACTACTCCACTATCTCCAACCTCGTGTGCCTCTTCTCCTCAACCCATTCCCGTAGAAGCCCGCGTGATCTTTTAAAATTATATGTCAGATCACGTGAGTCCCCTTTTCAAAACAGAGAATTAAGAACACTTAAAATTCAGTCTCAAATTCCTTACCATCACTTACGGTTTTTTGTTTGTTTGTTTTGTTTTGTTTTGAGATGGAGTCTCGCTCTGTCACCCAGGCTGGAGTGCAGTGGCACAATCTCAGCTGACTGCAATCTCTGCCTCCCGGGTTCAAGCGATTCTCCTGGCTCAGCCTCCTGAGTAGCTGGGACTACAGATGCCTGCCACCATGCCAGCTAATTTAGGTTTTTTTTTTTTTTTTTGAGATGGAGTCTTCGCTCTGTCGCCCGGGCTGGAGTGCAGTGGCACGATCTCGGTTCGCTGCAAGCTCCACCTCCCAGGTTCACGCCATTCTCCTGCCTCAGCCTCCCAAGTAGCTGGGACTCCAGGCGACCACCACCACGCCTGGCTAATTTTTTTTTTTTTTGTATTTTTTAGTAGAGACGGGGTTTCACCGTGTTAGCCAGGATGGTCTCGATCTCCTGACCTCGTGATCTGCCCACCTCAGCCTCCCAAAGTGCTGAGATTACAGGCGTGAGCCACCACACCCGGCCTAATTTTTGTATTTTTAGTAGAGACGGGGTTTCACCATATTGGCCAGGCTTGTCTCGAACTCTTGACCTTGTGATCCACCTGCCTTGACCTCCTGAAGTGCTGGGATTACAGGCGTCAGCCATGCGCCCAGCCCATGTACTGCTTCGCAGGGAGTTTTGTGTTTGAAGGTGCATAAGAATCACCAGGAAGGTGTGTTAAAACACAGATTCTGGGCCCCATCCCTAGAGTTCCCGATTTGGCAAATCTATGATGGGACCTCATCATTTGCATTTCTAGCAAGTCCCCAGATGACACTGATGCTGCTGGTCTGGGACCACACTTTGAGAACCACTGCTCTGCTGCTCCTCCTGGCTTTTTCCCCTGGCCTCACTAGACACCAAGGTTTTGCCTGCTGCAGGCCTTTTCCTTTTGGATGCGATCTGCCTCCAGATCTTTTTTTTTTTTTTTTTTTTTTTTGACATGGAGTCTCACTCTATCATCCAGGCTGGAGTGCAATGGCACAACCTCGGCTCACTGCAACCTTCACCTCCCAGATTCAAATTTTCCTTGTCTCAGCCTCCCAAGTAGTTGGGATTACAAGCACCCCCAACCACGCTTGGCTAATTTTTGTATTTTTTAGTAGAGTCATGGTTTCGCCACGTTGACCAGGCTGGTCTTGAACTCCTGACCTCAGGTGATGCGCCCGCCTCAGCCTCCCAAAGTGTTTGAATTACCGGCATGACCCACCATGCCCGGCCAGCTCAAATGTCACCTCAGAGATAATTTTCCCTGACCAAATGTCAAATTGAAGCTCTCCTCTCTCAGCCACGTTCAAGCACATCATATTCCGTTTTTTTGTTTGCTTTTTTGTTTTTGTTTTTGAGACAGGGTCTCACTCTGTCACCCAGGCTGGCGTGCAGTGACATGAACACAGTTCACTGCAGCCTCAGCCTCCTGGGCTTCAGCAATCCTCCTGCCTTAGCCTCCCGAGTAGCTGGGACTATAGGCGCACACCACCACGTTCAGCTAGGTTTGTGTGTGTGTGTATTTGTTGTAGAGATGAGGTTTCTTCATGTTGCCCAGGCTGGTCTAGAATTCCTAAGCTCAAGCGATCTTCTTGTCTTGGCCTCTCAAAATGCTGGGGTTATGCCACTGAACCTGGCCCCTATGTTACTTGTTCGTAGCCCATCCTGCGATCTGAAATGACCAAGTCCATTTATTTATTTACTAATTTATTATCCACCCATGCTCCACCTAATCTGGAATGTAATATAAATACTTGTTTGTGTTATTTGCACGGTGTGTGCCCTGGGATTGGGAACACTGTAAGTGTTCAAGAAGTAGTCAAGAAAGAATGAATGAATGGGCCAGGCACGGTGGAATCCCAGCATTTTAGGGAGCCGAGGCGGGTGGATCACTTGAGTTCGGGAGTTTGAGACCACCCTGGCCAACATGGTAAAACCCCATCTCTACTAAAAATACAAATATTAGCTAGGCATGATGGCGCATGCCTGTAAGCCCAGTTACTCGGGAGGCTGAGGCACGAGAATCGCTTGAACTGGAGGCCAGAGGTTGCATTGAGCCGAGATCATACCACTGCCCTCCAGCCTGGGCGACAGAAAGAGACTCTGTCTTATAAATAAACAAACAAACAAACAAACAAACAATGACAGAATAAGGGGAGGGGCAGTGATAGCAAGAAAAAGAAAGCCTATTTGGGGACTTGCAAGGAGAGAGACAGAGGACAGCCAGGGCACAGACTTCAGTGTCCTTTTCCTTCTCCTACTGACCCCACCTGCTTATGAAGCCAGCCTCGGATGTGCACGGGAAGGTTGGGATCCCTCCTGAGTGCATTGCCTCTCTTCCCAAAGGCGTGGACCTTGTTTACTGCCCGGGTGGGCTTCTGAGGAGAGAAGGGGACAGAAGTGAACAGGGAGAGCCTAGGATGGTCCTGGGAGGGGGTGAGGGTGGACACAGGCAACCGTAGGCTGTCACTTGGCTGCCCTGAGAAATGGGTCAAGGACCAGCCGGGCGCGGTGGCTCATGCCTGTAATCCCAGCACTTTCGGAGGCTGAGACGGGCAGATCACAAGGTCAGGAGATCGAGACCATCCTGGCTAACACGGTGAAACCCCGTCTCTACTAAAAATACAAAAAATTAGCCGGGCGTGGTGGCGGGCGCCTGTAGTCCCAGCTACTCGGGAGGCTGAGGCAGGAGAATGGCGTGAACCCGGGAGGCAGAGCTTGCAGTGAGCCAAGATTGCGCCACTGCACTCCAGCCCAGGAGACAGAGCGAGACTCCGTCTCAAAAAAAAAAAGAAAGAAAGAAAAGGGTCAAGGTGGGGGCTGAGGTTGGAGATCAGAATCGGGAGGTGTTCTTATTGCAGAGTTAAGAGACTCTTTTTTTTTTTTTTTTTTTTTGACAGGCTCTTTGGAGTGCAGTGGCCTAAACACTGCAGCCTTTACCTCCTGGACTCAGGTGATCCTCCAGCCTCAGCCTCCCATGTAGCTGGGACCACAGGCACGTCCCACCATGCCCAGCTAATTTTTTGAATTTTTGTGGGGGGGGGGGTCTCACTTTGTTGCCCAGGCTAGGAGAGACTCTTTTCTTTTTTTTTTTGAGACAGAGTCTTGCTCTGTCCCCCAGGCTGGAGTGCAGTGGCGCCATCTTGGCTCACTGCAACCTCCGCCTCTCGTGTTCAAAGGATTCTCCTGCCTCAGCCTCCCAAGTAGCTGAGATTGCAGGCACGTGCCACCACACCTGGCTAATTTTTGTATTTTTAGCAGAGACAGGGTTTCGCCATGTCAGTCAGGCTGGTCTGGAACTCCTGACCTCAGGTGATCGACCCACCTCAGCCTCTTAAAGTGCTGGGATTACAGGCGTGAGCCACTGCGCCGGGCCGAGACTCTTTTTTTGATGGGCGGAGGGAGGTGTTCAGAGGCAAGGAAGAGGCTGTAGGGAAGCAATTTGGGGATCAAGGGTCCACTGCCAAGAAGCAGATGCCCTTGGCCACCAGAGCCAGAGCTGTAGTAGGTCCTTTGGGATCTGAACTGGGACTATGGGCTGGGAGGTCCCCATAATCAGGGGGAACTCTCACGCTGAGTCTCTGGTGAATCAAAGGATGCCCTGGTGCCCTGCGGTCACACCCCTTAGCAACCAAGTCCAAGGAAAGGAAGCCTCAAATCCCTCCATCCTGCCCGAATGGAGCCTCATCTCCCGATGCCCACAGATATCTCAGGCATCCTTAGCCAGGTCCCGACAATATGCCCTTCCTTGGAAGCGGTGCTACTGACCAAGGCTGAGATCAGATCTCTGGGCTCTGAACTTGAGAAACAGTATGTGTGGAATGGCAGGAGGAAAAAGAAATGAGTGTCTCCCTAAGCTTTTGGCTGGGATGCCGATTTGGGATGCAAGTATCTGGAGGCCCCTTGGGTCTTATTGTCAGAGAAGGGTCTCTCCTTATAGGATTTCATTAGTGGGTAGATTGGATGGTGAGAGATAGGACAGCAAGTTCTGGCACTAATCAAGAGCAGCCACTACTTCTCAGAACTCGAGGGGCCTCATGGCTGGGGAGCGGCTTTATCTTAGCAACCAGGATCAAAGGAGGTTGTTACTCTGGTTTAGAATTAGGAAAATACAAAGGGTGGGGACAGAGCTGGGAGTGCCTCTGAATTCCTAGCTGCGGCTGGCAGGCAATTTGGGATCTTACTATGTCTGGCAGACCCCGTTGCTAAGGATCTTTGTCCTTAACAACCAGAGTCCTTGGGGAAACAGAGGGATGGGCGGCCCAGAGCCCCACCTTCCTCCCCATCCCCGCCAGGAAGCTCAAACCTTGGGGCTCAGGCTGCTGAGTGAGGAGATGGTGGAGGCGCTGCTGGCCAGGCTCAGGCTGCTGCGAGGTCGGCTCCCCTCCATCAAGGGCTGGGGGAGAGAAAGAAAGGGGCTGTGTCTCTGCAGTGACGGGTGCGAGACAGAGATGGGGTCAGGGGCTTGGAGGTCGGAGGAGGCTGCAGAGAAAGAGCCTGTTGTTTCAGAACTGGGGGGCTGGGGGAGGCCATGGCCCGTGACCACATACCAAGAGTGGTGCCAAGAGAGGTAGGCGGCCCTGGCAGCTGCGGGAGGGGGCAGCTGTCTGCAGCCCGGGCCAGAGAATAGGGGCTCCTTTATTCCTGCCCTCTGCACTCAGGCCAGGAATTTGACCCTCTCTGTGCTTAGGGACCCCCCATTCCCTGCCTCCTTCCGGCTGCCCCAGGCCACCTGTCTCCCGCCCTCCCACACGCACCCCCAAACCACCCCTGCCAACTCCCCAAGCCAAGCCCTGCGGCACCAGGAATGTGAACCCAGAGAGCCCCTCCCAGCCCAGCCAGGGAACTTACCCAGCTCTGGGGTCCCAATGACAGGGGGCAAGAGGACGGTGTGGGTGCTGCGGCACCCAGGCAGTCTCCCGCCTCCTTTGTCTCTTAGCTGCTGTCTCTCATAGTTCTCAATCTCTCTCCTCACCTGCTCACTCACACTTTTTGTCTCTTTGTCTCCCGTCTCTTACGGTCTCTCTCTCTCTCTCTCTCTCTCTTCCTTTTACACTATCTCTCTCCCCAGTCTCACTTTCTGTGTCTCTCTCTGATCTCTTTCTCTTCCAGTCTCTCTCTCACTCATTTTCTCCCTCTCTCTTTCTCCAATCTTTCTGTTTCTGTCCAAATCTTTTATTGTCAGACTCACAGCGTCCCTTCCTTAAGTCTCTATCTCATTCTCTCTTTCTCTCTCTCTGTCAGTCATCCCCTGTGTCCTTTCTCCTTCACACTCAGTCTCTTCCTCTTTCTCTCTCTGGCTCTCCACGTCTGCCGTTTCCTCCCTTTTCTCTTTCCGATTTCCCTTCTCACTTTCTCCCTTCCTCCCTCTCCCAGTTTCTCTTTCCTCTCTGCTGGTCTTTCCCTGCCTCTGCCAGCCGCCCACGCTGCTGTTCTCCCCTCCCAATCCCGGCTATCCCCGCCCCTTCTGTCCTCCCCACTACAGCCTGACCCCTGGCTCAGCTGCCCCCACAGCTGAGGGGAGGGGCTTGGGCCCCCCAATTCCCGGGTCCCCTAAGGACCAAGGTTGGGACTTCTCAGTGTTTGGAGAGTTGGACTTGAGGCCTGCACTCCAGGGCCGCTGTGGGTTTGCTGCTGTGGTTGGGGGCCTGGGCCACTGGTGTCCTAAACGGAGGAGGCTTGTGTCTTGCAAGGGGTGTGGACTCAGACTTCCAAAGCCCTGGAGGGAATGGGTTAGGGATCCAGATTCCTGGGTGCCCGAGAAGGTCTGAGCTAGGAGTCAGGACTTCTGAGTCATGAATGAGCTGGAGGTCTGGAAACATGGCTGTGCTTAGAAGGGGCCAGGGATGGTTTGTCCAGGTCCCCCAGGGAGAAAAAGGGGATGGTCCCAGTAGGGCCGGGTGAAATGGAGAGTTCCAAACCTCCACCTCAGATCCAGGTGAGAATTCTCTTCTAGACTGAGGACAACTCCCTCAGGAGAGAGACATGATTCCTTGGTATATTTTGAGGAACAAGATTATGCATCCGTAGGTGGGGAGGAGAGCTGGGGGCTGGAACTGTCACCCAGGGCCTGGAACTTGTAGCAGAAGCGCCCCCACTCGCACGAAGAGTGCCACCCAGGCAGAATTGCGGTTTGTGGAGGCAGAGCTATTGCCTAAGTCTGAAGCAGATGAAACCCAGGAGTGGAGCCTTGTGCCTGTAACCGGGAAGGAATCTGAACTTTTGGTTTAACTGCCATTCACCATGCATCTGTTGAGCACCTACTGTGTGCAGGCACTGTCTGTTGCAGCCACTGAGAAGAAAGCAGTGAGCCCTGGCTGGGTGCAATGGCTCACGCCTGTAATCCCAGCACTTTGGGAGGCCAAGGCAGGAGGATCGCTTGAGACCAGGAGTTCAAGACCAGCCTGGGCATCATAGCGAGACCCTGTCTCTATTTTAAAAATGAATTTTTTTTTGTTTTGACACGGAGTTTCGCTCTGTCGCCAAGCTGGAGTGCAGTGGCGTGATCTTGGCTCACTGCAACCTCCGCCTCCCGGGTTCAAGCAATTCTCCTGACTCAGCCTCCTGAGTAGCTGGAACTACAGGTGCATGCCACTGCACCCGGCCTAAATTAATTAATTTCTTTTTTTTGAGACGGAGTCTCGCTCTGTCGCCCAGGCTGGAGTACAGTGGCACGATCTCAGCTCACTGCAAGCTCTGCCTCCCAGGTTCATACCATTCTCCTGCCTCAGCCTCCCGAGTAGCTGGGACTACAGGCGCCTGCCACCACACCCAGCTAATTTATTTTGCATTTTTAGTAGAGACGGGGTTTCACCGTGTTAGCCAGGATGGTCTTGATCTCCTGACCTTGTGATCCACCTGCCTCGGCCTCCCAAAGTGCTGGGATTACAGGTGTTAGCCACCGCGCTCAGCCTAATTCCTTTTTTTTTAAAAGCATTGAGCCCAGCAAAGTGCCTGATCTCATAGCGCTTACATCCTCATTCTCATTTGCAAGGAATCTGGACCCTGCTGTGACTATCCTGGTCAAGTGGCTTCATTTCCAACCCTGTTTCCCCATCTATGAAATGGGAACAATGACACCCTCGCACTCGGGGAGGAAACCAACCACATGTGAAAATAGGAGACTCTAGCTGGGTGTGGTGGTGAGCTCCTGTAGTCCCAACTACTCAGGAGGCTGAGGCAGAAGAATTGCTTGAACCCGGGAGGCGGAGGTTGCAGTGAGCCAAGATCGCGCCATTGCACTCCAGCCTGGGTGACAGAGTGAGACACCGTCTCAAAAAAAAAAGAAAAAGAAAAAAGAAAGAAAAGAAAAAAAAAAGAAAATGGGAGACTGTAGGCTGGGGCCTGTGGGCTAAATTGGGATAAGAGGCCAGGCACGGTGGATCACACCTGTAATTCCAGCACTTTGGGAAGCCAAGGCCGGCAGATCACCTGAGGTCAGGAGTTCAAGACCAGCCTGGTCGGCCGGGCGCGGTGGCTCATGCCTGTAATCCCAGCACTTTGGGAGGCCGAGGCGGGCAGATCACAAGGTCAGGAGATCGAGACCATCCTGGCTAACACGGTGAAACCCCGTCTCTACTAAAAATACAAAAAAATTAGCCAGGCGTGGTGGCGGGCGCCTGTAGTCCCAGCTACTCGGGAGGCTGAGGCAGGAGAGGCAGGAGAATGGCGAGAACCAGGAGGAGGAGCTTGCAGTGAGCCAAGATCGTGCCACTGCACTCCAGCCTGGGCGACAGAGCGAGACTCCGTCTCAAAAAAAAAAAAAACAGACCTGCCTGGTCAACATGGCGAAACACTGTCTCTACTAAAAATACAAAAATTACCCAGGCATTGTGGCGCATGCCTGTAATCACAGCTACTCCAGAGGCTCAGGCAGGAGAATTGCTGGAACCCAGGAGGTGGAGGTTGCAGTGAGCCGAGATGGCGCCACTGAACTCCAGCCTGGGCGACAGAGTTAGACACCGTCTCAAAAAATAAATAGGCTGGGTGCAGTGGCTCACGCCTATAATCCTAACACTTTGGGAAACCGAGGCAGGCAGATTGCCTGAGCTCAGGAGTTCAAGACCAGCCTGGGCAACATGGCGAAACCCTGTCTCTACTAAAAATACAAAAAATTAGCTGAGTGTGGTAGTGCGTGCCTGTAATCCCAGCTACTTGGAGGCTGAGGAGGGAGAATCGCTTGAACCCGGAAGATGGAGGTTGCAGTGAACCGAGATCGCGCCATTGCACTCCAGCCTCGGTGACAGAGCGAGGCTCCGTCTCAAAAAAAAATAAAATAATAAAAAATAATAACAACAAATAAATAAATAGACCTGGAGTGGTGGCTCACGCCTGTAATCCCAGCACTTTGGGAGGCCAAGGCAGGCAGAACATCTGAGGTCAGGAGTTCGAGACCAGCCTAGCAAACATGGTGAAATCCCGTCTCAGAAAAATAAATAATAAATAAATAAATAGGCCGGGCGCGGTGACTTACGCCTGTAATCCCAGCACTTTGGGAGGCCAAGGCGGGCGGATCCTCTGACGTCGGGAGTTCCAGACCAGCCTGACCAACATGGAGAAACTACGTCTCTACTAAAAAAATACAAAATTAGCCGGGCGTGGTGGCACATGCCTGTAATCCCAGATACTCGGGATGCTGAGGCAGGAGAATCGCTTGAACCCCGGAGGCGGCGGTTGCGGTGAGCCGAGATTGCCCCTTTGCATTCCAGCCTGAGCAACAAGAGCAAAACTCCGCCTCAAAATAACTAACTAAATAAATAAATAAATTGGGGTGGGAAGGCATGGGCCCTGAGCTAAGAGAGACCTGGCTCGCTGCTGAAGCAGGGCCACGCATTTGATTGACAGTTCGCTGGTTGGCGGGGCGTGGTCACGCTCGGAAACTCCGCCGTGACGTTGCAAAGGCTGGAATCTCCGCGAGAAGTCCTGTCTTACTTCCACTTCCCACCCTTCGGGTTGAGGTCTCGAAACCCCGCCTCTTTCGTGACGTCAGCACGCCGGGCGCGGTAGGCTATAAAAGCCTAGTGGCCATTGTGTGCGCTGCTCTTATCGGTTCCCATCCCAGTTGTTGATCCTATGCAAGACGCCGCACGACCCCGCGCCCGCTTGTCGCCACTGCACTTGAGGCAGCCGGAGATACTCTGAGTTACCCGGAGCCTGACGCCCGAGGGTGAGATGAACGCGCTTGCCTCCCTAACCGTCCGGATCTGTGATCGCTTCTGGCAGACCGAGCCGGTGCTCCTGCCCCCGGGGTGACGCGCAGCCCCCCGCCGGTGAGTAAGGGGTCGGAACGCCTGGGTCCCCACGGGGCTGGGGGCCCGGATTTAGAAAGGAGAAGGGGTTGGGAGCCTGGAGTCCTGAGCCTGAGGGAGGAGGGATCTGGAAGCCAGATTCTTGTGTCCCCCGTGAAGGAATCATCTGCCAAGTGGGGGGTCGGGTCAGAATGTTTCAGTCTGCCAGGGAGGAGGGTGTGAGGGTTTGATTTGTCAATCTTCAGCAGAATGAGAGAGCTAGGGACTATGACTTTGTCCCCAAGGGAAGCAAGTAAAAGGATTTTGTTCTTGGTTCTTGGGACTGGGACTTCTGCGTCTGAAGAAAGAGAGGGCTGGGGGCTTGGACCCTTGGATCTAAGGCAGAACTAGGGGCTCAGACTTCTGGCTATTGAGAGATAAGAACAGAGCCAAGGGACAGAGGTGGGCGTGGCTGAGATCAGAAAGGAATTTGGGACTCTCGCGTTGCTATTTACAATAGTTGTGTTACTATTTCCGTTGCTATGACTCATAGTCATGCCCGGATGCCATCCTCTAAATGGCCCCTAAACTTTTTTTCTCCCCCTTTTCCAGCCCAGACACATGGCCCCAGGCCAAGCACCCCATCAGGCTACCCCATGGAGGGATGCCCACCCTTTCTTCCTCTTGTCCCCAGTGATGGGCCTCCTCAGCCGGGCCTGGAGCCGCCTGAGGGGCCTGGGACCTCCAGAGCCCTGGCTGGTGGAAGCAGTAAAAGGAGCAGCTCTGGTAGAAGCTGGCCTGGAGGGAGAAGCTAGGACTCCTCTGGCAATCCCCCATACCCCTTGGGGCAGACGCCCTGAAGAGGAAGCTGAAGACAGTGGAGGCCCTGGAGAGGACAGAGAAACACTGGGGCTGAAAACCAGCAGTTCCCTTCCTGAAGCCTGGGGACTTTTGGATGATGATGATGACATGTATAGTGAGCGAGAAACAACCAGTGTCCCTAGAGGGCAGGGAAGTCAATTTGCAGATGGCCAGCGTGCTCCCCTGTCTCCCAGCCTTCTGATAAGGAGACTGCAAGGTTCTGATAAGAACCCAGGGGAGGAGAAAGCCGAGGAAGAGGGAGTTGCTGAAGAGGAGGGAGTTAACAAGTTCTCTTATCCACCATCACACCGGGAGTGTTGTCCAGCAGTGGAGGAGGAGGACGATGAAGAAGCTGTAAAGAAAGAAGCTCGCAGAGCCTCTCCTTCTGCCTTGTCTCCAGGATCCAAGCCCAGCACTTGGGCGTCTTGCCCAGGGGAGGAAGAGAATCAAGCCACGGAGGACAAAAGAAGAACAGAAAGAAGTAAAGGAGCCAGGAAGACCTCCGTGTCCCCCCCATCTTCAGGCTCCAACCCCAAGGCCTGGGAGTATCGTTCAGGAGAGGCGTCCAAGGAGAAGGAGGAAAAGGCACACGAAGAAGCTGGGAAAGGAGAAGCTGCCCCAGGGCCGCACTCCTCAGCCCCAGCCCAGAGGCCCCAGCTCAAGTCCTGGTGGTGCCAACCCAGTGATGAAGAGGAGGGTGAGGTCAAGGCTTTGGGGGCAGCTGAGAAGGAGGGAGAAGCTGAGTATCCTCCCTGCATCCCCCCGCCAAGTGCCTTCCTGAAGGCCTGGGTGTATTGGCCAGGAGAGGACACGGAGGAAGAGGAAGATGAGGAAGAAGATAAGGACAGTGACTCTGGGTCAGATGAGGAAGAGGGAGAAGCTGAGGCTTCCTCTTCCACTCCTGCTACAGGTGTCTTCTGGAAGTCCTGGGTGTATCGACCAGGAGAGGACACGGAGGAGGAGGAAGCTGAGGAAGATGATACAGGATCAGCTGAGGATGAAAGAGAAGCTGAGATTTCCACTTCCACACCCCCTGCAAGTGCTTTCTTGAAGGCCTGGGTCTATCAGCCAGGAGAGGACACAGAGGAGGAGGAAGATGAGGACAGTGATACAGGATCAGCCGAGGATGAAAGAGAAGCTGAGACTTCTGCTTCCACACCCCCTGCAAGTGCTTTCTTGAAGGCCTGGGTCTATCAGCCAGGAGAGGACACGGAGGAGGAGGAAGCTGAGGAAGGTGATACAGGATCAGCTGAGGATGAAAGAGAAGCTGAGATTTCCACTTCCACACCCCCTGCAAGTGCTTTCTTGAAGGCCTGGGTCTATCAGCCAGGAGAGGACACAGAGGAGGAGGAAGATGAGGACAGTGATACAGGATCAGCTGAGGATGAAAGAGAAGCTGAGACTTCTGCTTCCACACCCCCTGCAAGTGCTTTCTTGAAGGCCTGGGTATATTGGCCAGGAGAGGACACGGAGGAGGAGGAAGATGAGGATGCGGATAGTGAGGATAAGGAAGATGATTCAGAAGCAGCCGTGGAAGAAGCTGAGTCAGACCCACGTCCCTCCCACCTGGACCAGAGTGCCCACTTCAGGGGCTGGGTATATCGACCTGGAAAGGAGACAGAGGAAGAGGAAGCTGCTGAGGACTGGGGAGAAGCTGAGCCCTGCCCCTTCCGAGTGGCCATCTATGTACCTGGAGAGAAGCCACCGCCTCCCTGGGCTCCTCCTAGGCTGCCCCTCCGACTGCAAAGGCGGCTCAGGCACCCAGAAACCCCTGCTCATGATCCGGACCCTGAGACTCCCCTAAAGGCCAGAAAGGTAGGTGCTGAGAGCCCAGATTCTATTTTTTTTTTTTAATTGAGTCGGAGTCTTGCGCTGTCACCCAGGCTGGAGTGCAGCGGCGCGATCTTGGCTCTCTGCCAACCTCTGCCGCCGAGTTCAGGCGATTCTCGTGCCTCAGCCTCTGGAGTATCTGGGATTACAGGCGCATGACACCACGCCCCCCTAATTTTTTTTTTGTATTTTTAGTAGAGACGGGGGTTTCGCCATGTTGGCCAGGCTGGTCTCGAACTCCTGACATCACGTGATCCACCCATCTCAGCCTCCCAAAGTGCTGGGATTACAGGCGTGAGCTACCACGTCTGGCCAAGAGCCCAGATTCTTGAGTCTTAGAGAGGAAGGGGGCTGGAGGCCGAGAATCCTGGGTTCCTGTGTGTTGCAGAGGGTTGCATGTCATCTCCATGGAGAAGGCTGTGTATGCTGTCACGCAATCCCTTGTAAGAGGCCAGGCCCCTGGGGGAGGAGGGAGCAACTGTGGCTCACAGCAGCCCCAGGAAACCACCTCTGCCTTCAGTGAGTCAGATGGAGAATACCATGACAGTGACAGGCAAGTGACTAGCCAGATAGAAAGCATTTTTGTGTAATAACTAATTTTTGTTTGCTTCTCTCTCTCTCTTCCCCGCCCTCCCCATCCGGATTCCCATGGCTGTGTGCATCTCCTGCCTGTGTCCCCATGTCTGCCCACAGGTGCACTTCTCCGAGAAGGTCACTGTCCATTTCCTGGCTGTCTGGGCAGGGCCGGCCCAGGCCGCCCGCCAGGGCCCCTGGGAGCAGCTTGCTCGGGATCGCAGCCGCTTCGCACGCCGCATCGCCCGGGCCCAGGAGGAGCTGAGCCCCTGCCTCACCCCTGCTGCCCGGGCCAGAGCCTGGGCACGCCTCAGGAACCCACCTTTAGCCCCCATCCCTGCCCTCACCCAGCCCTTGCCTTCCTCCTCTGTCCCTTGGTCCCCAGTCCAGACCACGCCCTTGAGCCAAGCTGTGGCCACACCCTCCCGTTCCTCTCCTGGTGCTGCAGCTGCTCCCCTGGACCTCAGTGGGAGGCGTGGCTAAGACCAACTGGTTTGCCTATAATTAACTATTTATTTTCTCTAAGTGTGGGTTTATATAAGGAATAAAGCCTTTTGATTTGTAGCGAGCAGCGTCTGTATGTGTGTCAGAAACTGACAGCATTCTATTTACAGGTCCCTGAGGTAGCTGGGAAGAGAATAGCATAAAACAAAGCACTTCAATGGCGGATAAACTGCTTTTCCTCAAATTTGCTACCACTCATCCTGACGCTTCTTTTGAACCTAACAGTGCAGGGACCAGCCCCACAGGGTCGGTGGGCTTCTCCCTGTGTGCGGCGATGAGAGAGTGTAGAAATAAAGACACAAGACAAAGAGATCAAAGAAAAGACAGCTGGGCCCGGGGGACCACTACCACCAATGCGCGGAGACCGGTAGTGGCCCCAAATGTCTGGCTGCGCTGTTATTTATTGGATACAAAGCAAAAGGGGCAGGGTAAGGAGTGTGAGTCATCTCCAATGATAGGTAAGGTCACCTGGGTCACGTGTCCACTGGACAGGAGGCCCTTCCATGCCTGGCAGCCCAGGCAGAGAGAGAGAGGAGACAAAGAGAAAGACACCTTACGCCATTATTTCTGCATATCAGAGACTTTTAGTACTTTCACTAATTTTGCCACTCCTATCTAGAAGGCAGAGCCGAGTGTACAGGATGGAACATGAAGGCGGACTAGGAGCGTGACCACTGAAGCACAGCATCACAGGGAGACGGTTAGGCCTCCAGATAACTGCGGGCAAACCTGACTAATGTCAGGCCCTCCACAAGAGGTGGAGGAGTAGAGTCTCCTCTAAACTCCCCCGGGGAAAGGGAGACTCCCTTTCCCGGTCTGCTAAGTAGCAGGTGTTCTTCCCTGACACTGAGGCTACCGCTAGACCACCGTCCGCTTGGCAACGGGCGTCTTCCCAGATGCTGGCGTTACCTCTAGACCAAGGAGCCCTTCTGGTGGCCCTGTCTGGGCATAACAGAAGGCTCGCACTCTTGTCTTCTGGTCACACCTCACTATGTCCCCTCAGCTCCTATCTCTGTATGGCCTGGTTTTTCCTAGGTTATGATTGTAGAGCGAGGATTATTATAATATTGGAATAAAGAGTAATTGCTACAAACTAATGATTAATGATATTCATATATAATCATCTCTAAGATCTATATCTGGTATAACTATTCTTGTTTTATATTTTATTATACTGGAACAGCTCGTGTCCTCGGTCTCTTGCCTCGGTGCCTGGGTGGCTTGCTGCCCACATAACAGCTGGTGGATTTTATAGTTTTGTTTTTTGTTTTTTTTTTTGAGACTGAGTCTCGCTCTGTTGCCCAGGCTGAAATGC
The DNA here is from genome assembly GCF_028885625.2 of Pongo pygmaeus. Lineage (NCBI taxonomy): Eukaryota > Metazoa > Chordata > Mammalia > Primates > Hominidae > Pongo > Pongo pygmaeus. Next base: position 54,999,404 of record NC_072393.2, read on the forward strand.
AGTGGTGCGATCTCAGCTCACCACAACCTCTGCCTCCCGGGTTCAAGCGATTCTCCTGCCTCAGCCTCCCGAGTAGCTGGGACTAGAGGTGTGTGCCACCACGCCTGGCTAATTTTTGTATTTTTAGTAGAGACAGGGTTTCACTATGTTGGCCAGGCTGGTCTCGAACTCCTGACCTTGTGATCCACCTGCCTTGGCCTCCCAAAACGCTGAGATCACAGGCATGAGCCACCGCACCCGGCCTATATATTTTTGTTTGTTTGTTTGAGACGGAGTCTCGCTCTGTCACCCAGGCTGGAGTGCAGTGGCACGATCTCCACTCACTGCAACCTCCGCCTCCTGGGTTCAAGTGATTCTCCTGCCTTAGTCTCCTGAGTAGCTGGGATTACAGGCACGTGCCACCATGCCTGGCTAATTTTTGTATTTTTAGTAGAGACGGGATTTCATTATGTTGGCCAGGCTGGTCTCGAACTCCTGACCTCATGATCCACCCGCCTCGGCCTCCCAAAGTGCTGGGATTACAGGCGTGAGCCACCGCACCCAGCCCCGGCCTGTAGTTTTTCTTTGACATCTGCCTAAACTGTATTAAACTTGGGACAATTATCACCACCCCCAAGGGAGCTGGAGACTTGAGTCACAGATCCCTAAAAGGAGGCAGAATTGTCTGTGCCTTGCTTGACCATTAAGGCTCAATCTCTACAGGCCTTTACATTCTCCTCCATTGCTTTGATACCAGTAGGTGTCGAGGTCCCCAAACGTGGGTGGGGCCTCCCCCTCAGCCAGTGTCCAGGCTGTTGACACTGTCATGACAATGAATTCAAGGACGAGTTGGAAAAGAGTGAAAATACAGGATTTATTGCAAAGGGGAAAGTCCACATTCAAGAAAGGGGACTCGAGAGAATCACGTTCAAGGGGGGTTGAGGCTGCTACCGTTATGGGTTTTTTGTTTGTTTGTTTGTTTTTTAAAGATAGAGTCTTGTTCTGTCACCCAGCCCAGGCTGGAGTGTAGTGACACCATCTCAGCTCACTGCAACCTCCGCCTCCTGGGTTCAAACAATTCTCCTACCTTAGCTTCCCAAGCAACTGGGACTGCAGGCACCACCACGCCTGGCTAATTTTTTGTATTTTTAGTAGAGACAGGGTTTCTCCATGTTGGCCAGGCTGGTCTCAAACTCCTGACCTCGTGATCCACCCATCTCGGCCTCCCAAAGTGCTGGGATTACAGACGCGAGCCACCACGCCGGCCCTTTTTGGGTTTTTTTTAACCAAGGGGTAAAATACTCATGAGCATTCCTGGAAAAAGATGGAGATTTCTCAGAACTGTGGTGCCACCCATCTTTACACCAAATATGGGTGTTCATGGGACTGTCATGATGCTGGTGGGTGTGTGACTGTGTTAATGAACATATAACGAGGTCCTACGTGAAACCGAGGTCAGACCCAGTGCCATATTGGGTCTAGTCGGACTTAGCCTACTTGGCCCACGCCCTGGTTTTTCAGGATCTTATCAGCCCATAGCTTCTGTAGCTATTTCAAGTTTCCTGTTGCTGGCCTGGTCTTGTGAAACTGCTGCCTGGAATTTTCTAATCTCTTGCAACCACCCTGTATGATTGCTGTCGCAGCCTGATTTTACATTTATAAGCCCTGTGTCCATAGGCCTAGTTTCCTTATCTGTAACTGTGACTAACAATTGTACATATCTTATGGGATTTAATTCCCAAAGGAATTAAAACAATGCTCATGAAATAAATGCTATAATAGGGTAATTATTCTACATACTGTTATTATTATTATGTTTTTTTTCTGATACAGAGTCTCACTCTGTTGCCCAGGCTGGGGTGCAGGGGTGGGCTCTCGGCTCACTGCAACCTCCACCTCCCAGGTTAAAACAATTCTCCTGGCTCAGCCTCCCAAGAAGCTGGGACTACAGGTGTGTGCCACCACTTCCAGCTATTTTTTTTTTTCGATGGAGTTTCACTCTTGTTACCCAGGCTGGAGTGCAATGGCACAATCTCAGCATACCAGCAACCTCCGCCTCCTGGGTTCAAGCGATTCTCCTGCCTCAACCGCCTGAGCAGTTGGGATTACAGGCGTGAGCCATCACGCCCAGCTAATTTTTGTATTTTTAGTAGAGAAGGAGTTTCACCACGTTGGTGGTCAGGAGTTTGAGACTCCTGACCTCGTGATCCGCCCGCCTCGGTCTCCCAAAATGCTGGGATTATGGGCATGAGCCACTATGCCCACCTCTACCTCTAATTTTTAATTTTTTTTTTTTTTTTTTTTTTTGAGACCGAGTCTCGCTGTGTCACCCAGGCTGGAGTGCAATGGCGTGATCTCGGCTCACTGCAACCCCCTGGGTTCAAGCAATTCTTCTGCCTCAGCCTCCCTAGTACCTGGGATTACAGGCGTGTGCTACCACACAGGGCTAATTTTTGTATTAATCTACCTCTAGACCTTCACAGAATGCAGGCTCCTCTCATCCTCCTAAACTAATGGCCTTTCATTAGCTTTACAAAAGCAGCTTAGTTAAACTAGAAATCCTAGCACTTTGGGTGGCCGAGGTAGACGGATCACTTGAGGTCAGGGTTTTTTTTGTTTGTTTGTTTGTTTTGTTTGTTTGTTTTGAGCCAGAGTCTTGCTCTGTCACCCAGGCTGGAGTGCAATGGCAGGATCTCGGCTCACCGCAACCTCCGCCTCCCGAGTTCAAGTGATTCTCCTGCCTCAGTCTCCTGAATAGTTGGGATTATAGGGGCCCACCACCACACACGGCTAATTTTTGTATCTTTAGTAGAGACGGGGTTTCACCATGTTGGTCAGGCTGATCTCTAACTACTCGAGGTCAGGAGTTTGAGACCCCCACTCCTGCCATATAATCCTTTCATTTCCCCAAGGCAACCAAGCCTAATTCCACCTAATTTAAAACCTTTGTATGAGTGCTACCTGCTGCCTGAGGATCCCAACCCTGAGGCCTCTTGCTCAACTAGTTCCTCCTGATTCTTCAGATGTAGTGTGAAATTTTTTTTTTTTTAGGGGGGATAGAGTCGCATTCTGTTGCCCAGGCTGGAGTGCAGTGGCACGACCAGCTCACTGCAACCTCTGCTTCCCAGGTTCAAGCAATTCTCGTGCCTCGGCCACCGGAGTAGCTGGGATTATAGGCATGCGCCATCATGCCCAGCTAATTTTTGTATTTTTAGTAGAGACGAGTTTTGCTATATCGGCGAGGCTGGTCTCGAACTCCTGACCTCAAGTGATCCTTCCGCCTCGACCTCCTAAAGTGTTGGGATTCCAGGTGTGAGCCACCGCGCCTGGCATTTTTTTTTTTTTGAGACACAGTCTGGCTGGAGTGAAGTGGAGCTATCTCAGCTCACTGCAGCCTCCACCTCCCAGATTCAAGTGTTTCTCCTGCCTCAGTCTCCTGAATAGCTGGGATTACAGGTGCCTGCCACCACGCCCAGCTAATTTTTGCACTTTTAGTAATGACGGGGTTTCACATGTTGGCCAGGCTGATCTCGAACTCCTGACTTCAGGTGATGCACCGGCTTCAGCCTGCCAACATGTTGGGATTACAGGCATGAGCCACCTTGCCCGGTCAGTGTTGGTTATTAAGGTGGTGCAAAAGAAGTCATGTTGGGGCCCTTCCTCCAAATGAGGAGGCACAGAAGCTGGCAAGGGTATGGTATTTTATTGAGTTATTCAACAGCCAGCTTCTAATTGAAACGGGACAAGCAGACGCTGAAGGCCTGGAGCGGGCTAAATGGAAAGCAGAAGTCCATGGTGAATGTGTCTGGGCCCACTCGGCCGAACTGGAGCACCAGATGTTCTTCTGAGAAGTGAATCAGGAACAAAGCCTTAGCCTGACTCTCTCATCTCCCAGCTTCGAGAACTGAGACTATTTTTATTTATTTATTTTTTTTTTGAGACAGAGTCTTGCTCTGTCGCCCAGGCTGGAGTGCAGTGGCCTGATCTTGGCTCACTGCAACCTCCGCCTCCCAGGTTCAAGCAGTTCTTCTGCCTCAGCCTCCCAAGTAGCTGGGATTACAGGCATGTGCCAACTCGTCCGGCTAATTTTTGTTTGTTTGTTTGTTTTTGTTTGATATGGAGTCTCGCTCTGTTGCCCAGGCTGGAGTGCAGTGGCGCGATCTCGGCTCACTGCAAGCTCCGCCTCCCGGGTTCACACCATTCTCCTGCCTCAGTCTCCTGATTAGCTGGGACTACAGGTGACCACCACTACGCCCGGCTAATTTTTTTTGTATTTTTAGTAGAGACGGGGTTTCACTGTGTTAGTCAGGATGGTCTCAATCTCCTGACCTCGTATCCGCCCGCCTCAGCCTTCCAAAGTGCTGGGATTACAGGTGTGAGCCACAGTGCCCGGCCTAATTTTTGTATTTTTAGTAGAGACAGGGTTTCACCATGTTGGCCAGGGTATTCTTGAACTCCTGACCTCAGATGATCCACCCGCCTCGGTCTCCCAAAGTGCTAGGATTACAGGCGTGAGCTACCGCACCAGGCCGAGAATGGAGACTTTTAAGAGGCTGAGCGGTGCCCTTACTAAGCCAGAAACCCTGAGGGTGTGTAAACTACAATTCCCAATAGGCTTTGCAATAGGGTGGCGTCTGCCCTGCCTAGAAAAACGCTCAAGTGATGATGGCAGATGTAGTTCCCTTCCGTTCACACTGTAACCCCCACCCCACCTGGCCCGGCTAAACTGGTTTCCAGGAGCTCACCGTTTTTGGGATCCACGATTTGGAAGTTCTTCACCGAAGCCCGAGTGACTCGACCATGGAAATTGAGCGTGTAGACACCGTTCTCCTTGTCCCACGACGGGGTTTTGTTGTGCAACAAAAGCAACCCTTGTTTGTCCCCACGTTGGTAACGACTCAGTAGCGACTCCTGTTCCTAGAAGGTAAAGAAGGGGCTGTAGTTTTCTCAGAGGCTTTCGAAACTCCATCCTGAACAGGGGCGACTCCATCTTGAACAGGGGCTGGGTAAAACGAGGATGAGAACTGCTGGGCTGCATTCCCAGGAGGTTAGGCACTCTTAGTCACAGGATGAGACAGGAGTTTGACAGGACTGGTATCACAATATTAGAAATGCTTGTTCCCCAGTGCCATAAAGAAATAGCACTTGAACATAAATTTAATTTCCTCAGCAAGGCCATTTTTTTACTTTCTGCAGAAAGGGTACACTCACCAGGAGTTTTGCCATGAGAGTACACCGAACAAAGGAGACAGGGTCATTTATAACCTGACGCATCCACCCTACTGCTGTGTCGGTTTCCATTGGCCGGAACGGGACCTCACATTCTGTATTTGTCCCAATTGGCTAGCAACTTAGAACTTTTTAAAAGAGGAAAAAGCAGAGTAATACAAAGTAAGGAGGAAGTAACTTGTGGAATGCTGAGAAAGGTAAAAACACCTTCAAATAAGGAAGAGGAACAGGCAATGACCTAATGCTTGACAGGGCAAATGTTTAGGGTAAATTGTGGGAGCTAAAAACATAAAGTACACTGATTTCTTTATTACGGCTAGCAGATATTTAAGAATGTTAGCACAGGTCTTTGAATAAATTTTTCTTGTAAGAGAACTTACTGCCGAGCACGGTGGTTCACGCCTGTAATCCCAGCACTTTGGGAGGCCGAGGCGGGTGAATCACGAGGTCAGGAGATCGAGACCATCCTGACTAACACAATGAAACCCCGTCTCTACCAAAAATATAAAAAATTAGATGGGCATGGTAGCGGGCGCCTGTAGTCCCAGCTACTCAGGAGACTGAGGCAGGAGAATGGCGTGAACCGGGGAGGCCGAGCTTGCAGTGAGCCGAGATTGCACCACTGCACTCCAGCCTGGGCAACGGAGCGAGACTCCATCTCAAAAAAAAAAAAAAAAGAAAGAAACAGAGAGTCTAAGAGAGGCAGGAACCCTCAGTTCCAAGAATTGCCCACTCCTTTCCCGGAAAATTCATGAATAATCTACCTCGTTTAGCATATAATCAAGAAATAACCATAAAAATAGCCAACCAGCTGGCCTCAAGGCTGCTTTGCCTATGGAGTAGCCATTCTTTTATTTCTTCTCTAATAAACTTGCTTTCACTTGACTCTACAGACTGGCCCCAAATTCTTTCTTGCCTAAGATCCAAGAACCCTCTCTTGGAGTCTGGATCAGACCCCTTTTTGGTAAGTTTGTTAACCTACCACCAACCCTTTTTTCTCCGGATGCAAATGTTTTGAGTCTCTAGTCTTTTACTCCCTGAGACATGGAAGTCTGACAAAGTCCTTCAAGCTTCATGTGACACCTGCAACCCACTGGCCTCCTCTTCCTCCTCTTCTTCTTCCTCCTCTGGGATCTAGGAGGACCGGCCCCAGCCCCTTCTCCATTGACCCAGAGATTCCTGACGTCAGAGACTCACATTTAGTGGCTGGACATTGATTCTCTGGTTCTGGCTGTTGGTTCCTGGGAGAATCACCGTCATTTTCCGAGGCCCCAGGTATCCTAAGACGTTGGGTTCCTGGGGGTATTATATTCCAGTTGGCCTGGTTCCTTCTTCCGACCATCCTACCCCATTCTCTCATTCCCAGGACACTCACGTAACACACAGCCCCCAGCTCCCGTCTGATCCGGGCAGTATTCCTGATTAAATGCTCCCGGTCAGGATTCACCCCATTGTCAAAGATGGTGAACTTGGTGCTGAAGACATTGGATCTGCTCCAGGAAGGGAATGGATAGAATAAAAATACTAAGTGTTATTCTTTGAGTAAGTGTCACTCATCGCATTGACTCTTCCCATCAATCCCCTATGTCTAAGACTATGTCCGAATGTCTAAGAATCACGTTCCTGGCTGGGCACAGGGGCTCACACCTGTAATCCCAGCACTCCAGGAGGCAGAGGCAGGAGGATAGCTTGAGCCTGGGCAAAATGGCAAAACTCCTTCTCTACAAAAAATAGAAAAATTAGTCGAGCGTGGCAGTTTGTGTCTGTGGTCCCAGCTCTCAAGAGGCTGAGGTGGGAGGATCACCTGAGCCGCAGAGGTCAAGGCTGCAATGAGCTGTGATCTTGCCACTGCACTCCAGCCTGGGTGACAGAATGAAACCCTGTCTCTAAATAAATACATAAATAAATAAAAATAAATAATTAAATAAATGAGGCCGGGTACGGTGGCTCACACCTGTAATCCCAGCACTTTGGGAGGCCAAGGTGGGTGGATCATCTGTGGTTGGGAGTTCAAGACCAGCCTGACAGACATGGAGAAACCCTGTCTCTACTAAAAATACAAAATTAGCCAGGCATGGTGGTGGGCGCCTGTAATCCCAGCTACTCAGGAGGCTGAGGCAGGAGAATTGCTTGAACCCGGGAGGCGGAAATTGTAGTGAGCCGAGATTACGCCATCGCACTCCAGCCTGGGCAACAAAAGTGAAACTCTGTCTCAATAATAATAATAATAATTAAATAAACGAAACAACCATGTTTCCAGCATCCATGGTCCCAGGCCCCCTCATTTCTTGGGTGAGCCATGTACTTTATGCAGCCTCCCTATTTTATTTAAAGGGCCCTTTAGGAACCCTGTTTTTTGTTTTTTGTTTTTTGTTTTCTGTTGCCCAAGCTGGAGTGCAGTGGCTCAATCTCAGCTTACCAAAACCTCTGCCTCCTGGGTTCAAGTGATTCTCCTGCATCAGCCTCCCAAGTAGCTGGGATTACAGGTGCACGCCACTATGCCTGGCTAATTTTTGTATTTTTGGTAGAGACGGGGTTTCACCATGTTGGCCAGGCTGGTCTCAAGCTCCTGACCACAAGTGATCCTCCCGCCTCTGCCTCCCAAAGTGCTGGGATTATAGGCATGAGCCACCGCGCCACTCCCTCTTCCTTTTTGGATGCAATAATTCACACATTCCAGGCCTCTTTTCTCACAGAAAGTTAGGAGTCCCAGTCCCTTGCCTCTCAAGGAGTCAAATGCCTTAAATGCCAGCCTATGTTCCAAACCCTTCAGTTCTTCTGGTCCCTGAGCAGGTGGAAGGTGCTCTGTGGCCTGCTGGGAAATGGAATCCCCTGGTCCCCAAGCTCCCTGCTACCTGCTCCTCACCACATGTCAGAGCTCTGCCCACCTGACTTTGCCCACGAAATTGTCCCCATCCCGAGATAGGTGTGAAGGATCCAGGGAGATGAGGTAATTAGAAGTTTTGCTCCTTCTTCTCTTTCGCCCAGCCAGGAGGAAGTGCTATGGATGAGAGGAACAGTCCATTAGAATGGACTTCTGGATGCTGGGTGTGGTGGCTCATGCCTGTAATCCCTGCACTTTGGGAGGCTGAGGCAGGCAGATCACTTGAGGTCAGGAGTTCGAGACCAGCCTGGCCAACATGGTGAAACCCTGTCTCTACTAAAAATAAAAAAAGTTAGCCAGGCGTGGTAGTGCGTGCCTGTAATCCCAGCTAGTAGGGAGGCTAAGGCAGGAGAATTGCTTGAACCCAGGGGGCAGAGGTTGCAGTGAGCTGAGATCGCACCACTGCACTCCAGCCTGGGCAATGGAGCGAGACTCCATCTCAAAACAAAAAAAAAAAAAAAAAAAAAAAGAATGGACTTCTGGTAGCTGGTTAGAGCCAGGGGTCTAAAGACAAGGAAACGTCATGTCCCATGATAGAGGAGCCAGTCATGGCACAACAAGCTTCTCAAGACTTACTGGGAGGCCAGGCGCGGTGGCTCACGCCTGTAATCCCAGCACTTTGGGAGGCCAAGGCGGGTGGATCACGAGGTCAGGAGATCAAGACCATCCTGGCTAACATGGTGAAACCCCATCTCTACTAAAAATACAAAAAATTAGCCAGGCGTGGTGGTGGGCGCCTATAGTCCCAGCTACTCAGAGGCTGAGGCAGGAGAATAGCGTGAACCCGGGAGGTGGAGCTTGCAGTGAGCCAAGATCGTGCCACTGCACTGCGCAACAGAGCAAGACTCCGTCTCAAAAAAAAAAAAAAAAAAAAAAAAGACTTACTGGGAAATGGGGTTCTCACTGAGGGAAGCCATCAGCTGGGTCCTGAATGGAATCTTCCTGTCTTAATATCTCCTCCTTATTCCTTCTGCCTATGGGTCCAGAGTTGAAGCTTAGCCCAGAAAGGGTCTGGCTTTGGAGAATGGGAAGCACCCTCTCTTGCAATATTGCAGCAGGACTTTGGTAGGCGTTTCACCGAGAAAAATGGGTTTGGCTCTGAGTAGGGCAAAAAACCTCTTTCTAGGTGGAGAGAGGATACCCTGAGGAGAGGAGACCATACTTGCAGGATAAAGGCCAGAAAGACTAGATTGAGAGAAGTGGGGCTTGGATCTGGAAAGACAAATTTGTGAGGGGAGGGTCCTGGTTGCTGGGGGCAGGATTTATCTCAGGATTGGGTGTGGCCTGATAGCTTATAGCAAGGAAGGCTCAGTGAGGGAGGGTCCAGACTTTTTTTTTTTTTTTTTGACACGAGATCTCCACCTCCTGGACTCAAGCCATTTCCTGCCTCAGCCTCCCAAGTAGCTGAGACTACAGGTGGGCACCACCAGGCCTGCCTAATTTTTTTTTTTCTTGTAGAAACAGGGTTCCACCATGCTGCCCAAGCTGATCTGGAGCTTGTCAGCTCAAACGATCCACCTGCCTTGGCCTCCAAAATGCTGAGATCACAAGCATGAACCACCGTGCCTGGCCTTTTTTTTTTTTTTTTTTGAGATGGAGTTTCGCTCTTTCGCCCAGGCTGGATTGCAGTGGTGTGAGATCTCAGCTCATTGCAACCTCTGCCTTCAAGTTTCAAGCGTTCTCCTGCCTCAGCCTCCTGAGTAGCTGGGATTACAGGCGCCCACCACCACGCCTGGCTAATTTTTGTATTTTTTAGTAAAGACGAGGTTTCGCCTTGTTGGCCAGGCTGGCATCGAACTCCTGACCTTGTGATCTGCGCGCCTCGGCCTCCCAAAGTGCTAGGATTACAAGTGTGAGCCACCGCGCCCAGCCCTTTTTTTTTTTTTCGCAGAGTCTAACTCTGTCGCCCAGGCTGGAGTGCAGTAGCGTGATCACGTCTCACTGCAGCCTTGAACTCCCAGGCTCAAGCAATCCTCTCACCTCAGCCTCCCGAGTAGCTTGGACTACAGGCACATACCACCACACCCGACCAATTTTGTATTTTTTGTAGAGACGGGGTTTTGCCATGTTGTCCAGGCTGGTCTTTTTTGTGTTTGTTGGTTGGTTTTGCTTTTTGAAATGGAGTCTTGCTCTGTCGCCTAGGCTGGAGTGCAGTGATGCGATCTCGGCTCACTGCAACCTCCACCTCCCAGGTTCAAGCGATTCTCCTGTTTCAGCCTCCTGAGTAGCTGGGACTACAGGCGCCCGCCACCACGCCCGGCTAATTTTTGTATTTTTAGTGGAGACGGGGTTTCACCATATTGGTCAGGCTGGTCTTGAACTCCGGACTTCAGGTGATCCACCTGCTTCAGCCTCCCAAAGTGCTGGGATTACAGGCGTGAGCCACTGCGCCCAGCCCCAGGCTGGTCTTGACCTAGCTCAGAAAGGAGTGGGATTTTGCCTGGGAGGTGGGGGCTTACTCTCAAGGCTGTTGGGCCGGCTGACTGCACCTTCAGGCTGTCAGAGGTCTCCAGGTAGAGGTAGTAGAGGGGAAACAAGCCCTTGTCCACGCCGCGCTTGTCACGGGTGAGGTAGCACTGCATCATGGTGCCCGGGAGCACTGGCCGCAGCACGTAGGCTTCCATGTCCTCCTCCAGCCCAGGGCAGGGGGAGCGGATTGCCAAGGAGGCTTCGTGCCTCATATGGTCGCTGTCCGTGCCACCCTCGCCTTTCAGGGCCTTGGACAACTCTTCGTTGGTTGCTGCTGAGGAGTTCGTCCCTGTAGACTCCGAGGCCTCTCTCTTCTTTTCCAAGTCTTCTTCCTAGCCCAGGCACCACATTTAAAGTCGAGGGACAACCGCCCCCCGCCCCCCAGCCTTGCTCACTACTGATTGGCCATCCCAGCCCTAGGGTCCCGCCCTTGCCTATCCACATTTTCTGCTTATTGGTCAAAAATCTCATTCAGTCCACCCAGTCACGCCCTCCTCTGTTGACTGGCCAGTCTATTCGCTTTCCTCGGCAGCCACACGCGTTCCACCTGCTGATTGGAAAATTCCTTTTTGAAAGCAAGGCCCATTCCGTTAAAATGGCTGTTAGTTTGATCTAGATAACATAATACAGCCCAGACCTACCCTCAAGAGAAATCATCTACTGCGCTTTCACCAACACCAAAGTGAGTGCCAATTGGCCCTTTTCTTTTATTTTTTGAGACGGAGTTTCGCTCTGTCGCCCAGGCTGGAGTGCAGTGGCTCGATCTCGGTTCACTGCAACCTCCGCCTCCCAGGTTCAAGCAATTCTCCTGCCTCAGCCTCCCAAGTAGCTAGGATTACAGGCTTGCGCCACCATGCCCGGCTAATTTTTGTACTTTTAGTAGAGACGGGGCTTCACCAAGTTGGCCAAGCTGGTCTGGAACTCCTGACCTCAGGTGATCTGCCTGCCTCGGCCTTCCAAAGTGCTGGGATTACAGGCGTGAGTCACCGTTCCTGGCCTGCAATTGGCCCTTTTCGATCAGTGTTCTGCCGTTTCTGAAGCTCGCTGTCTTTCCATGGCTGCACTTTTTTTTTTTTTTTTTTTTTTTTTTTCTGGACAGTCTCACTCTGTCTCCCGGGCTGGAGTGCAATCTCAGCTCACTGCACCCTCCGTCTCCCAGGTTCAAGTGATTCTCCTGCCTCAGCCTCCTGAGTAGTTGGGATTACTGGCGTGCGCCACCACACCTGGCTAATTTTTGTATTTTACTAGAGACAGGGTTTCACCACGTTGGCCAGGCTGGTCCCGAACTCCTGACCTCAAGTGATCTGCCCACCTCAGCCTCCCAAAGCGCTGGGATTACAGGCGTGAGCCACCGCGCCATAAGCTGTATTTTAATGGCCATGTCCATGTCAAGTCAAATCCTCTGATTTGATGAATGGTACACACACACACACACACACACACGCACACGCACGCACACACACGAGTCTCTGCTAGCTTAATCACCACCAGGAAAAAGAGCTTCTGATTGGGCGGCAGAATTTTAGCCCCACCCTCACCAGAGGTCCGAGGCTAGCCCTCTTCTTCCAATATCCTGAGTGATTGTGCATTTTCGTACCTTTTTTTTTTTTTTTTTTTTTTTTTTTTTTTTTTTTTTTTAGATTTCTGACTTTTAATGATGATTAAAGAGGTCTGCAGCACCATGAATTATTAATAGCTGGAAACAATATTCTGATTTCGTTTTCTTTTTTTGAGACAGAGTTTCACTCTTGTTGCCCAGGCTGGAGTACAGTGGTGCGATTTCGGCTCACTGCAAATTCTGCCTCCCAGGTTCAAGCGATTCTCCTGCCTCAGCCTCCAGAGTAGCTGGGATTACAGGCATGTGCCACCACACCTGGCTAATTTTGAATTTTTAGTAGAGACGGGTCTTCTCCATGTTGGACACCATCTCCCAGACGGGGCGGCCGGGCAGAGGTGCTCCTCATCTCCCAGACGGGGCAGCCGGGCATAGGTGCTCCTCACTTCCTCCCAGACGGGGTGGCAGCCGGGCAGAGGCACTCCTCACCTCCCAGACGGGGCGGCTGGGCAGAGGCGCTCCTCACTTCCCATACGGGGTGGCGGCCGGGCAGAGGCGCTCCTCACTTCCTCCCAGACGGGGTGGCGGCCAGACAGAGGTGCTCCTCACTTCCCAGACGGGGTGGCCAGGCAGAGGCACTCCTCACCTCCCAGACGGGGCGGCCGGGCAGAGGGGCTCCTCACTTCCCATACGGGGTGGCAGCCGGGCAGAGGCACTCCTCACTTCCCAGATGGGGCAGCCGGGCAGAGGCGCTCCTCACTTCCTCCCAGACGGGGTGGCGGCCAGGCAGAGGCGCTCCTCACTTCCCAGATGGGGCAGCCGGGTAGAGGCGCTCCTCCCTTCCCAGACGGAGTGGCCAGGCAGAGGCACTCCTCACCTCCCAGAGTGGGCGGCCGGGTAGAGGCGCTCCTCACTTCCCAGAGTGGGCGGCCGGGCAGAGGCGCTCCTCACTCCCCATAGGGGGTGGCAGCCGGGCAGAGGCGCTCCTCACTTCCCAGATGGGGCAGCTGGGCAGAGGTGCTCCTCACTTCCTCCCAGACGGGGTGGCGGCCAGGCAGAGGCGCTCCTCACCTCCCAGACGGGGCGGCCGGGCAGAGGCGCTCCTCACCTCCCAGACGGGGCGGCCGGGCAGAGGCACTCCTCACCTCCCAGACGGGGCGGCCGGGCAGAGGCACTCCTCACCTCCCAGACGGGGCGGCCGGGCAGAGGCGCTCCTCACTTCCCAGAGTGGGCGGCCGGGCAGAGGCGCTCCTCACTTCCCAGAGTGGGCGGCCGGGCAGAGGCGCTCCTCACTTCCCATAGGGGGTGGCAGCCGGGCAGAGGCGCTCCTCACTTCCCAGATGGGGCAGCTGGGCAGAGGCGCTCCTCACTTCCTCCCAGACGGGGTGGCGGCCAGGCAGAGGCGCTCCTCACCTCCCAGACGGGGCGACTGGGCAGAGGCACTCCTCATCTCCCAGACGGGGCGGCTGGGCAGAGGCACTCCTCATCTCCCAGACGGGGCGGCTGGGCAGAGGCGCTCCTCACTTCCCATATGGGGTGGCAGCCGGGCAGAGGCGCTCCTCACTTCCCAGATGGGGCAGCTGGGCAGAGGTGCTCCTCACTTCCTCCCAGACGGGGTGGCGGCCAGGCAGAGGCGCTCCTCACCTCCCAGACGGGGCGGCCGGGCAGAGGCGCTCCTCACCTCCCAGACGGGGCGGCCGGGCAGAGGCGCTCCTCACTTCCCAGAGTGGGCGGCCGGGCAGAGGCGCTCCTCACTTCCCATAGGGGGTGGCAGCCGGGCAGAGGCGCTCCTCACTTCCCAGATGGGGCAGCTGGGCAGAGGCGCTCCTCACTTCCTCCCAGACGGGGTGGCGGCCAGGCAGAGGCGCTCCTCACCTCCCAGACGGGGCGGCTGGGCAGAGGCGCTCCTCACTTCCCATATGGGGTGGCAGCCGGGCAGAGGCGCTCCTCACTTCCCAGACGGGGTGGCGGCCAGGCAGAGGCGCTCCTCACTTCCCAGATGGGGCAACCGGGCAGAGGCGCTCCTCACTTCCTCCCAGACAGGGTGGCGGCCAGGCAGAGGCGCTCCTCACCTCCCAGACGGGGCGGCCGGGCAGAGGTGCTCCTCATCTCCCAGACGGGGCAGCCGGGCAGAGGCGCTCCTCACTTCCTCCCAGACGGGGTGGCAGCCGGGCAGAGGCGCTCCTCACCTCCCAGACGGGGTGGCAGCCGGGCAGAGGCGCTCCTCACATCCCAGACGATGGGCGGCCGGGCAGAGGCGCTCCTTACTTCCCAGATAGGGCGGCCTGGCAGAGGGGCTCCTCACATCCCAGACGATGGGCGGCCAGGCAGAGATGCTCCTCACTTCCTAGACGGGGTGGCGGCGGGGCAGAGGCTGTAATCTTAGCACTTTAAGAGGCCAAGGCAGGAGGCTGGTAGGTGGAGGTTGCAGCGAGCCGAGATCACACCACTGCACTCCAGCCTGAGCACCATTGAGCATTGAGTTAGCGAGACTCCGTCTGCAATCCCAGCACCTCGGGAGGCCGAGGCAAGCAGATCACTCGAGGCCAGGAGCTGGAGACCAGCCCGGTCAACACGGCGAAACCCCGTCTCCACCAAAAATACAAAAACCATTCAGGCGTGGCGGCGCGCGGCTGCAATCCCAGGCACTCGGCAGGCCGAGGCAGGAGAGTCACAGGAGCCTGAGGCAGGGAGGTTGCAGCGAGCCGAGATCATGGCAGTACAGTCCAGCTTCGATCCCTTTTTTTTTTTTTAATTATTATTATGCTTTAAGTTTTAGGGTACATGTGCACAATGTGCAGGTTGGTTACATATGTATACATGTGCCATGCTGGTGTGCTACACCCATTAACTCGTCATTTAGCATTAGGTATATCTCTTAATGCTATCCCTCCCCCCTCCCCCCAGCATTTTCCTACCTTTTGGAAGGCCAAGTTCTCATATACCCAGTCACCATCCATTCCAGGGTTTGGTCCCATATTGGGTGACTTGTGTGCATCTCCGACATCCTGGGAGTCACTCTCACCCTCTGCACGGGTCCCTAAAGGATGAAAGAAGCCTGGACTAAGCTCAGGACAGCTGGATCCCAGGAGTGTGGGACACCATCATCAGTGCTAGCCAGAGAAGGCCAGAACTCCTGGGTTCTCAGTCCCTACTCATTACTCAGCGCCCTCACTTGCAACATCCTCCTCCTCCTCCAGGTGCACGGAAGTCTACAAGGGCCAGAGTTTCTGATTACCCTGGATCTAAGGACAGGGAGGGGTTAGGGTCTTTCCTTTTCCTTATCTCAGACAAAGCATCACAGAGACTGAAGATGGGGGGATGGAGTTTGGGGTGATAATAATTCTGTCATTGAAATCATTGGCCATCTCATGAAAATAAAAGGAAATGTCACCACAATGGAATATTATAAGGGAATAAAAAGGAATGAAGTACTGATAATACTACCACACGGATAAACCTTAAAATTTTATGGCCAGGCGCGGTGGCTCACGCCTGTAATCCCAGCAACTTGGGCGGCCGAGGTGGGCAGATCACGAGGTCAGGAGATCGAGACCATCCTGGCAAACACGGTGAAACCCCGTCTCTACTAAAAATACAAAAAAAAAAAAAAAAAATTAACCGGGCGTGGTGGCGGGCGCCTGTAGTCCCAGCTACCTGGGAGGCTGAGGCAGGAGATGGTGTGAACCCGGGAGACGGAGCTTGCAGTGAGCCGAGATCGCGCCACTGCACTCCAGCCTGGGCAACAGGGCGAGACTCCGTCTCAAACAAACAAACAAACAAAAATTTGTTAGGTGGGCCAGGGGCGGTGGCTCATGCCTGTAATCCCAGCACTTTGGGAGGCGGAGGTGGGCGGATCACAAGGTCAGTAGTTCAAAATCAGCCTGGCCAACATAGTGAAACCGGTCTCTACTAAAAATACAAAATTAGCAGGGCATGGCAGCGCGCACCTGCAGTTCCAGCTACTCGGGAGGCTGAGGCAGGAGAATCGCTTAAACCCAGCAGGCAGAGGTTGCAGTGAGCCGAGATCGTGCCACTGCACTCCAGCCTGAAGGGGGCCTGCCCCTTCACACCCGTGGGTATTTCTCGCAAGGTGGAGACGAGGGGCTGAGAGAAGAAAGAAGACACAGAGACAAAGTATAGAGGAAGAAAAGTGGGCCCAGGGGACCGGTGCTCAGCAAGGTGCACCAGCGCTGGTCTCTGAGTTCCCTCAGTATTTATTGATCACTATCTTTACTATCTGGGTGAGGGGAATGCGGTGTGACTATAGGGTGATGGTGGGGAGGGGGTCAGCAGGAAAACATCTGAACAAAAGACTCTGTGTCATAAATAAGTTTAAGGAAAGGTGCTTTGCCTGGATGTGCATATAGGCTGGATTTATGTTTAACTTTACATAAACATCCCAGTGCAGTAAAGAGCAGTATTGCCGCCATGATGTCTTGCCTCCAGCCATAAGGTGGTTTTCTCCTATCTCAGAATAGAATGTATGGTCGGTTTTACACTGAGTCATTCCATTTCCAGAGATGTGCAGGAGACAGATGCCTCCTTATCTTAACCGCATAGAGGCCTTTCTCTTTCACTAATCCTCCTCAGCACAGACCCTTTACGGGTGTCGGGCTGGGGGATGGTCAGGTCTTTCCCTTCCCACGAGGCCATATCTCAGGCTCAGTGGAGGGAATCCTGGACAATACCCAGGCTTTCTTGCGCAGGGGTCCCTGCAGCCTTCCACAGTGTATTATGTCTCTGGTTAACAGAGAATGGAGAATGGCAATGACTTTCACAAAGCATACTGCCTGCAAAACCATTTTTACCAAAGCACATCCCACACAGCCCTAAATCCCTTAAACCTTGAGTCAATACAACACATGTTTCTGTGAGCACAGGGTTGGGACAAGAGTTACAGATTAACAGCATCTCAAAGCAGAACAGTTTTTCCTTTTTTCTTTTTTTTGGGGGGGACGGAGTCTTGCTCTGTCGCCCAGGCTGGAGTGCAGTGGCGCGATCTCAGCTCACTGCAAGCTCCGCCTCCCGGGTTCACTCCGTTTTCCTGCCTCAGCCTCCCGAATAGCTGGGACTACAGGCGCCCACCACCGTGACCGGCTAATTTTTTGTATTTTCAGTGGAGACGGGGTTTCACTGTGGTCTCGATCTCCTGACCTCGTGATCCGCCCGCCTCAGCCTACCAAAGTGCTGGGATTACAGGTGTGAGCCACCGCGCCCGGCCAGCAGAACAGTTTTTCTTAGTACAGATCAAAATGGAGTTTCTTATGTCTTCCTCTTTCTACATAGACAAAGTAACGATCTGATCTCTCTTTCTTTTCCCCACACAGCCTAGGTGACAGAGTGAGACTCCGTCTCAAAAAAAAAAAAAAAAATTGTTAGGTGAATGAGGTGAATGAAGACACATGGTGGCTTGCACCCGTAATCCCAGCACTTTGGGAAGCCAAGGTGAGAGGATCACTTGAGCCCAGGAGTTCAAGACCAGCCTAGGCAACATAGTGACACACCATCTCAAAGAAAAAGAGGCCAGGTGCAGTAGTTCACGCCTGTAATCCCAGCATTTTGGGAGGCTGAGGCAGGCAGATCACAAGTTCAGGAATTTGAGACCAGCTGTGCCAACATGGTGAAACCCCGTCTCTACTAAAAAACACAAAAAATTAGCCGGGCGTGGTGGCACGTGCCTGTAACCCCAGCTACTCGGGAGGCTGAGGCAGGAGAATCGCTTGAACCCAGGAGGCAGAGGTTGCAGCGAGCCGAGATAGCACCATTGCATTCCAGCCTGGGAGACAGAGCAAAACTCTGTCTCAAGAAAAAAAAAAAAGGAATTGAAGAAAGAAGCCACATACAAAAGACCACATAAGTATATGATTCCATTTGTGTGAAATGTACAGAATAGCCAAATCTAAGAAGACAATGGAGATTGGTGGTTGCCAAGGGCTGGGGTAAATGGAAAAGAGGTGACTGCTAATTGATGCACTATTTCTTTCTTTCTTTCTTTCTTTTTTTTCTTGAGACAAAGTCTCGCTCTTTCACCCTGGCTTGAATGCAGTGGCCTGATCTCAGTTTACTGCAACCTCCGTCTCCTGGGTTCAAGCAATTCTTCCACATCAGCCTCCCCAGCAGCTAGGATTACAGGTGCCTGCCACCACGCCCAGCTAATTTTTGTATTTTTAGTAGAGACTGTCTTTCACCATGTTGACCAGACTGGTCTTGAACTCCTGACCTCAGGTGATCCACCCACCTTGGCCTCCCAAAGTGCTGGGATTACAGGCGTGAGCCACTGCGCCCAGCCATGATGCAGGATCTCTATCTGGGGTGATACAATGTTCTAAAATTGAGTGTGGTGACAGTTGCAGAATTATGTAAATATAGTTAGCTTCCCATATCCTACAGGCTCCCGTATCCCACATTCCCCACTGCTGACCCAAAATATTCAGGAAAAAAACTGAAAAACAACAAGACGACAATAAATAACAGAACCAATTTTTTTTCTTTGAGACAGAGTATTGCTCTGTCACCCAGGCTGGAGTACAGTGGCATGATCTCAGCTCAGTGCAACCTTGGCCTCCTGGGTTCAAGCGACTCTCTTGCCTTGGCCTCCAGAGTATCTGGGATTACAAGCCTGCACCCCCTTGCCTGGCTAATTTTTGTATTTTTAGTACAGACATGGTTTCGTCATGTTGGCCAGGCTGGTCTCAAATTCCTGGACTCAAGTGACCAACCAGCCTCAGCCTCCCAAAGTGCTGGAATTACAGGCACTTTATTTTTAAAATTTTAAAAATTTATTTTAAAAAATTTTTAAAAATAAAGTATAACAGCTATTTACGGGCCAGGCGTGATGGTTTATGCCTGTATTCCCAGCACTTTGGGAGGCTGAGGTGGGTGGATCACGAGGTCAGGAGTTTAAGACCAGTCCGGCCAGCATGGTGAAACCCCGTCTTTACTAAAAATACAAAAATTAGCTGGACGTGGTGGTGTGCACCTGTAGTCCCAGCTACTTGGGAGGCTGAGGCAGGAGAATAGCTTGAACCTGGGAGGCAGAGGTTGCAGTGAGCCAAGATCAGGCCACTGCACTCCAGCCTAGGCGACAGAGTGAGACTCCCTCCCAACAACAACAGCAACAAATATTTACATTGCATTTATACTGTATTAGGTATTATAAGTTATCTAGAGATGACTTACAGTATATGGGGGGATGTTCATAGTTTATATGCAAATTTTACACCATTTTATATAAGGGACTTTGGCGTCTGCGGATCTTGGTATCTGTGGGGTTCCTGGGACACGTCACCTGCAGATACCGAGGGGCGACCGTGTTCGTACTGGAAACCACGGAACTGTAAACTTTAAATGGGTGACTTGTATGGTATGTGAATTATACTTCAGTGAAGCTGCTACGTAAGAAAGGGGAAGATTTGCTGCGTGAACCAGGAGATCCCAGGTTTCACCCCAATGTCCCCTAAATTACCAGGTCGTTGGCAGGCTTGCCAACCCTTGCGTCGGATTCTCGGAGACTGTTTAAAAGGTGGGGGAGAGACGGAACCATTCTCCACGGAGACTTCCTTCAATTCTGCATCGGAATTGTCTGGGAGTCAGGTTAAGAAAGGGGACCGGAGACGGAGATTCCTGAACACTGAGTAAGGAAGGAGGGGAGAGTTGGATTTCTGGATGCTGCAGGAGGAGGCGGCTCAGGGCCTGAACTCCTTGGTGTGAGGAAGGAGTGGGTGTCCTGAGCTCCTGAGTATTTTGGACAGATGGATTGAGGCCCCAGACTCCTGGGTTTTAATGGGGACGGAGTTCTGGGGTCTAGGAGGTCGAAGGACTCGCAAATACCTGCTTCTGTCCGCGGTGTCGGGAGGCCGTGCTCGCCCCTGCTGTCTCCACCACTGCTCACGGTGCCCAGGGCACTGTGGATACCAGAGGGCAGATGTGCCTCTGACACTTTCTTCCGGAGGAAAGGGTTCCCAAGGCCTGGGAGAAGGTGCAGCGAGCCCATGAAAAAGATCTACAAATTCCGGTCCTCAATCAAAATCCACCCTGTCACTGGGCTTCCAGATATCACTCCCGCCGGGCGCCGTGGCTCACGCCTGTAATCCCAGCACTTTGGGAGGCCGAGGCAGGCGGATCACCTGAGGTCGGGAGTTCGAGACCAGCCTGACCAACATGGAGAAACACCGTCTCTACTAAAAACACAAAATTAGCGGGGCATGGTGGCGCATGCCTGTAATCCCAGCTACTCGGGAGGCTGAGGCAGGAGAATCGCTTGAACCCGGGAGACGGAGGTTGCGGTGAGCCGAGATCCCGCCATTGTACTCCAGCTTTGGCAACAAGAGCTAAACTCCGTCTCAAAAAAGAAAAAAAACATCACCCGTTTCGCGGACCACCCAAACCTTGAGACCCAGGTCTCAAACTGCATCCTAAGGCTCAGACAAGCACAGCCCTGCCGCTGGATTGTTGCGGGCTCCGCAAGTAAACAATCTAGCGCCAGGCTCTCGTAACGAGACCACGTCCCCCCCCGGACCCCTAGACCCCGTTTCCGCAATCCTGGGGTTGGGGTGGGGGTCCCGGCTTTCCCAGGCCCCACCACCGAGCTCTGCCAAGCCCAATCATCACATTCTCTTGCCCGTTTCCCCTGCTAGTTGTACCATCCCCGCCCCTGCGCTCTGTAGCCCCGCCCCGAACCCCTCCCTCACAGGTCCTGCCGCGGGGGCCCCCACAAGCCTCTCCCCTGGGCGCCCACAGGCCCAGTTCTAAAGCTCTCCTGGGCCAAGGCCCGCCCCCATCCACTACCAAGTCCCCACCCTAAGGCTCCACCCCTTCATCCACTAGGCCCCGCCCACAGACTCCCACAGGCCCCTCCCCTCCAGGCGAACGCCCCCAGGGGCCTTTGGTCACCTCTGTCACCTAAAAGGCGCTCCTCCCGCAGACAAGAGCGCCAAAGCCACAGGGAAGCGTCGGGATTGGCCTGAACCATGAGGAGCTCCTGGCGCTTCTGTCGCTGCTTCTTTTCAAACAGCCGCCGCTGGGGAAATGGGAGAGGTGGGTGTCGGGGCAGGAACCAGATGGGAAGACAGAAGTGAGATGGGGCCTGGGGCAAGGGCTCGCATCGGCGCGAGAGTTCGTGAATCCCTTCCTCCACTGGGGCCCAGATGTCCAGGCCCTCAGTTCTTCAGTTGCTCTTCCCTCATTCCACCCTTGGACTCAGATCCAAGAGTCCTGACACCCTGTCCTCTCATCCCCCAGGACCCAGGAGTCCTGCCTTCTAGAAGCCTTGTTCCTTAGAAATTCATCACAAGGGTTTGTTTGCTTCTTTAGGACCCCCAATTCCTGTTTTCTTTTCTTTTTCCTTTCTTTTTTTTTTTCTTTTTGAGACAGAGTCTGGCTCTATCGCCCAGGCTGGAGTGCAGTACCACGATCTGCACTCACTGCAGCCTCTGCCTCCCGGATTCAAACGATTCTCCTGCCTCAGCCTCCCGAGTAGCTGGGATTACAGGCACCTGCCACCACACCCGGCTAATTTTTTTGTGTATTAGTAGAGACGGGGTTTCGCCATGTTGGCCAGGCTTGTCTTGAACTCCTGACCTCAAGTGATCTGCCCACCTTAGCATCCCAAAGTGCTGTGATTACAGCCGTGAGCTGCCCCGCCCGGCCCCAAATTCCTATTTTCTCATTTCTCAGTGGGAAAACTCAAGGATGAGAGACAGCCAACACGGGCCAGGAGTCCTAGAGCAAGACCTGTTGGAGAGGCCCCTGGGGAGGCACAGAAGGTGGAAGAGTTGGAGTGGTGAGATTCCTGGGCACAATACCTGCTGTTCCAGCTTCTGCAGCCTCATAGCAGCGAGCTCATGCGCCAGGATGCTGAGAAAGACGCAGGCCCATGGTGACAGTGCACAGGGAACCTCGGTTGCCCAAGAGAGCCCCTCCCTCCCCCATCCTGCCCTTATCTCAGCTTGGGTTCTGGGCACCTGTGAGGTCACAGAAGGTGCAGAACCTGAGCCTGCTCCACCAGTTATAGGGCCCTTTCTTCTGGCACTTGCCCACAGAAGCCGGGACCCAGAGATCCCAGGTCCCTCCTGTCTCAGGATTCAGGAGTCTGGGGCCCCCAACCCGTTCTCTTTCAGACCCAGAAGTCTGCACCCTAGACCCGTCCCTTTAGGACACAGGAGTCCAGGTCCCCAGCCCCTTCCTGCAAGGCCGATGGTGCTGAACTTGCAAACATGGTTATGAGGCCAGAGCTGAGTGCACGGGGTCCCCAGCCCTTTCCACCTCCACCCCTACTCATCTGTTTCCCTACTCACTCTCTCATCAATGTGTCATTATCCCGAGACATTCTGCAGAAGCAAGAATGAGGAGTCAGGATCAGAACCAACATCCCAATGGATCCTGCCCACCAGCACCTAATCCTTTATTTATTGCTTTATTGCTTTATTTATTTATTTATTTATTTATTTATTTATTTAGAGACAGCCTAGCCTCGCTCTGTTGCCCAGGCTGCAGTGCAGTGGCACCATCTCGGCCACTGCAACCTCCACCTCCTGGGTTCAAGCGATTCTCCTGCCTCAGCCTCCCGAGTAGCTGGGACTATAGGTGTCCGCTATTATGCCTAATTTTTTTGTATTTTAGTAGATACCGGTTTTCACTATGTTGGCCAGGCTGGTGTCCGACTCCTGACCTCAGGTGATCCGCCCGCCTTGGCCTTCTAAAGTGCTAGGATTACAGGCATGAGCCACAGTGCGCAGCCTGATCCTTACCTTTAAATTTGCTCCCGGGCCCAGGCAGCCCGAATCCCAGCACCCACTCCTGTCGGGATCCAGTAGCCTGTTTCCAGCTTCCCACGCGGGTCGGCAAGTCCGCTTCTCTCTCCCCCAAATATCTAATTCTCCAGCACCCAGGCATCAGAACTCAGGACTGTGTACTTCAAACACCCAGCCCCCAGCGGCCTAGAACTCCACCGCCCACCTGCCTGGGATCGGGAGACTTGTTCTCCTCACCAGGTGCCTGGAGAGGCTGCTCACATTGATGCCTCGGTACCTTGCCTCTCTGGCCAATCTCTAAACATACCTGATCCTCTCTTTGGAAGCTGGGGACCTAATTTCGGGATATCTGCGAAATAGGGAGGAGAAGAAAGAGGGCTCAGAGGGAGGGAGGATTCCCCCTGGGATCTGACCCAGTCCACTCCCTTCTGACCCTCCACTCTCCACTTCCAACAAAGTAACGAGCTCGGTCACTGATGCAGCCAAGCAACCCTGCTCCGGGGGTTCTGAACACGAATGACGTGTGGATGTTCCTTAAAGAGACCAGAGACCGGCCGGGTGCGGTGGCTCACGCCTGTAATCCCAGCACTTTAGGAGGCCGAGGCGGGCGGATCACGCGGTCAGGAGATCTAGACCATCCCTGCTAACGTGGTGAAACCCCGTCTCTACTAAAAAAAACAAAACAAACAAACAAACAAAAAAAATTAGCCGGGCGTGGTGGCGGGCGGGCGCCTGTAGTCCCAGCTACTCGGGAGGCTGAGGCAGAAGAATGGCGTGAACCTGGGAGGCGGAGCTTTCAGCGAGCTAAGATCGCGCCACTGCACTCCAGCCTGGGTGACAGAGCGAAACTCCGTCTCAAAAAAAAAAAAAAAAAAGAGACAGAGAGAGACCAGAGACCTCGCGGCCTCACTGTACACATCTCGCTTACAAGAAACTTAAAAGAGGCGGGGCGCAGTGGCTCACGCCTGTAATCCCAGCACTTTGGGAGGCGGAGATGGGGAGGGAAGATTGCTTGAGTCCAGGAGATCCAGATCCAGACCAGCAAGACAGAGACCTTTTTTTTTTTTTTTTTGAGACGGAGTCTCACTCTGTCGCCCAGGTTGGAATGCAGTGGCGCGATCTTGGCTCATTGCAACCTCCGCCTCCCGGGTTCAAGAGATTGCCCTGCCTCAGCCTACTGAGTAGCTGGGATTACAGGCATGCGCAACTACGCCTGGCTAATTTGTGTTTTTAGTGGAGACGAGGTTTCTTCATGTTGGCCAGGCTGGTCTCAAACCCTTGACCTCAGGTGATCTGCCCGCCTCAGCCTCCCAAAGTGCTGGGATTACAGGAGTGAACCCCCAAGCCCGGCTTGACTTCCGTCTCTTTAAACAACAAAGTGTGAGAAGTGTGAAAGACAGAATGTTAAAAAAAGAAAAAGGCTAAAAAAGAATTAAAGATTTAAATATTTTTATTAAAAATTAAAAAATATATATATTAGCCAGGCATGGTAGTGTGGCCTGTGGTCTCATCTACTTGGGAGGCTGACGCGGGAGGATTACTTGGGCCTGGGAGGTAGAGGCTGCAGTGAGAAGTGATTGCGCCACTGCACTCCAGCCTGGGTGACAGAGCAAACCCTGTCTCAAATAATAATAAGAAGAAGAAGAAAGAAACTCATAAGGAAGGCTATGCAATTGCTACCGCGCTGTAACTTCCAGGCACTTCGTGGGGCGAAAATAAATGGGAAAACTACAGCTCCCATGAGGCGAAGGGGCCACGATGTCCGCGGAAGTTATTTTTCCCCCGGCCGGCAGGGAGTTGTAGTTATCTTTGAAAGGCTTCTCTCTCTTTTGGCATAGGCGGGAAATGTGGCGTCAAGAGGCTGGGATTCCGAGAAAGAAGCGAGGCTTTCACGAAAATGCGAGCGACTTCGGCAAGGGGCGGGGCCGCTAGACGTGGATGAAAGGTACAGAGCCAGCGTGGACCAATCAGGCCTCTTTGGGGCGGGGCCTCGGTGGATAAGTGGGCGTGGTCTAGGGGGGAAATCACCAAGATCGCACCGGAGGTCCTTGCCCGCCCTGGAAAACGCCCTCTGCGGTGAAGGAGAGGTGAGAGGCCAGGGTTCCATACTCTTGGGTCCTAGGGAGGATGGGGGCCAGAGGGCTGGAAAACTGGGTCCCGGAGGAGGATGCACTGGGTGCCAGTACTTTAGGTCCTGGGAAAACAGGAGGCTGGGACCGTGGACTCTTGTGTCTCGGGGAGGCGGCGGCCGAGATCCCGGATTCCTGAGTGTGAGAGAGGAGCGTGTTGGGAGCCAGGACTCCTGGGTCTGAGGGCCCAGACTCCTGTATCGGAGGAAGGGAAGGCTGGAGGCCTGGAATCCTGGGGCCTGGGTAACAAAATGCTTGTGTCTTGATTCTTGGAAGTGGGGGCGGCGCTGGGGGCCCGAACTCCTGGTTCCAGGGGAGGAAGAGGCTTGGGACAGACATTATGCATTATCCAGCCCTCCATCCCCCACAGACCACACCGCCATGCCTCCCTCTGGGCCCCAAGGAACCCTCCTTCTGTTGCCGCTGCTGCTGCTGCTCCTGCTTCGCGCTGTGCTGGCTGTCCCCCTGGAGCGAGGGGCGCCCAACAAGGAAGAGACCCCTGCGACTGAGAGTCCCGTGAGTGGCCCTGCCCTGCTGTCCAGCCAGGTGTTTGCAGTGGTACTACAGCTCCTGCAGACCCCCGTGCCCGTAGGGTGGATGCTCCAGTGACTTCCTGGCCCTACAGTTGTAGCTTGTTTTTTGCCCGCCATTCCTCCCAGCAGCAGGGGTTTGACTTGGTGAAAAACTGGAGGTCCCTGACTCTGAGGTGTGGAAAATCTGCGTCACGTCCCAATTAAACCTCTGTTTTTTTAAGATTCTCTCCACCCAAGAAGTAATTTGAAAACAAACAAACAAAACTACATTTCCCAGTAGCACCATGTTGCTAGTTCCCAGTAGAGTTGCTGTTGGCCAGCTGGGGTATTCTGACTTCATGGTGCTCTTGGGAGTTGTAGTTTAAATTACAAAAGGGCGGGTGAACTGCTTGTTTATTAATTCCAACATGTGTTTATCAAACCCAATAAAAGCTTTGGTCTTAAGGGATTTGGAACTTTGGAGATCCTGAAGGCCAGTGCGTGTCTTGTGGTCCGAATCTTCCTATAGCTCCCCATAAGGATAGGCTGGTCAGGCCGGGCGCAGTGGCTCATGCCTGTAATCCTAGCACTTTGGGAGGCTGAGGCAGGCGGATCACTTGAGGTCAGGAGTTCAAGACCAGCCTGGCCAACATGGCAAAACCCGATCTCTACCAAAAATACAGAAATTAGCTGGGCGTGGTGGCGCACACCTATAATCCCAGCTACTCTGGGAGGCTGAGGCACGAATTCTCGTGCTGGAACCAAGAGAGGTGGAGGTTGCTGTGAGCCAAGGTCACGCCATTGCACTCCAGCCTGGGCGACAGAGCTGAGACTCTGTTTTCTGAGACTGTCTCAAAAAACAAAGAATGGGCTAGTCATTACCCCCTGGAACGGATCATTGCATGTTCCTGGTCCCCACACTGCAAGTTAGGCCTCTATTCTGTGAAATCCTTGCAGACCCAGGAAGGCTTCATTGAGTCCCATTTCTTTTCTTCCATTCCACATGTTTCCTGAGCACCTTCTATGAGCCAGGCACAGTAGTAGTTGTTAGGGCCCAGCCACGTGCATGCCCCATGTCCATGGACTATCCCTGCTCACTGGGAGATAGAAGACGAAGGGCAGGGCTCTATGAGAGTGAACACCAGGGGTGACAGGCAGAGAGGAAGGGAGGCGTGAGTTGAGTTCTTTCTTTCTTTCTCGCTCTGTCGCCAGGCTGGAGTGCAGTGGTGCAATCTTGGCTCACTGCAACCTCTGCCTCCCAGGTTCAAGTGATTCTCCTGCCTCAGCCTCCCGAGTAGCTGGGACTACAGGCGCACACCACCACGCCCAGCTAATTTTTGTATTTTTAGTAGAGACGGGGTTTCACCATGTTGGCCAGGATGGTCTTGATCTCTTGACCTCTTGATCTGCCTGCCTCGGCCTCCCAAAGTGCTGGGATTACAGGCATGAGCCACCTCATTTTCTCTTTTTCTTTTTTTTTTGGAGATGGATTTTTGCTGTGTCACCCAAGCTGGAGTGCAGTGGTGCAATCACTGCAATCTTCATCTCCTAGGCTCAAGCTATCCTCCTGCCTCAGCCTCTGGAGTAGCTGGGACTGCAGGCATGTGCCACCATGCCTAGCTAATTTTTTTTGTATTTTTGATAGAGACAGGGTGTTATTATACTGCCCAGGTTAGTCTCGAACTCCTGAGCTCAAGTGATTTGCCCGCCTTGGCCTCCCAAAGTGCTGGGATTATAGGTGTGAGCCACTGAGTTCTGAACTGGAGAGATGTTAAGTCAAGAGCAAGGAAGAGAGGAAGTGAGGGGAAGAGCATTCCAGGCAGAGGGAACAGCATGAGCAAAGGCCACTTGGTAGGAGAAAGCAGAGCAAGTTGAGGACGTCAAGGAGGCTGCTGTGGCTGGAGCAGGGAGAGTGAGGGGGAGGGGAGAGGGGGATTATGTGGATCATGTGGGATCTTGTGAGACTTGGTAAAGAATATATATATATATATATATATATATATATATATATATATATATATATTTAATAGACAGGGTCTTGTGCTGGTGCCCAGGCTGGAGCACAGTGGCAGGATCATACCTCACTGCAGCCTTGAACTCCTGGGCTCAAGTGATCCTCCTGCCTCAGCCTCCCAAAGCACTGAGATTACAGGCATGAGCTACCATGCTTGGCCTTCTCTCTTTTGTAATTTTATTTATTTATTTTTTCCAACTTATCTTATTTGCTTTTCACCACAACTCTGGGAGGCAGAGGATTTATTGCCTATTTTATAAATAGGAAGAGCATAGAAGGCCCAGGGAGAGTAAAGTGCCACCAAGCTATGCATGACACGGGTGGGACTAGGAGGCCTGGGACTTTTGTCTGTGTTGTTCACAGTGCCTGGCATATGATAGGGGCCTGGTGAATGTTCTTTGAATGAGTGAATGCATGCATAGGTGGGTGGGTAGATGGATGGGCAGGTGGATGGATGGGCGGGTGGATGAGTGGATGAATGGATGGGTGGGTGGATGGATGGATGAGTGGATGGATGGGTGGGTGGATGGATGGATGAGTGGATGGATGGGCAGGTGGATGGATGGGTGGGTGGATGAGTGGATGAATGGATGGGTGGGTGGATGGATGGATGAGTGGATGGATGGGTGGTTGGTTGGATGGGTGGGTGGATGGATGGATGAGTGGATGGATGGGCGGGTGGATGGATGGGTGGGTGGATGAGTGGATGGATGGATGGATAGATGGATGGATGGATGGATGGATGGGTGGGTGGATGGATGGGCAGGTGGATGAGTGGATGGATGGATGGATGAATGGATGGATGGATGGATGGATGGATGGGTGGGTGGATGGGTGGGTGGGTGGATGGATGGATGGATGGATGGGTGGATGGATGGGTGGATGGATGGGTGGATGGATGGGTGGATGGATGGGTGGATAGATGGGTGGGTGGGATGTATGGATGGATGGGTGGGATGTATGTATGGATGGGTGGGTGGGATGTATGGATGGGTGGGTGGGATGTATGGATGGATGGGTGGGTGGGATGTATGGATGGATGGGTGAGTGGGATGTATGGATGGGTGGGTGGATGTATGGATGGGTGGGTGGATGCATGGATGGATGGATGGTTGGATGGATGGATAAAGGTATGATTCATGGCTTCCCAACAAGTCATGTCCACTCTGAGCACCCACTCTGGGCAGTATTGGGCTGGGTGTTCACTGACGTGATTTTCATTTCATCTTTGCTGCATACATGGGAAAAGGTAAAAACTGAGTCCCTTGTCAGCTGCCCCAGAGAGCGGGCTATAGCAGTAACAGGAGTGAGGGTGGGGATGGCGGTGGGAGCAGGGGCTGCTATGTCTGTCCTTGTTGCCTCAGGACACAGGCCTGTACTACCACCGGTACCTCCAGGAGGTCATCGATGTGCTGGAGACGGATGGGCATTTCCGAGAGAAGCTGCAGGCTGCCAATGCGGAGGACATCAAGGTGCGGCTGGGGGAGTGGGGGCTGTGGGAGGGGTACGTGCTGGAAGGGCAGAGTTCAGGAGAGGACTGGTTTCTTTTCTTTTTTTTTTTTTTTTTTCTTTTTTTGAGACAGAGTCTTGCTCTGTCACCCAGGCTGAAGTGCAATGGTGCGATCTCAGCTCACTGCACCTCCACCCCGCAGGTTCAAGCGATTCTCTTGCCTCAACTTCCCAAGTAGCTGGGATTACAGGCGCACACCACCATGCCTGACTAATTTTTGTATTTTTAGTAGAGATGAGGTTTCACCATGTTGGCCAGGCTGGTCTCAACTCCTGACCTCGTGATCCGCCCATCTCGGCTTCCCAAAGTGTTGGGATTACAGGCATGAGCCACCACGCCCAGCTGTACTAGTTTCTTCAAAGGGGCCACATGGCTCCAGCTCTGCCTGTATTTGAAATCACCAAAGTGAGGCTCAGGGAGAAGTTGCTTCTTGGGGTCACAAGCTGGGAAGAGCTTTGGAGAACACAGAATACGTGGTTAGTGCAGAGTCCCGCAGGCAGGCTTTCAGTCACAGCTCCACCACTTATCAGCTATGGGGCCTCCCCTCACCGCGCCTCAGTTTCCCCATCTGTAAAATGGGAGTCATCATAGAACCTGTCGCGCACGGTTCAGGTTTGGATTTTCCAAGGGAAGGATTTTAGGGTTTGGATTTTCCAAAGGAAGATGTGTAAAGAGTTTGGAAGAGCATGGTGACACTCCTTAGCAAGTGTTCTGGGAGGGTTGCGTTAACAGAATGCTCCTATGGTGCCTTCTACAGAGGAAGAATTCAAAATAAGGGAGGTGCTGGTGTCCCTTACATCACCATGAACTCCCATGTCAGGCCTCTAGGAGCACCATCATTGTCCCCATTTCACTGAGTAGGACACTGAACCCTCATATCAGGATCTGTCCTTCTCATGGGCCTGGGTCTCACCACCATGCACGGCTAATTTTGTATTGTTTCTAGAAACAGGGACTTGCCATGTTGCCCAGGCTGATCTTGAACTCCTGGGCTCATGTGATCCTCCCACCTCAGCCTCCCAAAATGCTGGGATTACAGGCGTGACCCACCGCACTTGGCCCTAAACATGTGGCTTGATGAATGACGGGAGATGGGGCAGCAGAAGTGGGCAGGGCCTTGAATGCCAGGCTGACGGGCTGGGAGCTGTCCTTCCTGGAGACTCTGAGGATCTGGGGGACTATAAGCAGGGAAGGGGCGGTATAAGACTGGGGCATGAGAAAGCTTATAAGAAGCTTCCAGAGAAGACAGAGAGCAGGCGCCCAGGCTGACCAGGGTCTCCTCTCCCGTCAGAGCGGGAAGCTGAGCCGAGAGCTGGACTTTGTCAGCCACCACGTCCGCACCAAGCTGGATGAGCTCAAGCGACAGGAGGTGTCACGGCTGCGGATGCTGCTCAAGGCCAAGATGGATGCCGAGCAGGATCCCAGTGAGCAGGGGCAGGGCAGGAGGGACAGGCAGGGAGGGGTGGGGAAGGGTGGCCTCGCTCCCGGCCTCCAGGTGGTTGTGTGCTAGGCAGGTGAGGCCTCCCTCCCCGCTGTGAAATGTACTGAAATGTGCATGGGAGATTGCCCCAGTGTTCCTCCTAGCATGATTTAATATTAATATTACAATGTTGTTTGTTTATATTCTGTTTCCATTTGTTGTTTTTAAAAATCTTTATCATGGGTTGGGCACAGTGGCCCACGCCTGTAATCCCAGTACTTTGGGAGGCTGAGGCAAGCAGATCACCTGAGGTCAGGAATTTGAGACTACCCTGGCCAACATGGTGAAACCCCATATCTGCTAAAAATACTAAATTAGCTGGGCATGGTGGTGCATGCCTGTAATCCTAGCTGCTCAGGAGGCTGAGGCAGGAGAATCGGTTGAACCCGGGAGGCGGAAGTTGTAGTGAGCCGAGATTGCGCCATTGCACTCCAGCCTGGGCAACAGAGTGAAACTCTGACTCAAAAAAAAAAAAAAAAAATCATTGTCATTTAAAATTCTGGTAGAGGCTGGGTGCAGTGGCTCACGCCTGCAATTCCAGCACTTTTGAGGCAGGAGAATCACTCGAGCCCAGAAGTTCAAAACCAGCCTGGGCAACATAGCAAGACCCCTGTCTCTATAAAAAATATTAAAAAATGAGCTGGGCATGGTAATGCATGCCTGTGGTCCCACCTCCTTAGGAAGCTGAGGTGGGAGGATCGTTGAGCCTGGGATGTCAAGGCTACAGTGAGCCATGACTGCGCCACTGTACTCCAGCCTGGGCGACAGAACAAGATCCCATCTCAAAAAAAAAAAAAAAAAGTTGAAAGAACTTCAAACTTTTAGAAAAGTTGTAAGAGTAGTACAGAAAACTCCCGAACACCCCTGACCCAGCTTCTCTAGTTAACATTTGCTCCATTTGCTTTGTCATTCACGTTTGGGACTTCACCACAGTCACCATCTCGTCACCCTTACACATTTCAGTGTGATACTCTTGCATGAGTGCAGCGATAAAATCGGGAAGTTTATCAGGTCACACTGTTTTTCCTTGCTTAGCTAATATCTTTCTTTTTTTTTTTTGGAGACAGAGTCTCGCTCTGTCGCCCAGGCTGGAGTGCAGTGGCGCAATCTCGGCTCACTGCAAGCTCCACCTCCCAGGTTCACGCCATTCTCCTGCCTCAGCCTCAGGCGCCCGCCACCACGCCCGGCTAATTTTTTGTATTTTTAGTAGAGACGGGATTTCACTGTATTAGCCAGGATGGTCTTGATCTCCTGACCTCGTGATCCGCCCGCCTTGGTCTCCCAAAGTGCTGGGATTACAGGCGTGAGCCACCGCGCCTGGCCTTTTTTTTTTTTTTTTTTTTTTTTTTTCCGGTGAGACAGAATCTCGCTCTGTCTTCCAGGCTGCACTACAGTGGCGTGATCTCGGCTCACTGCAACCTCTGCCTCCTGGGTTCAAGCAATTCTCCTGCCTCAGCCTCCCAAGTAGCTGGGATTACAGGTGTGTGCCACCACGCCCGGCTAATTTTGTATTTTTAGTAGAGACTGGATTTTGCCATGTTGGCCAGGCTGGTCTTGAACTCCTGACTTCAAGTGATCCTCCCATCTCGGCC
Source organism: Pongo pygmaeus (assembly GCF_028885625.2). Lineage (NCBI taxonomy): Eukaryota > Metazoa > Chordata > Mammalia > Primates > Hominidae > Pongo > Pongo pygmaeus. Next base: position 55,031,511 of record NC_072393.2, read on the forward strand.
TTCCAAAGTGCTGGGATTACAGGCCTGAGCCACCGGCTCTGGCCCCCATCTCAAGGTCTTTAATGTAATCCCGTCCTCCAGGACCCCTTAGCCCTGAAAGGTCACGCATTCACAGGTTCCAGGGATCAGGATGTGGATATCTTTTAGGGCACCAGTATCCAGCTGCCACAACACCCAGGCTCGTCCCGTCCCTCCTCTGCCCAGAGCCTGCCCCCAGCACCCCAGTGCCCTCAGGCCCGCGTTCACGTTCCTCTTGGCTGCTGGGAGCCTGGGTGGACCTTGGCCACACCCGCCCGACCCTGCCCTTCCCCTATGCACCCTGACCTTCTTGTGTCAGCATTTTAAGAAATTGCTGGCGTGCAGCCTCGGGACCTTTGTCCATTCGTCCCGCTCTCTCGTGACATTCTTTCTCAGGGCTCTTTGCCTGGTCCATGGACCTTCTGTCTCCCCTGGAATGTCACCTCCTCAGGGTGTCACCGCCCCAGCCGTCCTGTGTAAAGGAGCCTCTGTTTTATTTGTGTGCTTGGTATTCCTTCGTTCATCCCTTGGTCGCCTGTTCTCTGTCTCTCTAGACTGGGTGCTCCAAGAGGCAGACCTCTTTTTGTTGTTGTTATTGTTTTTGAGACAGAGTCTCACTCTGTCGCCCAGGCTGGAGTCCAATGGCACAATCTTGGCTCAGTGCAAACTCTGCCTCCCAGGTTCAAGCGATTCTCCTGCCTCAGCCTCTTGAGTATCTGGGATTACAGGTACCTGCCACCAAACCCAGCTAATTTTGTATTTTTAGTAGAGACAGGGTTTCACCATGTTGGCCAGGCTGGTCTCGAACTCCTGACCTCAGGTGATCCACCCACCTCAGCCTCCCAAAGTGCTGAGATTACAGGCATGAGCCATCCCACCTGGCCTCCAAGAGTCAGAATTCTGTCATCATTTGATTCCTGCCATGTCCACAGCGGCCGGTGCTGGGTCAGCCTGGAATAGTGGCTCAACACACGTCCCTGGCACAAATAATGAATTTGAGATTCAGTTTGTACCTGTGTCCTGCACACCTGTCACTCCTCTGGGCTCAGCCAGGGCCGTAGCTGCCTCCACTGCAGCCTGGGTCTCCCAAATTCTAGGGGTGTGTGTGTGTGTGTGTGGGTGTGTGGGTGTGTGTGGGTGTGTGGGTGTGTGTGTGTGTGTGTGTGTGTGTGTGTGTGTGTGTGTGTGTGTGTGTCTGCTGCCTCCACTGCAGCCTGGGTCTCCCAACCCACCTGACCAAGGGCTGGCTGCTAGAGGGCAGGGCTAGGCTGATGTGTGTGGGTCTGTGCGTGTGTGTGTCTGTGTGTCTTTCTCCCCACCTACCCAAGGGCCACTGGAGGCCAGGGCCAGGCTGATTCATTTCGGGTCCAGCATTGCACAGCTTAGGCCTGGGCCCCTAGAGGCCTCGGGAGACGTGCGTGCGGTAAGTGTGTGTTGGCAGCGTGTGCGCTGTCCCTTCCTGCCTGGAAACCCTACCCCATCCTGACCACTTGGAAACTCCCATACGAGGGAGGCTGCACTTGTTTGCTGAGGCTGCTGTAACCAAGTACCACTGACCAGGTGCTTCAGCAACAGAACTTGACTGTCTCATGGCCTGCAGTCAGAGTCCAAAGTGAAAGTATTGGCAGGGCTGGTTCTTTCTGGGGCTGTGAGGGAGGATCTGTACCAGGCCCCTCTCCTTGGCTTGCAGACGGCCGTCTTCTCACTGCATCTTCACGCCATCTTTCCTGTCTGTGTGCCTGGACCAAATTTCTCCTTTCATTATTATTTTTTATTAATTATCATTATTATTAATTTTTTTTTTTTCCCGAGACAGAGTTTTGCTCTCGTTGCCCAGGCTGGAGTGCGGTGTCGCGATCTCGGCTCACTGCAACCTCTGCCTCCCGGGTTCAAGCGGTTCTCCTGCCTCAGACTCCCAAGTAGCTGGGACTACAAGCACGTGCCACTACGCCTGGATAATTTTGTATTTTTAGTACAGATGGAGTTTCCCCATGTTGGGCAGGCTGGTCTCGAATTCCTGACCTCAGGTGATCCACCCGCCTTGGCCTCCCAAAGTGCTGGCATTACAGGCATGAGCCACTGTGCCCAGTCATAAATTTCTGCCTTTTATAAGGTCACCAATCATGTTGGATTAGGGCCCACAGTAATGACCTCATCTTAACCTGATTCCCTCTGTAAAGACCTAGTCTCCAAATCAGGTCACGTTCTGCGGTACTGGGGCTTAGGATTTCAACATAGAAACTTAGGAGCACGCAATTTAACCCCTAAGATTGGTTGATGCTTTATCAAAAATTTTGATGTTTTTCTTTTGTTTGTATGTATGTATTTATTTATTTATTTATTTTTCAGATGGAGTCTCACTCTGTCACCAGGCTGGTGCAGTGGTGTGATCTCGGCTCACTGCAACCTCCACCTCCCGGGTTCCAGTGATTCCCCTGCCTCAGCCTCCCAAGTAGCTGGGGCTACAGGTGCGCACCACCATGCCCAGCTAATTTTTTGTGTTTTTAGTAGAGATGGGGTTTCACCATGTTGGCCAGGATGGTCTCAATCTTTTGACCTTGTGATCTGCCCGCCTTGGCCGCCCAAAGTGCTGGGATTACAGGCGTGAGCCACCGCACCCAGCCTTGTTTGTTTTTTTAAAGAGTGGTTGAGGCTGGGCGCGGTGGCTCACACCTGTAATCACAACACTTTGGGAGGCTGAGGTGGGTGGATCACCTGAGGTCAGGAGTTCAAGACCAGCCTAGCCAACATGGTGAAACCCTGTTTCTGTTTCTACTAAAAATACAAAAATCAGCCGGGTGTGGTGGCACACACCTGTGTCCCAGTTCCTCGGGACTGAGGCAGGAGGATTGCTTGAGCTTGGGAGGCAGAGGTTGCAGTGAGCCGAGATCCTGCCACTGCAGAGTGAAACCCTGTCTCTAAAAAAAAAAACAAAAAACAAAAACAAAAACAAAAAAAAAAGAAGGAAAAGAAAAAAAGAAATGGTTGAGTGTCATGGTTTTGGATGTCCAATGGCTGGTTCCCATCCTTGCTCTGCCACTTCCTAGCTGCTACCCTAGACCAGTCACAACCCCTCAAGGGGTCTCAGTTTTCACATTCATAAAGTGGGGATAATCATAGAACCCATGTTGTCAGGATTTTGTGGAAAGTAAATGAATTAATACAGTTAAAGTGCTTAGGGCATGTCCTGGCATCTAGTAAGTGGGCAGTACATGTTAGTTTTTATTATGGTTATTATTGTAAGCATCAGACTCAGTCGTGGGATCACCTCCTCCAGGAAGCCCTCCCTGATTGCCCCAGGCTCAAGCTGTCTTCTAGGCTTCCCTAGTGCTGTCCGTGACTTCTTTAGAGCATGTCTGGCCCAAGATAGGGGTTCTGAAAGAACATGCCCTGAGGTGTTGGACTCTTCCCTCTCTTCCAGATGTACAGGTGGATCATCTGAATCTCCTGAAACAGTTTGAACACCTGGACCCTCAGAACCAGCATACATTCGAGGCCCGTGACCTGGAGCTGCTGATCCAGACGGTAATGGGAGTGGGTCTGGAGGCAGAGGATTGAGGGTAGCTTTGCGGAAGGGGAGAAGGGGACAGAGTCCCTGATGTGAGCCAGCTCACCATTCCTGCTGGTGTTCTCTGAGGCTGGAGGCTGGTAGAGGGCTGAGTGGTTTCTTTTCATTTTTTTTTTTTTTTGAGACGAAGTGTCGCTATTTTCCCTCAGGCTGGAGTGCAATGGTGCAATCTCGGCTCACTGCAACCTCTGCCTCCCGGGTTCAAGCGATTCTCCTGCCTCAGCCTCCCGAGTAGCTAGGATTACAGGTGCCTGCCGTCACGCCCGGAAAATTTTTGTATTTTTAGTAGAGACAGGGTTTCACCATGTTGGCCAGGCTGGTCTCGAACTCCTGACCTCAGGTGATCCACCCGCCTCAGCCTCCCAAAGTGCTGGGATTACAAGCGTGAGCCACCGCACCCAGCTCTTCTTATAGTGATATCCACCGTAATCCAGCAGGCCATCATCTTAACTAATTACATCTGCAAACACTCTATTTCCAAATAAGATCACATTCTGAGATTCCAGGTGGACATGAATTTGGGAGTGTGTGGGGGGGTATACTATTCAACCTGGTATTGTTAACTCCATTTTACAGAGGTGGAAACTGAGGCACAAAGAGGCTGAGTAACTTGCCCAATGTCACAGAGCTTATGAGATTTGGTCACAAAGCACAGCCTAGATTTGAACGCTGGGCAAAATAGTTAGAAACCTCTTGTTCTTTTTTTGGTTTCTTTTTACTTTTTTTTTTTTTTCCCTGAGACAGCGTCTTGCTCTGATGCCCAGGCTGGAGTGCAGTGGCATGATCACAGCTCACTGCAGCCTCGACCTCCTGGGCTCAAGCAATCCTCACACCTGACCCTCCTGAGTAGCTGGGACCAGAGGTGCAAGCCACCGCACCAGGCTAATTTTAAAACTTTTTAGTAGACACAAGGTCTCGCTATGTTACATGAGTTCATCTTGAACTCCCAGGCTCAAGTGATCCTCCCACCCCAGCCTCCCAAAGCGCTAGGATTCCAGGCGTGACCCACCTCTCCTAGCCTAACCTCACGTTCTTGGCTGCCTAGCTGTACCTGAAATACATAAATATTAAGTTCATCACGTATGTTGCTCCTATTTACTTATTCCTCCAAGATCTGGAGATCATGGAGGACTTGAAAGAGGTGGGTTGAAGTTGCTATTGTATAACCATCCCAATCTGTTTTGAATAAAGAGAAGAAAGTGTGTTATGGGGCAGGAGCAGTCATGGAAACCAAAAAGGGTGACATCAGGCTGTGCGCGATGGCTCACGCCTATAATCCCAGCACTTTGGGAGGCTGAGGTGGGCGGATCACCTGAGGTCAGGAGTTTGAGACCAGCCTGGCCAACATGGTGAAACCTCATTTCTACTAAAAATACAAAAATCAGCTGGGCCTGGTGACACATGCCTATAATGCCAGCTACTCGAAAGGCCGAGGCTGGAGAGTCACTTGAACCCAGGAGGCAGAGGTTCAAGTGAGGCAGTGAGCCGAGATTGTGCCACCGCACTCCAGCCTGGGCAACAGAACAAGGCTCCCTCTCAAAAAAAAAAAAAAAAAAAAAAAAAAAAAAAATGGGGGGACATTAGGACACGAGATGTAAGACAGGTAGAGGCTGGGGCTGCCCTCAGCCAGGTTCAGGGCCAAGGGCCTGCCATTTACAGGCTGGAATTGGGGGCAGGGCAAAGGGGGCAGTGGGAAATGACCCCATGCCTTTCCCCAGGCCACCCGGGACCTTGCCCAGTATGACGCAGCCCATCACGAAGAGTTCAAGCGCTATGAGATGCTTAAGGAACATGAAAGACGGCGTTATCTGGAGTCACTGGGAGAGGAGCAGAGAAAGGAGGCAGAGAGGAAGCTGGAAGAGCAACAGCGCCGGCACCGCGAGCACCCTAAAGTCAACGTGCCTGTGAGGACCCCATTTGTGCCCATCCATTCCCTACCACATCCAGTTCAAATGCAAGAAAAGAAAGCAGTTAAAGAACTACAATTCCCAGGGGCCCTTGAGGCAAAAAATTTCCTGTTACTGTAACTGGCTGCCCCAGGGGCTGCTGGGAGTTGTAGTTTTCTTAGTTTTCTTGCTTGAGGGAGATGATGTTTGTTGGATGAGGGTAAAGGGATATTTGGTTTTATCTCATGGCATCCAGACTTCTTGCTCATGAGCTCCCGGCTCTCCCCTCCACAGGGCAGCCAAGCCCAGTTGAAGGAGGTGTGGGAGGAGCTGGATGGACTGGACCCCAACAGGTTTAACCCCAAGACCTTCTTCATACTGCATGGTAAGGTGGGGAGGGAGTTCCAGAGCCACGATGAACCCTAGATTCTGATCCTTCTAGGACCTGAATGCTAAGAGGGGTGTGTCTGTCCCAGGAGGGCCTAGTCCGGCCCAAGAGCCGAGCCTATGTCCCCTGGTTGACCAGACAGCCCTGCCTCTCCCGACTATAAGGCTAGGATCTGCATGGAAGGGTTGGGCCTCTTTTCTAGCAAACACCAGGCCTTGGGGTTCTAAGGACAGCTGGTGTCCACTGTAAGCAAACCAGGCTTGGCTAGGCCTGTGCTCTCTGCCCACAGCAGCCCAGGAGAAGCCCTGGTCCACTCTGGGAGCCCTGTCGCTAGGAGTGCGTTGTTCCCTAAGAACCAGGCCTCCAGAAGCCTGGAAAGCCCTTTCTCTTTTTCTTTTTCCTTTTTTTTTTTGAGACGGAGTCTTGCTCTATTGCCCAGGCTGGAGTGCAGTGGCGTGATCTTGGCTCACTGCAACCCCCTGCCCTCCGCCTCCCAGGTTCAAGTGATTCTCCTGCCTCAGCCTCCCGAGTAGCTGGGATTACAAGCATGCACCACCATGCCTGGCTAACTTTTGTATTTTTAGTAGAGATGGGGTTTCACCATGTTGGCCAGGCTGGTCTCGAACTCCCAACCTCGTGTGATCTGCCCCCCTCAGCCTCCCAAAGCGCTAGGATTACAGGTGTGAGTCACTGCGCCCAGCCTCGAAAGCCCTTTCTCTATGGTGGATCAAAGGCACACTCCCCTCAGTCTGTCTCTTCCTGTCTGGAAATGTGGCCTGGGGTTGCCAAGCCCCCTCAGATATGCCCAGCACCCTGTCCCAGAATCTGCAGCCGGTCAGAAGAGCTTAGCAAGGCCTGACTCATTCATTCAGCAAACCTTTCCTAAGTTCCCTCTAAGGACCAAGCTTTGTCAATACCCCATGGATACAACTGTAAACAAAACAAAGTACCTCCCCCTCAGAGTCAGTGATCAGGCATACAGATCATACCATACTTTAGGAACTCCAAGAGACTGTACAGTATGAGAGGTGCTAGCATTTTACGTAAGCTGCCAATTAAATTAACGTACCATTGAAAACAAGATGCATCCTGGGCTGGGTGCAGTGGCTCAGGTCTGTAATCCCAGCACTTTGGTAGGCCAAGGTGGAAGATGGCTTGAGCCCAGGAATTCAAGACCAGCCTGAACAACAAAGTGAGACCCTGTCTCTATTTAAAAAAAAAAAAAATAGACCAGGCGTGGTGGCGCACGCCTATAATCCCAGCATTTTGGGAGGTTGAGGTGGGAGGATCACCTGAGGTCAGGAGTTCAAGACCAGCCTGGCCAACATGGTGAAACCCCATCTCCACAAAAATACCAAAATTAGCCAGGCATGATCGTGGGTGCCTGTAATCCCAGCTACTCAGGAGGCTGAGGTGGGAGAATCACTTGAACCCGGGAGGCGGAGGTTGCAATGAGCCAAGATCGTGCAATTGCACTGCAGCCTGGGTGACAGAGCAAGACTCCATCTCAAAAAAACAAAGAAAAAAATAAAAATTAAAAATTAAATAAATAAAGATGCATCCCTATTTCAGGGGTGATAAAATAGAAGAACACAAAAGTGCATCTCAGAATCAACAAAGGTTCTAGGCTGGGTGTGGTGGCTCACGCCTGTAATCCCAACACTTTGGGAGGCCGAGGCGGGTGGGTCCCTTGAGGCCAGGAGTTGGAGACCAGCCTGGCCAACATGGCAAAACTCAGTCTCTACTAAAAATACAAAAATTAAAAAAAAAAAAATACAAAAATTAGCCAGGCATGGTAGTGCTCACCTATAGTCCCAGCTACTCAGGAGGCTGAGGCAGGAGAATTGCTTAAACCCGGGAGGTGGAAGGTGGGGGTTGCAATGAGCTGAGATCATACCACTGCACTCCAGCCTGGGCAACAGAGTGAGACTCTGTCTCAAAAAACAATAAAAAGTAAAAAAGAATCAAAGAAGATTCTGTAATGTGGTCTCAGGTAGTGACATGTACTACCTCGCAGCCTCGACCACCCAGGTTCAAGTGATCCTCCCCCTCAGCCTCCCAAGTATCTGGGACCACAGGCACACACCACTATGCCTGGCTAATTTTTTTAATTTTTAGTAAAGGCAAGGTTTTACCATGTTGCCCAGGCTGGTCTCAAACTCCTATGCTCAAGCGATCCACCTATCTTGGCCTCCCAAAGTGCTGGGGTTACAAGCATGAGCCATCCCACCAGGCACCACCCCTCGCGTTTTTTTTTTGTTTTTTTGTTTTTTTTTTGAGACAGGATCTTGCTATGTTGCCCAGGCTGGACTCAAACTCCATGCCTCAAACAATCCTCCTGCCTCAATCGCCTGAGTAGCTGAGACTGCAGGCGTGTGCCACTGTGCCCAGCTTTAAACGTTTAATTGTACAGTTCAATAGTATTAAGTATATTGACACTGTCATGCAACCACTTCTGAGAGCTCTGCATCTCGCACAACCGAAACTGTATCCCTTAAACCACTCGCCCTCCCCTTCTTCCCCCGCTCTCTAGCAACCACCATTCTATTTTCTGTCTCTATGATTTTGACTATTTTAGGTACTTCATGCGAGTAGAATCTTTTAGTATTTGTCTTGTGTGTGTGTGTGTGTGTGTGTGTGTGTGTGTGTGTGTGTTTGGCTTATTTCACTTAGCATAATGGTGAGGAACTGAAGTTTTCATTCTACTGGATATTAATTTCTATTTCAATTGCCCCATGCGGCTAGTGGCTGCTGTACTGGAGTCCCAGCACAGCTCTAGAGAGGACATTTGGGCTGGATGCGGTGGCTCACGCCTGTAATCCCAGCACTTTGAGAGGCCGAGGTGGGTGGATCCCTTGAGTCCAGGAGTTCAAGGCCAGCCTGGGCAACATGGCACAAACCCATCTCTACAAATAAAATACAAAAATTAGCTGGGTGTGGTGGCGTGCATCTGTAGTCCCAGCTCCTTGGGAGGCAGAGGTGGGAGGATCACTTGAGCCCAGGAATTCAAGGCTGCAGTGAGCTATGATCATACCAGTGCCCTCCAGCCTGGGCAACAGAGTGAGACCCTGTCTCAAAAAAATAAAAAATAGGCTAGGCTCAGTGGCTCACACCTGTAATCCCAGCACTTTTGGAGGCCAAGGCGGGCAGATCAGGAGCTCAAGAGATCGAGACCATCCTGGCCAACAGAGCGAAACCCCGTCTCTACTAAAAATACAAAAATTATCTGGGTGTGGTGGCGTGCACCTGTAGTCCCAGCTACTCAGGAGGCTGAGGCAGGAGAATCACTTAAACCCTGGAGGTGGAGGTTGCAGTGAGCTGAGATCACGTCACTACACTCCAGCCTGGCAACAGAGCGAGACTCTGTCTCAAAAGTAAATAAATAAATAAATAAATAGGCCGGGTGCAGTGGCTCACCCCTATAATCCCAGCACTGTGGGAAGCCGAGGCGGGTGGATCCCTTGAGCCCAGGAGTTCAAGACCAGCCTGGGCAACATGGCAAAACCCCATCTCTACGAAAACAAATATAAAAATTAGCTGGGTGTGGTGGTGTGCATCTGTAGTCCCAGCCACTTGGGAGGCTGAGGTGGGAGGATCACTTGAGCCGAGGAGTTCAAGGCTTCAGTGAGCTATGATCATACCATTGCACTCCAGCCTGGGTGACAGAGTGAGACCCTGTCTCTAAAAAATTTAAAAAAAAACAACCTTATTTAATCTTTTTAATCAGGCAGTCCCTACAGACCAGAATAGGTTCAGAGCAACTCCCTATACCTTTTTTTTATTTTTCATTTTTTTTTATTTTTAGTGATGGTGCTTCCCTTTGTCACCCAGGCTGGAGTGCAGTGGCGTGATCATGGCTCACTGCAGCCCAGACCTCCTGGGCTCAAGTGATTCTCCCACCTCAACCTCTAGAGTAGCTGGGATCATAGGTGCACACCACCATGCCCAGCCAATTTTTAAATTTTTTTTTTTTTTTTTTTTTTTTGAGGCAGAGTCTCGCTCTCTTGCCCAGGCTGGAGTGCAATGGCGTGATCTTGGCACACTGCAACCCCCGCCTCCCGGGTTCAAGCTATTCTCCTGCCTCAGCCTCCTGAGTAGTGGGGATTAAAGGCGTGAGCCACAGCGCCCCGCCCAATTTTTAACTTTTTTTTTTTTTTTTTTTTTTGTAGAGACGGGGTCTAGCCATCTTTTCTAAGCTGGTCTCGAACTTAATGTGCTCAAGTGATCTTCTTGCCTTAGCCTTCCAAAGTACTGGGATTACAGGCATGAGCCCCTAAGTTCGGCCCCTACATTTTCTTTAATCTTAATCAATTTAAATTTAAACAGCCCATGTGGCTAGCGGCTACTGTATTGGACAGCGCAGATCCAGAGTTTAGGCAAAGAAGAGACCCCCAGGCCTGAGCCCTGGGCCGCACTAGCATGTGGAGGTCAGGAAGAGGATGGAGCCGTCAAAGGAGATAGAGGGGCAAGCCAGAGAGGACAGAGTCATGTTCTGGAAGCCGAGGGCAGAAAGTCAAGTCAGATGCAGGCGGAAATTAACCACTGGATTTGCAAGATGAGGGTTCCCGGCCTCCTCCGCAGGAGCAAGGTTGTGCTTGTCTGAGGGAGCCGAGGAAGGAGGAGGGCGGGTGGTGAGGACAGGAAGTGTGGCTGACCGAGCCTGAAGCCCTGCAGCTGTGGGGTCTGCGTTAGTAGGAGAGGCTCCCCTCACAACTGGAGTCGGCACTGGCCTGGTTCTCTGGGAGGCAGAGGTCCCTGATAACCCTGGAGCTGACTCTGTGTCCAGAGCACTGAATGCCAGGGCCAGAGAATCCTGCATGACAATGACCCAAGCATGTTTCCTCGAATCCTCCCTTTCATCTATTCCATTCTCAACCCCCTGGTCGCTAGGCAGTGGCCCTAGCAACGGGCCTAGTGGAGTGCTAAAGCCTGGGGGCCACCGTTCCACCGCGGGAGACCTGTAGTGGAACGCGGGAGACCTGTAGTGTACCTGTCCTCTGATAACAGACCCCACATCAGCCCAAAATTTCTTCACCAGGGACCTTACGCACCCCGTCCTCGGTCCCCTGAGATACCTTGCTATCCCCTTCCCTTCAGATATCAACAGTGATGGTGTCCTGGATGAGCAGGAGCTGGAGGCCCTCTTCACCAAGGAGGTGAGCATCTTGGAAGCCTCGGGCACCTGGAGGGACGCCCAAATCAGCCACTTGTTTCTTCCTAGCATTTCCCTTAAATCCCCCTGGATGGGAGCTCAGTGAAAACTACAACTCCCATCAGTCCCTGGGGCAAAAACGGCTCCCAGGAGTGGTGGCGTGCCCAAAGGACTGCTGGGAGTTGAAGTTGTCGGGAATGAGCTCGCTGGGAACCTCTCAATGCTGTCTGCCTCTCGCTTGCTCCTGCAGCTGGAGAAAGTGTACGACCCAAAGAATGAGGAGGACGACATGCGGGAGATGGAGGAGGAGCGACTGCGCATGCGGGAGCATGTGATGAAGAATGTGAGGTGGGGGCCAGGCGGGGGAGAGGACGCGGCCCCAGCTCTGTCACTCACCCTTATCTGGCTCCCCAGGTGGACACCAACCAGGACCGCCTCGTGACCCTGGAGGAGTTCCTCGCATCCACTCAGAGGAAGGAGTTTGGGGACACCGGGGAGGGCTGGGAGGTGAGAACATGGGGGATACTCGGAGTCCTGAACCTCTCTCTCTTCCAGCCATGGCCTTTCTTTCAGAATCTCAGGCCCCTTCTCTTTCTCTCTGGGTCTCCATCCATTCTCCTGGGTCACTGCATCCCTATCTCTGGGTCTCTGTTCTCCCCTGTCTCTAGGACTCATTTATTTATTTATTTATTTATTTATTTATTTATTTATTTATTTTGAGACGGAGTCTCACTCCGTCGCCCAGGCTGCAGTGCAGTGGCACGATCTCGGCTCACTGCAGCCTTCACCTCCCAGGTTCAAGCAATTCTCCCGGCTCATCCTCTTGAGTAGCTGAGATTACAGGTGCGTGCCACCACACCCAGCTGATTTTTGTATTTTTAGTAGAGGCGGGATTTCACCATGTTGGCCAGGCTGGTCTCAAACTCCTGACCTCAGGTTATCCACCTACCTTGGCCTCCCAAAGTGCTGGGATTAGAAGTGTGATTTTTTTTTTTTTTTTTTTTGAAACAGGGTCTTGCTCTGTCGCGTAGGCTGGAGCCCAGTGGTGCGATCTCGGCTCACTGCAACCTCCGCCTCTTGGATTCAAGCGATCCTCCCATCTCAGCCTCATGAGTAGCTGGGATTACAGGCGTGAGCCACCACGCGTGGCTAATTTTTGTATTTTTTGTAGAGATGGGGTTTTGCCATATTGGCCAGGCTGCTCTAGAACTGCTGGACTCAAGCGATCCACCTGACCTGGACTCCCTAAGTGCTGGGATTACAGGCATGCACCACCGCACCACACCTGGCTAATTTTTGTATTTTTTGGTAGAGATGGGGTTTTGCCATGTTGGCCAGGCTGCTCTGAAACTCCTGGACTCAAGCTATCCACCCTCCTCAGCCTCCCAAAGTGCTGGGATTACCCAGGCTGGAGTGCAGGGGTGTTATCATGGCCCACTGCAGCCTCAAACTCCTGTCCTCAAGTGATCCTCCTGCCTGAGCCTCCCTATTAGCTGGGACTACAGGCACATGCCAGCATGCCTAGCTAATCTAGCTTATTCTTTTATTTATTTATTTATTTATTTATTTATTTATTTATTTATATTTTTTGAGACAGGGTCTCCTGTCACCTAGGCTGGAGTGCAGTGGCATAATCATAGTTCACTGCAGCCTTGAATTCCTGGGCTCAGGTGATCCTCCTTCCTTAGCCTCCTGAGTAACTGGGACTACAGGCACATACCACCATGCCCAGCTAATCTAGGTCTCTGTTTTATTTTTTTATTTATTTGTTTGTTTATTTTTCAATACAGAGTTTTGCTCTTGTTGCCCAGGCTGGAGTGTAATGGTGCAGTCTCAGCTCACTGCAACCTCTACCTCCCAGGTTCAAGCAATTCTGCCTCAGCCTCCTGAGTAGCTGGGATTATATGCGTGTACCACCATGCCCAGCTAATTTTGTATTTTTAGTAGAGACGGGGTTTCTCCATGTTGGTCAGGCTCATCTCAAACTGCTGACCTCAGATATGCCACCCACCTCGGCCTCCGAAAGTGCTGGGATTACAGGTGTGAGCCACTGTGCCTGGCCCATTTCTATATATTTTTCAAGATGCCCGGCCAATTTTCTGTAGAGACAGGGTCTCGCTCTGTTGCCCAGGCTGACCTTGAACTCCTGGCGTCAAGTGATCCTTCCCACCTTGGCCTCCCAAAATCCTGGGATTCCAGGCGTGAGCCATGGTGCCCGGCCTTGTCTCTCCGTCTTTATCCCACTCCCACCTCCCACTTGGGCTTCTTTGCCCACCCACATGGCCCTGGCCCCCCGCCTCCTCTACACCTCCCGCATTGGCACAACCCTCTCCAATGTGGGTGGGCCGAGGTTGGACCCTGGCCCCCAGCCTCCTCTACACCTCCCGCATTGGCACAACCCTCTCCAGTGTGGGTGGGCCGAGGTTGGACCTGTGCCCCTGATGGCCCCTGTGCCCGCTCTGCAGACAGTGGAGATGCACCCTGCCTACACCGAGGAAGAGCTGAGGCGCTTTGAAGAGGAGCTGGCTGCCCGGGAGGCAGAGCTGAATGCCAAGGCCCAGCGCCTCAGCCAGGAGACAGAGGCTCTAGGGCGGTCCCAGGGCCGCCTGGAGGCCCAGAAGAGAGAGCTGCAGCAGGTGACAGCGGGGGAAGCCGCTTCCATCCACTGAATCTCTGGCTGCCCGTGTCCGTGTCCCCATGGGTGTCCAGAAGCTGGGAAGGCCCGTGGCCACCATGTTAATCACTGGGGGAGCCTCAAGTATTCACCGCCATCTTGAGTAAGGGCAGACGTTTTCCCATCTCTGACGGCTCTGTGGCTGCCATGTTAGATAAGAGCAGTAAGGCGGTAAGTGAGGAGGGAAAGGCCCAGGAGGGGGAGAAAGGCAGACTCAGCCAGGGATGGGTGAGGGTTTCCCTGTCCCAAAGCAGGACCCAAGCCGTGACTGGAGGGAGAACTGGATCCTTGACTATTATTAAGCCCAACTGTCAATGAAAGAGAAAAACTGAGGCCCATGGAGAAGGGATTGGCCCGTGACCACTTAGCAGGTTGCTGTGAAGTCTCAGTTTGGGGACTGAGGCCTGAGCACTTGCAATGCCAGCGTCACACCCTCTTGTCTGTGTGACCCCCCCCCCCCCACCTCCCACAGGCCGTGCTGCACATGGAGCAGCGGAAGCAGCAGCAGCAGCAGCAGCAGCAGCAGCAGCAGGGCCACAAGGCCCCGGCTGCCCACCCTGAGGGGCAGCTCAAGTTCCACCCAGACACAGGTGCTGGCCCTAGTCCAGGGAGGAGGGGCTGCAGGGCTGGACCCCTGGGTCTGAGGTTGGAGGGGCTGGGGCCTGGACTCCCAGATCTGAGGGAAGAGGGACTGGGGGCCCAGACTCCCAGATCTGAGGGAAGAGGGACTGGGGATCTGGACTCCTGGGTCTGAGGGAGGAGGGGCTGGGCCTGGACTCCTGAGTGTGAGGGAGGAGGGGCTGGGGGCTGGGACCCCTGGGTGTGAGGGAGGAGGGGCTGGGCCTCTGGGGGCCTGGGGGAGGAGGGGTTGGGATGTCCTGTGCCACCATTCCCTCCCTCCATTTCCAGACGATGTACCTGTCCCAGCTCCAGCCGGTGACCAGAAGGAGGTGGACACTTCAGAAAAGAAACTTCTCGAGCGGCTCCCTGAGGTTGAGGTGCCCCAGCATCTGTGATCCTCCGGGACCCCGGCCCTCAGGATTCCTGATGCTCCAAGGTGACCGATGGGCGCTGGATGAAGTGGCACAGTCAGCTTCCCTGGGGGCCGGTGTCATGTTGGGCTCCTGGGGCGGGGGCACGGGCTGGCATTTCACGCATTGCTGCCACCCCAGGTCCACCTGTCTTCACTTTCACAGCCTCCAAGTCTGTGGCTCTTCCCTTCTGTCTTCCGAGGGGCTTGCCTTCTCTCGTGTCCAGTGAGGCGCTCAGTGATCGGCTTAACTTAGGGAAGCCCCCTCCCCTTCTCCGTCTGTCCCAAGAGGGTCTGCTCTGAGCCTGCGTTCATAGGTGGCTCGGCCTCAGCTGCCTGGGTTGTGGCCGCCCGAGCATCCTGTATGCCCACAGCTACTGGAATCCCTGCTGCTACTCCGGGCCAAGCTTCTGGTTGATTAATGAGGGCAATGGGGTGGTCCCTCAAGACCTTCCCCTACCTTTTGCGGAACCAGTGATGCCTCAAAGACAGTGTCCCCTCCACAGCTGGGTGCCAGGGGCAGGGGATCCTCAATATAGCCGGTGAACCCTGATACCAGGAGCCCGGGCCTCCCTGAACCCCTGGCTTCCAGCCATTTCATCGCCAGCCTCCTCCTGGACTTCTTGGCCCCCAGCCCCTTCCCCACACAGCCCCAGAAGGGTCCCAGAGCTGACCCCACTCCAGGACCTGGGCCCAGCCCCTTAGCCTCATCTGGAGCCCCTGAAGACCAGTCCCACCCACCTTTCTGGCCTCATCTGACACTGCTCCGCATCCTGCTGTGTGTCCTGTTCCTGTGTTCCGGTTCCATCCAAATATACTTTCTGGAACAAATGCATGGCTCCGTGCCTGTGTATCTGTACTGGTCCCTCCAAAACGCTATTGCCGCGTCACCTGCTGGAGTCCTCATCTTTGAAGACTGGATTCAAGCATCACTTCTGAGAGGCTCAATCCTGGTTTCTTTCCGTCTGCCCCGATGAGTCTGCAGCCTTCACTCAGGGTCCCTTCAGCCACAAGGACAGAAAACCCAAACCTGGGATTAAGCAATTTTTTTTTTTTTTTTTTTTTGAAATGGAGTCTTACTCTGTCACCCAGGCTGGAGTGCAGTGGTGTAATCTCAGCTCACTGCAACCTCCGCCTTTTGGGATCAAGCGATTCTCCTGCCTCAGCCTCCCGTGTAGCTGGGTTTACAGCTGCCTGCCACCACACCTGGCCTTCTAATTTTTGCATTGTTTTAGTAGTGATGGGGGTTTCACCATATTGGCCAGGCTGGTCTCGAACTCCTGACATCATGATCCGGCCACCTCGGCCTCCCAAAGTGCTGGGATTACAGGCTTGAGCCACTGCGCCTGGCCAGGATTAAGCAACTTTTAAAAGATGAATTTGGCCGGGTGCTGTGGCTCACGCCTGTAATTGCAACACTTCGAAAGGCCAAGATGAGGGGATCACTTGAGGCCAGGAGTTCAAGACCAGCCTGGTCAACATGGCAAAACCCCATCTCTACTAAAAATACAAAGATAAGCCGGGTGTGGTGGTGGGCACTTGTAATCCCAGCTACTTGGGAGGCTGAGGCAGGAGAATCGCTTGAGCCTGGGCGGCAGAGGTTGCAGCAAGCCAAGATTGCGCCACTGCACTCCAGCCGGGGTGACAGCAAGATTCCATCTCAAAAAAAAAAAAAAAAAAAAGAATTTGCCAGGTATGGTGGCTCCACCTGTAGTCCCAGCACTTTAGAAGGCAGAGGCGGATGGATCACGAGGTCAGGAGATGGAGACCATCCTGGCTAACACGGTGAGACCCTTTCTCTACTAAAAATACTAAAAAAAATTAGGTGGGCATGGTGGCGCATGCCTGTAGTCCCAGCTACTCAGGAGGCTGAGGCAGGAGAATTGCTTGAACCCAGAAGGCAGAGGTTGCAGTGAGCCGAGATCGTGCCACTGCACTCCAGCGTGGGTGACAGAGCGAGACACTGTCTGAAAAAAAGAAGGCAGAGGCAAGAGGATCACTTGAGCTTAGGAGTTTGAGACCAGCCTGGGCAACATAGCGAGACCCCCTCTCTCAGGAAAAGAAAAAAAATTAGCTGAGCATGGTAGTGTGTGCCTGTAGTCTCAGCTGCTTAGGAGGCTGGTGTGGGAGGATCCCTTGAGCCCTGGAGTTTGAGGCTGCAATGAGCCATGATTGATCACTCCACTGCACTCCAGGCTGGCTGACAGAGTGAGGCCCTGTCTCTAATAGAAAAAAAGAATAAATAAAAATGAATTATGACAAAAACCAAGATGTCCCAAGGCAGGATGACTTCAGGGAACCAGGTTCTCGCATCCCTAGCTGTGCCAAGGATAGGTTTGGGGGCTGGACTCCCCTTCATGGTCCCAAGGTAGCTGCAGCTGCTCCAGATGTCACCAACAGCCAGTGAAGGAAGAGGCCGCATTCTGTTCTGAGCATTGTTAAGCGGGAGAAAATCTGTCCCCAGAGTTCCCTCTCCTTTCAGCCCTCTCCTCATGTTCCCTTATATCCCACTGGCTGTGAGGCACAGGTCAGTGACAGCTGCAGACAGATCCACCAAGGTGGCATCCACCAGTGGTGATTCATCCTCACCTGGGATGGGGATGCTTTCCTTGGACCAAGTTGGGGTCTGGTAAAAAGCATGCAGGGAATATTTGTTTTTGTTTTGTTTTGTTTTTTGAGACAGGGTCTTGCTCTGTCTCCCAGGCTGGAGTACAATGACACGATCTCGGTTTACTGCAACCTCTGCCTCCCGGGTTCAAGCAATTCTCCTGCCTCAGTCTCCTGAGTAGCTGGGATTACAGGTGCCCAGCACACACCCGGCTAATTTTTCTGTATTTTTAGTAGAGATGGGCTTTCACTATGTTGGCTAGCCTGGTCTTGAGAACTCCTGACCTCAGGTGATCCCCCCGCCTCGGCCTCCCACAGTGTTGGGATTACAGGCCTGAGCCACCGTGCCCAGCCAGGAGTATTTGTTTAAATGAAATTCTGGCCAGGCACAGTGGTTCATGCCTATAAGCCCAGCACTTTAGAGGCCGGTGATGGGTGGGGTGGGGGGTTTCGGGAGAGGATGATGGGAGATGACTCAAGCTCAGAGCTCAAGACCAGCCTGAACAACATAGCAAGACCTCGTCTCTACAAAAAAAAAAAAAAAAATTAGCCGGGTGTTGTGGTATGCACCTGTGGTCCCAGCTACTCAGGAGGCTTAAAGACAGAAGAATCGCTTGGGCACAGAAGGTTAAGGCTACAGTGAGCCATGACCACGCCACTGCACTCCAGCCTGGGACACAGGGCAAGACCCTATCTCAAGAAAAATAAATAGGCTGGGCGCAGTGGCTGATGCCTGTAATCCCAATGCTTCAGGAGGCCAAGGAGGAAGGATCCTTTGAGCCCAGGAGTTTGAGGCCAACCCGGGCAATATAGGGAGACCCCATCTTTATGTAAAAAAATAAATAAATAAATAAATAGGGCCAGGCGCAGTCACTCACAACTATAATCCCAGCTCTTTGGGAGGCCCTTGTGGGCGGATCACTTGAGGGCAGGAGTTCAAGCCCAGCCTGGGCAACGTGGTGAAACCGCGTCTCTACAAAAAAATACCAAAATTAGCCGGGCATGGTGGTATACACCTGTAATCCCAGCTACTCAGGGAGGCTGAGGCACAAGAATCACTTGAACCTGGGAGGCAGAGGTTGCAGTAAGCTGAGATCATGCTACTGTACTCCAGCCTGGGTGACAGAGCAAGACTCCACCTCAAAAAAAAAAAAAAAAAAATTAGCTGGATGTGGTGGCACATGCCTGTAGTCCCAGCTACTTGGGAGGCTGAGGTGAAAGGATCTCTTGGGCCTGGGAAGCCGTGATTGCAACACTGCACATCAGCCTGGGTGACCAAGCAGGACTCTGTCTCAGAACAAAACAAAACAAAAATGCATATTCCCAGACCCTGGAATGTCCTCGGAAGCTATATGTGTGTCATGCCCTCCCAGCTGCACCTGAACAATGAGCATAGCAAACATCAGCTGCAGCCTCTCTGCTTCTCTCAGAAAATGAAGGGAGTTGAGCCTCAGTGACCCAATCTGGAAAATGGGCCTAAATGGTGTTCTGTGAAAGGTTCATATATGCAAAGCGGTCCCCAAATGCCGAAGGAGCCAAGAAACCAAAGAATGAGGCCGACCCATCTAGTTTGTCAATACAGGGTGGTTTATTAGGGGGAAACTTAGAGTGTGGTCTTCGCCAGGCATGGTGGCTCACGCCTGGAATCCCAGCACTTTGGGAGGCCGAGGCAGGCGGCTCACTTGGGGTCAGGAGTTCGAGACCAGCCTGACTGACATGGTGAAACTCTTGTCTCTACTAAAAATACAAAAATTAGCCGGGTGTGGTGGTGGGTGCCTGTAACCCCAGCTACTGGAGAGGCTGAGGCAGGAGAATCACTTGAACCCAGGAGGTGGAGACTGCAGTGAGCCGAGATCACACCACTGTACCCCAGCCTGGGCTACAAAGCAAGACTCTGTCTGGAAAAAAAAAAAAAGAAGTGTGGTCTTGGGCAGCAGCAAGACAGGTAGATCACGCCCTGCAACCCCCAGACACAGGGCTTCTATCTCGAGGAAAGCATATCTGTGCTCTGGAAGGAACGCGTAGGTGGCTACGGGCGATACATCTTGTGATGGATGTGACAACATCAAGGCTTGTTCTGGAGGAAAGGCTGGTAAACACGTGTTTCTACATAAAGAGTAACACATCCGCTAGACATGTTGGAGGCATTCCCAGTTTCGGGTTAGTCAGAAGTCACACGGCAGGCTGGGTGCAGTGGCTGATGCCTGTAATGCCAGCATTTTGGGAGGCTGAGGCAGGAAGACCGTTTGAGCCCAAGAGTTTGAAACCAGCCTGAGCAACATAGTGAAACCCCATCTCTTTTTTTTTTTTTTTTTTTTTGAGACACAGTCTCACTCTTGTTGCCAGTGGCTCGATCTTGGCTCACTGCAACCTCCGCCTCCCGAGTTCAAGTGATTCTCCTGCCTCAGCCTTCTGAGTAACTGGGATTACAGGCGCCCACCAAGCCCGGATAATTTTTGTATTTTTAGTAGAGACAGGGTTTCTCCATGTTGGCCAGGCTGGTCTCAAACTCCTGTCCTCAGGTGATCTGCCCTCCTCGGCCTCCCAAAGTGCTGGGATTACAGGCATGAGCCACCGTGCCTGGCCAACCCTGTCTCTCTCTCTCTCTCTTTTTTTTTTTTTTTTTTGATATGGAGTCTCGCTCTGTCCCCCAGGCTGGAGTGCAATGGCACGGTCTCGGCTCACTGCAACCTCCGCCTCCCGGGTTCAAGCAGTTCTCCTGCCTCAGCCTCCCAAGTAGCTGAGATTACAAACCCCGTCTCTTAAAAAAAGAAAAAAGTCACATGGCAGAGTAGCATTTTAAAATAAAGTCACGAGGCTGGGTGTGGTGGCTCACGCCTGTAATCTCAGCACTTTGGGATGCTGAGGCAGGCGAATCACCCGAGGTCAGGAGTTTGAGACCAGCCTGACCAACATTGAGAAACCCCGTCTCTACTGAAAATACAAAATTACCTGGGCCTGGTGGCGCATGCCTGTAATCCCAGCTGCTCAGGAGACTGAGGCAGGAGAATTGCTTGAACCCAGGAGGTGGAGGTTGCGGTGAGCCGAGATCCCGCCATTGCACTCCAGCCTGGACAACAAAAGCAAAACTCCGTCTTAAAAATTAAATAAATAAATAACATTAAACTAAGTCACTCAGCCTGAGAAGAATGGCTCACGCTTATAACCCAGCAATTTGGGAGGCCGCAGCAGGTGGATCACTTGAGGTCAGGAGTTCGAGACCAGCCCGGCCAACATGGTAAAACCCCATTTCTACTAAAAATACAAAATTAGCTGGGCATGGTGATGGGCGCCCGTAATCCCAGCTACTCCTAAGGCAGGAGAATTGCTTGAACCCAGAAGGCAGAAGTTGCAGTGAGCTGAATTTGTGTTAGTGCACCCCAGCCTGGGTGACAGAGCAAGACTCCGTCTCAAAAAAAAAGGGACCATGTTCTAGTGTAGGGGTAAGTGGATTGTGTTGGCCCCAACCCCAAGAGGATCATGGGAGACCACTGCAGCTGCCCGAGAAATTCTTGCCCTCTGACAAGAAACACCCTATCCAGTCTGGGGAAGTTGCCAGTCCAACCCCTCCCCTTGGCTCAAGATTCTGGGAAATCCTAAATAGTGTTTACCATTGGCCTTTTATCAGCTCTAGTAGAAATGCGTCTGGCCAGACTTGCTTTACAACTATACATAATGGATAGTTGGGCCAGGCTTGGTGGCTCATGCCTAGTGCTTTGGGAGGCCGAGGTGGGAGGATCACTTCAGCCCAAGAGTTGGAGGCCAGCCTAGGCAACATGGTGAGACACCATCTCTACAAAAAAAAATTTTTCTTTTTTTTTTTTTTTTTTGAGACGGAGTGTAGCTCCGTCACCAGCTGTCTGGAGCAACAGAGCCAGACTTTGTCTCAAATAAATAAATAAATAAAACCTGC
This sequence comes from Pongo pygmaeus, assembly GCF_028885625.2. Lineage (NCBI taxonomy): Eukaryota > Metazoa > Chordata > Mammalia > Primates > Hominidae > Pongo > Pongo pygmaeus. The sequence continues at coordinate 55,052,747 of NC_072393.2, forward strand.
AAAAAAAATTTTTTAAATGCCATTTTTCTTTCTTTCTTTCTTTCTTTTTTTTTTTTGAGACAGAGTCTTGCTCTGTCGCCCAGGCTGGAGTGCAGTGGCGCGATCTCGGCTCACTGCAAGCTCTGCCTCCCAGGCTCACGCCATTCTCCTGCCTCAGCCTTCAGACTACAGGCGCCCGCCACCATGCCCGACTAATTTTTTGTATTTTTAGTAGAGATGGGGTTTCACTGTGTTAGCCAGGATGGTTTCGATCTCCTGACCTCGTGATCCAACCGCCTTGGCCTCCCAAAGTGCTGGGATTACAGGCGTGAGCCACTGCGCCCGGCTGCCATTTTTCTTTTTAATCAATCCTGCCACTTGAAGATTATATGGTAAGTGAAATCTGCAGTCTATACATGATACTGAGTTGCTCCAAGCCCTTGAGGACTGTGAGGGACCCAGTGTTCTAATTCTTGCTAGAGTGTCTACCTCCATGTTACCAGAGGCGAGTCTGACCAGGTACTGACATGTGATATACCATTAAGTGTGCAGTGGGTTCTTTTAGCCTTTCCCAAATGTCTTTCCACATGGCAGCGCCCCACAGCATTTTCTTTTTCTTCTTTTTTCTTTTTCGTTTTTTTTTTTTCTTTTTTTTCTGAGACGGAGTCTCGCTCTGTTGCCCAGGCTAGAGTACAATGGCACAATCTCAGCTCACTGCAAGCTCTGCCTCCTGGGTTCAAGCAATTCTAGTGCCTCAGCCTCCCAAGTAGCTGGGACTACAGGTGCACACTACCACGCCCAGCTAATTTTTGTATTTTTAGTAGAGATGGGGTTTCACCATGTTGGCCAGGCTGGTCTCAAACTCTTGACCTCAGGTGATCCGCCCACCTCGGCCTCCCAATGTGCTGGGATTACAGGCATGAGCCACTACGCCCGCCCTCTTTTTTCTTTTTTGAGACAGTCTCACTCTGTTGCCCAGGCTGAAGTGCAGAGGTGCCATCATAGCTTACTGCAGCCTCAACCTTCCCAGCTCAAGCCATCCTCCTGCTTCAGCCTTCCTAGTAGCTGGGAATACAGATGCACACCACCACACCTGGCTAATTTTTTGCAAGTTGGTCTCGAACTGTTGGGCCGAAGAGATCTGCTCACCACAGTCTCCCAAAGTGCTGGGATTACAGGCATGTGCCACTGTGCCCGGCACATTTTCTTTTCAGTGTTTACCTTTTTGCCTCCTCTGAGGTGCTGGAGTGCAGCAATAAGAAAGTAATAATTTTAGGCCGGACGCAGTGGCTCATGCCTGTAATCCCAGCACTTTGGGAGGCCAAGGTGGGTGTATCACGAGGTCAGGAGATCGAGACCATCCTGGCTAACACAGTGAAACCCTGTCTCTACTAAAAATACAAAAAATTAGCCGGGCGTGGTGGTGGGCGCCTGTAGTCCCAGCTACTTGGGAGGCTGAGGCAAGAGAATGGCGTGAACCCGGGAGGCGGAGCTTGCAGTGAGCCGAGATCGCACCACTGCACTCCAGCCTGGGAGACAGAGAGAGACTCCATCTCAAAAAAAAAAAGAGTAAGTTTTATATATATATACATATATATATATATTTTTTTGTTGTTGTTGTTTTTTGTTTTGAGACCGGGTCTTCCTCTGTTGCCCAGGCTGGGGTGCAGTGGTGTGATCTTGGCTCACTGTAACCTCAGCCTCCCAGATTCGAGCAATTCTCATTCCTCAGCCTCCCAGGTAGCTGGGACAACAGGTGTTTGTCACCACACCCAGCTAATTTTTGTATTTTTTGTAGAGACAGGGTTTCACTATGTTGGCCAGGCTGGCCTCAAACTCCTGGCCTCAAGTGATCCACCTGCCTTGGCCTCCCAAAGTGCAGGGATTATGGGTGTGAGCCACCGCATCCGGCCCAGAATTCTTATACTATTACCATTACTACTATTATTATGGATGATAGGTATTTGTTTCAGCAGCAAACAGGAACCTAATAAAAGCTAATACATATTAGCAAGCACTTCTACAGCACTTAGTATGTGGCAGGCCCCATCACAAGCACGTGATCTGCTATAAATAACAATTCATTCCATCATCACAACAACCTGCAAGGACGTTACCTTCATCACCCTCATTTTGCAGATGAGGCAAATAGGGGAGGCTGAGGTACTTGATCAAGGTCCCACAGCTAGTAAAAGGCAGAACTAGGATTTGAACCCAGGCAGGCTGGATCCAAAGTCCTGGCTCCTAGCTGGCACATGATGTTCTTTTTTGGCACTGAATTTACACTCGGTAAACTCCAGTGAACACATGAGTTAATAAATAAATGTTATGCTCCCTTCTTGGCATGGGGTCTGCCTACTGCACACTTGGTTGACACTTTCTGTGTGATCTTTAATTTTGCAAGGTTTTGTTTGTTTTGTTTTGTTTTTTGATACACAGTCTCATTCTGTTGCCCAGGTTGGAGTGCAATGGCACGATCTCAGCTCACTGCAACCTGTGCCTCCCGAGTTCAAGCAATTCTCCAATCTCTCCCAAGTAGCTGGGATTATAGGCACCCACCACCATGCCTGGCTAATTTTTGGATTTTTAGTAGAGATGGAGTTTCACCATATTGGCCAGGCTAGTCTCAAACTCTTGACCTCAGGTTATGTGCCCGCCTCGGCCTCCCAAAGTGCTGGGATTACAGGCGTGAGCCACTGCACCTGGCCTCTTTTTCTTTTTTGAGACAGAGTCTCACTCTGTTGCCCAGGCTGGAGTGCAGAGGTGCCATCATAGCTTACTGCAGCCTCAACCTTCCCAGCTCAAGCGATCCTCTCGCTTTAGCCTCCCTAGTAGCTGGGAATACAGATGCACACCACCACACCTGGCTAATTTTTTGCAGGTTGGTCTCGAACTCTTGGGCTCAAGTGATCTGTCCACCACGGTCTCCCAAAGTGCTGAGATTACAGGCATGTGCCACCGTGCCCAGCATATTTTCTTTTCAGTGTTTAATTTTTTGCCTTCTGTGAGGTGCTGGAGTGCAGCAATAAGAAAATAAAAATAATTATTATTTTTGTTGAGACAGAGTCTCACTCTGTCGCCAGGCTGGAGTGCAGTGGTGTGATCTCGGCTCACTGCAACCTCTGCCTCCTGGGTTCAAGTGATTCTCCTGCCTCAGCCTCCTGAGTAGCTGGGATTACAGGCACCTGCCACCATGCCGGGCTAATTTTTGTATTTTTAGTAGAGACAGGGTTTCACCATGTTGGCCAGGCTGGTCTCGACCTCCTGACCTCAGGTGATCCTCCCGCCTCCGCCTCCCAAAGTGCTGGGATTACAGGCGTGAGCCACCGCGCCCGGCCTTGCAGGTGTTTTTCTAACAATTGAAGATGACCCCACCCTGGCTTACTCCTCCATGCCCCAGCGCCTTCTCCATGCCCCACTACCTGCAGGGTGAATGCCTTGGCCCTTCACAAGTGGCCGAGTTGACCTCTCCGCCTTTACCTCTCACGTATCCCGCTCTCTCCCTGGCTGCAGCGTCTTACTCCTCTTCTAAATGCATCCAGCTTTGTCCTGTATAGATGTTTGCCACTGTTTGGAAGGCCATCTCTCCTTCTATGCCCAAAAAACCTCCATCAAAATCTTTCTTTCTCTTTTTTTTTTTTTGAAACAGTGTTTCACTCTGTTTGCCCAGGCTGGAGTGCAGTGGCACGGTCTCGGCTCACTGCAACATCCACCTCCCAGGTTCAAGCAATTCTCCTGCCTCAGCCTCCGGAGTAGCTGGGATTACAGGCGCCCACCACCATGTGCGGCTAATTTTTGTATTTTTCGTAGAGACGGGGTTTCACCATGTTGGCCAGGCTGTTGAACTCCTGACCTCAAGTGATTCACCCGCCTTGGCCTCCCAAAGTGCTGGGATTACAGGCGTGAGCCACTGAGCTCAGCCATATCAAAATCTTTCAAGATGCAGAGCAGGTTGTTGGTAGCAAGCCCTAACCCGTCATAAACAGGCCTTAAAGAAACTGGCCATAAACAGGATTTCTGCAGCAGTGTGACATGCCCTTGATGGTTGTCACGCACACTGCTAAAAGCTGTTGGTTTACTGGAGCAGGGCAAGGAACACCTGGCCCGGCCCGGAGCGGAAAACTGCTCAAACCACAAACGATAGCAGGAGTGTCCTGTGCCTTAACAACATGCTTTTGCTGTGGATAATCAGCCAGGGCCTGTTTCTCTCCTCCTTGCTAAGAATGCTTTGTTTCCCATAAGGAATGCTGTTAGCTACTCTATAATCTATAGAAGCAATGCTTATCACTGGCTTTCTGTCAATAAATGTATGGGTCAGACTCTGTTCGTGGCTCTCAGCTCTGAAGGTTGTCAGCCCCCGATTCCCACTTTATACTCTATATTCCTGTGTCTTTGTCTTAATTCCTCTAGCGCCGCTGGGTTGGGGTCTCCACGACAAAGCTGGTTTCGGCACCAGGTACGGTGGCTCACGCCTGTAATCCCAGCACTTTCGGAGGCCAAAGCAGACAGATCACTTAAGCCCAGGAGTTCAAGACCATATGGGTTCATATGCACTTTTGCAAATTTTAGGTGTCTACTTCTGTGAATTTTATCAAATGTGAAGATTCGAGTATTAATCACCACCCTCAGGAAACAGAACTGTCCCATCTCCACAGAGAAACTCCCTTGGGGTACCCCTTACTAATTAAATCCTCCTGGCCAGGAGTGGTGGCCCACAGCTGTAATCCCAGCACTTTGGAAGGCCGAGGCGGGTGGATCATCTGAGGTCAGGAGTTCAAGACCAGCCTGGGCAACATGGTGAACCCTTATCGCTACTAAAAATATAAAATTTAGCTGGGTGTGGTGGTGGCCTTAGTTATCCCAGCTACTGTTATCCCAGCTACTCAGGAGTCCGAGGGAGAATTGCTTAAACCTGGAAGGCAGAGGTTGCAGTTAGCCAAGATTGCGCCACTGCCCTCCGGGGTGGGTTACAGAGCAAGACTCCATATCAAAACAATAATAACAATAAAATCCTCCCTTAAACTCTAATCACCTGTGTTCACAGCTGGTCTGTTTTCTATTACTATATATAATTTTGTCACTTTGAGAATGTTATATGAATGGAATCATTCAGTATGTAACCCCCTCCTTTCTTTTTTTTTGGTGACGGAGTCCTGCTCTGTCACTGCTCACTGCAGCCTCCACTGCCTGGGCTCAAGCGATCCTCCCATCTCAGCCTCCTGAGTAGCTGAGCCCAGAGGCATGTGCCACCACACCTGGCTAATGTTTTTTTTTTCTACTCAGCCCAATGCTCTGGATAGAGCCACCCAAGTTCTTATTTGTATCAATAGTTCATTTCTTTCTATTGCTGAGTAGTTTTTTTTTTTTGAGACAGAATCTTGCTCTGTCGCCCAGGCTGGAGTCCAGTGGTGCAATCTTGGCTCACTGCAAACTCTGCCTCCCAGGTTCACACCATTCTCCTGCCTCAGCCTCCCGAGTAGCTGGGACTACAGGCGCCCGCCACCCTGCCTGGCTAATTTTTTGTATTTTTAGTAGAGACGGGGTTTCACCGTGTTAGCCAGGATGGTCTCAATCTCCTGACCTCGTGATCCACCCGTCTCGGCCTCCCAAAGTGCTGGGATTCCAGGCGTGAGCCACCGCGCCCGGCCGCTGAGTAATATTTTGTTGAATCCACTGGCAGCTTAAAGGACATTTGGGCTTGAGCTATGTACAGCTGCTATGAACAACTGTGTACTGGTTTGTGTGCAAACATGTTATTTTTTCTCTCTAGGACAAATACCTGGGAGTATCAAAATTATTTTTTGATATTTATTACTAAATGATTTTTTTCTTTTTCTTCATAGTAATGATATTGTGCCCTATGTGGATTTCCCTCCCCCTAAACTTTTTTTTTTTTTTTTTTTTTTTTGAGACAGAGTCTCTCTCTGTCACCCAGGCTGGAGTGCAGTGGTGCGATCTTGGCTCACTGCAACCTTCTCCTCCCAGGTTCAAGCAATTCACCTGCCTCAGTCTCCCAAGAAGCTGAGACTGCAGGCGCCCGCCACCATGCTCGGCTAATTATTTTGTATTTTTATTAGAGATGGGGGTTTCACCATGTTTGCCAGGCTGGTTTCGAACTCCTGACCTTAAGTGATCTGCCCACCATGGCCTCCCAAAGTGCTAGGATTACAGGCATGAGCCACTGTGCCCTACCCCCTCCCCCCCCCTTTTTTTGGTAGAGATGGGGTCTTGCTTTGTTGCCTAGGCTGGTCTCCAAGTCCTGGCTTCAAGCATTCCTCCCATTTGGGCCTCCCACAGTATTGGGATTATAGGCGTGAACCACCGTGCCTGGTCCCATTTGTGTTTCTATTCAGCAGTTTGTGTAAACTTGAAGTCTGTGAATCCGTGTGTGACACTCAGGTCTTAATTATTGTCTACCAAGTAAGAGAAACTGACTAATATCCTGCCCTGTGTGAAACTGACCAGCCAGTTAGGAACAATCATGTCCCAACCAGCCTGGGAAACTTGGCAAGACCCTGCCTTGATAAAAAGTTTAAAAATCGACTGGACACAGTGTCTCATACCTGTAATCCCAGCACTTTGGGAGGCTGAGGCAGGAGGATTGCTTGAGCCCAGGAATTGGAGATCAGCCTGGACAACAAAGTGAGACCTTTTCTGTACAAAAAATTGCTGGGCATGGTGGCTCACGCATGTAATCTCAGCACTTTGGGAGGCCGAGGCAGGCGGATCACCTGAGGTCAGGAATTCGAGACCAGCCTGGCAAACACAGTGAAACCCCATCTCTAGTAAAAATACAAAAATTAGTTGGGTGTGGTAGTGGGCGCCTGTCATCCCAGCTACTTGGGAGGCTGAGGTAGGAGAATCGCTTGAAACCAGGAGGTGGAGGTTGCAGTGAGCCAAGATTATGCCACTGCATGATCACCTCAGCCTGGATGACAGAGCGAGACTCCGTCTCAAAAAAAAAAAAAAAAAAAAAAATTAGCAGGCTGGGCACAGTGGCTCATGCTTGTAATCCCAGCACTTTGGGAGGCCAAGGCAGGCAAATCACAAGGTCAGGAGATCGGGACCATCCTGGCCAACATGGTGAAACCCTGTCTCCACTAAAAATAAAAAAAATTAGCTGAGCGTGGTGGAGGGCACCTGTGGTCCTAGCTACTCAGGAGGCTGAGGCAGGAGAATCACTGGAACCAGGGAGGTGGAGGTTGCAGTGAGCTGAGATCACACCACTGCACTCCAGCCTGGGGACAGAGTGAGACTCTGTCTCAAACAAACAAACAAACAAAAAAATAGCAGTAAGTGAGGCACATGCCTATAATCCCAACTACTCAGGAGGCTGAGGCGGGAGGATAGCTTGAGCCCAGGAGTTCAAGGCTGCTGTGAGCTATTATCACGCCACTGCAGTCCAGCTAGGTAACAGAGTGAGACCCTATCTCTAAAATAATTAATAAATAAAACAAAATAATTAGCCAGGTGTAGTAGCCAGTAGCTACTTGGGTCCCAGCTACTGTAGTCCCAGGTACTAGGGTGGCTAAGGCAGGAGCTAATTTCTTGAGCTAAGGAATTTGAGGCTGCAGTGAGCTATGATTGTGCCACTGCACTCCTTCCTGGGCGACAGAGCGAGACCCTATATCAATAATAATTATAATAATACAGTATCTTTTACATAATAGACCATAGAGCTCAATGAATCCTCCTCACAACCCTATGTAGGTAGACGTTATCATGATTTCTGCTTTCCAGAATAGAAAAGTGAGGACCAGAGAGGGCGACCTCTTGTCCAAAAGCAATACAGCCAAGAAGGGGCAAGGAGGGTTTTGAAACCAGTCGGCCAGGCTCCGGGGCTCTTAACAAGCAAAGCAGCCTGGTTTCTAAAACTATAGCTTCTGGAAGCAGCCAATTCACAGGTCTTTACCTCCTGACTGTGAGACCTCCAAAAAATGACCCGGGATCTTGGAGTCTGTTTCCCCCTTTGTGAACTGGGGACAATAGAACCTACTTCCCAGGTCTGCAGGGAGAAATTAGGAACGAGGAAGGTAAAGCGCAGAGCTGAGGAGCTGGTCTACAGGTGCTCTATACATATTAGTAATAATTATTAAGTTTGCTGTTACAATCCTCTCTCTCCCTCTGAACAACCCCTAATGATGCGTGGCTTTGAGAGCAAAAAAGTCAGGGCAAAGTTTTGCCACAAAGTCCAGAGGGCAAGACATTAAATCTAACTCTCAAGGATTGGTGTTGGCAAGAAAGCAAACCTTTCCTCCCCAGGCTGTCCTTACCCCACCTATCCGACAAGCCTAAAGTCATAGGTTAGAGATCTGCAGAAGCGACGCCTAGGTGTGGTTCCCTCTGTAAGGCGGAGCTAAACGGTGCATTCGCCCAATGGGGAAACTAGAACTAAATGACCGCTCTGTCGACTGGAGCCAACGAGAAGCCGCGTAGGCGCAATACGGGCGGAGGATGGGGACCCGCCCCCGGGGTGGGCGGGGCATCAGGTACTTAATTCGCGTCTGGAGGGACCGAAGGTGCTCAGGGCTCCGCATCGCAACCATGGCGTTGCGCTGGGGCATCGTATCTGTCGGCCTCATCTCCAGCGACTTCACGGCCGTGCTGCAGACGCTGCCTCGCTCTGAGCACCAGGTCTGCCCGCCCTCCGGATTCTGGGGAAGAGGAGGCGGGGGGCGGGACTCCAGAGTCTAAAGGAGGAGGGAGTTTAGGGTTCAGGACTAGTGAGTGGGTCGTCATTGCAGTGAAACGTCTGTTTCCTTGCTACCTCCTTCTCCATCTCTGTTCTGCAAGCCTGTGGGGAAAAGAAAGATCAGATTGTTACTGTGTCCATGTAGAAAATGAAGACATAAGAAATTCCATTTTGATCTGTACTAAGAAAAATTGTTTCTGCTTTGAGATGCTGTTAACCTGTAACTTCAGCCCCAACCCTGTGCTCACAGAAACATGTTCTGTATTGAATCAAAGTTTAATGGATTTAGGGCTGTGCAGGATGTGCCTTGTTAACAATATGGTTGCAGGCAGTATGCTTCGTAAAAGTCATCGCCATTCTCCATTCTCTATTAACCAGGGGCACACTGCACTGCGGAAAGCCACAGGGACCTCTGCCCAAGAAAGCCCTGGGTATTGTCCAAGGTTTCCCCTCACTGAGAAAGCCTGAGATATGGTCTCGTGGGAAAGAAAGACCTTACATCCCCTAGCCCGACACCAGTAAAGGGTCTGTGCTGAGGAGGAGTAGTGAAAGAGGGAGGCCTCTTTGCAGTTGAGATAAGAGGAGGGCTTCTGTCTCCTGCTCTCCCTGGGAACGGAATGGCTCGGTGTAAAGCGGACCATTCCCATTCCTTCTATTCTGAGATAGGAGAAAACCTACCTGTGACTGGAGGCGAGATATGCTGGCAGCAATACTGCTCTGTTACTCTTTGCTACACTGAGATGTTTGTGTAAAGTGAAACATAAATCTAGCCTACGTGCACATCCGGGCACAGCACCTTTCCTTGAACTTATTCATGATACAGATTCCTTTTCTACATAGACACAGTAACAATCTGATCTCTCTTTTCCCCATACAAACCTGAGTGTCTTGAGGTTTGGAAAGGCTTTGATGTAAGCTACTATGAAGATAATTTCAATATTGGGGGATTTAATAACAGCTTTCCCCCAGATCTCTCTTTCCCAGGGCCCAAATGTCCAGCCCCCGTCATCTCTTCCCCCAGGACCACGTATCCCCTTCCCCTGGCCAGAGCCTCCTCCTTCGCCTCCCTTCCACCCAATTTCCACGCCTGCCTCAGCCCCTCAAAGCCGATTCTGGTGCCCCTCCAGGTGGTGGCGGTGGCGGCCCGCGACCTGAGCCGTGCGAAGGAGTTTGCACAGAAACACGACATCCCCAAGGCATACGGCTCCTATGAGGAGCTGGCCAAGGACCCGAACGTGGGTGAGTGGCGAGGGCGATGGGGGTGCTGGCTGCCGCCCCTGGAGGGCTGCCCCCTGGCTGCCCCGTGGGAGATGCAAGGCTCCTCAGGATGTGCCAATCCCTTTGGGTTCCATAAAGACCTTTGGCTGGGAGGAGAACTATAAAATGGGCTTGGTCTGGGACTGGCTGTCTAGTAGGTGTTAAACTACACTTAGCGTTCGAGACCAGCCTCAGCAACATAGCAAGACCCAATCTCTACAAAAAAATAACAATAAAAATAAATTAGCCAGGTATGGTGGCACGCACCTGTAATCCCAGCTACTGGGGAGGCTGAGGCAGGAGAATCACTTGAACCCGGGAAGCAGAGGTTGAAGTGAGCCAAGATCGCACCACTGCACTCCAGCCTGGGTGACAGAGTGAGACTTGGTCTTAGAAATAAATAAATAGGACGGGCGCGGTGGCTGACGCCTGTAATCCTAGCACTTTGGGAGGCCGAGGCGGGCAGATCATGAGATCAGGAGATCGAGACCATCCTGGCTAATACGGTGAAACCCCGTCTCCACTAAAAATACAAAAAATTAGCCGGGCGTGGTGGCGGGCGCCTGTAGTCCCAGCTACTCGGGAGGCTGAGGCAGGAGAATGGCGTGAACCCGGGAGGTGGAGCTTGCAGTGAGCCAAGATCGCGCCACTGCACTCCAGACTGGGCTAAGAGTGAGACTCCGTCTCAAAAAAAAAAAAAAAAAAAAAAATTAATTAATTAATTAAAATTTTTAAAAAAGAGAGAATGGCGAGAGGTAACAGCTCCTTCCTAAGGACAGCTCCCTAAGGGAGACGGGGGTGTGACCGACCACCTGGTCACTGGTGCTAGGGCGGGGCCTCGAAGTTGTGGGCGGAGCTCGGCGGTCTGGGTGGGCGGGGCTGCTGACCTCTTGACCTCCTCCCACCCTAGAGGTGGCCTACATTGGCACCCAGCACCCCCAGCACAAGGCGGCGGTGATGCTGTGCTTGGCGGCGGGCAAGGCCGTTCTGTGCGAGAAGCCCATGGGCGTGAACGTGGCGGAAGTTCGCGAGATGGTCGCGGAGGCCCGATCCCGAGGCCTCTTCCTTATGGAGGTGAGGGCAGAGGAGCCCTTCCAACATCCAGCATAGCAGTGCTTGCCATTAAATATGGTTGCCAGTGCGCGGGCGGGGTCAGTGCATTTGCCAGGATGTATCTGAATCTCCTTGGCAGCATCTATTACCGTGAGAGCCATTGCTTTTGGCCCTTAACAAACACGGCAAGGCTTACTGAAATTGCTTGGATCTTTTGTCAGTCAGTCTTTAAGAAAAAGATGCCGGCCGGGCCGCGGTGGCTCACGCCTGTAATCCCAGCACTTTGGGAGGCCGAGGCGGGCGGAGCACGGGGTCAGGAGATCGAGACCGTCCTGGCTAACATGGTGAAACCCCATCTAAAAATACTAAAAATACAAAAAATTAGCCGGGCGTGGTGGCGGGCGTCTGTATTCCCAGCTACTCGGGAGGCTGAGGCAGGAGAATGGCGTGAACCCGGGAGGCGGAGCTTGCAGTGAGCCGAGATTGCGGCACTGCACTGCAGCCTGGGCGACAGAGCGAGACTCCGTCTCAAAAAAAAAAAAAGAAAAAGAAAAAGATGCCAAGAGTGAAAGTGGCATAGAACGGCAATAGGCTTAGTTTGGGTGGGGTTCCAGGTAGAGGCTGGAAGGTCCAAGGAACCCCCTACAAACCTGCAGTGCTGTGCAGTGGCGCGATCTTGGCTCACTGCAACCTCTGCTTCCCAGGTTCAAGCGATTCTCCTGCCTCAGCCTCCCGAGTACCTGGGATTACAGAGCCCACTACCATGCCTGGCTAATTTTTGTATTTTTAGTAGAGACGGGGTCTCACCATGTTGGTCAGGCTGGTCTCGAACTCCTGACTACAAGTGATCTGCCTTGGCCTCCCAAAGTGCTGGGATTACAGGCGTGAGCCACCACGCCCGGCCCCCACCTCGAGGTCTTTAATGTAATCCCATCCGCCAGGACCCTTTAGCCTTGTAAATTCACACATTCACAGACTCCGGAGATAATGACATGGATATCTTTGGGGGCACCAGTAGCCTACTGCCACAACACCCAGGCTCAGAGCCTGCGCAGAGCCTGCCCCCGGCTCCCCGGTGCCCTCATGCCTGTGTTCACACTCCTCTCGACTGCTGGAAGCCTGGGTGGACCTCGGCCACATCCGTCCAGCCCCGCCCTTCCCCTGTGAGCCCTGACAGCATTTTTAGAAATTGCTGGAGTGGGCCGGGCGTGGTGGCTCATGCCTGTAATCCCAGCACTTTGGGAGGCCGAGGCGGGCGGATCACCTGAGGTCGGGATTTCAAGACCAGCCTGGCCAACATGGCAAAACCTGTCTCTACTAAAAAAGTACAAAAATTAGCCGGATATGGTGGCGCATGCCTGCAATCCCAGCTACAAAGAAGGCTGAGGCAGGAGAATCGCTTGAACCCGAGAGGCGGAGGTTGCAGTGAGCTAAGATCCCGACACTGCAGTCCAGCCTGGACAACAAGAGCGAGACTCTGTCTTAAAAAAAAAAAGAAAAAGAAAAGAAAAAAGAAATTGCTGGAGTGCAGCCTTGGGACCTTTGCCCATTCTCCCGGCTCTGCCTATGACATTCTTTCTCAGGGCTCTTTGCCTAGTCCACGGAGCTTCCGTCTCCCCTGGAATGTCACCTCTTCAGGGTGTCACTGTCCCGGCCGTCCTGCGTGAAGGACCCTCTGTTTTATTTGTGTCCTTGGTATTCCTTTGTTCATCCCTTGGTTGCCTGTTCTCTGTCTCTCTAGACTGGGTGCTCCAAGAGGCAGAACTCTGGTTTTTGTTGTCATTGTTGTTGTTTTTGAGACAGAATCTTGCTCTGTCACCAGGCTGGAGTGCAGTGGCGTGATCTCGGCTCACTGCAACCTCCGCTGCCCGGCTTTAAGTGATTCTCCTGCCTCAACCTCCCGAGTAGCTGAGATTACAGGCATGTACCACCACGCCTGGCTAATTTTTGTAATTTTAGTAGAGACAGGGTTTTGCCATGTTGTCCAGGCTGGTCTGGAACTTCTGACCTCAGATGATCCGCCTGCCTTGGCCTCCCAAAGCGCTGGGGTTACAGGCATGAGCCACCGTGCCCGGCCCCCAGTTCCAAGAGTTTTTTGTTGTTGTTGTTTTGCATTTTTCTATATAGATCGTGTCATCTATGAACAAAGAGTTTTATTTCTACCTTCTGTATCTATATGCCTCCTTTAAGGAGTTTCACTAGGAAATGCACACGTAACTCTTAAACCCACTGGCCTACGTGCTCTATACCTGCATCTAATCTCTTCTTATAAGGACACCAGTCGTACTGTCATATTGGATAAGGGCCCACCCTAATAACCTCATTTTTTTTTTTTTTTTGAGTTGGAGTCTCGCTCTGTGGCCCAGGCTGGAGTGCAATGGCGCGATCTTCAGCTCACTGCAACCTCCGCCTCCCGGGTTCAAGCAATTCTCCTGCCTCAGCTTCCCGAGTAACTGGGACTACAGGCGTGTGCCATCACGCCCGGCTAAATTTTTTTGTATTTTTAGTAGAGACGGGGTTTCACCATGTTGGCCAGGCTGGTCTCGAACTCCTGACCTCGTGATCTGCCCACTGTGGCCTCGCAAAGTGCTGGGACTACAGGCGTGAGCCACCGCACCCAGCCTTGACCTTATTTTAACATAATTATCTCTCCGAAAACCCTGTGGTCACAACAGTTGCTTTCAGAGGTACTAGGGAGTTAAGGCTTCAACACATGAATTGTGTTTAGAAGGGCAGAAGCGGGAGGGAGAGAGACACAATTCAGCCCATAACATGGGGAGACTGGGGCAATGGTCCAGATGAAAAAGAACAAAAGTCAATAGGGCACGGTGGCTCATGCCTGTAATCTCAGCACTTTGGGAGGCTGAGGTGGGAGGACTGCCTGAGCCCAGGAGTTCGAGACCAGCCTGGACAACACAGTGAGACCCTATCTCTATTCAAAAAAGAAGGAAAAAGAAGAAAAGTCAAGAGGGTCAGGAGCAAGAGGGATACATCCTGGGGACTGATGTGCTGTGTTTGGAGACTGGGTTGCAGTGGGTATCCCCCTATGATTAGGACCCCAGAAGGGATTAGAACTGGTTGGTTAACTCCTTTCCTTGTGGTCTGCAGGCCATCTGGACCCGCTTCTTTCCTGCCTCCGAGGCTCTGAGGTCTGTTTTGGCCCAGGGAACTCTAGGAGACCTCCGGGTGGCTCGGGCAGAATTTGGGAAGAATCTCACCCATATTCCCCGGGCCGTAGACTGGGCCCAGGCCGGGGGTGCCCTGCTGGATATTGGCATCTACTGTGTCCAATTCATCTCCATGGTCTTTGGAGGGCAGAAGCCAGAGAAGATTTCTGTCGTGGGAAGGCGTCATGAAACAGGTACCACCTATCCTGGAATATTTCATGGTGATGGGAATGATTCTGTCTCTCTGGGAGCACTGAGCTGAGGACAAGTCTCCAAGTCAATGAGAATTAGATCAGACACCTAGAGGAACTGCTTTCCATGAAGCCAGAGAGGATCAGAGTCAAGACTGCAGGTGGGCACTCTCCTGGGACTTTGCTATGTGATCTTAGCCAGCAGACTTAACATCTCTGAATCTTAATTACTTTACTGGTAAAGTGTCACTAATAGGGTTGTCATGGGAGTTAATGAAGTAACTGCTGAGGCAAATGGCAGTTAATAAATATACAATTATTATTTTTTGAAGTTGTCTCAGTGATCCTTTGCTACATAAAAGACTACCCCACTTGGCCAGGCGCGGTGGCTCACGCCTGTAATCCCAGCACTTTGGGAGGCCAAGGCGACCGGATCACCTGAGGTCTGGAGTTGGAGACCACCCTGGCCAATACGATGAAACCCCATCTCTACTAAAAATACAACAATTAGCTAGGCATTGCGGCAGGCACCTGTAATCCCAGCTATTTGGGAGGCTAAGGCAGGAGAATCACTTGAACCCAGGAGGCGGAGGTTGCAGTGAGCCGAGATGGTGCCACTGTACTCCAGCCTGGGCGACAGAGTGAGACTCCATCTCAAATTAAAAAAAAAAAAAAAAAAAAAAAAAAAGCTGCCCCACTTTGCAGAAGAAGCCCTTGCCTTAGCTTCCACTCAGCTGGAAAGCATCCAAGAGTGCATGAGCCACCCAGATGTGATGCCCTTCATCTTTGACCTTTAACCCCAAGGAGCAAGAGGCAGTTCATGCTTTATTAAAGTTACATTCAGCCGCAAAAAAAAAAAAACATAACACTACCCCAAAACTTAGTGACTTCAGCCTGGGCACGGTGGCTCACGCCTGTAATCCCAGCACTTTGGGAGGCTGAGGTGGGCGGATCACTTGAGGCCAGGAGTTTAAGATCACCCTGGCCAACATGGTAAAACCCTGTCTTTACGAAAAGTGCAAAAAAAATTAGTTGGGTGTGGTGGCGTGCACCTATAGTCCGGCTACTCTGGAAGGTGAGGTGGGAGGATCAATTGAGCCTGGGTGGCAGAGGTGGCAGTGAGCTAAGATGGTGCCACTGCATTCCAGCCTGGGGAACAGAGCCAGACCCTGTCTCCTTTTTGTGGAGAACAGGGTCTCGCTATATTGTCCAAGCAGGTCTCGAACTCCTGGGCTCAAGCTATCCTCCCGCCTCTGCCTCCCTGAGAGCTGGGATTACAGGTGTGAGCCACTGCCCCCGGCGAGCCAGACCTTGTCTCAAAAAAAAAAAAAACTTAGTGACTTCAAATAGCAATCATTTATTAGCTTGTGATTCTGTGCATTGGCAAATTGGGGCTGGGCTCTGCTTGATGGTTCTTCTGCTGGTCTTACTCCTGCAGCTGCAGTCAGTTGGCTGTTCAGCTGGGACTGGACAGTCTGGTAGGCTTCATTTATGTCTTACAGGTGGCAGGCGACTGTCTGGGAAGCCTTGATTCTCCTCCACCCGGCCTCTCCAGCTGGCTAGATACCATTCATATTGTGGTGTGAGAATTCCTGATGTGCAAGCATCTTTCAGGCCTCTAATTACACCATATTTGCTCTTGGCCCATTGGCCAAAGCAAGTTACATGGCCAGCTCAGTTTTCAGAGATGGGCAAATAGACTGTAATTTTTTTTTTTTTTTTTTTAGATAGTATCTCACTTTGCCACCCAGGGTAGAATGTAGTGGTGTGATCTTGGCACACTGCAGTGTCAACCTCCTAAATTCAAGCGATTCTCCTCCATAAGACCCCCAAGTAGCTGGGCATACAGATGCGGGCCACCACGCCTGGCTATGTTTGTTTGTTTTTTGTAGAGATGGAGTTTCCCCATGTTGCCCAGGCTGGTCTCGACCTCCTGGGCTCAAGCAATACACACATTTTGGCCTCCCAAAGTGCTGGGGATTACAGGCATGAACCACCGGCTTTTTTTTTTTTTTTGAGACAGGGTCTCACTCTGTCACTCAAGCTGACTGCAGTGGCACAATCATTGCTCACTGCAACCTTGACCCCTCAGGCTCCAGGGATCCTCCACCTCAGCCTCCTGAGTAGCTAGAATCACAGGCACAAGCCACCACACCCAGCTAAATTTTTTGTTTTTTGTAGAGACGGGGTCTCGCTATGTTGCCCAGGCTGGTCTTGAACTCCTGGACTCAAGGGATCCTCCTGCCCCCACCTCCCAAAGTGCTGAGATTATAAGTGTGAGTCACTGTGCACAGCCAAGACTGTACTTATTTTCTGTGTGTGTGTGTGTGTGTGTGTGTGTGTGTGATGGAGTCTCGCTCTGTCGCCCAGGCTGGAGTGCAATGGTGTGATCTCAGCTTACTGCAAGCTCTGCCTCCCAGGTTCACGCCATTCTCCTGCCTCAGCCTCCTGAGTAGCTGGGACTACAGGCGTGTGCCACCACGCCTGGCTAATTTTTTCTATCTTTAGTAGAGACAGGGTTTCACCATGTTAGCTAGGATGGTCTTGATCTCCTGACCCCATGATCTGCCCACCTCAGCCTCCCAAAGTTCTGGGATTACAGGCGTGAGCCACCGCGACCAGCCAGCACTTCATTCTTTTGCCTTGCCATGCAAGAAGTGAAGTCTCTCACCCAAGGTTCCACAGGCAGGATTTGAGGCCTGTGCAGTCTCAGAGACTCTGCCCTGAGAGGACCCTGCCCTGACCCAGAACTTCCCTCCAGGTGTGGATGACACTGTCACGGTGCTCCTGCAGTACCCAGGAGAGGTCCATGGCAGCTTCACCTGCAGCATCACCGCGCAGCTCTCCAACACGGCCTCCGTGAGCGGCACCAAGGGCATGGCACAGGTGAGGTGTGGTGGGCCAAAGCGCTGGGGATCGTGCCCCTATAATAGGAGGGGGACAAATGGCCTCTGGAGCTAGATGAGAGCTCAACCAGCCAATTTCACATCATTGCTAAAGAGTTCCTCCTTAATCAAGCCAAGAGGTGGGTTCTGGGCCTCTAGGCTCTCCTTACTTAGGATGAACCTATTGCTCTGTCAAACATCCTCGGGCCTGGCTGGCACAGTGGCTCACGTCTGTAATCCCAGCACTTTGGGAGGCTAAGGCAGGCAGATCACCTGAGGTCAGGAGTTCGAGACCAGCCTGGACAACATGGTGAAACTCCATCTCTAATAAAAATACAAAAATTAGCTGGGTGTGTTGGCAAGAGCCTGTAATCCCAGCTACTAGGGAGGCTGAGGCAGGAGAATCGCTTGAATCCAGAAGATGGAGATTGCAGTGAGTTGAGATTACACCATTACACTCCAGCCTGGGTGATAAGAGCAAAACTCCATCTCAAAAAATAATATATATATATATATATATATATATATATATCCTTGGGCCTGGCCAGCACGGTGGTCACACCTATAATCCCAGCACTTTGGGAGGCTGAAGCTGGTGGATCACTTGAGCCCTGGAGGTCGAGGCTGCAGTGAGCTGTGATTGTGCCACTGCACTCCAGCCTGGGTGACAGAGTGAGATCCTGTCTCAAATATCTATCTTTAGTCCTGAGGAGAAGCCAGTTATTATCAACCATGCTTAGTGGGCAGTTGTGAACTTCGGAAGTGCATCCGGGGGAGGATCTGGGTGTTACCAAAGGTCAGCTTAACTGGTCTTCCTGGGGCCCTGTTGCTAGAAAAAAAAACCCTATTTTATAGCCAGGCATGGTGACTTACACCTGTAATCCCAGCGTGATTGGGAGGCCAAGGCAGGCAGATCACTTGAGCTCAGGAATTCAAGACCGGCCTGGCCAACATGGTGAAACCCCATCTCTACTAAAAAAAAAAATACAGGCTGGGCGTGGTGGCTCACACCTGTAATCCCAGCACTTTGGCAGCTCAGAGCGGGTGGATCACCTGAAGTCAGGTATTTGTGACCAGCCTGACCAACATGATGAAACCCTGTCTCTACTAAAAATGCAAAAATTAGCCGAGTGTGGTGGTGCATGCCTGTAATTCCAGCTACTCAGGAGGCTGAGGCAGGAGAATTGCCTGAACCCGAGAGGCGAAGGTTGCAGTGACCTGAGATCACGCCATTGCACTCCAGGCTGGGCAACAAGAGTGAAACTCCGTCTCGCAAAAAAAAAAAAAAAAAATTAGCCAGGCATGGTGGTGGGCACCTGTAATCCCAGCTACTCGGGAGGCTGAGGCAGAAGAATCACTTGAACCCGGGAGTTGGAGGTTGCAGTGAACCGAGATTGATCCTCTGCACTCCAGCCTGGGCGACAGAGCGAGACTCCATCTCAAAAAAAAAAAAAAGAAAAAAAAGAAAGAAAATAAATAAGAAGAAAACATGTTTTACAGACACACGAAGATAAGCCCTCCTCTCTAGACCTTAAGAATACCTTGTTTCTAACCTCCTAAGGTTAGGGAGAAGTCTCCTGCGGAGACAGACAGGATTTTTGTGTGACAGCAGCGTTGCTAAGGAACAAACTTCTAGCAACTAGAAATGAGGGAGGGTCCAAAGCTCCCCAGGGATGGACAGGGCAAGCTCTTAGTCCCCAGGTTCAAGAGGGAGGCCCCTGTGCACCACCTGGCATGTTCCTGGAGGCAGCCTCAGCAGCACCATTGGTGAAGGCAGCAGTGCCACTTCTTCTCTCCCTCCAGCTCCTCAACCCCTGCTGGTGCCCAACCGAGCTGGTGGTGAAGGGGGAGCATAAGGAGTTCCCACTGCCCCCAGTCCCAAAGGACTGCAACTTTGACAACGGGGCAGGCATGAGTTATGAGGCCAAGCACGTCCGGGAGTGCCTACGCAAGGGTAAGGATATGGATGCGGGGCAGGCGCCAGGCCTGGTAGGGGGATGTTGGGCCCCTCCCCACCTGCTCTGTCACCCTGCTATTTAGAACTACATCTCCCAGGAGGTTGCAGTGAGCCAAGATCACACCACTGCACTCCAGCCTGGGGAACAGAGCAAGACTCTCACTCCAAAAAACACTACATCTCTCAGGAACCCCTGCAGCATCCATCTGCCTGAACCATGTATATTGTGCCACATGGAATTCTGGGAATTGTAGTTCTTTGGGTCTCAGGTGCGTGGGTAGGAGGGGTCCCTAACTACGCTCTCCCCACAGGTATGAAGGAAAGTCCTGTGATTCCCCTGTTGGAAAGTGAGCTCCTGGCTGACATCCTTGAAGAGGTGAGGAAGGCCATTGGAGTCACCTTCCCCCAAGACAAACGCTGATGTATCCCCGAATAAATAAAGACATCTTACATCTTCGTGGTAGTGGTTTGGCAGAAGCTGGAGAACCCAGTACCAAAGGATCACTAGAAAAGAATTTGGGCAGGGCCGGGCGTGGCAGCTCATGCCTGTAATCCCAGCACTTTGGGAGGCCAAGGAGGGTGGATCACCTGAGGTCGGGAGTTTGAGACCAGCCTGACCAACATGGTGAAACCCCCGTCCCTACTAAAAATACAAAATTAGCTGGGCGTAGTGATGCATGCCTGTAATCCCAGCTACTCGGGAGGCTGAGGCAGGAGAATCGCTTGAATCTGGGAGGCGGAGGTTGCAGTGAGCCGAGATCGTGCCATTGCACTCCAGTCTGGGCAACAAGAGTGAAACTCTATCTCAAAAAAAAAAAAAAGAAATAAAAATAAAGAAAAAGAAAATAATTCGAGCAGAGTGATGTGGGAAGGCCGGGCATGGTGGCTCACGCCTGTAATCTCAGCACTTTGAGAGGCCAAGGTGGGAGACTTGCTTGAGGCCAGGATTTCTAGACCAGCCTGGGTAACATGGCAAGACATTGTCTCTACAAAAAATAAAAATATTATCCAGGCATGGTGACCCGTACCTGTAGTCCCAGCTACTTGGGAGGCTGAAGTGGGAGGACTGCTTGAGTCCAGGAGGTTGAAACTGCAGTGAGTCATGATTGCACCATTGCACTTCAGCCTGGGTGACAGAGACAGACCCAGTCTCAAAAAAAAAGAATGATTTTGGAGAGGGAGGAATGTGCAGGGTCAGGACCACATTCCCACAAGCTCCTGGCACAGACACCTACGGGCCGATCCACCATTTGCCTGTCATGGCCTCTCTGGGATTTGAACCTCATTGCTTTGGAGTGACTTTTGCAAAACAACTTGATTTCTCACCTCAAAAATCAGTCTCTTTCTGGACTCCTGAAAGCCACCCAGCTTTTGTTCTTGTTGCTCTTCCTGCCTGTAATTGCCTCTCCTTGAATTCAATATAGTAGTCAGGCTGTTCCTTTGGAAAGTGTCAGAAACACAACTCAGAATGTCTCCACAAGGCCAGGCATGGGGGCTCACGCCTGTAATCACAGCACTTTGGGAGGCTGAGACAGGAGGACCACTTGAGGCCAAGAGTTTGAGACTAGACTGGGCAACATAGTGAGACCCCATCTCTAAAAAAAAAAAAAAAAAAAAAAGCCTGCGCAGGAATGGAATGCTTGGTAATGAATTAAAGCCTTCAGGGCGGGGCGGGCATCAGCCCAGGACTCTGTTTTTCTCTGTCTCTTTGACTTTCCTTGGCATGGGTTTTAATGGCAGCAGTGGGCCATCTGGTACAACTGCTGCCATCACTCTGGCTGCTGCCGGGAGGGCACAGAAAAGAGATGGACAGCCCCTCACCCCTGCAGTCTGCTGCCCTGGGGGCTGCCCCACAGGGCTGGGCCGGGTTTTGTGCCAGGTGAGGGGGAGCTCCAGGCCATCTCTGAGTGCCAGGGTCACAGGAGGATCTCACAGCCATGTTGCCTCTGCCCCCAATGCCAGCCCAGTCCTAGTGAGGACCCAGAGCCCCCACCCCAGGCTGCACAGGGGTACAGTCAGGTGCCATGCTTCATGGAGCTGGCAGGAGCTGGGGACACACGGGAGCCCTGCCCCTTCCAAGATCGGGAGGGTGAGAGCTCCCCAGGAACAACTGCAGCTGCCCAGGCCATGGCTGCAACCCAGACACCCCTGTGCTATTGGGAGCTGGGAGTAGACAGGAGCCCCACTCAGTTATGTCTGTGGATGTGGATGTGGGCCTTCTGCTCCACAGAGCAGGCAGGAGCCCCGCCCCCCAGGGCACAGCTGCAGCCCCCAACACCGGGGCTGTAGACCCAGGCATCCCTGCACTCCTGAGAGGCCTGGAAAGGCCTCCCTTGTCCTTGTAGGCTCAGAGGTGCCTGCTACCACTGTCTGGCCTCTCGCCACTCCCTCTCCTGCTCTGATCTCAGAGTGGGGTTGGAGCTGAGCCTAGGTGCTGACATTGTCCACCAGGTGTGCACATGCTCAGGGTAGTGCTAACATGCCAGCACCCTGCCACCTTGGCCTCCTCCAGACATTGGGTGCTGAGGAGCACAAGAGGGGAACCTGAGGGGGTGCTAAGGGTGGCTGGGTGCTGGCCTGAAGGTGCCCCTTGGTGCCAGCAGCCTGGGCACCATGGATGGCCATGGGAGGCAGACAGGCTCCTGGGCAGAAGGGGGCATGTCCCCAGTGAAGCCCCACCTTCAGGCCAGGGCAGGTCTGAAGCCTGCGGGCCAGGGTGCCAGTCCTGTGGACTGAAGGGGGAACTCATGGTGCTTTTTCCTGGGCCCACCCATGGCTGCCATGGACCAATAAGCAAGCACTTCCCCTCTCTGAGGACCATAAAAGCCCCAGGCTCAGCCAGAGCAGGCAGAGGACAGAGAGACAACAGGATGACCAGTTACAGAGTGGAGCTACCCTCTCCAGGGCTCCTCTCTACTGAGAGCTGAGCACTTGATGGGACAACCTGCCTACAGAGAAGAACTACCCACTGCAGGTCTCCTCTGAGCTGTTGTAATACTCAACAAAGCTCCTGTTTGTCTTGTTCACCCTTCCCTTGTCTGCGTACCTCATTCTTCCTGGACACAGGACAAGAACTAGGGCAAAGGCACCACCAGCCACAGAGGTTTCTGGACAGAAAAGCGACACCCCGAAGATCCTGTAACAGTTTCACCAGTTAAGTGTAGGCTTGGGCACTGGAGCCAGATGGTGCCTGTGACCTCAGGAAACTAATAGTGTGTGGGTAGGAAGTGTCCCTAAATACACTCTCCCCCAGCCTCTCTTTGTCTCTTCATCAGTAAAGGGGTACTACTAACTTTCCTCTGCTGAGGAATAAATGAGACGGTGACTGATGGGGCTGGCCACAGTGGCTCATGCCTGTAATCCCAGGACTTTGGGAGGCCGAGGCAGGCAGATCATGAGGTCAGGAGATTGAGACCATCCTGGCTAACATGGTGAAACCCCGTCTCTACTAAAAATACAAAAAAATTAGCCGGGCTTGGTGGCGGGCACCTGTAGTCCCAGCTACTCTGGAGGCTGAGGCAGGAAAAGGGCGTGAACCTGGGAGTTGGAGTTTGCAGTGAGCCGAGATCGCACCACTGCACTCCAGCCTGGGCAACACAGCGAGACTCCGTCTCAAAAAAAAAAAAAAATGAGATGGTGACTGATATGTAGTTTGGATCTGAGTCCCTGCCCAAATCTCATCTTGAAATTTAATTTCCAGTTTTGGAGGCAGGGCCTGGTGCAAGGTGATTGGCTCATCGGGGCAGCTTTCTCATGAATGGTTTAGCACCATCACCTTGGTACCGCCTTCACGATAGTGAGTTCTCTCGAGATCTGGTCATTTAGTGTGTAGTGTTGGGAATAGGCCCCCAAAATCTGGCAATAAACTGGCCCCAAAACTGGCCATAAACAAAATCTCTGCAGCACTGTGACATGTTTCTGATGGCCGTGACGCCCACGCTGGAAGGTTGTGGGTTTACTGGAAAAAGGGCAAGGAACACCTGGCCGACCCAGAGTGGAAAACCGCTTCAAGTCGTTCTTAAACCACAAAAAATAGCATGAGCAATCTGTGCCTTAAGGACATGTTCCTGCTGCAGACAACTAGCCAGACCCATCCCTTTATTTCGGCCCATCCCTTTGTTTCCCGTAAGGAATACTTTTAGTTAATCTATAATCTATAGAAACAATGCTTACCACTGGCTTTCTGTCCAAAAATCTCTGTTCGAGGCTCTCAGCTCTGAAGGCTGTGAGACTCCTGATTTCCCACTCCACACCTCTATATTTCTGTGTGTGTGTCTTTAATTCCTCTAGCGCCACTGGGTTAGGGTCTCCCTGACCGAGCTGGTCTTGGCCGTGTAGCACCTTCCCCACTCCCTCCTGCTCCTTCTCCCGCCTTGTGAGATGCTTGTTCCCCCTTCACCTTCTGCCATGAGTGGAAGCTTCCTGAGGCCTCCCCAGAAGCAGATGCCTGTGTTACACTTCCTGTACACAGTCTGCAGAACCATGAGCCAATTAAACCTCGTTTTTTTTGTTGTTGTTGTTGTTTTTGAGATGAAGTCTCACTCTGTTGCCCAGGCTGGAGTGCAATGGCACAATCTCACCTCACCGCAACCTCTGCTTCCCAGGTTCAAGTGATTCTCTTGCCTCAGCCTCCCAAGTAGCTAGGATTACAGGTGTGCACCACTGCACCCGGCGAATTTTTTTTTGTCTTGAACTCCTGATGTTAGGTAACTTGCCTGCCTTGGCCTCCCAAAGTACTAGGATTACAGGCGTGAGCGACCGTGACTGGCAAACCTCTTTTGTTTATAAATTACCTAGCCTCTGTCAGGTGCAGTGGCTCATGCCTGTAATTTGAGCATTTTGGGAGGCTGAGGTGGGCAGATCACTTGAGGTCAAGAGTTCAAGACCAACCTGGCCAACATGGTGAAATCCCATCTCTACTAAAAATACAAAAATTAGGCCAGGCACAGTGGCTCACATCTGTAATCCCAGCACTTTGGGAGGCCAAGGTGGGCGGATCACCTGAGATCAGGAGTTCTAGCCAGCCTGGCCAACATGGGGAAACCCCATCTCTACTAAAAATACAAAAATCACCTGGGCATGGTGGTGCATGCCTGTAATCCCAGCTACTTGGGAGGCTGAGACAGCAGAGATCTCTTGAACCCGGGAGGCAGAGGTTGCAGTGAGCCAAGATCGCACTACTCCACTCCAGCCTGGGTGAAAGAAAAAAAGAAATTAATGGGTGGCTTAGCTGGGTGGTTCCAGCTCAGGGTCTCCCTGAAAATTGCAGTCATGATATCAGTCAGGGCTATCTTCACCTGAAAGCTTGACTGGGGCTGAAGAATCCCTTTCCAAAGTGATTAACTCACCTGGCCAGAGGACTTGGTTTCCTGCCACCCATGTTTCGCTAGAGTATGACTGCTTGAGTGTCCTCACTGTCACGCGTGTCTGTGCAAAGAGACCACCAAAAAGACTTTGTGTGAGCAACAAGGCTGTTTATTTCACCTGGGTGCAGGTGGGCTGAGTCCGAAAAGGGAGTCAGCAAAGGGTGGTGGGATTATCATTAGTTCTTATAGGTTTGGGATAGGCATACAAATTACATTCCCAAGGGCAGGCAGAATATTACAAAGTACCTTCTTTTTTTTTTTTTTTTTTTTTTTTTGAGATGGAGTCTCGCTCTGTCGCCTAGGCTGGAGTGCAGTGGTGCGATCTCGGCTCACTGCAAGCTCCACCTCCCAGGTTCACGCCATTCTCCTGCCTCAGCCTCCCGAGTAGCTGGGACTACAGGCGCCCGCCACCACGCCCGGCTTTTTTGTATTTTTTTAGTAGAGAAAGGGTTTCACCGTGTTAGCCAGGATGGTCTCGATCTCCTGACCTCGTGATCCGCCTGCCTCGGCCTCCCAAAGTGCTGGGATTACAGGCGTGAGCCACCGCGCCCGGCCCACAAAGTACCTTCTTAAGGGTGGGGCCGGTGGGGGGAGAATATATCGTATCAGTTAGAGTGGGACAGGAACAAATCACCATGGTGGAATGTCATCAGTTAAGGCTATTTTCACGTCTTTTGTGGCTCTTCAGTTGCTTCCGGCCATCTGGATGTATACATGCCGGTCATGGGGATATGATGGCTTAGCTTGGGCTCAGAGGCCTGACACTCACCACCTGGCAGCTGGCTTTCCTTAAAGGAAGTGATGTGAAAGGGAACAAGGTGGAAGCTGTAGTGGCTTTTCTGACCTATCCTGTGAAATCACACTCTGTCATTTCCACAATATCCTCTTGGTCACACTGTTTAGCCCTACTGAGTGTGGGCAGAGACCACACAGCAGCATGAATACCTGGAGGTGTGACTCCTCAGGTGCCATCTTGGATGTGGGCTTAATAGTTTTGATACAGCATCTTTATTATTATAAAGAGTTTGGCCAGGCGCGGTGGCTCATGCCTGTAGTCCCAGCACTTGGGAGGCCAAGGCGGGCGGATCATGAGGGCAAGAGATCGAGACCATCCTGGCCAACATGGCAAAAGCCCATCTCTAATAAAAATACCAAAATTAGCGGGGCGTTATTGCCCACCTATAGTCCCAGCTACTCAGGAGTCTGAGGCAGGAGAATCACTTGAACCCGGAGGCAGAGGTTGCAGTGAGCCGAGGTCACACCACTGCACTCCAGCCTGGCGACAGAGCAAGACTCCATCTCAAAAAACGAAACAAAGCAAAACAAAACAAAACACACAAAAAAGAGTTTTAGTCAGGCACAGTGACGCATGCCTGTAGTCCCAGCACTGTGGGAAGCTGAGGCCGGTGCATCACTTGAGCCCAGGGGTTTGAGACCAGCCTGGGCAACACGGCAAAACCCTCTCTCTCCAAAAAATACAAAATTAGCAGTGCATGTTGGCGCACACGTGTAGTCCCAGCTACTCCAGAAGCTGAGGTGGGAGGATCCCTTAAGCCCAGGAGGTCGAGGCAGCAGTGAGTCACAATTGTGTCATTGCACTCCAGCCTGGATGACAGAGGGAGACCCTGTCTCAAAATAAATAAATAAAAATAAAAATAAACAGTTTTGACTTCACAACTAGCTAAAAAGCGTATTCCCTCACTCAGTGACTGTACTGTTCACAGGTGTGTAGCTCCATTAAAAGCCCTTTCTTTCCTTCTCTGTAACTGGGGTAGGGGAGGGCTATCTCATTGGACTGGAGTAACACATACAGATAAAGCCAGCCGCAAAGTTAACAGGAAACACTATTTCTCTCAAGGATACGCTTTGTTTGTTTTTTTTTTTTTTTTGAGATGAAGTCTCGCTCTGTCACCCGATGTGGAGTGCAATGGGACGATCTCTGCCTCCTGGGTTCAAGTGATTCTCTTGCCTCAGCCTCCCAAGCAGCTGGGATTACAGGAGCGCACCACTACGCCCGGCTAATTTTTGTATTTTTAGTAGAGACAGGGTTTCACCATGTTGGCCAGGCTGGTCTCGAACTCCTGACCTCAGGTGATCTGCCTGTCTTGGCCTCCCAAAGTGCTGGGATTACAGGTATGAGCCACCGCGCCCGGCTAATTTTTGTATTTTTAGTAGAGACAGGGTTTCACCATGTTGGCCAGGCTGGTCTCGAACTCGTGACCTCAGGTGATCTGCCTGTCTTGGCCTCCCAAAGTGCTGGGATTTCAGGTATGAGCCACCACGCTGGCCAAGGACATGGTTTCTTACTCACAGAGACTTTGTTCTCTAAATTCATAAATTGTTGGGAATTCTATCAGTAAAAATGAAACATCTGAGTCTTGCTGGGAGGATCTAATCCACTTGATACAGAGTAGCAGCCTTGATTTCCAAAGCAGGTGCACAGCTTCAGATAAAGGGTTTCTGGATGCAACATTTCACATGTACCTTGTTGTTTCCAGTGATTCAGGACACTGGTTTCACTTCACAGTCCTGACCCAATGTTGACCTTGCTTTGCTCTAAGCTATCATTTGTTTGTCACCTAAGCTCTACCCTCCCCCTTTATCTTGGCTTTTTCTTTTCTTTTTTCTTTTTGAGACAGGCTCTTCCTCTGTCACCCAGTCTGATTGCAGTGGTGCAACTGATCACAGCTCACCGCAGCTGGGACCTCCCAAGCTCAAACAATCTTCCCACCTCAGCCTCCCAAGTAGCTGGGACTACAGGCATGCACCACCACATCCAGCTAATTTTCTTTTTCTTCTGCTTCCTTTTTTTTTTTTTTTTTTTTTTTTTTTTTAGATAGAGGCTCACTCTGTTGCCCAGGCTGGGGTGCAGTGGCACGATCTTGGCTCACTGCAACCTCTGCCTCTTGGGTTCAAGCGATTCTCCTGCCTCAGCCTCCCAAGCAGCTGGGACTACAGGCACGCATCACCACTCCCAGCTAATTTTTTTTTGTATTTTTAGTGGAGATGGGGTTTCGCCATGTTGGCCAGGCTGGTCACAAACTCCTGACCTCAGATGATACATGCACTTCGGCCTCCCAAACAGCTGGGATTACAGGTATGAGCTACCATGCCCGGCCCCCCCTCCTTTCTTTTGTTTTTTAGTTGACACAGGGTCTCACCATGGTACAGCCCAGGCTGGTCCTGAACTCCTGGCTTCAAGTGATCCTCCTGCCTTGGCCTCCCAAAGTGCTGGGACATAGGAATGAGCCATCACACCTGGCCCCTTTCTTCAGTTTTCAAATCAAACTGATCCTTCAAGGTCAAGGGGAAATACCTCCTCTGAGAAGTCTTCTCTGAATGTCAGAGGCAGATAATGTCTGATTTCTGCATGCTCCCCAACATTCAATCATACAGTTATTGAATAACACATTTTGAGAGATAACTATGAATCAAGTAACATGCTGGTTTCTGGGAGAATTGAGGACAAATTAACCTTGTGGAAATTTTGGGTGGATGAAAAAAGCCAACATTAAATTAAAACACTGCACACATTTATAGCTGTGAGAAGCGTTACAAATCCTGGGTGCTATGTGAGCTTTTTTTTTTTTTTTTTTTTTGAGTTGGAGTTTCCCTCTTGTTACTGAGGCTGGAGTGCAAGGTCATGATCTCGGCTCACTGAAACCTCTGCCTCCAGATTCAAATGATTCCCCTGCCTCAGCTCCCGAGTAGCTGGGACTACAGGTGCCTGCCACCACACCTGGCTAATTTTGAATTTTTAGTAGGGATAGGGTTTCACCGTGTTGGCCAGGCTGGTCTCAAACTCCTAACCTCAGGTGATCTACCCATCTCGGCCTCCCAAAGTGCTGGGATTACAGAAGTGAGCCACTGTGCCCAACCAGGAGCTCTTTCAAGAAAGAAGGAAGTCCAAGAGATCTTCCCGACACCCTAGTCTGACTCTGCGCTTTGCCTGCTCAGAATTTTCCCATGGTTCCCAGCTGCCCTCTGGACATAGATTAAGTCCATTCTCTGACAGGCCCAAACCCTTTATCATCTGATCCTAGCTCATTTTTCTGAGTTTTCCTTAGTTGCTATTATTTTCTTTCTAAAGTGACATGTCATAATATTCATAAAGCACACAAGTCTTATGCGTACAGCTCAATGAATTGTAAATATGTGTATACCCTGCCGGGCACAGCGGCTCACGCCTGTAATCCCAGCACTTTGGGAGGCTGAGGTGGGTGGATCACTTGAGGTCAGGAGCTTGAGACCAGCCTGACCAACATGGTGAAACCCCATCTTTACTAAAAATACAAAATTAGCTGGGTGTGGTGGCGCATGCCTGCAATCCCAGCTACTTTGGAGGCTGAGGCAGGAGAATCGCTTGAACCCCCGAGGCAAAGGTTGCAGTGAGCCGAGATCGTGCCATTGCACTCCATCCTGGGCAACAAGAGCAAAACTCCATCTCAAAATAATAATAACAATAATAATAATAATATGTGTATACCCATGCAAACACCAGATAAAAATATGGCATACTTGGGGCACCCGGGGAGTCTCTCTTGTGGCCCCTCCCCTCCATACCCTGCTGATCTATCAGCACAGATTAGTTTCTGCCACTTTTTGAACTTCTTATTCCTTTTCTTTTTATACAAACACAAACATTCGAGTCATGACTGGGTGGGGTGGCTCAAGCCTGTAACCTCAGCACTTTGGAAGGCCAAGGTGCGAGGATCGCTTGAGTCTGGGAGTTCAGAGACCAGTCTGAGCAACATAGAGAGACCTCATCTCCACAAAAAAAGTTTTAAAAATTAACCAGGGGCGGTGTAGTCCCAGCTACTCAGGAGGCTGAAGTGGGAGGCTTGAGCCCGGGAATTCCAGGCTGCAGTGAGCCATGATTGGGCCACTGCACTCCAGCCTGGGCAACACAGCGAGACCCCTGTCTCAAAAAAAACAAAAAAAAACAAACAAAAACAAAAACAAAAACAAAAAACAGGAAAAAAAAAAAAACCCGGAAAAGCAGGCCTGGCGCGGTAGCTCATGCCTGTAATCCCAACGCTTTGGAAGGCTGAGACGGGGGTATCTCTTGGGCTCACGAGTTAGAGACAAGCCTGGGCGTGGGCTATATAGCGAGATCCAGGTCTCTGCAAAAAACAAAACCACTCAGTTTTTAGTCATCTACAAAGTCCTGCCTGGAAGCACGCTATTTTGGGCCTCTGAGCCTTTGCACTTGCTATTCCTTCTGCGCTGGGGAGAGCTCAAACCCTGCCCGAAACTTCTAAAAATGGTGCCTGGATAAATGAAGGCATTAGAGCTGCGATTGGACCGGCGGCTGTAGGATGGCGCCACGGCTGGCACTTATCTGGAGATGCTCATTGGACAGTCACGTGACGGGACCAAGCCTCCCGAGGGAGCGAGGCAGGTGCGGTCACGTGACCCAGCGGCGCTGCGGGGCAGCGGCCATTTTGCGGGGCGGCCACGTGAGGGACGCACGTTCAGCGGGGCTCTCACGTGACCCGGGCGCGCTGCGGCCGCCCGCGCGGACCCGGCGAGAGGCGGCGGCGGGAGCGGCGGTGATGGACGGGTCCGGGGAGCAGCCCAGAGGCGGGGGTGAGGCGGGAGGCAGACGGGCGGGAGGAGGGCGAGCCCCCTCGCCGGCCCGTCCCAGGATCCTTCCTACCGGCCTGGGGCTGTGCGATCTCCAAGCACTGAGGGGCAGAAACTCCCGGATCGGGCGCTGCCAGCCTCCAGCCCCCTCCGTCCTCGGAGGTTCCTGGCTTTCTGATCCCCGTGCCCCGATCCCTGACTCTCTGGCGCTCTCGGACCCCCGAGAATCAGGGGATCTTGGAAGCCAAGCCCCCGGGCAGGCCCGGGCTTGTCGCCCGCACCACTTCCTGCCTCTGGCACTGGTGGGAGGGGCGGGTCTCGCCTCTGCCCCCTCAGGCCAGGGGTCTGGATGCATTTAGCGTTCCCCTAGCCTCTTTCCCCGGGGAGAATGTAGGATACAGGCGCAGCCTCCTGGCCTTTCTCCATCAGGGACTCAGTTGTCTGGGCACCCCGTCACTTTATCTGCTAGGGTCCCAGAAGTCCAGGGTCCCCAGCTCTGTCTTCCCTCAGGGGCCGTGAGCCTCCACAGTCTCCTGATCCCCTAGAACCCAAGAGTCCAGGCACCTCTTCCCTTCCTTTCTCCTCTAGGGCCCACCAGCTCTGAGCAGATCATGAAGACAGGGGCCCTTTTGCTTCAGGGGTGAGTTTGAGGTCTGATTATTGTGGCACAGATTTGAGGAGTGACACCCCGTTCTGATTCTGCACCCTCACTCCATCCCCACTCTAGTTTCATCCAGGATCGAGCAGGGCGAATGGGGGGGGAGGCACCCGAGCTGGCCCTGGACCCGGTGCCTCAGGATGCGTCCACCAAGAAGCTGAGCGAGTGTCTCAAGCGCATCGGGGACGAACTGGACAGTAACATGGAGCTGCAGAGGTGTGGGCCCCTGGGGACCCAGAAGTCCAGCCACTGGGCTCCTTCAGGACACAGGACTCTCAGCCCCGCATTCTCCTCCTCCCCTAAGAACTAGGAGTCTGGGCCCCACAACTCAGCGCAAGCATTCCGGACTCCCAGCCCTCCTCTCTGCCAGGATCTTAAAACCCTCCTTCAGGGAGTCATTTTTCCCACCTTCCTAAATGTCTGTCTTGTCCCCTTCCCTTGCCCCCCGTTGGCCTGTTGCTTTTCATTTCAGCCTGGCTTGGGGCTCAGTCTCCTTATCTTTAGTGTGCGGTGGATGCGGGAATTTCCACCATCAGCCTGATGCCCGCTCCCCGGCACTGGTTCTCCTCTCTCCTGCAGGATGATTGCCGCCGTGGACACAGACTCCCCCCGAGAGGTCTTTTTCCGAGTGGCAGCTGACATGTTTTCTGACGGCAACTTCAACTGGGGCCGGG
This sequence comes from Pongo pygmaeus, assembly GCF_028885625.2. NCBI lineage: Eukaryota > Metazoa > Chordata > Mammalia > Primates > Hominidae > Pongo > Pongo pygmaeus. The sequence goes on from NC_072393.2 coordinate 55,084,212, forward strand.
TTGTCGCCCTTTTCTACTTTGCCAGCAAACTGGTGCTCAAGGTGGGCAGCTGCAGGGCAGTGAGCCCAGGGATGCTCCCCCTCAGACCTGTGAGGACCTGGGGATCGTGGTATCAACCCCCTGCAGTGGCCCAGTGACCACAGAGGGCATGGAGAGAGATGGCTGTGCACTGGGTGTCCGCTCCTTCTTTTATTCATTCAACAAGCATTTACTGGACCTGCTATGTGCCAGGCCTGTACCTGGCACCTGGGACACAGCACCGTACAAAGCAGGCTACATCCCTGCTTTCAGGGAGTTCACGTGCAGGGGCGAAGTAAAGTGGACAGTGTGATTTAGCAGAGTGGTCAGGAAAGACTTCTTTTTTTTTTTTTTTTTTTTTGAGATGGAGTTTTGCTCTTGTTGCCCAGGCTAGAGTGCAATGGCACGATCTTGGTCCACTGCAACCTCTGCCTCCCAGGTTCAAGCGATTCTCCTGCCTCAGCTTCGTGAGTAGCTGGGATTACGGGTGTGCACCATTATCCCTGGCTTTTTTTTTTTTTTTTTTTTGTATTTTTAGTAGAGATGGGGTTTCACCATGTTGGTCAGGCTGGTCTTGAACTCCTGACCTCAAGTGATCCACCCGCCTTGGCCTCCCAAAGTGCTGGGATTACAGGCATGAGCCACCGCAACCAGCCAGGAGAGACTTCTAAGAGCAGGTGACATCTAAGAGCAGGTGACATTAAAGCCAAAGGTGGAATGATAAGAAGGATGCAGTGATCTATAGTGATCAGGGGGAAGAGGCATCTGGTAGAGGGAACAGCAAGTGCAAAGGCCCTGAGGTAGGACCAAGCCTCATCTTTTGACGGTAGGGAGGAGGCCAGTGCTGTTGGAACAGAGTGAGCTGGGGAGAGGGTGGGAAAGAAGGGCACAGTCGGGCAGAGGCAGATTGTATGGAGTCTTTCAGGCTGCTGGAAAGACTTTTTTTTTTTTTTTTTTTGAGACAGAGTCTCACTTTGTTGCCCAGGCTGGAGTGCAATGGCGCCATCTCGGCTCACTGCAACCTCTGCCTCCCAGGTTCAAGTGAGCTAAAGCACTCCCAAGTAGCTAGAATTACAGGCAGGCACCACCACGCCTGGCTAGTTTTTGTATTTTTAGTAGAGACAGGTTTCGCCATGTTGGCCAGGCTGGTCTCAAACTCCTGGCCTTGAGTGATCCGCCCACCTTGGCCTCCGAAAGTGCTGGGATTACAGGCGTGAACCACTGTACCCAGCCTGGAAAGACTTTAACTTTACTCTGAGTGTGATGGGAGTGATTGGCTGGTTTTAAATACGGAAGTGACGGGACCTGATTTATAAATTTAAGAGATTATTCTAGCAAGTATAGATGCCCCTTGACTTGCAGTGCTGTTACATCCTAGTAATTCCATGATAAATTGAAAATAACATAAGTTGAAAATGCATTCAATGCCCTGATAAACCCATAGTAAGGTCAAAATTGTAAGTCGAACCATCATAAGTTGGGGACTGTCTGTATAGCAAAATGTTAATTGTAGAATCTAATTGTAGGTGGCGGCTATATGGCTTTTAACTGTGAAATTCTTTTAACTTTTCTTTATGAAGATTCTCATAAGAAAATATGGTGGGGGTGGTGGTGAAATGCTCCTGGCTGTTCTTGGTCAAAAGAGTTCATGGGTCACAAGGGCAGAAGCAAGGAGCCTGGAGAGGTGGCACCTGTCATAGTCTTACTGAAAGATGAGAAGCCCTGGTGGTAGCAGCAGAGGTGGGGGGGGGATTTTTTTTTTTTTTTTAAAGAGGTGGGGTCTTGCTCTGTTGGCCAGGCTGGAGTGCAGTAGTGATCATAGCTCACTGCAGCCTCAAACTGCTGGGCCCAAGCAGTTCTCTCACCTCAGTCTCCAGAGTAGCTGAGACTACAGGAGCATGCCACCACGTCCCACTAACTGTTGCATTAGCCTTTTTCTATAGAGATGGGGTCTCGCTATGTTGTCCAGGCTGGTCTCCAACAGGGAGGGATATTTCTTTTTGGAAGTTTTTTTTTTTTTTTTTTTTTTTTTTGAGACAGGGTCTTGCTCTGTTACCAAGGCTGGAGTGCAGTGGCATGACCTTGGCTCACTGCAGTCTCCACCTCCTAGGTTCAAGCAATTCTACCTCAGCCTCCTGAGAAGCTGGGGTTACAGGTGCTCCCCACCACACCAGCTAATGGGAGGGATATTTCTTTCTTTTTTTTTTTTTCTGAGATGGAGTCTCTCTTGGTTGCACCCAGGCTGGAGTGCAGTGGCACAATCTCAGCTCACTGCAACCTCCACCTCCTGGGTTTAAGCGATTCTCCTGCCTCAGTCTCCCGAGTAGCTTAGGATTACAGGCATCTGCCACCACACCTGGCTAATTTTTGCATTTTTAGTAGAGATGGGGTTTCACCATGTTGGCCAGGCTGGTCTCGAACTCCTGACCTCAGGTGATCTGCCTGCCTCGGCCTCCCAAAGTGCTGGGATTACAGGCGTGAGCCACCGTGCTCAGCCGAGAGGGATATTTCTTGATGTGTTTTCAAGATTGAGCTGATGGGGCTTGAACATCGGAGGTGAGAGGAATAGCAGTGCAGGTGATGGTGGGACCACCTACAGAGTGGGGATGACAGAATAGAAGTGGCCAGATAAAGGCTGCAGGAGAAGTCTTGGGAGTTGGGAGAGCAGGTCGGGGTCCATGGTCAGGGGTTGATCTTCTCTGGTCCAGAAAAGTCCTCTCTGGCTGGGCGTGGTGGCTCACGCCTGTAATCCCAGCACTTTGGGAGGCCGAGGCGGGCGGATCACGAGGTCAGGAGATCGAGACCATTCTGGCTAACATGGTGAAACCCCGTCTCCACTAAAAATACAAAAAATTAGCCAGGCGTGGTGGTGGGCGCCTGTAGTCCCAGTTACTCGGGAGGCTGAGGCAGAGGAATGGCGTGAACTGGGAGGCGGAGTTTGCAGTGAGCCGAGATTGCACCACTGCACTCCAGCCTGGAGCGACAGAGTGAGACTCCGTCTCAAAAAAAAAAAAAAAAAAGAAAAGTCCTCTCTGGGGAAGTGACATTTGCCCTGAGAACTGAAGGGTAAGAATTTGCTTGGCCGGTTTAGGCGGAAACAGGAGTACATGAAGTCCTGAGGCAGGAAGAATTTGATGGGAATTTAAAAAATTAAAAAAAAAAAAAAAATGGGGCCGGGCATGGTGGCTCACACCTGTAATTCTGGCACTTTGGGAGGCTGAGGCATGCGGATCACCTAAGGCCAGGAGTTTGAGACCAGCCTGACCAACATGGTGAAATCTTGTCTGTACTAAAAATACAAAAAAAAATAGCCCGGTGTGATGGCGGGTACCTGTAATACCAGCTGCGTGGGAGGCTCAGGCAGGAGAATCACTTAAATCCGGGAGGGGAAGGTTGCAATGAGCCGAGATTGCGCTATTGTACTCCAGCTGGGCAACAAGATCAAAACTCCGTCTCAAAAAAAAAAAAAAAAAAAAAAAATTAGCCAGGCATGTTGGCAGGCACCTGTAATCCCAGCCCTTTGGGAGGCTGAGGCAGGAGAATTGCTTGAACCCGGAAGGCAGAGCTTTCAGTGAGCCGAGATTGCGCCACTGCACTCCATCCTGGGTGTCAGAGCAAGACTCCATCTTAAAAAAAAAAAAAAAAATGGAAGCAGCTTAGCGAGGCACAAAACAGGAAGTGGAAAGGTGGAGTGAGGTCAGGCCAGAGCCTGCACACAGGCCTTGTGGGCTGCGCTGTGCCTTCGGGTCTTCATCCTGAGGGTACTGGGGAGCCACAGAAGGCTCAGGGGTGGGGCAGTTGAGAGTAACATTATCTTGTTTACAATTTTATTTATTTATTTATTTATTTATTGAGACGGATTCTTGCTCTATTGTCCAGGCTGGAGTGAAATGGCGTGATCTGGGCTCACTGCAACCTCTGCCTCCTGGGTTCAAGTGATTCACCTGCCTCAGCATCCCAAGGAGCTGGGATTACAGGTGCCTGCCACCACACCCAGCTAATTTTTGTATTTATTTATTTTGAGATGGAGTTTTGCTCTTGTTGCCCAGGCTGGAGTGAAATGGCGCAACCTCAGCTCACTGCAACCTCCGCCTCCCGGGTTCAAGCAATTCTCCTGCCTCAGACTCCCAAGTAGCTGGAATTACAGGCTTGCGCCACCACACCTGGCTAATTTTGTATTTTTAGTAGAGATGGCGTTACTCCATGTTGGTCAGGCTGGTCTTGAACTCCCGACCTCAAGTGATCTGCCTGCCTTGGCCTCCCAAAGTGCTGGGATTACAGGCATGAGCCGCCGCACCTGGCCATGTTTACAATTTTTGAAGCTGACTTCAATTGTGGGTGGCAGAAATCTTTGAGGGGAGGCAAAGAATTGAGAAAGGAGGCTTGGGGCCACTATCTCCAGGCAGTGGGGACAAGGTTCAGTCCCTAACGCCCACTCCACTCCCCACAGGCCCTGTGCACCAAGGTGCCCGAACTGATCAGAACCATCATGGGCTGGACATTGGACTTCCTCCGGGAGCGGCTGTTGGGCTGGATCCAAGACCAGGGTGGTTGGGTGAGACTCCTCAAGCCTCCTCACCCCCACCACCACGCCCTCACCACCACCCCTGCCCCACCGTCCCTGCCCCCTGCCACTCCTCTGGGACCCTGGGCCTTCTGGAGCAGGTCACAGTGGTGCCCTCTCCCCATCTTCAGATCATCAGATGTGGTCTATAATGCGTTTCCTTACGTGTCTGATCAATCCCTGATTCATCTACCCTGCTGACCCCCCAGTGACCCCTGACCTCGCTGTGACCTTGACTTGATTAGTGCCTTCTGCCCTCCCTGGAGCCTCCACTGCCTCTGGAATTGCTCAAGTTCATTGATGACCCTCTGACCCCAACTCTTTCCTTTTTTTTTTTTTCACTGAGAAGGGGTCTCGCTATGTTGCCCAGGTTGGTCTCGAACTCCTGGCCTCAAGCGATCCTCCCGATTCAGCCTCTCAAAGTGCTGGGATTACAGGTGTGAGCCACCATGCCTGGCCTGCGTCCAGCTCTTTAATGCCCATTCATCTTAGTCCCCTGCCCACAATCCTGCCTTCTGGCCTCCTCCATCCCTGATCCCGCCTCTGCCTGCCCAGGGGCTGCCCCTGGCCGAGTCGCTGAAGCGACTGATGTCCCTGTCCCCAGGACGGCCTCCTCTCCTACTTTGGGACGCCCACGTGGCAGACCGTGACCATCTTCGTGGCTGGAGTACTCACCGCCTCACTCACCATCTGGAAGAAGATGGGCTGAGGCCCCCAGCTGCTTTGGACTGTGTTTTTCCTCCATAAATTATGGCATTTTTCTGGGAGGGGTGGGGATTGGGGGACATGGGCATTTTTCTTACTTTTGTAATTATTGGGGGGGTGGGGAAGAGTGGTCTTGAGGGGGTAATAAACCTCCTTCGGGACACACTTCGGCATCTGAGTCACTGGGTCTCTGCCCCGCTCCCCGGCACATCAGGAGAGCAGGCCCTGCCTGCCGCCCCACGCCAGGCCTAGAGATACCTGCTTGGGCCACTCAGGGACGTGGGGCTCTCTGCAGTCACTTGACATCATTTCTGGGGTGCCCTGTGGGGTCTGTGGGTTAGGGATTAGTTGGTCCCGGGCCTGACCTGCAGGAGCTCACGGGAAAGGAGGGTGATTGGTGGCACATCTGTTGCAGCCCAGGATGATCTGTGCAGGACAGAGGCAGCGGTCTGTGAGGCCTGAGCAGGCGTGTGGGTAGGGGAAGAACAGCGCAGCCGGCTGCAGAGCAAGCCTCTGGGGCCCGGGGACCAGAGCCTGGAGTGTCACACATGGGACCTCAGGAGGCCATACCTTTACTGAGCTGGAGAATGGGAGTGGGGGGAGGAGGGATGGGAGGACTAAGGGAGCAGGAAGGGCTCTGGAGCCTGGTGGTGATGTCGCTGGAGGGTGGCAGGCTGAGGACACCAGGGCGAGGGCCCACGGGAGAGGCCTCCTGAGCTGGGCTGAGGACAGAGAGGACTGAGAGTCCCCTGGCTGGGGACTGAGAGGCTGGAGGGCAGGGCAGAGGAGGAGGAACCTGGTCTGGCCCCACAGCTGGGTGGGGCCCCCCTGGAGAGGAACTGCCGGAAGAAGGTGCTGAGCTCAGAGGCCCAGTGACCTTAGACACAGGCGGAGCGAAGACAAGGGGGCTAGAGGATGTGGGTTCTCAGTCACAGGGTCTCTGGCGCCCCCCTCTGGGTCTTTACCCCCTCCCATCTCTGGGTTTCTGTTCCCACTTCTTTCTCCGAGTCTGTTCCCACCCCACCTTTGGCCCTCTTTCTCTGGGCCTCTTTCCACCCCCGGCACCCAGACCTCTGGCCCCCTCTCTCTGGGTCTCTGTCCCCCCCTCTGGATCTCTGGCCCCCCATCTCTCTCTGAGTCTGTCCCCCCACCCTGAGTTTCTGTCCCCCTCTCTCTCTGGGTCTCTGTCCTCTCTCTGGCTGTCACCCTCTCCTGGGTCTCTGTACCTCCTGTCTCTCTGGGTCTCTTTCCCTCTCCCCAGTGTCTGTCCTCCGCCCCCGGGTCCCTGTCCCCCCCCGCCGGGTCTCTGTCCCCTTCTCTCTGAGTTCCTGACCCCCCTCTCTCTGGGTCTCTGTCACCCTCTCTCTGGGTCTCTGTCCCCCCTTCTCTGGATCTCTGTCCCCACCTCTCTCTGGATCTCTGTCCCCTACTCTGGATTTCTATCCGCCCCCCGCCGGGTCCCTCTGGGTCTCAATCCCCCCCATCCCCGGGTCTCTGTACCTCCCTACCTCTGTCCCCCCCACCTCTGTCCCCCTCTCCCTCTGGGTCTCTGTCCCCCTCTCTAGATCTGTCCCCCTCTCTAGATCTGTCCCCCTCTCTCTCAGGGTCTCTGTACCCCTCTCTCGGGATCTCTGTACCCCTCTGTCTCTGGGTCTCTTTTCCCCTCTCTCTGGGTCTCTGTCCCCCCGCCCAGGTCTCTGTCCCCCTCTCTCTCAGGGTCTCTGTCTGAGTCTCTTTTTCTCTGGGCCTCTGTCTCCCCACCCCACATTCTCTATGGTCTTCAGATCCTGGCTGTCTCAGCCCCTCCTCTCCCTCCACCTATGGGCCCCAAGGCCCCTCTCGGCCGACTAAAGGTCTCTGGGCTGAGGTATGACATTTGGTAAATGAGTAACTCGGGCCCCACAGTCAACGGAGTGCTTTGGGCGGCTGCCCCTCCTCCATGGACTCTTCCCAGAGACCCCAAGTCAGGAGAGAGAGAGGAGCAGAGGATCAATGAGTGTACACTGAGCCACCACCCAGAGTGAGGGGACAATATGGCCACAGGCAGGATCCCAGAAAAAAAAAAATTATGGGAACCAAAAAGACACGGAGACAAAGCACACAGCCGGCTTCCAACAAGGGGGGACCTTGGGGAAGGGGGCCCGATTTGGGTCTGAGCCAGGTCTAGTTCTGAGGGTCCCACCAAAAAAGTCGGGGAGTGCCAAGGGGATGAGGTCACCGAGTGGCCCCACCCCCATCCGTCCCCGCGGGGGGCCCCTTCCCGCGCTGAGCTCAGCATGACTCAGCAGTCGCTGCCTGCAACAAGGACCCCAGATACCTGCCTGGCGGGGCATCTGCAGATCCCCTCGGTCAGGGGCTGCCCCGCCTGGGCTGTTCGGAGCAGCTCCTCTGTAGGGCAGGGCCTGACCTCACCCGACACCCCAGTGGCTTCAGCTCCCTGCCCAGCGCACGGGCTGCCTCCATCAGGGCACTTAAGTAGGGTCAAGGTTTGCGCCGACTCCGTCTCCCAGAAATCAACATGGACCAGGCCCACTTAAAAAATATGCATTAGTCGAAGACAGACGTCTCGTCCATAGGTCCCAGACTCTGTCCACAACGCAGGGCTTCTCTTTGTGGGCCTGAAAGAGCACACGTCAGGCAAGACACGAGGGCAACTTCAGAGACACTGCTCAGGGCCACGGAGAATTCTCGAAGTCTGTGAGTTGCCTCCAAAACAGCCTCCAGGAAATGCAATCCCAGAGACACCGCAAAGCTCGAAACAGACTTTTCATTCCTCCCCGTTTCCACTCCCAGAAAAAGCCTGGGCCCCTGAAAGAGCTCCAAGGTATCCCCAAAGTCCCAGCCCATCTTTGGAGGGTTCCAGAGGGCTGTCCAGGGTTCCAGAAGTCACCCTACCTCATACAATGCTCCTCCTGGGCTTCCCGCACTGGGTGAAAACCACGGCTCCAGAATAACTGCCCTTTCCAACTTGCAGAGCACCTCAAGAACCTAAAGATCTCCCCGGGGAGGGCTCCAAAATATAGAGAGTTTGCATCGTGAACCCCCACCTCTGTAAATCCCAGGACTCCAGTCCCGGCACCACTCCATCTTCCAGAGATCTCCAGGGGTCCAGAAATAACACCTCACAGCCTTCCAAGCTTCCCAAGGATCTGGAGACTCCTTATCTCGCAGCGCAAACCTCAGGCAACTACAGGTCTTCCCTGCACCTCTGAGGTGCCCCTCCCCCCACTCAAGGTTCCAGAAAAAATCCATGCCCTCGGAAACCCCAGAATCTTACTTTCCCGAGGCACCCCCAGGACCCCAGGGTCATCAGTTCACAGGGCTGTTAGTGCTCCCATAAAACTCTAGCCTCCCAGAGGGACCCCAGCCCCCACCCTCCCGCCCACGAAACCCTACATTTCCAGAATCAGCCCCAGGGCCCCAACCCCCCCAAGCCCCCATTTCACAACACGCTGGCGCTACAGGCGCGTGACTTCCCCTTGCTTTGGGGCGGGGGGCTGAGACTCCTATGTGCTCCAGATTGGTCAGGCACGGCCTTCGGCCCCGCCTCCTGCCACCGCAGATTGGCCGATAGCCCGCCCCGAGCGCCCCGCCTCTGAGGGCCAGCGCACTATAAAAGAAGCCGCCCTCGCCACGTCCCCTCGCAGTTCGGCGGTCCCGCGGGTCTGTCTCTTGCTTCAACAGTGTTTGGACGGAACAGATCCGGGGACTCTCTTCCAGCCTCCGACCGCCCTCCGATTTCCTCTCCACTTGCAACCTCCGGGACCATCTTTTCGGCCATCTCCTGCTTCTGGGACCTGCCAGCACCGTTTTTGTGGTTAGCTCCTTCTTGCCGACCAACCATGAGCTCCCAGATTCGTCAGAATTATTCCACCGACGTGGAGGCAGCCGTCAACAGCCTGGTCAATATGTACCTGCAGGCCTCCTACACCTACCTCTCTCTGGTGAGTCCCCAGGACGCCCCTGGCCCTAATTTCTTCCAGCTGCGCACCTCCGGCCCTCACTGCACGCGCCGGCCTTCTTTGTGCGGTCGGGTAAACAGAGGGCGGAGTCCCCCTTGGCCTCGCCTCCCCCTAACCATTGTTGCCTCCATCTCTTCCCGTAGGGCTTCTATTTCGACCGCGATGATGTGGCTCTGGAAGGCGTGAGCCACTTCTTCCGCGAATTGGCCGAGGAGAAGCGCGAGGGCTACGAGCGTCTCCTGAAGATGCAAAACCAGCGTGGCGGCCGCGCTCTCTTCCAGGACATCAAGGTAACTAGTGTGTGGGTAATGGACTACATCTCCCAGCAGGCCGTGCGCGCGAGGAGCCTTGATTTGAGGGCTTAGGTGTTGCGTGGGCTTCTGGGAGATTGAGTTCGGTCTTGTGAACCCTCTTAACGGCTGGAAATAGAGGCACACCTCGTGCAGTGCCCCCAAGACGCGGCAGTCCACACCGCTGCATGGTCTTAGGGACGTGTAGCTGTAAGAGCTAGGACAGGGTGCGGAGAGTGATAAATACAAGCTGTTACATGTCTTTGTGGCCTGGGCCTCTGACCCCCAACGACTCTTGGGAAATGTAGGTTTAGTTCTATGTGCCGAGTGTGTGTATTCTGAGCCATTTCTCCCTTCCGTATAGAAGCCAGCTGAAGATGAGTGGGGTAAAACCCCAGACGCCATGAAAGCCGCCATGGCCCTGGAGAAAAAGCTGAACCAGGCCCTTTTGGATCTTCATGCCCTGGGTTCTGCCCACACGGACCCCCATGTACGTACCCCCTGCATCCATGGCTACCCAACTATACTCCTCAAGCCTCTGCTCCCTTTGGGCAAATTTCCTTCAGAGCCTCATTTCACACCTGTCACATTTTAATCTGCAACTGGCTGCTCTCTCTCCCTCTTTTCCAGGGATTGGGTTTCTAATTTCTCCCTCTTCTCTCTCAGCTCTGTGACTTCCTGGAGACTCACTTCCTAGATGAGGAAGTGAAGCTCATCAAGAAGATGGGTGACCACCTGACCAACCTCCACAGGCTGGGAGGCCCGGAGGCTGGGCTGGGCGAGTATCTCTTCGAAAGGCTCACTCTCAAGCACGACTAAGAGCCTTCTGAGCCCAGCGACTTCTGAAGGGCCCCTTGCAAAGTAATAGGGCTTCTGCCCAAGCCTCTCCCTCCAGCCAATAGGCAGCTTTCTTAACTATCCTAACAAGCCTTGGACCAAATGGAAATAAAGCTTTTTGATGCAGCTGGTGGTTTTGTGTGTGGTGTGGAAGATGAGGTGGGATCTGTTCTCATAAAGCTTCTGGCTGGGTTGGGATGCCAGTGAAAGAGGAGGTGGCCCCATCTCCCATTTTCTTACCTGTCCTAAGACAAGAAGCTATCTGGGTAGTGTTGAACCTGAGGGTTCTCTGCTTGCCTGGCTGTTAACTGTCCCTCCCAGATGGTAGAGATAGACTCCAGGGAGTTGAATTAAGACCTAGGTTGGTATCTAGAAACAGATCTGTCAGGTCTCAGCCAGAAACAGCCCTATTTAATGAGTGATTATGGGGCCGGGTGGGTTGATCACCTGATGTCAGGAGTTCGAGACCAGCCTGACCAACATGATGAAACCCCATCTCTACTAAAATACAAAATTAGCCGGGTGTGGTGGCTCATACCTGTAATCCCAGCTAGTCAGGAGGTTGAGGTAGGAGAATCGCTTGAACCTGGGAGGTGGAGGTTGCAGTGAGCTGAGATCGCGTCATTGCACTGCAGCCTGGGCAAAAAGAGCGGAACTCCCGTCTCAAACAAAAAACATGTCTGCCTCACGGAGGTTGCGGTGAGCTGAGATCACGCCACTGTGCTCCAGCCTGGGCAACAGAGTAAGATTCTGTCTCAAAAGCCTCAATTCTGGGAGGCAGTTGGAATTATTAGGCCCTTTATATGGGCACATTGACGCTATTGCTATGCAACTTGCATGGCAACCAGGAGGCTCACTAAGGTCTTTGCTCCAGAGTTTAGAGATTACAGCCCAAGCTTCAGTAATCCCAATGTGAGGCGCACACTGAGAGGAACTGGCAAGTGGAGCTGAGCAGCCAGGAACACGTGAGGCCCAAGCAATGCTGGACAAGGGGTTTAGGGTTCATCATAGAAATGGGATGTGAAACTTTGGGCCGGATTCTCCAAATGGGAACTGAAGAAGCTTAAAAGGCACTTGCTGGGTCCAAGCTGCAAAACTGCTGTGTCAGCTCTGACTCCTCCCCCTTCTTCCCCTGGGGCTGGGGCAGGGTGGTTCAAGCCTGTAATCACAGCACTTTGGGAGGCCAAGGCAGGAGGATCACTTGAGCCCAGGAGTTTGAGACCAGCCTAGGCAACATAGGGAGACCCCCATTCTCTAAAAGAAAAAAATAAATTTAACCAGGTGTGGTAGCAAGTACCTACAGTCCCTGTTACTTGTGAGGCTAAGGCGAGAAGATCACTGGAGCCTGGGAGGTTGAGGCTGCAGTGAGCCATGATTGCTCCACTGCACTCCAGTCTGGGATTCAGAGGCAGACCCTGTATCAAAAAAAGAAGTGGCTGGGCACGGTGGGTCACACCTGTAATCCCAGCACTTTGGGAGGCCAAGGCGGGCAGATCACCTGAGTTTAAGAGTGGAGACCAGCCTGGCCAACAACGTGAAACCCCGCCTCTACTAAAAATACAAAAATTAGCCTGATGTAGTGGCGTGCTCCTGTAGTCCCAGCTACTCAGGGGGCTAAGGCAGGAGAATTGCTTAAACCCAGGAGGCGGAGGTTACAGTGAGCCGAGACAAGATTGCTCTCCACAGCACTCCAGCCTGGAAGCAAGGCGAGACTCTTGTCTAAAAAAAAAAAAAAAACCATCCTGGCCAACATGGTGAAACCCCATCTCTACTCAAAATACAAAAATTAGCTGGGCGTGGTGGTGGGCAACTGTAATCCCAGCTACTCTGGAGGCTGAGGCAGTAGATTCACTTGAACCCGGGCATGAGCCGAGATCATGCCACTGCACTGCAGCCTGGTGACAGAGTGAGACTCTGTCTCAAAAAAAAAAAAAAAAAAAAAGCTACACGAGGTTCACAGCTGTCCTATAGATCTTCCTCCCAGTCACATAGCCCCTTTATGCCAAAGATGTCTTAAGCCAAATTTTTGCCACTTGCAAATCAAGTCCCAAGTAAGCAATCAGAGATATCTTCCATGAATGACACTGGAATTTTAGAGCAGCAAAATCCAAGTCTCTCTAGAATAGGAGGATGAGCTCAGACCAGGGAAGGGGTGGCATTGGGGGGATGTCAGAGCCAGGCCCACCAAGTGTTCATGTCTGACCACACCTGGGATTCTTAAATATAGATGTATTTTTTTTATGTCATCTCCGGACACACTCCAATCACACCCCTCCTGCCCTCCCCTCTCAACTGCAAACCAAGCGGTGCAGACACAGCACAGCACACATGAGGCGCCCTCCCTTTCACCAAAGCTGAAGGCAGGGCACAGTTTGGGGATGGAAGAGCCTCGAGGTAAATGTCGGGGTTCTAGAACCCAGTGACCTCAGTTCTGGATCATGGGAAAGGGATCAGTATGCAGTAACGTGGTAAGGTTCCAGATCTAGAAGCCAGGACCTAGAACCTAGTGGTTTCACAGTGGGCAGAGTGGTTGGGAATAAGCCAGGTTAGGGGTGGGGTAGACAGCCAGCTCTGTCCTCTGCAGGCGGATTCCCTGGAGGGAGATCTCAGATTTAGAAAGGAGGAGTTGGATCTGGTCCAGAAAGGGCCAGAAAGACAGGAAGGCATCTGGACCGAGACTGTGTGTCCTCCAGAAGGAATGAGCAGCCAAGTGGTTCTACCACCTCTTGCTTGGCCAAAGTGTAGGGGATGACAGGAGCCGGATGGAGGGATCCTCCAGGCAGAGCCTGGCTCTGACATGCCAGGGAGGGCTGGAACATGAGCCCCTCCCAGAGCCCCACTTCTGGAGTTGAAATGGAGGACCATCTGCTCTCAGTTACCTTCAAACTCTGAAAGTGCCCCGGCTCTGGACTTGATTGCCCCATTCGCAGCGACACCACGTGGTTTCCAGCACTTGGTGGCCCGCACGCCGGGCCTGAGCGTGGCCTGGTCTGTATGCTGTAGAATTTGTAAGCCACATGGGGGGCTCTAGGAGCCCCAGACCAGAAAGCACCATGCCAGGTTTCCTAAAACCTCTGGCACCACTGCAGAGTAATGGCAGATTCCTGGACTCTGGGAAGCGGTCCAGGCCCAGGGGACTCCAGGGCGCTGATTATGCATATTCTGGAGCCAGAGAAAGGCACGGCTTTGTGGATTCTGGAGTGCAGGACACTTGGAAAGTGGAGCTGGAGGGGCTGGAGTGTTTGGCGGACTGGGTGGGGGCACTGCGGGGCCACACCCAGTGCGGATCTGGAGCGGGGGTTTAGGAGCAGCATCCCTCTGCATCCTCTCTCTGGAGCAGGGAGGCAGGACAGGCGGGGAGTGTGGTGGGGCGGACTTAGTTACGCTCCTCGCCCAGGGAGCTGGTGGGGCTGAGGGGCTCGCTCGGGGTGCTGAGTGAGCTGGAGGTGGCCGTGTCCACAGAGTTGCGCTTGCTCCCGCTGGTGGAGGAGGTGCAGGATGCTCGGCGCGGCCACTCTGGTGCACGGATGTTGCGCCGGTCCTTGGCGGCCTCCTCGTCCTCATCGTAGCGCTCGCCGTCTTCCTCCAGCGGCCCGTTCCGGGGATCCTCCTCGTCCTCACTCTGGTGCGGGCTGGAGTGTCGTGACAGCGAGGGCGACGGTGGCACCGAGGCTGGCCGTGGGTAGCGGTAACCCTGGGCCTGCATACGGGGATGTGGGTGCAAACCAGGGTGAGCTGAGGACCTCACAGTCCCACCCAGGCATCCAGCCACCTCTAGGCCTTCCCACTCCAGGAGGGACCCCCACCCCACCGAAGCCCAGCCCTTTAGCTCCTGGCTAAGCAGAAATCCAGGGTCCACTCACCGCATCCGCCTCGTTGGGCTCGTAGGTGAAGTGCTCTGGAAAGGCCTTGGACAGCGCCATGTGGCGCGCAGACATATAGTACTAGGGGAAAGGAGGAGAGGGAGCAGAGGATGTGAGAGCCAGGCCCCACCCCCAGGAAGATGATGGGGTCCTGGCCACACCCTTTATGCAGATGAGCACACTGCTGCACCCCATGCAAATAATCCATCTACCTGACTCCACCCCTTATGTAGATAAGCAGACCTGTGAATGGACAGTTTCTGAGCCACACCCCTCAAACAGGGGCCGAATTCTCAAGTCAGTCACCTCTTTGGCCACACCCTTATGCAAATGAGAACGCCTGATCAATGTTCTTTTTTTCTTTTTAAACACGGTCTTCCTCTGTTACTCTAGAATGGACTGCAGTGGGTTTGATCAAGGCTCACTACAGCCTCAACCTCCGGAGCTCAAGCGACCCTACCACCTCAGCCTCCCCAGTAGCTGGGACTACAGGCACGCACCACCACGCTCGGCTGATTTTTTTTATTTTTAGTAGAAATAAAATGTTGCCCAGGTTGGTCTCTTAACTCCTGAGCTCATGCGATCCTCCCTGTTAGGCCTCCCAAAGTGCTGGGATTACAAGCATGAGCTACCATCGCGATCGGCCTGGTTCATTGCTTAAAGGGACAGCAACTGTTACAAGTAGGATGAGACCCTTCGCCCTGCACCTAAGACCCCTAGCCAGGAGCGACTGATTTGCCAGGAGAGGATAGGAAAGTGGGGGTCCTACCCGGCCTAGGTATTTCCAGTCCAGAAGGTCGGAGAGGCGCTCCGTGCGGTTCCGCTGGATGATACGCTGCCGCCGGCTCTGCTGACAGAAGCTGTAGAGGAAGGAGGTGAGCTGCGAGCAAGAATCATCCAGGCTGCGGAACCGCCGGTCGAGAATGTAGATACCTGTGGAGGCCAGGACCCAGGTTCAGAAAACATCCTGGGGAGATCTTCATGGTCTCCAGGACTCTGTGGCACCAGGACCCCTCCTCTCCCAGCGGCCCGAGAGCCCCCCCATTTCCTGGTGCCCCTGGTCTCTAAGGGTGCAAGCTCCTCCTTCCCAGGATCCAGGAGTCACTGTTCTCAAGCCCCCTTCTAGAATCCTCAGGGGCCTGGGCGCTGACCGTAAGCTGAGGGGTCTGCGATGTGTTCCTCCATGAAGCAGCCGAAGCCGGAGAGATTGGTGGAGATACTGGGGATTCCCATAACCGTGCACTCAGCTGCGGGAAGGCAGGAGAGAGACCCACTTAGCTTCTCTCATCTCCTACCGTCATAATCGCAATAGACGCCTCAACACCGCCCTCTACTGGCGCCTGTACCAAGTGCCAGGCGCTGTGCGGAGCTTCGTTGAGCCCCCACAACGAGGCTGTGCATTTTCCTATTTCTCAGAGGGGACGCTAAGAGGCTCAGAAAAGAGAACTACTTGCTCTTGCTCCAAGATGCGGGAAAGTCTATAGTTGGGAGATAAGGATGCTAATTTATTGAGCATCCCAATGTCCATTTGACTTAACTCTCACAACCTGTAGGATCAGGCCAAGGTCCATCATTCTACTTAATTGTCACAACCTGTAAGATCCTTTCTTGTGCCAGTATCTTGTACAGACTTAGTCTATTTTAACGGGGGGGTAAGATAAGGTCTCTTATTATTAGTATCCCTGTGTACAGAGCATCTAGTACGTCTTGTTTAATACCTTTAACAACCTTTAGAAATAGTTCAAGAAATGTATTATAATTTTTTGATGGATTTTTATGCTTTTTTTTTTTCTTTTGAGACAGGTTCTCACTCTGTCACCCAAGCTGTAGTGCAGTGGCACAGTCTCGGCTCACTGCAACCTTCACCTCCCGGGTTCAAGCGATTTTCGTGCCTTAGCCACCCGAGTAGCTGGGACTGCAGGCACACACCACCATGCCCAGTTAATTATTGTATTTTTTAGTAGAGACAGGGTTTCACCATGTTGGCCAGGCAGGTCTCGAACTTCTGTCCTCAGGTGATCCATCCGTCTTGGCTTCCCAAAGTGGTGAAATTATAGGCGTGAGCCACCACGCCTGGCCCAATGCTTTTTTTTTTTTCTCGAGACAAGGTCTCACTTTATCACCCAACCTGGAGGACAGTGGCTTGATCATAGCTCACTGCAGCCTTGACCTCCTAGGCTCAAGCAATCCTCCCATCTCAGCCACCCAAGTGGCTGGGACTACAAGCACTACAAGCACACAACACTACGCCTGGCTAATTAAAAAAAAGGCCGGGCACGGTGGCTCAGGCCTGTAATCCCAGCACTTTGGGAGGCCAAGGTGGGTGGATCACGAGGTCAAGAAGAGAAAAAAAAAAAAAAATCCTGGCCAACATGGTGAAACCCTGTGTCTACTAAAAATACAAAAATTATCTGGGTGTGGTGGCGGGCGCCTGTAGTCCCAGCTACTCTGGAGGCTGAGGCAGGAGAATCACTTGAACCCGGGAGGCGGTTGCAGTGAGCCAAGATTGTGCCACTGCACTCCAGCCTGGCGATAGAGCAAGACTCTGTCTCAAAAAAAAAAGAAAAAAAAAAATCTTTTATAGAGACAGGGTCTCACCATGTTGTCCAGGCTGGTCTTGAACTCCTGGGCTCAAGCTATCCTCCCACCTCAGCCTTCCAAGATGCTAGGATTATAGGTGTGAGCCATTGCCCCTGACCTATAATTATTATTATTATTATTTTAGACAGGATCTGACTCTGTCGCCCAGGCTGGAGTGCAGTGGCGCGATCTCGGCTCACTGCAACCTCTGCCTCTGGGGTTCAAACGATTCTCTCACCTCAACTTCCCGAGGGGCTGGGATTACAGGTGCCTGCCACCACCCCCGGCTAATTTTTGTATTTTTAGTAGAGATAGGGTTTCACCATGTTGGCCAGGCTGGTCTCGAACTCCTGTCCTCAAGTGATCCTCCCACCTCGGCCTCCCAAAATGTGGGGATTATAGGCATGAGCCACCATGCCTGGCCTGATCTATAATTCTTATGTAAGTTTTCCTAAAAACCTCTGTAAACTGCAAAAATAGGCACTAAATATAATAGGTCTGTCAGGCATGGTGGGGTGCACCTATAATGACAGATACTCAAGAGGCTGAGGCAGAAGCACCTGAACCTAGGAGTTCCAGGTGAGCCTGGGCAACAGAGTAATACCCCCATCTCAAAAGAGAAACAAATAGTAAAAAGCATTAAATATATATCTATGATATAGTTTGACTCTGTGTTCCCCACAAATTTCATCTCGAAATGTAGTCCCCACGTGTCGAGGGAGGGAAATGATTGGATTACGGGGGTGGTTCCCCCGCTGCTGTTCTCACGATAGTGAGTGAATTCTCACGAGATCTCATGGTTTTATAAATGTTCGTTTTTCCTGCACCCTCACATACTTTTCTCTCCTGCTGCCATGCGAAGAAGCTTCTTTCTTCCCGTTCTGCCATGACTGAGCTTTCTGACGCCTCCCCAGACATGTGGAACTGTGAGTTAATTATACCTCTTTCCGTTATAAATTACCCAGTCTTGGATATTTTTTTTTTATAGCAGTGTGAAAACAGACTAATACTATCTATCAATCTATCTATAAAACAAGGCCTATGGAAAAAGGGAATTGGGGCTGACCACATGACTTCTAATTATCATGAAAGCACAGTTTTCATGACTTGTTAAATTACTAATAAATTAGGAAATGGCACTTATTTAGCTTTAATTTTTTTTTTTTTTTCGAGACGGAGTCTCGCTCTGTCACCCAGAGCACAGCACTGCTGGAGTGCAGTGGCGTGATCTCAGCTCACTGCAACCTCCACCTCCCAAGTTCAAGCAATTCTCTGCCTCAGCCTCCCGAGTAGCTGGGACTACAGGTGCGTACCACCACACCTGGCTAATTTTTATATTTTTAGTAGAGACAGGGTTTCACCATATTGGCCAGGCTGGTCTCAAACTCCTGACCTCCTGATCTGCCCATCTTGGCCTCCCCAAGTGCTGGGATTACAGGCGTGAGCTACCACGCCCAGCCTTATTTAGCTTTAAAAACACTGGCTAATGTGAACCAACAAGAGGAAGGTGGAGTTGATGGGCACTGGGAATGTCTTACGAGGAGACTTGGCCATACTCGGCTGTATTTGTGAACTGTGCATTTCATTGCTGCTATTTGGGGGGCCAAATGCCCATGCACTGGGAGAAAGCAGTGTGAACTGTGACATCCATTTGACGCTAACTAGTCCTCAAAACCCAGTCTTGTAGTTTCTCAATACATGAGCTATTGTCACAAAAGCACGCGCTGTAGCAGAACAGATGATTACCATTGTTCCTGTTTTGCAAAGAAGGCAACAGGCTCAGAGAAGGCCAGTGCCTTGCCCCAAGACATGCTAGCTCTGTCTAGGATGCCACGACCACGCTGTCCTCTGCCCACTACACTCACCTGGCGTGTAGCCCCAAGGCTCATAGTAGGAGGGGAAGACTCCAAGGTGACAGCCACGGACAAACTCCTCATAGTCCACAGGGAGCAGGGGGCTTGTGGAGGAGAGGAACTCCGGGTGGAAAATCACCTAGTAGTGAAAAAGAAGGACTCAGCCCAAGTGCCTTATTTAACTAAGCCCTGAGATCCCAAGGTGTCCCAGAGAGGGTAAAAAGCTTGTCTAGCATCACACAGCATGTGTTTGGCAGGACCAATGTTCAAACCCAGGTCTGTCTGCCTCAGAAGCCAGGGTTTTTTCTAACCACAGCAATACCTTCGATAAAACTTATGGGGGAATGGACTGTGTGAGGCCCAAGACCCAACCCCTTCCCTCTGCCATGCCCAACCCAGCCCTGACCAAATGCCCTCACCTTCACCCTGTCGGCACTGCTATTGAAGAGGCCGATTCGGCGGATGGTGGTCAGGATGGGGTCTGAGGAGTCATCCAGCATATTGTGGGTGCACACAGGGGGGAAAGACTGCCGCTGCAGGACCCACAAGAAGGGTAAGGGGTCATGGAAGGGACAGAGAACTCCCTACTTCCTCATGAGCCATGCTGACCCTGGGGCACCCAAGGAGACCGCAAGTGCACCAGGCCGTGGGGCAACAAACCCAAGTGATCACCAAGAGTTGTGGATTCCCACTAGTACAACCCGTAAAGGTTTTCTTTCTTTCTTTTCTTTTAAATTATTATTATTATTATTTATTTTTGAGGCAGAGTCTCGCTCTGTCACCCAGGCTGGAATGCAGTGGCACAATCTTGGCTAACTGCAAGCTCCGCCTCCCAGGATCATGCCATTCTCCTGCCTCAGCCTCCCGAGTAGCTGGAACTACAGGCGCCTGCCGCCATGCCCGGCTAATTTTTTGTATTTTTAGTAGAGACAGGGTTTCACCGTGTTAGCCAGGATGGTCTTGATCTCCTGACCTCGTGATCCACCCGTCTCGGCCTCCCAAAGTGCTGGGATTACAGGCATGAGCCATCGCGCCCGGCCTATTATTATTATTTTTTTTAATAGAGATGGGGTTTCACTATGTTGGCCAAGTTGGTCTCGAACTCATGGGCTCAAGTGATACACCCGTTTCGGCCTCCCAAAGTGCTGGGATTACAGACGTGAGCCACCACACCTGGCCTGGAAAGGTTTTCTTTCCCTTAACCACCATGAGCTTAAAAGAACTACAATTCCCAGCTGTCTTTGAGGCAAAGCCGTGTTAGCAACTCCCTTACCTCCAAGGACTATGAGGAGTTGCAGCTACCTTGTTCTGTACTCTGGGCTCTATTATTAAAGAAACCCAAAGGAAGTATAATTATCCCCAGGCAATGGGGGTGGAGACTGTGCCAATATGGCAGCAAGCTTTGGAGACTGCTGGGAGTTGTAGTTTCCTTATGAAAAGTCACCTCCAACCGCCGGGCGCGGTGGCTCACGCCTGTAATCCCAGCACTTTGGGAGGCCGAGGCAGGAGGATGACGAGGTCAGGAGATCGAGACCATCCTGGCTAACACGGTGAAACCCCGTCTCTACTAAAAATACAAAAAATTAGCCAGGTGTGGTGGTGGGCGGCTGTAGTCCCAGCTACTCAGGAGGCTGGGGCAGGAGAACGGCATGAACCCGGGAGGTGGAGGTTGAAGTGAGCCAAGATTGCGCCACTGCACTCCAGCCTGGGCGACAGAGCGAGACTCCGTCTCAAAAAAAAAAAAAAAAGAAAAAAAAGAAAATTCACCTCCAACTGTAACAGAGGCCCAAAGAAACCACAATTTCCAAGAGTCTCTGGAGCAAGACAGAGCTAGTGTGATAGGAAGTCCTGGGGACTGCTGGGGTGTATAGTTCTTTGCAACTGTTCCATCATAGCTCATTAAAGACTTTACTTACCATCCCTCTACTGAGTCTAGGGGCCCGAGAAACTACAACTCCCAGCAGCCCCATGGCAGAAACATTCACAATGAGGTGGGCTGCTTTAGGGACTATTGGAAATTATAGGTTAGCCAAAACCAGTTCACGTTTTGTTTCTACAACTTAGCTGTCTAGGTTTCCATTCCCCAGGAAATGGCTCACCAATGTAGACCACAAGTACTGAAGTCCCTGGACCCCCAGAGAATGAAAAAACTCTAACTCCCAGAAGCCTCTGGACAAGGGAAGAGTCAATGCCCCAGAAAGCCAGCAGGGGCTGCTGGGAGTTGTAGTTTCTTGGGCACCTAGACTCAATAGAATGACCGTAAGTTTTATAAATGCCAATTCTCTCTGAAGTTAGGAATCTAAAGCAGCTACAATTCCCAGGGGTGTCTGGGGACCAACACACAGCCTCTGGAATAAGAAACCGCAGCTGCTGAGAGTTTGCAATGTTTTCTGGAGAATGCTGAGTGCTTTTGCTCACCTCCTGACTCCGTCCCTAAAGTGGCCCGATAAAACTACCACTCCCAGCAGTTTTAGGGGCAGACGTGGAGCCGTGTGCAGCAAGGCCCAAGGAGAGCTGAGAGTTGTAATTCTTTTATGGCTGTCTCGACCTTTTCTTTTCTTTCTTCCTTCTTTCGTGTGTGTGTGTCTATATGTGTCCGTCTCGTTCTGTTGCCCAGTCTGGAGTGCAGTGGCATAATCATAGCTCACTGCAGCCTCGACTTCCTGAGCTCAAGGCATCCTCTGGCCTCAGCCTCCCAAGTAGCTGGGATAACAGGTGTACACCACCATGCCCAGCTAATTTTTGTATTTTTGGTAGAGA
The DNA here is from genome assembly GCF_028885625.2 of Pongo pygmaeus. NCBI lineage: Eukaryota > Metazoa > Chordata > Mammalia > Primates > Hominidae > Pongo > Pongo pygmaeus. The sequence continues at coordinate 55,105,644 of NC_072393.2, forward strand.
CGGGGTTTCGCCATGTTGCCCAGGCTGGTCTCAAACTCCTGGGCTCAAGCGATCCTCCCACCTCAGCCTCCCAAAGTGCTGGGAAAACTGACAGGTGTGAGCTACCAAGCCGGGCCTTGACTTTCTTTTGGGGGTGGAGCGGGGGCGGGGGGGTAGTGTTGGATCTGGCTCTGTCCCCAGGCTGGAGTACAGTGGCACAGTCATGGCTCACTGCAGCCTCAGCCTCCTGGTCTCAAGTGATCTTCCTGCCTCAGCCTCTCAAAGCGCTGAGATTACAGGCGTGAGCCACCACTCCTGGCCCTTTATTAAATTTCTACACTTCCTTTTAAACTTCCCTTTGGGCTGGGCACAGGGACTCACGCTTGTAAACCCAGCACTTTGGGAGGCTGAGGCAGGCAGATCACTTGAGGTCAGGAGCTTGAGACTGGCCTGGCCAACATGGTGAAATCTCGTCTCTACTAAAAATACATAAATTAGCTGGGTGTGGTGGCATGTGCCTGTAACCCCAGGTACTTGGGAGGCTGAGGCAGAAGTATCGCTTGAACCCAGGAGGCAGAGGTTGCAGTGAGCTGAGATCGCGCCACTGCACTCCAGCCTGGGCGACAGAGCGAGACTCCATTTCAAAATAAATAAATAAATAAATAAATATAATAAAAATAAATAAATAAGCTTCCCTTTGCTCATTGACCCCAGAGTCCCAGAGAAACCACACCTCCCAGCAACCCTCGTGGCAGAATAAGCCACACAAAACAGCCCACCCTAAGTGCCTCCGGCAATTGAAGTTGTACGAGTCAGCACGTGCCCTTCTGTGGACCTCAGAATAGATCCCTTCATAAAGGGCTGTGGGAGAAAGCAGCACTCCCGGCAATCTCTGGGGTCTGAGCTGGCGTGGCAAGCTGCCTCTGGGGCTGCCAGGAACTGCCATCTGTCTGCACAGAGGTCCAGTCCATACCTGCGTTGCAAAGATGGCTCTCTTCATCATAGTGAAGTCCTCCTTATCCAGCATCTTGTTCATGTCGGGAAGGCTCCCACTGCAAGGCAAGCGGGGGTGTGCATGTGAGAACGGAGTGATGAGAGGGGTTAGTCAGGGCCTAGGAGGGCACAGGGCTGAGGGTGGGGCACTCACACCAGTAAGGATTCGTAAAGCTTCCTTCCGAACTTTTCCTTCACCGTGTTGGCTGTGTCCCTGGAGGAAGCAGAGCAACAGGGTCACACACACACCAGCTGTCATTTACTGTTAGGCTTCTTTAGTTAGTTAGTTAGTTTATTTTGAGACGGAGTTTGGCTCTTGTTGCCCAGGCTGGAATGCAATGGTGTGATCTCAGCTCACCGCAACCTCTGCCTCCCGGATTCAAGCGATTCTCCTGTCTCAGCCTCCCGAGTAGCTGGGATTACAGGCATGCGCCACCACGCCCGGGTAATTTTGTATTTTTAGTAAAGACGGGGTTTGTCCATGTTGGTCAGGCTGGTCTTAAACTCCCGATCTCAGGTGATCTGCCCACCTCGGCCTCCCAAAGTACTGAGATTAGAGGCGTGAGCCACCACGCCCGGCAGTTTATTTATTATTATTTTTTTTGACAGAGTTACTGTGTCGCCCAGGCTGGAGTGCAATGGTGTGATCTTGGCTCACTGCACCCTCTGCCTCCCAGGTTCAATTAATTCTCCTGCCTCAGCCTCCTGAGTAGCTGGGATTACAGGCACCTGCCACCATGGCCGGCTACTTTTTGTATTTTTAGTAGAGACGGGGTTTCACCATGTTGGCCAGGCTGGTCTCGAACTCCTGACCTCTGGCTGGTAATTGGCCACCTTGGCCTCCCAAAGTGCTGGAATTACAGGCGTGAGCCACCGCGCCCAGCTACTCTTAGGTTTCTAGGGTAGCAAGGAAACTGAGGTGTGAGCAGGGAAGCCGTGCCCTGGGGCCTCCAGGCTAGAGGATGGGGACCCAGGGGCAGGCCCTGGAAGGCTTAGATCCCATGTGCCCGACATCAGCTGTGTGGTCAGGGACAGGTGGCCTTCCCTCTCTGACTGCAGTGACTCATTTTTCAGAGGAGGATGAAAATAGAATCAACCTCAGAGGTTTGCAATGAGGACCCAAAGATGTCATGCCAAAAAGTACACACGGCAAGCCTTCCAGAAATGTCAACTATTATTAGGACTTGTACTTGTCCTGCAGATGGCAATGCTAAGCCCCATTTTATACGAAAAGAAAGTAAGATTCTGAGAAAGGACCACTTAGGCACACAAGTAAAGCTAGCAGTGTCACACGACAGCCCCATGGTCACTCCTCTACTTAAAATCCTCCCATAGCTCTGGCCGCATTTATTTTTCTTTCTTCTTTCGTCTCTTTTTCTTTTTTCTTTTCTTTTTTTTTTTTTTTTTGAGACAGAGTCTTGCTCTGTTGCCCAGGATGGTGCAATCTCCGCCACTTTCTAGGTTCAAGAAATTCTCCTGCCTCAGCCTCCTGAGTAGCTGCAATTACAAGTGTGTGCCACCACATCTGGCTAATTTTTATATTTTTAGTACCGATGGGATTTCACCACGTTGACCAGGCTGGTCTCGAACTCCTGCCCTCGTGATCTGCCCTCCTCAGCCTCCCAAAGTGCTGGGATTACAGGTGTGAGCCACCGCACCCAGCCTCTTCAGCCTCCCAAAGTGCTGGGATTACAGGTGTGAGCCACTGCACCCAGTCTCTTTCTTTCTTTCTTTCTTTTTTTTGAGACTGAGTCTCACTGTCACCCATGCTGGAGTGCATTGGCGCGATCTTGGCTTACTGCAATCTCTGCCTCCTGGGTTCGAGCGATTCTCCTGCTTAGCCTCTCGAGTAGCTAGGACTACAGATGTGTGTCACCACACCCAGCTAATTTTTTTTATTTTTAGTGAAGACGGGTTTCACCATGTTGGTCAAGCTGGTCTCAAACTCCTGACCTCAGGTGATCCACCCGCCTCGGCCTCCCAAAGTGCTGGGATTACAGGTGTGAGCCACCACACCCGACTTCTTTTTTATTTTTTTGAGACAGAGTCTCACTCTGTTGCCTAGGCTGGAGTGCAGTGGCGCAATCATGCCTCACTACAGCCTCAACCTTCAGGGCCAAAATGATCCTTCTGCCTCAGCCTCCTGGGTAGCTGGGACTACAGGTGCCCCCCATCTTGCCTCACTTTCTTCCGCTTCTCTATGAGACATGCCGCTCCAGGCCCACGGGACTCCCCACCGCGTCTCAATCATGCCTCAGGGCCTTCGTGTTTGCTGTTCCTCAGATACCTACAGGGCTTGCTCCCTCGTCACCTTTCCTCATCTCTGCCCAACAGCACTTGCTCAGTGTGGCCTGTCCTGACAACCCCGTCTCATATTCCAGTTCTGCTTTATTTTTGCCCGAAAGTAAATTCTGTCTACAGGATTTTCTAGAATACAAGCTCCATGAGGAAAGGGATCTTTCTGGTTCACAGCTGTATTCCCAGGACCTGGAATACATGAGGAGGGCAGGTCACTTGAGGTCGGGAGTTCAAGACCAGCCTGGTCAACATGGTGAAATCCCATCGGTGCTAAAAATATAAAAATTACCCAGCACATAGTAGATGCTCAGTGACTATCTGCTGCTAATGAATGAACGGTTTTACAGATGAAGAAACTGAGCTTCACTGGGAGGCGGAGGTTGCAGTGAGCCGAGATCACGCCACTACACTCCAGCCTGGGCGATAAAGTGAGACTCTGTCTCAAAAAAAAAAAAAAAAAAAAAAAAAAAAAAAAATCAGAGAAAAGAAAAAGAAACTAAGCTGGGCACAGTGGCTCACCCCTGTAATCCCAGCACTTTGGGATGCCAAGGTGGCTGGATCACCTGAGGTCAGGTGTTCGAGATCAGCCTGGCCAACATGGTGAAACCCCATCTCCATTAAAAATACAAAAAAAGGCTAGGCGTGGTGGCTCACGCCTGGAATCCCAGCACTTTGGGAAGCCGACGCAGATGGAACACCTGAGGTCAGGAGTTTGAGACCAGCCTGGCCAACATAGTGAAACCCTATCTCTAATAAAAATAAAAAGTTAGCCAGGTGTGGTGGCACACCCCTGTAGTCCCAGCTACTTAAGAGGCTGAGGCAGGAAAATCGCTTGAACCCAGGAGGCGGAGGTTGCAGTGAGCCGAGATCATGCCATTGCACTCCAGCCTGGGCGACAGCAAGACTCCATCTCAAAAAAAAAAAAAAAAAAAAGAGGGCCGGGCATGGTGGCTCACGCCTGTAATCCCAGCACTTTGGGAGGCTGAGGCGGGCAGATCATGAGGTCAGGAGTTTGAGACCAGCCTGGCCAACGTGGTGAAACCCTGTCTCTACTGAAAATACAAAAATTAGCCGGGCATGGTGGTGTGCACCTGTAGTCCCAGCTACTCGAGAGGCTGAGGCAGAAGAATTGCTTGAACCCAGGAGGTGGAGGTTGCAGTGAGCTGAGATCGTGCCACTACACTCCAGCCTGGGTGACACAGTGAGACTAGTCTCAAAAAAAGAAAAGAAAGAGAAAAGAAAAATAAACTGAGGTTCAGACAGGGGCGGTGGTTTGCCTGAACTGACCAAGCCAGTGAGGGTCGGTGGCATGAGTGAAACCTCCATGGTTTGATATCAGCACCCTGGTCACACTGTCACACATTTCCTGCCTGTGCCTTCTTACTGCCCCCAAGCTGGAAATGTCACAAGGAAGTGACTTCACTAGGAATCAATGGGGCAGGTTGATAATGTTACAGATGACAAAACTGAGACCCCAGGACTGGGCATGGTGGCTCACGCCTGTAACTCCAGCACTTTGGGAGGCTGACACAGGTGGATCGCTTGAGCTCAGGAGTTCGAGGCCAGCCTGGCCAACATGATGAAACCCCATCTCTACTAAAACTACAAAAAATTAGCCGGGCGTGGTGGCGGTCGCCTGTAGTCCCGGCTACTCGGGAGGCTGAGGCAGGAGAATGGCATGAACCCGGGAGGTGGAGCTTGTAGTGAGCTGAGATAGTGCCAGTGCACTCCAGCCTGGGCGACAGAACGAGATTCTGTCTCAAAAAAAAAAAAAATGAGCCAGGTGTGGTAGTGGGCGAAGGAGCAAGACTCCATCTCAAAAAAATAATAAAAAAAAAGAGGGCTGGGCACTGTGGCTCATGCCTGTAATCCCAGCACTTTGGGAGGCTGAGGCGGGCAGATCACAAGGTCAGGAGTTTGAGACCAGCCTGGCCAACATGGTGAAACCCCATCTCTACTGAAAATACAAAAATTAGCTGGGCATGGTGGTGCGCACGTGTAGTCCCAGCTACTCGAGAGGCTGAGGCAGGAGAATTGCTTGAACCCAGGAAGTAGAGGTTGCAGTGAGCCAAGATCGCGCCACTATACTCCAGCCTGGGCAACAGAGTGAGATTGTCTCAAAAAAAAAAAAAAAAAAAAAAAAAAAAGACTGAGACTCTAGGAGAAACACGGGACCCAAAGCATGCAGCTGGGAGTGGGCTGGGCCAGGGGCCGGAGCGAGGGCTGCTGACCAAAGCTGTTTGCGCACGGCTTGGCCTTTGAGGGTTTCCACGTTGAAATTGTTGGTCCGCGCTGGCATGATGAAGAAGGCAACCACTGTCTGCTCGCTGCCGTTCACCTGCGCAGAAAGAAAGGAGGGGGAGGCCAGGATCATGTGGGGGAAGCCTGGAACCAGCCAGCCTTTCTGCCAAGACCACTGGGATCCTGCCATACCCCTTCCTGTCAAGGAGAATTATAGGACAGTCCCCACCTGGACTCTGACCTTCTTTCTGGGTCTCTATACTCCCCTCACAGCCCCCCACCACACGCAGGGGCTTTCCTACCCCCATCTGCCTGGCTTCTTGGGTTTCTGTTCTGTTATTTTTTGTTTTGTTTTGTTTTTGAGACAGCGTCTTTTTCCGTCACCCAGGCTGGAGTGCAGTGATGTGATCTCGGCTCACTGCAACCTCCACCTCCCGGGCTCACGTGATCCTCCCCGTTCACCCTCCCGAGTAGCTGGGACTACAGGTGTGAGCCACCATGCCTGGCTAATTTAATTTTTGTATTTTTTGTAGAGATGGGGTTTCACCATGTTGCCCAGGCTGGTCTCCATCTCCTGGGCTCAAGTGATCCACCCGCCTTGGCCTCTGAAAGTGTTGGGATTACAGGCGTAAGCCACTGCACCTGGCTGTTCTCCCTAGTTATAAACTGCTTTGCTTACCCTCCCTCTGTCCCCTCATAGCCCAGGCCTCACTCTGAGCAGATAGTTGAGCCGAGCCAAGGCCTCCAGGAAGACGTCGGCACCCTTGTTGGAGAACTCATAGCGGCCGGCGATAAAGAAGTACAAGGTCTTGTCCAAGTTGAAGTCCAGATGCCTAAAGAACCCACAAGGCACGGTAAAGCCCAAAGCCCTCACCCGCTAGCCCTGGCCTCAAAACTACAAATCCCAGAAGTTACGGGTGGGGGGCAGAGGATGTCTTAGGTAATACAGAGGCATCATGGGGCCTCCTGGGAGTTGTAGTTCTTCTCTTTAGATGGAGATTTCCTTTAATCCTCAGCCCATTGTTCCGGCGCTCAAGAATTAAGGAGGCCGAATACCCAGGTGCCCCCTCCCTCAGACCCAGGAGTCTGGGCCCCCAGCTGCCCCCTCCCCCAGACCTAGATGGTTAGGCTCCCAACGCCCTCCTCTCTTAAGACCTAGGTATATGCCCCACGTACCCATAAAAATGGCCCCGCACAAACTCCTGGATTCGAGCCTTGCTCTGAGCATGGAGGTTCTGGAACTCATGCATGGCAGAAAACTTCTTCACATTCAGCCCATTGGGGGTCACAATATCTGGGATTGGGGGTGAGGGTCCCATGTTTTATTTGTTCATTCAGATCAATGTTGTGGTCGAATGAATAAATGAAGAAAACACCCTTTGCCTTTTGCAATTTTTTTGTTTCAAGAGCGTTCCTATGAGGTCCCCCCTCCCGCCTTTTGTGTTTGTTTTTGGAGACAGGGTTTCTCTCTGTCGCTCAGGCTGGAGAGCAGTGGCACAATCATAGCTCATTGCATCCCTGACCTCCTGGGCTCAAGCAATCCTCCCTCCTCAGCCTCCCGAGTAGCTGGCACTACAGGCGTGCACTACCACACCCGGCTAATTTATTGATTTTACTTTTGTAGTGATGGGGTCTTGTCATGTTGCCCAGGCTGATCTCAAACTCCTGGCTTCAAGCAGTCTTCCTGCCCTGGCCTCCTAAAGTGCTGGGATTACAGGTGTGAGCCACCATGCCTGGCCAGTTCCCTTGGTGACACACATACCCTGACTCCAAGATGCCTTCTTGCCTAATATTACTTGCTTAGGTTCACAAGCACAAGTATAAGTCTCCTCAGCTACTGCAAATGGCTAACAGGGATCTGATCCACACTGGTGATTCTGGGAAAGTTGTAGTTCTTTTGTTTCCTCTTGGCCCACCCTGAGATGGAAATGATTAAACATCCCCGAAGTCCTGCTTCTCCTAGGATATATCCTCTACTTCCAAGCTTCTTACAGGGACCTAATCATTTCTTCTCCTCATAGAAATTAAAGTATATCAACGAAAAACTACAACCCCCATCAGCACCTAGGGCAAAGTTCTGGAACATATGGAGCTAACCAGTCAAAGGCTTTCTGGGAGTTGTAGTTCTCACCTTATACGCACTGAGAACGGATACTAAGGGCTGGGAAGAATGCCCAGTTCCGACCTAACCTTTCTCAAAAGCAAAGTCCACTGATCTTCCATTCCCTTTCATAAGACCAATCTACATTAGCCAATTACAGAATTTTATCATATCTGAAATTAATATGAAAGAAATTTACCTCCCATTAGCCTCCAGAGTATATAGTCAGAGAGCCTCAAATACAGGTCACCACCCCCACAGCCTTCTGGAAGCTGTAGTTCTCTATTCTTCAGGAAAAAAAATTGTAACTGATGGTCCCCAGCTTAGGACTTAGGATGGTCCAAGTTATGATTTTTCTTTTCGAGACAGAGTTTCGCTCTTGTTGTCCAGGCTGGAGTGCAATGGTGCAATCTTGGCTCACTACAACCTCTGCCTCCTGGGTTCAAGAGATTCTCCTGCCTCAGCCTCCGGAGTAGCTGGGTGGCTGGGATTACAGGCGCCTGCCACCATGCCCAGCTAATTTTTGTATTTTTGGTAGAGAGGGGGGTCTCACAATGTTGGCCAGGCTGGTCTTGAGCACATGACCTCAGGTGATCTGCCCACCTCAGCCTTCCAAAGTGCTGGGATTACAGGTGTAAGCCACTGTGCCCAGCCAAGTTATGATTTTTCAACCTTATGATGGTGTGAAAGTTACACACATCCACACGTGTCCAATTTTGGATTTTGTGATATTCAACACTTTTTTTTTTTTTTTTTTTTGAGACAGAGTCTTACTCTGTCATCCAGGCTGGAGTGCAGTGGTGCAATCTCAGCCCACTGCAACCTCTGCCTCCCGGGTTCAAGTGATTCTCCTGCCTCAGCCTCCCGAGTAGCTGGGATTACAGGCACCCACCACCACGCCTGGCTAATTTTTGTATTTTTAGTAGAGATGGAGTTTCGCCATGTTGGCCAGGCTGGTCTCGATCTCCTGACCTCGTGATCTGCCCGCCTCGGCCTCCCAAAGTGTTGGGATTACAGGTGTGAGCCACTGCACCCGGCCTATTCAACACTTTATGACAAAATAGGTTTGTATTAAAATTAGCCAGGCATGGTGGCGGGCGCCTGTAGTCCCAGCTACTTGGGAGGCTGAGGCAGGAGAATGGCGTGAACCTGGGAGGTGGAGCTTGCAGTGAGCTGAGATAGCGTCACTGCACTCCAGCCTGGGCGACAGAGCGAGACTCCATCTCAAAAATAAATAAATAAATAACAACAAAATAAAATAAAACAGATTTGCATTGGATGATTTTGCCCAGTCGTAGGCTAACATAAAGTGTTCTGGGCACATTTAAGGTATACTAGCCTAAGCTATGATGTTCAGTAGGTTAGGTGTATTAAATGCATTTTTTTATTTTTTGAGACAGGGTCTCACTGTGTCACCCAGGCTGTGACAGGGTCTTTCCAGGCCACCCAAATCATGCAATGGCACGATCACAGCTCACTGCACCGTTGACCTCTTAGGCTCGAGCAGTCCTCCCACCTCAGCCTCCTGAGTAGCTAGGGATACAGGCACACACCACAATGTCTGGTGAATTTTTTAGACAGGGATTCGCCGTGTTGCCCAGACTGGTCTCAAATTCCCGGGCTCAAGGGGTTCTCCTGCCTTGGCCTCTCAAAGTGCTGAGATTACAGGTGTGAGCCACCGTGCCCAGCCGAAATACATTTTCGGTTGATGCTATTTCAGCTTACAGTGGGCTTCTTGGGGTGAGGAGCAACTGGCTTTGGCATAGACAGCTGCCTACCTCATTCACATCTGGGGACTTCAGCCCAGCCCCTACCTGGTTTCCTCTTGAGCAAGTACTGTGCCTCGATGGCGGTGATCTGGGACACAGTAGTGAAGACGTGAGCGCAGTGGGCTGCCGCCCTTTCCATGCAGTAGCGGTGATAGATCTGCCTCTCCCCTGCTTCCTTGTCCACGTTGAACTGCATGGAGGGGACAGCAGTCTGGTTAGAAGGACTGGGGAGAAGACTCTGGAGGTCCAGACACTGGGGTCCTAAGAGAAATTGGTGCTGGGGGCTGGATTCCTGGGTCTGAGGTAGGAGGGGTCTGGGGACTTGGACTCCTGGATCCTGGGAGAAGAGGGGGCGCCATCCCCTTGGGCCCCCCAGAGCTTTGGGTTTCCCTGGCATCCTCGCGGTCCCCCATCTGCCACGGTCCCAGCTCACGTTCTCCAGGTTGTTGTAGAAGTCCACGGCACCGGCACACAGGTAGCGCCCCAGCAGCGTGGCATGGGTGGTGAAGATGGTTGCTACAGGCAGTCGCCGGGCACGACACAGGCAGAGTCCAATGCCTGCCAACCACTCATGGAAGTGAGCAACCACGTGTAGCTTCTCCTCACTCTGCGCCAGGAACTGTGGGCAACAGGGACAGGGCCGCTGTCTCCACGAGTGTTGGGAAGAGAATCGGCAATCCCCAGTAGGGACAAGGACTCGGGGAGAGGTAAATCTGTCACCACTACTGCACAGAGTGGGCAGCGGCCCACTGCAGCAATCCCAACCGGACAGGGACCTGTAAATCCCTGAGGCAGCCCAGGCTGGTCTTGAACTTCTGGGCTCAAGTGACTGCCTCCTCAGGGGTTGACAGGAACTGAGGATTTTTTGGCCAACCATCTAAGTCCTGGCAGGGTTAGATTGGACAGACTGAAGTTTTCATGTCCCCAGGTCCTGGACATAGTCTCTAAAGACCCCTTGTCTCAAGGGTACGCTGTCTGCACCCAACATTGGCAAAAGGACTACAACTCCCAGAATGCCACAGGAGCAGCCAGTTCCTGAATTATTTGTCCCAGGGCATGAGAAATTAAGCTGCTTTTTTTTTTCTTTTCTCTTTTTTTTTTTTTTTTGAGACAGTGTCTCACTCTGTGGCCAGGCTGCAGTGCCGTGATGCGATCTCAGCTCACTGCAATTCCCGCCTCCCAGGTTCAAGCAATTCTCCTGTCTCAGCCTCCCAAGTAGCTGGGATTTGGGATTACAGGTGCCCACCACCACGCCCAGCTAATTTTTTTGTATTTTTAGTAAAGACGAGGTTTGGCCATCTTGAACTCCTGGCCTCAGGTGATCTTCCCCCATCGGCCTCCCAAAGTGCTGGGATTACAGGCATTAGCCACCGTGCTCAGCCTGGAAACTAAGCTTCTTGAGCCTTTTAAAACCTAGAAGGGGGTCAAAACCAGGTCAGGCTGGGGATTCATAAGCATCCAGGGCAGCATCTGAGAGCTGAGTCCAGTGATATCACACTAGAGAACTACAACTCCCAGAATTCCTCGGGCAAGCCCGCCAGCCTCACTTTGCGCTAGAAACCCTACGCTTGGAAGACTGGAGTAAATGAAGTTGGCATCGAGAGTAGAGCCTGGGCCCCTGGATGTCCATGTCCTCAAAGGCCAGAGCTAATCCTTGGATTAAAGGACCCTATGACTCCCAAAATGCCCAGGGAGAAGCCCATCCTCTGGCCCAGGGGCTGATGGTCATTGTAGTTTCAGGTATGGGTGGAACGTGTCAGACGGGGCCTACCTCACCCAGGAACCAGGTGGTCAGAAAGCCAAAGAGGACAGCGTCGTTGGCCTCGCGGTCGTACCACGGCACCCCGATGTTGCAGGTATCCCAGAGCTCTCCCTTCCAGCGCTCCAGGGCCCAAGCTGAGGCACCCACGTCCAGGAGCACCACCAGAGGGCCTCCCTCGATCAGCCAGCGCCCGAAATACACCTGGGATGGGGTGGGGGAGGCACCATAGGGAGGTTCTGGGCTTCAACCTCATATCTGCGTGCATCTGTGGTTCTCCCATTTGCAGGCAGATGTCTAGACTTAAGCCTCAGCTCTCTTACCTTCTGTTTCCATATCTGCTACTAATTTCTCACCTGCTGCCTTAGCCTTACTTCTCTATTTGCATGATTTATTCCTGCTACACATTTTTTCCATCTCTGTTGCAATATTTTCCCTGCCCCCTGCTTACTTACTTTCTTTCTTTTTTTTGAGATGGAGTCTCGCTCTGTGGCCCAGGCTGGAGTGCAGTGGCACAATCTCAGCTCACTGCATCCTCTGCCTCCCGGGTTCAAGCAATTCTCCTGCCTCAGCCTCCCAAGTAGCTGGGATTACAGGCACCCACCCCCACACCCGGCTAATTTTTTTTTTTTTCTTGAGACGGAGTCTGGCTCTGTTGCCCAGGCTGGAGTGCAGTGGCATGATCTCGGCTCATTGCAAGCTCCGCCTCCCGGGTTCACGCCATTCTCCTGCCTCAGCCTCTCAAGTAGCTGGGACTACAGGGGCCCGCCACCACGCCCGGCTAATTTTTTTTGTATTTTTAGTAGAGACGGGGTTTCACCATGTTAGCCAGGATGGTCTCGATCTCCTGACCTCATGATCCGCCCGCCTGGGTGTCCCAAAGTGCTGGGATTACAGGCGTGAGCCACCACACCCAGCCTCCTGTTTAATTCCTATAACTGCTACCCTTCTCTTACTCGCTGCCTCCTTTCTCTGCTTATAACCACATATGTCACATGTCCTGTGTCTATGCCCCCACTGCCCTGTCTGGCCACTCTGCAAATCATTTCTCCTACCTGCTGCCTTGTTTCTGTACTTGCTGCCACCTTTCTCTTACCAACCATCTGCATCTCCTACTCTTTTCTTTCTGATGCTAATTCCTTCCATGGGATGCTTCTTTTTTGTTTTAAGACAGAGTCTCGCCCTGTTGCCCAGGCTGGAGTGCAGTGGTATGAACACGGTTCACTGCAGCCTCAACCTCCCTGGCTCAGTCTATCCTCCCACCTCAATTCCTACAGGCGTGGGCCTCCATGCCAGGCTGATTTTTTAATTTTTTGTGGAGATGGGGTCTCACTATGTTGCCCAGGCTGATCGTGAACTGCGTTCAAGCAGTTTTCCTGCTTAGCCTCCCAAAGTGTTGACATTAGAAGTGTGAGCCACCAAACCAGGCTCTTTTTTATTTTCAGAGATAGGGTCTTGCTGTGTCCTCCAGCCTGGAATGGAGTGGTGCAATTATGGTTCACTGAAGCTTCGACCTCCCAGACTCAAGCAGTCCTCCCACCGCATGCGGCTTCCCACGTAGCTGGGACCACAGGCACACGGTATCACATCCCGGCTAATTTTTAAATTTTTTGTAAGGACAAGGTTTCACCATGTTGCCCGGGCTGGTCTCAAACTCCTGGCCTCAGCCTACCAAAGTGCTGGGATTACAGGCGTGAGCTACTGCACCCAGCCTGTAATGATTCTCTTACTGTTCATGCTGCCACTTTTCTTCCCCATGATGCCTTGTTTCTGTTCCTTTCGTCACATATCTGTCACCTGCGACCTCTCTCCTCTATCCATAGGCCCATTTTGTAGTCCAGAGCCTGCCTGCCTCCTTCCTTCTTTCCTTCCTTCCTTCCTTTCCTTCGTTCCTTTCCTTCCTTTCCTTCCTTCCCTCCCTCCTTCCCTCCCTCTCTCCTTTTTCTTTCTTCCTTTTTTTTTTTTTTTTTGACAGGGTCTCACTCCAGTCGCCCAGGCTGGAGTGCAGTGGTGCAATTATGGCTCACTGGACTGGGCGCGGTGGCTCACGCCTGTAATCCTAGCACTTTGGGAGGCCGAGGCAGGCGGATTGCCTGAGCTCAGAAGTTTGAGACCAGCCTGGGCAACACGGTGAAACCCTGTGTCTACTAAAATACAAAAAATTAGCCGGGCGTGGCGGCATGCACCTGAGGTCCCAGCTACTTGGGAGGCTGAGGCAGGAGAACTGCTTGAACGCGGGAGGCGGAGGTTGCAGTGAGTCGAGATTGCACCACTGCACTCCAGACAGAGCGACAGAGCGAGATTCTATCTCAAAAAAAAAAAAAAAAAAAATCGGCTCACTACAGTCTCCACATCCCATCCTCCCATCTCAGCCTCCTGAGTAACTGGGATCACAGGCACACACCATCATGCCTGGGTAATTTTTTGTATTTTTAGTAGAGACAGAGTTTCACCATGTTGCCCAGGCGGGTCAGGAACCCCTGGGCTCAAGCTATCCTCTCACCTCGGCCTCCCAAAGTGCTAGGATTCCAGGCATGAGCCACCGCCCTCGGCCACGCCACACATTTCTAACATAGCCCATCCTCTGTCCGTGCCTTGGGGCTGCATTTTTCTAGCCACTGCCGTGTTTCTAAAACTTGCTGTCTCACTTCTGCCTCTGCCACATTTCTCCAGTTGGCTGTTTTCCTCCCTGAGACCATGGCCTTGGTTCTGGGCCTGCTGCCACAGCAGCAGAGAAGCAGCCCCGCTCCTCGCCGACCTGGCTTTTTGCTGCCCGGAGCCTCGCTCTGAGGTCCCTCCCCCTCCCAGCTGTTGTCTGCCCTTTTGCTGGGGGGGGCTATTCTTAGGCCCCCAGCACGTGGGAAGCAGCTGCCCTCAGGAAGGGACTGGGCTGTTCTGGGTTCCCTCAGGGACACAGTCGGGCCTGAATGGATTCCAGACCCCACCGCAAACCAGAGGCTGTGAATAAGAGGAACCACAGTGCCTCTCCATCCCCAGCCTGGACCTGTCTGTCCCTTAGCCCTGCCGCCTGATGGCTTTCTTCTTGGACAACAGCATGTCTCTTTCAATCTTCATCCTGGGGCCCTGGAACTCCCCCTCCTCTCTAATCCCTGATCTGCCCATCTCAGACTCTGTCCTGTGGGTCTGTCCGCTGACCTCTCCTCTCTTCCCTGATACTCCATGCCTCTCTCTCCTTCTAGGACTGACTTTCTGAAACATCTGGCGGCCTCTCTTCTGTCCCTAGTCTGTCTATTACTCTTGCCCGTGGCTCCATCCACCCTTCTCCCTTGGTCTGCCTGTCCCCCTCACTCTCCAAGCTTGGCTGTTAGTAACAATAATGACGATGATCATAATAACAATGACAATCACTGCCCACATACTGTGCTACCTTCTTGCCAAGAACTCGACTAACCACTTTATCCTTGTTAACTGTTTCCTCCTCCCAGCACCTCTAGAAGGTAGATGCTATTAGCATGTTCATTAGCCAAGGACACACAGGCAGCAAGTGGAGGGTGAACTTGAACTTCAGGCTCCAGAATCCTGCTCCTTCCCGACCCCAGGCCCACTTCTCCCCAGCTCTGCCTGGCTGGCTGGCATTCTTTTCTGAGACAGAGTCTTGCTCCGTCTCCCAGGCTGGAGTGCAGTGGCCCAATCGCAGCTCACTGCAACCTCCGCCTCCCGGGTTCAAGCGATTCTCCTGCCTCAGCCTCCCGAGTAGCTGGGATTACAGGCGCCCGCCACCACACCCAGCTAATTTTTGTATTTTTAGTAGAGACGGGGTTTTGCCATGTTGACCAGGCTGTCTTTCGATCTTGCTCTCTTTCTCTCTGGGTCTGAGGACCTTGGCCTCTTGGATCTCCGTCTCAGTCTGTCACATACTTGCCATCTGTCTGTCCATCCGCCCATGTCTAGGATCCACCCACCCACTTCCAGGCCCTGCATCTGTCTGGGTGTCCTATCACGCCTCCTTCCTATGTCCAAGCCTGCCTTGCTCTCTGGCTGGGGCTGTCCACCCTGCCCGCTCTCCGTCACTGGCTCCCACACCAATGGCAGGCTGTCCACTCGCTTCTGCCCTGGGCTGGGCCATGTCCCACCTTGCAGCCCTTGCTGTTCATGGAATCCAGTGTCCTCTTCAGGGCCGGGGTGGGGGCCTCCAGCAGTTCCACCTGGGTCCTCACGCCCTGCTCCGTGTACGGCCCCACCAGGAAGTAGTTGTCGCCCCATTCGTCCCCCGTCACCTTCGCCTTCGTCTGCAGCACCGTGTAGATGCCACCCACTGTGGGCCCAAGCGTGTAAGGGCAGGCCCCGGCCGAGGTCCATAGTTCTGGGACCTGGGGTGGGGTGGGCCGGGGATGTAGGGGGCACTCAGGCCCCAGACCCCTAGCTCAGGGGGAAGAGGGGACTGGGAGCCCGTAGTTTGGAGTAGGGGTTAGAGGCTTGGATGAAGGGAACAGGGGGGCTGGGGGGCAGTCCTCCGGGGTCTAAGGGAGAAGGGGGCTGGGGTCAGGATCCTGAGGGAGGAGGGGGCTCAGGCTAGACTTCTGGGTCTGAGAGAGAAGGGGCTGGGTGCCGGGACCCCTTGGTCTGAAGGAATTAGGGACTGCGGCTCTAAGGATGGCAGAGCTGAGGACTACCCGGACTCAGGTTCCCGAGTTCCCAGCTCACAGGAGCTGGGTTTAAATCGCAGCCAGGCTCCAAAACCCGGTGAGGGAGACCTCCTCATGGCCAATCCAGCTTCTTACCATTGCCCAAGAGAAGCCTGCATGGTCATTCCCTGCCCCCAGGGACCTCGCTGACCTGCCTCCCAATTTCCTCTCCCTGACTAGGGACACCAGCAT
Source organism: Pongo pygmaeus (assembly GCF_028885625.2). NCBI lineage: Eukaryota > Metazoa > Chordata > Mammalia > Primates > Hominidae > Pongo > Pongo pygmaeus. Next base: position 55,121,622 of record NC_072393.2, read on the forward strand.
GCAGGGCTCTTCCTCTCCCAAGACCCCATCCCAGACCCAGGAGCCCCAGTCCCCAGCCTCCTCCCCTCCTGGAGCCCAGGCCCTGGCGATACCCGGCTGTGTGTTCACGGGCCCCCTCTCCTCTTGGAAGACACAGTCCCTTTCCCCTCCAAGACCCAGCAAAGCAACCCCCCAGACCCTGCTCTTTGAGGTGTGAGATTGGCTTGTTCCTGGGGATTTCAGCCCCAGCCTTCTCCAAGGCCAGAACCTCAGCTTTCTGAAGCCCAAGACACAGAAATGCAGGCTCCTAGCCCCTCCCATCCTAGGGCCCAGCCCCTGACTAACTTAGGACTTCCCAGCCTTCCCCTATTCCAGTACGCATGTGTCCCAGGCCAAGGGCTCCTCTACTCCTAGGAACTAATAGCTCAGGCCCTCAGCTCCTTCAAAGCCCAGGCATTCAGGCCCACAAGCCTCTCCGACCCTAGTATCTAAGGATTACAGTCTCCAGCCCGTCCCATCTTTATTCTAAAGCAGCCAGGTCCTCAGGTCCTCCCACCGCCGCTCAGGCCTCCTATCTCCCAGTCAGCTCTCTCTCAAATCTGGAGTTTTATCCCCTAGACCATGTTGTTAGGGTCATAGGTCTGAAACCCAGGCAGCTTCCCAGGTTTGCACGCAGAAATCCCATCCCCCCATCCCCTTCCCTGTTCAGGACCCAGGTATCCAGTCTCTCGGAAGCCTCCCTCCAGGACCTAGGAGTCTCATTTTAGCGCCCTCTTCCCTAGGACCCAGAACCCGGGCTTCCAGCCTCCTTTCATCTTAAGTCAAACGAACCATCCCTCTCCCACCCACCTCCGGCCTCCCAGCCCCTCCTCAAGGACACAGGAGTCACAGCCTCCTTGCCCAGGTCCCAAGGGTTCCCCTAGTAGCCCCGTCCTCCTACAACTCATAGTTCCGGGCCCCCATCCACTACTGTCCTTCTCGTCAAGGGCCCCGACGCCTGGCGTGCTCACCCTTGTTAGCCACCTCCCAGGCCACTTCGAAGAGCACTGCGTTCTCCAGGTCGAATTCATCCTCCCAGTCCTCCAGTCCTGGCAGTGAGGACATGGACAAAGTGCGGTTTAAAGGCATGGCTGGTGCAGGAAGGGGGCTCCGGGGACCTCAAGGTAGGGACCCCGGAGGTGTCCAGGGAATGCACCAGGTAGGGTGCGGGGCCGAGTAGCTGGTGCCCGACAGGAAGCTTGCAAGACGCTCAGCTTCCTACTGCAAGACCGCACCCCCGCCCCGAAGCGTTCGGACCTAAGCAGAAGGCGGCCGCAGCGTCACTGAGCCCACCGGCTCCCCTGCAGTGAAACCTCGCCGCCGCCAGGAGGCGGTGGCCGCCCCCCCAACCAGCGCCATTGGCCCACGCCCGGGGGCGGGGATTTCCGCGTGTCCTCATTGGTGGTGGAACGGGTTGGAATCTCTATGTCCTGGCCCCGCCTCGGCCGTGAGACCTCCAGGGGGCGGAGCTTGCCGCTGCGCTCTACGGAAACGATTGGTCTTCAGCTCTGTCAATCTGAAGCTGGAGGCCTCAAAGTGGGGAGGAGGAGGAGGGTGGGATAAAGAGGAAAGGAGCGTGGAGGACGTGTGGTTACTCAAAGAACAGCTAAGAATTTTGCAATCGGCCTGAGCGGGGCGGTGGTGGGGCTGAGCAAAAGGAGGAGGAGCCAGGAGGCATTGGGAATGGACCCAGGAGTTCCGGACACCCGTCTTCCAGCGCAGCCTCGGTGTGGGGGCGGGGCCTAAAGTCCCGCCACGCCCCCACAAGATTTACATATTTATGAGGAACCATTGAGATCTTTGAAGAACCAGCTAGCCTAGAGGAGCCAGAACGTCTCGCTCCTCGCGCGTTTCCGTTTCCTCTAGGACTCTGGCGGTTGGTGAGCATCATGGCAACCGTTGTAAGTGTGGGTGCATGGAGGGTGAGGAGCGAGCTAGCAGTCTCGAGTTTGAGAGAGGAGGATGCTGGAGGCCCTGACTCCTGGGTCTGAGGGAGGGGGCATCTGGGGGTTCAGACTCCTGGGTCTGAAGGAGGAGGAAGCTCGGCCTCCCAGATCTAGGGGAGAAGAGGACATGGGGGCTGGACTTCTGGATCTGAGGCGGGGAGGGGGCTGGGATCCTGGAATCTCAGGTCTGGCCCCATCGTGCTATAGGAACTCCAACTTTCAAAATCCTCTTGGCGCAACGGCCGGTTCCGCAGTCCTTGGCGCCAGTGTGTGATGAGGAGGGTTGTAGGACCTTGCGCTTCGAGCCATTTGGGAGCCTTGGATTGTTAGTGGTGCCAATGGCACTTGAGATCCAAGCTGGAAGCGCGAGAGCGCCTAGTGAGCCTTTAGTGGGAAGAAATTGTCGAGGAACAAGAGAGTCTTAGTGGAGAGGACTAAAGGATTAGGGACCCAGAAATCGGGATCTTGTCATGCTACCGTTTTGGCCATTTTCATATTTCCAATATTTCACACGGGCTGTGTCTCAGTGTAAATGCTGAATAAATTATCACTTGAATATTTGAATGAATGAATACATGTGAATGAAGGAGAGGCCAGGAAACTAGGCCTGGCACCTGCTCAATTACCTGAATAAAGAAGTGATTTTGGCTTGGCGTGGTGGCTCATGCCTGTAATCCCAGCACTTTGGGAGACCGAGGTGGGCGGATCACTTCAGGTTAGGAGTTCTTGGCTAACATGGCGAAACGCCATCTCTATTAAAAATACAAAAATTAGCCAGGTGTGGTGATGCAGGCCTTGTAATCCCAGCTAGTCAGAAGGCTGAGGCAGGAGAATCGCTTGAACCTGGGAGGCAGAAGTTGCAGTGAGCCAAGCTCGCGCCACTGCATTCCAGCCTGGGCGACAAAGCGAGACTCTGTCTCCAAAAAAAAAAAAAAAAGGTGATGTGACCTGAACTTAGGGACTGGGCTGGGCTTACAGGTGCTTCAGTTTCCATGATGAGCCCAGTCAAGATGGAGGAAGGGAGGGGGAGAAAGTTGTTGGTAGCTGGGGATGAGATTTGAGTCTGTTGCTATCACCAGGGCAAGGAGGAGGAGGAGGTGGATGGGGAAGTAGAAGAGGAAGGCTATGACCAGAACTACTGTGGAGAAAGTATTGGAGTATGAGGGGATGGTGGGTGCTGAGTTTTGAAATGACCTTGGTTTTCATGGGGCCAGTGGGCAGCAAGGTTTTGGAGAGACTTATGGTGAAAGAGAAAGTCTTTGTAGGAGACAGTCCTTGGTAAGGGGCCTGTTTATGTTGAGAGAGCTAAATTTGGGATTCCTGGATTCATGTATTTTTTGTGGGGTGGGGATGCCTAGTCTTCTGCTTGTAGTCTGGGGGTAATGTTCTATGCTCCTGGGTTCCAGCTTCCTATAGGAGACAGTAGGTGGGAAGGTTCACACAGTGACAGGGAAAGCTTGTGACCGTTGATGGCCAGAAAGTCTAAATGATTGGCTCGAGAGGGAGGAGGCTTCCTCTGGGCTAGATAACTGCATGTCCTCTCTGGGGGAAGAAGAGAAGAAAGACCTGTGGGCTGGGCACCGTGGCTCACGCCTGTAATCCCACACTTTGGGAGGCCGAGATAGAAGGATTGCTTGAGCCCAGGAATTTAAGACTAGCCCTGGCAACATAGCGAAACCCTGTCTTTACAAAAAAATAAGAAAATTAGGCCGGGCGCGGTGGCTCACACCTGTAATCCCAGCACTTTGGGAGGCCGAGGCGGGCAGTTCACGAGGTCAGGAGTTCGAGAGCAGCCTGGCCAATATGGTGAAACCCCGTCTCTACTAAAAATACAAAAAAAATTAGCCAGGCGTGGTGGCACATGCCTGTAGTCCCAGCTACTCTGGAGGCTGAGGCAGGAGAATTGCTTGAACCCGGGAGGCCAAGGTTGCAGTGAGCTGAGATCATGCCACTGCCCTCCAGCCTGGGTGACAGAGTGAGGCGCTGTCTCAAAAAAAAAGAAAAGAAAATTAGCCAAGTGTGGTGGGACACACCTGTAGTCCCAACTACTTGGGAGGCTGAGGTGGGAGGATTGCTTGAGCCTGGGAGGTGGAGGCCACAGCAGTCCAGCCTGGGTGACAAAATGAGATCTTGTCTCAAAAAAAAGAAAAAACACAAACCTGTGGGAAGGAAGGAGAGTTGGGGATGGTTGGCCTCGGTTAGCGTGCTAGCTTCTTAGGCTTCCTTTTCCTTATGAGAAATTATGAACTATTCCGAAGTGTCAGAAAATAATGTAACAGACATGCAAAGATCCACCATCCAGAATTGTTTTTTTGTTTTTTCTTTTTTTCAAGACAGAGTCTCACTCTGTCTCCCAGGCTGGAGTGCAGTGCTATGATCTTGGCTCCCTGCAGCCTCTGCCTCCCTCCCATGTTCAAATGATCCTCCTGCCTCAGCCTCCCGAGTAGCTGGGACTACAGGTGCACATCACCACGCCCAGCTAATTTTTGTATCTGTGTGTGTGTGTGTGTGTGTGTTAGTGATAGAGTCTTGCTCTGTCGCCCAGGCTGGAGTGTAGTGGCGCGATCTCTGCTCGCTACAACCTCCGCCTCCTGGGTTCAAGCAATTCTCCTGCCTCAGCTTCCCAAGTACCTGGGATTACAGGCGCCTGCCACCACGCCCAGCTAATTTTTTGTATTTTTAGTGTAGACTGGGTTTCACCATGTTGGCCAGGCTGGTTTCGAACTCCTGACCTCAAGTGATCCACCTGCCTTGACCTCCCAAAGTGCTGGGATTACGGGCATGAGCCACCGTGCCTGACCTAATTTTTGTATTTTTAGTAGAGACAGGGTTTCACCATGTTGGCCAGGCTGGTCTCGAACCCCTGACCTCAAGTGATTTGCCTGCTTCAGCCTCCCTAAGTGCTAGTAGTACAGGTGGAAGCCACTACGCCCAGCCTGTTTTTTTTTTTTTCTTAATAGCTTTATTGAGATAGAATTCACGTACTACGTAATTCACCCATTTAAAGTATACAGCTCAGTGTTTTCTAGTATATTCACAGAGTTGTGCAGCCGTTTCCACAGTCAATTTTAGAACATTGTCATCACCCCAAAAAGAAACCCCATGCCTCTTACCTGTCACCGCTAATCCTTCCATACCTCCTGTCTTCAGTTCTAGGCAGTCACTAATCTTTCTCTGTATATGCATTTGTCTATTGTGGCTACTTCATGTAGATGGAATCATACCATATGTGTCTTTCGTGTGTGGCTTCTTTCAGTCAGTATAATGTTTTCAAAGTTCATCCACGTTGTAGCATGTATCAGAACTCCATTCCTGGCTGGGCGCAGTGGCTCACGCCTATAACCCCAACACTTTGGGGCGCCAAGGCAGGTGGATCACCTAAGGTCAGGAGTTCAAGACCAGCCTGGCCAACATGGTGAAACCCCATCTCTACTAAAAAATACAAAAAAAAATAGCCAGGTGTGGTGGCGGGCACCTGTAATCCCAGCTACTCGGGAGGCTGAGGCAGAAGAATCACTTGAACCCAGGAAGCAGAGGTTGTAGTGAGCCAAGATTGCGCCATTGCACTCCAGCCTGGGTGACAGAGTGAGACTCTGTCTCAAAAAAAAAAAAAAAAAAAGAAAAAGAAAAAAGAACTCTATTCCTTTTTATGACTGAATAATATTCCGTTGCACAAATAGACCATGTTTTATTTCGCCATTCATCAGCTGATGGACATGTGGGTTGTTTCTATCTTTTGGCTGTTGTGAATAGTGCTGCTGTGAACACTCGTGTCCATGTTTTGTGTGGACTTCCGGGGGGGTCCTGAATTGTCCCGGGTGGTGTTTACTCACCTCCCTCCCCCATGTGAGAAGGGGTGGTAGCTGGCTCCTCTCTTTGGAGAACTGTCAACATGGGAGGCCTCGGTATATTCTTGTTGAATGAGCTCAGCACTTTAGAGTATCACTTATGCTAACCACAGACATTGAGTCCCGAGGTGAACAAGAGAGGCACAGGCCGTGCCCTTCATGGGACTCATGTCCACTGGAGCTGAGAATATTGATCCATCCATCTCCCTCAGGAATGTGAGATCACACGAGGAGATCAGGCTCCCAGGGAGGCCTTTCATCTGTCTGAATGTCTAGAGGTCCTAGAACTAGCCTGGCAGGGGTGGTGGTCGGAAAGGGCCACCCCTAGGGGGCAGCACTTGATCTAATTCAGTGAGAGGGCAGGGAGAGCAGTCTGGACTCAGGGGCCAGCATGTGCAAGGCCTGGTGGTTGAGAACTGGGGCCGCCTGGTACAAGGGATGCTGGGAAATTAGCAGGGGCCAGAGCATGTCCAGCTCCATGCCTGCTCCTCATTGGTGTCTGTTCTTATGGAGCTCACAGTTATTAGAAATGGGGAGGACTTGTCTGGGCACGGTGGTTCACACCTGTAATCCCAACACTTTGGGAGGCCTTGGCGGGCAGATCACTTGAGGTCAAGAGTTCGAGACCAGCCTGGCCAACCCCAGTAGAGATGGGCGAAACCCCATCTCTACTAAAAATACAAAAAAAAATTAGCCAAGTGTGGTGGTGTGTGCCTGTAGTCCCAGCTACTCAGGAGGCTGAGGCAGGAGAATCGCTTAAACCCAGGAGGCGGAGGTTGCAATGAGCTGAGATCGGGCCACTGCACTCCAACCTGGGTGACAGAGCAGACTCCGTCTCAAAAAATAAAAAATTAAAAATTAAAAAAAGGAATAAGGAGGACTTGGCCGGGCACAGTGGCTCATGCCCATAATCCCAGCACTCTGGGAGGCGAAGGCTGGTGTATCACTTGAGGCCAGGAGTTTGAGACCAGCCTGGCCAACATGGCAAAACCCCATCTCTACTAAAAATACAAAAATTAGCCAGGTGTGTTGACACACGCCTGTAATCCCAGCTACTCAGGAGGCTGAGGCAGAGAATTTCTTGAACCCAGGAGGCGGAGGTTGCAGTGAGCCGAGATTGGCCACTGCACTCCAGCCTGGGTGACAGAGCGAGACTTCATCTCAAAAAAAAAAAAAAGAAACGGGGAGGATTTCATTCATTCACCAAATAACCAAATATGTGCTGGACCCTGAGGACCAAGCTGTGGATGAGACAGACAGTCCTTGTCTTCCTGGGGCTCAACCAACCAGCCATTAGGCAGTGACAGGCAAGAGGGGTGGGGGTGACTGGTACCTGACCCATCGCCTGCCTGTGAGGGGAAGGAGTGGAAAGGACCATCTCATGGGAGGGACAGAGGAGGGTTTGGTGAAAGCTGGGACCACACTAGTCCTCTGACACATCTTCTTGCACCCCCAGACAGCCACAACCAAAGTCCCGGAGATCCGTGATGTGACAAGGATTGAGCGAATCGGTGAGTGAATTGGGTCAGGAATAGGACCTAAGCCCTGCCTGCCATGTGCCCTGACAGAGCAAACCTATTGAGGACCCCTAAGATGGAGAGGGAGGTGGCCTGCACACCAACTGCCCCCCTACTACCATTCCCCCACTTGCACTCTCTAATGGGGGAGGAGGATCCTCAGTTCCAGAGTTGGGTCAGATGATGCACTGAGGACCAGGCTGCTATCCTGGCTATCCTGGTGGGGTTCCCGGGTATATTTACCTGGAAGTCATAGATATTTACTGGGTGCTTTACTAGGTTTGGCCTCGTATACCCAGTACACACTGTGGGGTGAGTTCCCTGAGGGCAGGGCCAGGTCTGTCTCATTCCTAGCTGTGTCCCTAGCACAGGACCTGACAGAGCAGACGATCAAGAGATAACCATTGAATGCACGAGTTTGCGTCCTGTGGAACCCTTGCAGTAGCTGCATGAGGTGCATATTGTAACTGTTAGCTGAGGGAACTGAATTTTCAGAACAGCTAAATCCCTGGCCCCGGCTCACACAGAGCAGGAAGTTGAGACGCAGTGAGGCCAGCAGGGTGCGCTCTCACAAAGAGCTTTACCGGCAGGGAAGAGCCCGCATTCATTCATGCAGCAGGCTCACTGATTCAGGGCCTCCGAGAAAGGCAGTAAGGGCTCCTGGCTGTGAACATGGGTTTTAGAAGCCCAGTGCTGGATTCCTGGAGCTTAGCTCTGCCACTTTTCCACCATGTGGCCAGGGACTAACTAGTTCCTCTCTGTGCCTCAGTTTCCTTATCTGCAAGATGAAGCTATGATAGTTCACCTCATCAGTTAATGTAAGATTCAGTAAGGTAGTTCATATAAAGCATTTTGGGTCTGTGTGCCAACACTGTGTCATCTATTAAAAGTGCCAGGGGACTGGGCGCAGTGGCTCATGCCTGTAATCCCAGCACTTTGGAAGGCCGAGGTGGGCGGATCACCTGAGGTCAGGAATTTGAGACCAGCCTGGCCAACATGGTGAAACTTCGTCTCTACTAAAAATACAAAAATTTGCTGGGCATGGTGGCGCGTGCCTGTAATCCCAGCTACTCGGGAGGCTGAGGCAGGAAAATCGCTTGAACGAGGAGGTGGAGGTTGCAGTGAGCCAAGATCATGCCATTGCACTCCAGCCTGGGTGACAAGAGTGAAACTCTGTCTCTAAATAAATAAATAAATAAAAGTGCTGAGACTGGGCGCTGTAGCTCACGCCTGTAATCCCAGCACTTTGGGAGGCCAAGGTGGGTGGATCACCTGAAGTCAGGAGTTTGAGACCAGCTTGGCCAACATGGTGAAACCCTGTCTCTACTAAAAATACAAAAATTAGCCAGGCATGGTGGTGCCTGCCTATAGTCCCAGCTACTAGGGAGGATGGCGTGAACCTGGGAGGCAGAGGTTGCAGTGAGCCAGTATCGTGCCACTGCACTCCAGCTTGGGTGACAAGAGTGACTCCATCTCAAAAACAAACAAAAAGTGCCAAGTATGGCCGGGCATGATGGGTCATGCCTGTAATCCTAGCACTTTGAGAGGCAGAGTCAGGAGGACTGCTTGAATCAGGAGTTCAAAACCAGCCTGAGTCACATAGTGTGATCCTGTCTCTAAAAAAAAAAAAAATCAAAAAATTAGCTGGCAGTGGTGGTGCGTGCCTGAGTCCCAGCTACTTGGGAGAACTGCTTGAACCAAGGAGGTTCAGGATGTGGTGAGATGTGACTGCACCACTGCACTCCAGCCTGGGCGACAGTGAGACCCTCTCTCAAAAAATAAAAATAAAAAATTTTTTTTTTTTTTTGGAGATGGAGTCTCGCTCTGTCGCCCAGGCTGGAGTGCAGTGGCGCAATCTTGGCTCACTGCAAGCTCCACCTCCCGGGTTCATGCCATTCTCCTGCCTCAGCCTCCCAAGTAGCTGGGACTACAGGCGCCCGCACCACGCCTGGCTAATTTTTTGTGTTTTTAGTGGAGACGGGGTTTCCCCGTGTTGGCCAGGATGGTCTCGATCTCCTGACCTCGTGATCCGCCCACCTCGGCCTCCCAAAGTGCTGGGATTACAGGCGTGAGCCACCACGCCTGGCCAAAAAACAATAAAAAATTAAAAAAAAAAAAAAAAGATGAAGAGCCAAGCACTGCTTGTGAGCTGAGGACCCAGTAACTAGCTGCACCCAGGAGCCTCCCTTGGGGTGCTCACAGTCCACAGTCAAGCACTTGGGTCAGCAAATCTTTCTTTTTTTTTTTTTTTTTTTAAGATGGAATCTCATTCTGTCCCCCAGGCTGGAGTGCAGTGCCGCAATCTCGGCTCACTGCAAGCTCCACCTCCCGGGTTCATGCCGTTCTCCTGTCTCAGCCTCCCGAGTAGCTGGGGCTACAGGCGCCCGACACCATGCCCGTCTAATTTTTTATATTTTTAGTAGAGACGTGGTTTCACCGTGTTAGCCAGGATGGTCTCAATCTCCTGACCTTGTGATCCACCCGCCTCGGCCTCCCAAAGTGCTGGGATTACAGGCGTGAGCCACCACGCCTGGACCCTAGTAAATCTTTCTTAAAGGGTCAGATGGTAAATCTTTCCGCTGTTGAAACTACTCAACTCTCCTCTTGCAGTGCGAAGGTAGCCACAGACAGTATATAAATGGCAGTGTTCCAATACAAAGATTTTTTGGTTGGTTTTTTTTTTTGAGATGGAGTCTCGCTCGCTGTGTTGCCCAGGCTGGAGTGCAGTGGGGCGATCTCAGTTCACTGCAACCTCCACCTCCCAGGTTTAAGCGACTCTCATGCCTCAGCCTCCCGAGTACCTGAGACTACAGGTGGATGCCACCACGCCAGGCTAATTTTTGTATTTTTTAGTAGAGACGGGGTTTCACCATGTTGGCCAGGCTAGTCTCGAACTCCTGACCTCAGGTGATCTGCTTGCCTCTGCCTCCCGAAGTGCTGGGATTATAAGCGTGAGCCACTGCACCCAGCTCCAATAAAATTTTATTTGCAAAAACAGGTGGCTGGCCTCCAGGCTGAGGTTTGCTCAACCTTCATCTAATGTAAAGCATGGGAATCCCATCTTCCCCTCTTGCTGGCTGTGTGGCTGGGGCATGGGACCTAACCTCTCTGAGCTCCCTCCCCATTCATATCAATAGGTTCTGGGACTGTTGCCATTTTGATACCCAGAAGTGCTTTCAGGGTGATAGCAGCCAGGGCTCTTGTTTCATTTTATTTTGTTTTATTGAGACAGGTCTTGCTCTGTCACCCAGGCTGGAATGCAGTGGCACAATCTTGGCTCACTGCAACCTCCGCCTCCGAGGTTCAAGCAATTCTCCTACCTTAGCCTCCTGAGAAGCTGGGATTACAGTCATCTGCCACCACGCCCAGCTAATTTTTGTATTTTTAGTAGAGACAGGTTTTCACCATGTTGGCCAGGCTGGTCTCGAACTTCTGACCTCCAGTGATCCGCCTGCCTCGGCCTCCCAAAGTGCTGGGATTATAGGCAGGAGCCACTGCGCCCGGCCCCAGCCAGGGCTCTTTTTCTGCAGGGTCATATGGAATAAACTGAGAACATGTGGGTGCTGTGTAAACCATAAACACGAAGTAATTGTGATCATTAGCCCTTGTGGTTAGTTCTTGGTACAATTATGTGATTAATCAGGCCTCAGTGACTTTTGTTTAACTAGGATGCATCCTCAGAGCAGCTCCAGTTCATTGAGCATTTACCACGTTCAGCCATCTTCCTAGGGAGGTGCCAATTTGGGATATCCTTCCCACGTGCCCCTTCATTCCCCCAACCCCTGCTCCCTACTCCCACCCACCCCTTTGACAAAGAAGGAAACCAGGGCTCTGAGGGGTCAGGCCAAATGTGCAGCAAGCTGGCTAGTAACTGAGTCTTTGTTCTTTCCCTTCATATAGGTGCCCACTCCCACATCCGGGGACTGGGGCTGGACGATGCCTTGGAGCCTCGGCAGGTAGAGCAGAGGAGGCTGGGGTGTGAGGGCCTCTCCATGAAGGTCTTGGGTAGTGGGTACCCAGGGCCCTGGGGAGTGTGGGGACTATGTTACGGTCTTCTGGACCTTTGGCTACATACCCATAAACTTCAGCCACACGTGGGTTTTCTTGGTACTAAAGAATTGGTTAGGCTAGGTGTGGTGGCTCATGCCTATAATCTCAGCACTTTGGGAGGCCAAGGTGGGTGGATCACCTGAAGTCAGAGTCAAGACCAGCCTGACCAACACGGTGGAACCCCGTCTCTACTAAAAATACAAAAATTAGCCGGGCATGGTGGTGCACGCCTGTAATCCCAGCTACTCAAGAGGCTAAGGCAGGAGAATCGCTTGAACCCGGGAGGTGGAGGTTGCAATGAGCCGAGATTGTGCCACTGCCTTCCAGCCTGGGTGACATATCAAAAAAAAAATAAAAAAGAATTGGGAGTAGGTAGCAATTGCTTTGCCACCTTAAAAAAAAGTTAGACTGGGTGCAGTGGCTCACACTTGTAATCCCAACACTTTGGGAGGCTGAGGTGGGAAGATTGCTTGAGCCTAAGAGCTTGAGGCCAGCCTGGGTAACATAGTGAGACCTCATTTCTACAAAAAATTGTAAAAATTAGCTGGACATGGTGGTGCACATTGTGGTCCCAGCTACTTAAGAGGCTGAGGTGGAAGGATCTCTTGATCCCTAGAGGTCAAGGCTACAGTGAGCCATGATCATACCACTGTACTTCAGCCTGGGTGACAGCAAGCTCTTGTCTCAAAAAAAAAAAAAAAAAAAAAAGGCAGAGAAAGCTTTTTTGGCTTTTCCTGGAAGTCCCAGCTAGGAATGTCTGCTTCCATCTCACTAGCCGGGATGTGGTAGAAATGCCGTGGTAGCCCCGTAGGAAATCACCTCATGTGCTGCCTCCCACAGGCTTCGCAGGGCATGGTGGGTCAGCTGGCGGCGCGGCGGGCAGCCGGTGTGGTGCTGGAGATGATCCGGGAAGGGAAGATTGCCGGGCGGGCAGTCCTTATTGCTGGCCAGCCGGGCACGGGGAAGACGGCCATCGCCATGGGTAAGAAACCTCCCAGGGCAGGAACTCTCCTGTTCCCTGCTAAATAACTCCTCCTGTGTAAGTCAGGGTCAGGATGAGCTGCATTTAACAGATGACCCAAAATGGCAGTGGCTTAAACACTCAGGATTCATTCTCGCCCATGGAAGAATCTAGAGGTAGGCCATTTGGGGCTTATTAAGCAGTTCCAGGAAGTCTTCCATCTTCCTGCCTCATCATCCTCTGCACTTGGTTCCAGTGTCAAGAGGATGTCGTGTTCCAAGAGGGCTGCTGGAGCTCCAGCCTTCCCACTCATAATCCAGGCAGCGGGGAGAAAGGAGTTGCCATGAGGATGAACCCCCTTGAGTTGGCTTCCTTTAAACAGTCATCTTGGAAATCCTCCATGCTTCTGCTTATATCTCATTATCTCATTGACTAGAATTTAATCATATGATCACACTCTGCTTCAGGGGAGGCTGGCACATTAAATGTTTTTTTAAATTTCATAATTTGGACCATTTTTGCCTTAAGAAAATGAGGATTCTTCTGTTGGGCAAGAGGTTGTTGTAAAAATTAAAAATTAAAAAAAAACAAACAGGAAAGAAAATGAAGGTTCTGGAACTAAGGAAGAAGGGGAAGGTGGGTATTGAGGAGTCACCCAGCAGTCTTTGTTGCAGTCCACTAGTGGTTTATGATCTTTTCACTCCCAGCTGTTCCTCTTCTTCCTTGTTGAACTCCTATCTATCCTTCAAAACCCTACTTTAGCATCTCTGCCCCATTGAAGCTTTTCCTAACCCACTGCTCTTCCCACTCACTCCCACCTCTGTGCTGAGGCTGGGGCCAGGCAGGGAGAATCAGAGTAACAGCCAGGTCTTCAGTAAAGATAAAGCAGTGCCTGTTGGGGTGCCAGGCCTGGGACTGGACACTGGGGACCCATAGACGAGTTAGACCAAGGCCTGACTTCAAATAGCTCCTGGTCTGGAGGAGGTGGTCATGGACACGATCCCTTCCAAGGCAACATGTGTTACAATGCAGGTAGCACGTGACAGAGGAGGCTCCTGACTTTGGTAGGAAAACGGGGCATGTGGTGGCATTTGTTGGTAGAGGCTTCCAGAGAAGCAGATACTTGAGCTAAGCCTAGTAGGATGGCCAGGAGGCTCCTGAGCGGACACTGGGGACAGCATGTCCAGGCCCAGAATGTGGCACACACAGTACCTTCCTTCCCTCCATCCTTTCTGCTTTCCTACTCTTCTTTTTTTTTTTTTTTTTTTTTTGAGACAGTTTCACTCTGTTGCTCAGGCTGGAGTGCAGTAGTGTGATCTTTGCTCACTGCAACCTCTGCCTCCTGGGTTCAAGTGATCCTCCTGCCTCAGCCTCCCAAGTAGCTGGGATTACAGCTGTGTGCCACCACACCCAACTGATTTTCGTATTTTTAGTAGAAATGGGATTTTACCATGTTGGCCAGGCTGGCCCTGAACTCCTGACCTCAGGTGATCCACCCGCCTGCCTCGGCCTCCCAAAGTGCTGGGATTACAGGCGAGAGCCTGTAGACTTTGTTTTTTAGGCATGTTGTGACCGTGCCCGGCCTCGCCTTTCCTCTTCTTGTGTCTCCTGGGCAAAGCCTCCTGCAGGCCAAACCCTGTGCTGGGCAGCACTGGGGTGAGGCCAGCCTCTCCCTGGCGGGGACGCTCCTTAGTCTAGTGAAAGAGGCAGAGAGGACCCCTGGTGTCCCCAGATGGCATGGGCCGTGCTCATCCACTCAGTCCTCAGCAGATACTTGCTGAGTTCCGTGATGAGGGCCATTGTGCATCCGCAAAGGGGACTAAGAACAGATCCCACTTGACACTGGGCAGGAGGGTGTGGCGTCAGCCTGTCTGAAAGGGCGTGCCCCACATTGGACCAAACCTTGTGGCCAGGGAGCTGGAACGAAAGGTCTGGCGCTCAGAGCCATTGCTGGAGACAGCCCTGCTTCCTGCCAGCCACCCCAGGCCACAGGCGGTAGAGCGTCCTGCCCTGTGCCAGTTTCAGGCTGTGCAACCGTGTTACTGCTGAGCACCAGTGCCTGCCTGCCTGCCTGCCCATAGTCGCTCCTAAGCAGGCTGTCATCCCATGCTGGCACCTGTTCTATTATTATCCCCATTAGACAGAGTGGGAGACTGAGGCTCAGGGAGCAGTTGAGATCGCTCAAGATCACACAGCGCCAACTGCACTAAGTGGTGGATCTGGGATCGGAACTGAGGCAGTCTGCCTTCATCACTTATAGCTATTGTGTGGGCTCCTTGGCCTTCGTCCCTGGTCCCCTTCACCCAGCTCTGAAGCTAAACAGCTCGTAGAGGCTGGGAGACTGAGGTGTGGCGAGGTTCTAGGGTGTACCCTCTGGGCAGTGTGGGATTCTAAGCCAGGCCTGCCGGAGCAACCTGCCCTCCCTGGCTTCTCACTCACTGTCTGCCTCATGGCTGAACCCCGCTCTCCAGTTCCCCCTCCCCAGGGCTCTGCTCAGCTCGGAGCCAAGTCCTTACATGTAGGATGGCACTGAACCCTCTTTCCTGGGGTGGGAGAAGAGCTAGTTTGCCACAGAGCAGGTGTCGGGGACCTGGTGCCAGAGCGGCTTCACCTACCCAGATTGCCTCCTTCCCAGGCATGGCGCAGGCCCTGGGCCCTGACACACCATTCACAGCCATCGCCGGCAGTGAAATCTTCTCCCTGGAGATGAGCAAGACCGAGGCGCTGACGCAGGCCTTCCGGCGGTCCATTGGCGTTCGCATCAAGTAAGCGGGGGACCCAAGGTGGGTGCCAGACCCCAGAGCCTGGGAGCAACCCCGCACCCTGGGTGGCTTGTCCTTTGTCCCGGAGTTCATGGAAGGTTGTGATTCCCGAGGGCCCAGGTGTCAGGCTGTCTCCTCAGATCTGCTCTCTGGCTAGGGAGGAGACGGAGATCATCGAAGGGGAGGTGGTGGAGATCCAGATTGATCGACCGGCAACAGGGACGGTGAGTCTGTGTGGGTCTGTACCCTGCTGAGGCCACCTCCAGTGCCAGGGTTGGAGAGAGTAGATGTCAGGTCTGCACTGAGGTCAGAATCCCATGGAATGTTCTAGCTGCAGACTAGAGACATGTACATGCCTACAGTAGGAGGTCAGTTAACTTGACAATGGCTTATCCCCTTATGAGGGACATGATGGGCAATAGAAACTGAGGCGGTAAAATAATGAGAGAGATCTGTTAGTGAGTTCCCAACAGACCTCAAAACCCAACAGACTTCAAAACTCGTTCTGTGGCCGAAAGGCATGTCCTGTCCAGCTTACATGATACAGGTGATTTGCTCTCTCTTTTTTTTTTTGTTTTTGAGACAGAGTCTCCCTCTTTCCCCCAGACTGGAATGCAGTGGTGCAATCTCGGCTCACTGCAACCTCTGCCTCCCGGGTTCAAGTGATTCTCCTGCCTCAGCCTTCCGAATAGCTGAGATTACAGGTGCGAGCATGCCACCACGCCCAGCTAATTTTTGTATTTTTAGTAGAGACGGGGTTTCACCATGTTGGCCACGCTGGTCTCAAACTCCGGACCTTGGCCCCCCAAAGTGCTGGGATTACAGGCGTGAGCCACCATACCTGTCCTTTTTTTTTTTTTTTTTTTTTTTTATTACAATTTCTGTTTTCTCCTTTTTGCATAGCTGTGTTTTCTGATTTTGTGATCAACAAAAACACTTTTTATTTGGGTATAAAATAGGAATGTCAAAGTGTGACCTTTGGCAATTTTGCGAGACCTCGGGCCTATGTTGTTTTTGATAGACTTTATTTTTTAGGCATGTTGTTTGTTTGCTATTTTTATTTTTTATTTTTATTTTATTTTATTATAATTTTTTTTTTAGACGGAGTCTTGCTCTGTCGCCCAGGCTAGGGTGCAGTGGCGCAATCTCGGCTCACTGCAAGCTCCGCCTCCCGGGTTCACGACATTCTCCTGCCTCAGCCTCCCGAGTAGCTGGGACTATAGGCACCCGCCACAACGCCCGGCTAATTTTTTGTATTTTTAGTAGAGATGGGGTGTCACCATGGTCTCAATCTCCAGACCTTGTGATCTGCCCGCCTTGGCCTCCCAAAGTGCTGGGATTACAGGTGTGAGCCACCGTACCCTGCCTGTTTACTATTTTTATTAAGAGCTTGATTGAGTTTTGGCCGGGCTCAGTGGCTCACACCTGTAATCCCAGCACTTTGGGAGGCTGAGGTGGGCAATCACTTGAGGTCAGGAGTTCGAAACAAGCCTGACTAACATGGTGAAAGCCTGTCTATACTAAAAATACAAAATGGCTGGGCGCGGTGGTTCACGCCTATAATCCCAGCACTTTGGGAGGCCGAGGTGGGAGGATCACCTGAGGCCAGGAGTTCAAGACCAGCCTGACCAACATGGTGAAACCCTGTCTCTACTAAAAATACAAAAAATTAGCTGGGCGTGGTGGTGGGTGCCTGTAATCCCAGCTACTTGGGAGGCTAAGGCAGGAGAATCGCTTGAATCTGGGAGGCGGAGGTTGCAGTGAGCCGAGATCATACCATTGCACTCCAGCCTGGGCAACAAGAGCAAAACTCCATCTCAAAAAATAATAATAATAAAAATACAAAACAATTAGCTGGGCATGGTGGCACACATCTGTAATCCCAGCTACTTGGGAGGCTGAGGCAGGGGAACTACTTGAACCCGGGAAGTGGAGGTTGGAATGAGCCGAGATCGCACCACTGCACTCCAGCCTGGGCGACAGAGCAAGACTCTATCTCAAAAAAAAAAAAAAAAAAAAAAAAGAGCTTTATTCACCAGGCGCAGTAGCTCACTCCGGTAATCCCAGCACTTTGGGAGGCTGAGGCGGGCAGTTCACAAGGTCAGGAGATCGAGACCATCCTGGCTATCACGGTGAAACCCCGTCTCTACTAAAAATACAAAAATTAGCCATGCGTGGTGGTGGGCGCCTGTAGTCCCAGCTACTCGGGAGGCTGAGGCAGGAGAATGGTGTGAACCCGGGAGGCAGAGCTTGCAGTGAGCCGAGATTGCACTACTGCACTCCAGCCTGGGCGACAGAGCAAGACTCCGTCTCAAAAAAAAAAGAACTTTATTGAGTTTTAATTGACATACAGAAAGCTGTACACATTGCAAGTGTCCAGTATGGTCAGTTGGGACACACATGTTCAACTGCGGAGCTATCACCACGTCAGGCTGGTGAGCGCACCGTATCTCTTCCCCGAAGAGCTTCCTTGTGTTGTGCCCATTTTGAAGCTGCGTAAGCAGAGGCCGGAGCAGAGCCAGAAGCTTATCAACACTGGGGGCACTGGGGCAACATCAGGGCCCTCTCTGAGCCCCATCCCTGGCTCGTCCCCACTCTCAGGGCTCCAAGGTGGGCAAACTGACCCTCAAGACCACAGAGATGGAGACCATCTACGACCTGGGCACCAAGATGATTGAGTCCCTGACCAAGGACAAGGTCCAGGCCGGGTGAGCAGTCAGGGGCCATGCCAGGCAGCCAGGGGGATGGGCGAGCTTGGGCCCATTCCTTTCCTTACCCCACCCCCCATCCCCCTGTAGGGACGTGATCACCATCGACAAGGCAACGGGCAAGATCTCCAAGCTGGGCCGCTCCTTCACACGCGCCCGCGACTACGATGCTATGGGCTCCCAGGTGCGGCCGGGACTCCCGGGATCCCCTCGCCCCCAGCACTGGGGTGTTTTCATCTCCTCCATCACCCCCTTGACCCATAGGGTCTGGATCTTCCTGTCACCCTGACTGTTTGTCCTGGTACTCCTGGGTCTTCCCTGTAACCCTAGGACAGCAGGGCCCCTCAGCCTGGCACTATAGCTTCACATCGCCACATGCGGCCTGTGGCTTCTGAGGTCCTCCGGGAGCCCCCGTGACCCTCAGCGCTCTGGAATGCCCCTAGTCCTGACTACCTCCTGGGCCTGGGGTTTCCAGATGACCCCGTTTAGCCTCCCAGCTCCATTTCCTGGAGCTCCAGTCTCCCCAGACAGAGGGCTTTAGGGGCCCCCTTCATGCCCTTCCCTGTCCTGTCTCCTCCGTTCTTCCCCCACCCCCGCCCCATAGACCAAGTTCGTGCAGTGCCCAGATGGGGAGCTCCAGAAACGCAAGGAGGTGGTGCACACCGTGTCCCTGCACGAGATCGACGTCATCAACTCTCGCACCCAGGGCTTCCTGGCGCTCTTCTCAGGTGAGGCCCCTCCTGCCCTGCCCTGCCCTGCCCCAAGCCTAGCAGCCTCCCTCGGGCTCCCTCTGTTCCTGAGCTCCGAGTGTGGCCCACTTGCTCCACGCCGTTTCCTGTAACTCTGGTCCGTGGCTGCCTCTGTTCTCCACCTGCAAGTCCGCTTCGTCCCCACCCCTGCTGGTGCTGTGATGGGGGTGGGGCCCTGCCCTCTCCCCTCCTGTGTTCTCTGCCTCTGTTCCTCCTCTCTGGGGATGTTTCAGGCTCCTCGTCCCTCCTTGCTTTGCTCCCCTTCCTCCATCCCTGGCATCATCCTTCTCTGTCTTAGCCACACTCTGGCCCTGGAACCCGCCTCCTCTCTGACTTCCCTGATGCCACCTGTGCCTCCCGTAGGTGACACAGGGGAGATCAAGTCGGAAGTCCGCGAGCAGATCAATGCCAAGGTGGCCGAGTGGCGCGAGGAGGGCAAGGCGGAGATCATCCCTGGAGTGAGGACCCGTGACATGGCCGGGGCAGCTGGTGGGGCGGAGGTGGGCCGGGGAAGTGGGGGCGCAGGTGGTGACTCTCACACACACCCCAATCCCAGGTGCTGTTCATCGACGAGGTCCACATGCTGGATATCGAGAGCTTCTCCTTCCTCAACCGGGCCCTGGAGAGCGACATGGCGCCTGTCCTGATCATGGCCACCAACCGTGGCATCACGCGGTAAGCCGGCTACAGGGGCCTCTGGGGAAAACTGGATGCTCTGGGCAGTGGGTGTGGTCAGAGGGTCAACAGGAGCCTGTGTTGACACCGGGTCAGGGAGGGACGCATGACTGCAGTGTGCGCTCTTCGCTTACAAAAGGCGGGTGGGAGGCAGCTCTGCTGCCCGAGGAAGCCCAGGGACTGTGTTCTTGCTGCCTTTCTGTCTTGCTGCTCCTTTAGCCCCCAAGGCTGCAGTTTTCAAACTGCGTGCCGAGGCACCCCAGGGTGCTGCAGGAAACTCACAGGAGTGCTGTGGGATGTTTTCTAATCTTGAGGGAAGCACAGTGACATCTGTTAGACATAACATAAACTACGATTGTTCAGTCACTTCGACCCAACAACTTCGTTAACAGAACTCTTAGCATTGTGTTTGGCCTGAGGATGCCAGGGACAGATTCCTGTGACACAGAGGGTACTGTGCTCCGCTGAAGCCTGGGAGCCTCATCTCCCAGGTGTTGCCAGCACCCTGTGCACAGGGAACTCTTAGTGTTGTGTTTGGCCTGAGGATGCCGGGACAGATTCCTGTGACACAGAGGGTACTGTGCTCCGCTGAAGCCTGGGAACCTCGTCTCCCAGGTGTTGCCAGCACCCTGTGTAGCTGGGATTACGGGCACCTGCCACCATGCCCGCTGGCTGTCTTCTCCACCTCGCCACATTTTGGCCCGCAGGAAGCAGGGGGATGTGGAGGGCAGGCAGCCCCCATAGGCTGTGATCCACAGGCTGCACCCCACCCTTGCACCCACATTCCATTGCCCGGCACTGCTTGGGCTCAGGGCTGTACCTGGTGGCAAAGAAGGCTGGGGACTGTCAGCTCCAGCCCTGCAGCCATGGGCCCAGCTGAAACTGGACGGTTGGGGTGGGCATCACAAAAGGGAAGAAGTGGGCATCCTACAGAGGATGGTGGGCCTCTGTGCCTGGCTCTGTGTTTGGCTCTTTTTAACTCCTTGGATCCGCAGAAGAAGCTCAGAAGGTAGATATCACCTCAGCCCCATTTTATAGGGCAGGACAGTGAGGCCCAGTGATTTGCCCAGGTCACAAGTCTAGAAGGTAGCAGGGCCGTAATTTGGTCTCTGGATGGCTGGACACTGGAAGAGACCCCCATGGCTGATGGTGTTTTCACAGAAACTGCAGGTCAGGGCCTGGGGACTGCCCAGGGGCACCTCCTGTGGGAGGCAGCAGCTACGGGCAGCCCTGATTGTTCGTAGACTCCATATCTGAGAATCTCCTCGCTTGCTAAGATTTATTTGTAATCCCCAAATAAATATCTGCCCTGCTTTCGGCAACAAATTCAAGTCACCTGACACCCACTTTCCCAGCTGAGTGTGAATGAGGCAACACTGCCTGCTCCCTTTAGCGCTCATGCTGTAAATAAGTGTCCTTGTTGTATTCTATTTAGTGCTACGTTTGTCACTTTTGTTCTTTGAGACAGGGTCTTGCTCTGTCGCCCAGGCTGGAGTGCAGAGGCACAATCATGGCGCACTGCAGCCTCAGTGCGCACCACACACACACACACACACACACCACCCCTGGGACTCAATCAATCCTCTGGCCTCAGCCTCCTCATCAGCTGGGACCACGGGCATGCACCACTATGCCTAGCTAATTTTTGTTTTTGTTTTGAGACGGAGTCTAGCTCTGTCACCAGGCTGGAGTGCAGTGGCATGATCTCGGCTCACTGCAACCTCTGCCTCCCGGGTTCAAGCAGTTTTCCTGCTTCAGCCTCCCGAGTAGCTGGGATTATGGGCACCCACCACCATGCCCAGCTAAGTTTGGTATTTTTAGTAGAGACGGGGTTTCACCATATTGGCCAGGCTGGTCTCGAACCCCTGACCTCGTGATCTGCCCACCTCAGCCTCCCAAAGTGTTGGGATTACAGGGGTGAGCCACCGTGTCCAGCCTAATTTTTTTTTTTTTTTTTTTTTTTTTTTGTATTTTTTTGTAGAGATGGGGTTTTGCCATGTTGCCCAGGCTGGTCTCAAACTCCTGGGCTCAAGCAGTCCTCCCGTCTCAGCCTCCCAAAGTGTTGTCACTTTTTTTGTGCCTTTTTTTTTTTTTTTAACTTTTTGGGGCCATTTGTTGGTGATATTGCCATTTGAAGTGTCCGCTGTGCACAGTGCTGAAGTGCTGTCTAGTATTCTAAGTGCAAGGAGGCTGTGATGCCTGACGGAGGAAATGCCGTGTTACAGACGCTTCACTGAGCCCAAGTTAGAATGCTATTGACACGAGCTCCATGTTAGAGAATAAACAGTGATGTTACATAACAAACACATGGAAATAGAAACACACATACATGAGGCCAGGTGCGGTAGCTCACACCTGTAATCCCAGTACTTTGGGAGGCTGAGGTGGGCGGATCACGAGGTCAAGAGAACAAGACCATCCCGGCCAACATGGTGAAACCCCGTCTCTATTAGAAATAGAAAAAACTAGCGGGGCGTGGTGGCGTGCGCCTGTAGACCCAGCTACTTGGGAGGCTGAGGCAGGAGGATCGGTTGAACCTGGGAGGCGGAGGTTGCAGTGAGCCGAGATCGCGCCACTGCACTCCAGCCTCGCAACAGAGCAAGACTCCATCTCTAAAAACAAACCGAAAAGACCAGAAACACACAAATGAAAACACACATAGACCTAGATTATATATATATTGATTGATGAAAATACTGTAAGCAGAGGCTCAAGAGAGCCTAAACCTGTATTCCACTAGGAGCAGTGGCTCAGGATCAGCTAATTGGAGTGTTCACGATGACTTTTTAGAACCTCACTACTGTGAATAAGGGGAACTGACTGTATCCCCTGGCACCAGCCCTGGGCTGGCCCCGCTGCAGCAGGGAACAAGACAGGTGCAGTCCCCTCCTTTGTGAAGCTTCGTGTTGAGCACGGGAGTGGGACCTTGATCCAGTAATCCTGGAGGCAGAGATCTAGCTTAAAGCAGCCCAGCTCTGCAGAAAGGTGCCCTTGGGGGACTGACGCAGTTGTGGAAGGCTGCGTCATCGGGGGTGATGTCATCATGTGACAGGAGACACGAGCTAAAGGTTAAGTGGTGTTGGGCCCAGTGAGTGGGTGGTGATGGGAGGTGAGAGTGTTCCCAGCACAGGGAATGAAGAGGGAACATGCCCCTGACAGCCCCCTCTTTCTGCCTCTTCCTCAGAATCCGGGGCACCAGCTACCAGAGCCCTCACGGCATCCCCATAGACCTGCTGGACCGGCTGCTTATCGTCTCCACCACCCCCTACAGCGAGAAAGACACGAAGCAGATCCTCCGCATCCGGTGCGGGCAGGACCAGGCCATGCGCCTGAGAGGCAGGGCTGGGGTCTACCCTGTCAGACAAATGCTGACACTGAGGCCCGGCGGAGTGGCATGGTGACTGGGCCTGCAAGGGAGAGGGCTGAGCGGACACCCAGACAGTGGCCTCCGATCCGGGAGCAGGAGCCACGGTGGGAAAGGGAGGCGAGATACCCGTGACTGGTGTTGGGGCCAGCGCCCTGGGGGTGGTCAGGAGGCCTAGGTTTTAGGTCCAGCCCAGCCCCTTTCTCCGTGGCTCCTCTAGCCTCAGCATTCTACGGTTCTAAGATGCAGGCGCCACATATTCCCAGTGGGGAGGGGCCAGAGGGTTGCTGTGGCCACTTCTGCAGTCAGAGGCTGGGCCCCGGCTGAGCCACCCCTGTGCCCCACTACTTGCAGGTGCGAGGAGGAAGATGTGGAGATGAGTGAGGACGCCTACACGGTGCTGACCCGCATTGGGCTGGAGACGTCACTGCGCTACGCCATCCAGCTCATCACGGCTGCCAGCCTGGTGTGCCGGAAACGCAAGGTCAGCCAGCCAAATTAGCCAGCAGGGCCAGATGGCGGCAGTGAGTGACGCAGTACTTGAGGGGCTTCCAGGGTTCCGATTTCATCCTAGAATGTACATTTTCAGAGGCAGGGAATTTTCATCCCTCAGGTTGGCTTCTGTATCACCCAGCCTGGCCTATAGTAGGTGCTCAGTAAATCTCTGTTGACTGTAAGTAGATGCTGTTAGGTCCACCTTACAGATAAAGAAACTGAGGAATGAAGAGGCTGGGCCCACAACCAGGAGATGGCCAGGCAGGATTTGAACCCAGGCAGTCTGGCCCAGAATGCCCTCCCCTCACATGCCACGCTCTGCTGCCTAGAGTATGGAGGTGGCATACACTGGGGTCTGTGTTGTGAGCCTCACGGAGAGGGGCCCAACTGAGGACTCGCCTTCCCCCTCCAGGGTACAGAAGTGCAGGTGGATGACATCAAGCGGGTCTACTCACTCTTCCTGGACGAGTCCCGCTCCACGCAGTACATGAAGGAGTACCAGGACGCCTTCCTCTTCAATGAACTCAGTAAGAATCCCCACCCCGCACCTGCACTGCCAGAGCCAACCTCAGAGGGAGGAAGAGGGAGCTCGGCCTAGAAGGCTCAGGCCCTGCCTCCTGGGCGACACTGACCATGTGGCCTTCCTTCTCCCCACAGAAGGCGAGACCATGGACACCTCCTGAGCTGGATGTCATCCCCCAACCCCACCCTGTTTTCTACCAGAGTTCTGACACTGTGACTTTGTATGAAATGGTTTGGAAGCTGGACCCACCCTGTGTGTGTGTGGTTGCCCTGAGCCCACAGAAAGACACCTCCAGAGTGCGGATTGAGAAGCTTTTATTGTGGGAGGAACGGGGTATCTGAGGGCTCCAGGAGTCGGGATGGACTTGGAAGGCTGCAGGGAGGGTCTTTAGAGGAAGAGGAGGCCTGGGAGTTGGGGGTGGTCACAGGTCAAGGGGTGGTCCTTGGGACCCCCACAGTCAGAGGTGCTGCGGCGGCAGAGTCCACAGTGACAGCTGAGAGCCACGGCGTAGGAGACCACGGGGTCCACACCACGCGGGCAGCCAGGGAGCCAGATAGACTCGAAGCGCACGTCGCGGTAGGTGCATACCACCTGAGGCAGGGGCGGCAGGACCGACTGCAGCACGCGCGTCTGGAAGCCGTTTGGGTGGGGAATGAGCATGTGCCTGGGGCCAGCGCCTCAGCTGAGCTCCCCAGCTGACCCCACAGGTTCTAGACTCAGGTGTCCAGGAAGCCCTCTGTTTCTGCCCTCCCACACCCCATTCCCCAACCGCAGGCCACAGAGGCAGACCACCTTTCCTCCCCCGCTGCCTCTGTGGGTCTGGCCCTGAGGTGGCAGCACCTGCCCTGGCCCCAGGCAGCTCACCATGGTGGGGCAGTAGCCGGCACAGATGGTGGTGTTGACGGTGACGCACACGGGGCAGCCCTCCTTCTCGACAGCCAGGGTGGCATTGATGGGGCGGCACCGTGGCCGAAGCGGCTCCTTGGATGCCCATGTCCTGCCCATGCTCAGCAGCATCAACAGCAGCAGCCCCTGGGACAAGGACACTGCTTCACCCGGGTCTGAGACTGCAGCCCTGAGCCCTGGCCTTCCCATCCCCCGGGGTATACCACCCACAGACACCCAGAGACCCTTCCCGGCATCTCCTATTCAGGACCCACCACCTGGACACCTGCCTTTCAGAGCCCCCCCCACAGCCCAGAGGACCCGAGATACCCCAACATTTCAGATCCCCACCCTCAGGAACTGCCCCACCTGAAGCTTACTGGGGGTCACGCTCCTTCAGAAAGAGGCCTCCTTCCACCGCTCACACGGGTCTGCCGCTTCTCATGCCAGTGATGGCCTGGAGGGAGGTGGAAGGTGCCCAGGGGCCCTGCAGTCTTACCTGGAGCATCTCCATCCTTGGTGTGTCCCCTGCCTCGTGTACCTGGCTTTATACCTCGGGGTTGTGGGGGCGGCAAGGCCACCAGGAGGTGATAGGATGCTGGGGTAACCTGGACACTAATCCCCCTGGGGGCGAGAGGTGCACACGGCCAGGGAGGTGCAGGAGTGGCTCAGCAGAGCGCCGCAGCCCTCTCCCCTCAGTGGTCCAGCGCCAGGGGTGAGGCAGAGGCCACGGTGAAGTGACCTCAGAGACTCAGTCGTCGAGTGCTAGGGACTAGTTGAGGCTGGAGGCACAGGGAGTAGGGTGTAGGAAGGCCTGCCTCTGCCTATGGTGGGGTCTTGGGAGCCAGGAGGAGGCCGTGACCCGAGAAAGGTGCTGGACTGAAGCCTCAACCCTCCACTTGAGTCATTCCTGCACCACAGTCCAACCTAACAGGAGGGGCGCTGCTTCGGACTTAGGTTCTGCCCAGTGAGAGAGGGTCTCCCCGTGACTGAGCTGCCAGGGAAGCCACTTGACCCAGATGCCCCCAAAGAGGGATTCAGCCTGAGCCACACCTCTCCCTTAGGGACCTCCGCCCACCCTACCCTCAAGCCAGGATGCCCGGAGCGTCCCCGGAAATGCGTGTGCTTCAGGTGATTTAACTCATTATTTAATACGCCCTCAGGGTGCGTGTCTTGCCCCTGGGGCCACAGCCACCGGGGACATTATCTGGACTTAGTCCCCTCTCCGCGACGCCGCAGCTGAGTGGGTGTCTGGGCTAGTCCCGCCCCCACGTTGCCAATAGACGTAATGAGTGCGACTCAGGCTGGGTCCGGACCCCTCCTAGTGAGCAGAGGTCCGGAGCTCCGCTCGCCCGCGCGGCCCTGGGAGCGGGTCTGGGGTGGGGCTGGCCGGGCCGGCTCACACCAGCGCCGGCTTCGAGCTGCCATAGCTGAAGTTCTCGGTACTGTAGGCTTTCGGCACGCTGTGGATGCCCCGCAGGGGCTTCCAGTGCGGGCCGCCCCAGGGCGCTTCCAGCGGGCAGAAGCGGTCGAGCCGCCGGAGCGGGTGCAGCAGGGGGATGTAAGACTCCTGAGCCAGAGACAGGGCGCCCCGGTGCGGCATGGCCGAGGTCACCGGGCTGACGCGCGGCACGCGGACCCGCGGTGGTCGGGGCGGCCTCTGCGGGCCGTGGCCCCAGACCTGGGGCGTCCCTTCGAAGCTCCAGTAGGTCAGGGAGTCCTTGCGGGGGTATCCGGACAGCTCCGTCCTGTGGCAGCAGGGCAGGATGGTGAGGATACAGCTGGATCCTTGGGGACGAGGTTCAGACCTCGGGATCTAAGGAGTCTGCACATTCAAACTCCTGCATTTCCAGGCGAGGACCCCTTAGGAAGGACGCGACCGGGCACGCGTAGCCTGCGTTCCTGGGTCCTCGAGGTACTTAACGTCCTGGAAACTGAGCTTTCGCATCCTAGGGAAGTAAAAGGGGACTTTCGCTTCCTTGGGAAGGAGTATCTGGGGGCTTAAGTACCGAAGGAGGCCCTGCCCTCAGATCCAGAATCCCCTCGAGCCGCTGTGCAGGCTTCCTGTCCCTACCGCGGTTCCTGAGAGGTGACACTAAGGACTCCTGGGTGCTTAAAAAAAAGGGGGGGAGGGGCTGGGGCCTGAACTTTGGTTCTTGCTGCTACAGGAGTCGAGGCTGAAACCACCGGGTCAGGGAATGGGAGCCAGCCCAGGGGCTCGGCGTGCACCGGCCACGGCTGGGGCTAGGCAGGAGGCGGTGCCGAGCGAGAGCCCGGCTTACTTGGGATAGAACCGAAAGTCCCGCGCCGAGGTGGTTAGATAGAGCTGGCGGCGGTCCAGGACGCCCCGGTCGGATACTGTGAAAGGCCGGCCAGACAGCGCGGGGTTCTGCGTCCAGGCGATTAGAGCCTGAGCAACATTGGGGGAGGAGGCATACCCAAGACCTAGATTTCATACCCCATCCCAAGCCCTGGGTCCCGAGTTCAGAATCCCTCTCCTTCGGCCTCGACAGCCATGACGGCCACGGCCCTCGCACCCCGCCCCAGAGTCAGAGCCCTTCCTGCCACCCACGCCAGGGAACTTCAGCTTCCTTCCTCATACCCGAACCCTTCCCAGCCTCACCTCCCTAAATCCAAGTACCTCCTGCTGGTCAAGGAACGCAAACCCAAGCCCCCAGCCACCAAAAACAACCTCCCTGGTTCCGCTCCCGGTCTTAAACCGTCTTGGTGTGGCCACTGGAGCTGAGCTGCATCTTGGGCAGCAACTCCACGTTACCTCTCCCAACTTCCACCTGACCCCGTCTCAGAATATTCTAGTCTCGTCCCCACCCACAGCCCGCCGTCGAGCTCCGCAGCAGCTTCGGAACCCTGAAAGTGAGTTTGTAGCCCCTGGTCCTTTTGGCCTGGCCTGGATGCCCAGCCCCTCCCCCGGCTCCTCTAACCTCCAGATCCCGCCTCAGGCCCTTTAGCCACGCCCCAAAGACGTGATTCCTTCTGGCCCCGCCCAAAGCTCCCGGAGCTCCGCCCCATCTCGCCAGCGCCGGCTTCCACCCAGCCACCTGGGAAGGCCCCCCGCGGTGGTGGTCTGCGAGTTGTGGGGGCTGGGGGCCGAAGTATTCCGGAGCGCGCGGGTCCCCGCTGGGAGAGCCAGTGTACTGCGCCCTCGTCTCGCTGCTCTGGTACTTTGTGGTCAGTGGGAGGCACCAGCCGCGGTGTCTGAGCTGCGGAAAGGCGACGCAGAGACTCATGTGAAGGAGCAGGGGACTCAAATGCAGTCCCCCGCCCTGTCCCCTGCAGACTCCGGCACTCCCCAAACTACCTTTTCTCCTGAATCCTTGATCCCCACAGTCCGCGTGGGGTCTGCAGGCTCTGGGGCTCTGGGCTGGGCGCAGGGCCAGCCATGGGTCTTGGGCACGTAGGCCGAGCCAGAGGTTGTCTCCCATCTGCTGAGGACCTCGTCGAAAGCCCAGATGCGAGAATCCTGCTTTGCAGTCGGAGGTAGAGGGTCCGCGACCGTGGACTGGAGAGAAGGCGCCGCACATCAGCTAGAAAGACTCAGGAGTCCCTATCACCCCCCACCCCAAACTCTGACGTCTTCCAGTCGGCCCCCAGCCCTTTCCTCTGCAGTCCCTGGCATTCAGCTTCCCTGGCCCCTCCTCTCTCAGACCCAGGACTCCAGGACCCTCCTCCTTCAGAGAGGAGTCCAAGCTCCCAATCCCCTTTTCTCAGCCCCCATCTTTCTGGGTCCCCAGGCCCGGCAGGGCTGCAGCCTAGGGTCTGCTCACCTGCACCGTGGGCGGGGTGAAGGGTATGGGTGGGATAATGCGGTGGGCAACGTAGCTGCTGGTGAGATGCCAGCTGGGCCTGGATCCAGGTACCTCGGTTGCAGAGATACGACAGCAAGCGGGGCCACAGCACAGAGCCAGGGTGCCACTGGCCATGGTTCCACCCCCACTCCGTAGCCAAGCAGGAGCTGGCTTGTTGTGGTTGTTGCCCCAGGTGACAGAACCCGCCCACCCAGAACCTAGTCAATCAAGAGCCTGCAGGCCCCTGGATGGATGGAGCGAGAAAGAGACCCAGAGACAGGGACCCCAAGAGGGTTACAAAGAAACACAAGGAGGGGGAATGGAGACTTAAAGAGAGGAGGGCGGAAGGGGAAGGAGAAGTTCAGAATTTCAGAGACCCAGGGGGTGGGGGAGAGAGAAACCCAAAAAGAGGGGCAGGGACCTGGAGGTGTCAGAGATCCAGACAGAGAGACAGAGACCCCTGCACTGCACCCAGCAACTCAGGACATCCATGAGAAACACCCCCCTTTCTTCCAGGGCCCAAATGCTCCCGGCTGCTTCCTCCCTCTGCCGGGCCTGCCCACCTCAGGGTAACGATTTCCAGACATCCCCAGGGCTTCCTAACCCTCCCCGCACGCACGTGCTGAAGTAATCAGCACCAGCATGGCTATCCTGCCTGCCTTTGATTTGCTTGAAAAGTTCCACCTGGGTAGGCAGGGTGTGGAAAGAGGGAGGGACCCACAGAGAAGTGCACCGGACCATAGCGAAAAAGATGGGCTTTGATGAGTGAGAAAGAAATACAAGAGAGGAGAGAGACAGGGAGGAAGACACAGACCACGTTGGAAACGGAGCTATTAGTACTCACCCAGAGGCTAGAGCCACCGGAAGTTACAGACAGAGAGGAAGGTGGCAAAAAAGAGCAAAATCAGAGATGGTAACAAGGAGATGTAGAAACGGAGGCAGCCATACCCCACCCCGCCCAGGGGCCTGGTCTGTACAGATTGGTGGAGGACGTGCCTATGTCCTTTGCTCAAAGCTGGACCTGAGAGAGAGAGGGGGGGAAAGAAAGTGAGAGAGAGAGAGAGAGAGTGTGTGTGTGTGTGTCTGTGTGTGTGTCTGTGTGTTGGCAACACATGTGGGGAGATGGGTAATAGGTAAAGGGCTATTGTGAAGTCCTGTGGTCTGTCCCAGACAGAGAGAAAGAGAAAGAGTGTGTGTGTGTGTGTGTCTGTCTGTCTGTCTGTGTGTTGGCAACACGTGGGGAGATGGATAATAGGTGAAGGGCTACTGTGAACTCCTGTGGTCTGTCCCTGGCTTCCCTTGTCATTTCTTCACCATATAGAGCTTTTGGTCACCAGGCACGATGACTCACTCCTGTAATCCCAGCACTATGAGAGGCAGAGGCAGGCAGATAACTTGAGGTTAGGAGTTTGAGACCAGCCTGGCCAACATGGCAAAATCCTGTCTCTATCGAAAAATATAAAAATTAGCCGGGCATGGTGGCGCACACCTGTAATCCCAACTAAGGCAGGAGAATCACTTGAACTCAGGAGGTGAAAGTGGCAGTGAGCTGAGATCACGCCACTGCACTCCAGCCTGGGCAACAGAACAAGACTCCATCTCTAAAAAAAAAAAATTAGCCTCTGATCTAGGCCTCTGCCTCCTCAACCCTCATTATCTCATCCCACGAGCCCATTCTTCAGACAAAGAAACCTGAGGCTGCCTTCTGCAGCCAGGCCCACAATCCCACTTACCCTTCCTCCCCGAATCAGGCTTCTGGGGCCCTAATGTTGGATTTTGCTGACCCTACTCAAGGGCTCTCAATGACCAGTAACCCCCTGATCCTAGCCAGGGGGCCGGCGAGTTAGTCAGAACCTCATGTCCCACTCAAACTGGACAATTTTTTTTTTTTTTTTGAGACGGACTTTCCCTCTTTTTGCCCAGGCTGGAGTGCAATGGCACAGTCTCCGCTCACTGCAACCTCTGCCTCCTGGGTTCAAGCGATTCTCCTGCCTCACCCTCCAGAGTAGCTTGGATTACAGGCATCCGCCTCCACGCCCAGCTAATTTCTTTATGTAATTTTAGTAGAGACGGGGTTTCACAATGTTAACCAGGCTGGTCTTGAACTCCTGACCTCAGGTGATTCGCCTGTCTTGGCCTCTCAAAGTGCTGGGATTACAGGCATGAGCCATCGCACTTGGCCATAAAGCTGGAAAATTTTAAGGTCTGTTTCTTTCCCAATGTAGAGTAAAGGTGCGATGTCATCCCCCGACCCCACCCTGTTTTCTACCAGAGTTCTGATACCGTGACTCTGTATGAAATGATTTGGAAACTGGACCCACCCTGTGTGTGTGTGGTTGCCCTGAGCCCACAGAAAGACACCTCCAGAGTGTGGATTGAGAAGCCTTTATTGTGGGAGGAACGGGGTGCCTGAGGGCTCCGGGAGTCGGGATGGACTTGGAAGGCTGGGGGGAGGGGCCTTTGAGGAAGAGGGGTCCTGGAAGCGGGGGTCATCACAGGTCAAGGGGTGGTCCTTGGGACCCCCGCAGTCAGTGGTGCTGCGGCGGCAGAGTGCACATTGACAGCTGAGAGCCACGGCGTAGGAGACCACGGGGTTCACGCCTCGCGGGCAGCCAGGGAGCCGGATGTATTCGAAGCGCACATCGCGGTAGTTGCACACCACCTGAGGCAGGGGCGGCAGGACCGACTGCAGCACGCGCGTCTGGAAGCCGTTTGAGTGGGGGAATGAGCATGTGCCTGGGGCCAGCGCTTCAGCTGAGCTCCCCAGCTGCCCCCACAGCTGTCAGACTCAGGAGTCCAGGAAGCCCTCTGTTTCTGCCCTCCCACACCCCATTTCCGAGCCCCTGACCAGAGAGGCAGACCACCCTTCCTCCCCCACTGCCTCTGTGGGTCTGGCCCTGAGGTGGCAGCACCTGCCCCGGCCCCAGGCAACTCACCATGGTGGGACAGTAGCCGGCACAGATGGTGGTGTTGACGGTGACACACACGGGGCAGCCCTCCTTCTCGACAGCCAGGGTGGCATTGATGGGGCGGCACCGTGGCCGAAGCGGCTCCTTGGATGCCCATGTCCCGCCCATGCTCAGCAGCATCAACAGCAGCAGCCCCTGGGACAAGAACACTGCTTCACCCGGGTCTGAGACCGCAGCCCTGAGCCCTGGCCTTCCCATCCCCCGGGGTACACCACCCACAGACACCCAGAGACCCTTCCCGGCATCTCCTATTCAGGACCCACCACCCGGACACCTGACTTTCACAGCCCCCCCCACAGTCCAGAGGAACCGAGATACCCCAACATTTCAGATCCCCACCCTCAGGAACTGCCCCACCTGAAGCTTACTGGGGGTCATGCCCCTCCAGAAAGAGGCCTCCTTCCACCGCTCACACGGGTCTGCCCCTTCTCATGCCAGTGATGGCCTGGAGGGAGGTGGAAGGTGCCCAGGGGCCCTGCAGTCTTACCTGGAGCATCTCCATCCTTGGTGCGTCCCCTGCCTCGTGAACCAGGAGGTGATAGGATGCTGGGATGATCTCGACACTAACCCCTCGGGGGGCAAGAGGTAGACAAGGCCAGGGAGGTGCAGGAGTGCCTCAGCAGAGCGCCCCAGCCCTCTCCCCTCAGTGGTTCAGCGCCAAGGGTGAGACAGAGACCACGGTGAAGTGACCTCAGAGACTCACTTCTCTGAGCCTCAACGCTCCTCTACTTGAAGCTTTCCTGCGCCACAGTCCAACCTCCCAGGAGGGGCGCGGCTTCGGACTTAGCTCCTGCCCAATGAGAGAGGGTCTCCCTGTGACTGAGCTGCCAGGGAAGCCACTTGAACCAGGTGCCCCCATCGAGGGTTTCAGCCTGAGCCACACCTCTCCCTTTGGGACCTCCGCCCACTCTACCCTCAAGCCAGGATGCCTGGAGCGGTCCCCGGAAATGCGTGTGCTTCAGGTGATTTAACTGATTATTGAATAGGCCCGCAGGGCGGTGTGTCCTACCCTCGGGGCCGCAGCCTCAGAGGACATTATCTGGACTTAGCCCTTCCCCGCGATGCCATCAAGCTGGACAATTTTAAAGTCTATTTCTTTCCCAATATAGGGTATAGGTTGGCACAGGGAAGAGGGCTAGAAACCTGACTTGAGCTCCCCGCCCAGGGCTGAACTCTCCAGCGGGCTGAACTCTCCAGCATCCTGATCACTTCTCATTCAACCTTGCTTGTAGTCCACCTGTGATCGGTAGCTCATTATCTCAAAACAGAATATTCTAAGCCCACCCCTGCCCGCTCTCACCAAGTAAGATTTCTCATTTGAACCCCAGCTCCCAGATACTTAAAGGCCTTCTGTAGACCATGTTCTCAAGGTCCCCTGGCCATCTGCTTGCATGTTCCAGTTTCTCTCCTCCCCCATCCATATCATGAAATGTGCCCTCCCACTCCCCAGGATGGGCCAGGTGGTGTCCTCTGTGACTGAGCAGTCAGCAACTTAACACCAAAGGTCACCAATGATCAAATGCATGAGAGTTGATCCGAGGAGTTATGTATTAGGGCCAAGAAAGAGTAAACACTAAGTAAATAATGGCTATTATCATCATCATCATCATCGTGATTACCCTCAAGTTCCCCCGGGAGAACTCCCATTCAACCTTCAAAACCCCATGTGGTAGCACCCATCCTGCAGAGATTGAGCTCAAATTCAGAGACTTGTGATTTTGTGAAGATTTAATGAGTTCCCCAATTGGGGTCCATAGAGCAACTGGGCCAACCCTGAGGTCTCTCAACATCCAGCTCTGTTCTTTTTCTGCCTGACCAGTTCCTGGGTATAAGTCTCAGGCCCGGCCAGTCTGGCTGAGGAGTGTGCAGACACAGGCAGTGCCAATTTGAATCCATCGCCAGTTCACAGGTCCCTGGGCATCAGCGATCAATGCCCGCACATAGGACTGCTTGGCCTTGCACTCAGACACCCAGTGCCGCCGGTCCACAGCCCGGCGGCAGCCCCCTCCACCTACCCCCGGGCCACCTTCCTCAGAGTTATCGTCCTGGAAGCGGGTGACAAAGAAGTGCTGGCGGAGGGAACTGCCACCAGCTGCAGGCACCTCGCCCAACACCTCCACCTCGAGCACACCCAAGTCCACAGCAGTCCGGGGGTCTGTCACCCAGACACTGACTCCATCGCACATAGTCAGCTCACCCCGATGACTCCCTTGTGAAGTATCGCTCACCCCACGCTGGCTGCGGTTGGCTCCAACGCCTGCTGACTCCCTAAAGGCCCCAGTCTCCAGCAGGAAGACCAGAGGGGGCCCGGCAGCGGCACCCCTAGACAGGACCACTCGGGGGAAAAGAAGGTCCCACTTTGGAGTAGGAAAAGGGCACAATGTCGAGGGTGGGGTTAGGACTCCATTGACACACTGGGGAGGAAGAAAATGAGGGGGATGCAGAGGGAGCCTGTGGGAGCCGGAGCATCTCTCAGAGCACATGGAGACAGGGAAAAGGAGGCTGGGATTAGAGAAGAGGATAAACACTTCAGTGGGGACAGAAGTTTGGAACCCCAGGGGAGGCTTGCCTGCCAGGATTATGGGGAAGCCCTTGCTCTGGAAGTTTGGAGGACTCCATATATAGGACTTGCATAACGCCCAACTTGTAGATTAATAATAAATATTCAACAACTACAGGTCAGTCACTGTGGCTCACACCTGTTATCCCAGCACTTTGGGAGGCTGAGGCGGGTGGATGACTTGAGGTCAGGAGTTCGAGAGCAGCCTGGCCAACACTGTGAAACCACATCTGTACTGATAATACCAAAATTAGCCAGGCATGATGCTGCACGCCTGTGATCTCAGCTACTCGGGAGGCTGAGGCAGGAGAATCGCTTGAACCCGGGAGGCCGAGATTGCAGTGAGCCTAGATCGTGCCACTGCACTTCCAACTGGACAACACAGTGAGACTCTGTCTCACAAAAATAAAAATAAACATACGACCGGGCATGGCGGCTCACACTTGTAATCCCAGCATTGTTGGAGGCTGCAGTGGGCGGATCAGCTGAGGTGAGGAGTTCCAGACCAGCCTGACCAACATGGAGAAACCCCATCTCTACTAAAAATACAAAATATCCTCAGGTGTGGTGGTGTATGCCTATAATCCCAGCTGCTTGGGAGGCTGAGGCAGGAGAATCGCTTGATCCCAGGAGGCGGAGGTTGCAGTGAGCCAAGATCGCACCATTGCATTTCAACTTGGGCAACAAAAACAAAGCTCCGTCTTAAAAAAATAATAATAATAATCATAAAATAAAAAATGTTCGGCCAGGCGCAATGGCTCACGCCTGCAATCCCAGCACTTTGGGAGGCCGAGGTGGGTGCATCACCTGAGGTCAGGACTTCGAGACCAGCCTGGCCAACATGGTGAAAACCTGTCTCTACTAAAAAAAATACAAAAATTAGCTGGGTGTGGTGGTGCGTGCCTGTAGTCCCAGCTACTCCGGAGGCTGAGGCAGGAGAATTGCTTGAACCGGGGAAGCAGAGGTGCAGTGAGCCGAGAGTGCACCACTGCACTCCAGCCTGGGTGACAGGGCGAGACTCCGTCTCAAAAAAATAATAATAATAAATTAAAATAAAATAAAAATAAAAATAGAAAATATTCAATTACTATTACTCAATAGCAACAGATAGTAAAATACAGGCTCAGAGAAATTAATGATTTGTGCCCGGTGACACAGCCAACAAATGGCAGAGATGGGACTTCACCTCTGGGCAAGTGCACTCTGCCATCCTTCCTGTAGAACTCTGAGGAACCGAGAGTCTTGCATCCTGGAGGATGTTCCAATCAATATTTTTTTTTTGAGGCGGAGTCTCACTCTGTTGCCCAGGCTGGACTGCAGTGGCGCGATCTCGGCTCACTGCAATGTCTGCCTCCCAGGTTCACACCACTCTCCTGCTTCAGCCTCCCAAGTAGCAGGGACTACAGGCGCCCGCCACCAGGCCTGGCTAATTTGTTGTATTTTTTAGTAGAGACGGGGTTTCCCCGTGTTAGCCAGGATGGTCTTGAACTCCTGACCTTGTGATCTGCCCGCCTTGGCCTCCTAAAGTGGTGGGATTACAGACATGAGCCAATGCGCCCAGCCCAATTTTTTTTTTTTTTTTGAGACAGAGTCTTACTCTGTCTGGCCAGGCTGGAGTACAGTGGCACAATCCCGGCTCACTGTAATGCCTGTCTCCTGGGTTCAAGTGACTCTCCTGCCTCAGCCTTCTGAGTAACAGGAATTACAAGCGCCTGCCCCCGTGCCCAGCTAATTTTTGTGGTTTTAGTAGAGATGCGGTTTCACGACATTGGTCAGACTGGTCTCAAACTCCCAACCTCCAGTGATACTCCTGCCCTGGCCTCCCAGAGTGCTGGGATTATAGGCGTGAGACACCACGCCTGGCCCCAAACAAACTGTTTTAAGACGAGGTCTCCCTATGTTTCCCCACTGCACTTGAACTCCGGGGCTCAAGCAATCCTCCTGCTGTGCCTCCTGAGTAGCTGGGACTACAGACTCAAGCCACCACACCTGGCCACTTTCCACAATTTAGAGAAAGTCCACAACCTGGAATCCTAGGGAGACCCCGATTCACCTCAAAACTGCCACTAAGGAGGTAAAACCCTGCCCCTCTGAGGCAGGCTTCGGTTTCCCTGTGTGTGAAATTGACCTGGCGCTGGGAGAGGCTGCTGGAGGTGTGGATTTTGCAGGTTCCCTACAACATTCTGGAAGCCTGTGGTTCTGGGAAAGGGTGGCGTGGAGAAGACTGGGAAACAACCAGTGGTCACCAGAGCTGTAGCACCTCCTCCACCTCCGAGCTCTGGGGCTGGGAACCCCAGGCTTCGGGGGCTGCTGTGGAGGACGCAGGTGGCCCCCTCTTTCCTGACATCTCAGGACAGGGAGGGGCAACCGGCTAGGGGAAGAAAAGAACAGGAAGGTTATACAGCCAGGTGGGGAAGGGGCCAAATCCCTGAACAACCCCTTCCCAGAGTTCCTCTTCAAGTGCAGGGTACCCAAGAGTCAAGGCCCCGCCCCCTTTCCAGAGGCCCCTTTTCTAAGCAGGTGCTGGCTCCTGGCTGGGATGGGAGGCAGATGGAGGGAGGGGAGGGGGAGGAGGGGAAGGGAGACGCAGTGGATGAGGGAGAATGGAAGAGATGACATCCCCCTCGGCCCATTCATCCCATTCAGGACCCCAAGCCCCCACCTGCACTGCCAGTGCCAACCTCAGAGGGAGGAAGAGGGAGCTCGCCTTAGAAGGCTGAGGCCCTGCCCCCTGGGCCACACCGATCATGTGGCCTTCCTTCTCCGCACAGAAGGCGAGACCCCGGA
Source organism: Pongo pygmaeus (assembly GCF_028885625.2). Classification (NCBI taxonomy): domain Eukaryota; kingdom Metazoa; phylum Chordata; class Mammalia; order Primates; family Hominidae; genus Pongo; species Pongo pygmaeus. The sequence goes on from NC_072393.2 coordinate 55,158,245, forward strand.
CACCTCCTGAGCTGGAGGTCATCCCCCATCTCCACCCTCTTTTCTTTTTCTTTCTTTCTTTCTTTTTTTTTTTTTTTTGAGATAGAGTTTTGCTCTGTCGTGCAGGCTGGAGTTCAGTGGCGCCATCTCGGCGCACTGCAAGCTCCCCCTCCCAGGTTCACTCCATTCTCCTGCCTCAGCCTCCCAAGTAGCTTGGAATACAGGCGCCTGCGACCAAGCCCAGATAAGTTTTTGTATTTTTAGTAGAGAGGGGCTTTCACCGTGTTAGCCAGGATGGCCTCCATCCCCTGACCTGACGATCCGCCCGCCTCGGCCTCCCAAAGTGGTGGGATTACAGGAGCGCAGCACCATGCCCGGCAAATTTTGGTATTATCAGTAGAGATGTGGTTTCACAATGTTGGCCAGTCTGCTCTCGAACTCCTGACCTCAAGTCATCCACCCGCCTCAGCCTCCCAAAGTGCTGGGATAACAGGTGTGAGCCACAGTGACTGACCTGTAGTTGTTGAATATTTATTATTAATCTACAAGTTGGGCATTATGCAAGTCCTATATATGGAGTCCTCCAAACTTCTAGAGCAAGGGCTTCCCCATAATCCTGGCAGGCAAGCCTCCCCTGGGATTCCAAACTTCTGTCCCCACTGAAGTGTTTATCCTCTTCTCTAATCCCAGCCTCCTTTTCCCTGTCTCCATGTGCTCTGAGAGATGCTCCCGCTCCCACAGGCTCCCTCTGCATCCCCCTCATTTTCTTCCTCCCCAGTGTGTCAATGGAGTCCTAACCCCACCCTTGACATTGTGCCCTTTTCCTACTCCAAAGTGGGACCTTCTTTTCCCCCGAGTGGTCCTGTCTAGGGGTGCTGCTGCCGGGCCCCCTCTGGTCTTCCTGCTGGAGACTGGGGCCTTTAGGGAGTCAGCAGGCGCTGGAGCCAACCGCAGCCAGCGTGGGGTGAGCGATACTTCACAAGGGAGTCATCGGGGTGAGCTGACTATGTGCGATGGAGTCAGTGTCTGGGTGACAGACCTCCGGACCGCTGTGGACTTGGGTGTGCTCGAGGTGGAGGTGTTGGGCGAGGTGCCTGCAGCTGGCGGCAGTTCCCTCCACCAGCACTTCTTTGTCACCTGCTTCCAGGCCGATAACTCTGAGGAAAGTGGCCATGGGGTAGTTGGAGGGGGCTGCCGCTGGGCTGTGGACCGGGGGCACTGGGTGTCTGAGTGCAAGGCCAAGCAGTCCTATGTGCGGGCATTGATCGCTGATGCCCAGGGCCCTGTGGACTGGCGATGGATTCAAACTGGCACTGCCTGTGTCTGCACACTCCTCAGCCGGACTGGCTGGGCCTGAGACTTATACCCAGGAACTGGTCAGGCAGAAAAAGAACAGAGCTGGATGCTGAGAGACCTCAGGGTTGGCCCAGCTGCTCTATGGATCCCAATTGGGGAACTCATCAAATCATCACAAAATCACAACTCTCTGAATTTGAGCTCAATCTCTGCAGGATGGGTGCAACCACATGGGGTTTTGAAGGTTGAATAGGAGTTCTCCTGGGGGAACTTGAGGGTAATCATGATGATGATGATGATGATAATAGCCATTATTTACTGGGTGTTTACTCTTTCTTAGCCCTAATACATAACTCCTCGGATCAACTCTCATGCGTTTGATCATTGGTGACCTTTGGTGTTAAGTTGCTGACTGCTCAGACACAGAAGACACCACCTTGCTCATCCTGGGGAGTGGGAGGGCACATTTCATGATATGGATGGGGGAGGAGAGAAACTGGAACATGCAAGCAGATGGCCAGGGGACCTTGAGAACATGGTCTACAGAAGGCCTTTAAGTATCTGGGAGCTGGGGTTCAAATGAGAAATCTTACTTGGTGAGAGCGGGCAGGGGTTGGCTTAGAATATTCTGTTTTGAGACAATGAGCTACCGATCACAGGTGGACTACAAGCAAGGTTGAATGAGAAGTGATCAGGATGCTGGAGAGTTCAGCCCGCTGGAGAGTTCAGCCCTGGGCGGGGAGCTCAAGTCAGGTTTCTAGCCCTATTCCCTGTGCCAACCTATACCCTATATTGGGAAAGAAATAGACTTTAAAATTGTCCAGCTTGATGGCATCGCGGGGAAGGGCTAAGTCCAGATAATGTCCTCTGAGGCTGCGGCCCCGAGGGTAGGACACACCCCCTGCGGGCCTATTCAATAATCAGTTAAATCACCTGAAGCACACGCATTTCCGGGGACCACTCCGGGCATCCTGGCTTGAGGGTAGGGTGGGCGGAGGTCCCTAAGGGAGAGATGTGGCTCAGGCTGAATCCCTCGCTGGGGGGCATCTGGGTCAAGTGGCTTCCCTGGCAGCACAGTCAAGGGGAGACCCCCTCTCATTGGGCAGAAGCTAAGTCCGAAGCCGAGCCCCTTCTGGGAGGTCGGACTGTGGCGCAGGAAAGCTTCAAATGGAGGAGGGTTGAGGCTTCAGTCCAGCACCTTTCTCGGGTCACGGCCTCCCCCTGGCTCCCAAGACCCCACCATAGACAGAGCCGGGCCTTCCTACACCCTACTCCCTGTGCCTCCAGCCTCGACTACTCCCTAGCACTCGACGACTGAGTCTCTGAGGTCACTTCACCGTGGTCTCTGTCTCATCCTTGGCGCCCGACCACTGAGGGGAGAGGGCTGGGGTGCTCTGCTGAGGCACTCCTGCACCTCCCTGTCCTTGTCTACCTCTCGCCCCCCGAAGGGTTAGTGTCGAGTTCACCCCTGCATCCTATCACCTCCTGGTGGCCTTGCCGCCCCCACAACCCCGAGGTATAAAGCCAGGTACACGAGGCAGGGGATGCACCAAGGATGGAGATGCTCCAGGTAAGACTGCAGGGCCCCTGGGCACCTTCCACCTCCCTCCAGGCCATCACTGGCATGAGAAGCGGCAGACCCGTGTGAGCGGTGGAAGGAGGCCTCTTTCTGGAGGGGCATGACCCCCAGTAAGCTTCAGGTGGGGCAGTTCCTGAGGGTGGGGATCTGAAATGTTGTGGTATCTCAGGTCCTCTGGGCTGTGGGGGGGGGGCTCTGAAAGGCAGGTGTCCGGGTGGTGGTTCCTGAATAGGAGATGCCGGGAAGGGTCTCTGGGTGTCTGTGGGTTGTGTACCCCGGGGGATGGGAAGGCCAGGGCTCAGGGCTGCGGTCTCAGACCCGGGTGAAGCAGTGTCCTTGTCCCAGGGGCTGCTGCTGTTGATGCTGCTGAGCATGGGCGGGACATGGGCATCCAAGGAGCCGCTTCGGCCACGGTGCCGCCCCATCAATGCCACCCTGGCTGTGGAGAAGGAGGGCTGCCCCGTGTGCGTCACCGTCAACACCACCATCTGTGCCGGTTACTGCCCCACCATGGTGAGCTGCCTGGGGCCGGGGCAGGTGCTGCCACCTCAGGACCAGACCCACAGAGGCAGTGGGGGAGGAAGGGTGGTCTGCCTCTCTGGTCAGGGGCTGGGAAATGGGGTGTGGGAGGGCAGGAACAGAGGGCTTCCTGGACTCCTGAGTCTGAGAGCTGTGGGGGCAGCTGGGGAGCTCAGCTGAGGCGCTAGCCCCAGGCACATGCTCATTCCCCCACTCAAACGGCTTCCAGACGCGCGTGCTACAGTCGGTCCTGCCGCCCCTGCCTCAGGTGGTGTGCAACTACCGCGATGTGCGCTTCGAATACATCCGGCTCCCTGGCTGCCCGCGAGGCGTGAACCCCGTGGTCTCCTACGCCGTGGCTCTCAGCTGTCAATGTGCACTCTGCCGCCGCAGCACCACTGACTGCGGGGGTCCCAAGGACCACCCCTTGACCTGTGATGACCCCCGTTTCCAGGACCCCTCTTCCTCAAAGGCCCCTCCCCCCAGCCTTCCAAGTCCATCCCGACTCCCGGAGCCCTCAGGCACCCCGTTCCTCCCACAATAAAGGCTTCTCAGTCCGCACTCTGGAGGTGTCTTTCTGTGGGCTCAGGGCAACCACACACACACAGGGTGGGTCCAGCTTCCAAATCATTTCATACAGAGTCACATTATCAGAACTCTGGTAGAAAACAGGGTGGACGGCTGGGCGCGGTGGCTCACGCCTGTAATCCCACCACTTTGGGAGGCGGAGGTGGGCGGATCATGAAGTCACGAGATCGAGACCATCCTGCCTAACACGGTGAAACCCCGTCTCTACTAAAAATACAAAAACTTATCTGAGCTTGGTGGCAGGCACTTGCAGGAGAATGGAGTGAACCTGGGAGGGAGAGCTTGCAGTGAGCCCACAGCACTCCAGCCTGCACGATCGCGCCACAGCACTCCAGCCTGCACGACAGAGCAAGACTCTATCTCAAAAAAAAAAAAAAAAAAGAAAGAAAGAAAGAAAGAAAAAGAAAAGAGGGTGGAGATGGGGGATGACCTCCAGCTCAGGAGGTGTCCGGGGTCTCGCCTTCTGTGCGGAGAAGGAAGGCCACATGATCGGTGTGGCCCAGGGGGCAGGGCCTCAGCCTTCTAAGGCGAGCTCCCTCTTCCTCCCTCTGAGGTTGGCACTGGCAGTGCAGGTGGGGGCTTGGGGTCCTGAATGGTATGAATGGGCTGAGGGGGATGTCATCTCTTCCAGCCTCCTTCATCCACTGCGTCTCCCTTCCCCTCCTCCCCCCTCCCCTCCCTCCATCTGCCTCCCATCCCAGCCAGGAGCCAGCACCTGCTTAGAAAAGGGGCCTCTGGAAAGGGGGCGGGGCCTTGACTCTTGGGTACCCTGCACTTGAAGAGGAACCCTGGGAAGGGGTTGTTCAGGGATTTGGCCCCTTCCCCACCTGGCTGTATAACCTTCCTGTTCTTTTCTTTCCCTAGCCGGTTCCCCCTCCCCCTCCTGAGATGTCAGGAAAGAGGGGGCCACCTGCGTCCTCCACAGCAGCCCCCGAAGCCTGGGGTTCCCAGCCCCAGAGCTCGGAGGTGGAGGAGGTGCTACAGGTCTGGTAACCACTGGTTGTCTCCCAGTCTTCTCCACGCCACCCTCTCACAAAACAACAAGACAAAACAAAACAAAACAAAAGAAAATTGGGCCGGTCGTGGTGGCTCATGCCTGTAATCCCAGCACTTTGGGAGGCCGCGGTGGGCAGATCACAAGGTCAGGAGATCAAGACCATCCTGGCTAACACGGGGAAACCCCGTCTCTACTAAAAAATACAAAATATTAGCCAGGCATGGTGGCCGGCTCCTGTAGTCCCAGCTACTTGGGAGGCTGAGGCAGGAGAATGGCATGAATCCGGGAGGCGGATCTTGCAGTGAGCCCAGATCGGGCCACTGCAATCCCGTCTGAGCAACAGAGCAAGAATCTGCCTCAAAAAAAACAAAAAGAAAATGATTGGAACATCCTCCAGGATGCAAGACTCTCGGTTCCTCAGAGTTCTACAGGAAGGATGGCAGAGAGCAGTTGCCCAGAGGGGAAGTCCCATCTCTGCCATTTGTTGGCTGTGTGTGTGACCCCACACAAATCATTAACTTCTCTGAGCCTGTGTTTTACCATCTGTTGCTATTGAGTAATAGTAGTTGAATATTTTCCATTTCTATTTTTATTTTATTTTTATTTTTTATTTTTTTTGAGACGGAGTCTCGCCCTGTCACCCAGGCTGGAGTGTAGTGGCGCGATCTCGCCTCACTATACCTATGCTTCCCGGGTTCAAGCGATTCTCCTGCCCCAGCCTCCCGAGAAGCTGGGACTACAGGTGCGCAGCAACACACCCAGCTAATTTTTGTATTTTTTTTAGTAGAGACAGGGTTTCACCATGTTGGCCAGGCTGGTCTCGAAGTCCTGACCTCAAGTGATGCACCCGCCTTGGCCTCCCAAAGTGCTGGGATTGCAGGCATGAGCCACTGCGCCTGGCCAAACATTTATTATTATTATCATTATTATTATTATTATTATTATTATTATTATTTTATTATTTGCGATGGAGCTTTGCTTTTGTTGCCCAAGCTGAAGTGCAATGGCAGGATCTTGGCTCACTGCAACCTCCGCCTCCTGGGATCAAGCGATTCTCCTGCCTCAGCCTCCCAAATACCTGGGATTATAGGCATGCACCACCAAGACCGAGGATATTTTGTATTTTTAGTAGAGATGGGGTTTCTCCATGTTGGTAAGGCTGGTCTGGAACTCTTCACCTCAGCTGATCCACCCACCCCAGCCTCCGATAATTACAAGAGTGAGCCACCGCGCCCAGCCCTCCACCCTGTTCTCTACCAGAGTTCTGATACTGTGACTCTGCATAAAATTGTTTGGAAGCTGGACCCACCCTGTGTGTGTGTGGTTGCCCTGAGCCCACAGAAAGACACCTCCAGAGTGCGGATTGAGAAGCCTTTATTGTGGGAGGAACGGGGTGTTCGAGGGCTCCGGGAGTCGGGATGGACTTGGAAGGCTGGGGGGAGGGGCCTTTGAGGAAGAGGGGTCCTGGAAGCGGGGGTCATCACAGGTCAAGGGGTGGTCCTTGGGACCCCCGCAGTCAGTGGTGCTGCGGCGGCAGAGTGCACATTGACAGCTGAGAGCCACGGCGTAGGAGACCACGGGGTTCACGCCTCGCGGGCAGCCAGGGAGCCGGATGTATTCGAAGCGCACATCGCGGTAGTTGCACACCACCTGAGGCAGGGGCGGCAGGACCGACTGCAGCACGCGCGTCTGGAAGCCGTTTGAGTGGGGGAATGAGCATGTGCCTGGAGCTAGCGCCTCAGCTGAGCTCCCCAGCTGCCCCCACAGCTCTCAGACTCAGGAGTCCAGGAAGCCCTCTGTTCGTGCCCTCCCACACCCCATTTCCCAGCCCCTGACCAGAGAGGCAGACCACCCTTCCTCCCCCACTGCCTCTGTGGGTCTGGCCCTGAGGTGGCAGCACCTGCCCCGGCCCCCGGCAGCTCACCATGGTGGGACAGTAGCCGGCACAGATGGTGGTGTTGACGGTGACACACACGGGGCAGCCCTCCTTCTCGACAGCCAGGGTGGCATTGATGGGGCGGCACCGTGGCCGAAGCGGCTCCTTGGATGCCCATGTCCCGCCCATGCTCAGCAGCATCAACAGCAGCAGCCCCTGGGACAAGGACACTGCTTCACCCGGGTCTGAGACCACAGCCCTGAGCCCTGGCCTTCCCATCCCCCGGGGTACACCACCCACAGACACCCAGAGACCCTTCCCGGCATCTCCTATTCAGGAACCACCACCCGGACACCTGCCTTTCAGAGCCCCCCCCACAGCCCAGAGGACCTGAGATACCCCAACATTTCAGATCCCCACCCTCAGGAACTGCCCCACCTGAAGCTTACTGGGGGTCATGCCCCTCCAGAAAGAGGCCTCCTTCCACCGCTCACACGGGTCTGCCGCTTCTCATGCCAGTGATGGCCTGGAGGGAGGTGGAAGGTGCCCAGGGGCCCTGCAGTCTTACCTGGAGCATCTCCATCCTTGGTGCATCCCCTGCCTCGTGTACCTGGTTTTATACCTCGGGGTTGTGGGGGCGGCAAGGCCACCAGGAGGTGGTCGGATGCTGGGGTGAACTCGACACTAACCCCTCGGGGGGCGAGAGGTAGACAAGGACAGGGAGGTGCAGGAGTGGCTCAGCAGAGCACCCCAGCCCTCTCCCCTCAGTGGTCCGGCGCCAAGGATGAGACAGAGACCACGGTGAAGTGACCTCAGAGACTCAGTCGTCGAGTGCTAGGGAGTAGTCGAGGCTGGAGGCACAGGGAGTAGGGTGTAGGAAGGCCTGCCTCTGCCTATGGTGGGGTCTTGGGAGCCAGGAGGAGGCCGTGACCCGAGAAAGGTGCTGGACTGAAGCCTCAACCCTCCTCTACTTGAGGCTTTCCTGCACCACAGTCCAACCTCCCAGGAGGGGCGCTGCTTCGGACTTAGGTTCTGCCCAGTGGGAGAGGGTCTCCCCGTGACTGAGCTGCCAGGGAAGCCACTTGACCCAGGTGCCCCCATCGAGGGTTTCAGCTTGAGCCACACGTCTCCCTTTAGGACCTCCGCCCACTCTACCCTCAAGCCAGGATACCCGGAGCGGTCCCCGGAAATGCGTGTGCTTCAGGTGATTTAACTGATTATTGAACAGGCCCGCAGGGGGTGTGTCTTGCCCTCGGGCCGCAGCCTCGGAGGACATTATCTGGACTTAGTCCCTTCCCCGCGATGCCATCAAGCTGGACAATTTTAAGGTCTGTTTCTTTCCCAGTGTAGGGTATAGGTTGGCACAGAGAAGAGGGCTAGAAACCTGACTTGAGCTCCCCGCCCAGGGCTGAACTCTCCAGCGGGCTGAACTCTCCAGCATCCTGATCACTTCTCATTCAACCTTGCTTGTACTCCACCTGTGATCGGTAGCTCATTATCTCAAAACAGAATATTCTAAGCCAATCCCTGCCCGCTCTCACCAAGTAAGATTTCTCATTTGAACCCCAGCTCCCAGATACTTAAAGGCTTGCTGTAGACCATGTTCTCAAGGTCCCCTGGCCATCTGCTTGCAGGTTCCAGTTTCTCTCCTCCCCATCCACATCATGAAATGTGCCCTCCCACTCCCCAGGATGAGCAAGGTGGTGTCTTCTGTGACTGAGCAGTCAGCAACTTAACACCAAAGGTCACCAATGATCAAATGCATGTGAGTTGATCCGAGGAGTTAGGTATTAGGGCCAAGAAAGAGTAAACACTCAGTAAATAGTGGCTATTATCATCATCATCATCATCGTGATTACCCTCAAGTTCCCCCGGGAGAACTCCTATTCAATCGTCAAAACCCTATGTGGTTGCACCTATCCTGCAGAGATTGAGCTCAAATTCAGAGAGTTGTGATTTTGTGATGATTTGATGAGTTCCCCAACTGGGGTCCATAGAGCAGCTGGGCCAACCCTGAGGTCTCTCAGCATCCAGCTCTGTTCTTTTTCTGCCTGACCAGTTCCTGAGTATAAGTCTCAGGCCCGGCCAGTCCGGCTGAGGAGTGTGCAGACACAGGCAGTGCCAATTTGAATCCATTGCCAGTCCACAGGGCCCTGGGCATCAGCGATCAATGCCCACACATAGGACTGCTTGGCCTTGCACTCAGACACCCAGTGCCCCCGGTCCACAACCCGGCAGCAGCCCCCTCCACCTACCCCCAGGCCACCTTCCTCAGAGTTATCGGCCTGGAAGCATTGACAAAGAAGTGCTGGCGGAGGAAACTGCCGCCAGCTGCAGGCACCTCTCCCAATACCTCCACCTGGAGCACACCCAAGTCCACAGCAGTCCGGGGGTCTGTCACTCAGCAACTGACTGCATCACACATGGCCAGCTCTCCCTGATGACTCCATCACACATGGCCAGCTCTCCCTGATGACTCCCCGGTGAAGTATCGCTTACCCCAGGTTGGCTGCGGTTGGCCGGGGCTCCTGCTGACTCCCGAAAGGCCCCAGTCTCCAGCAGGAAGGTCAGAGGGGGCTCGGCAGCCGCACCCCTAGACAAGACCACTCGGGGGAAAAGAAGGTCCCACTTTGGAGTAGGAAAAGGGCACAATGTCAAGGGTGGGGTTAGGACTCCATTGACACACTGGGGAGGAAGAAAATGAGGGGGATGCAGAGGGAGCCTGTGGGAGCGGGAGCATCTCTCAGAGCACATGGAGACAGGGAAAAGGAGGCTGGGATTAGAGAAGAGGATAAACACTTCAGTGGGGACAGAAGTTTGGAACCCCACAGAGGCTTGCCTGCCAGGATTATGGGGAAGCCCTTGCTCTAGAAGTTTGGGGGACTCCATATATAGGACTTGCATAACGCCCAACTTGTAGATTAATAATAAATATTCAACAACTACAGGTCAGGCATTGTGGCTTACACCTGTAATCCCAGCACTTTGGGAGGCTGAGGCGGGTGGATGACTTGAGGTCAGGAGTTCGAGAGCAGCCTGGCCAACACTGTGAAACCACATCTCTACTGATAATACCAAAATTAGCCAGGCGTGATGCTGCACGCCTGTGATCTCAGCTACTCGGGAGGCTGAGGCAGGAGAATCGCTTGAACCCGGGAGGCCGAGATTGCAGTGAGCCTAGATCGTGCCACTGCACTTCCAACTGGACAACACAGTGAGACTCTGTCTCACAAAAAATAAAAATAAAAATAAGGCCGGGCATGGTGGCTCACACTAGTAATCCCAGCATTGTTGGAGGCTGCGGTGGGCGGATCAGCTGAGGTGAGGAGTTCCAGACCAGCCTGACCAACATGGAGAAACCCCATCTCTACTAAAAATACAAAATATCCTCAGGTGTGATGGTGCATGCCTAGAATCCCAGCTGCTTGGGAGGCTGAGGCAGGAGAATCGCTTGATCCCAGGAGGGGGAGGTTGCAGCAAGCCAAGATCGCACCATTGCACTTCAGCTTGGGCAACAAAAACAAAGCTCCATCTTAAAAAATTAATAATAATAATCATAAAATAAAGATTAAAAATGTTCAGCCGGGCGCAGTGCTCACTCCTGCAATCCCAGCACTTTGGGAGGCCGAAGTGGGTTCATCACCTGAGGTCAGGACTTCGAGACCAGCCTGGCCAACATGTTGAAACCCTGTCTCTACTAAAAAAAAAAATACAAAATTAGCTGGATGTGGTGTTGCGCGCCTGTAGTCCCAGCTACTCGGGAGGCTGAGGCAGGAGAATTGCTTGAACCCGGGAAGCAGAGGTACAGTGAGCCGAGAGTGCATCACTGCACTTGAGCCTGGGTGACAGGGCGAGACTCTGTCTCAAAAAAATAAAAATAAATAAAATAAAATAAAAATAAAAATAGAAAATATTCAACTACTATTACTCAATAGCAACAGATGGTAAAATACAGGCTCAGAGAAATTAATGATTTGTGCCCGGTGACACAGCCAACAAATGGCAGAGATGGGACTTCCCCTCTGGGCAACTGCTCTCTGCCATCCTTCCTGTAGAACTCTGAGGAACTGAGAGTCTTGCATCCTGGAGGATGTTCCAATCAATTTTTTTTTTTTTTTTTTTTTGAGGCGGATTCTCGCTCTGTCGCCCAGGCTGGGCTGCAGTGGTGCGATCTGGGCTCACTGCAAGGTCTGCCTCCCGGGTTCACACCACTCTCCTGCCTCAGCCTCCCAAGTAGCTGGGACTACAGGAGGCCACCACCACGCCTGGCTAGTTTTTTATATTTTTTAGTAGAGATGGGGTTTCCCCGTGTTAGCCAGGATGGTCTTGATCTCCTGACCTTGTGATCTGCTCACCTTGGCCTCCCAAACTGGTGGGATTACAGGCATGAGCCAGTGCGCCCGGCCCTATTTTTGTTTTTTTTTTTGAGACAGAGTCTCACTCTGTCTGGCCAGGCTGGAGTAGCATGGCACAATCCCGGCTCACTGTAATGCCTGCCTCCTGGGTTCAAGTGACTCTCCTGCCTCAGCCTTCTGAGTAACAGGAATTACAAGCGCCTGCCCCCGTGCCCAGCTAATTTTTGTATTTTTAGTAGAGATGCGGTTTCACGACATTGGCCAGACTGGTCTCAAACTCCCAACCTCCAGTGATACTCCTGGCCTGGCCTCCAAGAGTGCTGGGATTATAGGCGTGAGACACCACACCTGGCCCCAAACAAATTGTTTTAAGACGAGGTCTCCCTATGTTTCCCCACTGCACTTGAACTCCTGGGCTCAAGCAATCCTCCTGCTGTGCCTCCTGAGTAGCTGGGGGACTACAGACTCAAGCCACCACACCTGGCCACTTTCCACAATTTAGAGAAAGTCCACAACCTGGAATCCTAGGGAGACCCCGATTCACCTCAAAACTGCCACTAAGGAGGTAAAACCCTGCCCCTCTGAGGCAGGCTTCGGTTTCCCTGTGTGTGAAATTGACCTGGCGCTGGGAGAGGCTGCTGGAGGTGTGGATTTTGCAGTTTCCCTACAACATTCTGGAAATCTGTGGTTCTGGGAACGGGTGATGTGGAGAAGACTGGGAGACAACCAGTGGTCACCAGAGCTGTAGCACCTCCTCCACCTCCGAGCTCTGGGGCTGGGAACCCCAGGCTTCGGGGGCTGCTGTGGAGGATGCAGGTGGCCCCCTCTTTCCTGACATCTCAGGAGAGGGAGGGGCAACCGGCTAGGGAAAGAAAAGAACAGGAAGGTTATACAGCCAGGTGGGGAAGGGGCGAAATCCCTGAACAACCCCTTCCCAGAGTTCCTCTTCAAGTGCAGGGTACCCAAGAGTCAAGGCCCCGCCCCCTTTCCAGAGGCCCCTTTTCTAAGCAGATGCTGGCTCCTGGCTGGGATGGGAGGCAGATGGAGGGAGGGGAGGGGCGAGGAGGGGAAGGGAGACGCAGTGGATGAGGGAGAATGGAAGAGATGACATCCCCCTCGGCCCATTCATCCTATTCAGGTCCCCAAGCCCCCACCTGCACTGCCAGTGCCAACCTCAGAGGGAGGAAGAGGGAGCTCGCCTTAGAAGGCTGAGGCCCTGCCCCCTGGGCCACACCGATCATGTGGGCTTCCTTCTCCGCACAGAAGGCGAGACCCCGGACACCTCCTGAGCTGGAGGTCATCCCCCATCTCCACTCTGTTTTCTTTTTCTTTCTTTCCTTTTTTTTTTTTTTTTTTTTTTTTTGAGATGGAGTCTCGCCTGTCATGCAGGCTGGAGTTCAGTGGCGCGATCTCGGCTCACTGCAAGCTCCCCCTCCCAGGTTCACTCCATTCTCCTGCCTCAGCCTCCCAAGTAGCCTGGACTACAAGCGCCTGCCACCAAGCCAGGGTAAGTTTTCGTATTTTTAGTAGAGATGAGGTTTCACCGTGTTAGCCAGAATGGTCTCGATCTCCTGACCTGATGATCCGCCCGCCTCAGCCTCCCAAAGTGGTGGGATTACAAGTGTGAGCCACCGCGCCCAGCGGTCCACCCTGTTTTCTACCAGAGTTCTGATAATGTGACTCTGTATGAAATGATTTGGAAGCTGGACCCACCCTGTGTGTGTGTGGTTGCCCTGAGCCCACAGAAAGACACCTCCAGAGTGTGGATTGAGAAGCCTTTATTGTGGGAGGAACGGGGTGCCTGAGGGCTCCGGGAGTCGGGATGGACTTGGAAGGCTGGGGGGAGGGGCCTTTGAGGAAGAGGGGTCCTGGAAGCGGGGGTCATCACAGGTCAAGGGGTGGTCCTTGGGACCCCCGCAGTCAGTGGTGCTGCGGCGGCAGAGTGCACATTGACAGCTGAGAGCCACGGCGTAGGAGACCACGGGGTTCACGCCTCGCGGGCAGCCAGGGAGCCGGATGTATTCGAAGCGCACATCGCGGTAGTTGCACACCACCTGAGGCAGGGGCGGCAGGACCGACTGCAGCACGCGCGTCTGGAAGCCGTTTGAGTGGGGGAATGAGCATGTGCCTGGAGCTAGCGCCTCAGCTGAGCTCCCCAGCTGCCCCCACAGCTCTCAGACTCAGGAGTCCAGGAAGCCCTCTGTTCCTGCCCTCCCACACCCCATTTCCCAGCCCCTGACCAGAGAGGCAGACCACCCTTCCTCCCCCACTGCCTCTGTGGGTCTGGCCCTGAGGTAGCAGCACCTGCCCCGGCCCCGGGCAGCTCACCATGGTGGGGCAGTAGCCGGCACAGATGGTGGTGTTGACGGTGACGCACACGGGGCAGCCCTCCTTCTCGACAGCCAGGGTGGCATTGATGGGGCGGCACCGTGGCCGAAGTGGCTCCTTGGATGCCCATGTCCCGCCCATGCTCAGCAGCATCAACAGCAGCAGCCCCTGGGACAAGGACACTGCTTCACCCGGGTCTGAGACCGCAGCCCTGAGCCCTGGCCTTCCCATCCCCCGGGGTACACAACCCACAGACACCCAGAGACCCTTCCCGGCATCTCCTATTCAGGAACCACCACCCGGACACCTGACTTTCAGAGCCCCCCCCACAGCCCAGAGGACCCGAGATACCCCAACATTTCAGATCCCCACCCTCAGGAACTGCCCCACCTGAAGCTTACTGGGGGTCATGCCCCTCCAGAAAGAGACCTCCTTCCACCGCTCACACGGGTCTGCCCCTTCTCATGCCAGTGATGGCCTGGAGGGAGGTGGAAGGTGCCCAGGGGCCCTGCAGTCTTACCTGGAGCATCTCCATCCTTGGTGCGTCCCCTGCCTCGTGAACCAGGAGGTGATAGGATGCTGGGATGACCTCGACACTAACCCCTCGGGGGGCAAGAGGTAGACAAGGCCAGGGAGGTGCAGGAGTGCCTCAGCAGAGCGCCCCAGCCCTCTCCCCTCAGTGGTTCAGCGCCAAGGGTGAGACAGAGACCACGGTGAAGTGACCTCAGAGACTCACTTCTCTGAGCCTCAACCCTCCTCTACTTGAGGCTTTCCTGCGCCACAGTCCAACCTCCCAGGAGGGGCGCGGCTTCGGACTTAGCTCCTGCCCAATGAGAGAGGGTCTCCCTGTGACTGTGCTGCCAGGGAAGCCACTTGAACCAGGTGCCCCCATCGAGGGATTCAGCCTGAGCCACACCTCTCCCTTTGGGACCTCCGCCCACTCTACCCTCAAGCCAGGATGCCTGGAGCGGTCCCCGGAAATGCGTGTGCTTCAGGTGATTTAACTGATTATTGAATAGGCCCACAGGGGGTGTGTCCTGCCCTCGGGTTCACAGCCTCGGAGGACATTATCTGGACTTAGTCCCTTCCCCGCGATGCCATCAAGCTGGACAATTTTAAGGTCTGTTTATTTCCCAGTGTAGGGTATAGGCTGGCACAGGGAAGAGGGCTAGAAACCTGACTTGAGCTCCCCGCCCAGGGCTGAACTCTCCAGCGGGCTGAACTCTCCAGCATCCTGATCACTTCTCATTCAACCTTGCTTGTACTCCACCTGTGATCGGTAGCTCATTGTCTCAAAACAGAATATTCTAAGCCAACCCCTGCCCGCTCTCACCAAGTAAGATTTCTCATTTGAACCCCAGCTCCCAGATACTTAAAGGCTTGCTGTAGACCATGTTCTCAAGGTCCCCTGGCCATCTGCTTGCATGTTCCAGTTTCTCTCATCCCCCATCCATATCATGAAATGTGCCCTCCCACTCCCCAGGATGAGCAAGGTGGTGTCCTCTGTGACTGAGCAGTCAGCAACTTAACACCAAAGGTCACCAATGATCAAATCCATGAGAGTTGATCCAAGGAGTTATGTATTAGGGCTAAGAAAGAGTAAACACTCAGTAAATAATGGCTATTATCATCATCATCATCATCATGATTACCCTCAAGTTCCCCCGGGAGAAGTCCTATTCAACCTTCTAAACCCCATGTGGTTGCACCCATCCTGCAGAGATTGAGCTCAAATTCAGAGAGTTGTGATTTTGTGATGATTTGATGAGTTCCCCAATTGGGGTCCATAGAGCAGCTGGGCCAATCCTGAGGTCTCTCAGCATGCCGCTCTGTTCTTTTTCTGCCTGACCAGTTCCTGAGTATAAGTCTCAGGCCCGGCCAGTCCGGCTGAGGAGTGTGCAGACACTGGCAGTACCAATTTGAATCCATCGCCAGTCCACAGGGCCCTGGGAATCAGCGATCAATGCCCGCACATAAGACTGCTTGGCCTTGCACTCAGACACCCAGTGCCCCCGGTCCACAGCCTGGTGGCAGCCCCCTCCACCTACCCCCGGGCCACCTTCCTCAGAGTCATCGGCCTCAAAGTGGGTGACAAAGAAGTGCTGGCGGAGGGAACTGCCGCCAGCTGCAGGCACCTCTCCCAACACCTCCACCTTGAGCACACCCAAGTCCACAGCAGTCCGGGGGTCTGTCACTCAGCCACTGACTGCATCGCACATAGCCAGCTCACCCCGATGACTCCCCGGTGAAGTTTCGCTCACCCCAGGCTGGCTGCGGTTGGCCCGGGCGCCTGCTGACTCCCGAAAGGCCCCAGTCTCCAGCAGGAAGACCAGAGGGGGCCCGGCAGCGGCACCCCTAGACAGGACCACTCGGGGGAAAGAAGGTCCCACTTTGGAGTAGGAAAAGGGCACAATGTCAAGGGTGGGGTTAGGACTCCATTGACACACTGGGGAGGAAGAAAATGAGGGGGATGCAGAGGGAGCCTGTGGGAGCCGGAGCATCTCTCAGAGCACATGGAGACAGGGAAAAGGAGGCTGGGATTAGAGAAGAGGATAAACACTTCAGTGGGGACAGAAGTTTGGAACCCCAGGGGAGGCTTGCCTGCCAGGATTATGGGGAAGCCCTTGCTCTGGAAGTTTGGGGGACTCCATATATAGGACTTGCATAACGCCCAACTTGTAGATTAATAATAAATATTCAACAACTACAGGTCAGGCATTGTGGCTCACACCTGTAATCCTAGCACTTTGGGAGGCTGAGGCGGGTGGATAACTTGAGGTCAGGAGTTCGAGAGCAGCCTGGCCAACACTGTGAAACCACATCTCTACTGATAATACCAAAATTAGCCAGGGATGATGCTGCACGCCTGTGATCTCAGCTACTCGGGAGGCTGAGGCAGGAGAATTGCTTGAACCCGGGAGTCTGAGATTGCAGTGAGCCAAGATCGTGCCACTGCACTTCCGTCTGGACAACACAGTGAGACTCTGTCTCACAAAAAAATAAAATAAAAAATAAGGCCAGGCATGGCGGCTCAGACTTGTAATCCCAGCATTGTTGGAGGCTGCAGTGGGTGGATCAGATGAGGTGAGGAGTTCCAGACCAGCCTGACCAACATGGAGAAACCCCATCTCTACTAAAAATACAAAATATCCTCGGGCGTGGTGGTGCATGCCTAGAATCCCAAGTACTTGGGAGGCTGAGGCAGGAGAATCGCTTGATTCCAGGAGGCGGAGATTGCCGTCAGCCAAGATCGCACCATTGCACTTCAGCTTGGGCAATAAAAACAAAGCTCCACCTCAAAAAATAATAATAATAATAATAATAAAATAAAAATAAAAAATGTTCAGCCAGGCGCAGTGGCTCATGCTTGCAATCCCAGCACTTTGGGAGGCCGAGGCGGGTGCATCACCTGAGGTCAGGACTTTGAGACCAGCCTGGCCAACATGGTGAAACCCTGTGTCTACTAAAAAAATTACAAAAATTAGCTGGGTGTGGTGGTGCGCGCCTGTAGTCCCAGCTACTCGGGAGGCTGAGGCAGCAGAATTGCTTGAACCCGGGAAGCATAGGTATAGTGAGGCGAGATCGCGCCACTGCACTCCAGCCTTGGTGACAGGGCGAGACTCCGTCTCAAAAAAAACCATAATAAGATGAAATAAAAATAAAAAAAGAAAATAGTCAACGACTATTACGCAGTAGCAAGAGATGGTAAAATACAGGCTCAGAGAAATTAATGATTTGTGCCCGGTCACACACACAGCCAACAAATGGCAGAGATGGGACTTCACCTCTGGGCATCCGCACTCTGCCATCCTTCCTGTAGAACTCTGAGGAACCGAAAGTCTTGCATCCTGGAGGATGTTCCAATCAATTTCTTTTTTTTTTTGGAGGTGGAGTCTCTCTCTGTCGCCCAGGCTGGACTGCAGTGGCTCGTTCTTGGCTCACTGCAAGCGCTGCCTCGCAGGTTCTAGCCATTCTCCTGACTCAACCTCCCGAGTAGCTGGGACTACAAGCGCCCACCACCACGCCTGGCTAATTTGTTGTATTTTTTAGTAGAGACGGGGTTTCCCCGTGTTAGCCAGGATGGTCTTGATCTCCTGATCTCGTGATCTTCCCACCTTGGTCTCCCAAAGTGCTGGGATTCCAGGCATGAGCCACTGCACCCGGCCCTATTTTTTTTTTTTTTTTTTGAGACAGAGTCTCACTCTGTCTGGCCAGGCTGGAGTACAGTGGCACAATCCTGGCTCACTGTAATGCCTGCCTCCTGGGTTCAGGTGACTCTCCTGCCTCAGCCTTCTGAGTAACAGGAATTACAAGCGCCTGCCCCCGTGCCCAGCTAATTTTTGTATTTTTAGTAGAGATGTGGTTTCACGACATTGGCCAGACTGGTCTCAAACTCCCAACCTCCAGTGATACTCCTGGCCTGGCCTCCAAGAGTGCTGGGATTATAGGCGTGAGACACCACACCTGGCCCCAAACAAATTGTTTTAAGACGAGGTCTCCCTATGTTTCCCCACTGCACTTGAACTCCGGGGCTCAAGCAATCCTCCTGCTGTGCCTCCTGAGTAGCTGGGACTACAGACTCAAGCCACCACACCTGGCCACTTTCCACAATTTAGAGAAAGTCCACAACCTGGAATCCTAGGGAGACCCCGATTCACCTCAAAACTGCCACTAAGGAGGTAAAACCCTGCCCCTCTGAGGCAGGCTTCGGTTTCCCTGTGTGTGAAATTGACCTGGCGCTGGGAGAGGCTGCTGGAGGTGTGGATTTTGCAGTTTCCCTACAACATTCTGGAAGCCTGTGGTTCTGGGAAAGGGTGGCGTGGAGAAGACTGGGAAACAACCAGTGGTCACCAGAGCTGTAGCACCTCCTCCACCTCCGAGCTCTGGGGCTGGGAACCCCAGGCTTCGGGGGCTGCTGTGGAGGATGCAGGTGGCCCCCTCTTTCCTGACATCTCAGGAGAGGGAGGGGCAACCGGCTAGGGGAAGAAAAGAACAGGAAGGTTATACAGCCAGGTGGGGAAGGGGCCAAATCCCTGAACAACCCCTTCCCAGAGTTCCTCTTCAAGTGCAGGGTACCCAAGAGTCAAGGCCCCGCCCCCTTTCCAGAGGCCCCTTTTCTAAGCAGGTGCTGGCTCCTGGCTGGGATGGGAGGCAGATGGAGGGAGGGGAGGGGGAGGAGGGGAAGGGAGAGGCAGTGGATGAAGGAGGCTGGAAGAGATGACATCCCCCTCGGCCCATTCATCCCATTCAGGTCCCGAAGCCCCCACCTGCACTGCCAGTGCCAACCTCAGAGGGAGGAAGAGGGAGCTCGCCTTAGAAGGCTGAGGCCCTGCCCCCTGGGCCACACCGATCATGTGGCCTTCCTTCTCCGCACAGAAGGCGAGACCCCGGACACCTCCTGAGCTGGAGGTCATCCCCCATCTCCACTCTGTTTTCTTTTTCTTTCTTTCCTTTTTTTTTTTTTTTTTTTTTTTTTTGAGATGGAGTCTCGCCAGTCATGCAGGCTGGAGTTCAGTGGCGCGATCTCGGCTCACTGCAAGCTCCCCCTCCCAGGTTCACTCCATTCTCCTGCCTCAGCCTCCCAAGTAGCCTGGACTACAAGCGCCTGCCACCAAGCCGGGGTAAGTTTTCGTATTTTTAGTAGAGATGAGGTTTCACCGTGTTAGCCAGAATGGTCTCGATCTCCTGACCTGATGATCCGCCCGCCTCGGCCTCCCAAAGTGGTGGGATTACAAGTGTGAGCCACCGCGCCCAGCCGTCCACCCTGTTTTCTACCAGAGTTCTGATACCGTGACTCTGTATGAAATGATTTGGAAACTGGACCCACCCTGTGTGTGTGTGGTTGCCCTGAGCCCACAGAAAGACACCTCCAGAGTGTGGATTGAGAAGCCTTTATTGTGGGAGGAACGGGGTGTCTGAGGGCTCCGGGAGTCGGGATGGACTTGGAAGGCTGGGGGGAGGGGCCTTTGAGGAAGAGGGGTCCTGGAAGCGGGGGTCATCACAGGTCAAGGGGTGGTCCTTGGGACCCCCGCAGTCAGTGGTGCTGCGGCGGCAGAGTGCACATTGACAGCTGAGAGCCACGGCGTAGGAGACCACGGGGTTCACGCCTCGCGGGCAGCCAGGGAGCCGGATGTATTCGAAGCGCACATCGCGGTAGTTGCACACCACCTGAGGCAGGGGCGGCAGGACCGACTGCAGCACGCGCGTCTGGAAGCCGTTTGAGTGGGGGAATGAGCATGTGCCTGGGGCTAGCGCCTCAGCTGAGCTCCCCAGCTGCCCCCACAGCTCTCAGACTCAGGAGTCCAGGAAGCCCTCTGTTCCTGCCCTCCCACACCCCATTTCCCAGCCCCTGACCAGAGAGGCAGACCACCCTTCCTCCCCCACTGCCTCTGTGGGTCTGGCCCTGAGGTGGCAGCACCTGCCCCGGCCCCGGGCAGCTCACCATGGTGGGGCAGTAACCGGCACAGATGGTGGTGTTGACGGTGACGCACACGGGGCAGCCCTCCTTCTCCACAGCCAGGGTGGCATTGATGGGGCGGCACCGTGGCCGAAGCGGCTCCTTGGATGCCCATGTCCTGCCCATGCTCAGCAGCATCAACAGCAGCAGCCCCTGGGACAAGGACACTGCTTCACCCGGGTCTGAGACCACAGCCCTGAGCCCTGCCCTTCCCATCCCCCGGGGTACACCACCCACAGACACCCAGAGACCCTTCCCGGCATCTCCTATTCAGGAACCACCACCCGGACACCTGCCTTTCAGAGCTCACCCCACAGCCCAGAGGACCCGAGATACCCCAACATTTCAGATCCCCACCCTCAGGAACTGCCCCACCTGAAGCTTACTGGGGGTCATGCCCCTCCAGAAAGAGGCCTCCTTCCACCGCTCACACGGGTCTGCCGCTTCTCATGCCAGTGATGGCCTGGAGGGAGGTGGAAGGTGCCCAGGGGCCCTGCAGTCTTACCTGGAGCATCTCCATCCTTGGTGCGTCCCCTGCCTCGTGTACCTGGCTTTATACCTCGGGGTTGTGGGGGCGGCAAGGCCACCAGGAGGTGATAGGATGCTGGGGTGAACTCGACACTAACCCCTCGGGGGACGAGAGGTAGACAAGGACAGGGAGGTGCAGGAGTGCCTCAGCAGAGCGCCCCAGCCCTCTCCCCTCAGTGGTCGGGCGCCAAGGATGAGACAGAGACCACGGTGAAGTGACCTCAGAGACTCAGTCGTCGAGTGCTAGGGACTAGTCGAGGCTGGAGGCACAGGGAGTAGGGTGTAGGAAGGCCTGCCTCTGCCTATGGTGGGGTCTTGGGAGCCAGGAGGAGGCCCTGACCCGAGAAAGGTGCTGGACTGAAGCCTCAACCCTCCTCTATTTGAAGCTTTCCTGCGCCACAGTCTAACCTCCCAGGAGGGGCGCTGCTTTGGACTTAGCTTCTGCCCAGTGAGAGAGGGTCTCCCCGTGACTGTGCTGCCAGGGAAGCCACTTGACCCAGATGCCCCCCAACGAGGGATTCAGCCCGAGCCACACCTCTCCCTTAGGAACCTTCGCCCACTCTACCCTCAAGCCAGGATACCCGGAGCGGTCCCCGGAAATGCGTGTGCTTCAGGTGATTTGACTGATTATTGAATAGGCCCGCAGGAGGTGTGTCCTGCCCGCGGGTCCACAGCCTCCGGGGACATTATCTGGACTTAGTCCCTTCCCCGCGATCCTGCCGCAGCTGGGTGGGCGTGTCTGGGCTAGTCCTGTCCCCACACTGCGGATAGACTTAATGAGTGCGAGCCCGCCTAGGTCCGGACACTGGGTAGTGAGCGGAGGTCCAGAGCTCCGCTCCGCCCCCAGGCCAGGGAGCGTGTCTGGGGTGGGGCTGGCCGGGCAGGCTCCCACTAGCGCCGGCTTCCAGCTGCCTGAGCGGGAGTTCTCGGTGCTGTAGGCTTTCGGGAGGCTGTGGATGCCCGGCAGGGGCTTCCAGTGGGGGCCACGCCAGGTCGCCTCCAGCGGGCGGAAGCGGTCGAGCCGTCGGAGCGGGTGCAGCGAGGGGCTGTAGGATTCCTGAGCCAGAGACAGGGCCCCGCCGTGCGGCGCTGGAGGCGGCCGGGAGGAGCAGAGACAGGGCTGCCGCTGCGAGTCGTGACTCCAGAGTTGGGGCCTCTCTTCGAAACTCCAGTATGTCAGGTAGTCCTTGCGGGGGTATCCGGACAGCTCCGTCCTGTGGCAGCAGGGCAGGGTGGTGAGGATACAGCTGGATCCTTGGGGACGAGGTTCAGACCTCGGGATCTAAGGAGTCTGCACATTCAAACTCCTGCATTTCCAGGAGAGGACCCCTTAGGAGGGACGCGACCGGGCACGCGTAGCCTGCGTTCCTGGGTCCTCGAAGTACTTAACGTCCTGGAAACTGAGCTTTCGCATCCTAGGGAAGTAAAAGGGGGCTTTCGCTTCCTTGGGAAGGAGTATCTGGGGTCTCCAGTACCGAAGGAGGCCCTGCCCTCAGATCCAGAATCCCCTCGAGCCGCTGTGCAGGCTTCCTGTCCCTACCGCGGTTCCTGAGAGGTGACACTAAGGACTCCTGGGTGCTAAAAGAGGGAGGGGCTGGGGCCTGAACTGTGGTTGTTGCTGCTATAGGAGTCGAGACTGAGACCACCGGTCAGGGAATGGGAGCCAGCCCAGGGGCTCGGCGTGCACCGGCCAAGGCGGGGGCTGTGCAGGAGGCGGTGCCCAGCGAGAGCCCGGCTTACTTGGGATAGAACCGAAAGTCCCGCGCCGAGGTGGTTAGATAGAGCTGGCGGCGGTCCAGGACGCCCCGGTCGGATACTGTGAAAGGCCGGCCAGACAGCGCGGGGTTCTGCGTGCAGGAGATTAGAGCCTGATCAAGATTGGGGGAGGAGGCATACCCAAGACCTAGATTTCATACCCCATCCCAAGCCCTGGGTCCCGAGTTCAGAATCCCTCTCCTTCGGCCCCGACAGCCATGACGGCCACGGCCCTCGCACCCCGCCCCAGAGTCAGAGCCCTTCCTGCCACCCACGCCAGGGAACTTCAGCTTCCTTCCTCATACGGGAACCCTTCCCAGCCTCACCTCCCTAAATCCAAGCCCTCCTGCTGGTCAAGGAACTCAAATCCAGGCCCCCAGTCACCACAAAACCCCCCCTGGTTCCGCCCGCGGTCTCAAGCCTTCTTGGTGTGGCCACTGGAGCTGAGCTGCATCTTGGGCAACAACTCCACGTTACCTCTCCTAACTCCCACCAGACCACGTCTCAGAATATTCTAGTCTCGTCCCCACCCACAGCCAGCCGTCTAGCTCCGCAGCAGCTTAGGAGCCCTGAAGGCGAGTTTCCAGCCCCTGGTTCTTCTGGCCTGGCCTGGATGCCCAGCCCCTCCCCCGGCTCCTCTAACCTCCAGATCCCTCCCCAGACCCTTTAGCCACGCCCCAAAGCTGTGATTACTTCTGGCCCCGCCCCAGGCTCCCGGAGCTCCGCCCCATCTCGCCAGCGCTGGCTTCCACCCAGCCACCTGGGAAGGCCCCCCGCGGTGGTGGGTTGAGAGTTGTGAGGGGCTGGGGCCCGATGTATTTGGGGGCGCGCGCGTCCGGGCCTGGAGAGCAAGTGTACTGCGCCCTCGGCTCGCTGCTCTGGTACTTTGTGGTCAGTGGGAGGCACCAGCCGCGGTGTCTGAGCTGCGGAAAGGCGACGCAGAGACTCATGTGAAGGAGCAGGGGACTCAAATGCAGTCCCCCGCCCTGTCCCCTGCAGACTCCGGCACTCCCCAAATCTTACCTTTTCTCCTGAATCCTTGATCCCCACAGTCCGCGTGGGGTCTGCAGGCTCTGGGGCTCTGGGCTGGGCGCAGGGCCAGCCATGGGTCTTGGGCACGTAGGCCGAGCCAGAGGTTGTCTCCCATCTGCTGAGGACCTCGTCGAAAGCCCAGATGCGAGAATCCTGCTTTGCAGTCGGAGGTAGAGGGTCCGCGACCGTGGACTGGAGAGAAGGCGCCGCACATCAGCTAGAAAGACTCAGGAGTCCCTATCACCCCCCACCCCAAACTCTGACGTCTTCCAGTCGGCCCCCAGCCCTTTCCTCTGCAGTCCCTGGCATTCAGCTTCCCTGGCCCCTCCTCTCTCAGACCCAGGACTCCAGGACCCTCCTCCTTCAGAGAGGAGTCCAAGCTCCCAATCCCCTTTTCTCAGCCCCCATCTTTCTGGGTCCCCAAGCCCGGCAGGGCTTCAGCCTAGGGTCTGCCCACCAGCACCGTGGGCGGGGTGAAGGGTACGGGTGGGATAATGCCATGGGTAACGTAGCTGCTGGTGAAATGCCAGTTGGGCCAGGATTCAGGCATCTCCGTTGCAGAGATGGAAGACCACGGGGGGCCACAGCGCAGAGCCAGGGTGCCACTGGCCATGGTTCCACCCCCTCTCTGTAGCCGAGCAGGAGCTGGTTTGTTGCTGTTGCCCCAGGTGACAGAACCCGCCTACCCCAATCCAGCCAATGAAAGGCCTGCAGGCACCTGGATGGATGGAGTGATTAAGAGACCCAGAGACAGAGGGACAGGGACTCCAAGAGGGGCACAGAGAAACACGGAGTGGGGGATGGAGAGTCAGAAAGAGGCGGGCAGAAGGGGACGGAGAAGTTCAGGATTTCAGAGACCCAGGGGGTGGGGGAGACAGAGACCCAGAAAGAAGGACAGAGACCTGGGGGTGTCAGAGATACAGACAGAGACCCCTGCACTGCACTCAGCACCTCAGGACATCCATGAGAAACACCCCCCTTTGCTCCAGAGTCCAGAACCTCCCAGTGCTTCCTCCCTCTGCCAGGCCTGCCCACCTCGGGGTAACGATTTCCAGACGTCCCTGGGGCTCCCCAACCCTTCCCGCACGTGCTGAAGGAGTCAGCGGCGGTGTCAGCTGTCCTGCCTGCCTTTGATTTGGTTGAAAACTTCCACCTGGGTATGCTGGGTGGGGAAAGAGAAAGCGATCTAGAGAGAAGTGCACAGGGACATAGCGAAAAAGATGGGCTTTGATGAGTGAGGAAGAAATACAACAAGAAAGGGGAGAGACAGGGAAGAAGAAAGAGACCACGATGGAAAGGGAGCTATTAGTACTACCCAGAGGCGAGAGACACTGGAAGTTAGAGACAGAGATGAAGGTGGCAAAAACGACCAAAATCGCAGATGGAAAACAAGAAGCCGTAGAAACTGAGGCAGCCACGCCCCACCCTGCCCAGGGGCCTGGTCTGTATAGATGGGGGGAGAAGTTGCCTATGTCCTTTGCTCAAAGCTGGACCTGAGGGAGAGAGAGAGAGAGAGAGAGTTGGCGGGGCAATGGGTAACATGTGAAGGGCTATTGTGAAGGCCTGTGGTCTGTCCCTGGCTTCCCTTGTCACTTCTTCACTATAAACAGCTTTTGATCACCGGGCGCAGTGGCTCATGCCCGTAATCCCAGCACTTTGGGAGGCCGAGACATGCGGATCACTTGAGGTCAGGAGTTTGAGACCAGCCTGGCCAACATGGCGAAACCCTGTCTCTACCAAAAAATACAAAAAGTAGCCAGGCGTGGTGGCGCACACCTGTAATCCCAACTAAGGCAGAAGAATCACTTCAACCCAGGAGGTGAAGGCTGCAGTGAGCTCAGATCGCACCACTGCACTCCAGCCTGGGTGACAGAGCAAGACTCCATCTCAAAAAAAAAAAAAAAGCTTTTGGTCAAGGCCTCTGACTCCTCAACCCCCATTATCTCATCCTACCAGCCCACTCTTCAGACAAGGAAAACTGAGGCTACTTTGTGCAGCCAGGCCCAGGATCCCACTTACCCCTCCAACCCCATTCAGGCTTCTGGGGCCTTTCTGTTGGATTTTGCTGGCCCTACTCAACGGCTCTCAATGGAGAGTGACCCCCGGATCCTAGCCAGGGGGCCGGTGAGTTAGTCAGAAACTCATGCCACACTCAAGCTGGACAAATTTTTTTTTTTTTTTGAGACGGAGTTTCACTTTTTTTTGCCAAGGCTGGAGTGCAATGGCACAGTCTTGGCTCACTGCAACCTCTGCCTCCTGAGTTCAAGCAATTCTCCTACCTCACCCTTCAGAGTAGCTTGGATTACAGGCATCCGCCACCACGCCCAGCTAATTTCTTTTTATAATTTTAGTAGAGACAGGTTTCACTATGTTGGCCAGGCTGGTCTCGAACTCCTGACCTCAGGTGATTCACCCACCTCGGCCTCCCAAAGTGCTGGGATTACAGGCATGAGCCATCGCACCTGGCCATCAAGCTGGAAATTTTTAAGGTCTGTTTCTTTCCCAATGTAGAGTAAAGGTTGGGAAAGGGAAGAGGGCTAGAAATCTGACTTTAGCTCCCCGCTGAGGGCTGAACTCTCCAGCCTCCTGATCACTTCTCATTCAACCTTGCTTGTACTCCCCTGTGATCGGTAGCTCATTATCTCAAAACAGAATATTCTAAGTCAACCTTTGCCCCTTCTTACCAAGTAAGATTTCCCATTTGAACCCCAGCTCCCAGATACTTAAAGGCCTTCTGTGGGCCACGTTCTCAAGGTCCCCTGGCCATCTGCTTGCCTGTTCTAGTTTCTCTCCTCCCCCACCCACATCGTGAAATGTCCCCTCCCACTCCCCAGGATGAGCAAGGTGGTGTCCTCTGAGACTGAGTAGTCAGCAACTTAACACCAAGGGCCACCAATGATCAAATCCCTGAGAGTTGATCTGAGGAGTTATGTATTAGGGATAAGAAACAGTAAACACTCAGTAAATAGTGGCTATTATTATTATATCATCATCATTATTACCCTCAAGTTGCTGCGGGAGAACTCCTATTCAACCTCCAAAACCCCATGTGGTTTCACCCATCCTGCAGAGATTGAGCTCCAAATCAGAGAATTGTGATTTTGTGATTATTTGATGAGTTCCCAAACTGGAGTCCTTAGATCAGCTGGGCCATCCCTGAGGTCTCTCAGCATCCAGCTCTGTTATTTTCCTGGGCATGGGTCTCAGGCCCGGCCAGTCCGGCTGAGGAGTGTGCAGACGCAGGCAGTGTCAATTCGAATCCATCGCCAACCCACACGGCCCTGGGCATCAGCGGTCAATGCCCGCACATAGGACTGCTTGGCCTTGCACTCAGATAACCAGTGCCTCCTGTCCACTCCCCGGCAGCCCCCTCCACCTGCCCCTGGGCCACCTTCCTCAGTATTATCAGCCTTGCAGCGGGTTTCAAAGAAGTACTGGCGGAGGGGACTGCCGCCAGCTGCAGGCACCTCGCCCAACACCTCCACCTCGCGCCCACGCAAGTCCACAGCGGTCCGGCGGTCTGTCACCCAGCCACTGACTGCATCGCACACAGCCAGCTCACCCCGACGACTCGCTGGTGCAGTTTCGCTCACCCCACGCCGGCTGCGGTTGGCCGGGGCACCTGCTGACTCCCGAAAGGCCCCAGCCTCCAGCAGGAAGAGCAGAGGGGGCCCAGCAGGGGCACCCCTAGACAGGACTACTCGGGGGGACAGAAGGTCCCACTCAGGGGCCAGAAAAGGGGGCAATGTTGAGGGTGGGGGTTGGGACTCAATTGGCACACTGGGGAGGAGGAAAAGGAGGAGGATGGGGAGGGAGCATGAGGGGAGAGGGAGCATCTCTCGGAGCACCTGGAGACAGAGAGAGGGAGGCTGGGATTAGAGAAGGGGGTAAAAACTTCAGCGGGGACAGAAGTTGGGAACCCCAGGGGAGGCTTGCCTGCCAGGATTGTGGGGAAGCCCTTGTTCTAGAAGTTTGGGGGACCCTATATCTAGGGCTTGCATAATGCCCAACTTGTATATTAATAATAAATATTCCACTACTACAGGCCAGGCACTGTGGCTCACACCTCTAATCCCAGCACTTTGGGAGGCTGAGGCGGGTGGATGACTTGAGATCAGGAGTTCGAGACCAGCCTGGCCAACATGGTGAAACCTCATCTCTACTAAAAATACCAAAATTAGCCGGGCATGGTGCTGCACGCCTGTAATCCCAGCTACTCGGTAGGCTGAGGCAGGAGAATCACTTGAATTCGGGAGGCCGAGGTTGCAGTTAGCAGAGAGCGCACCACTGCCCTGCCGCCTGGGCAACAAGAGTGAGACTCTGTCTCAAAGGTAAAAATAAGGCCAGGCATGGTGGCTCACACCTGTAATCCCAGCACTTTGGGAGGCTGAGGTGGGTGGCTCACCTGAGGTGAGGAGTTCCAGACCAGCCTGTTCAACATGGTAAAACCCCTTCTCTACTAAAAATACAGAATTACCTGGGTGTGGTGGCACATGTCTGTAATCCCAGTTACTTGGGAGGCTGAGGCAGGAGAATCACTTGAACCCATGAGGTGGAGGTTGTGGTGAGCTGAGATTGCACCATTGCACTCCAGCCTGGGCAACAAGAGCGAAACTCCGTCTTAAAAAACAATAATAATAATAAAATAAAAATAAAAATAATTCAACTACTATTACCTAATAGTAACAGATGTTGAAATACAGGCTCAGAGAAGTTAATGATTTGTGCCCGGTCACACAGCCAGCAAATGGCAGAGATGGGACTTCACCTCTGGGCAATTGCACTCTGCCATCTTTCCTGTGCAACTCTGAGGAACCGACAGTCTTGCATCTTGGAGGATGTTCCAAACAATTTTTTTTTTTTTTTTTTTGAGACAGAATCTCACTCTGTTGGCTAGGCTGGAGTACAGTGGCAAAATCCTGGCTGACTGCAATGTCTGCCTCCTGGGTTCAAGTGATTCTCCTGCCTCAGCCTTCTGAGTAGGTGGGATTACAAGCACCTACCACTGTGCCCAGCTAATTTGTGTATTTTTATTAGAGATGGGGTTTCACCATGTTTGCCAGACTGGTCTTGAACTCCCAACCTCAAGCAATAGTCCTGTCCTGGCCTCCCAAAGTGCTGGAATGACAGGCATGAGCCACCGTGCCTGGTCCCAAACAAATTTTTTATTTTTTATTTTAGATGGAATCTCGCTCTGTCGCCCAGGCTGGAGTGCAGTGGTGCGATCTTGGCTCATTGCAAGCTCCGCCTCCCAAGTTCACGCGATTATCCTGCCTTAGCCTCCTGAGTAGCTGGCACTACAGACTCAAACCACCACGCCTGGCCACATTCCACAATTTAGAGAAAGGTCACAACCTGGAATCCTAGGGAGACCCCAGTTCACCTCAAAACTGCCACTAAGGAGGTAAAACGCTGCCCCTCTGAGGCAGGCTTCAGTTTCCCTGTGTGTAAAATTGACCCGGCTCTGGGAGAGGCTGGTGGAGGTGTGAATTTTGCAGTTTCTCTACAACGTTCTGGAAGCCTGTGGTTCTGGGAAAGGGTGGCGTGGAGAAGACTGGGAAACAGTCAGTAGTTACCAGACCTGTCAGCACCTCCTCCACCTCGGAGCTCTGGGGCTGGGAGTCCCCAGGCTTCGGGGGGCCCCTGTGGAGGACACAGGTGGCCCCCTCCTTCCTGACATCTCAGGAGAGGGAGGGGGCAACCACCTAGGGGAAGAAAAGAATAGACAGGTTATAGACGCAGGTAGGGAAGGGGCCAAATCCCTGAACAACCCCTTCCCAGAGTTCCTCTTCAAATGCAGGGTACCCAAGAGTCAAGGCCCCGCCCCCTTTCCAGAGGCCCCTTTTCTACGCAGGTGCTGGTTCCTGGCTGGGATGGGAGGCAGATGGAGGGAGTGGAGGGGGAGGAGGGGAAGGGAGAGGCAGTGGATGAAGGAGAATGGAAGAGATTACATCCCCCTCGGCCCATTCATCTCCCAGATGGGGCGGAACTGGCCTGGACACCCGGGTCCCTGAGGGCCCACATTCAAGAAGCCCTGGTTCCCCAAGCTGCTTCTTGGAATGTTCCCTCCTCACAGGACAGGCCAGGGCCCGCCCAAGACTTCTGCACATACCTGGAGTGGCTGTCTGCCCTGGCTCCTCGGTACAGGAAAGGGGAAGGGTGGAGAGTGAAAGAAGCCCAGGCTGACCCAACCAGGACCGCCTTCTCCCTCAGACCGAGTAGTGCAGACCCCAGGGCCTCCACCTTCAGACCCAGGAGTTCAGATCCCCAGCGCCCTCCTCCCTCAGACCCAGGAGGAGTCCAGGTCCCCAGCGCCCTCCTCTCTCAGACCCAGAAGTCCAGGCCCCCAGCACCCTTCTCCCTCAGACCCAGGAGGAGTCCAGGCCCAGGCCCCAGCACCCTTCTCCCTCAGACCCATGAGTCCAGGCCCCCAGCGCTCTCCTCCTTCAGACACAGGAGTCCTTGCCCCCAGCGCCCTTCTCCCTCAGACCCAGGAATCCAGGCCCCCAGTGCCCTCCTCTCTCAGACCCAGGAGTTCTGGAATTCAGGCTCTTCCTTCTCGGGTACTAAGAAATGCAGACTCCGGGTTCCTCATCCTCCAGATTTGGGGTGGGGGTTCCGGACTCCGAGACCCCTCAGGGGAAACCGGCTGCATATCTGGGACACTTCCCTCTTGCCTCAGTTTCCTCCGCCAAGCCCCGCCCCGGTCGGCCCCGCCCCCGTCACTCCCCACCGGAGGGCAGGGCGACCAGGACGCCGGAATCCCGAGGGAGGAGGCGTGGAGCTCTTACCTGGGGCGCCCTCTTCGGCTCCCCCGGCTGCCCTCGGCCCGGCAGCAGCTCCTCCTCCTGCTCGCTGGCTGCAGGGACGCTCGCTGGCCCGCCGGCTGCTAGCTGCTCACGCTCCGCAGGGCCCGGGTCGGGGGCGGGGGCGGGGCGGCGCCGGGCGGCAGAGGAGGGGCCGGGGGATCCTGCCTTGCACACGCGTGCCGGGACCTTGGAAGCCAGGCCTGGCTCGTTCAACCCGGCCGCCTTGGTCACGGGAGTCCCAGTTTCCAGCTGCCTCCTCCTTTAGACCTAGTAGTCCAGGCTCCCAGCCCTTTCTCCCTCAGACCCAGGAGTCCAGGCCCCCAGCCCCTCCTCCCTCAGACCCAGGAGTCCAGGCCCCCAGCCCCTCCTCCCTTAGACCCAGGAGTCCAGACCCCCAGCCCCTCCTCCCTCAGACCCAGGAGTCCAGACCCCCAGCCCCTCCTCCCTCAGACCCAAGAGTCCAGGCCCCCAGCCCCTCCTCCCTCAGACCCAGGACTTGCGACCCCAGCCACTTCTCCCCCCAGCCCCAGGCGCCTGAGTACTAAGCCCACAGTTCCCCCCACCACCTCCCAACCCCGCCCCGTCTCAGACTCAGGAGTCCAGCCCCCAGCCTCCTCCTCCATTAGCCCCAGGAGTCTGGGCCTGAGATTCCTTTGCCGTCTTTTGCCAATTGCGTGTCAATCCCGGGGCAGATTCCCACCCTCTGCTCTCCTCCCCACTTCCCAGGAGCTCCACGCCAGACATTAACCAGCTGGGCTTGGGCAGTGATAAGACTTCAGGCCCGGGGAGACAGTGGATGTGGGGGCTCCCGCATACTCCTCTCCCCTGGAATTTCCTGGCTGGAGACCGGGGAGAGGGTCTTGTCCTGAGCTCAGATAAGAGACGTGCAAGGTATCATAGGACCCAGAGATAGACAGATGCGTCTTAAGAACAATCAGCTACTTTGAGAAATGGTGCGCGGTGACAGATGAAGGCAGAGATAGGGAGAAGACATGGAAAAGTGGGGAGAGAACAAAAGAAAGAGGGGGACCGAGACTAGAGAGAGTGGGGGAGGGCAGGAGCCCAGAGAGAAGACAGAGGCCCAGAGAGAGTGAGGGCAGACCCCCCCCCCCCGAGAAGGGGACAGAGCCCCTGAGAGACCCTGAGAAAGACAGGGATGGGACCCTAGCCGGAGTGTCTCAGGACAGTCATGAGGGCAGTGGGGCTCCTCACCCCACCACACCTCCACCCTGAGACTCCGCTCCCCCCGGCCTGCGCTATTTTCAGAAGGAAAACCGACACCTGCCTCGGGGGTCATCCCACACCCCCCCAGCCTAAATATAGCATGGCAAGGTGGCAGGAGGGTGTCCCCGGTTAGGGTGTTTCCTGCTCCTCACTATCCCAGCCAAGGCAACACACAAGGCCGCTCCAGTTATTTATTGGAGGGGGGGAAGGGCCACTTCCCAGGCTTTGGGTGTGCGTTTGGGTCACCTCTCCGGCGTCTCCACACTTCCCCTGTTCCTAAATACCCAATACATCCTGCCGCATGGCAGGAGGACTCTAGCTTCTAGCTTCTAGTCCTGGAGGGGATAGTATGGATGAGGTTTCCAAACAGAGTGACTGGGAAACAGTCTCTGTACCCCTGTCTCCAGGTCTCTATCCTCTCCCTGTCTGGGTCACTGTCCCCCTCCCTCTGGATTTCTGTCTCCCTCCAACTCTGGGTCTGTCCCTCTCTCTCTGAGTCTCTGTCCCCCTCTTTCTCTGGGTCTCTGTCCCTTTCTCTCTGGGTCTCTGTCCCCCTCTCTTTCTGGGTCTCTGTCCCCCTTTGTCTCTGGGTCTCTGTCCCTCTCTCTCTGGGTCTCTGTCCTTCTCTCTCTGGGTGTCTGTCCCTCTCTCTCTGGGTCTCTGTCCCCCTCTCTCTCTGGGTCTTTTTCCCCTTCTGTCTCTGGGTCTCTGTCCCCTTCGCTCTCTGGGTCTCTGTCCCTCTCTCTCTCTCTGAGTCTCTGTCCCCCCTCTCTCTGGGTCTCTGTTCCCCCCAAGATCTCTGTCCCCCCTTCTCTCTGGGTCTCTGTCCCCCTCTTTCTGGGTCCCAGTCTTCTTCTCTCTGGATATCTGTCCACCCTGTCTGGGACACAGTCTCCTTCTCTCTGAGCCTCTTGCATCCTCTCTCTTGGGGTCACTGTCTGCTTCTCTTTCCCCTCGTGGGGGTCTCTGTCCCCAGTCCCAGCCATCTGCCCACTTCCCCCTCGCCCTTGGATGTCTCTCTTTTGCTCTAGGCCCCTCCTCCCTCCCAGCCTCAGTTGCTGTCTGTGTCTCCTCTTTAGGTCTCTGTGCTGGAGTCCGACCTGTCTCTTGTCACTGTGAGGTCTGTCTCCATTCTGTCCCTAAATGTGGCTTTCTCTCCATTTCAGAGACAAGTGACTACCTAAAGCTTCTATTAATTTCAACCATTATCAAACTCCTCCCACCATCCGTACCTTCTCTTTAGCTGTATGAAAAGGTGCTCAGATGAAACCAGGGGTTTCCACACTGAATTCCTGAGCTGCATTTTGAGTTGCCAAGAGGAGGCGTGTTCTCCTCCAACCAGTTCCCTTCCCATGCTTCCCACTGGTGTCTCTAAGGAAGATTTATTTGACCCAAAAAAGGGGTGGGTTTGGCTAAAAATAACAACAACAGTCTGTAAACCACTGGATAGGTTTTAATAAATTAATCCAAGTAAAGTACTTTGATACCAAAGGAAGCCCTATATGTGTTAGTGATTTCAGCCTTCTTCCTCTAAATGCCCTTTGAGTTCTGAAAGATTTCGGAAAATGTTCGGCCTTGTGACCTTGGGTAACACCCGTTGCTCTGAGCCTCAGTTTCCCTGTCTGTAAGAAACGAGGCTACGGGACTCAGGAGGACCCGTGTGTCCCAGCAGGCTGATGGGGACATGTGAAGCAGACAGACAGCCTGCCTGGCCCCTGGGGACAAGCTGTGAGACCTTGGGAAGCCACTCACCTGCTCTGAGACTCAGGTTTCTCCCCTGGAAAACAGAGTGAGGCCCCCAGCCTGTCTGACAGCCTTCCCGAGCTGCAGGGAGGGTAGGTGACAGGCCTGGTTCAGGATTGTTCTGTGATTCTATGGAATAGACTGTACATCACTCTTGGGTTCGGGGCACCAACTTTTTCTGGCTTTTTCTTTTTTCTTTTTTTTCTTTTTTTTTTTTTTTTTGAGACAGAGTCTTGCTCTGCTGCCCAGGCTGGAGTATAGTGGCTCAATCTCGGCTCACTGCAAGCTCCGCCTCCCAGGTTCATGCCATTCTCCTGCCTCAGCCTCCCGAGTAGCTGGGACTACAGGCGCCCGCCACTGCACCCGGCTAATTTTTTTGTATTTTTAGTAGAGACGGGGTTTCACCGTGTTAGCCAGGGTGGTTTGGGTCTCCTGACCTCATGATTTGCCCGCCTCGGCCTCCCAAAGTGGTGGGGTTACAGGCATAGCCACCACGCCCGGCCTTTTCTGCCTTTTTCTATTGTAGTTCTCTTTCCCTGAGACTCTGTTGTTCTGTCTCCAACTCTGGGTGCCTGACGCTGCCCTCTGGGTCTCTGTCCCCCAGGCTCTTTTTGTTTGTTTGTTGAGACGGGGGCTCCGTCTGTTGCCCAGGCTGGAGTGCAGTGGTGCAATCACGGCTCAATGCAGCCTCTACCTCTCAGGGTCAAGGGATCTTTCCGCCTCAGCTTCCTGAGTAGCTGGGATCACAGGCATGTGCCACCACACTCAGCTAATTTTTGTATTTTTTGTAGAGAGATGGGGTCTCACCATGTTGCCCAGGCTGGTCTTGAACTCCTGGCCTCAATCAATCCCCCTTCCTTGGCCTCCCAGAGTGCTGAGATTACAGGCATGGGCCACTTCGCCCGGCTTCTATCCCCTGCTCTTGGTCTCTGTCCCCTTCTCACTCTGGATTTCTCTTCCCCTCTTCCGTGTCTCTGCCATACCCCACCCTCCAGGTCTTTGTCTCCCTCTCCCTGAGTCTCTATTTCTCTCCCTTTGGGTCTCTGTCTCTCTGGGTTTCCATCTCTTCCTTTTTCTGGATCTCTTTCCCCATCCTTTTGGCTCTGTCCCTCTATCATGTCTGGACAGAGTACAGTTTTCTCCCCCTCTCCCGCTTCCCTTGTGGCTGTGACCTCCATGTCTGAGCACAAAACTGTAGGGGAGAATGGGAGTGAACGGCACAATGAAGTGGATGTGGGGTAAACAGAAGGAGCATCCACCTCTTCCTAGTTTACCCCAATCGCCTCTGGATGAACACCCAATCCCATGGATACAGAATTCAGTCCCGCTCCCTACAGTGAGCTGGGGAGCCAGCTCAGCACGTCTCCCAGAGCCCTCGCCACTGCATGCTCCCTGATACATGATGCTTCCCCACTGCTATTTCCTTTGGGTCCTGGTGCTACCACTAAATGCAAAACAGCCTGATGTGGCCCTATGGAACTCATTCACACAGTCCAACTCAACCCAACTTCCTGTAGGACTCACATAGTGACACAACTCAATGGAACTCAACTCAACATGGCCCTATGAGACTCAAACAGTGGCATGACCCAACTGAACTGGCCTTACAAGGCTCATATGGTTGTACAATTCAATACAACTCAACTCGCTGTGGCCATGATAAATGTCCAGCCACACGCCTCTACACAGTTCAGCCCAGCGGAACCCTACAAGATTCATTTGGTCATACATACTTAACCCAATGTGACCTAGAAAGCTCAAATTCTACCACTGGACTCTTCACATTTCTATGTGACTCACAAGTTCACAGAACCTAAAATAACATGCCCCTAGAAGAATCACAAAGCTACACAATTTCCACCATGTCTCAACGAAACTGAACACCACACACAATCAATCTCAACAATGCCATGGGGGCATCTCAACAATGCCACCTAACTTGACCCAACATGGCCCTAGGGGGCCCACCAAACCACAGAATCCTACACAATGCAGCTGGACCACACTCTCCCAGACTCACAACCCAACCAAACCCAACACTGACCTAGGAAACTCACAAAATGATACGACCAAACCTATCTCAACACTACCCCAAAAGGCTCCATGAGCTTTGCACAACTCAGAGTAATATGAACCAATTGGGTCTTCATTAACACAACACAACCTATTGCCATTTGCTGCTGCTTCAGGAGGTACCCACAGGAGCTACCAAACCACACAACCCAAGACCCAACAAGACTCAGTGTTTCCCCACTCGTTACCACTTAACCTAGCTCTTCCTAAACCCAATCCCCTCCCCCCAGCCTTGCCCTCCACCCTGCCCGCCCTCCCTCCCTCCCTCTAGGGAGGTTTGAGGTCCTGCAGACCTCAACTGTTCCTCACACTTCGGTGACCAGGTGTTTCCCTGGGGGTGCCCAGAGTGGAGGTGGTAGCTCAGGTACCTCCCTGTCCACCAGCCCCCCATTGGCCTTGCCCTCCAGTGGGCCACAAGGCTGCGTGTCCACGTGGCTGAACATCCCAGCCTCTTCGCCCTCTGTCTCCCGGTGATAAAAGTAGCTGAAATTGGAGACAATGACGGGCACTGGCAGGGAAATGGTCAGCACGCCGGCAATGGCACACAGAGAGCCCACTATCTTGCCACCTACAGTGACGGGTGCCATGTCTCCATAGCCAACTGTAGTCATGGTGACTACCGCCCACCAGAAAGACTCAGGGATGCTAGTGAAGTGGGAGTCCACCCGGTCGACTTCGGCAAAGTAGACGGCGCTGGAAAAGAGGACCACACCGATGAAGAGGAAAAAGATGAGGAGGCCCAGCTCACGCATGGAGGCCCGAAGCGTCTGGCCCAAGATTTGCAGGCCCTTTGAGTGCCGGGACAGCTTGAAGATGCGGAAGACACGCACCAATCGGATGACTCTCAGGATGGCCAGTGACATGGCCTGCTGGCCCACCCCTCGCTGCCGGGCCAGCTCGGTGCCCAGCGCCACAAAGTAGGGAAGGATAGCCACAAAATCGATGAGGTTCATCACGTTCTTGAAGAAGATCGCCTTGCTTGGACAGACCAGGAGGCGTACCAGCAGCTCAAAGGAGAACCAACAAATACACAGCGTCTCCACCACGAAGAACGGGTCATTGAAGGGCAGGCGGGGTGGATTTCCAGGCATTTGGCTGGAGCCATTCAGCCGAGCGGGGAACTGCAGGGAGGAAAGTGTTCAGGGAGGGTCAGGCTGGGGCTAGGACACGGGGACAGCCTTAATCATCATTTAAATACTCAGCTCCTCTTTACACATTGGTCAGTAGCCGCTGCGCCAAGGCCCTCGGCGACCTGGTTATCCCAGACTTCCTCCCAGGATCCCAGGGATCATCCCTGGGCCGCTGACTTTCTGGTTTCCTGACCTGGTGGGTGGCTGGAGAGGTGGTCCCTGCCCCTTCATGCGTGGGAACTCATGTTTGAGTAGGGTGCAACCTCTTCTCTCCCAAAGTTCCGCCTCCAGTATTGATTTTCTAGATGGGGAGGGTTCCCTGCCCTGGCCCCACCACTTTGTGCCTAGCTTTTCCTTGCCCTCCCCAGTCCCAGGCCAGACTATAATGCGGCCGGGCGCGGTGGCTCACGTCTGTAATCCCAGCACTTTGGGAAGCCAAGGAGGGCGGATCACGAGGTCAGGAAATAGAGACCATCCTGGCCAACATGGTGAAACCCCATCTCTACTAAAAATACAAAAATCAGCCAGGCGTGGTGGCCTGCACCTGTAATCCCAGCTACTTGGGAGGCTGAGGCAGGAGAATCGCTTGAACCCGGGAGGCGGAGCTTGCAGTGAGCCGAGATAGCGCCATTGCACTCCAGCCTGGGCGACAGAGCAAGACTCTGTCTCACAGGAAAATTAAAAAAAAAAAAGACCTTCTCTGCAAGCCGAGCCCTAGGCCCCTCCTCTGGCCCCTCAGCCTGGCTTTCTTTCCATAGATTCCTCCTACTCTCGCCCCTTGGGCTCCAGCACCCTCAGCTGGCGTTATTCAGGGCCTGGCTTCCACCACCCAGCCGCACAGACCCCGGAGTTTTCAGGCTCTCCTTGGCCCCCTCAGCTCTGATTTTTAAGGTTCCTGTCCTCCTACCCCTTGCATCAAGGGCCCTGCCCTCTGCACGCCGGGTTTCTCACTGACCTCAACCCCACCTTCTGATGGGGCAGGTCCTCCGACCCAGATCCTCAGGCCCCGCCTCCCTCCCACCCTGTCT
Organism: Pongo pygmaeus; assembly: GCF_028885625.2. Classification (NCBI taxonomy): domain Eukaryota; kingdom Metazoa; phylum Chordata; class Mammalia; order Primates; family Hominidae; genus Pongo; species Pongo pygmaeus. Next base: position 55,195,541 of record NC_072393.2, read on the forward strand.
TCGGCTGGCCCACCCCTCGTAGCCCCTGGCCCCGCCTTATGATTGGCCAGGTCCCCTCTGGACCCCGCCCATCTCCTCCCAAACCCCGCCCATCTCCACCCACGCCCCGCCTCTCACCGGGCCGGCTGCTGCTAGAGCAGCAAGCCCCGTGCCGTCGCGGTCGTCGCGGAAGTCAGGCAGCGTCTCGAGGCAGAAGACAACGATGGAGACGAGGATGACCAGCACGGAGACTACGGCGAGTACGCGCGCGGCCTGAGAGCTCTCGGGAAACTCGAAGAGCAGCCACAGCTGGCGCGCGAAGGCGCGGCGGGGCAGGGGGCGCTCGGGCGGCACCGGGCAGCCCTCGTCCTCGCGCAGGCGCGCCAGGGCCGCCGCGCCCAGCCCGTAGAAGGCCACCTCCTCCAGGAAGACGTCGAGCGGCACGTGCGCCGGCCGCCGCAGCCGCCCGCCCGACTGGTAGTAGTAGAGCACGGCGTCGAAGCTGGGCCGGTGCCGGTCGAAGAAGTACTCGCGGCGCGCGTCGTCGTAGAAGCGGCCGCGGCGCGCTGGGTCCCCGAGCAGAGTGTCCGGGAAGCGGCCCAGCGTGCGCGCCCGCGTCTCGAAGCGCAGCCCCGCCACGTTGAGCACCAGCCGCTCGCAGCAGCCGCACGGCGGCGGGCACCGCGGCTCCATGGCGCGCGCAGCCCCGGCGACCCGCGAACGGACGTGTGGCCCCGACGCCCGGCCCCGGTGCGGCCCCGCCTTGGCCTCCTCGGCCGCCGCCGCCGCCGCCCCAGCCCGGTGTCCGGTGTCCGGTGTCCGCGCGTAAAAATAGCCCGGCAGGGCGGCTAGGGCGCGGGGGAGGGGGCACTGTGACCCCGGCGGGGCGGAGGGCGACAGGGCGACCGCGCGCCCTCTGCCGGGATGCCCGCCCTGCCCCGCCGCCGCCGCCCGCGCCTGCTCTGCGCCTTTCCCGTCCCGGAATCCCGTTTCTCTCCGTCTTTCTGCCGCCGGGATCCTGTCCTGCGTCTCTCCAAGTTTCCGTGTGCGTGTGTCTCTTCAGAATCAGGCTTCGGTTGCAGTCGCCTCTTTTCTTTTTTCTTTCTTCTTCTTTCTTTTTTTTTTTTTTTTTTGAGACACAGTTTCCCTCTGTCGCCCAGGCTGGAGTGCAGCGGCGCGATCTCGGCTCACTACGACAACCTCCGCCTCCCGGGCTCAAGCGATTCTCGTGCCTCAGCCTCCCTAGTAGCTGGAATTACAGGCGCCACCAAGCCCAGCTAATTTTTTTTTCTTTTTTCTTTTTTCTTTTTTTTTTTTTTTTTTCGTTGAGAAGGGGTTTCACCATGTTGGCCAGGCAGGTCTGGTACTCCCGACCTCAAGTGATCTGCCCTCCTTGGCCTCCCGAATTGCTGGGGTTACAAGCGTGAGCCACGGCGCCCGGCCTGGAGTCGCCGTTTGCACCTGTCTCTCACTCTCTTGTGTGTCTGTGTCCGGCTGTCCCCTCTGGGTCTCTGTCTCTGTTGGGATGTATCTCTGAGTATCTCTATGGGTCATTTATTTCTGAGATTCGTCGTTCTGGGGGCCTCTGTATGGGTCCCTCTGCCAGCCTCCACGTCTTGGTCTCCGTCTTTATTTTGATTCTTGGTCTGTCTCCGTTTATCTCTTGTCTCTCTTGGTCTCTTTGTCTCTCCTCTCTAGGTCTCTTTTTGCTCGTTATGTCTTAGCCCTCCATGTCTCTGTCTCAAGGTTCCTCTGCCGCTCCCCTTTGGGTCTCCCCTTAGCGTCTCTAGAGGACTTAGGGTCTCCGGAGTCATATCTCTGGATCTCTCCCTGACCTGATAATCACTCCATGTGGGTCCTGCCACAGTCCCGGTGGCTGTCCCATCATCCTGGGGTCACTCTGGCAGCTGCAAACCACTGAGCATGTGCACACACGCCCCATTCTCTCCCCAGAGTTCGCTCCAGAGTCTCCACCTGGATTCTTCGCAAGACTTTCTGAGACCTAGCAGGACCTGAGCTGTGGCTATGACTCTCGCAAAAGGAGTCTGGTCTTGCCGGAATGGGCGGGGGTTGGGGGTGTGGGCCGGGGAGATGCCACAGGGTCATTTTCAGGAACTGAAGGGCGCAGAGACAAGACGGTGGCCTTCTAGCCACTGGTGTCCGGTGACACTGCATAAAAATAGCTCCATCAGATGGGCTTGGGGGAAGTGGAGGGGTTTGATCACTGAGACTCCCAGGAAAGAAGTCCTGGTCGCCCTCTGCTGGAGGTGTGGAGAGAGGTACTAAGGGTTAGAACGCCCTGCTAATCCTGGCACTCTTTCTCTTCCTGTCTTCCTTCCTTCCATTCCTCCTCTCTTCCTTCTTTTTTTTTTTTTTTTTTTTTTTTTTTTTTTTTTTTTTGGTGAGAGGAGTTTCGCTCTTGTTGTCCAGGCTAGAGTGCAGTGACGTGATCTCAGCTCACTGCAACCTCCGCCTGCCAGTTTCAAGCGATTCTCCTGCCTCAGCCTCCTGAGTAGCTGGGATTCCGGGCACCCATCACCATGCCCACCTAATTTTTGTATTTTTAGTAGAGACAGGGTTTCACCATGTTGGCCAGGCTGGTCTCGAACTCCTGACCTCGTGAACCACCTGCCTTGGCCTCCCAAAGTGCTGGGATTACAGACGTGAGCCACTGCACCCGGCCCTTTTTTCTTTCTTTCTTTTTCTTTTTCTTGAGATGGAGTCTTGCAGTCGCCCAGGCTAGAGTGCAGTGTTGCGATCTTGGCTCACTGCAACCTCTGCCTCCTGAATTCAAACAATTCTCCTTCCTTAGCCTCCCGAGTAGCTGGGATTACAGGCGCCCACCCCACGCGGCTAATTGTTTGTGAGCGGCAAACCACCCAGGTGCCGAGGCAAGAGACCGAGGGCACGAGCTGTTCCAGTATAATAAAATATATACAATAATAGTTATACTAGATATAGATCATAGATATTATTATATATGAATATCAATAATCATTAGTTTGTAGCAATTACTCTTTATTCCAATATTATACTAATCCTTGCTCTACAATCATAACCTAGGAGAAACCAGGCCATACAGAGATAGGAGCTGAGGGGACATAGTGAGAAGTCACCAGAAGACAAGAGTGCGAGCCTTCTGTTATTCCCGGACAGGGCCACTAGAGGGCTCCTTGGTCTAGCGGTAACGCCGGAGTCTGGGAAGACAAGAAAAAACACCCGCTACTTAGAAGACCTGGAAAGGGAGTCTCCTTTTCCCCGGGGGGAGTTTAGAGGAGACTCTACTCCTCCACCTCTTGTGGAGGGCCTGAGATCAGTCAGGTTCGCCCGCAGTTATCTGGAGGCCTAACCATCTCCCTGTGATGCTGTGCTTCAGTGGTCACGCTCCTAGTCCGCTTTCATGTTCCATCCTGTACACCCGGCTCTGCCTTTTAGATAGCAATGGCAAATTAGTGAAAGTACTAAAAGTCTCTGATATGCAGAAATAATGGCGTTAGCTGTCTCTCTCTCCTCTCTCTGCCTCGGCTGCCAGGCAGGGAAGGGCCCCCTGTCCAGTGGACATGTGACCCAGGGGACCTTACCTATCGTAGGAGATGTCTCACACTCCTTACCCTGCCTCTTTGTCTTGTATCCAATAAATATCAGCGCAGCCTGCATTCAGGGCCACTACTGGTCTCCGTGTCTTGGTGGTAGTGGTCTCCCGGGCCCAGCTGTCTTTTCTTTTATCTCTTTGTCTTGTGTCTTTATTTCCACAATCTCTCGTCTCTGCAACGGGGAGAAAAACCCACCAACCCTGTGGGACCCTACAATTGTATTTTTAGTAGAGACGAGGTTTTGCCATGTTGGCCAGGCTGGTCTCGAACTCCTGACCTCAGGTGATCTGCCCACCTCGGCCTCCCAAAGTGCTGGGATTACAGGCGTGAGCCACCTCGCCCCGCCCTTTTCTTTATTTTTCTCTTTCTTTCTTTCTTTCTTTTTTGAGACAGGGTCTCAGTCTGTCGCCCAGGCTGGAGTCTAGTGGCACAATCTTGGCTCACTGCAGCCTCGACTTTCTGGGCTCAAACGATCCTCCCACTTCTTTTTTTTTTTTTTTTTTTTGAGACGGAGTTTCGCTCTTGTCACCCAGGCTGGAGTGCAATGGTGCAATCTCGGTTTACCACAACCTCTGCCTCCCAGGTTCAAGTGATTCTCCTGCCTCAGCCTCTCAAGTAGCTGGGATTGCAGGCATGTGCCACCATGCCCAGCTAATTTTGTATTTTTAGTAGAGACAGGGTTTCTCCATGTTGATCAGTCTGGTCTCGAACTCCTGACCTCAGGTGATACGCCCACCTTGGCCTCCCAAAGTGCTGGGATTACAGGCATGAGCCACCCCACCTGGCCCCTCCCACCTCTTCTAAGTAACTGGGACTATAGGCGTGAGCCACCATGCATGGCTATTTTTTGTAATTTTTGTAGAGACGGAGTTTTGCTATGTTGCCCAGGCTGCTCTTCTACTCCTGAGCCCAAGCAATCCACTGTACTAGGCCTCTCCAAGTGCTAGGATTACAGGTGTAAGCCACTGCACCCACCCTGTCTGGGATTCTATGTCCCCTGGACTTCTGTGTCCCTCTCTCTAGGTCTCTATCTTCCCTCTGTCTGGGTCTGTGTCCATTTATTTCATGGTCTTTGGCCTTCTCTATCTCTCTCTGTCCACCATCTTTCTGGTCTCTGTCTCCTATTTTCTCCCATTCTCGTTTTTTTTTTTTTTTTTGAGTCGGAGTCTCACTCTTGTTGCCCAGGCTGGAGTGCAGCGGCATGATCTCGGCTCACTGTGCAACCTTCGCCTCCTGAGTTCAAGCGATTCTCCTGCCTCGGCCTCTTGAGTAGCTGGGATTACAGGTGTGCACCACCACACAAGCTAATTTTTTTTTTTTTTTTTTGAGACAGAGTCTCGCTCTGTCACCCAGGCTGGAGTGCAGTGGCGCAATCTCAGCTCACTGCAAGCTCCGCCTCCCAGGTTCACGCCATTCTCCTGTCACAGCCTCCCGAGTAGCTGGGACTACAGGCGCCCGCCACTGCGCCCGGCTATTTTTTGTATTTTTAGTAGAGACGGGGTTTCACTGTGTTAGCCAGGATGATCTCAATCTCCTGACCTCGTGATCCGCCCACCTTGGCCTCCCAAAGTGCTGGGATTACAGGCGTGAGCCACCACGCTCAGCCTTTTTTTTTTTTTTTTTTTTGAGATGGAGCCTCGCTCTGTCACCCAGGCTGGAGTGCAGTGGTGTAATCTCAGCTCACTGCAACCTCCACCTCCTTGGTTCAAGTGATTCTCCTGCCTCAGCCTCCTGAGTAGCTGGGATTACAGGTGTGTGCAACCACACCAGGCTAATTTTTGTATTTTTAGTAGAGATGGGGTTTCACCATGTTGGCCAGGCTGGTCTCGAACTCCTGACCTCATGATCCGCCCACCTTGGCCTCCCAAAGTGCTGGGATTACAAGCGTGAGCCACCACGCCCAACCTAATTTTTGTATTTTTAGTAGAGATGAGGTTTCACCATGTTGGCTAGGCTGGTCTTGAACTCCTGACCTTAAGTGGTCCACCTGACTTGGCCTCCCAAAGTGCTGAGATTATAGGCATGCACCACCGCACCCAGCCAAGGTGCCATTTTTTTGCTCAAGAAGTTAGAACAAAATTTAAAAGGTGGGTCAGGCACAGTGGCTCACTCCCATAAGCCCAGCACTTTGGGAGGCCGAGGTGGCTGGATTGCCTGAGGTCAGGAGTTCAAGACAAGCCTAGTAAACATGGTGAAACCCCATTTCTACTAAAAATACAAAAATTAGCTGGGCTGGGTGGCTCGCGCCTGTAATCCCAACTACTCTGGAGGCTGAGGTAGGAGAATCACTTGAACCTGGGAGGTGGAGGTTGCAGCGAGCTGAGATGGCACCACTGCACTCCAGCCTGGGCAACAGAGTGAGACTGTGTCTCAAAAACAAAACAAAACAAAAAGCCAGGTGTAGTCCTGCACACCAGTAATCCAGCTACTTGGGAGGCTGGGTGGAAGGATCATTTGAGCCAAGGAAGTCAAGGCTGCAGTGAGCTATGATCACACCACTGCACTCCAGCCTGGGTGACAAAGCAAGACCCTGTCTAAAAAAAATAAAAAATAAAAAATTAAGGCTGATGAGTTAGGGATATTATCTTGGATCATTCGGGTAGGCCCACTAATCATAAGGGTCTTTAAAAGAGGGACGTGGCTGGGTGCAGTGGCTCACTCCTGTAATCCCAGCACTTTGGGAGCCCGAGGCAGGTGGATCACCTGAGGCCAGGAGTTCAAGACCAGACCGGCCAACATGGCAAAACCCTATCCCTACTAAAAATAACAAAAATTAGCTGGACATGGTGGTGGGTGCCTGTAATCCCAGTGACTTGGGAAGCTGAGGCAGGAGAATCGCTTGAACCCGGAAGGTGGAGGCTGCAGTGAGCCAAGATTGAGCCACTGCACTCCAACCTGGGCAACAGAGTGAGACTCTGTCTCAAAAATAAAAAATAAAACAAAAGAGGGATGCAGGAAGGTCTGATTCATGGAAGATGTGAGGATGGACATAGAGGTCAGAGAAGAGAGGATGCCATGGTGCTGGCTTTGAAGTTTGAAGACGGAGGAACGGCCATGAGCCAAGGAATTGGGGCGGCTTCCCAAAGCTTGAAAAGGCAAGGAAACAGACTCTCCCCTAGAGCCTCCAGAAGAAACACAGCCCTGCCACCCCATTTTCGACGTCTAACCTCTAGAATTGCATTCTAATAAACTTGTGTTGTTTTAAGCCACTAAGTTCGTGGTAAGTTGTTGTAGCGGCAACAAGAAAATAACAGACTCTCCAATTCCTCAGAGTCATTCTCAGACGTTATGGTAGCTTTTATTTTATTTTATTTTATTTTATTTTATATTTTATTTTATATTTTATATTTTATTTATTTTATTTTATTTTATTTATTTTATTTTATTTTATTTTATTTATTTTTTGAGACAGAGTCTCACTCACTCTGTTGCCCAGGCTGGAGTGCAGTGGTGCGATCTCAGCTCACTGCAACCGTCGCCTCCTGGGTTCAAGCAAGTCTCCTGCCTCAGCCTCCTGAGTAGCTGAGATTACAGGTGTGCACCACCACGCCCGGCTAATTTTCTTTAAAATTTTTGGTAGAGATAAGGTCTCACTATGTTGTCCAGGCCAATCTTAAATTCCTGGGCTCAAACAATCCTCTCGCCTCAGCCTCCCAAAGTGCTAGGATTACATGTGTCAGCCACTGGACCTGCTCTGCCTTTTTTTTTTTTTTTTTTTTTTTTTTTTTGAGATGGAGTCTCACTCTGTCACCCCAGTCTGGAGTGCGGTGGCCCAATCTTGGCTCACGGCAACCTCCACCTCCCAGGTTCAAGCGATTCTCCTGCCTCAGCCTCCCGAGTAGCTGGGACTACAGACGCGTGCCACCACGCCCGGCTAAAATTTTTTTTGTGTTTTAAGTAGTGACGGGGTTTCACTGTGTTATCCAGGCTGGTCTCAATTTCCTGACCTTGTGATCCACCTGACTTGGCCTCCCAAAGTGCTGGGATTACAGGCATGAGCCACCGTGCCCGGCCTAATTTTTGGTCTCACTATGTTGGCCAGGCTGGTCTCGAACTCCTGACCTGAGGTAATCCACCCACCTCAGCCTTCCAAAGTGCTAGGATTACAAGTGTGAGCTATTGTGTTGGGCCCGTTTTGTTTCATTTTCACTTTGAACTATTTTTAGCCTTACAGAAGAGTTGCAAAGACTGTACAGACATTTAAAAAATATCCATCACCTAGTTTCCCCAAATGTTAGAATGTTGCATTGCTTTAGCAACATTTGTTAAAGCTCAGACATTGGCCGGAGCAGTGCCTCATGCCTGTAGTCCTAGCACTTTGGGAGGCTAGGGGGGACGGATCACCTGAGGTCAGGAGTTTGAGACCAGACTGGCCAACACGGTGAAACCCCGTCTCTACTAAAAGTACAAAAAAGCTGGGCGTGGTGGCGGGCGCCTGTAGTCCCAGCTACTCGGGAGGCTGAGGCAGGAGAATGGCTTGAACCCGGGAGGTGGAGGTTGCAGTGAGCCAAGATCGCGCCATTGCACTACAGCCTGGGTAAGACTGCGAGACTCTGCCTCAAAAAAAACAAAAAACAAAAAACAAACAAACAAAAAAAACCAAGACATTGAGGTGGCACAATACTTTTGACAAAAATGACAGAGTTCATTCAGGTTTTCCCTATTTCCACTAATATCTTTTTCCCACGCCAGGCTGCAGTCAGGGTTACTATGTTGCATTTGGTTGTCATACCTCCTTAGTCTTCTGCAATCTGTGATAGTTTGTTACTTTTTCTTTGTCTTTCCTGATCTGGAAACTAGAAGAATACTAGTCAGTTGTTTTGTAGACAGTCTCTCAATTTGTGTTCCTCTGGTCTGTTATCTTGCTTGGATTGAGGTTATACTTTTTGTGGGGTGGGGGTAGAGAGAATGCCACAGAGAGGCATTGCTCTTCTCATTATATCATACTGGGGGCGTATGATGTCCATATGCCATATCACTGGTGATGTTAACATTTTTTTCTTGAGACAAGGTCTCACTCTGTTGCCCAGGCTGGAGTGCAGTGTTGTAATCATAGTTCACTGCAGCCTTGACCTCCCAGGCTCAAACAGATCCTCCCATTTCAGCCTCCCAAGTAGCTGGGACTACAGACCTGAGCCACCACACCCGAATAATTTAAATCTATCTTTCTTTCTCTTTCTTTTCTTTCTTTCTTTTTTCTTTTTCTTTTTTTTTTTTTTTTACATAGTTTGGCTCTTGTTGCCCAGGCTGGAGTGCAATGGTGCGATCTTGGCAATTCTCCTGCCTCAGCCTCCTGAGCAGCTGGGATTACAGGTGTGTGTCACCACACCTGGCTGATTTTTGTATTTTTAATAGAGATAGGGTCTCACTGTGTTGGCCAGGCTGGTCTTGAACTCCTGATCTCAGGTGATCCACCCACCTCGGCCTTCCAAAGTGCTGGGATTACAGGCGTAAGCCACTGTGCCTGGCAAGTTTTCATTCTTAAAAAGGGATGTTCTGGATCAGGCGTGGTGGCTCACGCCTGTAATTCCAACACTTTGGGAGGCCAAGACAGGCTGATCACGAGGTCAGGAGATCGAGACCATCCTGGCTAACACAGTGAAGCCCCATCTCTACTAAAAATACAAAAAATTAGCTGAGTGTGGTGGCGGGCGCCTGTAGTCCCAGCTATCCGGGAGGCTGAGGCAGGAGAATGTCGTGAACCTGGGTGGTGGAGCTTGCAGTGAACCGAGATTGCACCACTGCACTCCAGCCTGTGAGGCAGAGCAAGACTCCGTCTTAAATAAATAAATAAATAAAGAGAGGCAGCCAGGCACTGTGGCACATGCCTGTAGTCCCAGCTACTTAGAGGCTGAGGCAGGAGGATTGTTTGAGCCCAGGAGTTCTGGGTTGTAGTGTGTTATGCTGATTAGGTGTCCATACTAAGTTTGGCTTCAATATGGTGAACTCCCAGGCGTGGGAGACTACCAGGTTGCCTAGCAGAGGGTGAACTGACCTAGGCTGGAAATGGAGCAGGTCAAAACTCCCGTGTTGATCAGGAGTGGGATCATGCCTATGAATAGCCACTGCACACGAGCCTCAGTGACACAGTGAGACCCTGTCTTTGAAAAATGAATCAATAAATAGGAAGCACAGCATAAAAGTTTAGAAAAGTCACAACCTGCCAATGTGGTAGAGAAGGGAAGAGCATTTTTTAGGAGAGAAATACAAGCAGGCTGTATTGCCTTGCTAGAGAGGTTTGCCTGACTGAAAGGAAGCCAAGTGCTAACAGCCAAGACAATGGGAAAAAGGCCTTGAAGGCATTTCAGGAGTCTTCAAAACAGCCTCCCCCCATCACAGGCTCTGAGGCATATAAGGAAAGAATGGTTTATTGGGCCAGATCCAGGGCCCTGTCTCCTGCTCAGCCTGGGGACACTGCTCCCCTGCATCCCTGCTGTTCCATCACCAGCCATGACTCACAGGGTCCCAAGTACAGCTTGCCACCACTCCAGAGGATGCAAGCTGTAAACTTTGGCAGCTTTCATGTGGGATTAAGCCTGCAGGTGCACAGAACGCAAGAGGGAAGAAAGCTTAGCAGCTCCCACTTGGATTTCAGAGGATGTGTAGGAAAGCCTGGGTGTCCAGGCAGAAGTCGGCTGCATGGTTGGAGTCCCTACAGAGAGACTCTACTAGGACAGTGCCAAGGGGAAAGGTGGGGTTGGAGGCCCAACACAGAGTCCCCACCAGGGCGCTGCCTAGTGGAGCTGTGAGAAGGGGACCCCTCCCCTCTAGACCCCAGAGTGATAGATCTGCCAGCAGATTGCACCCTGAGCCTACAACAGCTGCAGGCACTAAACTCCAACCTGTGTGAGGAGACATTGGGGCTGGACTTTGCTGCCCAAGACTTTGGGAGCCCTCTCCTTGCACCAGTGTGCCTTGGATGCAGAACATGGAATCAGGGATTATTTTGGAGCTTTAAAGTTTTTTGTTTGTTTGTTTGTTTGTTTGTTTTTTTGAGACAGAGTCTTTCTCTGTTGCCCAGGCTGGAGTGCAGTGGTGCAATCTTGGCTGAGGCAACCTTCGCCTCCCGAGTTCAAGCAATTCTTCTGCCTCAGCCTCCTGAGTAGCTGGGATTACAGGCACCTGCCACCACACCTGGCTAATTTTTGTATTTTTAGTAGAGACGGGGTTTCACCATCTTGGCCAGGCTGGTCTTGAACTCCTGACCTTGTGATCCACCCACCTCGGCCTCCCAAAGTGCTGAGATGACAGGTGTGAGCCACTGTGCCAGGCCAGAGCTTTAAAGTTTAATGTCTTCTCTGCTGTGTTTCAGACTTCTGTTAAGCCTATTTTCCCTTTCCTTTGGCAGATTTCTCCCTTTTATTTTATTATTATTATTACTATTATTATTATTATTTTTATTATTGTTGTTGTTTTGAGACAAAGTCTCGCTCTGTTGCCAGGCTGGAGTATAGTGGCACGATCTTGGCTCACTGCAACCTCTGCTTCCTGGGTTCAAGCGATTCTCCTGCCTCAGCCTCCCAAGTAGCTGGGACAACAGGCACATGCCACCATACCCAGCTAATTTTTGTATTTTTAGTAGAGACGGGGTTTCACCATGTTGGCCAGGATGATCTTGATCTCTTGACCTCGTGATCTGCCTGCCTCAGCCTCCCAAAGTAGCAGGATTACAGGTGTGAGCCACCGCGCCCAGCCATCATTATTATTTTTTGAGATAAGAGTCTTGCTTGGTCCAGGCTGGAGTGCAGTTGCACAATCTCAGCTCACTGCAACCTCCACCTCCCAGATTCAAGCAATTCTCCTGCCTTAGCCTTCGAAGTAGCTGGGATTACAGGTGTGTGCCACCATGTCCAGCTAATTTTTGTATTTTTAGTAGAGAAGGGGTTTTGCCATGTTGTCCAGGCTGGTCTTGAACTCCTGATCTCAGGGATCCTCCTACCTTGGCCTCCCAAAGTGCTGGGATTACAGGTGTGAACCACCACACCCGGCCTATTTTATTTGTTTGTTTTTTTGAGACAGATTCTCACTCTGTTGCCCAGGCTGGAGTGCAGTGGTGCAATCTCTGCCTCCCGGGTTCAAGCAATTCTCCTGCCTCAGCTTCCCGGGTAGCTGGAATTACAGGTGCGTGCCACCACTCCCAGTTAATTTTTGTATTTTTAGTAGAGATGGGATTTCACCATGTTGGCCAGGCTGGTCTCTAACTCCTGACCTCAGGTGATCTGCCCACCTCGGCCTCCCAAAGTGCTGGGATTACAGGCGTGAGCCACCACACCTAGCCCTTTTCTTTCTTTTTTTTTTTGAGACAGGGTCTCACTCTTTCGCCCAGGCTGGAGTCTGTTGGCACAATCTTGACTCACTGCAGCCTCGACTTTCTGGGCTCAAACGATCCTCCCACTTCTTTTTTTTTAATTTGGGACGGAGTTTCGCTCTTGTCGCCCAGGCTGGAGTGCAATGGTGCAATCTTGGCTCACCACAACCTCTGCCTCCCAGGTTCAAGTGATTCTCCTGCCTTAGCCTCTCAAGTAGCTGGGATTATAGGCATGTGCCACCATGCCCAGCTAATTTTGTATTTTTAGTAGAGACGGGGTTTCTCCATGTTGATCAGTCTGGTCTTGAACTATTGACCTCAGGTGATCTGCCCGCCTTGGCCTCCCAAAGTGCTGGGATTACAGGCGTGAGCCACTGCACTCGGCCTTTTTCTTGAAACATAAAATTAGTCATTTTAATTTTGCAATAATTTCTGTAGTTATTAAACAGGCTATTGAATCCATCCAAAAAACTTAAGATACAATACTTAAGAACAGGGCTCTAAATAACAAGTGCCAGCTCTCTGATCTCATGGCCAACAACCTGAGATTCCTGCCATCTGGTCCCAGTTCAGGACCTTTGCACTTACTGTTAAACACCGCTCCCCGGGCCCCACCCCAGATCTCGCTTCTATCTGGCCTTTGTTCAAATGTTACCTCTTCAGAGGAGCCTTCCATTATCACCCTTTCTAAAATAGCCTCGCTCTCACTTCCCATCCCTTTATTCTGCTCCGTCGTTCTTCATTATGCTGGCCACTATCTCAAATTATCTTTTATTTTTTATTTATTTATTTATTTTTGAGACGGAGTCGCTCTGTCGCCCAGGCTGGAGTGCAATGGCACGACCTCGGCTCACTGCAACCTCCGCCTCCCGAGTTCAAGCGATTCTCCCGCCTCAGCCTCCAGAGTAACAGGGCTTACAGGCGCGCACCGCCACGCCCGGCTAATTTTTGTATTTTTAGTAGAGACGGGCTTTCACCATGTTGGTCAGGTTGGTCTCACACTCCTGACCTCAGGTGATCTGCCCGCCTCAGCCTCCCAAAAGTTCTGGGATTACAGGCGTGATGCACCGCGCCTGGCCTCAAATTATCTTTATTCAGTTAAATGTTTTCATTGTCTCTCCCAGTACAATGTAAGCCCTAGCAGAAGAAGACTTTGCTTTAATCACGTGCTGTACCTCCAAAGCCCAGACAGTGCCTAGCACACACGAGATGCTCGATGAATAGTTACTGATTGAATAGATTAGACATCAACGCAATCAGGCTATTCACCTAGGGACTCTTTGCTAGGCGGCGGAGAGGTACATTACAGTTCTCTACGCAAAACGCATGCGCGAAAAATCCGGGAAGTGTGATCGGAAAGGGGCGGAGCATCAGGGAGAGTCTCGCGGACATAGGCGGTTCGGAGCGGAAAGCGGGAAGTGGAGGGGCGGCTTGGGGCAAGCGCGCGCGCGCAGTGCAGACGCCAGCTCCCCGCGGCTGAGGTACTCAAGGTGCCCGAAGGCGGGGTAGTGACCTCGCGCGTGCGCTGTGCCCGCGGCAGCGCCGGGTCCTAGTGTGTGGGTTGTTCTTGGTCTCGCGCGGCGCGTGCGCAGTGCGGACGGCGGAGGGATTTGCGGCCGGGACCCACCCCCTGCTCCAGTCGCTATCCGAGGCCGCGCGGGTGGGTGAGCAGCGGCCTGGTGCGCTCGCTTAGCGGGCGACGGAATCAGACGGACGCGGACGCCCCCGGAGTGGAAACCGAAGCAGGAGTTGTTGTTGCTGAGGGGCCGCAGCAGCCGCCGCGAGCCTCCAGACAGACGCCAGAGCGAGGAGGGCGCTGCGCGGCGAGTGAGTGTGACTGAGTGGCCCGACGGGGTGCGGGGCCGCTACCCAGAAGCCCCAGCGGTGGGCCCGGTCCTCTTCCCCGCGGCCAGGCCCCTTTCCCGCGTCCCCGCCACAGGTCCCTTCTGCATCTCTTTCCCGGACCCCGAGATCTCTGGGCACCCACGCCCGCTTCCCACAGCGCCCTCGCGGTTCCCTACCCACAGGCACTTGCGGTGTGTGGCCTTTTTTCTTTTTCGTTTTTCTCTGTTGTCTTGGACCCTTACCCATAATTCCTTTCGCTTTTGCGGGATCCAGGTCTGTTACCCACAGGCACTTGGTTTTGGGGCTTCGCTCCTTATGTTTCTCTTTCTTTGCTTGGAAACTTCCGATCCCCAGGACCCTGCAAACTGCATCTCGTAATTTGCCCTCCACGGCACGGGACGAGCAGCCACAACTGCTCTGGGCCTGCCTCGGGTCCTTGATTCCTCCAGAAATTCCCAGGGAACCTCTCCGCCCCACAGCTCGTGTCTCAGGACTCTGAGACTTCGCTACTCAGGAACCCTTTTCCAGCCGTTGTTTTTGTTTCTTCACTGGCCTTTCACCTCCACCCCCACCAAGACGTACCCTTTCCCCCGTAACACAGGACCGTTCTCTGCCCTTACAGAGCCTGCTTTAATTCCGAGACTTTTCTCCTGTCTTTCTTATTTTGAGAGTCAAGGATTAATAGGGGCTTTCTCTGTGCAGACCCGATCTAACCTAAGGCTGTCCTGCTTCTGCTCTCAGACTTGGCAAGATGACCCAGTTCCTGCCGCCCAACCTTCTGGCCCTCTTTGCCCCCCGTGACCCTATTCCATACCTGCCACCCCTGGAGAAACTGCCACATGAAAAACACCACAATCAACCTTATTGTGGCATTGCGCCGTACATTCGAGAGTTTGAGGTGAGTTCGCTGAGCAGGCCAGGAATGATTTGGGTTCTGGGGAGCAGAGGGTTGGATTTGGGAGTCCAGTCTCTGGCCATTTTGCTAGCTGCGTGATTTAAGCGAGGGGCTTAATCTTTGTGGTCCTCAGTTTCCCTGTTTTAAATGAGGTTGGAGCCGGGTGTCGGGTGTGGTCGAGTGCGTCTGTAGTCTCAGCTACTCAGGAGGCTGAGGTGGGAGGATTACTTGAGCCCAGGAGTCGGAGGCTGGAGTGCTTTCTGATTGTGCCACTATACTCCGGCCTGGGTGACAGAGCAGGACTTCGTCTCTCAAAAAAAAATTTTTTTTTAAAGTGGGGTTGTGGCCCAGTGCGGTAGCTCACGCCTGTAATCCCAGTACTTTGGGAGACCAAGGCAGGCGGATCAACTGAGGTGAGGAGTTCAAGACCAGTCTGGCCAACATGGTGAAACCACGTCTCTGCTAAAGATAACAAAAATTAGCCGGACATGATGATGCCTGTAATTCCAGCTACTTGGGAGGCTGAGGCACGGGAATCAACTTGAACCCAGGAGGTGGAGGTTGCAATGAGCCGAGATCGCGCCACTGCACTCCATCCTGAGCAGCAGAACAAGACTGTCTCAAAAAAAAAAGTGGGGTTGATAATCCACCTTTTGTAGAATTTTTGTGAAAATTCAGTGAGTAGTGGTTGAGGATTCATACTTAACCCGCACCATTTATCAGCTCTGACTTCGGGCAAATGTTGTATCCTCTTAATGCATTGGTTTCTTTATCTTTAGCAAGGGGATATTGGTAGCATCCTCATAATGTTGGTGGAGAATTAAATGGCAAACTGTATGTAAGAGGGCTTGGCACCAAGCAGTCAGCACGTGTCAGCGTTTGTTACTCTGTTTACTATTTTTATTGTTAATAAGATGATGTTCATAAAGGCTTAGCACCCAGTATTGAGTATTGGAGGGCTTAAAACTGCAGATGGGGATCTTAGCTCTGCACCTTCGGGGTAAATAGGAATGAATGACTTAGGCTTCTGGACCTCTGTGTTTTTATTTGTGAAATGGGATGACAGGGGTCACCTCTTAGGTGCATCAGAGCACACCTGAGAAAAGCTGGCACACAGCCGGAAGTTACAAGAAGAACGTTCTAGCATTGGGTAGGTAAGGGCAGCTGGAGGCGAGGGAGTTGCAGAGCAGAATTTCGTAGATAACAGAAAGGTGTATCTTCAGTGGGATTTGCCACCCTTGGTGAACCCGCACTTGAGAAATGTTACTGGCCAATTAACTTAATGGGCACAGGCGGGTGGTGGGTGCCCTTTGATGATGCAGGTCATGTGTCAGTTACTATTTATTTATTTATGAGACAGTTTTGTTCTGTTGCCCAGGCTGGAGTGCAGTGGCGTGATTTTAGCTAACTGCAGCCTCCGGTTCAAGCAGTTCTCCTGCCTCAGCCTCTCAAGTAGCTGGGATTACAGGCATGCGCCACCACGCCCGGCTAATTTTGTATTTTTAGTAGAGATGGGGTTTCACCATGTAGGCCAGGCTGGTTTTGAACCCCTAACCTCAGGTGATCCACCCCCCTTGGCCTCCCAGAGTGCTGGGATTACAGGTGTGAGCCACCATGCCTGGGAGCCAGGTACTTTTTTTTTTTTTGAGGTGGAGTCTCGCTCTGTCGCCCAGGCTGGAGTGCAGTGGCGTGATCTCGGCTCACTGCAAGCTCTGCCTCCCGAGTTCACGCCATTCTCCTGCCTCAGCCTCCCAAGTAGCTGGGACTACGGGTGCCCGCCACCATGCCTGGCTAATTTTTTGTATTTTTAGTAGAGATGGGGTTTCACCGTGTTAGCCAGGATGGTCTCAAACTCCTGACCTTGTGATCTGTCTGCCTTGGCCTCCCAAAGTGCTGGGATTACAGGCATGAGCCACTGCACCCTACCAGCCAGTTACTATTTAATGTGTGGTTGATGAGACCTTTAAGAGTTGCCTTGGCCCTCAGAGGGTGTGCAGTTGTGGGCTTCGGAGCCCTGTTCTGTCAGCTCATGTTGCTTCAGGCCTGGTCATCCTCACTGGCACTCATAAGCAGGGCCCTGCCATCACTCCACTCCCATCACATCCCCTGGCACTTTGTTCAATGTGAGTGATACTTGGAGCTGTGAGAAGCAATGTGTTTCCTAAATATGGAAGACAGTGTGTTTCCTAAATACTATAAAGCTAGATGTCACCTGTACCAGTGCTTTTTTCAAACTGTCTTGGTGAAGGACAAATACTGCTTCCAATCTGTTTGCTTTTGATAAATATGATAGAATTACTTTTTAAAGAAAGATCTACAGTCAGGAGTTCAAGACCAGCCAGGCCAACATGGTGAAACCCTATCTCTACTAAAAATGCAAAAACTAGCCAACGTGCTGTCGTGTGCTTGTAATCCCAGGTACTCACTCAGGAGGCTTAGGCAGGAGAACCGCTTGAACAATTCTAGTCAGTTCCTGGGTTCCTTTAGAGAGACGGGGCACGGGGGGAAAGCAGGGCTTAGAATCGCTTGAACCTGGGAAGCGGAGGTTGCAGTGAGCCCAGATCGCGCCATTGCGCGCCAGCCTGGGCAGCAGACCACGACTTCATCTCAGAAAAAAAAAAGACCTGCAGAATAAAAGACCCAATTTGTATTAGAGTCAGTGGACTTCAAATTGTGAAATTGCTGTAGAAGTTCCTGAAGTACTTATCACAGTCCAGCAACAGTTTAGATAGTACTGGTCCATGGACCGTGCTTAGTTTTTGAGACACGATTTTTTTTTTTTGAGACAGAGTCTCGCCTTGTTGCACAGGCTGGAGTGCAGTGGCGCGATCTCGGCTCACTGCAACCTCCGCCTCCCGGGTTCATGCCATTCTCCTGCCTCAGCCTCTCAAGTAGCTGGGACTGCAGGCGCCTGCCACCACGCCCAGCTAATTTTGTGTATTTTTAGTAGAGGCGGGGTTTCACCAGGATGGTCTCGGATCTCCTGACCTCATGATCTGCCTGCCTTGGCCTCCCAAAGTGCTGGGATTACAGGTGTGCCCACTGCGCCCGGCCTTTACACCTGGCTAATTTTTAAGTTTTTTGTAGAGATGGTGTTTCACTGTGTTTTCCCAGGCTGGTCTGAAACCCCTAGGCTCAAGCATTCTTCCTGTGTCGTCCTCCCAAAGTGCTGCAATTACAAGTGGAAGCCACTGTGGGTGGCCGCAGACCTTGCTTTGATCTGTGCCACTCCCCTCCCTCCACTGTGACAGGAGAAGTGTGCGTGGATGTTTATTTTTGTAGGGGGTAGGGGTGGGAGGGTTAACCTGCTTATTTCCTTGGTGAGTGTCCCTTGCCATTTCCCCTAGTCCTTCCCACCCTGTCACCTCTCTTCTTGTTCCCAGGACCCTCGAGATGCCCCTCCTCCAACTCGTGCAGAAACCCGAGAGGAGCGCATGGAGAGGAAAGTATGTCATTTTTGCTTCCTGACCCCCTGTTTTACCACTGTCTCCAGATGATCCTTGACACTAGGGCACTTCTATCTGCATTCACTTCTCCACCTCCCCTTTCTCCTGACAGAGACGGGAAAAGATTGAGCGGCGACAGCAAGAAGTGGAGACAGAGCTTAAAATGTGTAAGTCTCTCATCCACCGTTTGGCTCTCTCCTCCCCCAAACCCTCCGTATTCTTCCCAGGTCGTACCCAGGACCCTGCTGTCTCCCTAAGGCCTGTGTTGTGGGGAGCAGGGTTGTTAGTTCATTTGTTTAGTCCCTGCCACTTCGCAAGCACTGTTTTTGGTTTAGGCTTTTCAGCAGCAGAACATAGGGTAAAACTTGGCAGGAAGGGAGCCCCCTGGTACCTTGGGCTCCTCCTGCACGGGAGGACAGTTAAGGGGCTCCCACAACCCAGCTGGGTGTCACAGGCTGAAGTGGTGGGTTGTGGGCTAGTGGGTCTGTCCTGGCTCTAACCTTAGGTCCCTGACCCTTGGGCTGAGGATGTTCCATCCCCTCCACATAGAGGAGGAATTGGAGTACAAGGCAGGTGTGTTGTTGCCAATAACGAAACTCATAAGAGGGTCAGATGTCAACCTCCAGTGGCTCTTTATTCTGAAAGTGAAAACTGTACAGTCACACGCAGCATAACAATGTTTCAGTCAGCAGGGGACCGTGGATGTGATGGTGATCCTATAAGGTTATACCATATTTTGCCAGGCACGGTGGCTCACACTGTAATCTCAGTACTTTGGGAGGCCGAGGCAGGCGGATCATGAGGTCAGGAGTTTGAGACCAGCCTGGCCAACGTGGTGAAATCCTGTCTCTACTAAAAGTACAAAAATTAGCTGGGTGTGGTGGCGGGTGTCTGTAATCCCAGCTACTCGGGAGACTGAGGCAGGAGAATCTCTTGAACCCAGAAGGTGGAGGTTGCAGTGAGCCGGGATCGCGTCGGCTCACTGCAACCCAGCCTGGGCAACAAGAGCAAAAATCTGTCTTAAAAAAAAAAAAAAAAAAGATTATACCGTATATTTACTGTACCCTTTCTATGCTTTGATAACGTTTACATGCACAAATACTTAGTATTGTGTTAGGATTGCTGTAGTATTTGGTGTAGTAACGCGCTTGGCCTTGGAGCAGTGGGACGCACCGTCTAGCCCAGGAGTGTTAGGTATGCTATCTAGGCTCATGGAAGTGCCGTCTCATGTTGGCATATCGACAACATCATCAAACGACGCACTTCTCAGAACATGACATGACTCTAGTGAGAAGACAGGTTTTCCTCCTATACCTGTGAACTTTGATGAATCTCTTTCCTCCAAATCCTGGAGTGCAGGATTTCCTCAGGGTGCTTACGCAGAAGCGTGACAGAGACATCTGGCGGTGCACTCTTTGGACACTGGCTGTCGGAACGCTGTCTTGATGTCCTGCCTCAGAGGCATCTCAGACTCAGTGTCCAAACCACAGGGATTTTCCCTCGCCACCAACCTGGTTTCCTTTGGGTGTTTTCTCTGGGACATAGACATTCAGCTGTGCCGATCATGACCTCATTTTTTGCCATGCAGTTTATTTCTAACACCTTTTCTAACCCTTTGCTCAGCCTCTCACCAAGACCTATTTGTGTTATTTTCTAAATGTCACAAACCTGACCCTTCTTTTCATGTCCATCATCACCACCCAGGTCACCTCTTGCCTAGACAACACAGTCACAGTCTTGACTAGTTTACGTATGTCTTTTTGTTTGTTTGTTTTTTGGAGGCAGCCTCACTCTGTCGCCAGGCTGGAGTGCAGTGGCGCAATCTTGGCTCACTGCACCCTCCGCCTCCCGAGTTCAAGTGATTCTCCTGCTTCAGCCTCCCAAGTAGCTGGGACTAGAGGCGTGCGTCACCACGCCCAGCTAATTTTTGTATTTTTAGTAGAGACGGGGTTTCAGCATGTTGGCCAGGATCATCTAGATCTCTTGACCTTGTGATCTGCCCACCTTGGCCTCCCACAGTGCTGGGATTATAGGCAGGAGCCACCGTGCCTGGCCACCCGCCCCCCCCCCCCCCCCCTTTTTTTTTTGAGACAGAGTCACGCTCTTACAATCAGGCTGGAGTGCAGTGGTACTATCTTGGCTCACTGCAACCTCCGCCTCCTGGGTTCAAGTGATTCTCCTGCCTCAGCCTCCTGAGCAGCTGAGACTACAGGCATGCGCCACCACGCCCAGCTAATTTTTGTAATTTTAGTAGAGATGGGGTTTCACCATATTGGCCAGGCTGGCCTCGAACTCCTGACCTCAGGTGATCCACCCGCTTCAGCCTCCCAAAGTGCTGGGATTACAGGCATGAGCCACCGCACCGGCCTAGTTTATCTATGTCTTAACCAACCAAAATCCACGTGGGTCTTCTTTTTTTTTCTTTTTTAGAAAAACTTTAAAACTGAGACGGGGGTCTCACTATGTTGCCCAGGCTGGTCTTGAATTCCTGGGCTCAAGTGTTCCTCTTGCCTCAGCCTACCTCAGTGCCGGATTACAGGTGTCAGCCATTGTGCTCCGCCTCTTTTTTTGTTGTTGTTGTGTTTTGTTTTGTTTTTAGGGACAGGGTCGTGCTGTGTTGCCCAGGCTTTACTACTGTGGTGCAGTCATAGCTCACTGCAACGTTGAACTCCTGGCCTCAGGTGATCTGCCTGCCTCGGCCCCCCAGAGTGTTGGGATTTCAGGTGTGAGCCACCACGCCCAGCCAAAATTGTTTTTTTTTTGTTTGTTTTTTTTTTTTAGATGGAGTTTTGCTGTTACTGCCCAGGCTGGAGTGTAATGGTACGATCTAGGGTCACTGCAACCTCTGCCTCCCCGGTTCAAGCGATTCTCCTGCCTCCTGAGTAGCTGGGATTACAGGCATGTACCACCATGCCTGGCTAATTTTGTATTTTTAGTAGAGACGGGGTTTCTCCATGTTAGTCAGGCTGTTTTTGAACTCCCGACCTCAGGTGATCTGCCCGCCTCGGCCTCCCAAAGTGCTGGGATTACAGGCATGAGCCACCACACCCGGCCAGAAATGCTTTTTAAAAACGGTTCCACCCGGGTGTGATGGCTCACACCTGTAATCCTTCGAGGCAGGTGGGTCACCTGAGGTTGGGAGTTCGAGACCAGCCTGGCCAACATGGTGAAACCCTGTCTTTGCTAAGAATACAAAAATTAGCCCGGCGTGGTGGTGTGTACCTGTAATCCCAGCTACCCAGGAGGCTGAGGCAGGAGAATCATTTGAACCTGGGAGGCGGAGGTTGCAGTGAGCCGAGATCACGCCATTGCACTCCAGCCTGGGTGACAGAGCAAGACTCCATCTCAAAAAAAAAAAAAAAAAAAAAACAGTTCCAGGCCGGGCACGGAGGCTCACGCCTGTAATCCCAGCACTTTGGGAGGCCAAGGCAGGCAGATCACATGAGGTCAGGAGTTCAAGACCAGCCTGGCCAACATGGTGAAACCCCGTCTCTACTAAAAATACAAAAAAAAAAAAAAAAAAAAAACAAAACCAAAAAAAACCTAGCCAGGCATTGTAGTGGGCTCCTGTAATCCCAGCTACTCGGGAGGCTGAGGCTGGAGAATTGCTTGAACCCGGGAGGTGGAGTTTGCAGTGAGCAGAGATAGCGCCATTACACTCCAGCCTGGGCAATAAGAGCAAGACTCCATCTCACAAAACAAACAAAAAAGTTCCAATTAGGCGACAGAGTTGAGACTCCGTCTCAAAAAAAAAAAAAGCGAACAAAAAAGTTCCAATTGAGGAATTTGAACACTGGATCATAGATCAGGTTAAGGAATTAGTAAATGTTAACTCTTTAAGATGTAATAGTGGCACTGTGGTTATGATGTTTAAAAGCCTTTATTAGAGACCAAAATGGTGTGCTATCTGGAATTTCATTTAAAATAATCCAGCCAGTCGCGGTGGTTCACGCCTGTAATCCCAGCACTCTGGGAGGCTGAGGTGGGAGGATCACTTGAGTGATCCAGGTTCGAGTGGTGAATATGGTGAAACCCTGTCTCAACTGAAAATATAAAAATTATCCGGGTATGGTGGCAGGGGCCTGTAATCGCAACTACTTGGGAGGCTGAGGCAGGAGAGTCACTTGAACTCAGGAGACAGAGGTTGGGGTGAGCTGAGGTCATGCCACTGCACTCCAGCCTGGGTGACAGAGTAAGACTCCGTCTCAAAAAAAATCCAGTGGGCTGTGGGAGGATAGGGATGAAACAAGTCCGGCCGCATGTTGATAATGGAAGCGGGCTCGCGGGAGTTCATTATACTGCTTTACTTCCATTAAATGCTTGAACTTCTCCATAACAGAAAAGAAATAAAAGAATGGATCAAGTTCAGTAGGGTTTCTGTGCCCTTGAGAGCCTCCACTCATAGCTATAGAAGCTTGCTGTGCCTTGTCACAATGAACAGCTCCTGTC
Organism: Pongo pygmaeus; assembly: GCF_028885625.2. NCBI lineage: Eukaryota > Metazoa > Chordata > Mammalia > Primates > Hominidae > Pongo > Pongo pygmaeus. The sequence goes on from NC_072393.2 coordinate 55,218,056, forward strand.
AAGGGGACGGTGCCTCCTTGCTGAGCACTTGTACTTCTTGTTACTGACTTTCTCACAGCTTCCAAGTGCAGCAGGGGTTGCTACTCCCATTTTTAAGATAAAGAAATGGAGGCTTGTTGAGGCAAGCACGCTTACAAAGAGTGAGAGTTCGGAGATGGGACCTCGAGTACCTCAAAGCCTAATTCCCAACTCCACGGCCCACTTCCTTTGAGTCTCTGCTCTGGGCTGCTCCTTAGATGAGCCCTTAACCAGTGGTTTCCTAAGGGAGAGCTGCCGTCAGGGCTCTGCACGCATACACTAGCTGGTGAGGCACTGCCCGGCATTGGGTCTGTGCCTTCTTTGAGCTTTTGTTCTCTATCTTCAGGACTTGGGGGTACCATTGCTTTGCTGCATTTGCTTTTTACCTTTAGTCACATTTGTGGCCCCCCCACCCTGGGTAAGCACGTGCTCCAGGGAACTCACGCAGTGTGCTGGGGTGGTTTCCCTCTGGCTGCCCTTCAGGAAGCTCAGCTGTTTGGCCTTCGTCCACTCCCCAACCCTGCAGCATTCATTGGTCCCACTGTAGTGCTCCACAGTAACTGTTAGAACGCCTGCTGTCTGGCGTTGCCGGGTGTGTTTCCTTGCTGCTGTGACAGCTTTCAGCTCTTCATTAAATGTTAGCATCTTATGAGGCTTTTCCTAACCTGCCTTGTAAAGTCACCCGTTTCTATCTCTGTCGTCACCTGATGTGATCATATGATCTCCTTATTTACCTCTTTCATTAGCATATGAACCCCATGAGGGTAGATACCTTTTTTGTCTTTTTTTTTTTTTTTTTTTTTTTTGAGACAGTCTCACTCTTGCAGAGGATGGACTGCAGTGGCAACGATCTCGGTTTACTGCAACCTTCATCGCCTCCCTGGTTCAAGCGATTCTCTTGTCTTAGCCTCCTGAGTAGCTGGACCACACCCAGCTAATTTTTTGTGTATTTTTAGTAGAGATGAGGTTTCGCTGTGTTGATCAGGCTGGTCTCGAACTCCTGGTCACAAGTGATCCACCTGCCTCGGCCTCCCAAAGTGCTGGGATTACAGCTGTGAGCCACCGTGCCCAGCACCTTTTTTTTGTCTTGTTTACTGCCAAATCCCCAACAACTATAGCAGTTCCAGGCACATAGTAGATGCTTAAGAATTACGTATTTACAAGAGCACAAACATCGGTGAAAAAAAAGAATTACCTGTTGCGTGAATGAGAGTTAGCTGGTGCAAAAAAAAAAAAGTGCAGATTGAGAGACCTGGCCATAGAAAAGTACAATGCTTAGGGATGAGGTGTGGGAAGGAACTTCTTTTTTTTTTTTTTCCCCACTTTATTGCCCAGGCTGGAGTGCAATGGTATGATCTCGGCTCACTGCAACCTCCACCTCCCAGGTTCAAGCGATTCTCCTGCATCAGCCTCCCGAGTAGCTGGGACTATAGGCGCACACCACCATGCCCTGGTAATTTTGTATTTTTAGTAGAGATGGGGTTTCGCCATGTTGGCCAGGCTGGTCTCAAACACCTGACCTCAGGTGATCCATCCACCTTAGCCTCCCAAATTGCTGGGATTACAGGTGTGAGCCACCATGCCCAGCCTGGCAAGGAACTTTGAGGAGTGGGTGGAGAGAACGCCGAGATGGAGTTGTTTTCAGACGTTTCCATTTGTCCCAGATAGCGATTCCCTTAAGTTGTGGCTCAGGCTTCTGTTTTCTAAAATATTCTTAGTCCAGGTGCGGTGGTTCACACCTGTAATGCCAGCACTTTGGGAGGCCGAGGCAGGCAGATCACCTGAGGTCAGGAGTTCGAAACCAGCCTGGCCAACATAGTGAAACCCCGTCTCTACTAAAAATACAAACGATTAGCTGGGTGTGGTGGTGTGTGTCTGTAATCCCAGCTACCTGGGAGGCTGAGGCAGGAGAATCGCTTGAACCCGGGAGGCGGAGGTTGCAGTAAGCCGAGATCTCGCCATCCGTTGCACTGAGCTTGGGCAACAAGCGTGACACTCTATCTCAAAAAAAGTACATTCCTTAAAGTCATCTTGACCTTAGTTTATACTTGTAGTTAAATTCTCTCATAAGAAACAAATCTGGCCGGACGCCGTGGTTCATGCCTGTAATCTCAGCACTTTGGGAGGCCGAGGAGGGCGGATAACCTGAGGTCAGGAGTTCGAGACCAGCCTGGCCAACATGGTGAAACCCTGTCTCTATTAAAAATACAAAAATTAGCTGGATGCGGTGGCACACGCCTGTAATCCCAGCTGCTTGAGAAGCTGAGGCAGGAGAATCGCTTGAACCTGGGAGGCAGAGGTTGCAGTGAGACGAGATTGAGCCATTGCACTTTAAGTCTGGGCAACAGAGCAAGACTGTCTCAAAAAAAAAAAAAAAAAAAAAATCTGAGACTTTATTTCTCTAGCTTCTGGCAACACCCACACTGTCTTCCTGAAAAGGTAGCATCCGAGCGTTCGGGGAAGGAGCCTGATAGTTCAAGTGCCCGGGGTGAGAGGTGAAGTCTGCCTTGGCCCTTAGCCACTTTAACACCTCCCTTTTTCTGTGTCTCGAGTTTGTTCTGTTTTGCTTCCATTTGCAAAATAGTAATAAATAAATATCAGTGTCCAGCACTGTGTCTGGGCCATAGTACGTGTTCAGTAAATTATATGCCTAATGTTCCATTATTGGAACGCTAAGCATGTGGGAGTTATTTATATCCTACTGTTCGGATCATCACCAGGGTCTGATTTTTCACGTGTCTGCAATTCAAAAAATTGCAACCTCTGGCATAAATGGGTTAATGTTAATCCTTTTCTCATGCTTTCCCAGAATGTGACAGGGCTTCCGAGGGAAACATTATACCATGGAAGAACCAGCAGAGTGTCCTTAAGGCCCTGGCAGGAGTCAGGGTCATTATGTGCTGGGGACACCATATTTGGTGAAAAGGACTTATTCCCAGGCCTGACCCAGCAGGATCACCTATGGAATTGGTTTCTTAGGAGATTCCTGGCTCTTTTCTTTGGAGATTGTTATTCCTTAGTAGCCAGGCAGAACAGTTTGCCTCACAGTAGCGAGGCTGGAGTGAGAATCTGATCTGACGCTAGTCAGTTCCTGGGTTCCTTTTAGAGACACAGGGCACAGACAGGAAAGCAGGGCTTACTTAGTGTTTGCTCTCCTGGCTCTCATTCGTAGCCTTGGGGCCGCTTGGTCTCAGGTTTTCCTGTGGGCTGTAGTTGCAGTCTGTGTCCAGTAGGTGGCAGTGTGGCCCTGCCTACAGGAGGGAGCTCAGAACCTGGGGGCATCAGCGGCATCTCCAGGGAGGCCCAGTTGGGCTATTACTGTTTGGATCACCTTGCATCTGGGAGCCATAGAGCCCTTAGGGTTTACGTAGGTCTGAAATGGCAGTTGGGCCTGCCCACATCCTGTCAGCTTGAAGTTAGCCTTACCTCCTCTCCTCAGCAGCCTGGATTATCTCTCAGCCACTCTGATAAAGCCCACTGTGCCTCAGAGAAACAGGTTCAGAGAGGGGAGTGCCTGAGGTTGCCAGGTCACCACCCATATTCCTCCAGTTAGGGGCTTCTGCCGATGCCACCGTTTTCTTCTTGGCCTCTGCCCATCATATTTGTTTTGCTACCTGAGACCATGGACACCTTCAACTTATAAAATTCCCTTCTTCCTGCACAGGGGACCCTCACAATGATCCCAATGCTCAGGGGGATGCCTTCAAGACTCTCTTCGTGGCGAGAGTGGTAAGTCCCCAGCTTCTAGCTCCTGGAACCCCACACTGCTGAGAGCCTGGGTCTGGCACAAAGGTCAAATAGGCTAGGTACAGGGGAATGTTCCAGGGGCTGTGGGACTCCCATTTAACATCATACTCATGTCCTTGTAGAACTATGACACAACAGAATCCAAGCTCCGAAGAGAGTTTGAGGTGTACGGACCTATCAAAAGAGTAAGTGGAGTGGGTCAGGGTGTTTGAATTGGGGGTGCATGGAGGAGGGGCCGTATCCTGAGAGGGAGGGAGAGAGGTCCGAGCCCTGAGCATGGCTCACACCATTTCAGGGCCTGGGTTTATGCATCCTGACTGTATCTCCATGCAGCAGACCTTGGGCAGCAGAAGTAAAATGAGAAGTAATGACTGCTGGTGGTTGGTTGAGAGCAGGGGTTGGCAAACTACAGACTTAAAGTTTTCCTGCTGCTCAGCCAGGCAGGTCTGTTTGTTTACACATTGTCTTTGGCTGCTACTGTTGTAAGGCAGGGTTGGGTTGTTGCAACAGAGTATACGGCCGTCAAAGCTGGAAATATCTACTCTCTGGGTCTTGGCAGAATACCTATGCTGAGTCTTGTTTTAGAGGAAGGCTTTGTTTTACCAATCTTCTTTTAAGTCACTTAAGTGCTCTGTGCCTGATTTCCTTTATCTAACATGGGAGACATATGCCTTCACTGGGCAGTAGTGAGGGCTTGAGGCCATCCTGCACACAAACTGATGTTAGCCATGTCTCTTCTCCTCCCTGCTCTGTTTCTGATACATCTTTTAAAAATATTTATACATGTCAGGCCGGGTGCAGTGGCTCACACCTGTAATCTCAGCTCTTAAGGAGGCAAAGGTGGGAGGATAGCTTAAACCCAGGAGTTCGAGACCTGCCTGGGCAATATAGCAAGACCCTGTTCTCCACACAAAGGAAAAAAAAAGTATTGTTGGGCCAGGCATGGTGGCTCACGCCTGTAATCCCAGCACTTTGGGAGGCCGAGGTGGGCGGATAACCTGAGGTCAGGAGTTCGAGACCAGTCTGACCAACATGGTGAAACCTGGTCTCTACTAAAAAAATTATACAAAAATTAGCTGGGCATGACAGCGGGCGCCTCTAATCCCAGCTACTCAGGAGGCTGAGGCAGGAGAATTGCTTGAACCCAGGAGGTGGAGGTTGCAGTGAGCCGAGATCACGCCACTGTACTCCAGCCTGGGCAACAGAGTGAGACTCCATCTAAAAAAAAAAAAGTATTGTAGGCCGGGCGTGGTAGCTCACGCCTGTAATCCCACATGTTGGGAGGGTGAGGCAGGCAGATCACCTGAGGTCAGGAGTCAAGACCAGCCTGGCTAACATGGCGAAACCCCGTCTCTACAAAAATACAAAAAATTAGCCGAGTTTGGTGTCTCGTGCCTCTGTGTGTGTGTGTATGTATATGTGCATACACACATACACACACACACACGTTGTTCTGCCATGCACAGCCCAGTGACAACCTTGGCCTCACCCTTGTCCCTCTGATCCATTCAAGTCAGGAATCTCAGTTGTGTTTTGGAGGCTGTGGGGTCCCAGGTTCATCCATGATACGGGTCGGTCGCTAACTGGTAGTGATGTGAATGGCGAACTAGCCATCCTTTAGGGACCAGCTCAAATGCTGTTACCTCCCAGAAATCTTCCCTGGTTCGTTCTGGCCACCTCTGTCTCAACAGCCCTGCCTTGCCCATTGTTCTCCCTGACATGGTCCCCGAGGGGTCTTTCTGACATCCAGAGCTGACCCCATCTCCTCTGCTGACAGCATCCCATGGGTCCCTAGCATGTTAGGACAGGTCCAGCTGCGACCATCTGGCCTTCCAGGGCTCTTCCCCAAGCTGTGTGGCCTCATGGACCTCCACCCCACCCCATCTCCTCCCTTCTCTTGCTGCCATCCTCGGGATGGGACGCATCCCTCAGTGTGCCACATTCTCTCAAGCCTCCATGGCTGTGCACGTGTTCTTTTTCCCTTAGAACTTCCCTGTCCCTGGCCAGGCGCAGTGGCTCACGCCCATAATCCCAGCACTTTGGGAGGCCGAGAAGGGCAGGTCATGAGGTCAGGATTTCAAGACCAGCCTGGCCAACATGGTGAAACCCCATCTCTACTAAAGATACAAAAAATTACCCAGGTGTGGTGGCGCACGCCTGTAATCTCAGCTACTCGGGAGGCTGAGGCAGGAGAATCGCTTGAACCCGGGAGGTGCAGGTTGCAGTGAGCTGAGATCGCGCCATTGCACTCTAGCCTGGCCAGCAGAGCAAGACTGTGTCTCCAAAAAAAAAAAAAAAAAAATTCCCCTGTCCCATCGGCATTCACAACTCCCTCCTGTTTCCCCAACTCCACTTGTGTCCTCCTGACTCCACGTAGACCACCCACATTGGCCCTTACTTGCTCAACACCCTTCCGAGCTCCTCAGCGACCACACTTCTCAGCCTGGCATTGGTGCACTTGATGACCCTGGGCCTGCTCACCTTTGTGGCCTCATCTCCTGGGACTCTCTGTCATCAGTACATGAGCCAGCCCTGCCGAAGCGCATCCCCAGCCTCCTGCCCTCCTGGCCCCAGGCCCTTGGACCTCGGGAGTTACGGCTATTCCACCTGACAGGCTGACACCTCACTGTCTTCCTTCATCTCTCTTCTTTCTTTAGGTCTTAGCTTAAGTGTCATTTTCTCCAGGAAGCCGCCTCTGTGTTCTCTGCTCCTGCCATTAGAACATAAGTCACTCAGGGCTCTTGAAGGACAGAGAGGGTCTGAGGCCTCATCCGGCCCAGGGCCTGGTGCGCAGGCTGTTGTGGGGTTGGTGGGGTGGAGCCGCCCTGTGGCAGGACTCACCCCTGTCCCCATGTGCCCCACAGATACACATGGTCTACAGTAAGCGGTCAGGAAAGCCCCGTGGCTATGCCTTCATCGAGTATGAACACGAGCGAGACATGCACTGTGAGTACCTCCCGCCGAGCCCTGCCCTCTGACCCACTCTCACTTCTCTGCTGCCCAGCCCCTCCCAGTCTGTCCCCTCCCCCACCCTGCCACACCTGACATTAGCAATGTCTCTTCTCCTCCTCCCTCTGTTTCTGATGTATCTTTTTTTTTTTTATATACGTGTTTTTTAAAAAACAAAAACCAAATCCCCCACAACGTGTGTGTGTGTGTGAACCTGGGGAGGTAAGTGTCACACGTTGAACCTCAGGGGCAAAGAGGGAACTGGGTGGGGGGCTGGGGCCAGCTGGAGGTGGGGGGAGGGGTCGGATTTTGGGGGAGCCTCCCCCATTCCCCCCACTGAAGTTGGGGGTGGCCAGGTTGCAATAAGGACTGGCCTTTGAACCTGCCTTCTCTTCCCCCCGGTAGAACTGGGGCTGGGCCACCCGACCCTCCACCTCCCCAGCCCTGGCCCCCCACCCTGTTCCTCAGCGGGCAGTGGGGTGATAGGCATGTTGAGCGCCTGCCCTACAGTTCCAAAGCCCCCTTTGAGGCTGCCGCGGCGTCCACATGGGCAGGGATGGGTGGGGGAGGGTGGGCAGGGCTGCGGCGTGTCCAGGGGCCGCCGTATTAATTGACTGTTCTTATTGTCACTGCAGCCACCACGCAGCTGGCTTGCAGCTGATGCTTACGCTCCCCTTACAACACCTCAGTGTATGGTTGGTATAAGGGTTTGTATCATGGGTAAGATCACTCAGCACCGCACACCAGCCCAGCTTAGCCAGGCAGCTCAGGAGCAGCGAGGCGCCCCTCCTCCCGCCCCAGTCGCCCCCGCAGCCTCCCCGCACCCATGGCCCTTTCCTTGTTTGGGTGCCCTTTGTCCCTCCTGCCCCGATCCGTATGCTCTCCGAGAATCTTGCTGATCCCAGGAGGGGAAGGATGAACCTGGTGGGAAAGGCGGCGGCCTCTCCACTTGGGTTCCACCCAGCCTCTGATGACCCGGCTTCATGATGTCAGCGGCGAGGTGGCGGGAACACCGAGGGCAGGGCTCCAGGCCAGGGCTCCACTGGAACCCTTCAGCCTTCCCTCCCTGCCCCCGTGCTTTCTATGGGGCTGCTACTGTGCTGGCCCTGGAGAGTCTTTTTGGCTGCTAGTTTTGGGGTGCTCTGCCCCCTTCCTGTCTTCCTTACTGTGGTTGAGGCCTCCCGAGGGGGCTGGCTGTGGTGTCCAGCAGCTCTCCAGAGGTGCTCAGGAGCTCCCTAAGGTGCATGGAATTGGGGCTTGGGGTGTGGGAGGGACCAAGGGGTAGGCTGCCAGCAGCTGAAGGTGTTGTAGGTTTTTACTAAAGAACCTTCCACTGTCTAGAGACTTGAGAGAGGGAAAGAGAGAGAGAGACCTAGACGAACACAATCACATGTTTTCTTTGCTGTTCCTCCCGGGATGGGCCTCTTTTGGGGTTTGGGACTCTGAACCCGAGCGGGGTTCCTTCGCTTGACTTTGATCCTGGTCCTTAAATGCCTTTCCCCACTCCCCTCCTGTGGGTTCAGGGGCCAAGCGGCCCCTCCTCAGAGCACGGGCAGCACCGTCTCCTGGACCCCTGTGTGCCAGCCTCTGCAGACGCAGCTGGTGGGAGGGAGCATGGAGTTGGAGGTGGAGAAGTCACTCCTGGTCCTCGGAGGGGGTGGGCTGTGTGCCTAGTTCAGTGTGACTTGGGGATTGGGGAGGGCGGACAGGTTTTTGAGGCCTCCCTAGCCTTCTTTGTAAATTCACACGAGATAGTCCAGGGCTTTCCAGCGCCCAGCTTGGATGACAATCCTCGTCTCCCCCACTCTAAGGCCTCCTTCAGATTTCTTTGGGGTCCACCACGTCCTCTGCCTGTCTCCAGGTGGTACAGGAGATGTGGTTCCTCTCCCTCTACTGGCTCCCTAGAACCCCCCACTTCCCCTCCCTGTAGCTTTAGCTGACCCCATGGTGGTGGGTGTGGGGTCTGTGCGCGTGCTCAGGTAAGCTTGGGGGCTCCAGGTAAGCGGTCCCGTGTCCCCCCCCCCGGGAAGCCCGCCTCCTCGCCAGGCCCCCAGGAGTTGCCGAGCCCCCCCCATCCCGCTCGGTTTGGACACCCGCAAGGCCGGCATCGGTAAATGGCACCTTTTTCTCTTCCTCTGGTTGTTATTTGGGGGGGAGCGGGCTGGGGCGGGGCAGGGTATTACGGTTGGTTGAGGACAGCCCCCTAGGCCAGGGCTGGGTGGGGGAACGGGGACTTTTTGGCCTTCATGACAGCCCCATGTTGATCACAGGCCAGGGCCTCAGGCTTGCCTTCTGCTATGCGCTGCCCGAGAGCAGCAGTGAGCCTCTCCCCCGTCTCCCCTCTACGACTCCCCTTTCCTGGCAGGCTCAGGCCGGGGTGCGCTCCCAGCGCGTGTTGAGCCGGGGGTGTGGAGGGCGAGATGGGGCAGAGCTGGGGGGAGGCAGAGTCAGTCATCTCAGGTAAGGCAGGGATTTTCAGTAGCACCGCACGGCTCCCCATGCTTCCTCCACTGCCCCTCTCCCCTGCTGCAGGGGCCCCGCCAGGCCCCCTGGGAGTGTATAACCCGCCTCTCTGCTCCCTGCCATTTCCTGAAGATTTCTCCCACCCCTTTCTGGTTCATTTTCTGTTCTGATGTCTGTTCCCCCCACACTCACCCCCCCTCCAAAACAAAAACAAAAACAGAAAAAACCGGTGTGGTCTGGGGTGCGGAGCGTCCCAGCTGGGCCTCCTGCCCCGGCTTGGTGTCTCAGGGTGCATGCTTGGGGTTGTGGAGGAGCCCCCTCCCCCACAGCAGAGTCCAGCGTGGAGTTAACCTTCAGTTTCTTTGCAGCGATTTTGGCCGCCCTGGCAGGAGGGGGCTGTTCCATCATGTGGGAGAGGAAGGGCCGGGGAGCCCAGCGGGTGGCGGGTGAGGGTGGACATCTCCCCCGACCAGGAGTGGTTGGGGCACTGAGAGGAAGCAGACGCTGAGATGGAGCAGGCCCTTCGCCGGTTTGGGAGAGGGTTGGTCTGGCTGTCAGTTGCCTGGCTGTCTGTTGGGCGTGTGCGTGTGCGTGATGATGGGGACACGGGGTGGGGATTCTGTAGAGCTGGGCCTGTCCTGACTAGAGGACCCTCTGGGGACTCCTCTTCCCTCCCCCTCCCCACATCTGTTACAGCCGCTTACAAACACGCAGATGGCAAGAAGATTGATGGCAGGAGGGTCCTTGTGGATGTGGAGAGGGGCCGAACCGTGAAAGGCTGGAGGCCCCGGCGGCTAGGTGAGCACGTCCTGCCTTCGACGGGCTCTCGGGGGCCCTGGGCCTGGTGGCCTTGTTTTCCCTTCTCTGCTGCTTTCTGCTTCTCTGTCTCCTGCCGGCCCACCTCTCCCATCGTGTCCTCATCTCCGGCTTCTCTCTCTTGTGGCCATCACATTTCTGACAGCTGCCTGCCTCCTCGCTCTGGGTTACTGTGAGGAGCAGGGGCACCGGCCTGGAGAGGCCTGAGCCCACATGCTGGCGTCCGCCCTTGCTAGCTGGGGGTCCCCTTTTCCTGCCTCACTGTACTCCTCTTAGTGGAAATAACCCCGAGTTCACTGAGCTCAGTGTACTGGGTGCCCAGCTTGGCAGTGACGCATGCTGGGGTTGTAAATGTCACTCGCTCATCTGCTTCTGCTGCTTGCTGTTGCTCTTGTTCGCTCTTTTACTGATTCAGCAAGTACCTATTTGATCACCAGCTGTGTGCCAGGCTTCTAGTTGAGCAACACAGAGGCAGCCTCTGCCCTCTGAGCCTCCTGCATTCGGTCTCCTCATTGTCATTTGCTGTCTCAGGCAAGGTCAGTTTGGCTGCAAGTATCAGAAATAAACCTGAGCTTCCTGAAACATAAAGGGCCCTGTTGATACAGAATCATGGGCATCCTTTGGAGTTCAGAGGTATGTGATGTCTGTGGACCTGAGAACCTGGTAGCTGAAGCTGTTAAGAGCTGGGGCAGCCAGGCCAGGCGCGGTGGCTCGCCTGTAATCCCAGCACTTTGGGAGGCCGAGGCGGGTGGATCATGAGGTCAGGAGTTCAAGACCAGCCTGGCCAAGATGTTGAAACCCCGTCTCTACTAAAAATACAAAAATTAGCTGGGCATGGTGGCGGATGCCTGTAATCCCATCTACTCGGGAGGCTGAGGCAGAGAATTGCTTAAACCTGGGAGGCAGAGGTTGCAGTGAGCCAAGATAGAGTCACTGCGTTCTATCCAGCCTGGGTGCCAGAGCAAGACTCTGTCTCAAAAAAAAAAAACAAAAAACAAAAAACTGGGGCGACCCACCTGTGATGTGTGACAGCCCACAGCTTGCTTCTGCCTCGTTTGCCTCCACGCAGCTGAGTCTGTCCCATGCTTCTTTGCACTCGCCCAGCGCAGCATGCCACAGGCCTCAGCTTTACACTCAGTCCTGGATGAGTCTCTTGTTTCAGGGTGGGCACATTTGATTGACTCAGTGTTGGGCCTGGGGTCCTGTTGCTCAGGCATGCTTATTGAGGACTGAATCCTGCAAAGCTGAGTGACAGTTGTCAGAGAAGATGACGGTCCCTGGGCAGACACCCAGGCAGTAGTAGCCACTTGGGGCTCCTGTCCTGCCTCCCAGCCCCGTGTCCTCGCTCTGGATTCGCCTCTGCTAGGGAGACCACACTCTCAGCTGCTGAGCCTCTGAGCTCACCAGGCATGTTCTTAACTTACTCTGGTCTCTCTGGGGTGGAGTGGGTTCTTATAGCTCTGCTGTTTCCTGTTGAGGTGGGAGAATTCTAGAATCTCAGTCTTTCCAGAATCTCAGAATCTTCTAGTTCAATTGCCATTCCAACTTTTTGTTGGTGTTAACCAATAACATCTTGACTCGGTGCACCTGCAGAAATACTGTAACCTAAAGTTTGAGGAAACAGTTTTTTCTATGTAGTAAGTATATAGTTGTATTCTGCTGTTTAGTTTCTTAAGATGTTGGTTGCAACCCATCAGATTGATGATGTGACTCATTTCTGGGTCATGACCTGAAAATAGGAAAGGCTAGTCTAGCTGCCCTGTGCCTGTGACATGGCAGGTGCCTGGTCCGCTGCCTGCTTCTATAAGAATGTCTCCCTGCAGCCTCTTTTCTATACAGAACTCAGCCCTGCCACACGGAAGCTTTTCTGGGCAGTGCGAGATAGAGGAGCGCTTGAGAAGGCAGGTTTTGCAGCAGACGGCAGTGACAGCCCAGTTCTGCACCTTCTTTGCTGAGTCACTGTGGGCCAGTGACTTGATCTGAGATTGTTTCCCCATCAGAACCGTGAGGTTATCATCTGTGCCTTGGGGCTGTTCATCTATCACTTGACACACACGCATCCACCTTTCTATACCAGCTGCAGCGCCACCTGCTGGTACCGTGAGCAAGAGCTGGGCATGCCCACAGTCCCGGTGCCGTGCAGTCTGGTGGGAGAGGCAGGTAGGGGTCGACTCAGGTAGCAAACCTGAAACTCCGGGGGAAGGAAGCGTTTCTGCAACTGTGAGTACCTAGGACTGTGAGGAGAGGCTTCCCGACGAAGGGATGTTCGGGCTAGCGTTAAGGGTGAGTGTGAGTTCACCAGAGAAGGAAGGGGAGACCAGTCCAGGGCAAGGAGAATGCACAGACACTGGCAGGAAGGTGAGCGCGAGGACACTGGGAAAGGCCTGGGACACGCAGCCAAGAGCCGTGGCTCAGACGCTAGCAGGGCCGGCTCTTGCCTCTACCACCAGTTGACAAGGAGTTTGGACCTTAGGCTGGGGGATGCCACCAAAGGCTTCTAAGCAGATCACATTTTTGGGTGGAAAGATCATCGGCTTCGGGTTTGTGTGAGGGCGAGGATGATTGGAAGAGAGGGTTTTGAGGAGGCTGTGAAGTGCGCTGTGGTTAAGATGATGCGCTTTGGGGTCAAACGTGGGTTCCAGTAACGGCTGTTTCCTAGCAAACGCTTTGTGTGAGTTAATTAGAGAAGACGTGGCTGTCTTGTGATGGGAGTGCCCGGGATGAACTGCACGGGGGGACCCGGCCCTGTGAACACTAAGCCAGGGTCTGCCTTCCTGCCCTTTGCTCTTGGAGTTGGCTCATTTCTGCTCCTCCGGGCCCTGCCCCTGCCCAGACTCACCCTCTGTCCGTCTGCCCTGCCCCAGGAGGAGGCCTCGGTGGTACCAGAAGAGGAGGAGCTGATGTGAACATCCGGCATTCAGGCCGCGATGACACCTCCCGCTACGATGAGAGGTAAGATTGGGCGACCGGTGTCCTAGGGTGGGGGGCGGTCACGGGGGGAGCCCAGCCACACAGGTCTGCCCACCTCATCCAGGCCCGGTCCCTCCCCGCTTCCGCACAGGGACCGGGACCGGGACCGTGAGCGGGAGCGCAGAGAGCGAAGCCGGGAGCGAGACAAGGAACGAGAACGGCGACGCTCCCGCTCTCGGGACCGGCGGAGGCGCTCACGGAGTCGCGACAAGGAGGAGCGGAGGCGCTCCAGGGAGCGGAGCAAGGACAAGGACCGGGACCGGAAGCGGCGAAGCAGCCGGAGTCGGGAGCGGGCCCGGCGGGAGCGGGAGCGCAAGGAGGAGCTGCGTGGCGGCGGTGGCGACATGGCAGAGCCCTCCGAGGCGGGTGATGCGCCCCCTGATGATGGGCCTCCAGGGGAGCTCGGGCCTGACGGCCCTGACGGTCCAGAGGAAAAGGGCCGGGATCGTGACCGGGAGCGACGGCGGAGCCACCGGAGTGAGCGCGAGCGGCGCCGGGACCGGGATCGTGACCGTGACCGTGACCGCGAGCACAAACGGGGGGAGCGGGGCAGTGAGCGGGGCAGGGATGAGGCCCGAGGTGGGGGCGGTGGCCAGGACAACGGGCTGGAGGGTCTGGGCAACGACAGCCGAGACATGTACATGGAGTCTGAGGGCGGCGACGGCTACCTGGCTCCGGAGAATGGGTATTTGATGGAGGCTGCGCCGGAGTGAAGAGGTCCTCTCCATCTGCTGTGTTTGGACACGTTCCTGCCCAGCCCCTTGCTGTCATCCCCTCCCCCAACCTTGGCCACCTGAGTTTGTCCTCCAAGGGTAGGTGTCTCATTTGTTCTGGCCCCTTGGATTTAAAAATAAAATTAATTTCCTGTTGATAGTGGGCACCTCGGTTTCTTCCTCACTGCTCTGTTCTCCGCAGAAGGTTGTTCCTGACTTGATAGTCCTGCTTGGTTTGGTTTCCAGGGCGTACTTATAACTTGAGCGTTAGGACGTGAGGCTGGCTCTGCCCAGTAGCCAGAGCTGTTGAAAGTGGGGTGAGGAGGCCTCTCGGGCTCCTTGTCTCCCTTGTGTTTTTCACCCTTTTTTCTTTTTCATCTCTGCCACACATTCCTCAGGGCTGACCCTACCCCTGTCTTGGTCAGGGGCTGGGAATTAGGAGGGGACTTGATTACTCAGGGAAGCTGCAGTTTTGCATATGCAAGGGAGGCTACCATCTGCAAGGGAGAGCGACACACAGGGTGAGGAAAGGCAGAATGGCAGAAAGGCACGGGTGAGATGGGGCAGAGCAGGAAGGGTGGACCCACATCATAGTTAGTAGTGACAGAGGAGTAACAAGCAGAAGCACAGAAGAGGTTCCACCAACAATTGAGATTTCAAGCAGATTCCTGGACAAAAGATGAAAGACATCGGTGGTGAGAACACTTCAGTCTGGTGAGTGCAGGGAAGGAAGCCCGTCAGCCTTGCAGAACCCTAGAGGGTCAAGGCTGCAGCTCCAGGAGAGCAAGGGTGGGAGGCCAGAGGGAGAGCTCGGTACAGAACAGTTGGCCTCCCTGTTGGCACTCAGGATACCTGGGAGCTGGGCTGGGGGTGCCTAGGCAAACCTGCTTGTGTTCAGACCGGCTTGTGTCTTGTAGAAGCGTCTCAGCCTGAAGGCAAACTTGGCCTGATAACTCAGAGGGTCTGTGACTGACACGCAGGATTTCAGTCTGCTTTTTAATGGCTTCAGTTTGACCAACAGAGGATACCCAGACATTTGAGGAAGAACAGACCACGAGATAAATAGAAAAACTGACCCTGGAAGAAATGACTTAGGAATAAAAGAACTTCATACCTCTAGTTAGTATATTTCATAGATATCCCAGATACTGCAACTATAAGACTTCTAGTATTGGCTACAAGAAGCCCATTTTGGACTAACATGGCACAGACTGGTTACATAAAGGCTGGATAATAGGCAAAAACTTAGGAAAGGTGCTGGAGAGCGGCCAGCTTTGATGAGGCTTGAGGGGGTGTGATCTGTTAAGAGAATACACAGGTGTGTTTCGCACTTACCCTTGCCTTTTCCTTGAGGATGTTTTGCCATTTAGCATGAGGAAGTCTGGCGGGACTGACTGCCACTGGGCCAAGTTCACAGAGGTTCAGCCAGGCAGCTGGGACTTGACAAAACAGGAGAGGAGGGCACTGAGCTCCCAAATCTACGTGCACCCTCCCTTAGAGGCATCTGCCAACTCAAGCTGCTCACCGTCTGCAAGACCCCCCAAGAAACTCATCAGAATGCAGTAACTGGGAGGCTAAGGAACTGGTGGCCTGGAGACTGCAGCAGCCGTGCTGTTCTAGGGGAGACAGGTTGGGGTTCAAGGCCCACCATGGTGGATTGGCCCTGCTTGAGATGGCCAGGGTGCCTCAGTGTCAGAGTAATGCCATAACAGAAGAAATCAGACTAAGAGGCTGGGCATGGTGGCTCATGCTTGTAATCCCAGCACTTCGGGAAGCGGAGGTGGGTGGATTACTTGAGGTCAGGAGTTCAAGACTAGCCTGGCCAACATGGCGAAACCCCATCTCTACCAAAAACACAAAAATTACCCTGAGGCCAGGTGCGGTGGCTCATGCCTGTAATCCCAGCTCTTTGGGAGGCTGAGGTGGGCAGATCACCTGAGGTCAGGAATTTGAGACCATCCTGGCCAACATAGCAAAACCCAATCTACTAAAAAATACAAAACATTAGCCAGGCATGGTAGTGAGCACCTGTAATCCCAGGTACTCGGGGAGGCTGAGGCAGGAGAATCGCTTGAACCTGGGAGGTGGAGGTTGCAGTGAGCTGAGATGGTGCCATTGCACTCCAGCCTGGGCAACAGAGTGAGACTCCATCTCAAAAAGAATAAATAAATAATCAATCAGGCTAAGAAAGCCTAAAACCAGACTTTTTCAGGATTTAGGCAGTCTGCTAGTCAGAAGAAAACTCTGGAAGAAGATAACGTTCTGAGTCTCCACATGTACTATTTTTAGTACCCATTACTCAGCATCTACTCAATAGTTACCAACCTTGCTAGAAAGGACTTAATTTGCTGAAAACCAAGAGGGAAACAAAATAGACAATAGAAAGAGACCCAGGCAGGGGTGATTCAGATGTTGGAGTTATCATAACTATGATATATTCACAAAATAAGGAAAAGATGGAGAATGTTGAGATGTCTGGAATTTAGCTATTTGAGTAGAGGCAGAGGTAGGAGGATTCTTTAAGCCAAGGAGTTTGAGATTACAGTGAGCTATGATCACACCACTGCACTCCAGCCTGGGTGACAGGAAGACCCTGCCTCAAAAAAAAAAAAAAAAAAAAATCTGGAATCTGACAAAAAGTTAAATGGCAATTCTAGAACTAGAAAACACAACTGAAATTAAGAAGTAGGTGGTGGCCAGGCTTGGTGGCTCTGTAAACTCAACACTTTGGGAGGCCAAGGTGGGAGGATCACTTGAGCCCAGGAGATGGAGACCAGCCTGGGCAACATCGCAAAAGCCTGGTCTCTACAAAAAATACAAAAATTAGCCAAACGTGGTGGCGTGCACCTATGGTCCCAGATACTCAGGAGGCTGAGGTGGAAGGATTACCTGAGCCCAGGGAGGTCAAGGCTGCGGTGAGCCATGATTGCACAACTGCTCTTCAGCCTGGGCAACAAAGTGAGACCCTGTAACAACAACAACAACAAAACACCACACACACACACACACACACTAAAGAATTTAGTAGACAGCCGGGCGTGGTGGCTAATGCCTGTAATCCCAGCACTTTGGGAGCCCAAGGCGGGTGGATCACCTGAGATCAGGAGTTCAAGACCAGCCTGGCCAACATGGTGAAACACTGTCTCTACTAAAAATACGAAAGTTAGCCGGGCATGGTGGCGGGCGCCTGTAGTCCCAGCTGCTCGGGAGGCTGAGGCAGGAGAATTGCTTGAATCTGGGAGGCGGAGGTTGCAAAGAGCCGAGATTGTGCCACTGCACTCCAGCCTAGGGGACAGAGCAAGACTCTGTCTCAAAAAAAAAAAAAAAAAAAAAAAAAAATTTAGTAGTTGATGAGACACTAGATAATGTGGAGTGTTCCTTATCAATGCTAGAAATGCTAGGAAAGACTGACTTGAAAAAACTTTTTTTTTTTGAGACGAAGTTTCACTCCTGTCGCCCGGGCTGGAGTGCAATGGGCGATCTTGGCTCACTGCAACCTCCACCTCCCGGGTTCAAGTGATTCTCCTGCTTCAGCTTCCTGAGTAGCTGGGAATGTGCCACCACGCCTGGCTAATTTTTGTGTTTTTAGTAGAGATGGGGTTTCACCATGTTAGCCAGGCTGGTCTCGAGCTCCTGACTTCAGGTGATCCTCCCGCCTCAGCCTCCCAAAGTGCTGGGATTACAGGCATGAGCCACCGTGCCTGGCCTCAAACTTTCTTGAAAGAGACGTCTCACAACCTCTTTAGGAATAACTGAAGCCATACTTCACTAAAATGAAGGATTTACAAGAACAAACTGGATCTAATTCAGGAGATCAGTGGAAGGAAGTTCCAGGATGGCAGTTTCTAGAAAGCAATTTGGTTCAGAGTCGGGTAAGAGGACTGAAGTTTCCCAGAAGTTTAGGGAAAAGATGGTAAGAGCAGAAAATCAATCTGTAATCTATTACATCTAAATTGATAAATCAAGGGCCGGGTGCAGTGACTGACACCTATAATCTTAGCACTTTGGGAGGCTGAAGTGGGCAGATCACTCAGGGTCAGGAGTTCAAGACCAGCTTGGCCAACATGGAGAAACCCTGTCACTACTAAAAATATACAAATTAGCTGGGTGTGGTGGGGGGCACCTGTAATCCCAGCCACTCAGGAGACAGGGGCAGGAAAATCGCTTGAACCCGGGAGGCGGAGGTTGCAGTGAGCTGAGATCTTGCCACTGCACTCTGGCCTAGGCAACAGTCCACTTCATCTCAAAAAAATTTAAAAACAGCCGTGCGCGGTGGCTCACGCCTGTAATCCCTGCACTTTGGGAGGCCGAGGCGGGTGGATCACGAGGTCAGGAGTTCAAGACCAGCCTGGTCAATATGGTGAAACCCCATCTCTACTAAAAATACAAAAACTTAGCTGGGCATGGTGGTGCACGCCTGTAGTCCCAGCTGCTTGGGAGGCTGAGGCAGAAGAATCGCTTGAACCCGGGAGGCAGAGGTTGCAGTGAGTGGAGACTGCAGCCACTGCACTCCAGCCTGGATGACAGAGACTCCACCTCAAATAAATAGAAGAAATATATATATATATATATATATGTCATATATATCTCATACATACACGTGTGTATATATACACACGTGTATGTACGTATATACACACGTGTATGCATGTATATACACGTGTATGTATGTATATATACACGTGTGTATGTTTATACACGTGTATGTATATACACATATGTATATGCACACGTGTATGTATGTATATACACACGTGTGTGTATGTATGTATACACGTGTGTATGTATATATAGACACGTGTGTATGTATAGACACGTGTGTATGTATACATACACGTGTGTATATGTATATATACGTGTATGTATACATGTATACACACACGTGTGTATATGTATATATACACACATTTACATATATACGTATATATATGTATGTATATATAGAGAGAGAAATAGCATGTTAGACACACAAGCAGCTCTCAGACTAAACATCTGTAAGTTCCCTCTCACAGTGAGTAGAGTAAGGAGAGGTAGAGGCTGGTGCTTTTCATTATTAGCCTGTCTGTGTTATTTGATTTTGTTTTTAATCCCATAAAGACATTACTTTTTGCTAAAGAGAGAACTACAGTGAAGGAGAGAGCCAGACAAACCTGCTCTAGTCCTCCCACTTGGAACAAGCCCTTTTCTGGACTCCATATCGCCACCCAGCAGAACCAGAAGAGCAGCCAGACTTCTCCAAAGTCTTGTCCACATCTCCTCGGCCTCTCTAGAGCTTGATACCACTGACCACTTCCTTTTTTTATTATTTATTTATTTAATTTTCCAAGACAGAGTTTCGCTCTTATTGCCCAGGATGGAGTATAATGGCACGATCTCGGCTCACTGCAACCTCCACCTCCTGGGTTCAAGCAATTCTCCTGCCTCAGCCTCCCGAATAGCTGGGATTACAGGCACCTGCCACCACGCCCAGCTAATTTTTTGTATTTTTAGTAGAGATGGGGTTTCATCAAGTTGGCCAGGCTGGTCTCAAACTCCTGATCTCAGGTGATCCACCCGCCTCAGCCTCACAAAATGCTTACAGGAGTGAGCCACCATGCCTGGCCTCACCTTTTTTTTTTTTTTTTTTTTTTTTTGAGACGGAGTTTCGTTCTTGTTGCCAAAGCTGGAATGCAATGGCGCGATCTCGGCTCACCGCAACCTCCGCCTCCTGGGTTCAAGCAGTTCTGCCTCAGCCTCCCCAGTAGTTGGGATTACAGGCATGCACCACCACGCCTGGCTAATTTTGTATTTTTAGTAAAGACGGGGTTTCTCCATGTGTTCAGGCTGGTCTCCTGACCTCAGGCGATCCACCCACCTCGGCCCCCCAAAGTGCTGCGTTTACAGGCGTAAGCCACCACGCCCAGCCACACTTCTTTTTAAAAACACTCTCAGCCAGGCACAGCAGTTCATGCGTGTAAACTCAGCACTTTGGGAGGCCGAGGCAGGGGGATTGTTTGAGCCCAGGAGTTCAAGACCAGCCTGAGCAACAAAGACCCCTCCGTCTAAAACAAACAAAAAAAAAGATAAAATTTAAAAACCTCTCTTCTCATGGTTTCTCCCACCTGGGTTTCCGCCTGCATTTCATGCCATTCTCTGCTGTCCTCCTGACTTTTAAGTGTTAGAGAGGTTTGGGGACCAGTTCTAGGCCATCTTAATATTCGCTTGCCCCTGATATTCTTATCCATGCTTGTGGTTTTATTTACCACCTATGCCCCAATATTCAAACATGCCTGCAGACCAGGTTGCTCTTTTGAGCCCTAGACCTAGATCGATAGTTTCTCCCCATGGATTCTGCATAGGCTCCTCAAATTCAAAATATCCAGTATCGGACAGGCAAAGTGGCTCACGCCTGTAATTCCAGCACTTTGGGAGGCTGAGGTAGGTGGATCACTTGAGGTCAGGAGTTCGAGACCAGCCTGGCCATCATGGTGAAACCCCATCTCTACGAAAAATACAAAAATTTGGCAGGTGCGGAGGTGCGCACCTGTACTCCCAGCTACTTGGGAGGCTGAGGCAGGAGAATTGCTTGCACCCGGGAGGCAGAGGTTGCAATGAGCCGAGATCACGCCACTGCACTCGAGACTGGGCAACAGAGGGAAGACTCTGTCTCAAAAAACAAACAAAATATCCAGTATCCCTCTTTCAGTGTAGACCATCTTAAAAATGGCACCAAAGCACCTTAATACTGTCTTCTCCTGCACCTCCCAATCCCCATATATAGCCAAGCACCAAGGCTTGTCTAGACATTTTCCACATCTGCCCACTCATCTTCTGTGCTTTGGCCCTGGTGCCAGCTGCCACCTGGATGGCTGAGGTAGCTTCCTAAGTTGCCCCGCTGCTTCTCCTCTTGTTCTTGTCCAAACCAGTCTCCACAGTGGCTACAGTGATTTTTTTGTTTCAATAGATACGAGGTCTCACTATATTGCCCATGCTGGTCTTGAACTCCTGGGCTCAAGTAGTCTTAATGCAGCCTCCCAAAGTGCTAGGATTACAGGTGTGAGCCACCGTGCCCGGCCCCAGTGATCTTAAAATACAAATTTGAGGCCCAACCTGCGCGACAGAGCGAGGCTCCGTCTCAAAAAATAATAATAATAATAATAATACAAATTTGAGTGTCATATTTTACTCTTAGCAGTTTGCATGAAGCCCCAAATCCTCAAGGCACATATGCCAACGCAGGAGCCCAGGCATAAACTATCCTGCCGACCTTTTCACCTCATCATCAACCAATCCTAACTCTGCTTCCAGCGACGTGGGCTCTTTCTGCGTGGTGGGGGTGACCCAAGCTCCACCTCTTGTTCATCTTACCTCCCAGGACTGTATGTCAATGTCTCTCCTCTAGGATTTCCTTCGTCTTCTAGATCATCACCTCCCCACTCTCAGCTCTCATCACAGCCGTGGTTGGTCGTCTACCTCCCCTATAGACTGGAAGCTTCTTTCGGGCCGTGGGCTTGGCTGCCCTGCTCACCACGGTGTCCATGCCTTGGGCTCAGATGTTTCACAAGAGTTTGTTGAATGAATGTGGGAAAAGGATGGACAGGGTATAGACAGATGTGGAGGGCAGGCAGACACGGATCCTGAAGGGGACACACAGACCGAACCTGCAGTGGGAGGGGTCGCCAACAGGACCGACTGGCCGGGGCGGAGGGCAGGGCCGCGGCTGGCGCGCGGCAGGTGGTCAGAGCAGTCCCGCGCGGGAGAGCTGGGCGCTCTCCAGGCTGCGCCTCCGCAGGGGGCGCCCGTGGCCCGGGGCGTGGCCTCGCGCAGACCCGCCCTCCTCGCCGGCGCCAGGGCAGGCGGGCGGCTGGCAGCTGTGGCGCCGACATGGCTGCGCTGGTGGAGCCGCTGGGGCTGGAGCGGGGTAAGCGCGCGCCAGGGGGCCCTGCCCACCCGGGCCGCCGCCTGCATACCCAGCCCCCGGTCCCCGCCCTTCCCGGGTCAGGCCGGTGCGGGTGGGCCAGCGGACCGCGGGTGGGCGGGGCGGGCGCCGGGGCCGGGCGGTCGCTAGGTGTGGGAGGCTCCCTGGGCGCGGGCCGGGGCGCGGGGCGCCCGCCTTACACCCCGGCCTGTGGAGGGGTCCCGGGGCCGCAGGGCCGCTGGTGGCGATCTCTTCTGCGCCACCCCGGACTCCGCGGGGTGTCCGACTAGGCTTCGGCCGTCCTCCCCGGACTGTGCGCTCGGCCTCACTCCGCCGCTCTCCTTGCTTCTCTGCGTCTCGGGGTCTCTGACACTCGGGGTTTCTGCGCCCCGCCCCCGCCCCGCAGACGTGTCCCGGGCGGTTGAGCTCCTCGAGCGGCTCCAGCGCAGCGGGGAGCTGCCGCCGCAGAAGCTGCAGGCCCTCCAGCGAGTTCTGCAGAGCCGCTTCTGCTCCGCTATCCGAGAGGTGAGGGGCGCGCGGCGCAGGGGCGCGAGCTGGTGGCCGTCGTCCTCCTCCTCCTCCTTCTGCTTGTCCCGAGCCCGGAGACTACGCCTCCCGGCAGCTCCCGAGGCGGCTCGCCTTGGGGTTCCAACGCTTCAGTTCAGGGGTTCTTCGGGAGTTGTAGTTTCCTCGGGCTTCTGTTGCGGGGGCGGGGCGGATCCTTGCGTGGTAGCGGGAGAGGGTCTAGAGGCCTGAACTCCTGCGTATAGGGCTGGAGGAGCTGGCGGCTCCCTGATGCCGCTGCCTCCTCACCCAGGTGTATGAACAGCTTTATGACACGCTGGACATCACCGGCAGCGCCGAGATCCGAGCCCATGCCACAGCCAAGGTGGGCCCCGCACCCCATTGCTCCTGGTGTCTATTTAACTGCCTAGTCGAACTCAATATCTCCTTCATGCCAGTCATTTCTGTTTCCTCCCTCATGATTTTTGCTAAATCTATGTGCCACCCTTACTATTATTAAATAATCGCACATTTTTAACTTAAATGCCATACTAAGGCGTCTTTAGCAACTGCAAATGGAAACAATATGGCATGGCTGGCTAGAAGATAACCTTCAACATCTGTACAGTGCAAACCAGGAAAGTCATGGCGCTCTGACTTCTCACTGCACAATAGTTAGATGCTGCTACCTCTTGCTGCTGTCCGGAGGCTCAGATCTCCCTCCAGGCCTGGCTTTCCTCTGTTTAAAAGTAAGATTGAGGCCAGGCACGGTGGCTCACGCCTGTAATCCCAACACTTTGGGAGGCTGAGGCAGGTGGATCAGTTGAGGTCAGGAGTTCGAGACCAGCCTGGACAACATGGTGAAACCCCGTCTCTAGAGAAATACAAAAACAAACAAACAAACAAAAAAACAAACAAAAAATTAGCCGAGCATGGTGGTGGGTGCCTGTAATCCCAGCTGGATTACAAATGAGACTGAGACAGGAGAATCGCTTGAACCCGGGAGGCCAAGGTTGCAGTGAGCCGAGATCGTGCCATTGCACTCCAGCCTGGGCGACAGAGTGAGACTTCATCTCAAAAAAAAAAAAAAAAAAAAAAAGTAAGATTGGCAAGTATGGGGTATTCAAGACACACACCAAATGGACACTTTCTCTTGCAAATGAACAGAAAGAGACGCACAGTCATTACAGGGGGATCGTGCATTGTGCCATGGCAAGTGTCCCGTGCTTGGGGATAGCAACCCAGGCTAAATCGCTGTCCTCGGTCCACATCCCCCACCCCAGCCTTCATGCCCACCTGGAAGGGGCCCTCATCTTCAGTCACTTTCTCTCTCCCAGGCCACAGTGGCTGCCTTCACAGCCAGCGAGGGCCACGCACATCCCAGGGTAGTGGAGCTACCCAAGACGGATGAGGGCCTAGGCTTCAACATCATGGGTGGCAAAGAGCAAAACTCGCCCATCTACATCTCCCGGGTCATCCCAGGGGGTGTGGCTGACCGCCACGGAGGCCTCAAGCGTGGGGATCAACTGTTGTCGGTGAACGGTGTGGTGAGTGGAGGGCTGAGGCAGGACTGGGGGACACAGTCTGTCTAAGGTAGCATAGCCCCTGCTTTTGACATTCACTCAACACACACTGAGTGCTGTGTCTATGGCTAGCCCTGTGCCGGGCAATGTTACAGACCCTGAGAGATGTTGGCCTCAGCTCCCTACACTCAACCTTCCCTCTCTGGGGAGGGCAGTAGGCCCCGGCCGAAATAGTCCTAATCCAGAGACATAATAATGAGGAAGTGCAAAGTACTGTGACAGCCCAGATGTGGCACCAGGCCAGTGTAGATACAGGAAAGTTTTGCAGAGTAAGGAACATTTGGGTTGGGTGTTAAAGGATGAGTAGGAGTTCTCCAGGCAAACAAGGTACAGGGTGTTCCTGCTGAGGGTACTGTGGATAAGGATACTGACTTGGCATACCTCTGAGCTGAAAAGAAAGGGCTTAGTTCTGATGGAGGTCTGGGACATGCAGGTAATTAAAATCACTGTGGTTGGGCTGGGTGTGGTGGCTCACGCCTGTAATCCCAGCACTTTGGGAGGCTGAGGCACGTGGATCACTTGAGGTCAGGAGTTCAAGACCAGCCTGGCCAACATGGTGAAACTCCGTCTCTACTAAAAATACAAAAATTAGCCAGGTGTGGTGGCAGGCACCCGTAATCCCAGCTACTTGGGAGGCTGAGGCAGGAGAATCGCTTGAACCTGGGAGGCAGAGGTTGCAGTGAGCTGAGATAGCACCACTGCACTCCAGCGTGGGTGACAGAGTGAGACTCCCTCTCAAAAAAAAAAAAAAAAAAAAAAAAAAATCACTGTGGTTAGAGTTGAGGGAAGCATAACTGGAGAGATGGCTGGGGTCAGCCATACAGGACCTGAGTGCCAGCCTGAGAAGCTGGGACTTTGTCCCATGGGTGCTGGGGAGCTATGGGAGGGGTGAGCCAGGGATAAGCTCAGCTTGCAGGTGCAGAAGGACCCCTCTGGGACTCTATGGGAGATGAACTGAGGGGAGAGACTAGAAGCCAGGCCAGGGAAGAGGCTGGGGTAAGAGTCCAGAGAAAGGAGGACAAGGCCTGAGCTGGCCCAGGGCTGTGGGGACAAAGAAGAGGGAGTCAAGGCAGGCGGGCATTAGTGGGCTGTGGGCAGGGAGGCCACAAAGATGGATCTGGACGTTTGGCCAGGGACTGAGGGAACACGGGGCTGTCCCTGACATGGGAATCCTGGGAGGTTTTGGAGGAGGACACTGAACCAGGAGTTAATGACTCTCCCACGAGGAGGACATGAGGCATTGGCATCTCAGGGCTGGCACCAGGCTCACTAGCAGTGGGTCCCATCTCCCAGTGGGGGCTGGACGAGGGCAGCGGGCCCCAGGCTCAGCTGTCTGTGTTGGGCCCTGCAGAGCGTTGAGGGTGAGCAGCATGAGAAAGCGGTGGAGCTGCTGAAGGCGGCCCAGGGCTCGGTGAAGCTGGTTGTCCGTTACACGCCGCGAGTGCTGGAGGAGATGGAGGCCCGGTTCGAGAAGATGCGCTCTGCCCGCCGGCGCCAACAGCATCAGAGCTACTCGTGAGCCCCTGGGTCACCACACCCCTGGGGCCTCCACTGGCTCCCTTTAACCCCAGGCTCCCAAACCAGGCCAATGCCTCCTGGATCTTCCAGCCCCGGCCCCTCCTCTGGGATCCTGACCCTTGACCCTTGGCCCAGGCTCTCACCCCAGGCTAGTCTGGCCAAACCCCCTGGGGAGCCCTTAGCTTCCTTCCATCCCAAGATATGGAACGTACTGTGGCTGGGATCCCTCAGCCCACTTCCGTGGGCCCTTGCCCCTGCAACCCCAGTCCTGCCTCTCTCATCTACCCGGAGCCTCCCTGATCCCGGGTCCCTTCTCCACCCCACTTGCAGGTCCTTGGAGTCTCGAGGTTGAAACCACAGATCTGGACGTTCACGTGCACTCTCTTCCTGTACAGTATTTATTGTTCCTGGCACTTTATTTAAAGATATTTGACCCTCACTGAGTGTCTGTGTGTCTGTCCTGCATCCCTGGGTTGGTGTCTGGAGATGTGGAGGGAATGCGAGGAGCTGAGGTCAGGCCAAGCCCTTGAGAAGCCTTTTCCAGAATCTGAGAACAGAGGTTAAGACCTCTCCCTAGGTCTGAAGGCGGAGACAGGCCGGCTTCCAAGAGACTAGTCCGAGGGCGGAGGGCGGAGGCCGGGACGCAGTCTGGGTCTGAGTGCTGAGGCAGAACTGAGGACAACGCCGCCTACCCTTAAGAGCGTCTGAGGGCGAAGGCCAAGTGCCTTCCTCCAGAGTCCTGAAACGCAGCTGGAGCCAGTGGGCGGCCTCTGTGTGGGCGGGGCGGAGCGAACCATTAGCCTCGTCCGCCGGGGGAACCCTGCAGGCCGCACTACTGTCTGCGTGGGAGTCGCGGGTGGGGGTGCCGCGTGCAGTTCCCGAGGCGGGCGCAGGGGTGCAGAATGAGGTGCCCTCGCCCACCGGGCGCTCACTCCACCTTCCAACCACAGCGCGTCTTTCCGGAAGCTGCCCCCGCGTTGAAATCCAACCTTTAGCCCCATCCCGCTGCCCGCCCAGCCCTCGTGTCCAGTGCGGCGCGAGGGCTAGTGCGCGCCACTGCCGGGAGCCGGGGTCGCGACTCGCGTTCCACGCCGCGCGCTACTCGCTCCAGGTGACATCATCCCCCTGCCGGGCTCCGCCTGCCGCCCCAGCCGCCTCACGCCGCGCGCCTATTGGTCGACGCGCCTTATGCCCCGCCTCTCGCTCTCCGCCCGCGCGACCCCTCCCGGCCGGTGTGGAGGCGGGGTCTAGTCGCCGGCCGGCGCCGACGCTGTTTCCCATTGGCCGCTCATCGCCGTCTGTCAGTCTCCTGTTAAAGGGGCCACGACCGCCCGGGAGCCGTGGGGGGGGAGGGGGAGGGAGGAGGAATTTTTTTGGGGGGAAGGTGGGATTTGGGGGGCGCTGGTGGGCACCCCTGGATCTGGCGGCTGCGGCCTCGCGGGGGGAGGCTGATCGGTGACAGGGGCAGGGGGCTATTTTGGGGGTAGAAGGCAGTGAGAGCGTGAGGGGGAGGGGGGTCCCCAGCGCCCAAGCCGGAGCCAGAGACGCGGAGCCCGCGCGAGCGTCGGAGACAGGGCTCCGAAGCGACAGAGCCGGGCCCCGGCCGCAGCCAGGGGCCCCGCCCGGCCCCCCCACTCCACCCCACGTCCCTCCTGCAGCCCAGCTCCGCCCGCAGCCGCCGCGGACCAGGCAGGTAAGAGCCCGGCCCGGCCCTCCTGGCAGCGCCCACCCCGGGGACCCCTTGGCGAGCCTCCCCCGCCTCCCCGAGATCCCGGATTCCCTTCCTCATCCCAGGGGACCCCCGAGCCCAGATTTCACAGCCCAACCCCGGGGACTCAGGCGTGCCCCTCCCGGCGCCCAGAGTCCCCGACCGAACCCTAGAATCCCGGGCGCACAGCCGCCTCGCGCCTTCTCCAGGGCCCAGGAGCTTGGATTTCCCGGTCCGGCCCCGGGACCCCTCTAGAGCCTAGATCCCCCTTCCTGACCCTGTTCTGGGAGCTCCAGACACCCGCCGCGGCGGTGCCAGACTCCCCAGGCGCGTCCGCATCGTCCCCGCTTCGCGCACTCCGTCTCCCGTCGCCAGCCTCGGGCTTGCACAGCCGGCCGCGTCCCACGGTCCAGGCAGGCTCGGCGGCCGCCCTGGACACAGGCCCGCTCTGGAGCTGTCCATGGTCAGCGCGCTCGTCAGCCTCGCCTCCCCCCACCTCCCGCCGCCGCCACCAGGGAGGGGGCGCAGGCGGCGCGGGGATCCCCCCCGCCGCGCCTTTGACCCGGGAATACCCGGGCCCTCCCCGACCCGGGCGCCCCAGCCTCTGGGTTCTGCCGGCCGGGCTCGTGGCCCCGTCCTCGGCACCCCAGGTTCCTGGGACTCCAGCTGCTCCCTGAGGATCCAGGGCTTCTGAATTTTCCTGTTCTGGTCGCCGTGGGGACCATGGCACCCGGGCATGCAGCTCCCACCCCGTTCGGGAAGCCTGTCCGTGTCTACACCTCTGCTGGCCGCAGGTGGTAGCCCTCACCCCGTCAGCACCTAGGGATCCTGTTCCCCAGCGTTTGCTCTGCTTAGAACCCCGTTCAACAGCCGCTGTGCCCTGCAGACACACAGACTTAGCCTCCTGGCACCCAGCATCTGCTCCCTGAGGGACTCAGGCGCCATGACTCCCTTCCTTTGGGGGACCCAGAATGTGATTCTCAATGCAGTTCTCTGACTTCTGTTCACACTCCCACTTGGGGACCTAAATGTCTTGGTCCCAGTCTTGTATCCCCTCAGGGACCCAGGAGTTCAGACCCCAGCTTCTGTACTGCCCACCAGCTTTTACCGAGGCTGTCTGCCTCAACCCTCTCTCCAAACAAGACCTCAGGCTCTCACCTTCCAATCCCCCATCATTTACCTCCACAAGGATTCAGGAGTCCAGGCTCCCAGCTCTGTCCACTGCCCTCCCCAGCAGGTATCTAGTTTCTCAGGTCTCATTTTAGGAACCAGGTCTTCACAGCCTCATCACTCTGCCCCATCAACTTCACATCTCCTGTGGCCTTAACAAACCCTTATCTCATCCTCATGTCACCCCAGGTAGTGGGTTTCAGGACTCTCTACTCTTTCCCCTAAGACGCAGCTTGTTGAGATGTTTCTAGCACTCCATTGCCCCCTGAGGCTCAGATGAGTTCCCACTCTTCAAGTACACTCTCCCAGGCCAATGAGCCGAACACAAATCACCTCCTCCAGACGTATTCTGTGGCCTGCTGCCATACAAATTTCTTTTTCTTTTTATTTATTTTTTTTGAGACAAGGTCTCTGTTGCCCAGGCTGGAGTGCAGTGGCACAATCACAGCTCACTGCAGCCTCCACCTCCTGGGCTCAGGTGAGCTTCCCACCTTAGCCTCCTGAGTAGCTGGGACCACAGGCACTCACCACCAGGCCTGGCTAATTAAAAAAAATTTTTTTTGGCCAGGCGCGGTGGTTCATGCCGGTAATCCCAGCACTTCAGGAGGCTGAAGCAGGCGGATCACCTGAGGTCAGGATTTTTAGACCAGCCTGGCCAACATGGAGAAACCCTGTCTCTACTAAAAATACAAAATTAGCCAGGCATGGTGGCACATGCCTGTAATCCCAGCTACTCAGGAGGCTGAGGCAGGAGAGTCGCTTGAACCCTGGATGTGCAGAGGTTGCATTGAGCTGAGATCATGCCACTGCACTCCAGCCTGAACAACAAGAGCGAAACTCCGTCTCAAAAAAAAAAATTATTGTATTTATTTATTTATTTTTTTAGAGATGGGGGTTTCGCCATGTTGCTCAGACTGGTCTGAAACTCCTAGGCTCAAGCGATCCTTCTCCGTTGGCTCCCAAAAGTGCTGGGATTACAGGCATGGCCATCTTGCCTGGCCCGGCCACATTTCTTGTCGCACATGTGCTCTTGCATTGCTCCATGTTCTAGATTCCTTCTAAACACAAGAACACTCCCAGTTGATGTCTGTTCTGTGTTCCATTTTCATTCCAGGCATGGTCTGAGTTCTAGGCCAGATGCCAATTTTTTTTTTTTTTTGAGACGGAGTTTCACTCTTGTTGCCCAGGCTGGAGTGCAATGGTGCGGCCTTGGCTCACCACAACCTCTGCTTCCCGCGTTCAAGCGATTCTCCTGCCTCAGCCTCCTGAGTAGCTGGGATTACAGGCGCCTACCACCATGTCCGGCTAATTTTTTGTATTTTTAGTAGAGATGGGGGTTTCTCCATGTTGGTCAGACTAGTCTCGAGTTCCCGACCTCAGGTGATCACCCGCCTCGGCCTCCCAAAGTGCTGGGATTATAGGTGTGAGCCACTGTGCCCAGCCTTTGTTTTTTTCATATATTTAGATAAGACCCCTGAGCCAGATTCTGATCCCACCGTATCCTCAGACATGTTCCAAAGTTCTAACAACCAGTCCTTCCTTCTTTGCTAAATGTTTATTTCAAGTGTGTTCCAGGTTTCAGCCACATTGTTCTAGATTCCATTCTCTTCCCAGGAGCAATCTAACTTCTAAGATGTGTGTGTTCCAGTATGTGCTCTAGGCTTCCTAATTCGTGCCATTGATTCTAGAATGCCCTTCCCTGTTTCCCTGTTTTAGGGTCTAAGGAAGCTCTATCTAATTGCACATTCTTTTTTGTTGTTGTTGTTTAGTTGTTTTTTTGGGGGGTGGGGGAGACGGAGTCTCGCTCTGTCTCCCAGGCTGGAGTGCAGTGGCGCGATCTCGGCTCACTGCAAGCTCTACCTTCCAGGTTCACACCATTCTCCTGCCTCAGCCTCCCAAGTAGCTGGGACAACAGGCGCCCACCACCACGCCCAGCTAATTTTTTGTATTTTTAGTAGAGACAGGGTATCACCGTGTTAGCCAGGATGGTCTCTATCTGTTAACCTCGTGATCCGCCTGCCTTGGCCTCCCAAAATGTTGGGATTACAGGCAGGAGCCACCACGCCCGGCCTGTTGCTTAGTTTTTATTTTATTTTTGAGATGGAGTCTCGCTCTGTCATCCAGGCTGGAGTGCAGTGGTACGATCTCAGCTCACTGCAACCTCTGCCTCCTGGGTTCAAGCAATTCTCCTGCCTCAGCCTCCCAAATAGCTGGGACTACAGGCACATACCACCACGCCTGGCTAATTTTTTTTGTATTTTTAGTAGAGACAGGGTTTTGCCATGTTGGCCAGGCTGGTCTTGAACTCCTGACCTCAAGTAATCCCCATCCTGCCTCCTAAAGTGCTGGGATTACAGGTGTGAGCCACCGCGCCCGGCCTGTTATTGTTGTTTAGACATTGGATCTCATTATGTTACTGAGGCGATCCTCCAAAGTGCTGGAATTACAACAAGCAGGAGCCACTGTGCCTGGCCCTAATTTCACATTCTTTTTTTTTTTTTTTTTGAGACCGAGTCTCACTCTGTCGCCCAGGCCAGAGTGCAGTGACGCAGTCCCGGCTCACTGCAACCTCTGCCTCCCGTGTTCAAGCAAATTCTCCTGCCTCAGCCCCTCGAGGAGCTGGGATTACAGGTGTGTACCACCATGCCTGGCTAATTTTTGTGTTTTTAGTAGAGACACGGTTTCACCATGTTGGCTAGGCTGGTCTCAAAATCCTGACCTCAAATGATCCACCCGGCTCAGCCTCCCAAAATGCCGGGATTACAGGCGTGAACCACCGCACCCGGCCTCATATTCTTAAATGTAAAAGATTCCCAGTGAAGTGTTCTACATAATGTTTTCCTTCCCCCGGTTCTAGGTTCTAGGCCCATTCATTTTCTGTCATTTTTTCCCCAGTGCAGCCTTAGTTTAGAACTTGTCCCCTGGTGGATCGTGGGTTTTCTCCTCCATCTGCCACTTTGGCATTGTAAGCTTGTTCTAGGCTCTCTCTTCTTCTGGAGCCTTCAGCCTAGAAATGTCCTTATTTCCAGAACAGCCCCCCTCCTTTGCCAGCTCAGTCTTTATTCCAGGAAATGCTCAATTCTCAAAATGCATCCTTTTGATCCCTCCCCCTCCCCGCCCTATAGACACTTCTAAGTTCCAAGCAAACTCTTAGACACAGGATAAAACCAAGGATGTGACTCCTGCTATATTCTTTTTTAAAAATGTAATTAAATTAAAAAGAAGTCTATTTATTCATTTATTTTGAGACCAGGTTATGAGACTGGTTAATTTTTGTATTTTTTTGTGGAGACAGGGTTTCACCGTGTTTCCCAGGCTGGTCTCAAACCCCTGGGCTCGAGTGATCCTCCCACCTTGGCCTCCCATAGTGCTGGGATTACAGGCATGAGCCACCGCGCCCGGCCCCCTGCTATATTCTGTTATACCTTCATCCCTAGCAGGTTCTGAGTTCTAGATTTTTTTTTTTTTTTTTTTTTTTTTTGAGATGGAATCTCGCTCTGCTGCCCAGGCTGGAGTGCAGTGGCGTGATCTCAGCTTACTGCAAGCTCTGCCTCCTGGGTTCAGGCCATTCTCCTGCCTCAGCCTCCCCAGTAGCTGGGACTACAGGTGCCCGCCCCCGCACCCAGGTAATTTTTTGTATTTTTAGTAGAGACGGGGTTTCACCGTGACCTCGATCTCCTGACCTCGTGATCCACCCGCCTCAGCCTCCTGAAGTGCTGGGATTACAGGCATGAGCCACCGCGCCTGGCCCCCTGCTATATTCTGTGTTATACCTTCATCCCTAGCAGGCTCTGAGTTCTAGATTTTATATGCTGACTATGTTTGTTATGTGTTGCATTAGGTATATTAATGGGTGTCACTATGTATGTGGGGTTCTGGGGTGACCTGGACACTAAGTTATTGGGTTGCTCTTGGCTGGTTCTAGATTATAGGCTTCAGAACTTAGTTCTAGATTACTCTTAGTCCTATGAGCGGTTCTTACCCCAAGCCATTGAAAGCGTGGAACCATATGTCTATCCCCCACCCTGTACTGTGTGTAGTAACCTTCTAGGTTCTATGTCCAGCCTTGCTGTGTTTTTTATTTCCTTCTCGGTGAATTTAAGGCTCTGGAACAGCCTCCCCAAAACATCTGTGTTGCATCGTCAGAGTGGGTTGCTGGTTTTAGATATCATGTTGGGGCTGGGCGCGGTGGCTCATGCCTATAATCTCAGCACTTTGGGAGGCCGAGGCGGGTGGATCACGAGGTCAGGAGATTGAGCTCATCCTGGCTAACATGGTGAAACCCGTCTCTACTAAACATACAAAAAATAATTAGCCGGGCGTGGCGGCACGAGCCTGTAGTCGCAGTTACTTGGGAAGCTGAGGCAGGAGAATCGCTTGAACCCTGGAGGCAGAGGTTGCAGTGAGCCGAGATCGCGCCAGTGCACTCCAGCCTGGGCGATAGAGTGAGATTCCGTCTCAAAAAAAAAAAAAAAAAAGATATCATGTTGGTTTTTTGCCTATGGCTGGCTTGCCCTCTTAGAATTGTTTTCCTGAATCTTTCCTCTGAGTGCTGGGATTCGCCTGCCTAGATTCTCAGATGCACCACTTCAAACACCCAAGGGGACAGGAACCCAGCTGCCTCCTCTCCCAGGGCCCACGGCCCTCAGGCCCTCCTCTCCTCACAGAAGTCCAAGGCCCCAGTCCCAGGCTTTGGACACAGTCCGCATATTGGGCGGGGCTGGGAATTATCCACGCTCAGAACCTGTTATGCGTTGCCCGCAGGGAGAGAAGGAAAAGAAGGAATTGAGTGAAAGTCCCTCCTGCTTTCGGCCGGGCCAGCTGGACCCGTCGGACCTGATGTGTGTGGAGGGAGCGGTTCAGGGGGCCTGGCTTCATCTCCGCCCTGCCCCTGGCTCCAGGGATCCAAGTCCAGCCTTCCCGCCCCAGAAACCCCGCCCCTTCCTTGTCCCCCGCCCTTGGGTACAGCCTCAAGAGGGCTGGGGCTGGGGTTGGTGGGAGCGTCCCAGAACTCCTGGGTCCTGGAGGAGGAGCCGTGCACCCAGGGACCTGGGGGAGGAGGAGCCTGAAGCCTGGGACTTCTGGGTCTAAGCGAGAAAGCTGAGAGCCCAGACTGTTGTCTCTTAGGGGAGGAGAGGGGTGCGGTCTCCGACTCCTGGGAATGGGGAGGTGGGGGCTGGAGGCGCAGGCTCCTGGGGTCTGAGGAACGAAAGGGACTGGGTCTTAGACTCTTGTGACCTGAGGGAGGCGGGAGCTAGTTCTTGGACTTCTGGGTCGTTAAGACGGTGAAGAAGTGATGAGCATGGTCCTGGCCATACTGGGTTTTGTTTTTTTTTGGGGGGGGGGTGTTGAGACGGAGTCTCTCTATATCGCCAGGCTGGAGTGCAGTGGCACGATCTCGGCTCACTGCCACCTCTGCCTCCCGGGTTCAAGCGATTCTCCTGCCTCAGCCTCCCGACTAGCTGGGACTACAGGTGCGTGCCACCACGCCAAGCTAATTTTCGTATTTTTAGTAGAGATGGGGTTTCGCCATGTTGGCCAGGCTGGTCTCGATCTCTTGACCTCGTGATCCGCCGCCCTCAGCCTCCCAAAGTGCTGGGATTACAGGCGTGAGCCACCGTGCCCGGCCGTTATTGTTTTTTTTTGAAATGGAGTCTCACTCTGTTGCCCAGGCTGGAGTTCAGTGGTGCTATCTCGGCTCACTCTAACCTCCACCTCCCGGGTTCAAGCGATTCTCGTGCCTCAGCCTCCCCAGTGGCTGGGACTACAGGCGCATGACACCATGCCCGGCTAATTTTTTTTGTATTTTTAGTAGAGACGGGGGTCACCATGTTGGCCAGCCTGGTCTTGAACTCCTGACCTCAAGTGATCTGCCCATCTCGGCCTCCCAAAGTGCTGGGATTACAGGCATGAGCCACTGCGCCCAGTCCTGGCCTTGCTTTTTTTTTTTCTTTTCCCAAATGAAGTGGGTCTTTAGATTCTTAGGGAGCTGGGGTCCAGATTTCTGGGAAATTGAAGGAGGGCAGGAGTTGGGCTGGCTAGTAGGTGAGACCAACCCTGTGACATTATACAGGTAACCACATCCTAGTGACCTAATCCTGGGTCCCTGGCCCTGTGGCCTTCTTAAGGCATGGTTCTGGTCTGGGCCTCAGTTTTCCTACCCATGCAATGGGTTGAGGGGGATTCTCAGTAGAGCCAGAATAGGTAGAGACTGATTTTCTCCACATTCACTCGTACAATGCCAGGGTCACCCAGCTTTGGTTCCTTTGAGTGGGCTAGGCTTAGGTTTGCTGCCAGTGTCTGTTGGAGTCTGACCTCAGTTTTCCCAAATCCTCTCACCCAGGTAGCCAGGACTGTTTTCCTAAGAGCAATGGCTCAGGAACAGTGGCATACTTTGGGATGCTGAGGCAGGAGGATCCCTTGAGCCCAGGAGTGAGACCTCGTCTCTACAAAAAAAAAAAAAAAAAAAAAAGGTCAGGCGCGGTGGCTCATGCCTGTAATCCCAGCACTCTGGGAGGCCAAGGTGGGCAGATCACGAGGTCAGGAATTCAAGACCAGCCTAGCCAACATGGTGAAACCCTGTCTCTACTAAAAATACAAAAATTAGCTGGGCGTGGTGGCGGGTTCCTGTAATCCCAGCTACTCGGGAGGCTGAGGGAGGAGAATTGCTTGAACCGGGACCCGGGAGGTGGAGGCTGCAGTGAGCCGAGATCGCATCACTGCACTCCAGCCTGGGTGACAGATCACTCCAGCTAAAAAAAAAAAAAAAAAAAAAAAAAAAAAAGATAAAAAGAAAGAAAGTAGGGAAAGGAAAAGAAAAGAAAAAAATTAGCCAGGTATGGTGGTGGCGTGTGCCTGTAGTCGCAGCTACTCAGGAGGCTGAGTTGGGAGGACTGCTCGAGTCTGGGTTGTTCAGGCTGCAGTGGGCCGTGATCGCGCCACTGAACTCCAGCCTGGGCGACAGAGTGAGACCCTGTTAAAAAAAAAAAAAGAATAGGCCTCAGTTTCCCCTGGCAGCACCTGGTGGCCAATCTTTGGTTTCCCTGGTGGAGTGACAGGGTGGTGGCGCCTGTTTCCCTGTGTCATGATCACAGTGACTGGGCCTCAGTTTCTTCTGTGCAGTGTTTGGTTTGCCCCCAACTATTTCCCCTACGTGGTATCCGAGTGGCCGTGCCTCAGCTTCTCTGTTGTGCCTTGACAAGGCCGGTCTGTTCCTTGCCCTCCCCGCCCCGCAGGCCCGCACCGCCGCCATGATGTGCGAGGTGATGCCCACCATCAGCGAGGATGGCCGGCGGGGCTCGGCGCTGGGCCCGGACGAGGCGGGCGGGGAGCTGGAGCGCCTCATGGTCACGATGCTCACGGAGCGCGAGCGCCTGCTGGAGACGCTGCGCGAGGCACAGGACGGGTTGGCTACAGCGCAGCTGCGGCTGCGCGAGCTCGGCCACGAGAAGGACTCGCTGCAGCGCCAGCTCAGCATCGCGCTGCCCCAGGTCTGGGCGGGACAGGGGCGGGGCCTGAGGGGGCGGGGCCTCGGCTGAGAAGGCGGTCCGGAAGGGGCCGGGCTTGGCGCCTGGAAGGGAGGAGTCTGGGCGAGGCTTGCCGTTAATGGGCGGGGCCTGAGTGGCGAGGGACAGCGGGACTTAGCAGGGAGGGCGGGACCTTCAAACTTCCAGTCCCAGTGAATGAAGGAGACAGGGAAAGGATTGAGCTGAATGTCCCGATCCTGCCAATGTCTGGACAGGAGTTTGCAGCTCTGACGAAGGAGCTGAACTTATGTCGGGAGCAGCTGCTGGAGAGGGAGGAAGAGATTGCAGAGCTGAAGGCGGAACGGAACAACACGCGGGTGAGGGGCGTTGAGGGCGGGGCCTAAGTGGGGGCGGGGCCTCGTGGTGTTGAAGTGGGGGGCGGGGCCTCGCAGTGTTGCAGCGTGACCTATTTTTTTTCCCCATCTCGCCTTTCTGTCTTCTCCTCTTCCCTGCTCCCACTTCCTGGCTGGTCTCCCACTCTGGTCCCACTCCTTCCTCCCTGTCTCCATAACTTTTCTCTCTTCTGTACCACCGCTTCCTTGACCCCGACCTCCTCTCTTTTCCTGACCTGTCCCGGTGCTCCTTTATATGGCTCCATCTTTTCCTCCATGTGTCCGCCCTACCTGTCACCCTTTTTCTCAACTCTGCCCCTTTTCCCTTGCCTCTTTTCCTTGACCCCATGCCGTGTGCCTGTAGCTGCTCCTGGAACACCTGGAGTGCCTGGTGTCCAGGCACGAGAGGTCACTGCGCATGACCGTGGTGAAGCGCCAGGCCCAGTCCCCGGGTGGGGTCTCCTCAGAGGTAGAAGTGCTCAAGGCTCTAAAGTCTCTCTTCGAGCACCACAAGGCCCTGGATGAGAAGGTATGAGAATTAGAAGAGCACGGGTGGAGAATGGAAACCCATAGTTGACTGGGGCTGTTCTGAGTGGGAGAGAATCTGGCCGTGATTGGTTGGGGATGTTCTGAGTTGGAAGAATGTTGACTGTGATTGATTGGGACAGGATACATAGACTGGGACCTGACTGGTTGATAGCAGAAAAATAAACCAGGTGGGGGCTACCAGTGGATGGGGCAGACTGGATAGCTGGTTGTGGCTGCATACCCGTTATGGAGACAGGAGCCCCAACGCTGCCCTATCGGATCCGTCCCAGGGGTGTTCTGGACCAGGGACAACTGTCCTAAATTGGGTCTGGTCTCCAGCTGACTGTTGCCCTGCCCGGATCCCCAGGTCCGGGAGCGGCTGCGGATGGCGCTGGAGCGCGTGGCAGTGCTCGAGGAGGAGCTGGAACTGAGCAATCAGGAGGTGCGGGTGTGGCCAAGACAGGGAATTTGAATCCAAGGGGAGGGGCTAAGGGGCTGCCCATGGGGCGGAGCCGGTTGGGTGGGTTCCAGAGAGAATCTATCGGGGCAAGACTAGGGCAGACAAGCTATGGGGTTGGACTATGGAGAGAAACCAGTGGGGTTCCTAAGTGGGCACGCATTGCGCAGGGCTAAGGGGAGAATCTCCCAGTGAGAGTGAGATTAAGGGTAGAACCAGGTGCTGGGGCTCAGGCTGGGACTAAGGAGGAAGTGATTGAATGGGGAAAAGCGGGGCTAAAGCGAAATCTTTGTCCAGGAGGCTAAGGGGAAGAGTAAGGGTAGACGCCCTCCGTGGTGGCGGCTAAGGAGGGATGTAAGGAGGGAGGGGGCCTAAGGGTAAACCGTGGGGTAGGCATGGCCCCAGCACGACTGGAGGCATCTCAGATGGGGCCGCCTATCCCCTTAGAGGGCCAATGCCAGTGAGAACTAGAGCTGGGGGTTCAGGGAGCCCCTGTGCTGATTCCCCTTTCACACTTCCAGACTCTGAACCTTCGAGAACAGCTGTCTAGGCGGCGGTCAGGGCTGGAAGAGCCGGGCAAGGATGGGGATGGGCAGGTGAGACATGGAAGTCCCCTCTCCGTGAGCTCCATTCAACTCCCTGACTTTGTGATGGTGTTTGTAATGTTTGGTATAATCCTCATTGGCCCTAAGACGGCTGCACCTCTAAGACTGTCACAGAGCTTGGACCTCTGATTCAGGTCACCTAGCTAACTTCTGTGACCTCCTTCACTGACCCCCGTGGACTCTGACCAGCATGATCCTTATTGATCTTTGATCTACTTTCAGCTGATTGACTTTCTCCTTGGATTTCCTCTGTGTCTCCGGAGACACTCTGGGATCTTGTCCCTTTCTTCCCTCACTCCAGACTCTTGCCAATGGCCTGGGTCCTGGCGGGGATTCCAACCGGCGCACAGCAGAGCTGGAGGAGGCCCTGGAGCGGCAGCGCGCTGAGGTGTGCCAGCTGCGGGAGCGCCTGGCAGTGCTGTGCCGTCAGATGAGCCAGCTGGAGGAGGAGTTGGGCACCGCGCACCGTGAGCTGGGCAAGGCAGAGGAAGCCAACTCCAAGCTGCAGCGCGACCTCAAGGAGGTGAGGCCCCCAGGGAGGCGGGCTGCCCTCGGTCCCTCGCCTTTCCGTAGAGCTCTCCGTCGCGCATTGCTCATGAATGGCGGAACCTCGATTCAGTCCACAGGCTGGGTGACTTCTCCTCTTTGAGATTCAGTTTCCCCACGTGTGAAAGGAAATATATGATTCTCATCAGAGGGTGAGCCTGTGGCGCAGAGTAGGCGCTCCATAACTGCTCGTAATTACTTTGTTACCTAACTTTGGGTCCTTCTCTGGTGCCTCTAAATGGATTTTTTTTCTTTTGTGAGACAGAGTCTGGCTGTGTCGCCCAGGCTGGAGTGCAGTGGCGTGATCTTGGCTTACTGCCACCTCTGCCTCCCGGGTTCAAGCGATTCTCCTGCCTCAACCTCCCAAGTAGCTAGAACTACAGGCACCTGCCACCATGCCCAGCTAATTTTTTTTTTTTTTTTTTTTTTTGTATTTTTAGTAGAGATGGGGTTTCACTATGTTGGCCAGGCTGGTCTTGAACTCTTGATCCGCCCACCTCGGCCTCCCAAAGTATTGGGATTACAGCAGTGAGCCACCGCACCCAGCCTCTTTTTTTTTTTTTTTTTTTTTTTTTTTGAGATGTAGTCTAGCTGTGTCGCCCAGGCTGGAGTGCAGTGTCGGGATCTCGGCTCACTGCAACCTCTGCCTCCCAGGTTCAAGCGATTCTCCTGCCTCAGCCTCCCGAGTAGCTGGGACTACAGGTGTGCACCACCACACCTGGCTATTTTTTTTTTTTTTTGATATCTTCAGTAGAAATGGGGTTTCACCATATTGGCCAGGCTGGTCTCGAACCCCTGACCTCAAGTGATCAGCTCGCCTCGGCTTCCCAAAGTGCTGGGATTACAGGTGTGAGCCACTGCGTCCAGCTTCTAAATGGAATGTTTTGTGGGTATTTCACCCCTTTCTGGCTTAGGCCGCTTTATCCTAATCCCAGTGACCCCAGGGAGCTGCTGGGAAATGCGGATCTCGATTCTTGAAGGCAGTGGATGAGAAAGAAGAGTGAGCACTAGGACTAGCCTGGGCAACATAGCGAGACCCTGTCTCTACTTAAAAAAAAAAATTAGCCGGGCGTGGTGGCGGGTGCCTTTAGTCCCAGCCACTAGAGAGGCTGACGCATGCCAGGCGCGGTGGCTCACGCCTGTAATCCCAGCACTTTGGGAGGCCGAGGCGGGCAGATCACGAGGTCAGGAGATCGAGACCATCCTGGCTAACTCGGTGAAACCCCGTCTCTACTAAAAATACAAAAAATTAGCCGGGCGTGGTGGCGGGCGTCCGTAGTCCCAGCTACTCGGGAGGCTGAGGCAGGAGAATGGCGTGAACCCGGGAGGCAGAGCTTGCAGTGAGCCGAGATAGTGCCACTGCACTCCAGCCTGGGCAACAGAGCAAGACTCCGTCTCAAAAAAAAAAAAAAAAAAAAAAAAAGGTTGAGGCATAAGAATCACTTGAGCTTGGGAGGTGGAGGTTGCAGTAAGCCGAGATCAGTACCACTGCACTCCAGCCAGGGTGCTGGTTGCTCACGCCTGTAATCCCAGCACTTTGGGAGACCAAGGCAGGCAGATCACCTGAGGTCAGGAGTTCAAGACTAGCCTGGCCAACATCGTAAAACCCCCGTCTCTACTGAAAATACAAAAATTAGCCAGGCACGGTAGCGGGTGCCTGTAATCCCAGCTACTTGAGAGGCTGAGGCAGGAGAATCGTTTGAACCTAGGAGTTGGAGGTTGCAGTGAGCCGAGATTGCACCACTGCACTCTAGCCTGGGTGACAGAGCAAGACTCTCTCTCTCAAAAAAAAAAAAAAAAAAAAAAAAGGAAAGAGAGAGAGAGCCTTCATCTGGGATTTTAAGCCTGGATAGCCGCGGGGGCTATTGGGAAATGTAGCCCCACCACGTGGGCTACCAGATGAGGGTCCATCTCCCATGAGAACTTGAAGCACTTCTTTTGGGGTTCTAAGCCTCTGGTACCCTGGTAGCTCTTGAGAGGTGTTGCCTTCTAGGTAGAAGGGATCCCTATTTCCCATGAGACCCCAGGACACTTGCTCTTTGATTCTAAGTCTGCTCTATGCCAGAAATTAGTGAGAAATCCAAGGCCTGGGTTTTGAGGAGAGAGCTGGAGTGGAGACTTCACATCCCACGGGCCTCAGATCCTCTGCACCTGGAAGATCTGAGCCTGCAGTGTCCTAGAAGCTCATGGGAGGTGTAGCATCACCATTTTAACTCGCAGATGGCAGGGACTTAAGATGGGCTAGTCCTGGGAGCTCTTAGCGGGTGTGATACCAC
Source organism: Pongo pygmaeus (assembly GCF_028885625.2). Classification (NCBI taxonomy): domain Eukaryota; kingdom Metazoa; phylum Chordata; class Mammalia; order Primates; family Hominidae; genus Pongo; species Pongo pygmaeus. The sequence continues at coordinate 55,258,382 of NC_072393.2, forward strand.
CATTCTGACTCCCATGTCAGGGCACTTTGTTTCCCAGGGAACAAGGGGATGCCCCGTCCTCTCCCCCAGGGGCTCGCAGTCCACGGGGCCCTTTGCCACCTCCGCAGGCGCTGGCGCAGCGGGAAGATATGGAGGAAAGGATTACGACGCTGGAGAAGCGCTACCTGAGCGCCCAGCGCGAGGCCACGTCTCTGCACGACGCCAACGACAAACTGGAGAACGAGTTAGCTAGCAAGGAGTCGCTGTATCGGCAGGTGGGGGCGCAGCCGGGAGGGGCGATGGGGGCGGTGCCGGGGCCCAAGTGACCCAGCCCATCCCCTCCCCCTGCCTCTCCCTGCCCCAGAGTGAAGAGAAGAGCCGTCAGCTGGCCGAGTGGTTGGACGACGCCAAGCAGAAGCTGCAGCAGACGCTGCAGAAAGCGGAGACCTTGCCCGAGATAGAGGCGCAGCTGGCGCAGCGCGTGGCGGCCCTCAACAAGGTGCGGGGAGAACTTGCGTGGTCGGGGCCTTGCGTGGGGAAGGGGTGGGGCCTAGAGGAGGCGGGGCCGTGAATCTGGAGGGGTAGGAGCGAGGTCAGAACCCTGGATTTGGGGGAAAGGGTGGGGCCTAGGGGCTGAGAAAGGGACAGGACTTGGAATGGGGAGGGCCTGGAGGTTTGCACGGGGGACGGATGGGAGCGGGGTTCTCTAGCCTGGACTGAAAGGACGGGTGGCCTGGAACCTGAGAGGGAAGGAACAGGTCCTAAAAAAGTGGACTAGGCGCAGGGGCGGGGCCTGACTCAAAGGTGCAGGGGAGGAGCCTGGCGCTGTGGGGGCGGGGCCTGGCGCTCAGCCTTGGAGGAGGTGGGGCTCGGAGCCTGACTGATCCTGGAAGGGTAAGTCACATGCCATGGGTTCCATCCTCTAGGCTGAGGAACGTCATGGGAATTTCGAGGAGCGGCTTCGGCAGCTGGAGGCCCAGCTGGAAGAGAAGAATCAAGAGCTGCAGCGGGTGAGGGGGCGGAAGACTGCATAGAGGGTGGGGCTTCGAGGCTGGGGCGGAGCTTAATAAGGAGGCTGGGCTGGGCCCGGGGGCAGGGCTTTGAGCAAGGGCGGTGGTCTGGGCAGGGTGGGCTTGAGCACGCCCGCTCCGCTCTGCTTTGCGCAGGCCCGGCAGCGGGAGAAGATGAACGATGACCACAATAAGCGGCTGTCCGAGACGGTGGACAAGCTGCTGAGCGAGTCCAACGAGCGCTTACAGCTTCACCTCAAGGAGCGCATGGGGGCGCTGGAGGAGAAGGTGCGCCCCCCATACAGGACTGCAAGACGCGGAATTCCGGGACTACCTCTTGCTGGAATCCTGGGGCCCCAGGCCTTTCCCTTAGATCTGTTATCGGAGGCCTCCCTAAACCCCGGCATCCTGAGTTGGGCAGCCTTCTCTGCTCTATTGTCCAGACCACTTTTTCACCTATTCTAGACTTTCCAAGAGCCGAATTCAGGGGCACCCATGCCTCGAGTCCTCGACTTTTCCCAAAGCCTCCAACCCCACGGACCTCCAAACCCTGAACCCTCTGAGATTGCACAGGACGTCGCATCCCGGGGCTTCTCTCCCCAGAAACATCGTTGCCCCTGCTCCCCCGAAACTCACCACTTGTGTCCATCTCATTCCTCTTGGGTCCCCTCAGGCCTGTCTGTGTGCATTGGGAGCTGCCTGCAGCCCCACGGGCGTGCCCCCCTCAGGTCCCACTCCCTCACTTCACCTCTGTCTCCACAGAACTCTCTGAGCGAGGAGATAGCCAACATGAAGAAGCTTCAGGATGAGTTGCTGCTAAACAAGGTAGGGGGCCCTGAGGGGACAGGAGGAGGACGTTGGGGCAGTGGTCTGCAAGTCTGGCAGGGGCTGTTCCTCCTGGGCGGAGCAGATTCTAACCCGACACCTCCAACACCGGCCCCCAGGAGCAGCTCTTGGCGGAAATGGAGCGGATGCAGATGGAGATCGACCAGCTGCGGGGGAGGCCACCATCCTCCTACTCCAGGTGACAGCAGCCTTTCTGCCCTGCCCCCACCATGGGGCCCCGTTGGCCAAGCTCCTCCCTTCTGATCCCCACTTCCTGTCCTGAGACTTCTGACCTCTTTGGTTTTTGTTTTGTTTTTTTTTTTTGAGACAGAGTCTCACTGTCGCCTAGGCTGGAATGCAGTGGCACGATTCTGGCTCACTGCAACCTCCACCTGAGTTCAAGTGATTCTCCCTTCCTCAGCCTCCCGAGTAGCTGGGACTACAGGCGTGCACCACCACAGCCAGCTAATTTTTGTAGTTTTAGTAGACACGGGGTTTTGCCATGTTGGCCAGGCTGGTCTGGAACCCCAGGCCTCAAGTGATCTCCCCCCTCGGCCTCCCAAAGTGCTAGGATTACAGGTGTGAGCCACTGTGCTCAGCCCACTCTGGTTTTTTACCCTGACTTTATTTATTTATTTTTTCTTTCTTTTGAGACAGAGTCTCGCTCTGTTGCCCGGGCTAGAGTGCAGTGGTGTGATCTCAGCTCACTGCAACCTCCACCTCCCCGGTTCAAGTGATTCTCCTGCCTCAGCCTCTAGAGTGGCAGTGATTACAGGAGCCCACCACCACGTCCGGCTAATTTTTTTATTTTTAGTAGAGACAGGGCTTCACCAGGTTGGCCTGGTCTCGAACTCCTGACCTCAAGTGATCTGCCCACCTCAGCCTCCCAAAGTGCTGGGATTACAGGCTTGAGCCACCAGGCCTGACCCCTTGACCTTGACTTCAGGACCCCTGGCCCTAGGTCTGTCTCTGTGACCCTTACCTCTGTGCCCTTTTCCTGACCCCTTGGTCCCTGACTGCTTTCCTCATGCCCACAGGTCTCTCCCTGGCAGTGCCCTGGAGCTCCGTTACTCTCAGGCACCCACATTACCTTCTGGTGCCCACCTGGATCCCTATGTGGCTGGCAGTGGTCGGGCAGGCAAGAGGGGCCGCTGGTCAGGGGTCAAGGAGGAGCCCTCCAAGGTCAGCAGCTGCCTCTGGGTCCTGGACTGAGCAGGGCTTGGGCGGGCAGCTGTAGGAAGTGGAACTAAATCCGTGGGGCTCCGGGAGGAAGCTGGGTTGAGAGGCAGGATTTCCTGGACTCACCCACTCACCCTTTCTTCTCTCCTTCCCGGCAACCCTCTTGCCTGGATGTCTCCTCCTGTGGATGTCCTGCCACCTGGTGAGAACCTGAGAGTAATGATGGGACAGGGAGGGGGGTGTAGAATCCCAGAGTAGGCGGGGTTAGGTAAGGAACAGGAGCCAACTGAGTCATGGGAATCAGGGGTGGGGGTGGAGTCATGGGTGTGGGCGTGGCTTGGAGCGGGTTCGGGGAGGGATCAAGAACAGGGACCTGTCAAGAGAGGAAGTTGGAGGCCGGGCAGGGTGGCCCAGGCCTGTAATCCCAACACTTGCTGGCGCCGAGGCAGGCAGATCACTTGAGGTCAGGAGTTTGACAGCAGCCTTGCCAAAATGGCATTGCTACTAAAAATGCAAAAATTAGCCGGGCGTGGTAGCGGGCACCTGTAATCCCAGCTACTCAGGAGACTGAGGCAGAAGAATCGTTTGAATCTGGGAAGTGTAACCTGAGATAGCGCCACTGCACTCCAGCCTGGGCGACAGAGTGAGACTCTGTCTCAAGAAAAAATAAATAAAATAAAAAGAAATAAAGTTGTTCTGGGAAAAGCATCAGTGAAGTTGGGCAAGGTCAGGATCATGAGCCAAGACCCAGCGCCAACCTCGGCCCCCACCCACCTAATGTCCCTCTGTCCCCACACAGGGACAGGATTGGGAGCGGTCTGCCCCTGCAGGCTCCATACCACCCCCGTTCCCTGGGGAGCTGGACGGCTCCGATGAGGAGGAGGCAGAGGGGATGTTTGGGGCCGAGCTGCTGTCCCCCAGTGGGCAGGCCGATGTGCAGACGCTGGCTATCATGCTTCAGGAGCAACTGGAGGCCATCAACAAGGAGATCAAGTGAGCCCTGGCCCCGCCCCGGCCCGCCCTGCCCTGCCTGAGCTGACTCCACAGCCCTTCTGGCTCTGGAGGCCTGAAAGCCTGAGTCCATCTCCTCTTACACCATCCACAAGGAATTCTTCCAGCCCAACACTCGCTCCGCTGTCCAGGCATCCCCTAGGATACACTCAGAAGTCTTCTCTGTGCTACCTACACATATACCCCCCAGCCAGTACTCACCATTCCCCAACACACCAAAGCCTGCATCCCCAAATACCCCAGTTCTTCTCGATGCATCAAGAATCTTTCATTACGCCATCGATTTTGTGGTTTCACATAACCAGTGCCCAGAGTCTCCCACTACCCTAGGAATCTCAAGACAACACAAGGTTCCCAACCTCAAACACCAAGAATCTCATCCTAACACGCTAATCAAAAACTTCAACTCTGGGCCGGGCACAGTGGCTCATGCCTGTAATCCCAGCACTTTGGGAGGCTGAGGCCGGCGGATCATGAGGTCAGGAGATAGAGACCATCCTGGCTAACATGGTGAAACCCCGTCTCTACTAAAAACGCAAAAAATTAGCCAGGCATGGTGTCAGGCGCCTGTAGTCCCAGCTACTCAGGAGGCTGAGGCAGGAGAATGGTGTGAACCTGGGAGGCGGAGCTTGCAGTGAGCCAAGATAGTGCCACTGCACTCCAGCCTGGGCGACAGAGCGAGACTCCATCTCAAAAAAAAAAAAAAGTCCGCAACTTATTAAGAAGCCCCCAGTGATGTAAAGTCTACCCTGATTCATCAGCAATGGCCATATTCAGCAATTCTCCTATAATGTACTCCCCATGAGCCTTCCGCAAATATACCGTGACCAGCACCTTCCATACCAAATGACTCCATGCCCTTCCCAGATCCTAGATTGGCCTGAGTCCCTGATCTCACACTGCTCCTATTATGACCTTGCTCTTACAGTCCACCTAGAACTTCACCTTTTGTCCATAGTAATCCCTTCGTGATTTTCCAAACCCCTTGACTATCATCAGGGCCACCTTGATACAGACCCCGATCACCTTGACAGCCCTAATCCTGCAATGACTTCCTGAGACTCTCAGGACCCCTTGACTCTCCTTGAGCCTGGAAGGCCTTCAGAAACCCACCAAAGCCCTCTGAGGTCATTGCACCGTCCCCAGAATTCCCCTTGCCCCACCAAGCCTTTCTGGCCCATTGTGCTCCCAGATTCCCTCTCCCGCTGTCTGCTGCGGCCCCTCACCCAGTTTCCCCTATTTCCCTCCTCAGGCTGATCCAAGAGGAGAAGGAGACAACAGAACAGAGGGCAGAGGAGCTGGAGAGCCGGGTGTCCAGCTCTGGCTTGGACTCGTTGGGCCGCTACCGCAGCAGCTGCTCCCTGCCCCCCTCCCTCACCACCTCTACCCTTGCCAGCCCCTCTCCTCCCAGCTCTGGCCACTCAACACCCCGCCTGGCACCCCCTAGCCCTGCCCGTGAGGGTACCGACAAGGCTGTGAGTGCTCTGAAGTCTCCCCAGCCTAGTAGGGGGATGGGGAGAGGTCAGAAGCAGGGCTCCCCAGTGTACAGCAACAATAACCCCTCACACCAGTGGTTTTCCAAAGCAACCTCAGCTTTCCCTAAAGGTTCAAACTCAAAGGGCAAAGGGGAGGCTGAGTCACTGGGATCTTGAACCCTAACTTTCACTTTAGTCAGATCTGGTCTACTTTTATTTCTCATGCGTCAAGTTTCTGCATAGGATTTTAAAAAGTTTCTGGCTGGGTGCGGTGGCTCATGCCTGTAATCCCAGCACTTCGGGAGGCCAAGGTGGGCAGATCACTTGAGGTCAGGAGTTCGAGACCCACCTGGCCAACATGGTGAAACCCCCACCTCTACTAAAAATACAAAAATTAGCCTGGCCTGGTGGTACGTGCCTGTAATTCCAGTTACTCAGGAGGCTGATGCAGGAGAATCAATTGAACCCAAGAGGCAGAGTTTGCAGTGAGTTGAAATCGTGCCACTGCACTCCAACCTGGGAGACAGAGTGAAACTGTGTCTCAAAAAAAAAAAAAAAAAAAAAAAAAAAAAAAGTTTCTGTGACAACATGCATTGGAGAACTACGAATTAGATCCTCAGAACTGACCTTTGAGGGAGGCAAAGAGATATTGGCCCTATTTTACTCCCTTAAATTCAGCTTTCCTGCTTCCAGAACCTGTAACTCATTAGCTTTCTTTGAGGCCTGACCAACTTGGTGAAACTCCATCTGTACTAAAAATACAAAATTATCCAGGTGTGGTGGTGCGGGCCTGTAGTCCCAGCTTCTCGGGAGGCTGAGGCAAAAGAATCGCTTAAACCCGGGAGGCGGAGGTTGCAGTGAGCTTAGATCGCGCCACTGCACTCCAGCCTGGCGACAGAGCTAGACTCCATCTCAAAAAAAAAAAAAAAAAAAAAAAAAAAATTAGCCGGGCATGGTGGCGCATGCCTTTAATCTCAGCTACTTTGGAGGCTGAGGCAGGAGAATCTCTTGAACCTGGGAGGCAGAGGTTGCAGTGAGCCGAGATTGTGCCATTGCACTCCAGCCTGGGCCACAAGAGTGAAACTCTATCTCAAAAAAAAAAAAAGTTTCTGCAACTCACCCTGACTTGAACTAGACTACCTTCAGATACTGTGTTCTAAACCAGGGTCACCCCACACACCCCTTAGTAGACATCTCAGTTAATAAGGAGCCCCTGACATGACTCTGAACTCAATCCAGCATCTATGCCCTCTGTCCTCAGAATCATGTCCCTAAGGAGGAAGCTGGAGCTCCACGAGGGGAGGGGCCGGCCATCCCAGGAGACACCCCACCACCCACTCCCCGCTCTGCCCGTCTTGAGAGAATGACCCAGGCCTTGGCGCTGCAGGCAGGGTCCCTGGAAGATGGGGGACCCTCACGGGGAAGGTCAGCAGGGACAAGGGATAGGGACAGGGAGAAGCTGGCTTGGGAAGATGAGAAGGGGGTGGACAAGGACTTGGGAGGAGAGGGGGCATCCCAGCAAGGATATGCTCTCATTCTCTCCTGCTTTCCCAGTGAGGGCACCCCAGATTCCCTGCACAAAGCCCCCAAGAAGAAGAGCATCAAGTCATCCATAGGCCGTCTCTTTGGCAAGAAAGAGAAGGGACGAATGGGACCCCCAGGCCGGGACAGCTCTTCTCTGGGTGAGTACCTCACTCTAACCCTTCCCTCCTTTGTTCTTTCCTCCCTTCCTCCCTCCCTTTCTTTCTTCTTTGTATGTTCATTTGACATCCATTCATGTCTTCATTCATTTGGTGATTTCTTTAGAATTTGGAAGGAACACAGCTTGCCAAGGTAGATGGGATGAGGAGGGAAAAGGAAAGGGCACTCTGGGGCCTGCTTGGGTGACTGGGTGGGTAAATGAATTTTTACCTATTTTTTTGTTGTTTTTTGGTTTTTGTTGTTGTTGTTTTGAGATGGAGTTTCACTCTGTCATCCAGGCTGGAGTGCAGTGGCACGATCTTGGCTCACTGGAACCTCCACCTCCTGGGTTCAAGCGATTCTCCTGCCTCAGCCTCTTGAGCAGCTGGGACTACAGGTGCCCGCCACCATGCCTGGCTAATTTTTTAAATATTTTTAGTAGAGATAGGGTTTCCCCATGTTGGCCAGGCTGGTCTTGAACTCCTGACCTCAGATAATCCACCCGCCTTGGCCTCCCAAAGTGCTGGAATTACAGACTCAAAAAAAATTTACCATTTTTTTTGTTTGTTTTGGAGACGGAGTCTCGCTCTGTTGCTCAAGCTGGATTGCAGTTGCGCTATCTCGGCTCACTGCAAGCTCCGCCTCCCGGGTTCACGCCATTCTCCTGCCTCAGCGTCCCCAGTAGCTGGGACTACAGGCGCCCACCACCACACCCAGCCAACTTTTTGTATTTTTAGTAGAGACGGGGTTTCACCGTGTTAGCCAGGATGGTCTTGATCTCCTGACCTCGTGATCCGCCTGCCTCAGCCTCCCAAAGTGCTGGGATTACAGGTGTGAGCCACCATGCCCGGCCACCTATTTTTTAAACAGAGGAAGAGGGTGGGGCATCCTCAAGGCAGGGTACCTTCCTGTGGTGTGCTGGAGCCTGCTGGCACTGGCTCGGGAGATCCGCTATTTCAGGAATTGGCTGACACCACACTGGTAGCTTGAAATTGGCCATGCTGGGATTATTTACACCATGGAAATGGGCAAATGCTACAAATCAGGGATTCCCTTCTGCCTCCCCAAGGAGCCAGTTGTTAGGCATTTACCAGCACACCACTGCCACCTTACCAAGGCCAGCCCAGTGCATCCAGCCGTATTTTGGGGATGACTCCAATTCATGGGCACTTGTCTGGCTTTATCACTTCCTCGATGTGCCCTCATTCACTACTCCCTCAGGGCCTCTGCCTTTCCGGCATTTTCCTCATCACCTCCAGCATGAAAGATTCTGCCTCCCCCTTGAGATTTTCCAAATTTCGACCCCTCCCTGCCTCCAGCTGGAACACCTTCAGATGAGACACTGGCCACTGACCCTCTGGGGCTAGCCAAGCTGACAGGCCCAGGAGACAAGGACCGAAGGAACAAGAGGAAGTGAGTGTGTGTGTGTGTGAGTGTGTGAGGGTGTGTGTGAGAGTGCGTGTGTGTGAATGTGTGAGTGTGAGAGTATGTGAGAGTATGAGTGTGAGTGTGTGTGTGAGGGTGTGTGTGAGTGTGTGAGAGTATATGTGAGAGTGTGTGTGTGTGTGTGAGAGTGTGTGTGTGCAGCGGTGGTGGTGAACAGAAATGGGAATTCAATGCTGGGAGGGGGTGTCCGTGATCCTGAACTTGCTTGCCTGGAAACCCAGGAGCTCCTAGAGTTTTTATTTTTTCTTTCTTTTTTTTTTGAAAAAAATTTTTGTATTTTTTTCATTTATATTATATTTTTTGTTTCTTTTGTTTTTCTTATTTGTTCTCTCTTTTGATAGGGGTTGGGGGGAGAGGATTTACAGATTCACATGTATTTTTTGACCTTCCGCCGTGTTTTATACATTCATAAAAAGTGCGTGTGCGTGTGTGCATGTGTGTGTGTGTGTGCTGATGGGGGCCATCCACAGAGCAGGGGGTCTCCACCCCTGACAGCTTCTATCCTGGCCCCTTCACCCTTACAGGCATGAACTCCTGGAGGAGGCCTGCCGCCAGGGCCTACCTTTTGCTGCCTGGGACGGGCCCACCGTGGTGTCCTGGCTGGAGGTACTGGGACCCAGAAATGCCCTGACTGTTGGTCCCCAACCCCTCTGACAGCCCCACTGGTAGGGGCTGCCTGGTCCTCCTGGCGGCACCCTGCTTCTAGCCCAGAGGTGGAGGTGGCCATGGGCCGGGCAGGTGAGGACCCAGGAGGGCTCGGGCTTCCTGTTCATCTAAACAGCTTCTTTCTCCTTCTCCTTCTGCCCCTGCCACTCTGGCCTTGCCCACCTGGGTCTTGGTCTCCTGTCGTTCTCTCTACTCTCTCCTTCTGGATTCTCTGTCTCTATTTTTCGGCACCATTCCCATCTCTGACCACGCTTTTGTCATTCCCCATATTTCTCCTCATGTCTCCGATCGCCCTGCCGATGTCTCCCTGTCTCCCGCTTCCTGTCTCTCCCCACCCTCTATTTCTCTCTCTCTCTCTCCCTCCCTCCCCCCTTCCCTCCCTCCCTCTCCCTCTCCCCCACCGCGCCCCCCGCGTCTCTCTCTCCCTATTTGTCTCCCTCGGACTCTCCCTCATCTCGTCCGCGTCTCTTTTCCTTGTCCTGTTTCTTCTCCTTGCGAACTTTCCCACGTCTCTGTTTCGCCCCCCACCCCCCCTTGCCTGTCCCCACCTCCCTGTTCCCCCATCTCTCCGGTTTTCTCCTCCTCTGTCCCCTCTGTCCCTCTGTCCCTCCGCTGCAGCTGTGGGTAGGCATGCCTGCCTGGTATGTGGCCGCCTGCCGGGCCAATGTCAAGAGCGGTGCCATCATGGCCAACCTGTCAGACACGGAGATCCAGCGCGAGATCGGCATCAGCAACCCGCTGCACCGACTCAAGCTACGCCTCGCCATCCAGGAGATGGTCTCGCTCACCTCGCCCTCAGCCCCCGCCTCCTCCCGCACTGTGAGTGTCCGGCGGCCAATTCCAGCCTTCGCTTCCTCAGAGCCCCGCCTCTTGCCCTCAGTCTAGCCAATCCTGGGCCTGCTGACTCCCCTGTCCCACGACCCTGCTTCTCATTGGCTCTTACCCCCCTCAGCCTCCCCTTCGCTCCTAACTTGGCCTGTGGTCCCTGTGGGACCCAGGCCACCTCCTTCCCTGACTCTCTCCCTCTCCTCGGCATTTGCTGTCCCACTCAAATGTCACCACCTCTAAGAAGCTTTCCTTAACTTGTCAGCTAAACGAGTTTCCCCATCATTCCGCCATATCAGCACCTTCTAATTTTCCCCATAGCATTTATTGCCTTCTAATTATTTTATCTTTTCATTCCTTTTTTTTTTTTTTTTTTTTTTGAGACAGAGTTTCGCTCTTGTTGTCCAGGCTGGAGTGCAATGGCGCGATCTCCGCTCACTGCAACCCCGCCTCCCGGGTTCAAGCCATTCTCCTGTCTCAGCCTCCTGAGTAGCTGGGATTACAGGCGCCCGCCACCACGCCCGGCTAATTTTTGTATTTTTAGTAGAGACGGGGTTTTGACATGTTGGCCAGGCTGGTTTTGAACTCCCGACCTCAGGTGATCCGCCCGCCTCGGCCTCCCAAAGTGTTGAGATTACAGGCGTGAGCCCCTACTCCTGGCCCTCGTTCCAACTTTTTATTACGAGAAATTTCAAACATACAGAAAATCATGTGTACCCAGTTCAGCGATTCTCAAACTTTTGCTGTACTTGCTCTGTTGTGTGTGTGGGGTGGGGGGGAGTGGGGAGTACAGGTTGAGTGTCCCTTACCTGAAATACGTGGGACCAGAAGTGATTAGAATTTCTGGTTTTAAAAAGTTTTTTGTGAATATTTGCATATAAATGAAATATCTTGGGGATGGGAACCAAGCCTAAACGTGAAATTCATTTATGTTTCATATGCATCTCATACACATGCCTAAAAAGAATTTTATACAATATTTTATTTTTTATTTTTATTTTATTTTAATTTTTGAGATGGAGTCTTGCTTTGTCGCCCAGGCTGGAGTGCAATGGTGTGACCTCGGCTCACTGCAACCTCTGCCTCCTGGGTTCAAGCAATTCCAATCCTCTGCCTCAACCTCCCGAGTAGCTGGGATTATAGGCGCCCACCACCATGCCCTGCTAATTTTTGTATTCTTAGTAGAGATGGGGTTTCACCATCTTGGCCATGCTGGTCTTGAACTCCTGACCTCATGATCCACCTGCCTCAGCCTCCAAAAGTGCTGGGATTACAGGCATGAGCCACTGCGCCCGGCCTACAATATTTTAAATAACTTTGTGCATGCAACAAAGTTTTGACTGCATTTTGATTGTGACCTGTCACATGAGGTCAGGTGGGGGATTTTCCTCTTGTGGCTTCGTGTCAGCACTTTAAGTTTAGGGCCAAGTGCTATGGCTCACACCTGTAATTCCAGCATTTTGGGAGGCCTTGGGCGGCCGATCTCTTGAGCCCGGGAGTTCGAGACCAGCCTGGGCAACATGGCGAAACCCCATCTCTACTAAAAATACAAAAATTAGTCGGGTGTGGTGGCGCATACCTGTAGTCCCAGCTACTCAGGAGGCTGAGGTGGGAGGATCCTTTGAGCCCAGGAGGTCGAGGCTGCAGTGAGCTGTGATTGTCCCACTGTACTGCAGCCTGGGTGACAGAGAAAGAGTGCATCCAAAAAAAAAAGCGTTTAGAATTTTGGAGATTTTGGATTTTGGATTTTCAGGTTAGGGATGCTCAGAGACCTGTACTTGAATGTAATTTGAGAACATCATAACATCTTAGCCCCCAAAATTAGTTTAGTGGGTCATTTTCTTCCTTGTAAACACCACATCCTTTATCACACCTAAGGGCATTCACATTGTTGTTAATTTCTTTTTCTTTTCTTTTCTTTTCTTTTTTTTTTTTTTTTTTTTTTTTGAGACGGAGTCTCACTCTGTCGTCCAGGCTGGAGTGCAGTGGTGCGATCTTGGCTCACTGCAACCTCCGTCTCCCTGGTTCAAGTGATTCTCCTGTCTCAGCCTCCTGAGTAGCTGGGATTAAAGGCGCACAACACCATGCCCAGCTAATTTTTGTATTTTTAGTAGAGATAGGGTTTCACCAATGTTGGCCAGGCTGGTCTTGAACTCCTGACCTCAGGTGATCCACCCGCCTCTGCCTCCCAAAGTGCTAGACCACTCTCAGCCTAATTTTTGTATTTTTAGTAGAGACGGGGTTTCTCCAGGTTGGCCAGGCTAGTCTTCAAACTCCAAAAGTGATATGCCCGCCTCAGCCTCCCAAAGTGCTGGCACTACAGGTGTGAGCCACCACGCCTGGCCACAGTTGTTAATTTCATCTACTATTCACTCTGTATTCAAATTTCCCCAACATAATTAAAATATGTTCATTGTTTCTCCCCCACTAGGACGAAAAGGGTCTGTTGTGTCCCTTGCCATATCCCACACCCTATGACGGTGACTGGTGCCTGACACTCACCAGAAGTACATAAATGTTTTTATCCTTGTATGGATTCCTAACTTGTGGGGTTGTTGGGAGCAGAAGCTCAATAAATGTGAACCCCCCCATACCCCCTAAACATTTGCACCATGGCTGTATCTGTCCCCCACTTCTGAATCCTCATTCTGTACCTCTGTGTGAAGTCAGCGAGGTGACGTCATTTACACAGGGCCACACAGCAAAATGCATGGCAGGGTCCCAATTCCAACCTGAATTTGTTCAACTCCAAAGTCACATTGCCTGGTATATGGCAGGTGCCCTATAATAGAGAATCATTCCTTTTCTCTGTTACTGCTTGTCCCAGAAAGCAGGAGGGACATAAACGTATGGCCCAGGGCCTTCAGGAGGACACCCTCCTTCCTCTCCCCCACGCGAAGCCCTTTCTCACCATCCATTAACACTCCCCGCCCCTCAGTCCACAGGAAACGTGTGGATGACACACGAGGAGATGGAGTCCCTTACGGCCACGACCAAGCCCGTGAGTGCCCCCTGCCGGCCACCTTGGGGGTGGCACTAACCTTCTTTGGGGGTGGGGGCGGGGAGCGAGTCTGTGGCCATCCCTAAGTCTGCTCCTTGCGTCCCCCTCTGCCTGCCCCTTAACTCACCCCTTCTCTCCCCTCTTCCTACTAACGGGTCAGGAGACCAAGGAGATCAGCTGGGAGCAGGTAGGGGGCGCGGGGCGGGGCGTGAGCGCATGAACAGGCTGTGCACGACGCATGGATGCCCCTCCTCCGAGCCCTGCCCCTGCCCTCACCAGAACATGCCATCATCCCCATCGGGGGGCGCTGCGCCAAGCTTGGCTCTGGACTGTTCCATTATGGCTTGGTGGTGGGGAGGGTAGAGGGGATGCGATGTGGAAGCCCAGACTGTTGCATAGTCAGCCTTATGCATGGACCATTTCATCATCGTGGGTTGTGGGGGCTCTAAGGGGCTTCAATTCTGTAGCTCAGGAGAGACTGAGCAGCCGGTGTCCCTATAGTGGAGGGGGCGGGGGCTACAGTGGACTCCTCAGTGTGCCAGGGCCAAGGAGGACACACTGGCTGTGGTGGCGGTGAGGTAGCCAGGCTGAATGAGAAGTTGGGGAGGAGGAGCTACACTTTGTTCTCAAGAAACAAGAGGCGGCCAGGCGCGGTGGCTCACGCCTGTAATCCCAGCACTTTTGGAGGCTGAGGTGGGCAGATCACCTGAGGTCAGGAGTTCGAGACCAGCCTGGCCAACATGGTGAAACGCCGTCTCTACTAAAAAATACAAAAATTAGCCGGGCGTGGTGGCGTGTACCTATAATCCCAGCTACTCGAAGGCTGAGGCAAGAGAATTGCTTGAACCTGGGACGGGGAGCTTGCAGTGAGACGAGATCGTGCCACTGCACTCCAGCCTGGGTGACATAGCAGACTCTGTCAGAAGGAGAAAGAGAAGGAGAAGGAGAAAGAGAAAGAAAGAGAGAAAGAAATTAAACAATAAATATAATGTATATTTCAAATCACCTGAGGGTCTTGTGAAAATGCAGATACCGACTTCAGTAGGTCTGGAATCAGGTCTGAGATTCTGCAATTCCAGCAAGTCCACAGGTGATGGTGACGCTCTAGGTCTCAGGACAACTGTTTGAGTAGCCAAGAAAGAGTATATGCTGTCATGAAGGGCTAGGAGACAACTCTGGATTGGTCCATTATCCTGAGCAGAGATTGGTCATTGTCCTACCCTGGGGTGGGAAAAAACTTTGGATTGGGAGGTTGGACTGTACCCCTCTCATGCACAGTGGGAAGGGGCCAGAGGGCCTGACTCCTCCCTCACCTGCCCATGGCCCCAGATCCTGGCATATGGCGACATGAACCACGAGTGGGTGGGGAACGACTGGCTGCCCAGCCTGGGGCTGCCCCAATACCGCAGCTACTTCATGGAGTCGCTGGTGGACGCTCGAATGTTAGATCATCTTAACAAGAAGGAGCTCCGGGGCCAACTCAAGATGGTGGACAGCTTTCACAGGTGGGGGCTGCCTGGCCAATGGGGACAGTCCAAAGGGAAGCCCCACCCCAGAGAGTCTTTGGCCAATGGGATTGGCCATGGGAGATTCCTAGGCTTATCTTGGCCCTTTTAGCCTGAGTTCTCAGGAAAGCCTGTCTCTGTGCCCCTTTCACCAATAAGATGGTCCACAGGAAAAGTTCGGATCCTGAGATGGCTTGGCTAGTTAACCCTGGACCCCTCCCAGGCTGGTCAATAGGAAGTGCCTATTGTTGAAAATGCCTCGCCTCCTGAGGTGGTCAACAGTCAATAGAACTTATCAGCTCCCCACCCTTTCCAAGAAGAGCACAGCCAGTGGGGAGGGACCCGTAGGAGCAGCAGTCTGGGGGAATGGAAAGCTCATCCGTGACTCCACTTCCCCTGCTGCTCAGGGTGAGTCTACATTATGGGATTATGTGCCTGAAACGGCTCAACTATGACCGGAAGGACCTGGAGCGGAGGCGGGAAGAAAGTCAGACCCAGATCCGAGGTGAGTAGAGTGTAAGGGTCCCTTTGGGAGCCAGGTGGAGGGTGTGGAGCTGGATGGGGAGGAGAGGGGATGGGGGGAGGCCGGAGAAGAAGATTGGCACCATAACCGAGAGGTGGAGCCAGCGTGGGGGGCGTGGCCCGAAGAGAGGAAATGGAGGTGGAGGTATGGGCTAAACTGAACTCTCCAGGCCAAGGGAGGGGCACGGCTGAGGGTCCCTTCCGTCCCCAGACGTGATGGTGTGGTCCAATGAGCGGGTCATGGGTTGGGTGTCCGGGCTGGGCCTGAAGGAATTTGCCACGAACCTCACGGAGAGCGGGGTACACGGGGCACTGCTCGCCCTGGACGAGACCTTCGACTACTCCGACCTGGCCTTGCTCCTGCAGATCCCCACGCAGAATGCACAGGTGAGCTGCCGCTGGGCCCGGAGCATGCTGGGCGTCCCCACCTCGCAGACGGCACGCTCAAACCGCCCCCTCCACCTCCTCTTTCCAGGCCCGGCAGCTCCTGGAGAAGGAATTCAGCAACCTTATCTCCTTAGGCACAGACAGGCGGCTGGACGAGGTGGGCGCGGCAGCAGCTCAGAGGGCTCTGCTCCCGGCGGCTCCTCGAGAGGCGGAGCTGAGGGGGCGGGGCCTGACTATTAACGGATCACGGTTGGAGGCGGGGCCAGGAGAGGGGCGGGGTTAAGGGAGAGGTGCGACCCGGAGAGGGGTGGAATCAAAGGAAGGGGCGGAGTCAGACGAGGCAGGAGTCCCTCACCGGCTGCCCGGCTCCTATACCTAGGACAGCGCCAAGTCTTTCAGCCGCTCCCCATCCTGGCGGAAGATGTTCCGGGAGAAGGACCTCCGAGGAGTAACTCCCGACTCAGCTGAGATGTTGCCCCCCAACTTTCGTTCGGCTGCAGCAGGAGCCCTGGGCTCTCCGGGGCTCCCTCTCCGCAAGCTGCAGCCAGAAGGTGGGGGGCTCCCAAATGCGACAGCCCTTCCTCGCTTCCCTAGGGTGGGGCATGGACCACCTCAGTAGTCCAGGTTCTGGAATGGCCTAGTCCTTTCTCGCCCACCCCTGAGGAATGGACTGCTCCAACGTTCCGGACTCCCCCGTCAGGATGAAATGGATAAATCCCACTCCCCCTTCCCAGGGCGGGAGTGAACTCGCCCAATGCGAGTTTGAGTCCTCGGCTGCGGGGAAGGGAGGGAAACCCATGTGGAGCCCGGCGATCGCTGTGACATCGGGAAGGGAAGTCCAAAGGGAGGAATCCTGGAGAGGAACAGGGAGGAGGGTGCTCCAGGCTGAACTGCTGCTCGCTCTCCCTCCAGGCCAGACTTCTGGGAGTTCCCGGGCAGACGGCGTTTCGGTCCGGACCTATTCCTGCTAGTGCAGGCCTCCAGGTGAGGACCGTGCTGGGCGACCTTGGGGGTGCGGGGCGGCATGGTGGATCTTCACTGCTCCACGCGCTGCCCGGCGTCATGCAGGTGACCTCACTCGGACGGAAGAATCTTCCCGAGGCTGGGCTGTTCCCTCTCCTGCCCGGACTGTGGCCTCGCTGGGGAGAGCGGGCGGGGGAGCTCGCCCCGAGGACTGGACCATCTGTACAGACCAACGGGAGTGCGCGCGCCCGCCTCGCACAGGGCCGGGGCCTGGACCAAACCACATAAACTGGACTGAGAGGGGGAAGAAGCGGGCAGGAAGAAATCCCGCCCCAAACGTCCGCCTTCCTTTTCTCTACTTTGTAATTTATTGATCAGTTTCTGTTGGGAGACGGGTGTCCTTTACCCGCAGGAAGGGGGCGGGGCTTCCCTCCCGGGCCGCATGCGGGGAGAGGCTGCCCCCCCCTTTTTCCTGCCCAGTCGCGGGGCCCAAGTCTTCCTTCTTCGTCCGAAAGGAGGGGAGGGGGGACTCGCTGCTACAAGCCTCGCCCCCTGTGCCACTCAGCTCCGCCCCGCCGCGTCCGGTCGCCGGTCCCCCGGGTCATCTGCGGGCGGGGTCCCCTCTCCCTCCCCCGTGTCTCGTGTCCCCGGGGCCTCACCGCCCCCCGTGCTGTGGCCGTGTCCGTGCCCCGGGGGTAGGGAGCGCAGAATGGCGCTCCCCCTTCTCCTCTGGCTCCGGGGTTTGCATGGGAGAATCCTCTTTCCACGATGCCGCTGGGCGACGTGGCGTGGGGGCGGGGGGGCGGTGGGGGAGCCCTCGCCCCCGACTCTCGGTCGGCCTCCCCGCCCCAGGCGTCACTCAGTGATCACGGGTAAAGAGAACTGTTTCAAAAAGCTCCCTTGTTGACTGATTTTTTTTGGGGGGGGGGGTGTTCAACCAACCACCTCGAGCCAGGAGTCCAGGCCCCTCATCCCTCAAGTCTAGGTCCAGGTTTCTAGACCCTACCCGCATTCCCTGATGCCCTGAGATTCCCAGACCCCACGTCTGACAATGAGGTTTCGGGGAGCACGTTTATTCAGAGAAATAAATATGGCTCGTGGAAAGGGGTTGGAAGGCAGGGGGAGGTACACCTGCGTCGCAGTCGAGAGGCTGGGTCAGGGTTCCGGCGTTTCCAGCATGTCCGCCAGGGCCCTGGAGAGGAGAACGCCAGAAGTTAGACAGCTGGTGTTCAAAGCTCACCCCAGGACGCTTAGAGATCATTAACCTGCCCATTTCATGGACGGGGAAATGGAGTCCCAGAGTCATCTGATAACTCATAGAGTGACCAGCACTTCTCTAAACGGGGCTTTTACACACTCCCCTTTTACACACTTACTGATAAAGGGACGAGGAGAAGTAGTCAACGTAGCTTCCTGTGGGACAGCAGAGAAAAGAGGCTTGAGGGGTACTGGACAAGCAAAATTAGGCGACCACCCAGTATAGCGTGCGAGATTAGTGCTAGCTCCACCTCCTTTTCCCTAATTCCTTCTTCAAGCTGAATCCCTTCTACCGAACCCTTTTCGTTCTGGGTGATTCCGTTCTCCAGTAGCCCCGCCCCTTCAATTCCTACTTGAGTTGGCCTCGCCAATTAGGCTCTAAGCCGGCATCTCAATCCTCCACTCATTTCTGTCCCTTGGCTTCAGCAATTCCACCTGGTGTTCCTCGAGCCAGGTCCCGGCCCACGTGCTCAGAACCTTGGCCACCCCTCCCCTCTTAGCCCCGCCCCACCAGCCTTCCGGGCCAGGCTCCGCCCCCACCAGGATTCACCACGCTGGGCCTGGCACTTTCCTCAGGTTTTTCCAGGGCCCCGCCCATGCTCACCTGGAGTGCAGACCGTTTCGCAGACCAGGGGGCAGAGATAGCAGAATTGACAGTGCTGGAGGCGGGGACGGGGAGAGAGAGTGAGCGTGGGGCGTGGCCGGGGTCGGAGTTAGGATGGGGCCGGGACCAGACCCGGACCAGAGGCTAGGTCTAGGTTAAGGTTGGAGTCAGGATCGCTTGTGGAGTCAAGGTTGCATCAGGGGTAAGGGGTTGGGTCAGAGGCCAGGATTTAGGGCTGGGGTTCCTCAGAGGGTCCCGGTGCATCCTGAGGCCCAGTGGAGACTTGAGTGTGAGGTGAGGTCTCACCTGGCACTGGTCGCAGTGCTCACCCATGTTCTCCTCATCACAGTGACAGCTCTCACATTCAGTGCATCGCTGGGGACCGGGAGAGCCTGGTTAGATGGAAACTCTAACGCCACTTGGGAGATACCCGCCCCTCGTCCACCCCTGCACCCTGGACGCTTGCCCAGACTCTCTTTATCTCTAACACTGAGCTCTGTATCTGCCCCCCAAACCGGCCTCTCTCCCCTCCCCTGCCCCTGGTTTCCTTCCTTCCTTCCTTCCTTTCCCTTTTTTCCTTTTTTTTCTTTCTTTTTTTTTTTTTTGAGACGGAGTCTCTCTCTGTCGCCCAGGCTGGAGTGCAGTGGCTCGACCTCGGCTCACTGCAACCTCCGTCTCCCGGGTTCAAGCGATTCTCCTGCCTCGGCCTCCTGAGTAGCTGAGATTACAGGTGCGTGCCACCACGCCCGGCTAATTTTTTGTATTTTTTAGTAGAGATGGGGTTTCACCGTGTTAGCCAGGATGGTCACGATCTCCTGACCTCGTGTTCCACCCACCCTGGCCTCCTAAAGTGCTGGGATTACAGGCGTGAGCCACCACACCCAGCCCTGCCCCTGGTTTTCTATCTCAGGGCGACCCCATGTCTCCCTGTCAGGGTGGGCTCAGGTGCTCTCTCCACCCCCTTTCCCTATTCTCCCCCTAGCCTATCAGCCCCTGTGCCGTCCCTCCTTCCCCCGACTCTCTTTGCCACAGACCCCTGTCTCTGTCCCCACACCCCAAGATGCAGCTTGGGTCTTGTCCTCTCCTTCCTGGACCACTGCCCCAGCCTCCCAGCCTCCCAGCCTTCAGTCTGTCCTCACCTCACTTGCCTGCAGAAGGATCTCTTTTCATTCAGAACTGACCCTGGCCTGCCGTTGCTCTGAGCCCTCCCACAGCACCACCCTAGGGCCCCTGGGACAGATTCTGGGGAAACCTTGGTGGGTGGATCTGGGCTGGGGACATACATTGCAGAAGGAGCAGTAGCCACACAGGGACCCTGGCTGGTAGTTCCCATACTCCTGAGCGTCCTGTGGACCTGCGGGGACAGGAGGGCAGCAGTGACCCAGGCTGACTCGGTTCCTTCCCACCCACACCAGCCCAGGCCACTTACCTGTGTCCTCACCGCTTTCCTCCTCACTGGAGGTACCTCCAGCCTCCTCTCTCCCGTCCAGTGGGTTGGGGATGATGGTGAAGCGGGGCTCATCTTCCTCCAGCCCCTCCTCCTCGCTGTGGTCTCGGCTCAGTGGGGCCCCAGCCTCAGCCCTCTCTTCCCTCCTCTCCTCGTCTTCTTCCTCCTCCTCCTCCTTGTCTTCCTCTTCTTCCTCCTCCTGGTTCAGGCTGAGGCCATGACCTTCCTCCTCATCCTCCTCATCTTCCTGGTCCCGGCTGCCATGATGGGTGCCTTTCTCTCCCTGCTCTGAACTTTCATCATCTTCCTCATGGGAGCCAGGGTCCTCTTCCTTCTTTTCCTCCTCAGAATCATCCTTCCTCAAATGGCTTCTATCCTTGACCGCTGTGTGTCCTGGGGGGTGATGGCTCATCTCTTTGATGGACCCTCTTTGACCATGGCCAGTTTCTTCATGTTGGTGGCTTTGCCTGTGGCTGGGGGCCTGGTGGCCAAGCTCAGCAGAGACCTCCTCATCTTCCTCCCTGGGGACTCTGTGGTGGTGATGGTGAGGGACTTCTGTTTTACACTCATCTTGGAAGTCCTCTTCATCACTCTTGTGGCCTCGAGGTTGGTGGCTTGCAACATGGTGGCTGAACTGGACTGTGATCTCCTCTTCTTCCTCTTCCTCATCTACAAGGCCATGGTGGACATGTTGGAGACCCTGGTGCCAACGTTCAGTGGACACATCCTCATCTTCTTCCTCGTCTCTGTGGCCTTGGTGCCTGTGGTCAGGGACATGATGGTGGTGTTCGCCTGAGACAGCCTCATCCTCTTCCTTTCTGTGGTCTTGGTGCCTGTGGGCCTGGTGTCCATACTCAGTGGAGACATCATCATCATCATCACCATCTTCTTCTTCTTTGTGGCCCCGGTGCCTGTGGCTGGGGCTGTGATGGTGGTGTTCATCTGAGACATCCTCATCCTCTTCACTCCCGTGGCCTCCGTGCCTGTGGGCCTGGTGTCCATACTCAGTGGACACATCATCATCATCGTCATCTTCTTCATGGCTTCGGTGCCTGTGGCTGGGGTCACGATGATGGTGTCCATCTGAGACGTCTTCATCCTCTTCACTCCCATTGCCTTGGTGCCTGTGAGCCTGGTGTCTATACTCAGTGGAGACATCATCATCATCATCATCATCATCATCACCATCTTCTTCGTGGCCTTGGTGCCTGTGGCTGGGGCCATGATGGTGGTGTTCATCTGAGACATCCTCATCCTCTTCACTCCCGTGGCCTCGGTGCCTGTGGGCCTGGTGTCCATACTCAGTGGAGACATCATCATCATCATCATCATTGTCATCTTCGTGGCCTCGGTGCCTGTGGGCCTGGTGTCCATACTCAGTGGAGACATCATCATCATCATCATCATTGTCATCTTCTTCGTGGCCTCGGTGCCTGTGGGCCTGGTGTCCATACTCAGTGGAGACCTCCTCTTCCTCCTCCTCCTCCTCCTCCTCCTCCTCTTCTCCTTCATCATCTTCCCCATCATGGCCTCGGTGTCCATGCCTGAGGATGTGATGGTGATGCTCACTGGACACAACTTCATCCTCATCCTCATCTTGATGGCTGTGGCTCCTGTGGCTGGGGAGGTGGTGCCTGTGCTCAGCTGAGTCTTCCGTGTCTTCACTCCCATGGCCTCTGTGCCCACGGGCCTGCCCACCATGCTCTGCAAAGACCTCCTCACCTGAGACATCCTCATCTCCGACTTTGTGGTCTTGGGACCTGTGGCCTGGGAGTAGGTGCCCATATTCCTTGGAGACATCTTCATCCTCCTTTTCACGGTCTGGGTGGCTCCAGAAATGATGCCCATTCTCTGTGGAAACATCCTTGTTCTCATCTGGATGGTCTCTAGGGCTGTGGAGGTGGTGGCCAAGCTCTTCTGATGCCTCCTCGGAGAGCCCGGCAACTCTGGTGTTGTTGTTCCAGCTGCTGAAGCCCAGCCCATCCCCTCTCAGCTGCTGGGTCATGGCCGGGGGGAGGAGCAGGCTGGCCACCCCAGCCCAGAGGACAGAAGTGTGCAGCCATGGCCTATGGTGGCCCATGGGGACGGACAGGCAGCACTGGCTCCAGCTGCCTCTGCGGCGACGTGGACAAATGTTGGGGTCTTTGTCCCTTTGGGGTTGGTCTCTTTTTTTCTCTGTGTCTCTCCTTTGTCCTTTCGGTCTCTGTCCACCTTCCTCTGGTCCTTGCTGCCTGGCTCTGGACACCCTTCTGAGGCTGTCTCCGGAGCCCCCTGACCCCCCTCTGGGGCCCTCCCTCCCCATTCCCCAGCCAATAGGGTCTTTCCCCTCCCCTCTCTCCAGCTAAATTTACTCTCAGCCCTGAGTTATTCTGGGTCAGTCCCTGCCTGCCTGCCTCCTGCTCCTCCTCCTCCCAGCTGGGGAGGGGACCAGTGAGGGGTCTCTCCCTGGCCAGGAGATGGGGGCCAAGGGACTTGACTTTGACCTACCAACAAGCTCATGTTTGGCAGCTGCAAAGACAAAGGCTAGACTTTTAGCAGGTTTTTGGGGGAGCCTGGGGCACCTGGGGGAGGCACAAGAGACTTATCAGAGGGGAGAGACCCCTGGGACGGAAGGACTGGAGGTTCGATTGCGGGCTGTTTCCAGCCAGAATGACACGCGTTGGTGAGAGAGTGATGTCAGTATTGAGGCCCTGGAAAGGGGGAAAGGAACATGGCCCCCAACACACGTGCCCATGACCTCCTGTCCCTGGAACTCAGATCTGGGGGCAGGGACTGGGCTAGGCCAGGGCTATAAATACAGCTGGGAGGGGTAGGGGGACTCAGGTTACGGAGGCTGCAGCTGTCCCTGTCACAGAGGGCTGGCAGGAGACAAGTGGCCTTGCCCGTCTCTGTGTGTCAGTATCTCCTACTCCTCACCCGTCATGAGTGCCCCCACTAGGGTCTCCCTTCCTGTTCACGGGTCCTCCTCTCTCCTCGATTCTGTCATCTGCTCTCTCAGGGTGCCTGTCCCTCCTCCACGGGATTGCCTCTCCCTCTCACTCTGGGCTTCTGTCTCACTCTCATCTTAGTGTCTGTTCTCCACCCAAGTCTGTGTCCCTTTCTCTCCCCTGTTCCCTCTCCCCTAAATCTCTGGCCCCTCCTTTCTGAGTTCCTGCCCTTCGCCCAGTTCTTTGGTTTTTGCATCCCCCACTGCCCTTTGCCTCAGTCAAGGTGTCTCCTTCCCATCGCTAGCATCCACCTCTCTGGGTCTCTGTCCCCACTCTGTCTCTGAGTCTCTGTCCCCCTCTCTCTCAGAGTCTCTGTCCCCCTCTCTCTGGGTCTCTGTCCCCCTCTCTCTGGGTCTCTGTCCCCCTCTCTCTGGGTCTCTGTCCCTCTCTCTCTGGGTCTCTGTCCCCCTCTCTCTCTGGGTCTCTGTCCCCCTCTCTCTGGGTCTCTGTCCCCCTCTCTCTGGGTCTCTGTCCCCCTCTCTCTCTGGGTCTCTGTCCCCCTCTCTCTCTGGGTCTCTGTCCCCCTCTCTCTCTGGGTCTCTGTCCCCCTCTCTCTCTGGGTCTCTGTCCCCCTCTCTCTCTGGGTCTCTGTCCCCCTCTCTCTGGGTCTCTGTCCCCCTCTCTCTCTGGGTCTCTGTCCCCCTCTCTCTCTGGGTCTCTGTCCCCCTCTCTCTCTGGGTCTCTGTCCCCCTCTCTCTCTGGGTCTCTGTCCCCCTCTCTCTCTGGGTCTCTGTCCCCCTCTCTCTCTGGGTCTCTGTCCCCCTCTCTCTCTGGGTCTCTGTCCCCCTCTCTCTCTGGGTCTCTGTCCCCCTCTCTCTCTGGGTCTCTGTCCCCCTCTCTCTCTGGGTCTCTGTCCCCCTCTCTCTCTGGGTCTCTGTCCTCCTCTCTCTCTGGGTCTCTGTCCCCCTCTCTCTCTGGGTCTCTGTCCCCCTCTCCGTGGGTCTCTGTCCCCCTCTCTCTCTGGGTCTCTGTCCCCCTCTCTCTCTGGGTCTCTGTCCCTCTCTCTCTGGGTCTCTGTCCCCCTCTCTCTGTGGGTCTCTGTCCCCCTCTCTCTGGGTCTCTGTCCCTCTCTCTCTCTGGGTCTCTGTCCCTCTCTCTCTGGGTCTCTGTCCCCCTCTCTCTCTGGGTCTCTGTCCCCCTCTCTCTGTGGGTTTCTGTCCACCCCCTCCCCCCCGCCCCATCTATCCCTGGGTCCCTGCTACCCCACCTTCTGATTCTCTGTCCCCTAAGTCTTTATCTCCCCCTCTTTGGGTTAAATTGTCCCCTCCCTGTCTGGCATCCTCCTTTCTGAGTCTCTGTTCCCTCTCCGCCACTGGCCCCCAACTCCTTCTGTTCCCGTCTCGCTCTTGCCCTCGGAGTCTCCCCTATGTGTCTCTCGCCCCCCGGCCCGGGCCTCTGCACCCCCCACGTCGCTGTCCCTCTGTCCCCTTATCGAGGCCTGGGACCCGCCCTCTCCCCGCCTCCCGCTTTGGCGTCTCCAAAACTCCCCGCCCCCCAGACCTCGCCCCGCCCCAGGCTAGGCTGGAAAGTGGAGGATCCGGTTTGCTCTGGGCGGGTCTGGAAGCAGAGCCGGCGGAGGGAGCGCTGGGGCCCTGGGCTGCAAGAGGTTGCGGCGGCCGCGGCAGCATGGTGGTGCCGGAGAAGGAGCAGGTGAGCGCCGGACCCGGGTCTGCGGGAGCGCGGAGCTGGGGACCTCGCCTCCAGGCTCCCAGAGAGGAGGGCGCTGGACACCCAGATTCCTGGGTCAGACGGAGGAGGGGGATGGGAGGGTCCGGGTTCCAGGGTCCCGGGCATGGGGGTCGAGACTCCTGAGTCTGGAGCGGGAGGGGGCTGGGGGCCCGGACTGCTGTGTCCGTGGGGAGCGCACGGGGTGGGTGGCCCTGTGTCCCATGGGACAGAACTGGGTGCCCCCTCACCCCACTTCCACCCCTACACTTGTTCCTGTCCCCAGAGCTGGATCCCCAAGATATTCAAGAAGAAGACCTGCACGACGTTCATAGTTGACTCCACAGATCCGGGGTGAGGAGTTCGCCCCTGGACTGACCCCAGAGGGTCCGCAGCCCGCTGACCCCGCCCGCGGATGGCCACGCCCCAACCATGCTCCTTCCCCATTCCCGGACTCGGGGACCTTCCCAAGGGCGTTCCCTGCCGACGCTCTCCCTCTAGGAGCGTTTGGGTCTGTGTAGACACCCCTCATTCCCCATTCGCCATTCTCCCGCTCAGGGTCAGTGTAGACGCTCCAGGGCTCGGGTCTGCTTCTTTCCTCCCCGATGTCTCTTCTGTGTGCTTCTGTCTCTTCGTGTCACTTTCTGTGTCTCTGTCTTTCCCTTTTGGGTATTTCTGTTTCATTCATTAATTTATTCGTTCATTAATTCATCCATCCATGCAAGAAACCCTCACTCAGCGCTCCCAAGGTCCCTTTAGCCTAATTCAACCGCCCTGCCAGGGTTCAAATTTCCCTTGGGACACGTGCTGTGTGGCTTCGGGCAAATCATTTCACCTCTCTGGGTCCCATTTCTCATCTGGACATCAAAAGAGGCTTGATCTCCTGGGGTTATTATGAGAATTAAACAAGTTAATGCTTGTGATATTCCTGGCACAGCGCCCAGCACAGAACGCTGGGAAATATCTGCAGCTCCCACTGGGAGGTGGCAATTATTACCGCGGGCGGGCCCTGTCTTGGTGGCCGGGGACACCAATTGAACTAGATAGGGGGTGTGGGTCCGCGAGGAGCTCCCGCCCTTCAGTGATGGCCTCTCAAGGGGATCCAGGCTTTCTAGTTTTTTTTGTTTTTGTTTTTGTTTTGAGACGGTGTCTCGCTCTGTCCCCCAGGCTGGAGTGCAGTGGCGCATCTGGGCTCACAGCAAGCTCCGTCTCCCGGGTTCACGCCATTCTCCTGCCTCAGCCTCCCGAGTAGCTGGGACTACAGGCGCCCACCACCATGCCCGGCTAATTTTTTGTATTTTAGTAGAGACGGGGTTTCACCGTGTTAGCCAGGATGATCTCGATCTCCTGACCTTGTGATCCGCCCGCCTCGGCCTCTCAAAGTGCTGGGATTACAGGCATGAGCCATCGCGCCCGGCCAATTTTTTGTGTTTTTTTTAGTAGAGACGGGGTTGCACCGTGTTAGCCAGATGGTCTCCATCTCCTGACCTTGTGATCCGCCCGCCTCAGACTCCCGAAGCGCTGGGATTACAGGTGTGAGCCACCGCACCTGGCCCAGGCTTTCTAGCTTTTTTTTTTTTTTTTTTTGAGACAGAGTCTGGCTCTGTCACCCAGGCTGGAGGGTAGTGTCGCGATCTCGGCTCACTGCGACATCCACCTCCTGGGTTCAAGCAGTTCTCATGCCTCAGCCTCCCTAGTAGCTGGGATTACAGGTGCCTACCACGACGCCCAGCTAATTTTTTGTATTTTAGTAGAGACGGGGTTTCACCCTGTTGCCCAGGTTGGTCTTGAACTCTTGACCTCAGGCAATCCACCTGCCTTGGCTTCCCAAAGTACTGGGATTACAGGTGTGAGCCACCGTGCCCAGCCCTCTAGTTGTTTTTCAAGACAGTTTTTGGGGTACGGAAAGTATCCACATTCCTACTTCAGTGTGTATTTTGTTATGACTATATATTAGTGCAGTATGGCTTGTAAATGATGGATAAATAAACAGATATGCACTTGTTGGATGTGAGTGCTCAAAACCTTTTTACTGATAGGTCAGCGTGGTCAAGACAATTTAGGAAACTCTGGTCTGGCCTGAGGAGGAAGAAACGCAGAGGATAATGATAGTAAGGCAAGGGGTTGCAGCTCCAAAGGACGAGCCACTGGGCTCTGTGGGAGCTGGAAGGAGGTGTCTGCTTAAGACTGGGAGGGGACACAGAGTGTCACTAATGGTTTCTGCAGGAGGAAGAGTGGCT
The DNA here is from genome assembly GCF_028885625.2 of Pongo pygmaeus. Classification (NCBI taxonomy): domain Eukaryota; kingdom Metazoa; phylum Chordata; class Mammalia; order Primates; family Hominidae; genus Pongo; species Pongo pygmaeus. Next base: position 55,285,056 of record NC_072393.2, read on the forward strand.
AGTGAGGTGACATTTGAAAGTGAGCTAGAGAGAGGCCCATGGAAAGCGGTTTGGGGCCGGGCATGGTGGCTCATGCCTGTCATCCCAACAATTTGGGAGGCCGAGGTGGGTGGATCACCTAAGTCAGGAGTTCGAGACCAGCTTGGCTAACATGGTGCAACCCCATCTCTACTAAAAATACAAAAATTAACTGGGCGTGTTGGCGCATGCCCGTAATCCCAGCTACTCAGGAGGCAGGAGAATCGCTTAAACCTGAGAGACGGAGGCTACTATGAGCGGAGATCACGTCACTGCACTCCAGCCTAGGTGACAGAGCAAGACTCCATCTCAAAAAAAAAAAAAAAAAGAAAGAAAGAAAGAAAGTGATTTGAACAGCATGTGCAAAGTCCTCGCTAAGGACCATGTGGTTCGGCTTGAATATGAATCAAAGTTCAGGGTGCAGGGAGCACTGTCATGAGAGAAGAGGCTGCAGAGGAGGGAAGGGCCAGAGCTTGCAGAGTGTCAGAGGCCACCCTAAGGGGCTGGGACCTTGTCCTGGGGAGCTGGGGCATCACCACAGCAGTGGGGTTGGCTCTGGGTGTGGAAAAACCTTCTGGGGCTGGGAGAGGATGAACAGGAGCTCAGGAGGAGGCTGGATAGAGTGTCTGAGCGGGAGGGGTAGTGGCCTGAGCCAGGTCAGGGCTTTTGGGACACAGAGAGGAGGGGATGGGGCAAAGACTCAGGGGGCAGGAAGGCAGAGCTTGGGGATTGATGAGGGTGATGAGGGAGAGAGGGGGTGTCGCCATCGGTGGATGGCTCCCGGACATATGGTCTGCTGACTGGGACACAGTGGGGCTGTCCTTGAGATGGAGAGCTCAGGAGGGCGAGCAGGTTTGGGAAATGTCACTGAGTGCGATGTGGGACTCTGTGCATATGAGCGGCCTAGGGGGACCGAGGGGTATGTGGGGACTGAGATTGGGAAAGGTCTGGACTGATGTCCAGGATCTGAGAGGTCCGAGTTGTAGCTGGTAATTGAAACTGGAAGTAGGTAAGACGTCACAGGGAAAACAATGTGTAAAGTCAGGGGAGTTGCAAACTGGCAATTCTATAGCCAATTGTGTGCGTGTGTGTGTGTGTGTGTGTGTGTGTGTATGTTTAGAAGAGCATTTAAAAATATCTGTCTTCTGTCTCTCTCTTTTTTTTTTCTGAGACAGGATCTTGCTCTGTTGTCCAGGCTAGAGTGGCACGATCATGGTTCAGTGCAGCCTTGGCCTGTTGAGCTCAAGCGATCCTCCCACATGAGCCTCTGGAGTAGCTGGGACCACAGGCATGCACCACCATGCCTGGCTAATTTTAAAATTTTTTGTAGAAACCGGGTCTCCCTTTGATACCAGACCAGGCTGGTATCCAACTCCTGGACTCAAGTGATCCTCCCACCTCACTCCGCCTGCAAAAGTGCTGGAATTACAGGCGAGAGCCACCATACCCGGCTACCTCTTTTTTTTTTTTGAGATGGAGTCTCGCTCTATCGCCCAGGCTGGAGTGCAGTGGTGCGATCTCCGCTCACTTCAACCTCCGCCTCCTGGGTTCAAGCAATTCTCCTGCCTCAGCCTCCCGAGTAGCTGGGATTACAGGCACCCACCATCACGCCTGGCTAATTTTTGTAGTTTTAGTAGAGACAAGGTTTCACCATGTTGGCCAGGCTGATCTCAAACTCCTGACCTCAAGTGATCTGCCCACCTGGGCCTCCCAACGTGCTGGGATTACAGGCATGAGCCACCGTGCCTGGCCCTGGCTACTTCTTTCTGTTGAGTTATTTTCCTGGCCTCTGCACACACTGAGTTTGAGAATCATGTAGGGAAGGCTTGCACTGGGAACGCCTACACTCAAGGGAGGTGAAAAGCAAGAGAAAGCCACAAACAAGGCAGGCACGAAGCAGCCGGGGCGGGGAGGAAGGCCAGAGGGGCAGGCGTATCCGGCCAAGGAGAGGTTTTCCAGAATGAGAGCCTTTCAGCTGTGGCCAGGGCCACTTGTGATGCAGTCAGATGAAACCTGAATAAGGGTCGTTGTATATGGAGCCAGGCAGGTAATTGATGATTTTTATCAAGAACAATTTCAGGCCAGGCGCAGAGGCTCACGGCTGTAATCCCAGCACTTTGAGAGGCCAAGGTGGGCTGATCACTCGAGGTCAGGAGTTCGAGACCAGCCTGGCCAACGTGGTAAAACCCCATCTGCACTAAAAATACAAAAACTAGCCAGGTACTGTGGCACATGCCTGTAATCCCAGCTACTCAGGAGGCTGAGGCACGAGAATCATTTGAGCCCAGGTGGCAGAGGTTGCATTGAACCCAGATCATGCCACTGCATTCTAGCTTGGGAGATAGAGCAAGACTCCGTCTCAAAAAAAAAAAAAAGAACAATTCGTTTCAGTTTGTGTGGCTCCACCAAGGAAATAGGGCAGGAGGCAAGCTGTGCAGAAGGAATAGCTCCTAGCACTGAACGTCAGAATTTTCCATGATTTTGGAAACATTCTATATCCACATCCAATACAGCAGTCCTGGCCACAGGGGGCTACTGGGCACTTGGAATATGGCCATTGTACCTGAGGAACTGATTTTTTTTTTTTTGACGGAGTCTCGCTCTGTCGCCCAGGCTGGAGGGCAGTGGCGCGATCTTGGCTCACTGCAACCTCTGCCTCCTGGGTTCATGCCATTCTTCTGCCTCAGCCTCCCGAGTAGCTGGGACTACAGGCACCCGCCACCACGCCGAGCTGATTTTTGTATTTTTAGTAGAAACAGGGTTTCACCATGTTGGCCAGGCTGGTCTCAAACTCCTGACCTCAGGTGATCCGCCCGCCTTGGCCTCCCAAAGTGCTGGGATTACAGGCATGAACCACTGCACCTGGCCTGAATTTTTAATTTGATTTAATTTTAACTTATTAGAACAGAAAGAGCTTCGTGGCTACAAAGAACCCCATGCAGCTATCACATTGGACAGTACAGGCTCCGGACTATTCCTTGAAGACCTTTTATTTTATTATTATTATTATTTTTTGAGGCAGAGTCTTACTCTGTTGCCCAGGCTGGAGTGCAGTGGCACAATCTCTGCTCACCACAACCTCCACCTCCCAGGTTCAAGTGATTCTCCTGCCTCAGCCTCCTGAGTAGCTGGGACTGCAGGTGCATACCACCATGCCCGGCTAATTTTTGTATTTTTAGTAGAGATGAAGTTTCACTATGTTGGCCAGGCTGGTCTCGAACTCCTGACCTCGCGATTTGCCCGCCTTGGCCTCCCAAAGTGCTGGGATTACAGGTGCGAGCCACCACGCCCGGCCTTATTTCTTATTTTCAGTGACATGATCTTGCTCTGTTGCCCAGCCTGGACTGCAGTGGTGCCCGGCCTCATTTCTTATTTTTAGTGACATGGTCTTGCTCTGTCGCCCAGCCTGGACTGCAGTGGTGTGATCAGGTCTTATTACAGCCTTGAACTCCTGAGATCAAGTGATCCTCTGCTACGGCCTCCTGAGTAGCTGGAACCACAGGTGTGCACCACCACACCTGGCTAATTTAAAAAAATGTTTTTGTAGGGATGGGGTCTCGCTCTATTGCCCAGGCTGTTCTCAAACTCCTGGGCTCAAGCAGTCCTTCTGCCTTGACCTCCCAAAGTGCTGGGATTGTGCCCAGCCGTCCTTGAAGTTTTGCTCAGAAGAGCAAACTTCCTGGGAAGTAGCTGCAGGTGTTGGAAGTAGCTGCAGGGGAACTAGGGGATTCAAGGATGGAGCTGAAATGGGTGAACGGACAAAGTCGGTAAACTGAGGCATGCCAGGGCCCTGGAGGTAGACTCAGGAAGAAAGAAGACACTTTATTGTAGTTCTCACTGTGCCAGGACCTGGCCTAAGTGTGTTTGGTTCATCCCATGTGTGGATCAGTTAGCTGTTCTTTTAGCGTCTTTACGGCTTTTGCCAAATCCTTGTAGCACCTCTGCTATCCCTTCTGTAAAATTGCTCTTAAATCTGCTCACTAGGTTTGTGTAAATACGGGTCTCCCCTGATATCTGAACTCCTGGAATCTGGAACAAAAGAATTTGGATACATTTTTCTCCTTCTTTCTTCCTTTCTATTTTCTTTTCTTTTTTTTTCTTTCTTTCTCTCTCTCTCTTTCTTTCTGTCTTTCTTTCTTTCTCTCTTTCTCTTTCTCTCTCTCTCTTTCCCTCTTTCCCTCCCTCCCTCCCTTCCTTCCTTCCTTTCCTTCCTCCGTCTCTGTCTCTCTCCCTCCCTCCCTCCTTTCTTTCCTTAGTTTTTTTTTGTTTGTTTGTTTGTTTTTGAGATGGAGTTTTGCTCTTGTCGCCCAGGCTGGAGTGCAATGGTGTGATGTCTCACTGCAACTTCCGCCTCCTGGGTTCAACCGATTCTCCTGCCTCAGCCTTCTGAGTAGCTGGGATTACAGGCACCCACCACCATGACCAGCTAATTTTTGTATTTTTTTTTAGTAGAGACAGTGTTTCACCATGTTGGCCAGTCTGGTCTCGAACTCTTGACCTCAGGTGATCCACCCGCCTCAGCCTCCCAAAGTGCTGAGATTATAGGCATGAGCCACTGTGCCCGGCCTCTTTCTTGCTTGCTTGCTTGCTTTTCTTTCCTTCTTTTCTTTTTTTTTTGAACAGGGTCTCACTCTGTTGCCCAGGTTGGAGTGCAGTGGCGTGGTCACAGCTCTCTGCATCACTGCAGCCTTGATCTCCCAGGCTGAAGTGATCCTCCTGCCTCAGCCTCCTAAGCACATGCTGTCACACCTGGCTAATTTTTTTTTTTTTCTTTAAGAGACAGGTTCTGACTATATTGCACAGCTGGTCTCGAACTCCTGGGTTCAGGTGATCCTCTGGCCCCAGCCTCCCAAAGTGCTAGGATTACAGGCATGAGCCATCGCACCCGACCCTACATTTTCAAATGAATTTCTCATTCTCCAAACCCGTTACTTACTCAGGTGCCAATCACCTTTAGATAGCAAGAGAGACTTGTGCATTTTTTTTAGGTGGGGGAAAGTTTTATATGTGGAAACTTTCCAAAGGGAAACCTGTTCCGTTTGGCACAGAGAGGAAGAAACAAGCCCATAAGCCAAATACAATGAAAAGCAAACAAAGGTGTTTCCCTACTCGCTAGATGGCTGTTGCCAGCTCCATTTTTTGAGCCCAAGGCCTGCTTTTCTCGTTCAAAAGAGTAGCAAAGGGTTAGGCATTCAAAAATATTCTAGCACCCGGCTGAGCCTCTCTCCTTGACAGTCATCAGGAGAACTGAAAAAGGAATGACTTTCTCACTGCGTTATTCAAGGTTATTTTAAGCTCCGTGTGAAGTTCGTGTCGCGTTGCCTCTGGCTGGGACTGGTATGCGAGCCTCATTTCAGGAAACACTGCGTTCTTTCCCTGGCTCCTCATAGCTCCGTGGAGTAGGCTGCGCTATTATTGTCTTTTCATTAGAGGAGGAAATTTAGGCTCAGAGAGGTGAAGCCGCTCGCCCAAAGTCACACAGCCGCGTCAGCCCCTAGCACGCGGGCTCTCCCTGAGTTACCCTCTGGATGTTCTTTCTCGTGTTGAACATGATGTGTTTGGATGGGGGCACAGCGAGGATACCCCCAGTGGCCCTCTGCCTTTCCACTTGAGGCTCCTCAGATGACAGTGACCTGCTTCTTCCTGCTCATGCTTTCTGGACTCACTGGCTTCCTTCCCGTGGGGAAGGGGGACTGTCCTCGGCTCCAGTCTCTCCCTGAGGTGGTCAGAGCCAGGGCCAGGGGCAACGTGGACTCTGACTGCCTCTGCAGGTGCGGACTCAGTGTCGACAGCCCCTTCTACAGGAGCATGAACACGCCGACAGGATGCTGGGGTCGGGGGGCAGCCCTGGGTTCACACTCCGCCCTCGCATCCCCAGAGGGACCTTGTGCCAGTGTGGGCGCCCCCGGACCGCCCACCCTGCAGTGGCCATGGAGGATGCCTTCGGGGCAGCCGTGGTGACCGTGTGGGACAGCGATACACACACCACGGAGAAGCCCACCGATGCCTACGGAGAGCTGGACTTCATGGGGGCCGGCCGCAAGCACAGCAATGTGAGGCAGGCCTGTGTGGGCAGGGCCCGGGCACCAGGGGGCTGCATGCTTGGGGCTCCAGAGTGGAGCCGGGACGCCCGCGCTGAACTCTGGCCCCCTCTGCCCATCCTTGTCTTGGCTCTCTGTGTCCCCTCCGCCCCACCTATCTTCTCTCTGAGGAGGTGCCGTTCTCTCTGCGTCTCTTTGTCTCTGTCTCCCTCTGTCTCCGTGTCCCTCTCTCTGGGTCTCTGTCCCCCTCTCTCTCTGGGTCTCTGTCCCCGTCTCTCTGGGTCTCTGTCCCCGTCTCTCTGGGTCTCTGTCTCCCTCTCTCTCTGGGTCTCTGTCTCCCTCTCTCTCTGGGTCTCTGTCTCCCTCTCTCTCTGGGTCTCTGTCTCCCTCTCTCTCTGGGTCTCTGTCTCTTTCTCTGTGTGTCTCTGTCCCCCTCTCTCTCTGGGTCTCTGTCCCCCTCTCTCTCTGGGTCTCTGTCCCCCTCTCTCTCTGGGTCTCTGTCCCTCTCTCTCTGGGTCTCTGTTCTCTCTCTCTGGGTCTCTGTCCCCCTCTCTCTGAGTCTCTGTCCCCGTCTCTCTCTGGGTCTCTGTCCCTCTCTCTCTGGGTCTCTGTCCCTCTCTCTCTGGGTCTCTGTCCCCCTCTCTCTCTGGGTCTCTGTCCCCGTCTCTCTGGGTCTCTGTCCCCCTCTCTCTCTGGGTCTCTGTCTCCCTCTCTCTCTGGGTCTCTGTCTCTTTCTCTGTGTGTCTCTGTCCCCCTCTCTCTGGGTCTCTGTCTCCCTCTCCCTCTGGGTCTCTGTCTCTGTCTCTCTGGGTCTCTGTCCCCCTCTCTCTGGGCCTCTGTCCCTGTTTCTCTGGGTCTCTGTCCCCGTCTCTCCGGGTCTCTGTTTCCCCTTTTCTCTGTGTCTGTGTCCCCATCTCTCTGGGTCTCTGTCTTTCTCTCTCTGGGTCTGTTTCCCCCTCTCTCTGGGTCTCTGTCCCATCTCTCTGGGTCTCTGTCCCCGTCTCTCTGGGTCTCTGTCCCCGTCTCTCTGGGTCTCTGTCCCATCTCTCTGGGTCTCTGTCCCCATCTCTCTGGGTCTCTGTCCCCGTCTCTCTGGGTGTCTGTCCCCATCTCTCTGGGTCTCTGTCCCCGTCTCTCTGGGTGTCTGTCCCCGTCTCTCTGGGTGTCTGTCCCCGTCTCTCTGGGTCTCTGTCCCATCTCTCTGGGTCTCTGTCCCCATCTCTCTGGGTCTCTGTCCCCGTCTCTCTGGGTGTCTGTCCCCGTCTCTCTGGGTCTCTGTCCCATCTCTCTGGGTCTCTGTCCCCATCTCTCTGGGTCTCTGTCCCCGTCTCTCTGGGTCTCTGTCCCCCTCCCTGTGTTCCCCGCTCCCATGTGTCCACAGTTCCTCCGGCTCTCTGACCGAACGGATCCAGCTACAGTTTATAGTCTGGTCACACGCACATGGGGCTTCCGTGCCCCGAACCTGGTGGTGTCAGTGCTGGGGGGATCGGGGGGCCCCGTCCTCCAGACCTGGCTGCAGGACCTGCTGCGTCGTGGGCTGGTGCGGGCTGCCCAGAGCACAGGTGACCGAGGGTGGGTGGGGGCTGTCTCCTGGGCCTCGGCCTGCCTGCCATCTCCCCCACGACTCTGGGTGGCCTCCCCCGCTGCCCAGTCTGTGTGTGTCTCTCTGTCTTACTCTTGGTTTCTCTCCCTCTGATTCTGCGTGTTCCTCGGCGTCTGTGTAGGAGCCTGGATTGTCGCCGGGGGTCTGCACACGGGCATCGGCCGGCATGTTGGTGTGGCTGTGCGGGACCATCAGACGGCCAGCACTGGGGGCACCAAGGTGGTGGCCATGGGTGTGGCCCCCTGGGGTGTGGTCCGGAATAGAGACACCCTCACCAACCCCAAGGTGTGACCCAGGGACTTGGAAAAGGGGGCTGGAGGCCTGGACTCCTGGGTCTGAGGAAGGAGGGGCCGGGGGCCCGGACTCCTGGGTCTGAGGGAGGAGAGGCTGGGGTCTGGACTCCTGGGTCTGAGGGAGGAGAGGCTGGAGGCCTGGAATCCTGAAGTCTGAGGGAGGAGAGGCTGGGGTCTGGACTCCTGGGTCTGAGGGAGGAGAGGCTGGAGGCCTGGAGGACTCCTGAAGTCTGGGGGAGGAGAGGCTGGAGGCCTGGACTCCTGGGTCTGAGGGAGGAGAGGCTGTGGTCTGAAGTCCTGGGTCTGAGGGAGGTGGGGCTGGAGGCCCAGACTCCTTGGTCTGAGGGAGGAGGAGGGGCTCGTGTCTGTCCTTCTGGCCCTGATGAGGAGACGCCCTGGTCTGGCCATTTTTCCCCTAGGGCTCGTTCCCTGCGCGGTACCGGTGGCGCGGTGACCCGGAGGACGGGGTCCAGTTTCCCCTAGACTACAACTACTCGGCCTTCTTCCTGGTGGATGACGGCACGCACGGCTGCCTGGGGGGCGAGAACCGCTTTCGCTTGCGCCTGGAGTCCTACATCTCACAGCAGAAGACGGGCGTGGGAGGTGAGTGGCTTCCTGAACCCACAACCCACAACTCGCGACCCCAGCGCTCAGGATCCCAGTAGTCTGGTCTGGTCGAAATTTGGGGAATTATCTATAGTAACGTGTCTTTCCCCATCATTATTCATGTTTTTAAAAACCTCTGTCTGAGAGTGAGGTGGCTCACATCAGTAATCCCAACACTTTGGGAGGCCGAGGGGGGAGGATTGCTTGAGGCTAGGATTTCAAGACCAGCCTGGGTAACAGAGCAAGACCTCGTCTCTACCAAAAATAATAATAATATTAATAATAATAAAGAATAAAAAATAAAAAAAATTAGCCAGGTGTGGTGTCATGTGCCTGTAATCCCAGCTACTTGGGAGGCTAAGGCGAGAGAACTGCTTGAACCCAGGGGTGGAGGTTGCAGTGAGCCGAGATCAAGCCACTGCACTCCAGCCTGGGCGACAAAGCAAGACTTCATCTTAAACAAACAAACAGACTTTATTTTGAAATCTCTCATACATACAGAAAAATGCACGAAGGTGGACAGCTTGATGCATTTTTTTTTTTTTTTTTTTTTTTTGAGACGGAGTCTTGCTCTGTTGCCCAGGCTGGAGTGCAGTGGCACGATCTCAGCTCACTACAGCCTCTGCCTCCTGTGTTCAAGCAATTCTCCTGCCTCAGCCTCCCAAGTAGCTGGGATTACAGATGCCCGCCACCACACCAGGCAATTTTTGTATTTTTAATAGAGACGGGGTTTCACCATGTTGGCCAGGCTGATCTTGAACTCCTGACTTCAGGTGATCTGCCCACCTTGGCTTCCCAAAATGCTGTGATTACAGGCGTGAGCCACCGCAGCCGGCCTACACATTTTCATGACCATCGTTTTAGGTTCAAACTTCTCTATCTTGCTTATTCTCCTAATTGCTGCATGATCTTCCTTAGTAAAGATGCACCCTCTGCTTTTTCTCTTTTGAGACTGGGCCTCTCTGTCACCCAGGCTGTGTGCAATGGCAGGATCATGGCTCACTGCAGTCTCAACCTCCCCAGGCTCAGGTGATCCTCCCACCTCAGCCTCCCAAGTAACTGGGACAATAGGCACATGCCACCACACTGAGCTAATCTGTGTATTCTTTGTAGAGAGTAGGTCTCCCTATGTTGCCCAGGCCGGTCTTGAACTCCTAGGCTAAAGTGGTCCGTCAACCTTGGCCTCCCAAAGTACTAGGATTACAGATGTGAGCCACCGTGCTTGCCCCCATCTGTTATTTAAAAATTTCCCCAATCTAAGGCCAGGTGCGGTGGCTCACGCCTGTAATCCCAGCACTTTGGGAGGCTGAGGCAGGCAGATCACCTGAGGTCAGGGGTTCCAGCCCAGCCTGGCCAACATGGTGAAATCCCATCTCTACTAAAAATACAAACAATTAGCCGGGCATGGTGCTGCCCGTCTGTTATCCCAGCTACTCGGCAGGCTGAGGCAGGAGAATCACTTGAACCTGGGAGGCGGAGGTTGCAGTGAGCCAAGATCATGCCACTGCACTCCAGCCTGGGTGACAGAGCGAGACTTCGTCTTAAAAAAAAAAAAAAAAAAAAAAAAAAAAATTCCCCAATCTAATCTTTCATGGGATTACAGTTTAAAAAATAAATAAATAAAAATTTTCCAGTTGATGGATATCTGAGGTTTACTAATGTTTGACACTACAAATGATGCTGAATGTCTTTTTTTTTTGAGATAGGGTCTCACTCTGTCACCCAGGCTGGAGTGTAATAGTGTGATCTTGGCTCACTGCAACCTCTGCCTCCTGGGCTCAAGGGATCCTTCCACCTCAGCCTCTTGAGTAGCTAGAACGACAGGTGCACATCACCACACCACGCCCAGCTAATTTTTTGTATTTTTGGTAGAAGCGGTGTTTTGCCGTGTTACCCAGGCTGGTCTTGAACTCCTGAGCTCAAGCCATCCACCTACCTTGGCCTCCCAAAGTGCTGGGATTACAGGCATAAGCCATCGCACCCAGCAACAAAGTGTAAAAAGCGACTTTTATATGGTGTCTATTGCTATAAAAAGTCCTATCGTTTTTATGGGGTTGGATACAGCTTTTGTCTCTTTTATAACCCTTTGGCTGCCTGTCTTAGAAAGGCTCATCCCACTCCAAGACAAATATTCTCCTAAGTCATCTTTTAATATCTCATAGTTTTATATTTAAACCTTTAATCCATCTGGCAATGATTTTTACATATTTTGAGGTCAGGAGTCTGTATTTCTGTTCATCCAAATGAGAAGCTATGTTTTCTTTATGACCATTTAATAAATAAACCATCCTTTCCTAGCTGAATAGAAATTCTTGTGGTTGTGTATTCAGATCCTTTATCTGTTGAAATCTGTTTTTTGTTTGTTTGTTTGTTGTTTGCATTTCTCTACTTATATATTCCTGGGGCCAAACTATGCTTTGATTACAGCAGTTTAAAGACGTTTTAAGGCCAAGTGCGGTGGCTCACGCCTGTAATCCAGCACTTTGGGAGGCCCAGGCGGGTGGATCACTTGAACTCAGGAATTCAAGACCAGCCTGGCAACATAGTGAAACCCCATCTCTACAAAAAAATTTAAAAAAAATTGCCAGGCGTGGTGGCACACGCCTGTGGTCCCAGCTATTGGGGAGGCTGAGGTGGGAGGATCACTTGAGCTCAGGAAGTTGAGGCTGCAGTGAGCCGAGATGGTATCACTGCACTCCAGTCTGGGTGACAGAGTGAGACCCTGTCTCAAACATAAAAATAAATAAGTAAATAAATAAAGATGTTTTAATATATGTTAGTGAAAGCTCCTTCTCACCGTCCTTTCTGAAAAATTTCTTGGCTCTTCTCTGACACTTATTTTTCCATATGAAGTTTAAAATTATTCTGTTCTATTCAAAATAGGGTAAACACCTCCAAACTTCCTCTCAACCCCCCTCTTTCTCCAGGCTGTATTGAATTTATGTGTTAATTTGTGACAAGTTGACTTACTGTTAGTTTTTCCATTTATTAGACCGGTCCTTGAATAAGATTTGTAAGTTTCCTCATAAATATCCTATACCTTTCTGGACGAATTAATTCCCAGGTATCTCATAATTTTCTTTCTTTCTTTCTTTTTTTTGAGACAGGGTCTCTCTCTATTGCCCAAGCTGGAGTGCAGTGGTGCAATCGCAGCTCACTGCAACCTTTGCCTCCTGGGCTTAAGTGATTCTCCCGCCTCAGCCTCCTGAGTATCTGGGACCACAGGCATGTGGCACAATGCTTGGCTAATTTTTTTTTTTTTTTTTGAGACGGAGTCTTGCTCTGTCACCAAGGCTGGAGTGCAGTGGCGTGATCTTGGCTCACTGCAACCTCCGCCTCCCGGGTTCAAGCGATTCTCCTGCCTCAGACTCCTGAGTAGCTGAGATTACAGGCACGTGCCATCACGCCCAGCTAATTTTTGTATTTTTAGTAGACGGGGTTTCATTGTGTTAGCCAGGATGGTCTTGGTCTCCTGACCTTGTGATCTGCCCGCTTCGGCCTCCCAAAGTGCTGGGATTACAGGTGTGAGCCACCGTGCCCGGCCTAGTGTTTGTATTTTTAGTAGAGATGAGGTTTCACCTTGTTGGCTAGGCTGTTTTCGAACTTCTGACCTCAAGTGATTCACCAGCCTCAGCCTCCCAAAGTGCTAGGGTTACAGACATGAGCCACTGCACCTGGCTCCGGCTAATTTTTAAAGTTTTTCGTAGAGACAGGGTTTTGCCATGCAGCCCAGGTGGTCTCAAACTCCTGGCCTTAAGTGGTCCACCTGCCTCAGCCTCTCAAAGTGCTGGGATTACGGGCGTGAGCCACTGCGCCCAGCCAGCCAATATCTTATAATTTTATCAGAACATGAACAAGATACATTACTAGGTTTGAGAAAAGTTTTTGATTTCTGTGTATTTTTCTTGTATCAATCCTCTTACCAAATTCTCTTATTGATCTTTATTTTTATTTTTGGCGGAGTTTTCCAATTTTCTGGGAATACAAGTCATGTTTTCTTCAAATAGATACTTTTGTCCCTTCCAGCTTTACAAAAGACAAAAACCAAAAAATCAATTTTCACTTCAGTGATTTCATTTTTTTGCATTATTGAGTTAGCTCAAAACTCTAGGATGAGTACAGTGTTAGTGGTAATGTGGTCTAGTTTCTAATTTATTTATTTATTTTTTTGAGACAGACTCCCGCTCTGTGCTCAGGCTGGAGTGCAGTGGCGTGATCTCAGCTCATTGCAACTTCTGCCTCCTAGGTTCAAGCGTTTTTCCTGCCTCAGCCTCCTGAGTAGCTGGGACTATAGGCATGAGCCACCACTCCCAGCTAATTTTTGTATTTTTGGCAGAGACGGGGTTTCACCATGTTGGCCAGGCTGGTCTTGAACTCTTGACCTCACGTGATCCACCCGCGTCAGCCTCCCAAAGTGCTGGGATTACAGGCATGAGCCACCGCACCTGGCCTAGTTTCTAATTTTAATAGGAGTAGAGTTAATATAGTGCTATCTTTATGGTGCAATTGGATTTTGGTAAATATCTATATTGTGGTTAGATAGCCCTTTCTATTCCCATTTCCTTTACTTTCTATTTGAACTTTCACTCCCTCTGGCTCCTGGATGGTTAATCAATGACAGGATTGACTCATACAAGAAACACCTGCCACATTCAGGGACTCCGGAGTCTAGGTCCTCAACCCCCTCCTCCCTGGGGAAGTTAAGCATTACTGTCTTCAAAATCTAGCTCCCTCCTGAAGTGTTCAAAGACATGACAATTCTGGCCAGGCGCGCTGGCTCACAGCTATAATCCCAGCACTTTGGGAGGCCAAGGTGGGAGGATCCCTTGAGTCCAGGAGTTCGAGACCAGCCTGGGCAAGATGGCAAGACCCCCGTCTCTACCAAAAATTAAAAAGTTAGCTGGGCACGGTGGTGTGTGCCTGTGGTCCCAGCTACTTAGAAAGCTGAAGTAGGAGGATCAAGATTACAGTGAGGTGTGATCATGCCCCTGCACTCCAGCCTGGGCGAGAGAGTGACACCCTGTTTCAAAAATTAGGCTGGTGCAGCGGCTCATGCCTGTAATCCCAGCACTTTGGGAGGCCAAGTTGGGAGGATTGCTTGAGGCCAGGAGTTCGAGACCACCCTGGCCAACATAGCAAGACCCTCATTTCTAAAATAAATACATAATTAAGTAAAAAAAGAAATGACAATTCCAATGAGCCTCTGAACAGAAGATTAGGACAAGGCTGATGTTTGCCCCAGGGACTCCTGGGAAATGCGGTTTTCTCCTATCTCCAGCAAAGGCTGATGGGAGGTAATCAAGCCCCCTTCTCTTCTTGCCTCAGGGACTGGAATTGACATCCCTGTCCTGCTCCTCCTGATTGATGGTGATGAGAAGATGTTGACGGTATAGGGCCCCGGATGCCTGGGTCTAAGGGGGAAGGAGGGTAGGGGGTAAGGACTCCTGGGTCCTGAGTCTTAGGGAGGGTCTGGGGGTCTGACTCCGGGTAGGGTGAATATCCTGCCTTCTCTGACGTGACGAATAGAGAACACCTTTATCCTGTAGCGAATAGAGAATGCCACCCAGGCTCAGCTCCCCTGTCTCCTCGTGGCTGGCTCCGGGGGAGCTGCGGACTGCCTGGCGGAGACCCTGGAAGACACTCTGGCCCCAGGGAGTGGAGGAGCCAGGCAAGGCGAAGCCCGAGATCGAATCAGGCGTTTCTTTCCCAAAGGGGACCTTGAGGTCCTACAGGCCCAGGTATGACACTGGGGGCCCAACTCTGGATCCTGAGATGGGAGGGAACTGGGGACTTGGGCTCCTGGGTCTGAGGGAGGAGGGGCTGGGGGCCTGGACTTCCAGGTTCCGGGAGTAGAGGGTGCTGGACACCTAGACTATTAGGTCCTGGAGGGGAATGGCCTCCTCCATCCCTTCGGACAGGGCCCAGCAGGAGCTGGGGATGGAGCCGGGCTAGGGATGCAGAACTGGCTATTCCACAGGTGGAGAGGATTATGACCCGGAAGGAGCTCCTGACAGTCTATTCTTCTGAGGATGGGTCTGAGGAATTCGAGACCATAGTTTTGAAGGCCCTTGTGAAGGGTAAAAGTTGTACACTCCAGTCCTCCCCCTCTCTCAGTTCAACCTTGGACACCTTTCCTGGCCTGGGCACTTCATCCACCCTCTCTAATCCAAGGCCCATGCCCCCTTTACCCCTCTTAATATTTTTCCTCTTTGGGGTTTTGCATGGTGCTATTTGGGCAGTTTTCCCGGATGCTTTCATTATGTTCCAGCATCTGCTTTCCTCTGTTGGATCCATCCATCCATTCTTTCATCTTTCCATCCATCCATATGTACAGATCGATCTTTCCATCTCTTTACCTACCATCCTTCCAGTCATCCCTCATTCTTTCATCCATCCATCCTTTCACCTGTCCATCCATGCATCCACTGACAATTCCTGAGAATTCCAGCCACTCATTCCTCCATCCATCCATCTTCTCACCTGTCCATCCACGCATCCACTGACAACTCCTGAGAATGCCATCCGCTCATTCCTCCATCCGTCTTCTCACCTGTCCATCCACACATCCACTGACAATTCCATCCACTCATTCCTCCATCCACCCATCTTTCATCCATTTACCCGTCTACCCGTCCATATTTTCATTCATCCATCCAACTGTTCTTCCATCTATCCATCCACCCACCCATTCTTCCTTCCCTACGTGCTTCCAATATGCGTGAAGCACTCTGGCTAGACAAGAACCAAAGCACTGTCTCCCAGTGAGGAACTCCAGATATTTCACTAGAAATGGCAGCTTGGAGGACGGAATGATGAAAACCAAGGCAGGGGACCGTAATGCCCACCTAGAAGAGGCTGGCGTGGGTCTTATTTATTTATTTATTTATTTATTTATTTATTGAGACAGGGTCTTGCTCTGTAGGCCAAGCTGGAGTACAGTGGCGTGATCATGGCTCACTGCAGCCTCAACCTCCCAGGCTCAAGTGATCCTGCCACCCCAGCCTTCCAAGTAGCTGGGAACACACCCGCCCACCACTACACCTGGTAAATTTAAAAAAAATTTTTTTTTTTTTTTTTTGTACAGACGAGGTCTTGCTCTGTTGCCTATGCTGGTCATGAACTCCTGGCCTCAACTGATCCCCCTGCCTCAGTCTCCCAAAGTGCTGGGATTACAGGCATGAGCCACCATGCCAGCCTCCTTTATTTAGTCAACAAATACAATCCTAGGCTCCAGAGACTAAAGCCAACCCATTTCCTGCTCTCAAAGACCCCAGATCCCACTAGGGTTGTTTGGATACAACCTTAAGTAAAATTTAAGACAGAAGCACGGGGAAGAATCACTGTCATTAGAAGGAAAACTTCAAGGAAAAGTTGTGTGTGTGTGTGTGTGTGTGTGTGTGTGTCTGTGTGTGTGTGTGTGTTTTGAGACAGAGTCTTGCTCTGTCACCCAGGCTGGAGTGCAGTGGTGCGATCTTGGCTCACTGCAACCTCCACCTCCCGGGTTCAAGCAATTCTCCTGCCTCACCCTCCTGAGTAGCTGGGATTACAGGCGCCCACCACCACACCCGGCTGATTTTTGTATTTTTAGTAGAGACGGGGTTTCACCATGTTGGTCAGGCTGGCCTGGAACTCCTGACCTAATGATCCACCCACCTCGGCCTCCCAAAGTGCTGGGATTACAGGTGTGAGCCACTGCACCTGGCCAGAGAAGTTGGCATTTAAACTGGACCTTGGCCAGGCATGGTGGCTCACATGTGTAATTCCAGCACTTTGGGAGGCTGAGGAGGGAAGACCACTTGAGCCCAGGAGTTTGAGACCAGCCTGGGCAGCATGGTGAAATGCCACCTCTATGAAAAATACAAATAATAAGTTGGGGATGGAGGCGCACACCTGTAATCCCAGCTACTTGGGTGGCCGAGGCAGGGGAATTGCTTGAACCCAGGAGGCGGAGATTGTGCCACCGCACTCCAGCCTGGGTGATATGGCAAGACTCTGTCTCAAAAAAAAAAAAACCTAAATAAATAAATCAAATAAACTGGACCTTGATAAGTCAGCAGAATTTAGATTTAGTAAGCTAACGAGTGGGATAGATAAGTATTCAGGAAGATTCCCAGGGCTCTGTGGGGATGTGAGTGGGGAGGGTCATTTTTGGTGTCAGAAGAACTTTTTTCTTTTTTTTTTGAGATAAGGCCTCGCCCTGTTGCTCAGGCTGGAGTGCAGTGGTGTGATCTTGGCCCACTACAGTCTTGACCTCCTGGGCTCAAGAGATCCTCTCACCTCAGCCCCACAAGTAGCTGGGACCACAGGCATGTGCCATCATGCCTTGCTTTTTTTTTTTTTGAGACGGAGTTTCGCTCTTGTTGCCCAGGCTGGAATGCAATAGTGCCATCTCAGCTCACTGCAACCTCCGCCTCCCGGGCTCAAGCGATTCTCCTGCCTCAGCCTCCCGAGTAGCTGGGATTACAGGCATGCGCCACCACACCTGGCTAATTTTGTAGTTTTAGTAGAGATGAGGTTTCTCCATATTGGTCAGGCTGGTCTCGAACTCCTGACCTCGGGTGATCTGCCCGCCTCGGCCTCCCAAAGTGCTGGGATTACAGGCATGAGCCACTGTGCCCGGCCTTTTTTGTATTTTTAGTAGAGATGGGGTTTCACTATGTTGCCCAGGCTGGTCTCGAACTCCTGGGCTAAAGCTATCTGCCCAGCTCGGCCTCCCAACGTGCTGGGATTACAGGCGTGAGCCATTGTGCTTAGCCCAGAAGAATTTTATGGGGGAAACACACACTTAGATAAAAACTCCCCAGATACATGGTGGCAATATATAGAGCATTCTGCCTCAGCTCCCCACCCATGTTTGTGGTGTGGTATATATTTTAATTATTTTTCTTATTTTAATTCTGTTTTTTTTGAGACGGAGTCTCACTCTGTCGCCCAGGCTGGAGTGCAGAGGCGCGATCTTGGCTCGCTGAAAGCTCTGCCTCCCGGGCTCACGCCATTCTCCTGCCTCAGCCTCCCAAGTAGCTGAGACTACAGGCGCCTGCCACCATGCCCGGAGATTTTTTGTATTTTTAGTAGAGACGGAGTTTCACCGTGTTAGCCAGGATGGTCTCAATCTCCTGACCTTGTGATCCACCCGCCTCGGCCTCCTAAAGTGCTGGGATTACAGGCGTGAGCCACCGCGCCCGGCCTCTTTTTTTTTTTTTAAATAGTCTTTGTCTGTCGCCCAGGCTGGAGTGCAATGGCACCATCTCAGCTCACTGCAACCTCCTCCTCCCAGGTTTAAGCGATTCTCCTGCCTCAGCCTCCAGAGTAGCTGGGATTACAGGTGCCCACAACCGCACCCGGCTAATTTTTGTATTTTTAGTACAGACAGGGTTTCGCCATGTTGGCCAGGCTGGTTTTGAACTCCTGACCTCAGGTGATCCACCCACCTCGGCCTCCCAAAGTACTTGGATTACAGGTGTGAGCCACCGTGCCCAGCCTTAATTCATTTTTAGGTATTTTTTGAAACAGTCTCACTCTGTTGTCCAGGCTGGAGTGCAGTGGGACAATCATAGCTCACTGCAGCCTTGACCTCCCGGGCTCAAGTGATTCTCTCACATCAGCCTCTGAGTAGCTGTGCGCCACCACAACAGGCTAATTTATTTTTAATTTTTTTGTAGGGATAGGGTCTCCCTATGTTGCCTGGGCTGGTCTTGAACTCTTGGGCTGAAGAGATCCTCCTGCCTTGACCTCCCAAAGTGCTGGGTATAGTACAGGCTGTGGTAGGGTAGAAAGAGCAGTTACTTTTGCTTTGGAATCAGACAAAGCTGAATTTATATACCAGCTTGGGCCAGGTGTAGTGGCTCACGCCTGTAATCCCAACATTTTGGGAGGCTGAGGTAGAGAGGATCACTTGAGGTCAGGAGTTGGAGATCAGCCTGGCCAACATGGCGAAACTCTGTCTCTACTAAAAATACAAAAATTAGCTGGGCGTGGTGGCGGGCACGTGTAATCCCAACTAGTTGGGAGGCTGAGGCAGGAGAATCGCTTGAACCCGGGAGGTAGAGGTTGCCGTGAGCCGAGATCGTGCCACTGCACTCCAGCCTGGGCGACAGAGCGAGACTCTGTCTTGAAAACAAACGAACAATCAAAAAGAAACAAACCAGCTTGGCCCCTTTCTTGCTGTGTGGTCTTGAGAAAGCAGCTTCCCCTCTCTGAGCCCCAGTTTCTCTCTGTGGAAAGTGGAGATAATATCTTACAGGAGTGTTATAAGCCTCCAAGGCAAGGTATGAGCTGTGCCCGGTCCCTGGTGGGGGCCCAATAAGAGGGATCTCCTCTTAATATGATTCCATTTCCTCTGGGGGCACATCCTTCAATATAAGGTAACTCTCAGTGGGCAAATCTGATTCACTCTGCAGAAGTTAACTCAGCAGCCTCCTGGGAGAAAATACGGCAGCTCTGTAAGATGTGGTTTGAGGGGGTGGTGTTGTAAGCCCAGCAGGAGTGGAAGTGATCTCAGTCCACTGGGGGAACTGGAGATGGCTGATAGGCTTGGGGATAGCAGAGTTGAATGGATGGAATTTCAGCAAGAAAGAAGGACAAGGTCATGAATGCGTCTTTTTTTTTTTTTTTTTTTGAGACAGAGTCTTGGTCTGTCGCTCAGGCTGGAGTGTAGTGGTGAGATCTCGGCTCACTGCAACCTCCACCTCCTGGGTTCAAGCGATTCTCCTGCCTCAGCCTCCCGAGAAGCTGGGACTACAGGCACCTGCCACCATGCCTGGCTAATGTATGTATTTTTAGTAGAGACGGAGTTTCACCATGTTGGCCAGGATGGTCTCAACCTCCTGACCTCGTGATCTGCCCGCCTCGGCCTCCCAAAGTGCTGGGATTACAGGTGTGAGCCACCGCCCCCAGCCCATGAATGCTTCTTAAGAGTCTAGCATAGGCAGGTCCAGTGCTGGGCAGTTGGTGTACTCTTTTGCCCTTCGTCTCCCTTCCATGCCTGCAAGGACTATCACCCCATTTTGCAGATGAAGAGATTGAGGCTCAGAGAGAGGAAAAATGGCCTGTCCAAGGTCATCCAGCTAGTAGCAGGGGTCAGGCTTTTCATGTGAGTCTGTATAATTCTCAAGCCCATGGCAAGGGGCATGTTTGGAGAGAGGTCAGAGGCTCGCAGGGTTGGTATGTATCACTGGCATGAAGGAAGTGTTGGAGACAAGGCCAGTGAGGCAGGTAGGGCCAAACCACCCAGGACCTCAAATGCCAGACAGAGGGGCTAAAGGCTGTCCTCGAGAGGCAGCAGAAGACCAGTCAGTTATGTGGATAAAAAAGACTCTCTGGCCAAGCGTGAAGGCTCATGCCTATTATCACAGCACTTTGGGAGACTAAGGAGGGAGGTTTGCTTGAGCCCAGGAGTTTGAGACCAGCCTGGACAGCATAGTGAGACCCCATCTCTATAAAAAATTAGCTGCGCATGGTACTGTGTGCCTGTAGTCCCAGCTACTCGAGAGGCTGAGGCAGGAGGATCGCTTGAGCCTGGGAGGTCTCAAAGCTGAAGTGAGCTGTGATGGCGCCACTGCACTCCAGCCTGGGTGACAGAGGAAGACCCTGTCTCAAAAAACAAAAACAAAAACAGACCCTCTGGGAGTGGGTGGGGGCAGAGTGGACAGGAGAGAAGAGACTGCAGTGATGGTGGTTGGGGGTGCCGAAGCTTGAGCTGTAGCTGGGGCCAGGAGGACAGTCAGGGAGGCTCAGCAGAGAGTCAGGAGGCTGGACGTGGGACATGAAGCTTGGGGGCTGATTGCCTGTGACGTGGCAGGGGCAGGAAGGGACAAAGACAGTACCTGCGGGTCTGCCTTATTGACTGGGTGGACAGAGGGGCCATTCCTGAGATGAGGACGTAGGGAAGATGGGTTTGAGGGCTAGACGCTGAGTTGAGTATGGAACATGGTGAGTTTGAAGGGACAAGGTGGGGCCAGGGTCGGGTGTCCAGGTGACAAATGGTGCCAGATTAAGGCGGAATATAAAGCAAGGTATTATTATTATTAATTAATTAATTTATTTTTTTTTTTGAGATGGAGTCTCACTCTGTCACCCAGGCTGGAGTGCAGTGGTGCAATCTCGGTTCACTGCAACCTCCGCCTCCCGGGTTCATGCCATTCTCCTGCCTCAGCCTCCCGAGTAGCTGGGACTACAGGCACCTGCCACCACGCCCGGCTAATTTTTGTATATTTAGTAGAGATGGGGTTTCACTGTGTTAACCAGGGTGGTCTCGATCTCTTGACCTAGTGATCCACCCATCTCAGCCTCCCAAAGTGCTGGGATTACAGGCGTGAGCCACTGTGCCCAGCCTATTATTATTATTTTTTCGACAGAGTTTCGCTCTGTTGCCCAGGCTGGAGTGCAATGACGTGATCTCGGCTCACTGCAACCTCCACCTTCCGGGTTCAAGCGATTCTCCTGCCTCAGCCTCCCAAGTAGCTGGGATTACAGGCATGAGCCACCACGCCTAGCTAATTTTGTATTTTTAGTAGAGATGAGGTTTCTCCATGTTGGTCAGGCTGGTCTCGAACTCCTGACCTCAGGTGATTCGCCCACCTCGGCCTCCCGAAGTGTTGGGATTACAGAAGTGAGCCACCACGCCCAGCCTATTATTATTATTTGAGACGGAGTCTCCCTCTGTCACCCAGGCTGGAATGCAGTGATGCGATCTCAGCTCACTGCAACCTCCGCCTCCCGGGTTCAAGCAATTCTCCTGCCTCAGCCTCCCGAGTAGCTGGGACTACAGACATGCGCTACCATGCCCAGCTAATTTTTTTGTATTTTAGTAGAGATGGGGTTTCACCGTGTTACCCAGGCTGGTCTCAAACTGATGAGCTCAGGCAATCCGCCCACCTTGGCCTCCCAAAGTGCTGGGATTACAGGCATGAGCCACCACGCCTGGCCTATAAAGCAAGATATTATAAACGATTTTGTTTCCTACTTTTGAAACTGGGGAAAGTAGGAGAGCTTCATAGAATCGTAGAAAATCGTACAAAAGCCCGCTCTGAATGGACGTCTGGGTTTTGAAAGAGCACAGAAAGCCATGAGGTCCTAGACATATTACTGCCTTTCTGGGCCTCTGTTTCCTCAAGCACAGCCTTAGAGGTTACACTGGCCAAGCTGCAGAGTCACCACAGCGTGGAACTTCTTCTCATAGTTACTGTAACTGATTACAGTGCTATGAAGGGGGTGCCACTATTTCCCATTTAATAGATGAGGAAACCAAGGCTCCCAAGGTTCAATGGCTTGCCTGAAGTCACTCGGTAGTGGTGGACCGGGGACTGGAACCCACGTCTGCCTGCCCCAGAGCCCATTGCTCATCTCCACTATATGAGATTATCTCTTTCTGTGGTACCAGTTTTTTGAGCAACCAAAATCAGATGAATTTGTTTTGGAGATAGATATGGAGCAAGTGGAGGCAGAAGGAAACCCAACTCCATGTCACAACAAATGCCCTTCAGGACTTTTCATGCCCCTGTTGACTGCACGTGTTTGGATCCACTAAATAGCTGGATCAAATTTTTAAGGGTTTCTTGTTATCTCTTGCTGTTTCAGTGATCTCCAGGGTCTCTCGGAGTCCCTCTCGTGTTCAGATTTTTTCCAATCTCATTTTCTGCTGTTGTCACCTCTTTCCTCTCACAATATACCCCAAGTTTCAGAAATCATCTGCTGTGTGTTTTTTTTGTTTGTTTGTTTGTTTTTGCACCCGGGCCTTTGCTTCTGCTGTGCCTGCTGCTTTGAACGCCCTTTTCCCACCTTAGATGCACACCTCCCAATCCTGGTGGTCTTTCAAAGTGCTACCTCAGCACCCATTCTCTGGGAGTTCTCTTGGGCCACTCTATACCTCTGTGACCATATCCTCCTCTGGGCCCTAATCATATTATATGCCTATATATGCCTTCTTAGACACCCCTCCACCCTGCCTTCCATTATGGCCTGTCCAGCCTTCCCTTTAATTGCCCATCCATCTCTGATTGTCCATCTGCCCATCTTGTTTCCTCTCTCCCCGTCCATCCGTCTGTCCATCTATCCATCTATCCACTCTGTACATCCATCTATCCATCCATCCATTCATTCATCCATCTCTTTATCCTTTCATCCATCCATTTATCCATCCCATCCATCCATCCTTCCATCTGCCCATCCATCCATCTTAATCATATTATATGCCTACCTCTGAGGGCACCAAGCACCCTGAGGGTAGTTATGTGTTGGGGGGACATATTTCCCCCAATAGAACCAGCTTCTTCAGGGTAGGAACTGTATCTGATTTCTCTCTCCATCCCTCACACTGCTTGGTCCATAACATACCTCAATAAATATTAAATGAATAAGTGATTCGTTTTCTTTCTTCTTGGGGGCTGTAAACCAGTGGTCTGTGCTCTGGCCCTGAGCCAAATGACCTTATGCCTATGATAGCCTGACTGCTAAAAGACCCCCACACTCTGCCCAGTAGCACCCCCTTTATGCAGAGTTTAAAAGTCAGGCATGCAAAATAGAAGCAAAATAGACATTCAGCAGATGTCCCTCCTCCCCTGACTTCTTGTCCCCTCTCCCTCTAATCCTTCCAGCCTGTGGGAGCTCGGAGGCCTCAGCCTACCTGGATGAGCTGCGTTTGGCTGTGGCTTGGAACCGCGTGGACATTGCCCAGAGTGAACTCTTTCGGGGGGACATCCAATGGCGGGTGAGGGGTCAGGGCCTGGGGGTTGGGCATACTGACAAAGGGACTGTGCTCTCCTCCCTCTCTGCCTTCTTTTTTTTTTTTGAGACGGAGTCTCACTCTGTGACCCAGCCTGGAATGCAGTGGTGTGATCCCAGCTCACTGCAAGCTCCACCTCCTGGGTTCACGCCATTCTCCTGCCTCAGCCTCCCGAGTAGCTGGGACTACAGGCGCCTGCCACCACACCCAGCTAATTTTTTTGTATTTTTAGTAGAGACGGGGTTTCACTGTGTTAGCCAGGATGGTCTCGATCTCCTGACCTCGTGATCCGCCCTCCTCAGCCTCCCAAAGTGCTGGGATTACAGGCGTGAGCCACCACACCCAGCCTCTCTGCCTTCTTAGACACCCCTCAACCCTGCCTTCCATTGTGGCCTGTCCAGCCTTCCCTTAATTGTCCATCCATCTCTGATTGTCCATCTGCCCCATCTTGTTTCCTCTCTCCCCACCCATCCATCTGTCTGTCTGTCTATCCATCCATCCACCCTGTACCTCCATCTATCCATTCATCCATTCATTCATCCATCTACTTATCCATCCATCCATCCATTTGTCCATCTATCCATTTATCCATCCATCCATCCATCTGTCCGTCCATCCATCCATCCATCCATCCATCCATCCATCCATCCATCCATCTGTCCATTCATCCATCCATCCATCTGTCCATCCATCCATCTACCTATCCATTCATCCATCCATCCATCTGTCCATCCATCCATCTACCTATCCATTCATCCATCCATCCATCTGTCCATCCATCCATCCCTCTGTCCATCCATCCATCCATCCATCTGCCCATCCATCCATCCATCCATCCGTCCATTCATCCATCCATCCATCCATCCATCCATCCATCCACCCATCCGTCCATCCATCCATCTACCTATCCATTCATCCATCCATCCATCCATCCATCCATCCATCCATCCGTCCCTCATACCCTTGCCCATCTCTTGTCCTTAACCTTTGAGCTAATCTCTTCCCCTATTCATCCCACCCCGCCAGTCCTTCCATCTCGAAGCTTCCCTCATGGACGCCCTGCTGAATGACCGGCCTGAGTTCGTGCGCTTGCTCATTTCCCACGGCCTCAGCCTGGGCCACTTCCTGACCCCGATGCGCCTGGCCCAACTCTATAGCGCGGCGCCCCCCAACTCGCTCATCCGCAACCTTTTGGACCAGGTGTCCCACAGCGCAGGCACCAAAGCCCCAGCCCTAAAAGGGGGAGCTGCGGAGCCCCGGCCCCCTGATGTGGGGCATGTGCTGAGGATGCTGCTGGGGAAGATGTGCGCACCGAGGTACCCCTCCGGGGGCGCCTGGGACCCTCACCCAGGCCAGGGCTTCGGGGAGAGCGTAAGGACCGGGCAAAGCTGGGGGGGCCCCCCCGCGCGGGAAGGACCTAGGGGCGGGATTACATCAGGGATGGGGCGTGGCCAAACCAGGGGCAGGGCTGGTGGCGGCCAGTGTTGGGGAAGGGCCAGTCCTCACCACCCCTCCTTTTGCTGGCAGATGTGTCTGCTCTCGGACAAGGCCACCTCGCTGCTCTCGCTGGATGCTGGCCTCGGGCAGGCCCCCTGGAGTGACCTGCTTCTTTGGGCACTGTTGCTGAACAGGGCACAGATGGCCATGTACTTCTGGGAGATGGTGAGTGCTGACTTGGCGCTCCTGCATCCCTGTCCTTTAGGCCACTGGATGCCAGTGTTCACGATACATTACCATACAATTCCCCGACCCCTGACGTCACCTGACAGGCGCCCCATCCTCCGTCACTGATATATGTCTCCAACTGCTTCCTCTTTCTTTTCTCTCTCTCATATCATGCATTATTTTATGTTTTTATTTTTTGAGACAGAGTCTCGCTCTGTCGCCCAGGCTGCAGTGCAGTGGTGCGATCTTGGCTTACTGCAACCTCAGTCTCCTGGGTTCAAGTAATTCTCCTGCCTCAGCCTCTGGAGTAGCTGGGATTACAGGCACCTGCCCTGCCCCACGCCTGGCTAATTTTTTTTTTTTTTTTTTAGTAGAGATGGGGTTTCACCATGTTGGCCAGGCTGGACTCCTGACCTCAAGTGATCCACCCGCCTCGGCTTCCCAAAATGCTGGGATTACAGGCATGTGCCACTGTGCCTGGCCAAGATTCTCTCTTTGTTTTGGCCTTTGATAGTGTATCTCAGTGTGGATCTCTGTGAATTTCTTTTTTTTTTTTTTTTAAAGATGGAGTCCTGCTCTGTTGCCCAGGCTGGAGTGCAGTGGCATGATCTCTGCTCACTGCAAGGTCCACCTTCTGGGTTCACGCCATTCTCCTGCCTCAGCCTCCCAAGTAGCTGGGACTACAGGTGCCCACCACCACGCCCGGCTAATTCTTTGTATTTTTAGTAGAGATGGGGTTTCACTGTGGTCTTGATCTCCTGACCTTGTGATCCGCCCGCCTTGGCCTCCCAAAGTGCTGGGATTACAGGCATGAGCCACCGTGCCTGGCCTGTGAATTTCTTTTACTTGGAGTTCCTTGAGCTTCCTGGATGTGTAGACTTATGTCTTTCATTACATTTTGGAAGTTTTTAGGACATTATATCTTCAAATATTATTTCTTTCCCTTTCTCTCTCTCTTTTCCTTTTGGACTCTCATTATGTATGTGTTAATATTCTGTATGGTGTCTCGCAAGTCCCTTAGGCTCTGCTTATTTTCCTTCATTTGTTTTTCTTTTTTCTCCTCAGTCTGGATAATCTCAATGGACTTAGCTTCAAATTCACTGATCTTTATTTTGCCTTTTTTATAAATCTACTGTTGAGTCCCTCTAGTGGTTTTTATGTTTCAGTTATTGTGCTTTTTAGCTTCAGAGTTTCTATTTGGTTCATTTCTATCTCTGTAGTCTTTTTTTTTTTTTGAGACAGAGTCACGCTCAGTCGCCCAGGCTGGAGTGCAGTGGCTCAATCTCTGCTCACTGCAAGCTCCGCCTCCTGGGTTCACGCCATTCTCCTGCCTCAGCCTCCCGAGTAGCTGGGACTACAGGCACCCGCCACCACGCCCAGCTAATTTTTTTGTATTTTTTTAGTAGAGACGGGGTTTCACCATGTTAGCCAGGATGGTTGCAATCTCCTGACCTCGTGATCCATGCTCCTCAGCCTCCCAAAGTGTTGGGATTACAGGCGTGAGCCACTGTGCCCGGCCTCTGTAGTCTGTCTTTTTTTTTTTTCCTGGTCCCACTACAAAACTTTATTTTTGATTAGAGTACCATTCTCAATCTCTTCTACAAAAAGCAGAAAAAAAAAAAGCAGCTACTTCACTCAAGACCTATATACATATAAGATGTTTTCTGTGTTTTTTTTCTTTTTTTAATTTTTATTTAAAAAAAATAAATTCAGTGTTCACATTTCTATAAAGAATTAACCCAGTTTCAGGAAACCCTGCCTCTATCTCTGTATTCTTATTCTCTAGGTGGTGAGACATCTTTTTCCTGGCTCCCTTTAGTTCGTTTTTCATGATTTCCTTTAGCTCTTTGAGCATATTTAAGACAGTTTATTTAAAGCCTTTGTCTAGTAAGTTCAATGTTTGAGTTCCCTCAGGGATAGTTTCTATTCATTTATTTTTTTCCTACTCATTTCTATTCATTTCATTTATTTTATTTTATTTATTTATTTGTTGTTGTTGTTGTTGAGACAGAGTCTCATTCTTTCACTCAGACTGAATTGCAGTGGTTTGACCAAAGTTCACTGCAACCTTGACTTCTTGGACTCAAGCAATCCTCCCACCTCAGCCTCCTGAGTAGTTGGGTCTACCAGCCACATGCCAAGATAATTTTAAAAAATTTGCAGAGATGGGGTCTTACTATGTTGCCCAGGTTGGTCTTGAATTCTTGGGCTCAAGCAATCCTCCTGCCTGGGCCTCCCAAAGTGCTGGGATTACAGGTGTGAGCCACCATGCCTGGTCTCTATTAATTTCTTTTTTTTCCAGTATATGAACCATATTGTCTTGTTTCTTTGCATGCCTCATAATTTTTTGTTGAAAAGTGGAACATTTTGAATATGATAATGTGGCAACTCTGGGAATCCGCTTATGCCCTCCCTCCAGGGTTTGTTGTGGCTGCTGCTCCTTGTGGGTCATTGTTGTTTGTTTAGTGACTTTTCTTTTTTCTTTTTCTATTTTTTTTGTGGGGGGGTGGAGTCTCGCTCTGTGGCCCAGGCTAGAGTGTGGTGGTGTAATCTCGGCTCACTGCAAGCTCCACCTCCCAGGTTTAAGCGACTCTCCTGCCTCAGCCTCCCAAGTAGCTGGGATTACGGGTGTGCACCACCACACCCAGCTAATTTTTGTATTTTTCATAGAGATGGGGTTTCACCATGTTAGCCAGGCTGGTCTCAAACTCCTGACCTCAGGTGATCCACCCGCCTCGGCCTCCCAAAGTGTTAGGATTACACGCGTGAGCCACTGCGCCTGCCCTGTTTAGTGACTTCTCTAAACTTTTTTTGGAAAGTCTGTATTCTTTGTCATGTGTGGCCATGGAAGCCCCTCTTCTGTTAGCTTAGTGGTCTGCTAGTGACTTGACAGAGATATCCTTAAATGCCTAGAACCACAGAAGCAAATACAACAAGAAACTCCCTGTAAGTGCTGGGATTAGAGGCGTGAGCCACGCCCACCGTGGCTGTATATTGAAGCAGTCTTTCAATACTTAGCCAAGCTGTTTACAATTCTGCTTTAGTCTTCACTTCCTGCTTGTGTAGAGCCTGAAGTTCAGCCAGAAGTAAAAGCTTCAGGTTTTCTCTGGTATTTTCTGAGCATGCCTCTAGCCCTAGTCATGCATCTAGCCTTCTGGATTTCCTGGTACACAAGGAAGATTTTCAAAGCCCTTATTCCCTCCAAGTATTTCCTTTCATGGCCTCTTTCTTCCCAAGATGCTTAGTGTATCTATTCCTGCCTCTACTGTGATTCCTTGCCTCAGATGGATGTGGTTAATTCATTTGCCTTTAAAAGATTTTAACAGGCCGGGCACAGTGGCTCACGCCTGTAATCCCAGCACTTTGGGAGGCCGAGGCAGGTGGATCACCTGAGGTCAGGAGTTCGAGACCAGCCTGACCAACATGGAGAAACCCTATCTCTACTAAAAATACAAAAAATCAGCCAGGCATGGTGGCGCATATCTGTAATCCCAGCTACTCGGGAGGCTGAGGCAGGAGAATTGCTTGAACCCAGGAGGCAGAGGTTGTGGTGGGCTGAGATCACACCATTGCACTCCAGCCTGGGCAACAAGAGTGAAACTCCATCTCAAAAAAAAAAAAAAGATTTTAACACACACTGCCTGGAAAGCCACTTTTTCTCTGGGGAAAGCTCTAAGGCAGGTGAAGCAAAGTCAAGTCCTTGAGCTGTTGCTTCAGGGAGCCACCAGATAGGGCCACACACACAACCACAATTCTGGAGGGTAAGTCTGAATTGCTCCCTCTAGTACTAGCGACCCACACCAGGAATGTGTGTCTTTGTCTTCAAGGTTGCCACTGAGCTGGGGAGCTGGGGATAGTAAGTGAGTAGGTTGACACAGTACCCTCTTACCGAAATTTAGTAGTCTCTTCATTAAGCATTTTCTTGTTTTTTTTTTTAATAAGTTTTCGATTAGATTCCAGAATTCTAGAAAAGTTGATTCTGACAGTTTTTGATAGCTATTGATTGCTTTTGTGGAGGGATGAAGTTTTGAAGTTCCCTACACTGGCATTTTTGGTCACCTCTCCAAGTGCTTTTAAAAATTTTATTGTTAGAGACAAGGTCTTCCTCAGTCATCCAGGCTGGAGTGCAGTGGCACGATCGTGGCTCACTGCAGCCTCAACCTACTGGGCTCATTCGATCCTCCTACCTCAGCTTCCCTAGTAGCTGGGACTACAGAAGCAGACCACCACGCCTGGCTAACTAAAAAAAAAAATTTTTTTGTAGAGATGGAGTCTCACTATGTTGCCTAGGCTGGTCTTGAATTCCTGGGCTCAAGCAATCCTCCTCATTTGTAACCACTCAATGGGTTACTTTGCCCGCTGCCTAGACAGAGCCGATTTATCAAAACAGGGAAGTTGTAATGGAGAAAGAGTAATTCGCGCAGAGCTGGCCGTGCGGGAGACCTCAGTTTTATTATCACTCAAATCAGTCTCCTTGAGGATTCGGGGATAAGAGTTTTTAAAGATAATTTGGCAGGTAGGGGCTTGGGAAGTGGGGAGTGCTGACTGGTCAGGTTGGAGATGGAATCACAGGGGTTGGAAGTGAGGTTTTTCTTGCTGTTTTCTATTCCTGGGTGGGATGGCAGAACTCCGCTGAGCCAGACTACAGTCTGGGTGGTGTCAGCTGATCCATCCAGTGCAGGGTGTGCAAACCATCTCAAGCACTCATCTTAGGTTTTCCAATAGTGATGTTATCCCCAGGAGCAATCGGGGGAGCCAGAGGCTGCATTACCCCTAACCATAATTTCTAATCTTGTAGCTAATTTGTTAGTCCTGCAAAGGTAGACTGGTCCCCAGGCAAGAAGGGGGTCTTTGGGGAAAGGGCTATTATCAATTTTGTTTCAGAGTCAAACCATGAACAGAATTCCCTCCCAATGTTAGTTCAGCCTATACCCAGAAATGAGCGAGGGCAGCTTAAGGGTTAGAAGCAAGATGGAGTCGGTTAGGTCTGATTTCTTTCATTGTCATAATTTCCTCAGTTATCATTTTTGCAAAGGTGGTTTCACTTCAGCCTCCCAACGTGCTGGGATTACAGTCATGAGCCACTTTACCCAGCCTCCAACTGCTTCTTGACCTGTCTGTGACTGCTGAATTCATTCTAACTGCAGCCCAGCCCCTGACTTGCATCCCTGGTCTCTGAACCACCTGACTTCTGGCATTTTCAACTGACTTTCAGTTTCTTCCAGATACATCTCCAAACATTACTTCATCCTTGGCCCCTGATGACCCCAGTTAGTTTCTGACCTCTGACTCTGTCCCTTCCCTTAACTTCAGGCTTTCTCCCCCTCTATGAACCCTCTTTGACGTATCCGTGCCCTCTTTGTCTCTCCAGGGTTCCAATGCAGTTTCCTCAGCTCTTGGGGCCTGTTTGCTGCTCCGGGTGATGGCACGCCTGGAGCCTGATGCTGAGGAGGCAGCACGGAGGAAAGACCTGGCGTTCAAGTTTGAGGGGATGGGCGTTGGTGCGTGGGGCACGGTGCCTGGGAGCAGGGACGGGGGCTGCCGCCAGAGGGGGATGTGCATCACCGCACTCGTCACATATCCCTGCGCCATCCCCTTAAATTCCCTTTCCTCTCCCCTCACACCCTCACCCTACTCCTTCCCATCCCTGTCACATAACTAACTCCTCTGCCCCTAGACCTGTTTGGCGAGTGCTATCGCAGTAGTGAGGTGAGGGCTGCCCGCCTCCTCCTCCGTCGCTGCCCGCTCTGGGGGGATGCCACTTGCCTCCAGCTGGCCATGCAAGCGGACGCCCGTGCCTTCTTTGCCCAGGATGGGGTACAGGTGAGTATCTGCGACACCAACATCCCAAATAGTCTCCGAGTGGACTCTGGGAAGTACAGGGATGAGCCCCTGCCATTGGGAACATCTATGGTCTTGACTAGCCACTCTCCCTGGAGATTCCCCAGAAAGTCTCTCTTCTTTCTCAGAAAGGCTGCTCTTCCCATAAGAAGCCCCACTCCCTTCCACCAAAAGCCAACCTTCCCACAGCAAAGCCCATCCTCCTAAGAAGTTCCACTCCAGATAGAGAAACTCCTGGTGACCCTATCAGGAAATTCCACCTTTAACCTTGGAAGTCCTTCCCGCTTTCACGGAAGAGTCAATTTCTTTCAAAGGAAGTCCTAGCTCATCCACAGGAAGTCCTATGTCATCCACAGGAAGTCCTTTCCACTTCCTTTAGAGGTCCCTAGTTTCAGTTTTCAGCAATTAGAATGGCCTCACTGAACAATTACCTTTTTTTTTTTTTTTTTGGGACATAAACAAACTTTGGTCTAGGAAATCTCACCCTTCCTATAGGAAATCATCTGCCTTGGGAAGCCCTCCTTGCTCCCACAGTCTCTCCGATCCTGACAAGTTTACATTTTGGAAACATTATCAATATTTTTAGTTTAAATCTGACAGGGGCTCAGAGTCCCACTTCAGTACAGGAAGTTGTGCCCAACAGGAAGTCCCATCCTCATCTGTTGGAATGGTTTGGCTGACATTTCAAACAGCTACCCAGAGTCCCTTGCTGTGGATAGTGGTTAAACTCATGGATTCCAGCTCTACCACATACAAGCTGTGTTTCTTTGGGCCATTTCCTTAACCTCTCTGTGCCTCATGTGTACCAAGGAGGAGATACTAGTACCCACCCCCCTTATGTGTCAAGGGTTCAGTGGACTAATCTACATAAAGTTCTTAGCCCTGTATCTGCCATATGGTGTCAATTTAAGTGTTGACTGTTTACTGCCAAAACCTGGCCCAAGTTGTCTTTGCCCTTCACCACCGTTTCCCTACCTCAATAGTTGTGGCTGTGACACTGGGCACTTGCTGTGTACTCTGGAGCTGTGGTCCAACCCTTGCTGGGCGTCTTAGGGAGGGGGCTGTGGGGGAGATTTGGATCCTAATCCTTCCCACCCCCCACAGTCTCTGCTGACACAGAAGTGGTGGGGAGATATGGCCAGCACTACACCCATCTGGGCCCTGGTTCTCGCCTTCTTTTGCCCTCCACTCATCTACACCCGCCTCATCACCTTCAGGTCAGTACCCTGGGGTGAGGGTGGTGGGGATGGGGGCGGGGTGCTCAGTTTCTCCTTCCTTCCCACTCTGCCCACCTTTCTTTCCTCATTGGCCCATTGTGTCCCTTCCCTAGGAATGGGACTCTCTGTCCCTCCACTAAGGGAGTGCTGTGGGAGGTGAGTTTTAGGGGGATCCTCCCTGTGGTGTCTCTAGTGGCAGTTACTCTGCCTTTCTGGCCATGGCTCTGGGGGAAGGTCCCTTTGGGGTGACTTTAGGAGACCACCTCTCTGTCTCTCTGCCACGTCTCCAGGTGAAGAAGTTTGAGTTTTGCTGGAGAATGCCCCTCCACCTCCTCTTCCCCTCATTTCTCACTCTGTGCTTCCCCCCTTGCCAGGAAATCAGAAGAGGAGCCCACACGGGAGGAGCTACAGTTTGACATGGATAGTGTCATTAATGGGGAAGGGCCTGTCGGGTGAGTGGAGCCTCCAGCACTGTGTGAGGTGGGGACACCCTGGGCAGTTCAGGACATGTGCCACTTCCACGTTGTGTTAGTCCCCTCTTGAGTTGCTACAAAGGAATACCTGAGACTGAGTAATTTATAAAGAAAAGAGGTTTCATTGGCTCATGGTTCTGCAGGTTGTACAGGAAGCATAGTGCTGGCATCTGCTGCTGGTGAGCCCTCAGGAAGCTTCCACTCATGGCAGAAAGTGAGGGAGGAGCCAGTGTATCACATGGCAAGAGCAGAAGCAGGAGTAGGGGGTAACACATAGATCTCATGTGAACTAACTGAGCAAAAAGTCACCAAACGGATGGTGCTAAGCCATTTGTGAGGGACCCACCACCAGGACCCAAACACCTCCCCCAGGCCCCACCTCCAACATTAGGGATTACATTTCTTTGTTCTTTCTTTTTTTCTTTTTTTTTTTTTTTGATATGGAGTCTCCCTCAGTTGTCCAGGCTGGAGTGCAATGGTGCAATCTTGGCTCACTGCAGCCTCTGTTTCCTGGGTTCCTGATCCACCTGCCTCAGCCTCCCAAGTAGGTGGGAGTAGAGGTGCACGCCACTACGCCCAGCTGATTTTTGTATCTTTAAAGTAGAGTCAGGATTTTACCATGTTGGCCAGGCTGGTGTCAACCTCCTGACCTCAAGTGATCCGCCCACTTTGGCCTCCCAAAGTGCTGGGATTACAGGTGTGAGCCACCACGCTCAGCCAGGGATTACATTTCTTTCTTTCTTTTTTGAAACGGAGTCTCGCTGTGTCGCGCAGGCTGGAGTGCAGTGGTGCGATCTCTGCCTCCTGGGTTCAAGCGATTCTCCTGCCTCAGCCTCCTGAATAGCTGGGACTACAGGAGCCCACCACCACACCTGGCTAACTTTTGTACTTTTAGTAGTCACAGGGTTTCACCATATTGGCCAGGCTGGTCTTGAACTCCTGACCTTGTGATCCGCCTGCCTCAGCCTCCCAAAGTGCTGGGATTACAGGCGTGAGCCACCACGCCTGGCCCAGGGATTACATTTCAATGTGAGATTTGGAAGGGACAAACATCCAAACTATATCACATGTCCCATCAGGGACTGAGCTACTGAGGAAGCTTCCCAAGTGCCAAGCTCAAGGCTTGGTTCAAGATTTGGTTCTGCCATCAAGGAGGCCATCACTAGAAACTGATTTGCTTCATGCTACACATACTTCCATCCCTCTGCAGCAAGCGGAATCAGTTCATTGAGGGATTTTTCACCTATTTTGTTCGTGGCCCCAAGGCCCCTGCTTTTAATCACTATGCTATGGTTGCCATAAAGGTATTTTAAAAATCAGGCCTAAGCAAATGAAATAGAATATTTATCAAATTTCTTTTTTTTGTTGTTTTTTGTTTTTGAGACGGAGTCTTGCTCTGTCGCCAGGCAGGAGTGCGGTGCCGCGATCTCATCTCACTGCAACCTCCGCCTCCTGAGTTCAAGCGATTCTCCTGCCTCAGCCTCTTGAGTAGCTGGGATTACAGTCACCTGCCATCACGCCCAGCTAATTTTTTTGCATTTTTAGTAGAGACGGGGTTTCACCATGTTGGCCAGGATGCTCTCCATCTCCTGACTTTGTGATCTGTCTGCCTCAGCCTCCCAAAATACTGGGATTACAGGCATGAGCCACCATGCCTGGCCTATACATAGTTTTTTAAGACAATGTAGAGAGGATACAAAATATTTATCTGTAGCCATAAAAAAGAATGAGATCATTTCCTTTGCAGGGACATGGATGAAGCTGGAGGCCATTATCCGTAGCAAACTAACAGGAACAGAAAACCAAATACCCCATGTTCTCACTTATAAGTAAGAGCTAAATGATGAGAACACATGGACACACAGAGTGAAACAACACACATTGGGGCCCATTGGAGGACAGAGGGTAGGGTGAGGGAGAGGACCAGGAAAATAACTAGTGGGTACTAGGCTAAATACCTGGGTGATGGAATACTTTGTACAACAAACCCCCATGACACAAATTTACCTACCTAACAAACCTGCACATGTACCTCTGAACTAAAAATAAATGTCAAAAGATAAAAAAAAAAAGAACAAAACATGTATCAAGAGAGAAGGGAAAAACTAAGATAAACATTTGGACCACTGAGAAAGGTTGATAGAAGGCCCCAGTGTCTGAGGTCAGGATCAGTAATGGTGTCCTTCCCTAGCAATTTCTCATCTGCACATGTGGTGATGATGACGACCTTGATAATAGCTGATGTTATGAAACACGTACAATGAGCAACTATTGTGCTAAATCCTTTTGAAAATCAGTTGTTGTTTTTTTTTTGAGACGGAGTCTCGCTCTGTTGCCCAGGCTGGAGTGCAGTGGCGTGATCTTGGCTCACTGCAAGCTCCGCCTCCCGGGTTCACACCATTCTCCTGCCTCAGCCTCCTGAGTAGCTGGGACTACAGGTGCCCACCACCACACCCGGCTAATTTTTTTGTATTTTTAGTAGAGATGGGGTTTCACCGTGCTAGCCAGGATGGTCTTGATCTCCTGACCTCGTGATCCACCCGCCTTGGCCTCCCAAAGTGCTACGATTACAAGCATGAGCCACCGCACCTGGCCGAAAATCAGTTCATTTAATTCTCAACAACCCAATGCAATAGGGTCTATAATTATTAGCATTTTGCAGATGAAATAATGGAGTCATTAAGTCACTTGCCTCAGATCATGAGGTTGGTAAATGGTAGAGCTGAGATTTGATCCCAGATCTTCTTGTACCAGAGTCTGTGCTCTCAGCCACTGTGGAGAGCCACCCCCACTGAGAACTCTGTTGAAGGGCAGATCCCAAGATCCCCCCCTGAGAGGCTGGGGCTGAGCCCAGGAATCTGTGTGTGGCCTGGCTGTAGGTGATTCAAGATGGCAGAAGTCGGGAGCTCTGTGACCCACCGCTCTCCCTTCTTACCAGGATTCTGCAGAAGGAGAACTGTGAAATATCATGATGGTTTTCTCTGTCAGTAGGGAGCTTGCCGTCCTCTCTGCATCTGACCCTCTTTCTCTAGGAGTTCTTAGTTTCTGTAGCTTTCACTATTCTCCTCCTCCTCCTTCTCCTCCTCCTCCTCTTCCTCTTCCTACTCATCCTCCTCTTCCTCCTTCTCCTCCTCATCCTCTTTCTCCTCCTCCTCCTTCTCCTCCTCCTTCTCCTTGTCATCCTCCTTCTCCTCCTCCTCTTCATCCTCCTTCTCCTTCTCCTCCTCCTCTTCCTACTCATCCTCTTCTTCCTCCTTCTCCTCCTCATCCTCTTTCTCCTCCTCCTCATCCTCCTCCTGCTCCTGCTCCTCCGCCTTCTCCTCATCCTCCTTCTCCTCTTCCTTCTCCTCATCCTCCTTCTCCTCTTCAACCTCCTTCTCCTCCTCATCCTCCTTCTCCTCTTCATCCTCCTTCTCCTGCTCATCTTCCTTCTCCTCATCCTCCTTCTCCTCATCCTCCTCCTCCTGCTCCTGCTCCTCCACCTTCTCTTCATTCTCCTTCTCCTTCTCCTTCTTTCTTCTTCTTTGAGACAGGGTCTTGATCTGTCACTCAGGCTGAAGTGCAGTGGTGCGATCATGGCTTACAGCACCCTCAACCTCCCAGGCTCAAGCCATCCTCCCACTTCATCCTCCCAAGTAGCTACAGATGCATGCTATGCTCGGCTAATTTTTATATTTGTTGTAGAGATGGGGTTTCGCCATGTTGCCCAGGCTGGTCTCAAATTCGAGGGCTTAAGTGATCTTCCCACCTCGGCTTCCCAAAGTGCTGGGATTACAGGCATACACCACTGCACTCGGCCTCACTTATTTCCTTCCTTCCTTCTTTCCTTCCTTCCTTTCCTTTTCCTTCCTTCCTTCCTTTCTTTCCTTCCTTCCCTTTCCTTCCTTCCCTTTCTTTCTCTCTCTCTGTCTCTCTTTCTCTCTCTCTGTCTCTCTTTCTCTCTCTGTCCCTCCCTCCCTCCCTCCCTTGCTTCCTTCTTTTCTTCCTTCCTTCCTCCCTCTCTTTTCTTTCTTTCTCTATCTCCTTCCCTCCCTCCCTCTCTCCCTCCCTCTCTCCCTCCCTCCCTCCCTTCCTTCCTCCCTTCCTCTCTACCTTCTGAGACAAGGTCTCACTCTGTTGCCTCTGCTGAAGTATAGTGGCTTGATCTTGGCTCACTGCAGCCTCAACCTCCCAGTGTCAAGTGATTCTCCTGCCTCAGCCTCCTGAGTAGCTGGGACTGCAGGTATACACACACCTGGCTTTTTTTTTTTTTTTTTCTGTAGAAATGGGGTTTCACCATGTTGCCCAGGCTGGTGTTGAACTCCTGGGCTCAAGCGATCTGCCTACCTTGGCCTCCCAAAGTGCTGGGATTTCAAGCTTGAGCTACCACGCCCAGCCTCACTTTTTTTTTTCTTTTTTTTTAAATAGCAGCTTTATTGAGCTGTAATCCACATATCATACAGTCACCTGCTTAAGGTATAAAATTCAGTGGTTCTTGGTATACTCACAGAATTGTGAAATCATTACCACAATTCATTTTCAAACATTGTCATCACTCCAACAAGAAACTCTGTGCATACTTAGCGCTGCTTTTCATTTTCCCAGCCCTAGGCCACCATTAATTTACCTGCTGTCTCTGGGTTCGCCTGTTTTGCACACTTCACATAAGTGGAGCCATGCACTCTATGGTCTTTTCTTCGTCTTCTTCTTTATTTTTTTATTTTTTAAGACAGAGTTTTGCTCTTGTTGTCCAGGCTGGAGTCAGTGGCGCGATCTCGGCTCACCACAACCTCTGCCTCCCAGGTTCA
The DNA here is from genome assembly GCF_028885625.2 of Pongo pygmaeus. NCBI lineage: Eukaryota > Metazoa > Chordata > Mammalia > Primates > Hominidae > Pongo > Pongo pygmaeus. The sequence goes on from NC_072393.2 coordinate 55,322,322, forward strand.
AGCGATTCTCCTGCATCAGCCTGTCAAGTAGCTGGGATTACACGCATGCACCACCATTCCCGACTAATTTCGTATTTTTAGTAGAGACAGAGTTTCTCCATGTTGGTCAGGCTGGTCTCGAACTCCCGACCTCAGCTGATCTGCCTGCCTTGGCCTCCCAAAGTGCTGGGATTACAAGTGTGAGCTAGCGCGCCCAGCCCGTTTCTACTTTAATTTTTTTTTTTTTTTTTAAGACAGGGTCTCGCTCTATTGCCCAAGCTGGAGTGCAGTGGCATGTTCATGGCTGACTGCAGCCTGGGCCTCCTGGACTCAAGTGATCCTCCCATTTCAGCCTCCCCAGTAGCTGGGACTATAGGTGCTGGCCCCTATTACTGGCTAAATTTTTATTTTTATTTATTATTATTATTATTATTATTATTATTGAGACAGGGTCTCACTCTGTCGCCAAGGCTGCAGTGCATTGCAACCTCCGCCTCCCGGGTTCAAGCGATTCTCCCGCCTCAGCCTCCCGAGCATCTGGGACTACAGGCATGCGCCACCAGACCCGGCTAATTTTTGTATTTTTAGTAGAGGCAGGGTTTCACCATGTTGTCCAGGCTGGTCTCGAACTCCCTACCTCAGGTGATCTGCCCGCCTTGACCTCCCAAAGTGCTGCGATTACAGGCGTGAGCCACCGCGCCTGACCCGGCTAAATTTTTAAAATATTTTTTGTAGAGATGAGGTTTTGCCATGTTGGCCAGGCTGGTCTCCAGCTCCTTGGCTCAAGCGATCAATCCACCTCTTGACGGGAGATTTCAGAGGTCAGAGGTTAGATACAAGAGTCAAAACCCAAGAAGGTAGCGCTGGGCAGACTGAGTTTCGGGTCAGGCAGGGTCAGATGTGCCAAGCCAAAAGTCTCGATGATGGTGGAGATCAGGACTCAGAGGTCAGAGTGAGGCCTCCTCCCTTCTCTTTTCTCCCCCACAGGACGGCTGACCCAGCCGAGAAGACGCCGCTGGGGGTCCCGCGCCAGTCGGGCCGCCGGGGTTGCTGCGGGGGCCGCTGCGAGGGGCGCCGGTGCCTACGCCGCTGGTTCCACTTCTGGGGCGCGCCGGTGACCGTCTTCATGGGCAACGTGGTCAGCTACCTGCTGTTCCTGCTGCTTTTCGCGCGGGTGCTGCTCGTGGATTTCCAGCTGGCGCCGCCCGGCTCCCTAGAGCTGCTGCTCTATTTCTGGGCTTTCACGCTGCTGTGCGAGGAGCTGCGCCAGGGCCTGAGCGGAGGCGGGGGCAGCCTGGCCAGCGGGGGCTCCGGGCCTGGCCATGCCTCACTGAGCCAGCGCCTGCGCCTCTACCTCGCCGACAGCTGGAACCAGTGCGACCTGGTGGCTCTCACCTGCTTCCTCCTGGGCGTGGGCTGCCGGTGAGTGCCCCGGGGCCTTGGAACCCTGGCCCCTGGCCACCTCTCATCCTTCCTGCCTTCTCCCGGGGTCTCCACTCCCGGCTTCCCCGCAGCTGGGCAGCAGGTCAAGCCAACCCTGCTGATTGGAGAAAAACAAACAAAACCCCTCTTAGGAAAGGCGGGCATGACGATTGCCCCAGGGTAATTGGCTGGCCCCTGGAGATCTGGCTTCAGGGACGGCAGGATTCAGGAGAAAACCCCACCGTCCGCCACTCAGCCTCTGCTATTTATTGCTAGGTCTGAAGGTTAACAGATATTTATGGGAGCGCCCTGACCTGGGTGCCAACCTCACCTCCTCCCTCCTCTTCCTCCACGTAGCTCGTTGGTCCCAGGCCCCTTGCCCTCCTGCCCCCGACTTACTCTTTCTTTCTTTCTTTCCTTTTTTTTCTTCCTTTCTTCCTTTTTCTTTCTCTTTCTTTCTTTCTTTTTTTCTTTCTCTCTTTCTTTCTCTCTTTCTTTTCTTTCTCTTTTTTCTTTTTCTTCTTTCTTTTTCTTTCTTTTTTCTTTTTCTCTTTTCTTTCTCTCTCTCTCCCTCTCTCCTCTGCCCCTCTGCCTCCCTCCCTCCCTCCCTCCCTCCTTCCTTCCTTCCTTCCTTCTATCCTTCCTTCCATCCCTCCAAGCTAAGGGTTTAACCCTTGCCCTGCCTGCATTATGGCATATCCTGCATTAGGATACTCCTCCTTTTGAGGAGAGCAAACAGAAAAGTTTGTGGATACAACCTGGTGACTGGTCTTTTGTTTTTTGTTTTTGTTTTCTTTCTTTTCTTTTCTTTTTTTTTTTTTTTTTGGAGCCAGAGTTCCGCTGTGTTGCCCAGACTGGAGTGCAGTGGTATGATCTTGGCTCACTGCAACCTCCACCTCCTGGGTTCAAGCGACTCTCTTGCCTCAGCCTCGGGAGTAGCTGGGATTACGGGCATGCACCACTACACCTAGCTAAATTTTTTTTTGTATTTTTTTTGTAGAGATGGGGTTTTGCCATATTGACCAGGCTGGTCTTGAACTCCTGGCCTCAAGTGATCCACTCGCCTTAGCCTCGGAAAGTGCTGAGATTACAGGTGTGGGCCACCGTGCCTGGCCAACAACCTGGTGACTGTTTACAAGGGACCTGACACATCCTGAATGGTTGACAGTGATGACAGTGATGATCCCTACTCAAGCTTTTCTCAGTAGACACGCTGAGAGGCAGGCTTCCTGTAAGCTGTGTTAGCAGTGTTACAAAGTGATTCAACATAAATAATTTATTCAAGCAGGGAGCAAGATATGAGAGTTTTGCAGAACACTAATACTTCTGTTTGTCATTTGTTGTATTTTGTATAAAGTGACTTTTGAGATGAAAGGGCTAAGGCCATATGCTACCATGCTCTAGGATTGCCAGCAATGTTTTGGACAGTTTATCAAGCCCACCACTTTCCAGGTGAAAAATGGAAAGATCTCAGCTTAAAAGGGAGAAATGGGCCTGGTATGGTGGCTCATGCCTGTAATCCCAACACTTTGGGAGGCTGAGGCGGGTGGATCACCTGAGATCAGGAGTTTGAGACCATTCTGCCCAACATGGTGAAACCCCATCTCTACTAAAAATACAAAAAATTAGCCAGGCGTGGTGGCAGGCGCCTGTAATCCCAGCTACTCGGGAGGCTGAGGCAGGATAATTGCCTGAACCTGGGAGGCGGAGGTTGCAGTGAGCCAAGATCACGCCACTGCACTCCAGCCTGGGTGAAAAGAGCAAAACTCCGTCAAAAAAAAAAAAAAAAAAAAAAAAAGTGAGAAATGTCTAATCATCTCCGGAATTGAATGGATGAATTATCCTTTGTTTTGCCAATTCCCTCTAGATGAACATTTAGGTTCTCTCTTTCTTTCTTTCTTTTTTTGTTTTAAATAGAGACAGGGTCTCACTGTGTTGCCCAGGCTGGTCTCAAACTCCTGGGCTCAAGCAATCCTCTCACCTTGGCCTCTCAAAGTGCTGGGATTACAGGCGTGAGCTACTATGCCCAGACTTCTGTTTTTTTATTATTCCAAAATAATAAAAGTTTACATCCCAGATGTAAAGTTTATGGGTCAAAGGGTACATATATTCTTGACATGGATAGATTTCCTTCTAAGTAGCTTCACCCATTTCCACACCTGCCATCAGGGTAAGAGAGTGCCCCCTTGAGGCCATGCTCAACAATGCCTGATACTTTCACTCTAAAATGTAGCTCTCAATTTAACTGAAAAAAAATTTGCCAATTTAATGGGTAAACATGACCTCTCCTTGTTATAATTTATGTACTCTTGACTACCAGGTAGGCTGGACATCTTTTCCTAAGCTTCATGGCCACATGTCCTTGTGCCCCGTTGTTTTTTTTGGTTTTTGTTTTTTTTTTTGAGACGGAGTCTCGCTCTGTCGCCCAGGCTGGAGTGCAGTGGCACAATCTCGGCTCACTGCAAGCTCCGCCTCCCGGGTTCACGCCATTCTCGTGCCTCAGCCTACCGAGTAGCTGGGACTATAGGCGCCCGCCTCCACGCCCGACTAATTTTTTGTATTTTTTAGTAGAGACGGGGTTTCACCGTGTTAGCCAGGATGTTCTCGATCTCCTGACCTCGTGATCCGCCCACCTCGGCCTCCCAAAGTGCTAGGATTACAGGAGTGAGCCACCGCGACCGGCCACCCTCCCGTTTTTTTAATTGGGGTTCATTGATTTGTATATATACACATATACATACTCCTTATACTCTGGATCCTAATCCTTGGTAGTTTTGTTTGTCTTAATATCTTCAAATCTTCTCGAAGTCTGTGGCTTGTCTTTTCACTTTCACTTTTGTATGTTTCCTTTCTTTTTTTTTTTTTTTTTTGAGCCTGCCTCGGCCTCCCAAAGTCCTGGGATTACAGGCGTGAGCTACCGCATCTGTCCATACACTAGGTTTTTAATCCATCCAAAGTTTAAGTACATGAGGTTGCAAAATAGGGGCAGAATTTTTATTTTCCCCATAGGAATTTTTGATGTTTACTGGCCGTTTGAACGTCCTCTGTGAATTGTACGTAGTATCCTTTATCTGGCTTCCTTCCTGTTCCTTCCTTTTGCATATTAGTTTGTAGGGACTGTATATGTTTTGCCTTTTATAGGTCGGACAGATATTCCGGCAGTTTTTCCAGCTTGATTCTTACAGGGACCAGCTCTTTGCTAAGGCCATCGTTCATTCAGTCATTACTTAATAGGCGCAGCCATTTTAAAAATGGGTGCCAGTGCCCTGCATGGACCAGCTTGGCACTGAATAAATTTCAGTAAACCCCGGGTGACTGGGAGGGTCCTGGTCCTGCCCGGTGGAGGCTGCAGCTTCATCTGAAGGATGGCATTGGGAAGACTCCCATTTTCCTTGGCGTCTTGTGACACTTGACTCTTGTGGCATCTCCCCACACCCCAGGCTGACCCCGGGTTTGTACCACCTGGGCCGCACTGTCCTCTGCATCGATTTCATGGTTTTCACGGTGCGGCTGCTGCACATCTTCACGGTCAACAAACAGCTGGGGCCCAAGATCGTTATCGTGAGCAAGATGGTGAGGCAGGGGCGGGGCTGAAGTGGGCGGGGCCATAGGGAAAGGGGTGGGGCCATAGGGAAAGGGGTGGGGCCAGGGAGGGAGTGGTCCGTGGAGAAGGGGCGTGACTTTGGGGAGCAATGGGGCGTGGTTTTGGGATATAGGGGTGGGGCCAGAGTAGGGAAGGGCGGGGCCAGACTCAGCCACATCTCCCCACAGATGAAGGACGTGTTCTTCTTCCTCTTCTTCCTCGGAGTGTGGCTCGTGGCCTATGGCGTGGCCACGGAGGGGCTCCTAAGGCCACGGGACAGTGACTTCCCAAGTATCCTGCGCCGCGTCTTCTACCGTCCCTACCTGCAGATCTTCGGGCAGATCCCCCAGGAGGACATGGACGGTAGCGGGGGATAACAGGGCCTGACAGCCTTCCTCTGAGTCTCTGTCCCTGCTCTCTGGGTCTCTGTACCCCTGTCTCTAAGAAAATGTCTGTCTCTCTGAGTCTCTGTCTCCCTCTTTCTCTGGATCTCTGAGTGATACCCTATATTCCCCATCATCATCTCTCTGGGTCTGTGCCTACCCCACCCCCTCTGTCTTTCTGTCTTTTTTTTTTTTTTTTCTTTTTTTTTGAGATGGATGTTAGAAAGGTTTGTTTTTTAGTGTCGTAAAGAAATAGTACTTGAACATAAATTTAATTTTTTTAGTAAGGCCATTTTTATTTTTTGTAGAAAGGGTACACTCGCCAGCAATTTTGTCATGAGAGTACACCGAACAAAGGAGATAGGGTCATTTATAACCTGACGTGTCTATTTTACCGCTGTGTCTGGTTTTTATTGGCTGGAACCGGACTTTACATTTTGTATTTGTCTTGATTGGCTAGTAACTTAGAAGTTTTTAAAAGAAGCAAAGGCAGAGGAGAACAAAGGAAGGAGGAAGTAACTTGTGGAATGTTGAGAAAGGTAAAAACACTTTTAAATAAGGAAGAGGAACAGGGTATGACTTAATGCTTGCTTGGACCAGTATAAGTATGTCAGGGCAAATATTTAGGCTAAATTGTGGGAGCTAAGAACATAAAGTACATTGATTTATTTTTTATGGCTAGTGGATATTTAAGAATGTTAGCGCAAGTCTTTGAATAAATTTTGTTTCGAAGAGAAGTTACTATTTATTGTTAATTAGATGGTGAGGAAAGCCTTTGAAGAGGAACCTGTACTTTACTTTTTACATGGAGTTTTGCTCTTGTTGCGCAGGCTGGAGTGCAATGGCACGATCTCAGCTCACTGCAACCTCCACCTCCCAGGTTGAAGCGATTCTCCTGTCTCAGCCTCCCGAGTAGCTGGGACTACAGGCGCGTGCCACCATGCCTGGCTAACAGTTTTGTATTTTTAGTAGAGAGGGGGTTTCATCACATTGGTCAGGCTGGTCTCAAACTCCCGACCTCAGGTGATCCGGCCATCTCAGCCTCCCAAAGTGCTGGGATTACAGGCGTGAGCCACTGCACCCAGCAGTCTTCCTGTCTTTCTTAGGTCTCTGTCCCCCTCACCCCATCTCTGAACGTCTCTCTTCACAGTGGCCCTCATGGAGCACAGCAACTGCTCGTCGGAGCCCGGCTTCTGGGCACACCCTCCCGGGGCCCAGGCGGGCACCTGTGTCTCCCAGTATGCCAACTGGCTGGTGGTGCTGCTCCTTGTCATCTTCCTGCTCGTGGCCAACATCCTGCTGGTCAACTTGCTCATTGCCATGTTCAGGTGAGGCCTGACTGCTCTCTGATCCGATCCCACCCAGTATGACCCGTGGCCCTCTCATGACTCTTGAACCCTGTCTAATGAATTCTGTCTTTAGTCCCTGAACTCTGATCCAATCTAATGCTGCCTTCTCCCCAGCCCCAAACAGACCCTGCTTGTGACTTGGACTTTGGACTGATCCTCTCCCTGAGCCCAGGTTGAACTTCCTTATTTTTATTTTTTTGAGACAGGGTCTCACCCTGTTGCCAAGGCTAGAGTGTGGTGGTGTGATCATAGCTTACTGCAGCCTCGACCTCCTGGACTCAAGCAATCCTCCTGCCTTAGCCCCATAAGTAGCTGGGACTACTTAAAATTAGCCAGGCCAGCATGCCTGCCTAATTAAAAAAGTTTTTTGGAGAGAGGGGGGTCTCACTCTGTTGTCCACGCTGGTCTCGAGCTCCTGGACTCAAGTGATCCTCCCTCCTCAGCCTCCCAAAGTGCTGGGATAATCTGTTGCCTAGGCCGGAGTGCAGTGGCAAGTTCTCAGCTCACTGCAACCTCCGCTTCCCACTCCCCCACACCCAGTTAATTTTTTGTATTTTTAGTAGAGACAGGGTTTCACCATGTTGGCCTTGAACTCTTGACCTCAAGTGATTGGCCCGCCTCGGTCTCCCAAAGTGTTGGGGTTACAGGTGTGAGCCATCGCGCCCAGCCAACTTTGTTTTTTATTGTAGTAAAATTATATAAAATTTCACATTTTTACTTCTTCTTCTGTTTTTTTTTTTTTTTTTTTTGACGGAGTCTCGCTGTGTTGCCCAGGCTGGAGTGCAGTGGCGCGATCTCAGCTCACTGCAAGCTCCGCCTCCTGGGTTCATGACATTCTCCTACCTCAGCCTCCCGAGTAGCTGGGACTACAGGCATGTGCCACCACACCTGGCTAATTTTATGTATTTTTAGTAGAGATGGGGTTTCACCATGTTAGCCAGGATGGTTTCGATCTCCCGACCTTGTGATCCACCTGCCTCACCCTGCCACGGTGCTGGAATTACAGACATGAGCCACCGCGCCGGGTGGTCATTTTTACCATTTTAAGTGTACAAGTCAGTGACATTAATGACATTTACAGTGCTCTGCAACCATCACCACTATCTATTTCCAATACGTTCTATCACCCACAACAGAAAGTGTGTCCCCGTGAAACAGCAACTCCCCACTTCCCCTCCCCACAGTTCTTGGTAACCTCTAGTGTATTTTCTGTCTCTGTGGATTTAGTCTAGATGTTTCATGTAAGTGGAATTATGCAATATTTGTCTTTTGGTGTCTGGCTGATTTTACTGAGCATGTTTTCAAGGCTCATCCATGTTGTAGTGTGCATCAGAACTTCATTCATTCCGTTTTGTGAATGAGTAATATTCTATTGTACAAATAGACCACATTTGAGCCCGTCATGGTGGCTCCTGCCTGTAATCCCAGCACTTTGGGAGGCCTAGGCGGGTGGATCACCTGAGGTCAGGAGTTCGAGACCAGCCTGGCCAACATGGCGAGACCCCCCCCTCTTTACTAAAAATACAAAAATTAGCTAGGCTCATGTCTGTAATCCCAGCTACTCGGGAGGCTCAGGCACGAGAGTCGCTTGAACTCAGGAGGCGGAGGCTACAGTGAGCCAAGATCGTGCCACTGCACTCCAGCCTGGGCAACAGAGTGAGACTCCATCTCAAAAAAAGAAGACCACATTTGATTCACCCACTCATCTGTTGATGAACACTTGGGTTCTTTCTGCCTTTTGGCTATTGTGACTAATGTTTTTTGGAACATTGGCATGGAAGTATCTATTTGAATCCTTGTTTTTATTTCCTTTGGGTGTATATCTCAAAGTGGAATTCCTGGGTCATATGGTAATTCTACGTATAGCTTTTTGAGAAACCACCAAACCGGTTTCCACAGTAGCTGCACCATTTTCCATTCTCACCAGCAGTGTATGAGGGTTTTAATTTCTCCACATCCTAGCCAACACTTGTTATTTTCCTTTTGCAAAAATTATAGTCATCCAGCTTGGTGTAGTGGCTCATGCCTGTAATCCCAGCACTTTGGGGGGCTGAGGTGGAAGGATTGCTTGAGCACAAGAGTTCAAGACCAGCCTGGGCAACATAGCGAGGCTGCTGTCTCTACCAAAACACCAGAAATTGGATACCACTTCACACCTGCAGCCTCAACGTCCTGGGCTCAACTGATCCTCCCACCTCAGCCTCCCAAGCAGCTGGGACTACAGTTACGTGCCACCACACCTGGCTTGTTTTTTTATTTTTTTACTTTTATTTTATTTATTTATTTTTAGTAGAAACGGGGTTTCACCATGTTAGCCAGGATGGTCTCGATCTCCTGACCTTGTGATCCACCCATCTCGGCTGGATCCCAAAGTGCTGGGATTACAGGCATGAGCCACTGTGCCCAGCGGCTATTTTTTTGTTTTTTTTTAATGAAACTCCTTTTTAATCCTGTGTTGGGTCCCTCTGTTTGCTTCCTTTCTTGTTGGCATGATTTTTGCTGAGAAAATATAAAATTTCATTGGCTTGGGGTTTTGTTTTTTTTTCAGAGATGGGGTCTTGCTATGTTGCCCAGGCTGATCTTGAACTCCTGGGCTCAAGCAGTCCTCTTGCCTTGGCCTTCCAAAGTGCTGAGATTACAGGCATGAGCCCCTCTGCTGGACCTATTGTATTAGTTTCCCAGGGCTGCTAAAGTACCAAAAACTGTGTGGCTTTAAATCACAGAAATTGTCTCACAATTCTGGGTGCTAGAGGTCCAAAATCAAGGCATCTGCCAAGTTGTTTTCTTCTGAGGGATGTTGGGGAGAGTCTGTTCCATGCCTCTCCTGTCACGTCTAGTGCTTTGCTGGCCATCTTTGGCTTCTAGTTGCATCCTTGAAACTTCTGCTTTCATCTTCCAAATTTCCCCTTTTAATAAAACGTTACTTAAATTGGATTAGGGACCACCCTAATAACTTAATTTTAACTTGATCACATCTGTAAACTCTATTTCCGAATAAAGCCACATATTTCATAAATAAAAACATTTAAAAAGGTCTCATTCTGAGGCACTATGGGTTATGACTTCAACATATCTTTTTTTATTTTTATTTTTTTATTTTTTTTGAGACAGAGTCTTGCTCTGTCACCCAGGCTGGAGTGCAATGGCGTGATCTCGGCTCACTGCAACCTCCACCTCCTGGGTTCAAGGGACTCTCCTGCCTCAGCCTCCCAAGTAGCCGGGATCACAGGCGCCTGCCACCACGCCCAGCTAATTTTTGTATTTTTAGTAGAGATGGGGTTTCACCATGTTGCCCAGGCTGATCTCAAACTCCTCAGGTGATCCACCTGCCTCGGCCTCCCAAAGTTCTGGGATTACAGCCGTGAGCCACTGGACCCGGCCGGACTTCAACGTATCTTTAGCGGGATACAATTCAATGCATGACACTCATAGATTTATGAGTTTATTTCTGGACTTTCAATTCTATTCCACTGGTCTGTGTCTATCCTTATGCCAGTACCACACAGTTTTTTGGGTTTTTTTTGAGACGGAGTCTCGCTTTTGTCACCCAGGTGGGATTGCAGTGGCGGGATCTCTGCTCACTGCAACAGCCGCATCCCGGGTTCAAACGATTCTCCTGACTCAGCCTCCTGAGTAGCTGGGATTACAGGCACCTGCCACCACGCCTGGCTAATTTTTTTGTATTTTTAGTAGAGATGGGGTTTCACCATGTTGGCCAGGCTAGTCTTGAACTCCTGACCTCAGGTGATCCGCCTCAGCTTCCCAAGGTGCTGGGATTACAGGCGTGAGCCACCGTGTGTAGCCCACACAGTTTTGATTACTGTAGGTTTGTAGCAAATTTTGACATTGGAAGTATGAGTCTCCTTTGTTATTTTTCAAGATTGTTTTGGCTATTCTGGGCCTCCTGCAATTCCATATAAACTTGCAGATCAGAGTTTCCATGTCTGTCAAAAAGGTTGTTGGAATTTTCTTTTTTTTTTTCTTTTTTTTTTTTTTTTGAGACAGAGTTTCACTCTTGTTGCCCAGGCTAGAGTGCAATGGTGCGATCTCAGCTCACCACAACCTCTGCCTCCCGGGCTCAAGCGATTCTCCTGCCTCAGCCTCCCGAGTAGCTGGGATTACAGACATGTGCCACCACGCCCGGCTAATTTTGTATTTTTAGTAGAGATGGGGTTTCTCCATGTTGGTCAGGCTGGTCTCGAACTCCCGACCTCAGGTGATCCGCCTCCCTCGGCCTCCCAAAGTGCTGGGATTACAGGTGTGAGCCACCGCGCCCGGCCAGTTGTTGGAATTTTCATAGGGATTGCGTTGAATCTGTAGATTGCTTCGGATAGTATTGATATTTCATCTAGGGGTTCTTTTTAATGCTTTTCCAGCAGTATTTGGTAGTTTTCAGGCTACAAATAGTTCACCCTTTTGGTTAACTTTATTCCTAGGTGTTTTACCTTTAGATACTGTCGTAAGTGGAATTGCTTTCTTAATTTCCTTTTTGGATTGTTCATTGTGGGTGTGTAGAAACACAACTGATTTTTGTGTGATCTTGTACCCTGCAACTTTGCTGAATCTGCAGCTCTAGAAGCTTTCTTGTGATTCTCTGGCATTTCCTATATATAGGATCATGTCATCTGTGAATAGAGATATTTTTACTTCTTCCTTTCCAATTTGGATGCCTTTTATTTTTTTTCTTGTTTAATTGTTCTAGCCAGAACTTCCAGTACAATGTTGAATAGCAGTGGTAAAAGTGGACATCCTTGTCTTGTCCCTGATCTTAGGCAGAAAGCTTTCACTCTTTGACCATTGGGTATGACGTTAGCTGTGGGTTTTTCAGAAGTACCTTTTCTCATGTTGAGAAAGTTTATTTCTATTCCCAGTTTATGATTTTTAAAAATTATGATGCATGGTGGCTTATGCCTGCAATCACAATACTTTCGGAAGCCAAAGTGGGAGGATCACTTGAGGCCAGGAGTTCAAGACCGACCTGGGCAACATAGTGAGGCCCTATTTCAATAAAAAAATAAAAAATTTGCCAGGCATGGTGGTGCATGCCTGTAGTCCCAGCTACTCAAGAGGCTGAGGCGGGAGGAAGGCTTGAGCCCAGGAGGTCAAGGCTGTGGCTTCAGTGAGCCATGATTTCACCACCACCATGATCGTGCCAGCAACAAAGTGAAACCTTGTCTCAAAAAAAAAAAAAAACAAACGCTCTGCGTGGTGGCTCACGCCTGCAATCCCAGCACTTTGGGAGGCCGAGGTGGGCAGATCATGAGGTCAGGAGATCGAGACCATCCTGGCTAACACGGTTGTAGGGGCCAGCCCTACAGGGTCTGTGGGTTTTTCTCCCCATGTGTGGAGACAAGAGATTGTAGAAATGAAGACAGAAGACAAAGAGATCAAAGAAAAGACAGCTGGGCCTGGGGGACTACTACCACCAAGACGTGGAGACCAGTAGTGGCCCCGAATGGCTGGCTGCACTGTTATTTATTGGATACAAAGCAAAAGGGGCAGGGTAAAGAGTGTGAGTCATCTCCAATGATTGATAAGGTCACGTGAGTCACGTGTCCACTGGACGGGGGCCCTTCCCTGTTAGGTAGCAGAGGCGGAGAGAGAGAGGACAGCTTACGTCATTATTTCTTCTATGCTCTTTTAAGAAAGATCAAAGACTTTTCAATACTTTAATACTTTCACTAGTTTTGCTACTGCTATCTAGAGGGCGGAGCCAGGTGTACAGAGTAGAACATGAAAGTGAAACACGAGCGTGACTGCTGAAGCACAGCATCACAGGGAGACGGTTAGGCCTCTGGATGACTGCGGGCGGGCCTGACATCAGTCAGGCCCTCCACAAGAGGTGGTGGAGCAGAGCCTTCTCTAAACTCCCCCGGGGAAAGGGAGACTCCCTTTCCCGGTTTGCTAAGTAGTGGGAGCTTTTCCTTGGCACTGACGCTACCTCTAGACCATGGTCCACTTGGTAACGGGCATCTTCCCAGACGCTGGCGTTACCGCTAGACCAAGGAGCCCTCTGGTGGCCCTGTCCAGGAATAACAGAAGGCGTGCACTCTTGTCTTCTGGTCACTTCTCATCGTGCCCCTTCAGCTCCTATCTCTGTATGGCCTGGTTTTTCCTAGGTTATGATTGTAGAGCAAGGATTATTATGATATTGAAATAAAGAGTAATTGCTATAAACCAATGATTGATATTCATATATAATCATATCTATGATCTATATCTAGTATAACTCTTGTTATTTTATGTGTTTTATTACACTGGAACAGCTCGTGCCCTCGGTCTCTTGCCTTGGCACCTGGGTGGCTTGCCACCCACACATGGTGAAACCCCATCTCTACTAAAAATACAAAAAATTAGCTGAGCATGGTGGTGGGTGCCTGTAGTCCCAGCTACTCGGGAGGCTGAGGCAAGAGAATGGCATGAACCCAGGAGGCGGAGCTTGTAGTGAGCCGAGATTGTGCCACTCCACTCCAGCCTGGGGGACAGAGTGAGACTCCATCTCAAAAAAAAAAAAAAAAATCATGAAGTGTTGTTGAATTTTGTCAAATGCCTTTTCTGTGTTGGTTGAGAAGATCATGTGGTTTCCCCCACACCTTGTTCTATTAATGTGGTGTTTGCATTGATTTTTGTATGTTTCGCTACACTTACTTTCCTAGGATAAATCCCATTTCATTGTGGTATAAAATCCACTTAATATGCTGCTGAATTAGATTTGCTTGTATTTTTTCAGGATGTTTACATGTATATTCATAAGGGCTACTGGTCTGTAATTTTCTTGTGATATCTTTATCTGGCTTTGGTATTACGGTAATGCTGGCCTCATAGAATGAGTTAGGAAATGTTCTCTCCTTTTCAATCTTTTGGACGAATTTGAGAAACATCCTTGTTATTATAATTCTTCTTTAAATATTTGATAGAATTCACCAGCACAGCCATCTGGTTTTGGGCTTTTCTTTATTGAAAGGTTTTTGATTCAATCTCTTATGATAATTCTACTGAGATTTTCTGTTTTTTCTTGAGTCAGCTTAGGTAATTTGTGTGTTCCTAGGAATTTGTCCATTTCATTTATCTAGTTTGTTGACATATAATTGTTGATAGTATTCTCATACAATCCTTTTTATTTCGGTAAGGTCAGTAGTAATGTCTCCATTTTCATTTCTGATGTTAGTTATTTGTGTCCAGGCTAACTTTTGAGCCCAACTTTAACCTGACTTCAACCTCTACCTTATACCATGATACCATCCCCAACTTGACCTCTGACATCTGACCCTTGGCCCTTCTAAACTGACTTTTTTTTTTTTTTTTTTTTTGAGATGGAGTCTCACGCCGTCTCCCAGGCTGGAGTGCAGTGGCACGATCTCAGCTCACTGCAACCTCCACCTCCTGGGTTCAAGAGATTCTCCTGCCTCAGCCTCCCCAGTAGCTGGGATTACAGGCACCCGCCACCGCACCTGGCTCATTTTTGTATTTTTAGTAGAGATGGGGCTTCACCATGCTAGCCGGGCTGGTCTGGAACTCCTGACCTGAAGTGATCCGCCTGCCCTGGCCTCCCAAAGTGCTGGGACTACAGGAGTGACCAAACGCACTCGGCCCTAACCTGACTTCTAATCGCATCCTGTAACCTCTGACTTTAGTGATCTTGACTTCTGTCTGCTGCCATAGACTTTGAACAATTATTGGCTGGCATCTAACCTTCGTCCTTGCCCTTGGCTGGGCCCTGACCTCAAGTGACCTTTGACCTCTGGCCTTTGCAGTTACACATTCGGCAAAGTACAGGGCAACAGCGATCTCTACTGGAAGTCGCAGCGTTACCGCCTCATCCGAGAATTCCACTCTCGGCCCGCGCTGGCCCCGCCCTTTATCGTCATCTCCCACCTGCGCCTCCTGCTCAGGCAATTGTGCAGGCGCCCCCGGAGCCCCCAGCCGTCCTCCCCGGCCCTCGAGCATTTCCGTGAGAACAGAGCTTGGCTTAAAAAGGAGAAATATAGGGGACTGGGAGCCTGGAAGGCGAGGGGAAGGGGGCATGCCCCAAATGACTAACGGGCGTGGCTTAGGTAGTGAGGGGCGGGGTTTAAGCAACAAGAGGCGGAGCTTAAGCACTGAGGGGCAGGGCTTACGGGTGAGGGGCGGGGCATGTTCTCGAATCACCAGGGGCGGGTCTGGGATAGTGTGTTCTGAGGGTGTCGGAAGGGGCAGCTGGGCTTGGGAAGGGGCGTGGCCTGAGCCCTTTGACTCCGCCCGCCCCTGCAGGGGTCTACCTTTCTAAGGAAGCCGAGCGGAAGCTGCTAACGTGGGAATCGGTGCATAAGGAGAACTTTCTGCTGGCACGCGCTAGGGACAAGCGAGAGAGCGACTCCGAGCGTCTGAAGCGCACGTCCCAGAAGTGAGAGTGGGGCCTGGTCGGGGATGGGGCTTCTGGCCTGGGGCGGATCCTGACTTCAGCTGAAGGCAGGGTCCTGGGAGGGAGGGAGAGAGGGAGGAGGCCCGGGAAGCAGGAGGAGCCCCGGGGGGGTGGGTGGGCTGAGGGTGCCCCCGGTAAGAGGCCCTCCCTTCTCAGGGTGGACTTGGCACTGAAACAGCTGGGACACATCCGCGAGTACGAACAGCGCCTGAAAGTGCTGGAGCGGGAGGTGAGGGCTTGGGGCCTGGCTTGGGGACTGTGGCAGGGGTCGGGCAGGGGTTCCCATCTCCTGCTCTGACGTTCCTCCCATTCCCCAGGTCCAGCAGTGTAGCCGCGTCCTGGGGTGGGTGGCTGAGGCCCTGAGCCGCTCTGCCTTGCTGCCTCCAGGTGGGCCACCACCCCCTGACCTGCCTGGGTCCAAAGGTCAGTGTGTAGCATCAGCCTGTGCATCTCCAGCCTCTGTTCCTGTATTTTTGCGTGTTTTTCTCTCTCGGCGCCTTTCCAGTGTCCCTGGGTCACTTTCTTGGTCTCCTTTGAGCGTTTTGTACTCTCAACTTCGTGTTCCTTCTTTTTTGCCAGTCTCCCAGTTTTTCTGTCTCTCCCCTTCCCTGCCAATCACCTGCTCTCTCTTTTCTCTCTTCCCCCAGACTGAGCCCTGCTGGCGGACTTCAAGGAGAAGCCGCCACAGGGGATTTTGCTCCTAGAGTAAGGCTCATCTGGGCCTCAGCCCCCGCACCTGGTGGCCTTGACCTTGAGGTGAGCCCCGTGTTCATCTGGGCCACTGTCGGGACCACCTTTGGGAGTGTCATCCTTACAAACCACAGCATGCCCGGCTCCTCCCAGAACCAGCCCCAGCCTGGGAGGATCAAGGCCTGGAGCCCGGGCCGTTATCCATCTGGAGGCTGCAGGGTCCTTGGGGTAACAGGGACCACAGACCCCTCACCACTCACAGATTCCTCACACTGGGGAAATAAAGCCATTTCAGAGGAATCGTGTCCGGAGGCTTGATTCTTGGGGGAGCTGGTGGGTGTCTAGGTCCAGGATGGGAGCTGGAGCTGGGGTGTTGGGTTTGGGGTTCTTGGTGGATTTGCTGCTGTAATTCAGACATTTTGGAGTCCGTATCAGATATTCAGATATTTTAGAGTCAATGGAACCTGAGCCCCATTGTTCTTGCCTGAGACCCAGTACTTCTGTCTGCGCTGTTCTGACGGCTCTCGCTTCAGTAGGACAAGACCCCATCTGTACCCCCCCCCACCCAGTTTCAACTTTCCAGTGGAAAAATAACTCAGTGATAATAAGCAAATTATTTCCTGGAATGGAGGTGGGTGGGTGTTGTGTACATCTGCTTTGGCAATAGGGAAATGGATGATGCAAATTTGAGTAGATAAATGCATACGTGTCTTTAAAAAGTCTAATTAGTGGGAAATTGCAGGCCAGGCGCACACAGGGTTGAGGCAAATATGCGTGATTATACATGCAGCTTAACTAAATAACCCATAACAAGCTAAACTGGTAATGACAAGGTTGAACTGACAGCAATTATTAGTTAAATAGCAAGAAAGCCACCAACAACCAACACATCCAAAAATCAAAACCAAAACATCCTTCCTCCAAATTGGAGGAGATCCAAGTATCTGTCACTGTGGGTGCAGAGTAGTGTTGAAACATTGCCAAGTGTTGTGTGGCAACTGCAACTTCTCTGGAAGATGCTGAGTTAGTTCTCACCAACCCAAGTAGCAATAATCACTGTAATGTAACCTACTTCCTTCCATCCTTCCTCCCTCCCTCCCTCCCTCCTTTCCTCCCTTCCCCCCTCCTTCCCTCCCTTCCTTCTTCCTTCCTTCCTTTCTTTTCTTCTTCTTTTTTTTTTTGAGACAGAGTCTCTCTCTGTCACCCAGGCTGGAGTGCAGTGGCATGATCTCAGGTCACTGCAACCTCCGCCTCCTGGGTTCAAGCAATTCTCCTACCTCAGCCTTTGGAGTAGCTAGGATTACAGGTGCCCGCCACCACTCCTGGCTAATTTTTGTATTTTTGGTAGAGAAGGGGTTTCACCATGTTGGCCAGGCTGGTCTCAAACTCCTCAACTCAGGTGATCTGCCTGCCTCGGCCTTCCAAAGTGCTGGAATTACAGGCATGAGCCACCACACCTGGCCACTTTTTCTTCTTTTCTTTCAACAAGGTCTCACTCTGTCACCCAGGCAGAAATGCAGTGACTCAATCACAGCTCACTGCAACCTCCGCCTCCTGGGCTCAAGCAATTCTCCCACTCAGCCTCCTGAGTAGCTGGTTCTACAGGCTCACACCACCATGCCCGGCTAATTTTTTGGATTTTTGGTAGAGATAGGGTCTCACCATATTGCCCTGGCTGGTCTCAAACTCCTGGGGTCAAGTGATCCACTCACCTTGGCCTCTCAAAGTGCTGGGATTACAGGCGTGAGCCACCGTACCCAGCCTCTAGTACTTTCTCTATATATGTGTCTAGCATTGTTTTAAGTGCTTCACGTGCACTAAATCAGTGAATCCTATGATAACCATATAAGTAGGTTCTATTATTGTCTCCATTTTGCAGATGAGAAAAGTGAGACACAGAAAAGTAGCTCAAATAAAGTTACAGATAGAAAGTGGCTGAGTTAGGGGCTAGGCGTGGTGGCTCACGCCTGTAAAACAGCACTTTGGGAGGCCAAGCAAGTGGATCACTTGAGGCCAGGAGTTCGAGACCAGCCTGGCCAATATAGCAAAACCCCATCACTACTAAAAATACAAAAATTAGCCGGGTGTGGTGGTGGACACCTGTAGTCCCAGCTACTCGGGAGGCTGAGGCAGGAGAATTGCTTGAACCCGGGAGGTGGAGGTTGCAGTGAACCAAAATCGTTCCACTGTACTCCAGCCTGGGCGACAGAGCAAGACTCTGTTTCAAAAAAATAATAGTAAATAAAATAAAAATTGAAAGTGGCTGAGTTGGAACAGAAATCTGGGCAATCCAGAGAGCATCTGTAATGCACGATTTTATATTTGGAAATGTCAACTGCTGTGAAGCCACAGGAACTCAGTCCATGTGCGAGTTTGAGCTTTTGTCTCTCAGCTGCAAATCCACCCTTGCCTCAGCTCTGTGATGTTGGGGCGGAGCCTCTGCAAGCCACGTTTTTGCTTTCCCAGCTGGGTTGCTATAAGCCCCGGCCTAAAGAGGGCGCTAGACGGAGACCGGTGATTGGAGGAGGAAGCAGGGATTTGCTCCACCTATTTGCTCCAGGCTTCCAAGCAAGCGTCGCCCCAGAACAACGCTCCCTCTGACAGCAGCAGTTCCTTCCAGGGTTTTTTGTTGTTGTTGTTAAGACGGAGTCTTGCTCTGTCGCCCAGGCTGGAGTGCAATGGCGCGATCTCAGCTCACTGCAACCTCTGCCTCCTGGGTTCAAGCAATTCTCCTGCCTCAGCCTCCTGAGTAGCTGGGATTACAGGCATCTGCCACCACGCCCAGCTAATTTTTGTATTTTAGTAGAGACAGGATTTCACCATGTTGGTCAGGCTGGTCTCGAACTCCTGACTTCAGGTGATCCAGCTGCCTTGGCCTCTCAAAGTGCTGGGATTACAGGTGTGAGCCACCACGCCTGGCCCTCTTCCAGGTTTTAAGTTTTATTTTTTGGCACCTCCCTAACCTGTTTCTTTTTCTATTTCTTTTTCTATTTCTGTCACCCAGGCTGGAGTGCAGTGGTCGAGGCTCACTGTAGCCTTGACCTCCCAGGCTCAAGCCATACTCCCACCTCAGCCTCCAGAATAGCTGGGACCACAGGTGCACGCCACCACACCCAGCTAATTTTTTGTTTTCAAATTGTTTCGTAGAGATGGGGGTCTCGCCATGTTGCCCAGGTGGGTCTCAAACTCATGGGATCAAGGGATCCTCCAACCTCGGCCTCCCAAAGTGCTGTGATTACAGGCATGAGCCACTGCGCCAGACGCCATACCCAGCATCATTGTCAGCCTTCTGTCACACCAGCACCACCCTGGTAGCCCCTGGCTCTAGTCTGGGTTTCGGTTCTGCAGGGCTGCTGCCTCAACATTTTAGGTTCTGATAGCTCCATTCTCAGTCCTGGAGTGACAGGTGTAGCCTGCAGTTACTATTTTTATACGGTGCAGTTACTATTTCTGCGCTGTTTCTTCTCATTCCTTTCATGGTTTCCTGAGACCTGTTTAATTTATCTGAGACCCGTGTATTAATTCATCTCTGCTGAAGTATCTATATAACAGGGAACTCCAGGTCGTGTGTGTAGAAATCTGACATGAGTCATCAAAATGGAGAATTTGCACGAATTCCACATGGAAAGCGATTTGGAGACCAAAAATTCCTTAATTGAAGAGGAGGCTGGTACTCTTGAGGAATTACCCTAAAATAACTGCTGCAAGCTTATATTTTGCATCTTCCATTCAAATAGGACTTGTCTCCATTTATGCAGTAACTGTGTATTGGGGAAAGGAAAATACTCAGACCTTTTACGGATTAGCAGACACTGACCTGGCCTATTCATTCATTTTTGAGGTGCAGTCTCACTCTCTTGCCCAAGTTCGAGTGCAGTGGTGTGATCACAGCTCACTGCAGCCTGGCTCAAGTGATCCTCCTGCCTCGGCCTCCCGAGTAGCTGGCATCACAGGTGCACGCCACCATGCCCATCAATTTTTTTTTTTTTAATTTAGGCCAGTGCGGTGGCTCATGCGTGTAATCCCAGCACTTTGGGAGGCCGAGGCAGGTGGATCACCTGAGGTCAGGAGTTCGAGACCAGCCTGGCCAACATGGTGAAACCCTGTCTCTACTAAAAATACAGAAATTAACCGGGCATGGTGGTGTGTGCCTGTAATCCCAGCTACTAAGGGGGCTGAGGAATGAGGATCACTTGAACCTGGGAGGCGGAGGTTGCAGTGAGCCGAGATCGTGCTGCACTCCAACCTCGGCAACAGAGCGAGACTCCGTCTCAAACAAACCAAACAATTGGTCTTTAATAATTTTTTATTTTTTGAGACAGAGTCTCGCTCTGTCACCCAGGCTGGAGTGCAGTGACGCGATTTCAGCTTAATGCAACCTCCACCTCCCAAGTTCAAGCAATTCTCCTGCCTCAGCCACCTGAGTAGCTGAGATTACAGGTGTGCACCACCATGTCTGACTAATTTTTGTATTTTTAGCAGAGATGGGGTTTCACCATGTTGGCCAGGCTAATAAAGTTTTAAAATAAAAAAATAAAATAAAAAAGAAAAATATACCACATTCGAGGTATTTTCCAACCCATTTAGTGAGTAACCTACAAAAATGCCAACTCGGAGTGTGGTCCCAGTGCATGAGAAGGCTCTGCATCCGGCCCATGCTGAGTTTAAGCTCAGTCTTGTGACTCAGCAGCTCACATGATACTCAGAAAAGAATGTGGCAAATTGAGATGCTGTACGACCTCCAGAAAGTGCCAATAGGAGCATTTTCCAGCATAAACTCGTAGGATTTTGGCACAAAGCTATGCCATCTTCTACACACAACTCATCTCTGTGAAGAAACAATTCATTGTCTCGGTTAGAGATGGATACCTGGCCATGGAGCCCCAAGCAATGATAAAACCTGATCTGACCATCAGGAACTCGGGTGTAATCCGACCCACAAATCCAGAAGATTGAGCACAGGCAATGGCAGTGCATCAGGTGGAAATAAGAAATAAAGTGTTGGCCGGGTGCCGTGGCTCATGCATGTAATCCCAGCACTTTGGGAGGCCGAGGCAGGTGGATCACCTGAAGTCAGGAGTTCGAGACCAGCCTGGCCAAAATGGAGAAACCCCATCTCTACTAAAAATACAAAATTAGCCAGGCATGGTGGTGCATTCCTGTAATCTCAGCTACTCGGGAGGCCGAGGCAGGAGAATTGCTTGAACCTGGGAGGCAGAGGTTGTGGTGAGCCGAGATAGCACCGTTGCACTCCAGCCTGGGCAACAAGAGCGAAACTCCGTCTCAAAAAAAAAAAAAAAAAAAGAACTAAGGTGTTGGCATAAGCAACAACACAAGCAAATTGCTTGAGTGGACAGCACAGACCGTTCTGCCATCTATACCCACTGTTTTTTCTTCTCTCCATTTATACCCATGGCTTCATGGACAGCTCCTCATGATTTTTTTTCTTTTCTTTCTTTCTTTTTTTTTTGAGATGGAGTCTTGCTCTGTTGCTCAGGCTGGAGTGCAGTGGTGCGAGCCCGGCTCACTGCAACCTCTGCCTCCCAGGTTCAAGTGATTCTCCTGCCTCAGCCTCCTGTAGCTGGGACTACAGGTGTGCGCCATCACGCCCAGCTAATTTTTGTATTTTTAGTAGAGACGGGGTTTCCCCATGTTGGCCGGGCTGGTCTCAAACTCCTGACCTCAGGTGATCTGCCCTCCTCAGCTTCCCAAAGTGCTGGGATTACAGGTGTGAGCCACCGTGCCAGGCAGCTCCTCGTGATTAATTGAACTCGTGAGGACACAACTTTGGGCTGGTTTTTAGGTGGCTCAGCATGATATACTAGGATTCTCAGAATCAGCCGCATTGCAGCCCTCAGAGGAACCAGCACTAGCCTGGCAGTCTCCCTGCCAGAAATCTGAGCCCCAGCTCAGCAATGCCAACTTCTGAGCTGGGCAGCAACCCTGAGCAACCAATCTCAAGAGCCCTGAGGTTCATCTGATCCTCTCTTTGGTAACATAGCAGGATTGGCTCAGCAAGCCTGCACTGACGCCACAGATACAGAAGAACAGGCTGATACCAACTGCTGAGCCCCAGAGGCTGCCCTTTTCTAGCCAGAACATTTTTCCTTACCAGGAAGCTGTCATGGCCACATAGAAGTTTCCTCTTCCCTGATTCTATAAATACAAAGACACAGTCCTTCTTTACTGGGATGCTGCTGGCCACGGTGCAGGCAGACCGTTCATGTCCAGCCAGAGTCATGGGGTGGAGGGACGCTCCCTCCTCTACCTGTGCATCTTCCCTCAATGAATCTACTATTCACATCTCTATCGCACAGGCCTAGTGGTATGTATGACAGTTGGTGACCACAGAGGAAAATTCTCCATCTGTCCTGGTGCCATGTTCTTTTTGTTTGTTTGTTTTTAGAGGAAGTCTTGCTCTGTTGCCTAGGCTGGAGAGCAGTGGCGCGATCTTGGCTCACTGCAACCTCTACCTCCCCAGTTCAAGCGATTCTCCTGCCTCAGCCTCCTGAGTAGCTGGGATTACAGGTGCCCACCACCATGCCTGGCTAATTTTTGTACATATATGCGTGTATATATTCATATATATGTATGTATATACATATATGTGTATATATACACGTATATACACACACATATATATGTATATACATATATATGTATTTTTTTTTTCTAAGACTGAGTCTTGGTCTGTCACGCGGGCTGGGGTGCAGTGGCACGATCTTGGCTCACTGCAACCTCTGCCTCCCCAGTTCAAGCCATTCTCCAGCCTCAGTCTCCCGAGTAGCTGGGACTACAGGCGCCTGCCAACACACCTGGCTAATTTTTGTATTTTTAGTAGAGACAGGATTTCACCATGTTGGCCAGGCTGGTCTCGAACTCCTGGCCTCAAGTGATCCGCCTGCCTCAGCCTCCGAAAGTGCTGGGATTACAGATGCGAGCCTGTGCGCCACCGCCCCCAGCCTGCAACATGGAGTTTGGCCCACTATGGCGGTGGAAGACATTCCCTCCTAATGGTGATGGCAGGTCACATGTAAGGCCAGTGAGTAAACTGGATGTCCGTGAAGCAAGGGTGGGCAGCATAGCTGTGGTCAGCTAGTGCAGTGTCCTCTGGAGAGACTGCTGAGGGGGTGGGATGGCTGTGGTGTCCCCTCACCCGGGACCTGGTGAGGCCCCCTAAGATGCTGTCTGTTCCAGGTCTCAGGTGCAGGGAAAGACAGATGACTGTAAACAGAATGTGTAAGACACCAGAGGCCCCCAGACAAGCAGGTCATTTGAAAAACATGGTTCATTGTATACAAAAAGAAATCTCTAGGTAGCGGGGCTGCAGGTTGTCAGAGGAAAGGAGGCAGGAGGCTGGGATGAGGGCTAAAGAGTGCAGATGCAAATTACAAAATTAGCTGAGTGTGGTGGTGGGCGCCTGTGGTCCCAGCTACTCAGGAGGCTGAGGTGGGACGATCACTTGAGCCTGGGAGGTCGAGGCTATGGTGAGCCATCATCATGCCACTGTACTCTGCCTGGGTGACAGAGGGAGACCCTGTTTTAGAAAAGAAAAAGACTGAGGCCAAGGAACTGGTAATGTCAAAAGGACGACGCGTGTGGCTAGAGGGAAAGGAGCTGTAAGGTTGGCTCAATGCTGCAACCAAGCAAATGGGCTGCGGCCAAAACTGGGATGGATTTGCCTTTTTATTTATTTTTTATTTTTATTTTATTTTTTTGAGACGGAGTCTCACTTTGTCACCCAGTCTGGAGTGCAGTGGTGCAATCTCGGCTCACAGCAAATTCCACCTCTTGGGTTCAAGCGATTCTCCTGCCTCAGCCTCCCAAGTAGCTGGGACTATGGGCATGCGTCACTACTCCCGGCTAATTTTTGTTTGTTTGTATTTTTAGTAGAGATGGGGTTTCACCGTGTTAGCCAGGATGGTCTCGATCTCCTGACCTCGTGATCCACCCGCCTCGGCCTCACAAAGTGCTGGGATTACAGGCGTGAGCTACTGCACCCAGCCGGATTTGCCTTTTTAGAACAAAGATGTAGGCAAGCCAAGGGGCTGATACACAAACCCAGATTAAGTTTGGAAAAACTGTGGGTATTGGACACACGTTTTTGCTTCTCTTGAATATCTAGGATTCGGATGGCTGGATGGTATAGGAAGTGTACATATGACTTTATAAGAAACTGCCAACATCTTTTCCGAAGTAGTTGCACCGTTTGAATTTTGAATTTCCACCAGCAATGCGTGAGAGCGTTCTAGTGGCCCTGATCCTTACCAGGACCTGCTATTATCAGTGCTTATGATTTTTTCTTTTTTTTTTTTTTTGAGACAGAGTCTCGCCCTGTCACCCAGGCTGGAGTTAGTGGCATGATCTCGGCTCACTGCAACCTTCACCTCCCAGATTCAAGCAGTTCTCCTGCCTCAGCATCCTGAGTAGCCAATATTACAGGTGTGCACCACCACACCCAGCTAATTTTTTGTATTTTTAGTAGAGATGGAGTTTCACCATGTTGGTCAAGCTGGTCTCGAACTCCTGACCCCAAATGATCCACCCACCTCGGCCTCCCAAAGTGCTAGGATTACAGGCATGAGCCACCATGCCCAGCAAGTTTGTTTGTTTGGTTTTTTGTTTGTTTGTTTTGCACAAAGTATTGGCTGGGCACAGTGGCTCACGCCTGTAATCCCAGCACTTTGGGAGGCTGAGGTGGGAGGATCACTTGAGGCCAGGAGTTTGAGACCAGGCTTGGGCAACATAGTGGGACCTTATGCCTACAAAAAATTTTTAAAAATTAGCTGGGTGGGGTGGTGTGTGCACCTGTAATCGCAGCTACATGAGAGGCTGAGGTGGGAGGCTCACTTGAGCCTGTAAGTTTGAGGCTACAGTGAACTATGATTGCACCATTGCATGCCAGCCTAGGTGACAGAGCAAGACTCTGTCTCCCCGCCCCACCCCCCAAGGAAAGTATCAGGTAACGTGTACAAGTTTTTGTTCGAAGACCTGTCTTCAGTTCTTTTGGGTAGGTACCTAGGGGTGGAATGACTGGGTCATATATATGCTAATTCTGTGCTTAACTTTTTGAGGAACTGCCAAACTGTTTTACACAGTGGCTGGACCATTGTACATTCTCACCAGCAATGTATGGGGGTTCTGATTTCTTCACATCCATGACAAACACTTGTTATTTGTAGTTTGTTTTCTTTTCTTTTTCTTTTTCTTTTGAGATGGAGTTTCACTCTTGTTGTCCAGGCTGGAGTGCAGTGGCACAATCTCGGCTCACTGAAAACTCTGCCTCCTGGGTTCAAGCGATTCTCCTGCCTCAGCCTCCTAAGTAGCTGGAATTATAGGTGCCCGCCACCACGCCTGGCTAATTTTTGTATTTTTAGTAGAGATGGGGTTTCACCATGTTGGCCAGGGTGGTCTCCAGCTCCTAACTTCAGATGATCCGCCTGCCTTGGCCTCCCAAAGTGCTGGGATTACAGGCGTGAAACACTGTGCCCGGCTCAGTTTGTTTTCTTGATCGTAGCCATCCTAGTGGGTGTGGAGTGGTGTCCCATTGTGGTTTTGGTTTGCATTTCCCTAAGGACTAGTGATGATGAGCATCTTTTCATGTGTTTTGACCTTTGACCATTCTCACATTCTTTTTTTTTTTTTTTTGAGACAGGGCTGGAGTGCAGTGGCATGATCATAGCTCACTGCATCCTTGAACTCCTGGGCTCAGGCGATTCTCCCACCTCAGTCTCCTGAGTAGCTGGGACTACAGTTGTATGCCACCATGCCTGCGTAATTGATAAAAAAATTTTAGTAGAGATGGGATCTCACTATATTGCCCAGACTGGTCTCAAACTCCTGAGCTCAAGTGATCCTCCTGCCTCAGCCTCCTGAGTAGCTGGGATTACAGGTGCACACCACTATACCCAGCAAAGTTTTAATTTTTTTTTAAATAGAAATGGGTTTCATTATGTTGCTCAAGCTGATCTGGAACTCCTGGGTTCAAGCGATTCTCCTGCCTTGGCCTCCCAAAGTGCTGGGATTACAGGTGTGAGCCACTGTGTCCAGCCTTATGCGTTCTTTGGAAGAAATGACTTTTGGGTAATGGCTTGCACTGTTGTGTTGTATCAGCTGCCGTCCAGTTGAAGCTAACTAAGGGCAGGTGGGTGTTGAATGAGGACAATGCCCACCTGCCCTTAGTTAGCTGTGGCTGCAAGAACAAAGACCCTGTTATCCCAATCATCATCATGAGGACTAGCTGGGCCACAGCTTAAAGGGACATTTCATAGCTTAAAAAAGACAAACTGTTGGTCCTGCCACCTCCAACTACAAAGGTGTCACAACTGATAAGCCTTTTGGGATCTTGAAGACGCCACATCTCACGTGTGGAAATTTCACTAATGCGGCTGCAGCAAGTGACCAGATGGCCGCATTTGAGTGGGAGCCTCTTTAGCAAGAGCTTTTTAAAATCAAGCTCCACCCAGGAGCTCTTTATCTTCTTCAGAACCCACGGGATTACAGACGTCTGCACCAGCCCCCGTGGGACCTTGGAGTCCAGGAGAACCAATATGAAGGCGCTGATGCTCATGCTGCCTGCTGGCTGGTGAGTAATAAAGTCCCTTGTCTCTGGCCCAGGAGTCTTGTGTCTTCTGGCAACATTTGTGAAACAGTAATGGGCTAGCTTGTTTTATTTTATTTTTATTTTTTATTTTATTGATTGATTCATTGAATTAGGGACAGGGTCTCACTCTGTCACCCAGGCTGGAGTGCAATGGTGCACTCCAACCTGAGCTCAAGTGATCCTCCCACCTCAGCCTCCCGAGTAGCTGGGACTACAGGTGCATGCCACTATGCCCAACTAATTTTTTACATTTTGTACAGACAGGGTCTGGCTACATTGCCCAGAGTGGTCTCGATCTCCTGGGCTCAAGGGATCCCCCTGCTTCAGCCTCCCAAGGTGCTGGGATTACAGGCATGAGCCACTGCACCCAGCCCAGGCTGGCTTGTAAGTAGGACAAAATGAAAGTCCAGACCTGGTAGTGTTGAAAAGGATGGGATGTTGGCAAAGGTGTGGCTTTCTAGAATTGGAAGGACAGGGCCTCAATGGGCCTGGTTCAAAAATATGAGAAGAATCCCTGGGATCCAGTAGGGAATTCTCTCATCCAAGTAGAGGACGATGGCCAGGAATAGAGGTCCCCACTGTCCTACTTGTATTTTTTTTTTTTTTTTTTTTTTTTTTAGATGGAGTTTCACTTTTGTTGCCCAGGCTGGAGTGCAGTGGTGCAATCTCAGCTTACTGCAACATCCGCCTCCTGGATTCAAGCAATTCTCCTGCTTCAGCCTCCCGAGTAGTTGGGATTACAGGCATGTGCCACCATGCCTGGCTAATTTTGTATTTTTAGTAGAGACGGGGGTTTCTCCATGTTGGTCAGGCTGGTCTCGAACTCCTGACCTCAGGTGATCCACCTGCTTTGGCCTCCCAAAGTGCTGGGATTCCAGGCGTGAGCCACAGCACCCGGCCTGTCCTACTTGTTAATGAGGCTCAGTGGCTACAGATAGGATCAAAATCAGTGGGCAAAACAGTGGGCAAATGGTGCCTGGCTGCACCTGGGTTCTTACCCTTCTCCAGGCAGGTGGAAGAAGAAATGGGATCATGACAGTGAGGCAACAAGCCCCAGGGACCCAACCAAAAGGCAGCATGGCTGTGGCCGCTGGGTCAAAGGGTCTCTGAAACTGCAGTGATATCAGCAATGAGGACCTTGTTATTTGTTTCTTTGTTTTGAGACAGGGTCTTGCTCTGTCACCCAGGCTGAAGTACAGTGGCGCAAACATGGCTCACTGTAGCCTCAAACTCCCAGGGCCAAGGGGTCCTCCCCACTCAGCCTCCCGAGTAGCTGGGACCACAGGTATGCACCACTACACCCAGCTAATTTAAAATTTTTTTGTAGAGACAAGGTTTCGCTATGTTTCCCAGGCTGGTCGTGAGCTCCTGAGCACAAGTGATGCAATCACCGCGGCCTCCGAGAGCCCTGAGATTACAGGCATGAGCCACTATGCCCTGCCTTGCTATCTGATATTGAGCCTTGAGTGGGCTGAAAACATTAGTGAAGAGCCCACCCTGCTAGTGTTTCTGGCCCCACCACGGTCCAATTTGGATCCAGTCCACAGCTGGGTGCAGGGCTGGTCAAAGATGCTGAGGACTGGGAGGGCTGAGCCTGGCCATCTGCGGAACAGCAGAAAGAGAGGGGCCTCTGTGCCCAAGAACTTGCTGGGTCCTGGGAGGTACCTGGGTTGCAGCTCTGGCACTGATTCTGGAGGGAGGAGCCAAGTAAGCCGATAGAGAGGTCAACAATGAAGCTTTTTGGTGTTTGTCTTGCTCTGTCGCCCAAGCTGGAGTGGAGTGGCATGATCTCGGCTCACTGCAAGCTCCGCCTCCTGGGTTCACGCCATTCTTCTGCCTCAGCATCCCCAGTAGCTGGGACTACAGGTGCCCGCCACCATGCCCAGGTAATTTTTTGTATTTTTTTATAGAGACAGGGTTTCACCGTGTTAGCCAGGATGGTCTCAATCTCCTGAACTCATGATCCACCCGCCTCTGTCTCCCAAAGTGCTGGGATTACAGGCATGAGCCACCGTGCCCGGCCTTTTTTTTTTTTTTGAGATGGAGTTTCACTCTTGTTGCCCAGACTGGAGTGCAATGATGTGATCTCTGTTCACTGCAACCTCCACCTCCCAGGTTCAAGCAATTCTCCTGCCTCAGCCTCCCGAGTAGCTGGGACTACAGGTGTGCACCACCACGCCTGGCTAATTTTGTATTTTTGGTAGAGACGGAGTTTCTCCATGTTAGTCAGTCTGGTCTTGAACTCCTGACCTCAAGTGATCCGCCCACCTTGGCCTCCCAAAGTGCTGGAACTACGGGTGTGAGCCACCACGCCCGACCAACAGTGAGTTTTTTTCTCCTGCCTTTGCTGTCCCCCTAGGACACCCCCCAGCCCCAAGTTGCTCCAGGGCTGAGGCTGCAGTCCATGACCCACAGACTTCTTGGTCCAAGTGCCTGAATTCAACGAATCAGGCTACCAGTGGGAAGGGAAGCTGAAGTGATCTCATTGGGTGTGGCACCTAGGGCCAATTCAATGTCCTGCTGTGTGGTTTCCACGACTGAGCAGGTATAATTGGTACTGATGACTTTACATGCTCGAACTACAAACTCCTTGTTATCAGAGGATTCTACCAGTCAGAGGCTGTGGCATATGCTGCCCTCTTCACCTCTACCAGAAACAATGTGGGATCCCTGTAGAAAAGGAAACAACTGTAATGACTAAATGGCTGCTGGAGTGCTCCGGGAAGCCGTTTCCCAGTGCCACAGTGCCACCTGCCTGACACGGCCACCAAGTACACCCCTTTTAAAAAGAAAGGGCAGCTAGGCTGGGTGTGGTGGCTCACACCAGGAGGTGGGTGGATGGCTTGAGTCCAGGAGTTCAAGACCAGCCTGGGCGACATAGTGAAAACCCATCTCTCTCTTTTTTTTAATTAAATTAAATTTTTATTTATTTATTTTGAAACAGAGTCTCGCTCTGTGACCAGGCTGGAGTACAGTGGTACGATCTCAGTTCACTGCAACCTCCACCTCTGGGGTTCAAGCGATTCTCCTGCCTCAGACTCCCGAGTAGCTGGGACTACAGGTGTGAGCCACCATGCCCGGCTAACTTTTGTATTTTTAGTAGAGACTGGGTTTCACCATGTTGGCCAGGATGGTCTCGATCTCTTGACCTTGGGATCCACCTGCCTCAGCCTCTCAAAGTGCTGGGATTACAGCCATGAGCCACTGTGCCCAGCCCTGTCTTTTAATAAATAATAAAAAAAGGAAAGAAGGCCGCTATGAATCGCTATTAAGCTCTCCTTGAAAGCAAACGCCTGGCTTGTGGTGGCCTTTGACTCCCCAGCCTCACACCCTCATTCTCAGGTAGGTTAACTGCAACTTCACTAGTAATACTGGAAATGGCCAAAGGTAAAGGGTACGTCTAAGAGCACAGCTGGTCTGGTCCTCAGGTCTTCTGAGTTTTACATACAAAAGTCACAGCTACCCCTGTTTCTTTTGTTTTCTGTTTTGAGACGGTCTTGCTGTGTTGCCCAGGCTAGAGTGCAGTGGCACGATCGTGGCTCACTGCAGCCTGGAACTCCAGGGCTCAAACAATCCTCTGACCTCAACCTCCTGAGTAGCTGGGACTATAGGCGTGCACCAGCATACCCGGTTAATTTTTTAATTTTTTTTTTTTCAGAGACAGAGTCTCGCTGTGTTGTCCAGGCTGGTCTTGAACTCCTGGGCTCAAGCGATCCTCCTGCCTCGGCCTCCCAAAGTGCTGGAATTACAAGTGTGAGCCACCGCACCCAGCAGCAGCTACCCCATTTGGAGAAAACTCTCCTTCACTCCTCTGCCTGAGGCAATTCCTCTGGCTGAATGGGACCCTCAATTCACAAGGGTTCCCTTAAACGGCTGGGCACATTCCACTATGTTAAACCTAAAGATGTCCACTAGGGGGCAGCAACCACCTAACCCCAACACCAACTCCGGAAGACGTTGATTGCAGTTTGGTTGATATTTAAGGCATTCAGTGGGACTTTGTAACTTCCTCACTATCTGCGGGTGTCTGGTATTATTGATTGTTGGATCATCTTCCTCAAGAATCAGCTCAAAAAGGTTTCTGGTTTCCCCTTCCCACCTCTTCCTGATCCATACACGTTATTTATTTTTATTTATTTATCTTTTGAGACAGATTCTCTGTCGCTCAGGCTGGAGTGCAGTGGTGCCATCTCGGCTCACTGTAACCTCTGCCTCCTGGGTTCAAGCGATTCTCCTTCCTCAGCCTCCCAAGTAACCGGGATTATAGGTGCCACCACGCCCAGCTAATTTTTGTATTTTTAGTAGAGATGGGTTTCACCATGTTGGCCCAGCTGGTCTCGAACCCCTGACCTCAAGTGATCCATCCGTCTCGGCCTCCCAAAGTGTGGTGATTACAGGCATGAGCCACCGCGCCCGGCCGCACACACTTTACTCAGGCCGTTTGGTTACTGAATGTGGCAGTCCCAGAAGAGGCTTCATCTCTTCTTGGCTGCATCTTGGATAGTCCTTGAGACAGAAGTGTTGAAGGAGTTATGAAGACCCGAGGTCAGGAGATCGAGACCGTCCTGGCTAACATGGTGAAACCCTGTCTCTACTAAAAATATAAAAAATTAGCCAGGCATGGTGGCGGGCACCTGTAGTCCCAGCTACTCGGGAGGCTGAGGCAGGAGAATGGCGTGAACCCAGGAGGCAGAGCTTGCAGTGAGCCAAGATCGCACCACTGTACTCCAGCCTGGGCGACAGAGCGAGACTCCATCTCAAAAAAAAAAAAAAAAGTACAATTCTGCCCGCTGACCATTGTTGGGAATGATGCATCTTTCTTTCTGCTGGACAGCCTGGTGGTCATGCCCTCCAGATGGCAGTTTAGTCCTGAGGGGGCCAAGTAGGGGATTCAAACTAATGCTGCTTTAGGCACCAGAATCCCCTTGTTGGACCAACACGGTGCTAGATCAGGAGTTGGCACACTATAGCCTGTGGGATACATCTGGCCTGTGACCTGTTTCTGTATGGTCTATAAGCTAACAAAGGTTTTTATATATTTCAAAGAATGTGTTTTTGTTGTTGTTGTTGTTGTTTTAAGATGGAGTCTCGCTTTGTTGCCCAGGCTGGAGTACAGTGGTGTGATCTCGGCTCACTGCAAGCTCCACCTCCCGGGTTCACGCCACTCTTCTGCCTCAGCTTCCCGAGTAGCTGGGATTAAAGGTGCCTGCCACCACACCCGGCTAATTTTTGTATTTTTAGTAGAGACGTAGTTTCTCCATGTTGGCCGTCCTGGTCTTGAACTCCTGACCTCAAGTGATCCACCTGCCTCAGCCTCCCAAAGTGCCGGAATTACAGGCGTGAGCCACCGTCCAGCCAAGAATTGTTTAAAAAAAAAAAAAAGCCAGGTGTGGTGGCTCACCTCTGTAATCCTAGCACTTGGGGAGGCTGAGGCAGAAGGATCAGTTGAACCCAGGAGTTCAAGACTAGCCTGGGCTATGTAGTGAAAGCCTGTCTCTACAAAAAATTAAAAATTAGCTGGGTGTGCTGGTGCACGCCTGTAGTCCCAGCTACTCGGGAGGCTGAGGTGGGAGGATCACTTGAGCCTGGGAGGTCGCAGCTGCAGTGAGCTATTATTGTACCACGGCTCTCCAGCCTCTGTGACAGAGCAAGATCTTGTTTCAAAAAGAAAAAAGAAAAAGATGACTATGCCACAGAAAACAAATGCCCTACAAAACCCAAAATACTATTACCTGGTTATTTCCAGAAAAGGTGGCTGACTCCTGTGTTAGTTGAAACAACCTGCTGATATTACTCATGTGGGCTTAACTGAGACAATGTAACGGTAATTCCAGTCAAGCTTAACAACAAAATCCAATGACTGTCTCTTCTCAGGTTGGGGAGGTAAGCTGTGGCATGCCCATTGTGGATGGGGATTTCTTTTAGGCTCATCTGTTGTCACCCTGTAATTGTTTGTAAAGACATCAAAGATCAGTCAGTTTTTTTATTTTTAAATTTCTTTTTTTGGTATTTTAGCAGATCAGTCTAAAGTTCTCTGCTCTGCTTATAATGGATAGTAGAGTCGCCTTACTATATCCTGATTGTCTAAAATAAGACGTACTTCTCCTCTGGGACCAGTTTTTACTTTTTTTTGTTGTTGTTGCGATGGAGTTTTACTTTTGTTGCCCAGGCTGGAGTGCAATGGTGCGATCTCGGCTCGTTGCAACCTCTGCCTCCCGGGTTCAAGCGTTTCTCCTGCCTCAGCCTCCTGAGTAGCTGCGATTACAGGCATGTGGCACCATGCCCGGCTAATTTTGTATTTTTAGTAGAGACATGGTTTCTCCATGTTGATCAGGCTGGTCTTGAACTCCTGACCTGAGGTGATCCGCCCTCCTCGGCCTCCCAAAGTGCTGGGATTACAGATGCGAGCCACCCCACCCGGACTTTAAAAATTTTTTTAATTTTAATTTTATTGTATTAGAGACAGGGTCTTGCTCTGTCACCTAGGCTGGAGTACAGTGGTGTGATCTTGGCTCACTGCAAACTCAACCTTCCGGGTTCAGGGGATCCTCCCGCCTCAGTCTCCCAAGTAGCTAGGATTACAGGTGTGCCACCACTTCTGGCTAATATTGTTTTTGTATTTTTTGTAGAGATGGGCCTTCACCACGTTGCCCAGGCTGATCTTGAACTCCTAAGATTAAATGATCTGCCGGTCTCAGCCTCCCAAAGTGCAGGGATTACAGGCATGAGTCACCTTGAGACTTATTCCAGTTGGCTGAGTCTAGGACCCTGGGGGGCATAGTTGAGAGTTGAGGTCAATACTCAAGGTTGGCCTGATCCTGCTGTTGGGAGTCCCATCAAAAGCAGCCTTAATTAAACGCTGAATGAGACAAATTGACGTGATTTTTTTTTTTTTTTTTTGAGACGGAGTCTCTGTGGCCCAGGCTGGAGTGCAGTGGCACGATCTTGGCTCACTGCAACCTCTGCCTCCCAGGTTTAAGCAATTCTTCTGCCTTAGCCTCCCAAGTAGCTGGGATTACAGGCGCCCACCAGGACGCCTGGCTGTTTTTTTGTATTTTTAGTAGAGACAGGGTTTCCCCATGTTGGCCAGGCTAGTTTCAAACTCCTGACCTCAAGTGATCTCAGCCTCCCAAAGTGCTGGGATTACAGGTGTGAGCCACCACGCCTGGCCTGAAGTGATTTTATTGCAGCCTGTTAGTCAGATGAATCAGAGTGGCTGATGGGTGTCAGAGTCATTTGAAAACTTGCCAGAAGCTAAGATGGATGCGGGTCTGGGGGTGGGTATTGCTGTGTTGGGAGACCGTCCTCCACAGTTGTCTTGTGTTCCTGCATGTTGTGTGGGGTGTGCATGGCTGCAAGGCCCTGGTCACTGTTTCTTCAGGGTTGTTTATGCAGCTGGCAAACTTGAGCAATGAGGCAACCCCTCCCCTCACACAAAGAGAGGCTTGCTTGTTGATTGCTATAAAGAAGAGGGGGTTTCCTAAGCTTAGTGCTCCTCTCCTGTAATACAACCCTCTGTACGTGCAGGCATCCACCTGGGCCCTGGCATTGCCCTTACAGAGTTTGGAGAGAAAGGAGAACCAATGAAAACATGCTGTGTTTATGCTGCTGGCTGTACTGGGAGGAATATGGTCCTTTGTCTCTGACCTGGGAGTTTCATGTCTTCTGCCAAGATACATTAGATAGATAGATACATTAGGTAGATAGATACATTAGATATAGATAGATACATTAGATATAGATATATTAGATATAGATAGATACATAGATACATAGAATAGATACATAGATACGTAGATAGATACACAGATAGATACACAGATACACACACAGATAGATACACAGATACACACACAGATAGATACACAGATACACACACAGATATATACACGGATAGATACATAGATAGATACATAGATAGTTACATAGATAGATACATAGATAGTTACATAGATAGATAGATAGATAGATAGACAGATAGATAGATAGATAGATTCATTTATTTATTGAGACAGAGTCTTGCTCTGTCGCCCAAGCTGGAGGGTAGTGGCTTGTTCTTGGCTCACTGCAACCTCCACCTCCTGGGTTCAGGTGATTCTCCTGCCTCAGCCTCCCCAGCAGCTGGGATTACATGCCCACCTAATATTTGTATTTTTAGTAGAGACAGGGTTTCACTATGTTGCCCAGGCTGGTCTTGAACTCCTGACCTCAGGTGATCCTCCCGCCTCGGCCTCCCAAAGTGCTGGGATTACAGGTGTGCACTACCGCGCCCAGCCAGATGCCACTGTCAAGTGCTTTTTTGGGAAGAGGTTGCTCACACCTCCATTTGTACAAGGGATACTTGCATTCTATTAGATGGAAGCACGATGATGTTTTCTTGTTGTATGAAAGTTTAAATAAGGGTAGATTGGTGTGAATGGATACTGAGTAGCCAAAATGTTGGCCTGTGTTGGACACTGTTGCCTCTCAGTTCCATATTCTTCTTTCTTCTCTTTTCTATCGATGGCCAGGCTAGGAAGCTTGCAAAACGTATTCCCCAGGCTCCTGTGGTGTTCAGTCAGTGAGGCATGTTGCTTTCTGCTGCTTTAAATGCTTTACTCACAGCCCTAACCTCTTTGCACTCAATTCCAGCACTTATGTCATCTGTGTCTGCTGCTTGTCTTTTTCTCTTGTGAGTTGCAATTTTGATTCTTTGTATGCTGAGCAATTTTGGGTTGTATTCTGGACATCTTAAATATTATGTGATAAGGTGCTGGGTCTTGTTTAAATTCTATGTAGATTGTGGATACTTTTTGTGGGGGGGTTTGTTTTGTTTCGTTTTTGACACAAGGTCTCCCTCTGTCTCCCAGGCTGGAGTGCAGTGGCGTGATCTTGGTTCACTGCAACCTCCGCCTCCCAGGTTCAAGAGATTCTCCCACCTCAGCCTCTTGAATAGCTGAGATTACAGGCATGTGCCACCACAGCCCAGCTAATTTTTGTATTTTTATTAGAGATGGGGTTTCATCATATTGCTCAAGCTGGTCTTGAACTTCTGACCTCAGGTGATCCACCCGCCTTGGCCTCCCAAAGTACTGGGATTACAGGCATGAGCCACCACGCCCGGCCTGTTTTTGTTTTGTTGAGACAGGGTCTCGCTCTGTTGCTCAGGCTGGAGTGCAGTGGCATGACCTCGGCTCACTGCTGCCTCCACCTCCCAGGCTCAAGCGATCCTCTCACCTCAGCCTCCCAAGTATCTGGGATTACAGGCATGTGCCACCATGCCGAGCTAATTTTTGTA
The DNA here is from genome assembly GCF_028885625.2 of Pongo pygmaeus. Lineage (NCBI taxonomy): Eukaryota > Metazoa > Chordata > Mammalia > Primates > Hominidae > Pongo > Pongo pygmaeus. The sequence continues at coordinate 55,358,009 of NC_072393.2, forward strand.
TTTTTTGGTATAGATGGGGTTTCACCATATTGGCCAGGCTGGTCTTGAACTCCTGACTGCAAGTGGTCCTCCTGCCTCGGCCTCCCAAAGTGCTGTGATTACAGACGTGAGCCACCACACCCGGCGATACTTTTGTTTTGACAGGTCACTGACCTAGTTTGATTCAGCGCAGGGCTTCTGAGCCTCCTGCTGTGGGTTGTGGTTTCAGGTGAGTTCTGACTTCAAAGTCGTTACAATGACTTTCTAATCTGTCTTCCCCATGCACCACCCACTGGCCAGACTGGAACCTAGATGGTGTTGAATCCCTTCATTGTGTCTTCAATATCTTTGGAATGCTGTTTAGGCTCAGATCCACATGCACCTCAGGGGCAAACAGAAATTGATAAAAGCAACTTCATTAGGTCACTTTCCCAATCTCCTCCCTCTCCGCAGTACTTTCTGGTTTCTCTCCCCTTTGTTGGTCCTCCAGCCAGAAAGCTGGGGCCTCAGCTACCCCACTTGCCTCACACTTCCTGTGATTGAACCTGTATCTAGGGCAAAGTGGACAGGAGGATGCAGGGGGAAAGAAAGCAATGGGGGAGTGGACGCTGTCCCCGGGGGACCACAGAGCCTTGATTAGGGAGGAGAGAACAGAGAAAGAAACAGAAAAAGGGGAAACGGGATTCCCTCACCCTCTGATCATTAAAAGGCATTCATTCATTCATTCATTCATTTGAAATGGAGTCTCGCCCTGTCACCCAGGTTGGAGTGCAGTGGCGCGATCTCGGCTCACTGCAACCCCCGCCTCCTGGGTTCAAGTGATTCTCCCACCTTAGCCTCCCGAGTAGCTGGGATTAAAGGTATCGACCACCACGCCTGGCTAATTTTTGTATTTTTTGGTAGAGACGGGGTTTCACCATGTTGGCCATGCTGGTCTTAAACTCCTGACCTCAAGTGATCCACCAACCTCGGTGTCCCAAAGTGCTGGGATTACAGGTGTGAGCAACCATGCCTGGCTGGCCATTATTATTATAAAGATGATAATATATTCATTGAACTTAGGGCTTTAGGACATTTTTTTTTTTTTACAGTCTTACAATCTTGCTCTGTCGCCCAGGCTGGAGTGCAGTGGTGTGATCATAGCTCACTGCAGCCTTGACCTCCCAGGCTCAGGCAACACTCCCACCTCAGCCTCCCAAGTAGCTGGGACCATAGGCGCATGCCACCACACTGGGCTAATTTTTAATTATTTTTTTCCAGAGATGGGAGATCTTGCTGTGTTGCCCAGGCTGGTCTCCAATTCCTGGGCTCAAGCGATCCTCCCACCTTAGCCTCCCAAAGAGCTGGGATTACAGATGTGAGCCACCACACCTGGCCCTGAAAATTTTGTTTACAGTGAACAATTTTAAGAGATTAAGTATTGTTTTCAAAGTGGAATAGCAGCAAATAGTACTTTCTTTGCTCAAGAGCCCTATTTGGATATTCAGAAGTTCTTATTAATATTTCCCTTCCTCCTGCTTCTCTGCACAACTCTACCTCCTCTGCTTCTTCTACACCAATGTACCTGGACTTGGATGGCTCAGGGCATTGGGCTGAGCCCATCGCTTGAAGGACCTGAGGCTGGGAACAGTGGGCTGTGGGCAGCTTAAGGGGGAAGAAGAGGCTGGAAAGTTTCTGGGCCCTCTGTGGGAGGGAAGATTCCCTGGGACTCACTCACCAGGGGGTTGCTGAACCTCACTGAGGCTGCTTTGGTGTGGCCTTTCTGCCTTGGACAGCAGGAGGAACTGGGGTGAGAACAAAGCTATTGGCAAAGGAGAAAGGGGAGCAGTTAGGGATCCAGGAATCAGGCCTCTGCCCCTTCTCCTTCAGCATCTCCCTCTTTCTTTCTTCCTTTTCTTTTCTTTTTCTTTCTTTCTTTTCTTTCTTTCCTTTTCTTTCTCTTTTTCTTTCTTTTCTTTCTCTTTCTTTTTCTTTCTCTTCTTCTTTCTCTTTCTTCTTTTTCTTTTTCTTTTCTTTTTCTCTTTTTCTTTCTTTCCTTTTTCTTTCTTTCCTTTTTTCTTTCTTTCCTTTCCTGCTTTCTTCCTCTCTTCCTTTCCTCCTTTCCTTCCTTCTCTCTTTCTTTCTCTGTTTCTTTCTTTCTTTTTCTTGGAGATTCCACTCTTGTTGCCCAGGCTGAAGTACAATGGTACAATCTTACCTCACTGCAACCTCCGCCTCATGGATTCAAGTGATTCTTCTGCCTCAGTCTCCCGAGTAGCTTGGATTACAGGCACGTGCCACCATGCCCGGCTAATTTTTGTATTTTTAGTAGAAAAGGGATTTTGCCATGTTGGCCAGGCTGGTCTTGAACTCCTGACCTCAGGTGATCTGCCTGCCTCGGCCTCCCAAAGTGCTGGGATTACAGGCGTGATCCACCACGCCTGGCCTCCATTGCTTTCTGTTCCCAGTCCCCCACACAGACATCTAGAAATGCAAGTTCGATGAGAGCCAGGATTTTTATCTGTCCCATTTCTGGTTGTATCCCTGACACCTAGAACAGATGAGAGTTCTTGACACAGAGTATGCACTCCGTAAATATTTTTAGGCCGAGAGTGGTGGTTCACGCCTGTAGTCCCAGCACTTTGGGAGGCCAAGGAGGGAGGATTGGTTGACCCCAGGAGTTTAAGACCCGCCTGGGCAACATAGGAGATGCTGTCTCTACAAAATAAAAAACAACAAAATAGCTATGCATGGTGATGTAACCCTGTTGTCCCAGCTACTTGGGAGGCTGAGGTGGGAGAATCATTTGAGCCCAGGAGTTGGAGGCTGCGGTGAGACATCATTGCGCCACTGTACTTCAGGCTAGGTGACAGAATCAGACCCTGTCTCTAAAAGAAAAAAAATAAAAAATATTTAAAAATCAGATCAATGAATGAATGAATGAAAAGGTGTTTGGGGCTGGGTGCCGTGACTCATACCTGTAATCCCAGCACTTTGGGAGGCCAAGTTGGGTGGATCACTTGAGGTCAGGAGTTTGAGACCAGCCTGCCCAACATGGTAAAACCCTGTCTCTACTAAAAATACAAAACTTAGCCAGGCATGTTGGTGGGCACTTCTACTCAGGAGGCTGAGGCAGGAGAATCGCTTGAACCTGGGAGGCAGAGGTTGCGGTGAGCCGAGATTGTGCCACTGCACTCCAGCCTGGGCAACAGAGCGAGATTCCATCCAAAAAAAAAAAAAGGCAGCTCTGGGAAGGAAGAGGTTAACTGCCTTCTGGCAGACCCTAGAAGGGAGGACTTTTACTTTTTATCTATCCCTAAGGATGAGTTGGGAATTGAGCAGATGGAGAAAGGTGGGAAGATTATCCCAGGCAGAGGGAACTGTGTGTGTGGAGGACCGAGGCAGGGAGCTGCAGGTAGGGCCTGGCTCGTAAGTCCCTGTGGCTGCGGTGCAGAGAGTGATTGGCAAGTAATACAGGATGAAGCTGGACCGACTTGATGAGGTCATCAAAGTAGAGAAGCTGGGGATTTTTCCTGGTACACTGGGGAGCCGTGAGAGGCCTATGAGCAAAGAAGCAGCAGGCTCCTCTCTGGGGCCATTTGGAGAGTGGGCTAGAGGGAACAGAGTGAAGGCTGAGAGGCCAGGAGGGAGGCTGGGTTGATGGTCTAGGCAGGAGAGGGTGAGGTATGAATGAGCTGGGGTCTGGGTGTGGAGATGAAGAAGGTGGAACTGGGCAGAGAAAGTCAGGGGGCAGCAGGGATGGGGCTGGGGGCTGTTGGGCTGTGGGGAGGTGACAGGAAGGAAAGGAGAGAGGAAGGTGCCTGGGGTGTGGCCTGGTGACTGGGCAGACAGTGGCACCACTCCTGAGAAGTACAGAATCTGGGAGAATGGGGTCTGGGAGGCAGATGCTGAGTGTGAGAGACTGTGGGGAGAGGAGGTGGGCCAAGAGGCATTTCAACTTAATTTAAAAATTCTGCACATAACATTTTATGATGAGGCCAGGCGCGATGGCTCATGCCTGTAATCCCAGCACTTTGGGAGGCTGAGGCGGGTGGATCACTTGAGGTAGGGAGTTCAAGACCAGCCTGGGCAACATGGAGAAACCCCGTCTCTACTAAAAAATACAAAAAATCAGCCAGGCATGGTGGCAGGTGCCTGTAATCCCAGCTACTTGGGAGACTGAGGCAGGAGAATTGCTTGAATCCAGGAGGTGGAGGTTGCAGTGAGCCGAGATCTGTGTCACTGTACTCCAGCCTGGGCGACAGCACAAGACTTCGTCTCAAAACAAAAAAAATACCCCCAAACAACAACAACAAAACATTTTATTATGGAAAAAGTTATAACCTACAGAAAAGTAGAGAAAATCATATAACAAAACCCCACATACTCATCATTCAGCTCATTCAGCTTCAGTGTGAAATATTTTTGCTGTTCTTCTTTTGTTTACGACTTCATCCGCACTTAATTATATTTTGCTGCAGTATTTAATAGCACATCTGGTGCTTCTTAAAAATGGAAATGATTTTTGTTTTGGCTGCAGTAATGGTATCATATGTCCTCTAAAGAATTGATACTGTGCTGAAAATACAAGAAAAAAGAACATAAATGGGTCAGGTGCAGTGGCTTATACCTGTAATGTCAGTACTTTGGGAGGCTGAGGCAGGAGGATTGCTTAAGCCCAGGAGTTTGAGACCAGCCTGGGCAGCATGGCAAAATCCCATCTCTACAAAAAATAAAACATAAAAAATTAGCCGGGTATGGTGATGTGTGCCTGAGGTTCCAGTTACTGGAGAGGCTCAGGCAGGAGGATCGCTTGAACCCTGGAGTTGGAGGCTGCAGTGAGCTATGATTGTACCACTGCACTCCAGCCTGGGCAACAGGGCAAGAACTCCATCTCAAACAACATAAATGTCATTCATCATTGCAATTCTCATGCAACTGATGTTAAAGTTTGGTTCTATATCCTCCTAGACACTTTACACAGATACTTTTGCAAAAGTAGGAGTATACCATTGTAACAGGAATGCCACACCAAAGGTTGCTGCCTAGCCATGAGAACACCTCACCTGAGTGGTCCAAGCTGGTGGTCAGAGATGAGCACCTAGATGCATCTTTGTCACCCAGCAGACTAGGCCCTCCACTTTCCTGCTGCTTCCTTTAAATGGACCATTCAGACATTTGCCTGTGAATTTAAAGGGACCCACACCCTTTTCCTCTGTACACCTACTCCGCTAGCTGTGATGCATTCTCTCTCTCTCTCTCTCTCTCTCTCTCTCTCTCTCTCTCTCTGTCTCTCTGTCTCTCTCTCTCTCTCTCTCTCTCCTTCCCTGCCTTGCAGAACCCAGGGACGGAGCAGTGTCCTCACTCATTGCACCTACCCTACCCAGGATCTGTAAGTAATAAATCTTTGACCTTATATATATATTTTAATTTGATTTCCATTGGTTATTGGGAAATAGGTGGTGTTTGGTTACATGAGTAAGTTTTTTAGTGGTGATTTGTGAGATTTTGGTGCGATTATCTCCTGAGCAGTATACACTGAGCCCAATTTGTAGTCTTTTACTCCTCACCCCTTTCCCACCCTGAGTCCCAAAAGTCCATTGTGTCATTCTTATATCTTTGCATCCTCATAGCTTAGCTCCCACTTATGAGTAAGAATATACAATATTTGGTTTTCCATTCCTGAGTTACTTCACTTAGAATAATAGTCTCTAATCCCATCTAGGTTGCTGCAAATGCCATTAATTCATTCGTTTTTATGGCTAGGTAGTATTCCATCATATATATATGCGCACCACAGTTTCCTTATCCACTTGTTGATTGATGGTGGGCATTTGTGTTGGTTCCACATTTTTGCAATTGCAAATTGTGCTGCTGTAAATGTGTGCGCAAGTATCTTTTTCATATAACTTCTTTTCTTCTGGGTACATACCCAGGAGTGGGTGTGTGGGTTTTTTTGTTTGTTTGTTTGTTTTTTAATGAAGTCTCGCTTTGTTGCCAGGCTGGAGTGCAGTGATGTGATCTCGGCTCACTGCAATCTCTGCCTCCCGGGTTCAGGCAATTCTCCTGCCTCAGCCTCCTGAGTAGCTGGGATTACAGGTGCACACCACCACGCCCAGCGAATTTTTGTATTTTTAGTAGAGACGGGGTTTCACCATGTTGGCCAGGATGGTCTTGATCTCCTGACCTCGTGATCCGCCCACCTCAGCCTCCCAAAGTGCTGGGATTACAGGCGTGAGCCACCGCGGCCAGCATCCAGGAGTGGTTTTGCTGGATCAAATGGTAGCTCTACTGTTAGTCCTTTAAGGAATCTCCACACTGTTTTCCATAGTGGCTGTACTAGTTTACATTCCCACCAGCAGTGTAGAAGTGTTTCCTTTTCACCGCATCCATGGCAACATCTATTATGTCTTGATTTCTTGATTATGACCATTCTTGCAGGAGTAAGGTGGTATCTCATTGTGGTTTTGATTTGCATTTCCCTGACCATTAGTGATGTTGAGCATTTTTTCATATGTTTCTTGGCCATTTGTATATCTTCTTTTGAGAATTGTCTATTCATGTCCTTAGCCCACTTTTTGATGGGATTGTTTTTGTTCTTGCTAATTTGAGTTTGTTGTAGTTTCTGGATATTGATGTTAGTCCTTTGTCAGATGTGTAGATTGTTTAGATTTTCTCCCACTTTGTGGGTTGTCGGTTTACCCTGCTGACTGTTCCTTCTACCGTGCAAAAGCTCTTTAGTTTAATTAAGACCCGGCTATTTATCTTTGTTTTTATTGCATTTGCTTTTGGGCTCTTGGTCAGGAAATCCTTGCCTAAGTCAATGTCTAAAAGGGTTTCCCCAATGATATCTTTTAGATTTTTTATGGTTTCAGGACTCAGATTTAAGTCCTTGATCCATCTTCATTGATTTTTGTATAAGGTGAGAGAGGAGGATCCAGTTTCATTCTACACATGGCTGCCAATGATCCCAGCACCATTTGTTGAATAGTGTGGCCTTTCCCGACTTTGTTTTTGTTTGCTTTGCTTTGACCTTCTTTTCTTTTCTTTTCTTTTCTTTTTTTTTTTTGAGATGGAGTCTCCCTCTGTCGCCCAGGCTGGAGTGCAGTCGCGCGATCTCGGCTCACTGCAAGCTCCACCTCCCGGGTTCACGCCATTCTCCTGCCTCAGCCTCCCAAGTAGCTGGGAATACAGGCGCCCGCCACCACGCCCAACTAATATTTTGTATTTTTAGTAGAGACGGGGTTCCACTGTGTTAGCCAGGATGGTCTCGATCTCCTGCCCTCGTGATCCGCCAGCCTCAGCCTCCCAAAGTGCTGGGATTACAGGCGTGAGCCACCGTGCCCGGCCTGCTTTGACCTTATTTTCTATTGTGGTGATGTATCAAATTTGCATCCCTCATCTGAAGATGTAGGGGCTACCCCAAGCTGGGTTTTTCCCAAGAAGCCAGGGAGAACACGGGTGGGATCCCAGTGCTGCAGTGATGGTTAGGCATAAACTGGACACAGGTCAGATGAGAGCCATAAGGGTGTCTGGGGTAGATCAGGTGTTCTGAGAGGGGGATCTCTGGTCGTGTCAGACAACTAGGCATTAGGTCATCCACTAGGTAGGAGTATTCTGAGAAATGTACATCCAGGTATGGATAAATGTAGATATCACACCCAGTTGCTCTCCCGTCCCGTTAGGGAAGGGTTGCCAGCCACTCTGGCACTGGAACCTCAATTCAGCTTGGAGCTCTCAAAACACCCATATAAGTTGTAATCTCCTGGCCGGGCATGGTGGCTCACACCTGTAATCCCAGCACTTTGGGAGACTGAGGTGGGCAGATCACCTGAGGTTGGGAGTTCGAGACCAGCCTGGCCAACATGGTGAAACCCCATCTGTACTAAAAATACAAAAATTAGCCGCCAGGTGCAGTTGCATGCACCTGTAGTCCTAGCTATTCGTGAGGCTGAGGCAGGAGATCGCGTGAGCCTGGGAGGTAGAGGTTGCAGTGAGCTGAGATCGTGCCATTGCACTCCAGCCTGGGCGACAGAGCGAGACTCTGTCTCAAAAAGGATTGTAGCAATTCAGTCACATCGTCAGGCTCCATTTCTAATTCTAGTTCCCTTGCTATTTCCACACATCTGCAGTGATTTCCTCCACGGAAGTCTTGAACCCCTCAAAGTCATCCATGACAGCCAGAATCAACTTCTTCCAAACTCCTGTTAATGTTGATATTTTGACCTCCTCCCATGAATTATGAATGTTCTTAATGGCATCTGGAATTGTGACTTCTTTCCAGAAGGTTTTTAATTTACTTTGCCCAGATCCATCAGAGGAATCACTATCTATGGCAGCTATCTGTAACCTTACAAAGTGTATTTCTTAAATAATAAGACTTGAAAGTAAAAATGACTCCTTGATCCATGGGCTGCAGAATGGATGTAGTGTCAACAGCATGTAAACAATGTTAATCTCCTTGTACATTTCCATCAGAGCTCTTGGTTGACCAAGCGCATTATCAATGACCAGTAATATTTTGAAAGGAGTCTTTTTCCGAACAGCAGGTCTCAACGGTGGGCTTAAAATATTCACTAAACCATGCTATAAACAGGTAAACAGGTATGCTGTCATCCAGGCTTTGCTGTTCCATTTAGAGCACAGGCAGAGTAGATATATGGTCTTTTTTTTTTTTTTGAGACAGAATCTTGCTCTGTCACCCAGGCTGGAGTGCAGTAGCACACAATCTCGGCTCACTGCACCCTCCACCTCTCAGGTTCAAGCAATTCTCCTTCCTCAGCCTCCTGAGTAGCTGGGACTACAGGTGTGTGCCACCACACCAGCTAATTTTTGTATTTTTCGTAGAGATGGGGTTTCACCATGTTGGTCAGGCTGGTCTTGAACTCTTGTCCTCAAGTGATCCACCCGTCTCAGCCTCCCAAAGCACTGAGATTACAGGTGTGAGCCACTGCACACAGCCACTCCTTAGTTTTGTGTTCACTGGAGTAGCACTTTTAATTTCTTTCAACTTTTCCTTTGCATTCACAACTTAGCTAACTGTTTGGTGCAAGAAGCCTAGCTTTTGGCCTATCTTATCTTTTGATGAGCCTTTCTCATAATCATTTCTAGCTTTTGATGTAAAGTGACAGATGTGTGACTCTTCCTTTCACTTGAACACTGTGAGGCCATTGAAGGGTTATTAACTGACCTAATCTCAATATTGTGTGTCTCAGGGAATAGGTAGGCCCAAGGAGAGAAAGAGATGGGGGAATGGCCGGTGGGTGGAGAAGTCAGAACACATGCAACATTTATTAAGTTTGCCATTTTATATGGGCATAGTTTGTGGTGGTCCCAGTGGCAATAGTAACATCAAAGGCCACTGATCACAGATCACCATCACGGATGGAAGAGTAATAATGAGGCCGGGTGCAGTGGTTCACGCCTGTAATCTCAGCACTTTGGGAGGCCAAAGCAGGTAGATCACAGGGTCAGGAGTTCGAGACCAGCCTGGCCAACATGGTGAAACCCCGTCTCTACTAAAAATACAAAAATTAGCCAGGCGTGGTGGTGCACACCTGAAATCCCAGCTACTCGGGAGGCTGAGACAGAAGAATCGTTTGAACCCAGGAGGCAGAGGTTGCAGTGAGCCAAGATCACACAATTGCCCTGCAGCCTGGGCACAGGGTGAGACTCTGTCTCAAAAAAAAAATAATAATAATGAAAAGATTTAAAATTTGTGAGAATTACCAAAATGCAGCCCAGAGACACACAGTGAGCGCAAGCTGTTAGAAAAAGATGGTGCTGATAGACTTGCTCAATGCAGGGTTGCCACAAACCTTTGATTTGTTAAAAAAAAAAAAAAAAAAAAAAAATGCTGTATCTGTGAAGCACAATAAAGCTAAGTGCAATAAAACGAAGAGTGCCCTATAAGAGCTTAGTCACCCTTCACCTCGAGTCCTTGATTGTGATCTTACTGTGTTTCTTTTATCATCACTGCCTTTCACATTTATTATAACAATACCTATTATGTAGCAGACCCATTTGAGAGTAAGCTGTAGACATGATGCCCCTTTGCTCCTAAATACTGCAGTGCGTATTTCCAGAACGAGGACATTCACCTGTATAACCACAGTGCCATTATTGAAATCATGAAAGTAACATCGATCTACTTCTATTATCTACAGACCTTATTTGTTTTTCCCAATTATTCCAATATGCTTTTTTTTTTTTTTTTTTTTTTTTTTTTGAGACGGAGTCTTGCTCCATCACCCAGGCTGGAGTGCAGTGGCGTGATCTCAGCTCACCACAACATCTGCCTCCTGGGTTCAAGTGACCCTCGTGCCTCAGCCTCCTGAGTAGCTGGGATGACAGGCATGCGCCACCAGGCCCATCTAATTATTGTATTTTCTGTAGAGATGAGATTTTGCCATGTTGGCCAGGCTGGTCTCGAACTCCTGACCTCAAGTAATCCACCTGCCTCTGCCTCCCGAAGTGCTGGGATTACAGACGTGAGGCACTGCGCCTGGCCTAGTTTCTTTTTCTTTTTTTTTGAGACAGTCTCTTGCTCTTGTCACCCAGGTTGGAGTGCAATGGTGTGATCTCAGCTCACTGCAACCTCTGCCTCCTGAGTTCAAGCAATTCTCCTGCCTCAGCCTCCTGAGTAGCTGAGATTACTGGCACCCACCATCACGCCTGGCTAATTTTTGTATTTTTAGCAGAGATGCAGTTTCACCACGTTGGCCAGGCTAGTCTCAAAGTCCTGACCTCGGGTGATCCACCCACCTCGGCCTCCCAAAGTGCTGGGATTACAGGTGTGAGCCACCACGCCTGGCCCCCACTGCAGTTTGAGAGGCTCTATAGAATAAAGGGTAGAGCACTCATGAGGCTGCTCTTCTAGGGCTGCAGTGGTCCAGTATGATAGCTATTAGGCACACTTGGCTATTTTTTCTTTTTTTTTGAGACAGAGTCTCGCTCTGTCGCTCAGGCTGGAGTGCAGTGGCACGATCTCAGCTCACTGCAAGCTCCCGGGTTCACGCCATTCTCCTGCCTCAGCCTCCCAAGTAGCTGGTACTACAGGTACCTGCCACCACGCCCAGCTCATTTTTTTGTATTTTTAGTAGAGACAGGGTTTCACCGTGTTAGCCAGGATGGTCTCGATCTCCTGACCCCGTGATCCGCCCACCTCAGCCTCCCAAAGTGCTGGGATTACAGGCATGAGCCACCACGCCTGGTCCCGGCTAATTTTTTTTTTTTTTTTTTTTTTTTTGAGACAGTCTTGCTCTGTCACCCAGGCTGGAGTGCAGAGGCGTGATGACAGCTTACTGTAGCCTTGGCCTCCCGGGCCCAAGCGATCCTCACACCTAGCATCTTGAGTAGCTGGGACCACAGGCATGTGCCACCAAGACCAGGTAATTTAAATTTTTTGTTGTTGTTGTTGTAGAGACACAGTCTCCCTATGTTGCCCAGGCTAGTCTCAAACCCCTGAGCTCCAGTGATCTTCCTGTCTTGGCCTCCCAACATGTTGGGATTACAGGCGTCAGCCACCACACCCGGCCAAAACAGTTTTTATTGACCTATAATTTACAGACAACAAGCACAGATACTAAGTGTATACTTTAATGAGTTTTGACAAATGACCCGTCACCAATGCCCCAATTTCTGTCACTCCAGAGAGTTACTTTGGGTTCCTTTCTCTTCACCCCAGAAGCAATGACTGATTTCCATCACTACATATTAGTGGGACCTGTTCTTGGGTTTTGTAGATAATAGATTCATACAATACATAGACATTTGTGTCTGGCCTGTTACACTTAATATAGAACATCTTTGCTAACCCTGAGGTCATAAATATACTCTATGTTTTCTTCCAGAAGTTTCTAGTTTTGGCTTTTGAATTTAGGTCTTTGGTTCCTGTTAATTTGGGGTGGGGGTATGGTATGTGGCAGGAATATGTTTATTTTTTTCTATATGGCTATAGTGTAGTTCCAGCACTGTTTGTTAAGACTTTCCCTTACCCATTGAATTGCTGTGATATCTTTATTGAACATCAATTGGTCATATGTGTATAGGTGGATTTCTGTTCTGTTCTATTGATCTTTTGGTTTATCTTTAGGCTAATACAACACTGCCCTGACTACTGTAGCTTTATAGTAAATCTTATTAGATAGTATGAGTCTCCAAAGTGTTCTTTCTCAAGATTGTTTGGGCTACTTTAGGTCTTTTGCATTTTCTTCTTTGAGATGGAGTCTTGCTCCATCACCCAGGCTGGAGTACAGTGGTGTGATCTCAGGTCATTGCAACCTCCCTGCCTACTGAGTTCAAGCAATTCTCCTGTCTCAGCCTCCTGAGTAAGTGAAATTACAGGCAGCCGATACCACGTCCGGCTAATTATTTTTTAGTAGAGACGGGATTTCCTCATGTTGGCCAGGCTGGTCTCAAACTCCTGCCCTCAGGTGATCCTCCTGCCTTGGCCTCCCAAAGTGCTGGGATGACCGGCATAAGCCACTACACCCAGTCGGTCCTTTGCATTTTCATATACATTTTAGAATCAGCTTGTCAATTCCTCAACAAAGCTGGCTGGGATATGAATTGCCATTGCGTTGAATCTGTAGATCAATTTGGGGAGAACTGATATCGTGTTTTTTGAGACAGAGTCTTATCCTGTTACCCATGCAGGAGTGCAGTGGTGCAATCTCGGCTCACTGCAGCCTCTGCCTTGCAGGCTTAAGCAATTCTCCTACCTCAGCCTCCTGAGTAGCTGGGATTACAGGTGTGTACCACCATGCCCAGCTAATTTTTTTGTATTTTTAGTAGAGACAGGGTTTCACCATGTTGGCCAGGCTGGTCTCAAACTGCTGAGCTCAAGTAATCTACCCACCTCGGCCTCCCGAAGTGCGGGGATTACAGGCGTGAGCCACCACGCCCAGCCTACACTAATGATTCTTTGAATTCATAAACAAATATTTCCATTTAGCTTTTTCTCTCAAAAATACCTTGTAGTTTTCAGTATAGAGATTTTTGAATATCTTTAGTCTTATCATTTGATTTTTGAGGCTATTGTAAATGGTTTTGTTTTTAAAATTTCATTTAACTATGGTTTGTTGCTAGTATGCAGAAATATGATTATTTTTGTATATTGGCTTTTTTTTTTGTGAGTTTCCTAAGTGCACTTATTCTAGTAGCTTTTTATTTTTGTAGATTCCTTAGGATTTCCTAATTACATGCTTATGACATCTGTGAATAAAGACAGTTTTACTTCTTCCTAGCCAGTTTCTATGCTTTTTATATCTTTTTCTTGCCTTCTTTCACTGGCTAGGAACTTCACTATAGTGTTGAACAGAAGTGGTGTAAAGGGATTTCCCTTCCCTGTTTTCAGTATTGGGGAGAGTATTCTGTATTTCATCATTTAGCATGATGTTAGCTGTAGCTTTTGTCATTGTTGTTAATATCCTTAACACAATGAATGATTCTCAACCGAGGGTGATTTCCCACCTCTTCCAGGGACATTTGGTAATGTCATGTGATTTTTTTTTTTTTTTTTTTTTTTTGAGACAGAGTCTGGCTTTATTGCCCAGGCTGGAGTGCAGTGGCGTGATCTTGGCTCACTGCAAACTCCGCCTCCGGGGTTCACGCCATTCTCCTGCCTCAGCCTCCTGAGCAGCTGGGACTACAGGCGCCCACCACCACGCCCGGCTAATTTTTTGTGTTTTTAGTAGAGACGGGGTTTCACCGTGTTAGCCAGGATGGTCTCAATCTCCTGGCCTCGTGATCCGCCCGCCTCGGCCTCCCAAAGTGCTGGGGTTACAGGCGTGAGCCACTGCACTTGGCCTGTCATGTGACATTTTTCATTGTCACAAACAGCTGAGTGGGGAGCGCTGATGCTGGCATTTTGAGGGTGAAGGCTAGGTGCACAGCACAGCCTCTCCCCACCCCAGCAAAGAATTTTTCTGGGCAAAATCCCAATCACGTTCAGGTGGGGAATCTCTGCCCAGCACAGGGAGGAAGTTCTGTTGTATTTCTAGTTTGTTGCAGGTTTTTTTTCCTCCATTAGTAGGTGTTGAATTTTGTCAAATGATTCTTCCCTTTAATCTATTAATGTAATAAATTACATTAATTTCTGGGATAAAAAACATTTGCTTATACTGTATCCATTTTATATATTTGTGGATTAAATTTGCTAATATACTTTTATCGAGACAGTCTCTCGTTCTGTCGCCCAGGCTGGAGGGCAGTGGTGCGATCTTGGCTCATGCAACCTCTGCCTCCTGGGTTCAAGCGATCCTCCTGCCTCAGCCTCCCGAGTGGCGCCTGCCATCACGCCTGGCTAATTTTTATATTTTTAGTAGAGACGGGGTTTCATCATGTTAGCCAGGCTGGTCTCAAACTCCTGACCTCAAGTGATCCGCCCGCCTCCCAAAGTGCTGTGATTACAGACGCAAGCCACTGCACTGGGCCAAATTTAACTTTTAAACTCAGAAATGGGGCTATTTAGATTTTCTACTTGCATCAGTCTTTGTAATTTGTACCTTGCAAGGCGTTTAAGTTGAACTTATGGGTATAATTTTGATCATAATATTCCATTATTATTTTGATGTCATCAGGATCGATGATGATTTTATTTTAGAGTCTGTGTTGCACAGGCTGGTTCACTGCAGCCTCCGCCTCCTGGGTTCAAGCGATTCTCTTGCCTCAGCCTCCCGAGTAGCTGGGATTACAGGTACATGCCACCACACCTAATTTTCATATTTTTAGTAGAGGTGAGATTTTGCCATGTTGGCCAGGCTGGTCTTGAACTCGTGACCTCAAGTGATCCGCCTGCCTTGGTCTCCCAAAATGCTGGGATTACAGGTGTGCACCACTGTGCCTGGCCAATTCCCTATATTTTAAGTGTTTTTTTTTTTTTCCTATCTTTTCCACCAGCTACTGAGAGGGAAGTGTTATCCAAGTATGATTATGAATTTATGTGTTTCTTGCTGGAGTTCTGAAAATTTTTATCTATTTTGAAACTGTTATGAGCTGCATAAACATTTATATAATTCAGGCTTCCTGCTGAATTGGCTCATTTATCATTATGAAATCATCTTCCTAATCTCTAGTGTTACTTGCTTGACTTTGATGTTAATGTTACCACACTAGCTTTCTCATCAGTTTGCATGGTATGTTTTTCCATTCCTGTTTTTTTTTTTTTTTTTGAGATGGAGTTTTGCTCTTGTTGCCCAAGCTGGAGTGCAATGGCGTGATCTCAGCTCACTGCAACCTGTGCTTCCCGGGTTCAAGTGATTCTCCTGCCTCAGCCTCCCAAGTGGCTGGGATTATAGGCACGCACCACCACACCTGGCTAATTTTTTGTATTTTTAGTAGAGGTGGGGTTTCACCATGTTAGCCAGGCTGGTCTCGAACTCCTGACTTCAGGTGATCCATCTGCCTTGGCCTCCTAAAGTGCTGGGATTACAGCCATGAGCCACCACGCCTGGCCCCATTCTTTCTTTAAACCTGCGTCTTTATGAAGGGCATCTCTTGCAAACAGCATATGGTTGAATCCTACATTATTTAGGTTGATAATTGCTGCCCCGATTCTCTCCCCTCTCCCTCTGAAACTCCAATTATACATATATTAGTCTCACAGGTCGCTGATACGATGTTTAGCTTTTCTCAATTCTTTTTCTCTTTCTGCTTCACTTTAATTTCTATGTAGCTATCTTCAAGCTAACTGATCCTCTCTTCCACTGGTTCCAATCCATATTAAACACATCCAGTGAAACTTTCATCTTTTTGTTTTAGAATTCCCATGAGGTTCTTTAGAGTTTCAATATCTTTCTGAATATTGAAAACCATAGTTTTCTATTAAATTCCTTAACATATTTGTAAGTTGTTTTAAAGCTCTTGCCTGCTAATTCTAATGTCTGGATGATCTGTGGGTCATTTTTCTCTAGGTCATGGGTTACATTTTCTTGGTTTTATTATTTTAAATTTTATGCTGGATATTGTATGCAGAAGAAAAAAGGCATGTTATTTGTTTACTTTGTTTAGTTTCAATGAGTTCATGCCTTTTATCCCAAAAGTCAGCTAGGATGAGGGCTATTTAGATTTTTCTAAGAGTTGAGTTGAGCTGGGGCTGGGTAACAGTATTAATTAAATTTTTCTCCACCTTCACATGGAATTAAGAGAGCTCACTCTGCCCTTGATGCCCCAATCTTCTGTACCTGCCATCAGACTAGTTCCTTTGATGTTGTCATTGAGTTTGAGTGAGTTGGGTTGTGGCTTTAGATGTTTATAGTTTTTCTTTGTATTCAACTCCAGTGGGGCCCAGGAATCTGAGCATCATAAGACTTATACACACTTTCTCAGCAGAATTCCTAGGACTAATGTGAGGGCAACTGTTGGATCAAGCAATTGACTTATGTGTTGGGGATTCTTCAAGACTACACTACCTATTGGCAGCCCATGCTGTTATTAAATGCCTGGATGGTTTCTTCTTAGCTGTGCAAAAAGTCTGTCCACCTACGAAAACTCTTCCACTCAACCTTACCCAGATTAAGCACCTACCCACAGATATAAAAACATTCATGGCCAGGCGCAGTGGCTCACGCCTGTAATCCCAGCACTTTGGGAGGCCGAGGTGGGCGGATCACGAGGTCAGGAGATCGAGACCATCCTGGCTAACACGGTGAAACCCTGTCTCTACTAAAAATACAAAAAAAAAAAAAAAAAAAAAATTAACTGGGCATGGTAGCAGGTGCCTGCTGTAGTCCCAGCTACTCGGGAGGCTGAGGCAAGAGAATGGTGTGAACCCGGGAGGCAGAGCTTGCAGTGAGCCGAGATCACGCCACTGCACTCCAGCCTGGGTGACAGAGCGAGACTCCATCTAAAACAAAAACAAAAAAACCCACAAAACATTCATGACGTTGTGCCCACTGCTCTTCAGTAACTTTATAAGAAAGTGTGGTTTTTATTTTATTCATTTAAAAAGCTGCTGCTACCATCAAAGCTGGGATGTTTGTATCCTTCGACATTCTGACTAGAAGAAAAATTCTGCTGTGAAGCATTTGTGAATCCCAATGCCAGGATGCACCGAGACCAAGTAAGTCAGAATCTCTGGAGGAGGAACTCAGACAGGAGCGTTTTCTCATTTTCCCCAAATGATTCAAATATACAGCCTGGGTCTATAACCACTGATTGTGGCCCCATGAGCTGTAACAGCCTTCTTTTGTGAGTTACAGAATTGATTCTGGAATCCTCCTCCCTCCATTTGCGATTTATGGAAAGCTTAGAACAGTTGCATCTCTGAGACTATTTTCTTACCTATAAAGTGGTGAATATTATATTAGAGCATTCCTCTTTTGTTTGAGTCCGAGTCTCGCTCTGTCACGCGGGCTGGAGCGCAGTGGCGTGATCTTGGCTTACTGCAGCCTCCACCTCTGCCTCTTGGGTTCAAGCGATTCTGCTGCCTCAGCCTCTAGAGTAGCTGGGACCACAGGGGCGCACCACCGTGCCTGGCTAATTTTTGTATTTTTTAATGGGGATGGGGTTTCACCATGTTGCCCAGGCTGGGCTCGAACTCCTGACCTCAGGTGATCCATCTGCCTTGGCCTCCCAAAGTGCTGGGTTACAGGCGTGAGCCACTGTGTCTGGCCACGTTCCTCTTTTTAATGGCTTTCTGTGAGAATAAAGGATGTTATTATGAATGGAAAGGTCTTAAGTCTGAAGGGCCATGAAGCTGACGGATTGCTAAGGTAAAGGGAGGGGACTTTCCTTGTACCTGAGGCTCTGATTACTCACTTCTCAACACAGGTGTGGCCACTGGTGGTGGCCCAGAATCCCTGCACTAGAAAGATGATGGATGTGGTCTGCGTTGAGGTTATCAGGTTGACCAGGGCTGCAATGGCTGCCACCTTGACATAATCGTCACCTCCGGCCTTGTAGGAGGTGAAGGTCATGATGGTGCCCAGGCTCAGGGAATAGGGTACATGGCCCCTGCTTGATGCCACAGGTCCAGGGAGGACAAGGCAGAGAGCTATGAGTGACTGAGAAGTGTTTAGGAGTGGGCTTGGAAGGGTAGGACTACCAGTAAATAAGTAGGCTAAGGGGTCGGCTAAGGTAGAGAGCAAAGGGATAAAAGGGAGGCTGGGGGCAGAAGGAAAGGAGATATGGGGGAAGGAGACTCAGAGGTCTTGAGAGTCGAGGGAGGGAGAAGGTTTGGAGTCCCGGGCCTCACCTCTGTGGTGATCATACGTGTGAGGCTTGTGACCGCACCTTCCAGGAAAAGGCAGAGGAGGATGACGGAGGGGAGGAGAGGAAGACAGAGGTGAGCATCAGCAGGGGCCTCCCGGTCAGGAGTAGAAATATGAGCGGTGTCAAGGTGGCCCAGAGGTAACACGATGGAATTATGGGAGGATGATTCTAAGGAGACAATATTGTGGTTTGGAGCAAACAATAAGCTGCCCAGGAGTCAGGGGCGAGATCCAAGTAACGATGGCTTTGAAAGGGTGGGTAGTTGGACACTTAATTCCCTGGCCTTGGATTTACGGCTTATGTGTGAGTAGGGACAGGAGCCAATGAGGCTAAAGACTGTGTGGAAGAACTTTATAAGTGAAAGGAGAAGAAAAGAAACTGACAAGAGACTTTGAGAGAGAATAACATAACTGAGAGGAATTTTAGTGATTTGCCCCAGAGGTAGGTGAGCTATGGCCCCTCTCTCTGCATATCCCTATCAAACCTTTAGTAAAGTCTACTTTTGTAGGAGTGGTTTATTTTTGGAGGCTGTGAAGAGATGGCGAGCTGAGTCTCCAAGGGGTGGAGATGGATGACAGGAAAGGTGACCACCTGTGTGAATGCAGGGACCAGGAGGTACAGGTAGAGTTTACCAAAATAATCTAATAAACACACTGAAATACATTTTTTTTTTTTTTAAGACGGGGTCTTGCTCTGTTGCCCAGGCTGGTATGCAGTGGCACAATCTCAGCTCACTGCAACCTCTGCCTCTGGGGTTCAAGTGATTCTCCTGCCTCATCCTCTCAAGTAGCTGGGACTACAGGCATGCACCACCATACATGGCTAATTTTTGTATTTTTAGTAGAGATGGGGTTTCACCATATTGGCCAGGCTGGTCTTGAACTCCTGGGCTCAATCGATCCTCCTGCCTCGGTCTCCCAGTGTACTGGGATTACACATGTGAGCCACTACGCCCGGCCTGAAATACATTTTGTATGTAAAGGGAGCATGATCCAGATGCCAAGGAGATGGATTGAAAGAAAATACTCCTAGGCTGGGTGTGGTGGCTCACGCCTATAATCCAGGCACTTTGGGAGGTAGTTAGATCACTTGAGGTCAGGAGTTCAAGACCAGCCTGGCCAACATGGAGAAACCCCATCCCTACTAAAAAATTTAAAAGGTAGCTGGGTGTAGTCATGGGCACCTGTAGTCGCAGCTACTCAGGAGGCTGAGGCAAGAGAATTGCTTGAACCTGGGGGGGCGGAGGTTGCAGTGAGCTGAGATCATGCCATTGCACTCCACCCTGGGTAACAGAGACAGACTCCATCTTAAAAAAAAAAAAAAAAAAAAAAAAAAAAATGGACGTGGTGGCTCACGCCTGTAATCCCAGCACTTTGGGAGGCTGAGGCAGGCGATCACGAGGTCAAGAGATCAAGACCATCCTGGCTAACATGGTGAAACCCCGTCTCTACTAAAATTAGCTGGGCGTGGTAGCATGTGCCTGTAGTCCCAGCTACTCAGGAGGCTGAGGTAGGAGAATCGCTTGAACCCAGGAGGCGGAGGCTGCAGTGAGCCGAGACCACACTGTTGCACTCCAGCTTGGCAACAGAGCGAGACTCCGTCTCAAAAAAATAAATAAATACAAAAAATTACCTGGGCATGGTGGTGGTTACCTGTAATCCCAGCTAGTCAGGAGGCTGAGGCAGGAGAATCACTTGAGCCTGGGAGGCAGAGGTTGCAGTGAGTTGAGATAGCGCCATTGCACTCCAGCTTGGGCAAAAAGAGCAAAACTCAGTCTCAAAAAAAAAAAAAAAGCTCCAAATGGGTACCTGGAATGGAATTGGTGCCACTCAGCTCCTTTAGGGGTTAACATGCTGTCAAAATGCAGGGAGGTGGAGGTTGCAGGGCTCAGCTGGGGAGACTGTGGTCTGATCTGAAAGGTTGCCCACAGGTCTCTGCATGCAGCGATGTGGGGATTTGGTTGATAGTGAGGCATTTCTTCACGCTGTCAATGGAACAGCAGTTCTCTGTAGAGAGACTGGGCCGACATAGCTTGCCTGAGGAGAGTACAGAATCTTCCTCGGACCCCTGGATGGAGATGCTGGGTGGCCACATCTGAGTCTCGCTCCATCGTGCAGGCTAGAGTGCAGTGGCATGATCGCAGCTCACTGCAGCCTCCGCCTCCTGGGTTCAAGTGATTCTCCTGCCTCAGCCTGAGGTCAAGAGTTCAAGACTAGCCTGGCCAACATGGCAAAACTACTAAAAATACAAAAATTAGCCGGGTATGGTGGCAGGTGCCTGTAATCCCAGCTATTTGGGAGGCTGAGGCGTATCTGAGCTTGTCCTCGGGGTGGGTGGAAGGCTCACAGGGATTGCAGAAGAGCGGTCAACAGGAAGGAGTTGGGTTGTGTTGGGGTGGAGAGTGTGGAAGTCTTCGGATTTGCAAAGGTGTGACATGGTAGTGGGGCTGGCAGTCAGGGGAGCTTACCGGCGTTGAAATCCAAATCCCTGTGATCACGACTGAGAAGATGATCCAGGCTGCGGTTCAGGACGAGGGCTTCAGCCGCTTCTTCACTGTGGTCTGAGGCATGGAGGGTGGTGTGGTACAAGAAGTACTGATGGGCCCAGTCTGAAGGCAAGAGGAGTCTGGGCGGGGGACTCGGGTACCACCTTGCTCAGTGCCTGCTTCTGTTCACTTCTTCCCCTTGGTGTCCCTGCCTCCCTTGGCCCTGCTGGCCCCTCTCCTCACCAGTGACACTGATGTTCTTCACCAGTGGGCAGTGGTCCCAGGACAAGTAGAAGAAATTCCAGGAGATGGTGGTGCTGGGGGTGGACATGGTGGGCGGAGACCTGGGGACCACAGAGGGAGATCGGGGATGGCCTGGGGCTGGGTCCCTCATTTACCAGAACGCGAGCATAGCTCATGCTGCACAGCCAGGGGACGAGCTGCTTCCAGACCCGGATGTTGTCCACATGCAGCCACTGCCCCATGATCACCTCCATGTATAAGAGCGGGATCCCAAATAAGAGGAGCATGAAGAAGTACATCAGGATGAAGCTGCCTGGGATGGGAGCCAGGGGCTGTGCTCAGGTAGCCAGGAGTCCTGGCCCTGTCCCCATTTTCCTGTAGGAGCCCATGTGCCCAACCCCAGCTTTCTCTTCCTTCTGGGCCCAGGACTCCAAGATCCCAGCCTTGAAACTCCTTCCTTAAGCTCAGGACCCAGGCCCCTGGCCTTACCTCCTCCATTCCAGCGACACAGGTAAGGAAAATGCCATACGCTGCCCAGCCCGACAGAGAAGGCAATCTGGATCAAGATGCTCTCAGTGTTTTTAGGCTGAACGAAGTAGTTTTGGGTCTCGGTGGCCTGGATCTCCTTGGTCTCGAGCCTCCAGGACAGGGAGTTGGGGGACTGGAATTTCTCAGAAGACTCTTTCTCTGTCAGATAATTCCTCAAGGGACTCCATGGATTTCTTCTTTCAGGCCTGGTAAATCCTGAGAAAAATCTTGGGTCACCAAGAGCAGCAGAATTTAAAGGACACGTCTCAGGTGCCAGGCTGTGAAACTTCATAACCAGGGCTTTGGAGAAATGAGGGCCAGAGTTTAAATCTTGGCCCTTCTCTTTATGAGTTACTAACTTATGGGCAATATACATATTTTTTTTTGAGATGGGGTCTTACTCTGTCGCCCAGGCTGGAGTGCAGTGGCGTGATCTCAGCTCACTGCAGCCTCCGCTTCCCAGGTTCAAGGGATTCTCCTGCCTCACGAGTAGCTGGGATTACAGGTGTGTGCTACTATGTCCAGATAATTTTTGTATTTCTAGTAGAGACAGGGTTTTGCCATGTTGCCCAGGCTGGTCTCAGAACTCCTGACCTTAAGTGATCTGCCTGTCTCGGCCTCCCAAAGTGCTGGGATTACAGGTGTGAGCCGCCACACCCACTTCTGTTTTTTTCATCTTAAAAGCAGTGATGAATATTTAATAAAAGCTATGGTGTGAGAACTCACCAATCAGAATGAATGCCAGCCATAAACACTGGAGTATCAGCTGAACACCAGTCCTGTCTGAAATGATTAAAATAACACAATGGAATATTGAGTGCCAAGAGCACAGTAAACAATGGATACACTCAGGTTTCTTTCCCGTTGACTTCTGGTGTACTTGGAAACTTTTAGCCCCAACTAATGCACATAGACTTCTAGGCCAGGTTTTGCAAACACAGCTGTTTATCACAGTCACTGGGGGAGCTCTAAAATGATACAGATTCCTGCCTCCCATTCTGCTAGCCTCACTCCTCTAGATTCACTCTAAAGTGGGGATAGGGATGGGTAGAATTTTTTTTTCTTTTGAGACAGAGTCTCACTCTGTCGCCCAGGCTGGAGTGCAGTGGCATGATCTTGGCTCACTGCACCCTCCGCCACCCAGGTTCAAACGATTCTTCTGCCTCAGCCTCCCGAGTAGCTGGGATTACAGGCACGCACCACCACACCTGGCTAATTTTTGTATTTTTAGTACAGACAGGGTTTCACCATGTTGGTCAGGCTGGTCTTGAACTCTTGACCTCGTGATCCACCCACCTTGGCCTCCCAAAGTACTGGGATTACAGGGATGAGCCTCTGTGCCCAGCCAGGATGGGTAGAATTTAAAAGCTTCGTTGGGAATTCTACCTTTGGAAAGGCAGCATGAGGAGCTCTGTGGACCCACTCCCTAGTGAAATAAGTCAACTAGTGAGAACTATAAAGAAAAACATTTACGGTCTCTAGAAATTGTCCTAAGGGCATATAGCAAGTGATAAAATATTTATTCAAGAAAATATACTAAAATTCTAGGCAGGCACAGTGGCTCACACCTGTAATCCCAGCACTTTGGAAGGCCGAGGTAGGCAGGTCACTTGAGGTCAGGAGTTTGAGACCAGCCTAGCCAACATGGTGAAACCCCGACTCTACTAAAAATACAAAAATTAGTCAGGCATGTGCTTGTAATCCTAGCTACTCAGGAGGCTGAGGCAGGAGAATCGCTTGAACCCGGAAGGTGGAGGTTGCAGCGAGCCAAGATCACCCCATTGCACTCCAGCCTGGGTGACAGCAAGGCTCCATCTCAAAAAAAAAAAAAGAAAAAAAAATACACACACATGGCTCTTTCTCTGCCTTGCTTCCAGTTGAAGGCTATAGTATTGTCAGGCCTCTGAGCCCAAGCTAAGCCATCGAATCTCCTGTGACCTGCAAGTATATGCCCAGATGGCCTGAAGTAACTGAAGAATCACAAAAGAAGTGAAAATGGCCTGTTCCTGCCTTAACTGATGACATTCCACCACAAAAAAAACGTGAAAATGGCCAGTCCTTGCCTTAACTGATGACATTACCTTGTGAAATTCCTTCTCCTGGCTCATCCTGGCTCAAAAAGCTCCCCCACTGAGCACCTTGTGACCCCCACTCCTGCCCGCCAGAGAACAACCCCCCTTTGACTGTAATTTTCCTTTACCTACCCAAATCTTATAAAATGGCCCCACCTCTATCTCCCTTTGCTGACTCTCTCTTCAGACTCAGCCCGCCTGCACCCAGGTGAAATAAACAGCCTTGTTGCTCACAGAAAGCCTATTTGGTGGTCTCTTCACATGGACGTGAGTGAAAAGTATCTTCCCAGGAGGACAGGCCACCAGCATTTCTCATTCCTCTCCAGCTACCTGTTGCAAGTGTGGTAAAAAGGTCAGGAGCTCCCTTCTTCTATCCAGTACCACCCCTCCCCTCTTTTAGGGCAGAAGCTCCATCCCAGCCACTTGAGAATGCTGGAGCCCTGATCTCCCCTGGCCCTAGCTCATTTGTAAGGCTAAGGTTACATTCCAGGAGAAGCAAGTTGATAAATTTAATGCCCCATCTGGCAACCTGCTGCTAAAGCAGTGGTGTCGCTCAGAGAGAAATAAGCCACTGTCCCTATGCATCTCTGGAGATTTTACTCAGGGAGAAAGCCAAGCCTTCAGAACAAAGAGCTCTGAAACTCTCTCCCCAAAGAACTGACTTTACTTGAAACAGTGTGGGAGAGTTCAAACCTAAGGGCATGCTCAAAAATGGTGGAGGTTCTGTTGGTAAGCAATTAAGAGGAAGCTGGTAGCTTCATGAGACACAAGCTAAACCAAAGGCCAACTAGTATATCAGAGAGAATCAGGGAAACAGTTAAGAAGGTCCCTCCCTGGGTTCAGAACAAGTCTCAAATACTAACCTCTAAAACTACTCCTTTAAGGGAGCCTAAATTTAACTGGACCAGATGCAGAACAATTTATGCCTCAGAGCATTGTCAAAAACAATAACCAGGTGGCAATTAGTGGAGCCTAAAAGCTGAGTGTGGTGAGGGAAAGAGACAGGAGAGCCCACCTAAAACCACTGTCATCCTAGGGTGACAATGCATGTCTAAAGCTGTGCCCTTTGAGGAATATGCATTATGACCAGCAGGATTTATTCCAGGAATGCAAGGTTGGCTTAATATCTGAAAATCAATGTTATATCAATAGAATAAAGAACAAAACCCAATAAAAAACAAAACCCATATGATCATCACAGTAGATATATAAAGAGCACTTGACAAAATCCAACACCTTTCATGATAAACACTCAACAAACCTAGAAACAGAAGGAAATCTTGACTTGGTAAAAGGAATCTACAAAAAAAATCCAAGTTAACATCATACTTAATGGTGAAAACTGAATCCTTTCCAAGATCAGGAATAAGACATGAGTGTTTTTCTCACCACTTCTGTTCAATATTGTACTGGAGATTCTAGCCAGAGAAATTAGTCAAGACAATAAAATAAAAGACATCAAGAATGAAAAAGAAACTATCTCTATTCCCATATAACATGATCTTGTATAAAGAAAATCCTAAGGAATCTACTAAACTATTAGAACTCCAATAGGTTCAGTAAGGTTGCAGAATACAAGATCAATATACAAAAATTGTATTTCTATATACTTGCAAAAAAATCCAAAATTTAAGAAAACTATTCCATATATGATAGTATCTGATATAGTTTGGATGTTTGTCCCCTCCAAATCTCATGTTGAAATGTAATCCCTACTGTTGGAGGTGGGGCCTAGTGGAATGTATTTGAGTCAGGGGGGCAGATCTCTCATGAGTGGCTTGTTGCTGACCTCTTGATAGTGAATGGCTTCTTGTGAGATCTGGTTAAGAGTGTGTGGCTCTTCCTCTTCTCTCTCTTGCTTCTCCTCATGTGTAGAAGTGACATGCTGGCTCTTTATGACCTTCCACCAATATTTTAAGTGTCCTGAGGCCTTCAGCAGAAGCAGATGCTAGCACTATGCTTTCTGTATATCCTGCAGAACCGTGTGCCAAAATAAAAACTCTTTTCTTTATAAATTAAAGAAGCATGGGACTGGTATAAGGATGCACAATAGACCAATAGGAATACCAGTCAGGTATTCCTTTATAGCAATGCAAAAGTGGCCTAATGCAGTGTCAAAAAAATAAAATAAAATACTTAGTAATACGTTTAACAAAAGGACAAACTTTTATACTCTGAAAATTACAAAACGTGTTGAAAGAAGATTTAATAAGTGAAATCCCATGTTTATGAATCAGAAAACTAAGTATTAAGATGGCAATATTTCCCAAGTTGATCTATAGAATTAATGCAATCCATCTCAAAATCCCTAGCTGGCTTCTTTGCAGAAAATGACCAGCTGATGATATAATTCATCTGGAAATTAAAGGGGGCCCAGAATAGCCAAAACAAACTTGACAAAGAACAATGTCGGAGGACTCATGCTTCCTGATTTCAAAACTTATTATACCGCTACAGTAATTAAAGCTGCATGGGACCGGTACAAGAATGCATATAAACCAACAGAATACCACAGGATAGAATAGCCCAGAAATAAACCTTTATGTATATAGTCAATTTTCAACAAGAGTGCCAAGAGTACTCAATGAGAAAAAGACAGTCTCTCCAACAGATGTTGGGAAAATTGGATATCCACATGCAAAAAAATAATAACCTTGGATCCTTACACTATACACAATAATTAACAAAATGGATCAAAGACCTACATGTAAGAGCAAAAGCTATAAACCTTTTAGAAGAAAATGTTGGGGGGCAAATCTCTATGACCTTGGTTCGGCAATGGTTTCTTAAATATGACACCAAAATTTGTCCTTTTGTGCATCAAAAGACATCAGAGAGTGAAAAGATAACCCATCGAATGGGAGAAAATATTTGCAAATCAAGTATTTGGTAAGATTCTAGTATCCAGAATATAAAAATAACTCCTACAACTGAAAAACAAAAAACTAAACTCAGTTAAAAAAATGGGCAAAGTATGTTAATTAGCCCTATTGTGCCATTTCACTACATATACATGTTCCAAAACATCACGTTGTACATGATAAATATATATAATTTGCATCTGTTAATTTAAAAATCAATTTTTTAAAAAGGGCAAAGGACATCAATAGACATTTCTTCCAAGAAGATAAACAGATGGCCAAAAAGCACATGAAAAGATGCTCAACATCGCTAATCACTAGGGAAAGGCAAATCAAGACCACAGTTACCATTTCACACCCATGAAGATGGCTACCAAAAAAAAAAAAAAAAATCAATGGGAAATAACAACTGCTGGGGAGGATGTGGAGAAATTAGAATCATTATGCATTGAGGATAAGAATGTCCACTGGAGCAGCCGTGGTGAAAACCAGCTTGGCAGTTCCTCAAAAAGTAAAACAATTACCACTGGATCCAACAATTCCACTTCCGGGTACATACACACGTGACTTGAAGAACTCAGGCCGGGCACGGTGGCTCAGGCCTGTAATCCCAGCACTTTGGGAGGCCGAGGCGGGTGGATCATAAGGTCAGGAGATCGAGACCATCCTGGCTAACACGGTGAAACCTCATCTCTACTAAAAATACAAAAAAATTAGCCGGGCGTGGTGGCGGGCGCCTGTAGTCCCAGCTACTCGGGAGGCTGAGGCAGGACAATGGCGTGAACCCAGGAGGCGGAGCTTGCAGTGAGCCAAGATGATGCCACTGCACTCCAGCCTGGGCAACAGAGTGAGACTCCATCTCAAAAAAAAAAAAAAAAAAAAAGGCAATCTATGGAATCAGAAAATATTTGCAATCTACATCTGAAATATGTATGGAACTCATACAATTTAATAGCAAACAAACCAAGCAACCTAATTAAAAAGTGGACAAAGGACCTGAGTAGATATTTCTCCAAAGACGACATACAAATGGCCAACAAGTATATAAATAAATGCTCAACATCAGCCGGGTACAGTGGCTCAGCACTTTGGGAGGCTGAGGCAGGCGGATCACCTGAGGTCAGGAGTTGGAGACCAGCCTGGCCAACATGGTGAAACCCCGTCTCCACTAAAAATACAAAAAATTAGCTGGGCATGATGGCATACACCTTTAGTCCCAGCTACTCAGGAGGCTGAGGCAGGAGAATCACTTGAACCCCGGAGGTGGGGGTTGTGGTGAGCTGAAATCATGCCACTGCACTCCAGCCTCCTGGGCAACAGAGTGAAACTCCATCTCAAAAAAAAAAAAAAAAAAAATGCTTTGGTTATTCAGGGTCTTTTGTTATTCCATACTCTGGGCAGCAAGCCACTTAAGCCAAGGCAAGAGACCGAGGGCACGAGCTGTTGCAGTTTAATAAAATATATAAAACAACAAGTTATACTAGATCTAGATCATAGACATGATTATATATGAATATCATTAATCATTAGTTTGTAGCAATTACTCTTTATTCCAATTTTATACTAATCCTCGCTCTACAATCATAAACTAGGAAAAACCAGGCCATACAGAGATAGGAGCTGAGGGGACATAGTGAGAAGTGACCAGAAGACAAGAGTGTGGGCCTTCTGTTATGCCCGGACAGGGCCACCAGAGGGCTCCTTGGTCTAGTGGTAATGCCAGCGTCTGGGAAGACACCTGTTGCCAAGTAGACCGTAGTCTAGCGGTAGCATCAGTGCCAAGGAAAAACACCCACTACTTAGCAGACCAGGAAAGGGAGTCTGCCTTTCCCCGGGGGAGCTTAGAGAAGACCCTACTCCTCCACCTCTTGTGGAGGGCCTGACTGATGTCAGGCTCGCCCGCAGTTATCCAGAGGCCTAACCGTCTCCCTGTGATGCTGTGCTTCAGTGGTCACGCTCCTAGTCCACTTTCATGTTCCATCCTGTACACCTGGCTCTGCCATTTAGATAGCAGTAGCAAAATTAGTGAAAGTACTAAAAGTCTCTGATATGCAGAAATAATGGCATAAGCTGTCTCTCTCTCTGCCTTAGCTACCAGGCAGGGAAGGGCCCCCTGTCCAGTGGACACGTGACCCAGGGGACCTTACCTATCATTGGAGATGACTCACACTCTTTACCCTGCCCCTTTGTCTTGTATCCAATAAATAACAGCACAGCCAGATATTTGGGGTCACTACCGGTCTCTGCATCTTGGTGGTAGTGGTCCCCCGGGCCCAGCTGTCTTTTATCTCTGTCTTGTGTCTTTATTTCTACAATCTCTCATCTCCGCACACAGGGAGAAAAACCCACTGACCCTGTGGGGCTGGTCCCTACACCATACAAATTTTAGGACTTTTTTATGAAAAATGTCATTGGTATTTTTGTAGGAATTGCACTGAATCTGTACATTACTTTGAGTAGTATGGACACTTTAGCAATATTATTTCTCCCAATCCATGAGCATTGGATGTCTTTCCATTTATTAGTAATCTCTTCAATTTCTTCCACCAATTTTTTATAGTTTTCATTGTAGAGATCTTTCACCTCCTTGGTTAAATTTGTTCCTATGTATTTTATTTTTGGTATTATTGAAAACAGGATTGCTTTCTTTTTCAGATAGTTTGGTGTTGGTATATAGAAACACTAGTGATTTTTGTATGTTAATTTTGTGTCCTGCAACTTCACTGAACTTGTTTAATCTAACAGGTTTTTGGGGAGGCTGTAGGGTTTTCTATATATAAGATCATGTCTTCTGCAAACAAGGACAATTTGACTTCCTTCTTTTCGGTTGGATGCTTTTTTTTTTTTTTTTTTCCTTGAGATGGAGTTTCGCTCTTGTTGCCCAGGCTGGAGTGCAATGGCATGATCTTGGCTCACCACAACCTCCGTCTCCTGGGTTCAAGTGATTCTCTTGCCTCAGCCTCCCAAGTACCTGGGATTACAGGCATGTGCCCCCACCCCCGGATGCCCTTTCTTTCTTTCCCTGACCTAATTGCTCTGGCTAGGACTCCCAGTACTATGTAGAATAGAAGTGGTACAACCTTGTGTTTTTCTATATTTTAGAGGCAAAGCTTTCAACTTTTCCCCATTGAGTATGATGCTAGCTGTGGGTTTGTTATATACGGCCTTTATTTTAATCAACTATGTTCCTGCTATATCTAATTTGTTTAGGGTTTCCATCATGAAGGGATGTTGAATTTGAGATGATCATATGGTTTTTGTCCTTCATTCCATTAATGTGATGTGTCACATTTATTGATTTGCATATGTTGAACCATCCTTGCATCCCTGGGATGAATCCCACTTAATCATGGCAAATGACCTTCTTGATGTGCTATTTTAATGAAATAGCATTGGCCAGGGGCCGTGGCTCACACCTGTAATCCCAGCATTTTGGGAAGCCGAGGCAAGAGGATTGCCTGAGTTCAGGAGTTTGAGACCAGCCTGGGCAACATGGTGAAATCCCATCTCTACTAAAATACAAAAAGTTAGCCGGGTGTGGTGGAGTGCACCTGTAGTCCCAGTTACTCAGGAGGCTGAGGCAGGAGAATCACTTGAACCAGTGAGGTGGAGGTTGCAATGAGCCGAGATCATGCTACTGCACTCCAGCCTGGATGACAGAGCGAGACTCCGTCTCAAAAAAAAAAGAAAGAAAGAAAGAAGGAAATGGGGTCTATGTTGCCAGGCTGGACTTGAACTGCTGGACTCAACTGATGCTTCCACCTCGGCCTCCCAAGTAGCTAGGAGTACAGGCACGTGTCACCATGCCCCGCTACAGTTCTTTAAATGTTTGGTAGAATTTGTAAGTGAATTCATTAGATTCAGAGCTTTTTTTAATGGAAAACTTTTTATTATTAATTCAAGCTTGTTGCTCATTATTGGTCTGTTCAGGTTTTCTAATTCTTCATAATTCAATATTGGCAGGTTATATGTGTCCAGGAATTTATCTATTTCTTCTAAGTTTTCCATATAGTTGTTCATAATAGTCTCTAATGATCCTTTGTAGTTCTGTGATACCAATTGTGATGTCTCCTTTGTCATCTTTTTTTTTTTTTTTTTTTTTTTTGAGACAGTCTCACTCTTGTTGCCCAGGCTGAAGTGCAATGGTGCGATCTCAGCTCACTGCAACCTCTGCCTCCCGGTTCAAAGTGATTCTCCGGCCTCAGCCTCCTGAGTAGCTGGGATTACAGGTGCCCACCACCATGCCCAGCCAATATTTGTATTATTAGTAGAGACGGGGTTTCACACCCTATTGGCCAGGCTGGTCTTGAACTCCTGACCTCAGGTGATCCACCCACCTCAGCCTCCCAAAGTGCTGAGATTACAGACGTGAGCCGCTGCACCCGGCCTTTGATCTATTTGAATCATCTCTCTTTCATACTTAGTCTAGCTAAAGGTTTGTTGATTTTGTTTATCTTTTCAGAAACCAACTCTTTGTTTCGTTGATTTTTTGTATTTAATTCTCTAGTTTATTTCTGCTCTGATCTTTATTATTTTTTTTCCTTTACTAATTTGGGGTTTCATTTGTTCTCATTTTTCTAGATTTTTAGAGAAAATCCCTTAATCATAAAGGAAAACTAAGAGAAAAAGGAAGAAAAGATCTACAAAACAACTAGGAAAAAGTAACAAAATGGCAGTAGTAAGCCCTTACCTATCAAAAATTACCATGAATGTAAATGGATTAAATTCTCCAATTAAAAGACAGACTGGCTGAACGGATTAAAAAACATGACCTAACTAAAGTTGGCCATTGAACAATATGAGTTTGAGCTGCAGGAGTCCAATGTCATGCAGATTTTCTTCCACCTCTGCCACTCCGAGTCAGCAAGACCAGCCCCTCCTCCTCCTCTCCCTCAGACTCCTTGATGTGAAGATCACGAGGATGAAGGCCTTTGTGTGATGATCACTTCCACCTGATAAACATTAAATATATTTTCTCTTCCTTATGATTTTCTTGATAACATTTTTTCTCTAGGTTACTTTATTATAAGAATATAGTGTGTAATAGATTCAACATATAAAATATGTGTTAATCGACTTTTTATATTGTTGGTAAGGCTTCGGGTCAACATTAAGCTATTAGTAGTTAAGTTTTGGGGGAGTCAAAAGTTATTCGCAGATTTTCAACTACATGGGGGTTGGTGCCCCTAACCCTACATCGTTCAAGGGTCAACTGAATATGTTGTCTACAAAAGACTCGCTTCACCTGAAAGGACACACACAGACTGAAAGTGAAGGGATGGGAAGATATTTCCTGCAAATGCAAAGCAAAAAAGAACAAGTAGTTATATCAGATAAAATAGATCTTAAGCCTAAAACTGTAAAAAGAGACAAAGAGGCCATTATAGAATGGTAAAATAGTCAATACAACAAGAGGATATAACAATAATAAATATATATGCACCCAATATTGGAATATCTAAATTTATAAAGCAAATCTTAAATAGACCTAAAGGGAGAGATAGACTGCAATACAGTAATAGTAGAGGATTTCAACACTCCACTCTTTCAGCAATGGACAGATTATCCAGACAAAATCAACAAAGAAATATCAGAGTTAAACTACACTCCAGACCAAACAGACCTAACAAGACACTTACAGAACCTTCCATCCAGTAGCCATGGAATACACATTCTTCTCAAAAGCACATGGAACATTATCTAGTATAGATGATATGTTAGGCCACAATACAAGTCTTAACAAATTTTAAAAAGCTAAATCATATTATCTTTTTTGACAATAGAGTAAATCTAGAAATTAATAATAGGCAGAACATTGGAAACTGTACAAATATTTGGAAATTAAGCAACATGCTCCTAAACCACCAATGGGTTGATAAATCAAAAAGGAAATTTGACACAAATGAAAATGGGAATACAGCATATTAAAACCTGTGGAGGCTGCGCAGGGTGGCTCATGTCTGTAATCCCAGCGCTTTTGGAGGTCGAGGCGGGAGGATCACTTGAGGTCAGGATTTCGAGACCAGCCTGGCCAACATAGTGAAAATACAAAAATACAAAAATTAGCCAGGCGTGGCAATGTGTGCCTATAGTCCCAGCTACTCAGGGGGCTGAGGCAGGAGAATCACTTGAACCCAGGAGGCAGAGGTTGCAGTGAGCCGAGATTGTGCCATTGCACTCCAGCCTGGGAGACAGAGTGAGACTCTGTCTCAAAGATTAAATGAATAAATAAAAATAATAAAACCTACAAATACAGCAAAAGCAGTACTAAGAGGCAAACTTAAAGCAATAAATGCCTATATAAAAAATACTTGAACAATTAGTAAACCTGACTGTCTGTGGCCTGTTAGGAATGAGCCAAACAGCAGGAGTTGAGTGGAGAGCAAGCAGGCATTGTTGCCTGAACTCTGTCTCCTGTGAGATCAACGGCAGCATTAGATTCTCACAGGAGCTAGAACCCTATTGTGAACTGTGCATGTGAGGGATTTAGGTTGCACACTCCTTATGAGAATGGAATGTGTGATGATCTGAGGTGGAACAGTTTCATCCTGAAACCACCCCCCACACTGGTGCCAAACAGGTTGGGGACCACTGAATAAATTGCTTCTGTAATTAGTAACTTTGCTCCAAAGCAAACTTCTGGTGAAGACGACTTCACTGAATCTTACTAGATATTTAAGAAGTAAATGCTGTCAATTTGGTATAAAATCTTCCAGAATAGAAAAAGTGGCAAGAACAGTACAACTTGAGTACCTAGTCTAGCAAGGGAATTGTGACAAAATCACACACCAATGTCATTCAGAAACCTTGATGCAAAAGTCCCAAAAAATAACCAGCAAATGAAATCCATCAATACATGGAAACTATATATCACAAATGATTTTGCTGAAAAGAAAATCAATGATAACATAATAAGGATACAGATCATATGACCATCTCAATTTGTAGAATATTTGATGAAACCCAATAACCATTCATTTATTAACAAAAATAGCTGGGCATGGTGGCTCATGCCTGTGATCCCAGGACACGACTTTGGGAGGATGAGGCAGGAGGACTGCCTGAGGCCAAGAGTTTGAGATAAGCCCTTGCAACACAGCGAGATCCCTTCTCTACAAAATAAAAAATAAGATAAAAGCCAACCTCTTAGCAAATTGGAGTAGAAAAGAACATCTTTAATTTCATAGGAGGTATTTATAAAAAAGAAGCATACAGTAAACATTATGCTTGATAAAATGTTGAAAGGTTTTCCTTCAAAGTCAGGAATAAGACAAGGATGTCTGCCACCATCCCTTCTAGTCAAATTGAATTTAAAGTTTGTGTAGATTGATGCCTTCATGGTACCAAGTCTTCAATTTTTCCTATATCCACCCCCTCTGCAATGTGATTCTGCAGTTTGTCTATGATCATATCTACTCTCCTGCTCCTTGAACCTGGGCTTGTGTGCCGATTCAGTGCCTATGCTGCAAGAGACCTTACTTGTTACTGCTTATTCTCTAACTCTTCCGCCAACACTATGAGGACATGTCTGGGCTAATCTGCTGGAAACTGAAATATATATTAGAGCTGAATCACTCCAGTAGTCCTAGCTCAAGCTAGTCTAGATTAGCCAAGAGGCAGCCCATTCCATTTTATATTAGCTGAGCCCAATTAGACGTAATAATAAATTCTTGTTTTAAGTCACTGAAGTTTGAGGTGGTTTGTTATGCAGCATTATGGTGGCAATGAGTCGTTGACACAAGGTACAATAAAATGAAAAAAAAATGGTTTAGAAAAGAAGAAATACAACTATTATTTTTGGATATGATTCTGTACATAAAAAGGAAAAAAATCACCAGGCACAATGGCTCACGCCTGTAATCCCAGCATTTTGGGAGGCCAAGGTGGGCAGATCACCTGAGGTCAGGAGTTCGAGACCAGCCTGGCCAACATGGCGAAACCCCATCTCTAATAAAAATACAAAACCAGCCAGGCACGGTGGTGTATGCCTGTAGTCCCAGCTACTCGAGTGGCTGAGGCAGGAGAATCACTGAACCCAGAAGGTGGAGATTGCAGTCTGCGAGATCACGCCATTGCACTCCAGCCTGGGCAACAAGAGCAAAACTCTGTCTCAAAAAAAAAAAAAAAAAAAAAAAAAAACTATAAATACATTACTAGGATTAATGAGTGAGTTTAGCAAGGTTGCTGGATACAGGGTTAATAGAAAACAATGTTAACAGCATTTCTACATACCAGCAAGAAATAAATAGGTAATAAAAAATAAAGATAACATTTATAATAACAAGATATTTTATGTGCCTAGGAATAGATCTAACACAAAAGTACAAAACTTCTATACCAAAACCTATAAATTATTATTATTATATTGTGTCTTTTGATGAAAAGATGTTCTAAATTTTAATGAACTCAAATTTATCAGTTCCCTCCTGGTTAATATTTTCTAAAAGCTATTTAATACATCTTTTTTTTTTTTTTTTTTTGAGACGGAGTTTCACTCTTGTTGCCCAGACTGGAGTGCAATGGCACGATCTTGGCTCACCACAACCTCCGCTTCCCAGGTTCAAGTGATTCTCCTGCCTCAGCCTCCTGAGTAGCTGAGATTACAGGTATGCACCACCACACCTGGCTAATTTTGTATTTTTAGTAGAGATGGGGTTTCTTCATGTTGGTCAGGCTGCTATCAAACTCCCAACCTCAGGTGATCTGCCTGCCTCGGCCTCCCAAAGTGCTGGGATTACAGGCATGAGCCACCGCACCCGGCCCTAATACGTCTTTCTTAACCCCCAGATTATGAAGTTATTCTTCCGCATAACTTCTAAACACTCTATAAATTTGCCTTTCATGTTTAAATCTGTTAATCCTCATGGATTAACACTTTTGTTGATAATAATAATGATTATAGGCTGGGCGTGGTGGCTGACCCCTGTAATCCCAGCACTTTGAGAGGCCAAGGCGGGCGGATCACCTGAGGTCAGGAGTTCAAGAGCAGCTTGGGCACAATGGTGAAACCTCATCTCTGCCAAAAATACAAAAAATTAGCTGGGTGTGGTGGTGCCTGCCTTTAGTCCCAGCTATTCAGGAGGCTGAGGCACAAGAATCTCTTGAAGCTGGGAGGCGGAGGTTGCAGTGAGCCGAGATCATACCACTGTACCCCAGCCTGGGCAACAGAGAGACCATGTCTATAATAATAATAATAATGGATATAGTTTTGGCATAGAAGTTTTGTATCTTTTTATTAGATCTATTCCTAGGCACTTAAAATAGCTTCATATTATAAATGTTATCTTTATTTTTTTCATTACCTATTTATTTGTTCCTGGTATGTAGAAATGCTATTAATATTGTTCTATTAACCCTGTATCCAGCAACCTTGATAAACTCACTCATTAATCCTAGTAATGTATTTATAGATTTTTTTTTTTTTTTTTTTTGAGACACGGTCTTTCTCTGTCACCCAGGCTGGAGTGCAGAGGCCCCATCTCGGCTCACTGCAATCTCCACCTCCCAGGTTCAAGCGATTCTCCTGCCTCAGCCTCCCAAGTAGCTGGGATTTCAGGCATGCACCACCATGCCTAGCTAATTTTTGTATTTTTAGTAGAGACGGGGTTTCATCATGTTCGTCAGGCTGGTCTTGAACTCCTGATCTCGTGATCTGCCCACCTCGGCCTCCCAAAGTGCTGGGATTACAGGCGTGAGCCACTGCGCCCGGCCAGATTTCTTTTTTTGGGCGAGTTTTGCTTTCTTCTTGCATACTAACCTACCTCCTTTTTATTATAAAATACACATATTCCAAAAAGTGTACAAAACTGAAATGTTCACCTGAATGATTTATTATAAAGCAAATACCCCAACCATCCTAGCCAAGATTGAAATCTGAGTATCAGGAAATAGAGTATTTAAGATTAAAAGTACCGAGCACATTCCAGACATTGTATAGTACATGCTCAACACGCAAAGAAAAACATAACAGCCACAAACCTATATGTACCAAACAACTGGAGAGCTAAATATTTAAGGCAAAACACGTATAAAATCAAAAAGAAATTGATCAAAATATAACTACAATGGCAATTATTATACAACTTTTTCAGAACTCACAGATCTAGTAGAGAAAAAAAGGACATAGAGAAATTGAATAATGCAAACAAATATGATTTAATACTTAGTCATATTAGAAATGAACAATTTTAGGGAAGGGAGATGGATTTGTGAACCCTGGAGTGAGGTTCTGCCTACCCGAGGCCGCTGCTGTGTGGAGACCCCTGGGTGAAGTCACTGTCATCATGTCTGACCAGGAGGCAAAACCTTCAACTGAGGACTTGGGGGATAAGAAGGAAGGTGAATATATTAAAGTCACTGGACACAGGACAGCAGTGAGACTCACTTCAAAGTGAAAATGACAACACATCTCAAGAAACTCAATCATACTGTCAAAGACAGGGTGTTCCAATGAATTCACTCGGTTTCTCTTTGAGGCTCAGAGAATTGCTGATAATCATACTCCAAAAGAACTGGGAATGGAGGAGGATGTGATTGAAGTTTATCAGGAACAAACGGGGTGGGGGGGCGGCGGTGGTCATTCAACAGCTTATTCTTTTTTTATTTTCCCTCGATCCTTTAATCCTTTATTTTTAAAAATAGTTCCTTTGTAATGTGGTATTCAAAACGGAATTGAAAACTGGTACCCCATCTCTTTGAAACATCCGGTAATTTGAATTCTGGTGCTCATTATTCATTATTATTTGTTTTCATTGTGCTGATTTTTGGTGATCAAGCCTCAGTCCCCTTCATATTACCCTCTCTCTCTTTTTTTTCTTTTTTTTTTTTAGACGGAGTCTTGCTCTATCGCCCAGGCTGGAGTGCAGTGGCGCAATCTCGGCTCACTGCAACCTCCGCCTCCCGGGTTCACGCCATTCTTCTGCCTCAGCCTCCCGAGTAGCTGGGACTACAGGCCCACCACCATGCCTGGCTAATTTTTTGTATTTTCAGTAGAGACGGGCTTTCACTGTGTTAGCCAGGATGGTCTCGATCTCCTGACCTCGTGATCCGCCTGCCTTGGCCTCCCAAAGTGCTGGGATTACAGGCGTGAAGCACCACGCCTGGCCTACCCTCTCCTTTTTAAAAATTACCTGTGCACACTATTCACAATAGCAAAGACTTGGAACCAACCCAAATGTCCATCAATGATAGACTGGATTAAGAAAATGTGGCACATATACACCATGGAATACTATGCAGCCATAAAAAAGGATGAGTTCATGTCCTTTGTAGGGACATGGATGAAGCTGGAACCATCATTCTGAGCAAACTATCGCAAGGACAAAAAACTAAACACTGCATATTCTCACTCTTCGGTGGGAATTGAACAATAAGAACACTTGGACACAGGGTGGGGAACATCACACACCGGGGCCTGTCGCAGGGTTGGGGGAGGGAGGAGGGATAACATTAGGAGATATACCTAATGTAAATGACGAGTTAACGGGTGCAGCACACCAACATGGCACATGTATACATATGTAACAAATCTGCACATTGTGCCCATGTACCCTAGAACTTAAAGTATAAAAAAAAAAAAAGTAAAAAAAATTACGTGTGCAGAGAGAGGCCACTTTTTCCAGGACATTGCATTTTCAGGCTTGTGGTGATATGTTCTAGCATGTGATTGCTTCACTCCTGGACTGTGACTGTCAGTGGGAGATGGGAGATTTTTCAGAGAACTGAACTGTGGAAAAATGACCTTTCCTTAACCTGAAGGTACTTTTAAAATTTGAGGGTCTGGACCAAAAGAAGAGGATTATCAGGTTGAAGTCAAGATGACAGATAAGGTAAGAGTGATGCCTAACTCCAAAGATGGCTTCACTGAAGAAAAGGCATTTTAAGATTTTTTAAAAATCTTGTCAGAAGATCCCAGAAAAGTTCTGATTTTCATTAGCAACTAATAAAGCGATACATGCAGAAATGGATACGACAGAACTCTGCTCTTTTTTATTTGTACTTTTTGGCCTGGGATATGGGTTTTAAGTGGACATTGTACCAGCTTCATTAAAATAAAAAATATTTGTAAAAATCGTAAAAAAAAAAAAAAAAGAGAAATGAACAATTTTAAAAGAGAAAATAACTTTAATGACTTGGAAATTAAGAAATATGCTTCTGTGGTGAGAGGGTCATTTGAGCTCAGGCGTTCAAGACCAGGCTAGGCAACACAGCAAGACCCCCATCTCATATATATATATATATATATATATATATATATATATATATACACACACACACACACATACACACACACACTTCCAGATAATCCTTGGATTAAAAAGAAGCTAAGTAGAAAATTACAAAGTTTCTAGGTAGCATAAAAGCGTGTATATGTGTGTGTGTGTATGTGTGTGTATGTGTATGTGTGTGTATATATGTATATATGTGTATATATGTGTATATATGTATATATGTGTATATGTGTATATGTGTATATGTGTATATGTGTATATATGTGTATATATGTGTATATGTGTGTATATGTGTATATATGTGTATATGTGTATATGTGTATATGTGTATATGTGTATATATGTGTGTATATGTGTATATGTGTATATATGTGTATATGTGTATATGTGTATATGTGTATATGTGTATATATGTATATATGTGTATATATGTATATATGTGTATATATGTATATATGTGTGTATATATGTATATATGTATATATGTGTGTATATATGTATATAGATGTATGTATATATTTCCAGATAATTAAAAAGCAGCTAAGTAGAAAATCACAAAGTTTCTAGGTAGCATAAAAAGGAGACTATTTCATATCAAAACCTTTGACATACAACAAAAATTACACTTTACTGAAGACTAAAGATGATGAATAAAGGAACGTAGTACTCAAGAATAGGCTGGGCGCAGTGGCTCATGCCTGTAATCCTAGCACTTTGGGAGGCTAAGGCGGGTGGATCACTTTAGGTCAGGAGTTTGAGAAATCAGAAGAATAAAGACAAAACAAACTAGAGAGAAACTGTAATTAAAAAGTTGACATTAATGAGATAGAAAATAAAGTAAAAATGCTAAGTAAATCCAAATGCCACTTGTGAATCTGATTGAGAAAAAGATAAATAAAAATAACAAAACATAAAAAATGAGAAGAGACACAGCCATCAAATTTAGAGAGAATTTTAAGGACAAATGCTATATGAAATTCTAGGTCAACAAATCTGAAACCTTAGAAGAAACTGAAAGTGTCTAGCAAATGTAAATTACTAAAAATAATCGAAGAATTTTGGGGAAAATTAATGGAAAGGTTTGGAAAGATGAGTAGAGATCTACTGCACAAATGGGCTCTGGGACCAGATGGGCTCAGAGATGAGTTCGATTTAACCTTTAAAAAGCAGATGGTTCTAATGTCAATTACACCAGGTGCTCAAAGTGTGGCCCACAAATCATAAGCATCACCTGGGAGTGTGATAAATGCAAATTAATGAACCTGAATCCAGATTCATCACATAAAAATCACTAGTGGGCGGCCGGGTGCAGTGGCTCACGCCTGTTATCCCAGCACTTTGGGAGGCCAAGGAGGGCAGATCACGAGGTCAGGAGTTAGAGACCAGCCTGGCCAACATGGTGAAACCCCGTCTCTACTAAAAATACAAAAATTAGACGGGAATGGTGGTGCACACTGTAATCCCAGCTATTCGGGAGGCTGAGGCAGGAGAATCGCTTGAACCCGGGAGGCGGAAGTTGCAGTGAGCTGAGATCGCACCATTGCACTCCAGCCTGGGTGACAAGAGCAAGACTCTGTCTCAAGAAAAAAAAAAAATCACTAGGAGATGGGGCCCAAGGATCTGTTTAACAAGCTTTCCAGGTGACTTTCAGCATATGAAAGTTTGAGCAGCACTGGCTTAGGATCACAGAAAAAATAAAGAGCTCCTCAATTTCGTTTCTGAAGCTAGCATAACTTTAATGCCAAAATTTATAAAAAGTAGAAAAAAAACCCCTCATTTACAAAGATGAGATGAACAAGCTAAATATTAGCAAATAGAATCTAGACTATATCAAAAGGATAATACATTACACCTAAATAGAATTGATTCCACAAGAATAGTTCAGTATTTAAAACTCTATCAACAATTCCACTAAACGCTAAAAAGCCACTTGGCAAAATGCGGCGGTTCTATGAATGTACTAAATACCATTGAATTGTAAACTTTTTTTTTTGAGACAGAGTTTTGCTCTTGTCCCCCAGACTGGAGTGCAATAGCGTGATCTCAGCTCACTGCAACCTCTGACTCCCAGGTTCAAGAGATTCTCCTGCCTCAGCCCCCCAAGTAGCTAGGATCACAGGCACCCAACACCGTGCCCAGCTAATTTTTGTATTTTTAGTAGAGATGGGGTTTTGACATGTTGACCAGGGTGGACTAGAATTCCTGACCTCAAGTGATCCACCCACCTCGGCCTCCCGAAGTGCTGTGATTACAGGAAGGAGCCACCATGCCTGGCCAAATTGTAAATTTTAAATAGGTTGATTGTATGGTATATGAGTCACATTTCAATAAAGCTGTCACAAAAGAATATCTTAGGCCTCTGGACAAAAGGGAGCTTGGGAGTGTCTGGTAGACACATCTGATAGCAATAACTTTCCTTAACCCTACCCTTATGGCAAGTATACCTGACAGCAATAACTTTAGCTCCCTCTGAGAATGAGGGTTGCCACGTAGAGGTTGCTAGCGGGGACAGGATGCTAAGTGAAAGTGCCCTATGAACTGCATTTTTTTTTTCTTTTTTTTGAGACAGAGTCTCGCTCTGTCGCCCAGGCTGGAGTGCAGTGGCACCATCTGAGCTCACTGCAACCTCTGCCTCTCAAGTTCAAGCAATTCTCCTGCCTCAGCCTCCCGAGTAGCTGGGATTACAGGCACCCACCACCACACCTGGCTAATTTTTATATTATTAGTAGAGAAGGGGTTTCACCATGTTGGCCAGGCTGTTCTCGAACTCCTGACCTCAAGTGGTCCACCCATCTCGGCCTCCTAAAGTGCTGGGATTACAGGTGTGAGCCACCGCACCTGGCCCGAACTGCATGCTTTTTGCAAATGGTTGTGGTTCTCCTATCCAGCCCCCCACCACTGGCCCATGCTGCAAGTTCCCTCAAACAAGCCCTGTGTTTTGCGTGCTGGCTCCAGGTCTTTTCTTCAGCCTCTTGAACCTGGTGCCATGGCTACTGAAGTTAACAGATATTTGGCACGACAACCAGTAATCCCAGCAGGAGATCGGAGAAAATCCTGTGCATGCAGAGTCGATGGGATTGGAGAGGAGGATACCAATGGGGGGCATCTCGGGCTGGCTGTCCATGTCTGTGTGGGGCCCAACAGCCACTATCCTTGATGGATGAGGCCCAAGGCATGGGTACAGAGATGCCCCCAAAACACTGAAGGGTCTGGAAGAGCTATTGCAGGAGGCGGATCTAACTAAGCAAAAGTTAGATGCCTGAGCTGTGGCAGCTGCGGTTGGCTGGCCACTCCTGACTGTGCTCTGAGCAGCCTCGGGGGCCGGGCTCATGGCACAGGTGAAGGTGCATCCATTACAAGATGAGCTGCGATGACAAAGAGATGCCTAATTAGATCAGGCTGAAACATCAGAGACCAACTGTCCCACCTGCGGGCACGGGATGACAAAATGGAGAGACCCTGGCTTGTCAAGTAGTCCATTTGAAAAGCTGCTGGCTGCTATGTCAATGAGTCAGGGCCCTCATGACTAAATCATCCTGGGACCCTAAGTTCTGGGACCCCATGGAGAGCTCTAGTGGGGAAGAGAGTGAGGCCTGGGATGAGCTCATGAAGGTGCCCATCCTCTCTGCACGTTTGCTGGTCACCACCAAGATGAAAGCCGACCAACCACAGACGTAGGGGGTCGCCCTGCAAGACTTGACCCTGCCTGGAAGACACCGCAGTGCGGGATTCCACAGCTGTGGAGTTGGTGGAGCTGGGAACTAGGTTCAGGCAGAAGGGGAGAGAGTAGGTCACAGGGTGGCTTCTCTGTCTATGGGACATGGAACAGAGATGAGTGAAATGGCATCCATCACCAACCATCCGGCCCTGAGGCGGTGCCTCGATGGCACCAATAATGAGGATCGGGCCACCCCCCTCTCCTTAGCCGGGTGGTTGCGAGATGCAAGGCATCCTGGC
Organism: Pongo pygmaeus; assembly: GCF_028885625.2. NCBI lineage: Eukaryota > Metazoa > Chordata > Mammalia > Primates > Hominidae > Pongo > Pongo pygmaeus. The sequence continues at coordinate 55,400,556 of NC_072393.2, forward strand.
CAAATGAAAGGAATGTCCCAGCCGGGTGCAGTGGCTCAGGCCTGTAATCCCAGCACTTTGGGAGGCCGAGGCAGGAGGATCATGAGATCAGGAGTTTGAGACCAGCCTGGCCAATATGGTGAAACCCCGTCTCTACTAAAAATACAAAAATTGGTCTGGTGTCGTGGCAGGTGCCTGTAATCCCAGCTACTCGGGAGGCTGAGGCAGAAGAATCGTTTGAACCTGGGAGGCGGAGGTTGCAGTGAGCTGAGATGGAGCCATTGCACTCCAGCCTGGACAACAGGGGGAGACTCCATCTCAAAAAGAAAAAAAGAAAGAAAGGAATGTCCCCACATCTCCTTTGTGATGACAGACTATGGAGGAATTGAGGGACATCCTCTGGGAATTAGGGGTGATGCTTGCTATCTACACTGAGCATTACCGAGGCCCTGACAAGGAGCTTTTCACTGCAGGCATGAGAAATGCCATCTTACGGTAGGCACACAACCAATGGTGTGGCACACTAGCATCTATCTTGAGTCCCTTCATCGGACAGCCAGTGTCTCAGGCAGCCCAAAGGGCCACTGCTTAGGAGAAACAGAAACTGCACAGGTGAGGGGTGCATGCTGCTGGGATAAAAACAAGGGAGCCAAAGGAAAAACAGCCAAGGGGCTGTCAGGGATCCCCGACAAATGTGTGACCAGGTAGTGGCAGGGACGCCTACTGTGAAAATAGATAAACAGCCTAATGCTGTTCTGGTCAGACTGTGGCAGAAGCTCAAGCCAAAACAGCGCTTCACGAAGAAGCCTCAGGCTCAGCCCACTGCCCCTCCCACAGAGAGATACAGGCACCAACCCCTTTAGACTAGGACAAAGGCTAAGGCCCCAGGATCCCGGTAAGAGCAATGGTGGCTGGGTGTCCGGAGACTGGCGGCCACATATAGAGCTAGCTAACTATATGTTGGTCACCTAAGAATGCACAGGCTGGCTGGGTGCAGTGGCTCATGCCTGTAATCCCAGCACTTTGGGAGGCCGAGGTGGGCGGATCACCTGAGGTCAGGAGTTAGAGGCCAGCCCGGCCAACATGGCGAAACCTCCTCTCTACTAAAAATACAAAAATTGTTGGGTGTGGTGGTGGGCACCTGTAATCCCAGCTACTCAGGAGGCTGAGGCAGGAGAATCACTTGAACCAGGGAGGCAGAGGTTGCAGTGAGCCAAGATTGTGCCACTGCACTCCAGCCTGGGCCACACAGTGAGACTCCGTCTCAGAAAAAAAAAGGAAAAAAAAAAAAGGCAAAAAACCAAAAATGCATCCAGGAGGCACGGTGGCTTACGCCTGTAATCCCAGCATTTTGGGAGGCTGAGGTGGGCAGATCACGAGGTGAGGAGTTCGAGACCAGCCTGACCAACATGGTGAAACCCCGTCTCTACCAAAAATACCAAAAGTTAGCTGGGCGCCTGTAATCCCAGCTACTCTGGAGGCTGAGGCAAGAGAATCGCTTGAACCTGGGAGGTGGAGGTTGCAGTGAGCCGAGATCGTGCCACTGCACTCCAGCCTGGTGACAGAGTGAGGCTCCATCTCAAAAACAAAACAAAACAAAAAAACAAGAATGCACAGGCTGTTCCCAGTGGATACTGGAGCTGAATGCACTCTCGTATGTGGTGACATCCGTGGTTCCAGTGGCCTACAACAATAGATGGTCGGTGGGGGCGGCGGTCGTGAAAGTCAGACAGGTTGAGCTAGTATTACAAGTTAGGAGACTGCTGCCCAAACTCTATTTAGTATACAGAGCTCCTATCCCAGAGTACATCTTGGGAATGGCTGTCTCATCAGGCTTGTGACCCTCTGAATTCCGACTGAGTTAGGATGGTGAAGCGCGTGATCAAGGGGAATGCGAAATGGACACCAGCACAGCTGCCAGCCCCTCTGTGAATAGCACCATTGAAACGACAATGCCTGCCAGGAGGTCGTGATGAGATCGTAGGGACTGAAAAGGAAAGAAGTCTGGGTAGACATCATAAGACCAGTGAACAGCCCATACAATAGCCCTGCATGGCCCATGTGGATGCCTGATGGGACACGGAGAATGACAGATTACTGGGAGTTCAACAAAACGGTCCCCCTAATGTATGCAGTTGTTCTCATATCGCCTCCTTTCTGATGAGGATAGGAGAGGGACTGGACGCACCTCATTTTGTCATTGCATTCACCTGGTATATTAGTCCGTTTTCAAGCTGCTGTAAAGAACTGCCCCAAACTGGGTAATTTATAAAGGAAAGAGGTTTAATTGACTTACAGTTCAGCATGGCTGGGGAAGGCCTCAGGAAGCTTATGATCATAGCAGAAGGCAAACGGGAAGAAAGGCACCTTCTTCACGAGGCCGAGTGAAGGAGGAAGAGCCCCTTATAAAAGCATCAGATCTCGCGAGATCTCACTCACTGCCACGAGAACAGCATGGGGGAAACCGCCCCAATGATTCAATTACCTCCACTTGGTCTCCCTGACACGTGGGGATTATGGAGATTACAACTCAAGACGAGATTTGGGTGAGGACACAAAGCCTAACCCTAGCCGGGCGTGGTGGCGGGCGCCCGTAATCCCAGCTACTCAGGAGGCTGAGGCAGGAGAATGGTGTGAACCTGGGAGGCAGAGGTTGCAGTGAGCCGAGACCGCGCCATTGCACTCCAGCCTGGGCAACAGAACGAGACTCCCTCTCAAAAAAAAAAAGCCTAACCTTATCACCTGGGAAGGAGAACAATATACCTTTACTGTCTTGCCGCGGGGATATTTCCATAGCCTCACTATCTGTCAACGCCTAGTGGCCACAGACCTCAGTAGATGGACTACCCTGGAGATGGTACATGTTTTCCATTACATTGATGATATCATGTTAAATTCTGAGTCTTTTGCCAGCTAACTTCTGAGTCTCTATAGCCCTCACCTTGCTGTCTCACTTGGTTAACAGAGGATGAGCAGTCAATGCAGACAAAGGCAGGGTCCAGGCTTATCCGTCAAGTACTTGGTGCCATCTGTTTGGGTAAGAGTAACGGTGTTCAATTTGCCATTCTAGATACGGTGCAGGCCTACCCACATCCTACACCACCAAAGCGGCTGCAAACCTTCTTAGTTCTTCTAAGGCCGTGGTGTCCTTTTATTTCCCATTTGGCTCAACTCCTTAGGCCACTGTACCACTTAGTCAAGAAGGGGGCCAACTGGGACCGGTGGCAAAGGCAAGGACACAAACTTGTGCCTTTAAGATTCTGGTTCCAGCTATGGAAGGGGACTGAAGTTATAGTGTCAGGGAGCTATAATTCTGCACTACGTGTTATGCCTTACAGCAAGTGGAAGATGTTCCAAAGGGGTTCCCATGCTAGTACATACCCAGTACCCCATAGTAGGTTAGCTGGGATTACGGGTGCCTGCCACCACGCCCAGCTAATTTTTGTATTTTTAGTAGAGACAGGGTTTTGCCATGGTGGCCAGGCTGATTTCAAACTCCTGACCTCAGGTGATCCGCCCACCTTGGCCTCCCAAAGTGCTGGGATTACAGGCGTGAGCCACCACACCCAGCCAGCCTGTGCATTCTTAGGTGACCAATATATAGTTAGCCAGCTCTATATGTGGCCGCCAGTCTCCAGACACCCAGCCACCATTGCTCTTATCAGGATCCTGGGGCCTTAGCCTTTATCCTAGTCTAAAGTAGGACACCTTCCAGAAACCAAAATCTGGGAATGCCCAGAAACAGACTGTGGCCAAATGGCACGCATGCCTGCAACAGAGGAGTACACAAACTAGCACAGGGTTCCGTTTGCTACTTGGCCCTGTCACCTATGTGACAGCTGAAGGACAGTCTTTTTTTTTTTATTTTCTGTTTTATTTTATTTTAAACTTTTATTTACATGTACAGGTTTCTTATATAAGTACATATACAGGTTTGTTATATAGGTAAACTGTGTGTCACAGGGGTTTGGTGTACAGATAATTTCATCACTGGGGTAATAAGCATAGTACCCAATAGGTACTCCCACTCCTCCCACCCTCCACACTCAAATAGGCTCCAGTGTGTATTGTTCTCCTCCCTGTGTTCATGTGTTCTCATTGTTCAGGTCCCACTTATAAGTAAGAACATGTGGTATTTGGCTTTCTCTTCCTATGTTAATTTGCCTAGGATAATGGCATCCAGCTCCATCCATGTTGCTGCAAAGGACATGATCTTGTTCTTTTTTATGGTTGCATAATATTCCATGGTGTGTATGTAGCACATTTTCTTTTTTTTTTTTTTTTTTTTTTATTACTGGACATGTATTTTATTAACAATTTTATAGTTTTTTTTTTCTTTTATTGTAATTATTATTATTATTATTATTATACTTTAGGTTTTATGGTACATGTGCCCAATGTGCAGGTAAGTTACATATGTATACATGTGCCATGCTGGTGCACTGCACCCACCAACTCGTCATCTAGCATTAGGTATATTTCCCAATGTTATCCCTCCCCCCTCCCCTCAACCCACAACAGTCCCTGAAGTGTGATGTTCCCCTTCCTGTGTCCATGTGTTCTCATTGTTCAATTCCCACCTATGAGTGAGAATATGCGGTGTTTGGTTTTTTGTTCTTGCGATAGTTTACTGAGAATGATGATTTCCAATTTCATCCATGTCCCTACAAAGGACATGAACTTATCATTTTTTATGGCTGCATAGTATTCCATGGTGTAGATGTGCCACATTTTCTTAATCCAGTCTATCATTGTTGGACATTTGGGTTGGTTCCAAGTCTTTGTGAAGGACAGTCTTTGACAGAGGCACTGAGCCTCCACATACTCCCTCCTTTATATAAGAGGGACAGGGCCCAATTCCTGACCAGGCCTGGTACACAGATGGCTTGTCACGAGGCAATCCTTCCACCGGTATCCAGCTGTCCACTGAGAGTATCTGGCTCGATACAGGCAAAGGACATGTAGCCAATGGGTTGAGCTGCCTGGATGGTTTCTTCTAGGAGCTGGACCCAACAGTCCTGTGCACTGACATCTGGGCACCATCTTTAAGGGCCCACCATGTGCCTACTACAAGGAGAAACACAGGATTGGATGGTAGCAGGCAGCCCCCTTTGGGGGGCTGATATGGAAGAACATTCTCTACTGCACCTGGGGGATGCATGTAACAGTCTAGCGTCTGGATGCCCACACTGCATAATATCCCTATTGTCTTACTCCAGCCTCACGTGACACTTTGTAGAGAGGGGGCCAACCTATTTGGTATTGCAAACCAAGCACCAGGCCACTGTCGGGGTGATGCTGTCTCAGAAGGACACAACTTCCTGTTTCTTGTAAAATGACCATGAGGCTGGGTGCAGTGGTACATGCCTGTAATCCCAGCATTTTGGAAGGCCGAGGCAGGTGGATCACCTGAGGCCAGCAGTTCGAGACCAACCTGGCCAATATGGCAAAACGCCACCTCTACTAAAAATACAAAAAATTAGCCGGGCATGATGGCGGGCGCCTATAATCCCAGCTACTTGGGAGGCTGAGGCAGGAGAATCGCTTGAACCCAGGAGGCGGAGGTTGCAGTGAGCCGAGATCCAGCTACTGCACTCCAGCCTGGGCAACAAGAGTGAAACTCTGTCTCAAAAAGAAAAAAATGACCATGACTTGCCCCTTCTTGTACTCACTAAACATCTCACTTTTCACCCATAGATGGTATGCAGCAAACCTCTTGCCAGCTGGGCACAGACGGTGGTCTCTCTCCAGAACAAAACAGACTGTTGGGTCTGCAGAGAGCTGCCCCTCTCCTCCACTGCAGGCCTGCCGTGGTGCATTGCAGCAGTTAACCTGAGTACCTGAAGCCACTTTTATATTCATTATTCTTTTCTGTTGTAGTTTGTATTGCTGCTGTGGTGTCTGGCTGCAATGCTCCTCCGCATATATGGCCCCAGGGAAATGGTGGAAGAATGGCACAAGAATGTGAGAGCCATTCAAAGGTATGCTAGAGTGGCCAGGTCACAGTGGCTCATGCCTGTAAGCCCAGCACTTTGGGAGGCCGAGGCATGCGGATCACTTGAGGTCAGGAGTTCAAGACAAGCCTGGCCAACATGGTGAAACCCCATCTCTACTAAAAATACAAAAATTAGCCAGGTGTGGTGGCACATGCCTGTAATCCCAGCTACTCGGGAGGCTGAGGCAGGAGAATCACTTGAACCCGGGAGGCAGAGGTTGCAGTGAGCCGTGATCGCACCACTGCACTCTAGCCTTGGTGACAGAGTGAGACTCTGTCTCAAAAAAATGAAAAACAAAAATAAAAAAAACACAAGGTGGGTATGCTGGAGTGGAGTGTATATGGTAGACACGCCTGGCAGCAATAACTTAAGCACACCCTGAGGATGAGGGCTGCTGCATGGAGGTTGCTGGGGGAGGGTGCTAAGTGAAAGTGCTATATAAACTGCATGCATTTTGCAAGTGGTTGTGGTTCTCCTGTCCAGCTCACCACCACTGGATCACCCTGTAAGTTATCTCAAATAAACCCTATGTCTCGTTTGCTAGCCCTGGGTCTCTTCTTCAGCCTCTTGAACCTGGCACCATCCCTATTGAAGCGTCCCGCATGTCAGGGATGCAAATTAGAAAGCAGAATTAGGCCAGGTGCAGTGGCTCACGCACTTTGGGAGGCTGAGGCAGGCGGATCCCTTGAGGCCAGGAGTTCGAGACCAGCCTGGCCAACATGGCAAAATTCCATCTCTACTAGAAATACAAAAATTAGCTGGGCATGGTGGTGTGCGCCTGTAATCCCAGCTACTTGGGAGGCTGAGACGTACGAATCACGTGAGCCTGGGAGGTGGAGGTTGCAGTAAGCTGAGATCGTGAGATCGTGCCACTGCACTCCAGCTTGGGCAACAGAGCAAGACTGTCTCAAAAAAAAAAAAAAAAAAAAAAAAAAAAGGCTGGGTGCAGTGGCTCATGCCTGTAATCCTAGCACTTTGGGAGGCCAAAATGGGCAGATCATGAGGTCAGGAGTTCGAGACCAGCCTGGGCAACATGGTGAAATCCTGTCTCTACTAAAAATACAAAAATTAGCTGGGCATGGTGGTGCACCCCTGTAATCCCAGCTACTCAGAAGGCTGTGGCAGGGGAATTGCTTGAACCTAGGAGGCAGAGTTTGCAGTGAGCCGAGACCAAGACACTGTACTCCAGCCTGGGCAACAGAGCAAGGCTCTGTCAAGAAAGAAAGAGAGAGAGAGACAGAGAGAGAGAGAGAGAGAGAAACATACTAAGAGGGAAATATTCTTTCTTTCTCTTTCTTTCTTTTCTTTCTTTCTTTCTTCCTTTCTTCCTTTCTTCCTTCCTTTCTTTCTTTCTTTCTTTCTTTTTGAGATGGTAAGCCCCTACTTTTCAATCCCCCTCTCCCAAGTTCCACCTCCAAAACTGGACCGGGGATGGTGGGGAGGTAGGTGGGACGGGCCTTGAGGCAGAAGGGAGGATGAGTGCCTGGGTTCCCAAAAGGGAGGAGGTTGAAGAACCAGACTATTTGATGAGAAGGAGGAGCCCACCGCCTTCTCTCTCCCATCCCCACATTACCCGATTCAATAGCACAAGTCTTCAAGCAGATAGAGCATTTGGACTAGGGGGTGGATGGGCTGGGCTAATAGGGCACAGGAGCCAATGGGTGATGACACAGAGGTGCACGCCCCCTCCAGCCCTCCTATCTTCAAGCTTGAAGAGCCAGACTTCAGAGGTCTGGAAACTTCGGATGCCTCTGCTCTTTCCTTTCTGCAGATCCACCTCTTAAGTCCTGCCTGCCAATGGTTGGGGGTGTCTTCTTTTCCTTTATCACTGAAACTTACCCGTGGGCTCTAAGCAATCTAAAAGCCTGAGATCTCTGAGCATTTAAGGGAAACCCATTCCCTGGATCTTTGGGAATCCCAATCACCTCTGCCCATAGCCCCCATCCCCAGCAGGTAACTGACAGGCCCCAGTCTCCTTTTGGGGAGTACTTCAGCACCCTCTTGGCACTACCCTCCCACAAGTTCTTAAAGACCCACTCGGTGATCATCCACTGGGCAAGTTCAGTTGATTTGACCCTGGGATAAAAACCAGTGGTGCCCAGTACTGAGCAGCAATGGGACTCTTGGTGAGCTCAGCAAAACAGCTTGTTAGTAACTGGTTGTGGCACTGATTTACAGATGTACTCAGTCCACAACACAGTGTTAAAACCTTGAGTGCAACCTCTTTTTAGAAATAATTTTAGACCTATAATAGGATTATCTTGTATCAGTAGCAAGCATATTAATATCTTTCCCATCTTTGTTGAAGTCACCATTTCCCAGGTTTCCCTTGGCTAAAGGCCAGCCCGTGGATAAGGCAAGCCTGGTAATCTAGTATCTGAGTTTTCCAGAGCAAGGGGAGGGCAGAAACTCAGGGCTGGACATTTGGCTTTAGAAAGACTGTGATATGATTTGGCTGTGTGCCCATGTAAATCTCAACTTCAGTTGTATCTTCCAGAATTCCCATGCATTGTGGGAGGAACCTAGGGGGAGGTAATTGAATCATGGGGGCTGGTCTTTTCCATGCTATTCTCATGATAGTGAATGAACCTCATGAGATCTGATGGGTTTATCAGGGATTTCCACTTTTGCTTCATTTTCTCTCTTGCCGCTGCCATGTAAGAAGTGCCTTTCACCTACCGCCATGATTCTGAGGCCTCCCCAGCCATGTGGAACTGTAAGTCCAATTAAACCTTTTTTTTCCCGGTTTCAGTATGTATTTATCAGCAGCATGAAAATAAACTAATATAGTAAACTGGTACCAGTAGAGTGGGGTGTTGCTGAAAAGATACCCGACAATGTGGAAGCAACTTCAGAAATGGGTAACAGGCAGAGGTTGGAACAGTTTGGAGGGCTCAGAAGAAGACAGGAAAATGTGGGAAAGTTTGGAAACTCCAGAAGACCTACTGAATGGTTTTGACAAAAATGCTGATATGAACAATAAGGTCCAGGCTGAGGTGGTCTCAGATGGAGATGAGGAACTTGGGTACTGGAGCAAAGATGACTCTTTGTTATGTTTTAGCCAAGTGACTAGTGGCATCTTGCCCTGCCCTAGAGATTTGTGGAACTTTGAATTTGAGAGAGATGATTTAGGGTATCTGGCAGAAGAAATTTCTAGCAGCAAAGTATTCAGAAGGTGACTTGGGTGCTGTTAAAAGCATTCCGTTTTAAAAGGGAAACAGCATAAAAGTTCAGAAAATTTGCAGCCTGATGATGCAGTAGAAAAGAAAAATCCATTTTTGAGGAGAAATTCAAGCCAGCTGCAGAAATTTGCATGAGTAGCAAGGAGCCTAATGTTAATCCCTAAGACTGTGGGGAAAATGTCTCCAGGCCACATCAGAGACATTCATGGCAGCCCCTCCCATCACAGGCCCAGAGGCCCAGGAGGAAAAAGTGGTTTTGTGGGCCAGGCCCAGGGTCCCCATGTGGTGTGCAGCCTAGGGACTTGGTGCCCTGTGTCCCAGCCACTCCAGCCATGGCTGAAAGGGGCCAATGTACAGCTCAGGCTGTGGCTTCAGAGAGTAGAAGCCCCAAGCCCTGGCAGCTTCCACGTGATGTTGAGCCTGAGGGTGCACAGAAGTCAAGAATTGAGGTTTGGGAACCTCCGCCTAGATCTCAGAAGATATATGGAAATGTCTGGATGTCCAGGCAAAAGTTTTCTGTAGGGGCAGAGCCCTCATGGAGAACCTCTGCCAGGGAGGGAAATGCAGAAGGGAAACGTGGGGTCAGAGCCCTCACACGGAGTCAGAGTCCCTACTGGGGCACTGCCTAGTGGAGCTGTGAGAAGAGCGCCACTGTCCTCCAGACCCCAGAATGGTAGATCCACTGACAGCTTGCACCCTGAGCTTGGAAAAGCCGCACTCAACACCAGCCCGTGAAAGCAGCTGGAAGGGGGGCTGTACCCTGCAAAGCCACGAGGTGGAGCTGCCTAAGACCATGGGAACCCACCTTTTGCATCAGCGTGACCTGGATTTGAGATCTGGAGTCAAAGGAGATCATTATGGAGCTTTAAAATTTGACTCCCTTGCTAGATTTTGGACTTGCATGGGCCCTGTAACCCCTTTGTTCTGGCCAATTTCTCTCATGTGGAATGGCTGTATTTACCTGATACCAGTACCCCCATTGTATCTAGGAAGTAACTAGCTTGTTTTTGATTTCACAGGCTCATAGGTGGAAGGGACTTGCCTTGTCTCAGATGAGACTTTGGACTTTTGGATTAATGCTGAAATGAGTTGAGACATTGGGGGACTGTTGGGAAGGCATGATTGCTTTTGAAATGTGAGGACATGAGATTTGGAGGGGCCAGGGGCAGAATGATATGGTTTCGCTGTGTCCCCATTTAAATATCAACTTCAATTATATCTCCCAGAACTCCCACGTGTTATGGGAGGGACCCAGGGGGAGGTAATTGAATCATGGGGGCTGGTCTTTTCCATCCTAATCTCGTGATAGTGAATAAGTCTCATGAGATCTGATGGGTTTATCAGGGGTTTCCGCTTTTGCTTCTTCCTCATTTTTTCTCTTGCTGCCATCTTGTAAGAAGTGCCTTTCACCTCCCGCCATGATTGAGACCTCCCCAACCATGTGGAACTGTAAGTCGAATTAAGCCTCTTTTTGTTCCCAGTTTCAGGTATGTCTTTATTAGCAGTGTGAAAATGAACTAATACAGACTGGAAGCCTTATGACAGGAAAACTGAACATCTGAGACATCTATAGGAAAAAAAGATCTGCTTACATCCAGTCCTTGGAGTTCCAGTAGACTGACTTATTGACCAACAGCATCGCTCCTCCAGCTCCATGCCAGGAGACAGGCACCCCAGAAGTAGCAGGACTGGTAGACATCACTAGTATTATATATGCGTTGTGCATGTATGTGTGTTGAGGAAGAGGATGGGGAAAACAATGATGGTGGTCACCAGGTAAGATGGGACCCAGGAAGGGATTGCAAGGCCAGGCCCCACGAACCCCCCCAAAGAACGCCCCTCCTCTTGGAAATAAAAGTGGTTCTGGATCCAGGGACATCAACAGTTGCAAGCTGATATTAAGAGTTGCCTATTGGATCTGTTCTAAGGGATATGTTATGTGAAGCCAAATTAATGAAGTTAGGAGGTCACATGACAAGTTGATGGGTAGTTTGTTTCATCACCTTGTAGAATTTCTTCCTTTCGAACCTCTTTACTGGGTGTTAGCTGGTGACTTAGGGGTAGGGATGTGGAGGCTGTCATAGGCCCGTCTCTGCTCTTGGGCCTAAAGGGAATCCTACGTATGCGGCAGTATACAAAGTATGCAGGGATGGGGAGGATGACAATGGCAAAAAGGGTGATCATCAAGAGCAGTGCCCATGGTGGGTATCGTCGAAGCACCTCTTTTGACTGTGGAGAGATGGGAAAAAGGTTCAGAATATCAAAATCCGCAAGAGAAGAGGAAGAGTTGTGGAGGGGAAGGGTGGGTGGGGAACAAAGCAGAAAACCCATGAGTCTTCGGGCAGTAAGAGAATGAGATGACTGGGTTCTTTCACCCAGAGTGAATTGAAAGGTCTGGCCCCCACTCCCAAAGGGGTTCTGGGTCCTGGGGGAGGCTCACAGTGCTTGAGTCCCAGGACATGTAGGTGATCGGCTTCATAGAAAGATGAACTATCATGGTCACAAACAGGATTAGCAGCACAACTGGACACAGATGGGGCCACAGCCAACCATAGATGGGAGAGATGGGGTGGCCCAACAGGATCGTCAGGTCTGCAAGGAACCTGGAGAAGGGCCACCAGAGTGTGGGATGCCCAGTTAGGCCTCACCACCTTGGAGGCAGGGCCAGCCCAACCTTGGCATCTTTCAAACATTCTATTGTATCTCTAATCTCCTGTTTCATCTCAAGTCTTGTCCTCTCTCATCCTCCCCCTAGTCAGTCTGTCTTCTATCCTAACCCAAGAAACTTTTCCAAACACCCCTCTCCTGCTCAAGAACTTCCCATGGGTATCCAATGGCCTCAGGAGAAAGGCCAAGTCTCTTTCATTCATCCCATAAATATGAGAATGTCTATGATGTGCCAGGAACTCTTCTAAGTGCTGGATATCCAGCAGTGAACAACACAGATAAAAGAAAGTGGCATTTGGCCCTTGGGGAACTTATCTAGTTTATTTCAGCCACCTATCCAGTCTCCTTTAGTACATATTCTCAATCTCAATAAATATACAAGTGGGGTCTTTTGGTCTAGGGTGCCCATCACCCTATCTCCACCTATTCATCTGTCCAGGCTCTGCTCAAGCATCCTCTCCTCTAGGCCACCTTCCCTAACTCTCCAGTCTTCCTTAACTAACCATCTGTGCCCCCGGAGTTGCCCTGGCTACCTCTACTATAGACTTACATTCCACAGTTATATCTTCCAGGTCTCACTCCCAGATTATCTTGTTCTCTTTCCCAGGTAGCTCTACCTTCCGGAATCAGACCACTTCTCTTAATCCACAACTCTTCTACTTTTGACCAAGCCATTCTTAGCTCTCACTTGAAATACTACATAGCTTTCATCAGGCAGGGTGGCTCACGCTTGTAATCCTAGCACTTTGGGAGGCTGAGGCAGGTGATCACGAGGTCAAGAGTTCGAGACCAGCCTGGCCAACATGGTGAAACCCCGTCTCTACTAAGAGTACAAAAATTAGCCGGGCGTGGTGGTGCATGCCTGTAATCCCAGCTACTCAGAAGGCTGAGGGAGGAGAATTGCTTGAACCCGGGAGGCGGAGGTTGCAGTGAGCTGAGATCGCACCACTGCACTCCAGCCTGGGCAACAGAGCAAGACTCCATCTCAAAATGAAAAAAAAAAAAGAAAAGAAATATTACATAGCTTCCAACTCTTATCCTGGCTTCACTCTCAACTCTTCCTGGTCTGTTCTCCAGACAGCAGCCATAGATACCTTTTTAAAAAACAAATCTAATAATGGCACTCCCACCTGAAAATGTCATTCTCCTACTCAAAACCCTCCAATGCTTCATCTGTCATTCTGCATACAAAGCTGAGTCCTATCGTGGCTTACAAAACCCTACATGACTTGGCCACCATCACTTCTCTAGCCCCATCTCCTAATATCTTCTATTCCAGCCTCTCTGACTTCTTTGTTTCTCAGAAACTCTAGGCATTATGCTTCCTCTGGCCTTGGTAATTTCTGTTTCCCTGCAGGGCGCACTTTCCTCAAAATCTTGTCATGACTCCCTCCCTCCTATCATTCAGGAGTCTGCTCACATGTCACCTTATCGGAAGGGCCCTCCCTGAAGTCGTATGTGGATTGGTGCCCACACACACTCCTACTATGGGCCATCTGACCTCGCCCTTTGATTCTTCCTATCACCTATATTTATTCTCAACGTTTTTATTCTTTATTTGCTAATTTGGTTATTGTCTCTCTAGACCACTAAAATGTAAGCTTTCTGAGAATAGGAATACTTCTTTTATTCAATGCCCCTGTCCCTGATGACTAAAATAGTGCCTGGCACATATTCAGCACCCAAAATATATGTGAAAATGGATGAATGAATAAAAAGATTTCCCAGAAGACTGAAATTAAGGGTCCCTATGTCACACTAGGTGGGTTGACAGTAGAGGCAACAAGAAAGGGGTCACCCTTCCCTATAGTCCCATGCTTTGTGAGAACCTGGGTTTAGGACATCACCTCCTGGCCCCATAGGCCCAGGACACAGCCATGGTTTCAAATACGACAATGACGATGATGGGGAAGACTATCCAGCATTCACTCAGCAGCCTGATGAAGTGGCTGCCTGAAGGTCGAGTGAAGAAGAGGCCGCACACGAACATGAGCAAAAAGACTCCCACTGGAGAAAACATGAGATCTGGATCAAGGTTAGAAGTCAGGGCTGGGTGACAAGGGCTAAGTAGAGGTCATAGACCAGGGCTGGTGGCAGACCCAGTGGTAGCCGGGCACGGTGGCTTACATCTGTAATCCAAGCATTTTGGGAAGCCAAATTGGGCAGATTGCTTAAGCCCAGGAGTCTGAGACCAGCCTGGCAACATGGCGAAAGCCCCTCTCTACAAAAGCTACAAAACTTAGCCGGGTGTGATGATGCACGCCTATGGTCCCAACTACTGGGGAGGCTGAGGTGGGAGGATCACTTGAACCCAGGAGGCAGAAGTCGCAGTAAGCCGAGATCACACCACTGCACTCCAGCCTGGGCTACAGGGACCCTGTCCCAAAAAAAGAGTCCCAGTGGTGTCAGGGGTCAGGGTCATTGTTAGGAGTAGGGCCTAGGTCAGAGTACCTATGAGCAGCTTTGTATGTTTCCTGAAGAAAGAGAAGGTGTCCTGGAGTGGAGTAATGATGCCCTGCAAAATCCCTATTGCGCTGCTCAGCCCCATGGCCAGCAACATCAGGAAGAAGATAAAAGACCAGAAGACAGACGGAGGAAGGAAGGACATGGCTTCAACAAAGGACAGGAATGCAAACTTTGGGCCCTCGCTAGCCTGCAAAGAGAGAACAAACAGGTGTTAAAGTGTCATTGAACTGAACAATAACAAAAAAATATAGACAACTATACATTCTATCTTCCCTGGAAAACTCCTGAAAGTCCCTGGATCACTGAGAAAATCAGATCTCCAAGCTAACCCCCTGACATGGAAAATCAATCCACCTCGCATTATCCATGGAAGGCCATTCCGCAAACTATAGTACTTTGTATTACTGAGAGCCACAGATGATTCTGGTGCTTCCGGGATTTTTTCTGGTGCTAAGAAAAGCTAAAATGTCTGTTGTGCTAAAGGCTTTCAGGAACTCTAGGCTCCCCTCTCAGCTATGTTTACTGACCTTAAGAAACTGAGTCTCTATGTTGCACTCAGTCACCTCGCGGAGAACCATGCTTTTGATGTGCTGGGGAAGGCCATTGAGCCAGGCGTTGTAGATGGAGGTTGGGTTGTCAAGCAGGTTGACAGGGGGCTTGGCGTCAGGAGGCAGTTTCCCTAGGTTTATCAGCTTTAAAAGTATTTCAGCATTCCTGGGGATAGAGGGTTGAATCAAATCGAACCATTTGGCCCAGTAGGAGATAGTCTCCTTTTCCCTTATCTTCAAGATAAAAAAGGCTATCACTGGCTTAGCATTACGATCTGGGTAAGATAGAGCCTGGGATGAAACCTAGAAGGCACCCGCCTTCAGGGACGTGAATTCATTTGTGTAATCCTGGAGAATTGATGACCATGGGAGAGCCTAGGAGAAGCATTTTCTGCAGTCTTCCTGGGGACTCTGTGGTCCCTGCTCTAGTGATGGGGTTTCTTATTCACTGTCTACCTTCCCTCTCCACTGAGACTAACGGGTAAAAGCCAACTTTCTAAAGTTCCTATTACAGCATGTCCAGGAGCACACAGACTATGATCATAATGTTCCCATGGAGTCGTGCTGTGTGAGAGCAACTGCTGGTTCGACTTTTTGATGTGAGCCCTGCTGACCATTTTGGCCTCATATGTCCCTATGGCCCTCTTCACATTCCATGTTCTGGCCAGATTTAACTACTTACCGTTTCAGGGCCCATCATACCCCCTCACACACAATACCAACTCCACCCCCACCACCATTCTTCACTTGGCTAACTCCTACAAATCCTTAAAAATTCAGCTCATTGATCGAGACCATTCTGGCCAACATGGTGAAACCCTGTCTCTACTAAAAATACAAAAATCGGCTGGGCATGGTGGCGCGTGCCTGTAGTCCCAGCTATTCGGGAGGCTGAGGCCGGAGAATCGCTTGAACCTGGGAGGCGGAGGTTGCAGTGAGCCAGGATCACGCCACTGCCCTACAGCCTGGGCGACAGCGAGACTCCATCTCAAAAAAAAAAAAAAAAAATTCAGCTCATTGCTCTGTAAGAACTACAATGGCTTGCCAAGTATCATTGATAAAAGCAAAAGGCAAGCAAGTAGAGTTTGATCACATTTTAGAAAATAAAATACCATATGCTATTCCAATAATAAGCTAGATATTTGAACCAATTTTCTCATTGGAAATAATTTTAAAGGCTGGAAGATATTTTTAAATCTTCTAACAAAATAAAAATGTTGACAAGATAATAAGGAATTATCAGGCAAAAATTGAAGTACAGGCAAAGCAGTGGAGAAAGGGGACTTGCAAAGATACTTTGTCCCAAAGATGTATGCCAAATACAACAAACTGGACCTGCAGTTTCCAATTTTATGACTTTTCAGATACAAAAGGGGGCCATGGAGGCCAGATATAAAACACCAGAGCCTGCCCAAAATAAGGATCAGAATAGAAGTTCCCCTCTTAAATCCGACACTTCAAAGGGCTACACCTTCACAATAAAAATGAAGCAGAAGCTTGCTCCCGGCCCTTCTACACAACTGGGAATGCAAGGAAAGCTGTTTCAGAAATGATCTACAGATTTGTTGCAATCCCAATTAACACCACAGCAGGCTTTTTATTTTCTTTTTCTTTTTTTTTTTTTTTTTTGAGATGGAGCCTCGCTCTGTCGCCCAGGCTGGAGTGCATTGGTGCGATCTCCGCTCACTGCAACCTCCGCCTCCCAGGTTCAAGCGATTCTCCTGCCTCAGCCTCCCAAGTAGCTGGGACAGGCGTGCGCCACCATATCCAGCTAATTTTTGTATTTTTAGTAGAGACAGGGTTTCATCATGTTGGCCAGGCTGGTCTTGAACTCCGGACCTCAGGTGATCTGCCCGCCTCAGCCTCCCAAAGTGCTGGGATTACAGGCGTGAACCACCACACTCAGTCTGGGAAGGTAATTCTAAAATTTACTTGGAGAACAAAGATCTACAATAGTCAAAACAATTTTGGAAAAAAAATAGCACAGTTGGAGAACTCATACAACTTGATTTTAAGATTTACTATAATACCTTAGTAATCAAAGCAGGGTGGTATTGGTTTAAATAAAAATAGACATGTTAACTAATGATACTGAGTAGAGCCCAGAAACACACTGTGGTCAACTAATTGTCAACGAAGATACCAAGGCAGCTTAATAAGAAAAGGATAGTCTTATTAACAAATAGTGCTAGAACAACTGAATATCTAAATAGAAAAAAATTTAATCTTGATCCTTGCCTCATACCTTATACAGAAATTTATGTGAAATAGATATCTAAACAGAAAAAGCAAAAACTTTAAAACACAGGAGAAAAACATTTGCAACCTTGGCCAGGCACGGTGGCTCATGCCTGTAATCCCAGCACTTTTGGAGGCTGAGGCGGGCAGATCACTTGAGGTCAGGAGTTCGAGACCAGCCTGGCCAACATGGTGAAACCCCGTCTCTACTAAAAATACAAAAATTAGCCAAGCGTGGTGGCACGGGCGCCTGTAGTCCCCGCTACTTGGGAGACTGAGACGGGAGAATCACTTGAGCCTGGGAGGCAGAGGCTGCAGTGAGCCAAGATCGTGCCACTGCACTCCAGCCTGGGCAACAAAGTGAGACCCTATCTCAAAAAATATATATATATATTTGCAACTTTGAAGTAAACAGAACTGTCTTAGGATGTAAAAAGCTCAAAACGTGAAAGAAAATTGATAAATTGAGCATCATCAAAATTATGTCTTTTCATCAAAAGGCTTCATTAACGAAAGACAAACCCCAGAATGAGATATAATATCCACAATATGTACAACTGACAAAGAACTTGCATTTAGGATATATAAGGAATGCTTACAACTCAATAATTTCACTGCCCAAAAAAAAAACCTGATTTTTAAAATGGGCAGTAGACTTGAAAAGACACTTTACAAGACAAGCTCTGTAAAAGGCCAATAAGCACTTTCCAAGGTAGCCAACATCAGTAGTCCTGAGAAACAGGCAAATTAAAATCACAAAGGCATACCACACCACACATCTGCCAGAATGGTTAAAATTAAAAAGCCTGATGTCATCAAGTATTGACAAGGATGTGGGACAACCAGAACTCTCATACCTTACTAGTAAGAATGGAAAACTGATTTAAAACCACTTTGGAAACAGTTCCACAAATTCTTATGAAATTAAACATACCATTACCACGTAACCCAGTGACCCAGTGATCCTTCTCTTAGGTGTTTATCCAAGAGAAATGAAAACATATGTCCATACAAGGACTTGTACATGAACTCTCAAAGCAGCTGTACTCGAGACAGCCCTCAACTGGAAACAACTCAGATGCCTATGAGTAGGAGAATGGATAAAGAAATTGTGGTATAATCATAAAATGGAATAATACGTAGGAATAAAAAGGAATGAACCTCCAATACATCCAGTATCATAGATGAATACTAAAAACATGCTAAGTGAAAGAAGTCAGATATAAGAATGCATATAGTATGATTCCATTTACTCTGAAGAAAAAAAAAGACAAATCTAATCCATGATGATAGAAAACAGATTGGTGATTAATTGGGGCCAGGAGTGAGAGGAACATAGGTAGAAAATATGAGAGTTTCTAAGACCTAGATGATATAGTAAAAAGGTCTAACAAATGAGATTACATGGCCAGTGAGTTAGAGACAATATGTGAACAAACAATGGCTGAGAATTTTTGGAACTAATGAAAAGAGTAATCCATAGATGCAAGAAGCCAAAAGAATCCCAAGCAAAATAAAAGGAATTCCCCATTAGATATATTACAGTGAAGGTGTAGAGAAACAATGTTAAAAGGTACCTGTGCCTTGGCAAATAATTTATGAATTAAAAGTCCCTAAAAGCACTTGCAACAACAAAAGTTGACAGACAAGTGGGATCCTATTAATCTAAAGAGCTTCTGCACAGCAAAAGAAACTCAACAGAGCAAACAGACAACCTACTGAAGGAGAGAAAATATTTGCAAACTATGCATCCAACAATAGTCTAATATCCAGAATCTATGAGAAACTTCAGCAATTTGATAAGCAAAAAATAAATAACCCCATTTAAAAAATGGGCAAAGGACATGAACAGATACTTCTCAAAAGAAGATATACATGCAGCCAACAAATATATGAAAAAATGCTCATTGGTGTGTTTCTCACCACACCAATCAGAATGGCTATTAAAAAGACAAAATAACAGATGTTGGTGAGGCTGCAGAGGAAAGGGAATGCTTACACACTGTTGCTGGGAATGTAAATCAGTTCAGCCACTGTGGGAAGCAGTTTGGATATTTCTCAAAGAACTTAAAAGGGAACTACCATTCAACCCAGCAATCCCATTACAGGGTCTATATACCCAAAGGAAAATAAATCGTTCTACCAAAAAGATACATGTATTCATATGTTTATCACAGTACTATTCACAATAGCAAAGACATGAAGTCAAGCTAGATGTCCATCAATGGTAGACTGGATAAAGAAAATGTGATACATATATACTGTGGAATACTATGCTGCCATGAAAAAGAACAAAATCATGTCCTTTGCAGCAATATGGATGCAGCTGGAGGCTATTATCCTAAGTGAATTAACATAGGAATAGAAAACCGGCTGGGTGCGGTGGCTCACGCCTGTAATCCCAGCATTTGGGAGGCAGAGGCAGGCAGATCACGAGGTCAGGAGATCAAGACCATCCTGGCTAACATGGTGAAACCCCGTCTCTACTAAAAATACTAAAAAATTAGCCGGGCATGGTGGTGGGCGCCTGTAGTCCCAGCTACTCAGGAGGCTGAGGCAGGAGAATCGTTTGAGCCCAGGAGGCGGAAGTTGCAGTGAGCCGAGATCACGCCACTGCACTCCAGCCTGGGCAACAGAGCGAGACTCCATCTCAAAAAAGAAAGAAGAAAGAAAAGAAAGAAAAGAAAAGAAAAGAAAAGAAAGAGATAGAAAGAAAGAAAGAAAGAAAGAAAAAGAAAATCAAATACCACATATTGTCACTTATAAATGGGAGCTAAACATTGAGTGCACATGGACATAAAGATGGCAGCAATAGACACTGAAGACTACTAGAAGGAGGAAGAAGGGAGGGGAATGAGGACTCAAAAACTACCTATTGGGTACTATGCTCACTAGCTGGGTGATGGGATAATTCATACCCTAAACTTCAGCAACACACAATTTACCCATGTCACAAACCTGCAGATGTACCCTCTGAAACTAAAAAAAAAAAAGTTGAAAAGGTAAAAAAGGTTGTTTGTGAAAAAGACAAATTACCTTCAAACTGACAACTGAATTCTCAACAGCCATAAAGAAAGCTGGGGGCCGGGTGCGGTGGCTCATGCCTGTAATCCTAGCACTTTGGGAGGCCGAGGTGGGCGGATCACAAGGTCAGGAGATTGAGACCATTCTGGCTAACATGGTGAAACCCCGTCTCTACTAAAAATACAAAAAATTAGCCGGGCGTGGTGGCGGGTGCCTGTAATCCCAGCTACTCAGGAGGCTGAGGCAGGAGAATGGCGTGAACTCGGGAGGCGGAGGTTGCAGTGAGCTGAGATCGTGCCACTGCACTCCAGCCTGGGCAACAGAGCGAGACTCCATCTCAAAAAAAAAAAAAAAGAAAGCTGAAAGATGCCAGAAGCGGGCTCATGCCTGTAATCCCAGCATTTTGGGAGGAGGAGGCAGACTGATCACTTGATGTCAGGAATTCGAGACCAGCCTGAGCAACATGAGGAAACTCTGTCTCTACTAAAAATATAAAAATTAGCCTGGCGTGGTGGCGTGTGCCTGTAGTCCCAGCTACTCAGGAGGCTGAGGCACGAGAATTGCTTGAACCTGGGAGGCGGAGGTTGCAGTGAGCCGAAAGCCTGGGTGACAGAGGGAGGCTTGGTGTAAAAAAAAAAAAAAAAAAAGAAAGAAAGAAAGAAAGAGAAAGCTGAAAGATAGCAGGCTATCTTCAATGTGCTAGGAAAAAAAAAAAAAAAGCACTGCCAAGCTAGCAATCTACATCCAGATACAATAGATTTCAAAACACAGTGAAAGATATTTTCAGAAAAGAAAAGTAGGGAATTGGCCACTAGCAGACTATCACTAAAGAATAATTTAGGCTGGGCATGGTGGCTCACGCCTGTAATCCCAGCACTTTGGGAGGCCAAGGCAGGTGGATCACCTGAGGTCAGGAGTTCAAGACCAGACTGGCCAACATGGTGAAACCCCGTCTCTACTAAAAATATAAAAACTAGCCGGGTGTGGTGGTGGGCACCTGTAATCCCAGCTACTTGGGAGGCTGAGGCAGAAAATTGCAGTGAGCTGACACAGTGCCACTGCACTCTAGCCTCAGCGACAGAGTGAGACTCTGTCTCAAAAAAAAAAAAAAAAGAGAGAGTAATTTAAAGGATATTCAAGTAGAAGGAAATCCCTCATGGAAGGGCCAGGATGCAAGACAGCATAAAGATCAAAGAAAGCAATAAATAGGAAGTAGTACATCTAATTGAACATTAACTATATAATAAAACAATAATATCTTTGCATTTTAGCAAAATAATATGAAATAAAAATACACGAGGTGCATGCTTGTAATCCCAGCTACTCGAGAGGCTGAGGCAGGAGAATCACTTGAACCCAGGAGGCAAAGGTTGCAGTGAGCTGAGATTGCACCACTGCTCTCCAGCCTGGGTGACAAAGTAAGACTCCGTCTCAAAACAAAACAAAACAAAACAAAACAAAACAAAAACATGATATAACATTCAAATGTAAGTTAGGAATGCATGTAAATGGATATAAAGAGTTTTGGAGCCCTTATCTTGAGAGACAGTGAAGCACTTATTACCTTTAGACATCGATAAATTAAGAATGCATATTGTGAATTCTGGGGAAATCACTAAATCACTAAAAGAACAGAAAACAGAGTGGATAACTTCCAGACTAGTGGAGGAAAAAAAAAAATGGAATGATAAATAACTACTAAGTCAATCCAAAAGAAGGCAAGAAAAGAGAAAAAATGAAATACAGACCAGGAGAAACAAATAGCAAAGTAAGATGGGAGACGGAGCCAATTATTTCCTATCATGATGGCAGAGAAAGGGATCCAGCCTCCCTTTCTCTATAAAGAGCAACAATTTGGTAACTATCCTTGAACAAAAATTACTCTGGGCCGGGCGCGGTGGCTCATGCCTGTAATCCCCAGCACTTTGGGAGGTTGAGGCGGGAGGATCACTTGAGGTCAGGAGTTCGAGACCAGCGTGGCCAACATGGGGAAACCCCGTCTCTACAAAAAATACAAAAATTAGCTGGGCATGGTGGCGCATTCCTGTAATCCCAGCTACTTGGGAGGCTGAGACAGGAGAATTGCTTGATTCCGAGAGGCGGAGGTTGCGTGAGCCGAGATCGCGCCACTGCACTCCAGCCTGGAAGTCAGCGAGACTCCGTCTCAAAAATAAATAAATAAACAAAATAAAATAAAAATTACTCTGGAAGAATTGAGAAGTCGGCTTCAGCTGACTTTTAGTAGGAGAAAGAACCCTAGAAAAACCCACACAGAAAGGGTGGAAAGAACAATTCCATTTTGCCCACATCACCCCATCCTCCGAGCCAGCACTGCTCAGCATGGAGAGGGAATTCCCTGGCTCGCATATCCCTCTTTCAGGGATAATGAGAGCAGGCTGTACCACCAGCTTCCCCAGTGTTTTGGGACACTGCCCAAACAGCTTCAGTTTCACTCCATTCACATTTCCGTGGGGACTGGCGTTGCCGAGACATACGGAGATAATGGGGAACCAAGAAGTGGGACAGGCTGTCAGTATCAGCCATGCTGGTGGGAGCCACAGCGCCCCCTAGTGGCCTGCTCAACAGGGGACTCTAGCGGACTTCTGTACTGAGGACCTCAACAGCACTCCTGGCCACTGTGCAGCTCCCCACAGTTTTCACCACCAAGGACACCTTGGTGTTACCAATGGCTGATGCCAGCACCATTTTCTGCAGAGGAACCAAGCAACTTTCACAACTGAGGAAACCAACTGCCAGCATTGCAGCAGCAAAAGCCCTGTAGTTTTTTCCACCTTCACAGTCTCCAGGTGCGTGGCCCTCTAATTTCTCCTTCCTCTGTCCCTGAAACCACCTAAGCTGTTCAATACCATGGTCGCCCAGACCAGACCCAGGGACTCACCCCAGTGGCCATCGCATTCTCTGGGTGCCTAAGCCAATACCCCTCCTCTGTGGAGTCACCCCAGCTGCTGCCTCTACAAGTGCTCTGAGCCAAGGACCCAGCACAGCTACCATGCATGTGCCTGTACACAGCCATGCCTCCCCATCCCCAGGTTCTAACTCCAGCATCACGTTTGCACCCTCAGCTGGGCCCCGCGGCTGCATGTGCACACATGCCTCCAGCTCAGCCCTGCAACTGCCCACATACATGCAGATGGCCTGACCTCTGTGGCCAGACTGCAGCAGGCCCCTGCAGTTAGGCACAAGTTGTCAGCCCCCACTGCCACATGCATGCCCTTAGTCAACCCCAGCCCCTGCCTTTGACTCCACCCCTTGCCACCATTAATGAGCCTGCAACTAGCCTCTGCTGCCATGCTTGTGCCTACAGCCAGCCTCTACAGCAGACTGTGTGCACACCACTGACCCCAGCCTCCACTGCTGCGAGTCCTGGCCCCTAGATGCTAGGCAAGAGGCACAGCTGAGGTCCCAGAAAACTCTGTGGGAGGTTCACAGCCACTGTGGACTTCCCACAGCTGTTGCCACCAAGGACCATGCAGGTGTCAACATCACAGCCCCCAGCTGCCTGTGCTAACAAGACTCTGTGTCCCTCCAACCTGGACCCACCACACGCAACCCCACCCACAGTTGGCACTCTGTGCCACTGGACCCAGTGCCAGAGAGCACCACTCTTCTCCCCCAAAAAAGCATTTGAAGTTAATGCTTCTTCAAATGCTTTTCTCAAGACTATAAAAATCATGAAGAATTGGAGAATCATGACAACACCAAAGGAAAACAATAAACTTCCATTAGCTGACTCCAAAGAATTGCAGATCCACTAATTGCCTGACAAAGAATTCACAATAATGGTTCTAAAGAATCTCAGTTAATTATAAAAGAACACAGAAAACAATTTAACAAAATCAGGAAAACAATAGAACAACGAAAGAAGAGGCTAAACAAAGGCACTGAAAACATGAAAAAGAACCAAACAAACATTTTTGAGCTGAAGAATAACAATAAACAAAAAACACAATAGATGGCTTCAACAGCTGACTAGAAAAGCAGAAGAAAGAATAAGCAAATTCAAAGACATCATTTTAAATCATCCAGTCAGAGGAGAAAAAGAAAAAGAAATGAAGATGACCAAAGAAAGTCTACAATATCTATGGGAGGCCATCAAGAGAATATTTACATAACAAGATTTACAGAGAAGAGAGAAAAGGACAAAGTTTATTTTTAAAAATAGCTGAATACTTCTCCAATCTGGAGAAAGATACAAACATCCAGGTACAAGAAGTTCAGAGGTCTCTAATAAAATTCAACCCAAAGAAGAGTTCATTGAGACATATTATAAACAAATTATTTAAAACTGAAGACAAAGAATTCTGAAAGCAGAAAGAGAAAAGCATATCACATATAAGGAAGCCCCAGTACAAGTATCGACACATTTCTCAACAGAAATCTTGCAGTCCAAGAGAGAATAAGATGATATATTCAAAGTGCTGAAAAAAAATCTGACAACTAAGAATACTTTAAAAAGTATGTAGGCCAGGCAGGGTGGCTCACGCCTGTAATCCCAGCACTTTGGGAAGCCAAGGCAGGTGGATCATGAGGCCAGGAGTTCAAGACCAGCCTGGCCAATATAGGGTTTAGTAGAAACCCTGTCTCTACTAAAAATACAAAAATTAGCTGGGCATGGTGGCGCCCACCTGTAGTCCCAGCTACTTGGGAGGCTGAGGCAGGAGGATCGCTTGAACCTGGGAGGCGGAGGTTGCAGTGAGCTGAGATCACGCCACTGCACTCCAGCCTAAGTGACAGTGAGAGACTCTGTCTCAAAAAAAAAAAGAAAAAAAAAAAAAGAAAACAAGCCACACCATTAGGATAGGTCTCATCTAATTCCCTTCAGTAATTTGATTTATACAAGTGATAAGGTTTGGGGCACAAAACTATTATCATATTACTATTAATTTTACTTTGTATTTGCCCTTTTTAAAACTTTGTATCTGTCACTTGTTAAATTTTTACAGAAGTACAACTCTTAACAAAATAATGCTGGCTCAGCCAAACACTTTGAGATGATAAAAAAAGACTATGGAACAGACAAAATTGAACTTCATAATGGACCTCAGATAGACTTAGCCTAAGAGATACTCCCTTCAAATGTCCCTTGTTGCTCAAATGTGGCTACAAGAGTTTGACACTGACTCCAAGTCACCCATCATTCCCCTCAATGTGACATAAGACCAGCAACTGGGACAGGCCCATCATGACATTGAGGGACAGGAAAACCCAAATATGAATAATTGATCAGTGATGCTTTTGGAGAAAGATCTTGATCAAAAGAGGAAATGTGAACGTTATCAGAATAAAATGGAGTCACTAATGTTAAGAAAGCCCTAGCAAATTGAGCCAAGGAAGGCCATGAAGAGAGGGTTCTCACACTTGTATGTCTGATTAGAAAAACAACTACAAAAACTATAACCATGCATAAAGGCCATTGCAACCTTACACACACAGAGTATTCCTGCAGAAACATCTGCCCAACAAACGCCTATCCAACCTTGGACTGGTGTCACCCTTGTTATTGATCTCTGTAGCCAAGGAAACTTATTTCAAAACAATTATGTTATCCTCCTCATTTTTTTCCTTTAAAAACCTTTGTTGGCTGGGCGTGGTGGCTCACGCCTGTAATCTCAGCACTTCGGGAGGCTGAGGCGGGCGGATCACCTGAGGTCGAGAGCTCGAGACCAGCCTGACCAACATGGAGAAACCCCGTCTCTACTAAAAATACAAAATTAGCCAGGCATGGTGGCACATGCCTGTGATCCCAGCTACTCAGGAGGCTAAGGCAGGAGAATCGCTTGAACCCGGGACGTTCAATGCACTCCACCAGGTGGGAGAAAAGAATTTTAATATATACAACTGAAAAATGACTACATATCCAGAACATATAAAGAACTCCAAAGAAAAAGATAGATCATCCAATATTTTTTTTTAAATGGGCAAAAATGAACTTGACCACACATTTTGCTTTAAACTATGACAATACAAGTATTTGCATGAGGGAGGTAATGAGAACTTCCATACACACATTTCATATACATACAATTATAAATTGGCACAGATACTATGGAAAGTAATTTGGCATCATCTGTGAAGTTGTAGATATATGTGGTAGATTGAAGAAATACAGCCACAATATTTTGGAGCTCCTCCAATTAAGAGGTAAAGTCTATTTTTCACCTTTGGAATCTGGGGTAGCTTTTTTACTTCCTTCAACCAAGAAATGTAGCAGCAATGGAAGCAGTCCTATACTTCGCTTCAAGACACTTTGCTGAGTCTGCCTTTGTGCTCTGTGAGCTACCATGTGAAGAAGACCAAACTAGCCCCATGGAGAGGCCTCATGGAAGACAGCAGCCCTTGCTGGCCAGGCAACTGACTACAAACAGGAGTGAACCCAGCCACCACCACTTAAAGAAGAGCAGTGCCAGCCAGGTACGATGGCTCACGCCTGTAATCCCAGCACTTTGGGAGGCCAAGGTGGGTGGATCACTTGAGGTCAGGAGTTTGAAACCATCCTGGTGAACATGGTGAAACCCCGTCTCTACTAAAAATACAAAAATCAGCTGGGTGTGGTGGCGGGTGCCTGTAATCCCAGCTACTCGGGAAGCTGAGGCAGGAGAATCGCTCGAACCCAGGAGGTGGAGGTTGCAGTGAGCCGAGATTGCACCATTACACTCCAGCCTGGGTGACAAAAGCAAAGATCTGTCTCAAAAAAAAAAAAGAAGAAGAAGAAGAAGAGCAGTGAGCAGCGCCATCCCTGCTGGGCTCAGCCCCCAGCCAACCCTCCAGCTAAATGCAGCCATGTCAGTGAACCCATACAAGCCTAGCAGAAGAGCTTTCCAGCCAACCCGCAGAATCATGAGATAAATCATTGTTGTTTTAATCCATTTACTTCCAGAGTGATTTGTTACCCAAGAATAGACAACTATGCCCCAACAATCTAACTCATATCCCAGAAAAATGTGCACATATGTAGTGCATCAGGAACATGCATAAGAATGTTTGCAGCAACATTGTTTTAATAGCATAAAACTGGAAAGACTCCAAATGTTATCAATAGTAGAATGGATTTTTTAAAACTGTGGTATATTCATATACTGAAACATTATACAGCATTTTAAAAGCACGGATTAGGCCTGGCGTGGTGGCTCACGTCTGTAATCCCAGCACTTTGGGAGGCCGAGACGGGCGGATCACGAGGTCAGGAGATCGAGACCATCCTGGCTAACACGGTGAAACCCTGTCTCTGCTAAAAATACAGAAAATTAGCCGGGCATGGTGGTGGGCGCCTGTAATCCCAGCTACTTGGGAGGCTGAGGCAAGAGAATGGTGTGAACCCAGGAGGCAGAGGTTGCAGTGAGCCGAGATCGCACCACTGCACTCCAGCCTGGGCAACAGAGCGAGACTGTCTCAAAAAAAAAAAGAAAAAAAAAGAGCACAGATTAAAGTTATACACAATATGGATAAATATTACAAACATGTTGGATGAGAAAAAGAAAGCACAAAAGTAAGCAAAGAGAATGTATATATGAGGGAACAAATAACTAAACATATTGCTTTATATAAGTGGACAAATTAAACTATATTGCTTAGCTATGCACACATAGATGATAGAATATAAAGAAAAATATTAATCACTATCCTTAGTTCTTTGTTTTTCTTTTTTTTCTTTTTTTTTTTGAGACAGAGTCTCACTCTGTTGCCCAGGTGGAATGCAGTGGCACAATCTCAGCTCACTGCAGCCTCCGCCTCCCAGGTTCAAGCAATTCTCCTGCTTTGGCCTCCTGAGTAGCTGGGACTACAGGTGTGTGCCACCACACCCAGCTAATTTTTGTATTTGTTAGTAGAGATGGGGTTTCACCATATTGGCCAGGCTGGTCTCAAACGCCTGACCTTGTGATCCACCCACCTCAGCCTTCCAAAGTGCTGGGATTATAGGCATGAGCCACCGCACCCGGCTTGTTTTTCTTTATATTTGATCATCTATGTATGCATATCTATTAAGCAATATAGTAACCACTATCCTGACTTTTATGATGGTTACCTCTGGGAGGCAGTAAAGAGATTATGATTAGAAAAAGATACACAGAGAGCATCTAGGGTTATTCTAGTTCTTAATACAGGTGATGTTTACTTCATAGTTCGTTACACAGTACATTGTTTTATACACTTTTTTCTTCTTTTTTTTTTTGTTAGAGGCAGGGTCTTGCCCAGCTGATTTCAAACTCCTCGGTTCAAGCAATCCTCCCACCTCAGCCTCCCTAAGAGCTGGCATTACAGGCGTGAGCCACTGCTCCCGGCCTTGTTTTATGCATTTTTCCATATGTATGTAATAGCTCATAATAAAAGGTTTTTTTGAAAATACACAAAAAAAACTACCATTACACTCTCACCAGACTGGAAACAATTTAAAAGTCCAACCAAGTTTAATGAAGTGTTGTGCAAAAAGTAGAACAAATGAAAGTCTCACACATCCCTGATGGTAAGGCAATGCATTACACCACTTCGAAAACCAGACAATATATGATAAAATTGAAGGGGAGCACACCCTACTCAGCAATTCCTTTCCTAGCTATTTGCCATCAAGAACTCTTGCACACGCACACACGTATATTCCCAGGCATCTTCTAGAAGAAAATAGTGGTTATTTGTGAGGGTTAGGATTACTAGGAGAGGCCGGGTGTGGTGGCTCACGCCTGTAATCCCAGCTCTTTGGGAGGCAGAGGCAGGAGGATAGCTTGAGCCCAGGAGTTCAAGACATGCCTGAGCAATCCCAGCTCTTTGGGAGGCAGAGGCAGGAGGATAGCTTGAGCCCAGGAGTTCAAGACCTGCCTGAGCAATATAGTGGGACCCCGTTGTCAAAAATTTAAATTAAAAAAAAAAAATCTGCTGGGAGAGAGAGGAAGAGGAGGAGGAAGCAAAAAAAAAAAAAAGAAAGAAAGAAAGAAAGAAAAAAAGAAAAAAAAGATTACTGGGAGAAATTCAACTCAGGGTTGCCTCCTCTGGAAGGCCCCATCTGACTACCCCAGACAGAATTAATGGCTCTGTCTCCTGTCCTCACCCATCACTTCAGTTACCAGTTAGCATAAGTTTTTGGCTGTCTCATTCTCCTTTCCTTCCCCCTCTAAAATTGAAAATGAAACAAGGACTGTGGTCTGATTCACCTGTCCAAGTCTCTGTGGTATAGAAAGAACACTTCCTAAATGTCTGATGGATGTTTTTGGAATTAATGCCCAAAAATAAGAAAAATAAGAAACAGGGGTGATCAGACAATCAAGGTTCTAGTACAGAGAATCCTTTTGGAGTTTCTGCTAGATTGACAGAAATCCCCAATTCAGGAGTTGACAGTTAAGAATGGGGGCCTTAGGGCGCGGTGGCTCACACCTGTAATCGCAGCACTTTGGGAGGCCGAGGCAGGTGAATTATGAGGTCAGGAGATCGAGACCATCCTGGCTAATATGGTGAAACCCTGTCTTTACTAAAAATACAAAAAAATTAGCTGGGTGTGGTGACGGGCGCCTGTAGTCCCAGCTACTCAGGAGGCTGAGGCAGGAGAATGGCTTGAACACAGGAGGCAGAGCTTGCAGTGAGCCGAGTTCGCACCACTGCACTCCAGCCTGGGTGAAAGAGCGAGACTCCATCTCAAAAAAAAAAAAAAAAAAAGGGGGCCTTCTACTTCTCCATTTTTCCAAGGATAGCCTTGGAAGGGTCTCTGTGTGGTATGGTCTTGGATGCTATTTTGTTGTGTATCTGGGATTAGAGAAGCCTTCAATGTTTGCCATTTTTAGTACATCCCTGTTAGCATATCCACTCTGAGGTGGATAGCTGGCAATCTCTGAGTTTGAAGATTTATTTCTAGGGTGACAAAAGGCTCTGAGAAGGATAATATATGATAGGAGATTCTATTGTCTCCATTTTTAGCTATGGGGAAGGTAGAGGGCTTGCAAGTTCACCCAAGGTTGAAATGTGTGAACGTGGGTCTTTGCAGCACCTTTAAGGTTAGGGTCTCAGGGTTTTAAAGTTCCCTGGGGCTGGGACCCTTAACAAAGGGGCCGGCCTTACCTCTCACAGCAGCGATGTGTGATGACTGTCGCCCAGAAGCCCAGGACAGAGAAGTTGAAAGATGTGAAAATCAACAAAGTGAGCAGGTTTATCACAGACACGAGAAAGGCATCACTGAGACAGTTGTTGGACTGGGGCATGTAGGAGGCTAAGGAGGCAACGGAGCCAAGGCCTATGCCTGTGTTAGACAAAACTTGACCCCCTGCTATAGACCACACACTCATATTGTACACATCTGATATCTAAAAGAGAGAAGACAAGAATAAGGGAGTTGTAAAAGAAGAAGCAGAGGACAACTATAATAGAAATGTTGCAGGGAGGAGAGAGGGAGATACAGAAGGAAAGAATGGGGAAAAGAAGCTCTAAGAATAGGCAGCTGTGGTACCCTACAAGGCCTGATGGGGGAGTGAGGAGATAGATTTCACCTTGGCAACCACCAACTGTTGAAGGCCAAATTTTGCCCCTTCCAGGAGTAGAGTCCGGATGAAGAAACCGACAATGATGAAACAGGGGAGCAGTACCAAGACATAGATTACCTGAATCGAGAGTGGGACATATCAGCAACTGTGTACCAGTAGGGGTCAACCAACAGTTAGGAGGGATCAAAAGTTCTGAGTCAGAAATGAGTAGGAGTTAGAAGAAAGCCTTCAGCAAGAGTCAGGGGCTAGAGGGAGTAAAAGGCCAAAGGAGTAAGAGATTAGGAGATCAACAAGTAACAAAGTGAGGTAAGGGCTAAAGCATCTGAGAATTTCAAGGAATCCAATACTGGTGGCTCACCTTCCCAGTGGACTTGAGCCCATTGATCATGAAAGCACCAACAAGACACCAGCAAAGAAAGAAGGGCAGGACCAGACTGGAGACTGGTGTCCCGCCATCCTCGATTCTGTCTGAGGCCTTCAAGGCCTGCCGGTACCAGAAGTATATGGAGGGTGTTGTCTGTTCACATTCAGGATCTGGGGGGACCTGGCTTTAGACATGCCTGCTAGACAAGGTACCCCCACTTCTTCCTTATCCCCTCCCCCACCTCCCTTTTCTCTTTCCCTCTCCCATTTCTTTTTCCTTCTTCTTCCTCTTCCTTGTCCCTCCCCACTCTCTCTTCTTCCAAATTCCCTTCTACTTCTACTTCTCCATTTTTCCCTTCTCCTCTTCTTTCACTTCCTCCTCACCAAAGCCACTAGAGTTCATCGTTAAGGGACATTTCTCCCATGGAACGGGAAACTGGAAGGACTGGCTCATGTAGAAGATGATCCAGGCATTGACCACATTGAAGTACAGGCCGAGGATGAAGCACACCTGGGGGCCAAAGAGGATATGGCTGGGGAGGAAGAGCAGGGACAGGAAAAGGGAGGGGATTTGACAGAGGACTGGGAAACCAAAGGGATCTGACCCATGGAGGTATTCATAGGGCGCATTTCAGGAGGAGGGTTGGGATGGGGGTGGGGTGTAAAAGTCGGGCCTGGGCAGCCATGGGCTCCTCACCATGAAGCTAGAATACCCCACACCACCAATCCAGGGGGCAATGATCTTCCATACACCCATGCCACCCTGACACATGGTCTGACCGGCTGCCATCTCCAGGAAGAGAAGAGGAACCCCGACCAGGAACAGAATGAAGATGTAGATGGCGGCGAAACTGCCTGTGAAGAAGATTCAGGAGGGACTCTGAGAACCATGTGACCTTTCAGTGCCTGGACTCCAGGAGCCCAGGAAGACATTCTCCCTACCAGCGACCTCCTCCAGGGCCACAGGCATCAGGGCTCACCCATGTCTACATCCCTCACGGTCCCAAGTGTCCAGTCCTCTGGCCCCCAAATCCTGGAAGACCCAAGTACCTAGTTTCCAGCCCATCTTGGACCCAGGCCTCCAGCTTTGCCATCCCCATGTTCCGATACCCTGAACCTCTCATGATCCTAAGTGTCCAGGGACCTGGTTCCTATCCTGTTCAGAGCACCAGGTCTTTAGTCTCTACATATCTCAGAAACATTCATGGTTAAAGCCTGGACAGGACTCTGTCCTGATTGCCCCTTGTGGACCCAGGTTTCCTGGTCCCCAGACTTACAGCCTCCACTGTTAAGCCACAGGTAGGCAAAGCGCCAGAGACAAGATGGCTTCATAGAGAAGCCCACCTGAGCCAGAATGTACTCAGTTTTGCTGGACCAGAACGGACGGGCAAGGAGGATCTCACTCTCTTTCTTCTCTGTCATCTGCACCTTCTCATACATGGGTTTCTGGTTCAGGGCTGAGGCAGTTAACGCCTCCAATACAGAAATTTGCTTGGGCTGACTGGTCCTGGCCTGAGCCTCGAAAGCATGGGCCTCACAGGCCTGAGGCTCTGCAACCCGGGTTGCTGAAACTTGGGCCTCTGAGGTCCAAGATGTTGCAGACCAGGTCAATGAACCCTTGTCTTCCCACGTTTGACTTCCTGGGACACTGTCAGAAATCACTGTGCCAGTCCATGGGGTATCTGCCAGCGAGGATGTCGAAGGCTGGGCCTCTGTCTTCATCTCAGACAGACTCTCTGGGGCAGCTCCCGCTTCTGCAAGGGAGGGTTCATCTTCCTGAGGAGACCTGAAGGACACCAAAATCTGTAGATTTTAGATTTTAGAGTCAAGTAACTACTGAGTTACAAAACAATCCTCAACATCTCCTTAAAGCAAACTTTATACACCACTGACATTTAAAGCACAAAAAAATCTCTTGCATAAGTTTCACTTCTTAGAAATGTTTTCATGCGGTGGCTCACACCTGTAATCCCAGCACTTTGGGAGGCTGAGGAAGATGGATCACCTGAGGTCAGGAGTTCGAGACCAGCCTGGCCAACATGGTGAAACCCCGTCTCTACTAAAAATACAAAAATTAGCTGTGTATAGTGGCGGGCACCTGTAATCCCAGCTACTCAGGAGGCTGAGGCAGGAGAATCGCTTGAACCCAGGAGGCGTAGGTTGCAGTGAGCGGAGATCAGGCCACTGCACTCCAGCTTGGGAGACAGAGTGAGGCTCCATCTCAAAAAAAAAAAGAAAAGAAAAAAAAAAGAAATGTTTTCTTGTACAGGATAGGGATAGAGACAGACATACCCAAGAGTCAGGAATCCCTGCAATCAAAGGATTTCTTTTTTTTTTTTCCACCTACTGGGTTCAAGGGATTCTCCTGCCTCAGCCTCCCAAGTAGCTGGGATTACAGGCGCCCACTACCACACCTGACTAATTTTTGTATTTTTAATAGAGCCAGGTTGGTCTTGAACTCCTGACCTCAAGTGATCTGCCCGCCTCAGCCTCCCAAAGTGCTGGAATGAGGTGTGAGCCACTGCACCCAGCCTGAAATAAAAGGATTTCTAAGAACAATGAAGTACTATTTACAGAGAGCTTCTGAATTTAAAAACAAAACAACTAAACTAAACTAAACTAATTTACTACTAAATCTGCCTTGTAACCTTAGAAAAGTTACTTTACCTTTCTGAGCTTTCTAATCTGTAAAGTACTAAGATCTCTGCTCAAATATAGCCTCACCAGAGATGCTTTCCCTGTCCACCCATCTAAAATAGCAGCTACCTACCCACAACTCTCTTCATGGCATTTCTCATCTCCTGACTTTATCTATTGATTGTTAATTTATTCATTGTCCATCTCTGCCTACTGCTGTATCTCCAGCAAAAGGATGGTGTTCTACCTCACATCTAGGGCTATTCTCCTCCTTAGTCTCCAAGTTCCTGCCACTCTGAACTTCTGTTGGGTCTTCAAATACAAGAGAACGGGCAAGGAGTGTGCTGAAAAAAAAAAAAAGTTACATAAGAGAGAGGGGAAACTGGAGTTTTCTTTCAGTGGGGGAAGGAGCATGCTTTCCAAAAGCAGAGGCAGTAGGTGGGACTCAAGGCAGCACTGGCACATTTGGGTGACATGGATAACCGCTTGTGAGACACAGCTTCCAAAGAGCTCTTTGTTACTCAAGAAAATGCTTATAATTCAATTACAGGTTAAAAACATAAAACTAAGATACAAATTTCTATCTTTAGTTCTATCTCTACTACATTTAAAAATGCAACGAAAGGCTGAAAGGAAATACATCAATATATAGAAGATGATCAGGCCGGGCGCAGTGGCTCACGCCTGTAATCCAAGCTACTCAGGAGGCTGAGGCAGGAGGATCGTTTGAACACAGGAGGCAGAGGTTGCAATGAGCCGAGATCGCACCACTGCACTCCAGCCTGGGCATCCCTGTCTCAAAAAAAAAAAAAAAAAAAAAAAAAAAAGACGATGATGGCTACAAATATGTTTATATCCTTATCCCTGCTTTTACATTAAATTTTTTAAAATCTTGTATTACTTTTTTTTCAGACACAGGTTCTCACTCTGTCACCCAGGCTGGAATGCAGTGGCATGATCCATAGTTCACTGCAGCCTTGAACTCCTGGGTTCAAAGGATCCTCTCACCTTATCCTCCAAAGTACCTAGGACTATAGGCATGTGCCACCATACTCAGCTACTTTTTAAAAGTTTTTTTCAAGATGTGAGTCTCACTATGTTGCTCAGGCTGCCCTCAAACTCCTGTGCTCAAGTGAGTCTCCTGCCTCAGCCTCCAGAGTAGGTGGCATTACAGGCACAAGCTACCATTCCCCATTCACCTGTATTACTTTAATAATCAAGAAAAATATGACCAGGCATGGTGATTCATGCCTGTGATTCCAGTACTTTGGGAGGCCAAGGCAGGCGGATCGCTTGAGGTCAGGAGTTTGAGACCAGCCTGGCCAACATGGCAAAACCCTATCTCTACTAAAAATACAAAAAAAAAAAAAAAAAAAAAGCTGGACATGGTGGCAGGCACCTGTAATCCTAGTTACTAGGGAGGCTGACTTAGGAGAATCACTTGAATCGGGAGGCAGAGGTTGCAGTGAGCCAAGATCGTACCACTGTACTCCAGCCTAGGTGACAGAGTAAGACTCTGTCTCAAAAAAATAATAATAATCAGCCGGGCGCGGTGGCTCACGCCTGTAGTCCCAGCACTTTGGGAGGCCAAGGTGGGCGGATCACCTGAGGTCAGGAGATCGAGACCATCCTGGCTAACACGGTGAAACCCCATCTCTACTAAAAGTACAAAAAATTAGCCAGGCGCGGTGGCGGATGCCTATAGTCCCAGCTACTCGGGAGGCTGAAGCAGGAGAATGGCATGAACCTGGGAAGCAGAGTTTGCAGTGAGCTGAGATCGCGCCACTGCACTCCAGCCTGGGCGACAGACCGAGACTCCATCTCAAAAAAATAAATAAATAATCATAATCATAATCATAATCAAGAAAAAATACGTATTGATAAATGAAAATAAAAAGATCATAATGGACAAAGAAATCCAATTGAAGAAGCTCTCATCAGCCAAATCTGGACAAATCAGAACATCAAAATAAATAATAGTAACAGATGAGAACCAACAGACTAAAACAAGAATCTATGAATCCACAGGGATACAACTCAGGAAAAGGAAAACCTCTTCCTTATAGTACAATACAAACTAATAAAGGTACAAGGAACGATGAATTAGAAGGTCATTGCTTATCACAAACTAATCAAGTTGTACACATGAAATATGTACAGTTTTTTACTTGTCAATCATCCCTCAATAAAGATGTCTTTTTAACAAATCATTGTTTGGAAACTACCAGAGTAATAATTGACTCAAGCAAGAATCATCAATGGTTGCTAACACAAGATGATGAAAATTTGATGGGGACAGGATAATTGCATAGTATTACTGTATCTCCCTACAAGATATTCCCCCAAAAAAACCCAAGAAAATAGTATCTTTGGAGTATTACACACTACCTTAACCAATATTAGTCAACTGATATCATATAACTCCTGATACAATGCATTAAGAGCACAATGTCATTTCTGTGGGATTCGTGCCAAAAACATGTAACAAAACTCCAATCGTGAGGAAACATCAGAAAACAAATCTAAATTGAAGTACATTCTGTAAAATAGCTGGCCTGTGCTCAGTAAAAATGTCACAGTCAATGAAGACAAGGAAATATGGAAGTTTTGTAAGTCTGAAATTATGTCAAAATTTTGTTAAATTTTTTAAACTTCCAAGCACCTGCCACTCCTACAATTCACCATCAAAACAAAAGGAAGTTTCTTCTAAGAAAGATAGCCACATGAACACCGATCTCCAAACTTACCCACAATCTCCCCCGACCCAACAACAACAAAAAAAAAACAAATGATTTTAAAATATTACAAATATGGGGATATCTGCATCATTTCTGAAAAATAGGTTCCATCCTCATGTCAAAAACAGAGAAACTTCTGCTACATAAATGAGAAACAGGACCAAACTGTAATCACTGAGGAGTCAGTTCACATCTCTTTTTCCTGGTGAAGTGGTTCAGTGTTTCAGGAAGTAAGTAAGTACTTTCCCAGCAACTTGTGGGAAATAAAAACAATCACTTGCAAAGACCTTCTACTCCAGTGAACCAATAGCTTCCAGAAGCTGTATGCCAGAGAATGCAACAGCAGGTGGGCCACTCCAAAGAGAAATGCAGTGGGTTGATGGGCGTCTCCCTGAGACAAATGATGCTTCCATAACATTAAGAGAGAAGCAGGAAATCATGCAGGGGAGAAAAGGCTGAAGAAAAAATTAGGTACAAAAATCCAGCCTTTGGGGCTGGTCACGGTGGTTCATGCCTGTAATCCTAGCCCTTTGGGAGGCTGAGGCAGGAGATGTTTTATGTAAGCTTCGTGGTAACTACAAAGCAAAAAACTCTTAGTAGAAATGATTCAAAGCATACCACTAAAGAAAATCAATATAATTAGTCACATTGATATAATAAAGAAGAAAAATATTATCATCTCAAGAGATAGAGGAAAAACATACAATACAATAATGATTTAAAGAGAAAAACTTTTAGCAAACCAGGAATAATTTCCCTAACCTGATAAATGGTGTCTCTCAAAAAAAAAGATTATACTTAATAGTGAACATATGCTTAAACATAGCCACATATTTAATAATGAAATGAAGAAAGCTTGCCTTTTGAAATCAAGAACAATCAATGAAACCAGCTATCAGCACTTCCTTCCTATTGCATTAAATATTTTAGACAGCACAGTAAAGCAAGGGGAATAAAAGACAAAGATTAAACAAAACTCACTATTCACAGAAGATATATCTATGTGGAAGATCCAAAATACTACAGATAAATTATTTAAATTAATAAGATAATTTAGCAAGATTGTTGGATGCAAACAGCAATAAATGAAAATTATTTATATGTCTATGCTTGCAATACATAATT
This sequence comes from Pongo pygmaeus, assembly GCF_028885625.2. Classification (NCBI taxonomy): domain Eukaryota; kingdom Metazoa; phylum Chordata; class Mammalia; order Primates; family Hominidae; genus Pongo; species Pongo pygmaeus. The sequence goes on from NC_072393.2 coordinate 55,438,000, forward strand.
AGAAAATAAAATTTTTAAATAATAATGCCACTTATAAAATAATTTTTTAAATATAGAGTAAAATCCTGGGAAGGTATTGGCAATAACAGCAACATTGTTTTAAAATCTTCCCAAATATCCACGTGGAAACCAGTAGTTCTACTAGATTGCAAGCCCAAAATCCATGGATAATATTTACAGTATTAAGATAAACCCCAAAAGACAAGTCTATGAGAACAAACCACAAGAGCCACAGACCTGTTTAGAATCAGAATCTGTGTGGGAGGAAACAAAGGAAGCAAGAGAGCATCTGACAGACCTGGGGATGGGGGACAGGGAAACCAACCTCTCAAAATAATCAACAGGTACTCACCAGAAATCATGGGAAGGCTATTAGAGAACAGCAGCTAAAACTAGAAGATGTCTTGCCTAATCCAATAACAGTTGAGTGCATGGAGTCAACAACAGAAACTGAAGGGACCAGGGCAGACTAGATTCTATGAACTCTTAAAATTAACCAACCAGGGATCTTTTCCAACCCAGAGGCCACAATGAGGAGAAATTCCTGTGAATAAAGCCAAATTGAGCAATACAAGAACAAGAATGATGAAGGATAGGCCAGACACGGTGGCTCATGCCTGTAATCCTAGTACTTTGGGAGGCCAAGGCAGGAGGATCACTTCAGGCCAGGAGTTCAAGATAAGCCTTGACAATGCAGTGAAAACCCATCTCTACCAAAAAAAAAAAAAAATTAAAATTAAAATTAGCCAGGCATAGTGGCACACGCCAGTGGTCCCAGCTATTTGGGAGGCTAAGTGGAGAGGATCGCTTGAGCCCAGGAGTTCAAGGTTGCAGTGGGCTATGATCACACCACTGAACTCCAGCCTGAGCAACGGAGTGGGACCTCATTCTCTAAAAAAATAAAATAAAATAGGCCAGGTGCAGTGGTTCATGCCCGTAATCCCAGCACTTTGAGAAGCCGAGGTGGGAGGATCACTTGAAGTCAGGAGTTCAAGACAAGCCTGGCCAATATGGTGAAACCCCATCTCTACCAAAAAATACAAAAATTAGCCAGGCATGGTGGGACACACCTGTAGCCCCAGCTACTCGGAAGGCTGAGGTGAGATAATCACTTGAATCTAGGAGGGGGAGGTTGCAGTGAGCCAAGATTGCACCACTGCACTCCAGCTTGGGCAACAGAGTAAGACCCTATCTCAAAAATAATAACAATAATAATAAAATAAAATTAATTAATTAAAAGATAATTTTAAGAAAACAGAGAAATGAAGGATATACAAGATCCAGATAAAAATGGGGAGAAGAAATTTCCACTTTTGACCATGAAAGCAAAACAGTGTCTGGAGTTACCTCCACAAAAACACTACAAAACTGTACAAATAGGCCAGGCACGGTGGCTCACACCTGTAATCCTAGCACTTCAGGAGGTCGAGGCAGGCAGATCACGAGGTCAGGAGATCAAGACCATCCTGGCTAACATGGTGAAACCCCATCTCTACTAAAAATACAAAAAATTAGCCGGGCGTGGTGGCGGGTGCCTGTAGTCCCAGCTACTCAGGAGGCTGCAGCAGGAGAATGGCATGAACCCAGGAGGTGGGGCTTGCAGTGAGGAGAGATCGCGCCACTGCACTCCAGCCAGGGCAACACAGCGAGACTCCGTCTCAAAAAAAAAAAAAAAAAAAACCCTGTACAAATAATTAAAACAACTATTTTCATATATTAAACAAAGGCAGTACAGCATTGCAATCTCTAAAAAAAAAAAAGGCCAGAAAACAAGGTAACTAATTGCATGATTGCCCCATTTTTCTGCTACTGATTTCCAAACTTTGGCACAGGAGGAAGAATACAAACAGAGCCTGGCAGTCTCAGCACTTAAGGAGGCAAAAATCAGTTCAGGAAGGCTTAGGTGACTAGAATTAGCTGGGCTAAGTACTCAACAGAAGGGAGCCACAGAGAAAGAGCTCTAGGAATCTGGATAAAGTACCTTCGAGCCATTAGCTAAATATCAACCTGCACATGTATAGTATGAAACCTCATAAGAACAGGCAAAGAATAAATTCCAAGGAAAGAAAATTACTGGGGAACTACAGGTAAAACAATTCCTAGAACTTGGAGAAGAACAAGAATTACTCAAGTTTCCATCAGCCAGTGTGGAGAGACTTTACTGAATACTTGGAACATTCAAGGTGGCATAAACTAGCTCTAGTTCTAGTAGTAGGACTACTTTAGACCTGAAAAAAAAAAAAAAAAGTCTTAAAAGCAACCCTTAAACAGCCAAAACTGATCTTCAAGTAACTTAACTGCCTGTCACAACAAAGGCCAACATTCCTTAAGATAGTACAGACAAACCTAGCACTGAACAACTAAAAATTCATAATTTCAACCATCTAGTCAAAAATTACTAGACATGCAAAGAAGCAGGAAAAGTGACCCATAATCAGACAACAAAAACAGAAATGATAGACTAATGGAATTAACACACCATAACACTAAAATAGCTGTTATAAATATGCTTAATATGGTCAAGGACTTAAAAGGAAAACATGAACAGAATGAGGAATATAAGATAGCTAGCTAGCTAGCTAGCTAGACAGACAGATAGATATTTTCTTTTTTGAGACGGAGTCTCACTCTGTTGCCCACACTGATCTCAGCTCACCGCAGCCTCTGCCTCCACGTTTCAAGCAATTCTCCTGCCTCAGCCTCCCAAGTCGCTGGAATTACAGGTGTGCACCACCACAACTGGCTATTTTTTTTTTTTATTTTTAGTAGAGACAGGGTTTTGCCATGTTGGCCAGGCTGGTCTCGAACTCCTGACCCCATGTGATCCAGCTACCATGGCCTCCCAAAGTGCTGGGATTACAGGCATGAGCCTCCATGCCTAGCCATGATATATTTTAAAAATCAAATAGAACTTCTAGAGCACCTGAAATGAAAATTTCACTGAAGATTATTGGCAGATTTTAACAAATCAGTGAACTTAAAGATATAGCAATAGAAACAATCCAAAATGAAGCACAAAGAAAAAAAAAAGACTGAAAACAATTACCAGAGCATTAGTGACTGTGAGACAATATCAAATGGCCTAAAATGTGTAACTGGAGGTCCAAAATAAAGGGAGGATGGGAAAATGAAACCAGACCAATTTTCCAACAAGCCAGATGCCCATAGAACTGAAGCTTGAGAAACTTACATTTGTACAATGAGATGAACCTGCTGTATGTTGACCAACTACTCTTCTTTACTCCTCCCTAATTCCTCCATATATATATACATATATACACATATATATATACATATACATATATATACATATATACATATACATATATATACACATATATATATGAAGAAAAGACTCACATAATTGAAAGGATAAAAGGACAGTTCTACAATAATAACTGGAGACTTTAATACCCCACTATGAACAATGGACAGAAGCAGCAGACAGAAGATAAGCAAGGAAATAGAGGACTTAACACAATAAACCAACCAGATCTAACAGATGTATTCAGAACACTCTAGCCAACAGCAGCAGAATACACATTCTTCTCAAGTGCACATGGGACATTTTCCAGGATAGACCACAAATTTGTAGGCCACAAATTTCCTTTATTTTCTCAATAGAATTAGAAAGATAAATATCATACAAAATATCTTCTCCAGCCACAATAGGATGAAGTTAGAAATGAATCACAAAAGTAAAACTGAAAATTTTACAAATTTGTGGAAATTAAACAACACACTCTTAAACAACCAATGGATATCAAAGAAGAAACTACAAGGGGAATTAGAAAATACTTAACAGATAAATGAAAATGAAAACACACTTACTAAAATTTATGGGAGGCAACAAAAGCAATGCCAAGGGGGAAATTTATAACTATCAATGGTTACATTAAAAAACAAAAAAGAGGCCGGACGCAGTGGCTCACACCTGTAATCCCAGCACTTTGGGAGGCTGAGGTGGGTGGATCATTTGAGGTCAGGAGTTCAAGACCAGCTTGACCTACATAGTGAAACCCTGTCTCTATTAAAATACAAAAATTAGCTAGGCATGGTGGTGGGCGCCTGTAATCCCAGCCACTCAGGAGGCTGAGGCAGGAGAATCGCTTGAACCTAGGAGGCGGAGGTTGCAGTGAGCCGAGATCACGCCACTGCACTCCAGCCTGGGCAACAGAGCAAGACTCCCTCTAAAACAAACAAACAAACAAAAACCAGCTCTTGAATCAATAACCTAACTCTAAAACTTAAGAAACTAGGAAAGCAAACTAAACCCAAAGCTAGCAGAAGAAAATAATAAAAATTAAAACAGAGATGAATAGAGAATAGAAAAACAATAGAGAAGCCAAAATTTGTTTCTTTAAAAATATCAACAAAATTGACGAACCTTTAACTAGATGTACTAAGGAAAAAAGAGAAGACTCAAATGATTAAAATCAGAAATGAAAATGGGGATATTATTACCAATTCCACAGAAATAGAAGGATTATAAGAGAGTACTATGAACTTATGAACAACTGTACACCAATAAACTGGATAACCTAGATTAAATGGACAAATTCCTAGAAATACAAATCTACTAAGACTAAATCACAAACAGAAAATCTGAATAGATCTATAACTAGTAAGGAGACTGAACTGGTAATCAAAAATCTCTCAACAAAGAAAAGCTCCAGACCTGATGGCTTCATGGGTGAATTCTACTAAACCTTTAATGAATTAATATCAATCCTTCTCAAACTTTTCCAAAAAATTGGAGAGGAGGGAACACTTCCTCATTCATCCTATAAGGCCAACATTACCCTAATACCAGAGCCATACAAAGACATTACAAGAAAAGAACACTACAGACCTATATTCATTATGAACTTTGATGCAAAAATCCTCAAAAAAATAATACCAAACCTAATTCAGCAGCATATTAAAAGGATTATACACCATGACCAAGTGGGATTTATTCCTGGAATGCAAGGATGGTTCTGCATACAAAAAATCAATCAGTATAATATACCACATTAACAAAATGAAAGAAAAATAATGATCCTCTCAACTGATGCAGAAAAAACATTTGACAAAACTCAATACCCTTTCATGATTAAAAAAAAAAAAACTCAACTATCTAGGAGTTAAAGGAAAATACAGCTGGGCATAGTGACTCATGCCTGTAATCCCAGCACTTTGGGAGGCCTGATGACCACTTGAACCCAGGAGTTCAAGACCAGCCTGGGGCCAGGTGCAGTGGCTCACATTTGTAATCCCAGCACTTTGGGAGGCCGAGGCGGGTGGATCACCTGAGGTCAGGAGTTCAAGACCAGCCTGGCCAACATGGTGAAACCTGATCTCTACTAAAAATACAAAAATTAGTCAGATGTGGTGGTGTGCACCTGTAGTCCCAGCTACTTGGGAGGCTAAGGCTGGAGAATAGTTTGAACCTGGGAGGCAGGGGTTGCAGTGAGCCAAGATCATACCACTGCACTCCAGCCTGGGTGACAGAGCAAGACTCCATCTCAAAAACAAACAAATAAACAAACAAACAAACAAAAAACAGCCCAGGCAATATAATGAGACCTCATTTCTAAAAAAAAAAAAAAAAAAAAAAAAAAATTTAAATTACCTGGGTATGTTGATGTACTTCTGTAGTCCTAGCTACTCATGAGGCTGAGATGGGAGAATCACTTCAGCCCAGCTCAATGCTACAGTGAGCCATGATGACACCACTACACTCCAGCCTGGGTGACAAAGTGACACCATGTCTCAGCAAAAAAAAAAAAAGGAAAATATCCCAACATAATAGCCATATACGAAAAACTCACAGCAAATGTCATACTTAATGATAAAAGACGGCAAGCTTTTCCTCTAAGATTAGAAACAAGTGTAGAATGCCTAATTTTGCCACTTTTATTCAACGTAGTACTGGAAGTCCTAGCCAGAGAAATTAGGCAAAAATATAAATAAATAAAAGGAAACCAAACTAGAAAGATTATATGATCTTATACATAGAAAATCCTAAAATTTTCACCAAAAAAATTTTTGAGCTAATAAATGAATTCAGCAAAGTAGCAGGATACAAAGTCAACAATCAAAACTCAGTTGCATTTTTATACACTAACAATGAACAATCTGAAAAGAAAATTATGAAAACAATTCCATTTGTAACAGCATCAGAAAGAATAAAATACTTCAGAATTAACTTGGCTGGGCACGGTGGCTCAAGCCTGTAATCCCAGCACTTTGGGAGGCCGGGCACGGTGGCTCAAGCCTGTAATCCCAGCACTTTGGGAGGCCAAGGTGGGCAGATCACCTGAGGTAGGGAGTTCAAGACCAGCCTGACCAACATGGAGAAACCCCGTTTCCATTACCAAGTTACCCAGGCATGGTGGCACATGCCTGTAATCCCAGCTACTCAGGAGGCTGAGGCAGGAGAATCACTTGAACCTGGGAGGCAGAGGTTGCAGTGAGCCAAGATTGCACCATTGCACTCCAGCCTGGGCAACAAGAGCGAAACTCCATCTCAAAAAAAAAAAAAAAAAAAAAGAATTAACCAAGAAGATGAAAGACATGTACAAAGAAAACCACAAAACATTGCTGAAAAAAATTAAACGAGACATAAATAAATGGAAAAATATCCCATGTTCATGGGTTGGAAGACTTAACACTGTTAAGACGTCAGTATTACCCAAAGCAATCTACAGATTTAGTAGCTTTTTTTTTTTTTTGCAGAAATAGAAAAACACGTCCTAAAACTAACATGAAATCTCAAGGGACCCTGAATAGCCAAAATAATCTTGAAAAAGAAGAAAAATGCTAGTGTACTCACATTTCCTGATTTCAAAACATATTACAAAGCTATAGTAATCAAAATAGTGTGTTATTCACATAAAGAAAGATACAGACCAAGGGAACAGAATAGAGGGCCCAGAAACAATGTATGGAAAAATGATTTTTTGCAAGGGTGCCAAGACTACTCAATGAGTAAAGGACAATCTTTTCAACAAACGGTGCTGGGAAAACTGGATTATGTACAGGCAAAAGAGTAAAGATGGACTCTTACCTAACACCACATACAAATACGCAAAATAAATCAAAGACCTAAATGTAACACTTAAAATTATAAAATTCTTAGAATAAAACATACGACAAAAGCTTCACGATAGTGGATCTGCAATGAATTCTTGGATATAACACCAAAGGCAAAAGCAGCAAAAGAAGAAACAGACAAACAGGATTTCATTAAAATGTTTTAAATTTGTGCATCAAGAGACACTATCAAAGGGGTGAAAAGATAACCCACAGAATGGGAGGAAATAGCTGCAAATCATATGTATAATAAGAGATTAATATTCAGAATATATAGAGAACTCGTAAAACTCAACAACAAAGAAACAAACAACACAATTCAAAAATGGGCAAAAGACTTAAATAGACATTTCTCCAAGGAAGATATACCAATCTCCAAGAAGTACATGAAAAGATGTTCAACGTCACTAATCATTAAGGAAATGCAAATGAAAACTACAATGAGATAATACCTCACATCCATTAGGATGGCTAATATAAAAAGGCAGAAAATAAGAAGTGTTGGTGAGGATGTGGAGAAATTGGAATCCTTGTGCCTTGCTGGTCAGAATGTAAAATGGTGCAACCACCATGGAAAACACTATGGTGGTTCCTCAGAAACTTAAAAATAGAATTACCATATGATCCAGCAATTCCACTTCTGGGTATACACCCAAAATAAGTGAAAACCAAGCCTGCAGTGGCTCAGCCTGTAATCCCAGCTCTTTGAAAGGCTGAGGTGGAAGGATTGCTTGAGCCCAGAAGTTCAAGGCTGTAGTGAGTGGTGATCATGCCACTGGACTCCAGCCTGGGAGACAGAGAGAGACCCTGTCTCTTAAAAATAATAATAATAGGCTGGGCACGGGGGTTCACACCTGTAATCTCAGCATTTTAGGAGGCTGAGGCGGGTGGATCAGCTGAGGTCAGGAGCTCGAGACCAGCCAGGCCAACACAGCGAAACCCCGTCTCTATGAAAAATACAAAAAATTAGCTGGGGGTGATGGTGCATGCCTATAGTCCCAGCTACTCGGGAGGCTGAGGCAGGAGAATCGCTTGAACCTGGAAAGCAGAGGTTGCAGTGAGCCGAGATCGTGCCACTGCACTCCAGCCTGGGTGACAGAGTGAGACTCCATCTCAAAAAAATAAATAAATAAAAAATAATAGATTCATGTTTCTTAAACACATTCTAGAACAGTTGTCCTTAAAAGCAAGCTTTACGGAAGGGAGAGAACTGAGTTTTGGCCAACTGGCCACTTCCAACACCCATAAAGCCCCTTGAGCCCCAGGCGGACTCCTCTTCCCATATGGGTACAACCCTCCGTGGTGCCCCTACACCGTCATCCCAAGCAACTCCTAGGCTCATGCCCTGTGGGGAGTGCTCAGGATCCCCCAGAAATGCCCATTCCCCTCACATTACCTCCTTCCCTGGAACTATAACCTCCAGAAAAGGAAAATAAGGAGCTGGTGTCCCATTTCTGCAAAAAGCAGAAAATAACTGCCCTAACAGACCAGTGATGGGGCTAGACCCGGGTTTCTGCCACTCGGGCACTTGACACTGATGGCTTTCCCCAAAGGCAGGGACTGATGGCCGAATCCTGTCAAGGAATTGGCTCAAACTCGGACTGGATGAGTGAGGAGAGCGGAAGACAGTTTCCTGTGTCCTACGTGGGGCATAAAGGAGGGACGCCTTTGATCCCTCAGCTCCGCAGAGCCCAGGGCAACCAGGAGGCTCCCAGCCAGTTACCTGGCACCCGTCAGTGGAGCCCAGTGGGCCCGGGCCTCGAAAATGGCGCCCAACCCCACACACCCCAGATCTGGGAACATTTTAGGGCTCCCTGGGCCAAGTGACCCTCACCCTAGCCCCAAGGCTTCTGCCAAGTTCTTCAGTCCAGCCAGTCGGACAAAAATGAGGGTGAAGAAGCCCCAGCTGAGAAGCCTAGCAATCTCCTCAGGCCCCTTCAGGCGTCGACAGATCGGTTTGGGCGACACCCCTCGATCTGCCTGGCGCGCGGCCTTCCCGCCGATTCTCTGCGCATGCGCCGGCGCGCCCCTCACTCCCTACAGCTGTAGCAAACAATTTCACCACTCCACCCTCCCCAACTCCCTGCTCTCTCCCCACACGCACGCACGTGTGCACATCCTCTGACTGCTCACACGCCACTCCCTTCCCCACCCCATCCCATCCCATCCCCGACACCCACGACGCCACGCTTCAGGTGGGGCTCTAAGACAAGGCCCTTCTCTGGTGCACGCACTTTGCTTCCACCTCATGTAAGGAAGAAGAGGGTAGGAAGTGGGAGAATCGTCTCATTCATTCCTTCTAGCCTTCAAACCTTTCACATTTACTTAAAGATCACCTACTAGAAACCAAACCTTAAATATGCATCCAACAAGGCATACAGGGAGGTTGCCTTAAGAGAGCTCAGAAGCCTACTAGGGTTGCAGACAAGAATTAAAAACTCAAAGATCCCTCTCCCTCCCCCTCCCCCTCCCCCCTCCCTCTCCCTCCCCCTCTCCCTCCCATCTCCCCCCCTTCCCCCCTCCCCCTCCCCCTCCCCCTCTCCCTCCCTCTCCCTCTCCCCTTTCTTTCTTCGGTCTCTCCCTCTCCCCTTTCTTTCTTCGGTCTCCCTCTCCTTCTTTCTTCGATCTCCCTCTGTTACCAAAGCTGGACTGTACTGCCGTGATCCCAGCTCGCTGCAACCTCCCTGCCTCAGGCTCCTGTGATTCTCCTGCCTCGGCCTGCCGAGTGCCTGGGATTGCAGGCGCGGGCTGCCACACCTGACTGGTTTTTGTATTTTTGGTGGAGACGGGGTTTCGCCGTGTTGACCGGGCTGGTCTCCAGCTCCTGGCCTCGAGTGATCTGCCCGCCTCGGCCTCCCGAGGTGCTGGGATTACAGACGCAGTCTCGCTCACTCAATGCTCAATGTTGCCCACGCTGGAGTGCAGTGGCGTGATCTCCGCTCGCTACAACCTCCACCTCCCAGCCACCTGCCTTGGCCTCCCAAAGTGCTAAGATTACAGCCTCTGCCCTGCCGCCACCCCGTCTAGGAAGTGAGGAGCGCCTCTGCCCGGCCGCCCATCGTCTGGGATGTGAGGAGCTCCTCTGCCCAGCCGACCCGTCTGGGAAGTGAGGAGCGCCTCTGCCCGGCCGCCATCCTGTATAGGAAGTGAGGAGCATCTCTGCCCGGCCGCGCATCGTCTGGGATGTGAGGAGCGCCTCTGCCCGGCCGCCTCCTCTGGGAAGTGAGGAGCGTCTCTGCCCGGCCGCCACCCCGTCTGGGAGGAAGTGAGGAGCGCCTCTACCTGGCCGCCCCGTCTGGGAAGTGAGGAGCGCCTCTGCCTGGCCGCCCCGTCTAGGAGGTGAGGAACGCCTCTGCCCGGCCGCCCAACGTCTGGGAAGTGAGGAGCACCTCTGCCCGGCCGCCCCCTCTGGGAAGTGAGGAGCACCTCTGCCCGGCCGCCCCGTCTGGGAAGTGAGGAGCGCCTCTGCCCGGCCGCCCCGTCTGGGAGGTGAGGAGCGCCTGTGCCCAGCCGCGCCGTCTGGGAAGTGAGGAGCGCCTCTGCCAGGCTGCCCATCGTCTGGGAAGTGAGGAGCACCTCTGCCCGGCCGCCCATCGTCTGGGAAGTGAGGAGCGCCCCTGCCCGGCCGCCCCGTCTGGGAAGTGAGGAGCGCCTCTACCCAGCCGCCCCGTCTGGGAAGCGAGGAGCGCCTCTGCCCGGCCGCCACCCCGTCTGGGAGGAAGTGAGGAGCGCCTCTGCCCGGCCGCCCCGTCTGGGAAGTGAGGAGCACCTCTGCCAGGCTGCCCATCGTCTGGGAGGTGAGGAGCGCCTCTGCCCGGCTGCCCCGTCTGGGAGGTGAGGAGCGCCTCTACCCGGCTGCCCCGTCTGGGAAGTGAGGAGCGCCTCTACCCCGCCGCCCTGTCTGGGAGAAATTCTCCTGCCTTGGGATGCTGTTGATCTATGGCCTTGCCCCCAGCTCTGCGCTCTCTGAAACATGTGCTGTGTCAACTCAGGGTTAAATGGATTAAGGGCAGTGCAAGATGTGCTTTGTTAAACAGATGCTTGAAGGCAGCATGCTCTTTAAGAGTCATCATCACTCCCTAATCTCAAGTACCCAGGGACACAAACACTGCGGAAGGCCACAGGGACCTCTGCCTAGGAAAACCAGAGACCTTTGTTCATGTGTTTATCTGCTGACCTTCTCTCCACTATTATCCTATGACCCTGCCATATCCCCCTCTCCGAGAAACACCCAAGAATGATCAATAAATACTTAAAAAAAAAAAAAAAAACAAGGTCAGGAGTTCAAGACCAGCCTGGCCAACATGGCGAAACCCGTCTCTACTAAAAATACAAAAATTAGCCAGGTGTGGTGATGGGCGCCTGTGATCCCAGCTACTCGGGAGGCTGAGGCAGGAGAATCGCTTGAACCCGGGAGACGGAGGTTGCAGTGAGCCGAGATTGTGCCATTGCCCTCCAGTCTGGGCTACGAGAGCAAGACTCTGTCTCAAAAAAAAAAATGTGGTAAAATACACATAACATAAAATTTACCATTTTAACCATTTTCATATGTAAAAAAAAAAAAAAAAACTCAAAGATTTACTTAGGTCATCCATTCTCATACTTTCTGGTCTCTTAAGAATTATTAAGGACTCCAATAATTTATGAGTTACATTTATCTGGGTTGTATGTTTATGTGAGTTGTATCTATCACTATTAAAATAAATTTCTAAAATAGTCATTGTTTAAAAATTCATTGTGTCAAAATAACATTTTTATTTAAAATAACTATAATTTCTACTCCAAAAGAAATTTTGGGGCTGGGCGCGGTGGCTCACACCTGTAATCCCAGCACTTTGGGAGGCCGAGGCGGGTGGATCACGAGGTCAGGAGTTCGAGACTAGCTTGGCCAACATGATGAAACCCTGTCTCTACTAAAAGTAAAAAAAAAAAAAAATTAGCCGGGCATGGTGGCACACACCTGTAATCCCAGCTACTCGGGAGCCTAAGGCAGGAGAATCGTTGGAACCCAGGAGGCAGAGGTTGCAGTGAGCCGAGATTTTGCCACTGCACTCCAGCCTGGACAACAGAGCAAGACTCCGTCTCAAAAAAAAAAGAAAGAAAGAAAGAAATTTTGGAGAGAAGAATGGCATCATTTTACATTTTTGCAAATCTCTCTAATGTCTGGCTTCATAGAAGACAGCTGGATTCTCATATCTGCTTCTGCACTGAGTGTGTCAAAATAGCTCATGTCTTGTAGCTTCTGGCAAACATCACTATATTCAAAGAGGAAATGAAAGTGAAAGGCAAATAATATCTTAGTAGTATTATGAAAATAATGTTCACCTCATGGACCTCCAAAAGTGTTTCAAGAGCCCCCAGGAGTCCCTGGGCCACACTTTGAGAATCAAAGGCTTAAATTGTTATGATTGAACAAAGAAATGAAGAGGAAATTTTGGGGGTGCTGTAAGAATTCATCACAATCTTTGGGAATCATTCAATCCTTCAACACGTATTTACCGAGAGTCTACTAAATGCTAGGAACTGGGAATAGTGTAGAGAACAAAATAGACCCCATTCCTGCCCTCATTTTGCTTCACACAACAAGAAAAGAGATATATGATGAATCTCAAATAATTACATGATTATAAATTGTATTAAGTGCTATGACAGGCCGGGCATGGTGGCTCACACCTGTAATCCCAGCACTTTGGGAGGGCAAGGTGGGCGGATCACATGAGGCCAGGAGTTCAAGACCAGCCTGGCCAACATGGTGAAACCCCATCTCTACTAAAAATACAAAAATGAGCCAGGTGCAGTGGTGCACGCCTGTAATCCCAGCTACTCGGGTGGCTGAGGCACAAGAATCACTTAAAACCGTGAGGCAGAAGTTGCAGTAAGCCAAGATCACACTACTACACTCCAGCCTGGGTGATGGGGTGAGACCCTGTCTCAAGGAAAAAAAAAAAAAAGTGCTGTGACAGAAAAGGGCCATAGACCTATTTATTTCTATCTTTTTTTTTTTTTTTTTGAGACAATCTCACTTTGTCACCCAGGCTGAAGTGCAGTGGCATAATCTCGGCTCACTGCAACCTCTGCCTCCCGGGTTCAAGCAATTCTCCCTGCCTCAGCCTTCCGAGTAGCTGGGGTTGCAGGTGCCTGCCATTACGCCTGGTTAATTTTCATATTTTTAGTAGAGACAGGGTTTTGCCATGTTGGCCAGGCTGGTCTCGAACTCCTGACCTCAGGTGATCCGCCCACCTCAGCCTCCCAAAGTGCTGGGATTACAGGCGTGAGCCACTGCGCCCGGCCCATAGACCTAATTTAGAAGGAGGATTTCTCTAAGGAAATAACACTGGAGCTGAGGCTTAAAGGATGATTTACTAGGTGAAAAATGTGTGTGAACATCTCAAGCCTCGAGGCTGTGCAAAGGCCCTGAGGCAGGGCAAACTGTGTGTTCAAGGCACCAGGAAAAGTCTCAGTCGGTCAATAAATATTTATTGAATGATGTGCCCCACACTGTCCTAGACCCCTGGGATATATTTATGAAAAAGATTTTACATTCCAGTTGCACAAAGAAAGTAAATGCCTAAATAGAAAGAATTTCAGAGAGTAAGAGTGTTGATAGGGAGTTACTTTAGACAGGGTAGTCAAGAAGGACTCTTGGGGAAAGTGGTATTTCAGCAGAGGGCTGAAGGAGATGAGGAAGGGAGCCTTGTGAACAGCATAGGGAAGAACATTCCAGGCAAAGAAAATGGCAACAGCAAAGGCCTTAAGGCAGAAGTACACTTGATGGGTTCTGGAAACGGCAAAGAGTCTGATATGAATGGATCCCAGTGATTGAGGAAAGGGTAGCAACAGATCAGATCAGAGCAGCGGCAGGGGCCAGAGTATCATTTGGAGGCCCTTATAGGTCATGGTCGGAATTTTTTTTTTTTTTTCTGGGTGAGATGAAAGCTATTTGAGGGTTCTGAGTCAAGGAGTGACTTTAATTTAACGGCAGGATCCCCCTGGCTTCTGGGCAGAGAATAGGATATATGGGTGTATTCCTCTGTTTTCACACTGCTATAAAGAACTGCTCAAGACTGGGTAATTTACAAAGAAAAGAGGTTTAATTGACTCACAGTTCAGCTTGGCTGGGGAGGCCTCAGGAAACTTACAATCACGGCAGAAGGCAAAGGGGGAAAAAAGGCACCTTCTTCACAAGCGAAGGAGGGAAGAGCCCCTTATAAAATCATCAGATCTCATGAGAACTCACTCACTATCACAAGAACAGCCTGGGGAAACCACCCCCGTGATTCAGTTACCTCCACCTGGTCTCTCCTTTGACACATGGGGATTATGAAGATTACAATTCAAGATGAGATTTTGGGTGGGGACACAGCCAAATCATACCAATAGGCTAAAGATAGGAGCAGAGAGCCCAGTGAGGAGGAAATCTCTAGTCCAGGCAAGTGATGGTGTTGATTAGCTCTGGGTAATAGCAATGGAGATGGTGAAAAGTGGTCAAATTCTGGATCTATTTCAAGAATAGGGCCGACATGATTTGTTGATGGATTGTGTGGTGGTTTTAAAATACGTCTGCAAATTCTTCAACACTCTGAAAGATAAAGTCTATTTCCCCAGTCTTTGAGTACAGGCTCTCCTTAGAGACTGGATTCCAATGAACAGAAGTAATGGTGGGGAACTTCGGGACTAGGTCATAAAAAGCATTGCTGTTTCTTATTTGCCCATTCCCTTCAACTGATTTCTGTAAAGGAAGCCAGCCACCATACGGTGAGGACACTCAAGCAATCCGTGAAGAAATCCATGTAAGAGAAGAGCTGAAATTTCCTGCCAACAACCAGCACCAGGTGAGTGAACCATGGTGAATTGGATCCTCCAGCCGTAGTTACATCTCCAGATGACTACAGCCCCAGCCAACATCTTGACTGCAACCTCATAAAACACTGTGAGCAGAAATCATCCAACTAAGCTCCTCCCTGATTCCTGACCCACAAAAACTACAGTAGATAAGAAATGTTTTTTTTTTTTTTTTTTGAGACAGAGTCCTGCTCTGTTGCCCAGGCTACAGTGCAGTGGTGCGATCTCAGCTCACCACAACCTCTGCCTCCCGGGTTCAAGCAATTCTCCTGCCTCAGCCTCCCGAGTAGCTGGGACTACAGCTGGGACCACGTCCAGCTAATTTTTGTATTTTTAGTAGAGACGGGGTTTCACTATGTTGGCCAGGCTGGTCTCGAACTCCTGATCTCGTAATATGCCTGCCTCAGCCTCCCAAAGTGCTGGATTACAGTGAGCCACTGCTCCTGGCCTAAGAAATGTTTATTGTTTTAAACTGCTAAATTTGGGGTAATTTGTTACAGAGCATTAGAAAACTAATGGTGATTAGGTTTGGGGGCTGAGAGAAAGAGAAGAATCAAGAATGACTCAGCCAGGAGCAGTGGCTTTGCACCTGTAATCCCAGCACTTTGCAAGGGCGAGGTGGGAGGACTGCTTGAAGCTAGGAGTTTGATAGTAGGACACTAGCCTGGGCAACATAGCAAGGCATCGTCCTTTTTTTTTTTTGAGACAGAGTCTCGCTCTGTCGCCCAGGCTGGAGTGCAGTGATGCCATCTCCACTGCATTCTGCAGCCTCCCGCGTAGTTGGGACTACAGGCACCCGCCACCACGCCCAGCTAATTTGTTGTATTTTCAGTAGAGACGGGGTTCACCGTGTTACCCAGGATGGTCTCGATCTCCTGACCTCGTGATCTGCCCGCCTCGGCCTCCCAAAGTGCTGGGATTACAGGCGTGAGCCACCGTGCCTGGCCCGGCCCTGTCTCTTAAAGGAAAGAAAAGTGTTTGTTAATAGCCAGGTGTGGTGGCATGCATCTGTTGTCCCAGCTACTCAGGAGGCTGAGTGGGAGGATCACTTGAGCCCAGGAGATCGAGGCTGCAATGAGTCACGATGGTGCCACTGCACTCCAGCCTGCGTGACAGAGCAAGACCTCAAAAAAAAAAAAAAAGACTCCAAAACTTTGGGCCTGAAGAATTGGAAGATGGAGTGACAATTTACTGAAAAGGAAAGTACTGGAGTGTGCAGGAGGTGGGAGAGAATCAATAGTTTTGTTTTGGGCGTGTTAAGTTTGAGATGTCAATTATACAGCCAAAGGGACAGGTTAAGTTGTCCCTCACTGCAAGGAGACCTGGGAAATGAATCTCCCTGAGTCCGCAGTTCAGGGGAAAGTTTGAGACTAGGCATATAAATTGGTAAGTCAACAGTATTGTAGATTGCGATGAACACTATGGGACTGCATGATATCATCTCGTGAGTGAGTGTAGCTAGAAAGGGCTAGGACTCCCCAAATTTTAGAAGCTAGGAAAAGGACGATCCACTGAAGATTGAGGAGAACCAACCAGTGAAGAAGGAAGGAGGAAAAGCAAGAGGGAATTTGCCAGTAAAGGAGGAGGGGATCAGGTGAATTAAATGGGTAGAATTGCTGTTCTCAAACGTTAGTGCACATCAGTCACCAGGAAGGCTTGTTAAAACACAGACGGCCAGGCCAGGTGCAGTGGCTTGCCTGTAATCCCAGGACTTTGGGAGGCCAAGGTGGGCGGATCACCTGAGGTCAGGAGTTCAAGACCAGCCTGGCCAACATGGTGAAACCCCGTCTCTACTAAAAATACAAAAATTAGCTGGGCATGATGGTGGGTGTCTGTAATCCCAGCTACTTGGGAGCGTGAGGCGGGAGAATCGCTTGAACCCGGGAGGCGGAGGTTGCAGTGAGCCGAGATTGTGCCATTGCACTCCAGCCTGGGCAACAGAGTGAGACAAAAAAAAAAAAAAAAAAAAAAAACCAGATTGCCAGGCCCGCCCCCAGAGGTTCTGATTGAGCATGTATATTCGCTTCCCGAGACTGCTGTATAAATTACTACAAACCTAGTGGCTTAAAGCAACAAAAATATATTATCTCACAGTTCCAGATGCCAAAATTAAGGTGTCAGCATGCCACTTCCTTCAAAGGCTCAGAGGAGAATCCTTCCTTGACTCTTCAGTTTCTGGTAGCTCCTGGTGTTCCACTTTTTTTTCCCTCACAGGGTCTTGCTGTCATCCAGGCTGGAGTGCAGTGGTGCAATCACGGCTCACTGCAACTTCAATCTCCCAGGCTCAAGCAGTCCTCCCACCTCAGCCTCCTGGGTAGCTGGGACTGTAGGCACATACCACAAAGCCCAGCTAATTTTTTTGTTAATTTTTGTAGACAGGGTCTCACTATGTTGCCCAGGCTGGTCTCGAACTCCTGGGCTCATGTGATCCTC
The DNA here is from genome assembly GCF_028885625.2 of Pongo pygmaeus. Classification (NCBI taxonomy): domain Eukaryota; kingdom Metazoa; phylum Chordata; class Mammalia; order Primates; family Hominidae; genus Pongo; species Pongo pygmaeus. The sequence continues at coordinate 55,455,352 of NC_072393.2, forward strand.
CTGCCTCGGCCTCCCAAAGTGCTGGGATTACAGGCATGAGCCACCTCACCTGGCCCATAATAATGTTTTGATATATATAGTGTATGCAGTAACAGGTATTCTATTTGTAGTTGTTAGGATGTTTAAGGTTAGCTGCTTTAACAAACAACCCTAAAATCTTAGTAGCTTAATACAATAGGTTGTTACTTACATAAAGTCCAAAATGCTTTATGTAAGTCCAAGGATAATTCTCAGCTTCCTGCAGCCAGTGAGTGAAGGGAGAAAGAGTAAGGATTATGGAGGACATTTTAGACTGAGTCTGGAAATGGGCTGTGTCCCTTCTGCACCCATTCCATTGGCCCAAGACCAGTCACATGGCCTCAACTTCACTGCAAGGAGACCTGGGAAATGAAGTCCTCCTGTGTGCCTAGGATAGAAGAAACCAAGTTGGTGAGCATTGAAGCTGCAGTGAGCCGTGATTGCACCACTGCACTCTGCCACCTACCCTTTGACTTCTGGTTACTCATGTACTCATCTCTGAGGAGGGATCAGTGGGTGGGAAGGAGGGATTGGTGTGTTAGTGTCCTATGGCTGAAATAGCAAATTACCACCGACTTACTACTTAGAACAACAGAAATTTATTCTCACATAGTTCTGTAGGCCAGAAGTCCAAAATCAAGGTGTCACCAGGCCCACACTCCCTCCAGAGGCTCTGAGAGAAAATCAGTTCTTTGCATCTTCCATCTCCTGGTGCCTCCAGGAATTCCTTGGCTTGTGGCTGCAGAACTCCAATTTCTGTGTCTACCATCACATGGTGCTCTCCTCTTCTGTGTCTTCTCCTCTGTGTGTTTTTTAGAAGGACACTTGTCAGCCAGGCGCGGTGGCTCATGCCTGTAATCCCAGAACTTTGGGAAGCTGAAGTGGGTGGATCACGAGGTCAAGAGTTCAAGACCAGCTTGGCCAAGATGGTGAAACCCCATCTCTACTAAAAATACAAAAATCAGCTGGGTGTGCTGGCAGGCGCCTGCCTATAATCACATTTACTCGGGAGGCTGAGGCAGAGAATTGCTTGAACCTGGGAGGTGGAGGTTGCAGTGAGCCGAGATCATGCCACAGCACTCCAGCCTGGGTGACAGAGCAAGACTCTGTCTCAAAAAAAAAAAAAAAAACCAGACACTTGTCATCAGATTTAGGGGCCACGCAGATAATGCAGTATCTTGAGATCCTGAATGTAATTACACCCGCAAAACCCTTTTTTCCAAATGAGGTCACCACAAGTTCTGGGGATTAGGACATAGACATATATTTTTGGAGAACGCCATGCAACCCACTATAATCAGCTATAATTATTTTTGTAGAAAACGATGGGAACCTGACTTAGGATGGTGGACTTGGAAAGAAGTGGCTGGGTTTGCAATGTACTTTAGTGGTAGAGCAGAGAGGCATTGGTGGTGGTTAGAAACAGAAGCTGAGGGGCTGGGCGCAGTGGCTTACACCTGTAATGTCAGCACTTTGGGAGGCCAAGGCAGGTGGATCACTTGAGGTCAGGAGTTCAACACCAGCCTGGCCAACATGGCGAAACCCTGTCTCTACTAAAAATACAAAAATTAGTCAGGTGTGGTGGTGCACGCCTGTAATCCCAGCTACTCGGGAGGCTGAGACAGGAGAATTGCTTGAACCCAGGAGGCAGAGGTTGCAGTGAGCCATAATCGTGCCACTGCACTCCAGCCTGGGGAACAGAGTGAGACTCCATCTCAAAACAAACAAACAAACAACAACAACAACAACGAAAAACCCGGGTGTGGTGGCTCATGCCTGTAATCCCAGCACTTGGGGAGGCTGAGGTGAGCGGATCACTTGAGGTCAGGGGTTCGAGGTCAGCCCGCCAACATGGTGAAACCCCGTCTCTACTAAAAATACAAAAATTAGCCGGGCATAGTGGTGCATGCCTGTAATCCCAGCAACTCAGGAGAATGAAGCAGGAGAATTGCTTGAACCCAGGAGGCGGAGGTGGCAGTGAGCAGATTGCACCACTATACTCCAGCCTGGGCGAAGAGTAAGACTCTGTCTCAACAACAACCAAAAAAATAAAACCTGAGGGATGAGGGGGGTGGTGACTCAGCGTTTGGATACAGAACTGTGTGGCTCAGGTCTGGGTTTCAAAAAGACCCCTCTGGAGCTATGTGGGGGATAGACTGGAGGGAGAGACTAGAAGCCAGGGAGAAGCCTAGAGTCAGGGTCCAGGTAGGAGAGCAGGAGCCCAGAGCCTGCCTGAGCCCTCAGGACAGAGAAGAGGGGTGGAGTGGAGACTCAGGAGGCAGGAGGGATCTGGCTTAGAGACTGATGCACTGTTGGGGGAGAGGGGACAAGATGGGGCTTTGACCCGATGACTAGATAGATGGTAGGGCTGCCTCAGATGAGGAAACCAGGTGAGAGAATTTGGGGACATCGGAGGAAACTGCAGAGGCCACTGGGTGTGCACCTGCAACCAGGCACTGCAGACCCAGATCTGATTGTCAGGATCCCAGGCTCAGTGCCTCCTCCTCTGGGGCCTCCACTCCTCGGGCCCCACTGCAGAGGCAGGAAGTACCGCCTGATGCTCAGCTTCCGCTGGGGGTGTTGGCACGGCCCAGCGCCCTCCCCACTCCCAGGGACCTTCCCACCTCGAGCCTGTAGCACTTTCACTTCCCCAGGTACCCAGCCCCTGCCCCCAGCACCTGGGTGCTCCCTGGTCCAGAACAGGCTGCAGACTCTGAGAGGCACAAAAACAAGTGGGGAAGGGGGAGACAGAGAAAAGAAGACAGGCCGGGCACAGTGGCTCATGCCCATAATCCCAGCACTTTAGGAGGCCAAGGCAGGAGGATCACTTGAGCCCAGAAATTTGAGACCAGCCTGGGCAACACAGTGAGACTCCCATCTCCACAAAAAATGAAGAAAATTAGCCAGGCATGGTGGTGTGCACCTGTAGTCCCAGCTACTCGGGAGGCTGAGGTGCAAGGATTGCTTGAACCTGGGAAGGTTGGGGCTGCAGTGAGCTATGATCGCACTACTGCATTCCAGCCTGGGCAACCCTGTCTCAAAAACAAAAACAAAAGAGAGATGAAGAGAGAAAGGAGGAAGGACCCAAAGAAGGGGCCAGAAACACAGAGAGAGGCCAGGCACAGTGTCTCACGCCTGTAATCCCAACACTTTGGGAGGCCAAGGCAGGAGGGTTGCTTGAGTCCAGGAGTTCCAGACCAGCCTAGGCAACCTAGTGAGACCCTAGCTCTGTTTTTTTTAATTAAATATAAAAAATACAACACTCCCACTCCATAGTAAGACGCCATTTCTACAAAAAATACAAAAATTAGCCAGGCATGGTAGTGTGCACCTGTAATACCAGCTACTCAGAAGGCAGAGGTGGAAGGATAGCTTGAGCCCAGGCTACAGTGAGCTGTTTGCCCCACCGTACTCCAGCCTGGGTGAAAAGTGAGACCCTGTCTCAAAAAAGAAACAAATATATAAATAAAATAAAGAAACACAGAGAGAGGGAGGATAGAGACCCCAGGGGGCAGGAGGACAGAGACCCAGAGGAGGGAGAGACTCTGCTGAGATAAGGGGACAGAGATGGGGAGTGGCAGGAAGGTGGGGAGAAAGACCCAGAGAGGAGGAACAAGAGACCCAGGGCAGGAAAGGGGAGACACAGCTGGATGCAGAGATGGGAGAGCTTAGCAGGCCATGAGGTCAGAGTGTCTGTGAGGTCAGCTGCTGTCCAGGGTCAGCCCTGAGGTCCCCATGCCCAGAGGTGGGTTCCAGTAGATCAGGGGTCCCTTTAGATCCCCCAGCGCCTGAGACATGGAGACCTGGGAGGGACTGCCCCATGAGTCCTTGGTGCCCACAAATTCCAAGACCCCTCAGGTACCAGAGCGTGTGTCCCAGTGGAGCAGGTGAGGGAGACAGGGACAGAGAGAGAGACAGAAAGCCACCTTGCATGAAGCGGGAGTGGGTGGAGCCCCACCCCTGGAACTTCCTCTTTCGGGGTTCTTCCTTTCTCTCTCAGCTCTCCGTCTCTCTCAGCCTCTGTCTTTCTCCCTGTCTCCCCCACTGTCAGCACCTCTTCTGTGTGGTGAGTGGACCACTTACCCCACTAGGTGAAGATGTCAGCCCAGGAGAGCTGCCTCAGCCTCATCAAGTACTTCCTCTTCGTTTTCAACCTCTTCTTCTTCGTGAGTTGCCTCATGGCTACCCAGCCGGGGCCCAGCCCCTGCCGCTAACCCAGCCCTCATCTTCCCCCGTGGCCCACCCCCGTATCCGCATCTCCTCTCCCCAGGTCCTGGGCAGCCTGATCTTCTGCTTCGGCATCTGGATCCTCATCGACAAGACCAGCTTCGTGTCCTTTGTAGGTGAGGGGGGCTGGGGCAGGTGGGAGGGCCTCCCCCAACTCAAGCAACTTCCTGGGGTCTCCCTTGTCTCAGGGAGACCCATGGTGCCCTACTCTGCAGGCAGGCCACAGGCTCCCATCCACTGCTCACCGGAGGCTTCTGGGAGCCTGAGTCTTCTTCCGGCAAATGGGGTTGTGCATACAAACAACAATGATCATGAGAGCCATTTCTCAAGCACTTCCTATCTGTTGGGCCTTGTGGCTGGTCAGATGCCCCCACAAACCTTCCCCTCTCTTGAGGTTCAGAGAGGGGAAGTCCCTTGATGGATGTCATATAGCAAGGAAGTAAAAGAGCCAAAATAACATTAATAATAGGAAAATAATAATGAAGTATGACCCTAAATAATAATGAAATATGACCCTAAACGCTCATATTTAAGAAGTCTTTGCCCTGGGTTGAACACATGTCCCCATGTGTCCCTCAAAATGACCCTAGGGGCCGGGCACAGTGGCTCACACCTGTAATTCCAGCACTTTGGGAAGCCGAGGCAGGTGGATCACTTGAGGTCAGGAGTTCCAGAATAGCCCGGCCAACATGGTGAAACCCTGTGTCTACTCAAAAATACAAAACGTTAGCCAGGCATGGTGGCGCATGCCTGTAGTTCCAGCTACTAGGGAGGCTGAGGCAAGAGAATCACTAGAACCCGGGAGGCAGAGTTGCAGTGAGCCGAGATCACATCACTGCACTCCAGCCTGGGGGACAGAGCGAGACTCCGTCCCCAAAAAAAAAAAAAAAAAAAAAAACCAACCGGAAGAAATAGATACCATCTCCTAGGCCTCAGGGAGGTTTAAGGAGCCAAGCCAATGTCACAGAACAAGTGATAGGGCTGAAACTACTGGGGATGAGGAGGAGCTGAAGGAGGAAGAAGAGGGTGAGAGGAAGAGAGACAGAGACCCAGGGATGGGAAACAGAGGCCCAGAAAGAAGAGAAAGTTTCAGAAGGAAACAGGGACTCAGGGTGGGGCAGGGACAGAGTACCAGAGAGACGGGCACCAGGATACTGCTCCCCACTTGGGCGGCTGCCTAGGTGGGAAATGGGGCTGCCTGGAGCTGTGCCACCCAGCTCATCATCGCTCCCCTCACCTCTCCCAGGCTTGGCCTTCGTGCCTCTGCAGATCTGGTCCAAAGTCCTGGCCATCTCGGGAATCTTCACCATCGGCATCGCCCTCCTGGGTTGTGTGGGGGCCCTCAAGGAGCTCCGCTGCCTCCTGGGCCTGGTGAGTGCCCCATCCCTCTCCGTCCCTAGGAACACTCCTATCCCCACCCTCAAAAATGGCCTGGGCTGGGGTTGCAGGGGTGGTCAGCCTGATCTCTCCACTCTGCTTCCCAGTATTTTGGGATGCTGCTGCTCCTGTTTGCCACACAGATCACCCTGGGAATCCTCATCTCCACTCAGCGGGCCCAGGTGAGCTTCCTGCAGTGGCCACCACCCACCCCCAGCAAGGAGGAGGGGGAAGGGAGTGGTGGGAGAGGGTGGAGAGAGACCAAAACAAAGGCAGACAGGGGCTAACCTAGATAAAGAGAAATAAGAGGCTGGGCCTGGTGGCTCATGCCTGTAATCCCATAATCCCAGCACTTTGGGAGGCTGAGGCGGGAGGATTGTTTGAGTCCAGGAGTTTGAGACCAGCCTGGGCAACATAGTGAGACCCCATCTATATTAAAAAAAAAAAAAATCCGGGTGTGATGGTGTGCACCTGGGGTCTCAGCTACTTGGGAGGTGGGAGGATCACTTGAGCCAGGGAGTTTGAGGCTACAGTGAGCCATGCACTCATCCTGGGTGACAGAGTGAGACCCTATCTCAAAAAATAAATAGAAAGACACACCGACCTGGACCAAGAGTGAGAGGCATAAACAGCTCCAGAGGGAAACACACCGGAAAAAGAGAGAACAAGAGAAAAAAATAGACGCCCTGAAAGAAGAGACAGAGACTTAATGAGCTGTAGAAATAGTGGAAGAAACAGAAAGACAGACCTGAAGTACACAGAGCTAGCCATTCAGTAAGGATTTGAGACTGGCCCAGAGATGCACAGGGACCGCCTGAGGCTGGCACAGCCTGAGAGGGGGAGGGGAGGGGTGGGGCGGTGAAGATGAGGCCCAGCCTCACTGGTGGCCTCTCAGCTGGAGCGAAGCTTGCAGGACGTCGTAGAGAAAACCATCCAAAAGTACGGCACCAACCCCGAGGAGACCGCGGCCGAGGAGAGCTGGGACTACGTGCAGTTCCAGGTAAGCCCCCCTCCTCCAGTTCCCCCCCAGACTGACCCGCCTCAGCCCTGTGCTTCGAGGAGACTCCACCCCAACGTGGCCCCGACCCCCAGCTCTACGATCCTAACGTACCCCAACCCCTCCCAGGCCCGACGCCCCCCACTTCCCAAATGACACAACTGGCCCCGGCGTCGCCCAGTCTCCCAGTACCCAGACCCTGGCATGGCTTCGCCATCTACCTCGAGAGACTCCGCCCCCGCCCCCGCCCCGACCAGAGGTTGTCAGGCCCCTAGTCCCAAGACCCTAGCGAGACACGGCTTCCTACCCCGTAGTGACTCTGGCTTCCACTGGACCCCGCCCCCAATGAGACTCACAGGGTCTCGCACTCCTATTCACCTGTCGGGTATCAGAGGCTCAATTGCACCACCCACTCAATCTCTAGTCCACAGCGCGACGCTGCAGCTCCTTCCCCAGCCCTCGGTCACCCCGTGACTCGTCTTTCCCAGCCCGATGTTCCCGTAATGTCCCCTGGCCTCGGCCCCATCGCGACCCCAGCCCACTGTCCCCCCACTCCACACCCACCACTTAGTCCCCTGCTCCCCGACGTGACCTCATACCCATCACCTTGTCCCCTGATCCCCAACATCATATGTCTCCAGCCCCGGTCCCTCTGACCCGTATCCCTCTCCCAGCTGCGCTGCTGCGGCTGGCACTCCCCGCAGGACTGGTTCCAGGTCCTCATCCTGAGAGGTAACGGGTCGGAGGCGCACCGCGTGCCCTGCTCCTGCTACAACTTGTCGGCGACCAACGACTCCACAATCCTAGATAAGGTGATCTTGCCCCAGCTCAGCAGGCTTGGACAGCTGGCGCGGTCCAGACACAGTACAGACATCTGCGCGGTCCCTGCAAAGAGCCACATCTACCGCGAGGTGGGCAGGGGTTCGGAGCATAAACCTGTCGAATGGGGCGGGGCCTGCGGGAGGCGGAGGGCTGCCGGTGAGGAGCAGGGCCTGAGAAAGGGCGGGGACTACGAGAAAAGGAAAGGTACGGCAGGAGGGGCAGGGCCCTCTGAAGGGGGCGGGGGGTCTGTAGGAAGGGCAGGGCCTAAAGAAAAGGCTGGGCTGGCTCTGGAATACAGACGTCTAAGGAGGGGCCAGGCTTGGAAAAGGTGAAGCGAGGGTGCACTAGTAAGGAGACGAGAGTGCCCTGGCGACTAGGGGAGCCGGTAGATGCCTGAAGGCGGTGAGGGTTGGGCTGAAAAGAACGCTGGGCCTGGGCTTGAGAGTCCCAGAAAGAATCCCGATAACTTTTCCCTACACCCCCAGGGCTGCGCGCAGAGCCTCCAGAAGTGGCTGCACAACAACCTTATTTCCATAGTGGGCATTTGCCTGGGCGTCGGCCTACTCGAGGTGATCTGGCCCCGCCCCCACCTGCGATCGGCCCTAAATCCCTAGATGGCCCTGCCCTTCATTTCGCGTCCTTCGGTTGCCTGGGAAGGACGCGCTCAGGGCGGAGCGCAGCCCACCCCAGCCCTCCCGTCGCTCCACCCAGCACCGGGGGGGTGGGGGCGGCCTAGCTTCAGGGAGCCCTGATTGGGTGTACGCAGGGAAAACCTCCTGCTATTGGCTGCGATCTCCCTCCCCTTTCCCCGCAGATGACTGTCATGGTGCTGAGCGTGCAGCTACAGCGCAGGGCACTCCGCCGGAAATGCGAGCCGCACGTGCCGGAGGCTGGGGGTTCGAGCCCCGGGCCCAGCTTGATCGCTGACGGCGGCGGCGGGCGCAGCGGCAGTCTGTGGGGTGGCTGGGGCATGGCGGGTGCCTGCCCCAACTGGGGGGACAAGGCACCGCAGGGCAAGCTGCCCATGGCCCTGGGGCTTTGGCCGCTGTGGGTTCAAGACGAGGACCAGCCTGACACTGGGAGTGCGGGCGCAGAATTAGAGGCCGAGGCAGAATTAGAGGCTGAGGCTGAGGGGGAGACAGATGAGCCTCCAAAATAAAGGACCCTGGGCTTGCTTCCGACCTTACTCCTTCTCAGCCTCTACCCCCACTTGTAGCAGTTGTTCCCGCCTCATCAGCCAGCCCTGCGGCAGTTCCCGTCGAGCCCCGCCCATTTCTACCTATCCCCTTCTCCAGCCCCGTCCCGCCCAATTCACGGCCCCACCCCTGACTTTTCTCGCCCGGGTGGGCATCACCCCCGTCTCGCCAGCACCCCTTCGACTTCTCTGACCTCATCTCCTTTCTCTATAGCTCGGGTTCATGACGCTCTCGATATTCCTGTGCAGAAACCTGGACCACGTCTACAACCGGCTCGCTCGATACCGCTAGGCCCCGCCCTCCCCAAAGTCCCGCCCCGCCCCCGTCACGTGCGCTGGGCACTTCCCTGCTGCCTGTAAATATTTCTTTAATCCCCAGTTCGCCTGGAGCCCTCCGCCTTCACATTCCCCTGGGGACCCACGTGGCTGCCTGTCCCTGCTACTGTCACCTCTCCCACAGGACCTGGGGCTTTTGTCCACAGCTTCCTGTCCCCATCTGTCGGCCTACCACCACCCACAAGATTATTTTTCACCCAAACCTCAAATAAATCCCCTGCGTTTTTGGTAAAATAGCTTTATCCTCTGTCAGAACACAAACCAACAAACTTTGAGAGGGGAGGGAGGAAACAGTCTAGCTCACGGCTCACTTAGGAGGGGGGATGAGATTAGAAAGTTTCAACCCACTGCTTGTGCAGCTGAGATAAAGTCAAGACCCTAGCACCCACTTATAAATATCTCGTTATATTAAAAAAGAATATTCCCAGGGCCCACCTGGCTCCGCTCCTGCACAGAAAGGATTCATCTTCACTTTGTGACCTCACAGGTCATGGAGTGAAGGTGGTAGAGAGGGGCAGAAATTTCAGGGGGAGGGGTGGCTGGGGAAAAGTAAAGGGGACAAGCCAATGTGTAACTAGGGCTCTCCAAGACATGCAGAGGAGTGGGGGGGGGGCCCTGTCAGGGGCTGAAAAGCCAGTGCTGTACCTGGGGGGTTGTCTCACTCCTGTCCCCACAATCCCTGATACTCCAAAGTGATCTGTCCTTTCAGACACCCACTGTGAGGTCCCAATATTGGGGTTTATCCTTTCTTCAGTCCCAGCCTGTTCAGCTCTCCAACCAAGTTTTGGGGGCCCCTCTAATGGGGGGGATGGCCCCAGTTGCTTAGGCCTCGGAGGTCAACCCCTTTACATCACAGCCCTCTCCCCAAATAAGAAGCATGAGGTGAGCTGGAGGATCCTCCCTGGGAGGAGGGTGTTCTGGGGGTGAGCCAGTTTTGGGGTCCCCCTTCAGTCCCTGACCAGGCGGTAAATGTGATGCTGGGCCCCACGCTCGCTGGTGGAGACCTCGAAGACATAGGCGGTGCAGAGCAGCAGTTCCTGGGTGTCTCTGTTTGTCACCACCTGCCAGGAAGGCCAGGACAAGGGACTTATGATTAGAAGGGAGGGCAGGGACCCCTGTGCCCCCCTGTCAAGCTATCATGGAATACCCAGCAGGCTCTTTTCCATCTCCAGGAAACAGGCCGCCACCATATCATGTTCCCCAGGAGAAAGGGATGCCCAAAAGTCACTGCCCTGGGCAATGGGGGTTACCCCTCAGCTGAGCATTGGCAGTTATGGTGTATCACGTCTCAGGGTTAATCGGGTTCCCATCACATCACATTCCCCAGGTAAAAGGGGTCCCCATCATGTCACAAGTAAAGAGAGAACCTTCCCTGCAGGTTCCGCAGTCAAGGGGTCTCTGCCTCAGCAGTCCAAAAAGTTAAAGGGGCTCCCACCATATCATGTTCCTTGACAAGCTGAGGATCTGCCTTCAAGTGCCCTCCAGTCAGCTTCACCAGGGAAGGAGGGACCCACCTTATGCGCGAGTGCTGTGGGGCTGGGCGTGGTGGCTCACGCCTGTAATCCCAGCACTTTGGGAGGCCTAGGCAGGTGGATCACTTGAGGTCGGAGTTCAAGACCAACCTGGCCAACATGGTGAAACCCTGTCTCTACTAAAAATACAAAAATTAGCCAGGCATGGTGGGGCGTGCCTGTAATCCCAGCTACTCGGGAGACTGAGGCAGGAGAATCACTTGAACCCGGGAGGCAGAGGTTGCAGTGAGCCGAGATCTTGCCACTGCACTCCAGCCTGGGCGACAGAGCGAGACTCCATCTCAAAAAAAGAGAGAGAGAGAGTGCTGTGACATCCCCACCACATCAGTTCCCTGGGTGAAGGGGTCCCCTAAACTAAGGGTCAATGGTGGGGTCCCCGCTGCATCAGTTTCCTAGTTAAAAGAGCCTCAGGCTGAGGGCTCACTTCAGAGTCCCTGCTGTGTCAGTTCCTGGGTGAGGAGTTCCCCTAGACTGAGGGTCTGTTATAGGTACTGTCCCTCCACACTGGGGGCCCCTGGGAGCCCCCACTCCAGCCCAGCCCCAGGCATCACCTGGAGGATGGTGAAGTTTTCCAGGACGCTGTTCATCATGTATCGCTCAGGCAGCTGCCGCAACTTGTGCAAGAAATTCACCAGGTACTCACACATGGGCGAGCGTAGCAGGCGGTACACAAACCTGCCGTCCTCCAGCTGGGCCCGTTCCGTCTGAACCAAGGGGAAGGGAGTGGGAAGAATGGTGGCTGAGAGACACACGGGTCACCCCAGGAACTGAGCTCCACCCTGTGCCTCTAAGATGCCACCACACTCACTCTTACTGCCACCTTCCTTTCATCACCCCACCCACAGTGGCTGGAGACTGGGCCTGAACCCTCGGGGATCTGAATCAGGATCTCTGAGCCTGCAAATCACAAGCCCCTCAAAGTGATTCTCTGAACCCGCAAAGACCTCTGAACTCCTCTAACCTCCCAGCCCTCAGATACCCTCCAAAGACCCCTCCATGACATCTTCAAACTCTATCTGACCTCTAACTTGAGACTTCCCCAAGTTTCCAGCAACCGTAAGTGTGACTTCTGAACCTTCTTGCCCTAAGAACCTCTCCATATCCATAAGACCCTTCTCAATCTCAGTGACTCTAAATCTCTATACTACACATTACCTGTCAGCCCTCAGAATGATCCCTACCTGTGACTTCTGAACTCCCCATTAGTTCCCAATGCATGCATTAAACCCTCAAAGAGGCTGGGACACTCTCCCTCCATGCATACTCCCAAATGCCTGAGTCATCATGGCTTCTGGTCCATTCTGCACCCCCAAGTGCTGGGTGGCTGGGCAGTCACCTGCCCAGAGCTCCACCCCTCCAGCCTCACCTCCACCTTCTCCACCACCTGCTTGCCAAAGGAGCAGACCTTGGAGGAACAGGTGAGGGTCATGTGTTCCAGGCTCTCATACTGGCTGCTCACTCCGTAGAAGCCACCGCTGCTGATGCTGCCACTGGCCCCCGCCTCCTCACCACTTGGGCCCCAGTTCAGGTCCGCCTGGGAGATGGGAAGGCACAGATGAGTCAGAGGGGACGTCCCTTATAAACGTGGGGACTACCAGGCACAGTGGTCCACACCTGTAATCCCAGCACTTTGGGAGGCCGAGGTGGGTGGATCACCTGAGGTCAGGAGTTCGAGACAAGCCTGACCAACATGGAGATACCCCGTCTCTACTAAAAATACAAAATTAGCCGGGCGTGGTGGTGCATGCTTGTAATCCCAGCTACTGGGACACTGACGTAGGAGAATCACTTGAACCTGGGAGGCAGAGGTTGCGGTGAGCCGAGATCATGCCATTGCACTCCAGCCCGGGCAACAAGAGCGAAACTCCGTCTTAAAAAAAAAAAAAAACACAGTGGAGACTGCCCCATAGCCTGCCATTACCCCTGCAGTTCCCAGCTTGATTCCTCGGTGTTGTTTTTTTGTTTGTTTGGTGTTTTTTTTTTTGGAGGGGGGACAGGGTCTTGCTCCGTCACCCAGGCTGAAGTGTGGAGGTACAATCACAGCTCACTGCAGCCTCGACCTCCTGAGCTCAAGTGATCCTCCCATCTCACCCTCCTGAGTAGCTGGGACCACAGGTGCATGCCACCACACCCAGCTAATATTTTGTATTTTTTGTAGAAACAGGGTTTCACCATGTTGCCCAGGCTGGTCTCCAACTCCTGGGCTCAAGCAATCCTCCCACCTTGGCCTCCCAAAGTGCTGGGATTACAGGCGTGAGCCACCGCGTCAGGCTTTCAAAATTCTCCAAGGGCTGGTTTCTGGAGAAGATCCATCGTCTATCAGTGTTGAAGAAGTCTGGGTCCCCAAAACAGTCTTGGCCCTGTCTCCCCAGTAACCAAAGGAGCCCTGGAATTCAAATTCAATCTTTTTTCTTTTCTTTTTTTTTTTTTCTGAGACGAAGTCTCACTCTTGCTGCCCAGTGCAATGCCGTGATCTTGACTCATGCAGCCTCTGCCTCCCAGGTTCAAGCAATTCTCCTGCCTCAGCCTCCCAAGTGGCTGGGATTACAGGCGCACGCCATCATGTCTGGCTAATTTTTGTATTTTTAGTAGAGACAGGGTTTTGTCATGTTGGCCAGGTTGGTCTCGAACTCCTGAACTCAGGTGATCCACCCACCTAGGCCTCCCAAAGTGCTGAGATTACAGGCATGAGCCACTGTGTCCAGCCAATTCAACCTTTTTCTCTTGAAGCCCGCAACTCAAGAGTTCAGCCCCTTCCAAGGGCCTGGTTACTGCGGCAGTTACTCCTTAGCAACCAGTTCAAGATGAATACCTCCCTCTAAGCCCCTCTCACCCTGGTTGCTAAGGCAAGTGGCTACTCCCTAGCAATGGGACCTCACAGAGCCTGAGGAGGCCTGACTCATCCTCAGAGCACTTCCCCCTCGGCCGAATCTGAGAGGTCAGACTCCCTCCATGACCCCAGTGGCCAAGTGTGTGTAGACAGCTGGCCAAGTGTCACCAGGCCAAGTGGGGCCTAAGGAAGCCTAAGAGCTCATCACACCTTTGGTCTGAGTCACCTCCTTGAGAGGCGCACCTCTTCCTCTTCCTAACTTTAGTTGCTAACACTGTGCCAGGTCCGTCTTCTCAGGGGCCCGATTCCATCTCTCACTGCGGCAAAACCAAAGACCTTACCAGCTGCTCCTCTGAACCCCTTCAGCAGCTGGGCCTCCTAAGGGGGTGGCTCTCCAGTCCTAGGACCTGATGAGGCCTGTCTTAAGCCCCAACAATGTCTAAGCCCTCAGCTGCACATCCCCAGAGCAGTTTCAGGCCTCTGCTTCACATGGCAGAAAGCTCCAGAACCATGAACAGCAAGCTCCAGAATAGCAACATTCCCAGCAAGACAAGTAAAGTTCAGGCCCTCAGCAGGCCTTTCCTTCCTTTCCTTCCTTTCCTTCCTTCTTTCTTTCTTTCGACAGGGTCTCATTCTGTCACCCAGGCTGGAGGGCAGTGGCACAATCTTGGCTCACTGCAGCCTCCACCACCCGGGCTTAAGTGATCCTCCTGCCTCAGCCTCCACAGAAGCTGGGACCACAGGTGTGCACCACCACACCCAGCTATTTTTTTTCATTTTTTGTAGAGTTGAGGTCTCACTGTGTTGCCCAGGCTGGTCTCAAACTCCTGAACACAAGCGAAACTCTCGCCTCAGCTTCCCCAAGTACTGGGAAGATAGGAGTGAACCACCACACCTAGCCAGGCTTTCTTTTCAGAGACTAGATCCCTCTACCACCTTTGTTACTATAAGAACTAGCACCCCCTAAACATCCAGGCAACATTTATTGAGCCCAGGCCAGGCGCTGTGGCTCACACTTGTAATCCTAGCACTTTGGGAGGCCAAGGCGGGTGGATCACTTGAGGTCAGGAGTTCAAGACCAGGCTGGCCAACATGGTAAAACCCTGTCTCTACTAAAAATACAAAAATTAGGCCAGGTGCAGTGGCTCATGCCTGTAATCCCAGCACTTGGGGAGGCCAAGGTGAGCGGATCACTTGAGGTCAGGAGTTCAAGATCAGCCTGGCCAACATGACGAAACCCCATCTCTACTAAAAATACAAAATCAGCTGGGCGTGGTCACGCATGCCTGTAATCCCAGCTACTTGAGAGGCTGAGGCTGGAGAATCGCTTGAACCCAGGAGGCAGAGGTTGCAGTGAGCTGAGATCGCACCATTGCACTCCAGCCTGGGCCACAAGAGCAAAACTCCATCTCAAAAAAAAAAAAAAACCAATAAAATAAAATAAAACACATTTATTGAACCCCTGTAGTGTTAGTCATCATACTGGACACCAAACCAAGTAGCCCTAAGAAACACGCAAGATGGGCTCTCTTAGTCCCAATTATATAAATAGCACCTGACACCAGGCCTCTATATAGGAAGTGCTCAATAAATGATTGCTACATAAATACAGGACTAGGCTGGGCACGGTGGCTCACACCTGTAATCCCAGCACTTTGGGAGGCCAAGGCGGGCAGATCATTTGAGGCCAGGAGTTCAAGACCAGCCTGGCCAACATGGTGAAACCCCATCTCCACTAAATATACAAAAATTAGCCAGATGTGGTTGCGGGTGCCTGTAGTCCAAGCTACTGGGGAGGCTGAGGCAGGAGAATCGCTTGAATCCAGGAGGCAGAGGTTGCAGTGAGCCAAGATACAGCCACTGCACTCCAGCCTGGGTAACAGTGAGACTATGTCTCAAAAATAAATAAATAAACAAATAAATGAATACAGGACTTGACAAAGCCACTCCATGGCTCTTTTCATCACTTCCTCAAAGCCAGACATTCTCTAGCAACAAGGTCTGGTGAAACTGATGCAAAGCATCAGTCCCCTCTTTAGAAACCAGTCTCCACAAGTCCACTGGCTAAGGGGAGGGAACCTTTCCTTAGCAGCAAGGCTTGGTGCAGTCAGGTGGGGCACAGGGAAGCCTGGAACATGGCAAGCCCATGCCCAGGACCCTATTAGCTACATGGCCAGGTAACTCACCATATTAGTTACATGTGGCAATGTCTAGTGGGATCCAGGCAGGCCCAGACACCTCCAACCCACCCTGGGGGCTGGTCTCCTCGGTGTTCCTTGTTGCAAAGGGGGCTGACACTCCAAGCCATGAGGACTGACCAGTAAGTCCCAGGCTGACCTGGTAGGGCCCGCGACCGTCTCTCTCAGGGCCAGAGGCCTTTGCTGGGACGCCACGGGATTTGTGAGCACTTTTGGTTTTGCTGCGAGAACTCACCCAGAACTTGACCAGGAAGAAGGCATGGGGGGGCCCACGATCATACAGCTCTCGGAGGCCACCCTTTTTCTCGGGGAATTTGTCGTAGATCTGCCGGACGTCCACGCTCTCGAGCGGCGGCGCTCCGGGGCTGGGGCAGTGCTGGCTGATGTGCACGAACAGGTGCCTCTGGTACTGAGGAGGGTTGGCCGTGAGTGAGAAGTCGGAGGTGAGCTGGACCTCCAGCCCATGCTGCCTGAGCCCACCAAATGCCGTCACCATCCCCACAGCTCTGGCCAGCTGTTCCACACAGTCCACCTAGCCCTGGGCCTGACTCCCACCTATCGTCCTTACTCCTGCTCCTGCACCCAAAGTCTCCTGCAGCCCCTGCAGTCCCACAGTCCCCAACTCCCTGCCGCACCCGCCCAACTCCATCCTCACTGCCTCAGCCTCACCTCAGGCCTCCTGCCCTCACCCCAGCCTCCAACCTCACCTCTCCAGTTCATCCCTCAGGTGGCTCCAGACCTGCCCCTGCCCCTCCCCTGGTCATAGCCCTCCCATAGCTCCCCAGCAGCCCCAGGGCAAAGCTCACACCCCCTAGGCCTGGTCCTATACAGAACAGGTGCTCATAAATGTTCAATGGATGGAAGAGTGAATGAATGGGAATCCACAGAGGTCTTGTGGTTGATGTTTTGATTGATGTTTATATGGTGTGGCAGAGACTGCTACGTGTTCACAAATCCTGGTTCCTTTACACAGTGTGAAACTACATTTCCCAGGCCACTTTGCAGTTAGGTGTGACCACGTGACTAAGTTCTGGCCAATGGGATGTGACCAGGCCTGACAGTCAACACATCCAAGCCAGATTCCTGAAACCTCCTGCACAATCTTGACTCTCTCCCTTCCTCCATCTGCTGGCCAGATGCAGAGACTCCATCAGCAGATTCTGAAGCCTTAGAAAATGGCACAGCCACAAAATGGAAGAAGCCTGAATCCCCAAATCACTTGAGTCCAAGGCTTCTGCTGAACCTACATTGAAATGTTACATGCAACTTATTTGGCACTCAGTCCCTAAGAGTTAGGAGCTATTTCTTCTTTTTTTTTTTTTTAATTTTTTTTTTTTTAGACAGAGTTTCACTCTTGTTGCCCAGGCTGGAGTGCAATGGCATGATCTCGACTCACCGCAACCAATTCAAGCAATTCTCCTGCCTCAGCCTCCCAAGTAGCTGGGACTACAGGCATGTGCCACCACGCCCGATTAATTTTTGTATTTTTAGTAGAGACGGGGTTTCACCATCTTGGCCAGGCTGGTCTCGAACTGCTGACCTCATGATCCACCCGCCCTGGCCTCCCAAAGTGCTGGGATTACAGGCATGAGCCACCGCGCCCAGCCAGGAGCTGTTTCTTCTAACAGTCGGCCCACTCCATCCTAGCCCAGGAGAAGCTCAAGCACAGAAATAAGATCTTTTCCAAGGTCCTAGTATGCATCACAAAGCCTAGTGAACAGTAGAAACTCAAACACGTTTGATGAATGAATGAATGATGTCCTGAGGAGTTTTTCTGACCTTCCCAACTTGTCACCCCATGACCTTCCAGTTCCTTTATGCTAGTAGTTCTCAAAGTACAGTCCCCAGACCAGCTGCATCAACGCACCTGGTAGCTTATAAGAAATGCAAATTCTCAAGCCCCACATCACATCTAGCAAATCAGAAAGCAATCTCTGTTTTAAGAAGCCCTCCAGATGATTCTGATACATGCTAAAGTTTGAAAACCATGACTTTATACATTCCCTCCCTGTCACCCTCTGTATTTCAAAATCCCTCAGTGACTATACTAAAATTTCACTCACAGAATCAACTGCATCCGGCGGTTCCACAAAGGCTGAGAACTCTACCAGCTGCAACCGGGCAGTGCCCAGGGCCCGAGCCTGCCAGGCTGGGGGTGATGGGGCAGGTGGGGGCAGGGGTGAGAGGGCTTGGGGGGGCTCGTACCCTAGAGAGAGAGAAGAAAGAACAATACAAATTACTAACATTTATTGAATATATCAGGTACTGTTGTCTCTTGCCTGCCTCCACTTAGAAGCTGAAAAAGCTAAATACTCACTTTCCCAGCCTCCCTTGCAGTTAGAAGTGGCCATGTGACACAGTCCTAGCCAATGAGACGTTAGGGGAAATCTGCTGGGGGGCTTCTGGGAAGGAGTTTCTTCCTGAATGAAAAAGACAGAACTTTGGGAGGAGAAAGCTTTTGGCCCTGGCCAAGTCCTGCTTGGGACATTGATATGGTTTGGATATTTGTCCTCTCGAAATCTCATGTTGAAATGTGATCCCCAGCTGGGTGCGGTGGCTCATGCCTGTAATCCCAGCACTTTGGAAGGCCAAGGCAGGCAGATCACAAGGTCAGGAGATCGAGACCATCCTGGCTAACATGGTGAAGTCCTGTCTCTACTAAAAATACAAAATATTAGCTGGGCATGGTGGCACGTGCCTGTAATCTCAGCTACTCAGGAGGCTGAGGCAGGAGAATCACTTGAACCCAGGAGGCGGGGGTTGCAGTGAGCCGAGATTGTGCCACTGTACTCCAGACTGGGGGACAGACCGAGACTCCGTCTCAAATAAAAAAAAAAAAGTGTGATCCCCAAGGTTGGAGGTGGGGCCTGATGGGAAGTGCTTGGGTCATGGGGGTGGATCCCTCATGAATGTCTTGGTGCCTTCCCCATAGTAACAAGTGAATTCTCACTCTTTGAGTTGATGTGAGCTGGCTGTTTAAAGGAGCCTGGCTTCGCTCTCTTGCTCCCTCTCACCATGTGACATGGTAGCTCCCCTTCCCCTTCCACCACGATCCTAAGCTTCCTGAGGCCCTCACCAGAAGCACAGGCTGGCAACATGCTTCCTGTACAGCCTGCAGAACGGTGAACCAAATAAACCTCTTTTCTTTATAAATCACCCAGTTTCAGGCATTCCTTTACAGCAACGCAAATGGACCAACACAGACATGATCCCTGGAGTTGCAACAGCCATCTTGGGACAATAAGACAGACATGAGAGGAACTACAGAGATTCCAGTCCTGATATTGCTAAGCCCACACGGGAACAGCCCACCTCCAGGCTTTTTGTTGCATGGATTCATAACATGAATGCTTTTACTATTTAAGGCACTTTTAATGTGGGTCTTCCGTTACTTGCGGCCAAAAGTATTCCTAATTGATAAGTCTATGGAAACTAAGGGACTCCCTCTTTCACTGATGTGAGTTCTCAGGGCCATATCAGCATGGACTTCCAGAAGCCATCTTTGCTGCCAAGTAGCTGAGTCTGCCTGGGAATGAAGCCACGACAGTGGAAAGCCGATCAAAGTAATGCCTGATGCCATCACTTGAGCCGCTGGATCCAGCCATGCCTGAGGCCATAATTCTGAACTGTCAGTTACTGGAACCAATAAATCAATACATTTTTCTTATTATTTTTTATTTTATTTATTTATTTATCTATTTTGAGACAGAGTCTTGCTCTGTCTCCCAGTCTGGAGTGCAACGGTGCCACCTCGGCTCACTGCAACCTCTGCCTCCCGGGTTTAAGCGATTCTCCTGCCTCAGCCTCCCAAGTAGCTGGGATTACAGGCATGAGCCACTGCGCCGGCCTCTTCTTTTTTAAAATGTTGCTTCAGCTGGCTTGATTTGGATTTCTATCACTTGCAGCTGAAAGAATCTTGACTAACACACCTCCCCCATGTCTCATAAGCTAGCAAGTGGCAGAATACAAACCCAGTGTGTGTGGCTGCAAAGACCAAAATCTCCTAACCATCACCAGTTCCACCACTCAGCTCTCCAGCCCCTCCCTGCTCCCCCGCCCCCAACACACACACCCTGCCTCAAAGCTGGGCTTCAGTAAGAATGTATCCCCTAATTGGCCGGGCGCAGTGGCTCACACCTGTAATCCCAGCACTTTGGAAAGCCGAGGCAGGCGGATCACAACATCAAAAGATCGAGACCATCCTGGTCAACATAGTGAAACCCGATCTCTACTAAAAATACAAAAATTAGCCAGGCATGGTGGCGGGCACCTGTAATCCCAGCCACTCGGGAGGCTGAGGCAGGAGAATCACTTGAACCCAGGAGGCGGAGGTTGCAGTGAGCCGAAATCGCGCCACTGCACTCCAGCCTGGCGACAGAGGGGGACTCCATCTCAAAACAAAACAAAACAAAACAAAAAAACAATGTATCCCTCAATTGATGGAAGGTTGAAGGAAAGGCAGTAGGTATCGAAGAGAGAGAGGGGAGACAAGGGAGGGTGGAGCGCAGGCTCTTACCTGGGAGGTCAGTAGATGGGGGAGTCAGTGACAAGGAGAACGGTGTCTGTGAGAATGGCTTCACACTGAGGGAAAAAGGAAGCCAGGGGTTAGCCAGGTAGAAAGATGCTAATGTCACCAGCAAATGTTTACTGAGAGGCCACGAAGAGCAAGACCCTGTGCATTTTGTGCACAATCTCATTGCAGCCTCACAGAGCATGAGGTAGGTAGAATGACTGCTCTTTTCATTGCACAAATGAGGAAACTGAGGTATAGAGGGGTCAACTGACCTGCCCAAAGTCACACAGCTGAGATGCAGCAGAGCTGGGACTTGAACCCAGATCAGTCTCAGCCCGGTATCTCAGGCTCTTGATGATGACACTTTGGTATCTCTCACAAAATGTCAGAAAGAGAAGAGAAACCAGCTGGGCGTGGTGGCTCACACCTGTAATCCCAGCACTTCAGGAGGTTGAGGAGGGCAGATCACTTGAGGTCAGGAGTTCGAGACCAGCCTGGCCAACATGGTGAAATCCCATCTCTACTAAAAATACAAAAATTAGCAGGGTGTGGTGGTGTGCGTCTGTAATCCCGGCTATTCAGGGGGCTGGTCCAGCAGAATTGCTTGAACCCGGGAGGCAGATGTTGCAGTGAGCCGAGATTACGCCATTATACTCCTGGGTGACAGAGCAAGACTCCATTTCAAAAAAAAAAAGAAAGAAAGAAAGAGGAGAGAAGAGAAACCAAGTCTTGGAAGGTGGGGAGAAGACACAGAAGACAAGGAATTTGGAGGAAGAAGAGGCTGAGGGGTTGGGAGGGTAGGAAGAAAATGACCAACAGTCAGGAGATAGGACATGAGGCCAAAGTTGGGGTGGGGAGGCAGCACTGGCCAATAGAACTTTCCAGGGATGGAAATGTTCTATTGGATGGAAATCTGCGCCATCCAATACAGTACCCAGCGCCCACATGTGGCTACTGACCACACACCACGTGGCCACTGAGCACTAGTGTGGCTCATGGACCTGAGAAACAGAATCTTTAATTTTATTCAATTTTAATTTAAATAGCTGCATGCGGCTAGTGGCTATAGTATCAGTCACAGCTCTAGCAGCCCAAGAGATAGTGGTGAAGAGACTTAGATGTCAGAGGTCAGACCAGGCGCAGTGGCTCACACCTGTATTCCCACCACTTTGGGAGGCCAAGGCAGGAAGATCGCTTAAGCCCAGGAGTTTGAGCCCAGCCTGGGCAACACAGCAAGACCCCATTTCTATTTTTTTTTTTTTTTTTTTGGAGACAGAGTTTTGCTCTTGTTGCCCAGGCTGGACTGCAATGGTGTGATCTCGGCTCACCACAACCTCCGCCTCCTGCATTCAAGCGATTCTCCTTCCTCAGCCTTCTAAGTAGCTGGGATTATTACAGGCTGTGCCACCACCACACCCGGCTAATTTTGTATTTTTTTAGTAGAGACGGGGTTTCACTATGTTGGTCAGGCTGGTCTCGAACTCCTGACCTCAAATGATCCACCCACCTCGGCCTCCCAAAGTGCTGGGATTACAGGCGTGAGCCACTGTGCCTGGCCTCCTTTTCTTATTAATTCTTTGTTTATATGTTTATTGTCTCTCTCCTCCCCCCCCCCCCAAATATATGAAGCTCCGTGAAGGCAGGGATTTCACCTGTCTTACTGCTGTGCCCCCAAACCAAGCACAGTATCAGGCACTTAGTAGGCACTCAACAAATACTGGACTGACCTCCTCTAGATTCCTGGAACCCAGAAAGATCTCCTACCTCAGGACTTTGTCATGTGCTATTGTCTCTGCCTAATATATTCCCACTCCCATTCTTTTTTTTTTTCTTTGAGATAGAGTCTCACTCTGTTGCCAAGGCTGGAGTGCAGTGGCACAATCTCAGCTACCTGCAACCTCTGCTTCCCAGGTTCAAGCGATTCTCCTGCCTCAGCCTCCGGAGTAGCTGGGATTACAGGCGTACATCACCATGCCTGGCTATTTTTTGCATTTTTAGTAGAGATGGGGTTTTACCATGTTGGACAGGCTGGTCTCGAACTCCTGACCTCAAGTGATTCGCCCTCCTTGGCCTCCCAAAGTGCTGGGATTACAGATGTGGGCCACCACGCCAGGCCTCCCACTCCCATTCTTTACCTAGCTAAGTCCTACCCGGCCTTCAATGTTATCTTCTCAGAGAAACCCCTAGAACTTTCTCCTCCACCACAGAACCTGCTGTGGTTCTTCACAGCACCTCACACATTCTTCAATTTTCTGTTTATGCAGGTGATGATTTGATGAACACTCATTTCCCCTATTTGACTAACAGCTCCATGAAAACGGAAACCCCAGCGTCAGTGCAGTGCCTGCCCAGCCCCCTACCTTCCAGCTCAGCACCCTCCCCTGCAAAACCCTCAGCCCCCAGGTACTTGATCTGATGCTTCCCGTATCCCCATTTAGCAGCGGCTCCCCAGTGACCCTTTATTCTCTTCCAGTCTAGATCCCACACCCACACAGCCTGTCACCGCACTCTTTCTTTTTTTTTTTTGAGCTGGAGTCTCGCTCTATTGCCCAGGCTGGAGTGCAGGGGCACAATCTCGGCTCAATGCAACCTCTGCCTCCTGGGTTCAAGCAATTCTCCTGCCTCACCCTCCTGAGTAGCTGGGACTACGGGTGCCTGCCACCACGCCCGGCTAATTGGTTTTTGTTTTTTTTTTTTGGTGTTTTTAGTAGAGACGGGGTTTCACTATGTTGGCCAGAATGGTCTCGATCTCCTGACCTTGTGATCCACCCGCCTCAGCCTCCCAAACTGCTGGGATTACAGGCGTGAGCCACCGCACCCGGCCCTCACTGCACTCTTTCTCTGGCAATACCGTCAACACTCCTGCCTCACCGTCCTGCAGCCACACTACCCAACCAATGCCTAGCCTGGATCCATCAGTTCCTCTCTGGACTGAGAAATACACCCCTAGCCCGCCACGGTGGCTCACGCCTGTAATCCCAGCACTTTGGGAGGTCCAGGCAGGGGGATCACTTGAGCCCAGGAGTTCAAGACCAACCTGGGCAACACAGCAAGACCCCCGCCTCTACAAAAAATCAAAAAATTAGCCAGGTGTGGTGGCACATGCCTGTAGTCTCAGCTACTCAGGAGGCTGAGGCAGGAGGATTGCTTGAACCCAGGAGGCTGACGCTGCAGTGAGCCATGATTGTGCCACCACACCCCAGCCTGGGCAACAGAAGAATACCCTGTATAAAAAAGAAAAAAAAAAAAGCACTTCCCATCATCTTCTGGGACCCATTTCTATTCTTGTAGGCTACAAACATATCCTATCACCTCAAGGATCTCTCAGAACTGAAAAGGACACTCCCACTTACCTCTGGGAAACATTTTCTTCCTTCTGAACCTAAGAGAAGATTAATTATAACCTCTGTTCTACCCTCAGGTCCAAGAACCACCTAATAGAGGCTGGGCACGGTGGCTCACGCCTGTAATCCTAGCACTTGGGGAGGCTGAGGCGGGTGGATCACAAGGTCAGGAGTTCAAGACCAGCCTAGCCAACATGGTGAAACCCCATCTCTACTAAAAATACAAAAATTAGCCATGCATAGAGGCAGGCGCCTATAGTCCCAGCTACTCGGGAGGCTGAGGCAGGAGAACTGCTTGAACTCAGGAAGCAGAGGTTGCAGTGAGCCGAGATCGCGCCACTGTATTCCAGCCTGGGCGACAGAGCAAGACTCCATGTCAATAAATACATACATACATACATACATACATACATATATACATACATACATAAATGGGGGGA
The DNA here is from genome assembly GCF_028885625.2 of Pongo pygmaeus. Lineage (NCBI taxonomy): Eukaryota > Metazoa > Chordata > Mammalia > Primates > Hominidae > Pongo > Pongo pygmaeus. The sequence goes on from NC_072393.2 coordinate 55,479,181, forward strand.
GACGGGAGCTAGAAGGTGGAGTGAGAAAGGTCTCTGTGGGGGTGTGAGGGTGGGGGGCAGGTGCTGAGCCAGGACACATAGTACTCACTCTGGAACATTCCAGGGGGGCCCAGATCCTCCAGACCAAAACTGGAAAAGCTCAGAGGCCTGGATAGGACACAAAGAAAAATGGTTGGTCAGTCCACTGTGGACAGCTACAGCCCCATCCATCCCCCTTTGCCCCCAAGTCCCACAATCCCCAACCTGGACCACCTGAGGACCAGTGGGACCCAGTTTGGCCTGCAGAGAAGGCGCGGAGATGAGCTGGGCAGAGGACATGGTCGCCATTGTCTGGAAAGCCTTGTCCTTGGAAACCTGGTCCTGGAGGAGGAGGCGGAAGTTCATGTGAGAGGGGCATCCCAGTCAACATGGCAAGAGGGGGATGGTGCCAGGGTGGGGCGAAGATGGGGAGTTGCAGAGGTGGGGAGTCAAGGCAAAGGGTTGGTGGCCAGGCATGGTGGCTCACGCCTGTAATCCCAGCACTCTGGGAGCCGGAGGCTGGCAGATCACTTGAGGTCAGGAGTTCAATATCAGCCTGGCTGATATGGTGAAATATGGTGAAACTGTCTCTCCTAAAAATACAAAAATTAGCCAGGTGTGGTGGTGCACACCCATAATCCCAGCTACTAGGGAAGCTGGGGCACAAGAATCACTGGAACCCAGGAGGCAGAGGTTGCAGTGAGTGGAGATCGTACCCCTGCATTCCAGCTTGGGCGACAGAGCAAGACCCTGTCTCCAGAAAAAAAAAAGAAAAAAAAAAAGGCAAAGGGTTGGATTGGGGGAGGGTTGAACCTCTCACCACAGCCCTCTGCCCCTCCTCAGGGACGAGGCACTAGTCTGGAGTAAGCGTGGGTGGGCCGATGGGCAGGGGAACTTACCACATTCAGAGCCTGCCCGTGGGGGTGGGGGAGGGTGCCAAAGGAGGAAAGAAAACATGACTTAGGAAGTACGGCCCGGACTCCCCCGCCTCCCTGCCCTACCCGCGCACACAGCCCCGCCACCCTGAGCTGAGCAGTGCCAAGGGATGGATGCAGAACAGGAAGTGGAGGTGGCCAGCCCTGGAGGGGAATAGGGGCTCCCTGCCCAGAAAGACAGTGATGGGGGTTTCTAGAACAAGGAAAGCCAGAAGGTTCCCAGATGTCCAGGAGACAGGAAATGAGAATTTCAGAGCCAGCGGGAACACAAGGTGAATGTTTCCTAATCCAGACAGGACAGGGGACAGAGAAGGTCGAGAACAGACCGGAAGGGAAGGGGTTTCAGACCTAGAGAGAAAGAAAGGGAAAGCTGCTGGATACAAAAACAAAAAAAAACAGGAAGCGACTGTCCCCAAGTCCAGAAAAAGAGACAGAAAAACCCCACACACCCAGAAGGGGGAGAAAATGAGGGTCTCCAGCCAACAGGAACCAGGAAATCCAAAGGATGAGGAAAAGGAAATGAATGAGGAATCTCCACCAGGGAATGAAGATTTCTGGGCACAAAGAGTAGGCAGGTCACACAAAGGTCAGGAAACGGGAAAACAAACCAGCGGAGATGAAGAGGAGGCCTTCACAGCACGAGAGCGGGAAGAGATGAAGAGGAGGCCTTCACAGCACGAGAGCCGGAAGAAATGAGACCGCCAGGAAGAGGGAAAGGAGGGACAGAAGCAGAGGGAAGGGAGGGGGACAGGAAGAGTGGTCAAGGGGGGGGACCGACGGCTCATCCTTCCTGCTGTCCTGAGCAAAACCTTCAGCCTCCTCCATGCCATCGCTCCCTGCCCAGGGTCTCAGCAACCGCACCACCATCCCTATGCATCTCCCTTTGTGGGCCACTGACTCCCCACCCTGGATGACTGCACTTCCCGCCCTGACCACAGAGGTCCCTCACCTGAGGTCTCTGTCCCCCTCTGTCTCTGGGTCTCTGTCCCCCTCTGTCTCTGGGTCTCCGTCCCCCTCTGTCTATGGGTCTCTGTCCCCTCTCTCTCTGGGTCCCTGTCCCCCTCTCTCTCTGGGTCTTGGTCCCCTCCCACAAGTCTCTGTCCTCCTCTCCCTGGGTCTCTGTCCCTTTCTCTCTGGGTCTCAGTTCTCCCCCCTCTAAGTCTCTGTCCCCCTCTCCCTGGGTCTCTGTCCCTCTCTTTCTGGGTCTCAGTCCCCCACCCCCAGTCTCTGTCCCCCTCTCAGGATGTCTGCATTGGTCCCTACCTTCAACTTGGACTGGATTTCCCTTGATTTCCTTCGGGCCAAAACCTGGATGTGACTAGAAACCTGGAAGGATCAACGGAGAAGCAGATTCAGGCCACAGCTGCCGCCCCTGTGTTCACTACCCCTTCTCTCCCTCCAGGTGCCTCACTGAGCTGCTGGAACATGAAAGGTGACAAACACACTGAAGATGAGAGCCATCTCGGGAGCACCTGAACACAGATGTCCATAAAGGAGCTCGTGAACACCACAGTTCCTCCCGGAACCCATCCCATCCAGGCCTCCTCCCCCTCCACCATGCTCTCTGTGGCTACTCTGGGTCTAACACAACCGCTAGAAAAACTATCCCCAAACAGGCACAGTGAGAGCACACGAACAGACACGCTGATACAGTTCAGACATTTGTCCCTTCCAAATCTCATATTGAAATGCCATCTCCAGTGTTGGAGGTGAGGCCTGGTGGGAGGTATTGGATCATGGAGGTGAACCCCTCATGAATGGCTTTGCACCATCTCCTTGATGATGAGTGACTTCTCATTCAGTTCACACAAGATCTGGTTGTTTAGGCCAGGTGTGGTGGCTCATGCCTGTAATCCCAACACTTTGGGAGGCCTAGATGGGTGGATCACTGGAGGTCAGGAGTTCAAGACCAGCCTGGCCAACATGGTGAAACCCTGTCTCTACTAAAAACACAAAAATTAGGGTCGTGCACAGTGGCTCAGCTGTAATCCCAGCACTTTGAGAGGCCGAGGTGGGTGGATCACCTGAGGTGAGGAGTTTGAGACCAGCCTGCCCAACATGGTGATACCCTACCTCTACTAAACATACAAAAAATTAGCCAGGCATGGTGGTGCGCGCATGTGATCCCAGCTACTCAGGAGGCTGAAGCAAGAGAATCACTTGAACCCGGGAGGCAGGGCTTACAGTGAGCCAAGATCACGCCACTGCACTCCAGCCTGGGCAACAGAGCGAGACTCCGTCTCAAAAAAAAATTTTTTTAATAAAAAAATAAAAATTTGGCAGATGTGGTGGCGCATGCTTGTAATCCCAGATACTTGGAAGGCTGAGGCAGGAGAATCGCTTGAACCCGGAAGGCGGAGGCTGCAGTGAGCTGAGATCACGGCACCACACTCCAGCTTAGGAGACACAGTGACTTTTGTCTCAAAAACAACAGAAAGATCTGGGTGTTTAAAAAGAGTCTGGGACCTCTGTCTTTCTTCTCTTGCTCCTACTCTCGATGTGCCAAGCCTGCTCCCACTACCCCCTCCGCCATGATTGGAGGCCTCCTGAGGCCTCACCAGGAGCAGATGCCAGCTCCATGCTTCCTGGACTGCCTGCAGAACTGTGAGCCAAAATAAAGCTCTTTTCTTTCTTTCTTTTTTCTTTTTTTTTTTTTTTTCTTTTTTGAGGTGGAGTCTCACTCTGTCACCAGGCTGGAGTGCAGTAGCACGATCTCGGCTCACTGCAACCTCTGCCTTCCGGGTTCAAGTGATTCTCCTGCCTCAGCCTCCCAAGTAGCTGGGATTATGGGCACACACTGCCACTCCCAGCTAATTTTTGTATTTTTAGTAGAGACGGAGTTTCACCATGTTGGTCAGGATGGTCTCGATCTCCTGACCTCCTGATGCGCCCACCTAAAGTGCTGGGATCACAGGCATGAGCCACTGGCCCAGCCTAAAGCTCTTTCCTTTATCAGTTATCCAGCCTTGCCAGGCGCAGTAGCTCATGCCTGTAATCCCAGTAATCCCAGCACTTTGGGAGGCTGAGGTGAGTGGATCACCTGAGGTCAGGAGTTCGAGACCAGCCTGGACAACATGGTGAAACCCCATCTCTACTAAAAATACAAAATTACCTGGGCATGGTAGTGCATGCCTGTAATCCCTGCTACTCGGGAGGCTGAGACAGGAGAATTGCTTGAACCCGGGAGGCAGAGGTTGCAGTGAGCCAAGATCACACCACTGCACTCCAGCCTGGGCAACAAAGCTAGACTCCATTTCAAAAAATAAACAAATAAATAAATAACCCAGCCTCGGGTAATTCTTTATAGCAACACAAACGGACTAACACACACGCCAAGAAGATAGATGAACGCACAGGAAGCAGCTTCTTCCTTGAACCTGAACCTGCCCATACAAGGATGACCCTAAGAAGACTGGCCCATCCCAGACAGAAGCCCACAAGTCCGTTCTGAGACCTGTTTTCGAGTTCGGGTCTTCCCCGTTCTCAGCTTGATGTAGCGGGCGATCAGTTCATTCCGACCTGAAGATTCAAAGACAGAACAGAGTTAGTTAGACTTTCAACAGAACTTCCCCACAGCACGGACACCAGGGAAGAAGAAAGCAGCATGGGTCCCCAAAGGTCTGCAGCAACTGGGCTGCCAGTCCCCTCAGCTACATGGAAGCCAGACTGCTTGGGTTCAAATCCCAGCTCCATCACGCACTAGCTCTGTGCGACCATAAGCAAATCACTTAACCTAGCTGTGCCTCAGTTTCCTCATCTGTGCAAATGGTGATGCTAGCTCCTACTTCAGAGTGCTCCATAAACCTTGGTTACTGTCATTATTCATCAGTGGGGGCCAGGGCAAAAGACAGAAGTAGACTCACCATACATCTTGCCTTCATCAGACAAAATAATTTTCCGGCGGCCGCAGGGTGGATAGATGGCCAGGGCCTCCTGGAAGCTCTGCTCAATGTCTGGGCTCCACACCCCCTCTGCATCCGGGCCCCCGTCACCCCCAGCCCCCTCACTGCCGCCGGTACCCTCCTCACTGCCTTCCTCACTGCCCGTCCAGCCGCTGCCATCGTCCAGGACGGCCCCAGCCCGGGGTTCCCCCATCTGGGCCTGGAGGAACACAGAACTCAGCAAGCTTCCCCCGAACCCCACCCTCAAGGGACTTGAAGCTGAGAGGGCTGGGACTCTGGACCACTGGGTCTGAGGGAGGAGGGGCTGGGGGCCTGGACTCCTGGGTCTGAGGGAAGAGGAGCTGGGGAAGACTCCTGGGTCTGAGGGAGGAGGATCTGGGGCCTGGACTCCTGGGTCTGAGGGAGGGGGCACTGGAGGCCTGGACTCCTAGGTGTGAGGGAGAAGGGGCTAGGGCCTGGACTCCTGAGTCTGAGGGAGGAGAAGGAGCTGGATTTCTGGGAAAGCTGAGGATCGGAGTGTTCTCAGAGTTTCCAGAGGAACTCAGTTGTGATGAAGTCACAATGATTACCCCAGCGTGATTACCCCAGAGTAATGCCGAGGGCCATGAAGGCTAAAGGTTCGGGTATGAATTATGGGTTTTAAAGAAGACAGGAGGCAAAAGCTAGTGGTGGGGAAGGAAGGTGTGGGTGAAACTTTCCCTGTCCCACCCCAAGAACAGGTGCTAGGATGTGAGCAGCAGCTGCCGGAAAAGAAGAGGAGCCACATAAGACTGAGGGGAGGTCTAGAGAGAGGGAGACAGAGACCCAGAGAGAGAGGGGGACAGAGACCAGAGAGAGAGGGGGACAGAGACACAGTGAGGGGGGGACAGAGACCAGTGAGGGGGGGGCAGAGACCCAGAGACAGAGGGGGACAGAGACCCAGTGAGGGGGGAGACAGAGACCAGCGACGGGGGGGACAGAGACCCAGAGAGAGAGGGGGACACAGACCAGAGGGAGGGGGGACAGAGACCAGAGAGGGGGACAGAGACCCAGAGAGAGGGACAGAGACCCAGAAAGAGAGGGAGACAGAGACCCAGGGAGAGGGGGAGACAGAGACCAGAAACAGGGGGACAGAGACCAGGGAGGAGGGGACAGGGACCAGAGAGAGGGGTCCAGAGACCCAGAGAGAGAGACAGAGACCCAGAGAAAGAGGGGAACAGAGACCCAGGGAGAGAGGGGGACAGAGACCCAGAGAGAGGGGGACAGAGACCCAGAGAGAGAGGGGACCAGAGACCCAGAGAGAGGGGGACAGAGACTCAGAGAGAGGGGGACAGAGGCTCAGAGGGAGGGCAACAGAGACCCAGAGAAAGGGAGACGGAGACCTAGAAAGGGCAGGGACAGAGACAGGGCAGCAGCTGAGGCCGAGACCAGGAGAGACCCACAGAACCACAGGCTGGGGGACAGGGGCGCCCTGCCATCAGAAGAGCCAGAACAAAGGGCCCAGGCGTCCCCTCCCCCAGCTTCCCACAACCCCCATCAGGGGAGGGGCTTGCCGGCCAGGGCGACTCCCCTCCGGCACCGGGCCCCGCCCCTCCCCTCCCCCGTGCGCCGTGGGCTGTGATCCAACTCAAGTTCCCAGTGACTTTCCGGAGGCCAGGAACGGGGAAAACTTTTTCCAATACAGTCAGATCCCGCCTCCCCGGAGGCTCCATGTCCTCCACAGCTTTCCCAGGACCCCAGAGTCCAGGCCTCTATTCCCCTCCTCCCGCGGACCCTAAGCAGACAAAGACCCCAGGCCAAGCCCAGTGGCGCTGCGGCGTTCAGGACCCCCGTAGGCCAAAATCCCAGCTCAGCCCTCCCCCATGTGGCCAGACAAAGGGACGGTGGAGCCGGGTAAGAAAGGTCTCCCTAATTTCCCGCCCCAGACCCTACACCTCACCTCCAAAGAGGCAAGACTTAAGATCCAGAAAGCCCCGTAACCTCCCCTCGGCCACCCCAGAGGCCCTCCCTTCGTAAGAAGGACCAAATGCCCTCCAGATTACACACGGGGTCCTTCTCACTCCAAAGTGACACCGCCGCAGACGCACGCCCCACACCCCGCCAGCGCCCTTGGCCCGCACCCGCTCCTGCGCGCACGCCCAAACTCAGACCCAGCCGCAGGCACCCTAACTCCGGCCAGAGTTCCCACCCCTCACTGAGGCTCCGTCAAGGGCGCAAATTCGGGCCCCCGGGCAAAAAGAGGGCTGCGAACCATTCAGAGACGGTCCCGCAAACGCACGCCTCACCTCCTAACCAGCAACTCCCCACCCCAACTCACACACCCCAAAGCAGGATCCCCGACTACCGCCGGCGCCTTCCTACCTCCCGGCCTGGGGCTGGGGAGCCGCGGGCGGGCGGGGCGCTGCGAGGGAGAAAGTTGCCGGGAGCTTTGTTTGGGAAAAGTGGGAGGGACCGGAGGGGGGGCGGGCCCGGCCGGCGGACATCGGGAAGGGGGATCCGACGGTGAGTTTGGGGGAGGATTTTTGCTTTGGGAGAGATTAGTCTATCTCGGGGCTGGTAGGAACTCAGGATTTGGATGCTTGGGAAAGGAGGCGGATTGGGGGTTCGGACTCCAGGTCGGTCGGAGGGAAAAGGCTGATAGGAGCCAAGAATCCCTGATTTGAGGGAGGAGAGGCTGGGGGCTGGGACTCCTGGGTCTGGGAGAGGAAGGGGCTGGAGATATGGGCTCCTAGGTCTGAGAGGGGACGGGGCTAGGCGCCTGAAATCCCGGCTACCCTCGTGTTTGCGTATTGGGGGTGTGGAAGTGATACGAATACAAAGAGTCTTTACTGTTCAGCCCTAAGGTTTTTTTTCTTTTTTTTCTGGTTTTTTTTTTTTTTTTGAGGACTGGGGTCTGGGGATGGGTTTTGACTGATTCCTATGACAACATGGTTTCCTTGTGACCTCACCACAGTTAAGAGTCGTGGGCAGGACCACCGGGAGTTTATTGGAGGCTCACGTAGGTGCAGATTCCTCATCTACAGGCGCTAGTGGACTGGAGACGGCTGGCGGCTGTCCCAGGACCGGGAAGAGAGCTTTGGAGCTTGAGGGAAGATGGCTTAGGGCCCGGTCCCTTAAGGGTGAAGGGCTGCGTGTTCAAAATTACGGGACTAGAGGGGGCTGGAGTCCGGACCTGAGGTCCTCAGGGAAAAGGGAAGTCTGATTCTGGGTTCCTTGGAAGATGAAATATACGACTGGATTTAGGGTTTCCGGAGACAACGGGACTTTTTAGTGGAACCGGAGCGGGAAAACCAGAAGGGACACGGAGAAAAGGTTCCAAGACAGATACACAATTAGAGTGACTAGAGTGAGAGCTAAAAGTGATGCTTGTACTCCGGTGTCTCCAGTAGGAGGAGCCTAGGACTGGAACTCGGGGTGCTGAGGGCAAGATCTGGGACGCAGGGGCGTGGCCCAGTGCAGGGGCGTGGCTTTCAGCCAAGGGGCATGACCATTGCGATTGGACGGGACTCCGAAACGAGGGCCGCAATCAGAGAACACCGCCAGGACTTGCAGGACTTGGTCTCCAGGACTGAGGTCAACTGATGGGGGCGTGGTCTAACTGTGTGGGCGTGGCCAGGGAATGAACTCACGGCTCTGGCTCAAGAGGTGTGGTGAATGAAGGATGGGGCGTGGCTCTGTCACCAAGGGCTTGGTCATGGAGTAGAGGCCCGGGCTCCTGGGTGAGGCCGGCAAGTTTGGAGCGTGGTCGGACAATAGGGGCGTGGCTACGGCTCGCGGAGCGCAACCAACGCTCTAGACCAGACCTGGGCTCGAGACCATAACTGTTTGGGTTTAACAGTCCGTGGGCGGCAGGCATCCGGGAGTCCGGTGACCCGGGCTGTGGTCTAGCATAAAGGCGGAGCCCAGAAGAAGGGGCGGAGTATGGGAGAAGGTGAGAATTGAGATCTGGTCGTGAATATGGGCGAAAGTGAGGAAAAGACCATTGGATGAGGCCGGGTGCTGTGGCTTACGCCTGCAATCCCAACACTTTGGGAGGCCCAGGTGGGGGGATCGCTTGAGATCGGAGTTCGAGACCAGCCTGGGCAATATGTCGAAACCCCGTCTCTACAAAAAACACAAAAATTAGCCGGGCGTGGAGGCGCGCGCCTGTGGTCCCGGCTACTTCGGGGGGCTGAGGTGGGAGAATCACCTAAGCCCGGGGAGGTCGAGGCTGCAGTGAGCCGTGATTGTGCCACTGTACTCCAGCCTGGACTACAGAGTCTCGGTCTCAAAAAAAAAAAAAAGTATATGAGACAGAACCCAGAAGAGCCGGACCTGGGAGAAGAGGGGGCCTGGCAAGGTGGAGGATGTGGGAGTAGAAGAAAGAAGCTGTGGGGGAAATGAGCGTGGTGTGGGAGTTGCCTGAACTGCGGAGGCGGCCTGGGCAAGGTGCTGGAGAGGGGCATCTTGGGTGGGGGCGTGTCCACTGTGCGGGGCTCTGACCCCGACCCTTGCCACGCAGCCTCCCTGCCTGCCCCCGCAATGCAGCATCTGCTGGTCCTGCTGCTGCTCCTCTCTACCCTGGTGATCCCCTCCACTGCAGCTCCTATCCATGATGCTGACGCCCAAGAGAGCTCCTTGGGTCTTACAGGCCTCCAGAGCCTACTCCAAGGCTTCAGCCAACTTTTCCTGAAAGTAAGCAACGGCGGGGGGATGGGGGAAGAAGTACTGAGAAGAGGTTCAGGGACACAGAGTGGGAGATGGTTCGGGGCCAGGCATGGGGACAGACAGGATGAGAGGGCAACAGGGAGACCAAAAGATAGGAAGAGGGAAGGGGCTGGGCCCAGGCTATAATCACAGAACTTTGGGAGGCTGAGGCAGAAGGAACATTTGAGCCCAGTAGTTGGAGACCACCCTGGGCAACATAGTGAGGCCCTCATCTGTACAAAAAAATATAAAAAATAGTTGCAGGTACATGCGCCTGTAATCCCAGCTGCTTGGGAGGCTGAGGCAGAAGGATCCCTTGAGCCCAGAAGGTCGAGGCTGCAGTAAGCCATGATCGCACCACTGCACTCCAGCCTGGATGACAGAACAAGGAGACCCTGTCTCTAAATAAATAAACATATATGTGCATAAATAAGAGAGGAAAGGTAACAGGCAAAGAGAGAGGGAGATGGGACAGAGACAAGAGACTGGGGAAAGAGACAGGAGGAGAGGGGGATGGGGACAGAAAAGGAACAGGGATAGTAAGGCAATAGGACTGAGAATAGAGACAGAATTCATGGGGGATGGAGGCCGGAGGTTAGGCCCTAAGTATCAGAGGGCAGAAAGTAAAGGGGATGGGAGGGACTTGAGGCAAGGCCTCGGGAGCATCCTAGCAGGGCTGCAGAAGGGGCTGTACTGAGGAGATGTGAGGTCCAGCAGCTCACCAGTCCCTCCTCCGGCCCCAGGGTAACCTGCTTCGGGGCATAGACAGCTTATTCTCTGCCCCCATGGACTTCCGGGGCCTCCCTAGGAACTACCACAAAGAGGAGAACCAGGAGCACCAGCTGGGGAACAACACCCTCTCCAGCCACCTCCAGATCGACAAGGTGCCTATGCAGGGAAGCCCTTCCTGGAGTCCCCTCGGGAATCCCTCCATCCCTCCATCCCTCGTGCTGCAGTATCTGTTGGGAGGGAAGGAGGGCGGAGGAGGAAAGCAGGTTTGCTCTCACTCTCTCATCGGATCCTCACAGATGACCAACAACAAGACAGGAGAGGTGCTGATCTCCGAGAATGTGGTGGCATCCATTCAACCAGCGGAGGGGAGCTTCGAGGGTGATTTGAAGGTTAGGACATGCCCCGCCGTCAAAGTGTCCAGGCCCAAACATTTTCTTTTTTTCTTTTTTAAAGAAGAGTCTCACTCTGTCACCCAGGCTGGAGTGCAGTGGCACGATCTTGGCTCACTGCAACCTCCGCCTCCGAAGTTCAGGCAATTCTTCTGCCTCAAGCTCCCTGGTAGCTGGGATTACAGGCACCCACCACCATGCCCGGCTAATTTTTTGTATTTTTTTAGTAGAGACAGGGTTTCTCCATGTTGGTCAGGCTGGTCTTGAACTGCTGACCTCAAGTGATCTGCCCACCTTGGCCTTCCAAAGTGCTGGGATTACAGGCATGAGCCACCCACCTGGCGAGGCCCTAACATTTTCTGTAGTTTAGGAGGACAAGAAGAGGAACTGACCCTCCTACTCCTCTGTGTGGAACTTCCTCCTTCTGAGCCTCAGTTTTGCCATCTATCAAGTGGGGCAATCCAACTGCCAGAAATGAAATTTTCCACCTCAGAATACATCCGCAAGGGTTTAGTAGACCCTAGAGGGTTTTGTGAGTGTCAAAGTGGTTTTCTTTTTTTTTTTTTAACTACATAATAGTCAATCAAAGTGTTTCTATGAGCACCAAAATGTTTTATAAACCAAGAAGGGTTTTTAATTCTAAGTGCTTGGAAAGCTTCACCCTCATAAACCCCAAATTGTGTTTTTGTCTCAAAGTAAGTGCTCTGCAAACTTCAGAGTATTTTTTAATCTATCCCAAAGTGGTTGGTAAACCTCTCCCTTATAAACTCCAAAATGTTTTTGTTGTTGTTGTTGTTGTTGTTTTGATTTTTGGGTTTTTTTTTGGTTGTTTTTTTTTTGAGAATGGAGTCTTGCTCTGTTACCCAGGCTGGAGTGCAGTGGCACAATCTCAGCTCACTGCAAACTCCACCTCCCAGATTCAAATGATCCTCCCACCTCAGCCTCCCGAATAGCTGGGACTACAGGCGCAGACCACCACACCCAGCTAATTTTTGTATTTTTAGTAGAGACGGGGTTTCACCATGTTTCCCAGGCTGGTCTTGAACTCCTGAGCTCAGGCAATCCACCCGCCTCTGCCTCCCAAAGTGCTAGGAATTACAGGCATGAGTCACCACACCCAGCCCAAAATGTGATTTTTTTCTTTTTTTTTTTTGAGATAGAGTTCCGCTCTGTCGCCCAGGCTAGAGTGCAATGGCGCAATCTCAGCTCACTGCAACCTCCGCCACCGAGGTTCAAGTGATTCTCCAGCCCTAGCCTCCCAAGTAGCTACAAGTACGTGCCACCACGTCCAGCTAATTTTTGTATTTTTGGTGTAGACAGGGTTTCGCCATGTTGGGCTGGTCTCGAACTCCTGACCTCAGCTGATCCACCTGCCTCGGCCTCCCAAAGTGCTGGGATTATAGGCATGAGCTACTGCGCCTGGTCCAAAATGTGATTTTTAATACCAAAGAGCTGTATGAATGCTAAATGCATTGTGCATTTCACCTTTGGTAAACTTCTTTTTTTTTTTTTTGGAGACGAAGTCTCGCTCTTGTCCCCCAGGCTGGAGTGCGATGGCGCGATCTCAGCTCACTGCAACCTCCATCTCCCAGGTTCAAGTGATTCTCCTGCCTCAGCCTCCTGTGTAGCTGGGATTACAGGCGCCTGCCACCACACCTGACTAATTTTTCTATTTTTAGAGAGACAAGGTTTCATCATGTTGGCCAGGCTGGTCTTGAACTCCTGACCTCAGGTGATCCAACTGCCTTGGCCTCCCAAGGTGCTGGGATTATAGGCGTGAGCCACCATGCCTGGCCAGGCCACCTTTGGTAAACTTCTACAAGTGATTCTAATTATGAAGTGCTTTGCAAAATCAGGGTATTTTTAATCCTGAAAAGTTTTAAGAAACCCAAAGAGCTTGATAAATCCATATGATACCCACATACACCCATGCAATATCTTCATTTTAAAAATGTTTATTTAAAATTTTATTTTAAAAATTGCAGGACAGGCACAGTGGCTTACACCTGTAATCCCAGCACTTTGGGAGGCTGAGGCAGGAGGATGACTTGAGCCCACGAGTTTGAGATCACCCTGGGCAATAGAGGGAGTCTTCATCTCTACAAAAAAATTTAAAAAGTAGGCCAGGCATGCCAGCTCACACCTGTAATACTAGCAATTTGGGAGGCCGAGGCAGGCAGATTGCCTGAGCTCAGGAGTTCGAGACCAGCCTGGGCAACACAGTGAAACCCTGTCTCTACTAAAATACGAAAAATTAGCCGGGCATGGCGGCCTGCACCTGTAGTCCCAGCTACTCTGGAGGCTGAGGCAGAAGAATTGCTTGAACCCGGGAGGCAGAGATTGCAGTGAGCCAAGATCATGTCACTGCACTCCAGCCTGGGGGACAGAGTGACACTCTGTCTCCAAAAAAAAAAAAAAATCAAAAAAGTAGCCAGGTGTGGTGGTGTGTGCTGTGGTTCCAGCTACCCAGAAGCCTGAGGTGGGAGGATTGCTTGAGACCAGGAGGTTGGGTCTAAAGTGGGCCCAGATCATGCACTCTAGCCTAGGCAACAGAGTGAGACTCTGTCTCAATAAATAAATAAATCAATAAATAAATAAAATTTCAAGCCTACAGAAAAGTTTTTTTTTAAAACATACTTCATTATTTCGGAAACAGAGTCGCCCTCTGTCACCCAGACGGGAGTGTAGTGGTGCCATCTTGGCTCACAGCAACCTCCACCTTCTAGGTTGTGGAAAGTAAAAAAGTTTCTCTTTAAAGTTTTTATTAAATAATAAATCATAAGTGTTAGAAATAATAGTTTTTTTAATTAACTTTTTTTAAGCCTCTTTGCTTTGTGTTAGTAACTCTTTTTTAAACCATATCTTATGTAGTTGTTAGATATAAGGAAATAAGTACATTCTGTGTCCTTGTACTTTAACCAAGATATTTGGTCTCGACAAGCTCAAGCATGTCCCAGCTCACAGCTTATGCCCCTTCCTTATTTGGAAATGTTATTACTTCGCCAAGTCTTTTTGCAAGCAACTTCCTCTTTTCCTTTGTTCTCCATTGCCTTTACCTATTTAAGAAAGTTTTTTAAGTTGTTAGCCAATTGGGTTTCGCTTAGACTGTGAGGTCCAGCTCCAACCAATGGAGACAGGACACAGCAGTAAGGACCTAATGCATAAGGGATAAATATTCCTGCCTTTCTTTGTTCATTGTGCTCTCCTGGCAGGATTGCTGATGGGCAGCACCCTTTCTACAGAAAGTAAAATTGCCTTGCTGAGAAAACTTTTTGTCTGAATGCTAATTTTTCCTTGTGACACCAAGAAACAAGCATTTTGATTCTAACACAGGTTCAAGTGATTCTCCTGCCTCAGCCTCCCAAAGAGCAGGGATAACAGGCACGCACTACAACATCCGGCTAATGTTTTTTTTGTTTGTTTTTTTTTGTTTTTTGTATTTTTAGTAGAGATGAGGTTTTGCTGTGTTGGCCAGGCTGGTCTTGAACTCCTGACTTTGCATGATCCACCCACCTCAGCCTCCCAAAGTGCTGGGATTACAGGCAAGAGAAGTTTTTTTAAAAATAGTACAACAGATTTTAGGCTCTTCTGTATCTGCCCACTGAGCTACTCTGTTCCTGGCTTAGAGAACCAGGAGAAGGGGAAGGGGAATCACCTTCCACACGCTGGAGGTTGGAGCCTGTGGCACCATAGCTTGCCTCACTGCAGTTGGTGGTAGCAACAGAGGCTGCAGTGTGGCCAGAGTGGCTTTTCTGGCTTTGCCCGCCCAGCCACTCTGAGGCAGGCTGGAGGAGAAAGTGAAGAAGTCACCTGTGGTGAGGTGGAGTTTGGAGCTTGCAGATGGCACGGATCTGCAGCTCACCTCCTACGGTTGTGGCGGTGACAGTGATGGAGACTTCAGCCTGACTGGAGGGGTAGAAGGGTGCTCGTGAAGGCTAGAGTATTGCCTCCAAGATGCAGTAGTGGATACTCAGGTTTCAGGAGAATCCGCTGTCCATGGCGAATCCATGGTCTGCCAGCACAGTTTTAGAGAGAGAATGTGCCGCTGCAGGAGTCATCCTCATGTGCACCCTGGCAGGCAGCCATCTGAAGATTTCAAGGACAACCTGGCAGGGGAGCAGACCAGCGACACTTCCTCTGAACAGGTTCTTGCTGTTCACTCGACAGACTCAGCAACTCAGGCAAGTGTTCACATGGAGGATATCCTGGAAGGATACCTCGCCAGTGAAAGCTCAGATGAAAATGCCCCATGGCTTTGGAAGGCCGATGAATGCGCCAAGGAAAAAGGTGCCATGGAGGATCCCTTGGAAGACCTCGCCAATGAAATTTGAGATTGGGACACCCCACTGGATTTGAAGGCCAAAGAACGTCCCAAGGAAAAAGTTCCCATGGAGGATACCCTGGTGGAAGACCTTGGAGATGAAAGCTCAGATGAGGATGCCTCACTGGACTTGAAGGTTGACAAACGCACAAAAGAAAAAGTTCCAACAGAGGATACCCTGGTGAAAGACCCTGCCAACAAAAGCTCAGATGAGGACGCTCCACTGGATTGAAGGCTGATGAATGCACCAAGGAAAAACTTCCCACAGAGGATACCCTGGTGGAAGACCTCGCCAACAAAAGCTCAGATGAGGATGTTTTGCTAAATTTAAAGGCTGACAAATGAGCCAAGGAAAAAGTTCCCATGGAGGATACTCTGGTGGAAGACCTCACCAACAAAAGCTCAGATGAGGATGCTCCACTGGATCTGAATGCTGACAAATGTGCCAAGGAAAAAGTTCCCACAGATAATCCAGTGAAAGAGTTTGCCAACATCAAGGAAAAGGAGGCCCCATGTAATGTGAAGGCACCCTAGGGAGTCCAGGCAAATGATTTCAAGGATGACCAGGTGGGGATGGTGATCAGTGAGAAGTCCCCAGAAGCAGTCCTATCTCGTCACAGGGCAAAATGAGATGCCAAGAAAAAGATCGCTTTGCCATTCTTGTAGCAGAGCTTCCTGGAGAGATGTCCTCAGGGCAAGTGCTGGCCATTGTCACTGCGAAAGTCATCAAGGAAAATGGTAGCTCTGAGAACAGTTTTTCTGAAACCAGTAATGACAAAGACTCTTCATGTAGTGAAGACACTCAAGCTTCTGGAGCAGATATGGAAGAGTCCAACCTTGCAGATGACCATCAGCATATGCCAACAAGTACTCTCCCAGCACCTGCAGAAAAAGCAATAGAGACGAAGCCTGAAAAGGCAGAAGAAATGTAACCCAGTGAGTTCAAGGAGGATGAGGATGCTGAAGAGCCTGACCTGACCTGTTGTGACCTTTGTTTTTTATGCTAGAAGTCCCTACAGATTTTTTGAACATCTGGAAGGGCCAGGACACAAGACCTCACCCTGGCCCAGCACCAACTGGATCGTGAGAGTTTTAGGGATTGCACTACTCTCTCTGGACTTTTACATTCTCTTAATTTTTTAAAAAATATTCTTTCTTTAACCTGTTTTAAGACACAAGCTGTCATTGTGTCATTATAGTTTACATTTTATTACTCAAATAATTTTTCAATTGTTTTATTAGTTTTTATGGATCTTTGTCCACTGCTTTTTGGAGTTTTTGTAGAGTTTTGTGAGCTCAGATGAAAATGCCCCATGGCTTTGGAAGGCCAATGAATGTGCCACGGAAAAAGGTCCCATGGAGGATCCCCTGGAAGACCTCGCCAATGAAAGTTCAGATGAGGATGTCCCAGCAGATTTGAAGGCCAAAGAACGCGCCAAGGAAACGTTCCCATGGAGGATACCCTGGTGGAAGACCTCGCCAACGGAAGCTCAGATGAGGAGGCTCCACTGCATTTGAAGGCTGATGAACACACCAAGGAAAAGTTCCCATGGAGGATACCCCATTGGAAGACTTCACCAACAAAAGCTCAGATGACGATGCTCTGATAAATTTGAAGGCTGACAAACGTGCCAACGAAAAAGTTCCCACAGAGGATACCCTCATGGAAGACCTTGCCAATGAAAGATTGCATGAGGAGATGCTGCTGGATTTTGAATGCTGACGAAAGCACCAAGGAAAATGTTCCACGGAAGATACTCTGCTGGAAGACCTCACCAACGAAAGCTTGGATGAGGACACCCCACTGGATCTGAAGGCCGATTAACGCTCCAAGGAAAGGTTCCCACGGAGGATACCCTGGCGGAAGACCTCACTAACAAAAGTTCAGATGAGGATGCTCTGCTGGATCTGAAGGCTGAAGAACCTGCCAAGGAAAAGTTTCCCACAGAGGATACCCTGATGGAAGACCTCACCAACGAAATCTCAGATGAGGATTCCCCGCTGGATCTGAAGGCTGATGAATGTGCCAAAGAAAAGTTTCCCACGGAAGATACCCTAGTGGAAGACCTCGCCAACAAAACCTCAGATGAGGTCACCGCACTGGATTTGAAGGCTGACGATCCTGCCAAGGAAAACGTTCCCATGGAGGATAACCTAGAGGAAGACCTTGCCAACGAAAGTTCAGATGAGGATGCCACACAGCATTTGAAGGCCGATGAATGTGTCTCAGAAAAAGTTCCCATGGAGGAGACCCAGGTGGAAGACTTCACCAACGAAAGCTCACATGAGGAGGCTCCACTGCATTTGAAGGCCGATGAATGCATCAAGGAAAAAGTTCCCACGGAGGATACCCTGGTGGAAGACCTCACCAATGAAAGTTCAGATGAGGATGCCACCCGGCATTTGAAGGCCGACAAACGTGCCTCGGAAAAAGTTCCCAAGGAGGAGACCCTGGTGGAAGACCTCACCAACAAAAACTTGGATGAGGACACCATGCTGGATTTGAAGGCTGATTAACGTGTCAAGGAAAAAGTTCCCATGGAGGATACCCTAGTGGAAGATCTCGCCAACAAAAGCACGGATGAGGATGCCACATGACATTTGAAGGCCGAAGAATGTGCTTAGGAAAAATCTCCCATGGAGGATACCCTGGTAGAAGACCTCACCAACGAAAGCTCAGATGAGGACACTCCACTGCATCTGAAGCCTGACGAACTTGCCAAGGAAAAAGTTCCCACGGAGGATACCCTGGTGGAAGGTCTCACCAACAAAAGCTCAGATGAGGATGCTCCACTGCATCTGAAGGCCGACGAATGCACCGAGGAAAAAGTTCCCACACAGCATCCAGTGAAAGAACTTCCCGATGACATCAAGGAAAAAGCGGCCCCATGTAATGTGAAGGCACCCTAGGGAGTCCAAGCAAATGATTTCAAGGATGACCTGGCGGGGACGGTGATCAGTGAAAAGTCCCCAGAAGCAGCCCTATCTCTTCACAGGGCAATATGAGGCGCCAAGAAAAAAGATTGCTTCGCCATTCTTGTAGCAGAGCTTCCTGGAGAGATGTCCTCAGGGCAAGTGCTGGCCATTGTCACCATGAAAGGCATCAAGGAAAATGGTAGCTCTGAGGACAGCTTCCCTGAAACCAGTAATGACAAAGACTCTTCATGTAGTGGAGACATTCAAGCTTCTGGAGCAGATATGGAAGAGTCCAACCATGCAGATGACCATCAGCATATGCCAACAAGTACTCTCCCAGCACCTGCAGAAAAAGCAATAGAGACGAAGCCTGAAAAGGCAGAAGAAATGTAACCCAGTGAGTTCGAGGAGGATGAGGATGCTGAAGAGCCTGACCTGACCTGTTGTGACCTTTGTTTTTTATGCTAGAAGTCCCTACAGATTTTTTGAACATCTGGAAGGGCCAGGACACAAGACCCCATCCTGGCCCAGCAACCAACTGGATCGTGAGAGTTTTAGGGATTGCACTACTCTCTCTGGACTTTTACATTCTCTTAATTTTTAAAAAAATATTCTTTTCTTTAACCTGTTTTAAGACACAAGCTGTCGTTGTGTCATCATAGTTTACATTTTATTACTCAAATAATTTTTCAATTGTTTTATTAGTTTTTTTGGATCTTTGTCCAGTGCTGTTTGGAGTTTTTGTAGAGTTTTGTAAGCTCAGATGAAAATGCCCCATGGCTTTGGAAGGCTGATGAATGCGCCAAGGAAAAAGGTCCCAGGGAGGATTCCCTAGAAGACCTCGCCAATGAAAGTTCAGATGAGGACGCCCCAGCAGATTTGAAGGCCAAAGAATGCGCCAAGGAAAAGTTCCCACGGAGGATACCCTGGTGGAAGACCTCGCCAATGAAAGCTCAGATGAGGAGGCTCCACTGCATTTGAAGGCCGATGAATGCATCAAGGAAAAAGTTCCCATGGAGGATACCCGGTGGAAGACCTCACCAACGAAAGTTCAGATGAGGATGCCATGCTGCATTTGAAGGCTAATTAACGTGACAAGGAAAACGTTCCCATGGAGGATACCCTAGTGGAAGACCTCGCCAACGAAAGCATGGATGAGGATGCCACATGACATTTGAAGGCCAAAGAACGCGCCTAGGAAAAATCTCCCACAGAGGATACCCTGGTAGAAGACCTCGGCAACGAAAGCTCGGATGAGGATGCTCCACTGCATCTGAAGGCTGACGAACTTGCCAAGGAAAACGTTCCCATGGAGGATACCCTCGTGGAAAATCTCGCCAACAAAAGCTCAGATGAGGATGCTCCACTGCATCTGAAGGCCGACGAATGCACCGAGGAAAAAGTTCCCACACAGCATCCAGTGAAAGAACTTCCCGATGACATCAAGGAAAAGGTGGCCCCATGTAATGTGAAGGCACCCTGGGGAGTCCAGGCAAATGATTTCAAGGATGACCTGGCGGGGACGGTGATCAGTGAAAAGTCCCCAGAAGCAGCCCTGTCTCTTCACAGGGCAAAATGAGGCACCAAGAAAAAAGATTGCTTCACCATTCTTGTAGCAGAGCTTCCTGGAGAGATGTCCTCAAGGCAAGTGCTGGCTGTTGTCACCGCGAAAGGCATCAAGGAAAATGGTAGCTCTGAGGACAGCTTCCCTGAAACCAGTAATGACAAAGACTCTTCATGTAGTGGAGACACTCAAGCTTCTGGAGCAGATATGAAGAGTCCAACCTTGCAGATGACCATCAGCATATGCCAACAAGTACTCTCCCAGCACCTGCAGAAAAAGCAATAGAGACGAAGCCTGAAAAGGCAGAAGAAATGTAACCCAGTGGGTTCGAGGAGGATGAGGATGCTGAAGAGCCTGACCTGACCTGTTGTGACCTTTCTTTTTTATGCTAGAAGTCCCTACAGATTTTTTGAATATCTGGAAGGGCCAGGACACAAGACCCCATCCTGGCCCAGCAACCAACTGGATCATGAGAGTTTTAGGGATTGCACTACTCTCTCTGGACTTTTACATTCTCTTAATTTTTTAAAAAATATTCTTTTCTTTAACCTGTTTTAAGACACAAGCTGTCATTGTGTCATCATAGTTTACATTTTATTACTCAAATAATTTTTCAATTATTAGTTTTTTTGGATCTTTGTCCACTGCTGTTTGGAGTTTTTGTAGAGTTTTGTAAGCTCAGATGAAAATGCCCCATGGCTTTGGAAGGCCGATGAATGCGCCAAGGAAAAAGGTCCCATGGAGGATCCCCTAGAAGACCTCGCCAATGAAAGTTCAGATGAGGACGCCCCAGCAGATTTGAAGGCCGAAAAATGCGCCAAGGAAAAGTTCCCACGGAGGATACCCTGGTGGAAGACCTCACCAATGAAAGCTCAGATGAGGAGGCTCCACTGCATTTGAAGGCCGATGAATGCATCAAGGAAAAAGTTCCCACGGAGGATACCCGGTGGAAGACCTCACCAACGGAAGTTCAGATGAGGATGCCATGCTGCATTTGAAGGCTAATTAACGTGACAAGGAAAAAGTTCCCATGGAGGATACCCTAGTGGAAGACCTTGCCAACGAAAGCATGGATGAGGATGCCACATGATATCTGAAGGCCAAAGAACGTGCCTAGGAAAAATCTCCCACGGAGGATAACCTGGTAGAAGACCTCGCCAACGAAATCTCGGATGAGGATGCTCCACTGCATCTGAAGGCTGACGAACTTGCCAAGGAAAAAGTTCCCACGGAGGATACCCTGGTGGAAAATCTCGCCAACAAAAGCTCAGATGAGGATGCTCCACTGGATCTGAAGCCCGACGAATGCACCGAGGAAAAAGTTCCCACCCAGCATCCAGTGAAAGAACTTCCCGATGACATCAAGGAAAAGGTGGCCCCATGTAATGTGAAGGCACCCTGGGGAGTCCAGGCAAATGATTTCAAGGATGACCTGGCAGGGACGGTGATCAGTGAAAAGTCCCCAGAAGCAGCCCTGTCTCTTCACAGGGCAAAATGAGGCACCAAGAAAAAAGATTGCTTCGCCATTCTTGTAGCAGAGCTTCCTGGAGAGATGTCCTCAGGGCAAGTGCTGGCCGTTGTCACTGCGAAAGGCATCAAGGAAAATGGTAGCTCTGAGAACAGTTTTTCTGAAACCAGTAATGACAAAGACTCTTCATGTAGTGGACACACTCAAGCTTCTGGAGCAGATATGGAAGAGTCCAACCTTGCAGATGACCATCAGCGTATGCCAACAAGTACTCTCCCAGCACCTGCAGAAAAAGCAATAGAGACGAAGCCTGAAAAGGCAGAAGAAATGTAACCCAGTGAGTTCAAGGAGGATGAGGATGCTGAAGAGCCTGACCTGACCTGTTGTGACCTTTGTTTTTTATGCTAGAAGTCCCTACAGATTTTTTGAACATCTGGAAGGGCCAGGACACAAGACCCCATCCTGGCCCAGCAACCAACTGGATCGTGAGAGTTTTAGGGATTGCACTACTCTCTCTGGACTTTTACATTCTCTTAATTTTTAAAAAAATATTCTTTTCTTTAACCTGCTTTAAGATACAAGCTGTCGTTGTGTCATCATAGTTTACATTTTATTACTCAAATAATTTTTCAATTGTTTTACTAGTTTTTTTTTTTGGATCTTTGTCCACTGGTTTTGGAGTTTTTGTAGAATTTTGTAAGCTCAGATGAAAATGCCCCATGGCTTTGGAAGGCCGATGAATGCGCCAAGGAAAAAGGTCCCATGGAGGATTCCCTGGAAGACCTCGCCAATGAAAGTTCAGATGAGGATGCCCCAGCAGATTTGAAGGCCGAAGAACGTGCCAAGGAAAAGTTCCCACGGAGGATACCCTGGTGGAAGACCTCACCAATGAAAGCTCAGATGAGGAGGCTCCACTGCATTTGAAGGCTGACGAACACGCCAAGGAAAAAGTTCCCACGGAGGATACCCCACTGGAAGACCTCGCCAAAAAAAGCTCAGATGACGATGCTCTGATAAATTTGAAGGCTGACAAATGTGCCAAGGAAAAAGTTCCCACGGAGGATACCCTCATGGAAGACCTTGCCAATGAAAGATTGCATGAGGAGACTCCGCTGGATTTTGAAGGCTGACGAACGCACCAAGGAAAATGTTCCCACGGAGGATACTCTGCTGGAAGACCTCACCAACGAAAGTTCAGATGAGGATGCCACACGTCATTTGAAGGCCGACAAACATGCCTCGGAAAAAGTTCCCAAAGAGGAGACCCTGGTGGAAGACCTCACCAACGAAAGCTCGGATGAGGACGCCATGCTGGATTTGAACGCCGATTAATGTGTCAAGGAAAAAGTTCCCATGGAGGATACCCTAGTGGAAGACCTCACCAACGAAAGCACGGATGAGGATGCCACATGACATTTGAAGGCCAAAGAACGTGCCTAGGAAACATCTCCCACGGAGGATACCCTGGTAGAAGCCTTGCCAATGAAAGCTCAGATGAGGATGCTCCACTGCATCTGAAGGCTGACGAACTTGCCAAGGAAAAAGTTCCCAAGGAGGATACCCTGGTGGAAGATCTCGCCAACGAAAGCTCAGATGAGGATGCTCCACAGGATCTGAAGGCTGACGAATGCACCGAGGAAAAAGTTCCTACAGAGCATCCAGTGAAAGAACTTCCCAGTGACATCAAGGAAAAGGTGGCCCCATGTAATGTGAAGGCACCCTGGGGAGTCCAGGCAAAAATGATTTCAAGGATGACCTGGCGGGGACGGTGATCAGTGAAAAGTCCCGAGAAGCAGCCCTATCTCTTCACAGGGCAAAATGAGGCGCCAAGAAAAAAGATTGCTTCGCCATTCTTGTAGCAGAGCTTCCTGGAGAGATGTCCTCAGGG
The DNA here is from genome assembly GCF_028885625.2 of Pongo pygmaeus. NCBI lineage: Eukaryota > Metazoa > Chordata > Mammalia > Primates > Hominidae > Pongo > Pongo pygmaeus. The sequence goes on from NC_072393.2 coordinate 55,501,979, forward strand.
CAAGTGCTGGCCGTTGTCACCGCGAAAGGCATCAAAGAAAATGGTAGCTCTGAGGACAGCTTCCCTGAAACCAGTAATGACAAAGACTCTTCATGTAGTGGAGACACTCAAGCTTCTGGAGCAGATATGGAAGAGTCCAACCATGCAGATGACCATCAGCGTATGCCAACAAGTACTCTCCCAGCACCTGCAGCAAAAGCAATAGAGACAAAGCCTGAAAAGGCAGAAGAAATGTAACCCAGTGAGTTCAAGGAGGATAAGGATGCTGAAGAGGCTGACCTGACCTGTTGCAACCTTTGTTTTTTATGCTAGAAATCTCTATAGATTTCTTGAACACCTGGAAGGGCCGGGACACAAGACCTCACCAGGGCCCAGCAACCATCTGGACCGTGAGAGTTTTGAGGATTTTGCTACTCTCTCTGGACTTTTACATTCTCTTAATTTTTAAAAAAATATTCTTTCTTTAACCTGCTTTAAGACACAAGCTGTCGTTGTGTTATCATAGTTTACATTTTATTACTCAAATAATTTTTCAATTGTTTTACTAGTTTTTTTTGGATCTTTTTCCACTGGTTTTGGAGTTTTTGTAATTTTGATAAATGATCTTTTATGCTTTGTATCATTTTCTTAATGACTTACCTTAGTTTTTATCAAATCCATGGTACAGTAAGTTATATTAAGACATAGTATTTTTATGTTTTTTTAAATTATACTTTGGGTTCTGGGGTACACGCGCAGAACGTGCAGTTTTGTTGCATAGGTGCATGCACCATGGTGGTTTGCTGTACCCATCCATCAGCCCATCACCTGCATTGGGTGTTTCTCCTGATGCTATCCCTCCCCTGACCCCCCACCCCCCACCGACAGATCCTGGTGTGTGATGTTTCCCTTCCTGTGTCCATGTGTTCTCATTGTTCAGCTCCCACTTGAGTGATAACATGCAGTATTTTGTTTTCTACTCTTGTGTTGGTTTGCTGAGAATGATGGTTTCCACCTTCATCCATGTCCCTGCAAAGGACATTAACTCATCCTTTTCTGTGGCTGAATAGTATTCCATGGTGTATATGTGCCACATTTTCTTTATCCAGTCTATCACTGATGGACATTTGGGTTGGTTCCAATTCTTTGCTATTGTGAATAGTGCCGTAATAAACATGCATGTGCCTGTGTCTTTATGATAAAAAAAAAAAAATAGTACAATAAATATCCCTATAGCCTCTTTTCCATAAACCAAAATTTCTTAAGGTTCGCATCATTGGCATGTGGGGCTGGATAATCTTTGTTGTGGGAGCTGCCCTGTGCACTGTCCATCCTGGCTAATGCGGTGAAATCCCGTCTCTAGTAAAAATACAAAAAAATTAGCCAGGCATGGTGGCAGGCGCCTGTAGTCCCAGCTACTCAGAAGGCTGAGGCAGGAGAATGGCGTGAACCCGGGAGGTGGAGCTTGCAATGAGCCGAGATCGTGCCACTGCATCCAGCCTGGGCGACAGAACGAGACTCCATCTCAAAAAAAAAAAAAAACAAAACAAAACAAACAAAAAAAAAAAACAAAGTATGGCCAGGAGTGGTGGCTTACACCTATAATCCCAGCACTTTGGGAGGCCAAGGCGGACAGATCACCTGAGGTCAGGAGTTCGAGACCACCCTGACCAACATGGAGAAACCCCGTCTCTACTAAAAATACAAAATTAGCTGGGTATGGTGGCACATGCCTGTAATCCCAGCTACTTGGGAGGCTGAAGCAGGAAAATCGTTTGAACCCAGGAGGTGGAGGTCACAGTGAGCAAAGATAGCACCATTGCACTACAGCCTGGGCAACAAGAGCGAAATTCCGTCTCAAAAAATAAATAAATAAATAGGCTGGGCATGGTGGCTCATGCCTGTAATCCCAGCACTTTGGGAGGCCAAGGCAGGTGGATCACCTGAGGTCAGGAGGTTGAGACCAGCCTGGCCAACATGGTGAAACCCCGTCTCTACAAAAATACAAAAAATTAGCAGGGCGTGGTGGCGGGCAACTCTAACCCCAGCTACTTGGGAGGCTGAGGTAGGAGAATTGCTTGAATCTGGGAGGCAGATGTTGCAGTGAGCCAAGATTGCGCCACTGCACTCCAGCCAGGCAACAGTGCGAGGCTGCGTCTCCAAAAAAAAAAGAGATAGAGAAGTGGCCTCCTCACCCACACAGGTTGTAACACCCAAAAATCTCTCCAAACTTCGGTTGAGAACCCCTGGCCTAGATTGAGGCTTCTTAACATTTTATCTATTTTTTTTTTATTTCTGAACCATATGACAGTAAATGGCTGACATCATGACACTTCACCCATAAATAATTCAGCAGACACTCCTGAGACTGATATATTCTCCCACAAGACCACACTACCATTTTCTTTTTTTTCTTTTTTTTTTTTTTTGAGACCAAGTCTCACTCTGTCGCCAAGGCACAATCTCGGCTCGCCGCAACCTCCATCTCCTGGGGTCAAGCGATTCTCCTGCCTTAGCCTCCTGAGTACCTGGGATTAAAGGTGCGTGCTACCACTCCCGGCTAATTTTTGTATTTTTAGTAGAGACGGGGTTTCGCCATGTTGGCTAGGCTGGTCTTGAACTCCCGACCTCAGATGATCCGCCCATCTCAGCATCCCAAAGTGCTGGGATTATAGGCGTGAGCGAACACGCCTGGCCCACAGTACCATTTTCACACCCAAGAAAATGTGGCTATCAAACTGTTTTGGGTTTTGTTTGTTTGTTTTGAGGTGGAGTCTCACTCTGTTACTCAGACTGGAGTGCAGTGGTACAATCTCAGGTCACTGCAACCTCCACCTCCCAAATTCAAGAGATTCTCCCACCTCAGCCTCCGCATAGCTGGGATTACAGGCAGACACCACCAAACCTGGCTAATTTTTGTATTTTTAGTAGAGACGGGGTTTCACCATGTTGCCCAGGCTGGTGTCAAACTCCTGACCTCAAGCGATCCGCCCGCCTCAGCCTCCCAAAGTGCTGGGATTACAGGCGTGAGCCACCACACCTGACCTATCAAACTGTTACTGCAGTATTACTTTGCTAGGGCTACTGTAAGAAAGTACCACAAACTGGGTGACTCAAACAGAAATTGATGGTCTGGAGGCTGGATATTCAAGATCAGGATGTCAGCAGGGCTGGTTCCTTCTAAGGCTGTGAGGGACAATCTGGTGATTTGCTGGCCACCTTTGGGGTTCTTTGGTTATGAAAGCCTCATCCTGATCTCTGCCTTCATCTCCATCTGCTGTATTCCCTGTGTGCATTTGTGTCCGAATTTTCCCTTAGCATAACAACACCAGTCACAGGCCAGGCATGATGGCTGGGATCTGTAATCCCAGCACTTCGGGAGGCGGAGGCGGGCGGATCACCTGAGGTCAGGAGTTTGAGACCAACCTGGCCAACATGGTGAAACCCCGTCTCTACTAAAAATGCAAAAATTAGCTGGCATGGTGGCATGCCCCTGTAATCCCAGCTACTCTGGAGGCTGTGGTGGGAGAATCGCTTGAACCCAGGAGGCAGAGGCTGCAGTGAGCCGAGATTGTGACACTGCACTCCAGCCCAGGCTACAGAGCGAGACTCCATCTCAAAAAAAAAAAAAAAAAAAAAAAAAAAAAAGAACACAGTCATGTTGGATTAGGGCCCAACCTAATGACCTCATCTTCACCAATTATATCTGCAATGACCCTAGTTCTAAATAAGGCCACATTCTGAGGTATTAGAGGTTAGAATTTCAAAACATGAATTTGGAGAGGAAACAGTATGGTTGTTTGTTTGTTTTTTAAGACTGGGTCTTGCTCTGTTGCCCAGGCTAGAGTGCAATGGCACAATCTTGACTCACTGCAGCCTCCGCCTCCCAGGTTCAAGTGATTCTCCTGCCTTAGCCTCCCGAGTAGCTGGGATTACATGAGCGCACCAGCACGCCCAGCTAATTTTCTTATTTTTAGTAGAGACAGGATTTTGTCATGTTGGCCAGGATGGTCTCAAACTCCTGACCTCAAGTGATCTGCCCACCTCAGCCTCGCAAAGTGCTGGGATCACACGCATGAGCCACCACGTCCAGCAAGGAGGAAACAATTTAACACATAACAATCTCCTGCACGGCTTCTCAGACCTCGTCTTACTAAAAGGCAGACTGATTCAGCAGGTCTGAGTGGGGTGGGACCTATTAATTTGCATACCTAACAACAGCAGCCCACCCTTTGAATTGCAAGAACCAAATAGACACTTAGTCCATATTCAAACTTTCTCCCTGGACTCAAAGCTGTCCTTGAAAGCTTTTATTTATTTATTTATTTTCCTTGAGATGGTCTCGCTCTGTTGCCCAGGCTGGAGTGCAGCGACGCGATCTCAGCTCATTGCAAGCTCCGCCTCCCGGGTTCACGCCAGTCTCCTGCCTCAGCCTCCCGAGTAACTGGGACTACAGGCGCCCGCCACCATGCCCGGCTAATTTTTTTTGTATTTTTAGTAGAGACAGGGTTTCACCGTGTTAGCCAGGATGGTCTCGATCTCCTGACCTCGTGATCCACCCGCCTCAGCCTCCCAAAGTGCTGAGATTACAGGCATGAACCACTGCACCTAGCCCCTTGAAAGCTTTTGATTCAGGATCAATGAAGGATCACACATTGCATTTATGGTCATGAGTCTTCAGTAAACCCAAGAGCTTTTAGTCCTAAAGTGATTTGTACATTTAAAACTGCTATCCTCTAAACCTCAGAGAGGATTTAATCCTAAAGTGCTCTATAATCCCAACAGGCATTATAATCCCTGAAGTGCTCTATTACCCAACAAATTTTCCAATCCCAAAGCATTCTATAAACCTCAGAGTATTTTTAATCCTTAAGTGTAAACCCAAGTGCTTTGTAAACCTCAAACAGGGCTTTTGAACCCACAAAGCATTCTGTCATCTGCAAAGTGGGCTGAATAGGTCAGTGGGGACTGACCATCCTGGGGTGCTGTTTGGAGTATGAGAGGGTCTCCTTGTTCTTCCTCCCCAGGTACCCAGGATGGAGAAGGAAGCCCTGGTACCCATCCAGAAGGCCATGGACAGCTTCCACACAGAACTCCATCCCCGGGTGGCCTTCTGGATCATTAAGCTGCCACGGTGGAGGTCCCACCAGGATGCCCTGGAGGGCGGCCACTGGCTCAGTGAGAAGCGACACCGCCTGCAGGCCATCCGGGATGGACTCCGCAAGGGGACCCGCAAGGACATCCTAGAAGAGGGGACCGAGAGCTCCTCCCACTCCAGGCTGTCCCCCCGAAAGACGCACTTACTGTACATCCTCAGGCCCTCTCGGCAGCTGTAGGGGTGGGGACCGGGGAGCACCTGCCTGTAGCCCCCATCAGACCCTGCCCCAAGCACCATATGGAAATAAAGTTCTTTCTTACATCTAACAACACCATCTCCTTTCACAATTTATCCCCAACCGCCTGCCAACCAGGCCATGGCAAAGGCCCCCAGTCACAGCTCTGAGCATGACAGCTGGCTGTGCTAGCTCTTGTCTAAGTCTCCAAGGCTTGGTTTTCTCATTCAGGCATTGTCTGTGCTCTAGCCCCATCTGTCCACTCAGCACCCAACCCTGTCACCTCCAGCCCTGTCTGCACTCCCAACTCTCAGCTCTTTTTTTTTTTTTTTTTTTTTTTTGAGAACAGGGTCTCACTCTGCTACCCAGGCTGGAGTGCAGTGGTGCAATCACAGCTTACTGCAGCCTTGACCTCCCAGGCTCAGGTGATCCTCTCACCTCAGCCTCCTGAGTAGCTGGTACCACAGGCGTGCACCACCACACCCAGCTAATTGTTGTATTATTTAACATAGGGATCTCCCTATGTTGCTCAGGCTGGTCTTGAACTCCTGGGCTCAAGCAATCCTCCCACCTCGGCCTCTCAAAGTGCTGGGATTACAGGCTTGAGCCACTGTGCCCGGCCCCCAACTCTTTCACTCCAGTCCTCTCTACTTGGCCCCCGTACTGTTACTGCCATCACAAATGGGCACAAACTTGGCAACTTAAAACAACACAAATGCATTATTTCACATATCATCCTGGTCAGAAATCCAGGATGGCTCCGCCGGCCCTCAGCTCTGGGTTTCACAGGGTGTCAGCCACCCGAGCTCTCATTGGGAGGCTCTGGGAAGAAGCTGCTTTCAAGCTCATTCAGATTTTCTGCAGAATCGAGTTCCTGGGCTTGTGAGACTGAGGTATCCACGTTCTCACTGGCTGTCAGCTGGGGGCCACCCACCCTTAACTCCAAGAGGTCTCTCTCCAGTTACTGCAGGTGGACCTGACATCCCAGAGCCACAGCCCAGTATCATGGCAGGACTCTGACATCCCCTTGTGTCCCATCTCTGGTATGCCTTCCTCTTCTGGCAGACAGTCCCTTGCTTTGAAGGGCTCATGTGATTGGACTGGACCTACCGGGACAACATATTTACAGTTTTCAGGAATTAGGGGGTGACCATCTTTGGGGGACCACTATCCAGCCCCACTCAGGTCCTTCCCATGTCATCTCCAGCCTCGACTCTGTGGTGTCCACACCCACCTATCCTTGTCTTCATCTTCTCATTCCCTGACTCCCCCCTGACGGACGGACTCCATCTCCAACTTGCTATTTCTCTCTCTTTGTCCCTCTAACTGACCCTCCCTGCTCACCACCTCAAACTCCCTCACTTCCAGGCCTGATGCCTCGTCCAAACTTGGAAGCTCACAGAGCTCGCCTTTGGTGGTCTGTCCACTTTGTCCTTCCCCAGAGCATTTCCTGTCCCCTCTGAGAATCCTCTGTCATGACCCATCAAGGAGAAAGCTGATCTGATCCTCCCCAGTGCTGAGTCCCATCTAGGACCCAGACACGGCATATACTCTCTCCCTTGAAGCCCAAGCTGAGCGCTGGATCACCCCATAGACTCACACACTCAGGAATCCAACAGTGAGTACAATGAATACAAGTCAACTTTCTTTTTTTTTTTTTTTTTTTTTTTTGAGACAGTCTCGCTCTGTCGCCCAGGCTGGAGTGCAGTGGCATGATCTCAGCTCACTGCAATCTCTGCCACCACCCAAGTTCAAGTGATTCTCATGCCTCAACCTCCCAAGTAGCTGGGACTACAGGTGCTCGCCACCACGCCCAGCTAATTTTTGTATTTTTAATAGAGATGGGGTTTTACCATTTGGGCCAGGCTAATTTCAAAATCCCAACCTCAGGTGATCTGCCTGCCTCAGCCTCTCAAAGTGCTGAGATTACAGGCGTGAGCCACCACGCCTGGCCAAGTTTGGCTGCTTCTAAGGCCTCTCTCCTTGGCTTGAGGATGGCTGCTTTCTCACTGTATCCTCGCATTGTTTTTTTGTTTTGTTTTTCTGTTTTTGAGAGAGTCTCACTCTGTCGCCCAGGCTGGATGGAGTGCAGTGGCGTGATCTCCACCTTCCAAGTTCAAGAGATTCTTCTGTCTCAGCCTCCCAAGTAGCTGGGACTACAGGCACACGCTATCATGCCCGGCTAATTTTTGTATTTTTTAGTAGAGACGGGGTTTCACCATATTGGCCAGGCTGGTCTTGAGCTCCTAACCTCGTGATCCACCCACCTCGGCCTCCCAAAGTGCTGGGATGACAGGCGTGAGCCACTGCACCCGGCCCACATTGGCTTTTATTTGCAATTCCAGAATAGGGCAGTACCTCATTCTATAAAGTAAAATGAGTGTTCCCATGAGCCGAGCAGAGAAGGGTGGTTTACCATCTCGGCTCACTGCAATCTCTACCTCCCGGGTTCAAGCGATTCTCCTGCCTCAGCCTCCCGAGTAGCTGGGATTAAAGGCTCCTGCTGCCACACCCAGCTAATTTTTGTATTTTTAGTAGAGACGGGGTTTCACCATGTTGGCCAGGCTGGTCTTGAACCACTGACCTCAAGTGATCCGCCTACCTCAGCCTCCCAAAGTGCTGGGATTACAGGCGTGAGCCACCGCACCCAGCTAATTTTTGTATTTTTAGTAGAGACAGGATTTCATCATATTGGCCAGGCTGGTCTCAAACTCCTGACCTCAAGTGATCCACCCACCTCAGCCTCCCAAAGTGCTGGGATTACAGGCGTGAGCTACTGTGCCCGGCCAGGGATTACATTTCTTTTTTTTAAATTTTTTATTACAGAACAATTATTATCTGTCATCAAACTGTCCTTTCAGATTCATTTTGAATAACTCCTTTCTTTTTTTTTTTCTTTGAGATGGGAGTCTTGCTCTGTTGCCCAGGCTGGAGTGCAGTGGTGCCATCTCGGCTCACTGCAATCTTTGCCTCCTGGGTTCAAGTGATTCTCCTGCCTCAGCCTCCTGAGTAGCTGGGACTACAGGCGCCCGCCACCATGCCCGGCTAATTTTTTGTATTTTTAGTAGAGACAAGGTTTCACCATGTTAGCCAGGATGGTCTCCATCTCCTGACCTCGTGATCCGCCCGCCTCGGCCTCCCAAAGTGCTGGGATTACAGGCATGAACCACCGTGCCCAGCCCCAATTGGTCATTTCAAAGTTACTTTACTTGTGGCCAGGTGTGGTGGCTCACGCCTGTACCCCAGCACTTCAGAAGGCTGATGCGGGTGGATCACCTGAGGTCAGGTGTTCGAGACTAGCCTGGCCAACACGGTGAAACCACATCTCTACTAAAAATACAAAAAATTAGCCGGGCATGGCGGTGGGTGCCTGTAATCCCAGCTACTCGGGAGGCTGAGGCAGAAAAATTGCTTGAACCCAGGAGGCGAAGGTTGCAGTGAGCCGAGATCGCACCACTGTCACTCCAGCCTGGGTGACAGAGCAAGACTCCGTCTCAAAAAACAAACAAACAAAGTTACTTTACTTGTAAATGTTAAAACAGAGGGGACTTCCTTACCATGCTAGCTAGAAGATGTGGCTATTATCTCTCTCTCCTGTCTCCCTTAAATTCTCAGAGGTCATATCACTTAGTTTCAGCTTGCTGACGTGGAACTGTAACATAAGTGACTCTGCTCGTCTCTTGGGCCTAGTGCAGGAGCTCAGTCCAAACCAATGGCTTCCTATAAAATTTACTTAACAAGGCAAATCTACAGAGACAGAAAGCAGATTCATGGTTATGTGGGGCTTCACGGAATGGAAGGTTGAGTTAGGGATAATGGCTAAGAGATGTGGGGCTTTGTTTTGGAGTGATGAAAATGTTCTAAAATTAATTGTGATGATTGTAGAACTCTGCGAGTATACTGAAAACCACTGAATTATACACTTTAAATGGGTAAATTATGTGGTGTGTGAATGATAACTCAATAAAACTGTTAAAACAATTAGTTAATTAATAACTCTATTAAACAGTTTACCCTGAACAACTCAGGGTTTAGGGGACTAACCCCCTGTGAGGTAAAAAATCTGAAGATCAATTTTGACTCCCCAAAAACTTAATGACTAATAGCGTGCTACTGACCAGAAGCTTTACATAAACAGTAGATGAACACATATATTTTATGATACATGTTTTTGGGTTTTTTTTTTGATACAGGATCTTGCCCTGTCCCCCAGGGTGGAGTGCAGAGGCACAATCATAGCGCACTCCAGCCTTGAGCCCCTGGTTCAAGCGACCCCCTCCTCAGCCTCCCAGGTAGGCAGGACCACAGGTAAGGCTCTCACAACCACACCTGGCTAATTTTTGTATTTTTAGTAGAGATGAGGGTTTCACCATGTTGCCCAGGGGTGTCTCCAATTCCTAGGCTCAAGTGATCAGCCCACCTTGGCGGCCCAAATTTCTGGGATTACAGGCGTGAGCCACCATGCCTGGCTGTGTTATATGTATTATATACTACAGTCAAACAATAAAGTGAGCTAGAGAAAAGAAAACGTTATTAAGGAAATCAGAGGAAGTTAGGAGAGGGTTAAAAAAAGTAAAATCGCCGGGCACGGTGGCTCATGCCTGTAACCCCAGCACTTTTGGAGGCTGAGGCGGGAGGACCACCTGAGGTCAGGACTTTGAGACCAGCCTGACCAACATGGTGGAACCCCATCTCCACTAAAAATACAAAAGTTAGCTGAGCGTGGTGGTGCATGCCTGTAATCCCAGCTACATGGGATTGTTCAAGGATGAACTGTATAAGTCACAATGGATCTGCTTCTCTGATCAAACTCTAAATGATAAAGCATTATTCAGCTTGTTGAAGTCTGCCAATCTAAAAAGGGTAGTTTCCTGTTGCTTTAATTGGAATGTTTCTGGTTACTAATCTTTTGAGCTCCTTATCACATATTTGTTAGTTTTTTGGATTTCCCCTTCTGTAAATTGCCTGCTTTTCTGTAAATTCTTGGTCATTTTTTTCCATTGGGTTATCTTTTTCTTTTTGATTTGTAGGAGTTCCTTCAATCACCTACCTTTTAAACCCTTGTCAATTTTATTTTTTTAATTTTATTTATTTATTTTTTTTGAGACGGAGTCTCATTCTGTTGCCCAGGCTGGAGTGTAGTGGTGCGATCTCAGCTCACCACAACCTCCACCTCCCAGATTCAAGCTATTCTCCTGCCTCAGCCTCCCAAGTAGTTGGGATTATAGGCATGCTCCACCACATCTGGCTATTTTTGTATTTTTAGTACAAAAATACAAAATCTGTTGGCCAGGCCGGTCTCAAACTCCTGACCTCAGGTGATCTGCCTGCCTTGGCCTCCCAAAGTGCTGGGATTACAGGCATGAGCCACCACGCCCAGCCCTTGGTCAATTTTAGACACTGCAAATATCTTCCACTGGTCCATCATCTCATCTCTCATGATCTTGGCCCTTGGGATCCTTGATGAATAGAAACCCTTAATACTGATGTAATCAAATTAATTTTTTTGACTTATGATTCATCCTTTTGGGATCCCTAAAAGAAGTCATTAATTCTTTCCTACGTTTTCTTTTATTAACTTTATAGTTTTACCTTTTGCATTTAGTGCTTTACTAGCAGCTGGTCTCCACTTTACATTATTATGTTATAGAGGAGGAGGGGGCCTGAAAGCCTCTCAGTGCTCAAGATCTTTGAAGACTTAACTGGGCATTAGCTCAATTAGAGAGGAAGAAAGCAATAGAGGATAGGGATGGACCACTATCTCCTGGGCCTCGCTTCCCCCAAGAAAATCCCATGGACCCACCCACAACCACTACATCTCAGACTATTTCAGCATCTTCCTCCCAGTGGCTTCACACACCTGGGTGAGACCCCCAACATCTACTCAGTTACCAGGTCTGGTATTCCCTGATATTATCCTGATTTTTTGACTGGAAAAAAAGTGTTAATTTATAAGACTTTGGGTTTTTTTGGCAGGGGAGGGGGACAGGGGATGGAGTCTCACTTTGTCGCCCAGGCTGGAGTGTAGTGGTGTGATCTCAGCTCACTGCAACCTCTGCCTCCTGGGCTCAGGTGATCCTCCCACCTCAGCCTCCTGAGTAGCTGGGACCACAGGCATATGCCACCATGCCTGGTTAATTTTTGTAAATTTTTTTTGTAGAAATGCAGTTTCTCCATGTTACCCAGGCTGGTCTTCAGCTCCTGGGCTCAAGCGATCTGCCTGCCTCAGCTTCCCAAAGTCCTGGGATTACAGGCATGAATCAATGTGCCCAGACCCCCAACACTATTCTAAGCAGTGGGGATTAAGCAGTGAATAAACAATGCCCCAGCATCATGGGATTTGGTGGGGGAGAGAAACAATAAATATGTATCAAGCAATGGCAAATGCTGTGAAGAATAAAGCAATATGAGGCAGAAAGGAAGTTCCAAGGGGACCGAGCTCATCTTAGATAGGGTAGTCTCTCTGATATACACACATAGGGAGGCACTCTGATATATACACAGAGACTGAACTGGGGTAATGGAGCAAATCCTGTCCATGGCAAATCTGGAGAAAGAGACTTTCAGGCTGAGGGAACAGCAAGTGCAAAGGTCCTGAGGTTGGAAATGGCTTGGCTTGATCAAAAACAAGGAGGCCAAGGTGGACAGAGCAGTTATTTACGGAGATAAATAGGGGATAAGATCACAAAAGTAGATGTAAGGTACGGGAGAGCAGACCATGCAGGGTCTTTGGGGCATAGTGAGGAGTTTTTATGTTATTCTATTTAAAACGGGAAGTGAGCTAAGTGTTACAATTAAAGAAGTAACATATATGTATTTACTCATCAAAAAGATTATCCAGACTTTTGCTTGCCACTATGATGGAATAGGTAGTAGCTGACTAACTCCCCACCAAAAAATATAAAAGCTGAATACAAGCTGGGCACGATGGTTCACATCTGTAATCCCAACACTTTGGGAGGCTGAGGCAGGTGGATCACCTGAGGTCAGGAGTTCAAGACCAGTTTGGCCAATATGGTGAAACTCTGTCTCCACTGAAAATACAAAAATTAGTTGGGCATGGTGGCAGCCACCTGTAGTCCCAGCTACTCGGGAGACTGAGGCATAAGAGTCATTTGAACACGGGAAACAGGGTTTCACCATATTAGCAAGGCTGGTCTTGAACTCCTGACCTTGTGATCCACCCATCTCAGCCTCCCAAAGTGCTGGGATTACAGGCATGAGCCAATGCGCCCAGCCAAGGAAATTAAATTCTTTCCAAGGGACGATAATACCATCCAATTTTTATATTTTAATTTAAAAATTACCAGTCTTGCCAGGAAACAAGACCAAATGACAGAAAACCAAGAGAAAAAAATATACACTAGAAGTATGTACCCAAAGGTGATCCAGATATTAGAGTTCTCAGATACAGGCTTTCAAATAACTCTAATATGTTCCCCAAAAATAGATGAAAAGATGGATAATTTCATCAGAGAACTGGAATCTAAGGAGGAGGGAGAATCCAATATAAATTCTAGAGCTTAAAAATAAATTAATTAAAATAAAAATTCAGTAGATTAGTCCCACAGCAGGTTAGACACACTGGAAAACAGATCAATAGAAAAGATCTAGATTAAATTACACAGAAATAGGGTAGAAAATACATTAAAAACATATGAGACATACAGGTCATGGTTAAAAGGTCTAAGAAATACATACTAGAGTCCTAGAAGAGAGGAAAAAGACAATGAGAAGGAAGCAATACTAAAGAACTCCTGGGCAAGAATTTTACAAAATTGATGAAAGACATCAACTCACAGATCCAAGGTGGGAGGACTGCTTGAGCCTGGGAGGTGGAGGTTGCAGTCAGTCAAGAATGTGCCACTGTACTCCAGCCTGGGTAACAGAGTGAGACCCTGTTTCCAAAAAAAACAAAAAAAAGGCAGAACGTTGATAATTGCTAAAGCTATGTGTTAGGTATATATGGGTTCATTATGTTTACTTTATGTATGTTTGAGATTTTTTTAATACTGTATAAAGATATTTTTAAGTAACTGACACTAAATACTCCAAATAAAAGGCACAGATTTTCTGATCTACAACTACATGCAACAACATGGTTGACTCTTATACGACATTTAACAAAAGAACCAGAAACAAAAATGTTTCTGTATGGTTTTATTTATTCTGAATAAGAAAACAAATAAAGCTTATCTATGCCATTAGAAATTGGGGTAGGCCAGGCACAGTGGCTCATGCGTGTAATCCCAGCACTTTGGGAGGCTGAGGTGGGCGGATCACCTGAGGTCAGGAGTTCGAGAGCAGCCTGGCCAACATGGTGAAACCCCATCTCTACTGAAAATACAAAAATGAGCCAGATACGGTGGCACATGCCTGTAATCCCAGCTACTCGGAGGCTGAGGCACGAGAATCACTTGAACCCAGGAGGCAGAGTCTGCAGTAAGACGAGACTGCGCCACTGCACTCCAGCCTGGGCCACAGAAGGACACTTTGTCTCAAAAAAAAAAAAAAGAAAAAGAAAAGAAATTAGGGTAAAAGTTACCCCTAGGAGAGTAGGGACTGGAAGGAGCCATGAGGAAGAGTCTTGGAGGCAGGTAGTATGTTGTATCTTGATCTGGGTTTAGATAACACAGATGTGTTCAATTTCTGAAAATTCATAAAGCTTATCACTTATGATCTATGGACTGTTCTGTATAAATATTACACTTCACTAAGAGTTTTGGTAAAGTCAAAAATCGGCAGTCAGCATAAAAACAAAACCCAACTATATGCTGTCACAAGAGACATGCCTTAAATATAAGCACACAAGAAGATGGAAAGTTACAGGATGAAAAAGATACCCTATATAAACACTAACCAAAGAAAGCTGGAGCAATCTCTACATCAAAGTAGCCATTAAGGCAAAAAGCATTGCTAGAAGTAAAAAACGACATTTCAAGGTAATAAAGGGGTCAAGTCACCAGGAGGATATAACCATTCTAAATCTGTATGCATTTAATAATATAGCTTCAACATATATAAAGCAAAAATGACAGAACTGAAAAGAGAGATGGAAAAATCCACAGTCATTCAGTACAAGAAGCAAACAGTGAAGATATTAAAGATTTGAACAGCATGATTGACAAATTTGACCTGACATAGCTGACCTGCAGGATACACACTCTGTTCTTTTCCTTTTTTTTTTTTTTTTTTGAAACAGAGTTTCACCCTTGTTGCCCATGCTGGAGTCCAGTGGCACAATCTCAGCTCATTGCAACCTCTGCCTCCCAGGTTCAAGCAATTCTCCTGCCTCAGCCTCCTGAGTAGCTGGGAAGACAGGCGTGTACCACCATGCCTGACGAATTTTTTTTATTTTTAGTAGAGATGGGGTTTCACCATGTTGGCCAGGATGGTCTCGAACTCCCAACCTCAGGTGATCCACCGGCCTCAGCCTCCCAAAGTGCTGGGATTACAGGCGTGAGCCACCACGCCTGGCCTTTTTTTTTTTTTCTTTTTTTTTGAGATGGAGTCTCGCTCTGTCTTGCCCAGGCTGTAGTGCAGTGGCGCGATCTCAGCTCACTGCAGCCTCCACCTCCTCGGTTCAAGCAATTCTGCCTCAGCCTCCTGAGTAGCTGGGATTACAGGCACATGCCACCACATCTGGCTAATTTTGTATTTTTAGTAGAGACGGGCTTTCACCATGTTGGCCAGGCTGGTCTTGAACTCCTGAACTCAGGTGATCCGCCCAACTTGGCCTTCCAAAGTGCTGGGATTACAGGTATGAGCCACCACACCCAGCCACTCTTTTCAAATATACATGAAGCATTTGCTAAAATAGACCAAATCGTGGACTATAAAGCAAATCTCAACAAATGTCAAAGAAATGAAATAATATAGAGTATGTTTGTATGTTTTCTGACCACAGTGAATTAAGTAGGAAGCAATAATAAAAAGATAGCAGGGGTCCGGGCGCAGTAGCTCACGCCTGTAATCTCAGCACTTTGGGAGGCTGAGGCAAACGAATCATGAGGTCAAGAGATCGAGACCATCCTGGCCAACATGGCGAAACCCCGTCTCTACTAAAAATACAAAAAAAAAAAAAAAATAGTTGGCTGTGGTGGTGTGTGCCTGTAGTCCCAGCTACTCAGGAGGCTGAGGCAGGAGAATCGCTTGAATCCAGGAGGCAGAGGTTGTAGTGAGCCAAGATCACGCCACCGCACTCCAACCTGGCGACAAAGCGAGAATCCATCTCAAAAATAAATAAATAATAAAAAGGTAGCAGGGAAGTCATAAAATATTTGGAAAGCAACCAATGTATCTCTAAAAATTATCACTCAGGTCAAATTAGAAAATATTTTGAATTGAATAATAATGGAAACGTGGCCACGCATGGTGGCTCATGCCGATAATCCCAGCACTCTGGGAGGCTGAGGCAGGCAGATCACTTGAGGTCAGGAGTTCGAGACCAGCCTAGCCAACATGGAGAAACCCCCATCTCTACTAAAGATACAAAAATTGGCCAGGTGTGGTGGCGCATGCCTGTAATCCCAGCTACTCGGGAGGCTGAGGCAGGAGAATCATTTGAACCCAGGAGGCAGAGATTGCAGTGAGCCAAGATCGTGCCATTGCACTCCAGCCTGGGGGACAGACTGGGAGACTCTGTCTCAAAAAATAATAATAATAATAGAAATGCGGCATAACAAATGTGTCAAGTGTAGCTACAGAAGTTTTTAGAAGGCAAATGATGGCTCTAAATGCATGTATTAGAAGAGATCTTTAAAAATCAAATGACCTGGCTGGACACATGACCTGGCATCAGCACAGTGGCACACGCCTCTAATCCCAGCACTTTAGGAGGCCAAGGCAGGCGGCTCACCTGAGGTCAGGAGTTCAAGACCAGTCTGGCCAACATGGTGAAACCCCGACTCTACTAAAAATACAAAAAATTAGCCAGGCATGGCGGGGCACGCCTGTAATCCCAGCTACTCAGTAGGTTGAGGCAGGAGAATCGCTTGAACTCGGGAGGCAGAGGTTGCAGTGAGCCAAGACCGCACCACTGCACTCCAGCCTGGATGACAGTGAAACTCCGTCTCAAAAAAAAAAAATCAATGGCCTAATGACCTAAAAATATCAGTGACCTAGGCATTCACCTCAAGAAGTTGGGGGGAAAAAGCTGGAAAAAGAACAGCAGATCAGGGGCTTGAGGGCACATGGCTGTAGTCCCACCTACTCAGGAGGCTGAGGTGGGAGGATTACTTGAGCCCAGGAGGTGGAGGCTGCAGTGAGCTAGGATCACATTACTGCACTCTAGCCTGGGTGAGAACCTGTCTCAAAAACAGAGGAGGGGGAAGGGGAGGGAGGAGGGGAGGCAGTGGGAGGGGAGGGGAAGGGAGGTGGGAGGGGAGATGAGGGGAGGGGAGTGGGGGAAGGGGAGGAGAGGAGCAGAGGGGAAGGGGGGTAGGGGAGAGAAAGGTACAGGGGAGGGGAGATGAGGGGAGGGGCGTGGGGGAAGGGAAGGAGAGGAGCAGAGGGGAAGGGGGGAGGGGAGAGAAAGGTACAGGGGAGGGGAGATGAGGGGAGGGGCGTGGGGGAAGGGGAGGAGAGGAGCAGAGGGGAAGGGAGTGGAGAAAAGAGAGATGGCACAAACCATTAATATCCGTCACCACAGATCTTACAGATATTAAAAAGATTGGGCATGGTGGCTCCTGCCAGTAACCCCAGCACTTTGGGAGGCCAAGATAGGAGGATCATTTGAGGCCAGGAGTTCGAGACCAGCCTAACATAAGACCGTGTTTCTCCCCCTCCAAAAAAAGACAATATTATGAACTTTATGCAAATTATTTGAAATTTTAGATAAAATGAAAAAATTCCTTGAAAACCACAACTTACCAAAACCACAACTTACCAGAAATAAAATAGAACATCTGAATAGTTGTATTTTTATAAAAGAAATAGAATTTGTAATTTAAAGTCTTTCCACAAAGAAAACTCTAGGTCCAGATGGCTGGTGACTTCTTCCAAACACATAAAAAATAAATAACATCAATCCTACACTAGCACTTTCAAAGAATAGAAAAAGAGAGAACACTTCTCCACACATTGTAAGATATCAGCATAGCCTTGTTAACAAAACCCAACAGGGATCTTACAGAAAAGAAAAGAAAATCTGGCAATACATAAAAAGGGCAGACCAGGCGCTGTGGCTCACGCCTGTAATCCCAGCACTTTGGGAGGCCGAGGCGGGTGGATCGCCTGAGGTTGGGAGTTCGGTACCGGCCTGGCCAAAGTAGTGAAACCCCCTCTCTACTAAAAATACAAAACTTAGCCAGGTGTGGTGGCGGGCGCATGTAATCCCAGCTACTTGGGAGGCTGAGGCAGGAGAATCGCTTGAACCCGGGAGGCGGAGGTTGCAGTGAGCTGAGATTGTCCCACTGCACTCCAGCCTGGGCGACAGAGCGAGACTCCAACTCAAAAAAAAAAAAAAAAGAAAGAAATGGGGGACGGACAAGGAGTCTCTCAGTTCAATTCCCCCTTCCCCAGCCCATTTCACCAAAGCCTGAAGCCGAAGAGAAGAACACGAGCCCCAGCATGGCGGGTGCAGCCACCCCCGCCTTCCACCACCAGACAAACTCCGTGGCCACCGCCCGCTCCGCCAGTGCGCATGCGTGACACCGGTCGGCCGCTGGTGTGCACCTGCGTCTTAGAAGGAGTCCGGGCGGGGAGGGGCGGGGCTCAGACGCTGCGCACGCGCACTCGCGACCCCTTGCCTCCTTTTGCTTTTTCTGGCGGGAAAAGCTCACGCGCACCTCCCCCAACTCAACTGCCGTTCGTCGTTCGTGGACGTCCGTTGTGTCTCGAGACTAGGACGTGGCTCCAGGTGCGCCCTGCCCCGCGGCGAGGTTCCCCAGAATGGCCCTTCCCAGCCCCTACCGAAATCCTAGTGAAGCCCCCCATATTGTGGGAGAGATTCCCCTGCGTCAGGGCCCCCCAAATCCTGACCACTTGGGAGGCCGAGGCGGGCAGATCACGAGGTCAGAAGATAGAGACCATCCCGGGGAAGTGAAACCCCGTCTCTACTAAAAATACAAAAAATTAGCCAG
Organism: Pongo pygmaeus; assembly: GCF_028885625.2. NCBI lineage: Eukaryota > Metazoa > Chordata > Mammalia > Primates > Hominidae > Pongo > Pongo pygmaeus. The sequence continues at coordinate 55,520,373 of NC_072393.2, forward strand.
GCGTAGTGGCGCGCGCCTATAATCCCAGCTACTCGGGAGGCTGAGGCAGGACAACTGCTTGAACCTGGAAGGCAGAGGTTGCAGTGAGCTGAGATCGCGCCACTGCACTACAGCCTGGGTGACAAGAGTGAGACTCCGTCTCAAAAAAAAAAAAAAAAAAATCCTGACCACATCCCCTCAGAAATACTGAAAGGAGTCCACCAGGAAATCTTGTAGGTGACCCCCGAAATCCTGTCAGAATCGTCTAGAAATTCTGTCAGACTTCTCCCTCAGAGCCTGCCAGAAACTTTCCCCAAAATCCTATTACTCTCCCCAAATCAGCAGAGCCACCTAGACTCCTGTCAGAGATCCCCAGAAATCCTGGCAGTTCCCCTCCCAAACCCAGTCAGACCTCAGATTCTGTCAGAGAGCACAGAAGTCCATCAAAGACACCCCAGAAATGGAGACCCCGAAATGCACTCAGAGACCCCCACAGAAATCAAGACCCTCCAAATCCAGCCAGAGACCCCCAGAAATCCAGAGACCCACCTAGAAATCAAGACCTCCAAAACCAAGCCAGAGACCCCCAGAAATCCAGTCAGACCCCTGCAGAAATCAAGACCCCCAAAATCCAGCCAGAGATCCCCAGAAATCCAGTCAGAGACCCCCGCAGAAATCAAGACCCCCAAAATCCAGAGACTCCGAATAAATCAAGACCCCCAAAATCCAGTCAGAGACCCCCAGAAATGAAGACCCCCAAAATCCAGTCAGAGAACCCCCAGAAATCCAATCAGACCCCCGCAGAAATCAAGACCCCCGAAATCCAGCCAGAGACCCCTGAAATCCAGTCAGAGACCCCCACAGAAATCAAAATCCCGAAAATCCAGCCAGACACTCCCCAGAAATCCAGCCAGAGACCCCCCCAAAATCCTGTCAGAGCCCTTGAAAGCCCACCAAGGCCCACACCACCCAGAGCTCCTGCCAGGGCCCCATCCTGCTTCAGTGTCCCCGTCCCAGTCCTGTCAGAGCCCCGAGATCAACCAACACCCCCGGGGTCCCTCAGGACTCCATCCCGAACCCACCCCGTGCGCCAGGGCCCAGCCAAGGCCATCGCCCCCCTTTGCACCCTGCAGGGTGTTCCAGACCCTAGAAGGGCCTCTCTTCAAATACCCGTGTTTCCAGAATGGTGGCAGCGGGCCCTCGTGGCTTGGGGAGAGCAGGCGCTGGGGGAACTGGGTGAGGACAGGCGAGCCCAGGCTCGACTGGTGGCCCCAAGGGGCGCCCATGCCCGCTGTGATGATAGCAGCGCCCAGGTCTCTCTGTAGCCCCCAGAGTGCGGCCACTAAGGTGCTGGGTCAGCCTGGGTGGAATGGAGGCAGGATGGGGACCCCCAAACTCCTGTCACTGCTGCAGGGACTGCCCAGAGCAGCTGCAAGTGGGGCTGGCAGGGACGAGGAGGAGGTGGCCTGGGCTTGGGGGACCATGTACATCCGGAGTTGGAACCCAGGGGAGCAGCAGGTTTGGGGCCGTGATGAGGAGAGACCTAGGGGTTGCCCGATGGAGAGAAGGGACAGGAAGAGGCAGGAGCTTCGGAGACTGCTCGAAGCCACTCTAGCCTGAGGGACTGGAACTTAGTCCGGGGGCATTAGGGAGCCATGGGAGGATCAGGAGCAGGGGCAAGTCAGGATCAAACTCCCGTGAGAAGCCAGCCGGTCAAATCCAGGCTGATACGGCAAGAACGGCAGCTGCCCAGGGCCGTGTGGGAGCCAGACACGGCCCCTCGCTTCCCAGAAGAGGCCACGTGAAGCCGAGGCAGGATGCAGGAGGGCCTCTGAGGCAGAGACCTGGGCGTGGGAGCGGTCCGCAGCTCAGAGTGGCTGGAGCATCATGTGCAATTTGGGGTGCTGAGGTGGGCGGTCAGCCGTGCAGGGCCTTGGCGTCAGGGCCAGGGTCTATCCTGTCCCCAGGGTTCGGGGAGCCAGGGAAGGGTACTTAGCAGGGGAGGGGCAGGTCAGCTCTGGGGTCCTGTGGGGACAGACTGGAGGGCAAGCCTGGGGATAGGAGGCTGGGACAAAGGCCCGGGAAGAAGAGCAGGCAGCCTGGGCTGGCGACAAGCCATGTGAAGAAAGGGAGGCAGTGACCTCCCCCACCCACCCGCTAGCCCCTTTGATGTCAGCCACCTCGTTCCCCAGCCCACACCTCCAATCCATAAAACAGGTCAGAGCAGAGCTGCTCAGGTCCCAGCAGGGGTGACAAACAGGTTGTGAGGACCCAGAGGTCCTGGGGCACAGGTGGGGCCAGGCAGGCCCCGACCCTTGGTGGCTGCTCTGAGGACACCATTCCCCTGCTTCTGCTTCCAGGAGTGCTCGGGCCAGCTGGTCCTTTTCCCGTCCCTCCCCGTGAAGGAGGGAGGCTGGTAGCTTTGCCAGCAGCTGCACCGCGGCAGGGGTGGCCCATGGACCTGCCCGAGGGCCCGGTGGGTGGCCCCACTGCGGAAAGTAAGTGGCTGGGACACTATTTGCCCCAAGGAGGGTAAGGAGGGAGCCATGGGTGAATGGGTGCCAGGCTGCGACTCTGGGACTTGGGAGAGGTGGCTGGGGGTGGCTGAGCCTTTGCATGGGTGCGGAGTGGAAGGGAGGGAAGGGACTCTGGTAGATTAAGTGCCTACTGTATGCCCACCCACCTGTCTGTACCCCTTATCTCCTGTGGGAAGGCTGGACTGTGTGAGAGCGCAAGCAGCCGCACCCCTTACTCCATTCAGATCGCTGCCCAGATGGCACTTCTTACTTTATGTAAAGCAGCTGCCCTGTGACACTCTCTCCCCTGCCCCGCTTCACTTCTCTTCATAGTGCTCACATGTGTATGTCATGTTTTGTCTGTCTCCCCCACTAGAGCATGAGCTCCACAAGGCAGCGTCTGTGTTATTCACTCTAGTATTCCCAGTCCCTAGAGCAGCGCTGTCCTGTGGAAGTATAATATGAGCCACATAGGTAATTAATTATTTTTAAAAGAAAAAAGGAACAGGTGAAATGAATGGTGATAATAGATTTTCCTTATATAGCCAGACTAATACCGTGTATATTATATATGTATACAGGATATAGATATATAGAGATATATATATGTATATATCCAGTATATAGCCAATATAAAAAATGTATTCAGATATTCTGTTGTTTTCATACTAAGTCCTAAAGATCTACTGTGTACTTTACGCTAACAGAGCATTTCAATCTATACTCGCCTCAGTTCAGGTGCTCCAGAAGGAGAGAGTGCCCTATTGGTTGGGACCCCAGAGCAACTCCTGACTCATCGTAGGAGCTCAGTTACTGTTGAATGAACGGATGGATATAGGCTGAAAGGGTGTGAAAGCTGGCTTCAGAGGGTGGGGAGGAGGCACTGGGGTTGCCTCTCTGAAACTCATCTGCCAAGTGAGAGAGCCCAGTCTGATGGGGATGGTAGGGCGCCTTTCTTAGAGGCTCCCAGGCATCCACGGCACAGCCTGTGTCTTTTTCTACAAAGCCCCAGACCTCAGGAGGCTTTCCAGATAGGAGTGTCAGAGGCAGACACCAGGGTGTGGGAACCAGAGGACAGGCTGTCTAGTGACGGCCATCTAAACTTCACCTGCACCAGCAGAGGGCGTGCAGCCACCAGGATCCGGGTGGCAAGGGCTGAGACAGCTTCGAGAGGCTCTGGAAGGAAAGGTAGGAACACACCCAGAAGGAGAGATGGAGACAGAGGAAGGCAGAGGGAAAAAGAAATAGCAGAGGAAGGAAAGAGAAGGCTTAGGGAATGGAGAGTCTCTGAGATATGGGAAGGGAAGCACAGAGACTGAGATACAGGGAAGAAAACGGGGACAAGGGACGTGGAGGCAGAGAGACAGGACATGGGGAAGAGAGACTGGGAGAAAGATAGAAAGAGCCAAAGAGAAAGTAAAGAAGAGGCAAGGACAGAGACGTAGAGGAGAGAGATAGAGACACTGAGGAAGGAGATCTTTCTCAGGAACAGGAATGATGTCTCCCTGGGGGAATCCTGGGATGCGACTTCAGACACATGCTGATCCTCAGAGCCAGCACGACCTGATGCCAGTCCTGAGTTCTATCCCCAGCTTAGCTCTCTCTGGCAAGCAGCCCTGGGTGAACGATCTCATTGGGCCTCAGGGTCCTCATTCATGTAACATGAGAAAGACAGTGAGAGGGCTGGGTATGGTGGCTCACGCCTGTAATCCCAGCACTTTGGGAGGCCAAGGTGGGCAGATCACTTGAGGTCAGGAGTTCGAGACCAGCCTTGCCAACAGGGTGAAACACCATCTCTACTAAAAATACAAAAATTAACTGGGCCTGGTAGCAGGCACCTGTAATCCCAGCTACTCGGGAGGCTGACACAGGAGAATTGCTTGAACCTTGGAGGCAGAAGTTGCGGTGAGTGGAGATGGCGCTACTGCACTCCAGCCTGGGTGACACAGCGAGACTCCATCTCAAAAAAAAAAAAAAAAAAAAACAGTGAGAGGAGGAAAACAGACTGGGGCTAAAGCCCTGGTCTCCCCTAACTGCGAGTTCACACACCCCTTCCCAAGGGCCAAACCTGGGTTCAAGATGGGGGGGTGCAAATTTCACTCACTACAAAGAACCCCGGAAGAGTTAGAGGGATGAGAAAGTTGACTCATATGTTAAACAGGGTGACCTTTGGCGAGTTCTTAGTTTCTCTATGCCTTAGTCCCCTCATTTGTAAAGTAGGGATTATAATAGCATCGATTATTATTATGCTACTAGACAGTTCATGTAAAGTGCTCAGAAAAGGCCTGGCACCTACTAAATGCTCAATAAGTGTTCAATTCTATTCTTGAGTCCCCACCACGTGCCAGGCCCTCTGCCAAAGCCTTTCTAGACTTTATCTCATTTTCTCTCTAGGAAAGAGGTAACACCAACCCCATTTTCCAGAGGAAGAAACCGAGGCCCAAGAGAAGTTGAGTCCATTGCCCCAAGTGCCACCACTTGTCTGAGGCCAAGCCTCGGTTTCCCCCTGGATCTACCCAGTCCTGCAGCCTGTGCTCAGTGAGCTGCTGCACCCAGCTGTTCAAGGCCAGGGCAGGGAGCCTAGAAGGTCACTTCCAGCCCTGGGAGAGAGGCTGGGCCAGCCCAGTGGCTCCTGCAGTTGAGAATCTCTCCCTATGTCATGGAGCATTTGTTGAGCACCTGCCATCTGCAGGTGTTGTGGCTACAACAGTAGACAAATAGACCCCAGGACATGTGTGTGTGTGTGTGTGTGTGTGTGTGTGTACATGTGTGTGCTTCACATACACAGAGCTAACTCAGCCCTGGTGAGGAGGATCACTCTACCCACCCCCCCAGTAGGGAAACCGAGGCTCTGAGAGAAGAGACTTCCCCACAGATGTGCAGCTGGACTCTGCACCCAGGTCTATCTGACACACTGATCCAGCTCATAACCATTCCCTCACTGCCCACCCTGCCTGGTTTACCCCATCCCTCCATGTCTCAGCCCCTGGCCATGGGCTCCAATGATGCCACCCTCGCCTTAGGGATGCAGGGAGGAGAGAGACCTGGTCCCCAGGGTGGGCTGGGAGACCGGAGATGCAGCAGGCGGGATCGATCTGGGCTGCCCATGCATTATTGGATTGTTCCTGGCTCCTGGGCCCCCCTTCACTCTCAGCTCCTCCCAGAATCCTCTCTTCTTTGCCCTCCCCCGCCCTGTCCCTCTCTGAGTCCAGCCTGGGAGGCTGGAGAGGGGAGGAGGAAAGGGTGATCTCAGAGCGTCCTTCTCTGGGCTCCTAAGCCAATTGGACACAAAAAGACAGCAGGGGGGACTTCCTGGTCTGAAAGATGGGGGGAAGTAACTCAGAGACCCTCACATTGTTGCCCCCTCCTGAAGCTTCCTGCTGTTCCCCGCCCGCCCTAACTCTCAGTGCTCTGAGTGAATTCCCTCCCGGCTGTAGAGCCCAGGAGGCTGAGGACCTGGAGTCACCCCTCTTCCTTCCTCATTCTTCTCACTGGTGAGCTGAGCCCTCTTGTCTCCCCAGTGTACCTCTGGGAGCAGCCTGAGGAGGCAAGGCTGGGGATGCCGGTCAACTTGGAGGAGCAAATACTCAACTCCACGTTCGAAGCTTGTGACCCTCAGAGGACAGGTGGTGGGGGCAGGAGGGGTGCTGGGGACCAGTGCGGGCAGGATAGGGGTGGAGGCTGGGAATTGGGGAGCCTCAGAGAGAAGACTGGGCTAGGGCCCCCTCTTGGGGGTATTGCAAGAACAAAGTGGGTGATTATGGGAAGCTTCAGGAAGAAGAAAGTGGATAATGGGGTGAAGGCCTTTTAGAATGAGGAAAACTTGGGGGACATTGATGGAAGAGGGCAGAGTTTTGGGGTCATGGGATAGGGGAGGGAGGCAGCCACCATGGTGGCATGGGGCATGGCTGGTGCTGTCCCCATGTCCATCCCCTTTGGTTTACCCTGTGATGGGGGGATGACTGGGCCCCATTTCCAGGTGAAAAAGTGGACTCAGAGGAGGGGAAAGGGCTTGCCCAGTGTGTCTCCACTGGGCCATGGAGCAGGAGTGCCACCAGCCTAGCCAGTGACATCCTGCTCCCAAGCTGCTGCCAGTCTATACCCACCACTCCCCACCTGCCCCAGACCCCCTCACTGCATGCTCTGTCCCAGGCACTGTGGCCGTGGCCCAGGTGCTGGCCTACCTGGAGGCTGTGACAGGCCAGGGCCCCCAGGATGCACGCCTCCAAACATTGGCCAACAGCCTGGACCCCAATGGGGAGGGCCCTAAGGCCACTGTGGACTTGGACACTTTCCTGGTTGTCATGCGTGACTGGATTGCTGCCTGTCAACTACATGGGTGAGTCCCCATATCTTCATCCTCCTCTGGGAAGTCCTTCCTAAGATCTAACCTCATACCTGCTTACTGGAGCCAGCATCCTTTAGACCCAAGGACCTACTGTGTTTGGAACGAGGCTGTGGAGAGAAAAATGAAGAGATGGGATTCAGAGGGGGTAGATAGGGAGTCTGAGGACAAAATAATTTGGATGAGGAAGCAGAGGGGGTCTGGGAGACAGAAATAAAATGGGGCTGGAGAAGGGAGGAGTTTGGGGCTGACAGAGGTCCCTCCCCATCCCTTCACCAAACCCACTCATTGCCCCTCCTGCTTTTCCATCTGGCCACGGGCACTTGCCATCTGGCCTCATCCTCCTACCCTGTGGTGCCAGCTCTCACCTGACCCCGTCCCTCCTCCCACCTGCAATCCCCCTGCCTGTGGCTGGTGAGGCCTGAGGGGCAGCTACAGTGGGGCGCTAAGCTTCATCCCTTTGATACAGGGGATTAGAGCTGGAAGAGGAGACCGCCTTCGAGGGAGCCCTGACCTCCCGGCAACTGCCATCTGGTGAGATTGCTATATATAGAATGAAGCAGGCAGGCCCTGGGTCAGACAGTGTGGGGACTTACCACCCAGGGCAGAGCAAGGGATAGGGTAGGAACCAGAGACCTTTACTGTAGCCTAGAGCTGTGAGTGTGGCTTTCTAGGTCCTCAGTCCCTTCCCTCCCTGAGCTTTGGGGTTTTTTCTTCAGAGGGTGGTTTCCAACTCTTCCTCCTCACACCAGCCCTATTAGAGAGGCCTTCGAGGCCCCGCCTACCTCTGCTCCATCATTAACATCACCTCTCCTCACTCTAGTCCAGGCATTCACAGGCCCACTGGTCTTGCTGCCCTTCCTCGAATGTGCCCCACTTCTGCCCAGCACAGGCCCTTGCTCAGGCTGTTCCCCTCCACTCCTCACTCCCCACCCCCCTGGACTTTTTTTTTTCTGAGATAGAGTTTCGCTCTTGTTGCCCAGGCTGTTGTGCAATGGCGCGATCTCAGCTCACCGCCACCCCCGCCTCCTGGGTTCAAGCAATTCTCCTGCCTCAGGCTTCCGAGTAGCTGGGATTACAGGCATGCGCCACCATGCCCGGCTAATTTTGTATTTTTCATAGAGACGAGGTTTCTCCATGTTGGTCAGGCTGGTCTCGAACTCCTGACCTCAGGTGATCCAACTGCCTTGGCCTCCCAAAGTGCTGGGATTACAGGCGTGAGCCACTGCGCAAGGCCATCATCCTTCACACCTCTGGCAAAGGGAAAGCCCTGGTATGCCCCTGGCTAGAGTTCCTTGCTCCCCATGCTCACTCCTAGACTTGTAGGCCTTTCCATTGGAACATCCATATGCAGAGGAAATCTGATTATCTAGTTAGCCACTGGCGCCTGGGTTTAGTTGGCTGGTTTGCTCACCATTATATCCCCAGGACCTCACACATAGGAGGTGCTCCATAAAAAAAGTGGTCATGATTACAGGCGTGAGCCTGTAATCCCTGCATTTTGGAAGGCCAAGGTGGGAAGAACATTTGAGCCCAGTAGTTTGCGACCAGCCTGGGCAACATAGTGAGCCACCATCTCTACTAAAAATAAAAAATTAGCTGAGTGCGGTGGCATGTACCTGTGGTCCCAGCCGGGACACTGAGTCAGGAGGATCGCTTGAGCCATAATTGCACCACTGCACTCCAGCCTGGGCAATAGAGCAGGATCCTGTCTTTAAAAAAAAAAAAAAAAAAAAATGGTGGTCATGTTCCATTTCTCTAGCCATACAAAAAAAGGTGGGGAAGGAAATTCTCTTCAACCTCCTTCATCAGGCTTGGGGACCCAGGGAGGGCTGCGAACAGAGGAGGGACTAGAGGCCAGGAGGCCAGAGAAGAGGCTCTGGTGAGGATCCAAGAGGAGAAAGCAAGGGCCGGAGCATGGAGCAGAGAGGAGGGGTGGAGCAGAGAGTCAGGGGCAGGAGGGAGAAGTCTGGGCTCTGCTGGACTGGGGGTGACAGGGAGCAAGGGAGCCAGGTCCGCCCAGTGGCTGGGTGGTCGGTGGGGGACCTGGGAAGGGGAAGGTGAAGTGCTGCCCAGTGTTGGGTGTAAAGAATGTGGGGGGTTGGGGTTATCTGGGAGATCCAGCCTGAGCTCAAGGTAGAAGACAAGCAAGAGGGCTTTACAGTAGGTATAACTGCAGCCCCAAAAGCCCATGAGATTCTCCAGAGCACAGGTGAGGGTGGAGCCAGATGGAATCCAACCTCATAACCCTGGGGCACCTTATATTTAAGGGTACCAGGGAGGCCAACACCCTCTTGTCTGTCTCCCTCCAGGATGCCCAGAAGCTGAGGAGCCAGCCAACCTGGAGAGCTTCGGAGGCGAAGACCCCAGACCCGAGCTGTACCTATCCTCACACCCGTCCCTGACCCTCCAGCCCACACCCTGTCCCCTCCAGCCTGCCGAGGCCTGGGTAGGGCTTGGGATCCTTCAGGGAAATGAATGAGGGACGGGGCTTTGCTGAAAGTTCAGGGAGAGCAGAGGAGTCTCTCTCCTGTTTATCTTTCCCCAAAAGAGCCACATCTCCCCACCACCAGCACCTACCTCGACCTGGGGAAATGAGTCAGGGGCTATGGACAGTGACCTGAACCCCTTCCTTGCCCCTAGACAAGCCACAGCTGACCTGCTGAGCAGCCTGGAGGACCTGGAGCTCAGCAACCGACGTCTGGCTGGGGAGAATGCCAAACTCCAGCGGAGCATGGAGACAGCTGAGGAGGGGTCAGCACGCCTTGGGGAGGAGATCTTGGCTCTGCGCAAGCAGCTTCACAGGTGGGCTGGACCCCACACCCACCCTCCCCAGCGCCCCTGCCTCCGTCCTCCCTGCAGCACCCGGCCTCTATCTCCCATGCTCGCGTCTGCATCCTGCTCTTTGACTCTGTACCTGTCCTTTCTTTTCCGTTTTCTGTTTTTTGTCTTTTGTGTCTCTCTGGTTCTTATCTCTTAGCCTCTGTTTTGGTCTTTTTATCTTTCCCTTGAGGGTTCAGACTTCTCTCTCTCTCTCTTTTTTTTTTTTTTTTTTTTTGAGACAGGGTCTCACTCTGTCACCCAGGCTGGAGTGCAGTGGGTATAATCATAGCTCATTGTAACCTCCGCCTCTGGGCTCAAGCGATCCTCCCACCTCAGCCTCCCAAGTAGCTGGGACCACAGGCCCACCACCCTGCTTGGCTAATTTTGTTTTATTTTTTATAGAAATGAGTTCTCACTGTGTTGCCCATGCTGGTCTCAAACTCCTGGGCTCAAACCATCCTCCCGCCTTATCCTCCCAAAGTGCTGGGAGTACAGGCCTGAGCCACTGCACCCAGCCTAGATTTCTCTCTTTATTCTTCTCCTCTCTCTGATTGTTCATGTCACTCGCCCTTTCATCTCTCTGTGCTTTGTCATTCTTCATGTTTATCATGGTCTCCCTGTTCTAGTCCCCCACTCTCTCTAGGTCTCTTTCCCACCTCCTCAGTCTTTTACTGGGTCTCTGTGCCCACACCAGGTCTCTTTCTCCTCTTTTCTCTCTGGGTCTCTGTATTCCCTTCTCTCTGGGTCTCTGTCCCTGCCCACCATCTGGGATCTCTCTGTTGCTAGTGTCTCTCAGAATGGATCTGTCTCTGTGCTTCTCTGCCTTCCTCTGTCTCGTATGGCTCATCCGCCCCCACCCGCATTCAGCACCCAGCAGGCCCTGCAGTTTGCCAAGGCCGTGGATGAGGAGCTGGAGGACCTGAAGACTCTGGCCAGGAGCCTGGAGGAACAGAATCGCAGCCTTCTGGCCCAAGCCCGGCAGGCGGTGGGTCTGGCCCAGGGGAAGGAAGGTGCCCTCTCTCTTCTTTGTTTCCTGGAGTCAGGGCGACAGAGTGTGACTATGGAGTAGGAAAGGGCAGAGGTCACCTGGCTTTCTCCCTCTCTCCAGGCCCTGCTCACCCTAGACTTTTTCAAGCTTACCTGCCATCCTTTTCATGACAAAGGAGACAGCAGGAGCCATCAGGGCTTCCCAGACCCATTCCCCCAGGCCCTGGTTGTGTTCTCAGGGGTGGGAGAAGGGCAACATGGGGGCAAGGAGGCTAGAAATGAAACCTTTGTCCTCTCTCTGGGGTTGGTCAGGAAAAGGAGCAGCAGCATCTGGTGGCTGAGATGGAGACTCTGCAGGAGGAGGTGAGCGGAGGCCCAGCACCCACTCCCACCCCTTCCCCAGTACTTAGGGTCTTCTTGACACCACTCCCTTCTGCCGCCAACACCCCAGCAGCTGCCACCAAACAACCTTCAGCCTGCTTGGGGAGGCCTCAGAATGTCAGTAGTGTGGGAATGTCCCTGAGGTTACATCACACTGTGAGAACAGCCATGGTTGACAAGAGTGTGAGGCATGGGGTCAGCCTACATGGCTTCAGGCTGAGGCCACCTACATAAGAATGGACCAGTCCCTCCCTTCTCTGTGCCTCAGTTGCCTCACCTGTAAAGATGAACAGAACAATGGCATCTGCCTCATTGGTTTGTGTGAGACTTCAACCAAAGGATACTTGTAAAGTCTTGGGCACAAGGTAGGACACATAGGATGTGCTTACTAAAAGTTAGCTAGCATTGTTTCTATATTAGTATTTTTTTACAGTGAATAAAACAGCCAGGCACAGTGGCTCATGCCTGGAATCCCAGCACTTTGGGAGGCCTAGGTGGGTGGACCCCTTTAGCCTAGGAGTTCGAGACCATCCCGGGCAACATGGCAAAACCTTGTCTCTACAAAAAATAGAAAAATAAGCCAGGCATGGTAGTGTGCACCTGTAGTCCAGCCACTCAGGAGGCTGAGGTGGAAGGACTGCACGAGCCCGGGAGACAGAGGTTGCAGTGAGCCAAGACTGCATCACGGCATTCCAGCCTGGGTGACAGAGCAAGAGCCTCTAAAAAAAAAAAAATTGGATTTGAAGTCAACCTTGAGTTCAAATCTCATCTCTGCCACTTACACAATAGGCAACCTTTAAGCATGTGACTTCTTCTCAAGCCTTTACTTTTACTTTCTTTCTTTCTTTCTTTTTTTTTTTTGAGACAGAGTTTCATTCTTGTTGCCCAGGCTGGAGTGCAATGGCGCGATCTTAGCTCATCGCAACCACCGCCTCCCGGTTCAAGCGATTCTTCTGCCTCAGCCTCCCAAGTAGCTGGGACTACAGGCATGTGCCACCACGCCTGGCTAATTTTGTTTTTTTGTTTGTTTGTTTGTTTTAGTAGAGACGGGGTTTTTCCCTGTTGGTCAGGCTGGTCTCGAACTCCCGACCTCAGGTGATCTGCCCACCTCAGCCTCCCAAAATGCTGGGATTACAGACATGAGCCACCGCGCCCAACCTACTTTTACTTTCTAAGAACTGGAAGAAGGGTATCTGTTCAGTAGGCTTGTTTTGAGGATTGACAGCATTTCACTGAGGGACTAGCAAACAATATGAAGAGACCGAGTTCAGCTTCACATTTAATTCAAGCCCCGTTCCATCCAAGACAGAAAAGCATCATCTTAGTTCATTCTGGGCCCACCTAATTTTTTTTAGATTGAAACAAACTCATCAATTGACAATGAAACCTGTCACCACCCCCCACCTCAAGGTGGTATCTAAGTTGCAAGAGACTGACTCAGGAGCCTAGTGCTCTAAGAGGCTGCTGGTCCTCACTCAATGTTTCTCCTCTCTGCTGTTCATGAGATAGATGGGTTTTGTCCAAGCGTTTGTCACCACTGTGTGCTGGCATCCACTGTGAGGCCCGCATTGTCTTTGGATCTCTGGACATACCATCTTCTTCATCTTCTGGTGATGATCCCTTATCTGGGCTGGGACTCTCACTCCACCACTTCCACACCCTTCCAGAGCCATGGAGGTGGTTTGGCTACTTTCCTGTGAAAGGGAAGAGGCTGGGGTCACTGCCCAAAGCCCCTGCCTCATTTCCCCAGGTCGGGGTGGGTGCTCATGGTGGGGAGATATGGCTTCTCTGGGGAAAGAGAAACAGGAGAGAGACTCCTCTGCTCTCCCTGAGCTGTTAGCAAAGTCCCTGTCCCTCACTCATTTCCCTGAAGGATCCCAAACCCCACCCAGGCCTTGACAGACCAGAGGACACAGGGCTGGGGTGGGCAGAGGTCTGGAGAGGACCCACCAATGAGGCCTCTTTGCTTTCACAAGAAAGTACCATCTCTATTATTCTCACACCGTGATGATTCTGAGAGTGCTCTGGGAAGTACACGCAAGGCCTCTCAGATCCCAAGACTTCCAGGGCTCTGTGGTTCTCCATCCATTCCCTCCACCCCTCATAGCTAGCCCTGGGTTAGGGGAAAACTCTGGGCTCATTTTCAGCCTATTCTCTTCACTGTCTGTCCTGCATTCCTCCCCCAGCTCTAAGGATCTCTGCCTAGTCCAGGCAGATCATGTATTCCCAAAAAATACCTTTGTCCTACATGTGCAGTGTTTTTTACACTGAAATCCAAAATCTTTCTGCTGTTTTCTGGCTCTTCCATGAAAACTCATCCCCTTGGGGCAATGGGAATCTCACAGCATGATGGCTGTACCATGTGAGACATGGAGTGCAGACAGGATGTGACAGTTTCTTTCAGAACGTCCCTTTTTAAGAGTGAAAAACTTGCCAGGCGCGGTGGCTCACACCTGTAATCCCAGCACTTTGGGAGGCCGAGGTGGGTGGATCACCTGAGATCAGGAGTTCGAGACCAGCCTGGCCAACACAGTGAAACCCCATCTCTACTAAAAATAAAAAAATCAGCCGGGTGTGGTGGCACACCGCTATAATCCCAGCTACTCGGTACTCGGGAGGCTGAGGCAGGAGAATCGCTTGAACCCGGGAGGCAGAGGTTGCAGTGAGCTAAGATGGTACCAGTGCACTCCAGTCTGGGCGACAGAGCAAGACTCAGTCTCAAAAAAAAAAAAAAGAAAAAGAAAAACTTTCCGGCTGGGCATGGTGGCTCACACCTGTAATCCCAACACTTTGGGAGGCCAAAGCAAGATTGCCTAGGCCAGGAGTTTGAGACCAACCTAGGCAACATAGTGAGAGCCCGTCTCTACAAAACAAAAAAAGTAAATAAAAGAATGAAAGGCCAGGCACGGTGGCTCACGCTTGTAATCCCAGCATTTTGGGAGGCCGAGATGGGTGGATCATTTGAGGTCAGGAGTTCGAAACTAGGTGAAACCACGCCTCTACTAAAAATATAAAAGTTAGCCGGGCGTGGTGGCGGGTGTCTGTAATCCCAGCTACTTGAGAGGCTGAGGCAGGAGAATCACTTGAACCCGGGAGGCAGAGGTTGCAGTGAGCTGAGATGTGCCACTGCATTCTAGCCTGGGTGACAGAGCGAGACTCTGTCTCAAAAAAAAAAAAAAAAAAAAAAGAATGAAAAACTTTCCCTGAAGCCCCCTGGCAGAACTTCCTGCCTTACAGTTCATTGCCATTCAGCCATTATAACCAGACTACATGGATAATATGGCCTCTGATGGGTCCAGAATGCTCCAGGGAAGAGAACAAAGAAATGATGCCTTCAATCTGCAGGACACTCATTTCCTTAACCAGAGGTTTAGAAGAAGGTGGTCTCTGGGAAGAAGGTGGTCTCTGGGTGGTTTGGTGGCTCCCTGGCTGCCTGTGGCCTCATGACTGCAGATGACTGCAACAGCTCCAATCTCATGTTCTCATTCAAAGTAGAAAAACGTGGGGCAAAGGGGAGTCAGGAGGCCAGTCATGGTGGCTCACGCCTGTAATCCCGCACTTTGGGAGGCTGAGGCAGACGGATCACAAGGTCAGGAGATCGAGACCATCCTGGCTAACACGGTGAAACCCCGTCTCTACTAAAAATACAAAAAAAAAAATTAGCTGGGCGTGGTGGCGGGCGCCTGTAGTCCCAGCTACTCTGGAGGCTGAGGCAGGAGAATGGCATGAACCCAGGAGGCGGAGCTTGCAGTGAGCCGAGATTGTGCCACTGCACTCCAGCCTGGGTGACAGAGCGAGACTCCGTCTCAAAAAAAAAAAAAAAAAAAAAAGGGGGAGCCAGGAAATGCCCCTCTCGTGGCTCTTTTCATCAGAAGCCTCTCACCCCACCCCCAGCAGCTCTTATATCTCACTGGCCAGAACTGGATCACATAACACCCCAGCTGCAAAGGAGCCCAGGAGAATATCTGACCTTTTTCAGCCTCTAGAGTGGCAGGTGAACAAGTGAGAAGCGGCGAGAATGGCTGCTGGGTTAGCTAACCAGCTGAGCTTCCTGCATCTGCCAAGATTTCCACCTTGACTCACTCCCATTGCTGGGGCTGGGACCCATCTGCCCTCAGACAGAGAGAGTAGATCCCTCGACAAAAGCAGAAGGAGTAAGCAGGGTAAATAGCAACCAGCAGTCTCATCTCTAGCTCCTCCCCACCAGGAAGGCCTGCTGCCAGGTTGAGTGCCTTGAGCAGCGTCTGGGACACCCTCGGCCCTTGATAAACTGGAGCTCTTCTTGGTTCCCTCCCCTCTACCTTCCCCCTGCACACAGCTGCCTACAGAGCATCTATAGATTGAGTTCTCAAGTTACAGTAGAATAATGCTGGAGTAACAAGACACTCAGACACTGAAGATCCAGGCAGCCTTCCTATGGAGAACCTACAAAGCTGGCTCAGGTTACTGCAGAAGGAGGCAGGAGCAGCTGAGTAACCAGGTTCCCTGCCGAGTGGCCCAGGATCTGGCCTGCAAATCCCTACCAGGTGGACAGATGTTGACACAGCACTCTTTTCCTGTCCTTCCTCTGCCCTTCACCTGGCAGCCCAGGCCCACTGAGACAGAGGGAGAGCAGCTGATGGAGGACTTGGAGCTGGCTGGAGAGAGGGAGAGGCTGGCCTTGGTATATCCCCTGGAGTGCCAAGAGGAGGGGTGTGGTGAAAGGGAACTCTGGACTGCTTCCATGCCCCAAAGTGCATTTCCCCAGTGACCACCTCGCCTTGAAACCCTGTGCAACTTGATGGGTTTTTGGTGCCCCTAAACTTTAGACTGGAATCTGGGCCATTTTATGCTCAGGTTCCATTTCATGGCTGGCATGGGCTGCCCTCTCCGGCCTATTGTTTTCCCAGTCAACTGTCCTCAGCCTTGAAGACTCAGCAACGCCTCCTCAGGAAGCCTGTTAGTGCTCCCATGGTACCCAGGCCGTAGGCCTCTCCAGAGCCCACCTCGTGCATTGTTACCCGCTTCTGCATCCATCTCCACCTCTAGAACCTAATTCCCTTTGTGTCCCATTCTCACCCAGGGCTGTGTCTGGCTCACATGAGAGTCTGAGGATTATAAACACAGGATTTGGAATCACACAGATTTAGGTTTGAGTCCACTTACCATGTGACCTTGCCAAGTCTTTTAGCCTCTCCTCTATAAAATTGGAAATGATTATACTATTAATAGGGCAACCAGACGTGGCATTACTCCTGAATGGCACAATTTTATATGTATAGCACGACCCAGTCTTGCCAAAAAATTGAACAAGAGTCTGGACAAGGCCCTGGATCTACCTACCAGTTTATAAGAAATAATGATAGAGGAAAGCGGTGAACATAACCACAGGGAACAAGAGCGCAATCAGCCTAATCAGAACGCACCAATCCTACAGGACAAGGGACCTGCTTTCTTCCACAGAATGAGGGCCTGAAGAGTGCCAGGATTGGGGTGGAGGGGGGAGAAATTACTGTCAGATTAAAAGAAGTAAGACATTTCAACCAAAAGCAATGATGGACCTTGTTTGGACCCTCAATCAAAGTAAATGTAAAGAAATCTCTGAGACAACCAAAATGAAAAAGGAGCACAGGCCGGGTGCAGTTCCTCACCCCTGTAATCCCAGCACTTTGGGAGACCAAGAAGGGTGGATTACCTGAGGTCAGAAGGTCAAGACCAGCCTGGCCAGCGTGGTGAAACCCCGTCTCTACTAAAAATACAAAAATTAGCCAGGTGTGATGGCGCGCGCCCGTAATCCCAGCTACTCGGGAGACTGAGGCAGGAGAATCACTTGAACCTGGGAGGCGGAGGTTGCAGTGAGCCGAGATCATGCCATTGCACTCCAGCCTGGGCGACAAGAGTGAAACTCCGTTTCAAAAAAAAAAAAAGAAAGAAAGAAAGAAAAAGAAGCGCAAACTTTCTAGTATGAGATGATACTGAGTTATTGTTAATTTTGTTAAGTATGATAGTGGTATTGTGGTTTTGCTAAAGGAAATAAGTCCTCAAGTAGGAGATAAATGCTGGAGTAACTACAGGTGAACTAATATGATGCCTGCGATTTGCTTTAAAGTAATCTACTTAAAACATCTGGAGGAGAGCCGGGTGCAGTGGCTCACACCTGTAATCCCAGCACTTTGGGAGGCGGAGGCAGGTAGATCGCCTGAGGTCAGGAGTTCAAGACCAGCCTGGCCAACATAGTGAACCCTCGTCTCTACTAAAAATACAAAATTAGGGAGCGTGGTGGCACATGCCTGTAATCCCAGCTACTTGGGAGGGTGAGGCAGGAGAATCACTTGAACCCGGGAGGCACAGGTTGCAGTGAGCCAAGATCGTGCCATTGCACTCCAGCCTGGGCAACAAGAGCGAAACTGCGTCTCAAAAAAAAAAAAAAAAAAAAAATTAGCTGGGTGTGGTGGCAGGTGGCTGTAATCCCAGCTACTAGGGAGGCTGAGGCAGGAGAATCACTTGAACCTGGAAGACAAAGATTGCAGTGAGCCAAGCTTGCACCATTGCATGCGAGCCTGGGCAACAAGAGCAAAACTCTGGCTCAAAAAAAAAAAAAAACATCTGGAGGAGAAACATCTCAGTTTAAACAAAACCGAGAAAATGCATATAATTATTGAAGCTGGGTGATAGATAATGTGGATAACAGGCTTCTTATATTGTTCTTTTGATTTTAAAATTGGGGATAAGAAATGAGTCAACACATGCAAAATGCTCAGTAAGTGTTAGCGATTATTAACCTATCTAATCCTTACAGCAATCCCATAAAGTAGGTCCTAGTTAAGCTCCGTTTTTTTGTTGTTGTTGTTTTTTTCCTGAGACAGAGTCTTGCTCTGTCGCTCAGGCTGGAGTGCAGTGGTGCGATCTTGGCTCACTGCAACCTCCGTCTTCCCAGTTGAAGCATTTCTCCTGCCTCAGCCTCCTGAGTAGCTAGGATTACAGGCACGCGCTACCATGCCCAGCTAATTTTTGTATTTTTAGTAGAGATGGGGTTTCACCATGTTGGCCAGGCTGGTCTTGAACTCCTGACCTTGTGATCCGCCCGCCTCAGCCTCCCAAAGTGCTGGGATTACAGGCGTGAGCCACTGCGCCTGGCCTAGCTCCATTTTTATAGATGGGGGAGCCACACTCAAAGAAATTAAAGCTGAGGTCCCACTAGAATGGTTGGAGGAATTAAATGGGTTAAAACATATGAAGTGCTTAGCATGAGGCCTGATGTATATCAATCAAGTGTTTAGCAAATATCTGCTGTTAATTTTGACATCACCATTTGCTGAAATGAATGTGATGAGCCATTCCTTCTTCTAGAACGGGAAGCTGCTTGCCGAGCGGGATGGAGTGAAGAAGAGAAGTCAGGAGCTGGCCATGGAGAAGGACACTTTGAAGGTGCCACTCTTTCCCAGTGCCTGACAACTTTCCACCACCCTGGGGCCATTTTTCCCATTTCCAGTTTCAGTGACTGCAGCCTGATGAGGGCAGGGTCTTCCATCAAGCTGTCAGGCTCCCAGGACCACCCAGGCATCCCTAAAATCCCTGAAGTCCTGGAACATCTCAGGAGGCTGAATAGGTGGGGGTGCCAGAGAGCAGGTCGGGCCAGACGAAGGGCAGGACCAAGGGGAGTCCTGGGAGGCTGGATGGACCGGCTCCTTTCTTGGCAGTGGCAGCTCTTTGAGTGCGAACACCTCATTTGCCAACGAGACACCATCCTCTCTGAAGTAAGTGGCCCGGGGAGGGAAAGAGATTTGCCTTCCATGTGCACCAGCCACTTCCTGCCCCTGGTCTAGAAAGGGAAGTCCTACTTGGGTCTGATCCTTGGATGTGCAGCCGGAGAGACTGACCCCTCAGGGATCTAGAAGCCCTTCTGCCCAGTGCTCTCCCTTGGGCCCCAGCTCTTCCCTCAAGCTCACCCTGTCCCTTAACCCCCAAGCCAGTCCCCCTGCCACCACCACCCCCAGTGTCTTTGGGGAACTGGTCCCAGTCTTATTTGGCTTTCGGCTTTCCCAGCGCACTCGCCATGTGGAGAGCCTGGCCCAGACCCTGGAAGAATACAGAGTGACGACGCAGGTAACTCAGCAGCCCTCACCACTCACCGCAGCCCTCGTCACTTCTCTTTTGCCATCTCGGACTTGCTGCCTCTCCTCCTCGTGCCTCTTCCTCTGTTGGTGGCCACATCTTGCTTCTTCCATCCTTAATGTATGACTGTATGAGTGTATGACTGACTGTATGTCTCCCCCTCTGTTTCTGTATCTGCCTTTTCACTTTTTCTCTGTTCCTTCCATTCACTTTCATTCTCTGTGGGTGTCTTCTCACATACCTCCTCTCCTTATCTTATTTTTTTTTTGAGACAGAGTCTTGCTCTGTCGCTAGGCTGGAGTGCAGTGGCACAATCTCGACTCACTGCAACCTCTGCCTCCCAGGTTCAAGCGATTCTCCTGCCTCAGCTTCCCAAATAGCTGGGACTACAGGTGCATGCCAGCATACCCAGCTAATTTTTGTATTTTTAGTAGAGACGGGGTTTCACCATGTTGGCCAGGATGGTCTTGATCTCTTGACCTCATGATCCGCCCCCCTTGGCCTCCCAAAGTGTTGGGATTACAGGTGTGAGCCACCATGCCCAGCCTCCCCTCCTTATCTTTATGTGTCTCTGCAAGGCTCGTGTGGGTTCCTGTCTCTGCCTCTAGGTCTAGGCTGTCTGTCTCCCTAGGCAAGTCTTCTCTGTTTGGCTCTGGTCTTTACCAGTCTCTTAGCCCTCGTGTTTCTCTTGCCTGTCTGTGAGTCTGTTTCCATCTATGTCTTTCATTTTTTCATGCATCTCTGCCTCTGCCTTCCTTCTTTTAATTTTCTTGGCTGTGCTTTTTTTTTTCTTTCTTTTTTGAGACGGAGTCTGGCTGTGTCACCCAGGCTGGAATGCAGTGGTGCAATTTCGGCTCACTGCAACCTCCGCCTCCTGGGTTCAAGTGATTCTCCTGCCTCAGCCTCCCAAGTAGCTGGGACTACAAGCGCGTGCCACCATGCCCGGCTGATTTTTTGTATTTTTAGTGGAGACATGGTTTCACCCTGTCAGCCAGGATGGTCTCGATCTCCTGACATTGTGATCTGCCTGCCTCAGCCTCCTGAAGTGCTGGGATTACAGGCATGAGCCACTGCGCCTGGCCTCTTGGCCTGTGCTTTAGCTTCTAGATTCCTGTTGCTCTCTGTCTCTCTTTGGCTTCCTGACATTCTGTCATGGCTTTCTTCCCTAGGCAGTATGTGTCTGGGGAACCCAAAGCAGTCAGGAAAGGGGAAAGAACCCCGGAAGAGGAGCCCAGGGGTGGGTGGGAGGGTGGGAAAAATGCAGAGCCAAATGCGCCCCCCACTTCCTCCTTTGCAGGAACTGAGGCTGGAGATTTCACGCCTGGAGGAGCAGCTGAGTCAGACCTGTGAGGGGCCCGATGAGTGAGTGGAACTTCAAGGGGTAGGAGGAGGCAGGAGGGGAGCCTAAGGGCAGGGACACCCTGGCCTCCAACCCCAAGGTGGGCAGGGAAGGGAGGCCAGCATGAGCTGACTGAGTGGCCACCAGGCACAGAGGCCACCTTCCTCCCTCCTCCCTGTATGGCCAGGCTACCTGAAGGGGTCCAGCTGAGAAGAGTGGGCTGGACCCAGCTGCTGCCCCCATCGCTGGGCTTGGAGATCGAGGCCATTCGACAGGTGGGCCTAACACCCCTGGAATAAGCTGCAGGCCACCAAGGCAGAATCTCCAAACATCTCCCCACTGTGATTCTCACACCAGCCTAGCCCTAACCCACATTGCTGCCAGAGGCTCCCATCGCAACCTTAGCTCTTCTCTAACTCTCTCTACCTCGGATCCTAACCCCAAACCCACTGGCAGCCCCAGGCCTGTGCCAGACCCCAGTCTGATCCAGCTGTGACTCACCCCTGTCTCGTCTCCCTCCATGACCATCTCACTCCTTAACTTCATCTCAAACCCACACCTCGGTGCTGGCACCAAACCCTCCCCGTTCCTGCTTCTGCGCACTCCCCAACCCCAGCCCCACACCAGCCCTTTTCTGCCTCTCATCCTATTTTCAGCCGCACACCTAAACCTATTTCTATCTCTGACCTTGTCTTCTACCTTAACATGGCTCTCCCTGACCTCGGAAACAACTTCTGTCCCAGAAACAGGAAGTGGCAACTGCTGATCTCTCCAACCCTCTGTGTGGGGTGTGGCAGTGGGAGGAAGTCATCCATGAGACCAGTGAGGAAGCTGAGTTTCCATCTGAAGCCCCAGCTGGGGGACAGGTGAGCACAAGAAAAGTTCTGAAGTCCAGGAGCTGGAAAGGGGCCAGGAGCTCCAGGTGCCGCCCTGGCCAGCCCATTCACTCACACTTTTGCTTGTTCCCCATTTGATAAGAAAATGTTAATTGAGGGCCCACTGTGTGCTGGACACCCAGCCACAAGCCAGACCAGACACCACCCCTACCCCAGGGACTGACATGCCAGCGTTGTAGACAAAGGTGAACAAAGCAAACACACAAGTTGCACTGTGGCTTTTATGGTTGGTTTGTTTTTTAGAAAACACTCTCGGGAATTACATTATTTAAAATCGTACTACTGTAGGAAGGGAATAAGTAAGTTGTTTATTCTAACATTTTAAGGATATATTAAGCATTTATGTTTCAAATATAAGCACCTTTAAGAAAAGCCAGCAAGCTCACTATGACATCTTTAACTCAGCAATAACCATTGGATTTTTTTTTTGTTTTTTTGTTTTTAGAGACAGGATCTTGTCTTATTCTGTTGCCCAGGCTGGAGTGAACTTGACTCACTGCAGCCTCAACCTCCTGGATAAGCAGTCCTCCCACCTCAGCCTCCCGAGTAGCTGGGACTACAGGCACACACCACCATGCCTGGCTATTTTTTTTTTTTTAATTTTATGTTTTATTTTGAGATGGAGTCTCACTCTGTCACCCAGGCTGGAGTGCAGTGGCACGATCTCAGCTCACTGCAACCTCCACCTCCCAGGTTCAAGCAATTCTCCCTGCCTCAGCCTCCCAAGCAGCTGGGATTACAGGCACCTGCCGCCACACCTGGCTAATTTTTGTATTTTTTAGTAGAGACGGGGTTTCGCCATGTTGGCCAGGCTGGTCTTGAACTCCTGATCTCAGGTGATCTGCCCGCCTCAGCCTTCCAAAGTGCTGGGATTACAGGCGTGAGCCACCATGCCCAGCCTTTTAAAAATTTTTTTATAGAGATGAGATCTCACTATGTTGCCCAGACTGGTCTCAAACTCCTGGGCTCAAACTGTCCTCCTATCTCAGCCTCCCAAAGTGCTGGGATTACAAGCATCAGCCACTGCACCTGGCTTTTTTTTTTTTAATTAATTTATTTATTTTGAGACAGAGTCTCACTTTCTTCTCTGTTGCCCAGGCTGGGGTGCAGTGGCATTATCACAGCTCACCGCAGCCTCAATCTCCCTGGACTCAGGTGATCCTCCCCTCTCAGCCTCCCAAGCAGCTGGAACCACAGGCATGTGCCACCTTGCATAGCTAATTTTTCTATTTTTTGTAGAAATGAGGTCTCCCTGTGTTGCCCAGGCTGGCTGAACTCCTGGGGTCAAGTGATCCGCCTACCTCAGCCTCCTAGAGTGCTGGGATTACAGGCATGAGCTACTGCTCTGGGCTCGCTCTCTCTCTTTTTTTTTTTCTTTTAAAGAAAATGTTGTAAACAGCTGTATAAACAATGCTGTATTGTCTTGAGAACTGCACCACTTCAAAGCTCTTTGCCATCCTTAAGAAGAGACTCATTTCTCTGATCACTTTTTCCCTGGTTTGAGAAAAGCTTCTGTTTCTCTTTGACACCAGAGCTTGTTTGGGTTCTTATTTAACTCTCCCAGTATCTCTGTAAGGCAGGCATCCTCATCTTGTTACTCATGGGAAACTGAGGCTCAGGGAGAAATCACATGCCCGTGGTCACACAGCTTGTTGGGGACAGAGCCTCATCCCTCAGAAGTGTAGGTTAGATTGGGCTTCTGCTTTGAGCTGTCAGATGCCCCTGAGAGACAGGCTTGTCAAGGGGAAGACTGAGCCAGGCCTGCAACCTGCGATGGGCCCAGGGATACAGAGCTGAGTCCCTTGGGGCCGGGCCTCTCAGTGCTCAAGGCCTGATAGGAGAGACCCTGCAAATGGGTTGCCCCAGTGCAGAATGATCATTGTGCTAGAGGTAGGGGATGGGCCTGTGGGAGCCCAGAGAAGAGGTATCTGTGTCAGGTCAGAGACTGGGGAAGATATTGAAGGAAAACTGATACTTGAGTGGAAGGAAGGAAGGAAGGATGGAAGGAGGGAGGGAGGGAGGGAGAGAAGGAAGGAAGGAAGCCTTCGAGGCACTGGCACAGCCTGTGCAAGGCCTTGTTATAAAATCATGATATGCTTGAGGAATAGAGGGTAGCTAGGGATGACTAGTGAGAGATGAGGCCAGGGCCAGATCATGAAAAGAAATCTCTGTCAAGCTAACAGATTGTACTTTTCTTCGTAAAGCCACAGGAAGGGTGGGGTCAGCTCTGGGCTTAAAAAGATCCCTCTGGGACCATGTGAGGGATCTACTGGAGGCAGGGAAGAGGCTGGAGCAATGGTGATGAAGCCTGAGCCAGGCCAGGGCCCTGGGGATGGAGGAAAAGGGACAGACAGACATAATTGGGGTGGAGGGACAGAGCAGGGGTCAGACGGGATGTGGGTGATGGGGAGGGAGGAAAGGAGGAAAGACTTGGAACTTGTGACCTCATGAGGTGAAATCTTGAGGGATGTCTGGGGGCTGCCTGGAAACAGTTGGGTGTACCAGCCTGGAGCTCAAGGATTGCATTTAGAAAACAATGTCAAGTTGGTTGTTGAGGTCAAGGGCAATGCTGATATGTCTCTGGAGAAACCGAGACGTACTTGGGTCCTGAGGGAGAGCAGATAGACCCAGCCCAAGTCTGGGAACCTGGGATGAGAAGGCAGTTGGACAGGGAAATGCTGATCTCCTCTGGGATGCAGATGAGTGTACGAGATCTGTGGAACATCCAGGAAGTTTAGGCGACCGGGACTCCTGGGTCCTGTCAGGGAAGGGGGCTTGGTGGCATAGAAAACAACCCTTTGGTCTTTGGCTTCTGCCCTTAGGGGGCTAATAGGGCCATCCTCATGTAGGGGAGCATGAGAGGAGGGCAGGTTGTAGAAGGTGGTAAATTCATGTGCAGGTTGCAGCCTAGAAGACCTTTTGCATATGGGGTCTGGGACTGGCGGGGAGACAGTGGGCACTGTTAGGGTTGGAGCTTTGAGTGAGAAGAATCAGAGAAGAACTAACTTTTTTGTTTCCACAGAGAAACTTCCAGGGAGAGCCAGCGCACCCTGAAGAAGGAAGGAAGGAGCCATCCATGTGGTAAGGAGCTGAGCCATCCATCTGCCTCAGGGTGACACCTCTTTCACAGATGTTTAGAGTAGGAGGACTGGATGAGCCCTGAGGGGGTTGGCATGCCATTCATTCACTCATTCTTCACATCTTCCCGGAGCAGACCCTGGGCCTGTAGGCCAGGAGATGAGACCCGGCCCTGCCCTCAGGTCTAGGAGGAGATCTGGTTCCTGACCCTGCCTTGGGGGAAGGCTCCCAGCGAGGCCGCCATGCCTGAATGGGGTGACGGGGCGGGGGGCCTCGGGAATCAGCGTGGATTCAGATTCCAGCTCAGGTACTTTGCAGTCAGGCTGGTGTAAGCATTTGGTTGTATGCTGTGAAGTCCCAGCCCTGTGATTGGGATGTGATTGTTAGGAGGCTATGTCCAGGCCTCTGAGGATGGAGAATGCACTAGATGACTGGGCCCACCCTCCTCCGGGGCCCTGGCCTTGGGGCCTCTGGTTTCCTGTGTTGCTTCCCTCTCCCCCTCCCCTCTTTCAGGCTCCCAGCTGCGGCTACTAATGAGGCTGCCTGCCAAGGCCTCTAATTGGACTTGTCTGGGAAGAGCTGAGATTGGGCGGGATGGGAGCTCTGGAGTTATGACCTCCCTCTGCGTCACCAGAGAAAGGAGGGGAGAAGGGGCTGAGCAGTAGTGGAAGTGGGGGAGGCAGGTGCCATGCGAGTTTCCAGAGGTCAGGGGCAATTCGATCCTCAGGTTGGAAAGTTGGGAGTGAGGAAGGTGGTGAATACAACGGCCCCTAAAGGTAGCCAGCCATGAGGGCTTGGACCTTGAGAGGGGTTGGGTCCCAAGTAGAAGTTTCAGGGGATCAGATAGTGTATGTTTGACTGGGGCCTAAGAGCCTGGATCCTTTATCACGTGGGAGCACAGCTATATTCCTGAGGGTATCTCTGAGGGTTTTGGGTCTGAAGCTGGTGGTGGTGGCAACTGCAGGGCTGGATCTCTGGTCCCCAATGAAGGCAGTGGCTGGTGGTGTGGATGGCTGGGTCTCTAAGGGGTATTCAGGCTGGGCAGCTTGAGGCCTGAGTCCCCAAAGCAGCATTTCAGGGACTCAGATGGCTGTGACCCTAGGAGGGGCCTCCCTAGGAGCCTCCCCCCGAGGCAGGGTCAGGAGCCAGATCTCCTCCTAGACCGAGACTCGCTGAGGGAAGGGCCAGGTCTCATCTCCTGGCCTGCAGGCCCAGGGTCTGCTCCTGGAAGATGGGAATGAGTGAGTGAATGAGTAGCATGCTAACCCCTCAGGGCTCTTCGAGTCCTCCTGGAAGAGGGGCTTGCACCTAAGAGGATTTGGCATGGGGAGGAACTCCAACAGTTGAGTTCTGTGGGCTGGGAGGTCTGAGTTGGAGTCCCGGTCCTCAGAGAGCACCCAGTGACAGTCATTGAAAAATGGCTCAACCCACTAGACAGGAAGGGGGTTTCGACACGTGCTCTGGGGTCTTACAGAGGCCTGAATCTCTGGTATTTTGGAGGGTGAGAGAGCCGGAAGCCTCAGTTCCCAGCTGGGGGATCTGCTGGGGAAGTAGTGACTGAGAAAACCAATCTGAGATGAAGAGGCCCCCTTATTCTTTTAGTGGTTCACAGACCCTTTGGGTAATTTGGTGAAAATTCATGTGAAAAATACATATGCAGGACACCCCCCAGGCCCATCCATGCCGCCTGGCCTCCCCCAAGCCCATCCATGCCGCCTGGCCTCCCCCAGGCCCATCCATGCCCCCTAGCCTCCCCCAGGCCCATCCATGCTGCCTGGCCTGTGCTAAGACCCCCTGCTCCAAGGCTTCTCTCCCAGCCCATAGTAGGCAAAGGGAACCAGAGAGAAGAGGACAAAGCCAGCAGTGACTTTGTTGGCCCTCAGGTTGACCAGAAGAGAGGAAGAGGAGGATGCAGAGAGCCAGGTCATGGTAGGCAGTTCCCAGCACCCCTCCCCAGTCCCCATCCACTCCAAGCCCGCAGAGGCTGAGTCGTTTCAACTCTTCCCAAGCCCCAGCCTCACACCCCAACTCCTCAGGAGCAGAGAGAAAAATCGTTTGGCCAAGAGATAACAAGGCCCTTGCTGTAGCTAATGAGAGCGATGGTGAGGTGGGGGGAGGCCTGGAGGCTAGTGGGCGGCCAGGCTGCTCCCGGGGGACCCTCCCAGCCCCACACACAGGGCTGCAGCCACCACACCGCAGGCCTCATAGACGTGGCTACACCCCCGGATTGCATAAATGCACACGCACATGCGCCCACACTCAGGAGAGGTTGGGCCGGCCCTCCCCAGCCAGCCTCAGAACTCCCTGGGGGCACAGTGCCCGCAGCCCCCCTGCCTGCAGCCACACAGGCCAGTTCCTCTGCTCCTCAGAGCCCAGTGCCCGGTGGAGGTTAAGATTTCCATTCTCAGGCAAGGACAGGGAAAGAAACTTGGTAAGGAGAGGTGAGGAGCCCTCAGTTGTGAGCTGAGGAATGCAGGAGCTGGGCTGGAGTCTGCCTGTTGTGGGTCAGGCACTGTCAGGGCCCCTGGGGCTCTTCAGGGTCCAAACCAGCCAAGATGGCTGCCTCCAGGACACTCAGCTCCCAGCACCCTGGCCCCGAAGCCCACCTCCTCGACATACCACACTCCCTTGCGAGACTGGGGCTCCACCTCAGCTTCCTCACAGCTCACATGGGGATAATGTCTTCCTTGCTCCCAGGGTGGGAAGGAGGGTTAAGGACTATGTCATAAAGGGCCTGGGTCCCTGCCTGGCACAGCAGGTGGTAGAGGTGAAGATACTGATTGTGATTGGTGTTCTTTTTTTATTTACTGCCATTATCATTGTCATTCATCATCCTCATCTGTGTTAAAAAGGTGTGTGGGGGTAGGAAGGCCAGAGACCCATAGAGGGGAGGCCCTTCCAGGGAGACATGGGGGATGAGGCGGTGCAGTGGGTGGGGCCTGGCCCTAGAGGAACAGCTGGGGCTTTGGTCTTTGAATCTTCAGATGAAGTGTTGGAATTAATCAGTGAATTTAGCGTGGTTGCTGGGTGAAAGGTCAAAATAAAAAATCATATTTCAGTATAGCAACCATGAGCAATTAGAAAAATAAATTTGTAATTATGCCATTTATAATGGCATGGTGTTTTGTTTTTGGTTTTTGTTTTGAGATGGAGTCTTGCTCTGTCGCCAGGCTGGAGTGCAGTGGCGCGATCTCGGCTCACTGCAAGCTCCGCCTCCCAGGTTCACGCCATTCTCCTGCCTCAGCCTCCCGAGTAGCTGGGACTACAGACACGTGCCACCATGCCCGGCTAATTTTTGTATTTTTAGTAGAGACGGAGTTTCGCCATGTTGGCCAGGATGGTCTCCATATCCTGACCTTGTGATCTGCCCGCCTCAGCCTCCCAAAGTGCTGAGATTACAGGCATGAGCCACGGCGCCCGGCCTATAATGGCATGTTTTTAATTAGTAAAGCACCTGCCGATTCTGGCATAGGCAGGAAGACAGGATTCTTCATGAGGCCCAGCACAGGGGTGGGCACCTGTAGAAGATGTGGTCTCTGCCCTCAGAGAGCTTAGATACTTCCAGAATCCAATGGAAAACAGAGGTGATGATATTGAATAGCTCACACAGACATTGAGCACTCACTATGTACCAGGTGCTGTCAAGGTATTGCCCCTGCCTTTTTTTTTCCTACATTCACTCATTTAGTCTCCATGTTAACCCTACGAGGTGGGGACATCCCTGGCCAGCAGATGGGGAAGAGCGGCACAGAGAGGTGTGGTGACATGCCAAGGACCCTCAGCCAGAAGCTGGCAGAAACGGGAACCTGACCTGGCAGCAGAAGCTCACTCACTTAGCTCCTGAGCTCCACCACTTTCTATGTGGCCACTTGTGTCCAGTGGGCTGACCTGAGTACCGCTCAGTCCAGAACCCGGTGCCTCCAATGCATCTCTTTTGTCCTCCCAGGCTGATCTCCCTATCCCTCTAGGAGACCCTCGCCCTGGAGACATCCCAGAAAGCCCTCCAGAGAGGTAATAGGACCCACAGGGTCCGGGAGGGACACTGGGGGCAAGAAAAAACCCAGTGGTGAGTCCCTTCTTTCCCCCAGCAGGCCTGCGCAGCGGGAACTCCAGCAAGCCCTGGTGCCTGTGATGAAAAAGCTGGTCCCAGTCAGGAGGAGGGCCTGGGGCCAGCTCTGCCTGCCCTCACAGCGGCTCAGGTGTGCCCCCAGGCGTCTCCAGAAGGAAGGAGGTGGTCTGGCCTTGGGAAGAGCAGGGGCTGCCTGGACCGTGCCCTAAATGCTCTCCCACCTCCCCACCAGGGTCACTCGACATCCACTGATCCCAGCTCCTGTCCTGGGCCTGCTGCTGCTGCTGCTGCTCTCTGTCCTGCTGCTTGGCCCGTCCCCACCTCCCACCTGGCCCCACCTCCAGCTCTGCTACCTCCAGCCCCCTCCAGTGTGAGAGGCTCTACTTGCCCCTCAGAGCAGTGTCTAGCTCAATAAATCCCCTGGCACTCTCTCCACTGGGATCCCCATAGTTAGTCCAGTGTTGCGCAGGCTTACCCCAGATAGAGTACAAGGGATCCACATCCCTGTATTTTTATGTGAAGTCTCCTAGTTTTTTAATGTTGACATTTCTTAACAATAGCAAAACTCCCCCAGTAATGGATTAAGCACTAAGGATTATTCCCTCACAAAACAAGCCTGACGAGGGCAGCTGTGGGCACACAGCTAAGTCTCAGTTGCCTTGGGGCCAGGGCCTCAGTGATTCTCCTGTCCCCTCCCTCATGCTCAGGAGTTGGCAGTTGTAGCTTCCTACATCACATCTGCGGGAGACGGAAACTTCTTCCTTCCTTTTTATAAAGAGAGGCAGTAGCCTCAGTGTGCAGTGGGTAGATTCAAATCATATTCATAATAAAAGAGAAGCAGTTGCCTGCCCAGAGCCACCAGCAGACTTGTGTTTGTTTCACTAGCCAGACTGTTTGATGTGACCACCCTTAACTGTAAGGGAGGCTGGGAGACCTGGGAGGTCAAGTACCTCTGCGGGTACTGGGTACCTTGAAAGTGCCTTGCCACACACCTCATTCACACTGAAAAACACTGCAGGGCATGGACCTAACAAACGCTTTGGGAGTCACCTACACACCACCACCAGTGTGCAGCTGCTGCATGGCCTTTGCATGCATCGCCAAGCTGCTTCGAAGGGCTCCAGGATACCTCTTCTCCTTGATTTCTTTCTCCTTCCTACCTTCTCTACAGCTCTGCCTTGCCCTCCCCCAACAGGATCCTGACTCTGTCCTGCCACCCCTCCATGGGTAGCAGCCTAGGTTGATCCAGTCCTAACTGCATCCTAAGTCAATAAAGAACAATCTTCTTGGGCCGGGCGCGGAATCACTTGAACCCGGGAGGCGGAGGTTGCAGTGAGTGGAGATTGTGCCACTGCACTCCAGCCTGGGAGACAGAGTGAGACTGTGTCTTTAAAAAAAAAAAAAAAAAAAATTAAGAAAAAAACACATGCGAGACCCCAACCCCTCCCTCTTATTCACATGGACCATCTGCATGGTGCAGCTCTGATGCATCATTATGCTGCAAGCCCCTTCCCAGCTGGAGTAAAGCTGAGGACAGGAAAGGGAAGCAGATGGAGTCTGAGAAGCCTACCCTACTCCCAAAAAAAATACATGATTGGGCATCCACTCTGTGTGGCATGTGGTCCATGGCATTGTGCAGGGAATGCCCCAAGCTTTGCCTGCCTCATAGCACCGCCGGCAAGATCCTTACACCATGGCTCCAACGCTCCCTGTAAATAACAAGAGTGGACACCCAGGATGGCTGGCCCCAGGGTGAGAGGGCGCTGAGCTAGGCACTTTGAGATACGTATTTAATCTGCACCTCAACACTAGGAAGTAGATGGTGCTATTATTGCTTTACAAATGAAGACACTGAAGCACAGAGAAGTTAAATGACTTGACCTAGGTGTCACAGCTAAAAATTATGAGAGTTGGGATCCAAACTCAGTCTGAGTCCAGTTCAGCAAATGAACTCACACGGTGGCTATCTGCTGTTTGTAGCAGCCTATGAGTTGAACATCCTTCCTTGCCTGGGAAAATCCCAAGATAGGAAGGAGACAGGGCCCCACCTTCAACCAGGAGAGTCAAAGGAGGGTTCCCTTCCCCAGCTCCCAGGGGGTTGGGCTGCTATGACAGGCAGTGTGCGGGGCCCATGCCCATCCCTGTGGCCAAGGAGAAGGATCACGAGATTGGCAGCCCCACCAGACCCTCCAGTCACAGCTGTCAAAGGCAGCAGCAACTCTCTACAGAAAAAGGAGGACAGGGATGTGGACCAGGCACACACCAGAGATGTCCGCTAGAGTGCAAATGGCAAACAGGAAAAGCACCAGGGTGCCATTTATTCATTCAACAAATATTTGTTCATCCTCTCTTTCCAACAGCTAGACCTTAGAAGATGAAGCTGTAGAGGAAAGCAGGACCTCCAACATCAAGCTGAAGAGCTTTGATTTTCTCCTGAGAATGATGGGGCTTTGGGAGGTTTTATTGCTTGTTTGTCTTTGGTTTTTTACATTTTAACTGAGGTGCAGCTTACATACAGATAGGCAGACAAATCTGAAGTATAAGCTGGATAAACTTTTGTGTACATATATACCCATGAAAATCACAGCCCAGGTCAAGATAGTAGACAGTTTCAGCACCCCACATGCTTCCTTGGAGAGTTTTGAGCAAGGGAGGGACAGAACTGGACCTATTTAAAGACTGATGGAGGTAGCTGCAGGTCCTGCGAGAGCCCAGAAAAGGCCACTGATTCGGCTTGGAGGTTACAGAATTCTTTCCAGACAAGTGACATTTGTGTTTAGTCTTGAAAGATGGGTAAGGTTTGGGTTACAGTCGGCAGGGGCCCAGGGAGGGTGTCATACAGGTGGGAAAGAGACCAGTGTGTGTGGAGAGCCATGGGCGGCATCCTGTTGCTGGATTTAAAAAAAAAAAAATTTTTTTTTAAAGATTTGGAGCCTGGGAGGGATTGAAGGCTACAGAGTGGTGGGAAATAAGAGAGGTAGGCAAGAGCCCATGAAGGGATTTGAACACCAGCTTGAATTTTATTCCCCAGTGCCCGTAAAAGGGTTGTGAGCAAGGGAAGGCAGAACTCTGGGTGGGAAGAAGAGCATACAGGGCCTGTGGAGGAGATGAATGAATGAAGGGGATGAGAATGGAGGCCAGCAGGTGGGGAGGAGTCTGGGGCTGTGGTCCAGGTTGGAGAGAATGAGGCCTGAGGCAGGGCATGTGGGTGGAGAGGAGGGAAGAGCATATCCAGGGCAGGGTGGGAGGGACCGGGCTGGAGACTGACAAGCTGTGAAGGATGGCGAAAGGGGCAGGACAAGGACAACCCCTGGGACCTGGCCCAGTGACTAGTAGACAGTGGAGCCATTCCCAAGATAGGGAACCCGTGATAAGGAGTGAGTTCAGAGAAAGACTCAGTTCATTTAGGGGCTGGAGTCCTGAGCCCTGAGCTCCCAGGCTGGAGAAGGGGGTCTGGGTGTTGTCAGCTGTGGGTGGTGGCAGAAGCTGTGGGGACTGCTGAATTTGCTTGAGAGTAGAGTGGGGAGGGAGGAGGCTCCAGACACCATTTTGAGCAAAAACCTCAAATGTTCGGAAACGGATCGGGGAGAAAACAGAGTATAGGAAGAGACCAGGTCAGTACCCAGCTACCAGGCCCTCGGGGAAACAGGAGGAGGCTCTTCATAGGGTCGTTGTGAGGTAAAAAGAGCTAATACAAGCACAGCACTTAGAAGAGTGCTGCTATATAATACTGCTCATTAACATTTTAATTCCATTTCTTCATGAGAGTAGCGGAAAAGTCTAGACTTTTGAAATTGCACATACCTGGATTCCAGTTATTCTTTTGTCGCTTAGTAGCTCTAACAACTTAAGAAAATTCCTCCTGACTTTCAGTCTTATTTGTAAAATTAGGCCAACTCCAGATAGTTTTGAGGAATGCAGTCTTTCCTTTGTTATTCGGAATAACAGAGAAACAGTCCCGCCCCCACAGTCCAAGGGCCAATTAGGGCTCGGTCCGCCTCCCGAAAATGCAAATTTTGGGAGGCCTTGCCAACCACACGCTGCGGCCCCGCTTCCCGCGCAGCAGACGCGGCCAGCTCCACCCTCTTCTTTAAACCAATGAGAGCGCGGTCCGCACGAACGGCGCCCCAGGCGAGGCGATCTAGCACTCTGCGGACCACCGGGTTGCCATGGTTACCATTGAGGGGCGGAGCTGAAGGGCAGGCTGGACCTCCGGGGAGAGAGACAGATTTTGATTGGCTCTTTTCTCGCTTCACCTGCAGCCCAGGTATCTTCCCGCCCTTTCCCTGTCCTTTTTGGAGCCTGACGCCTGCTCCTTTCTCTTCTCGTGCCCCAGCCTGGAGCCCCGAAGGTCTCCCGAGAAGGAGGCCTGAAGTCAGAAAACCCTGAAAAAAATTGCTGGAGGCTGCTGTGAGAGGAGGAAACCCTTTTCAAATAAAAGCGTTTTGCTAAGTAACGGGGGCTGTGCTGAAGTCTTATGAAGTCTATCTTATTGGATCCTCGTAACAGATGAAGAAAAGGAGACACAGAGACTGACGTCAAGAAGGCTTTCTCAGTACTACGCAGCTAGATTTGGAGGACCCTGGGTTTGGATGCTAGGGCTGCCTCACACCAGAGCCCGCGATCTTTCCACTGTGCCTGGGGAGAAGTCTGGAAGTGATGGGAGGGAGGAACAGCGAAATTCAAAGATGAGAGCTGGTGGAGAGACAGATAGAAACCTAACGGAGGAAAGAAAAGGACGATATGAAGGAGTCAGGCAGAGGAAAAAGGAAAAAAGAAAGTGATGGAGAAGGGAAGGAAGAGTTTCAGAGGCAGAAGGAGAATAGAGAGAGGAGGCAGAGATTCCCAGAAGACCAGAAAGCCAAAAGGGTGAAAGGGGAGATAACCACAAGGACCCTGGGAGACGGGGACACATACCCAGAGAGGAAAGAGACCCAGAGAAGGGGACAGAGACGGAGGAGGACAGAGACCTTGGAGATTACAGAGAACCAGAGAGAAGGGGACAGAGACGGGGGTAGGGAGGGACAGGGGCCCAGAATGAAAGGAGGGGACAGAGAGGGGGTGGGGGGCGATAGGGAAGCAGAGATCCAGAAATAAGAAAGAAGCCAGCTTCCCGGACAAAGACAGGCAGAGAAACGGAACTGAGGAAAGAAAATAGAGTGGGGACTGAGGGGAGAGATGCCAGAGTGGCCGACACAGAGTCCTGTCTCTTTTCTACCCCCCATTTCGAGCCCCGCGCCCCCAGCCCAACGCACACGCAGGTCGCGCAGGAACGAGGCGCAGGAACGAGGCGCAGTCCGGAGCGCAGGGCATGGTCTTTATTAAGATGGGGACGGGCAGCGCGCTCAGGGCGCATCCAACACCAGCAGCTTGTGCATGTACGAGTTCAGCCAGTGGCGGCGCTCGAGGGCGGCCAGCAACCGCGCGCGCTCCCGGAAGGCCGCGTCGTCCGCCAGCGCCAGGCTCCTCCGCGGCCGGGGGGTGGCGGGATCCGCCCAGGCCCGTCCTGGGGGGCGGAGGCTGTGGAGAGACGCGGTGACCGCGCGTCCAGACCGGCTCTTGCCTCCGCCTGTCCTCCCCGCGGTCTAACTCGAAGCCCTGTTACTGCCCAGTCCGTGGAGTGGCTCGGTCCGGCTCCCCCTGTCTCTCTCGTTCTCTGTGTGGGTCTCTGTCTCTCTGCTCACCAGGTTCGAAACTCCCCAGGTTCTGAGACCGAGTCTGATGCACTTGTCCGCCCACAGCGCTCAGCGCATGGCCAGGCGCACACCAAGAACCCAATAAACGTTGCTCAAAGAATGAATCCGTTTCTGCAACGACTCCTTTCGAGCCTCTCCACGCCTTTCTCGGGATCTATCTTTCTGTGTCTCTTTCCCTTGCTGATTTTCTGTCCATTTCCCGCACCACCACTACCACCAAACCCTCCTCCCTCCTTCCCCCACCCCTAGTCTCTGTCTTCTCGCTGGGTCTCGGTCGCCCTCTCTTTGGGCTTCTGTCCCGCTTTCTGGGTCTTCCGTCCCCTTTCTCTTTGGTTCTCTTCCCACTTCTCCAAGTTCCCACCCCTCCCTGGGAGTTCTGGGCCTGGCACCTACCTGAGGACCCCGACCGGGGGCAGGGCGACTCCCGAGGCAGTGCGGACGCCCCAGGGCACCACCAGCAGCAGCAGCAGCAGGAGCAGCCGAACCCGAGGGCTCCTGGACACCTGGCGGGTCTCCATCACCTGTGGAGAACCAGAAAGGGGCTCAGTGGGGCTGCATCCCGGCCCAGAATCCCGGGCCTCACCATGCATCCACCCCCAGCTTCCCGCATGGTCCCCTACCGTGCAGTGGGCTGAGGCAGCGATGCTGGCAGCCCCCTTATATCGCCTCCGCAGCCCCCGCACCGGGCAGTGACGCAGGCCGGGGGGCCGGGGGCGCGGGGTCACCCCCTCCCCAGGCTCATTAGGAGCCGCCAGCGGTAATGAGGAGCCGGGGGTGGGGGACCTGCCGCTGCCTTGGCCGCCACCAACTAATTGGGACCAGAAGCTGGACCTGAGACGAGGGAGGGGGAGAGACAGACAGACAGAGAGGTGGACACAGGGGGTGTGTCAGAGGGCTAAAAATAGAGACTGGCGGAAGGACCGTCAGAGGAACAGAGACACAAAGAGAAGGACAAAGACAGAGTGGCCGAGGAAGAAATAGAAAGAAAGGGGACGACAGAAAAAGAAAGGAAAAGGAAGAAAACAAGAAAAGAGAGGGAAGGAGATGGAAACGAACAGTCAGATGGAGATGGAGGAGAGAAAGAAAGGGCTCTCAGAAAGACAGACGGAAATGGAAGGACGTCCTGGTCTGGACGGAGCTGCCCAGAGATAAATACAGCAGGGAGAGGCCCAGAAAGATCGAGGGCGAGATAGGGAGGGGGGAAAAGGCAAGAAATGGTAAAGAGTACGTGTGGCAGGGGTGTGAGGACAGGAAAAGTGACAGACCACATCAGAAAAACCTCAGAGAGAGTGAGAAGAGGGGAAAACAGACAGCGCTCCTGAGCTGCCCTGAGGATGTGTCTAAGCCCTTATCTGGGAGGAGTTTGGGGGTGCTGTGAAGATTAAAGCCCAGTCCTCCTCACACTGACTCTTTTTTGTGTGTGTGTTTCTCTGTTTGAGATGGAGTCTTGCTCTTGTTGCCCAGGCTGGAGTGCAATGGCACTATCTCGGCTCACTGCAACCTCCACCTCCCAGGTTCAAGCCATTGTCCTGCCTCAGCCTCCCGAGTAGCTGGAATTACAGGTGCCCACCATCACGCCCAGCTAATTTTTGTATTTTTAGTAGAAATAGGGTTTTGCCAAACTGTTGGCCAGGCTGGTCTTGAACTCCTGACCTTGTGATCTGCCCTTCTTGGCCTCCCAGAGTGTTGGGATTGCAGACGTGAGCCAGCACACCCAGTCCACACTGACGCTTAAGAGGGGCCTCAGTCGGGTGCTGTGGCTAATGCCTGTAATCCCCGCACTTTGGAAGGCCGAGGCGGGTGGATCACTTGAGGTCAGGAGTTCGAGACCAGCCTGGCCAACGTGGCGAAACTCCTTCTCTACAAAAATACATAAATTAGGTGTGGTGTAATCCCAGCTACTTGGGAGGCTGAGGCAGGAAAATCGCTTGAACCCGGGAGGCGGAGGTTGCAGTGAGCCGAGATCGCACTGCTGCACTCCAGCCTGGGCAACAGAGTGAGATTCTATCTCAAAAAAAAAAAAAAAAAAAAAAAAATTAAAAAAGAGGGGCCTCTATACACAGTGAGGAGAAGATGGGCAAAACTTGGAAGTCCTACAGAGCAGTAGCAATTTGGGATGTGGGAACTTGTGCTCCTAGTTTCCTAGGAAGGTGGTGGCAGAAGCTTGGACTCCTGAGTCTAAGAGTGGATGGGACAGGGACCCAGATTCCTATGTTCTGGAGGAGGAGGAGGCTGGGGACTTGGATTCTTGAATCTGAGGAAGGAAGGAGCTAGAGGACTGGAGTTCTGAGTCTGGGGGCAGGGAGCTGGGGGATACAAGTTAGGGGGCTTGAAACAGGAAGGTACCAGGGAACTAGATCCCTGGGTTTTCAGGTAGGAGAGGGTAGAGGGCCAGGACCCCTGGTTTCAAAAAAAATAGTTTGGGCCACATCTCCACTAGATCATTCCAGTCTCTAACTCCCTTCCCCACCCCAGAGACAATGTCCTTTACTTCTGTCCCTTTAAGAGTCTAAGTCTGTCGCTAGGCTCCCAGGATCCCCTGGGAGGGGGTCAGTTGCATCACCTCTGTGCCCCTGAGACCTTACCTCCCACTGCCCTGCCCAGATCCATTCTGCAACATTCACCGTTCTCTGCATCCAGCTCTGCTCATCTGCTGTTACCTTGGACACCAGAGCAGGTAAGAGACCCCGGGACCTCAAGGAAGCCTGTCCCATCGATGGGTCGGCCGCCTCCACCTCCACCTGACCACAGACCTATGTTTCTCTGCCGTGACTAGCCCCGGAGATGCTGAAATCCTAGCTCCATCTTCAATAACAGACTTGAGAGTCCTGCCCCAAAGCTCTCTTCTTCAAGTCCCTACCCCTCCACTCTGCAGAGCCCAGACCCCAGACCCTATTTCTGGAGGACTCAGAGCTCCCAATTCCTTTCTAACTCAAGAACCAAGAGCTCAAGGCCTCTTATCTCCTTTCACCCCTGCAATTCAGCCCCCAAACCTTGCTCCCTCAAAATTCTAGGCATCTGAACTTCCAGCCTTCTCCTCCCTAAAGAACCAGGAGCCAGGAACCTCAGCCCCCTCACCCTGCAAGACCCAGGAGTCTGAACCCCCAGTAACCTTCTTAACCTAGAGCCCAAACGTCTCCCTCCTCCCTCAAATCCATGAGCCCAGCCCTCAGCCGTTAGGAGCCTCCTGTAGTGTAAACAACTGTTGAGTCAAGGTGTCCCGGGGGACCTCGGAGAGGAAGGAGATCCCGTGTCCCCTCGAAGGCCTGACACTCTCCAAAGTCGAAGTCGAGGAGATCTGGGGGCCTGGAGAAGTGTCGTTCTTTCCCAATTTTTCTAGGACCACTCGGTGAAACAGATAAGGAAATTAACTACGACTCCCAAGAAGCCCCGCGCCTCAGTCTCCCTTGGCTACCTCGGCCATCGCCCCACAAGCCTCCAAGGGACTTGCGATTGGGTTCTCCTCCCATCCCTAACGCCAAGCTGGGCCCCGGACGTGGTCCACCTGTGGTCCAGTGGGCGTGGCCTCTGGGAGTGGGCGGGGCTCCTGGGAGACTTCGGCCTTAACCCCTTCCTTCCCGCTCCTCCCGCAGCTATAGGTATCTCCGAGAGCTATGAAATCATTCAGCCGGATCCTCTTCCTCGTCTTCCTCCTCGCCGGCCTGAGGTCCAACGCCGCTCCCTCAACCCCTCTGCCTTTGGGCTCTGGCTTTCCGGACATGGCCCACCCCTCTGAGACCTCCCCTCTGAAGGGAGCTTCTGAAAATTCCACACGAGATCGCCTTAACCCAGAATTTCCTGGGACTCCTTACCCTGAGCCTTCCAAACCACCTCATACGGTTTCCCTGGCAACCTTCCCACTTGACTTCACTGAGACCCCCAACCCTGACCTCCGAGAAACCCCGCACCCAGAGTCTCCTGAGACCCCCAAAGCTGACTCACTCACAACCTCAATATCAGAATCCCTGGACATCCCCAAAAGTAACCTCTCCAAAATGACACACCCAGCGTCTTCTGAGACCCCCACACCTGGCCCAACTGAAATGCCATACCCAGGATCCCCTGAGACTCCCAAATCTAACTTCTCCAAAACTTCACGCCCAGAATTTCCTGAGACCCCAAACACTGGCCTTATGCAAACTATACCCCAAGAATCCCCAGAGATTCCCCAGCTTAATGCCACTGAAACCTCACAGGTAGAACTCCCTGAGACCTCAAACACTAACCCTACCAAGACCCCTGACCCCAAATCCCCAGAAACCCACCACCTCAACTCCACTGAGACCCCAAACTCTGAATTTCTCCAAGCTCTCCATCCTGACCCTTCTAAAACCCCCCACCCAGAATCCCATGTGATCCACAATCCCAGCCCCACCGAAATTTCCCAAACAGAATTCCCCACAACCTACTACCAAAATGCAACAAATGTGCCCAGGACCTCTGACCCTCAAATCTCCACTAGTCTTTACCCAGAAACACCTGCGCCCTTCAAGGATGACGCCACTGCTCTAAATGAGCTGTCCCTGAATCCCAAACCAGAAACCCCTGCAGCCATCCAGCCCGACTCCCCAAAATTGTCCACTTCAGATTTTCCAAGAACGGTTGAGCTGAAGGCCCCCCAGAACTCTGGCCCTAAGGAGTCCAACGCCCCTCCTCCCTCAGCCCGGATTGCAGGTCCCCCTGCTCTTCCAGGGCGCCCCAGTCAGTTGGCCCCTGCCACTCTGCCGGCACCCCAGAGGCACAGCCGAGGTGAGGGAGTCAACACCATCATCGTGGTGGAGCGAATGAAGGAGACAGGTGAGGGGCAGGAGCCAGACTCCTGAGTCTGAGGGAGGAGGGGCTGGGGGCCTGGACTCCTGAGTCTGAGGGAGGAGGGGCTGGGGGCCTGGACTCCTGGGTCCGAGGGAGGAGGGGCTGCGGGCCTGGACTCCTGGGTCCGAGGGAGGAGGGGCTAGGGGCCTGCACTCCTGGGTCTGAGGGAGAAGGGTTTGGGAACAGGAATTCCTGGATCTGACGCAGGAGGGGCTAGGAGCTTGGACCCCTGGGTCTGAGAGAGGAGGGGGTTAGGAGCTTAGATTGCTGGTATCCCTCTTCAGGCGTGACTCTGGTGGGGCGACCACGTGGCGCAGCAGGCGGGGCCCCCTGCCTGTTCTTCGCGGGGACCGCGCTGCTGATCGGCATCTTTGTGCTGCTGTGGTGTCTCTACCGCCGGGCAGCTCGACAGCGGCCCTTCGCACATCACCGGCTTCCGGACGACGGAGATGAACCAGGTGAGCGCCCTGCCCCTTGAAGGCCTGCACTTTTCCATAACCCGATCTCTCCCGGCACCTTAGGGCGCCCAGCCAAAAAAGCACAGGTCCCCCACCCAAGGTCAATGAAAGCCCTGGCTCTTCCATGGCCACGTCCAGCCCCCTAAATGTCTGCAATTTCACCCAAGAGTCCAGTGCCGCTCCCAATGCTGTTGGAAAAGGCTTCAGGCCCAGAGCCGCTGTCCCCGCCAGCCCCGCCCCTGCCCCTGCAGGTACGCGGCCCGGAGCCCTGCAGTTCCCGCCCTCCACTGCAGGCCCCGCCGCTGCTGCTCGGACACCACGCCTCCTGGTTTCTGCAGCGGCCCCCACCCTTTTTATTGAAAACTCAGTTCAAATGCAGAATCGGAATCCTCTCTCCGGCCTCCTGATTTGTCAGCCGCACAAAAGGGGCCCTGGAGATGACCTGGAAGGGGGCCTGGAGGGTCAGCCGAGAGATGACCACGCCCCTTTGCTCCCACAGTTCTGCATTTGGACGCCCCGAAAGACCCCTACGACCTCTACTTTTATGCGCCGGATACCTGGGTCCCTTCCCACATCGCCACCAAGCAGCCCCCGCCCACACCTCCGCTGCCACCAAAGCTGCCCCCGCCGCCCCGCGGGGGTCGCCCGCAGCGTCTGGAGGCCCTGTCCCCCGCCACGCTCCCCAACAACTTCGTGTGAGACCCTCCGAGTTCTGCCGGACCTGCACATCCCCACAGTGAAGGAAAACCCTGCGCTTCTGGCATGCTTAGCTAGAGTAGTCCCCCGGATAAAGGGTCTAATATACAGAGATGCTTACGCTATGATCAGAGAACAAGGTCTGAGACCGAATAAATATCATGTTCCCATGGCTAGACCCCTCCTCTGGCCTGAGCCCTGGGATGGGAGGAGCTGGAGTCTGAGACCGCTGAAACTTAGGGAGGAGGGGCTGGGGTCTGAACCCCTGGGTCTGAGGGAGGAGGGGCTGCGGTTCTGGACTCCTGGGTCTGAGGGAGGAGGGGCTGGGGGTCTGGACTCCTGGGTCTGAGGGAGGAGGGGCTGCGGTTCTGGACTCCTGGGTCTGAGGGAGGAGGGGCTGGGGGTCTGGACTCCTGGGTCTGAGGGAGGAGGGGCTGGGGATCTGGACTCCTGGGTCTGAGGGAGGAGGGGCTGGGGATCTGGACTCCTGGGTCTGAGGGAGGAGGGGCTGGGGGCCTGGACGACTGGGTCTGGGGAAGGCGTTGCTGGGGATCTGGATTCCTGGGTCTGAGGGAGGAGGGGCTGGGGGTCTGGACTCCTGGGTCTGAGGGAGGAGGGGCTGGGGGCCTGAACCCCTGGGTCTGGGGGAGGCAGTGCTGGGGATCTGGACTCCTGGGTCTGAGGGAGGAGGGGCTGGGGGCCTGGGCTCCTGTGTCTGAGGGAGGAGGGGCTGGGGTCCTGGACTCCTGGGTCTGAGGGAGGAGGGGCTGGGGGCCTGGACCCCTGGGTCTGAGGGAGGAGGGGCTGGGGGCCTGGGCTCCTGTGTCTGAGGGAGGAGGGGCTGGGGTCCTGGACTCCTGGGTCTGAGGGAGGAGGGGCTGGGGGCCTGGACCCCTGGGTCTGAGGGAGGAGGGGCTGGGGCCTAGACTCCTGGATCTGAGGGAGGAGGGGCTGGGGCCTGGGCTCCTGGGTCTGAGGGAGGAGGGGACGGGGGCCTAGACTCCTGGATCTGAGGGAGGAAGGGCTGGGGCCTGGACTCCTGGGTCTGGGAGAGGAGGGGCTGGGGGCCTGGACCCCTGGGTCTGGGGGAGGAGGGGCTGGGGCCTGGATCCCTGGAACTGAGGAAGGAGGAGCTGTGGGCCTGAACTCCTCAGTCTGAGGGAGGACGGGGCTGGGGACCAGGATGCCTGTGACCTCCACAGCCAAGAACAACTGAGCCTGTACACCAAAGCTTTTATTAGGAGTGGGGCAGGGCAGGATGTACAGTCACAGAGACGGAGACACAAAGACACAACCCTGCACTGGGAAAAAACACCCCTGTCCCCTGCCCCATTCCCTTTCATGGGATTCTGTGACTTCTCTATAGGTTCCCCAAATTCTAAGCTGAAAGAGGGGTGTCTGAGAGGGGAAGGATCCCAGATTTTGAGTCATTAAGCCCCTGAGGGACACAACAAATGGCCACTGAGAAACTGAGGGTAGTTCGAAACCACCCAGGAGAATAAAGTGCGAGGAACTGGGGAGGGGCATCATGAAACCACCATGGGGGAGTTCAATGGTGGTGGCTTCCAACCTTTGAGTTCACGGACTGGAGCAGCCACTATATATAGACCTGAAAACCATGTCAGAAAAAGTGCACGGGGGTGGAGAGGCATATTGTTAAAATTGCGATTTTGGTTGTTTCCCCAGACATTATGCTAAGCTAGGGAGAAGAGGGTCTTGGGAAATTTGGTGCTTTCGCAGAATCTGCTAGTAGGGGAGATGTGAAGTGGGCGAGGAAGGGGGGACTTGAAACCGCCATTTTCCCTCAGAAACGCTGGTGAGAATCAATCCCTGGAATGGCGGGGACGAGTAATTGGTTAAACCAATCTGGAAGATGCAGAACAGAGTTGGGAGAGATTTGAAACTTCTGGAGGAGGACTTTGAATTTTTCTGAAAGGAGACGGGAGCTGAGTGATCTCAAGGGTTAGCCTGAGAGTCCCTGGAGGTAAAGGAAAGCGGGGGGTGGGGGTGCCTCAAAACCACAAGAGAGAGTAAGAGGTTGAACTGTCCATTCAAATAAAGCCCTGAAAGGAGAGATTTTTAACCACTGAGGCAGAACGGGTGGAGAGGGAACCTTTAGGGGAATTTGGGTATCCTTGAAACTGTCAGTCTGCAGCTTCACTACCCCTGAGAGGCAACTGGGAAGGAAAGAGGATTTGACAGCACTGGGAAGAAGGGAGAGTGCTTCTTAGGCCTGAGGCAGGACAAAAAGGAGTGGGTTTCCTTGACACTGTCACTCAGGCCAGAGATGAGTGGAGTGGAGGTCCTGGAAACTGCCATTCAGTGGGAGGCACATGGTCAGTAGTCCCGGACAGGGGGTGGGGGCCTGGGGGGCTGAAATGTGCTGTGTGTGGCCCCATAGGAGGGCGGTGGTGCAGGGGGTGCCCCCGGGGGCTCAGCCTCATCCTCCATTTCGCTGTCGTCACTGCCAGCCAGCTGGTCATGGCCAACGAAGCCACACTTCTCCTCGCTCATCTCCTCAGGCTCCGCCCACGGCTGCTTCTCTCCAGAAGCAAAGACCCCGTAGAAGATGACACCTCCATAGTGCACCAGGGAGGCAATTAGGAACACGTACTGCCACTCCTCCCGAGTCTGCAGGGGACAATAGGGCTGAGGTCAAATGGGAGGACAGAGAAACAGAGGCGGAGAGAGGAGGAGGCCTAGAGGAAGGGAGGCAGAGACCCAGAGAGGCTGAAGAGGCAGGGATGGCACCCCAGAGACAGTGCCACCACGTGGTCAGTTAGGTACCAAGCACACACTTGGAGGGCGACTGAGTCAGGACTGCGGCACCGACCTTGTGCTTAGTCATGGCCCCCACGATGATGGGGCACACCATGCCCGACAGAGTGCCCACGCCGTTGGAGATGCCCATGAGGATGCTGGCGTAGCGCGGGGCTATGTCCAGGTGGTTCACGTTGAACCCTGGCGGAGAGACAAATTGGAAGGCGTCACACCGGAATCTCACTCGAGTGATTCCCACTGGGACGTTCTCAACACTCTCCCCTCCCCGCTGCTCATGTTCCACCTTTTGTGAAGCTGAGAGGCCCCGTTCCTGAGCCAGGAAGTTCCCTACAGAGCTGACCAGAGTCCCCCAAGCTGCGGATCCGCGGTTCTCACCAGAGATGGCGAAGCCGCTGAAGCCCACGGCTAGGACCAGGAAGGAGATGGCCACGCCCTTGGAGTGCGAGTAGCCGACCACCAACAGCAGCGTGGCTTCCATGCCGAAGCCTACGGGGTTGGGGGGAGCCGCGTCTCCT
This sequence comes from Pongo pygmaeus, assembly GCF_028885625.2. Classification (NCBI taxonomy): domain Eukaryota; kingdom Metazoa; phylum Chordata; class Mammalia; order Primates; family Hominidae; genus Pongo; species Pongo pygmaeus. The sequence goes on from NC_072393.2 coordinate 55,563,838, forward strand.
GAGTGTCGGCTGGAGCGGGGCGCAGGCTGCCCCACACCGCCCTTCCAGACCTGCTCCAGCCCCAAACCGCCTCTATCCGCCCCAGTCTGGCCACCTCCACGCCCAGGCCTTCTCACGCCCTCCACGCCACCCGCGCCCACCCTAACCAGGCCCCTACTTCTCCAAGCCCCAGCCCTGACCACGCCCACCAGCTCCATCGCCCCTCCCGTAGCTCCACCCCTTGACTAGGCCACTCCCCGAACACGCAGGATCCCTGCTGTGCACATTCACACCTTCCCCTCAATCCCCACTCAGGAGGTTTTTTTTTTAATTTTTTGATTTTTTTTTTTTTTTTTTTTTTAAGAGACAAAGTCTCACGATGTTGCCCAGGCTGGTCTCAAACTCCTGAGCTCAAGTGATCCACCGGCCTTCGCCTCCGAAAGTGCTGGGATTACAGGGGTTAGCCACCATGCCCTGCCTGTTTTTTAATTTTTAATTGTAATTTTAATTTTTCTAGAAACAAAGTCTCGCTCTGTCGCCCAGGCTGGAGTGCTGCGGAGCGATCATAGCTCACTGCAGCCTCGCACTTCTGGGCTCCAGCGATCCTCCCTTCTCAGCCTCCCAAGTAGATGGGACCACAGGCGCACGCCACCACGCCTAGCAAATCTCACTCGTTAGACAGCAGGCCCCTAGACCCTGTCTCTCCAGGTGCCTTACTCATAGCGCCTCTTCATCACCTAGTTCATGTCCTACCACACCCAACTTCGTGCAGGCCTTGTCCCTCCAGGCCCAACTTGGTCTTGCCTCTGCTCCACCCGGGAAGTCTCGCCCACCCTGCCTTTCCACGCGGTGGCCCCTTGGACGGCCGCGTGACAGTCCCTTTCATCCAGGCCTGCTCTGCCCCGGCTCCACCCTGTTGGCCACGGCCCTTTGCATAGAAAGGGACTTCTGGGGTAGGCTGGATGGTTTCCGCCTGTAACCACTCCCTATCACCTCTCAATCCCGCTCTGCTCCACCCAGGCTGTCCTAGAGCCGGCCCAGGCCCCGCCCCAACTCACCTCCGCAGTTCATTAACTTGCGCACGTTGGTGGTGGACATGATGCGGCGGCTCCGCAGGAAGTCCGCGATCTGGCCGCCGATGGGCACGATGATGGTCATGACCAGGTGGGGCAGCGCGGACACCAGGCCTACCTGCAGGAACAGGTGTACAGGGGAGACTAGGGTTCGGGGCCGCCGGCTCGGCGTCTCTGCCCTGTCGGTGCACCACCGGCTCCTCCCTGCCTCGGGATCGCGGCCAGTTCCCTCCCGCCGACCCCTCCGCGCGCCCCTGCCCTCTCCTCCTGGGCTCTACCTTGCTGATCTCGAAGCCGAACACTTCTTCGAAGTAGGCGGGCTGGGAGATGAGCAACAGGTAGAACGTCCAGCTGCGGCAGAAGTTGGCCACGATGATGGCATAGACTGGCATAGACGTGAAGAAGCGCCGCCAGGGAGTGCTAAACTTCTGTGGGGGCGAGGGGAGGGCCGCTAAGACGGGGAGCGGGGCTGAGGGCTTCTCCGCGTCCCTTCAGGGACCACAGTGTAGTTCTGCAGAGACCAAAGGATCCCGACCGCACTGAAACTTCTATGGACCCAAAGGCGCGGGCTACACCATGTTGCCGTGGGGACCCAGTGATCCTAGCCTCAAGGTGACACTTGAGTGATGAAGGGGTCCTGGCCCTATGGTAGCCTCTCAGGTCCGCAGGTGTCCGTGCCCCTCAGGGACCTTTTTCTTTTTTTTTTTTATTTTTTTTATTTTTACTTTTTGTATTTTGTATTTTGAGTAGAGACGGGTTCTCGCCATGTTGCCCAGGCTGGTCTGGAACTCCTGGGCTCAACTGATCCTGCAGCCTCCACCCCCCAAGTGTTGGGATTGCAGGCGGAAGCCACTGAGCCTGCCCTAGGAGTCTCTTTTTATGCAAAAATGCCCCCAAAATACAGCCTCAACCCAAGGTCTAAGCAAAACCCCCACATTCTAATCCCTTGTCTGCTGGCTTTAACCATGCCCTGTCAGTGGTTCTAATCCTGCTCAACTCCCGACCTAACCCTGCCCCCAGCACCTGAGAATCCCGTCCTCCGCGGGTTGCAACCCGCCTCCTAGGTTCTAGCCCCTCTCTTTGCGTTCCAGTCCCGTCTCCTCTAGAGTCTGCAGGAACCCTCCCTGATGTACACGCTGTTCAGGTTTGTGGCTTGCTATCTCTCCCCGCCCCTTCCCCGAAGATTTGGTCCCGGACCGTGAGGGGGTTCATGAGTTTCGCGCTCTCTCCGATGGCGTCCTCGATGTACTTGCGCTCCTCCTCCGAGATGCTGGGGTGCAGCGCGGGGGACTCGTAAGAGACGAGCAGCCAGAACAGGTACCAGAAGATCCCGAAGCTGCCTGGGGGGTCAGGAGGGGGATGGGAGCGAGGTGAGGACCGGCCCCGCTCCGCCCCAGAGCCACCCGGAACCAGGCATCCGGGTCCCTCACCGTAGACGTAGAAAACAGAGCTCCATCCCGAGTACTGCACAAGGACCCCGGCGAGGGGCATCGCGACCACCGCCCCAGCATAGGAACCTAAGGGGGAGGATGCGGGGGAGAGAACAGGCCCATCTTCCCTCAGATCAAGGAGTGCGCACCCCCACCACTCCCACCTTTCCAGACACAGAATCACAGGCCACTGCCGCTCCTCCCTCAGACCCAGGAATCCAGGCCTAGCCCCTCCTCCCTCGGACCCGGGAGTCCACGCCCCCAGCTTCTCCTCCCCCAGACCCAGGAGTCCAGGCCCAGCTCCTACTCTCTCAGACCCAGGAGTCCAGGCCCCCAGCTCCTCCTCTCTCAGACCCAGGAGTGCAGGCCTCCAGCCCCTCCTCTCTCAGACCCAGTAGTCCAGCCCCAGCCCCTCTTCCCTCAGACCTGGGAGTCCAGGTCCAGAGTGTCCTCCTCCTCCCTCAGACACAGGAGTTCAGCACCCCCCAGCCCCTCCCCGCTCAGACCCAACAGTCCAGGCCCCAACCCCTCCTCCCTCAGATTCAGGAGTGAGGATGCCCCTTCCTCTCACCACAAAAGGCTGTCGTCGCCAGGCGACTCCGTTCTAAGGGTGGGGCCCATTTGCTCCAGATCCCATGGCAGGCGGGGTATGTGACCCCCTAAAGAGGAGAAAACCAAGGTCACTGAGAAGAGGCAGGGTCCGAGCGAGGGCAGGGTCATATCAGGAGGGGATTTACCTCTACCAACCCCTGCAGGATCCTCACGAAGATGACACAGCCATAGTGGACGCGGGCAGCTGAGGGGATCAGCATGTTTAGAGTGGATGTTGCCACAATAGCAAAGCCGAAAACCCTGATGGGAAGGGTCAGAGAAAAGAATCCAAGCTATCCAGCCATGCTCGGGATTCTGCCTTTCCTGCCCACAGCAAGCTAGGCCCAGTAGTCCCCAGGACCCCAGGTCCCACCACCTCTCTGACTTCCACCATCCTCAATCGCAAGCCCCACCTTTTTCTAAGACCCACCCCCAAATCCAGGCTCCTCCCACTTACCAGAGCCTGCCCGCAAATTCAAGACCACACCCTCTAACTCCACCCACACAACTGTAGTTACCGCCCACTTTGAGACCCCACCACTGTACCTGTTGGCTGCAAATTTTTGGCAGATAAATCCTCCCGGAATCTGAGTGACAATGTATCCCCAGAAAAAGGAGCCATGTATGAGGCCGACAGTCTCTGGATCCCAGCTGAACTGGGCTTTCTGCGGGCCAAAATGTACATTAAATCAGCCACCCTGCCCAGGCTCTGCCGTTCCACCAATCAGCACCCACAGACTTAGCGCCTCGACCTATCAGCAACGAGGAACCCCTCCCACCTCCAAACGCTTGCCAATCAAAGCTCACACTAACTTTCTGTCAATTAAAGTCTACGAACTCCGCTCTTCCACGTTGCTAGGGCCTATGCTGCCTTAACAACGGGGTCCATCACCACCTAGATGCCTTGCTTTGCCTGCTTCCTTGCCTCCGTGAAAGCCTAGGGGCCCATGTATGATGATGACTCTCTCCACTTATATCCAGCTTATGAGCGTTTGCGGAGTGGCCTGCACAGGGTCCAGGCAGGGACACGAAGCAGCCAACGGGGCGGACCAGATTGGAAGGGAGCAAGGGGAGGAGCTTCAGGTAGGACAAAGGCACAAATCAGGACTCTTTTCTGATGCAGGGGCAAGGCCTATGCTGAAATTAAAATAGGAGAAAGGACAGGGCGCGGTGGCTCACGCCTGTATTCCCAGGACTGGGAGGCCGAGGCAGGAGGATCGCTTGAGCCCAGGAGTCCGAGACCAGCCTGGGCAACATAGTGAGGCCTTGTCTCTACAAAGATAAAAATAAAAATGTTAGCTGGGTATGCTGGCGCGCGCCTGTAGTCCCAGCTGCTCAGAAGGCTGAGGCAGGAGAGTCACTTGAGCCCAGGAGTTGGAGGCTGCAGTGATGGTGCCACTGCACTCCAGCTTGGGCGACAGAGCAATGGCCCCACTGCACTGTAGCCTGGGAGACCCTGTGGGTCTTTAGATAAGGGACAGAACACATGGAGTGGGACGTAGGCAGTGGCAGGGTTTCAAAAAAGGATCAAATTCAGGCAGGAGCCTGAGATGGGACTGAGATTAAATAGATGTGACCCGGGGACATAAGCTTGGGGTACAGGCGTGAGCAAAATTGCTAGTAGGTCCAAAATGGGGCAGGGGCAACCCCTAGGGAACCTGGTGTTGGGGCGGACTCTACGTTTTTCAATCAAGCCCCTGGAAATAAGGGCGGGACTTCATTTAGATCAGAACGGGGCTTAGGAAACGGAGGAGAGGTCAGAACTAAGGGCGAGGTCAGAACTAAGGGGCGCACGGATTGGGCGGAGCTATTCCGGCTGCGTTTCGGAAGGGGCGTGGCCTGGACCTTTGGTGGGTGAGTGTGACGTCATGAGGGAGTAGGCGGAGCTCGGTGAGCGGGGCGGGGCTCTGCAAGGGCTCAGGCCTTGAGCTACCTGCACCACCACGTGGCCCCCGCGGTGGGTCGTGCTGTTATTGACCATGGAGACGATGGCCACGCCCAGGTTGCAGCGGATGCCAAAGCTGATGCAGAAGCCCAGACCACTCATGATGGCGATAATGTAGCGGCGAGGGAGGCCGAAGCAGGTGCAGTCCACCACCGGCGGGTCCCGGGTCTGCGTGGTCACCGGGCGCCCATCCGCACTCAGCTCCAGCGTCTCCGCGCCTTCCTGCCGCTTCTCCAGAAGGCTGCGGGACAGCAAGAGCCAGAGACTCGGAAGTCCAGGCCCCCAGCCCCCTCACCCCCAAGACCAGGATCCAGGGAAAAACCTGCTTTTCAAGATCCAGAATTCTAAGCCTGCACCTCCTTCTTCACCAAGAGTCCAGGTCCCTGGCTCCCTTCGCCCCCCGTGATCCAGAAATCCTCCATCTCCCTCAGACCGGGAATTCAGGCCCCCAGCCCCCTTCTTCTTCACATTGAGGGTCTTCAGTCCCCTTCTCCCAGCTCTGTCAAATCCTTCAACTCAGGAGATTTAGATCCCAAACAACCCTTTGGGACTCAAGAGCCTGTGCCCCGAGTCTGAGGCCCAAAGACTCTCCAGCCGCCTCTCCCGGATAAGAGTCTATTCGAGGAAGCAAAAGGTGCTAAGGAGATGCTTCAGCAAAGGTGTCAAAAGAACAGATGCTTCTCAGCCACGTTTGCTAGGGGGTGGGGAGATGTCCAGGACCCTGGGAATCCAGCAGCCCGTCCCAGGCATCCCTAGGGAAACTTGAGTCCAGGCTGTCAGCCTAGGGGGTAGGGAGGGGGAGTGGCGGTTGGTGTCCTGGCAGGGGACAGATGGCCCTGGTAGGGGGATTGGCTCATTCCCCAGCGTGACTCTCGCCCCCGCCCGTTCTGGATGCAGAATCAAGTCTGTGATGACGAAGAGGGTATTTGGAGGGCTGCCTCAAACCCAGGGAGAGGCTGCAGAAAGAGAGAAGTGCCTTCAGACAGGTGGAGAAAGACCCAAAAAGAGGGCGACAGAGATGGGGGGAGTTGTACAGAGGCCCAGAGAGAGGGGGTCACAGACAGAAGAAGGGAGAGAAATCCAGTGAAAGAGGGACAGAGATCTAGAGAAGAGGAGACAGAGACCCAGAGAGAGGGAGAGAGAGTAACAGGGGAGCAGAGACCCAGTGACAGAGGGGGACAGAGACCCAGAGACATAGCGGGACAGAGACCCAGAAAGAGGGAGACAGAGATCCAGAGAGAAAGGGAGACAGAGACCCAGAGAGAGAGGAACAGACACCCAGATAGAGAGGGAGACAGAGACCCAGAGAGAGGGGTCAGAGACAGAGGATGACGGAGACCCAGAGAGAGGGAGACAGAGACCCAGAGAGAGGGGGAGAGACCCAGAAATAGGGGGACAGAGACCCAGAGAGGGAGGAGATGGAAGCCTGGAGAAGGAAGCAGACAGAGTCCCAGAGAGAGGCGGGGACAGAAACCCAGGAGATAGGACATAGATGCAAAGAGAAGAGAACAGAGATCCAGAATGCAACAGAAAGATGGAGAGCCTGGGAGACGGAGGACAGACAGGCTGGGGACGTGATTTGTGAGGTGCGGCCCCTCTCTGAGGGGGGTAGGCAGCCAGGGGATCGGGCTGGATCCCAGGAAGGGGCTGGAACAGATGGAGGCGAGGGAGACTGGGACGGGGGAGGAAGGAACAGCCAGACGGTCCAGGGGGAGGGAGGTGGAAGAGCTGCGAGAACACAGCAACCCCTCCCCGTCCTAGAACTTAAGGAGGTGGGGAGGGGCAGTTAAGAAACAGGGGTGGGAGAAGCCGGGGAGTGGACAGAACCCAGAAGGAGTAGGAATGAGACCCCAAGAGGAAGAAGACAGAGAGCCAGAAATAGGGGGCATTGAAGCCACTAGGATGAATAGTACAGGATGGCAGGAACTCCCCCCACCCATCAGAACACGTCACCCAAAGAGATTAGACTTTGACCCAGGTTGACATCAGATGATATTTGACCCTGAAACTCAAGATGTGATTGCAGCCCCTGATGTGAGATTCCTTGTTAATATGAGGAGATGTCAGATCTCTAATCAAGGCTGTCTAAACAGGGGGTCTCAGTATCCCACATCTATAAAATGGGGACAAGGGCAAAAATGGAAGAGAATAAAGAGGGAACTTCAAGGTGATATCAATCATTTTAGAGCAAGAGGACCAAGGACGCAGAGAAGAAGGTGGCCCTGATGCTTTGCAGGGGACAAGGACATAGAGGGGAGACCCTAGATGCAAATCCCCCTTTCCTCCCTGGATACCCCAAACTCAGGCCTGGGGACTTGGCGACAAGGAAAAGCAACACTTAGGAGGCCATTACCTCAAATCGAGATGTCTCAACTTCTCTCTCTCTCTCTCTGCTTCTCTCAGGATCTCTGTCCACTCCCCCATGTCTTTGTCTCCTTATGTCCCTCTGCTCTCTCTTTTCTTCCCATTGTGCAACTAAGAAAACTGAGGCTCAGGGAGCTGAAGTGGCACTCCAAGGTCACAGACAAGAACAGCGATGGGACCTGATCCCTTACAGGCCCTCGGCATTCCCCTGACCAAGACCTGGCTCTCAGAAAGGAGGCACCTTGGGTTCTCATCTCTCTGGCATCCCATTCCCCCACGTCCTTGTTCTAAGTCACCCTGGGTGCAAGGAAGCTCCCCACCAGCTGTGGCATCACTCATCTCAACGAAGAGCTCTGTTCTAGGCTTGGGAGGGACACTGACCTGGGTTCAAATCATGGGGCTCATACTCATCCACTGATCTCCCCAACCCCAGAATGGAGCCTCAGTTTCCCCATTTTTGTCTAGAGGATTAAATGAGATCAACCTGTTGTCTCTAACATGGGGTATTCCCCTCTCCCTCCAACCATCAGAGCAAACCCCAGGCATTGGAAGCAAATGCTTTTCTCTGTGCAAACTCCCTCCTGATGGTCCTGGCCACAGCCCGGGGGTCTCTGGGGACCCAAGAGGTAACTCAGAGAGGTGACAGCCAGGAGACATTGACTGTGAGAAACCCTAGCACAGATGAGAAACAGAGGCAGAGACTGAGGGAGGGGCCTGTGGAACACATCCATCCCGCTGCCACCCCCCAGCCCCCTCCACCAGCACGTCTCTTTCTCTCTCTCATTCTCCTGACTTCACACTGATGTATTTTGAGAAACTCGTGAAAGGAGGCGAGAAAAAGGGTGGGGAGGGGCTGGAAAATTGGAAAAAGAAGGGGTGAGGTTATCTCAGCTTCCCCTCCACCGCCAACCTCCGTCACTGCACCATCCTCCTGCCCACCTCCCCCCACTTCTGTCCAGCCTTATTCTTGTCTCTCATGTTACTAGAGGGTGGGGTAACTTTGGAGCTAAGAGGTGATCTGCAGCAAGCAAGACTGATGTTAGACTTAGCAAAGGACCCCCATGGCCTAGCGAGGTGGACTGAAGCTCAACGAAACACAGGGTCAGGGCTGAGGGCCAAGGGGACAGGGCCTGAGGGCATGGCGGCAGGGGCATGGTGCTGATGAGGCCATCTCCTTCGTGCACTGTGGCCAGATATATTTTTAGGCTTTTCCGCAGCTGAGTAATTTATCTGACTTAGAGCCAAAGCTGGGGTTGGGGGTGAGAGCCTGTGGGGAGGTGTCCAGATTATCCTGAGGGACACTCGGGTCACTGGGGTCATCAACCTGGTTGGGAGGGAGTCCCTCTCAGCCCCAGCCTATATCCTTTGGGAAGGCTGTCCTACCCCAGGAGCCGAAATTTTTGGCCTCTAACTCCTTTCTCTCCCAGGGACCCAGGGTGCTCTGACTTCTTCCACCCAGCTTCACCCCCTCAAGGACAACGGGCTATGAGTCCCAATCCGCTTTAGCTGCAGATTAAACTCCACGCCAGACAGAAACGATAAAAGACACAGAGAGACGGAGAGACCCATGGTGGGAGAATTAAAACCCAGAGACGGGGACAGAGATCCAGAGAAGTGGGGACCAGAGATCTAGGGAAGAGGAGAGACCCAGAAAGAGGGGGACAGAGACTCCGAGTCAGGGGTTGATAGATGTCCAGTGAGAGCAATGGCCAGAGAACCAGAGAGAGGGGCACAGAGACGCAAAGAAGCGGAGGCAGAGATCTAGGGAGAAGGAGGGGCCCAGAGAGATAGGAGCGGAGATCTGGAAAAAGAGGGAGACGGAGACCCAGAGAGAAAGAGGGCAGAGACATCCAGAAAGAGACGGGGACAGAGACCCAGAAGTGGTGGGGGAGGGAGCCAGAGACCTGGGAGAGAGGCATTTACAGCACCAGAGAAGAGTGGAGCCGGGTGGGGTGGGGTGCAGAAAAATGAACAGGATAATGGACAAGGCTCGACCAGGGAGAACGGCGCCGTCGGAGCCCACGGCAGAAAACTGGACAGATGGGTGGACCCCCATGCCGGGGTATCGCCTGTTCATCTGTCAGTCTGCGCCCAGGTGGGAATTAGCATCCTCCTCAGATCCTCCCACTCTTCTCCTCCCGGGACCCCCGCCAGGCTCACCGGTGCAGCTTCCCGAGAGCACGACCCGCTAGCTTCCGAAACTCCTCCTGGCGGAACTCCATGGTGGCGGCTCCTGCCGCCGGTCACCCCGCCGGTCCCCCCCGCCGATCCCCCCGCCCGCGGGCCCGGGCGGCCGCGTCCGGGTTCCCGGGGTCCGCCCCGGCCCGGCCGGCCCCGCAGCTCCGCTCGGGGGGAAGAGGCTGCAAGTGCAGGCGGCCCGGGGGCTGTCACAGGACTCAGCGCCGGGGGCGGGGAGCGGGAGGCCCCGCCCCGGCCCCACCAGGCCCCTCCCCTCGTCTGTCAGACCCGCCCCCTCTCGCAGCCCTTTCATCCTCGTCCTGTCCCCTCCTGAGCCTTCCAAGACCACGCCTGTGGGTTCTGAACTCACGCCTCCGAGTTCACGCCCCCCAATTCTGTTCCTTCCCCAGGCTACTCCCCCTATCCCTGTTCCATCCCCCCGGCTCCTACCCAGATTTTCTCTCCTCTCCTGAGTTCTCATCCCCATCATTTCTCTCCCCGACTTCTGTTCCCCCTAATTTCGTCCCTTACAATCCTGTTTTCTCTGACTTTCCCTCTGCGTTCATCCTCCAGTTCCTTCACCCCTGGACTCCCTCCCCGCCCCCACCCCGCAATTCCATCCCCATCCCACCTCGTCCCCAGTTCCAATAGTCTCATCCAGGGAGTTCTTTCTTTTCTCATTCAAGGGAAATTCTTTCCCCTCAAGTCCAACGCCTACTTCGATCCACCTGTAGTCCCCCTCTAGTCCCTTTCGCCACCCGGGTTCTTCACCCTTGAGCTCCATCTCCTCCCGAGTTTCCATCTTTCCCCTTTGAATCCCATACTCCTCCAGCTCTATTCTCCCTCCGGCATCTCTCTCCTCCCTGTTGCTTCTCTCCCTGAATTTCATTCCCTAACCCCGATTTTCTTCCCTCTGGCTTCCGTCCCCCACAGTTATATTTCACACACCCCACCAGTGCCAGCTGCGACCCCAGTCTCCACATTGTGTTATTTCTCCGCTCCTCTGGGATCTGTCCGCGCTCTGAGTTCTTCCCTAGCTCCGGGGGATCCATTCCGCTATTTGAGTTCTGTCTCCACCCCCTGAGATCTGTCGCCGCCCCCTAAATTGTGATCCGCACCCCCTGGCATCCTCAACCGCCCTCTGAATTTGTCTCCTCCCCTAGGATCTGTCGCTGACCTGAGTTCTGCCCCCGCCCTCTGAGTTCTCTCCCCACCGTTGGAGTTGTGTCCCCTTCTTCTAGGATCTGTCCCTGGGATCTGTCCCCGCCCTCTCAGTTCTGTTCTTGCCCCCTGGAATCTGTTCCTGCCATCAGAGTTCTACCCCTTCCCCATAGCATCTGTCTCTGCCCCCTGGAATCTGTCCCGACCCACGGAGCTCTGGCCTCCGCCCCTGAGATCTGTCCCCGCCCTCCCGGTCTTGCCCCCGCCCCATGGGATCTGTCCCCCGCCCACCGCCTCCGCCCCTGGGATCTGTCCCTGCCCTCCCAGTCCTGCTCCCACCCCCGGAATCTGTCCCCGCCCACCGAACTTTGTCTCCACGCCGGAATTCCAGCTCCGCCCCGTTGGGTAGAGCCCGGCCCTTCCCTGTCCCAGGCCCGCAGACAGGGTCCCGCCCCGCTCCTGTCCTCAGACCAGCCCATCTCCCGGCGCTGAGTCCACCTCCAGATCCAGGCCCCAGGAGGGTGATCCTTTCCCCACTACCTCCCCGCGTCGGGCCGCAAATGCATTTGGTATTAAATTTTCATGATGCGGCCCGAGGTGGGGTGGGAGGAGCAGACGGCGCGTCGGGCGGGCGCCAAGGACGGGGTGGCCGGGAAGCCACTGACCGCCGCAGCCTCTCGCTTCCAGCCTTGACTGGCTGGTTCTCTGGGTCTCACAGCTTTGAGAAACCCCTGGGACCCCAGAACGGAGGACGCTGCGGGTCTGAGGCAGGAGGGAGGTAGGAACCGGGACTCGTGGGGCTGAATTAGCAGCGCGGGAGCCGCTCACACGCGCCACCCAGTGGCTGCAGAGTCCCCGGCCCGGGTGCGGAGGCGGTGGTTGCGGCTCGGGGCCAGGTGTGAGGGTGGAGCAGATGGTGAAGAGGAGGGAGTGGGAAGCGGGCCCTGCCGCTGCCAAAACCTGGGCCTTTGCCGAAACCATCGCCATGGAAACCGAGGAAGGAGGAAAGGACCCAGCCCCACACTTTTTCAGGACCTGGGAATGAGTTACTCGGCCTCCTCCAGCGGCTCACCGTCCCAACTACAAGTCCCAGCGGCCTCTGAGCCTCAGCGCTCGCTTGAGAAGGGCCGCGCACTCCGAGGGCCGCTGGGAGATGTAGTTCTCTGAGACGATGGGCAGGGATACGTTGCGCCCTCTGGTGGACACGGCGCCCACGTTCGCTCATCCGTTCCGCGGCCGGAAAGACCCTACCTGAAGTCACTCCCACACTGACCTCTTCCCCGTCTTTTCTCCCCCTCCCTCCCAATTCACCCCATTGCAGACACATTGTGCTTGCCTGCCTGCCTTTTCCTTCCTTCTTTCCTCTTCTTTCTCTTCTTTTTTCTTTCCTTCTTTCCTTCATCTTCCTTCCTTTCCCCTTCCTCCTTCCTTTTTCTCTTTTTTCTTTCCTTCTTTCTTCCTTCTTTCCTTCCTTCCTCCTTTCTTCGTTCCTTCCTTCCTCCTTTCCTTCCTCCCTTCCTTCCTTTTTGAGACAGGGTCTCACTCTGTCGCCCAGGGGCAGCTTACTGCAGTCTTAACCTCCCTGGGCTCCCACCTCAGCCTCCCGAGTAGCTGGGGACAACAGGTGTGCACCACCATGCCCCACTAACTCACATTGTGCTTTGAGCATTTACCACTGAAGTTCCTACATCTACTGATGATCCTAGAATTCACTAAAGAAGAGGAGGGTATAGACACTTTTTTTTTTTTTGAGATGGAGTTTTGCTCTTGTTGCCCAGGCTGGAGTGCAATGGCGCCATCTGGGCTCACAGCAACCTCCGCCTCCTGGGTTCAAGCAATTCTCCTGCCTCAGCCTCCCGAGTAGCTGGGATTATAGGCGCCTGCCACCACGCCAGGCTAATTTTGTATTTTTAGTAGAGACGGGGTTTCTCCATGTTGGTCAGGCTGGTCTCAAACTCCCGACCTTGGGTGATCCGCCCACCTTGGCCTCCCAAAGTGCTGGGATTACAGGTGTGAGCCGCTGTGCCTGGCCTCAACAATCACTTATTAACTCAAGACATATTTATCAAGGCAGGGCACTCCTGTAATCCCAGCACTTTGAGAGGCTGAGGAGGGCTGATCACTTGAGCTCAGGAGTTCGAGACCAGCCTGGGCAACAGATGGAGACCCCGTCTCTATAAAAAATATTTAAAAATTAGCTGGGCATGGTGGCACCTGTAGTCCCAGCTACTTGGGAGGCTGAGGTGCAACCATCACTTGAACTCAGGAGGTTGCAGAGTGAGTCAGGATTGCACCACTGCACTCCAGTGTGGGCCTAAGAGCCAGACTCTGTCAAAAAAAAAAAAAGAGAGAAAGGAAGGAAGGAAAGAAGGAAAAGAAAAGAAAGAAAGAAACTTCTGCAGATGTACTAGGAAGAGGATACAAAGTAGCAGGAACAGCAGGAACTAAGAGATGGGGGAAAATGGGTGTGGTCAGGACACTGTTCAGTATGACTAGGCTCCAGTTAGAGGAAGAGGTCAAAACTAGGCTGGGCACAGTGGCTCACGCCTGTAATCCCAGTATTTGGGGAGGCCACAGCAGGAGGATCACTTGAGGCCAAGAACTCAAGACCAACCTGGGCAACATAGCAAGACCCCATCTCTAAAAAAAATGCAAAAAATAAAATTAGCTGGGCACAGTGGTGCATGCCTGTCATCCTAGCTACTCAGAGGCTGATGTGGGAGGATCACTTGAACCCAGGAGTTCCAGGCTGCAGTGAGCTATATGATTGCACCATTGCACTCCAATGACAGAGTGAGACTCCAATGACAGAGTGAGACCCTGTTTTTTTTTTTGTTTTTTTTTTTTGACACGGAGTTTCGCTCTTGTAGCCCAGACTGGAGTGCAATGGCACGATCTTAGCTCACTGCAACCTCCGCCTCAGCCTCCCGAGTAGCTGGGATTACAGGCTTGTGCCACCATGCCCGGCTAATTTTTGTATTTTTAGTAGAGACCGGGTTTCACCATCATGTTGGCCAGGCTAGTCTCGAACTCCTGACCTCAGGTGATCCACCTGCCTTGGCCTCCCAAAGTGCTAGGATTACAGGTGTGAACCACCGCGCCTGACGACCCTGTCTTTTAAACATAAAAGTGAGCCATGACCCAGGGCTCAGATCACACAGAGCCTTGAGTGCTTGGCTGAGGGGCTTGGACCTTCTCCCAGGGCGGCTGGGTAGCCACAGGAGGGCTGTGAAGAGGGCAAGTGCAGGGCCAGCTGTGGGGCCTGGGGAGGACTAACAAGGGGAGACTGGTGGCCAGGAGGCTTCAGGGAGGATCCAGGGGGAAGGACGAGGCCTGAGCTGGGGCGTGACCTCTATAGGACTGGAGGGGCACAGCCCAATGTTCCTCTTCCCTCCCAACACCCACATATACCCAGTCAGAGACAGAACAAAGGCAAAAATCTTTTATTTCAACTTTAGAGAAGCCAGCAGCCTCTTCTCCACATCTCAGAAGCACAGGGAGACACCCTGATCAAGAAGGCACCGGCAGAAGCGGCATGGCCACCATTAATTGCTGAGAAGACAGAGCAAAGAAAATAAGGATCCAGGACCCAGAAGTCCAGCTCCCAGCCCCCCTCCCCCAGAGCCAGAGTCCAGGCCCCCACAATGTCCCAGCTTCCCCAAACCCCTCCCCCAGGCACCTTTCTCTTCCGGTGGAAGGCTGCCTTGCTCTCATGAGAGTTGATCTGCAGTGGGATATAGGCGTCTAGATGATACAGCTGCTGGGGGCCCCCCATCAACAGGCGGTTCTCCCCGATCTCCAGTGACAGCCCCAGGGCTCCATCCTGGAGAGGTGGCAGAATCAGGTCACCCTCCCCAGCAACAGGAGGATCACCTGGACCAGGCATGGTAGCCTCACGCGCTGGGAAACTACATTTGAAGGGTCTAATCTCCCAGGGAAGAGGCAGAAGACAGCAATTACAAGTCTCAACGACCGAGCGCTTACAGTCCCTTGGGCGCCCTCAGGACAGCACCGGAAGGTGGCCTGTGGGCCTCCTGGCAGAGAGGACGCAGCTGACAAGTCCAGCAACAACCCCTTGTCACTCTCGCTCAGAGACAGTCCCTGACCCTTCCAGACCTCATTCCCCTGTTCTGGTCCAGCGGGCAAAACTCACCAGTTTAGGGAGGTCAATTTCGGCCAAGAGGAGGTCAGGGGCTTCCAGCCACAGTTTCAGGTGAGGCTTTTCAGGGCTGAGAAGGAACAAGGTCCAGGGCTGAACACAGCTGCCAGGTCTTTGCCTGGCGTGCTGTTTGTTCCCTTTCTCCCTCCAACCAGCCCTATTGCCTCAGGACGCCTTCCCAGTCAGGAGTTCTCTCTCCTCCCTCTCTCAGTGCCCAGGGCCCCAGGGCATCACCCAGTGTGGGAGGATGGAGAGAGGGATTCCCAAGAGCGTTGAGGAAACATCAGACCGGGGATCTACCGAAGGCCCACCCTGACTCAGCTCTCCCGGGGGCGGGCGTGTACAGGTCCCCCAGCTCCTGGATCCGAGGACGCTGCTGCGAGCGGATGTTCTGCTGCGAGATGGAGCCCATGAATGGCCGGTTCTTCATCATGCGCCATTCTGAGGGTCAGGAGCGCCGTCAAACATCGTACAGGTCAGGGTTCCCTTTGCTCTCTCAGGAGGCCTTGCACAGCCAAGAGCCTCCCGGGATAGGCTCCACCGGGTTACCAGGACTCTTGGGATGTGACCACACCCCCAGGCTTGGCTCCAGGAAGCCCGCCCACCTTAGTCACGCCCCTCCCACGATATGCCCCAATAAAACCCACCCCTGGAGATGTTCCTGGCCCCGCCCCTTCAGGGCGTCCAGACTCCACCCCCTCCTAGTAGCACAGACTCCAGGACACCCTGCCCAAGCCAGCCCCTCCTCTCCCAGGGGTGTTCTCCAAACCGCTCCCGGCTCCACTCTTTCCCGAGGGCCCAGGACCTGCCCCTCACCCGGATTCAGCTGCAAGTTGTATTTGTCCTCAAGGCCCTCCCTGGCGATGGTGATCACGAGCTCCCGCAAGAAATCGCTGTTCTGGGGTGACAGAGAGGGGGGAAAAGACAGGCGGTGGAGGGGAGGGTAGGGGGAGAGACCCCTGCCCAGGCCTCACCCGCAGCCCCGCCCCCAACCTGCATCCTCCGGTAGAAGTCGCTGTTGACAGCTACGTCGTAGGCGGTACATCCCTGGCCTTCTGCGGGGAGAAAAAGGGGGTGAGGAACCCCCAGCCCTCAGCAGGAAGCCCACAGCCCAGACCCAGACAGAGAAGAAACATTCAGGGACAACGGCCGTAAGAAGCAGAGACAGAGAAATAAGGAAGTGAGAGCTGGGCACTCACTTTCGGCTCTGGACTCTCCGCCCAGCCTCCTCCCCGGCCTCGTATCTCCTGTCCATCAGTGTGATGTCACTAGAGTTGACCCTATCCCTCCCCTGCTCACAGCTCTCCTCTGGCTCCCCAGTGCTCCCAAGTGAAGGTCTGAGCCCCGCAAGCCTGGGTTGGAGACCCTGTGTGGTCTGCCCCTCCCACCTCTGGAGAAGACCTCATTCTTCTAGCAACCTCGGCCCACTGAATTTCTTTCAGTCACCCTCCATTACTGGCTGATCCAATCCAATCAGTCTCTCCCAGCTCTGAGCAGCTCTACCTAGAACCTTGTTCTGTCTTTGCCTGCTGAACTCCTCTTGTTCCTTCAAATCTTATCCCACACCCTCTCCTCCAGAAAGCCTTCCTGACCCCTTCATGTGGATGACGAGCCCTCTCAAGGCTGTGCTGGGTGCCCCCCTCCAAAGCAGTGTGAATCACACCCTATTGATACTGCATCCATCTCCTGGAGCCCCACCCATGACAGCAGGTTTCTGGAACGTGGAATGTGCATTTCATAGGTCCTTATTCCCCGGGGCACTGCCTAGAGCTTGGTCCCAGAAAGCTTCAAGAGACATATTGAAAAAAGGATATAGAGGCAGAAACAGGGACAGAGGTGAGGCAAGACAGAGATGGAGAAAGGGGAGAAGGGCAGAGGAGAAAACAGGATGAAAGAGAGAGCCGCAGGCTGGGCGCAGTGGCTCACACCTGTAACCCCAGCACTTTGGGAGGCTGAGGCGGTAGATCACCTGAGGTCAGGAGTCTGAGATCAGCCAGGCCAACATGGCAAAACCAAGTCTCTATTAAAAATACAAAAGTTAGCTGGGTGTGATGGAGCACGCCTGTAATCCCAGCTGCTTGGGAGGCTGAGACAGGAGAATCGTCTGAACCTGGGCAATAAGAGCGAAACTCCATCTCAAAAAAAAAAAAAAGAAAAGAAAAAAGGAGAGAGCGGGCTCAGGACTAAAGCCAGGAGATCCGCTAATGCACGAAGAGCACTCTGCCCAGGCCTCCCAGCCCTGGAGTGGGGCATCGAAAAGTACCAGCCTGGCCAGGTGGCAGAACCAGGACTGCCCAGGTGTGGGATGTCCAGGGCACTAGAGATCTACCATAGAGAAAAGAATCAGATCGAGGAGCCAGATCTTCAGGAGCTGAGGGAGGAGGGTCCTGGGCCCAGGATTCTTGGGTTCTAGGGAAGAAGGGGCCTAGCGGGCCAGACTCCTGGGTCCTCTGAGGGCACTGACTTGCATCCAGTTCTGCATGAGGCTCTCCCAGACTCATGGGGATGCGAAACCCAGCTTGGTCCTCCTCTAGCATCTGAAGCAGCTCCTCCTCGGTCACGTCAGCAGGAGGAGGGATAGAGGACGAGTGGCAGATGTTGATGAAAACCTTCCCTTCTGAGGAGTTGGTCTTTATGCAGAAACCTGGTGGGAGTGGGTTAGTCATGACAATCCTTTTCTGCACAAGTCCCAGTCCCCATCCATTCTCTCCAGGCTCTGTCTCTTTTCCTTTTGCCCTGTCCCCCTTTTTCTGGGTCTGTTCCACTCCCCACCTCTGAGATCCCTCACTCCTATTTTTTTTTATTTTTGAGACAGACTCTCACTCTGTCACCCAGGCTGGAGTGCAGTGGCATGATCTCGGCTCACTGCAACCTCCACCTCCCAGGTTCAAGCAATTCTCATGCTTCAGCCTCCCAAGTAGCTGGGATTATAGGCGCCCACCACCACACCCAGCTAATTTTCGTATTTTTAGCAGAGATGGAGTTTCACCATGCTGGCCAGGCTGATCTCAAACTCCTGCCCTCAGGTGATCCTCCGGCCTTGGCCTCCCAAAGTGCTGGGATTACACATGTGAGCCACTGCGCCCGGCCCCCTCTCTTCTTTGTTTTCTGCATGTTTGTTTTTTGAGACAGGGTCTCACTGTGTCACCCAGGCTGGAGTGCAGTGGTATGATCTTGGCTCACTGCAGTCTCTTCCACCTGGCTCAAGTGAGGCTCCCACCTCAGCCTCGTGAGTAGCTATGACTACAGGCACGCACCCACCAAGCCCAGCTAATTTTGTTTATTTTTAGTAGAGATGAGGTCTCACTATGTTGCACAGGCTGGTCTTGAACGCCTGGCCTCAAGCAATCCTTCCGCCTCGGTCTCCCAAAGGGATGGAATTACAGATGTGAGCCGCTGTGCCCAGCCTCTCTTCCTATCTTTGTTGTTGTTGTTTGTTTCGTTTTGTTTTTGAGACACAGTCTCGCTCTGTCGCCCAGGTTGCAGTACAGTGGTGCGATCTCTGCCCACTGCAACTTCTGCCTCCTGGGTTCCAGCAATTCTCCTGTCTCAGCCTCCCCAGTAGCTGGGACTACAGGCACGTGCCACTGCACCTGGCCTCTTCCTATCTCTGATTCTCTGGCCCCCTACCTACTCCTACTCTGTCCTCCAACTCCTTTCTGTCCTAGGATGATCGCTGTGGGTGTCTGCTCACCCCACCCCCACCCCAGGCCTTTATTTTCGTGTCTCTTTCCTTCCCCCTCTCTCTGTCTTCTCCCTGGGTCTCCTGTCCCTCTCTCTCCAGTGTCCTTTCTCACCAGGCTGAGGCTGGATTTGTGTCGATTCTGGTCTGGTTGTCTGGGCTTGCTGGAGCTCCTTCGAGGCCTGTATAAAGGAAAACTACCTCCAGGCTTGGAGTCTGTGCCATCAGACCCCTCATTTGTTCCTCAAATGGAGCAATTCTTATGCATGACAGCTGTGGATAACGTGAGAAATTAGATGGTTTAGGTCCCCTTTCTCCTTTGAGAACTAGAAAAATAACCCCAACCCCACTCCCATTTCTTTTTTTTTTTTTTTGAGATGGAGTCTTGCTCTGTCGCCCAGGCTGGAGTGCAGTGCTGCGGTCTCGACTTATTGCAAGCTTCGCCTCCCGGATTCACGCCATTCTCCTGCCTCAGCCTCTCCAGTAGCTAGGACTACAGGTGCCTGCCACCATGCCCAGCTAATTTTTTGTATTTTTAGTAAAGACGGGGTTTCACCGTGTTAGCCAGGATGGTCTCGATCTCCTGACCTCGTGATCCGCCCGCCTCGGCCTCCCAAAGTGCCGGGATTACAGGTGTGAGCCACCGCACCCGGCCCCCCACTCCCATTTCTTAGCAAACTTGAAGCCCATCAACCTCAATTCCCCAAGGCCCGGTTCCCGCCTTAGTGCATTCTGGGAACTGTAGTCCCATCTTTGAGCACCCCGCCAAAATCCCCGAACACTCAAGGATCCAGGGGTCTGGTCACTGTGCACCTGCAGCAGCAGCTCCTCAAATCGCGCCGAATCAGCACCGATCACCTCCGCCTCGCTTAGCTCCAGTCCCAGCAGCTTCGGGTTCGCCATGGCCCTGGGAAAGAGATCTAGGCGTCCTCGAGACCCTCAACGTGGGGAACTTTGCCCAGAATCTGAACCCCAGTGACTGCTCTGGCCCTCAATCGACTCCGGATACCTACTATCCTGTTCAAAAACCTAAGACTAGCCTAAGACTACAATTCCATTCAAGACCGAACACCATCGTCAAATCCGTTGGGAACATGTGTCTCTATATGCACTACTCTCCATCCTACGTGCCGACTGTAAATGAAGCCACACTTCCGGTCTATCCGTAAACACAGGACTGGAGTACGCCACACTTCCGAGTACCCCAATGTTCATTCACAAGCTGGTATCGCGTTATCGACAAGCCAGTATCGCGTTATCGACAAGCCACGCCCCTCGCATCAATCAAAAATAAACCCCAAGGCAGATTCCTAAATGCCACACTTCCTGTATCTATGAAAGCCACACTTCCGGCTGGGCGCTGTGGCTCCTGCCGGTAGTCCCAGCACTTTGGGAGGCCAGGGCAAGAGGATCGCTTGAGTCCAGGAGTTCGAAACCAGCTTGGGCAATACAACGAGATAACGTCCCACATCCCATCTCTTTAAAAAAAAAAAAAAAAGGGCCAGACTTACACTCTTTCCACAACCAAAACTGGCCCCCTTACTTTGCAGTGAAGGTTGCATTTTCAAAACCTTAATCTCAATGTCCATCCTAAAAGGTACCCTTTTTATCTTTGAATTATCACTTCCTGCCAGCTCTAGATCCTAGTAGGTCCAGATCTAGACCCCTAGTAAATATAATTAGAACTAAAAGCTGCACTTTGAGGCTGGGAGGCCGAGGTAGGAGGATCGCTTGAGCCCAGGAGTTCGAGACCATCCTGAGCAACATAGCAAGATCCTGTCTCTACAAAAAAAAAATTAGCCAGGCTTGATGGCATGTGCCTGTAGTCCCAGCTACTGTGCAGGCTGACGCAGGAGTAATGTTTAAACCCGAAAAGTCGAGGCGACAGTAAGCCATGATCGGACCACTGCACTCCGGCCTGGGCGACAGAGGGAGACCCTGTCTCAAGAAAATAAAAGGTAAAACAAATAAAACGTGCACTTCCTGCTACTATAAAACACTGGGAAGACGCATCAATAGGACGACCCCTTTTTTTTATTACTATTTTTTTTTAGACAGGTCTCCCTTTGCTACCCAGGCTGGAGTGCAGTGGCGCGATCTCGGCTCACTGAAATGTACACCTCCTGGGTTCCAGTGATTCTCCCGCCTCAGCCTCTTGAGTAGCTGAGATTACAGGCGCGCACCACCACAGCTCGGCTAATGTTTGTATTTTAGTAGAGACGGGGTTTCACTATACTGGTCAGGCTGGTATCGAACTCCCGACCTCAGGTGATCCGCCCGCCTCGGCCTCCCAAAGTGCTGGGATTACAGCCAAGAGCCATCGTGCCCGGCCACGCCGATCCTTCTAAATCCAGAGCCCTCCTAACTATTCGCAAAGTACCTACATCGCCGGCTCCCCTTCCTCCCCGTTTTAAGCAGTGCGCATGCTCCTAAATACGCTTCCCCGTGGGGGACGTAGGCGGGGCCATCGGGTCCTAAGGCAAAAAGTGTGGGCGTGGCTGCTCTCTGTATCTTCAAGCCCCACCCCATTCCCATTAGACCCGCCCCTTTGGGCTGGAACGGGAGGTGTCGCTCTTCGGACCTCAAGGTTCCCCTTAACACAGAGCGCCCCGCAGTCTTCGCGGAAAGCGTTCCGGGTAGGCTATGGCTGCGACGCGTGCAGGGCCCCGCGCCCGCGAGATCTTCACCTCGCTGGAGTACGGACCGGTGCCGGAGAGCCACGCATGCGCACTGGTGAGAGCCTGCCCAGCCGGCGTTGCCCACTGCGTTCCCCGGGCCTGGGCGCCCGGTTTTTCGCGCGGAGTCCCGTCATCCACTGCGGTAGCTCAGCCGCTCCGCCTCTCTCAGTCCCCGTGATTCCCGCCGCCCAATAGGATCGCGCCCTGTAAGACGCTCCCTTGAGCCTTGGCGGTGGCAGCCTTTTAGTCTGTTCCCATCTTCCCCAGTGGTTCTCTTGCCTCTTGATCCTGAACTCCTCGTGGTGTTTCCGCGGTTTTCCTGAACTCCTCTAGACGCTCTCGTGATTCCTCAGGGTCCCCTCAGAACCTGACGCCACCCACCAGACCTCTTAGGATTCCTGTGAGGCTCCGGTGACCCACAACCCCCATTGTCTTTCCACGACTCTTCAAAATATCCTATGGCTTCCATGGGCCTCCAGAGCACCCCAGACCTCCTGAGGGACTCCCTTCATCCCTTTTATTACCCAGAGAGCTTCAGAAGTTCCATGGAGCCCCCGTGATCCCATAGAACCCCTCGATACTCGTGGGGTTCATGTGACCTTATGGGAACTCTCAGGAGCCTAGAATACATCAGGACTTCCGGTTTGGGGTTGTATTTTTTTTTTTTTTTTGATCCAGGGTCTCACTCTGTCGCCCAAACTGAAGTGCAGTGGCGCTATCACACCACTGCAGCCTCAACCTCCTGGGCTCAAGCCATCCTCTCAGCTCAGCCCCCCAAGTAACTGGGACCAGAGACGCACGCCACCACTCCCAGCTAATATTTGTACTTTTTCTAGAGACAAGGTTTCAGCATGTTGGCCAAGCTGGTCTCGAACTCCTGGCCTCAAGTAATCCACCCACCTCGACTTCCCAAAGTGTTGGGATTACAGGCGTGAGCCACTGCACCCAGCCACATCAGGACTTCCTGTAATTACTTATGGCCCCTCACAATACCCTCACAGTGCTCCTATGATCTCTCTAGCTCTCAGAATGTCACATAGGGTTCCCATGATTGTTCAGGAACCCCTGAAGTCCTCGTGAGGGTCCCATGATCCCCTGGGGGTCCTCAGAACCTCCCTGGGACTCCCATCATCCCTCAGAGGACCCCAGAACCCTCGTGGGGTTCCTGCAAATAAGTAGGGCGCCTCGAACTTTCTGTCGTTTCCCCAGGCACTCTCAGAATTCCCTCACGGGGCTCTCATGATCCCCCAGGGTCCCCCAGCACCCAGGCGAGAGGAGCTTAGGCTTCTTTGAGGGGGAGGGCAGGAGGCCAGAGAAATGGTCCAAGTGGAAGGAACTGGATCAGAACTCTGGCACAGCCTAGCACTTGGGGAGGCCAAGACGGACAGATCGTCTGAGCTCAGGAATTTGAGACCAGCCTGGGCAACATAGTGAAACCTCGTCTCTACTAAAATACAAAACACTGGGCCAGGCATGGTGGCTCAGACTTGTAATCCCAGCACTTTGGGAGTCCGAGGTGGGCGGATCACCTGAGGTCAGGAGTTCGAGACCAGCCTGGCCAACACGGTGAAACCCCGTCTCTACTAAAATACAAAAATTACCTGAGCGTAGTGGTGTTTGCCTGTAATCCTAGCTACTTGGGAGGCTGAGGTGGGAGAATTGCTTGAATCCAGGAGGCGGAGGTTGCAGTAAGCTGAGATTGCACCACTGCACTCCAGCCTGGGCAATGGAGCAAAACTCTGTCTCCAAAAAAAAATACAAAAATGGCTGGGCGCAGTGGTTCACACCTGTAATCCCAGCGCTTTGGGAGGCCGAGGTGGGCGGATCATGAGGTCAGAAGTTCGAGACCAGCCTGGCCAAGATGGTGAAACCCCATCTCTACTAAAAATATAAAAAAATAGCTGGGTGTGGTGGCAGGCGCCTGTAATCCCAGCTACTTGGGAGGCTGAGGCAGGCGAATCGCTTGAACCCAGGAGGTGGAGGTTGCAATGAGCCAAGACCACACCACTGCACTCCAGTGTGGGCGACAAGAGCAAAACTCCATCTCAAAAAAAAAAAAAAAGGAAACAGAAAACGAAAGATTAACCGAGGATGGCGGCACACACCTGTAGTCCCAGCTACCCGGGAGGCTGTGGTGGGAGGATCACCTGAGCCTGGGAGGTGCAGTGATCATACCACTGAACTCCAGCCTGGGTGATAGAATGAGACCCTGTCCCCCCTGAAAAAAAAAAAGAAGTTGAGGCCAGGCAAGTGGCTCACACCTGTAATCCCAGCAGTTTGGGAGACCAAGGCAGGAGGATCACTTGCACCTAGGAGTTTGAGACCAGCCTGGGCAACATGGTGAGGCCCTATCTCCATTAATATAAAAATAAAACATAAAAAGTGAAGCTGAGACTTGGACTTGAGCCCTTGCATTTCAGACCCATGGTCTTGCCTACACCAGCAAAGTTCTCAACCATACAGTCTCTGGGCCAGACTCAACCAACAAACATGTTTTCTTCAGCCTGAACTTTATTTTTTTTTAATGTGAAATGCTGGACAATTGATTCCATGTAAACATCCGGGAGGTCCTCTTGAAAATAAAATTCCAAAATGTGTCAACATTTGGCTCAACTTCCCTGACAAAAGTCATCTGGAACCAATAGCTCCTGTCTTTTCCATGAATTGTAAGTTCCTCTTCTCATCCAGGCCCTCTTCTCAGGCCTCCTGGAACCCTCCGGACATTCTTTTGGAATTTTGTTTTTCTTTTGGGGGAAAACTTTCCAACTTCCACAGAATAATTAGCATTTATTTTGAACTCCTATTTACCCATCACTCTGCTTCAACCATCATCAACATTTATCCCAGTGCTGTTTCCTTCTGTATTTTCTTTGGAGTAATTTAAACAAATCTCGGATGTCACAGTATTTTCCTATAAATATTTGAATCCTTTCTTCTAACAGATAAGGACTCATTTTGTTACAAAACTACCATGGTCTGTTACCACACTTAACATTAAGTCATTCTTTTTGTTTTTTGTTTGTTTGTTTGAGAGAGGATCTTACTCTGTCGCCCAGGCTAGCGTTCAGTAGCATTCATAGCTCACTGCAGCCTGAAACTCTGGGGCCCAAGCAATCCTCCTGCCCAGCCTCCTGACTAGCTGAGACTACAGGTGTGCATCACCATGACTGGCAAATTTTTTATTTTTATTTTTTTTAGAGATGCGGTCTTGCTGTGTCTGTCCAGACTAGTCTCAAACTCCTCAGCTCAAGCAATCCTCCCGTCTCAGCGTGGGAAAGTGCAGGGATTGCAGATGTGAGCTACCATGCCCAGCCAACAGTCATTATTTAATGTCATCTGATGCCCAGTTCATGTTCAAATATTCCTGACTTTCTCACAGATGTCTCTTTCCCAGTGGGCGTTTGAGTTTGGAACTTCTAAGTAACTTTTTTCCTTTAAAGAGAAAGGAGAAGCCAGGCACAGTGGCTCATGCTTGTAATCCCAGCACTTTGGGAGGCCGAGGCGAGTGGATCACCTGAGGCCAGGAGTTCGAGACCAGCCTGGCCAACATGGTAAAAACCCATCTCTACTAGAAATATATAAATTAGGCCGGGTGCGGTGGCTCACGCCTGTAATCCCAGCACTTTGGGAGGCCGAGGTGGGTGGATCACGAGGTCAAGAGATCGAGACCATCCTGGCTAACACGGTGAAACCCCGTCTCTACTAAAAATACAAAAAAAATTAGCCGGGCGTGGTGGCGGGCGCCTGTAGTCCCAGCTACTCGGGAGCCTGAGGCAGGAGAATGGCGTGAACCCGGGAGGCGGAGCTTGCGGTGAGCCGAGATTGTGCCACTGCACTCCAGCCTGGGCGACAGAGCAGACTCCGTCTCAAAAAAAAAAAAGAAATATATAAATTAGCTGGGCGTGGTGGCGGCCGCTTATAATCCCAGCTACTTGGGAGGCTGAGGCAGGAGAATCACTTGAACCCAGGAGGCGGAGGTTGCAGTGAGCTGAGATCGCACAATTGCACTCCAGCCTGGGAGACAAGAGCAAGACTCCGTCTCAAAAAAAAAAGGAAAGAAGGGCCAGTAAGAGAAAAATCAGGAATATGTGACATCAGAGACGCTAGGGGAGTCTGTAGAAGGAGAAAGTGAGCAGTGTGCTTTGGATTTAGCAGCAGGGAAGATGTGACCAGGATGAGAAAGAAATATGGAAGAGAAGGCTGGGTGCAGTGGCTCACGCCTGTAATCCCAGCACTTTGGGAGGCCGAGGCGGGCAGATCACGAGATCAGGAGATCGAGACCATCCTGGCTAACACAGTGAAACCCCGTCTCTACTAAAAATACAAAAAAATTAGCCGGGCGTGGTGGCAGGCGCCTGTACTCCCAGCTACTCGGGAGCCTGAGGCAGGAGAATGGCGTGAACCCGGGAGACGGAGCTTGCAGTGAGCAGAGATCACACCACTGCACTCCAGCCTGGGCGACAGAGCAAGACTCTGTCTCAAACACACAGAAAAAAAAAAAAAGAAAGAAAGAAATATGGAGGAGATGTGGTGAGTGAGATGCAGTAAAAAAAAATTTTTCTTTTTTTTTTTACACATGAAAAAATGCTCACCATCACTGGCCATCAGAGAAATGCAAATCAAAACCACAATGAGATACCATCTCACACCAGTTAGAATGGCAGTCATTAAAAAGTCAGGAAACAACAGGTGCTGGAGAGGATGTGGAGAAATAGGAACACTTTTACACCGTTGGTGGGACTGTAAACTAGTTCAACCCTTGTGGAAGTCAGTGTGGCGATTCCTCAGGGATCTAGAACTAGAAATTCCATGTGACCCGGCCATCCCATTACTGGGTATATACCCAAAGGACTATAAATCATGCTGCTATAAAGACACATGCACACGTATGTTTATTGCGGCACTATTCACAATAGCAAAGACTTGGAACCAACCCAAATGTCCAACAATGATAGACTGGATTAATAAAATGTGGCACATATACACCATGGAATACTATGCAGCCATAAAAAATGATGAGTTCATGTCCTTTGTAGGGACATGGATGAAATTGGAAATCGTCATTCTCAGTAAACTATCGCAAGAACAAAAAACCAAACACCGCATATTCTCACTCATAGGTGGGAATTGAACAATGAGAACACATGGACACAGGAAGGGGAACATCACACTCTGGGGACTGTTGTGGGGTGGGGGGAGGGGGGAGGGATGGCATTGGGAGATATACCTAATGCTAGATGACGAGTTAGTGGGTGCAGCACACCAGCATGGCACATGTATACATATGTAACTAACCTGCACATTGCGCACATGTACCCTTAAACCTAAAGTATAATAATAATAAATTTAAAAAAAAAAATTTTTTTTTTTTTGAGACAGAGCCTTGCTCTGTTACTCAGGCTGGAGTGCAGTGGCGTGATCTTGGCTTCCTGCAGCCTCCACCTCCTGGGCTCAAGTGATCCTCCCACCTCAGCCTCCCAGGTAGCTGGGACTACAGGCACTCACCACCACACCCGGCTAACTTTTTGTATTTTTTGTAGAGATGAGCTTTCAACCATGTTGCCCAGGCTGGTCTTGAACACCTAGGCTCAGCCCACCTTGGCCTCCCAAAGTGGACTCCAAATAGGCGCCACTGTTGTGGCACCAGCCCAAGGACTCAGTTGAGACCCTAATTGAATGAATTAAAGATGTTGACACGTCCATAATCCCAGCACTTTGGGAGGCCAAGGCAGGCAGATCACTTGAGGTCAGGAGTTGAAGACCAGCCTAACCAACATGGTGAAACCCCGTCTCTACTAAAAATACAAAAACAAAATTAGCCGGGTGTGGTGGCGGGCGCCTGTAGTCCCAGCTGCTCAGGAGATTGAGGCTGGAGAATGGCGTGAACCCAGGAGACGGAGCTTGCTGTGAGCCGAGATTGTGCCACTGCACTCCAGCCTGGGTGACAGAGCGAGACTCAGTCTCAAAAAAAAAAAGAAACAATGTTCTAGAACTAGAGTGGTGATGGTTACACAACACTGTAAATGCACAGAATGCCACTAAACTGCTGAACTGTACACTTTGAAATGCTGTATTTTACCACAAACTTTTTTTTTTTAAAGCAATAGGAGGAAAAGAATTAGCTGATGGGGCAGAGGGAGACAGATGTCCCCTCCTAGAGGATTCTGGGTAGGGGTTGAACTGCCTCAGCTCCTCCCGAACCCCTTTCCAAACTGTCTCTACCTCCCCCAGGCCTGGCTGGACACCCAGGACCGGTGCTTGGGCCACTGTGTGAATGGGAAGTGGTTAAAGCCTGAACACAGGAATTCAGTGCCTTGCCAGGATCCCATCACAGGTACGAGATGTCCCCCAGTCATTAGTGGAAGGGAGGTATCTGTGCCCTCTAGCCCTACCCACCAACACCCATTCCCCTTGCCTAGGGCCCTGAGGGCAGGAAGCAGCTGGTGGTGGGAGAGGGGCTGTGATGTCTGGTTCCTTCTGAAACCAGTCACCCTAATTATGGTGCCGGGTCTCTGTGGAGGCTTTGTGAGACTGCTGTCTGAAAATTCTTCCTTGCTCTGGAGGTGATCATAACCATGACCCAGCAGAGAATGGGGACCAGCTTTACACCCTTGGGCTGATCCAGGCTCCAAAAATCTCAGCCCCCTCCAGATATGACATGGGCTACTCCTCCCGTCTGAGTCCCCCCACTTTTCTCCCCAGGAGAGAACTTGGCCAGTTGCCTGCAGGCACAAGCCGAGGATGTGGCTGCAGCCGTGGAGGCAGCCAGGATGGCATTTAAGAGCTGGAGTGCGCAGCCTGGCGTCGTCCGGGCCCAGCACCTGACCAGGTGATGCAGCTGAGGTGTGGACCCCGGGAGGCGGGGACCCCCAGCATCCACTCGAGACCATGGGAACAAAGGCTATTTCCCAAGATCCCACTGAATTAATTTGCAGCTAAAGCTCAGATTCCCAGTATGTGCTGGAGGCAGTAGTGGCCGAAACATGCATCCGTTGTCCACTATTCACTGGGACTAGAAGCAGCAAAGCCTCTATTTCTCACCACATTCTTGGAGCGCATTGGGGCTCCATTTCTCAGCAGTTCACTGGGGCTGGTGAAGCCCCTAAATCCATTTCCTAGCTGCTTTGGGGGCAGCTAGAGACAAAAATTCCATTTCCCAAAATGCACTTGAGTTAGAAGCTAAGATTCAATTTCCCAAAAGCTTCAGGGATTTCCGGCAGCCAAGACCTTTACACAGCATCCTTAGAGTTTGTGTTTCCAGGACTATAATTCTCATAAATCTTCACTGCCCTCTGCCCCAGGTAAAGGTGGGGCTGCCTCAGGGGCTCATGGGGATTGTAGTCCAGGTATATAGGAGCAGCCCAGGACTCTGTGAGGCTGAGGGCCGTTGGAAAATGAGCACCCTCTTGCTTTCTCCACAGGCTGGCCAAGGTGATCCAGAAGCACCAGCGGCTGCTGTGGACCCTGGAATCCCTGGTGACTGGGCGGGCTGTTCGAGAGGTTCGAGAGGGGGACGTCCAGCTGGCCCAGCAGCTGCTCCACTACTATGCAATCCAGGCATCCACCCAGGAGGAGGCACTGGCAGGCTGGGAGCCCATGGGTGAGACCCTGGAGACCCTAGCCCTGTGCTCCCACATGACCCAGCAGTGCTAGCTCCAGTCCCTTCATTCTTTTTCTTTTAGACAGAGTTTCGCTCTTGCCCAGGCTGGAGTGCAGTGGCGTGATCTCAGCTCACTGTAACCTCCGCCTCCTGGGTTCAAGTGATTCTCCTGCCTCAGCCTCCTGAGTAGCTGGAATTACAGGCACCCACCACCACACCTGGCTAATTGTTGTATTTTTATTAGAGAAGAGGGGTCTCACCATGTTGGTCAGGCTGGTCTCAAACTCCTAACCTCAGATGATTCGCCTGCCTTGGCGTCCCAAAGTGCTGGGATTACAGGCATGAGCCACCGCACCCGGTCCCCTCATTCTTTTTCTTTTGTTTTTGTTTTTTTCTTTTTCAGACAGGGTCTTTCTCTGTCACCCTGGCTGGAGTACAGTGGTGCAATTATAGCTCACTGATACCTCGACCTCCTGGGCTCAAAATCCTCCCACCTCAGCCTCCCAAGTAACTGGGACTACAACCATGCACCACCACGCCTGACTAGTTTTTTGGGGTTTTTTTTCTTTTTGAGTTGGAGTTTCGCTCTTTGTTGCCCAGGCTGGAGTGCAGTGGTGCAATCTCGGCTCACCAGAACCTGCACCTCCCGGGTTCAAGTGATTCTCCTGCTTCAGCCTCCCAAGTAGCTGCGACTACAGGCATGCACCACCACGCCTGGCTAATTTTGTATTTTTAGTGGAGATGGGGTTTTTCCATGTTGGTCAGGCTGGTCTCGAACTTCCCGCCTCAGGTGATCCGCCCACCTCGGCCTCCCAAAGCGCTGAGATTACAGGCGTGAGCCACCACACCCAGCCATTTTTTTTTTTTTTTTTTTAAATGTAGCCATGGGGTCTCACCATGTGGCCCAGGCTGGACTTAAACTCCTAGCCTCAAGGGATCCTCTCACCTCATTTTTTTCTTACAGGAGTAATTGGCCTCATCCTGCCACCCACATTCTCCTTCCTTGAGATGATGTGGAGGATTTGCCCTGCCCTGGCTGTGGGTAAATGATGGCCTGGGGGGTCCTGACTCTTGGGTCTGAGAAAGGAGGGGATTGTGGGGCCCAAACTCCAGAGTCTGAGAGACAAGGGGGCTGGAGGCCTGGACTCTGTGGAAGGATTCTGTGGGAGGAGGGGCTGCGGGTCTGAACTCCTAGG
This sequence comes from Pongo pygmaeus, assembly GCF_028885625.2. NCBI lineage: Eukaryota > Metazoa > Chordata > Mammalia > Primates > Hominidae > Pongo > Pongo pygmaeus. The sequence goes on from NC_072393.2 coordinate 55,593,874, forward strand.
TCTGAGGGAGGAGGGGCTGGGGTCTGGACTCCTGGGGCTGAGGGAGGAGGGGCTGGGGTCTGGACTCCTGCGTCTGAGGGAGGAGGGGCTGGGGTCTGGACTCCTGGGGCTGAGGGAGGAGGGGCTGGGGTCTGGACTCCTGGGGCTGAGGGAGGAGGGGCTGGGGTCTGGACTCCTGGGTCTGAGGGAGGAGGGGCTGCGGGTCTGAACTCCTAGGTCTGAGGGAGGAGGGGCTGGGGTCTGGACTCCTGGGGCTGAGGGAGGAGGGGCTGGGGGTCTGGACTCCTGCGACTGAGGGAGGAGGGGCTGGGGTCTGGACTCCTGGGGCTGAGGGAGGAGGGGCTGGGGTCTGGACTCCTGGGTCTGAGGGAGGAGGGGCTGCGGGTCTGAACTCCTAGGTCTGAGGGAGGAGGTGCTGGGGTCTGGACTCCTGGGTCTGAGGGAGGAGCAGCTGGGGTCTGGACTCCTGGGTCTGAGGGAGGAGGGGCTGGGGTCTGGACTCCTGGGTCTGAGGGAGGAGGGGCTGGGGACCTGGACTCCTGGGTCTGTCGGAGGAGGGGCTGGGGGCCTGGACTCCTGGGTCTGAGGGAGGAGGGGCTGGGACCTGGACTCCTGAGTCTGTCGGAGGAGGGGCTGGGGCCTGGACTCCTGAGTCTGAGGGAGGAGGGGCTGGGACCTGGACTCCTGAGTCTTTGAGCTGCTCCGCTTCCCCAGGCTGCACCGTGGTGGCCCTCGTGCCCCCAGCCTCCCCGACGCCCCTCCTCCTGGCCCAGCTGTCAGGGGAGCTAGGCCCATTCCCAGGAATCCTGAATGTCATCAGTGGCCCTGTCTCCCTGGTGCCCGTCCTGGCCTCCCAGCCTGGAATTCAGAAGGTGGCCTTCTGCGGAGCCCTGGAGGTACCTTCAGGACAGGGGTTGTGGTGGAACACGGCTGGAGGCTGCAAGGCTCCTCCTGCGGCTGAACTGGCGGGGGTCCCTAGGAAGGGCGTGCCCTTCGACGGAGCCTGGCGGGCGAGTGTGCGGAGCTGGGCCTGGCGCTGGGGACGGAGTCACTGCTGCTGCTGACGGACACAGCGGACATAGACTCGGCCGTGGAGGGTGTTGTGGACGCCGCCTGGTCTGACCGCGGCCCGGTGAGACCCGTGCACTCCTGTCCCCTCATACCCTGGTGTCTGTCTCCAGTCCTCGGGGTCCTGAGTCTCTCTTCATTTTATTTTATTTTATTTTATTTATTTATTTTGAGACGGAGTTTCACTCTTGTCGCCCAGGCTGGAGTGCAATGGCGCGATTTCGGCTCACTGCAACCTCTGCCTCCCGGGTTCAAGTGATTCTCCTGCCTCAGCCTCCCGAGTAGCTGGGATTACAGGTGGGCACCACCATGCCTGGCGAATTTATGTATTTTTAGTAGAGACGGGGTTTCACCATATTGGCCAGGCTGGTCTCAAACTCCTGACCTCAGGTGATCCACCCACTTCGGCCTCCCAAAGTGCTGGGATTGCAGGCGTGAGCCACCGCATCCGGCCTCTCTGTTCTTTAGGACTCTGTTGATTCATCTGAGTGTCCGTGTCCCTAGTTTTCCAGCCTCTGTCTTCACTCTTCAGATCACCAACTTGCTAGAGTGCAATGGTGTGATCGCCTGATGCCGCTTTTCCTCACAGGGTGGCCTCAGGCTCCTCATCCAGGAGTCTGTGTGGGATGAAGCCATGAGACGGCTGCAGGAGCGGATGGGGCGGCTTCGGAGTGGCCGAGGGCTGGATGGGGCCGTGGACATGGGGGCCCGGGGGGCTGCCGCATGTGACCTGGTCCAGCGCTTTGTGCGTGAGGCCCAGAGCCAGGGGGCACAGGTGAGGCAGGGGGCAGAGACTTGAGGGTGTCAGGGGAGGAGAGGCCTGGAGACCCAGCTCCTGGGTCCGAGGGAGGAGGGAGCTGGGCGTGGACAACTGGGTCTGAGGAAAGAGGGGCTGGGAGCCTGGACTTCTGGGTCTGAAGGAGGAGGGGCTGGGGCCTGGATTCCTGGGTCTGAGGGAGGAGAGGCTGGGGGTCTAGACTCCTGGGTCTGAGGGAGGAGGGGCTGGGGGCCTGGAGTCCTGGGTCTGAGGGAGGAGGGGCTGGGGGCCTGGACTCCTGGGTCTGAGGGAGGAGGGGCTGGGGGCCTAGAGTCCTCGGTCTCAGCAGGAAGGGACTAGAGGTCGACTTCTAGATCATTTCTCTCCCTAGGTGTTCCAGGCTGGCGATGTGCCTTCAGAACGCCCATTCTATCCCCCAACCTTGGTCTCCAACCTTCCCCCAGCCTCCCCATGTGCCCAGGTGGAGGTGAGACCCTTAAGGCTGCAGAGCTCCTACCCACCGCCAGCCAAGGGCAGCAGCTCCGTGCCTGGGGAAGCCCCTGGGGTGACCGTGTGACCTGGGTGTGGGGGCTGCTGTCTGCTCTAGGCTCCTTCCCTGGTGGGTGGGCCCTGGAGGGCTGAGCCTCCCGGTCACCCCTTGCAGGTGCCGTGGCCTGTGGTCGTGGCCTCCCCCTTCCGCACAGCCAAGGAGGCACTGTTGGTGGCCAACGGGACGCCCCGCGGGGGCAGCGCCAGTGTGTGGAGCGAGAGGCTGGGGCAGGCGCTGGAGCTGGGCTATGGGTCAGTCTGCATGGCCCGGGCACCACTCCTCTCCTCATTCTTCCCGTCTTCATCTCCCTTCTCTCTGGGTCGCTCCCCGCGCCTTTAACTCACCCCTCTCCCAGCCTGCCACTGTCTGTTTTCCTCTGTCGGATATCTCCATCTTCCCCACAGGCTGCAGGTGGGCACTGTCTGGATCAACGCCCACGGCCTCAGAGACCCTTCGGTGCCCACAGGCGGCTGCAAGGAGAGTGGGTGTTCCTGGCACGGGGGCCCAGACGTGAGCACATCCCCTCCCCATCACCAGCCCCCACCCCGCCCCGTGCCCTTGACACTTGCACCTGGCCTCACGTGCCCCTTGCATCCTCTTGACACTGTCCCCCTCACAGGGGCTGTATGAGTATCTGCGGCCCTCAGGGACCCCTGCCCGGCTGTCCTGCCTCTCCAAGAACCTGAACTATGACACCTTTGGCCTCGCTGTTCCCTCAACCCTGCCGGCTGGGCCTGAAATAGGGCCCAGGTGAGTCGTTGCGGGCCAGTGGTCTGGGAGTGTGAACGGGGAGAGGGGAATTGATGCCTGTTTCCCCGTGGACTGGAGGGCTGGCGCGAGGTCTGTCCAAGCCGTCTCATAGTCCTGCTGAGTACCACACTGTAGCCTCACACTTTCCCCACCCCAGGCCTGCTGAGACTCTCAGCTCTGCCCCACGAATGTCTGTGCTCTCCCAGAAACTCATGGGTCTGGGAGCTTGGGGTCCCCCAGAGGCTCACAGGAGCAGAAGCTTGGGGTCCCCCAGAGGCTTATGGGAGCAGGAGCTTGGGGTCCCCCAGAGGCTCATGGGAGCAGAAGGAGTAGGAGCTTAGGGTCACCCAGAGGCTCATGGGAGCAGTTTAGGGTCCCCCAGAGGTTCATGGGAACAGGATTTTGGGGTCCCCCAGAGGCTCATGGGAACAGAAGCTTGGGATCTCCCAGAGGCTCATGGGAGCAGAAGCTTGGGGTCCCCCAGAGGCTCACGGGAGCAGGAGCTTGGGGTCCCCCAGAGGCTCACGGGAGCAGAAGCTTGGGGTCCCCCAGAGGCTCACTGGAGCAGAAGCTTGGGGTCCCCCAGAGGCTCACGGGAGCAGAAGCTTGGGGTCCCCCAGAGGCTCACGGGAGCAGAAGCTTGGGGTCCCCCAGAGGCTCATGGGAGCAGGAGCTTCGGGTCCCCCAGAGGCTAATGGGAGCAGAAGGAGTAGGAGCTTAGGGTCGCCCAGAGGCTCATGGGAGCAGTTTAGGGTCCCCCAGAGGTTCATGGGAACAGGATTTTGGGGTCCCCCAGAGGCTCAAGGGAGCAGGAGTTTAGGGTCCCCAGAGGCTCAAGGGAGCAGAAGCTTGGTATCTCCCAGAGGCTCATGGGAGCAGAAACTCGGGGTCCCCCAAGAGGCTCATGGGAGCAGGAGTTTAAGGTCCCCCCAGAGACTCAAGGGAGCAGTTTAGGGTCTACCAGAGGCTCATGGGAGCAGGAGCTTAGGGTCCCCCAGAGGCTCATGGAGCAGGAGCTTAGGGTCCCCCAGAGGCTCACGGGAGCAGAAGCTTTGGGTCCTCTGGGGCTCATGGGAACAGGAATTTGGGGTGCCCCACAGGCTTATGAGAGCAGTTTAGGGTCTGCCAGAGGCTCATGGGAGTAGGAGTTTAGGGTCCCCCAGAGGCTCATGGGAGCAGGAGTTTTTTTTGTTTGTTTGTTTGTTTGTTTGAGACGGAGTCTTGCTGTCGCCCAGGCTGGAGTGCAGTGGCGCGATCTCCACTCACTGCAGGCTCCGCCTCCTGGGATTCACGCCATTCTCTTGCCTCAGCCTCCCGAGTAGCTGGGACTACAGGCGCCTGCCACCTCGTCTGGCTAATTTTTTGTATTTTTAGTAGAGATGGGGTTTCACCATGTTAGCCAGGATGGTCTCGATCTCCTGACCTCATGATCTGCCCACCTCGGCCTCCCAAAGTGCTGGGATTACAGGCGTGAGCCACCACGCCTGGCCTGGGAGCAGGAGTTTAGGGTACCCAGAGGCTCATGGGAACGGGTTTGGGGTCCCCCAGAGGCTCATGGGAGCAGAAACTTGAGTCCTCCAGAGGCTCATGGGAGCAGGAATTTGGGGTTCCCCAGAGGCTCATGGGAGCAGTTTAAGATCCCCCAGAGGCTCATGGGAGCTGGAGTTTAGGGTCCCCCAGTGAATCATGGGAGCAGGACTTTAGGGTCCCCCAGAGGCTCATGGGAACAGGGGTTTGGTGTGCCCCAGAGGCTCACAGGAGCCGAGGCGGTCTTCCCAGTGGGGTAGAGCATAGGGTCTGAGCAGATTGAGGCCCCAGGACTCCTCCTCATGTCCCACCCTACTCCAGCCCAGCACCCCCCTATGGGCTCTTCGTTGGGGGCCGTTTCCAGGCTCCTGAGGCCCAAAGCTCCAGGCCCATCCAGGATTCATCTGGCAACCTCCATGGCTACGTGGCTGAGGGTGGAGCCAAGGACATCCGAGGTGCTGTGGAGGCCGCTCACCAGGCTTTCCCTGGGTAAGGGGTCACACGGGAAAGCCCAAGGGTCATGGTGTGGCAGAGGGGAGCCTGCCCCCAGCAGTTGGTGGACTGGGAGGCTGGGCCCCAGGGTAGGGGCTGTGGACAGAGGTGGGGTGTCAGGAGAGCCAAGACCAGGATGCTGACCCCCACTGTGCACTGTCTGCCCACAGCTGGGCAGGCCAGTCCCCAGGAGCCCGGGCATCCCTGCTGTGGGCCCTGGCGGCTGCACTGGAGCGCCGGAAGTCTACCCTGGCCTCGAGGCTAGAGAGGCAGGGAGTGGAGCTCAAGGCTGCGGAGGCGGAGGTGGAGCTGAGTGCAAGGCGACTTCGGGCATGGGGGGCCCGGGCGCAGGCCCAAGGCCACACCCTGCAGGTGAAGGGTCTGTGGGCACGTGGGCGAGCTGGGCAGGTGGGGTGGGGCTCAGACCAGAGGCTGTGAGATAAGCCAGGCTTGGAATTCGGGCCCAGCCCCACCGCCTTCCACGGCAGGATCATCAGCAAGTGGCTTCACCTCTCCCTACCTCAATTCCCTCATCTGTACAGTGAGTGGGTACACAACCCGCCTCGTAGAGTAGTGTTCGCCAGATGATGGATAGCGACCCATTCCTGGACCCTAAAATCAATTTAGTAGGCTGTTAGGCGGTTATCGAATTGCTCTAAAGAAACACCTGGGGGCGCGATGGCTCACGCCTGTAATCCCAGCACTTTGGGAGGCCAAGGCGGGTGGATCACGAGGTCAGGAGATCGAGACCAGCCTGGGCAACACGGTGAAACCCAGTCTCTACTAAAAATACAAAAAATTAGCTGGGTATGGTGGTGGGCACTTGTAGTCCCAGCTACTCAGGAGGCTGAGGCAGGAAAATTGCTTGAACCCAGGAGGCAGTGGTTGCCGTGAGCCGAGATCGTGCCACTGCACTCCAGCCTCGGTGACAGAGCGAGACCTTGTGTCACAAAAAAAAAAAAAAAAAAAAAAAAAAACACACCTGGCCAGGCATGGTGGCTCACGCCTGTAATCCTAGCACTTTGGGAGGCAAAAGTGGGTGGGTCGCTTGAGGCCAGGAGTTTGAAACCAGCCTGGGCAACACAGTGAAACCCTGTCTCCACAAAAAATAGAAAAATTAGCTGGGCGTATTGGCACTAGTCTCCCTCTGGCACCCAGCTGGAGTGCAGTGCCACGATGATGGCTCACTGCAGCCTCAACCTCCGGGGTCCAAGTGAGCCTCCCACCTCAGCCTCCTGAGTATCTGGGATCACAGGCACACACCAGCACACATGACTGGGTGTTTTTGTATTTTTGCAGAGACAAGAGACTCGCCATGTTTGCCCAGGCTGATCTTGAACTCCTAGCTTCAAATGATCCGCCTGTCTTGACCTCCTAAAGTGCTGGGATTACAGGCGTGAGCCACTGCGCCCGGCCTTCTTTTTTTTTTTTTTTATTTTACTTTAGTTCTGGGATACATGTGCAGAACGCGCAGGCTTGTTACATAGGGATACGCATGCCATGGTGGTTTGCTGCACCTGTTGACCTGTCCTCTAAGTTCCCTCCCCTTGCCTCTCACCCCCCAACACCGTATTTATTTTTAACAAAAGAAAATAGGCCAGGCGCAGTGGCTCACGCCTGTAATCTCAGCACTTTGGGAGGCCGAGGTGGGCAGATCACAAGGTCAGGAGATTGAGATCATCCTGGCTAACACAGTGAAACCCCGTCTCTACTAAATATACAAAAAAAAAAAAAAATTAGCCGGGCATGGTGGCAGATGCCTGTAGTCCCAGCTACTCAGGAGACTGAGGCAGGAGAATGGCGTGAACCCAGGAGGTGGAGGTTGCAGTGAGCCAAGACTGCGCTACTGCACTCCAGCCTGGGCGACAGAGAGAGACTCTGTCTCAAAAAAAAAGAAAAGGCGGTTGTGCAGGATGTTTCTCACCGCCCAAACCCCCACGGAATGATTCACTTTGAGCAGCATCTGCGAAATGGCAGGGGCTTCCGCAATGCTGCGGTCTGGGCTAACACCAAGTGTTGGGGAGAAGATGGAGGAACTGGATCTCTCATTTACTGTGGGCGGGGCTCCCCTGCGCCACACTTGACCCGCCTGTCCCTGCAGGTGGCGGGGCTGAGAGGCCCTGTGCTGCGCCTGCGGGAGCCGCTGGGTGTGCTGGCTGTGGTGTGTCCGGACGAGTGGCCCCTGCTTGCCTTCGTGTCCCTGCTGGCTCCTGCCCTGGCCTACGGCAACACTGTGGTCATGGTGCCCAGCGCGGCCTGTCCTCTGCTGGCCCTGGAGGTCTGCCAGGTATAGCCCCCTGCCTTCCTGCTTCTCCTCCCCGTAGCCTCAGGGCAGCAGAAAAAGGTGCCCCAAAGTCAGCAGGAGCTTGGCTCTTACCACACCCTCAGTGGTACCCACGCTGCCCCCAGCCCCAGCATCCAAACCTTCACTCCTTGGGGACCCAGTGCCCATTCTTCACCCCAGGCCTGGGGCTTCCTCGTCCATGACCCCCCCGTCCCATTCCCTCCCGTGGCCACCCCCTGAATGCCCACTGCTTGCCCTGCCCCCACGGCCTTCCTAACCCTCCCACTCTCTCCATCCCCTAGGACATGGCCACCCTGTTCCCAGCAGGCCTGGCCAACGTGGTGACAGGAGACCAGGACCATCTGACCCGCTGCCTGGCCTTGCACCAGGACGTCCAGGCCATGTGGTATTTCGGATCGGCCCAGGTGCTCTTTGTTCTGTTTTGCCATCTTTGGCATCTCAAACTTCAAACAGGCTCCTCCTTTTCTGGAAACACAGCCCCGCCCTCTTAGAACGCCTGTTGCTAAGGGGAGAAACTCCTTGACAACAAGGTTTGGAGGCCCCGCCCTTAGGACTCCAGTTACTAAGGAAGAGGCTGACCTTAGCAACAAGGGCCTGAGAGCTGCCCAGCCCAAAGACCTCATCTGAGTGGACAGCCTGTTGCTAAGGACCACACCCTAGATTTGGAGGCCCACAGTCTACACTTTTTTTTTTTTTTTTTTTGAGACAGAGCCTCACCCTGTCACCCAGATGCAATCATACCTCACTGCAGCCTCAACCTCTCAGGCTTAAGCCACCGTCCCACCTCAGCTTCCTGAGTAGCTGGGACCACAGGTGTGCACCACCATGCCTGGCTAATTTTTTTCTTTTGCAGAGACGGGTTTCTCTATGTTGGCCAAGCTGATCTTGAACGCCTGGGCTCAAGTGATCTGCCCGCCTCGGCCTCTCAAAGTGCTGGGATTACAGGTGTGAGCCAGCACAACTGGTTGAATCTACTCTTTTATTTATTTATTTATTTATTTATCTATTTATTTTTTGAGACAGAGTCTCACTCTGTCGTCCAGGCTGGAATACAGTGGCACGATCTTGGCTTACTGCAACCTCTGCCTCCCGGGTTCAAGTGATTCTCCTGCCTCCCAAGTAGCTGAGACTACAGGCACGCACCGCCATGCCCAGCTAATTGTTGGGGGTTTTTTTAGTAGAGATGGGGTTTCGCCATATTGGCCAGGCTGGTCTCGAACTCCTGACCTCGTGTGATCTGCCTGCCTGAGCCTCCCAAAATGCTGAGATTACAGGCGTGAGCCACTGTGCCCAACCAATTTTTACTTTTTAAACGGAGACGGGGTCTCGCCATATTGTCCAGGCTGGTCTCGAACTCCTGAACTCAAGCGATCCTCCCGCCTCAGCCACCCCAAGTGCTGGGATTACAGGAGCGAGTAACTGCACCCCACCGTCCACTCTCTTAAACTTCCTGTTGGTAACAGATGTGAACTTGTTGACAAGAGCCTTGGAGTCCGTTCCTTTCAACATGGGCTGTTAAGGGAGAGGAAATTCCCTAACCACTGGGTCAAATGCTTTTCCCTATCATCTGGAAGTTTTGCTTGGGAGGAGCTGGGCATTGTAGCTGCAGAGCCTGGGTCCAGCCTGAAGCCCCTCGTCACTAATAGTCTTCATCGTGGAGGAAGCAGGTGTTTAACAACAAGCCCGCAGAAGTGCTCACCCCCATCTCTCCCCGCCTCAGGGTTCCCAGTTTGTGGAGTGGGCCTCAGCAGGAAACCTCAAACCGGTGTGGGCGAGCAGGGGCTGCCCGCGGGCCTGGGACCAGGAGGCCGAGGGGGCAGGCCCAGAGCTGGGACTGCGAGCAGCGCGGACCAAGGCCCTGTGGCTGCCTATGGGGGACTGATGCCTGAGCGCCACCTACTGCATTTTGGACACCTCAGACCAAGGGGAGATGCACCCCACGGACACCTGGGACTTTCCCCTTCTGGTTCCTGTGTCCTCCAATAAAGTCTCTGACCAACCCTAGCTGTGCTTCTGCGAGAAGGAAGTGTGTAGCAGCTGGCAGATATGAGGCTTTTTTTTTTTTTTGAGACAACGTCTGGCTCTGTCACCCAGGCTGGAGCGCAGTGGCACAATCTCGGCCCACTGCAGCCTCGACCTCCGGAGCTCAAGGGATCCTCATGCCTCAGCCTCACATGTAGCTGGGGCCACAGACACACACCACCACACCTGGCTCGAGGCCATTTTAGTTCTGAGGTTGAGCAGCTCAGGAGCCGGCTCCAGCACAATGCTGTGTTTGTGAAACAGAGAAAGGGGAACCCCCGAGGACCCCAGACAGGGCCTTAGGACGCCCATATCTTCTTGTCTTCTCTGCCTGGTGGTTCTTGCTCTCTGGTTTTCTCTGCCTTTTCATGGCCCCGGAATCCATATGCAGTAAAGGAACTCTCTGGAATAAAATTAAAGTCCTCCTATATGACTTTTGTCAATTTCTATGATGTAAATGCTCCCACCGTGCCGGATTTCAAGTTACAGGCGATTAAACAACTGGCTGAGAGATCCTGAATTGTTAACAGGTCAGCTCCCGTGAGCCAATATGAGCCGCTTCAGCGCACCACTGCCTTAGGATTCTGGTTGTGGGTGGGTTTTTTTGGTTTGTTTTTTGTTTTTTTGAGACAGAGTCTCTCTGTCGCCCAGGCTGGAGTGCAGCGGGGCGATCTTGGCTCACTGCAACCTCCGCCTCCCAGGTTCAAGCGATTCTCCTGCCTCGGCCTCCAGAGTAGCTAGAATTACAGGCTCGCGCCACCACACCCAGATAATTTTTTGTATTTTTAGTAGAGACGGGGTTTCACCGTCTTGGCCAGGCTGGTTTCAAACTCCTGACCTCAAGCGGTCCGCCTGTCTCGGTCTCCCCAAAGTGCTAGGATTACAGACTTAAGCCACTGCGCACGACTGTTGATTTTTTAAATAAAGGATCTTGCTCTGTTTTTCAGGCTGTAATACAGAGGGGCCGTCACAGCTTACTGAACCCACCCTCGACCTCTTGGACTCAATCCTCCCACCTCGGCCGGGCGCGGTGGCTCACGCCTGTGATCCCAGCACTGTGGGAGGCCGAGGCGGGCGGATCACGAGGTCAGGAGATCGAGACCATCCTGGCTAACACGGTGAAACCCCATCTCTACTAAAAATACAAAAAAATTAGCTGGGTGCGGTGGCAGGCGCCTGTAGTCCCAGCTACTTGGGAGGCTGAGGCAGGAGAATGGCGTGAACCTGGGAGGTGGAGCTTGCAGTGATCTGAGATCGAGCCACTGCACTCCAGCCTGGGCGAAAGAGTGAGACTCCATCTCAAAAAAAAAAAAAAAAAAAAAATCCTCCCACCTCAGCCTCCTGAGTAGCTGGGACCACAGGCACGCACCACCATGCCTGGCTAATTTTTTTTTTTTTAATAGGCAGGGTCTACCTATGTTGCCCAGGCTGGTCTTGAACTCCTGGCCTCAAGCGATCCTCTCGCCTCAGCCTTTCAAAGTGTGGGACTACAGGCATCAGCCACCACACCTGAAGTATAATTCTTTTTGATGTAAGAAACCCACTCTTACTAGTTTAGGATAAAAGGGAGTTTTCAGAGGCCAGGCTCGGTGGCTCAGGCCTGTAATCCCAACACTTTGGGAGGCCGAAGTGGGCGAATCACCTGAGGTCAGGAGTTTGAGAGCAGCCTGGCCAACACAGTGAAACTCTGTCTGTACTAAAAATACAAAAATTAGCTGGGTGTGGTGGCGGGCACCTGTAATCCCAATTACTCAGGAGGCTGAGGTAGGAGAATCACTCGAACCCAGGAGGCAGAGGTTGCAGCGAGCTGAGATCACACACTTCACTCTAGTCTGGGCAACAGAGCAAGACTCCATCTCAAAGAAAAAAAATGAGAGTTTTCCGGACTGGGTGTGGCAGTTCACACCTGTAATCCCAGCACTTTGGGAGGCCAAGGCGGGTGGATCACTTGTCAGAAGTTCGAGACCAGCCTGGGCAGCATGGTGAAATCCCGTCTCTACTAAAATTATAAAAATTAGCCAGGCGTCGTGGCGGCGCCTGAAATCCCAGCTATCTGGGAGGCAGGAGAATCGCTTGAACCTGGGAGGCAGAGGGGGAGCTTGCAGTGAGCCAAGATTGTGCCACTACACTCCAGCCTGGGCAACACGGCAAGACTCGGTCTCAAAAAAAAAGAGAGAGAGAGAGGAGTCTTCTGGAAGGCTACAGAGATTGCCTAGAGGCAATAGGGTGATAGGGCAGGATACACATTGAGGGGCCCCAGGACTTGGTCAGGAAGGAGCTAGAAGGACAAAGGTCCTTTGTCCATGGGCCACATGAGCTATTGGGGCTTGTATCTCTGCCTCTCTGCTTCATTTAAATCTTTCTAGCCAGATGGAAGGTCTGACCATTCGGTGCGACAAGGCAGCTAACCCAGGCTGAACAGGAAGTGAGGCAGGCAGAGGGATCAGGGAAGGGAAATGGATGGTGAAGGCCAAGACGGGTGAGGCTTTGCTGCAGTAACACACAATCCCCAAATCTGCGTGGGCCACAACCACAACGTTAGTTTGTTGCTTACACTCCCTGTGCTCATCTGGGCCTGACAGGATCCCTGTGCTCCTCCGAGTGGCACAGGAAACTTGGCTGATAGAGGCACTCTCTCCACGCATCCTCCACCATCCACTCCCCGGTCCCTTAGACTTCCATCCAGAAGTGACACCTGTCACCTCCACCCTCATGTGATTGGCCAAAGCGAGTGTGGCCATGTCCGAGTTCCCCAGGATGGGACCTCGAATCCTCCTGCAGGGAGGGGGGGCCAGCAGATGTTTCAGGACAGTCTGCCACGGATCAGATGGGTGAGCAAGAGATTCAGGATGGGTGTGATGGGTCACACCTGTAATCCCGGCACTTCGGGAGGCTGAGGCAGGCGGATCACCTGAGGTCAGGAGTTCGAGATCAGCCTGGCCAACATGGTGAAACCTCGTCTTTACTAAAAATACAAAAATTAGCCAGGCATGGTGGCATACACCTGTAATTCCAGCTACTCGGGAGCCTGAGGCACAAGAATCGCTTAAGCCCAGGAGGCGGAGGTTGCAGTGAGCCAAGATTGTGCCACTGCACTCCAGCATGGGCAACAGAGTGAGACCCCATCTAAAAAAGAAAAAGCTTCAGAGATTCAGAGATCCACAGATGTGGAAGAGAGCTTCTATTTTGTCTCATTTACCACCTCACCCCTCAGTTTGGAGTTGGAGAAACCGAGGCTTAGAGAGGTCAAGGGGCTGGCCAAGCTCCCACAGTGATAAAGCTAGGGCTAGGGCGACACCTGCCAGGCCCAATGTGACAAGATGCATCCTGAGTCCTGTGTGCCAAGCCTTGGCGGGGCAAAGTTGGGGCCCGGAGGACGGTAAGACACAGCAACTCCTAGTTCCCAGAGACAGATCCGGGTTCCAGCCCCAGCTCACCATGCACTGGGCGTGCCACCCAGGGAGTCAGCCCCACTGAAAAGCCCCCGCTGCGGGGCGTCCGGGGAACGCGCCATCTGCGGCATGAGCGGCCGCCTCTCACCACCAGGGGGCGCGCTCCGCCTGGGCCCAGATTCCACCCCTCGACTGTCTCCCCCCAAAAATTTCCTTTCACTTTCGGTCTCTGGCTGTCACCCGGCTTGGCCCCTTCCACACCCAGCTGGGGCAAGCCTGGTGCGTGAGGAAACTTGGACTCTAGGTCCCCAAGGGGCGGAGCCAGGGTCCCCACTCCTGGGGCAGGGGGAGCAGAGGGTGGGGGGCTGGGTTCCCGGGTCCCTAACCTGAGGAGGGTTCTGGGGACCAGACGTCGGGGTTCTTAGAAGTGGAGATGAAGAGTTTTCACCGTAACTGGGGCAGACGCAGGAAGCCTGGGGGAGGAAGGGGCGGAAACTCAGCCACATCAATGGGACGCGGGAGGGGCGGGGAGGCAAAGGGGCGGGCGGGGCAGGGGCTGGGGCATGAGGGTCCGAGACTTGTTCTTCTGTCCCTTCCAAGACCCGGCCACAGGAGGCATGAGGGGCCCCCGGCCGAAATGACAGTGCTGGCGCCAGCCTGGAGCCCAACAGTGCGTAAACCCCAGGGACAAGATCAGGGGAGAGGGGAGGCACAATGTCAGGATGGGGCAGAGATTGGGGGGAGATGGACGGGAGAACAGATGGACAGATGAGGAGGAAATAGGAGGGGGGATGGACAGATGTGAGGGGAGATGGACAGATGTGAGGGGAGATGGACAGAGGAGGGGGAGATGGACAGGAGTGGGCAGATGGACAGGAGTAGGGAGATGGACAGAGGAGGGGGAGATAGAGGAGAGGGAGATAGAGATGAGTGGGAGATGGACAGGAGGGGGGAGATGGACAGAGGAGGGGGAGATGGACAGAGGAAAGGGGAGATGGACAGAGGAGAGGGAGATGAAGAGGAGGGAGGTGGACAGGAGGAGGGAGATGGACAGAGGAGGGGGAGATGGACAGAGAAGGGGGAGATGGACAGAGGAGGGGGCGATGGACAGAGGAGGGGGAGATGGACAGGAGGGAAGATGGAGAGGAGGGGGTATGGACAGAGGAGAGGGAGATGAAGAGGAGGGAGATGGACAGAGGAGGGGGAGATGAAGAGGAGGGAGATGGACAGAGGAGGGGGAGATGGACAGGAGGGAAGATGGAGAGGAGGGGGTATGGACAGAGGAGAGGGGAGATGGACAGAGAAGGGGGAGATGGACAGAGGAGGGGGCGATGGACAGAGAAGGGGGAGATGGACAGAGGAGGGGGAGGTGGACAGGAGGGAAGATGGAGAGGAGGGGGTATGGACAGAGGAGAGGGGAGATGGACAGGAGGGGGAGATGGACAGAGGAGAGGGAGATGAAGAGGAGGGAGGTGGACAGGAGGAGGGAGATGGACAGAGAAAGGGAAGATGGACAGAGGAGGGGGAGATGGACAGAGGAGGGGGAGATGGACAGAGGAGGGGGAGATGGACAGAGGAGGGGGCGATGGACAGAGGAGGGGGCGATGGACAGAGGAGGGGGAGATGGACAGAGGAGGGGGAGATGGACAGAGAAGGGGGGTATGGACAGAGAAGGGGGAGATGGACAGAGGAGGGGGAGATGGACAGAGGAGGGGGAGATGGACAGAGGAGGGGGAGATGGACAGAGAAGAGGGGTATGGACAGAGAAGGGGGAGATGGACAGAGGAGGGGGAGATGGACAGAGGAGGGGGAGATGGACAGGAGGGAAGATGGAGAGGAGGGGGAGATGGACAGAGGAGGGGGAGATGGACAGAGGAGGGGGAGATGGACAGAGGAGGGGGCGATGGACAGAGGAGGGGGGTATGGACAGAGGAGGGGGAGATGGACAGGAGGGAAGATGGAGAGGAGGGGGGTATGGACAGAGGAGAGGGGAGATGGACAGGAGGGGGAGATGGACAGAGGAGAGGGAGATGAAGAGGAGGGGGAGGTGGACAGGAGGAGGGAGATGGACAGAGGAGAGGGAGAGAGACAGAAGAGGGGGGAGACGGACAGAGGAGGGGGAGAGGGACAGAAATGGGGGGAGATGGACAGAGAGGGAAGGTGGACAGAGCCAAGAACGAATGAAGAGGACGTGGACCAAGATCAAGAGAGAAGCAGGCAACAGTGGTGTAGAAGGCAGAGGGAGGGACAGAGCTGGAGGAACCCGGGTGAGGAAAGCAGACGTGAAGATGAGGTGGTTGGAGAGAGACCAGCAGAGTGGGGGAGATGGGGAGAGAGAGGGGTGGGGCAGAGGAGGATGCAAACTGGACAGCGTTGGACCAGAGGCAGAGAGAAACCAGGAGAGACGGGCAGAGATGGGGCCATGTCTCCAGAAAGTGTGGAAGAGGCAGAAGGACACCCAGGGAAGGAGGAGCGGGGAAGACAGAACAGTACAGGTGGGAAGCCCGGAGGAGGGGGCTGTGTGTGGAACAGCGGAGGGCTCCCCCAGCACCCCCTCCCCTGCAGACCTATCTCCTCCTGCTGCTGCTGCTGAGCTCGGGACTCAGTAGGACCCAGGACTGCTCCTTCCAACACAGCCCCATCTCCTCCGACTTCGCTGTCAAAATCCGTGAGCTGGTGAGCGGCGCTGCCCTGGACCCCCTCATGTGATCCCCCTCCCCCCCTTGTTTTTAAAGTAGAGATGGGGTCTCTCTCCCTGTGTTTCCCAGGGTGGTCTTGAACTCCTGGGCTCAAGCGATCCTCCCACCTTGGCCTCCCAAAGTGCTGGAATTACAGGCGTGAGCCACTGTGCTTAGGGGTGTCGTCCCTTTTTAAGGGCAAGGTTCTGTGGCTTCTTCTGGGTTCCCCCTCTCTTGGTCTTGTCCCTCTCTCTCTGGATCTCTGCTGCCACCTCTGGGTCCCCACAGTTCTGTTTCTCGCTGTTTTCAGCCAGGCCTGATCCTGTTTTCTCCCGCAGTCTGACTACCTGCTTCAAGATTACCCGGTCACCGTGGCCTCCAACCTGCAGGACGTGAGTCATGCTGGGAGGGACCTGGGATGGAGGTGGGGACCACAGACTCAAGATGCTCCACCGAGGCGAGTGGATAACCAGGCCCTCCCCTCCCCAAACCCAGGAATCAGAGTCCTCAGCCCCTCCTCCCTCAGACCCAGGAGCCCCGGCCCAGCTCCTCCTCCCTCAGACCCAGCAGCCCCGTGCCCAGCTCCTCCCTCAGACCCGTGGGTTCTCCCCGCTAGGAGGAGCTCTGCGGGGCCCTCTGGCGGCTGGTCCTGGCACAGCGCTGGATGGAGCGGCTCAAGACTGTCGCTGGGTCCAAGATGCAAGGCTTGCTGGAGCGCGTGAACACGGAGATACACTTTGTCACCAAATGTGCCTTTCAGGTCAGCCCTCAACTTAGGGGACAAGTGAGGGGAGGGAGATGCCTTCCTACGAAATTAGAAGTAAAGCTCCGCTAGGCCTTATTGGCTATTTATTTGGACCATAGCCACCCAAGGAAGGTAGAGCGAGAAGCGCTACCCTGCAGAGCCCTGTTCCTACAGAACAACACGTCCACAGGCACCGGTGATGGGGAGCAGTCTGGTCCGATTCTGGGGCCCCGGTTTCCTAGGCCATGATGAAGGGTGCCACTGAGGGGTTCTTCCCCCCAAAAAAACAGGGAGAGAAGGGGTCTCTAAACTGAGGAGGCCGGGCGCGGTGGCTCACTCGTGTAATCCTAGCACTTTGGGAGGCTGAGGTGGGCGGATCACTTGAGGTCAGGAGTTCGAGACCAGCCTGGCCAACATGATGAAATCCCGGCTGTACTAAAAATACAAAAATTAGCCGGACATGGTGGCTCAGGAGGCTGAGGCACAGGAATCGCTTGAACCCGGGAGCCAGAGGCTGCAGTGAGCCAAGATCATGCCACTGCACTCCAGCCTGGCAGACAGAATGAAACTGTCTCAAAACCAAAACAAAACAAACAAAAACCTCTCTCTGAGGGCTGGGTGCAGTGGCTCACACCTGTAATCCCAGCACTTTCGGAGGCCAAGGTGGGAGGGTTGCTTGAGCCCAGGAGTTCAAGACCAGCCCGGGTAACACAGTGAAACCTCATCTCTGCACAAAAATAAAAATAAATTAGCCAGGCATGGTGGTGCCCACCTGTGGTCCCAGCTACTCAGAAGGCTGAGGTGGGAGGATCACTTGAGCCCTGGAGGTCGAGGCTGCGATGAGCTATGATTGGGCCACTGCACTCCAGCTTGGGCGACAGAGCAAGACCCTGTCTCAAAACATAAAATAGGCCGTGTGCGGTGGCTCACGACTGTAATCCCAGCACTTTGGGAGGCTGAGGCAGGTGGATTGCCTGAGCTCAGGAGTTCGAGACCAGCCTGGGCAACGTGATGAAAACCATCTCTACTAAAATACAAAAACAAAATTAGCCAGGCATGGTGGTGGGCACCTGTAGTCCCAGCTACTCGGGAGACTGAGGCAGGAGAATTGCTTGAACCCAGGAGGCAGAGGTTGCAGTGAGCCGAGATTGCACCACTCCACTCCAGCCTGGGCGACAGAGCAAGACTCCATCTCCAAAAAAATAAAAATAAAAATAAAATAAAAGGCCGGGTGCAGTGGCTCACGCCTGTAATCCCAGTACTTTAGGAGCCCGAGGCGGGCAGATCACGATGTCAGGAGTTTGAGACCAGCCTGGCCAACGTGGTGAAACCCCGTCTCTACTAAAAATACAAAAATTAGCTGGGCATGGTGGCACGCGCCTGTAGTCCCAGCTACTCGGGAGGCTGAGGCAGAAGAATTCCTTGAACCCGGGAGGTGGAAGTTGCAGTGAGCCGAGATCGTGCCACTGTACTCCAGCCTGGGTGACAGAGCGAGACTCCGTCCCCAAAAAATAAATAAGTAATAAAAGAACTTTGGGAGGCCGAGGCAGGCAGATCACCTGAGGTCAGGAGTTCAAGACTAGCCTGGCCAACATAGAGAAACCCCGTTTCTACTAAAAAATATAAATAAATAAATAAATAGGCTGGGCACGGTGGCTCACGCCTGTAATCCCAGCACTTTGGCAGGCCGAGGCGGGCGGATCATGAGGTCAGGAGATCAAGACCATCCTGGCTAACACAGTGAAACCCCGTCTCTACTAAAAATACAAAAAATTAGCCAGGCGTGGTGGCAGGCACCTGTAGTCCCAGCTACTTGGGAGGCTGAGGCAGGAGAATGGCGTGAAACCAGGAGGCAGAGCTTGCAGTGAGCCGAGATCGCGCCACTGCACTCCAGCCTGGGTGACAGATTGAGACTCTGTCTTAAAAATAAATAAATAAATAAATATGGCCGAGCACGGTGGCTCATGCCTACAATCCCAGCACTTTGGGAGGCCAAGGTGGGCAGATCACCTGAGGTCAGGAGTTCGAGACCAACCTGGCCAACATGGAGAAACCCCGTCTCTACTAAAAATACAAAAAATAGCTGGGCATGGTGGTGGGCACCTATAGTCCCAACCACTGAGGAGGTTGAGGCAGGAGAATCACTTGAACCTGGGAGGCAGAGGTTGCATTTCACCACTCCAGCCTGGGCAACAGAGTGAGATTCTATCTCAAAAAAAATTAATTAATTAATTAATTAAATAAATAAATTCTGAGAGCCAGAGCTCACTGGGCCCTGTTGCTGGGCATCGCCAGCAGGGAAGGGCCTTTGGCCTGTGGAGGGGCGGTGGGGGGATGATGTGGTGGTGACGTCTCCCTCCCCTGCTCCCAGCCCGCCCCCAGCTGTCTTCGCTTCGTCCAGACCAACATCTCCCGCCTCCTGCAGGAGACCTCCGAGCAGCTGGTGGCGCTGAAGCCCTGGATCACTCGCCAGAACTTCTCCCGATGCCTGGAGCTGCAGTGTCAGCCCGGTAAAGGCTTCCAGGCACTCCCACTCCTTCCCCTCCTGTCCTCACGGCGGGTCCTCCTCTCTGCACAGTGCATCCCAGACCCCACCTTTCTCATATTGGTTGTGACAAGGGCAAGCTTATTCCTTTTTCTGGAACTCAGTTTACCTATTTTTTTTTTGAGACGGAGTCTCGCTCTGTCGCCCAGGCTGGAGTGCAATGGCACGATCTCGGCTCACTGCAAGCTCCGCCTCCCGGGTTCACGCCATTCTCCTGCCTCGGCCTCCCAAGTAGCTGGGACTACAGGCGCCCACCACCACGCCCGGCTGATTTTTTTGTATTTTTAGTAGAGACGGGGTTTCACCGAGTTAGACCAGGATGGTCTCGATCTCCTGACCTTGTGATCCGCCCACCTCGGCCTCCCAAAGTGCTGGGATTACAGGTGTGAGCCACGGCGCCCGGCCTAACTTTTTTTTTTTTTTTTTTTTTTTTTTTGAGACGGAGTCTCGCTCTGTCGCCCAGGCTGGAGTGCAGTGGCGCGATCTCGGCTTACTGCAAGCTCCGCCTCCTGGGTTCACGCCATTCTCCTGCCTCAGCCTCCCCAGCAGCTGGGACTACAAGGCGCCTGCCACCTCACCCGGCTAATTTTTTTTTTGTGTTTTTATTAGAGACGGTGTCTCCTGACCTCGTGATCTGCCCGCCTCAGCCTCCCAAAGTGCTGGGATTACAGGTGTGAGCCACCGCGCCCAGCCTATTTTTTTTTTTTTTCTGAGTCGGAGTCTTGCTCTGTCGCCCAGGCTGGAGTGCAGTGGTGCAATCTTGGCTCACTACAACCTCCATCTCCAGGGTTCAAGCGAATCTTCTGCCTCAGCCTTCCGAGTACCTGGGATTACAGATGTGCATACCATGCCTGGCTAGTTTTTGTGTTTTTAGTAGAGATGGGTTTTCACCATGTTGGCCAGGCTGGTCTCGAACTCCTGACCTCAAGTGATCCACCCTCCTTGGCCTCCCAAAGTGCTGGGATTACAGGCATGAGCCACTGCGCGCAGCCTATTCACTCATTTAATTTGTGGCAGTCTGATGAGGTAGGTACAATGATTATCCTAGTTTTACAGATGAGCAAACAAGCACAGAGAGGCCAAGCAGCCCATCCAAGGTCACACAGCCAGTGGCAGCCAGGCCTCTCTTTCCTTCCTTACCCCAGCCCTTCTCCTTGGTCACCCAGCCTCCTCTTTCTCCCCAGACTCCTCAACCCTGCTACCCCCATGGAGTCCCCAGCCCCTGGAGGCCACAGCCCCGACAGCCCCGCAGCCCCCTCTGCTCCTCCTACTGCTGCTGCCCGTGGGCCTCCTGCTGCTGGCCGCTGCCTGGTGCCTGCACTGGCAGAGGACGCGGCGGAGGACACCCCGCCCTGGGGAGCAGGTGAGCAGGCTGGGAAGAGGGGGTGAGGGGGCCGAGAGGGTGGCCCACTTGTGGCTGACACTTTGGGACCCACAGGTGCCCCCCGTCCCCAGTCCCCAGGACCTGCTGCTTGTGGAGCACTGACCTGGCCAGGGCCTCATCCTGGTGAGTCCTTCCTGGGCTATGGGGCCTGGACTTTGTGTCTGCAGGTTCGGTCACTAGGAGGCCACGGAAGGGTGGTGATCAGTGGAGGGGCAGGTGCAGCTCTAGGTGCAGAAAGACTCCTCTGGGGCCAGGCGAGGTGGCTCACGCCTGTAATCCCAGCACTTTGGGAGGCCAAGGCGGGTGGATCACTTGAGGTCAGGAGTTCAAGACCAGCCTGGCCAACATGGCGAAACCCAGTCTCTACTAAAAATACAAAAATTAGCTGGGCGTAGTGGTGTGTGCCTGTAATCCCGGCTACTCAGGAGGCTGAGGCAGGAGAATTGCTTGAACCCAGGAGGCAGAGGTTGCAGTGAGCCAAGATTGCGCCACTGGACTCCAGCCTGAGTGACAGAGCTAGACTCCGTCTCAAAAAAAAGGAAAGGAAAGAAATACCCCTCTGGGGCCACGGAGACAGACTGGAGACCAAGCCGGAGGCTGTGGGAAGGCCCAGGGTGAGGACCATGACTGAGCCAGGGATGGGACCATGGGATGGAGTGGAGTGGACGGGCAGAGAGCCAGGGATCAGAGATCAGGAGGGACCGGCCTGGGGCCTGACAGGCTTGAGTTGGCACAGATAGCCCTGGTCCAGTGATGGGGTGGACAGGGGCGAACCTGGGGGAGGAGTCAGATTAGGGAAAGACATGGAGCTCACTGGGGACCTGAAGGAGCAACGGGCCCTGGGGAGATCTGTGGATGCAGGAGTTTGCAAGCCCCCTGGGGCAGGAAGGAAATGGCATTCCAGAAAGAGGGAACTGCCTTTGGAAGCCCTTTGTTATGAGAAAGCTCAGGGTGTTGCAGTAACTTGGGCCAGCATGGGGCAGCAAGGAGCCATGCGAGGTGTGAGACGGAGGAAGGGAGCTGGGAACAGGTGTGGAGGGTGCAGGCAGGTAGGCAGGTGGGGCAGGAGGGAAGAAGAAGGGGGTCCCCTAACATTTCAAATCTAACATTTCGTAGTAATTGCTCGCACATATAGTGCCTTGGTAATTCAGGCCTCATGTGGGGCTTGCTTGCTTTCTTTATTTTTTTTTTGAGATGGACTCTCACTCTGTCACCCAGGCTGGAGTGCAGTGGCGGGATCTTGGCTCATTGCAACCTCCGCCTCCCAGGTTCAAGCAATTCTCCTGCCTCAGCCTCCCAAGTAGCTGGGATTACAGGCACCCGCCACCATGCCTGGCTAATTGTTTGTATTTTTAGTAGAGATGGGATTTCGCCATGTTGGCCAGGCTGGTCTCGAACTCCTGATCTCAGCTGATCCGCCCACCTCAGCCTCCCAAAGTGCTGGGATGACAGGTGTGAGCCACTATTCCTGGCCCATGCTGGGCTTTCCACAAATGAACTCACTTCCTTGAGAAGTTTGTGCCATTATGATCCCAAGGCACAGAGAGGTAAATAATTTGCCAAAAGTCACACAACTCAAGGGTGACAACCAAGATTTGACTTCAGGTTATCTTTTTTTTTTTTTTTTGAGATGGAGTCTTGCTCTGTCGCCCAGGCTGTAGTGCAGTGGCATGATCTCGGCTCACTGCAGCCCCCGCCTCCCAGGTTCAAGCGATTCTCCTGCCTCAGCCTCTGGAGTAGCTGGGATTACAGGTACCCACCACCATGCTCGGCTAATTTTTGTATTTGTAGTAAAGACGGGGTTTCACCATGTTGGCCAGGCTGGTCTCGAACTCCTGACCTTAGCTGATCCGCCCGCCTCAGCCTCCCAAAGTGCTGGGATTACAGGCGTGAGTCACCGCGCCCGGCCTCGAGGTTGTCTTGATCCAGCATCTGTGCCCTTCACTCTGCTGCCTCAGTTTCCTGATCTGTACGAAAGGCTCTAATAGTCCTTCAACCATAGGGTTGTTATGAGGTTAAGTGAAGTGACACGGGCAAGGCTCTTAGAGCAGCACAGTGGAAACGGCATGTGAGCCACCTGTGCGATTTTCACTTTCCTAGTAGCCACATTTTTTTTTTTTCCTGAGACGGAGTCTCGCTCTGTCGCCAGGTTGGAGTGCAGTGGCGCGATTTCAGCTCACTGCAACCTCCACCTCCCGGGTTCAAGCGATTCTCCTGCTTCAGTCTCCCGAGTAGCTGCGATTACAGGCACCCGCCATCACACCCGGCTAATTTTTTGTATTTTTAGTAGAGACAAGGTTTCACCATGTTGGCAGGCTGGTCTAGAACTCCTGACCTCATGATCCACCCGCCTCAGCCTCCCAAAGTGCTGAGGCGTGAGCCACTGTGCCTGGGCTCACCGTTTTTAAAAAAGGAAAAAGAAGCAGGTAACTTTATTTTATGCAGTATATCCAAAATGTTGTTATTTCAACATGTAATCAATATTTCTCAATGATTAATGAGACATTAATCAGTTGGAATCATTCATCATTTTGGAATATTTCACATTCTTTTGTCATACTAAGCCTTCAGCATACAATGTATAGTTTATTTATTTATTTATTTATTTATTTATTTATTTTTCCTTTTGAGATGGAGTCTCGCTCTGTCTGGGAATCATGATGATTCCCAGAGATAGCAACTGAGATTCTAAACTCTTCTGTGTGGTTTTTTGTTTTTGAGACAGGGTCTTGCTCTCTCACCCAGGCTGGAGTGCAGTGGCGCGATCTCGGCTCACTGCAACCTTCGACTCCCTGGTTCAGGCGATTCTCCTGCCTCAGCCTCCCGAGTACCTGGGATTACGCCACCACACCCAGCTAATTTTTGTACTTTTAGTAGAGATGGGGTTTCACCATGTTGGCCAGGATGGTCTCCATCCCCTGACCTCGTGATCCGCCCGCCTCAGCCTCCCAAAGTGCTGGGATTACAAGTGTGAGCCACTGCGCCCAGCCCAGACAATAAATTTTTATCAGAAACGCTTCATCTATATTTAAATTTCATGAAATTTATAGTTGCCAAAAGTAGATTCACATAGTCAAGTTGTTCAAAACATACATTAAACCAGCCTGGGCCACATGGTGACACCCCATCTCCACAAAAAATTTTAAAAAGTAGCTGGGTGTGGTGGCACATGCCTGTAGTCCCAGCTACTCAGGAGGCAAAGTAGGAGGATTGCTTCAGCCCAGGAGGTCGAGGCTGCAGTGAGCCATGATTGTGCCACTGCACTCCAGCCTGGGTGAGAGAGCAAGACCCTGTCTCAAAAACAAAAAACAAAAAACCACACAGAAGAGTTTAGAATCTCAGTTGCTATCTCTGGGAATCATCATGATTGCTAAGACCCGTATCTATCCAACAACAACAACAAAAATTAGTGCACTCCAGCCTGGGCAATAGAGGGAGACTCTATCTTAAAAAAAAAAAAAAAAAAAAAAAAAAAAAGATCAAGGACCAGTATCTAAATTGCTCTGTCACCCAGGGTGGAGTGCAGTGGCAGGATCCCGGCTCACTGCAACCTCCGCCTCCCGGGTTCAAGTGATTCTCCTGTCTCAGCCTCCCCAGTAGCTTGGACTACAGGCGCATGCCACCACACCCAGCTAATTTTTGTATTTTTAGTAGAGGTAGGGTTTCACCGTGTTTGCCAGGATTGTCTCGATCTCTTGACCTCGTGATCTGCCCGCCTCAGCCTCCCAAAGTGCTGGGATTATAGGCGTGAGCCACCATGCCCAGCCTATCTTTTTTTTTTTTTAAGAAAAGGTAATACATTGAGCAGTTTTCCTCCCAACCTGTCCAATCTGTTTCCTGTCTTAAATTTATTTTTTATTATAATTTTTTTTTTTTTTTTGTAAGACAGACTTTTGCTACCCAGGCTGGAGTGCAGTGGTGCTATCTTGACTCACGGCAACCTCCACCTCCCAGGTTCAAGCGATTCTCCTGCCTCAGCCTCTAGAGTAGCTGGGATTACAAGCACCTGCCACCACACCCAACTAATTTAGTGTATTTTTAGTAGAGACAGGGTTTCTTTTGTTGTTGTTGTTGTTGTTTTTGAGACGGAGTCTCACTCTATTGCCCAGGCTGGAGTGCAATGGCACGATCTCGGCTCACTGCAACCTCTGCCTCAGTCTCCTGAGTAGCTGGGATTACAGGCACACACCACCATGCCTGGCTAATTTTTGTATTTTTAGTAGAGATGGGGTTTCACCATATTGGGCAGGCTGATCTCGAACTCCTGACCTCGTGATCTGCCCGCCTTGACCTCCCAAAGTGATGGGATTACAGCCATGAGCCGCCCTGCCCAACCAATACCTGATATTAATTTTATTGTATCTCACCCAGCATGGTGGCTCACACCTGTAACTCGTTGGCAGATCGCTTGAGCCTAAGAGTTCAAGACCAGCTTGAGCAACATGGTGAAACCCCGTCTCTACTAAAAATATAAAAATTAGCTGGGCATGGTGGCACGCACCAGTAATCCCAGCTAACTCAGGAGGCTGAGGCAGGAAGAATCGCTTGAACCTGGGAGGCAGAGGCTGCAGTGAGCCGAGATCGTGCCACTGCATTCCAGCCTGAGACAGAGCAAGACTGTCTCAAAACAAGTTTAAGTCCAGCCTCAAACTCCTGGACTCAAGTGATCCTCCTGCCTCAGCCTCCTGAGTAGTGCACCGGCCCCATTTCAAGTATTCAGTATTCACATGTGGCTGGTTACTCCCGTATTAAACAGCAAAAATAGAGAACACTTCTTTTTCTTTTCTTTTCTTTTTTTTTTTTTTGAGATGGGAGTTTCGCTCTTGTCGCCCAGGCTGGAGTGCAATGGCACGATCTCAGCTCACCGCAACCTCCGCCTCCCAGGTTCAAGTGATTCTCCTGCCTCAGCCTCCCGAGTAGCTGGGATTACAGATGTGCACCACCACGCCTGGCAAATTTTGGTTTTTTGTTTTTGTTTTTTTTCTTTTGAGACAGACTTTCGCTCTTATTGCCCAGGCTGGAGTGCAATGGTGCAATCTCGACTCACTGCAACCTCCGCCTCCCGGGTTCAAGCAATTCTCCTGCCTCAGCTAATTTTGTAGTTTTAGTAGAAACGGGGTTTCTCCATGTTAGGCTGGTCTCAAACTCCCAACCTCAGGTGATCCGCCCGCCTCAACCTCCCAAAGTGCTGGAATTACAGGCGTGAGCCACTGTGCCTGGCCCTAATTTTGTATTTTTAGTAGAGATGGGGTTTCTCCATGTTGGTCAGGCTGGTCTCAAACTCTCAACCTAAGGTGATCCACCAGCCTCAGCCTCCCAAATTGCGGGATTATAGGCGTGAGCCACCGCGCCCGGGCAAATATAGGGAACGTTTCTATCATGGCCACGTTCTCTTGGACAGCAATGCCCTAGCACATAGTAAGCGCTTGCTGGGAATGGAGTTGTTTTGGGCATGAGTCTGTGCCCCGCCCCGAGCTAAGCTACTTTCCCTCTTCTCTGTCAGCGGATCCTTAAACAACCCAGTGAGACAGACATCTATCATCCCATTTTACAGGGGAGGACACTGAGGCACACAGAGGGGAGTCACCAGCCAGAGGATGCATAGCCTGGACACAGAGGAAGTTGGCTAGAGGCCGGTCGCTTCCTTGGGCCCGATGCCCCTCTCATTCCCTCCCCAGGATGGAGGCAACGCCAGAACCCAGCACCGGCCCCACTTACCCAACTCTGTACAAAGCCCTTGTCCCCATGAAATTGTATATAAATCATCCTTTTCTACCAGCTCTCGCCAGGTCTGTCTATGGATGGGTGTGAATGGGGTAGTTTTGATTTCAGAATCTTGGTTTTTGAATTGCAATGCAATGTTTCATTCAATACATGTTTTCTGAGGTCCGCTGGAGCCCCGGGCCGGCGCTGGGCAATGTCAGAGCCTGGATTTGAGTCAGAACCAGCCCAGTCGCCCCAGGTCTCCTAGGCTATGGACGAGAAGACAAGGGATTCAGCGAGCCTGGGTGCAGGATGCCATAGGCTCCTATGGAGATAGCACAGAGGCAGTGTGAGAGCCCGCGGGGGGCAACTCACCCAGGCAGGGAGAGCAGAGAGGCTTTCCAGAGCCAAAGGGCACTGCGATGGTGACAAGCCAGATTTGGAGGGGTTGGGGAGGGCATCCTGGGCAAGGGACCCAGCTGAAGCAAAGGCCGACAGTCCAGAAAGTGAGAAGTTTCTCTGAGGAACGCTCAGTGGACTGGTGCAGCCAGGCAACTAGAAGCCATTCCTCGAACCACTCAGAGCCCCTGGGGAAGACCACCTCCATCTGTTTTACAGATGGAGAAACTGAGGCCCGGATAAGGCCAAGGGTTTGTCCAGGTCACAGTGAAGTCGACCAGACACAGGAATCCAAATCTCTAAGCCTAGAATGGGCAAGGCGCTGGGGCTCACGCCGGTAATCCCAGCACTTTGGGAGGCCGAAACCAGAGGATCGCTTAAGCCCAGGAGTTCGAGATCAGCCTGGCCAACATGTCAAGACTACCCCCGGTCCCGGGCCACAACAAAATATATATATATATATATATATTAGCCAGGCATGGTGGCGCGCCCCTGTAGTCCAAGTTACTGAAGAGGCTGAGGCAGGAGGATCCCTTGAGCCCGGGAAGTGGAGGCTGCGGTGAGCCATGATCACCCCACAGCACTCTGGCGTGGACAACACAGCGAGACCCTGTCTCAGAAAATAAAGTATGCCCAGACTGCGCGCGGAAGGGCGGGCCTGGCGGGTCTGGTCTCCCCATGCGGGCCACCAGAGGCCCTGCAGCCTTCAGTCGTTTGAAGGGGTAATGGCGCTTCCCCCCACAAACATGGCGGACACAGCGTGTGAACGAGATGAACAGCCCCTCAAAAATATGGCCGCCGAGGCTGGACGGCCGCTCCCCAGCAGCACCGCCTCCACGCCCCACGTGATCTCTCGCCGGGCACAGCTCTGACCGCGGAGGTCCAACCGGAAGAATGTCCGGATTGGACATTCGGAAGAGAACCCGCCTTCCCGTGGGGAATCTCTGCGCACGCGCAGAACGCTTTGACCAATGAAAACACAGAAAGCGGTCTGCGCAACCGCGCTGCGTCACTTCTGCCGCCCCTGTTTCAAGGGATAAGAAAGCCTGCGACAAGCCCTCCTCCTTTCCCAAGCTGCTGCCGAAGATGGCGGAGGTGCAGGTGCGGGCTCCGCGCGGGCCGGGGCGGCAAGGGGCCGGGTGGGATCCAGGCCGGAATGGGGTCGCACCCTCTCTGTACTCCTGCATGTTTTGCGGAGCTTAACATCCATAATGAAGCAAAATGGAAGTCTTTTGGGATAAGGGGAATCTGTAGGGAATGCCGCGGCTCTGTTTAGGCCTAGGTTGGCTACAATGCGGCATTTTCTTCTCGAGGCAAGGGTGATAGAGCTTCCAGCACAGGACAGGTATTTTACAACTAGATTTCGCTTACCTTGAACTCGGGTAGTGGGTGGGGGCCCTGGGGTAGAGTCTTGGCCGAAGTGGACCCTTGTGTGTCCTCAGCGATGAGGAACACGCGGAAGTGTGGCCGGGCGGTCTCGAGGCAATGAGAAACTGAGTTTTGGCCAAAATGGAAGGTATTTTTATCTCGCCCAGTGCGCGGGCTACTTTGATTTCACGTGGAGGTGTGAAATCCTTGCAGCTCCGGTGGTTTTAATTCTCAATGCCTTTCTGTGGGGGGTCGAGAGAGCTGTTGGCTGCCGGGCACTCGGGAGTGAACTCGTTTGCCGTGGTTTTGGGGATTGGCGATTGTCCTGAGGCGTGTTACTGGAAGTCGAGAGCTATGATGAATGGTTCCACAAGGCTGGGACATCTTTTGGGCCTGACACCTGGGGGCCCTTTCCCTGGCTCCTGGTGTAGCTACTTAAGTATAAAGGAGGGGTTGGCTCTGGAAAGGTTTCTTTGTGAGTAGTCTGTTGTTGGGGCGGCGGACATTTCAGAGCCAGGCCGATCTAGGCAAGTTGTGTTCACCAAACATGTGTCTTTGTGCCTAGCAACAGTTTGCAATGTTTCGCGTAGTTCAGTTAACCATATTCCTGAGGCAGATACTGGTATCCTTATTTTACAGAGGAGGAAATTAAAGCTTGGGAATTGGTGATTTTGGGCCAAGGTCACGATTTAAGGAAGTCTGTCTGGATTTAAGAGTCTTTGTACTGACGCTGACAAAGCATGTGTAACCACCAGTGTGTGTTTCATGCTTTTGCATTAAAACAATGAGGATTTCTACTTCTGGTGTTTTTCTGACACGGAGTCTCGCTGTGACACCCAGGCTGGAGTGCAGTGGTGCGATTTTGGCTCATTGCAACCTCTGCTTCCCGGGTTCAAGTGATTCTCCTGCCTTAGCTTCCCGAGTAGCTGGGACTGCAGGTGCCTGCTACGACGCTTGGCTAATGTGTTTTTGGTAGAGACAGGGTTTCACCATATTGGCCAGGATGGTCTCAAACTCCTGACCTCAAGTGATCTGCCCGCCTAGGCCTCTCAAAGTGTTGGGATTACAGGCGTGAGCCCTTGCGCCCGGCCAGGATTTCTCCTCTTGAGGAAGCTGAGGTTCGGTGCCTGGGCAGTTTACCGGGGAAAGCAGAGTGCTCTATAGCAGAGCTAGCATGGGCTTTTGACTACTCTGCCTAATCTCATTCCACCTGAAATTCGGTTTTCTTCCAAATTAAATTTGTGGTAGAAACACTCTATACATTAGAAGAGAATTAGATTGTGTTAACATCCTACAGTTGATTGGCCACGGTGGCTCAAGCCTGTAATCCGAGCATTTTGGAAGGCTGAGGCACGCGGTTCACTTGAGGCGAGGAGTACAAGAGCAGCCTAGGCAACATGGCAAAACCCTGACTCAACAAAAGTACAAAAATTAGCTGCGTGTGGTGTGGTGGTGCACGCCTGTAGTCCCAGCTACTCATGAGGCTGAGGTGGGAGGATAGCTTGAGCCTGGGAGGTCGACTGCCTGTGCAACAGCGAGACCCTGTCTCAAAACCAAATCCTACAGTTTATTAGTTACAAGGTCTTGTAACTGGATAGTCAGTGGGCAGAGCTTTGCTGGTCTTCGTTCAAATCCAATTGCTTTGCAAAATACAATCTGAGCATAAAATCGTACTCATAGAAGAACTCAGATACGAGGGGAGTTCAGGCCTCTTAAACTGCTCACTCACTGATCCTGAGGCAGCGTTGCTTTCTCAGTCCCTGTTCCTCATCTGTAGAGTGGGGCTCAGTGTATAGTTCCCAGCTCTGATGGCTAGGTGCAAGGCACCCTGTTGGCACGGTAGGACAAAAGAAGGGAATGCTTGCTTGTGAGGACAATCAAAGGCTGTCCTTGTCTCTGAGCCTTTTTGCCCTTGTCTCCCACAGGTCCTGGTGCTTGATGGTCGAGGCCATCTCCTGGGCCGCCTGGCGGCCATCGTGGCTAAACAGGTACTGCTGGGTAAGTCGCTGCTCGCGGCCCCTCTGTCATGGGCCCCCGCTGGCGGTCAGTGATGAGCAACATTCACCATCTTTCGTTTGAGTCTCATGGCCATGAGATCAACCCCATGCACCGCTCTGAGACCTGCCAGCCACTCTTCCCCGGGGTTGGGGACTCCAGGCTCAAGAAGTAATTATGTATTAGGCTAAGTTTTCATTTAAACATGAACTTAGTTCTGGCGAGTACTGCGCTGTGTCTGGAGGGTGACTGCATAGGCGGTGGTAGAACCCTCAGGTGGCTCAGCCCTTCTAAGACTTTCCCTCCCTCTAGGCCGGAAGGTGGTGGTTGTACGCTGCGAAGGCATCAACATTTCTGGCAATTTCTACAGAAACAAGTGTAAGTTAAGACCTGGGAGGAGACCTGGAGAGGGTCTCCCTGTGGGGTGTTGAGGCTCTGAAAGCAATTGCAGCCGTGTTGGGAGAGGCTACTTGGGGTTTCTGAGAAGGCCCTTGGAAGTGGGGTTTTGGGGATGCTGGTAGACTGGGCAGGCCTCACACTCTCTCCTCTCCCTAGTGAAGTACCTGGCTTTCCTCCGCAAGCGGATGAACACCAACCCTTCCCGAGGCCCCTACCACTTCCGGGCCCCCAGCCGCATCTTCTGGCGGACCGTGCGAGGTGAGCAGAGCGTGGGGACTGCAGGTGGTGATGGGCAGGCGGCCGGTGATGAGAACTTCTCCCACTCACATTCGAGTTTCCCGACCATGAGATGACTCCACATGCACTACCATCTGAGGCCACTCCATGGGCCCACCTCAGTGGGGAGGGTGGGCGTCCTTATGAGGCCCTCTGACTGGGCCTGCTATCCGTCACTCAACAGGTATGCTGCCCCACAAGACCAAGCGAGGCCAGGCCGCTCTGGACCGTCTCAAGGTGTTTGACGGCATCCCACCGCCCTATGACAAGGTGAGCTGTGCCAACCCCTGCAGGCAGCGGCCTTACCTGTGGCGTCCATGATGTTCCGCCACTACCTACATTGTTTGATCCTCATGAAAGCAGCACTGGCTGAGACGCCGGCCCAGCCAACCTCCTTCCCTGTCTGTCCCTCCCGGGCTCTAAGCCCCTCTCTTTCTCTAACAGAAAAAGCGGATGGTGGTTCCTGCTGCCCTCAAGGTTGTGCGTCTGAAGCCTACAAGAAAGGTGAGTCCCAGCTTACACTGCGCCATCTACTTTGGAGATTTCAGGCCTGCTGAGGGACCTGGGGCCCCGGAGCCTGGCAGATGATGTCCTTATCTCACGATGGTCTGCGGATGTCCCTGCGGGAATGGCGACAATGCCATTGGCTTAGCTGATGCCAGGAGGGTTGGGTGGGTTCTTTTCTAACGGGCCTGCAGAGAACAGTTGCATTATGATATGCCCAGCTGTCAGTCACCTCCCAGCTCTCACCAGCTCCCGGCTCCTCAGGGTGTGGGGGCTTAGATAGCCTTACAACTTCATTTGTTCACCGCTGCCGCCGCCCCCCCCCCCCCCAGTTTGCCTATCTGGGGCGCCTGGCTCATGAGGTTGGCTGGAAGTACCAGGCAGTGACAGCCACCCTGGAGGAGAAGAGGAAAGAGAAAGCCAAGATCCACTACCGGAAGAAGAAACAGCTCATGGTGAGGCCAGGGGCTGGTGCTGAGGGGGGCATCTCACTCCTGGACGGGCCTGGCAGGTGCTGCCTTACCCACGGAGGACTCTTAACTGGCAAAGGGCCAGCCAGGGTTGGGGTGGAATGGAGTCCATGTAATGAGGGCAATGCAACCCCTCCTGACCACCACCACCTGCACTTATTCTTGGCAGAGGCTACGGAAACAGGCCGAGAAGAACGTGGAGAAGAAAATTGACAAATATACAGAGGTCCTCAAGACCCACGGACTCCTGGTCTGAGCCCAATAAAGACTGTTAATTCCTCATGCGTGGCCTGCCCTTCCTCCATCGTCGCCCTGGAATGTGCGGGACCCAGGGGCAGCAGCAATCCAGGTGCCACAGGCAGCCTGGGACATAGGAAGCTGGGAGCAAGGAAAGGGTCTTAGTCACTGCCTCCCGAAGTTGCTTGAAAGCACTCGGAGAATTGTGCAGGTGTCATTTATCTATGACCAATAGGAAGAGCAACCAGTTACTGTTAGTGAAAGGGAGCCAGAAGACTGATTGGAGGGCCCTATCTTGTGAGTGGGGCATCTGTTGGACTTTCCACCTGGTCATATACTCTGCAGCTGTTAGAATGTGCAAGCACTTGGGGACAGCATGAGCTTGCTGTTGTACACAGGGTATTTCTAGAAGCAGAAATAGACTGGGAAGATGCACAACCAAGGGGTTACAGGCATCGCCCGTGCTCCTCACCTGTATTTTGTAATCAGAAATAAATGCTTTTAAAGAAATGTGGCGTCTTTGCACTGTGTCTGCTGTGGAGGCAGGCCCCTGGCCAACGGGGGGTGAGGAGCTTGAAGAAGGTAGAATGGGCTGTGCTAATACACACAATATATGTAACTTGCCCTAGATTCAATGATCCTTTCTAGACACCGTTTACAAACCAAAGACAAAATGTGGCCAGCAGTACCTGGTGCTTCCTAGTTAATGTAAAGCTGTCTCATTCTAATTCAGCTGCAAAGTATGGACCCATGCCCTGCTGCCAGGCTGCTATAGTCCCGGCTGTAGAGACAAGCATTTTGCAAATGATAAGCACTAGAATAACAGGTAACGCTAGGCTTTATGCACTAAAAGAACCCATTAGATCTGCCAGTCTGAATCCCAGAAAGGGCACTGATAGAGCATTTAGTACTAGGTAGCAATTTCATAAATTGTCCCTGGTCAAAGCTTGCTGGGGCAGGCCCTGTTCCCATTTTACTGATGTCTAACAGTCGTGTTCGGTAATACGTCATACTCAGGGCTCCACGCTAAACACCCTAAACACTAAAAGGTAAACATGCTGTGAAGTAAAGGAAGCTAGATTCATGCTGTCCTTGCGGTTGGATGCCAAGATTCAGGAGTAACTCTTTGGTACTTATATACTTACATGCACAACCTTACCCCAGAGAAAGATGAGTGGACACTGATGTGCATTGTGTTGATGGCAGATTGTAACTTGCCACACCATTCCATCAGGGGCTTATTAACCTTTCCAGAAAAGTCTGAAGAGACCACAGTGGCTTGTGTTTTCCCTGAGAATCAGTGAACATGGGTGGTGCCTGCTCCTGCCAGAGTCCCCACATGGATTCTCATTGACCAGAGAAGCCTACTCCACAAATAACCAGACTTACAGCATAATCTTAAATTTCACAAACTCCATGTGAAACTACAATTATCCTCCAAAAGCGTGATCCATTAGCAAATGGGAATGATGTGGGCTTTATAAAAATTTTTAAGACTGAGAAGACACCATCAGGAAAGACGAGCCACAGACTAGGGAGAAAATATTTACAAGCCATCTCTTTTTGAAGGTCTTGTATCCTGCTATAAAGAACTCGGCCAAGTGCGGTGGCTCACACCTGTAATCCCAGCATTTTGGGAGGCCAAGGCGGGCGGATCAACTGAGGTCAGGAGTTAGAGACTAGACTGGCTAACATGGTGAAACCCCATCTCTACTAAAAATACAAAAATTAGCTGGACGTGGCGGTGGGCGCCTGTAATCCCAGCTAGTCAGGAGGCTGAGGCAGGAGAATCACTTGAACCCGGGAGGCAGAAGTTGCAGTGAGCCGAGATCGCGCCACTGCACTCCAGCCTGGGCGATAGAGCGAGACTCCATCTCAAAAAACAAACAAACCTCATACAGGATGTGGTGGCTCACACCTGTAACCCCAACCATTTGAAGTGAGAGGATTGGCTTGAGTCCAGGAGTTGGAGTCCAGACAGGGCAACATAGGGAGACTCTGAGTTAACAATTTTTTTTTTTTTTTTTTTTTTTTTTGAGACAGAGTCTGGCTCTGTCACCCAGGCTGGAATGCAGTGGTGTGATCTCCGCTCACTGTAGGCTCCGCCCCCCCAGGTTCACACCATTCTCCTGCCTCAGCCTCCCGAGTAGCTGGGACTACAGGTGCCTGCTACTGCGTCTGGCTAATTTTTTGTATTTTTAGTAGAGACGGGGTTTCACCGTGTTAGCCAGGATGGTCTCGCTCTCCTGACCTCATGATCCACCCGCCTGGGCCTCCCAAAGTGCTGGGATTACAGGCGTGAACCACCGCGCCCGGCCAATTTTTTTTTAATTAAGATGTTCTATAGCTGCACTAATTGATACACAATACACAAGCCACTAACCCCACTTGTGGCTCCTGAGCACTTAAATATGAATAGCGTGAGGCTGGGTGCAGTCTCACACCTGTTCCCAGAACTTTGGGAGGCCAAGGCTGGAGAATCACTTGAGCCCAGGACTTCGAGACCAGTCTGGGTAATATAGCGAGACCTTGTCCCTACTAAAAATAAAATAAATTAGCTGGGCATGGTGACACACGCCTGTAGTCCCAGCTACTTGTGAGGTTGAGGTAGGAGGACTACCTGAGGCTGGGGAGGTCAAGGCTGCAGTGAGCTATGATGGAGCCACTGTACTCTAGCCTGGGCAACAGAGAGACCCTAGGGAGTCTCTAAAACTAAATAAAATACCGGCCGGGCGCAGTGGCTCACGCTTGTAATCCCAGCACTCTGGGAGGCCGAGGCGGGCGGATCACGAGGTCAGGGGATCACGAGGTCAGGAGATCGAGACCACGGTGAAACCCCGTCTCTACTAAAAATACAAAAAATTAGCCGGGCGTCGTGGCATGCGCCTGTAGTCCCAGCTACTCGCAGAGGCTGAGGCAGGAGAATGGCGTGAACCCGGGAGGCGGAGCTTGCAGTGAGCCGAGATCGCGCCACTGCACTCCAGCCTGGGTGACAGAGCGAGACTCCAAAAAAAAAAATACCGTAATTATTCAGCTATAGACTTGTGCTGTTCAACACAGTAGCCTTTAGCCACATGTGGCTATTTAGATATAACACAATCAAAGTTAAAAATTTATGTCCTCAGTCACAAAAGCCACATTTCGAGTGCCAGTGACTGCCGTGTCCACCAGCGTAGATATAGAAAATTTCCATCACATAAAGTTCTACTAGATTCTGTTACCGACTGAAAAACAGCAGAAGGATCGCTCCACCCCAACCCCTGGCACCAATTAAATTACCGTCTGCGGATGAAATGAGAAGAGTAGCTTTCTTTCTTTTTTTTTTTTTTTTCTGAGACGGTGTCGCTCCGTCGCCCAGGCTGGAGTGCAGTGGCACAATCATAGCTCACTGCAGCCACGACCTCCCCGGCTCAAGTGATCCTCCTCCCTCGACCTCCCAAAGTGTTGGGATTACAGGCGCGCCGCACTGCACTCGGCGAGAGTAACTTTCTTTCTTTCTTTTTTTTTTTTTTTTTTTTGAGACGGTTTGGCTGTTGTTGCCCAGCCTGGAGTGCAATGGCGTGATCTCGGCTCACTGCAACCTCCGTTTCCCAGGTTCAAGCGATTCTCCTGCCTCAGCCTCCTGAGTAGCTGGGATTACAGGCATGCGCCACCATGCCCGGCTAATTTTGTATTTTTAGTAGAGACGGGGTTTCTCCATGTTGGTCAGGCTGGTCTCGAACTCCTGACCTCAGGTGATCCGCCCACCTCGGCCTCCCAAACTGCTGGGATTACAGGCGTGAGCCACCGAGCCCGTTTTTTTGTTTGTTTTGTTTGATACGGAGTCTTGCTCTGTCGCCCAGGCTGTCTGTCGCCCAGGCTGGAGTGCCATGGCGCGATCTCAGCTCACTGCAACCTTCGCCTGCCAGGTTCAAGCGATTCTCCTGCCTCAGCCTTCCGAGTAGCTGGGATTACAGGCGCCCGCCACCACGCCCGGCTAATTTTTGTATTTTCAGTAGAGACAGGGTTTCACCATGTTGGCCAGGCTAGTGTTGAACTCCTGACCTCAGGTGATCCGCCCGCCTTAGCCTCCCAAAGTGTTGGGATTACAGGCGTGAGCCACCGCATTCGGCCGAGTAACTTTCACTGCACTTCTGAGAGCTCGTGGGCAGCTCCTGCCCCTAACAAAGATGGCGACGCCGCTACACACGCTCCTAGCACTCCCCGGCCGCCCGCTCTTCAAAAAGATGGCTGCCGCCTCATCCGGTTTGAAGGCTGAACGAACAAAGCCACGCGGTATCCAAATCCCACGGGAGCCTACGCCGCGCCGAAACAGGACGGACTCCGTGCGACTCTCGCGATAATACGGGCGGGCTGAAGGCTGGTCCCGTCTTCCTGCCTAAATAATCGCGCCCGGCGTTGTGGTGCCTAAGACTCTCGCGAGACAGCGTCTACCACTTCCCGCCCATCAGTCCTTCACGGTCCCCGAATCGCCCGCTGGTTTAAGCGCAGCCTGTCAATCAGAGTCGCGCTGGAGGCCCCGCCCAAGGCCGTGCTACGTTTCTCCTTACGTCACTTCCTCTCCAGCTCCTGCGTAATCGATAAGGAAACCCAGACGCTTCTACCGCTTTCTTTTTCTCAGGCGGCCGGGAAGATGGCGGATATTCAGGTGTGGGCTCGGGGTTGGATGCCAGGCTGCGGGGTCAGCCTTGGCCTTCAGGGGCGCGTCCGGGAGGGCAGAGCCCGGCGCCCAAGTTCGGGGGTTAATTCCCGGCGTTCGTGATTATTTTCTGGAGATTAACTGGGATGGAGGGCGGTTGCTTTTGCTTGTTTCTAGATCAGTGCTTCCTAATTCGTGGGGGCTCCTGGCATTAATGGAGGCTCAAGCGTTTTAGGACTTACCTTCTTAAAAACCAAGTTTAAGAAGGTTTTTTTTGGAGTTCTCCGGTCTTCAGGGTTGATTTTGTGGAAACGGACTCCTAAGGGCGAATCCAGGGAGCCTGCCGTCTGGTATTTAATTGTGAATCCTTATGTACTACATAAGGAGTGAATCCTGGGTGGGCGACCTTGGGTCTTGGAGAATGATCCTCGCTGAAAGGTGTCCAGGGTGTGAGAGGGGTGATCCTGGTTTAGAGGATGAATTTTGCAATCCCTGAGAGGCCTTCTGGAATATATAAATTGAAATAACCCCGGGCTTAGATCTGAGTATGAATTACAGGTAAGGTCAGGGTGGTCGTATCTTAGAGGGTGATTCTGGAGCACCAGGCCTTGGACGCCGGCGCTTTGCAAGTAAATGTAGAGTATGGGGTTTGGGAGGTTCTGGGAAGGTCTCTAGGGCTGGTTGGCTGCCGGCTCCAAACTTAGCAGCTCATCAGTTTTCTCCTCATACCTGTAGACTGAGCGTGCCTACCAAAAGCAGCCGACCATCTTTCAAAACAAGAAGAGGGTCCTGCTGGGAGAAACTGGCAAGGAGAAGCTTCCGCGGTACTACAAGAACATCGGTCTGGGCTTCAAGACACCCAAGGAGGTGCGGGGAACCTCAGAAGAAAGAAGGGGACCCTGGCGTTCCTGCACGTGTGCCCACGACGAGTTGCCCTGCCTACATCTGAGTGGCTTCTTCCGGGGCTGATGGGAATTGTAGTTGCTTCCCTGAGGCCACGCCCCTGGCTCTTTTAAGGAACCGCAGGCCCAAGGCTCACTCCTTTCTCTTTCCTATCCCTTTAGGCTATTGAAGGCACCTACATTGACAAGAAATGCCCCTTCACTGGTAATGTGTCCATTCGAGGGCGGATCCTCTCTGGTAAGTGCGGGAGTTACTGGTGTCTGGGGCCTGAAATACTGAAAGAAGGGGCTTGGGGCCCAGACTCCTGGGTCCTGGGTGAGAGGAGTGGTTGGGAATGCAAACTTGTAGGTCCAGGGCCATTGGCAGATGATGTCTGTTTTCACGATGGTCTTCAGATGCCCACGTGGGCACTGCTGAGAAAGCCACTTGGTAAAACTGATGCCGGAAACGGGGCTTTTTGGGATCCCTGCTCAGCTAACTTCTGAGTCCCGGCATGCCCTGTGTTACCTATGGCCCTCTTTCCTATGGGACCTGACCTATGATCTGCCCCTGCTCCTAGGCGTGGTGACCAAGATGAAGATGCAGAGGACCATTGTCATCCGCCGAGACTATCTGCACTACATCCGCAAATACAATCGCTTCGAGAAGCGCCACAAGAACATGTCTGTACACCTGTCCCCCTGCTTCAGGTGAGTGCAGTGGCCCATCAAGTTGCTCAGGCCACGCTCTCTCAGCCTTCAGATTCCAGGTCGGGCCAATTTAAGGCCAACTGAAGGAGGGAATGACTGAGGTGGCATCTTTGGGAAGCCCCAGAATCTCAGGATTTGTATATCATATGTTTTTCAGAATCAAACTGTTCTACAGGTTGAATATCTCTACCTGAAATTCTTGGAACCAGATTTTGGAATGTTCTCGTATACATAGTGAGATGTTTTGGGGATGTGACGTAGGTCTAAACAAGAAGCTCATTTGTTTCATATACACCTTATTCACATAGCCTGAAAGTAATCTTACGCAGTACGTTTTATAATTCTGTGTGTGAAACAAAGTGCGTACATTGAATCATCAGAAAGCAAAGGTGTCATGCTGGTATTCAAAAAGTTTCAGATTTTAGCCAGGCACCGTGGCTCAAGCCAGTAATCCCAGCACTGTAGGAGGCTGAGGCAGGAGGATCCCTTGAGCCCAGGAGTTTGAGACCAGCCTGGGCAACATGGCAAAACCCTCTCTCTACAAAAAATACCATAGTTTGCCAGGTGTGGTAGCATGTGCTTGTAGTCTCAGGTCCTCAGGCGCCTGGGCTGGGAGGATTGCTTGAGCCCAAAAAGTGGAGGCTGCAGTGAGCCGAGATGGCAGCACTGCTCTCCGGCCTGGGCGACAGAGTAAGACCCTGTCTCTCCCACACACACAAAAATTCAGGTTTTGCAGCGTTTCAGAATTTTTGGATTAGGGTGCTGAACCTGTAATAGGCAGGTGCGTTGGAACCAAAAGGTTAGGATGTTATATCAGATGAGAACTTCAGAAATGTTGGAATTAAACGTTTGTTCATTCCCTCAGCATGTTTTATTTAGAGCTTATCACGTACCAGGTTTGGTGTGAGATGCTTGGGGTTCAGTGGTGAGCCAGGAACAAAGTCCTGCTCCCTCAGAGGCACCTTCAAGCAGGGTGGGTGCCAGATGACAGCCAAGTATAACCAGAATGGGGATGTGGGCAGCTGATATTGGTGGCCCTCTGGGCGGGGAGGATCTTAGGAGCAAGGTGAGGAGTCCTGTGGGTGGGGAGGAGGGTGGCCCAAACTGATGCTGAGCGGTAAGAGACCTGTGGTTGTCGGTGCTACAGGATCCCCCTGCTGCTCTGCTGGGGTGGGGTGGTGAGGAGGCCGCTGACAACTTGGGGGCCTCCAGGTTAGTTGTGAAATGGAGCTCGTCCACCCCAGTGGTCCTCGGAGGGGTGGTGGCCTTTTCTGTGTACAGCGTTGAGCTTGGTGCTTGGCACAAAATTTGTACAAAAGGAGGGGGCAGGTTGAATTGGCGAGTAGAGCTTGGTTGGGATTTGGTGGAGCTGAAGCAGAGAGCCTTCAGCCTGGCGAAGGGGAGGGAGGGCCTCCTGGGGTGGCCCATCCTGAGGACATGGCCCTACCTGCCTCCACAGGGACGTCCAGATCGGTGACAT
Organism: Pongo pygmaeus; assembly: GCF_028885625.2. Classification (NCBI taxonomy): domain Eukaryota; kingdom Metazoa; phylum Chordata; class Mammalia; order Primates; family Hominidae; genus Pongo; species Pongo pygmaeus. Next base: position 55,633,151 of record NC_072393.2, read on the forward strand.
CGTCACAGTGGGCGAATGCCGGCCTCTGAGCAAGACAGTGCGCTTCAACGTGCTCAAGGTCACCAAGGCTGCCGGCACCAAGAAGCAGTTCCAGAAGTTCTGAGGCTGGACATCCGCCCGCTCCCCACAATGAAATAAAGTTATTTTCTCATTCCCAGGCCAGATTTGGGATCTTCTGCGCCTTTACCAGAGCATTGGTAGGGGTGGGGGTGTGCCTCGGGGAATTGGGCAGAGCTGCTGTTAGAGAGGCCTCCTGCCCATGTCTGGGTGAGGACAGTGGAGCCTGAGCTGAGATGCCTACCTTCCCCTGGGTCTCCTTTTTTGGTCCTTGTCACCTTTTTGGTTTCTGAATGAGGCTGATTACCTGGTGTTGCGCTGTCCCCCCGCCCCCTCCGGTCTCTGGGGAGGAAGTGAGTGAGGGTGGAGGCCCCTGGGTCCTCCAGGCCCTGGTCTGTCTCTTTCCTGACCACCTCGGGTGGGGAGGGGAAGAAGCTGCAGCCCCCCCTGCTGTGGGCATGGGCTCACCCAGGTAGAGTGGGATGTGCTGAGGCCCTGTTGTCTGGCTGTGAAGTGTAAAGGTCTTGGCTTCAGCCTGGGCCTCCTATCCCTGCTTATAGCCAAGGACGGGGGCCCCATGCACCCACCACCCACGCCTAGTTGGGCACCAGGCCTATTTGCAGATGAGGAAACTCATCTGGGAGAGGCCAAGCCCTCCACCTGAAGTCCCAGTGAGTAGGTGAGTTCCAGGTCTCAGATTCTAGAAACTTCCTCTGCGCCGGCTGCCTCAAAATCGCAGTAAGGAAATTGGTGGTGTGGGCAAGTGGCATCATGAGGCTCCCCTGGAGCCCGTTCAGTGGTACCGGGGCCCAGGCTGCTGGGAAGGAAGTGGGCAGGAAGCGCCCGGAGATGGCCCAACACACAGGCCGCAGAGATGGGGGCATTGAGAGGAACAGGACAGGACAGACACGGTGGCCCAGGGTTGTGGCACATGGGGAGGAGGGGTTTTGCAGAGCTGGGGAGAGCACAGAGACCACCGCGAGAGGCAGGTACAATAGAAACAGGTGCACTTTGCCCGTCACACAGAGGTGGGGACGACAGGCATGGAGTGGGGGCAACGAGGCAGGAGTGCACCAGAGGATGTGTGGGACCCAAAGGGGAGAGAGGCATCAAAGCCGCAGCAGAGATGGGAGTACAGGGAGGGGAGGTCCCAGTGCCCGCTCACCTCACCCCTTGGGGCCTGCCAGTGCCGGGGTCCCCAGGTCCCTGTCCCCCAGGCCTGTACCAGGGTCTGAGCCCAGCACTGGTACAAGGGTTGGGAGACAGGGCCATGGGGAGAGGAGCTGCCGCTGCCGCTGCTGCCTTGGGGATGCTGCCTCCCCGTGGGCCCAGTCCCTGCCTTATACCCAGGTCCAGGGAGGGCGGGGGTTCCTGCCAGAGGAAGTGGGGCCGCATCAAAGAGGGCAGGAAGGGGCAGGGACAGGTTGGGGGGACGCCGCCCTGAGTCGCAGAAACTGCACACCCACTCCACCCTATGCTGGGGGCAGTAGAGAACCAGCGAGGGGCAAAGAGGGAGTGTGGACTCCAGAGGGAGGGGACGGAGACCCAGAGGGGGATGGGAGGTTGCGGCCCCCTCCCCTCGGCCGCAGGTGTTTCCGTTCGGGTGGGGCTGCTGTGTTTACAACAACAGCCCGGCTCCCCGGTTTCCTTCCCGGTTGTTGGGGCGTCTCCTTGGCACCCCATCACGTCAGGTGGTGTGCTGAGGTCAGAGTGTGTGCTGGGGAAGGACCACTGCTGGGCCTGCTGGATCGCAAAGACCAAGTTTAAAAGACCCCCTCGGACCCCTTGACAGGCCTTGCACCTGAAGAGTGGGGATAAGGACCATAGGTTCTTTTTATTTTTTTATTTTTATTTATTTTATTTTATTTTTTGAGGCAGAGTCTTGCTCTGTCGCCCAGGCTGGAGTGTAGTGGCGCAATCTTGGCTCACCGCAACCTCCACCTCCCAAGTTAAAGCGAATCTCCTGCTTCTGTCTCCTGAGTAGCTGGGATTACAGGCGTGCACCACCACACCCAGCTAATTTTTTAATTTTTAGTAGAGACGGGGTTTCACCATGTTGGCCAGGCTGGTCTCGAACTCCTGACCTCACGATCCACCCATGTTGGCCTCCCAAAGTGCTGGATTACAGGCATAAGCCACTGCACCCTGCCCATAGGTTATTTGATAACCCAAGGAGATACAGTTCCTAGGTCAGCAGGTTCCCTTGTCTCCCCTCCCACCTGCTCTCCCTCTCGCTCAGCCCCACACACCCCCAGCACCCACCAGACCTGCTGTTCCTCTGAGCCTCCTCACCATCTGATCCCTCTATCTGGAATACTCTGACCTCGAGTTTCCACCTGGCTCCCTCCCTCACTCTCTTTGTCTTTAATTAAGTGAATGAATTAATTTTTTTATTTGTTAATTGTTTATGAAAAGAAGCTATTTCTTAGCCCATATATTCATGTGTCATCGTTCAGGAACAAGTCAGTGACAAACTTCTAGGTAATTCAACCTGAAGAAATTCTTTATATTCCAAGATCATTGCACTCTGAAAGATACCAGCCTTCCAGCCAGGTGCAGTGGCTCACGCCTGTAATCCCAGCACTTTGGGAGGCCAGGGTGGGTGGAGGTCAGGAGTTCAAGACCAGCCTGACCAAGATGGTGAAACCCCGTCTCTACTAAAAACACAAAAATTAGCCGGGCACGGTGGCAGGCACCTGTAACCCCAGCTACTCTGTAGGTTGAGGCAGGAGAATCGCCTGAACCCGGGCAGTAGAGGTTGCAGTGAGCTGAGATCGTGCCACTGCACTCCAGTCTGGGTGACAGAGTGAGACTCCATCTTAAAAAAAAAAAAAAAGATACCAGCCTTCCTCGTCTCAAAATCTTTCATGGAATCATATTTCTGTAGAAATCTGCATATGCCTTCTTTCTTGGTTCAGCCACAGCAAACATACAGAAAGCTGCAGCCCCCAGGGATACCATGAATGCTTCAACAATATGAAATCACCAGAAGGCCACGCATCTGAGGTTTTGGTAAAACTTTGGAAGCCGTGGTAGTTACTGTCCTTGATAACGTATGTCAGCCTCAATACCAGCGTCCTTCCTGACTGATGGAAAAATGGATGGTGAAGGAATGAATTATGTGAAGTTGCCACATTCTGACTGGGCGGACCTTGACCCCTAGGCTTCAGGGGCTCAATAACCGGAAGCAGTAAAGCTGAGCCGGAGGCCCCAGATGTAGCAGAGACCCACCGAGGCTCTGTTCCAACTTCTGGCCCTGCAGCTCCCTAGCCGTGTGTGACCTTGGAAAAGAGACCCACTCCTCCACCACAGAGCCTCAGTTTTCTAATGTGTAAAATGGCTTCTTGCCTCCCTGCCCTTTTGGGAGGATCAATATGCTCATGTGAACCGGGTCCCGTGGCTCACGGCTGTAATCCCAGCACTTTGGGAGGTCGAGGCAGGAGGTTGAGGTCAGGAGTTCGAAGCCAGCCTGGTCAATATGGTGAAACCCCATCTCTACTAAAAATACAAACATTAGCCAGACATGTAGCGGCGCCTGTAGTCCCAGCTACTCGAGAGGCTGAGGCGGGAGAATCGCTTGAACCCGGGAGGCGGAGGATGCAGTGAGCCGAGAACACATCACTGCACTCCAGCCTGGGCAACAAAGTGAGACCCCCATCGCAAAAAAAAAAAAAAATTTTGCTGGGTCTGTAGTCCCAGCTACTCAGGAGGCTGAGGCAGGAGGATCACTTGAGCCCAGAGGTCCGAGTCTATAGCAGGCTAGGATGACACCACTGCACTCTAGCCTGGGTGACAGAGTCGGACCCTGTCTCAAAGAAAAAAAAAAAAAAGGCATCAAACCTACCGTGTGAAAACAGGGCACGTCTTGGTTATCTTGTATCGCGGCCCTGTACCTCCTAATATCACAGACCCAGTCATGGGTCTGTGATATTAGAGCCAGATGGCCATCATTGCTGCAGCCTCCTGTGGGCTATTATAATGCTAAGTAAGACCTTGGGCTCCTGTGACAGGCCCTGCTGATATTACATGGATGCAATACTCAGGTTAAATTATAGCCGGCCCATGGCTATATTTATAATTATATAATATAAAATATGTTATCAGCCGGACGCGATGGCTCACGCCTGTAATCCCAGCACTTTGGGAGGCCGAGGCGGGTGGATCACGAGGTCAGGAGATCGAGACCATCCTGGCCAACATGGTGAAACCCCGTCTTTACTAAAAATACAAAATTTAGCTGGGTATGGTAGCAGGCGCCTGTAGTCCCAGCTACTCGGGAGGCTGAGGCAGGAGAATCGCTTGAACCCGGGAGGCGAAGGTTACAGTGAGACGAGATTGCACCACTGTGCTCCAGCCTAGCGACAGAGCGAGACTCCATCTAAAAAAAAAAAAAAAATGTTATTTATGTAGCAGGCACCTGAGCTCATTGAACTAGTCCCAAGGTGTGTGAGTGGAGTCTGGAAATTGAATTGGAGTGTGTTCCAGGAGTAGTTAAGCAGGCCCACTGCCGAGCGTCAGCACTACCCTGAGCCCAGCAGGAATTCCTGGGTCTAACATTGTAGTAGGTCCTGGCTCTTATTACATATTATAGCAAGACAGGCCAGGCACAGTGGCTCAACCTGCAATCCCAGCACTTTGGGAGGCCAAGATGGGAGGCGCTCTTGAGCCCAGCAGTTTGAGACCAGCCTAGGCAACATAGGAAGACCCCATCTCTACAAAAAAAAAAAAAACTTAAAAATTAGCCAGGTGTGGTGGTACGTACCTGTAGTACCAGCTACTTGGGAGGCTGAGGTGGGAGGATCGCTTCAGCCTGGGAGGTCGAGGCTGCAGTGAGCTATTATCATGCCACTGCATTCCAGCCTGGGTGACAGAGTGAGACCCTGTCTCAAGAAAAAAAGTAAAAATAAAAGACCTATGGATGTTTCAGAGGTCAGTATAGATTTAGCTAGAACATTCTAGCAGAACACCAAAGATGTTCTAGATGAGTTTTAGGAGCACATCAAGCCTTCCCAGGGACATTCATTCTACAAATATTTATTGTGCTGTTCCCCGGGGATGGGTGCAAGAGTGAGCAAGACAGCTCCAGCCAGGGCCTGGTGTCAGAGCCTACAATCCAGTGGGATCCCTGGGGACCCAGCCTGGCTGGGGAGTGGGGGCATTAACAGGAACCGGGGGCTACTACAGATGCCCTGTGTGCCCATGAGGAGCTTTTGGCCTGCTGAAGCCTCTAATGAAATAGTAGGTTGGGCCGGGCGCGGTGGCTCATGCCTGTAATCCCAGCACTTTGGGAGGTCGAAGTGGGCGGATCACAAGGTCAGGAGATCGAGACCATCCTGGCTAACATGGTGAAACCCCATCTCTACTAAAAATACAAAAAATTAGCCGGGCGTGGTGGCGGGCACCTGTAGTCCCAGCTACTCAGGAGGCTGAAGCAGGAGAATGGTGTGAACCCGGGAGGCGGAGCTTGCAGTGAGCTGAGATCGCACCACTGCACTCCAGCCTGGGTGACAGAGCGAGACTCCGTCTCCAAAAAAAAAAAAAAAAGAAAAAGAAATAGGTTGGTGCAAAAGCAATTGTGGTTTTCTGTTTGTTTGTTTTTGAGTCTCACTCTGTTGCCCAGGCTGGAGTGCAGTGGCACAATCTCATCTCACTGCAACCTCTGCCTCCCAGGTTCAAGCGATTCTCCTGCCTCAGCCTCCCAAGTAGCTGAGATTACAGGCTCCCACTACCATGTCTGGCTAATTTTTGTATTTGTAACAGAGATGGGGTTTTGCCATGTTGGCCAGGCTGGTCTCGAACTCCTGACCTCAGGTGATACACCTGCCTCAGCCTCCCAAAGTGCTGGGATTACAGGTGTGAGCCACCGTATCTAGCCAGCAATTGCGGGTTTTTTGTTTGTTTGTTTTTTTGAGATGGAGTCTTGCTCTGTCACCCAGACTGAAGTGCAGTGGCATGATCTCGGCTCATTGCAACTTCCTCCTCCCAGGTTCAAGCGATTCTCCTGCCTCAGCCTCCCGAGTAGCTGGGACTATTCGGCGAGTGCCACCATGCCTGGCTAATTTTTGCATTTTTAGTAGAGACAGGGTTTCACCATGTTGGCCAGGCTGGTCTGGAACTCCTGACCTCATGATCCGCCCACCTCGGCCTTCCAAAGTGCTGGGATTATAGGCGTGAGCCACCGTGCCCGGCCTGCAATTTAATGGCAGAAACCCCAATTACTTTTGCACCACCCTAATATAAAGACACAATTATTATCCCCATTTTCCAGATAAAGAACCTTTGGCTGGGAGAGGTGTTGTGGTTTTGAACTCAGGCATGATTGCCCCCAAGGTCAGTAGGGGGCACTATTGTGTAAGGGTGGACAGGAGGGGCAGCTGTCAGGGTGGTTCAGGGTGCACAGCTCAAAGCTGCCTGGGGCCATTCTAGGCACAGAGGCAGGGGCCAGGGCCGGCTTTAAGGCCAGCTCCTCGTGCGGTCTGAGGAGTGGATTAGAAGGGACCAGCACCTGGTGAGTGCTCTACTTGAACCATCTTGAAACTGGAACCAAGGGGACCACATTTTTGTTTTATGCTGGGTGTGTCCTGCCATGGGCTTTTCCTTTCCCTTCCCCTTCCCCTCCCCCTTCCCCTTCCCCTCTCCTCTTCTGTTCTCTTTTTTGGAGACGGAGTCTTGCTCTGTCACCCAGGCTGGAGTGCAATAGCGCAATCTCGGCTTACTGCAACTTCGGCCTCCTGGGTTCAAGTGATTCTCCTGCCTCAGCCTCCCAAGTAGCTGGGATTACAGGTGCGCACTACCACGTCTGGCTAATTTTTGTATTTCTAGTAGAGACGGGATTTCACCATGTTGGTCAGGCTGGTCTCGAACTCCTGACCTCGTGATCCGCCCACCTCAGCCTCCCAAAGTGCTGGGGTTACAGGCGTGAGCCACCGTGCCCGGCTCTTTTCTTTTTCCTTTCCTTTTCTTTTTTTTTTTTTTTTTGAGGCAGAGTCACACTCTGTCGCCCAGGCTGGAGCACAGTGGCGCCATCTCGGCTCACTGAAACCTCTGCCTCCCGGGTTCAAGCGATTCTCCTGCCTCAGCCTCCTGAGTATCTGGGATTACAGGCACACGCCACCAGGCCCAGCGAATTTTTGCACCATAGAGATGGTGTTTCGTTATGTTGGCCAGGCTGGTCTTGAACTCCTGACCTCAGATGATCTGCCCGCCTCGTCCTCCCAAAGTGCTGGGATTACAGGTGTGAGCCACCACGCCCGGCCATGCCAGGAGCTTTCTACTGCATTATATATAGTGTGGCCCTCAGGACATTGTAGCTGTCCTGGGGAGCCCAGGTGGCAGTCTAAGGGGGTTCTAATAGAGCCCTGGGGACATGACAACAGGATCCCAGGGGGAGAGAGGGTGTAGTCAGGGCTCATTAGAACAGAACCCTGAGGATCTGATGCAAGTCAGCCAGCTGATGCTATAAATGGGCTCTAGAGACATTGCAGGAACCCAGGGCATCTGCAAGGATTTCCCAGGTGGCACTAAGGGGCCTTGAGGCCTTTTTCTTTAGGGTCTCACTCAGTCATCCAGGTTGGAGTGCAGTGATGCAATCATGGCTCACGGCAACCTTGACTGAGACCTTTTTCTTCTGTGACAGGAAGGAGGGCTATGATGGGGGATGTCTAGGCAGACCCCTGGGAGGCCTGCTGGCTAAAGCCCCAGGCCATTACAACAGCAAGTAGAGGAGATCAGAACGGGGCAAGGAAAAACACCCCAGATGACCACGGCCGGTCGAATCATGGCCTCAGAGACGTCCATGCCCTAATCCCCCAAAACCTCTGACTGTGGCCTTATATGGGAAAAGGGACTTTGTGATATGATTAGGTTAGATTCAGATGGGGAGATGATCTTGGATTATCCAAGTAGCCCTAAACATAATCACAGGACTCCTTTGGAGACGGAGGCAGGCGGGTTGGTGTCGGAGAGAGAAGACGTGAGGACCGACATATGGGTCAGAGAGGGGAGAGGATGCCGTGCTGCTGGCCTTGAAGATGGAGGAATGGGCCATGAGCCAAGGAATGCTGGTAGCTTCTAGAAGCTGGGAAAGGCAAAAACACCGATTCTTCCCTGGAGCCTCCAGAAAGAACACAAAACTGTTGTGTACGGTGGTTCACGCCTGTAATCCCAGCACTTTGGGAGAACGAGGCGGGTGGATCATGAGGTCAGGAGTTCGAGACCAGCCTGGCCAATATGGTAAAACGCCGTCTCTACTAAAAATACAAAAATTAGCTGGGTGTGGTGGCGGGTGCCTGTAATCCCAGCTACTCAGGAGGCTGAGGCAGGAGAATCGCTTGAACCCAGGAGGCGGAGGTTGCAGTGAGCCGAGTTCGCACCAGTGCACTCCAAGCTGGGTGACAGAGCCAGACTCCATCTAAAAAAAAAAAAAAAAGGAACACAAAACCTGTGAGTATCATAGGTGGTCCAAGGAGCTTTACAAATGTCCTGGTAATGTTACAGCAGGGCCCTGGGGACGTGAGAGCTAAGGCTGGGTTATAGAGGAGGACCCCACGGTGATGGTAGTCAGACTTCCAGGAAAAGCATAGCAGGCTCCTGGGGGACACTGTAACAGGGCATTGAGGACTCTGTCAGGGTCCAGGGAACCTTAAAATGGGGCCCAGGGGCTGCTGGAATAGTGTCCTGAAGACATTACACGATCCCAAGGAAACTAGAGGGGACAGCTAAGGACAGGACAGGTGCCTCAGGGTATTTTGGGGAAGAGCTGAGGGTGCTGTAATTAGGATTCTTAAGAAATTAAAGCAGGTGGCCAGGCGCAGTAGCTCACGCCTGTAATTCCCAACACTTTGGGAGGCCGAGTCAGGCGGATCACGAGGTCAGGAGATCGAGACCATCCTGGCTAACACGGTGAAACCCCGTCTCTACTAAAAATACAAAAATTAGCCAGGCGTAGTGGCAGGCTCATGTCGTCCCAGCTACTCGGGAGGCTGAGGCAGGAGAATGGTGTGAACCTGGGAGGCGGAGCTTGCAGTGAGCCGAGACTGCGGCACTGCACTCCAGCTGGGCGACAGAGCAAGACTCTGTCTCAAAAAAAAAAAAAAAAAAAAGAAGAAACGTCTGCCCAGAGAGAGAGGGAGTCCTGCTAGGCAATTGTGTCTCCTGCCTGCTGGCCTCCCCCATTAGACTTTGGGGTTTTTTTTCTTTCTTTCTTTCCTTTTTTTTTTTTTTTTGAGATGGAGTCTTGCTCTGTCGCCCAGGCTGAAGGGCAGTGGCGGGATCTCGGCTCACTGCAAGCTCCGCCTCCCGGGTTCACGCCATTCTCCTGCCTCAGCCTCCCGAGTAGCTGGGAGTACAGGCGCCTGCCACCAAGCCTGGCTAATTTTTTTGTATTTTTAGTAGAGACAGGGTTTCACTGTGTTAGCCAGGATGGTCTCGATCTCCTGACCTCGTGATCTGCCCACCTTGGCCTCCCAAAGTGCTGGGATTACAGGCTTGAGCGACCGCGCCCGACTTTTTAAAATTTTTTTTAAATAGAGACAAGGTCTCCCTATGTTGGCCAGGTTGGTCTCAAACTCCTGGACTCAAGCGATCCTCCCAACTTGGCCTCCCAAAGTTCTGGGATGACAGGCATGCGCCACCACACCTGGTCCCCCCATCAGACTCTGAACCAGCTAAACGTCCACTAATCCTGGAAGCCAATTCCTCAAATGAATCTCTTTCTGTGTATGCATATACACATTCTGTGGGTTCTGTTTCTCTAGAGAATCTGAACTACCTGACCAGCAGTTCCACTCCCAGGTGTATGCCCAATAGAGCTGAAAACAGGCCAGGCATGGGTGGCTCACACCTGTCATCCCAGCACTTTGGGAGGCCAAGGTGGGAGGCTGTCTTGAGCCCAGCAGTTTGAGACCAGCCTGGGAAACATAGCAAGACGCTATCTCTGCAAAAATACAAAATTAGCTGAGCCTGGTGGCAGGTGCCTCTAATTCCAGCTCCTTGAGAGGCTAAGGCAGGTGGAGTTCTTGAGCCTGGGAGGTCGAGGCTGCAGTGAGCCATGATCGCTCCACGGCATTCTAGCTTGAGTGACAGAGCCAGACCCTGTCAAAAAAAAAAAGAAAGAAGGGAGGAAGGAAGGAAGGAAGGAAGGAAAGGAAGGAAGGAAGGAAGGGAGGGAAAGACTTCATATTATATGATTCAATTTCTATGAAATGTGCAGAATAGGCAAATCTATCAAGACAGAAAGCAGATGAATGGTTGCCAGGGGGCTGGGAGCAGCAGCTGTTTAACGGGGACAGACCTGTTTGCGGTGATAAAAAAGCTCTGGAACTCGATAGAGGTAACTGTTGCACATCACTGTAAATGTGTTAAATGACAGTAAGGGTAAATATTTTGAATATTTTACCACAATGAAACAAGTGTATGGGAAGCTTTGTAGCAGGAGTGTGGGCGGGGGCAGGTGCCTGGAGGAGCCTTTAAGTGAGGCAGCAGTGGGACCATGTGGTCACTGAGGTCCTAGCAAAAGGATTTTTTTTTTTTTTTGAGACGGAGTCTCACTCTGTTGCCAGTCTGGATTGCAGTGGTGCAATCTCGGCTCACTGCAACCTCCACCTCCCGGGTTCAAGCAATTCTCCTGGCTCAGCCTCCGGAGTAGCTGGGACTACAGGCCCGCCATCATTCCCAGCTAATTTTTGTATTATTAGTAGAGACGGGGTGTCACCATATTGGCCAGGCTGGTCTCGAACTCCTGACCTCGTGATCCGCCCGCTTTGGCCTCCCAAAGTGCTGGGATTACAGGCGTGAGTCACTGCGACCGGCCCGCAGAAGGATATTAAAGAGCACCTGCAGGAATTTTTTAAGGGGATGCCGGGGGAAGGGCTTGAAGGAGGAACTAAGGAGGCTTCCAGAAGATCTTGATTAACAGCGAGCGCTAGGGAAGGCCACGGGGATACAAAGGGGTAGGAGGAGGATCCAGAGACCTCCAAGTTGTGGACTCCGGAGGCATCGAGTTCCTTTCCCAGCTTTGTCAAGAATTCCCTGAGCGGCAGACACCCTCAAAGTAAAAAACGGGAACCACAGAGAAGGAAAAAAAAGAACCACAAGCGTTTTGAGAAACAAACAGGCTGGGCCTAGGGCCTGGGGTGTGCCCTGCAACTGGGGGGTGGGGCTGGATGTTCTTGGAGTCAGGGAGCAGCAGCCTCCCACAGGATGTGAGAGAGGAACTGGGGTCTCCAGTCACGGGAGCCAGGAGCCGGCCAGGGCCGCAGGCAGGAAGGGAGCGAGGCTGAAGGGAACGTGAGCCGACCAGGGCCCGACTGAGGGAGGAGGGGCTGGGGGCCTGGACCCCTGGGTCTGAGGGAGGAGTGGCTGGGGGTCTCAACACTGGGTCTGAGGGAGGAGGGGTGGGGGCCCGGACTCCTGGGTCCGAGGGAGGAGGGGCTGGGGGTCTCAACACTGGGTCTGAGGGAGGAGGGGTGGGGGCCCGGACTCCTGGGTCTGAGGGAGGAGTGGCTGGGGGTCTGGACACTGGGTCTGAGGGAGGAGGGGTGGGGGCCTGGATTCCTGGGTCTGAGGGAGGAGTGGCTGGGGGTCTCAACACTGGGTCTGAGGGAGGAGGGGTGGGGGCCTGGATTCCTGGGTCCGAGGGAGGAGGGGCTGGGGGTCTCAACACTGGGTCTGAGGGAGGAGGGGTGGGGGCCCGGACTCCTGGGTCTGAGGGAGGAGTGGCTGGGGGTCTCAACACTGGGTCTGAGGGAGGAGGGGTGGGGGCCTGGATTCCTGGGTCTGAGGGAGGAGGGACTGGGGGTCTGGACACTGGGTCTGAGGGAGGAGGGAGGAGGGGCCGGGGGCCCGGACTCCTGGGTCCGAGGGAGGAGGGGCTGGGTGCCCGGACTCCTGGGTCCGAGGGAGGAGCGGTTGGGGGCCTGGACTCCGGGGTCTGAGGGAGGAGGGGCCGGGTGCCCGGACTCCTGGGTCCGAGGGAGGAGCGGTTGGGGGCCTGGACTCCGGGGTCTGAGGGAGGAGGGGCTGGGTGCCCGGACTCCTGGGTCCGAGGGAGGAGCGGTTGGGGGCCTGGACTCCGGGGTCTGAGGGAGGAGGGGCTGGAGCCTGAGGGGGACGGAAGGGGCGTGGCCGAGCTTGGGGCCGGGACTCTCAGCCTATCAAGTTTCTGTAATTAATTAACCAACTGAGATCCAGTTCAGGGGTGAAAGTTCTTCAGGTACGAGGACGGCATTGTTGTCAGTCTGGACCGAGCTCGCAGAGCCCCTTCTCGGCGTCCTGGTCCCGGCCCTGCCCGCGGTGTCCCGGGAGGAAGGGGCGGGCCGGGGGTCGGGAGGAGTCACGTGCCCCCTCCCGCCCCAGGTCGTCCTCTCAGCATGGGGGTCCCGCGGCCTCAACCCTGGGCGCTGGGGCTCCTGCTCTTTCTCCTGCCCGGGAGCCTGGGCGCAGGTGAGGGCCGCTCCGGGCCGGGGCCCTGCTGCAGGCGGGCGGGGGAGGCGGCCCCAGGCAGGCAGGGGCGAAGCCCCCGGGACCCGAGTTCCCCGCGAGCCCCGGGCGCTGCCTTCTCCGCTCAATTAACTTTCTCAACGTCTCCTGCTGGGCCTGAGGCTGGGAACCACCTGTCGCCTCTTGTGTCTCTGTTTCCCTCTCTCTCTCTGGGTCTCTGTCCCCCTCTCTTTTTGGGTCTCTGTCCCCCCACCCCCGGGTCTCTGTCCCCTCTCTCTGAATCTGTCCCCCTCCCTCCATAATAGATTCTTCTCCCTCCCTGGGTATCTGTCCCACTGCAGTCTAGTTCCCCGCCCGTGTGCTCCCTTCAGCTCTGTCTCTGTCTGCAGAAAGCCACCTCTCCCTCCTGTACCACCTCACCGCGGTGTCCTCGCCTGCCCCGGGGACTCCTGCCTTCTGGGTGTCTGGCTGGCTGGGCCCGCAGCAGTACCTGAGCTACAATAGCCTGCGGGGCGAGGCGGAGCCCTGTGGAGCTTGGGTCTGGGAAAACCAGGTGTCCTGGTATTGGGAGAAAGAGACCACAGATCTGAGGATCAAGGAGAAGCTCTTTCTGGAAGCTTTCAAAGCTTTGGGGGGAAAAGGTGAGATTCCGGTCTGGAGGGGCAAGGGGCCGGGTCCATGCTCTTGGGCCCCGCTTACCTGTGTTTGGGCGCCCCAGGTCCCTACACTCTGCAGGGCCTGCTGGGCTGTGAACTGGGCCCTGACAACACCTCGGTGCCCACCGCCAAGTTCGCCCTCAACGGCGAGGAGTTCATGAATTTCGACCTCAAGCAGGGCACCTGGGGTGGGGACTGGCCCGAGGCCCTGGCTGTCAGTCAGCGGTGGCAGCAGCAGGACAAGGCGGCCAACAAGGAGCTCACCTTCCTGCTGTTCTCCTGCCCGCACCGCCTGCGGGAGCACCTGGAGAGGGGCCGCGGAAACCTGGAGTGGAAGGGTGAGCCGGATCTGCAGCCGCAGGCTGTTCTGTCCTCTCTCCCGTCATGCCCACCTGCCTCAGTTCCCCTGCCAGGACCCTCAGTCAGCCTCCCACTGCAGCCCACGCTCTGCCCCCCATTCCTCAGGGGTCCTTCTACACTCAGCCGTCCCATGGCTCCCCAGCGCCCCCCCAGGACAAACTCCTGGCTTCCTTCTTTGCCTTCTTTTTTTGTGTGTGTGTGAGACGGAGTTTCGCTCTTGTTGCCCAGGCTGGAGTGCAATGGCAGGATCTCGGCTCATCACAACCTCCGCCTCCCGAGTTCAAGTGATTCTCCTGCCTCAGCCTCCCGAGTGGCTGGATTACAGGCATGCACCACCATGCCCAGCTAATTTTGTATTTTTAGTAGAGACGGGGTTTCTTCATGTTGGTCAGGCTGGTCTCAAACCCCTGACCTCAGGTGATCCGCCCACCTCAGCCTCCCCAAGTGCTGGGATTACAGGCGTGAGCTACTGCACCTGGCCGCCTTTTTTTTTTTTTGAGACAGATTCTCGCTCTGTCACCCCAGGCTGGAATGTGGTGGCATGATCTCGGCTCACTGCAGCCTGAACCTCCCAGGCTCAAGCAATCCTCCCACCTCAGCCAACTAAGTAGCTGGGAACCACCGCCCAGCGTCATCACACCTGGCTAACTTTATATTTTTTAGACACGGTGTCTCACTGTGTTGCCCAGGCTGGTCTTGAACTCCTAGGCTCCAGCGATCCTCCTACTTTGGTCTCCTGAGTAGCTGAGATTACAGGTGCATACCACCGTAACTGGCTAATTTTTTTTTTCCGCACGATCTCTGTCGCCCAGGCTAGTGTGCAGCAGCGTGATCTCAGCTCGCTGCAATCTCTGCCTCCTGGGTTTAAGGGATTCTGCTGCTGCAGACTCATGAGTAGCTGGCACTACAGGCACGTCCACCATGTCTGGCTAATTTTTGTACTTTTAGTAGAGATGCGGTTTCGTCATGGTAGCTAGGCTGGTCTCACACTCTTGACCTCAAGTGATCCACCCACCTCAGCCTCCCAAAGTGCTGGATTTACTGGAGTGAGCTACCGCGTCTGGCCATACCTGGCTAATGTTTGTTGTAGATGTGGCATCTCACTATGCTGCCCAGGCCAGACTCAAACTCCTGGCCTCAAGTGATTCACTTTGGCCTCCCAGGGTGCTGGGATGACGGTGTGAGCCACTGTGCTTGGCCTTCCTTGCCTTAATGTCCTCATCAGACCCACGCAGCAGCACTTGTCTCTACACAGCCATCAGAGTCTACGCTCCAGCCACCCAACATAAGCAATGTCCTCCCTCTGAGCATTTGCTCATCCAGTTCCCCCTGGCACCTCTCTATTCCACCCTTCCCCCTCTCTGCATATACTCCAGCCCTCCTTATTCTTCAAGGTCGGGGCTGGATATCACTTCCTCTGAGAAGCCTTCCTTCAGCTCTGTAGGGCAGAGTTCACTGTTTCCTCCCTGGAGGCCCCCAGATCCCCCACTCATTCAACTGTTGGCCAAGAGCATTTGCACTGCCAGGCGCTACTGTGGGCCTTGAGCAAAGAGGGAAGTGACACAGGTTCACCCTCTGTGGCTCCCAGGCTGCTGGACAAAGATAGATACCAGCTGGGGACGTGCACAGATATTCATTCCAAGTGCCACAAAGGAGAAGTTGAGACTCAACCAGGTAGTTTTTCTTTGATCGTCTTCTTTCTTTTCTAAGTAGGGAAAATTTCTTTTTTTTTTTTTGAGACAGAGTTTCGCTCTTGTCACGCAGGCTGGAGTGCAATGGCGCGATCTCAGCTCACTGCAACCTCCGCCTCCCAGGTTCAAGTGATTCTCCTGCCTCAGCCTCCGGAGTAGCTGGGACTACAGGCGCCCACAACCACGCCTGGCTAATTTTTGTTTTGTTTTTTTTTTTAGTAAAGACAGGGTTTCACCATGTTGGCCGGGATGGTCTCAATCTTTTGACCTCGTGATCCGCCTGCCTCGGCCTCCCAAGTGCTGGAATTACAGACGTGAGCCACTGCGCCCAAACCTTTTTTTTTTTTTTTTTGAGACAGACTCTTGCACTGTCGCCCAGGCTGCAGTACAGTGGCGCAATCTTGGCTCACTGCAACCTCCGCCTCCCAGGGTCAAGCAATTATCCTACCTCAGCCTCCTAAGTAGCTGGGATTACAGGCACACACCACCATGCCTGGCTAATTTTTGTATTTTTAGTAGAGACGGGGGCTTCACCATGCTGGTCAGGCTGGTCTTGAACTCCTGATCTTGTGATCTGCCCACCTTGGCCTCCCAAAGTGCTGGGATTACAGGCATGAGCCACTGCTCCTGGCTTAAGGAGGGAAAGTTTCAAACTACACTTAAGTAGAAACAATAGTATAAAAAGGACCAGACACGGTGGCTCACGCCTGTAATCCCAGCACTTTGGGAGGCCGAGGCAGGTGGATCGCTTGATCCCAGGAGTTCAAGACCAGCCTGGGCAACATAGCAAGACGCCATCTCTACTAAAAACTCAAAAAATTAGCCTGGCATGGTGGTATGTGCCTCTAGTCCCAGCCACTGGGGAGGCTATGGCGGGAAGATTGCTTGAGCTCAGGAGTTTGAGGCTGTAGTGAACTGATTGCAATCCTGCAATCCAGCCCAGATGACAGAGCCAGACCCTGTCTCAAAAAGAAAAAAAAATATGGTGGCCAGGTGCAGTGGCTCACGCCTGTAATTCCAACACTTTGGGAGGCCGAGGTGGGCGGATCACTTAAGGTCAGGAGTTTGAGATAAGCCTGGCCAACACAGTGAAACCCCATCTCTACTAAACATACGAAAATTAGCCGGGTGCGGTGGTGGGTGCTTGTAATTCCAGCTATTCGGGAGGCTGAGGCAGGAGAATCACTTGATCCCGGGAAGCAGAGGTTGCAGTGAGCCGAGATCAAGCCACTGCACTCCAGCCTGGGCAACAGAGCAAGACTCTGTCTCAAAGAAAGAAAGAAAGAGAGAAGAGGGAGAGAGAGAAAGGAAGGAAGGAAAGGAAGGAAGGAAGGAAGCGAGCATCCTATCACTGAGACTTAATAATTATCAACCCATGGTTTTTTGAATTTCACGCACATCCTCACTCACTTCCCCACCCCACTTCACATTAAGCTTTGGTAAATCTCAGACATCACAGTGTTTTTTTCTTTGTTTGTTTTTTGAGATGGAGTCTCACTCTGTCATGCAGGAGTGTAGTGGCTCAGTCTCGGCTCACTGCAAGCTTCGCCTCCCAGGTTCAAACAATTCTCCTGCCTCAGCCTCCTGAGTAGCTGGGATTACAGGTGCCCGCCACCTCGCCCAGCCAATTTTTGTATTTTTAGTAGAGATGAGGTTTCACCATATTGGCCAGGCTGGTCTTGAACTCCTGACCTTGTGATCCACCCACCTTGGCCTCCCAAAGTGCTGGGATTACAGGCATGAGCCACTGCGCCTGGCCAATTTTTGTATTTTTAGTAGAGACGGGATTTCACTATGTTGGCCAGGCTGGTCTCGAACCCTCCACCTCAAGTGATCCGCCCTCCTCGGCCTCCCAAAGTGCGGGAGTCACCGTGCCCAGCCAGACTGTTTTGTTGATAAGTCCTTTAGTATGTAACTCTACTAGGTAAGGGCATTTAAAAAAAATTAATACCAAAACCATCATCACACCTACAACCAATTAACTGTAACTCCTTAATGGCATCAGATGTCCAGTTTTTGTTCACATTTTCCTGACTGTAAATGTTTTTTAAAGTTTGAATCAGCATCCAGCAAGGTCCACACATTTTGTTGTCTTTTCAGTGTCTTTTTCTGATTGTTGAATTTTTCTTTCTTTCTTTTTTTTTTTTTTCTTATTGAGACAGGGTCTTGCTCTGTCGCCAGACTGGAGTCTAGTGGCACAATCATAGCTCACTGCAGCCTGAACCTCCTGGGCTCAAGTAATTCTCCCACTTCAGCCTCCCCAGTAGGTAGGAGCACAGGTGCACACCATCAGGCCTAGCTATTTTTGTTTGTTTGTTTTTTGAGACAAAGTCTTACTCTGTCACCCAGACTGGAGTGCAGAGGCACGATCTCAGCTCACTGCAACTTCTGCCTCCCGGGTTCAAGCAATTCTCCTGCCTCAGCGTCCCAAGTAGCTGGGATTACAGGCGCAAGCCACCACGCCCTGCTAATTTTTTGTATCTTTAGTAGAGACAGAGTTTTACCATGTTGGCCAGGCTGGTTTTGAACTCCCGACCCCAGGTGATCCACCCACCTCGGCCTCCCAAAGTGCTGGGATTACAGGCATGAGTCACCGCGCTCAGCCGTATTTTTGCTTTTTTTTTTTTTTTTTTTGGAGACGGAGTCTCGCTCTGTCACCCAGGCTGGGGTGCAGTGGCACGATCTCAGCTCACTGCAACCTCCACCTCCCAAGTTCAAGCAATTCTCCTGCCTCAGCCTCCCGAGTAGCTGGGACTACAGGCTCCCACCACCACGCCCGGCTAATTTTTTGTATTTTTAGTAGAGATAGAGTTTCACCGTGTTAGCCAGGATGGTCTCGATCTCCTGACCTCGTGATCCGCCCGCCTCGGCCTCCCAAAGTGCTAGGATTACAGGCTTGAGCCACTGCGCCCGGCCAGATTCCAATTTTTTATCAGATAGGTGTTTTGCAAATATTTCTTCCACTCTCCAGGTTGTCTTTTCATTGTTTTAACTGTGCCTTTCACAAAGCAAAAGTTTTTAACTTCGATGAAATCCACTTTATTCTTTTGTTTCTTCTATCGTAGATTATGCTTTTGGTGTTTAATCTCAGAAGTAATCACCAAACCCAAAGTCAGCTAGAACTTCTCCTGTGTATTTTAAGAGTTTTAAAGGTTTGCATTTTACAGTTAGGTCTGTGATTCATTTTGAGGTAATCTGAGTTACTTGTGATTTTGAGGGTCTTTTGATTTACAGGTTTCCCATTTCCTTTTTGTTTTTTTTTTCCCTTGTAATTGTGGTTTGAAGAAAGTCAGTTTATGTCCTATTGAGTTTCTCCCAGACTGGATTTTGCCCTTTGCATCCTGTGATGTTGCTGGAAATAGTCCTCCTTCTCTTCTTCAAAAGAGCAGCTCGATCTAGAAGCTTGATCAGATTCTAGTTCAATTTTTATGGCAAGAAAACTTTCTGGGTAGTTGGTGTGTATGTCTGTGTGCATAGGCTGCAAACATCTGCTTGCTTCTGTGCTCTTCTGTGGACCACTGGATTTGGGTGTTGTTATGAAGTTCTTTGTCAGGTTTTCTCCTGATGGTTTTAGCGGACAGCAATGGCCATTGCCTTAGTCTTTTTTTTTTTTTTTTTTTTTTTTTTTGAGATGGAGTCTTGCTCTGTCGCCCAGGCTGGAGTGCAGTGTTGCGATCTCGGCTCACTGCAACCTCCGCCTCCCAGGTTCAAGCGATTCTCCGGCCTCAGCCTCCTGAGTAGCTGGGATTACAGGTGCGCACCACCATGCCTGGCTAATTTTTGTATTTTTTTGGTAGAGATGGGGTTTCACTATGTTGGTCAGGCTGGTCTTGAACTCCTGACCTTGTGATCCACCTGCCTCGGCCTCCCAAAGTGCTGGGATTACAGGCGTGAGCCACCGTGCCTGGCCTTTTTTTTGTTGTTGTTTTTTGAGAGGGAGTCTCCCTCTGTCATCAGGCGGGAGTGCAGTAGCACAATCTCGGCTCACTGCAACCTCCACCTCCCAGGTTCAAGTGATCCTCCTGCCTCAGCCTCCTTAGTAGCTGGAATTACAGGCGCACACGACCACACCCAGATAATTTTTGTATTTTTAGTAGAGACAGGGTTTCACCATGTTGGCCAGGATGGATTTTTTTTTTTTTTTTTTGAGATGGAGTTTCACTCTTATTGCACAGGCTGGAGTACAATGGCATGATCTCAGCTCACCGCAACCTCCAACTCCTGGATTCAAGTGATCCTCCTGCCTCACCCTCCAGGGTAGCTGGGACTACAGGCATGCACTGCCATGCCTAGCTAATTTTTATATGTTCAGTAGAGACGGAGTTTCACCATGTTAGCGAAGCTGGTCTTGAACTCCTGACATCAGGTGATCTGCCTGCCTCAGCCTCCCAAAGTGCTGGGATTACAGACGTGAGCCACCATGTCTGGCCTGGTTTGGTATTTTGTTAAGCAGAACCAAAGGCCAGACAGATTTTCTGTGCTTGGATTTAGTCTATATTGGAAGTACCTTGAGGCTAAAGGCACGTGGCTGTGAGCGCGACACAGGAAGATACAGATTTGCTGAAAAGAATAGTAAACATAAAGCAGAAGCCAGAACTGCTGATGGCCATCAGCCCGGCCCCTCCATTCCACTTGACCGTGCAGCAAATTCTGCCAACTTGCCAGAGAGGCAGCTCCAGGAGGGAGAAGCTGCAGGGCTTTCCTGAAGCAGCAAATGTGTTTTCTGCTGAGCAACCAAAACCAAGATCCCAGCCAAGACCCACGATTGCCCAGATCCACCCTCCCTGAAAGGATCTTGGGCAGTAATGCCCAGCCCTGGGCAATTGCTGAAATCTTTGCCTTTTTTTTTTCTTTTTTGAGCTGGGATCTTGCTCTGTCACCCAGACTGGAGTGGAGTGCAGTGACACAATCATAGCTCCGTGTAGCCTTGGACTCCCAAGCTCAAGAGATCCTCCCGCCTCAGCCTTCCAAGTAGCTGGGACTATAGGCACATGTCACCATGCCTGGCTAACATTTTCTATTTTTTGTAGAGATGGGGTATTACTTTGTTGCCCGGGCTGGTCTAGAAGTCTTGGACTTGGCTGGGCGCGGTGACTCACGACTGTAATCCCAGCACTTTGGGAGGCTGAGGCAGGCGGATCATGAGGTCAGGAGTTCAAGACCAGCCTGGCCAATATGGTGAAACCCTGTCTCTACTAAAAATACAAAAATTAGCTGGGCGTGGTGGCGGGCGCCTGTAATCCCAGCTACTCTGGAGGCTGAGTCAGGAGAATCGCTTGAACCCAGGAGGCAGAGGTTGCAGTGAGCCAAGATCATGCCACTGTACTCCAGCCTGGGTGACAGAAAGAGACTCTGTCTCAAAAAAAAAAAAAAGAAATCCTGGGCATAAGGATCCTTCTGCCTTGACCTCCCAAGGTGCTGGGATTGCAGGCATGAGCCACCGCACCCGGCTTTTTTTTTTTTTTTTTTTCTTTGAGACAGGCACTTGCACTGTTGCCTAGACTGGAGTGCAGTAGCGGGATTAGAGTTCACTGCAGCCTCAACCTCCCAAGCTCAAGCGATCCTCCCACCTCAGCCTCCCTGAATGGATGGGGCCACAGGTGTGTACCGTCGCACGTAGTTAATTTTTAAACTTTTTCAGAGACGGGGTTTCTCCATGTTGCCCAGGCTGGCCTTGAACTCCTGGCTTCCAGTGATCCTCCTGCCTCAGCTTCCCAAAGTGCTGGGATTACAGACATGAACCACTGCACCCAACCTTTTTTCACTCCCTTAACAAAACCTTTGGATGAACAAAAATTCTTAATTTCGGTGAAGTTCAGTTTATCGATTTCAATTTATACATTTTATAAAGTTTATGAATTTTTTTTTTTTTTTTTTTTTTTTAGACAGGAGTCTTGCTCTGTCGCCCAGGCTGGAGTGCAATGGTACAATCTCTGCCCACTGCAACCTCCGCCTCCCAGGTTCAAGTGATTCTTCTGCCTCAGCCTCCCGAGTAGCTGAGACTATAGGCACTCTCCACCATGCCTAGCTAATTTTATGTATTTTTAGTAGAGACGGGGTTTCACCATATTGGCCAAGCTGGTCTTGAACTCCTCACTTTGTGACCCGCCCGTCTCGGCCTCCCAAAGTGCTGGGATTATAGGCGTGAGCCACCGCGCCCAGCCCCAAGTTTATAAATATTAATTTATAAAGCTCAATTTTATCTTTCATTCTGTAGCTTTCTTGTGTATTCTCTTTAAGGAATCTTTCCTCTGAGTTATGAAGGTATTCACCTATGTCTTCTGGAAGCTTCATTGATAAATAGTTTCCACATTTAGTGATACCATCGATTTTGATTTAATTGCATGCTATGATGAGGGTAGGGGTTGAGGTGCATATGTCCAGCCAGCATCATTTATCGCTGGACCATCATCCCCTATCCCTCACTGGACTACAGTGCAGTGTGTTTTGTGGGTAAGGTGTGGATATGCTTCTAACCCTCTCCTATTCTGTTGATTTATTGGACTGACTTAGTGCCAATACCTCACTCTCTTGATTTGATGCAGCTTTTTTTTTTTTTTTTTTTTTTTTTTGAGATGGAGTCTCGCTCTGTCACCCAGGCTGGAGTGCAGTGGCACTATCTCGGCTCACTGCAAGCTCCGCCTCCCGGGTTCACGCCATTCTCCTGCCCCAGCCTCCCGAGTAGCTGGGATTACAGGTATCCGCCACCACACCCAGCTAATTTTTTTGTATTTTTAGTAGAGACGGGGTTTCACTGTGTTAGCCAGGATGGTCTCCATCTCCTGACCTCGTGAACCACCCACTTCGGCCTCCCAAAGTGCTGGGATTACAGGTGTGAGCCACCGCGCCCGGCCAATTTGATGTAGCTTTATAGAAAGTTCTGATATCTAGACTGGGCATGGTGGCTCACGCCTGTAATCCCAGCATTTTGGGAGGCCAAGGCGGGCAGATCACTTGAGGTCAGGAATTCAAGACCAGCCTGGCCAACATGGTGAAATCCTGTCTCCACTAAAAATACAAAAATTACCCAGGCGTGGTGGCGTGCACTTGTAGTCCCAGCTACTTGGGAGGCTGAGGCACAAGAAGCACTTAAGCCTGGGAGGCAGAGGTTGCAGTGAGCCGAGATTGCGCTGTTGCACTCCAGCCCTGGGGGACAGAGAGTCAGTGTAAAAAAAAAAAAAGTTTTGATATTTAGTAGGTAACTTCTCCAGCTTTATCACCTGTGTTTTTGTAGGTTATTTGCATTTCTATGTACATTTTATTTTTTATTTTTATTTTATTAGACACGGGGGTCTCACTAAGTTGCCCAGGCTGTAGTGCAGTGGCTATACCCAAGTGTGATCATAACTCACTCCAGCCTTAAACTCCTGGGCTCAAGGATTCCTCCTGCCTCAGTCTCCAGAGTAGGTGGGACCACAGGCACATCCACCACACTGGCTAATTTTTTTTATTTGTAGTAGAGACTACGTCTTACGATTTGCCCAGGCTGGTCTCCAACTCCTGGGTTCAAGTGATACACCCACCTCATTCTCCCAAAGTGCTGGGATTGCAGGAGTGAGCCACTGCACCCAGCCTGTCTGCTAATATTATGTTTAAGAGTTCTGAATCTTTTTTTTAATTTTTTTAATTTTTAATTTTTTTTTTTTTTTTTTTTTGAGACAGAGTCTCGCTCTGTCGCCCAGGCTGGAGTGCAGTGGTGCAATCTCGGCTCAATGCAACCTCCGCCTCCTGGGTTCAAGCGATTCTCCTGCCTTAGCCTCCTGAGTAGCCGGGATTACAGGTGCGTGCCACCACGCTTGGCTAATTTTTTTGTATTTTTAGTAGAGATGGGATTTCACCATGTTGGTCAGGCTGGTCTCAACTTCCTGACCTCGTGATCTGCCTGCCTCCATCCCCCAAAGCGCTGGGATTCCAGGTGTGAGCTACCACACCTGTCCTGAATCTATATTTATGAGAGACATTGGCCTTAATTTCTCTTTCTTGTAATGTCCTTTGTTGTCAAGATGATACTGACCTCATAAAACATGTTGGGAGAGTGTTTCCTCTGTTTTATGGCCTGAAGAGTTTGCATAGGAGTAGAATCATTTCTACATTGGAAGAATTCACTAATTGATGTCTTCTGGACCTGGAATTTTAGTTTTCAGAAAGTTTTAAACTATGGATTAAAAATTTTAAATAGGCTGGGTGCGGTGCATCACGCCTGTAATCCCAGCACTTTGGGAAGCTGAGGCAGGCAGATCACAATGTCAGGAATTTGAGACCACCCTGGCCAATATGGTGAAACCCCGTCTCTACTAAAACTAAAAAAGTTACCCGGCATGGTGGTGCGTGCACCTGTAGTCCCAGCTACTCCGGAGGCTGAGGAAGAAGAAACGCTTGAACCCAGGAGGCGGGGGTTGCAGTGAGTCGAGATTGTGCCACTGCACTCCAGCCTGGGTGATAGAGCAAGACTCTTATCTCAAGAACAAAAAAAAAGGCCAGGCATGGTGGCTCACACCTGTAATCCCAGCACTTTGGGAGGCCCAGGAGGGTGGATCATGAGGTCAGGAGATTGAGACCATTCTGGCTAAGACGGTGAAACCCCATCTCTACTAAAAATACAAAAAATTAGCCAAGTGTGTTGGCGGGTGCCTATAGTCCCAGCTACTCAGGAGGCTGAGGCAGGAGAATGGCATGAACCCAGGAGGCAGAGCTTGCAGTGAGCTGAGATCGCGCCACTGCACTCCAGCCTAGGCGACAGAGCAAGATTCCATCTCAAAAAGAAAAAAAATTTAAATAGTTGTAGGACTACTGATGTTTTAAATTTCCTCTTGTGTCAGTTTAGAAGGTTGTATTTATCAGGAATGTGTTCAGTTCATCTAAATTTTCAAATGTGTTGGTGTGGAATTTTTCATAATTATCCTCTTACTACCTTTTTTTTTTTTCTTCTTTTTTTCCGAGACGGGGTGTCGCTCTGTTGCCCAGGCTGGAGTGCAGTGGCGCGATCCTGGCTCACTGCAACATCTGCCTCCCAGGTTCAAGCGATTCTCCTGCCTCAGCCTCCTGAGTAGCTGGGACTACAGGTGCCTGGCTAATTTTTGTATTTTTAGTAGAGATGGGGTTTCACCATGTTGGCCAGTCTGGTCCTGAACTCCTGACCTCAGGTGATCCACCCACTTTGGCCTCCCAAAGTGTTGCGATTACAGGCGTGAGCCAACATGCCCAGCCCAGGGAGGTGACATCTTGAGGGGACACCTTCAGGGTGGATAGGTTGAGTCTCTATCACCTAGGAAGCGCCTCCCCTTTTACCACTGTATTATCTGGGGTTAGCACAGTGCAAACATGGAGGCCTCTTTCTGTCCCTATCCAGCCCTGGCTCTGGGAGTGGTGGGCTCGCGACTTAGGCTTGTCTGCCTGGTTTCCTGCAGAGCCCCCCTCCATGCGCCTGAAGGCCCGACCCAGCAGCCCCGGCTTTTCCGTGCTTACCTGCAGCGCCTTCTCCTTCTACCCTCCGGAGCTGCAACTTCGGTTCCAGCGGAATGGGCTGGCCGCTGGCACCGGCCAGGGCGACTTCGGCCCCAACAGTGACGGATCCTTCCACGCCTCATCGTCACTAATAGTCAAAAGTGGCGATGAGCACCACTACTGCTGCGTCGTGCAGCACGCGGGGCTGGCGCAGCCCCTCAGGGTGGAGCTGGGTGAGGCCCCGCCCGGTGGTGATGCTCCTGGTTTCCCGTTGCCTTGTCTCACTGCTGCGCCGTTCCTTCCTGAGTCTGACCTTCTTCCCCACTGCTGCCACCTCCTTGAATCTGACTGCCTTGAACCTCGCGCCTGTCAGTGCCCCTAAAACCTGATGGCTTGTCCTTCCCAAGGCCGACTGCCTTCCGTCTCCTGCTGCTTCTGGCCTCACTGAGTCTGAAGAGCTGTTAACTACCATGGCCAGTCCTCCCTGAGTCTGACCATCTTCCATCCTGCTGCTGCTGCTGCTGCTGCTGCAGGTCTTCCTGGAATCTGACCATTCGTTGTCTGCTATGCTCGTCCTCACCAAGACTGACCGCCTGCTGCTTTGCTACCGCCCGGGCCCATGAGGCTGACTTCCCACTGCTCTGCCTGCCTCTCCCCACTGCACCGGCACAGCCCCGCCCTGCCGCTGCTGATCCATTGCCGGTGTGACTATGGGCAATGGCCGCTCGTGCTGTGGCTGGTTCTTACATCCAACTTGGGGGCACTCCCCAGATCGCCCGCCTGGCCTTGCCTCTGCCCACCAGACACTTGGTGCTGGAATCTTCGAGGCTGGGAGGGACTGGGACCCCCCCCGCCAGTTCTGTGTCCTGACTGGGTGGGGTGGAGGGGCTGCTCCACATCTCACAGCGTTCTCTGGCTGCAGAATCTCCAGCCAAGACCTCCGTGCTCGTGGTGGGAATCGTCATCGGTGTCTTGCTACTCATGGCAGCGGCTGTAGGAGGAGCTCTGTTGTGGAGAAGGATGAGGAGTGGGCTGCCAGGTGTGGGGCAGCGGGAGGAAGAGGCTCCGAGAGAGGGACAGAGACCCCAAGAGAGGGGCACACAGACCTGGGAGGATAGAGACCCAGAGATGGGAGAACAGAGGTGCAGAGAGAGGGGGACAGAGACCCAGAGGGGACAGAGTCCAGAGGGAGGGGGAGACAGACCCAGAGGAGGGAGGCAAAGATGTAGAAAGAGGGGGGATGGAAAATTGGGAGAAGGGGAGACAAAGGCCCAGAAGGAAGGGGATAGAGACTGAGGAAGAGTGTGTGAGACACACACACAAATGGGGGACGCCAGTCAGACCCAGAGCGCCTCAGAGATTCTGATGACCTCTCCCTCTCTCTCTCCTCAGCCCCTTGGATCTCCCTTCGTGGAGATGACACCGGGGCCCTCCTGCCCACCCCGGGGGAGGCCCAGGATGCTGATTCGAAGGATGTAAATGTGATTCCAGCCACCGCCTGACCATCCACCATTCCGACTACTAAAAGCGAATGTAGTCAGGCCCCTTTCATGCTG
Organism: Pongo pygmaeus; assembly: GCF_028885625.2. NCBI lineage: Eukaryota > Metazoa > Chordata > Mammalia > Primates > Hominidae > Pongo > Pongo pygmaeus. The sequence continues at coordinate 55,659,353 of NC_072393.2, forward strand.
TGAGACCTCCTGGAACACTGGCATCTCTGAGCCTCCAGAAGGGGTTCTGGGCCCAGTTGTCCTCCCTCTGGAGCCCCGTCCTGTGGTCTGCCTCAGTTTCCCCTCCTAATACATATGGCTGTTTTCCACCTCAATAATATAACACGAGTTTGGGCCTGAATCAGTGTGTTCTCATCATTTTTCAGGCAGGGGAGGTAAGGGAATGAGTCGGGGGACTGAATGGCGGCTAGGCCTCAGATCTCTCCTACAGGTAACATGCTGCCACGGGGGAACCTGCCAGTTTTATACATCAGGTCATGTATTTTCTTTTCCTTTTTTTTTTCTTTTTTTTAGACGGAGTCTTGCTCTGTTGCTCAGGCTGGAGTGCTGTGGTGCAATCTCGGCTCACTGTAAGCTCCGCCTCCTGGGTTCACGCCATTCTCCTGCCTCAGCCTCCCGAGTAGCTGGGACTACAGGCGCCTGCCACCAAGCCTGGCAAATTTTCTGTATTTTTAGTAGACACGAGGTTTTACCATGTTAGCCAGGATGGTCTCGATCTCCTGACCTCATGATCCACCCGCCTCTGCCTCCCAAAGGGATGAGATTACAGGTGTGAGCCACCACGCCCGGCTTAAGGTCACGTATTTTTATTTTTTTATTTATTTTTTATTTTTTTTTTAAGACAGAGTTTTGCTCTTGTTGCCCAGACTGGAGTGCAATTGCACGATCTCAGTTCACTGCAACCTCTGCCTCCCAGGTTCAAGCAATTCTGCCTCCCAAGTAGCTGGGATTACAGGCATGCGCCACCACACCCGGCTAATTTTTTGTATTTAGTAGAGACGGGGTTTCACCATGTTGGTCAGCCTGGTCTGGAACTCCTGACCTCAGGTGTTCCACCTGCCTCAGCCTCCCAAAGTGCTGGGATTGCAGACATTGAGCTACTGTGCTCAACCTGAGGTCATGTATTTTTGATTCATAACTTTTACAAATATTTACTGGATGACTGCCATGCCAGGCATTTTGAGGAATACTTGGCTACTGTCTGACCACCTGAATCCTTGGAGCCGAAGAGCAGCGAGGAGCACTGTTCATTCCTGGAGGAAATGGGATATTTCCTCCGGCCCCTTGATTCTGCTCTTCCTTTTTTTTTCTTTTCTTTCTTTTTTTTTTTTTTTTTTTGAGACGGAGTTTCGCTCTTGTTGCCCAGGCTGGAATGCAATGGTGCGATCTCGGCTCACCACAACCTCCGTTCAAGCGATTCTCCTGCCTCAGCCTCCCAAAGTAGCTGGGATTACACACATGCGCCACCACACCCGGCTAATTTTGTATGTTTAGTAGAGACGGGGTTTCTCCATGTTGGTCAGGCTGGTCTCGAACTCCCGACCTCAGGTGATCCGCCCGCCTTGGCCTCCCAAAGTTCTGGAATTACAGGCGTGAGCCACCGCGCCCGGCCTTCTTTTCTTTTATTTCGTTTTTTTTGTTTGTTTTTGTTTGTTTGCTTGTTTTGGTATAGAAGTGTTGGAACGTACACCTCTTTCTTAAACCATCCTGACAAAGGCAAAGGAAAAAATACATTTCCCGTGAGGCGTTGGGACTAGAATAGCTGGAGGTGGACGGCAGAGTGCCGCGACGACTGCCAGGAGTTGTAGTTCTCCCCGGCCGCGTCACTGCGGCGTCGCCCACCCGCCTTCCCCGGGCAGGCCACCGTTTTCTTTGTGGACGTGGCGAGGAGTGCCCGCGGCCCCCCATGCACTCATTGGCCCCGCCCCGTGAGACGCTCGTGCGAGCTCATTGGGCGGGAGGCGGGGCTATGCGCTGCCAGAGGCGGGGCCTGACTGGAGAGCTGCCGAATTGGGCACATTTGCGGGAACTCAGAGCCCAGCGTGGAGAGCGGAGCGAAGCTGGATAACAGGGTAAAAGGAGTGGGTGGGGGGCCTCTGTCCAGGGACGGCGGCTTGGGGTGGCTCGGGTCGAGGATCAGGGTCCGGACTGGGAGCAATGACGGGGAGCCTGCCTGACCTCTCGCTGGCCACAACTATGCCCTGCACTTTGAGTGGGATGTGCGCCACGTCTCTCTCTGAAATTCCCCCTGGCAGGTCTGGGACCCCCCTGAGACTCCATCAGAAGATTCGGTCCTCACCATAGGTGGCTTTACCTCTAAGCATCCCGCCCTCTTTTCCCTCATCGCCCGCCCTTTTTGAGCCCAAAAGTTTGCAGCCAACTTCCATCTCCCTGTCCTGTCCTAAGTAACCCCTCCACCCCGCCATTCTCCTGTCCCTTGTCTGTCCCCATCCCTGTGACCCCTGAACCCTGGCCTTTGCCACTCCCCAGGGACCGATGATGTGGCGAGCATCGCTTCTGCTGCTTCTGTTGCTACTGAGGCACAGGGCCCAGGGGAAGCCATCCCCAGACGCAGGCCCTCATGGCCAGGGGAGGGTGCACCAGGCGGCCCCCCTGAGCGACGCCCCCCATGATGACGCCCACGGGAACTTCCAGTACGACCATGAGGCTTTCCTGGGACGGGAAGTGGCTAAGGAATTCGACCAACTCACCCCAGAGGAAAGCCAGGCCCGTCTGGGGTAAGAGAGACATTCGGCTGGGGCGTGTTCGGAGGTGGGGCTTGGGAGAGAGACGCGGGGTTATTGACAGGGGTCAGAGAAATGGCCTGGACTGAACTTCAGTTCTTTGTGAGAAATGAAATTCTACCTTCTCTCTTTGGGAAAAACAAATTAAGTTAAAATTGAGGCCTAAAGAGGACCTTTGAGGCCGCGCGTGGTGGCTCACGCCTGTAATCCCAGCACTTTGGGAGGCCAAGGCAGGTGGATCACTTGAGGTCAGGAGTTGGAGAACAGCCTGGCCAACATGGTGAAATCCCGTCTCTACTAAAAATACAAAATTAGGCAGGCGTGGTGGTGGGCACCTGTAATCCCAACTACTTGGGAGGCTGAGCCAGAAGAATCCCTTGAACCAGGAGGCAGAGGTTGCAGTGAGCCGAGATTGTGCCACTGCACTCCAGCCTGGGTGACAGAGCGAGATTCCATGTCAAAAACAAAACAAAACAAAACTTTTCACAGGAGTTCTTTTTTTTTTTTTTTTTGAGACAGAGTGAGACTCTGTTTCCCTGGCTGGAGTGCAGTGGCGTGATCTCAGCTCATGCAACCTCTACCTCCCAGGTTCAAGCAATTCTCCTGCCTCAGCCTCCTGAGTAGCTGGGACTATAGGTGCACGCCCCCACGCCCAGCTAATTTTTTTTTTTTTTTTTGTATTTTAGTAGAGACGGGGTTTCACTGTGTTGCCCAGGCTGGCCTCGAACTCCTGAGCTCAGGCAATCCGCCCGCCTCGGCCTCCCAAAGTGCTGGGATTACATGCGTGAGCCACAGCACCCAGTCCAGACCCGGGTAATTTTTTTTTTTTTTTTGAGACGGAGTTTTGCTCTTGTTGCCCAGGCTGGAGTGCAGTGGCGCAATCTCGGCTCACCGCAACCTCTGCCTTCCGGGTTCAAGCAATTCTCCTGCCTCAGCCTCCCGAGTAGCTGGGACTATGGGTGCACACCCCCACGCCCAGCTAATTTTTTTTTTTTGTATTTTAGTAGAGACGGGGTTTCACTGTGTTGCCCAGGCTGGCCTTGAACTCCTGAGCTCAGGCAATCCGCCTGCCTCGGTCTCCCAAATTGCTAGGATTACATGCGTGCACCCAGCCCAGGCCCGGGTAATTTTTTTTTTTTTTGAGACGGAGTTTTGCTCTTGTTGTCCAGGATGGAGTGCAGTGGCACAATCTCAGCTCACCGCAACCTCCGCCTCCCGGGTTCAAGTGATTCTCCTGCCTCAGCCTCCTGAGTAGCTGGGATTACAGGCATGTACCACCATGCCCGGCTAATTTTGTATTTTTAGTAGAGACGGGGTTTCTCCATGTTGGTTAGGCTGGTCTCGAACTCCTGACCTCAGGTGATCTGCCAGCCTCGGCCTCCCAAAGTGCTGGGATTACAGGCGTGAGCCACTGCGCCCAGCCAATTTTTGTATTTTTAGTAGAGACAGGGTTTCACCATGTTGGTCAGGCTGGTATCAACCTCCTGACCTCAGGTGATCTGCCAGCCTCGGCCTCCCAAAGTGCTGGGATTATAGGCATGAGCCACCGCGCCCTGCTGGAGCTGCAATTTTAAACAGGGAACTTGGACAAGGCCTCCGTGAGAAGGTGGTATGTGGTATTTGAGCCATGTGAGTATCTGAGTGAACAGCATTCCAGGCAGACAGAACAGTTAAGTGCAAAGGCCCTGAGGCAGGAGTGGGCTTGGAGTGTCTGAGCAACAGTTCTGAGGCCCGTGTGGCTGGAACTCAGTGAGAAAGGGGAGAGAGTGGGAGGTGAGGGCAGAGAAGGAGCAAAGGGGTTCAGCATGGTGGTTCATGTCTGTAATCCCAGCACTTTGGGAGGCCGAGGCTGGGGGATCACTTGAGCCCAGGAGTTCAAGACCAGCCTGGGCAACATAGTGATACCCCGCCTCTACAAAACAAATACAAAAATTAGCCCAGCATGGTGGCGTGCGCCTGTAGTCCCAGATACTAGGGAGGCTGAGGAGGGAGGATCACTTGGGCCTGGGAGGTCAAGGCCGCAGTGAGCCAAAATCATGCCACTGCACTCCAGCCTGAGCAACAGAGCAAGACCTTGTCTCAAAAAGAGAGAGGGCCAGGTGCAGTGGCTCATGCCTGCAATCCCAGCACTTTGGGAGTCCAAGGCAGGCGGATCGCCTGAGACCATGCAAAGGGGGTCAGATCATGCAATGCAAAGCCTTTTAAGCCGCGAAGAAGATTTAGGCTTTTCTCCAGTTGAGAGCAGAGCTGAGGGAGGACATGAGCTGACTTAGGTTTTGAGAGAATCCTGCCGGCTGCGAGGTGGGGAACAGACTGTAGGGAGCAAGAAGCAGGGAGCCCAGTGAGGAAGAGACTGCAATAGTCCAGGTGGAAGACAAGACAAGATGGTGGCCAGATCAGGGTAGAGACAGTGGCGGTGGTCCCCAGGACTGCTGGCTGGGAGATTGTGCTTGGATGGGCATGTATGAAGGAGAAATGGAGGAAGAAGGGCAGTGACAGGTTAGCATATTTAGCTTAGCACTAATGGCAATGCCAGGCATTGTCCTAAGTGCTTTATTATTGTTGTTGTCATTATTATTATTATTATTATTATTTTGAGACACAGTCTCGCTCTGTCGCCCAGGCTGGAGTGCAGTGGCGTGATCTCGGCTCACTGCAAGCTCCACCTCCCGGGTTCATGCCATTCTCCTGCCTCAGCCTCCCGAGTAGCTGGGACTACAGGCACCCGCCACCACGCCTGGCTAATTTTTTTGTATTTTTAGTAGAGACGGGATTTCACCATGTTAGCCAGGATGGTCTACATCTGCTGACCTCGTGATCCGCCCGCCTCGGCCTCCCAAAGTGCTGGGATTACAGGCGTGAGCCACGGCGCCTGGCCTTTTTTTTTTTTTTTTTGAGATGGAGTCTCACTCTGTCACCCAGGCTGGAGTGCAGTGGTGCGATCTTGGCTCACTGTAAGCTGTGCCTCCCAGGTTCACGCCATTCTCCTGCCTCAGCCTCCTGAGTAGCTGGGACTACAGGTGCCTGCCACCACGCCCGGCTAATTTTTTGTATTTTTAGTAGAGACGGGGTTTCACCATGTTAGCCAGGATGGTCTCGATCTCCTGACCTTGTGATCCGCCCTCCTTGGCCTCCAAAGTGATTTTTTGTTTGTTTGTTTGTTTGTTTTTGAGACAAGGTCTTACTCTGTTGCCCAGGCTGGAGTGCAGTGTCATGATCTCGGCTCACTGCAACCTACGCCTCCTGGGTTCAAGCAATTCTCCTGCCTCAGCCTTCCGAGTAGTGGATATTACAGGCATCCACCACTGTGCCTGGCTAATTTTTGTATTTTTAGGAGAGACGGTTTCACCATGTTGGCCAGGCTGGTCTGGAACTCCTGACCTCAGGTGATCTGCCCACCTCGGCCTCCCAAAGTGCTGGGATTACAGGCGTGAGCCACCGTGCCTGGTCTATTATTGTTATTATTATTTGAGACGGAGTCTCGCTCCGTTGCCCAGGCTGGAGTGCAGTGGTACTATCTTGGCTCACTGCAACCTCCACCTCCCGGATTCAACCAATTCTCCCGCGTCAGCCTCCAGAGTAGCTGGGATTTCAGGTGCGCGCCACCATGCCTGGCTAATTTTTGTATTTTTAGTAGAGACGAGGTTTCACCATGTGGGCCAGGCTGGTCTGGAACGTCTGATCTCAGGTGATCCGCCTGTCTTGGCTTCCCAAAGTGCTCGGATTACAGGCGTGAGCCACCGCGCCTGTCCTGTCCTAAGTGCTTTACATGGCCTAACTCATTTATTCCCCACAACCGCCCTTTTGGGGTAGGTACGGTTTTTTTTCCTCCATTTTACAGAGGGGTAACTGAGACACAGAGAGGTTAAGTCACTTGCCCACAGTCACACAGCCAGTAAGAGGAAGTAGCTGGATTTGGACCTAAAATGTCTGGCTGTGGAGCCCAAGCGCTTAACAACAGCAGGAACCTCAGAGAAGGGTGTGATTCCGGGGACAGAGTCGGGCCCTAGACAGACTGGAGCAGAGACCGCCTGGTGCGGGAGGTGGGGCGGTGACTCAGGCAGGCCTAGAGAGGGCTCTGCTGTCTCGGATTTTCGACCTTGGGGAGGGGGCTGCGGGGGCCTAGGGACGGTGACAGGGAGGAGGGCTCCATGTAGTCTCTGTTCATTAGAGATTGGGAGAGGACCGGCCTGGCAGGGCGTCACCAAGGGAGAGGAGAGGGGCCCGAGAGCTGACAGGCGTGGCCCGAGAGAAGGGGCGAGATGGAACCTAAAGTGGCTTGACATGCGACGGCGAGGGGCACAGGAGCCCGGAGGAGCATGGGGAGGGGCAGAGGGAGACTAAGCCCCCAGGGTTGCGGGTAATGATCCTCAGGCAGTGCCTGATTCAGCCGGGAGCAGGCAGGGGAAAGCCACGGGGCTCAGCACAGGGCAGGGCTGGAGGGAGAGGAGCCTGAAATTGACACGCGCAGCCTGGTAAGGCGGCGGGGCATGGGGCGGGTCGGGGCCTGAGACAGCGGGGGATCGAGGGTGTGGCCGTGGCTGTCTGGGTTCAGAGTCAATATTGCAACAGGGCCCCCTTGGCAAGGGGCACAGTGCGACGCCGCGCTCCCCTTCACCGCCCCAGCTTGGCCCAGCGAGAGGTGCAGCACGTGCAGGCCGAGGGCGGGGCCGGCGCGGAGAGGGTGGCCCTGCATCGTTGTAGGTCCCTCCCCTGCGGTGCTCCCGGCAGGCCCGCTTGTTCTCGAGAAGGGCGTGTCTCGACCGGGGGGTGGATCCTAGGCTGAGGGTTAGGGTCCTCCGGTGGGCTTGGTCCCGAAATTGACACGCGCCCCTCCCCAGTTAGCCCGTGGACTGATAAGTATTTTCAGCCCCGGATCCGGTGTCTCAGGGGGCGTGGCCCCGTGCGAGGGGCGGGGCCTGGGGGCGGGACCAGAGACTGACGTGTGCCTGCCCCGGCTTGCAGGCGGATCGTGGACCGCATGGACCGCGCGGGGGACGGCGACGGCTGGGTGTCGCTGGCCGAGCTTCGCGCGTGGATCGCGCACACGCAGCAGCGGCACATACGGGACTCGGTGAGCGCGGCCTGGGACACGTACGACACGGACCGCGACGGGCGTGTGGGTTGGGAGGAGCTGCGCAACGCCACCTATGGCCACTACGCGCCCGGTACGCGGCGAGCCCCCGACCCTGCTCCCCATACACCGTGACCCTGACCTTCTGGACCGCCTCATTCTGAGAACCCTGAACCCATTCACCCAGAGTCCCTGGCCCCTAACCAGGCTCTACCCACTTTTAGGAGCCCATCGCTGTGAGATCTTCAGTTTCTCACCTCTGGCTTCTCTTTTTTGTTTTTCGTTGCTTATTTTTCTGGTATTTAGCTGCACGCTAAAAACGATCTTTTTTTCAAACATGAAGTCACAATTAGGTGCTAAAAGCCACTGAACGCACCCAAACAGGGACTTGAACCCTGGGCCCTCAAATTAAAAGTCCAATGCTCTACCAACTAAGCTACCCAGGTTCCCTTCAGGGTTTTCATTCTGGGACCCACCACCTCCATGACAATATGACTAGGGTACTTGAGATCCCTGGCCAAGGACACCTACTTTCCATGCCTTGTCATCCTGACCTCTAACTTCCGTGACCTCTCATCCTGAGAACCCCAAAGCCAGTTACTCAGCCCCTGACTCTCAGATCCCTCCTTTCTGTCCCAAGTCCCAGCCTCAGTGCCCCACCCCCCGCCACACACACAGCCCTCATTCTCTCCCCCCTCTCCTCTCTGTCCCTGGCCCCAGCCTCCCTGTCCAGCCTGTCCTCCGCAGGGCTCCGGGGGCGGGGGTCTTCACGCCCAGCACGGACTCTGCCCCTCCCTCCCCCTCCTGGGCCCCCAGGAGACAGTCCCACTCCTCAGCCAGGACGTTTCCACCTGTAGCTTTGTTTTTCTGCATTTTCTGCACCAAATGGATTTTCTGTGGTTTTCCTGAACTCACCACACTCTTCAAACCTCTACCTTCTGCCCATATTGTTCCCTCCAGTTACAATGCCCTTCCCCTCCTCTCAGTCAAGCCATCTCAGTCCCTGTAAGCTACTCCATCACAGCCTCAGTCTGGGGCCAAAAGGGCCACTGTCAACTCAAAGTCCGCCATTCCTGTCTCCACACCCTTGGATCAGTTATTTCTTCTCTCTGATAATCAATTTTTGCATTCAGAAAGTAGAATACATGGAAAAACCCACTGTACATGCTTTTTTGTGATGATTAAATGCAATATTATACATAAAGAGCTTAGCATATAATCTCTCACAAGTTAGCTAATTTATTGTGTGGATATAATATGTTATATAGCCTGGGTGCCATGGCTCACGCCTGTAATCCCAGCACTTTGGGAGGCCGAGGCGGGCGGATCACATGAGATCAGGAGTTAGAGACCAGCCTGGCCAACGTGGCAAAACCCCGTCTTTACCAAAAAAAAATACTTAGCTGGGCATGATGGTGTGCACCTGTGATCACAGCTACTCTGAAGGGTGAAGCAAGAGAATCACTTGAACCCAGGATGAAGGAGTGGGTCGCCCCTCCACACCTGTGGGTGTTTCTCGTTAGGTGGAACGAGAGACTTGGAAAAGAAAAAGACACAGAGACAAAGTATAGAGAAAGAAATAAGGGGACCCAGGGGACCAGCGTTCAGCATATGGAGGATCCCCCTGGCTTCTGAGTTCCCTTAGTATTTATTGATTATTTGTCGGTGTTTCTCAGAGAGGGGGATGTATCATGGTCACAGGACAATAGTGGGGAGAGGGTCAGCAGACAAACACGTGAACAAAGGTCTTTGCATCATAGACAAGGTAAAGAATCAAGTGCTGTGCTTTAGATATGCATACACATAAACATCTCAATGCTTTGCTAAGCAGTATTGCTGCCCGCATGTCTCACCTCCAGCCCTAAGGCGGTTTTTCCCTATCTCAGTAGATGGAACGGGTTTTATACCGAGACATTCCATTGCCCAGGGACGGGCAGGAGACAGATGCCTTCCTCTTGTCTCAACTGCAAGAGGCATGCCTTCCTCTTATACTAATCCTCCTCAGCACAGACCCTTTACGGGTGTCGGGCTGGGGGACGGTCAGGTCTTTCCCTTCCCACGAGGCCATATTTCAGACTATCACATGGGGAGAAACCTTGGACAATACCTGGCTTTCCTAGGCAGAGGTCCCTGCAGCCTTCTGCAGTTTTTGTGTCCTGGGTACTTGAGATTAGGGAGTGGTGATGACTCTTAAGGAGCATGCTGCCTTCAAGCATTTGTTTAACAAAGTACATCTTGCACAACCCTTAATCCATTTAACACTGAGTTTGACACAGCACATGTTTCAGAGAGCATGGGGTTGGGGGTAAGGTCACAGATTAACAGCATCTCGAGGCAGAAGAATTTTTCTTAGTACAGAACAAAATGGAGTCTCTTATGTCTACTTCTTTCTACACAGACATAGTAACAATCTGATCTCTCTTGCTTTTCCCCACCCCAGGAGGCAGAAGTTGCAGTGAGCCGAAATCACACCACTGCACTCCAGTCTGGGCGACAGAGGGAGACTGTCTCAAAAAAATTAAAAAATTAAAAATATATATATATACATATATATGGCTGGGCACGGTGGCTCATGCCCGTAATCCCAGCACTTTGGGAGGCCGAGGAGGGCAGAACATGAGGTCAGGAGATCGAGACCATCCTGGCTAACACGGTGAAACCCCGTCTCTACTAAATACAAGAAATTAGCCGGGTGTGGTGGCGGGCGCCTGTAGTCCTAGCTACTAGGGAGGCTGAGGCAGGAGAATGGCGTGAACCCGGGAGGTGGAGCTTGCAGTGAGCCAAGATCGCGCCACTGCACTCCAGCCTGGGCGACAGAGTGAGACTCTGTCTCAAAAAAAAAAAAAAAAAAAAATATATATATATATATATATATACACACACACACACACAAATAATATGTTATATAACATATTATATACTTATATATAAATATATATACAAATTATATATAAAGTATCGATATAAGCTTTTTTTTTTTTTTTGAGGGAGTTTTGCTCTTGTTGCCCAGGCTGGAGTGCAGTGGCGCAATCTCGGCTCACTGCAACCTCCACCTCCTGGGTTCAAGCGATTCTTCTGCCTCAGCCTCCCAAGTAGCTGGGATTACAGGCATGTGCCACCAGGCCTGGCTAATTTTGTATTTTTAGTTGAGATGGGGTTTCTCCATGTTGGTCAGGCTGGTCTCGAACTCCCGACCTCAGGTGATCTGCCCACCTCGGCCTCCCAAAGTGCTATGATTACAGGTTTCAGCCACCGCACCCAGCCTACTTTTTTTTTTTTTTTTTTTTTTGAGATAGAGTGGAGTTTCACTCTTGTTGGCCAGGCTGCAGTGCAATGGCAAGGTCTTGGCTCGCTACAACCTCATCCTCCTGGGTTCAAGCAATTCTCCTGCCTCAGCCTCACGAGTAGCTAGGACTACAGGTGCCCACCACCATGCCAGGCTAATTTTTGTATTTTTAGTAGAGAAGGAGTTTCACCATGTTGACCAGGCTGGTCTCGAACTCCTGACCTCAGGCGATCCACCCACCTTGGCCTCCCAAAGTGCTGGGATTACAGGCGTGAGCCACTGTGCCAGCCTTCTAAAATTTTTTTTCTTTTTATTTATTTTTTTTGAGACATAGCCTCCCTCTGTTGCCCAGGCTGGAAAGCAGTGGTGCAATCTCGGCTCACGGCAACCTCCGCCTCCTGGGTTCAGTCGACTCTCGTGCCTCAGACTACCGAGTAGCTGGGATTACAGGCGTGCCCCACCATGCCCGGCTAAGTATTTTTTTGGTAGAGATGGGGTTTCACCATGTTGGCCAGGCTGGTCTCGAACTCCTGACCTCAAGTGATCCACCAGCTTCAGCCTCCTAAAGTGCTGGGATTACAGGCGTGAGCCACCGCGTCCAGCCTACTGATATATACTTATTAACTCCACAGAAATCTTTGTACCCTAGTAGGATTTACTTTGTCTTTATTTTAACCTGCTTGGCGTTTCCTCCATTAAAGCTCATCTCACTGAGACCGGTCCTTCCCCAGGTGAAGAATTTCATGACGTGGAGGACGCAGAGACCTACAAAAAGATGCTGGCTCGGGACGAGCGACGTTTCCGGGTGGCCGACCAGGATGGGGACTCGATGGCCACTCGAGAGGAGCTGACGGCCTTCCTGCACCCCGAGGAGTTCCCTCACATGCGGGACATCGTGATTGCTGTGAGTGGTGGCTGGGGAACCCTGCCCCCCACACCCTTCTGGGGACCCAGGCTTCCGGTTCAGGTCCTGCTTCCCAGCACCGACCTGGGGGCAGGCAGTCACCTGGCTCTCCAGCATCTTGCTGGGGAAGCCAGGCCGCAAACACAGGTCAGGGGACGGTGACCTTTCCCACCTCCACTCTCAGACCCCTGGGGTCTGATCTCTCCTCATCTGGCCTCCCCCTCCCTGTGCTCGCATTTGGGGTCCAGGCCCCCAGCCTTCCCTCAGACAGCCACTGTGCCCCACCTTATACAATTTCTTTTCTTTCTTTTGTTTTTTTGAGACATAGTCTCCCTCGGTTGCCCAGGCTGGAAAGCAGTGGTGCGATCTCAGCTCACTGCAACCTCCGCCTCCCGGGTTCAAGCAATTCTCCTGCCTCAGTGTCCTGAGTAGCTGGGATTACAGGCGCGTACCACCACGCCTGGCTAATTTTTAGTAGAGACAGGGTTTCTTCATGTTGGTTAGGCTGGTCTCAAACTCTCGACCTCAGGTGATCCACCTGCCTCAGCCTCCCAAAGTGCTAGGATTACAGGCATGAGCCACCGTGCCCAGCCAATTTTGTATTTTTTTCTAGTAGAGATGGGATTTCAACATGTTGGCCAGGCTGGTCTTGAACTCCTGACCTCAGGTGATCTGCCCACCTTGGCCTCCCAAAGTGCTGGGATTACAGGCATGAGCCACCGTGCCTGGCCCCAAAATGTGCTTTGTTCTATAGAAAAAGGCTTTTTTTTCTTTCCTTCCTCTTTTTTTTATTTTTTATTTTTTGAGACAGGGCCTCACTCTGTTACCCAGACTGGAGGGCAGTGGCTCGATCTCAGTTCACTGCCACCTCAAACTCTTGGGCTCAAGTGATCCTCCCACCTCCGCCTTCTGAGAAGCTGAGACCACCAGGCACAAGCCACCATGTCTGGCTAATTTTTTTTTTTTTTTTTTCAGACGGAGTCTCGCTCTGTCGCCCAGGCTGGAGTGCAGTGGCGCGATCTCGGCTCACTGCAAGCTCCGCCTCCCGGGTTCACGCCATTCTCCTGCCTCAGCCTCCCGAGTAGCTGGGACTACAGGCGCATGCCGCCATGCCCGGCTAATTATTTTATTTTATTTTATTATTTTTTTTTAATAGAGACGGGGTTTCACCATGTTAGCCAGGGTGGTCTCAATCTTCTGACCTCGTGATCCGCCCGCCTCGGCCATCCAAAGTGCTGGGATTACAGGTGTGAGCCACCACGCCCGGCCATGCCTGGCTAATTTTTAAATTTTGTATAGAGACAGGGTCTCACCATGTTGCCCAGGCTAGTCTCGAAATCCTGGGCTCAATCAATCCTCCCGCCTCAGCCTCCCAAAGTGCTGGGATTACAGGTTTGAGCCACCACGCCCAGCCCACAGTCTTATAGTGAATGAGTTTGGATATAAATTGGGGAGCAAAAGTCATTTTGCTCAAGGGCACAAAAACAAGGAGCGGAGGTGTCAAGTGTGTCAGAGGAACCCCCGAAGTGCACCATGTTCACACATAAGGCAGAGGTAGGTTCTAGGCTCTGCTAAAATAAAGGAGCTTCTCCCCTTCGAGGGTGTTTGCTGGGGCTTGAGCAAGTTATCAGGGACCTAGGACAGCTCCCCTTGTGAGAAACAAACCTGTGCATTGCTGGACACTGGGGCCTCCGGGCTCTCGCCCCGTAAATGCAGGTAGTGCCTGTATAATGATAACATCCCAGAAAGCCCGCAAATTTCCCACATGCCACCTGTTGAGACTGCTCTACTGCCTGCCCCCCACATAGCTCCCGGAGCTAAATTTCCAAGAGAACCTCTCACTCTTACCCCAGGGGTCCAGCCTCCCCCAGGAGCCAGCGGCATCGGCCCCCAGCCTCAATTCCCCTCTCTCCCCCAGGAAACCCTGGAGGACCTGGACAGAAACAAAGATGGCTATGTCCAGGTGGAGGAGTACATCGGTGAGTGGGCCCCAATTTCTTCTTGGGACGCCTGTCCTCTCTCAGGCATGGGCAGGGTTGGTGGGGGCAGCTGGAGGTACATCACCCATCATCAGAGAGCAGCGGCCCTCAGACATGGGGGCAGGGGCACTCACTGCTTGAGTTCATTCAGCCACCCAACATTTATTGAGCACCTACTGTATACCAGACACAAAAAGCATCTATTGAGCACCTGCTGTGTGTCACGCCCAGGAAACACTTACTGAGCACCTACTGCATATGGGTGGTTGCGCCTACAGCAGACAGTAACACAGACAAAGTCCCTTCTTGGGGGTCTGGAGTTTCTACAAAATCAAGGCTCAGGGGCTATGTTTAGTTGAGGATGGGGGTCAGGAAGCTGGTCTTGAACCTGCCTCTGCACAGCAAACACTGTTTCCTGTTACATGGGATGTTGGGGGGACCCTCACAATAGCCCCTGAGTTCTGAATTCTCCCTGGGCCCCTGCCACTGTCCCTGCCCCAGCGGGCAAAAAATTTAGTCAAAGAGAACGCCAACAAGGAATTTTTTTTTTTTTTTTTTTTTTTGAGACAGAGTTTTCTTCTGTTGCTCAGGCTGGAGTGCGGTGGTGTGATATCGGCGCTCTGCAACCTCCACCTCCCAGCTCAAGAGATTCTTCTGCCTCAGCCTCCTGAGTAGCTGGGATTACTGGTGCCTGCCACCACACCTGGCTAATTTTTGTATTTTTAGTGGAGATGGGATTTCACCATGTTGGCCAGGCTAGTCTGGAACTCCCGACCTCAGGTGATCTGCTCATCTTGGCCTCCCAAAGTGGTGGGATTACAGGCTTGAGCAACCAAGCCCGGCCAGGAATTTTTTTTTAAGTTTGAAAACATTGTTTATTCTTTTATTTTTTTCTGACCATATCCTACATGAGAAAACATTTTTCTTTCTTTCCTTCTCTCACTTTCTCTCTTTCTTTCTGTCACTCCCTTTCTTTCTTTCTGTCTGTGTGTGTGTCTCTCTCTCTTTATTAAATAGAGATGGGTTCTCACTATATTGTCCAGGCTGGTCTAGAACTCCTGGGCTCAAGCAATCTTCCCACCTTGGCCTCCCAAAGAGCTGGGATTACAGGCATGAATCACCACACCTGGCTGAGAGAACATTTTTATATTTTTTTCTTAAGAGATGGGGTTGGGCCGGGCGCAGTGGCTCACACCTGTAATCCCAGCACTTTGGGAGGCTGAGATGGATGGATCATGAGGTCAGGAGTTCGAGACCAGCCTGGCCAAGATGGTGTACTAAAAATACAAAAATTAGCCAGGCCTGGTGGCAGGAGCCTGTAATCCCAGTTACTCTGGAGACTGAGGCAAGAGAATCTCTGGAACCTGGGAGGCAAAGGTTGCAGTGAGCCGCAATCGCGCCATTGCACTTCAGCCTGGGCAACAAGAGCGAAACTGCGTCTTAAAAAAAATAAAAAGAGAGATGGGGTCTTGCCCTGTCGCCCAGGCTGGAGTGCAGTGGGGTGATCTTGGCTCACTGCAGCCTTGACCTCCTGGGCTCAAGGGATCCTCCCACCTCAGCCTCCCAAGTAGCTGAGACTCCAGGCACAGTGTGGCCTCTGGAGATATTTCTGGTTGTCACTTCTAGAGGGGAGAGGATGCTACTGACATCTCCTGGATGGAGCCCAGGGATGCTCCTGAGCATTCTCCCGTGCACAGGACAGGCCCTGACAACAAGGAGGTCACAGCCCCCAGATGCCAGCAGCTGTCCCCATCTCTCTTTTTTTTTTGAAACAGAGTCTCGCTATTGTCGCCCAGGCTAGAGTGCAGTGGCGTGATCTCGGCTCACTGCAACCTCCGCCTCCCAGGTTCAAGCAATTCTCTTGTTTTAACCTCCTGAGCAGGTGGGATTACGGGCGTGCACCACTACGCCTAGCTAATTTTGTATTTTTAGTAGAGATGGGGTTTCACCATGTTGGTCAGGCTGGTCTTGAACTCTTGACCTCAGGTTATCCACCCACCTCGGCCTCCCAAAGTGCTGGGATTACAGGCGTGAACCACCGCACCCAGCCTATCTTCTCAATTACTTCATCCTGTTAAGACTTCATCTTCCATTCCTCAGCTCTACGAGGCAGACACTGTCACTATCCTCCATTATACAGATGACACCTGAGGCCCAGGGGGGTTGAAGGGATCTGCTGAAGACAATGGGAAGAGGCAGGGCTGGGATTTGAACCTTGGTGTTTGGGCTCTGGCACCTATTTCTTAACTCCTCCCCAACCAGTAACATATCAAAATGTATAAAATTGGGGTGGGCGCCATGGCTCACACCTGTATTCCCAGCACTTTAGGAGGCCAAGGTGGGTGGATCACTTGAGGTCAGGAGTTCAAGACCAGCCGGGCCAACATGATGAAACCCTGTCTCTACTAAAACTACAAAAACTAACTGGGCATGGTGGCGGGTGCCTGTAATCCCAGCTACTCGGGAGGCTGAGGCAGGAGAATCACTTGAACCTGGGAGGTGGAGGCTGCAGTGAGCCGAGATTGTGTCACTGCACTCCAGCCTCTAATCCCAGCACTTTGGGAGGCTGAGGCAGGTGGATCACGAGGTCAGGAGTTCAAGACCAGCCTGGCCAACATGGTGAAACCCCGTCTCTACTGAAAATACAAAAATTAGCTGGGCGTGGTGGCACATGCCTGTAATCCCAGCTACTCGGGAGGCTGAGGCAGGAGAATCGCTTGAACCTGGGAGGCAGAGTTTGCAGTGAGCTGAGATCGCGCCACTGCACTCCAGCCCGGGCAACAAGAGTGAAACTCCATCTTAAAAAAAAAAAGGGGGATGAGGTCTTGCCCTGTTGCCCAGGCTGGAGTGCAGTGGGGTGATCACAGCGAGACTCTATCTCAAAAAAAAAAAAAATTTGTAGAAACAGGGTCTTGCTATGTTGCCCAGGCTGGTCTTGAATCTTGGCCTCAAATGACCCTCTTGCCTGGGTCTCCCAAAGTGTTGGATTACAGTCATCACTGCACCTGGCATATCTGTCACCTGCTAACTGGCCAGAAACATCCTCGCATGTTCCTCCTGCATAGACATTGCTTACTATGTGCCAGGCACTGCCTGGCCCAATGCACACACTACTTCACGTGTGTGTCAATGAAGTCAATCAATCATGCAGTCAACCAATCAAATGAATTTCACCTGTAACACAAATGATTGCTTATAAGTCAGGTTTTGTTGCTAATTCCATTGAAACAGAAGAGGACGCTGAGGCGAGAGGGACGGTAGTGAGTTGCTCAAGGACATGGTTCAGGAAGTATCAGAGCCAGGATCAGCCCCCAGCTCCACTAGGCCCCCAGAGCTGCCCCTGACCTTGTCCCCTCTGTCCCGACCCCCAGCGGATCTGTACTCAGCTGAGCCCGGGGAGGAGGAGCCGGCGTGGGTGCAGACGGAGAGGCAGCAGTTCCGGGACTTCCGGGATCTGAACAAGGACGGGCACCTGGACGGGAGTGAGGTGGGCCACTGGGTGCTGCCCCCTGCCCAGGACCAGCCCCTGGTGGAAGCCAACCACCTGCTGCATGAGAGCGACACGGACAAGGTGCAGTGACGGGGCCTCGGCAGGAGCGAGGAGCGGGTGGGCGTTGCAGGCCAGATTCCAGAAACGAGCAAGACCTGGGCCTGGAGCTCAGAGTCCCTTCTAGGTGGGATAAAAAAAGAGGGACAGAGAAAGAGGAAAAGAGCGGGCAGAGACCCAGAGAGAGAGGAGTCAGAGACCGAGAGAGAGAGGGGGACAGAGACCCAGAGACCCAAAGAGAGAAGGACAGGGACCAAGACAGGGGGACAGATTCAGAGAGAAAGGGACAGAGGCCCAGAAAACAAGGGTCCCAGAGACTTCGGGACACACTTGGATGCAGGGAGGGCTTTCGAAAGCAGGGCCATGTTGTCCCCTCTGAACCCTGACCCTCCCTCCAGGACGGGCGGCTGAGCAAAGCGGAAATCCTGGGTAATTGGAACATGTTTGTGGGCAGTCAGGCCACCAACTACGGCGAGGACCTGACCCGGCACCACGATGAGCTGTGAGCCCCGCGCACCTGCCACAGCCTCAGAGGCCCGCGAAATGACTGGAGGAGGGGCCGCCGTGGTCTGGCCCCCTCCCTGTCCAGGCCCCGCAGGAGGCAGATGCAGTCCCAGGCATCCTCCTGCTCTTGGGCTCTCCGGGACCCCCTGGGTCAGCTTCTGTTCCTGTCATACCCCCAACCCCAGGGAGGGGCTGTCATAGTCCCAGAAGATAAGCAACCCCTATTTCTGACTGAGTCTCCCAGCCCAGACCCAGGGACCCTGGCCCCAAGCTCAGCATCTAAGAACCGCCACCAACCCCTCCAGCTCCAAATCTGAGCCTCCACCACACAGACTGAAACTCCCCTGGCCCCAGCCCTCTCCTGCCTGGCCCAGCCTGGGACACCTCCTCTCTGCCAGGAGGCAATAAAAGCCAGCGCCGGGACCTTGTGTGTCTGTGTCTGTCTGTTGTCTGCCTGTCTCTATGAAGGGTAAAGGGGCCCTGGAGACAGTCTGGGGGCTGTGACTGGGAGTTGGGGGCTGAGGCATGCAATAGGGGACCAGGCATTTGAAGGAGGGGTGCTGGGTGTTGGAGGGATTGGAGGGCGTTCCTGGGTATAAAACAAACAAACAAAAAAAATTGGGCCAGGCCCAGTGGCTCACGCCTGTAAGCCCAGCAATTTGGGAGACCGAGGTGGGCAGATCACGAGGTCAGGAGTTCTAGACCAGCCTGGCCAACATGGTGAAACCCTGTCTCTACTAAAAATACAAAAATTAACCAGGCGTGGTGATGGGCATCTATAATCCCAGCTACTCTGGAGGCTGAAGCAGGAGAATCGCTTGAACCCAGGAGATGGAGGTTGTCGTGAGCTGAGATGGCGCCACTGCACTCCAGCCTGGGTGACAGAGGGAGACACTGTCTCAAAAAAAAAAAAAGGGAAAAAAAGCCTGGACTCTGCGGCACACAAACCAGACAGGAAGCCCTGCCCTCTCAGAGCGCCAGTTCTATAAGGAAGAAGAGACACAGCAACCTAAAATATGGTACGGCGCGACCGACGCTGTGAAGCAGGGGAAGCGTGTAGCAGTGTGGCAATGTTCTGATGACTGAGAGGCTGGGAAAGGTCTCAATGGTAAATGGAGTGAAGGAGGGAGCCACGGAGAGATCTGGAGGGACAGCATTCCAGGGAGAGAGAAGAGCAAGTAAAATGGCCCTGAAGCAGGAGTGGGCCTGGTGTGGCAGCATCAGCAAGGAGGCTAGAGTGGCTGGAAAGGAATGAGCCAGCGGAAGAGGGTCAGAGCTGAGAGCAGATGGGGCAAGCGGCCAGACTGTGCAGGCCCCTGCAGGCACGTCGTGGTGGTCCCTGTTTGGTGGCACAAGACAGGGATGGACAGAGACCCAGAGAGAAGGGGATGGGGACTCAGAGAGAGGGACAGAGACCTGGAGAGAGAGGGGACAGAGACCCAGAGAGAGGGGGACAGAAACTCACAGAGAGGGAAACAGAGACCCAGAGAGAGGGGGACAGAGATCCAAAGAGATGGGGATAGAGACCCAGAGAGAGAGACAGAATTTATTCTGAGTGACATGAGAGTTGCTGGAGTGTCATGAGCAGAGGAGGGATTATAAATTGCTTTGAGTTATTTAAGAGTCGGGTTGGGCACAGTGGTTCACGCCTGTAATCCCAAGGATTAATCAAGGATTGCTTGAGCCCAGGAGTTCAAGACCAGTCTGGGATGATCTTTTATAAAGACAGCATCTCTTTTTTTTTTCTGTCTTTTTTTTTTGAGACAGAGTCTCGCTCTGTCGCCCAGGCTGGAGTGCAGTGGCGCACTCTCACCTCACTGCAAGCTCCACCTCCCGGGCTCACGCCATTTATAGAGACCATATCTCTATTAAAAAATTAGTTTATGGCCAGGCACGGTGGCTCACGCCTGTAATCCCAGTACTTTCGGAGGCTGAGGCGGGAGGATCACGAGGTCAGGAGATCAAGACCATCCTGGCTAACACGGTGAAATCCCGCCTCTACTAAAAAATACAAAAAATTAGCCAGGTGTGGTGGCGGGCGCCTGTAGTCCCAGCTACTCGGGAGGCTGAGGCAGGAGAATGGCCTGAACCCAGGAGGTAGAGCTTGTAGTGAGCCGAGATCGCGCCACTGCACTCCAACCTGGGTGACAGAGCGAGACTATGTCTCAAAAAAAAAAAAAAAAAAAAAATTAATGTACTAATTAATTTTTTAAAAGGAAATTCGAGAACAGGCAAAACTAACCTGGGGATTAGAACTCAGGATGGTGTTCACCTTTGCAGGAGAGGGACCAGAATGGGCCTCATGGGCTTCTTATCCGCAGAGGGAGGCTGGAAAATAGCCTATTCTTGATCTAGGTACTGCTTCCCAGGGGTGGTCAGATTATGAAAATTCATTCAGTTCTCCACATAGGATGTGTGCCCTTTTACGCATGATAGAATTCAATTCAAAATTTACTTTTTTTTTGAGACAGAGTTTTGCTCTTGTTGCCCAGGCTGGAGTGCAATGGCACAATCTCGGCTCACTGCAACCTCCACCTCCCAGGTTCAAGCGATTCTCCTGCCTCAGCCTCCCGAGTAGCTGGGATTACAGGCATGCACCACTACGCCTGGCTAATTTTGTATTTTTAGTAGAGACAGGGTTTCTCCACGTTGGTCAGGCTGGTATCGAACTCCTGACCTCAGGTGATCCACCTGCCTCAGCCTCCCAAAGTGCTGGGATTACAGGCGTGAGCCACCGCACCTGGCTAAAATTTACTTTTTAATTGAAAAAACTAGTCAGGTGTGGTGGTGCTTGCCTGTGGTCTCAGCTACTTAGGAGGCTTAGGTGGGAAGATTGCTTGAGCCCAGGGGGTCAAGGCTGACTGTAGCCATGTTCGCACCACTACACTCCAGCCTGGGTGACAGAGTGAGACTCTTTTTTTTTTGAGACGGAGTCTCGCTCTGTCACCAGGCTGGAGTGCGGTGGTGTGATCTCGGCTCACTGCAACCTCCGCCTCCCGGGTTCAAGCAATTCTCCTGCCTCAGCCTCCCGAGTAGCTGGGATTACAGGCACGCGCCACCACGCCCAGCTAATTTTTGTATTTTTAGTAGAGATGGGGTTTCACCATGTTGGTCAGGATGGTCTTGATCTCTTGACCTCGTGATCCACCACCTCGGCCTCCCAAAGTGCTGGGATTACAGGCATGAGCCACTGCGCCTGGCCACCAGCTCTGTCTTTTAAAAAAAAAAAAAATTAGGCCAGGCGCAGTGAGCCGAGATTGTGCCACTGCACACCAGCTTGGCGAGAAAGCGAGACTCTGTCTAAAAAAATTACATTAAAAAAAATCCCCCTGATTTTTTAGGGTAGTGAAACCATTCTGTATGATACTGTAATGATAGATGCATGCCATTATATATTACACAAAACTCATAGAATGTACAACACAAAGAATGAATTCTAATATTAACCATGGACTTGAGTTAATATATCAATATTGGCTTATTGACCGGAACAAATGTACCATACTAATGCAAGATGTTAATAAGGAAAACCGAGGGCACATGGGAACTCTGTACTTTCCACTCACTTGTTTGTTAACCTAAACTGGTCTAAAACTAAGGCTCTTTAATGTAAAAAATCATAAGGAACTAAGAAAAAATATCTCCTTTATGAGACTAAAGTCCCATAGGTCCATCCCCTCATATTTAACAGATTTTTTTTTTCCCTCTTGGGAAAGGAGATAGACGTAACCCAGGGTTAGACTGTAAACCTATAGACAGTTTGGAGAGAACTGTCATCTTAGTAATATTAAGTTTACCAATCTATAAACACGGTATATCTCCACATTGCTTTAAGTATTTTAATTATCAATGTTTTGTAGTTTTCAGCTTTTTGTTGTTGTTGTTAAATTAATCCCTAAGTATTGTGTTTTTTTCCTCTGCTATAGCAAATAAAAATGCTTTTTAACTTCATATTTCAAGTTTTTGCTTCCAATATATAAAATAGAATTATTTTGATATTGGCTGGGTGCAGTGGCTCACGCCCATAATCCCAGCACTTTGGGAGGCCGAGGTGTGCGGATCACGAGGTCAGGGGATCGAGACCATCCTGGCTAACACAGTGAAACCCCGTCTTTACTAAAAATACAAAAAAATTAGCTGGGCGTGGTAGCAGGCGCCTGTAGTCCCAGCTACTCAGGAGGCTGAGGCAGGAGAATGGTGTGGACCCGGGAGGCCGAGCTTGCGGTGAGCAGACATAGCACCACTGCACTCCAGCCTGGGCGACAGAGCGAGACTCCGTCTCAAAAAAAAGAATTATTTTGATATTAACTTCATATGCTGTGAACTTGCCAAATGTACTTACTAGTTCTATAATTTCCATGTTATCCCTTTTTATTATTTATTCACTGACATTTCCTGTCGTTTTATGCATTATAAACATTTAGATTCTTGAGTATAGTTATAATAGCTATTACAATAGCTTTGTGTGTGTGTGTGAGGCATTATGCAGTGGTGAGATCACAGCTCATTGTAGCCTTGATCTCCTGGGCTCTAGCGATCCTCCCACCTCAGCCTCCCAAGTAGCTGGGACTACTGGTGCCTATCACCAAGCTGGGCTTTTTTTTTTTTTTTTTGAGACAGAGTCTTGCTCTGTCATCCAGGCTGGAGTGCAGTAGCATGATCTCAGATCACTGCAACTTCCACCTCTCAGGTCTGTAAGGAGATTCTTGTGCCTCAGCCTCCCAAGTAGCTGGGACTGCAGGAGCCCACCACCACACCCAGCTAATTTTTTGTACTTTTTTGGTAGAAACAGGGTTTTGCCATGTTGACTAGGCTGTCTCGAACTCCTGGCCTCAAGTGATCCACCTGCCTTGGCCTCCCAAAGTGCTGGGATTACAGGGCTGAGCCACTGTGCCCGGCCATGCTGGGTGAATTTTACATTTTTTGTGAAGACATTTCACTGTGTTGCCCAGGATGGTCTTGGAACTCCTGGACTCAAGTGATCTTCCAGCCTCAGCCTCCCCAAGTACTGGAATTACAGGTGTGAGCCTCTGCAGCCACCCTGTCAATGGCTATTTTTATTTTTAAATTAAAAAAAATTATTTTTGTTTTTTGAGACAGGGTCTCACTCTGTCACCCAGGCTGGAGTGCAGTGGCAAAATTATGGTTCACTGCAGCCTCAACCTCCTGGGCTCAGGTGATCCTCCCACCTCAGCCTCCTGAGTAACTGGGACTACGGGCATGGGCACAGCTAATATTTTGCATTTTTTTATAGAGACAAGGTTTTGTCATGTTGCCAAGCTAGTCTTGAACTCTTGGGCTCAAATGATCCTCCTGCCTCAGCCTCCCAAAGTGCTGGGATTACAGGCTTGAGCCATTGTGCCTGGCCAATAGCTTTTTTTTTTTTTTTTTTTTTGAGATGGAGTCTTGCTCTTGTTGCCCTGGCTGGAGTGCAATGGCGTGATCTTGACTCACTGCAACCTCCGCCTCCCGGGCTGAAGCGATTCTCCTGTCTCAGCCTCCCGAGTAGCTGGGATTACAGGCACGGACCACCACGCCCGGCTAATTTTTGTATTTTTAGTAGAGACCAGGTTTCACCATGTTGGCCAGGCTGGTCTCGAACTCCCGACCTCAGGTGATCCGCCCTCCCCGACCTCCCAAATTGCTGGGATTACAGGCATGAGCCACCGCGCCTGGCCGGTTCCCTTTTTTTTTTTTTTTTTTTAGGTTTACCTGGGCTTTTTGGAGTGTACCCATGCAGCCAGGTGTGGTTCAGGGTCAGCTAGATATTTGAGTAGAGTTGGGCCGGGGGCGGTGGCTCACGCCTGTAATCCCAACACTTTGGGAGGCCGAGGCAGGCGGATCACGAGGTCAGGAGATCGAGAGCATCCTGGCTAACCGGTGAAACCCCGTCTCTACCAAAAATATTTTAAAAATTAGCTTGGGCGTGGTGGTGGGGGCCTGTAGTCCCAGCTACTTGGGAGGCTGAGGCAGGAGAACGGCGTGAACCCGGGAGGCGGAGTTTGCACCACTGCCCTCCAACCTGGGCGACAGAGCGAGACTCCGTCACAAAAAAAAAAAAAAAAAAAAATTTGTGTAGAGTTTATAGAAACCATTCCGGGTACCCTCTCTCCAGCTTTTCTTTTCCTGGATTTATTTCCTCACCTTCCTTTTGCTGTAGTTCTTCAAGCTGAGAAGACTGGATTTCCCCTGGTGTTTTAGCCGCCAGTCATGGTATGAACTAGAACTCACCCCCCAAGTAAAAGCTGTACAATAAGAAACTCGCCTTTCTTTTTTCTGAGTGTCAAGTCCCCTCCAGTTGCTCTATCTGCTTTTGTTTACCTTCCAGTGCCTTGCCTTTGGGTAATTGTTTTCTACGTTTTTTCCAGAGTTTGTAACTGTTGTCTGTGTGGGAGGGCTGGAATTTGAATCCAAGCGCGTCTGACTCCAAGCGTTTTCGTATGATAACATACTGCCCTCTAGTGGCTGGATGTGGGGAGCTGGTTTATGTGGGAGGAAGGGCATATTGGTAAATCTCTGAGGACTGCGTGTTTGGAAACATTGTTTATCGAAAACAATACCCACACATAGCAACAAATTACTTGCACAGAACAGTTTATGGTGAAAAACTGCCCAGCATCTTGTCACACTTAGTGCTTCTCTCCAGAATTTTTTTAGTTTTAAAATACTCTTGCATATTTTATTTTAAAATAATGGCCATATTCTCACAGGATACAAAACCCGAAATATACAGGATGCTACAAGCTAAAAACAACGCCGTCCACTAAGTTCAACTCTTCACAGACAGCCAGTGTTTCCTTCCATGGAGAATCTATACAGATTTAAGCAAATATGTACAAACAGTTTTTTTTTTTTTTGAAGACGAGTCTCGATCTGTCTCCCAGGCTGGAGTGCAGTGGTGCAATCTTGTCTCACTGCAACCTCCGCGTCCCAGGTTCAAGTGATTCTCCTGCCTCAGCCTCCCGAGTAACTGGGATTAAAGGCATGGGCCACCATGCCAGCTAATTTCTTTTTTTTTTTTTTTTTTGAGACGGAGTCTCGCTCTGTCGCCCAGGCTGGAGTGCAGTGGCGCGATCTTGGCTCACTGCAAGCTCCGTCTCCCGGGTTCACACCATTCTCCTACCTCAGCCTCCCAAGTAGCTGGGACTACAGGCGCCCGCCATCACGCCCGGCTAATCTTTTGTACATTAGTAGAGACGGGGTTTCACCGCGTTAGCCAGGATGGTCTCGATCTCCTGACCTCGTGATCTACCCGCCTCGGCCTCCCAAAGTGCTGGGATTACAGGCATGAGCCACCGCGCCTGGCCCTAATTTTTGTATTTTTAATAGAGATGGAGTTTCACCATGTTGTCCAGGCTGGTCTCAAACTCCTAAGCTCAAGCAATCTTCCTACCCCAGCCCCACAAAGTGCTGAAATCATGGGCAGGAGCCACTGCGCCCAGCCATTCTAGCTCGTGTTTTGCTGAGCATCTTTGCATGTCTTTGGGGTACATACACAGGGTGAGATAGTGGAGCACTGGCTACGCACATTTTTAGCGTTAATCGATATTGCCAATTCATTTCCCAAGTTTACGTGCCCACCAGCGTTGTAGACAAGTTCCAGTTTCTCCACATCCTGACCAACGCTTATTAGAATAAACTTTTGAACTGTTTTTGCTTTTAGTTCTTCCGTTGGTGACCTCCCCACTTTCAGATCAGCAGATCAAATCCCCATGCTGTTGACAGCACGCTGGGAGCAAAGAGCCAGGTGGAGCTTCTAACAAAGTCAGATCTTCTGATATTTTAAAAGCTGAGATACAATTCACAGGCCATAAAATTAACTCTTGGTTGGGCGTGGTGGCTATGCCTGTAATCCTAGCACTTTAGGAGGCCAAGACGGGCAGATCACTTGAGGCCAGGAGTTCAAGACCAGCATGGACAACATGATGAAATTCTATCTCTACTAAAAATACAAAAATTAGCCGGGCGTGGTGGCACATTCCTGTAATCCCAGCTACTCAGGAGGCTGGGACAAGAGAATCGCTTGAACCCGGGAGGTGGAGGTTGCAGTGAG
Source organism: Pongo pygmaeus (assembly GCF_028885625.2). Lineage (NCBI taxonomy): Eukaryota > Metazoa > Chordata > Mammalia > Primates > Hominidae > Pongo > Pongo pygmaeus. The sequence continues at coordinate 55,685,264 of NC_072393.2, forward strand.
CCAAGATTGTGCCACGGCACTCCAGCCTGGGTGACAGAACCAGACTTTGTCTCAAAAAAAAAAAAAAAAAGAAAGAAAAAAAGAAACGAAACCCACACCCCATCAGCAGTCACTATCCCCTCTCTCTCTGCACTCCCAGCCCCGGACAGCCCACTAACTACTTTCTGTTGCTATGGATTTGCCTATTCTGGGCATCTCATTATAAATGCAATCATATGTGTGACCTTTTGTGCTGGGCTTCTTTCAGCATGTTTTCCAGATCCATCCATACTGTAGCCTGTGTCAGGACGTCATTCCTTTTTTTTTTTTTTTTTCTGAGATGGAGTCTCACTCTGTTGTCCAGGCTGGAGTGCAGTGGTGCGATCTCGGCTCACTGCAAGCTCCACTTCCCGGGTTCACGCCATTCTCCTGCCTCAGCCTGCCGAGTAGCTGGGACTACAGGCACCCGCCATCACGCCTGGCTAATTTTTTGTATTTTTAGTAGAGACGGGGTTTCACCATGTTCGCCAGGATGGTCTCGATCTCCTGACCTCATGATCTGCCCGCCTTAGCCTCCCGAAGTGCTGGGATTACAGGCGTGAGTCACCGCACCCGGCCCGACGTCATTCCTTTTTAGGGCTAATACTCCATGGCACAGGTTAGACCACATTTTGTCTCCACTCATCAGCTGATGGGCTTTTGGGTTGTTTCCACTTCTGGGCTATGGTGAATGGTGCTGTTAGGGTCATTCATGTACATTTGTTTTGCCTCAGCCTCCCAAGTAGCTGGGATTAAAGGCGTCTGCCACCATGCCTGGCTAATTTTTATATTTTTGGTAGAGATGGGGTTTCACCATGCTGGCCAGGCTGGTCTCGAACTCATGACCTCGTGATCCGCCCACCTCGGCCTCCCAAATCATGTACATATTTTTGTGTGGACCCGTTTTCACTTTTCTTGGGTAGATAACTAGGAGGGGAATTGTGAAGCTGATTTTTTCTTTTATACATGTCTCACTCTGTCACCCAGGCTAGAATACAGAGGTGGGATCATAGCTGGACCTCCTGGGCTCAAGCCATCTTCTGGCTTCAGTCTCCCATGCAGCTGGGACTACAGGTGGGCACCACCATGCCCAGCTAATTTATTCTTTTTTGTAGAGATGGGGGGTCTTGCTACAATGGCCAGGCTGGTCGCCAACTCCTGGGTTCAAGCAGTCCTCCTGATTTGGCCTCCCAAAGTGTTGGGATTACAGTCGTGAACCATCTTGCTTGGGCTGATTTTTTTTTTAGATGGAGTCTCGCTCTGTCTCCAGGCTGCAGTGCAGTGGCGCGATCTCGGCTCACTGCAACCTCCAACTCCCAGGTTCAAGTGATTCTCCTGCCTCAGCCTCCCAAGTAGCTGGGACTACAGGCCGCGCCACCACGTCCAGTTAATTTTTGTATTTTTAGTAGAGACGGGGTTTCACTATGTTGGCCAGGATGGTCTCTATCTCTTGACCTCATGATCCACTCCTGCCTCAGCCCCCCAAAGTGCTGGGATTACAGGCATGAGCCACCGCGCCTGGCCATGCATTTCTCTTTAAAAAGAAAAATGGAGTCTGTAATCCCAGCACTTTGGGAGGCCAAGGCGGGTGGATCACTTGAGGTCAGGAGATCGAGAACAGCCTGACCAATGTGGTGAAACCCCTTCTCTACTTAAATAATACAAAAATTAGCCAGGCACCGTGGCTCACGCCTGTAATCTCAGCACTTTGGGGGGCCAAGGCAGGCGGATCACGAGGTCAAGAGTTCGAGACCAGCCTGGCCAACATAAGTGAAACCCCGTCTCTACTAAAAATACAAAAAAATTTACCTGGGCACGGTGGTGGGCGCCTGTAGTCTCAGTTCCATGGGAGGCTGAGGCAGGAGAATCGCTTGAACACGGGAGGCAGAGGTTGCAGTGAGCCGAGATCATGCCACTGCACTCCATACTGGGCGACAGGGTGAGACTCCGTCTCAAAAACAAAAAAAGAGAAATGGAAATCTAGTTTTTCACATGAAATCTCTCAGCTCCTTTTTTGCATTTGAAAACTTCATACAGTAAAATCCACTTCTTTTGGTGAACAGTTCTGAATTCTGATAAACCAGAGTCATGTAACCACCACAATCAAAATCCGGAACTGTTCCTTCACACCCCCCCTAGAATCTTGCTACTCCCCACTTTGGGGTCAATTTCTTCCCCCACCCTGGCAACCAAAGCTTTGTTCCTGGTTCGTATAGTTTCGCCTTTGCAGTGTCAGAATCAATCTTCCTGTTTTTATTTTCTATTGTTTTGATATGGGGTCTCACTCTGTAGCCCAGACTGGAGTGCAGTGGTGCTATCTCAGCTCACTGCAGCCTCCACCTCCTGGGTTCAAGCAATTCTCCCATCTCAGCCTCCTGAGTAGCTGGGATTACAGGGGTGCTCCACCACACCCAGCTAATTTTTGTATTTTTAGTAGAGACAGGGATTCACCATGTTGGCCAGGCTTGTTTCGAACTCCTGACCTGAGGCAATCCACCTGCTTTGGCCTCCCAAAGTGCTGGGTTTACAGGTGTGAGCCACCAGGCCCACCCATCTTCCTGTTTTTTTTTGGTTTTTTTTGAGATGGAGTCTCGCTCTTGCTGCCCAGACTGGAGTGCAGTGGTGTGATCTCAGCTCACTGCAACCTCCACCTCCGGAGTTCAAGCAATTCACTTGCCTCAGCCTCCCAAGTAGCTGGGATTACAGGCCTGCGCCACCACACCCGCTTAAGTTTGTATTTTTTTTAGTAGAGATGAGGTTTCACCATGTTGGCCAGGCTGCTCTCAAATACCTGACCTCAAGTGATCCACCCACCTTGGCCTCCCAAAACGCTGGGATTACAAGTGTGAGCCACTGCACCTGGCCCGTTTTTATTTATTATTTTTATTTTTATTTTGGGACAGAGTCTCACTCTGTCGCCCAGGCTGGAGTGCAGTGGCGCGATCTTGGCTCACTGCAACCTCTGCCTCCAGGTTCAAGCAATTCTCCTGCCTCAGCCTCCTGAGTAGCTGAGACTACAGGCGCATGCCACGACGCCCGGCTAATTTTTTATATTTTCAGTAGAGACAGGGTTTCACCCTGTTAGCCAGGATGGTCTCAATCTCCTGACCTCGTGATCCGCCCGCCTCAGCCTCCCAAAGTGTTGGGATTATAGGTGTGAGCCACCACGCCCGGCCCGTTGTTAAATCTTTACAAGTAACTATAATCTTCTGGAAGCGCTGTCTGTGAGCTTCTTGAAGCTGGAGCCCTCGGCAGGCATGCCTGCCATCAGCGCCACCAAGCCCAGGTCTTGCTCTAAACTTCAGATCATTGTCTAAGGAAACTCTGCTCAAAAAAGACACTATTTGTCTCATTTCCCGTCTCTTTCTTCTGCTACAGCTGAAGCTGTGGTTCTGCTCTTGCTTCCTCTCCAAGTACTTTAGAACCTTAAATGACAGAACAGTGTGAGGTGACTCAAGCCTGTAATCCCAGCACTTTGGGAGTCCGAGGCATGTGGATCACTTGAGGTCAGGAGTTCAAGACCAGCCTGGATGGCCACGTGCAGTGGCTCACGCCTGTAATCGCAGCACTTTGGGAGGCCGAGGTGGGTGGATCACGAGATCAGGAGATCGAGACTGTCCTGGCTAACACGGCGAAACCCTGTCTCCACTAAAAATACAAAAAATTAGCCGGGCGTGGTGGTGGTCGCCTGTAGTCCCAACTACTCGGGAGGCTGAGGCAGGAGAATGGCGTGAACCCAGGAGGCGGAGCTTGCAATGAGCCAAGATCGCACCACTGCACTCCGGCCTGGGCAAAAGAGCGAGACTCCGTCTGGGGAAAAAAAAAAAAATGACCAGCCTGGCCAACATGGCAAAAATCCATCTCTACTAAAAATACAAAAAAAAAACAAAACAAAAACAAAAAAAAAAAAACTAGCTGGCTGTGGTGGCAGCACCTGTAGTCCCAGCTACCCAGGAGGCTGAGGCAGGAGCCAAGATCATGCAAGTGCACTCCAGCCTGGGCAATAGAGCAAGGCTCCATCTCAAAAAAAAAACCAGAACAGATTGGAGCCAGGATTTTGACCTCCCCACCCTGAACTGCACAAAGAGTCTGTGAACAGAGTGGTGTTCAGGTTCCTTTGGGAAAACACAGGTGCAAGATTAGAAACCCTTCGGGTTGTTACTGGAGGCACCGGTGATCTGTTCAACATATGAACAAGACTGGGGTTCTTAGAGGGCTGAGAAAGCTGGAAGGATTTGGGTGGTTAACAGGTCTTGGGAAGAGGACAAGGATTAGGGATGTTGAAGGAAAGGGCATGACATGGAACTCTGGGTATGGAGGGATGGGGTGGGAGCTTGTGGAGGTGGAGGCCAGTGGGTCTTAGGGGAGTGAGGGTATGAAGGATGGGGGAAGTCCAGGACAAAGTCTCGGGGGGTCTCAGAGGCAACTGGCTCCTGGGGGAACCTGGCTTCTGTCACTCCCTCGAGCACGTGTGACTTTGCTCAAGTTGTGCCTTCTTGCGCCACTGCACTCCAGCCTGGGGAGTGGAAAAGTATTACTCACTGAACAGGATGATGCATGCACTGTGATTCACTTTGGTTGAAACCTCATGTGTACTCACATAAAGAACAGGAAGGACAGAACCTAGGTGGCATCGCTCTGCGAGGCAGGAATGCTGTCTTTAGTTTTTTTTGTTGTTGTTGTTGTTTTTTGAGACAGAGTCTCACTTTGTCGTCCAGGCTGGAGTGCAGTGGCATGATCTCAGCTCACTGCAACCTCCGCCTCCCTGCTTCAAGCAATTCTCCCGCCTCAGCCTCCCGAGTAGCTAGGACTACAGGCGCCGACCACCACACCCGGCTCATTTTTGTATTTTTAGTAGAGACGGGGTTTTCACCATGTTGGCCAGGCTGGTCTCGAACTCCTGACCTCGTGATCCATCCGCCTCAGCCTCCCAAAGTGCTGGGATTACAGGCGTGAGCCACCGCACCCGGCCTGTCTTTATTGTTTTAATCTTTGCTTGTCTCCATGCTGTTTTTCACACTGCCCAGCAGCTGCTTTTGCGACTTGATGGTTATTAAACACAAGGCCTTAAGGTCAGCCCCTACATTCCCAGTCAAGTCTGATGCCACCGGGCTGGTTCCTGGTCCCCGCTCTGCCCTGGCTCCCTCACTCTCCCCTGTACGCCCTCTGCTCCTTAAATCTGCAAAGTGCGTTGCTGCCTCTGGGCCTTTGCACTCGCGGTTTCCTCTTCCTTTCCCCCTCAGGCAGCCACAGGTGGGGGCGTGGTGCTCCTGCCCGCCTTTCCTAGTCCGGGTGCTGCGAACTTTTTCACAGAACTGCACTTCCTTTGTGGGTCTAATCACACTGCAGCCCGGAAGACACGCTCCTGGGCATTTCCTGTTCTTCAAACCTGGCAAAAATCCGGGAACCCTAACAAAGAACTCGAGGAATTTCTATGTAGCTCATTAAAGTGGCGCACTCACACGGTCTTGGCTTAGACTTGGACTTCCGGCCACTCAACCAATTTTAATGCTGTGCATTTGCGTTCTATTCAGGTTTTTTTCTTTTTCTTTTTTTTTTCTTCTTTTGAGATGGAGTCTCGCTCTGTTGCCCAGGCTGAAGTGCAATGGTGCGATGTTGGCTCACTGCAACCTCCGCCTCCTGGGTTCAAGCGATTCTCCTGCCTCAGCCTCTCGAGTAGCTGGGATTACTGGTGTGCACCACCATGCCCGGCTAATTTTTGTATTTTTAGTAGACAGGGTTTCACCATGTTGGCCAGGCGGGTCTCGAATTCCTGACCTCAAGTGATACGCTGGCCTGGGCCTCCCAAAGTGCTGGGATTACAGGCATGAGCCACTGTGCCTGGCCAGATTTTGTTCTTAATGTGAGACCACATTCAATATGCTTAGCCCGCTCTTTCAAACTCCAGCGTGCGCTGTAGGAGCGCTGTTTGCATGGCCCGGCATCCTCGCCTGCCCTGTCCCCGGGGCGCCCACGCCGCGAATGAAGGCGCCACGTCCTTGCGCACCCAAGCCGGTTTATTTGGTCTCCCGCACACACTCAGGCCTGCATCACTGGCCGCGATTTCTCCGCTTGCAGCTTCACTCCGGAGCCGGCGAAGCCGGTACCGCCCTGGGGGAGGTAGAGAGAAGGGCGAGGTGGAGGCCGGCCCGGGGGTGACCAGTGGGGCTCCAGGTGGTAGTGGGGATTCCTAAGCGGGTCAAGGTGAAGCGGCTTGCTGGCTAAGGAGTAGGAGTTGGGGAGAGGGCGAGGCGACCGCAGTGGGCATGGATGGACAGGGCGCAGGGCGCAGAGAAGAGGGTAGAGTGTGGCAGGGGAGGAGCCTTGGGAGGGAGCGTGTGAAGGAGAGGGGTGGAGCCTTGGAAGGCTGGAAGCAGGGGAGGGGCGGGACCTTAAAACATAGGGCGGGGGGGGGGGGGGCCTTGAAAAGGAAGGAGGAGGCGGGGCCTAGGAGAGCAGGAGGAAAGGGCGGGGCCTTGCAGGAGAAAGAGGGGGGCCTTACAGAGCAGAGAAGCTGGGGCCTTGGAGAGTTGGGGGAAGGGGAAGGGACGAGGCCTTGGAGGGGGTGAAGGGGAGGGGCGGGGCCTTGGAGGGGGTGAAGGGGAGGGGCGGGGCCTTGGAGTGCGGGGGGAAGGGGAGGGGTGGGACTCTTACCCGCTGCAGCACGATGATGTCGCGGTCTGTGAGTTTGTCTCCAGTCACAGGGTCCACCATGTCCTTCCGAATCAGCTTCTCCACGCATTCGAGGGTGACCACTGCCCCACTACGGTGAGGCCGAAGGCGGGAGACTCTGATCAGAGGCCTTCCTGGGGACCTACTGGCCCCAAAGCTGGCCCGCCCCGCAGGTTCCCGGGTGGTCCCTTCCCTCCCCTCCCAGGTGACTCACGAGGGCCGCAGCACAGCGCAGGGGGTGGCGTTGCTCAGGCTGTCGCGGGTCACGGCGCACACGTAGCGCTCGCTGCGCGTGATGAGCCCCACGCGGTCCACGGAGCTGTCTAGCGGTGTGAAGTGCACGGGCGTCAGGTCCGACATGCGCAGGGGCTTCCCCGACATGGGGCAGGTCACCGTGCGGGACTGCAAGGGGCAGAGAGGCGGGCTCAGTAGGCAGGGCTGGCGCAGGTGGAGAGCGCGTGGTCCCTGTGCGTGAGGACGGTGGGGAACCCTGGCGCCCTGGCACAGTGCGTGCTGGGGCGCTGTGGGGGCTCACCGGCTTCTCCAGCTTGGTGGCCTTGGCTTCGGGTGTCAGCGACGGGATCCAGAAGCTGGGCAGCACTTTGTCCTTGTCCTTACTTGGAGGACCCACACTGGGCCCAGGTTGGATATCATCTGTGGGGGAAGGAAGGGACTCAGATGCCGCCCCCTGGGCCCGCCCAGTCCGCGGCGCCCCGCCCCCCAACCCACAACAAGCCCAACCTGAGTCACCTGGGCTGGTGCCCGAGAGGGCCTTGGCTGTGAAAGGGTTGAGGGGCCGGCTCACGATGGCCGACTCCTTCTCCAGGAATCCCCGCACATGGTCCTGCGAGGCCGCCCGCTGAAGCTCCTTCTGCTCCTCGCGCCTGGTGCCCCGCTGCTTCTCGTAGGCCTGCGTCGGGGAAAGTGGGCTGAGCATCTGCCCGTGAGGCTGGGGGTATCTTCCTCCCATTTCACAGGTAGGTAAACTGAGGCCCGCAAAGGGGACCCTCTGATGGAGGCACTATCTGGCAGAGGGTGGTCACTGCCTGGGCGGGTGTGAACCTTACTGCGTTGTATAGCCAGAGCGCCAGGGCTCAAAGCCCATCTCTGTCACTCTGTGGCCTAAGTGAGCACTATGACCTCTCCTGGCCTCAGTTTCTTCATCTATAAAACAGGCTAACGGTGGTTACCCACCTCAGTGACTCACTGAAGGGTTACATAAGGTGAGTGTTTAAAGCATGGAGAGCCTCACCTGGCACTCAACTAAGCATTTAATTAATGTCACCTGCTGGCCAATTAGGTTTTCTATACAGTGCATGCCCCAGACCGTGTTTGGGACGGGGGATGTAGACTCCAGATCTAAGGGAATGCTGAGGAGCCCGTGTCTACGGACGGGCAGTGAGTGAGGACGGGAGGAGTGAAGCCATGTCCTGAGCTCAGCCCTGCCTGGTGCACAGCAGGTGCCCGGGCGGTGCTGCAGTTTGAGACCACCCTGGGCCACCCAGCTGAGTGAGGAGGTAACAGTGACAGTGATGGATGCTCATGAGGGCCTCCGACATGACCACCAGGCTGCGTGGAGGACATGGGCACAGGGGGAGCCACTTGCTTGGGACAAAAAGCCCAATAAGCACGTGACCTGTAGTGTTTCCTGAGCGCCAGCAACCAGGCAGGGGAAGAGGGGGACAGACCCACTGTGCCTCAAACAGGGCCCCTCCTACCCATCAAATGGCTTTGTCCGTGGAAGGCCAGGCCGGGTTCCCAGTAACACGCCTTGAGAATGCTCATCTGCGTGTGCCTCCCAGGTGCCCTGCTGTGTCCTCTGATTTGGCCGTCAGCCCGTTTTACACATGATGAAACTGAGGCCCAGAAAAAATGAGGTGGTGATGTCAATTCATGTAGCACATCTTTTTTTTTTTTTAAACAGAATCTCATTCCATTACCCAGGCTGAAGTGCAGTGGTGCCATGGTGCCATCTCAGCTCACTGCAACCTCTACCCATGGGTTCAAGTGATTCTCCTGCCTCAGCTTCCCGAGTAGCTGGGATTACAGGCGCCCGCCATGCCCAGCTAAATTTTTTTTTTTTTTTTTTTTTTTTTTTTTTTGTATTTTTAGTAGAGACAGGGTTTCACCGTGTTGGCCAGGCTGGCCTCTAACTGTTGACCTCAAGTGATCCGCCTGCCTCGGCCTCCCAAAGTGCTGGGATTACAGGTGTGAGCCACCACCCCCAACCCATTTAGCACATCTTTACTAAGGACCTAAGCCACAGGGGGGGAAAACTCGAAGTCCAGAAGGGAAAGTGGGCATGTGTCAGACAGCCACATGTAGAGTTACAACTATGCCAAGTGCTAAGAGAAGAGGTGACTGGGGTAGATCCAGGGGACTGGCAAGAGCTCAGAGGAGGCAGCACCTGGGCTGAAATTGGTGAGGAGGATTTGGCCGGAAGCAGAAGGGGAATGGTGTACCAGGCAGAGGGAACTGAGATCGGAGGGCTCTGAGTGGCTCTGCCTGTGAGCTCAGACTCAAAAGCTCCTGCCTCCCTGTGCCTCCTTCTCCCCATCCCCATCACCTTCATTTGCCGGGCAATCTCCTTCTTCTGGTGCAGAATGTACTCCAGGATGGCCTCACGCTCATACAGGTAGCCATCTGGGCTGCAAAGACAGGGTGCAATGAGAAAGAAAGAAAGTGATCCTCCCGCCTCGGCCTCCCGAAGTGCTGGGATTACAGGCAGAAGCCATCATGATCAGCCCCAAGTTCAATTATTTGCTAGAATTCACAGAACTCAGCAAAGCTGTTATACTCATGGTGATAGTTCACTGCAGTGAAAGGATGCAGATTAAAATCAGCAAGGGAAAAAGGCACATGGGGCAGAATCTAGTAAAGAATAGATTTGAGCTTCCAGCTGTCCTCTCCCAATAGAGCTGCAGGGAAAGTGCTTCATTCTCTCAGCAACAATGTGTGCCATATATTGTTGCAGCCAGGAGTTCGAGACCAGCCTGGGCAACAAAGTGAGATCCCCTCTCTACAAAAAACAAACAAACAAAAACTCTAGGTGTGGTAGTGCACACCTGTGGTTCCAGCTACTCGCGGGGGCTGAGGCAGGAGGATCACCTGAGCCTGGGAGATCAGTGATGTCCCCAAGATGTCCCCATTGCACTCCAGCCTGGGCAACAAAGTGAAGACTCTGTCTCAAAAAAAAAAAAAAAAAAAAAAAAAAAAAAAAAACCTGAAGGTGGCCTTGGGGGCTCTGAGCATTAATTACTGTCTTCTACAAAATATACCACTAATTGAGCACGTATTTAGTGCCTGGACTCAGCACCTGTTAAGCCTTTGCCCTACCACCAGAGGTAGGTCATGGGAAGTCTCCAAAGGCGAGCTGCTCCGATGGCCTCGGCAATGCTCCAAGAGCCCTACACCCCATTAGAAGTATGTTCCTTTCCATCTGTTCCACACTATGAAACAGACGCTAGGATCATGCCCACGTCTCAGGTGAGAATACAGAGGCTCTGAGGATAAACTGCTCATCCAGGGTTCCCTGGCTGTGCAGGTGGCCAGACCCACGCACACAGCCTCCTCCTGGCGGTTCCCTTGCCCTCCCCACCCAGACCTACCCATCCCTGTTCCCAGCTCACGTGACAACAGGATCGTGGCAAGGCTGCAGGGAGAGACAACAGCAGTCGAAGTCCTTCACGGCATCCCGGCTCAGTCGAATGTTCTGGGTCCCATAGCCTGAGGCCACTGGGGACAGAGATGGGCAGAGTGATGGAGGGGCGGAGCAACAGGAGACATGTCTGTCTCCAAAGCCCCAGAGAGAGGCACAGAGACAACGAGGTGGTGGGGGTGGGGGACCCAGAGAGAAACAGGCAGTCGGGAGCCGCTGTCTGTGTGCTGGGGCCATGGGCTGAACCCACAGGGAGGTGTCAACCCTGGAGGGTGAGAGGCAGACAGGCCTGGTCACTGAGTGGCAGCTCGGTGGAGGGGCTGACAGCTGACTCCCCTCCACCCTTCTGGCTGTGACCAAGCTCAAGTGCCTGTCCCTCTTTGGGCCTCAGTTTCTTCCGCTGGAACATGGGGTAACAAGAGCACCCTCCCTGACGCTCTGTTGGGAGGAGTGAGTTCATGCGCAGAAGGCAGAGAACACAGTGCCGGGCCACATGGGGGCGTGGGATCACCCAGCTGTTGTTTACATGGTCATGGCCATCAGTGTATGTCAGGGGCGGGAGACAGGGACACAGAGGAAACAAAACCTCGGGCACGAGGGGAGATGGTGACTCCAAGACACAGCCATCTCCCGCCCCGCCCCACCCCAGCCCTGCACCTGTGTCCTTCTTCTTCTCGTGGTAGGTGTAGACGGCCCCCGCGGTGCAGTTCTTGCCATGCCGCGTCATCCTAGGGAGGAAGGGACAGTGGCAGGACTGTGGTGACCAGAGGCAGGCAGCACAGGGAAGACCTCTACAGCCCTCAGAGCTGATCTGCCCCCTCAATGGGAAAGCGGAGGCGGAGAAGGGGGGGTGAGGTGGAAGAGAGGGAGGGCACGTGGTCGCCAGGCCTCCTCCAGGAAGTCCCCCTTCCAGACTCACCTAGACTCATTTATATATGAAAATAGCACCTTTAACAACAAAACTCTTTGTTTGGAGGTAAGAGGGCGGGAGACCAGGATTCAAAGTCTAGCCACTACTTCAGATTAGCTGGGGTAGTGGCTGTGCCATTTAATGGAGGGGGAAAAAAAAAGACACCAAGGGGGCCACTATTGTTGATGAATCCACTCCACCTTCCCTTCCCCTCTCATATCTGGAGGCTCTGACTGAGGCCAAGGTGTGGACCAGCCCAGTGATTGGCTCAAGGCTTGGCACTTAGCTAAGGCTTGACCCAATCGCTGCCTGCCAGTCCACTAGCAACTGGATCTAGCAGCTGTGATTATGTCTCAGATCGACCGATCAGAGGGCAGGTCAGAGTAGGGCTCTGTGTCTAGGGGAAGAGCTACCTCCACACCCACTGCAGGTAAAGGAGGAAGAGAAGACCCCAGAACCCTGGAGCTCAATTCAAAAAGCAAAACTTTTTTATTCTGTAAGTTTTCAAACACATACAAAACCAGAATAGTATAAGGAACCCCCATGTACCCATGTCCTGGGGTCCAGCAGCTGTCAACATTTTGCCACCTTACTTTGATACCTTTGATCATTCCCCATACTTGAGGGCAACCCCCACCCTTTTAAATGAGTTTATTGAGACATAATTCACATACCATAAAATTAACCCTTTTAAAGTGGTTTCAGACCAGGTGTAGTGGCTCATGCCTGCAATCCCAGCACTTTGGGAGGCTGAGTCAGGTGGATCACTTGAGTTCAGGAGTTCGAGACCAGCCTGGCCAACATGGTGAAACCCCGTCTCTACTAAAAATACAAAAATTAGCTGGGCGTGGTGGCGCACGCCAGTAATCCCAGCTACTCGGGAGGCTGAGGCACTGAGAATCACTTGAGCCCAGGAGGCAGAGGTTGCAGTGAGCCAACATCGTGCCACTGCACTCCAGCCTAGAAAGAGCGAGGCTCTGTCGCAATTAAAAAAAAAAAAAAAGACATTGCCTAAGCCAAGATAATGCACATTTATTCCTATGTTTTCTTCTAGGGGTTTGATCATTTTCACTTTTACTTTTTGAGTTAATTTTTGTGTATGGTGTGAGGAAGGGAGCCCCCTACTTTTTTGGAGTTCATTTGTAAAAGGAGAACCCCTGAACCCACAGAGGCTGGGCAGCTTTCACCAAGACTGCTTGGCCAGTAAACAGCCTGCATGCCTTTTTGTTTGTTTTTTGAGACAGAGTTTCACTCTTGGTGCCCAGACTGGAGTGCAATGGCATGATCTTGGCTCACTGAAACCTCTGCCTCCCAAGTTAAAGCTATTCTCCTGCCTCAGCCTCCCAAATAGCAGGGATTACAGGTGCCTGCCACCACGCCTGGCTAATTTTTTTGTATTTTTAGTAGAGACAGGGTTTCACCATGTTGGCCAGGCTGGTCTTGAGCTCCTGACCTCAGGTGATCCACCCACCTCAGCCTCCCAAAGTGCTGGGATTACAGGCGTGAGTCACTGTGCCTGGCCCCTGCAGGCTTTTTTATCCCTTAAAAGGATTTAGAGTCAGGCTCAGGGCTCACGCCTGTAATCCCAAAACTTTGGGAGGCTGAAGCAAGAGGACTGCTTGAGCCCAGGAGATGGAGATGAGCCTAGGCAACACAGCAAGATCCATCTCTACTAAATTTAAAAAGAAGTTAATGGCCAGGTGCAGTGGCTGATGCCTGTAATCCCAGCACTTTGGGAAGCTGAGGCGGGGGTGGATCACGAGATCAAGAGATTGAGACCATCCTGGCCAACATGGTGAAACCCTGTCTCTACTAAAAATACAAAAATTAGCTGGGTGTGATGGCACACGCCTGTAGTCCCAGCTACTCACGAGGCTGAAACAGGAGACTCACTTGAACCTGGGAGGTGCAGGTTGCAGGGAGTGGAGATTGCACCACTGCACTCCAGCCTGGTGACAGACAGAGACTGTCAAAAGAAAAGAAAGAGAGGAGAAGAGAGAAGAGAGAAAATCTAGTAACATTATATACTAGTCTCACTCATCTCTAAGTTGCCACCTAAAAATTCTCCCAAGCTTAAACAGTTGCAAAGGATACAATTTCCAGCAATGTAAATGTGTAGCTCATGGAATCTAAATACTGTAATGATTTGAGACCTTTTTAAAAATGCAAGAAAAAGCTGTTTCAACAGCAGAAAATTGTACATGTCCTGTTTTTCTCTTTGAACTTGTATTTCCGTTCCACTTCCCTCTCTGCCAGCCATTTTTAATCTAACATCGTTTTTTCTTTGTGGGTTTTTTTTTTTGAGACAGGGACTCACTCTGTTGTCCAGGCTGGAGTGCAGTGGTACAATCACAGATCACTGCAGCCTTGACCTCCTGGGCTCAAGTGATTATCCTGCCTCAGCCTCCCGAGTAGCTGGGACTACAGGCATGTGCCACCATGCCCAGCTAATTTTTGTATTTTTAGTAGAGATGGGGTTTTGCCATGTTGCCCAGGTTGGCCTCGAACTCCTGGACTCAAGTGAACTCCCGGCCTCCCAAAGTGTTGGGATTACAGGTGTGAGCCACCGCACCTGGCACATCATATCTTTTGTGCTTGAAAATTCTTTTTTTTTTTTTGAGATGGAGTTTTGCTCTTGTTGCCCAAGCTGGAGTGCAATGGCACGACCTCAGCTCACTACAACCTCCGCCTCTTGGGTTCAAGCAATTCTCCTGCCTCAGCCTCCTAAGTAGCTGAGATTACAGGTGCACGCCACCATACCCGGCTAATTTTTTGTATTTTTAGTAGAAACAGGGTTTTACCATATTGGCTAGGCTGGCCTTGAACTCCTGACCTCAGGTGATCCACCCACCTCGGCCTCCCAAAGTGCTGGGACTACAGGTGTGAGCCACCATGTCTGGCCTGAAAATACTTGCTTTAGTGATCAACCTGTTATATATCTCTGCAAGAAATAAAAAATATGGATAGGAAATCCTTTTAAACATTTGCCATCGTTCCTAGGCTATAAGAGTCCAATATTCTTCTAGATCAGTGGTTCTCAAAGTGTGGGTCCCAGGACCCTGTGGTCCCCCAACACATTTCTAGAGAGTCTGCAAGGTCAAAACTGTTATCTTAATAATACTAAGATATTATTTGCCTTTCTGATTCTCATTCTCTCACAGGTACACCAGAGGCTCCATGAGGTGTGATACTGCAACACTAAATTAGTAGTAATTTGTTACAACAATGATAGGAAACTAATATAGTCACCAGGGAAACACACATTAAAACTTCACTGAGGGCTGAGCGCAGTGGCTAACGCCTGTAATCCCAGCACTATGGAGGCTGAGGCGGGCAGATCACTTGAGGTCAGGAGTTTGAGTCCAGTCTGGCCAACATGGCAAAACCCCATCTCTACTAAAAATACAAAAAGTTAGCTGGGCGTGGTGGTGTGCACCTGTAATCCCAGCTACTGGGGAGGCTGAGGCATGAGAATCGCTTGAACCTGGGAGGTGGAGGTTGCAGTGAGCCGAGATCACGCCACTGCACTCTAGCCTGGGGGACAGAGCGAGACTCCATCTCAAAAAAAAACGTCATTGAGATACCTCCCCACATGCACCACAAGGGTTGCAATTAGACAGAGGGGTGCAGGCGAGGACATGGAGCTACTAGAACCCTCGTGCACTGCTGAGGGGAGTGCAGACCAGCACAACCACTTTGGAAAGCAACTGTCAGTATCTACTGAAGCCAGGCATATGCCAATCCTATGAGCCAGCAATTCCTCTCCCACGTATACACCAAACAGAAGGGTACACCTGTTTACAAGACACATACACTGCCCTATTCACAATGGCTCATAAACTGGAAACTACCCATGCCTGTCAGCACAGAGTAGATAAAGAAACTGGGCCATAATCACATAATGGAAACACCCAGCAATGAGACACAACAGCCTACTGTCATACCCATAGTATAGCTGAATCTCACAGACGCCATGCAGGCGAGACACCAGACACGCAAAAGAAAACTTACTGTATGATCCCATTCATATGATGTTCAAAAACTCACAAAGTAATTACCACACTAGAAGTTATGTGTGGGTGGGTGTGGTGGCTCACACCTATAATACGAGCAAGTGGGGAGGCCAAGGCAGGAGGATCGTTTGAGCCCAGGAGTTTGAGACCAGCCTGAGCAACACAGCAAAACCTTGTCACTACAAAACATAGAAAAATTAGCTGGGCATGGTGGTGCATGCCTGTAGTCGCAGCTACTTGGTAGTCTGAGATGGATCACCTGAGCCCAGGGAGGTCAAGGCTGCAGTGAGCCATGATTGGGCCATTGCACTCCAGCCTGGGAGTCAGAGTGAGACCCTGTCTCAAAAAAAAAAAGTCAGGCGCCTTTGGGAGGAAGAAGGTTGGGGTGACTAGGAGGGGCACAGGTAGCATCTGGGAGGCTGGAAATGTTGTTTCTTGATCTGGGTGCTGGTTACATGGGTGTGTTTGCTCTGAAACTCGCTGGGTTAGACAGTTATGCTTTCTGTACTTCTCTGTACATGTTATAAAAAGAAATTGGCTGGGCGCCATGGTGCACGCCTGTAATCTCAGCACTTCGGGAGGCTGAAGCTGGAAGATCACTTGAGCTCAGGAGTTTGAGACTAGTCTGGGCAACATATTGAGACCCCCATCTCTACAAAAAAATAAAAAATAAAAATTAGCTGGGTGTGGTGGCGCACGCCTGTAATCCCAGCTACTCAGGAGGCTGAAGCAGGAGGACTGCTTGAGCCTGGGAGGTCAAGGCTGCAATGAGCCAAGATGGAGCCACTGCTCTCCAGCCTGGGCAATAGAGTGAGAACCTGTCTCAAAAAAAAAAAAAAAAAAGAAAGAAAGAAATTAATGGTGGGGGAACCCCCACTCCATCTTGGACATCATTCCCCATCAGCCCACCAGGCACGTCCTTGGTCTCTATGTGGCTACAGATTCATCCCTGAATGAACGCAACTCTTGGATTTGACACCTGTGGACAGACATCCTTGTCCACTATGACAAAGGAGTTTGGCACCCAATGTCTAGCACGTGTCCAAGGATGTTTTTCAGATAAATTCTTTTTTTCTTTCTTTCTTTTTTTTTTTTTTTGAGACGGAGTCTCGCTCTGTCGTCCAGGCTGGAGTGCAGTGGCGCGATCTTTGCTCAGTGCAACCTCTGCCACCCGAGTTCACGCCATTCTCCTGCCTCAGCCTCCCGAATAGCTGGGACTACAGGCGCCCGCCACCACGCCTGGCTAATTTTTTGTATTTTTTAGTGAAGACGGGGTTTCACCGTGTTAGCCAGGATGGTCTCCATGTGTTGACCTCGTGATCCGCCCGCCTTGGCTTCCCAAAGTGCTGGGATTACAGGCATGAGCCACCGCGTCTGGCCTTTTCTTTCTTTTAAGACACGGTCTCACTCTGTCATCTAGGCTGAATGCAGTGGTACAATCATAGCTCACTGCAGCCTCAAACTCCTGGGCTCAAGTGATCCTCCCACCATAGCCTCCCAAGTAGCTGGGAATACAGGCATGCACCACCATGCCCAGCTAATTTTTTATCCAGATGGGGTCTTGCTATGCTGTCCAGGTTGGTCTTGAACTCCTGGGCTCAAGTGGTCCTCCTGCTTTGACCTCCCAAAGTGCTAGGATGAAGGGTATGAGCCACTGCACCCAACACTGCTTTTAAGATAAATTTTAAAAGTGGAATAACTGGTTCAAAGGGTGTGTGCATTTAAAATGTGGTTAGAAGCTGGGCCGAGTGCAGCGGTGTTTACAACTAATTGATCACAACCAGTTACAGATTTCTTTGTTCCTTTCCATTTCCCCTCCTTCACTCGACCAGCCTTAAAAAAATAAATACATATATATAAATACATATATATATATATATATATATATTTTTTTTTGAGACAGAGTCTCACTGTCACACAGGCTGGAGTGCAGCGGCATGATCTTGGCTCACTGTAACCTCTGCCTCCCAGGTTCAAGCAAATTCTCCTGCCTAAGCCTCCTGAGTAGCTGGGATTACAGGTGCGTGCCACCGTGCCCAGCTAATTGTTGTATTTTTAGTAGAGATGGGGTTTCGCCATGTTGGCCAGGCTGGTCTTGAACTCTTGACCTCAGGTGGTCCACCTGCCTCAGCCTCCCAAAGTGCTGGGATTACAGGCATGAGCCACCGCGCCCAGCCAAAAAAATTTTTTTTGTTTGTTTTTAGACAGAGTCTCGCTCTGTTGCCAAGGCCGGAGTGCAGTGGCGCGATCTCGGCTCACTGCAAGCTCCGCCTGCCGGGTTCAAGTGATTCTCCTGCCTCAGTCTCCCGAGTAGCTGGGACTACAGGCACCCACCACCACGCCCGGCTAATTTTTTGTATTTTTAGTGGAGATGGGGTTTCACTGTGTTAGCCAGGATGGTCTCGATCTCCTGACCCTGTGATCCGCCCGCCTCGGCCTCCCAAAGTGCTGGGATTACAGGCGTGAGCCACCGCGCCCAGCTGCAAAAATTTTTTTGTTGGAATTTACTAGTTGCTCTCCCTACAAACTGCACAGGTCTATATACCTCCAACAACATGAGAGAACCACTCCTCACAACTTTGCCCCAGGGCTTCCTGGTACTGGCTCTGAGCTGTGCCTGGGTCAGCAAGGAACCTCCCGCACCGTGCTGTGGAAAATGTGGCATCAGTGAGAGACTGGGAGAAGATATTTGTAATGCCTACAATCAACAAGGGACTAATATCATTTTTATTTTTATTTTATTTATTTTGAGGCAGAATCTTGCTCTGTTGCCCAGGTTGGAGTGTAGTAGCATGATCTTGGCTCACTGCAACCTCTCTGCCTCCTGTGTTCAAGCGATTCTCCTGCCTCAGCCTCCCCAGTAGCTGGGATTATAGGTGTCTGCCACCAGGCCCGGCTAATTTTTTTGCTTTTTTTTTTTTTTTTTTTTTTTTTTAAGTAGAGACGGGGTTTCACCATGTTGGCCAGGCTGGTCTCGAACTCCTGACCTCAGGTAATCCAGCCGCCTTGGCTTCCCAAAGTGCTGGGATTACAGGCATGAGCCACCACACCCGGCCAACAAGGGACTAATATGTAGAATAGTCAGTTCTACTATAATGCACGCATTCATAGAAATCACAGCAATATGCAAAATCCTGCAGTCAAAACCACAAGACTTACAGAGAAAACAGGATTGTGTCACAATCCTCGTAAACTTTGTCAGTGATGCTTAAAGAAAAAGACAAGAACAGAATACAAAAGGAGAGAACAGTTTCACACAGGCTAGGTGGTTAAGACATACCAACATACTCCAAAAAATATGGCACTTGATCTTGACAAAGACTTGAAGTTTGTTGTGGCAATGGGTGTGGGGTGGAGGGAGCGCCTTGTGAATTACTGTGATGTGGTGGAAAGAGGGTTATTTGAGATCTGATGGAAAGTCCTAGTACCAGATGTGGATGGGTGTGGCTCCTAATACGCGGGGAACTGCGGTGGTGGTATTTGTTTGAAGTGCCGTGTATGTGTGCTTTGTGTATTCCTACACACATACTTATAGCAGAGTGTGGTTTCCTGGATTCACCTTGGATGCACGTAAGCAAATGTGAAATTGGTGTTATGCTCAAATTGTTCCCTGATATATCAACTGCATTGGAATAAATTCACATTTTCAAAATAAGCATTATAGCAGAACTGATGGTACATGAAACTCCAGCAAATCAAGAAGAAAATAACAGCCACTCCAATAGAAAGATGAGTAAAAGAAGCTGGGTGCCGAGGCTCATGCCTGTAATCCCAACACTTTGGGAAGCCAAGGCAGGAAGATTGCTTAAGGCCAGGAGTTCAAGACCAGCCTGGGCAATATAGCTAGACCCCATCTCTAAATAAAGAAAAAAAAAAGTTTGTTTTTTTTTTTTTTTTGAGACAGAGTCTTGCTCTGTCACCAGGCTGGAGTGCAGTGGCGCAATCTCAGCTCACTGCAACCTCCGCCTCCCAGGTTCAAGCGATTCTCCTGCCTCAGCCTCCTGAGTAGCTGGGACTACAGGCGTGCGCCACCACGCCTGGCTAATTTTTGTATTTTTAGCAGAGATGGGCTTTCACCACGTTGGTCACGATGGTCTTGAACTCCTGACCTCGTGATCTGCCCGCCTTGGCCTCCCAAAGTGCTGGGATTACAGGTGTGAGCCCACTGCGCCTGGCCTGGGAGGATCTTTAAATCATAATGCTTGGTGAGAAAAGAGTAAAACAAGAGCTCAATACCATGTAGGCACAGGAAATCTACTGTGCATACAATGATACTTTTTTTTTTTTTTGAGACGTTATCTGGCTCTTTCGCCCAGGCTGGAGTGCAGTGGCACAATCTCGGCTCACTGCAAGCTCCACCTCCCGGGTTCACACCATTCTCCTGCCTCAGCCTTCTGAGTAGCTGGGACTACAGGCGCCTGCCACCACACCCAGCTAATTTTTTTGTATTTTTTTTAGGAGAGATGGGGTTTCACCATGTTAGCCAGGATGGTCTCGATCTCCTGACCTCGTGATCCGCCCGCCTCGGCCTTCCAAAGTACTGGGATTACAGGCGTGAGCCACCGTGCCTGGCGTACAATGATACATTTTAAAGAACACTTGGCCAGGCACAGTGGCTCACGCCTGTAATCCCAGCACTTTAGGAGGCCGAGGTGGGCGGATCACTTGAGGTCAGGAGTTTGAGACCAGCCTGGACAACATGGTGAAACCCTGTCTCTACTAAAAATACAAAAATTAGCTGGGCGTGGTGGCAGGCGCCTGTAATCTCAGATACTTAGGAGGCTGAGGCAAGAGAATTGCTTGAACCCGGGAGGTGGAGGTTGCAGTGAGCCAAGATCGCACCATTGCACTCCAGCCTGGGGGACAAGAGTGAGACTTCGTCTCAAAAAACAACAACAACAACAACAAAGAACACTTGCAGGTGGGGTAAGATGGCTCATGCCTGAGGTGAGCAGATCACCTGAGGTCAGGAGTTCAAGACCAGCCTGGTCAACATGGTAAAACCCTGTCTCTACCAAAAATACAAAAATTAGCCAGTCGTGGTGGGCACCTGTAATCCCAGCTACTTGGGAGGCTGAGGCACAAGAATCGCTTGAACCAGGAGGCGGAGGTTGCAGTAAGCCGAGACTGTGCCAATGCACTCCAGCCTGGGTGATAGACACTCGTCTCAAAAAATAAAGAAAGAAAGAATAAAATATAAAGAGTGCTTGCAGACAAAAGGCTCCACATGACACATATTAGTTGCATTCAGGGAAGATTGTCTCCTGCTCTCAAGTAGCCTGCAAGTAGGATCCAGAAGTTGGGGTGGGGAGCACAACCAAGGGTCCCACCGATGTAAAAAGCAACTTCATCTCTATCGCCCCCTTCTGGTTGCTTTGAAAAACTTGCTTTTCCCATTCAAAACTTGAAACACAAACCTCTGGGAGCTATGGAGCTCTCTCTCCCCCTACTGGCGTCTTCTCAGAAGCCACTCTTTGGGTTTTAGGTATATTTACACAGACCTAAAAGGTCAAAGCAAAGACCTTTACAGTTGGATGCGATCTGACAAATGTATACACCCTTGTGACCATGACCCTATGGAGATACAGAACCTTCCTATCACCCTAAATACCCCCTCACGCCCCTTCCCGATCAACGTGCCCCCTGAGGCAGTCAGGGCTGCTTGCAGAAGGGCGACCTTGATCAAACACCCCAACTTGACCCAGGGTCCCCTCCACACGCCAGGCTCCTCCTCCGACTTCCCCCGACCCCCAAGCTTCTCAGTGAACGTCCAGCACCTGTTGCCTCCCCTCACTCACCTGCCATCCGCTCCCCAGCCCCCACAACTGCCACTCATGAAGGTCACGGTGACCTTTTCATGGACACATTCCCCACTCTATTCTTAGTTGTCAACTCCCTTGACCCTCTGCAGTATTTGGCTCTGGGCACCTCGGCTTTCCCAGAGATGAGCTTGCTTGCTGTTTTGTGGCCAAGAACTGAGGCTTCTACATAGATGGGGACATTTTCCCTCCAAAAATAGGAGGAACAGCTATAGAGGGAGCATTTAAACTTTTTTTAATTTAATTTTTTTTTTTTTGAGATGGAGTCTTGCTCTGTTGCCCAGGCTGGAGTGCAGTGGTGTGATCTCAGCTCACTGCAACCTCCACCTCCCCGGTTCAAGCAATTCTCCTGCTTCAGCCTCCCAAGTAGCTGAGATAACAGGCGCCCACGCCCAGCTAATTTTTTTTTTTTAATATTTTTTAGTAGAGACAGGGTTTCACCATGTTGGCCAGGCTAGCTCTGAACTCCTGATCTCAAGTGATCCGCCCACCTCAGCCTCCCAAAGTGCTAGGATTACGGGCGTGAGCCACCGCGCCCGGCAAACGCTTTGATTTTTAAAACTCAGTGATTTTTAAGATCCTGAGACCAGAAAGCGTGAGCGCCTCCAAACAAGGGTTGAAGAATAGCCAGTTTCAGGATTTACAAACTCTGAAAGCTGAGCTCTCCTGCCCCACACTATATTGTCTCTTTGGTAGGTCCAATTTCAAACTACAAAGCAGACTGCTGCCATCTGCTGTCACCAGCATTTCAGAGAGGAAACAGCATAATCCCTACCTTACAGCACAGGAAACAGGCTCACAGCATGTCCCAGCTGGGAAATGGCAGAGCTGGGACTCAGACCCAGGCAGCCAGGCTCTGGAGCCATTCCTTTTAACCAGGTGACAACTGTCAGTTTTCCCAGGAAAGTCACAATCTCAGAAAAAAGGCCAATCAGGCTGGCCACGGTGGCTTAAACCTGTAATGCCAGCACTCTGGGAGGCTGAGATGGGCGGATCACAAGGTCAAGATGTTGAGACCATCCAGGCCAACATGGTGAAACCCCATCTCTATTAAAAATACAAAAATTAGCTGGGTGTGGTGGTGCGCGCCTGTAGTCCCAGCTGCTCGGGAGGCTGAGGCAGGAAATCGCTTGAACCCAGGAGGTGGAGGTTGCAGTGAGCCCAGATCGCACCACTGCACTTCAGCCTGGCGACAGAGCCAGACTCTGTCTCAAAAAAAAAAAAAAAAGCCAATCCGTTCCTTTATTTGTAGCCTTTGAAATCCAGAGTGTATTTTACTCTTTCAGCACATCTCAGTAATTTCAGTAATTCAGATACTAAATTTTCTTTTTTTTTTTTTTTGAGATGGAGTTTCGCTTTTATCACCTAGGGTGGAGTGCAGTGGTGTGATCTCGGCTCACTGCAACCTTCACCTCCCCGATTGAAGCGATTCTCCCGCCTCAGCCTTCCGAGTAGCTGGGATTACAGGCACCCGCCACCATGCCTGGCTAATTTTTTGTATTTTTAGTAGAGATGGGGTTTCGCCATGTTGGGCAGGCTGCTCTCGAACTCCTGACCTCAGGTGATCCACCTGCCTCAGCCTCCCAAAGTGCTAGGATTACAAGCGTGAGTCACTGCACCCAGCCTTTTTTTTTTTTTTTTTTTTTGAGACAGAGTCTCGCTCCGTCGCCCAGTCTGGAGTGCAAAATAGTGCGATCTTGGCTCACTGCAACCTCCACCTCCAGGGCTCAAGCCATTCTCCTGCCTCAGCCTCCCAAGTAGCTGGAATTCCAGGCGTGTGCCACCGTGTCCAGCTCATTTTTGTATTTTTATTTTTGTATTTTTAGCACAGATGGGGTTTCACCACGTTGGCCCGGCCATCAGATGCTAAATTTTCATTGGAGGTACTTTAAAATATATATATATGGCTGGGAGCAGTGGCTCACGCCTGTAATCCCAGCACTTTGGGAGCCCGAGGCAGGCAGATCACCTGAGGTCAGGAGTTCGAGACCAGTCTGGCCAACGTGGCAAAACCCCATCTCTACTAAAAATGCAAAAATTGGCTGGGTGTGGTGGCAGGTGCCTGTAGTCCCAGCTACTCGGGAGGCTGAGGCAGGAGAATCGCTTGAACCTGGGGGCAGAGGTTGCAGTGAGCCAAGATCGGGCCACTGCACTCCAGCCTGGCCAACAGAGCAAGACTCTGTCTCAAAACAAAAAAAAAAAAAAAAAAAAGCTGCTCTGAACCAGACCCTGGCTCTAAGCATTTTACTGAATATCATAACACCTCAAACAGTTGAGTATCACAACACTCCACTGAACATCACAACACCTCACATGGTTGCTATAAATGAAGAGAGGCACAGAGGCGGTGCCCTAGGTTATGCAGCTAGTGAGTCCTACAGCTGAGTTTGATCCAAGCACCTGTGGCTTTGACCATCCACTGTGCCAGCTGGCTGCAGGTGGCCTCAGGCACTGTGCTGAACTCTGGGAGCGGATCAGACAGCTAGTGTGTGTCTTGTCCTCCCCTGAAATCCTGTCTCCTTTCTCCTCCAGAGCACTGCCAAGGTTTGCCTCCTCCAAGAAGCCTGCCTCTCCGGGATCAGTTAGGTTCTCCTTGCACTTGACCATGCCCTGAGCTACCTCCGTTACAGCCCGTTCCTCGGTATTTCGGCTCCAGAATAGGGGCCCCTGGTTGGTGGGGCCTGGGTTGAACTTCAGTCTGGGTCCCAGCATTGCCTGGCACCTGGGAGGTCTCAGAGATGTCATGATAGAATCAATGAACCACCTCCAATTCTGGGGACAGGGGAGGTGGGTTAGCAATGAACTAACCATGCAGCCATGACATCATGCCATTAATACACTAATAATTCATTAGTAACACGTGAATCACAGAAGCACTGGAAGAACAGAAGTAATCATCACATCCTTCAATCCCTTAAGAATCAGACCTTGTGGAAGCACTTTCCACATGTGAACACATTTGGTCCTCATGACAACCTCCCCACGTTCTGCCCATTTATTTTATTTATTTATTTATTTATTTATTTTGGAGACAGAGTCTCACTGTCACCAGGACTGGAGTATTTTTTTTTTTTTTTTTTTGGAGACGGAGTCTCACTCTGTCACCTAGACTGGAGTGCAATGGTGCGATCTTGGCTCATCGCAACCTCTGCCTCCTAGGTTCAAGTGATTGTCCTTTTTCAGCCTCCCCAGTAGCTGGGATTACAAGCACACACCACCACGCCTAGATACTTTTTTTGTATTTTTAGTAGAGACGAGGTTTCACCATGTTGGCCAGGCTGGGTCTCGAACTCCTGACCTCAGGTGATCTACCACCTCGGCCTCCCACAGTGCTGGGATTACAGGCATGAGCTACCACGCGCAGCCTTGCTCATTTAATAGGTAGGAAAATTGAGGCTTGGAGAAATTGGCCTCTTCCTCAGTCTATTCCTTGACAAACCAGCCTCCGGGGGGCTTTTCAGAATGGAAGTTTGATTAAGTCACTCTCTTCAACTGCTTCTTGGACATGACTCAGATAAAAACCAAACTATTCAGACTAAGTGTAAGAGAAATGGGAGAATAGGAAAACTGCCATTTTGCAACCTCTGGTGAAATAGTTGACTCAGGCAATGATTGTTGATGGATGGCATTAAAGGAGAGGCTGATGGGGCCTGGATAGTCACAGGATGCTAATTCTTGCTGCTGGAAAATACACAGTTGTAGCTTTACGATGTGGTTTTCGATGGCTGCCACCGGTCTCAGTCTGTTCCAGCTGCCATAACAAAACACCACTCTGGGTGGCTTAAAGAACAGACCTATTTTCTCCAGTTCCTGAGGCTGGAAGTCTAAGTTCAGGCTACCAGCATTGTGGGGTTCTGGTGACACCCTCTTCCTGGTTTGCAGATAGCTATTTTCAGTGGCAGAGAGAAAGCTCTCTGGTGTCTCCTTCTGTTTTTTGGGAGGAGTCTCACTTTGTCACCCAAGTTGGAGTGCAGTGGCGGATCTCACCTTCTAGGCTCAAGTGATTCTCCTGCTTCAGCCTCCTAAGTAGCTGGGATTACAGGCGTCCACCACCATGCCTGGCTAATTTTTTTTTCTTTTTTTTTTTTGAGACGGAGTCTCGCTCTGTCACCCAGGCTGGAGTGCAGTGGCACGATCTTGGCTCACTGCAAGCTCCGCCTCCCGGGTTCATGCCATTCTCCTGCCTCAGCCTCCCAAGTAGCTGGGACTACAGGCGCCCGCCACCACGCCCGGCTAATTTTTTTGTATTTTTAGTAGAGAGGGGGTTTCACCATGTTAGCCAGGATGGTCTCTATCTCCTGACTTCATGATCCGCCCACCTTGGCCTCCCAAAGTGCTGGGATTACAGGCATGAGCCACTGTGCCTGGCCTAAGTTTTGTATTTTTAGTAGAGATGGGATTTCACCATGTTGGCCAGGCTGGTTTTGAACTCCTGACCTCAGGTGATCCACCTGCCTTGGCCTCCCACAGTGCTGGGATTATAGGCATGAGTCACCATGCGCAGCCTCCTCCTTTTATAAGGACACCAATCCATCAGATTAGGGCCCCACTCATTCACCTTAATTATCTCCACAAAGGCCCTACCTCCAAATATAATCACCTTGGGGAATTAGGGCTTCAATATACGAATCTGGGGGGACATTCAGTCTATAATGCTGCCTGAGCCTGAATGAATTTCGCTACCTCTGAAAGTGGGGCACCCAGGCAGTATGCAACATGAAGCGACCAGCTCTGAAGTAATCACCTGACAGCTGAACAGAAATTTAATCAAGTCTTTACATTCAATTTCCTGATTCTAGGAAGTCAGAGGATATAGCAGAGAATACCCAAAAAGGGCCAGAGAGTAACTGTTTTGAACTTTGCAGGCCAAACAGCCCCTGTAAGTACTCCACTCCACCCCTGTAGCATAAAAACAGCCACAGACACACAAACGGGCATGGCTGTGTTCCAATAAAACTTTATTTTTAGACTCTGACACGGAATCACATATAATTGTCATAGGTCACCAAATTCATTCTTTTGGTTTTTTCCAGTTATGTAAAAATGTTAAAAACCAGGCCGGGCGCACTGGCTCACGCCTGTAATCCCAGCACTTTGGGAGTCCGAGGCGGGCAGATCACAAGGTTAGGAGATAGAGACCATCCTGACTAACACAGTGAAACCCCGTCTCTACTAATAATACAAAAACAAAATTAGCCGGGCGTGGTGGCGGGCGCCTGTAGTCCCAGCTATTCCGGAGGCTGAGGCAGGAGAATGGCATGAACCCGGGAGGTGGAGCTTGCAGTGAGCCGAGATCACGCCACTGCACTCCAGCCTGAGCAACAGAGCGAGACTCCATCTTAAAAAAAAAAAAAAAAAAGTTAAAAACCATTCTTAGTTTGCAGGCTGAACAAAAACAGGTAGCAGTTACAAAAGTCAGATTATCTCCTGGCTGTTGTGGCTCGCACCTTGATAGGGCGCTTTGGGAGGCCAAGGCAGGAGGATCACTTGAACTCACGCGTTCAAGACCAGCCTCAGCAACATGCCAAAACCCTGTCTCTACCAAAAAAAAAAAGTAGTAGCAACATGGTTTTTGAGACCAGACTTGAACTTGCTACGGGCAACACAGCAAGACTCCATCTCTACATAATAAAATTTAAAAAATTAGCCGGGCAAAGTGGCATGCGCCTGTGGTCCCAGCTACTTGGGAGGCTGAGGCAGGAGGATCACTTGATCCCAGGAGGTTGAGGCTCCAGTGAGTTACGATCGTGCCACTGCACCACTGCACTCCAGCCTGAGTGACAGAGTGAGACCTTGTCTCTGGGGAAAAAAAAAAAAATGCCGGGCGAGGTGGCTCACACCTGTAATCCCAGCACTTTGGGAGGCCAAGGTGGGCAGATCACCTGAGGTTGGGAATTTGAGACCAGCCTGACCAACATGGAGAAACCCCATCTCTACTAAAAACACAAAATTAGCTGGGCGTGGTGGCGCATGCCTGTAATCCCAGCTACTGGGGAGGCTGAAAAAGGACAATCACTTGAACCCAGGAGGCAGAGGTTGTGATGAGCCAAGATCGCACCATTGCACTCCAGCCTGGGCAACAAAAGCGAAACTCTGTCTTAAAAAAAAAATCAGGATATCTGACAAGGGAATTGCAGTGAGAATATATTAAAAATTTACAACTCAATAGTGAAAGGACACCTAACACAATTTGAAAATGGGTAAAGGATTGGAATAGACAGTTCTTCAAAGATCTACAAATGGCCAATAAGCACGTTAAAAGACACCAGTTCACACCCCCTAGAATGACTATAATCAAAAAGATAATAATAAGTGCTGGTGTGGATATGGAGAAACTGGAACCCTTATACATTGGTGGTAGAAACGTAAAATGGTATAGCCATTCTGGAAAAGTCACAGTTTCTCAAAAGGTTAAATAGTCACCTTTTGACCCAGCAATTCCACTGCCAATAGAAATAAAAACATACATCCACACAGGCCGGGCACGGTGGCTCATGCCTGTAATCCCAGCACTTTGGGAGGCCAAAGCGGGCGGATCATGAGGTCAAGAGATCGAGACCATCCTGGCCACCATGGCGAAACCCCATCTCTACTAAAAATACAAAAATTAGCTAGGTGTGGTGGCGCATGCCTGTAGCCCCAGGTAGTCGGGAGGCTGAGGCAGGAGAGTCGCTCAAACCTGGGAGCCGAGATCATGCCACTGCACTCCAGCCTGGGCTACAGAGCAAGACTCTGTCTCAAAAAAATAAATAAATAAAAGAAAATAAGTATATCTTGGGTAAAGGAATATTATCCAGCCATAAAAAGAATAAAGTAGCCGGCTGGGCGCCGATGGCTTACACATGTAATCCCAGTACTTTGAGAGGCCAAGGCAGGAGGATCACTTGAGCCCAGGAGTTTGAGGCTGCAGTGAGCCATGATCGAACCACTGCACTCCAGCCTGGGTAACAGAGCAAGGCCCTGTCTCGGGAGAAAAAAAAAAAAAGAAGAAGTATTGATACACGCCACAACATAGGTGAACCTTGAAAACATGCTAAGTGAAAGAAGGCAGTCACAATAATATTTTATGGTTTCATTTGTGCAAAATACCCAGATTAGGCAAATCCATAGATATAGCAGAGTGGTGGCTGCCAAAGGCTGGGGTGGGAAGGATTGGGAGGAAATAGGGAATGACTGCTAATGAGTACCAGGGTTTCTCTCTGGGTGATGAAAATATTCTTAAAGTGATAGTGTTGATGGTTGCACAACTCTGTCAATGTACTAAACACCACTGAATTGTATACTTTCAATGGATGAACTATATGTTAGGTAAATCATATCCCACTAATGCTTTTTTTTTTTTTTTTTTTTGAGAGGGAGTTATGCTCTTTTGCCCAGGCTGGAGTGAAGTGGCATGATCTCGGCTCACTGCAACCTCTGTCCCTGGGGTTCAAGCAGTTCTCCTGCCTCAGCCTCCCGAGTAGCTGGGATTATAGGCGTCGGCCACCATGCCCACCCAATTTTTGTATTTTTAGTAGAGATGGGGTTTTACCATGTTGGCCAGGCTGGTCTCGAACTCCTGACCTCAGGTGATCCACCTGCCTCCACCTCCCAAAGTGCTAGGATTACAGGCATGAGCCACTGCGCCTGACCAATGGGGATTTTTAAAACAGGTAGCTGGCAGGATTTGGGTTTGGTCTGTACAATGTAATTAGCTGATCCCTGGCATGAAGAAACAAGTAAAATGAGGCCGGGCTCAATGGCTCACACCTGTAATCTTAGCACAGCACTTTGGGAGGCCAAGGCAGGAGGATCGCTTAAGCCCAGGAGTTTAAGACCAGCCTGGGCAACAAAGCGAGACCTTGTCTCTATTTTTTTTTTTTTGAGATGGAGTCTCACTCTGTCGCCCAGGCTGGAGTGCAGTGGCGTGATCTTGGCTCACTGCAAGCTCCGCCTCCTGGGTTCACACCATTCTCCTGCCTCAGCCTCTGGAGTAGCTGGGACTACAGGCGCCCGCCATCACTCCCGGCTAAGGGGTTTCACCATGTTAGCCAGGATGGTCTTGATCTCCTGACCTTGTGATCCACCCGCCTTGGCCTCCCAAAGTGCTGGGAATACAGGTGTGAGCCACCCACCACGCCCGGCCTATTTTTAAATACTTAAAAAAAAGAAACAAAACAGAAACAAGTAAAATGAGACCACAAAAAAGCAAACAGACAAATTCAGATGGTGGGATGATCAACAGAACTAGAATTAGTTTCTTCAATGAATCGATTACACCAAGAAATAACCAAAGTGGAGTGGAAGGGGAACAGTTCTAAATTAAGAGAGATGTAAAAGACGATAGCAATCACTTAACTATATCCTGATACCAACAAACCCATAGTTACACTGGACTTGACTCTGCACCACGTAATGGATAGTAGTCTAGAATTACGGTTGTTCTTTTAAAGTGTGATAATGGTGTTGTGGTCATATTAGCAATGTTTCTGGTTTTTACACACGCACCCTGTTAGATAAAATTTATAGAAGGTCATTGGTTTGGATTGAGCTCCAAACCAAAATGGAGACACTCATGCTAAAGTTCCATGCTTCCAAGCCAAAACTAAGTTGATATCTGATTTTCTGAGATATCAGGAGAGAGATAATAGCCGAATCCCCAAACAACCCAGTGTTAGCCCACCTGATAAAGGAAGTCCCCTCTACTTTAACCTTTAACTTAGAAATTTAATCAAGTTAATCAATTTAACCAACTAGTTTTTTGTGTTCCGTTTGATTTTCTCAGCCCTTTGTCTCTGAAAACAACCTCTGCTCAGCTCATCGGAACACTCATGCTATTTTCCATAATTAGATGTTGTTTGATTGTAGATTCACAAATAAATGCCAATTAAGATCTTCTCACCAAATGTGTTGTAATTTTGTCTTTTGACAATCCTTAAGTGTCATGATGCCTACGATTTGTTTTAATCTCTTTAAGTTTAAAAAAATACAGCAAGTATGGCAAAAATAATAATGGGTAGATTTGGGTGACAAGAATTCCTGTATTCTTCTCTCACTTTTATATAAGTTTGAACATTTTCATAAGAAAACATTAACATCAAACTGCCTCAAGGACCGTTCAAGCCCCAAGTTCAGAGAATTAGCAGCACAATCAGAATGCGAATCCATGACTGCCTGACCCCGAAGCTCCACACAAGAAAACGTGAATCCCTGCACCAACCCCGAGAGGGAAGGGGCTGTCAAAAAGGTGAAGAGAAGGTGGCGATGGATGACTGCACAATCTAGTATCGCCCGCCGTCCCACCACAGTCTGAGAAACTGAGGCCAGGAAAGGAGTTCTCTTTCCTCAACTCCCACTCCTTAGACCCCCAGCAATCCCAGTCCATTCCTTCCCTTGGGACCACGAGCAAATAGCCATCATCTACAGCGGAACTGTAACTCTCAGGAGAACTGACCGATGCTAGCTACCACTTGACTGAGTTTATAGTGAGAGAGAGAGAGACAGAGAGAGAGAGAACTGCCCGATGGACGGTTGGCCACCTCCAGCAGAGTGTAGTTCAGCTTTAAACTTGGGGGCGCCCGGACACCTCTATTAATAATGATTGACAGGGAATCGGGAATTCAAAATCTTGCCCCAGTCTCCCTCAAGACCCCAGGCCTCTAGCCCGCAGGAAAGCGATCCCAGCAACACTCTTCCTGCACCGCCTCCAACTCACCTCACCAACGACTCCCAGTCCCTCGGTCGCTTCTTCAACTGTGCTCCGACACCGGAAAGGAGCGCTATTTTCCCCCTCCGCTTCGCCCACTTCCGCCCAGCAGAAGGCACCGGAAGTAGAGCTGCCCCTAGTTGCGGAAGTGCCTCGCCTGGCTTGCTCAAGTCCTGTCTTCTCTTTTTCCCTCCGGAAACGTGAGTAGCTAATCGAAAGTTCCGGATATTGAAACTGGTGGGAATATGGGGAACGTTTACTATGTACTAGGCATTTCCCAGGGAGATCGTTTTTTCCTACTTGATTGCCAGGTTTTGAGTCTCTCCAAGCCCAAATTTAAGGACTAATCACTTCCCCTAGAGATCGAGAAGCCCACTTTCCCAAATATATCATCCATTTTTCTTGCTGCATCTTAAAACTCAATTGAGAAGAGACAACTACGCTCCCATTTTACAGACAGAGCCATTTGAAAATTGAAAATCAAAGCCGTTCAAGTCGCCCTCAGGAAACGGATTTACTGCGGCACTGCCCAGCTGTCCCAGGGACTAAGGCATATCGTTCCCGCTAGTTTCTAGATACCTAGAGACCTAGACATTAATTTTTCTAGCTCGGACAGGCGAACTCCCAGGGGAGAGCCAGAGGGGGTAGGGGTCGGCAGAGAAGAGGAAGGTCGAATCTAATCCCCCAAGTGCCCCATGATATTCGACACCTTGGCTTCCTCACAGAGCTCTGGCCTTTAAGTCCTTTATTCCAAGGTCCCTTTAAATACTTTGTCCCTTACCTGAGTCCCGCCCAGGGCAGGTAATGGCAAGTTCCGCCCACCTGCCAGAAACCGAGATCAGTCCTGGTTACCGGGAGTGGGGCGCCCCTCCTCCTTATCCCTTCCCCTCTTCCCTGTCCCCCTTCACAGCTGGCTGTAGCTGGCCAAGGAGGTCTCGATTAAAGAGGAAGGGGCAGTGCTCACATTTCTGGGCAGGTAAGTGAATGTCCCTGGAGGAAGAGCCTGGCTTGGGGACCCAGGCATCCTGGCTCCCCGCCCCTCCAAGACCCAGAAGTTTGGGGCTCCTAGGCCCAGGAGTCCAGGGCCCCTGCCCACTTAGGTCCCTAGACCCAATAATATAACTAATCCCCTGCCTCTGCCTCTCTTGTAATCTTTGTTGTCTGTGGGTGGATGTGACAATGGCCACAGAAAGAGGCACAAGTGGAACTTACCAGGAAGGGAAGACTCCAGATCACCAGTGGACATGTTTATAAGCATCTGTGTCAGGTGCTGTAGACACAGTGGGGAAAAAAGATAAGCTGCCTGCTCCTTGCTCTCTTCTCTGGTGGACACTGCCTTCACTGAAATCTTGGCTCTCACACTTGCACACTGTGTGACCTTCGGCAAGCTATATTACCTCTCTGTGCCTCCATTTCCTGTTCTCTATATTGGGGATAATAATAGGACTCCTGGTCGGGCGCAGTGGCTCACACCTGTAATCCCAGCACTTTGGGAGGCCGAGGCGGGTGGATCACTTGAGGTCAGGAGTTTGACACCAGCCTGGCCAACATGGTGAAACCCCATCTCTACTAAAAATATAAAAATTAGCCAGGCATGGTGGTGTGCACCTGTAATCTCAACTACCCGGGAGGCTGAGTCAGGAGAATCGCTTGAACCCAGAAGGCAGAGGTCACAGTGAGCTGAGATAGTGCCACTGCACTCCAGCCTGGGTGACAGAGCAAGACTCTGTCTAAAAAAAAAAAAAAAAAGGACTCCTGTGAAAAGTTTTGTTTTGTTTTGTTTTTGACATGGAATCTCACTCTGTCACCCAGGCTGGAGTGCAGTGGCACAATCTCGGCTCACTGCAACCTCTGCCTCCCGGTTCAAGTGATTCTTCTGGCTCAGCCTCCTAAGTAGTTGGGATTACAGGCGCCCACCACCACGCCCGGCTAACTTTTGTATGACTCCTGTGAAAAGTAAAATGAGTTGAGGCCAGGCACAGTGGCTCAAGCCTGGAATGCCAGCACCAGCACGTTGGGAGGCTGAGGTGGGCAGATCACTTGAGGTCAGGAGTTCAAGACCAGCCTGGCCAACATGGTGAAACCCCATCTCTACTAAAAATATGAAAATTCACTTTGGGAGGCTGAGGCGGGCGGATCACAAGATCAGGAGATCGAGACCATCCTGACTAACACAGTGAAACCCCATCTCTACTAAAAATACAAAAAAATTAGCCAGGCGTGGTGGCAGGCACCTGTAGTCCCCAGCTACTCGGGAGGCTGAGGCAGGAGAATGGCATGAACCCGGGGGGTGGAGTGTGCAGTGAGCGGAGATCGCACCACTGCACTCCAGCCTGGGTGACAGAGAGAGACTCTGTCTCAAAAAAAAAAAAAAAAAGAAAATTAGCCGGGTGTGGTGGCGCATGCCTGTAATCCCAGCTACTTGGTAGGCTGAGGCACGAGAATCACTTGAACCCAGGACACAGAGGTTGCAGTGAGCTGAGATTGTGCCCCTGCACTCCAGCCTAGCTGACAGAGCGAGACTCCATGTCAAAAAATAAAAGTAAAATGAGTTTATATAGGTAAACAGTATCTGGCACAGAATACAGGCTGTGTAAGTGTCTGCTATTATTACCATTCATGGACCACAGAGGCCAGTCAGAGAGGCACTGCCTCATTACCCAGGGACTGAGGCCCTTGTCAGCTGTAACAAACCTGGTTCTAGGCGTCTGGAAAATATGAGAGGCCACCCCTCTCTGCTGCTGCTATACATGGCATTAACCACCTGCCTGGATACTTCACCCGGTGGGGAGACAGACCAAGGTGAGTGTTTGGGGGAAGTGGTATCCAGACACTTGGCATTGGCCTCCCCCTGACTCAGGAATGTCTCTGGTCCCTCCTCTTCCAGGAGTCCAGGACCCAGCCCCTTCCTCCTTCAGACCCAGGAGTCTGGATTCCCAGCCCCTGCTCCTTCCTCCAGGACCCCACTGCTTTCCAGCCCCTTATGACTCCAGCTCTAGGGACCCTCCATTTTTCTGTCCCTCATGTCTTTGGGTCCAGAAGTCTTCCTGGGTCCCCCAGAGGCCCAGAGCTTCCTGAGTAGCCATACCCGGATTCCAAGAGCCAACCACTGGGACCTGGAGCTGCTCACACCAGGGAACCTGGAACGGCAGTGTCGCGAAGAGAGGTGTTCCTGGGAAGAGGCCAGGGAGTATTTTGAGGACAACACTCTCACGGTGAGGGCCTCGAGACCCTGGAGTTTCAGGCCCTCTCTCTTCTCTATACCTGTGGGGAGGTTGCAGGGGGAGGTTCTGGCCTTCAGCTCCTTCCTCCTTGGTGTCTCAGAAATCAGGATGGGCTAGTTTGGGGGTGTGAACCTCCTAGCTGAATTCCTGCTTTTTCCCCTTCTTTTCCACTCCTCCCCCTTCAAGGAGCGCTTTTGGGAGAGCTACATCTACAATGGCAAAGGAGGTGAGTGAGGGGCTGAAGCCGTCTTGTTCTGTGCAGCTAAGGGAGTCCCTTCTCAGGGAGGCCAAACCAACCTCCTCCACCCCAAATTAGGTACAAGAATCGTCTGCCCCCCAATTCTGGGCTCTCTGAAGCTGGCTGCTAAAGGAGTTCCCTCCCTTAAAACCCCAGCTTGCCTGAGGAGCCCCCCATACCTTATTATTATTTTATTTTTAAATATTTATTTTTGCTTTTTTTTTTTTTTTCAGACAGAGTCTCACTCTGTCGCCCAGGCTGGAGTGCAGTGGTGTGATCTCGGCTCACTGCAAGCTCTGCCTCTCGGGTTCACGCCATTCTCCTGCCTCAGCCTCCCGAGTAGCTGGGACTACAGGCGCCCGCCACCACACCCGGCTAACTTTTTGTATTTTTAGTAGAGACGGGGTTTCACCGTGTTAGCCAGGATGGTGTCGATCTCCTGACCTCGTGATCCACCTGCCTTGGCCTCCCAAAGTGCTGGGAGTACAGGCATGAGCCACTGCGCCCAGCCTTTAATTATTTATTTTTGAGACAGGGTCTCGCTCTGTCACCCAGGCTGGAGTGCTGTGGTACAATCTTGGCTCACTGCAGCCTCAACCTCCCAGGCTCAAGGGATCTTCCCACCTCACTCAGCCTCCTGAGTCAGTGGGACTCCAGGCACGTACTACCATGGTAATTTTTGTAGTTTTTGTACAGACAGGGTCTCACTATATGGCCCAGGCTGGTCTTGAATGCCTGGCCTCAAGCAATCCTTCTGCTTCAGTGTCCCAAACTGCTGAGAGTATAGGTGCCAGGCCCCACCACATCTTACTGGACGCAGGTCCTGTGTCCCTAGGAAGGGAAAAGTGTCAGTGGAGGGAAAGGTTAGAGCTGTGGGGCCCATCAGGCCCTAGGCTCAGAGGGGCAGGCCCACCTGAACCCTTCCCTGGTGTCCAGAGTAAGTGGAAAGACCAGCCCCTCCGGCAGCTTGATTGCTGGGGACACAGCCCTCTAGCAACATGACCAAGTGAGGAAGCCTGCCCATCCTCACCTGCCCATTTTGCCCCCAACAACCCCTCCTCTGAGTTCTGAGGCCTCATCTTGTTGCCAGCCTTGTTGCTAAGGGGGGCTGCTCCTTAGCAACAGGGCCTGGCCAGGCCAGACCAGACGAAGAAGCCTGAAGCAGTACCTGGCTGATTTCCCCTCCCCCACAGCCCCATCCCAGCAGCTGCCTGGTTGCTAAGGAGGCCTTCTCCCTAGCAACCACACCTAGCCAGGCTCCAGGACCCAAGGCCTTCTGCCCACTGGAGGACCACCCTCCGGGCCCCCGATGCCCCACCCCCTTGTGGCCCAGTTGCTAGGGGTAGATGCACCTTAGCAACAGGCCCTAGGTCTGGGCTGGAGTCTCACATTGGAGCCTGGTTGCTAGGGGAGGTAACTCTTTCCTGACAGGCCTAGCGAGGCGTAGTGGCTCCTTGAATCTACCTGAAGGTGCCCAAGTCAGGAGGACCTGCCTTCTGAAGCGGCACTTGTGCCTTTTGCTAAAGGGGCTCAAAAGTCTGGGGGTTTACTGTGGTCAGATGTGGTGGCTCATGCCTATAATCTCAGCACTTTGGGAGGCCAAGGCAGGCGGATCACCTGAGGTCAGGAGTTCGAGATCAGCCTGGCCAACATGGTGAAACCCCATCTCTACTAAAAATACAAAAATTAGCCAGGTGTGGTGATGTGTGCCTGTAATCCCAGCTACTCAGAAGGCTGAGACACAAGAATCGCTGCAGCTGGGAGGCAGAGGTTGCAGTGAGCAGAGATCGCACCATTGCACTCCAGCCTGGGAGATGTCTCAAAAACAAACAAACGGCTGGGCGCGGTGGCTCACACCTGTAATCCAAGCACTTTGGGAGGCCGAGGCGAGCAGATCACCTGAGTTCAGGAGTTTGAGACCAGCCTGGTCAACATGGTGAAACCCCATCTCTACTAAAGATACAGAAATTAGCTGGGCATGGTGGCATGTGGCTGTAATCCCAGCTATTGGGGAGGCTGAGGCAGGAGAATTGTTTGAACCCAGGAGGTGGAGGTTGCAGTGAGCCAAGATCATACCATTGTACTCCAGCCTGGGCAACAAGAGTGAAACTCCATCTCAAAAATAAAGAAAAAATTTGGGGTTTACTTTTGGAGGAAAGCCCGCCTACTTAGTGCCCATAGAAGTTTCCCCAGCAGCAAGAGCTAGCAAGGCCTCCCCAAGCCCAACGGCTCCCTATACCCCCTTGTCCTTAGACTCAAGGCCTTGAATTGCAAACAGGGCTGCACCTTAGTAACAGATCAAACATGAATTCTAGCTTCTTAGTTACATTGGTGGGGCGGGGGGGGGGTCCCTAAATTCCTCCATTTGTATTTTGTTTTTTTGAATCAGGGTCGGGCGGGGCATGATGGCTCACGCTTGTAATCCCAGCACTTTGGGAGGTTGAGGCGGGTTGATCATGAGGTCAGGAGTTCAGGACCAGCCTGACCAACATGGTGAGACCCCGTCTCTACTAAAAATACAAAAATTAACCGGGCATAGTAGCGCGCGCCTATAATCCCAGCTATTTGGGAGCCTGAGGCAGGAGAATCGCTTGAACCTGGGAAGCAGAGGTTGCAGTGAGCCGAGATCACACCACTGCACTCCAGCCTGGGCAACAGAGTGTCTCCAAAAAAAAAAAAAAAGAAAGAAATGGGGTCACTTTGTCACCCAGGCTGGAGTGCAGTGGCACAATCACGACTCACTGCAGCCTCGAACTCCTAGGCTCAAGTGATCCTCCCACCTAAGCCTCCTGAGTAGCTGGGATTACAGGCATGCACCACCATGCCCAGATACTTAAAAAAAATTTGTTTTGTAGACATGGGGGTCTCACTGTGCTCACTGTGTTGTCTACGCTGCTCTCGACCTCCTAAGCGCCAGTGAACCTCCTGCCTTGGCCTCCAAAGTGCTGGGATTACAAGTGTGAGCCACCAAGCCCGGCCATTTTTTTTTTTTCTTTTAGAGACAGGGTCCAGTCACCCAGGCTGGAGTATACTGGAGTGATCCTGGCTCACTGTAGCCTTGACCCTCTTGGGTCAAGTGACCCTTCTTCCTCAGCCTCCCAAGTAGCTGGGACTACAGGTACCTGTAGCACCACACCCAGCTATTAAAAACGTTTTTTTCCGGCAGGGTGAGGTGGCTCACGCCTGTAATCTCAACACTTTGGGAGGCCAAGGCGGGTGGATCATGAGGTCAAGAGATCGAGACCATCCTGGCCAACATAGTGAAACCCCGTCTCTACTAAAAATATAAAAATTAGCTGGATGTGGTGGTGCACACCTGTAGTCCCAGCTACTTGGGAGGCTGAGGCAGGAGAATCGCTTGAACCTGGGAGGCGGAGGTTGCAGTGAGCCGAGATTGCGCCACTGCATGCCAGCCTGGTGACAGAGCAAGACTCCGTCTCAAAACAAAACAAAACAAAAAAACCAACATTTTTTCCCCAGGCTCAGTGGTGGCTTATGCCTGTAATCCCAGAACTTTGGGAGGTAGAGATTGGTGGATTGCTTGAACCTAGGAGTTTGAGGCCAACCTGGGCAAAAAATACAAAAAATTACAAAAACACAAAAATTAGTCAGGCATGGTGGCACACACCTGTGGTCCCAGCTACTCAGGAGGCAGAGGTGGGAGGATCACCTGAGCCCTGGAGGCCAAGTGGCAGTGAGCCGCGATTGTGCTACTGCACTCCATGCAGAGTCAGACCCTGTCTCAAAAAAAAAAATTTTTTTTTTTTGGTAGAGCCTCCCTATGTTGCCCAGGCTGGGCTCAAGTGATCTTCCTGCCTTAGCCTCCCAAAGTTCTGAAATTACAGGTGTGAGCCACTGTGCCTAGCTACAATGAATAATTTTAAAAGCATATTCCAAGTAGTACATGTGACATCCTTTTTTTTTGAGGGGGACAGAGTCTCTCTCTGTCATCCAGGCTGGAGGGCAGTGGTATAATCTCCCCGGCTCAAGTGATCCTCCTGCCTCATCCTTCCAAATAGCTGGGACTACAGGCAAGCACCACCAAGCCTGGTTAATTTTTTTTTTTTTTTTTGAGACAGAGTTTCGCTCTTGTTGCCCAGGCTGGAGTGCAATAGCACAGTCTCGGCTCACTAAAACATCCACCTCCTGGGTTCAAGTGATTCTCCTTCCTCAGCCTCCCAAGTAGCTGGAATTATAGGCATGCGCCACCATGCCTGGCTAATTTTGTATTTTTAGTAGAGACAGGGTTTCTCCATGTTGGTCAGGCTGGTCTCGAACTCCTGACCTCAGGTGACCCGCCCACCTCGGCCTCCCAAAGTGCTGGGATTACAGGCGTGAGCCACTGTGCCTGGCTAATTTTGTATTTTTTGTAGAGATGGGGTTTCACCACGTTGGCCAGGCTGTTCTCAAACTCCTGACCTCAAGTGATCTGCCTGCCTCAGCCTCCCAAAGTTCTGGGATTATAGGCATGAGCTACCACACCTGGCCAGGACATAGTTTTGTTTTTTCGTTTGTTTGTTTTTTTGTTTTTTATATTTTGAGACGAAGTCTCGCTCTTGTTGCTCTGGCTGGAGAGCAATGGCTCGATCTCAGCTCACTAAAACATCCACCTCCTGGGTTCAAGCAATTCTCCTGTGTCAGCCTCCCGATAACTGGGATTACAGGCACATACCACCATGCCTGGCTAATTTTTTTGTATTTTTAGTAGAGACAGGGTTTCACCATGTTGGCCAGGCTGGTCTTGAGCTCCTGACCTCAAGTGATCCACCTGCCTCGGCCTCCCAAGTGCTGGGATTACAGGCATGAGCCACTACATCCCGCCTAATCTCATTAAGTTTTTACAGTGGGGTAGGAGTTATGGTTCCCATTTTACAGAACCGGCAGTGGAGGGTCAGAGAAAGAAATGAGGTGAATTGCCTGAGGTCACAGGGCTAGGAAGGGACCCCAGCTCTGCCTGCTTCCGGGTCCATTCTCTTCCCTCAGTGGGAAGGAATTTTGATGTTGGGGTGGGTGGCAGTCTCCGAGACAGTGTCTCCCCTTCCCTGCTTCCCTGCAGGGCGTGGACGAGTGGATGTGGCAGGCCTGGCTGTGGGGCTGACATGTGGCATCCTGCTCATTGTCCTGGCCGGCCTGGGAGCCTTTTGGTATCTGCGTTGGCGACGGCGCCGAGGCCAGCAGCCCTGTCCCCAAGAGTAAGGGAGCTTCAGCGAGGAGGGGGTGGTGGTGGAGAGCACGGGAGGGAGGAAGCATTGACCTAAAGGGGTGTCCTAAGGATTAGGGGCAGGCGGGCACTGATGAAAGACCTAAGGACACAGTCATTTGGAGAGTGAGTCTGTGAGCTGCCTTGTGTCTGGTTTTGGCGACTGTCTGTCGCTCTGTCTGTCTGGATCCTCAGTACCTGGCCTGCAGTAGGAGCTCTGACCACTTTTGCTGCCAGCCTGTCTTTGCGGTACTGAGATTACCAGTATCCGTGGGATTACCACTCTGGATATTGTATCTGGTGAGGCTGCGACGGTGCAGCCTGTGGTGTCTGGGTGTCTGTGGTATGTCAGTTTCAGTGGTGACAGGTGCAGCACCTGAGTGGGTGTGGGAAATTGGTGAGGAGTGCATCTATATTGTGTTCCTGTCTGTATGGATGGGCTGAGTTCTGCCTGTTTGGTGTGTGTTGGCCTGCCTCTCTGCAGGGCTGTCTTTTTTTGTTTTGTTTTTTGAGATGGAGTTTCACTCTCATTGCCCAGGCTGGAGTGCAATGGCATGATGTTGGCTCACTGCAACCTCTGCCTCCCGGGTTCAAGTGATTCTCCTGCCTCAGCCTCCAGAGTAGCTGGGATTATAGGCACACTCCACCATGGCCAGCTAATTTTGTATTTTTAGTAGAGATGGGTTTCTCCATGTTGGTCAGGCTGGTTTCGAACTCCTGACCTCAGGTGATCTGCCCGCCTTGGCCTCCCAAAGTGCTGGGATTACAGGTGTGAGCCACCACGCCTGGCCCCCTTTTTAAAAAAAAAAAAAAAAAAGACAAAGTCTCAGTCTGTTGCCCAGGCTGGAGTGCAGTGGCCCGTTCACAGCTCACTGCAGCCTCAATTTCCTGGGCTCAAGAAATCCTCCCACCTCAGCCTCCTGAGGAACTAGAGCTACAGGTGTGCGCCATGCACCCGGCAGGGCTGTCTTTTTCTCTATTGCTCTGCCTGTATCTGGTGCACATGAGTGTGTCTGAATAAGAGTGTGTCTTTGTGGTTGCTGATTTCTGTGTCTGCCTGTTTGTGTGCAGCTGCCTGTCATTTGAGGCGCTTTTCTGTGTGTAAGGCTAGGCTGAAGGTGACCCTCCTTTTCTGAAGTCCACCTCCCTTCCAGCTCTGTCCCAGTGTCACCCTGAGTCTCCGTCTCCTAGATCCCCTCTCTTCCTCCCTAGTCTAGGTATCCTGTAAGTTGCCTCTGCTAACTGTACCTTTGCTGTCCCCAGGGCCGGGCTCATTAGCCCTCTGAGTCCTTTGAGCCCTCTGGGCCCACCGACGCCCCTGCCTGCACCCCCACCCCCACCCCCACCCCCGGGCCTCCCCACCTATGAGCAGGCGCTGGCAGCCTCTGGGGTGCACGACGCACCTCCACCCCCCTACACCAGGTATGGGGCGTGGCTTCTGCCCGGGGGCGGGGCGCAGAGGGGTGGGCACGTTGGAGGAGGAACCTGGGGTCAGGGGCGGGGCTTGGAATTTGGGCCTTCTTACCTAGGGCGGGGCTTGGAGTGCGGGGGCGGGGCCCCATGCAATGGTCTAGGGGCGTGGCCCAGCGTTGTATGTGTGGAGCCGTATAGGAGGGTGGGGCCTGTGCCCAGAGGGTCCTGGATTGGCTGAGACGCCAAGGGCGGTCGGAGTGGTCCTGGTTGAGGGGGGGAGAAAAACAGCCAGATCTTTGACTCCCTAGTGTGCCTTTCCTCTTGCAGCCTCAGGAGGCCTCACTGAAGAGTTGCTTTCGAGACCCGGCTCTCCGAACCGTGTCCCTGATTCATACCGGATTCCGGAAGCTCCTAGGCCTCGTAGACGCCGAAGCGGACTTGGAGGGGGGGATGGTGGGAGTAGGGGTCATCCGGCCCGAGGCCTGCCCTGGCACACGCGTTTCCGCCGCGTATGGATATACACATGTTCTCGGCAACGTGTTCCCGTGTCCTGGCCCCTCACGGGCCCCCACACTCTCCTGACCGTGAGGGCACTGGTCAGTTCCACCCCCGTGGTAGGCAGACGCGCGGGGAAATTCGGACGCAGGAGCCCAGCCCCGGCTGTGCCATCTAGTGTATGGGCAGATATGACCTGACAGCCCCCTCCAGTGCCACAGGGTACGCACACGGAGAGCCCCGCCTGTGCACACGCGTGTCTTCGTGCACTCCCCGTGCGGTACAGGGGCACTTCGTAACCCAGGGAAAGGGCGGGGGGCATATTTGCAAGCGTGCTCGGTGCGGGCAGGCTCGCATTGCACCCAGGGAGCTGGAGTTGAGCTGTTCCCCTAAATAAAAACTCTTCGGAAAGGAGACCAAAAAAAGCAGAAATAATGCAAAAAAAAAAAATAATGAAATGAACCGCGATCCCGGGCGCATCGGAACTGGTTTTCTGTGCAAACGCGCCCTACACCCCCAGGCCCTGCTTGCGCTCAGTCTCTCTCTCTCTCACTCTCCCTTTTTTTTTTTTTGCATTTGCACGGGATTGTGGGAGGAAGCGGAGCGCAGCCAGACAC
Source organism: Pongo pygmaeus (assembly GCF_028885625.2). Taxonomy (NCBI): domain Eukaryota; kingdom Metazoa; phylum Chordata; class Mammalia; order Primates; family Hominidae; genus Pongo; species Pongo pygmaeus. Next base: position 55,727,226 of record NC_072393.2, read on the forward strand.
CCCGCCGCCCGCCCCCCCTTCCCCTCCCCCCTCCCCCAGCCGCCTTGTGCAAAGATGGCTGCACCGTGAGCGCAGAGGAGGAGGAGGCGGCGGCGGCGGCGGCGAGAGAGCGAGCACCCAGCGCCTGCACCCACCCCGGGGCCGCCCGGGACGCCCCCTCCCGAGCGCGCGCCCCCCCTTTTCTCTCGCAAGCGCCGGGGCAAAGGCGGAGACAGCGGGGTCCCTCCTCCCCCCCTTCCCTCCTCTAGGGGGAACCCCCCTTCCCCCTTCCTTGGCTCAGCGACTGCACCCCCTCCCTTGCCCGCCCCTCCGCCCCTGCCCCCTCCCTCCCCCGCCCGGGGCCTTCCCGGGCCTTCGGCGGCTGCAAAGAAAAAAAGAGAGAGAGAAAAGGGGGGAAAAAAAAGCAGCAGCGGAGGGAGCGGCGGCGGAGGAGAGCGCGCGCGCGCCCCCTCCCTCCCTCCCTCCCTCCCTCCCCCTCCCCCCAATTTCCACCGCGGCCAATTCATGGACAGGAACTACCCCAGCGCCGGCTTCGGGGACCCGCTCGGCGCCGGGGCGGGATGGAGTTACGAGAGGTCAGCGAAAGCTAGGTAAGGAGCTGAGGGTGGCCTGGAGAAGGGGGCCAAGGGGTGGGAGCCCAGCCGGGCCGGGCCGGGCCCGCCCGGCGACGCGTGCATCGCAAACTCCCCTCCGGCTTGCAAGGGAGCGGCCTTCCTCGGTTTGTAACAACGCCGCCGCCCCAGTTTGCAAATTGCAAACTCCGCCAAAGCCAGCTCCGGCATGCAAAGGGAGAATTGCAGCGGGAAAATGGGGGTGCAAAACAATTTCGGACGGGAAGGCCTTGGGAAGGTGGGAGGGACTGGCGAAGCAAGGCCTGGACTTCCCCCCATCCTTGGATTCCCGGCTTGGAGACCCCTCCCCCCCGCGCCCCAGGCACTGCTCTTGCAAAGGTGGGAAGAAGAGAAGAATTAGAATGCAGATCTGGGGGGCGCGAACCCCCTCTCAAGTCCTATTGTTCCGGGACTGTGCGAGGCCGCGCCACTAGGTGCCCCCCCAAGAATTCCGCGCGCAGAGTGGGCACGGGGCCCCGCCCCCTTCCTAAGCTGGGGTTGTGTGTGTGTAAGGGGGGGTCCGGCGTCTGCGACACGCCCCCTTTAATGCCCCCACCCCCAAAGGCAGAGAATCCTAGTTGATCGCAAGGAGTGGAGCGTTTGCCCTCTTGAGTCTGGCCACGGACGGGGGCCGTTGCATGGGAAGAGTCGGATGTTTCCCGGGTGTGTGTTTGTGTGTCTGAGCGTGGGCCCTGTGCGTGCGTGGCTGGCAGCGTGTTCACCTGTGAATCTGCTTTCCTGCTGCTTCTTGGTGTGGCGCTCTCACACTTCACCTAACCCCAAGCACCTCCCCCCCAACACACCTGGATTTCCCAGCAGGGCATAACCCCAAGTGTGTCAGGATTTTCCGTGTGGGATTCTTCCGTCTATATCTTTTCTTCCCCACGGGTGAGTTGGGTGCCCGTTTGCACACATACCTGGCATTGCACGGGCCTATGCATTTGAACCTCAACCCCCGGGGATGGTCGGTGTTCTTGTTCACACTTGTACCTGGTACTTTCCCTGGGTCTTATTCCCTCTTCTCTCCACCCCCCAAACCGTTGCCGCTTGGGAACCGATCTGCCTCCTGCTCCCAGCTTGTTTTGCACCACCCCATGAAGTTCAGGGCCTATGTGTTCCCGTGTGTCTACGGAAGAGGAGGCGTCCATGTGGACCTCTGGCGTTGGCCCCATGGCCTGTGTCGCCGGCATGGGGGCCGGGGGGGTTGGTGGGGTCGACGGGGGAGGGCTCTCATTTGCAACTAAGACGCTTCCTCTGCCTTGGACCCTCTTCTGTGTGTTAGTCTCGTCTCTGAGCATGCCTGTTTGTAAACGTGAGACTATCCAGGCTCTCTTTATTCAGGCTCTGGAGTGGGGGTCATTTCTGTGGCTCTTTAGTTGGGCACCCCGATTCCCTTGTGTTCTCCCCTTTAGGGCCTACGGTTCCTTAGCTTAACACCCCCCACCCCAGTCAGCTGGAAGGGTCCCCCCAACTCCCCCGGGGTTTTCCTGAGCTTCCTTCTCAGAAGGCAGCTTGGAAGAACCCCCTGACGTCTCCCCTTTCCCCCCAGCTTGGTTTATGGCAGCTCCAGGACCTCGCACCCCGAGACGGACATCTTACACCGCCAGGCCTACGCGGCCCCCCACCCACTGCAAAGCTATGCCACCAACCACCACCCGGCAGGTACGGCCCCCATCCCGCCCCGCTTTGGGCTGGCCCTCCCCCTCCCCCGAGGCAGCTGATTGGCTGTTGAAAGTTCCGCCCCTCCTAATTGGCCGTGGCCCGTGCCGTGGCCCGCCCCTTGCTTTGTCTCCTCTGATTGGTTGCCTTTGAGGCTGCTGGTCCCCGCTTCATTTCTCGCCGGATTCGTCCGCCCCTGCCTCGCCCCGCCCCTTTCGCTCCAATTGGCCCTGTACCATCAGCCCCCAAATCCCACCTTCTCTTCCAGGCTTTTCCGCCTCTCCCCAGCCCACCCCAATTCTTTCTCTCTGGGTTTGCCCTATTCTTTTGGGTCTTTGGAACTCTGAATTCTTTCTTCCTGATTCCCTTTCTTCCTGATTGGCTCTAATTCTCTGGCCCGCCCTGTTTTATCTTATTTTGCCCCATTGCCTTATTCTATCCCCCTTGCCTTTGCCTCCAAGGTTTCTGATTGGTTCTCTCTTCCTAGGGGTACTGGTAATGACATGATGCTGTCCAGTTTGACCCTTGACCCTCCTGATTGGCTCCTTCCCTTTTTCCCTGCCCATCTTTTTTTCTGAACCCTCCCGGGTAGCTCAATCCCTTTTGACTCGTTCTCTGGTCTTTCTTAGACTTCATTGTACCATCTGTTCCTCTTCCTTGCTGGAAATATCCAAATTTGGTCTCTCTCCTGGCCTTACTGAGGACTCTGTTCTTTTGCCCCTGGCTCTTTCGCTTCTAGATTTTTCTACGCTTTTGTCTACCATTTCTTACCTGGGCCTCCTGTCCTTATGACTGGATTGCCCCTTGTCTTGCTTTACTGTCTCACCTTTCCCCCTTCCCTCCCCTCATTCGTGTCTCATTAGCTTGGTTCTGTCCATCTTCTTTTTGAATTTGCCCTTTTCTCTCCCATCCCCTCCTTTTCCTGATCCAACTTGCTTTTGGCCTCTTCCGTTTCTCTCTTGACCGTATCCTACCGACCCCCACCTGGCTGACTATAACCCCTGTCCCCGGCCAGGCCTCTCTGGACTCTTCGACACTGGCCTCCACCACGCGGGCTCAGCAGGGCCCGACGCCTCCGTCATGAACCTCATCTCGGCCCTGGAATCCCGGGGCCCCCAGCCTGGCCCCTCCGCCTCCTCTCTCCTCTCCCAGTTCCGCAGTCCTTCCTGGCAAACAGGTAAGCCCAGCGCCGGCCCTGCAGGGCCAGGGTGGGACTGGCTTGCTGTCCTCTCTGACCCGCGGTCTTCCTCATCTCCAGCCATGCACACGCCAGGCCCCACGGAGCTCTTCATCTCAGGCGCCCTGCCGGGTTCCAGCACCTTTCCGTCCTCATCTGCCCTGTCGGCTTACCAACACCCGGCTTCCTTCGGCAGCCGCCCCTTCCCAGTGCCCTCGTCCCTCAGCCTCCAGGACCCCCCATTCAGCCCTCCAGCTAACGGGCTCCTGTCCCCTCATGACGTGCTACACCTGAAGCCCTCGCAGGCACCCACGGTGCCCTCTTCACTGGGCTTCGAGCGCCTGGCAGGGGGCGGTGTCTTAGGGCCAGCTGGTCTCGGTCCAGCCCAGACCCCCCCTTACCGCCCTGGCCCCCCAGACCCACCACCACCTCCTCGCCACCTCCCAACTCAGTTCAACCTGCTGGCTTCCTCTTCCGCTGCCGCTGCCGCTGCCGAGCAGTCCTCCCCACAGCTCTATAACTTCTCGGGTGCTGCCCCGGGCCCACCACCGCCTGAGCGGGCCCTGCCCCGCCAGGACACGGTCATCAAGCACTACCAGCGACCAGCCAGTGCCCAGCCCCCACCACCCCCGCCACCAGCCCATGCCCTCCAGCACTACCTGAGCTGTGGAGGCAGCTACCCCTCCATGGGCCACCGGGCCAACCTGGCCTGCAGCCCCCTGGGTGGTGGGGAGCCCTCCCCGGGTGCTGGGGAGCCTAGCAAGGCTGGTCCCAGCGGAGCCACAGCGGGGGCATCTGGCCGGGCCACGGGCCCTGAGGCAGCAGGGGGCGGTGGGGCTGGGGGTGGTGGCGGAGGTTACCGCCCCATCATTCAGTCGCCTGGGTACAAGACGGGCAAAGGTGGTTATGGAACAGCTGCCGGGGGTGCCACCAGGCCCCCCCCACCCCGTTCGACCACTACCCCCAAATGTCAGAGCCTGGGTGGGCCAGCAGCCGCCTATGCCACTGGGAAGGCCTCTGGGGCTGGAGGGGCAGGGGGCCAGGCTTATTCCCCCGGTCAGCCTCAAGGGCTTCTGGGACCCCAGGCCTACGGGCAAGGGTTTGGAGGGGGGCAGGCACAGGACTTGAGCAAAGCCCCCAGCTACTCAGGGGGACCCCCACAACCCCCCAGCGGCCCCCCTCCTCCTGGCCTGGCCACATGTCAGAGCTACTCCCCGGACCAGCTGCAGGGGCAGCTGTATGGGGTGCAGGGCGAGCCATACCCAGGGCCAGCCGCCCACTCCCAGGGGCTGCCCACAGCCAGCCCCTCGCTCAGCTACAGTACCGGCCATTCCCCAGCGCTCTCGGGCCATGGGGGTGGCTGGGGACCCAGCTCCCTGGGAGGTGGCGGTGAGGCCAGCCCATCTCACATCATTCGTCCGCTCCAGTCACCGCCTGCCGCTGGCCGCCCACCTGGAGTCGGCTCTCCAGGAGCCCCTGGCAAATACCTGAGCTCAGTCTTGGCCTCAGCGCCTTTCCTGGCACCTCCGGGAGCTGGCAGCTATGCAGCCGGAGCAGGTGGCTACAAGGGCAAGGGGGATGGCTCAGAGCTGCTGGCGGGCCCAGGTGGGCCTCCCGCGGAGCGCACAGAGGATGAGGAGTTCCTTATCCAGCACCTCTTGCAGGCGCCCAGCCCTCCTCGGACCTCAGGGGCGGACGGCTTGGTGGGCGAGGACGGGGCAGCAGATGCCTCTAAGGGACTTGGGGGGAGTGGCGGGGCCGGGGGACCGCCGGGTACACCCTACGAGTTGGCCAAGGAAGACCCCCAGAGGTACCACCTGCAGAGTGTCATCCGCACCAGTGCCAGCCTGGATGAGGGTGCCACTGCGGCACTGGAGCTGGGCCTGGGGAGGCTGAAGGAGAAGAAGAAAGGGCCAGAGCGGGGTGGCGAGACCCCCGAGGGGCTGGCCACCTCTGTTGTCCACTATGGGGCAGGCGCCAAGGAGCTGGGGGCCTTCTTGCAAAAGAGCCCTCCACCCCCACCTCCCACGGCCCAGTCCACCCAGCCCACTCCCCATGGCCTCCTTCTGGAGGCCGGGGGCCCTGACCTCCCACTGGTGCTGCCTCCACCTCCCCCCCAGCTGCTCCCCTCGGTCCTCAGCCATGCCCCCAGTCCCTCTCCCAGCGCCTCCAAAGTCGGCGTCCACCTCCTTGAGCCAGCCACCCGCGATGGGGCACCCCAGCCGCCTCCACCGCCACCCCCGCCTCCACCACCCATGCCCCTACAGCTCGAGGCCCACCTCCGCAGCCATGGCCTGGAGCCCGCGGCCCCCAGCCCCCGCCTGCGACCCGAGGAGAGCCTGGATCCGCCAGGCGCCATGCAGGAATTGCTCGGGGCTCTGGAGCCGCTGCCCCCGGCGCCTGGGGACACCGGTGTAGGCCCGCCAAACTCGGAGGGCAAGGATCCCGCAGGCGCCTACCGCAGCCCCAGCCCGCAAGGCACCAAGGCGCCGCGCTTCGTGCCGCTCACCTCCATCTGCTTCCCTGACTCCTTGCTCCAAGACGAGGAGCGCAGCTTCTTCCCCACCATGGAGGAGATGTTCGGTGGAGGGGCCGCGGACGACTATGGCAAGGCCGGGCCACCTGAGGACGAGGGGGACCCCAAGGCGGGTGCTGGGCCACCCTCCGGCCCCCCTGCCTATGATCCCTATGGGCCCTACTGTCCTGGCCGGGCGTCGGGAGCCGGGCCCGAGACACCAGGCCTGGGCCTGGACCCCAACAAGCCGCCTGAACTGCCCTCCACGGTCAACGCCGAGCCGCTGGGCCTGATCCAGAGCGGTCCCCACCAGGCGGCGCCACCACCCCCGCCTCCGCCACCACCGCCTCCCGCACCGGCCTCCGAGCCCAAGGGTGGCCTCACCTCGCCCATCTTCTGCTCTACCAAGCCAAAGAAGCTGCTCAAGACGTCCTCCTTCCACCTGCTGCGGCGCCGCGACCCACCCTTCCAGACCCCCAAGAAGCTGTACGCCCAGGAGTACGAGTTCGAGGCGGACGAGGACAAGGCCGATGTGCCCGCCGACATCCGCCTCAACCCCCGGCGCTTGCCTGACCTGGTCTCCAGCTGCCGCTCCCGCCCGGCCCTCTCGCCACTGGGGGACATCGACTTCTGCCCACCCAACCCGGGACCCGATGGCCCCCGGCGCCGTGGCCGCAAGCCCACAAAGGCGAAGCGTGATGGGCCACCCCGGCCACGGGGGAGGCCCCGGATCCGCCCGCTGGAGGTCCCCACCACTGCGGGGCCCGCCTCGGCCTCCACGCCCGCTGATGGCGCCAAGAAACCCCGGGGCCGGGGCCGAGGCCGGGGTCGAAAGGCTGAGGAGGCAGGGGGCACCCGGTTGGAGCCCCTGAAGCCACTTAAGGTGAGGGGGATGGGGTCTTGTAGGGGATAGGGGAGGAGGGGCTGTGCCCGATGTTGAGTCTTTTTTTTTTTTTTTTTTTTTGAGATGGAGTCTCGCTCTGTCACCCAGGCTGGAGTAGTGCAGTGGCGTGATCTCGGCTCACTGCAAGCTCCACCTCCTGGGCTCACGCCATTCTCCTGCCTCAGCCTCCCGAGTAGCTGGGACTACAGGCGCCCACCACCACACCCGGCTAATTTTTTGTATTTTTAGTAGAGACGGAGTTTCACCGTATTAGTCAGGATGGTCTCGATCTCCTGGCCTCGTGATCCAGCCGCCTCGGCCTCCCAAAGTGCTGGGATTACAGACGTGAGCCATCACGCCTGGCCTCCCGATGTTTGAGTCTTAAAGGACGGGTTTATGGCCGCACCTTGGCATTTTTGGGGCAGGGGGATAATAAGGTTTACATTCCTAAAATCTGTGAGGAAGTTAGCCTGACGAATTTCCCACTGACAGAAAGACCTAAGAATTGAAATTCTGAATCTAGGCTGGGCAGGGTGGTTCATGCCTGTAATCCCAGCACTTTGGGAGACTGAGGCGGGAGGATCTCTTGAACCCAGATGTTCGAGACCATCCTGGTCAGTGTAGTGAGACCCTGGTCTCTATTAAAAACAAAAAAATTTAGCCAGGTGTGGCTGCGTATACCTATAGTCCCAGCTACTCAAGAAGCTGAGGTGGGAAGATCTCTTGAGTCTAGGAGTTCAAGGCTGCAGTGAGCTATGATTGCATCACTGCACTGTGGCCTGGACCATAGAGTGAGACCCTGTCTCAAGAGATAAAGGAAATTCTGGGTTTAGGGAGAGAGGCAGGAGGTTGGAGCTTATGCTGATATGAAACTCCTGACCTCAAGTGATCCGCCTGCCTCAGCCTCCCGAGGTGCTGAGATTATAGGCGCGAGCCACCTCACCCGGTCTGCTTGCTTTTAGTTTCTGTATCCCAAAGGATAGGCATTCAGGGATCCTACATTCCTGGGTCTCATGGGAAGCGGGTCTAGGGACCTGAACTGGGCTGTAAATGAAGAGCTCAGTGAGTTTAAGTTCCTGGTCTTCTGAGAGAGGAACTCCAGTCTTGTCCTCCTAGAATCTAAGACAAGGGGTCTGCAGGTTTGAATTCTATAAATTCACAGGCTGAGCACCTGTAAATTTGGATTTTTGGGGGCCGAGGGAGGATGGGACTGGGGGCCCAGACTACCGGGCCCTCACGGCCCGCCACTCCCATGTCTAGATCAAGCTGTCTGTGCCCAAGGCTGGCGAGGGTCTGGGAACCTCATCAGGTGATGCCATATCAGGCACTGACCACAACAGCCTGGACTCCAGCCTGACTCGGGAGAAGATCGAGGCCAAGATTAAGGAGGTGGAGGAGAAGCAGCCGGAGATGAAGTCGGGTTTCATGGCCTCCTTCTTGGACTTCCTCAAGTCAGGCAAGCGCCACCCACCACTCTACCAGGCGGGCCTGACGCCTCCGCTCAGCCCTCCCAAGAGTGTGCCACCCTCTGTGCCAGCCCGAGGCCTGCAGCCCCAGCCCCCTGCCACCCCTGCTGTGCCACATCCCCCACCTTCCGGAGCCTTTGGGCTTGGGGGTGCCCTGGAGGCTGCGGAGAGTGAGGGGCTGGGGCTCGGCTGCCCTTCACCCTGCAAGCGGCTGGATGAGGAGCTGAAGCGGAACCTCGAGACGCTGCCCTCCTTCTCCTCGGACGAGGAAGATTCTGTCGCCAAGAACCGAGATCTGCAGGAGAGCATCTCCTCTGCCATCTCTGCCCTCGATGACCCACCCCTTGCTGGGCCAAAGGACACTTCCACCCCAGATGGGCCGCCCTTGGCCCCCGCGGCTGCAGTTCCAGGGCCACCCCCTCTTCCGGGGCTACCCAGTGCCAACAGCAATGGCACTCCCGGTGAGCTCTGGGAAGGTGGTCTGGGAGTAAAGTAGAGCTTAAAGGTTATTATGGTCACTAGATAACAGTTGTGCAGGTTACTCACTGTTTTAAGAGACACCATTCACGTAGATGGTGTAAGCTTGCGTGTTTATGAAGGGACTTTCCTGATTACACAAGCATTTTGAGGAAGGTGTATCTTTTTCTAATTCACCCAGAGGTGCTAAGTGGACTAGGAGGGGCCCCAGGGCAGACACTGGAGAATGCAGGGAGACAGGGCAGGTGATAAGTTACAGGGACAGGACGGGCTACTCAGGTTCTGAATGGTGGGAGGTATGGGGACTGAGGAGGGCTCTGAGTCAGCCGTGTGTGAAGGTACAGAAAGATGTCTGGGGGCAGAGAAAGACTTGGGGAGGCTGATGGTCTTGGGGGTGGGCGTCGGAAGGGAAGGCTAGGGGCATAGGAAGGGTTTAGGTTGTGCTCTGGTTTTGGACACAGTTTAAGGGGTGTAATGGCAGAAACAGAGGCATTGGGAAATGTGGGAGCTTATAGGAGGGCAGAGAGGGGTCTTAGGAAATGGAGAGGGCTTTTGGGGGGTATAGAAAGGTAGGGAATGGGGAGTGGGGAGGTGAGAAGAAGGGATGAGGCCAAAGCTGCCAGGGTCATTGCAGGAGAGAAGAGCCAGGCTGAGAGAGCCTTTGAAGGGCTTGGAAGGGTCACGGCCAAGGATACAAGGATGGAGAAGCAGCAGTTTTATGGATCAGGAGAGTTTTCAGGGAGTTAGAGGGGAGTGTTCAAAAAAAAAGAAAAAAACCATGACAGGCTGAGCATGGTGGACCACACCTGTAATCCTAGCACACTTTGGGATGCTGAGGCAGGAGGATCGCTTGAGTCCAGGAGGTTGAGGCTGCAGTGAGCCATGATCGAGCCACTGTACTCCAGCCTGGGTGACAGAGCAAGACCCTGTCTTAAACAAAAAACCCCAAAAACAAAACAAAAAGACCCTATGAGGTTCTTTTTTTTTTTTTTTTTTTCTTCTTGAGACAGAGTCTCGCTCTGTCACCCAGGCTGGAGTGTGGAGTGCAGTGGTGCGATCTTGGCTCACCGCAACCTCTGCCTTCCAGGTTCAAGTGATTCTCCTGCCTCAGCCTCCCGAGTAGCTGGGACTACAGGCGCGCACCACCATGCTAATTTTTGTATTTTTAGTAGAGACGGGGTTTCACCATGTTGGCCAGACTGGTCTCGAACTCCTGACCTCAAGTGATCCGCCCACCTCGGCCTCCCAAAGTGCTGGGATTACAGGCGTGAGCCACCATTCCTGTCCTCTGTGAGGTTCTTAAAAAGCCTGAAGAAGGGAGCTGGCAGACGGGAGAGGTTAGCAGTCTGCACACTGGTGAGCAGGCCAAGGAAAGGACAAAGATGGTCCTGGAGGGAGGAAGAGGAGGTGAGGAAGTAGAGTTAGGGAGGTGATGATTTAGGAGTTGGGAGGGTCATTCAGGAAGAGGAGTTAAGAACCAGACAAGGGCTTTAAGACCACAAAGAGACATTCCAGGACTGAGAAGGGGATTAGGGATAGGAGACAGGTCTCCTTTGCAGCCACAGGAGCCAGAGTAGGTCTCTGGAGAGACTCTTGATAGGGTAGAAGGGACACTGGGAGCTGAGTGGTAGTTACAGAGGGGCTTTTGGTACAGAAAGCGGTGTTTAAAGGACAAGAGGAAAGGTGCCAGGAGTGATGAATAACATCCAGGCCTGATGTCCCTGTCTCCCCCAGAGCCCCCGCTGCTGGAGGAGAAACCCCCACCCACTCCACCTCCTGCCCCGACTCCTCAGCCTCAGCCTCCGCCACCCCCTCCTCCGCCACAGCCAGCCCTGCCCTCGCCACCCCCGCTGGTGGCCCCCACGCCCAGCTCACCACCACCACCGCCGCTGCCGCCGCCACCTCCACCAGCCATGCCCTCGCCTCCACCACCACCCCCACCAGCCGCTGCCCCACTGGCTGCTCCTCCCGAGGAGCCCGCCGCCCCGTCCCCCGAAGACCCCGAGCTGCCGGACACCCGGCCCCTGCATCTAGCCAAAAAGCAGGAGACGGCGGCCGTGTGTGGGGAGACGGACGAGGAGGCCGGCGAGAGTGGCGGGGAGGGCATCTTCCGGGAACGGGACGAGTTTGTCATCCGTGCCGAGGACATCCCTTCCCTCAAGGTGAGTCCCAGCCTTCAGAAACTGGGCCTGATGGGTTTGGTCACCTGTTTGTTGAGTGCCTGCAGGATGACAGGCCTGCGTTGAGACCTGCAGATCCAGTCATGGCCAGGCTGCCCTGGAATTCACAGTCCTATGGGGCTGATAGAGGTGTCGAGGACCTGCGGGCCTCAGAGGTGTTATTTGCGTTTGTGTCTGTACACGCATTACCTGTATATAAGGTAAAGCGATTGTTAACGCATATGTGTCTATACGTGCGTTAGCTGTATATAAGGTAAACCGCTTGTTAATGTTTATGCGGATACCCTGCTGTGGGTGGTAGAGGACCAGTACTGTACAAGCAGATGAGGCTCTGGCCCTAGGGAGCCTCTAGTCTAATGGAATGAGCCAGAGAGGTGGGCTGCTTTGCCATTTATGGCACAATGGTGGAAATGTGTCATCGACATAGACTACCTGCAGATACACATTTACGTAACCTGTAAATGTAATCATGAATTGGGCCGGACGCGGCAGCTTACACCTGTAATGTCAGCACTTGGGGAGTTTGAGACCAGCCTAGGCAACGTATTGAAACCTTTTCTCTCAAACAAACAAAAAAAGTGAATCATTTAGGAATGGTTGTTGTGTGTCAGGCCATATCTTTTTTTTTTTTTTTTTTTTGAGATGGAGTTTCGCTCTTGTTGCCCAGGCTGGAGTGCGATGGCGCAATCTCGGCTCACTGCAACCTCCGCCTCCCAGGTTCAAGCGATTCTCTTGACTTGGCCTCCCAAGTATCTGGGACTACAGGCGCATGCCACCACACCCGGCTGATTTTTGTGTTTTTAGTAGAAATGGGGTTTCACTGTGTTGGCCAGGCTGGTCTGGAACTCCTGACCTCAGGTGACCCACCTGCCTTGGCCTCCCAAAGTGCTGGGATTACAGGTGTGAGCCACTGAGCCTGGCTGGCCATATCTTCAATATTTACCTTAAATACTTAAATACATAAATGCAGACCAACAGCCTGTTCACTGCTTCCAGTTTGTCTACTGCAGGAGCTGGAAAACTATGGCCCCTAGGCCAAATCCATCCCACTGCTTGTTTTTGCAAATAAAGTTTTATTGGCACACAACCATGCCCATTCATTTACATGTTGTCTATAGCTGTTTTTCCCATATGGCAGAGAGCTGGGTAGTTAGCTGTCCCTCAATGGCAAAACATATTTCTGGCTCATGATGAATAAAGTTTGCTGGCCTCTACTGTACTGGGTTCACTGGACAAATAGAGTTGGATCAGAGGATTAATGTGCAAGACACTTGACAGGGGTAGGTGTTACCAGGTGCCCATGGAGTGCTCTGCACAGGGCATGCGGCTGATCAGGTGCTCAGGAGGTCAGCCCATTCTCACCCTGATGGTGGCATGGAAGCTAAGGCAGTTCTCCATGTCAATCATTGTCATTGATTGTACTGATTATGATACAGGGTTATTGTTTGGCCCTTCATGTACAGTGTGACATTTCATTTAATCTTGGCGGGGCATGGTGGTTCACGCCTGTAATCCGAGCACTTTGGGAGGCCAAGGCAGGTGGATCACTGGAGGTCAGGAGTTTGAGACCAGCCTGGCCAACATGGCAAAACCCCGTCTTTACTAAAAATACAAAAAATTAGCTGGGCGTGGTGGGGCGCACCTGTGACCCCATCTACTCGGGAGGCTGAGGAAGGAGGATCACTTGAACTCTGGGGTGGAGCGGGGAGGTTGCAGTGAGCTGAGATTGTGCCACTGCACTCCAACCTGGGCGCCAGAGCAAGACTCCATCTCGATAAAATAATAATAATAATTTAGTCCTGGATGTTGTTTTAATTTAATCTTGGATGTAACATGGAGAAATTGTGGGAAGAATTAATTATAAGGATAACAACTATTATTACACTTTTTTCTTTTCTTTCTTTTTTTTTGAGACGGAGTCTTGTTCTGTCGCCCAGGCTGGAGTGCAGTGACGCAATCTCGGCTTACTGCAACCTCTGCTGCCCAGGTTCAAGCGATTCTCCTGCTTCAGCCTCCTGAGTAGCTGGGATTACCGGCAAGTGCCACCACACCTGGCTAATTTTTGTATTTTCAGTAGAGAAGGGGTTTCAGCATCTTGGCCAGGCTGCTCTTTAACTCCTTACCTTGTGATTCACCCATCTCTGCCTCCCAAAATGCTGGGATTACAGGCATGAGCCACCGCGCCCGGCCTTACACTTTCTTCTTAAGTGTGTTTTTTGAGGCAAACTCAAATGTATTTTTTCCTATGTTATTTCAATATATTTCATTGTGGGAAAAGTAAATAATAGAGCAGGCCGGGAGTGGTGGCTCACGCCTGTGATCCCAGAACTTTGAGAGACTGAGGTGAGAGGCTCACTTGAGGCCAGGAGTTTGAGACCAGCTAGGCAAATAGCAAGACCTCACATCTACCAAAAACAAAGGAGTGAGACTGTCTCAAAAAAAAAAAAAAAGGATATTGACATCGTAGGCCGGGTGCGGTAGCTCACGCCTGTAATTGGAGCACTTTGGGAGGCCAAGGCGGGCAGATCACCTGAGGTCAGGAGTTCAAGACCAGCCTGGCCAACATGATGAAACCCCATCTCTACTAAAAATACAACAATTAGCCGGGCGTGGTGGCAGGCACCTGTAGTCCCAGCTACTCAGGAGGCTGAGGCAGGAGAATCGCTTGAACCTGGGAGGCGGAAGTTGCAGAGAGCCAAGATCACGCCACTGCACTCCAGCCTGGGCTATAAGAGCGAAACTCTGTCTCAAAAAAATAAAGAAAAAAAGAATATTGACATTGTTAAATGACCATCAGCACCATCCATCTCCAAGTTTTATCTTTTTATATAAAAATAAACTTCATTATAGAGACTACTAGTAGCGTTTTACAGGGATGGAAACTGAGGCTCACACAGGTAAAAAGTCCTTCCGACTGCGGATTACTATGCCCGTTTTTTCTGAGACAGGGTCTCCCTCTGTTGTCCAGGCTGGAATGCAGTGACGTGATCTCGGCTCACTGCAACTTCCACCTCCCTGGTTCAAGCAATTCTTATAACTCAGCCTCTCGAGTAGCTGGGACTACAGAGGACCCCACCATGGTTGGCTAATTTTTTTATTTTTAGTAGAGATGGGGTTTCACCATGTTGGCCAGGCTGGTCTCAAACTCCTGACCTCGGGTGATCCGCCCGCCTCGGCCTCCCAAAGTGCTGGTATTACAGGAATGAGCCACTGTGCCTGGTCTATTATCCTCATTTCATAGGGAAAGAAACCAAGGCACAGAGAGATAAAGTAGCCTTCCCAGGCTTTTGTAGCTTGGGATCCACACCCAGCCCTGCTGGCCCTAGGAGTCCGTATTCTTTTTTTTTTTTTGAGATAGTGTTTCGCCCTTGTTGCCCAGGCTGGAGTGCAATGGTGCAATCTCAGCTCACTGCAACCTCTGCCTCCCGGGTTCAAGTGATTCTCCTGCCTCAGCCTCCCGAGTAGCTGGGATTACAGGCATGTGCCACCACGCCTGGCTAATTTTGTATTTTTAGTAGAGATGGGATTTCTCCATGTTGGCCAGGCTGCTCTCGAACTCCTGACCTCAGGTGATCTGCCCGCCTCAGCCTCCCAAAGCGCTGGGATTATAGGCATGAGCCACTGCGCCGGGCCAGGAACCCATATTCTTATCCCCGACTCAGCCATGCACCATGTATGTTCTAGTCAAGCGCAGCTGAGCCAGCACTGGGTCAAATGAACAGGGCCCTGGGGCAGGGACCTTGACCATCCCCATTTTACAGATGGGGAAATTCACATTCAGAGAAAGGAAGTCAGTCGGCTGGCCAGTGCCAACCTGGGATTGGAGCCAGGGCCACCTGACACCACCTCCCAGCTGGCACGGGGCAGGGGAAGGGGCCAGGCGAGGACTCAGATGCTTAAAATACAACTTGAGTGTGCATTATAATGGGGGACAAAGCCCTACGCCTTTGCCAAATGTACAGACCTTGGGGACTCATTTGTGGGTCTGGAGATGGGGCAGGCTGCTGGCATAGTTAAGAGCCCAGCTTTGGTTTAACCTGACTGACTCAAATCTCTGCCACTTATTATTATTATTTTTTTGTTTTTTTGAGACAGGGCCTCACTCTGTCACCCAGGCTGGTATACAGTGGCATGATCATGGCTCACTGAGGCCTCAAACTCCTGGGCTCAAACGATCCTCCCACCTCAGCCTCCCAAGTAACTAGGACTACAAGCATACAACGCCATGCCTGGCAAATTTTTTTATTCCTTAAGTAGAGACTCACTCTGTTGTCCTGGCTGGTCTTGAACTCTTGGGCTCAGGCAACCCTCCCGTCTCAGCCTCCAAAAGTGCTGAGATTGCCAGTGTGAGCCACTGTGTCTCAGTGTGTCTCTCAGGGTGGAGTGCAGTGGCTCAATCTTGGCTCACTGCAACCGTCGCCTCCCGGATTCAAGCGATTCTCCTGCCTCAGCCTCCTGAGTAGCTGGGATTACAGGCGCGTGCCACCACGTCAGGCTAATTTTTGTATTTTTAGGGGTTTCACTATGTTGGTCAGGCTGGTCTCGAACTCCTGACTTCGTGATTTGCCCCCCCCCCCCCCGGCCTCCCAAAGTGCTGGGATTACAGGCATGAGCCACTGTGCCCAGCCCATTTTTTTCTTTTATACCATCTCTTTTTTTTTTTTTTTTTGAGACGGAGTCTCGCTCTGTCTCCTAGGCTGGAGTGCAGTGGCACAATCTTGGCTCACTGCAACCTCCACCTCCCGGGTTCAAGTGATTCTCCTGCCTCACCCTCCTGAGTAGCTGGGATTACAGGCACCCGCCACCATGCCTGGCTAATTTTTGTATTTTTAGTAGAGATGGGGTTTCACCATATTGGTCAGGCTGGTAGAAACCGCTCTTAAAGCCCCTACAAAAACAAGCCATAGACCATTGTTTATTCCAGAAAAACAGCAATCCAATATAAATATCACCTGAGCCATATATGTGATTTTAAATGTTTTCATTCCTGCATTTATAAAGATAAAAAAGACAGGTGAAATTAGCCATAGATGGCCAAAGTGCTGTAATCTCAGCACTTTGGGAGGACGAGGCAGGATTGCTTGAGCCCAGGAGTCGCAGACCAGGCTGGGCAACATTGTGAGCCCCTGCCTTTAAAAAAAAAAAAAAAGAAAGAAATTAGCCATAGGAATGCATTTTATTTAGCCTAACATATTGAAAGTATTATTTCGGCTACATGCGGTGGCTCACACCTGTAATCCCAGCAGTTTGGGATGTTGAGGTGGGAGGATCACTTGAGCCCAGAGGTCGAGGCTGCAGTGAGCTATGATTGCGCCACTGCACTCCAGCCTGGGCAACAGAGTGAGCCTCTGTCATGTGCGTGTGCACACACATACACAGAGTTTCAACTTGTAATTAATAAAAACTATTAATGATGTTTTTGCGAGGTGTGGTGGATCATGCCTGTAATCCCAGCACTTTGGGAGTCCAAGGTGGGTGGATTGCTTGAGGTCAGGAGTTCAAGACCAGCTTGGGCAACATGGCAAAACCCCCCCTCTACAAAAAAAAAAAAAAAAAAGAAAAATGAGCCAGATATAGTGGCATGTGCTTGTTGTCCCAGCTACTTGAGAGGCTCAGGTAGGAGAATAGCTTCAGCCTGGGAGGTGGAGGTTGCAGTGAGCCGAGATCGTACCACTGCACTCCAATTTGGGTGACAGAGCGAGACCCTGTCTCAAAAAAAAAAAAAAAAAAGAAAAGCTGTTGGCCAAGCGTGGTGGCTCACGCATGTAATCGCAGCACTTTGGGAAGCTAAAGCGGGTGAGTCACCTGAGGTCCGGAGTTCAAGACCAGCCTAGTCAACATACTGAAACGCCATCTCTACTAAAAATACAAAAATTAGCCAGGCGTGGTAGTGGGCACCTGTAATCCCAGCTACTCAGGAGGCTGAGGCAGGAGAATCACTTGAACCTGGGAGGCGGCGGTTGCAGTGAGCTAAGATGGTTCCATTGCACTCCAGTCTGGGCAACAAGCGTGAAACTCAGGCTCAAAAAGAGTAAAAGAAAAACTGTTAATGATGTTTTAATATTATTAAATGGGATATTACTAAAATGAAAAGTTAAGAGGTTTTACATTCTTTTTTGCATACCAAGACTTCAAAATCCTGTGAATACTTTGTATTCGTTGAATACATCCATTGGACCAGCCACATTTTAAGTGCTCTAGCCGACATGTCACCCCAGGTACTGTGGCTCAAGCCTGCAATCCCAGCACTTCGGGAGGCTGAAGCCTGCAGATCACTTGAGCCCAGGAGTTTGAGACCACCAGCCTGGGCAACATAGTGAGACCCTGTCTCTACACAAAATTCTTTTTTTTATTTTTATTTTGGATTTTATTTTTTGAGATGGAGTCTCGCTCTGTCACCAGGCTGGAGTGCAATGGCGCGATCTCTGCTCACTCACTGCACCTCCACCTCCCGGGTTCAAGCGATTCTTCTCCTTAGCCTCCCGAGTAGCTGGGACTCCTGCTTCAGCCTCCCGAATAGCACGGACTACAGGCAAGCGCCACCACACCCAGCTAATTTGTGTATTTTTAGTAGAGACGGGGTTTCACCATGTTGGCCAGGGTGGTCTCGATCTCTTGACCTCGTGATCTGCCCGCCTTAGCCTCCCAAAGTACTGGGATTACAGGCGTGAGCCACCACACCCAGCTTCTACACAAAATTCAAAAAAACTTAACCAGACATGGTGGTGCCTGCCTGTAGTCCCGGCTACTGGAGAGGCTGACGTGGGAGAATCACCTGAGCCCAGGAAGTTGAGGTTGTAGTGAGCCATGATTACACCACTGCACTCCAGCCTGGGTGACAGAGAATGTGACCCTATCTCAAAAACAAACAAAAAAAACCAAATCAATCTCAAAAGCTCAAGAACCACTTGTGGGAACGAGCTGCCGAATTGACAGGGCCAGGCTAGCCCATTCTCCTTCCCCATCTGTAAACCAGGACTGTTGTTGCGGTTGTCGTAAGGGTTGGGCAGCGTGTATACTCCAAGCATGTAAGAGTTCACTGGGTGGAGACTGGGCACAGTGGCTCCTGCCTGGAATCCCAGCACTTTGGGAGGCTGAGGTGGGTGGATTGCTTGTGCTCAGGAGTTCAACACCAGCCTGGTCAACATGGCGAAATCCTGTCTACTAAAAATACAAAAAATGAGCCAGGTGTGGTGGCACATGCCTATATTCCCAGCTACCCTAGAGGCTGATTACTGGAGTTTGAGAGGCCAAGGCTGCAGTGAGCCAAGATTGCTTGATTGCACTCCCACCTGGGCAACTGGAGTGAGACCCTGTCTCAAAGAAGAAAAAGTTGGCTGGGCATGGTGGTTCGCATCTGTAATCCCAGCACTTTCGCAGGTCAAGGTGGGTGGATCACTTGAAGTCAGGAGGTTAAGATCAGCCTGGACAACATGGTGCAATCCCATCCCTACTAAGAATACAAAAATTAGCCAGACGTGATGGCGGGTCCCTGTAATCCCAGCTACTCAGGAGACTGAGGCAGGGAAATCACTTGAATTCAGGAGGTGAAGGTTTCAGTGAGCCAAGATCGCGCCGCTGCACTCCAACCTGGGCCACAGAGTGAGACTCTGTCTCAAAAACAAAAAAAAAAATTCACTGGGTGGAGAAGAGTATAGTGTTGGGGTTGTCCAGGCAGAGGAAACAGCTGTGCAAAGGCCCTGTGGTGAGGGAAAGCACGCTGTGTTTGAGGTGTGCAGGGACGCAAGGTGTTGAGTGGCTGGACAGTGAATGCTGTTGGACTTGGGTGCAGGGGTGAGTTCCAGGGGTGCCGATGAAGACATTAGGCTCTGCGCTGTTTAGAGCCCCTGGCCAGTAGGGAAGTGACTGGGGATTTGTTCAAGCCTGGATAGTACTCTGTCCACAGCCTCTGTCCTGGGACTGACTCCCCTGTTAATGGGACACTGCAGTTTTCTTTTTCTTTCTTTTTTTTTGTTTTTTTGTTTTTTTGTTTTTGAGACGAAGTCTCGCTCGTGTCCCCCAGGCTGGAGTGCAATGGCGCGATCTCGGCTCACTGCACCTTCTGCCTCCCGGGTCCAAGCGATTCTCCTGCCTCAGCCTCCCGAGTAGCTGGGATTACAGGCGCCCGCCACCACACCTGGCTAATTTTTGTATTTTTAGTAGAGACAAGGTTTCACCATGTTGGCCAGGCTGGTCTCGAACTCCCGACCTCAGGTGATCCGCCTGCCTCGGCCTCCCAAAGTGCTGGGATTACAGACGTGAGCCACCCTGCGCCCAGCCTGGGACCCTGCAGTTTTCTCATTAATATCGAGTCTGAGTGTCTGTAGCTCAGTGGCTTACATCCCCACTGCTTACCCCACACGTCTTAGCTTGTCGCAGTTCAGATTCTCAGAAGAAAATCTGATTGGTTCTGCTCAGCCTACAGGGCCAAGATGAGGTCAATGGCTGGGTGCAGTGGCCCACGCCTGTAATCCCAACACATTGAGGCATGAGGTGTGGGAGGTTCACACGAACCTGGGAGTTGGGCATGCCATGGTAAAACCCTGTTTCTGTTTTTTTTTTTGAGATGGAGTCTGTCTCTGTCGCCCAGGCTGGAGTACTGTGGCTGGATCTCAGCTCACCTCAAGCTCCGCCTCCAGGTTCACGCCATTCTCCTGCCTCAGCCTCCCAAGTAGCTGGGACCACAGGCGCCCGCCACCACGTCCGGCTAATTTTTTGTGTATTTTTACTAGAGACGGAGTTTCACCGTGTTAGCCAGGATGATCTCAATCTCCTGACCTCGTGATCCGCCCGCCTTGGCCTCCCAAAGTGCTGGGGTTACAGGCGTGAGCCACCGCGCCCGGCCTTTTTTTTTTGAGACGGAGGTTCACCCTGTCGCCCAGGTGGGAGTGCAGTGGCGCAATCTCGGCTCGCTGCAACCTCTGCCTCCCAGGTTCAAGTGATTGTTCCACCTCAGCCTCCCGAATAGCTGGGACTACAGGCATGCGCCATCATGCCCGGCTAATTTTTGTATTTTTGTAGAGACCATGTTGGCCAGGCTGGTCTTGAACTACTGACCTCAGGTGATCCACCTGCCTCGGACTTCCAAAGCATTGGGATTACAGGCGTGAGCCACGGCACCTGGCCATGAAACCCCATTTCTACAAAAAATACAAAAATTATCCAGAAGTGGTGGCGCCTACCTGTAGTCCCAGCTACTTGGTGGGTAGGTGGCTGAGGCAGGAGGATCACTTGAGCCTAGGAGCTTACTTGGTCACATGACCAAGGAGTTACTATGGTCACATGACCATAAGTAAGCTATGGTCATGGTTGTGCCACTGCACTCCAGCCTGGGTAACCGAGTGAGAGGGTCTCACAAAAACAAAAAACAAAACAAAAAAGGCCAGGCACAGTGGCTCACGCCTGTAATCCTGGCACTTCGGGAGGCTGAGGCAGGTGGATCACCTGAGGTCAGCGGTTTGAGACCAGCCTTGCCAACTTGGTGAAACCCCGCCTCTACTAAAACTACAAAAGATTAGCTGGCCCTAGTGGCAGGTACCTGTAATCCCAGCTACTTGGGAGGCTGAGGCAGGACAATCGCTTGAACCCAGGAGGCAGAGATTTCAGTGAGCTGAAATCACATCACTGTACTCCACCCTGGGCGAAACTCTATCTAAAAAAAAAAAAAAAAAAAAAAACAGGCCAGGCACAGTGGTTCACCCCTGTAATCCCAGCACTTTGGGAGGCCGAGGCGGGCGGATCATGAGGTCAAGAGATCGAGACCATCCTGGCCAACATGGTGAAACGCCATCTCCACTAAAAATACAAAAATTAGCTGAGCGTGGTGGCGTGCGCCTCTAGTCCCAGCTACTCGGGAGGCTGAGGCAGGAAATCGCTTGAACTCAGGAGATGGAGGTTGCAGTGGGCCGAGATCGCGCCCCTGCACTCCAGCCTGGTGACAGAGCAAGACTCTGTCTCAAAAAAAAAAAAAAAAAAGCCTGCTGGTGAGCTCCCCAGGTCAAGTCTCCAATCAGCTGTGGGTTTGGAACCTTTAGTAGGAGGCTGTGGGCCAGGCCATTTTTCTAGTAATCGGCAGTTGGCATGGTCAGTGATATGAGTGACATGACGAGAGGCAGGATGGGTGGGGCTTGGGGATTGACTGGCCGTGTTTGGGGAACCGGCAAGGCTGAAGTCAGGGTGAGGCCTGATGACTGGGTGTGGGGTGGGGATGCTGGGAGGAATAGTGGTTTGAGGGAAGGTACCAAGCCCAGTGAGAATGTGCTGGCCAGAGAGTCTGACCCCAGCTACAGTGTCAGCAGCTTCCTCAGAGGTGGCCAACACAGGGAGTGGGAGGAAGCAGAGGTAGGGGTGGTCTCCCTGGGCTGACAAGATGTACCAATGGCTTCCTCAAGCTGCTGCTTTTTCTTTTTGGGACAGGGTCTTCCTCTGTTGCCCAGGCCAGAGTGCCTCAGCTCACAGATCACGCCACTGCACTCTAGCCTGGGTGACTGAGGCTCCATCTCAAAAAAAAAAAAAAAAGAGAAATCTGAGGCCCCTCCTCTAGGCTTCTATAGTTTCCAGGGAATTGGCATTAGGACATTTATGACTTGTACTATTATTTCTTGTGTCCATATTTGGCGCCTCTGCTGCCCTTTTAGTCCTGAAGGTCACATGCTCAGTGTGACTCACGTCCATCAGTTGCCATCGCCCAGCTGGGGCATACACAAACTGCAGGGTGGTGGCGGTTGGTGTTCAGGTGTTTGTGGGGCAGGGAGAGCAGAGATAGGGAGCCTTCCCGTTGCTCTGTCTTCCCTGCTGTGGACATGCTGATGAAATGGTCTCAGGTAACCTCACCTGCCTGTTCTTGGCACAGGCCACAAACTCACCCTGTTTTGTTTATTTGCTTGTCTGTCTCATTAGCTCTGTTATTACCTCTGTGAAAAGGCTTTTTCAGTGTCTTAGACCCCTCAGGCTGCTGTACCAGAATACCATAGACTGGGTGGCTTATAAGCAACAGAGATTTGGCTGGGCTTGGTGGATCACGCCTCTGATCCTAGCACTTTGGGAGGCCAAGGCAGGTGGATCACCTGAGGTCGGGGTTCAAGACCAGCCCAACCAACATGGAGAAACCCTGTCTCTACTAAAAATACAAAATTAGTCAGGTGTGGTGGCGCATGCCTGTAATTCCAGCTTCTCAGGAGGCTGAGGCAGGAGAATCGGCTTGAACCCAGGAGGTGGAGGTTGCGGTGAGCTGAGATTGTGCCACTGCACTCCAGCCTGGGCAACAAGAGCAAAACTCCGTCTCAAAAAAAGAAAAAGTAAAAAGAGAATTATGAGGGCAGGGACAGTCAGACCACAACAGGACGTCTTGCTCACAACCGTACTCTCCTGTCCAGCACAGTAAATAGCAGGCGGTGTTCAAAGATTGTCATTACTCTGAGTCACACAGGAAGTTTTGGGCTTTCACACCGTAAAGCAATAGTGACTCAAACTCTACAGCCTAAGAACGAGCAGCCCGATCCAGGGTACTGGGTGGGCAGGAGGCGACAGGGTCAAGTTCAAGCTGTACACAGAGCTGAACACATCATGGGGGTAGAAGATATTTGTTGTTTACGTCTCTGCCTTTTCTCTAAGGGGATGGTGAGGGAGGCCAGTGGACCAGGGCATAGGGGCAGTAGGTACAGGAATGAGGACTGACCCTGCTGGCCTCACCACACCCCTCCTCCTCAGCTGGCGTTGCAGACGGGGCGCGAACCCCCACCCATCTGGCGAGTCCAGAAGGCCCTTCTGCAGAAATTCACTCCGGAGATCAAGGACGGCCAGAGGCAGTTTTGTGCCACCAGTAATGTAAGCCTGCAAAGGGGACCAAGGACTTGGGGGCCCCGGGGCGTGGTATCTAGGAGCTGGGGTTCCCCTTAGCGTGGCTGTGACTCACTCCACAGTGTATCTGGAAGGGGGCCCCCTGCTGCCGGCAGGCTCCAAGCAGCTGCCATGGTGGCCCAGGGCACGGGGATGTTGGCCATCTGGCTGGGCAGTGTGAAGAATTTCCTCATGTGCCTCTTTCTCCCCATAGTATTTGGGGTATTTTGGGGATGCAAAAAATCGGTACCAGCGCCTCTATGTAAAGTTCCTGGAAAATGTCAATAAGAAGGACTACGTGAGGGTCTGTGCTCGGAAACCCTGGCATCGGCCCCCAGTGCCAGTCAGGTACCAACCATGGGGGACACAGGGGCAGGTAGTATGTAGCGCCGACAGGCATGGGGATGGAGCATGCAAGAGGGAAGGCTGGAGAGTGGGGGGTGGGGACAGAGAGAGGAGACAGAGCCCAGAGAGAGAGGGAGACAGAGACCCAGAGAGAAATAGGGACAGAGACCCAGAGACAGGAGGGGAACAGAGACCCAGAAAGAGGGGGACAGAGATCCAGAGGTGGGGGGACAGAAACCCAGAGACAGAGAACCAGAGGCATGAGGGAGACGGAGACTGAGAAGGAGAGAGACCCAGAGAAAAAGAGGGACATAGATGGGGGAGGATAGAGGAGACCCAGAGACGGGACAGGACAGAGACTCATAGAAGGCTACAGAGACCTGGGGTGGACAGAGACCCAGAAAGAGGGGGATAGAGACCCAGAGAGGGAGGGGGTCAGAGACCCAGAGAGGGAGGGGGTCAGAGTCCCAGAGAGGGAGGGGAACAGAGACCCAGAGAGGGAGGGGGTCAGAGACCCAGAGAGGGAGGGGGTCAGAGACCCAGAGAGGGAGGGGAACAGAGACCCAGAGAGGGAGGGGGTCAAAGTCCCAGAGAGGGAGGGGGTCAGAGACCCAGAGAGGGAGGGGGTCAAAGTCCCAGAGATGGAGGGGGTCAGAGTCCCAGAGATGGAGGGGAACAGAGACCCCGAGAGGGAGGGGGTCAGAGACCCCGAGAGGGAGGGGGTCAGAGACCCAGAGAGGGAGGGGGTCAGAGACCCAGAGACGGAGGGGGTCAGAGACCCAGAGAGGGAGGGGGTCAGAGACCCAGAGACGGAGGGGGTCAGAGACCCAGAGACGGAGGGGGTCAGAGACCCAGAGACGGAGGGGGTCAGAGACCCAGAGACGGAGGGGGTCAGAGACCCAGAGAGGGAGGGGAACAGAGACCCAGAGAGGGAGGGGGTCAGAGACCCCGAGAGGGAGGGGAACAGAGACCCAGAGAGAGGAGGGGACACTATGAGAGAAGCTGTTCCTGTGCCTAGGGCACTGAGCAGGGGCCCTGAGGAGAATTTGGGTTCTCGGGGGCTGCTGACTACAGTCCCTTCTCTGTTCCCTTCTAGACGCTCTGGGCAGGCCAAGAACCCCGCATCTGCTGGGGGTAGCTCTGCACCTCCCCCTAAGGCCCCAGCACCACCTCCCAAGCCTGAGACCCCTGAAAAGACGACATCTGAGAAGCCCCCAGAGCAGACACCTGAGACGGCCATGCCTGAGCCCCCTGCCCCTGAGAAGCCCTCCCTCCTGCGGCCTGTCGAGAAGGAAAAGGAGAAGGAGAAGGTGACGCGTGGGGAGCGGCCATTACGGGGTGAGCGGGCCACCAGCGGACGGCAGACGCGGCCAGAGCGGAGCCTCGCCACGGGACAGCCTGCCACATCCCGGCTGCCTAAAGCCCGGCCTACCAAGGTGAAGGCTGAACCGCCTCCTAAGAAGAGGAAGAAATGGCTGAAGGAGGCAGGGGGCAACGCTGCAGCAGGCGGGGGCCCACCAGGCAGCTCCTCAGACTCGGAGTCCTCCCCTGGAGCCCCCAGCGAGGACGGTGAGGCCCTAGGCAGCCTCAGGGCTGCAGGGGTGGGTGGGAAAGGGACACAGGTGAGGGCTGTCCAGAGGGCTCCAGGTAGCCTCGGCAGGACAGTAACAACCAGTATGTTACAGATAATGGCAGTAGCTCACAGTCACGGGGCATCTAACTACACGACAGGCTGCCTCCTAAGAACCTGATGGATGTTAACTTGTGTAATTTTCACCCATCCTAGTAGGTAGATACTGTTATCCTCATCTACAGATGAGGAAGCTGAGGCTCCAAGAGAGGGCAGCACAGTCTGTGTTGGGTGCCCACCAGAGTTGCAACTGAGCCCAGGGTGCCTTGGACTCTGTTCTTCAGTGCTGCGTTCTGCCTCATAATAGGCAAGATTTGAGGGCCGAGGAAGATGTGGGACTAGGCGGCTGTCCTGGAGGCTCTGTGATGGTGGGGTTTCCTGTGAGGCCCTGGGTGACCCTGAGAAAGAGGCATAACCTCATGTGCCTTAGTGACCTCACCTGTAAAATGGGTTCATAATAGACGAAGCTCATAGGAGAGTGCCAGTCTTTAGTAGACACTACCTGTCTACTCCACGTATGCCCAGCACACTGCCACATCCTCAGTGCTTATGATGATGTCTGGTTAGGCTGGGCACAGTGGCTCGCGCCTGTAATCCCAGTACTTTGGGAGGCCAAGGCGGGCAGATCAGCTGAGGTCAGGAGTTCAAGACCAGCCTGGCCAACATGGTAAAATCCCAGCTTTACTAAAAAATACAAAAATTAGCCCAGCATGGTGGTGCGTGCCTGTAATCCCAGCTACTCACGAGGCTGAGGCAGGAGAATCACTTCAACCCAGGAGGCAGAGGTTACAGTGAGCTGAGATCAGGCCACTGCACTCCAGCCTGGATGACAGAACAAGACTCCGTCTCAAAAAAAAAAAAAAAAAAAAAAAAAAGTCGGGTTAGTGATGACAATAACAACAACAAAAATAAATATATATTCACATATGTACAGTAAGGGTAACAGCTGACTTTTGTTGAGTGCTTACTATGTACCAGAAATCATTTTAAACATTTGCACACAGGCTTACTTGACCTTTACCTAATAAACCCTGGGAGATAGCTTGGTAGAATTATCCTCATTTTAAAGATGGAGGCCGGGTGTGGTGGCTCGCACCTGTAATCCCTCCACTTTGGGAGGCCGAGGTGGTAGAATCACTTGAGCTCAAGAGTTCGAGATGAGCCTGGGCAACATAGTGAGACCCCCGTCTCTACAAACAAATTTTTAAAAATTAGCTGGGCTTGGTGGCGAATGCCTGTAGTCCCAGCTACTCAGGAGGCTGAGGCAGAAGGATCACTTGAGCCCATGAGTTCAAGGCTATGGTGAGGTATGATTATACCACTGCTTTCCAGTCAGGGTGACAGAATTAGACCCTATCTCTAAGGATAACTTCTTAAATAAATAAATAAAAGATGAAGAAACTGAGGCACCGAGAGGCGATGGTACCTGGTCAGGGCCACACAGTACAGGGGTAGCTGTTTTAACAGAGATTAGAAATAGAGCGAGTCAAAGGAGGAAGGCAGAATTCTCTTTCCAACAAAGCCCTGATGTAGCAGGGAGATGTATAGAAAATAAAAGTGGCCGGGCACGGTGGCCGATGCCTGTAATTCCAGCACTTTGAGAGGCCGAGGCGGGCGAATCACCTTAGGTCAGGAGCTCCAGACGAGCCTGGCCAACATGGAGAAACCCCGTCTCTACTAAAAATACAAAAATTAGCTGGCTGTGGTGGTGCATGCCTATAATCACAGCGACTCAGGAGGCGGAGCCAGGAGAATCTCTTGAACCTGGGAGGCAGAGGTTGCAGTGAGCCGAGATTGCACTGTTGCATTCCAGCCTGGGCAACAGAGGGAAACTCCGTCTCAATAAATGAATGAACGAATGAATGAATGAATGAATGGCTGTTTTTCAGGGTTGTCCAGGGTCCCAGTTTCCTTCTTTCTTGTTGACCGGCTGTTTGCCTTGTTGATGGGGTCATGACCCCTTTCCAGTGAGCCCAAGCCCTGTTTCTGCCCTTGGCTACCCCACAGACCTTCCCCAACACCCCCAAATCCCATCAAGCTCCGTGTCCTGGCTTCCCCATGTTAGGGACCGGACCTCTGGCTATACAGTCACCTGACCAGACTTCCCAGGAGCCATCCTCACCTCTTTTCCTTTTTTCTTTTCTTTTCTTTTCTTTCTTTCTTTTTTTTTTTTTTTTTTTTCTGTTTGTTGAGACAGAGCCTCATTCTGTCACCCAGGTTGAAGTGCAGTGGTGTAATTTCAGTTCACTGAAACCTCCACCTCCTGGGTTCAAGTGATCCTCCTGCTTCAGCCTCCCAAGTAGCTGGGACTATAGATGTGCGCCACCATGCCCCGGCTAACCTGTGCATTTTTAGTAGAGATGAGGTTTCACCATGTTGGCCCAGGGTGGTCTCGAACTCCTGACCTCAGGCGATCCGCTCACCTCAGTCTCACAAAGTGCTGGGATCACAGGCGTGAGCCACTGCACCCGGCCTTCCTCTTTCCCTTTTCTACCTGTCGCCCCCACAGCGGGGCAGCTCCCAGCCCTGCCCGCCCCCATCCCCTCCACCCTTTCCCAGGCCTGCCCAGCTCAGCCTCGTCCTCTGCTTCCAGCCCTGCCCCACCTCCATTCGTTCCTACCTGGTCCATCAGCCTGGACTTCAGCCTCACTCCTCCAGTCTGTCCCCTGCTTGGCTTTAGGAGGGATCTTTCTACACTTATTCTCACCCCTTCCCTGCTCTCAGTTCTCTCATGGCTCCCTAGTACCCACCAGAAAAAGCCCTTGCCCTTTCTGCCTGGTGTTGGAGGCCCAGTGTGGTCTGGCCTGCACTGACCTGTGCAATCCCAGCTCCCATCTCCTCCCTCAGCCTTGCCCCTTTATGATCTGACCTCTCTGGATGCACTCTTTTGGAAACCAACAATGCTGCTTCTTTAGACTTACGTGAAGCCACAATTAAGTGCTCTGAGCTATCACTCAAGGCTCAGCCTTTGTTTGACCTTGAACAAGGGTGAGTCTGATGCCTCCTGTGAGCTTTTTTTTGAGACAGTCTTGCTCTTGTTGCCCAGGCTTGTTGCCAGTGCAATTGTGCGATCTCGGCTCACCGCAACCTCCGCCTCCCGGGTTCAAGCGATTCTCCTGCCTCAGCCTCCCGAGTCGCTGTGATTACAGGCATGCACCACCACACACGGCTAATTTTGTATTTTTAGTAGAGACAGGGTTTCTCCATGTTGGTCAGGCTGGTCTCGAACTCCTCACCTCAGGTGATCCACTTGCCTTGGCCTCCCAAAGTGCTGGGATTACAGGCGTGAGCCACCGCGCTCAGCCGTATTTTTTTTTTCTTTTTTTTGGAGACGGAGTCTCGCTCTGTCACCCAGACTGGAGTACAATGGCGCGATCTCGGCTCACCGCAACCTCCACCTCCCAGGTTCAAGGGATTCTCCTGCCTCAGCCTCCTGAGTAGCTGGGATTACAGACATGCACCACCACACCCGGCTAATTTTGTATTTCTTAGTACAGACGGGGTTTCTCCATGTTGGTCAGGCTGGTCTTGAACTCCTGACCTCAGGTGATCTGCGCCTCAGCCTCCCAAAGTGCTGGGATTACAGGCCACAGCACTTTATGGGCTACAATGCCCGGCCTTTTTTTTTTTTTTTTTTTTTTGACAAGTTTCACTCTGTCACCCAGGCTGTGCAATGGCACAATCTTGGCTCACTGCAACCTCCGCCTCCTGGGTTCAAGCCATCCTCCTACCTCAGCCTTCTGAGTAGCTGGGATTACAGGCGTGTGCCACCACGCCTGGCTAATTTTTGTATTTTTAGTAGAGACAGGGTTTTGCCACGTTGGCCAGGCTGATATCAAACTCCTGACCTTAGGTGATCTGCCTCGGCCTCCCAAAGTGCTGGGATGACAGGCGTGAGCCACTGCGCCTGGCCTTCTCTGAGCTTCTTGCAGTCCCTGTGATTCTGCCACAAGAGCACGTGGCACTGGCGCTTGCCTGTCAATCTTCCCTAGCGGACTTGGACCTCCCAAAAGCAGGGATTTCTCTTTTGGTCCCCAGTGTTGAGAACAGCGTCTGCCACACAGGTGGTCTCAGAGGAAGTTGGGATAACGAGCCTGCATCCTGTCTTTTCTGCAGAGCGGGCAGTACCTGGGCGTCTGCTCAAAACCAGGGCTATGCGGGAGATGTACCGGAGCTACGTGGAGATGTTGGTGAGCACAGCACTTGACCCAGACATGATCCAGGCCCTGGAGGACACGCATGGTGAGCTGAGGCCTGGGGAGGAGGGGTGGGGGCTGACTCGGTCTGAGGGAGCAGGTGCTGAGGGCTTGGACCTGATCTGAGAGAGGAGAGGTTTGGGGTCTGGACTCCTGGGTCTGAGGGAAGACGAGCTGAGGCCTGGACCTGGGTCTGAGAGAGGAGGGGCTGGGGCCTGGAGTCCTGGGTCTGAGGGAGGAGGTCCCTGGGTCCTAGGGAGAAGAGGCTGGGGGCCTGGACTCCTGGGTTTGAGGGAGGAGGGGCTGGGGGCCTAGACTCCTGGTTCTGAGGGAGGAGGGGCTGGACCTGGATGGGGGTCTGAGGAAGGAGGGACTGGACTGCCGGGTCTGAGGGAGGAGGGGCTGGGGGTCTGGACTCCCGGGTCTGAGGAAGGAGGGACTGGGGCCTGGACTCCTGGGTCTGAGGGAGGAGGGACTGGGGCTTGGACTCCTGGGTCTGAGGGAGGAGGGGCTGGGGGCCTGGACTCCTGGGTCTGAGGGAGGAGGGGCTGGGGCCTGGACTCCTGGGTCTGAGGGAGGAGGGGCTGGGGCCTGGACTCCTGGGTCTGAGGGCGGAGGGGCTGGGGGTCTGGACTCCTGGGTCTGAGGGAGGAGGGGCTGGGGGTCTGGACTCCTGGGTCTGAGGGAGGAGGGGCTGGGGGTCTGGACTCCTGGGTCTGAGGGAGGAGGGGCTGGGGGTCTGGACTCCTGGGTCTGAGGGAGGAGGGGCTGGGGGTCTGGACTCCTGGGTCTGAGGGAGGAGGGGCTGGGGCCTGGACCCCTGGGTCTGAGGGCGGAGGGGCTGGGGGTCTGGACTCCTGGGTCTGAGGGAGGAGGGGCTGGGGGTCTGGACTCCTGGGTCTGAGGGCGGAGGGGCTGGGGGTCTGGACTCCTGGGTCTGAGGGAGGAGGGGCTGGGGGTCTGGACTCCTGGGTCTGAGGGAGGAGGGAGCTGGGGTCTGGACTCCTGGGTCTGAAGGAGGAGGGAGCTGGGGCCTGGACTCCTGGGTCTGAAGGAGGAGGGGCTGGGGCCTGTACTTTTGTCTCTGAGTGGGAAGGGGATTTGGGGACCCAGACTCCATGACCCCACCTTGGCCCCAGCGCTTTGTGAGGCTGTGGCCTTCCTGATACCGTGTCCTCGTCCATCAGACGAACTGTACCTGCCTCCCATGCGGAAGATAGACGGCCTGCTGAATGAGCACAAGAAGAAAGTCCTGAAGCGGCTGTCACTAAGCCCAGCCCTGCAGGTGCTTGGGGGTCTGGGCAGGGGGTGTCTGGGGCCCAGGGTCCACATGGAGAAGACATGTACGTGTCGGCTGCTGTTGGGGAGGGGTGATCCTTGGAAGGAGAGTGTCCTTCTGGGCTCAGATGGGAGAAAAATTGAGGGCAGGACTGTCAGGAGATCTCTGGGTTCTCAACAGCCATGAAGCCCATGTCGGGAGGAGCTGTGGGCCTTGGGGCAGCAGAGGGGTGGTTGTGAAAGGCTGGGCTGTTGTTGCGGAGAACAAGTGTGGAGCCAAACGTAGACTAGGCCTGCACCCAAAGCTGGCACTGGACCGATGGCTTCTTCGTGAGTCCAGTGCAGGCTATTAGGATCCCAGGCTTCAGTGTTAAGTCATCTGTATGATTTCCCTTCTGGGATATTCTGGGATGGAATTATCAGGGCTCTGAAATCCAGTGTTAAACTGGCTCTGAGGATTCTGGTTGGGATGTTAGTGTGGCACTGACAATTCCGGGATAGAATGTTAGGGTAACTGAGACTTCTGGAATCGAATGTTATTCTGTCTTTGAGAATTCTGGAAGACTTGCAGTGATTCTGAGAATTCTGGGATGGATTCTAGGCTGGTACTAAGAATTCTGGGATAGGCTATTAGGCTGGTGCTGAGATGACTGGTGGGAAGTTAGTCTTAGAAAATATGCAGGGAGGCCGGGCACGGTGGCTCACGCCTGTGATCCTAGCACTTTGGGAAGCCAAGGCTGGTGGATGGCCTGATGTCAAGAGTTCAAGACCACCCTGGCTCTCTCAAAATAAAAAAAAAGTGAAACCCTGTCTCTACTCAAAATAAAAAAATTAGCTGGGCGTGGTGGTGGGCACCTGTAGTCTTAGCTTCCCGGGAGGCTGAGGCAGGAGAATCAGTTGAACCCAGGAGGTGGAGCTTGCAGTGAGCCAAGATGGCACCACTGCACTCCAGCTTGGGCGACAGAGCAAGACTGTCTCCAAAAAAGAAAATAGGCCAGGCGCGGTGGCTCACGCCTGTAATCCCAGCAGTTTGGGAGGCCAAGACGGATGGATCACGAGGTCAGGAGATCGAAACCATCCTGGCTAACATGGTGAAACTCTATCTCTACTAAAAATACAAAAAAGAAATTAGCTGGGCGTGGTGGCGGGCGCCTGTAGTCCCAGCTACTCAGGAGGCTGAGGCAGGAGAATGGCGTGAACCCGGGAGGCGGAGCTTGCAGTGAGCCGAGATCGTGCTACTGCGCTCCAGCCTGGGCGACAGAGCGAGACTCTGTCTCAAAAAAAAAATATATATATATATATATATATATGGAAATATTAATATGACTGAGAATTTTGAGTGAGATAGTTTTCTCAGAATGATGGGTGGGACGTTGGGATGACTGAGAATTCTGGAATGGATTCTTAGACTGGTGTGGAGAAATCTAAGCCGGAATGTTATGCTGACTGAAAATTTGGGGGTAGAGTGCTGGGTGGGTTGGAAAATTCTGGGTAGCATTAAGTTATAAAAACTCTGGAGGATATGAATCTAGTCTACAAATTCTGAGATGGATTGTTAGGCTGGCACTGAGGATTGTGGGTGAGATGTTACACTACGGTAGATAATCCCGGTGTAGGATATTAGAGTAGGTCTGAGAAGTATGTGTTATTACTCGGGAGTTAGAATTCTGGGGTAGATGGCTGGGCGCCGTGGCTCACGTCGGTAATCCCAGCACTTTGGGAGGCTAAGGGAGGTGGATCACGAGGTCAGGAGATCAACAACAACCCATCCTGGCTAACACGGTGAAACCCCATCTCTACTAAAAATACACAAAAAATTAGCCGGGTGTGGTGGTGGGTGCCTGTGGTCCCAGGTACTCGTGAGGCTGAGGCAGAATAATGATGTGAACCCGGGAGGCGGAGCTTGCAGTGAGCCAAGGTCGTGCCACTGCACTCCAGCCTGGGCGACACAGCGAGACTTCGTCTCAAAAAAAAAAAAAAAACACCAAAGAATTCTGGGGTAGATGGGATGGTTAGGTTAGGGCTGAGAATTCTGGGATAGATGGTTAGGATGGGGCCGAGAATTCTGGGGTAGCTGGTTAGGATGGGGCTGGGAATTCTGGGGTAGGTGGTTAGGATGGGGCTGGGAATTCTGGGATAGATGGTTAGGATGGGGCCGAGAATTCTGGGGTAGGTGGTTAGGATGGGGCTGAGAATTCTGGGGTGGGTGGTTAGGATGTTGCTGAGAATTCTGGGGTAGGTGGTTAGGATGGGGCCGGGAATTCTGGGGTGGGTGGTTAGGATGTTACTGAGAATTCTGAGGTAGGTGGTTAGGATGGGGCCAAGAATTCTGGGATAGATGGTTAGGATGGGGCCGAGAATTCTGGGGTAGGTGATTAGGATGGGGCCAGGAATTCTGGGATAGGTGGTTAGGATGGGGCCGAGAATTCTGGGGTAGGTGATTAGGATGGGGCCAGGAATTCTGGGATAGGTGGTTAGGATGGGGCCGGGAATTCTGGGATAGGTGGTTAGGATGGGGCCGGGAATTCTGGGGTAGGTGGTTACGATAGGGCTGAGAATTCTGGGATAGGATAGGTGGTTAGGATGAGACTGAGGATTCTGGGGTTGGTGGTTAGGATGGGGCCGAGAATTCTGGGGTAGATGGTTAGGAGGGGGCCGAGCATTCAGGGATAGGTGGTTAGGATGAGACTGAGAATTCTGGGATAGGTGGTTAGGATGGGACTGAGAATTCTGGGATGGATGGTTAGGATGGGGCTGAGAATTCTGGGGTAGGTAGTTAGGATGGGGCTGAAAATTCTGGGGTAGGTGGTTAGGATGGGGCTGGGAATTCTCAGGTAGGTGGTTAGGATGGGGCTGAGAATTCTGGGATAGATGGTTAGGATGGGGCTGGGAATTCTGGGATAGATGGTTAGGATGGGGCTGGGAATTCTGGGGTAGATGGTTAGGATGGGGCTGAGAATTCTGGGGTAGAATTTTGGGTGACATTGAGAATCTGAGCCAGGCCAGAAAGCTCAGTGGAAGCGTCACTGGACAGGCCCAGCCTCCTCTGTCCTTTGAGGAGACTCCAATTGTCTCTCCTGATCTGCAGCCTGGGGGAAACTGAGGCACGGATCTGAGCCCCGGCTGTTGGGTTTGGGATGTGTGGGGCCAGGGCGGCATCTAGCTGACCCATCGGCTTCCCGCAGGATGCCCTGCACACGTTCCCACAGCTGCAAGTGGAGCAGAGTGGGGAGGGCTCTCCGGAAGAAGGGGCTGTGCGGCTGCGGCCTGCCGGGGAACCCTACAACCGCAAGACGCTCAGCAAGCTCAAGAGGAGCGTGGTCAGAGCCCAGGTGGGCACTGAGGCTGGGGCTGGGAGTGGGGAGTGCTGGCGGTATGTGGGAAGGGAGGAGAGGGGCTGCCAAGTGCCGGGCCGGAGGGGCTGAGGCATCTCCACTCCTACCCAGGAGTTCAAGGTTGAGCTGGAAAAGTCGGGATACTACACGCTCTACCATTCGCTCCACCACTATAAATACCACACCTTCCTGCGCTGCCGGGACCAGGTGAGCCCCACCCACAGCACCCATCGCCCTGGGATTCCAACCTTTTTGACTTCCTCTTGGGATCGATCCGAGGGTCCAAGTCCAGCCCCGTCCTGCCTCAGACCCAAGAGTTCAGGTCCTTCTGTCTTGGGACTTAAGAATGCAGCCCCCAGCCCCGGTTTCCCTGGGACACTGACATCTGACACCCCAGTCCCCAGGCCTCAGCCCCTTCCCTCCCCAGAGGCCGGTGTGCCACCCTCCCCAGTGCCATGTTTGACCCCTGCAGACCCTGGCCATCGAGGGCGGCGCCGAGGACCTGGGCCAGGAGGAGGTGGTCCAGCAGTGCATGCGGAACCAGCCGTGGCTGGAACAGCTCTTTGACTCCTTCAGTGACCTGCTGGCCCAAGCACAGGCCCACAGCCGCTGTGGGTGACCCCGCCCCAGCTTGTGAGGGGGGCGCCTCCTCCATGAACCGAGAATTGGGACAGAACCGTGTCCTCAGGAGCTAACACCTGGGCTCCGTCGCCGGGGAAAGGGGGTCATGGGTCAGGGTGTGTCTGTGCTGCCACCTCCAGGGCAGGGTTCAAAGTCCGACTCCCCCCCTCTCCCGAGCCCCCTCCACTCCCTCCCCATTCCTCCCACTGTTCGAGTGTACAGAGAAATTATTTATATATATGTATAAATGTCTATTTAGTAACGGTTTCCCTCTCCCCTTGCCCCGACCCCGCCTCCACAGCCACAGCCCCCGCCCCTCCACCTTGTACATAATGTATAGGAAAAGTCTATGTATGGCTGGGGGGGTGGGGTGGCTTCAGAGAGCTGGGGGACCCCTTCCCCTCAAGTCCCCCCTGCAGGCCAAGATCTTTGCTAAAGGCCACTCCCTCCCCAGGGCATTTGGCATCGGGTGGGAGGGGAAAACGCATCTTGTTAATTATTTTTAATCTTATTTATTGTACATACCTGGGGCAGGGGCTTGGGGAGGTGGAGGGGGGAGAAGGGTCCCCTCTCTCTGCCCCTCCCACTCCTTTTCTACAGCGATTTGTCTGTGTCTGGCCCCCACCCGCTGCCCACCCACCATTGTTGTCTGGATGTGGTTCTATTTTTTATCGGTCTCCTTTCCCCTCCTCCCCGTTCTTGCCCCTGCCCCACCCCGCCCCCTGCTCCCACCACCCTTTGTCTCTTGCTCTTTCTTGGGCTTCTGTACAACTCAACTTGTATACACTGTGTACACACAACCAGCCAAACGAAAACCCAACGGCAAACACTTTACCAGCAGGCTGGAGTGCCTCTGTCCTGCGGCGCTGGGGTGGGTGGCAGTGGTGGCAGGGGCAGAGGGTCTGGAACGGGACTTCCCAGAGCCCTGGGCAGTGGGGGCCCTGAGGCTGGCATATGTTCTGTGTCCCCGCACGGCAGAGTATCCCACCTTGAAATTTAATGACTTCAGACAACAAATATTTATCATTGGGGGGTTTCTTTTGTTTTTTAGCTAAAGACAGGGTCTCACTCTGTCACCTAGGCTGGAGTGCAGTGGCGTGATCATAGCTCACTGCAGCCTCCAACTCCCTGGCTCAAGCGATCCTCCTGCCTCAGCCTCCCAAAATGACGGGATTACAGGCAAGTGTCACTGTGCCTGGCCCTATGTTCCTTGTGTTACCCAGGCTGGCCTTGAACTTCTGGGCTTAAAGGATCCTCCTGCCCCAGTCTCAAGTAGTTGGCATTACAGGTGCATGCCACCACTACACCCAGCTCAAATCCTGTAGTTCTTTTTTTTTTTTTTTTTTTTTGAGACAGAGTCTTGCTCTGTCGCCCAGCCTGGAGTGCAGTGGTTCGATCTTGGCTCATACAACTTCAGCCTCCCCGGTTCAAGCGATTCTCCTACCTCAGCCTCCCAAGTAGCTGGGATTATAGGGGCCTACCACTACATCCAGCAAATTTTTGTATTTTTAGTAGAAACCAGGTTTCGCCATGTTGGCCAGGCTGGTCTCGAACTCCTGACCTCAAGTGATCTGCCAGCCTCAGCCTTCCAAAGAGATTACAGATGTGAGCCACTGCACCCAGCCTCAAGTCCTGTATTCTTGAATCCAAGTGAGTGGTCCATGGTACAGCACTCGGAGTTCCCCTAGAGCTTGTAGAAATGTAGAATCGGCACAGGCAGCAGACGAGGAGAGGGCAGGTCGAATAGGGCTGTTTCCCCTCCTCCCTTAAAGGAAAAGATGTAGAATCTCAGGCTGTTGCTCTGGTCTACTTCATCAAGGCCCACTTTTTAGTAAAATGCCGAGAGGATTCTCAAGCACATTCAAGTTTGAAGAACCGTGTTGTAGAACAAGAATGTTAAAAATGTGCAGGTTGGCTGGGTACGGTGGCTCACGGCTATAATCCTAGCACTGTGGGAAGCCAGGGCGGGTGGATCACTTGAGGTCAGGAGTTCGAGACCAGCCTGGCCAACATCGTAAAACCCCGTCTCTACTAGAAATACAAAAATCAGCCAGGCGTGGTGGCGTGCGCCTATAATCCCAGCTACATGGGAGGCTGAGGCTGAGGCAGGAGAATCGCTTGAACCCGGGGGGTGGAGGTTGCAGTGAGTTGAGATCGTGCCATTGCACCACTCCAGCCTGGCTGACAGAGCGAGACTCCATCTCAAAAAATAAAAAATGTGGAGGTCAACTGGCAATATTTTAGAACCCAGCCTATGAAGCAGTGAACAGGCTGTTGTCATTCTAGAGCCTGGATGGATGGACCACCGATGTTTCAGAACCCTGGCTTAGTCCGTGGATAGGGACCCAGTGTGAGATTTGAGGGTGGAACATCAGCATTCCAGATGCCCTTTTAGGTGAGATTGAGGAAGAACATTCATTGTTGTAGAACCTTGAGTATTGTTCCAGGGGTGTCCAAGAAGAGAATACAGTCATGGGTTCTTAGTTTCTGTTGTACCAGTAAAGCCCCTTCCTCATCCCTCTTTTTTGTTTATTACTGGAGACAGAAACTAAAAACCATGGCCTCAGGCTGCTAAAAGCCTAAAACAAAACAGAACAACAATAAAATAAGGTGGGTTGGACAAATCTGAACTCTAGACCATCACGTTACAGATTTTTTTTTTTTTTAATGTAATCTTGATCTGTCGCACAGGCTGGAGTGCAGTGGTGTGATCTCGGCTCACTGCAAGCTCCGCCTCCTGGGTTCCTGCCATTCTCCTGCCTCAGCCTCCCAAGTAGCTGGGACTACAGGTGGCCACCACCACGTCCGGCTAATTTTTTTTGTATTTTTAGTAGAGACGGGGTTTCACTGTGTTAGCCAGGATGGTCTTGATCTCCTGACCTCATGATCTGGCTGCCTCGGCCTCCCAAAGTGCTGGG
Organism: Pongo pygmaeus; assembly: GCF_028885625.2. Lineage (NCBI taxonomy): Eukaryota > Metazoa > Chordata > Mammalia > Primates > Hominidae > Pongo > Pongo pygmaeus. The sequence continues at coordinate 55,764,355 of NC_072393.2, forward strand.
ATTACAGGCAAGAGCCATCGTGCCTGGCCACATGTTACAGATTTTAGAGCCTGGTTTCAGACTAGAGGATGGATAGTAGCATTTGAGAACCCTAATGGGTGAGTCAACAATAGACCATGAGGCCAGGCGTCGTGGCTTACGGTTGTAATCCCAGCACTTTGGGAGGTGGAGATGAGCGGATCACCTGGAGATGAGCGGATCACCTGAGGTCAGGAGTTTGAGACCAGCCTGGCCAGCATGGCAAAAACCCTCTTTTTTTTTTTTTTTTTTTGAGACGGAGTCTTGCTCTGTCTCCCTCCCAGGCTGGAGTGCAGTGGCACTATCTTGACTCACTGCAACCTCCGCCTCCCAAGTTCAAGCGATTCTCCTGCCTCTGCCTCCTGAGTAGCTGGGATAACAGGTGCATGCCACCACTCCCGGCTAATTTTTGTATTTTTAGTAGAGACAGGGTTTTACCATGTTGATCAGGCTGGTCTTGAACTCCTGACCTCATGATCTGCCTGTCTCAGCCTCCCAAAGTGCTGGGATTACAGGCATGAGCCACTGCGCCCGACCAACCCTATCTCTCTTAAAATTACAGAAATTACCCAGGCATAGTGGCTTGCGCCTGCTACTCAGGAGGCTGAAGCAGGAGATTCGCTTGAACCCGGGAGGCTGAGGTTGCAGTGAGCCCAGATCGTGCCACTGCACTCCAGCCTGGGCAAGAGTGAGACTCCGTCTCGAAAAATTTAAAAAAGGATCATGAACTTTCTAGAATCATTGAGTTAAGAGGGCTGAGTACAAACCATTATTGTGCTTGATCTGTGGCCTATAGCATGTGGGGGTGCTATAGGCACCTTTGATGGAAAGCCATACACTCGAGGTCCTGGACTAGGCTGTCAAACTGAGGCCAAATGCCAGGTGACAGTGGCTCATGCCTATAATCCCAGCACTCTGGGAGGCCAAGGCAGGAGGATTGCTTGAGTCCAGCCTGGGCAACATGGCGAGATCCTCATGTCTACAAAAAATAAAAAAGCTAAAATTGAGGCCGAAGGATTGGCATTGTCCCAGGTCAGAGTTCCAGGATGGAAAATGGGTGGAGTAGTCTTTTTCTTTTTTCTTTTTTTTTTTTTTTTTTCTTTTTGAGACAGAGTCTCTTTGTTACCCAAGCTTGGGTGCAGTGGTGCAATCTCGGCTCACTGCAACCTCTGCCCCTCCCGGGTTCAAGCCATTCTTCTGCCTCAGCTTCCTGAGTAGCTGGGACTACAGGCACGTGCCACCACGTCCAATTAATTTCTGTGTTTTTAGTAGAGACAGGGTTTCTACTAAAAAAAGGAGTTAGGATGGTCTCTAACTCCTGATCTCAGGTGCTTCACTCGCCCTCGCCTCCCAAAGTGCTGGGATTGATTAGAGGTATGAGCCACCGCGCTCGGCCGGGAGTGGGGTGTTGTGAGCGTGGATGGTAAGGTCAGGAATCATCCCTTTAGGGACAGAATCACCTTGTGATTGGCCTTTGGTATCCAGCTGCCCAAATTAGAATCCCAGCTGCAGCACTAACCAGGCAGGTTGGGTAACAGACGCCATTTTCACCTTTGCCATCCATTAAATGGGCTTTTGTCAAAATGAAGGAAGACAACCAGTTTGGAGCACCTGGCCTGCAGCTCCTGTGACCTGTAGCAGGAGATCTAGAGAAACTTAACAGAGGTCCATGACATGACAGAAAAGGAAGAGACACAGAGAAAGATAAAGATGGGGACATTGGCCGGGCGTAGTGGCTCACACCTGTAATCCTAGCACTTTGGGAGGCCAAGGTGGATGGATCACCTGAGGTCAGGATTTCGAGACCAGCCTGGCCAGCATGGTGAAACCCTGCCTCTACTAAAAATACAAAAATTTGTCGGGTATGGCTGGGCGCAGTGGCTCACGCCTGTAATCCCAGCAAATTGGGAGGCCAAGGTGGGAAGATCACCTGAGGTCGGAAGTTCAAGACCAGCCTGACCAACATGGAGAAACCCCGTCTCTACTGAAAATACAAAATCAGCTGGGGTGATGGCACATGCCTGTAATCCCAGCTACTTAGGAGGCTGAGGCAGGAGAATCGCTTGAACCCGGGAGGCGGAGGTTGCGGTGAGCCGAGATTGCGCCATTGCACTGCAGCCTGGGCAACAAGAGTGAAACTCTGTCTCAAAAAAAAAAAAAAAATTTAGTCGGGCATGCTTGCAGGTGCCTGTCATCCCAGCTACTTGGGAGGCTGAGGCAGAATTGCTTGAGCCTGGGAGATGGAAGTTGCAGTGAGCCAAGATCATGCCACTGCACTCCAGCCTGAGCGGCAGAGTGAGACTCCAACTTGGGAAAAAAAATAAATAAATAAAGATGGGGACATCAAAACCTGGAAAGCTTTAGAATCGTTGCTAGGGCCTGCCAGAGCTCAGGGGAGGGGAGGAACTGAATACATAATTTCTGGCACTAACAGTGCCTAGGGGGATGCCAGCCTTTTCGCTGTTGTCTGTTGATCTTTGGGACACTGGTGTCTGTAAACCTTCCAAAAATGGCCTGCCAGTTGTCTTGAGCATCTGGGGGCAAGCCGTAACTTTAATCACCTTCTCAAAGTGCATCTTGGTCCTGCTAGAAGCAGGGTGCCTCAGCCAAGAAGTTGGCCCCATTGGGCAGTGCAGGAAAGACTCCAATCCTCTGCAGGGGGCATGTGGATGGTGAGATCTCGGAAGAGAGATGTTGGCACAGGACTCCTTCCTGTTGGGGGCTAAGTACCCGCAGCTGGGGCTTAGGTGGAAGTGTCAGAGCTTGTTTGGAAACTGATCAAAACATTGCCCACCCTCTAGCCCCACCACTCCTCATCCAGCAGGGGTGGACCCCTGGTGTGCAGAGTTCCTAGCAGGGAAGAGAGCCAACATGTGACACAGTACATCCGAGCTGTACTTTTTCCCAGGGCAGAAGGTTGAGAACAGGCCAAAGATTCTGTGATAATAGAACCCGGAAAGGGATATTTAGCTAATCAGGTTTTTTTTGTTTTTTGTTTTGTTTTGTTTTGCTTTTTTTGAGACAGAGTGTCGCTCTTGTTGCCCAGGCTGGAGTGCAATGGCACGATCTCGGCTCACTGCAACCTCCACCTCCCGGGTTCCCGGGTTCAAGCGATTCTCCTGCCTCACCCTCCCAAGTAGCTGGGATTACAGGCCCCCGCCACCACACCCGGCTAATATTTGTAGTTTTAGTAGAGAGGGGGGTTTCACCATGTTGGCAAGGCTGATCTCGAATTCCTGACCTTAGGTGATTCGCCCGCCTTGCCCTCCCAAAGTGCTGGGATTATAGGCGTGAGCCACTGCGCCCAGCCTGCTAATCAGTGTTCTAATCCGGGATACAGCGGGACATTCATGGTTCTGGGGCAGAATGGAGACATGTCGGCCACAGTCATTGATGGTGAGCACTTAGTATGCGCCGGGCTCATACCTCCTCTGCAATCGTCTCCTTTAGCCTCGTGCTCACCCTGTGAAGTAGCTTTGTACTTGCCCCCATTTTACAGATGAGACTGAGGTGGCAGAGCTGGATTTGAATTCAGGCAGCCTGGTCATGCAAAGGCCATGCTCCACCCTAGGACTAGGAAGCAGGTTCCAGGGTGGGTGCGAGTAGAGCATTCAGGGATCAGGGCCTGGGTATAGGGAGCAGATGGTTGACTGCTGATAGGTGTCAGGTGGAGCCTCAAGTTCAGGGCATGGGGACATCTCGGTTGAGGTGTTTTGTTTTGTTTTTGGTTTTTTTTGAGATGGAGTCTCGCTCTGTCGTCCAGGCTGGAGTGCAGTGGCGCAATCTCGGCTCACTGCAACTCCACCTCCTGGGTTCACGCCATTCTCCTGCCTCCAGCCTCCTGACTAGCTGGGACTACAGGCGCCCGCCACCATGCCCAGCTAATTTTTTGTATTTTTAGTAGAGACGGGGTTTCACTGTGTTAGCCAGGATGGTCTCGATCTCCTGACTTTGTGATCCGCCCGCCTCGGCCTCCCAAAGTGCTGGGATTACAGGCATGAGCCACCGCGCCCGGCCGGTTGAGGTTTTTAGCCTGGTGTGTTGGGTAGATTTGGGGCTTTAAAGATGGCCGGTCACACAGGCTTGGGAGGTGGGTAGACGGTGGTCTCCAGTTGGCTTCAGCCTTCCAGGGTAGCAAATAGTGGGCAGGACTGCCCCTCCCCCCACCAGAGCTTAGGTTGGATGTGGGAGAGTCCTAAGTGTCCCCAGGCTGGGCACGGTGGCTCATGCCTGTAATCTCAGAGCTTTGGGAGGCCGAGGCAGGAGGATTGCTTAAAGGGAGGAGTTCAAGACCAGCCTGGGCCACATAGCGAGACCTCATCTCTACAACAAAATGAAAAATTAGCCAAGTGTGCGCTCGTAGTCCCAGCTATTTGGGAGGCTGAGGCAGGAGGATTGCTTGAGCCCAGGAGGTTGAGGCTACAGAGTTGTGATCATGCGACTGCACTCCAGCCTGGGCAACACAGTGACACCCTGTCTCAAATAAATAAATAAAATGTAAAAAACGAAGTGTTCCTAGAACACAGATGGGCTTTGGGCTTCCAGACTGAAGTGTGTCATCCACTTACCGACTGTGGCCTTAAGACACCGGACACTTCTGCTTCTCCCAGGACAGAATAGGGGGTTGGATGGGGGATGTCCACACCAACCCCAAATTGGATTAAGTGTTTAGATTCAGATGTCAGTGCCACTGGGAACTTTCTGGAAATGAGGACTTGCCAGACGGCTGCTTGGACACCATTCCACCCACCTGTCCCTTCTCGATATACATTGAAGGTGAGAGTGGGACAGGCAGGGTTTGTAGCAGTTGCTCCCTGTCTCTATTTTTGTAGACAGAGTCTAGCTCTTGCCCAGGCTGGTCTCAAACTCCTGGCCTCAAGTGATCCACCCACTTCAGTCTCCCAAAGTACTGGGCTTACAAGCGTGAGCTACCACACCCAGCCGAGTTGCTGCCTGTCTCCAATGTCCTAGAACATTCTATTGGAACGTTCTAGAAAGCACTATCCAATAGCCCACTCAGCAATGATAGGAATGTTGTCTATTTGCCCTGTCTATTAAGATAGCCACTAGAGGCTGGGCGCGGTGGCTCACGCCTGTAATCCCAGCTCTTTGGGAGGCGGAGGCGGGCGGATCACTTGAGGCCAGGAGTTCCAGACCAGTCTGGCCAAGGTGGCGAAACCCCGTCTCTACCAAAAATACAAAAATTAGCCGGGCATGGTGGCACACGCTTGTAGTCCTAGGTACTCAGGAGGTTGAGGCAGGAGAATCACTTGAGCCCAGGAAACAGGTTGCAGCAAGTGGAGATCCTGCCACTGCACTCCAGCCTGGGTGACAGAGCGAGACTCTGTCTCAAAAAAAAAAAAAAGTCACTAGCCACATGTGACAACTGAGGTCTTGAAATGTTGATTTGACTGAGGAACTAAGTTTTATTAAAATATTTTTTATTTTGTTGTTGTTGTTGTTGTATTTGAGATGGAGTCTCACTCTGTTGCACAGGCTAGAGTGCAATGGCACGATCTCGGCTCACTGCAACCTCCGCCTCCCGGGTTCAAGCTGTTCTCACGTCTCAGCCTCCTGAGTAGCTGGGATTACAGCCGCCCACCACTGCGCCTGGCTAATTTTTGTATTTTTAGTAGAGACAGGGTTTCACCATGTTGGTCAGGTTGGTCTCGAACTCTCGACCTCAGGTGATCCGTCCGCCTGGCCCTCCCAAAGTGCTGGGATTACAGGTGTGAGCCACCGCGCCTGGCCTTTATTTTTATTATTATTATTTTTTATTTATTTATTTTTTGAGACAGTCTTGCTGTCGCCCAGGCTGGAGTGCAGTGGCATCACCTTGGCTCACTGCAATTTCTGTTTCCCAGGCTCAAGCGATCCTGCTACCTCAGCCTCTTGAGTAGCTGGGACTACAGGCATGTGCCACCACAGCCAGCTAATTTTTGTATTTTTGGTAGAGATGGGGGCGGGGGGTCTCACTTTATTGCCGAGGCTGGTCTCAAACTCCTGAGATTAAGCGATCCACCCACCTCAGCCTCCCAAAATGCTGGGATTATAGGCATAACTCACTGCATCCAGCCGAATTTTATTTAATTTTAATTTAAATAGCCACATGTAGCTTCTGCCTACCATATTGAAGAGCACATTCTATAACTTTCTAGGAAAAAAAAAATTCCTTCATCAGATGTTCAAAGTTTATCCCAAGAAAATACCCATAAGGTCAAGAGATTGAGACCATCCTGGCTAACATGGTAAAACCCCGCCTCTACTAAAAATACAAAAAAAAATTAGCTGGGGGCGTGGTGGCATGCACCTATAGTCCCAGCTACTCGGGAGGCTGAGGCAGGAGAAGGTCATGAACCCGAGAGGCAGAGGTTACAGTGAGCTGAGATCACGCCACTGCACTCTAGCCTGGCCACAGAGTGAGACTCCATCTCAAAAACACACACACACACACACACACACACACACACACAAACAATAAAGGGTAGAATCGCCCTGTTGAAGGGAAAGTGGGGGTCTAGGCACTTGGTTCTGCTTTATAAGATTCTTCTGCTCCTCCCCAAGCAATAGGTTCTAGATGCGAGGGTTCTAGGTGGAGGGAGGCCTTAGAACATGTGTGCCCTAATTCGTTCACCGTCCCAGAGTTCATTCCCCCACCCATTTTTTTAAGAGATGGGGGTCTCGGTATGCTGCCCAGGCTGGTCAAAAACTCCTGGACTCAAGCGATCCTCCCGCATTGGCCTCCCAAACTGCTGCGATTACAGGAGTGAGCCACAGTGCCCGACCCTCATTACCTTTTTAGAAAGCACCTCCTGACGTTGGCAGTGACGTTTATTTTTCTGGGGGAGGGGAGTTATATACAGCAGTGACCCGGAGCCCCTCACCCCCACCAGGCTTAGGTGGGGACAGGAGGTGTTGGCAGAAGGCACACAGTGGCAGCAGCCCAGAAGAGGCCAGGAAGTAATGGTGGGTATGTGATGTGTCCTGGGAGACCCAGATGAGGAAACTGAGGCTCAGTGAGGGCCTCAGGTCACACAGCAAGGTGCGAAGGCAGCTAGCCCGAGAGCTTGTGCTGGTTGCTTCTCTCTTGCCTGGGCTACAGGAGGACGCAGGGGCAGCCCCCGCCCTTCTTCCTGGGGGCACTGGGAGGGCTCGGTGGGAGCTCTTGTTCCTGGTATTTCCTGTGGGAAAACGCCAGTGAGTTTGGAGTGGAAGGGCTGGGGACAAGGATGACGGGAAGGGGACTCGGCTCACCGGACGGCCCGCACCAGCTGCTCAAAAGCCTCGTCCACGTTGAGACGCAGTTTGGCCGAGGCCTCAAAGTAGGCCACGTGGTGGGAGGCGCCGAAGGCAGAGGCTTCTGATCGGGGGACCTGGGGGTACGGGGGACACGGGGGAGTCAGGTCTCTGCACTCAGGGTGACCGCAGCCAGAGAGACAGACAGGCAGGCTGGATACTCTAGGAGAGATGACCCACTGTGAGAACTCAAAGAGGAAGAGCTCCTGAGAGATTATGGAGGGAGATGCTGCAGGGGCTTGGTGTCCTCTAAGTAAGGGATGGGGGTGGGCTTCGTGGACACTTGCCCTGCTGTGCCTTAGATAACCAGGAGTGGGCAGGCAGGGAAGTCAGGGTGTTCCCAGCAGAGGCCAGCGGAGCCCCAAAGCCTGGAAATCCCCAAAGCCTTCACCAAATGGATGAATTCTGTGTGGAAATCATTGTCGTGGGGGAAGTGATGGGAGCAGGGAAAGGAGGGGTGCAACTGTGAGGGGCATCTGGCACCTGGGGAGGAACTGGGGAGCCATGGAGGGGGCCGGCCATGAGCAGGGGAAGTGCTGGGGCTGGTGGGAGGTTGGCTGGAAGGGAGGAACGCGAGGAACGGGCAAAGAGAGCTGGCGGACCGGGGGTGAATGTCCTTTGTTCCATCCAGCAGCCTCTCCTGAGGACACCTGCATGCTAGGCTCTCTGCTCGGTGATGCTGGGGACCCTGAAGGTCCGGTTTGGGGGTAACCCATCTAGGTGAGCTGTGTGACAGTGGCAGTCACAGGACTGCAGGGACAGAGGGGGATGCTGATGGGGGACAGGTGTGCTGGAAGGAGCCTCCCAGATTGAGTTGGGGTCCCCAGAAAGAGGGGTGTCCCGAACCTGGCGCTGTGCCTCCAGATCTGCCTTGTTCCCGACCAACACAACGGGGAAGTCGTCGCGGTCCTTGACCCGGAGAATCTGCGTGAAGAGCTTGCCCACCTCGTTGAAACTGCGAGTGAAGCCGGAGGCATGAGGTCCAGCCAGCTGCGGAGCCCGGGTCCTCCCCACACCCACCTACTGCTCCACCACCGGCAACCCCTGTCACCTCTGCCGGTCGTTAATGGCGAACACCAGCAGGAAGCCGTGGCCGGCACGCATGTACTGCTCTCTCATGGCCCCAAACTCTTCCTGGCCCGCGGTGTCCAGGACTGCAGAGACAGGGAGAGGGGCCATCATGGGGACCAGGCTCCCCCCAGTCACCCCCAAGAGCCCTCAGCCCCCACTGACACCACCCCCATCCATCATCCATCCTCGCTGCCCTCACTGTCCAGCCGGGCCGGGATGCCATCCACACTGCAGATCTTCGTGTAGGAGTCCTCAATAGTGGGGTCGTAGTCAGACACGAAGTAGGACTGGCGGGGTGGGGAGAGGATAGTTACTGCAGTGCCCCGGCAGACAGGACGAAGCCCTGCCCTTGGGATGCCTCTCTCAGTCTCTGTCCTTCTCTCTCTAAATGTCTGTCCCTGTTGCTGGGTCTCTGCCCCCTTTTCTCTGGGTCTCTGTCCCCTCTGTCTCTCTGAATCTTTTTTTTTATTTTTATTTTTTTGAGACGGAGTTTCACTCTTGTTGCACAGGATGGAGTGCAATGGCAAGATCTCGGCTCACTGCACAGGCTGGAGTGCAATGGCGAGATCTCGGCTCACTGCAACCTCCGCCTCCTGGGTTCAAGAGATTCTCCTGCCTCAGCCTCCAGAGTAGCTGGGATTACAGGCATGCGCCACCACACCTGGCTAATTTTGTATTTTTAGTAGAGATGTGTCGTTCAGGCTGTGTTGGTCAGGCTGGTCTCGAACTCCTGACCTCAGGTGATCCGCCCGCCTGGGCCTCCCAAAGTGCTGGGATTACAGGTGTGAGCCATTGTGCCCTGCCCTGTCCTCTCTCTCTCCAAATGTCTGTCCCTGTTGCTGGGTCTCTGCCCCCTTTTCTCTGGGTCTCTGTCCCCTCTGTCTCTCTGAGTCTCTATTACTCTCTCTCTGGGTCTCTGTCCCCTTCTCTTTGGGTAGCTGCTCCCCTGCCCCCCTTTTCCTGGCCCCCCACCCTTCCTACCAGTCTTCTTCTCTCTGAGTCACTCCTAGTCCTCTCTTTTTGGTATAAGGTACATGTCCCACATCGTGATTACATCCTAGCTGTGTGACACTGAACAAATCACTTCCCCTCTCTGAGCCTCAGTTTCCTCATTTGAAAAAGGAAGCTAAGAACAGCACTACACTCCATCCAGCACCGGCGAGATTCAGAGCAAATCCCCGTTGAATATTGAATGTATCAGTTACCGGAGGCGTTGTTGTCCAGACTGCCTGTTTATATCTCTCCCTCCTCTTCTGCCTCCGCCCTCTCTTCCTCCTCCCCCGTCTCCTCCTCCTGCTCAGGCGGCCTCCAGCGTCTCCTCCCAGGGGAAGGTCCCGGTTCCAATCCGGCTGCGGAGAGGCTGCCCCACCCTCGGGCCCCGGCCCCTGCCTTCCTGCCTGGGTCCTGCCTGCCGCCAGCCAGGCCTTTGGCCAGCTCTGGGACTGCCTCTGGGTGCAAGGGGCCCAGGGCTGGGGCCTTTCTCTACACAAGCAGGGCTCCCTCCCAGGCCCTTGAAGGGGTCTCTTGGTGGGGGTGACAGGGATGTCCTGGGGCCCTGGGGCCTCTGTGGTAGCATCTCAGGCCAAGACACTTTTCTAGGATTTCTTTGAAGCGGGGAGGACCTCCCTCAGGAATGGGGAGGAGGTTTCCTGGGCTGGGGTGGAATTTCAGGAAAGGGAGTGATTTGGAGGCTAGGGGTCTGAAGGCTGCATCTGTCAGTTAGAGGGGTGCTTGGTGAGGGGCTTGTCCTGGAGGGTGGCTCTGGGGGTAGCTAGGGGCGTGACCTCAGAGCACAGCGTGAGAAGCTCAGGGCTGAGAACTGGGAGCCAGCCCGGAGGTGGCTCAGGGGTTTTGGGAGGTTATAGTATATACAGTCTTAGAAACATTGAGTTCATTTATAGGGTCAGAGAAACTCCCAAGGAGTAGGTCTTTCTGGAGGTGCCAAGAATCTGGGGGCTTCTTCCATGGAGATGATTTGAGAGCTATTCAGGGTTTCTGAGAGGGGCTCAGGGAGTTGCAGTGGAGAAAGCATGGGATGGAGGAGGGGCTGGTTTTCCTTGGGGGTGGGGTGGGAGAGTGGAGGTTTGGGCCTCCAGGAATGGGGGATTGTCAGGACTTGGGGTCTTGGAGATTTCTGGAATGGCCAAGGGGCAGGATCTCTTTTTAAATCTCGGGTCGGAGAGCAGGACTCTTTTAGGACTGGGTAGTCCCAGAAAAGTCTCAGGGCTGGCGTCTGGGTAGAATTTCTAGATTCTGGGGGTGGCCATGGAAGGGGCTAAGAATCAAACGTGGGGCCGGGCACGGTGGCTCATGCCTGTAATCCCAGCACTTTGGGAGGCCAAGGCAGGCCGATCACGAGGTCAGGAGTTCCAGACCAGTCCAATATGGTGAAACCCCGTCTCTACTAAAAAATACAAAAACTAGCCAGGCATGGTGGCACGCGCCTGTAGTCTCAGCTACTCGGGAGGCTGAGGCAGGAGAATTGCTTGAATCCAGGAGGTGGAGGTTGCAGTGAGCCAAGATCGCACCACTGCACTCCACCGCACTCCACCGCACTCCACCACACTCTACCAACTCTACCACACTCCAGCCTGGGCGACAGAGTGAGACTCTGTCTCAAAAAAAAAAAAAAAAAAAAAAAAAAAGAATCGAACGTGGTGGAATCTCAAAGGTGCTGGGCACTGGCATTCTCCCAGGAAAGCTCTCAATGGCTTAGAGAGGAAGTTGGGGACTGAGATTTGGGGGAGATAGGGCTCAGGGTGGTGGAAGGTGGCACCGAGGGCGTGGTGGGGGTCCTGGGAGTGCTTAGGGTCCGAAAGGGGTGAGTGTTTTATATTTAGCTTGCTCCCAGGAGGTGCTCAAAGCCAGGTCAGCAGGTAAGCGGGGTCTTAGGCACTGGGAGAGGGAATGGTGGGTCTCGGGATGCGAGTGCAGAAGGAAGGGTGCCCCGTGCAGGGGATGGAGGCTCTCCAAGAGTTTAGGTTACAATCTGTGGGGATCTTTTAAGGTTAGAGGGCCTTAATAGGAGGGTCTCAGTGATGGGTCAAGGGGGAAAAGGGGTCTCGGGGATCCCCCCAAGGGCTCAGTTCTGGGTCCCGGGGGACACCCTCCCGGGTGAGGGCCCACTACCTGGATGAACTGGATGGTCAGCGCGCTCTTGCCCACGCCGCCGCCGCCCACGACCACCAGCTTGTGTGTCTCGCTGGGCGGGGGGTCCCCGGGCCCAGGTCCCCCGCCCCGGGGCCGCCCCCGCCCTGTCCCGGACGCCGCCCCGCTGCTCATGTCGCCACCGCTGCTGCTGCCTTCGCTACCGCCTGCGGGGGAGCCGGGCGGGACCCGGGGGCGGGCTACGCTAATGAGGCTACTGCATAATCATGAGCTCTGGCAAGGAGGGCTCGCGTCTCCGGACACTTAAGGAGGGGGACGGGCCAAAGAAAGGGAGGAGCTATGTTAATAAGGGAAAGGGAACGGCGTTCGCTGCGAAGGGGAATTCCGAATGAGGCGGGGCTATGCTAATGAGAGACCTGTGCTCGCCCTGAGCGGCGCCACGCGCTCTCAGCGGGGGGGCGGCCTGTGGGCGTGGCTATGTTAATAAGAATTTATTCTTTCAGCAGACGGGGCGGGAAGCCCCTCAGGGGAGGGGCTATGCAAATAAGGACCCCTGTGACACTGCTGCTTGGGGCATCGTCTCCGAGGCCTTAGTATGGTAGGCGGAGCTCGTCGACTCGCGCGCGCGGCCGTATATAGGGCGCTCCGAGGAAGCAGCAGGTTTTGAGGAGAAGCTCCACCTCCCTCCTGGGATCCTAGCCAAGCTTTCGACCCGGGCGTCTGGGTTAGAAGCTAGAGTCTCCGCCCGCTAAGGGACCCAGGCTTCCGGTTCCCGCTGTCCCAGCCAAGCGGAAGACAGACTGGGAGGAGAGTGGGGCCCTAGAGGGGGACAGCAGGGTAACGGGGCAGGGAGGGGCCGTGAGATCACTGCATTCCTAATCCATGAGCCAGCTCGCCCAAGTAGGGATGCCTGGGTCATGAAGAGCCTGGGGCCAGGATTTCTGGGTCTTGAAGGAGAAGGAAGCAGAGGGCCCAGACTCCTGGGTCCCTAGGAGAAAATGGGGCTGGAGATGTGGACTCCTGGGTCCTGGGGAGGAGGGTGTCAGGGAGGAAGGTAGACAGTTTCCTTAGTACTAGGTTCGGTAAAGGAGGGAGCCGGGGGCCTGGACTCTTAGGTCCAGGGATTGGAGAGGCTAGGGACCCAGGATTCTGGGTCCGAGCGAGGCACTGGCTTGGGGGGACCCTAATTCGTATGTGAGAGCTTGAGACCAGGACTAGTCTGGGAGACCGACTCTTGGATCCGAGGAAGGAAGAATCAGACTCCTGAGTCGGAGGGAGGAGGGAAATAGGAGTCTGGACTCTGCTCTGAGTGAGAGGATTCGGAATTCAGACTTCTCTATACTGAATGAGGCGGCTATGGGGTCGGGCTTCTAGGTTCTAAGTTTATTTTTATTTGTTTATTTTTGAGACACAGTTTCCGTCTTGTAGCCCATGCTGGAGTGCAATGGCGCGATCTCGGGCCCACTGCAACCTCCGCTTCCCGGGTTCAAGCGATTCTCCTACCTCAGCCTCCCGAGTAGCTGGGATTACAGGCGTTAGCCACCACGCCCGGCTAATTTTTGTATTTTTAGTAGAGACTGGGTTTCACCGTGTTGGTCAGGCTGGTCTTGAACTCCTGATATCAGGTGATCCGCCTGCCTCGGTCTTCCAAAGTACTGGGATTACAGACGTGAGCCTCCGCGCCTGGCCTATTTTTATTTTTTTAGAGACGGGGCCTCCCTATGTTGCCTAGGCTGGCTTCCAACTTCTAGGCTCAAGCGATCCTTCCGCCTCAGTCTCCCGAGTGGGACTACGGTGTGCGCCACTGCATCCCGTCTGGTTCTAAATTTAGGGGGGCCTAGAGGATCTGGATTCTGAGAGCCCCAGAATGTGGGCAGCACGACATCCAGCAAGTAGTGCTCACTCCGCCGGACTACAATTCCCTTGCATCTGTTCTGCCTGGCGCCTCGTACGTCACCTCCTGTTCCGCCACACTTTCCGCGCGCGCGCAGAGCACTGTGGGGCGTCATCGCGGGCTACCGCGGCCCCGCCCACTTCACCTCTCACCCCACTAGCTATCCCCGCGCGACAGAGGCGGTGCGCGGACTACGCCTACCGGCGTGCATCGCGCGGACCCCGCCCCGTGTGTCCCATTGGCTTCTGGGAAACCGAGTCCGGTTGCCTTCCCGCCGGCCTTCACGCCGCCGTGCTCGGTACTTGAAATCCCGGCAAGCTCGGCGGCGCTTTAGCTCCGCCTCTCTCCTTCTTTGCTCACGAACCCCGCCCCAGCCCGCCCCGCCCCGCGCCGGGGCCGGAGCCGCAGCCCGAGCGGCGGGGTAAGATGGCGGCGGCGGTCCGGGCCGCGGGGCTCGGGCCTATTGGGGTGGGCGGGGCGGAGTTGGGTCGCTAGTTGTCCCGGGGTCCTCCCCACAAGCCACGGGTCCTGGAGGGCTTCTCGGGGCGGTCTCGGGCCCGGCAGCTGCCGCGAAACCTGGCGCCGAGAGGGGGGCCTTCTCAGGGCCCCGGGACGCATCCGTGGGTTCCTGGGGGCGTCTATGGGGCGTCTCCGAGAGGACTTGGGGCGTCCCTGGGCCTAGACCGAGCCTAAGGCCTGCCCTCCATCACGTAGCTGGCCTGGATCGTGTCTGTAGACACTGTAGATTGTCTTTATGGGCTGACCGAAGGCTAGGGTCTGGTTAGAGGGTTTTGGGGCCATCTTGAGATCTTGAGATATGTCCCAGGGGTGAAGGAGGGTCTGCAAGACCTGAAGAGTATCTTCAGAGCCATCTAGAGCGCCTGGGGTATGTCTGTTAGGGCTGGAAAGTGTCTACATGGGCTGGCCTGAGGATGCAACTGGTCTGCATAAGTCTGGGGCCATTTATCAGGCCTAGAAGCAGTGTTCAAGGGCTAGGAAGTCTTTTAGGGCCCCCTAGGGGGTTGGGTTATGCCCACCAGGGGAGGGCGCCAAGTACTGAGATGTACTGAGGGTCTGGGGTCTCCAAGGTATGGGTAGTGTCTAATAATGGGTGACAGGAGGCTAGGGGCAGTTAGAAGGACCTGGAACCATCTAGATGGCTTTAATGTGACTGCAGGAATGCAGTTTTTATGCCTGGAGCAAATTCGAATGCCTTTGGGGTCAGATCAGCTTGTGGTGAATAATACGGAAAGAGAATGAGGAAATTTTGTCCAGCTTAGATATACTTGCCCTTCAGAAAGTAATTCAAATGAAAAATGTTTTAAGATTCTGCATTACCCTGGGGGTTATTGAGAGAGAATTAATCTACATTAGTCTGGAAGAGTCTGGAGGGTCATCTAGACCCACTATTACAGTGCTTTTCAAGGGGAAACCTGGGCCATGTTGACCGTGATCTGCATTAAGATACATTTTTTCATTGAGACCTGGTACAGACAGTCATAATGTATTTAACATTATATAACATAATGTATTAACATTAACTCACCTTCCACGAATTGACATTTCCACTTACTACTTGTGATGTGCTGCGAAGAACTATTTTGTTCTATTTACTTTTTAAAACAAGCTGTTTGTGAAGCACTAAACTGGTATATGACCCTGTTGTTGGGGAAACCACTGATCCAGACAGGACCTAGCAGTATCTGCAGAGCATTCTTCTGTTCAGAAGATCTAAGTAGCTGAGGGTGTGTCTGCAAAGCCTGGTGCTTTCTAAATGAGCAAGCAAGCATCTTTGTATACTGCAGAGGGTTTGGGGATCCCTCAGCCTGTAGTCAGCAGATGTTGATTAAGCTTCTGATATGTGACAGTCACTGTTCTAGGTAGCATGTGCTTCCCCCGGAGGTGCTGGAGAACAGTTCCAGGGCCAGGAACTGGGGCTGAGCTTATTGAGTATTGGTGAAAGAGGCTGGGATGTAATGGACTATCAGGGTTGGGTGTGTCTTAGGAAGTTAAGAATTAGGTGGAGCTGGGAGGCTGAATATGGAGGCTTGGCATGGTTTGAAAATCTATATGGGATCTAGAACAGGACCAGGGTCTTGTCTTTGCAGGCATGCTGTGGGGGAAGTGAGGAGACAGATGTAGGGGAAACCTGGGCGTTAAGGGCTAATAGTGTCATTCCTGTTCATCCATATTGAGCACTTGAGGTGCTCTAAATATTTGTGTGGCAGAAGTCAGGCTTTCAATATTCACAGCCATTCTCTGAGATAGATGCTCCTATTTCGTGCATTTACAATTAAGCATACTGAGTTGTGGGTTAGGGATTTTGAAGCTTTCTAGGAATTTTGAGATTGGATATTGTCTTACGAGTAGCAGATTTGACAGTCATGGGGAAGCTTACAGCTGAAATATTCATATTTTTCCGAAGCCCTAATCAAGACATCCACCTGTTTGATGGATGATCTTTCAACTGCCTGACTGGGGAATCATATCAAAGAATTTCCATGACATTGCAAAGGCTTCGTGCAGATGGCGATAGGTAAATGCCTCCTGTGAAGTTTTCCTTCAGCATGCCTTTCTGAAGTTTAGCGTTTTCATTTTAAAAATGGCATACTGGTTTTGCAGATCACTCAATGAAGTTTCCAACTTAGGTGTATAAATAAAATTTGGGGGTGGTCCTCACCGTCGAGGACAGTTGATGCTCTAGGAAGCTGTGTGGTGTTTGAGGCATGGCGTTGAATATTGCCCAGCACATTGGCCTTGGGAAAGGTGGGTTTCTAGGACTGTGGAACACACTCTTTAAAATCACAGTGCAGCACACACAAAAAACCTCGGTGTTGGCTTTGCCTCTTAGGAGGCCAGGGAATGAGGTCTTGAAGTTTGGATAGGTTGTTGGAGAAGCTGCGGGAATTGAGGAGTGAGATGTTAAAAGCGGAGGCCAGGGAGGCCTCCCTTTGACATAAGAGGCACCTGAAACCCAGGAAAAAGGAAGAGAATTGCTCCTAGTCCCTGGGGTGTCTGTGCTGGGCCCAGCGCCCACCCAAGCACAGGGTGGAACGGGATGAGGTGGAGGAGAGGAGGGGTGCCAGAGGGGATGCTGAGGGAGATAGTGTGGGGCCCTTGAGGTCTTCATGTCTATCCTCTACTTCCATCCTTTCTCCCGGGACCTCCACTCCAAACTCTCACCCCTGGACCCCCAGGTGACCATGGAGGAAGAAGATGAATCTCGAGGGAAGACGGAAGAGTCGGGCGAGGATCGGGGTGATGGTCCGCCAGACAGAGACCCCACGCTTTCTCCTTCTGCCTTTATCCTGGTGAGGCTGCTGGGCTCCTGGCACTTAGGGATGGAGTAGCTGGGCATCCACACTCCAGGGGCCTGACTCTGGGGCTTGAGGCAGGGGCGCCGGACTTTTGGCTCCCATGAAGCACTTGAGTCTGGCTGTCAGTGTCTGGGATGTCTGTCTCCCAAGGGGCAGAGGTTGCAAAGCATCTGCCTGGGTCCTCTGATGCTTGGTTCTTCCCCCCTTCCCCAGCGAGCCATCCAGCAGGCTGTGGGAAGCTCCCTGCAGGGGGACCTGCCCAATGATAAAGGTATGGTGGCTTCCGGTTCCTTTTAGCCCTGCCCCCTCTCTGCATTCTTTATCCTAATGTCATTCGTACAAGCTTTTCTGAAGCCTCCTGGGTGCCACCCTTGTGCTGGCACGGGGAGCCGAAAATGGGCAGACACCCTGTGGCTGCCTTGGAAGGGCCTAGTGTGCAGTGGAAGGGAGACAGGCACAGTGCTGGGAGAGGGCAGGAGGCCCACCTGAGCTAGCATGGTGGGAGACGAGTCAGGGCACCTTCCCAGAACAGGGACAGTGAATGGCTCTCTAAGGACCTAGAAGAGTCTAAGGACCTAGGATTAGAGGGAAGCCTGATCGGCTGCAGCAGGCCTACAGCACGGGTGCAGTGGCGAGGGGCTGCGCTTGGCTTCCTTGGGGCTGGCATGCAGGGGGGTGTGAGTGGAGTGGGGGGAGGCATGAGAGGTCTGTGGGGACTGGATCCCAGCAAGGCCTGAATGCCAGGTTGAGGTGTCTGAGGGCAGACAGGAGGATGAATGGCTGAGCGTTGGAGCCTCTGAAGTGGGTGCTGGGAAGTCCTCCTGGGAGGCGGCACATGGAGGCCTGGAGAGCAAGCGGGAGGCTGGTTCCGCTGTCAGGAACTAGATCAAGCTCCTCTTTCCTCTACCCCACAAGTCTCTGCAGCAAGTCCCCTGTGTCCAATCCCCCATGCAAATCTCTCACCAGATGGCTCTCGGTGTCATGGCCTTCGATGGCGGCGCTGCCGGAGTCCACGGTCAGAGCCCCGTTCCCAGGAATCAGGGGGCACTGACACGGCTACTGTGAGTAAGAAGAGGGGGCTGGGGGCCTGACTCACGGGTATCAGGGAGGAAGGGACAGGGGCCTGAGTCTGGGGGAATGGGGTTTGGGGACCTGGACTCCTGGCTCTGCGATGCTGACCAGGGGCAATGTTGGAGAGTCTGGGGGCCTGATCTGTGGGCCTGAGCTTTGAGTGTTGATGGCAGTCAGGCTACAGGAATTAGATCCTCAGTTTTCTTGGGGATCTTAGATGTCTGGGTTCCTGAGAGGTTAGGGAGTGGGGAAGCAGGATTTGCCAGTCTTCATGTGACCAGGGACGGCGTAGAGCCTCTCTGGCCTCTTCCAGGTGTTGGACATGGCCGCGGACAGCTTCCTCGCAGGGCTGGTGAGTGTCCTGGATCCTCCGGATACCTGGGTTCCCAGCCGCCTGGACCTGCGGCCTGGCGAGTGAGTAGCTGGGCAGCTGGAGTGGGAGAGGCCTCAGCGTGAGAGCCAGAAGCACCCCTGAGGCTCACCCACCCCTTCCACCTTGCAGAAGCGAGGACATGCTGGAGCTGGTGGCTGAGGTCCGAATCGGGGATAGAGATCCCATCCCTCTGCCTGTGCCCAGCCTGCTGCCCCGTCTCAGGGCCTGGAGGACGGGCAAAACGGGTATGTGGGGCCAGGGCAGAGCTGGGCAGGTGGTCGTGGAGTTGTGTGGGGATCGGCTGTTTTTGGTAGTGATGGTAGCGGTGATCATGTCATTTAGACAAAACCTTTCCCTTTTCTTCGTATTAGACGTGATTAAGGCTGTAGGCGCATACAGATGTACATAAAGTAAAAACTGATGTGCTGGGGCTATGTGCGAGTGGTCAGCGTGTGTGACACCTGGTTTCGGCTCGCTAAGTATTAGTGTCACTGCACTGGGCGTTCATCTCCCCAGGAGGGGGACTCTTCGAGTCTCTATCTTCAGAGAAGCAGACAGCCTGAAAAAGGGCAGGCACTTGCCCAAGGGCGCACAGCCAGATGCTCCATGGGGTGCCTGGGCCTTGAGCCCTGGTGTGTCTGAGTCTGAAGCCCAAGTTTTTGATTTCTGAGATGTGCGCTGCCCAAGGAGGAATCTCTTCCTCCAACCCTACACACAATGGTAACCCTGTGAGCCGTTTAGACCAAACTTGAATGCACATCTCAATTGCAAGGAGGACTTGTTACTATCCACATCGCTGGGCCCACTCCCAGGAGTTCTGATTCTGCAGGTCTGGGGTGGGACCTGGGAATTTTCATTTTAAACAATACATGCTGCTGAGCCCTGGACTCTGTTGAGAACCCTGGGTTTAGGCCTTCCTTCTATGTGAACATATGTATTTGGAGGAGGGGTTGAAGGGAGAGGAGAAGAAGGTGCAGTCAGCTATGGGCACCAGCTGTGAGCTGTGAGCACCAGTTCTGTGGTAGAGCAGGCACACAACTCTGTGCCAGGTCATGTTTACCTTGTTTACCTTGTTTCGCTGTGTCACCCAGGCTGGAGTGCAGTGGCGTAATCTCAGCTCACTGCAACCTCCACTTCCCAAGTACAAGTGATTCTCCTGCCTCAGCCTCCTGAGTAGCTGGGACTACAAGGTGCGTGCCACCACACCCAGCTAATTTTCTTATTTTTAGTAGAGATGGGGTTTCACCATGCTGGCCAGGATGGTCTTGATCTCTTGACCTCAAGTGATCTGCCCGCCTCAGCCTCCCACAGTGCTGGGATTACAGGCGTGAGCCACTGTGCCTGGCTACCTTGTTTGTTTATTTTGAGACAGGGTCTCACTATGTCCCCCAGGCTAGAGTGCAGTGGCACAATCACAGCTCACTGCAGCCTCAAATTTCTGGGCTCAATTTATCCTGTTGTCTCAGTCTCTGGAGTAGCTGGGAGTACAGGTGCATGCCACCATGCCTGGCTAGTTTTTTTTTTCTTTTTTCTTTTTTTGAGATGGAATCTTGCTGTGTCACCTAGGCCGGAGTGCAGTAGTGCGATCTAGTCTCTCTGCAACCTCCGCCTCCCGGGTTCAAGTGATTCTCTCCTGCCTCAGCCTCCCGAGTAGCTGGGATTATAGGTGCGTGCCACCACATTGAGCTAATTTTTGTATTTTTAGTAGAGGTGGGGTTTTACTGTGTTGGCCAGGCTGGTCTCAAACTCCTGACCTGAAGTGATCCACCTGCCTCATCCTCCCAAACTGCTGGGATTATGGGCGTGAGCCACCACGTCCAGCCTTTATTTTTTATTTTTTTAAATTTTTAATAGAGATGAGGTCTTGATATGTTGCCCAGGCTGGTCTTGAACTCCAGAGCTCAAGCAATCCTCCTGCCTTGGCCTCTCAAACTGCTGAGATCACAGGCATGAGCCACCATGCCCGCCACACCCCTCCCCCCTTTTTTTTAACAGCTGTAAATGATTTATCCATTAAGTACAGAGACATGGTGCCTAGGACTCGTGACATTCTTAGGGGCCCACAAAAGTGTTTCAATTTCTTTAAAATCAGAAGCTGTAGGGCTGGGCGCGGTGGCTTACGCCTGTAATCCCAGCACTTTGGGAGGCCAGTGTGGGCGGATCATGAGGTCAAGAGATTGAGACCATCCTGGCCAACATGGTGAAACCCTGTCTCCATTAAAAATACAAAAATTAGCTGGGCATGGTGGCCCACGCCTCTAGTCCCAGCTACTTGGGAGGCTGAGGCCGGAGAATCGCTTGAACTCGGGAGATGGAGGTTGCAGTGAGCCGAGATCGTGCCACTGCACTCCAGCCTGGGTGACAGAGTGAGACTCCCTCTAAAAAAAAAAAAACAAAATCAGAAGCTGCAGAGGATAAGTAAACAAATGGGTCAGGCAACATTCCCCTAAAACTTGATTTAGGAAAACAGATTTCCTAAATCTGTTGCTGGATTTGGCCCCCGGGCCTTAAAAGTGATAAAGGTGTATCCGGAAGCTAATAGTAGTTGTTTTCAGGGGGACTCTGAGGTTATGTTTTATTTGCTTATTCCAGGTAGTTTTAAAAAGAAAAGAAAGTTCACCCATAATCCTATTCCATATAGAAATTTATATAAAGCTGTGGATCTCGTGTGTTTGCGGAGTGCTCTAGTCTGTGGAGTATTTTGTGCTTAAGGTGCTGGGAATAGCAATGAGGCTAGGAAAAGCTGAGGCTCAGACTGTCCTCACCCAGCAGCAGGTGCAGCCTGGCTCTTTCTGCGCACTCATCTATTCCTCCGCTTATCCTGGGAAGTAAATGCTGTCATCATCACCCCTGCTTCATCTTCCCCTAAGCCCTTGGCAGCTGAGGGACTGTATACTCCACTCATTGATATTTTTTTTGTTTGTTTTTGAGATGAAGTTTTGCTCTTGTTGCCCAGGCTGGAGTGCAGTGGTGCGATCTCGGCTCACTGCAACCTCTGCCTCCCGGTTTCGAGTGATTCTCCTGCCTCAGCCTCCCGGGTAGTTGGGATTACAAGCATGTGCCACTACATCCGGCTAATTTGGTATTTTTAGTAGAGACGGGCTTTCTCCATGTTGGTCAGGCTGGTCTTGAACCCCCAACCTCAGGTGATCCATCTGCCTTGGCCTCCCAAAGTGCTGGGATTACAGGCATGAGTCACCCCACCCAGCCATAAAGGGTGTTGGATGAATGAACATACCCCCATTTTATAGATGAGGAAACTGAAGTAGACACATTGATCCACTTGCCTGTGGTCACGTGGCTTGTGAGGGCCAGCCCCTGGATCAAGGGGTGGCTCTGGTGCTGCCCTCTTGACCCCTCTCCTTCCCTGGCACTGTCCTCACACCACTCTGCTGGCATCCTTGCCTGTGGTGTGGCCTCTGTCAGCCACCTCCATCATGTGACTGTGGCATCGAGACTGTAGTACTTAGCACAGTGCAGCGGGCTCTTTGGGGGCGAATGAGGTGACATACGAAGCACCATGCCTGGTTTGGAGGAAGAGGCAAACCTTTGTCATTGTCACCTTCACTGGTCAGTGGTGTCTCGGAGTCCTGAGCAGATGTAATTCCTTGGGTGGGGACTCAGCACAGCGTGAAGAGCCTGGGGTGAAGACCAGCCTTCCTGGGCTCCCCAGCTCTGCCATTTCCTGACTCTGCACTGGAATCTCACCCTCTACCAAACGGGAGAGACTCCCACGAGAGGCAGCTGGCACAGCAGGCTGGAGCTTGTTTTTGTCTTGGAGGGGGACTTAGGTTTGAATCCCAGCTCTCCCCCTGCAGCCTGTTTTCCTGTTTCTTCTTCACCCAGGATGGAGTGTGGTGTTGTGGTTGTAGCTCACTGCAGCCTCCACCTCCTGGGATGGGTCGCCAGCACTGGTCAAGATAGTTCCTGGTTTCAAGGCCAGGGTACATTGCCCAGGGTCAGGCCAGTGCTGTCTCAGGATATGGGAGTGCAGGTTCGGGGCTGCATTGACTGAGTTTACACCCTGACTGCTGCCTCCTCTCTGTGTGCCCTTGGGGAGGATACTGCAGCCCTCTGCCTCAGTTTCCTCCAGTGACCTTTGGGTTAAGAACCATGGTGTGCAGTTGTTGGGAGCATCCTACAGCTGGCTCCTGTGAAGCACTTGGGGCTTCCTGGGCAGGACCTGGTGGCCCAGCGAGTGTCCACAGCTGGGCCAGCAAGCAGGCGCCAGGAGGGAGGTGAAGGCCCTGACCGCCTCTCTCTCCCTGTTCCTTTGCAGTTTCTCCACAGTCGAACTCCTCTAGGCCCACCTGTGCCCGTCACCTCACCTTGGGCACGGGAGACGGGGGCCCTGCCCCACCCCCTGCCCCCTCCTCTGCATCCTCCTCCCCTTCCCCTTCTCCCTCATCTTCCTCCCCTTCCCCTCCCCCGCCCCCACCGCCCCCTGCACCCCCAGCCCCACCTGCCCCCCGATTCGATATCTATGACCCCTTCCACCCCACCGACGAGGCCTACTCTCCACCGCCTGCTCCGGAGCAAAAGTACGACCCTTTCGAGCCCACTGGCTCCAACCCCAGCTCATCAGCCGGGACCCCCTCACCTGAGGAGGAAGAGGAGGAGGAGGAGGAGGAAGAAGAGGAAGAGGAAGACGAGGAGGAGGAGGAAGGCCTGTCCCAGAGCATCAGTCGCATCTCGGAGACCCTGGCGGGCATCTACGACGACAACAGCCTGAGCCAGGACTTCCCAGGTGACGAGAGCCCCCGCCCGGACCCGCAGCCCACACAGCCGACTCCGGCCCCTGGAACGCCGCCCCAGGTGGACTCCACCCGGGCTGATGGAGCCATGCGCCGGCGGGTCTTCGTGGTGGGGACCGAGGCAGAGGCCTGTCGGGAAGGCAAGGTCTCGGTGGAGGTGGTTACCGCTGGTGGAGCCGCCCTCCCGCCGCCACTGCTGCCACCAGGCGACTCGGAGATCGAGGAAGGCGAGATCGTCCAGCCGGAGGAGGAGCCCAGGGTGGCGCTGTCCCTCTTCCGCCCCGGCGGCCGGGCCGCCCGGCCTCCGCCGGCCTCCTCGGCCACCCCCACGGCCCAGCCCCTTCCCCAGCCTCCCGCTCCCCGGGCCCCCGAGGGGGACGACTTCTTGTCCCTGCATGCGGAGTCGGACGGCGAGGGCGCCCTGCAGGTGGACCTGGGGGAGCCGGCTCCCGCGCCGCCCGCCGCCGACTCGCGCTGGGGCGGCCTGGACCTGCGCCGCAAGATCCTGACCCAGCGGCGGGAGCGCTACCGCCAGCGCTCGCCCTCCCCGGCGCCCGCACCCGCCCCGGCCGCCGCTGCTGGTCCGCCCACACGCAAGAAGTCCAGGCGGGAACGCAAGCGCAGCGGCGAGGCCAAGGAGGCCGCCTCGTCCTCGTCGGGCACCCAGCCCGCGCCGCCCGCCCCGGCCTCGCCCTGGGACTCCAAGAAGCATCGCTCGCGGGACCGCAAGCCCGGCTCCCACGCCTCATCGTCCGCCCGCCGCCGCTCCCGCTCCCGTTCCCGCTCCACCCGCCGCCGCTCACGAAGCACCGACCGCCGCCGCGGGGGCAGCCGCAGGTCGCGGTCTCGGGAGAAGCGGCGACGGCGGCGGCGCTCCGCCTCCCCGCCCCCGGCCACCTCCTCATCGTCGTCCTCGAGGCGCGAGCGGCACCGCGGGAAACACCGGGACGGTGGCGGCAGCAAGAAGAAGAAGAAGCGGTCGCGGTCCCGGGGTGAGAAGCGGTCTGGGGATGGCAGCGAGAAGGCCCCGGCGCCCGCCCCGCCGCCCTCCGGCTCCACCTCGGGTGGTGACCGCGACAGCCGCCGCCGGGGGGCCGTGCCACCCTCCATCCAGGACCTCACGGACCACGACCTCTTCGCCATCAAGCGGACCATCACGGTGGGCCGGCTTGACAAGTCCGACCTCCGAGGACCCTCTCCTGCCCCGGCCTCGTCACCTAAGCGGGAGGTCCTGTACGACTCCGAGGGACTGAGCGGCGAGGAGCGGGGCGGCAAGAGCAGCCAGAAGGATCGGCGCCGCTCGGGGGCCGCCTCCTCCTCCTCCTCCTCCCGGGAGAAGGGGTCTCGTCGGAAGGCGCTGGACGGGGGTGACCGGGATCGGGACAGGGACAGAGATAGGGACAGGGACAGGTCATCCAAGAAGGCCCGGCCCCCCAAGGAGTCGGCGCCTTCCTCAGGGCCCCCGCCAAAGCCACCAGTCAGCAGCGGCTCAGGCTCTTCATCCTCGTCCTCCTCCTGTTCTTCCCGGAAAGTGAAGCTGCAGTCCAAGGTGGCGGTGCTGATCCGCGAGGGTGTCAGCAGCACCACCCCAGCCAAGGATGCCGCATCAGCCGGCCTGGGCTCCATTGGCGTCAAATTCAGCCGTGACCGCGAGAGTCGCTCCCCCTTCCTCAAACCTGACGAGCGGGCCCCCACTGAGATGGCCAAAGCAGCTCCGGGCAGCACCAAGCCCAAAAAGACCAAGGTCAAGGCCAAGGCAGGGGCCAAGAAAGCCAAGGGGACCAAGGGAAAGACCAAGCCATCCAAGACCAGGAAAAAGGTCCGCAGCGGAGGTGGCAGCGGGGGCAGTGGCGGCCAAGTGTCGCTAAAGAAGTCCAAGGCAGATAGCTGCAGCCAGGCGGCAGGCACCAAGGGAGCGGAGGAGACTTCCTGGTCCGGGGAGGAGCGGGCAGCCAAGGTTCCTAGCACCCCGCCCCCCAAGGTAGCCCCACCACCCCCTGCCCTCACTCCGGACTCGCAGACCGTGGACAGCAGCTGCAAGACACCTGAGGTCTCCTTCCTGCCCGAGGAGGCCACTGAGGAGGCTGGGGTCCGAGGTGGGGCAGAGGAGGAGGAGGAGGAGGAAGAAGAGGAGGAGGAGGAGGAAGAGGAGGAGGAGCAGCAGCCTGCTACCACCACGGCCACCAGCACTGCTGCAGCTGCCCCAAGCACTGCCCCCAGCGCGGGGTCCACAGCCGGTGACTCGGGGGCGGAGGACGGGCCAGCTTCCCGTGTCTCCCAGCTGCCCACGCTGCCCCCGCCCATGCCCTGGAATCTGCCGGCTGGTGTGGACTGCACCACCAGCGGCGTCCTGGCCTGTGAGTGTCCCCTGGGGGAGGGTGGTGCTGGGGCAGGTGAGACAGGATGGGGACTGGAGGGTACAGACTTAGAGGCAGTGGGGTGCCTTGGCAGGGGGAGGTTTATAGGGACATAGACTGGGAGGGTGGTGGTGGGTAAAGGCCAGCCAGCATCTGTCCAGAGGCTCTAGGTGCCTGGGTGTACTGGGAGAGAGGGGCCGGCAAGAGCAGGTGGTGGCCAGCACAGACTGGAGTGGTGGGCTGGGTTCTGGGACTCCCCTAGATGGGGAGTAGGAGAGAGGGACCAGAAACAATGGCTTGAGCAGGGCACTGTATTCCTTACGGATGGCGGTTGCCTCTACCAGACTGCAGAGGTGGGGAGAGAGGTTGGGACTGGCCACAGCGGGTCAGAAGGCAGAATCTCACTCCTGCCACTGTCTCATCACTGCATGACCCTGGCCAGCCCCGCACCCACACACCTGGAGTCCCAAGAACATTCGTGGTATGGGCTGTTCTCTCATTGGCCAAGGCCCCCTTTTCCCAGTTCTGAGTGTGAGGCCTTGTGGCTGTTCTGGGGCTAAGGGCAGGAGATGACAGCAGGTGTCCAGGTGAGGTTCACCAGCTCCTGTCCTGTCACCTCCCCCATCTTCATATTGTCACCTCTCCGCCTCCTGCAGTGACTGCACTTCTCTTCAAGATGGAAGAAGCCAACCTGGCGAGCCGAGCGAAGGCCCAGGAGCTGATCCAGGCCACCAACCAGGTGGGCTCCCCTGGGGGAGAGTCCCTGCCGCCCCTTCTTTTGTCCGTTGCCTCGGGTTAGGAGAGGAACCGCAGGCCCGGCAGCTCTGGGGCAAGGTATTAGCCTGAAGAGGAGCCTGTTGCCTCAGCTGTGGGGAAGTCAGCGTGGGAACAGTGGGGTGCACGTCCCCTCTTCCCCTCCACCTCCCTTTACTCATCACCTCTCCATCCTCTTCCCACAGATCCTCAGCCACAGAAAGCCACCCTCAAGTCTGGGGGTGACCCCAGCTCCTGTGCCCACCTCTTTGGGTCTGCCCCCTGGCCCCTCCAGCTACCTGCTTCCTGGCAGCCTCCCTCTGGGGGGCTGCGGTTCGACCCCCCCAACCCCCACCGGGCTGGCTGCCACGTCTGACAAGAGAGAGGGCAGCAGCAGCTCTGAGGGCCGTGGGGACACAGATAAGGTGAGCTGGCCTGGGGAGAGGTGGGGCAGTGGTGACAGTTCTGTAGAGAATATGGACAGGAACTGAGACGCGGGGGCCCAAGGAGAAAGGGAGACTGAGGCAGGCAGACAGGGCCGTAGAGACCAAAGTCATGGAACCATAAGGAACTCCACTTTGCTGGAATGGGTGAGCAGGAAATGCACTGGGCGTGTCCAAAGGAAGATCACGTCTGTGCGTGTGTGGGGCTGTGTGCGTACACCCCACATATACACACCCTGGAAGAGACGCCCCACGCTGCAGCCCACCGCTTGATTATCTGTTGCTTGCGCTGTCTCCCTCTCTGTGTGAGTGGGGGAGGGTGGTTTCTGAATGAAAACTCAAGAACTTGTTTCTAGATGAAGGGAGGGAGAATGGGTGCCAGGCAGACGGTAATGTAGGTTCTTATTCAGCTGCTCTGGCCGGCTCCTACTCCTGGGCTCTGGGGCTGTTTCTCTCTTGGTCAGGTCTACATGTGGGTTTTTGTTTTTGTTTTTTTGTTTTTCTTTGAGATGGAGTCTTGCTCTGTCACCCGGTCTGGAGTGCAATGGTGCCATCTCGACTCACTGCAGCCTCCGCCTCCAGGGTTCAAGTGATTCTCCTACCTCAGCCTCCCGAGTAGCTGGGATGACAGGCACCCGCCACCACACCCAGCTAATTTTTGTATTTTTAGTAGAGACGGGGTTTCACCATGTTGGCCAGGCTGGTCTTGACTCCTGACCTCAGGTGATCTGCCAGCCTCGGCCTCCCAAAGTGCTGGGATTACAGGTGTGAGCCACCGTGCCCGGCCTTGGTTGGTTGGTTTTTGAGACAGGGTCTCGCTCTGTCACCCAAGCTGGCATGCAGTGGCACAATCACAGCTCATTGTAGCCTCAGCCTTGATCTCTTGGGCTCAAGGGATCCTCCTACCTCAGCATCCTGTGTAGCTAGGACTACAGGCATGTGCCACCATGCTCAGCTAATTTCTTAATTTTTTGTAGAGTTGGGGTCTCACTATGTTGCCCAGGCTGGTCTCAAACTCCTGAGCTCAAGGGATTCTCCCACCTCGGCCTCCCAAAGTGCTGGGATTATAGGCATGAGTCACTGCACCCAGCCTAGATGTGTTTTCTTACAGTCCAGTAGCCCATAGCCAGACGGTGGTGTTGGTCACCCTTACACAGCTGTGTACCGTGCTGGATAAAGCTGTATAAACCCCATTAAACATCCCGTGTGAGCCGCGGAAGCGGGGCTGCAGCTTAGCCGGTCACTTGTCCGTAGCTTGTGCCTTGTGCTGCAGGACTCGGGTGGTGAGGACCCCCTGGTCTACAGTGGCCCTTGCTCTGCCCTGGTCTGTGCTCTGCCCTTTGCCCCGCTTTGCCACATCCGAGATGGGTGTTGGGGATCAGCGTCTCTCTAGAGACCCACATCCTGTGGGGCCAGGCAAGCCTGAGATGTCCCTCCAGGGTGGCCTGTGTCTCTTCTGGCCATAGAGTTGCCCTAACAGCTCAGTAGCTCGTCAGATAGTGTCACTGATGTTGCTCCTGGAGTTGGCTAGCCATTGTGCCCTGCCCTTCCCAGGACTCAGTTTACCTGCCCCTACTTTGATAATCACCTGGCTTGAGAGGGCAGCGTCTCCAAGGGTGGTGCCAAGGGACTGTCCCTTGTGCCTTCAGAAGGCCTGTTCTTCTCTGGTCCCATGTGGCTCTCTGGCTAGAGGTTTCCTGTCTGCTTTTGCAAAGATTCTGCCTGAGGCCAGGGCTGCAGCTGCTGCCCCGAGCCTGCGGCTGCGGGATCTCCTAGCCTGCTGGCCACAGGCGGGAAGAGCCTTGCCTCAGAAGCTCTCTGCCCTGTCCCTGTCGCGTCCTCCCCTTTTCATCCCATGGCCATCCCCCTTGGAACAGGCACGGCTCCCCTGGATTGAGTCTTTGCTCTGTACCCAGCCTGTGCCATGTCCTCCATGTGTGTCGCTGTAGTCCTGCCCATAGGTGCTGTCCCCGTTTTACAAATGAGCCACAAAGATGGCCGGGCACGGTGGCTCATGCCTATAATTCCAACACTTTACAAAGCCGAGGCGGGTGAATCGCTTGAGCCCAGGAGTTCAAGATCAGCTTGGGCAACATAGTGAGACCCAGTCGCCACAAAAAGTACAAGAATTAGCCAGGCGTGGGGGTGGCACATCTAGTCCCAGCTACTCAGGAGGCTGAGGTGGGAAGATCGCTTTAGCCCAGGAGACCAGGGGTACAGTGAGCAGTGATTGTGCCACTGCACTCCAGCCTGCATGATAGTGAGAGACCCTGTCTCAAAAACAAACAAAAAATGAGCCACAAAAAGGTTTGGCTGAGCATCCCAGGGGTCAGAGACAGGGAGTGGCAGACCAGGCTTCTGATACAAATGGGCTCAAGGTCAGTCCCCACCCCCACTCCCCAGTGCCCCTCAGCCCTAGTCACCCCCTCCATCCCCTGGGTGACCAGAGCAGTATTGTAAAAACCTAAACTGAGTGCCCCCCGCTCCCGCGATGAAAAGCCCTGTGCAGTTTTCTACAGAGTCTCATTCAAAACCAGCTGCAATTGCTTGACCAATGCCTGTCTTCTCATCAGACTGAACTTTGTGAGGGCAGACGACACACGTGTCCTGGTCCTGGCCAGGCCTGGGGCAGCCCAGGGTTCGGCCTAGAGGAGATGTTCAGTGACATGCAGAGGCCCAGGCCTGGCCTTTGGTCCCGGGCACCTGCAGCAGAGGGCACATGGGACGGACCCTCAGCAGGACTTCCAGCCTGAAAGCAGCCAGACGGCCAGAGTGGCTAGGCTGGCAGCAGAGGCGAGTGGAGGTGGAGGTTCCGCAGGTACTCACTGGCCCTTGCTGTGTCTTCCCCCGTTGTCGACACCCCACCAGTATCTGAAGAAGCTGCACACGCAGGAGCGGGCGGTGGAGGAGGTGAAGCTGGCCATCAAGCCGTACTATCAGAAGAAGGACATCACCAAGGAGGAGTATAAGGACATCCTGAGGAAGGCCGTCCACAAGGTGGGCACCCGGAGAGAGGGGCAGACACAGGCCGGGGAGAGAACGAGCTGGAGGGACAGATGTGTGCAGACAGATGGACGCGGATGGGAGACGGGGAGGAGGTCAGTCTGGGAGGTGAGGAGGGTGACGGGATTTTCTCAAGGCCACCTGGGCCTGTTCCGCTGGCCCTGGGGCACCCATCGTCTAGGGGGACAGAGGGACTTTGGCCTGGTTCTTGGGGAAGCTCCTCCTACCACAGTCCCAAGCTGTGCCCAACAGTCCCGGGTGGATGGGGCCCCGGGAGCCTGGTGGTGACTCCAACTGTCCCCGGCCCCCCAGATCTGCCACAGCAAAAGTGGGGAGATCAACCCGGTGAAGGTGAGCAACCTGGTGCGGGCCTACGTCCAGCGCTACCGCTACTTCCGCAAGCACGGTCGCAAGCCAGGGGACCCCCCAGGGCCCCCACGGCCGCCCAAGGAGCCAGGGCCCCCGGACAAGGGTGGCCCGGGCCTGCCCCTGCCCCCTCTCTGAGATCCCTGGCCAGCTCTTCGCCCCTCACCTCTTTGAAATTCTGGACGTATTTATGGCTCCACCTCCCCACCTCCCTCCCCCGTCAGTGGGATGATTGGGGGAGGGTTGCTGCAGGGAAGAGGAGAGCCCCCTGCCCTGCCCTGCCCCGTGCCCACCTCCCTTGCCCCCAAGCCTGTCCCCAGTGCCCCTCCCTTCTGTTCGTGCTCCTCTCCCCAGTTTCATTAAAGATTTCATGAAACATTACCCCTGAGCCCCATGGTTCTAACCCTTTGTTTTCAGAGACAAATTTGCCAGAGGGTTGGGGAGGGACCCCCAGGAGGCTGAGGGTGGGAGACGGAGACCAGACTGTGACTTGGGGCAGCTGCCTCCCCTGGGCCTCAGTTTTCTTATCTGTATAGTGGGTGTTGTGACGATTGAACAAGACACAGGTGGAGCACTTAGCACAATCTCTGGCTGGGAGCGAGCTGCTCACAGGGAGGCGGGGGCTGGGCCCCACCTGATCAGCATCTTCCCAGCTCAGGGCTCCTGGGTGCCATGTGCCTGTCTTGGAATTGCTCCCAGAGCAGGATCTGTGTTCCCCATTGAGTTGGCTTCTCTTCTCAGCAGCCCCGTGAGGCTGGGGTGATCTCATCCACTCTCCTGAGAGGGAAACTGAGGCACAGAGCAGCAAGGGCCGAAGGGTGAGTCAGGGCTGCGCTGGCTTCTGCCAGTTTCATCACCCAGAACTGCAGCCCAACCAGGAGAGGTGACAGTGCCCAGGGTCACCGGGCAGGCAGGCTTCGCAGGCTCCAGGGTGGCCGCAGAGCCCCTTTACCAAGGCCCCCTCCCCTCCAGCCCCACGTAGAGGGGAGCCTGAGGCCTGGAAGGAGAAAGGCCATTTGCCTAAACTGTTCATAGGCAAGGCAGGGGGCCTGGGTTCTGGCTAGTCTTTGTGTTTCCTACTGTGACCTTTGTGTCTCTCCCAGCCTGTGTCTTGGTCTACAAAACGGGGACAGCCATCACCCACCAGGTTCCTGGGCAGAAGTGAGGAGGTGTCAGCTGCCCCCTGCAGTGCTTGATCCTCATGCATTGAGCACTGAATTGTACATAGCTGCACAGATGGGTAAACTGAGACCCTGAGCGGGAATAACAACCATATTGGGTCAGAGGGTACCGAACACCAGACACGCACAAGAGGTGATCATAGCAGGAACCAGTTTATTGGTTGAGGTGGTGGGGAACAGGGGGGTTAGAGGCCACACCATGAGGAGCGAGGGCTCAGGCCTCCCCAGGGCCCTGGAAATCCATGCCCTCCACCAAGTCCTGCAGGTAGGCCTTGTACTGGTCGGAGGTGAGGGAGAGTGGGTGGCTGTTGGAAATGTGCAGGTCCACAGTGTTCTCCAGGGAGGAGGCACCCCCTACCCGGGCGATTTCTACCAAGGCCCTGAGGCACGTGGGCACAACCTGCGGGGGAAGTGGGGACAGGAGTCAGGGAAAACATCCAGCCAGTACTGGTCCACCAAGGTAGGAGTCAGGGCTGGGAGGACTACAACTCCCCGCAGCCGCTGCTGTAACCCAGGGTGAACCATAGGCCCAGGCCCAGGGCTGCTGGGAGCTGTGGGCTGCTGGGAGTTGTACTTTTACACACACACACACACACACACACACACCCCATAGGCCCAGGGCTGCTGGGCTGCTGGGAGTTGTACTTTTACACACACACACACACACCCCATAGGCTCAGGGCTGCTGGGTTGCTGGGAGTTGTACTTTTACACACACACACCCCCCATAGGCCCAAGGCTGCTGGGAGTTGTAGTTTTACACACACACACACACACACACACACACACACGTCAGGGCTGAGCAGTCTGTGATCTTGACTCCTGGGAGCCACAGCCATGGCCTCACAATGGCAGCTAAAACTTGAGTCCACCAGCTTCTACATGGTTTAGAGCAGGGGTCCCCAACCCCCCACGGCCTGTTAGGGACCAGGTTGCACAGCAGGATGTGAGCAGCGGGTGGGGGAATTTTACTGCCTGAGCTCTGCCTTCTGTGAGATCAGCGGCAGCATTAGATTCTCAGAGGAGCACGAACTCTGTCGAACTGTGCACGCGAGGGATCTAGGCTGCTCCTCAGGAGAATCTAATGCCTGATGATCTGCAGTGGAGCAGTTTCATCCCGAAACCACCCCCTCCCTGTCCGTGGAAAAATTATCTTCCATGAGACTGGTCCCTGGTGCCAAATAGTTTGGGGACCACTGGTTTAGAGAGTTCAAAACAGGTTCTGCAGGTGAGGCCATGGGAAGGAGCTCCCGGGGATGAAAAACTGGTTATTGCAGAAATCTTGGAAGTTGCAGTTTTTTAGAGGGCCCTCTGGGAGTTGGAGTTCCTGGGAGCAACCTCTTCCCTCTGTAAGGCCACCCCTCTCAGCCCCAGGGACTCAGGTCTGCAGGCACCTTGACCATCACAAGCCTCTTGGTCCACGGCTGGTCCTGGGGCCATGACTCCCCAACACAGAACCAGAGGGCATAGCGTGGTGAGCGTCCGCTTCCTTCCGTGAAGGTAATCAGATCTGGGGGCCCAGGAGCCTAGTCAGGGATGAGAAGAGGACCCTCTACCCACCCTTCCCCGTAAACTTGAATGATAACCCCCACCATCTCCCCTGACCTAAGGCCCTCTGCTGCCTCGACCAGGGGACTGCTTGTTTGGGGAAAGTCCCCTCCTTCCCTCCCTCCCTCCCTCCCATCAGGGTAGGGTTGTTGGAAGGCCACACCCCCAAGCCCCCAAGCCTCAGCATTCATAACAGGCCCAGAGTAGGGGGCCCATGCTCCCAAGGAAGCTCAGTGAATCTGGAGAAGCTGGTTGGCATTCAGTCCCGTCTGAGGCTGCACTGTCCAATTGCAGCCATTAGTCATGTAAGGTTATTTCAGTTTAAATTGTAACCAATTAAAACGAATCACGTCCTGGTTGCACTCGCCTCACCTGAGTGCTCGGCCCCTGTGGCTAGTGGCTGCTGCACTGGACAGTGCAGGTGACTGTCATTTCCATCATGGCAGAAAGTGCCATCGCACAGCAAAACCCTAAGGGATGTAGCTTTCCTGCTATTGGTCTGTTCACCATCATTAGTTACGATGATGATGACAGTGGCAGCTAATTCTCTGAGCACGCTCTGTATACTGGGCCTGTGTCTCACCCCAGCGCTGGCAGGCAGGTAGAGAGAGGAGACTGTCCTTGGATTCCACGGGCTCAGGGCAAAGTCCTTTGCCTCAGTTATACAGCCAAGGGCAGCCAGGGTCTGAATTCAGTCTTAATCCTGAGTTTTTTTTTTTTGTTCGAGATGGAGTCTCGCTCTGTCGCCAGGCTAGAGTGCAGTGGTGCAATCTCAGCTCACTGCAATCTCCGCCTCCTGGGTTCAAGCGATTCTCCTGCCTCAGCCTCCTGAGTAGCTGGGATTACAGGCACGTGCCACCACACCCGACTATTTTTTTGTATCTTTAGCAGAGATGGGGTTTCACTATGTTGGCCAGGCTGGTCTCGAACTCCTGAACTTGTCATCCGCCCACCTCGGCCTCCCAAAGTGCTGGGACTACAGGCGTGAGCCACCGTGCCCGGCCAATCCTGAGTTGTTAACCACTGTGCAGGCTGCTTCGTACCGGCCAGGGTGAAGCCCCCGTCTCACTCACCTACAATGAAGGGCCCCAGGTCGAACACGCCTCCTTCCTTGTCCTTGGGGACCTCACCGTCAGGCCCATGCCCGCTGTTGGGGAGGAGCTCCTCGCTCACTGCCCAGTATGTGTGGCAGTGCCCCAGCCGCTGGGCCCAGAGCCACTGCCCAGCCCGCCAGAGAGCCAGTCCCCCACCCAGGCAGCTCAGCACATGCCTCACGTAGCTCATCACTCCCCTGTCTGTCAGGGACACGCCAGGGTCTGGCAGTGTGATTGGCCATCCAGGCAGCGTCCTGTCTCCCACTTCGGACCCCACCAGCCGCAGGCCCTCTGGGCAGGAGATGGTCTGCTGGAAGACTTGGCGGCCCCGGTAGAAGGCTGTCACCTCAAACTCCCACTCTGAGCAGCAGCAGCAGCGGCATGAAGGGGAGAGGGATTGAGAGTCAGGGGCTGCCACCCAGACCTCAGCCCTCCCAGTCTACAGCTGACACTCACCTTCCCCCGGCACCAACAGCCGCTTCAGTGGGTTCTCAGAGGGCCCCAAGTTTGGGAAGGGAGTGGGATTGTCCAAGCTGGGGCTCTGCTGGGGCTGAGGGCAGGGCTCAGGGGCTACAGCCAGGCTTGGGGGTCCCGGATCTGGGAGTGGGGCCAACACCATGTTACCCAGTAACTCATCCAGAATGTCTTCCTGGAGGGAAACAAAAAAAGAACCAGGCATTTCCATAGCCTTTTCTGGAGACTTCATACGGACC
The DNA here is from genome assembly GCF_028885625.2 of Pongo pygmaeus. NCBI lineage: Eukaryota > Metazoa > Chordata > Mammalia > Primates > Hominidae > Pongo > Pongo pygmaeus. The sequence goes on from NC_072393.2 coordinate 55,798,715, forward strand.
AGGTCTGTTCTAGCAATGCAGGGAGGTCAGGCTTGAGCTCTGCCTTCAAGGGGCTTCCAGCCTGGGGACAGAGCCAGCCATGGCATCAACAGCCAAACAAACACTAATGAACGCCAGGTGCTACCATTCCAACCCAAGGATCTGGCTCTATGCAGATAAGACCTGGGCAGAGCAGGCTGGGTAGAATTTCAGAGGGGATGCTCCCCGGGCTCGGGCCTCAGCAGGATCAAGGTGAGGGAGTTTTTCAGTTCCCAAGAGGCTGACAGCCCCTTGCCAATCGAAATCCATGAAATCCCGGGAAGGTGTGCTCGGGCCTTGAATGCTGGGTGAAGACTTGGAATCTTCTCCTGAGGAGACTGGAGCAGGGACAGACAGGGCCAGCACTGGCTCAGGTGAGGGGCAGGCTGGAGGCAGGGGAGCGGGGTGGGGGGATGGTCTAGAGGGAGAGGACGAGGCCCATGGGGAGAGGTCAGAGACTGAGGGGCATGAAGGTTGGGCACATTCTCACCTGGGTATCAGAAGTACTGCCTCCGCCATTGGTGTCTGGAGAGGTGTCTGGCTGGGAAAAGTCCCCAACTCCTGTTGAGAAAGGTGGTGAGGGGAGTAGGCGTGCCAGGAACCCTTGGGGCCCCAGCCTCCCACACGAACCCCAATCTGGCAGACCTGAGTTCACAAACTCGTAGATTTTATGTGGGTCATGAGGGTCCTTGCTCCGGTCCTCTGCTAAACGCAAGCCTTCTTTGCGGTTGAGGGCAGAACGGAAATTCCTCTTCCAGGTTGGCAGGTCTGGCTTATCCCTCCCGGGAACGTATGCACCAGTGGCCTCGGCCCAGGCCTGGGGCAACAGTGGTGTCAGGATAGTGGAAGAGGACGACTTAGATCCTAACCCTGTCTCCTGAGTCCTAACACCACCCTCTTTCCCTGGCAAGTTCTAACTCTGCAAGTTCCATCCCCAAATCCCCCCGTCCCACCTACCTCCATCCCCTACCTCTAGTTTTCAAAAGCCTTTTTTTCTTTTTGAGATGGAGTTTCACTCTTATCACCCAGGCTGGAATGCAATGGTGCAATCTCAGCTCACTGCAACTTCCACCTCCCCGGTTCAAGCGATTCTCCTGTCTCAGCCTCCTGAGTAGCTGGGATTACAGGTGGGCACCACTACACCTGGCTAATTTTTGTATTTTTAGTAGAGACGGGGTTTCACCATGTTGGCCAGGCTGGTCTTGAACTCCTGACCTTAGGTGATCCGTCCTCCTCGGCCTCCCAAAGTGCTAGGATTACAGGCATGAGCTACTGTGTTCGGCTTCTTCAAAAGCCTTTGAAACCTCTTTGGTTTTTGTTTTGTTTCGTTTTTGTTTTTAAAGAGATGGAGCCTATGTTGCCTAAGCTGGCCTCAAACTCCTGGGCTCAAGCGATCCTCCCGCCTTGGCCTTGCAAAGTGTTGGGATTACAGGTGTGAACCACCGCGTCCGGCCCAAAAACCTTTTCTTTCTAAGCCAGGCTTCCAAGTCCAACTTGGTGTCTAACCCCGTGCACCACCTGCCCCGCGACACCCTCTGTGATAACCCCGCCCCTCAAACTCTTTACCACCTCTGGCACATACTAATTCGGTGGTTAGGAACCTCAGATTTGTGGCTCCAGGTCTCACTTCTGATGTTTCAAGAACCATCCCCCAGTATCTATCCTACAACCAAGAGCCCCGGCCCCTAGAGAGCCCCAAACCCCCGGGATGCATTTCCTTTTCGTACTAACCGGCTGGCTTTCCCAGTTTTATTCCCGTAACCAGGCAGCTCCAACCCTGCTTGCGCCCCACCATCAGTCAGCTGATCCGGCTAGCCCCGCCCCTCCCGTTCTAGCCCCACCCACCAGCGTTGGCACTAGCCCGCCCCTCGCGCGCCACCTCCGCCTTCTCAGCCCGGCCCACTAGGAGTCCTTTCCGCCCAGCGCGCAGCTGCGGGTTTCCAGCGTCCCAGGTCCTCGCACGCACCTGGAAGATTCCGAAATCCTCCTGCTGTGCATCCTGCCGTAGGCCGTGCTTCCAAGGGATGCGGAAGCGCGTGCGGCTCTTGTTCACCCAGGCCACGCCCTCCAGTTGCCCCAGGTCCAGCTGCGACACCAGCCAGGGCAGGATCCGTGGCTTTGGGGTTCCCATGGTCCGGCCTGCGCGTATAGGGCATTTCCTGGGCGCGACCGGCCTCCCCCGGACCCACCTGGCCTGGAGTTTCCGCACTCAGACCTCCTTCTCACGGGCCACGGCACAGGTCCTTCACCCATATTTTCGGGGATACAAACAGGAAACCTCCTCTTCCCATCCTCCCATCCTCCCATCCTCCCGAGAGGCTCTCTAATCAGCTAGGGTTCCTTCCCATATCCATGGCACACCCTTCCCCAGCGTCTTCAATGCAGACCCTCCACTCCCTCAATTCTGCCAGTATAGACCTCCTCTCTCCCCCACATCATCGAAAGTAAGTATCCCCACTTTCAGGGTAGCATCCTCTTTCCCTAGTTATTTCAGTGCAGAATCGATTTCACGTGTAAGCCTCTACCTCCTGCACTTACCCCAGTGTAGACCCCCTTCCACAGTCCCCCTACAGAAGATCTCCCGAAACATTTCCAACACAGAACTTCCATCCAATTCCCCCTCGACTGCCCGCCTCCCTCCTCCAGGACAGAGCACGCCCCAGGTTTCGAGAGTGAACTACCCCCATCTACGGAGTCCACCCCTCCCTCTCTAGAACCCCCTCAGTGTAGACGCCTCCTCTTTTCCTCTTCCCTCCCTACTTTTTCTAGTTTTTCTGCAGCCGACCTCCAGCGTCGGCCACTGTAGCTCCTTCCTTGCTCCACTTTCCCCAGAGTACACAGCCTGCCTTTCCACTCTCCGTGCAGACCCATCCTCTTTCCCGCTCCTCGCTCTCGGACGCCACCAACGCTCTCCCGGGCTCTTCCGCGTTACCTACGATGGAAGGTCGGGGCGTGCGGGGAGCTGGAGCCCACTCCTGTCTTCGGGCTCCGGGTAGCTCTCAAACTCGAGGCTGCGCACCCCCTTTCCCGTCAGCTGAGCTCTAGAGCGCTGGGGCTTTCTTTTCGATCGACTTCTTGAAATAACACCAACTTTATCATTCTTTGGGTAACAGACCCGAGAGCCGATAGGACGGCCCACTGGGCCCGGGGCTGTCCCCGCCCCTATGCCCTTTTTTGGGTTTCCGGCCAGAGGCATGCTGGGAGCGTCACATGCAAATTGACCGTGCACCCAGCGTTCCGCCCTTTCTACGTTGGGCCGGTTAGCGACCCGGCCCAGTGCGCAGGCGCGGGAAAGTTGAACTAATAAAGTTTGTACGAGTTGAGTGGAGGAGACCGCAAGTTGAGTGGAGGAGACCGCAAGTTGAGTGGAGGAGGCGGCGGTGGGGCCTCGGACCAGGTCAGCGGCGTGTTGACGAGGGGTGGGGTGAGGAGGGAAGAGAAGGGGGACAGGATTCAGTAGTGGGCACCCCAGTCCCGCTTCTCCGACATCCAAGGGTCCAGGGTCCTCCAGATTCCAGCAGGAGTCGGAGATTTGGAACTACACCTCACAGCAGGCTGCGCGGCGAAGAAGCGCGGACCGAGGGGAAGATTTGCCCTGAAACCTCCTGGGATTGGTAGTTCCCGATGCTTTAAGGGTTTCAGGAGTTTGGCATGTGCCTCTTACAGAATCCAGGAGTTGGGGCGCTAAGCCCCTTCTTCCTGGGAGACCTAAGGGTCTGGGGCTCCAGTTTCTTTCTAAGACTCAGGAGTCTAGGACCCCAGCTCCCTCCTCCTTTAGACCCACAAATCTGGGCACCCAGCCCCACCACCTTTCCTTGGATCAAAGAGTCTTTTTCCTGATCCCTTTTTCATCTGAGGACTTAAGAATCTAGGCCCCCAGACCCACACTCTCCAAAGGACCCAGGAGTCCAGGCCCTCAGCACCTTCCTTGGGACTCACAAGTCCTGGTCCCCAAGCCTCCACTTCTTGCTAAACCCCTGGAGTCCAGTCCCTAGCCCTCTCTCTCACAGGTGCCTCCATGGCAGGCTCTGAAGAGCTGGGGCTCCGGGAAGACACGCTGAGGGTCCTAGCTGCCTTCCATAGGCATGGTGAGGCTGCCGGGTCTCCTGTTCCAACTCCACCTAGGTAAGAGGAGTGGCCCTTCTCCCCCTGGGGCCAGCATTTGAGGCTCCCTCCTAACTCCTGCTCCTGGTCTCAGTCTGTCTCCTCTCTTTGTATCTGGCTCTATTCTCTGTCTTTGGGGTTTTGGAGAGAGGTCCTCAGCGGGGGAGGGAGGGAGTTGGGGAAAGAGACTGCTTGCAGGGGATCTCTGGTGGGGTCAGTCTCTGAAGTCTTCCTCCCCAGAAGCCCTGCCCAAGAAGAGCCAACAGACTTCCTGAGCCGCCTTCGAAGATGTCTTCCCTGCTCCCTGGGGCGAGGAGCAGCCCCCTCTGAGTCCCCTCGGCCTTGCTCTCTGCCCATCCGTCCCTGCTATGGTTCAGAGCCTGGTAAGAGATTTCCATGATCATCTATGAAGCTGGCAGAACACGGGATAAGGTGCTAGTTTAAGATCACTCAGCTAGGGGGTGGCTGTGTGGAGTCTCTAGCACCAGCCTTCAGGACAGAACCGTCCTGTCCTCTCCCCTCCCCAGTTAGATTTCTGTCAATTCTGTGGGTTGGCTTTCAGAGAGCATTTGGTCAATCTGGTTGTTGTCTCTTTCCTTCCATAACTACTTCCCTGCCCCTAGGACTTTTGTAGCCAGGAATACCCCTGATAGAGGGGCAGGAGGGCTGCTTTTCAATCACATCTCCCTGGCTGTTTTAGTTGCGTGACTCTGGGGAAAATGCTTTCTCTTCCCTGCTCCCCTGTTTTTCCAATAGCAGAGTAGGAATTGGGGAGGAGGTCATTGGACTTGATCAAGATGACCCACAAGTTTCCTCGTAGGTGTGAACCTGGACAGACTAGTAATGGCTGCTGGGAGTGCTAGCTTGAAAAGGGGTTCACAGCTGGCGAGAGGAAGTGCTGTGATCAATTGGTGATGTCTGAAGTGGGTGAGGGAAGGGGGATACTAACAGTAGTGTCTTGTGTTTGCCTTCCTTGGATGAGATCATCTTCAAGGTCTAGTTGAGCTCTGACAGTCTTTTGGAGACAGATTCTTGTTCTGTCACCCAGGCTGGAGTGCAGGGGTGCAATCTCGACTCACTGCAATCCCCACCTCCTGGGTTCAAGCGATTCTCGTGCCTCAGCCTCCCGAGTGGCTGGGATTACAGGTGCACGCCAGCATATGAGCTGATTTTTGTACTTTTAGTAGACACGGGGTTTCGCCATGTTGGCCAGGCTGGCCTCAAACTCCTGGCCTCAAGTGACCCTCTCACATCGGCCTCCCAAAGTGTTGGGATTACAGACATGAGCCACCGCACCCGGTCAGCTCTTACATTCTTTTTTTTTTGAGACGGAGTTTCGCCCTTGTTGCCCAGGCTGGAGTGCAATGGCCCGATCTCGGCTCACCACAACCTCTACCTCCCGGGTTCAAGCAATTCTCCTGCCTCAGCCTCCCAAGTAGCTGGGATTACAGGCATGGGCCACCATGCCTGGCTAATTTTTTTGGTATTTTTAGTAAAGACGGGGTTTCTCCTGTTTGTCAGGCTGGTCTCGAACTCCCAACCTCAGGTGATCTGCCTGCCTAGGCCTCCCAAAGTGATGGGATTACAGGCGTGAGCCACCGCGCCTGGCCCCAGCTCTGACATTCTAAGTCCAGTTTGAGGATCTCATAAAGTGAAAAGTACAAGGGTTTTGGCATTTTTAACCAAGTTTTCTCACTGGGCCTCAGTTTACCCCATTATAAAATGGGAATCATGGCTGGGCTTGGTTGCTCACGCCTGTAATCCTAGCACTTTGGGAGGCTGAGGTGGGCGGATTGCCTGAGGTCAGGAGTTCGAGACCAGCCTGGGCACACGGTGAAACCCCATTTCTACTAAAATACAAAAAATTAGCCAGGTGTGACGGCGTGTGCCTGTAGTCCCAGCTACTCATGAGGCTGAGGCAGGAGAATTGTGAGACTCCGTTTCCCGAAATAAATAAATAAATAAATAAAATGGGAATCATTGCCACCTGCCAAGGTAGTTGAGGGAAGGAGAGGATCCATAAGTTTCCAATGTCCTAGAAACCTGTCATTAACTCTTTTCACCCCAGGCCCAGCTACTCCAGACTTCTATGCCTTGGTGGCCCAGCGGCTGGAACAGCTGGTCCAAGAGCAACTGAAATCTCCGCCTAGCCCAGGTGAGGCACAGAGGAGCCCCAGAGAAAGTTGGCGGTAGGAGGATAGTCAGGGTTCTGCCCCCAGCCAAATTCTCTTCTGCCTCCAGAATTACAGGGTCCCCCACCCACAGAGAAGGAAGCCATACTGCGGAGGCTGGTGGCCCTGCTGGAGGAGGAGGCAGAAGTCATTAACCAGAAGGTGATGGGCATCTGTCCCACTCCTTGGCAAGGACAGGAGTTGCGGAAGGGTGGGGCACTGGGATCAGAAGCTGGATCTGTATTTTCTTTGGATGGTCAGGTGGAAAGAAGCTGGGACAAGGTTTCAATGAAGGGTTGAGGCACTTTGGGAGGCCGAGTTGGGCGGATGACTTGAGGTCAGGAGTTCGAGACCAGCCTGGCCAACACGGTGAAACCCCATCTCTACTAAAAATACAAAAATTAGCCAGGTGTGGTGGCGCGCTTCTGTAATCCCAGCTACTCAGAAGGCTGAGGCAGGAGAATCGCTTTAGCCCAGGAGGCGGAGGTTGCAGTGAGCCAAGATTGCACCACTGCACTCCAGCCTGGGTGACAGAGTGAGACTCTGTCTTTAAAAAAAAAAAAAAAAAAGAATGGTTGAATGACAGGGGTATAGTTAGGGTAGTACTGTAATGTAAATTAGTGGTTTTAATTGATTGTTAGAGGGGCATGGTCTAAATGCAGAGGGTGAGGCCATCAAAAACATCGACAAGAGACTGGCCAAGTTGGGGAAGTAAGGGAATGAATGTGGGGGTGGGGGGAGTGGCTAAAATCTTACTGAGCATAGAAGGGACCTGGCTTAGAATGTAGGGGAAAATGTACTACCAGAGGAGGCGTGGCTTGTGGCTGTGTCCTGGAATCTGATCGGCTTCGGAGCTTGGACAAGGTACATCGTCCTCTAATATTAATTGAATGGTAGAGGGCAAGATTGTTGTAGACACTAGGTTGGCCCCTGGGAAAGGCCACCAGGGGCATGGCTAGATTAACTCAGTTACAGTAGAGATTGGCCCTGATTGGCTGTTGAGGCAAGGGCCGGGCATGGCTTAGCGACTCACGTTCTAGGCCAGTATCCCGGGGGGTAGTTTGGCAGAGACCCTAGAGTCTGGCTTGATTGGCTAATATGGATGAGGGGTGGCCTAGAACTTTAGCATCTAGAACGATCCTGAACGGGGAAGCCACGCCTCCCCGCCCCCTATTGGTTGGCCCCGGGGGCGCTGCTGACGCGGACCCTGCCTCTTCCACCCTACAGCTGGCCTCGGACCCCGCCCTGCGCAGCAAGCTGGTCCGCCTGTCCTCCGGCTCTTTCGCCCGCCTGGTGGAGCTGTTCTGTAGCCGGGAGGACAGCTCTCGCCCAAGCCGAGCATGCCCCGGGCCCCCGCCTCCTTCCCCGGAGCCCCTGGCCCGCCTGGCCCTGGCCATGGAGCTGAGCCGGCGCGTGGCCGGGCTGGGGGGCACCCTGGCCGGACTCAGCGTGGAGCACGTGCACAGCTTCACGCCCTGGATCCAGGCCCACGGGGGCTGGGTGAGCCACTGAAGCCTCTCTCCGGGCCTCACTTTACCCAGCTGTCATGTGATAGAGGACGGGCGGGGACTTCTTAGGTTCCTCTCAGACCTCAGGTATTCTCCCAGCTCCACTGCGTTCGTTCTGTGTTGAGCCCTTGCTGTATGCCAGGACTGCAGCGATGAGTGCAGACTCTATGCCTGGCGTCAACGACTGGGTACGCTAATACTGTGAGTGTGAAACCAGTGACTGAGGTTACTCAGGGAGAGGCCGGACGAGGTGGCTCATGCCTGTAATCCCAGCACTTTTGGAGGCCGAGGCAGGAGAATTATTTGAGGCCAGGAGTTCAAGACCAGCCTGGACAACATAGTAAGACCCCATCTCTACAAAAATTGAAAATAATTAGCCAGGGTCGGGTGCGGTGGCTCACACCTGTAATCCCAGCACTTCGGGAGGCCGAGGCAGGTGGATCACCTGAGGTCAGGAGTTCGAGACCAGCCTGGCCAACGTGGTGAAACCCTGTCTCTACTAAAAAAAAATACATAAATTAGCCGGGCGCGGTGGCAGGTGCCTGTAATCCCAGCTACTGGGGAGATTGAGGCATGAGAATCGCTTGAACCTGGGAGGCAGAGATTGCAGTGAGCTGAGATCATGCCACTGCCCTCCAGCCTGGGTGACAGAGTGAGACTGTGTCTCAACAAAATAATATAATAATAAAAACTGGGTGCGTTGGCTCACGCCTGTAATCCCAGCACTTTGGGAGGCTGAGGTGGGTGGATCACTTGAGGTCAGGAGTTTGAGACCAGCCTGATCATGGTGACATCCAGTCTCTACTAAAAATACAAAATTAGCCGGGCATGCCTGTAATCCCAGCTAGGGAGGCTGAGGCAAGAGAATTGCTTGAACCCAGGAGGCAGAGGTTGTAGTGAGCCGAGATTGCACCACTGCACTCCAGCCTGGGCAACAAGAGTGGAACTCTGTCTCAAAAAATAAATAAATAAAAATTTTAAAAATTAATAATAATTAGCAAAGCATGGTAGCACGCACGTTTACTCCCAGCTACTCAGGAGGCAGAGGAGCCGGGAGGATCACTTGAGCCCAGGAGTTCAAGGCTGCGGTGAGCTATGATTGTGCCACTGTACTCCAGTGTGGGTGATAGAGTGGGACCCTGTCTCAAAAAATAAAGTAGTGAGAGTAGTAGTGCTACCTCAAAGGGTCGCTCTGAGGGTTAAAATGGGGTCAATCTGGTAAGCCCTCTGTGCACTGCCTGGCATATGGGCATTTTGTTGGTGAGGTTATATGGCTACCTGCTGCCTTTCCAACAGTGCCTGCCAGGATGCCCTCCCGGGGAACCCCCTGCCTCCATCCTCTGCTCCTTCTGGTGGGCTCTGGTTTCACCCCCAACGAGGCCTTCCCAGGTCCCCATCGACAATCACAGCCACCTCCACACCCTCCCACCGCCCTCCTTCCCCCTTCCTGCTTTACTTTTCCTTCCATAGCACTTTGTGCCTTCCAACAGATGGTGTAATTGACTTGTTTTACTTATCTTATGGTTTATTTTTCTTTGTTGGTGTCTCCCGCCTCTAACACATCAGCTTCAGAAGACCCAGAAGTCTTCCCCTCTCCTTTTCTTACTTTATCTTCAGTGCCGGTTTCAGAGGTGGATTGGGCTCTAGCATGCTGGCCCTGTGGCTTGGCTACTGTCGCAGTCTCCCTGAGCGGCACTCTCCCCCCTGGTCCAGTGAGCACCGTCTCATTTACCTGCCTTGGGGGGTCGCTGTGGGTATTCACTGAGAGAGGGACACAAGCCAGGCTCTGGATGGAACCGGTTTCCCTGGCAGGAGCTGGTGAAGTGTGTTTGAGGAGCAGGGAGGAGGAGGCCAGTAGGGCTGGAGTAGGGTGAGCGGGAGAGAAATGAGAGGAGGAGAGGCGCCGGGCCAGCCAGGACCCTGTGGTCGCGGTGAGTGAGAACTCGGACTTTGACTTTGGGTAAGCCAAGGTCTCTGAGCAGCAGAGGGACAGGCGCTGATTTAGGCGCTAATGGGCGCCCTCTGGCGGCCTCCTGGGGACAGACTGCTGGGGGCGAGGGCAGAAGTAGGGGCACAGGCAGGAGGTGAGTGGATCTGATACAAGTCGGAGGCAGTGGAGAATGCTGGATTTAACTTAGCGGTGAAGCTGACAGATTTGGCTAATGGGCCAGATGTGGGGACAGACTAAGGGATGCTGGCCCGAGCAGCTGCAGGGTGACATCTTAAGTTCCCCGAGATGGGGAAGGTGTGGGGACGGGGGCGATGGTGGGGAGCAGGACTGGAGGTGGTCCAGTCTACAGTAAGATCAGAACTCATAGCACATGTTGAGGGGACTGGATATGTGTTGGGCTCAGCAAAGAAGCTCGTTTATTTTATTTTATTTTATTTTAATTTTTGAGATGGAGTCTCACTCTATTGCCCAGACTGGAGTGCAGTGGCACGACCCTGGCTCACTGCAACCTCCACCTCCTGGGTTCAAGCGATTCCCTGCCTCAGCCTCCTGAGTAGCTGGGGTTACAGGCGCACACCACCATGTTCGGCTAATTTTGTAGTTTTAGCAGAGACGGGGTTTTGCCATGTTGGCCAGGCTGGTCTCAAACTCTTGGCCTCAAGTGATCCACCTGCCTCAGCCTCCCAAAGTGCTGGAATTACAGGCTGAGCTACCACGCCTGGACAATTTCTTAAAAAAATTTTTTTAAAGTAGGATTGATAGCAGATGAGTTTTCTTGGTGGGCCAGGTCCTCTGCCAGGGATTTCAATGGAATGATCCCATTTAAACCCACTACAGCCTCATGGGGCTCTTATTATCCTTGTCTTGTGGGGGCAGAGATGGAAAGTCCCCAGCATGCAGAGTGGTGGAATCTGGATTTGTACACGAAGCCACGACTCTGAATTGTTCAAATCCCAAGACTGTCTTCCCCGTCTCTGACTCTGTCCCCCGACTCTTCACTCTCTCTGGGTCTCTGTCTAACCCCACTGCAGTGCCCTGACCCTCCTTGGGCTCAACCTTTCCTCCTCCTGCTAGGACCCTGTCCCCCTCATCCCTGTGCCTTTCTGTCTGGGTCTCTGTCCCCTTCTCTGGGTGTCTGTCGCCCTCCGCTCTCTGGTTCTTCGCCTTCCCGTCTCTGATCTCACAGGGCTGATGTGGACGCTGCTGTATGGGGGGAACACCTGCCCTGCTCACAGGGCTCTGCCACTTTTCCCTTCCAGGAGGGCATCCTGGCCGTTTCACCCGGGGACTTGAACTTGCCATTGGACTGAGCTCTTTCTCAGAAGCTGCTACAAGATGACACCTCATGTCCTTGCCCTCTTCGTGTGCTTTTCCAAGCCTTCCTATTCCACTCAGGGCTGTGGGGTGGTGGTTGCCCTACCTGTTTTTGCCAAAAATAAATTGTTTAAAACTTTTCATATTAAAAACGTTACAAAGTATTGAATTGTCTGTCCTTACGCTTGAGAACTAAAGTTCTAAGGAGAGGGGATTTGGTTCAGAGATTTCTGTGGCTTACACAAATTGAGGAAAGAACCAGTTCATTATTCTAGAAATATTTATTTGCAGCACCTACAAGAGCCTGTCTCCTGGACATGTAACATGTTTGAGAGAATATCTGTAAATATTCCAGCAACTTGCATTTTTTTTTCCTATTGCACGATCTGGTTATTCTAGCTAATGCCGTGTGATGGTCATGCAGTCTTTCCAGCGAGTTCCACAGAAAGGTACAGTCTAACTTCACCTGTGTCTAGGACACCACCCTCTTCTTGTTTTTCTCGTCCCATTGCTCCTTTCAAGTCTCTCTTGCTGGTTTCTCATCTACCTACAGACCAGTGGTTTGTCACACACACCCCCCACTCCCCCTTTTTTTTTGGAGTTAGGGTCTTGCTCTATTGCCTATACTTGCACTGTTGTATAGATACAGTGGCACTATCATGGCTCACTGCAGCCTCAACCTCCTGGGCTCAAGTGATCCTCCCACTTCAGCCTCTCTAGTAGCTAGAACTAAAGGCATGCGACACCACGCCTAGCTAATTTTTAAAAAAGAATTTTTATGGGAGGCCGAGGCAGGTGGATCACTTGAGGTCAGGAGTTCAAGAACAGCCCGGCCAACATGGTGAAACCCCATCTCTACTAAAAATACAAAAATTAGCCGGGCATGGTGGTGGGTGCCTGTAATCCCAGCTACCTGGGAGGCTGAGTCATGAGACTCGCTTGAACCCGGGAGGCAAGAGGTTGCAGTGAGTTGAGATCACGCCACTGCACTCCAGCCTGGGCAACAGAGCGAGACTCCGTCTCAAAAAAAAAAAATTGTAGAAATGGAGTCTCACTTCTGTTGCCCAGGCTGGTCTCCACCTCCTGGGCTCAAGCGATCCTCCTACCTTGGCATCCCAAAGTCCTGGGATCACAGGCATGAGTCACTGTGCCTGGGCGGTTTGTCTCCTTTATAGGGCCATATCCCCCTTCACAGAGTAATGTTTGTAAATTAATAAAGTGAAATGTACAGGATTACAAACCAAACCAATTACAGTTGATCCTCAATATTTGTAGATTATTTGCAAATTTGCATCCTTGCTACAACGTATTCATACCCCAAAAATTAAGGCAGTGCTTTTGTGGTGTTTTGGAGGGCAATGCTTATGCACAGAGCTGCAACAAGCTAAAGACCTGATGTGCATATTTGCAGCTGGGCTCCTCTTGCTTCAGCTCAAACACTGGAAACAAATGTCCTTTTCTTGGTTTGTTTAGTGCCACGCTTTTCAATTTATTTATTTATTTATTTATTTATTTATTTATTTTTTAAGTTAGAGTCTCGGTCTGTCACTGAAGCTGGAGTGCAATGGCTTCATCTTGGCTCACTGCAACCTCCACCTCCTGAGCTCAAGCGATTCTCCTTCCTCAGCCTCCCAAGTAGCTGGGATTACAGGCGTGTGCCACCAGTCCTGGCTAATTTTTTTATTTTTGTTTTTATTTATTTTATTTTATTATTTTTTGAGATGGAGTCTCACTGTGTCGCCTAGGCTGGAGTGCAGTGGCACCATCTCAGCTCACTGTGACCTCTGCCTCCCGGGTTCACGTGATTCTCCTGCCTCAGCCTCCGGAGCAGCTGGGACTACCGGCGCCCACCACCACGCCCGGCTGATTTTTGTTTTTTTTAGTAGAGACGGGGGTTTCACCATATTGGCCAGGCTGGTCTCGAACTCCTGACCTTGTGATCCGCCCACCTCGGCCTTCCAAAGTGCTGGGATTACAGGCATGAGTTACCGCGCCCGACCTAATTTTTTTTTTTTTTTTTTTTTTTTTTGAGACAGAGTCTCTCTCGCTCTGTCGCCCAGGCTGGAGTGCAGTGGCGCGATCTCGGCTCACTGCAAGCTCCGCCTCCCGGGTTCACGCCATCCTCCTGCCTAAGCCTCCATGCCCGGCTAATTTTTTTATATTTTTAGTAGAGACGGGGGTTTCACCGTGTTAGCCAGGATGGTCTCGACCTCCTGACCTTGTAATCCGCTCGCCTCGGTCTCCCAAAATGCTGGGATTACAGATGTAAGCCACCGCGCCCGGCCGCCCGGCCTAATTTTTGTATTTTTAATAGAAATGGGGGTTTCACCATGTTGCCCAGACTGGTCTCGAACTCCTGACGTCAAGTGATCCGCCTGCCTCCGCCTCCTAAAGTGCTCGGATTACACCCGTGAGCCATCGCGCCCGAACCCTATTGGAAATTTTAAGTCTCAGGGGTTTGCCAGCGGCACGCCAGAGAATATAGCCAGAAACCAAAGAGCGAGCTCATTCCGGGATTGGAGAGAAGTGTGAGCGGAGGGAAGTAGAGGGATCGGGGAGAGGAGGGGCAGGACCCACGCATTCGGCCCTTTGCATTCAGCTTCATTCAACTAGGAACTTTTTCTGCAAATCAAGGAAAGCTTCCCGGAGGAAGTGGTGCCTAAGCTGCGCTCTTGATTCACGTTTAGAAGCTGACCAGACAAAGAGAGTTGGGCGTTCCTGGCAGGGGGAGGGACTTGGCAAAAACCAAGTGGCTTGAGAGGGGTTGATGGTTTTAAAAAACTTAGAATGATTAGGTCAAGGGCTAGGGATTTAATGTGTTGAAGACGGACTCCTATTCCTCACTTGCTTCGGGACCCCAGCTATGCCCTTCCTCTCTCTGCCTCTCACCGATTCCGTTTTTCCCCCAGGTAATGAGCACAAGCTCCCTTTTTCCTCCAGACTACCCCCGGGTTGGGAGGATCCACCGAGTGGACGAGCAGTGATAATTCCTTTGAGCCAGTCTTTGGTGCCTGAAGCCCCGCCTTCTTCCCCACTCGTGGGCCAATTGCCGTGTTCTCCTTGAGGCCGGCCGCTTGGCGAGGGTGGGCCAAAGGCTGCGTGACGTCACTTCCGGATAAGCCAATGGCAGCGATTAGGAGGCGGGTCGTTTTGGTGATGGACATGTGTTTCAAGACGCCCCTTTAGCGCGGGGCTCCTCGGGAAGCTTTGAGGCGGTGCTGGGTGTAAAGGGGAGGGCATTCCTGGTGGATTTTGCCCAATCACCAGTCGCGCTTCTTGCAATAGACGGGCAGTTTTCCCCATCCCGGGTCGACTTGAGGGGGCGGGATTCTGGACGCCAGAGTTGGCAAACCCCTGACCTATGATGGACGTATTCGCCAGCCAATTACTAGACGGCATTCTCAGACGGGCCGCCTCCATTGCCAATGAAATCTTCCAGCGGGGTCGCGGTAGGCGGGCCGTGGACCCTCTGGTATAAGGCGGTCCCGGGGGAGTGAGGAGAAAGGGGGGGGTCTTGGCGGCCGGAGGAGGAGTAGGTGCGGGTGAAGATGGCGGCAGCCGAGGCCGCGAACTGCATCATGGAGGTGAGCGCTTGGAGCGCCGCCGTGGGCGGGGGGCGGCTTTGGGTCGGTGTTTCACGCCTCTGTGGTGGGGAAAGGGCTCTAAGTTGGCGACATGGGGTTGGAGGTCCCCCGCCGCACACGGGGGCGCCGCACGTTCCACATCCGGGGATATCGTTTGACGTGACGGCTCCCTAGCTTTCAAAGGCCTTCGGCATCCGGCCTAGCGGAGGGTCTTATCCCCCCTCCCACGTGGAGGAGGGCTGGGGGCGCTTCCGGCCAGGGCCCCACGTGGCCGCGGCGCTCTGGGTGGGGAGGGGGTGTGCCGAGTCCGGTGGCCCGACGGGCTCCACGTGCGGGACAAAGGCCCCGCCCCCGGCCGGGGAGGGGCGCCCGGGGTGGGTGGGGAGGGGGTCCGACCCTCCTGACGCCCCCAGCCCTCCTCCTCGGGGACCGGGGCACATGCCGTGGGGTGGGATCGACCTGGGGCCCTCCACGTTGAAGGGAGTCTCTTGGGAGAAGCAGTGCTTCTCAGCTCTTTACAACCTCCTTCCGAGCTCCGGGGGCATCTGTTGGGATATCGTCCCCGGTTTTGTGCGTTCTGGGTTAGGGACTGGAGGAAAACCAAGAATGGGGTCCCCCGCCGACCCCGTTTCCCCTCCCAGAATTCTCCCCCTCGCCCAGGGCTTTAGGAGTTGGGGGATGGGGCATGCCCCTGTGACCTCCGTCTGGGTGGTGGTGGGGCATCTAGATAGAGATTTTCCCATTAATAGGCGCCGTGCACCCCCTTGTGGCCATTTCTGGGTGTGTGGGAGGGACATCTTTTTCATGGGGCGTGTCCTGAAGCCCACCTCCCGTCGGATTTCTTCCTGGCGGGCGGAGGGAGGAGGGTTTGTCCGCTGGGAAGGAGTTGTGGGAAATACGTAGGCTGAGAGCTTTACCCCCTACTGGAGCCCTTTATCTCTCCTGGGCCTTTGTGAGGGTGGGAGATGACCTCCCACCTCCTGAAGCCCTGTGCAGGGGTCCTGAACCCCGGGGTCCTGAGAGTGGGTGCCTGAAATGGTTTCGAGTGAGGTTTGGTTCTCGTGCAGCCATGTGGGGGAGGTTTCAGTCTTGCGTTTCAAGCCCTCTGGGGCTGGGGTTGTCTGGCGGTAGTTTTCAGTGGTATTGAGAAATACGCCCCAGTGGAAAACCCCCTCAGCACCTCTCTTCTTATAAGCATCCCCGCTGGCTTGGGAGAGCTAGAGGGAGGGTGCTTGGAGCCTAGTAGGTCATGGCCTGTGAACGTGGCCCTTCTTGGAGACTTGGAAAGTGGTCACATCTGGAAGAGATGTAATCTGATGGGGCCTCTGTCCTTCCACCCCTTACCTATGGCATTGGCTGGAGGGGCAGGTCAGCTCTCAGCTGTCAGGATGCAGCTCCCAGGGGTCACTGTAATGACTTCCCACCCTCTTGGCTGTCTCCTGCACCTGGGGCTCTATGGGTGGAAGAAATAACTTTCCCAGAGGTGGCCTCAGGCTTGGCCGCACCTGAAAGTCTTCAGGGCCTGGGATGGGTGTCTGAATGGGGGCGATGGGCTGACACCCCAAGCCACATTTTTTTTTTTTTTTTTTTTTTTTTTGAGACGGAGTCTTACTCTGTTACCCAGGCTGGAGTGCAATGGCTTGATCTCAGCTCATTGCAACCTCCGCCTCCCGGGTTCAAGCGATTCTTCTGCCTCAGCCTCCTGAGTAGGTGGGATTACAGGCACCCGCCACCAGGCCCAGCTAATTTTTGTATTTTTAGTAGAGATGGGGTTTCACCATGTTGGTCAGGCTGGTTTCAAACTCGTGACCTCAGGTGACCCACCTGCCTTGGCCTCCCAAAGTGCTGGGATTACAGGTGTGAGCCACCGCGCCCCCAAGCCACTTTCTGGAGTCCTCTCATTCTTAGAGGGTCCAGGAGCTGCCCATCTTCCCTGGGACCCTACCTTCGTGGGCAGAGGGTCATAAGGGAGGGGGTTGGTTCCAGCTGGTTTTGTTTGGGGCTCCTGAGTCCAAGGCAGGAGCTGGGGTCTGGGGTACTAGCTCTGGGGAAGTACCCGTGTGCCACACATCTATTCTGGAATCCTCTCAGACATGAAACTGGTTTGCAGAGGTGGCAGATGCCCTGTGGGCATACCCTGCCAGCCCCGCTCCCTCCTGCTATTCATGGCACCCTAGGATGGGGTGTGTGTGTCAGGAAGTGTCACCTAATCTGGGGGAGATTAGGTGATGAGAGGGAGCGACAGCTGGCGATGGCGGGTGCCAATTCCCCTGGCCTAGATGGGGGAGGTGTGTGGTCAGCTGCCTGGCCAGAGAGGGTCAGCGTGGGGGTGGGCCACCATCTCTCCAGCCACAGCTGGGATAGGAGACCCCCTTTCTTCTCCCCTCACTTTTCCCATCCCTTTCTTAAACATCCCACCTCATTACTTGCCCCCTTTGCCACCACTCCCCACCAAGAAGGAGAATTGCTGGAAACCCACCCCCCGCCAGAGCCCAGGTCCCGCCGCCCAGCCCTCCCACAGCCACTCCCAGTAGCTAATCCTTTCTCCCTGTTACTCTCTCCTAGAATTTTGTAGCCACCTTGGCTAATGGGATGAGCCTCCAGCCGCCTCTTGAAGAAGTAAATATCCTTTTGTGAGACCCCTCCCCACCCCGACCTCCACATCAATATATCTTGCCACACATCTGGCCCTTTCTTGAGGTCTAACCATACCCCTCTTGCTTCAAACCAGTTTACTCCAGGCCCCCTGACACTTAGTAGCAACCCTTCCAGGTTCACAGCCCCCGCTGGCCTCCCCCAGTATCGCGGCTACTTCCTTAACTCCACCTCCAACCCCCCTTTGCCCTTCCCTGTGTCTGCCCCCATTTTCCTTCCCCTCCCCTCCCCAGCTGTGGGCTGAGCTAGAGACGGGGGCAGAGAGACTGGAGAGATGGTAGGCGTGGCTGAGGTATCGGGGTGCTCCCCTGGATGGTGCTCTGGGGGGGGTCCTGGAAGTGGAAAATGGGGTTGTTAGGTTTTGGGGTTCCTGGGGGGCAAGATGGCAGGCGGGGGCTGTAGGGTTGTCATGGTATGATTTTGGGGGTTCTATACTACTCTTCAGGGAAAAGTAGGGACCTGGAGGTTTAAGAGGCTGTGGGGAGCCCCCAGATCTGACCCATGATCCCATCGGCCCCCTCCCAGGTGTCCTGTGGCCAGGCGGAAAGCAGCGAGAAGCCCAACGCTGAGGACATGACATCCAAAGATTACTACTTTGATTCCTACGCCCACTTTGGCATCCACGAGGTCAGTGGGGACAGTCCCCAAGGCCCCAATCTTAGGGGGAGTGAAATGTTGGGGAAGGGGTGGAACCTGTTTTCCCACGCATGCGCACTGCTTCCCCTGGCAGCAGGCCGCCCCTCTGCCCCTCTGCTGCGCACCCCCCAGGGTCGCCTCGCCAAGCCGTTGCCTTGGAGACCGAGGTTAGCCTGAATCTCTGCAGGGGCCTCTCGCCAAAGGCTGGGGTGGGAGAGCGCATGCGTGCCTGGGGCCTTAGCCAGAGGTCGGGCAAGGCCCGCTGGTCTCTGCCGCCCTCTAGTGACCGGCGGTGGGACTGCGCCCCGGCTGCTCCCACCTTGACAGCTTCTGCACCCTTGAGATCTGACGGAAGACACTGAAATCCCAGAACGAAGCTGGGGTGGCATTCTAAGAAATTTTCTTTTCCCCCTGAGGCCTTTTTCATAAAATTGTGGCAAAATATGCATAAAATTGTCATTTTTTATTTTTAGAGACAGGGTCTCGCTCTGTCGCCCAGGCTAGAGTGAATTGGTGCAATCATGGCTCACTGCAGCCTCGACCTCCCTGGCTCAGGTGATCCCCCCACTTCCACTTTCGGAGTAGCTGGGACCACAGGCGTGCACCACCATGCCCAGCTGATGTTCTTATTTTTCTGTAGAGATAATCTTGCCTTGTTGCCCAGGCTGGTCTCAAACTCTTGGGCTCAAGTGATCCTCCGGCTTTGGCCTCCTGAGGTGCTGGGATTACAGGCATGAGCCACCGCTCCCAGCCTGAGGACTTTTAAAAGCCAGGGTTCACTGGTTCTTAGGTAGCAGTGGTGAAGTCTGGCCAAGATTGGAGTTTAGTCCATCTAATCTGATTTTTTAAAAAGGGAAACTGGCTGGGCGCAGTGGTTCATGCCTGTAATCCCAGCACTTTAGGGGGCTGAGGTGGGTGGATCACCTGAGGTCAAGAGTTGAAGACCAACCTGGGCAATATGGTGAAACCCCGTCTGTATGAAAAATACAAAAATTAGCCGGGCATGGTGGTGTGCACGTGTAATCCCAGCTACTTGGGAGGCTGAGGCAGGAGAACTGCCTGAACCCAGGAGGCGGAGGTTGCAGTAAGCTGAGATTGCACCATTGCACTCCAGCCTGGGTAACAGAGTGAGATTCCATCTCAAAAAATAAAATAAAAATGAATAAATGAATAAATATAAAAGGGAAACTGAGGTGCATAGAAGAAAGCGAGAGGGCCGAGCTCTGGCCCTCCGAGCTCTCAAGACACGCTGTTCTCCAGCTGGGGATATGGGGCCCCTCACGGTGTCTCGTGCCATTCTTGCCCTAGGAGATGCTGAAGGACGAGGTGCGCACCCTCACATACCGCAACTCCATGTTTCATAACCGGCACCTCTTTAAGGACAAGGTGGTGCTGGACGTCGGCTCGGGCACCGGCATCCTCTGCATGTTTGCTGCCAAGGCTGGGGCCCGCAAGGTCATCGGGGTGAGTCTCCGGGGCAGCCAGGCGGGACCAGGCCTGGGAGATGGAGGGGGGCCCATCAGGGCTCAGGGATTGGACGGGGATAGATCTCACCCTCCCTTCTTCCTGGGCCCTCAGATCGAGTGTTCCAGTATCTCTGATTATGCGGTGAAGATCGTCAAAGCCAACAAGTTAGACCATGGTGAGCCCAGAAAGAGGATGGGTTTGTGGGAGTGGAGGGGGTGATGCGCTGCTTCCCCAGGGCCCTCTGAAGAGCAGTGGGGTCTATGGATGGCCACAGATTCAGCAGCTCCCAACCCATGGTCTTTTGGGCTGCCGGCCGCCTGAGGATCTGAGTGTGTCAAAATCACAGGCTTAGCGCCTCAGTCTTAAAATTAGGGCAAGAAGCACTCTCTAGTTTCTTGAATGAGTAATAGAGTCACGTGGTTGGCCACTGAAGGCCCACAGTGAGAAGCCTCCCCTGTTTCCCAGCTGCCCTCCTCTGAGTTTAACCAACACTAACTTCCAGAGAAGTCTGGACCTACAAACACATACATGTGTAAATGCGTTTACATTCTCGTGCATAATTTTCACGCCAGTAGCATTTCGTACCAGCCTCTTGCCCTTGGCTTCTTACACCTGCTTGTCATGTCGTTGAACACTTTCCAGGATGTTGCGGCATCCGCTCTTTTCCATGGCCACCATCATAGGTACATCCCCAGCATTTTTTTTTTTTTTTTGAGACGGAGTCTCACTCTGTTGCCAGGCTGGAGGGCAGTGGCACGATCTCAGCTCACTGCAAGCTCCGCCTCCTGGGTTCAAGTGATTCTCCTGCCTCACCCTCCCAATTAGCTGGGATTATAGGCGCCAGCCACCAAGCCTGGCTAATTTTTTTGTTTTTTTAGTAGAGACGGGGTTTCACTGTGTTAGCCAGGATGGTCTCGATCTCCTGACCTCGTGATCTGCCCGCCTCGGCCTCCCAGAGTGCTGGGATTACAGGCGTGAACTTTTTTTTTTTTTTGTATTTTTTTAGTTGAGACATGGTTTCACCATGTTGGCCAAGCTGGTCTTGAACTCCTGACCTCAGGTGATCCATCCACTTTGGCCTCTCAAAGTGCTGAGATTACAGGCGTGAGCTACCGTGCTGTCCTGAAGTGATTTTTTAAAAGAGATTATTATAATGAACGAGTCCATTTGAAGCAAATTCCCACTGTGATGTAATTTTCCCAGTAAATGCGTCTGTGTGTGTCTTATCTAATAGATAAAGGCTGTTTTGAGAACGTGACCATGCTGTTACTTATTATATCAAGCCCACCCAGTTAAAAACAAAATCGGGGCTGGGTGCGGTGGCTCACGCCTGTAATCCCAGCACTTTGGGAGGCCAAGGCAGGCGGATCATGAGGTCAGGAGATCAAGACCATCCTGGCCAATACGATGAAAGCCCGTCTCTACTAAAAATACAAAAAATTAGCCGGGCGTGGTGGCAGGCACCTGTAGTTCCAGCTGAGGCAGGAGAATGGCGTGAACCCGGGAGGCAGAGCTTGCAGTGAGCCGAGATCGTGCCACTGCACTCCAGCCTGGGCGACAGAGCAAGACTTCATCTCAAAAAAAAAAAAAAAAAATTGTAACATCACCTGATACCCAGTCCACATAAAATTTCTGTTCCTGCCTCAAAAATGTCCAGAACGATGTATGAATTTTAAAACAGAGTTAGAAGGGTTCATGGCTTCTGCTCACCCAGTTCTCTGAACTGAGTGGGGTCCCCAGGCTCTAGCCCCCGGGGGAGGTGAGGTGAGGGGCAGGCCTCCTGGGGGCTGACGTGGCCGCCCTTGTCTGCCCACAGTGGTGACCATCATCAAGGGGAAGGTGGAGGAGGTGGAGCTCCCGGTGGAGAAGGTGGACATCATCATCAGCGAGTGGATGGGCTACTGCCTCTTCTACGAGTCGATGCTCAACACCGTGCTCTATGCCCGGGACAAGTGGCTGGTGAGGCCCCAGCGGGACGGGTGCAGCTCGCATGGGCTGGGGTCCAGGCAGAAGATGAAAACCACGCTCCATTTTTCCCACAGACGGGACTTACTATGGGGGCTGCAGGTGTTAGAAGGCCACAGCCCGAGCCAGGTGTGATAGACCCTGGAGGGAGATGGTGCAATGTAGGGGAGGTTGTAGGAACAGGAAAACCGTAGCAGGGCAATAGCCCAGGTCCTTAGGCCCCAGCAGGCCTCCCCGGGAGAGGTGAGGTGACCGAGAGCAGGATGAAGCATATGGAGGGGCGGCCAGGGCAGGTGTGCCCTTGCTGCGTGTGGAATAGCAGGGAGGCCCGTGTGGAAGGAGGGTCTAGAACGGCAGCAGGAGGAGGAGTGGAGGTGAGGGGTGACAGGGCGTGTGCAGATTTTGTGGAGCCTTATGGGACCCCGCGTGACTTTGCTTTTCCTCTCAGAGCAGCCAGGGAGGGTCTGAGGATCCCCAGAACCTCCGAGGGACAGGAGCTGACTGAGGTGCCCATGGGTGCCCTCTGGCGGCCGTGTGGGAAATAGACCAGGGGGTGAGGGGTGAGTGCCGCCGCGACATGAGGGTGGCTCAGACTAGGGCAGGAGGCCACATCTCGGAGGCAAGACTCAGGGTAGTGTTGCCAGGCCCCACCCTTCATGCCTCGCCCTGCCCCTCTATAGGCGCCCGATGGCCTCATCTTCCCAGACCGGGCCACACTGTATGTGACAGCCATCGAGGACCGGCAGTACAAAGACTACAAGATCCACTGTGAGCGCGGCCCGGGAGCTGGCGGGCGGGTCCCCGGGTGGGCTGCTGCGGGCTCACCCCCTCCCTGCCTGCCTCCCCAGGGTGGGAGAACGTATATGGCTTTGACATGTCTTGCATCAAAGATGTGGCCATTAAGGAGCCCCTAGTGGATGTCGTGGACCCCAAACAGCTGGTCACCAACGCCTGCCTCATAAAGGTGAGGGGATGGGCATGGCCAGGTGCCCCCTGGGTTGAAACCAAAGACAGGTCATCACCTGGCCCTGCCGTGGGACTTTGGGGCCCAGAATGTTGGCCTGAGGTCTCAGAGCCTGATCTGCCAGCCAGAGGTGGTGCTAGAGGCCCAGGAAAGACACTTCGTCCTTTAAATATCTTTGTGAGCGCTGCTGTGTGAGAACCATGCTTGGCACTTGGCGTCCGGCGGAGGAAACACCCGAAGCTGGCAGCTAAAGCCTACAGCCCGTGCACGGAAAGGCAGGACCCCAGGGCAATGAGCGGGTGCACATGCACGCGGGCCACTGCAGAAGAGCACGGGGCCAGGCTGGGCTCCGAGATGTGTCGGAGGTCCCAGCTACTCGGGAGGATCACTTGGGCCTGGGAGTTCAAGGCTGCAATGAGCTGTGATCACATCACTGCACTCCAGCTTTGGTGACAGTGTTTTGTTTTGTTTTTTCCTTTTATTTTTTTTACTTCTGAGATCCTGTTTAAAAAAAAAATACGGCGACGAGTATTTGTTGAGCTGGGATGTGTGAGCCGGGTGAAGCTGGGTGGCTGACCGGGGGTTCCTGTCGGGGAGGAGGAAGTTGTTGAGTGGGGGAGGAGAGGAGACTAGAGGGGCAGGGACCCCACCTGGGCCCCCCTCCTGAGAGCCAGGGGAACTGGCGCAGGGTTTTAGGTTGGCATTTGGGTTGCCGTTTGAAGCCATATGTTGGTGGACTTGTCAAGGGGTTGGGGAGAGGGTGGAGTGGGGCGCCTGCATTCTAGGAGGTCTGGACAGGGTTAGGGTGGCGCTGCCAGGTTTGGCTGTTGGAGAGGAGGGAGCAAGGAATCTGGGCTCGAACCCAGGCGGTTTATTGGGAGCCGGATAGGCAGGATGAGGAGTGAATGAGGAGCCAAGGCTGGGTGCCAGTGAGGGAGGCCAGCAGGAAGGGGACAGCGAGGTCACAGGCCCTCTGGGAGCTTAAGGGAGGGAGGAGGGGATGAAGCGAGGTGGGGACACATCCCGGAGCTCGCCCTCTCCTGTCCTGCAGGAGGTGGACATCTACACCGTCAAGGTGGAAGACCTGACCTTCACCTCCCCGTTCTGCCTGCAAGTCAAGCGGAATGACTACGTGCACGCCCTGGTGGCCTACTTCAACATCGAGTTCACGCGCTGCCACAAGAGGACCGGCTTCTCCACCAGTGAGGCGGGGCCCACAGGGCTGGGGGCCCTTCCCGAGCCAGGGCTGAGGGGCACCCACGTAGTGGAGGTGGTGACAGAAACGGGCAGAGGGAACCATGGGGACACGCGTGTTCCAGTGTGAGCTCTGCCATGTAGCAGTCACGTGGCCTTGGGCAAGTGACCTGAGCGTGCAGTGCCTCAGTTTCCTCATCCACAAAACGCTGACACGGTCCCTGTCTCCAAAGCTCAATGACAGGGAGGTGACTCACAGACAGCAGTCCCGTCAGCTGTCATGGGGGTGGGCATTCCAACAGAGGGAACGCAAGGGTGGGGTGGGGGGCAGCAGGCCGAGGCCGGCTGACCCGCCCGCACCCCCAGGCCCCGAGTCCCCGTACACGCACTGGAAGCAGACGGTGTTCTACATGGAGGACTACCTGACTGTGAAGACGGGCGAGGAGATCTTCGGCACCATCGGCATGCGGCCCAATGCCAAGAACAACGTGAGGCTCCGGGCAGCTGGGTGGGAGGGTGGCAGCTGGGGCGGGGAGCGTGGATTGGGGGGAGGGGTGGGGGGTGAATGGTGGCAGCGGGGGTAGGGGATGGGGGCAGACGGGGTGGGGGATGGGGGCAGCTGGCGGGGGCGAGCGCCTCTGCCTATTCCCGGGTCCCCAAGCCCCTCAGCCCCATGCCTGTCTACACAGCAGGATTTCTTGAGCATTCACCGGAAGCTGGGCCTGGGAAGCCAGGCCAAAACCCTGCCCTCTGGTGCTTCCACTCTAGACAAGGAGTCAGTGACATGGTGATGTCAGTTGTAGGTGACCTCTGTCAGGCTGGGAGCAGGGCAGACAGGTGCTGGCATGGGTGGGCTCCAGGGCAAGAGGCAGCCCCCAGTAGAGTGCACAGGGCTTTCTAGCCCAGCTGGGAGGCATGAGAGGAGAAAGGCAGCTTTTTGTTTTCTGCTCCCCTTTCTTTTTCCTCCTGAGCACCTGGCAGGAGCTGCCATCACCTGAGATCAGGGGGCTTCTGGGAGAGCTGGGGGGGCTTCTCGGAGAGAGGGTCTGGGCAGAGGTCCAGTGTGGCGGGTCTGAGCAGGCAGGAGGATGGAAGGCCTGGAGCCTGGAGTCGGCGGGAGTGGTCTGGGCTGGAAAAGTGGGTCCTGGCCCATGGGTGCGAGGGTGGGTGGCACTCACGGCAGTCATGGAATGTGGACCTCGGGACACCCACGAGCCCGTGACAGCAGCAGTTGTCAACTGGGCAGTTTTACTGCCTCCCCCCCCCCACAGAGGACGTTTGTCACCATCTGTGGAAACACTTGTGGTTGTCACTCAGGAGAAGGGGTGCTCCTGGCATCTGGTAGATAGGGGCCAGGGGCATGGTAAACGTCCTGCAACCACAGGACCACCCCCTACAAAGACTGATGCAGCCCCCAGGACCACGGTGCTAGCTCCAGTATCTACTGGAGAGGGAGGAAGAGTCCTCGGGCGTTGGCGACTTTGTCTCGTCTTCATATGCTGGAGGGTATGGGGGGAGGAGAGGAAGTGGAGACAGCAGGCTGGACCATTGAGTTTCACTGGAACGTTTGCCTGAGGAGGAAGTGGGCTTGGGAGAGGTTTTCTTTTTTATGAAAGAAGCAATCACTGCATTGCTGATGGGAATCATCTTGATGGAGAAATCCAAGGGCAAGGGACAGCAGCTGGGCTCTGCTCCTGAGTGAGTCTAGTGGGCTTGGGGGTGTCCACGTGGTGCTGTCCCTTGGCAGGGTCAGGGCAGCTGCTAGGGTGGGACCAGCAGTTGGGGTCTGCAGTGTGGAGATGGGCAGGAAGCCGGAGCCTGGCACATCGTCACATGGCCTGCCCGCACCCCACTGCCACCATCTCCTGGTGGGTTCCGCCCTCATGCCCAGCCTCTCCCTGCAGCGGGACCTGGACTTCACCATCGACCTGGACTTCAAGGGCCAGCTGTGCGAGCTGTCCTGCTCCACCGACTACCGGATGCGCTGAGGCCCGGCTCTGCCGCCCTGCACGGGCCCAGGGGCTGAGCGTTCCTAGGTGGTTTCGGGGCTCCCCCTTCCTCTCCCTCCCTCCCGCAGAAGGGGGTTTTAGGGGCCTGGGCTGGGGGGATGGGGAGGGCACATCGTGACTGTTTTTCATAACTTATGTTTTTATATGGTTGCATTTACGCCAATAAATCCTCAGCTGGGTTTGGCTTCGTTTCCTGGGGGCAAAGGAGGTTTGGGGTTCCTTTTGCAGGTACTGCAGTGCCAGCCTCAGCAGTGGGGGGACCGGCCTTGGCACCTGCTGGTGGCTGCCATTCCGTGGATCTGCGTCTCCTGTCCCCCATCTCTAGGCCTCTTGCTCCCCTTCCTTGGTTCCTTCTCAGGGTCCCTGTCCTCCACAGCTGTCTCTCAGGGTCTTTGTCCAACTCTTCATCCCCCTCCTGGGTCTGCGCCCCTCCCCTCTGCGGTACCCCTGTGTCCTGCCTAGTAGGGGATGGGGGTGGCTTTCCAGCACAGCCAGCCCTCAAGTTTCCCAGAACAGTCTCCCCACCTCCCGCCAACACTCAACATTGTTCCTCTCTGGCTGTTTTTTCCTGTTCGGGTCCCTCCAAGGCCCAACTGTGCCCAGCGAGGGTTGGGGACACTGAGTGGGTTGGGGGTGTATGTTTGGGAGGATAGAATTTCTCGTGGGGGAGTGGCCCTGCTTCCTCCCCTAGAATGGCTTGGGGCTTAGGGCTGGGGACTCGCCCTCCAAGGAGGTCAGTGGGAGTTGCAGCTGTAAGGTAGCGGGGCCTCACCATCTTACAGAGGTGAAGACGAGGTCCCTCTGCCTCTGCCGCAGACATGGCGTCTGCACCCACCCTTCCACCCTCAGGGCCTGGCCACGGGGTCCCGGGTCCCCCCACAATACTGTGCACTTGACCTGGTTGACCCAGGACACCCTCCACGTTGACACAGCCCTGGCTACACCTGCTTCAGTGCAACTAGAGCCCTCACCGGCGGGTGCCTGACACCTCAGCCTTTTCTCTTTTGGAGGGGCGCTCCTCAGTGTGTTCGGGGTTTCCCTCGCTCCACACCCTCCAGGGGGCCGCATGTGCACTCGCCCTGCATTGCCTAACCCCCGAGGTTCCAGGGTCTCAACTGTCTACTAAAGGGCTTCCCGACAGGGTGAGGGTGAGGTCGCATCTACAACCAGAGCCAGTGCTTGCCCGCCTCCACCCCTTTTCTTGGAATCCCGCTGCTTGGCTACCTGCGGGTGTCATTGGCCCCGCCCCATTTCCCCACGCTTTAAAGGGGGCAAGTCTCCACAGACCCCCCAGGGGGATAGACAGCAGCTGGTGTCACCCCGCACACCCAGTGAGGGCTCTGAAGCCGCGGTGCGGGAAGCGGGGACCCGGGTTCGAATCCTGCCCCTCTGGTGTGGTGCGGCCTCTTCCCACAGACTTTTGGCCTCAGTGTTCCCCGCCTGTGAAGTGGGGACTGGCCCTGGTACCTGGCTCCAGAGCTGCACCCAGAGGCGATCAGCCTGGTGCGGGAACGGGGCGGGGTGGCTGCAACTCCGGGCCACGGATCCTGACCTGCCCTGCCCACGATGACTGTCCACATCCTCATCCTGCTGTTGCTCCTCGCCTTCTCCGCCCAAGGGGACCCGGACACTGCAGCCGGGTGAGAAACCCCGGTGGCAGCAGGGACAGGGCGGGAGGGAGACCGTAAAGGGCGAGCGCCCCCTCCCGGCCGCGGAACGGGCAGGTGATCTGTAAGCCTCCCCGCTGGTCTTGGGAGTGCTTGGGTGCCCACCTCCATCACGCTCCATCTCTCGATTCGGTTTGAACCCGGTTTTCTCCCACGCTCCCTCTCCAGGCGAGGCCAGCACCAGGTCCCCCAGCACCGCGGGCAGGTCTGCCACCTGGGCGTATGCTGGACCCACCGCCTGGCGGAGATCATATACTGGATTCGCTCTGTCTCCACCAAGGAGCCCTCGGGGAAGGCCAGCCGCGAGCCCCAGGACCCCTACAGCTATGGGCGCCGCCGGCGGCGCGAGGCGGAAGCCCGGCTGGGTTCCCAGGATTCCGGCCTGCAGCGAGGGGGCTAGCGCAGTGCCCAGCTCGCTGGATGACCTCGGGCACGGCTCGTCCCCTCCTCGGCTTCAGTTTGCCTATCTGTATATTGGAGCTTCTATCCCACATTTCTTCTCCTCTAACTCCAGCCCCTGAAACCGTCTTCCCCAGTCCCTCCCCGGGCTGCGACTAGGTTGGACCTAGAAGCACACGGGACCAGGCTGGACCAAGAACACTGACGCCCAGAGCCGAATAAACACGAGTTCCGTGTTTCAGTCTCTGTTTCTCTGTACCTATTTCGACCTCTCAGTCGGGGCTGGGTCTCTAATATACCCTTCTCCATTATCCATGCTGCTTCTCCCTCACGGAAGTCCCACTGTCTACCTTGAATCCAACCCGCTGTAGCGCCTCTTTCTTGCCAACTCAATCCATGCACCTTCCGTGGGTGGTTTTGGCGGGCCGTCCTGACCCCCAAACATCCCTCCTCCCCCCCTGGCGTGAAAGGGCTGAGATTTGCTCCGACACCCTACGCGCCTGACGTTACAATGCACCTAGGGGTGGGCTGCAACCTCCCAGCTGAGCCTTCTTCCTCGAAGAGACAGGAGACTAAGAGACAATGAGCTGAGTGAGGAGCCCACGAACCCCGGTTCCGAACAGCTGCGCAGAATGCGAGCGGCCAAATGGTGGAGAATCTGGCCGGGTAAAAGGAGACGGAGGACTGAGGATCGAACGGATGGAGGGGATTGGACGCCGTGGCTCGAAGGGGGCGGGGATAGAACGCGGGGATTGGAAGGAGGCGGGGATAAAACCCGGGACCTGAATACCCGGCTAGGGACACGAGAGACAGGAATCGGGGTTTCTGGGTGACGGTGATCTCGGGGTGGGCAGGACTCCAAAGGCCCGTCGACCCGGTGGTGGACTCCTTGCACTGGGATTGGACATATGCAAGCGGGAGATTTGGGGCCGGCGCTCAAAATCGGGGGGCGGGGGTGGATTCGGGTTTGGACCCCAGGATCCGATCAGCGGACCCCTGATTCAACGTGGTAAGTACTGGACCCCAGGGGCTCGGGCTCCTGCGGGGGCTGGGGTCCTGTGTCTAGGGTTGGGCGTGCAAGCCTCTCCATCACTTGTCCTCGACGCTCGCCTCGGCTCACAACCTCAGCATCCCAGGCTGCGAGGCATGCGCAGTGGATGCTTCCTTCCCCATTCCCTCCAGCCCGGGCGGGGGGAGGGGACGCTGGGCCACCTCAGAGCGGATGAATTTATAGACACCACCCCCCTCGCCTTGGCATGAGAAGCGGAAACGGGGTGGACAGCGTCAATGTCTAACAGGTGTTTATTTCATATGGGTCTAAAACTAATGTTTTTCTCAAGACCCCGCAACTCAGCCTGGACCAGTTTCCCTCCTCCACCCATCCCCGAATCTTGAGAGTCCTGTATTGGGGGGAGGGCACTGCCCCCGCACCATGTTCTTGGGAGAGCAGGTAAAGGGGTTAACGCGAGCTATCCCTCTGGCCTCTCTATGCGTTCCCAGAGGCCCCGAATTGACGTCCTTCCCTCAAAACCTCCGGGTCTACAAACCAGGACCCTCAAGACCCTTCAGGTGCTTAGAGAAGGATGAGCTAGGTTATATAGTCCTGGGCCGGCGCAAGGAGGCAGCTGAAGGCGTGGGATCCCGGGTCTGAAGGAGGAGGGGCTGGGACCTGGGCTTCTGGGTCTGAGGGAGGAGGGGCTGGGGGCCTGGACTCCTGGATCTGAGAGAGGAGGGACTGGGGCCTGGACTCCTGGATCTGAGAGAGGAGGGACTGGGGCCTGGACTCCTGGGTATGAAGGAGGAGGGGCTGGGGACCTGGACTCCTGAGTCTGAGGGAGGAGGGGCTGCGGGCCTGATGAATGACTCTGCCCGACTCTCAGGGCTCCAGCGTGACATGGCTGAAGCGCACCAGGCCGTGGGCTTCCGACCCTCGCTGACCTCGGACGGGGCTGAAGTGGAGCTCAGTGCCCCTGTGCTGCAGGAGATCTACCTCTCTGGCCTGCGCTCCTGGAAAAGGCATCTCTCACGTTTCTGGGTGAGGAGCGCTGCTGGTTAGTTTCCTTCCGGGGATCCAGGTTTCTGCTCACTTCCGCATTTCAGTTGGTTCATTTCTGGGAGACTATCGCCCCTTTTTCCGAGAATTTCGATGTCTGCTCCCAGGACCCCTTTAGCAATTTCTCCGTGGCTCACTTCTGGGATCCACAGCCCCACCTGCTGAGAACCTCTGCTCACTTCTTTCACCCAAGAGGGGAACTGGGCCCCCCAAAAACTACCCACTTCCAGTTTCTAGAACTCCATATCCTTCCCTTATGGTGAAATTATCATTTCTCCCTTTCATCTCCAGCTTCTTTTGTTGTTGTTGTTTTTGAGACAGAGTCTCACTCTGCCGCCCAGGCTGGAGTGCGGTGGCGGGATCTCAGCTCACTGCAACCTCCGCCTCCCGGGTTCAAGCAGTTCCCTGCCTCAGCCTCCCAGGTAGCCGGGATTATTGGCGCACGCCACCATGTCTGGCTTATTTATTTATTTATTTATGAGACAGAGTCTCACTCTGTTGCCCAGGCTGGAATGCAGTGGGGTGATCTTGGCTCACTACAACCACCTCCCAGGTTCAAGCAATTCTCCTGCTTCAGCCTCCCGAGAAGCTGGGATTACAGGCAGGTGACACTACGCCCAGCTAATTTTTGTATTTTTAGTAGAGACGGGGTTTCATCATGTTGGCAAGACTAATCTCGAACTCCTGACCTCAGGTGATCTGCCTCCCAAAGTGCTGGGATTACAGGCATGAGCCACCGCACCCGGCCCAAATTCCTGCCCTTTGTCCCTGTTCTAGAATGCACATGCCCAATGTGTAACCAGCACCCATGTCTGTCCCAGGGTTCCTGGTTCTAGAACTCTTGCACTGTCTCCATACAGGGCCTCCCTGCTTGTCACATCCTCTGTGTGTGAACTGGGGTCTAGAACACCTGTGGGGTCATGACTGAGTTTGAATCCTGACTCCACCGCTTAGTAGCTGTGTCATCTTGGGCAAGCACCTCTCTTGGAGTCGCAGTTTCCCCTCGTGGAAAACATGGGTGTTGACAGCACCTCCCTCACAGGATAGCCCTGAAGACTAAATTAATTCTTCTATGTCCTGGCCCATGGCGAGGTCTGAGTGTTAGCTTCTGATATTGTTCTTCATTCATTCACCATATATTTATGGGGCATCTGGTAAGGGCCTGGCCCTCTTTAGCATGGAGAACACAGCAGAGATCAACAGACAGAATCACGCCTGGGCACCGTGGGCTCACGGCTTTAATTCCAGCACTTTGGGAGGCTGAGGCAGGAGGATCACTTGAGCCCAGGAGTTGGACACCAGCCTGGGCAACATAGGGAGACCCCATCTCTATTAAAAAAATAAAGATAGGTTGGGCGCGGTGGCTCACGCCTGTAATCCCAACACTTTGGGAGGCTGAGGCAGACGGATCATGAAGTCAGGAGATCGAGACCCTCCTGGCTAACACAGTGAATCCCCGTTTCTACTAAAAATACACACACACACACACACACAAATTAGCCTGGTGTGGTAGTGGGTGCCTGTAGTCCCAATTACTCAGGAGGCTGAGGCAGGAGAATGGCGTGAATCCGGGAGGCGGAGCTTGCAGTGAGCCAAGATGGCGCCGCTGCACTCCAGCCTGGGCAACAGAGCGAGACTCCGTCTCAAAAAAATAAATAAATAAATAAATAATAAAGACAGAATCCTGCTTTTATGGAGTTCTCATTCGAGTTGGGGGAGAAGGCAATAAAACAGATGAGCAAAATACAGAGTATGGTGACATTCTATACTGTCATCTGATATTGATGGTGACACATGCTATGGTGAATGATAAATCGGGTGGAGAAGAGTGATGTGGGGGTGTTGCAGGTAAATAAGGGGGTGGCGGGCCAGGTGCAGTGGCTCACGCCTGTAATCCCAGCACTTTGGGAGGCCAAGGCAGACAGATCACGAAGTCAGGAGTTCAAGACCAGCTGGCCAATATAGTGAAACCCTGTCTCTACTAAAAATACAAAAATTAGCCGGGTGTGGTGGCAGGCCCCTGTAATCACAGCTACCTGGGAGGCTGAGGCAGAAGAATCACTTGAATCCAGGAGGCGGAGATTGCAGTGAGCCAAGATTGCGCCGCTGCACTCCAGCCTGGGTGACAGAGCAAGACTCCATCTCAAAAAAAAAAAAAAAAAAGGGGTGGAGGGGTGGCCAGGAGGATCTCCTGAAGTTGGGATGTTTCAGCAGGCTAAACTGCACCTCTATAGTCTTGTTGGTTGTGAAATCTGTTCCAGTTGGCAAACAGCCGCTACCTTGAACTCCGAACCCCTCTCCCGCCCTTACCCTGGGACTCCTTGGGCCTCGGGCCAGTCTACCAACTAAAGTGTTAACATGTGACCATCCTCGGCCGGGCGTGGTGGCTCACGCCTCTAATCCCAGCACTTTGGAAGGCCGAGGCGGGCAGATCACGAGGTCAGGAGATCAAGACCATCCTAGCTAACACAGTGAAACTCCGTCTCTACTAAAATACAAAAAAATTAGCTGGGCGTGGTGGCGGTCGCCTGTAGTCCCAGCTACTTGGGAGGCTGAGGCAGGAGAATGGGGTGAACCCAGAAGGCGGAGCTTGCAGTGAGCCGAGATTGTGCCACTGTGCTCCAGCCTGGGCAACAAAGAGAGACTCCGTCTCAAAAAAAAAAAAACGTGGCCATCCTTTTCATGTGTTTAAATACATACATACATAGATACATACATATTTATAGACCTATAAATATATACGTGCACACACATATGTATAACATTACATGGAGAAAAATGCACAATTTTTTTTTTTTTTTTTGAGATGAAGTTTCGTTCTTGTTGCCCAGGCTGGATTGCAATGGCACGATCTTGGCTCACTGCAATTTCCGCCTCCCAGGTTCAAGCTATTCTCCTTCCTCAGCCTCCCAAGTAGCTGAGATTACAGGTGCCTGCCACCACGCCCGGCTAATTTTTTGTATTTTTAGTATAGACAGGGTTTCACCATGTTGGCCAGGCTGGTCTCAAACTCCTGATCTCAGGTGATCCACCTGCCTTGGCCTGTCAGAGTGCTGGGATTACAGGCATGATCCACTGCACCTGCCCTTTTTTTTTTTTTTTTTTGACTGGAGTCGGTCTGTTGCCAGGCTGGAGTGCAGTGGCGTGATCTCGACTTACTGCAACCTCTGCCTCCTGGGTTCAAACGATTCTCCTGCCTCAGCCTCCAAGTAGCTAGGACTATAGGCGTGTGCCACCACGCCAAGCTAATTTTGTAGTTTTAGTAGAGACGGGGTTTCACCATGTTGGCCAGGATGGTCTTGATCTCTTGACCTCGTGATCCGCCTGCCTCGGCCTCCCAAAGCACTGGGATTACAGGCGTAAGCCATTGCCCCTGGCCTTTTTTTTTTTGAGACAGAGTCTCACTCTGTTGCCCAGGCTAGAGTGCAATGGCAGGATCTTGGCTCACTGCAACCTCCACCTCCCGGGTTCGAGCGATTTTTCTGCCTTAGCCTCCTGAGTAGCTGGGATTATAGGTTCCCACCACCACACCTGGCTAATTTTTGTATTTTTAGTAGAGATGGGGTTTTGCGATGTTGGCCAGGCTGGTCTCGAATGCCTGACCTCAGGTGATCCACCCGCCTAGGCCTTCCAAAGTGCTGGGATTACAGGTATGAGCTACTGCGCCCCGCCAAACCCCAGTGTTTTCATTTGTAAAATGAGATCATCTTAGTACTTACTTCACATGGTTTGGGGAGGATTTAAATTGCTAATCCTTGTAGATGGCACCTGGAATGTAGTAAGTGCTCATTAAATGTTAGTTATCTCTCTCAGGCTTCCAAAGGAGTTTAGTTAGTAACCCAGTGCTGTTGTTCATTCCTCATTCATTCCATGCCCTGGTACTTCTAGAAGGCCTTACTGAGCTCCAGACCCTGCTCTGAATAGGGATCATTTTTCTTTTTCTTTTTCTTTTTTTTTTTGAGACAGGGTCTTACTTACTTTGTTACCCAGGCTGGAGTGCAGTGTCACCATCACAGCTCACTTCATCCCTGAACTCCCGGGCTCAAGCGAGCCTCCTGCTTCAGCCTTCCAAGTAGCTGGGACTAAGGTGTGTGCCACTACGCCTGACTAATTTTTTTTTTTTTTTTGAGACCTTGTCTTGCTCTGTCACCCAGGCTGGAGTGCAGTAGCATGATCCTGGATCACTGCAACCTTGGCCTCCCGGGCTCAAGTGATTCTCGTGCCTCAGTCTCCCAAGTAGCTGGGATTACAGGTGCCCGCCACCATGCCTGGCTAATTTTTGTATTTTTACTAGAGACAGATTTCACCATGTTGGCCAGGCCAGTCTCGAACTCCTGACCTCAAGTGATCCGCCTGCCTCAGCCTCCCAAAGTGTTGGGATTACAGGCGTGAGCCACTGCTGGTCTTGAACTCCTGGACTCAAGGGATTCTCCTCTTTGACCTCCCAAAGTGCTGAGTTTACAGGAGTGAGCCACCACACCCGGCCTGTTCTGCCTTTGACAGCCTCCCTTTCGAGGTCCTGCCTCAGAATATCCTCCTCCAGGGAGCCTTCCCTGATGCCCTCGAACTGTAACTTGCCAGCACAGGGCTCCTCCTATTTCTTGCCCTATAGCAATTAATACTTACTTCATTCTGGACGGACCTCCCTGAGGGCAGGACCTGGATCTCTCTGTTCCCTACTAGATCTTGAGCCTCCAGCTCAGGGCTCTACACTGGGTACTCAATAATGTCTGGGGATGGCACAGAACAGGGGCTCAGAGGAGAGGGCAGATGATTGAATGGATGCCCTTTCCTCCCCACAGAATGACTTTCTCACTGGTGTGTTTCCTGCCAGCCCCCTCAGTTGGCTTTTCCTCTTCAGTGCCATCCAGCTTGCCTGGTTCCTCCAGCTGGATCCTTCCTTAGGACTGATGGAGAAGATCAAAGAGTTGCTGCCCGACTGGTGAGGTCCCCCCACTCCAGCCCAGTAACCCCCAATCACTGTCCCTTCACCCAGTAAGTTCCTGTCATTGTGGTGTACCTGCTAAAGAAAAGTAACCTCTGAGACTTACGTTGGGTCAGATTAATAAAGGTATAGCATGAACAAAAAGGAGGTGAGGCCGGGCGCAGTGGCTCACCCCTGTAATCCCAGCACACTGGGCATTAGGAGGCCGAGGTGGGTGTATCACTTGAGGTCAGGAGTTCGAGACCAGCCTGGCCAACATGGTGAAACCTTGTCTCTACTAAAAATACAAAAATTAGGCCGGGCATGGTGGCTCATGCCTGTAATCCCAGCACTTTGGGAGGCTGAGGCACGTGGCTCCACTGAGGTCGGGAGTTCAAGACCAGCCTGGCCAACAGGGTGAAACCCCGTCTCTACTAAAAATACAAAAAATTAGCTGGGTGTGGTGGCAGGCGCCTCTAATTCCAGCTACTAGGGAGGCTGAGGCAGGCGAATCGCTTGAACCCGGGAGGTGGAGCTTGCAGTGAGCCGAGATTGGGCCATTGCACTCCAGCTTGGGTGACAAGAGTGAAACTCCATCTCAAAAAAAAAAAAAAAAAGGTGTGAGCTTTGCTGGGCACAGTGGCCCATGCCTGTAATCGCAGCACTTTCGGAGGCCAAGGCAGGAGGATCACTTGAGCCCAGGAGTTTGAGACCAACCTAAGCAACATGGTGAAACCCCGTCTCTACTAAAAATACAAAAAATTAGCAAAGTGTGGTGTCACTTACCTGTGGTCCCAGCTACCCAGGAGGCTGAGGTGGAGATCACCTGAGCCCGGGAGGTCGAGGCTGCAGTGAGCTGAGATCATGCCACTGCATTGCAGCCTGGGCAACGGAGTGACACACTGTCTCAAGAAAAAAAAAAATGGCCAAGCATGGTGGTTCACACCTGTAATCCCAGCACTTTGGGAGGCCTAGGTGGGCAGATCACCTGAGGTCAGGAGTTGGAGACCAGCCTGGACAACACGGTGAAACCCTGTCTCCACCAAAAATACAAAATTTAGCCGGGTGTGGTGGTGCGCGCCTGTAGTCCCAGCTACTCAGGAGGCTGAGGCAGGATAATCACTTGAACCCGGGAGGCGGAGGTTACGGTGAGTTGAAATTGCGCCACTGCACTTCAGCCTGGGTGACAGAGCGAGA
Source organism: Pongo pygmaeus (assembly GCF_028885625.2). Taxonomy (NCBI): domain Eukaryota; kingdom Metazoa; phylum Chordata; class Mammalia; order Primates; family Hominidae; genus Pongo; species Pongo pygmaeus. Next base: position 55,834,495 of record NC_072393.2, read on the forward strand.
CTCTGTCTCAAAAAAAAAAAAAAAAAGTATGAGCTTTGCCAGTTTCTAGTCATGTAGTCTTAGGCAAGAGATCTCATCGTTCTTGATTGTCAAGGCCTTCATCTGTAAAATGAGGGTATGAATAATTGCTTCTTAGTGTGCTTGGAAGAACTAATCAAAATCCTGTCTGTCGTCCGGGCGCGGTGACTCAACCTGTAATCCCAGCACTTTGAGAGGCCGAGGCGGGTGGATCACCTGAGGTCATGAATTCGAGACCAGTCTGGCCAACATGGTGAAACCCTGTCTCTACTAAAAATACAAAAATTAGCTGAGTGTGGTGGCAGGTGGTTGTAACCCCAGCTACTCGGGAGGCTGAGGCAGGAGAATTGCTTGAACCTGGGAGGCAGAGGTTGCAGTGAGGCAGAGGTTGCAGTGGAGGCTGCACTCCAGCCTGGGCGACAGAGAGAGACTCCGTCTCAATTAAAAGAAAGAAAAATCATGCCTGTCATATAGTCAGTAGAGTGCCAGGAATTCCTCATGGGAGTGGTTGCATTATTTTTATTGTGTTATTGTGATCTTCAGGAAGGGTTTGAAAACCGGGTACAGGTGAGATGTCAGGTCTAGTTCTTGGATGAGTCCTCCCGGGGAAGAAAGTCCACATTTTGTGCAGATGGCCCCAAAGAACAGACCCAGGATCAGATGTAGACAATTCCAAGAGGGAGGCCAGGCACAGTGGCTCACACTTGTAATCCCAGCACTTTGGAGGGCTAAGGCAGGAGGCTTGAGCTCAGGAGTTTGAGACCAGCCTGGGCAACATAGAGACCCCTGTCTCTACAAAAAAAAAAAAAAAAAAAAAAATTTCCTGGAACGCTAGATTTACCCCCAGTCTGCAGAGGGAAAGTGATTTGACCCAGGTCCTCCAGGTGACATTTGCAAACTTTGCAAACAAACATGTTGATTTAATGTAGCTTTAGACCAGCTTTTCCTAAATTTAAGCTTGTATTGGAATCACCTGGATGAGTTGTTAAAACGCTGATTACAGACGGTCGCTGTGGCTCACACCTGTAATCCCAGCACTTTGGGAGGCCCAGGTGGGCGGATCACCTAAGGTCAGGAGTTCGAGACCCGCCTGGCCAATGTGGTGAAACCCTGTCTCTACTAAAAATGCAAAAAATTAGCTGGGCGTGGTGGCGGGCGCCTGCAGTCCCAGCTACTCGGGAGGCTGAGGTAGGAGAATTGCTTGAACCCAGGAGATGGAGGTTGCAGTGAGCCGAGATTGTGCCACTGCATTCCAGCCTGAGCGACAGAGTGAAACTCCATCTCAAAAACAAAACATGTCGGGTGCGGTGGCTCACGCCTGTAATCCCAGCACCTTGGGAGGCCGAGGCAGGCAGATCACGAGGTCAGGAGATCGAGACCATCATGGCTAACACGGTGAAACCTCATCTCTACTAAAAATACAAAAAATAGCCGAGCGTGGTGGTGAGCACCTGTATTCCCAGCTACTCCGGAGGCTGAGGCAGGAGAATGGCGTGAACCCGGGAGGCGGAGCTTGCAGTGAGCCGAGATAGCACCACAGCACTCCAGCCTGGGCAACAGAGCGAGACTCCATCCCCAAAATAAAACAAAACAAAACAAAAAAACGCTGATTGCTGGACCCCACCCCGAGAGATTCTGGCTTGTTAGGTCTCAAAGGGGCCCAGGAATATGCATTTCGAACAAGCTACCAGGCAGTGCTCCCAGGAGCCACAGTTTCAGAACTATTGCCTTAGAGTAGTGAGAGCTGGGAGGAAAAAGTGTCCCCTCAATAGAAATAATGGCTGTCATTTATTAAACACCTACCAACTTCCATGGAAAGTAACTTTGGAAGCTTGGTGCTGCCACAGTGGGAGGGGGCTGGAGGGGGTGACAGAGCTCACACCTACTGAAATGACAAAAATGGGTTTCTCTGTCTGACAGCCAAAAGATCAGCGCAGGGGCTGGAGGGGACTGGAAGGGAGGGAGGTTCTGAGGCCAGGAGACCCAGGCCCAGCCTCTGTTTCTCTCCCCACAGGGGTGGACAACACCACGGGCTCCGGGGGGTCCTGGCAGCCGCGCTGTTTGCCTCGTGTTTGTGGGGAGCCCTGATCTTCACACTGCACGTGGCCCTGAGGCTGCTTCTGTCCTACCACGGCTGGCTTCTTGAGCCCCACGGAGCCATGTCCTCCCCCACCAAGACCTGGCTGGTATGGGAGGGGCATAGCCCTGCTCAGGCTCTCCTGGGACTTATCTATTCCCCTCTCTCTGGGTCTCTGTCCCCTTTTCTCTCTGGGTCTCTGTCCCCCTCTCTCTCTGGGTCTCTGTCCCCCCCCCCGGGTCTCTGTCCCCCTTTCTCTCTGGGTCTCTGCCCCCCTCTCTCTCTGGGTCTCTTCCCCCTCTCTCTCTGGGTCTCTGTCCCCCCCCCCCCCCCCGGGTCTCTGTCCCCCTTTCTCTCTGGGTCTCTGCCCCCCTCTCTCTCTGGGTCTCTGTCCCCCTTTCTCTCTAGGTCTCTGTCCCCCTCTCTCTGGGTCTCTGCCCCCTCTCTCTCTGCGTCTCTGTCTCCCTCTCTCTCTGGGTCTCTGTCCCCTTCTCTCTTGGGGTCTCTGATGCTCTTAAGTCTCTGTGTCTTTCTCTTTGGGTTTCTGTCCCACTGTCGACCCCTGCCCCCCTCAACTCCCTGGCCTGGGTGAGGGGTTAATGACCCGGCAACTCCTTCTCCCCAGGCCCTGGTCCGCATCTTCTCCGGCCGCCACCCGATGCTGTTCAGTTACCAGCGCTCCCTGCCACGCCAGCCCGTGCCCTCTGTGCAGGACACCGTGCGCAAGGTGGGCCTGGGAGCGCGCAGACGGGCTGGGGCGGCCGGGGCGGGCCGGGGGCGTGACCTGCCCTCTTCTCCCCTTTAGTACCTGGAGTCGGTCCGGCCCGTCCTCTCCGACGAGGACTTCGACTGGACCGCGGTCCTGGCGCAGGAATTCCTGAGGCTGCAGGCGTCGCTGCTGCAGTGGTACCTGCGGCTCAAGTCCTGGTGGGCGTCCAATTATGTGAGTCCCGCCACTGCCACCAACGCCCCACCTGAAAGGCTAAGGTTGTGAGCTCGCCCTGCTAAACTTGCGAGTTATACGCCCCGCCCCACGACACGCCCACAACCCACACGCCCCCAGCCCCCAAGGGTCAATACACTGAGCCCCGCTCACATACATCTATACCCTAACCTCAACATTTATATATATATATATACACATACATACACACACATATATATACACATACATATATATAAGCTTATATATATGCTTATATATTTATTAATATATATATATGCTCATAACATATATATGCTCTCTCTATATATTTAATGTTGAAGTTTGGGGTATAGATGCTCCAATATTCTTAGCTTCACCCTTGATCTTCCAAAGTTTGAACCAGAATTCCAGGACTTAGGCCTGGCGCAGTGTCTCACGCCTGTAATGCCAGCAGGTTGGGAGGCCAAGGCAGGCGGATCACGTGAGGTCAAGAGTTCAAGACCAGCCTGGCCAACATGGTGAAACCCCATCTCTACTAAAAATACAAAAATTAGTCGGGCATGGTGGCGCACGTGCCTATAATCCCAGCTACTCGGGAGGCTGAGGCGGGAGGATTGCTTCAACCCAGGAGGCAGAGGTGGCACTGAACTGAGATCACGCCACTGCACTTCAGCTTGGGCCACAGAGCGACACTCTGTCTCAAAAAAAAAAAAAAAAAAAAAAGACAAAACCAAAGGAGTTGAATGGTGAGGAGTAGTGGGAGAGGCCTGAACTCCAGACTGAGGATCCTGGACTCTTTCCTGGGGGTACTAGGGAGCCATGGGAGGGTTTGGAGCAGGGAAGGGGCAGGGTCAGCTTTGGTGTGGGGGAAAGACTGGAGGGCGGGAGGCTGCAGAGGAAGCTACTGTGAGACCTACCATTGTAGGTTATTGAGACACTGGGCTCGGATGAGAAAAGCTGTGGCAAGAGTGAGAGGGGAAGGGAAGAGGGTCCCTGGCAGAGCCCCACGGGGCAGCGATATGGAAGGCTCAGTTGGTCAAACCCAGTGAAGGGACGCAGGCCTTGCTTTTCTGGTTAAATATTTTTTTCTTCACACTTTTGGACAAGATTCTGCTTACACACACACACACACACACACACACAAACACACATTGCTTTCTTCCCTTCCTTCCCTCCCTCCTTTCCTACCTTCTTTCCTTCCTGCCTGCCTGCCTTCTCTCTCTCCTTCCTTCCTTTTTTTCTGTCTCCTTCCTTCCTTTTTTTTTTTTTTTTTTTTTTTTTTTGAGATGGAGTCTCACTCTGTCACCCAGGCTGTAGTGCACTGGTGCCATCTCAGCTCACCGCAAGCTCCACCTCCCAGGTTCACACCATTCTCCTGCCTCAGCCTCCCATACCTGGCTAATTTTTTTTTTTTTTTTTTTGTATTTTTGTATTTTTAGTAGAGATGGGGTTTCACCGTGTTAGCCAGGATGGTCTCGATCTCCTGACCTCGTGATCCGCCTGCCTCGGCCTCCCAAACTGTTGGGATTTACAGGCGTGAGCCACCGCGCCCGGCCTCTTTCCTTCTTTCTCTTTCTTTCTCTCTCTCCCGCTCCCTCCCTCCCTCCCTCTCTTTCTCTCTCCTCCCTCCCTCCCTCCCTCCTTTCCTTCCTTCCTTCCTTCTCTCTCTCTCTCTCTCTTTCCTTTTTCTTTCTTGGAAGGGGTCTCACTCTGTCACCCAGGCTGCAGTGCAGTGGCATAATCAAAGCTCACTGCAGCCTTGACCTCCCAGGCTCAAGCCATCCTCCCATCTCAGCCTCCTGAGTAGCTAGGACTACAGGCATGTGCCCCCAAGCCCGGCTAATTTTTAAACTTTTTCGTAGACATGGGGTCTTGCTATGTTGCTCAGGCTGGTCTCAAACTCCTAGGCTCAAGCTATCCTCCCACCTCAGCCTCCCAAAATGCTGGGATAACAGGCGTGAGCCACTGCGCCTGGCCTGTATATTTTATTGTACCTCCAAGCCAACTGCCAGTGATACACACACCATTTTTTTAGGTACAACAACAACAACAACAAAAAACCCTACAAGAGCAGCTAAACTGTGACACAGTGCTTGCTTTTGTATTTTTCATTGTTTGAATTTTATCATGGTATTGGCAAGGCTGCAATTTTCATGTATTTACACATATACATATTATTTCACATATTTATTGTTTTATAAATTTTACATTTATGTTCTGTTTTTCTTTTTCTGGGGGGACGGAGTTTCACTCTTGTTTCCCAGGCTGGAGCGCAATGGTGCGATCTCAGCTCATTGCAACCTCCGCCTCCTGGATTCAAGCGATTCTCCTGCCTCAGGCTACCGAGTAGCCGGGATTACAGGCGTGCGCCACCACGCGTGGCTAATGTTTGTATTTTTAGTAGAGGCAGGGTTTCACCATGTTGGCCAGGCTGGTCTTGAACTCCTGACCTCAGGTGATCCACCCGCTTAGCCTCCCAAAGTGCTGGGATTACAGGCGGGAGCCACCGCGCCCAGCTGTACCTTGTTCTTTCCACCAGCTATGTAATATTCCACTGCTGGAGTGTAACAGGGTTTAGCTAACTGATCCCCCATGGATGGATTTCTAGGTGATTGCTAGTTACTGACTACGATGGCTGACTTCTTTGGCTCTATCCTCCCTGCCTGACACAGGAACATCTGGGGCCTTCCCTGTCCTACTGTCCCTTCCCCAACAAGGCCCCAGCCCCTCACTGTGCGTCTCCCCATCCCGCTGCCAGGTCAGTGACTGGTGGGAGGAGTTTGTGTACCTGCGCTCCCGAAATCCGCTGATGGTGAACAGCAACTATTACATGATGGTAAGTGGAGGGGTGAGGTTCCTAGGCCCCAGGTCTAGGGTTGGGGTTCCTGGGCGGAATGTGACGGTCATGCTCAGTGACCTGGATCTAGACGCACCATCTGGGATTCATCATTCCGCCCTCTTTTGGGGTCAGGACCTGTATTTGGGTCAGTGGCTCCATCGGGGCAAACCTGACCCCGGGTGTTTTGCCATCCCCTCTCCTGGTCCCCAGGACTTCCTGTATGTCACACCCACGCCTCTGCAGGCAGCTCGCGCTGGGAATGCCGTCCATGCCCTCCTCCTGTACCGCCACCGCCTGAACCGTCAAGAGATACCCCCAGTAAGAGGGCCCCAGTGGGCTGGGGATGGAGGTGTGGTCCTGTGGCCTTTGCGCCACGTGGGTCCTGGAAGGCAGCTCACAGCCCACGGTTTCCTCAGACTTTGCTGATGGGAATGCGCCCCTTATGCTCTGCCCAGTACGAGAAGATCTTCAACACCACGCGGATTCCAGGGGTCCAAAAAGGTGAGACCCTCTCCTGTCCCCACTGATGGAGGCAGAACAATATAGTGGCCAAGAGCATGTTTTCTGGAGTCCGCCTGCCTGAGCTGGGAACCATTGCTTCCTTGCTGTGTGACCTTCTGCACGTTATTACCCTCTCTGAGCTTCAGCTTCCACTAAAGTGGGATAATAATTGTACCTAGGGGCTGGGCGCAGTGACTCATGCCTGTAATCCCAGCACTTTGTGGGGCCGAAGTGGATGAATGCTTAGGCCAGGAGTTCAAGACCAGCCTAGGGCAACGTAGTGAGATCCGGTCTATATACGAAATTTAAAAATTAGCCAGGCATGGTGATATGCGCCTGTGGCCCCAGTTACTCGGGAGCCTGAAGTGGGAGGATCGCCTGAGCCTGGGAGGTTGAGGCTGCAGTGAGCTGAGATCTCACCACTGCACTCCAGCCTGGTGACAGAGCAAGACCTTGTCTCCAAAAACTAGGTAATAAAAGTCCTAGGGTGCTGATGATTACTAGGGTACTTTGAACAACTGACGACACCTAAGAAGTATATAATAAACGGTCGCTATTTTTATATGTCTGGCCTTTCTGCCGCCATGCTTCTGCCAACGCCACCCCTAGACTACATCCGCCACCTCCATGACAGCCAACACGTGGCTGTCTTCCACCGGGGCCGATTCTTCCGCATGGGGACCCACTCCCGAAACAGCCTGCTTTCCCCGAGGGCCCTCGAGCAGCAGTTTCAGAGAATCCTGGATGATCCCTCACCGGCCTGCCCCCACGAGGAACATCTGGCGGCTCTGACTGCTGCTCCCAGGTAAGGGTCGGGGGTCAGGGGTCAGGGGCTCTCAGAGGCCGCCAGTGTCCTGAGGCTGTGGAAGGGCAGGGTGGGGCCAGGTGGCGGCTGGGCAGGATGGACTCAGGCACATCCCCGGCCCTCCAGGGGCACGTGGGCCCAGGTGCGGACATCCCTGAAGACCCAGGCAGCGGAGGCCCTGGAGGCGGTGGAAGGGGCCGCTTTCTTTGTGTCACTGGATGCTGAGCCTGCGGGGCTCACCAGGGAGGACCCGGCAGCGTCATTGGATGCCTACGCCCATGCTCTGCTGGCCGGCCGGGGCCATGACCGGTGAGTGAGTCTTGGGATGGGGCCCCGCCAGATGTGGCACCCGAGAATCCAGTATCAGACCTAGGACCCCCGACAGTAGACAGCCAGACCCTGGAGCCCCCACCTGCAGAGTCTGTAGACCAGAGGCTGCATAGGGCTGAGGACTCCAGACCCAATGCTTTGGGACCTGGAGACCTCTGACCTGGGGAACCGCTCGACCTGGGACCCAAGACCTATAAACCAGACCCAGTGACCCCCAAATCTGAGACTCCCAAACCCCTGAGCTGGACCCTCAGACCCAGAGAACTCAGCATCACAGACCCAGAGACCCCAGATCTGAGGACAACCAAACCCAGGACCCCTAGGCCCAGGGACCCCAGACTTGGCAACCTCAGCCTCAGAACTTGAACCATTCAATCCTCAGGACTTAATGCAGGTACCCCAAATCCATGGCCCCAGACCCAGACTTCCAGACCTAGAGATTCTCAGGCCTGGCAGGCATCACTGAATTCCTAGGCCCCAGTGGGGTCCCGCTGACCTCCCAGCACCCCCAAAAGCCTTGAACCTTCCTCAGCAAGTTCCCTAAAAATCTCCAAACTCCAGACTGGGCATGGTGGCTCACGCCTGTAATCTCAGCACTTTGGGAGGCCAAGAGGGGCAGATCACCTGAGCTCAGGAGTTCGAGACCAGCCTGGCCAATATGGTGAAACCTCATCTCCACTAAAAATGCAAAAATTAGCTGGGCATGGTGGTGTATGCTTGTGATCCCAGCTACTTGGGAGGCTGAGGCGGGAGAATCACTTGAACCCTCAGCTATTTGGGAGGCGGAGGTTGCAGTGAGCCAAGATCGTGCCACTGCACTCCAGCCTGGGCGACAAGAGTGAAACTCCATCTCAAAAAAAAAACAAAAAACAAATCTCCAAACTCTAAATCCCAGACATGTCTTGGAGACCTCCAGGGCCACTACTGGGGACCCCCAATGGTCCTAGAGATCCCCATACCAGCACCCCAATGGATTCCCACATCTGCCCATCTAGAAAACCCCCTCAAGTCCCACAGAAAGCACTCCGAGGTCCCCCTGCCCCTCGCTCTTGGTGATTCATCTGAACTCTTCCCCGACAGCTGGTTTGACAAATCCTTCACCCTAATCGTCTTCTCTAACGGGAAGCTGGGCCTCAGCGTGGAGCACTCCTGGGCCGACTGCCCCATCTCAGGACACATGTGGGAGGTAGGGCGGCCAGCCCTCCCTGGTTCTGGGGACCCCCGCCCCATCTCCAAAGACCGTCCTCTCCAGCGCCTTAGTGTCAGAAGAAAAACTGAGGCTTGTCCGGGCACAGTGGTTCATGCCTGTAATCCCAGCATTTTGGGAGGCCGAGGTGGGCGGATCATGAGGTCAGGAGTTCGAGACCAGCCTGGCCAACACAGTGAAATCCCGTCTCTACTAAAAATACAAAAAAATTAGCCAGGCATGGTGGTGTGTGCCTGTAATCCCAGCTACTCGGGAGGCTGAGGCATGAGAATCGCATGAACCTGGGAGGTGGAGGTTGCAGTGAGCTGACATTGTGCCACTGCACTCCAGCCTGGGTGACAGAGCAAGACTACATCTCAAAAAAAATAAATAAATAAAAAGAAAAACTGAGGCTCAGGGAAAGGCAGAGGCTGTGGAGAGGGCAAAGGGGACTGGGATGAGGACCTTCCTTTGATGAGTTGGTAACTGGGGCTCAAAGAAGGGAAGTGATTTTCCCAGAGTCACACAGTGAGGAGTTACAGAGCAAGAAGGAGACTCCAGGCTGGGTGCAGTGGCTCATGCCTGTAATCCCAGCACTTTGGGAAGTCAAGGCAGGGGGATCACTTGAGCCCAGGAGTTTGAGACCAGCCTGGGCAACATAATGAGACCCTGTCTACAAAAAAACATTAAAAAAAAGAAAAAACTAGCCAGGCATGGTAGTACATGCCTGTGGTCCCAGCTACTCCGGAGGCTAAGGCAGGAGGATGGCTTGAGCCCAGGAGTTTGAGGCTGCAGTGAGTTATAATTTCACCACTGCACACCAGCCTGGATGTGACAGAGCAAGACCCTGTCAAAAAAAGAAAAGAAGTACAAGGACAATAAACACCAGTTGAGTATTAGTATTAGTCTTGTTCTTGATGAGCATGAACCTGAGACCACATCTGTGAATATCAGAGGTTTCTGTTTCTCAGGGACTGCCCCCTACCTGAAAAAGGGCTGTATAAAAAGAGGTCCCGGGTTAGATGGCCTCAGTCCACAGGGAGGAAGGGACTCTGACAGCCTCTGTTTGCCCACAGTTCACTCTGGCTACAGAATGCTTTCAGCTGGGCTACTCAACAGACGGCCACTGCAAGGGGCACCCGGACCCCACACTACCCCAGCCCCAGCGGCTGCAATGGGACCTTCCAGACCAGGTGAGCCTGGGTTTCTGGGTCTCTCCTCCAAGTCCCAAGATTCCTAGCCTTGACTTCAAACTCATCCCCACCCCCAATCGGAATGTGAAAATCAACCCCATTCCTACCCCCAACCTGAAACCCATGCTTCCCCCACCCCCAAATCAGGCCAAATGCATCCACAACCTCAAACCCCAACACGAACCTCATCCCCAGCCCCAACTCCAACCCTCCTCCCATTGCCAATCCCATCCTCAACCCCAACCCCATCTCTACCTGTTTCAGACTCAAAAACCACCACTGTCCAACCCCAGCACCAGCCCCTAGTCCATTTTCCTTCCAAATCCATCTCCATACCCAATCCCATCCCAACACCACCTGAATTCACTCCCATGTTCATCCTAACTCCACCCCATACCAAACCCTAACCCCATACCCAACCCCAACCCCATCCTGTACTCAGCCACGACCCCACCTCCAATGACAACCCATGCCCAACTCATCCCATACCCAACTTCAACCTCATACCCCACCCCAACCCCATCCCGTACTCAGCCACAACCCCACCTCCAACCACAACCCATGCCCAACTCGAATTCACTTCCCATACCCAACCCCTTCCCCATTCTATTCCCAAACCACTCTCAGTCCCTCCTCCATCTCCATCCCCAACCCCAGCTTCAACGGTGGCCCAACCCCAGTCTTGTTCCAGTCTACACCTGCCATCCCTATCCCCATTTTTTTTTTTTTTTTTTTGAGATGGAGTCCTGCTCTGTCACCCAGGCTGGAGTGCAATGGCGCGATCTCAGCTCACCGCAACCTCCGTCTCCTGGGTTCAAGCGATTCTCTTGCCTCAGCCTCCTGAGGAGCTGGGATTACAGGTGCCCACCACCACGCCAGGCTAAATTTTTGTATTTTTAATAGAGATGAGGTTTTGCCATGTTGGCCAGGCTGGTCTCAAACTCCTGACCTCAGGTGATCCAACCGCCTCAGTCTCCCAAAGTGTTGGGATTACAGGCGTAAGCCACCGCACCCGGCCTTTTTTTTTTTTTTTTTTTGACACAGAGTCTTGCTCTGTACCCAGGCTGGAGTGCAGTGGTGCGATCTCAGCTCACTGCAACCTCTGCCTCCTGGGTTCAAGCGATTCTCCTGCCTCAGCCTCCCAAGTAGCTGGGACTACAGGCACGTGTCACCACGGCCAGCTAGTTTTTTGTATTTTTAGTAGAGACGGGGTTTCACTGTGTTAGCCAGGTTGGTCTTGATCTCCTGACCTCATGATCTGCCTGCCTCAGCCTCCCAAAGTACTGGGATTACAGGTGTGAGCCACCACACCCAGCTTTTTTTTTTTTTTTTTAGATGGAGTTTCACTCATTGTCCAGGCTGGAGTGCAGTGACGAGATCTCAGCTCACTGCAACCTCTGCCTCTGACTTCAAGCAGACTCCTGGTTCAGCCTCCTGAGTAGCTGGGATTACAGTCATTGGCCACCACACCTGGCTAATTTTTTGTATTTTTAGTAGAGACGGGGTTTCATCATGTTGGTCAGGCTGGTCTTGAACTCCCGACCTCAGGTGATCCACCCACCTCGGCCTCCCAAAGTGCTGGGATTACAGGCGTGTGCCACCATGCCCTGCCCCTATCCCCATCTTTAGTCTCATCTTTCAATTATCTTCTCTTCTTTCTCCCCATTTCCATATTCTGCCACAACCTTAACTCCACATCCACCTTCGCTTCCAGCCTTATTCCTGGCTTTCACCCTACCCCCATCTGTAACCCCAACTACTCCTCTTCCCTCCTCCTCTGGCAGATCCACTCCTCCATCTCTCTAGCCCTGAGGGGAGCCAAGATCTTGTCTGAAAATGTCGACTGCCATGTCTTTCCATTCTCCCTATTTGGCAAGAGCTTCATCCGACGCTGCCACCTCTCTTCAGACAGCTTCATCCAGATCGCCTTGCAACTGGCCCACTTCCGGGTCAGTTGGGTTCCCCAACCACAGCCCCCTCAGGGTCTCTGTCCATCTGAGCCCCCATGACCTGCCCCTCCACGGTTCCTTGTGGTCGTTGCCATTGTGGGTCCACGCCATTGTGGGTTGGCCATCTTGAATTCTCTCTCCCAACCATTCTTGGGCTGGCTGGAGGAGGCTGGAGGTCTGGACAGAGATAGGTCAAGTCTGTAAGATTTCCTGAGCCCAGGTGACAGACTCCTCTTCTCCTCCCTGTCCCCCAGGACAGGGGTCAATTCTGCCTGACTTATGAGTCGGCCATGACTCGCTTATTCCTGGAAGGCCGGACGGAGACGGTGCGGTCTTGCACGAGGGAGGCCTGCACCTTTGTGAGGGCCATGGAGGACAAAGAGAAGACGGTGGGTGCAGGCCTCGCTTGAGGCTTCAGTCATTTCTGTGTACTCACTCATCCACTTGCAAACATTGATGGGACCTACTGAAGCCAGCCTCCACGAAGGGCACAAGGGACAAGGGATGAATCAGACCTGGCCTCTGACTTCAAAGAGCTCACTGATGGGGGGAGACAGCCCAGCATAGTGTGATAACTGCTTTCATGGTGGTCTCACAGGGCACTGGGGGAGCACCCAAGAAGGAACCCCATTTCTTTTTTTTTTGAGATGGAGTCTTGCTCTGTCACCCAGACTGGAGTGCAGTGGCACAATCTCGGCTTACTGCAACCTCTGCCTCTCGAGTTCAAGCGATTCTCATGCCTCAGCCTCCCGAGTAGCTGGAATTATAGGCACCCGCCACCATGCCCAGCTAATTTTTTTTTTTTTAGTAATTTTAGTAGAGACGGGGTTTCACCATGTTGGCCAGGCTGGTCTCAAACTCCTGACCTCAGGTGATCTCCCCGCCTCAGCCTCCCAAAGTGCTGGGATTACAGGCGTGAGCCAATGCACCTGGCCAGAACTCCATTTTTACAACGTAACTCTGCCTATTTAATCTCTTTGTGACTTGTGACCTTCCTTTGCACCATTCCCTGTACCCTCTCTGCCCAGATCCCACCTGCCCCGCACCTCTGCTCCCTTGCCCTACACCTAGCCCCACACCTACAAGGTACTGTGGTTCCATGGAAGGAGTTTGGGCTCTGGGGCCAGACACACCTAGGAACCCGCCCGGCTCTCCCTGGCTATGTGAACCTGGCCAAATGATTTCCCCTCTCTAAGCCTCAGTTCCCCATCTGTAAAATGGAGTTGATATTCCCACCTTGCAGGGATGTGGCAAGCTCAGTTGAGGCCAGATGTGCCGCAGGCCCAGCACTAAGTCGACTTCCTGTCTTTCCATGACCTGTGACCTCCCTGGGGACCCCAGGACCCACAGTGCCTCGCCCTGTTCCGCGTGGCAGTGGACAAGCACCAGGCTCTGCTGAAGGCAGCCATGAGCGGGCAGGGAGTCGACCGCCACCTCTTTGCGCTGTACATCGTGTCCCGATTCCTCCACCTGCAGTCGCCATTCCTGACCCAGGTTGGGGCACAGGGAAAGGGTTAAAGAGGGAACTGGGAGACCATGGAAGAAGGGAGAGGTTTCAGGGAAGGAGGGTGATGTTGAAAAAGGACCCATCAAGGCCGGGCGCGGTGGCTCACGCCTGTAATCCCAGCAGTTTGAGCAGCCGAGGTAGGCGGGTCACTTGAGGTCAAGAGTTCCAGACCAGCATGGCCAACATGGTGAAACCCTGGCTCTACTAAAAATACAAAAATTAGCTGGGCATGGTGACGGGCGCCTGTAATCCCAGCTACTTGGGAGGGCTGAGGCAGGAGAATCCCTTGAACCCGGGAGGCGGAGGTTGCAGTGAGCTGAGATCGCACCACTGTACTCCAGCCTGGATGACAGAGCAAGACTCTGTCTCAAAAAAAAAAAAAAAAAAAAAAAAAAAAGAGGGTGATGTTGAGAAAGGGTGCATCAGCAAAGAAGTCAGTTGCGGGGGGCGGCAAGGCAACGGGACAACGGGAGCAGACAAAAGGGGAGAGGATCAGTGGGGTGGGGATAGGAGGAAAGGGCGTGGTCAGAGGAGGGGCGTGGTCCGAGGGATAAGAGGAGAGGCACGTGGGTGGTGAGACGAGTGAGGGGCGTGGCCAGAAGGGCGTGGTCAGGGAGAAGGAGGCCCGGATTTACTTTACCTGTGAGAAAAAGCCAGGGATGCAGAGAGTGAAGTGGAGCCAAGGGCCGGACCTGCAGATCTCTGTCCTGCACATGTGATGGGCTCCTGTCCTCAGGTCCATTCGGAGCAGTGGCAGCTGTCCACCAGCCAGATACCTGTTCAGCAAATGCATCTGTTTGACGTCCACAATTACCCGGACTATGTTTCCTCGGGCGGTGGATTCGGGCCTGTGAGTGGAGCTGGGGCGCGCTGGCCCCTAGAGGAAAGAGGGGGCTGGGGGCCTGCACTCCTGCGTAGTGGGGGTGGAGGAGACCGGAGCTATTTTCTTCTCTTCACTCTTTCCGACTCCAGGCTGATGACCATGGTTATGGTGTTTCTTATATCTTCATGGGGGATGACATGATCACCTTCCACATCTCCAGCAAAAAATCAAGCACAAAAACGGTGAGACAAACGTGTATACCCACCAACTCCCTCTTTCCTCAGGAACCAGGAGTCTAGGAACCCAGCCCCTCCTGCCTCAGACCCATGAGTCCAGGTCCCAGCTCCTCCTCCCTCAGACCTAGGAGTCCAGGTCCCCAGCCTCTCCTCCCTCGGACTCAGGAATCCAGGCCCCAGCCCCTCCTCCCTCAGACCCAGGAGACCAGGCTCCCCAGCCCCTCCTCCCTCCGACTTGGGAGTCCAGGCTCCCCAGCCCCAGCTCCCTCAGACCCGGGAGTCCAGGCCCCCAGCCCCTCCTCCCTCAGACCTGGGAGTCCAGGTCCCCAGCCCCTCCTCCCTCAGACCCAGGAGACCAGGCTCCCCAGCCCCTCCTCCCTCAGACTTGGGAGTCCAGGCCCCCAGCCACTCCTCCCTCAGACTCCGGAGTCCAGGCCCCCCAGCCCTTCCTCCCTCAGACCCAGGAGTCCAGGCCCACAGCCCCTCCTCCCTCAGACCCAGGAATCCAGGCCCTCAGCCCTCTTGTTTCTCAGCCTCCAGGATCCCGTCTCCCAGCTTCCCCTGGCTCTGACCTGTTCTCCTTCCAGGATTCCCACAGGCTGGGGCAGCACATTGAGGACGCACTGTTGGATGTGGCCTCCCTGTTCCAGGCAGGACAGCATTTTAAGCGCCGGTTCAGAGGGTCAGGGAAGGAGAACTCCAGGCACAGGTGTGGATTTCTCTCCCGCCAGACTGGGGCCTCCAAGGCATCAATGACATCCACCGACTTCTGACTCCTTCCAGCAGGCAGCTGGCCTCTCCAGGGAATAAGGGTGAAGATTGTCACAGCTGGCTGACACAGGACAGGGGCAGCCAGTTTGGCAACCCCACATCCAGGCCAATAAAGATGTGTGAGCTGGGTGTATGGTGTCTGCTATGCTCTTGGGCAGGGCAGGGGTGGAAGAGGTGAGGACCAGGGTGGAGGAGGACAGAAGCTCCCATCCATTCCCAGGCCCAGCCAGGGATTCCCAGTTGCAGTCACAGTTTCAACCACAGCCTGCAACACCTGCCCAGCATACTTCATTTCCAGCTTTATTCATACCAAACCCAACCCTCCAAGGCCAATGCCAATCAAACACAACCTCACAAGTTCTCCTGAGCCTAATTCCTGCTGCCCCAACACCACTGTTCACCTCAAATCCATCTCCAGGCTGGGCGCGGTGGCTCACGCCTGTAATCCCAGAACTTTGGGAGGCCAAGGCGGGCGGATCACGAGGTCAGGAGATCGAGACCATCCTGGCGAACACTGTGAAACCCCGTCTCTACTAAAAATACAAAAAAATTAGCCGGGTGTGGTGGCGAGCGCCTGTAGTCCCAGCTACTCGGGAGGCTGAGGCAGGAGAATGGCTTGAACCCGGGAGGCAGAGCTTGCAGTGAGCAGAGATTGTGCCACTGCACTCCAGCCTGGGGGACACAGTGAGACTCCGTCTCAAAAAAAAAAAAAAATCCATCTCCAAACCTAAAGATCCAGCCACCCCAATTGACGATCCCCAAACAAACCCACCAAAATTTTTATTACCCAACCCCAACTCCAGCCATTTCTTTTTCTTTTTCTTTTTTTGAGATGGAGTCTGGCTCTGTCACCCAGGCTGGAGTGCCATGGCGCGATCTTGGCTCACTGCAATCTCTGCCTCCTGGGTTCAAGCAATTCTCCTGCCTCAGCCTCACGAGTAGCTGGGACTACAGGCATGCGCCACCATGACCAGCTGATTTTTTTTTGTATTTTTAGTGGAGACGGGTTTTTGGGGTTTCATCATGTTGGTCAGGCTGGTCTCGAACTCCTGACCTCAAATGATCCACCCACCTTGGCCTCCCAAAGTGCTGGGATTATGGACATGAGCCACTGTGCCTGGCCTACTCTAGCCGTTTCAACCTCTTCCTCAATAATGGATTCAGCTCCCATAACTAGGAAATGCACTGCCCAGTGCCCACCACCCTAACTGCTGCAATCATTCCAGCAATCGGCAACTCCATGATGCCACACCCCACTATACACAACAACTCAACTACAATTCGAACCACACAACCAACACAACGTCCAACTCCAAGCTCCACCATCCCCACCAAATATCCCTTCTCATTTCCACCATAACCCACACTTTACCTTGACCCATAGTGATGACTTTATTTTTATTTATTTATTTTTTTTTTGAGATGGAGTCTTGCTCTGTCGCCCAGGCTGGAGTGCAGTGGCGTGATCTCGGCTTACTCTGAGCTCTGCCTCCCGGGTTCATGCCATTCTCCTACCTCAGCCTCCCGAGTAGCTGGGACTACAGGCGCCTGTCACCACGCCCAGCTAATTTTTTGTATTTTCAGTAGAGACGGGGTTTCACTGTGTTAGTCAGGATGGTCTCGATCTCCTGACCTCGTGATCCGCCCGCCTCGGCCTCCCAAAGTGCTGGGATTACAGGTGTGAGCCACCGCGCCTGGCCAGTGATGACTTTAAACACCATCATCCCCAAGCACACCTTCACTGTGCTCCACCACCCCCATCATTACAATCTCCACCAGCCCAACTACAGTCATCAACACCAAACCCAATCGCCCACCCCACCAATACCATGGTTCCAACACGCCATCAATCTAACCCTCACTGCTTCTGAGTCAAACAATAATACAACCCAACAACAAAATCAAAATTCTAAATGGCTCAACCTCTACCAGCCCAACCTCCCCAGCCAGACTGCCAATTCTGTGATGGTTTAAAAAACGTCCACAAGTGGGGGCCAGGCACGGTGGCTCATGCCTGTAATTCCAGCACTTTGGGAGGCAGAGGCGGGTGGATCACCTGAGGTCAGGAGTTCGAGATCAGTCTGACCAACATGGAGAAACCACATCTCTACTAAAAATACAAAATTAGCTGGGTGTGGTGGTACATGCCTGTAATCCCAGCTACCGGGGAGGCTGAGGCAGGAGAACTGCTTGAACCCGGGAGGCAGAGGTTGTGGTGAGCTGAGATCACACCATTGCACTCTAGCCTGGGCAACAAGAGTGAAACCCCATCTCAAAAAAAAAAAAGAAAAAAGAAAAGAAGTGACTAGGTCACAAAAGACATTGTGGCTTTCTTTCGGCTGGGCACGGTGGCTCACACGTGTAATCCCAGCACTTTGGGAGGCCGAGGTGGGCTGATCACGAGGTCAAGAGATAGAGCCCATCCTGACCAACATGGCGAAACCCCGTATCTACTAAAAATACAAAAATTAGCTGGGTGTGGTGGCGTGTGCCTGTAGTCCCAGCTACTCGGGAGGCTGAGGCAGGAGAATCGCTTGAACCTGGGATGTGGAGATTGCAGTGAGCTGAGATTGCACCAGTGCATTCCAACCTGGCGACAGAACAAGGCTCTGTCTCAAAACAAAACAAAACAAACAAAACAAAACAAAACAAAACAACACAAGACATTGTGGCTTCCTTCTTGCTCTGTTTCTCAATCACTTGCTCTGGGGGAAGCCAACCACCATGTCATGAGGACACTCAAGCTGCCCATGAAAAGGCCCATGTGGTAAAGAACTGAGACCTCCTGCCAACAGCCAGTGAGGCACACAAGAATGCGCCATCTTGGAAGCAGATCCTCCAGTCCCAGTCGAGCCTTCAGATGACTGTCGCCCAGCTGACATCTTAACCACAACTTCAAGAGGGACACTGAGCCAGAACCACCTTAGCTAAGCTACTTTTGATTTCCTGACTTTTAGCAACTATGTGAGATAATAAATGTTTGTTAATTCAAGTTGCTATACTTTGGGGTAACTTTTTTTTTTACACAGGAATGAAGAATACAAACTGCAAACACCTCAGCCTCAACCCTCATATTCTTTTTTGAAATTTACTTTTATTTTTATTTATTTTTTTGAGACAGAGTTTTGTTCTCGTTGCCCAGGCTGGAGTGCAATTGCACAATCTCGGCTCACCACAACCTCCACCTACCCGGGTTCAAGCGATTTTCCTGCCTTAGCCTCTCAAGTTAGCTAGGATTACAGGCATGCACCACCATGCCCGGTTAATTTTGTATTTTTAGTAGAGACGGAGTTTCTCCATGTTGGTCAGGCTGGTCTAGAACTCCTGACCTCATGTGATCTGCCCGCCTCGGCCTCCCAAAGTGCTGGGATTACAGGCATGAGCCACTGTGCCTGGCAATTTCTTTTTATTTTTAACTTTTATTTCTTATTTTTTGAGATAGGGTCTCTCTATGTTGCCCACGCTCGTGTCAAACTCCTGGAATCAAGGGATCCTCCCACCGCGGCCTCCCAAAGCCACTGTGCCTGGCCAATGCAATTCTTACTTTTGGATTACATTTCCAAATCCATCCCTGTGGTGCACAGGCCCTGAATTGATCCCCAGTGATCTACACCTTGGCATCCACACCTCTGTGTAATCTTCTGGAGTGTAGCGGTATCTGTGACTTCCTTCCCTACAATAGAATATGGCAAAGGAAATGGGTTAGCACTCTGTTAATTAGACTCCATCCATAGTGGATTTTTTTTTTTTTTTTTTTTTTTTGGAGATGGAGTCTTGCTCTGTTGCCCAGGCTGGAGTGCAGTGACGTGCTCTTGGCTCACTGCAACCTCCACCTCCCGGGTTCAAGCAATTCTCCTACCTCGGCCTCCTGAGCAGCTGGGACTACAGGAGCACGCTGCAATGCTTGGCTATTTTTTTTTTTTTTTTTTTTGTATTTTTAGTAGAGACAGGGTTTCACCATGTTGTCCAGGCTGCTTTCGAACTCCTGAGCTCAGGCAATCTGCCTGCCTCAGCCTCCCAAAGTGCTAGGATTATAGGCATGAGCCACTGTGCCTGGCCCACAGATTTTTTTTTTTTTTTTCCCAGAGACAGGGTCTCAGTCTGTCACCCAGGCTGGAGAGCTGTAGTGCACTCATAGCTCACTGCAGCCTCAACCTCTGAGCTCAAGTGATTCTCCTGCCTCAGCCTCACAACTAGCTGGGGCCACAGGTGCGTGCCACTACACCCAGCTAATTAAAATTTTTTTTTGTTTTTTTTTTTTGTAGAGACAGGGTTTTGCCATATTGCCCAGTCTGATCTTAAACTCCTGGGCTTAAGCAATCTTCCCACCTTGGCCTCCCAGTGTTAGGGTTACAGGTGCGAGCCACCATGCCTCGCCAAGAAGCCTTCTTAACAAGGAGCTGTGTGTGGCTGAGGGCCACTTCCAGACAACAACCAGTAAGACCCTGGGACCCTCAGTTACACAGCAAAAAAGAAATGAATTTTGCCAAAAACCTGAGGGAGCTTGGAAGCAGATCTTTCTCCAGATGAGTCTCTGATGAGACCACGGCCCTCTACAACACGTGGATTGCAGCAGGGGGAAACACGGAAAGAGAAAATGTAACTAAGATCTGTGCCCAGATTTCAGACCTATGGCAATTGTTTTTTGTTTGGGTTTTTTTGTTTGTTTGTTTTTGAGACAGAGTCTTACTTTGTCACCCAGGCTGGAGCACAGTGTACAATCACGGCTCACTGCAGCCTCAGCCTCCAAGGTTCAGGCAATTCTCACACTTGAACCTCCGGAGTAGCTGGGACTACAGTTGCGTGCCACCACACCAGGCTAATTTTTGTATTTTTTGTAGGATGGGGTCTTGCTATGTTGCCCAGCCTGGTCTCGAACAGCTGGGCTCAAGCCACCTGCCCACCTAAGCCTCTCAAAGTGTTGGAATTACAGGCGTGAGCCACTCTGCATATGGCCTCTCCTGTTTTGTCTTCAGAGCATCTTTTTTTTTTTTTTTTTGAGACACAGTTTCACTTCCATCACCCAGGCTGGAGTAAAGTGGTGCAGTGGTGCGATCTCAACTCACTGTAACCTCCGCCTCCTGGACTCAAGTGATTCTCCTGCCTCAGCCTCCCCAGTAACTGGGATTACAGGCACCTGCCACCACGCCCAGCTAATTTCAAAGCACCCTTCTGGGGACCTGCACATCGTCACAGAGCCAGGGGCTTTGTGAAGTCATGTTGGCAAGCAGAGATGAGCAAACACGGCTTCTAACGTTTGCTTCTTTGTCTCCCAACTCCAGTTTCTGCTTCCATCTTCCTATGATGATCTCCTCTGCCTCGAATCTCTCTCTGCCTTTCTCTTCCAAGGTCACTTGGCGTTGGATTGATGGGCCACAAAGATGATGCGAGAGGATCTTGTGTCAAGGTCTTTAACTGCATCTTCAAAGACTCTGTGATGGTTAATACTGAGTGTCACCGGGCGCAGTGGCTCACGCCTGTAATCCTAGCACTTTGGGAGGCGAAGGTGGGCAAATCATGAGGTCAGGAGTTCGAGACCAGCCTGACCAACGTGGTGAAACCCTGTTTCTACTAAAAATACAAAAATTAACCGGGCATGGTGGCACACGCCTGTAATCCCAGCTACTCAGGAGGCTGAGGCAGGAGAACTGCTTGAACCTGGGAGGCAGAGGTTGCAGTGAGCCAAGATCATGCCACTGCACTCCAGCCTGGCGACAGAGCAAGACTCTGTCTAAAGAAAAAAAAATACAGAGCGTCAACTTGATTGTATGGAAGGATGCAAAGTATTGATCCTGGGTGTGTCTGTGAGGATGTGCCAAAGAGATTAACATTTGAGTCAGTGGGCTGGGAAAGGCAGACCCCCCCCTTAATCTGGGTGGGCACCATCCAGTCAGCTGGCAGCATGGCTAGAATATAAAGCAGGCAGAAAAATGTGAAACGACTAGAATGGCCTAGCCTCCCAGCCTACATCTTCCATGCTGGATGCTTCCTGCCCTCAAACACTGGACTCCAAGTTCCTCAGTTTTGGGACTCGACTGACTCTCCTTGCTCCTCAGCTTGCAGGTGGCCTATTGTGGGACCTTGTGATTGTGGAAGTTAATACTTAATAAACTTCCATATATATGTGTGTGTATATATATGTGTGTGTGTGTGTGTATATATATATACACACACACGTAATAGGCAGATGGCCTATTGTGGGACCTTGTGATTGTGTAAGTTAGTACTTAATAAACTTCCATATATATGTGTGTGTATATATATGTGTGTGTGTGTCTGTGTGTGTATATATACACACACAGACACACACACACATGCATATCCTATTAGTTCGGCCCCTCTAGAGAACCCTGACCAATACAGACTCTTTCCAAATAAGGGAACATTCACAGGTTCCAGGGATTTGGATGTGGGCCTATCTTTTGGGGTCCTAGGGAGGGAGGGAGGGGCTGGGGCCTGGATTCTTGGATTCCCATTCAACCCACTATAATTGATCCCTGGTTAAAGTGGTATCTGCTGGGCTTTTTCACTGTAAATTTAACATTTTTCCCTTTGTAATTTTTTTTTTTTTTTGACATGGAGTCTCACTCTCTTGCCCAGGATGGAGTGCAGCGGCGCTGTCTTGGCTGACTGCAACCTCCAGCTCCTGGGTTCAAGCGATTCTCCTGCCTCAGCCTCACAAGTAGCTGGGATTACAGGCACGCGCCACCACACCTAGCTAATTTTTGTATTTTTAGTAGAGATGGGGTTTCACCATGTTGGCCAGGCTGGTCTTGAACTGCCGACCTCGTGATTCACCCGCCTCGGCCTACCAAAGTGCTGGGATTACAGGTGTGAGCCACTGTGTCCAGCCTTCATCAATGCTAATTTCTTTTTTTGTTGTTGTTGTTTTTTCGAGATGAAGTCTCGCTCTGTTGCCCAGGCTGGAGTGCAGTGGCGCAATGTCAGCTTGCTGTAAGCTCCGCCTCCCAGGATCACGCCATTCTCCTGCCTCAGATTCCCGATTAGCTGGGACTACAGGCGCCCACCACCATGCCCGGCTAATTTTTTTGTATTTTTAATAGAGACGGGGTTTCACTGTGTTAGCCAGGATGGTCTCCATCTCCTGACCTCATGATCCGCCCGCCTTGGCCTCCCAAAGTGCTGGGATTACAGGCGTCAGCCACCACGCCCAGCCTTCATCAATGCTAATTTCTTAGTGCATTTGATGTCTGTTGCTGCCGTAACAAATTACCACAAACACAGGGCATAAAACACAAATTTGGCCAGGTGAGGTGGCTCACGCCCGTAATTCCAGCACTTTGGGAGGCACAGGCGGGCCGATCATGAAGTCAGGTGTTCGAGACTAGCCTGGCCAACATGGAGAAACCCCATCTCTACTAAAGATACAAAAAATTAGCCAGGCATGGTGGTGCACACCTGTAATCCCAGCACTTTAGGAAGCCGAGGCGGGCAGATCACCTGAGGTCAGGAGTTTGAGATCTGCCTGGCCAACATGGTGAAACTCCATCTCTACTAAAAATACAAAAATTAGCTGGGTGTGGTGGCAGGCGCCTGTAATCCCAGCTACTCGGGAGGCTGAGACAGGAGAATCACTTGAACCAGGGAGGTGGAGGTTGCAGTGAGCCAAGATCGTGCCATTGCACTCCAGCCTGGGGGACAAGAGCGAGACTTCGTCTCCAAAAACAACAAAGTCAGCAATAGCAGGTCAAGTCCTTGCCCTATGCCACGCCTCCTGCCTTCTCTTTTCTCTTTGTCTCCATTCCCCAATTCTAAGGGTTCAGGGCATTGGATTGGGCACACTTGGGTAATCCATGATAATTGCCTCACCTCAAGGCCTGCGACTTTACTCACATCTGCAAAGTCCTTCTGACAGGGAGCATCAGACAGACAGAGGTTCCAGGGATTAGCTGCAGACATCTTTGGGGACTGTTATGGGCTGAATTGTGTTCCGCAAAGACATACGTTGACGTCCTAACCCCGCAGTACCTCTGAATGTGACCTTATTTGGAAATAGAGTATTTGCTGATGTGATTATAGCAGTTAGAATGTGGTCAAACAGGCCGGGCGCGGTGGCTCACACCTGTAATCCCAGCACATTGGGAGGCCAAGGTGGGCAGATCACGAGGTCAGGAGAGCACTCCAGCCTGGGGGACACAGTGAGACTCCGTCTCAAAAAAAAAAAAAAATCCATCTCCAAACCTAAAGATCCAGCCACCCCAATTGACGATCCCCAAACCATCCTGGCTAACACAGTGAAACCCCTTCTCTACTAAAAATACAAAAAAATTAGCCGGGCATGGTGGCAGGTGCCTGTAGTCCCAGCTACTTGGGAGGCTGAGGCAGGAGAATTGCTTGAACCCGGGAGGTGGAGGTTGCAGTGAGCTGAGAGCACGCCACTGCACTCCAGCCTGGGCGACAGATTGAGACACCGTCTCAAAAAAGAAAAAAAAGAAAAAAAAAACTATTTACTTGTTTTTTTATTTTTGAGACAGTCTTGCTCTGTTGCCCAGGCTGGAGTGCAGTACTATGATCTTGGCTCACTGCCACCTCTGCTTCCCAGGTTTAAGCTATTCTTCTGCCTCACCCTTCTGAGTAGCTGGGATTACAGGCATTCGCCACACCTGGCTAATTTTTGTATTTTTAGTAGAGATGGGGTTTCACCATTTTGGCCAGGCTGGTCTCAAACTCCTGGCCTCAAGTAATCCACCTGCCTTGGCCTACCAGAGTGCTGGGATTACAGGCGTGAGCCACCTCGCCTGGCCATTTTTTTTTTTCTTCTTAAGACAAGGCCTTGTTCTGCTGCCCAGGCTGGAGTGCCGTAGTGTGATCATAGCTCACTGCAGTCTCAAACTCTGGGGCTCAAGGGATCCACTCACCTTAGCCTCCCAAGTAGCTGGGGCTACAGATGTGCACCACTGTGTCAGTTAATTTTTTGTAGAGACAAGACTGGACATGATGGCTCACACCACAATGAGTCGTGTTCATACCACTGCACACCAACCTGGGCAACAGAGGGAGACCCTGTCTAAAAAAAAAGCTACAGTAATCAAAACAGTGTGGTATGGTATATAGATAGACATATATGAACCAGTGGAATTAAATAGAGAGCCCAGAAATAAACCCTCACATATATAGTCGAATGATTTTTGAAAAGGGTACTAAGACCATTCATAGGGGAAAGGACAGTCTTTTCAACAAACGGTGTTTGGAAAACTTGATATTTACATGTAAAATAACAAAATTGGACCCCTACCTTATACTATATTAAAAAATCAACTCAAAATGGCTCAAATGGCCAGGTATGGTGGCTCAAGCCTGTAATTCCAGCACTTTGGGAGGCTAAGACAGGTGGATTACTTGAGGTCAGGAGTTCGAGGCCTGCCTA
Organism: Pongo pygmaeus; assembly: GCF_028885625.2. Taxonomy (NCBI): domain Eukaryota; kingdom Metazoa; phylum Chordata; class Mammalia; order Primates; family Hominidae; genus Pongo; species Pongo pygmaeus. Next base: position 55,859,043 of record NC_072393.2, read on the forward strand.
GCCAACATGGTGAAACCCCATCTCTACTAAAAATACAAAAAGTAGCTGGGCATAGTGGTACATACCTGTAGTCCCAGCTACTCTGGAGGCTGAGGCAGGAGAATCACTTAAACCTAGGAGGTAAAGCTTGCAGTGAGCCAAGATTTCACCACTGCACTGCAGTCTGGGTGACAGAGCAAGATTCCATCTCAAAAAAAAAAAAAGGTGTAACAATTTTCATGGAAGGAGGCTGGTGAGTTTATCTGGAATTTATTTTAGGGTATTATATAGCAGAAATATTTAAACTTTATACATTTTAACCAATAACCTCAACATAATACTTTGAATAATTTTGCTACATGTATTCCTTATTGCTTTTTGATGTTATATTAGCCCTTTTTTTTTTTTTTTAAGACAGAGTCTCGCTCTGTCACCCAGGCTGGAGTGCAATGGCATGATCTTGGCTCACTGCAACCTCCACTTCCTGAGTTCAAGAGATTCTTCTGCCTCAGCCTCCCGAGTAGCTAGGATTACAGGCATGTGCCACCAGGCCCAGCTAATTTTTGTATGTTTAGTAGAGATGGGGTTTCACCATGTTGTCCAGGCTGGTCTCGAACTCCTGACCTCATGATCTGCCCACCATGGCCTCCCAAAGTGCTGGGATTACAGGTGTGAGCCACCACGCCTGGCCCTCAATTATTTTCATATTTATTATCTTTCTATTTTTCTTTCAGGATAACACTAATTAGTGTTACATTATAATATATTTTAATATCTTGGCTTTGGATATCCCTTAATACTCATCAACAGGAAAACCAATCTTTGTTTTACTCATTTACTTCTTTAGACAACCTATATAATAATTGTGTCCAATCCATTGAAAAATAATCTCATTGGGATTTTGATTGAATCTGCTTTAAAATCACAATGTAATTGGGGGAGAATAAATATCAGCAGAGCATGCATATTAGCTATCCAGAAAAATAATTAGTCTTTCAATGTATTTAAGGACTTTTTTCTTTTTTTTTTTTTGAGACGGAGTTTTGCTCTGTCGCCCAGGCTGGAGTGCAGTGGTACAGTCTCGGCTCACTGCAAGCTCTGCCTCCCGGGTTCATGCCATTCTCCTGCCTCAGCCTCCTGAGGAGCTGGGACTACAGGTGCCCGCCACTGCGCCCGGCTAATTTTTTGTATTTTTAGTAGAGACAGGGTTTCACCGTGTTAGCCAGGATGGTCTCGATCTCCTGACCTCGTGATCCGCCCGCCTCGGCCTCCCAAAGTGCTGGGATTACAGGTGTGAGCCACCACGCCTGGCCAGGACTTTTTTTTTTTTTTTTTTTTTTGCAAGTAGTCTTTCAAAAATATATTTGGTCCTCAGGGTACAGAATTGGATTAATCATAATTGCTGGTCCTTGGTACATACTGTTATTATGTGTGCCAATTCTTAAGCTATTATCTCTTGGCTTCAAATCTATTTCCCAGCACTGGGCTTTGTGTAACTGGGAATGGGACTCTGAAAACCCCACTTTGACTTTGCCAAGTGGTGTGTTAGCCTCTGCCAATAGGGGGTGCCAGACTGACTGTAGAGCCTGAAGGAGGAAAAGGGGTCTTGCTCCTTCCTGTTTGCTCTCTGCTTACTTCCTGTTGGTTTCCTGTTCTCATCTGCGTCAGCAAAGCTTCTTCACCCTGTCCAAGGCAGTTCTTTCCTGTAGCAGCAGCTAAATCCAATTTGCAGTTTTTCCAAACTTGCACATCCTCAGAGATGCCAGACCATTTGGGGATGCCAGACCAGCACCCCTGCCTGAGAAAATTCTAGTCTCGGGCCGGGTGAGGTGGCTCACGCCTGTAATCCCAGCTCTTTGGGAGGCTGAGGCGGGTCGATCATGAGGTCAGGAGATCGAGACCATCCTGGCTAACAGCCTTTGGGAGACTGAGGCAGGAGAATGGCATGAACCCGGGAAGCGGAGCTTGCACTGAGCCAAGATCACACCACTGCACTCTAGCCTGGGTGACAGAGCGAGACTCCATCTCAAAAAAAAAAAAAAGAAAATTCCAGTCTCTGGTGATCCTCCTCTGAGCTCAGAAACACCAGCACCATCTGAGCAGTACCTCCTCTTCAGAGCCTCAGTGTTTTTTTGTTTTGTTTTGTTTTGTTTTTGTTTTTTGAGACAGAGTCTCACTCTGTAGCCCAGGCTGGAGTGCAATGGCACGATCTTGGCTCACCGCAAACTCCACCTCGCGGGTTCAAGTGATTCTCTTGCCTCAGCCTCCCGAGTAACGAATTACAGACGTGTGTCACCACGCCCAGCTAATTTTTGTATTTTTAGTAGAGACGGGGTTTCCCCATGTTGGCCATGCTAGTCTTGAACTCCCAACCTCAGGTGATCCACCCGCCTCGGCCTCCCAAAGTGCTGGAATTACAGGCGTGAGCCACTGTGCCCAGCCCAGAGGCTCAGTTTTATGTCCCCTGGCTCCTGATCCAAATGTATAGTTTTAAATAACTCTAACCTTTGTTTTTCATACCCTAGTGAGATAGGAATTTGGCAAGACTGGTTTCCAAGACAACAGGACACAAGACCTCACTCATAAGACAGAAAACAGCAAAAGAAACTGGCTAAAACCAGCTAGAACCAAGAGGACAATGAAAGGGACCTCTGGGGCCGGGCCTGGTGGCTCACGCCTGTAATCCCTGCACCTAGGGAGGCCGAGGCGGGTGGATCACCTGAGGTCAGGAGTTCGAGACCAGCCTGACCAACATGGAGAAACCCCGTCTCTACTAAAAATACAAAATTAGCCCGGCGTGGTGGCGCATGCCTGTAATCCCAGCTACTCGGGAGGCTGAGGCAGGAGAATTTCTTGAACCCGGGAGGCAGAGGTTGTGGTGAGCCGAGATCGTGCCATTGCACTCCAGCCTGGGCAACAAGAGCCAAACCCCATCTCAAAAAACAACAACAACTAAAAAGAAAGTGACCTCTGGTTACTTTCACTGCTCATTATATGCTAATTGTAATGCATTAGCATGCTAAAAACATTGCCACCAGCGCCGTGACAGTTTACAGATGCCGTGGCCATGCTGAAAAGTTACCCTGTGTGGTCTGGATGGGGGAGAAAGCCCGGGTTCTGGGAACTCCCTGCCCCTTATCTAGAAAACCCATGCATAATTCACCTTTTATTTAGCATATATTCAAGTAATAACCATTAAAATAACCAACCAACAATCCTCAGAGCTACTCTGCCTATGAGGTTGCTACTCTTACTTTCCTTTTTTTTTCCAATTGTAAAGCACTGATCCTGTTTATTTGGCAGGAAAACGAGACAATCCAACAGCCCAGGAGGGACAGGTGGACTTAATCCTCCTCCTCGTCGTCTCCAGCCCCAGTCCCACCCTGGCCCTTCTTGGCGTTCTTCCTCTTCACGTGGCCCGGGCGGCCACCCCCATAGGGAGAGCGCAGAGAAGTCGATGTGCTTCTGGGAATCCAGGCGGACAATGAAGGACGGGGTGTTCACCACCTGCTTGCGGACCCTGATATGGCGCTGGCGGATCAGCACGCGAGCGTGGTGGATGGACTTGGCCAAGCCCAGCTTGAAGACCTGGGTCTGTAGGCGTCTCTCTAAGAAATCCTCTATCTTCAGGCCCAGGATGTAATCCAGCTTCATCTTGCCCTCATCCAGCACCCCAATGCGGACCAGCCGCCGCAGCAGGGCGTTGCCTTCGAACAGACGCCGTGGGTCCTTCTCATCAAGCGTCAGCAGTTCCCGGGCGGCCTTGCGGATCTTGGCCAGGGTGAATTTGACCCTCCAGACCTCACGTTTGTTCCGGAGCCCATACTCTCCGATCAGCTTCAGCTCTTGGTTGAGACGAGATTTCTCGAAGGGTCTCCGCGGGGTCACATAAGTTTTGTGACAAACCCAGCTCCGGGCCACTGGCATGTTGGCTCCGCTTCCCCGTCTGCGCCTGAGTGCAGGACCCGGTCACTGAGAAAGAGCTCCTTTCTTTTTCTTTTCTTTTTTCTTTTCTTTTCTTTTCTTTCTTTTTTTTTTTTTTTTGAGACAGAGTCTCGCTCTGTCACCCAGGCTGGAATGCACTGGCGCGATCTCGGCTCACTGCAACCTCCATCTCCTGGGTTCAAGCGATTCTCCTGTCTCAGCCTCCCAAGTAGCTGGGACTACAGGCGCCCACCATCATGCTCGGCTAATTTTTTGTATTTTTAATAGAGATAGGGCTTCATCGTGTTAGCCAGGATGGTCTCGATCTCCTGACCTCGTGATCCGCCCGCCTAGGCCTCCCAAAGTGCTGGGATTACAGGCGTGAGCCACCGTGCCCTGCCTTTCCTTTCTTATTTTTTAAGACAGGGTCGCCCAGGCTGAAGTGCAGTGGCACAATCTCGGCTCACTGCAGCCTCCGTGTCCCAGGCTCAAACAATCCTCCTGCCTCAGCCTCCCAGGTAGCTGGGACCACAGGCTCATATCACCACAACTGCTAATTTTTGCATTTTTTGTAGAGACAAGGTTTCACCGTGTTGCTCAGGCTAGTCTCAAACTCCTAGCCTCAAGCAATCTGCCTGCCTCAGCATCCCAAAGTGCTAGGATTACAGGTGTGGCACCATGCCCCGCCCTTACTTGCTTAATAAATTTGCTTTCACTTTACTCTGTTGGTTCATTCTTGAATTCTTTCTTGCATGAAGCCGAGAACCCACTTGGCCTCCCAGGATGAACCACAATTTGGGGTTCACCCAGTGACACCTTCTGGTGCCCAACATGGGGTGAGATGAGGGGAGACCTTCACCCAGACCTCTAATTAAGACCAACAGGTGGCTGGGCACGGTGGCTCACGCCTGTAATCCCACCACTTTGGGAGGTTGAGGCAGGTGGATCACCTGAGGTTGGGAGCTCAAGACCAGTCTAGCCAACATGGTGAAACCCCGTCTCTGATAAAAATACAAAAATTAGCCAGGCGTGGTGGTGCATGCCTATAGTTCCAGGTACTCGGGAGGCTAAGGCAGGAGAATTGCTTGAACCCGGGAGGTGGAGTTTGCAGTGAGCTGAGATTCTGTCTAAAAAAAAAAAAAAAAACCACAGGCACCATTGGGCCTCCGTGGGAGACTGAGCATCCCCTCTGTTCCCCTGAGCCATCAAGGTCTTTCCTTTAACTGATTTCCTTGCCCTTTTACTCTATTCTCCATCCCCTTGAGCATTGTCCCATCATCTGGATGCCCCAGATGGAAGTATGCCTGCCCAGCCACACCCCTTTTTTTCTTGAGATGAGTCTCACTCTGTCGTCCAGGCTGGAGTGCAGTGGCACGATCTCAGTTCACTGCAACCTCTGCCTCCCCAGTTCAAGCAATTCTCCTGCCTCAGCCTCCCCAGTAGCTGGGATTACAGGCACCTGCCACCACGCCTGGCTAATTTTGGTATTTTTAGCAGAGATGGGGTTTCTCCATGTTGGCCAGGCTGGTCTCAAACTCCTGACCTTGTGATCCGCCTGCCTTGGCCTCCCAAAGTGCTGGGATTACAGGTGTGAGCCACCACACCCAGCCCAGCCACACCCTTTATAACCTGCCTTGTCACCTCTCTCAGGCCTTTTCTCTTTTTAATGACTATTTTACTTTTCTGCTCTTAGTGCCAAAATGTATGCTTATGATGCTTATTTCACTGTTGGACTGGTAGCATTTGTTCTGGTTATTTGGGCAATTTTTGCTATTCTGTATCAGGTAGGGCACTTTCCTTGTTTTGAATTCTTTATTTTGGAGAGATACCCCTTTGTTCTGATTCTGGAATGCCAGAGTCACATTGTTCCGTAGCCTCAGTTGTGCCTTTGGGGTTCACTGTCAGCCACCCTCAGGATGCTCCAGGGTTTTCGGCATTTGGCGTGGGGACCCTTGGTGACTGACATCTGGAGGCCCCAGGTCTTTTGGTATTTGGTGCCCTGGATTCAGGTTGGGTGGTTGTACTGGTAGCCAGACTCAAATTTGTTTTTTTGTTGTTGTTGTACGGAGTCTCACTCTGTCACCCAGGCTGGAGTGCAGTGGCGCAATGGCTCACTGAAACTTCTGCCTCCCAATTTCAAGCGATTCTCCTGCCTCAGTCTCCCAAGTAGCTGGGACTATAGGCATGCACCACCACACCCAGCTAACTTTTTATATTTTTAGTAGAGAAGGGGTTTCACCATATTGGCCAGGCTGGTCTTGAACTCCTGACCTCATGATCTGCCCGTCTTGGCCTCCCAAAGTGCTGGGATTACAAGTGTGAGCCACCATGCCCAGCCTGTTTGAGACCGAGTTTCACTCTGTCACCCAGGCTGTAGTGCAGTGGTGCAATCTCAGCTCACTGCAACCTCCTCTTCCCGGGCCCAAATGATTCTTGTGCCTCATTCTCCCGAGTAGCTGGGATTACAGGCGTGAGTCACTGCACCTGGCCAAGAAATTTGTTTTTGGTTGGAATACTGCGTGGGTCATTACAAACTGGGAGACCAGAAATTTTAGCCTAAAAATAGTTCTTTGTGGCCAGGTGTGGTGATCATACCTGTAATTCCAGCACTTTGGGAGGCTGAGGCGGGCGGATCACAAAGTCAGGAGTTTGAGACCATCCTGGCTAGCATAGTAAAACCCCATCTCTACTAAAAATTCAAAAAATTAGCTGGGTGTGGTGTCATGCCTTTAGTCCCAGCTACTCGGGAGGCTGAGGCAGGAGAATCGCTTGAGCCCAGGAGGCAGAGGTTGCAGTGAGCCGAGATCATGTTACTGCACTCCAGCTGGGTGATAGAGACTCTGTCTCAAAAAATATCAATCAATCAATCGATCAATCAATCAATAAAATAGAGGGCGTGTGCCTCTTTCTGAGTCTGATCTGGCTTTATGTAAGGATAAGTTTGGCCAGTTTTTGGAGAATCCAGTAGTTTATTGAAGAGTTTGTTAAGTTGGCCATGTCCTGTGACCTGACTTGGCATGACTAATGAATATTATTGTCTACCTGCTCTACAGTAGAGGAAAAACAGAGGATTCTAGGCACTCCCCATGAAACCACAAATGGAATGGCCACTTGCAATCAAAGCCATGCCATTTATTGGGAGGAGGGAATGCAACCCCAGATTGGCCCCTGATCTGGTTTGGCTGTGTCCCCACCCAAATCTCATATTGAATTGTAGCTCCCATAATTCCACCATGTTGTGGGAGGGACCCAGTGGGAGATAATTGAATCATGGGGGGCAGTTTCCCCCATACTGTTCTGGTAGTGAATAAGTCTCATGAGATCAGATGATTTTATAGGAGTTTCCCCTTGTGCTTGGCTCTCGTTCTCTCTTGCCTGCCACCATGTAAGACGTGCCTTTTGCATTCTGCCATGATTGTGAGGCCTCCCCAGCCACGTGGAACTGTAAGTCCATTAAACCTCTTTTTCATCCTTTTTTTTTTTTTTTTTGAGACAGTCTTGCTCTGTCGCCCAGGCTGGAGTACAGTGGCACAATCTCGGCTCACTGCATCCTCCGCCTCCTGGGTTTAAGCAATTCTCCTACCTCAGCCTCCCAAGTAGCTGGGATTACAGGTGCCCGCCACCATGCCCGGCTAACTTTTAAATTTTTAGTAGAGATGGGGTTTTACCATGTTGACCAGGCTGGTCTCAAACTCCTGACCTCTAGTGATCTGCGTGCCTCGGCCTCCCAAAGTGCTGGGATTACAGGTGTGAGCCACTGTTCCCGGCCAGTAACAAAGTTTTAGAAGTACAGAGTGTTAGGGCCAGGTGTGGTGGCTCACGCCTATAATCCTAGCATTTTGGGAGGCTGAAGTGGGTGGATCACCTCAGGTCAGGACTTGGAGACCAGCCTTGTTGGCAGAAGAGCTGAGGCAGGGCTTGCTTGTCTGACATAATGTAAAAGAGTCTTGGAACATGTCCTGGGTTCAGGGTCTAAAACCCCTTGTGGCCTATGGAACACCAAGCTCTGTGCTTAAGGGTGGAAGGCTGCCCTACCGCACTACAATCTAAGCCCAGGACATAAACCCCCTTGTGGCTTGAAGAGAACTCAGGGCTCAGGGCATAAAACCCCTTCTAGCCTCTGGAATGTGTCCAGACTTGCTGGCCCCTTGCTCCTTGCTCTCCCAAGATCATAAATTGATTGTGTCTTGAGTGAAAAGAACTTGTTCTCCCTTATCTCAAGTAGCAGAGCGTATGCTAAACCGTCACAGCTATGCTTGATGCACCACTACCTTTCTACCCCCATGTCTGCACGTCCTCACCACCTGCTTCTTTGTTTGATTACCAATAAATAGTGTGGGCTCCCAGAGCTCAGGGCCTTCGCAGCCCCCATACACCAGCGTTGGCCCCCTGGACCCACCCTATGTACTCTTAACTTGTTTTGTCTCATTCCTTTGACTCTGCCAGATTTCGTAGCCCCCACGACCTGGTGTTGGGTCTGATCACCCCAACAAGCCCCATCAACATGGTGAAACCCCATCTCTACTAAAAATACAAAAATTAGCTGCTGTGGTGGTGAATGCCTGTAATCCCATCTACTTGGGAGGCTGAGGCAGGAGAATCGCTGGAACCTGGGAGGCAGAGATTGCAGTGGGCGGAGATGACGCCACTGCACTCCAGCCTGGGTGACAGAGCAAGACTTCGTCTCAAAAAAAAAAAAAAAAAAAATAGGCCGGGCGCGGTGGCTCACGCCTGTAATCCCAGCACTTTGGGAGGCCGAGGCAGGCGGATCACGGGATCAGGAGATCGAGACCATCTTGGCTAACAAGGTGAAAGCCCGTCTCTACTAAAAATACAAAAAAAAAAAAAAAATTAGCCGGGCGTGGTGGCAGGCGCCTGTAGTCCCAGCTAATCGGGAGGCACCCGGCCAAGGCTTTTGATTTGTTTACTGGAACCTCATTGCAAACAACCAAAGATAATAAATAATGAATGATGCCACTACATGCAATAACTGTCATCCCGTTTTCCACCTCCCAGGATATCATCACATCATTAAACAGCTCATCAAAGAGGTGAATAACCTAATCCCAGAATCCCGTCTTCAGCATCTTTTTTTTTTTTTTTTTTAGACGGAGTTTTACTCTGTCACCCAGGCTGGAGTGCAGTGGCGCGATCTCAGCTCACTGCAACCTGTGCTTCCCGGGTCCGAGCAATTCTCCTGCCTCAGCCTCCCGAGTAGCTGGGACTACAGACGCTCGCCACCATGCCTGGCTGATTTCTGTATTTTTAATAGAGACAGAGTTTCGCCATGTTGGCCAAGCTGGTCTCAAACTCCTGACCTCAGGTGCAGTTGGCCTCCCAAAGTGCTGGGATTACAGGCGTGAGCCACCGCGCTCAGCCCAGCATCTGTTTTCTGAGACCACTGGTAGAGGGAAAAGCAACTTCATCTTGGATGCTCATCTGCCGTGTTGGCGTCTGACTCACCCCAGCTCTGGGAAGGGCCCTAAGACTTCCAGTTTAGGCTGGGCACAGTGGCTCACACCTGTAATCCCAGCACTTTGGGAGGCCAGGCAGGCAGATCACGAGGTCAGACCATCTTGGCTAACACGGTGAAACCCTGTCCCTACTAAAAATACAAAAAATTAGCCGGGTGTGGTGACAGGTGCCTGTAATCCCAGCTACTCGGGAGGCTGAGGCAGGAGAATGGTGTGAACCCGGGAGCCGGAACTTGCAATGAGCCGAGATCCCGCGCACCACTGCACTCCAGCCTGACAGGAGCCACGGTTCCTGGCCAATCACCTTTTCTTTATGGTCTATAAGCTTTACGTCTGGGGGTAACAGTGCAGAGATCTGCTGTCTTTTTTTTTTTTTTTTTTAGAGTCTCATTCTGTCATCCAGGCTGGAGTGCAATGGCACGATCTCGCCTCACTACAACCTCCACCTCCCAGGCTGAAGCGATTCTTCTGCCTCAGCCTTCAGAGTAACTAGTTCTACAGGAGCGCACCACCATGCCCGGCTAATTTTTTGTATTTTTAGTAGAGACGGGGTTTCGCCATGTTGGTCAGGCTGGTCTCAAACTCCTGACTCAGTGATCCACCCGCCTTGGCCTCCCAAAGTGCTGGGATTACAGGCGTGAGCCACTGTGTCCAGCCTTCTGTGTTTGTTTGTTTGTTTGAGACAAGGTCTGGCTCTCTTGCCCAGGCTGGAGTGTAGTGGCTCAAAGATGACTCACTGCAGCCTCAACCTCCCAGGGTCAACTGATTCGTCCACCTCAGCCTCCCGAGTAGTTGGGACCACAGGTGCATGCCACCATGCCCAGCTAATTTTTTTATCCTTTGTAGAGACAAGGTTTCACCATGTTGCCCAGGCTGTTTTCAAATTCCTAGGCTCAAGTGATCCACTGGCCTTAGCCTCCCAAAGTGCTAGGATTACAGGCATGAGCCATTGTCCCTGGTCCAGCTTCTGTTCTTAAGTCCCTATTAAATGTTTATTTCTAAGAAACTAGGCCGGGTGTGGTGGTTCACACCTGCAATCCCAGCACTTTGGGAGGCCGAGGCAGGTGGATTACCTGAGGTCAAGAGCTGGAGACCAGCCTGACCAACATGGCAAAATCCCGTCTTTACTAAAAATGCAAAAATTAGCTGGGCATGGTGGTGCATGCCTATAGTCCCAGTACTTTGGGAGGCCGAAGCGGGCAGATCACTTGAGTCCAGGAGTTCAAGACTAGCCTGGACAACATGGAGAAACACTGTCTCTACTAAAAAAAAACAAAAATCAGCAGGGAGTGGTGGTGCACACCTGTAACCCAGCTACTCTGGAGGCTGAGGCAGGAGAATCGCTTGAACCTGGGAGGCGGAGGTTGCAGTGAGCCAAGATCGCACCACTGCACTCCAGCCTGGGTGACAGAGTAAGACTCTGTCTCAAAAAACTAAAACTAAGAATTAATTACTTCAGGCCTGGCGCGGTGGCTCATGCCTGTAATCCCAGCACTTTGGGAGGCCGAGGTGGGTGGATCACCTAAGGTCAGGAGTTTGAGACCAGCCTGGCCAATGTGGTGAAACCCCATCTCTACTGAAAATGCAAAAAATTAGCCGGGCATGGTGGCAGGCGCCTGTAATCCCAGCTACTCGGGAGGCTGAGGCAGGAGAATGGCGTGAACCTGCGAGGCGGAGCTTGCAGTGAGCAGAGATCCCGCCACTGCACTCCAGCTTGGGCAACAGAGCAAGACTCTATCTCAAAAAAAAAAAAAAATTAATTACTTCAGTCCAATCAAACCTTACATTCCATCCTCCCTGGTCCAAAACCCTTAGAATCCATTGCTATACATACCCACAGGTTTGTGAGCTCTTTGGAAACACACAGCAACTCCTTCTGGAGCTGAGAGTTTAAGGTCCTGAGCTCATCTTAGAGAGAGAGCGAGTGACAGAACAACCTAGGTTTCAGAGCACTCCAAAATTCAGAAGCCTAGAATCAAATAAGTGATGTAACTTACGGTGGAAAATGAAAAGGAAAAACCGGTGAGTAGGAAGAGAATCAAAATAAGATGATGTGGCCTGGCGCAGTGGCTCATGCCTGTAATCCCAGCACTTTGGGAGGCCGAGGCGGGCGGATCACCTGAGGTCAGGAGTTGGAGACCAGCCTGGCCAGCATGGTGAAACCCCGTCTCTACTAAAAATACAAAAATTAGCCGGGCGTGGTGGGGGGCACCACTATTACCCCACTACTCGGGAGGCTGAGGCAGGATAATTGCTTGAACCTGGGAGCAGAGATTACAGTGAGCCAAGATTGCACGACTGCACTCCAGCCTGGGTGACAAGAGTGAAACTCCATCTCAAAAATAAAATAAAATAAAATAAGATGTCCTTGAAGGCAGTGAAAAAATGTACCAATGAGGAGGGAGCAATCAACTCCAAATGCTTCTGTGGGTCAGCTACGATGAGAACCGGGAAACTGATTATTGCATTGAGCAACAAAAGTATTTTCACTGGAGTGATGGTTGAAAGAGACTGAAGGAATGACTTTTTTGAGATGGAGTGTTGCTCTGTCAACCAGGTTGGAGTGAAGTGGCATGAACATAGCTCATTGCAGTCTCAACCTCCTGGGTTCAAGCAATCCTCTCACCTCAGCCTCCTGAGTTCCTGGACAACAGGCACATGCCACCATGCCTGGGTGATTTTTTTTTTTTTTTTTCCCAGACGGAGTCTCGCTCTGTCACCCAGGCTGGAGTGCAGTGGCACGATCTCAGCTCACTGCAAGCTCCGCCTCCCAGGTTCACGCCATTCTCCTGCCTCAGCCTCCGGAGTAGCTGGGACTACAGGCGCCTGCCACCACACCCGGCTAATTTTTTTTTTTTTTTTTTTTGTATTTTTAGTAGAGATGGGGTTTCGCCATGTTCGCCAGGGTGGTCTCAATCTCCTGACCTCGTGATCCACCCACCTCAGCCTCCAAAAGTGCTGGGATTACAGGTGCGAGCCACTGCGCCCGGCCTCAAGTCTCAAAGTCCCACTCATTTTCAACTGATGCCCAAACCTTCATATTAGAAACTTGTGCTGGGTACGGTGGCTCACGCCTGTAATCCCAGCACTTTGGGAGGCCGAGGCGGGTGGATCACGAGGTCAGGAGATTGAGACCATCCTGACTAACACGGTGAAACCCCATCTCTACAAAAAATACAAAAAATTAGCCAGGCTTGGTGGCAGGCACCTGTAGTCCCAGCTACTCGGGAGGCTGAAACAGAAGAATGGCGTGAACCCGGGAGGCGGAGCTTGTAGTGAGCCGAGATGGCTCCACCGCACTCTAGCATGGGCGACAGAGTGAGACTCTGTCTCAAAAATAAATAAATAAAATAAAATAAAATAAAAATTAGCTGAGCATGGTGGTGCATGCCTGTGGTCCCAACTACTCAGGAGGCTGAGGTGGGAGGATCACTTGAGCCCAGGAGCTCGAGGCTGCAGTGAGCTATGATCACACCACTCTACTTTAGCCTGGGTGCCAGAGCAAGACCCTGTCTCAAAAAATAATAATAGATAAATAAATGAATAAACAATTCCCCAAAACCTACCTTTGAAAAGTTCCTTCCTATTACAAATATCTGTGTCAGTCAGGGTATATTCAGGAGACAGAAATCACACTGGTTATTTTAACAGAGATGACCGAATATAAATAAATTTAGGTATTAAAGGATTGGTAACTAGGAAACTGAAAAGGCAAAAAGAGGACCCTGTGGTATTGTGGTGGCAGTAACTACAGGAAACAGCATTATATTGGTCCTGCTGTCACAGGACGCACCCCAAAACTGGGGTTCAGTCTGGGAGGCCAAGTGGGTTCTTGGCTTCACAGAGGAAAGAATTCAAGAGCAACAGGAGTTGAAGACCAGCCTGTGCAACATAGTGAGGCTCTGTCTATACTAAAAATAATTTTAGCCTGGACGCAGTAGCTTACCCCTGTAATCTCAACACTTTGGGAGGCCAAGGCTGGCGGATCACTTGAGGTCAGGAGTTCGAGACCAGCCTGACCAACATAGTGAAATCCTGTCTCTACTAACAATACAAAAATTAGCTGGGCATGGCGGCATGCACCTGTAATCCCAGCTACTTGGGAGACTGAGGCTGGAGAATCGCTTGAACCCAGGAGGCAGAGGTTGCAGTGAACCAAGATCGTGCCATTGCACTCCAGCCTGGGCAACTCTGTCTCAAAAAAATAAGTAAATAAAAATAAAAATAATTTTTAAAGTTGGCCAAGTGGGCATGGTGGTGCCTACTTGTAGTCCCAGCTACTTGGGAGGCTGAGGCCGGAGGGTTGCTTGAGTCTGGGAGGTCGAGGCTATAGTGAGCCATGATGGTACCACTGCAGTCTAGTCTGGGTAACAGAGTGAGACCCTGTCTAGAAAAAAAATAATAAATTGAAGAGCAAGTGGATTCAGTAAAGTGAAAGCAAGATTATTAAGGAAGTAAAGGAATAGCCAGGCATGGTGGCGCATGCCTGTAATCCCAGCACTTTGGGAGGTGTAGGTGGGTGGATCACCTGAGGTCAGGAGTTCGAGACCAGCCTGACCAAAATGATTAAACCCTATCTCTACTAAAAATACAAAAATTAGCCAGGTGTGGTGGCATGCGCCTGTAATCCCAGCTACTTGGGAGGCTGAGACAGGAGGCTCTCTTGAACCCGGAAGGCAGAAGTTGCAGTGAGCAGAGATCACGCCATTGCACTCCAGCCTGGGCAACAAAAGTGAAACTCCATCTCAAAAAAAAAAAAAAGAAAGTAAAGGAAAAAAAGGGGCTGGGTGCAGTGTCTCACCCCTGTAATCCCAGCACTTTGGAGGCCAAGGCAGGTGGATCACTTGAGGCCAGGAGTTCAAGACCAGCCTGGCCAATGTGGTGAAACCCCATTTCTACTAAAAAGTACAAAAATTGGCCGGGCGCTGTGGCTCACGCCTGTAATCCCCATCTCTACTAAAAATACAAAATTAGCTGGGCGTGGTGGCACATGCCTGTAATCCCAGCTACTTGGGAGGCTGAGGCAGGAGAATCGCTTGAACCCGGTAGGCGGAGGTTGCGGTGAGCCAAGATTGCGCCACTGCACTCCAGCCTGGGCAACAAGAGTGGAACTCCATCTCAAAACAACAACAACAACAAAACAAATACAAAAATTAGCTGGGCGTGATAGCGTGTGCCTGTAGTCCCAGCTACTCAGGAGGCTGAGGCACAAGATATGCTTGAACCTGGGAGGTGGAGGTTGCAATGAGCCGAGAATATGTCTCTACTCCAGCAGCCTGGGTGACAGAGGGAGACCCTGTCTCAAAAAAAAAAAAAAAAAAGAGTGAATGAAAGAGTGGCTACCCCACAAGCAGAATAGTCCTAAGGGCTATTGGTTGGCTGTTTTGATATATTTTTATGGTTATAGTTATTTTTTGATTATATGCTAAATAAGGGGTGGATTATACATGAGTTTTCTGGGTGAGGAACAGGGAGCTCCCAGAACCTGAATTTTCTCCCCCATCCAGATGATACCGAGTAACTTCTCAGCATGGCCGTGGCATTTGCAAATTGTCATGGCGCGGGTGGAAGTGTGTTTGGCATGCGAATGCATTCTAATTAGTGTATAATGAGCAGTGAGGGTAGCCAGAGGCCGCTTTCATCCTGTCTTGGTTCCAGCTGGTTTTGGCCAGTTTCTTTTACTGTCTCCTGTGTTATCAGCAGGGTAGCAGGGTCGTGTCACGTGTTGTCTTGGAAATTAGTCCTGCCAAATTCCTACTTTATTCCCCGCTCAAACATTATATAGGCCTCCTTAATCTTTTTTTTTTTTTTTTTTTTTTTTGAGACAGAGTTTCGCTCTTGTTACCCAGGCTGGGGTGCAATGGCACGATCTCGGCTCACCGCAACCTCCGCCTCCCGAGTAGCTGGGATTACAGGCACCCGCCATCATGCCCAGCTAATTTTTGTATTTTTAGTAGAGACGGGGTTTCACCATTTTGGCCAGGCTAGTCTTGAACTCCTGACCTCAGGTGATCCACCCACCTTGGCCTCCCAAGGTGCTGGGATTACAGGCGTGAGCCACCACGCCAAGCCCTCCCCACCCTAATCTTATTATGCAAATGAACTCTCCCCATGGCCAGAGCCCTCTTGTCCGCTTGTTACTGTACACGTAGCTGGCAGAGAAGGGAAGATGGAGCCACCATATTGAACATGTCTAGTCCCTAGTTCCTTGTTCCTGCCAGGCCGGCATTCACCGAGGCAAGCTCCCAGCTTGCACATCTATCTCTGCAGCTCAACTTTACAAGCCGCTCTTCCCATACCCTATCAGTCTAAGTGATTTTGTCTTAACTCCTACATCACCTTGACCTTGACTGTCTTCACGGGCGGGAACTGGAGTGGCTTTTTTGGCTCAGCCTGCTGCTGGTGACTCCTCATGAGCGGAGCGTGGGAGCAAGCAAGTGCAGGAACTGAAGGGAACAAACGCTGGAGCCGGCCAGTCACTGCTCTCTGGTGGGAGCAGGCTCTGTGCGGCAGTGTCCAAGCCCCTGTCCTCTCAACACCCGGGTTCTTGACTGGTGTCCAGGAAGAATTAGGTCACACGAACAGATTGTAGGGTAGTGTATGGGGAGGATTTTACTGGGTGATGGAAGTGGCTGTCAGCGGAATGGAGGCTAGGGGAGGGTACGGGAAGAAGGTGATCTTTCCCTGAAGCTGCTCCATCTGAAGTGAGCCGTGTCTATCCATAGTCTTTGATGCTCAGCCATCAGCCGCTTGTGTTGCTCTGCCAGCTGCAGTCTTTTTGTGGGCACAGGATAGGGGTGTGGCAGGCCAAAAAGGCAACATTTGGATGGAAAAATGGGGTCAGCTGTTTTCACTTAGGGCGGCGGTTCCAGGATTAAGGATAGGGTTTAGCCGGGACCCCAGCTGTTCTGTACCAGTCTGGGTATGATGAAGGTAGCCAGGTAGTTGTTTGTATATCTTGTTGATATTTTTCTCTATTTGATCTGAGGTGTTTATATAGGTACAGCAGGTTTTATTAATTACAGTTGTTCCACTACACCATACTAATTACTAATGTTCCATTAGACCATGGATAGACTAATGCTAATCTGTTACTCATTACTACATCTGTTACAGAATTAAGGGACAGTCTCAATTTATCTAAACTGTCCTCCAGTCTATGAGACACCAGTGTACAGAGTAAAGAAGTAAAGTTTTTTGTTTTGTTTTGTTTTGTTTTGTTTTTGAAACAGAGTCTTGCTCTGTCGCCCAGGCTGGAGTGCAGTGGTGTGATCTCAGCTCAGTGCAAGATCCGCCTCCCCGGTTCACACCATTCTCCTGCCTCAGCCTCCAGAGTAGCTGGGACTACAGGCACCCGCCACAACGCCCAGCTAATTTTTTGTATTTTTAGTAGAGACGGGGTTTCACCATGTTAGTCAGGATGGTCTCAATCTCCTGATCTCATGATCCACCTGCCTCAGCCTCCCAAAGTGCTGGGAATACAGGTGTGAACCACCGCACCCGGCCGAGTAAAGAAGTAAAGTTTTGAAGAGTTGCCTCATGATTGGCAAATCCTCCCCATGGGGCCAACAAGTTGATGGCAGCCCCAACTCCAGCCAAGATAAGGCCAATTGCCTGCTTAGCACTTGGGTGAGTGACGTCATATAACTGTATATTAGAGGGCTTTGCCTGTCCTGTTATACGTTGACCCCCTGAACCAAGCATTATCAATACACTGTTAACCATGGGTTTTATGATTTCAAATGAAAGAAAAGTTATTTGGAGGCTGACTGAATGGGTATCTGATATGGTTTGGCTCTGTGTCCCCACCCAAATCTCATCTCAAATTGTAATGCCCGTAATCTGCACACGTCGAGGGAAGATCCAGGTGGTAGGTGATTGGATCATGGTTGTGGTTTTCCCCACGCTGTTCTCGTGATAGTGAGTGAGTTCTCACGAGATCTGATGGTTTTATAAGGCAGTTTTTCCTGTGCTTGCTCACTCTGTCTCTCTTGCCACCACGTGAGATGTGCCTACTTTCCCTTCTTCCATGATTGTAAGCTTCCTGAGGCCTTCCCAGCCAGGCAGAACTGTGAGTCCATTAAAACTCTTTTCTTTATAAATTACCCAGTCTCGGCTATGTCTTTATAGCAGGGTGACAACGGACTACTACAGTGTCCGTATAACCAAAGGTATCCATTGGAAGCACAAACCCATGTAGGATGGGAGTTAAGAAGGTTGAGTATCTCTGTTATCTACGTGGTGCTTTGGTTTAAGCATGAATGGGATAAGAATCTGAGGGGAGTCCGGGGACAGTGGCTCACGCCTATAATCCCAACACTTTGGGAGGCTGAGGTGGGCAGATCACTTGAGGTCAGGAGTTTGAGACCAGCCTGGCCAACATGGTGAAACCTCATCTCTACTAAAAATACAAAAATTATCTGAGTGTGGTGGCAGGTGCCTATAATCCCAGCTACTCAGGAAGCTGAGGCAGGAGAATTATTTAAACCCAGGAGGTGGAGGTTGCAGTGAGGCAAGATTGTGCCACTGCACTCCAGCCTGGGCAACAGAGCGGTACTCCATCTCAAAAAAAAAAAAAAAAAGAGAAAAAAAAGAATTTGACTGGAAAGTGGTAATTTAAAATAATGCCATTATTATCAGAGGCAGCTATGGGAGTAGAGAAGGGCATAATTGTGTACAGAGGGACTAAGACCCTCCAGGGAGACAAGAAGAAATGTATTTGATGGTACCATCAGGGCAAAAGTGTGTGGCATTTACTTGACAGGTAGTGTTAAAAGATCCTGCTCTGGCCAGGCACGGTGGCTCACGCCTGTAATCCCAGCACTTTGGGAGGCCAAGGCGGGCGGATCACCTGAGGTCAAGAGTTCGAGACCAGCCTGGCCAGCATGGTGAAACCTCCATCGCTACTGAAAATACAAAAAAATTAGCCAGGCATGGTGGCAGGTGCCTGTAATCCCAGCTACTTGGGAGGCTGAGGCAGGAGAATCGCTTGAACCTGGGAGGCAGAGGTTGCAGTGAGCTGAGATCACGCATTGCACTCCAGCCTGGGCAACAAGAGTGATACTTTGTTTCAAAAAAAAAAACAAAAAACAACAACAAAGAAAAGACTTGCCCTATAAATGGCATTGAATAAGTGGCACAAAGTAGATACCATTGCCTGTAGGAGAGTTGGCATATGGGTATTATTATAGTACTGAGGACAGGCCAGGTGGATAACATTGCAGGAAAACAATTTTAAAGGGACAGCCGTCTAGTTGGAAAGTTTCCTATGGGAACAGGCAAGGTCTAATAAATAATTCTAATAGAGAGTGTTTCCTAAAGCAATGTCTAAGATGACGAGGAAAAGAAACATCATTGTTGGCCGGGCATGGTGGCCCACCCCCATAATCCCAGCACTCTGGGAGGCTGAGGCAGGCGGATCACCTGAGGTCAGGAGTTTGAGACCAGCCTGGGCAACCTGTTGAAACTCCGTGTTTACTAAAAATACAAGAAATTAGATGATCGTGGTGGCAGGCACCTGTAATCCCAGCTACTCTGGAGGCTGAGGCAAGAGAATCACTTGAATCTGGGAGGTGGAGGTTGCAGTGAGCTGAGATCGTCCCACTGCACTCCAGCCCGGGCGACAGAGCAACACTGTCTCAAAAAAAAAAAAAGGTGATATCAGTGGGCGGTGGGGGGTCCCCAAATGCCAGGATCTTGACATCATCGCGAGAAGTAAGGAACTCAAGGATGAGTCAGAAGATGGTGAAAGTAAGGAGATTTATTGCAAAGCAAAAAGTACACAAGAAAAAGGCATGTGGGCAGGTTCAAGAGAGAGTGACACAATGGGGTTAGGGCTACTACCTTTTCTTTTCCTCTTTTTTTATTTTTTATTTATTTCTTTTTCTTCTTTTTTTTTTTTTTGAGACGGAGTCTCGTTCTGTCCCCCAGGCTGGAGTGCAGTGGAGCAATCTCTGCTTACTGCAAACTCCGCCTCCCGGGTTCACGCCGTTCTCCTGCCTCAGCCTCCCGAGTAGCTGGGACTACAGGCACCCGCCACCAAGCCCACCTAATTTTTTGTATTTTTAGTACGGACGGGGTTTCACCATGTTAACCAGGATGGTCTCAATCTCTTGACCTCGTGATCCGCCCGCCTCGGCCTCCCAAAGTGCTGGGATTACAGGCGTGAGCCACCGCGCCTGGCCTCTTTCTTTCCTTCTTTCTTTCTTTTTCTTTCTTTCTTTCTTTTCTTTTCTTTCTTTCTTTCCTTCCTTCCTTCCTTCTTTCTTCCTTTCTTTCTTTTTCTTTCTTTCTTTCTTTCTTTCTTTCTTTCTTTCTTTCCTTCCTTCCTTCCTTCCTTCCTTCCTTTCTTTCTTTCTTTCTCTCCCTCCCTCTCTCTCTCTCTTTCTTTATTTCTCTCTCTTTGTCTCTCCTTCCTTCTTTCTTTCCTTTCCTTTCTTTCCTTTTTCTTGGAAGGGGTCTCACTCTGTCATCCAGGCTGGAGTACAGTGGCGTGATCATGGCTCATTGCAGCCTTGACCTCCTAGGCTCAAGCCATCCTCTCACCTCAGCCTCCCAAGTAGCTGGGACTACAGGCATGTGCCCCCAAGCCCGGCTAATTTTTAAACTTTTTTGTGGAGATGGGGTCTTGCTATGTTGCACAGGCTGGTCTCAAACTCCTAGGCTCAAGCTATCCTCCCACCTCAGCCTCCCAAAATGCTGGTCAGAAGTTCGAGACCAGCCTGACCAACATGGAGAAACCCCTTCTCTACTAAAAATACAATATTAGCCGGGCATGGTGGCGCATGCCTATAATCCCAGCTACTTGGGAGGCTGAGGCAGGAGAATCACTTGAACCAGGAGGCGGAGGTTGCAGTAAGCTGAGATCGAGCCATCGCACTCCAGCCTGGGCAACAAGAGCAAAACTCTGTCTCAAAAAAAAAAAAAAGAACAAAAATGTACTGGGAGTCTGGGTATAAAGTTATATAAAAGAAAGCATCTGGGCTGGTCGCGATGGTCATTGCTCTAATCCCAGCATTTTGGGAGGCTAAGGTGCGTGGGTCACCAGAGGTCAGGAGATCGAGACCATCCTGGCTAACATGGTGAAACCCTGTCTCTACTAAAAATACAAAAAATTAGCCTGGCATGATGGCACGTGCCTGTAGTCCCAGCTACTCGGGAGGCTGATGCAGGAGAATTGCTTGAACCTGGGAGGCAGAGGTTGCAGTGAGCCAAGATCGTGCCACTGCACTCCAACTTGAGTGACAGAGCAAGATCCCATCTCAAAAAAAAAAAAAAAAAAAAAAAAAAAAACGAAAAAGCATGTTTATATCCAATACCATGAACCCATTAGCCTTTCCTGGGACGTGGGTCAGCATTGTGTGAGGGTTGGGAACTAGTGGCAGGAGTGGAATTCCTGCCTCGTTGACTGCCCTCAGAGCCTTAACAAACTCGTATCCCCATCTGGTTATTTTATAGGCAGCATGGGGGTGTTATATGGGAACTGACAGAGTTGTAACACTGTGTATTTTTATTTGTTTATTTATTTATTTATTTATTCATTTATTTTTTGAGACAGAGTCTTGCTCTGTTGCCCAGGCTGGACTGCAGTGGTGTGATCTCGGCTCACTTCAAGCTCTGCTTCCCAGGTTCACACCATTCTCCTGCCTCAGCCTCCCGATTAGCTGGGACTACTGGCACCTGCCACCACGCCCGGCTAATATATATATTTTTTTTGTATTTTTAGTAGAGATGGAGTTTCACCTTGTTAGCCAAGATGGTCTCGATCTCCTGATCCTGTGATCCGCCTGCCCGGCCTCCCAAAGTGCTGGGATTACAGGTGTGAGCCACCATGCCCAGCCTAAACTGGAAATCTTAGGGCCCTTCCCAGAGCTGGGGTGAGTCAGACGCCAACATCGCAGATGAGCATCCAAGATGAAGTTGCTTTTCCCTCTACCAGTGGTCTCAGAAAACAGATGCTGAGCTGAGCGCGCTGGCTCACGCCTGTAATCCCAGCACTTTGGGAGGCCAACTGCACCTGAGGTCAGGAGTTTGAGACCAGCTTGGCCAACATGGCGAAACTCTGTCTCTATTAAAAATACAGAAATCAGCCAGGCATGGTGGCGAGCGTCTGTAGTCCCAGCTACTCGGGAGGCTGAGGCAGGAGAATTGCTCGGACCCGGGAAGCACAGGTTGCAGTGAGCTGAGATCGCGCCACTGCACTCCAGCCTGGGTGACAGAGTAAAACTCCGTCTAAAAAAAAAAAAAAAAGATGCTGAAGACGGGATTCTGGGATTAAGTTATTCACCTCTTTGTTCTTTGATGAGCTGTTTAATGATGTGATGATATCCTGGGAGGTGGAAAACGGGATGACAGTTATTGCATGTAGTGGCATCATTCATTATTTATTATCTTTGGTTGTTTGCAATGAGGTTCCAGTAAAGAAATCAAAAGCCTTGACCAGGTGCGGCGGCTCACGCCTGTAATCCCAGCACTTTGGGAGGCCAAGGTGGGCGGATCACCTGAGGCTGGGAGTTCGAGGCCAGCCTGACCAACATGGAGAAACCCTGTCTCTACTAAAAATACGAAATTAGGCAGGCGTGCTGGCACATGCCTGTAATCCCAGCTACTCAGGAGGCTGAGGCAGGAGAAGCACTTGAACCAGGGAGGTAGGGTTGCGGTGAGCCAAGATGGTGCCATTGCACTCCAGCCTGGGCAACAAGAGAGAAACTCCAACTCAAACAAACAAACAAACAAAAAAACAAAAACAAAAGGCTTTAGCCAGGCATGGAGGGCACACCTGTAGTCCCAGCCACTTGGGAGGCTGAAGCTAGGGGATTACTTGAGCCCTGGAGTTCAAGGCTGCAGGGAGCTATGCCACTGCACTCCAGCCTGTGTGACAGAATGAAATTCTGTCTCTAAAAAAAACCTTTTTTTTTGTTGTTGTTGTTGTTTGTTTGTTTTTGAGAGGGGGTCTCGCTCTGTTGCCAGGCTAGAGTGCAATGGCGCGAACTAGGCTCACTGCAACCTCTGCCTCCTGGGTTCAAACGATTCCCCTGCCTCAGCCTCTCTAGTAGCTGGGACTATAGGCATGTGCCACCACGCCTGGCTAATTTTTTGTATTTCAGTAGAGACGGAGTTTCACCATGTTGGCCAGGATGGTGTTGATCTGACCTTGTGATCTGCCCGCCTCAGCCTCCCAAAGTGCTGGGATTACAGGCATGAGCCACTGTGCCTAGCCAAAACAAAAAACAAAAAAACAAAAAAACCCGTTTTTAAAGACTTTAGAAAATCAACTAACTGCTGACCTTGACCAATATAGTGGGAGCGATGAGGGCTGTGGAACAGAACAGCTATTTCTGTCACACTGGGAAGACGACATAAAGAAAATGATGAGCTCAGGACTTTAATCTCAGCTCCAGAAGGAGATAGAGATGCTGTGTATTTCCAAAGAGCTCAAAAATCTGGGTGTTTGTGTAGCAACAGATTCTAACAGTGTTGGACCAGGAAGGATGGAATGTAAAGTTTGATGGGAATGAATTAATTTATTAATTCTGAATTTAATGTGCTAGCTTGAGCAGCTGTAAGTAGCTCTAATAATAATGGACCAAAACTTGGGTTCAGTGATGGCCTACATTTAATTAGGTTAATATCCCAGAACTTCCCTGGTAGAATGTCAAGAAGAGAAGATAAAGTGGCTGGAGGGGTGGCTCAGGCCTGTAATCCCAGCACTCTGGGAGGCTGAGGCAGGCAGATCAGCTGAGCTCAGGAGTTTGAGACCAGCCTGGCCAACATGGTGAAACCCTGTCTCTACTAAAAATATAAAAATTAGACGGGCATGGTGGTGCACACCTGTAATCCTAGCTACTCAGGAGGCTGAGGCAGGAGAATCTCTTGAACCTGGAAGGTGGAGGTTACAGGTTGCAGTGAGCTGAGATCATGCCACTGCACTCCAGCCTGGGTGACAGAGTGAGACTGTCTCAAAAATAATAAATAAATAAACAAATAAATAAATAAAATAATCTAAAGGATTTGGGAGGTAGCAACTCTGGAATAGAATTGTTATGTGCAATCACTTGTTTCTCCTCCGGTATATAGCCCCAGGAGTACACAGGAACATTCTTTTCATTGAGAAATGAACTAGGGAGGAGTATAAATAAGTGGATGGATGGATGGATGGATGGATCAATCAATAGATCCACAGAGTGCTCTCCATTCAACAATTGAAGCACACACATTTTTTTTCTCAAGCACATTTATAAAAATTGATTGTACTAAACCAAAAGAAAGCCCCAATAAATTCAATGAACAGGTATCATACAGATCAATGTTTCTGATCACTATGCAATTAGATCTCTAGTTAATGTCAAAAAGAGGAATTTAAAATCCTCATATATGTGGAAATTTAAATTGTTTTAACTTTTGGTTTTGAGACGGGGTCTTGTTCTGTTACCCAGGCTGGAGTGCAGTGGTGCGATCACAGCTCACTGCAGCCTTGACCACCCAGACTCAAGCCATCCTCCCGCCTCAGCCTCCCTAGTATCTGGGACTATAGGCACGTGCTACCATGGTAAGCTAATTTTTTTATTTTTATTTTTAGCAGAGACAGGGGTCACTATGATGCACAGGCTGGTCTTGAACTCCTGGGCTCAAGCAATCCTCCCGCCTCAGCCTCCCAAAGTGCTGGGATAAGGTGTGAGCCACCGCACCCGGGTTTCCCTGCATTCCAGGGGACTTGTTTACAATCTGTTAACTTTGCATTCTTTTGTTGTTTTAAGTGTGTTTCTTTCTGTCTTTCTTTGTTTTTTGTTTTTTTTTTTTGAGACAGAGTCCCACTGTGTCACCCAGGTTGGAGTGCAATGGCGCGACCTCAGCTCACGGCAACCTCTGCCTCATGGGTTCAAGCAATTTTCCTGCCTCAGCCTCCCGAGTAGCTGAGATTACAGGCATGCACCACCACGCCCAGCTAATTTTTGTATTTTTAGTAGAGACTGGGTTTTACCATGTTGGCCAGGTTGGTCTCGAACTTCTGACATCAGGTGATCCGCCTGCCTCAGCCTCCCAAAGTGCTGGGATTACAGGCGTGAGCCACCGCCCCCAGCCAGTGTGTCTCTTATAAAACAGCATTGATCTGGATTTAGTGTGTATATGTTTTAATCCATGTTATCAAACTTTGTCTTTTAACTAGTGAAGTCTTGTTAATTTACATTTAATGATTGATATAATTGACACTGTGTTTATCATCTTCATGTATTATATTACTTCAGTTTATCTCTCCCTCCTCAAACTCCAAAATGTGGATATAATCTAGTCTTTAAATTCTTAACTATTGAGGATATATTTTTCTGTTTCTTTTTTTTTTGAGACAGAGTCTTGCTGTCACCCAGGTTGGAGTGCAGTGGCGCGATCTCGGCTCACTGCAGGCTCCGCCCCCCAGGGTTCACGCCATTCTGCTGCCTCAGCCTCCTGAGTAGCTGGGACTACAGGCACCCGCCACCTCGCCCGGCTAATTTTTTTGTATTTTTAGTAGAGATGGGGTTTCACCATGTTAGCCAGGATGGTCTCGATCTCCTGACCTCGTGATCCGCCGGCCTTGGACTCCCAAAGTGCTGGGATTACAGGCGTGAGCCATTGCGCCCGGCCTATTTTTCTGTTTCTTACATTGAAGTTTCATTTTAAGACAACAGAAAACTTTACCAAATTATTCTAACCACTATACTTCATATGTTTCTTGCAATATCTTCTGGATTTGCACTTTTTTCTCTTTATTATTTTATTTTATTTTTTGAGACAGAGTCTCATTCACTCTGTTGCCCAGGCTGGAGTGCAGTGGCGTGATCTTGGCTAAAGGCAACCTCCACCTCCCAGGTTGAAGCGATTCTCCTACCTCAGCCTCCCTAGTAGCTGGGATTACAGGCACACTCCACCACGCCCAGCTAAGTTTTGTATTTTTAGTGTAGACAGGGATTCACTATGTTGGCTAGGCTGGTCTCAAACTCCTAACCTCCAGTGATCTGCCTGCCTCAGCCTCCCAAAGTGTTGGGATTACAGGCATGAGCCACTGTGCCCGGCCTATTGCCTCATTTTCACCTGAAGAAATTGGGTATTCTGCCAGACACAGAGGGTATTTCCAGGTATATTCTGTCTGTTAGAGAGGGTATTTTTACTTTGAGGAACTGCCAATTCCCTATTCTGTCTTTTATGGAGGGAAATATCATAACTCTGTGCTTTCCCTCTGAGCTCAGAGGTGTACTGGGGGGGAGGGGTATTAAACCTATGGGTCAAAAGCCCTGGGTATAAAGAAAACATTGTCAGGCCGGGCACAGTGGCTCATGCCTATAATCCCAGCACTTTGGGAGGCCAAGGCAGGAGGATCCCTTGAGTCTAGGAGCCCCAAACAAGCCTGGGTAACATAGTGAGACCCTGTCTCAATTTTTCAATGTTTTTTTTTTTTTTTGAGACGGAGTCTTGCTCTGTCGCCCAGGCTGGAGTGCAGTGGCGCGATCTCGGCTCACTGCAAGCTCCGCCTCCCGGGTTCACGCCATTCTCCTGCCTCAGCCTCCTAAGTAGCTGGGACTACAGGCGCCCGCCACTACGCCCGGCTACTTTTTTTGTATTTTTAGTAGAGATGGGGTTTCACTGTGTTAGCCAGGATGGTCTCGATCTCCTGACCTCGTGATCCGCCCGCCCCAGCCTCCCAAAGTGCTGGAATTACAGGCGTGAGCCACTGCACCCAGCCTCAATGTTTTTTTTTTTTTTTTTTTTTTTGAGACAGAGTCTCACTCTGTCACCCAGGCTGGAGTACAATGGCAGGATCTCAGCTCACTGCAACCTCTGCCTCCCGGGTTCAAGCAATTCTTGTGCCTCAGCCTCCTGAGTAGCTGGGACTACAGGTGCGTGCCTGGCTAATTTTTGTATTTTTAGTAGAGACAGGGTTTCACCATGTTGGCCAGGCTAGTCTCAAACTCCTGGTCTCAAGTGATCCACTCGCCTCAGCCTCCCAAAGTGCTGGGATTACAGGTGTGAGCCATTGCCTCTGGTCCTGGCTGACATCTTGACTCTAACTTCATGAGGATCTGAGCCAGGACTTAACCCCAGGAGTGAGGTTAACTGATTGTATTTCTGACCTTCAGAAGTTGAGATACATTTGTTATCTTAAGCAACTAACTTATGGGGTATTTTTACATAACAATAGACAACTAATAGTTATCTAGTAATAATCAGCCTAAAAAATGTTGACTTGACAGACCCATACTATACCACAGAACCTTGTTTCTACCAGCATTGCCATCTCAAAGAACTGTACCACCATCAGCACCTCTCTGGGGACCACGACATCCTGTTTGCTGAAAATTAAATAAATCACAGTGGGCTGGGTGTGGTGGTTCACACCTGTAATCCTAGCACTTTGGGAGACCAAGGCAGGCAGAATGCCTGAGCTGAGGAGTTTGAGACCAGCCTGGGCAACATGGGGAAACCTTGTTTCTACTGAAAATACAAAAACTTAGCCAGGCGTGATGGTGTGCGAACGTAATCCCAGCTACTCGGGCGGCTGAGACAGGAGAATTGCTTGAACCCAGGATGTGGAGGTTGCAGTGAGCCGAGACCACACGCACTTCAGCCTGGGTGACAGAGTGAGAATCTGTCTCAAAAAGAATAATAAAGTTAATTAATTAATTAAAATAATAAATCACATTGGGCATAGAGGGAGTGCATGGTGTGTGGCCAATTCACTAGGACTCTGGTGCCAAAAAGCAGACAGAATTCATGCCAGCATGAGAGGCTATTTATTGTTCAGGGGCTGAGCCCCCATGTTTTGGGGGGGTTCCTGCACTGCTGCCTCCCCCCATTGTTCCCGTGGACCCCTCAAGTGGCAGGTTGCTGAGATGATCGTGGAGGGAGCACATCTTCAAGTGTAGATGGTCCAGAGTGGCCATCTTCTCCCTGTCATGAGGCAGCGGGGAGTTGATGCCGGCATGGCTAGGTGCTGGGGTGTTGGAGTGGAAGGGGAGATCAGGCCCTTTCCCCAAGATCTCACCCTCCTCCCACGCCCTCAGCCTCCTTCCTCACTCCGGCTTCATCTTGTCTGTCAGCAGTAGGTTCTTGGCCCGCAGGGCCTCGTCTTGGGCCAGCCGAAGGGTGGAGCTCAGGGCCTCTGCCCTGACGTGTTTGGCTAAGGCCTGGCGCTCCAGCTCCTGGGGAGAGGACCGTAGGTGTAGCTGGGCTTGCTGGACTGGGCTGGGGATGGAGGGGGAACTGGATTGTGGAGGGCAAAGGGTAGGGTCCCATGGGGCCCACATTTCTCCCTCAGAGTTTCCCATCATGCCTTGAGCTTGAGACTGACCCCAGCATCCCACAATGCACTGGTCTCCAGATTCCGTTGTGGACTAAATCTGTGTCTGTCCTATTGTCTGTCCCATGATGCACTGACCTATGTCCCAGCAAGCACTAAATCAGTGCCTATCATCTGTCTCCTAAGCTCATGAACTATCCTACATTTGATATGTGTATGCGCCCCAGTATCCTACCACATGGTGAGCTCCTACATTCCATAATTTAGAAGACCCCACATCTCCTTATCCATTAGACCAGCACCTCTCACACAAAAGTCCTGGCCAGGTGCAGTGGCTCACACCTGTAATCCCAGCACTTTGGAAGGCCGACACGGGTGGATCACTTAAGGTCAAGAGTTCGAGACCAGCCTGGCCAACAGGGTGAAACCCCATCTCTACTAAAACTACAAATATTAGCTGGGCGTGGTGGCGTATGCCTGTAATCCTGGCTGCTCAGGAGGCTGAGACACGAGAATTGTTTGAATCTGGGAGGTGGAGGTTGCAACGAGCCAAGATGGCGCCACTGCACTCCAGCCTGGGGCAACAGAGAGACTCTGTCTCCAAAAAACAAAAGGCTGGGCACAGTGGCTCACGCCTGTAATCCCAGCACTTTGGGAGGCCAAGGCAGGTGGATCATGAGGTCAGGAGATCGAGACCATCCTGACTAACACGGTGAAACCCTGTCTCCACTAAAAATACAAAAAATTAGCCAGGCATGGTGGCAGGTGCCTGTAGTCCCAGCTACTTGGGAGGCTGAGGCAGGAGAAGGGCGTGAACCCAGGAGGCGGAGCTTGCAGTGAGCCGAGATTGTGCCACTGCACTCCAGCCTGGGCGACAACGCGAGACTCCATCTCAAAAAAAACCCAAAAACAAACAAAAAACAGTCCTTAGTGCCCTGGTTCTCTATGTCCAACTGCACCAAGCCCCATGTCCTCTCATGTATCAGTCCTATAGCTCGGCCACATCAATGTCCCACAGTGCCTCACTTGTCTGTCTCACCCACTACAACATAATCCCATAGTACATTAGGTCAACATCCCATAATACAGTGCACTAGGGCTTAAGTTCCACCAACTATTGGGCTGAGTGTGTTGTGCAATGCCCCAGGAAGAGCTGTGGTTCCATTTCTCATAATGCATCAGCTAACTGGGACCTACAGTCACTGGGTCTCCTATTTTACCTCAATATAGCTGACCCCAATGATCTCGTACAATGCACCGCCTCTCTAAAAGTTTAGAGAAAATTAGGCCTATGTTCCATGAAGCTTTAGACTGGTGTCTGTCTCGTGTCCCACAATGCACTAGATCCAACGTCCCATCGTGCTTTAGGCCCAAGTCCATCTTCCGAGGTTTCGTAATGATTGGCCTGTGACTCCCTCACCACCAAACTGCTTGTCCGTCTCCCCATGCATTAGGGCCACGTCCTCCCCCAGTGCCTGCTGCTCCCAGCTCAGCCCTTCCCCTTCTGCCACATACCAGCAGTACCCTTGAGTCTGGGGTTCCCCTCCCTTTGCTCCAACAGAAAAGTAAAGTGGGACATGGTGGCCCATATTCCCCGGTACCAGAATCTTCTTGTGTAGCCTCTGACAGCTGGGACAGGCAGGAGTCAGGCCCCTCTGCTTCACCTCGTCCACTAGCGGGGTCAGCGCTCGGTCCAGCAGCTGCTGCAGGGACTCCGTGGACAACTGTGACCCCTGGCTGGGGGAGGGGCGGTTACCAGATAAAGAGGCCCAGTACCAACTCCAGGATGCCCCACGCCCCATGCTCACCTGTGGAGCCTCCATTTGGCCTCGTTTCCAGTATGCACCCTATGCAACCTTCCCAGCATGGACTGTGCACCAGCTGTCCCTTGGTTTCCATGATGCTCTGGGGATCACTACTCCTTTTTTTTTTTTTTTTGAGATGGAGTCTGGCTCTGTTACCCAGGCTGGAGTGCAGTGGGGCAATCTTGGCTCACTGCAACCTTCACCTCCCGGGTTCAAGCGATTCTCCTGCGCCAGCCTCCCAAGTAGTTGGGACTACAGGCATGTGCCACCATACCCGGCTAGTTTTTGTATTTTTAGTAGAGATGGGGTTTCACCATGTTGGCCAGGATGGTCTTGATCTCCTGACCCCGTGATCTGCCCATCTCGGCCTCCCAAAGTGCTGGGATTACAGGTGTGAGCCACTGGGCCCGGCCCTTTTTGTTTTTTTTTTTTTTTGAGATGGAATCTCGCTCTGTCACGCAGGCTGGAGTGCAGTGGCACGATCTTGGCTCACTGCAACCTCTGCCTCCTGAGTTCAGCGATTCTCCTGCCTCAGCCTCCTGAGTAGCAGGGACTACAGGCACCTGCCAGCACGCCTAGCTAATTTTTGTGTTTTTAGTAGATATGGGGTTTCACCATGTTGTCCAGGCCGGTCTTAAACTCCTGACCTCCGGTGATCCTCCCACTTGGCCTCCCAAAGTGCTGGGATTACAGGCGTAAACCACGACGCCCAGCCAGAGTCACTATTTCTAAGGGCACCAGACAGCCCTCAGTTTCCAAAGGCTGTCAAGAACTAACACTTCCCATAATACACTAATGAAACTCGATTTCATGTTGTACTGTGAGTCCCCCTTTCCTACAATGTATCTTCCCACAATGGACCAAAAATGGTGTATCCCTTGGCTCCCACCATACACCAAGGTCTCACTTTCCCCTCAGTGCACTGAAACCCCGCCTCCCCTCATGTTCACATCCCAGCCTTCCCACAATGCACTGGAAATATGATGCTCAAAATGTACCAAGTTCTTTTTTTTTTGAGATGGAGTCTTGCTGTCGCCCAGGCTGGCGTGAAATGGCACGATCTTGGCTCACTGCACCCTCCACTTCCCAGGTTCAAGAGATTCTTCGGCCTCAGCCTCCCGAGTAGCTGGGATTACAGGCACTCACAACCACGCCCAGCTAATTTTTGTATTTTTAGTAGAGACGAGGTTTCACCATGTTGGCCAGGCTGGTCTCAAACTCCTGACCTCAGTGATCTGCCCGTCTTGGCCTCCCAAAGTGCTGGGATAACAGGCATGAACCCCTGCGTCCACCCTTTTTATTTTATTTTTATTTTTTTGAGACACAGTTTCACTCTACCTACCAGGCTGGAGTGCAGTGGCGTGATCTTGGCTCACTGCAACTTCCGCCTCCTGGGTCCAAGTGAATTTCTTTCTTTTTTTTTTTTTTTTTGAGATGGAGTCTCGCTCTGTCTCCCAGGCTGGAGTGCCGTGGCATGATCTCAGCTCACTGCAAGCTCCACCTCCGGGTTCACGCCATTCTCCTGCCTTAGCCTCCCTAGTAGCTGGGACTACAGGCGCCCACCACCATGCCTGGCTAATTTTTTTTGTATTTTTAGTAGAGACAGGGTTTCACCGTGTTAGCAAGGAAGGTCTTGATTTCCTGACCTCATGATCCGCCCGCCTCGGCCTCCCAAACTGCTGGGATTACAGGTGTGAGCCACCGCGCCCGGCCTGGTCCAAGTGAATTTCATGCCCCAACTTCCTGAGTAGCTGGGATTACAGGCACGCGCCACCACGCCCGGCTAATTTTTGTATTTTTCGTAGATACGGGGTTTCACCACGTTGGCCAGGCTGGTCTCGAACTCCTGACACCAAGTGATCCGCCCACGTTGGTCTCCCGAAGTGCTGGGATTACAGGCGTGAGCCACTGCGCCCGGCCTGTACCAAGTTTCTCTTGAGTTCCTCAAGACACTGATTCTACCTTGTAGAGTGGGAACAAAGGAGGCTTCTAGTGCAGCAGGACCGGTTGTTTCTACAATGCACTGGGATGCCTTGTCTCCCAAAATGAACAGCGCCCCACCCTTCACTAATGTCCCATCTCCTTCCGCATCTCCTTTAATGTCCTATCCACAAGGCTCCCAGAGGCAGGCCCAGCCCCGTTACCTGGCACAGCGGGCACAGTTGCCTTGGTGGGACCGATCCAGGTTCATGGAGAGGTCAGGCCCTCTTCGAGAGTTCTGAAATTGCCGCCCAAACTCCTCCAGAATGGGTTTCAGTGGGCCCAGCCCCTCCAGTTCGCTCTTCAGTGAAGCCATAGACACTGCTGACCGCTCCACCCTGAGGCATGAGTAACCAGTGCTGCCGGGTCGTCTCTTCAGTGGTATAACCCTGGCAAGACTCCACCCATTATTAGCCCACCACTTGTGTCTCCATCTGGTCAGCAATTCTCCACCCTGCCCTCCCGTCTCTGCTCTGACTGGCCTCACTTTTTGTATTTTATTTTATGTTATGTTATTTTATATATCTATTGACTATTTTGAGCCAGGGTCTGGCTCTGTGGCCCAGGCTGGAGTGCAGCAGCACCATCATAGTTCTCTGAAGCCTTGAACTCCTGGGCTCAAGCGATCACTCCTGCCTCAGCCTCCCGAGTGGCTAGGACTACCAGGGTGCGACACCACACCACTCCCAGCTAATTTTTAAATTGTTTGTAGAGATGGGGTCTCCGCTATGTGGCCCAGGCTGGTCTTGCACTCCTGGCCTCAAGTAATCCGCCCACGTCGGCCTCCCAATGTTCTGGGATTATAGATGTGAGCCACCTCACTGGGCCACCTTTTGTAGATTACTGTTTGGAATGCCCCTCCTAGTTCTCTAATTGACTTTCTCGGATCACACTTGACCCCACCCTTTGCCCTTTTAAGGTATAGACCACACCCCTTCTCTAATTGATTCCACCCCTCAGGCCTTATTAGGGCTGATGCAACCCTTCCTGCTCTCTAATTGATGTTTCCCGATGTCGGTATATGTTCTGGAATGCCTGACCATAGCTGATTGGCCTACCCATTTCCCTCAAGACCCCGCCCTCGGGCTGGGATCTCCCTGCCCCTTCCGGTCTTCCCATGCACTGGCCCCAGTCCTCACATGGTGCACAGCTCATCCGCCCGACCTCGCAGCTCCTGCAAGCCCCGCGCCGTCTGTGCCTGTTCGCGCTGTGCCCGTTCCCACTGGCCTAGGAAGCCGTCGACCCTGCCGCCCAGGCCCCCGAGCAGCCGCAGGGCTTCCTGCACCGCCCCCTCCTCCTGATGCCACCGGGCGGTCAGTGAGGACACCTCTCTCCTGGAGGGGCAGAGGGCGGGAATGGGTAGGGGCTAGGCTTCGACAGGTCCCTACCTACCTCCACGAGATAGGTGGGAAAGGACTCACCTATCTCACCCCACTGAGACCATGCCCGTGGCTCCAGGCCCACCCAGGTCACCAAATTTTCTTGCACCCTCCATTTGGTGAAATTTGGTCGTGTCCTCCAGAGCCCCGCCTTTATCCCCTTCCTTTATTGGCTATCTTGGCCCTTTCCTGGTCAGGTCCCCAACCTCTACCTGGGCTCCTCCAGACACTGGCCCCCCAAGGCACTGCCCACCCTACTCTGCCCCAGTTGGTGCCTCCAGGACCACTCCTCTCCTAAGCCCCGCCCACCTCAGTTTCACCAGGCCTGGACCTGCCTCCCAGCAGCCCAAAACTCAAAAAAGTTCCTTTATTCTGTCCCTCCCTTGCTCAGGTCACTGCCTTCGGGGCATTCCCTCCTCTGTTCTTGGAGACCCCAGCCTTGTCGCCTTCCGGTTAAGATCTAGGCCGGGCGCGGTAGCTCAAGCCTGTAATCCTAGCACTTTGCGAGGCCGAGGCGGGCGGATCACGAGGCCAGGAGATCGAGACCATCCTGGCTAACACGGTGAAACCCCGTCTCTACTAAAAATACAAACAAATAGCCGGGCGTGGTGGCGGGCGCCTGTAGTCCCAACTACTGGGGAGGCTGAAGTGAGAGAATGGCATGAACCCGGGAGGCGGAGCTTGTATGGAGCCGAGATGGCGCCACTGCACTCCAGCCTGGGCGACAAGCGAGACTCCGCCTCAAAAAAAAAAAAAAAAAAAAGATATTTGAGGCTCCTCCCCTGTGTCCCCGCCCACCGTAGCTCCTGGAGACTCCTCCCGTGTCTCTACCCACCTTTGTTCCTCGAGGCTCCTCCCATGTTCCCGCCCACCTCAGGTCCCCGAGGCTCCACCCATGTCACCGCCCACCTCAGCTCCTTGAGAACCCCGTCCCTTGGGTCCCGCCCACCGCAGCTCCTCGAGGCTCCACCCCTGAGTCCCCGCCCATCTCGTTTTCGAGGCTCCGCCCCTAGGTCCCGCCCACCTCAGCTCCTCGATGCCGGTGAACACCTTCTGCAATTCCTGCTCGCTCACGTAGGGGCCCTCACCTGCCCGAGGCCCCATTCCCCAGCCTGCGGGGACCAGGCCGCGCGGCCGCGAGGGTTTGTCGGGACTCCCTGGCGGGCCGGGGCAGCCCTGGGACGTGGTGGCGGGGCCCAGGCCGTTCCTAGAGAGGCCAGCCTCCGGCTTTTGCTTCTCCTCCGGCTCCTGCAGCTCGGCCTCCTGCCGTCGCGGCGTCTCATCCTGCAGCTGCTGCTGGAGGTAGCGCAGCTTCTCCTGGGCGGTAAGAGAGGACGGGGTCACAGCGTCCAGCCGCTTTCCTCCCGCAACCACCTCCACCCCAAAATCCGCTCCAGTACTCCCTGAGATTGGAAGTAGAACGCCTGTGGGGACAGGATGTTGGAAGTCTCACCGGCTGTCATTAGGGAGGGGAGGCACCATTTGAGGCCCAGTTGGACCCCAATTCCCGCTAACCTCCCACAGCCTGCCTCCAGGTATCCACCCAGCCCTCCAAGCCTTCCAGGCGTCAAATACCAGTCCCGGCCACTTGGCAAGAACAACTGAAGCTTTCTCAGCATTTTGTTGGAAAATGAGTGGGCATGTGGACAGGACAGGCCTTCTCACCTGAAGTCCAGCTCGAGTCTCTTTCTGGGACCTGAATGTGACTGCAGGGCAAGAGTCCCCCATCTGGGTGTTGGAGCCTCATTTGAATCCCTCTTATCAGTGAGTTCTAAGGATGACTATGTGCATGAAGGTGCAGTGTGGTGGTGGTGTCGGGGCGGGGAGTTCCACCTAAAAGTGTATCTTGAGTCCCTCGTGCATCTGACCTCCTCCCACAAATCCTGGGACTGCCCCCTAGCCCTTACCTCCAGCAGGGCAGAATTCTGCTTCAAGACGTTGGTTTTGATTTCAGCATCTTCCACAGACCGGGTCACCTTCCAGCAGTTCTCCTGGGTCAGACACCAGGGCGAGGGCCCTGCCTTCCCATTCCAGTTCCGCCTCCCAACCCTTAGCCTGTCTGTTTCCATACAGGCTCCAGGCCTCCCAGCCCCCCAGTACAAGACGCACTCACCAGCTCATTTCCTTGGCTAAAGGGATGGCTTCCTCCTTAGCCAGATGTGCCAGAGTGGTACCCCTCCACTTCTTCCCACCTCTCTTTGGTCCACCCATTCCATTTCTCCCCTTTCTTTTCTTTTCTTCTTTTTTTTTTCTTTTGAGACTGAGTCTCGCTCTGTCGCCCAGGCTGGAGTGCAGTGGCGCAATCTTGGCTCACCACAACTTCCACCTCCTGGATTCAAGCAATTCTCCTGCCTCAGCCTCCCAAGTAGCTGAGATTACAGGCGCCCGCCACCACACCTGGCTAATTTTTGTATTTTTAGTAGAGATGGGGTTTCACCATGTTGGCCAGGCTGGTCTCAAACTCCTGACCTCAGGTGATCTGCCTGCCTCGGCCTCCCAAAGTGCTGGGATTACAGATGTGAGCCATTGCACCCAGCCTCCTCCCCTCTTTCTCCCACCCTCTTCTTACTCCCATTCCCCTCTCCCCACCCATTCCTGCGTCCCACTGGCTCACCTTGAGTTGAATGCAGTACCCCTCCAACTCTTCTGCCTCTTGCCGCCTTCTCTCCAGATTCTCGCTCAGCACAGAACACTCGCTCTGGAGCACGGAAGGAGGAAAGGTTAGCCAAGGACACAAGGGGACAGCCTGTGGAAAAGAAGATCTGGGCCTGGGAAGGTTCCTCTTCCTTCTGAGCCTCAAGATCCCCAACTGAGCTATGGGTGCATTCTGCTGGAGGCAGGCTCCAAGAAGGGAACTTGGCCCTGGAGGAAGGGCAGGTGTTGGATATAGGGGGTCCTCACACCTGCAGAGACTGCACGTGCTGGTTAACCCGGTTGGTCTTTTCCTTCAAGCTGGTGATGGAGTCTTTGGCGCGGACCAATCCACTGTTGACCCCACTCTGGGAAAGAATGGGAGACAGGTGAGTTAGTGGGTATGTGGGGGCAAGCCCCAAGCCCAAGAAAAATTCCAGAACTGGGAGGCTGTGTTTACACCTTGATTTTGCCCTGGAATGGCTGTGTGACTTGGAGCCAAGAGCTATACCGCTGATTCTTAGCATCCCTGTGCGGCAAACCCAGGGGATAAATGACCTTTCTTCATGGTGGGCTGGGAGAAAAATAGGATCCAGGAGGGAATGGGGGATGGAGGTGGGGTGCTCAGACACGTGGAGGAAGAGGGATGGACTCAACTAAACACTGAGCTAAATGTCCTTGGGCGCCAGGCGCTGTGGCTCACTCTGGTAATCCCAGCACTTTGGGAGGCCGAGGTGGGTGGATCACTTGAGGTAAGGAGTTCAAAACCAATTTGGCCAACATGGTGAAACCCCAACTCTACTAAAAATACAAAAATTAGCCAGGCATGGTGGTGCGTGCCTTTAATCCCAGCTACTTGGGAGACTGAGGCAGGAGAATTGCTTGAACCTGGGAAGCGGGGGCTGCAGTAAGCTGAGATTGCACCACCGTACTCCAATCTGGGCGACAGAGCGAGTCTCCGTCTAAAAAAAAAAAAAAAAGTCCTTGGGGTCCACAGCTTAAAAAGATAAACTTTGAAAACACATGCCCTGTCTTTCTCTCCAGGAACTGGTGAATTACAAAGAAAGCTACTTTTCAGATATGAGCACTTGCTATGCACCAAGCACTTGTCTTTTATTCTTCACAACTCCACCTCTTGAGGTTATTTGGCCTATTTTACAAGTGAGACAAATGGGTCTCAGAAATGGGATATCCCTTGTCTTCCCGGGCACTCAGCACATTAGGCGACCTCATCAGAATCTAGATTCAGAACCCTTGTTTTAAACCATAACACCATGTGGCCTCTGGTCATCATTACTTTATATCACATAAAGTGTTGTGCGACTCCTGCCAATCTGTGGTTCAGGAGGGATGCATGTGGTAGGATCCATTCTCCCAGCTTGGACAATTACAGAAGCCTTAGCCTGGCACATGGCTGCCCAATCAGAGACTACATTTCCCAGGTTTCCTTGCAGCTAGGTGTGGCCATGTGACTAAAGTTCTGGCCAATGGAATGTGAGTGGAAATAATGTAGTCAATTTATTTTGGGGGGAGGTGTGGGGGGGGGTCTCTCATTATTACCCTGGCTGGTGTGGAGCGGTACTATCATAGCTCACCAGCTCCTGGGCTCAAATGATCGTCCTGCCTCAGCCTCCCAAGTTGCTAAGAGTATAGGTGCTTGCTACCATGCCCAGCAAAATTTTAAAATGTTTGGTATAGATGGGTTCTCACTACATTACCCAAGCTGGCCTCAGACTCCTGGGCTCAAGTGATCCTTTTGTGTCAGCCTGTAAGTGTTGGTCTTACAGGCATGAGCCCCTTATGCCCAGCCTCCTTTTTCTCTCTCTCTTTTATTTATTTTTTTAGCTTACATCATTACTTAGACTGTGCAGAATTATAGTGAATTTCTGAGTCATCCCTTAAAGGAAAAGAGTGAGAACTTTCCCTTTTTCTCTCATTTCACTGGAATGCA
Organism: Pongo pygmaeus; assembly: GCF_028885625.2. NCBI lineage: Eukaryota > Metazoa > Chordata > Mammalia > Primates > Hominidae > Pongo > Pongo pygmaeus. The sequence continues at coordinate 55,896,437 of NC_072393.2, forward strand.
CAATTGAGGGCTGTCTTGGACCAGCAGATAGAGGACACAACGAGACAGAAGGAGCCTGAATCCTTGACATGGAGCCGCCATACTCCATTCCAACCACCTGTGAAGACTTTCAGGGTGAGACATTACATCTTCTGTGTTATTCAAGCTGTGTTATTTTGTGTTTTTTTGTTACGGTAGTCAAATGTATAACTTCAATATCATTGACATTCTTTTTTTTTTTTTTTGACAGAGTCTTGCTCTTTTGTCAGGCTGGAGTGCAGTGGCGTGATCTAGGCTCACTGCAACCTCTCCCTCCCAGGTTCAAGCAATTCTCCTGCTTCAGCCTCCCGAATAGCTGGCACTATGGGTGTGCACCACCACGCCAGGCTAATTTTTTGCATTTTAGTAGAGACAAGGTTTCACCATGTTGGCCAGGATGGTCTTGATCTCCTGACCTTGTGATTCGCCCACCTCGGCCTCCCAAAGTGCTGGGATTATAGGCGTAAGCCACCGCACCTGGCCTATCATTGACATTCTTATTTCACACTTGAAGGAGAAGAGACCCAGAGAGCCCTCTGCCAGCTGTTTATGACCAGTTCCAGCCGATGGAAGGGAAGTGGGCACTGGTCGATGTGTGGAAAAGACAGGCATGATCTCTTCCCCTGTTCCCCCTGCTTAATGGCTGGAAGGCAGTGGTGAGAGCAACTGTCTAGAAATGGCTGAGCAACCAGAACATAGGCGCCTGTAACCTGCTGCATTTGAAGAGCAGAGCTACTATGCTTATCAAGCATTTTATGTGCAAAAAAACAGTTCTCTTGGTTTCTCTCATGGTTGCTGAATTAATACACAAAAGATAGAATAAGTTTCCTCCCTTGTAAGATGGAGGCAGCAACACATTTCTTGCATGATTGCTCTGGGGAAGAAGTGTGATAAGAAATATTGTATCCAGTTAACTCAGCAAAATGGTGGATTACATAATTCAGGCTGGGCACAGTGGCTCACACCTGTAATCCCAGCACTTTGGGAGGCCGAGGTGGGTGGATCGCTTGAGGTCAGGAGTTCGGCCTGACCAACGTGGTGAAACCCCGTCTCTACTAAAAATACAAAAAATTAGCCAGGCGTGGTGGCAGGCACTTGTAATCCCAGCTACTTGGGAGGCTGACACAGGAGAATCGCTTGAATCTGGGAGGAGGAGGTTGCAGAGAGCCTAGATGGTGCCATTGCACTCCAGCCTGGGCGACAGAGTGAGACTCCATCTCAAAAAAAAAAAAAGGAATTCAAAAATTCCATCGCTCCATAAAAACAATGAAAAAACTAACAAAAACCATAAGAAGCAGTTTTTTCACAATTCTGGAAATTAACCAAAGGCTTGCAGCAACTCAAGGAGCATTTATTCAAGAAAAGTGACACTCGATAAAAATGGCAAGACTTGAGGAATTTTAACTTATCCTAGTCCTATCTTCCACTCCCTAGCTCAGCAGGAACCCTGGAAAATAACAGCCCACATTTCCCACAGGGAGGAAGCAGAATGAAGCTAGAACTCATTCAAAGCCTCATAACCCAAAGAAGAGTCATTCTATGATTAAGTGATGCCTGGGAAGACCCCACACAGAATATTTGTCTTTCCTTTTCAGAACTGGCAAAGCCCTGAAAGCATCTCTGATAGTTGAAGGAAAGATTTGGATGTTTGTCCCCTCCAAATCTCATGTTAAAATGTCATCCCTTGCCAGGCACAGTGGCTCACACCTGTAATCCCAGCACTTTGGGAGGCTGAGGCAGGAGGTTCACTTGAGCTCAGGAGTTTGAGAGCAGCCTGGACAACATGGTAAGACCCCATCTCTACAAAAAAAAAAAAAAAAAAAAAAAAAGTAGCCAGGTGTGGTGGTGTGCACCTGTAGTCCCAGCTCCTCAGGAGGCTGAGGTTGAAGAATCGCTTGAACCTGGGAGGTGGATGTTGCAGTGAGCCGAGATTGCGCCACTGCACTCCAGTCTGGATGACACTGAGATCCTGTCTCAAAAACAACATCAAAAAAATGTAACTCCCAGGCTGAGCGCAGTGGTTCACGCCTGTAATCCCAGCACTCTGGGAGGCCAAGGTGGGCGGATCACTTGAGGTCAGGAATTCAAGACTAGCCTGGCCACCATGGCGAAACCCCGTCTCTACTAAAAATACAAAAATTAGCCAGGCATAGTGGTGCATGCCTGTAGTCCCAGCTACTCGGGAGGCTGAGGCAGGAGAATTGCTTGAACCCAGGAGGTGGAGGTTGCAGTGAATCGAGATCACGCCACTGCTCTCCAACCTGGGTGACAGAGTGAAACTCCATCTCAAAAAAAAAAAAACAACAAAACCTGTGTGGCACCTCCTTGCTCCTGCTCTTGCCAGATGATATGCTGGCTCCATCACCTTCTGCTATGAGGCCCTGACCAAAAGCTGAGCAGATGTTGGCACCATGTTTAACAGATAGCCTGTGAAGCATAAGCCAATTAAACCTCTTTTATTTATACCCAGCCTCGAGTATTCCTTTATAGCAATGCAAGAATGGACTAACACGGAGTGGGAGAGGGAACATTTGTAAAGAAAAAAAAAAATTACGCTTGTTTTAATGTTGCTACTGCCGAAGGCAATGGATAACAGTTGGAGTAAACAATAAAAAACAAAAAATCTTAAAAGGAAAATCTGATGGACATATCTGTAGAAGCCTTGAAATGTTCCAACAAATTCCTGGGAATGTAGAAAGCCATTGGCCTGTGTAGGGTTGTGTACATGCTTGGGAAAGTTCTGAGAAGGCCCCAAGCTTTTCACTTCTGGCTGACCTTGAAACCGTGAAACGCTGCACAAGCAGGAAGGGAAGGCTAAGGTAGAGTTGTAAATTGTCTGAGTGTTAAAGGTGTGCCTCATCAGGCACACAGAGTGCCGTTTGGCAAAGACTAGAAGATTTTGTCGTTCCAGTTTAAGGAAATGTCTCTCCAGTCATTAGCTAACCACTAAAATCAGAGAACAGAGACTTCAGTGGCCAAACATGACAAAGAACACAGATATTACAGAAATAGTTCAGAAAAGTCTGTTTTTTAAAAAGCAACTACAGGTCAGGTGCAGTAGCTCACACCTGTAATTCCAACAATTTGGGAGGATGAGGTGGGAGGATTGCTTGAGCCCAGAAGTTCAAGACCAGCCTGAGCAACATAGTAAAACCTAATCCCTTAAAAAATAGTAATAAAATAGGCCGGGCGTGTTGGCTCATGCCTGTAATCCCAGCACTTTGGGAGGCCGAGGCGGGTGGATCACGAAGTCAGGAGATCGAGACCATCCTGGTTAACATGGTGAACCCTGTCTCTACTAAAAAATACAAAAAATTAGCCGGACGTGGTGGCGGGCGCCTGTAGTCCCAGCTACTCAGGAGGCTGAGGCAGGAGAATGGCGTGAACCCGGGAGGCAGAGCTTGCAGTGAGCCGAGATTGTGCCATTGCACTCCAGCCTGGGCAACAGAGCAAGACTCCATCTCAAAAAAAAAAAATAAATAATAATAATAATAAAATAAAATTAGCTGAGCTTGGTAGTGCATACCTGTAGTCCCAGCTACTCAGAAGGCTGAGGCAGGAGGACCCCTTAAGCCTGGGAGTTAGAGGCTGCAGTGGGCCACGATCATGCCACTGTACAGTGGCCTGGGCAACAGAGCAAGATCCTATCTCAAATAATAATAAAAATAAATAAATAAAAATAATAAAATGAAAAGCAACTATAACAAGCAATAATAACAACAAATCCTTATGAGTGGGGAGAATCTGTTTCTAGGGTTGCTACATTATGATACTTTATTTTTTATTTTTATTTTTTTTTTTTTGAGACAGAGTCTCCCTCTGTCCCCCAGGCTGGAGTGCAGTGGCACGATCTCAGCTCACTGCAACCTCTGCCTCCTGGGTTCAAGCGATTCCCCTGCCTTAGCCTCCCCAGTAGCTGGGACTACAGGCGCCCGCCACCACACCTGGCTAATTTTTGTATGTTTAGTAGAGATGGGGTTTCACCATATTGGTCAGGCTGGTCTCAAACTCCTGACCTCAGGTGATCTGCCTGACTTGGCCTCCCAAAGTGCTGGGATTACAGGCGTGAGCCATTGCACCCGGCTAAAGTATATTTTCTAACCTCTATGACCTCCGCAGAATGCAATTAGAAATCAGTATCAGAAAGAAATTTGGGGCTGAGCACGGTGGCTCATGCCTGTAATCCCAGCACTTTGGGAGGCCAAGGCTGTAGGATCATGAGGTCAGGAGATTGAGACCATCCTGGCTAACATGGTGAAACCCCATCTCTACTAAAATACAAAAAAATTAGACTGGTGTGGTGGCACACGCCTGTAGTCCCAGCTACTCAGGAGGCTGAGGCAGGAGAATGGCATGAAACCAGGAGTCAGAGCTTGATTGCACCACTGCACTCTAGCCTGGGCGACAGAGCAAGACTCCATCTCAAAAAAAAAAAAAAAGAGAAAAAAGAACAAAAAATAAATAAACGTGGGAAACACACAAATGTGTGGAAATTAAACAGCACACTAAAAAAAGCAATGGTGCCAGGCATGGAGGCTCACACCTATAATCCCAGCTCTTTGGGAGGCCGACTTGGGAGGATCACTTGGGCCCAGGAGTTCAAGACCAGCCTGGGCAACATAGTGAGACCTCATCTCTACAAAAAAAGTTTTTTTTAATTCGCTGGGCATTGTGGCACACATCTGTAGACCCACTACTCAGGAGATTGAGGCAGGAGAATCATCTGAGCCCAAGAGGTTGAGAGGCTGCAGTGAGCTGTAATCATGCCACTGCACTCCCGCCTGGGTGACAGAGCAACATTGTCTGAAAAAAATTTAAAAACCCAATGGGTCAAAGAAAAAAATCACAAAGGAAATTATAAGATTGTTTGAGATGAAGAATAATGAAAATACAGCATACCAGAATGTAAGTGATACAGTGAAAAAATGCTTTAAGGGAAATTTATAGCTATAAACACATTTAAAAAGAAGAAAGGGCCGGGTGCCGTGGCTCACACCTATAATCCCAACACTTTAGGAGGCTGAGGTGGGTGGATCATGAGGTCAGGAGATGGAGACCATCCTGGCTAACACGATGAAACCCCGCCTCTACTAAAAATACAGAAAAATTAGCTGGGCGTGGTGGCGGGCGCCTGTATTCCCAGCTACTCGGGAGGCTGAGGCAGGAGAATGGCGTGAACCCGGGAGGCGGAGAGTGACAGAGGAGACATTACTACCAACTGTACAGAAAGAAAAATGGTTATAAAGGAAGACTGAACAATTGTGTGCCAACAAATCAGATAATGTAGATACAGTGGAAAAATGTCTGGAAGCACACAAACTACCAAAACTGACTCAAGACCTAGAAAGTCCGAAAAGACCCATAACAAGTAAAGAAATGGAATTAAAACATAATTTTAAAACTTCCAACAAAGAAAAGCCTAGCACCAGATGGCTTCAGCAGTGAATCCTGTCGATCATTAAAAAAAAAGAATTGACAATCCATTTCAAAGTCTACCAAAAAATAGAAGGAGCAGTTTCTAACTCAGGAAATATCTGACAGTATTTCCCTGATACCAAACAAAGAGATCACAAGAAAAGAAAACCACAGACCAGGCCAGGTGTGGTGGCTCATGCCTGTAATCCCAGCACTTTGGGAGACCAAGGTGGGTGGATTACGAGGTTAGGAGTTTGAGACCAGCCTGGCCAAGATGGTGAAACCCTGTCTCTACTAAAAATACAAAAATTAGCCGGGCACGGTGGTAGGCACCTGTAGTCCCAGCTACTTGGGAGGCTGAGGCAGGAGAATCGCTTGAACCTGGGAGGTGGAGGTTGCAGTGAGCCGAAATTGTGCCACTGCATTCTAGCCTGGGCGACAGAGCAAGACTCCATCTCAAAAAAAAAAAAAAAAAAAAAAAAGAAAGAAAGAACACCACAGACCAATATCCTTTATGATTATGGTCACAAAAATCCTCAACGAAATACTAGCAAACCAAATCCAGCAGCATGTAAAAAGGATTATACATCGTGACCAAGTGGGAATTATCCCAGGAATGCAAGGTTGGTTCAACATACTAAAATCAACCAATGACTGGGCATGGGGCTCATCTCAGCAATTTGAGAGGCTGAGACAGGAGGATCACCTGAGGCCAGAAATTCTAGACCAGCCAGGTCAACATAGTGAGACTCCATCTCTACCAAAAAATTTAAAAATTATCTGGGTACAGTGGCATGTGCTTGTGGTCTCACCTCCTTGGGAGGCTGAGGTGGGAGGATTGTTTGAGCCCAGGAGGTTGAGGCTGCAGTGAGCTATGATAGCACCATTGGACTCCAACCTGGGAAACAGAGCAAGACTCTGTCTCTAAAATAAATAAATGTTACATACCGTATTAATAGAATAAAAGGGAAAAAACCACATGATCATGTCAGTTGAGAAAAAGCTTTTTACAATATATAACACCCTCTTATGATTAAAAAAAAAAAAAAACACTCAACAAACTAGAAATAGGAAGAAAGGAACTTCCTCATCCCAATAAAGGGCAGCTACAAAAATCCCACAAAATGTGATAGTTTAAAATATGTCCATAAATTCTTTCACATTCCTTTAAAACGTGGAGCCTTATTTGCCTCAGTTGAGTATGAGCTGGACTTAGTGACTCACACCCGGGAAATAGAATAAGGCAGGCTGGTTGTGGTGGCTCATGCCTGTAATCCCAGCACTTTGGGAGGCCGAGGCAGGTGGATCACCTGAGGTCAGGAGTTCAAGACCAGCCCGGCCAACAAGGTGAAACCCTGTTTCTACAAAAAATACAAAAATTAGCCGAGCATGGTGGCACACACCTGTAATGCCAGCTACTCAGGAGGCTAAGGCAAGACAATTGCTTGAACCTGGGAGGCAGAGGCTGCAGTAAGCCGCGATTGCGCCACTGCACTCCAGCCTAGGTGACAGAGACTCTGTCTCAAAAAATAAAAAAATAGAATAAAGTAGAATTGATGATATGTGAGGTAAGAGACTACTTCATAAGAGGAACTGTTTCTTATTTGCTCTCTCTTCCTCTTGGGAATGATAGCCTCAATGTCATAAGCAGCCACCTATGAAGAGGCCCATGTAGCAAGGAATTGAGGCCTCCAGCCAAGGGCAGGTGAGTGCCCCATTTTGGTAGCACAACCTCTGGCCCCAGTCCAACCTTCAGGTGACTGCAGCCCCAGCCAAAATCTTGTTTGCAACCTCATGAGACACCCTGAGCTAGGCCCACCCAGCTGAGTCCCTCCAAGTTCGTTGTTTGAAGTTTTGGTGTAATTGGTTTCACAGCAATAGAAAGCATTACACAAAGTGTCTTTCTAACCTGAAGACTCTGAAGGTCTTGGGTTTCCTGTGGGTAATTGTTCTGGAAACCAAGGCAACAGGACCTAGGGTCAGCTAATTTCTCCCAGTTACTAGCCGTATGACCTCATGGAGGGGACTTCACCTCTCTGTGCCTCTGCTTCCCTACCTGTGAAATGGAGATACAACTAACAACTACCTTCACAGGGTTCCCATTGTCCTTCCTCCTACCTGGAAACTGACACTCTCTCAACCAGGGTCTCCATCACCGCCTGGTTCTCTGTCCCCCTCTTTCCAGTTCTCTGTCCCCACCCAGCCCGTGTCTGTTCCTTCTGTCTCTGGGTCTCTATCCCCCTCCTCTATTTCTGGTCTTCTGTCTCACCCTGATTCAGCTCTGTCCCCCAAATCTCAGAGTCTCTGACTTATTTTTCCTGAGTCTCTGCCTTTCTACTCTTTAGGTCTCTGCTTCTTTTTTTTTTTTTTTTTTTTGAGATAGAGTCTCACTCTGTCACCAGGCTGGAGTGCAGTGGCACGATCTCGGCTCTCTGCAACCTCCACTTCCCGAGTTCAAGCGATTCTCCTGCCTCAGCCTCCCGAGTAGCTGGGATTACAGGCATGTGCCCCCCTCTGTCTCTGGGTCTCTGTCCTCCTCTCTCTGGGTCTCTGTCCCCTCTCTCTGGTCTTCCTTCCCCTCTCTCTGGGTCTCTGTTCCCCCCTCTCTCTCTGGGCCTCTGTCCCCCTCTCTCTCTGGGCCTCTGTTCCCCTCTCTCTCTGGGCCTCTGTTCCCCTCTCTCTCTGGGCCTCTGTTCCCCCCTCTCTCTCTGGGTCTCTGTCTCCCTCTCTCTCTGGGTCTCTCTCTATCCCCTCTCTCTGGGACTCTGTGTCCTTCTCTCTGTCCGTCCCTGCCTTCTCTCTGGATGCAGCTCAGGTGCTGGGTGCTGGTTCCAGCTCTTGCTGCCCCCCTCACCTCTCCAGCAGGCACCCCAAGGTCATTACTTTTTCCATTTCACAGAGAAGGAACTTGAAGCCGGTTAGAGGCCGACACTCCCCTGCAGCCCCACAGCGAGCTGGCGGCTGTGTCAGACCTCGATCCTGGCTGCCTGGGGCACTTTCTCAGGCTTCACGATCCAGTGGGGGATGTGACTCAGAAATAGCTCTGGTGGGAGGCAAACGGCTGCAAGTGCTGCCTGAGGGACACTCCCCAAGAGAGAGCGGAGAGCTCTTCTGTCTGAGGGAGGAGATGTCTCCCAGACATCCTTCCCAGACCAGACTCTTTGCCCTGTTCTCTGAAGCTCCTCCTCCTTCCCTCGACCCTCGCCCAGCCTCCCCTCTGGCCTCCCTGCCTCAGTCTCTCCCCTCCAAACATCCCCCACTCAGCCCAAGGGAGTCTTGGGGAGAGAAAGGCCTTTTGCATTAGTGACAAAAGCAGCAGCCTTCTTGTCTTGGTCCTGCCTCTTACAACCTCTCCAACCTTGACCTTGTGGAGGTTACTACACCACTGTCTACCTTAGTTGTTTTTTTTTTTTTTTGAGACGGAGTTTTGCTCTTGTTGCCCAGGCTGGAGTGCAATGGCATGACCTCGGTTCGCTGCAACCTCTGCCTCCAAGGTTCAAGTGATTCTTCTGCCTCAGCCTCCCACATAGCTGGGATTACAGTCATGTGCCACCACGTCCGGCTAATTGTATATTTTTCGTAGAGATGGGGTTTCTCCATGTTGATCAGGCTGGTCTGGAATTACCGACCTCAGGTGATCTGCCCGCTTCAGCCTCCCAAACTGCTGGGATTACAGGCATGAGCCACCAAGCCCGGCTTCAAAAATTTTTTAAAAAAATTAGCTGGGTAAAGCCGGGCGCGGTGGCTCATGCCTGTAATCCCAGCAGTTTGGGAGGCTGAGGCAGGCAGATGACAAGGTCAAGAGATCGAGATCATCCTGGCCAACATGGTGAAACCCCGTCTCTACTAAAAATACAAAAATTAGCCGGGCGTGGTGACGCGCACCTGTAGTCCCAGCTACTAGGGAGGCTGAGGCAGGAGAATGGCTTGAACCTGGGAGGTGGAGGTTGCAGTGAGCTGAGATCACACCACTGCACTGCAGCCTGGCAACAGAGCGAGACTCCATCTCCAAAAAAAAAAAAATTAGCTGGGTGTGTGGCATGTGCCTGTAGTTACAGCTACTTGGGAGGCTGAGGTGGGAGGATCACCTGGGCCTGGGGAGGCCAAGGCTGCAGCGAGCCAAGATTGTGCCTGGACTGTCATGCTGTCACTCCAGCCTGGGCAACAGAACAAGACCCAGTCTCAAAAAAAAAAAAAAAAAAGAAAGAAAGAAAAAAATTTGTTTAGCTGGGCACGGTGGTGTACACCTGCAGTCCCAGCTACTTGGGAGGTCAAGGTGGAAAGATCGCTTAAGCCCAAGGGTTTGAGGTTGCAGTGAGCTATTATCATGCCACTGCACTCCAGCCTGGGCAATAGAGTGAGATCCTGTCTCAAAAAAAAAAAAAAAAAAAAAAGAAAAAAGAAAGAAAAAGAGAGGCCAGGTGTGGTGGCTCATGCCCCTAATCCCAGCACTTTGGGAGGCTGAGGCGGGAGGTCATCTGAGGTCAGGAGTTCGAGACCAGCCTGGCCAACATGGTGAAACCCCATCTCTACTAAAAATACAACAATTAGTCAGGTGTGGTGGCGCTCTTGTAATCCCAGCTACTTGGGAGGCTGAGGTGGGAGAATCACTTGAACCCGAGAGGTGGAGTTTGCAGTGAGCCAAGATCGCACCACCGTACTCCAGCCTGGCTACAGAGTGAGACTCCATCTCAAAAAATAAAGAAAGAAAAAGAGATATTTGTTAAAAAGAATAAATGTGGCTGGGCATGGTGTTGCACTCCTGTAATCCCAGCACTTTGGTGGGAGGCTGAGGCCCAAAAATTGCTTGAGTTTAAGACCAGATTGCACAACATTGTGAGATCCTGTCTCTACAAAAATTATTATTATTATTATTATTATTATTATTTTTTACAGACTCTCGCTGTGTCGCCCAGGCTGGAGTGCAGTGGCGTGATCTTGGCTCACTGCAACCTCCGCCTCCCGGGTTCAAGCAATTCTCCTGCCTCAGCCTCTGCAGTAGCTGGGACTACAGGCGCCCGCCACCACAGGCACACACCATCAGGCCCAGCTAATTTTTGTATTTTTAGTAGAGACGGGGTTTCGCCATATTGGCCAGACTGGTCTCGAACTCCTGACCTCATGATCCACCCGCCTCGGCCTCCCAAAATGCTGAGATTATAGGTCACTGCGCCTGGCTTACAAAAATTTTTTTTTAAATCAGCCAGGTGTGTGCCTGTGGTCCCAGCTACTCAGAAGGCTGAGAGGGGAGGATCCTTTGAGCCCAGGAGTTCCAGGCTGCAGTGAGTTGTGATTGCGCCACTGCACTCCAGCCTGGGAGACAGAGCAAGACCCTGCCTTAAAAATAAATAAACAAAAGCTGGGCGTGGTGGCTCACGCCTGTAATCTCAGCACTTTGGGAGGCTGAGGTGGACAGATCACCTGAGGTCCGGAGTTCGAGACCAGCCTGACCAACATGGAGAAACCCTGTCTCTACTAAAAATACAAAATTAGCTGGGTGTGGTGGCACATGCCTGTAATCCCAGCTACTCGGGAGGCTGAGGCAGGAGAATGGCTTGAACCCAGCTGGGAAGCAGAGGTTGCTGTGAGCCAAGATCATGCCATTGCACTCCAGCCTGGGCAACAAGAGCGAAACTCCGTCTCAAAAAATAAATAAATAAATAAATAAAATTTAAAAATAAAGGAACAAATGTATGCATCTCCATTTTACACATGAGGAAACCAGGGCTCCCTGAACATAGAAAGTGCTAGTGAATCTTATCAGCATCATTAAGATCATGGCTATTGTTAGTGTGGTTCTCAGTATCTGGTAGAGCCTGTTTCAGGCCTGGCCCAGAGGAAGCCAGGTGTGGGGTGAGTTAAAGGACCCAGTTGTAACCCTCTATACTTTTGCCAGAAATTCCCTAAATCCCCCTAAATCTTGCTCATCTCTCAGTTTTGCCCCAGATTCTTAGCTGACTCCCCTCAGAGAACTCCTACTCACTCACTAAGGTCCAGTTGCAGGACATCCTCCTCCAGGAAGCTTTCCCTGGTACCCCCCAGCCTGACTTGAGGGGCCCTTCTCTGGGATCTCCTCCGTTAGGGAATTTCTCACCCTAGTCTGTGTCTTTTGCCCCCACCAGACTGGGAGCTCCCCAAGCACAGGGATCTGGCCTGTTTCCTGAGCCCAGCCTCACTGGGGACATTTGGGAGTGACTGTATGAACTGAAGACCACCCAGGCCAGGCACAGTGGCTCTCGCCTGTAATCCCAGCACTGTGGGAGGCCGAGGTGGGAGGATCACTTGAGCCCAGGAGTTTGAGACCATCTTGGGCAACACAGTGAGACTGTCTCTAAAGGAAGAAAAAAAAAAGACCAACTCCCAGATTCATGGCTGGCTGTCAGAGAAGGAGGAGGCAGTTCCCAGTTAGTTCCTCTGGGTCTTGAATGACCAAAACATTCTAACTCCAAATCAAAAACACCCACCCCCGTCCTAAGTATTTGCTACCACCTTGTGGAGGACCTCGGTTTTCCCCAGCGGGTGGTGTGGGGGGCCCTCACCAGGATTTCTGTGATGTCTGCATCATCCGGATCCCAGGGTAGGGTAGGGGAGGCCGGGGGCCCGGCCAGCGTGAGTTGGCCGCTGAGGTCTTCCACTGTGGAGTCTGTCCCCGTGGAGTCAGTGGGCTCCATGGCGGCCAGGTTGAGCAGTGACACATTGGTGCAGGCCGAGGACCGTTTGAGGTTCAGGCACCAGTGCATGGGCTGGTGGGACATCTGGGGCTCCACCCTGCAGAGGAGAAACAGGCAGAAAGGTGGAGAAGCAGCCCCAGGGTGTCTGGGCCCTCCTGTCTTCCTTTCTCCATACCGCACCCCCTGTGACTCCACCCTCACTGTATACAAGTTTCTCCCTTCTCTGTCCCCGCTGCCTACTTTATTCTCCTTCCCCATGCTGCCTACTTTCTTTCTTTTTTTTTTTTGAGACAGTGTCTCACTCTCTTGCCCAGGCTGGAGTGCAGTGGCGCGATCTCGGCTCACTGCAACCTCCGACTCTGGGTCCCAGTTCAAGCAATTCTCCTGCCTCAGCCTCCTGAGTAGCTGGGGTTATAGGTATGTGCCATCACGCCCAGCTAATTTTAGTATTTTTAGTAGAGATGGGGTTTCACCATGTTGGCCAGGCTGGTCTTGAACTCCTGACCTCATGATCCACCTGCCTCGGCCTCCCAAAGTGCCGGGATTACAGGCGTGAGCCACCGTGCCTGACCACCACTGTCTACTTTCTTCTTCTCCTTCCCCGCTGCCTACTTTCTCCTCCCTTCTCTGCCCCCGCCATCTACTTTCTTCTTCATTCACTAGCCTCCCTTCTCCTTCTTCCCTCCCCACTGGCTTTTTCCTCCCTCCATCCATCCCCATTACCTTTTTCCTCTCTACCTCCCTGTGACTTGATGTCTCTTCACTGCTGCCCTCTTTCCTGGCCCTCACTCACTGGCTTTTCCCCCTCCCCTTCCTCCAGCACCCACAGTCGGACTCCTGCTCTGTTGGAGGCAGTGCTGGGCATTAGAACCATCCCTGACAGGGTGCAACAAACCCACCCGTGGAACGACACGGCCTTCTTTTTCTTCGGGATCCCCTTGGCCCGGCTGGTCACCCCCCGGGGAGCCTCTGGGACTAGCTGGGAGCAGCTCTCCACCCCCGTGGGGGTGTCCCCGGCCTCATGGATCTCTTTGGACTGCCAGATCGTCTTCACCACCACGCTCGCCATGGTGTGGGGGTCTGGCTCCCAGGGAGGGGCTCCTTCCTCTGAGACTTCCTACCTACTGTGACCACAGACCCTCAGGATCCACTGTCCCCTCAGCCTGCCTCACAAAGGACCCAACCACTGGGCCCCAGTAAGTGGGGGGCACAGGGTAGGGAGAGATGCTGGCCCAGGTCATTCCCCTAGGGTTCTCAGTGGACTCCTCCTGTTCAGGATTCTAGTTACATGCCCAACGTGCCCCCCGTCTTCAGAGCTCCAGTGGATGGACTCATGCTAGCCTGTAACTTACGATGGGTCGGCTCACGGATTCTTGGGAGAGGTCCAACTTCCCTCCCCCTGAGACTAAGCGTGGGGTCACACAGCCCTGTGCACTTGTACTTGATTCTTCATGTAGCTTCCTGGATTTGACAGTTGGCTGCGGTTTGAGAGACTGTGATCAAAGAGGGCTGAGATCCAGACCCTGACCTGGAGGGTCTCATATTCTATGGGGCGTCAGGGTGGGGGAAAAGGCAATGTACAGGTAGATCAACAAGAGAAAGCTAGATGCGGTGGGCCTCAGGATCAGGGTGGAAAGTGAGGGAGGAGAGGAAGGTGGAGAGTTGAGGCAGGACAGAGGGTGGCATCCCCCTCCCCCGTTTATTTATTTATTATTTTAATACTTTTTTTTTTTTTTTTTTTGAGACAGAGTTTCTCTCTGTCACCCAGGCTGGAGTTCAGTGGCGCGATCTCAGTTCATTGCCACCTCCACCTCCCGAGGTTCAACCGATTCTCCTGCCTCAGCCTCCCCAGTAGCTGGTACTACAGGCGCTGGCCACAATGTCTGGCTAATTTTTGTATTTTTAGTAGAGATGGGGTTTCACCATGTTGGCCAGGTTGGTCTCAAACTCCCGACCTCAAATGGTCCACCCACCTTAGCCTCCCAAAGTGTGGGATTACAGACATGAGCCACCATGCTCCGCCATAATTTTTTTTTTTTTTTTTTAGATGGAGTCTGACTCTGACACCCAGGCTGGAGTGCAGTGGCGTGATCTTGGCTCATTGCAACCTCTACCTCCCAGTTTCAAGCGATTCTCCTGCCTCAGCCTCCTGAGTAGCTGGGACTACAGGTGCCCGCCCCCACACACATCTAATTTTTTTTTTGTACTTTTAGTAGAGACGGGGTTTCACTATGTTGGCCAGGCTAGTCTCCAACTCCTGACCTCGTGATCTGCCCACTTCAGCCTCCTAAAGCGTTGGGATTACAGGTGTGAACCACTGCGCCCCGCCTGCCCAGAATATTTAAAAAATATATGAAACATGTCACAAATTTGCCTGTCGTCTTTGCGCGGGGCCCATGCTAATCTTTTGTGTATCCTTCCAATGTTAATGCATATGCTGTCGAAGCGAGCACTGCCCTGCTATTTAGGGACAGACTTTTCCTGTTCTTGTGACCCTCGATGTCTCTCTTCACACTTCTCAGAAAGACTAGTTCAAACATCACTGCTAAAAGACATTTTAAATGCCGTTATCCCCAGGGAGAAAGTACTTCTTCCTGGTCATGAATGGACTCCAGTTCTTGGAACGCTTAATCTTTCTATAAAAAAGAACTGGCTGGGCGTGGTGGCTCACACCTGTAATCCCAACACTTTGGGAGGCCGAGGCGGGCGGATCACCTGAAGTTAGGAGTTCAAGACAAGCACGGCCAACATAGTGAAACCCTGTCTCTATAAAAATGCAAAAATTAGGTGAGCATGATGACGGGTGCCTGTAATCCCAGCTACTTAGGAGGCTGAGGCAGGAAAATCGCTTTAACTCGGGAGGCAGAGGTTACAATGAGCAGAGATTGAGCCACTGAACTCCAGCCTGGGCGACAGAGCTAGACTCTGTCTCAAAAAAAAAAAAAAAAAAAAAAAGGCCGGGCGCAGTGGCTCATGCCTGTAATCCCAGCACTTTGGGAGGCCGAGGTGGGCGGATCACAAGGTCAGGGGATCGAGACCATCCTGGCTAACACGGTGAAACCCTGTCTCTACTAAAAACACAAAAAATTAGCCAGGCATGGTGGCGTGCGCCTGTAGTCCCAGCTACTCGGGAGGCTGAGGCAGGAGAATGGCGTGAACCCGGGAGGCAGAGGTTGCAGTGAACTGAGATCCCGCCACTGCACTCCAGCCTGGGCGACAGAGCGAGACTCCATCTCAAAAAAAAAAAAGAAAAAAAAAAAAAGAACTTCAAGTTCTGGGATTAATAATTTTTCTTGTGTTTAATGGGGCTGCTTTATGTTCTTCAGGGGCAAACAGCAACGCCCCCCATATTAGAAATGGACTCTCCCTGTGACTAAAACAGCTGAGCAATTTCTGTCCTCCTGGAATCCAAAATGGACTTTCCCAGGCCCCTTTCCTGGAAACCCAAATGGACGCATCCATTGAGCCTGGAAGGTGGGCTCTTCTCAACCTCCTTTCCATCTCCCAGGATTCAGAATGGCCATTCCAAAGGTCCAGGACACACCCCCAAGGTTCATTCCAGGAATGCTTGGCTTCTGAGATTAGAAAAGGCTGATGGGGTGGAGTTTTGTTCCTAGAGGTGACAGAAATGGACTCTTCCAGTTCCCTTTGTCCCAAATTTCTCAATCGCCCGGGGCGTTGGGAGTTCTGGCCGTTTTGCCTTCCCCAGAGCCAGTTTACCAAAGAGCCTCTGGGGAGCTGGGGGTTGGGGATGGAGGCTGGGGCTGGGCCAAAGCAGATTCACCCATTCCTTCCTTTAACAAATGTTGAAACTCTTCAAGGCCAGGTCCCATTCTTGCCCAGAAGGCGTTCCCAGTCTGGAGGAGAGAATCAATTTTGGTTTGATATCTGCTACAATGGAGGCTGCCCGAGAGACACTGTGGTTGGACCAAAAAAAAAAAAAAAAAAAAAAAAAGCAACATGTATTGAAAAGTAAGCCAAGATACGGTTTACATTTATTTCTGCTTTTTTACTTCCAAGCTGTATGGCCCTGGGCAAGTCATTCACCCTCTCGACCTAAGGTTTAACTTCTGCTTAATGGGACTAGCCTTGAATTACTGTTTTTCACTCTGAGATTCTAGGTCTCCTGACAACTCAAGTCCCGACGCGTTGGCTGCAGAGAAGGGGGGAGGGGAGGAAGGCTTCCTAGAAGAGGATTTTAGCAGTCGGGGGTGACAGTGGAGGGAGAAAGGGAACACGGAGACGCTTGCGCAGTAAACACCGCACGCTCTCTTGCCCCGCCCAACCCCTTCTCTGCAGCAGGGAATTGCAGGCGTCGCTCCACCTATCCCAGCCGAGCGGAGTGACACCTCCTCTTCTTTCCTTCTCTACTGATCTTCGCCTTCCGCCCGCCCCACAGCCGCCCAATGGAGGGCTGAAGTAGGACAGATCTCGCCAATGCGCGACGCCTGCGGGGGAGGTCTACCCGTTCATTGGTCCCAGTCAACCTAAGTCCCGCCTCCTAGGCCCTTTCCCCGCCTTCCTTCACGTCTCTCCCTCCCTCCTTGGAGAGCCGCTAGGTCCAATCAGTGTTTGACCTGGCCGCGCGGAGGGGGCGGGCCCATGATACGCAATCGAACCCCGCCCGTCTCTCGGGCAACGCCTCCTCCCCCCCTCCCCGTTCCCAAACGGAAATAGCGGAACACGGGGCCAATCGCAGCGTCGTGCCTTTGCTTAGCAGCCAATGAGAGATGAAGTGGGGAGAAACCCGCCTGTGAGCGGCAGGAGCTCACACCAATGGGCGGCTCAGAGCTCCGGACGGCGGGCGGAGGGGAGGGGCAGGGGGCGGTGCCACGGCCTGCCAGCCCGCCCGCCCGCCCGCCAGCCAGCCCTCCCCGCGGCCGGCTCGGCTCCTTGGCGCTGCCTGGGGTCCTTTCCGCTCGGTCCCCGCTTGCCAGCCCCCGCTGCTCTGTGCCCTGTCCGGCCAGGCCTGGAGCCGACACCACCGCCATCATGCCGGCCGTGTCCAAGGGCGATGGGATGCGGGGGCTCGCGGTGTTCATCTCCGACATCCGGAACTGTGAGCGCGCGGCCGGGGGACACTGGAGACGCGGGGGAGGGGGGAGCGTGAAATTGAGGGGTTTGGGGGTCACAGAGGGACCCGGGGGATCAAGAGCCTCTGCGGCCGTATAGGGAGAGCATAGATGGGCCCCAGGAGGAACTTTAGAATGGGGGGCACCCAGGGGCTTGGGGTGTCATAGAGTGCCTCTTGAGGTGACGACACGGAGTAGCTAGAGGGGTCCGGGAGGGCTTGAAAGGGGAGGAAGCCAGTGAGGTCCCAGGGATGCGAGCATAGAGGTGTCCCCTGGGAAAGACTGAAAAGCTGGGGGATCTTACAAACGATGGGGTCAGAGGGATTCCTAATGTAGAGAAGAAGGGAAAGAAGTGCATGGGGGGGGTGCCCTGTGGAGCGATGGAATGGGAAGAGGCCAGAGGGGACCTGGAGGAAGTGGAATGCCGGAAGCCTAATGGAGCAGGGCTTGAGGTTCTGGGATAGGGGGTGTCATACAGAGGAAAGGGGTTAGATAGGTCACCGAGGCTCCTGGCCAGTGGTATAGAGGAGGCCTGAGAGTGGTTGAAAGTCCACGAGTTTGGGGCAGGGAGATGATGGGAGGGGGAGACTATAAGGACACCCTGGTGAGGGATACAGGGGCTTCAGGGTGGGAGATTGCTTAGAAGACATGGAAGGCAGTGTGGAGGGGGCTAGAGGGGCAGCTGAGGGGAAAGGAGGGACCCAAGGAACACAGAAGAAAAGAGCTGCTGGTGTAAGGTCTTGGGAGAACCTGTGACAGGGAACGGGGGCCTGGAAAGGAGAGGACGTTAGAGTGGGGGATTGGGGAAAGGGTAGAAGAAGGAGCGCCCAGACCTCAAGGAAGGCGTCGGGTTCTGAAGTGCTTGAGGGGTAGAGATCTGGAAAGCTAGGAATAGGGGAAGTCTAATCCCAGAGAGAGGTCAGGGGTCAGGCAGCAGGACAGGCAGAGATCTGAGCCCTTTTCTATTTGACCACAGTAATATGGGGACGGTGGTCCCTGCCAGGAAGAGTTGTCGTGACGATGGGAATCCTGGCGGCAAGTCAGCTCTCAACTCCTGGGAATGGCTGTTGGTGATTGGAGCTGCCAGGAGTCTTCAGAGGCTGTATCCGCATGGGCTCTGGGGTCAGCCAGACTTGGGTTTGCGTTTGAGCACCGCCACTCCCTGGCTGTGTGACCTTGAATGAGGGACTTCACCTCTCGGTTTCCTCATCTGATCGTATCTTCCTGAGGTGCTTGTGACAATGCCCCTCAGGCCTTTCACTCGTTCCAGGCCCCAGATGGAACTTGGCTATTGGTTTTACTCCCTTGGCTCTGTAAAGTACCCAGTGATGGTTGTTGTTTTAGAATTTAACTGTTATGGAAGGATCTGGCATGTAATAGGTGCTCAGGAAACAGGAGGGTGGAAACGGTTGAGTATCAGTTGGAGGAGAAATGATCACTTGTTATGACAAGGGGTGGAGCGATGGGGGTTGTGGAGGAGCTGGGAGCCACTGTTAGCAGATGTGGGCTGCCTCTGTTACCCACCAGCGATGTGACCCTCCACGAGTCGTTTAACCTCTTTCAGGACGTTTTCTTGTCTGCAAACTTCATTCATAACAGTGTCTTGCCTCTGAAGGCTCATTTATTCATTCATTCACTTGACAAATACTTTTTGATTGCTCTAGTGTTGTCCAGGCCCTGTTCTAGGTACTGGGGTGACAATAGTGAACAGAAATTCCTCTTCTTGCTGGGCATGGTGGCTCATGCCTGTAATCCCAGCACTTTGGGGGGCCGAGGCAGGCGGATCACCTGAGGTCAGGAGTTCAAGACCAACCTAGCCAACATGGTGAAACTCTGTCTCTACTAAAAATACAAAAATTAGCCAGGTGTGGTGGTGGGTGCCTGTAATCCCAGCTACTCAGGAGGCTGAGGCAGGATAACTGCTTGAACCCGGGAGGCGGAGGTTGCAGTGAGCCAAGATCACACCATTGCACTCCAGGCTAGGCAACAAGAGTGAAACTCCGTCTCCAAAAATAAAAAAAAGAAAAAGAAACTCCTGTTCTTGGGAGCTCCCTTCTCCGAGGAAGACAGAACATATGCACAGGGAACATCCTGAGATACAACCTCAGGACCTGACTGGTGCCGTGAAGAAAAATAAGGAGAAAATGGTCAGGAGAGGGACTAGGATGGAGAGGGTACTCAGTAGGCCTCGTGAAGGAAGTCATATCTGAGTGGAGCAAGCCCTGTGGATTTTGGAGGAAAGGGGTCCCGGCACAGGGAGGTGCATTCAAAGGTCCTGAGATTGCGGCATGCTTGACATGTGTTCGAGTGAGAGGGAGGTCAGTGTGGCTGGAGCTGAGGGAGTGAAGGGGAGAGAGGGCGGGTGTGGAGGGGAGTGGGAACAGGATCCGGAAAGGCTTTCTGGGCCATGGTGAGCACTTTGGCCTTTGTCTGCGTGAGAATATTTTGAGCAGAGGAGGGATGTGACCGATTGATGTTTTAAAATAATTCCTCTGGCTGCTGTGAGAACAGATTCTAGAGGTAGCCGTGGAAGCAGGGAACCAAATTAGGAGGGTGTTGCAGGCCTCTGGGTGAGAGATGGTGCTGGCTTAACAGGGTGAGAAGGGACTGGTGAGAAGTGGGTTGGTGATACATTTTTTTTTTTTTTCCGAGACAGTCTGTTGCCCAGGTTGGAGTGCAGTGGCATGATCATACCTCACTGCAACCTCCGCCTCCCAGGTTCAAGCAATTCTCATGCCTCAGCCTCCCCTGTAGCTGGGATTACAGGCACCCGCCACCATGCTTGGCTAATTTTTGTATTTTTAGTAGACACAGGGTTTCACCATGTTGGCCAGGCTGGTCTCGAACTCCCAACCTCAAGTGATCTGCCCGCCTTGGCCTCCCAAAGTGCTGGGATTATAGGCGTGAGCCACTGCACACGGCCTGGGATACAATTTGAAGGAAAAACTGTCAGGATTTGCAAAGGGATTTGATGATGGGGGTTGGGGAAGGAAAGAGATTGTCCCGTCACTGCAGGACCCCAGAGAGGAGCCAGAGGACAGAGGGGAGAGGCAGGCTTGGGGCACTGGTAGTAATTTAGCTGCGGGAATTAGGGCTGGAGAATCAGGGGCCTTTTCTTAGCAAGCGTATGTTGAACGGCTGGTATGTCTCAAGAATTGTGTTGAATGCTGGGGACGCTGGTGAACAGGACAGACTTGTCCACACCCCCATGAAGCTCCCAGCCCCGTGGCGGAGAAGGTGCAACATACAAATTGCAATTGTCCTTCACACTAGTACCTGGACACGGATGTTCACAGCAACATTATTCATGATAGCTGGAAAACGGAAATGGGCCAAATGCCCATCAACTGAGAAATAAACAAAGTGTGGTCTATGTAATGGAATATTACCGGGCCTTAAAAAATAATGACGTCCTGCTACGTGCTGCCACAGGGATGGACCTTGAAACCATGACACCAAGTGAAAGAAGCCAGACACAGGAGGCCACGTGTTGTATGATTCCATGTAGATAGAGTATTTCGAATAGGCAAATCCATGGAGACAGAAAGGAGATTAGCGGTTGCCTAGAGTAGGGGCTGGTGGGATGGGGAGTGACTGCTCATGAATGCAGAGGTTCTTTTTTTATTTTTTGAGACGGAGTCTCGCTCTGTCGCCCAGGCTGGAGTGCATTGGGGTGATCTTGGCTTACTGCAACCTCCGCCTCCCAGGTTCAGGCGATTCTCCTGCCTCAGCCTCCTGAATAGCTGGGATTACAGATGTGCGCCACCACGCCTGGCTAATTTTTGTATTTTTAGTAGAGACGGGGTTTTTACATGTTGGTCAGGATGGTCTCGAACTCCTGGCCTCAGGTGATCCACTACCCTAGCCTTCCAAAGTGCTAGGATTACAGGTGTGAGCCACCATGCCCGGCAGCATTCAGAGCTTTTTTTGGGTTCATGAAAAAGCCTACAGCTGGACACGGCACATGCTTGTAGTCCCAGCTACTTGGGAGACTGAGGTAGGAGGATCATTTGAACCCAGGAGTTCGAATCCAGCCCGGGCTACATAGTGAAACCTCATCTCTTAAAAAAAAAAAGAAAAAAAAGAAATGTTCTGGAATTCGATAGTAGTAATGGTTGCACAACATCATGAATGTACTAAAGAACACTGAATTGTTCATTGTAAAAGAGTCAATTTTATGGCATGTGAATTGTATCTCTCTCTTTTTTTTTTTTGTGACAGTCACAAAAATGGCACAATCTTGGCTCACTGCAGCCTCCACTTCCCAGGTTCAAGTGATTCTCCTGCCTCAGCCTCCCGAGTAGCTGGGATTCTAGGCGCCCACCACTATGTCCCGCTAATTTTTGTATTTTTAGTAGAGGTAGGGTTTCACCATGTTGGCCAGGCTGGTCTCGAACTCCTGATCTTGAGTGATCTGCCTGCTTCAGCCTCCCAAAATGCTGGGATTACAGGTGTGAGCCACCGCGCCCGGCCGTATCTCAATTTTTTTTTAAATGGGGAAAGAATTTGCAGCTGTCGTAAGCCCAGTGAGGAAGAGGGCCGTGGTGTTGAGAGCATGGGGGTCCTGTGTGGTCAGCGAGCTCCGGCCTGGCTTTGCTTCACAAGAGATCCTTGGAGCTATGTGGGCAGGAAGTGGGGGAGTTACCTAGGCTGAGGGCAGTGAGAAGAGCTGTGAAGGCAGAGGCGGGGCAAGTGCAAAGGTCCTGACTTCCCGGCGCCATGGCGGGCATCTCTAGTCCCAGCTACTCAGGAGGTGGAGGCAGAAGGATTGCTTGAGGCCAGGAATTTGAGACCAGCCTCGGCAACATAGCAAGACCCCGTCTCTCTTTTTTTTTGAGAGTCTGGCTCTGTCATCCAGGCTGGAGTACAGTGGCGCGATCTCAGCTCGCTGCAACCTCCACCTCCTGGGTTCAAGCTATCCTCCTGCCTCAGCCTCCTAAGTAGCTGGGACTACAGGCGCATGCCATCATGCCCCAGCAAATTTTTTTGTATTTTTCTTAGAGTTTTTTTTTTTTTTTTTGAGATGGAGTCTCGCTCTGTGGCCCAGGCTGGAGTGCAGTGGTGCGATCTCCTCTCACTGCAAGCTCCACCTCCCGGGTTCACGGAGATGGGTTTTTATTATGTTGCCCAGGCTGGTCTCAAATTCCTGGGCTCAAGTGATCTGCCTACCTCGGCCTCCCAAAGTGCTGGGATTACAGGAGTGAGCCTCTGTGCCTGGCCCCCTTCTCTATTTTCAAGAATTCTTTTTTTTTTTGGAGACGGAATCTCACTCTGTCCCCCAGGCTGGAGTGCAGTGGTGCGATCTCAGCTCACTGCAAGCTCTGCCTCCCGGGTGCATGCCATTCTCCTGCCTCAGCCTCCCGAGTAGCTGGGACTACAGGCGCCCGCCAACATGCCCGGCTAATTTTTTGTGGTTTTTTTTAGTAGAGATGGGGTTTCACCGTGTTAGCCAGGATGGTCTCGATCTCCTGACCTTGTGATCTGCCCGTACCGGCCTCCCAAAGTGCTGGGATTACAGGCGTGAGCCACCGCGCCTGGCCCAAGAATTCTTTCTGGAAACAAAAAAAGGCCCTGATGCCCCACTGAGACCCTGAGAAAAGGGCTGTGTGGCTGGTGCAGAGAGGGATGGGATCTGACGCTGGGGAGTGGGCAGAGGCTAGGTCTGTGTTTGTCCTGAGAGCTCTGGCGAAGGTTTCAAGCAGGAGCGAGGGAAGAGAAGGGTGGAGGGATGTGGAGGAGGAGGTGGGGAGAGGCAGGGCTCAGAGAGGAGCAGAGGGAAGAGTGTGGAGCCAGCCTGCAGGAGGATCTGAAGGGCACAGTGGGGCTAGGGGGAAGGGTCTAGAAGGTGAAAGGCAGGCTCTAAGGAGGGCAGGGAGGGCAAATTCTGCAGATAAGGGGGAGAGGTTGAGGCTGGGCCCAGCCTGAGGGTGTGTTCTGTCCTCCTGTCTGCAGCAGGAATACAGCAGAAGTATTATCTCACAGGGAGCAAGGGCTGGGGCTGCCTCCTATCTAGGCAGAGTCTGGCTGGAGTGGGCCTTAGGAGAGTTGGACGAGTGAGCCAATGGGAGCAGGGTGCTGGCTGCACACTGCCCTGAGCTCTTCCATCAGAGCATATCCCACTCCAAATGGTGATCCACTGCAGTGGTGACATCGAGCCCAGGCCCTGGGTCTCACTCCAGCTTTGTCCTCTGTAGGTTCTAGCCCATGGGAGGCCTCAGGAGATGATTGCCAGTTGAATGAATGAATGAATGAATGAATGATGGAACCAGTCTTTCTTGAGTTCCAGCTGGGTGCCAGGAACTGTTCTAGGTGATGGGGCTACAGCAGTGAGCAGAAGTTCCTGCCCTAGGGTGCTCACGTTCTAGAGAGGAGATGGGCCACTACACAGGTGAATATTTTGGGGGCCAGACAGGTGGGAGTAGGTGTTGGTGGAAAATGAGGCAAGGGAAGGGCTTGGGGATGGAGTTAAGGATGATGCTCTTATATAGGCTGGTCAGAGAGTGTCGCTGAAAAGGTGGCATTGGAGCAGAGAATCTAATTAAGTGGGGGAATGGTGCATGCATGACTCTGGAAGAGGGAGCTGCCTGTGCAAAGGCCCTGAGGCAGGATTGTGCTTGTAGTGGAGCAGGGACTTAGAAAAGGAGGAGGAGAGGACGGCTCCTGCCTTGGAGAGAGAGGACAGGAGAACCGGCCAGAGAGGGAACAGGGTAGATGGTGCAGCCCCTTGTGGGCTGCAGTGAGGACTTTACATTTACTTCGAACCTGCTGGGAGCCATGGAAGGGTCTGGAGGAGTGCTGGGGTCTGACTCAAGTTTTCACATGATCCGTCTGGCCTCTGTGAAGAGCACAGGAAGTCAAACAGATTTCAGTTTGGTATCCCTTAAGAACGGGACAGATGCAGGCCTGAGCCCCAGCCCCACCCGTTTCCAGCTGGTTATTGTGTGATGGCTTTGGTCCACAAATCCGCATTCAACACCTCCCCTGTGCCAGGCTGCCCTGGGCCCTGAGAACACTGTGAGGACTGAAGCAGCCGTACATCCCTGGCGTCATGGCACTGGTGTTCCGATCCAGGAGGAAATGAACATGCAAGCCCTTAATATGTAAGGAGGCAACTCAGGCAGGGTCTTGGTGGCCCAAATAGTTTGCCCCGCTGAGCAGGGGGGCTGAGCAGGAGAATGAGAGGGTTTGATTTTGTTATTTACGAAGAATATATTTTCATCACCCAGGAATAGTGATGACCTTGAGAATATGAGTGGTGTAACCCAGCACCAAAATGCAAGCCATATATATGTTGAAATTTTCTTTTCTTTTTTTCTTTTTTTGAGACAGAGTCTTGCTCTGTCCACGCCCGGCATATGTTGAAATTTTCTTGCCACATTACAAAAGCAAAACAGGGGCCAGTTATGGTGGCTCACGCCTGTAATCCCAGCACTTTGGGAGGCCGAGGCAGGCGGATCACGAGGTCAGGAATTTGAGACCAGCCTGGCCAACATGGTGAAACTCCGTCTCTACTAAAAATACACAAATTAGCCGGGCCTCGTGGCACACCTGTAGTCCTAGCCACTCGGGAGGCTGAGGCAGGAGAATCGCTTGAACCCAGGAGGTGGAGGTTGCAGTGAGCCGAGATTGTGTCACTGCACTCCAGCCTGGGTGACAGAGAGAGACTCTCTCAAAAAAAAAAAAAAAAAAAAAAGAAGCAAAGCAAAACAGGCTGAGCACGGCAGCTCACGCCTGTAATCCCAGCACTTTGTGGGGCCGAGGCGGGCAGTTCGGTTGAGCCCAGGAGTTTGAGAACAGCCTGGGCAACAAGATCCTGTCTCTCCCCCATACAAAAAAACTTTTTAAATTAGCCAAGCATGGTGGCATGCACCTGTAGTCCTAGCTTCTTGGGAGGCTGAGATGGGAGGATGGCTTGAGCCCGGGAGGTCGAGGTTGCAATGAGTCAAGATCGCACCACCACACTCCAGCCTGGACAATACAGCAAGACCCTGTCTCCATATATTTTTTTAAAAAGCAAAACAACCAGTGAAATTCATTTTAATATCTTTTCTTTACCCTAGTATATCCAAAATATTATTTCAGTGTGTAATCAGTGTTTTTTGAGATGGAGTCTTGCTGTATGGCCCAGGCTGAGTGCAGTGTCAGGATCTCAGCTCACTGCAACCTCTACCTCCCAGGTTCAAGCGCTTCTCCTGCCTCAGCCTCCCTAGTAGCTGGGACTACAGGCGTGCACCACCATGCCCGGCTAATTTTTGTATTTTTAGTAGATATGGGATTTCGCCATGTTGGCCAGGCTGGTCCCAAACTCCTGACCTCAAGTGATCCACCTGCCTCGGCCTCCCAAAGTGCTGGGATTCCAGGTGTGAGCCTGTGTTACCCAGGCTGGTCTCAGATTCCTGGGCTCAAGTGATCTGCCTGCCTCAGCCTCCCAAAGTGCTGGGATTACAGGCGGGAGGCATTGCACCCAGCCTCCAGAAGGCTTTCTGAGGATTCAGGGCTGTTGGGGCTTGTACAGGAAACACATCAGGTCTTGGTCTCAGGAGAGGAAATGTCCTTGGTCTAGAAGGCTCTGAAGGCCTTTGCGGTGAGATGCTGGGTAATGCCTGTGTTACCTTCATAAATGCACATTAGTCCCTCCAGGGCAGGGCCCAGGTTTGACAGGATGCCTTTGCTGGTAGTAACAGACCCACCCTGATCTGGGGCTTACATGTTTAGGGACGGCGTTATCTCCCCTAACCAGAAGCCCCAAGGTAAGGCAGCTCCCTGGCACAGTCAGCACTTCCCTTGACTCTGCCTTATTCTGCCTGGAGCAAGACGTTGGCCGCCTTTGCACCTGAACACCCCTCACGGCAGCAGCCGCTGGACGGAGCACGGCCTGCCGCTCCCATGGCCACCCCCCAGCACCTCAGGAAACTCTGGAGAGGCTGCGTGGTCTGGCCCCACCTGCTGTGCTCTTCTCCCCGCCCCCACCGCCGCCCGCATCCTCAGACTCTGTGCCTCTTTCATCACCGTCCGCCTGCCTTGCCTCATGCTGTCCTACCTCCAGGCCATTGCACCTGCTGGTCCTCCTGCCCAGAGCGCGCCTCCCCTTGTTTCTGCCTCGTCCATTTCAGCCTCATCTTTTGATCCTCAAATCCCAGCAGCTGTGTACAGAGAAGCCTTCCCCGTCCCCTGCGCCGTTCTCTCAGCGCCGAAATGTGTATACCTCTTTCAGAATACTTGCCGCTGTCCCTGTCTTCCACCACTCCAATCCAGGGATGCCTCGAGAGCAGGGTAGATGTGACTCATCCTTAAGCCTGGCCCCAGAAATCCCACTGTGAATGAGAGAATCCCTTTAAAACTCCCTCACAGGCTTGCTTGCCTCCTGTGACAGTGAGCTCATTCCCTCTGTTGCTGGCCCTGAGTGCTGGGTCATCCTTTCCATGATCCTGGTCTGTCAGAGCTGCCTCAGCCCTTTCCCCAGGCGCCACCCCAGTAGCACCCATACAGTATCCCTGGGCTCCCTGGCCATCACGGGCCTTTAGATCTTTGCAGAGCTGGGCCTCTGCCAGAGCCCTCCCTTTGGGGCCACAACTGCTCCTTTTTTGAAGACCGAGAGCTTTTCTTCTCTCTCTGAATTCTTTGTTTTATAGCAAATTATACCAGTTATGCAGAAGATAGCATCAAATAGATGTGGACCATTTAAAGCCTATTTAAAGGCCGGGCGCAGTGGCTCATGCCTGTAATCCTAGCACTTTACTTTGGGAGGCCGAGGCGGGTGGATCACTTGAGGTCAGAAGTTCGAAACCAGTCTGGTCAACATGGTGAAACCCTGTCTCTACTAAAAATACGGAAAAAAAAAAAAAATAGCTGGGCGTGGTGGTGGGTGCCTGTAATCCCAGCTGCTCAGGAGGCTGAGGTAGGAGAATCACTTGAACCTGGGAGGCGGAGGTTGCAGTGAGCCGAGATGGTGCTATTGCACTGTAGCCTGGGTGACAGAGCGAGACTCTGTCTCAAGAAAAAAAGTAAAAATAAAGCCTATTTAAAGAAAAATAAACATATATATGCATATTTGTGTATACATGTAAATATGTTTTAAATACAATTTAAATAATACTTTAAAAAGAGATTTCCGGCCGGGCGCGGTGGCTCACGCCTGTAATCGCAGCACTTTGGGAGGCTGAGGCGGGTGGATCATCAGGTCAGGAGATTGAGACCACCCTGGCTAACATGGTGAAACCCCGTCTCTACTAAATATACAAAAAATTAGCTGGGCATGGTGGCGGGCGCCTGTAGTCCCAGCTACTTGGGAGGCTGAGGCAGGAGAATGGCGTGAATCTGGGAGGCAGAGCTTGAAGTGAGCAGAGATGGCGCCACTGCACTCCAGCCTGGGCGACAAAGCGAGACTCCATCACACACACAAAAAAAACCAAGAAATTTCCTGGCAGTGAGCGGTGGCCCATGCCTATAATCACAGCACTTTGGGAGGCTGAGGTGGGTAGAGGAGTTGAGACCACCCTGGGCAACATGGCAAAACCCTATCTCTACAAAAAATAGAAAAAAAATTAGCTGAGTGTGGTGGCGCACCTCACAGGCCCAGCTACCTGGGAGGCTGATATGGGAGGGTCACTTGAACCCAAGGGGCCAAAACTGCAGTGAGCTGAGATCACACCGTTGCATTCCAACCTGAGTGAAAGAGTGAGAACCCGTCTCAAAAAAAAGAGAGGAAATCTATATATTATACATATAATAATATGTATTTCTTTAAATGAATACTAAAGAAATATGTAAATATATAAGTACATATGATATATATTTCTTTAAATTTAAAGAATATTTGAAGAATACATATACATGCACATATTTGTGTATATATTTAAATCTTTTGAAGTACAATTGAATGAATACACTCGTGTATTACTTAACGATGGGGATATGTTCTGAGAAATGCATCGTTAGTTGGTTTTGTCATGATGTGAACATCCTGGAGGGTGCTTACACAAATCGAGATGGTATAGCCCACCACTCACTGAGGCTCTGTGGCCCAGCTTGTTGCTGCTGGGCTATAAACCTGCACAGTGGCCAGCCACGGTGGCTTACACCTATAATCCCAGCACTTTGGGAGGCTGAGGCGGGCAGATCACTTGAGGTCAGGAGTTTGAGACCAGCCTGGCCAACGTGGTGAAACCTCGTCTCTACTAAAAATACACTAATTAGCTGGGTGTGGTGACGCATGCCTGTAATCCCAGCTACTCAGGAGGCTGAGGTAGGAGAATCACTTGAACCCAGGAGGCGGAGGTTGCAGTGAGCTGAGATCACGCCATTGCTCTGCAGCCTGGGTGACAAGAGCGAAACTGTGTCTCAAAATAAAACAAAAAAACCTGCACAGCATGGGACTGTCCTGTAGGCAACCGTGACGCAGTATTTATGCATCTAAACATAGAAAAGGTACAGTAGAAATAAGGCATTAGAATCGTATGGAACCACTGCAGTGTGTGCGGTTTGTTGTTGACTGAAATGTTAATATGCGGGGCAGGACTGTATTGAAATAATACATATTATTTAAATTAAGTAATACATATATATTTAAATAACACATATATTCTTTAAATATGTGTATACTCTTTATATATACTATATTTATGGTACGCATATGTATATATACATATTTATGACAAAACCATATATATATATAGGCCAGGCATGGTGGTTCATACCTGTAATCCCAGCACTTTGGGTGGCTGAGGCAAGTGGATCACTTGAAGTCAGGAGTTCGAGATCAGCCTGGGCAACATAGTAAGACCTCATTGCTACAAAAAAAAAAAAAATTAGGGCCGGGCTCAGTGGCTCACGCCTGTAATCCCAACGCTTTGGGAGGCCGAGGTGGGCGGATCACGAGATCAGGAGATTGAGACCGTGCTGGCTAACATGGTGAAACCCCATCTCTACTACAAATACAAAAAATTAGCTAGGGGTGGGTGGCAGGCGCCTGTAGTCCCAGCTACTCGGGAGTCTGAGGCAGGACAATTGCTTGAACCTGGGAGGCGGAGGTTGCAGTGAGCTGAGATTGCGCCACTGCACTCCAGCCTGGGTGACACAGTGAGACTCCGTCTCAGGAAAAATAAAAATAAAAAAAAATTAGTTGAATGTGGTGTTATGCACCTTTAGTCCCAGCGACTTCGGAGGCTGAAGCATGAGAATCACTGAACCTAGGAGGCAGAGGTTGCAGTGAGCCGAGATCGCGCCACTGCACTCCAGCCTGGGCTACAAAAAAAAAAAACAACCAGAAACGGGCAAAATTAATTTTAATAATATGTCTATATAACCCAGTACACCCAAATTATTATTTCAGCATGTGATCAATACTTTATAATTTGTATTGTTTTATTTAGTTGACACACAAGTTCTCACTATGTTGTCCAGGCTGGTCTCCAACTCCTGGGCTCAAGCCATCCTCCTGCCTTGGCCTCCCAAAGTGCTGGGATTACATGCGTGAGCCACCACGCCTAGCCCCTATAATTTTTACTGAAATATTTTACGTTTTTTCTCCACACTGTCTTCTAAATCCCATGTATGTTTGCTGTTGACAGCCCCTCTCAGTTTGGAATGGCCACATTTCAGGATCTCAGGAGCCACTGGCTGGCAACTGCTGTATTGGATGGTGCAGCGCTAGGGTCCCCTTAGCACTGATCAGGAGGTGCTAATAGAGGGGCTTCCTGGAGGAGGTGATATCTGAAGTGAGGCTTATGGGAGCTTCCACAGAAGTTGGGAGCAGGGACAAGACAGGATTTCTAGAGAGAAGGATGGCACATATACTTGCTTTCTCAGTTATTGATTCATTCGTTGAATGCACACCCCACCCTGCTGGGGACTACGCCCTGAAGGATGTGGGTCAGAGCAGATCTCTGCCCCTTAGATAACTAGACATTTATAGAGCACCTGCTGTATGCAGGGCACTGCTCTAGGAGCTCCCTCCTGATGCTTGTAGTCTGAAGTGAGAGGAAGTTCGACAGTGGAGAGAAATAAAATTGAGACATAGTGAAATGTACCAGAGAGGACTTTTTGAAAAATAACTCTTTAAGCAGAATAATAAAGAATTGACTTTAAAGAAGTGAAACGGAACGGCCTTTCAGAGGTGGCAGGAGCCGAGACCCAAATGATGGGAAGATGACAGGGGAGGGGTGGCCCCAGGAAGAGGGCACAGCTTGTGTGAAGGCCCTTGAGGCAAGAGGATGTGCGTGTTCCTGGAGCAAAATGGAGGCCAGGGGGCCTGGATGGACAGTAGGGGTCTGAGGGGTGACACCAGCAGGGTGGCTGTGACAGGGGCAGAGGGCTTGATGGGCCGTGGAGTGGAGCACCCCCAGCTGGCATCACAGAGCCCAGGATATGGAAACACGAGGGAGGCAAGAAAGCCAGAGGGGAGGCTGCTTCACTGACCCGAGCGAGTGAGCTTGGGGTCTGGATGAAGTGGTCACTGTGGAGGTGCTCAGGACACGTTCTGAAGGTCAAGCTAGGAGGAGGAGGCTGGGCACAGTGGCTCATACCTGTAATCCCAGCATTTTGGGAGGCTGAGGTGGGAGGATCGCTGGATCCCAGGAGTTTAAGGTCACAGTGAGCTATGATTGCACCACTGCACTGCAGCCTGGGCGACAGTCTAAGACCCTGTCTCAAAAATAAATTTAAAAGGACGAGGCAGTAGCCTGATTGGTGTGAGGATGTCCAGGTTCTGTTTGGAGGAGAAGAGGGCATGGTGGAACCTGTCAAGGGAGGGATGAAGTCTGGGGTGAGTGGAACAGGGACAGGAGAAGCAGAGAGGGCAGCTGAGAGCATCCAGTCGGATTGTGCTCCGAAGGGGGTGCTGTAGGGCATTGAGGAGCACGGAGGAAACAGAGACCTGGCCTGTAGGATCAGGGGAGGCTTTCTGTGCTTATTCCACAAGCAGGTCCTATCAGAGGTGTAGGAGTGTCCCAGACAAATTGGGGAGAGGTTGGCAGCCAGGGGACAGGAGGCAGTGGGGACAGGCCACGCGGGAGAGGACAAAGCCATGGCTGTGGGGACAAAGGGGGTGAGAACAGCACCCAAGGGTCTGACCTGGTGACTGGGTGGACAGTGGGACCTTCAGGGGATTGAGAACTGGGAGAAGAGGCAGTGAGCTCAGTGGTAGGGGTGAGCACCCTGTGGCCAGCCAAGCTCTTCATTCATTCATTCATTCATCACATGTTCATTGCATGTGGGGAGTGGGGACAGGAGTTCTCAGGGAGCGTGTCTGGGGCCCTGAGGAGCCCCACAGATCGGGGCCACAGTGGGAAGAGGAAGGAGAGAGAAAGTCAGGGACAGCCCAAGGGTGTGTGCTCTGTGCTGTGGGGCTCAGCCAGCGGTGGTTCTTCCCTCTTTGAAACTCCCAGCCAGAGAAGGGGTCCTGGCCTGTCCTGAGCCCCAGGGCTTGGGGGTGGAGAAGAGCTGCCCTTCCTGCTGGGTGGGGCCGCGCCTAGGAAAGAGAGGGCAGGTGGCTGACTCCCCAGACCCCTCGCCACCTACCCTCCTCCTCCTCTCCCAGGTAAGAGCAAAGAGGCGGAAATTAAGAGAATCAACAAGGAACTGGCCAACATCCGCTCCAAGTTCAAAGGTAGGCTGGGGGCCCAACTTCTGGCTCTGAGGGAGGAGGGGGCTGGGAGCTGGGGCTCCTGTGACCCTTCCTGATTTCTGGCTCCCCTTTCCTCCTTCCTCTGCCCTAGGAGACAAAGCCTTGGATGGCTACAGTAAGAAAAAATACGTGTGTAAACTGCTTTTCATCTTCCTGCTTGGCCATGACATTGACTTTGGGCACATGGAGGCTGTGAATCTGTTGAGTTCCAATAAATACACAGAGAAGCAAATAGTGAGTCTGGAGAGGGGGGTGCCAGGGCCTGGACTCCTGGGTCTGCGGGGGAGGGGGCTGGAGGTCTGGACTCCTGGATCTGAGGGAGGAGGGGGTCTAGGGGTCTGGACTCCTGGGTATGAGGGAGGAGGGGGTCTGGGGGTCTGGACTCTCAGGTCTGAGGGAGGAGGGGCCTGGGGGCCTAGACTCGTGGGTCTGAGGGAGGAGGGGCCTGGGGGCCTGGACTCCTGGGTCTGAGGGTTGGATCTGGGGCCACTCAGTCACAAGGCTCCTAGCCATCCACGACCTCCCTCCCCACAGGGTTACCTGTTCATTTCTGTGCTGGTAAACTCGAACTCAGAGCTGATCCGCCTCATCAACAACGCCATCAAGAATGACCTGGCCAGCCGCAACCCCACCTTCATGTGCCTGGCCCTGCACTGCATCGCCAACGTGGGCAGCCGGGAGATGGGTGAGGCCTTTGCCGCTGACATCCCCCGCATCCTGGTGGCCGGGTAAGGCACTGGGGACCCGTTGGCAGTGGGGGGCATGGGGGTGATGAGTCCCAGCCAAATGTGAGGCTCAGAGAGGCTCTGTCGCCTGCCCAAGGTCTCCCAGCCACGATGTGGGCTAACGCTGGGCTGGGGACCCAGTGTTTCCGGTGGCAGCCCCATACTTGTCTCTTCCAATGATACGAAGCTGACTTGATGGTGTGAGGCTGCTTCCCCGCAAAAGCCAGTGGAGTGTCTCTGAACTGCAGAACTGTAACACCTACGATAAGAGGGATAACTATGCTATGTGGGTGACGGCCCTCCAGAACTTCCTCATCTTCTCCATTCATTCACCAAACATTTACTGAGCACCTACTATGTGCCAGGCACTGTGCTGATTGCTGGGGATGTTGTATTGTCCAGAGGTGGACATGGTCATTGCCCTCCTGTGTTCATGGTCTGGAGCAGGAGACAAATGGTGATGGAAGAATTGCAGGATGAAGTGTAGAATTTGCCAGGTGCGATGGCTCATGTAATCGCTGCATTTGGGGAGGCTGAGGCAGGTAGATTGCTTGAGTCTAGGAGTTCGAGACCAGCTTAGGCAACATGGCAAAATCCCAATCTCTACTAAAAATACCAAAAATTGCCAGGGCATGGTGGCGTGCGCCTATAGTCCCAGCTACTCGGGAAGCTGAGGTGGGAGGATCTCCTGAGCTGGGGAGGTCAAGGCTGCAATGAGTTGTGATTGTGCCAGTGTATTCCAGCTTGGTGCACACAGGTGGGACTTCTATTTCTGGCAGTGTGGTCAACTAGATACCTGACTCATGTTCTCCGTGAAACCTAACTGTCAATATTGGATAAAAGAGGAAAGACAATATTATTTAATGGATTCATGAGGTAGCCAGAAAATGAGGAGCACACAGGCCACAAGCTAAGAGAAGCTGGGCACCCAAGCAGATGAGCCGCGTGCTAGAGCCAGCATTTGCCTAGAAGGCATTTGCTGAACTGGGTGAACCCGAGTATTGGTTTTGGGGCCCTGCAGCCTCTGGGAACAGAAGACAAAGCTTGTCCGAGAAGTTCTCGAAGGCTATACTTCAAAGTGAGAGTGACCTAGAAATAAACCCCCTTGGGGACTATGAGGAAAATTACCTGTCTGAAACGTTGGCACGGAGCAGCCCTCAGACTGGTTTTCAGCCTGACTTTAACCTATCTGGGTAGTCCAAAAGCCCCTAAGTCAACCTTTAGTTTAAAGTGATGGAAACTGGAGGTTCCTTAGTGCTTCACAGAAGCAAATACGAGTCTTTTCTGAGGAAGCCCATTTTCACCACAAGCTTCAGTGATATCCACAGATAAAGCTCCAAGTGATATGAGTAGCTCACAGCCAAAAATCTCTAAACACACGACACAAGACACCATGAGGGAGAACCAGCAGAAATAGAACAGAAGGCCAGGCGTGGTGCGCACGCCTGTAATCACAGCACTTTGGGAGGCTGAGGTGGGCAGATCACCTGAGTTCGAGATCAGGATTCTCGAGATCGGGAGTTCAAGACCAGCCTGGCCAACATGGCGAAACCATATGTCTACTAAAAATACAAAAATTAGCCAGGTGTGGTGGTGCATGTGTGTAATCCCAGCTCCTCGGGAGGCTGAGGCAGGACAGGAGAATCACTTGAACCCGGGAGGCGGAGGTTGCAGTGAGCCGAGATCGTGCCATTGCACTCTAGCCTGTGTGACAGAGCAAGACTCTGTCTCAGAAAAAAAAAAAGAAAAAGAAAACAGAAAATAACTTTGGAATTGGAATTATACAGAATGTAAAAGAAGTATATTTCATATGTTTCAAGAAATAAGAGAAGCATTTTAAAATATGAGTAAAGTTTAAGCGGATTTGAAAATATAATTGAAATAGTCAAAAATTGCCAGGCACAGTAGTGGCTGACACCTATAATCCAAGCACTTTGGGAGGCTGAGGCGGGAGGATCACTTGAGGCCGGAAGTTCAAGATCAGCAACATAGTGAGACCCTATTGCCACAAAAACTAAAATATTAGCCGGGTGGGGTGCCGTGTGCCTGGGTAGTCCATCCAGGAGGCTGAGGCAGGAGGATTGCTTGAGCCTGGGAGGATGAGGCTGCAGTGAGCTGTGATCTCATCACTGCACTCTAACCTGGGTGACAGAGCAAGACCCTGTCTAAACAAACAAACAAACAAACAAAAACAAAAAACAAATAAATGTTTAAAACATTAAAAATTAGGTGTCTGAATTTAGTTAGCAGAGTAGGCACAGCCAAAGCCAGAATTAGTGACCTGGCAGTAGAACTGAAGAAAGACATCAAAATGCAGCCCAAAGAAGACAAAGCGATGGGGATTTTAGGAAAGAGACAAAGACTCATGGAAGACAGAGAATGTCTAACAGAATTGCCATTTAGAGTTGTAGGGAGAGATTGTGACATAGGCAGTGTTCGAAGAGAGATAATGGTTGAAAATATTCCAGAACAGATGAAAGAGGCTGATCCCCAGATTCAAATAGGCCAGGAAATCATAAGCAGAAGCACAGACTGTAGGGGGTGACTGTGGGGCAGCAAGACCAGCCAGGCATCTGTCACGAGGTCCAGGTCAGAGCTCGCGGTGGCTTGGACCAGGGCTATGGCGGTCGTGTGGTTATGAGAAGGGCATGTTTCGGGAGGAGAGTCAATGTATTATCTGTGCTGTGCTAGGACGAGGTGGGGACATTGAACAGGTGAGTAAATGATGGCAGACCTTTCAGCAGTGTGACAAAGGCTATAGGAAAATGGGTCAGAGAGGGCAGAACCTGAGTGTGGTTTGGTCATGCTGAATTTGAGATGCGTATTAGACATCTGAGTAGGACTCTGGGGAGGAAGTTGGATTGCAGGGAGTCAGGGCGGCAGGGAGAGAGATCTGAGAGAGTTCGGCACCGTCCAGTAAAAAATATAATGCAAAATACAGGCCAGGCACAGCAGCTCACACCTAGAATCCCAGCACCTTGGGAGGCCAAGGTGGGCAGATCACTTGAGGTCAGGAGTTCGAGAACAGCTTGGCCAACATGGTGAAGCCCCGTCTCTACTAAAAATACAAAAATTAGTCAGGTGTGGTGGCGGGCACCTGTAATCCCAGCTACTCGGGAGGCTGAGGCAGGAGAATTGCTTGAACCCAGGAGGCGGAGGTTGCAGTGAGTGGAGATTGCGCCACTGCACTCCAGCCTGGGTGACAGAGCGAGATTCCATCTCAAAAAAAAAAAAAAAAATTAGTGGGGTGCAGTGGTGCACACCTGTAGTCCGGCTACTCAGGAGGCTGAGGCAGGAGAATCGCGTAAACCCAGGGGGCAGAGGTTGCAGTGAGCCAAGATTGCACCACTGCACTCCAGCCTGAGTGACAGAGTGAGACTCCATCTCAACAAAAAACAAACAAAAAGCAAAATACAAAAATGTGTGCCTGTAATCCCAGCTACTCGAGTGACTGAGATGGGAGGATTGCTTGAGCTCAAGAGGCCCAGGGTGCAGTGAAGAGGCCCAGGCTGCAGTGAGCTGTGATCATGCCTGGGTGACAGTGACACCCTGTCTAAAAAAAAAACATGCAAGCCACACAGGTGTTTTTCTGTTTTCTAGTATTTAATATATCAATTTAACCTGATCCACGCAAAATATTATCACTTTGACACTGAATCAGCATAAAAATTATTCACGAGCTATTTTATTTGACATCTGTGTTTGGTGCTAAGTCTTTGGAATGTGGCGTTGCGGGCGTCTCTCAGTTTGGACTCGCCGCAGTTCCAGTGCTCTGGGGGCTGTTGTATCTGACAGCATGGGGATTGATGGCAGTTAAGCTCAGGCGGGTGAAGCCGCTGAGGGCAGGTGTTAACTGGGAATCCCCGAAAGCAGGGCCCTTGAGTGGCCTTGGTGCAGCCCAGTGTGTTACGCTCTGGCAGGGGGGATGGGAGGCATGATCAGGGGTGTGGGAGGAAAATCAGGATCAGGCCATGACTCAGAACGCTGAGAACTTTGATGGAGGAGGGAGTGGCCAGTCACTAATGCTGCCAGCAGTTTCTTTAGGACAAGGACAGGCAGTCAGCATCAGCTTGGGGGAGACAGAGGTTACAAGCCACCCTGAAGAGGGAAGAACCGGGCACTTTGAGGACTGAGAGGGAGGCCAGCGTGGCCAACATGTGTGAGTGCAGATGACATTGTCCCTGGAGTGGATGCCGAGGGGTGGTGCCCTGCCAGGGTCAAGGGGCCAGGGTGGGGCTGTCTGGCTCTAGGCTGCCCCCTCCACACTGGAAACTGGGCCTCGACGGTGACTGGGGCGCGGAGGAACTTTATTTTGTAGGTAGACTTTTTTTTAACTTTTTATTTTTTGGAGACAGGGTCTTGCCCTGTTGCCCAGGCTGGAGTGCGGTGGCACAGTCTTGGCTCACTGCAACCTCCGACTCCTGGGCTCAAGCGATCTTCCCACCTCAGCCCCCTGAGTAGCTGTGATTACAGGCATGCACCACGACACCTGGCTAATTTTTTTTTTTTTTTTTTTTTTTTTTAGAGATGGAGTTTTGCTATGTTGCCCAGGCTCCAGGCTGGTCTTGAACTCCTGAGCTCAAGCAGTCCTCCTGCCTCAGCCTCCCAAAGTGTTGGGATTACAGGTGTGAGCCACCACTCCCAGCTAGGCTTTTTTTTTTTTTTTTTTTTTTTTTGAGGCAGTCTCTCTCTGTCGCCCAGGCTGGAGTGCAGTGGTGCAATCTTGGCTCACTGCAACCTCTGCCTCCCAAGTTCAAGCAATTCTCTTGTCTCAGCCTCCTGAGTAGCTGGGATTACAGGTGTGTGCCACCACACCTGGCTTTTTTTTTTTTTTTTTTCAGTAGAGACAAGCTTTCACTACGTTAGCCAGACTGGTCTCAAACTCCTGACCTCTATTGATCTGTCTGCCTCAGCCTCCCAAAGTGCTAGGATTACAGGCGTGAGCCTCCGCGCCCGGTCATTTTAACCATTTGAAGGTGTTCAGTTCAGTGGTTTCTAGTATATTCATGATGCTGTGCAACCACCACTGCCACCTAATTGCAGAACATTCATCACTCCAAAAAAAGACCCTGTACCCATTAGCAGTCCCTCCCCATTCCCTCTTCCCCCCAGCCCCTGGCTGCCACCAATCTGCTTTATGTCACGGATTTGCCTAATGTGGACATTTCATAGAAATGGAACCGCACAGTAGGTGGCCTTCTGTGTCTGGCTTCTTCCACTCAACAAGATGTTTTTCAGGTTCATCCACATTGTAGTGCATATCCGTGATTTGCTCGAGATAGAGTCGTTCTGCTGCCCAGGCTGGAGTGCAGTGGCATGATCATAGCTCACTGCAGCCCTGACCTCCCAGGCTCAGGTGATCCTCCCACGTCAGCCACTCCAGCAGCCGGGACTACAGGCACAACCCACCACGCCTGGCTAATATTTGAATTTTTTATAGAGACAAGGTCTCACTATGTTACCCAGGCTAGTCTTGAACTCCTGAGCTCAAGTGATCCTCTGTGGCCTCAGCTTCCCAAAGTGCTGAGATTACAGGCGTGAGCCACCGCGCCTGACTTGTTGGTTTTATTTTTTATGCTTGGATATGCAGCTTGATATTGTGTAGTTTAACCTTTTCCTCAGTAGCACCACAGCCCTTATTCCACTTAACCAAGTTGATAAATAGCTCTTATTCCTTTGTGTGGTATCCTTATCTGTAAATGGAGATGATAGAATCCGCGTCCTTAGAGGGCTGTGGTGGGGAGCGAGCGAGCTGTGCGGGAACACTTAGAGCAGAGTTTGGCCCGGAGTCAGGACTCGGGAGATGCGCTGTGGCTCGGGAGATGCGCGCCGTGGCAGCGATGGGAAAGTGGCCCGGAGTCAGGGCTCGGGAGATGCGTTGTGGCTCGGGAGATGAGCGCCATGACGGAGATGGGAAAGTGGCCCAGAGTCAGGGCTCGGGAGATGCGCGCTGTGCCGGAGGTGGGAAAGTGGCCCAGAGTCAGGGCTCGGGAGATGCGCGCTGTGCCGGAGGTGGGAAAGTGGCCCAGAGTCAGGGCTCGGGAGATGCGCGCTGTGCCGGAGGTGGGAAAGTGGCCCGGAGTCAGGGCTCGGGAGATGCGCGCCGTGTGACGGAGGTGGGAAAGTGGCCCGGAGTCAGGGCCCGGGAGATGCGCGCCGTGTGACGGAGGTGGGAAAGTGGCCCGGAGTCAGGGCCCGGGAGATGCGCGCTGTGCCGGAGGTGGGAAAGTGGCCCGGAGTCAGGGCTCGGGAGATGCGCGCTGTGCCGGAGGTGGGAAAGTGGCCCAGAGTCAGGGCTCGGGAGATGCGCGCTGTGCCGGAGGTGGGAAAGTGGCCCGGAGTCAGGGCTCGGGAGATGCGCGCCGTGGCAGCGATGGGAAAGTGGCCCGGAGTCAGGGCTCGGGAGATGCGCGCCGTGGCAGCGATGGGAAAGTGGCCCGGAGTCAGGGCTCGGGAGATGCGCGCCGTGACGGAGGTGGGAAAGTGGCCCAGAGTCAGGGCTCGGGAGATGCGCGCCGTGTGACGGAGGTGGGAAAGTGGCCCGGAGTCAGGGCTCGGGAGATGCGCGCCGTGGCAGCGATGGGAAAGTGGCCCGGAGTCAGGGCTCGGGAGATGCGTTGTGGCTCGGGAGATGAGCGCCATGACGGAGATGGGAAAGTGGCCCAGAGTCAGGGCTCGGGAGATGCGCGCCGTGACGGAGGTGGGAAAGTGGCCCGGAGTCAGGGCTCGGGAGATGCGCGCCGTGTGACGGAGGTGGGAAAGTGGCCCGGAGTCAGGGCTCGGGAGATGCGCGCTGTGCCGGAGGTGGGAAAGTGGCCCGGAGTCAGGGCTCGGGAGATGCGCGCCGTGACGGAGGTGGGAAAGTGGCCCAGAGTCAGGGCTCGGGAGATGCGCGCCGTGACGGAGGTGGGAAAGTGTTGTCACAAATGGAGCATCGTCTGTGGCCAGGCTTCTTGCTGGTTTCTGGTTCTAACTTGATGACCACTGGGCAGTGAACGTTTCTGTAGGGCGGGCGTCTGGGGGCAGCACTGCTGGTCTTGGTCTGCTTCACACACAGCAGTGGCCTTTCTAGACAGAGGAAACCCAGAGCCTCTCCAGAGGGCCTGTCCCTGTGTCTGCCTCCAGCTGCAGCACACGAAGGTTCCCAGCACTTTAGGAGGCTGTAGCAACAGGCGTCAGTCGGGCGAGTATCTGCCTGGATGATGGCAGGAGCCACCTGCTGGGTGGCTGCACATCCAGTGAGACATGTTGCCACAGGCCTTTGACTCATGCAGGTCTCCCCTCTGAGGACTTCTCCCCTGTGTCCTTTGCTGTCTGTTGGGTGCTTTCTGGGAAATCCTTTACTGATAGGCCACGGCTGGGCCAGTCTTGACAGCTCCCAGCACCTCCTTTTATTCAAGGCTATGGCCATGTGCCACACAGTCTCATTTCTGTTTTTTTTTTTGAGACGGAGTCTCACTCTGTCTCCCAGGTTGAAGTGCAGTGGTGAGATCTCAGCTCACTGCAGCCTCCGCCTCCCAGGTTCAAGCGATTCTCCTGCCCCAGCCTCTCGAGTAGCTGGGATTTCAGGCACACACCACCATGCCCAGCTAATTTTTGTATTTTTAGTAGAGATGGGGTTTCACCATGTTGGCCAGGCTGGTCTCAAACTCCTGATATAGGTGTGAGCCACCGTGCCTGGCCTTTTTTTTTTTTTTTTTTTTTTTTTGTAGAGACAGGGTTTCACCATGTTGGCCAGGCCGGTCTCAAACACCTGGCCTCAAGTGATCTGCCTGCCTCAGCCTCCTAAAGTGTTGCGATTACAGGTGTAAACCACCATGCCTGGCCCACCATCTTATTTCTTTGTCCCCAAAGTCGACAAGGCTCCTCATTTTCCTGAAGGGGAAACAGCCCATCAGAGAGGGTCAGTGGCTTACCCCCAACTGTGCCCCACAGTCACAACCTCAGGCAGGCGTGTCTGACCCCAGAAGGTGCTCCCCTGGGAGCCTCCTCTAGAACAACATCATGCTCCATGCTCTTTGCTGTGCTAGGAGCTGGGTTATGGTTGGGGCCTGGAGTCAGCCCTCTGAGATGGGCTGCCCGCTGGCTGCCAGGTTCTGTGCCAGACAAGTGCCTACACTGGTTTCCTGTGACTGCTGTGATGAATTACCACAAACACAGCAGTGTCAAACACCGGTTCTGGATGTCGGAAGTCCGATATCCATCTCACGGGGCTAAAATCAAGGCGTGGGCAGAGCTCGTCCCTTCTAGGGGCCCTAGAGGAGAGGCCGCGTCCTTGCCTTCTCCAGCTCCTAGAGGCCACCTGCTTTCCTTGGCTCGTGGCCCCTTCCCCCATCCCCAAAGGCAGCAGTGTGGCATCTTCTCTCCTGCCTGACCTCTGTTCCATCCTCACATCATCTCTCTCTGACTCTGAACTGTATCTCTCCCTTATAAGGACCCTGTGATGACATTGGGTCCACCTGGATCACCCAGGATCCTCTCTCCATCTCATGATCCTTAACTTCATCATATCTGCAAAGTACCCCCACCCTTTTTTTTGTTTGGAGACAGGGTCTTGCTCTGCCACCCAGGCTGCAGCCTTCACCTCCCAGGCTCAAGCGATCCTCCCACCCCAGCCTGCCAAGTAGCTGGGTCTACAGGCAGGCGCCACCACGCGTGGCTAATTCTCGTATTTCTAGTAGAGATGGGGGTCTCACCATGTTGCCCAGGCTGGTCTCCAACTCTTGGGCTCAAGTGATTCTCCTGCCTCAGCCTCCTAAAGTGCTGGGATTACAGGCGTGAGCCACCCTAACCGCCAGAATCTGTGAATATGTTCCCTTGGATTCAAAAGGGCCTTGCAAAGTCTGTTCCCTCACAACAGGCAGAGGGACCCTTTAAAAACCGAAGCCAGATCAAAAATACACCCATTTTCTCAGTTTGTTGTGGAGAGAAGATAAATGTGTGAATCCACCCAGAGACCTGTGGGAGTGCTGGACAGGCCGAAGGGGTCCGGGGGTAGCTGTTCCTGCTGTCGTGTTAACATCACGCTGATTCTCTGCTCACCACCCACAGCAGCTTTCATCTCCTAATCACTAAAAAGCCAAGTCCTCACTTCAGCCAACAAGGCCCTGCAGGGTCTGGCCCTCTGTTCCCTCCCTGTCCTATCTGCAGCCCTCCTGCCCCATGTCTCAGGCTGCAGCCTGCAGGCCTCCGCAGCGCCCAGGACTCCTCGCTGCTCCTCCTACGCATGGGCTCCACCTTCCTGATGGCCTTGGCACAGGCTGTTCCCTCTGCCTGGGACATTCTGTTGCAGAGGATTTTCAGTCTTCCCTCATTAAGTTACTCTGTTTTGTTTATTTTTTAATTTTTTTATTCATTTAGAGACAGATCTAACTCTGTTGCCCGAGCTAGAGGGAGTGCAGTGGCACAGTCGTGACGCACTGCAGCCTCGACCTCCCAGGCTCGAGCAATCTTCCCACCTCACCCTCCCGAGTAGCTGGGATTACAAGCCTGCGCCACCACACCTGGCGAATTTTTGTATTTTTGAAGAGACTGGGTCTCACTGTTGCCCAGGCTGGTCTTGAATTCATGGCCTCAAGTGATCCTCCCGCCTCGACCTCCCAAAGTGCTGGGATTACAGGCGTGAGCCTCCATGCCCAGCCCTGACAGTATTTGATGTATGTGTTTTCGTGGTGCTGTCTGAAATGTAAGCCCTGTGAGGACAAGTGTTTGGACCACTTTGTTCACCACTCTATCCATGGAGCCCACAGCAGTGCCTGGTACCCCATGGGCACCCAGTAGGTGCTTGGTGAATGAATGAAGGTACAGAGCCAGGCCTGACATGTTCCTGAGCCCTGCCAGGGACACCATGAGGTTACTGAGATGCAGTCATTTTGCAGATGAAGACATTGAGTCCTGGTGGGCCATGAGGTCAGTGCCAGATTGGATCCTGCGGCCGCCTGGCTGTCTGTCCCTCTCGCTGGCCTCGCACACCCTTCCTGGGAGGAACAGGAGAGGAGGGGAGGTGTGCAGGGCTGGGGTCACTGACTCTGCTTCCCCTGCCCTGCATGGTGTCCCCACAGGGACAGCATGGACAGTGTCAAGCAGAGTGCGGCCCTGTGCCTCCTGCGACTCTACAAGGCCTCGCCTGACCTGGTGCCCATGGGCGAGTGGACGGCGCGCGTGGTACACCTGCTCAATGACCAGCACATGGTGAGCCCCCAGCCGTCACGCCCCTGGATACCCAGGGCTCCCACCTCAGCCCTGACCCCCCTGGATGCCCGGGGCTCCCACCTCGGCCCTAACCCCCCTGGATACCTAGGGCTCCCACCTCAGCCCTCACGCCCCCTGGATGCCCAGGGCTCCCACCTTAGCCCTGACCCCCCTGGATTCCCGGGGCTCCCACCTTAGCCCTGACCCCCCTGGATTCCCGGGGCTCCCACCTTAGCCCTGACCCCCCTGGATTCCCGGGGCTCCCACCTCGGCCCTGACATTCACCAGACACCAGAAACCATGATCCAGTGTCCCCGGTACTCATTACCTGCCCAAGTGTCCAGAAACCCTCCCATCCCCATCTCTGACACTCCCCTGGCTGGCCAGGGATCCTGTCCAGTGACCCCCACACCCCTCACCAACCACCCAGTCCCTTAGAAAATCCCACTCTGTTTCTAATACCTGGAGATTCCCCCAGCAGCGCCCATCACCTGCCCACCAGCGCAGAAACCTTGACCCTGTCCCACCCCCCACAGTCCCAACCCTCTAGAGTCTCGCCCCTTCACTGCTCCTTACCCAGCTGCCTGGGGTTCTGCCAGGAACACCCCACACACCCAGGTCAGTGCTGGCCATGGTACCCGAGGCCCCTGGCCTCCTCACCTCACCCCTAAAGCACGCACAGTGACACGTGCACACCCCTAAACCCCATCTTCCCAACTGCACACACATCCCGACCCTGCCCCACTCCTGAGCCTCTGCTCTCAGGTACCGCCTCCCCCAGGGGCCTGACTTGTCTCTCCTCTGCCCCTGCAGGGTGTGGTCACGGCTGCCGTCAGCCTCATCACCTGTCTCTGCAAGAAGAACCCAGATGACTTCAAGACGTGCATCTCTCTGGCTGTGTCGCGCCTGAGCCGGGTGGGTGTGGCCTAGATGT
This sequence comes from Pongo pygmaeus, assembly GCF_028885625.2. NCBI lineage: Eukaryota > Metazoa > Chordata > Mammalia > Primates > Hominidae > Pongo > Pongo pygmaeus. Next base: position 55,940,086 of record NC_072393.2, read on the forward strand.
TGGCTGCTGGAGGTGGCCCTGGCATCCCTATGCCCTCTGACACCCCTCAGGCCCCCACTCTCCCTGAGAAGCAGCCCAGCCCAAGGTTTACAAATCAGGCTCTGAGCTGGATTCATCCTGGCTCGGCCTCTTCCTGGCTGGGTGGCCCCGGACAAGTGGCTTCACCTCCCTGGCCTCAGCTGCCTCCTGTGTTCAGTGGGGATAATACCAGTGCCCACCTGGAAGCACAGAGCGCTGTGGATAAAGTGCTCAGAACAGGGCCTCGCAGGCCGAGCACCCCAGGAGCCAGAGCCGCCCTCATGACCTCCTCCCTCTCCTGCTTCTCTCTCTGTCTCCCGCCTTCCCTCTTCTGGCTTTGCCTCCCGCCTCTCTCTTTCCTGTGCAGCCTCTCACTCCTGCCTGGTGTCCCTCTCCCACCTTTGCTCCTGTCCTGCCCAGGAACATCCCCTGAGGCCTTGTGCATGCCAGGCTCCATGTCCGGTGACACCAGGGACACAGATGAGTCAGAACCAAGCTCTGCTCTTAAGGAGCTCCCTGTCCTGCTGGCAGGGAGGTGACTCAGTCACAGATTGTCAGAAAGGGGGTGACTTGTGCTATGATGGAGGTAGGACAGGTCACCCATAGGAGGCACTTAACCCAGCCTGTGAGTCCATGAAGGCTTCCTGGGGGCGGCGATCCCTGAATTGAGACTTAGAACACACATGTGCGTCTCCTGGGCAGTTAGGAAGAGGCCTGGATTCGCAGGCAAAGAGAAGAACACACCAGCTCGTGCATCCATTCATTGTTTCTTTTTTTTTTTTGAGACGGAGTCTCGTTCTTTCCCCAGGTTGGAGTGCAGTGGCGCGATCTTGGCTCACTGCAAGCTCCCAGATTCACGCCATTCTCCAGCCTCAGCCTCCCAAGTAGCTGGGACTACAGGCGCCCGCCACCACGCCCGGCTAATTTTTTGTATTTTTAGTAGAGACGGGGTTTCACCATGTTAGCCAGGATGGTCTCGATCTCCTGACCTTGTGATCCGCCTGCCTCGGCCTCCCAAAGTGCTGGGATTACAGGCGTGAGCCACTGCGCCCGGCCCACTCATTGTTTCTTTCTCAGGTTTTTTTTTTTTTTTTGAGACAGGGTCTCGCTGTCACCCAGGCTGGAGTGCAGTAGTGCAACCATGGTTCACTGCAGCCTCCAGCTCCTAGGCTCAAGCTATCTCTCGCCTCAGCCTCCCGAGTAGCTGGGACTGCAGGAGCCTGGCTAATTTTTGTATTTTTTGTAGAGATCGGTCTTGCTTTGTCGCCCACACTGGTCTCAAACTCCTGGCTTCAAGTGATCCTCCCGCCTCAGCCTCCAAAAGTGCTGGGATTACAGGTGTGAGCCACTGCACTCAGTCATTGTTTCATTCATTCATCACACATCTGAATACTGCAGTGTGCCAGGATGACAGTGAGGCAGGAACACAGACCAGCACGGAGGTGGGACAGAGCTTCCTGGAGAAGGGCTTTTCAAGGTTGAATAGGAGTTTGCAATGAGGAAAAACAGTCACATGATCTTTCTTTTTTTTTCTCTTTTTTTTTGAAATGGAGTTTCGCTCTTATTACCCAGGCTAGAGTGCAATGGCGCGATCTTGGCTCACTGCAACCTCCGCCTCCCGGGTTCAAGCAGTTCTCCTGCCTCAGCCTCCGAAGTAGCTGGGATTACAGGCATGTGCCACCACGCCGGCTAATTTTGTATTTTTAGTAAATGTGGGGTTTCACCACGTTGGTCAGGCTGGTCTCAAACTCCTGACCTCAGGTGATCCGCCCACCTCAACCTCCCAAAGTACTGCGATTACAGGTGTGAGCCACCATGCCGGGCCCAATCTTTCTTTTTCTTTTTATTTTGAGATGGAGTTTCACTCTTATTGCCTGGGCTGGAGTGCAGTGGCGCCATCTTGGCTCACTGCAATGTCTGCTTTCCAGGTTCAAGGAATTCTCCTGCCTCAGCCTCCCAAGTAGCATGGATCACAGGCAGGCACCACCACGCCCAGCTAATTTTTGTATTTTTAGTAGAGATGGGGTTTCGCCATGTTGGTCAGGCTTGTCTTGAACTCCTGATCTCAGGTGATCCACCCACTTTGGCCTCCCAAAGTGCTGGGATTACAGGCATGAGCCACTGCACCTGGCCATGATCTTTCAATCTTTCACTAATTCCCTGCCTCTTCCCCAAACCTCTTCCTATCTGACCTTGTATTAGGCCGACCCAAAAAAGGGTCAGACCCAATCCCTGCCCCTGAGTAGCTTCAAGCCTTGTAGGGGGACTACAGGAAACAGCCTCCAGGAGCTGGCGCGCTGTGTGCTCTGATGGAGGAAGCCTGGGGCATGGGAGCCTCAGAGCCGAGTGAGGAGGGGGCCCTGGGAAACTGTCACACAGAAGGGAACCAGCAGAGACCTTTCCTGCCCACCGCACACCAGCATTACTTGGAAAGATCAACCAGCTGGGCTTAGTCCTAGTTTTGCCCCCATACAGTGTGCCTGACGCTTCCTCGCTCCCTTCCCAGAGCCTCAGATTCCTGCTTCATAAAACCATTGCATTGGCCGGGCATGGTGGCTCATGCTTGTAACCCCAGGACATTGTGGGACTGAGGTGGGAGAATTGCTTGAGGCCATGAGTTCGAGACCAGCCTGGGCGACATAGTGAGACCCTGTCTCTACAAAAAAACCCACTAACAAAACCGTTAACACTGACAGCACCACCCTTGGAAGGCACCATTTGCTCCACCCTGGCATGTGGACCCACGTGCCCCTCCCACCCCAGCCCCCAACTTATTCCTTGCTCTTCCTCGCCAGATTGTCTCCTCGGCCTCCACCGACCTCCAGGACTACACCTACTACTTTGTCCCAGCGCCCTGGCTCTCGGTGAAGCTCTTGAGGCTGCTGCAGTGCTACCCGCCTCCAGGTAATGAACGCCGTGCACTCCCCAACCCGGGGTGGCCTGCTGCTGGCATCTGGGGGCCTCCGGCTCCACAGCGCACCAGGTGGGACTGGAGGGGCTGGGTCAGGATTTCTCTGAAGCTGGGGCAGTTCCTCTGTCCCGTTACATGGCTGCGGTGGGGGAGGCAAGCGGGCAGCCCAGGGCCCAGTGCCTCCCCTGTGCAGCATCGTGGATCAACCTCATAGCTGAGGTCCCTGCTACCCGGGCTCTCACTCCAGCCCTGTTGCGAGGGACTGTTAACTGTGCCTGTTTTATAGATGAGGAATCTGAGGCTTGGAGAGGGAGCTCCTGGCCCAGAGTCACTCACCCGGTCAGTGGGTAATTCCAGGCTGTGCTATCTGAATGACCATAGCCCCGTTAGGGGTTTTCACATCTGGTGGGAACCTTCCCTTACTGCTCACAGTCACAATAGCCAGTGTGTATGAAACTCCTGTAGTGAGCCAGGCACTGTGCAGGGGGGCACCTGCACCTGCCGAACAGAGCTGGCAAGGAGGAACAGCCAGTGTGATATGCACACAGGGAAACTGAGGCTTGGAGGTGAGACATCACCGTTCTAGGCAGTAAGTGGCAGTTGGCCCCCAGACTCTCTGCTCTAAACCCCTCCCTCTGCCACTGAGCGCCCCCCGAGCTTCTGTCGCCTTGGCTGACTGACCTCATGGAGCAGTTTCTTCGGACCCTGTGCTGAGGGGCTTGGCACACAGTAGGTGCTAATGCACCAGTTCCCTCCGTTCAGCCAGCATGTTCAGCACCTGCCAGGGGCCAGGGCTGATGTACACCACCAAATCTCTGGGTGTGCATGCCTGTCTGTGTGCATGCCTGCATGCGTGCATGCGTTCACCTGTGTGTGTCGATACCTGCCCGTGTGCATGCATGTCTGCGTGCATCCTGTGTGTGGATGTGTCATTGTGTGTGCATCTGTATGTATGCGTGTCTGTGTCTATATCTGGTGGTGTTCATGGTATCTCTGTGTCCCTCTGTGTGTACATGTGTGTGTATCAGTGTGTGCATCTACATGTGTATCACTGTGTGCATCTACATGTGTGTGTATCAGTGTGTGCATCTGTATGTATGCGTGTCTGTGTCTATATGTGGCGGTGTTCATGGTATCTGTGTCCCTCTGTGTGTACATGTGTGTGTATCAGTGTGTGCATCTACATGTGTGTGTATCAGTGTGTGCATCTACATGTGTGTGTATCAGTGTGTGCATCTACGTGTGTGTATCAGTGTGTGCATCTGTATGTATGCGTGTCTGTGTCTATATGTGGCGGTGTTCATGGTATCTGTGTCCCTCTGTGTGTACATGTGTGTGTATCAGTGTGTGCATCTATGTGTGTGTATCGGTGTGTGCATCTACGTGTGTGTGTATCGGTGTGTGCATCTGTATGTATGCGTGTCTGTGTCTATATGTGGCGGTGTTCATGGTATCTGTGTCCCTCTGTGTGTACATGTGTGTGTATCAGTGTGTGCATCTATGTGTGTGTATCGGTGTGTGCATCTACGTGTGTGTGTATCGGTGTGTGCATCTGTATGTATGCGTGTCTGTGTCTATATGTGGCGGTGTTCATGGTATCTGTGTCCCTCTGTGTGCACGTGTGTGTATCAGTGTGTGCATCTACATGTGTGTGTATCGGTGTGTGCATCTACGTGTGTGTATCGGTGTATGCATCTGTATGTATGCGTGTCTGTGTCTATATGTGGCGGTGTTCATGGTATCTGTGTCCGTCTGTGTGTACATGTGTGTGTATCAGTGTGTGCATCTACATGTGTGTGTATCGGTGTGTGCATCTACATGTGTGTGAATCGGTGTGCGCATCTACGTGTGTGTACCGGTGTGTGCATCTGTATGTATGCGTGTCTGTGTCTATATGTGGCAGTGTTCATGGTATCTATGTCCATCTGTGTGTACATGTGTGTGTATCGGTGCATGCATCTACATGTGTGTGTATCGGTGCGTGCATCTACATGTGTGTGTATCAGTGTGTGCATCTACATGTGTGTGTATCAGTGTGTGCATCTGTATGTATGCGTGTCTGTGTCTATATGTGGCGGTGTTCATGGTATCTCTGTGTCCCTCTGTGTGTACGTGTGTGTATCAGTGTGTGCATCTACATGTATGTGTATCGGTGTGTGCATCTACATGTGTGTGTATCGGTGTGTGCATCTGTATGTATGCGTGTCTGTGTCTATATGTGGTGGTGTTCATGGTATCTCTGTGTCCCTCTGTGTGTACGTGTGTGTATCAGTGTGTGCATCTACATGTGTGTGTATCGGTGTGTGCATCTACATGTGTGTATCGGTGTGTGCATCTACATGTGTACCTATGTGTGCAAGTGGATGTGTGCATGAGTGTAGATGCCTGTGTGCATGCCTGTGTGTGCGTGTCTCAATGCTTGCCAGCATCCACGTGTGTCCATGCACGTCCCTCTGCACATGGTGTGTGTGTAGACACTCTGAGTATATGATATGGAGGTGACACCAGAGGCCCATTGTGTGTGAAACCAGTGATGAATTCTGTTGTGTGGCCCTGGGGACATGTCTTCCTTCCCTGGGCCTCTTTTTTATCCTGTCAAGAAGGACTTAGGTCATGCTCTAAGCCCATGACCACCCCAGAAGGCACAGCTGGTAATTCTGGGGTACACCCAGGGCAGGCACCTCACCCACTCCAACCCTCGGTGGTGTAGGAACTGGAGACACAGCCTTGTCCTGAGGCTGGGCCTGAGGACACACCAACCCTGTGTCACCTCCTCTTCAGCAAATGGTGGTGGGCTATTGCCAATTTGTTTCTAAGTCAATTTTTTTCTCATATGCATTATGAAAAGTTTCCCAACATCCAGATAAGTAGAGAGATCTCATTACTTAGACTTCACATTTTGCCATGTATGCATGCTCTTGTTTATTTTCTTCTGAAATATTTAAAAGTAAATTACAGACATCATGATGTTTTGGCTTTAAATATGTTGTTCTGGGCCAGGCACAGTGGGTCATGCCTGTAATCCCAGCAATTTGGGAGGCCGAGGTAGAAGGATCACTTGAGCTCAGGAATTCGAGACCAGTCTGGCCAATGTGGAGAAACCCCATCTCTACAAAAAATACAAAAAATTAGCCAGGTGTGGTGGTGCATGCCTGTAGTCCCAGCTACTCAGGAGGCTGAGATGGGAAGATTGCTTGAACCCGGGAGGTGGAGGTTGCAGTGAGCCAAGATTGCACCACTCACTGCACTCCAGCTTGGGTGACAGAGTAAGACTCTGTCTCAAACCAAACAAACAAAAAAAAACAATATATATCACAGTACAATCTAGGATCACATATTCAATCGGACTCTGCCAGGCTCAGTGGCTCACACTGTAATCCCAGCACTTTGGCAGGCTGAGGCAGAAGGATCGCTTGAGCCCAGGAGTTTGAGATCAGCCTGGACAGCATAGTTGCCCTGTTTCCAAAAATAGGATTTAAATTGGATTCTGTCTTTGTTATTTCTCGTAGTCTTCACTAGCCCCCATACCTGTTTCTGGAGAAACCAGGAGATGCCGTTGCCGTATGTCCCATGGTGGCGACTGGGCTCTTTGCTGCCTCGTGGTGTATTTTAGCTTGTTCCTCTATCTGGTGAATTTTCCTGTAGATCTGCGGAACCATTTTTTGCTGGAACACTTGACAGCTCTTGTATACACTTGAAAACATGTCACATTCTAGGAAATGTAGTGATTGGTGTTCCTGTGAGCTTCTGGCTGGCATCTGTCAGTGGTAGAGAGCTCTGGGGGGTGAGGGGCACCTGGTTGAGCCTTGTCTCCTTTGACCTCCCAGCCTCTAGGCCAGGAGGATGACACCGAGTGTGCCTGCAGTGCTCTCTTGCTGAATGGACACTTGGGTGGGTGGCTTGTGCATTTTTGTCAGGGGCTGCTCGGCACTCACACCAGTCCTTGGGAAGGCCTGGGTTTGGGGGCATCTCTGGGGAAGATTCCTGGAGCTTCCTTTGCTCTGTGAGAAACCTAAGGAGCCTCAGAGCTGCAGATGAGGAAACTGAGGCTCACATGGTGCCACCTCTTGCCCGAGAGGGTCAGAGCAGGAGGAGAGCCCAGGTCTGGGGATAGATCCTGTGTCTCCAGAGGTGCCTTGTCTTACCTTCTCTGCTGGGCTGGGAAGAGGTTGAGGGAGCAGAGACCCTGGCCCTGAACTGCAGAATTCTCGAGGGTCAGAGGCACCCCGAGCTCCTCCCTTGGAAGACAGGAGCTGGGGCATGGCCACCACCCCAGCAGGTGTGCCAGGTGGGCAGGACACTCAGCCAGGGGTGTCCCCTTCATTTCCCCAGAGGATGCGGCTGTGAAGGGGCGGCTGGTGGAATGTCTGGAGACTGTGCTCAACAAGGCCCAGGAGCCCCCCAAATCCAAGAAGGTGCAGCACTCCAACGCCAAGAACGCCATCCTCTTCGAGACCATCAGCCTCATCATCCACTATGACAGGTGCGCGCCTGGGCCTATCAGGGCCTGATGCCTGGGGCCAGGAAAGAGGGGCATGGAGGCCTGGACTCCTGAGTCCTAGGCAGAGGGCAGGGAATCTTGACTTTTAGATAGGGTGGGGGGAGGATGGGGCTGTGAAGTGTCACCTTGTGAGGTTGGTGCTGGGGCCCTTCCTGGGGGCAGAATTGCTGGGTATCTTTCTCTAGGCTCAAAGGCCCAGCTGTCTGGGTCACGGAGGTGCAGGACTACGATGTAGGGCCGGCAAGGTTAAGACCTGGATCCTTGGGGTCTGTGAGATGGGTCAGCTGGGGCCCGAGTCCTCCACCTCCTCCTGTCAGTTTCTCTCACCATTCCTGTCTTGTGGCCCCTGCTGGCAGTGAGCCCAACCTCCTGGTGCGGGCCTGCAACCAGCTGGGCCAGTTCCTGCAGCACCGGGAGACCAACCTGCGCTACCTGGCCCTGGAGAGCATGTGCACGCTGGCCAGCTCCGAGTTCTCCCACGAAGCCGTCAAGACGCACATTGACACCGTCATCAATGCCCTCAAGGTGTGAGCCCTTGGAGCCCACCCCGGGCCTGTCACCCCCCTCAGAAATACCCAGAGGCTCAGAGGCCCTTGGGTGGCCAACCCTGTGCCAACAGGGAGTCTAAAACACACCTGGGCCCTGCTCTCCGCCCTCAGACGGAGCGGGACGTCAGCGTGCGGCAGCGGGCGGCTGACCTCCTCTACGCCATGTGTGACCGGAGCAATGCCAAGCAGATCGTGTCAGAGATGCTGCGGTACCTGGAGACGGCAGACTACGCCATCCGCGAGGAGATCGTGAGTGCTGTGGGGTGCGGGCTGGACTCTTGGGTCTGAGGGAGGAGGTGGCTGGGGGCCTAGACTCTTGGGTCTGAGGGAAGAGAGGCTGGAGCCTGGATGCCTGGGTCTGAGGGAGGAGGTGGCTGGGGGCCTGGGTTCCTACGTCTGAGGGAGGAGGGGCTGGGGCCTGGACTCCTGGGTCTCTAGCTGGGGGCAGTGGTGAGCCCAGATCCAGGTGAGTGAAAGCCCGACGTGGCCCGCGGCACTCTCTCTCACACGCTCCGGCGGCAGGTCCTGAAGGTGGCCATCCTGGCCGAGAAGTACGCCGTGGACTACAGCTGGTACGTGGACACCATCCTCAACCTCATCCGCATTGCGGGTGACTATGTGAGTGAGGAGGTGTGGTACCGTGTGCTACAGATAGTCACCAACCGTGATGACGTCCAGGGCTACGCTGCCAAGACCGTCTTTGAGGTCAGCATCCCTGACCCTGACCCCCATGACCCCACGACAGGACCTAGAGGCAGAGCAAGGATGCCCAGGGCTGTGGGGCCTGCCAGCGCCCAGCCACCCTCCTCCTCCTGCACCCCTGTGACCTCAGAGTGGGGCCTCTGCCTCTCTGGGCCAACCCAGGGGACCCAGGGCTATGGCCTCATGGGCCTGATGTGAGGAGTCCCCAGGGCATGGGCATGGGGTGCCCAGTGTACAGTCCTGGCCCCCGGATCTCAGTAGTTTCCCTCTGCCCCAGGAAAGGGGCCCCGCACAGTCCTGTTTTTTGTTTGTTTGTTTGTTTGTTTGTTTCTGGAGACGGAGTCTCACTCTGTTGCCCAGGCTGGAGTGGGGAGTGAGTGCCATGGTGCAATCTCGGCTCACTGCAACCTCAGCCTCCCAGCGTCAAGCCATTCTCCTGCCTCAGCCTCCCCAGTAGCTGGTACTTCAGGCGTGCGCCACCACACCCAGCTAATTTGTTTGTATTTTTAGTAGAGATGGGGTTTCACCATGTTGCCCAGGCTGGTTTCAAACTCCTGAGCTCAGGCAATCTGCCCGCCTCAGCTTCCCAGAGTGCTAGGATTACAGGCATGAGCCACCGCTCCCGGCCCACAGCCCTGTTTTACTTCCTGTGTGAGCTTGGGCCCATTACTCAACCTTTCTGTGCCTCAGTTTCCCACCTATAACCCCACCCGCAGCAGAGCTTTGAGTGTTCCACCAGTCAGTAGGTGGCTGCACCCACTGATCCCGGAGAGGGCGCTCATTGTTGTCCTCTCCACACCCTTCCCCGCCCCCTTCAGGCGCTCCAGGCCCCTGCCTGTCACGAGAACATGGTGAAGGTTGGCGGCTACATCCTTGGGGAGTTTGGGAACCTGATTGCTGGGGACCCCCGCTCCAGGTGAGGGAGCCTCAGCCTGCGGGGTGGAACACACACGCTTCTGAGGGGTCCAGGGCTTGGGGGATCCCCAGGGGTCTCAGGGCAGGCGGTGATGGGCTCCCATCCTCTCGGCCTCCACCCCAACCCACCTAGCAGGGTAAGAGAGGACCTTAGTCCCAGGATCGTGGACAGAGTGTGACTGCGGCCCCTGTCTGGTGCCTGGGGAGGGCCACTCCCCTCCAGTGGCTTGGGGTCCTGGGATGGGTCCATCCCAGGGAGGGGGGCCTCTCGAGGGGGTTTCTGGGAGAGGGCAGTGGAGTCTGGCCCCGCTGACACCCACTCCCGCGCACAGCCCCCCAGTGCAGTTCTCCCTGCTCCACTCCAAGTTCCACCTGTGCAGCGTGGCCACGCGGGCGCTGCTGCTGTCCACCTACATCAAGTTCATCAACCTCTTCCCCGAGACCAAGGCCACCATCCAGGGCGTCCTGCGAGCCGGCTCCCAGCTGCGCAATGCTGACGTGGAGCTGCAGCAGCGAGCCGTGGAGTACCTCACCCTCAGTTCGGTGGCCAGCACCGACGTTCTGGTCAGAGCCCTGTCACCCCCACCCCACCCCCCGGCACACCCCCTTCCCGCCCTCCCCTCCTCCTGACCCGAACTGACCTTCCCCACCCCGACCGCGCCAGGCCACGGTGCTGGAGGAGATGCCGCCCTTCCCCGAGCGCGAGTCGTCCATCCTGGCCAAGCTGAAACGCAAGAAGGGGCCAGGGGCCGGCAGCGCCCTGGACGATGGCCGGAGGGACCCCAGCAGCAACGACATCAACGGGGGCATGGAGCCCACCCCCAGCACTGTGGTGAGTCCCCTGGGGTGGGCCCTGCCAGGGTGCCTGGGGCTGGGTTCTCACCGTGACCTGCGCTTCCTACAGTCGACGCCCTCGCCCTCCGCCGACCTCCTGGGGCTGCGGGCAGCCCCTCCCCCGGCAGCACCCCCAGCTTCTGCAGGGGCAGGGAACCTCCTGGTGGACGTCTTCGATGGCCCGGCCGCCCAGCCCAGCCTGGGGCCCACCCCCGAAGAGGCCTTCCTCAGGTAGCACCCCCTGGGCCCGGGCCCCTTCTCGCGGCCACCCCCGGGGCTGTCCCTTCTCGGCCTCTGTCCCCGTTTTCCCTGAGCCCCTCCCCAGCCCCCTACTCGCTCCTCTCTCCATCCCGATGCCTTCGCCAGCCCTGGCTGCTGCCTCCCCTGCCCCAGCCTCCCTGCTCACGCCCTCCCTCTGCCACTCTGGACTCCGCCGACACTGGCCACCCTTCGTTGTCTCCTTTCCTGTCACCGTTTCTCAGCCTGCTCTTCCTTTTCTCCTTCTCTCCTTCCCTCCTCCCTCCCTCCCTCCCTCTCTCCCTCCCTCCCTCCCTCTCTCCCTCTCTCCCTCTGTCTCTCTTCTGCCCTCTTGCTGCCTATCTGGGATTGGCTGCCTGCCACGCCTGTCTTCTCTTGTCTGCTCTGGGATTGGATGGCCCAGCGAGCTGGAGCCGCCTGCCCCCGAGAGCCCCATGGCTTTGCTGGCTGACCCAGCTCCAGCTGCTGAGTAAGGGGTGGCCTGGGGTGGGAGGTCGGGGGGCAGACTTGGGTGTCCCCAGGGAGAGTTAGGGTACTGGGAGCCCTCGTCAACGGGTTCCTGATGAGCAGCAGAGGCAGGGACTTGGAGGAAAGGGAAACTTGGTGTCTGCCGATGCGGGGGCACGGGCCAGAGTTCTATTCGCATTGGAGGCCACTGCTGGATGGATGCGAGGTTCCTCGAGGCTCCGTGAGGAGTCTGGATATGTGGTTCTGGGGTTCTGTCCTTAGGGCTTGTTCTCGCACTCAATCGCTCTGGGCCTTTGCCCCTCCCCACCAAGTCCCTTCCCATCTCACTCCGCTCCCTACCTCCAGCCCAGGTCCTGAGGACATCGGCCCTCCCATTCCGGAAGCCGATGAATTGCTGAATAAGTGAGTCCTGGGAGAGGTGGGGGAGGGGAACGGGGACAGGTGCGGAGCCTAGGCCAGGTGCAGACAGGCACCCCCCGTCATCCTGCGTCCCCTGCCACTCCCACCCAGGTTTGTGTGTAAGAACAACGGGGTCCTGTTCGAGAACCAGCTGCTGCAGATCGGAGTCAAGTCAGAGTTCCGACAGAACCTGGGTGTGTCCCGGGGTACTGTGGGAATGGGTCGGAGGGAGACCTTGGGGAAGGGGTCAGAGGGACTCAGATGGAGCTCTGCCTCCCCCACCTACTGCAGGCCGCATGTATCTCTTCTATGGCAACAAGACCTCGGTGCAGTTCCAGAATTTCTCACCCACTGTGGTTCACCCGGGAGACCTCCAGACTCATATCCTGTCAGGCCCCGCCCGGCCTCCTGCCTCTCCAGGTCGGCCTTCCTCACCGTGGGGAAGCCGGCTGACCCATGTCCACACTTCTCTTCAGCCTCTCCTGGGCACGCAGTTAGTTCTCTGAGATTCAGTGTCTGCATCTGTAAGATGGGGGGTGGGATTCCTTCCCCCAGGACGGGATGACAGTGAAGTGGTGTGTGGGAGGCATTATTTCCAGAACTCCACCTTGCTGCAGGCCTCATTTTGTCCCTGTCTGGCACCTTCTGTGTCCTGCCATCGTCCTCCACTGGGCTCCATGTCATGATGCCAGCACCTCCTGCACTCAGGAGTCAGGCCTGCGGGTCCCAGACGCTGATCAGGCCTGATCTGGGCTGAGTCACTTTGCCTCTCTGGGCCGAGTCACTTTGCCTCTCTGGGCCCTCCTGTCCCCGCTGTGACGTGTATGTAGACCCTCCTCTTCCTCATAGGGTTATTGAGAAGATCAGAGTGTCTGGAAAACCCTGGAAGGGCGGCTGGAGGTATCAGTCCCCCCTGCCCCTTCTCTGGGCCTCCATTTCCACATTCATGAAATTAGAAAAGCTTGACTCGAGAACTCCTTCTGGCCGGGCGCGGGGGCTCACACCTGTAATCCCAGCAGTGGGAGGCTGAGGCCAGTGGATCATTTGAGGTCAGGAGTTCAAGACCAGCCTGGCCAACATGGTGAAACCCCATCTCCACTAAAAATACAAAAATTAGCTGGGTGGTAGTGGTACGCGACTGTAATCCCAGCTACTCAGGAGGCTGAGACAGGAGAATCGCTTGAGCCTGGGAGGTGGTGGTTGTGGTGAGCCGAGATTGTACCACTGCACTACAGTCTGGGCGACAGAGTGAGACCCTGTCTCAAAAAAAAAAAAAAACAATGAAAAACAAAATTCCTTCTTCGGTCGGGCGCGGTGGCTCACGCCTGTAATCCTAGCACTTTGAGTGGCCGAGGTGGGTGGATCACGAGGTCAGGAGATTGAGACCATTCTGGCTAACATGGTGAAACCTCCATCCCTCTGTCTCTACTAAAAATACAAAAAATTAGCCGGGCGTGGTGGCGGGCGCCTGTAGTCCCAGCTACTAGGGAAGCTGAGGCAGGAGAGTGGCGTGAACCCAGGAGGCGAAGTTGCAGTAAGCTGAGATCGCGCCACTGCACTCCAGCCTGGGCGACAGCACGAGACTCCGTCTCAGGAAAAAAAAAAAAAAAAAAAAAATCCTTCTTTCATAATTTCCAGAGGCTCATGCAGGCAGTTCAGTGGAGGCATTGGCAAAAGAACATGAGACTCAGGCCTTCCCAGTGGGCTACTGACACAGATGCAGATGATGATAACACTAATTGCTACCATCTTTGTGTACTTACCATGTGCCGGGCACACAGACAAGTACTTATGATGGATTATTTTCTTTTTTTTTTTTTTTAAATAGAGATGAGGCCTCACTATGTTGCCCAGGCTGGTCTCAAACTCCTGGGCTCAGTGATCCTCCCCACCTTGGCCTCCCAAAGTGCTGGATTACAGGCGTGAGCCGCCACACCCGGCTGGATTATTTCATCAACTCCTGAGGACATTTTACACATGTCCTTGTGTTGAGACAGGGCCTCACTCACCCAAGCTGGAGTGCAGTGGCATGAACACTGCTCACTGCAGCCTCGAACTTCTGGGCTCAAGGCATCCTCCTGCCTCAGCCTCCCAAGTAGCTGGGACTACAGTTGCACATCACCATGCCTGGCTAATTTTTTTGTAGAGATGGGGTCTTGCCATGTTGCCCAGGCTTACACATGTCCAGAGGCTAAGAGAGGTTAAGTGGTTGCCCACAGCCACTCAGGTGGTTAAGAGCTGGGATTCAAACCCAAGTCAGCCTCCAGAGCTAATACTATTATGTCTCAGTGTGGTGTGACACTGTGGAAGGCCAAAGGAGGCACCTAGGGGGCGCCTCAGAGGTTTCCATAGTATGAACTTTGTAGTTGAACCTTGTAGGATTGAGTCCAGGATTGCACCATGGGGTCCGTCAAAGACCTGCAGGCGGGAGCTGCCGGGAGCTCTGGGGTTCTTAACCCAGACCTCCCGGGGGCCCGCCTCCTCTGTCTGGCTTCCTTGACCCCTGGCGGGCACAGCTGGCTGTGCAGACCAAGCGTGTGGCGGCGCAGGTGGATGGCGGCGCGCAGGTGCAGCAGGTGCTCAATATCGAGTGTCTGCGGGACTTCCTGACGCCCCCGCTGCTATCCGTGCGCTTCCGGTGAGTCGGGTGCGGCGCGGCCGGTGGGCGGGGCCTCCGGGCGAGGGGCGGGGCCTAACGGAGCCTCCATTTCCCCCCACCAGGTACGGTGGCGCCCCCCAGGCCCTCACCCTGAAGCTCCCAGTGACCATCAACAAGTTCTTCCAGCCCACCGAGATGGCGGCCCAGGATTTCTTCCAGCGCTGGAAGCAGCTGAGCCTGTGAGGGGTGGGGAGGGGGCGGAGCCAAAGCCGCGCCTCCTGGTGGGCGGGTCGGGCCGTGCAGGTCCCTGACTTGAACCTTCCCGGTCCCCAGCCCTCAACAGGAGGCGCAGAAAATCTTCAAAGCCAACCACCCCATGGACGCAGAAGTTACTAAGGCCAAGGTGAGAGACCACGGGCGTTTGCCGGCCTATGGCTGCTTTGCTTCTCTGAGCCTCTGTTTTCCCATCTGTAAAGTGGGGCCAATTCCCATCCCCAAGGGTTTTTTGGGATCTGGGATGCCACTGTGTGGTAACTAATAGCTCTGGCACACTCTGACGGCGCCGCCCCTCCCTCCCAGCTTCTGGGGTTTGGCTCTGCTCTCCTGGATAATGTGGACCCCAACCCTGAGAACTTCGTGGGGGCGGGGATCATTCAGACTAAAGCCCTGCAGGTGGGCTGTCTGCTCCGGCTGGAGCCCAACGCCCAGGCCCAGGTGAGTGCTGCTGTGGGAGGCCTGAGGCCGGCAGGAAGGCCGCCTGTCATCTCTGCGCCCACCCTTCCTGCCTCACTGTTCTTTAATTCACGTCCCCACTTTGACCTTCCTCCTCTCACATTTCTTTGTCCACTTTTTCTCCTCTTTATCCATCAGTTTTCTCTCCTGTCTCCAACCTCTGGTGTTCCTCTCCTCTTCCTGTCCCTCCCTGATTTCTACCTTTCCATATCCTTTCCATCTTTCTCTCCTCATCTTTTATAATTTTCTTCCTCTCGGGCTCCTCTGTTGATTTCATTCTTCCATTCTTCTCTCCTGTGTCTTGTATCACCTTTCTGGCCCCTTTATCCTTCCTTCTTCTATCTCCCTTGTGTCCCCACTTCCCTGGGCTCCCCATCTCCTCTGAGTTCTGCCCCCAATGCCCCCACCCAGATGTACCGGCTGACCCTGCGCACCAGCAAGGAGCCCGTCTCCCGTCACCTGTGTGAGCTGCTGGCACAGCAGTTCTGAGCCCTGGACTCTGCCCCCGGGGATGTGGCCGGCACTGGGCAGCCCCTTGGACTGAGGCAGCTTTGGTGGATGGGGGACCTCCACTGGTGACAGAGAAGACACCAGGGGTTGGGGGATGCCTGGGACCTTCCTCCGGCCTTTTGTATTTTTATTTTTGTTCATCTGCTGCTGTTTACATTCTGGGGGGTTAGGGGGAGCCCCCTCCCTCCCTTTCCCCCCAAGCACAGAGGGGAGAGGGGCCAGGGAAGTGGATGCCTCCTCCCCTCCCACCCCACCCTGTTGTAGCCCCTCCTACCCCCTCCCCATCCAGGGGCTGTGTATTATTGTGAGCGAATAAACAGAGAGACGCTAACAGCCCCATGTCTGTGTCCATCACCCACTGCTAGGTAGTCAAAGAAGTGGGGTGAGGGCATGCAGAGTGTGGGTGGCCAGGCTTCGCAGCCCATGGGTGGGACTCTGGGGAGATAGCAGCAGCAGCAGCCGCCGAAGCCCCAGCTGCAAGGCCACCAGACGCACTCCTGTGCCTGGTTCCTCAGTCCCCAACACCAGGTAGCAGGCTCTGGGCAGCTGGGCCTGGTAGACCTCATCTTCTGTCTTCTCTGGTGGCCCTGGCTCTGGAGAAAGAACAGGGGGCACTGAGATGACAAGTAGCATGCTAACCTTTGCAAGCCACACCACATCCTGAGCCCAAGTTCTGAACGCGTGGGGTCTCTGAACACAGGTTTTGGGAGCCTCCTGCCAGGGGAGGGCCTCGGGGCTCTAGCTGGCTGTCAGCAACTTGAAGACCATGATGCTCTCACTCAGCTCACCCTCTTCCTCTTTCTCAGCCTTGGCCCCCATTTTCCTGGGGAAACTGTGCACCTGCAGGTGATCCTCTTAGCAATACACATGGCAAACACGGCAGCAATACACGAGCTTCAGTAGCCTTTTCCAGGAGCCCACCCGCCCCACTGTATGAGGCGTGTGGAGGGAAACAGGCAGGGGCCAGTGAGAGGTGGAGTAGCACAGCTAAGAAGGGGTGCAGCCCCCGAGTTGGAGCTCTTGACCACTGTACTGCATTCATCCGGGCTTCACTGGGGTCATAGCGCCATCCCAGGTCCCTTTCTTTGTCTCTCTGGGCCCTTAAGGGTTCTACGACAATTTTTCCGTTCTAACCCAGAATCTTGTGAAATCCTCCTCCATACCCTCAGCCTATCAGCAAAGCCTGTGCTTTCGGCAGTAGTGCAGAACGCTGGACTGTGTGGATATGGGAGCCAGATCCCGTGTTCGAATATGGCTCTGCCACTCATGAGCTGAGCCTCAGTTTCCTCATCTGTAATATGGGAATGATGAGGTAATGGGATAGTCCTCGCCTGTGAGGATGAAGTGATTTCATTCTTTCATTACATGTAAAGTCACTGGGAAGAGGTGAGGTCTCAATGTTAACTCTTGTTGACTACGATCCAGGAGGTTCTGAAGCCAGGCAGGGACCTCCCTTCCCCTCCCTTCCCATCTGCATCAATGCTCAGATCTCAAGGAAAACCACTGCCCTATGGCCCAGTGCATACTGGGTTCCTCCGCTTCCTCCAACCCCACCTCCTACTCCCACTTTGTGCGACCTGGGACTCAGTGTCCCCGCCTGCGCAGTGGGAGCACTGTGCCTTCCGCTGACCTGGTGGGAAGTGCGTGGAGGTGACCAGGGTATAGAAGTTTCGGAGGAGGCGCCGGCGCTGTTCTGGTGAAGGCTCTGCTGGGAGGAAAAGGCCGTGATGCAGAGCCCCTCCCCGGCCCACGCCTCTCCTGCCCCTGCCCCTGTCCTCAGTCACCTTTATCCCCCAAGGGCTCCACGGTGAAGAGGCAGCGTTTCAGTTCCAGGTGGAGGAGCAGCAGCCTATGGGAAAGGGAAGGGAATGTCATGGCTGGGGAAGAGGACATGACCCCCAACCCACTCCCTCCATCCGAGCCCTACCCGAGGATGTCTGTGTGAAGGCGGAAGCCACTGGGCAGCGCCC
Organism: Pongo pygmaeus; assembly: GCF_028885625.2. Classification (NCBI taxonomy): domain Eukaryota; kingdom Metazoa; phylum Chordata; class Mammalia; order Primates; family Hominidae; genus Pongo; species Pongo pygmaeus. Next base: position 55,957,451 of record NC_072393.2, read on the forward strand.
GGGGTCCCAGCGGCAGACAGGCCCGCAACGGGTCCAGCAGTGGCTGCCACCAGCGCTCCAGAAGCTGCAGGGGGCGTGGTCATTGGGACGTCGTCATGGGAAGGCGGGGCCGGCGGGGGAGGTCGGGGGGTGCACAAGGATAGGGGCGTGGTCAATCGGGAGGGGCGGGGCCTACAAAAAGAGTGGAGGGCGGAGGGCAGAAGGGACCGGGGAAGGGGCGAGGCCTGGAAGAATAGAGGCAGAGCGGGAGTGGCCGATCTTGGGGGGAAGGTGAATGACTGGAGCGCAGTCCAGAAGAGGCGGGGCTGGGGAAAGATGCCGCTGGCAGGGCAGGGTGGTGGGGAAGGGCTCTGCTGGTAGAGGGTGTCCTAAGAGGGAAAGCGGGACGTGGCGCGGGTTCACCTGTGGATACAACTGGCTGAGGGGTGGGCTTGGCCCGCAGAGTAGACACAGCTCCAGGCTCGGCAGCAGAGTCAGGGTCAGGAGCCGGTGTGGGACCTGAAGCAGGGCACAGGCTGGGGCTCACCGCGGCCCGGCCCCTTTCCATCGCAGATCCCGCCTCCTCGCGACTCGGCCCCCAGGTCACATCCCTCTGTCGCTGCCCGCCCCACCCACTCACCGTGGGGCTCCCGTGCGGCAGGTACACCGGGTAGTCGCGAGCGGTCTGCGGCGGCAGAGACCCCACCAGCCAGGGGAGCAGCACGGCCTCGGGCGTCCCCAGCCGCCACCAACCCTCTGTTGCTGCCACCACCCGGCCCGACACCACCAGACTGACGAAGGCCGTGCCCACGGCCTCAGCGAACCCGGAGAGGGCTTCCTGGGTAAGGGAGGCAGGAGGACTGGGAGTCAGCAGACAGGCGTAGAGGGTGGCAGCGACTTCCCAGGTGGGCAGGGAATGGGGAGAAACCCACAGCCAGCCCCCAGCTCACGCAGTGGCCATGCTCCTGCGTCTCACCCTCTCTGAGCCTGAGTTCCTTCACCTCCATAAGAAGTCACATCCCCAACTCACACTGTGAAGTCTGTGAAGTCTGATTAAACACCTAGCCTGGGCGGGCAAACTGAAGCTAATAATGTAAACGCAGCAGCTACCGTTCATCGAGACCTGTTACATGCCGAGGAGCCACCATTAGCAATGTGGAGAAACCAAGTCACCTGCTGAGAGTCACACGCCTGGGAGGCAGCCACACCAGGCAAGTCCACAAGAGCAGTATTTAAGTAGAGGTAGCTAGAGATCTCAGAGGCAGGAGGAAGAACATGCACTGAGGTTGCATGAGATCTCTGGGGACTGTGAGGTAGCTGGGTGGAGGTAGACTGTGGATTTAGCAACAGGTTAGGGGGTGCCAGGTGCCACAGGCCTTCAAACACCAGGCTGAGGAGCTGGGACCTTGTCCTGGGGGAGGTGGAGTCTGTGGGAGGGCTGTGAGCAGGAAAGGGGCAGGGCCAGCTCTGGATATAGTAGGATTCTTCTGGTGGCCGGGTGTGATGGCTCACACCTGTCATCCTAGCACTATGGGAGGCTGAGGCGGGAGGACTGCTTGAGCCCAGGAGTTCCAGACCAGCCCGGGCAACTTAGTGGAAACCCGTCCCCAACCCTAGTCCATCTCTTAAAAAAAAAAAACAGCCGAATGTCGGCTGGGCGCGGTGGCTCATGCCTGTAATCCCAGCACTTTGGGAGGCTGAGGCGGGTGGATCACGAGGTCAGGAGTTCAAGACCAGCCTGGCCAACATAGTGAAACCCTGTCTCTACTAAAACTACAAAAAATTAGCCGGGCCAGGCGTGGTGATCGGCGCTTGTAATCCTAGCTACTTGGGAGGCTGAGGCAGGAGAATCGTTTGAACCCAGGAGGCAGAGGTTGCAGTGAGCCAAGATCGCGCCATTGCACTCCAGCCCCTGTGACAGTGTGAGACTCCGTCTCAAAAAAAAAAAAAAAAAAAAATAGCTGAATGTGGTGGCACAGTGCCTACAGTGTCAGCTACTGGGGAGGCTGAGATGAGAGGATCACTTGAATCTAGGAGTTCAAGGCTGCAGTGAGCTATGACAGAGCCACTGTGCTCTAGCCTGGATGACAGAGCAAGACCCTTCTCAGAAAAGAAAGAAAGATGGCCCAGGCGCAGTGGCTCACGCCTGTCATCCCAGCACTGCGGGAGGCCAAGGCAGGTGGATCACCTGAGGTCAGAAGTTCAAGATCAGGTTGGCCAACATGGTGAAACCCTGTCTCTACTAAAAATACAAAAAATTAGCCAGGCGTGGTGGTGGGCACCTGTAATCCCAGCTGCTCGGGAGGCTGAGGCAGGAGAATTACTTGAACTCGGGAGGCACAGGCTGCAGTGAGCCGAGATCGTGCCATTGTACTCCAGCCTGGGCAACAAGAGTGAAACTACGTCTCAAATAAAAAGAGAGAAAGAAAAGAAAAGAAAGAAAAGAAAAAGAAAGAAAAAAGATTCTTCTGGGACCAGGTGAGGATAGGATTGGAAGCTGGGAGGATAGGAGGAGGCTGGGACAATGGTCCAGAAGAAAGAGGATGAGGACTGAGCCAGGGCCAGCAGAACAGGTGTAAGAGTTTCCATAGCATCCCCAGTACCTGCAAGAGGGACCCCTCTGGAGGAATCACGCAGTCCACACACTGGGTCAGGTCCCCGATGAGCTCCGAGTCCCCTAGGAAGCTGTCGATGAGGCAATAACTGGCCTAGGAGAGGAAGAAGGGACCAGCCTAGGATTCAGGTGGGCCCAGGGTCAGACAACCAAGAACCTGTGGGACCAGGCTGCCCCAGGGGCTGCTGCAAACTGTAGTTCCCAAATGGCAGTGCCCAGGTATCCTAACTTCCCACCCTCATGTCCTGCAACCTCACCCTCAAGTCCTTCTTCAGTCTCTCCACGTTGCGGATATTGGTCAGTTCTTCAAGTCCCACAAGAAGGACCTAGAAGAATCATATAGGAGAGGACGGGCGAGGGGCTAGAACTCGAACTCCTGGGTCTGAAGGAAGAGGGGGCTGGGACTCCCACTTCTGGGTCTGGGGATGGGGGAGTCAAGATTCCTGGGTTCTGGCCGGGCGCGGTGGCTCATGCCTATAATTCCAGCACTTTGGGAGGCCAAGGTGGGTGGATCACTTGAGGTCAGGAGTTTGAGACCAGCCTGGCCAACGTGGTGAAACCCCGTCTCTACAAATATACAAAAATTAGCTGGGCATGGTGGCGCGTGCCTGTAATCCCAGCTACTCGGGAAGCTGAGGCACGAGAATCGCGTGAACCTGGGAGGCAGAGGTTGCAGTGAGCCGAGATCAAGCCACTGCACTCCAGCCTGGGCAACAGAGCGAGACTCCGTCTCAAAACAAAACAAACAAACAAAAAAAAGATTCCTGGGTTCTGAGGGAGGAAGTGTTGGTGATCTGCACTCCTAGGTCTGAGGGAAAAGGATGCTGAGATCTCAGATTCCTGGTTTGGGGAGAAAAGAGGACTGGTGAGTCTCACCATGGCTCCAAACACCATTTGGAGTAGTCTCTCCAGCCTCAGCTCAGAGATGCCCACCTCAGATGACAGAACAATGAGGGTGATGCTGTGGAATGGAAGTGAGAAGAATGAGTCAAGGCCTGGGGAATCAGGAAGGGGTATGTTGGAGTCCGCCCATTGATCCTAGAACACCAGATACATCCTCTCTCAGCCCAACCTGCCTTTCTTATAGAGAACATCAGGGATCAAAGAGGGTAACTGGCTTGCTAAAGATCCCATAGCCAAATTAACAGCTGGTTTTAGAGAGCTGGAAGGCCTCCGGGGTCATCTTCAACAGGGACTATCACCCAGGCCCTGTCCCTGTCCCACGTTCCCTCCTGGGGACCTGTCATGGAAGCTTTTCCACACCACAGTCGTGTTCTCGGTCCTCGCAGAGCTCAGCTGCACCTCCAGATTCTGCCCAAACATGTGGACTCCATTGAGGGAACCGATGACAGAGAACGGGAGCTAAGGAGGGGTTAGGGACATCAGACAGGAGCACCCCCCCATCCCCTCCCCCTTAGGACCCAAGCGTGCCAGCTCCCAGCCCCATCCTCTTTCCATATGCCCTGGCAGTGCCTCTTTGGGGAACCAGGCTTATTGGTCCATTGCCTCCTCGGTCCTACAAACTCAACACTGAAACTTCCCCAGCCCCTACTGCCTTGAAGACCCAGAGTCAAAACACCGAACCCCCTTCGGTTTAGATACAGGCGTCCAAGGCCCCACCTGCTGACGGGCGGGGGTGCCGCCGCGACTGCTCCTGCAGAATAGGGGGACCCCGCTGGAGGCCGCGAGGCACAGCAGATGCACAGTGCCGCCCGTCCCCTCCTCCCCCATTTAGGACTCCCACCGCGGTCCCTCACGTGGGGACTGTCAGTGCCGGTCTAGGAGCATGCCGGTAATCACAGTAACTCGGCCTGTGGTCCGGAGCCGCCAGAGGGCGAGATGGGGAGCTGATTGGAAGAGGATTAACTTCCCGCCTTCTTCACCCAACTCAAACAGACTCTCAAACCGTATTCAGGCACCTCCCCCAAACCCATTAGGTTCTCTTCCGCCCCAACCGGAAGTCACGGTACCCCTAACAAAGATGGCGGCTAATTGAATTTGCAAAGCTTTCCAGTTTCTCCGAGGAGGTAAAGAGAACCAAGAGGCCGGATTGAAGATGATGACTGCGCCAAGGCGTTGCCTAGCCACCATCCTGTAGGCTTTGATGATTTACATTCTAAACGGAAAAAACAGTTGTGCCCGGATCAAAGATTGCGATGGTCCCAAAGCGTTGCCTAGCAACCACATTCCCTCTAGATTGCCATTATACAGTAGTAAACAATGTGCCCTACCCAAAGATGGCGACCGTGGCGGGGCGTTGCCGAGCAACCCCATTCGGCCTGATATCCATTCCAAGGCTGTAAACAGCTGTGCCCTGCTCAAAGATGGCGGCACGTCGAAGTCCGAGCACCCTCTTTGGGGCGAAATCGAGAAAAACACTATCTCCCCCACAACCTTCGAGGGTGGTTGAGTCCAGCGATCGTTGCCTAGTAACCACCCAAAAAAATGGTTGTTGTTATTAGAAAAAAGAAAACAAGGAAATCCTTTATTTTCCAGAATAATAAAAATAATATCATTTCTGTAATGAATTTATACATGATAGCATACCATGTAAAATGTGAAAAATCCCTTCCCCAATTTTTTCCTAAAATACAGTTTAACGTAGACTATTCATACGTTTTCACAAAGATGATCAATATACTAACATTTCCACACTTTTTTCCCATAGAAAAGTATGTCTATTTCATCTTAATAATGTATTTTTATAATCTATTTTATGGATGTGACAAATTGATTTGACCAATTCCGTATTGATGTACATTAGGTTGTTGAACTCCTCCAGACTAGCCAACTAGTGCTGGGACAGCATTTTACTGAATTTTTAAAATGCCCTTATGAATATTTTTATTATTTTATACAGGCAGCATTTACTTGTAAAAACAAAAGTATTTATGATTCATTTTGCCCTTCCTCTTCCTTCTTGCAGATCAGCCCATCTTTCTAGCATAATTTTTAATTTTCCTACTTCCTAAAGTACATCCTTTTCTCTTTTTTTTTTTTTTTTTTTTGGGAGAGGGGACGGGGTCTCGCTCTGTCGCCCAAGGTGGAGTGCAGTGGAACCATCTCGGCTAACTGCAACCTCCGCCTCCCGGATTCAAGCGATTCTCCTGCCTCAGCCTCCTGAGTAGCTGGGATTACAGGTGTGCCCCACCACGTCCGGCTAATTTTTGTAGTTTTTGTAGAAACAGGGTGTCGCCATGTTGCCCAGGCTGGTCTCAAACTCTTTGGCTCAAGTGATCCACCCACCTCAGCCTGGGACTACAGGCAGGAGCCACCATGCCTGGCCTAGGTACCATTTTAATCTTCCTTCTTGCCTATTGATTTTTTTCCCCTTTCTCTGGATTACTTTTATCTTCCTTATAACTTTATTAAAATTTTAGTTACACAGGCATAAAAGAGGGGGCTGCTCTAGATGAAAAGAAACTTGTCTAAATATGTGTGTGGTCTTTGTTTGGATCCTGATACAAATAAACCAACTGTAAAAACACATTTTGAGACAATTGGAACGTTTGATTACACACTTACTGTTAGATGATACTAAGAAGTTAATTTTGTTACAGGTAACAATGGCATACTAGTAATGTAAGAAAGTGTTCATAAAATTGGAGAAACCCCGGCTCTACCAAAAATACAAAATTAGCTGGGCGTGGTGGCGCATGCCTGTAAACTCAGCTACTCGGGAGGCTGAGGCAGGATAATCGCTTGAACCCAGGAGGCGGAGGCTGCAGTGAGCCGAGATTGTGCCATTGCACTCCAGCCTGGGCAACAAGAACGAAACTCCATCTCCAAAAAAAAAAAAAAAAAGCTTCAGCAAATGAGACTCTGTCTCAAAAAAAAAAAAAAAAAAGGGGGCTTCCGCAGGCTCACTGCCTGTAATCCAGGCACTCTAGGAGGCCAAAACGGGTGGATCACCTGAGGTCAGGAGTTTGAGACCAGCCTGGCCAACATGGTAAAACCCTGTCTCTACCAAAAATACAAAAATTTGCCTGCGAGGTGGCACACGCCTGTAGTCCCAGCTACTGGGGAGGCTGAGGCAGGAGAATAGGTGGAACCAGGGAGGCGGAGGCTGCAGCGAGCCGACATTGCGCCACTGCACTCCAGCCTGGGCGACAAAGCGAGATTTTGTCAAACAAAAAAATAAAAATAAAAAATAAAAATAAAAGATAAAAGAAAAATAGAAACCCAATAAAAAATAATTTTAAATGATAAAGGTAAAAACCTGTATCACTGGGCTTTCTGTAAGTACTTTTCAATTGGTGAAGATTATTATTATTATTACTTTTTTTTTTGAGACAGCGTCTCGCTCTGTCCCCCAGGCTGGAGTGCAGTGGTGCGATCTCGGCTCACTGCAAGCTCCGCCTCCTGGGTTCACGCCATTCTCCTGCCTCAGCCTCCGGAGTAGCTGGGACTACAGGCGCCTGCCACCACGCCCCGCTAATATATATATATATATATATTTTTTGGATTTTCAGTAGAGACGGGGTTTCACCGGCCGGGCGCGGTGGCTCACGCCTGTAATCCCAGCTCTCAGGGAGGCAAGAGGCGGGAGGATAGCTTGAGCCCAGGAGTTCGAGACCTGCCTGGGCAATATAGTGAGACCCCGTTCTCCAGAAAAAGGAAAAAAAAAAAAAGAGACGGGTTTTCACCGTGTTAGCCAGGATGGTCTCGATCTCCTGACCTCGTGATCTGCCCGCCTTGGCCTCCCAAAGTGCTGGGATCGCAGGCGTGAACCACCGTGCCCGGCCTGTTTTTTTGTTTGTTTTGGGTTTTTTTTTTGAGACAGAGTCTCGCTCTGTCGCCCAGGCTGGAGTGCAGTGGCGTGATCTCGGCTCACTGCAATCTCTGCCTCCCGGGTTCAAGCGATTCCCCTTGCCTCAGCCTCTCGAGTTGCAGGGATTACACGTGCGCAGCGCGACGCCCAGTGATACTGACCTCGTGATGCGCCTGCCTCTACCTCCCAAAGTGCTGGAATTACAGGCATGAGCCATCTCGCCCGGGTGAAGATTATGTTTTAAAATATTTATTGGCCATTCAAAATTTTGTGTGTGTGTTTGTGTGAAACTAGTCAGGTTTCTTTTTATTTATTTATTTTTTGAGACGGAGTCTAATTCTGCCGTCCAGGCTGGAATGCAGTGGCACAATCTCAGTTGACTGCAACCTCCGCCTCCCGGGTTCAATCGAATCTCCTGTCTCAGCCTCCCAGGTAGCTGGGATTATAGACGCCCACCACGACAGCTAATTTTTTAATTTTTAGTGGTTAGAAGGAGTTTCACCATGTTGGCCAGGCTGGTCTTGAACCCCTTACCTCAGGTGATCTGCCCGCTTTGGCCTCCCAAAGTGTTGGGATTACACGCGTGAGCCACGGCGTCCGGCCCTGGTCAGGTTTCTTTCTATTAAAATAAATATAAAGTGGCAGGGCACGATGGCTAACACCTGGGATCGCTTTAGCCCAGGAGTTTGAGACACGCCAGAGCAACATAGTGAGACCCCATCTCTACAAAAAATTTAAAAATTAGCTGGAAGTGGTGGTGCGCGGCTGTGGTCCCAGCTGCTCCACAGGCTGAAGAGTGGCTCCAGTGCGAGCAGAGGCTGCCGTGAGCCAAGATTGGGCCACTGCACTTCAACCTGCACAACAGAAAGAGACCCTGTCTCAAAAAATAAAAATTAAAAAGATAATAGTAATGAAGTGTTTCTATTTTTCTATATTGTTATTCATCAGTAAGATTTATTTGCGTAGCACAGTTCTGTCAAACACGCTAGAAAGATTTTCCCAGTTGGCCGTATATTTCTCAACTTGGTTTATACAGTCTTTTGGGAAAAATTAATAAAGACTACGTTTTCTGACTTTGCTGTAGTACTAAGAAACTCCATGGCAGTCGTTAAGATTTTTTTCCTTCAGATAGTTTTCGGGTTTCGTTTGTTGCACTTACATTTTTAATCCACCTGGAATGTATTTCTGTTCTAAGCCAGTTTCTGGCTCCTCTCCCAGAAAACAACGCTCAGGTGTTGCTTAGCAACCCGCACTTGGTTTGGTGTTCGGCTTCTTTTCAGGGGGAAAACAACTGCCCTCCCTTCCACGTTGAGGACGACCTTAAAGTGTTGCCTAGTAACCTCGTTTCCGCCGATGTGATTGGATCCTTCTCGCGTCCCTCCCCTAGTCCCCACGCCCGAAAGAACAGAACCAGAAACTTAACCTAACGGTTAGAAAACAAGGGCAGCGTGCCCGGCGCGGTGGCTCACGCGTGTAATCTCAGCACTTTGGGAAGCCAAGGCGGGCGAATCACTTGAGGTCAGGAGTTCGAGAACAGCCTGGCCCACATGGTGAAACCCTTTCTCTACTAAAAATACAAAAATTAGCGGGGCGTGGTGGTGGGCACCTGTAATCCCAGCTACTCGGGAGGCTGAGGCAGGAGAATCTCTTGAACCCGGGAAGCGAAGGTTGTAGTAAGCCGAGATCGCGCCACTGCACTCCAGCCTGGGCGACAGGGCGAGACTCTCGTTTCGAAAAAACAAACAAACAAACACAAAAACGAAAACGAGGGCAGCGTACGCGTTGCATAGCAACCAGGTCTCCTGCCCTTCCCTTTGAGACAAGAGGCGGACCCGGACGCCCCGCTCAAAGATGGCGGCTGGCTGAGCCGCTTTCAGTTTATTTAGCTCTTGACAATACTGACAATAATTCCGTCTAACCCATCAGGCCCCTAGAAGGGCTAACTATGCCCTTTCTGAGTCTTCCACGCGGTGGAAGCGAAGGAGGATGGAGCTAGAACGAAGCCTCAGCGCGTACCCCGCACAAACATGGCTGCATTCCCAGCGGCCCTAAACCGCCCGACACGGGTGCGCGCGCGGCGCAGGCGCATTTCCGCTCATTCCGCGGTGTCGGCTGCGGCGGCAGTGGTGGTGGCGGGTACCGCACGGGGTATGGTCCCCGGGTCCGAGGGCCCGGCCCGCGCCGGGAGCGTGGTGGCCGACGTGGTGTTTGTGATTGAGGGTACGGCCAACCTGGGACCCTACTTCGAGGGGCTCCGCAAGCACTACCTGCTCCCGGCCATCGAGTGAGTGCTGTTTCCGCGACTCTAACCCCGCCCTCCCACTTCAGTTTCGCAGTTTCTTGCCTGACTCCGACCTTTCACCTTCTACCCTCACAGGTATTTTAATGGTGGTCCTCCTGCTGAGACTGACTTCGGGGGAGACGTGAGTCTAGGGACTCCTGGGCCTGAGGGAGGAGGGGGCGGGGGCCTGGACTCCTGGGTCTGAAGGAGGGAGAAAGTGCTGGGTCTGGACTCCTGGGTCTAAGGGAGGAGGGACTGGGGGTTTGGACTCCTTGTTCTGAGGGAGGAGGGCCTGGGGGCCTGGACTCCTGGGTATGAGGGTGGAGGCGCTGGGGCTCGGATTCCTGGGTCCGAGGGAGGAGGGAGCTGGGGGCCCAGACTCCTGGGTCTGAGGGAGGAGGAGCTGGGCGTCTGGACTGCTGGGTCTGAGGGAGGAGGTGCTGGGGCCTGGATTCCTGGGTCTGAGGGAGGAGGGGCTGGGGCCTGGGCTCCTGGGTCTGAGGGAGGAGGGGCTGGGGCCTGGGCTCCTGGGTCTGTCGGAGGAGGGGCTGGGGCCTGGGCTCCTGGGTCTGTCGGAGGAGGGGCTGGGGCCTGGGCTCCTGGGTCTGAGGGAGGAGGGGCTGGGGTCTGGATTCCTGGGTCTGAGGGAGGAGGTGCTGGGGGCCTGGACTCCTGGGTCTGAGGGAGGAGGGGCTGGGGGCCTGGGCTCCTGGGTCTGAGGGAGGAGGTGCTGGGGGCCTGGACTCCTGGGTCTGAGGGAGGAGGGGCTGGGGGCCTGAGCTCCTGGGTCTGAGGGAGGAGGGGCTGGGGGCCTGGACCCCTGGGTCTGGGGGAGGAGGGGCTGGGGACCTGGACTCCTGGGTCTGTCGGAGGAGGGGCTGGGGCCTGGGCTCCTGGGTCTGAGGGAGGAGGGGCTGGGGCCTGGGCTCCTGGGTCTGTCGGAGGAGGGGCTGGGACCTGGACTCCTGGGTCTGAGGGAGGAGGTGCTGGGGCCTGGACTCCTGGGTCTGAGGGAGGAGGGGCTGGGGTCTGGATTCCTGGGTCTGAGGGAGGAGGTGCTGGGGGCCTGGGCTCCTGGGTCTGAGGGAGGAGGTGCTGGGGGCCTGGACTCCTGGGTCTGAGGGAGGAGGGGCTGGGGGCCTGAGCTCCTGGGTCTGAGGGAGGAGGGGCTGGGGGCCTGGACCCCTGGGTCTGGGGGAGGAGGGGCTGGGGACCTGGACTCCTGGGTCTGTCGGAGGAGGGGCTGGGACCTGGACTCCTGGGTCTGAGGGAGGAGGTGCTGGGGCCTGGACTCCTGGGTCTGAGGGAGGAGGGGCTGGGGTCTGGATTCCTGGGTCTGAGGGAGGAGGGGCTGGGGCCTGGGCTCCTGGGTCTGAGGGAGGAGGTGCTGGGGGCCTGGACTCCTGGGTCTGAGGGAGGAGGGGCTGGGGGCCTGAGCTCCTGGGTCTGAGGGAGGAGGGGCTGGGGTCTGGATTCCTGGGTCTGAGGGAGGAGGGGCTGGGGCCTGGGCTCCTGGGTCTGAGGGAGGAGGTGCTGGGGGCCTGGACTCCTGGGTCTGAGGGAGGAGGGGCTGGGGGCCTGAGCTCCTGGGTCTGAGGGAGGAGGGGCTGGGGGCCTGGACCCCTGGGTCTGGGGGAGGAGGGGCTGGGGGTCTGGACTCCTCGGTCTGAAGGAGGAGGGGCTGGAGCCGAGATTCCGGGGTCTGAGGAAGGAGGAAGCTGAGGAGTTCCTGGTTCTGGAGGAACAGGAAGCTGGGAGCCCTGATTCCTTCTCTAAGGGAAAAGGGAATTGAAGTCCCAGATTAAAAGTTTTCTGTCCTCCCCTCCCAGTATGGGGGGACCCAGTACAGCCTCGTGGTGTTCAACACAGTGGACTGCGCTCCCGAGTCCTACGTACAATGTCACGCTCCCACCAGCAGCGCCTATGAGTTTGTCACCTGGCTCGATGGCATTAAGTGAGCTTTCCCCCACTTGGGGTGGGTTGGGGGGCCCTGTGAGGGGCCGTGAATGAGTGATGGCTTGGGTGGTTGGGGTCCCTGTAAGGGGCCGTGCATGAGGGATGGCTTGGGGTGGTTGGTGTCCCCGTGAGGGGCTGTGAATAAGTGATGGCTTGGGGTGGTTGGGGTCCCTGCGAGGGGCTGTGAATGAGTGATGGCTTGGGTTTGAGCTGCAGGAAACATCCTATACATTAAGCGATTGAAAGGACTTTGAAAGTGATTGTGTTTTTGTCAGAAGTCACTTTTGTGGTGGCTTCTGTGTGCTCAGCAATGTTGCCATCCAGTTTAGAAGTAGGAAAAACTTCCCATTCAGGGAGGCCTGGCTGAGCTCCAGCAGCCACCTTGTACTCCCTGTGTGATTGTCCCCTTTCTGTCCTCTCTTTTTCCATCTACCCCTGTCCTCCTTTTCCAGATGGGTACATTGTAGCCTCAGTGCAGGGGGATGGGTCAGAGCCAGGATAGATCCCTCTGTGGCTTGGGTCAGATTTTTTTTTTTTTTTTTTGAAGCAGAGTCTTGCTCTGTCTCCGAGGCTGGAGTGCAGTGGCACAGTCTTGGCTCACTGCAACCTGTACCTCCCGGATTGAAGCGATTCTTCTGCCTCAGCCTCCCAAGTAGCTGGGATTACAGGCGCACGCCGCTATGCCCAGCTAATTTTTTTTTTTTTTTTTTTTTTTTGTATTTTTAGTAGAGACAGTTTCACTGTGTTTGGCCAGGCTGGTCTCAAACTCCTGACCTCATGTGTTCTGCCTGCCTCAGCCTCCCAAAGTGCTGGGATTATAGGGGTGAGCCACTGTTGCGGGATTCAGGACGACAGGAGAGAGCCCTGGGGTTAAAGCGGGAGAATCTTTCATTGAGTGCACTCAGGCCCAAGCCGACTCACGTCCAAAGACGGCCCAGAACAAAGACAGCACTTGACTTTTATACACACTTCACAAAAGGGGGTGGGCTAGCTTGAAGCAAGCTTACAGTGGCGTGACAGCAGGGATACAGAGGCAGGACAAAAACAGTTAATCAAATTGTTGTAACAGGTTCATAACTCAGGATTGCACATAACTGTTGCTATGCAACCCAGACGTCCGTTATCTAGGTTAGCCTAGGCACGGGCTTATCCCATAACCTTCACTATGGTGCCCAGGCAGTTCAGGCTTCTCATGACCTTCGCTGTACTTCCTAGATAAAACAGAATACTTGAAGTCATGAGTTACAGAGAACAGGAATCTATAAACTCATTCTATAAAACAAAGGAAAATTTGTTTTTTCTTCTATGTTGAGGGAGTGCTGGGAGAGTCTCCAAGAGCACTTTAGATAATATTATCAAGACTTTTCCTGGGTCTGGGCTGTGCCCGTTGCTGCCTCTCGGACAAGTCAACCTAATACAGTAAAATTTATTTCTCTTTTTAATTTTATTTTTCTTTAATTTCCTGCCTCACCACCACGCCTGGCGCTGGATCGGATTTTGATAGTTGACATTGTAGACTCTGGAGTCAGGCATACTGGGGTTAAATCCTGGCTCTTCAGCACAGAACTAACTCTCTGACACAGGAGTCTGTGTCCGCTCTGTGCCTAGTATCTCACCTCTGAAGTGGGGATGTGGATAGTACTTGTATTAGTATTTCATTGTATTACTTATTCTTAGCTGCATAACAGATTACCACCAAACAATGGCTTCATACTGCAAACACTTATTATCTAACGCAGTTTCTGTGAGTTAAGGACACAAGAGTGGCTTGGCTGGATGGTTGGGCTGAGGGTCTCACAAGGCAATAGTCAGGAGGTCGGCAGGATTGCAGCCATCCAGGGGTTTGACTGATGGTGGGGAATCCATTCCCAAGGTGGCAAGTCTGTGGCTATTGGCCACAAGACCTCTCCACAGGGCTGTTTGACTGTCTAACATGGCAACTGGCATTCCTCAGATTGAGGGACCCAATAGAGAGAGCAAAGAGGAAGCCCCAGGCCTCTTTTGTTTTTGAGGAAGGGTCTCACTCTGTCACCCAGGCTGGAGTGCAGTGGCTCAGTCACGGCTCACTGCAGCCTCGACCTTCTGGGCTCAAGCTCAAGCGATCCTCCCATCTCAGCTTCCCGAGTAGCTGGAGTAGCAGGGACAGTAGCCAAATGCCAGCACACCTGGCTGATTTCTTAAAAATATTTTTGTAGGTCGGGCGTGGTGGCTCACGCCTGTAATCCCAGCACTTTGGGAGGCCGCGGCGGGTGGATCACCTGAGGTCAGGAGTTCGAGACCAGCCTGTCCAACATGGTGAAACCCCGTCTCTACTAAAAATACAAGCAATCGTCCTGCTTTTACCTCCCTAAGTGCTGGAGTGCTGAGATTATAGGCCTTAGCTGGGCATGGTGGCGCATGCCTGTAATCCCAGCTACTCGGGAGGCTGAGGCAGGAGAATTGCTTGAACCTGGGAGGTGGAGGTTGCAGTGAGCTGAGATCACACCATTGCACTCCAGCCTGGGCAACAAGAATGAAACTCCATCTCAAAAAAAAAAAAAATTTTTGTAGTGGCCGGGCACGGTGGCTCATCCCTGTAATCCCAGCACTTTGGGAGGCCAAGGCGGGCGGATCACCTGAGGTCAGGAGTTCGAGACCAGCCTGTCCAACATGGTGAAACCCCGTCTCTACTAAAAATACAAGCAATCGTCCTGCTTTTACCTCCCTAAGTGCTGGAGTGCTGAGATTATAGGCCTTAGCTGGGCATGGTGGCGCATGCCTGTAATCCCAGCTACTCGGGAGGCTGAGGCAGGAGAATTGCTTGAACCTGGGAGGTGGAGGTTGCAGTGAGCTGAGATCACACCATTGCACTCCAGCCTGGGCAACAAGAATGAAACTCCATCTCAAAAAAAAAAAAAATTTTTGTAGTGGCCGGGCACGGTGGCTCATCCCTGTAATCCCAGCACTTTGGGAGGCCAAGGCGGGCGGATCACCTGAGGTCAGGAGTTCGAGACCAGCCTGGCCAACATGGTGAAACCCCATCTCTACTGAAAATACAAAAATTGAGCAGGCGTGGTGGCTCACGCCTGTAATCCCAGCACTTTGGGAGGCTGAGGCGGGTGGATCATGAGGTCAGGAGATCGAGACCATCCTGGCTAACACGGTGAAAACCCGTCTCTACTAAAAATACAAAAAATTAACCAGGCGCGGTGGCGGGCACCTGTAGTCCCAGCTACTCAGGAGGCTGAGGCAGGAGAATGGCATGAACCCAGGAGGCGGAGTTTGCAGTGAGCCGAGATCGCACCACTGCACTCCAGCCTGGGTGACAGAGCAAGACTCTGTCTCAAAAAAAAAAAAAACATACAAAAATTAGCCAGGTGTGGTGGCATGTGCCTGTAATCCCAGCTACTCGGGAGGCTGAGGCAGGAGAATCACTTCAACCCAGGAGATGGAGAGATCGCACCAGTGCGCTCCAGCTTGGGTGACTGACTGAGACCATGTCTCAAAAAACAATTTTTTTTTTTTGTAGAGACAAGGTCCTGCAATGTTGCCCAGGCTGGTTTTGAACTCCTGGTCTCAAGTGATCCTCCACTTCAACGTCCCTAAGTGCTGGGATTAGAGGCATGAGCCGCTGCACCCAGAGGCCCCACTAGGCTCTTTGTAATCAAGTCTTGAAAGTTATACGTCATTATTTCTGTTACATTCTTTTTTTTTTTTTGAGACGGAGTCTCGCTCTGTCGCCCAGGCTGGAGTGCAGTGGCTTGATCTCTGCTCACTGCAAGCTCCGCCTCCCGGGTTCACGCCATTCTCCTGCCTCAGCCTCCTGAGTAGCTGGGACTACAGGTGCTCGCCACCACGCCCAGCTAATTTTTTGTATTTTTAGTAGAGACGGGGTTTCACCGTGTTGTCCAGGATTGTCTTGATCTCCTGACCTCATGATCCACCTGCCTTGGCCTCCCAAAGTGCTGGGATTACAGGCGTGAGCCACCGCGCCTGGCCTACATTCTTTTTTTTAACCTGGGACAGGGTCTTGCTCTGTTGCCCAGGCTGGAGTGCAGTGGTGGGATCATAGCTTGCTGCAGCCTCGACCTCTCGGGCTCAAGTGATCCTCCCACCTCAGCCTCCTCCTGAGTACCTAGGACTGCAGGTGGGCATCACCATGCATGGCTGATTTCTTTATTTTAATTCTTGTAGAGATGAGGTCTTGCTGTGTTGCTCAGACTGGTCTTGAACTCCTGGCCTCAAGTGATCCTCCTGCCTTGACCTCCCTAAGTGCTGGAGTGCTAAGATTACAGGCCTGAGCTACGGTGCCAAGCCCACTTCTGCTATACTGCATTTGGTGTGCAGTATAAGCCTATCCCGTTCAGTGTAGGAGGAGACTACACAGTGTGTAAATAGCAAGAGGCTGGATTGCTGGGTGCTGTACTGGGGGCTGGGTACCACAACCTCATAGGGATGTTTGGAGAATTAGTTGATGATGTTTCATACAGTGCCTGGCATGTATTAAGTGCTATGTAAGTGTTTCCTAGGATTTTGTGCCTCACTTTCCTGGTTTGCAAATGGATAATGGTAGTGTGTATCTCCATGTTGTTAGAAGATCACAGGAGCTGAGTTGTGTACTGTGTTTCGCTTAGGGCCTGGTCTGCAGTCAAGGTTCATTAAACAACACCTGTTCGTAGCTGCCGTTACCTCTGTATGCTTCTGCCGCAGGTGTTTGTTGAGTATCTGCTTTGTTCCAGGATGTGTATGCAAGTGCTGGGTGCAGGACATATAGTGAAAAGGTGACACAGAAGCTTCCCCTTCGTGGTAGCTGGAATTCATAGATAACACAGAGCAGAGTTTCTCATCCTTGGCCCTAGTGACACTGTGGACACAGTCATTCCTTGTAGTGGGGGCTGTCCTGGGTATTGTAGGATGTTTAACATCATCCTTGGCGTCTACTTACTAGATGCCGGTAGCCCCCTCCCAAAGGTGTGACAACCAAAAATGTCTCCAGGCATTATAAAATATCCTCTGGGAAGGGGGCACAAAATGTATTCCAGTTGAGACCACTGGGAGAGACTGGTAAGACAGTCTTGAGTGATGTTAAATGGAGACTTCTTGAGGCCCAGGTCCAAGTCTGATGCTCCTCAAGTCCCTGGCAGCCAGCACAGGGCCTGGTACGCAGGAGGCCTCGGGTAAATTCTGTAGAATGAATGTCCAGAATGCACTTAATACTAACTACCCTGGAAGACACTGCATAGCCTTCCAGACCCAGCTCAGGTGTCTTATACACTGGGAAACCTTCCTGATTCTTGCAGCCAGATGCTTCCTCCTCTGTCTTTGTGACCTGCCACAGCCCCACACCTCTGGACTGTGAATGTCCAGGTCCCTGGGTGTTTCTGCCATTTGCTTCCAGCGGGGGCTTGGCACCCACGGGGCTTCAGGAGACTGGCTGAATAGATGAATTAGTATGTAATACAAAAACAACAAATAAATAGAAAAAATTAGCCAGGCATGGTGGTGCACACCTGTAGTCCCAGCTACTCAGGAGGCTGAGGTAGGAGGATCAACTGAGACTGGGAGGCGGAGGTTGCAGTGAGCCGAGATTGTGCCATCGCACTCCAGCCTGGGTGAAAGAGCGAGACCCTGTCTCAGGGAAAAAAAAAAAAAAAAGAGGTGGAAGGAAAATAGACCCAGTGTCTTTCCCATAACATTATGACAACTCAGTTCATTCATATGTTCGCTCATTAATTCAACAAATGTTTGTGGAACAAACTGTCCTGGGCACCAAGGAGTTAGTGGGCAGGAGACAGGCAAGATCCTGGCCCTCCTGGAGCTAGTTTGCCTGGGTGACAGGCCGTGTGTAGGGAGCCCTCGGTCATGGCCGGATGCTGTTAACATTCACTCGTTTTGACCTCCTGGGGCTCCAGGCACCTGTTAGCCCGTGAAAGCGGGCAGCAGAGACCCCGGGGAATGATACTGGGTAGAACAAATGGGAGTAAGTTAGAGGACTTGGGAACACCAAGTCAGAGCCCACTTGTGTCACCTAGGGGGCTTTTATTTTTATTTTGTGTCTGCCATATCAAGGGGTTTATTTGGAATTTATCATAAACTTGATGATATTTTAGCCATATTTTGCAGCCAGCCATAGTGCTTCTTCTGTTCACGTTTTTCACATTTCTTTGACAAAATGTTTATTACATGTCGCCTTTTGAGCTTGTAGCAGATGACTTGTACTTAGTGTTCAATAAGAGAAATGCAAGTTTTAGCATCTCAAACTTGTTAGTTTATCACACTTTTCCTCATAAGGGTTTTTTTTGTTTTGTTTTGTTTTGTTTTGTTTGAGACGGAGTCTCTCTCTCCCCCCCAGGCTGGAGTACAGTGGCGTGATCTCAGCTCACTACAACCTCTGCCCCCGAGGTTCAAGTGATTCTCCTGCCTCAGCCTCCCGAGTAGCTGGGGTTACACGTACCCACCACCGTGTCTGGCTGATTTTTGTATTTTTAGTAGAGATAGGATTTCACTTTGGCCAGGTTGGTCTTGAACTCCTGACCTCAAGTGATCAGCCCACCTCGGCCTCCCAAAGTGCTGGGATTACAGGCATAAGCCATTGTACCCAGTCACTTCCAAAATGTTTTACAGGGTCATGCCTGTAATCCCAGCACTTCGGGAGGTTGAGGAGGCGGATCACCTGAGGTCGGAAGTTCGAGACCAGCCTGACCAACATGGAAAAACCCTGTCTCTACTAAAAATACAAAATTAGCTGGGCGTGGTGCCGCATGCCTGTAATCCCAGCTACTCGGGAGGCTGAGGCGAGGCTGAGGCAGGAGAATCACTTGAACCCAGAAGTCGAAGGTAGTGGTGAGCTGAGATCGTGCCATTGCACTCCAGCCTGGGCAACAAGAGTGAAACTCCATCTCAAAAAAAAAAAATTTTTATCACCCCAAAGGGGACACCCCATATGCATGAAGCACTAGCTCCCCATTCTCCCATCCCCAGCCAGGGTGCTTTTGGCTCGAGTCTCAGAAAGGCCCAGGAAAACATTGGCTTAATTTCACCTGTAGCAGAAAAGCTGGGTCCAGAGTTGGTTCACCCCAACTCTTTGCACACAGTTGAAGTTTCTGTGTGCAAAGCTGTTTTGATGGCGAGGAAGAGGAGGGCTGGGAAGTGTGTGGTGGGTTGGGAGCAGCGCCCGAGTGCCCTGAGAGCGGGAAGAAGGCTCAGGGGCCCAGTGTGCTCACTGGCCGGGCCGACTGGGACCGGAAGGAAATCAGTGCGAGAACTCAGGCAGGAAGCGGAGAGCCCCGCTGCATGGCCCTGCCAGGCCACCAGTGCACTGAATACTCAGCAGACGGTTCCTAGGCCTTGTGTGATCTGGGGTCAGACGCCTTGGTGTCTCTCATGGAGGGCTGCACAGGGTATGGAGAGAAGCTTGACAGTTGCAGTATGGGTGATCTATGATGTGACTAAGGGCAGGCCCTAAAATTAGGTGGCACATGGGTAAGGCTTCCTATAGGAGGGCACACCAGGATGGGTGTCGTAGTTTAGCTGGATTCCATCCGGGCTGGAATGGGTGTGTTCCAGCACATGCAGAGACCTGGATGTGTGGGCTTCGTCAGTTGAGAGGACCTATAGGTGCGGGCATGGAGCAGGAGAGATGGATGGGGTGCAGGACTCGGAGGCCTCGGATGCCGGGCCAAGGGCCTGGGTTGGTTCCAGTCTTGATGGACACGGTTGGACCTGTAGATGTTTATTTACTTAGCCTACATTTCCTGAGGCCTCCCATGTGCCCCGCTGTGGTGGGCAAGCCTGGGGGTGAGAGAGAACTCAGACCCCATCCCCTCCTGTGGGGGAGGTAGGATCAGAGACCACACTTCAGGGGGACAGGGCCCTCAAGACCCTCAGAGGGGCGCTCGGTCTCCACACACGTCCCCTACAGCAAAGGTCAGCCTCTCACAACCACGTGACCGGAAGAATGGTGGCAACCACAGCTGCCCTTGAGGAGAGGCCATCCCCGGGCCACAACCCATGTGGGACGGACACTGCGACGCGACTGCAGATCAGGTGGAGGAAAAACGAGAGTCTGTGTGTGTTAGTTTCCCAGGCTGCCATAGCAAAGTATGAGAAACTGGCCAGAAGAATGGAAATTGATGTCTCAGGGTTCTGGAGGCTGGAAGTCCAAAATCCAGGTGGTAGGGCCAGGCCGTCTCTGAAACGTCCCCTTATAGGGGAAGGGCCCTTCTGCCTTTCCTGGCGCCTGCTGATGCTGCATCACCCGTCCTCACGTGGCCTCTCCCTGTGTCTCTCTGTGTCCTCGTGTCTTCCCTCTGTGTGTGTGTCCGTGTCCACGTTTCTCCTTTTCACGGATACCAGCCATAGTAGATTAGGGCCTGCAATTTAACTCAATTACCTGTGTAAAGATCTTTCCAAATCAGGTCACCTTTTGAGGTACTGGGGCTTAGGACCTCAACCTGTCTTTTTTGGGGGGCACACTTCAACCCATAAGACTAGGAGGACAGAGGAGGCCCCCGTCTCTGGCTGGGAAGGTGAAGTGGGGCCAGGACTGATTTGGAGCAGACAGCTCAGAGAGGGGAGGGGACAGCGGGAGGCTGGGCAGGGAGTCAGTCACTCCAGGGTTGGAGTCAGCACAGGATCCTAGGATTGGGGTCCCCAGCCCTTTCCCATTCCCTCCCAGTCCTCATGATTAAAGACAACAAATGTCGGCCAGGCGCGGTGGCTCACGCCTGTAATCCCAGCACTTTGGGAGGCCGAGGCAAGCAGATCATGAGGTCAGGAGATGGAGACCATCCTGGCTAACACGGTGAAACCCTGTCTCTACTAAAAATACAAAAAATTAGCCGGGTGTGGTGGCACAGGCACCTGTAGTCCCAGCTACTTGGGAGACTGAGGCAGGAGAATGACGTGAACCCGGGAAGCAGAGCTTGCAGTGAACTGAGATCGTGCCACTGCACTCCAGCCTGGGAGACAGAGCGAGACTCCGTCTCAAAAAAAAAAAAAAAAAAAAAAAAACACAGACAACAAATGTCCCCTGTCCTGTCTGGGACTGGCGCTGTGCTAGCACCAGGGATTGCATAGGGAACTTAGCGGTGTCCCCGTCATCCCAAGGTACATAGCCCAGAATAGAGTCGGGGACAGCATGGGAGCAGGCTTTTCAAGCATAGCCTGGGGATGGGGATGATGGCAACCCTGGGGGCTGACAACTCTGCCCCTACAGGTTCATGGGCGGGGGTGGTGAGAGCTGCAGCCTCATCGCGGAAGGACTCAGCACAGCCTTGCAGCTGTTTGATGACTTCAAGAAGATGCGCGAGCAGATGTGAGTGCCCCCTCCACCCAGGCCAGGCCAGTCTCTCTCTGCCTGGCCTGGAACCTCTTTGCCTGTCGAGTGGCTCTACCTCCAGCCTCACCCTGTAGGGCATGGGCTCTGTGTTCCCAAGCACGCTGAGCCAGGAGGCTGCAGGTGTGTCCTTGGGGGAGGCCTGGCCAGTGCCCGGTCTCAGCATCCCCATCAGGAAGCAGTGCCAACTCTGGGTGTCACTCCTGCCTGCCCTGCCTGCTGGGTGACGTAGAGCACATCCCAGAACCTCTTGGAGCCTCAGTGTTCTTAGCTGTAAAGTAGGAGCGTTGCTTCTGATTCCATATGAGGCAGAATATGTGCGCCTCCGCTGGTGCTGGGTCTGGGTTCCTTCTCAGGGCCCCTGTTGCTGCTGGCTCCATGTCTTCTCTCATTCTTGGTAGTGGCCAGACGCACCGGGTCTGCCTCCTCATCTGCAACTCGCCCCCATACCTGTTGCCTGCTGTTGAGAGCACCACGTACTCTGGATGCACAACTGAGAATCTTGTGCAGCAGATTGGGGAGGTGAGGACTCCAGGGTCTGAGGGAGGAGGGTCTGGGGGCCCGGAGTCTTGGGTCTGAGGCAGGAGGCACTGGGGGCCTGGACTCCTGGGTCTGAGTGGGGAGGCACTGGGGGCCTGGACTCTTGGGTCTGAGGGAGGAGGCACTGGGGGCCTGGACTCCTGGGTCTGAGTGGGGAGGCACTGGGGGCCTGGACTCTTGGGTCTGAGTGGGGAGGCACTGGGGGCCTGGACTCTTGGGTCTGAGGGAGGAGGCACTGGGGGCCTGGACTCAGTCACAGAATAGGCACAGAATAGTCACAGACTGGTGACCAGCTTTGCTTACTCTCTTTTTTTGAAACAGAGTCTGGCTCTGTTACCCAGGCTGGAGTGCAGTGGTGTGATCTTGGCCCACTGCAGCCTCTGCCTCCTGGGTTCAAGCAATTCTCGTGTTTCAGCCTCCCGAGTAGCTGGGATTATAGACGCCCACCACCACGCCCAGCTAATTTTTGTGTCTTTAGTAGAGGTGAGGTTTCACCACGTTGGCCAGGCTGCTCTCAAACTCCTGGCCTCATGTGATCTGCCTGACTCGGTCTCACAAAATCCTGGGATTACAGACGTGAGCCTCCACACCTGGCCCGCTTAGTCTTACTGACACAACTAGAACCCAGAGTCTCCCGGGGCAGGTGATACCCGGTTTCAGGGTCTCCTGCCTCAAAGCCCAGTGGGAATTGTGGTTGTGGGGCTGGTGCCGTCCAGCCACACAGCAGCTGTGGTAGCTTGGGGGCCGGCCCTAACACCCTTATGGAGGGGGCCTGTCATGACTGCTTGGCCCCTCTCCTACAGCGGGGGATCCACTTCTCCATCGTGTCTCCCCGGAAGCTGCCTGCGCTTCGGCTTCTGTTTGAGAAGGCAGCCCCCCCGGCCTTGCTGGAGCCACTGCAGCCTCCGACAGATGTGAGCCAGGACCCGAGGCACATGGTGCTGGTTCGGGGACTCGTGCTGCCTGGTGAGGCCTGGGTACCGTGCGCGGGGATGGGGGCTCGACGTGTTTCCCCAGCTCCCTCTGACTGGATTTTGGATTTCTCTCCTCTCTCTGCATCTTGAATCCCTTCTCTCTGGGGTTGGCCATCCCTCCTGCTCTCAGTTGGGGGTGGCTCAGCCCCAGGCCCCCTCCAGTCAAAGCAGCCAGTCCCCCTGCCTCCCGCCACACCCTCAGGTGCCACTCTCTCAGCAGCCCCCCAGCAGCCTCTGCCCCCCGTCCCCCCGCAGTACCAGGTATGGATATTTCCAAGAAGGGACATGCTTCTGGGGACTTGGTGGAGCCCTGGCCCCTGCGGGGAGATCTAGTTGCATGTTGGAGCTTGAGGGATGATGGGAGTCCCATGGGACATTGGGAAGGTGGGACTCCTGGGGCCATGGAAGCTCATGTGCTGTGTGATGGGTGTCGTGAGCTCCTAAGCTATCCCAGCTGATGCCTCGTGGGGCCATGGGTGGTGTGACCTCGTGGGATACCAGGACTGGGGGGCCATGGTCCTCACCAGTCCCTTCCCTTCTTCCCTTCTACCCACAGGTTCCCGGGAACCTGAGTGCAGCTCAGGTGGCCGCGCAGAATGCAGTGGAGGCCGCCAAGAACCAGAAGGCTGGGCTGGGCCCTCGCTGTGAGTCCTGGGGCAAGGATGAAGAGCGGGCAGGGGCCAGGCAGGCCTCTCTCCACACACTTGTTCCCCACTTCTTCCTTTGGTCTCTCCCACAGTCTCGCCCATCACCCCTCTCCAACAAGCTGCTCCCGGAGTGGGTCCCCCCTTCAGCCAGGCCCCAGCTCCCCAACTACCCCCAGGACCCCCTGGCGCCCCCAAGCCACCACCTGCTTCCCAGCCCAGTCTGGTCTCCACCGTGGCCCCTGGCTCCGGCCTGGCTCCCACGGCGCAGCCTGGGGCACCGTCCATGGTAGGTGCCTGCACGTCTCCTGCCCCTGCTCCTTCCTCCTGCTGTCCACAGCTAGGACAGTTAGAGGATGAGTCATTTGCCTTCCAGGGGGATGTGGGTCTGGTCTGGTGGTTCTGGGGCTTTGGGGGCTCGTGGTGTGTGTGCTGCAGATGCCTGAGATGAGGGTCTGGGGACAGAGTGGGGAGGCTCATGGCTCCAGGAGGGTCAGGGCTGTTCTGAGAAACCCAAGGGAATCCCTGGGTCTGGGAGTCCAGGGCATCGCACAGCTTACGAGTCCTCGAATCCTGCAAGGTCCAAGCATTTGGGGTCCTGGGGCTGGCCAAGTGCTGTTCTGGGGATGGAGGGGCAGAAGAAGGGGCCTTCCGTCCTTCCCGGTTTGCCCTCACAGGATGGCCCCCGGAGGCTCCCGTCCTTCCCCATTCTCATGGCCCTCCCTCCCCTCTGACAGGCAGGCACTGTGGCCCCAGGAGGGGTGAGCGGCCCTTCCCCAGCCCAGCTGGGAGCCCCAGCCCTCGGTGGGCAGCAGTCAGTCTCCAATAAACTTCTGGCCTGGAGCGGGGTCCTGGAGTGGCAGGAGGTGAGGGGCCTGAGGGTCCACTGGGCACTTGGGACTCCTGGGGCCATGGGGCTGGGCATGTAGGACTCATGGGGCCAGATGCGTGGGGTCTGCAGTGCTGGGTTTGGAGGCATTTGTTGCGCTGGACCTGTGGGATGCGGGGCGAGGCCAGGAGCCCCATGGAGCGGTGGGACTTGTGGTACAGAGGAGAGTCCCCATGCAAAGAACCCAGAAAAGCCTAGGATTTGGGGCCCAGAGAAGGGCCCAGGCGATGTAGCATCTGGGGCACAGTGGATGGTGGGATTTAGGGGCCGGTCGCGTAGCTGTAACATTTGAGGAATTGAAGGCTTGCTGGTCTGGAGGAGGGGCCTGGGGCTCATGGGACTTAAACTGGGGAACATCCTGAGCTTTGGGGCTACCAGGGTAGGACATGAGGGCTCAAGGGGACTGAGGCTTTTGGCCCTTTTTACTGTGACATGCTCTTTTTTCGCCCTCAGAAACCCAAACCTGCCTCAGTGGATGCCAACACCAAGCTGACGCGGTCACTGCCCTGCCAGGTCTACGTGAATCATGGCGAGAACCTGTAGGTGACAGTCAGGGGTGGGGTGCGGTGGGGCTGGGGCTGGCCCCCTCCTCACACCTCTCCTGGCATCGCCCCCCAGGAAGACAGAGCAGTGGCCCCAGAAGCTGATCATGCAGCTCATCCCCCAGCAGCTGCTGGTGAGTGGCGGTGGAGGGCCAGCCCTGCTGCCGGGCATCCCTCACCCTGCTGTCTCTTCCCTGTTCCTGCCCCACCCCCACTCCCTGCCTCGTATCCCCGCCTGACTTGCCCACACCAACACGCCAGCCGACTTCTGTGTCTCCCGCAGACCACCCTGGGCCCTTTGTTCCGGAACTCAAGGATGGTCCAGTTCCATTTCACCAACAAGGACCTGGAGTCTCTCAAAGGCCTCTACCGCATCATGGGCAACGGCTTCGTGAGTCCAGGGCATGGGGGGCTGAGGGGTGTTGACTCTTGTCCTGCTTTCTGCTGACCTTTGACGGGAATCCCAGAGTGCCTGGGCCCACAGAAGCCGTTTTTGATGTTTGGGTGCACTTCATGCCCTTAGGTTCCCTGCCTTTCTTCTAGAGCCGTGACTTTTATTATAATCATCGTATGCACCAGATTGAGGGATATTCCACATTAAAACTGTGAGCTGGTGTGACAGGATCAGTTAGGAGGAAGCTGTTGATTCTGGCATGGCTTTACGGGATGTGTTTGTTTCCTGTGGCTGTGGTAACACATTACCACAAGCAGAGGAGCTTAAAACAACAGAAACGTGTTCTGTCCCAGTTCTGGAGGCCAGAAGCCCAAGGTCAAGGTGTCGGCAGGGCCACGCTCTCTCTAGAGGCTCCAGGGAAGGCCTCTTCGTTGCCTCTTCCGGCCGGTAACCCCAGGCTTCAGGTGGCATTGCTCCAGGATCTTCCTCCATCCCGTGGCTGTCTTCCCTCTGTGTGTGTCTCCACATGGCATTCTCTCTGTATCTCTGTGTCCCTGTGCTTATAAGGACATCAGTAATTTTGGATTAGGCGCCATTTTCCTGACCTCATCTTACTACAACTGCAAAGACCCTCTTTCCAGATAGAGTCACCTTCACAGGTGCTGGGGACTGGAACCTCAGCTTAGCTTTCTGGTTTTGTTTTTTGAGACAGAGTTTCACTTTTGTCAGCCAGGCTGGAGTGCAGTGGTGCAATCTCGGCTCACAGCAACTTCCATCTCCTGGGTTCAAGGAGATTTTGGATTAGGCCCATTTTCCTGACCTCATCTTACTACAAGTGCAAAGACCCCCTTTCCAGATAGAGTCACCTTCACAGGTGCTGGGGACTGGAACCTCAGCTTAGCTTTCTGGTTTTGTTTTTTGAGACAGAGTTTCACTTTTGTCAGCCAGGCTGGAGTGCAGTGGTGCAATCTCGGCTCACAGCAACTTCCGTCTCCTGGGTTCAAGCGATTCTCCTGCCTCAGCCTCCCAAGTAGCTGGGATTACAGGCATGTGCCACTATGCCCAGCTAATTTCTGTATTTTTTAGTAGAGAGGGTTTCACCATGTTGGCCAGGTTGGTCTCGAACTTCTGACCTCAAGTGATCTGCCTGCCTCGGCCTCCCAAAGTGCTAGGATTACCGGTGTGAGCCACCGTGCCCAGCCTCAGCATAGCTTTCTGGGAGACATAGTTCACACCTTGTAACTCGGGGAAGGAGCAGATCAGTTACTTCCATGCAGCAGGCACTCCTGCAGGAAAGAGAACCTTAGAGGGACCACCTCACGGGACCCTCAGAGCCTTGTGAAGAAGGCATTCCTGAGAGTTAGGAGGACTTCCGGCTGCAAATCACGCAGTTTCCCAAACAAATAGATAATTGGGGGCACTCGGAAAAAATTTTCTCTTATGATTCTGTGGGTCACCTGGGCTCAGTGGGCCATCTCGCTTGGGGACTCTCATGGGGTTGCCATCAGATGGCAGCTGAGACTCTGGTCATCTGAAAGCTTTACTGGGCTGGATGTTCAGAAGAGCTCCTCACACAGCCCTGGCTGTTGGCTGGGGCTTGGCTAGGACCGGCCATCCCAGTGTCTGCACATGGCCTGTCCACGTGGCCACACTGTGGCAGCTGGGTTCTGAGAGGGCAGGCGTTGTAGGAGCAGGCATTTATATTTTGCACAGGACAGGACATCTAGAGGGGGCCAGCTATTGGGGTTGGTTTCATAGGTCTGTGCCACCAGGGACAGGGCCGTGTGGTTCTCTTGGCCTCTCCTTTATAGTCACAAGGTAGCTCTCATGGCTCCAGGCATCCTGTGTGCTTTCAGGAAGGAGGGGAAGGGGGCTGTGTGTTTCCCTTTCTTCAGGACAGCAGAAACTTTCTCAGATTCCAGAGCAGGCATTCCTTTCACCTCCTAGCCCGGACCTAGGCCACTGGGCAGCCCCTAGTTGATGGGAGGCTGCTGGGAGCAGGTATGCGTGACTGTCTGGGGCTAGGACATGTTACAGCCCCAGACAGCATCGGGAATGCAGGGGAGGAGGACACTTGGATATGGAATAGGCAGCTAGCAGGGTCTGTCTCAGGCAGGAAACCGAGGCTCAGAGAAGTCAACTCACTTGGCCAAGGTCAGCCTCGCCTCCCTCAGGAGCCCCTGCCCTGAATGCTCCATGTGTTACCCTCCTGATGACCAGTGATGTTTACTGGGTGCTTCCTGTGGGCTGAGCCTCAGGCAGGGCTCTTGCTGTGGATCAGACATCCCATAGTCACAGCGACCCTGTGATGTGGGAGCACTCCGCATAGTGTGCACTGGCCGATGCTGAGGACCGGAGGATCTCTTGGATACCCGGGGTCCGACACCACCGTTGATCACAGGCCTGTGGGTACCACGCTGTGCATCTAAGCCCATCTCTCATGGCTGTGACCGTCAGCAGCCCTTTGAGGAGGCAGCCGTGGCATTTTATGCCCCAGGAAACTGGGCCCATGAGGAGCAGGTGGTGGCTGAAGGTTGAAGAGCTGGGCTCCAGCGCTTTCTCTCTGCTTTCCCTCTCAGTGGGCAGCCGGAACCCTAGCTTGCCCTGAGCGCCTCAGTTTCTGTCTCCGGAGCAACCCACAGCACACCTGTTCTCCTCAACCTTCTATAGCAGAAACCTCACCTCCCCTTGCCTGTGGGGCCTCTAGAACCTTCTGGAATGGGGACGGGGTCAGGGCTGCCTCTTTCAGGGCATGAATGGTTCTGAAGAGCTGTTGTCCACCCAGGCGGGCTGCGTGCACTTCCCCCACACGGCGCCCTGTGAGGTGCGTGTGCTCATGCTCCTGTACTCGTCCAAGAAGAAGATCTTCATGGGCCTCATCCCCTACGACCAGAGCGGCTTCGTCAACGGCATCCGGCAGGTCATCACCAACCACAAGCAGGTCCAGCAGCAGAAGCTGGAGCAGCAGCAGCGAGGAGTGAGTGTTGACAGTCCCCAAACCAGCACTCCGACCTCCGACCCCCTCCTGCCCGGGCCCCACAGCTCAGTTGCCCAAGCCCCACATGGCCCCCTGGGGTCTCCAGGACCAAGATGCCCACCCTTCTCCCAATACGTGGCGCCTCCAAGCTAAGTCCCACTCAGATTTTCTTGCAGTCTCTCTCCTTTTTCAGCATCCACATCAAATCCCTGACACAGCTTCCTCCTGGAGACCTTGGAGTGTACGGCATCCCTCCCAGACCACTCACCCCCAAAGAGAATGTCCCCATCTCCTTACTAGTTCCCCTCAGGGCACAGGTCCTCCCGCCTCAGATTCAGGATGCCACCACTCTCAGTTACTGACCTGCCTCTCTCTCCCCGTGCAGATGGGACAGCAGGCACCCCCAGGGCTGGGGCCCATTCTGGAGGACCAAGCAAGGCCCTCACAGAATCTGGTGAGGACAGGGCTGGCGGGGTCGGGGCTGGGTTGGGGAGGCCCCGGAGGCTGCGCTCTGTGCCTGCAGGAGGGGCGTGAGGCCCTGCCCATCTCCCTCACCCCTGTGTCTCTTCCCACCAGCTCCAGCTCCGCCCACCGCAGCCCCAGCCTCAGGGTACCGTAGGGGCCTCTGGGGCCACGGGGCAGTCCCAGCCCCAAGGTACTGCCCAGCCCCCCCCAGGTGCCCCCCAAGGCCCTCCTGGAGCAGCTTCTGGCCCACCCCCTCCTGGACCCATCCTTCGGCCCCAGAACCCTGGGGCCAACCCCCAGCTGCGAAGCCTCCTCCTCAACCCACCACCGGTGAGATGTGGGGGTGGGGTGGCGAGAGTTCCAGATCCTGGCCCTGGTGGTTCTGGTCCTGTTGTCTGGGAGGAGGGAGGTTGACTGTGGTCAGTGGGTGTGAATGGAGACCCACCCAGGGCTTTAGGCAGAAGGCAGACCGCCTCCTCTCCCTCCATCCCCCACCTTTGAAGAAAAACTTCCCCTCACCACTAGCTGATTCCATCTCTGAGCAGTGTCTGTGTTGAGAGGTGGGGAGTCTCTACCAGGAGCCTCTGAGCCACTCTCTGTGTTCTCCCAGCCGCAGACTGGGGTGCCCCCACCCCAGGCCTCCCTCCACCACCTCCAGCCACCAGGGGCTCCTGCGCTGCTGCCCCCGCCGCACCAGGGCTTGGGGCAGCCCCAGTTGGGGCCCCCACTCCTGCATCCACCACCTGCCCAGTCCTGGCCCGCACAACTTCCCCCACGGGCTCCACTGCCAGGTAAGGGGACCCGGGGGAGGGCAGAGGTCTGGATTGAGTGTCTCAGCAGCCCCTGGGCTAGAGCACCGAGACCGAGTGCTGGGAAGTAAAGACATAGGATCCAAGAATGAGGGTTCCCCCATGGCCTTTGCGGAGCTCTGAGGGCTCCGGGAAAGTACAGCCCATGGGTCCAAGGACCTAGTGAGTTAAGAGCGTTTCCCATTATCCTCCTGTGTGTGCTCCTGGGATTGCTGGGAAATGTGGTCTTAGGGCCAGAGAAGTAGTTTTGGAGAAGGGCTCCCAAAGGCTCATGGGAAACAGCATATTTGTAATTAGATGGGGCCAGAAGGTGCTTCTGTTGGGCCCCCCAAGGGCTGCCTAGAAAACTTAGTGCCTCTGGGCCCTCCTGGGCCCAAGGGCCTACTGGGAGATGCAGTCCCTTCCCCACTGCCCCTCAGGTCAGATGCTGCTGAGTGGGGGTCCCCGGGGCCCGGTCCCCCAGCCGGGCCTGCAGCCCAGCGTCATGGAGGACGACATCCTCATGGATCTCATCTGAATCCCCAACACCCAATAAAGTTCCTTTTTAACACACGCCCCGGCTCCCGTCACTGACATCCCTCAGGACTGGGCAGGAGGAGACCCCAGGGGGCATCTCTGTCCTTGTTCTCACTTCAGCAGACATCCCTGGGGCCCTGGGTGAATGACGCCGGGGCCTCCGTGGTGAGTCACAGGCAGTCTGGTGCAACCTGATTCGTGGGAGATGCAGGGACAGGCAGGCAGCGCTCAGGACTCAAGCTCTCATGGAGGCGGCAGGGGCACCATGGGAGCCTGGAAGAGGCATCTGACCCAGCCCCAGCTCCTCAGAGTCTTGAAAGAGAATCAGCCGTCAGGCTGGGAGGGAAGGAGGTGAGGGGTGATCTGGGTGCAGAGGACAACAGAAACTGAATACTCAAAGGCAGGAGGAAGCCTGGGACATTGAGAGGAGCAAGTTGATGGATGCTTTTGGAGCATGAGCATGTAGGGAGCTAGAGAGATGGGCAGGTGCAGAGTTTGAGGAGCTCGGATTCCAAACTGAGCAGCCCATGGTTTGTCCTGGGGACACAGGAGAACCAGGAGGCTTTGAGCAGTGGGGCGGGCCTAGACCAGCTCTGGATGTCAGAAAGACCCCTCTCAGCTGTAGAGCGTGATGAGGCCAGACAGGAGGCCAGGAAGGGTGAGGCTGGGTGGTGGGGGTGTCGGGGGCTGGGGTAGAGGTTGGCTTCCGGGGCCAGGCCTATGTGATGGTAGGTGGTGGGGCTCCTGGGAGAAGGAGCTGGTAGTAAGTGCAAGTGGTCCAAGGGACGTCCAGGTGACAGGTGCCATGTTGGGAGCTCAGGACGTGTCCTTAGGGGACAGTGTATGTTTGGCAGTTCAAGCCACAGAAGCAGACAAGATCGCACATGGAGAGAGGGCAGTCCCTGGGTCCACGTCAGAGACTGACCTTCCAGGGCTGTGGACGGGGAAGACGGTGGGTCTGTCCCCGGGATAGAATATCCAGCAGGGAACAGGTTTGGGACGTGGCAAGGTGAGGGACCTGAAGGATGTCCTCAGAGACGTCCCAAGGGCAGGGGGATCCAGACAGGCTTGGAGCGCAGGGTGGTCTCTCCTGGAGGTGGAGAGTGAGTTGTCTGTTGTTGGACTCTGGACCAGTGTTGCTGAGAGCACGGTCCGTGCCTAGACCACCAGCATCCACATCATTTTGGATGCTGGTTAACGTACAGATTCACGGGCCGCACCCCAGGAGAGAGATTGCAATCTGGTGGCCTATGGGCCATCGTGCAGATGAGTTTTGTTTGGCCTTCCCTGTGTTAGCATATGTGGCATTTTTTTCTTACGAGTTAGTTGTAAAAATCAGGTTAATTCACACACACACACGCACACACACAAAATCTGCAGTCTTGGCTTCTTTTGACAAGTCAGAAGAATTGGCACCCCTGGGCCCACCCTTCTGCCTGGCAACAATGGGCTGGAGCTGCCCCTCTCCATGGGGCGTGTGCTCTCCGGTTCGCCACAGTCCCCACCACTCCCTCTTGGCTCCCCCGTGAGGCAGAGAGTCACTGCCTTTGTCACGGGGTTTGCACTGTGGTTGTTCTGTGGTAGCATTCAGAGGAAAGTGAAATCTTTCTTGTACCCATGTCTCTATCACAAGTGGCAAAACGAAAGAGAGAAGGAGAGGGCCGCGTGTTTCGAGAAAAGTGGGAGCGAGCCTATTTCTTTGTGGAAGTGAAGAGCATGCCTATGTGTTTAATATGCAAACAAATCGTGTCTGTGTTGAAAGAATACAACCTGAAACGCCACTATGAATCAAAGCATAGTAAGAGCTACGACCAGTACACAGAACAGACTCGAGATGCCATCCTCAACGAACTGAAAAAGGGACTCAAATGTCAATAGGGTTTGTTTTGAAAAGCGAATTAACAGAAGTGGCGCGGCAGTGGTACGCCGTTCCGGAATCACGTGAGAAGAATGACCTGGGCATTCAGAGCTACAGCAGATGGCGAGTTTATAAAGGGAGCAGAGTGACGTGTCCTGCACAGAAACACATGACTGTTGAGACCATTATTTAAGTCTAACGGGCATTTGCGTTGCACAGTGAGTTGGAGATAACTCGGGGGATTTACAAGTCCAGTTGCTTGAAAGAGTCAAATTGATTGTGGCCTTTTCTTTCGCTGCTCATAAACTATTACCACCCAGTTAGCTTTATTTATTTGTGGTGTTAAGAATCTTGATGTGACCGAAGAAGTCTGTGGCATGGTGCCAAGGCAGGCCCAACACTGGGAAAGGACTAATTTTTTTTGTATATTGAGAGAAAAGTTTCACATAGACTGGCCAGAGTGCCGAAGCACAACTACAGACAGCATCATGACAGGGGGACTTGGCAGGACATCTTGATCTAAGGCGACAGCATTTGGCAAGGACACAGAAGTCGGATCGTTGCATCCATCATCAGGAGTTGACTTGTTCTGAGCCACTGAACAGAACACACCGCGATGCTCTCAACACTTCTGCTCCTGGACTTCAGTCACAAGTGAGTTGATGGTGACTTGACCTGAGAGATTTCACAGAAGCTCTATGACTTGGTTGTGGAAGAAATCTGAACTGTTCAAGTTAACCAACTTGGTTCATTTTAAATCAGGCAAAAGCCACAGTGGGTTCCCCTGAGAAAGTTAGTCAAAGACTTCTGGTCAAGGTTATGACCGTTCTGAACACTGAATATTTCTCCGCAAGGATGTCCACAAACAGCTACTTGAATGTATGATGGTGTATGCTTGGTCCTGGGGAATCCACCGGCAAGGAAAAAAAAACTTTTACTCTTTCCTGTGCTGCAGTCGGCTTTCAGAAATGAAAGAAGTGGCCGGGACTGTATTCACCTACGTCTTGGGGTTGAAGACCAAATTCCCCCAAAGGCTCTCGGAATCCAGACTCATGAGAAGGAACAGACACTGTCCAGTTTGCCTTTGTTGGCAAATGTTTCTTGTGTGAATGCAGACCATAAATAGTAATTGAACTACAGTGCAATACGGCGCTGGTTCCTAAATACAAGTCTGTGTGAAGATGGTGAGATTCTACAACTATCTCCAGTAGTTGTCCTGAATATCCGTGTTTGGGAGTACCCACGCTTGTGAACAGCTGTTTTTCCGTTATGAACCTGAATCAAATTAAACATCGTTCCCAGTTGAAGGATTCAAGGCTGAATTCTAAACTGCCCGTCCCCACCGTGCCACCCGAGGCCTGACACTGACATCTCGGTGTGGAAGGGAAGACGCCAGCCTTTTGGCTTCAACTCAAAGGCGCAAAAAGAATTATGAAAGAAAATTTTAATAATTAAATATTTCTATTTTTCAATTTGTATTTTTTCAATTTTGAATTTAAAAATATAAACTCCAGTATCATCCATGTTTGTATTATGTTCCATGCATTCACCATAGTTCAGTAAAGATCCGATTTGATGATATTTCTGGCCGTCGACTTTTCTTATACCTGGCTAGTTCACTCATTTATGTGACCCGCCTGGCCCCTGTAGGCATGTGAGTTTCCGATCCCTGCCCTGGAACTGTTGGATCCAGCGGGGGGAGGGCGGGGGTCTGGGAGTCGTGTGAGCAAGCTCTCTAGGCGATCCTCAGGAATGTGAGTGTGGAGCAGGAGGCACTGGTGACAGCGAAGAAGTGCAAGTGGGTGATTTCCCAGGCAGCCTGTGTAGCAGGGGTTTTTGAAAACTCAGATGGCTTCGGGGACCAGGCAGGTGATGAAAATGTGTGAAGTGGACGGGTGTAAGACAACAGGGAATGATGGGGACTGTGGCGAACTTGGAGAGTGCTTGCCCCGCCTAATGGCATTCAAATTGAAAACAAAAACACTGTGAGGACCAAACAAAATCTGCCTGTGGGTCTAATGAGGCCGCCAGGCCGCCATTTTGCGACCTCTGGAAGAAGGAGAAGACTCAAGAACAAGGACAGAACCCTGAGAAAGAGCCACGCGTAAGGGTTGGGCAGGGAGCCAGAAGACAGGAGAAAAACCAGGCAAGTGTGGCGTTCTGGAAGCTGAGTGTTTTTGAGGAGGGAGCAATCGACTGTCAGAAGCCGCTGAGAGGAGCAGGAAGCAGCCTTCGGTGTTTCCACCAGGGTGGCCACGTCCCCCGGCAAGGGAAACGCAGGTTTGGATCAGAAACAAATTGGTTAAAAGGAAAGGTTTCCAGTCGCCAGTTTGGCCATCTCATGCCAGTGGTGCCCTCTTGACCTTAACACTCAATTAGAGGAACCAGAGGGACTGTTGTGGCCTAATCACGGTTTACAGGAGTGAACCGGGGCTTGCTTATTAATAGTAGCAGACCTGTTAGGGGTGAAAGAAAATGCCCACCCACCAGCTCCAAAGAAGATTTAGGAGAAAAAGGACACCTTCTCAAAAGGGGTGTTAAGAATATATTTGTTTTAAGGTACGCAAAACACTAACACATATTTTCTCACCATCTTGGCGTTTAAAAAAAATTGACTTTTAAAATGTATTGAGTTACACACACTAGAACAGTTTCCTAAAATGAAAGGCCACTGAAATTTGTGTGGAATAAAAAGGAGGCCCAGGCTGGGCGCGGTGGCTCACGCCTGTAATCCCAGCACTTTGGGAGGCCGAGGCGGGTGGATCACCTGAGGTTGGGAGTTGGAGACTAGCCTGACCAATATGGTGAAACTCCGTCTTTACTAAAAATACAAAATTAGCTGGCCATGGTGGCACATGCCTGTAATCCCAGCTACTCGGGAGGCTGAGACAGGAGAATCACTTGAACTCGGGAGGCAAAGCTTGCAGTGAGCTGAGATCGTGCCATTACACCCCAGCCTGGGCAATAAGAGCAAAACTCCATCTCAAAAAAAAAAAGGAGGCCCAAGGAGTGAGGCCAG
This sequence comes from Pongo pygmaeus, assembly GCF_028885625.2. Taxonomy (NCBI): domain Eukaryota; kingdom Metazoa; phylum Chordata; class Mammalia; order Primates; family Hominidae; genus Pongo; species Pongo pygmaeus. Next base: position 55,991,995 of record NC_072393.2, read on the forward strand.
ATCTAGACACATGGGACTCACCTCCCCATTTCATAGGTCAGGTGACAATAAGGCCTAAGAACTTTACGTGCCCCTTAGAACCAGCCAACACCAACAGAACAAATCTTTTGGGAAAGTTTTTCTCTGAATACAAGGTTCTCCTAAGGCAAGAAATAGTGAAAAGCCTAGAACAGCAGGGTTTAATCCTGAGATTCGGTGCTGATTAGCTCTGTGACCTCGGGCAGGTCCCTGCACGTCTCTGAGCCTCACTTTCCCCATATGTCAAATAGTGACTACCCCAGAGGATTCTCATAAGGAATACAAGATCTGGCCCAGCTCAGTCCTGGACACAGGAGAGCTGCTAGTAGCCACTGTTGTCATCTTTTGGCTGAAATGCACTCTAAGAAGGTAAAACATGGGCAAAACTGCTTCTAGAAATGCATGCCAAGCTGGACCTCATGCCTGTGATCCCAGCACTTTGGGAAGCCGAGGTAGGAGAATCGCTTGAGGCCAGGGTTTCAGGACCAGCCTGGCCAACATGGTGAGACCCCATCTCTATTTAAAAAATGCATCCTGGCTGGGCGTGGTGGCTCATGCCTGTAATCCCAGCACTTTGCGAGGCCGAGGCGGGCAGATCACTTGAGGCCAGGAGTTTGAGATTAGCCTGGCCAACACGGTGAAAGCCTGTCTCTAGTAAAAATACAAAAATCAGTTGTGGTTACGCACACCTGTAATCCCAGCTACTTGGGAGGCTAAGGCACAAGAATCACTTGAACCCCGGAGGTGGAGGTTGCAGTGAGCCAAGATCGTGCCACCGCACTCTAGTCTGGGTGACAGAGCAAGACTCTGTCTGAAAAAAAAAAAACACAAAAAGCATCCTAACTTACAAAAATCACTTGTGTCCAGAAAGGTTATAATTGAGTGAGTGACTTGTTGGAAACATTTTCTTTTTGACAAGTTTGCTTTTGAATCACGCATCATGGCTGGAGGCAAGACTGGGGATTCATGAAAATTCTTGCAAAGGAGCAGGTGGTAGGATGTAATTGGAAAAAAGTGATTGTTGAGGCAAAAATGCTAAAACACCAACATATTAATAGTTGCAAACCTGTTCGGGGTGAAAGAAAATGCCCACCCACTTCCAAAGGATTATGAGAAAAAGGACACACACCTTCTCAAAAGGGGTGTTAAGAATATATTTGTTTCAAGGTACACAAAACACTAACATGTATTTTCTCACCATCTTGGCATTTAAAAAAAATTAACTTTTAAAATAGATTGAGTTACACACACTAGAACAGTTTCCTAAAATGAAAGGGCACTGAAATGTGTGGAATAAAAAGTGGAAGTACCACCAGGCATGGTGGCTCATGCCTGTAATCCGAGCACTTTGGGAGGCCAAGGCGGGCAGATCACCTGAGGTCAGGAGTTTGAGACCAGCCTGGCCAACATGGGGAAACGCCATCTCTACTAAAAATACAAAACTTAGCCAGCATGGTGGCATGCACCTGTGATCCCAGCTACCCAGAAGGCTGAGGCAGGAGAATCACTAGAACCCAGGAGGCAGAGGCTGCAGTGAGGCCGAGATCGTGTCACTGCACTCCAGCCTGGGAGACAGACCAAGACTCTGTCTCAACAACAACAAAAAAGTGGAACTACCCCATCACACCTCACTCTCGCCTCTCCCGCCCAAACACACACCCTGAGCAAACCACTTACCTCCCTAGAGGCTGATGTACCAGTTCTGCATTTGGGTTTTTACATGCATGCGGTTGTGGATACATTTATACTTTAATTTTTTTGTATAAGTGAGTCAATTTCTTTGTTCTTTAGCTTGCTTTTTTTTTTCTTCCCACCAAAGTAATGGCCATCTGCCTGCACTGTTTTTATTTATTTATAGACAGAGTCTCACTCCGTTGCCCAGGCTGGAGTGCAGTGGCGTGATCTCAGCTCGCTGCAACCTCTGCCTCCCAGGTTCAAGCGATTCTCCTGCCTCAGCCTCCCAAGTAGCTGGGATTACAGGCAGGAGCCACCACGCCTGGCTAATTTTTTGGTTTTTTTTTTTTTTTTTTTTTTTTTTTTTTTTTGACGGAGTCTCACTCTGTGTGCCCAGGCTGGAGTGCAGTGGCGCAGTCTCGACTCACTGCAACCTCCACTTCCCAGGTTCAAGCGATTCTCCTGCTTCACCCTTCCGAGTAGCTGGGATTACAGGCGCCCACCACCATGCCTAGCTGATTTTTGTATTTTTAGTAGAGATGGGGTTTCACCATGTTGGCCAGGCTGGTTTCAAACTCCTGACCTCAGGTGATCTGCCCACCTCAGCCTCCCAAAATGCTGGGATCACAAGTGTGAGCCACCGCATCTGGCCTGCCTGCACTGTTAATTACCTGTTCCTCTATGTCCCCACTTCTCATAGTGGCCTCAGGTAGTGCACTAAATGGACGCATTTCAGTTCCACGAGCCATCCTGCCTTTAAGTTAGATGTTGTGTAACAAACCCCACCACTGAGTGGCTTAAAAGAAGCAGCATGTATTGCCTCACTGTTGCTGGGGGTCAGGAATCCAGGCTTGGCTGAGCTGCTGGCTCCTGGGCTCGCAGTCGAGCTGGTGGCTGGGGCTGTGCGGTCATCAGAAGGCTCCGTGAGGAGGGCCCACTTCCAGCCCACTCACATGCCTGTTGGCAGGATTCAGTTCCTCACAGGTGATGGGGCCGAGAGCCTCAGTTCCTAGCTGTTGGCTGGAGGTCTCCCTTGCTTTCTTGCCATTGCAGGCTTCTTCACAGGGCACCTTGCAGTTGCAATGTGGCATCCAGCTTCTCTAGAAATATGATAGGGCTGGGCGCAGTGGCTCATGCCTGTAATCCCAGCACTTTGGGAGGTCAAGGTGGGTGAATCACCTGAGGTCAGGAGTTTGAGACCAGCCTGGCCAACATGGTGAAACCCTGTCTCTACTAAAAATACAAAATATTAGCTGGGCGTGGTGGCAGACATCTGTAATCCCAGCTACTCGGAAGGCTGAGGCAGGAGAATTGCTTGAACCCAGGAGGTGGAGGTTGCAGTGAGCCAAGAACACACCATTGCACACCAGTCTGGGCTGCAAGAGTGAAACTGTCTCAAAAAAAAGAAAAAGAGAAATGAGAGGACACCCAAAGTGGAAGCTGCAGTCTTTTGTACCCCAATCTTGGAAGTGATAACTTGTCACTCTTGCTATATTCTGTACATTACAACAAGTTGCTAGGTTCTACCCACACTCAAGCTGAGGACAGTGCAGACAGGAGGTGAGGGTCATGGGGGCCATCTTTCAGGGTGCCCACCACACTTCGCCCTGCCAGTTGGGGGCGTGTCCAGTTTTTCTTTTTTTTTTTTTTGAGATGGAGTCTCGCTCTGTTGCCCAGGCTGGAGTGCACTGGTGTGATCTCAGCTCACTGCAGCCTCCGCCTCCCGAGTAGCTGGGATTACAGGCAAACACCACCACACCCAGCTAATTTTTGTATCTTTAGTAGAGATGGGATTTTGCCATGTTGGCCAGGTTGGTCTCGAACTCCTGACCCCAAGTGATCCACCCACCTCGGGCTCCCAAAGTGGTGGGATTACAGGCGTGAGCCACCGCGCCCGGCCAGTTTTTCACTATTATCAGACATGCTGGAGAGGATGAATGTGTATTTTTTTAACCCACTTGTGCAGGCATTCCTATGGGATGCATTCCCAGCAGCAGAATTTCAAAACTAAGTATGCCAGCTTTATTTACATGACCCAAAAAAATGTTGTATTCATGTTTCGCATATATGAGAAACCCTCCTATGGTTCACACTTGGAGGGGCTCCAGAAACCAACCAATGCAGTCTGTCTCAGCTCCCTCTAGAGATCACTTACCAATTGCTTAAGTGTCTTTTCAGAGATGTGTACAAGCAGGTACAAGCAAATAGAGAAACTGATTCATTTTCTGGCTTTTCTATCCAGTGGCAGCCTCCTTTATTCTATAATTTTTTTGTTTTTCAATCTAACAACATATCTTGAAGTTTGGACAAAAAGCCTTCCATTCATTTTATTTATTTTTAAAAATAGCCCAGGGGGCTGGGCACAGTGGCTCCTGCCTGTAATCTCAAACCCAGGACCCTGGGTTTGGGGATAGGGCAGATCTGTGTCTTTTACAATCTGGGAACACTCAGCATGGTCTGTGCTGGAGGGCAGATGGTGGCAGAGAGGCTGAGAAGCGTGGCAGTGACGAGGGTAAGACGGTCCCAAGCCCGAGGGGCTCGGCCCCTTGTTTATTCCACAAAGTGGAGGCCAACACCTACTGAGATTAAGAACCTGGGCCCTGTCCCTGTCCCCTGAGTCTCCGCAGCCTGTGACCTCAGGCTTTTGCTTCTGGATCCTTGGTTTCCCCATCTGTGGAGTGGGGATTAAAAGATTGTTGAAGTCATGGCCTGCTGTGTGAGAATTCAGTGAGTTCAGACTTGAAGTTCTTGAGAAATATTAACTACTATTATTGCCAGGGGCCTCACTCTGTCAACTCTGGAGTGCAGTGGCACGATCTTGGTTCACTGCAGCCTCTGCCTAGAGGGGTCAAGCAGTCTTCCCACCTCAGCTTGTCGAGTAGCTGGGACTACAGACACGCACCACCATGCCCAGCTAATTTTTGTATTTTTTGTAGAGACAGAGTTTTACTCTGTTGCTCAGGCTGGTCTCGAACTCCTGGCCTCAAGTAATTCTCCTACCTCAGCCTCCAGAGTAGCTGGGACTAGAGACATGTAACACCATGCCTGGCTAGTTTTATAGTTGTAGAGATGGGGTCTTGCTATGTTGTCCAGGCTGGTCTCAAACTCCTGGGCTCAAGCAATGCTCCAACCTCAGCCTACCAAAGTGTTGAAACTACAGGTGTGAGCCACTGCGTCTGGACACACATAATGACGAGAAAGTCGAAATACCTAGAGTTTGCAGAGCATGTATCAGGCAGACCTTTAAAAAAAAAAATCAGCCATAAACTATTTTGTAATTGCAAAGAAAGAAAAGAAAAATCCAAGCCAGAGATGATCTTACTCCCATTTCTTAGTATAAAGCATTTTGTTATCTTTTTTATTTGTTTGTATTGAGACGGAGTCTCGCACTGTCACCTGGGCTGGAGTGCAGTGGCACAATCTCAGCTCACTGCAACCTCCGCCTCCTGGGTTCAAATGATTCTCCTGCCTCAGCTTCCCAAGTAGCTGGGATTACAGGCACCCACTACCATGCCCAGCTAATTTTTTGTATTTTTAGTACAGACGTGGTTTCACCATGTTGGCCAGGCTGGTCTCGAACTCCTGACCTCGTGATTCGCCTGCCTCAGCCTCCCAAAGTGCTGGGATTACAGGCGTGAGCCACCGAACCCAGCCTATTAGCATTTTTTGAGACAGAATGTCGCTCTGTCACCCAGATTGGAGTGCAGCTCACTGCAACCTCTGCCTCCCGGGTTCAAGCAATTCTCCTGCTTGAATTGGAGGATCAATCAGGAGGCTGTATTTGTATTCCTGAGTAGCTGGAATTGCAGGTGCCTGCCACCACATCTGGCTAATTTTTGTATTTTTAGTAGAGATGGGGTTTCACCAGGTTGGCCAGGCTGGTCTCCTGACAACAGGTGATCCACCTGCCTCAGCCTCCCAAAGTGCTAGGATTACAGGCATGAGCCACCGTGCCCGGCCAGTATAAAACACTTTGTCCATGTTGTCATTGTGTCCTAGCCTATGTCATCCAACCTATATGTACTGCCAGTTTGTTCTTCTAGGAAACTCAGACTTGGTAGTTGATTGGTTTAACAAATGTTGGTTAAACTGGGATTATTTGAAAAAAAAAATTGTGTATATCAGGAAAGGCCGGATTACCCCCAGATTGCAGTGGCTTGAAACAGCAAAGGTGGATTTTCTCACTCATGCTGTATTGAGTGTCAGCTTGGAGCCTGTGTGGACAGATCATGAAGGTTGCCAGTCGACGTAGTAAAGGCAGAGGGGTCTGGTCTTTCACTAGCAATTAAGTGCTCTAGCTGAATTCACATGTGTCACTTCTGCTCATATCTCATTGGCCAGATGTAATCACATGGCCTCACACCTTATTGGCCAAAATTAATCACATGGCCCCACTCAAGCTAAATGGGGTCAAATGCTGGCCAAGTGTGGAGCTAGAAATATATGGCAAATAGCACTAATGGCCATCCTAACACTTTAAACATCTTATTTTAACCAAAAACATTTAAACAGACATCTCTTGTACGTAAGACCAAGACCCTTTCTTTCAGTATTGGTCTCCTAGTTAGCACACGACATCACATTCTTGTTTTTGAGACAGGGTCTCACTTTGTCACTTGGACTGAAGTGCAGTGGTGTGAACACGGCTCACTGCAGCCTCAATCTCCTGGGATCAAGAGATCCTCCCACCTCAGCCTCCTGAGTAGCTGGGACCACAGGTGCATGCCACCATGCCTAGCAAATTATTGTTGTTTTTGTAGAGGTGGGAGTCTCGCTGTGTTGCCCAGGCTGGTCTCGAGCTCCTGGGCTCAAGCAATCTTCCCACCTCAGCCTCCCAATGTGTTGAGATTACAGGCATGAGCCACTGCGCCCAGTGGAACATCACATTCTTGTATAAGCTCCACCCATAAACCACAATGAGTCATCTTTTTTTAAGTGACTTGAGAACCTAAAGACATTTATGAAACAAACGGGGGCTGAGTCTTCCTAGGTTTTTATAAGCTTTTTCATTAAATAATTTACAGTTGCTTTACTTGTACCTAACTTGGCAGCATTTTTTTTTTTAGAGATGGAGTCTTTTGTCGCTCAGGCTGGAGTTGCAGTGGTGAGATCTCAGCTCACTGCAACCTCCGCCCCCTGAGTTCAATTGATTCTCCTGCCTTAGCCTCCAGAGTAGCTAGGACTACAGGGATACACCACCATGCCCGGTTAATTTTTGTATTTTTAGTGGAGATGGTGTTTCACCATGTTGGCCAGACTGGTCTTGAACTCCTGACCTGAAGTGATCTGCCCACCTCCGGCTTCCCAAAGTGCAGAATTACAGGTGTGAGCCACCACGCCTGGCATGTTTTTCTTTTAACAACTCCCTTTTAGTCTTTCCAAAGCAAGCAATCTGGTTTGTGTATAAACAACTCTCTTGCATTAATTTCATTAGTTTGATAGTAAATTAAACAAGAACTTCTCGCATAAACAGGTTTGGATCAAAGAGCTACCTTTCAGGAAGTAAGCAGCTTGAGAGATGGAAGTGGAATTGCTTAGTCATAATAGTAGCCTGCTAGCCCCAGCAGCGGGCTTCACAGATGAAAGTGTCTTTCAAGTTGGTGGACCGAGTGAGATGGTTTCAGAGAGTTTTGTTGCAGTATTACTGATAGAATTTCAGCCTACATTTTCATTTCACTTTCTGACATGAGTTCCCATTTTGCTCACTCTGGAGTACACCCTGGTATACCTCTCTCCATGCTTATACAATTCAGGGCATTCAAACTTATGTGTGTCCTGGTGGGTTCTGAGGGATGGGAAGGCATTAACTAGGTAGAGAACAGGAAGGATGGGAGAGAGATTTTTGGGGGGGTGGCAGCAGGGGCCACAGTACCAAGTTTGGATTTAATTCTAAAGGCACTGGGAAGCCATTGGATGGTTTTGATTAGTGTAGTGACAGAGAAGGCAGCAAGAGTTAGGAGGCGTCACCCAACCAAGAGATCTTTATGGTTTGGACCAACAAGAATGGGAAGAAGTGAGGATTCCGGGAGATTAAAGCAGCTCCTGTTTTTTCTCCTTCCTGCTGCCAGGTTATCCTCACATGGGTGATTGACAGGGCATTGGAGGTACCTGTTGATAACAAACTTGCAGTTTGTGTCCAGGGAGCACTGACTCCATTTGGCCACAATGCAGGTTGGATTTGGGGTTTAAGGCTGGGCTCCAGTCAGCCCTCGGAAGCCCCTGGGCAGGAAAACATGGACAGGCCTACGGGTTCTTCTGCCATTTCACTGGCCACTCCTCCGTATCCTTTGCTAGTTGCTTTTCATTGTCGTGACTGCTAAAGGGATGAGTGTCCCAGTCTCTTTGTGAGTGAGCTCATCCAGTCTCCATTAAAACACTGATGACTCCCGAATTTCTCTCTCCAGGCTATGACATCAATATCTATCTACATTGTTTAGTCAATATCCGAAACAGAAGTAGGGACTCCCTCTCTAACCTCCTACAGCTGTGTCTATTTCTCCTCTCTACCTTCACTCGGCTCCGCCCACACTGGCTCCCTTTTATTCCTTCTACTTTCAGGATTTGTCTTTGCTGTTCTGTCCTCTTGGCACACTTTTCCAGCCACCTGGAATGGCAGGTTGCTCACAGGTCGTTTTGACTTCCCTTGCTTGCTAACTTTACCTCCCTATGGTCATATCCCATCGCCCTGTGGATGTGCGCTAGTTAACACTTAGCACAGCCTGTGATTATGTCTCTCCCCAGTGGACCGTGGGGTCTGTGAGGGACGTGGTCTGATTCGGTCGTCGCCGAGCACAGAACTGGACAGGGTACTCATAACAGATTTTTGTTGTTGTTTTTAAAGAAAAGCTAAATTTGAGTAGTGACTGCGCCAAGCAGTCAAGCACAGCCCCTCGGGCTTGATCCCCATAACCACTCTAGGGTTAGGTATTACCCACGTTTAAGGAACAAAAATCGAGGGAAAAATCTTATACAACTACTAGTAAGTAGTCATTTCATTTTAGCAGAGCGAATGAGCAAATCCACGGAAGGACGGGGAGCGACGTGAGTGGTGAGAAGCTTGGAGTCGCCAGGGACGGCGGGCGGAGCCTGGGCGCGGGGGCTAATGGGCGGAGCCTCCAGGGACCGCTGGCCCCGCCCAGGCCGCGCGGGGGCCGCTGGGAGTTGGAGTCCCCTGCCCACCTCGCCACGTCACCGCCTGCAAACTTCAGCTCTCCCCCTCAGGCTCGGGTGCAATCCGTACCCTCAGTGGGTTCCCTTTTAGTGGGTTCCCTTGTCCCCAGGCCCATTATTCCGTCCTCTCCTCTTCCCTGATGTATTTTGGCGCGGTTTCCCGGCTCTGCGGGCCCAGGGCTCCGGATGAGGTCTCCCGCCGTCCCGACCCCCGCAAGGGGCCGGCTTGGTGTCGCCTTCGTCCTTCTGCCACCCCGTTTGGTAGGGGCTCCCGTTCCCGCCACGCCCCCTGAAGTTGTGGCTCGCGCGTCTTCCCAGGACTCCCCCGCGCCGGAGAGGCCCGCAGGACCGCCGAGCCCACACTCCGCTCCCGCCTGGGCCCCGCTCCCCCGCGCCGCTTTGGTACGCTCCGGCCACGCCCCCTCGGACGCGCTTGGTACGCGCCGCGCTCCCCCGCTCGCCTCAGTGGTTCGGCCGCGACGACCCCACTCCGGCGGCGCGTCCCCCGAGCTTGGTACGGCTCAGCCCGTCTCTCCCGAAGCCGCGCGCCCGCGCCCCTCCGTCGGTGGAGCCCGCAGCCCCCCTTGTGGCCCGCGGCAGCTCCCCGCCCGCTCGGCCCGCGCCCGCCATGGTCCGTCCGCGCCGTGCCCCGTACCGCTCCGGCGCCGGGGGCCCCCTCGGGGGTCGCGGCCGCCCTCCGCGGCCCCTCGTGGTGCGCGCCGTCCGCTCGCGCTCCTGGCCTGCCAGCCCCCGAGGCCCGCAGCCTCCGCGGATCCGGGCCCGCTCGGCCCCTCCCATGGTGAGCCCCCCGCCCTTTTTCCAGAGCCTTCCACGGCCCCGCCCCCCAGCCCCTATCCCGGGCTCACGCCTTTGTCCGCAGCCCCCGCCGCTCCGGGGTGTCCCCTGTGGCCCGAAGGGTGGTCCCGCCCGGGGCCGGGTTCCCCCGTGGAGCCCCCGGTGGTTCGCGCCGCGCTCTACCCTTTGTTGCGCGTTCGGGCCGGGGTGGGGGGGTGGGGGACGGGGGCGGGGCGGGCTCAAATTACTGCTGACTCCGCGGCCCGATTTAAACGCGGGTGGGGGGCGGTGGACAGGCAGCCGGCACGCTCGCTTGTTTTTCCCATTGGAAAGTTGCTCGCTCTCCGGGTAGGAAACCTGGAAATGGGGGCGGGGTTGGGGGACGGGGGCGGGGTTGGGGGACAGCGGCGAGGGAGGGGCCCGCGTTTTGTACCAGCGCCCCCAGATGTCGCACCCGTGGGCGTTCTCCCTGGGGCCCGCTCCGTGCCCGTGGAGTGCGCACCTAGAATACGCGCCCGCGCCCAGATGTGGGATGCTTTGATGGACTGCCGTGAGCCCAGACCTTAAACGTAAACATTCAGCTTCGCAGGTACTTTGGGCTGTACACGCTTCCCCGGACCCAAAAGACACACATGCTTTTCAGAAACCATAAGGTTTACCTGGGGCTGTAAAACCGCACATCGCGACTTTGCACCGTGCACACGCTTGCCCCGATGTGAGATTTTCCCTGGGTTCGCGCTCGGGTCCGCTTCTTAAATACACTGCCTCAGCGGTGTGGATGGCCCAGAGCTGTGGCAGCCCTACTGAAACCTTAAACAGGCTTCCTGGGGTCATAAACATGGATACCGAGACTCAGATCACCTCCCACAACTTAAACGTACCCCTTCACTCGACTGCCTTCGCCCCTTCCTGCAACATTCGCATCTAGTCGTTCAAAAGTGCTTTCCGGGTCCTCAGACACGCACCCCAAGGCTTTAAACCTCAGTGCAAGTACTAGATGGGCGTCCCTGTGCAGTAGGGATGTCAGGCGCGCACAGTTTTGCACGCGATTGCCAAGATGTGAGATTTCCTTTAGGTTGCACCTCAACCGTCGTTTTTAAATGTGATCGTCCCATCTTGATATGCTGCTCCTGCTGTGGAAGGTATACCTGGGTTTTAGGCGAGCATATCTGTTCTTTACTATGGTTCCAGATCCCAGCATATTTGAAGTCCTGAGTCAACCTGCCCTCCTAGACAAGCAGACATTAAGTATGTCGCTTGGGCTCTTAAGTGCGTTCGCCTGATTTTTACCCATCTTTGTAGCAGTAAATGCATATGTGTCACTGTATATGCGTACTAGATACCCCAGGTCCCAGCGCCATAAACAACTAGTATGTTGTAAGTGTACCCTCATCTCTAAAGTCACCTCCAGCTGTGCGTTTTAACTCATCTCAGATGCTGGATGTCCGGTATGGTGCCTGAAGCCCCCGGGGCAACATCGACTCTCTGTCCAACTCATTCTAACGCCAAGATACTCAGGTTTTCTATCTGATCTTCTGAGGACTGCCCAAAAGCCAGAATCACCTGCGTGGGTGGAGAATCACCTGCGTGGGTGGAGAGCAAGTTTGTTGAGGTTTTTCTCTTTTTAAGCACTCATAAAATAAAATTTTTTGTGTTTGCTAGTATTCTGGAAGGAAAGATCTCCTTGTGCTTCATAGAAAATTTGGAAAATACCTGTTTGTAATAAGACGAAAAGAAATCACCCTTATAATTTGTTTTCCCCCGCCTGGAGGCGCCTACTACGGGGAAACTCTCGTGGGTTTCCTGCTGCCAGGCTGTTTGCGAAGCTTTCCCTTGTTTGCTTTGAGATGTTTGGTTTTAAAAAACAATAAATGAGGTCAGGCTTGGTGGCCCTCGTCTGTAATCCCAGCACTTTGGGAGGCCGAGGCGGGCGGATCACTTGAGGTCAGGAGTTCGAGACCAGCCTGGCCAACATGGTGAAACCCCATCTCTACTAAAAAAAAAAAAAAAAAAAAAAAAAAAAAAATTAGCCGGGCATGATGGCACGGTTTGCAGTGAGCTGAGATCGCGGCACTGCACTCCAGCCTGGGAAATGAGTGAAACTCTGTGTCAAAAAAATAATAGTAATAAAAAAAAATAGTGGGGAGAGTGCCTGTGAGTAGCATTTGTGGCGTTGCTTGGCTTTATTGCTAGAACCTTCTCCTGGTGTTCTACATGTTTTGGTCTGTGAGACCCCTCCGGGGGTGGTGTCCCAGCTGTCTTCCCAATGTTTCCCCCTTTTCCTCGCTGTCTTTCTCCTGGATGGTTTAGTCCCCTCTGTGTTTCTCGTCACCTCCTTCCTGCCTCCCCGGGGTCAGACTTATAAGGCCAGAGAGGTGGGCACTGGCCTGAGCCAGAGGAAGGAGTTGAACTTTGGGGTGACAGGGAGCCTTAGGAGAGTTTCAGCCTGGGAAAGTCAGGGCAAGCTAGTGTGCGGGACAGACACAGCGCAGGCCGGCTTGTGCCTGCGGAGGCTGCAAGGAAGCCCTGGGCCCAGCCTGGGGCACGGGGAAAGCCCCCTACAGCTGGCTTCTAACTTGGGTCTCAAGAATCAATCAGGCACACAGCTGGGGCAAAGGCTGGAGGTGGGGCTGGCTGAAGGCTTCAGGACTCTGCTGGGCCAGTGTCAAGGTGACAGCAGGCTCTGGGAAGGAAGGGTCCTGAGGGGGGGCAGTGGGAAAGGACATGAGGACCAGCGTGTTGGGGTCCTGAGGGGTAAGCAGAGGGTTTGGACATGGCCCCATGGGCTTCCAGCAGGGGATTTGGGGCTGAATATTGGGACGTCCCCTCTGGGGTGTGTGGGGACTGCCTGTCCTTGCAGGCCCCGGCCTCAGTTTTCCCACCTACCCCCCACTCCACTGCAGGAAGGTGCTCGGGTCTTCGGGGCACTAGGTCCCATCGGTCCCTCCTCACCTGGGCTCACCCTCGGGGGTCTGGCCGTGAGCGAGCACCGGCTCAGCAACAAGCTGCTGGCATGGAGCGGCGTCCTTGAGTGGCAGGAGGTGAGTCTCTGTGGGGCTGCGGCTGGCCTCCAGGGTCTTGTCTTGTCCCCGCGGGGACAGGCCAGGGCATCTAGGCTGTGCACAGTGACGCCCCTCCTGCCCCCACAGAAGCGCAGACCCTACTCTGACTCCACTGCAAAGCTGAAGCGGACCCTGCCCTGCCAAGCCTACGTGAACCAAGGCGAGAACCTGTGAGTGCCGGGGCGCAGCGGCCAGGGTGGTGGCAGGGGCAGTGGCTGTGGCCGTGGGGATCAGGGCAGCCCTTTCTGACTGGCTCCTTCCCATAGGGAGACCGACCAGTGGCCGCAGAAGCTGATCATGCAGCTGATCCCGCAGCAGCTGCTGGTGAGACCCGCCCCGCCCGCCCCACCTACTCTGAGCACCCCCATGCCTGGCTGACCCAGCTGTCTGTCCCGTCGCCCCCAGACCACCCTGGGCCCCCTGTTCCGGAACTCCCAGTTGGCACAGTTCCACTTCACCAACAGAGACTGCGACTCGCTCAAGGGGCTCTGCCGCATCATGGGCAACGGCTTCGTGAGTGGGGCGGGCTCGGGTGTGTGAGGGGTGCGGGGGGCGGCTCCCTTGTAGCACTGTGGTGACAAGTACAGCTGGAGGCAGCGCTCTGCTCACACAGCCCAGGCTGGGGCCGGGGGTCTCCCCTGGGGTCGAGGGTAGCCCTCGTGGCCTCTCGGACCCCATCTGGAAATGACTGACCCCAGGCACCCTCCGTAGAGCACAGGGTGAAGGAACTCAGCCTGAGAGGCCTCCAGTTTCTGCATCTGTGCCCAGCTTCGAGGTGGCTCTGGGGGAGTGAGTGCACAGAGGGACCGGGGCCAGCCCTGTTGGGGCCCAGGAGCCTGTCGCGGACACATAGCGTATGGCAGGGACCTGGTAAATGGGTGTGCTAGGCACGAGAGCCAGCCAGGAGGGAGTGGCACATTGGGGCTTGGTATTCTGGTTTGTAAAATGTGCTAACCTCCCCGAGTGGCCTGAGCTGGCCATGAGGGAGCGGAGCTGAGGGTGCTGAAGCAGGCGCGGTGAGTAGGTCGTCAGGCCTGGCTCCAAGGGGACCCAGGTATCCAGCCGGTGGCTGTGCAGGGACTGAGTGGGGCAGGCACGGCCACGACCTGGACCTGGGGGGCTGCCAAGGGATCTGAGAGCGGCTTCCGCAGCACTTCAGGGTTGGGCTGGTTGAGGGGTAGAGATGACATTTCCTGAGGTAGGGAGGACAGGGGAGCCTTGCTTCCTAGGGCCACCGGGAGGCTGGAGAGAGGGAATTTGTGTAAAGCGCTTGAGATGGTGACTTTAGTACCTAGTGAGTGCTTGGTGAACCCAGCTGGTGAGGCTGTTCAGGTGACTGGGATTCTGGCGCAGGGCAGGTCAGAAAGGGGGCTTGGGCTGTGAAAGATGGCAGGTGCTGGAGAGGAGGCAGAGATGGGGTGGGAGCGAGTCGTCTGCCCAGAGGACTTGGCTCTGGGACATTCCCAGTCCCTGTTCCCCTTTGGGACAGTCTGCCTCTACCCCGTCCCAGCTGCTGTTGAGCGCCCTGGGTTCCACTAGGGCCTCCCTTCTCCGTCAGGAGACCAGGGGCAGACCAGGGCTTGTGCCTGGCATGAGGTCTCTTAGCTGACCCGTTCCCCCTTCACCCAGCACTGTTTGTTGAGGGCCTGCTGTGTCTGGACCCCGAGTACTCAGTCGGTAGGGAAGGTGGATCCATACTCACCCCCAGGCATGGCCCTGGGAGGGTGACTGTGCATGGCTCCAGGGAGGCCAGGGACAGGGCTCTGAGCGGGTGATCCCTGGGCTGGACACCAAGGTCCAGAAGTTAGGCCGGCAGCGTGGAGGGGACAGCACTGTGTGGGGTGGCCCGGTGTGGGGAGGGGACATGGGGTTCTGGGACGGTCACACCACTTCATCCAGACACCACAGCCAGGCATATCTGTCAGGCTTAGTTGTCCCATGTCCCATTCAAGAGGCACCAGTACTTTATCTGTTGAGCCTTTATGTGGCACCAGCTGTGTGCACTATTACCCGGTTTTACAGATGATGGAGGCCCAGAAGCAGGAGGTGGCTGGTGTTAGGTCACACAGCTAGGAGGCAGCAGAACGGTGGGGCGCTGCCTGTGCTCTTAACCCCCAGGCCAGGTCACCCCATCAGGCAGTCAGGAGGGCTGGCGGCAGAGGGTGAGGTGGGCGGGAGGTGGTGCCTTCTCGGCATTCTCACCGCAGCCTGGGTGCTGGGTGCCACTCTGACTTCAGCCACGGCGGGGTCAGAGGATGCCGATAGGCGCTGCACGGGCTCTCAGAGGCCCCTCACCTATGGCCATGGCCTTGACTGTGGGGGCCTCTGTCCGCCGATGATCTCCCTTCATTCCCTACGGGGGGGGCGGTCCAGGGTGGTGGGGGCACAGCACCCCTGGGCAGTGCCCACAGGGTCCTGACCCGTGGCCCCCACAGGCGGGCTGCATGCTGTTCCCCCACATCTCCCCCTGTGAGGTGCGCGTGCTCATGCTCCTGTACTCGTCCAAGAAGAAAATCTTCATGGGCCTCATCCCCTACGACCAGAGTGGCTTCGTCAGTGCCATCCGGCAGGTCATCACCACCCGCAAGCAGGTGTGCCAGCCAAGCACAGCCCCTCTGGGGACAGAGGGGGATTAGGCCCCACTGCCCTGGTTGGGCAGCCAGACTTGATGTGGGCGGAGTGTGATGCAATAGCTGGAGCAAGGAGCTGCAGGGGAGCCCAGAGGAGGCTGGGCGGGTTCCCACCAGGGCTCCATGGAAAAGCGGCCACTAGGTGGCTCTGAAGGGCTGGAGGGTGGGTCTTGGTGCAGCGGCAGGGAAGCCAGTGGAGCGGGGAGCTGGGCAGGGGTTGGGATCATCGTGCGGCTGGAAGGCCCTGCCCAGTGACCACGTGTCCTGGTCATGCCTTGCCAGTTGAGGCAGACTCTGCAGGTCCTGTGCACCAGGTGAGGGCCGGGACCTGTCTCAGGCCACTGGGGAGCCATGGGGGGCTGTGAGCAGGTGAGGGGCAGGGCCTCTTCCCCTGGGGCTAGAGAATGGACCCAGCTGCGGCTAACAGGCCAAGGCTCAGAGGGAGGGATGGCAGGCCCCAGGACAAACAGAGGTTTCCCAGGAGCCTGGGCCTCTCTTCCCACCCCCTTCCCTTCCAACAGGCAGTGGGACCTGGTGGTGTCAACTCAGGCCCAGTCCAGATCGTCAACAACAAGTTTCTGGCATGGAGTGGCGTCATGGAGTGGCAGGAGGTGAGCCCTCGGCAGCCCGGGGAACTGGGACCCCCAGATCCTCACGGACTGTGGCTGGGAGGGGACACTGGGGTTGGGGGTCTCCAGCCCTGAGGGCTTCTCTTTGCCTCTCCCCCAAAAGCCCAGGCCTGAGCCCAACAGTCGGTCCAAGAGGTGGCTGCCATCCCACGTCTACGTGAACCAGGGGGAGATCCTGTGAGTGCTGGGCTAGGGGGTGGAGGCAGCATCCAGGGGAGCTGGGGCTTCCTGACCCTCGTCCCCTTGTGCCCCACAGGAGGACCGAGCAGTGGCCAAGGAAGCTGTACATGCAGCTCATCCCACAGCAGCTGCTGGTGAGGGGCTGGGGCCAGGTGCTTGAGCCTGCACGCAGTAGCTATTACAGATGGCGGGGCTGGGGGCAAGAGTGCCTCCCCGGGTGGCCTGAGCTGGCTGTGAGGGAGCAGAGCTGAGGGTGCTGAAGCAGGTGCGGTGGGTAGGTCCTCAGGCCTGGCTCCAAGGGGTCCCAGGCAGCCAGCTGGTGGCTGTGCAGGGACTGAGTGGGGCAGGGGCAGCCACGACTTGCACCTTGGGGGCTGCCAAGGGATCTGAGAGCGGCTTCCACAGCACTCCAGGGTTGGGCTGGTTGAGCGGTGGAGATGACGTTTCCTGAGGTAGGGAGGACAGGGGAGTCTCAGTTTGGTCCTGGGCCTGGGGGACTCAGCGGGCTGGGAGCGGGAGGCCGTGGTGGGAGAAGCCAGAGCTGGGGGTCCCCTCGCTTCCCCGCAGACCACCCTGGTGCCGCTGTTCCGGAACTCACGCCTGGTCCAGTTCCACTTCACCAAGGACCTGGAGACACTGAAGAGCCTGTGCCGGATCATGGACAACGGCTTCGTGAGTGGTGCCAGCAGATGCTGGGGAGGGGCCGGCCAGGGCAGAGCGAGCCAGGACCGCTCACAGGGGCGGACATGGGAGAGGAACAGAGCACCATGTCCCGGACCAGCTGGGGAGAGAGGGCGGCTAGTGTGGGCGTGACTTCTGGGGGCTCTGTGCTGTCCCCACGGCACTGGACGGGGCACTGACCCTGGTTCTGCAGGGGCCTGCTCCTCCTCTGCCACGTCAGGGCTGACTCAGCACCAACTCCGCGCTCTCCGCTCCCCAGGGACAGGCGCCCTTGTCACTCCAGGTTTCCCGGGAGCTTGTGCCACATCCCAAAGGCCCATTGCCGGGCAGGGAGGGCTGTCTGTCCCCAGCAAGGTCCCAGAATATCTGGTGATCATCTTATCTGGGGGAGTCTCAGCTGACTCTTCTCTCTCTGGGGCTCAGTTTCTCCATCTGTGAGTAGAGAAGGTTGGACTTTGGTGCTTCTGAGCCCTCCCCCCTGATGTCCACCTTCCAGCTGGGCCATACTTGGGTAATATCCCAAAACTACCTTAAAATTACCTTCGAGTCGGTCTGAGTAAACTGTCCACGAAGCTGTTCGTGGGCGGGGGGTGGGGGAGGGGGTGAGGCCTGGGTGTTAAAGCAATTTCAAGCGTTCCCTCAGGGGCCGGGTGTGGTGACTCACGCCTGCAATCCCAGCACTTTGGGAGGCTGAGGCAGGTGGATCACCTGAGGTCAGGAGTTTGAGACCAGCCTGGCTAACATGGTGAAACCCCGTCTCTACTAAAAATACAAAAATTAGCCAGGCATGGTGGCCACTCAGGAGGCTGAGTCACAAGAATGGCTTGAACCTGGGAGGCAGAGGTTGCAGGGAGCTGAGATCATGCCATTGCACTCCAGCCTGGGCGACAAGAGCGAAACTCACAGTCTCAAAAAAAAAAAAGTTTCCTCAAGGAAACCCAGAAAGGCTCCATGTTACCTCAGCCCTTGCTTGTGCTGGGCCGGCCACTGCAGATCCCTCGGGCTCCTGAGTTGAAGCTGTGGCCGGCTGGCTCAGGTGGCTGTGGTGAGGTGGCCCCAGACACAGCCTGGCCTGCCCAGGAGCTCCGAAATGCAGGTTCTTGGGCCCTTCCCGACAGAGCCTGTTGGTCTTTGGCCCACCCATTGCTCTTGGCCACCGTGTCATCCTAATAAGGGGGCCCACCTCTGGGGTGGGTGAGGACAGAGCAATTAGGCTGTGCCTGGCTCATGGAGCCCATGGCATGGTGCCATGGTTGGAGGGATGCTGGTCCCTGCAGCCTGAGTCCCTGTGGTGCTGTCTGGTGACACCACGCCCTCTGCCTGCCAGGCCGGCTGCGTGCACTTTTCCTACAAAGCATCGTGTGAGATCCGCGTGCTTATGCTCCTGTACTCTTCAGAGAAGAAAATCTTCATCGGCCTCATCCCCCATGACCAGGGCAACTTTGTCAACGGCATCCGGCGTGTCATTGCCAACCAGCAGCAGGTCCTGCAGCGGAACCTGGAGCAGGAGCAGCAGCAACGAGGGGTGAGGTGGCCGGGCTCCAGGGCTGCTCAGCCTCCCTCCACCCCCCTGCCTGCTCACCACTGGCCTTCGATTTCTCCCCACAGATGGGGGGGTAGTGGCTACCCCAGGCTGGGCCTCTCCAGGAGTCACAGATGAGGCCCCCGCAGAGACTGGTGAGTGGTGACCCTGTCATGTACAGGAGGGACCCTGGGGCATGTGGGGGGTGGGGTTGGGAAAGAAGCAGGGCAACCTTGGCCTTCGGGAGAGCAGAGCAGAGGGAGAGGCAGCGGTCCCAGCAGTCCTAGGCTGTTGGGAAACTGCAGCCCGGCCATAGGGCCGTGGGAGGTGGTGTCCAGGCCTGGGTGGGGCCAGGCCTCTGCTCACAGGGATGTAGGGTCAGTGTTTGGGAGCCTGTGGCCAGCAGCCCCCACTGCACCCCTGCCCCCAGGTGACACGCTTCTGAGCAGGGGCCCCTGGGGACTTCAACTGCCCAGCAACATGGAGGATGGTGTCCTGAGGCCTCCAAGGACGGTCCCCACCCCTCTACGTTTCCCCAATAAAGCCTTTTAAAAACCTGCCTGCTCCCTCTGCTCACTGCCCCATGCCTGGCAGTCCCCTAGCTGTAAGGTGGCCCAGCAGGCTGGACAGCCCGGGAACTCACTGGGTTTGGCTCTCGGCTGCCCACACCCTCTTCCCTCCCCAATCTCCAGACCCACAGGCCTTGAGTTCAAGTTCAGTGTCACAGAACCTGAGCTGGATTTTGTCCTCAGGGGTCACACCTGGCCTTGAGCCAGCCCCTCGGTTGGGGCTCGTGGGCTCACCAGCTGGCTCTTGGGGCCACACAGTGCCCTCCCTGTGCGTTCCCCGGCTAATGTCTAAAGTGCTCATGCCAGGTCCCAGCAAAGCTGGACTCCCCTCTGTAGGGGCCCCACCTTTTGTTACCTGAAAATGTTCTTAAAGCCTCTATCCATGTAAGAAAGTGTGGCAGGCCTGGAGCCCCTTTCCCATGGGGACCACCCTCCTTCCAGCAAAATGCCGGCCAAGCTCAAAGAGAAACAGCATTTATTGTGGAGGGGAGCTGGGCGGGGCTCAGCCCTCGGAGAACTGGCGGTACAGCCGCCCCAGCCTCGGCTCCACCCATAGCCGGAACGGGATCTCCAGGATGGCAGAGAAGCCTTCGGCCAGCGTTGGGGCCTCGAACTGCTTCCTGGCAGTGGTGGGAACAGTGAGGGACAGTCTGGCTCGTGGCCCAGCCAGTGCCCTGCCCCCTGGTATCCCCAACAGTACCTGTAGCCATACATGACCATGTCTGACACGGGGACATGAGAGGAGTCCGTCATCTCTCGAAACTGTGGGGACATCAGAGGGGGCGGCAGGCCCAGGGGTCAGGGGACGCGGTGGGGGTACCTGGGGGCAAGGAGGGGGGTCGGGGTGCAGCCCGGGGGGTGTCCGGGCTGAGCAGGCTCACCCGGTTGTTGTGGCGCGCCTGCTCCAGAGTGGCGGTGAAGAGGAAGCAGCGGCAGGGGACACCCGCGGCTCGGGCACACTGGACGTACCTGTGGTGGAAGGAGCTGGATGTGCAGGCCCCGCCCACACCACCCCAGGCCCCCTACGGCCCCGCGGCCCCGCTACCTGCCGCGGCTCGCGGCGTCCGGGTTGGTGTTGTCAATGGCGACCCGTTTCCCTTGCTTCAGGGCTGTCTCACACGTGGTCACACAGCGCTGCCAGGAGCCTAGCGTGTCCTGGGGACAGGAGAGGTCACAAACGGATCGGGAGACCCAGGGGGGAGAGAAGACCCCGAGCGGGGACGGGGAGGCAATGATGGAGGGAAGCCGCCCCAAACTAGTTGAGAGGTGGAGATGATGGGAACTTAATAGATTTGGGGCAGCAAAAGCCTGGTCATACCCTGTTCACATGGACATATCCGGCAGACACGAGGTGCTTCTTGAGAAAGGTGGACTTCCCGGCTGTGTGGGGGGCAGTGTCAGTGGGTGGCCTAGGACCCAGGCGGGGCTCAGGGCACGGGCACAGGGGCAGGGCACTTACCCCCAGGGAATCCCACTGCGACAACCACCTCCGGGCTAGCGCTCAGGAGGGCCCTGGACTCGGGGAGGCAGAGAGGCCCTGAGCGGGAGACAGTTCTCTGCGAGAGGCGGGGGATACGCGTGAGACCCCGTCCCCATCTCCGGGAACCCTCCCACCCCCACCCCCACCCCCACCCCGACCCCAGGGCCTCACCGGATCAAAGGCTGGGAGCTCGAAGCCGGCTGCTGGCCACTTCAGAAAGAACTCCTCAGGCGTGGCGAAGGGCAGGCCAAGGTTGAGGGCAAACTAGGGGTTGAGGACGGACATCAGACACAGGCCAGGGTCGGGGTCGGGGTCGGGCTCGGGCGCCGGGCAGGGGCCTCACCAGGCGATCTGCGCAGGAGAAGTCTTTCTTCTTCCGCCCTGGGGCCCAGTTGGCCGGGCGTCCGGCTGCGTCTGGAACACACGTGACACCCCGTTCCCACCAGCTCAGAGGGAGGGGTCCCAGCCCACCCTCAGCATCCTACAGGCCCTTACCTCCCACAAAGATGCTGTCCCCGATGGAGATGGGCGCGCCCTCGTTGGCCTACGGGAGACGGCAGTGAGGAGGCCCTTCCCACAAATGTACCCCCGAAGCGGTAGCGGGTCCCTGGGGCTGCTTTGCCTGGTCTGTGCCCCGCATTAGGAATCATCCTCCGACCTTTCATGTCCCCCACCACCATCCAGCCACTTTGCACCGTGCTCCTGGCGCACCCCCTCCCCGCCGCCGTGGTCTCTCCATACAGCCCCCTCCCTCCAGGTCTCCCGACTTCGCCTCCTCCCGTTCCCCACGCGGCCACCGGAGGGCACCTACCCTGCTGCAGCTCCAGCCTCTGGGGTGCCAGCGCCTCCCAGGTTCCCCCTCCCTCACAGGGGAAAAACCCGGGCCCTCCCTGTGGCCCTGCCCTCTCCCCTCCCTTGCTTAGGTTAGGGCCAGCCGCATGGGTCTTGCTGTCCCTAACTAGCCCAGGCTAGGGACTGCCTCAGGGCCTTTGCACTTGCTGTCATTCCCACAAGGGGGGGGGGACCGCTTTCCCCAGGTGTCCACCTGGCTCCCTCCTTCCCCTGCCTTAGGACTTTTCCTCTGATGTCACCTCCTCAGAGGCCATCCCTGCCCACCACGGGTGAAACGATGCCTGCTTTCTCCAGCTCCCTCCCTCCCGCTGTTTTACACTCCAGTCTGACCATCTGCCTAGAGTCACCGCCCTCGCCGTGCGGGCCCTGCTGGAGCAGGCTGTCCCGCTCACTGATACCTTCAGCTCAAGAACGCGCTAAACTTCAGAACAAATGCACACACAAACGAATGAACGAAGTAATGAACACTTCCCTACTACTCTGACTTAGAAAGTCTAAGAGCATTGGTCTCGTAAACCAACATCTAAGATGTGACAGCAAAAAAAACAGAAGGAGGGAGCGAGGGAAGACAGGGAGGAGTAAGGAGGCCCCGACCGGAGGCCAGGGAGCCCAGGAGTGAGGGGCTGGAGCGAGGAAAAGGAGGGGGGCCGGGCAGGCTGTGAGACTCACCTGCTCCTGCAGATGGTCCCACATGCCTGTCACCGGCTTCCGGTACAAGCCTGCGTGCGTGGCCACCAGCACCTGTGGATGGGAGGGGGCCACCAGCTTTAGCTCCCCCTCAAGCACTTACTGGATGCCACCCCAGCCCTCACCCAGCTGAGCAGAGCTGCAGAATTTGTATCTGATGATGGGTTCCTATCAGCATCACACTGCCTGAGGCCTCCGCCCCGCTTACCCTGGAGTCTAAAGCCCTCGCTCTGGATCTCTGTGCCCCCACATAGCTCCCAGCCTCCCTTCCAGCCATACCTGGAAGGGGACCCCCAGCTTCACCACCACAGCCTCCACCTTGGCCTTGAACTCCTCGGCTGGCAGCTTCCCGCGCCCGATGCTCATCTGGTTGGTGAAGATCACCAGCTAGGGAGCAAAGGGTGTCACCAGGCGCCCTGCTCACCACGGCCTTGGTCTGACCTGCAGTCGGACATCCACGTGCCCATGCAGACAGGCGGCTGCACATACCTTGTAGCCCTCGGCTTCCAGCTCTCGGAGCTTACGGGGAATCTCTGGGTACAAGATCCTACGGCAGGTAGGAAGCGGCAGGGGTGACCCGGGGCCAGAGGTGGACTCCAGGCCTCACTCACTCCCTTGTTTTGCCTCTTATCACCTCCAGTCACTGGGGCCAGTGGGAAAGACCTTCCCAGAGCGTGTGGTGATGAGGGTCCCGTCCAGATCAAAGCCAGCCACCTGGTGTCACCAAGGAAAGACAAACAGCAGCACTGTGATACCTCTGACCCTCCTCACTTACAGGCTGACTCACACCAACCCTGCCAGGCAGGGTGTTATCACTGCCATCTCACAGATGGGGAAACCGAGTCACAGAGCACCTCCATGTCAAGCATCCGTGATGCCTCTGAGTGCGGCCCGACATCTTAACCTTACTGTCTCCTGTTAATCCTTATGACCCCGGCCCCAGGATTACAGTCTTTAAAATGGGGGTTAATGTCTTACCCAGCCTCCTTCCTCCCCTGACCTTCGCCACCTCGGTGGGCTAATAACCATGGAAATAAAAGCAGGAGCAAAGCTTTGGGTGCTAACTGCATGTCAGGAACTATGCCACGTGCTTTTTTTATGGATTCAGCATCGTAGAGATGAGAGACATGGGACTCAGAATGTGGTGGCAACAGCATTTGAACTCAAGTCTCTCTGGACATAAAAAAATCCTCATCATGATAGCTCCTACTGAGACAGTCATGGTCATTGCTGATTACTGGGTGGTCACCGTGGGTAACGCAGGAGCTGACATACATCATTCTCCCCACTGCTTACAACGACCCCTGCGTTTATCATTAGGCCCATTTCTCAGAAAAGTAAGTAGAGGCTAAAAAGTTGAGAGAGCACACAACAAACCTGGGATTGGGTCCCAGTCTGTGGCGGCTCCCTCAGCCTTCGGCGTGGCCCTCACCTTGCTCTGGGGTTTCACCCCAGCTGCGGTGAACACTAGCAACTTCTCCAAGTTCTCCCAGCCGGGGTTTGACTTCCGCATACGCTTCTTCGGCAGCTCAGCATCTCTCTTCTCCTCTTGGGACACCGGAGGGGTGCCAGGCGGAGTATCTGGCTGGGATTCTGGTGTGCGGGTCTCTTCCCAGCGCAGGGTCAGTGGGTGGAGGCCATTGACCAAATACAGTGTGTCCCCCACCCCCAGAGAGCCCTCCAACCCCGGCTTCAACTCCTGGGTCCCGGCAGTTGAGGGGTTAACTCCCAGCTGCAGAAAGAGAGGGAGGAGCTGGGACTGGCTCCGCCCCCACCGGGAGCTTCCTCCAATCAAATACCCAGCGGACAAATCAGCCCTTCTCCACCACTAATCAGACCCTTAGGCCCCACCTCTTCACTTTGGAAGGGTTACAGGTTTTCAGCCTTGTCCGAATCTTTTTTTTTTTTTTCCCTGGAGCTAGAGGCTTGTTTTCTCGCCCAGGCTGGAGTGCAGTGGTGCAATCTTGCCCTATTGAAACCTGTGCCTCCCGGGTTCAAACGATTCTCCTGCCTCAGCCACCCGCCACCATGCCCCGCTAATTTTTGTATTTTTAGTAGAGATGGGATTTCGCCATGTTGCCCAGGTTGATCACAGACTCCTGATCTCGGGTGATCCGCCCGCCTAGCCTCCCAAAGTGCTGGGATTACAGGCGTGAGCCACCGCGCCTGGCCGCCTTGTCCAGTTTCTAAGGTCTTGGACAGGTACCCACCCCACTGAAACATGCAACACTTCTTTCTTTACTGGACACATCCCCTTCTCTCCCAGTCATATTTTTTCTTTTCTTTGAGACAAGTTCTCGCTCTGTCACCCAGGCTGAAGTACAGTGTGGTGATCACTGCTCACTGCACCCTTGACCTACTGGGCTCAAGGGATCCTCCCGCTTCAGCCTCCCGATTAGTTGGAACTACAAGGACGCGCCACCATTCCCGCTAATTTTTTATAGAGACAGGTTTCACCATGTCGCTCAGGCTGGTCTCGAACTCCTGGGTTCAAGCGATCCGCCCGCCTCGGCCTCCCAAAGTGCTGGGATTACAGGCTTGAGCCACCACGCCCGGCCCCAATCAGATTTTCCTAATGTACCCCCTCACTGATGGCTTGCAATTCCTCCCCAAATCCCATCCCCAGGCCTTGCCGCCCCTTGCAGAGGCACTGATACCTGTTTCACTGCCACTGTCCGGGTTTCAGGATCTGCGACCAGCTCCACTGAGGATTGGAGGGGTGGAGTCAGGATTTGCATCCTTGTGTGATTGGTTCCCTCATTTCTGGGGAGTGTGGCCTGCTGCAGGCTATAGCATCCACGGAGTAAGAGGCAGTTTATTTCTACATGGGATTGGCTCGTTAACATGCTGTAGCCAGATGGTGGCACTAGGATTGCCTGACGCTGGTCCTTGCAAGGGACAGGGAGGTACTTTTCTCTATAGAATTGGTTTCCTCCTTGACAAAAAATGTGGCTAGATATAGGTCCGGGGCTTGGCCTGTTACCATCCAACCCAACCTAGCGACATTTACTTTTCTCCATAGGATCATTTTTCTCTTGACAAGGGTCGTCGCCTGTTTCTGGAATTCTCGATGGCCTGAGTATCATCCGCGCAGTGAACATCCTCCCGAAATCGGCTCGATCCCCTCTCCCCCAAAGGATCTAGCTAATGCTAAATCAAGCACAAACTTTCTCTTCCTGTACTCCCTAGAGAGCACCTTCCGACTTGGGGGCTGGCTGCACCACTGCAATCCCGCGTAGCAGCCAAGCGTCCCTCGGGATTGTTCCCGCTTTTGCAGCAGGCCACACCCCCTCCAGCTCAGGCCCCGCTCACCTTGAGTTCTGGAGCACTTCCGGTCCGTGACCTGGGTCAGGGGTCCCCTGCCCAGGACCAGAGCTTGCCCGTCCGAGGGCAGGAAGATAGGGGGCGCTCCCCCAGGGGGGCTCTCGAGCCACAAACGGCCTGGGGCCTCCACCTCGCCCATCCTGGGTGCCGGCCTGGGGAGCAGGTAAACGGGCTTGAGTGGCGCACAGCCCCAATTTGCTGCAGGAAGTCCCGCCTCCTCCCACAACCACTAGAAAGTTTCCCCACCATTAACTGCTCCGGAAGTCCCACCCGCTCGCCTTCCGCGGGTCGATCCGTTTCCCAGGCGACGACGCGTGCTCCATCCCTCCGCGAGTTACAATCCCCACCTTCCAGGGCACAGGCAGAGAGCCTCGCACATGCCTCCGCCCCGCCCCGTACTCACCCGGGACCGCGGCTCGGGCTCACGGCCACTTCTGACCAGGGAGGTCCTGCCCGAGGTGCCCCGCCTGCAACCCGGCCGGCGGCGCTCCGTTCCTCGGCGGACGGAAATGACTCGTCCCCTCGTGGGGGGCGGGGCCTGGCCTCCTCCCACAGCAGCCACGCCCCTTCCCCGACTCCCGGCCCCCAGGGTCCCTCGGCAGTCCTGACCTTCATCTCTCTTGCTGCAACGCGAGGCTCAGGCCGGTAGTGGGGACTGGATCCTCCGTTAGCAGATTTGCCTCTTTCCACCTTGACTTCTAATTTTCATCCCAGGGAGGAAGATTTTTTTCCCATCTGATGGTCATTGTCAGTCGAGGAAACCTCCGCCCCCGACAGCGCCCCTAAATCCTTCTTTGGCTTCACCCTCCATGTTCTAGTTTCCTCATCTATAAAAAGGATAATCGTTTCCACTTCGTGGGGTTACCATGAGGATTAAAGGAGCTAACACGTGACAAAAGCTTCAAAAAATGTTTGCGTGGTAGTAAGCTCTGTTTAAGTCTTTTTTTTTTTTTTGAGACGGAGTCTCACTCTGTCGCCCAGCCTGGAGTGCAGTGGCGCGATCTCGGCTCACTTGCAAGCTCCGCCTCCCGGGTTGACGCCATTCTCCTGCCTCAGCCTCCCGAGTAGCTGGGACTACAGGCGCCCGCCACTATGCCCAGCTAATTTTTTGTATTTTGAATAGAGACGGGGTTTCACCGTGTTAGCCAGGATGGTCTCGATCTCCTGAGCTCGTGATCCGCCCACCTCGGCCTCCCAAAGTGCTCGGATCCCTGTTTAAGTCTTATTTAGTGTTAGCATTCTTCCGGTAGTGGTCTGGTGGGATTACGTTTGCCTAGTCCTAATTTCGGACGAGTTTCCACCCGCTTTCTAACCTCCAGCCATTTTTTTTTCCTTAGAAGGGGTCTCACTGTGCTGCCCAGGCTGATCTTGACCTCCTGGTGTCATGTGATCCTCCCGCCTTGGCCTCCCAGCGTGTTGGGCTTATAGCCGTGAGGCACCAAACCCAGTTGCTCCAGTCCTTTTATAATAGAAGACTCCCGGCTGGAGTTCCTGGCTTTGCTGGTGAATATGTGGGCTCTGGCTCCAACACTCACCCCCTCAAGATTGGGTTCCATGGTCACATAAGACTGGGATGCTCTCCTCCACCCCATGAACCTCTGTCTTCATATCTATAAAATGGGCACAGAGCCAGGCGCGGTGGCTCACGCCTGTAATCCCAGCACTTTGGGAGGCCAAGGCGGGTGGATCATTTGAGGTCAGGAGTTCGAAACCATCCTGGCCAACATGATGACACCCTGTTTCTACTGAAAATACAAAAATTACCCGGGCGGCAGTGGCGCGTAATCCCAGCTACTCGGGAGGTCGAGGCAGGAGAATCGCTTGAACCTGGGCGAGAGTGGGACCCTGTCTCAAAAAAATAAATAAAATGGGCACAGTAATTCCAACCCCCAGCTGTTCACTGATAATCAGACGCTGCCATTCGGTTTCAGAAAATGTTGAATGAACACTCACAACACACTTCACATTTATCTCAGAGGTAAAACTCTTTAATCTCAGAGCGCCCCTCCCAATTGCCGATCCCCCAACCCCTCACTCTCTCCCCCACACCAGGGCCGGAGAGTGAGGGCCCCTGCCCCCCACCTTGGGTGGACGAGGGCCCTTTAAGGCACCTGTGGAGGTGGGGGGCGAGGGGCGGGAGCTGGTACCATCCTGGATGCAGGGACGGGCTTCGATTGGCGGGCTGTTGTGGGGATGGATGGAACCAATGAAAGGGGGTGCCAGAGGCAGGGACAGTCTGGGGCCATCCCTGAGGGGGTCAGGGAACAAGTTGTCGGGACTTGGGCAAAGACGACCCCAGTCCTCGTAGTGTATGTAAAGAACGTAAATTGAAGGCCCCGGGCCAATTCTGGGAAGAGGAGGGCTTGGCCACGCCCCCAGGAAGCTGGAGCCAATTGGGAGGGAGAACTCAGGAAAAGCGGACGGTGACTATGTAGAGACTGGTCAAGCCCTTTACAGGATTCGAGCCAATCAAAAAAAGAGCTGTCCAGCGACTAGGGGATGGAGCCAATGCCGGGCGAGCAAAGCCCTTGTCGCTAGGCGGAAAACAAAGGAGTTGACCCATTTAGAGCTCAGAACTCAGCGAGCCAACCCCTTAATAGAAGGAATCTGTCGCTAGGCGGAGAGAGGCGACAGACCCAATCGGGAAACGGGACAGATCCCGCTCCTCGGCGCGGGAGGTCGTGGGCTGGAACTACGGCGGGGATTGGCAGAGGCGGGTCAATCCTGGGAAAGGGAGACTCAAGGAGGCCGGTCCCGGATCGGCCTCAGATTAGCGGGCCCCGGGAGTGGGGCGGGGGCGTAGTGTGGGACGGGGCGGACGCGGCCCGGGACGCTCCCTCCCTGGGCCTCAATATTTCCGCTTCAGCTTCTGGAAGTCGCTGGTGTTAAGCCGCGGCCGTGGCAGGTCCCCGAAGACCTGGGTGTCCTCGGCCTCTCGCAGCACCAGCGCGCGCATGCTCGCCGCGATGCGGTCCAGGTCGGGCGAAGAGGGCTGCGGGGACGGCGACGGGGCGAGGTCAGCGCCGGCAGGGCACTCCCCCTGCACCCACACGCGGTCCAGGGGTGCACCCTGGCTTCAAGCCAACTTCTAGCACGTCCCCGCCCTGCCACCTGTGCCCTGCGATGCCCACTGCCAGCAGTGCCCCTCCCCGTCTTGCTCTGCGTAGGAACCCTTCTACCCGGTTCAGACACCTCCTCCACGAAGCCTTCCTGCCCCTCTCCCTCTCCCCTTCTTGGCTTAGGACATTGCTTCCTACACAGTGGAAATGCTGTTGTCTGCTAGCCATTAAGGCTGCGTGCACCGTCTCATGTCTGAGAATCTGGGCTGGGGTTTCAGTCATGTTCCAATCAGACCTCTGCCGCTGACAAACAATGAGCAAGAAGTTTTGCTTCCCTAGGCCTCAGTCTCCCCTTCTGAAAAATGGGGCGAATAACAGGGTCTCTGTGAGGGCTGAGATAATCAGCTGTTACTGCTTTATCATGTGGTCACTGCGCTACAGAAAAGATCCCTCCCTGTGTCAGCCCCCACCAAGGAGCGGTCCTACCATTCTGCCTGCAGCTCCGGCACCTAGTACTGCCTCCACTACAGCCCCGTCACCCTGAGCTGGGCCCGTCCCCTTGCAGGATGGGACCCAGAGACCCAGATCAGGAACTGGACCTGAGCCCAGTGGGAGACCAGCCCCTGGGCACAGCACTCAGGAGGCCAGAGCGTTCAATTAACTGTGTTGCCATGAGTTGCAAGCACATAGAGCAGCAGCAGGTGGACCCCGCCTGCACCAGGCCCTGTTCCTGGTCTTCAGCGCTCACTGCCTCATTGAGGGAGGATGCACAGAAAAGGTGACCACTGTGACTGCTGGTTTGCACATTAAGGACACTGAGGCTTGGGGGGGGACTGTGGGGACCCAGGCCTCCTCCCTCAAAGCCCACAGCTCCTTCCTGAAACACACCTGGGTTCCAGTCCCAGCTCTGCCTCTCAAGGAAGTCACATGTCCCCTCAGTGCCTCAGTTTCCCCTCTGCTTCAGGGAGGCTCAGTGAAGGGTGAGGAGGACCCACCCAGGCCAGCACAGCCCAGCCCAGGAGCTTCAAACAGGGGTTGCTACAAGGGATGAACAGGGGACCAGGGAGTGGGACAAATTCTGCAAAGGGCCAGGAATGTGCAGGGTGGGGATGGAAGGTGATCTGAACCCTCCAAGCCTCAGTTTCTCCACTGGAGGTCATGCCAAAATACCTGTGCCTTGCCCAGAGCAGGTGTTCTATAAATAGAGATGCTCCTGGAAAGGAGAGGCCTTCTCTATAAGGCACTAGGACACATGGTAAGGCTACAATTGTTAAAACTGCAAGGCTCGGGTCCAAGAACTCGCCTCTTGAGGTTGAGGAGAGGATTCAGTTAGCTTATGGGTGGAAAGCAGCATCCATGCTGGAGGGCTTCCTGGAGGAGGCAGCTCAGAGCCCTTCCAGCTGCCCTCCCTACCTCCCCACATTTGCCCCTCACCGGCCCGTTCTCCTCATCTGATGACCGCGCCTCTGTCCTCTTCTCCTTGAAGCCCCAGACGGGCACAGACACAGGCAGGGACTTGGCGTACTGCTGTGTGGGTAGGGCTGAGGCTGGGGGCACCGAGCAGGTGGGGGGGCCGGCGGGGGTCTCCTCGCTCAGGCTGCCATCTGAAAGAGAGGGTGGATTTCAGCTCCTGTCCCTGCCTTTGTGTCGGCCGCGTGCCTGCCCCCAGGTAGGGAGGGGAACAGCCTGGGACACTCACCGTCTGTACTCTCGGGGTCCGACTCACAGAAGGGGGGAAGGTCCTGGAGGGTGGCATCCTCATCCATCACGAAGAGCCCTGTGGATGACATGAGTTAGAGGCCCGGGCCAGGCAGCACCTAGCCATGCTCCATGTGCCCTCCTCCTCAGCTACGGCCACCACCACAGCCACCACCTCCACCTCCCTGAGGCTTCTGAGACCCATTTCCTTCACCTCAAAAACAACTTCCTCTAGCAGCCTGCCTGGTCATCGGCAAAAACAAACCCAGTTTCTATGGATCTGCCACCTTCTCAGCTGCACACAACGGGCTGCTAACATGAAACCTCTACGATCTGTTCGGGACAATATGACTCAAAATACAGCCTGAGAGAACTATGGGATGACTATGACCTCTGTTTCACAAATGGAGACCTGGAGGCCCAGAGAAGTTAAGTCACTTGCCCGAGGTCCCATGGCTACTAAGGGACACCACCAGGATTTGAACTCAGGATGCCTGCCCTTCACCCTATGCGGGTTTTCTCCAGCAATGGTGAGGAGGCCGGCCATTGGTAATAACAACAAACAAGGACCTCCTAGTTACTGATCAAACTCCTACTAACTCCGCAAAGCCCTAGTGTTAACAGTCCAGCCTCCGGGAAGTGCCCAACCCCCAAATTCCCCCCAAAACAGCTGGTTGCTCCCTCCCTGGCTTCCTCAGATGTTGGCTGCACCCCAGATAACTCTTTAACTCCTACTTGGCCTCCCAGGCGTTGTGGAAACGACTCTGGTTCTACCCATGACCTGTTCCAGAGCCTTCCGACCCCCACTGGGACTCCAATTCCTTAGCTAGACCAGGAGCCCCTTGAGAAAAAAGCCCGAGCCTGCTCTGTGTCCCTGTGTCCACCACTCCCAGCACAGAGCTGGCCCCAGGACCAGTAAGGCTCAGAGCAGGGAAGGGACTGGCTTTAGATCACACAGCAAGCCCCGGGTAAGCCTGTCTGGCTCTGGGGTCCTGAGACTGCACTTCTGTAGAAGTACTCTGGGCTAAGCAGGCCCCCCCACGACAAAGCCTTCTGCGGGCACCTCAAGCGCTGGGCCGCACCCACCCCTGACCCCACCCTCTCACCTCCATTATCACTGATGGCCAGCTGCTCCCCGGAGGTCTCTGTCTCTGTGGGCTCATCCTCGTCCTCCTCGTTGTCCTCTCTGGCCAGGGTAGGCCGGGGTGGGCTGGGTGTGGGACTGGGTGGCTGTGGTGCTGGTGGGGGCGCAGGAGGCCGAGCAGCAGTGGCAGCCCTGTGGGCCAGTGCGATGTCGTGGAGGCAGCGGCGCGCTGCCTCCGCCAGGGCTCCTCGACCATGGGCAGCGTAGGCACAGGGGCCCGGGCGGGGTGGTGGCGGCGGAGCCGCGGTCAGCAGCACCAGCTCCGTGCCAGTCCGGGCCCGGAAGCGCTCAGCAGCCCCCACTACGGCCTCCCACAGCTCCTCGGGGCGCCCCGACGCCATCCGCGCCCTGCGGGCCAGAGCAGGACAGAGGGGGCTGAGGCTTGGCTGCCTACATCATCGCCACCCACTCAGGGTGTCCGCCCGTACCCTGGATGGCACTCACTCCCCTCCACCCACCTTGTCCCAGAGGTGCTGTGTGTCCTCCCCAAACCTGCTACTCCCCAGGATTCTCACCATCCAGCCCTCGAAGACCCAGACCCTGGCGACATCCTCTGTCCCAGCCCATCCCTCCTGCCCCAAGTCACT
This sequence comes from Pongo pygmaeus, assembly GCF_028885625.2. NCBI lineage: Eukaryota > Metazoa > Chordata > Mammalia > Primates > Hominidae > Pongo > Pongo pygmaeus. The sequence goes on from NC_072393.2 coordinate 56,023,756, forward strand.
GTACTCCTTCCCCTTTGGCCCTGCCCTGGCCTCTGTGGGAGCCGCCAGCCACATGTGAGCACTGGAAAGGCAGGGAGTCCCAGCAGAGAGGCCTCTAACAGTAAAACCTGCACCGGGTTCTGAAGACTGAGTACAATAAAGCAGAACGAGCCGGGTGCAGTGGCTCAGGCCTGCAACCCCAGCACTTTGGGAGGCCGAGGCAGGCGGATCACCGAGCCCAAGAGTTCGAAGCCAGCCTGGGCAACATGTTGAGACCCCGTCTCTATTTAAAAAAAAAAAAAGAATTTTATCCGCTTTTTTTACTCTTTTAACATGGTGTCTAGAAAATTTAGAATTCCACGTGGGGCTTGCGTTGAATTTGATGGATGATGCCACCCTGCTCTGTCGCCCAGCCGTCCCGTTGAGAGTGTCCTGCACAAGGCCCAGGGGGTTCCTTCTGCACCCAGAGCTGATGCTACTCCTCGCCATAGTCCTCAGGACAGGCCTTGGAGACTCTGCGTGTTCTGGCCATCCCCAGCTCCTGGGCCATCCTGCCTCCACGGCCTTCCAGGGCCTCTGAGGCCCGAGGCCTTCAGAAAACATGGTCCCTGACCTTGATGACTTGTGCTCCATTCCCCACCAACCTTTCACTCATCCTAGGGTGGAAGAAACTTTCCCTCACCCCTAGATCCAGCCAGTCCCCTCCCTAAGGGGTCCCACACTGTCTGAGTGGCCGCTTTCCCAGCACACTTGCTTCCGGAGGGAACTGGCTGGTTCCATGACTGGGGCCTCAGAGAGTCGGGGCTGACCAAAGGCAAGAAATGGTGCTGGCGCTGCTCTCCGTGCTGGGAAATCCACACGGCTTTTCCTACAAGACTGTTCTGGCAGGTCCTCTGTCGTCCCTGATCCCCCAGGGTGCATCAGATGACTTCAGGAGCCCATCCGATGCCCTGGGCTTCCTCCATGAGCACTCATGTCACCTGAGCTTGTGACAGCTGTACCCTGGCTGCCTCCTGCATCAGACTGTGAATTCCCCCAAGGTCAGGGATTTGTGTTTGCAGGACAGGTCGGCCCTAAGCAGACAATGCAGGGTGCGTCTCCTTACTGGGTGAGAAGAGCGAGGGCAGGGGGGCTGGGTCCTTGCCCTGACTCTGTCTCAAACCTGCTGTGTGACCTTAGATGGCTCACTGGCCCTCTCTGTGCCTCATTTTCTTCCCCATTAACCAGCGTGGTTGAGCCAGAGCTGCTGGGCTGCGGAAGAGGCTCTTCCGGGAGGCAGTAAGCACACCGCCACTGCACGGATTCAGGCACAGCTGTGGTCCAGCCCACCAGGGTGAAGGGAGCAGGAAGTCTGGAGTCTGAATGAAATTTGCAGGCCTTTTATGACTCACGATCATTGATGTCGGTGTTTGCTGAGTACCTATTCAGTGCTGGGATTCCACACCTGGCATCTCACCTCCTATCTGACTCACTCAGGGAGTTCAAAGCCCCAAGGGAAGGAAGAGGTTTATCCACCACTTCCCAGAAGCCACGCAAGGACCCAAGATGGGATCAACCTTCTCATCCCACCGTTTCACCTACGCTATGAGGCAGGAGCTTTAGTTACAGTTCACCCCATTTTACAGTTGCAAACTCAGGCCCAGGGGCAGTCAGCATCTTGAAGGGTCCCACAACTGGAAGAGGCAGGGCTGGGACCTGGACTCAGAAAGTCTAGATCCGGGGCCTGTTCTAAATCCTGACCGCCATCCTGCCTGCCTTTAGGAGGGCAGATATTCTAATCCAGATGGAAAAGTGAGGCTCCGAGAGCTTAGGACACTGGCAAAAAAGCACACAGCTACATAGGGCACAAGTGGGGCTGAAACTGCTGACTGCCCAGCCCCAAAACCCCACTGAACTGGGGGGTACCCAGTGTCTCAAACGCACCCCTCATGTCTTCCCAGCTGATGAAGGAGGAAACTGAGGCTCTAAGCAAGAAATGGCTGGTCCAAAGTCAACTGCCTGGCCATGCTAGGCCTGGGGCTCTCACTTCCACGGGCCCCCAGCCCCTAATGACATGCGGACAAGAGCGGGAGAAGAGGTCCCGGAACACAACGTCAGGATGAACTCTCCCTGTACGCAATCTTGGAGTAGCCACTGGATTGAAGAAAGTGAAATAGGGTGAGTGGGTTGTGAGGGCTCCCCCAACTCAGGAGACATGAGCAAAAAGGACAGGGCGACTTCCACAGGCCTCTTTGCCAAGGTCCAGGGGCACCCTGTAATGTTACCCAACAGGAGAGTAGCCAATACCTAGGGGTCCTCCTTACCCTTCAGCTTCTAGAGGAGGTCCTGTTTCCTCCAAGGAGCTGAGAGATGGAGGAAGAACCCGCCCCGATGGACGAGTTTCGTTTAAGATCAGGGAGAGATGAGAGGAAAGTGAGACGTGTTCCCCACAGGAGCGGGGGCACGATGTGACCGTCCTCTTTGGATACAAGGAGGAGGGAAGAGAGCTAAGGAGGATAGGAGTGGAACCACCCCTCCTGTCGAAATTTTAGTACTCCACACCCCAAGATATGAGGAACCTGAGCATGAACGCGGTAGACATGGGTGGGGTGAGCGCCTGGGGCCACGCTCAGCTGCCCCGAGACCTCCCAACCTCGCCCGGGGTCCAGGGAGGACCCACTGGTCTAGAAAGAAAACAGGAAATCCCGCCCAGGCGGAGGCCAGGACCGGAAGTCCCGCCTTTGGACGGGTGAGGGGCGCCCCGAGGCCCCCCGAGCCATCCCCCGACCCCGTGGACGTGGTCCACGGCCCAGATAGAGATCCTAGGCGCTCTGGACACCGCAAAGTGAGGTTGTCTACGATTTGCCTCAGGTCTGACAGGACGATTCCCACGGGCGACCCCCTTCCAGCGCTCAGCAAAAGGTCGCTGGCGGACCTCTGCCCTCTGATCTGTGCAGGCCATACCCCACCCGTGAGCCGCTCGCCCTCCCAGCGCCCCGCTGCCTCAGGACGGCCAAATCCTCCCCACACCGCGGTTAACAACGCCGCCTCCACTCACGTGCCCGTAGCCAGCATGGCCGGCCCGGCGCCGTCGCCGCCCTCAAAAGACATGGCGGCGCCTTGCGTCACGTCCGCGCAGTTGCCCCGCCTCCTCTCCGCACACTCCGCCTCCCTTATCGGGACCGCCCGAGATCAAGATGGCGGCCACAGGGGCTTCATCCGAACCAGTGGACGAGGGTAACGACAGCGTGCCCATAAGAAAAATGGCGAAAGAAACGCTTCAGCTTTCCCGCCTAGAGCATTTCCATTTGCCCCCAACAATAATGGCCGTCCTCATACGCTCAATCATGAGCACAGTAAACGAAGGCAAGCGACCTGACGTCCCTGACCCACAATAAACTTCTTCGACAAAAGTAGAGGAAATCGGTGCTCGTTAACAACATTGCAGCCAACCGGGCTTAAGCAGCCCATAGTGTATATTGGCTCTCCCTCCCTCCAACCTGCTCCCATTCAGCACGAAGGCTGGCAAAGATCCAACACGGCAGCATTTCTTGCTTCGGTTTGCCAGGCTTCAAAATGGCGGCTCAGCCCGCTTTCTCGCGACGGTGACTCAGAAATTCGTCTGGGGCCGCTTCGTTTCTGGGGGTACTGACGGCTTCATCCCGTTATCCCGAGTCCCTCAGTGCCTCTTGTGGCGTACAGCTCCTCTCACCTCCTCTTCTCTTATCCGTTCGGCTCTTCCAGCTGTCGTGCCCCGCAAAGAGATGGGACAGCCCCGTATTAACATGGCCTTAGCTGACCGGCTTAGGCCATGCCCTCGAGCAAAATGGTACGTCCTTGGCTTCAATTCCAGTATACAATATGGAGAAGGAAGTGGGCGTTTCGAGGCGTGCTTGCCCCAGGTGGTGCAGCTCTCAGACCCTCCCACTTGTTTACTTCGTGGCGAGAGGGAGAACACTGCGCCTGCGCACTCTCCGTAGCCGGCTCCACCTTCAGCGTCTGCGCCACGTGACTCCGATCCACCCTCGAGGTTCCAGTGGAATAACCCCCTTCTGAAAGATGGTTTCACCCGCTCCTTCTCTAGAACGGGTCGGGCCGCTACCACTGTCCGGCCCGGAGGGGAACTGTTTTCTCCGGAAGTGACAACACGCTGACTAGGAAAAGGAGGAGGCGGGGCAGTGGGGCTTTCGGCGGCGACTATGGAAGGAGCCGGCTACAGGGTAAGCACTGAGGACGCATTCCCTCGCTTCAGTGTATGCGAAACGCCTCGTCTAGTGATTAGCTCTTCTCTCAGGTCTTGCGAGTGCTCTTGAGAATCCGGCATGGCCTTGGCAAACACCGATCTCTTATAAACGCGCCGTCACCCTCCCGTCCACCGCCCCAGGGAAGAACCTCTCATGGCCCCGCCCCCCAGCTCAGGCGACTCCTTGGGCCCTGCCCCCTGTGGAACGCACGCCAGCATCCGAACGCGGGCTAGACCATTCTCCCCGCCTTGGTCCCGGGGCAATGGCTCTCCCGGCCCCGCCCCCTGAGGGTGGCTCCTCCCGGGGCCCGTCCCTATTGGCTCCCCAGGCCGGTCCCCTCGCTTGGGCCCCAGCCCTCGCTGGTTCCCCCCAACTCAGGTGGTGTTTGAGAAGGGCGGAGTGTACCTGCACACCAGCGCTAAGAAGTATCAGGACCGAGACTCTCTCATCGCTGGTGTCATCCGTGTCGTGGAAAAGGTGCGCTGGGAGGGAGCAGGGCTCGGACCCGCTCCGAGCGGGATGCAGGCGGCAACTGTAGGAGTTTGGTCTGGCGGTCAGCAGTGGGGCCTGAAGAAGGGTGGGTGTGGGAACTGGAATGAGGGGCGGGACTTTGAAAGGCTGAGGGTAGAAACTGGGAAAGTTTGGAAATTTGCAACGGAAAGTTTTGGGAATGTGGTTTGGGGAGCGCCTCTAACCCCGCCTCCCTCCTTACCCTAGGACAATGACGTCCTCTTGCACTGGGCTCCTGTAGAGGAGGCTGGAGATTCCACCCAAATCCTCTTCTCCAAGAAGGTAGGCACCACCCGCTTTGCCCTTCTCTACTCGCTTTTCTTCTAGGTCCGTGCTGTTGTAAGTCATTTGAGGGACCTGTATACAATCCCAGATCTACTCGTGGGGCATGTGTGACCCTATTTGGGCTTGGGTACTCTGCCCCTCGGTTTGCTCCTCTCTGTGAAATCGGCAGAGGATGCCCATTCAAGGAAAAAGAGCAGGGAGCATGAGACACACGGTCGTGGGGACAGCTGACCCCTCTCTCCCTTTGCTTCTTGGGAGATCCCTGCCAGGGTGCAAGATGTGGATTCGAGTTGCTTGAAGGGAAGTGGCATTTCCTCTGGTGCCAGAGGACAGGGCCTGACAGCCTACTCACCCACTTCGTCACTGCTCCCGGCTTTCCCTTTGTTATATTTCCTGGGACTTCCCATGGCTGGACTCCGTCCTGGGCAATTCTGAGACCCAGAGATAAGTCAGATCCAGACCCACCTAAGCCCCGACCCTTATTCGCTTTTTGAGAAACTGATAGATGAGGTCGAAAACGCTAGGAAGTGTTGGAACTTTTGCACCCAGACAGTCTGATTCCAGATCCCCAACGCTTCCTGGGAGAGCAGACGTTTGAGCTGGGACTCCCAGGATATGAAAGGACAAGAAGGTATTTCAGGGACAGCAGAACAACCTTCAAGGCACACGGAGAAGTTGGATGCCTTTGTAGAGGGGTTCTTTAGTGGGGAATGAGACCTCCATTGGAGCTGTCGAGTTCCACCCAGGGGCAGGAAGTCAGTCGCCACCCACAGAGCTAGTGACGAGACACTGGAAGGCTGAGCTGGCCACCCGCACTGCCCCAGGGCAGGAGGATGAAGACGAAGATGAAGATGAGTCTCCACCTTGCTCCACAGCCAAACACAGCCAAGGCACCAGGAAGTTGTGTTACGTCACTTCTGCTTTTCAGGTTGGCCTGCATCTGATTGGTAGAATTTGTCCTGTGTCCTGGATTCCAGCTGCAGAGAAACCTGGGAAATGTAGTGGTTTTTTTATTTTGTTTTGTTTTGTTTTGTTTTGGACAGTCTCACTGTCTCAAAGAGTGCAAAGTGGTATCTTATTGTGGTTTTGGTTTGTATTTACTTAGTGAGTACAACAGTGTCCATTGAGCACTCTGCAGCCTGACTGCAGAGCCACTTGCCGTGTAGCATGGACCTCCCCATGCACTGGGAGACATGGGGTCAGGTCCTGGCTCGCTCTCTGGTTGCATTGGGTGACCCTGAGCAAGTGCTGTACCTTCTTTTTTTTCTTTTTTCTTTCTTTTTTTTTTTTTTTAATGAGACAGAGTTCGCTCTTGTTGCCCAGGCTGGAGTGCAATGGCACCATCTCAGCTCACTGCAACCTCCGCCTCCCAGGTTCAAGCGATTTTCCTTCCTCACCCTCCCGAGTAGCTGGGATTACAGGCATGCGCCACCATGCCTGGCTAATTTTTTTGTATTTTTTTAGTAGAAACAAGGTTTCTCCATATTGGTCAGGCTGGTCTCGAACTCCCGACCTCGGGTGATCCACCCGCCTCAGCCTCCCAACGTGCTGGGATTACAGGTGTGAGCCACCGCACCCGGCCTGCTGTACCTTCTTTGTGCCTCAGTTTCCCTCTTTATTCAATGGGGCTATGTTCCAGGGTAGCCTCAAGGCTCAGATCTGAATCCATAGCCCCTTACTGTCTGCTCCTTCCCTCTTCTAAGGACTCCAGTGGGGGTGACTCCTGCGCTTCTGAGGAGGAACCAACCTTTGACCCCGGCTATGAACCTGACTGGGCTGTCATCAGCACTGTGCGGCCACAGCCCCGCCACTCAGAGCCCACGAGAGGTAGGCTAAGGTGGCGGCCCTTGGGAAGCACGTGTAGGCCAGATAGGACACATCTTGCCCTCAGTGGTCACGGTCCCAAGGGCTTTGCTGCCCACGATCAAGAAGGCCACCAGTCACCACCTTCTAGTCCCAGGAGCATGGAAGTGAATGGGAGTATAGGACTGTCCCAGCCCAGGTCAACATGGCCAGTGTCTCTGAGGTTGCAGCCTTGCTCATCCTACTGGGCTCCCGGATTGGCTGTGGGTGCCCCCACACCAGGCCTGCCCCTGAGGTTCGAGGCTGGTGGGGTGACAGATGCAGCCAGTTAGGGTGATTTGCACCATCCTGGGGCCACACAGGGTGCAGGGGACATCCAGAGAAGGCACCTGACCCCTCTGGGGAATGGAGACCCCATCCAGGAAGAGGTGATGCTGGAGCTTGGCACTGAGGGACTCTTGGGAGTTTTCTCTTCTGGCAGAGAGAGCAGCCTGTACAAGCCAGAGGCAGGCGGCCCTGGTGTGTTTAGGGAGCCGCTGGCCTTTCATTGTAGCTCAAGTGTGGGATTTTGAGTGAAGAAAGGTTGGAGATAAGATAGGCAGGGGTGAAGGACAGACCCAAGGGGCCTCGAGTGCCAGGTTGAGGAATAGGGCCCTTACCCTGCAGGTCGAGGGATGCCTAGGAAGGTTCTAGAAAGGCACATGTCCACTGGGCTCCCTTCCCATCTTACTCATTTGTGCTTCCAAGGAATGTGAGGTCAGAGGCAGAGGGGTGGCTTGTGGCGGGGCCCTCAGGAGATGCCTGTGCTGAAGGAACATCCTGGGTTGAGGTTGATAAGGCCGACCTCAGCCTCCCACACTTCCCCTAACACAGCGCCGTCTCCCTAGGTGCAGAGTCCAGCTGCCCCCAGGGCTCCTGGGCCTTCTCAGTGAGTCTGGGGGAGCTCAAGTCCATCCGCCGCTCCAAGCCGGGCCTCAGCTGGGCCTACCTGGTTCTGGTGACCCAGGCTGGAGGTTCCCTGCCTGCACTGCACTTCCACCGCGGGGGCACCCGCGCCCTGCTCCGCGTCCTCAGCCGCTACCTGCTGTTGGCCAGGTGAGGTCTCTCCCAGTGCTGGGCCTTAAACCGGGCCCAGTCCCTCCATGGCTACAGCGTGACCTCTCGGGGCTGTGAAAGAAACACAACTCACACTGATTTAAAGGAAGGCACATATAGCCAGCATATATAACTGAAAAGTCAAAAGGGAGTATTGATTTCAGGCAGGACCCAGGTCCCAAAATGTTAGAAAGAGTTATCCTTTTTCCCTCTGAGTTCATCATTCTCTGGGGCCCCAGTATCCCTGGCTTAACAACCCGGCTGGATAGAAAGCACCTCTTTCCCCACATTCCAACAAGATCCCAGAGCTGCCTCTCATTGGCTCATCCCTGAGTCAGTCACACTGGACCGGAAGATGAAAGGCCCTCATTGGCCAGCCCTGAGTCATGTGCCCACCCCTGGGATCCAGCTCTGGGCCTCCTTTAACAGCATCCCCTGAAATGAGAGATTCCCCAGGGGTGGTTGGGACGCTGCAGCTGGAACGGATGTCGGCTGAGCACAGACAGCCTGGGACACTGGGCCCCTACCTGTGTATCACCTGTGCGTCACCTCCCGCCTCCCAGCTCCCCACAGGACTCCCGCCTCTACCTTGTCTTCCCCCACGACTCCTCTGCCCTCTCCAACTCCTTCCACCACCTGCAGCTCTTTGACCAGGACAGCTCCAATGTGGTGTCTGTGAGTGTCCCCGGCACCAGGCCTGGCGGGTGTGGGCAGGGAGGGACGAGAAGGGGCAGGCCGTGATCTCCCTTGGCCTCGTCCCCAGCGCTTCCTCCAGGATCCCTACTCCACCACCTTCAGCAGCTTCTCCCGAGTGACCAACTTCTTCCGGGGTGCCCTGCAGCCACAGCCCGAGGGAGCCGCCTCCGACCTTCCCCCGCCACCCGACGATGAGCCCGAGCCTGGGTTTGAGGTCATTTCCTGTGTGAGTAGTGAGTGGACCCTCCCTGTTATTTCTGGCCGTGTCTCCTTGGGCTCATGATTTCATTTCCCTGGGCCTCAGTTTCCTCCTTGGTAAAACGGAGATGGTAATGGGATCCCCTCAGGGGGTGCATGAGGAAAGCGCTCATGGCTCTGCCAGACACTGTGAGCACCTGCTCACTCTTATTGGGGGACTCCTCCTAATTGGGGAGTGACTTGGCTGCTGAGCCCCAGCAGAGGCTGCTGCCTGCCCCTGAATGTTAGCCATCCGTCAAGCTAAGAAGCTCTCTGAGCTTGTGGACTGAGGCTGGGTTGGGTCCCCCTACTGCCCCGCCGAGCCCCAGGCTCATTTGCCCTTTGGCTGCAGGTGGAGCTGGGGCCTCGGCCAACTGTGGAGCGGGGCCCTCCAGTTACAGAGGAGGAGTGGGCGCGCCACGTGGGCCCTGAGGGCCGCCTGCAGCAGGTCCCCGAACTGAAGAACCGGATCTTCTCAGGGGTGAGTGCCAGGACAGGTGGAAGGATGGGGCAGGGCCAGAACAAGGCCCCATTAAGCTGCCTGCCCTCCTGTACCCCCAGGGTCTGAGCCCCAGCCTGCGGCGCGAGGCCTGGAAGTTCCTCCTGGGGTACCTCAGCTGGGAAGGCACAGCTGAGGAGCACAAGGCCCACATACGCAAGAAAACGTGAGTCCTCAGGAGGCCCTGCCCTGCCAGGCATGACACCTGGCACCTCCTAGGGCACCAGTGGGCAAGTTCTGTGGACACTGGTTGTGAGCCTGCCGTATCTGGGCACCATCCTGCACCTGTGGAATACGGCAATGATCAAGCCAGACCCATCCTCACCTCTGTATGGTCTGTTTCCTGTCTCCATTGCAGTTTTCAGTCCTGTGCCATACTGTTTTAATGATCATAGTTTTGCAGCATGTTTTGTAACCTAGGAGGGCCCATCTCTCCTCATTCCTGGTGTAGGTTATGTACCTGCCAGGCACTGAGGATGCAGCAGTGCTGTACGATTCCCTGTCCCTGGTGCCCTGTCCAGCAGGGGGTGACAAATTTTCACCAAAAGCCCACAAAGCTATGTAGTGAGAGATGCCAGGAAGGTGAGGTGTAAGGAATAGTGGCAAGAATGACGAGGTGACCTGCTTGGGTCTGTGTGGTCAGGGAGGGGCTCTGAAGGGCTGACCTGGGAGGTGGTGCCAGGCTGGGAGGTCTCTGGGTGCTGCAGATAGTGGCGGCCTCACATCTTGTTTCCCTCTGCCACTCAGGGATGAGTATTTCCGCATGAAGCTGCAGTGGAAATCTGTGAGCCCTGAGCAGGAGCGGAGAAACTCACTCCTGCACGGATACCGCAGTCTCATCGGTCGGTGTCAGAGGTGGCACTTAGGGTGGATGGGCTCAGGGAACCACAGGAGGGCCTCAGGCATGAGTGCGAGGGGGAGATAGAGGGAGCCCCTTGCCTCCCCAAGACCAGGGAGAGGGCATCTTGGGGGAAAGCGGCATGGGCTGTTGGGGAATGGCCCTGGGGGAGCAAGGCCAGGGACAGGATGGGAAAGAAGGGGAGCCCGGCTGCCTTGGGGCCCAGTCTCAGTTCTGTCGATGCCTGGAGATCTTGGCAAGTGATTTTGCCTCCCTGGGCCTCAGTTTCCCCTACTGTGGGAGGATACAGCTAGCTGGCGAGTGGGAGGCCCGGCGCCTCACAGCAGGAGCATCAGTGATGGTTTCTAGAACCAGCTCCACTTCTCCCCCAGAGCAAACCCCGAGGCTAGGGGCTGCCAGCAGGAGGAGCAGTGGGGGCTGGCACTGGTAGCCAGCAGGGATGGGCCCCCCTACCCTTCTCACCTTTGCACCCTGTGCCCGGTCCCCTCAGAGAGGGACGTGAGCCGCACTGACAGGACCAACAAGTTCTACGAGGGTCCCGAGAACCCGGGGCTGGGACTGCTGAATGACATCCTCCTCACCTACTGCATGTATCACTTCGACCTCGGTGGGTGCCAGGCCTGGGGACGGGTGCGGCCGGGGCTGTCCAGGGGAGCGCTGCGGGCTTGGCTGCAGCCTGACCCCTTGTCCCTCCAGGCTACGTCCAGGGCATGAGTGACCTTCTCTCCCCGATCCTCTACGTCATTCAGAACGAGGTGGATGCTTTCTGGTGTTTCTGTGGCTTCATGGAGCTTGTGGTGAGGCTCGGGTCAGGGGTGGGACACAGGCCTGTCGAGCGATCAGGGGTCCTGGCACCTCACAGGGTCTGCTCTTCCCCCCATCCTTCTGTCCCACAGCAAGGGAACTTTGAAGAGAGCCAGGAGACCATGAAGCGGCAACTCGGGCGACTGCTGCTGCTCCTGAGGGTGCTGGACCCCCTGCTCTGCGACTTCCTGGGTATGTCTCTCAGGAGGGCGGGCAGGAGGCAGTGGGGCCATAGACCTTGCCAGATTCTCTGGTAGCAGCCACAGGTGGCATCCTGGACATTGGGTCTAGATCCAAACAAGAGAAACATCCCCGCACAACCTAGAATGTAGAGGCAGAATTGCTGTTTGAAGCAAAACTTCACCAAATGCAGACACACAGGCACGCTGACTCACCCCATCCTCATGCTCACCTAGATCCTGTTTGGGCTTTGCCTTTGGCTTAACCTGCAGAGTATTTTTCAGAAATAAGGACCTAGGCGTTCCTGCCACTTATCTCCACCTGGCCGTGGCTCACCTTGAACCAGGAATCAGAGACTGCTTCTCTGGGCCCTGGGGCTGGGGGTGCTGCATCCCAGCTTTAACATTTTTATTCTTCGACCAGGCACAGTGGCTCACGCCTGTAATCCTAGCACTTTGGGAGGCCGAGGCGGGCAGATCACCTGAGGTCAGGAGTTCAAGACCAGCCTGACCAACATGCAGAAACTGTCTCTACTGAAAATACAAAATTAGCTGGGCCTGGTGGCACACGCCTGTGATCCCAGCTACTCAGGAGGCTGAGGCAGGAGAATCGCTTGAACCTGGGAGGTGGAGGTTGCAGTGAGCCAAGATCACACCATGGCACTTCAGCCTGGGCAACAAGAGCAAAACTCCATCTCAAAAAAAAATAATTATTATTTTTACATATATATATATATATATATATATATATATATTCTTTATTACTTGGTCAGTATAAAACTGCAGGAAATTAAGATGAAGAAAAAAAAGTAAGGCTGGGTGTGGTGGTTCATGGTTGTAATCCCAGTGCTTTGGGAGGCCGAGGTGGGAGGATCACATGAGCCAAGGAGTTTGAGACCAGCCTAGCCAACACTGGGAGACCAAAAAAAATTGGGAGACTACAAAAAGATTTAAAAATTAGCCTGGGCGCAATGTCATCCTGGGATTATGCCTGTAATCCCAGCACTTTGGGAGGCCAGGCAGGTGGATCACTTGAGGCCAGGAGTTCCAGACCAGGCTGGGCAACATAGCAAAACTCTGTTTCTACTAAAAATACAAAAAAATTAGCCAGCTATGGTGGCACACGCCTGTAATCCCAGCTGTTGGGATTGGCTGAGGCACAAGAATCATTCGAACTGGAGTGGGGGAGGTAGCAGTGAGCAGATTGTTCCACTGCACTCCAGCCTGGGCAACAGAGTGAGAACTTGCCTCAAAAAAAAAAAAAAAGAAAAGGTCAGGTGCGGTGGCTCACGCCTGTAATCCAGCACTTTGGGAGGCTGAGGTAGGCGGATCACCTGAGGTCAGGAGTTCGAGACCAGCCTGGCCAACATGGTGAAACCCCGTCTCTACTAAAAATACAAAAATTAGCCGTGGGTGGTGGCGGGCACCTGTAATCCCAGCTACTCAGGAGGCTGAGGCAGGAGAATCACTTGAGCCAAGGTTGCACCACTGCATTCCAGCCTGGGCGACAGAGCGAGACTCTGTCTCAAAAAAAGAAAAAGGAAAGTTAAAGTTGCTGTTTGATATCATTATTTTTCTTGAGTGCAGATGGTGATGATAATAAGTTAAACTTATTCATGAACATTTCCTCGATGCTTTAGGACCCCCCGGGGAGGGAGCTGAGATATTCTGTCCTCACCTTACTGATGAGGAAACTAAGCCATAGAAAAGCGTCACCTCCTAGGGCACAAGGACAGAGGCTGCGTCTGTGTCACTCAGAGCCTTCTGAAACATCACTTTGCCTGACTGCACGGCATCGTGTCCACCTGTGAGATGTGGCAGAATTGATTTAACTTGACCTGCTGGAGATTCGGGTCCTTTGCAGTTTTTCATCACGGTGCATAGTCTGGGTAATTTCTTTAGGTTCACTTCCAAGAAGTGGAATTTTGTTCAGGACAGTGCTTGTTTTCACAGCTTTGGAGAGTTTTGTCCTCCATCGTTACTTTCCTAAAAAGTTAGAATGCTCAGACTCTCACTTTCATTTGAGTTAACTTGGGGGGATAAAAAGGTTCACCAGCTTAATTTTTTTTCTTTTTCTTTTTGAGACGGAGTCTCGCTCTGTTGCCCAGGCTGGAGAGCAGTGGCGCGATCTCGGCTCACTACAACCTCCACCTCCCGGATTCAAGCGATTCTCCTGCCTCAGCCTCCCAAGGAGCTGGAATTACAGGGGTGTGGCACCATGCCCAGCTAATTTTTGTATTTTTAGTAGAGATGGGGTTTCACCACGTTGGCCAAGCTGTATTTTTAGTAGAGATGGGATTTTACCATGTTAGCCTGGCTGGTCTCGAACTCCTGGCCTCAGGTGATCCACCCGCCTCACCCTCCCAAAGTGCTGGGGTTACAGGCGTGCGCCATCGCACCCGGCCCTCAGCTTAAACTTTTGCTAACAGCATATCTAGGAGTGTCAGTTTCCTTAGCCCTCACCAGCAGCGGGCACTGAGGTCTGTTTCCTCGGGCGTGCTGGGCGTCCTGCCTCCTTTCCATGTCCATGGCAGATGTGGAAGTATAATAGCACACTTCCTCTGGAGAGTGGGAGGAAGGAGGGGCAGGGCCCGCGTTCAGGGCTGCTCCTGCCTCACCTGCGAGGTTCCCGAGCCAGGCATAAGTCACTTGCCTAGACTTGGGGAAGGTCTTCCAGTCAGGATGACTTCTCAAACTCTCAGTCCCAGCGCTGGGCAAGGCTGAGTGGGTTCCATGTCATCCCCCAGATTCCCAGGACTCCGGCTCTCTCTGCTTCTGTTTCCGGTGGCTGCTTATCTGGTTCAAGAGGGAATTCCCCTTCCCGGATGTCCTTCGGCTGTGGGAGGTGGGCCAGCCAGTTTGGGCGAGAGGCCTGAAGGGGTGGGCTCACCTGCCCTAGGAGAGCCTGGGAGGTTGGGCGGAGAGGGGCAGACCCTGGTGGGACCTCAGGCCCAGGCTGGGCTATGACCCCTCCCTCCCTCTGTCCCGCACCCCCAGGTGCTGTGGACAGGGCTCCCTGGCCCCAATCTGCACCTGCTGGTGGCCTGCGCCATCCTGGACATGGAGAGGGACACCCTCATGCTGTCCGGCTTCGGCTCCAATGAGATCCTCAAGGTGAGGCTCCGGCCCCGCCCCCACCCTGTCCACCCTGAACTGGGCGCTGCCCAGGCCCGCAGTACCTCCGGGGAGCAGGTGTTCATTGTGGGATTATTGAAAGCCTGGTTAGCTGGGAGCGCAGTGGGGGTGGGGTCGCGTAGGTTTCCCTTCTGCCCCATGCCATGCCTGCTCCCAGCAAGGTCCTCCGGGCAGGTGGGTAGGGACCTTCCCTTCCCGAGGACGTGCTCACAATGCTCCCGGAGGCCTGAGAAGCATGACTCCCCCCAGCGCACCTCTGAGCCCCCAGAGGGCCAGCCCGGTGTGTCTTCATTGTTTCCCAGCACGAGGCACAGAGTGGGCGCTCGGGCGGAGGTGGCTGAGTGCCGGCTGGCGCCTGACCCACCCCCTCCCGCAGCACATCAACGAGCTGACTATGAAGCTGAGCGTGGAGGACGTGCTGACCCGCGCCGAGGCCCTGCACCGCCAGCTAACCGCCTGCCCCGTGAGTCCCCGTCCACCCCGCAGCGCCCAGCCCGAACCCCGACAGACCCCCGCCCCCATCCCACCTTCACCTTCCGCTTTTCGCTTCTCTCACCCCGCGCCTCCAGGAGCTGCCCCACAACGTGCAGGAGATACTGGGGCTGGCGCCGCCCGCAGAGCCCCACAGCCCCTCGCCCACCGCCTCCCCGCTGCCTCTGTCGCCCACCCGGGCCCCGCCCACCCCGCCGCCTTCCACGGACACAGCCCCGCAGCCCGACAGCAGCCTGGAGATCCTGCCCGAGGAGGAGGACGAGGGCGCCGACTCCTAACCCCGCCAGGCAGCCTCGTTCTGCACAGGCACTTTAGCCCGAGCCAGGCACACCTGGGAGGGGGCGGGTGTGCTCCGCCGCGCTACTGATAAGCTGGCTTCATTAAACTGACACTTCTCATGTGCAGTTGGCTTCTTGGTGGTGGGGGGAAGGCTGCCAAGTGGGCTCTGACCTGGGTGGGGAAGGGATGGTGGCTGGGCAGATCCTAGGGTGAATGATTGGGGTTTGTGGAGGCAGGGCTCCCTGAGTTGCCTGATTTGTTTTTTTGTTTGTTTGTTTGTTTTATGAGATGGAGTCTTGCTCTGTCGCCCAGGCTGGAGTGCAGTGGCAGATCTCGGCTAATTGCAGCCTCCGCTTCCCGGGTTCAAGCAATTATCCTGCCTCAGCCTCCTGAGTAGCTGGGACTACAGGCGTGTGCCACCACACCTGGCTGATTTTTGTAATTTTGGTAGAGATGGGGTTCCACCATGTTGGTCAGGCTGGTCTTGAACTCCCGACCTCAGGTGATCTGCCTGCATTGGCCTCCCAAAGTGCTGGTATTACAGGCGTGAGCCAGCGCACCCGGCCAGATTTGGGGTTTTTGGAAGAGGATAGGGTGCTCTGGGCGGCGGCTGCGACCTGGTAGCTGTGTGGGAACACTTCCCGGACATAACCAAGGTGGAAGGGCCTGCAGAGATGCACTCTGGGGAGCCTGCCCTCCCAGCTGCTGCTTGTGAGAAAAATCACCTCCTGTTCAGCCACTGTCAGCCGGGTTTTCTGTTACTTGCATTAGGGCCCATCTGTGCTTCAGCCTCGTGACAGAGATGGTCGTTGTGATTGCCATTTCCCGGTGGTGCAGGGCGTCTTTCCGGTTCCCTCTATGTGCACCCCCCCCACCCTCCTCTGGAGCCCCACTGTCCAGGAAGAAGTGAGGGGCAGATTCTTGGGGGGTTCCAGGATGGGCGTGGCGCCTGCTAACTGTAGGGCTAGTGGTTCCGATGCAGGCAAACTGGGGAAGTAACTGAGATACGGGGGAGTCTGGACCACACGGCTTTTTCCGAAAATACTTTAATGCGAGGTCCTCCTGTGGGTCGTGTTTTGGAGAGAGAACTGGCCTTGGACTGGAGGGTGGCTGCCCTCTTCCTTTGCCAGGTCATGCGAGGGGCTGCCGGCCACCCCATGCACATGCCCCTGCCCCTCCATGTCAGACGCGTGCCCCTCGGGGCTGGCCGTGTCCGATGCAGGCCCCTTCCGGCTGTTGATCTTGATAGCGGCGCGCAGCGCCGACTTGACCGCCGTTTCCACCCAGCCGTGCGGGTAGGCGGTGTGCTCCCCGGCAAAGTAGATGCGGCCATAAGGGACCGTCCAGTAATCGTTTTCGGTTTGCCAGAGCGCCGGCGGCTGTACCACGAAGCCACCCTGGCTGTGCGGGTCCTCCGCCCAACGCTTGACGACGCCGGTGCCATCCCAGAGCTGGCGCACGACAGGCCCGTGCAATGCCGCCACGTCGTCGAGCGCCAAGCGCAACGCTTCTTCCCGGCTCAAGCCGGCGAACGTTGCCGCCGCGTCCGACCACGTGTACGAGGCCAGCAGCAGCGCGCCCTCGCGCGGCGGCGGGTAGAAAATCATGCGCGACGGGCGATCGGTGTTCGAGTGGCCGCCTTCAATGTGCTCCTCGCGCCAGAAGGGCCTGCGGAAGCTTAGGAACACCTTGGTGGCCGGCACATAGTGCAGCCTCCGCAGCGCCTCCTGCATGTGGCGGGGCAGCGGCGGAGAGAAGGTGATGCGCTTCACCGCCGGTCCGCTCGCAGTTAGCAGCACCACGTCGGCCTTCAGCACCTTCAGATTCCGCTCCAGGGGAGAGGTCTCGATCTGCACATGCACATCGTGCGGGCCCTGGGTCATCGCCACGACGGGCGCGTTCAACAGCACAAGCCCGGACAGCGAGCTCAGCAGCGCGCGCGGCAGCAGGTCCCAGCCACCCACGATGCGGCTGTACCTGCAGGCGGGGCGGGGCGGGGTGGGGGCGTGACCTGGGCTCTGCAGCCCTGCCCCTCCGCCTGGCCCCACCCACCCCGGCAGCTGGCCCCTATGGGCACCGGCCCGCTCCCCCGTCATCCACCTCTCCCGACCCCGCCCGTCCCTGACATCCCGAAGGCCGCAGGAGTAGTAGATTGTGTCACCAGGGACCCCACCACTTCTCCCCTAGGCCGTGTCCTTTATCTGGGAACCCTTAGCCCCGCAGCCATCAATTAGGCCACGCCGTTCACAGCCCCGCCCCCAGACCCAGAGGCTCCGCCCACTTCCTGCTACTTCCCCTGATTGGCCCCCGCCCGCTAGCCCCGCCCCTTACTGGAGTCTGTCGCTGAGGCAGCTGTGGGCCCGGAGGGCCTCGGCGAGGCTGAGATAGAAGAAACCATCCTCGGACATCACGTCTCCCAGAAGCTGCACGGCCGGCCGGCTCAGGTTCCCCTCCCCGAGGAGATATTCCTGCAGGTTGGGCACAGGCCGAGGTCAGGGCCCAGGCAGGCTGCACCCCCGAGAGAGCCCCTCCGCAGCCGGGCCTCCTGGTCCCATGACATGTCATTGGACCGTAGGATCCGGTCCCCGCTCTCTGACAGATGAGGGAAACGGAGGTCCAGAGAGGGGGCGTGTCCAGCCCCCGGGTCAGGCAGGAAGGCGGTGGCAGGACTAGGGTCCCAGGTACCCGCCTTGTGACTCTCTGAGGAAGGCCTCATGGTCACTCTCTTTGCCCTGCGTCTCAGCAGAACCAAGGGCGCCACTTACCAAGAGCGTGTGCCTTTCAAACTTCTTCATTGCCTTTCTGCAGCCCAGTGCCTTGAGGTCTTTGAGGGCCTGTTGTGGAAGAAGCGGATATGGTGCTGAGCTGCCCGGGCAGCCACGCTGGAGGCCGGGCCTGGAGCCCACACCCGGCTTCTCCTCGTGGTTCTGCCCACCGCCGGCCATTCACCACTCTCAAGCCCCTGGGCTTTTGCCCACACCGTGCCCTCCGCCTTGCCCTCCACAGCAACTCAGATGCCACTACTCCTCCGATATTCCCGAACTGTTAATGCCGCCGCATCCCCCCTCATTCGGCTGGCCCGGCTGGTCACAGCTAATCCCGGTTGGGTGTTATTTTGCCTATTTCTCAGCCAGCCAGCCAGACTGTGAGCTCCATGGAGGCAGGGATGTGGGCAGCTGGAGAGGAGATTGGGAGAGGGTCCCAGGCGTGCAGTGTCCTCCCCGGGGGCTCAGTGATTATTTGTTGCCTGAATCCCTGTGGCCACGGACAGAAGCTGGTCCCCTGTGCCACTGGTCAGTGCTGACAGGGCATGATGGCTGAGAAGTTTACCTACTGTCCGTCCCTTGCCCACAGCCCTCCTGTTGCTCCCCAGTGCCTGGAGCCACAGAGTTCTTGCCCCTCAGCCTCAGGTTCAAGGCCCCTGCTAGCCCCTCAATGTCTTTTTTTTTTTTTTTGAGATGGAGTGTCGCTCTGTTGCCCAGGCTGGAGTGCAGTGGTGCCATCTCAGCTCACTGAAATCTCTGCCTCCCAGGTTCAAGTGATTCTCCCAACTCAGCCTCCCAAGTAGCTGGGATTACAGGCTCCCGCCACCACACCTGGCTCATTTTTGCATTTTTAGTAGAGACAAGGTTTCATCATGTTGGCCAGGCTGGTCTCGAACTCCTGACCTCAAGTGATCTGCCCGCCTCGGCCTCCCAAAGCGCTGGGATTGCAGGCGTGAGCCACTGCATCTGGCCTCAGTCCATGTCTTTTATGGCAGCTCTGGTTCTGTGAACAGTGTACAGTGCCCAGACCACCTGCCCTCAGGGCTCTCCCACCTACACATCCGGCACCTATTGTTTCCCTGCCTGTCTTTACGTGGCACATGAGTGCCTGTCCTTCAGCACTTTGTTCAAATCTCACCCCCTCCCAGAAGCCTTGCTGCCCCCGTCTAATTTCAGGCTTCTTCTTGGTCCACCTGGCTTCTCCCTTCTGGCCAGGACCTCAGAGGGAAGGCGGTGCCCCTTCACTCACTCATGCATCTCGCATCTCCCAGGCTCCCAAACCAGTCAGTGTCAAGGCATAGAAATGACCTGAACGTGGCCCCCATCCTGGTCTAGAAGGGGAGATGGGCAAGTGGGCTCTGACCTGGGTGGGGAGGGGATGTTGGGTGTGGCCAGTTCCTCCCTAAAGGTATCAGGGAAGGCTTCCTGGAGGAGGGGACATTGGAGCTGGTTCTTGAGGGCTGAGCAGGAGTTCCTGTGTGGGGAAGGGAAAGGCATTCTGGAAAGGGAGGGCGATACACAGGTATAGTGGGTGTGACGAACACAGAGCTGGGGGCATGTGGACCACCATGAGGACAAAAATTCCTTAGAGGAGAAAAGAGCATGAGCCTGGAGGGGTGCAGAAGGGAAGTCCAGTCAGGGCTCAAAGTTGAGCCTGAAAAGATCAGACTTTGTCCTGGAGGCAGCGGGGAGCCACTGGGGGCTTTCAGCAGCATCACTCTGGGTGTGTGGGAAGACGTTTCTGGTACCAGGTTGGGGAGACTGGATCCTGGGCAGCTCGAGGGAGGCTGGGGGAGGGTCCAGGGCAGAGGAGGAGGCTGAGCTGGGGTGGACAGAGGGGAGCAGGGCACAAGCGTCAGGGGGCAGGGGTGGGCACTGATGGTGGGGGAAGTGGGCGAGGAGGAGGTCAGGAGGAGGATGGCTCCTGGGGGTCTGCCCGTGACTGCGGGATGGTGGGGTCATCATGAGATGGGGGCACCGGGAGGAGGAACAGGTTTAGGGGAAGGTTCTGAGCCCAGTGGAGCTAGAGGGTCCTGGGGGGGGACACAGATCAGCGTCTTGGGAGGCAGATGTCTCCATCAGCCCATGGATCTATGTTTAAGCCAGAGGTGGAGACTGGGGAGGTTATCCAGGACAGTGTGTGGGTGAAAGGGGAAGAGGCCAAAAGCTGATGCAGCTTTGGGGTCAGCAGTGTTTATGGGGAAGCTAAAGAAGGGAGTTGGGGCCAGGGGAAGTGGCTCACACCTGTAATCCCAGCACTTTGGGAGGCTGAGGCAGGTGGATCACGAGGTCAGGAGTTCAAGATCAGCCTGGCCAAGATGGTGAAACCCCATCTCTATTAAAAATACAAAAATTAGCTGGGCGTGGTGGTGGGTGCCTGTAATCCCAGCTACTTGGGAGGCTGAGGCAGAGAATTGCTTGAACCTGGGAGGCGGAGGTTGCAGTGAGCTGAAATGGCGCCACTGCACTCCAGCCTGGGTGACAGAGTAAGACTCCGTTTCAAAAAAAAAAGAAGGGAGTTGGGAGATGACCCATATGCATAGAAGCCCCTGGGCTGGCCCATTCTCAATCTCGGATTTCAGTGAGTAGGTCAGTGGTTAGACCTCATGGCACACATCCCCTTGGTAGAATTTCCATCTCCACCAACAGGCGCCCCACCCCATGGAGGGGACCAAAGGGATGACAGAAAGAAGAAAAGCCAGGCCGGGGCAAGCTTAGGAGGAGGACAGAGAAGTCAGGGCGGGAGGAGGGTGCAGGCAGTACCCACCTGGTTGAGAGCCATCTGGTAGATGTCTTCGGGCGAGTGGCCCTTTTCCTGGGGGCGCAGGGCATAGCCCAGCTTCTCGGGCATCTTCTCCACCACATAGTTGCGCAGCTTCACTTCATGCACCTCCGTCCACGTGTTCTTGTCGTACTGGGTGAACTTGGTCAGGTTGAGCCCCAGGCCCTGGCAGAGCTTGTGGAGGATCCTGATCAAGGGAGTGGGTGAGTGAGGGCCGGGCTCCAGTGGGGGTGGCCTGGTCCCTAGTGGGACTTGGAGAAGGGGGGTGGGAGGGGAGAGTAGCTGGGGACCAGCATGAGGCTGGGGGTGGGGTTAGATTTGGGGTAATCGATGCTGGGGGATGGGAATGAAATGGGGACAAGGCTGGAGGCCTTAGAGCAGTACCAGGATTAGGATTGGGTTAAGAGTGGGAATAGAGCCCAGATTAGAATTGGGAAGGGGGACAGAGTTTGGGTTGGATGGGGGTTTGAAATGAAGAAGGGGCCTGGGGCTGGAGTGCCTGAGGGTGTGGGGGTGGTGGAGCTGCAGGCCTGGAGGGGCCAGCAGAGGAGCTGGCTTTTGCGCCAGGCAGGGCCAGCTGGGGGTCTGGTTGGACCAGGTGGCCCGAGCCTTGCCAGAGGCCCAGGGCTGGCGCTGGAGGCAAGACTGAGATGAGGATTAGGCGAAGGATGGGGTTGGAGGCTGGGTTTGGGAGTCAGAGTTGAAGTTCGGGCCTACTCTGGTGTGGGCATGGAGCTGGGGGGCTGGTTGAGTCTAGGCACACAGGTGGGTGGGCTGCCAGGTCACCTGTGAGAGCTGGGCATACGCATGGCTCCCAGCTCCCCAATCCAGCCCGTGTTCTGGTCCCGGTAGGTGAAGATGCGGCCCCCGATCCTGTTATCTGCCTCCAGGATGGTGACCTGAGGGAGTCCGTGGGGCGAGGAGGGCCCTTCAGCTCCACCCACTGACCATCCCCTGCCCTCTACCACCCCGTGCCAGCCCCCTGCCTTCTTCCATCCCCACAGTGGCACAGACCTAGACTAGGAGAGGGTCCCCATCTGTATGGGAGGTGGGGGAACAGAACTGAGTGAGCAGTTCCAGAGTGTAGCAGGAAGGCCGCAGCTAGACTGCAAAGGGACTTCCCAGCTTGGGGAGTTCGGAGATGACCCATATGCGTAGAAGCCCCTGGGCTGGCCCATTCTCATTCTTGGATTTCAGTGAGTAGGTCAGTGGTTAGACCTCAGGGCACACATCCCCTTGGTAGAGTTTCCATCTCCACCAACAGGCGCCCCACCCCAGGACAGAGGAGCTTTGAGCCAGTGAGACTTCCCTCTGGGATGAAAAACATGGGACAGGAAAGTCTAGGGCCTCTCAGTGCAGACATGTGACAGCAGGGGGCTTGGGCCTCACCCCCAGACCATGGGGAAAGATAGCTTCTCCCTCCACATCCCCACCCCCACCCCCTCAAGGAGGAACGGGGCCAGGTCCCTCTGCCCAGGGACTGCAGCCTGCAGCAGGAGGGACTCCAGGTAGAATGTAAGCAGTGCTTCCCACCTTGTGTCCGGCATCGCTGAGCACCTTGGCGGCCACCAGCCCGGCCACACCAGCGCCAACCACAATCACCCTCTGGGGCTTCAGGGTTCGATTGAGCCCCCAGGTCACCACCCTGAGCAGCTGCTCATAGTCAGGATCCTGCATGCATTTCTCAAAGGGGTCCTGGCTGCGTTCAGCCTTCCAGTCCCGGGAGGCCACCAGGCTGAGGAGGATGGGGACGAGGACGAGGAGGCGCAGGGCTGGGAGGAGGAGGACAGGGTCAATGGGTCGTGGCAGGTAGGGGGAGAAGGGTTCTACTCACTTGTCCCAGAGCCCCCTCCCCTGCTTACTCACCCAACGGGGCCATGACTCTCGGTGGGAGATGGCGTCTGGGGTGGAGGAGAAGCGAGGGCTATTGTGACTGAGGCCTGTGACCACTGTAGCCTGACTCTGTCTCCCATGGGCTGCCCAGCTGCTCGAGCCAGCCCTCCCCCAATCACTGTCCTCTTCTCTGGACCTGTGTCCCCCAACCCCATTCCTTCAGTCCCCTGGACCGTCCCCGCCTCCCTCCTCACCGGTCTCCACCTCTGCCACAGCTCTCTCCGGTTCCTGTCTCTTTCTCTTCTTTTCCCTCTTTCTTTTCTTTTCTTTTTTTTTTTTTTAATGGTCTTTCTCTGCCATCCAGGCTGGAGTGCAGTGGTATGATCTTGGCTCACTGCAACCTCCGCCTCCCAGGTTCAAGCAATCCTCTCACTTCAGCCTCCCAAGTAACTGGGATTACAGACACCCATAACCAAACCTGGCTAATTTTTGTATTTTTAGTAGAGACGGGGTTTCGCCATGTTGGCCAGGCTGGTCTCGAACTCCTGACCTCAGGTGATCCACCCGTCTCGGCCTCCCAGAGTGCTGGGATTCCAGGCATGAGCCCTCGCGCCCAGCCTCTTTTCCCTCTTCCTCATCTCCCTCGCTCCTGACTGCTTCTCAGTCCCTATTTCTGTGGGTCCTGTCTCTCTGTCCCCCCACCACTGGCCATATCACTACCTCCAGCTCTTGGTGACAGCAGGACAGCGCAGTCCTCTCCACCGCCCTCCACTGTCTCTGCTGTGGGCCCTTTCTCTCCCCTTAAACTGGCAGAGCCCCACCCACCCCTCCTTTTGGGAAACTGGCTGAAGGAAATGAAACTGGTTTCCTGGAGCTGCTCTGGTCCAATGCTCAGAGTCTAGTTGAGGTTGGAGAAGGGGGGTTGGAGGAAGTCAATCAATCTATTCACTTCCTTTTGCCCCAGACAGTTCTGGGGTGGTTTGGAGGCCAGAAATAGATGCTCAGGTAACCGTGCCAACAACGGGGAATCCCCTTAGGCTTGCCCCCGTCCCTGATCACTGGGCCACTTGTTTCTACCCTCCCCTGCGCTCTCTCCGCCTCCTTGATTCCCACGGCACGGGGTCAGAGAGGCTACGGGCCTGCCCTGGGCCAGGCCAATTCTCCCCTCCAAGTCCCTCTCCGTCAGGTGCCGCCATGTCCTGCAGGGTCCCCCATGGCTCCACTTCCCTCTCCACTTGCCACCCAGAGCCTCAGTCTCCCCCTCTGTCAAATGGGCGTAGCAGTGGGGCTGGCAGCCGTGGTCCCGGGGTCAGGACTTGGGCTCTGAGCCCGCCCTCCCCTCTGCGGCTCTCATCTCCAGCTGTCAAATGGGGACGTCACAGTGTTTTAGGATCAAGTGAGTGAATCCAGGTTAAGTTCTGTGGCCAGAACCTGGGGCAGTACTGGAAGCTGCTCCTTTGGAAACGCCAGCTGCTGTGGCCGCAGGGGCACTGGGGGTTCTGTGAGTGACCACCCGGCAGAGGGAAGCGCCCGGCTTCACCCATCCCTGCTTTGGGAACCACCTCAGTGTTCAGGGCAAGGAGTGGGGCGGCAGCTTGAAGTGGGTGGGGGCGGAGAAACAACAGCAGGGACTTTCCTTGGGGTGGGGGAGAGGGAGCCAGGGGCTCAGTGAGGAGAAAAACCAGGGGGAGGCAGATTCTCTGTAGCGAGGGTTGGGTGGGGGTTGGGGGGCATTACCAAGAAGGAAGATGGGAAACTCCAGCGGTAAATCAAAGAGGGATGCGGTTTATGGCCAGGAGGGGCTGGGGGGTGAATGTGAGTAACAAGGCACATGATGCAGGGGCGGGAGTCCGTGGCAAAGGCAAATGATCAAAGAGCTGGACAGTTCAGGGACCGAAAGAGCTTGGGTCAGCAAAAATAGTGACAAGGGCCGGGGGTGGCTCATGCCTGTAATCCCAGCACTTTGGGAGGTCAAGGCAGGCGGATCACCTGATGTCAGGAGTTCAAGACCAGCCTGGCCAACATGGCAAAACCTCGTCTCTACTAAAAATATAAAAATTAGCCGGGCGTGGTGGCATACGCCTGTAGTCCCAACTACTCAGGAGGCTGGGACAGGAGAATTGCTTGAACCCAGGAGGCGGAGGTTGCAGTGAGCTGAGATCGTGCCACTGCACTCTAGCCTGGGTGACAGAGCCAGACTCCATCTCAAAAAATAAAAAATAAAAATAAAAAATAGTAATAAGGGCCAGGGTCGGTGGCTCACTGCTGTAATCCTAGAACTTTGGGAGGCCGAGGTGGGAGGATTGCTTGAGCCCAGGGGCTCGAGATCAGCCTGGCCAAGATGTCGAAACCCTTTCTCTAAAAAAGAAAGAAAAGAAAGAAATAGTAACAAAAATGTTCCCATGGCAATCACCTGCCTTGGAGGCCGCCTGCTGCTTAGGGCTTTGCACCCATCGTAACCCTCACAATGCCTGCATTTGAGGCCAGGCACAGTGGCTCACGCCTGTAATCCCAGCACTTTGGGAGGCTGAGGTGGGCGGATCACTTGAGGTCAGGAGTTCAAGACCAGCCTGGCCAAAATGAGGAAACCCTGTCTCTACCAAAAATATAAAAAATTAGCCAGGCGTGGTGGTGCCCACCTGTAATCCCAGCTACTCGGGACGCTGAGGCAGGAGGATTGCTTGAACCCGGGAGGCGGAGGTTGCAGTGAGCCAAGATTGCACTGCTGCACTCCAGCCTGGGGGAGAGAGTGAGACTCTGTCTCAAAAACAAACAAACAAAAAAACCAACAACAATGCCTGCATTTGATAGTTGAGGAAACTGAGGCTTGGAGATGGCAAGAGGGTGGGACAGGAGGACCCTGGGGCACAGAGAGGGGAAAAGGCTTAGCCTAGGTCTCAGAGCTTCATTCACAGTGACATGTCAAGTATGAACGCAGCGGGATTGGGGCCTTATTCGCCTGTGCCTCGGCCTGGGTCCCACAACAGGGAATGGCAGTGCTGGCATTCCTCACCAGGTCGGGTGGGCCCCAGGTCTCCGGCCCCTGCCCAGCAGCTTGTTCAATCCTATAGCTGCATAACAGTGGAAACAATCATGGAAAGGGGTGGAGGCCCACAGCCAACTGGCTCCCAGGGCATGTCCCAGGAGTTTTTGTGTCCCCAGAGTGGGTGGGGCCCTGCACCAATCCCCTTGTCCTTATCACACAGGGTTGTTGCACAAAGCTCCTCTGGCCCCGGGCATATATGCAGCTCACCTTGGTGGACTTCTGGGTTGTTGTTGTTGTTGTTCTTTGAGAGACGGGGTCTCGCTCTGTCACTCAGGCTAGAGCACAGTGGCACAATCTCGGCTCACTGCAGCCTCAACCTCCCAGGCTCAAGCAATCCTCCCACCTCAGCCTCCCTAGTAGCTGGGACTACAGGAGTGCATCACCACACCTGGCTCTTTTTTTTTTTTTTTTTTATTGAGACGGAGTCTCACTGTGTCGCCCAGGCTGGAGTGCAGTGGTGCGATCTCGGCTCACTGCAAGCTCCGCCTCCTGGGTTCACGCCATTTTCCTGTTTCAGCCTCCAGAGTAGCTGGGACTACAAGCGCCTGCCACCACGCCCGGCTAATTTTTGTATTTTTAGTAGAGACAGGATTTCACCGTGTTAGCCAGGATGGTCTCAATCTCCTGACTTGGTGATCTGCTAGCCTCGGCCTCCCAAAGTGCTGGGATTACAGGCGTGAGCCACCACGCCCGGCCACACCTGGCTAATTTCTGTGCTGTTTGTAGAGATGGGATTTTGTTATGCTGCCCAGGCTGGTCTTGAACTCCTGGGCTTAAGCGATCCTCCAGCCCAGTCTCTCGAGTAGCTGGGACCACAGGTGCACACCACCATGCATGGCTAAATCTTTGTACTTTTTTGTAGAGACGGGCCTCGCTATGTTGCCCAGGCTGGTCTCAAACTCCTGGGATCACGTGATCTACCTGCTTTGGCCTCCCAGAGTGCTGGGATTACAAGCATGAGCCACTATGCCTGGCCCCTTTGAGCTTTTTTGTGCATTTCACATCATCTTCATTCAGCGTGTATTACTTTTGTAATTAAAGAAAAAAAAATCCCAATTAATGTTAGTTTGAAGCAATACATCAGACAGGCCAGCTGCCCCAAGTGAAGAGCAGAGGGTGCAAGTCAGCTGGCTCAGGACTGATGCCTTTTTTTTTTTTTTTTTTTTGAGATGGAGTCTCGCCTTGTCGCCCAGGCTGGAGTGCAGTGGCGCGATCTTGGCTCACTGCAAGCTCCGCCTCTCGGGTTCACGCCATTCTCCTGCCTCAGCCTCCCGAGTAGCTGGGACTACAGGCGCCCGCCACCATGCCCAGCTAATTTTTTTGTATTTTTAGTAGAGACGGGGTTTCACCGTGTTAGCCAGGATGGTCTCGATATCCTGACCTCGTGATCCACCCGCCTCGGCCTCCCAAAGTGCTGGGATTACAGGTGTGAGCCACCGCGCCCAGCCCTGATGCCTTTCCAGAATGCTCTGTCGCCCAGGCTGGAGTACAGTGGTGTGATCTCAGCTCACTGCAACCTCCGCCTCCTGGGTTCAAGTGATTCTCCTGCCTCAGCCTCCCCAGTAGCTGGGATTACAGGTGTGTGCACCACCACACCCAGCTAATTTTTATATTTTTAGTAGAGACGGGGTTTCCCCATGTTGGACAGGCTGGTCTCAAAGTCCTGACCTCAGGTGATCCGCCCACCTGGGCCTCCCAAAGTGCTGGGAATGACAAGTGTGAGCCACCATGCCCAGCCTCCGGAATCATTTCTGATAATACTAAGGAGATTGGTGTTCAGGTTAAATTAGGTTTAGGGATAGGGTAGAATTAGGGAAAAGCGGTTTGGATAGGTGAGTGGGAGACAGGAGGGAGGGGAGGGGCACGTGGAGGGAGCGGAGGGGAGGAAAGGCCCAGTCAAGTATCTGTTGACTTCAGCTGGTTTGGGGATATTCTGGTTTTTTGATGGAGTTTCTGGAAAACAAGGTTAATCCTCCCAGATAATGGTCTTTGGTGGGGCAAATCCTACCTTATTTGGTTGACTTCTAGAACCACAATGATGGTTTCGATGAGGTTTAGGTCATGTCTATACAGCAGCCAGACACCTGGCCCTGGCCCCACTGGGGGCCTCGTGGCCCATCAGGGCAGCTGATGCTGATGAGGGCTGCACAGATGTGCTGGGGACCGGGCCCCTGCCTTACGTATATATGCATTCTCTTCTCTGAGTCTGTCCAAAGACCCTAAGTGGTCAGTATTAAAACTTCCACTGGCCAGGTGTGGTGGCTCACTCCTGTCATCCCAGCACTTTGGGAGGCTGAGGTGGGCGGGCAGATCACGAGATCAGGAGTTCGAGACCAGCCTGGCCAACATGGTGAAACCCCATCTCTACTAAAAATACAAAAAGATTAGCCGGGCGTGGTGGCGGGCGTCTGTGATCCTAGCTACTCAGGAGCCTGAGGCAGGAGAATCGCTCGAGCCCGGGAGGCAGAGGTTTTGGTGAGCCGAGACTGCGCCATTGCACTCCAGCCTGGGTGACAGAGCGAGACTCTGTCTCAAAAACAAAACAAAACAAAACAAAAACCCACAAAACTTTCACCAAGGCTTGGGTGGGCAGGGCCTGCCCAGGGGATGACCTGGGACCTGGGTGGGAGTCAGGGGGTCCAGGCCCAGACTCAGGGATCAGAGGACAGAATTAGTGAGTCCCCCCAATCTTTGGCCTGACCCCAGGACAGGGTCCCCCTTCCCATGGAACCCTCCTTCCTGTTTCCAGAACATCCCAGGGCCCCGGGTGGGGGCACTCACTGCATGGCTGCCTCTGGGGGTCTCTCTCAGCACCCATGGCCTTTCTGGTTAGCCCAGGACAGAAGTCATCGTTGGGCGTGTGCGGAATCAAGGTGAATGATGGTGGCTTTGTCCTTGTTAGTGGTGCCCTTGTTAGATCAGAGATGCCAAGTTCCTGATACTGGGGTCAGAGCAGCTGGGAAGCTGTGAAAGGCAGGTCCCCCTTTCTCAGAAGTGTTTTATTATGGAAACTTTCAAACATCTAAAACCAGAGTGAGCAGGGGATGAACCCAGGTGAATTCATGGCTTCACACAGCCCTTGTTTCACTCACATCCTCTCCCTCCCCTTACTGGATACTGGATTTATTTTAGAGCAAATCCCAGACACCATATTGTCTTCTTATTTTTTGAGACTGAGTCTCATTCTGTCACCCAGGCCGGAGTGCAGTGGCACAATCTCAGCTCACTGCAACCTCCATCTCCTGGGTTCAAGCGGTTCTCCTGCCTCAGCCTACTGAGGAGCTGCAATTACAGGTACAGGCCACCACGCCCAGCTAATTTTTGTATTTTTAGTAGAGACAGGGTTTCACCATGTTGTCTGGGCTGGTCTCAAACTCCTGACCTCGGGTGATCCCTCTCATCTTGGCCTCCCAAAGTGCTGGGATTACAAGGCTGAGCCACTGCACCTGACCATGTTTTGCTTTTTAAAAACTACAATATCATAATTATATTTTAAGATGGCAGCCATTTCTTTTTTTTTCTTTTTCTTTTTTTTTTTTTTTGCGATGGAGTCTCGTTCAGTTGCCCAGGCTGGAGTGCAGTGTCGCGATCTCGGCTCACTGCAAGCTCTGGATGGCAGCCATTTCTTAATATCATTAAATCAATGTTCACGTTTCCTGGAATAGCTCATCATTGAAAAACAAAACAAAACAAAAAAAACGGTTTAGGCCGGGCATGGTGGCTGACACCTGTAATCACAGCACTTTGGGAGGCCGAGGTGGGCGGATCACCTGGGGTCAGGAGTTCAAGACCAGCCTGGGCAACATGGTGAAACCCCATCTCTACTAAAAATACAAAAATTAGCCGGGTGTGGTGGCGGGCACCTCTGTAATCCCAGCTACTCAGGAGGCTGAGGGAGGAGAATCACTTGAACCTAGGAGGCAGAGGTCGCTATGAGCTGAGATCATGCCACTGCACTCCAGCCTAGGCAACAGAGCGGAACTCCGTCTCAAAAAAAAAAAAAAAAACGCCAGGTGTGGTGGCTCATGCCTGTAATCTCAGCACTTTGGGAGGCCGAGACGGGTGGATCACAAGGTCAGGAGATCGAGACCATCCTGGCCAACATGGTAAAACCTTGTCTCTACTAAAAATACGAAAATTAGCCGGGTGTGGTGGTGAGTGCCTGTAATCCCAGCTACTCAGGAGGCTGAGACAGGAGAATCGCTTGAACCCAGGAGGCGGAGATTGCAGTGAGCCAAGATCACGCCACTGCACTCCAGCCTGAGCAACAGAGCAGGAGTCTCCGAAAAAAAAAACCAAAACAAAAAACGGTTGGTTTGTCAAGATGCAAATCAGTGTCCATATTGCATTTGAGTGACATTGTCTTGGTTAGTGTCACTTTCAGTTCTGTGGATTCAAGGGAACTAGAATATCTGATGTGACCCCGGGGCACGAGGCTAGTCCCCAACGAGGCAGCGCACCCGGTCTGCTTCTTGCCTCAAGAAACCTTTGGCGTTTGAGAGGGTTCAACCTGATGGTGTCTGGAGGGGAGATAGGACAAGGGCGCCCATGTGGGTCACTGTGTTTGGAGTCACCAGGGCCCTGGTGTGCAGAAGCCAAGGGTGTGGTCCTGTGGGACAGGGAGGGGAACAGCTGGGGTCATTGACACCTGGCTGGGGGGCTGGCTGCTGCGCAAGAAGCAGACCTCGCTTCCAAGCGTGAGGGCTTTGCTCCCTGGGAGCTTCCGTGGAGAGCCGCTGCCCTGAGTCTAAGGGCAGATTTTTTTTTTTTTTTTGAGACGGAGTCTCGCTCTGTTGCCCAGGCTGGAGTGCAGTGGTGGGATCTCGGCTCACTGCAAGCTCCGCCTCCCGGGTTCACGCCATTCTCCTGCCTCAGCCTCCAGAGTAGCTGGGACTACAGGCGCCCGCAACCACGCCCGGCTAATTTTTTTTGTATTTTTAGTAGAGACGGGGTTTCATCGTGTTAGCCAGGATGGTCTCGATCTCCTGACCTCGTGATCCGCCCGTCTCAGTCTCCCAGAGTGCTGGGATTACAGGTGTGAGCCACCACGCCCGGCCTCTGAGGGCAGATTTTTAAAGCACCCTGACATTTTTGGGGTTTACTGAAAACTCGGGAGCAGTGGTGTGCTGAAGCTGAGTCATATCAGGTCATAAGGGCTGATTTACATTTTCAGGAGTTTCGGGTTTTGCTTTGCAAGCCATTCATTACTAAAAAATAAATTGTATTGATGATTAGTTTTTACTAAAAAAGAATAAAAAGTCATCATTCCCTCATGGTTTGATGGTTTGACTGCATATTATGCTATTATATGTGCTGGGTTTCTTTTTTTTTTTTGAGACAGAGTCTCACTTTTGTTACCCAGGCTGGAGTGCAGTGGTACGATCTCGGCTCACTGCAACCTCTGCCTCCCAGGTTCATGTGATCCTCCCACCTCAGCCTCCAAGTATCTGAAACTACAGGCAGGAGCCACCATGCCAGGCTAATTTTTGTATTTTTGTAGAGACGAGTTTTTGCCATGTTGCCCAGGCTGGTCTCAAACTCCAGACCCCAAGTAATCTACTCCCCTTGGCCTCCCCAAAATGTCGGGATTACAGGCATGAGCCACCACACCCAGCCCCCATTTGCCACTCTTATCCCTAAACAGGGGAAAGCAAAGCAGTAAGAGCTGAGATTCACCTTTAAAAGCCTCTGATTCCAAATTTAGTCACCAAATGTGTTGTCTTCATATTAATTAATGAGGAACTTAAGGAAGGACCATTTGTCGGGACTGGCAAGGAAGCACATCTGTGTATTTTCTTCCTGGAAAGGGAAACTGAAATTACAATGGAGCCATCACCCGCGGTGGCACCCAGTCGGTTGCTGATGCTGCTGTGATCTTGGGATCCCTCCTAGACTCCCCCAGGAGGCCTGTTGGGACCATTTCCCACATGGCTTTGGGGCACAGAGCCTCCTGATTTAATGGAATCACTTGTGTTATTCAGAGTGGGGTGCTCAAGATCCCTTGGGGTATGGGAAGAAAATGTAGAACTTAAATTTTTTTTTTTTTGAGACGGAGTCTAACTTTGTTGCCCAGGCTGGAGTGCAGTGGCGCGATCTCGGCTCACTGCAACCTCCGCCTCCCAGGTTCAAGTGATTCTCCTGAGTACCTGGGATTACAGGCACCCACCACCACGCCTGGCTAATTTTTGTATTATTTATTTACTTATTTGAGACGGAGTCGCTCTGTTGCCCAGGCTGGAGTGCAGTGGCTTGATCTCTGCTCACTGCAAGCTCCGCCTCCCGCGTTCATGCCATTCTCCTGCCTCAGTCTCCCGAGTAGCTGGGACTACAGGCGCCCGCCACCACACCCAGCTAATTTTTTTATATTTTCAGTAGAGACGGGGTTTCACCGTGTTAGCCAGGATGGTCTCGATCTCCTAACCTCGTGATCCGCCCACCTTGGCCTCCCAAAGGGCTGGGATTACAAGCGTGAGCCACCGTGCCCAGCCCCTAATTTTTGTATTTTTAGAAGAGATGAGGTTTCACCATGTTGGCCAGGCTGGTCTCAAACTCCTGACCTCAGGTGATCCACCTGCCTCGGCCTCCCAAAGCTGGAATTTCTTATTTTAAAAATATAACTATAAGAAAGCAATTAAGCTTTGCTAATGTTTAACATACAAAATAGGAAATAATATGCAAAATAATAGGAAAAATATACATGTACACTTTTGAAATACATGCTCAAATATTCTCAGCATGATTGTGTGGCCCCTGCCAACGACCTCCTTGTGGGCATTTTTTGGTACCTCCAGCACCAGATCAGGATCAGCTCTAAAAATGGATGCTGAACGCACAAATGTAGGTAAAATGCAAACTGCTTCCTACCTCCTAAAGGGACTCAAGGCCTCCCTTCCGGCAGAGGGGACGATATGAGTCCAAGCCTATGAACTGCAGAAAAAGGTCCCTGCTGTAGGTGACAGCTTTCAGAGAGAAGTAGCTGGGTTGTGGGGTCTTCCTCTGGTTTACCGCTCCCACCACACACACCCATGGTTTCTACTTAGACACAACTCTTGTCCTCCAGAGCCCAAGATGGTCCAAGGAAATCTTATTTATTTATTTATTTGAGACGGAGTTTCGCTTTTGTTGCCTAGGCTGGAGTGCAATGGCATGATCTCGGCTCACTGCAACCTCCACCTCCCGGGTTCAAGTGATTCTCCTGCCACAGCCTCCCGAGTAGCTGGGATTACAGGCACCCACCACCTAACTCGCCACCAGCTAATGTTTGTATTTTTAGTAGAGATGGGGTTTCTCCATGTTGGCCATGCTGGTCTCGAACTCCTGACCTCAGGTGTTCCTCCAGCCTTGGCCTCCCAAAGTGCTGGGATTACAGGTGTAAGCCACTGCCCCCGGCCGGTCCAAGGAAATAATGACTCATGATCGTGACTTTGGGAGACTTTTGGAACCTGGGCCATGAATCTCCCAAGTGTGGCCCACAGACTGAGATGGAACAGGCAGAAGGTGGCCAAAGGGGTACACTCCCCACAGCCCAGGAGATCTGAGTGCTTAGGACCATTCCAGTCCACAGAGCGAGGCTGGAGGGCGGAGGAAGAGCATTGGGCCCGTGTCTTTAGCCCCAGGTGACAGGAAGGAATGCTGCCCATGACATCTGTAACCACTGGAATAGTGCCTTAGGGATGGTATTAGATGACTTAACATGTGTGTATATTTTTTGAGACAGTCTTGCTCTGTCGCCCAGGCTGGAGTGCAGTGGCGTGATCATGGCTCACTGCAGCCTCAAAGGCCTGGGCTTAAATGATCCTTCCACCTCAGCCTCCCAGGTAGCTGGGACCACAGGCGCGTGCCACCACGCACAACCAAACTTTTTTGTAGTTTTTGTAGAGACAGGGTTTCACCATGTTGCCCAGGCTGGTCTTGTATCCCTGACCTCAAGTGATCTGCCCATCTCGGCCTCCCAAAGTGCTGGGATTACAGGTGTGAGCCACCTCGCCCGGCCATGTGTGTGTATATTCTATGGCGTAAGGGTCACGAAACACCTGGAGCCCACTCCCCATGGCGGCTTCACTCGTGTGTTCCTCTTCTACCAGCAGCACCACCCCTTCCAGGAGCAAACTACGATTTGCATTTGTCTACTACTCCGTCTCATCAAACAAAAGCTGCTTCATCACATGCTCCTATGTCTACGCAAGCACTACTTCATTGCTTGCCTGTGCGTTTCATGTGAATGGCACCCCTGCAGTCTCTCCTGGAACCTGCTCTTTTTACTCAGCTTTCTCCTCCATATTAACAGCAGCTGTTTTGGTTTCACAATACATTTATTTAGAAAAGCAACATACAGTAATAGGTATTTCAGAGAATTCAGCAAAGTATAAAGACAAATACAAAAGATGCTTGGGATACAACTGCTGGCTTCTGCCTTCCACACACAGTGGATTTTACGGTAACTGACTAGAGTCACTCTGGTGCCAGGAAGTTCAGATCCAAGTCCACAGCCACCACTGGAAGCTGCGGCTATTTCTGTGGACTGACATTATGCTGGGCTTCATTGTTCTTTCACTTAACAAATGTGACAGGGACCGGGCTGGGGACACACAGGGGAATGACAGTGGGTCTCTGCCCATGGGAGGTCACAATCTAACAGTGAGACGAGGCACAAACGGCTACCACAGGAGAGCATAGCAAGTGCTACCCAAGGTACAGGCTCAGGGTGCTACGGGGACCTGCAAGAAGGCCACCTGAGCTTCGGGTAGCTGGGAAGGCTTCCTGGAGGAGGTGAGGCCCAAGGTGGGGGTGAGCCTGGGCCAGGCAAAAGGCAGGCCTCTCGGCTCCTGTCTGTGG
Organism: Pongo pygmaeus; assembly: GCF_028885625.2. Taxonomy (NCBI): domain Eukaryota; kingdom Metazoa; phylum Chordata; class Mammalia; order Primates; family Hominidae; genus Pongo; species Pongo pygmaeus. The sequence goes on from NC_072393.2 coordinate 56,058,092, forward strand.
TTCCTCAACACCCTGTGTAGGCCCCTTAGTTGACCGGTCTTCTGTGAAATTCTCGATCCCGCTCTGTTCTATTCACACTGTGCTGCTTTGTCTTGGTGGTTAGCTTTCACAAGCACACATCTCATACTCCAAAACTAGGCTGTCTCTTGGGAGGGTTTTTTTTTTTTTTTTTTTTTTGGAGACGGATCTCTGTTGCCTAGGCTGGAGTGCAGTGGTGTGATCTTGGCTCACTGCAACACCTCCTGGGTTCAAGTGATTCTCCTGCCTCAGCCTCCCGAGTAGCTGAGATCACAGGCGTCCACCACACCTGGCTAATCTTTGTATTTTTAGTAGAGACGGGGTTTCACCATGTTGGCCAGGCTGGTCTCGAACTCCTGACCTCAAGTGATCCGCCCACCTTGGCCACCCAAAGTGCTGAGATTACAGGGGTGAGCCACTGTGCCCTGACTTGGAGGTTCTCTTACATTTGGTATTTTCTCATGACACCTATGACTATGCTTTGGAGAGAGTGGCTGCCCCCACGGCCCTGGCTGGGACCAAGACCATCAGCACTTCATCACCAGGCTGGCTGGGACCAAGACCATCAGCACTTCATCACCAGGCTGGCGGGGACCAAGACCATCAGCACTTCATCACCAGGCTGAGGTGGGCGGTCACAGCAGGTGAAAAGGGGCCAAAGACACTCAAATGAAAGCCACAGAAGCCACACCCATGAGGCTGCTGCCTGGGCAGAGGGCCCAGAATACCTTCCTAAATGGAAAAAGGCAAAGCACACAGCAATCGTGTCAACGGCAGTCATGTGAAAGAAACAAACAAACAAGTACCTTGCCACAAGCCCAAACTAGACAACAGGGCGCATTCCCCTCATCAACTCCCTGGGGACCTGCGGGCCCCAGAGCTGCTGTCGCTCAGTCGAAAGTGATCCGGAAGCTGCGCTCCTGCTCCTTGCGCCGGCCCTCGCACACCTTGGTCACCTCCTCCACCTTCCTCTGCAGCAGGGCTGAGTTCTGGTCAATCCACTGCAGTGAGTCCATGTGCGCGTTGAGGATCTTGCAGATCTGCTGCAGTGGGTCGCTGGTGTCGGCGGGGGCCCCGGACGTGTTCAGGTGCTCGATGATGTCCTTGAGATCCTGTGCCATGCGCTTGAGCTGTGCGTCAATGTTCTCGGCCAGCTTGTAGGTTTTCTCACGCTCCTCATCCGCGTGCTGCAGGTAGATGGTCCCGCTCTGCTCCTTGACCAACTCCTCCAGTGGGCTCAGCAGGTCTTCCAGCTCCTTCTGCTGGGACAGGATGAAGTCGAGCTCCTGGTCCAGCCTCTTCTGGTCCAGCTTCACCTTCTCCACCTCGCGGTGCAGGCTGGTGATCTTCTCTCCATTCTCGATCAGCGTGCGGTCCCAGGCGTTGACCTGGGTGGCCTGCTGGAGGAAGTGCCGCTCCTGGTCCTCTAGCTCCAGGCTCCATTTGTTGATCAGGCTCTCCAGCTGCGCATAGGTCATGGCGGAGCTGGCAGCCGCCCCTGCGGCTGCACCAGGGCCAGGTGAAGCGGTCACGGCGGCTGCTGTATTGCTGGGGATCCCGGCTGGCGCCAGTGGTTTTAAATTCAAGGCAAACCCGGTGGTGCTGCTGCTGGTGGTGGTGGTGGCGGCGGTGGCAGCGGTGGATGTTGTCGTGGAGGTGCCGGAAGCTGCTCCAGGTGCCTTTAAGCTGAAGCCCTGTGTCCCAGCAGTGGGGGCTCCTGCTGTGGTCGCAGGGGTACAGAGGGAGAGTCCAGTGGTGGCAGACGAGGTTGGAGCAGTTGCTATTGACGCAAAGAGGGAGGGCCCAGTACTGGTGGTGGTGGCTGTGGGTGTGGGAGCAGCTGGCTGTGTGGCACCTGCTGTGGTGGCTGCTGTGGGCTGGGCTGAATTCCCTGCTGAGCCAATGTTGAAACCAGAGGGTTGGGCCGTGCTTCCACCAGTGAATAAGAAGCCTCCAGATGTGGTGGCTGGAGCCACAGAGCTGGTGGAGGGGCCAAACACAAAGCCGGTGGGTGCCGTGCCCTGGCTGGAGGTGACGGTGCTCGATATGGCATTAGTGAGGTTGCTGCTGCCCAGCCCAAAGCTGCTGGGGTTTGCCATGGCTGGGGTGGCAGCTGTGTTGCTCAAGTTGAGCTTCGAAGCACCGATCCCCAAAGAAAATCCAGTTCCCCCCGAAGCAAGAGTTGCTGTTCCAAAAGTGAAGCCTGTCGTCTGTGTGGCCGGAGTCTGGGTGGCGAGTGAGAACAGGCCGGTGGACGGGGTACTTGTGGCTGGTTGGGAGGGAGCCCCAAAATTAAACCCTCCAGTGCCAGAGGTGGAGAAAGAAAACCCTGTAGCAGGTGTGGTTGTTGCCGTCTTTGCAGTGCCAAACGTGAACCCGCCTGTAGGGGCCCCAGTGCCTCCAAAATTAAACCCGCTCATGGCTCCGGACTCTGGTGGCAGCAGCTACTCTGGCTCCCAAAGCAAATCCGTCGGCGTCTGCAACCTTGGGAAGATTTCTAAAGCAGAGGAAGTGACATTGTCAGATGGCAGTTTTAGAAAGGCAAGCTCAGTGGCATGACCGGGCACGGTCGGTTTGGAGGGTGGTGGGATGGGATAATGATACCATGCTGTGTAACCTAAACTAGGCTCTGCTAAATCGAGAAGGATCCAGAAGCACAAAAGCACGCCCCAGGGGTCAGGTACGAGGAGCCGGGGTGCTAGGGACATGCATGGCCAGGTTCAGCACAGTGGAAAGCTCTCACTCTGTGGAGGACTAGGCGGGAGAATAGAACCTTGGACCCACCTCAGCCTGAGGAGATCAGATTTGAGGCACTGCCACAAGCGGGACTAGGACACACAAGAACAGCTGTAGGACCTGCTCCCAGCGTGGGACCCAGTGAGGTTCCCTAGCTGACTCTAGCAGGGTGTGAGCGGATCAGCTCTTGCCACTCTGAGGGCCTCTCTGGACCTCAGAGAGAGAGATGGGGCCGGGAACCCAGGCTGGATGGCAGGGTCTGGGCTGCTGAAGGCCCCCCCCAGACCCACACCTGCGCTCTCTTAAGAGCAGGAGAGGACACTGGAACGCCCCCTCCTAACTCAGGGGAGGGTCTGAAACCCATGTGCTCAGAGCACAGATGCCCCTGGCTGCAGTGATTGGCTCAAGGATAAACTGAGACCTGAGCCAGGCAATCAGAGCCTCCCCTGGGGTTTTCTCCAGGCTTGGAAGGCAGCTGCCTCCTTCACTTGTAGGTGTGGTGTGGAGGATTGCACCTGGGCCTCCCTTGGATACCTTCTCAACCATCTGCAGACACTGGGACATCACTGGAGACCATAAGCCCCACCAGAGATGGGTGGGGGTGGGGGAGGGATAAAGAACACCCCAGAAGCCCCATAGGCCACAGTATTTCCATTCAGTTCAAACTGACTTGATCTTGGTAACGTCTAACTGAAAAATCTCCCAGTGGTGCCATCTATCAGCAGGAAGGTCAAAGGTTACCTGGTAAGGAAAGGGTGAGAGGGAGTGCTGAATAGGGGTAGTTTTTTTTTTCCTTTTGGGAAAGGGTTTCGCTCTGTCATACCAGCTGGAATGCAGTGACATAATCACAACTCACTGCAGCCTCAACCTCCTGGACCCAACTGATCCTCCCACCTCAGCCTCCCAGAGTAGCTAGGACTACAGGTGCATGCCACCATGCGCGGATAATCTTTTTTATTTTTTGTAGAAATGGGATCTCACTCTGTTGCCCTGGTCTTCAACTCCTGAGCTCAAGCAATCCTCCCTCTTTGTCCTCCCAAAGTGCCAGGACTACAGGCGTGAGCCCTAAAGATGATCAGCAGTATCCTTAGAAGACGGATTTGACCGACTGGAGAAGGGAAGAAAGTTTGTGGTGACAAGAGCAGACTGGAGTGATGCACTTTGGAATCTGAAGATGGGAGAAAGCCAGGAGCCAGGGAAGGCAGAAGCAGCTCTAAAAGCTGGAAATGGAGAGAGGGAGGCCCTGTCTCAAAAAAAAACAAAAGAATAATCAAAGTCAAGACTGAGAAGCCAAGTGCCTGACCCAGAGAAACACCCACGAGGTCTGTTTCCTCTTCCCTCTCTCCAGGCCAGTTTTTAAATTGCTTGGTGTCTGTCCTCAGGAAATCCCCTTCCAGCTTGAGTAAGAGGCAACCTATCTCACTACCCCCACCCCTTCCACTGCACCCTTCTGCCTCCTCACAGGCCCCTAATTTTTGTTTCGTCTGCTCCTCCTTCTCCACACAGCCAAGCAAGTCTGGGGAGATGACCCCAGGGCCAGCTGCACGCGCTCTGCCTCATCTAAGCCAGTGGATCTCAATGGGCGTCCATCACCACTGACTGCGAGCATTCAAAACACACAAGGCTGTCAGCTCCACTAAGCCAGTCTCTCCAGGGCTGGGATGCTGTGGCCCTGGCATTTTCATAAAGCTCTCCTGGGGGATTCTGAGAAAGGTCTCTTCAAGAGGCCACGGCAAGTGCCTGAGCCCCCAGGACTGCTGGGGCCTGGCCCGGCCTACATCCATTCCTCCCGTTGTGGGACAGAACAAAAGTCCTCACTGCTGAGCCACCTCAAGCCAGTGTGTTGTTACTGGCAGCTAAAGGCATCTGAGCAGCTACACCTACACATCTCAGTTCTCAAGAACTCAGCTTAAAAAAGCTTTTGCTATTAATAAGTTGTAGCTAAAATTTCCAAGAAGAGCATTTATAAAAAGCTCTTTGCAATTATGAAAAAACTACAAGGAAATCAATCTTCTGTGGGGACTTGTCTGGCTTAACAGTTCATCTTTTTTTTTTTTTGAGACGGGAGTCTCGCTCTGTTGCCCAGGCTGGAGTGGAATGGCACAATCTCGGCTCACTGCAACCTCCGCTTCCCTGGTTCAAGCGATTCTCCCGCCTCAGCTTCCAAGTAGCTGGGATTACAGGTGCATGCTACCACGCCCGGCTAATTTTGTATTTTTAGTAGAGACGGGGTTTCTCCATGTTGGCCAGGCTGGTCTTGAACTCCTGACCTCAGGTGATCTGCCTGCCTCAGCCTCCCAAAGTGCTGGGATTACAGGCGTGAGCCACTGTGCCCGGCCAACAGTTCACCATTTATTAAGTGCCACGTTGGTTTCCAATACTTCAGGTGCCAGGGATCTATTCACAATGGTGAACCCATACCGATCCAGCCCTGATCCACACAGTTTAGATGTAATATGGCCAGGTGAGGTGGCTCACGCCTGTAATCCCAGCACTTTGAGAGGCTGAGGTGGGAGGATTGCTTCAGTCCAGGAACTCGAGAACAGCCTGGCCAACATAGCGAGACACTGTCTCTACAAAAAAAAAACCACAAAAATGAGTTGGCCTTGGTGGCAGGCGCCTGTAGTCCCAGCTACTTGGGAGGCTGAGATGGGAGGATCACTGGAGCCCAGGGAGGTGGAGGCTGCAGTGAGCTGTGATTGTGCCACTCACTCCAGCCTGGGCAACAGAGTGAGACCCCATCTAAAAAAAAAAAAAAAAAAAAAAAGGTAGACATACCATTACTCACCCTTTCCTAAAAGCAAACTTTGGGGCAGATCCATTTTACAAATGAGGAAAGTGAAGCCCAGAGTGGTTAGCTAAGCCATGGCCCCTGCCCTCGAGGCAGCCAGAGTCAAATGTCAGCTCTACAATCAGGGCTCAGGGCAGGGGCAGGGCTGGGTCACATGCTGTGGGAGCAGGTTCCAGGGAGAAGCTGAGCGTTGTAGATGCAGCAGCAGCCAGGGAAAGGATGGAGGTGGGAGAGGTGCCGTCCATGCAGGACGAAAGGCCTGTGTGAAGACAGGGAGGCTGACACGGCAGACATGCCTCTGGGTGCTAAGTGATTTGGTGCTTCTGAAGGGAGATGTTTATGTGTGAAGGACTGACTTGCCAAGCCTGGGCTGTTCAAATCTGCACATTCCAAAGAGAGAAAATGGCCCTTGACCAGCTCCAGGAAAATCTCTATGTTCTTGAAATGTCCTGCCAGATAAGAGCGCCTTTGTTTACCTGGGGCCTGAGGCCACTCTAGAGAGTCCATGTTGACGCTGTGACCTAGAGTTGGGGGCTTTGGGTCATACAGTATCAGCACGACCTCTGGAGGGGCTGGAGTCAGCAGACTTCAGTTTAGCCACACGGGTGCGCCATGTCTACAGAACTGCTCCTCCCCACAACCCGAGCCGCCACCACACGCTGTTACCACACGCTGTTGCTGGGAGAACTGAGCACTGTCCGTGGGACTCTCTCTACCTGGAGAGGACATCTGGAAGCTCGTGCCTGCTCTCTCTCAGGGCTTTTGCTTCTCTCCCCTTTGCTGTTTTCAGTCTGTATCATTTCTCCGTAATAAACCGTGACCGTGACTGTGAGTAGAAAGCTTTGCTGAGCTCTGTGAGTCTTAGCTCATCACTGAGCTGGAGGGTGGTCTTGGGGACTGTGGGCCATGTGACAGGCGGGAGAATTTGGCAGACCCATACATACCATGCTAACGGTTTGGGCGTTGTATTGAGGGAGCCACAGGCAGACTTTATGGGTGTGGGGCATGAACCGTAGGGGTAGAGGCTGGAGGCCAGGTGGCTTAGAGAAGACTGGTGGGAGAAGGTCCAGGCCAAGAGCCCGAGGCCCAAACTGGGACTCAGAGAGGACAGCATCACAATTTGAGCAAAGTGTTCAATTTGCACCAAAACCACAGGGTCCGTCCAGGTTAACAGTGACAGGCCAGGCGTGATGGCTCATGCCTGTAATCCCAGCGCGGGGTTACAAGGCGGGGTTACGAGGGGTTACGAGGCCAAGGTGGGAGGATTGCTTCAGCCCAGGAGTTTGAGGCAAAAAACAAAAAACAAAAAGCCACAAATACTAGAACTTGGGAAGTTTCTCACAAACGCAAACTATTACGAGCTCTGATCCCGGAATTACCGCATTTGCCAAAGGGGAGAGTTTCCTTACCAAAGAAGCTGATGGTGCTGGTGGTGGTGGGGGGAAGCAGGGAGGAACCCAAACTGAGGGAGTGGTGCATTTCCAGGGAAAGGAGGAGGGTATGCCTGGGCCTGTGCTCAGGGCTGGGTGGCCGTGACCATCTGTAGTTCACCCAGGCAGGACACAGCTCCAGAGAAGCGCTGCCTTGAGGTCACCAAGGGAAGTGCTGGCAGAGCTGCCAGTCCCTTCCCTTCCCGCCTGCCCCAACATTTACCCTTGAGTTTCAAACAACACAGGTGCCTTCACAGCCCTGGGAACCCGGAGGAAGACCCGCTTGGGATTCAGATGCAGAATCATCTGCATTCAGGTGGGCACATCCCACCCCCATCTGTGAGAACCAGGGTTCCTTGCTGTCACCCCAGCCTTCAGTCAGCTCTACTACCTTACCTCCATCTGTGATTCTTGTGCCACTCCAAGTCCCAGTTTCTTTTTCTTTTTTTTTTTTTTTGAGACGGAGTCTCGCTCTGCCACCCAGGCTGGAGTGCAGTGGTGCGATCTTGGCTCACTACAACCTCCGCCTCCCGGGTTCAAGCAATTCTCCCACCTCAGCCTCCCGAGTAGCTGGGATTACAGGTGCCCACCACCATGCCCAGCTAATCTTTGTATTTTTAGTAGAGACGGGGTTTCACCATGTTAGCCAGGCTGGTCTTGAACTCCTGACCTCAGGTGATCCGCCCACCTTGGCCTCCTAAAGTGCTGTGATTACAGGAGTGAGCCACTGTGCACGGCCCCCAACCCCTTTCCTTAGATGCCTGGGACAGGAGTCTGTGCCTGGGAAAGAATACAGGAGACCTCAGCTTTGGACCAAAAGGAAAGGAAGAATTAGGAAGGATGTGTGTTATGTGTGTGGTGGGGTAGACAGAAAAATGGCCCCCAAACATGCCCACACTCTGATCCAGGACCCTGTCAACGTGACCTTACATGGCAAAAGGACTTTGCAGATGTGATGACGATAAAGAGGTTACCCTGGCTTATCCACGTGAGCCCCAGGTAACCACAAGGGTCCTTCAGGGAGGCAGGAGAGGAGTCAGAGGGAGATGTGCCTATGGAGGAACGGACTGAGAGACACTGTGCTGCTGGCTTTGAAGATGAGGGGGCCACAAGCCAAGTAACACAGGCGGCTTTGGCCTCTAGAGCTGGAGAAGGACATAGCCTCTCCCCTAGAGTTTCCCAAAGGAACCACACACCATGTACCCATTTAGCCTCTGGACCCCCAGCACTGTGAAAATACATTCATGTTGCTTTAAACCACTACATTTGTGATGACTTGTTACAGCAGCCACTAGAAACCAATGGGGGTAGGTTGAGGGACGACAGAGAAAGAACAGAATGAAATCTAGATAGGTGGATGGGAATACACAGAGCAGAGTTGGGGTTGAGAAAGGGGCTGGGGTCAGGGGCAGGTCTGCCCTTGTGCACGGAGACCAAGGCTGCTGGTACAGAAAGGAAAGTGAGGTGTGATTCTGAAAATCCAGATATCCCCTGGTGCTGGGGCAACCCTGCCAGGACTGTGGATGTGTGTGGGTGGATTGCCACTGACACCCAGCCATGACAGGCCATCTACGACAGAAGGACAAGGTTGCCTTCGAACACAGAGGAAGGCTAACAGTGGGGATGGTGTCGGCTCCTCTGGGCAAGATTTCCGTTTGTTCCCTGCTGTATTCGCAGCACCTGCAGCAGTGCCTGGTACACAGTAGGGACTCAGTAACAACCATTTACTAAGGACCTACTGTGTAACCGGTACCATGCCAGGAGCACTGCGCTGCAGCACACCGAGCCCTTCCTGGGTAGGAAACAAGTGCAGACTCCCCAAGGCCACCCAGCAAACAGGAACTTCACAATGGGAAACCAGAGCTTTCCGGGGCCAAGTCTTGACATTCTGCCTGGGACGGGAGGGTTTCATTGAGGAAAGGATGTTAGAATTAAGTGTTGGCCAAGTGTGGTGGCTCACATCTGTAATCTCAGCACTTTGGGAGGCTGAGGTGGGTGGATCGCCTGAGGTCAGGAGTTTGAGACTAGCCTGGCCAACATGGTAAAACCCCGTCGTCTCTACTAAAAATACAAAAATTAGGCCAGGTGCTGTGGCTCACGCCTGTAGTCCCAGCTACTCGGGAGGCTGATTCAGGAGAATGGCATGAACCCAGGAGGCGGAGCTTGCAGTAAGCTGAGATCACGCCACTGCACTCCAGCCTGGGCGACAGAGCGAGACTCTGTCTCGAAAACAAAAAAACAAAAATTAGCCTGGCATGGTGGTGTGTGCCTGTGATCCCAGATAGAGGTGGGAGGATGACTTGAGCCCAGGAGTTTGAGGCTGCAGTGAGCTGTGATCACACCACCATACTTCAGCCTGGGCGACTGAGCGAGACCCTGTCTCAAACAAATAAAAAAAGTTCCGGGAGGCACCTGAACAAAGGCCCATGGCATTCGGCTGACAGCCACTTGGTGGCACTGCTGACAACGCAGAGCCCAGACAGGAAGGACGGGGTGCGGAGCTGTCTCCGCGGGACCTCTCCTTTCCCCATAGAATTCGTTATTTCAGATTTGGGGGAAGTATGACCGGTGGAACCAGAGAGACCAGAACAGGGGAGAAAAGAGCAGAGAGTGAGGGAGTGGAGAGGAGAGAAACAAGGGGAGATCAGAGATGGGCTGGGCCCAGCCCAGGGAAATTTGATTCCTGCTGAGGCTCGGACACTGCCTTCCCTCACTTGCCCTCCCATGGGAACCTCTGGCCAGGACCATCTCCATAAGTGCTAGTGCTGGGATTCTCCGTCTGCAAACTCCACAAGTCTAATTACTCTGCTTCTTAACTGTCTCCTGAATCAGTTCCTCTTCCCTTTGCGTCAAAGAAAATCCACCTAAACCTTGAAGAACAGATCAGCTCCAAGTCTGCCCTTCAAGAACTGAAGTCAACTGACCAACACCTTCCTAAGCGGACCTTAGCCAAGGCAGATGCTCAAGCGGTCCAGGTCAAATGGCCCGACCAGAGTGCCTTGGGAGCATGAGGCCATGGGTGGGCTCCGGTGGGTCAGGGTCTGGGTTATGTTCGGAAAGACTCACCGAGACTCTGTGTGGGAGGAGTGAGGAGACTGTTGCAGTCGCCTGGCGGGAGCTGGCGGTGGCCTGGGCTTCCCTGTCCTGCTCTCTTACATAACTACCCTGCCTGGGGTATGGCCAACCCCATTAGTAGAAAACAGAGTGGGCCAGGCATGGTGGCTCGCGCCTGTAATCCCAGTACTCTGGGAGGCCGAGGTGGGTGGATTACCTGAGGTCAGGAGTTCGAGACAAGCCTGACCACATGGTGAAACCCGTCTCTACTAAAAATACAAAAATTAGCCAGGTGTGGTGGCGTGTGCCTGTAATCCCAGCTACTCGAGAGGCTGAGGTGGAGGTTGCAGTGAGCCGAGATCGCACTACTGCACTCCAGCCTGGGGGACAGAGCGAGACTCTGTCTAAAACAAACAGACACACAAAACAAACAAACAAAAACCCAAAGCCATGGAGAGGGTCTGCTTTCCTTTTTCTTTTTTTTTTTTTGAGACAGAGTCTCACTCTGTCATCCAGTGCAGTGGAATAATCACGGCTCACTGCAGCCTCGACTTTCTGGGCTCAAATGATTCTCCTGCCCTAGCCTCCTGTTAGCTGGGACTACAGGCATACGCCGCCATGCCCAGCTAATTTTCGATTTTTTGTAGAGATGGGGTCTCACTATGTTGCCCAGGCTGGTCTCCAACTCCTGGGCTGAGGCCATCCTCCCACCTCCGCCTCCCAAAGTGCCAGGATTACAGGCACGAGCCACCACGTCCAGCAAGGGTTGCTTTTCTAAGCCAAATCTGTGACATGGAATTCAGCTCCTCTCTCCCACTCCTATGTTCACCTCCACCAAAAGGCCACCTCTCCTCCACAGAACCAGGTATCCCCAACAGCAGGGAGGGAGGGAGGAAGGGACAGGGATACCTGTGGGTTTTCAACTGTCCTCTCTCTCCTCCTTAGGCCACCTGGCATTCTGGTTCCATTTTCCTCCCTGATGCCTTTCAACCTACAGGCATAACCGACTTGCATTAAGGACCCGTGTGGAGACAAAGGAACAGGGTGTGTGTAGCTGTGTGTCTGTCAGCTCCTCGGGAGAGAAGCTGTGATGGATCAAGCTGTCTTCCCTAGGCTGTCACTGGAACTTTTACTGTATGTTCAGATGTTTCAATGCCTAAATGTTCCTGTGTGCTCACTACCCAGGAGGCCGACCACCCTGCCACAACCCAATGACATTGGTGGGCATTTTAAAAAATAAAAACTAGGCCGGGAGCAGCGGCTCACACCTGTAATCCCAGCACTTTGGGAGGCCGGGGGGCGGGGTGTGGAGGGGCGGATCACCTGAGGTCGGGACTTTGAGAGCAGCCTGACCAACACGGAGAAACCCCATCTCTACTAAAAAAAATTACAAAATTAGCCAGGTATGGTGGTGCATGCCTGTAGTCCCAGCTACTCGGGAGGCTGAGGCAGGAGAATCGCTTGAACCTGGGAGGCAGAGGTTGCAGTGAGCCGAGATCACACCACTGCACTCCAGCCTGGGCAACAAGAGTGAAACTCGGTCTCAAAAAACAAAAAAAACAAACTAACTCATTTTGTGAATAGGCAGTATGTTCACACTGTTCTAGCTCAAAAGGTACAAAAGGGAATACTGTGGCCTGTCTTCCCTGAGTCCCACAGCCACCCAGCCCTGCTCCCTGCAGATAGGCTGCTATTACACGTCTTTGCAGAGACTTGCTGTGCATTTAAACAAAAGTGTGGTTTGCACTATCCCCACCTGTACACAAAAGGCAGCCTGCTAGATGCACTGTTCTGTACTGTTCTTTCTTTATGTATCTTAGAAATCGTTTTAAGCAGGCTTATTCTCCTCACCCGGGTAGATGAGGAAACCGAGGCCCTCAGAGGGGCCGACTTGCCCAGAGTACCAAAATCCTGCCTCTGCCACTTGCTACACAGGACGGCCTCAAGGCAGTAGCTAAATGATTTGTGGATTCACTGGTTCTCAACCTTCTCTCCTTCTTTCCCTTGAAGTCACTTGATGGCTAATTAGCAATTACCTTCTCCTTTCCACTCCCCAGGCCCAGAAGCTACCAAAGGAGCTCAGGTCGCGGGACCAACAGCAATTTTCCCCACAGGAAAAACAAATCAGCTAAGACAACCATGGAAAAGTCAGGAAACAGCCAGAAAGAGATTTTAAGGAAGATTCTAGAACCACCGCTCGCTCTTAATATAAAAGAATAAGACTGGAAGAGATTTGAGGACTACTCTAGTGCCAAGGCTTCTTCCTTTTTGGCCAATAACTTTTATTTCTTACCCTTGTATTTAAAGTTTTTTCCCCTGTACCTACTGCATTAAAAAAATTTTTTTTTTCTAAGACAGGGTCTCACTCTGTCTCCCAGGCTGGAGTGCAGTGGTGCAATCACAGCTCACAGCCTCGACCTCCCGGGCTCCAGTGGGTCTCCCATCTCAGCCTCCCTAATAGCTGGGATTACACGTGTGTGCCACCACACCAGCTAATTTTTTTTTTGAGATGGAGTCTCGCTCTGTCACCAGGCTGGAGGGCAGTGGCATGATCTCAGCTCATCGCAACCTCTGCCTCCTGGGTTCAAGCTATTCTCCTGCCTCAGCCTCCCAAGTAGCTGGGACTACAGGCGCCCGCCACCACACCCAGCTAACTTTTGTATTTTTAGCAGAGACGGGGTTTCGCCATGTTGGCCAGGATGGTCTCAATCTGTTGACCTCGAGATCCACCCACCTTGGTCTCCCAAAGTGCTGAGATTACAGGCGTGAGCCACCACGCCCGGCCCAGGAGTTTCTTTTTAGGGTGATGAAAATGTTCCAAAATTGATTGTGGTGATGGCTGCACAACTCTGTCAATGTACTAAAGCCACTAAGTTGGACACTGATAAATGGATATGGATTATACAGTATCTCAATAAAGCCACTCAACCAACCGACGACCAACCAACCAACCAGGGGGGTGCTGGGAAGGTGTTGAGAGGCCGCAGTGAGGCTGTGGAGGCGTCAGGCTCAGGGCTGACTTTACCCCAAGGGCAATGGCTTGGGCAGAGTTTCTAAGGGCAGGCCCATGCCTTCCTTGGGGTGGCCGGTAATGCTGGTTGAGAACAGGCTGGGGAAGAGCCTAGAGCTGAAATGCTCTGGTTGGCGGTGCAGGCACAGGACATCAAGGCCTGGAGAGGGACTGAGGCATCAGGGCTGAGGGACTCTGAGAGCAGCGGACAGACGTGTGTGGCAGGGGAGGAACGGCGCACACCTGTGTCCCCTCTGCAGCCCCTCTTCTCGTCAACATCAGCTTCCCCGGGGAGAGGCAGTGATGTTGGTGGGGGAAGGAGGGAAGGGCCCAGGCTGGGCTGTGGTGGAGACTGTTGCTATGAAAGTTTCTCTGGGAACCAGGTGAAGGCAGCCAGAGGATGGGGGCAGGGTGGCTTTCATTATGAGAACTACCAAACACAGCCCCTTCCTGCCTCGGCGGCCACCTCCACACCCACATTTCATGGCATTTCTCACGCACTGGGCCGTTTCCAGGGCTTCACCTGTTCTCACTCACTTAACTTTCCCCCAGCAATGTGACGAGGGGAAACTATCATGGCTCCCATTTATAAATGAGCAAACTGAAAAAGGGGAGAGGACTTCAATCACCTGCGTCAAGTCCCACAGCCAGTAAGGGCTGGCCCAGGTGTCTGGCCCCACAGCTGAGCCCCTAACCGCACCGAGCCTCTCCAAAACATGGCCCTTTTTTGCTCCCCACTGCCACCACCATCACTGTCCCCTGCCTCATCCAGCCCCCTTCCCATTCTCCAGAGACTTCCTGGGCCATCTCCATGACCTTCCAGACCAGCCTGGGCTTCACTCTCAAATCCAATTCAGGATGATCTGCCTGCCCCAGCTGCAGATGATGGCCTGAGACGCCTGCAGGGAAGAGAGGGGCGTCCGCTGCTCGCCAACCCCCATACATTCCTGCTCTGTGGTAGGTCAGGAAGAAGAGGGCAAAGGAGTCTGCATCAAACTGGGCTAAGGCCTGGCGCTCTGATGGCCGCTGACCTCAAAACTCTCCATGGGGGGTGCCCCCGTGCCCACTGAGGGGGCACTAGGGAGCCTAGGGGTCCCGTGAGGCCCTCCCACTGTGGTTCCCCGCCTCTGCCTCTCTCCCCGCAGCTCCGTCCATGACCATCCATCCTATGAGTGCTGGCTGGGCTCAAGCCCGGGTACTTTCCTCCGTGCCCAAGCGACCCTGTAGGAACCACGTATCCTGGGCCAGACGAATGCAGGAGCTGCCTCCTCTGGATGCAGCGGTGGCGCTCACCTCCCTTCCATCTTGGCAGGACAAGCGCATTTGCTGTGAGAAAGCAGCCCTGACAGCAGGGCCCTGGGGCCCCAGGCCAGGCCACCACGACCACGAGGGACCAAGACAAGCCCACTACTGAATCACGCCTCAACACAGACAACACGATGTCCAAACCACAGAAACGACCAAACACCCCTCCTGGCTCAGAGCTGCTGGCTGTTTCTCAACTAACCCCGGCACTAGCTCCCTTTGCTTCTCGGGCTCTAGGTCAAATAGATCCGAGTCATGGGCTTGCCCCTGACACAGCCCAACTCCTAAAGTTAGCCCAAATGCCTCCTTATTGAGGTGCCCTGCAGGTCCCTGTGGGGGACAGTCTTCCTGCGGCAAGGAGCAATGTGCTCCTGGTGGCCTCTAGCTGGGGGCATGGGGACTAGGAAGAGAGTAATAAGACACCAGCCCCACTTCCAGCAGGCATCCTTAACCTCAGGAAGGATTCTTTAGGCCTCCTTCTCTGCTCCCCAGAAACACTGTCCTCCCCCACTTCACATGGGAGCGGGCTGTGTCGGAAGGAAGCCCTGCTCCGTCTCACTGCTTGAAAGTCCAGCACAGAGGGTAGCAGCCTCAACCCTCGGAGACTCTTGGAATGAAGGCTCGGTTCCTGTTGCTCTCTGCTATGGACAGAGAGGATGACAGCTGCGGGGAGGGGAAGTCACAGAGGGCCAGCAGCCTGAGTCCTGTCCACACTGGTGGTTTGCTGGGGTTTTCCAGGTTTTTCTGAATTACTTGCCTACCTTTAAAACTTGGATCTCACAGAAAAAAAAAAAAAACTGGATTTCCAGCTTCTCCCGTGAAACCAGCAGCTTTGCACCACCAGCGCTGCCAGTGTTGCTGCGGCCCGGGTGCCTTTCAGGGGCCCAGGTGCTTCTGGGAGCCACCCCTCCCTCTGGGCCTGACACAGAGCCCGAGCTGGTCCGCAGTTCACTGGTCCAGGCCTCTTCCCATGTCAACCCCCTGCCCCTCCACACTGCCCCGAGGTAGTTCTATGATTGTGCCCATTTTACTGATGAGGTGACCACAGGTCGGGGGGTACAGTATCTTGTCCCAGACTACTAAGTGGTGAGTGATGGCATCCTGGGCTCTAGGACACTGGTGTCAGTTGTTATCAGTTTGCTGTGTCCTTTTTTTTTTTGCGTAAGAGCTGTGACTGCTTCTACTGAAGGGACAAGGGGGGGCACAAGGGAGGGAAGGGGCTCTGGAGGACTGTGGGCCACGTGGCAGCTTGTGCTGTCTCCCAGCCCCCGCGTCATCCTCTCCCCAACTGAGCTGGCCTTGGCCTACCTGCCCTTGTTTGTCAGGACTCCCACCTTCAACCCCGGCACCCCTGGCCTGCGTGACCCAGTTACCCTCCCTGGCTCCTCTCAGGGACCTCAGTATCACATTCGCTGGCCTCTGTGCTGAGCAACTCATTAGAAAATGTATTGATGCCTACGGAAATAGCAGCACAGGGCGGGGGGTTGTGGGGAACGATTCTGGGAATGAAGAGGGCCCTGACTTTGCCCTCGAAGCGTTCGGGGGAGCAGTCACGTAGGCACACATCTGTGCGAGGCGGATCTGAAAGCAGAAGCAGGCGTGGCGGGAACAGAGGAGAATCACACACAGGCCTGGGCTCCAGCAGACGCTGGCTTCACTGACGCCATCTCCACAGCGCTCCCACAACAGGCCCCAGAGCAGGAATTACCGCTCACAGGGCATTTCCCATATGCCAGGCCCCACTCTAGGTATTTTACGCACATTTCCACATTTAATCCTCAAAACCACCATCTGCAATGGACCATCTCATCCCCATTTTGCGGAGGGGAAACTGAGTCACACAGCGAGGATGCCACCTGCTGAGGGTCACAGAAGTGGTGGAGCTGGGGTGTGAACCCAGCAGGCTGGCTCTAGGGCCCATGCTCTGACCCACGCTGCAGAAGGCAGCCGAGGCTCAGGCAGATGAGGGCCCTGCCTGCACTCCAGTCTACAACTGAGTGCTGGGCTCAGGACCAGAACCCGGGTCTGTCTGATGCAAAACTCGGAGCCTTTTCCATCATGCCAGGAGGCCACCTCGATTGGGAAAGCAGTGAGGGGTTGCGGCAATAGCAGGGCGATGGCACGGTGCAGGTGCAGGCACGAATCGATAGCATCTGGCAGCCGTGAGCAACAGCAGGCCTGAGGTGAGGGTCGGGGCTTGGAGGCCTCCCAGAGACTACACCGTGGGCCTTGGGGCCCTGGAAGCTGTGCAGGATGGTGGAAGCTGAGGTCCCATCTAACTGGCAGTGTGATTTTCACAACCCCCCCTTACCTCTAGGGACCTCAGTCTTGTCTCCTGCTAACAAGCCTGTGATCTGAGGCCCCTTCTTGGCACGGAGCCTCAGATTCTCCGGGTCCTGCACGGGTGGCTGATCTCCCTCCCTCTCCACACCCCCCTACTCTTGCTGTGCTGGGGTTCTCCCTTATCCAAAGCTCTGCTAACCAGGAGTGGTTGCCAGGTGTGCTGGGGTCCCCAGAGAATCCCCCAACTCCCCCTCCCCGTCAAACAGCCAGGGCTGATGCAACCTGCCTGCAACCACCGCCTCACTCCCCAAGCCAGCCCCCTCCGCACTGAAAAAGAGTCCCCAGTAGTCCCACCCTTGCTTCAAGCCCCAGCTCAGGAGTTGAAGGGGAGCTCGAGGCTGGGGGAGGCCAGGACATGAGTCCTGAAGGGGCCACAGGCCTGGGTCAGGAATGTGCACACGAGGGGACTCAGGGTTCGAAGATCTGGGGAGGAGGGTCGCAGGCAACCACTGATGACCCGCTGTGAACTAGAACAGGCTGGGAGAGGCTGGAGAGCTAAGGGTGCCAACTGGCACCCACTCACCCTGAGTCCAGCTGCTAAGTCTGGCTGGGCTGAAGTGGGTGGGACCCAATAGCCAGAGAGAGAAGGCAGCAAAAGGGTGGGGAGGGGAAGCAGAGTCCCTGCCCAGACACCTCTACAGCCAGCATAAACCGCACATAGCCAGCAATGCAATTCTCCTACTGACTAAGTTATTAAAAATTACCCAGGCCGGGCCAGGCGCGGTGGTTCACGCCTGTAATCCCAGCACTTTGGGAGGCCGAGGCGGGTGGATCACTTGAGGTCGGGAGTTCAAGACCAGCCTGACCAACATGGAGAAACCCCGTCTCTACTAAAAATACAAAATTAGCCATGTGTGGTGACGCATGCCTGTAATCCTAGCTACTCGGGAGGCTGAGGCAGGAGAATCTCTTGAACCCAGGAGGCAGAGGTTGCGGTGAGCCGAGATGGCGCCATTGCGCTCCAGCCTGGGTAACAAGAGCGAAACTCTGTCTCAAAAAACCAAAAAAATTAAAAATCAAACAAAACAAAACAAAAAACCCAGGCCGGGCACAGTGACTCAGGCTTGTAATCCTAACACTTTGGGAGGGCGAGGCAGGAGGATCGTTTGAGCCCAGGAATCAGGAATTCAAGACCAGCCTGGGCAACATAGTGAGACCCCCCCAATCTCTACTTAAAAAAAAAAAAAAAGCATCCTACCCGGCCATCCTCTCAATATCCCGCAGTCCCAGCCTCAGACAAAACCAAATGGAAGCACACTCCATAAAACACCTCACCAGCATTTTCCCAAACTGTCAAGGTCACGAAGGACAAGGAAAGTCTCAAACCAGTCACAGGCCAGAGGAGGCTGCAGAGCCATGATACAACGTGGCATCCTGAAGGCATCCGGAAGGAGCAGAAAGGGCATTAGGGAACAACAACCAAAATCAGAATCAAGTGTGGTCAGAATCAAGAATGGCATTTGGTCAACGGTAACATACTGATGTTGCCCTGTTTGTGACAAATGTGGCAAAGTAATGTAAAACGTTAATGGGAAAAACCAAGTGAGGGGCATACAGAAATTCTCCGTATTATCTTTGCAACTTTTCTGTTGAGTCAATCTACAATTATTCCAAAATAAAAAATTTTATTTAAAAAATAACCCCCTTGGGTGCGGTGGCTCACGCCTGTAATCCCAGCACTTTGGGAGGCCGAGGCGGGCAGATCACGAGGTCATGAGTTTGAGACCAGCCTGACCAACATGGTGAAACCCCGTATCTACTAAAAATATAAAAATTAGCCAGGCATGATGGTGTGTGCCTGTAATCCCAGCTACTCTGGAGCCTGAAGCAGAATGGCTTGAACCCGGGAGGCAGTGGTTGCAGTGAGCTGTAACGGTGCCACTGCACTCCAGCCTGGGCAACAGAGCGAGACTCTGTCTCAAAAAAAAAAAAAAAAAAAAAAAAAGCTAGATCTTGCTTAAGGCTGGGTGTGGTGGCTCATGCCTGTAAATCCCAGCATTTTGGGGGGCCAAGGTGGGTGGATCACCTGAAGTCAGGAGTTCAAGACCAGCCTGGCCAACATGGCAAAATCCCGTCTCTACTAAAAATACAAAAATTAGCCAGGCGTGGTGGTGGGCGCCTGTAATCCCAGCTACTTGGGAGGCTGAGGCAGGAGAATTACTTGAATCTGGGAAGTGGAGGTTGAAGTGAGCCAAGATCATGCCACTGCACTCCAGCCTGGGCGACAGCAAGACTCTGTCTCAAAAAAACCAAACCAAACCAAACCCAGTCCCCGTGTAAAATCTAGAAGGTCTTCGTAGGAGAAGATTCTGCCGGCGGGGGGGAGGGGGGGATAGGGCACGTCTGTGTGTCCTTACAACTGGCAGTCTGCCCAACAGTCTACCCTTAATTCCATCTGCTTTTGTTCAAAAATCTATACAGCAATGGAATGAGAACACATCCACCTTAATTATAGCAATAACAATAACCACTTTTATGCACCACCTACTGTGTCCCAGACATTAGTCTAACTGCTTGACACGGATTAACTCATTTAATCCTTGTAACAGCCTTAAGAAGTAGGTACTTTTTTTTTTTTTGAGACGAGGTCTCACTCTGTCACCCAGGCTGGAGTGTGGTGGCACAATCTCAGCTTACTGCAACCTCCACCCCACCCCAGGGTTCAAGTGATCCTCCTGCCTTAGCCTCATGAGTAGCTGGGACCACAGGTGCAAACCACCACACCCGGCTATTTTTTTGTATTTTTGGTAGAGACAGGGTTTCACCATGTTGCCCAGGCTGGTCTCGAATTCCTGAGCTCAAGCAATCTGCCCACCTCAGCCTCCCAGGGTGGTGGGACTACAGGCATGAGCCACCGTGCTTGGTCCACAGGTAGGTATTCTTAATGCCACTTCGTACCACAGGGGAAACTGAGGCACAGGGAAGGGAAATAGCTAGGGTCACACAGCTAGTAAGAGGGGTGCCGTCAGGTTTTGAACTCATATAATCTGGCTCCAGAGTCTATGCCAGGGATGTATAAAATTTGGCTTCCTGGGGCCACATTGCAAGAATTGTCTTAGGCCACACATAAAATACACTATTGATAGCTGATGAACTTAAAAAAAAATCGCAAAAAATTCGCATGTTTTGGTACGGTTTACAAATTTGTGTTAGGCTGCATTCAAAGCTGTTCTACGCCGCATGCGGGCCCACGGGTGGGACAAGCTCAGTCTATGCTCTTAGCTGCTACTCTGTATACTGCCTCAGTGATAACACAGCCCCTATAGGCCCAAGAAAATATAGGGCAAGTGCTCAAAAACTGGCAGAGTGGACAGTAAGTGCTCTAAGGAAAGGTGGTCAGATCTCAAGAAGGACTTCCTGCCCGCAACAGGTAAGGGAGGAGAAAGAAGCTTGTGTGTAACGCTCAATACCAGGATTCCTCCACCTTCTCTGGACCTTGATTCAGTCTCCTAACTGCCACAGAAGGGATGAAAGTTGAACTCCAGCTGGGATGTCCTGATGTGGATGGGACAAGGTGGGTTTCTGCAAGAGAGAAAAGACCGACATCCACCTCGGCTGGTGGAGGGCCCAGTACACGAGAAGGGGCAAGATGGCTACCCTCTGACTAAAAGAAAACGGAGATCTTCCATTTTTGGCAGGGTTGGGAGATAGTTCCTATCCAGTGGAGGCTGAAGGACGGTTTGAAAGGAAGCCAAGGGCAAGGGATGGAGAAAAGGACGCAGCTGGGGCCTCGATGTCTGAATCCCTGCCAGGGGATGGGGCCTGGGCACCCATCATTTGGAATGGAAGATGAGGATAGCTGGAAACAGACACTTTAGAGGGATGGGGGAGACAGAAGAATGACAGCAGGTGTTGGACAGTCCAATGTCTGCAGCTCTTGCAAGGGGTAAGGAAGAAATGAGACTGGGCCCCAGAGTTCCTATTAATAAAATATGCTGAGACCGGGCGCGATGGCTCACGCCTGTAATCCCCAGCACTTTGGGAGGCCGAGGCGGGCGGATCACGAGGCCAGGAGATTGAGACCATCCTGGCTAACATGGTGAAACCCCGTCTCTACTAAAAATACAAAAAATTAGCCGGGCGTGGTGGCGGTCGCCTGTAGTCCCAGCTACTCGGGAGGCTGAGGCGGGAGAATGGCGTGAACCCGGGAGGCGGAGTTTGCAGTGAGCCAAGATCGCGCCACTACACTCCAGCCTGGGCGACAGAGACGGAGAGACTCCGTCTCAAACAAAAAAAAAAAGTTGAACAGGAATTTATGAGTTGAGCTCTGTGCATAAGCCTTGCCGGACATCGTCTTATTTGAGTCTCATAAACCCACTAGGAGAGTTGATTTTTCTTATTTTACAGATAGGAAAATGAAGTAAGAGAACTTAAGTTATTTGCCCGAGGCCATCCTGGCAGGTCTGTGTTTGGGAGAGTGCTGTGACTCATGCTGGACTCTAACCCACGAGGGTTTCTCAGAGTCAGCAGTTGGGGGATGAAGAGGTGAAAAGTGTGACTGGCAGGAAATTCTGCAAGCAAGGAAAGGGAAAGAGAAATTAACTGGTGCAGGTCTGCGGGAAGAAATTGAGGCTGGATCCTCAAAATCACAGGAGGAAGCAGGCCCAGACCTCAGAGGCAGAACGAGAACGAAACCAGAGTTTAGAGTCAGAAGGAGGAGGAAACTAGACACCGGAGCCACGAGGAGAGGGCTGGATCCCCGGCTCACAGGGAGGAGGCCGGATCCCCAGCTGAGAGGGAGGAGGGGCCCGGACCCTAAGAGTGGGAAGGAAGGGGTCGGATCCCCTGATCCCCAGGAGGAGGGGACCCGGCTGCCTCCCGGTTGGGGCTGCTCGAGGGCGGGGCGCGGAAGGATCCGGGCGGGCCGTGCTGCGCCGCGCCACCCGGGATATATCTGTCCCCAGGCCCCGGGGCCGCCTCATTCCCTGTCCTCGGATCACAGTCTCTTCTCACTACAGCGTCGCCGCCTCTGCCTGCGTAGCCCCCAGCCATGGCTCTGTAGCCTCGACCCCTCTGTGCCCCCGGCCCGTCTCCGCGCTCACCACGCCTGCGCTCTCCGCTCCCACCGTCTTTCTTCAGCCGAGGCCGCCGCCGCCTCTCCTTGCTGCAGCCATGGAGTGAGTAACCGCTTACCTCTCCTTCTCCAACCGCCTTTCCCGCCCTTTCGCAGCTCGTGGCCCTCTTTAGGGAGCCCTGGGGGGTGGGGAGCGGCGAGCGGGGAATCACGGTCGCGCAGGCGCAGAAGAGGTACGGTGGGCCGAAGGCGCGCGGCTGCGCATGCGCACTGGGCCCGGGGCCGGGTGGGAGAGTTCTAGACTCGATGTTTGTCAGCCCGCGTGCAGCTGGGCCTGCGCACTCCAGGGGAGGGTGTGTTTTTTTTTTTTCTAAACGATTCTGCGTGCTTGGTTGTTCCTGCGCAGTAGCCCACCAGTGCCCCGTAGTGAATGAGCTGCGGACCCTGAATGGCCGCACATGCGCACTGATCCCCAAGAGGGCGGACATGTAAAAGCAATTGGACCGCTCGGGCGACGTAGCATGCGCTTTGGCCCTCGGCGCAGAGCCGCGTGTGGACGGGTGGCGTTCGGGTAGCCGTTCTCCGCCTACCCCCTCTATCCTCCTCCACCCTCCCTGCCCCACGTTGCTCTGGCTCATAGCCCAGCTTCCTTCCTTTTAAACCAGGCATCTGCTGAGTCGGGGACTGGCTTAGATTGACAGGGCATAAGGCGGGGCCCAGAGGCAACCCTCTAAGTGGGTGGGGCTAGAACCACTGTCGTCACGATGGGTGGGATTTCGGAAGCCCATTGTGAGAAGGGGCGGGGCTAAGCCAACCGTTAGTTGAGGGGTGGGGTTTCGATGGGACAAAGAGGCGGGGCCGCTGGGGAATCGGGGATGGGCGGAGCTAAATAAACAATGAGGGGCGTGGCTTGGAGGGGCAGGGGCAAAGCGAGGAGTGGGATTTGAGTGGATAACATTGCTGAAGGGCTGGGACCTGGGGCAGTTCCCCTGGGAACTGGTTTAGGATGGAAGCTAGGAAGGCAGTGGGGCCAAAAGGAAATATTTTAGAGGAAGGGGCGTGGCTGGAAGAAAATGTCCCTCGGATTGAGTTTTTCCTTGAGGCGAAATATTCTGAGGTGGATGGGAGGGGCCTAAGGTAATTCCCCTGGGAGACCTTTAGGTTTCTGTATTGGGGGAAGGGGTGGGGCGTCGGTCCTACCTTAGGACCTAAAGAAATTCCCTTGGGAGTGGGTGGGGCTCAGAGATTTGGGTAACGAAAGGGCAAATTTAGAATTCGGAGAGGCTGAGGCTTAGTGTTCTAAACGGTGGTTGGAAGAGGGAGGGAGGAGCCCCATGGACGTACCTGGGGGTGTGGCTTGGCTTCCCCTTGATTTTGGCCGGTGGATGAGGCTGTCCTGACCCCACCCACTCTTGTCTCATGCGTGTAGGTCTTCCACTTTCGCCTTGGTGCCTGTCTTCGCCCACCTGAGCATCCTCCAGAGCCTCGTCCCAGCGGCTGGTGCAGCCTCTCCTGTTGCCATCAGTGCCCAGCACCTGTGCTACAGCCATGTCACTCCTGGCGACCCTGGGGCTGGAGCTGGACAGGGCCCTGCTCCCAGCTAGCGGGCTGGGATGGCTCGTAGACTATGGGAAACTCCCCCCGGCCCCTGCCCCCCTGGCTCCCTATGAGGTCCTTGGGGGAGCCCTGGAGGGCAGGCTTCCGGTGGGGGGAGAGCTCCTGGCAGGTAAGGGCAGGTGGAAGGTGGAGCTGGGGAGTGGAGGGCAGTGGAAGATGGGGGAGGAAGAACTCATCCATGTATTCAGTAAATATTGAGTGCCTACAATGTGCCAGGCACTGTTTTAGGTGCTGAGGATACGGCTGGGAACAGGAAGAACATGGTCTGTGCCTTCCAGCAGCTCACACTGTGGGGAGTAGAGCAGAGATAAATTAAATGAGAGTGTATTGGAATAAGTCAGAAACATGTAGCAGCTGAGCTACAAAATGTCAAAGGGGACCTAATATAGAATGGGTAGCCAGAAAACCTTCTCCAAGTAGGTAACATGTTGACTGAGGCATAAATGATGGGAAGGAAGCCAGGCATGATGGCCTGTAATCCCAGCATTTTGGGAGGCCAAGGAGGGGAGAATTGCTTTAGTCCAGGAGTTCAGGACCTGGGCAACATAGCGAGACCTCACATCTATAGGAAAAAAAAAATTAGCCAGGCATGGTGGCGCACGCCTGTAGTCACAGCTACTTGGGAGGCTGAAGTGGGAGGATCGCTTGAGCCTGGGAGGTCTAGGCTGCAGTGAGCCAAGATGATGCCACTGCACTGCAGCCTGGGCAAAAGAGTGAAACCCTATCCCTTAAAATAAAAAAAAGTAGGGAAGGAATGAGGAAAACACCCAAGGGAAGAGCATTTTAGTTGGAGGGAACTGCATATGCAGAAGCCCTCAGGAAGCATGAATCATTTCATTCATTACTGTATCCCAAATGCTTGGCACATAGTGGGTTTTCAGTAATTAATGAGTAAAGATGAAACAAGGTGTATGTGTGTGTGTGTATCTGTGTGTGTGATGTGATCTAGTTTGCCTTTTAATAACAGAATAAATAGAGACACCACAGATACAGAGTACTGGGTAAAGGAGATGTTGGAATGGTTGAAGAAATGCTTGGTTGACTGTTGCTTGAGTCATTGGTTGGTTGGCTGGTTCTTTCTTTTTTCTTTTTTAATTTTTTTTTCCCCGGACCCTCTTATGGGTTAAGACTGATTCTTTCATTGGCTAATTTGTTGGGTTTTGGTTAACTGGTTCATTGGTTGATTAATGGGTTGATTGGTTGGTTGACTGATTTATTTGGTTGGTTGACTGATTCCCTGATTGATTGGTCGACTAGTTCATTGGTTGATTGGTTGGTTGGTTGGTTGGTTGGTTGGTTGGTTTGTTAGTTGGTTGGTTGATTGCTTGGTTGACTGGGTGGTTAGATGGTTGATTGTTGGTTGGTTGGTTGACTGGTTTATTGGTTTCTTCACTGGTTTGTTGGTTTATTGACTGGTTTGATGATTCAGTGGTTAGTTGTTTTACTGAATGAATGGGACAGATGCGCCTGAATGAGACGTGAGTGAGCACCCAACTAGGCAGAAGACCAGCAACTCAGGGAATTTTGTGTCCCTCCCCACTTTAATCCCAGGTGATGGCTTCTCTGACTGGATGACTGAGCGAGTTGATTTCACAGCTCTCCTCCCTCTGGAGCCCCCCTTACCCCCAGGCACCCTCCCCCAACCTTCCCCAACCCCACCTGACCTGGAAGCTATGGCCTCCCTCCTCAAGAAGGAGCTGGAACAGATGGAAGACTTCTTCCTAGATGCCCCGCTCCTCCCACCACCCTCCCCACCGCCACCACCACCACCACCACCACCACCACCAGCCCCCTCCCTCCCCCTGCCCCTCCCCTCCTTTGACCTCCCCCAGCCCCCTGTCTTGGATACTCTGGACTTGCTGGCCATCTACTGCCGCAACGAGGCCGGGCAGGGGGAGGTGGGGATGCCACCTCTGCCCCCGCCACAGCAGCCCCCTCCTCCTTCTCCACCTCAACCTTCTCGCCTGGCCCCCTACCCACATCCTGCCACCACCCGAGGGGACCGCAAGCAAAAGAAGAGAGACCAGAACAAGTCGGCGGCTCTGAGGTATCGCCAGCGGAAGCGGGCAGAGGGTGAGGCCCTGGAGGGCGAGTGCCAGGGGCTGGAGGCACGGAATCGCGAGCTGAGGGAACGGGCAGAGTCCGTGGAGCGTGAGATCCAGTACGTCAAGGACCTGCTCATCGAGGTGTACAAGGCCCGGAGCCAGAGGACCCGTAGCTGCTAGAAGGGCAGGGGTGTGGCTTCTGGGGGCTGGTCTTCAGCTCTGGCGCCTTCATCTCCCTGCCTCCACCTTCATTCCAAACCCCTCTCGGCCAGGCGCAGTGGCTTATGCTTGTAATCCCAGCACTTTGGGAGGCCAAGGCAGGAGGATCGTTTGAGGCCAGGAGGTCAATACCAGCCTGGGCAACATAGTAAGACCCTGTCTCTATTAAAAAAAAAAAAATCAACCCTTCTTCCCCACAAAACCACCCAACTTCTCTCTACTTTTATCTTTTCATCCTCTGTCTCTGCTTTTATCACCTCTCTTGCATATTTCTGGATCTTCTTACCTCCTCTGTCGTTCAAATCATGAAATGTTTGGCCTTAGTCAACGTCTATGCCCGTCACGTAACAGCCGAGGCACCGAGGCCCACAGGGAAGCAGCTGGGAGCTTGGAAACCTGGTCTCTTGAATTTCAAACCTGGTTTCTTGCAGGTGGTTGTCTGGGGTGGGTGGAGTGGCGACAGGATAGAGCTGAAGGACTATGCAAATAAGGAAGTAAGTCAGGGCGGGCTTTGAGAAGGGGACTCATATCCTACAGGCAAAAAGCAGGCTAGGCGACCTTGGGACACTACGTTAAGGGAGGGAGGCTAAAGGCTGCCAGGTTTGCAGTGCGGGAAGATGAGCAGGAGGGGCAGGGCAGGGCTGTAGTTGGTGACTGGGTGCTCATTTTAGCTCTGAGAAAAAAATCAGTGTTTTGTGAAGGTGTTGGAGAGGGGCTGTGTCTGGGTGAGGGATGGCGGGGTACTGATTTTTTTGGGAGGTTATGAGCAAAAATAAAACGAAACATTTCCTCTGGCCTGTGCATCTTGTCTTTGAAGAAGCAGCTGGGGAGAGGTGGCCTTGTAACCTCAGCACTTTGAGAGGCTGAGGTGGGCAGATCACCTGAGGTCAGGAGTTCAAGACCAGCCTGACCAACAAGGGGAAACCCCGTCTCTACTGAAAATACAAAATTAACCGGGTGCGGTGGCGTGTGCCTGTAATCCCGGCAACTTGGGAGGCTGAGGCAGGAGACTCGCTTGAGCCCAGGAGATGGAGGTTGCAGTGAGCTGAGATCGTGCTATTGCACCCCAGCCTGGGAAACAAGATTGAAACTTCGTCTCAAAAAAAAAAAAAAAAAAAAAAAAAAAAAAGCAGGGGCCGGGCGTGGTGGCTCATGCCTGTAATCCCAGCACTTTGGGGGGCCAAGGCGGCAGATCATGAGGTCAGGAGATCGAGCCCATCCTGGCTAACACGGTGAAACCCTGTCTTTGCTAAAAATATGAAAAATTAGCTGGGCGTGGTGGCGGGCGCCTGTAGTCCCAGCTACTCAAGAGGCTAAGGCAGGAGAATCACTTCAACCTGGGAGGCGGAAGGCAGAGCTTGCAGTGAGCCTAGATTGCGCCACTGCACTCCAGCCTGGGCGACAGAGCAATACTCTGTCTCCAAAAAAAAAAAAAAAAAAAAAGCCAGACAATAATAAAGATAACAGGGTGGGTGCAGTGGCTCATGCCTGTAATTCCAGCACTTTGGGAGGCTATGCCAGGTGAATTGCTTGAGCCCAGGAGGTGGAAACCAGCCTGGGCAACATAATGAGATCTCATCTCTACAAAAAATAATTTAAAAAAAAATGGCTGGGTGCTGTGGCTTACGCCTGTAATCCCAACACTTTGGGAGGCCAAGGTGGGTGGATCACCTGAGGTCAGGAGTTCGAGACCAGCCTGACCAACATGGTGAAATCCCGTTTCTACTAAAAATACAAAAAGCCGGGTGTGGTGGTGGGCACCTGTAATCCCAGCTACTTGGGAGGCTCAGGCAGGAGAATCCCTTGAACTTGGGAGGCAGAAGTTGCAGTGAGTCGAGATCGCGCCATTGCATTCCAGCCTCAGCCACAAGAGTGGAACTCCATCTCAAACAAAAAAAAAGAGAATAAAAGAAAAGAAAAAAATTAGTGGGGCAAGGTGGTGTGCACCTGTAGTCCTACATACTTGGGAGGCTGAGGCAGGAGGATCACTTGAGGCCAGAAGTTGGAGACCAGCCTTGGCAGCATAGCAAGATGCTGTCTCTATAAAAAAAAAAAACTAAGTGGGGCCGGGTGCCTTGACTCAACGTCTATAATCCCAGCACTTTTGGAGGCAAAGGCAGATGGATCATTTGAGGTCAGGAGTTCAAGACCAGCCTGGCCAGCATGGTGAAACTCAGTCTCTACTAAAAATACAAAAAAAAATTAGCCAGGCGTGGTGGCACATGCCTGTAGTCCCAGCTACCTGGGAGGCTGAGGCAGGAGAATGGCTTGAACCCAGGAGGCGGAGGTTGCAGTGAGCCGAGATCGCGCCATTACACTCCAGCCTGGGCAACAGAGCAAGACTCTGTCTCGAAAAAAAAAAAAAAGCAAAGAAAAAGAAAAAAAATTAGCTGGGCGTGGTGGCATGAGCCTGTAGTCTGTAGTCCCAGGTACTTAGGAGGCTGAGGCAGGGGGATTGCTTAAGCCCAAAGGTTGAGGCTGCAGTGAGCCATGTTCGCGCCATTGCATTCCAGCCTGGGTGACAGAGCAAGACCCTGTAAAAAAAAAAAAAAAAAAAAAAAGACTGGGCGCGGTGGCTTATGCCTGTAATCCCAGCACTTTGGGAGGCCGAGGCGGGTGGATCACGAGGTCAGGAGATCAAGACCATCCTGGCTAACACAGTGAAACCCTGTCTCTACTAAAAGTACAAAAAATTAGCCGGGTGTGGTGGCGGGCGCCTGTGAGATCATGCCACTGCACTCCAGCTTGGATGACAGAGTGAGACTCCATCTCAAAAGAACAAACAAACAAACAATAAATAAATAAATACATAAAAGAAAAAAGAAAAAAAAGTTCTCCACCGAGCAGCAAAGCATCTTTCTTTGCAACAGTGCAGAATTTTACCAGAGCCTTGTGTGTGTGGACAACAGCGACGGTGAAGAAATCCCCCCACTTTTCTGGCCCAGGTGTAGTGGCTGACACCTGTAATCCCTACACTTTGGGAGGCCAAAGTGGGAGGATCGTATGAGCCCGGGAGCTTGAGAACAACCTGGGCAACATAGCAAGACCCTGTCTCTACAAAAAGTTTAAAAAAAACTAACAACAAAAAAGAAATCCTCCCGCTTTTTTGCATTCCAGGAGATGGCTTATTGAGAAGAACCACCCTTCCATATATGACTTAGATAAGAGTTGAGGATGAACCCCTTGTCTAAGACAAGGGCAGACATAGACCCTCCAAATTCCCATTTATTTGTCTCATACATGATTAGCTGAACTGTTTTGTCCCCAGTGATCAGTTGAAACGAAATGCTTGTTTAACCTGACTTACTCTCCTCACTGCCAGGCCTCTGAATTTCAGTCCATCCACAGCCTCAGCCAGAATACAGCCCCTCCTTAAGCACCTCTCCTGAGAAGAATAAAACATTCCCTGGTCGATTGTCCTGTACAATAGCCCTTACATCTTATTTTCCCACAGCTGGTTCTTTCTAGCCTTGTTTACTCCTCCCTATAAAAGAAAAAGTCCTTGGCTGTGCACATGGCCTGCGCCTGTGGTGCCAGCACTTTGGGAGGCTGAGGAGGATCCCTTGAGTTCTGGAGTTCCAGAGCAGCCTGGGCAACATAGTGAGACCCCATCTCTACAAAAAAATTAAAAATTAGCCGTGCATGGTGGCACGGCAGTGAGCTGAGATTGCACCACTGCACTCCAGCCTAGTGACACAGTGAGACTCTGTCTCAAAAAAAAAAAAAAAAAAGGAAAAAAACCTGCCCAATTCTTGTCTCACTTGCAAATCTTTTGCTTCTCTCTATTGCAATATCCTCACCTTTATAGCAATAGTCCCTTTCCCACCTTAAAAAAATCCTTTCAAATAAAGTTTCTCTCCTCAAGGCTGCAGTGAGCCATGATTGTGTCTGGGTGACAGAGCCAGACTGGGTCTCTAAATAAAGTCTCCTTACCAACTATGATTTTTTTAAATTGAGGTGAAATTCACATAATAGAAAACCATTTTACAGGGAACATTTCACAGAACAGCGGCATTTAGTACATTCGCGGTGCTGTGCAACTACTGCCTCTCTTTCCTAATCACTTACCACTCCAAAAGAAAACCTCATCCCCGCTAAGCAGTTACTTCCCACTTCTGCCTTCCTGATGATGTGTTTCGTATTTGTATTCATTGAATGCTTGCAATTCCATGAAGTGGGGAAGTAAGTGTAACTCTGTTTTTTTTTGTTTTTTTTTTTTTTTTTTTTTTTTTTAGACGGAGTCTTACTCTGTCGTCCAGGCTGGAGTGTAGTGGCACGATCTTGGCTCACTGCAACCTCTGTCTCCCGAGTTCAAGCGATTCTCCGGCCTCAGCCTCCTGAGTAGCTGGGACCACAGGTGCACGCCACCAAGTCCAGATAATTTTTGTATTTTTAGTAGAGACGGGGTTTCACCATGTTGGCCAGGCTGGTCTCGCCTCCTGACCTCACGTGATCCGCCCGCCTCGGCCTCCCAAACTGCTGGAACTACAGGTGTGACCCACCGCGCCGGTCGTGAAATGATTTCTTACTGTGAGTCATGGTCAGAAAAGTTTGGAAGCCGCTGGTAGGCGCCCCACCAGCTTGACATACTGATTTTCAGACAATAGCCGGTTTGCAAATCCCACGCTTCCAAAATCTATCATTTCTGGCCTCTGGGCGGAGCTGTCTTAGCAGGAATCTGCCGCCAGGTGGCGCGCGTACCCCGCCGGGAGTGGGTTTTGCTCCATCCCAGACTCAGACCGTCCAAGCCGGTGATTTCCTTCTGGTGGGTTTATGGGGACTAGAAGCCCTGACTTCGAATACAGTTCACAAAGCAGACGCATGCAGGGGGTTTTAGAAGGGAAGTGGCTCTCCTAAGACTCTATTTCTCCAGAGAGCTCATTAAATGCCTCCCGCGCCAGAAGAGGTCCCCGCCCCCGGAGCTCGCATCCCAGTGGGGAGGACACACACGAACCCCATTCCCGACCCCGTCAGTGCAGGGAGGCTCCGGCCTGGGGCCGAAGAGCCGAGTCTCTCTGGTGCCTGACAGCACGGGGTAGAGCCCCGCCCGGCCACCTGCTGACTGTGTGACCTTGGGAATAGTGCTTGGCCTCGCTGTGCCTTGGTTCCCTCCACTATAAAATGGCAGTGATAACA
This sequence comes from Pongo pygmaeus, assembly GCF_028885625.2. Lineage (NCBI taxonomy): Eukaryota > Metazoa > Chordata > Mammalia > Primates > Hominidae > Pongo > Pongo pygmaeus. The sequence goes on from NC_072393.2 coordinate 56,088,810, forward strand.
GCAGCCACTTCATAGGGTTCCGGGCATTGCGTAAGTTAATACATGCAAAGCGCTCAGAAGGGATGGGCATGTTTGTCGAACCCGTTGTTAAAAATTCCCATTTTAGGCTGGGCGCGGTCACTCACACCTGTAATCCCAGCACTTCGGGAGGCCGAGGCGGGCGGATCACCTAAGGTCAGGAGTTCGAGACCAGCCTGGCCAACATGGTGAAACCCCGTCTCTACTAAAAATACAAAAATTAGCCAGGCGTGGTGGCATGCGCCTGTAATCCCAGCTATTCGGGAGGCTGAGGCAGGAGAATCGCTTGAACCCGGGAGGCGGAGGTTGCAGTGAGATGAGATCACACCACTGTACTCCAGCCTGGGTGACAGAGTGAGACCCTGTCTCAAAAAAAAAAAAAAATTCTTATTTTACAGAAGAGAAAACCAAGGACAAGAACAGGGTAGTGAATCACCAAGCTCACATTTTTTTTTTTTTTCCTGCAGGAAGATCTCCAAGTTGAGTCCAGTGGTCTGACTCCCAGCCCAGATGGCCTTCCCTCTGCCTTGTGCTTGCTTGCTTGGGGTGGAAATGGAGCCAGCTCCCTTGGGATAGCTGCTCAAGCCCCAGGTGAAATCCTCCCGCAGAGGACATTGGCCCCCTGTTGGCATCAGTGCTGGGACTCGAATGAAGCTCTGTTTCTGCCTGGGTCAGGAAAATAGCTAGACTAAATAAATAAGTCATTGTAATGTCACAGGGTGAACCCCCAAATTGGGATTCAGCCTGGGAGGCCACATGAGTTGTTGGCTTCGTGCAGAAAAGAATTCAAGAGTGAGCCAACTCTTGAACAAAGTGAAGGCAAGTTTATTAAGAAAGTGAAGGAGGCCGGGCGCGGTGGCTCACGCCTGTAATCCCAGCACTTTGGGAGGCCGAGGTGGGAGGATCACTTGAGTCCAGGATTTCGAGACCATCTTGGGCAACATGGCGAAACCCTGTCTCTACAAACAATACAAAAATTAGCTGGGTGTGGTGGTGTATGCCCGTAATCCCAGCTACTTGGGAGGCTGAAGTAGGAGAATCACTTGAACCCAGGGGGCGGAGGTGGCAGTGAACCGAGATTGCGCCATTGCACGCTAGCCTGGGTGACAGAGCAAGACTCTGTTTTAACAACAAAAATAATAATAATAATAATAATAAGGCCGGGCGCGGTGGCTCACGCCTGTAATCCCAGCACTTTGGGAGGCCGAGGTGGGCGGATCATGAGGTCAGGAGATCGAGACCATCCTGGCTAATATGGTGAAACTGTGTCTCTACTAAAATTACAAAAAAAAAAAAAAAAAAAAATTAGCAGGGCGTGGTGGCAGGCACCTGTACTCCCAGCTACTCGGGAGGCGGAGGCAGGAGAATGGCGTGAACCCGGGAGGCGGAGCTTGCAGTGAGCCAAGATCGCACCACTGCACTCCAGCCTGGGCGAGAGTGAGACTCTGTCTCAAAAAAAAAAAAAAAAAAAAGAATATAGGCTAAAATAAACAAAGGACTGCCACCACGGCCACGGCCACTAGCGACACCTCACCAGGGGCCAAAGCATGTATTTCCCAGAGCCTGAGAGCCGCATGCCTGGGGCTGCTGCCATTGACAGCAGTCCTGTCCCTGCACCGGCAGCAGTGCCACGCACATTTGTACATGCCCCGAGGACAGGATCTCCTTGCCGACAACTGCCACTACCACTGCCACCCAAGCATGCCACATAGCAGCCAAGGGATTGCCCCAGCCTGTTTACCACCTGCACCCATGTGCACCACCACAGGGCCTGAGGACGGGCCCACCCAGTCAGGCACTGCTCCCCACAATACCCAAGCATGCTGCCCAGGGCCCTGGCATTGCCCTGCCTCATCTGCCACCACTGGTATCTATGTACTCCTCCTGGGGGTCTGAGGATGGGTCTACCCAGCCTGCTGCCACTATCACCACTGGCACACACTGACATACATCACCCACCTAGCCCATCTCAGCCACCAGTAACACCAGTGTGTGCTGCCTAGGAAGTTAAGGGTTGTCCCACCATTGCCACTGCCATCACTCATGCCATGCATGGAGCCCAGGGACCCAAGGAGCCACTCATCATCCTTGCTGACTGCTGCCCCTGCTGGCACCAAAGTGAGCCACGTGGAGGCACATGAATTGGCCCATCTGGACCGGTTAACACCAGTGCTTGTGTATACCCCCAAAGGCCAAAGGATAGGTGTGCTCAGCCTGCCTCTGTCACCACTGGAGGCCAAGGATTGATCCACCTGGCATCCCATCACCAGCAAAGTCTCAATACAGCCTCCACTGACAACCACATCCTAAGCCACTGAGGAAGTCAGACACTACTAATGCTGTTTGTAGCTGAAAAAATCATAGAGACTACATGACTGCACGCTAGAATCAAAGCTAAAGAGCATTACCCACTGAACACCACAGATATGTCTTCATGAAAAAGTCTTCCGTTATAAGAGCCAATCCAAAAAATAGGAAGAAGTGACTGTTACACCAGACGCGCAAAAATCAATGTAGGGACATCAGAGACTTGAAAAAGCAAGAAAATGTGAAACCTCCAAAGGAATGTGATAATTCTCACAGAACAAATTCCAATGAAAAAGAAATTTATAAAATGCCAGTGTGGGCGGCAAAGCCATCCAGGTGCCGAGGCAAGAGACCAAGGGCACGAGCTGTTCCAGTGTAATACAATATATAAAACAAGAGTTATACTAGATCTAGATCATAGACATGATTATATACATTATTAATCATTAGTTTGTAGCAATTACTCTTTATTCCAATATTATAATAATCCTCGCTCTACAATCATAACCTAGGAAAAACCAGGCCATACAGAGATAGGAGCTGAGGGGACATAGTGAGGTGTGACCAGAAGACAAGAGTGCGAGCCTTCTGTTATGCCCAGACAGGGCCACCAGAAGGGCTCCTTGGTCTAGAGGTAACGCCAGCATCTGGGAAGACGCCCGTTGCCAAGCGGACGGTGGTCTAGCGGTAGCCTCAGTGTCAGGGAAGAACACCTGCTACTTAGCAGACCGGGAAAGGGAGTCTCCCTTTCCCCGGGGGAGTTTAGAGAAGACTCTACTCCTCCACCTCTTGTGGAGGGCCTGACATTAGTCAGGTTTGCCCGCAGTTATCCGGAGGCCTAACCGTCTCCCTGTGATGCTGTGCTTCAGTGGTCACGTTCCTAGTCCGCCTTCATGTTCCATCCTGTACACTCGGCTCTGCCTTCTAGATAGGAGTGGCAAAATTAGTGAAAGTACTAAAAGTCTCTGATATGCAGAAATAATGGCGTAAGGTGTCTTTCTCTTTGTCTCCTCTCTCTCTCTGCCTGGGCTGCCAGGCATGGAAGGGCCTCCTGTCCAGTGGACACGTGACCCAGGTGACCTTACCTATCACAGGAGATGACTCACACTCCTTACCCTGCCCCTTTTGCTTTGTATCCAATAAATAACAGCGCAGCCAGACATTCGGGGCCACTACCGGTCTCCGCGTCTTGGTGGTAGTGGTGCCCCCCGGGCCCAGCTGTCTTTTTTTTCATCTTTGTCTTGTGTCTTTATTTCTACAATCTCTTGTCTCCGCACACCGGGAGAAAAACCCACCGACCCTGTGGGGCTGGTCACTACAGCCAGAAAAAGGATTCAAAATATTGCTATTAAAGAATTTCACTGAGGGCCGGGCATGGTGGCTCACGCCTGTAATCCCAGCACTTTGGGAGGCTAAAGTGGGTGGATCACAAGGTCAGGAGTTCGAGACCAGCCTGGCCAACATGGTGAAACCCTGTCACTAATAAAAATACAAAAATTAGGCCGGGTGCGGTGGCTCATGCCTGTAATCCCAGCGCTTTGGGAGGCCGAGGCAGGTGGATCATCTAAGGTCAGGAGTTCAACACTAGCCTGACTAACATAGCGAAACCCTGTCTCTACTAAAAATACAAAACTTAGCCGGGCTTGGTGGTGGGCGCCTGTAATCCCAGCTACTTAGGAGGCTGAGGCAGGAGAATCACTTGAACCCAGGAGGCGGAGGTTGCAGTAAGCCAAGATTGTGCCACTGCTCTCCAGCCTGAGTGACAGAGCGAGACTGTGTCTCAAAAAACAAACAAACAGCCCAGGCGCGGTGGCTCACGCCTGTAATCTCAGCACTTTGGGAGGCCGAGGTGGGTGGATCACGAGGTCAGGAGATCAAGACCATCCTGGTTAACACGGTGAAACCCTGTCTCTACTAAAAATATTAAAAAATTAGCTGGGCGTGCTGGCGGGCACCTGTAGTCCCAGCTACTCCGGAGGCTGAGGCAGGAGAATGGCATGAACCTGGGAGGCAGAGCTTGCAGTGAGCCTAGATCGCGCCACTGCACTCCAGCCTGGGCGACAGAGCAAGACTCTGTCTCAAAAAACAAAACAAAACAAAACAAAAAAACCCCAAAACCAAAAAACTTTCAAGTCTCTAGGCATAGAAGGAACATATCTCAACACAATAAAGGCCATATACGACAAACTCACAATGAACGTTATACTCAATGGGGAAAAGCTGAAAACCTTTTCTCAAAGAACTAGAATAAGACAAGGAAGTCTACCTCTACCACTCCTATTAAACATAGTACCAGAAGCCCTAGCCAGAGCAATCAGACAAGATAATGAAACAAAAGGTGTCCAGATTGGAAAACAGGAAGTCAAATAGTCCCTATTTGCAGACTGCATGATCTTATACTTAGAAAATCTTCATCAAAAAACTTTTAGGTCTGATAAACCAATTGTGGCAGGATACAAAATCAACATACAAAAATCAGTAGCAAATCTATACACCAATAATGAACTGGCTGAAAAAGAAATCACAAAAGCAATCCCATTTATAATAGCTACCAAAAAAAAACTTAGGAATAAATTTAACCAAGGAAATGAAAGACTTTGACAAGAAAAACTACAAAACACTGATGAAAGACGCTGAAGATGCAAACGAATGGAAAGGCATCTTGTACTCATGGATTGGAAGAATATTGTTAAGATAACATTACTACCCAGAGCAACCTATGGATTGAATGCAATCCCTAGCAAGAAACCAATGACAATTTAGGAAAAGCAATCCTAAAATTCGTATGGAACCAAAAAAGCTTGAATAGCCAGAGCAATCCTGGGCAAAAAGAACAAAGCTGGAGGCACCACACTACTTGACTTCAGAATGTATTATAAAGCTATAATAACCACAACAGCATGGTGTTGCTATAAAAACAGACACACAGACCAGTGGAACAGAACAGAGAACCCAGAAATAAACCCACATATTTACAGCCAACTGATTTTCAACGAAGGTGCCAAGAACTTACACTGGGAAAAGGACATCCTCTTCAATAGATGGTGTTGCGAAAACTGGGCGTCCATATGCAGAAGAATGAAGTTAGACCCCCATCTCTCACCATATACAAAAACCAACTCAAAATGGAATAGAAACTTAAGCGTGAGACCTGAAAGTATAAAACTACTAAAATGAAACATAGGAAAAATTATCCAAGACATTGGTCTAGGCAAAGATTTTATGGTTAAGACTTCAAAAAAACAGGCAACAAAAACAAAAATAGACAGTTGGGACTACATTAAACCAAAAGCTTCTATGCAGCAAAGGAAACAGCCAATGGAATGAAGAGACAGTATGTTGAATGGGAGACAATATTTGCAAATTATTCATCTGACCAAGGACTAATATCCAGAATATACAAGGAATGCAAACAACTCAACGCAAAAGAATAACCACATTAAAAAGCAAGCAAAGGACATGAATAGACATTTCTAAAAATAAGACATAATGGTCGGGCACGGTGGCTCATGCCTGTAATCCCAGCACTTTGGGAGGCCGAGGCAGGTGGATCACCTGAGGTCAGGAGTTCGAGACCAGCCTGGCCAACATGGTGAAACCCTGTCTCTACTAAAAATATATATATATAAAAATTAGCTGGGCATGGTGGTGCATGCATGTAGTCCTAGCTACCCAGGGGGCCAAGGCAGCAGACTCGCTTGAACCTGGGAGGTAGAGGTTGCAGTGTGCTGAGATCACACCATTGCACTCCAGCCTGGGCGACAGAGTGAGACTCCATCTTAAACAAACAAAAAAAGCAGACATACAAATGGCCAACAGGAATATGAAAAAATATTCTAATCCCTAATCATCGGAGAAATGCAAATAAAAACCACAGTGAGATATCATCTTACCCTGGTTAGAATGGCTATTATAAAAAAGACAAAAAATAACATGCCTGGAAAGATTCCATCCCAGAAAAGGGAACTCTTCTACACTGTTGGTGGAAATGCAAATTAGTGTAGTAATTATGAGAAGAGTATGGCAATTTCTTCAAAAACTAAACCTAGAACTACCATATGAGTCAGCAATCCCACTACTGGGTATGTATCCAAAAGAAAGGAAGTCAATATATCAAAAGGATACCTGCACCCCTATGTAGATTACACCACTATTCATAACAGTAAAGATACGGAATCAACCTAAATGTCTATCAATTTATCTATTTCTTTTATAAGAAAATCCTCTCAGGCTGGGTGCAGTGGTTCATGCCTATAATCCCAGCACTTTGGGAGGCCGAGGTGGGTGGATCACGAGGTCAGGAGATTGAAACCATCCTGGCTAACATGGTGAAACCCCGTCTCTACTAAAGATATAAAAAATTAGCTGGGCGTGGTGGCAGGCGCCTGTAGTCCCAGCTACTTGGGAGGCTGAGACAGGAGAATGGCGTGAACCTGCAAAGAGGAGCTTGCAGTGAGCCGAGATCGCACCACTGCACTCCAGCCTGGGCGACAGAGTGAGACTCTGTCTCAAAAAAAAAAAATCTTTATCCTCATTGTTTTCACGTTGGGTAGGCTGAGGAGGAAGAGGAAGAGGAGAGACTCATTTTGCTGTCTCAGGGGTGGCAGAAGAGGAAGAAAATCTGTGTATAACCCAGTGTAAACTTGTGCTGTTCAAGGGTCAGCTGTACACACACAGAGACACACAAAACATGCATAATACAATTGAACACTACTCAGCCATACGATAAAGAAATCCTGCCATTTGCAACAACAGAAATTAACCCTAAATCAGAGGTAGACAAATACCGTGTGATCTCACGGATGCGTGGAATCCACAGAAGTCAAACTGTCACTAGAGAGTTGTCCAGGTTCTTGGTGTGTTGAACAAAGAATTGAACAAAATGCACAAATCAAGTAACAAAAGAAAATGCAAGGAGGGAAAAACCAACAGAAGAATGGAGTAACAAAAGCACAGATTTTTTTAAGTTCTAGGGTACATGTGCAGGACATGCAGCTTTGTTACACAGGTAAATGTGTGCCATGGTGGTTTGCTGCACCTATCAACCCATCACCTAGGTATTAAGCCCAGCATGCATTAGCTGTTTTTCCTAATCCCGTCCCTCCCCCGACCCCTTGACAGGCCCCAGTGTGTGTTTTTCCCCTTCCTGTGTCCATGTGTTCTCATTGTTCAGCTCCTACTTATAAGTGAGAACATGTGGTGTTTGGCTTTCTGTTCCTGTGTTGGTTTGCTGAGGATAATGGCTTCTGGCTCCATCCATGTCCCTGCAAAGGACATGATCATCCTTTTTTCTGGCTGCATAGTATTCCATGGTGTATATGCACCACATTTTCTTTTTCTTTTCTTTTTTCTTTTTCTTTTTTTTTTTTTGAGACAGAGTCTTACTCTGTTGCCCAGGCTGGAGTGCAGTGGCGTAATCTTGGCCCACTGCAAACTCCACCTCCCGCATTCAAGTGATTCTCCTGCCTCAGCCTCCCGAGTAGCTGGGACTACAGGCACCTGTCACCATACCCGGCTTTTTTGTATTTTTAGTAGAGATGGGATTTCATCATGTTGGCCAGGATAGTCTCCACCTCTTGACCTCGTGATCCACCCGCCTCAGCCTCCCAAAGTTCTGGGATTACAGGCGTGAGCCACCGCACCTGGCCCACCGCATTTTCTTTATCCGGTCTATCATTGATGGGCATTTGGGTTGATTCCAGGTCTTTGCTATTGTGAACAGAAAAGCACAGATTTATTGAAGACAATTCAGAGTGGGAGCGGGATCGAGCCAGCAGCTCAAGAGCCTCCCCCAATTAAGGTTTGTAATAAGCTAGAAGGAACCCGGCAACACCCCTAGGCACCCTTCAGAGGCTTCCAATTGGTTAGATGCTATGAAGGATTGGCTCACCACCAATCAGTGGCCGTAGTGGAGACCCGGCCCGCAGTCAATCAGAGGCTGATGTGGCTTGTTATCACCGGAGTGAAGACGTGACCTGTACGCCACACCTGCTGCTCTCCTGCCTGTAGGAACTGGCTGCACCTGCTGAACACCTGTTCCCCTAATCCCCTATTCTCTTGCCACAAAACTCATGGAAACAAAGTAGAATTAGAACCGCGGTTGCTGGGGGCTAAGAGGAGAGAAAAACAGACAGATATCGGTCAAAGGGTAGAAACTTGCGTTTACAAGATCGGGTCAGCTCGGCATGGTGGCTCACACCTGTAATCTTAGCAATTTGGAGGCTGAGGCGGGAGGATTGCTTGAGGCCAGGACTTTGAGACCAGCCTGGGCAACATAGTGACATCTCGTTTCTTTTTTTCTTTTCTTTTTTTTGAGACAGAGTTTTGCTTTTGGCGTCCAGGCTGGAGTGCAATGGCGCGATTTAAGCTCACTGCAGCCTCTGCCTCGCGGGTTTAAGTAATTCTCCTGCCTCAGCCTCCCTAGTAGCTGGGATTATAGGCACCCGCCACCATGCCCTGCTAATTTTTGTATTTTTAGTAGTGACGGCATGATTACAGGCGTGAGGCACCGCGCCCTGCCATGAGATCCCGTTTCTACTAAATAAATAAATAATAATTAGCTGGGTGTGATGGCATGTGCCTGTGGTCCTAGCTACTTAGGAGGCCGAAGTGGGAGGATCACTTGAGCCCAGGAGATTGAGGCTGCAGTGAGTTGCAGTGCCACTGCACTCCAGCCTGGGTGGCAGAGCAAGACCCTGTCTCAACAAACAAACAACCAACAATCAGTTCTGGGAGTCTGCTGTACAGTATGGTGTATAGTTAACAATACTGTATCACATACTTGAAATTTGTTAACAGAGTACATCTTAAGTGTTTCTGCCACACACACACAAAGAGAACTGTGGAGGTGGCTGGGCACGGTGGCTCATGCCTGTAATCCCAGCACTTTGAGAGGCCGAAAAGGGCAGATCACTTGAGGTCAGGAGTTCGAGATTAGCCTGGCCAACATGGTGAAATCCTGACTCTAATAAAAATACAAAAATTAGCCAGGCATGCTGGCACGCGACTGTAATCCCAGCTACTCAAGAGGCTGAGGCAGGAGAATCACTTGAAACCCGGGAGGTGGAGGTTGCAGTGAGCTGAGATTGCACCATTGCACTCCAGCCTGGGTGACAGAGCGAGACTTGTTCTCAAAAAAAAAAAAAAAGACAAAAAGGAGAGAGACCTATGGAGGTGATGGAACAGGTTAATTGGCAGATTTGTAGTACTCATTTCAGAATGTATACAAACATAAAAACATCATGTTCATGGTAAATATACTCAATTTTTATCTTTCAGTTATGCCTCAAAAATCTGGAAAAAAAAAAACCCCTATAGAGTGGAGAAGGAAGCAAGTGGGGCAGAGGGAGAAACGAGCTGAGACACAGACCAACCCCAGCGTCAGCTGAGCCTTCAGAGACTTCTGAGGCTGGAACTGCCCTGCAGAGGCCACCATCAGGGCCAGGATGGTCAGAACTTTATACCTAGTGGGCTCCCCTAAGAAAAGGTGTGACTCAGGTGAGGGACTCACTGCACACACGCCTCTGTTGGATACTTTATTTATTTATTTTTGAGATAGAGCCTCACTCTGTTGCCCAGGCTGGAGTGCAGTGGTGCAGTCTCGGCTCACTGCAACCTCTGCCTCTTGGGTTCAAGCGATTCTCCTGCCTCAGCCTCCTGAGTAGCTCAGATTACAGGTGCCCACCATCATACCCAGCTAATTTTCTTGTATTTTTAGTAGAGATGGGGTTTCACCATGTTGGCCAAGATGGCCTCAATCTCCTGATCTCGTGATCCACCTGCCTTGGCCTCCCAAAGTGCTGGGATTACAGGTGTGAGCTACTGTGCCTGGCCTTATTTATTTATTTTTGAGACAGAGCCTCACTCTGTTGCCCAGGCTGGGGTGCAGTGGTGCAATCTCAGCTCGTTGCAACCTCTGCCTCCTGAGTTCAAGTGATTCTCGTGCCTCAGCCTCCCGAGTAGCTGGGTCTACAGGTGTGCACCACCACATCTGGCTAATTTTTGTATTTTTGGTAGAGATGGGGTTTCACCATGTTGGCCAGGCTGGTCTTGAACTCCTGACCTCATGTGATCTGCCTGCCTTGGCCTCCCAAAGTGCTGGGATTACAGGTGTGAGCCACTGCGCCCAGCCTGGATGCTTTATTTTAATGACTTCCTTTCTGTCCCACTACAGCCCTGTGATTTAGGCTTATTGTGTCCATTTTACTGAGGAGTAAGATGACTTGCTCAAACTCAGGCTTTATTTATTCATTTATTTATTTAGAGACAGAGTCTCACTCTGTTGCCCAGGCTGGAGTGCAGTGGGACGATCTCGGCTCACTGCAACCTCCGCCTCCCGGGTTCAACCAATTCTCTGCCTAGTCTCCTGAGTAGCTGGGATTACAGGCACCCACCACCATGCCCAGCTAATTTTTGTATTTTTAGTAGAGACGGGGTTTCACCATCTTGCCCAGGCTGGTCTTGAACTCCTGACTTGTGATCCACCCACCTCAGCCTCCCAAAGTGTTGAGATTACAGGCATGAGTCACCATGCCCAGCCTTTTTTTTTTTTTTTTAATGTTAAAATGGGAACCACTCGGACTTGGTTCTCTCACTCTCCCTCTTCTGAAGGAAGAGCATGGTCATCAACGGGGAATGGCGGTTGCGGCAAACAACTCCAGGAGCTGGTTTCTCGTTCTGGAGAGCACCCTGTGCCTCCTCTGCCTGGTTTCCTGTGCTTTACACATCCAGAGAAGCTTCTGTAGTAATGAACCATAGACACGATGCCTCAAAGTGTCATCTTCAAACTCGCTCTGAATTGAAAGTATAATCTTCAGCCAGCTGTGGTGGCTCACGTCTGTAATCCCAGCACTTTGGGAGGCAGAGGCGGGCAGATTGCTTGAGCCCAGGGGTCCGAGACCAGCCTGGGAAACAAGGCAAAACCCTGTCTCTACTAAAAATGTAACAATGAGCCTGGCATGGTGGCTCACAATTGTAGTCCCAGCTACTCGGGAGGCTGAAATGGGAGGATCACTTCAACCTGGCAGGTTGAGGCTACAGTGAGCTGAGATTGCACCACTGGACTCTGGCCTGGGGGACAGAGTCAGACACTGTCTCAAAAAAAGTGTAATCTTCAAACTCAAGCTCTTCATTGGGGATGGGGCTGAAATCTGAGTCCAGTTCTGGCCATCACACCAGTGAGACTCCCACACACTTGCTGGTGTCCTGTTTCTATGGAGAACTCTTCACTTTGGAACCATCCCTGACGTCTTCCTCTCCAACTGAAGCCCAAAGCCTGGGCCCCTCAGGGGCTGTCCCTTATGGATCTTGATCTCTGAGTACTCGGTGGTGCTGGGGGCCTCCTGGTCCGCAGGATCCCGGAGCCTCAGGCCCTGGAAGCTGAGGGAGGCGTAGTGGAGCTCCTGCTCTTCCCCCTCTCCCAGGGTGGGGGTGGCTGCACCTGGGGGCGGGTGGTCTTGGGAGCTGCCTGCCGAGCATTCATGCTGGTGACCCTGAATGCCGGGGAGAAAGGGGGTCAAATTAGGGTCATGGGGGCTAAGCGAGAGCAAGGAGGATGTACAAGAGGATCTGGAAGCTGAGCATTTCCTGTTTCACCTACTCATTCCACAAAGGGCGGCTGGGCCCTCATTCATTCACTCATTCATTCATTCACTCATTCAGCAAATATTTGAGAACAATAACATCTGGCTCTTGGTAATTCACTGCCAGACTCATAAAATCCTCACCACAATCCAGACTCATAAAATCCTCACCACAATCCACTGGGAAGACACTATCGTCCCCATGATCAGATGGAGAAATGAAGGCTGAGTAAATACCCCAAACCCACACATCTAAGCAGCGGTCAGGCCAGGATTCACGTCCAGGTTTCTCTGACTCCAGTGCCCGCTGCCTTATGGAACAGCTCCTCTGTGCCAGCCCCTGGATATTCCCGGGGGAACTAGGGAGACACCATCCCTGATCTCAGGCAGCTTGCAGTATGGAAGAAGAAGCAGACATTAAAGCTATAGTCAATCAAGTTACTATCTAATTGCAAATTATGAGTGGATGCCTAGGAAGGAGCAGGTATGTGAAAGACAGGGATTTGCTCGGACCTGGACTGACCTCAAGGACCTTGGAAGATCTACTTGGACACAATTGTGAAACTGAGCTAGGAGCCCAGGAAAGAAAGGTTACTGGAAGTAAAGGATTCACCTTGCCCAGAGAAAGGTTCAACCGTTTGCGCCCAGGCGCTGGGAAGGAACCTCTAATGTAGGGCCTTGGAATATCCTGCTGGTAGGAGCATCCCTGTTGACCTGGGACCACAAGCCAGGCCACATAGTTTATGCCAGCACTGGGACTTACGGCGGGACCTACATAGCATCAATTTGGCTCTGCAGGGACTGAGGAACTGAGGTCAGTGGCAGGTCCCCCATGCCTGTGTGACCCACCCCCAGTGAACCCTGGACCCAGGTTTGGTGGAGCTTCCCAGGTGAGCGGTGCCCTGATGCTCCGTGCGTCTGTCACACTTCCTTGCTGGGAGAATTAGGTGCTGTCCCCATGACTCCCCTGGGAAAGGCCGCCGGAAGCTGTGGGTTTGGTATCTCCTGGACCTGCCCTGAGCACCTCTTCCTGTCCATGATTTTCATCTGTATCGTTCGCTATAAACCATCACCACGAGGATCACAGCTCTCAGTGAGTCCTGTGAGTCCTAGGGGGTTATCCAACCTCAGAGTGGTCGTGGGGACCCCACAACTGTGGTTGGTGTCAGAAGTGAGGATGGGGACCCTTAGCTTTGTAGTAGACAATAGTTATCTGGGGAAAGGACTCTCTAGCATCCTGTGTTGAGGAGGAGAGATAGGAGGGAGGGCAAAGGAGTCGGGGGTCCAGGGGGAAATGAGGAGTGGGAGGTGGAGGGTCCACTGGATCTGAGCACAGGCAGAGTATGGACAGGCCTGGGGGGCCCTTGGTTCTGGGAGGGGACGTAGGGAGCAGTGGGGAGGGCACCTCCCAGATCATGGGACTTGGGACTGCATTGATGGGGACCCAGGAGCAAAACCTTATTTGGGGCACAATGATTCTGCAAGTCACCAAGAGGAGTACCCATGGCCATCCAGGAAAGGGGAACAGCTGGGGCCCCAGCAGACAGAGGCTGGGCTCTCACCTGGGAGATGGGCCCCAGGGCAGAGGGTACGTCCTGCTCAGCTGCTGCCCTCTTGCGAGCTTCCTTCCTGCAGGTCTTCACCCTGAGGGAGGAGGCAGTGCCCTTCAGCCTCCAGGCTGGTCCAGAGCCTGGGGAAACTGCTACCCACATGGCTTAGCAGAGGCTGGAAGGCTGTGGAGGCCAGTGGGGTGGGGACATATCCACGGGGTGACTTCCACAGTGAGAACTGGGGACCCTCATAGATGGCCCGGATCAGGGCTCTGGAGCAGACCCCTGCTCTGATCCTCTTGCCCAAGGCCCAGTTCTCACACCCACTGCCCCATCTAGGTTCCTGCAGCTGGGACTGTCTGGGATTCTAGAACCCTCACCCTTCCCACACCCTGCATTGCCTACCCTCCCAGGGATGACGCTTACCTGAAGACTAAGAGGCAGGAACAGAAAGCGAGCAGGGCAGCGACGCCAGCTCCCAGGGCAGCCCCCAGGCCAAGTCCTCCCCCATGCTCCAGCTTCCCTGCATGGGAGCAGGGTTTGGGGTGGTGCCCTCCCGGCCCCGAGACCCTCCTGCCCCTTCCTCCCACAGACCTAGAGCTCCGGATTCTTCATCCCCAACTGAGGCAGAAATTTAAAAATAAATATGCATTCATTCGCTCTGAGAAAAGTAACAGGCAAGGAAAGGGTTAAAAAAACAAACAAGTTTTCCTCTGCTTAGCAAGCTCACTTCAAGGACAGTTATAAGATAATACTGTTTAAAAAGCCAAGGCCAAAGGAATAGGCTCCAGACACACCCCCTTCCAGAACAAGGTTGAAGGAAAAAAAGAAAGAAAAACAAATTCCTTTACTGTTACTCGTTTCCCTGGCTTCTTAAGCATAACTATGTTTTACAAATATCTGTATTTAGCCAGTTCTTTTTTTTCCTTTTGATACAGCTACAAGGCCACCAGCTATGCAAGGCCACAAGTTATGCTATACTATAAATTATGTGACCTATCATAAAATTAACTGCCTCTGTTTTACTTTTGTAAGTCTGCTCATAAAAACCCCGCTCTGTCTTTGTTTAATGCTCAGCTTTTTAGATGTGAGTCCACTGAGCTGGTGTGCACCTAAAATAAAAAATCCTCCTGTTCTCCGTATTGGTCTCACTGGTCCTCAGTTTCCCGCAGCATTTTTGGCGACCACGAAGGGACCAGAGACGGGAGATTTACTGCCTCCTTTGCCTCTGGGGGCTGGAGCCTCGGGCCTCAGGAGACCTGTGACCCCAGGTGCCACTGGGAGAACTTCAGCCTGGAGGAGAAATCAGCTGTACCCAGCAGTGCAACAAAACCTGAAAGGAGCTACAGAATGATTTCAGAAACTGCACTTCAGGAACACGCAGTAAGCTTTGGGGGCCCAAGGCAGGACCCATCCCATAGGGATGGAAGGGGAGCCTGATCACTTCTTGCGGTGTGCCTAATAGTCTGACCCAGAGGGGTTGGCGGCAGCAAGAGTGGCTCGTCAATTTGGATGAAACTCACACCCCAACCAACACAGGACGCCAGAATGGCTCGCTAAGTCAATTAGGAAAAGGAAACTGGAGGTGGCGAGAGTGGCTTACCACCCTAATTAGGAACATAGGAACTGGGAGTGGAGAAGTGTGTAAAAGTGTGTAAATGAAGAGGCCTAATTAGGCTCATCAGCCGCAAAGTGGGAAGTCACAAATCTCTTAGTGTGGACTGTGTGCTCCAAGCAAAGTGTGGGGCTGCCTAAGACTGGTGGTGATCTGCATATGGCTAATAGGAGCTGCCCTGCAGCTCAGAGTTGTAGCAGGAATAAGGAACTCTCCAAAGCTAACTAGTGTCTGAAAACTCCAGTAATACGAGACGGTATAGTCGGCCGAAACGAGAGGAAGAGTGAGTGTGCTGTGCCGTAAAGGAAGGAATAGAAGGAAAGTCCATCAAAACTTACTCCACTGAAGTGCATGTTACAAAACTTTAAGAAAGGTTTTGCAGGGGATTATAAATTTAAGCTAACCCCCCAGAGGTTGAGGACTCTCTTTGAATTAGAATGACTTTCTTTTGATGTTGGATGGCTGACCGAAGAAACTGTAGACTAGGAAACAATTGGCCATGTATTAAAGATGGTGATAGGGGTCTGAGGACAGCCTGAGTATCCCGATCAATTTCCTTATGTTGATTCATGGTTAAATACAGCACAGACAAGACCAACCTGGATCCAGCCCTGTTTAGCAGCTTATTGCAAAACACTTGTAGCCTGAGCCAAAAATAAAAGTAAGAGCAGCTTCACCGACTGACACAAAGTTAAAAGAAAAACCCCAGAAAGAGCAACAGAAGCCAGTTTTGCAACAGCTGCCAGAGGAAACAGAAATTCCTCCTCCATATGTCCCAGCCTACCCCCCTGTACTGAGGCCAACAGCCCTCCAGGAACCAAATTCAGGAGCCAGCACACCCTGAGTCTGACCCCGAAGGGAAGGATTGGAGCCTCAAAAGGCCAGGGAAGGAAGTCAAAATAGTCAAGCAGGCTGTCTCAGATCTGGCCGTGCTCGAGCTATGCAAATGCCTGTCAGGGAGATGTGACGACCCACTTATTATAATAACCAAGGCCAGGTTCGGGGGGGCAATGGACCTTCATCTATGAGCCCTTTTCGACTACTGAGCTACTGATCTACTAAACTGGAAACACCATACTCCCTCCTACACGGAGAAGCCCCAAGCTCTTATAGATCCGATGCAATCCATCTTCCTGACACACAATCCAACCTGGCCAGATTGCAGGCAGTTTTTCCTAACGCTATTTAACACTAAAAAGCACAGGAGAGTAACATAGGCAGCTCTCCACTGGCTAAAACCCCATGCACCAGCAGACGCAGTGAATGCTCAGGCATACACTCAAGGTCAGTTCTCAGACCAAGATCCCAACTGGGACCCAGAGGATGCAACTCAGCTTCAGCATTTGCAAAGGTACCAAGAGACACTTCTGCAAGGGATAAAAGCTGGTGGAAAGAAACCAATTAATATAAGAAAAATTTCAAAAGTGCTTCAGAGAGCTGACGAGAGCCCAAGTCAGTTTTATTAAAAACTTTGTGAAGCATTCCGGCCTTACATCCCATTTGACCCTGAGGCTGCTGAAAATCAGCGCATGGTAAACACAGCATTTGTAGGGCAAGCCCAGGGTGACATCAAGCGGCAGCTGCAGGCATGAATGCCACCCAGCTTATAAAAGTGACCACCAAGATGTACGTTAACCATGACCAGGGAACAAAACGAGAAAGAGCGAAAGCAACAAGCGAGGCACCAAGCAGCTAGGCACACCAAGGGTTTAGTCCCTCACCTCAGCCCAGCTCTATCTGGAAAAAGAGGGGGACGGGGACTGGCCCCAGAAAAAAAGCAAAAAAAAATAGAAAGGCATAATTCTTACAACTTGCGGCAGGCATCTACCAAGCCTCTGGGCCGATAACGGCCCAGGGGTGGACTACGGCTGTGCAGATCCTACCTAGCCCAAAAAAGTGTGAAAAAGGAAAAAAGAAAAAATCAGAAAGAAACAGTAAAGACAGATGGCAGTGTGTGCGTGCACGGGGGCGGGGCCCACGCCCTAGCCCAGTCCCACTGGCCAGCTGTAGGAGCAGGAGAACTCAGGAAGGAAAAAGGAAGCAGAACACAGGCTTCAAAAAAAAGGCCAATCTGTTGGCAGCAGCCCTCATAAAAAGAAAAATTAGCAGACCGGGCATGGAGGCTCACACCTGTAATCCCAGCACTTTGGGAGGCCGAGGTGGGCAGATCACAGGGTCAGGAGATTGAGACCATCCTGGCTAACACGGTGAAACCCCGTCTCTACTAAAAATACAAAAAATTAGCCGGGCATGGTGGTGGGCGCCTGTAGTCCCAGCTACTCGGGAGGCTGAGGCAGGAGAATGGCGTGAACCCGGGAGGCGGAGCTTGCAGTGAGCAGAGATCGCGCCGCTGCACTTCAGCCTGGGCAACAGAGCGAGACTCCGTCTCAGAAAAAAAAACAGAAACAAAGAACGAAAAATTAGCAATGTGAAAGGATGTGGACAGAGACGTGGACGTGGAAAAGGTCAAGTTAGGCAGGGATTTAAGAGCCGACCAAGGCTATAGAGGGATCAATGTGCAAAATGCAAAAAGAAAGGACACTGGAAGAAAAAATGTCCAGAAAGTAATAAGGGAAATGGCCAAGGCTGGGAGACAAAGAAGCCATGGGCCAAGGGCTCCTGCACCTTAAAGGAACCAAATACTGATCTGATCGGGCTGGCAGGAGCTGAAGGATGTGAGGACTAGGACAGACTGGGCTCCTTCTCGTTAGGCCTCTAGGAGCCCATAGTCACATTAAAAGTGGAAGGCAGCAAAATTCTGCTGTATCTGGATTCCACATTTCTCACTGATGGCTAAGCCATTATATAAAGTTACAAAGCGGGGGAAAAAAAACCCCTCCTCGCCTGTAATCCCAGCACTTTGGGAGGCTGAGGTGGGCAGATCACGAGGTCAGGAGATCGAAACATGGTGAAACCCTGTCTCTACTAAAAATACAAAAAATTAGCCGGGTGTGATGGCGGGCGCCTGTAGTCCCAGCTATTGAGGAGGCTGAGGCAGGAGAATCGCTTGAATCCGGGAGGCAGAGGTTGCAGTGAGCTGAGATCACGCCACTGCACTCCAGCCTGGGTGAGCGAGATTCTATCACAAACAAATAAACAACCCTCCTCTGGAAAACTGAACAGGAAAAGAAGCCATGCCTTATGAAAACTTGCTTATAAGCCAGGTGTGGTGGCTCACACCTGTAATCCCAGCACTTTGGGAGGCTGAAGTGGGCAGATCACCTGAGGTCAGGAGTTCGAGACCAGTCTGACCAACATGGAGAAACCCGTCTCTACTAAAAATACAAAATTAGCTGGGAGTGGTGGCACATGCCTGTAATCCCTGCTACTTGGGAGGCTGAGGCAGGAGAATCGCTTGAACCTGGGAGGTGGAGGTTGTGGTGAGCTGAGATCATGCCATTGCACTCCAGCCTGGGCAACAAGAGCGAAACTCTGTCTCAAAAAAAAAACCTTGCTTATAAACTTTACCAAAATGCTCATGCCTGTAATCCCAGCACTTTGGGAGGCCGAGGCGGGCGGATCACCTGAGGTGGGGAGTTCAAGACCAACCTGACCAACATGGAGAAACCCCATCTCTACTAAAAATACAAAATTAGCTGGTTGTGGTGGCGCACACCTGTAATCCCAGCTACTCGGGAGGCTGAGGCAGAAGAATTGCTTGAACCAGGGAGCAGGAGGTTGCCACTGCACTCCAGCCTGGGTGCAAGAGCGAAACTCTGTCTCAAAAAAAAAAAAAAAAGGTGATCTCCAGGAACTAAACGAATTAACCTTAAAAAAGCAAGTGCAGGCTTTAAAAATAGCCATGCAAAGTGTTCGTAGTTAGGTACATGAAAGAATGCCTATAAGCCTGACACGCCTTTAAACCTAGAAACTCTGTTTAAGTTAAAAAGTAAAACCCTACTTCTCTAGGACCCATGGGGGATGGGCCGCATACTGTAATCTTGTCCACTCCCACTGCTGTTAAAGTTGCAGGGGTTGGCCAGGCGCGGTGGCTCACGCCTGTAATCCCAGCACTTTGGGAGGCCGAGGCAGGCGGATCACGAGGTCAGGAGATCGAGACCAACCTGGCGAACACTGTGAAACCCTGTCTCTAGTAAAAATACAAAAAAATTAGCTGGGCGTGGTGGCGCTTGCAGTGAGCCGAGATTGCGCCACTGCACTTCAGCCTGGGCGACAGAGTGAGACTCCATCTCAAAAAAAAAAAAAGAACTTGTACTTATGGCCAGGTGCAGTGGCTCACGCCTGTAATCCTGTTACCAGAGCCCACTCCTTTAGCAGAAAACCCGTTTGCTCGGCTGCCTAAAAACATTGTCGGCAGCCTAGGCATTTCCTCACACTATGTTTGTGGAGGGACTAACACGGAAGACCAATGCAATGGCCTTGGAAAGCAAAAAAGTTAATGCCACAAAATAATTTAATTGACTCTTCTGAACCGACGCCCACAAGTTCAAGCGTCTGGCTCTTAAAAACTTCTATTATCAGGAAATACTGTGTTGCTCGCTGGGGAAAAGTTTTTACAAACGCAGTAACAGAACTAAACTGTTTAGGACAGCAATATTACGATAAAACACTAAGAAACACTTTGTGGCAGGGCAAAGATGAGTCCAAATGACCTCATCCAAATCCGTTCTCCCGTATCTCTTCTCTAAATCACACCTACTATCAGCTGAAAGCTCCAAATACTTGGCAAGCACCTCCTGGTCTTTGTTGGATCTGTGGGCCATGGCATATCGACAGTTGCCAGCTAAATGGACAGGGGCCTGTGTGCTTGAAACAATTAGACCATCTTCCTTCCTATTCCCACCGCAACAGGGAGAAACTTTAAGGTATCCCATCTATAATAAAGTTAGAAAAAATGCAAACACACACACAAAAATAAAAATTAAAAAATTGAAAAGACACAAATTAATGCTCTGAAAAAATAATTCAATAGTATAGGCCAGCTACCTGGGCACAAAATGGGTCATGGGGATACCACACTCCTATTGACATGCTCAACCGCATCATAAGGTTGCCGGCAGTACTTGAAATCATCACTAATAAAACAGTAAATGCATTAGATTTACTGGCCCAGCAACCCACAAAAATGAAGAATGTTATCTATCAGAACAGGTTAGCTTTGGACTACTCCTAGCCCAGAAAAAAAAAAATGTAAAAAGTTCAGTCTAACTAACAGCTGCCTAAAAATCGCTGACAATGAAAAGGCAATTATAAAAATAACTGCAAAAATACAAAAATTAGCCCATGTTCCAGTTCAAACTTGGAAAGGGTGGTCTCCAGATTCTCTCTTTAAGGACTGATTTTCATTTTGCAGAGGGTTCAAGACTTTAATAAAAGTGGTTCTGGCCATACTAGGAAGTTGCCGAATACCCCCTTGTCTCTTACCTCTCCTTGTTAGAAGCATTCAATCGATTATAAAGGCAATAGTAGCTAGGCAAACTGCCACTCAGCTAATGGCTCTGCATAAATATCAACCTTTGTCTAAAGAAAAAAAGTGTCTCTTCATGCAGAATTAAGTAATAGTAATGCCTTCTATTAAACTTCTTTTATAAAAAACATCAAAAGAGGGAAACTGAGGCAGAAATTTAAAAATAAATATGCATTCATTCACTCCCAAAAAAGTAACAGGCAAGGCAAGGGTTAAAAAAAACAAACAAACAAACAAAAAAAAACAAGTCTTTCTATGCCTAGCAAGCTCACTTCAAGGACAGGTATAAAATAACACTGTTTAAAAAGCCAAGGCCAAAGGAATGGGCTCCAGACACACCCCTTCCAGAGCAAGGTTAAAGAAAAAAAAAAAAAGACAAATTTTTTTACTGTTACTCCTTTCCCTGGCTTCCTAAGCATAATTATGTTTTACAAATGTCAGTATTTAACCAGTTCTTGTTTTTCTTTTGATACAGCTACAAGGCCACAAGTTATGCACTATATAATTAACTGCTATTGTTTTACTTTTGTAAGTCTGCTTATAAAGACACTGCTTTAGCTGGGCGCGGTGGCTCACGCCTGTAATCCCAGCACTTTGGGAGGTCCAGGTGGGTGGATCACAAGGTCAGGAGTTCGAGACCAGCCTGGCCAATATGGTGAAACCCCGTCTCTACTAAAAATACAAAAAAATTGCCGGGCGTGGTGGCGCATGCCTGTAATCCCAGCTACTCGGGAGGCTGAGGCAGGAGAATTGCTTGAATCCAGGAGGCAGAGGTTGCAGTGAGCTGAGATCGAGCCACTGCACTCCAGCCTGGGTGACAGAGCGAGACTCCCATCTCAAAAAAAAAAACAAAACAAAAAACAAAAAAAAAATCCTTCTTTGTCTTTATTTAATGCTCAGCTTTTGAAATGTAAATCCACTAAGCTGGTACTTACCTTAAATAAACAATCCTCCTGTTCTCCATATTGCTCTCTCCGTTCCTCAGTTTCCGGCAACAACCACCAGCCACAGAGCAGGGACTTTGTCCCCATCCCTTCCCACCACGCCCACACCCTCTCCCCATAACCTTGAACCTTCATCTTTCTAGGATCCTGTCTCCTTTCTCCCTGAACCTCAGCCCCCCACAGTCCCCTCACCTGGTAGCAGCTGGAAGACAGAGCCACTCTGGGCCCCGTGGACGTTCCAGGCCTCACAGCTGAGCCTGAAGCCGGAGCTGAGCCCTCCATGGAGGCTCAGGGAGCTGTTGGTCCAGGGCCCGGCTGAGCTGGGGGTGACCTCGAAGGAGCCCTGACTGCTGTTCCCCTCCAGCAGCTCCTCCCCAAGCCACCAGCGCAGAAAGGGGGCCGGGCTGGCTTGGGAGGAGCAGCTGCAGTGCAGACCCTCAGCCTCCCAGGAGCAGGAGGGGCCCAGCAGCTGTGGAGGGTCTGTGGGGAGGGAGGACAGGACTCAGCAGGGGCCCCTTCCTGGGACCCAGGTGTCCCCTTTCCCCCACTCACAGTGCACGGAGAGGCTGAGAGAGACATGCTGGGAGCCCAGCGGGTGCCGAGCCTGGCAGGTGAACTCTCCTTCATGCTCCATTTGAACCCGAGGCAGCTCCAGGACCCCGGGGTCTGAGGGCTGGGAGGGGCCCACGGTCTGTCCCCCCCGGGTCCAGCTCAGCCTGGCTGGGGGGCTGCTGTGGGTGACACAGACCAGGCGCAGGCTTTGGCCCTCCAGGACTGGGAGGGACGTGCCGTTCCTGAGGTTTTCCAGGACTAGTGAAGGAAGAGGCAGAATCGATGTGCAGCTCAGGGCTCAGGGACCCTCCTGCGTGGGGACCCTCCAGACACCTGGGCCCCCAGTTTGGCACCAAGAGGCCCTGGCTCCTCTGTCTCCATTCCTACCTGTCCTGTTTGCTTGGGAAACCATCACTCTCAGGTTCTCTGGAGGATCTGAAATGGAGACAGGGGACCGGCTCTAGACGGACCAGGGGCTTCCCTCTGGGTAAAGGGAAGCATCCTGGAGACAGGTGGGGGAAGTGGGTGGGATAGAAGGGCAGTGCAGAATCACCCACTGAGTCCCAGACATAAACTGCATGAGGGTCTACACAGGTAGGAATATCAGTCCCTGAGACCTGGGGCTTTAGGTCCCCTCAGCTCTGGGACCCTGAGCCCAGCCCCTGTATCCCTCTGCCATCCCAATGGACTCCAGGCCCCTGCTGGGCACACTCACACTGCACAGAGAGGTCCAGGGCTCGCTGCTGGGAGCCAAGCCTGTTCTCCGCTCGGCAGGTGTAGCGCCCTGAATCCCCGGCCTTTACCCCAGGCAGCTCCAGCCCCAGGGTTCTGGGGCCCCAGGGGTGGGACGAGGAGAGGACTCTGTCCTGCAGGACCCAGCTCAGTGTGGCAGGGGGCTGGCTGTCAGCAGCACAGAGGAGTCGCAGGAACTGGCCTTTCTGAAGTTCCAGATATATGATGTTTCCCTGGAGTTCCATGGCTGAAGACAGGGAGAGAGAGAGGGTGGGGGTGGAGAGAGAGAATGAGTGGAGGGGGGGGGCTGCAAAGAGGACCACATCCCCTCACCCCACTGAAGCCTTTTCATCCCTAAAGAGGACTGGCCCAGCCCCAGCCCAAAGGCCCTCAGTACCTGACGTGTTGTCACGTGAAATGCTGATAATAAGGTCTTTGGGGGCGTCTGCAACAAGATTGTGAGCTGGCGTCAGGGAGGGGTAATTTGTTCCTCACACCTGGAAAAAACTCCCTCAGGGAAAAGAAAGTGGGAACATCCCAGGATGGACAAGTGACAACCAGCGCCGGGGCTCACACATGTGGGCAGAGGATCAGAAGCCACTCCCATCCCCCTCCCAGGGCTGAGCCGGCATCCTGGGACCCCACAGCTTCCTCTCCCTGGATGCTCCTGAGCTGGGAGCCGCTCACTGCCCCGCTGGGCTCCTCCACCTCCCCACCCACCGGGTCTGTCTGCACGCCCCACCCTCCCAGGCCACACTCACAGGCCACGCGGAGTCGGACGGTCCTCTGTGCGCTCACACCCTTTCTGGAGAAGTCCACGTGGCAGGTGAGGTCGGTGTTGTGGTCCTGGAGGCTGGGTGTGAAGCTGAGCACTGAGAAGTGGGAGGTGCTTGGTCTGGTTCTTCTGGGGGAGAGGGCAGCCCCCGTCCAGGAGAAAGAAGGGGTTGGACATTTCTTGAAAGCCCAGTTAAACACACAGATGACCGTCACCGGCTGCCCGGGCTCCAGGGTCTCGGGGATGTAGACATCAGGCTTCTGAGTCAGGGCTGGGACAGAGACCGGAGTGGGAGGGTTCTAGTGCTGCAGGGGTCCCTGAGAGCCCTCTCTGCTCAGCCCATAGCCTGTCCCCAGGGTCCCTCCCCAGTGTGAGAGGCAGGGGTTCCCACCCCATTCCATACCTGTTACTTTTAGAAAGAACCCATTGTACATGAAACTATGTCTCACACGGCTTCCTCTCTCCACCCGAAAGAAGTACCATGCCTCATCCTCCCTCTGCACATCTCTGATCACCAAGGAGCAGCTCCCCTTGCCGGGATCCCCAGTGAGCTGGAATCGGTCCCGGGTGCTCATTTCCACCTCTCGACTCTGGTTGTTTGTGGCCACAGGAGCACCCGTCTTTGGGTTGGTCCGTCCTTTGAACCAGTAGCCATAAGCAGCAGCAGACTCGTCCCGGCCATCCCGGGGGTAGGAGAGGTTGCAAGGCACGATGACACACAGGGCTTCCTGCACCGTCACCTGCCTCTGCACTTGAAGACTGTAACTGGGATCCTTGTTCAGGGACCCTGGGGAGATGCAGAGGCTCAGCGGCAGCCCCAGCCCCTGCCTGGGACCCCCAGCCACCGACCCACTCACCCGCCCCCAGCACAGGCAGCAGCAGGGGCAGCAGCAGCATCTCTGGGCTCTGGAGCTGGGCCTGTCCTGGGACCATCTGGCTTCTGGGCCGGCCTGGCTGGGAAGGAAACTCCTCCAGCAGGAAGCCTGGCGGAGGGGCAGTGACCATCCGCAGAGGAGGAGCCTTGGGAACCGCAATGTCCTGAAAGCTCCCCTCCCAACTTCTCCTTTCACAGGGGAAGCAGCAGGGCAGAGGGCGTGAGGACCAGCCCCAAACCAGGAAGGAGCCACCCTGGCCAGCCTCGGAGGTGGGCAGTGCTAGGAGGGGACTGTCAGGGGACACAGGTGAGTCATGGCTGCAGGTGAGGTGATGGATGCAGATTCCCATTCATTCATTCATTCCTTTATTCTCCAGGGGCCCATGGGACACTGGAAGAGTCTATAAGAACACAGTGATTTATGGTGGGGGCTTTGCACCATGTATTATTGCTGTACCTCCACAGAGGGTAAAAACTAGGTCAGCCACACAGGCAATCAGCCGCATCTACGTGACCAACCCCCAATAAAAACTCTGAATGCCGAGGCTCAGGTGAGCTTGCCTGGTTGGCAATACTTGGTGTATGTTGTCACTCATCCTTGCTTCAAGCATTAAGCGCTTTCTGTATGACTTCACTGGGAAAGGACAACTGGAATCCCACACATGGTCTCTTCTGGATCCTGTCCTATGAATCTTTCTCCTTTGTTGATTTGTATTTATTTATTTTAATTTTATTATTTTTTTGAGATGGAGTCCCGCTGTTTCCCCCAGGCTACAGTGCAGTGGTGGGATCTCAGCTCACTGCAAGCTCGGCCTCCCGGGTTCACACCATTCTCCTGCCTCAGCCTCCTGAGTAGCTGGGACTACAGGCGCCCGCCCCCATGCCCGGTTAATTTTTTTCTTGTATTTTTAGTAGAGACAGGGTTTCACCGTGTTAGCCAGGATGGTCTCCATCTCCTGACCTCGTGATCCACCCACCTCGGCCTCCCAAAGTGCTGGGATTACAGGCATGAGCCACTGTGCCCGGCCATTTTATTTTTATTTTTGAGACAGAGTCTCGCTCTGTCGCCCAAGCTGGAGGGCAGTGGTGCAATCTCGGCTCACTGCAACCTCCGCCTCCCAGGGTCAAGTGATTCTGATGCCTCAGTCTCCCGAGTAGCTGGGACTACAGGCACCCACCACCATGCCTGGCTAATTTTTTGTATTTTTAGTAGAGATGGGGTTTCATCATGTTGAGCAGCCTAGTCTCGAACTCCTGACCTCAGGTGATCTGCCTGCCTCAGCCTCCCAAAGTGCTGGCATTGTAGGCGTGAGCCACTGTGTCTGGCTTGTTGATTTTTTTTTTTAGATGAAGTTTCGCTCTTGTTGCCCAGGCTGGAGCACAATGGCACGATCTTGGCTCACTAAAACCTCCACCTCTTGGGTTCAAGCGATTCTCCTGCCTCAGCCCCCTGAGTAGCTGGGATTACCAGTGCCCACCATCATGCCCAGCTAATTTTTTGTATATTTAGTAGAGATGGGGTTTCGCCATGTTGACTAGGCTGATCTTGAACTTCTGACCTCAGGTGATCCACCTGCCTCGGCCTCCCAACGTCCTGGGATTACAGGTGTGAGCCACTGTGCCCAGCCCTGGCTTGTTCATTTTTAAAAAGTATTTTTATTAATATGTGATATTTGTACATATTTATGGAGTATATGTGATATTTTGTGCCATGCATAGAATATGGTATAATCAAGTCAGGGTATTTGAATATCTGTCACCTCAAACATGTATTATTTCTATTGTTGGGAACATTTCAAATCATCTTTTCTAGTTATTTTGAAAAATACAATACATTATTATTATTATTTTTTTAAGACAGGGTCACTCTGAGGCTGGGCGCGGTGGCTCACGCCTGTAATCCCAGCACTTTGGGAGGCCAAGGCGGGCGGATCACAAGGTCAGGAGATCAAGACCATCCTGGCTAACACAGTGAAACCCCGTCTCTATTAAAAATACAAAAAATGAGCTGGGCATGGCGGCACGCGCCTATACTCCCAGCTACTGAGGAGGCTGAGGTGGGAGAATGGCGTGAACCCGGGAGGCGGAGCTTGCAGTGAGCTGAGATCGCACCACTGCACTCCAGCCTGGGCAATAGAGAGAGACTCCATCTCAAAAAAAAAAAAAAAAGAAAAAGAAAAAGAAAAAAAAAGACAGGGTCTCTCTGTCATCTCAGTGCAGTGGTGAGAACATGGCTCACTGCAGCTTCAACCTCCCCAAGCTCAAGCAATCCTCCCACTTCAGCCTCCGGAGCAGCTGTGACTACAGGTGTGCACTACCACTTAATTTTTGTACCTTTTTTTTTTGATACAGATGGGGTTTTACCATGTTGCTCAGGCTGGTCTCAAACTCCTAGGCTCAAGCGATCTGCCTGTCTCAGCCTCCCAAATTGTTGGGATTACAGGCATAAGCCACCACTGTGATATGTTACTGTTAACTATAGTCACCCTACTCTGCTATTAAACATAAGAACTATTCCTTCTATATAACCGTATATTTGTTAGACCTCTTCATTCCCCACCTACCCACCCATGCACCCTTCTAGGGCTCTGATAACTATTATTCTACTCTCAGCCTCCGTGAGATCATAGTCCATGATCTCTGTATGCCTTTATGTATCCATAGCTTAGCTCCCACTTAAAAGTGAGAACATAATGGCATTTGATTTTTCATTCCTGAGTTATTTCACTTAGAAAAATGGCCTCCAGCTCCATCCAAGTTGCTGCAAAAGATATTATTTCATTTTTTTTATGGCTAATATTCCATGACAATGGTATAGACACCGCTGCCTAGACCAGTGTCCTGAAGAGTTTTTCCTAGGTTATCTTCTAGAATTTTTTGGTTTCAGGACTTAGATTTAAGTCTTTGATCCACATTGAGTTGAATTTTGAGACGGAGTCTCACTCTGTCGCCCAGGCTAGAATGCAGTGGCATGACCTCGGCTCACTGCAACCTCCACCTGCCAGGTTCAAGCAATTCTCCTGCCTCAGCCTCCCGAGTAGCTGGGACTACAGGCGCACGCCACCATGTCCGGCTTGTTTTTTGTATTTTCAGTAGAGATGGGGTTTCACCATGCTGGTCAGGCTGGTCTTGAACTCCTGACCTTGTGATCCTCCTGCCCTGGCCTCCCAAAGTGTTGGGATTACAGGCGTGAGCCACTGCGCCCAGCCTACTTTTTGTATTTTTAATACAGATGGGTTTTCACCATGTTGGCCAGGCTGGTCTGGAACTCCTTACCTCAAGTGATCCACCTGCCTTGGCCTCCCAAAGTGCTGGGATTACAGGCATGAGCCACTGCGCCTGGCCAAGGATGTGATTTTAATTTTTTTTTTTTTTTTTTTTTTTGAGACAGAGTCTTGCATCTTGCTCTTTCGTCCAGGCTGGAGTGCAGTGGCACGATCTCGGCTCACTGCAACCTCTGCTTCCCGGGTAGCTGGGATTACAGATGTGTGCCACCAGGCCTGGCTAATTTTTGTATTTTTAGTAGAGAAGGGGTTTTACCATGTTGGCCAGGCTCGTCTCGGACTCCTGACCTTAAGTAATCTGCCCACCTCGACCTTCCAAAGTGCTGGGATTACAGGCGTGAGCCACCACATCCAGCCTGATTTTAATGTTTATAGTTTATTGGAGCTTAATTCAGGTCTTGGTGCTTTCAGGGATGAAGGTTCTGTATGAGTTCCTTGGTTGTAGAGAGTCTTTGTGCGCTGGCTTCTCAGTTGCTGGCTGCAGCGGCAATGTGCTCAGTAAGACGGTGATCAAGTTCACCATCTCCTGTGGGGTTGGAATGGCAGAGGTCTTTTGAAGCTTACCTCGTTCCACTGTCGTGTGCACTTTTAAATTAATTTATTTTTTTCCCCAGTATTTTATTCACTGGGTTGAATCATTAAGGCTTCAGGTTAGTGGGGACGTGTCCCTGGGTAGAAAACAGTTGTGGCTGGCCGGTGCGATGGCTTACGCCTGTAATCGCAGCACTTCGGGAGGCTGAGGCAGGTGGATCACGAGGTCAGGAGATCAAGACCATCCTGGCTAACACAGTGAAACCCCGTCTCTACTAAAAATACAAAAAAACTAGCCAGGCGTGGCGGCGGGCGCCTGTAATCCCAGCTACTCGGGAGGCTGAGGCAGGAGAATGGCGTGAACCCAGGAGGCGGAGCTTGCAGTGAGCCGAGATCACGCCACTGCACTCCAGCCTGGGAGACAGAGCGAGACTCCCTTTCAGAAAAAAGAAAAAAAAAAAAAAAAAAAAAGAAAAGAGTTGCGGCTAAAGCACTGGGTAAATGCAGTACCCAATGGTGAGCCGAGGCCCCTGCCTTGACAGAGGTGGCTGGGGGAGCTCTTAGTGACATGCGCTGAGGTTTGCTTTTGCTTTTGTTTTTGTTTTTGACAGGATTTCAGTCTATCACCCAGGGTGGAGTACAGTGGTGTGATCACAGATTGCTGCAGACTTGACTTCCCTGGCTCAAGTGCTCCTCTTGCCTCAGTCTCCCAAGTAACTGGGACCACAGGCACATGCCACTGTGCCTGGTAATTTTTATTTTTGTAGAGTTGGGGTTTCCCTATGTTGCCCAGGCTAGTCTCTAACTCCTGGTCTCAAGCGATTCTCCAACCTTGGCCTCTCAAAATGCTGAGATGACAGCTGCAAGCCACCATGCCTGGCCATTTCCTTCCTTGTACTAATTTTAGTTTATTCTTGCTTTTTTGGTTCCTTATTCCTTGGGGTCCTTTTTGTTTTTCGGAGATGCAGTTTCACTTTGTTGCCCAGGCTGGAGTGCAGTGGCACACTTTCAGCTCACTGCAACCTCCACCTCCCGGGTTCAAGCGATTCTCCTGCCTTAGCCTCCTGAGTAGCTGGGATTACAGGTGCGCCACCATACCCAGCTAATTTTTGTATTTTTAGTAGAGATGGGGTTTCATCATGTTGGCCAGGCTGGTCTTGAACCCCTGACCTCAGGTGATCCACCCACCTCGGCCTCCCAAAGTGCCAGGATTACAGGCGTGAGCCACCACGCCTGGCCAGGGGTCCATTGTTATGTCGTGTATTTGAATTCTTCTATTTTTTTTTTTGAAAGAGGCATTTGTTGTTATAAACTTCACTCCCAGCACAGCTTTTGCTGTATCTCACAGGTTTTGGTAGGTTGTATTTCCATCTTCATTTCAATAATTTTTTTTTTTTTTTTTAGATAGAGTCTCGCTCTTGTCATCCAGGCTAGATTGCAATGGCACCATCTCAGCTCACTGCAACCTCCGCCTCCCAGGTTAAAGTGGTTCTCCTGCCTCAGCCTCTCGAGTAGCTGGGATTACAGATACACGCCACCATGCCCGGCAATTTTTTTTTTTTTTGTATTTTTAGTAGAGACAGGTTTCACCATGTTGGCTAGGCTGGTCTCGAACTCCTGACCTCAGGTGATCTACCCGCCTCAGCCTCCCAAAGTGCTGGGATTACAGGCATGAGCCACTGCGTCTGGCCTACTTTCATCATTTTAAAGTGCACAATTAGCTGGGCATGGTGATGCATGCCTGTAATCCCTGCTACTCAGGAGGCTGAGGCACGAGAACTGCTTGAAACTGGGAGGCAGAGGTTGCAGTGAGCTGAGATCGTGCTACTGCACTCAGCCTGGGTGACAAAGTGAGACTCAAAAAAAAGAAAAAGTGTACATTTCATTGGCACTAAGTACATTCACATTCTTGTGCAACCATCAGCTCCATCTAGTTGCAGAACTTCTCCATCATTGAAAAAAGAAACCAAGTACCCATTAAACAGTCACTTCCCATTCTTCCCTCCCCCCAGGCCCCCAAAATGACAAATCTACTTCCTGTCTCTACATGTGCCTCTTCTGGACATATCAGATGAACAGAATCACGCAATATTGTTTGGTTTCTTTCACTTAGTATAATGTTTTCAGGACCATCTATGCTGTGGCAGGTGTCAGAATGTAATTCTTTTTTAGGGGTGAATAATACTCCATTAAATGAATAAACCACATTTTGTTCATGGAGTTTTAAATTTGCTAGTTAACGTCCAAATCCTCAGCCTTGGGGAATCGGGAGGTGCTGGGGCCCGTGCCCTTGAGTCTGCACAACCCAGACCCCCCTCTATGCCCAGGTGGTAATTGGGGCTGGGCTGAGCCACAAACTACTCTGGGCATCAGGGTGGGGAGGTGATGGAGCTGTGACCCTGTGATGCAAGGTCCAAGTTCCCCAGTGGGGGCTCCATGAACCAATTAGACCTCATTTACAAAACACAGATCAAAAGATAAATTATTAAGAATGTCCAGGGGGCAACCTCAGAGCACTAAACCCCAAGCATGAGGCCCCCTGAGCTCACTGGGGTCTTATGTAATCGCCCCCGTCTCACTGTGGAGCTGGGAGCCTGGTGTAAGCTGCACAGACGTCCCCACGACAGGCAGGGGAGCTCAGTGCCTTTGGGGAGCCCGGGGACCCTGAGTTGACATAAGTGGAGGTGAGGATCCTGTGGGCAGGGATTGGTTGGTCATGTCTTCTTTGCCTCCCCTCACTGCATGGAGTAGATTTTGCCTGGAGAATAAATGAATGAATGAATGAATGAATGAATGGGAATCTGCATCCATCACCTCACCTGCAGCCATGACTCACCTGTGTCCCCTGACAGTCCCCTCCTAGCACTGCCCACCTCCGAGGCTGGCCAGGGTGGCTCCTTCCTGATTTGGGGCTGGTCCTCACGCCCTCTGCCCTGCTGCTTCCCCTGTGAAAGGAGAAGTTGGGAGGGGAGCTTTCAGGACATTGCGGTTCCCGAGGCTCCACCTCTGCAGATGGTCACTGCCCCTCCGCCAGGCTTCCTGCTGGAGGAGTTTCCTTCCCAGCCAGGCCGGCCCAGAAGCCAGATGGTCCCAGGACAGGCCCAGCCCCAGAGCCCAGAGATATTGCTGCTGCCCCTGCTGCTGCCTGTGCTGGGGGCGGGTGAGTGGGTCGGTGGCTGGGGGTCCCAGGCAGGGGCTGGGGCTGCCGCTGAGCCTCTGCATCTCCCCAGGGTCCCTGAACAAGGATCCCAGTTACAGTCTTCAAGTGCAGAGGCAGGTGACGGTGCAGGAAGCCCTGTGTGTCATCGTGCCTTGCAACCTCTCCTACCCCCGGGATGGCTGGGACGAGTCTGCTGCTGCTTATGGCTACTGGTTCAAAGGACGGACCAACCCAAAGACGGGTGCTCCTGTGGCCACAAACAACCAGAGTCGAGAGGTGGAAATGAGCACCCGGGACCGATTCCAGCTCACTGGGGATCCCGGCAAGGGGAGCTGCTCCTTGGTGATCAGAGATGTGCAGAGGGAGGATGAGGCATGGTACTTCTTTCGGGTGGAGAGAGGAAGCCGTGTGAGACATAGTTTCACGAACAATGGGTTCTTTCTAAAAGTAACAGGTATGGAATGGGGTGGGAACCCCTGCCTCTCACACTGGGGAGGGACCCTGGGGACAGGCTATGGGCTGAGCAGAGAGGGCTCTCAGGGACCCCTGCAGCACTAGAACCCTCCCACTCCGGTCTCTGTCCCAGCCCTGACTCAGAAGCCTGATGTCTACATCCCCGAGACCCTGGAGCCCGGGCAGCCGGTGACGGTCATCTGTGTGTTTAACTGGGCTTTCAAGAAATGTCCAACCCCTTCTTTCTCCTGGACGGGGGCTGCCCTCTCCCCCAGAAGAACCAGACCAAGCACCTCCCACTTCTCAGTGCTCAGCTTCACACCCAGCCTCCAGGACCACAACACCGACCTCACCTGCCACGTGGACTTCTCCAGAAAGGGTGTGAGCGCACAGAGGACCGTCCGACTCCGCGTGGCCTGTGAGTGTGGCCTGGGAGGGTGGGGCGTGCAGACAGACCCGGTGGGTGGGGAGGTGGAGGAGCCCAGCGGGGCAGTGAGCGGCTCCCAGCTCAGGAGCATCCAGGGAGAGGAAGCTGTGGGGTCCCAGGATGCCGGCTCAGCCCTGGGAGGGGGATGGGAGTGGCTTCTGATCCTCTGCCCACATGTGTGAGCCCCGGCGCTGGTTGTCACTTGTCCATCCTGGGATGTTCCCACTTTCTTTTCCCTGAGGGAGTTTTTTCCAGGTGTGAGGAACAAATTACCCCTCCCTGACGCCAACTCACAATCTTGTTGCAGACGCCCCCAAAGACCTTATTATCAGCATTTCACGTGACAACACGTCAGGTACTGAGGGCCTTTGGGCTGGGGCTGGGCCAGTCCTCTTTAGGGATGAAAAGGCTTCAGGGGGGTGAGGGGATGTGGTCCTCTTTGCAGCCCCCCCCCCCCCCACTCATTCTCTCTCTCCACCCCCACCCTCTCTCTCTCCCTGTCTTCAGCCATGGAACTCCAGGGAAACATCATATATCTGGAACTTCAGAAAGGCCAGTTCCTGCGACTCCTCTGTGCTGCTGACAGCCAGCCCCCTGCCACACTGAGCTGGGTCCTGCAGGACAGAGTCCTCTCCTCGTCCCACCCCTGGGGCCCCAGAACCCTGGGGCTGGAGCTGCCTGGGGTAAAGGCCGGGGATTCAGGGCGCTACACCTGCAGAGCGAACAGGCTTGGCTCCCAGCAGCGAGCCCTGGACCTCTCTGTGCAGTGTGAGTGTGCCCAGCAGGGGCCTGGAGTCCATTGGGAGGGCAGAGGGATACAGGGGCTGGGCTCAGGGTCCCAGAGCTGAGGGGACCTAAAGCCCCAGGTCTCAGGGACTGATATTCCTACCTGTGTAGACCCTCATGCAGTTTGTGTCTGGGACTCAGTGGGTGATTCTGCACTGCCCTTCTATCCCACCCACTTCCCCCACCTCAGTCTCCAGGATGCTTCCCTTTACCCAGAGGGAAGCCCCTGGTCCGTCTAGAGCCGGTCCCGTCTCCATTTCAGATCCTCCAGAGAACCTGAGAGTGATGGTTTCCCAAGCAAACAGGACAGGTAGAACGGAGACAGAGGAGCCAGGGCCTCTTGGTGCCAAATTGGGGGCCCAGGTGTCTGGAGGGTCCCCACGCAGGAGGGTCCCTGAGCCCTGAGCTGCACATCAATTCTGCCTCTTCCTTCCCTAGTCCTGGAAAACCTTAGGAACGGCACATCCCTCCGGGTCCTGGAGGGCCAAAGCCTGCGCCTGGTCTGTGTCACCCACAGCAGCCCCCCAGCCAGGCTGAGCTGGACCGGGGGGGAGGATTGTGGGCCCCTCTCAGCCCTCAGACCCCGGGGTCCTGGAGCTGCCACGCATTCAAATGGAGCATGAAGGAGAGCTCACCTGCCAGGCTCAGCACCCGCTGGGCTCCCAGCACGTCTGTCTCAGCCTCTCCGTGCACTGTGAGTGGGGAAATGGGACACCTGGGTCCCAGGAAGGGGCCCCTGCTGAGTCCTGTCCTCCCTTCCC
The DNA here is from genome assembly GCF_028885625.2 of Pongo pygmaeus. Lineage (NCBI taxonomy): Eukaryota > Metazoa > Chordata > Mammalia > Primates > Hominidae > Pongo > Pongo pygmaeus. The sequence continues at coordinate 56,122,588 of NC_072393.2, forward strand.
TCAGACCCCCCACAGCTGCTGGGCCCCTCCTGCACCTGGGAGGCTGAGGGTCTGCACTGCAGTTGCTCCTCCCAAAGCAGCCCGGCTGTGTCTCTGCGCTGGTGGATTGGTGGGGAGCTGCGGAGGGGAACAGCAGCCAGAACTACTTCAAGGTCACCCCCAGCTCAGCCAGGCCCTGGTCCAACAGCTCCCTGAGCCTCCAAGGTGGGGCTTGGCTCCAACCTCAGGCTCACCTTCGAGGCCCAGAACATCCATGGGGCCCAGAGACGTTTCCTCTGGACAGTCAGGGCTAGGGTGGGGAGGCCTGGGCTCACCAGGTCCTGCATCCATGGATGTAGGAAGGGCCTGGAGAACCCAGATTGAAGTTGCAACAAGAGAGGAAGGACTCGGGACTGGTTTAGCAGGTGAATGGGCCTCATCCCACTTTTCCAGGCAAATCAGGGCCCATGACGGGGGTGGTTCTGGTAGCTGTCGGGGAGGTGGCTATGAAGATCCTGCTTCTCTGCCTCTGTGTCATCCTCCTCAGGTAAGCCCTGCCCCAGGGACCAAGGGGAGGGGCGGAGAGGGTAGAGGATACACCACTGAATCACAGAATCTCAATCCTGGGGGTACTTGGACAGTTTAAGAGGCCTGCGGCCAGGCAGAGGCTGAGTTGATCTTGATGATTCCACACGGGCCAGTGTTGTCAGTCCCCAACTCGGGACCAATGTCCAGGCTGGGGAGGTTCCTGCTGTTATCAGGGAGGTCCTGGGGGCTGGGCCTGCTCTCTCTGCCTCAGTCCCCTCCAGCCCCTTAGCAGGGCACAGGGAGGTGAGTCTGCTGCCCTCTTCACCCCGATCCAGCCACACTCACAGGCCCTGGTCTCTTCACCCAGAGTGAGGTCCTGCAGGAGGAAGGCAGCAAGGGCAGCACCAGGCATGGAGGCTGCAGACGCTGTCACTGACTAATCTCCAGGTGAGTGTCGTGGGCCTCTTACCCTCCAACATCTCGCTGGACACCTCCCCCTCGACGGCCCCAAGGATTGCTCCCCTCAACTTGGCCATAACTGACTTGTCACCTCCCTTTCCAAGCCCACTTCTCCTGTTGAGAGCCCCATCCCTCTGATGACATGGTAGCCCCATCTCTAACGTCAGAACCCGGGTGTGGGTGTCCACCTTGACCTCCCTCCCTCCTCCAGACCCCATAAATCACTAGCACTTGTCCCTCCTCCTAAGTACAGGTCACCTTGGAGCCCTTTTCTCCATCCTGGCCCTGGTCATGCCTGGGCCTCACCTCTTCCCTGGTCGCTGAACCCTCCTCACCTCTTGCCTCCATCTCTCCCAACAGACTCCAGACTGCTTCCAGACGCCTCCTCATCCAGTTCCTCCAGTCTGAGCGGCCGTGTTTCCTCTGCAGGCCTTGCATGGTCTGTCCCCTGCTGGACTCTCCTGATCCCTCCTCTCCCTGCATCACCCAACATCTCCCCAAACCCTCCGGGCCAAGGACTCTGTGGCTCTGACACTTTGCATGTGTAGTTTCTTCTCCTGAAACACCCTTCCCTCCTGCCAAACCATGTCCGGATCCTCCTTCAGGTTCACTTTTTTTTTTTTTTTTTTTTGAGACATAGTCTCACTTTGTCACCCAGGCTGGAGTGCAGTGGCGCGATCTTGGCTCACTGCAACCTCTGCCTCCCAGGTTCAAACGATTCTCATGTCTCAGCCTCCTGAGTAGCTGGGATTATAGGCGCCCACCACCACGCCTGACTAATTTTTGTATTTTTGGTAGAGACAGGGTTTCACCATGTCGGCCAGGCTGGTCTTGAACTCCCGACTTCAGGTGATCCGCCAGCCTTGGCCTCTCAAAGTGGTGGGGTTACATGCGTGAGCCACCATGCCCGGCCAGCTGTGTCTTCTTTTTGCAGGATTCACTTATAAAATTCCTTGCAGCTGTAGTCTGCGTTCCACTCACATCCTAATATGGTGTTTGCGGTGGTCACATCCAACTTCTTTCCTCCTCCTTCCACGGAACATGCATTAGGGAGGAACCACAGGCACCACATGCAAGATGAGCCAGTTCCCTGAACGGCCGGCCACGGCGTTAACCGCACTGCTCTGGGCTCTGCGCGTCTCATCTGCTGAGGTGCATTACTGCATCTTTCACGCAGAACTTGCTTTCCATGCCTCACATCCCCATGTGTGGGGATATGTCCTGAGAAATGCATGGTTAGGTGATTCTGTCGTGTGAGCATCCTTGAATGTGCTTACACAGTCGTAAACGGTACAGCCTACCACACGCTGAGGCTATACGGTATAGCCCATTGCTCCTAGGCTATACACCTGCACAGCATGTTCCTGTAGTGAAAGCTGTAGGCAATTATAACGCAATGAATAGTTAAAAATAGAGTTTTAGTAAAAATGTGGCATAATAGGTCAGGCGTGGTGGCTCATGCCTGTAATTCCAGCACTTTGGGAGGCCAAGGCCAAGGCAGGCGGATTACAAGGTCAGGAGTTTGAGACCAGCCTGACCAATATGGTGAAACCCAGTCTCTACTAAAAATACAAAAATTAGCTGGGCGTGGTGGTGGGCGCCTGTAATCCCAGCTACTTAGGAGGCTGAGGCAGAAGAATCGCTTGAACCAGGAGGTGGAGGTTGCAGTGAGCCGAGATCGCACCAATGCACTCCAGCCTGGGCGACAGAGCGAGACTGTCTCAAAAACTAAAACAAAAAAACACCACCACCACCAATGTCTGATTAAATCTAAGCCAGGGTTTCATTTTGGGGCAAGGGGCAGGGTGTGGGTGTGGTGGACAGAGAACGGGCTCCAGCCACCACCAGCTGCATGTCCTGGTAGCACCTGAGCCATTCTGTCTCCTGTGCTGGGGGATCATCATCTAATCCTGATGACAACGCCCTCCTCTCAGAGCTCGGGGGATGAGCTGCCAAAACCCACGGAGGTTCAAAACCTGGGCTCTGGAGACAGAAGACACTGGGCTCAGAGACATGGGGCCACTGTCCAGGCTTTCCCTGGGCCTGGACCTGGGCTCCTTCCATTGTCTGAACAGGGTCAGCCTGGGCTGGCTGTGCCGGTTCAAGAGATGAGGGAGGAGGACACAGGGGTTGCCAGGACCCTGAGGCACTGGACTGGGCACTGCCCCAAGGGGCAGAGGATGGAGCCCGGTGTTGATATTGTGATGCTGATCCGTCTGCTCATCTGATTTGGGTGCTGAAGGGCAACTGACCCCCCTAATCTTTTATAGACTTGTGAAACGAAAATAAATAAAAGTCAAGCTGGGAACAGCTTAGGGCAAATCTGCCTCCCATTCTATTCAAAGCCACCCCTCTGCTCACTGAGATAGATGCATGTCTGATCGCCTCAGTTTGGAAAGGCTAATCAGAAACTCCAAAGAATGCATCTGTTCATCTCTCACCCATATGTGACCTGGAAGTCCCCTCCCCACTTCGAGTCTTCCTGCCTTTGCTTCAAGTTGTCCCCCTTCCCAAATGGAACCAAAGTACTTCTTACATACAGTGACTCATGTCTCAAGTCTCCCTAAGATGTATAAAACTAAGCTGTGCCCCAACCATGCTGACCACGTCATCAGCACCTCCTGAGGCTGTGTCACAGCCTGTGTCCTCAACCTTGGCAAAGTAAACTTTCTAAATTAACTGGACCTGTCTCAAATTTTCGGGGTTCACAGACTCATGTGCAACAAGGGGTCTAAGCAGGACAGGTTCGGGGGGGTTTCCTGTTGTTAGCAGATGTCCCCTTCTGGAAAGGGGTGCAAACACCCACTTTCAGCCAGGAGATGGTAAGCGGTTCCCTGATCCCACCCGCTTCTCCTGAGCAGGGTTTATCAGTACAGGAGAGTCAGGGCATCTGAGAGCACTTCCTTCGTTACCTGGCCTCGGATTCTCCACACTCCAAAGTATGATGCATGATCTGAGTTACTGAAGACAAAATTCAGGGAGGCGGGTTTAGCTTCTCTCTTCCTTTTTTTTCTTGAGACAGGGTCTTACTCTGTCGCCCAGGCTAGAGTGCAGTGGTGCAATCATGGCTCACTGCAGCCTCGACCTGCTGGGCTCAAGTAATCCTCCTGCTTTAGCCTCCCAAGTAGCTGGGACTACAGGCGTCCACCACCACGCCTAGCTGATTTTTGTATTTTTTGTAGAGATGGGTTTCACCCTGTTGCCCAGGCTGGTCTCAAACTCATGGGCTTAAGTGATCCTCCTGTCTTGGCCTCCCAAAGTGCTGGGATTACAGGCATGAGCCACAGCACCTAGGCCCCAAAAGAACTTTTGCAGATACACTGACTCCTCAAGCTCTGGTAAAACAATTTATTACCAAAGCACAGAGGTGTCAAGGGTAGGAGGGGTCCCCCCTGCGGGCCGGCCAACCCCATCCAGCTTTGCTACGACACTGGCTGAAGGGCAGGCCACCGAGATGGGGTACTTCACATTCACTGGAGGGAAACTGGGGCCCTCCGGGAGGCTAATCAGGACTGATGAGTATCCTGAAACCAGTGGCAGGAATGTACATTCCAGGGCTTATTCTAGAAGCTTATCTGTGATTAAACAGCAGGCCTTGAGTCACATTGCTTCATTTTTTTTTTCTGTTGCACACTGCAAATGGAAAGTTCTGGAAGACAATAAAAATGCTGTTAGTGTCTCATTCATTCAAGGAACACCCTCTAAGCCTTCACTTCATGCCAGGCACCTTCTAGGTTCTGGGGATGTCATCTTCTAGGTACTGGGGATGTCATCATGACCATATGGGATGAGGAGCCCCTGCTGGGCTTAGGATGAGGAGGAGTGGGGTGGAGACTACACTAAACACACGCTTCCCTCCAGATGGGAACAAGGGCTGTGTGGAAAACAGGTGACATGATGAGCAAGTGGGTGGGGAGGCAGTGAGGATGCCTCATGGAGGATGGGGAAGGCCTCGGGTCTTGAGAAGCAGCAGGTACATAAAACCAGGATGAGGGGAGCTTTCCAGAACTCAGGATGGCAGGTGCAAAGGCTCCAGGGTGGGGTCCAGCTTGGCCTGGTCTAGAATCGGAGGGGCGGGGGTGTGGCTGGTGCATCGTGCACGGGGGAGGAAGGGAGCTCGGCCTTGGGCCAAGGCAAGGAGCTGCTGTGGAGCAGAGGTAAGATGACCAAGGTGCTCGAAGATCACCGGGCTCCTTAAATGCCATCTCCTCGTTATGTTCCCAACCAAGGGGCTGAGCGAGTGGCCTCCAGGGAGTGCGTGGGTGTGAGACGGTGGAGACCCTGGGAGGCTGTCAGGTGTCGGGTTCTAAATGTCCTTTGCCCTGGGTGAGGAAGGCACTGTGAGACACGGTGGCACTGATGACGGCAAGCCTGGGCTCGCTCCATTGATAAACAGGATGAAGCCTCTCCCCCATGCCATGCCAGAAAAGCAGAGATGACAGAGTCAGACGTGACCCTGCCCTGGAGGAACTGGCTGCCAGCAGGAGACTGTGACAAGTGACCCCGTGGTCGGTCTCACCCGGGACCGAAGGTTTGGAGGAGGCTGCTGAGGGAGCAAGGGTGTTGGGGAGGACCCCGAGCTCTCTGGCCTGGATAACTGGGTGCATGGAGGAGGAGCTGTGTATTGAGCTGGAAAGGTGGGGGAAAGTGGGAGATTGGCACAGGTCATGACTTTACTCTCGGCACCTCTGGTTGAGGCAGAGAGCCTGCTACTCCACCAGAGAAAAGAGCCCCCACCCCTCACCACTGGCCCACTCTGTGCGCAGGTGCTCCGCGAATCGCTTGACACACACGTGTCAGCTCATGCTTCAGCCTCAGATGTAAGGAAAGGTTGTGGGAATGTAGAAGCACTTGTAATCCAAGTGCCAAGAAGAACGTCGCTGCACAGGGAGACAGGCCGCCAAAAGGAGATGCTGTTCAAGATGCCCCGCGACTAGGATCTCACAATCGCGGTGCTGCTGACCATTGGGGCCAGGGGATTCTTTGTGGGGTGGGGGGGTAGAGGTGGGGACCGTGTTGCATGTCGCAGGATGTCAGGCAGCATCCCGGCCTCCACCGTCCCGCATCCTGACAACCAAGTGTCTCCAGACACTGCCAAATGCCCCCAGGGTGGTGCCGAGTTAGACAAAGCACTGAGCTTTGGTTCCAGCCAACTCCGATGAGAGAAATGACTACTCTGAGGAGAGAAAAGGAGCCTGGAGAAGCTCCTCTTCTGCATACATCTCTGCACCCTTGCCAAAATTTACTGTGTAGTCTGTCTTCGACCTTGCAAAAATTCCTGCACATTTACACAAAGTGCTGATGGAAGTAAAGCCATCTTGTCAGCACTGTCAAGTTGATACCTCCATCCACAGACAGCGTGTGCCAGCAGCCGGGCTGTGCACACAGGCAGCACTGTTTGTAAAATAAAAATCTGGGAAACTAAGCAAACGCCCAGCTGCTGGCTGTGAGGAGTGTCCGTCATCCACAGGAAGGGGTAGTGCACACTATGAACAAGACCCGAAGGCATGCAGCAGCTACCTTTTGTGTATGGAGGTGCCAAGGAGGCCAGACCAAAGGAAAGTAGAGACTATAGGTGGCCGGGTGGAAGGACACAGGGAGGCATGGATGCAAGAAGGGACAGAAGATGGTGAGAGACAGACAATGTCCTGATGCTATTTTTGAGGCCCTGAATCCCGTTGTGCCTGAAGCTCCACCTTATAATTTTCTAGCTACAACAGCCAATCAACCCCCCTTTTCTTAAAGCCAAGTTGAGCCGGGTTTCTGCTACTTGCCATTCCTGGAGGTTGGGAAGTTCAAGGACCCTGTGGAAAAACCCAGCGTCTCCCTGGGAAGCTGGGCCCTGGTATGAACGTGGAACAGCCTCTGGGAAGCGTCTCCTGGAGCCTGGGGCAGGGCTGGGGCGAGGGCAAGGGGTGAGAGGGCTTAAGACTCACAAGCTCTTCCCACCTGGATTCCACCTAGGGCACCATCGGGAGGCCAATGGGGTCATATGGAGACACACGCAGATCCTGCAGCAGAGCTTCTAGGTTGTTCCTCAGCATGGCGTACGGCGGCTTCTCCTCATACTTGAGGGCCATCACCACCTTCAGGTACCTCTGTAGGGTCTCTGTGGTCAAGACAACCCCCAGTAAGGGAGAACCTGAGAGGTGTCCCCCAACCCCGATCCTGGGGGTCTGCGCCCAAGGGTGGAGGGGTGGGGGACTGAGGGGCACGAAGGTCTCAGCAAAAGTGCCCATTTTCTTGTTGCCTGGCATTGCCAGAGGACTTCAATTGTTTTTCAGTTTTGGAAAATGTCATACACAGGCACCAGTAGAAGGGCATGAACACCCAAGTACCCATCACTCAGTTTCAACAAGGATCACCTCACAGCCAATCTCGTTTCATCAAGACCTCTCCCCTGGCCTGCAGTGTTTTAAAGCAAATCCCAGCTAGCAATGCAGTCTACCTGCATATAAATATTTAGCATGTATCTTTAAAGAGGGTGGGCCCTGCCTCACCTCCACCTCCAACCTCTGGTTGACCAGCTTAAAATCCTCGAGGCCCAAGGTTCACAGAGGTAGAACTGGAGGGGAATGTCACTTGGGCAGCTGAGCCATGATCTGAACCCAGGGATTTAAAGTAACTCAAAAATGAGCCTTAGAGAGCCAGAGGGGACAAGCTATCCGTTTCTGTCTGTCCATTTCTGCCTCCAGCTTGGAGAAAAGCATCAAAGCTCTTCAGGAGGGACACAAAGACAACAGGAACAACAAACACCCCCGACACCCAAACAAGACAGTGCAAATGCCCAGTAACAAGGATTGGCTTTACAAGTTACAGTGCGGACAAACCATGACCATTGTGCAGCTGTCAATAAAAGCTGTGGTGCATCTATAAGGAAGGGCATGAAGGACGGCCCCAGGGTTAAGTGAAAAAAGCAAGAAGTAGAACGAGATGTATGTAGGGTGAGCCTATTTTTTGTTCATAAAAATGGCCGGGCATGGTGGCTCTTGCCTGTAATCCCAGCACTTTGGGAGGCCGAGGTGGGTAGACCAGTTGAGGCCAGGGGTTTGAGACCAGCCTGGGCAACATGGTGAAACCCCGTCTCTACTAAAAATACAAAAAACTAGCCAGGTATGGTGATGCACGCCTGTAATCCCAGCTACTTGGGAGGCTGAGGCACGAGAATCGCTTGAACCTGGAAGGCAGAGATTGCAGTGAGCTGAGATCATACCACCGCACTCCAGCCTGGGTGACAGAGCTAGACCCTGTCTTAAAAAAAAAAAAAAAAAAAAAGGCCAGGCGCGGTGGCTCACGCTTGTAATCCCAGCACTTTGGGAGGCCGAGGCGGGTGGATCACGAGGTCAGGAGATCGAGACCACGGTGAAACTCCGTCTCTACTAAAAATACAAAAAATTAGCTGGGCATGGTGGCAGGCGCCTGTAGTCCCAGCTACTCGGGAGGCTGAGGCAGGAGAATGGCATGAACCCGGGAGGCGGAGCTTGCAGTGAGCCGAGATCGTGCCACTGCACTCCAGCGTGGGCGACAGAGCGAGACTCTGTCTCAAAAAAAAAAAAAAAAATTACCCTGTCTTCAAAAAAGAGTTGTGTGTTTTTGTTTTGTTGTTTTTCAGAGGCACTTGTGAATTTTTTGACAATTTTGTCTTTCTGCAATGGGTACATATTACAAAAGCAAATTGGAAAACTAAAAAAACTGAAGAGGTGTAAGGAGAAGCCACCCCAAGATGGATCTGAGCCACCAGGTCCCGCCCAGGTCCCCACCTGTTCCTGCTCCCTTCAGGACGTACCTGAGGGCCTGATCCAGTGACCGCAGGGTACCACAAAGGGCCCCGGCTTATCAACAAACCTGAAGGGACAGAAACACATGTGAAAGGTCTTTTAGGGAAAGGAGAGCAACTTTTTAAAGCAGAATGCCTAAGATGTATACACGGTCCCCTCTGCCATCCAGGGAAGTTACGTTCTTAAAGTCGCTGTGAACACTGAATCAACCAATCCACTACCACTGCTCCAAGGGAAACAGCACTGGCTTCCTGCAAGCCTCTGGCCACATGATTTTCCCCGATCAATACACCTTGTTTTGGCCGGGCACAGTGGCTCACGCCTGTAATCCCAGCACTTTGGGAGGCCGAGGGGGGTGGATCACGAGGTCAGGAGATCGAGACCATCCTGGCTAACACGGTGAAACCCCGTCCCTACTAAAAATACAAAAAACTAGCCAGGTGTGGTGACGGGCGTCTGTGGTCCCAACTACTCAGGAGGCTGAGGCAGGAGAATGGCGTGAATCTGGGAGGCAGAGCTTGCAGTGAGCCTAGATCGCGCCACTGCACTCCAGCCTGGGCGACAGAGCGAGACTCCGTCTCAAAAACAAAAAACAAAACAAAACAAAACAAAACAATACACCTTGTTTTATGTATGTTTCTGTTGAAAGACATCTTATGTAATAAGCATTGTTGATTCATTAGCGTTGAACTCTTCTAATCTGGGATCCTTAAGACGGAGAGGATCCCTTCGATGATGAGGAAAGATCCAAGATGGAAATAAAGATTTTATTACTTACAGGTCCTGGGGGCACACGGCACACGGCACACCCAAAGGTGACCTCCCCACCTGCCCCATGCACACACACAGACACACACACATACGCACACTGGTCAGGGAGTTCGTGGCTGTGTGAGGGGCCAATGGGCCAGTATCCAAACATTTTGAGGGGATTTTAACTGGTGGGTTCAAAGCAAGCAGGCTCGACTTCCAGGAGGTCATGCTCTGCCTGAGAGGGGGTCACTGTGGCATCCTCACAGTTCAGTGGGATGTGGGGGCCAGCGGGGTCGTCAAGTAGGCTGTCTGTGGCTGACCCATAGGGAGGGAGGTGCTCCCCCGGAGGCGGCTGCGTAAGGGAGGTATCTGGGTCAACCACACGGAGGAACTGGGAGGAGGTGGAAAACTGGAAACTGTGCTGAGAGTGACCGAGCCTTGTTTCTGGCATGACAAAGTCCAACTTACATTCAAATGAATCCCAAGGCAACCTGAAATGATAAGAATTCCCCACAAACTCATGGCCAACAGCACTGTAGCTCATGCCTGAACAAAGCTGATAAAACACACGAATTATTAACCATCTCAGGCTTCGGGACATCAGACAGCACTTCAGCATTATGCTAGGTGGCTGTTTGATTTTTTATGGAGATGTTGCCCAGGCTGGTCTGATCCTCCTGTCTCGGCCTCCCAAAGTGCTGGGATTACAGATGCGAGCCACCACTCCTGGCTGAGGGCATTTTAAATGGCATAACCACTGACAAAAAAGCATAAAAACAGGAAAAAATGTAGCATTAACTAAACAGTGAAAAGGACACCAGTGTATATAGTGTGGGGGCTGAAATAGGGAGGCAGAATGCTGTCTGGCTCCACCCTAGGCTGGGAACATGTGTGTCAGATGATTAAAATTTTTCTCCACACTGTGTCTGTAAGTGGCCATGAAAGGACAGCAAGAATTGATTTGGGGTTACAACTACTTTTAGTAAGAGAATTCACACATATGGACTCTGAATAATCAGGACTGACTGTATATGTACATATACACACACACATATATGTAAAACACACACACGTGCATGCACGTGCACCCCTCTTTGGCTGTTCAGGAAAAATCCTGATTCGCCCACTGCCTTTGCTCCATCCTCCAGGCCCAGCCCCTCCACTTCTCTGCCTGGCCCATTGGGCCACCTCCCACCATCTGCCCAGTCACTGGTCTCTGACCCTGCCTTCGCCATCCCCCAGCCCCACCCTCCTGCTTCTCAACTCTCTCTGCCCCATGGATCTGGGCCCAGCTCAGCCCTCATCCTTTCTCCCTGGACCTCAACTCCTCCCTGGCCTCCTGTGTATCCCCATGTGGCCCCAGAGGGTCTCTTTACACCTGTCCCTGACCCTCCCTGCTCACAGCCCACCCTCCCTCCCGCCCTCCCGTGGCCTCCCAGCACACACTGGCCACCCTCTGGCTCCGTCTCCCTACTCCTTCCTCCCATTGCATGCCCCAGCCACACCAAAGGACTCATAGTCCCACCAGGCCACACATCCACGCACATCTGCCTCTGCACATATCACTCTTGCTGCCTGGGCGGTCTTCCCCACCCTGAGCTCTGGCAGGTGGCTGTTCTCCCTTTGAGACACAGCTCGAGGGCTTGGCCTCCTAGGAAGTCTTCCCCAGACCCCTCCAGGCAGAGGAACTCCATCCCTCCTGGGCCTGTGCGTAGGTCCGTGGATGTCCCACGGCGGCCATCGACATACATGCGCAGGAAGGCCCGGTTGTGCCATCAACAGGACATTATACGCTGCACAGCAACGCCACCGCCACCGCCTGCCATGGGCTCTCCCTGACCAGCTGGGCAGCCCTAACAGTGGGTCCAAAGCTGGCTCTCATTTGTGCTTTGCCCAGCAAGCGGCCTTGAATGCCAGAAAGCCTCGGGGACTTAAATGGCCTCTCCTTCTTTTACTCATTCTGTCTGTCGTGAACTATAATGTGCAAAAAATGAGTATCTGTTGAATGAATGGAAAAAGGCCATGTATACCAGTAAACCGTCCTAGCGCAGGGCACCTTAGGGTGCCAGGAAATGAGCATGTAGCAATATTGCCCCCTTGTGGTCCCCTTGGTTATTGTCTGGGCTAACAGACGATGGGCTGGGGGTGAGGAGGCGCGTCTGGGGGACAGTGTCAACATCGCCAGCTACTCTCCAGAGAACGTTTTTGTGCGCCTGGTCCTCTATGGTGGTGGTCTGGAGCTGGGGCTGTGGAATTACTGTTATCCATGCTGCTATCATTGATAGGAGATGATTACCATGACCTGTCTTACTCACCCTGCACCATGTTGGCAAGTGCAGACCCTCTCTGTGAACCAGTCACATTCATCAAGTCTCTTTCGGTGGGGGGATGTGAAAAGGGCGATATGACCGCTCTTAGGAGTTAGTAAGTGAAGTGGGGAGAAGACTCAACCCAGGGGAGCCTTGGGGACCAGTTTCCCTGACAAGATCGGAGTGCAGAGGCACCGTGGGCTGATTCTAACCTGGGTGGCCAGCACAGCCACTGGCCTCAGGAACCTGGCACTGAATGCATGAGTGGAGAGGGTTCAGAGCTGTGCCGTCCTGTCTGCCTAGGAATCTTGCCTCCCCCTTGCCCACCTGGAAGGCTCTTGTGTTCTCTACAGACCAGGTCAGGCATCTCCCAGGTGAGGGTTTCCAGGAGCCGGTGGCGGGGTCCTGTGCCTCCCCTCTGCTCCCACAGCGCCGGGCTACCTCCACCCTCACCTGCAGCTCCTGCTTCCTGTCCGTGTCTCCTCCCAGCCCCGGAACCCCCGACACTGGGGCTGCATCTGCCCGACCTCTGTATCCACACTGAAGCCTGGGCGGGCTCAGCATTCACTCCTTAGTTGTTCTTCATTCCACTACGATTTTTCTTTCCTTTTTTTTTTTTTGAGACAGGGTCTCGCTCTGTTGCCCAGGCTGGAGTGCAGTGACACAATCACAGCTCACTGCAGCCTCCACCTCCTTGGACTCAAGTGATCCTTCCACCTCAGCCTCCTGAGTAGCTGAGTACAGGCACGTGCCACCACACCTGGCTACTTTTTTTGTAGAGATGGGGTCTCATCATGTTGCCCAGGCTGGTCTCAAACTCCTGGGCTCAAGCAATCTGCCCACCTAAGCTTCCAAACTGCTGGGATTACAGGCGTGAGTCACCGTGCCAGATCTGCTTCTATTTCTTGGGCAACAACAATGTGTGCTCTCTGTTGTATCCAGAGAAGGATGTGTGTGTGTGTCACAGGGAATTGAGGCCCCCCTACTGCCCTCAATCTCCCGCGTTGGGACTGTTAGGGAGAGAAATGAACCCTCCCTCATGGAAGCTGCAGTGTTTTGGGTCTCCTTGTGAGAGCAGCTCAGCCTTGTCCTGAACTCACCCATCAGAGTGTGTGAGGGAGCATTTCACTACCTTCACTCACACAGGGGCTCCAGCGGGCCGCTCATTCTCTGACTCATCGTTTTCACCTGCCTTCGTTTCAACAGAAACCTGTCTCACTACTGTGAGCAGAAAACCCCAGCACCATCTGTTAAAGCTAGAGAGTAAGTGTAAAAATAAGCTCCAAGAAAATGGGGCAACGGACTTGTGGTCTAGCGAGTTCTGAGGCTGGCTTCCCATGCAGAGGTTGCCTGCGGAAGTCTGGGGGCTGAAGGCCTGTCTGTCTCTCCCTCTTTCTGCAGGGATGTTGGGGCAAATTAGCATCAAACTGTGACATCCTTCTTGCCAGTTTAAAGTTTCATGGTCCTTCAGGGGGCATTTTACCTGTTACCACTGCTGTGAGACCTGTCCCTGACATTAGACCTACAAGTGTGCTGCACACCCCCACCAACAGTCCCACCAGTGGACACCCAGGACCTGGCCTCATGACCCTCATCAGTCTGACCTCTGACACACCGTGTGTTTCACCCTTTAGCTCCTGTCTCCCGCAATAGGATGTGAGCTCCCTGAGGGCAGGGATTTTTGTCTTACTCATTCCTGTATCCCCAGGGCCTAGAACAGAGTCTAGCACATGGCAAGGGTTCAGTATTTGTTGAGTGAAGGTAGGCTGGGTCCAGGCACCACCAGTTCACCTCACAAGCCTCCTCCACTTGGGAAGCAGCACGTAGGTGACACGGGCTGTCTCTGGAGTTGAATGGCCCAGGTTTGAGCCCAGGAGCCCCTGCTTAGTAGCTGTGTGGCCTGCACTGATTACCTAAGCTCTCTGTGCCACAGAGCACGAGAGCATGCAGCTCAGAGCAGTTGTGAGGATGCAGGGGAAGCACCAGGGGCAGTGCCTGGCACAGATAAGTGTATAATAAATGTTAGCTTTGAACAGTTAGTAAAAGGAAGTCAAAATGACGACACACATCCCCTCGTCTGAAGGAGGATGAAATTCTGGGCATGGTGCCACTTATGCCAATTAAACACACACTCAAGAATGTCATAGAGTTTTTAAGGACACAGATGCATCTAAACTAACACATTTAGGAGTATTCAGAAGTAGTGAACTAGGTATGTAGTTAAAGTTAAAAACATAACATTGAGAGAAAGAAGGCAAGAAACAGCATGAGGTTTAGAGCATAGTACCATTTATACAAGTTAACACACAGTACCACCATATATAGTTTAAGGACACAGACATGTCCATAGAAAATTGATTTAGAAGCAGGAGTCAGAAGCAGTGAACTCAGTCCACACGTAGGGATAGGGTTAAAGCTGAAGAGAGCCAGAGACAGATGAGATGCAGAGTGGAACATCACTTATGCAAATCACACACAGCACCACGACCAGCATGTGATTTTGAGGGTACAAATACATCTAAGTGAACATATCAGCAGAACACATGTTAAGTGTGCTTGAGCAGCTGTCTATGGTTGAGAGAAGGAAGTTGGGAGACACGAAGGGAGTAAAATAAAACGAGAAAGCCTTCATGTGAGGGAAGGACTGGGAAGGACTTCACGACACACTAAGGACAGGGAAGCATGAGGGACTCAATGCCATTTACTGGAGGGTTCACCCTCTTCCCACTCTATATGTTTTCCCAGATAATCTCATCCTCTCCTGGGGCTTCAGCTGATGGCTCCGGAGATATTCCCAGGGTCTGAGTCTCCCTTTAGACTTCACTCCTACACTTCAGACATAGATGGCCAGCTGCCTCCCAGATGGCTTGGGCAACAAGTCTGAGACGGAGTCTTGCTTTGTCACCCAGGCTGGAATGCAGCAGTGTGAGCTCGGCTCACTGCAACCTCCACCTCCCGGGTTCAAGCAATTCTCCTGCCTCAGCTGGGATTACAGGTGCCCACCACTGCGTCGGCTAATTTTTGTTATTTTCACTAGAGACAGAGTTTCACTACGTTGGCCAGGCTGGTCTTGAACTGCTGACCTCGCGATCCACCCGCTTTGGCCCCCCAAAGTGCTGGGATTAAGGCGTGAACCACCGTGCCCGGCCTGGGCAACTGATATTCATGTCTGAAGTGCATGCCTAGCATGCCCGCTAGGATCAGCTGCCTACTGTCCTTGGTGCTGAATCCATACTCCTGGCGCTTCCAGTTTGTGCTCCGCTGTCCCTGGTGCTGAACCCACATCCCTAGCATTTCCCTTTTGTGTCCCGCTGCCTGCTGTCCTTGGTGCTGAACACACACCTTAGTGCCTCCCTTTTGTGCCCAGCTGCCTGCTGTCCCTAGTGCTGAACCCATACCCCCAGTGCTCCCCCTTTGTGTCCAGCTGCTCAATGCCTTTAGTGTTCAATCTCACCCCAGAACTTCCTCATATGTTCCGCTGTCCACTGGCTTTGGTGCCGAATGTTTCAACCAGCACTGGTAAGACCTGGTGGTTTATACACAGAGGTGAAGGCACTGATCTGGCAGTGTGGACACTGGATGGGTGGTGCTACCAGTGCTGAGGCAGGGCCTGGGCCTATCCTGCTCAGGTTGCCTGCATGTTTGTGATGAATGAGTTATAGTTTCCCACACACAATGAACTTTTTTTTTTTTTTTGAGATGGAGTCTCGCTCTGTCGCCCAGGCTGGAGTGCAGTGGCACAATCTCGGCTCACTGCAAGCTCCGCCTCCCGGGTTCATGCCATTCTCCTGCCTCAGCGTCCCGAGTAGCTGGGACTACAGGCGCCTGCCACCATGCCCGGCTAATTTTTTGTATTTTTAGTAGAGACAGGGTTTCACCATGTTAGCCAGGATGGTCTTGATCTCCTGACCTCATGATCTGCCTGCCTCTGTCTCCCAAAGTGCTGGGATTACAGGCATGAGCCACCGCGCCCGGCCACAATGAGCATTTTCTATGAGCCAGGCCCTGTGCTAAGTGCTGTGTGTACCCGACTTCCCTGAACGCTTTGCAGTCCCATAAGGTGGGAGCTAGTAGGAGACCATCTCATGGAGCAGGACACTGAGGCTCGCAGACGTTAACACCCCACAGTGGTGGTGCCAGAGTCTGAGCCCAAGGAGTGTGGCTCCGGAACCCCTGCCTCGCCTGCTGTGTGGACATTGCAGCACATGTCTGTGCGGCTCAGAGGACTTGGGCTCTGCTGGATGCCACTTCCCCTTCCCTTCTGCTCCCAGTTGGGCTCTGGGCTTCTGACCACCTGCAGGGGTTCTGCTGACCCCCAGACTCACTTCTGTTTTTGCTTCATGATGTCCTCAGTGTTGGGAAGGCAATTTGTCCATGGCAGAAACCCGTAGAGCCACTTCAGCATGCAGTAGCCCAGGCTCTGGAGGTCGCTGCGGCGGGAGGGCCCTGGGGAGGGAGGGGTAGAGGTGGCAGCTCAAGTCTGGATGCTCCACTCACTGGTGGGTCCACCCCCCTTCCTTCCCTTCTCTCTCTCACTGACTCAATCACACACTCATGCAGTCAGCCTTCCAGCCATATGGGCTGTCTCTTCCGCTCATTCACTTTCATGAGTAGGCAGAAGCTGACTCCTTCTCTCACTTACTCTCACTCAACCATTCTCTCAGCCCCTTTTACCAGGTCACCCTTATCCACTTTTCTTTCATTCATGCACTCATTCAAGGCTCAGCACCCGTGTGCCAGGCCCAGCTCACTTCTGAAAACCCAGACCAGGATCTTGTCAGGTCCCAGCCCGTGACAGCCTAGTGGGGAGACAGCTATAGCATGGGACTACCTGAGTGACAAAGGACACAGAACACACGGGAGCCCAGAAGGATGGGTACTAAACCCAGCCTCAGTGGGGGAGGGCGGGGGAGGCTCTGACGGTTTATTTTTCTTATGCTTCCTGACCATAAGACAACGCTTAATTTAGACAACGCTTTGTGTAAGCACTTGACAAGCACTACTTGTCCGTGCTGGCCTTCCACCACCCGATGCTGGAGGCAGGGGTGCCATCCCTGCCCTGGGGGAGCTCAGTCTGGTGGGAGGATGTGGCAGGCATGTGGATAGCCATGATATAAAGGGATGTGAGAAAGAGGGGCTCAAGAAACCTGCCCTGGGCCCTCTTTCCAGTCTGTACACTTTCCCTGGATGATCCCATCCTCTCCCAGGGCTTTGGCTGATAACTTCTGAGATACTGCAGAGCCTCTGCCCAGATTTCCCTCCCACACTCCAGACGTGGTGGCCAACTACCTCCTCAACAGCCCCTCCTGGATGACTCCTAGGCAATTCCCATCTTCCAAGTCTACACCAGATCCTGAATCCCAACCTCTGGAACTCAGGCTCCCCATTGCCCAGCCTCCCACTATCCTTAGTGCTGAACCGCTACCCCACCCATCTCCCTTGCAGTCGCGACGCTGTCTGTGGTTCCAATCCCTGTCCTGGTGCCCTTAATGCCTCTCCTGTCTGGCCACCTGCTGTCTCTGGCTGTGAACTCCTAGAGCTGCCCTTGTATAAGAAGCATGTCTCTATGGTCCCAAACCCATCCCTGGCCTCGTACCGCATCCCTTGTGCAGGTCCATGCTAATGAACTCAAGGTCCCCCTCGTGAGGGCTCCTGCTGCCTTCCACGTAGGCCACGTGTTTGCCACTTGGGCAATAGCGGAAGGCGAAGCCATAGCCTGCCAAAGTCACCTGTGGACACAGGGAAAAGCCATACAGATGGGAGGTTAGGAGCGCAGAAGTCAGAGATTTCCACCGTGGGTGCAAGTGAAAACAAACATTCCACCAAAGATGACATTTTTCACTTACAAAACTAAGCCATGCCCACAGTAAAAATGATGTGAAGTAAAAAGAACCCAAACCAGCCATCCATATTTCCTCCCAGCCCCTAAAACCCACCACCCAGAAATAACCACTAGTAACAGTTTCTTATGCATCATTCCAAATTGTTTTTTTTATTTTTATTTTTTTTAAATAACCAGGTAAACATATGTGGATGGGGAGGGGGCTCTTGTTTTCCACAGAAGCCTCAAACCAGACCTCCTGTTGGGCACCAGCACTTTACACTTTAATAGTGGTTCTGGGCATTAACTCTGGGGCCAGATGGCCTGGGTTCAAATGCCAGCTCAGTCCACTGGTGGCAGTACAACCTTGGGCAAGCTATACCAGTTCTCTCGGCTATGATTTCTCCATTTGCAAAATGATGATGATAATAGTCCCCACCTCAAAGGGTTCTTATGAGGCTTAACTGAGTTTAAAACAAAAGTTAAATGCTTTCTGCCTGATACATAAAGTTAACCAAATCTTCTTTCAAAAATATTTACTTATTTATTTTGAGATGGGGTTTCACTCTGTCACCCAGGCTGGAGTGCAGTGGCGCGATCACGGCTCACTGCAGCCTCCTAGGCTCCAGTGATCCTCCCACCTCAGCCTCCTGAGTAGCTGGGACTACAGGCACGCACCACCATACCCAGCTGATTTTTTGTAAAGATGGAGTTTTGCCCTGTTGCCCAGGCTGGTCTTGAACCCCTGGGCTCAAGTGATCCTCCTGCCTTGGCCTCCCAAAGCGCTGGGATTACAGGTGTGAGCCACTGTGCCCAGTCCATGTCTTCTTTTCAATGGCTGCATCTTATTCCATCATATGCATAGTGGACAACTGTTGGTTTTGTCTATGTAAGACCTATACACTTCCCCTGCTCCCTGTTTTTCTGTTCAGTTTGTGGTGTTCATTAAAAAAATAATTTTTTTTTAAAGTTTTGAGACAGGGTCTCACTCGGTCACGCAGGTTGGAGTGCAGTGGCATGATCACGGCTCACTGCAGCCTCAATCTCCTGGGCTCAGGTGATCCTTCTACCTCAGCCTCCCGAGTAGCTGGAACCACATGTGTATGCCACTACACCTAGACAGGTTATTATTTTTTATTTTGTAGACACGAGGTTCCCTGTGTTTCCCAGGCTGGTCTCGAACTCCTGGGCTCAAGCGATCCGATCCTTCCACTTTGGCCTCCCAAAGTGCTGGAATTACAGGCGTGAGCCACTGGGCCCGGCCAAGATGGTCATTTTTATGTGGCAACTTGACTGGGCCAAGGGGTGCCCAGACATTTGGCCAAACACTATTCTGGGAGTGTCTATGAGGGTGTTCTGGATGAGATGAACATTGGGGTTTGTAGACTGAGTAAGGCAGATTATTCTCCTTAATGTGGGTGGGTCTCATTCAATCAACTCAAGATGTGAACAGAATAAAAAGCTAAGTAACCAGAAGCTCCTCCTCCCTGACTGCTTGAGCTAGAACATTGGTCTTTTCCTGCCTTTGGACTCGAACTGAAACAATCCCTCTTCTTGGGTCTCAGGCCTGCTGGCCTTTGGACTGGAACTTACATCATTGGCTCTCCTAGGTCTCCAGATTGCAAACTGAAGAATCTCAGGACTGCTTAGTTTCCATTATCAATAAGCCAATTCCTTATAATAAATCTCTACACGCACGCACGCACGCACGCACGCACGCACGCACGCACGCACGCACACACACACCCCTGCCAGTTCTGTTTCTCTGAAGATTCCTAATGCTTAGTTCCAGGATTTTCATCTGGGATTGCCTTTCCCCAGTTCTCAGTCCATGCAGTTCAGGTCTGTTTCTGCCAGGGCTGCTAAGCTTTGGGGATTTAAGCCTAATTTGCTGGTGGCAATTTTGTCACCATGAGGAACAAGTCTGCCTGACAATGAGCAGTGCAGAAGCATGAGGAGTCCAGAGATGGGAGAGCCGGCTTCCCAATGACAGGGCTTGAGCTCCTGGATCCTGCCATGCCCAAGACAGTGCAGTCCTGGATTGCTCCATTCCGTGGACTAATACACTGCACACACTCCCTTTTGGTTTTTGGCTTAAGGCATGTAAAGTTGGGTTTCTGTCATTTGTAATTGTAAGGGCAATTAGAAGTTACTTTAAAATACTATTTAGTCAGTATCCTGTTTAAGGTGTTTCCCATTTCACTATTACAATCAATGTTGCCCAGAACATCTTGTACACTTATCTTTGAACAATCCTATGAATATATAGATAGGACACCTTCCTAAGACAGAAACTTGTGGATCAAAAAACAAGTGCATTTTGGCCAGGCGCGGTGGCTCAGGCCTGTAATCCCAGCACTTTGGGAGGCAAAGGCAGGTGGATCACCTGAGGTCAGGAGTTCGAGGCCAGCCTGACCAACATGGAGAAACCCCATCTCTACTAAAAATTCAAAATTACCCAGGCGTGGTGGCGCATGCCTGTGATCCCAGCTACTCAGGAGACTGACACAGGAGAATCGCTTGAACCCAGGAGGTGGAGGTTGCGATGAGCCAAGATCGTGCCATTGCACTCCAGCCTGGGCAACAAGAGTGAAACTCCGTCTCAAAACAAAAACAAAAACGAAAAACAGGTGCATTTAAAATTGTGACTGTTATTGCCAAACTGCCTTCCAAAAGGGTTTCCCAATTCATGCTTCCAACAGTATATGAAGAATTCCTACTTCCTTATATCCTTATCAACAATGAATATTATTATCATTCTTAATTTTGTTCAAAGGGTGAAAATAGCATCTTGTTTTAAGTTACATCTCTATAGTTACTAAGGAGGTTGAATATCTTTCCATATTATTTAGCTAGCCTGTGGATTTCTTTTTTTAAGAATTGCTTTTCTTATCCTTTGTCCATTTTCCTACTAAGTTGCTTATCTTTTCTTATTTATTTGAAGGAGCTCTTTATATACGATGGACAGCAATCCTTTGTCTGTAATAAGCACTGTGAAATAAATAGAGATTTGGAGACAGATGGGAACCTGAGCCCAGAGATCTTCCAGAGTGGGCAGGGGCTGGCTCTTACCTGACTCCGGTCCTCTGGATCCACAAAGATATTTTCAGCTGTCACATTTCCATGAACATACTCATTCTCATGGAGGAACTCCAGGGCATCCAGCTGGGGGAAGAAGCAAGTCAGTGTCTGCATGAGCAGTACGACTAACACAGAGAGGCTCTGGTGCAGACCAGGACAGGGAGCCCCACTATTAAGGCCTGGGGTCATCCGACACTGTGACTGGGGGTTAAACCTGACTAAATCTGGGGCAGCATGAGGAGCCCGCTGTGACAGCACATTGAGCACGCCTCTAATCAGGCTCTCAGGGAGCTCACCAGTTGAGCTAAAGCATGGCTTCCCATCTACTCCTATATTTCTCTCTTAGCTGATGACAAACTCAGGAGAGGGAAAAGGGGTTAATGTCTCTCTGCAAAAATGACTTAGCACCTGTGGATATCAGAGAGCTCTTCTCACCTGTCCTAGAGAGCAGAAATAAATCTTGTTAAGCAATTTATATCTTGATCTCCAGCTCCAGCTGCCCCTCTGAGTTCCAGACTCTTTTTCTGCTGTGTGTATATATATATATTTTGAGACAGGGTCTCACTCCTGTTGCCCAGGCTGGAGTGCAGTGGTACAATCACTGCTCACTGTAGCCTTGATTTCCCAAGCTCAGGTGATCCTCCCACCTCAGCCTCACAAGTAGCTGGGACTACAGGTGCGCACCACCACACCCGGCTAATTTTTTGTATTTTTATTAGAGAGGGCATTTTGCCATGTTGCCCAGGCTGGTCTTGAACTCCTGAGCTCAAGTGATCCACCTGCCTCGTCCTCCCAAAGTGCTGGGATTACCGGCATGAGCTGCTGCGCCTGGCCAATTCTTTGACTGTGTCTGCTGCCCGAGTGCCAGCTACATTCTGATCATATTCCCAACCCTCTTTGACCCCAGGGCTCAACCGTCCACCAAGTGCTGCTCGTTCTCCTTCTATAGATTCTCCACCCCCGGGGCCCAGGACCCTCCTCAGCCTTGTCCTCTCCCGCATGGACCCTCACTCAGATTCTTCTCCCCATTCCAGTCCCTCCCCATATGGCCCCTGAGGGCCTTTCTGTACCCAGAGCTGACGCTGCCCTCCCCTAATCCCAGCACTCTTGTGGCTCTCCAGTGCCCTCAAGACATATCCCACCCCCTCAGCCTGCTGTGCGAGGCCCTGTGTGATGTGGTCACCGCTGACCTCTCCAGACCAACTCCATCTCTTCCCACTGCAGTGCCATACTGCAGATACTGAACATAAAGACCTTAGGACTCAGCATGTCGCTCCCTTGGTACGTCCATCCCTCCAGCGATGCAAACTGGGCCCTCTTACTCTCCATCACAGCAGGGGCCGCTTCTATTCAGAGCACTTGTCATAGTTTGTGCAACTGTTTGATTTACTATTGGCGTCTCCCACTAGACTGTGAGCTCCAAGACACAGAAACCATGTTTGTGCTGCTCCCTGCTCTGCACCCAGCCCCAGGGACAGCGTCTGGCACCCAGCAAGTGCCTGATGAATATTTAATGAGGATGAATGAATGAATTAATGAACAAATGCCATATGCTCTCCCTTCCACACAAGCCTTGCCCCAGCTGTATCCTTGGCCGGACCATCCTCTCCTCATCTATCCTCTGCCTCTTCCACCCAGCACCTTGCTATTTCCACTCATCCTGAGAGTCTTGGCTTAGAAACATCCTCCACCAGGAAGCCTAATCTAAGCCTTCAGTTTGAGGCTGGGGCTCCTTCCTCCAATGCTCATGGCCCCCCAAGGGCCCTCCACAGGACTGACCACCCATCATCCCGGCTCTAACCGCCTGCCACGGCAGTCAGTGAGCCAACCCCCAGTGTGCAGTGGAGGGAGGTGGGGGCCAGATGTGTCAATGACTAAAGAGCCTGCTTAACTAGGATGTGATGCGCCCCGCCCACCGACGCAGCAGCTGAGCAACTTCTGGGTACGCACCAGCCGGCAGGCCACCTGCAGCACAGACCTCTCTGACAGCACATGCTTTGGACTGACATCCAGGGCTGACTGAAGGCTCCTCCCCAGGCTGGGTAACACCAAGAACCTGGAAGACACAAGCACCCCAGGAGGTGGGAGATGAGCAGAGAAGAGAGGAGTACCGGCCACCAAGGCTGGGTAACACCAAGAACCTGGAAGACACAAGCACCCCAGGAGGTGGGAGATGAGCAGGGGAGAGAGGAGTACCGGCCGCCAAGGCTGGGTAACACCAAGAACCTGGAAGACACAAGTACCCCAGGAGGTGGGAGATGAGCAGGGGAGAGAGGAGTACCAGCCACCAAAGATGCACTGTTGCGTGGGCTGTGAAGTCATGGTCCCAGGTGAGATGAAAGGTTCTGACTGGCTGGGCAGCAAACTAGGTCAAAACTATGAGAAGGCAGGAAGCAAAGACCTGGCCCACGGCTTCGGGGTCCCAGCCATGCCTGGAATCACAACAGGAAGAGGAGGAAAGAGGCCGGTGAGGCAAGCAGAGAGCAGAGCAGCTCACCTGTATTTGTCCTGGTGAACGCCAAAACCCATGCAGGTAGGGATGGCCAGTAGCGGGGTCGAGTACAGCTTCTTCCACTTGTTGACTGTGGAAAGCAGGGGCTTGAGGTTAGAACCCACCCAGTCTCAAGCCCATGGCAGTAAGAGCTAGTTCTCAGAGCAGAAGCACAGAGTGCCCAGACCGCCTCTAAGTCTCCTCGTTGGAGGTGACAACATTGTGGGTGGGTGATGGTGGGAAGGGGCTGGTGATGGGGCAGGCATGGGTGACCATGAAAGTCTGTGATCCAGGTCTGCAGGTGATGGGGTGGCCATGGTGGCTCTGGAGGAAGCATATACAAGGCTG
The DNA here is from genome assembly GCF_028885625.2 of Pongo pygmaeus. Classification (NCBI taxonomy): domain Eukaryota; kingdom Metazoa; phylum Chordata; class Mammalia; order Primates; family Hominidae; genus Pongo; species Pongo pygmaeus. The sequence continues at coordinate 56,146,135 of NC_072393.2, forward strand.
GAGTGCAGAGATGGGATGGTGACAGGGTTACTTCTGAATTCACACATACAGCTAACAAGACCAACATGTGTCTAACCTAGCCATGGCATCACCGGAATGTGCCTCTGCCTGCCTTCCAGATCTCAGTGGGGTGGACCAGAACCAATGGCGAGCTGATGCTAGTTTAACAGCTGGCTGTCCAGGGAAGGCAGTCCTGATGGGTAGCATTTGCCAATTTCTTTTTTCTTTTTTTTTGAGACGAAGTTTTGCTCTGTCGCCCTGGCTAGAGTAAAATGGCGCGATCTTGGCTCACTGCAACCTCCGCCTCCTGGTTTTAAGCAATTCTCCTGCCTCAGCCTCCCGAGTAGCTGGGACTGCAGGCGTCTGCCATCAGGCCCAGCTAATTTTTAAAAATTTTTTATTTTTTTTTGAGACAGAGTCTTCGTCTGTCACCAGGCTGGAGTGCAGTGGCATGATCTCGGCTCACTGCAACCTCCACCTCCCAGGTTCAAGTGATTCTCCTGCCTCAGCTTCCCGAGTAGCTGGGATCACAGGAACGTGCCACCACATCCAACTAATTCTTGTATTTTTAGTAGAGATGGAGTTTCACCATGTTGGCCAGGATGGTCTCGATCTCCTGACCTCACGATCTGCCCGCCTCGGCCTCCCAAAGTGCTGGGATTACAGTTGTCAGCCACCATGCCCGGACTTTTTTTTTTTTTTTTTGTATTTTCAGTAGAGATGGGTTTTGCCATGTTGGCCAGGCTGGTCTCGAACTCTTGACCTCAGGTGATCCACCGGCCTCCCCCTCCAAAAGTGTGGGAATTACAGGCATGAGCCACTGCGCCTGACTGCATTTGCTAATTTCTGCAGTGTAAATAAATACTCCTGCTATGGCCAACTCCAAGCTACCAACATGACATGACTGGAGGTGGGGTGGGAGAGATGTACAGGGGAGGCCATCATGCAGCATTCTCACCACACAGAGACAACAGTGCACACAACCTCACTGGCGGAGATCACAGGACATGTAGAAAATAATTAGGAAGTGATGAATTTCTGAGGGCTCATTATCTTTGTTTTGAATATAATTTATTTGTAAAATTATATAACTTATTTATTTTATCTATTTTTTGAGACTAAGTCTCACTCTATCGCCCAGACTGGAGTGCAGTGGCATGATCTCGGCTCACTGCAACCTCCACCTTCCAGGTTTGAGTGATTCTCCTGCCTCAGCCTCCCACGTAGCTGAGATTACAGGCACACGCCACCACGCCTGGCTAATTTTTGTATTTTTAGTAGAGATGGGGTTTCACCATGTTGGCCAGGCTACTCTCGAACTCCTGACCTCAGATGATCCACCCACCTCGGCCTCCCAAAGTGCTAGGATTACAGGCATGAGCCACCACGCCTGGCCTATATAATTTAATTGCTAATACTGGCTGTGTGTAACAACCAGCTTGCCATCTTCTTGAAAATTTAATTGTTTTTTTTTGGAGACAGGGTCTGGCTCTGTTGCTCAGGCTGGAGTGCGGTGGCACAATCACAGCTCACTGCAACCTCTGCCTCCTGGGCTCAAGCAATCCTCCCAGCTCAGCCTCTTGAGTAGCTGGGATCACAGGCGCATGCCATTACACCCGGCTAATTTTTGTATTTTCAGTAGAGATAAGGTTTTGTCACATTGCCCAGGCTGGTCTCAAACTCCTGGCCTCAATTGATCTGCCCGCCTCAGCCTCCCAAAGTGCTGGGAGTATAGGCGTCAACCCACGCCCAGCCTGAAAATTTAATACTTGGCTTCCAAGAGCTGGTGTGAGCCAGCCACAACACACGCTGAGGCCTGAGGGGTGACAGGAGTCAGGTTATGGGCACAGATGGAAGAAAACCTGGGCCTTTAATCTAAACCCACCCTTCGCACGCCTGCAGGTAGAAGTCAGGTGCTGTGACCAAGTCGGCGCCCCCCTCACTCTCCTCTCCCTGCCCAGTTCCCTGTTAGGTACCTTGCAGAGGCTTGGCGGCCCGCTGGAAGAAGTTCTGCTCATTGAACAAGCGCCCATCCTTGGCATCCTGGTGGGGGACACGAGGGGCAGAAAGCTGTCACACTGAAGTCTCAGATAAGGGCCCCCAGTCCCCACTGGCAATTTATTACTCCCTCGATGACCAGGCTCCTCATCAAGTCCCCACATCGGAGCCAAATTCCTCAGGTAATGCACACAAACACACATCAGAGACTGTGAGCTACCTCCCCGTACCCAGGTTCCTTTTCTTTCTTTTATGATAAGAGCCAAAGTGTTCCCTAGAATGTTGCCTTCAACTTAAAAACTACGTTTCCCAGCCTTCTTTGCAGTGAGGAATGACCACATGACCAAGTTCTGGCCAATGAGGATGTGAGGAGAAGAAATGTAGGCAACTTCCATGTTATGCTCTTAGAGGGCTGGGACAGGCTCTACCTTTCCTCTTCTGTTCCAGCTGGCTGCAATGCAGATGTGATGGTGGAAGCTGAAGCAGCCACTACAGCCCAAGAGATGCAGGTTATGCATTGAAAATGTTGGTGCAAAAAGAGAGAAGGAAACAGGGCCCCTTGTTTATAAAACCATCATATCAGCTCTGGAAAACTGCCCCTGACTTTTAAATGAAAAAACAATAAAATATCATCTTGGTTAAGCCACTATTAATATTGGGTATTTGTTAAAATAACACTAAATGGCCAGGTGTGGCGGCTCACGCCTGTAATCCCAGCACTTTGGGAGGCCAAGGCAGGTGGATCACTTGAGGTTAGGAGTTCTAGACTAGCCTCGCCAACATGGTGAAACCCCCCCCCCACTAAAAATACAAAAATTAGCCAGGCGTGGTGGTGTGTGCCTGTAATCCCAGCTACTCGGGAGGCTGAGGCAGGAGAATTGCTTGAACCTGGGAGGCAGAGGTTGCAGTGAGCCAAGACTGCACCTCCAGCCTGGGTGACAGAGCGAGACTTTGTCGCCAAAAAAAAAAAAAAAAAAAAAAAAGCACCAAATATTTTAATTAAACACGACTCATGCAGCTGAGTTCTTAAGAGTATAGCGTCAAACAGATCTAGGTTCAAACCCCAGCTCTGCCATTCATTCATTCATTCTTCCTACAAAGCCTCCATTATATGCTGAGTATTATTCTGGGCATTGGGGATATAGCTGTGAACAAAGCAACCTGCATGCTGGGTGCACCTGGGCAAGTGACTGAGTCTCCATTTCCTCATCTGTTAAACAGGAACATGGAAGCCATCCCATAGGCTTGTTGAAAGAATTCAATGACATAGTAAACACACATACACACACACGCACACGCACACACAAAACCCCAAAGAAAACCAAAAGGCTGGGTGCAGTGGCTCATGCCTATAATCCCAGCACTTTGGGAGGTGAAGGTGGGAGGATCGCTTGAGCCCAGGAGTTCCAGACCAACCTGGGCAACATAGGAAGACCCCATCTCTACCAGAAAAAAAAGAAAAAAAAATAGCTGGACATGGTGGTACATGATTGTGGTCCCAGCTGCTTGGGAGGCTGAAGTGGAAGGATCACTTGAACCTAGGAGGCCGAGGCTGCAGTGAGCCTTGATTGCACCACTGCACTCCAGCCTGGGTGACAGAGAGAGACCCTGTCTCAAAACAAACAAAAACCCAAAAGAATTAAATGACATAATGCTTGTGACACTCAGCCCAGGGACTGTCACATAATAGGTTCTCAATAAGCAGGTGCTGCTACTGGTCATTAGTGAGCCTGGCTCCCTGCCCCAGCTTCTCTTCTTCTTGTCCTTCCTTTTCCCTTTTTGCGTCCTGGAGTCCTCCCCACGATGCTGGTGAAGACCATAGTGACTGACGCGAGCAACGTGGGCACAGCCATGTAGGCCCTGAGCAATCTCACGTGGGGTATTCACGCCCGCCTCACTCCCCCAAGGAGGCAGCTCCTTCAGGGCAGGAATTGGGTCTGACCCATCTCTGTAGATGTCCCCAGCACTCAGTTCACAGGAGGCTGCAGGAAAGGCTTGGTGAACGAATGAATAAATGGATGGATGAACACCACTGGGCATTCAGCCCCTGACCTTTTGAATGCTTCAGAACAGAGCTGCCTTCCCAGTGGATGGCGAGGGTGAATGTCTTCTGGTTGGCCTGATGCCCTGTGCTCCCCTCCCAGCCCATCCCTCTTCCTGATGAGACTGGGACATGGCATGGCCCCTGCCAGACTGGGAGCTTCTCCAGGGCTGGGCCTGGGGCCAACTCATCGTCAGTGAGTTTTGAGCCTCAGGAAATGTTGATGAGGTCAGATGCACGAACAGAGAGCAAGGCTGTATTTCTAGGATGATGAGCGTAATTACAGTAGTAATAACAGGAACAGCTCAGGTTGATGGGGTGCCTACTGTGCCAGACACACCTGAACCATGCAGAGAAGCGTTAAATGGGACACGGTAGCTGCCCCACTGGGAGGATTCAATGAAGCAGTGCTTGTGAAACACAGCCCGGCTCAGGCAATGCCAGGCTCTCAAAGCAGGTGCTACCCACCACTAATGAGCCCCGCTCCACAGCCACGCTCTGACCCACTCTCATGGCCTCCAACTAGCGCGGAGGTAGGGCAACCGACCCAGGCGTCCCCGGTTTTCTGGGGTGTGAGACAATTCTGATAAAAAGAAAATAAGGGTCACCCATAATCCCAGCACCCAGGGATGATGGCGGGGTTATGAACCACAATGATGCCCTTTTGTTAGGCTCCTCCTCTGTGTGGAAGGCGTGATTCACCCTTGTGGCCACTCTCCCTTTCTCTGTTTGTTTCCTTTTAGCCCCACCCTCGAGTGCACACGTCTTGTCTGCTGAAACCCATGTTCAGCACCCGATGTGTGATTTCACTGAATCCTCAGCACGGGGACCCCATCTGCTGGGTTCTCTGTTGGACCCCACACCCAGCACGGTGATACACAGTAGGTGCTCGATACGAGCACGCTGCGAGGCTGGCGGTAGGGGGCAGATGGGCCACACCCTGTGGGTATTAGTGGCTCCATTTCACAGAGGAAACTGAGCTCTGAGGGGGATGGGCTTGCCCAGGTCACACAGCCAGGAAGCATCAGAACCAGACTTGGGTGGATCCAACTGTGGGTTTCCAACACCCTGGGATGATGGAGAACTGGGCGCCTGCCCCGCCCATGGTCTTATTGCTCCTTGCAGGTGGGGACCCTGGCTCCCGGCCGAGCTCTCCCAGCTGACAGAGGGGCTCAGAAGTCAAGGATGTGTTTGTGAAAGTCCCTCCCCTCCGAACTGCCCCCCACCTGCAGGGTTAGTTACCAGTTTGAGCGAGAACTTTTGCTTCTGGGGTCCTGAGTCACAGGCGAGGGCGGAGGTGGGTGCAGCTGTGGGGAACAAACAAGGAAGCGAGGTTATAACCACAGGGAAAGTCAGGGTCATCATCCCCAAACTTCCCAGCAATGAGAAGCGGCTCTGGCGCCCTGGTTCCAACAAGGTCAAGCGCACTCTTGGCTCTCACGACCTGCGGCTTCCTAGTTTTAAATAAGCTTCTTCTCTCTCTTTCTCTCTGTCACTATCCAGCCATGCAGGAAGGGCTAATGCAGCAGGCCTGAGACGGCTCTCCTGGCAAGGTCTGGGACCCTGGATTCCGGGAGGGCTCCCAGAATCCCCTAAGTGAGTGGGGCTCGCTGAGCCTAAACTGCTTGTGCAATCACTGTGGTTTCTGTGCAACACCTGCTTTCCTCTGGGGAACCTGGGATGCGGATACATGTCAGACAGAGGGGGCCACATGACTGCTCCCCAATAACAGCCCCGGGTACTGAGCCTCTGAGGAGCTTCCTGGTGGACAGTTCCCATGTACTGTCACAGCCTGTGGCTGGGGAATTAGGTGCGTCCTAGGCAGAGTGACTTCATCCAAGGCCACATCCCAGGGTGACCCAGGTCCAATGACTGATTGAGGTGGACATAAAGGCCCAGCCTCTCCTGGCCCAACACGGACCCACGATGAAGGACCACTTTTGCTCCAGAGCCCTGCAGGGTCGGCTGAGGCCATCACTGGGCTGCATCACAGCCCCACCTCCCGCTCCTTACCCGCTTCCTGGGTTCTGATCCCTGAGGCAGCTCCCCATAAGCACCCTGCATGCTTGTCCCCCAACAGAGCCTGCTCCAGGAGCCCTTACTGTTCATTTACAGACCTCACCACGTCTCTGGCCCTGTGCTGAGTGTGGGCTTCACATGCATTGTCCCATCTGACAGATGAGAAGAGAGAGGCTAAGAAATGCCAGGCTGACCAGGGTTCAAATCCCAGCTCCTCCATTCGCTCTGTGTGACTCTGGGCCTCCATTTGCATGTCTGTAAGATGGGAGCAAAAAGGTCTACCCCAAGACTGGCTGCAAGGACTCAACAGGCTGGCAGGAGTAACAGCAGCACCAGCGATGTGTGCAGTAAAAGTCTGCGTCCCCCTTCACGCACACTGCTCAGTGAACCTACTCAGCCCAGAGCCCAGCATGGAGCCTGGCACATCAGGATTGCTCCACAGGTGGCAGCCTTAAAATATCCCCATAACACCAGGGCTCCGCAGCTGGGGAGTGGCAGAGCTGGCTCAACCTGGGTCTAGCTAATCCCAAAGCCCATGAGTTGAGCTCTTGTCGCCCGCGCACCTGACTCACGCTGGTGTCCCTCCTTCCTCTGCTCTCATCGTTCCCACCCTCCCTTCATCATCGAGGCTGGTATCGTCTAAGACACTGAGCTGAGGGATGGGGGGTGACAAAGTCACCCAGAAGCCATCCTTGCCCTCAAGAAGCTCCAGCTGGAACAGGGTTGGGAGCCAGCTCTACACGTTCAAGGCCAAGGGTGCTCTGAGCCCAGGGGAAGAGAGGGAGATGTATGCAGGACCCGCATCTCGGGGAAAGAAAAATCCTTTCCAGCTGTGGGGACAGCACTGGGGGGATCATGCTGGAGCGGGCTGTGACATCATGAGCAAGCATCCGCCCCTCTCTGGAACCCAGGCATAGTAACAGTGCCTGTCTCTCAGAGGCACCATGAGGTTAATGACAATGTGTACGTGCCCGGTACTCAGAGGCAGGCAGGAAAAGCTGGCAGTTTGATACAATTTTATAATCTGCTTTGCGGATTATAAAAAGCTTTTCTCTTTCACTTTTCTAACTGGCCCTGCAGCCAACAGCCTGGAAAGCTAGCTGGGCAATTTTCATTGTAGAGGGAGCCAAGGGAGGCCAGAAGGGAAAAGGGGCTTGGCCAAGGGCCCCAGCAGAGACAGGCCACAAGCCCAGGGCTCTAGACTCTGTGATCTAGGGTGGCAGATCCAGGTTTCTGCTTGCCAGAAACCTGACACATGGAAAATCTCTACGTGTGCCAAATGAAGACCAGAGCGTGGCAGGCAGGCAGGCGAGCGCCTCCCCTTGCCAAAGGCCAGCAGGTCCTGAACTTGGAGCAGGTGCACTGTTCTGGGACCCATCCTGACCCTAACACCAGGAAGCACATACATGGCGCTGGCTGTTTTCCCGGCATCACTCTACTCATTTCACTCTCCTGACTGCAGCCCTGAGGGCAGTAGCATTACCATCTCCCCTCTGCAGATGAGGAAACTGAGGCACAGGGTCATGCTGTCATTTGAAAGGTCAAGCGACAAGTGGCCAGCAGAGGCAGCCCAGCCCACCGCTGAGCTCCAGGGTGCCCCGTGCCTTCCACGTCCCCAGGCCCCGCTGGGGACCCTGACTGACTTCTCCCCTCCGGCCTCCAGAAGGAACCAGCAGAGCCAACACCTAAACTTCATACCCAGTGATTTTGGACTTCTGGCCTCCAGAGCTGTAGGAGAATAAGCATGTGCTGTGTTAAACCACTCACTGTGGTAACTTGTTACAGCGGCCACAGGAAACTAACACAAGCCCCACCTTCCATCGGCAAAGGCAGAAGCTGCGGAGGGCAGCGTGGGCCTGACCCTGAGCTGCTGCTCACGGGCAGCTCTCCCAAGCGCACCGCAGTGAGCAGCCGCAGGGATTCATGTGACTGATGACGGATGGTGGCTCTCCCATATAGCTCAGGAGGCCCAGGATATATGACATTATCATTCAGTACTGGACAGAGAGACAAGAGTTAATAAAGTGCTTAGAGCATGGCGCAGAGAGTGGGGTAAAAGTGTCCACTGCTTGAATAACCATAACGATTCAGCTTGTTCTTGTTGTTTTACTGTTATTGCTTTAAATTACGGGACATACAACTCCACCATCTCTTCTCGACTGGTGCAAACTGGCAGAAGAAAAGGGCGATTTGCTCTGGGGCGATGCCACCCAATGGTGGTGTGTCCCCAAATGCAAGCTCTGCATCAGCAGGGCCTTCGCCAGCCCTGCTCCCCTGCACTGTCTGTGCCGGCACTGCGGCCAGGCACATGAAATGGTAGGTGCTGCTTAAGGATCCGCTGAGCAGCCGGGTGCAGTGCTCACGCCTATAATCCCAACACTTTGGGAGGCCAAGGCAGGAGGATGGCTTGAGGCCAGGAGTTTGAGACCAGCCTGGCCAACATAGTGAGATCGTCTCTACTTTAAAAAATAAATAAGGACTGCTGAAGGAATGGATGGCTCAGGCAGGCTGGGCGCTGGGGTTTGCTATTTTTATCAAACAACCTGAGTCATAAAAGGCAAAACCAAAACCACACTGGCCCAGAGTAGCTCCTTCCTGTGCTTCCACTGTGGGTTTCTGGGGAGGGCAAGTGTGGTTTCTTCTCTCAGGAGCTCCTGGCCCTGTGTGTTTTCCTCTCCTTCTCCTTCTTCCTTCCCCGCCCTCCTGCCCTCTCCTCATCCTGCTCTCTCAACTCAATCTCTTTCTCACTGTTGGTTTTCATCCCTCTCCCCTTCTCCTCCCTCTGTGCTCCTCGGCCTCTCATTCCTTCTCATCATGATTCCTACTCACTCTTTCTCCCCGCCCTCTCCTCCTTTCTCTCCCTTTCTTGGGAGAAGCCAGAGTGCCTGCGTTCAAATCCCAGCTCTACTACTTCCAGGCTGTGTGCCCTTGGGCAAGTAGCTTCCCCTCTCTGTACCCCAGTTGCAGGATGGGGTAATATTGGTGCCTATCTCACAGTGTGGCTGACAGCATTATGTGGGTAAGACACAGAGAGTTCCCAAAGTGTCTGGCATGGGATCCTGCCTGTAACCCCAGCACTTTAGGAGGCTGAGGCAGGAGGATCGCTTGAGCCCAGGAGTTTGGGACCAGCCTGGGCAACACAGCAACTGTCTCTATTTAAAAAAAATTTAAAAAATTAGCCCAGTGTGGTGGCACATGCCTGCAGTCCAAGCTACTCGGGAGGCTGAGAGGGGAGAATCACTTGAGCCTGGGAGATTGAGGCTGCAGTGAGCCATGATTGTACAACCGCACTCCAGCCTGGGTGATGGAGCAAGACTCCATCTCTTAAAAATAAAAGTGCTGGCACAGGTGAGTGCTCCCTCGGTGTCAGCCACGGCCCTCTTTCTCTTGCTCCTGCTTGGTCTTGGTCACACTCTTTCCCCTCTCTCTCACCTTTCCTGGCCCTGCCTATCTGTCCCCCTGTTAGTAACACTGCCTACCTCTGCCTGGGAAGGACCCTGTACAGTTTTCCAAGCGCTTGGCCTCTACCTCCTATCATCATTTGAGCCAACAGCCCCAGGAGACAGGGGGCAAGGCGTCATCTCACTTTTCCAGTGGAGGACATCAAGGCACAGAGTGCCTGGGCTGTTTGCTGGGGCTCCCTCAGCGTGTCGGAGCCAAGTCAGGACTCAGATTTGGGGCTGTCTGAAACACCAGCTGTCCTGCCTGCCTGCCCAGACTTCAAGGCAGGGATGGCCAACGGAAGGCTCAAAATTGCCCACATGCTTGTCTGGCCAGCAGGCACTTCCAATTCAAAGATTTCCTATTGAAATCTAGGTTTCAAGCTTTTCCTGGAAAACGTGGAAGATTCTGGAGCCCAGAGCCTAATAGTTCACACCTCTGGGATCCATGTTCCTCATGTATAAAATGGGAATAAGGATAGTACTGACATCCTAAGGCTGTGGTGAGAATTTAGCAAACCTCTGTCCATCACATAACTTGTAAGCAAATATTCACGGCAGTGTTACTCATAACAGCCCAAAGTGGAAACAACCCAAATGCCCATCAGCTGCTAAGTGGCTAAGCCACACGGGGTGTTCCCATTCAGCAGAGTATCACGCAGCCATAAAAGGAGTGCGGCAGTGATGCTAAACGGCACGGATGCACCTTGAGCACACGCTGCTGAGTGAGGGATGCCAGACGCAAGAGGCTACACAGCGCAGGACTCCGCTTCTGTGAACACCCAGAAGGGGCAAATCCACAGAGGGAGAAAGGCGGTTAGTGGCTGCCAGTGGATTGGGGGAAGAATGGGAGTGATGGCTCAAAACTACTGGGTTTCTTTTTGGGGTGACAGAAACGTCCTGGAATTAGATAGCGATGATGGTTGCACAACACTGTGAATATCCTGAAGGCCACTCAGTTACACCCTTTAAAAGAATGAATTTTCGTGGGGGCTCACGCCTGTAATCCCAGCACTTTGGGAGGCTGAGGTAGGTGGATCACTTGAGGTCAGCAGTTTGAGACCAGCCTGGCCAACATGATAACACCCTGTCTCTACTAAAAATACAAAAAAAAAAAAAAATTTAGCCGGGTGTGGTGGCACGTGCTTGTTATCTCAGCTACTTGAGAGGCTGAGGCAGGAGAATCACTTGAACCTAGGAGGTGGAGATTGTAATAAGCCAAGATCGTGCCACTGCACTCCAGCCTGGGCAACAGAGCAAGACTCCCTCTCAAAAAAATAAAAAATAAAAAATAATAATAATAAAAGAATAACTTTTTTTTTTAGATGGAGTCTCACTGAATAACTTTTTTTTTTTGAGACGGAGTCTTGCTCTGTCACCCAGGCTGGAGTGCAGTGGCGCAACCTTGGCTCACTGCAAGCTCCGCCTCCCTCGTTCACGCCATTCTCCTGCCTCAGCCTCCTGAGTAGCTAGGACTACAGGCGCCCGCCACCACGCCCAGCTAATTTTTTGTATTTTTAGTAGAGATGGGGTTTCACAGCGTTAGCCAGGATGGTCTCAACCTCCTGACCTCGTGATCTGCCTGTCTTGGCCTCCCAAAGTGCTGGGATTACAGGCGTGAGCCACCACGCCTGGCCAATAAAAAAATAACTTTTATGTGTTTTATCTCAATTAAAAAGCTCCAAAAAGAAAAGAAAGGAAAAGAAAAACCCATGTAAAGTGCTTAGAACAGGCCTGGCTTTGCAGAAGCACTCCATATTTATTACAGTTAATACTAATACTACTGCCATAATTATTTTCCTCATTGTAACAGAGTCTGAGCTTTTCAGCCTTGTGCCTCCCTCCTCCCCTTCCATCCCACACCTGGGTGAGCAGATGAGCAAGCCTGGGTGCTCCCTCCTTTGGGGTCTGCATCCACAAGACTCAAACCATGCGTGTTGCTGGCCCCTGTGCAGAAACCCTGAGCCCAGCCCCACCCCCCAAGCATGATGAAACACCTGGCCAGTCTCCTTTCCTCACTCTCGAGGCATCTCAGATCTGTGTGGGAGGCCTGCTTGCTCTCCGCAGAGCCCCCCATTATGTAAGCAATAAACCTCTCACATCCTCTTGGTGTGTGTGTGACATCATTAGTCTCGATGTTTGAACCAAATTTTAGGTGGGGATCCATCCTCTCTCTGCACACTGGCCAGAACAATCAGCCCTAACATGCAGCCCCTGGGCCTGCACTCCCACATGACAACAGCAGGTGCGGTGAGGAGGGGCACACTTCACACAGGGCACATGCCTTCCAACTGGCCACAGTCCCCACCACTCCCAACTGCCTTACTCCAGCCTGCTGCACTCGTTCCCACTATTGCCCAGCCCTGCAGATGGGTAGGCGCAGAGTCCTAGGTATAAGAGAAAGTTGCCTAGTGACAGGTCTGCAGCTAGGGATGTGGCTTCCATTCCCATTCTCAGAAAGGGGTCCCCTCCCACTGTCCTGGTGCTGAGACGACCCAGTCCCTGGCCGCCCATAGACAGAGTGTACCTTCATAGAGAATGCCCTGGTTGTCCCTGGTCTGGAGGGACTTCAGCTTCCACTGTCGCCCACTCTTGTCTGTCAGCACTGTCCCTGTGGGCAAAGCTTCAAGTGAGGTGGTCATTCGGCTCCGCTTCAGTGTCTGAGGGCTCTGCCTGGTCTTCTGAGGGCTGCAGCTGGTCTTCTGAGGACTGCCCCTGGTCACCTGAGGGCTCCTGCTGGTCTTCTGAGGGCTGCAGCTGGTCTTCTGAGGGCTCTGCCTGGTCTTCTGAGGGCTGCAGCTGGTCTTCTGAGGACTGCCCCTGGTCACCTGAGGGCTCTTGCTGGTCTTCTGAGGGCTGCTTTTGGGGGTTGGGGGTCTGCTCCCGGCGCCTGCAGGAGGATGGAAAGAATAAAGCAAAAGCACCATTCAGGAGAGAAAAGTTAGATGGGGAGTGAATCAGCACGCAAAATACTGTTCCTTTATGAATTTGTTCATTCAACAAACATTTCCTGGGACCTTCTATGAGTCAGGCCTTTGTGTGATGACGCTGGGGCACCAGATAGGAGTCGGACCTGCATCCTTCCCTCAGGAGTGCCCAGTTTGGTGGGCAAGTCAGCTCTAGACACAGCTAGTCAGGTGCAGGTCTGAAACAGGGCAGTACAGACAGATACTAGGGCCCAAAAGAGAAAGAGATCCTTCCTGGAGAAGTCAGGGTAGGCTTCCTGGAGGAAGGGATGTTAGAGTTGGGTCTTCTTGGATGAGTAGAAGTTTGACAGGGAAAAAAGGACATTCTAGACATTTACCCAAAAACATCCTGAAAAAGGACTCAGTCCTGAGATAGAAAAGGGCCAAAAAATTTGTTAGATCAAAGCCCTGCCCTAGAAGGGCTCCTAGCCTGGCAAGAGAATGGAGCGGGTGTGGTGGGAGACACACTTGGACACAGGAAAAGACATCACTTACTCTGTTCCTCCCACCCACCATCCCCTAAAGGCAAGTGATGGCAAGAGGCCTCTGGACCCAGAGGATAATGAGGAGCAAAGGGGACGCCTCACACTGCCACTGTGGGTGTGGCTTCAGATCCAGGGGCTCAGTGAACAGAAGGAACATAGTCTTCAGGCCTCCCGTGTCCTGGGCACTGGCTGGGCACAGGGTATATACACAAGTTGTGCTGGGTCCCTACCTGCAAAGGGCCCCCAGCCCAGAAAGTGAGGCCGAAAGGGATGTGGAGCCTAGAGTGACATGTGCTCCAATGAAGGCCGCAGCAGGCACAGGGGGCGCCAAAGAGACTGGAAAGAGGCTCTGGCGGACGATGAAGAGGTCTGGATGCGAGCCTGTGGCACTCAAGAGAAGCTTCCTAGAGACCAGACCGGCTGAGTGGCAGTACACAAGGCCAAGAAGGAAGGTGAGAGTGCCCTGGGCTGAGGGAACAGGCTTAGCAAAGACCAAGGTTAATCCCCAAAAGTGTTTTCTGGGCAAAGACTGTGTTGAGCGCTAAAGCAGGAACCAGGCCACACAAATGCCAGACTGAAGAGCTTGGTCTGAGGGTGCCAGGCACAGTAGGGGTCTGTGTGCAGGGAGGGGCCGGGGCAGCTCTGGGTGCTGAAAGACCCATCTGGGGCCATATAGAGGCAGACTGGAGGGGGAGATGGGAGGCTGGGGAAGGTGCTGGAGTCAGAGTCCAGGCAGGGATGGATGATGTTTGAGCCGGGGCTGTGGCAGTTTTGTCCCAAAGATCATCAGATGACCCAACTTTGCTCCACTTGGAGTCAGGCCAGATGGACCTTAACTCTTACCTTTGGATCTCTCAGAGGAACTCAGAGTATCTTCAGACTCAGAACTGTCACCATCTGAGAAGAGGGATAACTGGGGAGAGGTGACGGTGCTGGACCATCTCACTTTCTTAGGAGAGGTTTCAAAACTGGAGTTCAGCCCTCTCTTTGAGCCTAAAGAAAGGCAGACAAAATGCAGACTAGAGTTACAAAGCCCCCTTTGCAGGCACCATTGGACTGCGAGCCCTGAGGTTATACTCAGCTATGCTGTTCTCTTTGGCCCTCAACACCAATTCTTGCTTCTTCTATTATGTAAATATCTAAGCAAACTGTTCCTTTTAGTTGTTCTCTCCTTCTTAGGTCTTTGCTTCTCTTGTATCTTCCAGCACTTTGCCACTCTGTGTCCTTTCCACATAATTTCTTTATATGTAGGTATATTTGAGATGGAGTTTCACTCTGTTGCCCAGGCTGGAGTGCAGTGGTGCGATCTTGGCTCACTACAACCTCTGCCTCCTGGGTTCAAGCAATTCTCCTGCCTCAGCCTCCCAAGTAGCTGGGATTACAGGCACGCACCAACATGCCTGTAATGTTGCTAATTTTTATAGTTTTAGTAGAGACAGGGTTTCACCATGTTGGCCAGACTGGTCTTGAACTCCTGACCTCAAGCGATCCGCCAGCCTCAGCCTTCCAAAGTGCTGGGATTACAGGCATGAGCCACCATGCCCGGCCTCTTCCATGTCATTTCTTAAAATCTATCTTCCAGTTAACTAATTCTCCCAGCTATGTCTAGTCTGCTGTTTAAACCACCCACTGAGTTTCTGATTACAATGATTATTATATATATACACACACACACACACACATATATACACACAATGATTGTGTGTGTATATATATATACACATACATATATATACATATATAGACACACATATATACATATATACACATACAATCATTAGAGTTTTTATTTGGTTCCTTCTCTTATTTGCCTGTGTAACTTTAACCTATTCCTTCATTGTACTTTCAATTTGTTATTTTATTTATTTAAATGTATTAAGCATGCTTTGTAAACATTCTCATCTGTTAATTCTAAGGTCTGTGGTCTTGGCAGGTCTGATTCTATAGTTTGTTGTTTCTGCTGACTCTCAGGCTAGCTTATTTCCTGGTGTCTTTGTAAATCAACAGAGACTGATCCTTGGACGTTGACCTGTGGTAATTCCCTGAGGTTTGTCTCTAAAGGATGTTTTCCAAGAGAAGATTTGTTTATATCAGGCACGGAGTGGTACCCACATCTCACCACTTTAAGTTAAATGTTCAGCTTGCATTTTGGGGGACCACACAGATCAGTGTGAATTCTGGCCCCAAACTGGTGAGAATGTGAATTCTTGGTTAGGAATTCTCAAAGAAGGCTGGGCGTGGTGGCTTATGCCTGTAATCCCAGCACTTTGGGAGGCCAGGGCAGGTGGATCGCCTGAGGTCAGGAGTTTGAGGCCAGCCTGTCCAACATGGTGAAACCCTGTCTCTATTAAAAATATAAAAATTAGCTGGGTGTGATGGCAAGTGCCTGTAAACCCAGCTACTTGAGAAGCTGAGGCAGGAGAATTGCTTGAACATGGGAGGTGGAGGTTGCAGTGGGCCAAGATTACACCATTGCACTCTAGCCTGGATGACATAGTGAGACTATGTCTCAAAAAAAAAAAAGGAATTCTCAAAGAAGACTTTCCTGCTTTATTTACCCACCATCAAGGCTGACAAATGTCTCCACCAATTTTCTCTGGGGAA
This sequence comes from Pongo pygmaeus, assembly GCF_028885625.2. Taxonomy (NCBI): domain Eukaryota; kingdom Metazoa; phylum Chordata; class Mammalia; order Primates; family Hominidae; genus Pongo; species Pongo pygmaeus. Next base: position 56,161,688 of record NC_072393.2, read on the forward strand.
CAATTACTTTTGCTGTAGTTCACCCACTGAGGAGCCCCAGATTTAAGAGGAGGTTTCCAATTGCAACTCCTGTACTGCTAAGGCCCTAAGCTTTGTCTCCTGCACCCCGATAAAACACAGGCTCAAGGCCATCAGCAAACAGCCCCAGGACAAATAACACCTATGTGACACTTGCTTAGCCCTGTGGTCTCTGTTTTCCTGCTGTTTCTCATCTCCATGGTCTCCCCTTACTTTCCTACCACTTAGCTCTATATTTTAAAAGGACATTTTAACGTTTTATTCCACATATTTGGGCACACTGAACTATAAGGAGTTTTTATTATCATCTGGTCTGCCATATTGCTAAAAACAAATGTCCTTTCTTTTTAGTTGACACTGACTAACTCAGCCAGCATAGTTGCTCCCTGGGCTACTGGAATGGCCTCCTAACTGGTTTCCATGGCTTGAATCCATTTTCCACACAGAGAAGCCACAGAAATCTTTCCAAAATGCAAAGCCTATTGTGTTGCCTACTTGGTAGAAGCTCTTCCGCAGCTCTCCACGTCACCAACAGTTAAAACCCAACTCCTTCAAGTGGCCCTGCCTCTCTTTCCCCAGGCGGAAATGTTCCTTACTCCTCCAGTGTGCCTGGCTCCCCTCACCTCACATCTGCTCCCCATACCATGTCCCAGTGCCTGGAACATATGTGCTAACTCCCACCTTGTTCATTCCTTTTTTTTTTTTTGAGACGGAGTTTTGCTCTTGTTGCCCAGGCTGGAGTGCAATGGCGCAATCTTGGCTCACCGCAACCTCTCCCTCCGGGGTTCAAGTGATTCTCCGGCCTCAGCCTCCCGAGTAGCTGGCATTACAGGCATGCGCCACCACGCCCGGCTAATTTTGTATTTTTAGTAGAGATAGGGTTTCTCCATGTTGATTAGGCTGGTCTCAAAACTCCTGACCTCAGGTGATCAGGCTGCCTCAGCCTCCCAAAGCGCTGGGATTACAGGCGTGAGCCACTGTGCCCGGCCCATTCTTCTTCATCCCTAGCTCAACTCAAACTTTACCCACTTAGGGAGGTTTTCCCTGATTCCCCGAAAAACATGTTCCCTTATATGTGTTCCAGGGTCCATTCAGTTCCCCTCTGTTATCATGCAACCTGCTGATAATCATTTATTCAATGTCTGTTGCCTTACTGAGCTGTAAAAACTCTGAGAGACCAGAAACCAGGGCTGTCTCATTTCTTACTATAATCCTCAGGACAAATACAGCTCCTCAGGACAAATACAGCACCTCAGCACATGGTAGGTTACCCATACATATTTGCCATCTGATGACTGAGGGAGTGAATAATGAACTGGACTCTAGGTTAGCATTAGGAAAGGCAGGGGTTGGGTTAAGAACTGACTCTGGCCGGGTGCAGTGGCTCATGCCTGTAATCCCAACACTTTGGGAGGCCAGGAGTTTAAGACCAGCCTGGCCAACATGGGGAAAGCTGGTCTCTACTAAAAATACAAAAATTAGCCAGGTGTGGCGGTGTGCGGCTGTAATACCAGCTACTAGGGAGGCTGAGGCAGGAGAATTGCTTGAACCTGGGAGGCAGAGGTTGCAGTGAGCCGAGACCGTGCCACTGCACTCCAGCCTGGGCGACAGAACAAGACTCTGTCTTAAAAAAACAAAGGATGGGCGCGGTGGCTCACGCCTATAATCCCAGCACTTTGGGAGGCCAAGGCGGGCGGATCACGAGGTCAGGAGATGGAGACCATCCTGGCTAACACGGTGAAATCCCGTCTCTACTAAAAATACAAAAAAAATTGCCAGGTGTGGTGGTGAGCGCCTCTAGTCCCAGGTACTCGGGAGGCTGAGGCAGGAGAATGGAGAGAACTTGGGAGGTGGAGCTTGCAGTGAGCCGAGATCGTGCCACTGCACTCCAGCCTGGGCTACAGAGCAAGACTCCGTCTCAAAAACAAAACAAAACAAAACAAAAACCACTCTGACTCTCAAGTTGGGCCAAGGCAAACGCTGTTCACATTTGCCTGGAACTGCGGAGATGAAGAAGTCAACTTGAGACCTCAAGGCAGTAAGCATGGGAACAAAAGCCATATGCTAAGGATGGCTCAGTGCAAAGACAGAGGAGCCTGGGTCCCTTAGGGCATCATGGGGACACCATCCCAATACTCACTGTCCCTTTTTAGTAAGAAAAATATTGCTCTACATACTTGCCAGTGAAAGAAAAGAAAAAATAAACCTAATCATTTGTTTAAACCCTTGTCATAGCGTTTTCTGTTATCTGCAGCTAAACACACTCCCAAATGATAAAATGAATGTCACTCAACTCCCTGCCATGTATGCTGACTGCCTTCTGCACAACTGTCCGATGGATAAACCTTCTTTGATTTACCAATATAGTATCTGAGCTTGGGCCTTCCAGTGAGCAAGATCTACTACTGATATTTAATTAATTCATTCAACCAGTCAGTAAGATTTCTCAGCACCCAATACCATGCCAGGCACAGACCCAGGTCCTGTGCAAGCAGCAGGTTACAAAACCACAATCAACACAGGTTACAGAAACACAAAAAGTTTCTGTCCTTATGGAACTTACAGAAGAAGCAATATAAGCAAAATAATGTATTTAATAGGGTTGAGACAAGTACCAAAAAGAAATACACAGCAAGGAAGGGGGACAGGATCATTGCATAGAGGGAAGATGCAACTTTAATTAGTACTGGCAGGGAAAGTGTCTCTGAGAAAGTAACAATTGAATAAATATCTGAAGGCATGACTGGGTGCAGTGGCTCATGACTGTAATCCCAACACTTTGGGGGGCTGAGGCTGGTAGATCACTTGAGGCCAGGAGTTCAAGACCAGCCTGGCCAACGTGGTGAAACCCCATCTCTACTGAAAATATAAAAATCAGCCAGGCGTGGTGGTACATACCTGTAATCCCAACTACTCGGGAGACTGAGGCACAAGAATCACTTGAACTCGGGAGGCGGAGATTGCAGTGAGCTGAGATTGGGGCCACTGCACTCCAGCCTGGGTGACAGAGTGAGACTCTGTTTAAAAAAAAACAAGGCTGGGCGTGGTGGCTCATGTCTGTAATCCCAGCACTTTGGGAGGCCGAGGCGGGTGGATCATTTGAGGTCAGGAATTTGAGACCAGCCAGCCAACATGGTGTAACCCTGTCTCTACTAAAAATACAAAAATTAACTGGGCATGGTGGCAGGCGCCTGTAATCCCAGCTACTTGGGAGGCTGAGGCAGGAGAATTGCTTGAACCTGGGAGACGGAGGTTGCAGTGAGCCAAGATGTTGCAGTGAGCCAAGATTGCGCCACTGCACCCCAGCCTGGGCGACAGAGCAAGACTCAGTCTCAAAAACAAAAACAAGAACAACAAAAAACAAAACCTGAAGGCAGTGAAAGAGGGGGCATGCAGGCCCATAAGGGAAGAGGCGTTCAGGAGGGAGCGGCAAGCGCACAGGCTGAGGCCCAGGCATGCTGAGGCGTGGAGGGGCAGCCAGGAGGCCAGTGTGGCTGGAATAGCAGAGGCAACAGCAGGAGGGTCGGTAGGTGGGGTCTGAGGGGAAATGGGGATCTGGTCCCATCGCCTCACGTGGGAAAGTATGAGCAGAGGAATGATGGGCTCTGACGGCATTCACAGGATCTCTCGGGCGGCCGCATGAAGACGACTACAGGGACAAGAGAGGGGAGCAGAGGGCAAGAATGCTTCTGCATAAGAGAGGTGAGGACCAGGGATGTGGGAGATGCGGAGAAGGAAGTGGGCTGATACTGCACTGATTGTAAAGGGGGAGCCAACAAAATTTGCTGAAGGGGTGGGTGTGTCACGGGGTGCGAGACAAAGAGAACTCAAGGATGATCCCCAGGGTCTGGCCTGGGAAAGTGGATGAATGGAGTGCTATTCACGGCAATGGGGAAGTCTATGGCAGGGCAGGCGGCAGGAACACCAGGAGCTCAGGTGAAGGCATGTTCAGACTGAGATGTGACCAGGACATCCAACACAGGCTGAGCATCCCAAATCCGGAAATCTGAAATGCAAAATGCTCCAAAATCTGAAACTTTGAGTGCCAACAGGATGCTCAAGGGAAATTTCACTGGACTACTGTAGATTTCAGATTTTTTTTTTTTTTTTGACATCGAGTCTCACTCTGTTGCCCAGGCTGCAGTGCAGTGGCACAATCTCGGCTCACTGCGACCTCTGCCTCCTGGGTTCAAGCAATTCTCCTGCCTCAGACTCCCAAGTAGGTGGGATTACAGGCATGCGCCACTATGCCCAGCTAATTTTTGTATTTTTAGTAGAGATGGGATTTCAGGATGTTGGCCAGGCTGGTCTTGAACTCCTGACCTCAAGTGCTCTGCCTGCCTCAGCCTCCCAAACTCCTAGGATTACAGGCATGAGCCACTGTGCCCAGTCAGATTTCAGATTTTTGAATCAGGATGCTCAACCAGTAAGTATAATGCAAATATTCCAAATCTGAAAAAATCCAAAATCAGAACACTTCCGGTCCTCATTATTTCGGATAAGGGATACTCAACCTGCAGGTGCCAAGCTGGCAGGCTGCACATCTATCTCCTCCAAGCAGGGGAGTCCAGGCTGGCTGGAGATAGAAATGAAGGAGTTGTTAACATGGAGAGTGTTCAAAGCCATGAGGCCAATAAGAGGCCAAGGGACTGAGGGTAGACAGAGGGGTCCAGTCCTGGCGCCTGGGCTTCTCCAGTGTCAGGACAGGGTCAGACAGGCTGCAAAGGCATCCTCCCTCCGCAGACACACACGTGCATGCACCTCATCCCCACCGCAGAAATAGGCTCAATGCTCTGGTTCTTACCTTGGAAGGATAACACATGTGGATTGACAAAGGTCTGGGACCCTGCATGCTCCTCTATAGGCAAAGAATTTCCACAGTAGGGGCAGAATTTGAATGCTGCTTGGATACTTTTGCCACAGTCTGGACAGAAGGAGATCATGCTACAAAACAGAATGAACAAACACAAAGTGAAATGGGCCAGCTGAAGGTCAGTGGAAGTATTGTTGGAGAACTGCTCTTAATCACAGGGTGAGTGGCAGGAGGCACAACCAGGGTCTTCAACTATGTTTGTGATGTTCGCTTCTTAAAACACGCAATGGGAATGGGAGTGACAGTCAATGTTCCCCAAATATCGATATGCTCCCCTATACTTCCCAGGTTCCCTTGCAGCTAGGTAGAGGCCACATGACTAATTCTGGCCAATGGGGTGTGAGTAGAGTCATCTCATGGCCGAGGCAGTTAGGAGTCTGAATACCTCCTCTGCCTCCCCCTCCACCTGCAGGGATGGCCCTGGAGGCCATGGCTCCCAACTGACATAGCAACAAGATGAAGGAGGGCTGCCTGGTCCACACTGGAATCTCATGATCAACAAATACACTTCTGCTGTATTGAGCCACCAAGATTTCAGGGTTTACTTGTCACGGCAGCACAGCCTATTCTATCCTGACTAATTTAGTAGAATGATGAGTGTTCACTAAATTACTCTCTATGCTTTGCATCTCTCTGCGCTAACTCCTGATACTTTTTAAAAGTCCAAATTACATACTGAGCCTATGACAAATGAGGATATAGAAGAGTTTTAAGTCAGTTAAGTGAAGAAGGGAAATTAACAAGGATGAAGTACAACAGGCAGTTTGTATTGCCCTTCATTATGGCAGTGCTATTTGTAATGAGCATCTAACAAAGAGCAGCAATAGGCCGGGCACGGTGGCTCAAGCCTGTAACCTCAGCACTTTGGGAGGCCATCACAGGCAGATCACCTGAGGTCGGGAGTTTGAGACCAGTCTGTCCAACATGGTGAAACCCTGTCTGTACTAAAAATACAAAAAAAATTAGCCAGGTGTGGCGGTGTGCACCTGTAATCCCAGCTACTCAGGAGGCTGAGGCAGGAAAGTCGCTTGAACCCGGGAGGTGGAGGTTGCAGTGAACCAAGATCATGCCATTGCACTCCAGCCTGGACAACAAGAGTGAAAACTCCGTCTCAAACAAACAAACAAAACAAACAGCAGCAACAAAAAAGGGCCATTTATTTGTTCTTATAGTCTCAGGCTTAGTGTACATTAGCAATTAAAAGTGAAACTATTGGCCAGGCACGGTGGCTCATGCCTGTAATCCCAGCACTTTGGAAGGTCGAGGTGGGCGGATCACCTGAGGTCAGGAGTCCAAGACCAACCTGACTAACATGGAGAAACCCCGTCTCTACTAAAAATACAAAATTAGCCAGGCGTGGTGGTGCATGCCTGTAATCTCAGCTACTCAGGAGGCTGAGGCAGGAGAATCACTTGAACCCGGGAGGCGGAGGTTGCGGTGAGCCGAGATCTTGCCATCGCACTGCAGCCTGGGTAACAAGAGTGAAACTCTGCTTCAAAAAAAAAAAAAAAAAGTGAAACTATTGAAATAGAAATTTCACCTTGAAAGAGAATATTCATTTTTAAATTTTTTTAGAGATAGGGTCTTACTCTGTCACCAGGGAGGAATGCAGTGGCATAATCATGGCTCACTGCAGCCTCAAACTCCTGGGCTCAAGCAATCTTCCCAGGTAGCTGGAACTATGGGTGTGTGCCACCACAACTGAGTAATTTTTTAAGACTTTTTTTGTAGAGACAGTGTCTCACTATGTTCCCAGGCTGGTCTGGAACTCCTGGCCTCCAGCAATCCTCCGGCCTCAGCCTCCCAAAGTGCTGGGATTACAGGCATGAGCTACCATCCTGGCTTCTAGAGACCATTCTGATCAAACCCTTTTCCTTTATTCACTGTAAAGGCTGGCTTCTGTTGCAAATGCAAACAGTGGAGTCCTTAAAATCACAGGTTTGGCCCCAGGCTGCCAGATTTCAATCCCAGATCCGCTACATGCTGGGCAAGCTACTTAACTTCTCTGTGTCACAGTCCACCCCACTGTAAAATGCGGCTTCTCCCAGCTCCTATCTGATAGAATGGTCGATGAGGTCTAAATGAATACATTTATATGAGGTGCTGAGAACAGGGCCTGGCCCATAGAAAGCCTTTTATGTTAGTGCTTGCTGTGACCATGCCTTGCACCCAAGTTACTATATTCCAGTCATTAATGTTTCTATTCTTCCCTTTCTTCTTTGATAGGAAGTTCTGAGCTCCTCAGGCCTGTCTATTTCCTCTAGGCACTGACTTTTGAAATTCTAGAGCTTGTCCTTAAAAACCACAGGCCATCCCATCAGCTGGTGAAAGAAATCTCAGCCACATGAGGAGAGAAGGGGTCCTGGATTCCTCTTCCTCAGGCTGCAGAAGAGCAGAAACACTCTGTGGCATAAATCTGCCCTTCTGTTTTTTCAAACAAAGGAGTCATGTAAGACATCTGGACTGCAAAGGCTGTCGGTCAAGTATCTTTTACTCTCTAGAAAGCCAGTCATTCTAACTTAAGTTAGCCAGACTAACTTAGTGATTTGTTGTCCTGCTAGTAATATGTAAAAGAACATCTCTTTCTCAAAGGCATAAATACTAGTGAGCATTTTTGTTAAGCTAGAGGTCTCACTGCCTCTTCCCTCTCTGCCAGGCAAACCTGGGTGTTGACACTGGTGTCACAAGACCAAATTGCCTAGATGTACCCAATAAATATATACACCTAATATGTACCCAGGTAAATTAAAAATTAAAAAAAAGGCCGGGCGCGGTGGCTCACGCCTGTAATCCCAGCACTTTGGGAGGCCGAGGCGGGCAGATCACGAGGTCAGGAGATCGAGACCATCTTGGCTAACACGATGAAACCCCATCTCTACTAAAAATACAAAAAATTAGCCGGGCGCGGTGGCGGGCGCCTGGAGTCCCAGCTACTTGTGAGGCTGAGGCAGGAGAATGGCATGAACCCAGGAGGCAGAGCTTGCAGTGAGCCAAGATAGTGCCACTGCAGTCTGGCCTGGGCGAAAGAGCGAGACTCCGTCTCTAAAAAAAAAAAAAAAAAAAATTAGTCTCGCTCTGTCACCCAGGCTGGAGTGCAGTCGCGCGATCTCGGCTCACTGCAACCTCCGCCTCTAGGGTTCAAGCGATTCTCCTGCCTCAGTCTCCCGAATAGCTAGGATTACAGGCGTGGGCCACTGTGCCTGGCTAATTAAAAATATATGTATTTTTAAACTGCATAGAGGCTGGTGCCTGGAGAGTTGTATTAGCGAGAAATAATGTGTCATTATGTTAAACCACTAAGATTTAGAAGTTGCTTGTTACTGAAGCCTAGCTTAGCCAGACTCTATACTTCTTTTTTATTTTTTAGCAACAGGGTCCCACCCTGTCACTCAGGCTGGAGTGCAATGGCATGATCATGGCTCACTGCAGCCTCGAGCTCTTGGGCTCAAGCCATCCTCTCACCTCAGTCTCCCAAGTATCTGGGACTACAGGCATGTGCCACCATGCTTGGTTTTTTTTTTTTTTTTTTTTACTTTTTGTAGAGATGGGGTCTTGCTATGTCGCCCTGGTCTTGAACTCCTAAGCTCAAGCTCAATCTTCCTGCCTTGGCCTCCCAAAGTGCTGGGATTATAGGTGTGGGCCACCATGCCTGGTCTAGATTTCTTATGTGAACAAAGGGTTTGTTTAGAAATCGGTGATGGTTTTATTTATTTATTTTGAGACAGAGTTTCACTCTGTCACCCAGGCTGGAGTGCAGTGGCACGATCTTGGCTCACTGCAACCTCCGTTGCAGTTCCTAGGTTCAAGCAGTTTTCTGTTTCCTAGGTTCAAGCGATTTTCCTGTCAGTGTCCTGTGTAGCTGGGACTACAGGTATGCACTACCACACCCAGCTAATTTTCTTTTTTTTTTTGAGATAGACTTTTGCTCTTGTTGCCCAGGCTGGAGTGTAGTGGTGCAATCTTGGCTCACTGCAACCTCTGCCTCCCAGGTTCAAGCAATTCTCCTGCCTCAGCATACTGAGTAGCTGGGACTACAGGTAGGTGCCACCACACCTGGCTAATTTTTATATTTTTAGTAGAGATGGGGTTTCACCATGTTGGCCAGGCTGGTCTCGAACTCCTGACCTCAAGTGATCCACCTGCCTCAGCCTCCCAAAGTGCTGGAATTATAGGCATGAGCCTCCACACCTGGCAGAAATCTGTGATGGTTTTACATGGCTTCATGTTAAGTAGAATTTCCCCAGATGCTGGCTGCCCTCCAATAAAGGTGCCTCCAGGATGCAGCAAGTGCCTAACCAGGTAATCCCTGCCATACCCATGACAACATTCCTTCTGGGAGTAAAGCTGGCCAGCAGCAACCCAGAGGAGACAAGCAGGAGCCAGCTGCTGGCGGGAAAAAGATCTTGAGAGGCTGTGCCCAAGGGATAATACCTTTATGAGGTCACGGTCTGGTCCTTGGATTTACTGGGTTGGAAACTCCATCTTGACAGCGACCTGTAAGTGAACAAAAGTGGAGAGGCTGACTCATGCTTTCACATAGAAATGAAAGATAATGGCTAATGTTTACTGAGCACTGGCCATGTCACCAGCATGTGCCAAATCCATTCGTTTATTCATTCACTCTATAACTATTCACCGAGTTTCCTGTTCATGCCACCACTGGGGAAACAGCAACAAAGGAAACAACACAGCCCCTGTCTTCAGGATGCGCACGTTCTGGTGGGGGAAGAGACACTAACAAACAAATGAGCAAGGAACCGCTGAACAGGTCAGATGGAGAAAGGGCTATGGAGGACAATAAAGTACCATAGAAGAAAACAGGATGCCACAGAGGTTGGTGGGTCAGTATTCACACAGAGTGGCCAAGGAGGGCCTCGCCCAGAGGGAGGCATCTGAGCAAACACCCAAAGGAAACCAGGGAGCGAGCTGTCAATATCTGGGAAGGAGTCCTCAGGCAAACAACTTTCTATGCATTATCCTGTTTAGTCTATACAACAGCCCAGGATGCAGGTTCCAGGATTATCATCACTTCGTAGGAGAGTGTGGCATTTGTATTTTCCAAAGCAGGTCACATGAATATTTCTGGTCCGGTGTGCTCTTTGGAACCTTGTAACCCCTCCTCCCAGGGGTCAGGGTCTCTGTTCCTCCCCCTTTGGATCTGGGCAGAGCTGTGACTGCTCCTACCAATAGAGGACTGGCAGCAGTAAGGCCATGAGACTTCCCAGGCTGGGTCATAAAAAACAACTTGCACCTGGCTGGCTCGCTCAGGATGCTCACCCATGGAAGCCAGTTTCCACGGCATGAGGCAGTCTAAAGTAGCCCAGGCAGAGAAACCACATGGAGAGGCTCAGGTGGAGAGGAACTGAGGCCTCTGGCCAACAGCCAGCATCAGCTGCTGGGTGAGTGGGCAAGTCCTCAGACCACTTAAACCCCAGCCTTCAAGTCTTCCTGCTAAGGCACAGGCACTTGGGAGCAGAAACAGGCCACCCTACTGTGCTCACTCTGAATTCCTGGCCCATAGGATCCATGGGCACAAGAAATGGCAGTTCTACACCAGCGAATTGTGGGACGATTTGTTCTCTAGACATAGTAACCGGAACAGGGAGTCCCTGCTGCACAGAGAGGTCAAGTCACTCACTTAAGACGGTTCTCATTTCATGACAGTTCAGTATGCGCAGACCACTGTGCTAAGTTCTCGGCAGGTATTAAACCTTCCCAATCACCCTTTTCAAGGTTAGAATGATTTCCCCTTTGGGAAGATGAGAATCAGAGGCTCAGAGAGAAAATGACTTGCCCAGGGCCACATAGCTCTTAAGCGGCAAGCCAGACACATGATTTTGTTTAATCTTTCCCTCCACTCTATGAGGTAGGGATGATCATCCCATCTTTGAAACCTACAAAATGATGCTCAAAGGGTGACAATTCTCCTTCCCCCAGACCTGACTCTACTCACCTAGAAAACAGTGGAGACACAGCTGAAATCCAGAACCCAAAAGCCCATGTTCTTCACCTGGTGCCGATTTATACAACGAAAATGCAAAACCGGACTGGGTTCTTCGGGCAGCAGGTCAGAACATTCTTGCAGATTTAAATCTGGAAGCTGATGTTGGGTGTGGAACCAGGGCAAGAGAGTCTTTTAACCATGTGCCACCCCCGGTTCTGACACCGTCACCAGCCTGGTCTAGGCCACCATCTCTCCCTTGTGCTATACTGCAGCAGCCTCCTAACTAGACTTTCGGCTTCTACGCTTGTCCCAACCCAGTAGCTAGAGGGATCCATTTAAAATCTAAGTCAGACCCTGTCCCTGTCCCTGCCCTGGCATATATGGTGGGTCGGACACGGTGGCTCACGCCTGTGATCCCAGCACTTTGGGAGGCCGAGGTGGGTGGAACACATGAGGTCAGGAGTTCCAGACCAGCCTGGACAACATGGTGAAACCCCGTCTCTACTAAAAAAGTACCAAAAAAAAAAAAAAAAAAAAAAAAGTCAGCCGGGCGTGGTGGCGGGCGCTTGTAATCCCAGCTACTTGGGGAGGCTGAGGCACAAGAGTCGCTTGAACCTGGGAGGCGGAGGTTGCAATGAGCCAAGATTGCACCGCTGCACTCCAGCCTGGGCGACAGAGCGAGACTCAGTCTCATAAATAAACAAATAAATAAATAAAACGTAAGTCAGACCCTGTCCCTCCTCTACTCAAAACCGTATGGTGGATTTCATTTTAGACAGAATAAATGCCAAAATTCCTACCATGGCCCAGGAGCTCGTGTGATCTGCCACTTCCCTGTTCCCTTCTGACCTCTCCCACCGTCTCCTCTTGCTCGCCCTGAGTCAGCCACGCCGGCTTGGGTGCTTTTCCCCAATTGTGACAAGAACGTTTCTTCCCCAAGACCCTTGTACCTGCTCTCCCATCTGCCTGGAACGCTGTCCCTCCAAGAGTGCACACAGTTCACTTCCTCATCACATTCTTTAGCTCTCTGTTCAAATGTTCAAATGTCACCTTCTCAGAGACCTTCTTGGACACGATTTTACTGTGTTTTTTCTTTTTTTTTGAGATGGAGTTTCGCTCTTTTCGCCCAGGCTGGAGTGCAATGGCGCGATCTCGGCTCACTGCAACCTCCGCCTCCCGAGTTCAAGTGATTCTGCTGCCTCAGCCTCCCATGTAGCTGGGATTACAGGTGCGTGTCACCATGCCTGGCTAACTTTATATTTTTAGTAGAGATGGGGTTTCACCATGTTGGCCAGGCTGGTCTTGAACTCCTGACCTCAGGTGATCCCCCTCAGCCTCCCAAAGTCCTGCGATTACAGGCTCGAGCCACTGTGCCTGGCCCTGGACACCATTTTACTAATAGCATGTTTTATCCTCCTTACCTTGCTTTATTTTTCTTCACAGTGCTTGTCACTACCTGACATACTCTGACTTACCAGAATGTAAGCTTCGTGATGGCGGGGACTTTTCCCTGCCTTGTTTGCCACAGTGTGCCCAGAGCCTCAAACAGGCCTGGCACAGAGCAAATGCTGGGTCTACGTTTGCTGAGTGAATAAATCATTGTCTCCTTTGCAAAAGAAAACGTGCCAAGAAGGCAGTGGGGGGCGGCGGGGGGGGTCCCCAGCTGTATCAGCACACATTCATCTCTCAGGCAAGTCTAGACATCCAGCCAGAGACTCAAAGCTCCAGGGCCGGAATTATCTAGCTGGATGGTCCTTAAAAAAGACCTGCCACTTAGAAGCAGATCAGTACAGGGGTTAAGAGGATAAACTTGGGACATAATCTGCCTCGGTTTGGATCTTGCTTCTGCCATGTATCGCATGATGGTGGGCAAAAAAAAATAATTTTTTTTTCCCTTTGGGACAGAGTTTTGCTATGTCACCCAGGTTGGAGAGCAGTGGCACGACCTCAGCTCACTTGCAACCTCCACTTCCTGGGTTCAAGCGATTCTCCCTGCCTCAACCTCCCGAGTAGCTGGGATTACAGGTGCATGCCACCATGCCTGGCTAATTTTTTTATTTTTAGTAGAGATGGGGTTTCACCATGTTGGCCAGGCTGGTCTCGAACTCCTGACCCCAGGTGATCCACCCGCCTCGGTCTCCTAAAGTGCTGGGACTACAAGCGGGAGCCACCGTGCCCAGCCACATTTTTTGGATTTTAGAACCTATTACATATTACAACACCGGCGAGATCCAGGGGCAACTCTCCATAAGCAAGTAGATGATTTGCACAACAAAATCTTTAAAACTTCTAAATAGTCACACATCAGTTCAGAGTGGGTATCGCCAGCAGACAAGTTCAAAGCCAGGTGAGGTTGGCCTACCAAGTAAGTTGCAAAACAGAGAAAAAGACCTTTTAGTTTTTAGGACGTTTTGGATTTTAAAGTTATAGATAAGGGATTGCAGACCTGTAAATATTCTTTAACATTTCTTTTTTAGTGTCTGGCATCCCCAACCACCCTGAGAATGTGAATTAGGTGGGCAGGATTTTTGTTTTAGACACTGCTATAATAACCTGGGCTTGAACAGTGCCTATTAGACTAGCACCGTTCAAGCCCAGGTTATAGTAGTGTAATATCGGTTGCACGGAGCCTTCCATATAGTAAACGCTCAATAAAAGTGGATGTGCTGAAGTCACCTACGCAATGGCCAGGTCAGGACTTGAAACCCTAAGACTCCAACCCTCAGGCCAGTCTTTATCTTAATTTATTTGACGTATTCAACAAATGTTCAGGGAACAGCTGCTATGTGTCAACTACTGTATAGTGTTCCTCCTACAAAGTTCAGGAAACAGCACAGCAAAAAGGCTAAAAGTCAGACCCCACCCCAGCGCAGGTGGGGCGATTGCCTAGGCGACAGAGCCTCCCTTCGGCCGCACCTCCATAGAAACCACGGGATGACTTAGACGTCAAGTTTCACAGCGGAGGAGCTGTCAAACTTCCCACAAGTTCCGCCCATCTCCGCCTTGGCCATGCCCAACACGGAGCCCAAGGTGGCTTGGGAAGCTCAAGAGGAAGCCAGTGAACCCCGCGACCCGGAGCCGCTCTCATTCCGGACCCCGACCGCAGGGGCCTCCGCCTCCCACAAAGGGTCGTGCTGACGTCACGGACACCCCAGCCGAACTGAGGCTAGGGGATCGGGGGACGTCCCCTCGTTCCGCCTCGCTTCCCCTCACCTCTGTACTTGGGGACTGGTGTGGGATTCTGGGCTTCTGCAGCCTGACCCTCGGATCCCCCGCAGTTACCTGGACTCACCTTCTCAGCTGCCCAGCGAAAACTTCCGCCCGCTGGGCGGAGAGCGCTGCGCGCGCATCCTGAGTCTGAGGCGCCCGCGCAGGCGCCGCTGACCTTCCGACAGCCCCTGGGCTTCGCCTACCTGGGAACTCCGTTTCCCAGATGCCTCCGCGGCAGGCCCGCCCTCTGATTCCAGACGGAATGGGAATTATTCCCTCATTGCTCATCCACCTCCCCTCCGTTCTAGTCTCTTTGGAACGCCTTCTGGTTCTATTGCGCATGTGTCAGTGTGAGACCAATCGGAATGCACCGTGAGGCACCTCTCCACCAATCAGAGGTCACATTACCACTTCTCCCTCCTTAACTCCGCCCCTTACTTCCGCGCGTTTTCTCAGAAATCCCGACACAACGCGTTTCCATGGCAACCTACCGCTAGATCTTCGGCAAAAGGGAAGACTCCCAGTCTTCTAGTAAAGGCAAGAAGCTAATTAGATGATTCTTTAACAAGGTAAAAATCTGGGCTACAAACCCTGATGCCGCCTGGTCCTGATTCTGTTTCTACTCTACTTCCAGAGTGCTAAGGCTGAACCTCGGGAGCAGATGGGAAGGCGAACTAAGTCGCCCGCACAGCCCTCTGGGAAATAGAGTCCTGGCGCTGGCGCGGAGGATCCTGGGTGCAGCAGCTCAGAGAAGCTTCTCGCGCACAGGAAGTCGCTGCGAGGAGGCGCGTGTGCGGGGAGTTTAATCTCCCGCTCCCTCGAGGTTGGGGTTGCGTCTGTTGATGCGGCCGACTACAATCCCGAGGTACGGAGACACTGGGGCTGAGGGACTTGCGGGCTCGGTCCTTCCTGAGAGGTGACGGAATGCAAGTGGGGACGACTTCGGCAAAGGGTGCGTCGCCTTGGGCGGCAGTTGTCAGGGTGAAGGTGTGAACCGTCTTTCACAGTCTGTTATGAAAACCTCTCAAGGTGTGGGCACGGTGGATAACGCTTGTAATCCCAGCACTTTGGGAAGCCTTGGCGGGGGGATCACTTGCAGCTTGGAGTTCCTCGAACCCCCAGTCTCTACTAAAAACACAAAAATTAGCTGAGCGTGGTGGCGGGGGCCTGTAATCCCAGCTGCTCGGGACGCTGAGGCAGGAGAATCGCTTGAACCCAGGAGGCAGAGGTTGCAGTGAGCCGAGATCGCGCCATTGCACTCCAGCCTGGGTGACAGAGTGAGACTACATCTTAAAAAAAAAAAAAAAAGAAGGGAAGAAAACCACCTTGGGAGGCTGAGGTGGGCAGATTGCTTGAGCCCAGGATTTCGAGGCTAGCCTGGGCCACATGGTGAAGCCCTGTCTCCACAAAAGATGAAAAAAATACAAAAATTAGCCGGGCGTGGTGGCGCGCCCCTGTAGTCCTAGCTAATTGGGAGGCCGAGGTGGGGGGATTGCTTCAACCCGGGAGGCAGAGGTTGCAGTGAGCCGAGAAAGAAAAGAAAAGAAAAAAAAAAACCGCTAAAGGGGTTTCCAGCCCTTCCTGACGGCCCTAAGAGGAGTGGTTCTGTTTTATTTTGGTTTTGGTTGGGGAAGGAGGGGAATGAGTTACCTGAAGTTGGCAGATTTAGGCAGAATCTTGCTGGACGATGGATGGGAGTTCTTCGGGAAGTTGAAGTACTTAACATTTACAGTATTTGAGCGCTTTCTGTGTGCCAGGTGCCCTGCTGGAGTTGCATTTCCTCTTCTGATCCCCGCAGTAGCACTGAGACATAAATGCAGGGCCCCTTGGCACCAAGGCAATCTCGGGAATCAGAATTTTTCAGATTTTAGAAAGCTAATAGTGTGCATATTTTATAATTAGGCAGCACCCCCCCCCACCCCGAGGAATCTGGGCCAGTTTTTGGTCATAAAATGTTTCTGTGGGGCAAGGTGTGAATATTCACACTTATGGGAATATTAAGACCCTACATGGCCTGTGGCAATCCAGGTGAAGTTTTGCGGTCAGTTTATAAATCAAGTTCTGGTTTTTGGAGCATTTAAAGGACCGTAGATCTGTTGTATTTGTTCCATTTGGTACATGTGGAAACTAAGGCTTAGAGAAGGTAAATGGTCTGGAAGGAGGGGCAAGACTCTTGGGCCCAAGGTCTTTCAGCCCGATAATTGTTTGGCTTAAGTCACTCTGGGCTGGATGACCTTGGGCTCCACTCTGGGCCCTCGTTTCTTTCCTCCCAGAGCTGGGAGTATATGAGATATGGGCAGAATGTGATTTGGTAACTGCAGACAGGGATCTGAAGCTCAGCTGTCTGTGAGGCCAGGCAGATAACATACAGGAAAGAAGAGAACTGGTCCAGGTGAGGCTGTGGGGCCTTGGGGAGCACTTGCCTCATCTGAAGGGGAGAATTGTGTTTGTTTGTTTGTTTGTTTGTTTTTGGAGACAGAGTCTCGCTCTGTCACCCAGGCTGGAGTTTGGTCTCACTGGAACCTCCACCTCCCTGGTTGAAGCGATTCTCCTGCCTCAGCCTCCCAAGTAGCTGGAATTACAGGCGTGCGCCACCATGCCCCGCTAGTTTCTGTATTTTTGGTAGAGACGGGGGTTTCACCATGTTGATCAGGCTGGTCTTGGACTCCAAACTTCAGGTGATCCACCTGCCTCGGCCTCCCAAAGTGCTGGAATTACAGGCATGAGCCACTGCACCCACCTGCTTTTTAAACTTAAATTTAATGTTTTTTTGGAGGTGGGATCTTTCCCTGATGTCCAGGCTGGAGTACAGTGACACAATCATAGCTCACTGCAGCCTTGAACTCCTGGGCTCAAGCGATCCTCCTACCTCAGCCTCCCAAGTAGTTGGGACTACAGGCACGCGCCACCACAACTTGCTTATTTTTAATTTTTTTTTAAGAAACAAGGTCTTGTTACGTTGCCCAGGCTGGTCTCGAACCCCTTTCAGCCTCCCAAAGTGCTGGGATTATAAGCATCCCCCACTTGCCTAGCCCTGGTTGGGGAGCTTTAGATGGGCACCAGTGAACTAACTTCGTGGGATGTAGACCCAATGTTGCCAAATCCTAGGATGTTTCAGAAGTTGGAAACATAATTTTTAGGTGAAATTTCCCAGTTTTCAAGTTTGAGACTAGTGAGCCATGCTTGAATTTTCTTTCAAAACATTCTGTCTGCCAACAAACATTATGGGCCAAATATCTGTCAACTGAGTTATACTCGTAGGTTGAGGCTTAACCTCTGACATGTAGAAAAACTCATTGTTCAGTAGAATTAGCATTTATTGTAGGTCTACCATATTCCCATATTTGTAGTCTCAAAAATCTGGAAAACTCAGAACAACAAATATTTTTTTCATAAATTGTGTCTGTGCCTTACCTGAACTACTACAGGGTATTTTTAAAATATAACTTTATTCTACCTAGAATGAATGATGATACCTTTCTCTAGAAATGGTAAAGTGTTCAATTATGAAATGCAGCCTGATCCACACTGCGCTGGGACTTTGTTTTGTTTTGTTTTTGTTTTTGTTTTTGAGACGGAGTCTCGTTCTGTCACCCAGGCTGGAGTGCAGTAGCGCCATCTCGGCTCACTGCAAGCTCCACCTCCTGGGTTCACAACATTCTCTTGCCTCAGCCTCCTGAGTAACTGGGACTACAGGTGCCCACCACCATGCCTGGCTAATTTTGTTGTATTTTCAGTAGAGGCGGGGTTTCACCATGTTATCCAGGATGGTCTCGATCTCCTGACTTCGTGATCCGCCCGCCTCGGCCTCCCAAAGTGCTGGGATTACAGGCGTGAGCCACTGCGGCTGGCCCTGCACTGGGATTTTAATGAAATATGCCATATATATGCCATATCACCTTTTTAAAATAGAAGTTGAATTTCAAAGCACATCTGGCCTTGGAGGTGGAAGAATTTGTGGACCTGTGTCATTGTTAAGTGATCCGTGCTGCTTTGTGATATGAAATGCTTTCAGCACTCTGCAGATATGTGCTACTTGGTCCACGCAGTGGATACAAATGGGTAAAAATGTCTGTGGTACAGTTTTGCGTATTATGGGTCATGAAAATAACTAGGTGGGCAGTGACTATGTTTTGTTTTTTTTTTTTAATGAAGTAGAATAAAAGAGACTAGAATAGAAAATATCCCACTACATCTTACATTGCAGGCTAAGTATTGCTTCATGAAGCTTTTGTTTAGTTACACTGTGTGTTTGAGTAGTCATGATACTTTTTTTTTTTTCTTTTTTGAGATGGAGTCTCACTGTGTTGCCCAGGCTGCAGTGCAGTGGCACCATCTCAGTTCACTGCAGCCTCCGCCTCCCGGGTTCAAGTGATTCTTTGCCTCAGCCTTCCAAGTAGCTGGGATCACAGGCACACGCCACCAAGCCCAGCTAATTTTTGTATTCTTAGTACAGACGAGGTTTCAGCATATTGGCCAGGCTGGTCTTGAACTCCTGACCTCAAGTAATCTGCCCACCTCGGCCTCCCAAAGTACTGAGATTACAGGCATGAGCCACGGTGCCTGGCCTATACTACATATTGGTGTTGTTACCGTGGGTCATGGTTAAAACAAAAGTTGAAATATTTCTGTTGTAGAGATAGCAGCCAGGTGCGGTGGCTCACAACTGTAATCCCAGCACTTTGGGTGGCCCACGAGGGCAGCTTACTTGAGGTCAGGAGTTTGAGAACAACCTGGGCAACAAGTGAGATCCTGTCCCTACAAAAAGTGAGAAAGATTAGCTGGATGTTGTGGCACGTGCTTGTAGTCCCAGCTACTTGAGAGGCTGAGGTTGGAGGATTGCTTAAGCCCAGGAGATTACAGCTGCAGTGAGCCATGATTGTGCCGCTGTAGTACTCCAGCCTGGCAACAGAGCAAGACGTCTCAAAAAAAAAAAAGTAACAGTTTCGGAGGCCAATTTACTTGAACTCAAATTCCAGAGATGATAATCAGAATTCCCAGAAGCATTGTTCCATTGGTTCTTTAGACACCTTCATTCTGTCAACAACTGTAGGTACTTTTACACCTACTATTAAAGCACCTGCTGTGTACTAGGCACCATGCTGGTGCCTAAGACATAGCAGTGAGCAAGATAGAAGCTCCCACTGTGGCCATAGACTTTCATCACCAAATCTCCTAAACATGTGTTGACTGACTGTTAGGTGGTAACAATGGTGGCAAAGCTGTTCTATAGGTTCTGAAGCACAGTGGAAATGTGGGGCTGAGGTGGCTTCAGTAAATATAGTTGTTATTGTCCCCTGCAGGGAGACTCACATTGGGACTTGTCCTCCTCCTCCTGGACATTTTGGGGGCTCGTCAGCATGGACAGCGAGTCAGCCATGGGCGGAAGGGAGGCTTTCTCACAGCTCCCTTGTGCTTCCCACAGCCCTGCCAGCCGGGAACATGGAGGGGAAGGAGGAGGAGCTTAAAAGAGGCTACTGAACCCCAGTTGGCCATGGCTGAGGTGAGTTGAAGGTTGCTCTGTCTTAATCGGTCACACCCAAAGGCAGAAAAGTTGGCCTTCCTTTGTGGCCGAGGTGAGTTGAAGGTTGCTCTGTGTTGATTGGTCACCCCCGTGGCAGGAAAGCTGGCCTTCCTTTGTTTTGGCCTCCCTGTCCCATGGGGGCTCCCAGGCAATCTTTTTTAAAGGAAAGCTCGCATGCTGTTCTTTTCTGCTTGTACTCTTCTGGGAACCCCTATTGCTTATAGGATAAATTCTAGGTTTTTCAGCCTTCCTGTGTGTTCTGGGTTCTACCCCCTTTGCACCATCTTCTGTCATTTCTCTAGATAACCAGTACTTCCTTTGGCCTAGTAGTAAAAGTTGATTCTGTACTTTCCAGCAGCTTCCCTGCCTTTGCTCAGGTTGGGCCCTCTGCTGGAATTCCCTGCCCCTTTTCCATGTGGTAATGTCTCACACAGCCTTTAAGACCCGGCTCAGTTCCCCCACCCTTCCCTAGGCAGTCAGCACTTTCCCGCTCTAGCTTTCCGTATCACCCCCTGCTGCCTCCACTGTAGCACAGATCCACCTAGATATGGGTGTTCCTGCCCATATCTGTCAGCCCCACCAGACTAGATGCTCCTTGGGGACAGGAACTGATGGGGATTCATCTCTGGGTACCCAGGGCCCAGCACAGGCCAGGCACACAGGAAGCCTCATGAGGTGTTAGTTGAATGAATGAATGAATCAATGAATGATGCATGAAACCATCTCTCTATCTGGTAAATATCTGTTCATCCTTAGTGATCCAACTTGAATGACCTTCCCTCCAGGAAGCTTTCCCTGACCTCAAGGCAATGGCCTCCCTCTCTCCATTGGCCCACGCAGCCCCCAATACCTCCCTGTGCCACAGTCCTGCCTCCCTCATGTCTCTCCATCAGACCATGAGCTCCATGAGGCCAGGAAACAGGTCTGACACACGTCCATGTCCCCAGTGCCCACAGTGTGGTGTAGCACACAGGGTAAATGATTGCCAAATATGTGCTCTGACCTTGTCACTTACCTGTGGCTCCCCAGTGCCTCAAGGATCAAGTCTGCCCCTGTCTTCCCATCCTCCATCACTGTGACCAGGGGCCTTGTCCAGTGCAGTCTGGGAGTGTGAGGAAAGGAAGCCCCTCAGAGGTCCTCTTTGATCTGGCTCCTGCTTGGCTGGTACTCTTGACAGGATATAGACAGCAACAGTTTCTGTTATAAGTATCAGAAAATGACTTACGCAGTCAGGAGACTATTAATTATATAACCAAAAGTCCAGAGGTAGGGCTGTCATGATCTGCAAGTGTGATTGGGACTCAGTTTATTGTCCCCATCTTGAACCTCACTTAGTGTGGGTTCCATCCTTCGTGAGCTCCTTCCCTTGTCCCAAAACAGCTATCAGGACCATGTGCTGCTTTGCCTCATTCAACAAGTGTTTACTCTGTGCCTGCCATGTGTGGGCTTTGTTCTAAGTCTGGACTAGGGAAACGGTTTAGGTGGTTCCTGCCCTCATGAAGCTTACATTATTGCGGGTGACAGTGTATGAGCTTGCTAGGGCTGCTGTAACAAAGTACCACACACTGGGTGGCTGAAAACAACAGAAATTGATGATCTCCTAGTCTTGGAGGCCAGAATTCTGAGATCAGGGTGTTGGCAGGGCTGGATCCTTCTGAGGCTGTGAGCCAGGCCTCTTCCCCTGTCTTCTGGCAGATGGTGGCCAGCTTTGGTGTTCCTTGGCCTGGAGAGGCATCACCTCAATCTCTGCCTTCATCTTCACAGGATGTTCTCCCCGTATCTTCACATTGTCTTCCCTCAGCCTGTGTTTGTCTTTGTGTCCCCATTTCTCCTTTTTATAACAACTTCAGTCGTGTTGGATTAGGACCCACCCTGATGACCTCATCTCAGCTTGATCACCTCTGTAAAGACCCCATTTCCAAATAAGGGCAAATTCTGAGGTACTGGGGGTTAGAACTTCATTGTATCTTTTTGGAGGGTTACAGTTCAACCCATACCACACAGTAAAATGCATTAAGTAAATCCCATAGAATGCAGGCAGTATTAAGGATTATGGAGGAAAGGGATAGGGAGGCCCGGGGTAGATTTGCTGTTTTATACAGAGGGGTGGGAGAAGGCCTCATGGAGAAGAGGCATTTCAGCAGAGAACTGAGGGACACAATCTTGGCTCTAAGATGGGGTCTGGCAGGTGTGTTCAGGCAGCTGCAAGGAATCTGGTGTGGCTGGAGCAGTGGATGAGTGGGAAAGGGGGAGAAGGTGAGCCCTGAGTGGTAGCTGGGGCCAGATCTTTAGGGCCCTGGAGATCATTGTATGGTCTCTGTCTTTAAATATGGTGAATCCGGAGGCCATTGGAGGGTTTGGAGCAGAGGAGGGACAGGATTTGTTGTAAGCAGAAACAGGATCCCCCTGGCTCGTCCACCCAATTCCTGCTTAGCATCACCATTGGGACGACTGTTTCAGGGTCTTACTGCTACTGTAACAAATAATACAAACTTGGGGGCTTAAAAACAACACAAATTTATTCTTTTACAGTTCTTCAGGTCTGAATCCTAAAATGATCTTATGGGGCTCAAACCAAGGTGGCAGCAGGGTGCGTTCCTTCTGGAGGCCCTAGGGAAGAATTCAGTCCTTGCCTCTCCCAGCTTCTGGAGGCTGCCTATATTCATTGGCTCCTGGCCACATCACTCTAATCTCTGCTTCTGTCATGGCATCACCTCTTGTCTCCTGTGATTCGTTGTCTCCCTCTTATTAGGATCCTTGTGATGACATTTAGGGCCAACCCAGATAATCTAGGATAATCTCCCTGTTTCCAGATTCTTAATCACAGCTGCAAAGTCCCTTTCGCCATGTAAGATAACATTCATGGGTTCTGGGAATTAAGACAGGGACATCTTTGTGTGGGGTGGCAGCATTATTCAGCTATGACAATCTACAGGATATCTCAAACTTTACATGTCCCAAACCAAACTCAGACTCTGCCCTGAAAGCTGCTGCTTCTATGTCTCAGTAAGTGGCAACTTTGTCCTTCCAGCTGTTCAGGCTAAAAACGTAGCGCCATCCCAGGGTGTTGTGTCTTTCGCACCCTCCATGTTATTCGTCAGGAAATCTTGTCAGCACCGTTATCTGAATATCTGGAATCTCACCACTTCTCACCCCCTCCATTTCTGCCACCATTTCTCACCTGGATTATCAAACTGGCCTTTTTCCTTTGACTCCCTGCTTCTGCCCTTGCCACCTTCCATCTTTTCCCACGAAGCAGCAAGAGGAGGATGCTGTTTAATATATGCCTAATTTTTAAAATATTTTTTATTGTAAAATCACAGGTGCAGAAATGCACACACATCAAATGCATGACTTAATGAAGGCAAACACCACCTAGATCAAGACTGAGGATTTTTTTTGCCATCCACCCCAGAAGTCCTTCGTGGGCTCTGTCATAGCCCTCTTGCATCCCCAATAAGTAACCTGATTTTTATGATTACCACTTGCTTTATTACTCAAATGCACAATCCCTTGCCCCTTCTTGTCTTTTAATATCTTCTGTGTCTCTTAATATTTGGGCTCCTCCTCCATCCCCTTCTGTTCTCAACTGTTAGAGAACAGTTAGTCAGTCCTTTGAGGAACTGGCATGGTTCGACCTGTAGAATTCCTCAGTCTGTTTTCTCTGGTTCCATCCTTGTGGTGCAGTTCAGTTTATTCCCAGTTGGCAGCTAGGTCCGGAGGCTTGATTAGACTCATGGTCAATCCTTTTACCAAGAATCTCTTGTGCCCCCTGTTTGTGATCCTGGCAGATATTGATGCTTTCTGCCTTATCACCTGTTCATTCATCAGGGCTGGCAAAATGGTGCTATCATTTCTTTTCATTTATTAGTTGGAATACTTTACAAGACATCCTTTGGCTGGGCATGGTGGCTCACGCCTGTAATCCCAGAACTTTGGAGGGCTGAGGTGGGCAAATTGCTTGAGCTGAGGAGTTCAAGATCAGCCTGGGCAATGTGGTGAAACTCCATCTCTACAAAAAATTTAAAAATTAGCCAGGTGTGGTGGTGTGCACCTGTAGTCCCAGCTACTCTAGGAGGCTGAGGTGAGAGTATCACAGGAGCCCAAGAAGGTTGAGGCTACAGTGAGCTGTGATAGCACCACTGCACTCCAGCCTGGGTGACAGTGAGACCCTGTCTCAAAAAAAAAAAAAAAATTTTATCTACTATTTGTCTAGTCGACGGTAGAGTTCATATAGGACAGGTAGGGTAAATGCTTGACTCTCCTTTTACTTGCTATTTTTCACTATAAGGAATTGGTTTCCTTCTGTCATGTCATCCTTCAAAGGTGACCAGTTCTTTTATACACACACGTGTGTGTGTGTGTGTGTGTGTGTGTGTGTGTGTGGTTGGCTGTTCTTAAGAGTTTTACAAAGCATTTTCATTGTAATTCAATGTAACACACCCAGGTTAAATCTCATAAGGACAGGAACTGGCTGCCCCCTTTTCTCCTGTACCTAGCACAGGGGCTGCTCATAGTAGGTGCTTGGTCATTATTGGACAGATAAGTAGACAACAAGCACCACTTCTTTAGCAGCTTCTTAGTGAGTTGGGTCTCTGCTGAGCCCTGTGTAGGCATCAGCTCACTTCATCCTATAGCAGCCTTATTTTAGAGGAGGTAGGCTGAGCATTAGAGAGGTGGACTAACAAGGTCCCACAGTTAATAGTAAAACTAGAATTTGAACTGGGACCTGTCTGACTCTAAAGCTGAGCCTCTAACAGGTCAGCCTCCTGGGGATTGTGTAGCAGATTGGAGCTTGTGCCACCCCACCACCTACTCACTGTGTGCTGTGGTTGGAATGTTTGTCCCCTTTGAAACTCTTTTTTTTTTTTTTGAGAGGGAGACTCTTGTTTTCTAGGCTGGAGTGCAGTGGTGTGATCTTGGCTCATGGAACCTCCATCTCCTGGGCTCAAGTGATCCTCCTACCTCAGCCTCCCGAGTAGCTGGGACTGCAGGTGTGTGCTACCACGCCCAGCTAATCTTTTTGTGTTTTTGGTAGAGATGGGGGTTTTACCATGTTGCCCAGGCTCATCTCGAACTCCTGAGCTCAAGCAATCTGCCTGCCTCAGCCTCCCAAAGTGCTGGAATTACAGGCGTGAGCCACCATGCCCCACCAATTAAAACTCCTTGAAATTTAATCCCTAATGTAGCTATATTAAGAGGTGAGGCCTTTTGTTTGTTTGTTTTTTGAGACGGAGTCTCACTCTGTCGCCCAGGCTGGAGTGCAGTGGCGCAATCCCGGCTCACTGCAAGCTCCGCTTCCCAGGTTCATGCCATTCTCCTGCCTCAGCCTCCCGAGTAGCTGGGACTACAGGCACCTGCCACCACGCCCAGCTAATTTTTTTTTTTTTGCATTTTTAGTAGAGGTGGGGTTTCACCGTGTTAGCCAGGATGGTCTTGATCTCCTGACCTCAAGATCTGCCTGCCTTGGCCTCCCAAAGTGCTGGGATTACAGGTGTGAGCCACCGCGCCCGGCCAAGGTGGGGCCTTTAAGAGATGATTAGATCATGAAGGCTCTGCCTGTGTGAGTGAATTCATTTATTCATGGAATAATGGGTTATCATGAGAGTGGGTCTGTTATAAAAGCCAGCTTGACATTGCTTCAGTTCCCTCACCATGTTATGCGTTGTGCCATTTTAGGGCTCTGCAGAGTCTCCACCAGCAGGAGGACCCTCTCCAGAGGCAGTCTGTTGGCCTTGGACTTCCCAGCCTCGAGAACTATAGGAAGCGAATTTCTTTTCTTTATAAATTACCCAGTTATAGCAACAGAAGATGGACTAATATACTGTGTAACTTGGAGAAAGTGACTGTTTGGGCCTTGATTTTGTTTTCTATAAATTGGGGATAATCCTGCCTCAAAGAGGAGTCAGGGAGTTCAGTGACTCACTGCACCTAAAGCATTGAACCATTGCCGGCATGCAGAAAGCTCTTGGCCAAAGAAGGGCTTTTGCAGTCAGATGCCTGAAGGGTTGGGATGGGCAGTGTAAGCCAGAGTGGAATTGCCCCTTTGTCGAACTCTTCCTGTGTGCTAAGTAGTATGCAGTCACCTCCCAGCAGTATTTCATTTGCTTCTTGTAGCAGCTCTGATGAGATGGAACTCGTTGGTCCCATTTCACTAGGGGAGCAGGAATTGGGGTCACAAGAGACATGCAGCTTACTTGCCAATAGTCACTCATAAAGTGAAGGTAATAGGGCCATACCTCAGACCCAAACTAAAGAGAGGTGGTTTTCATTCTTTCTTAAAATGTGCCTGTGCCCACACTGTTGGAGATTTGGAAGAGACACACCAGTCATGGTTTCACCTAGAGATGGGGTGTGTGGGGGCAGGCTTTCACGTTTTATTGTTGGTACTTCTCAAGTATTTGAATTTTTATCCTAAACATCCATTAACTGGCCAGGTACAGTGGCTCATGCCTGTAATCCCAACACTTCAGGAGGCAGGGGCAGGAGGATCACTTGAGGCCAAGAGTTCGAGACCAGCCTGGGCAACATGGCAAGACTCCTACTCTACCAAAAAAAATTAGCTGGGTCTGGTGGCACATGCCTGTAGTCCTAGCGACTTGGAGGCTGAGGCAAGAGGATTGCTTGAGCCCAGGAGGTGGAGGCTATGATCGTGGCACTGCACTCCAGCCTGGGCAACAGAGTGAGACACTCTCTATCTCTCTCGCTCGCTCTCTCTGTCTCTCTCTATATATAATATATATAATTTAAAATTACCAGATTTATAAATTACCGTAACTTAACAAACAACAGAAGGAAACCAATTCCTTATAGTGAAAACTGGCAAATAAAAGGAGAGTCAAGCATTTACCCTACCTGTCCTATACAAACTCTACCGCTGACTAGCCAAATAGTAGAAAATTTTTTTTTTTTTTTGAGACAGGGTCTCACTGTCCCCCAGGCTGGAGTGCAGTGGTGCAATCACAGCTCACTGTAGCCTCGACCTCCTTGGGCTCCTGTGATACTCTCACCTCAGCCTCCTGAGTAGCTGGGACTACAGGTGCATATATAAATTATAATTTATAAATTTATAAATTATATAAATACATATAATTATATATAAAATAAAATTTTATATAATATATACATGCACACATACACACACATAAATAATAATAAACACTTATTAACTAGGAAAGTTTTAAAATGAAAGATGGCATCACTAAAAGTTGGACAACCAGATAGGAGCCTTAGGTAATCATGGGGCCTAAAGCGGACCTGGTACCACCTATGAGTGGGTCTTTCCCCCAGAAGCTGTACTGACTCCAGTCTGGCCTCTGCTGTCCTGACCAGCTCACAGGAAATGCGTGGCCAGGGGAGCAGCCAGGTGACACTGCATGGCAGCAGCTTGCCACACTCAGAACATGGGACCTCAAATCAGGAGCATGGAGGATGTAGAAGGCAGAGGGGTACAGCTGTAGATTTAAAAACCTCAGAGCCACATCAGTTACACACAGGGTATGGGCCCCCTGGATTCTGATTGAGACGAGCTAGCTATAAAGACACACCACTGAGACATCAGACTAATCTGTATACAGATTTTGAATGTGGTCTAGGTGTTCAGTGATTAAGGAGTTACTGTTCATACTGAAGTATTCACAGGTGAAATCAGATGACCCGTGGGTGATGGGTTCACGGGTGTTAATTACATACGTCTCTCTACTTGTATGTATGTTTGAAAGTTTACAAAATAAGTCTTGAATGAACACTTAAAGCAAAACCGTGAAATAGATTTTTAGGATCAGGCAGACCTGGGTTCAGTCCCACCTGTGTTAACTTCGGTTGACATCCTGTTCCCCGGTCAAAGTCAAGGTCCTTTTCTTTGCCTGCAAAATACAGGGGTTTCTAATCTCTTACATCTCAAGATTCTTGTGAGGCTGAGGATGGGATGGTTTTTGCCAAAGGCCTGGCAGATTGAGGGCTGGGAGTGCCCTGAGTGAGCTGTTGGGCTCCTCCCTGACCCCAGCCTCTGAGTGACCAATAGTGTATTGTGTTTCAGGAATTTGTGACCCTCAAGGATGTCGGCATGGACTTCACCTTGGGAGACTGGGAGCAGCTCGGGCTGGAACAGGGGGACATGTTCTGGGACACAGCGTTGGACAGTTGCCAGGACCTCTTCCTGCTGAGTGAGTGTTGCCTGTCCCCAGGGGCCTACTCACTGCCCTGCTTGGTGATCACCCATGCTCTCCACCACCCACAGGGTGAAATCCTGGCTCCTGGGCTTCTCAGAATCAGCATGACCTAGCCCAGCAGTTCTCAGCTGGCCAAGGAGACATTGGCAATGTGTGGAGACATTTTGGATTGTTACTCCTTGGGCCAGCAGCATGCTGCTAGCATCTAGCTGATGGAACCAAGGGAGGCTGCCACACATCCTACAGTGCACAGGACAGCCCCAAAACCAAGGATTGGCCCATGCCAGTGTCAGTAGTGCTAAGCCTGGGAAACCCTGCTCTGGCCCCTATCTGCCTCCCCAGCCTTGTCTTCACCACTTTCCTACTTGCAGTCAGTCATTCTTCAAGCCGATACTTCAGGGTCTTCCAGTTGCCCTGCCCTCTGCTTAAGCGGCTCTCAGGGCTTGCCTTTTTAAAGTGTAACCTGGGACCCTGTTAGAACTCCATACCTCCTCTCCTACTCATCTTGTCTGTCGCCCCCTCACGTTCTAACTACCATTGTGTCATTCAGAGCGGGAGCTGTGTGAGGACAGGGCGTGTCCCCAGTATTTGGAACAAACAGTACCTGCTGTAGGGCCCAGCAGACAGCTCTAAATTAATGAATGATTGAGTAGCAGCTCTTAGTACTTGCTTGTTCAATCCTCCAGTCACCCCATGAAGAAGCTGGGTTGTCCCTCTTTTGCCGATTGGTCTGAAACTGAGGTTAAAAGAGTGGCAGTCACCTTCCCAGCTGTGTCAGTATCCCCAGGAACACCCACAGATTCAGTGATTGACTGGGATTCCCAGGACTCATCCTGTAGTCAGACTCATGGCTATGACTTACTACAGTGAAAAGATTCAGAGCACAGTCAGCAAAGGGAGGAGGTACATGGGGCAAAGTCCAAGGAAGCCAGGCACAAGCTTCCAGAATTCTCTTTCAGGGGAGTCACATGGGACATGCTTAATCCCCCCAGCAATATTGTAGAATGTGATATCGCGTGTGAAATGCTGTCCACCAGGGAAGCTCATCAGAGACTCAGTGCCAGGGTTTTTACTGGGGGCTGGTCACGTGGGCTCCTCTGCCTGGCACATTCCAAAATTCCAGACCCCCAGAAGGAAAGCAGGTGTAAGCCTGCTTAGTTTAGGTCCAGGGAGCGTGTCTCTTCAGTTCTGGAGACACAGGGTACCCTCCTGAAATCAGCCTTGCCAGCAGGCTTTTCCCAGGAGAGCAGCCAGCCTGCTGTGTCGCCCTCTTCTGCACACCAGTGTCACACAGTGAGAGAGCAGCAGGGCTCAGACTCCAGCTAAGGTCTGTGCAGCTCCAAGGCCACATCACCCCAGCTCCCCATCAGTGTCACCTGATTAACTCATTTTCCCTCTCTGTTGCCTCAGTTCTTTCTTTTTGAAGAACCAGAAAAATAATTTACTCCAAAAGATGAAAGAAGTAAAAGATAACACACTGTGGAAACTATCATTTGATACAATCTCATGACATTGGGGCAGACTTTCTCCAGACTGGCCAGTGTGTGCTAAGAAGCATCTAATGGGAGGTCCTACCTCAGTGTCTTTTTGAATTTTTAAACTACAGCCCACAGTAAGAAGTGTGTTTACCTCGACTGCCCCTTCACCCATTTGTGTGTATGTATGAGTAGTGTATCCGTTTCCTATTGCTGCTGTTACACATACCACAAACACAGTGGCTTCCACCAGCACACTTTTATTATGTTACAGTCCTGGAGGCCAGGAGTTCCAAATGCATGTGGCTGGGCTGGAGGCGAGGTGTTGGCAGGGCCACCGTGTTCCTTCTGGAGGCTCCAGCACATAGATAGTCTTTCCTGGCCTGTTGCCAGCTTCTGGAGGTCACCTGTATTGCTTGACTCATGGCTTCTCAGTCTTCAAAGACAGTAGTGGCGTCTTCTCCGCTGTGGCCTGTATCCCTCCTGGATGATGACTCTGTTCCCTTCCTTGGGGAAGCTTGTGGAGGGTACGGCTCAGGACTGCTTGGGCTCTGGGACCCTGACATCTTCTGTCCCTGGCCCATGGAGGCCTCAGGCAATGTGTGGCCCACGGGTCAGTGAATGAATCATGAATGGCTAAGGAAGTACGTGCCTCCCCACCTGGCAGATCCTGCCCGTTAAAGAGCTGTCACAAGTCCTTTGTGTCCCCAGCCCCAGCTGTCACAGCTTTGATCACCCTGGATTGTGATTGTTTGGCTCCCTCTCCATCACTGGACTGGGAACCCTACAGGACAGGCATCCCCAGAGTCGCCCAGTGCAGCACCTGGCCCACACACAGGAGCTATGTGCAGGGTAAAGCATAGAAAAGTCAGGAGAGCCAGGAGGTTCTCACTGAGTGTCTGGATGGTCCTCCATGTCCTGGTTGGATGACAATGCTGTTCTCTCCCTGCAGACCCCCCAAGACCCAACCTGACCTCCCACCCAGATGGCGATGAAGATCTGGAGCCTCTGGCTGGAGGAAGCCCAGAAGCAACAGGCCCTGGTGAGTGGATGGAGAGGGGCCCCTTGTGTACCTTCTGTCTTCCAGACCTCCATCCTGAGGCTGCAGCCAGCTTTCCCACAGGTCTACCCAGACATTACAACACTCAGCTTCAGGACTTCACTCTGCTTCTCGCTGGTTTCCATCCCCTTGTCCTGGGAGCTGGGGGGATCAGGACATTTTTATAGACCCTCACTCTAGTGTCTCTCTACCTTGCCCTTCAGCACAGGGTTATCCTGGTGCCTCTCCACAGGTCCTCCTCTTTCCTTCCAGACTCAACAAGGGTACGCCTTCCACTCTCTCAGTTGGTCTCTCTACTTTCCTGCCTTGTGCTCCCTGAGTGTGTTGACCCTCATTCTACTTCTTTTACCTCCTTTCCTTCAGGCCCATTTTTCCTTCCTATCCCTGGGGCATAGCAGATGGCCACATCAGGGAGTAACTTAAGCCCAGGCCTGAATGCTGCCAAGAGCATCTGCCTTGCCATCTCCCAAGCCGGGGTTCCTCCAGGTGGATCAGGTTAGGTGGTGAGGATTCTTGGGGTATTACCCATGGTAGAGATGTCCCCAGCATGAGAAGCAGGGCCCTGAACCAGAGACCACAGGAGTCTCAGGCTGTACCCCACCCAGTCAGTGTGCAGCTCCCTTCTTGGCTCACCACGCTCAGGCTGGTATACGTGAGGCCTCTGCAGCCTTCTCTTCAGCACATCAGTGTCCCTCATAGGTGACTAACTCATGCACAGGCTCTCACAGCTTCTGCTTTCTGTTTCTGTCACCTCAGCATATTGGCTGTTTCCAAGCATAGGTAGCCATGCCTTTACTAACAAATACACCTCCAGATCCTCTAGTAGTGACACTTGAGTTGCATAGTTACCACATAAGCGTCTTTCCCCTTTAACGGCATGCCTCTCTTAGAAGCAGGGCTTAGCTGATTCACCCTGTATTCCCAGCTCCTGACATCATGCTTGGCACATAAGGGGTGCCTATTACATGTCTGTCAGTGCATTTGAGGCAGAGGGAACAACATGAGCACAGGTGTGGTGAGGAGAGTGAGCTGGATATCTGTGGGAGAGATGAGCAGAGGCAAAGGTGACAATTCAGAACAAGATGTGTCAGAAGGCTTTCATTTGCAAGTTTTAATTCCAGGCAGAGAGACTTTAAGCAGTCTCATAGATACTCAGATGGTGAGCCAAGAATTGCAGAAGGGACAGGCTGGAAAAGGTATGATGATGGAAGAGAGGAGAGATGGGGAGACTGGAGGCATACAGCAGAGCAGTGACATTCATGTTTTGTGAAGGATCCCAGAGAGCATACAGCTTGGTAGTTAAGAATATGGGCCAGGCGTGGTGGCTCATACCTGTAATCCCAGCACTTTGGGAGGGCGAGGCAGGCTGGTCACTTGAGGTCAGGAGTTCGAGACCAGCCTGGCCAACGTGCTGAAACTCTGTCTCTACTAAAAATACAAAAATTAGCTGGGCATGGTGGAGGGCACCTGCAGTCCCAGCTACTTGGGAGGCTGAAGCAGGAAAATCACTTGAACCCAGGAGGCAGAGGTTGTATTGAGCTGAGATCATGCAGTACTTCAGCCTGGACAACAGGGCAAGACTCAGTCTCCAAAAAAAAAAAAAAAAAAATATATATATATATATATATATATATATGGGGTCAGAGGGGTTCAAATCCTCACTCTGATGCTCACTTAGCTGTAAGAAAGCAGACATGTGCCTACCTTACAGGAGGCTGTCGAGTGTAACAGAGTGCCTGAGGCACTCCTGCCTGTGAGCAAGCATGCCATGAATGGGAATTACTCTGTCCTGTGAATCTTTCCCGTGGCTGCCTCTGTGGCAGTGGATGGATGGGCAGTGGAAGGTCCCCATTAAAGAGCTTACCTTCTGGTGAGGGTCAGGGGTCAGACCCTTTCATAACCTGTTATGGTAGAGGATGGTAAGGGCTCAGCTGGTTTTCAGAGAATACAGGGCAGGGGACTTAAAGCAGAATGGGGATGGGGTTGTCAGGGAAGCCTTTCAGAGGAGGGTGATACTCAAGCTGGGTATTAAAAGACTTAGAGGAGTTAGTCCAGGAAGTGCCATCCAGCATGAGGGACCATTAAAGGCACAGAGGAGAAAGTCTGGTGGATTTAGGGAACCGCGAGAGTTCTATGAGGTCAGCACAAAGAACACTGGGTTAACACACTCATTTCTCTTCTCCAGGCAGGAAGTTATGGAAGGGTTTAATCAGAAGAGTGATATAGTCAGATCCATTTACTACAAAGCCCTTTAGGGCTAGTGTGGAAGACTAGAGAGAGAGAGAGACAGACAGAAACAGGAGACCAATGAGCAGCCTGAGGTCAGATGCTGAGTCAGTGATAGAGGAGAGGAGAGGAAGGGAGTTGAGACATTTCGATAGAGACCAAATGAAAATAGTGCCAAGTTGAGGGAGGTAGGGAGGAGGTTGACTCCTAGGATTCTAGCGTGGAGAACTGGATGGATGGTGGTGTGGGGAGAGCGGGGTGTCGTCTGGGATAGAGGATGCAGGATATGAGGAGGAAGATTTTGGTGACAGTGCAGGATAGAGGGGAGAGTAGAAGCAGGTGAGTCCAGGCGACTTTTTAGGGAACTTGGTCAGTCACTTAGGTGTGAAGGTAATGGTAGAATCTCCCTCCTCGTTGAACCCTATGATTTCGCAGCTCCCTTCTTGGCCCTCCTGGGAATGGGCTCTGTCTGTTTTCTGTGATGCCAGTTCCACGTGGGTCACCCCTTTGGGTCCCTTGATGGATAGGCTGGACTCAAGATCTGTCACCCCTACTTGCTCTTGTCTGTGTTCTCACCCTTAGTGAACAGGAGACATTTGCACTTGCTCTTTCAGATGTGACTGAGACCAAGAACTCTCCTCTGATGGAGGATTTCTTTGAAGAAGGATTCTCCCAGGAGATTAGAGAGATGTTATCCAAGGATGGCTTCTGGAACTCCAATTTCGGAGAAGCCTGTATAGAGGACACCTGGTTAGATAGTTTGCTAGGCGATCCAGAAAGTCTTCTGAGGTCTGATATTGCCACCAACGGGGAAAGTCCCACGGAATGCAAGAGTCATGAATTAAAGAGAGGACTCAGTCCTGTGTCCACTGTTTCCACGGGAGAAGATTCCATGGTGCATAATGTTTCTGAAAAGACCCTCACACCAGCTGAGTCTAAGGAATATAGGGGTGAGTTTGGCTCCTACTCGGACCACAGCCAGCAGGATTCTGTTCAGGAAGGGGAGAAACCATATCAATGGAGTGAATGTGGGAAAAGCTTCAGTGGGAGTTACCATCTTACCCAGCACTGGATCACTCATACTAGGGAGAAACCCA
Source organism: Pongo pygmaeus (assembly GCF_028885625.2). NCBI lineage: Eukaryota > Metazoa > Chordata > Mammalia > Primates > Hominidae > Pongo > Pongo pygmaeus. The sequence goes on from NC_072393.2 coordinate 56,195,286, forward strand.
CTGTCTATCAAGGGTGTGAGCAAGGTTTTGACCAGAATGCTTCCCTTTCTGTGTATCCGAAAACTCACACGGGCTACAAATTCTATGTGTGTAATGATTTTAGTCAGAGTACATACCTGTGGCATCAGAAAACTCACACTGGAGAAAAACCGTGTAAGAGTCAAGACAGTGACCACCCACCCAGTCATGACACACAGCCTGGTGAGCATCAGAAAACTCACACAGATAGTAAGTCCTACAACTGTAACGAATGCGGCAAGGCTTTCACCCGGATCTTCCACCTTACTCGGCACCAGAAGACCCACACTCGGAAACGCTATGAATGTTCCAAGTGCCAGGCGACCTTCAACTTGAGAAAACACCTCATCCAACATCAGAAAACTCACGCTGCAAAAACTACCTCTGAGTGTCAGGAGTGTGGGAAGATTTTTAGGCACAGTTCGCTGCTCATTGAACACCAGGCTCTTCATGCTGGAGAGGAGCCTTATAAGTGTAACGAACGTGGGAAATCCTTCAGGCATAACTCTACCCTAAAGATCCATCAGAGGGTTCACAGTGGAGAGAAGCCTTACAAATGCAGTGAGTGTGGGAAGGCCTTCTGCCGGCACACTCACCTTAATGAACATCGGCGAATTCATACAGGCTACAGACCCCACAAATGTCAGGAATGCGTCAGGAGTTTCAGCCGGCCGTCACATCTGATGCGACATCAGGCCATTCACACCGCAGAAAAGCCCTATAGCTGTGCTGAATGCAAGGAGACTTTCAGCGATAACAGTCACCTTGTGCAACACCAGAAAATGCACACCGTCAAAACCCCATATGAATGTCAGGAGTGCGGAGAACGCTTCATTTGCGGCTCAACCCTGAAGTGCCACCAGAGTGTTCACGCCAGAGAAAAACAAGGATGTGTTGTGAGTGGGAAGATCTTGGATCAGAACCCAGAACAGAAAGAGAAGTGCTTTAAGTGTAACAAATGTGAGAAAACCTTTAGCTGCAGCAAATACCTAACTCAGCACGAGAGGATTCACACCAGGGGGGTGAAGCCCTTTGAATGTGACCAGTGTGGGAAAGCCTTTGGCCAAAGTACTCGGCTCATTCACCATCAAAGAATCCACTCTAGAGTGAGGCTGTATAAACGGGGTGATCAAGGGAAAGCCATCAGCAGTGCCTCCCTTATCAAATTTCAGTCCTCCCACACAAAGGAGTACCCTTTTAAATGTAACGAATGCGGAAAGACCTTCAGCCACAGTGCATGCCTGTCAAAACATCAGTTAATTCACGCTGGAGAGAATCCCTTTAAATGTAGTAAGTGTGACAGAGTCTTCACCCAGAGAAACTACCTTGTTCAGCATGAGCGAACTCATGCCAGAAAGAAGCCGTTGGTGTGTAACGAATGCGGGAAAACGTTCCGTCAGAGCTCATGCCTTTCTAAGCATCAGAGAATTCACTCAGGTGAGAAGCCCTATGTATGTGACTACTGCGGGAAGGCCTTTGGCCTGAATGCTGAGCTTGTCCGCCACCAGAGAATTCACACTGGAGAAAAGCCTTATGTTTGTCAGGAATGTGGGAAAGCCTTCACCCAGAGCTCATGCCTTTCTATTCACCGGAGAGTTCACACTGGGGAGAAGCCCTACAGATGCGGTGAATGTGGGAAAGCCTTTGCCCAGAAAGCAAATCTAACACAGCACCAGAGAATTCACACGGGGGAGAAGCCTTACTCCTGTAATGTGTGTGGCAAAGCTTTTGTCCTCAGTGCCCATCTCAACCAGCACCTGAGAGTTCACACCCAGGAGACACTTTATCAGTGTCAACGTTGCCACAAAGCCTTTCGGTGCCACTCGAGCCTCACCCGCCATCAGCGTGTACACAACAAGCAGCAATACTGCCTGTAGCCATTGGGTGGCAGCAGAGTCCCAGAATATGAGACCGTTAACTCAGATGTCGAAAGTTGGAAACCATCCCATTGCAAGTTTCTCTCCAAATAAATGCATCTAAAGATTGATTAGAAAGTTTGTGCGCATGTTTTTCATTATAACAATGAAAACACAAAAATGGAGAAGCTGTACAACGTCAGGATTCAGAGGTAGGCTCTGGAGCCAGTCTACCTTGAGTTAAATCCCACCTCTGCCATCTACTACCTAAGTGACCTTGGGAAAGTCAGAAAAATCTCTCAGGGCCTCGGTGTCCTTATCTGTAAAATGGGCATCACCTACCTCAGAGGGCTTTTCTGAGGATTAAATAAATAAATGTGAAGCACTTAGAACTGATGGCCAGCACATGAGGGCTCACCAAGTGTAAGCCACAAATACACATCAGCTATAGCACAAATATACTTGTGTTACAAGAAAGGAATTAGTAATCTCTGTGTTTACTGTAGTTAATGTTCTTATAATGTATCACTTTTAATTTAAGTTTTCCTTTTTTAAAGTTTTTCTCCAGCACTTTACTCTTCTTAAGTGCCTGGCCTTTTTTGTCCCTTTATCTCTCTTTCCTGGTTTTTTTCTTAACCCCCAGAAAGCCAAAAAGAACATGTAAACTCCTAATCTCAACTAGCTATAACCTTCCACTCCTACCTCCCAAGCCTCTCACTCAGAGGACTCCCTATCCCACAAACACCTGCTCCCTCTTCGCATGGCCTTCCTCCATTTGAGTGTTGGTTATGCAACAAGACACCCACCTTTTCATGGGAGTTGACACCAAAACACAGCTGGATTCCACCAGGAAAGCTGCATCGATCAGGGTGTTAACCGCATATGAAACACAACCCGTATGGAAGACATGCTTGGGGGTCAAAGCTGTGGTGTGTGGAAGTGACCGCTGGGATGTCATCATTCACCATTTATCCAGGATGGTCGCTCACCAGGCAATTTGCTAGGCTCAGGGGCGGGTAGTATCAATACACTATGCACTACTGCTCTGAAGCTTCTGGAATCAGAAAGAAATGAACCCATTTTCATAGATGATTGCTGTGAGTTGACAAGTGACATCTTAAAAATGCCACATTCCCTCACGTCACAGGAAGTTCTGGGATCACCAAGGATTGTTGGAGAGTCCAGTGAGATGGAACCACACGACCAGTTCCTTACCAGTGTCTTGTCAGCTCTGGGCGTTTGTTCCCTGCCACTAAGTGGCTCAGTCACACATTTGCTGAAACACAGTAGTCTTATGAAAAGCACTGGACACATACTTTGAATACCTTTCATATTTTAGGTGCTGAAAATGGTGAGGGGGTGAGTGCTCTGCACCCTTGGGCTTTTCAACTCTTCCACCTGGAGTTCTGCTGGTTAAGTTTGTTAAACTTAGTTGAAACTGGGAACCTGTTGGCTAACCATTGGGCGCTTACACTGTTTTTCAAATGGCTGCAACATTTAACTTCTCACACATGGTTCCCGTCCTCTGGAGCTCTGTCTTGTCTGGGAGATGGGCACGTTGTATACCAAAAGAGTACAAAGTGTTGCAGGGCTGGAACACAATGGGGACTCTATGGAAAACTGGCAGCCATTGGGGGTGGGGGACAGTCTGTAAATCAGTCACCTGTGTTGCTGCAGGCCAGGGTAGAAACGCCCTCCATGTGTGCATATTTGTTGGTTCTCTGATTAAAGTTTTGAGTCTAAAAGCGTTGGTTCCTTCTCTCAGCCTGCTGCCATGCAGCCACGCATCAGTCCCTGCCTGCCAGGCCTCATATCTTTGTGGGGGAGGGCCTCTGGTGGCGATCATTGCCCAGTAAAAGGGAGCAGCTCAGTTTTCCCACTGTCTGGGCGGGGCACGCGCCACTGAGGAGGCACACAAGTTCAGCTGGTCCTCAGATGCACCATCAAACAACACTTCAGTCTGTGTGTGGGCCTAAGTGACCAAGGAGAGAGCACAGGCAGCCTGCAGTTGACTCTTCACGGACAAGTCAGGCCCCAGGCTTGGGGAGTGTTTCTAATTGGCATCCAGTAATACATATAACTTTGTTTAGTACTTTAATTTTTGTCCCCACCTTTTTCCTTTAGTGACAAGTGACAAGAGATACTAGTTACCTGCTCATGGTAGTAATAGAAAGTTTTTTTGTTTTTTGTTTTTATATAAAGTGAGCTGATAGGGCCGAGTGTGGTGGTTCATGCCTGTAATCCCATCACTTTGGGAGGCCTAGGTGGGAAGATGACTTGAGCCCAGGAGTTCAAGACCAGCCTGAACAACGTGATGAAACCCTGTCTCTACAAAAGAAATAGGCAAATTAGCTGGGTGGTGGACACTGATCACTTAAAAATGATTAAAATGGCAAATTTTATGTATATTTTTACAATTTAAAAACATTTAGATAAAGTTTAAATTTAGATAAAAGTTTAAATAAATTTAGATAAATTTAAAACATTTTAAAGTTTGTGTGACAGGCTGGGTGTGGTGGCTCATGCCTGTAATCCCAGCACTTTGGGAGGCTGAGGTGGGTGGAGTGCTTGAGCTCAGGAGTTTGAGACCAGCCTGGGCAGCATGGTGAAATCCTGTGTCTGCAAAGAATACAGACAGCCGGGTGTGGTGGTACACGCCTGCAGTCAGGCTACTAGGGAGGCTGAAGTGGGAGAATCGTGAGCCTGGGAGGTTGAGGCTACAGTAGGCTGTGATCACGCCACTGCACTCCAGCTTGGGCGACAGAACAAGACCATGTCTCTGAATAAAGGAAAAAAATGTGATTGGAAAAAGAAATGAGCTACAGGAGCCTAAACCAAGCAAGGCTAAGATGGCAAAACCCAACACCTCTGAGGCTGATGCGAAGACAAGCTCAAACGAGGTCAAGGTATAAAGCAGCAGCAAAGTCTTCTCTAGGGCCAAGGTCTCCCCCAACATTTCAGAGGTGGGGACCCCTTGTCGGAACTGATAGCCCAGCTAAATTCCAGCTTGACCTCTGGAAGGGCTGGAGACTAAGGTCAGTCAGGGTGATCAGCCCTGTCAACATAATCAACCTCATAACCCTGGGTACCACGGTGTGGGTGAGCTTCTCTGGCAACAGTTTGTGTGTTGTCACACATCATTGTTGAGTGCGTTAAGTGCTCTCCATATGACTCTACTGGCAGAGGACACCTGGAAGCTCACGCTTGGACTCCATTCTTTGCACCTTTTCCCATTGCTGGTTTTAATCTCTATTCTTTAGCTGTAGTAAATGCAATCAAGTATAACAGCTTTGCTGAGTTTTGTGAGCCCTTCTAATGAATTACGGAACTTAAGGGTCCACTGCCCTCTCTGAGCCTCAGTTTCTCCAGTGGACTCAAGAATGATACTCAATGTAAGGATTCTCAAAACGAGCATCAGCGGGTTCTGCCCACGCCGGCCTCATGGGTTCAGTTCTCTAATAACCACCTCCCTTCCCCGCCTACTCCAGCCAATCCTTGTGCTGACTCGGCTCCTGGCCACGCCCTAACCCCACCCCCGATGCCCCACCCCTGCAGCCTCATAGGCTGCCGTCAGATTCTCGAGCCCCCTCTATTCCTCTCGGTGGCCTAAATCCCCGACTGCTCGGGGCCACTCTTCAGGCCAAAATGGGCCCAAAATGGGGAGGGCAAGTGATGAATGTCACTAGACAGCCGGGCCCTCAAGGACCTGGCAAATGTGGGCTTGGACCTCGGGTCGGCCTCCCACGCGAAGCTTGCTCCCCACCACCATCCCCACGTTGGTGGCGACGCTGCCCCGGTCCCACGGATACTTCCGCGCCTGTCAGACTCCCTGATGAACTACTCTTCCCAGAGTACCGCGGGAGCTCGGGCTCCTTAGGGCGACGGTCCTCTGATGGCAGATGCGGGAGAAACTCCTTCGTGGGGCACACGAAGTCGTGGCTTATTTTGGCTTCAGTATGTCGGGTGGAGAAGGCGATCCACGCGGTTGCGTCTATTTCCTGTGGATCAATCGCAGAATACATTCTGTAAGCCCCGCCCCCACTGCGTGCGGGCGGCTTTTGTCTCCACGGTAACCGTCAACTCTGGAAACGCCTGTCTTTCTCCATGGCAACTGTCTACGCCGCAGGCTGGGGCCGCCCATTACCGGAGCCTTTAAGCAGTATGGGTGCTGGACAAACAGCGTGATCGGGTCGTAAAACTTGGTGGAAAACGAATATTAGAGCACAAGGAAGGAAAAACCGGGCTGGGCGGGACTGAAGTAATTGATGGAAGATTTCTCAAAGGAGGGAGACTATTTTTTTGTTGTTTGTTTGTTTTTTACTTTTATTTTTTCAAGACGGGGTCTCGCTCTGTTGCCCAAGCTGGAGCACAGTGGCAAGATCTCGGCTCACTGCAACCTCCGCCTCCCTAATTCAAGCGATTCTCTTGCCTCAGCCTCCCGAGTGGCTGGGATTACAGGCGCCTGCCACCACGCCTGGATAATCTTTTGTATTTTTAGTAGTGTGAGAAATGGGAAAGCTCTTTTTCAAAGATTATAAAAAGTCACAATTTCTTACTATAAGATTGCTATCCACTATTATATATTCCAAATCAGCTGTCCTAGCTTGTTCCTGCATGCCTGGACAGAACTAGACAAGCCCCAGCCCATAGTGCATCGTTAAGGAAGCATCCTTAACTAGTCCTGGGCAACTTCCTTTTCTTTCTTTGTTTTCTTCCCTTTACCCAATTAAAAAAGTTTTAAACTAATAGCCAATCGGGTAAAGTGTAAAACGTGAGGTCCTATTCCAGCCAATGGAAACTGGACACAGCAGTAGGGTAGACGCGTCATCAGGTTATAAATAACTGTCTCCTTTGTTTGGTGGGGTCTCCTGGTTGGACAGCTATTGAGTAGCACCCTTTCTGCAGAAAGTAAAGCTTGCCTTGCTGAGAGATCATTTGTTCCCGCATTCTTTTTTTTTTTTTTTTGACACAAATACATAAAAAGATAATCTCACAACCAAGAGGACATTTTTACCTATCAGATTAAAATTGCTTTAAAAAATGACTAATACCAAGTATTTGGGAAGGAAGTAAAGGAACAGAGAAATAGGCACTCATATACACTTCCAGGAGTTGTGCAAATTGTTTCAACCCTTTTGGAGGACTATTTAGAAATAACTATGAAAAATTTAAATGTAGGTGTTCTGTGATCCCACAAGTATACTTGCAGGAATTCATTCTGTACATATGTCAAATAATAAATATCCAATGATGGAAAAGAAAATGAAAACAACTTAAATATCCATTAATAGGGATTGGTTAAACAAATTAAAGAAACCCTAGCATGAAATATTACGCAGCTGTGAAAAATGAAGATACCTATGTATGTATATATTTTTGTGTAATATGTACAATATGTATATATTTTGCATTATCATGGGAAAGTATGCACAATATATCAAGTGAGAAAAGTAACTTCTTAAAATTATGTTTGCATGTGGTTATGCCATATATACCATACATATGTGAATATATATACATATAAAATCAGTTTCATAAAAACAGAAAGGGAGATTTCATATTTATAGAAAAAGTATGAGATCTTTGGAATGAAGTTTTTTTTTTTTGAGATGGATTTCACTCTTGTTGCCCAGGCTGGCGTGCAATGGTGCAATCTCAGCTCACTGCAACCTCTGTCTCCCGGGTTCAAGTGATTCTCCTGCCTCAGCCTCCCAAGTAGCTGAGATTACAGGTATGCACCACCACACCCAGCTAATTTTTTATTTTTATTTTTAGTATAGACAGAGTTTCACCATGTTTATCAGGCTGGTCTCGAACTCCTGACCTCAGGTAATCCACATGCCTCAGCCTCCCAAAGTGCTGGGATTACAGGCATAAGCAACCACACTCGGCCTGGAACAAAGATTTACAGGGCACTAAATATTTCTTCATTTTTGTATCATCTGAATTATTCACAATGAATATTACTTCAATCATGAGAGAAGCCACAAAAGATTAAGAGAAATACCTGGGCAATGACTTTAAAATACGATAATAGCACAGAAGAAGGCTAGTGAGACACAGCCCCATATATTGACAGAAGTTCCAGCTGATACAGAACTTCTGGCAACCCATTGGCAACATACTCGAGGTCACAGAAATCCTCTCCCTATGACCCCATAATCTCACTGCCAGGATTTCACCTGGGAAATGGTTAGGCACTCATCCCTTTCATAAAAGGGATGTTCCATACTATGTATATATATATGAAAGTCAAAAGCAGCCAGGTGTGGTGGCTCACGCCTGTAATCCCAGCACTTTGAGAGGCCGAGGCAGGTGGATCACGAGGTCAGGAGATCAAGACCATCCTGGTTAACAGAGTGAAACCCCGTCTCTACTAAAAATATAAAAATTAGCCGGGCGTGGTGGTGGGTGCCTGTAGTCCCAGCTACTCAGGAGGCTGAGGCAGGAGAATGGTGTGAACCCGGGAGGTGGAGCTTGCAGTGAGCCGAGACTGGCCACTGCACTCCAGCCTGGGTGACAGAGCGAAACTCCTTCCCCCCCCAAAAAAAAATCAAAAGCTAGAAACAACCAAAATGTCCAACAAGGGACTGGATAATATGTTGGCTGAATATACATAAGCTACGTGAAACTGCAAAACATCAGGTTGTTAAAGGTGACTTAATGATATGTTAAATAGCTGACACTCATTGCTATAAAAACATAGTGCATCCATGGTCTGCATGCCCAGCCGTGGCAGGCAGGTTAAGTTCAGCCCTTTGGAAAGCAGTGTGGCAACTTGTGTGAGTAATCAGGAAAATGGCTGGAACCTTGGTTCCCATCATTGCCACTGTGGGAATTTTACTTTGAGGAATAATCACCCCAAAGGGAGAGAGGAAGTGAGCACGGACATGTTCATTATAATATTATTTGTAATTGGGATAACTGGTGAACAACCCATGTCAGTCAAAAGCTTAAAGAAGAATCTACGTGGAGAATGGATTTGTAAATTACACCTTCTCATTGGCATATCATTATCCTTAATAATGATAAAAGTGTATGGGACAATGACAATGCTCATGGCATAATGACGGCAAAAACAGTCTCTGCATTGTGATTACAATGAAATAAACTTATATTTGTTTAAAAGATTTGAAAGGAAATATAAACAATAAAAACAATATGACTTCTAAGGATGGCCAAATTGTCAGCGATGGCTTTTATGTTTTCGACTCAAAATTTCTGACAACTAAACCTATGGATATGGGATATAGATTAAAAAAACCATACAGAGGCCGGGTGCAGTGGCTCACGCCTGTAATCCCAACATTTTGGGAGGCCAAGGCGGGTGGATCACGCAGGAGTTCAAGACCAGCCTGGCCAGGATGGTGAAACCCCATCTCTACTAAACCTACAAAAATTAGCCAGGTGTGATGGCAGGTGCCTATAATCCCAGCTACTTGGGAGGCTGAGGCAGGAAAATCACTTGAACCTGGGTGGCAGAGGTTGCAGTGAGCCGAGATCACACCACCTGGGCGACAGAGTGAGACTTTGTCTCAAAAAACAAAAAAATAAAAAACATAAAGAAACACACCCAAGAATGACTGGCGAGTCTCTCTGAGCTGCAGAATTACAGGGAATTTGTCTTTTATTTCATACTTCTTTACACTTTCCAAATTATCCTTTATGATGAGCATATGGTATTTCACTAAAATTTTTTCTGTTATAAAAATATATGGCTGGGCACGGTGGCTCATGCCTGTAAATCCCAGCACTTTGGGAGACTGAGGTGGGCGGATCACGAGGTCAGGAGTTCAAGACCAGCTTGGCCAATATGGTGAAACCCCATCTCTACTAAAAATACAAAAATTAGCTGGGCATGGTGGTGCACACCTGTAGTCCCATCTACTCGGGAGGCTGAGGCAGAAGAATTGCTTGAACCTGGGAGGCGGAGGTTGCAGTGAGCCGAGATCTTGCCATTACACTCCAGCCTGGGTGACAGAGCAAGACTCTGTCTCAAAAAAAAAAAAAAAAATATATATATATATATAATTATTAAATGAAAAATAATACTATGTTTTAAAAATATGATTAAAAGTCCCCCCTTGGGAGGCAGGGCTTGCAGTGAGCCAAGGTCACGCCACTGCACTCCAGCCTGGGTGACAGATCGAGACTCTGTCTCAAAAAAATAATAACAAAATAAAAAATCTTCCCTTGGGCATGAATAAACAGTGATGCTTAAGAACATGACACTTAATAAAACAATCACTTTGTAGGCTGGGCACAGGAGCTCACACCTGTAATCCCAACACTTTGGGAGGCCGATGGAGGAGGATCACATGAGGCCAGGTGTTTGAGACCAGCCTGGCCAACATGGTGTAACCCCACCTTTACTAAAAATAACAAAAATTAGCTGGGAGTGGTGGCAGGTGCCTGTAATCCCAGCTTCTTGGGAGGCTAATATAGGAGAATCGCTTGAACCCAGGAGGTGGAGGTTGCAGTGAGCTGAGATCATGCCACTGCATTCCAGCCTGGTAACACAGCAATATTCTGTCTTAAAAATAAATAAATAAATAAATAAACAAACAAACAAACAGAACAATAGCTTTGTAAAGCATAGATCCTGGAAACATAATAAACAGAAACAATAGGACATTAAAAATGTCTATAAATATGTGAAACATTTATATTTATATTCATATTTATATGAAACATATTTATTGTTTAAGCCAACTGCAGATTCTGATATTTGTAGCTTAAAGTTTTAAAGGAAACTAAAAATGTTACTTTAAAGGGTTAATCTTTACAGCTGACTTCCCCCATTGAATATTCAGTCTCCAGTTTAAATTTCTTTCTTTTTTTTTTTTTGAGACAGATTCTTGCTCTGTTGCCCAGGCTGGAGTGCAGTGGCACAATCTCAGTTCACTGCAAGCTCCGCCTCCTGGGTTCATGCCATTCTCCTGCCTCAGCCTCCCGAGTAGCTGGGACTACAAGCTATTTTTTGTATTTTTAGTAGAGAAGGGGTTTCACCTTGTTAGCCAGGATGGTCTCAATCTCCTGACCTCGTGATCCACCCACCTTGACCTCCCAAAGTGCTGGGATTACAGGTGTGAGCCACCGCACCCGGCTCAGGCTCCAGTTTAAGGAAGGATGAATCAGTTGAAGAAGCTTGGAGAGAGCTGTTGTTGGTGAAGGTCCCAGATGAAATGGCATCCCTTTTGGACCACCCTCTAACTATACCACAATCTAGGGACATGGCAGGGTGGAGGAAATATGCAAGGGAAGCCCCCAGAATGATCAGAACCTGTCCCAGTTAGTGAAAAACTGTGCCACCTTCCCTCTAGGGAACAAAGGAACAAACCATCTCAACATATGGCGCCAGCATCCTTCTCTGGGGAGTTCCTAGTGTTGATGAAGAGCAGATTGCTGAAAGGCCATTTATGCACCTGGATCCATCTGTTCCTGAAGGCAAAATTTTTCCTAGGGTTCCTAGTGTTGATGAAGGTGGGATGGAACCTAACAGCAGGACAGCCAGCTCATTATACACTCAGGTTGTCTAATCAGCATGAGTTCTCTGATGATCAGCAAGCTGTGTGCCCCAAGCAAAGGCTTTCTCAAAATTATCACAGATGTAGGCATCCTGGCCAGTGTGAAGCCTCCGGTGTTCAGTCAGGTGCGAACTCCAGCTGAAACCCTCTCCACACTCCTCACATGTGTAGCGTTTGCTGCCAGTGTGGACCTTCTGATGTTGGAGAAGGTGTGAGATCTGGGTATAGGTTCTCCCACAGTCGCTACACTTGTAAGGCTTCTCTCCAGTGTGAATCCTTTGGTGTTGGATTAAGTGGATGCTCTGGTTGAAGGCCTTCCCACATTCCTTGCAGGCGTAGGGCTTCTCGCCGGTGTGAATCCTCTGATGTTGAGTGAGGGAGGAGTTGTGACTGAAGGTTTTCCCACACTCCTTACACTTATAGGGCTTCTCGCCAGTGTGGATCTTCTGGTGCTCAATGAGGTGCGTGCTCCGGCTGAAGGCTTTCCCACACTCGCTGCACTCGTAGGGCCTCTCTCCAGTGTGAATTCTCTGGTGTTGAATGAGGTGGGAGATCTGGGTATAGGCTTTCCCACACACTTTACATTCATAGGGTTTCTCCCCTGTGTGAATCCTCTGGTGGCGTGTGAGGGAGGAGTTCTGGCTGAAGGTTTTCCCACACTCGGTACATTTGTAGGGCTTCTCACCAGTGTGGATGGTCTGGTGCTGAGTAAAGGATGAGGTGTGGCTGAAAGCCTTCCCACATTCATTGCATACGTAGGGCTTTTCCCCCACGTGAGTGCTCTGGTGCCTCATGAGGTGGGAAATCTGCGTGTAAGCCTTCCCACACTCGTGACACGCGTAGGGCTTCTCGCCAGTGTGAATTCGCTGATGCTGAGTCAGGGACGAGCTGTGGCTGAAGGCTTTGCCACAATCAGTGCACTCATAGGGTTTTTCTCCAGTGTGGACTCGCTGGTGCTGAGTCAGGGATGAGCTGTGGCTGAACGTTTTCCCACACTCGTTACATTTGTAGGGTTTCTCCCCAGTGTGGATGGTCTGGTGTTGGGTCAGGGAGGAGGTGTGACAGAAGGCCTTGCCACACTCTCCACATTGGTAGGGCTTCTCCCCCGTGTGGATTTTCTGGTGGCGGGTGAGGTGGGAGACCTGCGAGTAGAACTTCCCACACTGGCCGCATTTGTAGGGCTTCTCCCCGGTGTGGCACCGCTGGTGTTTGATGAGGGATGAGCTCTGTGTGAAGGCCTTCCCGCAGTCCTTGCATTTGTAGGGCTTCTCTCCGGTGTGAATCCTCTGATGCTCGGTAAGCGAAGAGCTCTGAGTGAAGGTCTTGCCACACGCGTGGCAGGCATAGGGCTTCTCGCCTGTGTGGATGATGTGGTGCTGAATGAAATACGAGCTGTTGCTGAACGCCTTCCCGCAGTCATGGCACTTGTAGGGCTTCTCCCCCGTGTGAATTCGCTGATGGAGAATATAGTCCGAATGGTAAATGAAGGCTTTCCCGCATTCCGTGCAGTTAAATGGATTCTTCTCCATCAACGTCCTTTGGCGTTTCAAGCTCTTCCAGGGCCTGCCCCACTTCCGGGGCCTGTCTCCATGGGGCACCCGTTGCTTCAGGATGAGGGTTGAGGCCTGCCAGAGGCTTCTCCCAAGCTCGTTACACCCAAGGCCTCTCTCCCTTGAGGTGTCTCCCTTGGGAGTAGCAAATAAACACCTCAAATGCCTCTCCTGCTTTCTTGCATCCTCCGATTGATAGTGACATGCCAAGGGTTTCCCCACCTGGGCATCTCCAAGCATAGCCCTTAAAGGTCCCTCTACTGGGGAAGCTGAATCTTCAGAAATGCTCTTTTTTCGAGGTGTCTCTCGAATAGTCACAGAGCTCGTCTCCAAGTCTGAAAGAAATGGAAAATACCAATACCATCTGTCCCAGGAAAAAGCAAGCTGATTACTTGGAAGTGGCAGTGTAAACCTAAAAAAAAAAAAAAAAATTCAAACTTGATGTTGCTATTTTGTTTGTTTCTTTTTTCTTTTCTTTTTTTTTTTTTTTTTTTTTTTTGAGACAGAGTCTTGTTCTGTTGCCTAGGCCGGAGTGCAGTGGCGCCATCTCCACCTCCTGGATTCAAGCAATTCTCTTGCCTCGGCCTCCTGAATTGCTGGGACCACAGGTGCCCACCACCACACCTGGCTAATTTTTTTGTATTTTTAGTAGAGATGAGGTTTCACCATATTGGCCAAGCTGGTCTCAAGCTCCTGACCTCGTGATCCACCAGCCTCGGCCTCCCAAAGTGCTGGGATTACAGGCATGAGCCACCGCGCCCAGCCGATGTTGCTATTTTGAAAGGCATGGTGTACGTAGATAGATTCATGTTCTAACATGGAAGGATAGTCTCAATACACTCTAAAAATGAAGACAACCAAGTTGTAAACAGTTTATATACATAGAGTTGAGTAGCTATGCTATAGAGTACATTTTTTTTACAAATCAATAAGAAAAATGATAGAAAAAAATCTAAGAAAATAGAGAGGCAAGAATATAAGTAGACAATTCACAGAAGAAAAATAAGAGGCTGATAAATACATGTAAAGATGCTGAACATCAGCAATAGTTAAAAAAACCAAATCATTAGGATGCTATTTTACCCATTTTAGATTGGAAAATATTAAAGATATCCAGTGTTGCCAAGGGAGCTTGGCACAGACCTTCTCACACTATGTTTGTGGGAATGTGCAAGGAAAGAGTGAACAGAAGGTCCATCTCAGTTTTTTTTTTTGTTTTTTGTTTTTTGTTTTTGAGACAGAGTCTCGCTCTGTCACCCAGGCTGGAGTGCAATGGCACGATCTCAGCTCACTGCAACCTCCATCTCCCGGGTTCAAGCCATTCTCCTGCCTCAGCCTCCCAGGTAGCTGGGAGTACAGGCATGCGCCACCACGCCTGGCTAATTTTTTTTTTTTTGTATTTTTAGTAGAGATGGGGTTTCACCATGCTGGCCAGGCTGGTCTCAAACTCCTGACCTCAAGTCATCCACCTGCCTCGGCCTCCCAAAGTGCTGGGATTATAGACATGAGCCACAGCGCACAGCCCATCTCACTCAGTTTTTGTTTGTCTCTGCAGACATGGCAATGACCCTTGGCCAGTCTCTGGGAATCTCCTGGGATGTTTACACAGGTTCTGGGTAAGATGTTCTTCCATATGCTCAAGACCACAGGTCAAGATGTACTAGGCTGTCAGCATTGTTGACTGTAAATATGAATGCATGATGGGCACCTGGTACCTGGATTGGGGTTCTCACTGTGGCTGTTCATGTAGCAGGTATGTGCATACGTGACCAGCTCTCTTCAAGAACTTTGGACTATAAGACTCCAAGTGGGCTTCCCGGGGTGGAGACACCTCATACATGTGTCTGTGGTTTTGCATTAGTAGAAAAATGCACGTCCTTGTGACCCACACAGGGAAAGGGAGGGCTGGAAACCTGTGTATGACCTCTCTTGCCTTTGTTAGTTCCTACTGTTCCTGTGTTGCAAACTTTGCTGTAAACTGTCAGTACAACTCACCAAGTCATGTGACTCCTTCCAGAAAATCGCCAAACCAGTGGGTGGTTGTGGGACCCCCAAAACAGAGACATGACAACTAAATGCTAAATGAGATTCCTGAAATTATCCTTCTGTCATTGGGTTAGGCAATGGTATCTTAGACATGTGTCAAAATCACAAAGCAACACAAGCAAAATAGATAAACTGGACACTGTCAAAATTAAAATCTAGGCTGGGCACATTGGCTTACACCTGTAATCCCAGCACTTTGCGAGGCCAAGGTGGGTGAGTCACTTGAGCTCAGGAGTTCATGAACAGCCTGGGTAACATGGCTGAACCCTGTCTCTACCAAACATACAAGAATTAGGTAGTGATGGCACACGCCTGTGGTCCCAGCTACTTGGAAGGCTGAGGTGGGAGGAGCAACAAAGTCCTGGAAGTTGAGGCTGCAGTGAGCCATGATTGCGCCACTGCACTCCAGCCTGGGTGAGACCCTGTCTCAAAAATAATAATAATTAAAAATTTAAACCTTTGTGCTTCAAAGACACTAGTAAGAAGCAAAAAGACAACTAATAGAATGGGAGAAAATTTTTTCCAATCATATGTCTGATAAAGAACTTGTTTCTAGAATATATAAAGCATACTTACAACTCAGTATTTTTTTTTGAGACGGAGTCTCGCTCTGTTGCCCAGGCTGGAGTGCAGTGGCACGATCCCGGGTCACTGCAACATCCGCCTCCTGGGTTCAAGTGATTCTCCTGCCTCAACCTCCCAAGTAGCTGGGACTACAGGCACGTGCCACCACACCCAGCTAACTTTTGTATTTTTAGTAGAGACGGGGTTTCACCATGTTGACCAGGATGGTCTCCATCTCTTGACCTCATTATCCGCCCGCTTCAGTCTCCCAAAGTGCTGGGATTACAGGTGTGAGCTACCACACCCGGCCACAACTCAATATTTTTAAAAGCTCAATTAAAAAGGGCAAAGTTCTCAATAGTCATTTCTTTAAAGATATACAAATGGCCAATAAGTACATGAAAAGATACTCAACATCATTAGACATCAAGGAAAATAAAACGAAAATCGTGAGATTCCACTTCACATTCACTAGTTACATAAAAAAGACAGATAGTAACAAGCATTGGTGACGATGTGGAGAAATCAGAGCCCTCACACACTGCTGGTGGGAATGTAACATGGTACAGCCACTTTGGAAAATAGTCTGGCAGTTTCTCAAAAGGTTAAACATAGAATTACCCTATGATTCAACAATTCCACTCCTAGGTATCTACCCGATACCTAGCCACCATGGTGAAATTCTACCTCCACTAAAAATACAAAAATTAGCCAGGTGCGGTGGCGGGCACCCATAATCCCAGCTACTTGGGAGGCTGAGGCAGGAGAATCACTTGAACCCGGGAGGCGCAGGTTGCAGTGAGCCGAGATAGCGCCACTGCACTCCAGCCTGGGCGACAGAGTGAGACTCTGTCCCCCCAAAAAAAAAAAAAAAAATATATATATATATATATATATGAAAAAGGAAAGAACATACTTGAAGGAACTCCGTTGAAATGTCAAAAGTTGGGCCAGGTGTGGTGGCTCACGCCTGTAATCCCAGCACTTTGGAAGGCCAAGTCGGGCAGATCATGAGGTCAGGAGATCGAGACCATCCTGGGTAACACAGTGAATCCCCGTCTCTACTAAAAATACAAAAAATTAGCCGGGCGTGGTGGCGGGCGCCTGTAGTCCCAGCTACTTGGGAGGCTGAGGCAGGAGAATGGCGTGAACCCGGGAGGCGGAGCTTGCAGTGAGCCGAGATCGCGCCACTGCACTCCAGCCTGGGCGACAGAGTGAGACTCCGTCTCAAAAAAAAAAAAAAAAAAAGTAAAGATAAAAATAAAAATAAATGAATAAAAAGAAATGATGAGCAGAAAGCAAAACCATTTGGAATTTGTGGAGGGAATGGATTTCTTTTTGGAGCTAGTGGGTTTGTTCGTGGAATGTCCATTAATTACATATGTGCCAACCACAGTGCTGTGAGTGGGTGACCTTTTGCTAAACAAGATATCTGGTTCTTGTCCTCAGAGAGGGCGGAGGGGCAGGCTTGTATTCAGACATTTTGGACATATCCTACTTATCTCTTTAGCATCCCTGTCTTTGAACCACCACTGCTCCCCTTTTCCTATAGTCTCAGTGGGTCTGTTACATATCTCCCCAACCCCCACCTCAGCAATGGACATCAGACTTCAGACTGGCCAATCATAATACCCCATTCCTCGGGCCATAATAATTGGTTCATCATCCAAAGGGAGCTAGTCAGAGTCTTCCCTGAGATGAATATATGGGGTTATTAGGCAGAATATAAGTTTGAGACTGTGGGTAGCCATGTTGACTGCTACTTGGAAAGGCCTGTAGATAGAATGAAGCTAGAAACAGACAGAATCAACACATGTGGAAAGGGAAGCGGGGGGGTTGTGGGGAGAGAGAGAGAGAGAACAAGTAAGCCCTCACAATACCATTTAAGGCCTTAGATTCATCTATGCTGAAAGTCTTGCACTGCAATACTTCCTAGTTATATGGGTCAAAAAAAATCTAATTTTTCTTAAGCTATTTTGATTCTTTACATGCGAGAGTCCTGATATATCAGATAATAACAATCATTATTATTGCAATAGAGAACATTCATTAAATGCTTACTGCGTGCCAGATACTGTTCTGAGCTTGTTCTGTGTATTAAGTAATTTCATCATCCAAACATTTCAATGAGGTGGGTACTATTATTCTCCGTATTTAATAGGTAAGGACGGCCGGGCGCGGTGGCTCACGTCTGTAATCCCAGCACTTCGGGAGGCTGAGGCGGGTGGATCATGAGGTCAGGAGTTCGAGACCAGCCTGGCCAACATGGTGAAACCCTGTCTCTACTAAAAATACAAAAAATTGGCCAGGCACGGTGGTGGGCACCTATAATCCCAGCTACTCGGGAGGCTGAGACAGGAGAATCACTTGAACCCAAGAGGCAGAGGTTGCAGTGAGTCCAGGTCGCACCACTGTACTCTAGCCTGGGCGACAGAGCAAGACTCCATCTCAAAAAAAAAAAAAATGGTAAGGAAATGGAGGCACCAATAGGTTAAGTCACTTGCCCACAGTCACGCAGTGGGAGAAAGGGGATTTGAACTCAGAGTCTACACTCTTAAGTACAACATGCACAAGTGCAGTAATAGCACCTCGAGCAAGGAGCTGTGAAAACGCTGAGAAGTGGTGGCCTAGTTATCACGGAAGGCCACTTGGAGGAGGTGACCTATAAGCTTCATCTTGAAACACATGAAGGTGTTCACTAGGCAGAAAAAGCAGGGAAGGGTATTCCAGACAGAGGGAACAGCATGTGTGAAGGCCCAAAGGTGGCAACACACATTCAGGTTCAGGTACGGACAGGTGCTTCAGTGAGGTCAGGGCATAGGGTACAGTCAGGGGTGGATGGTGAAGATGAGGCCAGAGAAAGCACAGGCTGAGTGACACAGGGCACTGAGTGCCAGGCTGAGGGGCTGGGACTTCATCTTGGGGGTACTGGGGAAGCAGGGGAGGGTGTGAGCAGGGGAGGGAGGGGGTTAGCTCTCAGTATGGAAGGATCCCCTGGGGCAGTGTCGACTGGAGGGGTAAGCCTGGGGGCCAGGAGGCTGGGGTGAGGGTCCAGGGGAGAGAAGCGGAGGCCTGGCCAGGGGCAGGAGGGACAAGGCTGGGGACTGATGCGCTGTGACGGGACAAGGGGAGGGTGGGGTGAGAATTATAACGATGACAGCCATTGAAGCCACTACCGACTCTGTGCCAAGCTCTGGGCTCTGCTCTGTATCTGTGAATTCACTTATTCCTCCCAATCCTAGACACTCATGTCACCTCCTTTTCACAGATGAAAAAATCAAAGCACAGAGAGGCTAAGTGACTTGCCCAAGGCCACACAGCCAGGAAGCAATCAGCTGGGATTTGGACCCACACAACCCGACTCCCGAGCCCACGGTGATCACCCGTGTGTTCCACTGTCTCACCCCTGAGTGAACCTCACTGGCCATGAGAGATGGGATAGGAAGAGGGCTCACACCTCCTGGATATTCTCACCCACCTGGACAGGTAACTCGCCGGGCCTCTCTCTCCTCCTGCCTCGGCTCTTCCCCTCGCTCCAGACGGGAGATCACATCGGGTTTGGACCCAGGCAGCCCTGCCCCTGGGGAAAGATACAAGAGTTGGCTGTGGGTGCCAGAATCACAGGGAGGTCTGCAGGGAAGGTGCATGCATTGAGCGCCTAATAATTAGAAGTACAAATGGCCAACACAAGACTTATTGGTTGTGTGCTTAGCACACTGCAGAGAGGCTGAGCCAACTTATTTGTTGAGTGCTTAGCACACTGCAGAGAGGCTGAGCTCTGACAAAGCTGTTTAAGGCTCCGGGTCTGTGCTGTTCGAGTTAACTGCACTGTGACAGTGTAAAAAACACTGTCTTCTGTGTTTCGAAGACTTACTAAAGAAAAAAACAGTAAAATCTCTCAATCATTTGTTAATCGATTATTATTTCAGTGTGTCAAGATGATACGATTTTAGATAGCTTGAGGTGAATAAAATGTATTATTAAAATTAATTTCATTTGTTTCTTATTTTTTTTAACGTGACCATCAAAAAATGTAAAATTACCTAAGTGGGTTGCATCTTATTTCTGATGGACAACTCTGTTTTAGATTCATTGATGCCCAAAGCGTCCATCTCAAGACTTCTAAATACATAAGTTAAAACATTCACTTTTTTTTTTTTTGAGACAGGGTCTTGCTCTGTTGCCCAGGCCGAAGTGCAGTGGCACAATCATGGCTCACTGCAGCCTTGACCTCCTGGGCTCAAGTGATCCTCCCACCTCAGCCTCCTGAATAGCTGGGACTACAGGCATGCACCACCATGCCTGGCTAATTTTCAAATTTTTTGTAGAGATGGGGTCTCGCTATGTTGCCCAGGCTGATCTCGAATTCTTGGGCTCAAGTGATCCACCCACCCTGAACGTTTCCTTTTTTCTTTCTTAGATGGAGTTTCACTCTTGTTGCCCAGGCTGGAGTGCAATGGTGTGGTCTCGGCTCACTGCAACTTCCGTCTCCTGGGTTGAAGCAATTCTCCTGCCTCAGCCTCCCAAGTAGCTGGGATTACAGGTGCCCGCCACCATGCTCGGCTAATTTTTTTGTATTTTTAGTAGAAACGGGTTTCACCATGTTGGCCAGGCTGGTCTCAAACTCCTGACCTCAGGTGATCCACCCGCCTTGGCCTCCCAAAGTGCTGAGATTGCAGGCATGAGCCACTGCACCCAGCCCAAACATTTTCGTTTTGATGAAACTGTCTTGAATCACTGTAGACAAACATACCATCCCTGATTAAAACATGAGATAATTACAATAGTCAGGGTGATACTAAAAAGCGAATGTCTATTAAGCGCAGATTACATGCCAGGCATGTTTCTAAGCTGGTTAAATGTATTACCTCATTTTCACCCTTCAGGCAGGAAACCGAGGCACAGTCTAGTGTTGTGTGAGCAGGAATGGAAGAAACACACAACACTGCAGGAAGTCACAGAGGGTGGAGAAATCAAAGGAAACTTCCTGGAGGAGGTGAGCCAAGAGGTGACTAGACTAGGGGTGAGGAGGAGACGAATTTTGTTTCAACAAACATGCCTGGCCAGGCACAGTGGCTCACGCCTGTAATCCCAGCACTTTAGGAGGCCAAGGTGGGTGGATCACGAGGTCAGGAGTTCAAGACCAGCCTTGCCAAGATGGTGAAACCCTGTCTCTACTAAAAATACAAAAATTACCCGGGCGTGGTGGCAAGCACCTGTAATCCTGGCTACTCAGGAAGCTGAGGCAGAGAATTGCTTGAACCTGGGAGGTGGAGGTTGCAATGAGCCGAGATCGCGCCACTGCACTCTGGCCTGGGTGACAGAGCAAGACTCTGTCTAAAAAACAAACAAACAAACAAAAAAACATGCTCAAGGGCCTCCCGGTCTCCCTGTGCCAGTCCCTGGCACTGCTGGAGATACAGAAATGATCTGGACACTCCCCTGTGCTTGAGGGGGTCTCAGGCTGAAGGGGGAGGCAGACCTGGACACAGTTACAATCCAGGGTGACTCCGGGACTCCTCTCATACAAGGATCCCGTCCTCCCTCTGTCTTAGGTGCCCAGGCCTATGGTCACAGCCTTCATCTCTGATGACACAAATCTCCACATCTTGGTGTCAGACACCCCCTCCCACATCCCAGCCTCCCAGGGACTTTCTCCACTATACTTTATCTTATTATTTTAATTTTATTTTTTGAGACAGGATCTTGCTCTGTTGCCCAGGCTGGAGTGAAGTTGCACAATCACAACCCACTGCAGACTTGATCTCCTGGGCTCAAGCCATCCTCCCACCTCAGCCTCCCGAGTGGCTGGGACTACAGGTGCACGCTGCCACATCCCACTAATTTTTACGTTTTTTGTAGAGACAAGGTCTTGCTATGTTGCCCAGGCTGGTCTCGAACTCCTGACCTCAAGCAATCCTCCCACCTCAGCCTCACCATGTGCTGGGATTACAGGCATGAGCCACTGTGCCTGACCTTTCTCCAATTCTTGACTCCAGCTATCCTTCCGTGGAAAAGGAGGGTGCCCTAGAGCGTGGCTTGGTGGCTGGGTGAACCACGGGGTCTGTCTCTAACTGCTGCAACCAGGGGATAGAGGAGCAGGGACCCAGGACAGCTAATCCTCTGATACTGCAGCCCCCTCACCATGCATTGCCTCCCATGATTTCACCTTCCACTCCCCAGCCTGGCATTTACCACCCATCCCTGTAACCACTCCCCTGCCTGCACCTCTACCTGCCCTGTCCCTCTTGGCCTGCACTGAGCTCACCAGGTAACAGCCCTGCTGTGGTTAGAGCCAAACAGCCTCTGACCTGGGTGCTGGTGCCCAAGAAGACATTGCCACTAAGGTCTTTTTTTTTTTTTTTTTTTGGAGACAGTCTCGCTCTGTTCCCAGGCTGGAGTGCAGTGGCATGATCTCAGCTCACTGCAACCTCTGCCTCCCTAGATGAGATCGTGCCACTGCACTCCAGCCTGGGCAACAGAGCAAGACTCCGTCTCAAAAAAAAAAAAAAAAAATAGAAGAAGAAGAGGATACACAGACACGGAGGGAAGAGGCCACATGACACAGAGGCAGAGAAAGAAGGGAGGCGGCTACCAGCCAAGAAATGCCAGGAGGCACCAGGTGCTGGAAGAGGTGAGGAAGGACCCTCCCCTGGAGCCTTTGGAGGCAGCGTGGCCCAGCTGTCACCTTGGTTTTAGACTCTGGTCCAGAATCATGAAAGAACTGATGGCTGTTGTCATAAGCCACCACGTTTGTGGTTGTGTATTGTGGCAGCAGCAGGATACACTCCCCCATGCCCCTACTGCTCCTGCCCGTGAGCAGACACATGTGCTGTCACAGATGCCACCTTAAAGACAACCTTCTGGCGAGGCGCCGTGGCTCACACCTGTAAGCCCAGCACTTTTCAAGGCCGAAGCCAGTGGATCACTTGAGATCAGGAGTTCGAGACCAGCCTGACCAACACGGTGAAACCCTGTCTCTACTAAAAATTACAAGAATTACCCGGGTGTGGTGGCATGCGCCTGTAATCCCAGCTACTTGGGAGGCTGAGGCAGGAGAGTCACTTGAACCTGGGAAGTGGAGGCTGCAGTGAGCTGAGATTGCACCACTGCACTCCAGCCTGGGCAACAGTGAGACTGTCTCAAAAAAAAGGAAAAAAAGACAAGGTCAGGCGTGGTGGCTCATGCCTGTAATCCCAGCACTTTGAGAGGCCAAGGTGGGCGGATCTCTGAGGTTGGGAGTTCGAGACCAGCCTGACCAACATGGAGAAACCCTGTCTCTACTAAAAATACAAAATTAGCCGGATGTGGTGGCGCATGCCTGTAATCCCAGCTACTCGGGAGGCTGAGGCAGGAGAATCGCTTGAACCCAGGAGGTGGAGGTTGTGGTGAGCTGAGATCGCGCCACTGCACTCCAGCCTGGGCAACAAGAGCTAAACTTCATCTCAAAAAAAAAGACAACCTTCCTCTGATCAGCACAGAGGCAGTAGGGGAACAGAAAGTGGTGACACTGGGGAGGGTGTCAGGGCCAGGACACATACGGGTACGAAAGAGACGGTAAAGACAGTGCCCTGGGCTGGGTGTGGTGGCTCATACCTGGAACGCCAGCACTTTGGGAGGCTGAGGTGGGCGGATCACTTGAGGTCAGGAGTTCGAGACCTGCCTGGCCAACATGGTGAAACCCCGTCTCTACTAAAAATACAAAAATTAGCTGGGTGTGGTGGTGCATGCCTGTAATCCCAGCTTCTCAGAAGGCTGAGGCAGGAGAATCACTTGAACCCAGGAGGCAGAGGTTGCAGTGAGCTGAGATCATGCTACTACACTCCAGCCTGGGAGACAGAGCGAGACTCCGTCTCAAAAACAAAAAAAAACAAAAAAAGTCAGTGCCCTGGCCTGGCCTGGTCCCTGGGTGGGCAGGAGTCTGTCTCTGAGATGGGAGACCTGAAGGAGGAGTGAGTTTGGGGGTGACATGACCTGCTCAGGGGAGACAGGGAGTGTGGGGTCCTGAGCCTTCCCCACGGTGGTATTCTGGAGGCCACGAGCTACACAAGGTTGAAACTCATGGGACACATTGAAGGGACACCATTGTGGATGTGTGGAAAAGGGTGAACACAGCCAGCCTGAGATGCTCCCTTTGGAAAGGCCTGCTAGCCAGGTAGGCCCGAGGCTGAGGTCCAGCAACCTGGACTTTAGGAGGGTTCCCAGAATTTCCTAACTGATGTGGAGCTCACTAGAGCCTCAGCTGCTTGTGGTTTTAATTTTTATTTTAATTTTTTTTAGAGATGGGGGTCTCACTATGTTGCCCAGGCTGGCCTCGTAATCCTGGGCTCAAGCGATCCTCCTCTCTTGGCCTCCCGAAGTGCTAGGATTACAGGTGTGAGCCACTGTGCCCAGCCCTAAACTGTTTGTGCAAACACCATGGTTTACGTTGAACACCTGCTTTTTTCCCAGGAGTCTAAAATTTGGGTACATTTTCGTAGAGGGGGCTGTGTGACCAACCCCCAGGAAAAACCCTGAGCACAGCCGGGCACAATGGCTCACGCTTGTAATCCCAGCTCGTAGGGAGGCAGAGGCTGGAGGATAGCTTGAGCCCAGGAGTTCAAGACCTGCCTGGGCAATATAGAGAGATCCTGTTAAAAAAAAAAAAAAAATGCTGAGCATTGAGTCTCTGGTGATCTTCTCTGGTGATAGCATTTCACATGTGTTGTCACATCTTGTTGCCGGGAGAATTAAACGCATCCTATGTGGCTCCACTGAGAGAAGGTTCTGGAAGCTTGCGTTTGGTTTCTCCTGGATGTCGCCCTGGGTGCCCTTCCCCTTTGCCAGCTGTGCTGTCTCCTTTCTCTGTAATAAACCATCACTGAGCGTTTAACTAAGGGCTGAGTCCCTGGCATCCACTAACGAATCACTCACCTGTGGTGGTCTTGGGGACCCTGATGGAGAAGTTTAGGCCACGTTTTTAATGAGACCACTTTTTTTTTTTTTTTGAGCCAGAGTCTCACTCTGTTGCCCAGGCTGGAGTGCAGTGGTGCAATCTCGGCTCACTGCAACCTCCGCCTCCCAGGTTCAAGTGATTCTCCTGCCTCAGCCTCCCAAGTAGCTGGGATTACAGGCGCCCGCCACCATGCCCAGCTAATGTTTGTATTTTTAGTAGAGATGGGGTTTCACCATGTTGTCCAGGCTAGTCTCAAACTCCTGACCTCAAATGATCCAGCCGCGTCGGCCTCTCAAAGTGCTGGGATTACAGGCGTGAGCCACTGGGTCCAGCCTAAGCCACATTTTTGGTGAGTTTGTCCAGAGAAAGTGTGTGAGTGAGGAGGGCTGAGGATGGAGATGTCACATCACCACAGCTACGTACAGGGGAACATAGAGATGGAGAATGAGAGGCCCAGGAAGGAGGGAACTGAAACCAGCAAGCGGGCTGTGCTGATGTGCAGGGGTGAGACGAGGCCTGGGCAGGGCTGGGGCTGTGGGGACGGTAAGGAGGGGTTAGGAGGGGCAGGGCTGTGGCCTGAGGGGTCCCCTGGACAAGGGGAAGTAGATGTTATGAGCAGAATTGCTGGTGTCCCCCTAAAATGCATAAGTTGAAACCTAATCCCAGGTGATGGTGTTAGGAGCTGGGGCCTTTTGGAGGCCATTAGGTCATGGGGGTGGAGCTCTCGTGGTGGGGATTAGTGCCCTTACAAAAGACACTCCAGAGAGCTCTCTTGCTCCACCCTGTGAGGCTATAGACAGCAGCCTCTGTCGGCCGGGTATGGTGGCTCATGCCTGTAAATCTCAGCACTTTGGGAGGCCAAGGTGGGTGGATCACTGAAGTCAGGAGTTCAAGACCAGCCTGGCCAACATGGTGAAAACCCCTCTCTACTAAAAAATACCAAAAAAATTAGCTGGGTGTGGTGGTGGGCACCAGTAGTCCCAGCTATCTGGGGAGGCTGAGGCAGAAGAATCGCTTGAACCTGGGAGGTGGAAGGTGCAGTGAGCCAAGATTGCGCCACTGCACTCCAGCCTGGGTGACAGAGTGAGACTCTGTCTCAATAAAAAAAAAAGAAAGAAAGAAAAAAAAAGAGAGAAGGTGCCGTCTATGAACCAGGAAGCGTCCTCACCAGACACCGAGTCTGCTGTCGCCTTCATCTTTGACTTCCCAGCCTCCAAAACTCTGACATAAAGTTCTTTTTTTTTTTTCTTGAGACGGAGTCTCGCTCTGTCGCCCAGGCTGGAGTGCAGTGGCGCAATCTCGGCTCACTGCAAGCTCCGCCTCCTGGGTTCACACCATTCTCCTGCCTCAGCTCCCGAGTAGTTGGGACTACAGGCACCCACCACCATGCCCGGCTAATTTTTTGTATTTTTAGTAGAGATGGGGTTTCACCGTGTTAGCCAAGATGGTCTAGATCTCCTGACCTCGTGATCCACCCGCCTTGGCCTCCCAAAGTGTTGGGATTACAGGCATGAGCCACCGTGCCCGGCCAACTCTGACATAAATTTCTGCTGTTAGAAGCTACCCAGTTTACAGCATTTTGTTAGAGCAGCTCAAACTAAGCAAGACAGGGCCGAGGATGGTGCCCGGGGGTCTGGTCTGGAGACCAGGGGGGATGTGGGGCCAACCAGAGGTGGGGACCTGGAGGAAGAGAAGCAGGACAGTGGGTGAAATGAGCCCAGCATGGGGTGAATGTGAGGGGCGGGAGGTGGGGAGGGCTATGCCTGGAGGCAGGAAGGTGAGCAAGTGCAGGATCTTGGAGACACGCTAGGGGACAGAGTTTATATGCTCCGGGGGAAGATGCTCAGGTCAGATTGGGACCTGTTGATTGGGAACATGTCCAGGAGGCACTTGGAGCCTGAGATTCTGGATCGGGCGTTGCAGTGTGGAGCCTGAAGTCTGGGGACAGGGAGGTCACCATATGTGGAAGGGAAAGCATTAGAAGCAGCTGGATGACCGCATGGTCGCTGATGCCTGTAATCCCAGCACTTTGGGAGGCCGAGGTGGGCCGATCACCTGAGGTCAGGAGTTCCAGACCAGCCTGGCCAATACAGCGAACCCCTGTCTCTACTAAAAATACAAAAATTAGCCGGCATGGTGGTGCGTGCCTGTAATTCCAGCTACTCAGGAGGCTGAGACAGGGGAATTGCTTGAACCCAGGAGATGGAGATTACAGTGAGCTGAGATCGCGCCACTGCCCTCCAGCCTGGTGACAGAGTGAGACTCCAT
This sequence comes from Pongo pygmaeus, assembly GCF_028885625.2. Lineage (NCBI taxonomy): Eukaryota > Metazoa > Chordata > Mammalia > Primates > Hominidae > Pongo > Pongo pygmaeus. The sequence goes on from NC_072393.2 coordinate 56,222,050, forward strand.
CTCAAAAAAAAAAAAAAAAAAGAAGAAGAAGCAGCAGCAGCTGGGGACACAGGCTGAAGAGTGTGTGGGATTCGTATTTTACAGGACAGGCCAAGGGACTCGGGCCCTCCTGGCTGCTGGGACTCCAAGACTGGCCGGCAGAAAGAGACAAAGGGAGAGGCCAGGCGTGAGGGACCAGTAAGAGGAGCACAGAGGCCCCCAGATGGCAGGGGATGGACATGAATGAGAAGAGGGTGCCAGGGGGCATCAGAGAGAGTGCTAGGGGGCATCAGAGAGGGTGCCAGGGGGCATCAGGCCTCCCCCGGGGGAGGGCAGACGGAGGGGCCTCACCCAGGGAGAGAAGGTTCCGGTAGTTCTCCAGCATCACGTCTCGGTACAGCTCCCTCTGGCCAGGCTCCAGCCAGCCCCACTCCTCCAGGGTGAAGTCCACAGCCACATCCTTGAAGGTCAATGATTCCTGCAAGGGCCAGTTTCACTCTGTGGAGGGGCACATCCTTCTGGAACTCGGGGGCAGAAGTGTCAGGGGTCAAGAGCCCACAACAGCCCCCTGGGCTGGAACATTCTGATTGTGCAGAATTGGGATGCCTGAATCCAGCTGGCCTATGGGAACCTATCTAAGGCAGAAAGTCGTCCATAGGCACCTTGGTAGATAGTAGAACAAGGAGCCCTTTCACTTGACTCTTCACTGCCATCTGTTGGGAAGTCATTGTAATATACCAATTAATTTAGTATATGACAGTTTACCAAACTGCCTGCAAACTGCCACCAATATATGAGGTATAAGCTAGGAGTCCTGCCCGGGATGAGGCACGCTTGTGCAGTGCATAACCCGCACAGCTCTAAGTGACAGCCCTAAGAAATACTTAAAGAAAAAACTGTCAAGCTCTTGTGTGCAGGAGATATTCACAAGTCCCATTCTATCCCAGACCCCATCCCTGATCCTGACCCCCATTCCTGACTCCAGGGATGAGGCTCAGGGATGAAGCAAAACCATCCACTGTCCACTCTGCCTGGTAACCGAAAGGCTGCAGTGTTAGATGCAAAATGTTTAGACTGCGTGACACGGTCCCAGCTCAGAGCATTCTGCCTCTGCCCCCTGCCCCTCTGCACTGCCCAGCTCCCGTCTCCTCATACCCCCTTTCCCAGTATTGGAAGAGTCAGGACACCTTGAGATCATGCACAGGGATGAAGAGGGCCCACTGGAGTCCACAAAGTCACCTTGGGGAAGAGGAAGCCCAGACTCACCTGGCCCTCAGCCATCAGGGTCCCGTTGGCCATTGCTGGGTCCTGGGCATGTGCCTGTGGGAGAAGGGTCCACGCCAGGGCCTGAAGAGCTGGAGGAGGAGACCACAGCAGAAAAAGGGTCATTTGTGACCCTGACAGACAGATGCTTTCCCCAAGACTCCTGGTCACAAAAGGGGCCATGGTCCCTTAAGAGTCAAAGCAAAGTCCCAGGACAGGCCACCTGAGGCCCCCATTCCATACCAGTGACAACAGCCAACAACCATGAGGCTGTCTCACCTCCCCGACACAACAGCTCTCGGACATGGGAACTATGGTTATCCCTAGATGAGGACATTGAGGCACAAGAGGTCAAGACTTGCTTAAGTTCACGGAGACAAAAAGTTTCAGAGAAGTCTAGCCACAGGGCCACCCCATCTCTTATCTTTTTTTTTTTTTTTTTTTTTTTTTAGATGGAGTCTCGCTCAGTGTCCCAGGCTGGCTGGAGTGCAGTGGTGCCATCTCGGCTCACTGCAACCTCTGCCTCCCAGGATCAAGCAATTCTCTTGCCTCAGCTTCCTGAATAGCTGGGATTACAAGCACCTGCCACCATGCCTGGCTAATGTTTACATTTTTAGTAGAGATGGGGTTTCACCATGTTGGCAAGGCTGGCCTCGAACTCCTGACCTCAGGTGATCCACCCACCTCGGGCTCCAAAATTGCTGGGATTTTAGGCCTGAGCCACTGCGCCTGGGCCAGGGGTTATTTATTTATTTATATAATTTATTATTTTTTAATAATACAGACAGGGTCTCTCTATGTTGCCCAGGCTGGTCGCATACTCCTGGGCTCAAGCAATCCTCCCACCTCGGCCTCCCAAAGTGCTGAGATTACGGGCATGAGCCGCCACACCCAGCCTTGGCAAAGATTCTTAAAACTTTATTCCATAAACTGGGACTTCCTGCCTGGTGGGGTAGATAGGCTGTATAACAGCCCCCAAAGATATCCTTGGAACCTACAAATCTTATCTTATAGGGAAAAGAGACTTTGCAGAAGGGATTAAGTGAAGGATCTTTAGATGGGGGGAATTATCCTGGATTATCTGGGCGGGCCCTAAATGCCTTCACAAGTGTCCTTATAAGAGGGGGCAGAGGAGAGTCTGACACGGGGCAGAGGAGAGTCTGGCACAGGGCAGAAGAAGGCCACGCGCCAGAAGCAGAGAGCAGCAGAGGCCGAGAGGATACTACGCTGCTGGCTTTGACGACAGAGGAAAGGGCTACAAGCCAAGGAAAGCAGGGCCCTGGAAACTGGCAACAAGGCAGCGAAACAGATGCGTCCTTGGAGCCTCTGGAGGGAGCATGGCTGTGCTGACCCCTTGATCCCTTTGAATCCCGCTTCCGACTTCTGGCCTCCAGGATTGTAATATAATAAAATTGTGTCATTTTAAGTGTGTGGCAATTTGTTACAGCGCCATGGGAAACTAATACAGTCCACAAAATGAAAAGATGCAGCGCCTCACACACATTTCCCAGGCAAGGAGCCACACACATCCCCGGCTACACAGAACACACACACCTGAATGCTGAAACTAGTGCACGAGGTGTTTTGGTTTTTTTTTTTGAGACAGAGTCTCTATCTGTCACCCAGGCTGGAGTGCAGTGGCGCGATCTCGGCTCATTGCAAGCTCCACCTCCCAGGTTCACGCCATTCTCCTGCCTCAGCCTCCTGAGTAGCTGGGACTACAGGCACCTGCCATCACTCCTGGCTAATTTTTTTTTTTTTTTTAGTAGAGACAGGGTTTCACCATGTTAGCCAGGATGGTCTCAATCTCCTGACCTCATGATTCGCCCGCTTCAGCCTCCCAAAGTGCTGGGATTACAGGTGTGAGCCACCACACCTGGCCTAGTGCACGAGGTTTTGATGAGAAAATGAGGAAGAGAGTCTTAACTTTATCCCCATGAATCGCTTGTTAATTACAAAAAGAACAGGGTAACTTTTTTATCTTATTTAAATAATTAATTTATTAATTTGGAGACAGAGTTTCGCTCTTTTTGCCCAGGCTGGAGTGCAGTGACTCAATCTCAGCTCACTGCAACCTCCGCCTCCTGGGTTCACACAATTCTCCTGCCTCAGCCTCTCGAGTAGCTGGGATTACAGGTATCCACCACGACACGTGGCTAATTTTTTGTATTTTTAGTAGAGATGGGGTTTCACCATGTTGGCCAGACTGGTCTCGAACTCCTGACCTCAGGTGATCCACCCGCCTCAGCCTCCCAAAGTGCTGGGATTACAGGCGTGAGCCACCACACCTGGCCTTATTTTATTTTTGAGACAGAGTCTCGCTCTGTCACCCAGGCTGGAGTGCAGTGAGGCAATCTTGGTTCACTGAAACTTCTACCTCCTGGGTTTCAAGTGATTCTCAGGCCTCAGCTTCCTGAGTAGCTGGGGTTACAGGAGCCCGCCACCAAGCTCAGCTAATTTTTGTATTATTATTATTATTATTATTATTATTATTATTATTATTTGAGATGGAGTCTCGCTCTGCCGCCTAGGCTGGAGTGCAGTGGCATGATCTCGGCTCACTGCAACCTCCACCTCCCAGCTTCAAGCGATTCTCCTGCCTCAGCCTCCCGAGTAGCTGGGATTACAGGTGTGTGCCACCACACCAGGCTAATTTTTTTGTATTTTTAGTAGAGATGGGGTTTCACCATGTTGGCCAGGCTGGTCTCGAACTCCTGACCTCGGGTTATCCACCCCCCTTGGCCTCCCAAAGTGCTGGGATTACAGGTGTGAGCCACCGTGCCCAGACCAGGGAAACTTTAGAGAGGAGAAATTTGGCAGATGCCACCTTACCCATGTGAGTGAGGCTGATGTGGTGTGTGGTGGGACAAGCCGAGCCCAGAGTCCCCAGTCTGATGAGGAGACAGGATCACTTCTAGGGCATCCCTGCCAAAAGCGTGTGACCTAAATCTAACTATGAAGAAGCACCAGACAAACCCAGACTGAGGGACATGCAAGTACATGGTCTGTAATCTTCGGAACTTCCAAAAGAAGACTGAAAACCGGTTCCAGACTGAAGGAGACGCAACAATGCGAGCAATGTGTGACCTAGGATTTCCTTCGGCCATTAAGGACATTATTGGAGCCAGCCATAATCCCAGCACTTTGGGAGGCTGAGGTGGGAGGATCGCTTGAGCCCAAGAGTTTGAGACCAGCCCAGGCAACATAGTGAGACCCCGTTTCTACAAAAAAAAATTTTTTTAAATTAGCCGGGCATGGTGGCATGTGCTTGTAATCCCGACTACTCAGAAGACTGAAGTGGGAGGATCTCTTGAGCCCAGGAGGTCGAGGCTGCAGTGAGCTATGATTGTGCCACTGCACTCCAGCCTGGGTGACAGAGCAAGACTTTGTCTCCAAAAAAAGAAAAAGAAAAAGAAAAAGAAAAAAAAAAAGACAAAAAGACATTATTGGAAGAATAATCAAAAATTTGAATAAAGTCTATAGATTAGCTATTAGTATTACATCAATATTAATTTCCTCATTGTGATCGTGGTGCTATGGTTATGTAAGAAAATGACCTTGTCTTTGGAAAACAGAGATTCGCTAGAAGGGCTGGGGAGTGGGAGGGCGCAGAGACCGAGAGAGGGCGACAGAGACCCACAGAGAGGGGGAGAGACACGCAGAGAGAGTGGGGACAGAGACCCAGCGAGACGGGGACAGGACCTGGGGCGGCGAGGGTGAGGGGAAGATCAAAGAGAGATGGGAGACCCAGAGAGGGAAGAACAGATGCTCAGGATAAGGGGAGCCGAGACCGAGTCTGTGCCCGTGCAGTGCTGCTCTCGGGTTCTGGGGTCAGAATCTGGGTTGCAGCTCTACCAGCCTGAGAGAAATCGCAGTCTCCCCGAGTCTCAGGTTTTTCAACTGCAAAGTGAGGAAAGGTAGGTTCCCCTTCCTAGGGATCGCAGCAGTCCCACGCTCCGCCGGACTCCTGGCAAACAGCAGGCGCCCAATTCCTGCGCGCCAAGGCGTCTGAGCCGCGCTGATACTAGGTGGGACTCAGGGAGTGACAAGCGGGGGGTGGCGCGTCACCCACAGCGCCCTCCCCACTCCCACCCAGACCCAACTCGGGCCCGCCCCCGGAGCTTCTGCTAGCCTGTCTGGCCCGGCCTGCACCCACCTGCTCCGGTCGGGTCCGCGAGGTCCGTGCGTCCAGGTGGATTCCGCTGGACAGCCAGGCCTTCCCTTCCTCCGCCGGGTCCCGGAACGCGCCTGCGCGGTCCCTGTCTCGGAACCGTAAGTCCCGGTACTTTAAACTCGGCATCGCAGCTGGACTACATTTCCCAGAAACCATTGAGGCTCATGCTCCTCCCGGCCTAAGGGCTCTGACTGCGAGGGAAAGCTGGGAAATGGAGTCTGGGAGCAGGATGCAGGGCAGGAGTAAGACTGTATTTAGATACATACACAACAGCTTTTGGAGGAAAACTGGTATTTGGGACATGCCTGACTGTACTGGCACGCGAATATCCCTGTTTTAGGTAGAGGCGATGCCATTGTCCATTTAATCCAAATTTCTCATACCATGGCTGAAGTCTTCAGGACAGATAAAAGTTGGCCCTGTGTAAACTGATGGTGAATGAATTGAACCACTGTTACTCAATTTCCCTGGGCATCTGCCTTCCTGTTTGCCTCAGTTTCACCCATCACTTCTTAAAGGGCAGTGTGGTAAAGGCAATGGAGCCTATTCTGGGAGCTGGGAGATGTGTGTTCAGGAGTGTAAGGATGGTTTGATATTAGGACATTACGCAATTTATCTTTTGACCTTTCTGAATATATCAATATGCAACCATATCTATAGATACACTAAAAAGACTTTTAATAACATTCAGTAACCCTAGATGCTGAGAAAGCTTACAAAAAAAAATTCTGTAACCAGTCATTTCTAGATAAGCTTAATAAATTAAGCATATATTCATATTGAACAACAATAGTGACAATGTTAAAGAATTACTGGCTTCTTACTGTGTTTATGTATGTCCATATAATCAAAACCTCATATGAGGCTTAATCGTAAAACACTAAAAGTATTGCCAGGCTGGGTGCAGTGGTTCACACCTGAAATCCCAGCACTTTGGGATTTCAAAGAGGGAAGCTAAAGATGGAGGATCACTTGCACTCAGAAGTTTGAGACCAGCAGGCAACATAGCGAGGCCCCTATCTCTACAGAAAATATAAAAGTTAGCCAAGCATAGTGGTGAGCACCTGTAGACCCAGCTACTCGGGAGGCTAAGGTAGGATCAGTTGAGCCTAGGAGGGCAATGCTGCAGTGAGCTGTGATGGTGCCAGCCTGGGCAAGAGAGCAAGACCCTCTCTCAAAAAAAAAAAAAAAAAAGTGTAAACCATATATGTGCTCATGAGCAAAAGCTAGATGGCTCATTGCCAGAATGAAATAATAATAGGTGTTACTTATTGACAACATGTTGTGAGCTTTACTAGTTGACTGAGCTGACACCACCACCCTATGAAGAAGGCATTGCTCTCCCTATTTTACAGACAAGGACACTGAGATAGAGGATTTATGTCATCCCCCCAAGCTCCCAGAGCTAGTCGAGGACAGAGGCAGGACTTGAATCCAGGTCCAGCTCATATTTGCAACCACTTCATTTTACCGCTGCCAAGTTTGCTCCTTTTTCCTTATGTCCCGATAACCAAATGCTCCAAGCACAGGTTGTACTGTCAGCTGAGGCTCTAGAGTCAGGGTGGCATGGAGCAGAGCCTCAGCTAATCTATAATAGGCATGTCACACTGTGGAGACAAAGGTGACTCCATCTTGGATGGTAATCCGCCATGTTGACTTCTGATTAATCCCAGTCCTGGGAATTCCTTCTGATTTCTACTTTACTTACTGTCCCTAGTGTAAGAACATGTCAACCTTGATGCTGTCACACAAATTATAGGCTATGACACAAACAGCATTCTTGCCTGTTCTGGAGGGTTAATTGTCTTAACCCTTAATTGTCTTGCTAAAGTAAGTATTCCCCTTCCCTATGTGAGATAAGCCTTAGGATTAGGGAGTAACTGTGTGGAGATAGACCTGTCTTGCTGCCACCCAAGACCATGCTTCCCTTTGTAAGTTCCCCAAATAAATCACCCCTTACCAATGAACTGTGTTTGTCTCCCTCTTTTTTGGTTTATTGTCTCCTTCCACATTTGGGGGTTATTTTGCATAAAGTCCTTATATGGAACACACATGAACAAGGAGTAAGTCTTCATTGCTATAAGCCATGAAGGAGGTTGGGGGGGTGTTTGTTACTGAAGCATAACTACTTATCCTGGCTTATATAATTGTCTCCAAAGGTTTTGAGGAAGCTGAAATTTGATATTAAATACAAGTTATTATCAGAGCTTTGCAAGTCATTAACCTCTCTGTGCCTCAGTTTCCTCATTGTACATGGGGTGATAATAAGTACATGGGGCCATAATAAGTACTCTATCAGGTTATGAGATTTGAATAGGTAGATAGAAGTAAAGCCATTAGAACAGTATGTGACAGATAGAAAACACCATATAAGTGTTTGCTATTATTAAAAAATGTGTTAGGCCAAGCACGGTGGCTCATGCCTATAATCCCAGCACTTTGGGAGGCCAAGGCAGGTGGATCACTTGAGGTCAGGAGTTCAAAACCAGCCTGGCCAATATGGTGAAACCCTGTGTCTACTAAAAATACAAAAAAATTAGCCGGACATGGTGGCTGGGGCTTGTAATCTCAGCTACTCGGGAGGCTGAGGCAGGAGAATCACTTGACCCGAGAGGCAGAGGTTGTAGTGAGCCAAAATCGCACCACTGCACTCCAGCCTGGGCAACAGACCGAGACTCTGTCTCAAAAAATAAAAAATAAAAAACGTGTTAATAGTTCCCGCCGGTGACTTATATTTTTTACTTATTTATTTATTTTTTGAGATGGAGTCTCACTCTGTTGCCAGGCTGGAGTGCAGTGGCACGATCTCGACTCACTGCAACCTCTGCCTCCCGGGTTCAAGCGATTTTCCTGCCTCAGCCTCCCGAGTAGCTGAGACTACAGGCGCGTGCCACCACACCCAGCTAATTTTTGTATTTTTAGTAGAGACGGGGTTTCACCGTGTTGGCCAGGATGGTCTCGATCTCTTGACCTCGTGATCCTCCCGCCTCGGCCTCCCAAAGTGCTGGGATTACAGGCGTAAGCCACCGCAACTGGCCCCAACTGTGACTTGCTATTTGCTCTTCCTTCTACCTTTTCCCCACTACTGCTTTCAGAAAACACCTACTTTTCTTGCAAGAACAAGTTCTTAAAGCCTCTCCTGCAGTAAACGTTCTCCGATTTCCACCGAGCTGAGCCGGAGCTGGCAATTCGCTCTGTTGGGTTCCCACAGGAACATCCCAGTATCTTATAGGGCTATGTGCTAACCGCTGTGTTGTAATTCTTTGTAACTGTCTGTTTCTCTCGCTTCAGTCTCATCACACTATAATTTACGTACGACTTAATTATGTTTATTCTGCATTTCTCCCAGGAAATTTCCATGAAGTTGAGGAAGTGTCTGGACCTGCAGCATCAAGACGTTAAAACAAACAAACCCCGGCCGGGTGCGGTGGCTCACGCCTGTAATCTCAGCACTTTGGGAGGCCGAGGCGGGCGGATCACGAGGTCAAGAGATCGAGACCATCCTGACCAACATGGTGAAACCCCGTCTCTACTAAAAAAAACAAAAATTAGCTGGGTGTGGTGGTGCGCACCTGTAGTCCTAGCTACTTGGGAGGCTGAAGCAGGAGAATCGCTTGAACTCGTGAGGTAGAGGTTGAAGCAAGCCGAGATCGCACTACTGCACTTCAGCCTGGGTGACAAGCGAGACTCCGTCTCAAAAAAAACAAACAGAAAAACCCCCAAACCAAACCCATAACACTGCTCACTACTGGCCAAGCAAAAAGCATTTTGGGACCACTAGTTTGCGACCCTCAAACCTGAGTTTTTCCCAGGTGCTGCAGTCCGGCTACCAGCTTCAGAGGTGCGCGTGAAGTCAAGCATCTCTGACGCATCTGCTGTAGCCACGTCCCCGGCCAGCGCACAGCTGACGGCGACGTAGCGCGCACCAGGAGGAGAGTCGCCATGGCAACCAGCGTTCCGTCGCCCGGCCACGTCCTCAGGAGACTGGAGCCGGCTCCCAGCGGAGGCGCGGAGTAAAAAGAGGAGGGAGAAAAAGAGGAGGGAACAGTTCTCAGCTATAGAGAGGCCCAGACATTACAGCCTCGTTCCCGCGGACTTTCAGCGCGGAATAAGTAAGCGCCAATGCCGCGTAGGACAGTCAGCCTGCGCAGGCTGAGGCCGTAAACTACCATTCCCAGAATCCTTCTGGTTGCAGCCAGATCAATTTCAGAGGTTGGCACCAGTGCTACACCTCTTCAAAACTGCTCATTTAAGGCGCAGCGTACTACGCATGTGCTAAAAATGGTATCTTGGCAACGGATGGGGCTAGACCAAAGAAGTCAAGGTTTCGACCAATCAGAAGTCACGCTCGGCCGGGCGCGGTAGCTCACGGCTGTAATCCCAGCACTTTGAGAGGCTGAAGCGGGCGGATCACTTGAGGTCAGGAGTTCGAGACCAGACTGGCCAACATGGTGAAACCCCGTCTCTACTAAAAATACAAAAATTAGGCCGGGCGCGGTGGCTCACGCCTGTAATCCCAGCACTTTGGGAGGCCGAGGCGGGCGGATCACAAGGTCAGGAGATCGAGACCATCCTGGCTAATACGGTGAAACCCCGTCTCTACTAAAAATACAAAAAATTAGCTGGGCGCGGTGGCGGGCGCCTGTAGTCCCAGCTACTCGGGAGGCTGAGGCAGGAGAATGGCGTGAACCCGGGAGGCGGAGCTTGCAGTGAGCCCAGATAGCGCCACTGCAAGTCCGGCCTGGGCGAAAGAGCAAGACTCCGTCTCAAAAAAAAAAAAAAAAAAAAAAAAAAAAAAAAAAAAAATTAGCTGGGCATGGTGGAGCACACCTGTAATCCCAGCTACTTAGGAGGCTAAGGCAGAAGAATCGCTTGAAACCAGGAGGCAGAGTTTGCAGTGAGCTGAGATCATGGCACTGCACTCCAACCTGGGCGACAGAGCAGGGCTCCGTCTCAAAAAAAAAATAGAAAAAGAAAAAGAAAAGAAAGAAAATGTATTCGAATATAGTATTCAGGTGCACAGAGGGTGAAGAATTGTAGTTCAGATAGAGAAGAAAACCTGTACCTTCCACGCTGACCACTGCTCTTCCTCTATTTAACCATCCTCGAGGGTTGCACTGAGTCATGTCCTTTCGGATGCATTTCCTTCCCAGAGGATAAGTGGTTGTCGCTTCAAACCCTTACAATATGCTGTCCATCCTTTTTGAAGGTCCAAGTCACTTCTACCTTGAATTAGGTTAATGGGTGTCTACAGATGAGTGGGATGTGGTCCCAGCCTTTGAGGAGCACCCAGTCAGGTAGAGAAATAGAGCTGGACACCAACTAGGGGGAGGGTCCCCAGGAAATGGACAGAGACATTGATGGATTTGTCACCAATTTCATTAAATTTATTTTCCTTTCTCCTTACCCCCAAACCACCGTCCTACTGCAGCAGGAGTTTTCGGTTTTGTTTGTATGTACAAGCCCTGGTCAGAGAGAAAAAGCCTGTAGATTAGAATGAGAATTTCAGGCTCTTCCAGATCAAGGGACCCATAACTTCCCTCCCTATAACTTTCCTCCAATCTTTGGCCTGATTTGGCTCATCCAGTGACGTCATGGGTATCTGGGCAGATTTTCAGGGTTCTCTGCCAATCGGAGTTGGTGAGGAGAGAGGAGAGAAGAGTTGGGACCAGGGGTGATGGTAAAACGTGGGAACAGAAAGAGTCCAAAAAGACAAGAGGAGACACAGGCAGAAATGGAGAGAGATAAGGTAGAGACAGGGTATAGTGGAAGCAGGTATAGTGGGTTACGCTGTGTCCCCCATCCCAAAGACATATCCAAGTCCCAACTCCTAGGACCTGGGAATGTGACCTTAATTGGAAACACGGTCTTTGCAGATGTAATTAAGTTAAGGTGACATGAGATTTAGGATGAGCCCTACATCTAAAGACAGGTGTCCTCAGAAGAGAAAGGAGAGGGAGATTTGAGATGGACACACAGGAAACAAAACCATGTGAAGACAGAGGCAGGGATTAGAAGGGAGCTAAGGAATGCCAGCAGCCACCAGCAGCTAGGACACAGGCATGGGGTGGATTCACTCTCAGAGGCTCCAAAAGGAACCAACTTTGCCAACCCCTTGATTTCAGACTTCTGCCTTCAGAACCCAGAGAATACATTTCTTTTGCTTTAAGTCACCCAATTTGTGGTGATGTTACAGCAGCAATAGGATATGAATACACAGGGAGACAGAGAAATGAGGAGAGAGAGTTGGAAGAGAGGCTGAGCAAGTTCACAGTGAGAGGTAGCCTGCACGGAGCACTCCCCACGCGCTAAGTGTTATTAACAGCATTCACTGGCCGGGCGTGGTGACTCATGACTGTAATCCCAGCACTTTGGGAGGACGAGGCAGGTGGATCACCTGAGGTCAGGAGTTTGAGACCAGCCTGGCCAACATGGCAAAATCCCGTCTCTAATGAAAATACAACAATTAGCCAGGCTTGGTGGTGGGCACCTGTAGTCCCAGCTACTCAGGAGGCTGAGGCAGAAGAATCGCTTGAACCTGGGAGGCGGCGGTTGCAAGATCGCGCCACTGCACTCCAGCTTGGGCCACAGAGCAAGACTCCGTCTCAAGGAAAAAAAAAAAAAAAAAAAAAAAGGCGTTCACTGATTCAGTGATCACCACACCCCCCAGTGGGAGGTGATGGCATCACTCCCTTTTTGCATATGAAGAAACTGAGGTGTTAGGGAAAGGAGATTAATTGGGCACTTGGAGGAGGCAGAGAGAGAGAGAGAGAGAAATTGAGACGGAGAGGGGAAGAGAGGGGCCAGAGAAGGGGCTGGGGGGGTGCACAAGCAGAAAGAGGCAGCGAGATAAGCTTAGAGGGGGAGAGGAAGGTGAGGGCCACTTCCTCCCTAGGCACAGGGCCTGGGGTCCATGGAAATGTTTTCACTGTAGTATCTTTAAAAGCCAGAAGAAGATAAATGAATATAGCAACAGTAATTATGATGATGCATAGAGCATAATGAAGTCAACTTGGATGATATTTGTCTTTCTACCAATGCATCCACAAAATATAACTTTTAGGGTTTTTTTGTTTTTTTGTTTTAATGTAAGAAGAGGCCCACAAAGGCAAAAGTGCTGAGGACCCGGGAAAGTTGTAATGTGGCCCAGAGGTGGAGAAAAAGGAAAGTGAGAAAGAAAGACAGACAGAAATACAGATGAGAGAAAGGTATGGGGGAAGGGGGCGGGAGGGAGAAGAGAGAGGAGAGAGACAGAGAGAGAAAAAGAGAGACAGAGACTAAAGTGACTGAAGAGGAGACTCCCAAAGTACACAGTGAACCATCCAGGGAGTCGCCATTTTTGAGGGGCCCAGTGGGTTCCACGGGGGACTGAGGAGGGGGTAAGGATGACTCACGAGACCACGATGACCACGAAGACAAAGATAGCCAGAGACACAGAAATGAGGATGCCCAACAGCGCCTGGTTCCTCGGGTATTTGCTGTCCACTTGGTACTGCAGGGCCACGCGCGGTTGCCGGTCGACTGGGGTGGGTGGGGAAACAGCCCGGACCTCCAAGTCACCACCTTAGCCTCGTACCCACCCCACCTGTTCATTCAGCAGCCTGGGGCAGGGGTGGGGGTGGGGCGCTCTCTCTTCTTCCTGCTTGTTCCCTGCCCTCTCCTGCGGTCTGAATCTCCATTTATCCATTTCTCTAATGCTCTGTTTCAGGCACCATTCTAGGCATTTGGGATACAGCCAGGAACCAAACTGGCAAACTGGCCTCATGGAGTTGACAGTCCACCCCGCATATCACAGTTATCACAGTTACAGTGAGGAGCTAGTTCTAAAAGCATTTCATTTGATGGGATGGGGTGGGGTGAGGAGGACTTGGGAAGTTTGACTCAAAACCAAAAGATACAGATGCAATGGCCAGGCATAGTGAGCTCGTGCCTATAATCCCAGTACTTTGGGAGGCTGAGGCAGGGGGATCACTTGAGCCCAAGAGTTCAAGTCAGCATGGGTTGTGAGATCCTATCTCTACCAAAAAAAAAAAAAAAAAAAAAAAATTAGCTAGGTATGGTGGCACGAGCCTGTAGTCCTAGCAACTCAGGAGGCTGAGGTGGGAGGATTGCTTGAGCACAGGAGGTTGAGGCTGCAGTGAGCCGTGACTGTGCCACTGCACCCCAGCCTGGGGGACGGAGCAAGACCCTGTCTCAGAAAACAAAACAAAACAAAACAAAAACAAAACAAAAACCAGAGACACCATGCACATGAGAGGGAGGTGCAAAATGAGAACAGTTTCACAAGATGAAAGTCTTAGCTGCTACATCTTAGCTATTGACCCTGAAGGTGGCCTTGGGAGTTGCTTTCTGCATCTTCCACTTGCCTCCCACCACCAACTCTTTCCTTCTATCAGCAAAGCCTCTTGGCTTGACCTTCAAACTGTAGGCAGAATCCAATCCACCTCCACGGCTACCAAGCGGGTCCAACCCCAGCCCACTGCTTCTCTTAGGGGGCTCCCTTGACTCCTCCTCTCACAGTTCCTCACATGGCCTCCGGGAGGCGCTGTTAAAACCTAAGTCAGCTCCCTCTGCTCGGTGTCTTCCTGCTACTCCATGGCCCCCCATCTCAGAATGAAAGCTCAAGTTCTCACCATGCTTTTGCAAGCCCTGCACCATCTGGTTCCCACGTGACCCGGCCATTGTTCTAGCCACCCTACTATTCTCTTTCATTCACTCGGCTCTGGGCACACTGGCCTTCTCCTCCCTGTTGCTTAATCATGTTGGATCTTTGCATGTGCTGTTCCCTCTGTCATTGACACTGTTCCCATCACTCACTTCCCTCAGCTTTCAAAAGTCACCTCTTTAGAGGGGCCCTACATCCATATTTTCTAAAGTAGCAGCCTCCCCCAGGCACTATCTACCAACCATTCTATTTTCATTAGAACACCATTGCCATCTGGATCAAGCTTGTTTATTTGTTCATGCAATTACCATCTAACCTAGTGGTTCTCAATCTGGGATAATTTTGTCACTCAAGGGACATTTGGAAATGTCTGGGGACATTTCTGATTGTCATAATGGGGAGGGAGATGCTACTGGCATCTGGTGGATCGAAGCTAGGGATGTTGCTAAACATCCTACAATAACCAGGACAGCCTCCCTAACAAAGAATGATCCAGCTCTAAATCTCAACAGTGCTGAGGTTGAGAAACCCTAGTCTAACCTCTGGCCCCATTAAAATGTGGGCTCCATGAGGGCAGGAACTACATCTGTCTCCCATTCCACTGTTCCTCAGTTTGGGACATCGTAGGGTGCTCAAAATATTTGGTGTCACCAAATACCAGCCAAAGGAAGCAAACAGGCAAATCCAAAAGTGGGACACTCTATAGGACACACTCCCTTCTTTTTCAATGCCAATGTCATGGAGGGAAAAATAAAAAAACCGAAAACTGGTAAGAGAAACTGTTCTAGGCCGGGTGCAGTGACTCACACCTGTAATCCCAGCACTTTGGGAGGCCGAGGTGGGCGAATCATTTGAGTCCAGGAGTGCAAGACCAGCCTGGCCAACATGGCAAGAACCAGTCTAAAAAACAAAACAAAACAAAACAAAAAAAATTGTTCTAGATTTTAAAAAGAAGAGAAAAACCTAACAATTGAATGATATAAGAAGTCCTTTCATTGGACCCTTGTTTGAACAAATCAACTGTGAAAAATATTCTGGGGACAATTAAAGAAGTTGACAGTAGGACCTGGAATTATTTGACATTGAGGAATCATTGCTAGGTTTGGTGGGTGTGGGAACGACATTGTGGCTACTTAGGAAAATGTCATTATTTTTAGAGGTACATGCTATGTATGGGGCATGGTGTCTGATTTCTTTTAAGATACTATGGCAAAGAATAAAGTAGGTGAAATAAATATGGAAGAATGTTAATTGTTAACATAATTTGATAGTAAGTGCTACTTTTGAGATTATGATCAGAGAGGCCTGTCTGAGGAAGTGACCTTTGAGACCCAAATGAAGTGAAGGAGTGATTGGAACAGTGTGACAGAGAGAGGGAACAGCATGTGAAAAGATCCAGCATGACTATGCAACCCGGATAGATATATGTGGATTCATTATACATTTTTTTTTTTTTGAGTTGGAGTCTCGCATTGTCACCCAAGCTGGAGTGCAATGGTGTGATCTTGGCTCACTGCAGCCTCCACCTCCTACATTCAAGCGATTCTCCTGCCCCAGCCTCCTGAGTAGCTGGGATTACAGGTGCCTGCCACCACGCTAGGGTAGTTTTTGTATTTTTAGTAGAGACGGGGTTTCACTATGTTGGCCAGGCTGGTCTCGAACTCTTGACCTTGTGATCTGCCTGCCTCGGACTCCCAAAGTGCTGGGATTACAGGCGTGAGCCACTGCATGTTTGGCCTCATTGTACTGTTCTTTCTGCTATGAGAATATGTTTTTTGGGCTGGGCATGGTGGCTCACGCCTGTAATCCCAGCACTTTGGGAGGATGAGTGGATCACCTGAGGTCAGGAGTTTGAGACCAGCCTGGCCAACATGGTCAAATCCCATCTCTACTAAAAATACATAAATTAGCCAGGTATGGTGGTGCACACTTGTAGTCCCAGCTACCTGGGAGGCTGAGGCAGGAGAATTACTTGAACCTGGGAGGCGGATGTTGCAGTGAGCCAAGATCCTGCCATTGTACTCCAGCCTGGGCGAGACTCCATCTCAAAAAAAAAAAAAAAAAGAATGTATGTTTTTTAGATTTATGAATGAATGAATGAGTGAATTCAGCACATCCTTCCAAATTCCCCAGGTACAGTAATGGCTAATAAAATCTTTTTCTAGCACCTGCCATTCTGGTGCTAGGGGCATTCTAAAGTTCCAGGGAGTCTTTCCATTTAACAGATGGAGGAAAGTGAATTTCAGAATACAGAAGCAACTTCTGGGCCACACTCTACGCAAATGGTTAGGGCAGGATTTGAGGCTACATGTGGGAGCCTCGAAACCCATATCTAGTGGGTCATGGCTGTCTTAATCTCTTGCACGCCTGTCCCATGTCTTCCCCCACCCTCAGAAGCTTACCAAAGCAGTACTTTTTGTGGATACACTTGGGACTAATCCTCTGGCAATGTAAACAGTCCAACACCTCTTCTTTTAGCAAGCCTAGGCAAGGGGAAAGGGAGAAGTAAGACAAGGGCAGATATCAGAGGACCTGCAAGGGTGGGAAGGAAGAAGGAGGAAGAGGAGATGGGGTCCCTTGGCTTCTCCTAAATTTCATAGGTCCCACTGCCCAGCAGAGGAACTGAGCAAAATGCACTGACAATTCACATAAAAAATAATTGTTATATAATCATTGAAGAACTAAATTCAGTTGCAGTCATCCAGTAGATTCAACATTCTGCTTGTGGACATTTAATTAAACATTTGTTAATTCTGAGTTTGCACTTTTCTTTTTCTAATTTGGAGCCTCCTTTGCAGACACTGGTGAGATGTCTTCTCTTTGGGTGCACTGCCTCCTCCTCTACTGGTGCATACAGGAGGACTACATTTCCCCGGGTGCCTTTCAGTAAATTGTGACCATGTGACCTAGTCCTGGCCAATGGAAAGTGAGCAGGATCATGTGTGTCCCTTCCAGACTTGACTATAAAACTCTCAGTGTGATTGCTATTGCTTTTCCGTTTGAAGCATGCTTAGAAGCTGCCATGTGTGTATAGCCTGGATCCCTGAGTCACCACCTGGACTGCCACTCAACTGTCATTGAAATTTGGGTGAAGGAAAAATAAACCTTTGTTGTGTTAAACCACCAAGATGTGAGGGTTTATTTGTTAATACAACATAGCCTATCTTATCGTGACTTACGTACCTTCAAAATGTTGTTTTGCAGATAGTCATTATTTTCATAAACCTTTAAAAAGCAAATCTCCCTAGGTACCACGGCTTTGGGGTAAGGGAACTGCCAAATGGAGTAAGGAGTGGTAGCCGGGCTTGATTTGGGGAGACAGGGTGAAGGGAGTTAGGAGGGTAGAGAAGGGAGAGATAGATGATCCAGAACTCACGGCAAAGTTTGGGGTTGCAGGCTGCAAGAGAAAATTGCTGAGGTGAGTTAAATTGGGATTGCAACTTGATAATTTAATTGGAAAGGGATCGGAAGAGCAGGAAAGGGGTGAGGCTGGGAAAGAAGGGAAGATTGGGGAAGAGATGAAGAAAGCTGAGTTATAGGGGAGGTGAAGAAGGAGTTTGGGAGAAAAAGTGGTAAAAGGGGATCAAGAGATCAAGGGAGAAGGGGAGAGGGGATTGGTGGAGAGATACGCTGCACCTTTTAATTCATATGAAATTAAAACTTTCTTGAGTTCCTTGATCACATTTGCCCTGAGGGTCACCAGCTCTTCCAGCAGAGGCTCATCTGAGGAGAGAAAGAGATCTCTGTGGGGTGGGAGGCACACAGAAAGCCCACCCCACTACCTGCAGCTTCCAGGAGAAGAGATGAGGAAGCTCCTCTTCATTTATAAGGGGTAACCAAGACCAGGATTATTAAGGATCCCCTGGGCAAATCTATGGCCGGGGAGATCCTGCATCTAGATTCTGATTCACTGTGGGGCCTAGGCAAAGCCACCCTTCCTTGGCCTCACTTTCCTCATCTGGCAGGTGGATTTGATCTCTCTTCTCCTCTTCTTTTTTTTTCTTTTTGAGACGGAGTCTCACTCTGTTGCCCAGGCTGGAGTGCAGTGGTGTGATCTCGACTCACTGCAACCTTGGCCTCCCAAGTTCAAGTGATTCTGCCTCAGCCTCCCAAATAGCTGGGATTACAGGCACGCGCCGCCACGCCTGGCTAATTTTTTGTATTTTTAGTAGAGATGAGGTTTCGCCATGTTGGCCAGGCTGGTTTCAAACTCCTGACCTCAGGTGATCCTCCCATCTCGGCCTCCCAAAGTGCTGGGATTATAGGCGTGAGCCACTGCACCCGATCTCTTCTTTTTTGTGTCTACGCTCACTCCTTCATGATTTCAATCCATATGGCTTTATATATTACTAGACTTACACTGTCCAGTGTGGTAGCCACTAGCCACACAAGGCTACTGAACACTTGAAATGGGCTAGTCTGAATTGAGACGTGCTGTAGGTATAAAATGTACACTGGATTTTAAAGACATCATGCAAAAAACCTGTAAAATATATTGATAATTCCTATGTGGATTGCATGTTGAAATAGTGGTATTTTATATATTGGTTAACTAAAATATATTATCAAAATTAATTTCACCTGTTTCTATTTACCTTTTTAAAAATGCGGCTACTAGAATTTTTTTTTTTTTTTTTTTTGAGACGGAGTTTTGCTCTTGTCGCCCAGGCTGGAGTGCAAAGGCGTGATCTCTGCTCACTGCAACCTCTGCCTCTGGGTTCAAGTGATTCTCCTGCCTCAGCCTGAGTAGCTGGGATTACAGGTGCCCGCCACCACACCTGGCTAATTTTTGTATTTTTAGTAGAGACAGGGTTTTACCATGTTGGCCAGGCTAGTCTTGAATTCCTCACCTCAGGCGATCCACCTGTCTCAGCATCCCAAAGTGCTGGGATTACAGCCATGAGCCACTGTGCCCAGCTGCTACTAGAAAATTTAAAATTGCATATGTGACTCCTATTTGTGGCTGACATTCTATTTCTATTGGATGGTGCTGTTCCATACACAGATGCCCCCCACATTTCTATTACTAGCCCAGAGGGCTCACTGAAGGTGGGATTTATATACCCAACTATCTGGTCAAGATCTCCAATTGGATATCTAAGAGGCATCTCAAACCCACTAAGTCCAAAAATGAACCCTGGTTATTCTCCTCCAGACCTACTCCGAACCCCCCAGTCTACTCCATCTTAGTAAACAGATGTGTCACGACTCTAATTGCCCAATTCAAAATCCTTGGTGCTATCTTTGATGCCTTTTTCTTTTTCTTTTTTTTTTTTTTTTGAGACGGAGTTTTGCTCTTGTTGCCCAGGCTGGAGTGCAATGGCGCGATCTCAGCTCACCACAACCTCCGCCTCCTGGGTTCAAGCAATTCTCCTGCCGCAGCCTCCTGAGTAGCTGGGATTACAGGAATGTGCCACCACAGCCGGCTAATTTTGTATTTTTAGTAGAGACAGGGTTTCTCCATGTTGGTCAGGCTGGTCTCGAACTCCCGACCTCAGGTGATCCGCCCTCCTCAGCCTCCCAAAGTGCTGGGATTACAGGCGTGAGCCACCGCGCCTGGTTGACGCCTTTCTTTTTTTTATATCCCAGTGCAATTCGTCAGCATGACTGGCAACAAATCCTGTTTGTTCAATATTCAAAACACCCATTCCCTCCCCTTAACTCTAAGATCTCATCTTCCACAGAGACAATGTCGCTCTCTCACTCCACTCTGGCCTTCTTGGATGTTCTGGGAATATGCCAAACATAGTCCCATCTCAGGGATTCCACCAGCTGTTCTTTCTGCCTGTACCCTTCTACCCCTAGACCCTCTCATGGCTGCTTCCCTCTCCCCTTCAGGTCTTTTCTCACATGCTCCTTTTTAAGGGACATCTTTTTTGGATGCCCGGCTTTAAGCTGCAATCCCCACCCCTACTCACAGCACTTGCTACTCCATGGTCCCTGCTTTATTTTTTTCCTCCTTAGCATCTCCCTCCATTTGACGTATTTTATTGGGCAATAAAGGATTAACTGAGCAGGTCTGGGTTGTCCCAACCCTGCACATCCCCCGCTGCCCCACAAAAAAAATCTGGCTCTTGCCTGGCTCACGGAAGGTAACCTCTATGTCCTTGGAATATCCTGCCTGTTAAGAATATCTTGGTTTGGCCGGGCATGTTGGCTTACACCTATAATCCCAGCACTTTGGGAGGCCAAGGCGGGCAGATCACTTGAGGTCAGAAGTTTGAGACCACCTGGCCAACATGGTGAAACCCTGTCTCTACTAAAAATACAAATTAGTCTGGCATGGTGGTGGGCGCCTGTAATCCCAGCTACTCGGGAGGCTGAGACAGGAAAATTGCTTGAACCCAGCAGGCGGAAGCTCCAGTGAGCAGAGATCACGGCACTGCACTCGAGCCTGGGTGACAGGGCGAGACCATCTCAAAAAATAAAAATAAATAAATAAATAAGAGAGTATCTTGGTTTATGACCAGGTGCAGTGGCTCACACGTGTAATCCCAGCACTTTGGGAGACTGAGGCAGGAGGATTTATTGAGGCCAGGAGTTTGAGACCAGCCTGGGCAATATAATGAGACCCCGTCTCTACAGAAAATTAAAAAATAGAAAATTAGCCAGGTGTGGTGGCACACGCCTGTGGTCCCAGCTACTTGGGAGGCTGAGGTGGCAGGATCGCTGGAGCCCTGGAGGTCAAGGCTGCAGTGAGCTGTGATGGTGCCACTGCACTCTGGCTGGAGCGACAGTGAGGCTCTGCCTCTTAAAAAAAAAAAAAAAAGGCTACATTACATGCGTGTTTGCTCTTATTTTTATATTCAAGGGAGGTGGGGCAGACCGGCGGAAAGGAGAGGGGTGCTGGAGAAGGCGTTCCCTCGTCTCTCCTACCTTTCAGAGAGTTACCCATTAAGTGCTGCGTTTGGTTCTTGACAAAGGACGCCACAAGGTCCAGTTGATTTGTCTCTGGAGGGGGAAGGGAGAGGACACTCCAGTGGGCCCCCCAGAGAGCCAAGTGACCTCACCCCCTCCAAGCCTGGCCCCGACCCCTCTTGGGGGCGTGGTCTCCGGCATCCCTCGCCCAGCCCCGCTGCCCAATTTCTCCCAACACGCACCCACTTTCCCCACAAACACGTTCAGCGCGTAGTCCCGGAAGAAAGGCCCCTCCATGCCCATCAGTACGGCCCCGGCGCGCGCCTGCAGCTGCTCCAACTGGAAGCGACCAGGGATGAGGGCGGAGCGCAGGTGACTCAGGGCCTCCAGCACCAAGGGGTCGCACTGCAGGCAGCCCCAGCCTCCGGGGGCGCCCAGGCCGGAGAGCAGCAGAAGAGTCAAGGCCAGAGGCATGGCGGGGCCTTTGTGACGTCACAGAGAAAGCCCGGCCCGGCCCGCCCCGCCTCCCCGGCGAGGGCGCGGTCAGGAGGCCCAGGGAGCATCAGGGTGTTACAGGCAGGTGTTCGCTGAGCACCTGCTATGTGCCAGGCATTGTTCTAGAACCTAGAGAGAGAGTCAAGAAAAAACAGAAAGCCTCTGCTCTACCCCTCCTGGAACTTACTAATTCCTCTTAAATTTATTCATTCAACACATATTGTTTTATTTTATTTATTTTTTCCTGAAACGGAGTCTCACTCTGTCACCCAGGCTGGCATGCAGTGGTGTGATCTCGGTTAACTGCAACCTCTGCCTCCCAGGTTCAAGCGATTATCCTGCCTCAGCCTCCTAAGTAGCTGGGACTACCAGCGTGCGCCACCACGTCCGGCTAATTTTTTATTTTTAGTAGAGATGGGGTTTCATCATGTTGGCCAGGCTGGTCTCAAACTCCTGACCTCAGGTGATCCGCCTGCCTCGGCCTCCCAAAGTGCTGGGATTATAGGTGTGAGCCACCACGCCTGGCCCACATATTGTTTTTTTGTTTTGAGACAGAGTCTTGCTCTGTCACCCAGGCTGGAGTGCAGTGGTGCGATCCCGGGTCACAGCAAGCTCTACCTCCCAGGTTCAACCTATTTTTGTGCCTCAGCCTACTGAGTAGCTGGGGTTACCGTGCCAGCACACCCGGATAATTTTTGTATATATATATAGAGAGAGAGAGAGACAGAGAGAGAGAGAGAGAAAGAGAGAGAGTGAGAGAGAGAGAGAGTGAGAGAGAGAGAGATGGAGTCTCACTCTGTGTCACAGGCTGGAGCTCAGTGGTGAGATCTCAGCTCACTGCAACCTCTGCCTCCCAGGTTCAAGAGATTCTCCTACCTCAGCCTCCTGTGTAGCTGGGATTACAGGCACGCGCCACCACACCCAGTTGATTTTTGTATTTTTAGTAGAAACGGGGTTTCACCCTGTTGGTCAGGCTGGTCTGGAACTCCTGACCTCAAGTGATTCACCCGCCTCAGCCTCCCAAAGTGCTGGGATTACAGGCCACCGCGTTCAACCCTACATGCAACACATATTTATTTATTGAACACCTACTATGTGCCAGGTGCTGTTCAAGGCCCCCAGAGCTAAAGCTGAGAAAAACAAGAGGTTCTTGTGCTTGCGGTACTTAAATTAATTAACTCAACAAATATTTATTGAGTTAATTACTATGTGCCAGGCGCCAGAGATAGACTAACATAAGACGAACACAATCTCTGCTCATAGAGTTCAGGCTATCAGGGGTGGGAGGGAGTGGCAGGAAGAGAAACATAAAACCTGGTACACAGATGAGTAACTGAAATAGTGACAAACTGCATTACCTGCTGGGAAGCAAATACACAGTGTGATACAGTTAAGAGAGTTCCTTGAGGCCAGGAGGTGGGGTCTGGTTCCCTGCTGTTGTCCAGCGCCTAGCATGTACTAGGTGTTCAACAGATATTTAGCAAATCAATGAATCCACAAGGGAGGGTATGCTGAGGGAAGGGCACTTTGTTTTTCCCTGCAATTTTCATCTTGGAAGTTTTAAAATCTGGAGAACAGTTGCAAGAATGACCCAATAAACACTCAGATATGACTTCACATTTTGCATTCGCTGTATCTCTCTATATATGTAGATGAATTTAGTAACAATTAAATCATAGAAATTCAACTAAAAGACATTATAATAGTATACACAGAGATATAGCAAATGTCAAAATAATACGATATATTAATATATAGTTAAATATTAATTCAGAGAGATTAAATTAATTAAGACTAAATATTACTACGTGGAGGGAGGGAGGAGGAGAGAGAGACAGAGTAGGAGAGGGAAGTTGTCTTATTAATAGTTTAGGTGCTATAACAAAACACCATAGACTGGGTGGCTTATAAACAACAGAATTGATTTCTTGCAGTTCTGGTGGCTGGAAATCCAAGATCAGAGCGCCAGCAAAGTCGGGTTCTGGGGGAGCTCTCTTCTGGTATCCTCACATGGCAGAAAGAGGGTGAGAGGACTCTCTGGGTTCCCTTTTTTATTTTTTAATTTTTGAGATGGAGTCTTGCTCTTGTCATCCAGGCTGGAGTGCAGTGGCACGATCTCAGCTCACTGCAACCTCCACTTCCCAGGTTCAAGCGATTCTCCTGCTTCAGCCTCCTGAGTAGCTGGGACTACAGGCGTGTGCCACCACGCCCGGCTAATTTCTGAATTTTTAGTAGAGATGGGGTTTCGCCATGTTGGCCAGGCTGGTCTTGAACTCCCGACCTCAAGAGATCCACCCCCACCCCAGCCTCAGAAAGTGCTGGGATTACAAAGTGTGAGATCAGGCCACAAGGAGGTGCTCACACCCAAGTGAAATTCTCTCTGCTCCTGGACTGAGTCAGGGCCTTGCCGCCTACGCCGACCTTTCTTAGGATCATCCAGTTGTCTACCTAATGCTGTGGGGGCCATAATTTGAAAAATGAACCTGAGATATTAACGTGTGCGTCCTATTCCTCATCCCCTATTACCATCTGCCTTTCAGGCGGGGAGTCAAGGGGCTGTTGTTTGACCTAAGAAGGGGTGGCCAGAATGGGATGGGAAGGCCGCTCATTCCTCAGCTTCAAGCCCCAAACCCTCAGGCCCAGGTGTGAGGCAGGAAGGCTTGGGATGCAGAACCAGTTTTGTTTGTTGGGTTCAGCCATGCTAATTTGGTAAAACATAAGTTAAATGAACTATCATCAGATTTCACACCCCAGTAAAAGTGGCTGAGGAAGTTCCCACACTCGCCCTCCAGGCGCACAGACGTCCATCACTGTGTTGTTGACGGCACTGGGAGGCAAAGTAAAGCTGGGTGTCCTCACTGGGGAGGTGGGTCGCCGGTGGTACAGGACCCTACAAGCAGCTAGAAGAACAGACGAGCCTGTCCACACCATGACATGAATGGATCCAAATGAAAACAGCAAAAAGCAAAACAAAGCAAGCAAGCAAACAAAAAACCCACAGTGAAACCTACAACTCAATACCATTGACATAATTTTTTTTTTTTTTTTTTCTGGAGACAAGGTCTCCCTCTGTCGCTCAGGCTGGAGTGCAGTGGCATGATCTCGGCTCACTGCAGCCTCAACCTCCTGGGCTGAAGTGATCGTCCTGCCTCAGGCTCCCACACAGAATAGAAAAAAAATAGCCGGGTGTGGTGGCATGTGCCTGTAGTCCTAGCTACTTGGGAGACTTAAATGGGAGGATCGCCTAAACCTGGGAAATCGAGGCTGAAGTGAGCCATGTTCTCGCGACTGCACTCCAGCCTGGGGCAGAGAGCAAGACCCTGTTTCAAAAAATAAAAAGGAAAAGAAAAGGATGATATGTTTGTTCGTTTGTTTATTTTGAGACAGAGTTTTGCTCTGTCGCCCAGGCTGGAGTGCAGTGGCACAATCTCGACTCACTGTAATCTCTGTCTCCTGGGTTCAAGTGATTCTCCTGCCTCAGCCTCCCAAGTAGCTGGCACTACAGGTTTGCGCCACCACACCTGGCTAATTTTTGTATTTTTTTTTTGAGATGGAGTCTCACTGTGTCACCCAGGCTGGAGTGCAATGGCATGGTCTCGGCTCACTGCAACCTCTGCCTCCCGGGTTCAAGCAATGCTCTTGCCTCAGCCTCCTGAGTAGCTGGGACTACAGGTGTGCACCACCACACACAGCTAATTTTTGTATTTTTAGTGGAGATGGGGTTTAACTATGTTGGCCAGGCTGGTCTTGACTCCTGACCTCATGATCCACCTGCCTCGGCCTCCGAAAGTGCTGGGATTACAGGCGTGAGCCACTGTGCCTGGCCAATTTTTGTATTTTTAGTAGAGACAGGGTTTCACCATGTTGGCCAGGCTGTTCTCAAACTCCTGGCTTCAAGTGATCTGCCACCTTGCCTCCCAAAGTGCTGGGATTACAGTTGTGAGCCACCACACCCAGCTGAAAAGGACTATATGTTTTATGCTCATCTGAGTTTGTGACTGTACAAAGTTGTGCCTGCTGCTCTAATATTTCCAGAGGGTTTGGGGGGCTTTGTGAACCTCATGAAGTAATGTACATACACGTGTGTATTGCCAGAATGAAGATATGCCTTATCTCATTCCGTCCACACCCCATTTGGCTGATGTGGATTCGGAGGCAGGGCAGGGACAGTCTACTCGTGTGAGGTCACGCAGGTAGAGACAGAGACAGATGTGGGGCCAGGCAGGCAGCCAGAGGTCCCCAGGCTGCAAAGCCCTGCTGAGTGACACTAATGGCCTGATTTGGCGATGGTGTGCAGCAGGCGGAAAAGAATGTCTGGGAAATGGTTAGAGGGATTTGGCTTCAAGCCCAGCGGAGGGGGGGAGTTAGAGGAGGCGGTTCCAGCATAGGAGGGTGGGGTGAGGGGTGTTTTCTCACCATCCACTTCCCATGTCCAGCCCCCTCCCTAGTACACATTGTGTGGCTACAAAAACCGTGACCTGTTCTCATGCACAGCTGTGGGAGGGCAGACAGGGACAGCCACGTTGGAAAACTGTCAGGCTCTATGCAGGCTGGCCACGTGCGCATCCCCTCCTCCACGTGCACACACGGGAAATGGGTGCACACATCCGCCAGGGCACGCATACACGAATCCCCTTGGCAGCGTCCTTTGTAAGGAGCTCACGGTGGAGACAGGCCAAATATCTGTCAACGGGAGACTCGCTAGATAAACCCACTGTGGCGTGTTCCTCGGCTGGAATCCCGCACGGCAGTGGGATGATGATCTAGCTGCCCACAAACGTCTCTGGGGCATCCTTCAAACATGATGTTGAGCAAAAGCAGAAACAAAGGACGACGTGATCTGCAATTCCTTTTTTTTTTTTTTTTTGACAGAGTCTTGCTCTGTCGCCCAGGCTGGAGCGCAGTGGCGAGATCTCGGCTCACTGCAAGTGATCCGCCTCCCGGGTTCAAGCGATTCTTCCGCCTCAGCCTCCCCAGTAGCTGGGACTGCAGGCGCCCGCCACCACGCCCGGCAAATTTTTTGTATTTTTAGTACAGACGGGGTTTCACTGTGTTAGCCAGGATGGTCTCGATCTCCTGACCTCGTGATCTGCTCGCCTCGGCCTCCCAAAGTGCTGGGATTACAGGCGTGAGCCACCGCTCCCGGCCAATCTGCAGTTCCATCGATGGAAAGTTCAGAACAGGCAAAGGCACGGGATGGAGGCACAGCTGCACGCTCACCTGACTTGCGGTCTCTGCAAGGACAGTGATGATGGGAAAGTGAGGAGAGAGGTTTTCTCTGCAGGGACAAGGCGGCTCCGACTGGGCTGCCTTCTGAGGGGCCTTGAGTTTCTGTTTCATTTTGTAGGACAGGGCTTCATTTTATGTTCATCGATGAAACTGCTTGTTATGGTTTTTGTGTTTTTGGTTTGTTTTTTTGAGACGGGGTCTCACTCTGTTGCCCAGGCTGGAGTGCAGTGGCATGATCTCAGCTCACTGCAACCTCTGCCTCCTGGGTTCAAGTGATTCTCCTGCCTCAGCCTCCTGACTAGCTGGGACTACAGGCATGCGCCACCACACCTGGCTAATTTTTGTATTTTTAGTAGAGACAAGGTTTTACCATGTTGGCCAGCATGGTCTCGATCTCTTGATCTCGTGATACGCCCACCTCGGCCTCCCAAAGTGCTGGGATTACAGGCATGAGCCACCACGCCTGGCCTACAGCCTCCTTTTTTAAGGCTGAATAATATTCCATTGTATGGATGGGCCACATTGTGTGCATTCATTCATCAGTCAATAGATACGTGGGTTGCTCGCACATTGTGTTCTGCATTCTTTTCTGGATGTGTGTTATATTTCACACACACAAAACTTTAAAATAACATGCTTTGTTATTTGCATGGCCAGGGATTGAATGGCACCCCAAGGCAGAGGCGGGGCCCATGACCTGCCGGGTGCGGCACTTCTCACCTAGTTCAGTGACTCTCACACCCACAGGTGGGGCACGGTCACACCCACACTTCCTCTCACTCCATCACCAGCACTGAGGGGTGACATGGGCTCTGCTCACACCCTGGACCTGGAGGCTGCCCCTCAGGCCAGAGTCCCCATACCCTCCCAAGGCCCAGGGGTTCTCTGTACACTGCCTGTCTCCACCGCCTGCTCTCTGGACGGAAAACTGGGGTGTGAGGTGACCACAGGCTGTCTGCCCCCAGCCAATCCTAACTGTCCCTCTTGTTCCTCAAACTCTATCACTCGCTCCTTTTTCTCTTATGCCTCCCTCTCTGCCTCTTTATCTCTCTCTCTCTCTGGGTCTCTGTCTCCTCCCCAGGTCTTTGTCTCTCTCTCTCTCTCTCTGGGTCTCTGTCCCCTCCCCGCTATGGGTCTCTGTTCCTCTCTCTCTCTTTGGGTCTCTGTTCCTCCTTTTCTCTCTGGGTCTCTGCCCCCGTCTCTCTCTGGGTCTCTGTCCTCCTCTCTTTGAGTCTCTGTACCACTTCTCTCTGGGTCTCTGCCCTCCCAGTCTCTCTGGGTCTCTTTTTTTCCCTCTCTTTCTCTCTGTCCCTCTGTCTCTGGGTCTCTGTCCCCATCTCTCTGGGTGTTTGTCCCCTTCCTCTCTGGGTCTCTGTCCCCCTTTCTCTGGGTCTCTGTCCTCCCAACCCTCTGGGTCTCTGTCCCTCTCTCTATCCCTCTCTCTCTGGGTCTCTGTCCCTGTTTCTCTGAGTCTCTGTCCCCCCTCTCT
The DNA here is from genome assembly GCF_028885625.2 of Pongo pygmaeus. Classification (NCBI taxonomy): domain Eukaryota; kingdom Metazoa; phylum Chordata; class Mammalia; order Primates; family Hominidae; genus Pongo; species Pongo pygmaeus. Next base: position 56,250,202 of record NC_072393.2, read on the forward strand.
GGTTCTCTGTCCCCCTCTCTCTGGGTCTCTATCCCCTGTCTCCTATCTCTGCCCCTCTCCCTGTGTCTCAGTGCTTTGTCTCCTTTTTCCTGTCTTGCTCCTCCCTCCGTCCCTCCCTCCCTCCCTTCATTCCTTCCTTCCTTCCTTCCCTCCCTCCCTCTCTCCCTCCGTTCTTTCCCTCCCTCCCTCCCTTCCTTCTCTCCTCCCTTCCTCCCTTTCCTCTTGCCTGCCTGCCTTTCAGACTGTGTTTGAGAGCCCCATATTCTGTGTGACATGGGGCAGGAGGCTTCCTCTCTTTGTCCCTCAGTTTCCTCACTGCACCATGGCACTCACTGGGCTGACATGAAGCTAAAGGAAATCACTGTGTGTCCCGGACACCTGGTATTTAGCAGATGCTGAACCAAACCCACGGCCCACATGGGTTGAGAGTGTGGACTGTGTGCCAGGCCACATGCCAAGGCCTAGCACCTTCTTTCATCCTCACGGCGTGCTGTAAGGGGAGTAATGGCACTGTCCCCGTCTACAGATGAGGATGATGAGGTTGTACAACTTGCCCCAAATCGGACAGTGAGTAGGAGGCAGGGCGAGAACTTGAACTCGGGCTGCCCGGCCTCAGAGCCTGTGCTCTAACCCTACTCTGTGAGGGTTTCATATTGGCTGTTACGTGTATCAGTAAATCGGGATTTCCCAACCTCAGCGCTACTGACGTTTGGGGCTGGATGATCCATCCTTGTAGGCCCCGACCTGTGCACGGTATAGGATGTGGGCAGCATCTCTGGCCTTTACTCACTAAATGCCAGCAGTACCCTCACTCCCAGCTGTGACAACCATAGATGTCCGTAGATAATGCCAAAAGTCCCCCATCTGTGAATCACTGTATTCAACACAGTGTGCAGGATCGAGAATACACGGTCCTGGCTGGGAGCGGTGGCTCACGCCTGTAATCCCAGCACTTTGGGAGGCTGAGGCGGGCGGATCACGAGGTCAGCAGATCGAGACCATCCTGGCTAACAAGGTGAAACCCTGTCTCTACTAAAAATACAAAAATAAAAAAAAATGAAAAAAAATAGCCAGGTGTGGTGGTGGGTGCCTGTAGTCCCAGCTACGCGGGAGGCTGAGGCAGGAGAATGGCGTGAACCCGGGATCACGCCACTGTACTCCAGCCTGGGGGACAGAGCGAGACTCCATCTCAAAAAAAAAAAAAAAAAATACATAGGCCAGTGAGGACTTAACCAAAATGAAAGAATCTGAAGTCCTTTGGGCTTCAGAAAATACCATCGAGAAAGTAAATGGACAACTATATAATATAAAAATATATTTGCAACCGGGCGCTCACACCTGTAATCCCAGCACTTTAGGAGGCCGAGGCAGGTGGATCATTTGAGGTCAGGAGTTCAGGAACAGCCTGGCCAACATGGCGAAACCCTGTCTTTACTAAAAATACAAAAATTAGCTGGGTGTGGTGGTGCATGCCTGTCATCTCGGCTACTTGGGAGGCTGAGGCAGGAGAATTGCTTGAACCCAGGAGGCGGAGGTTGCAGTGAGCCGAGATTGCACCATTGCACTCCAGCCTGGGCGACAAAGCAAGACTCTGTCTCAAAAAAAAAGAAAAATTTAAAAAAAAAAAAGAGAAAATGCTCTGGAATTAGATAGTGGTGACAGTTGTGCAAACATATGAATATACTAAAACCCACCGAATTACACGTTAAAATGGTGAATTTTATGGCATGTGAATTATATTTTTTAAAAAGTTTAAAAGGTAGCTTTTTTTTTTTAAAGAGTGTGGGGTGTAGCATCTGGATCCCAGCTTTGTCCCTTATACGAACTGTGTGACCTGCACATATCCCCCCGTACCTCAGTGTTCTTGTCTGTAAAATGAAGACAACATTAGCATCTCTACAATAGTTCCGCTGTGAGGGGCAAATGGGATGATGAACTTAAAATCCTTGTACACAGACATCGTTCTGTAAATGTGAGCTGGGAGCACAGAGGTATGGCCTGTGAGATACCTGAAAATTCTGTTTGGTGAGAACTCAGCTCACATCCTCTCTCCCACTAGCCCCGGCCCCAACCTGCCCCCAGTCCCCCTCCCAGCCAGGAAAGTTTTACACTGTATGCATGCACTACTTTGGACCAAAATCTAGGGCCTTTTTTTTTTTCTTTTCTTTTCTTTTTCTTTTTTTTTTTTTGAGACAGAGTCTGGCTCTGTCGCCCAGGCTGGAGTGCAGTGGCATGATGTCGGCTCACTGGAATCTCTGTCTCCCAGGTTCAAGCGATTCTCCCGCCTCAGCCTCCCAAGTAGCTGGGACTATAGGCATGTGGCACCATGCCTGGCTAATTTTCTGTATTTTTAGTAGAAATGGGGTTTTACCACACTGGCCAGGCTGGTCTCGAACTCTGACCTCAGGTGATCCACCCGCCTTGGCCTTCTAAACTGCTGGGATTACAGGTGTGAGCCACTGCGGCCGGCCTGTAGAGCTTTAATTTTTTTTTTTTTTTTTTTTTTTAAGAGATGGGGTCTCACTATGTTGCCCAGGCTGGTCTTGAACTCATGGCCTCAAGCTATCCTCCCACCTCGGCCTCCCAAAGTGCTAGGATTACAGGCTCGAGCCACCATGCCTGGCCAGGGCTTATTTTATGGCACAACACTGCATAGGAAAGAAAAATCTTAAAGATTGTAAGTCATCATGCAATTATGAAAAGCCAATTATTTTCTGTACCTCCAAGACCAAAGGTTTTCATCTCAACCTAAAAAAACCCCAGTCATGCAACATGCATTAAATATTTGACATAATGAGTGCCTAGATGTGCTTTTGAGTTGTAGAGCTGTTTGGTGGTTAAAAGTACATTCAGCCTGGTGGCTCATGCCTGTAATCCCAGCCCTTTGGGAGGCTGAGGTGGGCAGATCTTGAATCTAGGAGTTTGAGACAAGCCTGGGCAACACAGGGAGACCCTGTTTCTACCAAAAAAAAAAAAAAAAAAAAGAAAAAAAAAAAAAAAGCTGGACGTGGTGGCTCACATCTGTGTTCCCAGCTACTTGGGATGCTGAGGTGGGAGAATCCCTTGGGCCTGGGAGGTCAAGGCTTCCGTGAGCCATGATCACACCACTGCACTCCAGCCTGGGTGACTGGGTGAGATCCTATCTCAAAAAGGAAGAAAAGAGAAAAGGAAAAAAGGGAGGAAGGAAGGAAGGAAAGAAGGAAGGAAGGGAGGGAGGGAAAAAAATCCAGCCTCAGGGGCATTTCCAAGGAAAATGCTGTCCTGGTCACAGGACACTGCTCCACCCATGGCTGAGGCAATTGTCCCTCCCTCACAGATCTTATCAGACTGCAGGATGGTATCGGTTTCTCTTTCCCTTGAGGACTCAGCCCTCCCCACCTCAGACAGCGACTGCTCTAGGTCAGAACCTTATCTGAGCTCCCTAGGCCTCCAGAACCCACCCCTGTTTCTAGCCACAAGGTAGACATGCTTGTTTCATGCTCACATTCATTCATAGACACAGCACATGCACCACGTCTATGCCAGGCGCAGTTCTAGACACGGGGGCTACACCAGTGACCGGCTCAGACTCAAACCCCTGGAGCTATGTTCTAATAAAATAAGCACATGAAATATATAGTATATTTCATGGTCTTCGGTACTAAAGGGAAATAAATAAAGCAGGTAGGGAGGGTGGGAGGAGGTGGCAGGAGGTGCTGCTAATTTCCAGGGTTCTGCAGAGGAGAGGAGACCTCACCGAGAAGGTGATATTCAGGTAAAGTCCAGAAGGAAATGAGGAGCAAATCACGAGGTCATCCCAGGGAAGAGCCTTCTGGACAGAGGAAACAGCAAATGCAAAGGCCCTGGGTTGAGAACGTGCCTGGCCTTTTTTTTTTTTTTTTTTTCAGACAGAGTCTCACTCTGTCACCCAGGCTAGAGGGCAGTGGCGCAATCTTGGCTTACTGCAACCTGCACCTCCTGGATTCAGGCGATTCTCCTGCCTCAGCCTCCCGAGTAGCTGCAATTACAGGCATGGCCACCATACCCAACTAATTTTTGTATTTTTAGTAGAGATGGGGTTTTGCCATGTTGGCTAGGCTGGTCTCGAACTGCTGACCTCAGGTGATCCACCCACCTTGGCCTCCCAAAGTGCTGGGATTACAGCTGGGAGGATCGCTTGAGCCCAGGAGTTCAAGACCAGCCTGGGCCACATAGAGAGATCCCATCTTCACAAAAAATACAAAAATTAGCCAGGGGTGGTGCATGCCTATAGTCCCAGTTACTTGGGAGGCTGAAGTGGGAGGATTGCTTGAGGCTGAAAGTTCAAGTGTAGCACTTGTTCTGTGCATGCACTTTGTGTCCTTCTGCCACAGGACCTTTGCACATGCTGTCTCTTCTGCCTGGACCACCTTACTCTCCCATTCTACCTAATAACCCCTACTCATCTTTCAACTTAAAGCTCAATGAGGACATCTTCTAAGGGAAGACCTTGGGATGGTCCTGACAAGGTCAAATCCCTCTGTTAGATGTTCTCAGAACACTATGCATTTTTCCACAGTAGCCCTCAGCCGGGAGGGGAGTTTATATTTGTGGGTGTGGCTGCCTGATTAATGATGGTCTTCCCCACCTGAATGTAAGCTCCACGTGGACATGAACTTGCTCCCTGCTGTGTCCCCAGCCCCTCGAACAATACCTGGTACACAGTGGGGGCTCAATAAATATTTGTCGGATGAATGAGTGAATGTATGAATGAGAAAAATAACAAGAATGCAGGCTAATAACTAATGAGCTCAGACAGGAAGGGATGAATACAAGCTACGTTGCAAAGGAAGAATGGGTAGGAGACGGATTTGGAGAGAGAATAATAATAACCTGGCTGAGGCCGGGTGCGGTGGCTCACGCCTGTAATCTCAGCACTTTGGGAGGCCAAGGCGGGTGGATCACGAGGTCAGGAGATCGAGACCATCCTGACTAACATGGTGAAACCCTGTCTCTACTAAAAACACAAAAAATTAGCTGGGCATTGTGGCGGGCGCCTGTAGTCCCAGCTACTCAGGAGGCTGAGGCAGGAGAATGGCGTGAACCCGGGAGGCGGAGCTTGCAGTGAGCCGAAATCGCGCTACTACACTCCAGCCTGGGTGACAGAGCGAGACTCCATCTCAAAATAAATAAATAAATAAATAAATAAATAAAAATAATAATAACCTGGCTGGGCGCAGTGGCTCACACCTGTAATCCCAGCACTTTGGAAGGCCGAGGCGGGTGGATCACCTGAGGTCAGGAGTTCGAGACCAGCCTGGTCAACATGGCAAAACCCTGTCTCTCCTAAAAACACAAAAATTAGCCAGGCGTGGGTGGCACATGCCTATAATCCCAGCTACTCAGGAGGCTGAGCCAGGAGAATCACTTGAACCCATGAGGCGGAGGTTGCAGTGAGCCAAGATCATGCTACTGCACTCCAACCTGGGTGACAGAGTGAGACCTTGTCTGAAATAATGATAATAATAATAATAATAATAACAACAACAACAACAACAACAACAACAACAACCTTGGCAGAGAGAGGGAAATCCAGCCGAGATGGTGGAGGCTTACCCCAAACCTAAAAAGTCACCAGTCTTAGGAATGTTTGAGTTTGAAGGTTGAGTTTGCAGCTGGTCGCCACATGTGGCTCTGAAGCACCTGAAATGTGGTTGGTCTGAGTTGAGATGGGATTAGAGATTTCAAAGGACTTAGTATGAAAAAAAAAGAATGTCAAATATCTCATTATAATTTATTACAGTGACCACATGTTAAAATGATAATGATTTACGTATATTGTATTAAGTTAAAATATATTATTAAAATAAATGTCACCTGGTTTTTTAAATTTTTTTATTTTTGAGACAGGGTCTCACTCTGTCACTCATGCTAGAGTGCAGTGGTGCGATCATAGCTCATTGCATCCTCTAACTCCTGGGTTCAAATGATCCTCTCACATCAGCCTCCAGAACAGCTTGGAGTATAGGTGCGTGATTCCAGTGCCCAGCTAATTAGAAACTAATATTTTTTTTATAGATGGGGTCTTGCTATGCTGCTCAGGCTGGTCTCAAACTCCTGGCTTCAAGTGATCCTCCCACCTTGGCCTCCTAACATCACGTTGGGTTTGTAACTGTTCAGGGTGATGATATTACCTGTGCAAGCCCTGGCTATTTCATTATGTCATCCAGGTCAACATTTCTCAAACTTTAATGCACACATGGATCTCCTGGAGGTGTTGATCAAATGCGGATTCTGATGTATGAGGTTTAGAGTGGGGCGTAAGGTTCTAAATGTTTTCCAAGCTTCCAGGAGTCAATGATGCTTCTGCTACCAGAAAAAGGGGTCTTGATCCAGGCCCCAAGAGAGGGTCTTTAAATCTCTTGCAGGAAGGGATTCAAGGACAGTCACAGAGTGCAGTGACAAGAAAGATTTTATTGAAAGCTTCTTTATTGCAGAGGAGGGCATCCTCGGAAAGCAAGCAGAAGAACGCAACGTCCTTGTTTTAAGTTTTTCTTATATAGGGGTCTTGTCTATGTAAAGACTAAACTAGGCATGGTGGCCCATGCCTGTAATTCCAGCACTTTGGGAAGCAGAGGGGGGTCGATCACCTGAGGTCAGGAGTTTGAGACCAGCCTGGCCAACATGGCGAAACCCTGTCTCTACTAAAAATAAAAAATAAAAAATAAAAAAATTAGCTGGGTGTGGTGGCACGTGCCTGTAATCCCAGCTACTCGGGAGGCTGAGGCAGGAGAATTGCTTGAACCCGGGAGGCGGAGGTTGCAGTGAGCCGAGATGGCGCCATTGCACTCCAGCCTGGGCAACAGAGCAAGACTCCATCTCAAAGAAAAAAAAAAAGACTAAACTAAGCTGTGCCTGCGTGCAAGGAATGTGTGTGACTGGCAAGAAATGTGCCTTGTTAGTCCCAAGATGGAGCAGAACTGAAAATGGGGTTATTCTGGCTCTCCTGAGCTCCTGTTTCCCTAATGCTTCTGGTCCATGGATCACATCTCAGGAGTAAGGCTCTAGGGCTGGGTTTCTCAGCCTTGGCGCTGTTGACATTTGGGGCCATATAATTCTTTGTTGTTGGGGGCTGTCCTATGTATTGAAGGATGCTGAGCAGTATCTTTGGCCTCCACTTTTAATTGTTTGTTGTTGTTGTTGTTGTTTTTGAGACAAGAGTCTTGCTCTGTCGCCCAGGCTGGAGTGCAGTGGCGTGATCTCAGCTTACTGTAACCTCCATCTCCTGGGTTCAAGAGATTCTCATGCTTCAGCCTCCCCAGTAGCTAGGATTACAGGCATGAACCACCAAACCCGGCTAATTTTTTTTTGTATTTTTAGTAGAGACCGGGTTTCACCATGTTACCCAGGCTGATCTCCATCTCCTGATCTCAGATAATCCGCCCACCTCGGCCTCCCAAAGTGCTGGGATTACAGGTGTGAACCAACGCATCTGGTCTTGGCACTTTTAGATGTCAGGGGACCTCCCCACCAGCCACGAAAATCAATCAAAACTGTCTCTGGACATTGCATCATCCCCTGAGGGACACTATTTCTCCCGTTTGAGAATCACTGATCCGATATGATCATACCTACAGCAGTCAGAATGAAATGTGTTGCGCTGCAGGAACAAACCAACCCCAAATCTCAGAGACATGAAACAGCAGAGATATGCTTCTTACTCATGCTAATGCCCATCACAACCAGCTGAGGACTCTCCCTCCACATCCTCAGAGTTCTGACTATTGAACCCAGGCTAACGAAACAGCCACTCTTGGGACATTGCTGCCAGTTACTAAGACTGAGCAGCCAACGTGCTTAAATACTCCAGTGCCAATGAAATGACACGTATTCCTAGTCTCATTTCATTGGCTCAAGCAAGTCACATGACAGGAAGTACACTCGTGCTGAGAGGAGAAAACAACTAAATAACTGTGAACAATCTACTGCAATGCACCAACATTTGCATGTAAGAATTCATACTATCGGCCGGGCACGGTGGCTCACGCCTGTAATCCGAGCACTTTGGGAGGCCCAGGCGGGCGGACCATTTGAGGTCAGGAGTTCGAAACCAGCTTGGCCAACAAGGTGAAACTCCATCTCTTCTAAAAATAGAAAAAAAAAATTAGCGGGCTGCGGTGGCAGACGCCTGTAATCCCAGCTACTCGGGAGTCTGAGGCAGGAGAATCGCTTGAACCTGAGAGACGGAGGTTGCAGTGAGCGGAGATCGTGCCATTGCACTCCAGCCTGGGCGACAAGAGCGAAACTCTGTCTCAAAGGAAAAAAAAAAAAAGAATTCATATTATCTTATTAAAATTATTTTACTTTATTTCTCCTTTATCTTACAGTTATTTGATTTTTTTTTTTTTTTTTTGAGACTGAGACTCGCTCTGTCACTCAGGCTGGAGTGCACTGGCGTGATCTCGGCTCACTGCAACCTCCGCCTCCCAGGTTCAAGCGATTCTCCTGCCTCAGACTCTGGAGTAGATGGGACTACAGGTGCCCACCACCACACCCAGCTAATTTTTTTCTATTTTTAGTAGAGACGGGGTTTCACCCTATTGGCCAGGCTGGTCTCGAACTCCTGACCTTGTGATCCACCTGCCTCAGCCTCCCAAAGTGCTGGGATTACAGGCATGAGCCACCATGCCCGGCCAGTTATTTGATTTTTTAAAGTTATCTGTGTAAATAGTTTAGAATACCCATGGATTTTATTCCAGCAGAGTACAGAGGAAAAACAGAACATTTGTAATAAAAGGGGGACCTTGGCATACCCAACCACGATGCACATGTTTGTTCACCAAAATCCACGCACTAAAACAGGGATTGGCTAACTACAGGGGCTAAATTCAGTCTACAGCCTGTTCTTTTATGGCCCAGAGCTAAGAATGGTTTTTGTTTTTAAAGGGTTGTAAAAAAGAAAAACAAAAGAGAAGAATATGTTGTAAAGATCTTATATGATTCCCTAAGTTTAAAATATTTCCTCTCTGGGCCAGGCACAGTGGCTCACACTTATAATCCCAGTACTTTGGGAGGCCAAGGTGGGTGGATCCCCAGAGGTCAGGAGTTCGAGACCAGCTTGGACAACATGGTGATACCCCATCTCTACTGAAAATGCAAAAATTAGCTGGGCGCAGTGGCGCACGCCTGTAATCTCAGCTACTCCGGAGGCTGAGGTGGGAGAATTGCTTGAACCTGGGAGGTGGAGGCTGCAGTGAGCCGAGATCGCGCCACTGCACTCCAGCCTGGGTGACAGAGAGAGACCCTGTCTCAAAGTAAGTAAAATAAAATAAATAAAAGTATTTCCTCTCTAGCTCTTTGTAGAAAAAGTTTCACAACTCCATACAAGAATATCCTTAGAAACCCTATTGTAATAACGCCCAACTGGAAACTACACAAACATCCATCCATCCACCATTGAATGGATAGATAGATTGTGTTATATTTGTACAATGGAATGCCATCTAGTAGGGGTTGACAAACTTTTTCTGTTAAGGACCAGATAGTAGATATTTTCAGTTTTCTGGGCCATGGGGTCTCTGCTGCAGCCATTGCGGGCTTACACAGCTATAGACCACAGTGAATGAATGGGCGTGGCTTTCTTCTAATAAAACTTTATTTACACAAACAGGCAACAGTCTAGAGCTGACCCCAGGTTGTAGGTTTCCAGCCTGTGCCATTCAGCAATGAGAGTCAACAATCAACATAGAACCTATGTTAAATGGAGGAAGACAGACTCAAAGGAGTACAGACTGTACTGTTTCATTTCTATAAAGTTCAAGAACAGGAAGAAGTAATCTATGGTGTTAGAAGTCAGAATAGTGGTGACCCTTGGGAGAAGAGGAGGGACTAGAGGGCATGGGGATGTTCTGATTTTAAAATCTGGGTGCTGGCTTCATGGGCTTGTTCACTTTGCGATAATTTGTTGAGCTGTACATTCACAATGGTTGCACCATTTTTGTGTGCATGTTATTCTAAATAAAGCCGGGCAAGGGTGTTGCCTGTGACAATCTGATACCTGGCACAGCAGCTGCGCAGCGGAAACCCCCAGCTTCTCACTGGAATTGGGATCTGACAGCTTCTTAGCCTCACAGCTGTTGGAGCTTCTCAGATCCACTGATTTAGTGAATTTGACACGGCGGAAAAATTCTCAGGTTCTTACAAGAACCACGCCTCAATGACTCTCCTCTTTCTTAATCTCACCACTTTCAAACCAGGAAATGAGCAGAAAAAAAAAAAAAAAAACAAAAACAACAATAAACCAGTTTAAATACCTCTGAGACACCAAGGGAAATGTCCTAAATGCCAGGCAATGAAGTCCATGTTCTTTACTCCTGGGAAAACGCTGCTAATTCATCTCCTTCGTGCTGTGACTCATGCATCTCTGGTGAAGAGAGGCCTCCCCAGACCACCTGATCTAAGGGAGCAGCCCCTCACCCCAGCGTTTCCCGGCAGTCTTCTCTGCTTTCTGAGTGTAAGAAATTGAATTGTGTCTCCCCCTAAAAAAGAATTGTTGACATCCTAACCCCCAATACCTCAGAATGTGACCATATTTAGAAACAGGGTCATTGCAGATGTAATTAGTCAAGATGAGGTCATCCTGGAGCACAGTGAACCTCTAAACCAATTTGACTGGTGTCCTTATAAAAATAATGCCATGTGGTCTGGGTGCGGTGCCTCATGCCTGTAATCCCACACTTTGGGAGGCCAAGGTGGGCAGATCACTTGAGGTCAGGAGTTCGACACCAGCCTGGCCAACACGGTGAAATCCCGTCTCTACTAAAAATACAAAAATCAGCCAGATGTGGTGGCACACACCTGTAGTCCCATCTACTCGGGAGGCTGAGGCTAGGACAGAGGACTGGGACAGATTCTCCCTTTTGGACTTCAGCAGGAACCAGCTCAGGCAACACTGCAAATTTCTGGCCTCTGGAATTGTGAGGCAATAAATTTCTACCGTTTAAGCCACACGGTTTGTGGTGCTTGGTTATGGCTAATACAGATGGATAAAATTCAGATATGTGGGAAGGGGAGGGTGGGCATTCAAGGCGAAGGGAACAGCCTGGGCAAAGTTTAGGAATCAGGACACCACTAGGCTTCCACAGAGAAGGATGCAAAGTTTAGTGTCACGGGGTTGTGGTGTGCATTACTATAGGATGCTGCATCTCAAGGACACATGACCCGTGCTCACTGTCCCCTTCTCAGTTCCAGACATGTGTCTCTGACAGGGTCTGGCCAGGCAAACAAAAATCACCTTAGGTCTTTCAACAGGAGGTAATTTAATATAGGGGATTGATCACACAGAGGGTGGAAGGACTAAAGAGTTACATGCCGCACAGGGAGGCTTTCTAGAGAGTCTGTACATAGAGCACAGCTATCTGTCTATCTATCTATCTTTTTAAATTTTTATTTTTGAGACAGAGTTTCACTCTTGTCGCCCAGGCTGGAGTGCGGTGGCACTTTCTTAGCTCACTGCAACCTCCGCCTCCTGGGTTCAAGCGATTCTCCTGCTTCATCCTCCCAAGTAGCTGGGATTACAGGTGCCTGCCACCATGCCTGGCTGATTTTTGTATTTTTAGTAAAGACAGGGTTTTGACATGTTGGCCAGGCTGGTCTTGAACTCCTGACCTTAGGTGATCTCCCCGCCTTGGCCTCCCAAAGTGCTGGGATTACAGGCATGAGCCACTGTGCCAGCCTATCTATCTATCTATCATCTATCTATCTATCTATCTATCATCTATCTATCTACCTTTTCAGAGACAAGGTCTCACTCTGTCACCCAGGCTGGAATGCAGTGGCTCGATCACAGTTCACTGCAGCCTCAAACTCCTGGGCCCAAGTGATTCTCCCACTTCAGCCTCCTGAGTAGCTGGACTACAGGTGCATGTCACTACACCTGGTTAATTTTAATTTTTTTTTAAATAGAGATGGGGGGGGGTCTTGCTATGTTGCCCAGGCTGGTCTTGAACTCCTGGCCTCAAGCAATTCTCCTGTGTTGGCCTCCTTAAGTGCTGGGATTACAGGCACGAGCCACTGTGCAATCCATATAATCTGGATTTTACCATGTCCTAGAGGTGATTTTCAGGTTTGCTCAAGTTTAAGCAGCTCCAGCTTTGCTGCTTAAAATGTGGTCCATGAAGTAGCAGCATCAGCATCACTTGGAGTTTATTAAAAATACAGAACCTCCACCCCACCCTGGACCTGCTGAATCAGAATCTTAAGATCCCTCACAACATTAACTGCGGGAGGGATGCTGCGTCCTTGATGCATGACATCAAGAGGTCTCTGATGTCAGCAGGTCCCACAATGGGTGATACTAACTTTGATCCCATACTTAAGATGCTGTCTACCCAGTTTCTCCTCTGTAAAGTTACTCTTTCTCACACAGAGCTCATTTGATGGCTTTTACCAACGCACATTTTTAGAGCATATGAAACTGTGAGAATCCCTGATCTAGAGAGTATTGCTCAATAACCATAGGTGTAATGACCCATGTTTGTAATAACAGCCCTGAGTCAAGGAAAGAGCTGATTAATTACAGCACCTGTGGGAGGTAATTTAGCTTAATGGGTAAGAGTACAGACTTGGAGGCACCAAATTAGGGAAGCAGGTAGCCAAAGCGCAGAGGTTTAAAACTTCTATCTTCACTGTACTTTTGTTTCCTATTCTCAGCGTTCAGCTCCTTGCTATGTTCTCTCTATCCCCTTGTTGCCTTGTTTTGTTGTATTTTTTTTGAGACAGGGTCTCTCTCTGTCACCCAGGCTGCAGTGCAGCGGTGCGATCTTGGCTTACTGCAACCTCCGCCTCCTGGGTTCAAGTGATTCTCCTGTCTCAGCCTCCCAAATAGCTTGGATTACGGGCATGTGCCACCACACCTGGCTAATTTTTGTAGTTTTAGTAGAGATGGGGTTTCACCATGTTGGCCAGGCTGGTCTCAAACTCCTAACCTCAGGTGATCCACCCTCCAGGGTCTTTCTCTGTTACCCATGCTGCAGTGCAGTGGTGCAATCATAGCTCACTGCAGCCTTGAACTCCTGGACTCCCGCGATCCTCCTGCCTCAGCCTCCAGAGTAGTTGGGACTACAGGCATGTGCTCCATGCCCGGCTAACTTTTTGATTCTCAGTAGAGACAGGAGTAGAGGCTGGCCTCGAACTCCTGACGTCAAATGATCCACCTGCCTTAGCCACCCAAAGTGCTGGGTTTACAGGCATGAGCCACTACGCTCAGTCTTGTTCAGCATTTTTAAAAGCTTCACTGCCTGCCCGGCGTGGTGGCTCACACCTGTAATCCCAGCACTTTGGGAGGCCGAGTGGGGCAGATCATGAGGTCACAGATTTGAGACCAGCCTGACCAACATGGTGAAACCCCGTCTCTACTAAAAATACAAAAATCAGCCAAGTGTGGTGGCAGGCGCCTGTAGTCCCAGCTACTTGGGAAGCTGAGGCAGGAGCAGCGCTTGAACCCGGCGGGGGGTGGAGGTTGCAGTGAGCCGAGATCGCACCACTGCACTCTAGCCTGGTGACAGAGTGAGACGCCATCTAAAAAATAAAAATAAATAAAAATAAAATAAATAAATAAATAAATAAAATCTTCACTGCCGGACATTATGTCAAACATTTTATTGTTTACTTGTTCATTGTCTCTTCCATGAGAAGTTGAGAACCAGGAGGACAGACACTCTGGCTTGTCCATGGGGGTATTCTCAGTTCACAGCACAGTGCCTAGCATACGATAGGTGCTTAAAAAATTGTGTTGAATTTTTAAAAATGTGAGCACTGGAATCAGACTCATATGAGTTCAAATCCCAGCTCTGCCACTTACTTATCTGTCTCTAAGTCTGTTTCTGTGTTGGTGAAATTGAGATAATGGTGCTGAAAGGGTTAAAGAAATATGATGCATGTGAAGTTTTTACCATACATGGTTTTTTAAAAACTTTTTATTTTGAAATAATTTCAGACTTAACAAAAAAGTTGCAAAAATAATGCAAAGAATTCTCATACAAAATAATGCAACGAATTCTCACCCTTCACCCAAGCTTCTCCAAAAGTTGAAACTTTTCATAACCACAGTAAAATATTATGAAATAAACATGGTAACATTTCTATGGACTAATCTACAAACCTTTCCCTCCCTCCCTTCCTTCCTTCCTCCTCCTCCTTCCCCTCCTTCCCTCCCTCCTTCCCTTCTTTCTCTCTGTCTCTTTCTCTTTCTCTCTTTCTTTCCCTCCCCTCCCCTCCCCTTCTCTTCCCTCCCCTCCCCTTCCCTCCCTCCCTTTCCTTCCTTCCTTCCCTCCCTCCTTCCCTCCTTCCCTCCTTCCCTCCTTCCCTCCTTCCCTCCTTCCTTCCTTCCTTCCGACAGAGTCTCACTCTGTTGCCCAGGCTGGAGTGTAGTGGCACAGTCATAGCTCACTGCAGGCTTGACCTCCCAGGCTCAAGCAATCCTTGAACCAAGACCTGGGTCACCTACTGATTTCTTTTTGTTACAGGCGTGCACCACCATGTCTGGCTAATTTTTTTTTTTTTAATTTTGTAGAGATAGGGGTCTCTCGGCTGGGCACCATGGCTCGCGCCTGTAATCCCAGCACTTTGGGAAGCCAAGGCAGGCAGATTGCCTGAGGTCTGGAGTTCGAGACCAGCCTGGCCAACATGGTGAAACCCCGTCTCTACTAAAAATACAAAAATTAGCCGGGCATGGTGGCGGATACCTGTAATCCCAGCTACTCGGGAGGCTGAGGCAGGAGAATCGCTTGAACCTGGGAGGTGGAGGTTGCAGTGAGCCGAGATTGTGCCACTGCACTCCAGCCCCTGTCTCAAAAAAAAACAACAAAAAAAGAGATGAGGGTCTCCCTATATTGCCCAAGTTCGTCTCGAACCCCTAGGCCCAAGCAATCCTCCTGCCTCAGCTTCCTAAAATACTGGGATTATAAGCGTGAGACAATGTGCCCAGCCAAACCTTTTTTCACATTTCACTGTATTCCTACTCCTGCCCTTTTTCGGTCCAGGATCCCATCCAGGGTCACACACAACATTTAGTTGTCCTGTCTCCTCAGGCCCCTCCAATCTGTGACAGCTCCCCCATCTTTCATTGACTTTCATGACCTTGAGACTTCTACGAAAGTCTTCAAGAGAAAGGTCCTGGTCGTTTAGTTTGTAGAATATCTCTTGGTTTGGGTTTGTCTGATTTTGTTTTTCATCATTAGATTCAGATTGAGCACTTTGGGCAGAGACACTGTGGCAGTGATGCTGGGTCCTCCTTGGTGCATGACATCACCAAATGGATGTTAGAAACCAATGTTGGAAGGTCCCATCACTGGTGGTCTTACCTTTGATCACCTGCTTAAGGTGTTGCCTTCCTTGATTCTCCTCTGTAAACTTATGATTTCTCACACAGAGTTCATTTGATATTACCTATTATTAACCGTTTTTTATCCCAATATACATTTACTGAGCACTTATTATGTGCTAGGCCCTGTCCAAGATGTGGCAACCATTTTCCCCTCCTGGAGCTTACACTCTTACAGGGAAGACTGATAGGTAGTCAGAAACTCACAAAAGAGAGAAACCAGTGGGTGACCCAGGTTTCATACAGTACTGCAGGAGACTGGAGGAGAGTGTGAAGGGATATTTGAGTTGGGTGTTGAAGGATGAGTAGGAGTTCACCAGGGAGGGAGAGTAAAGGAGTTGTGCTTGTGCAGAGATGAAAGACAGCATTTCCAATGTCAGACTGAAGGGCTGGAGTACGGTCCTAGAAGCCTGAGGAGTCATGGGAGGGCTGTGAGCAGAGGATGAGTAGGATCAGTTCTAGGTATAGAAAGATCCTCTGGGGCTATGTGGGGGGCAGGCTGCACAGAACAACCTACAGGCCTGGGAGGAGGCTGGGAAAGAACGAGGCTTGAATGGAAGTGGTCACCCTGAGGATGGAGAAGATGACTTGGGGCAGAGACAGGGGTACGAGGCCCATGTGTGGGGGGTGGGCAATGAGGGTGATGGGATGATGCCCCCTGTATCTAACCTGGACACCTGCAGATATAGAGAAACTATTATTGACCAAGAAGGGAAATGCAAGTATTAGAACAGGTTTGGCAGGGAAGATAATGAGCCCTGTTTTAGCATAAGTGGATGACACATCTCAGAGAGATTTCCTTCCGAGATGGCTGGCCCCCGAGAGGTGTGTGGAACTTAAAGAGTTAATCCCTCTGCTGTCTGGGAAAACAAGCGGCTTAGCATGAATGTCTTTCTCTCCGGCTCCTCCTATTTCTCTGGAAATAAACGTAAGTCAAATAATGTATTCAAGAAAGTACTTGGAACTTGGTAAATGCTTATTAGATGGCAGTCGTATTTTTAAAAAATGTAATGAGTGCTTATAAAGTGCCAGACAATTATTATTTTTATGGTTGGATGTCTTTTTCTCATTGTCTCTTATTTCTTCCTTTTCTCGGCCCCTGTGGGAAGGCAGTTCTCTGTGCAATCCTGTAAAAGGTCATCACTGCAGGAGACAGGTTGATTTCCCTGTAGACTTGCAGAACTTTCCATGATGCTCGAAATGTGGAATGTCTGTGCTGCCAACAGGGTAGACACCAACCTATACCAGCCTATGTGGCTGTTGATCACTGAAGATGTGGCTAGTAGGACTGAGGAACTGAATTTTTTTTTTGTTTGTTTCAGAGACAGGATCTTGCTCTGTCACCTAGGCTGGAGTGCAGCAGCTTGATCATAGCTCACTGCAGCCTTGACCTCCTGGGCTCAAGCAATCCTCTCTCCTCGGCCTCCTGGGTAGCTGGGGCTACAGGTCCACACCACCATGCCTGGCCCATTTTTAAATTTTCGGTAGACACGAGATCTCACTATGTTGCCCAGATGGTCTCAAACTCCTGGAATCAAGTGATCCGCCCAGATGGTCTCAAACTCCTGGAATCAAGTGATCCTCCCGTCTTGGCCTCCTAAAGTGCTGGGATTACAGGCATGAACCACAGCGCCTGGCTTTGAAGATTTTAATCTTATTTAATTTTAATTCATTTACATTTAAACCACCTCATGCGACTAGCAGTTACCACATGGGACAATGCAATTCTACAGCTGAGCCTGCTCCCTAGGAAGCATAAAAATTTACCCCATTGCCAGGCACGGTGGCTTACGCTTGTAATCCCAGCTACTCGGGAGGCTGAGGCAGGAGAATCGCTTGAACCCGGGGGGCAGAGGTTGCAGTGAGCTCAGATCGGGGTCATTGCACTCCAGCCTGGGTGACAGAGCAAGACTCCATCTCAAAAGAAAAATAATAATAATTAATTTTTAATAATTTATATATAAAAAAACCTAGTGGTAATTTGTTGCTGCAGCCATAGGTAACTAATACAGCCACCTTGGAGTGAAGGCTGGCACTTTTTAAAAAGTAAACCTGGGCTGGGCATGGTGGCTCACACCTGTAATCCCAGAACTTTGGGAGGCCAAGGTCGGTGGATCATTTGAGGTCAGGAGTTCGAGACCAGCCTGACCAACATAATGAAACCCCGTCTCTACTAAAAATACAAAAAAATTAGCCAGGCGTGTTGGTGCACGCCTGTAATCTCAGCTACTCAGGAGGCTGAGGCAGGAGAATCGCTTGAAACTGGGAGGCGGAGGTTGCAGCGAGCCAAGGTTGCACTATTGCACTCCAGCCTGGGTGACAGAGTGAGAATCTGTCTCAGAAAAAAAAAAAAAAAAAAAAAAAAGTAAACCTGATGCAGGGCAGGCTCTTGGCTTCTACAGGAAGGAATTCAAGAGGGAGCAGGTGGTGGAAGAAAATAGCTTTACTGAGGCGGTGGCAGACTTACAGCTCTGGGACCACAGGCAGTTCAACAAGCAGCATGCTGGGTGGGAACAGCAGCTCAGGGCAGGGCTGCAGTCATACTTATACCTACGTTTAATGATATGCTAATTAAGGGGGCGGGTTATTCAGAATTAGCTAGAGAATGAGCTGGTAACTTCTGGGCGTTGCCATGGCAATGGTAAACTGTCATGGCGCTGGTGGGCATGTCTCCTGGAGAGGTGCTTTCAGTGCCTCTTCCTGGCTTTGGCCAGTCTTCAATCTGGTCTGGAGTCGAGTCCTGTCTTCTTCCTACCTCAATCCTGTACCTCCTATACGACCAAGAAATTCCACTCTTAGGTATTTACTCCAAGAGAAATGAAAACATATATCCACAAAAAGACTCATGCAAGATCTAGCTTTACTCACAATAACCCAAACTCAAAATATCCCAGCTATCCATCAACCTGAGAATGGATGAGCAAGCTAGCACATCCATATGATGGAATACTAGACAGCAATTAAAAAAGACAAATCACTTGCCGGGCATGGTGGCTCACGCCTGTAATCCCAGCACTTTGGGAGGCCGAGGCAGTCGGATCACCTGAGCTCAGGAGTTCGAGACCAGCCTGGCCAACATGGCGAAACCCTGTCTCTACTAAAAATACAAAAATTAGCTGTGCATGGTGGCACGTGCCTGTAATCCCAGCTACTCTGGAGGCTGAGGCAGGAGAATCGCTTGAACCCGGGAAGCAGAGGTTGCTGTGAGCCAAGAACATGCCACTGCACTTCAGCCTGGGCAAAAGAAAAAGACTCCGTCTCAAAAATACAAAAATTAGCCGGGCATGGTGGCGGGCGCCTGTAATCCCAGCTACTTGGGAGGCTGAGGCAGGAGAATCACTTGAACCCAGGAGGTGGAGGTTGCAGTGAGCTGAGACTGTGCCACTGCACTCCAGCCTGGGCAACAGGAGCGAAACCTCGTCTCAAAAAAAAAAAAAAGTAATAAATAAAAATAAAGAGACAAATGACTGATTCATATAACAACATGGATGAATATCAAAAGCTTTCTGTGTAGTGAAAGAAACACAAAAGATCATCCACTATAGGATTCTATTTATAAAAAGCTCTAGAACAGACAAAACTAAACTGTGGTGATAAAAATCAGAACATTAGTTGCCTGGGAGTGGGTGGAGGTGCGAGTTGGCTGGGGAGAGTGTCAGGTAACTTTCTAGGACATGGAAATGTTCTATTTTTTTCTAGTTGGGTGTATACATTTGTCAAAACTCATTGAATGGTATACTTAGGAATTGTACGTTTAACTGTCAGTAAATTTTACCTAAAAAAAAGGAACCCTAAACAAATATTGAAATTGAGTTAATGATGTGTGCAATGAAGTGTTTATGGCTGAAGCCTACTGACGTCTGCAGATTATTCTGATGAATGGATAAACTGCAGTTTCTCAACTCCAGCACTATTGACATTTGAGGCCAGAGAATTACTTGTTGGGGGAGGCTGTCCTGTGCATTGTAGGATGTGGTTGACATCCTGGCCTCTACCCACTAAATGCCAGCAGCACTCCCACACACACAGGTTGACAGTAATAAATGTTTCCAGACATTGCCCGTGTCCCTGGGGGGACAAATTTGTCCTTGGTTTAGAATTGCTGAAATAGAGAGAAGGATGAATGGATACATATTTATCCAATGCAGCTAATACAGCATATATATATATACTTATATATATATACCTACTCATATATATATACTCATATATATACTCATATATATACTCATATATATACTCATATATATATACTCATATATATACTCATATATATACTCATATATATACTCATATATATGTACTCATATATATACACTCATATATATACACTCATATATATACACTTATATATATACTCATATATATACTCATATATACTCATATATATGCTCATATATATACTCATATATATGCTCATATATATTTACTCATGTATATATACTCATATATATACTCAAATATATATACTCATATATATGCTCATATATATACTCATATATATGCTCATATATATACTCATATATATATGCTCATATATATACTCATATATATATGCTCATATATATACTCATATATATATGCTCATATATATACTCATATATATATGCTCATATATATACTCATATATATATGCTCATATATATACTCATATATATATGCTCATATATATACTCATATATATATGCTCATATATATACTCATATATATATGCTCATATATATACTCATATATATATGCTCATATATATACTCATATATATATGCTCATATATATACTCATATATATGCTCATATATATATACTCATATATATGCTCATATATATATACTCATATATATGCTCATATATATATACTCATATATATGCTCATATATATACTCATATATATATGCTCATATATATGCTCATATATATATGCTCATATATATGCTCATATATATATGCTCATATATATGCTCATATATATATGCTCATATGTATATGCTCATATATATGCTCATATGTATATGCTCATATATATATGCTCATATATATGCTCATATATATACTCATATATATGCTCATATATACTCATATATATGCTCATATATATACTCATATATATATACTCATATATATATACTCATATATATACTCATATATATACTCATATATATACTCATATATATATACTCATATATATACTCATATATATATACTCATATATATACTCATATATATATGCACATATATATACTCATATATATACTCATATATATACTCATATATATATACTCATATATATACTCATATATATATACTCATATATATACTCATATATATACTCATATATACTCATATATATACTCATATATATATACTCATATATATACTCATATATATATACTCATATATATATACTCATATATATATACTCATATATATATACTCATATATATATATATACTCATATATATACTCATATATATATATATACTCATATACATATATACTCATATATATATATTTTTTTGAGACAGAGTCTCACTCTGTTGCCCAGGCAGGAGTGCAGTGACATGATCACAGCTCATTGCATCCTCAACCTACTGGACTCAAGCGATCCTCCTGCCTCATTTTTTGATTTTTTATAGAGAGGAGATCTCACTCTGTTGGCCAGGCTGGTCTTGAACTCCTGGCCTCAAGCAATTCTCCCGCCTCGGCCTCCCAAAGTGCTGGGATTACAGGCGTGAGCCATTGTGCCTGGCCTAATGCAGCAGAATATTAACAGCTGTAGAATCTAGACAGTGGCTACTTGGAGGTTCATTGTATGCTTTTTTCCCCCAAATTTTCTGTATCTTTGAAATGTTCCATAAGTATTAGGGGAAAAATGCATACACCCTAAGATCCAGCAGTACCACTTACTAGTGACTACCCTAGGGAAAAATAATTGGCCTGCATTCACAAAGAGGCATGTATAAAAAGATCCTTTAAAAAAAAAATTTCCTTGTCTAAAATAGCAAAACACTGAAACAATGTAAATGCGCATCAACCCATCAACTATGGAATTTTTTTGTTGTTGTTTTTTTGGAGATGGAGTCTCGCTCTGTCGCCCAGGCTGGAGTGCAGTGACGTGATCTCGGCTCACCGCAAGCTCCACCTCCCAAGTTCACGCCATTCTCCTGCCTCAGCCTCCCGAGTAGCTGGGACTACAGGCGCCTGCCACCACACCCAGTTAATTTTTTATATTTTTAGTAGAGACGGGGTTTCACCGTATTAGGCAGGATGGTCTTGATCTCCTGACCTCGTGATCTGCCCACCTAGGCCTCCCAAAGTGCTGGGATTACAGGCATGAGACACTGCACCCGGCCCAACTGTGGAATGTTTAAAATGAACTATGGGCCGGGCATGGTGGCCAATGCCTATAATCCCAGCAGTTTGGGAGGTGGAGGCAAGAGGATTGCTTGAGGTCAGGAGCTTGAGACCAGCCTGGGCAAACAGAGAGACCCCATCTCTACAAAAAAATTTTTAAAAATGAGCTGGTGTGGTGGTGCATGCCTGTAGTCCCAGCTACTCAGGAGGCTGAGGCAGGAGGATCGCTTGAGCCCAGAAGTTCAAGGTTGCAGTGAGCCCTGATTGCACCATTGCCCTCCAGCTTGAGTGACAGAGTGAGATTCTGTCACACACATACACACACAAAAAAAAAAAAAAAAAAGAAAAGAAAAGAAAAGAAAAAAGATCCTTAATTACATCTGCAAACTTCCTTTTGCCATGTAAAGTAGCATATTCACAGGCTTCAAGGATTAGGATGCAGACATTTTTGGGGGGCCATTATTCATCCTACAACAGTGATTGTACCATTTTACATTCCCACTATCAGTATAAAAGAATTCCACTTGCTCCACATCCTCACCAACAGTTGCTGTTGTCAGTCTTGTTTATTTTAGCCATTCTGGTACATTTCATTATGATAAATAATATACATTAATTTTACACATTTAAAAGCATTGGGCTGGGTGCAGTGGCTCACGCCTGTAATCCCAGCAGTTTGGGAGGTCAAGGTCGGGGGATCACTTGAGCCCAGGAGTTTGAGACCAGCCTGGGCAACATAGCAAGACACCATCTCTCTCTCTCTCTCTCTCTCTCTCTCTATATATATATATATATATTTTTTTTTTTTTTTTTTTTCTTGAGACAGAGTCTTGCTCTGTCACCCAGGCTGGAGTGCAGTGGCGCGATCTCGCTCACTGCAAGCTCCGCCTCCCGGGTTCACGCCATTCTCCAGGCACAGCCTCCCGAGTAGCTGTGACTACAGGCGCCCGCCACCACGCCCGGCTAATTTTTTATATTTTTAGTAGAGACGGGGTTTCACCGTGTTAGCCGGGATGGTCTCGATCTCCTGACCTCGTGATCCACCCGCCTCAGCCTCCCAAAGTGCTGGGATTACAGGCGTGAGCCACCGCGCCCGGCTGACCATCTCTATGTTTAAATAACAACAATAAAATAAAAACGTTATTCTATATTCATTATTGCCACACCGAAGAATTATACAGGCTAAATATCCTTTGACTAGTGAATGTACAGACAAACTGTGGTATATTTGTACAATAGAGTACTACTCAGCAATGAAAAAGCATACAGTACTGATACATGCCACAACATGGATGAATCTCACATGCATCATGCTAAATGGAAGACGCCAGACTCAGAGTCTATACACTCTGTGATTCTATTTATATAACATCCTGCAAAAGGCACACTACAGGGACCAAAAACACAGCAGTCATTGTCAGGAGCAAGAAAGGAGTTGACTGGGCCGGGCGCGGTGGCTCACGCCTGTAATCCCAGCACTTTGGGAGGCCGAGGTGGGCGGATCACGAGGTCAGGAGTTCGAGACCATCCTGGCCAACATGGTGAAACCCTGTCTCTACTAAAAATACAAAAAAATTAGCCGGGCATGGTGGTGGGTGCCTGTAGTCCCAGCTGCTCAGGAGGCTGAGGCAGGAGAATGGTGTGAACCTGGGAGGTGGAGCTTGCAGTGAGCCGAGATGGCGCCACTGTGCTCCAGTCTGGGGGACAGAGCCAGACTCCGTCTCAAAAAAAAAAAAAAAAAGAAAGGAGTTGACTGCAAAGAGCCACGAGGGAATTTTCAAGGGTGACAGATCTGTTCTGTGTCTTAATTTTGGTGGTGGTTACACAGGTGTAAGCATTTGTCAAAAAGCATAGAACTGAGGCCAGGCACAGTGACTCAAGCCTGTAATCCCACCACTTTGGGAGGCCAAGGTGGGAGGATCTTTTTGAGTCCAGGAGTTTGAGACCAGCCTGAGCAATATAGTGAGATCCACCCCCATCTCTATAAAAATTTTTAAAAAATTATCTGGGTGTGGTGGTGCAAGGCTGTGGTCGTAGTTACTTGGGAGACTGAGGCAGGAGGATTCTTTGAGCTCAGGAGATTGAGGCTGCAGTGAACTGTGATTGCACCACTGTACTCCAGCCTAGGTGACAGACTCCATCTCAAAAAAAAAAATTGTACACTAAAAAGGGTGAATTTTGCCTCATAGCTATACACAAATATTATAAATTATATATGCATCTGCATTATGTAAAACTGCAAATATGGCTGGGTATGGTGGCTCATGCCTATAATCCCAGCACTTTGGGAGGCCAAGGCAGGCAGATCACAAGGTCAGGAGTTCGAGACCAGCCTAGCCAATATGGTGAAACACCGTCTCTACTAAAAATACAAAAATTGGCCAGGCGTGGTGGTGCGCACCTGTAGTCCCAGCTACTCAGGAGGCTGAGGCAGAAGAATCACTTGAACCCGGGAAGTGGAGGTTACAGTGAGCCGAGATTGCACCACTGCACTCCAGCCTGGGCAACAGAGCGAGACTCTGTCTCAAAAAAAAAAAAATTGTGCAAATATACACAAAAATTATAAATTTGTACATATATTTAATAAGCCTGACTTTGAAAAGACAATTCTGGGGGAAGGGTCTGTAAGTTTTATCGGATGCCAAGGGACCCATGGCACGTGCACAAAGACTAAGACACCTGTGGGGGTTGACTGTGCACACCTGTGTCACCTGCCATGATGGGAATGAAGGAAGAGGAAGGAAGGACATTCCAAGGAAAGGACCCTTCCCAGGCTCAGGTTCAGGACGGGGTGGCTCCTGGGCCAGGAGCCCGGAGTGCAGGGAGCTTGCGGAGGAGTGGTAGGGAGGAGGAAGGGGGTGGATTGAAACCAGATGGGGACTCGGTTTCTACCTTTGTCACCAGGCTATTATCCTCTACACCCCTCCATATATTCGTTAATCATACACCTGCTTTATCTGCCCTCCCAGCCTGCATTCCATTAGGGCGGACAGATGTCCCTGAAGGCCCGAGGGACACCAGCCGCTATGCCAGGCTCCAAGGAACCCGAGGCAAACCAACGCTGGTCCCGGTCTTTGAGGACTCCCCGGCCCAGTGACGGAGACCGACAGGTAAGCAGGCAGTCTCCACGCCTGGGGAAGAGGCTGTAAGGGAGACGCTGCAGGCACTGGCAGGGCTCCCTATGGAACAATCAGGGAAGACATCCTGAAGAAGAGGGCATTGGAGTGAGGCCTTTCCCCATGTAATCAGGCCAAGCCCAATAATAATAATGATATTAATAATAATGGCCACTGGCCGGGTGCAGCGGCTCACGCCTGTAATCCCAGCTCTTTGGTTTTGTTGTTTGTTTGTTTGTTTTGAGACTGAGTCTTGCTCTATCGCCCAGGCTGGAGGGCAGTGGCACGATCTAGGCTCACTGCAACCCCAGATTCATGTGATTCTTCTGCCTCAGCCTCCCGAGTAGCTGGGATTTCAGGCACCTGCCAGCTCTTTGGGAGGCCGAGGTGGGAGGATTGCCTGAGGAAGGGAGTTCAAGACCAGACTGGCCAACATGGCGGAACCACGTCTCTGCCAACAATACAAAAATTAGCTGGGCATGGCAGCGCGTGCCTGTAGTCACAGCTACTCGGGAGACTGAGGCAGGAGAATCATTTGAACCGGGGAGGCAGAGGATGCAGTGAGGAGAGAGCACACGACTGCACTTCAACCTGATTGACAGAGCGAGACTCTGTCTCAAAAATGAAAAGTAAATAATAATAATAACAATAATAATAATAATAATAATAATAGCAGCCACCAATATTTATCGAGGGCTTGCAATGGGCCAAAATCACTATGCTAAGCACAGGACATAAACTAACTAATTTAACCCTTCAACAGCTGTAAATGGTAGATACTTTTCCCATCCTGCCTTCCTGCCTTCCCCTTCCTTCCTTCCTTCCTTCCTTCCTTCCTTCCTTCCTTCCTTCCTTCCTTCCTTCGAGACAGGATCTTGCTCCGTTGCCCAGGCTGGAGTGTGCAGTTGTGCAATCACGGCTTACTGCAGCCTCAATCTCCTGGGCTCAAGCGATCTGCCCACCTCAACCTCCCAAAGTGCTGGGGTTACAGGCGTGAGCCACTGCACCTGGCCAGCAGATACTTTGATCACTATCCCCCTTCTTACAGATCCAGGAACATTGAGGCACACACTTGCTTCCTTCCCTCAAAATGTTCCTGCTGTGGCTGGGGAGATGGTCATGGACACGGTGTCAGTCTGGTGAAGCTGTGCTTTGATGGTAGCAGCAGAAGGCAATGAAAGGAAGTGAGAGGAGAGAGGGACTGATTCTGGCTGGGGAAGGAATGGAGGGTTGGGGATGCCGCTTGCAGAAGGCTTCTGAGAAGCGATTGCCCTCCAGGACAGATCCTTTTATAGGGCGTGGACTTTGGTGCCTAGAATTCCATCATATTTTCTGTTCCCTGTTTATCATTTGTCCATATCCTGGTTTTGCTTTCTTTCTTATTTTTCCCTTTAATACTCTAGCCTCACTCCTGTTTCTCCTCTGGTGCCCCATAAACAAACCCTAACACCTTTAACATTCACGCAATCTTGGGTATGTAGAAATGCTTACAGACCAGACAGCATTGCTTCGTGTAATTATATCTTCTAAATTGACACAAAGGATAAATGCTATCTTTTAAATTGTGCTATAGACTGTTTTATTTCCTACTGTTTCAATTCAACATTAATTTTTTTTGTTTTGTTGTTTTTTGTTTTTTAAAACAGAGCTGGTGCCTTAGCCTCCCAAGTAGCTGGGATCACAGGTGCGCACCACCACGCCCAGCTAATTCTTATATTTTTAGTGGAGACGGGGTTTCGCCATGTTGCCCAGGGTGCTCTCAAACTCTCTGCCTCAAGTGATCTGCCCATCTCAGCTTCCCAAAGTGCTGGGATTACAGGCCTGAGCCAAACGCCCGGCCCAGTATTATGTTTTTATGATCTCTCCATGTTACCAAGTGAAACTGATTTATTGCTTCCAGGACACCATGGAGGCATCCACTCCCTTTTGCTTACCAGCTCCCCACGAAACAGACCCCATGGTGTTCTCTACCTCCCTATTCCCACCCATAATGCTGCCCTGGGCATCCTGGGGTATGTCCTTGTATGTTACCTGTGCATGCTTCTCTATGGTACCTACTTGGAAGTGGGATTGCTGGATCCCGGGAGAAATGCACAGTGAATGTCACAAAATTCTGCCCCATTATCTAAGGTGGGTCTTGAAGCTCTAGCAGCATGTCACCAGGCAGAGAAAGGTGGAGAAGAGACCAGCCAGTTCAAAGGACTGAGAGTCCACAGCATGTCCAGGGTTCAGTGAATTATAGGTGACCCACCCGAGGGGTGGAACCTTTCAGGGAACAGCCGTGTAATAAACACTTGACTGCACTGGTTTCTTTTTCATTTTTTTTTTCCTAAAAAGGAAAATAGTCTTGTTGTGGGTGGCAGCTTGGCAACGTCTATGAAAATCTTAACTGCATATACTCTTTGACCCAGCAATATCACTACTCAAGCATGAGGAAGTAGGAAGAAGGAGGCTCAGTGTGTTGCCGTCTGTAAAGGTGGAACAAGGAAAACCACCAGCAGCCCCACCAATGGGTGAAGGAAAGGAACCATAGATAGGCTGCGGCTGTTGGATACTGTGTGGTGTAGACAAGATAAAGGTGCATTAAAACATAGGAGCACGGGCCAGGTGCGCTGGCTCACGTCTGTAATCCCAACACTTTGGGAGGCCGAGGCGGGTGGATCATGAGGTCAGGAGATTGAGACCATCCTGGCCAACATGGTGAAACCCTGTCTCTACTAAAAATACAAAAATTAGCCGGGTGTGGTGGTGGGCGCCTATAATCCTAGCTACTGGGGAGGCTGAGGCATGAGAATTGCGTGAACCCAGGAGGTGGAGGTTGCAGTGAGCTGAGATCGCGCCACTGCACTCCAGCCTGGGCAACAGAGTAAGACTCCTTCTCAAAAAGGAAAAAAAAAAAAGGCGAATCAAATTTCCCTATATCAAGTATCATCCTATATCCCTAAACTCAAGAGATCATAATATTTCTCAGTTCTGCATCTATATATGTAAACCAGGAGTTGGCAAGCTTTTTCTGTAAAGGCTCAGATTGTAAATATTTTCAGCTTTGAACATATGGTTTCTGTCACAATTGCTTAACTGTGCCCTTATAGCATGAAAGCAGCCACAGCCGCAGACAATACTAAACCAACAAGCATGGCTGTGTTCCAATAAAAGTTTATTTATAAACCCAGGCAGTAGGCCTGTGTGGCCTGTGGGCTGTCATTTGCTGACCCCAATGTAAATAAATAGTAAATGTTAGATCTGGCTCAGTGGCTCATGCCTGTAATCCCAGCACTTTGGGGAGCCAAGGCAGGAGGATCACTTGAACCCAGGAATTCGAGACCAGCCTGGGCAACATAGTGACACCTCATCTCTACAAAACAATAAAAAAATTAGCCAGACATGGTGGTGAGTGCCTGTGGTCTCAGCTACTCTAGAGGCTGAGATGGGTAGACAGCTTAAGCCTGGGGTGGCAAGTTTAGGCTGCAGTGAGCTGTGATTACGCCACTGCACTCCAGGCTGGGTGACACAGTGAGACCCTGTCTCAAAAAAAAAAATATTTGTGGAAGAAATTACAACAAAATATCAGGGGTACATCTGGAAGGCGGAGTGAAAAGGAAGGGCCTGGTCAAGGGAAATATTACCCTCGTGTTTACATTTTTTCTACTTTGTATAATTAAAATTGCTTTAAATTAAAAAGAAAAAAATGTTTTAAAAATAGCTTTGGTGACCTTCTTCTGTCTGATCAGCATCTTAGAAATGCCAGCAGCAGTGGGGCCTAGTGGCTCACACCTATAATCTCAGCACTTTGGGAGGCTGAGAAGGGAGGATCGGTGGAGGCCAGGAGTTTGAGACCAGCCTGGGCAACGTAATGAGACCCTGTCTCTATTTATTTTACTATTACTATTTTTTATTTTTTGAGACAGAGTCTTGCTTTGTCACCCAGGCTGGAGTGCAGTGGCACGATCTTGATTCATTGCAACCTCCACCTCCCAGGTTCAGGCTATTCTCCTGCCTCAGCCTCCCAAGTAGCTGGGATTACAGGCACCTGCCAACACACCCAGATAATTTTTGTATTTTTATTAGAGACAGGGGTTTCACCATGTTGACCAGGCTGGTCTTGAACTCCTGACTTCAGGTGATCTGCCTGTCTTGGCCTCCCAAAGTGCTGGGATTAGAGGCGTGAGCCACAGCATTTGGGCCCCATCTCTATTTAAAAGAAAGAAAGAAAAAAAGAAAGAAAGAAAGAAAGAAAGAAAAGAAAATGCCAGCAGTATGTGAAAGCAATGAGGAAACAAAGTTATCTAACACCCTACCAGCTAGAGCAGAATTTCTCAGAGAGTTTCTTTTATTCATTAGCAGGTATTTACCCAGCACTTACCATGTGCAAGGAACTGTCCTAGGTGCTAGGGATAGAACAGTAAATGAAACCGAGTCCCTCCCTTCTATAGGGTGGATATTCTGCAGTCAAAGAGAGACAGGCAACAAATAACAAACACAACAAATAAATAAATGGTATAACAGGTGAGAAGGTCAAAAGTGCTATGGAAAGGCAGAAACAAGGGGCAAGTAAAGGGGATGGGGGTGCCTGGGCGCCAGGTGAGGCATTAAACAGAGTGACCAGAGAAGGCTTCATTGCGAAGTTGACATTTAAACAATGGCCTGAATGAATGAAGCGAGAGCTAGGGGGACGTCTGGGAGGAAGAGCGCTCCAGGCAGAGGGAGCAGCGGTGCAAAGGCCCTGAGGTGGGAACGTGTCGGCTGCATTTGAGGAACAGCAAGGGAGCAAGTGTGGCTGTAGTGACATGAGCTGGGGGAGAGGGTGAGAGGTGAAGAGAAATGAGGGACAAAGCGGGTCACAACCTGCACGGCCCCGTGGTCCATGGTGAGGACTTTGGTTTTACTCTGGGCCATGGTGAGGTGGGGGCGGTGTCTGAGCAGAGGAGGGACAGGAGCTGACGAGGTCTAAGAGGGTCCCTCTGACCGCCCTGTGGGAGCAGACGCAGTGGGAAGTGGGGAGACCAGAGAGGAGGCGGCTGCAGTGGTCCAGAAAGGAGATGATGGTAGATTTGACCAGAGTGAGGCAGTGGGGGTGGCAAGAAGGGGTCAGATTCTGGAGCTAGAGCTAGAGCTAGAGCTAGAGATTAGAGCTAGAGCTAGAGCTAGAGATTAGAGGTAGAGCTAGAGCTAGAGCTAGAGATTAGAGCTAGAGCTAGAGCTAGAGCTAGAGCTAGAGATTAGAGCTAGAGCTAGAGCTAGAGCTAGAGATTAGAGCTAGAGCTAGAGCTAGAGATTAGAGCTAGAGCTAGAGCTAGAGCTAGAGCTAGAGATTAGAGCTAGAGCTAGAGCTAGAGATTAGAGCTAGAGCTAGAGCTAGAGATTAGAGCTAGAGCTAGAGCTAGAGCTAGAGATTAGAGCTAGAGCTAGAGCTAGAGCTAGAGCTAGAGCTAGAGATTAGAGCTAGAGCTAGAGCTAGAGATTAGAGCTAGAGCTAGAGCTAGAGCTAGAGATTAGAGCTAGAGCTAGAGCTAGAGATTAGAGCTAGAGCTAGAGCTAGAGATTAGAGCTAGAGCTAGAGCTAGAGCTAGAGCTAGAGATTAGAGCTAGAGCTAGAGCTAGAGATTAGAGCTAGAGCTAGAGCTAGAGCTAGAGATTAGAGCTAGAGCTAGAGCTAGAGCTAGAGATTAGAGCTAGAGCTAGAGCTAGAGCTAGAGATTAGAGCTAGAGCTAGAGCTAGAGCTAGAGATTAGAGCTAGAGCTAGAGCTAGAGCTAGAGATTAGAGCTAGAGCTAGAGCTAGAGCTAGAGATTAGAGCTAGAGCTAGAGCTAGAGCTAGAGCTAGAGATTAGAGGTAGAGCTAGAGCTAGAGCTAGAGATTAGAGCTAGAGATTAGAGCTAGAGCTAGAGCTAGAGCTAGAGCTAGAGATTAGAGCTAGAGCTAGAGCTAGAGCTAGAGATTAGAGCTAGAGCTAGAGCTAGAGCTAGAGATTAGAGCTAGAGCTAGAGCTAGAGCTAGAGCTAGAGATTAGAGCTAGAGCTAGAGCTAGAGCTAGAGATTAGAGCTAGAGCTAGAGCTAGAGCTAGAGATTAGAGCTAGAGCTAGAGATTAGAGCTAGAGCTAGAGCTAGAGCTAGAGCTAGAGATTATATAGATATAGATTTTTTTTTTGAGATAAGGTCTCATTCTGTCACCCAGGCTGGAGTGCAGTGGTGCAATCTCAGCTCACTGCAACCTCTGCCTCCTGGATTCAAGTGATCCTCTCGCCTCAGCCTCTCAAGTAGCTGAAACTACAGGCATGCGCTACCACACCCAGCTAGCTTTTTGTTTTTTTTTTTTTTTTTTTTGAGATGGAGTTTTGCTCTTGTCACGCAGGCTGGAGTGCAATGGCACAATCTCAGCTCACTGCAACCTCTGCCTCCCAGGTTCAGGTGATTCTCCTGTCTCAGCCTCCCGAGTAGCTGGGATTACAGACATCCACTACCACGCCCAGCTACTTTTTGTGTTTTTAGTAGAGACAGGGTTTCACCGTGTTGGCCAGGATGGTCTCAATCTCCTGACCTTGTGATCCACCCGCCTCAGCCTCCCAAACTGCTGGGATTACAGGTGTGAGCCACCGTGCCCGACCTTTTTTTTTTTTTTTTTTTTTTTTTTGAGTTGAAGTTTTCACTCTTGTCGCCCAGGCTGGAGTGCAATGGCATGATCTCAGCTCACTGCAACTTCTACCCCCTGGGTTCAAACGATTCTCCTGCTTCAGTCTCTGAGTAGCTGGGATTACAGGCATCTGACACCACGCCCAGCTAATTTTTGTATTTTTAGTAGAGATGGGGTTTCACCAAGTTGGCCAGGCTGGTCTTGAACTCCTGGGTTCAAGGGATCCACCTGCCTCAGCATCCCAAAATGCTGGGATTACATGGCATGAGCCGCCACATCCGATCAGATTCTGGATATATTTTGAAGGTCATGTTGACAACATTTGCTGATAAACTAGATGTAGAGGTAAGAAGGAAAGAGGAATCAAGGATGGCACTAAGTGTTTTGGCTCAAGTACGATCAAGAGCCATCTGCCACAGATCACCTGGGGACTCATAAAAATGCAGGTCCCTGTCCCCGCCTGGATCTACACAGCTAGCACCTCTGGGTGGGACCAAGGAAACTGCCTTCTAAGTGAGCTGCCCAGAAAAAGACTAGAAACCCAGAGGCAACCATGATCCTCTTCGAGGGAGGGGGGTGGTCGTCTCAGGGTAGAACATTAGAGTGGTTGCAAGACTCCCCAGGTTCAAATCCCGGCCCTGTCATTCCACCTATGTGAGCTGGAATGACACCTTAAATTCTCTCAGCCACAGTTTCTTCATCTGTAACAAGACTATCGATGGTTCCTGCCTCACAGGGCTGACGTAGGGTCTGAATGAGTTCATGTGTATAAAATATATAAAATGGTGCCACCACATACAACTTCCCAATAAGGCAGCTAGAATTAGCATCCAGTTCCAAAGATGATGAATTCTTCTTCTTCTTCTTTTTTTTTTTTTGGACAGTCTTGCTCTGTTGAGGTTGGAGTGCAGTGGTGCAATCTCAACTCACTGCAACTTCTGCCTCCCGGGTTCAAGCAATTCTCCTGCCTCAGCCTCTCAAGCAGCTGGGATTACAGGAGCCTGCTACCATGCCTGGCTAAAAGATGATGAATTCTTAATAATAAAATCCACATCAAAATATTTTCAGGTGTCCGAGGTACATTTTGTTGGTTAAGTGAAACAGAGGATATTGGTCAAGGGAAACATTTCTCTGTTGCTTGATTTTTTCCATCTTGTGTAATTAATTAAAATTGTTTAATTCAAAAATAAAATAATGTTTTAAAAATAGCTGTAGTGGGCCAGTCTTGGTGGTTCACACCTGTAATGAGCACTTTGGTTGGCAAAGGCAGGAAGATCACTTGAGCTCAGGAGTTCAAGACCAGCCTGAGCAACATAGGGAGACCCCCATCTCTACAAAAAATCTCGAAAAAAATTAGCTGAGCATGGTAGCACATGCCTGTGGTCCCAGATACTCGGGAAGGTAGATGATTCAATATGTATGTATAAGTAAGCTCAAGCATCATAAAAGTATTAGCTATTATTATTTGGCCAAACATGAGGAGTCAGAGACGTTTTCCCAAGGGGGAACTTTTAGTTGGTTTTTGAAGTATGAGTAGGAGCTCACTGGGTGACAAAAAGTCATACTTCCTTTCATTTTCTTAGTCAAGACCCTCCGTTGAGGCATGCTGTGTTCCAGATCTTGTGCTGGGAGATCCCAGGGGCCTAACATGAGTCTGACTCTGAACTATGTGGAGCTACTGGTCCCAGGGATGGATCAGACCCGAGCCCTTTCCTCTAGTGCCTCCAAGCTGGTAGGAGAGGCAGACAGGGATCTAATTCAGGGTGACCAGGGTAAGCAGAGAGAGGAACAGAGTGAGTAATGGACTCCTAGCAGGTCAGCACTGAACAAAAGCTTTGAAATGGCTAGTCTGACCCCCCTCTCCCATTTACTAAAGCCTGGAGAGGGACAGGTCTTGCTCAAGATTACACAGAATGAATAAATATCCTGATCTTGGAGTCTGGGGATTTCAAGGACCAAATGAGATGCCAGAGATGCAGACCTGCCCCCTCGCAGACCCTTCACCCAGATGCCCAACACACCCCAAATCCCCACTCAAATCTGCAGACCGCCCCCTGGCCCCGCAGACAATGATGCTGTCAGAGATATCTGCTGCCCTAGCCCTCAGGCTCAGAGACCCACTTATCCCTCACCCACATGCACAGCACACATCCCTGCAAGCCCTCATTATCCTATGTGCCCTGTGCTGGGTCAGGCTGGACACAGACATGACTCAGCTGCAGGTTGAGCCCTGGAAGGGCTGCTAGTGTGGAAAGGTACCAGGAGACAGAGCATCCCAACCCAGTGTGAAGAGTATGTGGAAGCCGTGGCAGGGCATGGGATGGGAGGAGGGTGAGATGAGGGAATCCTTAACACACTTTGTACCTTGGGAAGTTCACCTGGAGTTTCCTGGCATGGGGAGATGGAGAGTGGGAGTAACGGGCAGAAAGCACAGCATACGTGAAGCCACAAAAGCATGAAACACTATTTATTCCTTCATCCATCCATCCATTTATCCATTATCCATCATCCATCCATCCATCCATCCATCCATCCATCCATCCATCCATCCATCCATTTATCATCCATCTATCCATTTATCCATCCATCTGCCCATTTATCCATTCAATTATCCATTTATCCATCCATCCACCCATCCATTTCTCCATCCATCTATCCATCCATCCATCCATCCATCCATCCATCCATCCATCCATTCATCCATCTATCCATTTATCCATCCATCCATCCATCATCAATTTATCCATCCATCCATCCATCCAACCATCCATTTATCCATCTAGCTATCCATCTATCCATCTATCCATCCATCCATCCATCTGCCTATCTGTCTGTCCCTCTGTCCATCTGTATGTTTATCTGTTCATGCACTTATGCATTAATCAATTCTTCCATCCATCTTATTTATTTATTCATTGTGTATATCATTCATTCATTCATTCATTCATGTATCCATCTATTCAAATGATCATCTGCCCCCTCATTCATCCATTTATTTATCCACTTATCAGTCACACATGCATCTATTCATATATTTATCAGCATCAGCTGTCATATGATCCTTCCTCACCAACACCTCCTCAGAGAGCCTTTCCAAACTCTTTCTAAAATAATACCCGGCTGCCTTGCCTCTATTACCCTTCTTTTTATTTTCATCACAGCCTTGACCCAGACTTGCCACTTTGCCCTGTAATTGTGTGTTTACTTGTTCAGTATCTGTGGCTATCGTGAGAACATGATCATTTATTCAATGAGTGTTCCTCTCTTTTTAAAATTTAACTTTTAGGGGTACCTGTGCAGGTTTGTTATTAGGTAAATTGTGTGTCACAGTGGTTTGGTGTAAGGATTATTTCATCACCCCAGTAATAAGCATGGTAGCCCAGACAAATATTTCTTGAGCATCACTGTGTGCCAGGCTCTGTTGTAGACACTGGGGATAACAGAGACAAAATCCCCTTCTGCATGAAGCTGACATTCTAGTGGTGATGTCAGACAATAAACATAAACATAAAGGTAGTAAATAAATTATAAGGCAGGTTGGAAGAAGGGTGCTGTGGTAAAAGAAAGCATAGAGCCAAATGAGGGTGTCAGGGGTCCAGGGGGATGGGTGCTCAAGGAAGACCTCACCAAGGAGGTGATAGCTGAGCAAAGACTCGGGGGAGAGAAGGGGCCCAAGCGGTTATCCAGGGGAAAAGCATTGCAGTGAGAGAATGGCACATGAAAAGGCCCTGAGGCAGGACTGAGCCTGGTGTGTTTTGGGGACATTAAGAAAGCCAGTGTGGCTGGAATGGAATGAGGAAGGAAGAGAGAGCAAGAGGTGGGGGCAGAGAGGGCAGAGAGGGGACAGAGGGGACCAGATGGAGCAGGGCCATGTGGGTGAAGACTGTGTTTTCACTCTGAGTGTAACCAGAGCCAGAGGAGGATTCTGAGCCAGGGAGAAACGGGATCCAACTTAGGCAGGATGTGGTTCCCTCTGCCTGCCATTTAGGGAGTAGATTAATACCTGAGTTTTGTGAGAGCCAGGATCATGTCTTTCCACCTGTCGCCTCCTCTGTGTCTGGGTGAAGTCTGGGTGGGGCACAGTGGCTCACACCTGTAATCCCAACGGTTTTGGAGGCCAAAGTGGGAGGATCACTTAGGCCCAGGAGTTCCAGACCAGCCTGGACAACACAGCGAGACCCTGTCTCTACAAAATCTTTAAAAAAAAAAATTAGCCAGGGCCAGGCGCAGTGGCTCACGCCTGTAATCCCAGCACTTTGGGAGGCCGGGGTGGGCGGATCATGGGGTCATGAGTTCAAGACCAGCCTAGCCAACATGGTGAAGCCCCGTCTCTACTAAAAATACAAAAAAAAAAAAAAAAAAAAAATAGCTGGGCGTGGTGGCACACGTTTGTAATGTAATCCCAGCTACTCGGGAGGCTGAGGCAGGAGGATCGCTTGTACCCGGGAGGCAGAGGTTGCAGTGAGCCGAGATCGCGCCACTGCACTCCAGCCTGGGGGACAGAGCAAGACTCTGTCTCAAAAAAAAAAAAAAAAAAAAAAAATTAGCTGGGCATGGTGGCAAGTGCCTGTAGTCCCAGCTACTCAGGAGGCTTAGTTGGAAGGATGGCTTAAGCCCAGGAGATTGAGGCTGCAGTGAGCCATGATTGTGCCACTGCACTCTGGCCTGGGTGACAGAGTGAGACCCCATCTCAAAAACAAACAAACAAACAAACAAAACAACAACAACAACAAAAACGAAATAACAAAAAACGGGGGTCTGCAAACCACAGACTATAGCCCACTGGCCAAATTCCTCCTGTCTGTATGAATAAAGTTTTATTGGAACACTACCTCACCTATTCATTTGCATATTGTCTGGCTGCTTTTATACTACAAGGACAGCGTGGAACAATTAGAGCCAAGGCTTCTGTCCCGCAAAGCTGAAACTATCTACTGTCTGGCCTTTTACATGAAGAAGTTTGCTGACCCCTGGTCTAGAACAATGCCTGGCACACGGTAGGCAGTCAAAAAAAAATTATTGCAGAACGGAACCTGTCACTCATCTGTGACCCACACGGGGTTGCTAGCTTGCTCTTGTCTCAGAGCCAGTTCCAGCTCTGAGTCACATGCAGGAAAACAACAGCCCAGCTACCAAAAATAAAATACTGGAACCATTCAAGTCTTTGCTGCAGAGAAAATGCCCAGGCAGGATTGCAGGCAGGACTCAAGGCAAAATTTAGCACCCTCTTCCTCCTTTTGCTCTAGTAAGACTCAGGCCCCTTTCCCTCCACCAGGCATGGAAACTGCTCCCTAATTTTTTTTTGCTCAAAAATTCCCCCCAAACTCTCTTCCACAAAGCTGCCCTGTCCTTGGTTTTCCCGTCTCTTCCCCTTTCAACTCCAACTTTTTATCTTCTTTTTCTTTTTTTCTCACCCTGTCTTTTGGTGCTGACAGCTTTTTATTTTCATCAGCTTAGCTCCTTGCTGGCTTTCCCCACACCTGTGCTGCTCCTTACTCAGGTTCTGCATAACAAGGTCACGTCTGGGGGCTGTGCCAGCTGGTGGGAATCCAGCTTCCCTGGAGGCTCAGAATGCCCCCATATTCCCCTTTCCTTTTCTCCAGCACACACCCGTCGTGGTATTCCATCCCCCTTCACGGTCTGGGTTCCCTCTCTGCTGCAGCTGATACCCACAGGACCCACAGAGGGATCAGCCCTGGACAGCCAAGGACTCACAATTTAATGTGAATGATCCCAGTGCCTGGAGTTCAGAGAGGGATGGCTGATGGGGTGGCCTTGATCCCTGAGATAATGAGTTTGGGGCTTTATCCTGAGGACCTTCTCTGGCAGGCCTGGATGGAGGACAGATGGAGAACTTAGAGGCAGTGGAGTGCCTCCTTTGGACTTGATTTTCTGGGCCTCAGCCTCCCTCTGCTAGCTTTGTGCAGCCCAAGCTCTACAGGCGGACTACATTGATTCGAATTCAGGCTCTGCCATCTTTAAACTGTGCAGACTACATTGATTTGAATGCAGGCTCTGCCACCTTTAAACTGTGCAACCTTGGCCAGCTGTGCCTCAGCGTCCTCATCTGTAAAATGGGTTTGACGTTAGTACTTACCACTTAGTGTTATCAGGAGGATTATAGGATTTAACACACAGAAGGGGCTTAGAACTGTGCCTGGAACACAGTAAGCACTCAATAAATACCAGCAACTTTCAACGTGCTGATACAGGCATCCAGCTCATAGAATGCCCTCCGCAAAAGAAAACTCATTACTATCACTCAGTGATGTCATCAATTACTTCATAGACTGAGCAGAATTGATGACATCTCCAATTATGAGGTCAACTTAGAACCTGGTGGGCATCATGATATCACAAGTTGCCAGGTAAATCTACCTGGGTAATCCCAGGCTAAATCTAGCCCTGGGTAGTGTTGATGACATCACCAGTTACCAGGCAGATTATAGTTAAAATGTGGGTGCCCAGTGCCTTCTTTCCTGTTTGAAATTCTGTTGTGTCCCAGTCCACGCTCTTTCCTAGGACCGTTGGGAACAGGACTTTCATGTCTCTAGATCTCAGTTTTTCTTTCTTTCTCTCTTTTTCTTTCTTTCTCTCTTTCTTTCTTTTCTTTCTTTCTTTTTTTTTTTTTTTTTTTTGAGATAGAATCTCACTCTGTTGCCCAGGCTGGAGTGCAATGGCACAATCTTGGCTCACTGCAAACTCCACCTCCCAAGTTCAAGTAATTCTCCTGCCTCAGCCTCCCAAGTAGCTGGGACTACAGGCGCCTGCTATCACACCTGGCCAATTTTTGTATTTTTAGTAGAGATAGGGTTTCACCATGTTGGGTAGGCTGGTCTCAAACTCCTGGCCTCAGGTGACCCTCCCACCTCAGCCCCGCAAAGTGCTGGGATTACAGGGGTGAGCCACCATGCCTGGCATGGACCTCAGTTTTCTATCCATCAAATGGGAATAATAAAAGCACCAGCCTCGTAGGGTTGTGGAGAGAATCCAATGAGTTAATACATAAAAGGGCACAATGTCCAGCACACAGTCAGCACTCCATACACAGCAGCACTCATTATCTTTACTGTAGGATGTTTTCATGGAGAACATTCCAGCCAGAGTGACAGGAGCCCTCAGCTCTGTCTTGGTTAAGACAGATTCAGGGGTCTGATCCACAGGAGTTGGAGCCCAGATCCACCACTAGCAGTAGTCAGAAGACCCTGGACATGTTGCTGGCCTATAAAGTGGGGTAATGACCGTGCCAGCCTCACGGGGCTGGCATGAGGATGCACTGACATAATGACAGTCATGTTTCCAATGCACAATCAGACCTCACAACCATGAACTGTGTTATTACTGTGGGTACTCTCAGAAAGGTCCTTTTCTCCCCAGGATGTTGTTTCCCCACCTGCAAAGAAGTGGAGAAGTGGAAGGTGGCTGTGGCGATCTCAAAGCCATGGCAATCTTGACACTATGACCACAGGGACATAGGTCCTGTGATTCACCTTTGCTGTTGCTGAGCAAGTGCATTGGGAGTTGGATGCTCAAATCTGTGTCTGCCCTCAGCACCCAACTCCAGCTTCTCTTGTCTCTTTTCTGCCCATCTCTTATCTCCCAACTTTTCCTTTCATATTTCTTTGGCTTCTTTCTCCTATGCTAGATTTTGTATGTATATAGTTTCTCTCCTGCATGCCGTTTGTAGGACAATAAATGACAATAGTCATGATAATCAGTATTTTCTTTTTCTTTTCTTTCTTTCTTTTCTTTTCTTTTTTTTTTTTTTTTTTTTTTGAGATGGAATTGCTCTGCCACCCAGACTGGACTGCAGTGGTGCTATCTCCGCTCACTGCAACCTCCGCCTCCCAGGTTCCAGCGATTCTCCTGCCTCAGCCTCCCGAGTAGCTGGGACTACAGGCGTGGGCCACTATTCCTGGATAATTTTTGTATTTTTAGTAGAGACAGGGTTTCACCATGTTGGCCAGGCTGCTCTCGAACTCCTGACTTCAAGTGATCTGCCCGCTTCAGCTTCCCAAAGTGCTGGAATTAGAGGCGTGAGCCACTGCTCCTGGCCAGTATTTTCTTATTCAGCCTTTTCCCTAGTGCCAGGACTGTACTAAGAGCTTTGTAGGCACTAATTCACTTAATCCACTCAATACAAGCACTCATTACTATCTACTCAACAAACGCTTATTAAACACCTACTGTGTGCCAGGCACTGAGGATTCGGCACTGAACAAAATAAAGATTTTTGTCCTCGTGGGACTTAAATTCTAGTGAGGAGACAGATGATAAACAGATAAATTAGCAAACACTCCCAGTGCTATGAGAAAAAGCAAAGAGGGGTCAAACGAGAGAGAGTGATGAGAGGAACTGTTTTATATAGGATGGCCAGGAAAGGCCTCTTGGAAGAGGTGATATTGGAGCAGAACGGATGATGTGGGAGGGAGGCTGTCATGCAAAACCTGGGGAAGAGCATTCCTGGTGGACCCAACAGAGAATG
The DNA here is from genome assembly GCF_028885625.2 of Pongo pygmaeus. NCBI lineage: Eukaryota > Metazoa > Chordata > Mammalia > Primates > Hominidae > Pongo > Pongo pygmaeus. The sequence continues at coordinate 56,290,126 of NC_072393.2, forward strand.
CAAAGGCCTTGGGGCAGCACCAGGCCTCAGGAGTGTCTGAGAAATTGAGCCAGTGTGGCTGGAGCAGTGTGAAGGGGAGGGCCTGGGGGTGAGATCAGAGACAGCAAAAGGGCCAGCCACATCCTGCAGGACCTCATTGGCTGTGGTGAGTTCTTAGACTTTTATTGAGTGAAATGGGAGCCATAGAAGGCTCTGAACAGAGGAAAGACCCCATCTGAATAGAGTAGACTGTGGAGAGAGCAAGGGTGAAGGCAGACAGTCCATCACTCCCATTTTACGGGTGCAGAAAGAAATGGAATCTCAAAAAAGTCCAGCAACTGGCCTGAGCCCACACAGCTGCTGAGCAGCCGAGCCAGGCTGGCAGGCCACCTCGGGTTCAGTGGAGCCATTCCTTTGTGCCCTTGGCTCTTTTTATTTTCCTTTTAAATAGAGATGGGGCCTATGTTGCCCAGGCTGGTCTTGACCTCCTGGGCTCAAGTGATCCTCCCGCCCTGGCCTCCCAAAGTGTTGGGATTACAGGTGTGAGCCACGGCACCCTTCCAACCTTGGGAAGTCTTTTGGCTCTCCTGAGCCTCAGTTTTCCCATCTGCAAATTGTAAATGGGGAATCATTACCACGTTTGGGCATAGCATGGTGGTTAAAAGCACAACTTCTGGTTGGATCTGAGTCCTTGCTCTGCCATCGGCCAGCTCTGTGACTTTCTGCAATTAACACCCTCTTTCTAAGCTTGGGGTTACCTCATCTAGAAGATGAAGATCTTAATAGCACCAATTTCAAGGGCTTCGTTGTAAGGATTAAATGAGATCATGCAGGTAACGCGCTTAGCACAGCTCCCGGTCTACATCGGGGTGCTCGATAAACGATCATTGTTATTCTGATGGTATCACGGCCCACACCTCCCCGGTGGGTGAGAGCCTGGGAGGGTGCCTGGTACATGGTCTACGTTCGACAAAAGTGAATTCTCTCTCCTGTCCCTCCTGCCCGCCGGCTCCCGGGGGACCCAGGCATTCCGGCCTTCGGCCGGCCCCCCCACGCCGGCCCTTACAAAGGCCCCCATTCATGACTTGCGCACAAAGCGGCCCATTCACCCTGGCCCCTTGGGCCTCCCGCCCCCGGCCGCCCCCCGCGCCTCGCTATTGGTGGCGCCCCGTGCCCATCAGGCCTCGGCTTCCACCCCCGACCGCGCCGCCTAGCTCCGCGCCCGGGCCGTGTTCTTTTCCCACGGCTGGCACCCTTCGACAACTTCTGATTGGCCCCGCCCGCCAGGCGCTCCTTTTGACTGGCGGCTCCCGTCCCCCCCAGGGCGGGGCCATAGCTTGCCGCAGCGGGCGCCGATTGGCCCCTGCTGCGCTCGTGGGGGCGGGGCTGTCCTGGCGGACACGCCCCTCTTTCTCCCCAGGCCGAAGCCTCGGGACGGCCCTGGAAGCCGGTGAGTGCCCGGGGCCGGCAGCCCTCCGGGGGCGGCAGAACGGGACTGGGCCAGGGAAAGCTGGAGCCTGGGGGCTGCGATCGGGGCCCGGGAGCCCGGGCAGGCGGCCGGGGACGGAGGGGAGGTGACGCGGACACTCACCTTGGGCGCGCAGAGGGACGGCGGCGAGGGAGGTGGTGGTGGGGGGGGCGGGACGTCTACACTCCCCCAACTCCAGTTGCCAACGTGTGCGAGGCCCGGTCGGGGTCCTCGCTGGCAGCCCCGGGCCTGTTCCGCAGAAGGGGAAACTGAGGCTGTCTTTGGAACTTCGGCCGCTTTAATACCTGAGTCATCGCCTCCAGTCCCCCGCCCCCAGCATGACATGTCTCTGTTCTCACGTGTCAGAATTGGAGGCCAGAGAGAGGGGTCGTGACTGGAAGAGGCGGAGAGGTAGGGAAGGACATATTGAGAACCTACGATGTACTTGGACACTTTTATTTTTTATAACTAAATAATTTCCTTTCCTTATCGTGTTGACTCGAGGTGAGTTATACTGTACCCATTATACAGAGAGGGGAAGGCTGAGACTGGACCGAATTGGTGACTGCAGGGGGACCTGGTGGAGAAGAACCCACTCCGGAGACCAACTGTCTGCTGGGTCCTTTAACCTTTTCAATCCCACAGGAGTCCCCTAAGGAAAGCGGTGGTCCCTGTGGCACAGATGGGGAAGTAGGTTGGTACTAATCACCAACTGGGATGCAGAAATTGATGTCTTTAGGGACCTGCTACAAGTTCTTTCCAGACCCCCTCCTTTAGAATGGCAGAAAACGGTCTAGGCTTGAATTCCAGACCTCCCTCTTATACTATGTGATCTTGAGTGCCTTACTTTGACCCTTCCTGCCTCAGTTTCCACATCAGAGAAATGGACATGCTGATCACCCCTATGTCATTGGTTGTTGAGATTATTCTAGGCCGGGCACAGTGGCTCAGGCCTGTAATCCCAGCACTTTGGGAGGTGGAAGCGAAAGAATCGCTTGATTCCAGGAGTTCGAGACCAGCTTGGGCAACACAGCGAGACTTCGTCTCTACAAAAAGTAAAAGAGTTAGCTGGGCGTGGTGGCGTGACCCTGTTGTCCCAGCTACTCGGGAGGCTGAGCAGGGAGGATCGCTTGAGCCCAGGAGGTCAAGGCTGCAGTGAGCCATGATCGTGGCACTGAACTCCAAGCTGGGCAATAGAGACCCTGTCTCTCCCTCTTTTTTTTTTTTTTTTAAATCATTTTATGATCTCAAAGAGCTGTTCTAAGAGGAGAAAATACCCGACACATAGTAGGTACTCTTATCACCATGTAGTCTTTATTGCACTCCCGAGACTGAAGCTCAGGACAGAGTACCATTGTCCTCTTCTTTGGTACTCTTACTGTCTATAGATTTTGTTGTTCCGCAGTTGGGAAACTGAGGCTCAGGGAGATTAATGATGAAGCACTGGGCTGGGGAACTTTGTGAACGTCGTTTTATTAATTTCACTGGCCGCAATTGACAGCAGGGAAAGCTGAGGCCCAGGAAGCTCCAGCGGGGTTTGAATCCCGGGAATCCTCAGCCTTCTCCGCGGCGGGCCCTCGACCTTTGCCCTCCATAAGGGGGAGGAGCCCCTGGCGCCGCCGCCGCCGCCGCCGCCCACCTGGCAACAGGCTCAACCCCCGCCTTCCCCCGGCCCCAGTCAGAGGCCCTGAAGCTCCAGGCCCGCCCCGTTCCCAGCCGGGCAGGTGCTGGGTGACATCAGAGCCGGGCTCCCGCCCCGTGACGCGACGGGGCCCCGCCCTGCGCTGGACCGCGGAGGTCGCCGCACCTGAAGAGAACGGGGATTCCCGCGCCCTCTCCCCATCTCCCCGCTCCGGTCGGCGCCCCCAGGTAGCCCCGAGGATCTGCGAGTTGAGGGGGCGGCGACACAGGCGCTTGGGTCCAGGGGAATGGGTATTGGGTCCTTGGACTCCTGGATCTGAGAAGGGGCCTTGGGGGCCGGCTGTCCCAGGTCTGAGGAAGGACTGCGCCGCGAGCCCGAACTTCTGGGTCTTGGGGGAGGAAAGGACTGGGGCCAGGACTGCGGAGCTGGGGTCTTAGGGGAGGAGGGGTCTGCAAGCCCGGATTCCTGGGTCTGTAGGAGCAGGGGCTGGGGGCCTGAACTTCTGGGTCTGAGACAGGAGGGCATTGAGTACTGGGACTCCGGAATCCCAGCGCTAGAAGCCAGCCAGGGTCAGAGGGCTGGATGCCAAGGGCCCCAACCTCTGCCCCAGGGCGGATCCCTGGCTGCTTTTCTTTTTCAAGCCCAGCAGTCTCGGCTCCTCCCAGGGCAGGTGCTTTCACCTGCCCAGGTGACAGTAATTAGCCCTGGCAGAGTGTTCCTGCTGGTTGAGGAAGGGTAGGGCAGCCAGAGAGGCTCCGCCACTTGGAGCCAAGGCCTGCAGGCCCTGCCCGCCCTGTCAGGGCTGTGATCCATCTTCAGAACTCAGCATCCTCACCTCTAGCCCAGCTGCAGTGAGGTGAGGGGGTCTGCACTTCTCGGTCCATACGAGGAGGGGGCTGGGGGCTCAGACTCCTGGGTCCTAGGAGAGGAGGAGGCTGGGAGCTCGGACTCCTCAGCCTGGGGAAGGAAAGGGCTGGGGGCTTGGACTCTTGGCTCCAGGGAGGAGAGGCATAGGGCATAGGGTGATTGCAAAAACTCCTAAACCCTTCCTGGTCAAAGGCCACAGGGCTGGAGAGGAAGTGGATGGGGTGGGGTGAGGTGGGTGGGGGTGAGGGTAAAGTCCCAGGGATGGAGTTTGGGTCCAGTGTATCCGGGTCACACTGGAGGTCTGGGGTGAGCCTTGACGATTTGGGGGCCACGGGGTGGAGAAACTCCCTGTTGCATTCAGAGTGCAAGGGTCCAGCGTTTGAGGCCTGAGAGCCTCAGGGCCAAGAGTCACTGGAAGCTGGAGCTGCTGGGCTCCGGGATAGGCGGAGAGGGTCTGAGAGGAAGTGGGTCCTCTGAGCGGAGCTGAGATTCCCGTGCGAGAGGCTTGACGGAAAGGCAGGAGTCTGTTGGGACCAGATCCAGGGATGCCTCCAGGGCAGCTGGGCATTTAGAAGGGCTTCTCCAGGGGTATGTGGGAGCGAGGTGGGGACAGCAGGGGCATATAGGTCTATTGGGCAGAGGTGAAGTCCTGCTGTTGGGGAGACAGAAATCTCCCATTGTTTCTGTGACTGATGTGGTGGGGCAGTGATGGGGACGTTTGAGGCAGTGGATGAGAGTAGGGGCCGGGTGTGGTGGCTCATGTCTGTAATCCCAGCACTGTGGAGGCCAAAGCAGGAGGATCACTTGAGCCCAGGAGTTTGAGATCAGCCTGGGTAACATAGTGAGACCCTGTCTCTACCAGAAAAAAAAAAAAAAAAAGGCTGGGCCTGATGGTGCGCACCTGTGGTCCCAGCTACGCAGGAGGCTGAAGTGGGAGGATCACTTGAACACAGGAGTTGAGGCTGCAGTGAGCTGTGATTGTGCCACTGCGCTCCAACTCCAGCCTGAGCAATAGAGCGAGACCTATCTCTAAGAAAAAAAAGAGCGAGCGAGAGAAAGAGAGAGAGAGTAGGGGCAGACTTCTTTAGCAGGAGGGGGCCACGCAGGATAGGGAGAATATTTTTCCTGCCTGGTGCTTGGACCGCGTTGGAATTGCCACTACTGCCCATGGCCCCCTGGATGGTGGGAGGGGCCTAACACATTCTAGTTCCCCCAGCACCTGGTTGCCTCAGAGATAGCTGGAGCTGGATCCACCCCTAGGCCAGGAGCTCCTTGAGGCAGGGCTCCCACCCTACTCTTCTCTGGATCCTCAGGCCCACTCAGGGCGGAGTCTCGTTCTTGAAAGTCCTCAGAGAGTTGAATGAATGGAGCCAGTCTCCCCATTTTATGGAGAAAGAGCCAGGTTCCGGAGAAGGAAGGAATTGTTCACTGAAGCAGTGAGATTCGAATCTATTCTGCAGGCATGAGATAGGCGTGACCAGAGGTGGTCAGGGAACCTGAATGACAAAAATCAGGTCAATTCCCGCCCTGGGCTCATATCTTAGAGTAAAAGCAACGTTGTACCTTTTGTCACCTGTCTTACATCCCCTCCCACCCTCTGCCCCTCGATCATTTGGCTCTAGCCACGCTGCCCACCTCACAGTGACACAGCCACACAGATGCATTGTGGCCCAAGGACCTTTGCACTGCTGTCTGGAATGATTTTTCTCCCAACAACCCCCTTGCTCGCTCCTGTCATCTCCCTTGGGTCTTCATTTAAATGCCACGCCAGAGAGGCCCTCCCTGGCCACCCTAATGAAAACTTCAACATCCTCAACCCTAACATTCCCTGTCCCCTGGTTTATTCCTCCCCTTGGCATTTATCACCATTTAACGTACTATCTGGCCGGGCATGGTGGCTCGTGCCTGTAATCCCAACACTTTGGGAGGCCCAGGCGGGCGGATCACCTGAGGTTAGGAGTTCAAGACCAGCCTGGCCAACATGCTGAAACCCCATCTCTACTAAAAATAAAAAAATTAGCCAGGCGTAGAGGCATGCGCCTGTAATCCCAGCTACTTGGGAGGCTGAGGCAGGAGAATCTCTTGAAACTGGGAGGCAGAGGTTGCAGTGAGCCAAGATCAAGCCACTGCACTCCAGCCTGGGTGACAGAGCAAGACTCTATCTCAAAAAACAAAAACAAACAAACAAAAAACCCCCAAAAACCCACCAAACATACTATATTTGGTTTCTGTAAAAAAACAAAAAAGAGAGAATTTTTAAAAAACAAAAACCATACTATCTAATTTACATTTTTAATCTTTTTATCTGTCTCCTGGGGTTAGAGCAGCTCTGTCCAATAGCAATATAATACAGGCCAGATGTGTAATGTAACATTTTCTAGTAGCCACATTTAATGATAAAAATAAAAAGGAACGGATAACATTAATTTAATAATATATTTTATTTAACCCAGTAGATGAAAATATTATCATTTCAGCATGTCATCAAATATTTAAAATCTCAGCAAACTATCTTTTTGTTGTACTAAGTCTTGGAAATCTGGCGTGTATCTTACACTTAGAACTCCAAATGGGGATATCTATAATTAAATTTTAAGATGGGGCTCGGTGGTTCACACCTGTAATCCCAGTAGTTTGGGGAGCCAAGGCAGGAGGACCGCTTGAGCCCAGGAGTTTGAGACGAGTTTGAGCAACATAGAAGACCCTGTCTCTACAAAATAAATTTAAAAATTAGTAGGCATGGTGGCATGCCTGTTAATACATTTATTTTTTAATTAATAAATTTCAGACATGGATCACCTGAGGCCAGGAAGTCGAGGATGTGGTGAGCCATGATTGCACTGCTGCACTCCAGCCTGAGCAACAGAGTGAAACCCCATCTCAAAATAAAATAAAATAGATTGAATTTAAATGAATGAAATTGAAAATGTGTTTCCTCAGTGACACATGCCACATTACAAGTGCCCGGTAGTGCACAGGTGATGGTGGCTCCTGCACTGGACAGCCCGGGGCTAGAAAGTAAATTTTTAGAGGCAGGTGTCTTCTTCCAGCTTGTCCGTTGCTCCATTGTCAATGCCCAGAACTGAGCATGGCCAGGTGTGGTGGCTCACGCCTGCAATCCCAGCACTTTGGGAGGGTGAAGAGGGTGGATCACTTGAGGTTAGGAGTTCAAGACCTGCCAGGACAACTCATTTCTACAAAAATTGAAAATAATTGGCTGGGCGCGGTGGCTCACACCTGTAATCCCAGCACTTTGGGAGGCCGAGGCGGGCGAATCACGAGGTCAGGAGATCGAGACCATCCTGGATAACACGGTGAAATGCCGTCTCTACTAAAAATACAAAAAAATAGCCGGGTGCGGTGGCAGGCGCCTGTAGTCCCAGCTACTCAGGAGGCTGAGGCAGGAGAATGGCGTGAACCCAGGAGGCGGAGCTTGCAGTGAGCCAAGATCACGCCACTGCACTCCAGCCTGAGCGACAGAGTGAGACTCCATCTCAATAAAAAAAAAAAAAAAAAGAAAATAATTAGCTGGGGCCGGGTGTGGTGGCTCATGCCTATAATCCCAGCACTTTGGGAGGCCGAGATGGGCAGATCACCTGAGGTCAAGAGTTCGAGACCAGCCTGGCCAACATGGTGAAACCCTGTCTCCACTAAAAATACAAAAATTAGCTGGGTCGTGGTGGCAGACGCCTGTAATCCCAGCTACTCGGGAGGCTGAGACGGGAGAATCACTTGAACCCCGGATGCCGAGTTTGCAGTGAGCTGAGATCATGCCATTGCACTCCAGCCGAGACTCCGTCTCAAAAAAAAAAAAAGAACTGACCCTCTGAGCCTGGTTCACAGCCTAGCTTATTAAAGAATGAATGAGTGCCTAGAGAGGTGAATGAATGAAATGAGTAAGCTAGGTCTGTTAACCCACTTTGCAGAAGTATGGCAAGAGGTCTGGTAAAGGAAGGCAGAGGTGGCTGCCTGGGGAATTTGGGGTAGGGAAGGGAGGCCCGGGGGACGGAGCCCCATCTGACCCCCACCCTCTTTCTCTGCCCCCTGCAGACCATGGCAGCCGTGACCATGTCGGTGCCCGGGCGGAAGGCGCCCCCCAGGCCAGGCCCAGTGCCCGAGGCGGCCCAGCCGTTCCTGTTCACACCCCGCGGGCCCAGCGCGGGTGGCGGGCCCGGCTCGGGCACCTCCCCGCAGGTGGAGTGGACGGCCCGGCGTCTCGTGTGGGTGCCTTCGGAGCTTCACGGGTTCGAGGCGGCGGCTCTGCGGGACGAAGGCGAGGAGGAGGCGGAGGTGGAGCTGGCGGAGAGCGGCAGGCGGCTGCGGCTGCCGCGGGACCAGATCCAGCGCATGAACCCGCCCAAGTTCAGCAAGGCCGAGGACATGGCCGAGCTGACCTGCCTCAACGAGGCCTCGGTCCTGCACAACCTCCGGGAGCGGTACTACTCGGGCCTCATCTACGTGAGTGGGCTCCTGCTGGGGGGCGCGTGCGGCGGGGTTGCTGCCGGGTGGGGAGCCAGGTCCACACCCCGGCTCCCCTGCATTAACTCGAGGCTGTTTATCATCTGTATCCCATGTCCCGTGACTGTTCCTACACTTACTTGGTTGCCAAATTGTGAATTGTTGGATTACTAGGACAGCCTCAGAACCTACTGGGGACATCGCATGATACATATGGTAGATAAACTGTATTATTTTCCTAAAGTATAAAACGTTCCAGTTTCTCAGATATAACTCATCCCGAGTTTTAAGGAAGGGAAACAGATGTGTGACAATCATTAATGTGAATCACTGAGTATAGAAATATGTTGCTTGAGGTTCAAGACCAGCCTGGGCAACAAAACGAGACCCTATCTCTTAAAAAAAAGATAAATTAGCCAGGTGTGGCAGTGACCCGTGCCTTTAGTCCCAGCTTCCAGGAAGGCTGAGGCAGGAGGATCACTTGAGCCCAGGAGGTCAAGGCTGCAGTGAGCTATGATGATACCACTGCACTCCAGCCTGGGTGACAGCACAAGACCCCGTCTCAAAAAAAGACAAAAAGCAAAAAACCATATGCTAGGCTCTGTGCTAAATGCCTATCTATTAATTCATTCAATCTCACCATAGGAAAGATAGAGTCTATTATTATTACCATTTTACCTAAGAGGCAAATGAGGCCCAGAGAGAGTTAATAATAAAAATGAGCATTTATTAAACATTTACCAAGCATTCTTCCAAGCTTTCTCAAATACATTGCCTCTGTACATTTTCGGAATTATAAAGCATCTGATCCTCATTTTACAGGTAAGAAAACTGAGGCACAGAGAGTTCAGGGTCACACAATTAGACCTGGCAGATCCAGGTAGTCTGGTCCCAAGCATTCTCACTTTGCTGTGGTGCCTCTTAAGATTGAGATGGGGCTGGGAATGGTGGTTCATGCCTGTAATCTCAGTACTTTGAGAGGCTGAGGTGGGTGGATTGCTGGGGCCCGGGAGTTCGAGACCATCCTGGGCATGGCAAAACCCCATCCCTGCAAAAAAAAAAAAAAAATCCAAAAAATTAGCTGGGCATGGTGGCACACTCTTGTAGTCCCAGTTACTTGGGAGGCTGAGGTGGGAGAATCACCTGAGCCCTGAAGGTGGAGGCTGCAGTGAGCTGTGATGGTGCCACTGTACTCCAGCCTGGGTAACAAATCAAGACCCTGTCTCAAACAAAACAAAACAATACAAAAACCCATTGAGAAGGGATTGATGATACTTAGGTTGACTATGGTAGTGTTCCCATGTCTGTGCTAAACATTGGATGTTCATTGCGTTTTTAAAACTCTTTACAGCAAACAGATGGGGTAGAGCGGCGGTTCTTAACCCCACCTCCATCGTAGAATCATTTGGGGAATTCTTAGAAAATACCGGTGCCTGAGCCCCACCCCAGAACTTTCAATCAAGCTCTCTGGGGCTGTGACATGAACATTGGTATTTTTAATAAGCTTCCAAGGAGGTTCTAATGGGCAGCCAAGGGGTTATTAATTTCATTTAACAAAAGAGCAAACAGGATTAGAGAGATTGACAAGGAATGTGGACAATCATAATGAAAAATAATAATAAGAGGAGGCTAGCAAATATTTAATCGAGCACTTGTGATGTGCCAAGCGCTGTTCTAAGTGTGGCGTGTGAGTTATCAGCTTCCCTCTGGGCCAGGGAGTGCTGATATCACCTGATGTTCAGGAATGTTAAGTGACCCACAGCCATGAAGGAATCATGCCAGGATTTGAACCCAGGCAGCTGGTTCCAGAGTCATGCTCCAAAGTCCAGCTTAGACTGGTGGGGTCTCACAGCTTTGCTCCAACATCCACCCCTCTGAGGTTCACAAAGCGGAAGATTAGGATATTTTTATGAAGTCTCACTCCTACTTGGAGATCGAGGCTCTGAGATAAGCAGTGGCTGGCTCAGGGTCCCTCAGCTTGTGGTGGCAGGGGTGGAATTTGAATCGAGGGCTGTTGGACCCTGCCTGGGGTTGGTGTCTTCTCCAGTCTGCACTGGCCCTTTCCAAATCCTCAAACACATTTACTAGCCCTGGAAAAGAGGCCTCTACATGATCCACTCCCCCACATCTCACCCAAGGCCACAGACATCAGGATGACATCCAAAACATGAACCCACTAGTTGCCTTTTATTTGTTTATATATTTTTTTGAGACAGGGTCTCACTCTGCTGCCCAGGCTGCAGTGCAGCAGCATGATCTTGGCTTACTGCAGCCTTTACCTCCTGGGTTCAAGCAACTCTCTTGCCTCAGCCTCCTGAGTAGCTGGGACTACAGGCGCCTGCCACCAGGCCCAGCTAATTTTTGTATTTTTAGTAGAGATGGGATTTCACCATGTTTGCCAGGCTGGTCTCGAACCTCTGAGCTCGAGTGATCCGCCCAACTCAGCCTCTCAAAGTGCTGGGATTACAGGGGTGAGCCACCACATCCGGCCACTCTTTGCCTTTTAATAAATACTCTGAGCGCTCCCAGCAACCTTGTAAGGTATCTGCTGTCATCCCCACTCTGCAGGTGGGGAAACTGAGCCTCAGACTGGGGGGCAGGATATGAACATAAGCCCCACAACTAGGAACCAGCTAAGCTAGAACTTGAAACCAGGTCACTGTGACTGCAGACCCCAGGTCCTAGCCATTGCACAGGAAGATTATTCAGAAAGTTCAGGAGAAAAAGTGGTAGGGCCTGAGCTAAGGTGGTGGCCAGGGAGCCAGACTTTTGGGGCCTAAGAAATGAATGTGAGAGAGAAGATTCTAGAATTCCAGACAGGAAGCAAATTGGGCCTTAATGAAGATCATTAGCACTTAGTGAGTACCTGCTTTCTCTGCTGGGTGCTGTTCTAAATTTCTTTCCAATATGATCTTGTTGACCCCCTCCCCATCCACATCAGGTTGTGAGGTAGGGATTATCACCCTCTTTTTCCCACAGCTTGGAGAGGGGAAGCCATTTGCCCAACAGAAGCTGATAGTGGCTGAAATATTGAGCATGCAGTGTTTCAAGGTCCATGTTCTGTTTTTTGTTTGTTTGTTTGTTTGTTTGTTTTAGACATAGCCTTGCTCTGTCACACAGGCTGGAGTGCAGTGGCATGCTTATAGCTCACTGCAGCTCAACCTCATGGGCTCAAGTGATCCTCCTGCCTCAGCCTCCTAAGTAGCTGGGACTAAAGGTACATACCACCACGCCTGGCTGATTTTTTAATTTGTTGTAGAGACAGCGTTTCACAATGTTACCCAGGCTAGTCTCAAACTCCTGGACTCAAGTGATCCTCTTGCCTGGGCCTCTCAAAGTGCTGGATTTACAGGCTTGAGCCACTGCTGCGCCCAGCTGGGGTTCACATTAAACCCTCTGCATGCCACATGAACTTGTGGATGACTCCCAGGCACCTTATGTAGGAAGCCCTATTTCTGTCCCCATTAGCTAAAGACACTGAGACCCTGAAAGGTTGCTTGCTTGAGCTACCTGGCCTGAAAATGTTACAGGTGTGATTCAAACTCGGCCCTGTTTAAGACCTGTGCTTAATACATGTTTGTTGACCGATCAGCTGATGATGGGGATGGTGGTGTTGTCCAGTGAAAAGTGGGATATCCAGGGCTCCAGAAACCGAGTTTCTCCACTAATAGGCTGTTTGGCTTTGAGTTGCTAAGAGTCTCAGTCCCTTTCCTGGGACCTTTGGGGCAGGGAGGGAACCCCTTTGTAGAACACCCCTCTCTGAGAAACACGGAAGATGCATTATGTGATTTCACACTCAGAACACTTCTAGGTGATGGGTTAAAAGCCGCATTTTCCAGGGCTGGAAACTGAGGTTTAGAGAGGACACATCCTTCATTCAAATTCACACACAGCTCAAAAATGCTGCATCTGAATTTGAACACTGGATGGCTTCAAAGTCTGAGCGATGAGCCTGAGAGTTTGAGGCTGCAGTGAGCCAGGATCGCGCCACTACACTCCAGCCTGGGCGACAGAGCCAGACTCTGTCCCACCTGCCCCCACCAAAAAAGTTTGAGTTAGCCTAGGGCTCCCAGGTAGGATGAGTGATGTAAGAGTCTCCAGACCCATATCTGATGTGCGTTGCATGGGCCCCGCCTCGGCCTGGCTGGTTTTTATCCATGATCTCCCCTAATCCCCACAGCCTTTGTAATGAGGTGGAGAGTGTCGCCCTCGGTTTCCCAAGGAGGAAACTGAGACTATGGGGAAAGTCACCAGGCTGAGGGGAGTGGGGGCAGGTCTGTCTTCAGAGCACTGAGGGCTGGAGCAGCCATTCCTGACCCTTCCGGGAGGGCTTCCCCAGCTGCCTCCCACCCTGTGGGGGTGCACCAGCCTCTGTTCTTTCCCCCCAGCCTTGTTGACCAGCTCAGGTTTCCGTTCCCAGGGTGTTGCCCGGGAAACAAGGTGTGGCTGGCAGGAGGGGCCGGGGTGGGAGGGTGGCGTGGGGAGTGGGTTCCTCCGCCAGCCAGGAGTGGGGGCCGGGGCGCCGGCAGCCATGAGATACCCTCCCAGGGAATGTGGTCCGGCCGCCCCACCCTCTGAGAGCTGGGGGGAGCTCCCGGAGCAGCCCTTTCAGGCAGTGAGGGCAGACACCCAGCAAACCGGTTGTTCCGCTCCTGGCTGGCCACCCAGGCCACCCACCCTCCCACCGTTAGAAGGTTGGCACCTGGGACCAGGCAGCCTGTGGTGGCCACACCCTACTGTGCTGGAGAAGCTCAAGCTCCTTGGGAGCTTAAAACAGTCCTGCTGGCTGGGCACAGTGGCTCATGCCTATAATCCCAGGCATGCCGGGGTGGGAGGATCGCTTGAGCCAGGAGTTCAAGACCAGCCTGGGCAACATAGTGAGACCTGATCTCTACAAAAAGTAAAAATTTAAAAAATTGGCCAAGCGTGGTGGTGCATACCTGTGGTCCCATCTGCTTGGGAGGCTGAGGTGGGAGGATTGTTTGAGCCCAGGAGGTAGAGGCTGCAGTGAGCTGCGTTCATGCCACTGCACTCCAGCCTAGGTGACAGAGTGAGATCCTGTTTCTAAAAAACAAAAGAAAAAGATAGTCCTGCTGCTAACCAGCTTAGAAACCAGCTAGCTGGGTAACTAGTAGAGTAGGTTACCCTACTTTATCACACACAGCTAGACAACACATCTGAATTTGAATCCCGGATGGCTTCAAAGTCGAGCGACAAGCCCAGAGTAGCTAACTAGCTAAGCCACTAAGCAGGTAATTCTCTGGCTAGTTTAGCTAGCTAACTTTAGATAGCTTGGCTAGTTAGCTCTCTGACTGGTTTAGCTAAGTGGCTAACTAGCTCTCTAGCTATATTTAACTGCTTCTGTGAGTGTTGAGCCCCTCTTGCCTACATGATACCCTTGTGAGCTGGATTTGTTCTTAAACTGTTACAGAGTCCTGAGGCCAGGTGTGATGGTTCACACCTCTAATCCCAGCACTTTGGGAGGCTGAGGTGGGCAGATCACTTGAGGTCAGGAGGTCAAGACCAGCCTGGGCAACACAGAGAGACCCCGTGTCTACAAAAAAATACACCGGGTGCGGTGGCTCAAGCCTGTAATCCCAGTACTTTGGGAGGCTGTGGTGGGAGAATTAGTTGAGTTCAGGAGCTCAAGAGCAGCTTGGGCAACGTAGTGAGACCCCGTCTCTACTAAAAATAAGAAAAATTAGCCTAGTGGATTGACACACACTTGTGATCCCAGCTAGTCTCAAGGCTGAGGTGGGAGGATAGCTTTAGTCTAGGAGGTGGAGGCTGCAGTGAGCCATGATTGTACCACTGCGCTCCAGCCTGGGTGACAGAGTAAGACCCTGTCTCAAAGAGAAAAACAAAAAAAAGACTAGGCATGGTCATGTCAGCAGGACTGTTATGTGTCTATTATCACTAGAAACCACAGGTACATTCCTGTTGCATTTCGGTTATTGCAGATGCCACAGGCACCCTTCCAGAGATATTCCATGCATATTCAAATGAATATATAAAAATATATAAAAAGATTCCTCTTCCATCCTTTCTTTTTTTCTTTTTTTTTTGAGATGGAGTCTCGCTCTGTCGCCCAGGCTGGAGTGCGGTGGCGCAATCTCGGCTCACTGCAACCTCCGCCTGCCAGGTTCCAACAATTCTTCTGCTTCAGCCTCCCAAGTAGCTGGGACTACAGGCATGTGCCACCACACCTGGCTAATTTTTTTTTGTATTTTTAGTAGAGACGGGGTTTCACCATGCTGGCCAGGCTGGTCTCAAACTCCTGACCTCTTGATCCGCCCGCCTCAGCCTCCCAAAGTGCTGGGATTACAGGCATGAGCCACCCTGCCCAGCCCTCCTCTTCCATCCTTTCTAATGCAAATGGTAGCTCCTCACTCAGTCCTCAACTTACCTCCTTTTACTTGATATTGATTTGAAGATAGTCCCATGTCTATACACAAGAGCTTTGTAGGAATCCGTTGTATGAAGGTGCATTCAGGTCGTTTCTAGTCTTTTGCTGCTACAAAGAGTGCCTCAACCAGTCACCTCGCCCATCTTCATTTCCTGTGTGTGAGTCCAGGCAGCCACAGGCTGTGACCCAAGTCTGGCTGGCTGCAAAGGCCTTGTTCTCTCTCAGGGAAAATCCTCACCCAGACAGTGCCTTTGTGCAATTTGGAAAGATTCTTTGCTACCATCAGCCTGAAAATGCTCTAACGAACATTCAAATCTACATTGTTATGGTGTAGACATACCATGTGCAGATGCCCTTGTGCAGTGCACGACCTGCTCAGAGGCCCCATGATGCCTTTCAGGCTGTGGGCAGCCATCTGAGACCCTCTCCCCTCTCACCCACTGCAGACGTACTCCGGCCTTTTCTGTGTGGTCATCAACCCGTACAAGCAGCTTCCCATCTACACAGAAGCCATTGTGGAGATGTACCGGGGCAAGAAGCGCCACGAGGTGCCACCCCACGTGTACGCAGTGACCGAGGGGGCCTATCGGAGCATGCTGCAGGGTGAGTGCTTGGTGGGGCTGTAGGCCAGCGAGGCAGCTCTTCAACCGGGGCCTGACCTGGGGCTGCCAGAAGCCAGAGTCGACGTCAAATGACAGCTTGCAGACTTGACTCTGTGGGGCTTCTTAGGGGGCTGGAGGGAACACAAGTAGAGGCCTGAGTGGGTGAGGTGCTAGGTCCTAGAGTCTTTTTACCTGTCTCCATGTTCATCGTCTCTTTTATTATTATTATTATTATCATTATTTTGAGACGGAGTCTTGCTCCATCACCCAGGCTGGAGTGCAGTGGCACGATGTTGGCGCACTGCAACCTCTGCCTCCTGGGCTCAAGAGATTCTTGTGCCTCAGCCTCCCAAGTGGCTGGGACTACAGGCGTGCACCACCGCGCCTGGCTAAGAGATGGGGTTTCACCATGTTGGCCAGGCTGGTCTCAAACTCCTGACCTCAAGTGATCTGCCCACGTCGGCCTCCCAAAGTGCTGGGATTACAGGCATGAGCCACAGTACCTGGCCTCTTTTTAAATTTTTAAATAAATTAATTTGTTTTTGGCCAGGCACGGTGGCTCACACCTGTAATCCCAGCACTTTGGGAGGCCGAGGTGGGCGGATCACAAGGTCAGGAGATCGAGACCATCCTGGCTAACAAGGTGAAACCCTGTCTCTACTAAAAATACAAAAAGAATTAGCCAGGCGTGGTGGTGGGCGCCTGTAGTTCCAGCTACTCGGGAGGCTGAGGCAGGAGAATGGCGTGAACCCAGGAGGCGGAGCTTGCAGTGAGCCGACATCGGGCCACTGCACTCCAGCCTGGGCAACACAGTGAGACTGCCTCAAAACAAAAATTAATTTATTTTTTATTTCAATAGTTTTTGGGAAACAGGTGGTGTTTGGTTGCATGGAAAAGTTCTTTGGTGGCGATTTCTGAGACGTCGGTGCACTCGCCATCGGAGCAGTGTACACTGCACCCAATGTGTAATCTATCTCTCACCACCCCCCCACCACCCTTCACCCTGAGTCCCCAAAGTCCATTGTGTCATTCTTATGTTTTTGCATCCTCAGAACTTAGCTCCCACTTATAAGTGAGAACATACGATGTTTGATTTTCCATTCCCGAGTTACCTCACTTACAATAATGGTCTCCAATTTCATTCAGATTGCTGTGAATTCCATTATTTCATTCCTTTTGATGGCTGAGTAGTATTCCATGGTGTATGTGTGTCTATATATCCCATGGTGTGTATATATAACAAATATATATATACACACCATGGGATATATACTCTCTGTCTCTCTCTCTCTCTCTCTCTCTCTATATATATATATGTATTCCATGGTGTGTATACACACACACACACACCATGGGATATATATGTGTGTGTGTGTGTATACACACCATGGAATACTTATTCATATATATATATATATATCACAGTTTATCTACTCGTTGGTTGATGGGCATTTAGGCTGGTTCCATATTTTTGCAATTGTGAATTGTGCTGCTATAAACATGTGTGTGCAAGTGTCTTTTTCATATAATAGCTTCTTTTCCTCTGGGTGGATACCCCAGAGTAGGGTTGCTGGATCAAATGATATATCTACTTTTGGTTCTTTAAGTAATCTCCATACTGTTTTCCATAATTAAAAAATAAAAAAAAAAACATGTTGGTGTGGATACGGTGAAACGGGAACACTTTTACACTGCTGGTGGAATGTAAACTAGTACAACCACTATTGAAAACAGTATGGAGATTCTTTAAAGATCTTTGTTCACTCTTTCTCCAAACAATATTGGTTGGGTGTGGGGCTTCTACGAACATTTCCCTTGAGACAGTAATTCCCAGAGTGTTCATTCATTCATTCAACATTTATCGTTGAATTGTAGATCTGATCTCCATTGTCATGGGAGTAAATGTAGCCCCTTAGATAGATGGCAAGTCAAGGCAGTTGTGTACAGCTGGGCAGGTTGTAAACTGAACAAGGGTATCCATCCAAGGGGCTGCCATTCGTACCATAACAACATAGATCAGTCCTGGCAAAATTACATGATTAACATCTATTATATATAGAATGCCCTTATTATATATTTGCTCTATATCATCTATTTTAATAGATATTTAGTATTTTTTTGTTTATATCTATTAAACATTTAAAAATTATATCTATTTACATCATATAACATATAATAGGCCAGGGGCGGTGGCTCACACCTGTAATCCCAGCACTTTGGGAGGCCGAAGCGGGAGAATTGCTTGAGTTCAGGAGCTCAAGACCAGCCTGGGCAACATAACAAGACCCTGTCTCTACAAAAACATTTAAAAAGTTTTTGTTAAAAAAGGAAAAACCCCATGTAATAGTACACAACATTCAGACCCTTTGATCATGGCTTCAAAACCCATCCGTGCTGCTCGCCATTTCCGTCCTGCACCCCAGCCTCACCCACCTTCCTGTCTGTCAAACATCCCTAACTCAGTCCTACCTCAGGGCCTAAATATGAATATATTATACTTATTGACTATGCATATTAAATATGAGCAAATTATTAAATTGATATATTTGATTAAATAGTATATTATGAATATATTATGCTTATTTAATATGCATATTCAATAAGTATATTATTTTATTATACTTTATTTTTAATTATACTTCATTTTTATTTTATTATACTTTATATTTATTTTATTATTATATAAGTGTAATGTTGATTTAATAAATTATACCTATTTAATATGCATATTCAATATGTATAATAATGTGCTAAATTAAATAGTATAACATATTAAATTAAATGGTATATTAAATAGCATAATATTGTAAACATATTGTGCTTATTTTTTTTTTTTTTGAGACAGAGTCTCACTCTGTCACCCAAGCTGGAGTGCAGTGGCATGACCTTGGCTCACTGCACCCTCCACCTCCCGGGTTCAAGCCATTCTCCTGCCTCAGCCTCCTGAGTGGCTGGGACTACAGGCACATGCCACCATGCCCAGCTAATTTTTGTATTTTTAGTAGAGACCAGGTTTCACCATGTTGGCCGGGCTGGTCTCGAACTCCTGACCTCAGGTGATCCACCTACCTCAGCCTCCCAAAGTGCTGAGATTACAGGCATGAGCCACCATGCCCAGCCTAATATGCTTATTTAATATGCATATTAAATAGGAGTATTAAATGGGAGTAAGGAGTATTAAATGGGAGTACTGAAGTCTCCAGGTAGAATAGTGGATTCATCTATTTCTCCTGGCAGATCTATCAGTTTCTGCTGGATTAATTCATTTAACCCCGTAGCAAATCTATAAAATAGGTTATCTCCTTGTCCCTGATTTATGGGTGGGGAAACTGAGGCACAGAGCAAAACAGTCATTGCCCATGGTCACACTGGTGGGTGTATGCTGAGGTAGGATTCGAACCCAGGGCCCCTGGCCACCGCCTCCCTGTATGTCACACTGTGTGTTATATTTCCTCCTGTGCCGTGCACTGTGCTGAGTGTGTTTTGAGCATTCTGAGTTCTGACTACAGCCCTGTGAGATGGCAGCTGTTTTGAGCCCCATTTTTCAGATGGGAAAACAGAGGCACAAAGCAACTCAGAGACTGGCCCAAGGTCGTGCAGCAAGTCAGAGAGGCAGCTGGGCGGTGAACCTGTGTGCATATGGTCCCCCATACCAGGCGGCCAAGTCTGAGGTCCTATTGGACGCAGCTTACTCCCTGGCTTGAAGACACCCAGAGGATGCCTGTCCTGCTTAAAAAAAATTCAGACCCTTTGGTCGTGGCTTTATTTATTTATTTATTTAGAGACGGAGTTTCACTCTTCTCGCCCAGGCTGGAGTGCAATGGCACGATCTTGGCTCACTGCAACCTCCGCCTCCCGGGTTCAAGCGATTCTTCTGCCTCAGCCCCCCGAGTAGCTGGGGATTATAGGCGGCGCCACTATGCCTAGCTAATGTTTGTATTTTTAGTAGAGACGAGGTTTCACCATGTTGGTCAGGCTGGCCTCGAACTCCTGACCTCAGGTGATCCGCCAGCCTCGGCTTCCTAAAGTGCTGGGATTACAGGCATGAGCCACTGCGTCCAGCCTGATCATGGCTTTAAAACCCATCGCACCGCTTGCCATCTCTGCCCCATCCCCCAACCTCACTGGCCTTTCTGTCTCTCAAACATCCCTAACTCAGAGCCTTTTCCCTGGCTGTGCCCTCTGCCTGAAATGCCACCTCCTCTGAGAAGCCTTCCCTGCTCCTTCCCCCAAGTCGATTCTTATTACCTAACACCAGGGTGTTGGAATCCTGGCTCTACTGACATTTGGGGCTGGACGATACTTTGTCGTGGGAGGCTGTCCTGGTCATTGTAGGATGTTTAGCAGCACCATGGCCTCTACCCACTCAGTGCCCATGGAACTCTCCTCTCTCAGGGTAATAACCAAAAATGTCTCCCAGACATTGCCAGGTGTCTCCTGGCGGGAATGGAGGACATAATTACCCCCGTTTAAGAACCACTGCTTCGGCCAGGCACGGTGGCTCACGGTGGCCTGTAATCCCAGCACTTTGGGAGGCCAAGGTGGGTGGATCACGAGGTCAGGAGATCGAGACCATCCTGGTTAACACGGTGAAACCCCGTCTCTACTAAAAATACAAAAAATTAGCCGGGCGTGGTGGCAGGTGCCTGTAGTCCCAGCTACTCGGGAGGCTGAGCCTGGAGAATGGCATGAACCCGGGAGGCGGAGCTTGCAGTGAGCCGAGATTGTGCCACTGCACTCCAGCCTGGGCGACAGAGCGAGACTCCGTCTCAAAAAAAAAAAAACAACAACAAAAAAAACCTGCTTTATTCTATTACTGATTTAGTTTCTTCCCAGTGCTAATCGGTATTTGATTGTAGGTTTTTGTCCCCTGCATCTTAAGTGGAAGCTCTGTAGGGGCACACACCCTGCCAGTTCCCCACTCCCCTCCATGCCTGGTGCTCAGTAGGTGGTCAGCATGCGATTGTGGAATGGCTGTGTTAGGCCCAGGGTGGGCACTGGGCTATACATCTTATATCACAGGACCTCGCTCCTGTCTTTGAATCTCACATGCCCAGCATGAGGCAGCACACAGTAGGGTCTCACGTTGAGGTTGTTGAATGAATCATATTCTGTTCAGTTGAGGGAGGCTGTCTCCATTTTACGGGTGAGGAAACCAAGGCTCAGAGAGGGACAGCTGCTTTCCCAGCATCACACAGCGAGCAAGGGGCTGAGCTGGGTGGGGAATTAGAATCCAGGATTGTTACACATCAAGACCCAAGCTTTTCCTTACTCCCTGGGAATAATTTTTAAAATGCAGCAGCCAGTGTAAGGGACCAGAGGGCCCTGCTAGAGACTCTCTCAGATGACATATTCCCCCACTCTGTTCCCTACAGATCGTGAGGACCAGTCCATTCTCTGCACGTGAGTAATCTGGAAGGACTTCCTGGAGGAGGAGAGGTCCGGGTGGGGCATGGCTGTGTTTGGAATGGGCAGGGCAGGTGGGGAGCTTGCCCGAGGTCATTGCCAACGCCTTTGCTTCCCCTTGTCATCCCCACAGTGGAGAGTCTGGAGCTGGGAAGACGGAAAACACCAAGAAGGTCATCCAGTACCTCGCCCACGTGGCATCATCGCCGAAGGGCAGGAAGGAGCCAGGTGTCCCCGTAAGCAACCCCTCCTTGGGTCACCCCTGGGCCCTGCCACAGCACTGCCCCTTCCATCTTGGGCTTTCCCCACAATTGTCTCTTCCCCTCATGGAGGTCCTTCTCCTGGGCGCCTATACCACCTGAGCACCTACTGTGTGCTTGGGGTGGGGCTGGAAGCAGAGTCAGGGGGACACAGAGGTGTGAGAGTCAGTCTTGGTCTCACTGGCTCTCGGAATGGCTCCTAGTACTTAGTAGGTGCTTTATTTTCTGAGCACCTACTGTGTGAAGCCTGATTTTAGGTGATCATGATGCCCAGGTTTGTCGTCTAAGTGAACGTTATAT
This sequence comes from Pongo pygmaeus, assembly GCF_028885625.2. NCBI lineage: Eukaryota > Metazoa > Chordata > Mammalia > Primates > Hominidae > Pongo > Pongo pygmaeus. The sequence goes on from NC_072393.2 coordinate 56,311,514, forward strand.
GGTGCCCTCCACTGTTCCAAGCCCTGTTCTCACACTGCCTTACTTACCCCTTGGGTGGGGTGGGTGCTGTTTTCCTGTGCTGAAGATGGAGAGCCCAGGCATGGGAGGGGTGAGTCAGTTGTTGGTCATGCACCCAGGAAGAGGTAGAGTGAGGCCAGGCACAGTGGCTTATGCCTGTAATACCAGCACTTTGGGAGGCCGAGGCGGGAGGATCGCTTGAGCCCAGGAATGCAAGACCAGCCTGGGTAATATAGTGAGACCCCATCTCTACAAAAAAAAATTTTAAATAAAGGAGGTAGAGTGGGATTCAAACCCAGGAGTGTGGTCCCCCAGGCCACCCTACTCCACATGCCCGGTTTCCCCAGTCCCCCTTCTGCCACCCCCCACGCCACCACCCGAGATCACCAGTTCACCTGTGTGTCTGTCCACGTTCCATGTGCTGTGTCCTGGTCCGTGTCTCGTGTCCCGTGACTTCCTCAGGCCTCCGTCACCACCGTGTCTTATGTGAGTAGCAGGGGATCACCTCGAGTCTTGCTGCCCCTAATGCCTTCCCGGCCACCCAATGCATGATCTTGGTAGACAGGGCCCAAGGCAGCAGTGGTCCCACCTGCCAGGGACCCCTCTGCCCCACCACTGCTATTCACGGTGGCCCTGCTGTGTGTGTGTGCAGACGGGCCACAGACACCAACATGAAACAATCCAGAGAACAAAACTGCCACTTACTGCTGATCTACTAAATGTGTCCAGCCAGGGCCCACAGACGCTGCGTGCACACAACCAGAGTGAACAGTGTAGCAAGGGAAATACACGCATGTCCCACGTTCTTCTGTGTGCCAAGTCATGTGCTCTTCACTTTGTGTATCTTTTCATTTGACAAAGCATCCACCTAGCTAGATCATTTCATCTTAACACAAGCAAGACATGGACTGAGAGAAGACACACACAGGCTGCCATTTATGAAGCACCTACTGTGTGCCAGGCTCTGACACCGAGGGGGCTGGAGGGAATTTTGGAGTAGAGTTCCTGCCAAGGAGTAGCCTGGTGGGGCTAGGAACCCACTATTTTTTGAAGGCCTATTATATGCCAGACTGCTTGAAGCACTTTACATAAGTGGTACAGATTTTTGCCTTAAGTTAAAAATTCTAGGCTGGGTTTGGTGGCTCAGGCCTATAATCCCAGCACTTTGGAAGGCTGAAGTGGGAGGATTGCTTGAGGCCAGGAGTTCAAGACCAGGCTAGGCAAAAGAGTGAGACCCCATCTCTACTAAAAATTTTAAAAAGTAGCTGGGCATGGTGGCGCTTGCCTGTAGTCCCAGCTACTCAGGAGGCTTAGGTGAGAGGATTCCTTGAGCCCAGGAATTTGAGGCTGCCTTGAGTTATGACCATGCCACTGCACTCCAGAATTTCTACAAGCAACACATGAGTACATATTCATTGTAACAACAACAAATCAGATGAAATGAAATTCCTGTTTCCTCCCCTCAGTCCCCTTCCCTGGAGTGCCTTACACTGTTGACAGTTTGGTGTGCATCCTTGCAGACCTTTCTCCATATGTTTACAAACATGTATCTATCTGTAGATTTAAGAGTCCTGTTTTGTGGCGTTTCTTCCTTAATTCATTTTTTATTAATAGGATAACATTGTAGACATTGTTCTGCAAATTGTTTTTTTGTTTGGCTTGGTTTGGTTTGGTTTCAACTTAACAATATGTCTTGGAGATGCTTCCCTCTTCCCCTCACAATAGACAGATGGGCAAGACCCGGATATGGGAAGTGGGCACACGCCCAGACACACAAAGGCCCCTCATCCACAGATACTCAGCCAGCTGGAGACACAGCCTGAGCTGGGCTGGCCTGGCCTCCTGCCCCATTCTCACTGACCTCATGCATCATCTCCTGTGCCCGACAGGGTGAGCTGGAGCGGCAGCTGCTTCAGGCCAACCCCATCCTAGAGGCCTTTGGCAATGCCAAGACAGTGAAGAATGACAACTCCTCCCGATTCGTGAGTGCCAGGGCTGGGCAGTGCTGGCTGTGTCAGGGATATAGGAGCTGGGAACCTCAGGATGGGCTTCAGGGGGAAAGACACATGGATCTGTTGCAGGAGGAGGGGCTGGAGGCCTGGACTCTTGAGTCTGAGGGAGGAGGAGCTGGGGGCCTGGACCCCTGGGTCTGAGGGAGGAGGGGCTGGGGCCCTGGATTCTTGAGTCTGAGGGAGGAGGGGCTGGGGGCCTGGACTCTTGAGTCTGGGGGAGGAGGGGCTGGGGACCTGGACCCCTGGGTCTGAGGGAGGAGGGGCTGGGGGCCTGGACCTTTGAGTCTGAGGGAGGAGGGGCTGGGGACCTGGACCCCTGGGTCTGAGGGAGGAGGGGCTGGGGACCTGGACCCCTGAGTCTGAGGGAGGAGGGACTGGGGGCCTAGACTTTTGGGTCTGAGGGAGGAGGGGCTGGGGGCCTGGACCCCTGGGTCTGAAGGAGGAGGAGGGGCTGGGGGCCCAGATCCCTGGGTCTGAGGGAGGAGGGGCTGGGGACCCAGATCCCTGGGTCTGAGGGAGGAGGGGCTGGGGCCCTGGACTCTTGAGTCTGAGGGAGGAGGGACTGGGGGCCTGGATCCCTGGGTCTGAGGGAGGAGGGGCTGGAGGCTGCGTGCCTGGTTCCAAGGGAGGAGCAGCTGGGGACCAGGGGGCTGGGGAAAGAAGTCCAAGGGGCCCAGACCTTGAATACCCAAGGAGTCCCCCGCTGGGGACTCACCACAGGATGGGGTTCAGGTAGAGGGAGCAAGGAAGTGGGGGGGCAGCTGCAGCTCTGGGAGCAGTGGGTGTGGGGTTTGGGCTGTTGTTCAGGTCTGAGCGGGGAAGGGGACCCTCTGCTGAAGCCCACCCACGTTGGTCTCTCCCAGGGCAAATTCATCCGCATCAACTTTGACGTTGCCGGGTACATCGTGGGCGCCAACATTGAGACCTGTATCCTTTCACAGCCCACGGGGGTGGCAGCCGAGGGGGGGCAGCCTTTCAGACAGCACTGAGTATGGGAAGCACCTCCCACCGCAGGGACCCCTTACCTGCTACTCAGATGGGACCTGATGCTCAGGCGGCATCTGCATGGGGAGGGGAGTGTGGGACTTCTGGTGTGTATGAGGCCAGCACAGCCTTGCTATGGGATGGTGGGTTGGGGTCCACCCAGTTCAGCCATAAGGGGAGTCCCAGCACTCAGCCTGCAGTGGCACTCATGGTGACCCATGACAGTGAAATGACACAGAGCAGTATAAGCAAAGGGAAAAGGCACGTGGGGCCAAGTCCCCGGGGACCAGGCATCGGCTCCTAGAACTCTCTCCAGCAGAGGCACACAGGACACCAGGTGGGACATTTATGAAATGCTGCCCCAGGGAAGCGCAGAGAGACTCAATGCCAGGGTTTTCATTGGTGGCTGGTCACATCCCCGCCTGCACCCCCCCGCCCCCCGCCCTTAGTATGAACCAAAATTCCACACTCCCGGGAGGAAAGCAGGTGATCAGTGGAAGCCACAGTGTTTGCACAAACCCTTCAGGCCCAGCGAACCCCTTTCATCCCGTTAAGAGGATGCTGGAACCCTCCCAAAATCCAGGTGCCCAGACGCTAGCCAGGGGCCCACGTGGCCAGCAGGCCTTTCCAGGGGAGCATCTCAGGCTGGCTGTGTTCACCCTTTTCTGCTCAGATGGCATATGGGCGTTTAAAGGAAATTAAACGATAAAACACAGGCACTCTGGGAGTGCAGAAATTAAGAGAATGGGCCAAGAAATTGTACCAACCTGGGTTCAAATCCCAGTTCTGCCACTTTGAGACTCTGGGGACTTGGGTATGTGACTTGGCCTTTCCCTGCCTCAGTTTCTCTCTCTGTAGAAGGAGAAGGAACATAGAACCTACCCAAGAGGGGTTTGGAGGATTTTGGAGTTAAATGCTTGGCCACGGCACCTGCTACATAGCAGGCACTCAAGAACAAGCTATTATTAGCAATTAATGATTAAATTAGTGGCCAGGCATGGTGGCTCATGCTTGTAATCCCAGCACTTTGGGAGGCCAAGGCCGGTGGATCATTTGAAGCCAGGAGTTTGAGACCAGCCAGGCCAACATGGTGAAACCCTGTCTCTAATAAAAATACAAAAAAATTAGCCGGGCGTGGTGGCACATGCTTGTAGTCCCAGCTAACTCTGGAGGCTGAGGCAGGAGAGTTGCTTGAACCTGGGAGGCAGAGGTCGCAGTGAGCCAAGATCGTGCCACTGCACTCCAACCTGGGTGACAGAGCGAGACTCTGTGTCAAAACAGAAAAAAAAAAAAAAAGATTAAATTAGCAATATCTGTATCAATGCTAATATTATTGACTAATATTGATTGATAATTACTAATCAATAACATTAACAATTGCTAATATGCCACATCCCCATCCCAGAGGCATCTGATAAGCTCACGCTCTTCCATAATCAGTGGGGAGGGGTTTCTCCTAAGTCTGCTCAGGGCATGAAGCAGCCAGCCGGCCCGTTGGTTCTGCTGCCTCGTGGGAGATGCTTCCTGGGCTGTCACCACACCAAGTCCCCAGCAGCACCGCAGCCCCTGCTCCTGCTGTTTTCTGCTCACAGCTGCTCCTCCCTCCAGGTCCTCTTGCCCTTGGCTCCCACCTCTCCATGGCACCTGCATATCCAGGTTCTTGGAGCTCATGGCTCTTCCTGCCAAGCTGTCCTGGCACCACGTGCCTCTGCTTATATTCACATTTGCCTTCTCTGTCCGCTTCCACCTGCTCACTTTCTCCTGTCCACGCTCCCCATGCAGTGTGGCTGCCCCTCCTGGGCACAGCTATGGTCTCGGCTGTCTCAGGCACCAGTGGATTGATGCTCATGAATCAGGTCCCGCCCCCAGGCCAAATGTATGAGTCGTGGGATGGCCTGCCGGGTAAGGAGCACCACCCTGTGTGGCTGACCCCTCGGCACTAGCATCAGTACCATTGTGACCGGCATTTCTGGAGTGCTGACTGTGTGCCCACTGCCACCTCGAGAGCCCCCACGACATCTCGGTTCCTCCTCTCTGCAACCCTGCGAGGTGGCTGCTGCTATCACCTCTGCTTCACAGAGGAAACCGAAGCTCAGGGCTGTTGTCCCCCAGGGTTGGACAGCCTGCATGTGCTCCCTGCACTCCACCTTTCCTTGTGGGAGCCCCTCCACCTGTTTCTCCCCATCTAACCAAGCAGTTTACACCCCAGGGCTTCTGGGAAATGGACCTCAGGTTTGCAGCTGATCTTGGTCCGAATATGTGTTTGGTGGTGCATGAGTGTGGGACACAGAGGGGTTAAGCAAAGTGTATGGTGTTTTGTTTTACTCTAAGATGTTTTGGCTGGGCGCAGTGGCTCATGTCTGTAATCCCAGCATTTTGGGAGGCCAAGGCTGGAGGATCGCTTGAGCTCAGGAATTCGAGGCCAGTCAGACCTCATCTCTACTAAAATAAAGAAAATTTGAAAATTAGCCAGGTGTGGTTGTGCACACCTGTAGTCCCAGCTACTTGAGGCTGAGGTGGGAGGATTGCTTGAGCTGGGGAGGCGGAGGTTACAGTGAGCTGTGATTGTGCTGCTGTGCTCCAGCTGAGGCAACAGAGCCAGACCCTGTCTAAAAAACAAAACAAAACAAAAGTCTTGCCACCTTTTAATATGTAAGTTTGACACGTGACTTTCTTGGGAGGGAGAGCATGCAGAGTGACAGTCTAGTTGAAGGTGGGAGCTGATGTATCTGCATGGGGAAGCTGAGGCTGGGAGAGTACTAATGGCAGGAGACATTCTCACCCGCAGGTAACTTTGAATTCAGGCATTGTTCAGGGTGCTTCATGCACAATAAGTCATTTATCTTCACAGCAACTCATCCAGGGTCGATGAGGTTTCTTTGTTTTGTTTTGTTTTTGTGACGGAGTCTCACTCTGTCGCCCAGGCTGGAGTGCAGTGGCGCAATCTCGGCTCACTGCAACCTCCTCCTCCCGGGTTCAAGCGATTCTCCTGCCTCAGCCTCCCGAGTAGCTGAGATTACAGGCACCTGCCATCACACCGCTAATTTTTGTATTTTTAGTAGAGATGGGATTTTGCCATGTTGGCCAGGCTGGTCTTGAACTCTTGACCTCAGGTGATCCGCCTGCCTTGGCTTTCCAAAGTGCTGGGATTACAGGCGTGAGCCACTGTGCCCACAGGGTTGATGAGTTTTTTAGAGACAGAGAAAGACCCTGTCTCTAAAAAGAGAGAGAGAGGAGGTCTCATAAAGGTGTTATTTTCGAGCCCCTTGAACAAGTAGATGAGGAAACTGAGGCACAAGTGCTTAAGTGACATGAGCATGGCTGCTCATCCAGTTAGTGGCAAAGTCACCAGCCTGGGCTGTGAACGACTCCACTACTCCACAGGAGAGAAGGGGGCAGCGTGGGCAGGGCAGGCTCCTGTAGTGGCCCGGCAGCGTCGGGGCCGTCCCTTCCCCTCTAGCACCTTGACTAGCTGTGTCCAGACCTGCTGGAGAAGTCGCGGGCCATCCGCCAGGCCAAGGACGAGTGCAGCTTCCACATCTTCTACCAGCTGCTGGGGGGCGCTGGAGAGCAGCTCAAAGGTCAGTGCGGCCCCGTCCTACCCTGCTCACCCGGGAGAGGGTGGGCACCATGTCTCTCGGGGGCCCCTTCTGGGGAGGAAGCAAGAGGGGGGGCTCTAATATCCGTCAAACACCGACTTCACATGAGGCTCCCGCAGCCCCGGCTCTCGCTGCGTAGTGGCGTCTGTCGCACGGTGGGTTCTGCTGCGCTCTGGTTCCAGCTCTGTCCCGGGTCTGACTCGCGCCCGCTGTCACGGCCACGCAGCCCCCACCCCCTGGTGGCTCCTGCTCACGCTCGCTTCCGAAGCTCCGTGGCTTCTCTCTCGCGCGGCTTCTCCTCACTCCGGCGGGTGACTCCGGCTTTGCTGAGGCTCCTCCTGGTTCCTGACGACGCTGGTTTGTGTTGCTTCTCGGCTCCTGCTGCCTCGTGCTCCCCTCTGCTCTGGCTCCTAGGCCACGGCTCTTGCCGGAGTCCTCCTGTCCCTGCTCCCTGCTCCTCCTGCCCTCTGGCTGCCCAAGCGCCCTTGGCTCCTGTTTGCAGTGGCTGGCACTGCCCTTGGCTCCCTCTGCTCTTGGCCCCTTCCTCCTGGTGGCTCAGGCCGCTTCCTGGCTCCTGCGGCCACGTAGCCCCTCCTCATCCAGGTTCCCGCTCACTGGGGCCTTTGAGACCGCATGTCCTTGGGCGCCGGCCGCTGCCATCCCATGGCCTGTGCTGACTTGGGCCTGCAGCCCCACTGCTTCTGCCAACCAGTGGCCCCTGCCTGCTCTGGGCACTTCTAGAGACTCAAAAGTCCCTGCGGAGGGAGCAAAGAGGAGTGGTATAGACTGGGCGGGGGCTCATGCCTGCAATCCCAGTACTTTGGGAGGGCAAGGCAGGAGGATTGCTTGAGCCCAGGAATTTGAGTACAGCCTGGGCAGCATAGTGTGACCCCCATCTCTATAAATAATAACAATAATAACAATAATAATAAGTTGGGCATGGTGGCACACAGTTTTAGTCCCAGCTATGAGGGAGGATTGCTTGAGCCCAGGAGTTTGAAGCTGTGGTGAGCCATGATTGCATCACTGCACTCCAGCCTGGGCAACAGAGCAAGACCCTGTCTCTAAAAAATTAAAAAAAAAAAAAAAAGAGAGAGAGACAGAGTGGTGGTCTCATAGGTGCTAAACGCCCACTCCACCCCCGACCCTTCCCACACTTGTGAGTAAAGGCCCCCACCCACTTGACAGAGAGGATGTGGCATGTCCTGGGATTGCCACCGATGAATCCAGGATGAGTCTGACTCCACAGCCCACCCTTGACCTTGACCCCACTCATTCTCCCTGCAGCCGACCTCCTCCTCGAGCCCTGCTCCCACTACCGGTTCCTGACCAACGGGCCGTCATCGTCTCCCGGCCAGGAGCGGGAACTCTTCCAGGAAACGCTGGAGTCGCTGCGGGTCCTGGGATTCACCCACGAGGAAATCATCTGTGAGTGAGCCCCGTGGAGGCCAGGGGTGGGGGGGCACCCCACGGGACTCACAGACATCTCTGTCTTGGGGAAGCTGACAAAATGAGAGCCCCCAACCAAGTCAATAAGGAATCACATGGCCTGTTAGTAGACTATGAGTGCAGCTGGGCGCAGTGGCTCATGCCTGTAATCCCAGCACTTTGGGAGTCCCAGGCAGGTGGATCATTTGAGGTCAGGAGTTCAAGACCAGCCTGGCCAACATGTTGAAACACCGTTTCTACTGAAAACACAAAAAAGTTAGCCAGGCGTGGTGGCAGGCACCTGTAATCGAAGCTACTCAGGAGGCTTAGGCAGGAGAATCGCTTGAATCCAGGAGGTGGAGGTTGCAGTGAGCTGAAATCATACCACTGCACTCCAGCCTAGGTGATAGAGCGAGACTCTGTCTCAAAAAATAAAAATAAAAAAAAGACCATGAGTGCTATGGAGAAAGATGGGGCAGGGAGGGGCGCAGCTTTAAGCAGGGGCTCAGGGGAGGGTGGACTGAGATGGGTGTTTGAACGAAGTCCTGAGAAGTGAGGGAATTAGCACTGGAGATGTGGGGGAAGAGCATTCCTGGCAGAGGGAACAGCCTGTGCAAAGGCCCTGAGGCAGGAAAGGGGTGGCATATTTGAGGGATTGACACTTCTGGTGGTGGAGTTGCAGAGGGGCGGGGAGTCTCAAACGCCAGCCTAGGAGGTTGGGACTTTGTCCTGGGGTGCTGGGGAGCTGTGGGAGGGCTGGGAGCAGGGGCTGGACAAATTCAGCTCTGGGAGCAAGAAGAACCCTTGGGGGCCATGTGAGAAACACACTGGAGTGGGTGGTGCTGAGACCAGAAGGAGGCTGCTGAGGGTCTAGGGAAGGCCCAGGACGCTGGCCCAGGGCTGCTCAGGTTGGCCCAGGCTGCGCGGCACTGATTGTTTGGTGTTAAATGCTCAGCTCATCACCCCCGTGTCAGGGTGCTGTGCCCGACCCCTTTTTCCTTCTTTTGAGACGGAGTCTCACTCTGTCGCCCAGGCTGGAGTGCAGTGGTGTGATCTCAGCCCACTGCAACCTCCACCTCCTGTGTTCAAGTAATTCTCCTGCCTCAGCCTCCCGAGTAGCTGGATTGCAGGCACCTGCCACTTCGCCTGGATAATTTTTGTATTTTTAGTAGACATGGGGTTTCACCATGTTGGCCAGGCTGGTCTCAAACCCCTGACCTCAGGTGATCCACCCTCCTCGGCCTCTCAAAGTGCTGGGATTCCAGGCGTGAGCCGCTGTGCCCAGGCTGTGCCCCTACTTTTTTCACCAAACAGCATGTTTTGACAGCAGCTCTGTTTCAGTGCTGCATTAGTTTGCTTAGGCTAACAAAGTACCACAAACGTAGTGCCTAAAACAACAGAAATTGATCGTCTTGTGGTTCTGGAGGCCAGACGCCCAGGATCGAGGTGTTAGCAAGGGTGTTTCATCCCTGGAGAATCGGCTGCAGGCCTCTCCCTAGGCTCCTGGTGGTTTTCTGGCAATCTTCGGCGTTCCCTGGCTCATAGTCGCATCACCCGATCTCTGATTTGTGTTCACATGGCGGATCCCTGTGTGTGCATCTGTGTCCAAAATCCCCACTCCCCCCTCCCCCCTCCCCCCCCAACCTTTTTGTTTTTTTGAGACGGAGTCTCTCTCTGTTGCCCAGGCTGGAGTGCAGTGGTGCAATCTCGGCTCACTGCAACCTCCACCTCCCAGGTTCAAACGATTCTCCTGCCTCAGCCTCCCGAGTAGCTGGGATCACAGGCGTGTGTGCCACCACACCCGGCTAATTTTTTTGTACTTTTAGTAGAGACAGGGTTTCACTAAGTTGGCCAGGCTGGTCTGGAACTGCTGACCTCAATTGATCCTCCCGCCTCCGCCTCCCAAAGTGCTGGGATTATAGGCATGAGCCACCGCACCTGGTCTCCTACCCTACACTGGTATGATTTTATCATAACTCATTACATCTGTAATGACCCTGTTTCCAATAACGTCACATTCTGAGGTCCTGGGGTTTAGATCCCCAACATACTTTTTAGGAGGGGGTGGTGTAGACGTGATTCAACCCGTAACAAGTACGTAGGTGGACCTCCGCCTTTTCAGAGGCTGCGTAATGTTTCATTGTTTGCGTGAACCATGATTCTTTTAACCAAGCCCTCCAAAGAAAGACCTTTAGGTGTTTCCGGGCTGAGCCGGGGCCGCCTCTGGGTCTGATTGTCCTCTGGTCTCTGGCGCTGTGGGAGGCCCCAGGAGCTATTGTTGGCTCCAGGGCCGGATTGGAAGGGCTGGAAATGGAGCGGAGCTTGGCTGTCTACCCAGGCTGCAAACAGCCAGGCCTCTTGTGGCCTATTGACACAGGGTCTCGGGCCTCTCCCACCCCCACCCCACCGCATTTCCCAACCCGGGTTGCATAATTCCCGGGCCTGCATGACTCCGCAGCTGGGCAGCTGGCACACAAATTCTGACTGTGGCTGCAGGGGGGACCTGGGCCTCCCAGCCTGTCTTCTTAGGTCCTGCCTGGCCTCTTGTCACCATGAGCTCATGTGACCCTCCTGGCAGCTGCCCTGCCGTGTGGCGGCCGCGGGCAGCAGCTCTGATTTTTGGAATTCAGAAATGAAAACTTTGCAGCAACCTATGCATGTAGTGACATAACCTGAATGTGGCTAAAAGTCGTACCGACAAAGCCAAGCCTTCCTGCTCTTCCCTGGCCCTAGTTTCTCCTTCCAGAAATATTTTAAGAGTATAAGAAAAGACACACATTATTTATCTGTAAGAGGAGGCATTCTCTAGCCCCACAGCTGATGTTCAGCTGTCAACATCACTGTGGTGATAAAAAAAAATGAGAAGCGATTTCTCTATTGGTTCAAAAGTTCCGGCCAGGTGCAGTGGCTCACGCCTGTAATCCCAGGAGTTTGGGAGGCTGATGCGGGCGGATCACCTGAGATCAGGAGTTCGAGACCAGCCTGGCCAACATGGTGAAACCCCGTCTCTACTAAAAATACAAAAATTAGCCAGACATGGTGCTGGGGGCCTGTAGTCCCAGCTACTCAGGAGGCTAAGGCTAGAGAATCGCTTGAACCTGGGAGGCAGAGGTTGCAATGAGCCAAGATCTCACCATTGCACTCCAGCTTGGAGCAGAGCGAGACTCCATCCAAAAAAAAAAGTTCCTGGATGTTGGTTGCTCCAGCTGGCCCCCCAGCTCCCTACCCTTCCACTAGAGACCCCCCTGGACCCTGGCCTAGCACTCTGGCCTAGGTTAGTCTGGGCCAGGCAGTGCTAGAGTTAAATACTCAGCTCATCATTGGCTCACTCCTGTAATCCTAACACTTTGGGAGGCCGAGGTGGGAGAATCACTTGAGGCCAGGAGTTTGAGACCAGCCTGGGCAATATGGTGAGACCCTATCTCTACTAAAAATTAAAAAAAAAAAAAAAATTAACCAGGTGTGGTGGTGCACACCTGTAGTCCCAGCTACTTGGGAGGCTGAGATGGGAGGATTAAGTCCAGGAGTAGGAGACTACAGTGAGCTATGATTGTACCACTGTACTCCAGGCTGGTGATAGAATGAGACCCCATCTCAAAACACCCCAAAACAAAGAAACAAATTACTCAGCTCATCATGCCCATGGAAGGATGCTCTGGACCCCCTCTCCACTGCCCTTTCCTACTGACTGGCATATTTTGGCCATAGTTCTGGTTCAAAATGTATAGATGGACCTCACTGCTTTTTGCAGCTGTGTAAGGTTTTATTGTTTACATAAACTATGATTCTTTCAACCAATCCCTTGCAGATAGAGCCTTAGGTTGTTTCCATTCCATTACTGTTGGAACAATTAAAAAAAAAAATGCTAAGCCAGCGCAGTGGCTTACGCCTGTAATCCCAGCACTTTCAGAGGCCAAAGCAGGCAGCTTGCTTGAGCTCAGGAGTTTGAGACCAGCCTGGGCAACATGATGAAACCCCGTCTTTACAAAAAACACAAAAAATTACCTGGGCATGGTGGTGTGCGCCTTTACTCTCAGCTACTTGGGGGGCTGAGGTGGGAGGATCGCTTGAGCCCCGGGAGGTGGAGGCTGCAGTGAGCCGAGATCACGCCACTGCACTCCAGCCTGGGTGACAAAGTGAGACTCTGGGTCAAAAAGAAACAAGCTACTGTGAATATCCTTGTAAGCAGGTTCTTGTGCTCATGTGGAAACAGACCTGTAGGTTCAATTCTTAGAAATGAAATGCCGGCTGGGCGCGGTGGCTCACACCTGTAATCCCAGCACTTTGGGAGGCCAAGGCAGGCGAATCACGAGGTCAGAAGTTCGAGATCAGTCTGACCAACATGGTGAAACCCCATCTCTCTAAAAATACAAAAATTAGCTGGGCATGGTGGCACACGCCTGTAATCCCAGCTACTCAGGAGGCTGAGGCAGGAGAATCGCTTGAACCCGGGAGGCAGAGGTTGCAGTGAGCCAAGATTACGCCACTGCACTCCAGCCTGGGTGACAGAGCAAGACTCCATCTCAAAAAAAAAAAAAAAAAGGAATGAAATGCCATGTCCAGGGAGATTTGTGATTCTTATTTGTGTTCAGCATTAAAAAAACTCAACAGCTTTAAGATATAATTCACATGTCACACCATTCACCTATTTAAACTGTGCAATTCCATAGCATTTTGTATATTCACAGAATTGTGTGTCTATCATACATCACTTTTAGAACATTTTCAGTAGCCCAAGAAGATAATGCACACCCTTTAGCTGTCCCCCCAGGCCCTGTCCGCAGCCCCTGGCAACCACTCTTCTGCTTTCAGTCTCTATGGACTTGCCTATTCTGGACATTTCATAGCAGTGAAATCATGCTGTATATGATCCTTTGCGACTGGCTGCTTTCTCTCGGCATCATTTCCAAGTTTCATCCACATTGTAGCATGCAGTAGGTTTCCTTCCTTTTTATTGCTGAATAATTTTTATTGTTATCTTCTTATCACGGAAAATGTCAAACATGTATGCAAACAGAGTGCAGAATGTAATGAACACCCCAACACCACCAGCTGGCAGCTGTCACCAGCTCCATCAATAATGAACCGGTGACCTCTTGTGTTTCATCTCTCCCCAACCTCCCTACCCCAACTCAAGTGTGAACATTTTTTTTTTTTTGAGACAGAGTCTCGCTCTGTCACCTGGGGTTGGAGTGCGGTGGCACAATCTCGACTCACTGCAACCTCCACCTCCCAGGTTTAAACGATTCTCCTACCTCAGCCTCCTGAGTAGCTGGGATTACAGGCATGCACCACCACACCGGCTAACTTTTTTTGTATTTTTAGTAGAGACGGGGTTTCACCATGCTGGCCAGGCTGGTCTCGAACTCCTGACCTCAAGTGATCCACCCGCCTCCGCCTCCCAAAATGCTGGGATTACAGGCATGAGCCACCACACCCGGCCATGAGCATTTTTTAAATTGCAGAGAATCTACCTCGTTGCCGTCCACAGGGTGGCGCTAGTTTCCAGTTCCTCCAGCATATACCTGGAGCACCTGTGTCCCCACCTGCACCCAGCAACCATGGCTGGAGCTTTTTTGTGTTTGTTGATGTGGCAGATGAATGAGCTCTCATTACAGTTTTATTCTGTGTTTTGCTTACAAGGAGTGAAGTTAGTCACCTTTTCACAGACTCTTTTTTTGACAAGAGACAGAGGGTCAGGGAGGTGGGGTGTCCTGTCCTAGGACTCACCCCAATTCAAGAGGAGGAGGCAGAGCCATGGTGGAATCCACGTCTGACCCCAAAGCCAGCCCATGATCCAGAGGGAGAGGCGGACACCTCAGTGTCACCCACAGGGAGCCCAAGGCAGAAAGCATTTGGGGCCAATCAAGGCAGGGTGTCTGTCCATCTCCTTCCCCACTTTACATCTCTACCTGCCACCCCTTGGCACCATAAACGCCATGCTGAGAGGTTGAGCAGGTAGCCTGGGACACAGGGAGGCGTGCCAGCCTCTCACATGAGGTGTCCGCAGGCCGGGTTTGCTAGTGATGGGCGAGTCTGATGTCAGCAACAAAAGCTGACTGCCAGGTCCTCAGGGCATCAGATGCGCCCCGGGGCCTGGCACAAACACAGCTTCCTAAGCCAACCACAAGAGGCCATTTTAAAGTCCATTGAGGGAAGCCAGGTCTGGGCGGGGTCTAAGCTGATGTTAAGGAATGATCATTAAGTTTGCAGGGCCAGATGCGCTATGGGTCTGTAAGGATGTGTCCTTCTTTATTCATTTTTTTTTTTGAGACAGAGTCTAGCGCTCTGTTGCCCAGGCTGGAGCGGAATGCGGTGGTGTGATCTCAGCTTACTCCAGCCTCCGCCTCCCAGGTTCAAGCAGTTCTCCCATTTCAGCCTCCCGAGTAGCTGGGATTACAGGCGCTCACCACCACACCCAGCTTATATTTTGTATTTTTGGTAGACACGAGGTTTCACCATGTTAGCCAGGCTGGTCTCGAACTCCTGACCTCAAGTGATCCCCTCACCTTGGCCTCCCAAAGTGCTGGGATTACAGGTGTAAGCCACCGCGACTGGCCTAGGATCCTTCATTTAATCACATCTGCAAAGTCCCTTTTGCCATGGAAGGTCACATTCACAGGCCCCAGGGATTAGGTTATGGGTATTTTTGGGGGCTGTTATTCATCCTGCCGCCTCCCCTGAAAACATCTGTGTGTATTTCCTATGAACATTCCTTTATACAACCACAGACCAGCAGTGTCACCAGGAAATGGACTTCAGCACAGTACTATTATCCAGTCCACAGACCTTAGGCCAGTTGTCCCCCAACCTCCAAAAAAAAGACAAAAAAATTGTCTCTTGTGCATGATGGAGTCTTGCTCTGTCCCCCAGGCTGGAGTGCAGTGGCGCGATCTCGGCTCACTGCAACCTCCGCCCCCCTGGGTTCAACCAATTCTCCTGCCTCAGCCTCCCGAGTAGCTGGAATTACAGGCATGCGCCACCACATCCAGCTGATTTTGTATTTTTAGTAGAGACGGGGTTTCTCCATGTTGGTCATGGCTGGTCTCGAACTCCCGACCTCAGGTGATCCGCCTGCCTCGGCCTCCCAAAGTGCTGGGATTACAGGCATGAGCCACTGTGCTCAGCCCTCTTGCTCTCTTTTTTTTCCTAGTCATCACATCTCTTTACTCTCCTTCAGTCTGGAACTCTTCCTGAGTCTTTCTTTATCATTCGTGGTTTTGACACTTTGGAAGATTACAGACTGGTTGTTTCGTCTCTATTTGGGTTTATTTCCCTGCGATTACATTCTAGTTACACGTTTTTGGTGGGAGTATTCCAGAAGAAATGCCGACCTCCCACCCCCACTCACACACACCTTTTTCTTTTCTTTTCTTTTTTTTTTATTATACTTTAAGTTTTAGGGTACATGTGCACAATGTGAAGGTTAGTTACATATGTATACATGTGCCGTGTTGGTGTGCTGCATCTATTAACTCATCATTTAACATTAGGTATATCTCCTAATGCTATCCCTCCCCCCTCCCCCCGCCCCACAACAGGCCCTGGTGACACACACCTTTTTCTAAGCCACCTTTGTGTTGAAGTACAGTATACACACCAATAAAAGGAACACAGACCCTTGGCATCCAGCTTGGGGGAGTTTTGGGAGGGAACGCCCTGTATATCCAGCACCTGGGAGCCCCCCATGTCGCTTCCCACCACTAGCACCCCCTCAGGGTAACCATTATTCCGGCTTCTAAGAGCATAGAATTATGTTGCCTCTTCTTGGATTTGGTACAAATAGAATCACACAGTGTGCACTTTCTCACCTGGCTTCTGTCACTCAGCCGTGTGTTTGTGACATCCATGTCCAGTGAGGGAAGGGGGCTTTGGAGAGGCTGGTTCCACAGACACATTCACTTTGTAAACGTTCCTGGAGCTGGACGTCTACAGTACGTGTCCTTTTCTGTATGTGTGCTGCGCATATGTATTTACATTCATAAACCTATGCTAGGCCAGCATGGTGGCTCATGCCTGTAATCCCAGCACTTTGGGAGGCTGAGTTAGGAGAATCGCTTGAGCCGGGGAGTTTGAGACCAGCTTGGGCAACATGGCAAGACCCCATCTGGACAAAAAAATTTTTTAAATTAGCCGGGCATGTTGGTGAGCATCTGTAGTTCAGTTACTCAGAAGGCTGAGGTGAGAGGATCGCTTGAGCCCAGGAAGTTGAGGCTGCAGTAAGCTATGATCACACCACACCACTGCACTCCAGCCTGGGCAACAGACCAAGACTCTGTCTCTTAAAAAAAAAAAAAAATTCTATGCTAAAATGAAAAAGGAAAAGGGAAGCACAGAAGTTAAAAGCACTGACTCCCAGGCCAGGCACAGTGGCTCATGCCTGTAATCCCAACACTTTGGGAGGCCAAGTGAGGAGGACTTTTTGAGGCCAGGAGTTAGAGACCAGCCTGGGCAACAGAATGAGATCTCATCTCTATTAAAAAAAAAAAAAAAAAAAAACCAGAAAAACAAACAAACAAAAAAAACAAAAAAACAACCACAGACTGCCCTGGTTTGAATCCCAGCTCTGCCAGCCTGTGTGAGCTGGGTGATCTTGGGCGAGTTGATTGAGTGCCTCAGTTACCCTATCTGTAACGTGGGAAGCATAGCAGGACCTGCCTTGTTCAGTAGTTATGAAGGGTACCTGAGGTCATTTGTAAGTGTTTGGAACAGGTTGCGGCATGGAGGAAGTGAAAAATAAATCAAGGTCCATTTCAGTGCACAAATGGTACAAACTGTTCTAGAATAAATGGTTGACCAGGCGGCCGAGGGGTTGCACTGACCCATGGCCCCACCATGAAAGCATCAGATGCAGCCAGGCTTGGTGACTCACGCCTGTAATCCCAGAACTTTAGGAGGCCCAGGCGGGTGGATCACGAGGTCAAGAGATCGAGACCATCCTGGCCAACACGATGAAAACCCGTCTCTACTAAAAATACAAAAATTAGCTGGGCGTGTTGGCATGTGCCTGTAGTCCCAGCTACTCGGGAGGCTGAGGCGGGAGAATCACTTGAACCCAGGAGGCAGAGGTTGAAGTGAGCCAAGATTGCGCCACTGCACTCCAGCCTGGTGACAGAGCAAGACTCCATCTCAAAAGAAAAAAAAAAAAAAGAAAAAGAAAAGGCATCAGATGCAAACACAAACACAGCCTCACCTGCCATCTCCTTGACTCAAATACCACGCACAGCTCTGCTGTCAGGGGAGAGTGTTCTGAAAAGGTGATCAATTTTGACTGAGTCCTGAGCAAAGCAAAGAACAGCCTTCTCTGGGATTTACACGGTGGCTGTCCTCCTGGAAAATTCACTGTATATTAATATATTTTTTTTTGAGGCAGGGTCTCTCTCTCATCGCCCAGGCTTGAGTGCAATGGTGCAATCATGGCTCACTGCAGCCTCGACTTCCCAGGCTCAGGTGATCCTCCTACCTCAGCCTCCCAAGTAGCTGGGACCACAGGCATCCACCACCATGGCCACCTAATTTTTCGTATTTTTAGTAGAGACAGGGTTTCACTATGTTGCCCAAGGTGGTCTCAAACTCCTGGACTCAAATGATCTTCCCGCCTTTGCCCTCCCAGAGTGCTGGGATTACGGGCATGAACCCGTACCACCACCACCACACCGCACCAAGCCTCACTGTGTAAGCACAAAACGCTGCTGTATTTATACGTAAAACTGTTGGGTATTTGTTGCAGATAATTATAAACCATGACTTCATGGACGCAAACGTCCAGGGGGTCATTTTTCAGAAGCCATGTGGGCTGCAGAAACCGCCCACATCCAAGTGGCCTGCCCAGTCCTGGTGACATCTGGGAACACCCAACCCTTCCACAAGTTCCTGAGACATATTCTAGGGGGCAGCACTACCCACTTCCAGTGCACTTTTGAGAACTCTGCACAGCCTACTCGCCAAATCTATTTGTAACCCCCAATTCAAGGTCCATTTCTGTATCAGTCCGTTTTCATGCTGCTGATAAAGACATATCCAAGACTGGGTAATTTATAAAGTAAAAGAGGTTTAACAGACTCACAGTTCCACGTAGCTGGGGCGGCCTCCACAATCATGGCTGAAGGCAAAAGGCACATCTTACATGGCAGCAGGCAAGAAAGAATGCGAACCAAGCAAAAGGGGTTTCCCCTTATAAAACCATCAGATCTCGTGAGACTTATTCACTACCACAAGAACAGTATGGAGGAAACCTCCCCCAAGATTCAATTATCTCCCACTGGGTCCCTCCCACAACACATGGGAATTATGGGAGCTACAATTCAAGATGAGATTTGGGTGGGGACACAGCCAAACCATATCAATTTCCATCCAAAATCGTGAAAACTGTTCTAGAATGAACAGCTGATGATGTGGCTGAGGGATTGCATTGGTGCATTGCATCACCGTGAAATCAGTACTCCTGGTATGTTCGTGGTCATTTACGGTCCTGTGTAAATGGAGGAAAAATTGAGTCACCAAGTGCGCACTCAGCTCACATTAGACAGGGGTGGCATTCTGCCTTCTGGTTTCAGTTCTCATACTGTACAGTGTCCTTTCCTAAACAGTGCCATGTTAGTCACAAATTTGCGCTTTTTGCTGGTGATTGCACTGTCTCAAATGTCCCCTGAGCACAGTGCTGATGTGCTGTCTGGCATCACCAAACACAAGAAGGCTGCCATGTGGCTTTGGAGAAATGATAAAATATGTGTGTGAGGATCAGCTTCCTCCAGGTGTGAGTTATGGTGCTGTTGGCCTCGAGTTCTGTGCGAATGAGTCAGTAGTATATTAAATAAGGTGTCTCTAAAACAAAATGCACATAAAACAAGGTGACGAGGCCGGGTGCAGTGGCTCACACCTGTAATCCCAGCACTTTGGGAGGCTGAGGCGAGTGGATCATCTGAGGTCAGGAGTTCAAGACCAGCCTGGCCAACATGGTGAAACCCCGTCTCTACTGAAAATACAAAAATTAGCTGGGTGTGGTGGTGGGCACCAGTAATCCCAGCTACTTGGGAGGGTGAGGCAGGAGAATCGCTTGAAGTCAGGAGGTGGAGGTTGCAGTGAGCCGAGATGGCACCACTGCACTCCAGCCTGGGTGACAAGAGTGAGACTCTGTCTCAAAAAACAAACAAACAAACAAAGCCACAAAAAAACAAGGTGACTTATTGATCGATTGGTGAAAATGTGACCAGAGGTGGTGGTATACACCTGTGGTCTCAGCCACTTTGGGGGCTGAGGCAGGAGGATCACTTGAGCCCAAGAGGTCAAGGCTTCAGTGAGCTATGATGGTGCCACCGCATACCTGTCTGGCCGACAGAGCAAGACCCCATTCAAAATAATGTTTTAAAAAAGAACATAACCAGTGCGAGTCACAAGAATCGACTATACTTTATATTTCCTCCCTTTTGCACATAGATAGCCACACACAGCATTCTTTTTTTTTTTTGAGACGGAGTCTTGCTCTGTCGCCCAGGCTGGAGTGCAGTGGCATGATCTTGGCTCCCTGCAAGCTCCGCCTCCTGGGTTCACGCCATTCTCCTGCCTCAGCCTCCCTAGTAGCTGGGACTACAGGCGCCCGCCACCACGCCCGGCTAATTTTTTTTGTATTTTTAGTAGACACAGGGTTTCTTCATGTTAGCCAGGATGGTCTCGATCTCCTGACCTGGTGATCCGCCCGCCTCAGCCTCCCAAAGTGCTGGGATTACAGGCGTGAGCCACCACGCCTGGCCCCAGCATTCTTCACCTCCTGTTTTTCACTCATTGTGGTAGAAGTCTTTCCGTATCACTGTAGACCTTCTTCATTCATTTCCCTAAGTCCTTTTAAATTCAATTTGCATCATTTTACAAAATACACAACATAAGCAGACACTGGTTAAGTATCATAGCGATAGGGCAAGCCTCAGATATAATAAACTCAACCAGAATTCACTGATCTGTTCACCCATTTCAAGGCCTGCCCAGTGTCAAAGATAGATTCTTTTTTTTTTTTTTTTTTTTTTGAGATGGAGTCTTGCTGTGTTGCTCAGGCTGGTCTCAAACTCCTGGGCTTAAGTGATCCTCCTGCCTCGGCCTCCCAGAATGCTGAGATTACAGGTGTGAGCTATCACGCCCATCCCACAAGTGGATTTTAAGCTGAGGGGTGGTGATATAATTTGCCTTAAGCTTTTTAAGTTACATGTTTAAGGGGCCAGTTAAGACCACACATCGGGGTCCAGAGCCACACGTGACCTCTGTCCTTGTGTTCCCAGCCATGCTGCGGATGGTCTCGGCAGTTCTCCAGTTCGGCAACATCGCTTTGAAGAGAGAACGGAACACTGATCAAGCCACCATGCCTGACAACACAGGTACTGCCCCCGACCTGCCTGCCCACGACCCCCAGCCCCCACCCAGGCGGTGCCCAGCCCTCCTGCACCCCTGTCCCACGTAGACAGCATCCCCCTTCCAGCCACACCTGCCTCCAACCCAGGATCACTCTGATTTCCGTCTCACTATCACCCAGGCTGGAGTGCAGTGGCGCGATCTCGGCTCACTGCAAGCTCCGCCTCCCGGGTTCACGCCATTCTCCTGCCTCAACCTCCCGAGTAGCTGGGACTACAGGCACCCGCCACCACGCCCGGCTAATTTTTTGTATTTTTAGTAGAGATGGGGTTTCACCGTGTTAGCCAGGATGGTCTCGATCTCCTGACCTCGTGATCCTCCCACCTCGGCCTCCCAAAGTGCTGGGATTACAGGTGTGAGCCACCATGCCTGGCTGATTTCCTGCTTTTTGCTGAGTCTTTGCCAAAATAACATCGACCACTCTTTTCCTGATTCTAAAAGTGTGAGCTCTGCTGAAAGTGAACTGCACCAGCACGACAGAGGGGAACAGCAGGAGCCCATCCTCCCAGACCCCCTCTCCCCACAGGGAGCCACCATTAGCATTTGGCATAGCTTCTCCAGCCTCTGCGCTCTGCAGAGACACACTTCTTTTTGCCTTTCAAGAACAGAATTATAGTCAATATCCCTTACTTTAAACCAAAATAGAAATAGCTATGTCTCTTTATTATTATAAAATAATACAAGCTGGAAGGGGGAAAAATCTGGCATGACAGAAAAGTAGAAAGGAAGAGAGAAAATTACCCGTAATCACCTGTAATCTCAACACTTTGGGAGGCCAAGGCAGGTGGATCACTTGAGGCCATGAGTTCGAGACCAGCCTGGCCAACATGGCAAAACTCCTTCTCTACTAAAAATACAAAAATTAACTGGGAATGGTGGTGGGTGCCTGTAGTCCCAGCTACTCAGGAGGCTGAGGCAGAGAATTGCTTGAACCCAGGAGGCGGAGGTTGCAGTTGAGCCGAGATTGTGCTGCTGCACTCCAGCCTGAACAAGGGAACAGGAATCTGTCTCCAAAAAAAAAAAGAAAGAAAGAAAAAGAAAAAGAAAGACAATTACCCATAATCATACTCCCAGAGATAATTGCTGCTCACATTTTGGGATGTGTCTCTCTGGGCTTTGTTCTGTGTCTGTATCACTGTGGATATAGATTGTCACAGAAATGGAATCGTGCTTCACCTCCTCTTTCCCTGGAGACAGCAAGAGCTTTCTGTCCTGATTATGAAATCCGATGGGCTCATTTTTAAAAGCTGCACAGCACAGAAAATAGGAGGACAGGATGCATTACCCCACTATGCTGCTGGTAACAGCATTACCTGAGGCACCTGGGGGCTCTGTACATAGGCACCCAGCAGGTGTGCCGTGCACACACATTTACTCATTTGTTTTACAAAACTGGAGTCAGACCCTGCAAACTGTTTTGAAACCTGCTTTTTTTCCCCTGAATGCTTTGGGGATAACTTTTCAGGTTATTCACAAGAAACTCTACTGGGATCCTTCCCTCCCTCCCTCCCTCCCTCCCTCACTCTCTTCTCTCCCTTCCCTCCTTCCCTCCCTCCCTTCCCTTCCTCCCTCCTTCCCTCCCTCCTTCCTTCCTTCTTTTAGATAGAACTCTACTGGGATTCCCCTCTCCCTTCCTCCCTCCCTCCCTCCCTCCCTTCCTTCCTTCCATCTTTCCTCTTTTAGATGAAGTCTCACCCAGACTGGAGTGCAGTGGCACCATCTCAGGATGGGATCCCTTCCCTCCCTCCCTCCCTTCCCTCCCTCCTTCCTTCCTTCTTTTAGATAGAACTCTACTGAGATTCCCTCCCTCCCTCCCTCCCTCCCTTCCTTCCTTCCTTCCATCTTTCCTCTTTTAGATGAAGTCTCCCCCAGACTGGAGCGCAGTGGCACCATCTCAGCTCACTGCAACCTCCACCTCCCAGGTTCAAGCGATTCTCCCTGCCTCAGCCTCCTGAGTATCTGGGATTACAGGCGCGCACCACTATGTCGGGCTAATTTTTGTATTTTTAGTACAGACGGGGTTTCACCATGTTGGCCAGGTTGGTCTCAAACTCCTGACCTCAGGTGATCCGCCCGCCTTGGCCTCCCAAAGCGCCTCCCTGGGATTACAGGCGTGAGCCACCGTGCCCCACCTCCAGTGTAGCTTTTAGTGACTGCAGAACATTCTTTCAAATGGGCCAGGCACCTGTAATCCCAGCTACTCAGGAGCTGAGGCAGGAGAATCACTTGAACCAGGAAGGCGGAGGTTGTAGTGAGCTGAGACTGCATCACTGCACTCCAGCCTGGGTGATAAGAGCCAAACTCTGTCTCAAAACAAAACAAAAAAAAAGAAAAACAAAAACAAAAAAAACCATTCAGAACATTCTTTCAAATGAATGAAGCCTGACCCATCTAACCAATTCCCGCTTCTTGGGCACTCAGGTTGTTTCCTGGCTTTCTCCGATTACAAACAACACTGCACTGAACATCCTCGTGGTGCAGTCTTTGCTCACATGCAGGGTTATTTTGCCAGTGCTGGTTCCTGGAAAAAGAATAGTTGGGCAGAGAATGTACACGCTTTTGGGACTCGTAATGCCTCTTCTGGGAAAGGCGGGGCCCATCTTCTGCTCCCCCAACAGTGTGGGAAACGGTACCCTCTCCCTTGCTGGGCAGCAAGCGCCTCTTCCCAGTGCTGATTGGATCTTGGTGCCTCTCACCCTCAGCTGCACAGAAGCTCTGCCGCCTCTTGGGACTGGGGGTGACGGATTTCTCCCGAGCCTTGCTCACCCCTCGCATCAAAGTTGGCCGAGACTACGTGCAGAAAGCCCAGACTAAGGAACAGGTAGGCGGGGATGGCGGTGGGCAGGCACAGAAAGAGCCAGGCACCCCGGCCCTGGGTCTTTAAACAGCGTATGCCTTTTTTCCCACCACTCAACAGACTTTTGCTGAGTGCCCGCTTTGTTACCGATCCTGGTCTAGGTGCCAGGCATAAAAGCAGTCGTCGGAACAAATACCAGGCCCTCGGGGACCTCAAGTTATAGTAAGGAAATGGATAATAAAAGTTCAGCAGGATGTGGCTGGGTGTGGTGGCTCACACCTGTGATCCCAGCACTTTGGGAGGCCGAGGTGGGAGGATCGCTTGAGCCCAGGAGTTTGAGGCTGCAGTGAGCCGTGATTGCGCCACTGCACTCCAGCCTGGGTGACAGAGTGAGACTCTGTCTCTAAAAAAACTAAAAAATTTAATAACAATTTAAAAAAACAGGATGTAAATGCAACATGGTATCCTAGAAAAACAAAAAACAAAAACCCAGGATGCTTTTAGATGGTGAGAGCACCTATGAAGGGGAGGTTTGGTTGGTCAGGAAAGTCCTCTCTCTAAGGACGCTCTAAGGACAAAACATTCGAGGTGAGACCCACATGGTTCGAGGCAGACGGAACCGCAAGTGTAAAGGCTCTGGGGGTGGAGCAGGCTTGGGGACTTGGGAACATTAAGCAGGTCAGTGAGGCCAGGCGTCATGGCTCATGCCTGTAATCCCAGCACTTTGGGAGGCCGAGGCAGGTAGATTGAGCTCAGGAGTTCAAGATCAGCCTGGGCAACATGGTGAAACTCCGTCTCTACTAAAATACAAAAATTAGCTGGGTGTATGGCACACGCCTGTAGTCCCAGCTACTTGGGAGGCTGAGACACGAGAATCACTTGAATCTAGGAGGCAGAGTTTGCAGTGAGCTGAGAGCACGCCACTGCACTCCAGCCTGGGTGACAGAGCGAGACTCTGTCTCAAAAAAAAAAAAAAAAGAAAATTAAAGGAGGTCACGTCAGTGAGGCTGAAGAGCAAGGGAGAGAGGGTGGGTGAATCCACAGTCAGAAATGTCAGCAAGGGGCAGATCATGCAAGGTCTTAGGGGGCCACAGTAAGGAGGTGAGTTTTATTCAAAGTACATAGGAGGCCAGTGAGGTTTTAAGCCAGGGAGTGACTTGATTCAGTTTGTCTTTCATAGAAAGATCCCCTTGGCTGCCGCATGGAGATTGGGTTGAGGGATGCAGGTGGAGGCGGGGAGACCTAAGGAGGCTGCAGCCAGAGTCTTGGCAATCATGGGAGCTCACACCAGGGTGGTGGCAGGGAGGGTGGAGTAGAGTGACCACAGGCCAGGGAGGGTTTCAGAATCCAGCTTTTGGGCAGAGGCCTCTGCTGGCCCCAGGCTGGGCAGTGAGGCACCTGGATGAAGTAGATGCCGTGGGGCAGATGAGGAGTTTGGGAGCCACACTGACCCGGGTTCAATCTCAGCTGGGGTACTGTTGTTAGTTCCCATTTTACAGAGGAGAAAACTGAGGCACAGAGAGGTTTATTCACATGCCTGAGGTCACACAGCCCCCTAAGTGACAGAGCTGGAATTCAAATCCAAGTTGTCCAGCTCCAGAATCCACGCTCTTAACCGCTGTGCGGTAGAAACTGCTTTGAGGAGTGAGGGGAGGATTCAAGGGCTAACACACCCGAGCCCGTCACATAGTACCTGGCGCGCAGTAGGACTTCAGGAATGTCTGCCTGTTGTTCATTGCATTGTTCTTGATGGTATTTATAGTCAAGGAGCTGGGAGGCGACGTTAAAGGGGATGAGCTGGGGGCCCTTCCCCGGTCCACCCCCGATGTCTTTCAGTCTGCTGATGTACAGACTGCACCCTTACCATGAGCCCTGCCCCACAGGCTGACTTCGCGCTGGAGGCCCTGGCCAAGGCCACCTACGAGCGCCTCTTCCGCTGGCTGGTTCTGCGCCTCAACCGGGCCTTGGACCGCAGCCCCCGCCAAGGCGCCTCCTTCCTGGGCATCCTGGACATCGCGGGCTTTGAGATCTTCCAGGTGTGCCCTCGCGCTGGGAGGGGGATGCCAACTTCCTCACTCTGGTCCTGGTCCTTTCTGAAGCCCTGGGTCTCTCCCCTTCTCCCTGGTCTCTGTCCCCCTCTCTGAGTCTCTGATGCCCCTTCTCTCTGGTCTCTGTCCCCCTCTCTCTGGGTCTCTGTCCCCTATCTCTGGGTCTCTGTCCCCTTCTCTCTCTGGGTCTCTGTCCCCTCTCTCTGGGTCTCTGTCCCCCTCTCTCTGGGTCTCTGTACCCCTCTCTCTCTGGGTCTCTGTCTTCTCTCTCTGCACCTCTGTCCCCTGTCTCTGAGTCTCTGTCCCTCTGTCTCTGGGTCTCTGTCCCCCTCTCTCTGGGTCTCTATCCCCTGTCTCTCTGGGTCTCTGTCCCCTATCTCTGGGTCTCTGTCCCCTTCTCTCTCTGGGTCTCTGTCCCCTCTCTCTGGGTCTCCGTCCCCCTCTCTCTGGGTCTCTGTACCCCTCTCTCTCTGGGTCTCTGTCCTGTCTCTCTGCATCTCTGTCCCCTGTCTCTGAGTCTCTGTCCCTCTGTCTCTGGGTCTCTGTCCCCTGTCTCTGGGTCTCTGTCCCCCTCTCTCTGGGTCTCTGTCCCCCTCTCTCTCTGGGTCTCTGTCCCCTCTCTCTGCATCTCTGTCCCCTGTCTCTGGGTCTCTGTCCCCTGTCTCTGGGTCTCCGTCCCTCTTCATCCTCCCGGCTCACGTGTCCTGCGTCCCTGCAGCTGAACTCCTTCGAGCAGCTGTGCATCAACTACACCAACGAGAAGCTGCAGCAGCTCTTCAACCATACCATGTTCGTGCTGGAGCAGGAGGAGTACCAGCGTGAGGGCATCCCCTGGACCTTCCTCGACTTTGGCCTCGACCTGCAGCCCTGCATCGACCTCATTGAGCGGCCGGTGAGCCCCAGGCCCCTCCCAGCCCACACTCAGGGTTCAGATCTGTCTCTCCCAGCATCTGTGTGACCAGGGTCTAGCTCCTCCTCTGCTGGGCCTCAGGATGCCGCATGGGTTCTGAGGGGAAGGTGACAGCACCTACTTCCTCGAGCTTTTGTGACCATAGGTGATTATGGCCCAGAATGTGCCTGCCACAGGGCCTGGCTCAGATCAATCGGTTAATCAGAGCTCTCACTGTAACTGTTGTTCTCACGTTTGTTTTTTGTTTGTTTGTTTGTTTTTCTTGAGATGGAGTCTCGCTCTGTCGCCCAGGCTGGAGTGCAGTGGCACGATCTCTGCTTACTGCAAGCTCCGCCCACTGGGTTCACGCCATTCTCCTGCCTCAGCCTCCCGAGTAGCTGGGACAACAGACGCCCACCACCACGCCCGGCTAATTTTTTGTATTTTTAGTAGAGTTGGGGGTTTCACCGTGTTAGCCAGGATGGTCTCGATCTCCTGACCTCGTGATCCACCCGCCACGGCCTCCCAAAGTGCTGGGATTACAGGCATGAGTCACTGCGCCCGGCCTCTCACGTTTGTTTTTATGTCCAAGTGTGACTTATAAGAGCTAAAAATCAGCAGCCACCTGAGTGTCCAATATTTGGGGATCTGACTTACTCTCCCCCTGCTGTCGATGGCCAGGCCAACCCCCCTGGACTCCTGGCCCTGCTGGATGAGGAGTGCTGGTTCCCGAAGGCCACAGACAAGTCGTTTGTGGAGAAGGTAGCCCAGGAGCAAGGCAGCCACCCCAAGTTCCAGCGGCCGAGGCATCTGCGGGATCAGGCCGACTTCAGTGTTCTGCACTATGCGGGCAAGGTAGGGGCTGGGGCCAGCCTTGGGGCATGTGGGAGTGGGGATCAAGGGATCTCCACTGGCTACAGATGCGGGGAGGGTGCAGAGGGAAAACAGGGTCCTCCTGAGGTCCAGACAAACAGAGCAGGGGCTGGGAGAGCCCAGGGAGGAGCAAGGATTCTGTCCGATGGGATCACCAAAAACTTCCTCAAAGAGGTGATATTTGCAGTGGGTTTTGAGGGATGGGTAGGAGTTCATCAGGAGGCGATCTACGTGCATTTTATCCACTTATTCAGCAGATATGTGCGGGGTGCCATTTGTGTGCCCAGCTCGGTGCTGAGCAAAGCTGGATACACAGATCAAACATGGTTTCTGCCCTCACAAAGATCCCTATCTGGGAGGGAGGCAAATACAGACCATCAAGATACAAGGTTAATAGGTGTTTCAGTGGAGACAGCTGAGGGTAGTGTCAGAGCCCAGAAGAGAAGTACCTGGGAAAGCTTCACAGAAGAGAATATGCTCAATTTCAAATCTCAGTCAAGGGCCGGCAAACATTTTCTGTAAAGGGTCCGATAGTAAATAGTTTCAGCTTTGTGGGCCAGACGGTCTCTGTCACAGCTACACAATTCTGCTGTGGTCACACAAAAAGAGCCACAGATAATACATAAGTATCTTCAAGCCCCCAGGGAAAAAGAAAGGAAAAACAGACTGAGATACAGTTTCGAGGGCTCTCCTGCCCCCAGAAGGGCCCCCATGAGTTTGACTATGAAGACATAAATGAAGGTTCTATTCATATATATATATATATTATATATATATAATATATATAATATATATATTATATATATATAATATATATAATATATATATTATATATATATAATATATATAATATATATAAAAATATATATATAATATATATAAAAATATATATAATATATAAATATATATTATATATATAATATATATAATATATATTATATATATATATATTTATTTATTTATTTATTTATTTTTTTTGAGACAGAGCCTCCCTCTGTTGCCCAGGCTGGAGTGCAGTGGCACGATCTCGGCTCACTGCAACCTCCGCCTCCTAGGTTCAAGCAATTCTTCTGCCTCAGCCTCCCCAGTAGCTGGGATTACAGGCACCTGCCACCACGCCTGGCTAATTTTTGTATTTTTAGTAGAGACAGGGTTTCACCATGTTGGCCAGGCTGGTCTCAAACTCCTGACCTCAGTTGATCCACCTGCATAGGCCTCCCAAAGTGCTGGGATTACAGGCGTGAGCCACTGCGCCCGGCCCTATTCCAATAAAAGTATTTGCAAAAAGAGGTGGCAGGCTGGATTTTGCCCGTGAGCCATAGTTTGCTGATCCCTGGTTTTGATGATATGGACCAGGCAGCCCCAGAGGATGGGTGAAGGGTGGGAAGGGCTCTCCAGGCAGAGGGAACAGCATAGACAATGGCTGGGAGGCAGGACATTCCACGTGTTCTGTGTCTAGCCCTCAGTTTCTTCCCCAGACATACTCCAGAACTCCCCCTGTACCCAGCCCTCTGCTAGGCCGTGAGTCACCTGGGCCCTGCCCTCGGGGGGCCGCTGTCTGGTGGGGGGCACATATGCAGAGAATTGTAGTGGCCAAGATCGTGATTCTATGGAGCCCCACAGCAAAGCCCTGAGTACCCAGAAGGAGCCAGTGGTGTGAAACCCACAGAGACAGAACCCCAGGTGGCAGGAACCGCAGGGGTAAAACCCCGAGGTGGCGTAAGCTCGCATGTTTGAGGAACAGTGCGGAGGCCAGGGTGGCTGGAGCGGAATGAATAGGAAGAAGGTGGTGGTGGAGGTCACGGAGGTGGCGGGGAGCATAGACGGGAAGGAGAGAGAGGGGGCCGTGCTGGTGGGGTGCAGCTCAGAATATGGACACAAGGTGGCACCAGTGCTCTCTTGTCCATGGTGAGCTCCAGAGCTGGGAGTCTCAGAGCTTCTGGAAGCCTCCTTAGGAAATCCAGAGAATGTCTGAGCCTGCAAGTCATCGCCCTCCTCTACCTGACTTCATTCAGGTCGACTACAAGGCCAACGAGTGGCTGATGAAAAACATGGACCCTCTGAATGACAGTGTCGCAGCCTTGCTCCACCAGAGCACTGACCGGCTGACGGCAGAGATCTGGAAAGACGGTGAGGACCCGCCTCCCCCACCCCGGCTCTAGGGGTCTGTGCGGACATTCTCCAAATCCACAGTGTGAGCACCTTTGTTTCAGAGGTGGAGATCTGAACCTGAGTTTTCTGCTCAGACCCAGAATAGCCAGTGTCACAAATAGTATTTCAAATCAGTGATGTATGGATCCATAGATTAAGTGATTGACTGATTGATTTGATTGATAAGCCAGCATCCTTCTCAAGGATAAAACACTCCCCCTTAATCAGAAACGAGACAAAGATACCCACTAACACTACTGTTAAACATCGTTTTTTAGCAATACTAGCCTATGCAATCAGATCAGAAAAAGTATGAATATCAAAAAGGAAGAGGTAAACTTATTATTTATAGATGGCCTGTGTTCCCTAAACAATTAAGAGATTTGGCCGGGCGTGGTGGCTCATGCCTGTAATCCCAGCACTTTGGAAGGCCAAGGTGGGCAGATCACTTGAGGTCAGGAGTTCAAGACCAGCCTGGCCAACATGGTGAAACCCTGTCTCTACTAAAAGTACAACAATTAGCCAGGTGTCCTGGTGCATGCCTGTAGCCTCAGCTACTAGGGAGGCTGAGGCAGGAGAATTGCTTGAATCTGGGAGGTGGAGTTTGCAGTGAGCCAAGAGTGTGACACTGTGTCTTAAAAAAAAAAAATTCTACTGAGAAATAATTTATAACAACAAGAAAACACAGAATGATGATATTTTGCAGGTCAGTCAGCTTTTAGGCTTTGCTTTCTTTGTTTTCTTACAAAGTTCCCTTCAAGCCCCCAGGGAAGAAGAAAGAAAAAACAGGCTGAGATACAGTTTTGGAGGGCTTTCCTGCCCCTAAAAAGGCCCCCATGAGTTTGACTGTCTTTTTGGATTGACACTTCTAGGGGTCATAGGCAGAGATGCCAAATGCCCTGTGGTAGGACTCTGACCTTTTCCAAGCCTTTTCTGCCACTGCCCCTGCCCCCCCATCCTTAGAGGAGGTTTGAGAAATGGTTTTAGAAAGCTGGCAGAACTGGCATCCTGTTTTTTCCAGGTTCCAAGTTTCTGGCATTTGTCAGTTTGCCTTAATCTTTTATTGACATGAAAAGGTAGCTGTAGAAATACCAGTCCATGCAATTTGGCAAGAAAACAAAATGAGCGGCCGGGCGTGGTGGCTCACGCCTGTAATCCCAGCACTTTGGGAGGCCAAGGTGGGCAGATCACCTGAGGTCGGGAGTTCGAGACCAGCCTGACTAACATGGAGAAACCTCATCTCTACTAAAAATACAAAATTAGCTGGGCATGGTGGCGCATGCCTGTAATCCCAGCTACTCCAGGGGCTGAGGCAGGAGAATCACTTGAACCTGGGAGGCGGAGGTTGTGGTGAGCCGAGATTGTGCCATTGCACTCCAGCCTGGGCAACAAGAGCGAAACTCCATCTCAAAAAAAAAAAAAAAAGAAAAGAAAACAAAATGAGCAAGGTGAGTGGTGAGTGGTTCCCAAAACACACTCACAGAGCAAAACAGCATGGAGGGTCTTGATCTTGTGAGCTCATCCTAGAAAGATAGAT
This sequence comes from Pongo pygmaeus, assembly GCF_028885625.2. NCBI lineage: Eukaryota > Metazoa > Chordata > Mammalia > Primates > Hominidae > Pongo > Pongo pygmaeus. The sequence goes on from NC_072393.2 coordinate 56,342,249, forward strand.
TTTATTTTTATGTCTCATATAGTATTTACACAAGGAGATTGGAAAGCAGGGTTTGATGTTCAGGAGCAGAACCAGATTATGCTATGAGAATCATCTCCCGGCTGAAACTCTGCTGCCCTTTTAAAATATTTGTGCTGTCTTCATAAACACATGATTCTCCACAGTGAGCCCTCATTTGTCACACTCTGTGTGTGCCTGACTCTCAGAGGGTTCCAAGAGAAAAAGTGGAAGCTGCAAAACCTCTTGGCTCAGCCTCCTGAGTAGCTTGGGAAGCTGCCATAATGTCACTTCCTCCATAATCCTCCTAAACAAAGCTAGTCACAAGGTCTTCCCAGATTCAAGGAGCTGCAAGACACAGGCAAAGGGTGTCAATACAGGGGAAAGTGGGGAATCAGGGCCATTTTTGCCCAATCTCTACTAGAGCTGCTTTGAGCCCAGAATTGGATGCCCAGCATCCTGACAGCCCAGGGAAAAAGGGAAATGAGATTAGCTCTCCTCTGAAAGGAAAGGCAGAAACAACAAGTGGCCTGGGAGCATCAAGTTCATTCTTGAGCTTCCTGGCAGCCAGAGCAAAAAGGGCAACCTATTAAAACAGATACAACCTCTAGAGGGAGAGATTTTTTATTCTTTGCACTGAATTCTTACAGAGGACATTTGTCCTTTTGGCCAACAGTGTGTGGATACAAAGATGAACATGAGTTCAAAAGTTTATTGCCAACATTCTGGTTTTCCCTCTTGCTTTGCTCTGTACTGTGGACTAATCACCCTCTCCTCTTTTTCTTCCTGCCACCTCCTCTCCTTCCCCTCTTTTCATGCATGTCTCCCCGCCATCTCTCTGCCATCTCCCCTCCATCCACCCACACATCTGTCCTCACTCCCCAGAACATGGGGGCTTCCAGCAGTTCTCTTTCCTTGGCTCCTTCCCACCGTCGCCCCCAGGATCTGCAGAGAGGTGCAGCTCTGCTATGTCTCCGCCAGGGGGTGGGTGTCTCTGTGCATCGATGGGTGAGGCTTGCTGGAGGAGGAGGGTGGACCTGTTGGGCTGGGGACCTGGTTTTGAACATCTGTCCCCTCTCCTCTCACTGTGGAGGTCTCTCACTCTTCCTCTCCCTCCTTGTTGGCTCCCTTGGAAGTTTCCAGACTCTGTAGCAGCAGAACCCCTTCTTCTAACTAAACTGCATATAAAAGTACAAACAAGTGTGATAGTACCAGCTGGCGTTTCTTGAGCACTTACTATGTGCCGTTCACCATGTGAAACCCCTTTAGAATTATCAACACCTCATTTGTATAATGGGGTAACAGTACTAACACCTCATGAGGCTGGTGTTAGTACTATTACCCCATTACACAAATGAGGAAACTAAAGCACAAAGAGGTTAAGTAACTTGCTGAGGTCACACAGCCGGTAAGTGGCAGAGCTGGGATTTGAACCCAGGACATCAGATTCCAGAACTTTAGTTCTTATCTGTGCTATGAGGACTTCATAAATGATAATTATCATTTCAAAAATGACAGGGAGTATGGGGTAGGGGAGACAGTTGAACCTGGGGAAGAAAATAACATATTTGAGCCCCTGCCATGACCTGGCCCTGCCCTAAGCACAGATTATCTAGTTGACGGCTGATGGCCCTTGAATGGGATGAGTTTTGCAGGACATCAGATTCTGCCCTAGCTGTGGGTTCCTGAGGAACCTGGCATGATTCAACACATAGAATTTGGGGCCAGGTGCATTGGGTCACCCCTATGATCCCAGTGCTTTGGGAGGCCGAGGTGAGAGGATCACTTGAGGCCAAGAGTTTGAGATTAGCCTGAGCAACACAGGAAGACCCCACCTCTACAAAATAAATTTAAAAATTAGTGGGCATAGTGGTGTGCGCCTGTAGTCCCAACTACTTGGGAGGCTGAGGTAGGAAGATCACTTGAGCCTAGGAGGTTGAGGCTGCAGTGAGCTGTGATCACTCCACTGTACTCCAGCCTGGGTGACAGTGAGACTGTGTCTCAGAAAACAAAACAGAATTTGAGACAGTACGGATGGAAGGAATGGATATTTTTCACTATCCAAAGCAGCACCAGCAAGTGGCGATAGAGAAAATAGAATCTTTTTTTTGAGACGGAGTCTCGCTCTGTTGCCCAGGCTGGAGTGTAGTGGTGCGATCTTGGCTCATGGCAACCTCTGCCTCCCAGGTTCAAGTGATTCTCCTGCCTCAGCCTCCCAAGTAGCTCGGCTTACAGGCATGCACCACCACACCTGGCTAATTTTTTTGTATTTTTAGTAGAGATGGGGTTTCACCATGTTGGCCAGGCTGGCCTTGACCTCCTGACCTCAGGTGATCCACCCGCCTTGGCCTCCCAAAGTGCTGGGATTCCAGGCATAAGCCACCACACCCTGCCAAGAAAATAGAACCTCTATGAAATCAGGCCCTTCTGGAAAAACGGTTAACATAGAGACAGTTTGCCCTATTTCAAATATTGCATATAATGCAAGAATGTATTACATCTTTTAATATGTTTCAGATTCCTAAAATGCAACTGCAGTGGTTATGTTATCACTGTTTTCTCTCTCTGTGCCTCAGTTTCCAAATCTATAAAATAGGAATGATTCTTACAGGCTTATAAAGCCATTGATGTAAATTGCTTTAAGCAATGCCTGCCAGAGTATCTATGCTAGGTAAGCATTTGCTGTTATTGTCATCATTTATTGATAAGGAAAACAGAGATCATGTCCTTGAAGAGAAGAAGGGCCAAAGACCAGAGTTTGAGAGGACTCCTACTGTCTGAGTTCTAATCTTGGATCTTCAGTTTCTAAGCTGTGTGACCTTAAGCACATTCTCCCACCCTTCAGAGCGTCAGTATGTCCATCTGTCCAGTGGAGCTGATAATATCTACCTTACAGGCTGTGTGAGGTCCTTCATATGTAAAGTGCCAGTTGTGATAAATGACAAGACCCTTGACCTTTGGCCCAGGTCCCTAAAACTGACCCCTGACCTCCTTCTCTCTCTCTGCATCTCCACCTGACAGTGGAGGGCATCGTGGGGCTGGAACAGGTGAGCAGCCTGGGCGATGGCCCACCAGGTGGCCGCCCCCGTCGGGGTATGTTCCGGACAGTGGGACAGCTCTACAAGGAGTCCCTGAGCCGCCTCATGGCCACACTCAGCAACACCAACCCCAGTTTTGTCCGCTGCATTGTCCCCAACCACGAGAAGAGGGTGAGTGACTCAGCCTGGGGAGGAAGGGATGGCTGTGGCTGTGGGTTAAGGTTTGGCCTCTGGACTTGGCTGGAGCCACATCTGATTCGAGGACCCTCAAATTGGCTGTGTGGCTTTGAGCAAATTGCTTCTATTCCTAGGCTCAGGGTCTGGTTGGGAAAATTCATGCATTCATATGACTTCAATGTATTGAGCATCTACTGTGCTGGGAACAGGTACTGGGGAGGCATTGGAGAGAAAAGCACAGCCAACTCCTGTTCTCAGGGAGCTCACAGTCTGATGGGGAGCATAGATGTTCATCTAACCATCCAAAATGAATGTCCAGTTAGATCTCTAGGGGTGGGGAGTATCACACAGGGCTTGATCTGGTCAGCGAAGTTAGGGAAGGTTCCCCGGGGGAGGTGATGACTGAGCCCTGAAGGATACGTGGTATTCCAGGCAGAGAACAGTTTGTACAAAGGCCCAATGGTAGGTTGGAGCACGCGAGGTACAAGGGATAGAAGAAGGCCATCAGGGCTGGGCTTGTTGCATGGGTGTGACAAGACCATGGCCAGCCTCACTGGCCACTGATTTTCATGTTGAGAAAATCAGAGAATGGGCCCTACAGAGAAGGGTCAATGGGAATGGAAAACAACATGTTTGCCATGTTGCCCAGGCTGCTCTCGAACTCCTGAGCTCAAGCGATTCACCCGCCTTGGCCTCCCAAAGTGCTGGGATTACAGGCGTGAGCCACCACGCCCGGCCTGAGATCCCGTATTTTATCAAATCTAAGACATGTATTCCTCCCCACTAGTGTCTCTGAAGTCGAGATGTAGCTTACGGTCAACGGCCTGTCGGGGTGTAATTGCCAGGAGTTTTCCTTTCTTGGTGGCATATTTAATGACAGCGTGTGCCATTTGAATTTTTGTACTGTTTAAATTTTTGCCATTTGTGTATTACTGTCGAAAAGAGAAAAGGCGGCCTGGCACAGTGGCTCATGCCTGTAATCCCAGCACTTTGGGAGGCTTAGGTGGGAGGACTGCTTGAGCCCAGGAGTTCAAGACCAGTCTGGGCAATGGCGAAACCCCGTCTCTACTCAAAATACAAAAATTAGCTGGGCATAGTGGTGTGCGCCTATAATCCCAGCTACTCAGGAGGCTGAGGCAGGAGTAGCTCTTGAACCTGGGAGGCGGAGGTTGCAGTGAGCTGAGATCACGCCATTGCACTCCAGCCTGGGCAACAGAGCAAGACTCTGTCTCAAAAAACAACAACAACAACAAACAAACAAACAAAAAAACATGATTTACCAGCTTTGGACAGACATCAGCTTCCCAGGAGGCCTTTTGGCGACTCTTCTGCATGCAAATTCAGCCCTGTCCACCTCCCTCCATGCAGATCTTTTCTCCTTAGCACTTAGTATTTCTTCTTTATTAGTGACTGCTTCACCTAGGGTATTTCTAGTTTCTCCTACTGAACTGTCAGTTCTCCAGGGCAGGCATTTCCCCCTGGCTTGAGCATTGCTGTCTTCCCAGGGCCTGGAACCGTTCCTAGGCACCTAGTAGGTGCTCAGTAAATTACATGTGGAAACAGGAAATTGCCAAGCCTGACCGTTTGGCGCCCCCGTGTGGCCGCCGCTGACCCCCGCGTGTCCGTCCGCTCTCCCCAGGCCGGGAAGCTGGAGCCGCGGCTGGTGCTGGACCAGCTTCGCTGCAACGGCGTCCTGGAGGGCATCCGCATCTGTCGCCAGGGCTTCCCCAACCGCATCCTGTTCCAGGAGTTCCGGCAGCGGTGAGCTAGAGTGAGGGCCCAGGCACGGCGGAGGGGCTGGGTGGGACCCGGGTCTGGAAGCCGACGCACCTGCATTCAGGTCTCCACCCACTCTTGTTCCTTCTGAGCTGGAGAAGTTGAGGCAGATTACTCACTTTGCTGAGCCTCAGTTTACTCGTCTGTGTATGGGAGAACAATAGCCCACTTGATGCACTCCTGAAAGAAAGCACAGAGTCTGTGGGGATCTGGGGTACATTGCTGCTGCTGTTTAGGGCAGTGGTCCCCAAACTATGAACTTGAAATCACTGCATGGTGTTACAAATCTGCACGTCTTTAAAAATGAAGTAGAAGGCCGGGCGCGATGGCTCATTCCTGTAGTCCCAGCACTTTGGGAGGCCGAGGTGGGCAGATCACTTGAGGTCGGAAGTTCGAGACCAGCCTGACCAACATGGAGAAACCCCGTCTCTACTAAAAATACAAAATTAGCCGGGTGTGGTGGCGCATGCCTATAATCCCAGCTACTCAGGAGGCTGAGGCAGGGGAATTGCTTGAACCCGGGAGGCGGAGGTTGCAGTGAGCCGAGATGGCGCCATTGCACTCCAGCCTGGGCAACAAGAGCAAAACTCCGTCTCAAAAAAATAAATAAGTAAATAAACAAGTAGAATAGGACAGAACAGAAAATACCGAGGCCTAATGAGCAAGTAATACAGCAAATATAACAAAAATGATGCTTCACACAAGCTGTGTAGAGCAGCACTGTCCCTTAGAAGTAGGATGGGAAGCCTTGTACACAGTTGAAAATTCTCTAATAGCTACACTTTTACAAGTGAAAAAAATGAAATTAATTTTAACAAGATATTTTACTAAAGCCAATACATCCAAAATACTGGCCAATACTGGCTGGGCACGGTGGCTCATGCCTGTAACCCCAGCACTTTGGGAGGCCAAGGCGGGTGGATCACTTCAGGTCAGGAGTTCGAGACAGCCTGGCCATCATGGTGAAACCCCATCTCTACTAAAAATACAAAAATTAGTTGGGCATGGTGGCATATGCCTGAATCCCAGCTACCTGGTAGGCTGAGGCAAGAGAATCGCTTGAACCTGGAAGGTGGAGGTCGCAGTGAGGCAAGATCTCACCACTGCACTCCAGCCTGGGCGACAGAGCGAGACTCCGTCTCAAAAAACAAACAAAACAAAAAACTGAAGCAGTCAATCATTGTCGATGTTGCTGTCCTTGGTGGTGGCGTGAATGCTCAGATGTGAATTTTGTGACTGTCCTTGTTATTGTCACTGTTGTTCCTGCTGTGTATCACTCTGAGCCCAGTGCCCGGCCCACAGCAGGCACCAGGTGAGCGCTTGCTGTAACTCTCTCCTCCCCACCCCTCCCTGCTCATTGCAGGTATGAGATCCTGACACCCAATGCCATCCCCAAGGGCTTCATGGATGGGAAGCAGGCCTGTGAAAAGATGGTGAGTGGGGCAGAGCCTGGCGTGTGTGTGTGTGTGTGTGCGTGCGTGTATGTGTGCATGCGCTTGTGTGCAGGGGCCCAGGTGGTGGGGGAGTGGGGCTGGGATCTCCCCTTCATTGACCTTCCTCATTACCTCTCCCTATCACCCCCCAACCCCCACTTCCTCATCATCCCCTATCACCCCCCTCCCCGTCACCCCATCACTCCCTCCCCCATCACCCCTCCCCCATCGCCCCCTCCCTATAACTCTTCTCCCCGTCACTCTCCTCATCACCTCTCCCCTATCACCCCCTCTCCCCAATCACCACCCCTTCCCTATCACTGCCCCTCCTCACCACCCCCCCTCCATCATCCCCCTGCCCCATCACCCCCTTCCTATAATTCCCCTCCCCTATCACTCTTCACATCACCCCCTCCCCTATCACTCTCCTTATCACCCCCTCCCCATCACTTCTCCCCCATCACCTCCCTCCTCCATCACCCCCTCCCCCATTACCACCTCTTCCCAATCACCACCCCTTTCCTATCCCCCTCCTCGCCACCCCCTCCCCCATTACTCCCCCTCCTCACCACCCCCACTCCCCCATCACCCCCTCTCTGTCATCACCCCTCTCCCACCCCTCACAGATCCAGGCACTGGAACTGGACCCCAACCTCTACCGCGTGGGACAGAGCAAGATCTTCTTCCGGGCTGGGGTCCTGGCCCAGCTGGAAGAGGAGCGAGACCTGAAGGTCACCGACATCATCGTCTCCTTCCAGGCAGCTGCCCGGGGATACCTGGCTCGAAGGTGGGCAGCCACGCTGTCTCCCGGGGTCCTGTTGGCTGAGGCTGGGTCAGGGAGGGGTTGACCAGATGGCTACAGGTGTCAGGGCCTCCAGAATGGGTGCAAGGCTGAGGAGCAGGTGGATGGAGCCACCGGGTGTCCAGGCTTCTTGGTTCTGCAGTCCCTGAGGGGCCCTGTGGGCAGGCCCTGTTCAGAGTAAGACTGGCAACACAGAGGCTGGACTTAGCCACAGGGTGACCAGCTGTCCTAGTGGGCCGGGGCCTGGGTTTCCCAGGGTGCAGGACTTCCAGTGCTAAAACAGAGAAAGCCTGGGGCAACCCAGGTCAAGCTGTCCGCTCTCCCTGGCCAGTCCCTCAAGGGGCTCCAGTCTGGAGGTGAGACTTGCATGGGCACAGAGGCCCAGTCCCGGGTGAGACCTGCTTTGATGGGGGCCATAGAGGTGCAGCGAGGAGGCCCTGCTGCAGGCCATGACTCCCCCAGGCCACACCGGACAAGCAGGTGGATGAAGGAAAATGGGAGAGGTGCTCAGGGCAGGAGCGAGCTTGTGCAAAGGCCCAACGATGCAAGATCCTGGCACACTTCAGGAATACAGGGAGTTTGCGGGAGAGTCTCCTTCCTCCTTAGAAGTGGCTTAGAGAGGCCGGGCGCGGTGGCTCACACCTGTAATCCCAGCACTTTGGGAGGCCAAGGCGGGTGGATCACTTGAGGTCAGGAGTTCAAGACAAGCCTGGCCAACATGGTGAAACCCCATCTCTACTAAAAATACAAAAATTAGCCGTAATCCCGGCTACTCAGGAGGCCGAGGCAGGAGAATGGCTTGAACTCGGGAAGCAGAGATTGCAGTGAGCCAAGATCGTGTCACTGCACTCCAGCCTAGGTGGCAGAGTGAGACTCTGTATCAAAAAAAAAAAAAAAAAAAAAGCTCAAAGAATAAAGTGGCAGGAAAGGACGGCCCAAACACCAGGCTGAGTGGGGCCTTGTCCAGAGGAGCTAGGGAGCCATGGAGGGCTGTGAGCAGGGGAGAGGTGGGTCAGCTCTGGGTGTAGAAAGACTCTCTGGAGGTGTGTCAGGATGGGCTGATAGGAGAGGCTGGAGAAGGAGGCCAGGCAGAGGGTCCAGGCAAGGGAGGTTGGGGCCTGAACTGCGGCTGGGGCTTTGGGACTGGGCAGAGAGAGTCGGGGGCAGGGGGCGAACGGCCAGAACACAGTGAGATCTCAAAGTAATAAGAGTGCCTGCACACAGTAGGCATTTTATGATGGCTGACTAAGTGAAAGGAGCTTGGCTTGGTCAGGCATGGTGGCCCACGCTTGTAATCCCAGCACTTTGGGAGGCTGAGGTGAGTAGATGACTTGAGGTGGGGAGTTGGAGAGCAGCCTGGCCGACATGGCGAAACCCCATCTCTACTAAAAATACAAACATTAGCCGAGTGTTGTGGCACGCCCCTGTAATCCTAGCTATTTGGGAGGCTGAGGCAGGAGAATTGCTTGAACCTGGGAGGTGGAGGTTGCAGTGAGCCCAGATCATGCCATTGCACTCCAGCCTAGGCAACAGAGCAAGACTCTGTCTCAAAACAAACAAACAAAGAAAATAAAAAAGAAAGGAGCTTGGCTCTCTTGCTAAGGGGATGGCGCCTGGAGGTTCCCACTCTGCCCCTCACCTGTTTCCCCACCCAGGGCCTTCCAGAAGCGCCAGCAGCAGCAGAGTGCCCTAAGGGTGATGCAGCGGAACTGTGCGGCCTACCTCAAGCTGAGACACTGGCAGTGGTGGCGGCTGTTTACCAAGGTGAGGGCAGCCTGGGGAGGTGGCCCCAGCAGGGAGAGGCCTTGGGGCTTGGTCTGCTTGACAAGTGACTTCCTCCATGCGGGCCTCAGTTTTCTGCATCAGTAAAATGGGGCCAGTCGGCCCAGCCTTTGCTAGCTAGGATTCTTTAGTTAGCAAGCAACAAGAAAAATCTGACTTGAACCAACATGGATCAAAGATTCAAGACAATGTGGGCTGCACCTGGATCCAGGGGTCCCCAAGACTTTCGTTCAAGGATTTGCTGGAAGGACTCACAGAACTTAGAAAAGCTGCTGTACTAACAGCTACAGTTTATCACAATACAAAGATACAGATTGAAAACAGCAAAGGTGCCGGGTGCGGTGGCTCACACCTGTAATCCCAGCAGTTTGAGAGGCCGAGGTGGGTGGATCACTTGAGGTCAGGAGTTCGAGACCAGCCTGGCCAATATGGTGAAATCCTGTCTCTACTAAAGATACAAAAATTAGCTGGGTATGGTGGCAGGTGCCTGTAGTCCCAGCTACTTGGGAGGCTGAGGCAGGAGAATCACTCAAACCTAGGAGGTGGAGGTTGCAGTGAGCCAAGATTGTGCCACTACATGTAGCCTGGGCAATAGAGCAAGACTCTGTCTCAAAAAAAAAGAAAGAAAGAAAGAAAGAGAAGAAAAGAGCAAAGGTTAAAAAAAAAAAAAAGTGCCTAAGTGTCTCAGAGAGACCACGCATGAGCCTACAGTTGCTCTCTCCCAGTGAAGTTGTGTGGGGACAACACTTAGCTTTTCCCAGCAATGAAGTATGATAATATGCACGGAGTGCTGCCAACCAGGGAAGCTCACCTGAGCCTTGATGTCCAGCGTTTTTCCTGGGGCTGGTCACACAGGCATGGACAAGGTCACACACATGGTGACCTCAGTTACTCAGTCTCCAGCCCCTCCAGAGTCAAACTGATGCCATGTGGCCCAAGGCCCCCACCACAGATCCCATCGTTAGCATAGACTATCCAGGGTGGCCCAAGGCCCCAGGTAAACCAAGACACTCTTATCAGATGGGACATTCCAAGGACTTAGAGGTAACCTCCCAGGAGCCCATCAAGGGCCAGACCTTTCTTAGGAATGTGCGGGGTTTGGACAACCCAGGCCTGCTGAGTTAACCCTTTACTGCACAAGGGTCCAAACAGTGACGTCAGTATGCAGTGTTCTGCGTCTCCCGCTTGGCTTTCCTCCGTGATGATCACCAACAGAGGCTTTCCACAAAGGGGCCACCAGCAGATGGAGTCTTGCCGCTAACCACCTTGGCCAGCCTGGTCTCTCTTATCATAGAGCTCCAGCCAGATTCCCAGGTTTCATGCTCATTGGCCCAGCTGGAGTCATGTGACCATCCCAGAGCCAGTTAGTAGGGATCAGATGAGCCAGGCTGGCATCACATGCCTACCCAAAGCAGAGGGTGCAAAGCCAGGTCGCCATGCACCATGGAGCTCAGGGACTAGGTGTTCCCCCGGGGGGAAATTGGAAAGGAATGAGAAGGATGGAGGTTTTGGGGGCAGTAATGTAATTCTGAATATGATGTCTGAGAGATCAGCCTGCATTCCCTTGGCCGGTGTTAACTGAGCACCTACTATGTGCCCAGAACTTTTATAGAGGCTGGGGTAAATGGTGATTAAAAAGAGACAAGGTCCTGCCACCATGGAGCTCACAGTCTGCGACAAGAGTTGCTGCACTGCGGCCTGTGGGCCAGATGGCTGTTTTAGCAAAAGCCCTCTCGTTAGCATGGTGTCTGCAGCTGCATCCGAGCTACAACAGCTGAGTGGAGTAGGTAAACAGCCAGAAGCTGAGGTTAGTGGCCCACACCTGTAATCCCAGCACTTCGGGAGGCCAAGGCAGGAGCATCACTTGAGCCCAAGAGTTCGAGACCAGCCTGGGCAACAAGTGAGACCCTCATCTCTACAAAAATAAAAATAAAAAATTAACTGGGTGTAGTGGTGCACACCTGTAGTCCCAGCTACTTGGGAGGAAGGATTGCTTAAGCCCAGGAGTATGAGGCCACAGTAAGCCATGATCACATCACTGCACTACAGCTTGGGTGACAAGAGTGAGACCCTGTCTCAAAAAAATAAATAAAAATTAAAAACTGGCCAGGCATGGAGGCGTACGCCTGTAATCCCAGCAGTTTGGGAGGCTGAGGCGGGTGGATCACTTCAGGTCAGGGGTTCGAGCCCAGCCTGGCCAATATGATGAAACCCTGTCACTACTAAAAATACAAAAATTAGCTGAATGTGGTGGTGGGCACCTGTAATCCCAGCTACTCAGGAGGCTGAGGCAGGTGAATCACTTGAACCCGGAAGGTGAAGGTTGCAGTGAGCCAAGATCGCACCACTGCACTCCAGCCTGGGTGACAGAGCGAGACTCTGTCTCAAAAAAATAAATAAATAAAAATAAAAATTAATAATAAATAAAAAACAGCCAGGGTGGCCTGTAAAATCTCAAATATTTCCTGGCTGGCCCTTGAAGAAAAAGTTTGCCTACCTTAGGTGTTGGGGGTTGGGGTCAAGTAGGATTTGATTGGCGTCAATTGAGAAATATGAATGATACCTGTGAAAGATGCTAGGAGTCGGGGCAGAAAACAAGAGAATAGAAGGGATACAGAATTGGGTGGAGAGGAAAAGAATCAAGTAGACTTGTGTAGAACGGAGTAGAATATGATTGAACAGAAATTATCAGAGCAGATCTCACTTAGCAAGGGCGACGAGGTTTTGTGAAATTTTTGTTTCAGTTCTGTGCGTACCTGTCACTGTAGCCTGAATCATGCCATGTAAAGCTCATCTCTCACTAAGGACTTTGGACTAACAGGCTTAAGAAACACTGGCCCTTGGCCAGGCACGGTGGCTCATGCCTATATCCCAACACTTTGGGAGGCTGAGGCGGGTGGATTACTTGAGGCCGGGAGTTCGAGACCAGCCTGGCCAACATAGTGAAACCCTCTCTACTGAAAACACAAAAATTATCTGGATGTGGTGGCATACGCCTGTAATCCCAGCTACTCGGGAGGCTGAGGCAGGAGAATCGCTTGAACCTGGGAGGCAGAGGTTGCAGTGAGCCGAGATCCCATCACTGCACTCCAGCCTGGGTGACAGAGCAAGACTCTGTCGAAAGGAAGGAAGGGAGGGAGGGTGGAAGAAGGAAGGGAAGGGAAGGAAGGAAGGAAGGGAGGGAAGGAAGGAAGGAAGGAAGGGAAGGGAAGGAAGGGAAGGAAGGAAGGGAGGGAAGGAAGGAAGGAAGGAAGGGAAGGGAAGGAAGGGAAGGAAGGGAGGGAAGGAAGGAAGGAAGGGAAGGAAGGAAGGAAGGAAGGGAAGGAAGGGAAGGAAGGAAGGAAGGGAAGGAAGGAAGGGAAGGAAGGGAGGAAGGGAAGGAAGGAAGGGAAGGAAGGGAAGGAAGGAAGGGAGGAAGGAAGGAAGGAAGGAAGGGAAGGAAGGAAGGGAAGGAAGGAAGGAAGGGAAGGAAGGAAGGGAAGGGAAGGAAGGGAAGGAAGGAAGGAAGGGAAGGAAGGAAGGGAGGAAGGGAAGGAAGGGAGGAAGGGAAGGAAGGAAGGAAGGGAGGGAAGGAAGGAAGGGAAGGAAGGGAAGGAAGGAAGGGAAGGGAGGGAAGGAAGGAAGGGAAGGAAGGGAAGGAAGGGAGGGAAGGAAGGGAAGGAAGGAAGGGAAGGAAGGAAGGGAGGAAGGGAAGGAAGGGAAGGGAAGGAAGGAAAGAAGGGAGGGGAAGGAAGGGAGGGAAGGGAGGGAAGGAAGGAAGGGAAGGAAGGGAAGGAAGGGAGGAAGGGAAGGAAGGAAGGAAGGGAAGGAAGGGAGGAAGGGAAGGAAGGGAAGGAAGGAAGGAAGGGAGGTAAGGGAGGGAAGGAAGGAAGGAAGGGAGGAAGGGAAGGGAGGGGAAGGGAAGGAAGGGAGGGAAGGGAGGGAAGGAAGGGAAGGAAGGGAAAGAAGGGAGGAAGGGAAGGAAGGGAGGAAGGGAAGGAAGGAAGGGAGGGAAGGAAGGAAGGGAAGGGAAGGAAGGAAGGAAGGGAGGGAAGGAAGGGAAGGAAGGAAGGGAAGGGAAGGAAGGAAGGAAGGGAAGGAAGGAAGGAAGGGAGGGGAAGGAAGGAAGGGAAGGGAAGGAAGGAAAGAAGGGAGGGGAAGGAAGGGAGGGAAGGGAGGGAAGGAAGGAAGGGAAGGAAGGAAGGAAGGGAGGAAGGGAAGGAAGGAAGGGAAGGAAGGAAGGAAGGGAGGAAGGGAAGGAAGGGAGGGAAGGAAGGGAAGGAAGGAAGGAAGGGAAGGGAAGGAAGGAAGGGAAGGAAGGAAAGGAAGGAAGGAAGGGAGGAAGGGAAGGAAGGAAGGAAGGAAGGAAGGGAGGAAGGGAAGGAAGGGAGGGAAGGAAGGGAAGGAAGGAAGGAAGGGAAGGGAAGGAAGGAAGGAAGGGAAGGAAGGAAAGGAGGGAAGGAAGGAAGGGAGGGAAGGAAGGAAGGGAGGGAAGGAAGGGAAGGAAGGGAAGGAAGGGAGGAAGGGAGGAAGGGAAGGAAGGGAGGAAGGGAGGAAGGGAAGGAAGGGAAGGAAGGAAGGAAGGGAGGGAAGGAAGGGAAGGAAGGAAGGAAGGGAAGGAAGGAAGGAAGGGAGGAAGGAAGGGAAGGAAGGAAGGGAAGGAAGGAAGGAAGGAAGGAAGGAAGGGAGGGAAGGGAAGGAAGGAAGGGAAGGAAGGAAGGAAGGGAAAGAAGGAAGGGAAGGAAGGAAGGGAAGGAAGGAAGGAAGGAAAGAAAGACTTCCATAGAATAGCAGCAGCCACAGTACACAGTGTCTCTTGGATGTGGAAGGATCCTTTAGCCAGAGAGATTAGATAGATCAATAGTGTATTTAGTGGTGCTTGCCTGTACCTGTCAGTGTTCTAGGCCTGTGACCAGGGACTGTTGCCAAGGCAGGGACACACAGCTAATAGGTGGAGGAGAAGGGATTTGAACCCAGAAACTCAGACCTCACTAAGAGTGTGAGGTCTTGGCCCCTGAAGTCAGCCATTCCACCCCCTTTCACCTCCACCTAGGTGAAGCCACTGCTGCAGGTGACGCGGCAGGATGAGGTGCTGCAGGCACGGGCCCAGGAGCTGCAGAAAGTGCAGGAGCTACAGCAGCAGAGCGCCCGCGAAGTTGGGGAGCTCCAGGGCCGAGTGGCACAGGTGAGGGGGCGGGGGCAGGGCGTGGGGGCGTGTCTTCGGGGTGGGGCTGTGTCGCATGGGTGGAGCCAGGTGTGAGGGGCGGGGCTTCCGGCTGAGCCAGCCTGTGCCCAGGCAGGGCTGTCGGGAGGATGGCAGCAAAGCTAAGGTGTACTGAGGCCGGGCGGGGATTGGGGCTGTTTAGTTTGGTTGAGTCGTGACGTACACGGAGCAGGGCCCTGGGGGTGTAGCCAGGGTATGGGCCTGGTAGGGGTGGGGTGGGAGAGTCCTGCACAGCCAGAATGGAGCTGGGCTGTAGGATCTGGGGGCAGGGGCCTCAGCTGTGGCCGGGCTGTGGTAGGCAGGTGGCGAACTTATAACTGTTTCCAGTATTTTAGCTATCTTAAAATAATGCTAGAACATTTGGGAGGCTGACGCGGGCAGATCACCTGAGGTCAGGAGTTCAAGACCACTCTGGCCAACATGGTGAAACCCCGTCTCTATTAAAATGCAAAAATTAGCCGGGCGTTATGGCGCACGCCTGTAATCCCAGCTACTCTGGGAGGTGGAGGTTGCAGTGGGCCGAGATGGCGCCACCGCACTCCAGCCTGGGCGACAGAGTGAGACTCTGTCTCAAAAAAATAATAATAAAATAAAATAATAATAATAATAATAATGTTAGAACAAACCCCTTCTTGAGCATTTTTCTGTTTGCCTTTTCTGCATTATTTCCTGTGGTTACATTTCTAGGTATGAAATGTATTAAATGAAATATGAGGTAGTAGAAAGACCCCTCGGGGTTATTTGAAGGATGGACTGGAAGGGGAAAGGCTGGAGGCTGGGAGGCTGGAGAGAGACAGGTGAGAGAAGGGAAGACCTGAGCCTGTTGGGGCTGTAGGGACAGAGAGGAGGGGCCAGAGAGAGCAGGGGTGCAGACTGATGGCTGTGAGAGGTGAGGGAGGACATCCCAGGGATTCTGACTTAGTGATTAGGGGGATGTGGGCTCGTCCTGAGATGGGGACCTGAGCGGGAGGAGGTGGGGACACTGTGTCCTCCTGCCCCTCAGTCCTGCCCTGGAGGACTTAAAGGCCAAAACAAGTTACAAGGCAGCAGGCACCCAGTGCAGGTTGCCCTGGGAGCACTGCCTGCTGACCACTCACCTCCCACACACTCCCCAGCTGGAAGAGGAGCGCGCCCGCCTGGCAGAGCAATTGCGAGCAGAGGCAGAACTGTGTGCGGAGGCTGAGGAGACGCGGGGGAGGCTGGCAGCCCGCAAGCAGGAGCTGGAGCTGGTGGTGTCAGAGCTGGAAGCTCGCGTGGGCGAGGAGGAGGAGTGCAGCCGTCAAATGCAAACCGAGAAGAAGAGGCTGCAGCAGCACATACAGGTCTGGCCCCCTGCGTGCCCGCCAGGCCACCCTCCAGTCCCCTCTGTCTACACCATCCACCTTTGCTTCTACAAACCGTGTGTCTTTGGGCCATGAATTTGTAGAAAACTCAGTTCTAAGTGAATTTGCAAAAAGAATACATTTTTGATTCAGATCAGGGGAGACCTTAAAATGTGTGAGCTTCACGTATGGGTGGATCCAGGCGTCCAAGTGATACGTTCAGCTTCAGGCCTGGCTGGATCCAGGTGTCTGAGTGATTTCCTCAGCTTCAGGCACGGCTGGATGCAGGAATCCAAGTGATATCCTCAGCTTCAGGCATGGCTGGGTCCAGGCGCCCAAGTGATATCCTCAGCTTCAGGCATGGCTGGATCCAGGCGCCCAAGTGATATCCTCAGCTTCAGGCATGGCTGGATCCAGGTGCCCAAGTGATGTCCTCGGCTTCAGGCATGGCTGGATCCAGGCATTCAGGCAATGTCCTCAGTACTCCCCCTTTCTCCATCTCCTGGCTTCATTCACAGGCAGGCTGCCCTCATGGTTCCCCTTCAAAATCTAGTGTGTATTTTACACTACAGCACATCTCAACTCAGGTGCTAAATTTTCATTGGAAATACTTGATCTGTATTTCTATTTCATAATTTCTGCAGTTTATAAAAACTAGATTCACTTGGCCAAGTTGTTCCAAACATGCTTAAAAGCTTTTCAGTAACTGGGTGTCTCGTTTTAAATTTAAAATAAGTAAAATTAAATAAGACAGAAAATTCAGTTCATCAGTCCGCATCAGCCACATTTCAAAAGCTCAGTAATGTTTTTTTGTTTTTTGTTTTTTTGACACAGAGTCTCGCTCTGTCGCCCAGGCTGGAGTGCAGTGGCACCATCTCAGCTCACTGCAACCTCCGTCTCCCGGGCTCAAGCAATTCTCCTGCCTCAGCCTCTACAGCAGTATCTGGGATTACAGGCGTGTGCCACCACGCCCAGCTAATTTTTTTTTATTTTTAGTAGAGACAGGCTTTCAGTATGTTGGCTAGGCTGGTCTCGAACTTCTGACCTCAGGTGATCCGCCCGCCTCAGCCTTCCAAAGTGCTGGGATTACAGGTGTGAGCCACCATGCCCAGCCCAGTAGTGTTTTAATCAACTTCTCTTGACCCCTTTGGTGAGGGAGGGACCCTACCCTAGGTTTATGGGGATGGCTGAGCACACAGTACTGGACACCAGACAGGTGAGATTGATTGACAGCAGTTTCTTGAATATTGAATATTCACAGCCTGAGGGGGGCCAACATCACACCACAGACGGCCACATGGGTGTTGCCCTCAAGAGCAGAGTGAACAAGCAGGGGCTGTGGGAAACAGGCTTTGTCACAACAACAGGTGGAGGTGACCCCTGGGTGCCGTGGGAAAATGTGTTTGGTTTGTTTCAGTAATTCCATGGGCTGGCAGGGAGCTGGAATGTGCTTCTCAGGGATAAGCAGGCACTGTGCCTGGTCCCCAGGATAAGGAGGGTCCCCAGATAAGGCTGGGGGACCTTATCTGTGGGAGCAAAGGGAGTAGTAGGAGGACTTTTGTTTAGGCCATTTGAGGCCCCTCCTACTTTCAGCAAATGTCAAGGCAGCACATAAAATTGAGTCTTGGCTAGGTGCAGTGGATCAATCTGTAATCCCAGCACTTTGGGAGGATCTCTTAAGCCCGGGGATTCAAGACCAGCCTAGGCAATGAGGTGAAACCCTTTCTCTACAAAAACAAAAACACAAAAATTAGCCAGGCAGAGTGTCACACACCTGTAGTGTCGTCACACTACCCACGAGGCCTGAGGAGGGAGGATCACCTGAGCCCAGGAGGTCAAGGCTGCAGTGAGCTGTGATGGCACCACTGCACTCCAGCCTGGGTGACAGAGTGAGACCTTTCTCAAACGGAATAAAAGAGGCTGGGTGTGATGGCTCACTCCTGTAATCCCAACACTTTGGGAGGCCGAGGTTGGTGGATCACCTGAAGTCAGGAGTTCAAGGCCAGTCTGGCCAACATGGTGAAACCCCATCTCTACTGAAAATACAGAAAATTAGCCAGGTGTGGTAGCGGGTGCCTGTAATCCCAGCTACTCGAGAGGCTGAGGCAGGAGAGTCACTTGAACCCCAGGAGGTAGAGATTGCAGTGAGCCAAGATCGAAGCATTGCACTCCAGCCTGGGCAACAAGAACAAAACTCCGTCTCAAAAAAAAAAAAAAAAAAAAAAAAAATTTAAACAGAATAAAATAAAATAAATTCAAAAAATAAAATTGAGTCTTGATTTCCAATGTGCGTGATGACTGTCATATTGGCAGTACCCATTTCTATAATTTGTGTATTTACTATGTTTATTTTTAAAATTATTTATTATTTATTATTTTTTTTTGAGACAGAATCTCGCTCTGTTGCCCGGGCTGGAGTGCCAGTGGTGCGATCTCAGCTCACTGCAAGCTCCGCCTCCCGGGTTCACGCCATTCTCCTGCCTTAGCCTCCAGAGTAGCTGGGACTACAGGCGCCCGCCACCACGCCCACCTAATTTTTTGTATTTTTAGTAGAGATGGGGTTTCACCGTGTTAGCCAGGATGGTCTCGATCTGCTGACCTCATGATCCGCCCGCCTCGGCCTCCCAAAGTCCCAGGATTACAGGCGTGTGCCACCGCGCCTGACCTATTTACTATGTTTATAGTTTATAATCTGTATCCCTAACCCCCACACAAGAATGTGATTTCCACAAGGATAGGTGTTCCTTTTTTTTTTTTCAGAGGCAAGATCTCGCTCTGTTACCCAGACTTCAGTGCAGTGGTGCAGTCATCTCTCACTGCAGAAGGACAGGCACTTTTACCCATCCTCAGTGCCTAGAACCGTGCCTGGCATACACTAGGCACTCAATAAATGCTTGTTGAGCTAATGAATGAAATGGGAAAGCCAATAAGGGTTTGATCCTTCCCGGCCTCACCCAGGGCATGGACGTCTCTGAACCACAAGCCCCGGGGATCCGTGGGCCGGCCATCCCCACTCCCATCCTTCGCCATCACACTCCATCTATTGGCCCAGTATCCTCACTCCTCCTGCCTCCCCACCCCAGGAGCTAGAGGCCCACCTTGAGGCTGAGGAGGGGGCGCGGCAGAAGCTGCAGCTGGAGAAGGTGACGACAGAGGCAAAAATGAAGAAATTTGAAGAGGACCTGCTGCTCCTGGAAGACCAGAATTCCAAGCTGAGCAAGGTTGGGGGCCTGAGGGCAGCTGGGAAAGTGGGGATGGGGTACATTGGTGGGTTAATGAATGGTGAACTTCAAGCCATGGGGGTTACCACACTGCAGTTCTCAGGTGTGCAGCGGTGGGGGTGGGATGGGTCTATAGACCCCAGGGAATGGGAAGAAGAGGGAGGTGTAGGGGGAGGAAGGTCAGAGAAGGGTGAAGAGGAGCAGAAACACAGATGAGAACAACACCAGAAGCCGCAGATCAGGTACAGGCTGCTCCTGGCCCAGCTCCTCCTGACTGCCCCCCATCCCACTCCACCCCTCAGGAGCGGAAGCTGCTGGAAGATCGCCTGGCCGAGTTCTCATCCCAGGCAGCTGAAGAGGAGGAGAAGGTCAAGAGCCTCAATAAGCTACGGCTCAAATATGAGGCCACAATCGCAGACATGGAGGGTGAGCTCCCGCCCAGCCAGTAGGGGTCTGTGTGTGTTCTGATGAGGGATATCAGGCAAGCCCCATGTGCTACAGGGCCTCAGTGGCTGTGTCTGCTAAATGGGATAGGAAGGAAGGCTCAGGGCGGATTGAGTGTCCTCCCAGCTCTTGAGTTCTTAATGCATCTCTAAATCCAACTCTCTTTCTCTCCTTGGTGTCTTGGGTTGTGCTCCTTTCTTCCCATCTGACTGTCCCACTGTCTGTCTGTTTCAGACATGTTTTTGTCTCCCTGTCCCTTCCTGTTGACTTAGAATCAGAAACAGAAGGGAAGGGGCACAGGGAGGAGGCAGGGCTATAGACACAGGGCAGAGAGAGTCAGAGGGTGGAGGCATGGGCTGTCGGTGGGGATGAGGAGGAGAGGACAGCGCGTCTAGGACAACATTGTGGGAAGAGTCCCTGAGATAGATGGAGAAGGTGGGAGGAGGAGAAGGTGTTAAGGGAGGTGCTGAGCTTAGCCTTATATGTGGCTGGGGGCCTGTGGTCTCTGTGAGAGCGGCTGAGTGTGCAGGCCTGGAGTCCTCATGCACGGCCCCCACCCCTGCCTCCAGACCGCCTGCGGAAGGAGGAGAAGGGTCGCCAGGAGCTGGAGAAGCTGAAGCGGAGGCTGGATGGGGAGAGCTCGGAGCTGCAGGAGCAGATGGTGGAGCAGCAACAGCGGGCAGAGGAGCTGCGGGCCCAGCTGGGCCGCAAGGAGGAGGAGCTGCAGGCTGCCCTGGCCAGGTGCAGGGTGGGGTGGGCTTGGTGGGGTAAGCAGCACGGGTGCACGGCCGGCCAGCATGGGGTGCCCAAGTCAGAAGCTCCTGGGTACAAACCCCAGTGGAGCCACTCACCAGCCACACACAGGCCACATCCCCTCTGAGCCTCAGTGTCCCCTTCTGTCAAATGAAGATAGCAAGGGTTCCAGGCCCAATAGGTTAAGGGAAAAGTGAAACAAGACTCTATGTGTCTGGTAACTTGCATAACAGTGCACAATGGGAACAAGAAAATGCTATTTCTAGGCTGAGTACGATGACTCACACCTGTAATCCCAGTACTTTGGGAGGCCAAGGCAGGTGGATCACTTGAGGTCAGGAGTTTGAGACCAGCCTGGCTAACATGGCAAAACCCTGTCTCTACTAAAAATACAAAAGTTCTCTGGGTGTGGTGGCGGGCGCCTGTAATCCCAGCTACTCAGGAGGCTTAAGCACAAGAATTGCTTGAACCCAGGAGGCAGAGGTTGCAGTGAGCTGAGATCACACCCCTGCACTCTAGCCTGGACAACAGAGCAAGACTACATCTCAAAAAAAAAAAAAAAGAGCTATTTCTTCCTCTTCCCTGCTTGGCCTTCCCACACCAAACAGCCCAGAATCAGCTGAGATTTGACAAGTGGCCTATGTTAGGAATCATAATAATTATATTTACACTTGTTCACAATAATTGAGCTCTTACTCTATGCCAAATGTGGTGCTTAGTATTTCAAATGCTTTTTATGCACTGTGCTTCATGCAATCTAAGACCCCCTTGATTACAAGTACAGCTCCATTTTGGAGATGTTAAAATGTGAAAAACTGTGCATCTTAGAGTTGATGGAACATGGTGTGTGTGTGTGTGTGTGTTGTGTGTGTGTGTGTGTGTGTGGTTAAGAACACATCTTTGTTTTGTTTTGAAACGGAGTCTTGCCCTGTTTCCCAGGCTGGAGTGCAATGGTATGATTTTGGCTCACTGCAACTTCTGCCTCCCAGGTTCAAGCGATTCTTGTACTTCAGCCTCCCATGTAGCTGGGATTACAGGCGCCCGCCAACAAGCTAATTTTCGTATTTTTAGTAGAGACGGGGTTTCACCATGTTGCCGAGGCTGGTCTCGAACTCCCAACCTCAGGTGATCCATTCGCTGAGGTTAGGATTATAGGCGTGAGGCACTGCACCAGGCCGTGAACACACATCTTTGAGTCCGACTTCTGGGTTGGAATCCTGGCTTCTTCCCTTTCTAGTCAAGTGACCTCACGCAAGTCACATCACCTCTCTAGCCTCAGTTTTTTCATCTATAAGATGGGGTAATTGTAGATGCTACTCCTAAGGTTAGTGTGAGGGTTAAAGAAGAAAGTGCTCTTCAGACGCTTGGCATACCCTGAGCCCTCAATAAATGCCAGATGTTTCTGTTATTACTTTTATTACTCTTGTTAATTTTTTTCTTTTTTACTGAGGTGAAATTCACATAAAAGTAACCATTTTTTAAATGTACAATTCAGCAGATTTTGCCCATTCACGATGCTGTGTAACCATCACCTCTATCTAGTTCTAGAACATTTTCTCTTTTGTTGAGCTGGAGTCTTGCCCTGTCGCCCAGGCTGGAGTGCAGTGGCGTGATCTTGCCTCACTACATCCTCCGCCTCCCGGGTTCAAGCAATTCTCCTGCCTCAGCCTCCCGAGTGGCTGGGACTACAGGTGCCCACCACCACACCCAGCTAATTTTTGTATTTTTAGCAGAGACGGGGTTTCACTATGTTGGCCAGGCTGGTCTCGAACTCCTGACCTCAGGTGATCCACCTGCCTCGGCCTCCCAAAGTGCTGGGATTACAGGCATGAGCCACTGTGCCGGCCTCCAGAACTTTTTTTATCACCCCCAAAAGGAAACCCTGTATGTATTAAGCAATCACAGTCAGGCACAGTGACTCACACCATAATCCAGCACTCTGAGAGTAGGAGGCAGGAGGGTCGCCTGAGCCCAGGAATTCAAGACCAGCCTGGGCAATATAATGAGACCCTGTCTCTACAAAAAACTTAAAAAAATTAGCCAAGCATGGTGGCATGTGCCTGTAGTCCTAGCTACTTAGAGAGCTGAGGTGGGAGGATCATTTGAACCTGGGAAGTCGAGGCTGCAGTGAGCTATGATTGTGCCACTGCACTCTGGTCTAGGTGACAGAAGGAGACCCTCTCTCTCAAAAAAAAAAAAAAAAAAAAAAGAAAGCAGCCACTCCCCATCCCTCCTTCTCCCCAGCCTGGCAGCCTCTGATCCACTTTCTGTCTAAATAGAATTTGCCTATTCTAGATATTTCATACAACATGTGGCTTTTTGTGCTTTAGTTATTTTTATTGCCATCTCCCCAGCAACCCTGGTAAAGGGGAGTGTTCATCGTCATGTCCTCCCACAAATCAGGACCCTGCCCTTCTTAAGTCACTTGCCAGAGCAGGGGGCCAGGAGTGGATACTAAGCCAGGCCTGTGTGGCTCCCTGAGCCATTAACCCCCAGGTCCCAGTTGGTGCTGCCCCCAGATCCAGCTTCTCTTTGCAATGACACTGCTTGAAGGGACAGGAAGCCACATCCCTGTGAGAGCTATAAGGAGGGACTCCGGGCCAACCCAGCCACTCACGGACCGGGTAACCTCGGCAAGTGCTTTCTCCGCGCTGGACCTCAGTTTCCTTATTTGGCAGGAACGTTAAATGAGGTGACACAAGTAAAGCACTGACATGAGGCAGGAACTTACTAAGTGTCTCCTACGATTACCGTTGCTGTCATTCCCACTTTACAGCTAAGAAAACTGAGGTTCAAAATGAGTCAGGCTGGGCGAAGTGGGGGCGAAGTGGCTCACTCCTGCAATCCCAGCACTTTGTAAGGCCGAGGTGGAGGATGGCTTGAGGCCAGGAGTTCGAGACCAGCCCTAGGCAACATAGGCAGACCCTGTCTCTTTGGGGAAAAAAAAATTAGCCAGGCGTGGTGGACCACACCTGTGGTCTCAGCTACACAGGATGCTGTGGTAGGAGGATCACTTGAGCCCAGGAATTTGAGACTGCAGTGAGCCGTGACTGCACCACTGCACTCCAGCATGGGCAACAGAGTGAGACCCTGTCTCAAAAAAATTAAATTAGTACTGGAGCCAAGTGCCCAGTGGCAGAGATAGGATTCGAACCTGGGACTGGCCACCCCCAAAGCCCACATCCAGCCTCGCAGTCCCCAGAAATCATTGCCTCGCCCTTGCCTGCCCCTGTACCAACTCCATGGTTCTTGTTACCCCCAGGGCAGAAGACGAGGGTGGGGCCCGGGCCCAGCTGCTGAAATCCCTGCGGGAGGCTCAAGCAGCCCTGGCCGAGGCCCAGGAGGACCTGGAGTCTGAGCGTTTGGCCAGGACCAAGGCGGAGAAGCAGCGCCGGGACCTGGGCGAGGAGCTGGAGGCGCTGCGGGGCGAGCTGGAGGACACGCTGGACTCCACCAACGCACAGCAGGAGCTCCGGTGAGGCCCAGTGGCAGGCCGCTGTCACAGCCTGTGCACATACAGGGCTGGGGAAGGACTTAGGTGCAAAGTCTCTGTCTATACAGAGGCTTACTTATTGTACAGTTGTTCATGAACCACCAGCTCTAGGTCCGGCCTGGGTCAAGCTGGGGACAGAGATGGGTCGGACCCAGGTGTTACCCTTGGGAACTTCCAGTCTCGAGAGGCAGATTCAGGCAAAGACAATCTCAACCCAGAACAAGGGGTGCTTTAGTGGAGTAACATGGAGCATTGTGGGTGATAAGTGAAGACCCCTAAACCAAGTCTATGGGAGATCCAGGGAGACTTTCCTGAGGAAGGGCCTTTTGGAAAAGGGTTTTGAAAGGTGAATAGGAGTTCACCCTTAAAGCCACACTCCTTCCACAGCATCACCACCCAGATCTCCTGGGGAGCACAACATGAGGCCCTCATTTTTTAAGGAAACATGAAAAGGAGAAACAACCAGCTCCCCCAAAGCACCTGCCTTCCTCTGCTCTGAAACTCCCTTCCTCTCTCCCTTCCCCCAATAAAGGTCCAAGAGGGAACAGGAGGTGACGGAGCTGAAGAAGACTCTGGAAGAGGAGACTCGCATCCACGAGGCGGCAGTGCAGGAGCTGAGGCAGCGCCATGGCCAGGCCCTGGGGGAGCTGGCGGAGCAGCTGGAGCAGGCCCGGAGGGTGGGTTGGAGCAGGGGGACAGGCAGAGGGGCCACGGGGAGAGCAGGGCGGGATATGGGGTTGGAGGAGGTACTGCTGGCTGGTTCTAGGCCAGCTCATCTCCCTGGGCCCCTTTCCTCACACATTCATGTGCGTCTTTCATTCAGCAAGCATTAATGGGGTGTGGACTATATTCCAGGAGCATTGCTGGGGAACCAGCCATGAACCCAGCAGCCAGCACTGCCTTCCCTTGTGGA
Organism: Pongo pygmaeus; assembly: GCF_028885625.2. Classification (NCBI taxonomy): domain Eukaryota; kingdom Metazoa; phylum Chordata; class Mammalia; order Primates; family Hominidae; genus Pongo; species Pongo pygmaeus. Next base: position 56,366,603 of record NC_072393.2, read on the forward strand.
GCTTTCCTTTTAGTGAGAGAGGCAGAGAGTAAACAATATAAACACTTTCAGTTTATATTGGGGCGATAAGTGCTATGGGGCCATAATGAACAGGAAAAGGAGATCAGAATTCTAAGGCAGATGAGTTTTTCAGTAGAGAGGCTGTGGAGGTATTCTGTGAGAAGGTGATATCAGGGTAAAAAACTGAGGGAGTGGCCGGGCATGGTGGCTCATGCCTGTAACTTTGGAAGGCTGAGGCAAGCAGATCACTTGAGGCCAGGAGTTCGAGACCAGCCTGGGCAACATGGTGAAACCCCATCTCTACTAAAAATACAAAAATTAGCTTGGCATGGTGGCACATACGCCTGTAGTCCCAGCTACTTGAGAGGCTGAGGCGTGAGAATCACTTGAACCCAAGAAACAGAGGTTACAGTGAGCCAAGATTGTACCATTACACTCCAGCCTGGGTGACAGAGCAAGACTCCGTCTCAAAAAACAAACAAACAAACAAAAATGGGCCAGACGTGGTGGCTCACAGCTGTAATCCCAGCACTTTGGGAGGCCGAGGTGGGTGGATCACCTGAGGTCAGGAGTTCAAGACCAGCCTGGCCAACATGGCAAAACCCCGTCTCTACTAAAAACACAAAAATTAGCTGGGCGTGGTGGTGGGTGCCTGTAATCCTAGCTACTTGGGAGGCTGAGACAGGAGAATCACTTGAACCTGAGAGGCAGAGGTTGCAGTGAGCAGAGATCGCACCATTGCACTCTCCAGCTTGGGCAACAATAGTGAAGCGCTGTCTCAAAAAAAAAAAAAAAAGAGGGAGTGAGGGGTGAGCTATTTGTTCACTGCGAGAAGTGTGTTCCAGGCAGAGGGAACAGCCAGTGCGAAGGCCCTGAGACAGGAGTGTGCCTGGCCTGGTCCAGGAAAGGCCTCATAGATCTTTGCTCATCTCCTTCCCACACCAGGGCAAAGGTGCATGGGAGAAGACCCGGCTGGCCCTGGAGGCCGAGGTGTCCGAGCTGCGGGCAGAACTGAGCAGCCTGCAGACTGCACGTCAGGAGAGTGAGCAGCGGAGGCGCCGCCTGGAGTCACAGCTGCAGGAGGTGCAGGGCCGGGCTGGTGATGGGGAGAGGGCACGAGCAGAGGCTGCTGAGAAGCTGCAGCGAGCCCAGGTAAGTGGGGTGGCCAGGGCAGGGGTTTCTGCTGTGTGACCTTGGTGACATGCCTGCCCTCTCTGTGCTTCTATTTGGTCCATATCAAACCAATTGTCTCGTTTGGCTCTTCCAACATAATCATGTACAAGTCTGGGCACAGTGGCTCATGTCTGTAATTCTAGCACTTGGGAGGCCAAGGCAGGAGGATTCCTTGAGCCCAGGAGTTCGAGACCAGCCTGGGCAACATAGTGAGACCCCATCTTCGGAAAAAAAAATTTTAATTAGCCAGGCATGCTGGCATGTGCCTGTAGTCCCAGCTACTCAGGGGACTGAGGAAGGAGGATCCCTTGAGCCTGGGAGGTCGAGGCTGCAATGAGCTATGATTGTGCCACTGCACTCTAGCCTGGGCAACAAAGTGAGATCCTGTCTCAAAATAATAATAATAATACCCAGTACTTTGGGAGGCCGAGGCGGGCAGATCACCTGAAGTCGGAAGTTCAAGACCAGCCTGACCAACATGGAGAAACCCCATCTCTACTAAAAAAAAAAAAAATACAAAATTAGCCGGGCATGGTGGTGCATGCCTGTAATCCCAGCCTGTAATCGAGAGGCTGAGGCAGGAGAATCACTTGAACCCGGGAGGCAGAGGTTGCGATGAGCTGAGATCGTGCCATTGCATTCCAGCCTGGAAAATGAGAGTGAAACTCCATCTCAAATAATAATAATAATAATTCACTCATTTAAGGTGTGCAATTCAATGGATTTTGGTATATTCACAGAGTGGTATGGCCATCACCATAATCTAATTTTGGACCATTTTCATTATCCCAAAAGGAAATCCTGTACCCTTTAGCTATCATCCCCCACTTCTCCCCAACCTCACCCAGGGAACCACTAATCTCCTTTCTGTCTCTACTGATCTCCCATTCTGGAGATCTTACATAAATGGAATCCTACTACATATGGGTGGCCTTTGTGGCTGCCTTCTTTTACTTAACATAACAGTTTCAAGATTCATCTGTGTTGCAGCTTGTAGCATCATTCCTTTTTTATTTTTTAATTTTTAAACACCAGCCGGGTGCGGTGGCTCACTCCTGTAATCCAGTGCTTTGGGAGGCTGAGGCGGGTGGGTCACCTGAGGTCAGGAGTTCGAGACCGGCCGCCTGACCAACATGATGAAACCTCGTCTTTACTAAAAATACAAAATTAGCCGGATATGGTGGCGCATGACTGTAATCCTAGCTACTTGGGAGGCTAAGGCAGGAGAATCACTTGAACCTGGGAGGCGGAGGTTGCAGTGAGCTGAGATTGCACCATTGCACTCCAGCCTGGGCCACAAGAGTGAAACTGTGTCTCAAAACAAAAACAAAAACAAAAACAAAAAAACCCCAAAAAACGACACCACGCGATAGATCCATATACCTTTCTATTGCCGAATAATGCCCGTTGTATGGATATTCCACGTTTGTTTATCCATTCATTTATTGATAGACATTGGAGCTGTTCCCGCCTCTTGGCGATGGTGGTAATGCCACTGAGAACATTCCTGTACGAGTTTCTGCATAGACCTATGTCTTTATTTCTTTTGGGTATACACCTAGGAGCAGAATTGTTGGGTCATGTGGGAACCTTATGTTTAGGCATCTGAGGACCTGCCAGACTGTTTTCCACGGCAGCTGCACCATTTCACATTCCCGCCAGTATGGTAGGGATTTGAGGCAGATGGGGTCACTGGGTGGAAGCCACGATTGGAGGGCTTCATTCCCCTGTCCCTTCCCTGCAGGCTGAACTGGATAATGTGTCTGGGGCGCTGAACGAGGCTGAGTCCAAAACCATCCGTCTTAGCAAGGAACTGAGCAGCATAGAAGCCCAGCTGCATGATGCCCAGGTGACCCCGCCTGCCCTTCAGCTCCACCATCACCCTCCCCTCCTTGTTCTCCCAACCACACCTGACATCACCGTCTCCTCCATTTACAGGAGCTGCTGCAGGAGGAGACCAGGGCGAAATTGGCCTTGGGGTCCCGGGTGCGAGCCATGGAGGCTGAGGCAGCCGGGCTGCGTGAGCAGCTGGAGGAGGAGGCAGCTGCCAGGGAACGGGCGGGCCGTGAACTGCAGACCGCCCAGGCCCAGGTGAGCCCTATGTAAGACCTTCAGGGAGGCACAGCCCCCTCGCTGTTCCTCCTGGGTTCCCCAGCTCAGGGATGGCCACGCTGCCCACCTTCTCATAGGCCAGACCCATGGGTTCCTTTCCTTCTCTGACTCCCCCTTACCCCCCACAGCCCGTGCCCAGCCCTGGCTCTCCTGTCCCGTGATTCTCAGCCTCATCCCTTGTCCCATCTCCAGCTCAGCCCCAGCTCCAGCGCCGTCCTCTCCCATCTAGATCCTCCTCTTGGCCTCTGGGCCTCCAGCCTCTCACCTAACAGCTCATTCCCTACACAGCCCCAGAAGCTTCTTTCTTCACCTGGAGCTGCCCCTGTCCCTCCCCTGCTCACAGCTCTCCCACGCCTCCCCAGTACCCCTAGACAAAGTCCATGCCTCTCAGTTGGGCATTTGAGGCCCTGCAATTTCTGGTCCTTCCTCTGTCTTTAGCTGTATTCATCTCTATCTCTACTTTCCTATTTTATTTGAAAAAAACCTTTTATTTTTCCAGACTTAGCATTAGGCTTCCCTGTGGGAAGTTTCCTGACCCGTCTTCTCTTTCTCCTCTGTCCCAACTCCGGTCACCTTGGGCTGGGACTGTCTCTGCCCATGAGTCTCCCCACCAGACTGAGAGCCCCTTCAAACTACAGTCCCATCAGAGTTAGATCCAGGTCTGTAGCACAGCCCAATATAGAGCCTGATGTCTGGTAGGTTTTGAGAAATGCCTATTGAATGAATGAGTGATGGTACATGCCTGCAGATATCCTTCAACTGGCAAACTCCTATGCATGCTTCAAGACCCATTTCAAATGCTCCTTCTTCAGGAAGTTTCTCCTGAATGTTCTAAACAGATTCTGAGCCCTTCCTGTGGACTTCCATAGCTCCCATACTGCTACCTTAACCCCTATCACCCTGGCTGTGACTCTGTGTCTCCCCCAGCAGCCGAGGGGCTCCCCAGGAGAGACTCCAGGTTTGATTCACCTCTGCATCTTGGAGGGAGTAATTTTAATTCCCTGGAAGAACTAGGGCTCATAGTACTCACAACCTCACAGCACTCAGAGGCAGAAGAGCCCAGCAGAGTGACCCCTTTCCCTCTTCAGGCCTCAGTCTCTTCATCCTGGAAATGGAGCACCACCAGCTCACACCTTGGTCACTCGTGGCCGTGACCACCAACCACCCTCTCTCTCCTCCCCTCAGCTCTCCGAGTGGCGGCGGCGCCAGGAGGAGGAGGCAGGGGCACTGGAGGCAGGGGAGGAGGCACGGCGCCGGGCAGCCCGGGAGGCCGAGGCCCTGACCCAGCGCCTGGCAGAAAAGACAGAGACCGTGGATCGGCTGGAGCGGGGCCGCCGCCGGCTGCAGCAGGAGCTGGACGACGCCACCATGGACCTGGAGCAGCAGCGGCAGCTTGTGAGCACCCTGGAGAAGAAGCAGCGCAAGTTCGACCAGGTGGGGCACCTCAGTTCACCCAGCTGGGGAATCAGCAAGTCTGTCTACGCTTCCCATGGTCATTGTGAGGAACCAGTAATGCATGCTGTCACGGCTCAACTAGGCAGTTGTAGTGGACCAGGAAGCAAGACCCTTCTTTGCTCCGGGCCTCTGTAAAATAGGACATCCCTCTGTCCTGATTCATGCCTCTTGCCACAGCATAATTCCTCGTAGCACCCACTTTTACTTTCAGAGCTGCCCTGGTTTTTGGATGACAAAATATACGAATACCTTCAGTACCCCAGAGGTTGCTTGTGAGAATTAAATCAAATAACTCATCTCACTTCTGCTGATTCACGGGGTACCTCAGGCAAGTTGCTTTTTCCATCTCAGCTTCAGTTCACCCTTCTAGAAAATGGCAATAATACCAAGCATCTGGCAGCCTGAGGATGAAATAAAAATCACAGAACCTTAGAGAGTTCAGATCAGGCGATCCTGAGGTTCAGATCCCAGCTCGGCCTCTTGATGGCTGTGTGGCTTGGGCAAATTGCTCAACCTCTCTGTGCTTTATTTTATTCATTTAGAAAATGCAGTGTGAGGCCGGGCACGGTGGCTCATGCCTATAATCCCAGCACTTTGGGAGGCCAAGGCGGGCGGATTGCCTAAGCTCAGGAGTTCACAACCAGCATGGGCAACACAGTGAAACCCCGTCTCTACTAAAATACAAAAAAATTAGCTGGGCGTGGCAGTGTGCGCCTGTAATCCCAGCTACTCTACTGAGGCAGGAGAATCGCTTGAACCGGAAAGGCGGAGGTTGCAGTGAGCCGAGATCGTGCCACTGCACTCCAGCCTGGGCGACAGAGCAAGACTCCATCTCAAAAAATAAAAATTAAAAATTAAAAAATTAAAAAAAAATTGTCATTTTCCTGTAGGTGGTGCAATATGTTTTTCTAGCTGACTTACGATTTCTCTCTTTATGTCTGGTTTTTAGCAGTTTGACTGTGATATGCCCAGCTGTGGGTTTTTTGTATTTATCCTGCTTTAGATTCACTGTGCTTCCTGTAGCTGTGGGTTGATGTTTTTGATCAAATGTGGAAAATTTCAGCCATTATTTCTTCAAATATTTTTATCTCCCACTCTCTCTCCTTTCCCTTCTTCTTGGACTCCAAATACATATGATTTGATTATAATACTCTTCCACAGGTCATTGAGGCTTTATTATTTTTTGCATCTCCTAGAATTTTATATAAATTATTTTCACATAAATCTCTTTTGGGATGGGCTTATTTTACTCAAAATAATTTTTTTTTTTGAGACAGAGTCTCACTGTGTCACCAAGGCTAGAGTGCAGTGGCACGGTCTCAGCTCACTGCAACCTCAACCTCCCGGGTTCAAGCAATTCTTGTGCCTCAGCCTCCCAAGTAGCTGGGATTACAGGTGTGCACCACCATGCCTGGCTAATTTTTGTGTTTTTAATAGAGACGAGGTTTCACCATGTTGGCAAGGCTGGTCTCGAACTCCTGGCTTCAAGTGATCCACCCACCTCAGCCTCCCAAAGTGCTGGGATTACAGGAGTGAGCTACCGCACCCAGCCTCAAAATAATTATTCTGAGATCCATCCATATTTTTGCATATCAATAATGTACTCTGTTTTTTGCTGCTGAGTATTATTCCTGTGGTATAGATCAGCCACATTTTGATATTCATTAACCTTTTGATGAACATTTGGGTTTTTTCCAGTTTGGAACTATTATGGATAAAACCTTAGTCTTTCTCAAAGGTGGTTTTAATTAACATTTCCCTAATGACCAGTGATGTTGAGCATCTTTTCATATGCTTATTTGCCATCCATATATCTTATTTGCTGAAGCATCTGTTCAGATCTTTTGCCTATTTCTTAATTAGGTTGTTTGTTTTACTATTATTGAATTTTGAAAATTCTTTATGGGCCGGGCACGGTGGCTCATGCCTGGTAATCCCAGCACTTTGGGAGGCCTAGGCAGGCGGATCACCTGAGGTCGGGAGTTTGAGACCAGCCTGACCAACATGGAGAAACCCCGTCTCTACTAAAAATACAAAATTAGGTAGGCATGGTGGTGCATGCCTGTAATCCCAGCTACTTGGGAGGCTGAGGCAGGAGAATCGCTTGAACCTGGGAGGCGGAGGTTGCGGTGAGCTGAGATCATGCCATTGCACTCCAGCCTGGGCAACAAGAGTGAAACTCTGTCTCAAAAAAAAAAAAAAAAAAAAAGAAAAGAAAGTTATTTATATATTCTAAATGCAAGTTCTTTATCAGATATATGCTTTGCAGATATTTTTGTCCAGTCTGTGGCTTTTCTTTCCATTCTGTTAGTCTTTCAAAGAATAGAAGTTTTTAATTTTGTCTAATTTATCAATTTGTTCTTTTATGGATTGTGCTTTTAGTATTGTATATAAGAAATTTTTGCCTAACTCAAGGTCAGAAAGGTTTTATCCTAGTTTTTTTCTTGTTTTCTTTTTGTTTGTTTGTTTGTTTTGTTTTTTGAGACAGAGTCTTGCACTGTCGCCCGGGCTGGAGTGCAGTGGTGTGATCTCGGCTTACTGCAACCTCTGCCTCCTGGGGTCAAGTGATTCCTCCTGTCTCAGCCTCCCAAGTAGTTGGGATTACAGGCACATGCCACCACACCCAGCTTTTTTTTTTGTATTTTTAGTAGAGACAGGGTTTCACTATGTTGGCCAGGCTAGTCTCAAACTCCTGACCTCGTGATCCACCTGCGTTGGCCTCCCAAAGTGCTGGGATTATGGGCATGAGCCACTGCACCTGGCCTATCCTGTTTTTTTTTTTTTCTGGCAGTCTTCCAGTTTCAAGTTTACATTTAGGTCTGTGATTTATTCTGAGTTAATTTTTATATATGATGCTATCATGGCTCCATGTTAATTTTTGTGAATATAAATATCCAACTATTCCAACACCGTTTGTTCTCCACTGATTTGTTTTTGCATATCTATTGAAAATCATTTTTTTTCTTCTTCTTCTTTTTTTTTTTTTTTTTTTTTTTTGACAGAGTTTCACTCTTTTTGCCCAGGCTACAGTGCAGTAGCGCGATCTTGGCTCACTGCAACTTCTTCTTCCCGGTTTCAAGCAATTTTCCCACCTCAGCCTCCCGAGTGGCTTGGATTACAGGTGTGCGCCACCACACCTGGCTAATTTTTGTATTTTTAGTAGAGACGGGGTTTCACCATGTTGGCCAGGTGGTCTCAAACTCCTGACCTCAGGCGATCTGCCCACCTCAGCCTCCCAAAATGCTGGAATTATAAGCATAAGCCACTGCACCAGCCTTTTCTCCAGCCTTTTCTTTTTATTTGAAGTTATTTTGCCTCTTCTAGTTCCTTTACATTTCCATATGTATTTTAGAATCAGTTTGTCAATTTCTACCCCAAAACAAAAAGCCTTCCAATTTGGAACTGTGTTGAATCTATACATCAGTTTGGGAAGAAGTGACATCATAACAATATTGAGTTTTCTCACCAAGGAAGATGGTATATATGTCCATTGAAATACCTTAGAAATGTTTTTTAGTTTTCAATGTACATCTTTCACATCTCTTGCCAGATGTATTTCCAAGTGTTTCATGGTTTTATGGCTATTTTAAGTGATGTTGCTTTCATTTCCATTTTTGATTGCTAGTATGTAGAAATACAATAGATTTTTGTATATTGATCTTTTATCCTACAATCTTGGCTAAACTCACTTATTAGTGCTAATATAGTTTTTATATATTTCGTTGGATTTTCTACATAGATGATCATGTTTTCTGTGAACAAAGGCAGTTTTACTTCTTTCTGTACTTTTTCTTTACCCTTCTAGGACTCCAAATGCATGTATGTATGACTGCTTGGTACTTTTTTCAGGTTGTTAAAGTTCCATTAATTTCTGTTACAATCTTCTTTCTTTCTTCCTTTCTTTGCTCTGTTTGGATAATTTCTATTGACCTGCTTTCAAGTTTACTGATTCTCCTGTTGTGTCCAGTCTGCTACTAATTTCATCCAATGACTTTTTTATTTCAGATATTTCATTTTTCAGTTCTGGCATTTCTATGTGGTTCTATTTTACAGTTTCAAATCCCTCCTCAAATAACTGCCTCTTCACCCATTATATCTGTCTCGTTCTGAAACTTATCATGATGTCCTTGTGTGCACATTCTAATATGTAGGTCATCTGTGGGTCTATTTGTATGGACTGATTTTTCTCTTAACTATGAGTTCTGTTCTCTTTTCTTTTTTGCATGTTTTATAAGTTTATTTGCCAATTACTGTGTCTTTAAAAAAAACAGTAAAGGTTGAAGTCCATTTAAAAATATATATATATATATTTTTTTTCTACTGCCACTCTTAAGAGGAAGGAATACCCTTTCTTCTGTTGAACATATAGAGTTAGGGACTGATCAGTTTGATCCATTCAAGAGTTAAGCTGGTTTGGGACACGGTTGCAACTTTAATCCCTCTACCTCCCTCTTGTGTCTCTGCCTTTGTCTGTCTCTTTCTCTCTCTTTCTCTGTTCCTGGCTGCTCCCTCTTCCCATTCCCTTGTACACTCCTTTCAGCTAATCTATTTCCCCCTACCCCATCTCCCTCAAACTGGAAGCTTCTGGCAGAGGAGAAGGCAGCTGTACTTCGGGCAGTGGAGGAACGTGAGCGGGCCGAGGCAGAGGGCCGGGAGCGTGAGGCTCGGGCCCTGTCACTGACACGGGCACTGGAGGAGGAGCAGGAAGCACGTGAGGAGCTGGAGCGGCAGAACCGGGCCCTGCGGGCTGAGCTGGAGGCACTGCTGAGCAGCAAGGATGACGTCGGCAAGAGCGTGAGCAGGGCCCCCACTCCCTGGGACACACTGGGTGAGGGGAGACACGTACGTGCATGTATGCTTTCACACATAGAACATGAAAAACAACCAGCCATCAAAGTCGTATATTCATGCACAAAGAGAACAAGAGGGCTGGGCATGGTGGCTCACTCCTATAATCCCAGCACTCCAGCACTTTGGGAGGCCAAGGTGGGTGGATCACCTGAGGTCAGGAGTTTGAGACCAGCCTGGCCAACATGGTGAAACCCTGTCTCTACTAAAAATACAAAAATTAGTCAGGCATGGTGGCACATACCTGTAACCCCAGCTACTTGGGAGGCTGAAGCAGGAGAATCCCTTGAATTCAGGAGGCAGAGGTTTCAGTGAGCCGAGATCATTCCACTGCACTCCAGCCTGGGTGACAGAGTGAGACTGTCTCAAAAAAAAAGAGAACAAGAGGAGGACTGTTCAGCAAACATTTGCATCCATATACACACACACAGTGTGAAGAGAATCTCCCACCAAATACGTGTGCTAATGCACACTCATAGAAAGTAAGGAGAGCCATTCACCAGAGGTAGGTCTTCATGTAGACATTCACAGAACGTGAGGAGAATCTTCCATCCAGCACATGTTCACACACAGAACACAAGAGCTGCTCACAAAGCACACATGCTCACATTTGTGTACATGGGATGTGAGGAGAATCTTCTATTACTTGTTTTTGTTTGTTTGTTGTTTTGTTTTGTTTTATTTTTGAGATAGGGTCTTCCTCTGTTGCCCAGGCTGGAGGGCAGTGGTGCAATCATGGCACATTGCAACCTTAGTCTCCTAGGCTCAAGCAGTCCTCCTGCCTCAGTCTCCTGAGTAGCAGGGACTACAGGTGCATTCCACCATACCTGGCTGTTTTTTAAATTTTTTGTGGAGATGGGGTCTTGTTGTGTTGCCCAGGCTGGTCCTGAACTCCTAGGCTCAAATAATCCTCCCACTTCAGACTCCCAAAGCATTGGGATTACAGGCATGAGCCATTGCACCTCGCTGAGAATTTTCCATTAAATACACATATCCATGTGCATATGTACACATACAGCATGAGAAAACTACTCACCACACATACGTATGAATACTCAGAGAGAGAACATGAAGAGAATTTACTACAACACACAGCCTGAGAACCACTCCCCAGACATGACTATGTGCATACATACATACATAACACACACACAAACACACACACACACACACACACACACAGTATGAGGACTCCCACTTTGCCTGCCACCAATTCCACTGAGCACACACAGACTCTCCCACCAAGCCTCTGTCTTCCCTTAACTCATATATCTCTCCAGGGCCTGTAGGGTGGTGCCCCAAGGCTTCTCCCAGGCTCCCCTCACCCAGCCAGTGTACCAGCCTTCCGAATGGTCAAAATGACCCGCCACATCCTCCACTCCATCCTTCCTTCATTCATCCTCTAAATACATTTATGGATCACGCCCAGGGACACAGGCCACCCTCACTAATGATGGGAGGCACTGGCAGAATTTGTTGAGCTCCTGAACAGATGCCGTCTCGACATCCTTATTTCTTTATTTTCCCAACGACGTGCTTCTAGGAGTCCAATGGGTGAGGGCTTTATCTTCTCCACACACTTAGACGTTGATCTGATTTTGCTTTTAGCCAGGCCTGGAGAGAACCCCTCTCTCCCTGACACAGTTATTTGTAGTGACTCCAAAGGCCCTTGTGGGAAACAGGATGTTGATGGGAGAAAGTTTGATCCCTTCAAGTAAACAAAATAAATTGGCAAGTACCAAATAGGAAGGGAGGCTAGAGGGCCCATTCCAAGGACCGAAAGTAGATACTGTCAGTGACCAGAATTGTAATGAGCATCATGTGGGCAGTGGCGATCCACAGACATAGGCCTTGCTCTGTGGAACTCACAGTCCAGTGTGGGAGGCGGGTGTTGCACAAAAAGCCACCTAAGCAAATGTCAAATGACCACTGTGACTAGGACTAGGTAGGAGAGGGGCCCCAGTGCCAGGAGCATGGGTAGCAGAGAGGCCCTGATGGGTCAAGAGAGGCTTCCTTGAGGAGGTGACAGTTAAGTAAGGAGAGGCATGAAGGGGGACTCTCTGAAAATTCATAAGCCCAGCTCTATTTTCACAGCATTTGGGGTTTTAATTCATACCTCCCTGAAAGATCAGGGACCCTCCCAAACAGAAAACCTGATAGAAGTAGATAGTGGGTTGGTGACACCCTGGGGAGTCTGGCAGACACCAGCACTGATGACCCTGGAGCTACATGCCTTCAACCCTTTCACACAGGATTCCTGAAGATGAATTCCCAGTGAGTGAGCTCACAATGCAAAATTACAAAACTCAGAGGGAATAATCCACCATGAGTGAGAGTCAGCTGACCTAACAGACGCTTGTATTGGACTCTGAAGCGCTTCAGATAATAGAATTATGAAGCATCAGTTATTCATGAAATACATTTTGGGATGATGCTGAATGAGACACCTAGGAAGGAGCCGCTCAGTAGATTTTGAATGGATGAATAAACAAACTACAATGGGCACACTGACTTGCCACCTCCCCATCCTCCATCAAATCTTCCCCTACTCTACCTAGGCTCCTAACCTCCTCTGCCTCAGTGACCCAGGTGCCCAGCAGCTACTCTCCCTCCCCACCAGGTGCATGAGCTGGAACGAGCCTGCCGGGTAGCAGAACAGGCAGCCAATGATCTGCGAGCACAGGTGACGGAACTGGAGGATGAGCTGACGGCGGCTGAGGATGCCAAGCTGCGTCTGGAGGTGACTGTGCAGGCTCTCAAGACTCAGCATGAGCGTGACCTGCAGGGCCATGATGAGGCTGGTGAAGAGAGGCGGAGGCAGCTGGCCAAGCAGGTATTGTCACACAGAAGGCCACAGGGTGCCAGTCCAGCTGGGGTATGCCATGGTGTGTACAGGCAGCAAGAAGGGCAGCAAGGGGTCTCCCCGACCCACCCACCACTCTGTCTCCTCCACCCGCTGACCACTCAGTATCTCCCCAACCCTTCCACCACTCGGTGTCTCCCCACCCACCCACCTGCCACTCATTGTCTCCCCACCTGCCTGCCACTCAGTATTTCTGCGAGTCTCTCATGCCAGCCAAACCATCTTCCTCCCACAAAACCATCTTCGTATTCCCCAACCCATTAACCTGCCATGACCCATTAACCCACACACATATCCTGTTGACCTGTTGCTGTACCCAATCATACATCCTCCATCCACCACACAAAGCATTCATCCATCCGCCACCCCATCTATTCAACCACCCCAACCACCCACATACAGCCTCTCCCCCAACCAGCGCTATGTCCAACTACTGTTGCATCCACCCAGTTACCCCCTTCCAACCCATCGCCTCTCCCCAACCCAACCCCTCCCCTATTTACCCAACCCCAGCCCCTCAGCACCCCCTGCTGACTCCACTTAGTCACTGACTCACTGACCTGCTCATCCGCTCTCCCCTCCATCCACATCCTTCCCCAATCCAGTCAGTCATCGCTCCCTCGCTTCCTTGTTTGTTCCATTGCTCTCTCCCTCCCTGCACCGTTCATTCATTACTCGTTCTGTCCAGGAACTTCCCATGTCTTCCCTCTGCTAGGTGATGAGGGGCAGGGGCAGCTCTGGGTGTCAGAAAGAGCCCTCTGGAGCCGTGTAGGCAACAGACTTGGGGTGGAGGGTGCTAGAAGCTGGGGAGGCAGGGAAGAGAGGTGAACAGGTGACCTAAGGCCAGGGGTCTCCGTGGGGTTTTGTCTCTACTAGCCCCTTTGACTTAGACATGGCTGAGTGTCCAAGACTTGGCCCTGGGGGCACTGGGGAACCATGGGAGGGCTATGAGCAGGATCAGCTTTGGAGACGTGTTGGAATGGCCTGGAGGGGAGAGATGAGAGGCTAGAAAGGAGGCTTAGGTGACATGGGGGACTGAGCTGGGGCAGTGGGGATAGAGAGGGACCAAGTAAGGAGAGTCAGGGAGTGAGAGGAATGGGGCTTGCAGCCTGGGCAGGAGCTCCAGGGCAGACATCCATGTCCCTAGCACACAGAGGGAGGCTGGGCTTCCTGTGCCTGACCCCGTCCCTCCTGACCTCGTCTCCAGCTGAGAGATGCAGAGGTGGAGCGGGATGAGGAGCGGAAGCAGCGCACTCTGGCCGTGGCTGCCCGCAAGAAGCTGGAGGGAGAGCTGGAGGAGTTGAAGGCTCAGATGGCCTCCGCCGGCCAGGGCAAGGAGGAGGCGGTGAAGCAGCTTCGCAAGATGCAGGTAAGAGCGGGCGTAAGCTGTGCCAGGGAGGGGAGACTTTGGTGTCTTCAAGCCCTAACCATCACTCCAGGGTCTGAGGCTAGCTCGGACCCCTCCCTCTCAACCCACAGGCAGCATCTGCACGGGTCAGCACCTTTATAAACATCCATGCCCCAGAGGCTGGCTTCCTTCTTCTTCTATTTTACATTTCTTTCATTTAAAATGCTGCACTTTTAAGTCAAATTTCCTCATTTTTTGTTTGTTTCTTTGTTTGTTCAGTTGTTTTTTTTTTTTTCTTTTTTGAGACAGTCTCATTCTGTCGCCCAGGGTGGAGTGCAGTGACGTGATCTCAGCTCACAGCAACCTCCGCCTCCCAGGTTCAAGCAGTTTTCCTGCCTCAGCCTCCTGAGTAGCTGGGATTACAGGCGTGCGCCATAATTTTTGTATTTTTAGTAGAGACGAGGTTTCGCCATGTTGGCCAGGCTGGTCTTGATCTCTTGGCCTCAAGTGATTCACCCACCTCCGTGGTTTTGTTTTTCATGTGAAAATACCATATGGTTTTTTGGCCAGACACGGTGGCTCACACCTGTAATCCCAGCACTTTGAGAGGCCAAGATGGGCAGATCACCTGAGGTCAGGAGATCAATACCAGCCTGGCCAATATGGTGAAACCCTGTTTCTACTAAAAATACAAAAATTAGCCAGGCATGGTGGCACGCACCTGTAGTCTCGGCTACTCAGGAGGCTGAGGCAGGAGAGTTGCTTGAACCCGGGAGGCAGAGGTTGCAGTGAGCTGAGATCCCACCACTGCAATCCAGCCTGGGTGACAGAGCGAGACTGTCTCAAAAAAGTAAAAATAGAAATAAAATAAATAAATCAACAGTAGGCAAACTGAGGCTCAGAGAGGGGCAGTGGCTGGCTCACAGTCACCCAGCAAGGATATGGCCAAGTTGTAATTCAAACCCATGTCTACCTAACTTGAAGCCAGGCTCCATCAGGCTTCCAGCTGCCTTCTAGGCTCAGCCAGATCAACCTCCTCCCTTGAGGACCAGAGTGGGAGAGGCTGGCCCAAGGCCACACAGCAAGTGGCTTTATACACAGGAGCCTGCAATACACAGGCTTTATACACAGGAGACCTGCAGCCCAGGTCTGCAGGGTTCGGAGAACTCCCTGCTTGTTCATGGGAGCTGAGGAGCCCCCGTCGGTCTGGCAAGGGGCTGGAGGAGTTCCCTGTGCTGTGTGGCCAGGCTGAGCCCATCTACCTTTTCCGTTCCACCCAGGCCCAGATGAAGGAGCTATGGCGGGAGGTGGAGGAGACACGCAGCTCCCGGGAGGAGATCTTCTCCCAGAATCGGGAAAGTGAAAAGCGCCTCAAGGGCCTGGAGGCTGAGGTGCTGCGGCTGCAGGAGGTAAGGCTGGGGTAGGCGGGGCCCTGGGACAGGAAGCTGGGAGGTGGGCAAGGCTAACTTCGGGGCCCCTGGGGTGTGATGCTGGGGAGGTGGGCGGGGCTAACCACAGGGTCCCTAGGTGTGAGCCTGGGGAGGTGGGCGGGGCTAACCTCGAGGCCCCTGGGGTGTGATGCTGGGGAGGTGGGCGGGGCTAACCACAGGGTCCCTGGGTGTGAGCCTGGGGAGGTGGGCGGGGCTAACCGCAGGGCCCCTGGGGTGTGATGCTGGGGAGGTGGGCGGGGCTAACCGCAGGGCCCCTGGGGTGTGATGCTGGGGAGGTGGGCGGGGCTAACCTCGAGGCCCCTGGGGTCTGATGCTGGGGAGGTGGGCAGGGCTAACCACAGGGTCCCTAGGTGTGAGCCTGGGGAGGTGGGTGGGGCTAACCGCAGGGTCCCTGGGTGTGAAGCTGGGGAGGTGGGCGGGGCTAACCACAGGGTCCCTGGGGTGTGATGCTGGGGAGGTGGGCGGGGCTAACCACAGGGCCCCTGGGGTGTGAAGCTGGGGAGGTGGGCGGGGCTAACCACAGGGCCCCTGGGGTGTGAAGCTGGGGAGGTGGGCGGGGCTAACCGCAGGGTCCCTGGGTGTGAAGCTGGGGAGGTGGGTGGGGCTAACCACAGGGTCCCTGGGTGTGAAGCTGGGGAGGTGGGTGGGGCTAACCACAGGGTCCCTGGGTGTGAAGCTCGGGGAGGTGGGTGGGGCTTACCATGTGGCCTCCGATGCCAGCCTAAGAGCAGGGATTTTGTCCTAGGGCACTAGGGAGCCATGGAAAGATCCGGAAGAGAGGAAGGGCAGGGTCAGCTCTGTAGCAGTTGAACTGGAGTGGGGAGATTGGAGTCACAAAGGCTGTGGGAGGGGGAGTGGGAGGGGGAGAGAGAGAGAGATTGAGAAAGAGAGAGAGAACCCTGAGCCAGGGCCAAGGGGATGCAGAGGACGGAGAAGGCAGTCAGAAGGCAGGAGGGAGAAGGCTGTAGTGAGGGGGGCCGGAGGAGGGGAGGAGAGCACTGGGGGCCTGGCCCAGTGATTGGGGGGACCCTGGAGGAGAGGCAAGTTTGAGAGAAGAACCTATGTGCAGTAAAAGGTGGAGAGGGTGAGGGGCCTGGGGTTTGGGCTGCAAGAGGTGAGCCCAGGTCAGGGGCTCAGGAGACAGATTTAGGAGACATCTGTAGATTGAAGCTCATTCCACGGTTACCCAGGGACAGCATGAGAAAAAAGCCAAGAGACTTGAGGTGTGAGGGACAGAGAAGGGGTGAGACCTGTGCCCAGATTGCTTCTCCTCACACCCACCGGCCACCCGTCTCTCTCTCATCACAGGAACTGGCCGCCTCGGACCGTGCTCGGCGGCAGGCCCAGCAGGACCGGGATGAGATGGCAGATGAGGTGGCCAATGGCAACCTTAGCAAGTAAGTGCCCCAAGGATCTGGAGGCTGAGGTACTGCGTCTGCAGAAGGTGAAGCTGGGGTAGGCTGGAGGTGGCTGGGCTCTGGGACAGGAAGCTGGGAGGTGGGCGGGGTTAACCTCGGGGCCCCTGGGGTGTGAGGCTGGGGAGGTGGGTGGGGCTAACCACAGGGTCCTGTAGTGTGAGGCAAGGCACCCTCCTCTGACCGTCCTGTCCTCTCATCCTCATCCCTTCCTGTCTCCCTAGGGCAGCCATTCTGGAGGAGAAGCGTCAGCTGGAGGGGCGCCTGGGGCAGTTGGAGGAAGAGCTGGAGGAGGAGCAGAGCAACTCGGAGCTGCTCAATGACCGCTACCGCAAGCTGCTCCTGCAGGTGAGCACGATTGACCGCCCCCACCAGCCTCAGTCCCCATTGACCTGGGACCGTAGCCTTCAGTCCTCTTATTCAACAAATCTAGAAAGGGGATATTTGAGTTGGGTTTTGAAGGTTGAATAGGAGTCCTTAAAAGGGTTGAAAGGCATGATTCACTTGTATTTCTGAGGGGTTTCTTCAGGGCTGGATCCAAAGATGAATTATGTGGGGTTTCTGTCCTATGAAGTTCCCTGGAGGAAACAGACATGGGACTATGCTGTCACATTATAGGCCAGCAAGTGTGATCATGGAAGTCTCCTGGGCCCAGTAGAGAGAGATAAAAGACTTTCTGCAGAAGTCATAAGAAAACATTTGGAAAAAGAGACATTTGGCTGGGGGTTTTAAAGCATAAGTTGGAGTTCAGCAGAGGGAGAAAAGCATGTTTTCCTTCACATATTTATTTATAAATATTTTCTGAGGATTCCAGTGGCCCAGATCCTATTCTGGGTTATGCTGGGGACCTGGAGATGGATAATACTAAGCCTCCGCCCTCAAACACATCTTAGTCTAAAGGAGGAAACAGACCATCCCAATACAGAGATACAAGTGAAAATGGAGGAAACACGGGCACTGTGGGAACCTAGAAGGGACTACCAACCTAGCCTGGAGGATAGAGGCCATCAGAGACGGCTTCCTGGCGGAAGTGATGCCTTGAGAGATATTAAAGGAAGTGTAAGAGTTTGCCAAGAAGACAACAGAGCGATGGGATTTCCAAGGACAAACCAATGTCTGCATTCTTCATTAATTTTTTTCTTTTCTTTTTTTTTTTTTTTGAGATGGAGTCTCCCTCTGTTGCCCAAGCTGGAGTGCAGTGGTGTGATCTCGGCTCACTGCAACCTCTGCCTCCCAGGTTCAAGCGATTCTCCTGATTCTCCAATTTTCTTTACAAACTATTTAAAAATTAGCCAGGCACAGTGATGCATGCCTGTAGTCCAACTACCTGGGAGGCTGAGGAGGGAGGATCGCCTGGGAGATTGAGGCTGCAGTGAGCTATGATTTTGTCACTGCACTCCAGCCTGGGTGACTGGATGACAGAGTGAGACCCCGTCTCAAAAAAAAAAAAAAAGGTAATAATTATATGCTCAACAGTTATGTGTAGTAAGACTACTTTTTAAATGGAGAGAATGGGGAAGATATGCAAACAAATTTTAACCTACTTTAATTAATTGATGGTGATAGTATTAGCATTGTTTTTCTGAGACATTGAGTTTATAATGTGGGATGAAGTAAATGATCAAAGATGGGATACTATGTCATCTACTATGTCCTTGACATCAGGGTACTCAGCGCCAAAGAACCTTGATGCAGTTGTCCTAGAGAAGAGATTAAGTTTTTTTTTTAAAAAAAAAACAGGCCAGGTGTGGCCGGGCGCGGTGGCTCATGCCTGTAATCCCAGCACTTTGGGAGGCAGAGGCAGGCAGATCACGAGGTCAGGAGATCAAGACCATCCTGGCTAACACAGTGAAACCCCGTCTTTACTAAAAATACAAAAAATTAGCCAGGCGTGGTGGCGGGTACCTGTAGTCCCAGCTACTCGGGAGGCTGAGGCAGGAGAATGGCGTGAACTCGAGAGGCGGCACTTGCAGTGAGCTGGATCGCGCCACTGCGAGATCCAGCCTGGGCAACAGAGCGAGACTCCATCTCAAAACAAAAAACAAAAAAAACAGGTCAGGTATGGTGGCTCATGCCTGTAATCTCAGCACTTTTGGAGGCCAAGGCAGAAGGATCACTTGAGCCCAGGTGTTTGAGACCAGCCTAGCCAACACAGTGAGACCCCATCTCTACAAAAAATATATATGAAATAAAAAGAGAAAGAAAAGAAATTACATTTAGTTGGGTACAGTAGGTCACGCCTGGAATCCCAGCACTTTTGGTGGATTGCTTTTAGCCTAGGAGTTCAAGACTAGCTTGGATGACATGGCAAAACTCCATCCCTACACAACATTTAAAAATTAGCAGGGTGTGGTGGCGCACACCTATAGTCCCAGCTACCCAGGAGGCTGAGTTGGGAGGATCACCTGAGCCCAGGGAGGTTGAAGCTGCAGTTGAGCCATGATTGCACCACTGCACTCCAGCCTGGGCAACATAGTGAGACCCTGTCTCAAAAAGAAAAGTGATAAATTATGTTTAAAAAATAGTTTAAGCCAGGTGCAGTGGCTCATGCCTGTAATCCCAGCACTTTGGGAGGCCAAGGCGGGTGGATCATGAGGTCAGGAGTTCAAGACCAGCCTGGCCAACATGGTGAAACCCTGTCTCTACTAAAAATACAAAAACTAGCCAGGCGTGGTGGCGGGCACCTGTAATCCAGCTACTCGGGAGGCTGAGGCAGAGAATTGCTTGAACCCAGGAGGCGGAGTTTGCAGTGATCTGAGATCGTGCCACTGCACTCTAGCCTGGGTGACAGAGAGAGACTTTGTCTCAAAAAAAAAAAAAAAAAGTTTAAAAACAAAACTAAGCAAACCTGTAGTTCTCAATTTGACTTCATCATATTCACTTGAACTGGTGATGTATTTTATACAGATCCAGCCTCTCTGACCACCCAAAAGGCCTAGAAACAGGGAACCCAGTAGCAATGAGTATCCCTATGTCCACGTTGTGATCTGGAAATGCTGTTTCCCTCTAAAAGAAACTGGGGCTGGCTGGGCACAGTGGCTCACACCTGTAATCCCAGCTCTTTGGAAGGCTGAGACAGGAGGATTGCTTGAGCCCAGGGGTTTGAGACCAGCCCAGGGGTCAACACAGTAAGACCCCATCTCTACAAAAAATAAAATTAGCCGGGTGCAATCGTGCACGCCTGCGGCCCCAGCTACTCTGAGGGCTGAGGTAGGAGGATTGCCTGGACCCAGGAAGCAGAGGTTGTAGTGAGCCAGAATTGTGCCACTCCACTCTAGCCTGGGCAACAGAAGGAGACCCTGTCTCAAAAAAAAAAAAAAAAAAAGAAGAAGAAACGAAACTGGAGCTTCTTCCGAAGTGGCTGATTCCAGATCTGGAGCAGGCAATGAACAAGAGTAACCCAGAACATTTTGTGATACCCATTAGCGGGAAAGGTGGTATAGTTACGTCAAGAGCACGTAGAAGTCAACGTGAAGAGCCTCCCACTGGCCCAAAGTGGGGCAACTTGAGCTTCAATGAGGAAAATAATTGCAACTGATTTAATCCCTTGAAATCTGTTTAAATTCAACAGCAACATTTTAAAAAAATATTAATTAGTTGCTGTGTTAGTTCCCTACGGCCACCATAACAAATTACCATCACAAACACAGTGGCTTAAAACAACACGAATGTATTTTCTCTGTGTTTTTGTTGTTGTTGTTTGTTTGTTTGTTTTTTTGAGACAGAATCTCACTGTCGCCCAGGCTGGAGTGCAGTGGCACGATTTCGGCTTCGCCCCCCAGGGTTCACGCCATTCTCCTGCCTCAGCCTCCTGAGTAGCTGGGACTACAGGCGCCCGCTACCTCGCCCGGCTAATTTTTTGTATTTTTAGTAGAGACGGGGTTTCACTGTGTTAGCCAGGATGGTCTCGATCTCCTGACCTCGTGATCCGCCCTCCTCGGCCTCCCAAAGTGCTGGGATTACAGGCGTGAGCCACTGCGCCCGGCTTTTTTTTTTTTTCTTTGAGATGGAGTCTCGCTCTGTCACCCAGACTGGAGTGCAGTGGTGCGATCTCGACTCACTGCAACCTCTGCCTCCCGGATTCAAGTAATTCTCCTGCCTCAGCCTCCCAAGTAGCTGGGACTACAAGCATGCACCACCGTGGCTGGCTAATCTTTGTATTTTTAGTAGAGAGGGGGTTTCACCATGTTGTCCAGGCTGCTCTCAAACTCCTGACCTCAAGTGATCCACCCGCCTCGGCCTCCCAAAGTGCTGGGATTACAGACGTGAGCTACGGCGCCCAGCCAGGAATGTATTCTCTCGTGGTCCTGGAGGCCAGAGGTCTGAAATCAAGGTGTGGGCAGGGTTGGTTCCTCTTGTTCGTGCGTCTCCCCTGGCTTCCGGTGGGTGCTGGCAGTCCCTGCTGTTTCTTCATCTGTAGATGTGTCACTGCAATCTCTGGCTCTAACTTTACAAGGCATTTCCCCATCTTTGTGGCTCTGTGTCTCATCTCCTCTTTTTTTTTTTTTTTTTTTTTTTTTGAGACAGAGTCTCGCTCTTGTCGCCGAGGCTGGAGTGCAATGGGTGGATCTTAGCTCACTGCGACCTTCACCTCCCAGGTTCAAGAGATTCTCCTGCCTCAACCTCCCAAGTAGCTGGATTACAGGCGCCCACCACCACATCTGGCTAAATTTTTTTGTATTTTTAGTAGTGATGGGGTTTCACCATGTTGGCCAGGCTGGTCTCGAACTCCTGATGTCAGGTGATCCGCCGCCTCAGCCTCCCAAATTGCTGGGATTATAGGTGTGAGCCACCATTACCTGGTCCTCATCTCTTAAAAGGACACCAGCCATATCAGATTTGAGGCCCACCCTAATCCAGTGTGACCTCACGTTAATCAATTACAACTGCAAAGATCCTATTTCCAACTAAGGTCACATTCCGAGGTTCTGAGTGGACGTGAATTTTGCATGGGAGTCTGTTCACCCCATGGGTGCATGGGGCAGGGCATGGGGGAGGGGCATGGAGCTTCTGTGCCCTCCTGGGAGCGCCACCCTCCTGGTACTGCACATGTTCAGCTTCCAGAAGCTGCCCAAACCCTGTCCTCTTGGGCCTTTTATGGAGACGTCACTGGATAGGCGTGATTAACAACCATGATGATTAACAACCATGATGATTAACAAATATGATGATTAACAAACATGGTGATTAACAAACATGGTGATTAACAACCACGTAGAAATGTGATTGGACGAAAGGGGTCCGATCTAAACCCAGCGAGGCCTGTCTGTTCAGATCCTTCCTGGCTTCTCTATGCAGCATTCCTTCCGCCTGAAATGAGGGTCCTGTGACCCACAGTCACGTTAGAGTTTCTGCCTTCTGCAGGTGAAAGAGGGGGCAGGAGGAGGTTAGAGAGAGAGGTTCTGTTTACTCTAAAAGGGCTATGCAAATTATGATCAAGGAACCATGGACAAACCCTCCCCCTCCCCACACACACACGAAGTATATACACAAAGCAATATCACAGGTACAAATTCCCTTGAAAATTCACAAATAAGGCCGCGCGCGGTGGCTCACACCTGTAGTCCCAGCACTTTGGGAGGCCAAGGCTGGCAGATCACGAGGTCAGGAGTTCAAGATCAGCCCGATCAATATGGTGAACCCCTGTCTCTACTAAAAATACGAAAATTAGCCAGGCATGGTGGCGGGCACCTGTAGTCCCAGCTACTCGGCAGGGTGAGGCAGAAGAATCACTTGAACCCAGGAGGCAGAGGTTACAGTGAGCCGAGATCGAGCCACTGCTCTCCAGCCTAGGCGACAGAGCAAAACTTCATCTAAAAAAAAAAAAAAAAGGAAAAAGAAAATTCACAAATAAGAAAGATCGGGTGCAGTGGCTCATGCCTGTAATCCCAGCACTATGGGAAGCTGAAGCAGGTAGATTGTTTGAGGCCAAGAGTTCAAGATCAGCCAGGACGACAAAGTGAAACCCTGTCCCTACCAAAAACAACAACAACAACAAAATTATCGGGCATGATGGTGTGCACCTATAGTTCCAGCTAGTCAGGAGGCTGAGGCTGGAGAATCGCTTGAGCCCAGGAGTTTGACGCTGCGGTGAGCTACGATTGTGCCACTGCACTCCAGTTTGGACAAGAGTGAGACCCTGTCTCAAAAAAAAAAAAAAAAAAAGAAAGAAAGAATAAAGTCCCTGGACACAGCTGCCAATTTCCAGGAAACACAGAGAAGAGATAAATAAATGCTGAATTAGACTGTAAGTGTGTGATCAGAAAAATCCAGACCGAGAGGAACTCTACGAGTCTAACAACCTACATTCTTCAACAGATAAATTGTAAGAAGTAGGCTGGGCGCAGTGGCTCACATCTGTGATTCCAGCACTTTGGGAGGCCAAGGCGGGCGGATCACTTGAGGTCAGGAGTTTGAGAGCAGCCTGGCCAACATGGCGAAACCCCGTCTCTACAAAAAAATACAAAAATTAGCCAGGCGTGGTGGTGTGTGCCTGTAGTCCCAGCTACTTGGGAGGCTGAGGCCGGAGAATCACTAGATCCTGGGGGGCAGCGGTTGCAGTGAGCCGAGATTGCACCACTGTACTCCAGCCTGGGTGACAGAGCAAGACTCCATCTCAGAAAAAAAAAAAAAAATTGTAAAGGAATAAAAGGGATGGAGGAGGGAACTATAGGTTAAAAGAGACTTAAAAGACATATATCTGGCCGGGCGTGATGGCTCACACCTGTAATCCTAGCAATTTGGGAGACCGAGGCGGGTGGATCACTTGAGATCAGGAGTTTGAGACCAGCCTGGCCAACATGGTGAAACCCCATCTCTACTAAAAATACAAAAATTAGCCAGGTGTGGTGGTGCGTGCCTGTAATTCCAGCTACTCAGGAGGCTGAGGCAGGAAAATCGCTTGAACCCAGGAGGCAGAGATTGCAGTGAGCCGAGATTGTGCCACTACACTCCAGCCTTGGCAACAGAGTGAGACTGTGTCTCAAAACAAACAAACAAACAACAACAACAACAAAAACCCACATACATCTACTTTTTTAAATGGGTAGGATTCAACTATAGGACCTAGGGATGCTTCTGTATGTAATAAAACTCTAAAGACATACAAGGAGGTAAGGACCTGAGAAGTCAGGATAACATGCTATTTTGGGGAGAAGGAAGAGGTTGTCATTAGGATGAGTGCGTGAAAGGGCTTCTGGAAGGGCAAAGTTCTATTTCTTGACCAAGGTGCTACTGACAGTGATGTTTGCCTTTTGTTAACTCATGACGCCTGTGCGGGATGACACCCGCACACATCCATGTTCAGAGACAGGAAGCAGCAGGGGCCTGGGGCCGAAAGGGTTCTCATCTCCAGCTGCTGGAATAATCAGGAACACTCCCATAATGTTCTTGGTTGAGAATTACTGTGCTAATAAAACTAGCAGAATATTTATTACTGATTTTTTTATTTGATTAATGTTTGGCTCTCTGTATCACCATTTTATTTCATAATAAAAAGTTTGAGGCCAGGCGTGGTGGCTCACACCTATAATCCCAGCACTTTGGGAGGCTGAGGTGGGTGGATCACTTGAGGTCAGGAGTTCGAGACCAGCCTGGCCAACATGGAGAAACCCCGTCTCTACAAAAAATACAAAAATTAGCCAGGTGAGGTGGCAGGCAACTGTAATTCCAGCTACTCAAGAGGCTGAGGCAGGAGAATCGCTTGAACCTGGGAGGCAGAGGTTGCAGTGAGCTGAGATCATGCCACTGCCCTCTAGCCTGGGCAACAGAGCGAGAAATGGTCTCAAATGAAATGAAATGAAATGAAATGAAATAAAAAAATAAAATAAAATAAAATAAAATGCAGGGGTGATGGTGTATGCCTGTGATCTCAGCTACTCAGGAGGCTGAAGTGGGAGGATCACTTAAGCTTGGGAGGTTGAGGCTGCAGTGAGCTGGGATTTCACCAGCTGGGCAACAGCTGTGCTGCAGCCTGGGCAACAGAGCAAAACTCTGTCTCAAAAAAAGTTTTTTAAGTTAAAAAAAAAAAAAAAACCCACAAAGGAGAATATGCTAATTACCCAGTCATTGTGTCCCTGTGAGGGTGAAATAAAGTATGAATCAGACTGGGTCTGACTCACTTCCATGTCCCCAGCAGAAGGCCTCGCTCGGAGTACGAGCTGAGTAAATAAACGGGAACTATTATTAGGGGTGTGTTTACACATTTTCCACGTAGCAGCTACTGTTCATTGAGGCCATGTTTCTCAAAATGCACCCGCATATAACTCCCATCTGAACCACCTGAGATGCCTGCTATAAATGCAGATTCCCAGACTCCACTTTGGTCTTGCTGAGTCAGAATCTCTGAAGGGTGAGAACCAGAGGTCTGCATTTTTTTCCACAAGCTCCCCCAGATGATCCTGGTGCAACCCTTGGAATAGACCCATTCACAGTCAGAAGTAGAATTTATGACATTTAAACAAGTTTGTGATGGTCTCGTGGACTTATTAAAATAAGCAGAAAACTATCCAAAATGTTAAGAGCCAGGGCTGGCAGTGCTGTGGGTGATAAGTCAATAAACTATTGATAAAAATACAAGCTAACATCTGTTGAGTATTTAGTATGTTTCAGGCTCTGTGCTTTGCGTGTGACAATCATCAGCACACTTAATTCTTGGAGGTGCCTGGATTTACCTACCACCTTCCCTCTGAGACTCCACCATGACATTCTTCCTTCCCCTCCTGCTACAGGTAGAGTCACTGACTACAGAGCTGTCAGCTGAGCGCAGTTTCTCAGCCAAGGCAGAGAGCGGGCGGCAGCAGCTGGAACGGCAGATCCAGGAGCTACGGGGACGCCTGGGTGAGGAGGATGCTGGGGCCCGTGCCCGCCACAAGATGACCATTGCTGCCCTTGAGTCTAAGTTGGCCCAGGCTGAGGAGCAGCTAGAGCAAGAGACCAGGTAGGTGAGAGCCGAGGCCACGCGAGAAAGGTGACCTCCACATTCTGGTCAGTGAGAGGAAGGAGGCTGTGTTACAAACACCTGGTTTAGAAACATCCAAAAGACATCATCATAGTAATGACTGCTGACCTGGCATGGTGGCTCACGCCTGTAATCCCAGCACTTTGGGAGGCAGAAGCAGGAGGATCCCTTGAGGCCAGGAGTTTTCAGAGCAGTCTGGGCAACATAGCAAGACCTCGTCTCTCTTAAAAAAAAAAAAAAAAAAGCCAGGTGTGTTAGCACATGCCTGTAGTCCCAGCTGCTCAAGAGCCTGAGATAAGAAGATGGCTTAAGCCCAGGAGTTCAAGGCTGCAGTGAGCTGTGATCACAACACTGCACTCCAGCCTGAGTAACAGTGTAAGACCTTGTCTCTAAAAAAAAAAAAAAAAAGCAGCCAGGCACAGTGGCTCACACCTGTAATCCCAGCACTTTGGGAGGCCTCGGCTTCCAGATCATTTGAAGGCAGGAGTTTGAGACCAGCCTAGCCAACATGGTGAAACCCCATCTCTACCAAAAGATACCAAAATTAGCCGGGTGTGGTGGCCCATGCCTGTAGTCCCAGCTACTGGGGAGGCTGAGGCAGGAGTATTGCTTGAACTCAGGAGATAGAGGTTGCAGTGACCCGAGATTGTGCCACTGCCCTCCAGCCTGGGTGACAGAGCCAGACTCCATTTAAAAAAAAAAAAACGAAAAGAAAAAGATGCCAGGCACGGTGGCTCACGCCTGTAATCCCAGCACTCTGGGAGGCTGAGGTGGGCGGATCACCTGAGGTCGGGAGTTCGAGACCAGCCTGACCAACATGGAGAAACTGCGTCTCTACTAAAAATACAAAAAATTAGCCGGGCGTGGTGGTGCATGCCTGTAATCCCAGCTACTCGGGAGGCTGAGGCAGGAGAATCACTTGAACCCAGGAGGCGGAGGTTGTGGTGAGCCAAGATCACGCCATTGCACTCCGGCTTAGCAACAAGAGTGAAACTCCGCCTCAAAAAAAAAAAAAGAAAAAGAAAAAACAAAGTGTGTAAATGTATGTAAATATTTAAATGATTGCTGATTTTCTGTATCACTTAGGATGCTTTGGGCTACAAGTAACTCGCAATCTCACTACGAGTATTATTTACATAATAATGTGTCAGTTAGCTATAGCTGAATTACAAACCACTCTGAAACTTAGTGGCTTAAAACAACAATCATTTATTATTGCTCATGAGTGTTTGGCTGGTTAAGTTCTGCTGATTTGGGCTTGGTGGGCTTCACTCATCATCTGCTCAGTTGAGGGTCAGCTAGATGGATTTGCTAATCTTGGCTGGGCTTTCATTTTTTTTTTTTTTTTTACTTTTTTATCTTCAAGAACAGCATGAGTGGTATTGGCTGGGCTTGCATAACTCTAAGGCCTTGCCTAGGACAACTAAGCTAACTTATCTCTGCTCTGTGTGGCCTCTTATCCTCCAGGAGGCTAGCCCAGGATTGTTCATATGACAGAGTCAAGATTCTAAGAGCAAGGGAAAGTGCTAAAGACTCCTTGGGGCCTGCATTTGGAACTGGTACCGTGTCACTTCTGCCATTTCCTATTAACCAAAGCAAGTCACTCAGCCTGCTCAGATTCAAAGCAATGGGGAAATAGATATGACTGTTTGATAGGAGCAGCTGCAAAGTCATATTGCCAAGGGTATGGATACAGGAAGGGGTGAGAACTGGGACCATCTGTTGTATCAGTCTAGCACAAAGAGGAATGTCTTTTTTTCAAGTGATAAGAAGTCTAGAGCTAGGCAGCCAAAAGACGGTAGGGCTCTGGATCAACATCTGTGTTGTTTTTTAGTCTTTTCCTCATGGTCACAAAATGGCTGCAATTGCACCAAGCTCCACACCCACAGACATCCATGTTCAGAGACAGGAAGCAGCAGTAGTATGGGGCTGAAAGAGTTTCCATCTCCAGTTGCTGGAATGACCAAGAATACCCCCATAACATTCCTAGTTGAGAATTGATGTGCTAATAAAACTAACAGAATATTTATTACTAAGCCTAATACCTTTCACTCTTCCAATACAATAGATTTTCCTATTGCTCAATACTATTCAGCAACAATAATTACAGCAATACTAATAGTTCCCATTTATTGAGGATTTACTATATATCAGGTGCTGGACTACCTGTAAATACCTGTACGTTATCACATAATCCTTGTGAGAGAAAGACCATTGTTATCCTATTTTACTTGTAGAAAAACTGAGGCTCAGATGGGCTATAAATGTAGGATGCTTGACTTGCTATTCATCATGTGTACATTATCTCATGGGGAGGAATGTTATTATATTATACATCAAATTTATATAAGGTTCATTCATTCAACAAACAAATATTAAGAGTGTACTGTTGGGGCCAGGCATGGTGGCTAACGCCTGTAATCCCAGCACTTTGGGAGGCCAAGGCGGGCAGATCACCTGAGATCAGGAATTCAAGACCAATCTAGCCAGCATGATGAAACCCCGTCTCTATCAAAAATATAAAAATTAGCCTGGAGTAGTAATGGACGCCTGTAATCCCAGCTACTCAGGAGGCTGAGGTAGGAGAATCACTTGAACCTGGGAAGTAGAGGTTGCAGTGAGCCGAGATCACACCACTGCACTCTAGCCTGGGCAACAGAGCAAGACTCTGACTCCAAAAAAAAGAGGAGTGTACTGTTTACCTTCCCGTGTGCTGGTCACTGAAAAAATTGGACGTACCATGGAAGTGTGTCTAATTACCTCCATAGTATGTCTAATACCACATCTGGTGGGATTCCCCAAGGTGAAAGACTCATGAGCTGGACATGGCAATGAAGGCCTGTGAACTAGAAGGGTTGAAGGGACACAGATGAGGAAGAAGCTGGAATGCCCTGAGATGTAGTGGTTTGGGAAGGGTTTCTAGAGGAGGAAGCACTTGAGCTGGAGCTGACAAGAATGGGATTTCCAGGGCTTAGAGTCCCAAGTCAGTTGGCAGCTTTGTGGGAAAGTCTGGGAGACATCAGGGCATTTGGAGGAGGAGTGTGGTTGGTTCTGAGAGTCTGGGACCCAGGAGAGGGATCAGGGAGACAGGGAGGTAAATGAGGCTTGAAGCACACAGAGCCTTGAATACTGGGCCAAGGAACTGTGTTCTGTGGGCAGTGGGGAGCCCTGGGGCAATGGGGAGCCATGGGAGGGCTGTGGCTGGGGAGGGACACGGCCAGCTCTAGGTATAGAAAGATCTCTCTGGGGCTAAGGTGGGAATGGATCAGAGGAGAGAGACTGCAAGCTGGGAGGTTTGGAAGGAGTCTAGAATGATGGTCCAAGCAGAACAAGATGAGGCCTGAGCTGGGGCTGGGGCTGTGAAGATGAACAAGAGAGGATGAAAAAGAGAAAGCAGGGGGCAGAAGGAATGAAGCTGAGGCTATGGGTGGTGGCAGGGGAAGAAGACACTGTTTGGAGCCAAGGCCTGGTGACTGAGGGAATATTGGGTTTTTGGGGGAAGATGCTAAATTCGTTATGGAACATGATGAGAGTGAGAGGCCTCAGGGACAGGCAGAAGGAAATGGCCCCAGAGGTTCATGAGAGAAGTGGTTCTCAGTCCACAGGGTTACCCAGGGGCCCCAGGGCCCATGGGAACTGTAGCTTGAGGTCTATGGGGACCCCTGCTCCATTATACAAATGAGGAAACTGAAGTTCTGAGGGAGTAGATGAGTTGCTTAAAGTCACCCTGCACCAGGTGCAATGGCTCATGCCTGTAATCCCCACACTTTGGGAGGCTGAGGCAGGAGGATCACTTGAACCCAGGATTTCAAGACCAGCCTGGGCAACATGGCGAGACCCCATCTCTACAAAAATAAAAATTAAAAATCAGCCCAGCATGACGGCACACACCTGTAGTCCTAGCTACTCGGGACACTGAGGTGGAAGGATCGCTTGAGCCCAGGACATTGAGGCTGCAGTGAGCCATGATCACACCACTGCACTCCTGTCTGGGCAACAGAGCAAGGCCCTTTCTCAGAAGAATAATAAAGGCACCCTGGGAGCAAAGAATGACCAGATGATTCTTAGCTGAAGAAGTCTCAGCTGGGCGCGGTGGCTCACGCCTGTAATCCCAGCACTTTGGGAGGCCGAGGCGGGCGGATCATCTGAGGTTGGGAGTTCGAGACCAGCCTGACCAACATGGAGAAACCCCGTCTCTACTAAAAATACAAAATTAGCCAGGTGTGGTGGCGCATGCCTGTCATCCCGGCTGCTCGGGAGGCTGAGGCAGGAGGATTGCTTGAACCCAGGAGGCAGAGGTTGCGGTGAGCTGGAGATCGCGCCTTTGCACTCCAGCCTGGGCAACAAGAGTGAAACTCTGTCTCAAAAAAAAAAAAAAAAAAAAAGAAGTCTCTCTCCTTCATCCTTTTCCACTGCTTAGTGCCTTCCCACTCGCCCCCAGCCCTGTGCCTTCCTCTCAGCACATCTGGGGCTGTTGTATCCGGGGTGGCTGTCAAGCAATCCCGATTGCTAGAGGTCCCATCATATGGACTTCACCCCAGATGTGATGGTCCCTGCAGGAGAGGACAGGTGTAAGCGCAAAAAGAGTGTCCCTTCCCGCTCTGAAGATTCAAGTCTGCTGAAATAAACTGACAATAAATAGATTAACAAAATAAAAGGCATACAAATATATTAATGTGCATGAACACAGGAGCCATACAAAATATAAGACTTTTTATACAGGGCCAGATGGTTGAGGCTTAAGTATCCTCTTTATAGGGGAGAGGGACAAAAAGGATGTATTCAATTGTGGGAGATAGTAAATGATTTTCAGGGGAAAATGAGTGGGCCCAAAGAGTAAACTGTAGTTTGTAAATGATCCTCTTTGGAAACTGAATGGGACCAAACATATACTTATTATAAATCACAACATCATAGGAAACAGGTATGTGAAGTATCCTAGTAGAAGCCAAGGACATGGATGCTGAGGAGAAGGGAGCCTGCATGTCAGTGTTTGGCCTCAGTAAACTGTGGGAACCAGTTAGGGGTTAGGAAAGAGGGAAGAAGCCAATCCAAGAACAAGACGACAGCCACTGCATGAGTCTATGGGGACAAAATCCTAGGTTGAGCCCCTCTATTGAGACTCCTCCTTATCCCTCTCTTCAGAGAGCGCATCCTCTCTGGAAAGCTGGTGCGCAGAGCTGAGAAGCGGCTTAAAGAGGTGGTGCTCCAGGTGGAGGAGGAGCGGAGGGTGGCTGACCAGCTCCGGGACCAGGTAAGCAGCTGACATCATTAGGGAGCAGTGGAGAGTGTGACCACTGGCTGAGAAATTGCACAGGCCATCTCCAGAGGCAATGAGCTCCCATCACAAGAAGCAACTTGCAGGTGCTGTACTGGAACTGAGTGCAGATACCATCTTGGCACTTGGCACATCAGCAGAGGGTTGGAATCAGTGAGTTTGCAATTCATAAATGCTGGCATCTAGAAAGGGCCCTGTAGGGAGCTGAGGAAGCCAGGGCAAGGGAAGAAGTTAAATCCTACCCAGAAGCTAGACCAGGACTAGCTTCTATGTACCAGGCACTGTGCTAAAGACATAACATTTACTGTGTTTAATTCTTATCAGAATGGTAGAAGGAAGGTGCTATTATTTACCCTCCTATTTATGTGAGGAAACTGAGGTACAGAAAGGTGAAGTAACTTGCTCAAAATTATTTAGCTGGTAAGAGGTGGGGTCAGTATTCAAACCTCAGCTCTCTAGCCCCAGAGTGTGTGTTCCTGATTACTTACTGAGCAGTTACTGTGTCATAAGCAACTGCTTTTTAAAAAATACATATTTGCATTTCCTCACTAGTCCCATTTCACAGATGAAGAAACTGAAACTTTAAGAGGATATATTTTGCATCAGAGTCACAGAGATAGAGCCTGGATCAGATCCCAGGTCTGTCTGGACAGAGTCCCTCTGCCCTTAAAAGCTCAGCTGTGCTTTATTCGCCATTCATTCCACAAACAATTATTGAGCACCTGCTCTGTGCCAGACACTGTGGTAGGCATTAGGGATATGGATGTGAACGAAACAGAGGAAGTCCCTGCCCTCATGGAGCTCACATTTTCTGCATAGGATGAGACATAATAAACCTGTAAACAAGCAGATAATTACAGATTGTGACAAGGGCTATGAAGAAAAAAAGTGAAGAGAGAGGAAGACACAGAGGATTGGGGAATCCTCTTCAGGTTGGGAGATCAGGAAGATCTCTTTGAGAAGGTGACATTTAAATTGACACCTGAAGGGTGAAAAAGAGCCAGTCAGAGGGAACAGCAAGTATAAAGGCCTTGAAGAATAGAAATACGTTTGGTGAGTTCAGAACAAAAAGCAGATCAGTATGGTCTAGATAAACATCTGTTGTTATTTTAGTCCTGGTCTAGCTTCTTGGTAGAGCTTAACTTCTTCCCTCACTTTGGCTGCCTCAGCTCCCTACAAGGGCCCTTCCTAGATGCCAGAATTTATAAATTGCAAAGTCATTGATTCCAACCCTCTGCTGATGTGCCAAGTGCCAGGATGGTATCTGCACTCACTTCCAGTCCAGCACCTGCAAGTTACTTCTTGTGATGGGAGCTCATTGACTCCAGAAAATGTGGGATAGGAAGGTTGAATGATAAGAAATGAGGTCAGATCATGTATGTTCCCTCCCTGAAGAGAGAGGTGGTAGGGTCTGGGGAGGATCTCAGTGAAGTTGGTCTGGACGGTGGGTTTATGGGAAGAGAGAACTGGACAAGAAAAAGACCCTGTGGGACCCGGAATGCCAGGCTGAGGGGCTGGAACCTTGTCCCAGGGGTACTGGGGAGCCATGAAAGGATTGTGAACAGGAGGGTCTGGGTCAGCTCTGGGTATAGGAAGACCGTTCTGAGGCCGTGTAGGAGACAACCTGGAGGGGAGAGACTGCAGGTCAGGCTAGAGGCTGGCATGAGGGATTTAGGGGAAAAGAACAAGGCCTAAACAGAGAGCAGAGGATGGGGCAGAGAGAGTCAGGGGGCAGTAGGGACGGGGCAGTAGTGGGCTGTTGGGGAGGGAGTGATGACAGTACCTGGAGATGTAACCCGGTCCCCCTGCTTCCATCAAGCTGGAGAAGGGAAACCTTCGAGTCAAGCAGCTGAAGCGGCAGCTGGAGGAGGCCGAGGAGGAGGCATCCCGGGCTCAGGCTGGCCGCCGGAGGCTGCAGCGTGAGCTGGAAGATGTCACAGAGTCGGCCGAGTCCATGAACCGTGAAGTGACCACACTGAGGAACCGGCTTCGGTATGGTCATCCCACGTACAGGCCTGATGGGTGGGCAGCACCCTCACTCCATAAACCCCAGGGACGCGAGGCCGCGCCAGGGGCAACAGCAGAGGGAAATGGGATCCATGGGGGTGTGGGGCTGTGGGAACAGCAGCTGTGTTGCGGGAGAGCCAGATCCAGGTAACTTCTTTCTTCCCACACCCATTTCTCCCTGTCTCATCTCTGTGCCCTCATTTCCCACTGTGCACCACCACCTTTCTCTCCTTTCCTCCTCTCTGTGTGTCCTTCATCCCTCTCTGCTCCCCATTGCTTCTGCCCGTCTCCCTCCATTTCTCTTGATCTCATCTCTCTCTTCCCCCTTATTTTGTTCTCTCTCTCCCTATCTCTCTCTCTCTCTCCCCCTCCCTCTTTCTCCTCCCCTCCCCTCATTTCATCTCTGTATCCTGGTCTGTTCTCCCCACAGACGCGGCCCCCTTACCTTCACCACCCGCACAGTGCGGCAGGTCTTCCGACTAGAGGAGGGCGTGGCATCCGACGAGGAGGCAGAGGAAGCACAGCCTGGGTCTGGGCCATCCCCGGAGCCTGAGGGGTCCCCACCAGCCCACCCCCAGTGACCCTACCGTGTCCCCAGATGCACTAACAGATGCGGCCCAGCCCCCTTCCTCCCTGGACCCCACGGGCCCCTGTCCCAGGAACCCCACCCTCTGACTTCCTGCCCTTTGGAAATGGTGCAGCACTCTGGCATTTATCACCCCCACCTGGGCCCCCTGCAACCTCCCATCAAAGGATGACCCCTAAACACAGAGGAACGGGGCAGGCAGGGAGGCAAGGACTGGAGCTACCTTGCTTGTGGGGGGACTGGGTACAGTTGGCAAGCTGTGTTCCCATTAGCTCCCTGTCCTCCTTTCTTCCCTTGTTATTGATCTCTAGACATTAGGAAGGGAGTGAGACGGCTCCTCCACCGTCCTCAGCCAGTGCAGCCCATTCCGTCTGCTTCTCTCTCTCTCTCCCTCCCTCCCTCTCCTTCCCTACCCTCTCACCGTCTTGGCGTCTCTGAGGGTCCCTCTGTGCATCTTTTTAGGGATCTCGCTCTCACTCTCTCTCTACGTAGCCACTCTCCTTCCCCCATTTCTGTGTCCACCCCCGAACTCCTGAGCGACAGAAGCCCCAGGCCTCCACCAGCCTTGAACCCTTGCAAAGGGGCAGGACAAGGGGACCCCTCTCACTCCTGCTGCTGCCCATGCTCTGCCCTCCCTTCTGGTTGCTGAGGGTTCGGAGCTTCCCTCTGGGACTAAAGGAGTGTCCTTTACCCTCCCAGCCTCCAGGCTCTGGCAGAAATAAACTCCAACCCGACTGGACCATCTGTGTGGCTGTGTGTGTTCCTGCAGGGGGTCTCTGATGGGGCAGGATGGGCACAGGCTGCTAGGGCAGCAGGTCAGGCAGCCTGCTGGTGAGAATCACAGCTGCATGGGTATACAGGGGCATCCTGTGGATCAGGTGCTTCATAACTCCTTTCCTCCTCACTCCAGTGTATAATGGAAATATTCCCTCCACTATGCAGATGAGGGAACAGTCTCAGAGCAGCAGCATCCCTCACTCCACGCCCCCAGTGAGTGCTAGAAGGGGTGTTGCACTTGGGCCAACTCTTATGTGTTTGCAAAATAAATGACAGGCCTGCTGCAGTGGCTCATACCTGTGATCCCAGTGCTTCGGGAGGCTGAGGTGGGAGGATCACTTGAGCCCAGGGGGTGGAGGCTGCAGTGAGCTATGATTGCATCACTGCACTGTAGCATGGGTGAAGAGTGAGATCCTGTCCCCAAAGCAAAACAAAACAAAAAGACAGCTGTGGTCGTTTGTGCTGGGTGCTGTGTTAAGCGCACAGTTTATCTTAACCCTTAGCACAGCACTACAGGTAGAGATTTCATTGCACTCCAGTGCCTAGAACAGTGTCTGGCACACAGCAGGCATTCACTCAATATTTGCTGAATAACTAAGTGACCTCCCTCCCACCCTTTTAGAGTGGTGGAAACAGGCTCAGAGAGGCTGAGTGACTTGCCCAAGGACACACAGCTACTAAGGAGTTGAAATAGTTTGAACCCAGACAGTCTGGCCTCAGAGTCAGCACATATAGAGTCTGAGCCTTCAGCCCCTGACCCCACCCTGGGGACCCAGGTCTATCCCTCTCGTGGGAACTAGGCACCCTCGTGTGGGGGCTCACGTTCCTCAGACTGAGTCCTCAGTGACTTTTCAGTTAGAGGTGTGGATCCCCATTTTTGCCATCAGGGAGCAGGTGCTTGCCCTAAATAAGGTGCAAGCCATGGAGTGGATGTCAGGATCACCAAAGCCCATCCTCCCCTTTTTTAAAAAATTGAGAAAGGGTCTCACTCTGTCACCCAGGCTGGAGTGCAGTGGCACAATCATAGCTCACTGCAGCCTCGACCTCCCAGGCTCAAGCGATCCTCTCACCTTAGCCTCCGGAGTAGCTGGGACTACAGATGCCACCACACCTGGCTAATTTTATTTTATTTTTTGTAAAGACAGGGTCTCTCTTGTGTTGCCCAGCCTGGTCTTGAACTCCTGGCCTCAAGCGATCTTCCTGCGTCCTTGGCCTCCCAAAGTGCTTGGATTACTGGCCTGAGCCACTGTGCCCAGCAATAGGGCCCCACTTTAGAAGTCCCAATCCCTCTGTGCGCCCCGGCCGCAATCGGGATACTTTCCTAGCAGGCACACAGGAGGCCATTTTTAAATGAAAAGGAAACGTTTATTTTGGTGGGGAGTGAGGGTGGGTGGGAAGGAGGCATGACACTTTTTCTTTGGGGAGAGGGGGGTGACATGCGGCAGCTTCTGCATTGGGCGGTTCATGCACCCAGGGTGGGCGTGGGGGAGGCTTGGGGAAGGGGTCACGCCGACCCCTCCCTCCCTGCCCTGCGGGTGGGCTGAGAAGACCCGCCATTAGCACCAGAGTTGGACGATTTGCAGACCTCCCCTCCCCACACTGTCTCCGAACCCCGCCCCCATCCCTGAGAGCGCCCCCTCGCCACTCCCCCCACCAGCGACAGGCTAGGCCCGCCCCGCCCACATTTGAGTGAGAGAAACTTATTGCTGTGTGTGTGTGTTGCGGAGGGAGAGCCGCGGAGCTCAGGAAACCCCCCCCCCGCCATTCATTCCTCCCCAATCGCCCCGCCCCCTGGCCCGTGTCCGTGCGTTCCCGGAGCGCAGGAGGGGTGCGACATGCGTGTGGGGGGGGCGCGTCATGCAGCGCATGCGTGTAGGTGCAGGCACCCTGGCGGCCGGGGGGAAAAGGGGGAGCCGGACTTGGAAAGAGTCCCTTTAGCTCGCTCTCTCCCTCCCCGAATCCCACACTGTTGACTTGGGGGATGGGGTGGGAGGGGAGGAGAATCACGTTTTGTAGAAGTTATCATGATTGTGGTTATTTTGAAAAGCTGAACTAAAAAGCTGGGTACGTGTGGCTGATTGGCGAGCAGGGGGAGACGTTGGGAAGAGGTCAGTACCCTTTGGAAAAGACCCTCACCCCCTTTCCCCGTCCCCTTCGGCTTTCGTGAAGGTCAGGGGAAACGGGGGGGCTTGTTAAAGAAGTTGAACCCTTTGGCAATATAATCAGTCCCCACCCCGTACCCTGGTGTCTGGAGCCCCTAGCCCTTTGCCCCGCCCCCACCAAAACCCGCCCCACCCCTCATCCCTGATTTCACCAGGGTTTAGGGTCCGAGGGAAGGATGGGGGGGGACTCAAAATGCCCCTTGCATAGGAATCGTTGCATCGAGAATCGTGCTCAGTGACGCCCCCCATCCACTCTCGGGTGGGGGGTTCCTGAGGCCGTGGGAGCAGAGGGAGGGAGGTGGCTAATTCCGTGGGACCCCGGCTCCAAAAGGGGGGTCCGCTAAAGAGTCTGGGACCGGTGTGGTCTCTGGGCTTGCGGGAGGTAGCGCATCCTTGAGCCAGGATAGGAAGTGGGAAATGATTTTCCACCCGCGAGCGTGACGCGGCGAGGACCGCTGGGGAAGGGGGGCTGGGATCCCAGCCGAGTTGGGTGTTGTCGGTTCCCAATCTTCTGATATTCCAGTGTCCCTCCCTTCGGGAACAGCCTCTGTGATCATTTGTGGACTACTTTAAATCGAAACACTCTTAACCTAAATAAACCGTGTCTTAGCCAAGCAGCGATGCCTGCACTTACCGGCTTCTGTACAAAATGCGTATTAGAGACAAAACTTTTAAAACAAGTGTTTGTCCTCATACTGCCTCAAACCTTAGCACACCACCAAAGGTACAAATACAACCCTCTGGGAAACACTGGTGTCTGTGAAGAGGGTACCTTTGGGGCACCATCTCAGGGAAGGGACTCAGGGTTAGGCGTAAGACAAAGAGGGTGCTTGGGGAGGGTCTGGTTCCCTGGAATTGCAGACAGGTTGCGCCTATCTTGGAAGTTCTAGCATCAAGGGAACCTGGGCTGGACAAGTCTGTTAGGGCTTTGGGGATGTGGGTGGGGAACAGGCCTGAGGATTTGGGGGTGTCCAAGAAATGTCAGTTGTGGGAAGGATTTGGAGCATCCCAAAGGCTGAATTTGAGCTGAAAAGAGCTGGGTCAGGTCTTGGAGGTTTGAGAAGTGCTGGGATGCAGTTCAGGGAATTTGGTGGGGGTGTTTGGGGTGGCGGGAGTGGGGAGGGAGGGTGGTGCGGGGAGCCTCTGTGTGCAGAGGTTAAGTCGCAGGAGTGTGTGGGGACTGGGAGATGTGGGGTGCCAGGGTCAGTCTCAGAATTCCGGGTGCAGGTCTCATGTCCTGGGAATGGAGGGGGATAGTTGGGGAATTTCGTGTGCTAGGGCCAGATCATCCCAGGAATTCTGGGATAGGAGGTCTGAGTCCATGCAGCAAGAATAGAGGCGAGCAGGTCCCTGGGGGAAGGGGCGGATGAGAGGGTGAAATTCACCAGAGGAATTCTCCTAAAGGCTGAGGGAGCAGGTCCGAAGCCCGCCCCGCCCTCCCAGCATCTGAGCTCAACTCGGCCCCGCTCTACCACCATCTGAGCTCAACTCCGATTTGGGGGTTGGGTAACTGTTCCTCCTTCCCCTACACTGTTTCTAGTTTCTGGTTTGTTTTCTCCTAATCAACACACAGGGTTGGTTGTCCTCCTGGGGTGAAGGATGGGAAGGCTGGAGACCTTAAAGGCCAGCCCGACCCCCGGGAGGTGCCAGCCCCCTTCCCAGAGTGCCTGCCCCTCAAACCCGCGCATGCGGCCCCTGGCGGCTTATTGCTGAGGTGGACTTGGAGTGGGGGCTCCAGGTTAGGGAAGGCATGCAGTGTGTGGGGGGAGGTGCCCCAAGATGTAACTGGCATAATTTGGACTTATTTACACAAGTTGATGGCAGGGGGATGTCCTATGGCTCGTAGAGACCTGAGAAGGCTTTTTTGGGGGAGGGAAGAGTTGGGACGGGCTGTGGCCCCTCTCTCCATCCTGGGGGCCCAGGTTGGGGGTGAGGGGCTCGGGGGTGTCTGCTGGCATCGTCATCTCGGTTGCATATTATTAATGACTTTTTGATTTTTTTTAAAAAAACCCTTTTCCCCACCCCCCACCCCCAGCTCCTTTGACCTTCTTCCCGGTCACCCCCGAGTCCCCCCACAGGGGGGAGGGGAGCGCTAAAGGATGGAGGGCAGGGTCGGGGGAGCGCGGCGGGCGGCCCGGGGAGAGCCAGGGGGGGTGGCAAGGGGCGCGAGGCGCAGGGACACCCCGCTCAGGCCCGCGATGCTGCTGAGGCTGCGGGATTTCTCGTAACCTGGGGGGTGGGGAGGTGTGCAGACACAGGGGGGAAGCACGAAGATGGGGTGCAGGGAAGGGTCCGACAGAGAGACCCAAGGCAGGGAGAAAGAGACAGAGAGAGAAAGAAACGGAAGGGGAGGACAACAGATACCCAGAGAGACAGAGAAGGCAAGAGAGACAGAGTCAGGCAGACAGAGACACAAAAGGACGGATGACAAGAGACAGAGATGGACAGAGATGGACCAAGGAGATGGAGAGAGAAAGTGAACACATCGGGGAGTCAGTCAACATCGATGAGAAAGGGGGAGACATCGGGGAGGGGGGAGAGACTCCAGATTAGGAGGCAGGTTGGCACCCACCGAGCCTCCCCCGCCCCATTCCCACCACAGTCCACCCCCCTTCCCCCCCTCCATTGGTCCCCTCATCTGAGGCAAAAGGTGGGGGGCAGCAAGGCGGGATGGTGGGCGGCAGGGGCGTGGGGAGGGGCTGGGAGGAATGCATATGGGAGCAGCCAGCGGAGAGGGCAGGGAACGGTGCAGCCGCCGTGGCGGGGCTGGGGGCTGACCTGGTTGTAGGGAAAGAGGGCAGGCAGGGGGTGGGGTCTGCAAGGGGGCTGAGTGGAGCGAAGCTGGCAGTGCCCTTGGGGCATCAGATGAGAACTCCGGGAGCAGTGGGGGTGGGGTGGGGGGGAGGGAGGGAGGCTCCTGCAGAAGATTCTCAGGATGGGGTCGGGGGCGGGGGCGGTGAGGCGGAGGGCTGGGGAGAGGGACATCTTTGAAGGGTCCGGGAAGGCTCCGAGCTTCTGACGGGTGCGGGAAGACTCTCACGGGCATTCACAGCTAATGGGACTCAAGATCCAGCAGCCGTGTGTGTGGTTTCTGCAAAGCCTGGGGCTGCCTGCAGGGTTCTGCACCCCCGCAGAGAGTTCTGTGGCTTTTCCAGGCAACGCTAGGGGAGCTGTCTGGACAAAAGGTGTCTTGGATCGTAGGAGAGAGGGCTTGGGGGGAGATTTGAAGCCCAGTGTCTTGGGGACACCCCTTCCCAGCCATTCCCAATTGCTAACCTGGGGGGAAGGGGCAGGGGGGAACCGAGAGTCTCGCGAGGTCTCAGGCGGTGACAAGAGCTGGGGACAGAAATACACAGAGTCACGGGGGTGAGGAGAGGATGGTCAGCGGAAACCCCCCAACACAGCCTCACTGTTGGGGGGACGGAGAAACGCCGCCGGGATCTCTTCCTCCTCTCTGGTGTTTTCCGCGGGAGGGGAGCAGTGAAATGGGGGGCGGCTGAGACATCAAATATGGAAGGAGCTTCCGGGGTGGCTGGGGAGGGGGAAGGGAGGGGAAAGGATGGGAGGAGGGAGAGTGTGGGGAGGAGTGGGAGCCAGTGATCAGGTGAGGGCAGATGTAGGAGGGAGGAGCAGGGGTGGAGGACAAGCCCGGAGGGAAGGAGGGTCTTGGGAGGACTATAGGGGACAATTAGGGAGGGAAGAAGCCTGGCGCAGTGGCTCAGACCTGTAATCCCAGCACTTTGGGAGGCCAAGGCAAGCAGATCACTTGAGTCCAGGAGTTCGAGACCAGCCTGGCCAACAAAACCCCATCTCTACTAAAAATCCAAAAATTAGCCGGGCGTGGTGGCAGGCACCTGTAATTCCAGCTACTCTGGAGGCTGACGCAGGAGAGTCACTTGAACCTGGGAGGTGGAGGCTTCAGTGAGCCAAGATTGCGCCACTGCACTCCAGCCTGGGCGACAGAGTGAGACCCCATTTCAAAAACAAAAACGAAAGGGTTGGAAAGGGAAGGTTGTGGTAGGAGAGACTCTTGGGGGAAGGAGCATGGGGGGCAATAGGCCAAAGGGGTCTTGTGGGAGGGGGGGTTGTGGGGCTGAAGGACAGCAAGGAAAAGGCTTGGGGAGGGCTGGAAGGGGAAGGATCCAGGGCACCAGGGGTAGAGGCTTCAGCCAACGCCATCAGCTCCAGCCATGATTTGAGTTCAATGAATGGATTTTGGCATCATAGGCAAGAGAAGCAGGAACCTCCCCCACCCAGCCACCCCCACCCCAATCCTCCCTCACCCATAGGCCCACACCCTCCCCACACCCTCTCCCCCTCAATCCCATAGGGGCCCCTCTAGACCTGGGGGTGGGGAACAAAGGGAGGTAAAGGACTGGGAGTGGGTGCAAGCAGGGGGAGGAGTTAGATAGGAGCAGGGAGGGGAGCGGTGGGGTGATGAGATGGAAATGGACAATGACGGGGGTGGGGTTGCAAAAAGGAGAGGTGGGGGGGATGGAACAAGAGGAGCCAGACAGTCCCCCCTCTGGACTAGGAGCCCGGAAGCCTGGGGTCTCGGCCCTTGTGCTCTGTGGCCTGGGGTGGTGGGTTGGTCATGGCCTTCCCTGAGCGTCTGTGAAACACAGGGGTTTAGGTGAGGCCATTCCTGGAGGCCCCCCAGGTTCCCCTATGGCATCTCCTTAGGCTGTGGACAGGGATCCTTTAGGATGTGTCTCTGCATTTCTAAAGAAGATTCTATAGACGGTTGTTGAATGAATGCGTGATGGATCACATACCTTCAGGTGGCTTCCCTTCACGTTTAAGATAAAGTCCCGCCTCCTCACCATGGCCGAAAACCCGTCCTGATCTTTCTCCCTGGACTCCAGCAGCCCTCTCCCCTTGGCCACTGGGATCAGCCTCACTGTGCTCCTTGCTGTCCCTTGAACAAGCCAAGCTCATCCTCCACCCCCTCCCTCAGGGAAGCTCAGGGCCTGTGCACTTGCTGTTTCTTCTGCCTGCCTGGCCCTTTTCACCCTCCAGGTTCTGTGTCACCTCCTCAAAAAGTCCTTTGCAGAACTCTTTTTCTTCCCCAGAGACAGGGTCTTACTCTGTCCCCCCAGGCTGGAGCACCATGGCACAATCATGGCTCACTGCAGCCTCCCAGACTCCTGGGCTCAGACAGTCCTCCCACCTCAGCCTCCCAAGTAGCTGGGTCTACAGGCATGCACCACCACACCTAAGTTTTTTGTTTTTGAGAAAATGGTCTTGCTCTGTTGCCCAGGCTGGTCTCAAATTCCTAGGCTCAAATGATACTCCCATCTTGGCCTCCCAAAGTGCTGGGGTTATAGGCGGCAGCCACTGTGCCCAGCCAGACCTCTTTTAACTGAAGTGGCCAGAGTAATAGTCTTGTTCTTTTATCTTTATCTTAATTGCTTCTTTTCTTCTCTTCTCTTTTTTTCTTTTTTTTTTTTTTTTTTTGAGAGGGAGTCTCACTCTGTTTGTAGCCTGGGCTGGAGTGCAGTGGCGTGATCTTGGTTCACCGCAACCTCCACCTCCCTGGTTCAAGTGATTCTCCTACCTCAGCCTCCCAAGTAGCTGGGACTACAGGTGCCCACCACCACGCCCAGCTAATTTTTGTATTTTTAAGTAGAGATGGGGTTTCACCATGTTGGCCAGGCTGGTCTCGAACTCCTGACCTCAAGTGATCCACTGTCCTCAGCCTCCCAAAGTGTTGGGATTACAGATGTGAGCCACCCCGCCCGGCCTTAATTGCTTATTTTCTGCTTCTTCCTATGAGGGGCTGGAAACTTTTCCTGTAAAAGGCCAGATAGTAAATCTCTTTGGCTATAGGGCTGTATAGTCTCTGTCCCAATTATTCCACTCTGCTGTTGTAGCTTAACATGGTTGTGTTCCAATAAAGCTTTGTTTACAAAAACAGATGCTGAAAGATCAGGCGCTCAGGCTGGAGTTAGTTTGCTGACCCCTTACAATCTAGAGATTGTAAACCATGATGGCAGATTCACGCTTTGTTTTATCCCAAATCTGTAGTGCCTGCAACTGTGTTCTCAAGAATCAGTTGTAGCCATGGGTGGTGGCTCATGCCTGTAATCTTAGCACTCTGGGAGGCCAAGGCAGGAGGATTGCTTGAGCCCAGGAGTTCAAGACCAACCTGGCCAACATAGCGAGACCCCATCGCTTGAATCCAGGAGGCAGAGGTTGCAGTGAGCCAAGATTGCACCATTGCACTCCAGCCCAGAGGTGACATAGCAAGACGGTCTCAAAAAAAAAAAAAAAAAAAAAGAATCAGTTGCTGAAACAGTGAATGAATGGATTGAATACATGAATGAAAGGAGCTAGGAGTTGGCTCGGATTGTTACAAGGATTAAAGAATATATGTTAAATTCCTAGCATGTGGTAAGTACTTGGTGATATTTGCTGAATGATTCATCTACTAAATAGCACCACACTCTTATCTCCCTCACTTCTGCATGGCCGGCAGCCCCCAGCCTGTCCCTTCTGATCCCTGACCCCTGACTCTCTCGGCCTCGTCCCTTCCTCTCCATCCTCACAGCCCTGGCCCCAGCTCAGGCTTCCACCTGTCACCTCAGCCTCCTCTCCAGCCTGCTAACTTCCAGCCTCCCACCTCTAGTCCATCCTCACAAGACCCCAGAGCTGCCCCTCCCAGCTCACCTGCCTCCTCCCCAGGCCCCTAGACAAGGCTGCAGCCTCTCAGCCTGGTACCTGCCTCATATCTACCTGAGAATCCTGCCTCCACAGTCTAGTCTCCTAAGCTCTGTCCCGCGGTTCCCTCCAACCATTCCTGTCGATGGGATTTCTTCCTCTGCATGTGGTCAGAACTCCTGCTCAACCTTAAGGCCCCACTGCAGATATCAAGTCTTCCCTGATGCCCGGCCCCGCCCCCTGGGAGTTTCTAGTGTTCCTCTTACTGTCTGTGCTCCCTCCATTTTAGCATACATCGCCTCAAACCGTGACTTTCTAGGTCCGTGTCGGCCTCCTGCTCCAAAGTGGAAGCTCCTGGGGGCATGGTTTTTGTTCATGGTTGAACTCCCCATGCCCAGTACCTGGGATGCGTGGGTGCTGTCTAAGTGCTGGCTGAATTCACAGGGGCATGGACGGATGGCTGAGCCTTTCTCTCCCCATTCTGCACCCAGAAGTGTTCTGGATATGCCCTCCGTTTTTCTGATTGAATTTTTTTAAAAAAACCCTAGGACCAAGGAGGGAGGCAGAGATGTTGATGGGGGCGAGGATGGGGTCGGTCGTGAGGGCAGGTGCAGTGTGGGAGGCAGGGTTGGGTTAGTTCGGGGGTTAGTGAGGAGCAGGTGAGTCCTGGGTAGGTGGGTGTGGGGTCAGTGTCAGGAGCTGGGGGTTAACTGGGTGCAGCTGCCTGCAGTGAGGGGGCCGGAGTCTCGGTCAGTGGGGGCTGCATGTTCTCAGAAGGGTTAGTCAGGCAGGAGTGGGGAGTCTGGGGGTCCGGGGGGTCAGAGGGTGGGGGCTACTTACCCCGGGGGGAGGGGGTTCGTCCACTAGGGGGATATCCAGGCCGCGGCGTTGGCGTTGAGGTCGGGCAAGAAGCTTGGGGGGCCTGGCTTATGCCAGTCTTGGGGGGGCAGTGGGGGAGCACCAGTGGCTGGGGGTGGGGGAAGAGGCCAGAGGGTTGGGGGGAATGGACATGGAATAAAGACAGGTGAAGGGTCAGTGGTGAGG
Organism: Pongo pygmaeus; assembly: GCF_028885625.2. NCBI lineage: Eukaryota > Metazoa > Chordata > Mammalia > Primates > Hominidae > Pongo > Pongo pygmaeus. The sequence goes on from NC_072393.2 coordinate 56,410,741, forward strand.
AAACTTGGGGCGGGGGTACAGGGAAGATCTGGGAGGGAGGCAGTTCGGGGCCAAGGGAAGGGGGAAGGGAAGTCCAGCGCCTCCTCCCCCATCCCCCTCTCCTCCCTCCCCTGGGCAGGGGAGAGAGAGGGAGGGTCCCAGGGGGTCAGTGGGGGGCACCTCACCTTTTCGGATGGAGCCATCAGGGGAAGGAGCATAGTCGGTGAGGAGGAAGCAGGCTCGGTCCCGGCTGTAGCGGCCACGGCTTCCAGGCGTGATGGGGCTCTTGTCTTCCGGGGACATGGCGGGCTGGTCAATGGCTGGGCAGTCCTCGTGGGCAAGCGCAGCTGCTGCCGGATCCCCATTGGGGCGAGGATCTGCATCCCAAGGGGGTCAGACAGAGAGATAAAGGGGAGGGTGAGGTGCGGTGAACACATGGTATGGTGAGATGTCTGTGAGGAGCAGATGCTGGGAGGGTCAGCGGATGTTTGGCACTGGAAGTGGAGATTCAAGGGCAGGGTGATGGGAAGGAGTGGCCAGGAGAGTGGCAGGGGGCACAGCTGGGAGAGTGTATCAAGGGGGCATGGCTGGGGGGTGATCATGGGGGGGGGTGTTGAGTGCTGGGAAGGGCGACTGCAGTTGGGAAGGGTGGTCTGGACAGGGAGTTGGACAGATTGTGGTGGTGCAGGGAGGTGTTGAGAGCTGGGATGGTGCCAGGTGTGGGGTGCCAGGAAGGGCAGGACTGGGGTGGGATGCTGTTTAAAGATATGGTCTGGAGCTGGCCACAGTGGCTCATGCCTATAATCCCAGCACTTTGTGAGGCTGAGGGGGGAGAATTGCTTGAGGCCATGAGTTTGAGGCCAGCCCTGGCAACATAGCAAAACTCCATCTCTACAAAAAATAGAAAAATTAGCTGGGTATAGTAGTACACGCCTATAGTCCCAGCTACTCTGGAGGCTGAGGCAGGAGGATCACTTGAACCTGGGAGGTCAGCCTGCAGTGAGCCATAATAGTTTCACTGCTTCAGCCTGGGTGATAGAATGAGACACTGTCTCCAAAACAGATAAAAGGTAAAAGATGCCAGGTGTGGTGGCTTACGCCTGTAATCCTAGCACTTTGGGAGGCTGAGGTGGGTAGATCACTTAAGGTCAGGAGTTCGAGACCAGCCTGGCCAACATGGTGAAACCCCATCTCTACTAAAAATACAAAAATTAGCTGGGCATGGTGGTGGGCGCCTGTATTCCCAGCTACTCCGGAGGCTGAGGTAGGTGAATCACTTGAACCTGGGAGGCGGAGGTTGCCGTGAGCCAAGATATTGCCACTGCACTCCAGCCTGGGAGACAGGGTGAGACTCCATCTTGGAATAAGAAAAAAAAAAGAGAGAGAGAGAGATGGTTGTGGATGAAGCAAGCCGGGTGTTGGGGAGAAGGTGAGGCAGTGTTGCGGGGTGGTTGGCTGGAGCGAACTTCGGGGGGCTTGGCTGGGGTAGGGGTAGGGGGTGGAGGGATGGCTGGAGAGGATGTGGCAGGCTAGGAAGTGGCTGTTCAGGGAGGAGTGCTGGACTCTGGGAAGGGCACCAAGGGGAAGGGCTGGGTTAGGTGAGAGATGGGAGGTGGCACGTGGGGGTCCCCTAGGCTCTGACTCCAGCTATTTTTAATTGGTGTGAAACTGGGTCAGCGGCTGAGGGAGCAAGATAGGGGCCAGGTGGCCCAGCTCCCTTTCTTGACCTACTTAAGGTGGGGCGGTGCCGGGGGGCGGGGGCACCAGCCTCTCCTTCCTCCCAGACTCCCAAGCCACTGCCTCTGAGGCATAGACACCCCCTGGGGGAGGAACACACACAGAAGCACAGGTAACTTTCTTCTCCCTCCTCTCTCTCGCTCATCTCTTCCTCTGAGCAGCACCTCTCTGGATCTCTCTCCGAGACCCTCCCAGGCTGCCCGCAGCAAAGCCGACTGACCAGGCCCTGGTTTCCATCCTGCCCTGGGGGCTCTGCCCTGGCCTAACTCTCCGTTTTGAAGTCTGTCTGCCTCTTGGGCTCGCTGTCATTAGAACCCAAACTCTCTGCCGCTGACCGCCCCCACCTCCGCCCAAAATCTACATCCCATCTCTCTCTGGTCTCCATGACAATCTCTCGGTTTCTGACTCCCCGCCTCAGACCCTGTCGGCTTCAGTCTCTCTTCCCTCAGGGCTGTCTCCCGGATGCTCAGATGCTGCTACGTTCCCTGGGGTTCTGCCTCGGGTCTGCCTGTGATTTGTGTGAGACCCTTTCTGTGTGTCTCTGAGCCCCACTCTCCTCCGGGTCCCTCTCTCTGCACAGCTGATGACACTGCCTCTGCCTCGCCAGCCCCTCTGAATACCCTGCAAATCTGTTTCTCCCCAAAACTCTTTCCCATGAAACCTATGTCTCTGTGTGATTATCTGTGCCTCCTTCTTCGCCTGAGCTCCTGCTGTTGGTTTTTTTCTCTCACCTCTTCGACGCCGACCACCCCAGGCTCTCTGAACCCCGGCAGCTACCTCCCCAGTCCTCCCCAGGTCTCCACCTGTGCCCCTGGCCCCTGATGCCCAGGCTCACCTGCCCGGTTGATCTCAATCACCTCCTCCTGAGCCAACGGGCAAGGCTCACCGGGGGCCGGCAGAGGAGGCAGCCCCATGATCCCCAGCCCACCCGCTCCCCCCCTGAGCAGCCCGGGGTGCGTGTGGGGCCCCGCTGGGTAGGCCCCAGCCACAGTCACCCCCAAGGAGGGTGGGGTGATGGGTGGTGGTGGGCTGATGCCCCCGCTGCCGTGGTGCGGGTGGGGCGGGGGTGGCGGGGGTGGGTCAGGCTTGCAGTAGTTGGGCGAGCCCGGTTGCGGGGGCCGGGGGATGTGTTTGTTCTTCTTCTTGGGCAGCTTCTGCTTGGCCATGGCCAGCGAATAGTACATGCCAAAGTTGTTGACAATGACGGGCACGGGCATGGCGATGGTCAGCACCCCCGCCAGGGCACAAAGCGCCCCGACCAGCATCCCCGACCACGTCTTGGGGTACATGTCTCCATAGCCCAGGGTCGTCATGGTGACCACGGCCCACCAGAAGCCAATGGGGATGTTCTTGAAGTAGGTGTGGTTGGAGCCCAGGATGTCATCGGGGTCGGCGCCAATGCGCTCAGCGTAGTAAATCATGGTGGCGAAGATGAGCACCCCCAGGGCCAGGAAGATGATGAGCAGCAGGAATTCGTTGGTGCTGGCGCGGAGTGTGTGTCCCAGCACGCGCAGCCCCACGAAGTGCCGGGTCAGCTTGAAGATGCGCAGGATGCGGACGAAGCGGACCACCCGCAGGAAGCCCAGCACGTCTTTGGCGGCCTTGGAGCTGAGGCCCGAGAGGCCCACCTCGAGATAGAAGGGCAGGATGGCCACACAGTCAATGATGTTGAGGCTGCTTTTAAGAAACTCCACCTTGTCTGGGCAGAAGGTGATGCGCATGAGGAACTCGAAGGTGAACCAGACCACGCACACCCCCTCCACGTAGGTCAGGAAGGGCTCCGTCTCCACCTCCACGTTGGTGATGTTCTCCGGAGGCGCCCCGGGGATCGGGGAGGCCTGGGTCACCGTCTTGTTGCTGATATGGATGAAGCCCTCGTGGGTTTCCAGGCAGAAGGTGGTGATGGAGATGAGGATGAAGAAGAGGGAGGCGAAGGCCACATACTGCAGGGCAGGGAGGGAGAGAGAGGGGGAGAGGTGACCTAGGCATCGGGTTGGCCATAAAATCCAGAAGACCCTTCCAGTGCCCCCTTCCCCAGCCTCTTGGGCCCAAACTCTGGGCAAAATCCAGGTGTCTCAGCCCCATGGCTCCATCACTTCCAGAATCCCGTTCTCCCCTCTAAAGCTAGCAAAAGGGGAGAGAAAGGAACAGAGGCAGTTGGAGAAGAGCTGGCCCCAGCAGACGCAGCAGATGGGCAGCTTCTTTCCTTGGAAACATTTCTGGCCCCTTGCTGTTTCCTAGACCACCTCCCCCCACCCTCCTGTTCCCTGTGTCCTATTTCAGGGCTCCTCAGCAGGGTCCACAGGTTCTGCTGTGGGAAGGGAGCCACCGGACCTAAGATCACACATCCTGTGTGTCTTGGAGGCTTTAGGGCTCAGCTTGGAGCTGAGCAGAGGGGAAGGGGAAAAGGTGGGCAGGGAGGCAGAATCATGAGGTGGTTAAGAGTCAGACAGCCTAGGTATGAATCTGGCTTTTAACCTGTCAAAATTGGGCAAGGAGATTGAGCTTTCTGAACCAGAAGTTTGTAGTGGAATTGTTGTGAGGATTAAATTAGATGAGCATACAAAGGACTTGGCTCCAAACACAGTGCTTGGAGCAGTGCCTGGAACACAGTAAGAAGACCTGAGCTGTTGTTAGGGTATGCAGGCAGCAGTTAGTTGGGGGGCAAGGTCAAGGCCTCACCCAGAGAGGACAGGGCAGTGGTGGTGCCACAGAGGGGAGCTGGGGGTCAGGGCCCTTAAGGGAGGAGGGGTTGAAGGGTTAAGCCTGCAAAAATGGAAGAGGAGATAAAAGAGGAGAGTCAGGCAGGGTTTAGGGCCCTGCAGAGGAAGGAAGAGTCACTGGCCTGGACGCTGTGGGAGAAGGCAGAGCCAGGGCCAAAGAGAAGTTAGGGCATTTGCCAAAGGGGCAGAGGATGAAGGGTGAAGGGTCCTGAGCCATTTCAAGATGGGGATAACCAGAGTCCTGCCACACAGTGATGTGAGTTTTGATGAAGGCCTAGAAGAGGAGGGAGTGGGGTCAGGGTCTTGGAAAAGGAAAGCAATGGGCCAGGCCCCTAGAGATGTCATGGGCTTTATCAGATATGCAGAAGGGTGGGAGGGGAGAGGAGTGCATTGGCGAGGGAAGGAAGACAGGTGTTATAGTAAAGAGAGGGTTTTAATCCTGTGGGTAGTGGAGGAGGGAGGCCATGGGGAGTTTTGCTACTAATCAGGGGCGCAGAGCACGGGGAGGCCACTGTCGGACCACAGAGAGGACCTTGGACTTTGGGGTGGGCCAAGGGCCAGCGCTGTCCCTCTGTGCACCCCCCTTCCTCCACAGGGGTTGGGCTCTGGGCTTGACTTCACTGAGGTGCAGAGCTGGAAGTAGGGGGTGGAGAGTTTCAGGGCCACAGAGAGGACCCTGGAAGTTGGGGTGGGCTGGGGGCTGGCGCAGGTCCTCTCTGAACTCCCCCCACCCCCACCTTCGCTTCTCTGCAGTGGTTTGAGGCCAGAGGCCTTCGCAGAGCGCATGCCTGGTTCCCCGCCCCCTCCGAGCCGGGCTCGCGGCTCTAGCTGCGGCACCGCAGTGGGGGCGGGCCAGCCGGGCCGGGGGGCGGGGCGCACGGCGGCCAGTACCGCGGACAGCTCCCCCGCCGCAGTGCGCAGCCGCAGCGGCTCGGGGCCGTCTTAACCCCTTCCGGGCCGGAGCCTAGTATTCAACGCGCAGCCGCAGTGTTGCTGCTTTCCGGCGGGAGGCCAAGGGCCAAGAGTCTAATTAACTCCTTCCCTCCCAGGGCACAGGGAAAGGTGGGCACCCGCCGCAGTGCGCAGCTGCAGAGGCTGGACGGCGTCGGGCTGGTTTAACCCCTTACTCCAGGGTGTGTCAAAAGCAGAAGGGGTAGGAGGACATGGAGACTCTGTAAGACGGAAAGGAGTGATTACGAGGAAGGGGGCGGGGGCAGGGGGCTGTAGGGTCGGACCCTCCACTTTGCTTTGGCCTCAGCTCCCAACTCTCTCAAGCCATCTCACTGGGAGGCTGGAAAGGGCTCGGCACACCTTGGACACCCAAAACACACTGGCGGAGTAAATGAGTATCTCCCGTAGCTGTCCCGAACACCTAGCCTGACCATCACAGAAGAACTCTAACTTCATCCCGCCCCTCACCTCAGCACCCTTCAATGGGGTCACAGGAGAGAAGGGCGCCCCAGGCCATGGGGAAAGGAGCCGCTCAGTGTCTTGAGGGGGCATCTAGGGCCATGTCCCCTCCGCACCTCCTCTTCCCCACCTCCCCCCATCCAACCCCAAATCTCGCCAACTCAGCGCTTTCTGGGGACCAAACTTTATGCGGTGGTTCCAGGCGCCCCCCCGCTCCCTCCCCCGGCGCGAATGCGGCACTGCGGCTCCGCGTCCTCACCGGCTCAGGACGCGGCACGGTGGGGGGAGGGGGCCGAGACCTGCTCCTCTGGGTGTTTGGGTCCCCAGGAGCCCAGGAGGGGGTCCTGGGATCGCTCTTATTTCCCCCATTTCCAATTGCCCCCATTTTGCACTGCCCCCCTTTTCCACCACATTCTCCCTCCGGGGTCCCCGGGACAGGGAGGAAGTTAGTAGGAGGAAAAGGTTCAGGAGAGAACCCAGGGGGAGGGTAGTCATTTAGCCTAGGAAGTTATGGATGCTTGAGGAAAGTTTTCTGGGAGCGATGGAGAGAGCTTTGGGGGAAAATCTGGAATTTGGAGAGAGAGAAGGCTCTTTGGTTCACTTTGATGGAGGAGGACAGACTGAGGGGCTAGTTCTGGGTTTTGCACAGGGGGGGTTCGAGAAAGGAAGAGGGCAGATGGAAGGAATCCCAGGGCAAGGTAGAAAGAATTGTAAGTTATTTTGAGATGAAAGTTTTAGGGCTGATGACTTCAGGGGCATCCCAGGGTTTGAGGTTAGAAAAAGTTCTAGAGCCCGAGGGAAAGTCACTTAGACTAGGAAAGGGGCTGTGGGGGCTTTGGATGCGGGGAGTCCCAGGGATAGAGAGTGCACTGTGCAGTTAAAATGATGGAGGAGGAAGAACAATTCTGGAGGACATGTGAGGGTTCTGGAGAGGAAAGGCATATGATGGGGGCATGGGATGCTTCTGGAGACACTGAGGAGGAGTGTGAAAGGCTTGGGGGAAGTCTGGAGCTTTATGGGGAAAGTCCTTGGGATGGGAGTTGGCGTGGAGGTTGAAGAGTGTTGAACACAGAGTGAACACAGAGGGGGCCTGGAGGTTCCAGCGGAGAAGATGCCCCAAGACTCAGTATTGCAGTGAGGGGGAGGTGAAAATGTCCAGGCAAGAAGAAGTGGAGGTTCAGAGGGGTCCAGAAGGCTGTGAGGTTGGGGTGGGGGAGTTTTCTGAGACTTTGAGAGCAGAAGATACTGCAGGAAGGGGGTGGAAAAAATAATCAGGAGATTCAAACTTGGAGAGAGAGGTCTTCTGGGAGAGGGGCCACGGGGTGAATCAGGGAGGTGCTGGGAGAAACTGAGAGTTGAATAGGGGGCCCCAGAGAGTCTGGAGAAGGCAGGGAAAGTGGGGGACAGGGCTCACAGGGCCTAGGAGAATTTGAGGGCTGAAAAGGGATGTCTTGTGAGGGGCTGGGGAAGGTCCAAGAAACCAAGGGCTGGACGGTGACCAAGGGTAGTGAGAAGAGATTTGGAGGGGCCCAGGAGACCTGAGGGTTAGGGAGGGTCTCAGAGGAGCCCAGGAAAGGCGGGGACCGGGTTGTTCAGAGAAGTACGGGAGATTCACGGTCTGGAGGAAGTGTCTAAGGGTCTAGGGTGGCCTTGACGGGGGAGGGGGAACTTTGGAGGGGTCTGGAAGAGCCTGAAGGTTGGAGATCCGTCTTTGGAGGATCTGGGGGATGGCTGCGAGAGGGGGGTGTGTTCGGAGGAGCCCAGGAGACTCAGGATTGGGGAAGAGGCTTCTAGGAGACTGAGAAGCCTAGAGGGACCCGGAGGGGTGGAGCTGGGGCTCTCCTGGGAGACTGGGGGCGCCTGGAGAGGCGGGGGTGGGGTGGATGGGGGCCCCAAAAGCGCGCTCACCCTGGCAGCCCGCGACGAGTAGGGGTCCTCGAAGAGCGCCCACACGCGGGGCTGCCAGCGGCGCCACCACGTGCCGCCCGCGCCGCCCGCGCCCCCTGGCGGCCCCCCGGCGCCGCCGCCCGCGTCCTGGAAGCAGAGGCGCTTGAGCTCGCCGCCCGCTCCGTCCAGGCCGCCGCCGCCGCCCGCGCCCGCCTCGTCGTCCAGGCCTCCGTCGTGGGCGCCTGCGGCGTTGGCGGCGTTGGCGGCGCCCGCGGGGTCGGGCGCCTCGAAGGAGTCGAGCGCCTCCTCAGCGTCGCGATGCTGCCGGTAGGTCATCCAGCAGCAGGCCTCCACGTCGGTCTCGTCGATGCCCCAGAAGCCGAGCTCCTCCTCAAACAGAGGCCCGCACACGTCGGCCGGGCAGTGCAGCTTGCCGGTGCGGTAGTAGTTGAGCACGTACGCGAAGACTCCCGGGTGCCGGTCAAAGAAGAACTCGTCGGCGCCCGGGTCGTAGTCGAAGCGTGCCGCCGCCTCGGGCTCCGTCAGGCCGGCCAGCCGCGTCCCCGGCAGGGTGCGCAGCGTCGAGCGGTACGTCTCATGGCGCACGCCGCCCACGTTGATCACGATCTTGCCGCTGTCGCCACCGCCGCCGCCGTGCCGCCCCATGGCCGCCGCCGGCAGCCCGGGGCATGGCTCGGCGCGCCGGCCCCCGGGCCCGCGGGGTGCCGGGGGGCCCGCCGGGGACGCGGCGGGGCCGGGCTGCGCAGGCTGCTGCTGCTGCGGCGGCAGCGGTGGCGGCGGCGGGGACTCGGGCGGCTGCGGCGGTGGCGCCGGCTGCTGCTTGCTGGCCCCCTGGCGCCCGCGGAAGGACGAGACGCAGACTGAGCTCAGCATTGGACGGGGGGCGGGGCGGGAGGGGCGGGGACGCAGGGGGGCGGGGACGCAGGGGCAGAGACCGACGGGATTGGGTGGGAGGAGGAGCGAGGTAGCGGGGGCGAGGCTTAGGGGAGAAGAACCAAACTGATTGGCCTGGGGGAGGTGGGGCGGGGCTGTGGCCAGGAGGAGTGGGGCGGGCACTCCAACGCGACCCAGCTGGACGAGGCGGGGCCGCCAATGAGACGCAGCGATTGGCTCTTTCTAAGAGAGCAGGGCGGAGGGGCGGGGCGTCAAAGGAGGCGGGACCAGTTACTACTAATTGTGTTCGGCAGCACTGGTAGCCAGGGGAAGACGGGGCTAGATACGAGAGAGAGACTTTACTGAACTGAAAAAAGTGCGGGCGGGGTAGAGGGAGGAGGGGACACGTCCAAGCTATTTAAAGAAGCCCGACTGGCCTGGAGGGGCGGGGCCACCATGAGAGAGGCCGTCCTGATTGGGCTGAGAAAGGGGCGGAGAGAAACAAAAGAGATCGCACGCCCTCACCTAAAACACCGCTAGGCAGGACCTGGCGGGGAGGAGCATTGCTTGGAAGAGACAGGGCCGCAGAAAGTAGAAACAGTTCAGATGAGACTGCACTGGGGCGGGAACTAGAGATGGAGGACTTTCCCGCGCAAGGGTAACAGGCTGGACTGAAAGGGGACACGGGAAGAACAAAGACTTAGACTCGGTGAGAAGGCGTGGAGACTTGAGAGAGGCCCGGAAACCCGAGAGAGTCTGGATAGGCCTAAGGGAGGGGGGACCAAAAAGGGGGCGGGGCTGAGGCTCCAAGGTGGGCCTGGTTAGTCGGGGCTGGGCCCGGAGAATGAGTGTCCGGCTGGATGAGTGGTACTGAGGAGGGTGAGTGGGGTCGACAAATAGAAAACGTCTTGAGGCAGGGCGCAGTGGCTCACGACTGTAATGCCAGCACTTTGCGAGGCTGAGGTGGGTGGATCATTTGAGGTCAGGAGTTCGAGACCAGCCTGGCCAAAATGGTGAAACCCCGCCTCTACTAAAAATACAAAAATTAGTCGGGCGTGGTGGTGGGTGCCTGTAGTCCCAGCTACTCGGGAGGTTGAGGCAGGAGAATCGCTTGAATCTGGGAAGCAGAGGTTGCAATGAGTCGAGATCGCACCACTCCACTCCAGCCTGGGCGACAGAGCGAGACTCTGTGTCAAAAAATAAATAAATAAATAAATAAAAGAAAAAACGTCTTGAATGGGCGGTAGGAAAGAGAGACTAAGGGAGGAGCGGGGCTGTGAGGGGCTTGAAAGCAACCAGGGTAGGCGAGGGCAGGGCAGGGCTAAGGGAGGGTAGAGGAACGGGAGAGGTGGGTCCCAGGGGAACAATGAGAATACAAAGAGTACAAAGCTACTGGGCTGGATGGAGGGGAGGGACCTGGAACGGGGAGTCTTGGGGATCAGAAGACCTGGGAGAGGGCACTGCCTAAAGGTCACAGGGTCCTCAAAGGGCGAGGCGAGAACTTCTAACGAAGGCTACACCGCGGCGGACTGCAGATTGGAGGACCGAGGGTAGATGAGGACTGGTGAGGAGAGGGCACGCAAGGAGGCAGAGAGGACGGGAGAGGGGAGAGTCCAAAGCGCCAGGAAGCACCGTCAAGGCCGAGGCAACAGGCAGGACTGATAAAAAAACGGGGTGGGCTAGGTCGGGTTCTGGGGAAGAATGTAGAGTGAGGGGCGGGGCCAGAAAAAAGGGACCGCCTCGGAGCGGGCCGTCCCCGCCCCCTGGGCGGTCCTAGGCTCCGAGAGGCAGAGCGCAGGCTCAGGGGGCTGGGGCGGGGCCAGCGGCTGTGGCTGGGGCTGCGGAGGGAGGAGGCGGTGCCTGCGGGAGCGAAGGGGGCGGGTCAGGGGGCTGCCGGCGCCCTCCGGCCGCACAGTTTCTGGCCCGCCGCTTCCTGCTGCAGGTGCGGCGGCTGGTTCATATCGCCTCCCTACCCCATCCCATCCCCCGCTCCCGTTTCTGGGTTTCTTGGCGTCTCTTTCTCCCTTGAGTATTTGTGCCGCCGTCTCTGTTCCCACCCCTCTGAGTCTCCGACCCCTCGTTTGTAAATCTGCCCTCCTGGGTCTCTGATTCTGTCCCCCTCCTTCTGAGTCTTTGCTCCTCTTCTCTCTAGGCCTCAGTCTCTCCTCCCCGGTGTCTCAGTCCCCGCCCCCACCTCAGCTCCCCCGAGTCTCTTTCTCTTGGTTTCTGTACCATTTTATCAGGGGTGTGCCTCTCTGTCTGGGGCTCTGTACCCCACTCCCTGGGTCTTGTGTCCCTGTCGTCTACTCCCTCCCCGCAACCCGCTCTGTCCTGCCTCCTCTCTGGGTCTCTGCCCTTTCATCTGAGTCTGTCTCCTCCTTGCTCTCTGACAACCTCTTTCCCCTCCCCCTTCTTCTCCCCCTTCTTCTCCCCATCTCTGGTGTATTTCCCCCTCTTCCGTCTCTTTCCCTCCTCTGTCTCTGCTCTTTCTCTTGCTGGCTCTCTGTTCTTCTCTCTCTCCCTCTAAGTTTCTGCCTCTTCACTTTCTCTATGTCCCCTCCCTGGGTCTCTATTCCTCCTATGTTTCACCTTCTTCTGGGTCTCTCTCTTTCTAGGTCTCTGTCTCCACTTCCTGGGGACCCTGTCCCCCTCTCTCTGGGTCTCCGTTCCTTTCTCTCAGACCCCCTATCACCCTTTCTAACCCCCATCCTGGCTGGGACTGCGTCACTGCAGAGAGAGTTGCAGAAGTGGCGCCTGTCCTGCAGCCCAGGAAGGTCGTTGCCCTCACTCCCCAGACCCAGGGCTCTCCATTGCACCCAATCCATCATGGCCTTCAGCTTCTGATGGAATCCAAGAGGGCACAGAAAAGACATAGGTACTTCCTACCCCTTCCCCGAATTCTGGTGCACCCCCAGGCAAAAGCAGCGAATCCTGAGGTGAGGCACTGGGCTGGGGCTGGATGAGGCTCCTGGGCAATTGGGGGTGGGGTGGTGGAGGCAGGAGCAAGGGCTGGGTAGGCACTATGGGCTAGGTAAGGACCTCGGTCAGCCATCCTCCTCCACACACCCCCCGCAACCCTGCTTTTCCCTTCTGCTTTTGACAGCAGCCAGGCACAGTATCAAGTGGCTAAATCAGCGTTTTTTTGCAGAGGTCAGAAGTGTGGGAGAAGGTGGGGGCTGTGAGGAAAGGGGCTGGAAGAAGGAGGAATGTGCGATGCGACTCAGGATGAGACGCCATGGGAGGGGAAGAGGCAGCGGGCCGGGAGTAGCAGGCTGGTACACACTCCATCAGGCCCTGGGAAACTTGGATGCCAGCACTCCCTCATGGCCCTCCACGGACCCCACCAGGGTCTATGGGAGGATTTGTGAGCCTGGAGTCTCCACCCACCCATTAGAGAGGAGGGGGCTTCTGGAAGCCTCAGGAGGGCTCCAAATACTGGACACTCAGCTATGTTCACAGACCAGGAGGAAGTAGACTCGACTCTTGACTAGGGACACCAGGAGGGGAGAGGCCAACGTCTGTTTACGTTTTCAGTTCCTTTCCCCACCCCTACTCCTCCCAATCCATCCGTTCCCAGGCCCTCAAGACACAAAATTCCTGAAAGCTCCAACTCCCATCTACGTCATCCTCGGCGTCCCCTGACAACCCTCCCTCCCCCATTACCCCAGGCCCTGGAATTGGGGAAGGGTCTTCCCCTTCCTGACTTCTAGGACCCCTTCCTTGTTCCTCTGCCCCCATTCCCACTCGGTTCCATTCGGAGCCTTGGTCTCTGGACACCAAAGCTGAAAATGTGAGGACCCTCTGCCTACGATCCTTCGTCCCCTAAAACGCTCCAAGTACCTTGGCCCCCAAAAGCTCAGAGTCGAGGGGAATCTCTCCGCTATAATCTTTGGGTCCCTGGATCCCAAGTCCCCCGTCTCCAAAACTAGGATTCGGGCTGTCTTACCGCCCCCGGACCCTGAGCCTTCGCCCCCTCCCCCGTACTCACCCCAAGTCGAGGCGAGGCGGGGATGGGGGAATCCGGGGCTCGAGATGGGGGGAGGGGTGACCCAGCCCCGGCAGCTCTGGGCAGCAAGAGGCTGCGGAGGGGGGAGTGACATCACCGTCGGAGGAGGGGCAGCACCGCTCCCCCAACCCAGGGGCTTCAAGCTCCGCCTTTATGGCGGACCCCGGGGTCCTGGAATCCCAAAGGAGAGAGGAGAAACAGGAGACGTGGTCGGAGAGAACGGTATCCCCGCCCCTTAGAACAGGAACTGGTAAACCCTTACCAATTACAGCCACCCCCTACTGCCACCTGTCGCTGCCGTCGCGACCTGTCGCCTCCCACGCATGTTGTGGCTGCGCCCGCCCCCGTCAGGGCGTGACCACGGCGTGGACTACAACGGCCGTGATGCTCCACGGAGCCGGGAGCCTTTGACGAAAGGCAGCGTAGGCAAGGGGCTTCATGGGACTCGTAGTACAAGACCCCTCACAAGGGTGCGCCCTGGAGAAAAGCGGTGATACCCTTTGCCTCCCTCTCTTACTCAACTCCGTGGGTGCATGCACAAAGTTTTCTCTTCAAAAAGTACGCTCTGAAAAGAAGCAACCTAGGCAGGTTCGTTCAATGGAAATACTGGATTTTTACTGAGTAGCGCTAGCTCTGCTACCCGTTGCGCATGCGCATCACCTGGGCGTCACCCGCGGTACTGCGCCTGCGCGGTCTCGCGCCTTCCCAGGTCCGCTCCGCGAGGGCGAGCGCGTGCCAAGCCCACTCGTGCGCCGCTCTTCATGTCCCCGCGGTCGAAGACGGCCACATACGCCCCCAAGAAAACGTCGCCGAGGATCCACACAGGTACTGGAGGCGAAGCGATGTCCAAGGCCCGGAAGCCGGACAAGCAGAGGCGGACGTCACCCTGAGCAAACTGCAAGGCGACAAGGCGGCAACTGGGTATCCAGGCCGCAGGAACCACCATTTCCCTGGGAGTCCGTGCTCTCTCCGCCCCCAACCCCGGGGACAAGAAATGTTTCTGTGGCCCCTTCCAGCCCTAGTGTTGTCTAACTCCCAGCTCCACCCTCTCAACTCCAGTCATATTACATCACTGTGGCGTCATTATGACGGACACCTACCTGGATGACGTAATCCTGGGCCGTGAGATTAAACCAGACCCCCGCAATGAGGAGTGAGACTGCGGGGAGCTTTGGGATTTCTGAGCACCGGATGATGTACTTGGGGAGGAGAGGAACACGTGAAGATGGGAGATTCCTGCTCTGCTAAAATCCCGTCCATGGCTCCCCAGTGCCATGGAGTAATGTTCATATTGAGCACCTGGGTATTTAGCACCGTGTGTGGACAGCCCTGTTGCTTAGGCTCCTCTCATCTAGTCCCAAACAAAACTGCATTATCATCTCCCCCAACACCCCCCCCCACCCCCGCACTCCCACCCCTACTTCACCATCCACTGAACCACTTAGCATAGACACTTGGGAAGTATCTTTGCTTCCTCCCACCGCTCTCCAGCATGTCACTTAAGAACCCCAGTCCCCTCTGTCCTGGATACGCTCTAGCTACCTGCTTCCCATCCTCAGGCCCCAGTGTTCGCCATCGAATTGCCATCACCTTTCCCAGGACACACCCACCAGAGACTGGGACCTCACCTCCCCAGCCAGCAAGGGAATTCCCCCAATGGCTGCATGCAGGGCCCGGATCTCCTCAGTAGGTCCTACGATGACAGGTGTGCCTGTATCCAGGATGGCAGCACAGCCCCGGGCACAGAGAGTCAGCCCTGAGCCCACCTTCACGCTGAGGGGGAAGGAGGCAGTCATTAGAGGCAGGGTCCTAGGAGTCCAGGCCCCCAGCCTCCAGCTCCAGACCCAGGAGACCAAGTCCCTCACCGCTCCATGTGGATCTGCCAGTAGGCGGGGACTGTGACTGGCACGAAGGTGAGGGGTGGGATGTAGTGTGCCGGGTCTGAGCCCCCCAGGACCAGCTCTCCTCCATCAGCCACTTTAAGGTCCCTGCAGGGGCAGAGTGTAGAGGTCAGTGTCACCGGCCCTCCCCCACCAGCCCTAGGAATGGCCAGGGATGGGACTTCCTGCCAATTGGGTCATTTTTGGGGTTCTAGCTGGGGCAGTGGAATGCAGGCAGGGCCTAGATGTTGCGACTGGAAACAAGAAAAGAAGGGAAAAAACTTCTTGATGGAAGTTAGGACTTTAGGATGATGGATACTTCCTGAAGTGGAGAGGAGACTTCTTCATTTGGCTGCGGAAGGTAGAGCTTTTGGGGGAAATTCCTGAGCTGAATATCATAGTAACCAAGCAGACCAGTGGAGTCTCAGAATTGGCTCGAAGGTGTGACTTGTACAGGAGTGGGGTGGCTTCCTGGGAAGGTGCAGAGACTCTGAATTGCCTGTTGTGGTATCTAGAAAGGTGTTAGACTTCCTGAGCTGGCTGAGAGTGATGGGAACGGGGATGGAAACTTCCTGGAAGATGTAAATGAGTGGGATCTACCGAGAGCTAGGTGGAACTTCTTGAGTGGGTTGGATGTCAGGGTAACTGAGTGGGCATTGGACTGTGTGTGATGGGCCCTGGGAGGGAAAGGGAAGACTTCTCGGGTGGTGGGTGGGACTTCTGAGCATAAGGTTGACTTTCCTACCAGGTGGGTGGGGCTTCGTGAATTCAATCAGGCATTTCCTGACTTCTGGTCAGTGTTCTCAAATGGGATTTGAGCTTTATGGTGAAGAGAAGGTTCCAGAGTATTTGGTTGGGTGAGGCATAGAATTTCCTAGTTTGATTTTGAAACTGAGCATATTGAACTGATGGTGAGTTTCTTTAGTATGTCTTAAGTTGTCACTTAAGCTCTGGGGCTTATGAATAGGGTCGAGGTGTTTCTTCTGTTAGGTAGGTGGCTATTTCCTGAATGAAGGGTGGGATTGAATTTTTTTTTTTTTTTTTTTTTGGAGACAGAGTCTCTCTCTGTCACCCAGACTGGAGAGCAGTGGTGCGATCTCAGCTCACTGCAACCTCCACCTCCCGGATTCAAGCAATTCTCCTGCCTCAGCCTCTCAAGTAGCTGGGATTACAGGCATGTGCCACCACACCCAGCTAATTTTTATACTTTTAGTAGAGACGGGGTTTCACCATGTTAGCCAGGCTGGTCTGGAACTCTTGACTTCAGGTGATCAATCTGCCTCAGCCTCCCAAATTGCTGGGATTACGGGCATGAGCCACCGTGCCTGAACTGGGACTTTCTTTATGGAGTAAGAGACTTCCTGAAGGAGGGCCTCACTTCCTTCTGGGGAACAGGACTCATAGATAGGTGCACCCTCCCCAGTACCTGTTGAGGTAAAAGGAGAAGATAGGCTTATCCAGTAGCCCCTGCTCCACCAGTACATCCAGCGGGGGCCGAACTCCTTCCACAGCCAGAATGGGAAAACCGAGGCCCAATATCCCATCGGGGCGGGAAACAGTGAAGACCAGGCTGGATTCCCACAGAGCTTCCCCAAAAATCACTGATGCACCCTTGATTCCACCGATCTAGGGGTAGATTTAGATGTGACCAGTTACTTTTGGGAGGACAATAACCACATGTCCTGAGGTCTCCCAAACCAAAGCATTAATCCCAGGTCTGGGGACATCTGGACCTAAGCCCCCAACTGCTTAGCAAACTTTGCCTCTGGACTTGAGAGAATTCCTATCCCTTCACCCAGGAACCCCTCCCCCTCCTTGAGAAGCCCCATCCATCGGCTCGGGAAGCCCCTGCACCTCAAGCCCCTCCCTAAGCCAGATGATCTTAGACAACAGGGTTCTCCCAGGCTCGAGGCTTCCTGAAGTCAAAGGCCACTCACAGTCAGCTTGTCCTCACTCAGGATTCCATCTACTCGCCCAGTTCCATATTGAATGGCAAACTTGGTCCCATTGGGCTTGAAGGAGCTGGAGGCACTGGGATTGAAGCGGTGGTGGAACCCTAGGTCAGAAGTCAGAGAGGTGTCACTGTGGGAGGGGAGCTTTCTGAATGCCTTCTGCCCCTTTAACCTTCTGACCTTTGAGGGTGTCAGAAAAGAACAGTTCCTCAAAAACCTTTGGGAAGCTGAGGCCCAACCCCGCCTTCCCCCTTCACCCCCATTCAGCCTTATTCTCCCGCATAGAAGCTCACAGCAGGGCACACTGAAGAAGTGGCATCTCCTGGACGGGACCCAGAGATTGGAGGAGCCAGTGTCAAAGGCGACAGTGAAGTTTTGTGGAGGCGTTCCCAGCCCAATTTCCCCAAAATACTGCACCTGATAGCAAAAGAGGAGAGTAAACAAAGAGTTTGGCTCAAGGGCGCAGGGGTGAGGGCTGTGTGGGGCTGTGACTCACATCCCAGTAGTTCGAGAGAGGTACGAAGGTGGGCTTGTCCCCAGGGGATGGGGCCCCCAACTTGGGGAGCTTTGCTGGTTTTCCCCATCCCTTCAGTAGGTTCAGGGTCCTGCGTTCAGGGTGGACTCGACGAAGAGGGATCCTGTAGGGTAAGAAGATGAGAATTAGGAAGCCGCCCTTCCTGGACACCCTCTAAAATAGACTTACCCAAATGGAATATGATGACAAATTCAACATTTCCAAGGCGCTACAATAGGAGTAATTACCAGAAACCCTACAATAACAACCTCCGGGAAACCCTAGCACAGAAACCATGATGACAAATATCCCCAAAGACTTTACAGGAACAAACCACCCCAAACAGACCTTCCCAATGGTATCCAAGTCCTTAAAATAAGCCATTCCCAGGGAATTGACATTCTCAAAGGTTTCCCAAGACCCTAACATGAAATCTGACCTTCGCAGAAGCTCTCGGATGGTGGCCCTTGCATGCTTCAGTTCATGATGTTGGAGACTATTTCCCCACCCTTGCGGAAAAATGTAAGCATCAAATCTTAATTTCACTCTTTTTTTTTTTTTCCTGCAACCTCTGCCTCCTGGGTTCCAGCGATTCTCCTGCCTCAGCCTCCCGAGTAGCTGGGACTACAGGCGCGCACCACCACGCCCAGCTAATTTTTGTATTTTTAGTTGAGACGGGGTTTCGCCATGTTGGCCAGGTTGCTCTCGAACTCCTGACCTCAGGTGATCCACCCGCCTCGGCCTCCCAAAGTGCTAGGATTACAGGTGTGAGTCACCACGCCTGGCCTTAATTTCACTCTTTACACTAAAATACATCTGAGATATCAAACACTTAATGGGAAAAGTAAAATTATAAGAGCAGTTTGGGAGACCAAGGCAAGCAGATTGCTTGATCCCAGGAGTTTGAGAGCCGCCTGGACAACGTGGTAAAACCCCAGATCTACAAAAAATACAAAAATTAGCTGGGTGTAGTGGCACGAGCCTTTAGTCACAGATACTTGGGAGGCTGAGGTGGGAGGATCATTTGAGCCTGGAATGTGGAGGTTGCAGTGAGCTGAGATCATGCCACTGCACTCCAGCCTGAGCAAAACTCTGTCTAAAAGACAAAACAAAAAGCACAGAAGCAAGTAAAATGTTTAACTCTGGAAAGAGGACAGCTTTTCTTTTTCTTTTTTTTTTTTTTTTTGAGATGGAGTCTCACTCTGTCACCCAGGCTGGAGTTCAGTGGCTCAATCTCGGCTCATTGCAACCTCCGCCTCCCGGGTTCAAGTGATTCTCCTGCCTCAGCCTCCCGAGCAGCTGGGATTACAGACATCACCATCATGCCCGGCTAATTTTTGTATTTTTAGTAGAGACGGTGTTTCACCATGTTGGCCAAGCTGGTCTTGAACTCCTGACCTCAGGTGATCCGCCCACCTCGGTCTCCCAAAGTGCTGGGATTACAGGTGTGAGCCACCGCGCCCAGCTGAGACAGAGTCTTGCTCTGTCGCCAGGATGGAGTGCAGTGGCGTGATCTCCACTCACTGCCACTTTTGCCTCCCAGGTTCAAGTGATTCTGCTGCCTCAGCCTCTTGAGTAGCTGGGATTACAGGCACCCGCCACCAGCTAATTTTTGTAGACAGAGTTTCACCATGTTGGCCAGGATGGTCTCGATCTCTTTACCTCGTGAACTGCCTGCCTCGGCCTGAGCCACAACAGCATGAGCCACCGCGCCTGGCCTGAGG
This sequence comes from Pongo pygmaeus, assembly GCF_028885625.2. Taxonomy (NCBI): domain Eukaryota; kingdom Metazoa; phylum Chordata; class Mammalia; order Primates; family Hominidae; genus Pongo; species Pongo pygmaeus. The sequence continues at coordinate 56,429,447 of NC_072393.2, forward strand.
ACAACTTTTCTAAGCATGAAGATAGGATCAAAAATCATGGGGGAAAATATTAATAACTGTGACTCAAAATTGACACCTGTTGGCCAGGCACCATGGCTCACGCTTATAATCCCAGCACTGTGGGAGGCAAAAGCAGGCAGATTACTTGAGCTCAGGAGTTCAAGACCAGCCTGGCCAACATGATGAAACCCTGTCTCTACTAAAAATACAAAAATTAGCCAGGTGTGGTGGCACACACCTATAATCCTAGCTTCTTAGGAGGCTGAAGCGAGAGGATTGGTTGAGCCCAGGAGTTCAAGGCTACAGCTACAGTGAGCTATGACCTTGCAACTGCACTCTCCAGTCTGGGCAACAAAGCAAGACCCTGTATCTAAAATAAATAAATAAATAAATAAAATAAATTTTAAACCCTTGTACTTCCCCTCTACATACACACACAAAGCTGTAAATAAAGGCAAGGACAAAAAATCTGGGGGAAATAATTATAAGTTGTATATTAAGAGTTAATATTCCTAATATGCAAAGAGCTTCTACAAATAAATAACAAGATAACCCAGTCTTGGGAGACAGTTTTTCTTGAGTCTCTCACATGTCTGCAGAGCACTGACTTGTCTTTTGCAAGATTTTGTTTAGTGAACAGCCTTGGAAAAGAGATAGCATCTCCTTCTGGAGCAAAGGGAAGGCAGGCTTATGATACCTTATAAAAGATTTAAGCTCCCTATGCTTAAGGTTCTATTAATATCATGCACCACAGTGCATGTGCAGGTATTATCTGCTAACATTTCTTCATTTCATCGTGTGGAAACGGGCTCAGAAAAATAGGCCAGCTGTGGTGGCTCATGCCTGTAATCCCAGCACCATGAGAGGCCGAGGTGGGAGGATTGCTTAAGGCCAGGAGTTTGAGACCAGCCCGGACAACATAGTGAGATCCTGTCTCTACAAAAATAAGAAAGCCAGGTCTGGTGGCACATGCCTGTAGTCCTAGCTACTTGGGAGGCCCAGGAATTCAAGGTTACAGTGAGCTATAGTCATGCCACTGCACTCCAGCCTGAGCAACAGAACAAGACCCTGTCTCAAAAAAGAAACAAAAAAAAAAAAAAAAAGAAAGAAAGAAAAAACTGGCACACGTACTAATACTCTTGCTACTACTATTGCTGGGAGAAATAAACTGCCCTTTGTCTCTGACTTGGGAGTCTTGGGTCTTCTATGAGCAGCCATGAAACTATGGCATACTAACTTCATAGTTCTTGACACTCATTAGGAAAATGGACAAAGGACATAATTTGCAAAAGAAGTACAAATAAATTCTAAGTACATGGAAAGATGTCATCAACAGTCATCAAAAAAATACAAATGACAACAGTGAGAAACCTTGTTTCACCATACAGATTGGCAAAGAACTGAGAATACTTACTGTTGATTAGGTTTGGCAAATGTGTATCAGATGCTCGAAAATTGTACCCACCACTTAACCCAACCCAGAATTTCATCTATAGGAGATCACTGGATGAGTGCACAGAGGTGTGTTTATGAGGCTGTGCCTAATTTTGGAAACTGGAGACAGTCCAGTGATGAACTGCCTTTGCAAAAACTATAAGTGAGAAAATTAGGACAGTGAAAGAGATCTGATCTAAACAACCGCCACCTTGCCTTTAACTTCCAAACTGCCCTTGGTCATTCCTGGGCTTAGGCCAAGCTAACTTTGGGAGACAGTTTATAGTTTAAATGGTGAGAGTCCATCCCTAAAACGAAACCACCTTTGTAAAAGCTAATGAAGTACCACCAGGATAGGAGGATGAGAGGAGCATGAATTCTGCTAAGGTGCAGACATAAATGATTGCCAGTCATTATTCCAGAGGTCAAAATATTTGCAGCTTCCCCAATTACTCCTGCAGATTACATCACTACTGTAGAACCTAAGATTGGCCTTTTGAGACTAAGGGTTTTTGCATTTCTGGTGATGCCACCCAGACCTGCCAACCAGTCCTGTGGCTCCACCCAGAAGCAGACTATTTTCCAGTCCCCTATGAATGATTACATCCTTGACCAATCAGCAGCACCCATTCCCAGGCCTGACAAACTTATCCTTGAAAAACCCTGGCCTCCAAATGTTAGGGGAGGCTAATTTGTTGTTTTCGTTTTGTTTTTTATGAGATGGAGTCTCACTCTGTCACCCAGGCTGGAGTACACTGGCGTGATCTCAGCTCACTGCAACCTCCACCCCCTGGGTTCAAGTGATTCTCCTCCTTCAGCCTCCTAAGTAGCTGGGATTACAGGCACCCACAACCATACCCGGCTAGTTTTTGTATTTGTAGTAGAGACGGGGCTTCATCATGTTGGCCAGACTGGTCTTGAACTCCTAACCTGAGGTGATCCACCCGCCTCGGCCTCCCAAAGTGCTGGGATTACAGGCGTGAGCTGCCATGCCCACCTCTGATTTGAGTAATAATAAGACTCTGGTCTCCTGCTCAGCCAATGGCTCGGCATAAATTAAACTCTTTCTCTATTGCCGCTTTCCTATCTTGATAAATTGGCTGTATCTGGGCAGCAGGCAAAAAGAACCAGCTGGGCGGTTACAGTGGCCAACAATGGGTACAGCTTAGTTCTGCTTTGGAACATACATAGAATGGAACCCCATTCGACCTCTAAGAAGGAGGAAGTAGCTGTCTATACTAGTCATTCTCAAACTTTAGCATGACCCAAAATCACCTACAGCAGTGGTGTTGGGCAAATCTTTGTGTAGAGGCTTTGCAGGCCAGACAGTCTCTGTGGTAACTATTCAAATCTATCCAGATAGCATGAAAGCAACTGCAGACAACAGATGCTACGGAAATGAATGTGTATGCTGACTCCAGTTTTGTTAGAGACAGGGTCTCACTCTGTTGCCCAGGCTGGAGAGCAATGACACGACTGTGGCTCACTGCAGTCTCAAACTCCTAGGCTCAAAGGTCATCTTGCCTCAGCCTGCTAAGTAGCTGGGATCACAGGCATATGCCACCACATCCCAGCTAATTTTTTTTCTTTTTTTGAAGAGATAAGTTCTTGCTAAGTTGCCCAGGCTGGTCTCAAATTCTTGGCCCCAAGCACTTGTACGTCGGTCCCCCAAAGTGTTGGGGTTACAGGCATGAGCCACTACATCTGGCCTAGATTCCCTTTAGCTTATTTGTAAAAGGGAAATAGCATGCAGGATTTGACCCTCAGGCTCAGTGTTTGCCAAGCCCAGACTCAGAGGGCTAGTTCAAATTCAGATCTCTTAATTTTTAAGTAGATCTGGGATGGGGCTTGATAATTTGCATTTCTAACAAGGTCCTGGGCCATGCTAATGCTATTGGTCTTGAGACAACATTCTGAGACTCACTGTTCTTTGCATTGACTTGGAAAATGTCCGTGATATATTAGGTTTGCAAAGCAGATTAATGGGGAATGATGAATTCATTGAACCTTACACCAGCAACATCTATACTCTCAGGGTCCTGGGAGAATTTCAGATTGTAAATCCTTACTTATCCAAAGATCGTACTGAGGTGGGAGGATTACTTGAGGCCAGGAGTTCGTGACCAGTCTAGGAAACATAGTGAGACCCCCCATCTCTACAAAAAAAGAACATCTTTAAAAAAAGCTGGTTAACAAACATAATGTACAGTAATTTTTAAAATAAATTTTATATTTAATGATTTTTTTTGTAGAAAGAGATGGGGTCTCACTATGTTGGCCAGGTTGGTCTTGAACTCTTGGCCTCAAGCAGTCCTCCAGGCCTCTGCCTTCCATAGTGCTAGGATTACAGGTATGAGCCACCATGCCTGGCCTCATGCAGTAATTTTTTTTTTTTTTTTTTGAGATGGAGTCTCGCTCTGTCACCCAGGCTGGAGTGCAGTGGCATGATCTCGGCTCACTGCAAGCTCCACCTCCCAGGTTCACGCCATTCTCCTGCCTCAGCCTCCTGAGTACCTGGGACTACAGGCGCCCACCACCACGCCCAGCTAATTTTTTTGTATTTTTAGTAGAGTTGGGGTTTCACCACGTTAGCCAGGATGGTCTCGATCTCTTGACCTTGTGATCTACCTGCCTTGGCCTCCCAAAGTGTTGGGATTACAGGCATGAGCCACCACGCCCAGCCTGCAGTAATATTTTTGTATCCAATTTTAGTCACTCCTTGGAGCATGACACCCTCACTCACACCTTTGCCCTCACCCCTCATGACTCAGTCTTTGAAAGGCACAAGAATGAGAAGTGGGGAAAACACTTTCTGGAAAATACACCCCTTCCCCTACAAAGAGCTCCAAGGGTTAAGGAGAAGAGAAGAGAAGAGAAGAGGGGAAGGGAGAAATTGGGGAAGCATTAGAGGTAAGGTAGGGGGAGAACTTGGGTGGGGTCCTCAAAACTGGACTTCTTTTTTTTTTTTTTTTTTTTTTGGGACAGGACCTCCCTGTGTTGCCCAGGCTAGAGTACAGTAGCTCAATCATAGCTCACTGCAGCCTCAAAACCCTGGGTTCAAATGGTCCTCCCACCTCAGCCTCCCAAGTAGCTAAGACTACAGGCACCTGTCACCATGCCTGGCTGATTTTTTTTTTTTCTGTAGAGACTGGTGTCTCACTATGTTGCCCAGGCTGGTCTTGAACTCCTAGCCTCAAGCAGTTCTCCTACCTTGGCCTCCCAAAGTGCTAAGATGAGAGTGGTGAGCCATTGTGCTCAGATAAAAAAATAGACTTCTTGAGGCCTAAACAATTTGGAGGGTGTGAATGTGGGGGACTCTTAGTTTAAATGTCACATGCCTTGGTCTCCAAGATGGCAGGAATGTGTCACATGTCTGGAGACCCCCATAACTGGTCATCAGAGCTCGGAGTGGGAGCTGCAGAGGCCTCCAAAAAAACATATCCAGAGAAGAAGGGGAGGGTTCCTCACTCAAGAGTCTCAGTGAAGGCCAGGTGCGGTGGCTCATGCCTGTAATCCCAGCACTTTGGGAGGCCGAGGCGGACAGATCACGAGTTCAGGAGTTCAAGACCAGCCTGGTCAACATGGTGAAACCCCATCTCTACTAAAAATACAAAAATTAGCTGGGCATGGTGGTGTGTGCCTGTAATCCCAGCTACTTGGGAGGCTGAGGCAGGAGAATCGCTTGAACCCAGGAGGCGGAGGTTGCAGTGAGCCGAGACCACGCCACTGCACTCCAGCCTGGCAAGAGTGAGACCCCGTCTCAAAAAAAAAAAAAAGAGTCTCAGTGTTGGAGGATCTGGGACTTAAAAGGGCTCTGGGCTGGACATGGTAGTTCACATCTGTAATTCCAGCACTTTGGGAAGCTGAGGTGAGAGGATTGCTCTAGCCCAGGACGTGGAGACCAGCCTGCGAAACATAGGGATACCCTCTTCTTTACAAAAAATTTCAAAAATTAGCTGGGCATGGTGCCACATGCCTGTAGTCCCAGCTACTTGGGAGGCTGAGGTGGAAGAATGGCTTAGGACCACGAGTTTGAGGCTGCAGTGAGCCATGATCGCACTACTGCACTCCAGCCTGGGTGACAGAGCAAGACCCAATCTCAACAAATAAATAAATAAAAAGAAAAAAATTATTTTAAAAAGGGAGCTCTGAGCCAGACGTGGTGGCTCACGCCTGTAATTCCAGCACTTTGAGAGGCCGAGGTGGGCAGATCACCTAAGGTCGGGAGTTCAAGACCAGCCTGATCAACATGGAGAAACCCCATCTCTACTAAAAATACAAAATTAGCCGGGGTGGTGGTACATGCCTGTAATCCCAGCTACTCGGGAGGCTGAGGCAGGAGAATTGCTTGAACCCGGGAGGTGGAGGATGTGGTGAGCCAAGATCGTGCCATTGCACTCCAGCCTGGGCAACAAGAGTGAAACTCTGTCTCAAAAAAAATAAATAAAAGGGAGCTCTGATCTTAGGAGATGTCAGAGTAGAGCCCTCGGGGTGAGAGCCCACTTTAGAGATCTGGAAAGCCAAGAAAGAGTCAAGGATCCTGGGTGCCAGGTTTGGGAATCACTGAACCAGGAGCCCCAGACTTAAAGGGCAAAAAGCAGAGACTCCCTCCCAGGTTTGGGGGTGGCAAATGGGGTCACCATACCGGATCAGTGTGGCCCCAGCAGGCTCCACATTCAGCAGAGGCAGCAGCAGCAGCAGTGGTAGCAGCAGCGGTGGCGGAGACATCGCTGGGGAGCAGGGTGTGAACCCAGGCTTCCTAGTTTTCTTTCCCCTGTGACTCCACCCTGTTTATGCCCCACCTCCCAGTTTAGGAGGTGACCAGAACACGAGGTCTCTCAGCAGGTGACACAGGGGGACAAGGATGTTTTTGAAGATTTGTGCAGAGTATTTGTGTAGTGTCAACAAAAGTTGTATCCTGTGTCCTTAGTGCTCCTCATTCCCTACTTGGGGGGTGGTGGTGGTGGGGTCTTCTCTGCTGGGACTGCCTCCCACCCCCCATCCTTTAGCCTCTGTCACTTTTACTTCTCACTTTCACATCACTTTTCTGAGACTCATTAACCACAAGTGTTTCGTTGGCCAAGTGGGAGGGACCAGCAGGTGTCTGTGAAGGGTCTGGAGAAGGGAAAGAGGAACTGATTATAAGCCTGCCCTCCCATATGAAGTGGGACTGCCTGCGTCTGAGGACCCAGACTCTTATTTTATTTGTAGGTGAAGTATGTTTCTTGTAAGCAACAAAACATTGGATCTTCTTTTTCATCCATTCATCCATTCTATATCTTTTTATTCGAGAGTTTAGTCCATTTACATTCAATGTTGTTCTTGATAAGGACGTCCTCCTGCCATTTTGTTACTTGTTTTCTGGTTGTTTTGTGGTATTCTCTTCTTTCTGTCCTTCTTTCATGTTATTTATTTATTTATTCATTTATTTTTGAGACAGAATCTCATTCTGTCGCCCAGGCTGGAGTGCCCTGGTGCAATCTCGGCTCACTGCAACCTCTGCCTCCTGGATTCAAGTGATTCTCGTGCCTCAGCCTCCCGAGTAGCTGGGACTACAGGCGTGTGCCACTGCACCTGGCTAATTTATGTATTTTTAATAGAGATTTGGTTTCATCATGTTGGCCATACTGATCTCAAACTTCTGACTTAGGTGATCCACCCGCCTCAGCCTCCCAGAGTGCTGGGATTACACACGTGAGCCACCACACCTGGCCTCTGTTTTCCTTTTAGAGAAGATAATTTTCCTTGGTCATATGATTTAATTTTTTGCTTTTTTTTTTGTATCTGTTGTATGTTTTTTGATTTGAGGTTACCATGAGGCTTGCAAATACTATCTTTTTTTTTTTTTTTTTTTTTTTTGAGGTGGAGTCTCGCTCTGTTACCCAGGCTGGAGTGCAGTGGATCGATCTTGGCTCACTGCAAGCTCCACCTCCTGGGTTGACGCCATTCTCCTGCCTCAGCCTCCAGGGTAGCTGGGACTACAGGCGCCCACCACCACACCTGGCTATTTTTTTTTTTTTTTTTTTTTTGTATTTTTAGTAGAGACGAGGTTTCACCGTGTTAGCCAGGATGGCCTCAGTCTCCTGACCTCGTGATCCGCCTGCCTTGGCCTCCCAAAGTGCTGGGGTTACAGGTGTGAGCCACTGTGCCCTGCCATAAATACTATCTTATAACCCATTATTTTAAGCTGACAACATAAACTTAACACTGTTTGCATAAACAAACAAACCAACAAACAATAAATTAGTAAAAACTCTACACCTTCACTTTGTCCCCAACTTTTTAACTTTTTGTTGTTTGTATTTATATCTTATTGTACTGTCTATGTCTTGAAGAACTGTTGTGTTATTATTTTTGATTGGTTCATCCTTTAGTTTTTCTACTTAAGAGCAGTTCACACACAGTAGTTATACTGTTACAATACACCATGTTTTTCTGTGTGCTTACTATTAGCAGTGAGTTTTGTACCTTCAGATGATTTTTTTTTTCTTTTTGAGACAGAGTCTTGCTTTGTCACCCAGGCTGGAGTGCAGTGGTGTGATCTCAGCTCACTGCAAGCTCCGCCTCCCGGGTTCATGCCATTTTCCTGCCTCAGCCTCCCGAGTAGCTGGGACTACAGGCACTCACCACCATGCCCGGCTAATTTTTTTGTATTTTTAGTAGAGACGGGGTTTCACCGTGTTAGCCAGGATGGTCTCGATCTCCTGACCTCATGATCCGCACATCTCCACCTCCCAAAGTGCTGGGATTACAGGCGTGAGCCACTGTGGCCAGCCCAGATGATTTTTTTATCACTCATTAACATGCTTTTCTTTCTGACTGAAGTACTCTCTTTAGCATTTCTTGTAGGACAGATCCAGTGTTGATGAAATTCCTCACCTTTGTTTGTTCTGGGAGAGTCTTTATTTCTCCTTCATGCTTGAAGGATATTTTCACTGGATATGCTATTCTAGTGTAGCAGGATGAGCCGTGGACAAAACCCCACAGACACCGAGATAGTGAAGGAAGTAGCTTTTAATCAGCTGGAAGCATCAGCAGACTAGTGTCTTAAAATCCGAGCTTGTTGAGTGCACAATTTCTGTCCCTTTTAAGGGTTCACAACACTAAAGATTTTACATGAAAGGACCGTGATTGATTGAGCAATCTAGCGGGTATGTGACAGGGGCTGCATGCACCAGTAATCAGAGTGAAGCAGAACAGAACGAGAAGTTTCACAATGTCTTTCCATACAATGTCTGGAATCTACGGATAATTGGTTGCTAAGTCATGGGTTGAATTTTAACTATCAGGCTAAGGTCAGGCAGGCCCAGGCCTGGTTTTGGGTCTGATTTTGGGTCTGGTGCCTGGCGCCGGGTTGCCTGCCTTTGGTTTCGCTTCCTTGTTTCTTCTTAAAACAGGTACTGAATATGAAACAATATAGAACAATATGGGGGGGTCTCTTTCTCTCTTCTCTCATTTCCCCCCTTTGCGACTCTCACTCATTTTATTAGTGGAAGTTCTCACTTTCATTTTCACTCCTTATGTCTTCCTGTGCAATAGATCAATAGTGATTCAAATAATATACTTGTGCTGAAGCATTCTGGTGAACTAAGGTAGCAAGGAAGCTTTTTATCATTTGAAGAAGTACAAGTAGCAAACAAGGGAGTAGTAAGCAGGTTCCTATTACTATTATAACTCCTATTATAAGAGTTTTAAACCCTCCTATTGCTGGGAACCAATTTCCAAACATGGCCTCAGGATCAAATCCGTGCCACACTTGCATGGGTACATGTGCCAGTTTTGTTATATCTTTAACTATGTCTTCAACTACTTGCCCTTGATCATCTATGTGGAGACAGCAATTAGTAAGGTTAAATTTTCCACAAACTCCTCCTTCAGCTGCTAGCAAGTAGTCGAGAGCTAGTCTATTTTGGTAGATAGCATTCCTCATCTGAGTCTCTTGCTGGGCAAGAACAGTCAAGGCTTGACCAGTTTTATTAGTAATAATTTCTGAAACAGCTTGCAACCGTATGTTTCAGTTGAGCATGTAGATGGGGGTCCGAGATCCCTATGAGCCATCTTGTGCCCAAGTGGTGGGCCCATAGTATTGTATAATTCTTTCAGGGGGCCATCATCATCTTTCCAGTTACCTATGGCTATGCTTTGTTTTTCACGGGAAGCATAGACAGGGAATCCTAAGAGTTTGCCTGTTTTTATGGGCAGTAGGAAGAAAGATGGTTTAATAGTGCCAATTACACAGCTACCTGTCCACTGATCAGATAGCTTAGCATAAGCTCTATGTCCACATATCCAGTATAACCCAGTGGGGGCAGTCCAGTCCCAGTGGAATTTTGGGCGGGCCTAAACAGTCTGCAATTTTGGAAATTTACGGAATGGATTTTTTTCTGTGTAATTGGAACTCCACCATGTAACTGTTTTTGTGGTACGATTATACAGTTTTTGTCCAAGACAACTAACGTGTCCTATAGGATGAGTGAATTCTTTTCCTTCTCTAGCTATGCAATATTGTCCAATAATTGAGGCTTTTAGACCCCAGAAATTGTCAGGGTGGTTCTTTTGGGCCGGGAATTCATCAGGAACTGGGTCTGTAGGAACTAATTCTCGGGCTTCCCATGGCCATTGATCTCCTGTTACAGTTCCTCCACAAACATAACACGAAGTGACTTTTAGAGACTGGGCTACATGCTCAGCTAATTGCAAAAACAAATGTCTAGTTTTTCCTGGAATTTCAGGTACTGGCACATTTAGTTCATCATAGAAAGTCTGAAATACTGGCTCTAGAGAGCATTTTTGAATCTCTCCTTTTATTAAAATGTTTACCCTAGGATCTAGTCTTTTTCCATTAATGCCTAGAGATAAGTATTTTCCTTTTTTCTATTTTGGGTCTGAGGGGCTTGTGATTACTAATTTTAAAGGGTTGCAGCTTCCACTCATGTAGGATGGGCTTCCTTTCCCTTTTTGGAGCCAAACAGGATCTTTTTCATTGTTTTATCCCAAGTAGCCTAAATGACACAAGACCAGTACCCACATTCTTTTCCACACAGTCCTGATTCATGACAGATGTACTTATTTTCAGTCATGTAGTTTTTTTCCTAATTAAAAGAGCCACATCCTGCTCCTAACTTATTGCTATTAATGACAGCACAAGCGTCAAATTTTAAGATGATGCGTTTGGGCACCCCTTTTTCTTCTGTTCTGGCTAACACTTTACTTGTATCATTTATGAGTCCCCGCCAGTCTTCAGTCCTTAATCTTATTTCAAAAACTGTGGAAATGGGAGGTTCAGAGGGGTCATAGCACACATCGGGCTGGTCACTTCCTGGATCATAGACTTTGTACTGAGTGTTATTATACAAACATGTTCCTTTTGGAACTCCTAGGCATTCATAATAACTATAGAACAAAAAGATTGTCTTAACTTATTGTCCTACCTCAGTGACCCGATGTATGCACTGAAAGCAGTCCTCTGAGTGGGAAGAAGCAGTGGACACTTTTACCACACAAGTCCATGTTATAAGGAAAGTAAGTCCCACGACGATTTTCCTCATGCTTCGGCCGCGCATAGGCCAGTCAGCTTCCGGGTGTGACTGGAGCAGGGCTTGTCCACCTCAGGGTTACTTTGCAGGGATTGTCTAGGCTTGGTTTGGCCTCCCGGGTTCCAGTGGCTGCGGGCTGTACGCCGCCGTGGTGAATCCAGGCCGGAATTCCTTCTACCTTCACAGCCGTGGGAGTGGTTAGGATAACGGTCTGGGGTCCCTTTCACCGTGGCCCTAAGGGAGCTACGTTCCAGTCCTTAATCCACACACTGTCACCTGGAGAAAAAGGGTGAACTGGGGGGAATAAGCTGACCGGGCACCTCTCATTTACCCAAGTTGAGATTGTCTCGGTAATTTTCCCCAAGGCCTGTAGCTGTCACTGCAATTCAATTTCACTCAACTCTTGGGGAGTACCCGGAAGTCCTCGCAGCACAGGAGGAGGCCTATGATATAATATTTCATAAGGGGAGTGTCCTGTTTTCTTAGAGGGAGTGCACCTAATTTTAAACAATACCATAGGAAGGGCCTGTATCCATTTTAATCCTGTCTCTTGACATACTTTCCTTAAACTGTTTTTGATAACTCTGAGGTCTGTAGGAGGTATGTAGACTTGTTTGTACCTGTCCTTCTTGGGAAGGCTTTCCAGGTATTCAAAAGGACTTGAGGATTGTGATTTAAGCCATATCTGTATTAGGGGGCCTCCCAAGCCTATTAATGCTGTGGTTTTTGTTTTGTTTTTTTTTTTTGAGACAGAGTCTCACTCTGTCACCCAGGCTGGAGTGCAGTGTCATGATCTCAGCTCACTGCAACCTCTGCCTCTCAGGTTCAAGCGATTCTCGCGCCTCAGCCTCCCAAGCAGCTGGGATTACAGGTGTGTGCCACCACGCCTGGCTAATCTTTGTGACTTTAGCAGAGACTAGGTTTCATCATGTTGGCCAGGCTGGTCTCAAACTCTGGGCCGCAAGTGATCCATTCACCTCAGCCTCCCAAAGTGTTGAGATTACAGGCGTGAGCCACCACACCTGGTCTGCTACGGTTCTTAGAGACTCATAGAGGTACTGCCTTAGTGGTCTTGGATAAAATCCAGAAGAATTATCTGGATTACCAGGCAGAGGGTCTTGTTCTCTTCTCTTAATTTCTCCCAAACAAAGGGAGCTGAGCTACCTGGAGGTGGGGATAGGGTGACACAAGCACCACTGTAGCCAGTAGCACTGGGACTGCACTGGGTCTCGACCAAAGCCCACTATAACCGCTACCTGGCTGCTGGCTATATTTGCTTAAGGCCCTAGGGCTCTAAAACCAGCAGGTTCCAAATGCAGCCAGACTTGCATCCTTTTCTTCAGGGCAGCAAGTTTCCCAAGGCTCTGGGTGGGTCCAGAAATGCAGTCAGTAAGCCTGGACTCAGAAACCTTAGAAATCTACCTGGTGTCTTATTCTGCTGTGGCTGAACTGGTTCTCAAATCACAAGATGCTCAGCCGGGCGCGGTGGCTCACACCTGTAATCCCAGCACTTTGGGAGACTGAGGCGAGTGGATCACCTGAGGTCAAGGGTTTGAGACCAGCCCGTCCAACATGGTGAAACTCCATCTCTACTAAAAATACAATATTAGCTGGGCATGGTGGTGCATGCCTGTAATCCCAGCTACTCAGGAGGCTGAGGAAGGAGAACTGCTTGAACTTGGGAGGCAGAGGTTGTGGTGAGCCGAGATCGCACCATTGCACTCCAGCCTGGGCAAGAAGAGCAAAACTCTGTCTCAAAAAAAAAAAAAAAAAAAAAAATCACAAGACACTGTCTTTCCCACTCTTCCCTCCCCTTGCCACAGGCAGAGGTGCCTCACCCCACAGTTACCACCACCATAGGCTCAAGGGGAGTACTGCCAGGCTTCTGCCAAAGTTCACTCAAGGCCCGAGGACTCTTCAGTCAGCTTCTAGTGAATGCTGCCAGGTCTAGGACTCACCCTTCAGGGCAGTGGGCTCCCTTCTGGCCCAGGGAAGATCCAGAAATGCCATCCTAGAGCCAAGATCTGGCATCAGGGATTCCAAAATCCCACTTCTTCTCCACTGTGTCTGAGCTGGTACCTGAGCTGAAAGACAAAGTTTCTTTTACTCTCCCCTCTGCTTTACTCAAGCAGAAAGAGTCTCTCACTGTAGCCACCATAGCTGGGAATGTGCTGGGTCTCACCTGAAGACAGCATGTCTCAGAGTCTCACCGAAGGCCAATAGCATGTAGTACCTGGCATCGCTGCTGGTTATTGAGGGCCCAACGGCTCTCGAGTCAGCAGGTGATAGAGCCTGCCAGGACTGGATCCTTCCCTTCAAGGTAGCTGGTTCCCTTCTCATCCAAGGTGTGTCGAGAAATGTCATCTGGAAGCTAAGTCCTGGAATGGGAAGCTCATGACTCTGACTCATGTCCTATCCTACTGTGTCTGAACTGGTATCCAAGATGCAAGACAAAGGCCCTTTTACTCTTTCCTCTCCTCTCCTTAAACAGAAGAAAAGGGGTCTTTTTTGGAGCCACAAGGTATGCTACCTGGGTTTGGGAAAGGAGTGGCACAAGTGGCCCCTTAGCTGCCTAGGTTGGTGTCTTAGTAGGTCATGTGCCCCCCAAATCCAATGGCTTTGAGTCCAGCTCAGCACCAGGACTTGCCTAGGAGTTGCAGTCCTCATGACCTAGACTGCCTTTCAAGTTTATTTAGGACCCCAGAGCACTTTAGCCAACAGTGGTGTGGCTTGCCAAACCTCACATTCCGACTGTTGGGATGGGCAATTCTCCTCTGGCTTGGGCTGGTCTAAAATGCTCTGGCTTGGGCTGGTCTAAAATGCTCCCTCCAGGAGCAGACAATCTGCTGAGTTCAGGGCAGTTTTGCTTTCCACTGACAGGGCAGCACTGAGTTCAATGCAAAGTCTCAAAATCACTGCACTCTCTCTCTCTCCTAAACACACAGGTTCTCTCTGTGCCATGCAGCTACTGCCAGGGATGAAGGATGGCTGGAACTGGCAATTAAAGACTGTCCTCCTACCCTCTTCAGTGTGTCCTTCGGCAATATGAAGTTAAAACCAGGTATTGTAAATGCTCACCTGATTTTTAGTTCGTATGAAGATGCTTTTTTCCTGTAGATTGTTGTTAACTGTGGTATTCCTGAAGAGGAAATTATTGGTGGAAACATATTTGGCCATCTTGCTCCAGCCCCTCTCTAGACATTCTCTTATTGTTTTATTTGGAAAATACTGAAACAGACATACACACACACAAATAAAAATCACCCATAGCCCCGCCATCATCTAAAACGTATACAAATAATTTGCACTGTCTCTCTGTTCACCAGTCCCTCTTCTCCCAGTTAAGCTTCTCAATTTTTAACAAGCATAAGAAATCTAGTTAAAACACAGATTCCTGGGCGCCACCCTCAGATATTATAGTTTGGGAGGCCTAGGATGAGACCCAAGAATCTGCATTTTTAAACAAATTCACTGATCGGCTGGGCGCGGTGGCTCACGCCTATAATCCCAGCACTTTGGGAGGCCAAGGCGGGCAGATCATGAGATCAGGAGTTTAAGACCAGCCTGGCCAACTTAGTGAAACCCCCATCTCTACTAAAAATACAAAAATTACCCGGGTGTGGTGGTGGGCACCTGTAATCCCAGCTACTCGGGAGGCTGAGGCAGGAGATTCGCTTGAACCCGGGAGGAGGAGGTTGCAGTGAGCCGAGATCGCACCATTGCACTCCAGTCCAGGCGACAGTGTGAGACTCTGTCTCAAAATAAATAAATAAATACAATACAATACAATAAAAAAAATTCACTGATCATGGAGCAACAAACATGTCTGAGAAACCCTGTTCAAGGTCTTTGGCTTTCTAGGATAGATTTGCATGTCAATATCAGCATGCACATTTTTTTGTTTTTGGTATTTGTTTGTTTTAGTAAATAAAAGTTGCTGTGATTACTGATCTGCAAGTGATTGTTTTTAACTTAACCATATTCCCTGGACTTCAGAAAAAAATTGACATAACTTATCTACAGTAAAACACATGAGTCTGAGGCCGGGCATGGTGGCTCACGCCTGTAATCCCAGCAGTTTGGGAGGCTGAGGCGGGCAGATCACTTGAGGTCAGGAGTTCAAGACCAGCCTGGCCAACATGGTGAAACCCCATCTCTACAAAAATTAGCTGGGTGTGATGGTGTACACCTGTAATCCCAGCTGCTTGGGAAGCTGAGGCAGGAGAAACACTTGCAGAGGCAGAGGTTGCAGTGAGCAGAGATCATGCCACTGCACTTCAGCTTGAGCAACAGAGCGAGACTCTGTCTCAAAAAAACAATATGAAGGCCAGGCGCAGTGGCTCATGTGTGTAATCCCAGCACTTTGAGAGGCTGAGGCGGGCAGATCACCTGAGGTCGAGAGTTCGAGACTACCCTGACCAACATGGAGAAACCCCATCTATACTAAAAATACAAAATTAGCCAGGCATAGTGACACATGCCTGTAGTCCCAGCTACTCGGGAGGCTGAGGCAGGAGAATCACTTGAACCCAGGAGGCAGAGGTTGCAGTGAGCCGAGATGGCGCCATTGCACTCCAGCCTGGGCAACAAGAGTGAAACTCCATCTCAAAAAAAAAAAAAAAAAAAGTAAAACTTAGCCAGGCATGGTGCCATGCACCTGCGGTCCCAGCTGCTCTGTAGGCTGAGGTGGGAGGATTGCTTGAGCCCAGCAGGTTGCAGATGCAGTTAGCAGTGACTGTGCTACTGCACTCCAGCCTGGGTGATGGAGCAGAAAATAAACTAATAATCTGGTTCCCAAACGTCAATAGTGTCAAGGTTGAGAAACCTTTTTTGCTGTATTCATTCCTCAGCCCATCTCATTTTCTTGATTTCAAAATAAATTGCAGACAACAGTATTCTTCAGTGCATATACTTCACATACCCATTCTTTTAAACAGCTACTTAGTGTTTCAGAATACAAACGTAACACTACTTCCAGAACTGATTCTCTACATAGATTGCTCCACCCCCGCCCACCTTTTTTTTTTTTTTTTTTTGAGACGGAGTTTCGTTCTTGTTGCCCAGGCTGGAGTGCAATGGCGCCATCTCGGCTCACTGCAACCTCTGCCTCCCGGGTTCAAGCTATTCTCCTGCCTCAGCCTCCCGAGTAGCTGGGATTACAGGCGTCTGCCACAACACCCAGCTAATTTTTGTATTTTTAGTAGAGATGGGGTTTCACCATGTTGGCCAGGCTGGTCTTGAACTCCTGACCTCGTGACCTGTCCACCTCGGCCTCCCAAAGTGCTGGGATTGCAGGCGTGAGCCACCGTGCCCGGCCTCCCCTTATCAATATAATAAACAGCAATGTAGTAATGTCCTTGTATTGGGGTTCTTGAGAGGAACAGAACTAATGGAATATATATATATATATATATATATATGTATATGGGAGTTTATTAAGTATTAACTCAAACAATCTCAAGGGTCCCACAATAGGCGGTCTGCACATTGCGGAGCAAGGAGAGCCAGTCTGAGTTCCAAAACTGAAGAATTTGGAGTCTGATGTTCGAGGGCAGGAAGCATCCAGCACGGGAGAAAGGTCGAGACTGGGAGGCTAGGCCAGCCTCTCTTTTCACATTTTTCTGCCTGCTTCTATTCTAGCCTCGCTGGCAGCTGATTAGATTGTGCCCGTCCAGATTAAGGGTGGGTCTGCCTTTTCCAGCCCACTGACTCAAATGTTTGTTTGTTTGTTTGATTTGATTTTATTTTACTTTAAGTTCTGGGATACATGTGCAGAACATGCAGGTTTGTTACATGGGTAAACGTGTACCATGGTGGTTTGCTGCACCTATCAACCCGTCATCTAGGTTTTAACCCCTGCGTGCATTAGGTATTTGTCCTAATGCTCTCCTCCCCCTTTGTCCCCCAGCCCCCAACAGGCCCCAGTGCACGATGTTCCCCTCCTCAAATGTTAATCTCTTTTGGCAACACCCTCACGACACCCAGGATCAATACTTTGTATCCTTCAATCCAATCAAGTTGACTGTATGAACCATCACAGTCCTTATAGATATTTTCTGTGCATCTGTTCCATATCATCTGTATTAGTCCATTTTGCATTGCAATAAAGGAATACCTGAGGCTGGGTAATTTATAAAGAAAAGGCCAGGTGGGTGCCTCATGCCTGTAACCCCAGCATTTCAGGAGGCTGAGGCAGGAGGACTGCTTGAGCCCAGGAGTTGGAGACCAGCCTGGGCAACAAAGGGAGACTCTGTCTCTAGGAAAAAAAAACAATTAAATTATCTGGGCATAGTGGTGCATGCCTGTGGTCCCAGTTACCTGGGAGGCTGAGGCAGGAGGATCGCTTGAGCCTGGGAGGTGGAGGCTGTAGTGAGCCATGATTGTGCCACTGCACTCCAGCCTGGGCAACAAAGTCAATCACTCAATCACACATTCACTGTCCTACAATTATGGAAATCAGAAGCCTGAAATGATTTCAGTGCTGAAACTGCCATGTTTGCAATGCTGTGTCCCCTCTGGAGGCTCTAGAGGAGAATCCACGTCCTTGCCTTCCCCAACTTCTAGAGGAGCTCTGCAGGAGCCGCTTCTTCCTTCTTCAAAGCCAGCATCCTGGCATCTTGCTTCCGTCGTCACATGAACTTCTGAATCAATCTCCCTCTGCCTCCCTCTTATAAGGACCCTTGTGATGACATTTAGGGTCCACCTGGATGACCCAGGATAATCTCTGTTCTCAAACTCCTTCACTTGATTACATCTGCTAAATCCTTTTTCTCATATAAGGTAGTATTCACAACCCCAGGGATTGAGGTGTGAATATATTTTGGGGGCCACTCTTCAGCCCACAGTGTTGGTAATTTACTTCCTATCTTAATGCCTATTTCCCATTCGAATGCCTATCTTAATTCCTATGAGGGCAAAGACCTTCATCTGTTTAATTCTCCACTGTGTCCTCAGCACCTAGGACAAAGCCTGGCACATAGTGAATAATAAATAATGACCAAGGCAACATGGCAAAACCCTGTCTCGGCTGGGCGCGGTGGCTCACGCCTGTAATCCCAGCACTTTGGGAGGCCAAGGTGGGTGGACCACCTGAGGTCTAGAGTTCAAGACTGGCCTGACCAACATAGAGAAACCCCGTCCCTACTAAAAATACAAAAATTAGCCCGGCGTGGTGGCACATGCCTGTAATCCCAGCTACTCGGGAGGCTGAGGCAGGAGAATCGCTGGAACCCAGGAGGCGGAGGTTGCAGTGAGCCGAGATGGTGTCACTGCACTCCAGCCTGGGCAACAAGAGCAAAACTTCGTCTCAAAAAAAAAAAAAAAAACTCTACAAAACATTTAAACATTAGTCAAGCATGGTGGCCCACGCCTGTGGTCCCGGCTACACGTGAGGCTGAGGCAGGAGGATCGCTTTCTCCGGGGAGTTCGAGGCTGCAGTGAGCCATTACCGCGCCACTGCGCTCCAGCTTGGGCGACAGAGTGAGTCCCTGTCTCAATAATAATAACAATAATAATAATAATAATAATAGTAAAGATCCACTATGTGCACTCCTTGCTCTGGGGAATTTTTCTGAAACAGTGGACAGTGTCTCTATGATAACTCTCACCACCACCACTACCACCCCCCACTTTGTTTTCTCAGTCAGAGCACTCGATCTGGGGCCCTTTCAACTCGCCCCTCATGCTTTCCGTCTGCAGCACCCCATCCAACTTCACCCAAAGCGCCCTTAAGTAGTTTCTGAGAGGCCGTGCCTGCAAATTCCCAATTGGCCACAAGGTGGAGGTGTGGGCCTGTTTTCCCAGCCAAGATTCCCCAGCTGCCACCCGTTTCTAGAGCTGGACCCCTGGAACACCAGGCTCCTTCCGGCTTCCCTGCTTCCGCCCTAGCGCTTCCCACCCCCTGGAATGCCGACTTGCTCGCTCTCTGCACCCCACGGGAAAAGGAGCAGAACAGAGGCTTCCTCCCTGACTCGCCTGCCCGAGCTACTGGGACCTGAATCTCCCCGTGTTTAGTCGTTTAGCGGTTTGTGATCAGGTCGGCCTCCACCATCACAGCAGCATACTCTCGAGATGGGGCTCAGGCCTGACTCTTTTCGGGGTCCGCAGAATCGCTCAACACAATTCTTCCAGAAGCCTCGGGATGCGATTAAAGGATTGCCAGATTTTTCGACCGGTCGTTTTTTCGAATCATTTAGTTCTGGGTACAAGAGGCTGAGGAGAGGGGAGTGAGGTCACCTCTGCGGGTGGGGCAGCACCGCTCCCCGAACCCGGGGGCTTCGAGCTCCCCAGGGGTCTCGGAATCCGGAGGGAGAGAGGAGAAACAGGAGATGAGATCCGGGGGAATGGTATCCTTGCCCCCTTGAACAGGAACTGGTAAACCCTTACCAATTACAGCCAAACCCCACTGCCACCTGTCGCTGCCGTCGCGACCTGTCGCCTCCCACGCATGTTGTGGCTGCGCCCGCCCCCGTCAGGGCGTGACCACGGCGTGGACTACAACGACCGTGATGCTCCACGGAGCCGGGAGCCTTTGACGAAAGGCAGCGCAGGCGAGGGGCTTCATAGGATTCATATTACAAAACGAGTGCGTCCTGGAGAAAAGGGGCGATACCCTTCGCCTCCCTCTTCCTCAACTCCGTGGGTACAGGCACAACGTTTTCTATTTATTTATTTTTGAGACGGAGTTTCGTTGTTGCCTTGGCTGAAGTGCAATGGTGCGGTCTCGGCTCACTGCAACCTCGGCCTCCCAAGTTCAAGCCTTTCTCCTGCCTCAGCCTCCCGAGTAGCTAGGATTACAGGCATGCGCCACCACCCCTGGATAATTTTTTTTTTTTGTATTTTTAGTAGAGACGGGGGTTTCACCATGTTGGCCAGGTTGGTCTCGAACTCCTGACCTCTGGTGATCCACCCGCCTCGACCTCCCAAAGTTCTGGGATTACGGGCGTGAGACACCGCGCCCGGTCACAAAGCTTTCTCTTTAAAAAGTACGCTCTGAAAAGAAGCAACCCAGGCAGTTTCGCTCAATGGAAATAGTGGATTTTTACTGGGTAGCAGGACCTCCGCGACCACGCGCTGCGCATGCGTTTCACTTGGGCGTCACCCGGGGAACTGCGCCTGCGCGATCTCGCCCCCTCCCAGGTCCGCTCCGCGAGTGCGAGCGCGCGCCAGGCCCACCCTGGCGCTGCTTTTCATGTCCCCGCGGTCGAAGACGGCCACATACGTCCCCAAGAAGACGTCACCGAGGATCCAGAAGGGCCCTGCAGGCGGAGGGACATCCAAGTCCTGGAAACCGGACAAGCAGAGGCGGACGCCATTTCGAGTAGTCTGCAAGGCAACAAGACGACAACTGGGTGTCGCGGCCACAAGGACGGCCATTTGCCTGGGAGCCCGTCTTTCCCCCACACCCTCGGGTTCTTTGATGTTCGCCAACAAACTGCCATCACAGGGACAAGAAATGTTTCTGCGGCCCCTTCCCTTCCTAGTGACGTCTCTCAGCTCTACCCTCTCAAACCGTCATATGATGTCACTATGGCGTCATGGTGATGGCCACCTACCTGGATGACGTAATCCTGGGCCGTGAGGTTAAACCAGACCCCCCCAAAAAGGAAGGAGACTGCGGGGAGCTTTGGGATTTCCGAGCACAGGATGATGTACTGGGGAAGAAGAGGAACTAGTGAAGATGAGAGATTCCTGCTCTGCTCAATCCCTTCCGTGGCTCCCCAGTGCCATAGGGTAATTTCCGTATTGAGCACCTGGGTACTCAGCGTCCTGTGTGCAGAGGCCCTGCCGCCTAGACTTCTGCAGTCCCAAGCAAACCTGCATTATCATCTCCCTCCACCCGGCCACCATCCACAGAGTCACAGCGTAGACACTTGGAAAGTGTCCTCAATTCCTCCCGCCCCCCTCCAGACGATCTGTCACGAAGTCCAGTGCCTGCTGCCCTGGAATGCCCCTTAAATACTTGCTTTCCACCCTCAGGCCCTTTGATGTTCACTGTCAAACTGCCATCAGCCTCCCCAGCCCATACCCACCAGACTGGGACCTCACCTCCCCAGCCAGCAGGGGATATCCCCCAATGGCTGCATGCAGGGCCCGGATCTCCTCAGTGGGTCCGGTGATGAGGGACGTGCCCGTATCCAGGATGGCAGCACAGCCCCGGGCACAGAGAGTCAGCCCTGGGCCCACCTTCACGCTGAGGGGGAAGTAGGCAGTCATCAGAGGCAGGGTCCTAGGAGTTCGGGCCCCCAGCCTCCAGCTCCAGAGCCAGGAGACCAAGTTCCTCACCGCTCCATGTGGATCTGCCAGTAGGCGGGGACTGTGACTGGCACAAAGGTGAGGGGTGGGATGTAGTGTGCCGGGTCTGAGCCCCCCAGGACCAGCTCTCCTCCCTCAGGCTCTTCAGGGTCCCTGCAGGGACAGAGTATAGAGAGTGTAGATGTCAGTGTCACTGGCCCTCCCTCAGCCCTAGGTATTGCCAGGAATGGCACCTCCCACCAACTGGGTTGTTTCTGGGGTTCTTACAGGGTAATGGGATGCAGGAAGGGCCTAGATGTTGGGACTGGAAGCCAGGCAAGAAAAGCATGATGCTTTTCTTGATGGAAGCTAGAACTTCCTGAAGTGAAGAGGAGACTTCATTTGGCTGTGGAAGGTAGAGTTTTGGGGGAATTTCCTGAGCTGAATATCATAGTAACCAAGTAGAGCAGTGGTATCTTGGAATTGGCTCTTGAAGGTGTGACTTGTGCAGGGGTGGGGTGGCTTCCTGGGTAGGAGGAGAGAATTTCTGAATTGCCTGTTGTGATATCTAGAGAGGTGTTAGGCTTCCTGAATTGGCTGAGAGCCACGAGAACAGGGATGGAGACTTCCTGGAAGGTGGAGGAGAGCAGGATCTACTAAGTGGTTGGTAGAACTGCTAGAGTGGGTTGGATGTCAGGCTAACTGAGTGGGCATAAGATTTTCTGACTGTGTGGGACGGGTCTCTGGGAGGGAAAGTAGAGACTTCTTGGAAGCTTCTTGGATGTTGGGTGGGACTTCTGAGCATAATATTGAACCTCCTAGCAGGTGAGTGGGACTTACTGGATTAAATCGGGCAATTCCTGACTTCTGGTCAGTGTTCTCAAATGGGATTTGAGCTTTCTTTGTATTTTGTTGGGTGGGGCATGGAATTTCCTTGTTTGATTTTGAAACATGGAGCATTTTGAACTGATGGTGAGTTTCCTTAATATGTCTTAAGTTGTCACTTAAGCTCTGGGACTTCGAATAGGGTTGAGGTGTTTATAGGGCAGGTGACTTCCTGCATGGAGGATGCAACTTCTTGTATTGAATGGATGACTTCCTGAATGGAGAGTATAAGTGGGTGACTCTGAGAGTGTGACTTCCTGCATTGGGTCAGTGACTTCCTGAGTAGAGGTGGGACTTTCTTTATGGAGTAAGAGACTTCCTGAAGGAAGACTCTCTTCCTTCTTGGGGATAGGACTCATAGATAGGTGCACCCTTCCCAGTACCTGTTGAGGTAAAAGGAGAAGACAGGCTTATCCAATAGCCCCTGCTCCACCAGTACATCCATTGGGGGCCGAACTCCTTCCACAGCCAGAATGGGAAAACCGAGGCCCAATATCCCATCAAAATGGGCAAAAGTGAAGACCAGGCTGGGCTCCCAGAGAGCCTCCCCAAAAATCACTGATGCACCCTTGATTCCACCAATCTAGGGGTAGACGGAGATGTGACCAGTTACTTTTGGGAGGACAATAACCACATGTCCTGAGGTCTCCCAAACCAAGGCATGAATCCTAGGTCTGGGGACTTCTGGATGCAAGCCCCAACTTCCTAGGAAACTTTGCCTCATGAGAAGCCCCACCCCTTCACCCAGAAACCCCTTTCTTCTCCTTGAGAAGCCTCACCTCTTCACCCAGGAAGCTCCTCCTCCCTGCTTGAGAAGCCCCACCTCTTAACCTTGGAAGTTCCTCCCCACTGCTTGAGAAGCCCTACCTCTTCACCCAGGAAGCCCCTCCCCCTCCTTGTGACGCACCATCCCTTCACTCTGAAAGGCAGGCCCTCCTCCCCACTTGAAAAGCCCCATCCATTGGCTTGGGAAGCTCCTCCTCAAGCCCCTTCCTAAGCCAGATGATCTTAGACAATGGGGTTCTCCCAGGCTCAAGACTTCTGAGAGTCAAAGACCACTCACAGTCAGCTTGTCCTCACTCAGGATTCCATCTACCCGCCCAGTTCCATATTGAATGGCAAACTTGGTCCCATTGACCTGGAAGGAGCTGGAGGCTTTGGGATCAAATCGGCGGTGTAACCCTAGGTTAGAGGTCAGAAAGGTGTCACTGGGGGAGGGAATCTCCCCAGTGCCTACTGCCCCTTTGACTTTCTGACCTGTGAGGGCATGATAAAAGAACAGTTCCTCAGAAACCTCTGAGAAGCTGAGGTCCAGCCCCGCCTTCTCCCTTCACCCCCCATTCAGCCTTATTCTCCCGCATAGAAGCTCACAGCAGGGCACACTGAAGAAGTGGCATCTCCTGGA
The DNA here is from genome assembly GCF_028885625.2 of Pongo pygmaeus. Lineage (NCBI taxonomy): Eukaryota > Metazoa > Chordata > Mammalia > Primates > Hominidae > Pongo > Pongo pygmaeus. The sequence continues at coordinate 56,452,940 of NC_072393.2, forward strand.
CGGGACCCAGAGATTGGAGGAGCCAGTGTCAAAGACGACAGTGAAGTTTTGTGGAGGCGTTCCCAGCCCAATTTCCCCAAAATACTGCACCTGATAGCAAAAGAGGAGAGTAAACGAAGAGTTTGGCTCAAGGGCGCAGGGGTGAGGGCTGTGTGGGGCTGTGACTCACATCCCTGTAGTTCGAGAGAGGTACGAAGGTGGGCTTGTCCCCAAGGGATGGGGCCCCCCACTTGGGGAGCTCTGCTGGTTCTCTCCATCCCCTCAGTAGGTTCAGGGTCCTGCGTTCAGGTTGGACTCGATGAAGAGGGATGCTGTAGGGAAAGAGGATATGGACAGGAAGCTGCTCTTCTTGGAGACCCTCTAAATAGACTTACCCAAATAGGATATGATGACAAATTCAACATCTCCAAGGCACTCCAGTAGTAGTCAGTACCAGAAACCCTACAATAACAACCTCCAGAAAAGCCCACCAAAGACGCCATGATGACAAATATCCCCAAAGACTTTACAAGAGCAAACCATCCCAAACAGACCTTTCCATGTCCAAATCCCTTAAAATAAGCTATTCCCAAGGAATTGACATTCTCAAAGATTTCCCAAGACTCTAACAGAAAATCTAACCTTTGCAAAAGCTCTTGGGTGGTGGCCCCTGCATGCTTCAGTTCATGAGGTTAGGGACTATTTTCCCCACCCTTGAGGAGAAAAATGTAAGCGTCAAATCTTAATTGTCTTGCTGTGTTGCCCGTGCTGATCTCAAACTCCAGGCCTTGGCCTCCCAAAGTGCTGGGATTACAGAGGAGAGCCACTATGCCCTGTCCGGGTTCCCTTAAACTGTATTTGCAAAAGCAGGAGGCAAACAGGATTTGGCCCTTAAGCTGAGTGTTTGCAACCCTTGACTTAGAGGGCCAATTACAATTCAGATATCTTAGTTGCTAATTAAGTAAGTCGAGGATGGGGCCGAGAATTTGGATTTCTAACAAGTTCCCAGGTCATCATGATGCTGTTGATGCAGCATTTGGAGACTCACTTTTCTTTGCATTGACTTAGAAAATGGCCATGAGACATTAGGTTCAAAAAGCAGGTTAACAAGCACCATGTGCGGTAATATCTTCGTTCCTGCTTTTAGTCACTCCTTGAAGCACTTGTCACATCACTCACACCTTTACCCTCACCCCCCATGAGTCAGTCTTTGAGAGGCACAAGAATGTGAAGTGGGGAAAACTCTTCCTGGAAGTGTACACCCCTCCCCCTACCAAGAGTTCCAGGGGATGAAGACAAGAGAGGAGAAAAAGAGAGAGATGGGGGCGGGGAGGGGGCATCAGAGGTAAGGTAGTGGGAAGACTTCTTGCATAGGGTCCCCAAGATTGGATTCTTTTTCTTTTCTTTTTTTTTTTTTTTGAGACGGAGTCTCGCTCTGTTGCCCAGGCTGGAGTGCGGTGGCGCTATCTTGGCTCACTGCAAGCTCCGCCTCCTGGGTTCACACCATTCTCCTGCCTCAGCCTCCTGAGTACCTAGGACTACAGGCACCTGCCACCACGCCCGGCTAATTTTTTGTATTTTTAGTAGAGACGGGGTTTCACCTTGTTAGCCAGGATGGTCTCGATCTCCTGACCTCATGATCCGCCCGCCTCAGCCTCCCAAAGTGCTGGGATTATAGGCGTGAGCCACCGTACCCGGCCTCTTTTTCTTTTTTTAAACTTTTTATTTGAAACAGGGTCTCCCTCTGTCACCCAGGCTGGAGTGCAGTAGTGCAGTCAGGGCTCACTGCAGCCTTGATCTCCAGGGCTCAAGTGATTCTCCCACCTCAGCCTCTGGAGTAGCTGAGACTATGGGCACACCACCACACCTGGCTTTTTATTTTATTTTATTTTATTTTAATTTTTTTTAGACAAGGTGTCACCCTGTTGCCCAGCCTGGAGTGCAGTAGCAGGATCCTAGCTCACTGCCCCCTCGAACTCCTGGGCTCAAGCAATCTTCCTTCCTCAGCCTCCTGAATAGCTGGGACCATGGGTGTGCACCACCACACTGAGCTAATTTTTGTATTTTTTGTAGAGATAGAGTCTGGCCACGTTGCCCAGGCTGGTCTCAAAACTCTTGGCCTCAAACGAGCTTCCAACTTGGCCTTCCAAAGTGCTGGGTTGCAGGTGTGAGCCACGTCTCTGGCCAAAAACATGACTTCTTCAGGCCAAACAGTTCGATGGGCGTGATATGGGGGAGTCTCAGTTTAAGTGTCACATATCTGGGGCTCAAAGATGGGAGGAGTGTGTCACAGGTCTGGAAACCACAGTACCTAATCATCAGAGCTCATAGTAGGGTCTGCAGAGACCTCTCAAAAACATGTCCTTGCCAGGCGCAGTGGCTCACGCCTGTAATCCCAGCACTTTGGGAGGCTGAGGCAGGCAGATCACAAGGTCAGGAGTTCGAGACCAGCTTGGCCAACATGGTGAAACCTCATCTCTACTAAAGATACAAAAAAAATTAGCCGGGCATGGTGACTCATGCCTGTAATCCCAGCACTTTGGGAGGCTGAGGCAGGCAGATCACGAGGTCAGGAGTTCGAGACCAGCTTGGCCAACATGGTGAAACCTCATCTCTACTAAAGATACAAAAAAAATTAGCCGGGCATGGTGACTCATGCCTGTAATCCCAGCACTTTCAGAGGCAGGAGAATGGTGTGAACCTGGGAGGTGGAGGTTGCAGTGAGCTGAGATCGCGCCATTGCACTCCAGCCTGGGCGACAGGGCAAGACTCTGTCTCAAAAAAAAAAAAAGGCCAGGCGTTGTGGCTCATGCCTGTAATCCCAGCACTTTGGGAGCCCGAGGCGGGTGGATCACGAGGTCAGGAGATCGAGACCATCCTGGCTAACACCATGAAACCCCATCTCTACTAAAAATACAAAAAATTAGCCGGGCGTGGTGGCAGGTGCCTGTAGTCCCAGCTGCTTGGGAGGCTGAGGCAGGAGAATGGTGTGAACCCAGGGGACAGAGCTTGCAGTGAGCCGAGATCGCACCACTGCACTCCAGCCTGGGCAACAGAGTGAGACTCAGTCTCAAAAAAAAAAAAAAAAAGTCCTGTGAGGATGGGGAGGGGTCCTCAATCTAGAGTCTCAGTGTTGTAAGATCTGGGATTTAAAAGGGCTCTGGGACCGGACGCGGGGGCTCACATCTGTAATCACAGCACTTTTGGAGGCTGAGGCAGAAGGATCACTTGAGGTCAGGAGTTCAAGACCAGCCTGGCAAACACGGTGAAACCCCATCTGTTACTAAAAATACAAAAATTAGCCGGGCGCGGTGGCATGTGCCTGTAGTCCCAGCTACTTGGGAGGCTGAAGCAGGAGAGTCATTTGAACCCAGGAGGTGGAGGTTGCAGTGAGCCGATAATCGCCCCACTGCACTCCAGCCTGGGTGACAGAGTAAGACTCTGTCTCAAAAAATAATAATAATTAATAATAATAATAAAAGGGCTCTGGTCAGCCAGGCACGGTGGCTCACGCCTGTAATCCCAGCACTTTGGGAGGCCTAAGTGAGCAGATCATGAGGTCAGGAGTTCCAGACGGGCCTGGCCAACATGGTGAAACCCCGTCTCTACTAAAAATACAAAAATTAGCTGAGCATGGTGGCGCGAGCCTGTAATCCCAGCTACTTGGGAGGCTGAGGCAGGAGAATCGCTTGATCCCAGGAGGCAGAGGTTTCAGTGAGCTGAAATCATGCCATTGCACTCCAGCCTGGGCAACAGAGTGAGACTCCATCTCAAAAGAAAAAAAAAAGTCTGGTTTTAAGAGATGTCAGAGTGGAGCCCTTAGGGGTGACAGCCTGGTTTAGAGATCTAGGAAGCTAAGAAAGAAGCACTAGGGATCCTGGGTGCCAAGTTTGGGGATCACTGAACTGGGAGTCCTAGACTTAAAGGGCAAGAGGCAGAGAATCCCTCCCAAGGTTGGGGGTGGTAGGTGGGGTCACCATACCGGATCAGTGTGGCACGCTCCACATTCAGCAGAGGCAGCAGCAGCAGCAGCAGGGGTAGCAGCAGCGGTGGTGGAGACATCGCTGGGGACCTGGGTGTGAACCCAGGTGTCTTGGGGCCTCATTTTCTTTCCCCTGTGACTCCACCTTGTTCATGCCCCACCTCCAGGTTTAGAAGGAGACCAGGACATGAAATCTGTCCACAGGTGACACAGTGGGACAAGGATATTTTTTGAAGATTTGTGCAGAGTATTTTTGGAGGGTCAGGAGTAGTAGTATCCTGTGCTCCTGATGCTCTTCACTCCCTACTTGGGTGGCAGTGGTGGTGGGGTCTCCTCCACCGTCACCACCTCCCACCTCCCATCCTTCAGCTGCTGTCAGTTTTACTTTTAACTTTCACATAACTTTTCTGAGACTTATTAACCACAAGTGTTTCCTTGGCCAAGTGGGAGAGACCAGCAGGTATCTGTGAAGGGCCTGGGGGAAGGGAGAAAGGATGTGATTAGACACCTGCCCTCACATATGAAGTGGGACTGCCCGCATTTCAGGACCCAGTCTCTTACTGTTTTATTTGTAGGTGAAGTATGTTTCTTGTAGACAACAGATCATTGGGTATTGTTTTTTGTTTGTTTGTTTTTGTTTTTTTTGAGACCGAGTTTCACTCCTGTTGCCCAGGCTGGGATTACAGGTATGCGCCACCACACCCAGCTAATTTTGTAGTTTTAGTAGAGACAGGGTTTCTCCATGTCGGTCAGGCTGGTCTAGAACTCCCGACCTCAGGTGATCCGCCCGCCTCGGCCTCCTAAAGTGCTGGGATTACAGGCGTGAGCCACCGCACCCAGCTGATTCTCAGTTATTTCAATCTCTTTGTTAAATGTATCTGATGGAATCTGAATTCCTTCTCTGTGTTATCTTGAATTTCTTTGAGTTTCCTCAAAACAGCTATTTTAAATTCTCTGTCTGAAAGGTCACATATCTCTGTTTCTTCAAAGATTGGTCCTTGGAGGCTTATTTGATTTGTTTGGTAAGGTCATTTTTCTGGATGGCCTTGATGCTTATAGATGTTCATTGGTGGCTGGGCATTGACGAGTTAGGTATTTATTTATTTATTTATTTATTTAGATGGAGTTTTGCTCTTGTTGCCCAAGCTGGAGTGCAATGGTGTGATCTCAGCTTACTGCAACCTCTGCCCCCCAGGTGCAAGTAATTCTGCCTCAGCCTCCCGAGTAGCTGGGACTACAGGCACCCGACACCACCCTGGCTAATTTTTTTTTTTTTTTTTTTTTGAGATAGAGTTTCACTCTTATTGCCCAGGCTGGAGTGTAATGGTGCCATCTTGGCTCACTGCAACCTCCACCTCCTGAATTCAAGCGATTCTCCTGTCTCAGCCTCCCAAATAGCTGGGATTATAGGCGCATGCCAGCTAGTTTTTGTATTTTTAGTAGAGACAGGGTTTCATCATATTGGTCAGGCTGGTCTCGAACTCCTGACCTCAGGTGATCCACCTGCCTCAGCTTCCCAAAGTGGTGGGATTACAGGCATGAGCCACCACGCCTGGCTATGTTAAGTATTTATTGTAGTCTTTGCAGACAAGGTTTGTTTGTACCTGCCCTTTTTGGGGAGGCTTTCCAGGTATTCAAAAGTACTTGGGTGTTGTGATCTAAGCCATGTCTGCATTAGGGGGCTCCCCAAGCCCATTAATGCTGTGGTTCTTGCAAACTCATAGAGGCACTATCTTAGTGGTCTTGGATAAGATCCAGAAGATTTATCTGGATTAACAGGCAGAGACTCTTGTTCTCTTCCCTTGCTTTCTCTCAAACAGAGTCAGTCTCAGTCTCTCTCTCTCTCTCTCTCTCTCTACTGAGCTACCTGGAGCTAGGAGTGGGGTGACACAAACACCCCTATGCCTACTATCACTGGGATTGTGCTGGGTCCTGCCCATGGCCTCCTGTAACCACGACCTACCTGGCTACTGCTTATGTTTGCTCAAGGCCCTTGGGCTCTAAAACTAGCAGGTTCCAAAGGCAGCCATGCTTGCATCCTTCCCTTCAGGGCATCGAGTTACCCCAGGTCCCAGGTGGGTCCAGAGATGCAGTCAGTGAGCCAGGGACTGGTCAAAACCCTTAGAAATCGGCTGGGTGCGGTGGCTTACGCCTGTAATCCCAGCACTTTAGGAGGCTGAGGCAGGCGGATCACTTGAGGTCAGGAGTTCAAGGCCAGTCTGGCCAACATGGTGAAACCCTGTCTCTACTAAAAATACAAAAATTAGCCAGGCGTGGTGGTCAGCGCCTGTAATCCCAGCTGCTCGGGAGGCTGAGGCAGGAGAATCGCTTGAACCTGGGAGGCGGAATTTGCAGTGAGCCAAGATCGCACTGCTACACTCAAGTCTGGGCGACAGAGCAAGACTCCATCTCAAAAAAAAAAAAAAAAAAAGAAAAGAAAAAGGCTAGGTGCGGTGGGGGTGCGTTTGGGAGGCTGGGGGTGTCATCCCAGCCCTTTGGAAGGCTGAGGCAGGAGAATCGCTTGAGCCTGGGAGTTGGAGACCAGCCTGGGCAACAAAGGGAGACCCTGTCTGTACAAAAAAATGTAAAAATTATCTGGGCGTAATGGCACACTCCTGTAGTCCCAGCTAGTGGGGAAGGTGAGGCAGGAGGATCACTTGAGCCCAGGAGGCTGAAGCTGCAGTGAGCCGTCATCACGCCACTGCACTCCATCCCGGGCGACAGAGTGAGACACTGTCTCAATAGAAATAAATAAATACATAAATAATGGTAAAGATCCACTTTGTGCACTCCTTGCTCTGGGGGATTTTCCTGAAGCAGCCGACCGTGTCCCTGATAACTGTCACCACCCCCCTTTGTTTTCTCAGTCAGAGCACTCGATCTGGGCCCCTTCAACTCTCCCCCCACGCTTTCCGTCTGCAGCACCCCATCCAGCTTCACCCAAGCTCCCTTAAGTAGTTTGAGAGGCCGTGTCTGCAAATTCCCAATTGGCCACAAGGTGGAGGTGTGGGCCTATTTTCCCAGCCAAGATTCCCCGGCCGCCACCCCTGTTTCTAGAGCTGGACCCCTGGAACACCAGGCTCTTTCCAGCTTCTCTGCTTCCGCCCCAGCGGTTCCCACCGCCTGGAATGCCGACTTGCTGTCTCTCTGCACCCCACGGGAAAAGGAGCAGAACAGAGGCTTCCTCCCTGACTCGCCTGCCCGAGCTTACTGGGAGATCGCCTGCCGAACACGGCCCGACCAATGGGACCTGGATCTCCCCATGTCTTGTCTCTCAGGGGGGTTGTGACCGGGTCGGCCTCCACCATCAGAAGAGCACAGTTTCCAGAATCGCCCAACACAATCTTTCCCGAATCCCCTCAGGAGGTGATTAGGTAAAGGACTGCCAGATTTTTAAACCCATCATTTTATTTACTAACTAACCTTGTAAGAAAGGAATTATCGCCCACATTTTACGAGGTTGGGGGGTGGGTGCTGCGGCGCAGCAAGGTTAAGAGGAGGCAGCCCAGGTGCACTTGGAAGTGAATTGAACCTGGTTCTTGAAGCTGCAGACACCAAGTAATCAGCCCAGATGCCTCGCATTGTCTTTGCCAGGATTACTTTTGCCCCTGTTCCATTGGTGGAAATCTGTCACGTGGTTGCTCCTGGCTGCAAGGAAGACCCGGAAATGTCCAGTTGTGTGTCCAAGAGTGAGGGACCCTTTGGGTGATTCTCAGTCACTGTGGGCCACATCTGACCCCACAAGGCCTCAAATTCGGACCCGCGTTCCCTCTATGACCTTATATCGCACCTTCCCGAGGTCTCGCATTAGTTGTTTTTTTTTTCTTGAGGCAGAATCTCACTCTGTTGTCCAGGCTGGAGTGCAGTGGCTGTGATCTCGGCTCACTGCAACCTCCGAACCCCCAGGTTCAAGCGATTCTCCTGCCAATTTTTGTAATTTTAGTAGAGACGGGGTTTTGCTATTTTGGCCATGCTGGTCTCGAACTCCTGACCTCAGGTGAACTGCCCGCCTCGGCCTCCCAAAGTGTTGGGATTACAGGCGTGAGCCACTGCACCTGGCCTACTCAAAATATTAAACATAGGCATGGTGGCTTATGCATGTCATCCCAGCACGCTGGCAGGCTGAGGTGGGAGGATTGCTTGAGCCCAGGAGTTCCAGACCATCCTGGGGAACATAGTGAGTCTGTCTCTACAAAAGAATTACCCGGGCTTGCTAGCACATGCTTGTAGTCCCAGCTACCCCGGAGACTGAGGTGGCAGGATCACTTAGCCCAGGAGGTCGTGGCTGCAGTGAGCTGTGACCACGCCACCCCACTCCAGCCTGGGTAGCAGAGTGAGACACTGTCTCAAAACACAACAAAACAAAAAGTTAAACATAGAGTTATTGCATGACCCAGCAATCCCACTCCAAGGTGAAATGAGAACATATGTCTGCACAAAAACTTGTACATGAATGTTCACAGCAGCATTGCAGCCAGGAATAGAAACATCCCACCTGTCCATTAACTGGCGAATGGGTAAGTAAAAGGTGGTATATCCATAGCGTGGACTGTTACTGTGCCATAAACAGAAATGAAATATTGACACATTCTACAATGTAGATGAACCTAGAAAACGTTATGCCAAGTGACAGATGCCAGTCACAAAGAGCCACATATTCCAAGGATCCATTTATAGGAAATGTCTAGAATAGGAAAATTCCATAAAGCCATACAATTTTTTTTTTTTTTTTGAAACAGAGTCTTGCTTTGTCACCCAGGCTGGAGTGCAGTGGCACCATTATGGCTCACCACAACCTCAACCTCCTGGGTGCAAGTGATCCTCCCATCTCAGCCTCCTGAGTAGCTGGGATTAGAGGCATTCGCTATCCTGCATGGCTTAGTTTTTAATTTTTTGTAGAGATGGGGGTGGGGGTGTCTCCCTATGTTGCCCAGATTGGTCTCAAACTCCTGGGCTCAAACAATCTTCTAGCATCGGCCTTCCAAAGTGCTGGGGTTACAGGCATGAGCCACCTCACTCAGCCAGATATAGATTAATGGCTGCCTCAAGCTGAAAGAAAAGGGTGGGAGAATTGGGTATAACTGTTTTTTGATTGTTTGAGATGGAGTCTAGGTCTGTTGCCAGGCTGGAGGGCAGTGGTGTGATCTCGGCTCACTGCAACCTCTGCCTCCCGGGTTCAAGCGATTCTCCTGCCTCAGCCTCCTGAGTAGCTGGGATTTCAGGTGCCTGCCACCATACTCGGCTAATTTTTGTATTTTTAGTAGAGACGGGGTTTCGCCATGTTGGCTAGGATGGTCTCAATCTCTTGACCTCGTGATCTGCCCTCCTCGGCCTTCCAAAGTGCTGGGATTACAGGTGTGAGCCACCGTGGCCAGCGGGTATATCTGCTTATGGGAATGGGGTTTCTTTGTGGAGTGACCAAAATGTTCTAAAATTGGTTATGGTGGTGGCTGCACAACCCTGTGAATATGCTAAAAACCATTAAATTGTACTTAAAAGTGGTGAATTGTTTGGTATGTGAAGCAAATCTCAATAAAGCTATTACCAAAAAAATTAGAGAATATTGGGTTACTTACAAATGAGAACCTTGGTCCACAGCTACCTTCAGACAACAAAACTGCCAGTGACCGCATGCTTCTGGATGCCAGGCACTGTGCTTCCGGGATCCTCATACCCTTCATAAGAAATAAGAACAAGAGGCTGGGCATGGCAGCTCACGCCTGTAATTCCTGCACTTTGAGAGGCCAAGGTGGGTGGATCCCTGAGGTCAGGAGTTCGAGACCAGCCTGGCCAACATGATGAAACCCCGTCTCTATTAAAAATACAAAAAATTAGCCGGGCGTGGTGGCGGGTGCCTGTAGTCCTAGCTCCTCAGGAGGCTGAGGCAGGAGAATTGCTTGAACCCGGCAGTCAGAGGTTGCAGTGAGCCGAGATCACGCCACTGTACTAGAGTAAACTCTTTCTCAAATAAATAAATAAATAAGAACAAAGCCGGGCGCGGTGGCTCATGCCTGTAATCCCAGCACTTTGGGAGGCCGAGGCGGGTGCATCACTTGATGTCAGGAGTTTCAGACCACCCTGCCCAACATGGTGAAACCCTGTCTCTACTAAAAACACAAAAATTAGCCGGGCATGGTGGTGTGCACCTGTGATCCCAGCTACTCAGGAGGCTGAGGCAGGAGAATAACTTGAACCCGGGAGGCAGAAGTTGCAGTGAACCAATATACGGCCACTGCACTCTAGCCTGGGTGACAAGAGCGAAACTCAAAGAAAAAAGGAAGAACGATTTATCCTATTTTACCAGTAGGTCAACCGAGACTGAGTGCAATGTGACTCGCCCCAAAAGTGTTGTAATTCCTCTTCAGCCTATTTCAGGACTCTTGCACTTTTCTAATAGTGGAAACTTAGAAACAACTTTAAGAGCCACAAGAATCAATACAGGCTGGATGCGAGGCTCATGCCAGTAATCCCGGCACTTTGGGAGGCCAAAGTGGGCAGATCGCCTGAGTCCATGAGTTCAAGAACAGCCTAGGCAACATGGCGAAACCCCATCTCTACCAAAAATGTAAAAACTTAGCCAGGTGTGGTGGCTCATGCCTGCGGTCCCAGATACTCTGGAGGCTGAGGTGGGAGGATCACCTGAGCCCAGGAGGTCAGGGCTGCAGTAAGCCAAGATGGCACCACTGCACTCCAGCCTGGGTGACAGAGTGAGATCTTATCTCAAAAAATAAATAAATAAAGTATAAATATAGTTCCACCATATCAGGCACCTCATTTGAAACCCACCCTGTTTATGCTTTTACCTCATTTAGTCATAAGAGTAAGGCAACAAGGTCAGTACTCTTGATCCCAGTGGGCTAGGGGAAGTCCCCACACGCTGGTATGGGACCTCCAGCCCAGGCAATGTCCAGGCTCTTGACATCATCTTGGGAAGGAACTCAAGGACAAGTGGGAAAATACTGAAAGTACAAAGATGTATTGCAAAGTGAAAAGTACACACTCAACAAAGACGAGTGTAGGTGGACTCCAGAGAGAGTCCCCTGCAGGGGGTTTGGGGCTGCTACCTTTATGGGTTTCTTTCTTTCTTTCTTTCTTTTTTGAGACAGTCTTGCTCTGTCGCCAGGCTGGAGTGCAGTGGCACGATCTCAGCTCACTGCAACCTCCACCTCACGGGTTCCAGCGATTCTCCTGCCTCAGCCTCCTGAGTAGCTGGGACTACAGGCATGTACTATGGATTTCTTTAATCAAGGAGTTGAATATTCATGAAGATTCCTAGAAAAAGGAGATTTTTGAGAACTGTGGTGCCACCCACTTTTACACCAAATATGGGTGTTCCTTTAACTGTCCTGGTGCTGGTGCCGGTGGGTGCGTGTTTATGTTAATGAGCATATAAGGAGGTCCTAGGTGAGACCTAGGTCATATGTAGGGCCTTGATGAGTCCAATGTGTCTTAGCCAGGTTGGTCCACACCTAGGGTTTTCAAGAGTCTTATCAGCCCCACCTGCTGCAACTATTTCAACAGTTTCCTTTTGCTAGTCATGTGAAACTGCTGCCTGGAATTTTCTATTCTCTTGTGACCACCCTGTGTTATTCCTGTCTCTTTTTTTTTTTTGAGATAGAGTTTCAGTCTGTCGGTAGGCTGGAGTGCAGTGGCGCGATCTCGGCTCACTGCAACCTCTGACTCCTTGGTTCAAGCGATTCTCCTGCCTCAGCCTCCTGAGTAGTTGGGATTACAGGCACGTGCCACCACGCCCAGCTAATTTTTGTATTTTTAGTTGAGATGGGGTTTCACCATGTTGGCCAGGATGGTCTCGATCTCCTGACATCGTGATCTGCCTGCCTCGGCCTTCCAAAATGCTGGGGTTACAGGCATGAGCCACCGCGCCTGGCCTCCTGTCTCACTCTTTTTTATTTTTTTATTTTTATTGATTTGTTTATTTATTTATTTATTTTTGAGATGGAGTCTCACTCTGTTGCCAGGCTGGAGTGCAGTGGCGCGTTCTCAGCTCACTGCAACCTCCCCCTCCTGGGTTCAAGTGATTCTTCTGCCTCAGCCTCCCAAGTAGCTGGGATTACAGGCACGTACCACCACGCCTGGCTAATTTTTTTGTATTTTTTTTAGTAGAGATGGGGTTTCATGGTGTTGGTCAGGCTGGTCTTGAACTCCTGACCTCGTGATCCACCTGCCTTGGCCTCCCAAAGTGCTGGGATTACAGGCGTGAGCCACCACGCCCTGCCTTTTTTTTTTTTTTTTTTTTTTGAGATGCAGTTTTGCTCCTGCTGCCCAGGGTGGAGTGCGATGGCACAATCTTGGCTCACCACAACTTCTGTCTCCCAGGTTCAATTCTCCTGCCTCAGCCTCCCGAGTAGCTGGGATTACAGGTGCCCGCCACCGTGCCCGGCTAATTTTACATTTTTTGTAGAGACCAGGTTTCAGCAAGTTGGCCAGGCTAGTCTCGAACTCCTGATCTCAGGTGATCCACCTGCCTTGGCCTCCCAAAGTGCTGGGATTACAGGCGTGGGCCACCACGCCCGGCTTTCTCACTCCTGTTTGCAACTTACAGGCAAGGAAACTGAGGCGCGGGGAGGTTAAGGAACTGGGCTCAGCGTTACACAGGAAGGAAGTGACAGAGACGCCAGGTTCTGCCATCTCCAGCGCTCATGTTAATCACTTGTTTCACTTCTAACATCCCTGGGTGGAAAATTCCACAATCTCAAACGATGGGCCTGAGTAGACATAATAAGTTACAAAAGAGCATGGATCACATAGTCCCATTTCTTTTTTTTAAAGGCATACACATATGTCAGAGGCATTCCAACCACAGCGATTCTGTCTTGAATAGGAGCTTGGTAAAATAAGGCTGAGGCCTACTGGGCTGCATTCCCAGGAGGTTAAGGCATTCTTAGTCACAGGATGAGATAGGATAGGAGGTTGGCACAAGATACGGGCCACAAAGAGCTTGCTGATAAAACAGCATATGCAGTAAAGAAGTCAGCCAAATCCCAGCAAAACCAAGATGGCAATGAGAGTGACCTCTAGCCGTCCTCATGGCTCATTATACACTAATTATAATGCATTAGCATGCTAAAGTCACACCCACCAGCACGATGACAGCTCACAAATGCCATAGCAACATCAGGAATTTCCCCTATATGGTCTAAATGGGGGAGGAACCCTCAGTTCTGAGAATTGCCTACCCTTTTCCTGGAAAATTCATGAATAATCCACCCGTTGTTTAGCATATAATCAAGAAATAACTATAAGTATAATCACAGTGAACAGCCCAAGCCGCTGCTCTACCTGGAGTAGCCGTTCTTTTATTCCTTTATTTTTATTGCATTTTATTTTTGAGAAGGAGTTTCGCTCTTGCCCAGATTGGAGTGCAATGGTGCAATCTCGGCTCACCGCAACCTCCACCTCCCGGGTTCAAGCGATTCTCCTGCCTCAGCCTCTCCTGAGTAGCTGGGATTACAGGCGCCTGCCACCATGCCTGGCTAATTTTATATTTTTAGTAGAGACGGGGTTTCTCCATGTTGGTCAGGCTGATCTCAAACTCCCAACCTCAGGTGATCTGCCCATCTCGGCCTCCCAAAGTGCTGGGATTACAGGCGTGGGCCACCGCGCCCGGTCTAAGACTGAGCTTTTTTAATTCTTCCAATCACCAAGTTATTGAAACCATTTTTGCAAAATTTTAACAATGAGAAAATTCTGACATCTCTAATCTGGCCAGGCACAGCGGCTCACGCCTATAATCCCAACACTCTGGAAGGCCGAGGCAGGTGGATCGCCTGAGGTCAAGAGTTCGATACCAGCCTGGCAAACATGGTGAAACCCCATCTCTACTAAAAATAGAAAAATCAGCCAGCCGTGGTGGCGGGCACCTGTAATCCCAGCTTCAAGGGAGGCTGAGGCAGGAGAATCGCTGAACCCAGGAGGCGGAGGTTGCAGTTAGCTGAGATTGCGGCACTGCACTCCAGCCTGGGCAACAGAGCAAGATCTCAAAAAAAATAGCTAAAAATAAGCCCGGCGCCGCGGCTCACGCCTGTAATTCCAGCACTTTGGGAGGCCGAGGCAGGCGGATCATTTGAGGTCAGGAGTTCGAGACCAGCCTCGCCAACATGGTGAAACCCTGTCTCTACTAAAAATACAAAAAAATGAGCCGGGCGTGGTGGCACATGCCTGTAATCCCAGTTACTTGGGAGGCTGAGGCACGAGAATCTCTTCAACCCAGGAGGCAGAGGCTGCAATGAGCTGAGATCATACCACTGCACTCCAGCCTGGGGTGACAGAGTGAGATCTGTCCAAATAAATAAATAAAAATGAATAAAACCAACAAGTAGCACGAAATCCAAAATCAGAAAGCTTGTAACGACCAAAAAAGTGCAAACGTGCCTTAAATCAGTCATGTGCGACAAGCAGCTATAGCTAGGGTTTGGCCGCAGGCTCAGAGAAGCGCAGGAATGAGCTAAAGCCACAAAGCGCGGGGCTGGAGGTTTGGCTCCCAAGAAGCGAGGAAATGGGTTCGGAACTCTTCTGCCAAGTCCCAGTAGATCCACCCGGTAAACTTCCGGTGAGTTACCAACTTCCGTGCGGGGCAGCAGCTTCGGCTGGTCCTAAGCGGACCGGAAGTTCGTCAACTTTCACGCTCCGCCCCTCTTCCGGACGTGACGCAAGGGCGGGGTTGCCGGAAGAAGTGGCGAAGTTACTTTTGAGGGTATTCGAGTAGCGGCGGTGTGTCAGGGGCTAAAGAGGAGGACGAAGAGAAGCAAAGCAAGGGAACCCAGGCAGGTGCACCGGAGAGTGGGGAGACGCAGGAGGAGCCCCGAACCCGGGGCTTCTCGGCGCTCCCCTCGTACTCCGCTCAGCCCCCTTCTCTCCTTCCATTTCCTCCCCTCCGTAACTCGCGCCTCCGGCGGCTGTTTCCAGGGCAACAGGAGTAGTTCCCTCCGCGAGAGGCCGTCCACGAGACCCCCGCGCGCAGCCATGAGCCCCGCCCCCCGTTGGTGCTTGGAGAGGGGCGGGACCTGGAGAGAGGTGCGGGGGCGGAGCATGAATGGAGGAGGCGGGGCGGAGCATGAATGGAGGCGGCGGGGCGGAGCATGATGGGAGGTGATGGGGTGGGACCTGGAGCGCGGTGCGGGGGAGGGGCATGAAGGGAGGAGGCGGGGCGGGGGCGGGGCATGATGAGAGGAGATGTGGCGGGGCCTGGAGCGAGGTTGTGGGGGTGCAGCACGAAGGGAGGAGGCGGGGCGGGGGCGGGGGCGGGGCATGATGGGAGGGGATGGGGCGGAACCTGGAGCGAGGTTGTGGGGGTGAGGCTTGGAGGGAGGGATGCGTATGGGGCGGGGCAAGGTGTTGGGAGGCCCATGATGGGGGCACTAGGGGCTGAACCTGGAAGGTTGAGGGTGGAGCATAATAGGAGGAGGTGGGGTCAGAATGAGAAATAGGGATGCTTGGGGCAGAAGTGAGGTAGAGTCTTAAGAAGAGAAGGTGGGGGGAAACTACATGGGATGGAGGACGTGATGGCAGAGCATGATTAAAGGAGAATGGGTCCTACCTAAAAAAATCAGGTGGTTTGGACCTGAGGGGGTGGGGCCTACAGCAGGGGCGGGGCTTAAGACCAAGCTGAAGGCTGGCGTGGAACAGAAGGGGCGGGTCCTGTTAGAAGGATGGGGAGGGTTTGTAGGCTGGCAGGAACCAGGGTTGTGGCTGAGAGTAGGGTCTCTGGAGAGATGGAAAAAAAAGGGGAAGCCCTGTCAGGACCTGTAACTGACCTAACCCAACCCTTCTTAGCCCCACAAGGCTCTCAATCCCCTGTATTCTACAGGCTGCTCCGTGACCCCACCATGTCCTCTCCCACCACGAGTTCCCTGGATACCCCGCTGCCTGGTGAGTGACTCTCTTCCCCACCCAGCCTTTATCATACACTAGCAGAAGCTCACTGTACCCCTCCCGGATTCCACCCTCTTCCAGGAAATGGCCCCCCTCAGCCTGGCGCCCCTTCTTCTTCACCCACTGTAAAGGAGGAGGGTCCGGAGCCGTGGCCCGGGGGTCCGGATCCTGATGTCCCAGGCACTGATGAGGCCGGCTCAGCCTGCAGCGCGGACTGGGGTGAGACAGGGCCCAGAGACAGGGCCCTGGAGCTGATGTGGGGGCTTGGGGAGGGGTTTAGGAAGGGAGAAAGAAATAGAGATGGGAATGGGAGGCCCCTGATCTTTGCTTTTTGTTCTTGCTTTCTCCTTGACACATACATCTTTCTAAATTGCAATTTCCCTGAATGTGGGCAGCAACTCCTCTCTCCCTCCATCCTCTGGTGCTTTGCCCGGGGATCTCCTGTGGGCCCATCCCTCTGGTTCCTGTTTCTCCTTGTGGCCCTCTCATGGCCTCTGCCTACCCACCCCAGTCATCCCGGATCCCGAAGAGGAGCCAGAGCGCAAGCGAAAGAAGGGCCCAGCCCCGAAGATGCTGGGCCACGAGCTTTGCCGCGTCTGTGGGGACAAGGCCTCCGGCTTCCACTACAACGTGCTCAGCTGCGAAGGCTGCAAGGGCTTCTTCCGGCGCAGTGTGGTCCGTGGCGGGGCCCGGCGCTATGCCTGTCGGGGTGGCGGAACCTGCCAGATGGACGCTTTCATGCGGCGCAAGTGCCAGCAGTGCCGGCTGCGCAAGTGCAAGGAGGCAGGGATGAGGGAGCAGTGTGAGTGCAGTGGGAGGGGGCGGTGCCGGCCTGGCCCCCCGCCCAGCCCTGGGGTTCTGCTGAGGCCTGCATCCCCCTATAGGCGTCCTCTCCGAAGAACAGATCCGGAAAAAGAAGATTCGGAAACAGCAGCAGCAGCAGTCACAGTCACAGTCACAGTCACCTGCGGGGCCACAGGGCAGCTGCAGCTCAACCTCTGGGCCTGGGGCGTCCCCTGGTGGATCTGAGGCAGGCAGCCAGGGCTCCGGGGAAGGTGAGGGTGTCCAGTTAACAGCGGCTCAAGAACTAATGATCCAGCAGTTGGTGGCGGCCCAGCTGCAGTGCAACAAACGCTCCTTCTCGGACCAGCCCAAAGTCACGGTACTGCCCCCTCCACAACCTTGAGTGTGATGGTCCCAATGGGGTAGAGCCGGCTGGACCATCAGCCAGGGTGTGGGAGAGTGAGGCTCCAGAGGGCAGGGGTTTTGGGGGTAGGGTCCCCCAGGGTGCAGGCTTGGCCTCAAGATGGCCGCCCAGACTTAGGCTCACAAAGACCTGGGTGTGACCCTGGTCTCCTGTGTCCCAGCCCTGGCCCCTGGGCGCAGACCCCCAGTCCCGAGATGCCCGCCAGCAACGCTTCGCCCACTTCACGGAGCTGGCCATCATCTCAGTCCAGGAGATCGTGGACTTCGCCAAGCAAGTGCCTGGTTTCCTGCAGCTGGGCCGGGAGGACCAGATCGCCCTCCTGAAGGCATCCACTATCGAGGTAATGGTCCATCTGCCCACAAGGAACCCCAGAGATAGCTCCAGGACAGATGCTGGGAGCAGAGTTTAGCAAGACCAGTCCTTGCCCTTGTAGGATGACATTCCACGGCGAGTAGAGTCTTCTATGAGCCAAGGAGAGAAAGGAAAAAGGGTCTGAGGCTGAGAAGATTGAGGATCAGGCCAGAGGGGCTATTTTAGAGAAAAGTTGCCAAAAAGGCTTTTCAGAGGAGTTAGCATTTGAATCAAAGTAGGAATAACATGTAAGTATTGAGCGCCTGCTGTATGCCAGGCTCTATTCCAAGTGTTGGCATATGGGGCAAAGAACAAAGCAGATGAAACCCCCTGCTCCTATACCTTGTGCTCACCTGGGGAAAGAGTATCCTAAGGAGATGGGGATGCAGCATGTGCGGAAGCCCGAAGTGGAGAAAGAGCTCGGCCTGTCTCACGTGATGGCTGCACGCTGGTGTGGCTGAGAGAACAGGGGGAAGGGGACAAGGGATAATCCTGGTGAGATTAGACCCCCATTTGGGCCAAGAGGGGAGGGACTAGCAGCTGAAGGGTCACAGGGCTCGAGCTCCCCCTCCCGCTGCCGCCCTTAGATTATGCTGCTGGAGACAGCCAGGCGCTACAACCACGAGACAGAGTGTATCACCTTCTTGAAGGACTTCACCTACAGCAAGGACGACTTCCACCGTGCAGGTAGGGCCCAGGGGAGGCTTCAGGGAGGCTTGGCGCCCCTGCTGGCTGGAAGACCTGGGGCCAGCTCATCCCTGTTGGAGTCCCTGTTTCTTTATCTCCAAAGTCGGGGTGAGGGTTGAGCCAAGGTGAGAGTGAGGTAAGAGTGCATGTGCCGTGTGTGGTGGTGCACGCCTCTAGTCCCAGCTACTCAGGAGGCTGAGGAGGCCAGATTGCTTGAGGCTATAGTGAGCCGTGATTGTGCGACGGCATTCCAGCCTGGTGACAGAGGAGACCGTGTCTCTGTTTAAAAAAAAAAAGCATGTGTTCAGTGCCGACTCTGTACAGTGGGTTGCAGTGGAAGTTGAGACAGGAGGAGCCCTGTTACCACATCAGGCATTTTGGTGGGCATTAGGAAAAGCATCCCCCCACCCCAAAACGTGGTCTCACCCAAGGGAGGCAGGCAGGAGCTCGGTCCATTGTGAAGTGGGCAGCCTTCCTTACTGTCTAGGGGAGCACTGCTTCCTGCCCTCTGAGAGTGCTGACCTGGGTGGGTGGGCTTCTGGAAGAAGGCCTGGGCAGTGAGAGGCACTGCCTAGGAAAAGGGTGGGAGGAGTGTTGCTAGTGCTGCAGAGCATGCGCCAGGGCCTCACTCCCTCATTGTCCCACAATCTGTGGGGAACCTCTCTGTATTTCCCGACATCTGTCCGAACCCCATCCTCTCCCCTTCCTCTTACTCCGGCCCTTTCACCACCTGAGACGGTCCCAGTAACCCTTTTAGTATGAGCTTAGCAGGGCAGGGCTGCAGGGAAGCGTTTTTGGCAGAGGGGATCGGCAGTTGCAGAGGCCCTGAGGTTGGGGAGAGCTGGTGGTTTGGAGGAACTACAGGGAGGCCCAGGCAGCTGGAGCACAAGGAGATGGGGTGGAGAGGAGGTCAGGAATCCCACCCTACCCCTTCCCAGCCCCTCCTCTGCCACCACCCTGGAACACTGCCAGGGTCCCCTTGAGGGGCCGCCTGCCTCCACCTCTGCCTGATGGGGCTGCTCACAGCGCAGGCAGAAGGGTCCTGTCAGCACTTGAGGCTGCCCACATCCCTCCTCCGCTCAGAACCCTCCACGGCTCCCGTCTTACTGGGAGAAGAGCTGGAGTCCTCTCTGTGGCCCACAAAGCCCTTTAGGACCTGGCCTCGCCCACTCTCCGCCCTCGCTCCCATCCTCTCCCCCTCCTCCAGCCACTGTGGCCTCTTACTGGCACCCATCCAGCATGCTGCAGCCAAGGGCCTGTGTACTTGGAGTTTCCTCTGCCCAGAACTAGGGGGACCAACTGGTCCTAGTTTGCCCAGGACCTTCCCAGTTTTAACACTGAAAGTCTCATGGCCTGGGTAGCCCCCGTCCCAAGTCATGGGAACAGCAGTTGGTCACCCTCACAATCCCTTACCTCCTTCGGATTGGTCACTGCTCCAGCGTCACCCACAGCGCGGCCTTCCCTGCCCGCCTTGTATAAAATAGAACCGTGGCTCAGCAGGGCCCTTCACACTTCTCTGCACTGCCTGGTTCCATTGAACTCATAGCCCTCTGACAGGCTGGGCCTCTTCCTAATGTGTTTGTCTATGGCCTGTCCCCTAGGCTCTCAAATGTAAGTGCTGGAGCCTGGCACGTGGCAGGTACTCAGTGACATTTGATGAATGAATGAACAAGTCAGTTTTGGGAATGAGTTTGGAAACCTTGAGCAGTGGAAGCCAGCGCTGGGACCGACACGATGTGACCTAGGTTTTAAAAGCTTCCCTTTGCCTTTGTGAAGGGGACAAGAATAGGACTCAGGGAAGATGCAGCCACCGCCCAGGTGGGAAGGGAGGGTGGTGATAGGATAGTAGAAGATACTGAAGAAACATGCACCCTCATTATTCATTCCTTCACTGGGCAGCATGTGTGGCACACCGACTACATGCCAGCACTCTTATGGGCACGGGGCACAGGTGGACAGAAATGACAAGAACGCTGTAATTACTGCTATGTTCCCTGCCCCAGAGACTGTGGGCGGCGCCAGGGGCCAGAATGTGGGGCCCGGTTTCGGGCTGAGGGAGTCACCGGCTGCCTCCCGCCCCGCAGGCCTGCAGGTGGAGTTCATCAACCCCATCTTCGAGTTCTCGCGGGCCATGCGGCGGCTGGGCCTGGACGACGCTGAGTACGCCCTGCTCATCGCCATCAACATCTTCTCGGCCGACCGGCCCAACGTGCAGGAGCCGGGCCGCGTGGAGGCGCTGCAGCAGCCCTACGTGGAGGCGCTGCTGTCCTACACGCGCATCAAGAGGCCGCAGGTAGGGCCCCGCAGAGCCTCTGCGCAGAGCCAGCTACGCCCCGCGGCCCACGTGGTCCGTCCAGGCTGGGCTCCGCCAGCCGCACTGCCGTCTCCTCCGCAGTCTTTCCTCAGGCCCCACCCTGCTGGACTGGGAGCCAGGTCTAGTCCAAGCACAGAGGCGGGCCCCACGCCTGGTCGGGGAGGGACCCTCCTTTCTTTTGGGGTGGGCCGCCCAAAGCCTGGCAGGGCAGGGGCTCAGCCAGCGCCCACCTGCCTCCTCCCTCAGGACCAGCTGCGCTTCCCGCGCATGCTCATGAAGCTGGTGAGCCTGCGCACGCTGAGCTCTGTGCACTCGGAGCAGGTCTTCGCCCTGCGGCTCCAGGACAAGAAGCTGCCGCCTCTGCTGTCGGAGATCTGGGATGTCCACGAGTGAGGGGTCGGCCACCCAGCCCCACAGCCTTGCCTGATCACCCTCCAGCAGATAGACGCCGGCACCCCTTCCTCTTCCTAGGGTGGAAGGGGCCCTGGGCCGAGCCTGTAGACCTGTCGGCTCTCATCCGTTGGGATAAGCCCCAGTCCGGGTCCAGGAGGCTCCCTCCCTGCCCAGCGAGTCTTCCAGAAGGGGTGAAAGGGTTACAGGTCCCGTCTGCTGACCCTTCCCGGCTGCCCTCCCTCCCCAGCTTACACCTCAAGCCCAGCACGCAGTGCACCTTGAACAGAGGGAGGGGAGGACCCATGGCTCTCCCGCATAGCCCGGGAGACCAGGGGCCTTCCTCTTCCTCTGCTTTTATTTAATAAAAACTAAAAACAAAAACAGGAAAATAAAATATGAACACAAACCAGCCCGGAGCTGGAGTGCAAGATGGAGAGGGTGTGGGCTTCTAGGGACCTCAGTGACACCGGGTCCCTGAATCTGATTGAGCAGGTGGGACTGGGTGTCCCCAGGCTGTTGGGAAGGGTGGCACATAGGGTCCCAGTGCTGGGTGGTGTGTCGCCTGCTGTGAAGGTTCAGGACAGAGGCCTCAGCCTCAGGGTCACCTCCCTGGACAAGGTGAATCAGAACTCGCCCTTGAAGGATAAACAGGATTTAAGTGGATGAGGGGATCTGGACTTTTGTCCGAACAAAAAGTGTTTGCTGAGGCCTCCTGTGGGCCAGGCACCGGGTTGGCCATTCTAGAGATGGAGACATTCACCCAGTAAATGTTTCCGGAGCATTTACTATAGTCAGGCACAATTCTAGGCACTGGAAACATCCGTGAACAAGATAACCATCCTCCCTCCTATCAAGACTCGGGGGATGGGGACTTTAATGAGCGTGGCACTGTGGTGGGGCTAGAGGAAGTCAGGCAAGGTATCACAACAGAGGCAATCGCTGGGACCTAAAACAAGAGCCCGGGGGCTGGGCCTCCAAGTTGAGGGAACAGTACATGCAAAGTTTGAAAGGTGAGAGACACCAGGAGTTCAGAGCGAGCAAGCGACGAAGTTCTACAATTCTTCCTGCCCCTATGCCAGCCCTGAAGGAGCTGAATGAGCAATTCCAATCGAGGGCGAAAGGGAGGTTGTATGGAGGGATGGAACTTAAAGGTATATTTATTTGGGGCAGGGGACAGCGGAAGTGCGAGTAGTTAGAAACGATCATCTTATCCTAAGAGTAGTGTACCGGGCGCCCCATAAGTGTCCCTATCATGCGTTGTTGAGTCTAGTTTACATATAGGGAAACTGAGGCCAGGATGAAGGAGAACAGATGAAGCCAGGACTCTACCACTTATCGGCCAGCCTCTGCGGGGATCTCGGGCGTCAGGTCACCAGCTGGCTGCTGGGCAGCGACGGGGCAGGGCTCACTACACGGCCCCGGGGGGGGGGGGGGGGGACGCGGAGGATGCGCGCGCAACACCCGAGGGTGGGAGGAGAGAACAGAACCGCGGCGCGCACAGACCGCACGAGGTCGTGAAGGCAGCCGGGCGGAGGGGCGTGGCCTCGAGCGGATACGTCATGGGGAGGCGGAGTTAAGGGTATTTTTTCAGCAAGGGGGCGAGGCCACTTCGCAAGCTGAGGGGGCGGGGCCTGCCCTGCAGTCGAACAAGCGGGGCGTGGTCCGCTGACCAGTTGGGCGTGGCCTCGCCCGCACTTGGAAAGGCGGGGGCGTGGCCCGTGTCGGAGCGCCGAGGCTCTGGGCCTGCGCGCGCGGGAGTCAGGGGTCACGGCGGCGTAGGCTGTGGCGGGAAACGCTGTTTGAAGCAGGTGAGTAGAGGAAAAAAAGGGAGTTCGGGGCAGTGGGCCTGGTAGGGAACGGGGCTTGAGCAGCCAGGCACATAGATCTGAGAGACGGTTGCGAGGGCACCCCTTGGCCCGGGGGCGCGCAGGAGGGGGCAGGGGCCAGGGGTTTCCTGGGCGAGGGCGCGGGGACGAGCAGGAAAAGGCCGGGGTGGGGGTGGAATTCCTCGGCGGGCAGGGGGCGCATGCGCCGGGCACCGTGGGGAGGGACGTGGTCCGGGAGGAGCTGGGGGGACTGGGTGGTGCACGTGCGGGCTTAGTGTCATCCTGGATTCGCTGGGTGTTTGAGTACTCTGTGCCAGGCACTTTTCTGGAAGCAGGAACAAGTCGGAGAAGTCCCTGCCTCGGGAAGACAGACGATAGACAAGTGATGAATTTTAATATTAGCATCAGTAAAGCAGTGCTCTGGGGCTGTGAGATGCTCTCAGAAGGGAACTAACGCAGGGTAACGTGATAATGAGGGAAGAGCCTGCTGCTTTAGCTGGAGTGGTCCAGAATCGATCGCTCTGGGACCCTCAAGTGCAAAGCCCTGAGGTGGAAGGAACTTGGCGTATTTGTAGCAGGAGCCGAGAGGACGAGAGAAATACAGATGAGGTCGGAGTCATGATGGGGAACTAGATCCTATAGGGCCTTGTAAACCTTGGTATGGAATTTCTCCTTTATTCTAGGTTCAGCGGGGAGCCATGCGAGGGTTTGAGCGTGGAAACAACACGATTCGCCCCGTGTTTTGAAAAACTCACTGACCACTGAGTGGAAATTGGATTGTAGCAGGAATAAGAATGGAAGGAGGGAGATCTGTTAGGAGGGAGAGCGTCCTGCAGGCAGAGAGAATCAGGCTCAGGTTACCTTTGCGGGTGGAGCCAGGGGGACTGACTGATGGACTGGGCGTAGGAGCGAGGGGAAGAGTTCAGGATGACTCTTGGGTTTGTGGTTTGAGCAGCAGGCTGGATGGGGAAGGCCAAGGGAGAAGCAGGTTGGGGTTGCCGCTCTGAAGGCAAAGATTAGTGGGGGAGTGAGTGGGCAGGGTTTAGAGCGGAGCCAGGAGTGGGCAGGGCGATGTCAGTGCCTCGCCTCAGCCCTTCCACTCAAGGAACTTGTTGCCGCTGTCTACTCTTTTTTTTTTTTTGAGACAGAGTCTTGCTCTGTCACCCAGGCTGGAATACAGTGGTGCGAACTCAGCTCATTGCAACCTCCGCCTCCCGGGTTCAAGCGAGTCTCGTGCCTCAGCCTCCTGAGTAGCTGGAATTACGGGCGCCCGCTGCCACGCCCAGCTCATTTTTTGTATTTTTAGTAAAGATGGGGTTTCGCCGTGTTAGCCAGGCTGGTCTCAAACTCCTGACCTCAGGTGATCCACTCGCCTCGGCCTCCCAAAGTGCTGGGATTACAGGCGTGAGCCACCACGCACGGCCGCCTCTCCTCCTTCCTGTACTTCCCGCGACAGGTCTCTCTTCCCGCTAGAGAGGTTCCTTCCCTCCCCCTGAAATGCTCTTCCCTCTCTTATGTGTTTCTGACAGCTGCTCTTTGGACAGGCCCTCTGCTGAGCACTGGGGAGCCAATGATCATTCAGTTTGGTTGGGGAAGGACAGGAGATTTCAGTCCAGAGTGCGCTGAGCTATGGTGGAGCAGTGATAGTCTTTGGGAGCCAAGAGAAGAACCTGTGTGCTCAGTTTCAACTCACATGTCTTTTTTTTTTTGGTTTTTGAGACAGGGTCTTGCTCTGTTGCCCAGGCTGGAGTACAGTGGCACGATCTCGGCTCACTAACTTCCACCTCCCGGGTTCAAGCGATTCTCATGCCTCAGGCTTCCGAGTAGCTGGGATTACAGGTGCGTGCCACCATGCCCAGCTAATTTTTGTATTTTTAGTAGAGACAGGGTTTTGCCATGTTGCCCAGACTGGTCTCGAATCCCTGACCTCAAGTAATCCTCCCACCTCGGCCTCCCAAAGTGCTGGGATTACAGGTGTGAGCCACCACACCCGGCCTAAACTCATGTCTTGAAGTAACCGGACACTGTGCAGAGTGATGCTGAAGACCCCAACTTGGGCAAGATGCTGACTCCTTTTCTCGAGGAGCCCATAGGCTGAAAGGATCCCAGCTCTGTGTGCACACGTGCAATAACGAAAGTGGCACAAGGCATTGTGGGAACGCTGAAGGGCAGCTGGTCAGCTTGGAGGAGCTAAGCCTGAGCTGAGTCTCTGGATGCAGTGGAGTTTCATGCAGCGAACACTCCCTAAGGCCTCCTGGGGGCCCAGCTCTGTGCTGGGTGATGCTAAGATCCCAGAGGAGAGTCAGTCCTTGCTCTGCCATCCAGAGGTCCCTGGCTGGTAAAGGAGGAAGACATACGCCCAGGGCAGTCCAGAGACAGCGGTCACAGAGGCCTAGGGGAAGGACAAGGCCGAAAGCGTGCAGGTGAGCCTGGGCAACATAGCAAGACCCTGTCTCTACAAAAAATACAAAAGCTAGGCCGGGCACGGTGGCTCACGCCTGTAATCCCAGCACTTTGGGAGGCCAAGGCGGTCGGATCATGAGGTCAGGAGATCAAGACCATCCTGGCTAACACGGTGAAACCCCATCTCTACTAAAAATACAAAAAATTAGCCGGGCGTGGTGGTGGACGCCTGTAATCCCAGCACTTTGGGAGGCCGAGGCGGACGGATCACTTGAGGTGAGGAGTTTGAGACCAGTCTGGCAGACATGGTGAAAAACTCTACTAAAAATACAAAACTAGCTGGACATAGTGATGGGCGCCTGTAATCCCAGCTACCTGCGAGGCTGAGGCAGGAAAATCGCTTGAGTCCAGGAGGCGGAGGTTGCAGTGAGCAAGATCCTGTCCCAAAAAAATATATAAATAAAAATAAAGCTGTGAGATTGGATGAGGTCATTGAGGAAATGAGTGTCTCACTCATCGAGAAAACTCGTGTCTGGCCTGCAGCGAGCACGTGGTGTCATTTTATTGCTGAATCTCTGTTAAGTGCTTGCTACTGAAGGGTCGTGAGAGGGGCAGAGGACAGTGTTTGCCAAGCTCTCATCCTGTGCCAGGGCTGATGAGAGGGAACACACAGGGCTGCTCTGCCTCCACTAACAAGAGCCCTGGTTTTGCCCCTGCTGACACCGTCCCTCCCACCGCACCCCCGTAGCCACAGCCAACTGACCAAGGGCAGCCAGTCGGCTCCTTCCTTCCTCCAGCTTCGGCGATGACTCTGGGCTCCCACAAGCCCCTGCGCTTCCTCTGTCCCACCCGGGTCTCTCCCCGCAGATCGTCACTCCCTGTCCCTCTCTGGCTACTTGCACAACCGGAGCCAGAGCCACTAACTATGCTTGCTTCTTCCTGTAAGTCACACATGTACACGGTTGTCACCCAAAGAGTGCAAATGCAGAGTCAAAGTCTTCCTCACACAAAACCTCCTGCACACACTCACGGCTGCACTATTCACAAAAGGTGGAAGCAACCCTAATGTCCATCCACTGAAGAAGGGATACGTCAAACGTGTTCTAGCCATACTGCGGAAAAGTACTCAGCAAAAAAGGGACACAGCGCTGACGAAAGGCTGCCACACACATGAACGATGAACACATTCAGAGAAAGCAGCGAGACACAAGAGGCTGCATATTCCAAGATCCCATTTATAGGAAATGCCTAGAATAGGCAGATCCATGGAGACAGAAAGTTAGATGAGTGGCTGCCAGGAGTGGGGGCAGATGGGCCGAATGCAGGGAGAGAGCTAAAGGATTTAGGCTTTTTGGGGTGATGAGAGAGTTCTAAAATTGACTGTGGTGATGGTTGCCTAACTCTGAACATACTAAATACCGTTGAACTATATATACTTTAAATGGGTGAATTGTATAGTATGTGAATTATAGCTCAATAAAACAGTTAGCAAATGAAGTCTTCTACCCTGTCCCCCAGGAAACCAGTTTCTTAGCTCTCCTTGTAGAATGATGCATTAAAAGCAAATAGATTTATACATATGCTCTACATTAAAATAAAAAAGATGTCTACATACTCCCGGCATTAAAAGCAAAAAGATTTCCACATACTCTTCTGCCCACCTTGTAAAATTTTTACTATTTTCATTTTATATATTTCCCCCTTAATATTTTGAAAAGTTTCAAACCTGCAGAGAAGGTACAAATTGAGTACAGTGAACAGCCACGGCCCTTTGCCTAGATTCACTGGCTGTTGGCATGACACCTCATTTGCTTTATCCAAGCACATGCATATACCTGTACCTTTTGACCTTTTTTTGGCTGAACTGTTTGAAAGTTGTGGTCATCATGATACTTCGCCTCTGAAAACTCCAGCAGTTAACTTTTTTTTTTTTTTTTTTTTTTGAGATGGAGTCTTGCTCTGTCACCCAGGCTGGAGTACAGTGGTGCGACCTTGGCTCACTGCAACCTCTGCCTCCCGGGTTCAAGCGATTCTCCTATTGCAGCTTCCTGAGTAACTGGGACTACAGGCGCGCATCACCACACCTGGCTAATTTTTGTATTTTTAGTAAAGATGGGGTTTCACCATCTTTGCCAGGCTGGTCTTGAACTCCTGACCTTATGATCTACGTGCCTCTGCCTCCCAGAGTGCTGGGATTACAGGCGTGAGCCACCGCACCTGGCCTCTTTTTTTTTTTTTTTTGGTACAGTATTTTACTCTGTCATGCAGGTTGTAGTGCAGTGGGGCCGTCACGGCTCACTGCAGCCTCAACCTCCCCAGGCTCATCTGATCCTCAGCCTCCCGAGTAGCTGGGACTAAAGGTGTGTGCCACCACACCCTGCTAATTCTTGTATTGTTTATAGAGACGGGGTTTCACCATGTTGCCTAGGCTAATCTCAAACTCCTGGGCTCAAGCGATCCCCCTGCCTCGGCCTCAGATGTCCTGGGATTACAGCCGTGAGCCACCGTACCTGGCCTCCAGCAGTCAGCTCTTAAGAACAGGGATGTCCGCCTGCAGAACTACAGTGTCATTGTCATCATCATGTAGTTTAACATGAGACAGTGACGTTATCGAATAGACGGTCCTTACTTAGATCTGCCACGTGTCTCTCTAATATTCTTCAAAGCTATTAATAATTTCTTTTTTTTTTTTTCCCAAGACCGAGCCTCCCTCTGTTGCCCAGGCTGGAGTGCAGTGGCACTATCTCGGCTCACTGCAACCTCTGCCTCCCGGGTTCAAGCCATTCTCTTGCCTCAGCCTCCCGAATAGCTGGAATTACAGGCATGCACCACCACGCCCGGCTAATTTTTTTGTATTTTTAGTAGAGACGGGGTTTCATTTTGGCCAGGCTGGTCTCGAACTCCTAACCTGAGGTGATCTGCCCACCTTGGGCTCCCAAAGTGCTAGGATTACAGGCGTGAGCCACCATGTCCAGCCTGGTTTTTTTGTTTTGTTTTGTTTTCTTTTCTTTTTTGAAACAGAGCCTCATTATCACCCAGGCTGGAGTGCAGTGGTGCAATCTTGGCTCACTGCAACCTCCGCCTCCTGGGTTCAATCGATTCTCCTGCCTCAGCCTCCCGAGTAGCTAGGATTACAGGCACCTGCCACCACGTCTGGCTAATTTTTATATTTTTACTAGAGACAGGGTTTCACCATGTTGGCCAGGCTGGTCTCAAACTCCTGACCTCAGGTGATCCACCCACCTCAGCCTCCCATAGTGTTGGGATTACAGGTGTGAGCCACTGCGCCTGGCCAATAATTTCTTTTTTTTTTTTTTCCCCCACTCTTCTTGCCCAGGCTAGAGTGCAATGGCGCAATCTTGGCTCACTGCAACCTCCGCCTCCCAGGTTCAAGCGATTCTCCTGCCTCAGCCTCCCAAGTAGCTGGGATTATAGGCGCCCGCCACCATGCCCAGCTAATTTTTGTATTTTTTTAGTAGAGACGGGGTTTTCACCACGTTGGCCAGGCTGGTCTTAATCTCCTGACCTCAGGTGATCCGCCTGCCTCGGCCTCCCAAAGTGTTGGGATTACAGGCGTGAGCCACTGCACCTGGCCCATCATTTTACTTTTTTAATCGAAGTTCTAACCTAGGATAACACACATTGTCATGGCAACTTTTTCATTTTTTGAGACAGGTCTCGCTGTCTTGCCCAGACTGTATTGCAGTGGTGCAGTCATGGCTCACTGCAGCCTTCACCTCCCAGGCTCAAGTGATCCTCCCCTCCCACCTCAGTGTCCCGAGTAGCTGGGACTATAGGTATGCACCACCATGCTTAAGTAATCTTTAATTTTTTGTAGAGATTGATTGAGTCTCACCATGTTGCCTAGGCTAGTTTCTAACTCCTGGCCTCAAGTGATCATCCCACCTCAGCCTCCCAAAGTATTGGGATTACAGATGTGAGCCTCCTAGCCCAGGCAACTTACTTTTTCATGACATCGACAGTTTTAAAGATTACAGACCAGTGTTGTCACCCTTCACTTTGGATTCGTTTGTTTCTTTTTCTTGTTTTGTTTTGAGACAGAGTCTTGCTCTGTCACCCAGGCTGGAGCGCAGTGGCATGATCTCAGCTCACTGCAACCTCTGCCTCCCAGGTTCAAGTGATTCTCCTGCCTTAGCCTCCCAAGTAGCTGGTATTACAGGCACCCACCACCACGCCTGGCTAATTTTTATATTTTAGTAGAGACGGGGTTTCACCATGTTGGTCAGGCTGGTCTGGAACTCTTGACCTCAAATGGTCTAACCTCCTTGGCCTCCTAAAATGCTAGGATTACAGGCGTGAGCCACTGCGCCCAGGCTGTTTGTTTCCTAATGACTAGAATCAGGGTAAACGTTTTCTTAGACATTTTTTTTCAACATGAAAGATAAACTTGTGAGTGCACCACTGAGCGTCTTGCTTTATCTACTGAACAATGCCTCTTTGAGAACCTTTCCTATCAGTACACAAAGAGCTTCCTCGTTCCTTTACACAGTTGCATAGTATTCCATTGAACAGACTTAACATATTTAAATAGCCCCCTGAGGGAGGACAGTTAGGTGGTTTCCAGTCTTTGGGGATTTCAAATGATGCTTTTGGAAATAACCTTATAAATGCAGTTTTTCTTATGTGATAATATATCTACAGTGTACGTCCCTAGATGTGGGATTGCAGCCTCCAAACTTTTATGTTTGTAATTGAGGTGTCATTTATATGGCGTGCCATGTCCAGGTCTCCAGTGTACAGTCGGCTTTATAGTGTGTTTTATCACCCCAGAAACCCCCTCATACCCTTCCCAGTCTCATACCCTTCCCAGTCTCTCCTATCCTAGGAGCAGCCACTAGTCTGATTTCTAGCACTGTAGATCACGTTAATGTATTCTACAACTTTGTCTAAATGGTATTATACAATTTTTATGGAGGTAAAATTAGCCATTTTAAAGCAAACAATGGCTGGGCGTGGTGGTTCATGCCTGTAATCCCAGCACTTTGGTGAGGCCAAGGCAGGCAGATCACTTGAGCCCAGGGGTTTCAGACCAGCCTCAGCAACATGGCAAAACCCGTCTTTACCAAAAAACAATTGGCTAGGCATGGTGGCACGCAGCTGTCTTCATAACTACTCAGGAGGCCACGGTGGGAGGATCACCTGAGCCTGGGAGATCAAGGCTGCAGTGAGCTGAGATCATGCCACTGCACTCCAGCCTGGGCAACAGAGTGAGACTCTGTCTCAATAAAGAGAGAAAGTAATAAAGCAAAGAGTTCAGTTGGTACGTTCACAGTGTTGTACAACCATTACCTCTGTCTAGTTTCAAAACATTTCATCACCCCTACAGAAAACCCTATACTCCGTAAGCAGTCACTCCTCGTTCCCCCAGTGTGCACTTTGTGTCTGGCTTCTGCACAGTCTGCTTTCAAGATTCATCCGTGTTGCATGTCTGTCAGTAGCTGGCCCCTTTCTAATGCTGAGTGTCTGTTATGAACCTCCCTGAACATTTCTAACATATACTCCATCAGTTCAGAATTTTTCTGTGCTTATTTCAGGTCTAAGCTGTTGTACCAAGGAGCCCCCAAAACACAGTGGCCCAAGAAAGATACAAATTGATTTCTCCACATAATGCTTTGGAAGATAGGCAAGTGTGCAGGGTTGGCAGACAGCTTTGCTCTGGAAGGTTGTTGGGGAGCCCATTGTTGTCCCTGTCCTTGTGGTTGGCTCCCCCACTACACCCATGTTCCAGCCAGTGTGATGGGGAAGCGGGTGGGAGGATGTTCCAGTAGCTGCACACCTCATGATCACTCTCATTCCTGGAGGGAGGCCTTAGTCACGTGGCATTCCTGGCGGCACACACTGGGAAATGTAGTCTTTGGCTGGGCAGCCTGTGGCCGCTCCGGACACGCAGGGTTGGAGGGGTGTGTTCTATTGCAAAAAAGCAAAGCAAAGCCGGGTGCGGTGGCTCACACCCATAATCCCAGCACTTTGGGAGGCCGAGGTGGGCGGATCATCTGAGGTCAGGAGTTCGAGACCAGCCTGGCCAACATGGTGAAACCCCATCTCTATTAAAAATACAAAAAAAATTTAGCGGGTATGATGGTGGGCGCCTGTAATCCCAGCTACTTGGGAGGCTGAGCCAGGAGAATCGCTTGAAGCCAGGAGGCAAAGGTTGCAGTGAGCCGAGATCAGCCACTGCATTCCGGCCTGGGTGACAGAGTGAGACTCCGTCTAAAAAAAAAATAAGTAAAATAAAAAGGCAAAGTGAGGACTGGATATAGGGCAACCGTTATGAGATCCAGGGATGGACAGCTGACCTGCTCACCTGCCTCTTCCCAGCCACATCTAGGATCTGCCCTAGGTTCCAGTAATCCCCTCTGTCTCAGCCTGGACCCTGGGGGACAAGTACTTTGTTTTTGTTTGTTTGTTTTTTGAGACAGAATTTCACTCTTGTTGCCCAGGCTGGAGTGCAATGGCGCAGTCTTGGCTCACTGCAACCTCTACCTCCTGGGTTCAAGGGATTCTTCTGCCTCAGCCTCCCAAGTAGCTGGGGTTACAGGTGTGTGCCACCATGCCCAGCTAATTTTGTATTTTTTTTAGAGACAGGGTTTCACCATGTTGATCAGGCTGGTCTCAAACTCCTGACCTCAACGCCTTGGTCTCCCAAAGTGCTGGGATTATAGGTGCGAGCCACTGTGCCCGGCTGGGTACAGGTACTTTTTAAAAATTTCTTTCTCTGATAATTTCAAATTAACAGGAAGGTTGAAAGAATAAATAGTATAGGCCGGGCGCGGTGGCTCACACCTGTAATCCCAGCACTTCGGGAGGCCGAGGCGGGCGGATCATGAGGTCAGGAGATTGAGACCATAGTGAAACCCCGTCTCTACTAAAAATACAAAAAAATTAGGCAGGCGCAGTGGCGGATGCCTGTAGTCCCAGCTACTCAGGAGGCTGAGGCAGGAGAATGGCATGAACCCGGGAGGCGGAGCTTGCAGTGAGCCGAGATCGCGCCACCATACTCCAGCCTGGGCAACAGACCGAGACTCTGTCTCAAAAAAAAAAAAATAGTGTAACGAACACCTGCACGCCCTTTGCCCAGATCACCTCTTTCAACATACCGCCCTGTTTATGATTTGCATGCATGTTTCTTATCTCCCTTCTCTCTGTATACGTACACTCACTTTTTCTTTTTTTTTTTGAGACAGAGTCTCACTCTGTCACCTGGGCTGGAATGCAGTGGCTGGATCTCGGCTCACTGCAACCTCTGCCTCCCAGGTTCAAGCGATTCTCCTGCCTCAGCCTCCCAAGTAGCTGGGATTACAGGCACCAGCCACTACACCCAGCTAATTTTTTGTATTTTTAGTAGAGACAGGGTTTCACCATATTGGCCGGGCTGGTCTTGAACTCCTGACCTCGTGATTCGCCTGCCTCGGCCTCCCAAAGTGCTGGGATTACAGGCTTGAGCCACCATGCCCAGCCACACTCACTTTTTACAAAGAATTCCGAATACCTTGCAGACGTTATGGCCATTTACTCCTAAATACTTGAGTGTGTATCTCCTTAGAATATTCTTACTGAACCACAATAAAGTTACCCACTTAAGTTTAACCTGCATATAATCTTGTCTAATCAACCAGAGGATATATACTTTTTGTTTGTTTTTGTTTTTGAGACGGGGTCTTGCCATCTTGTCCAGTCTGGTCTCAAACTCCTGGGCTCAAGCGACCTCCCACCTTGGCCTCCCAAAGTGCTGAGATTACAGGCATAAGTCACTATGCCCAGTGAACTCTTTTGCTGTTTTTTTGTTTGTTTGTTTGGGTTTTATTTGGTGGTGGTGGTGGTAATTTTTTTTTTTTTTTTTTTTTTTTTTGAGACAGAATATTGCTGTGTGGCCCAGGCTAAAGTGCAGTGGCACGATCTCGGCTCACTGCAACCTCCACCTCTTGGGTTCAAGTGATTCTCCTGCCTCAGCCTCCCGAGTAGCCATAATTACAGGTGTGCACCACCACACCTAGCTAATTTTTTTGTATTTTTATTAAAGACAGGGTTTCACCATGTTGACCAGGCTGGTCTCGAACTCCTGACCTCAAGTGATCCACCCGCCTCAGCTTCCCAAAGTGCTGGGATTACAGCATGGGCCACCGTGCCTAGCTCTAGTCAACTTTTATATTGTATATCTTGTCAAAATACACCCCCAAAATAATAATTTTTTTTTTTTTTGAGATGGAGTCTCACCCTGTTGCCCATGCTGGAGTGCCGTGCCGCAATCTCGGCTCACTGCAAACTCTGCCTCCCGGGTTCACACCATTCTCCTGCCTCAGCCTCGCGAGTAGCTGGGACTACAGGCGCCCACCACCACGCCCGACTAATTTTTTTGTATTTTTTTAGTAGAGACGGGGTTTCACCATGTTAGCCAGGATGGTCTCGATCTCCTGTCCTCATGATCCACCTGCCTCCCAAAGTGCTGGGATTACAGGTATGAGCCACTGCTCCCAGCCTCCAAAATAATCTTTTATAGGTTGTAATTAAGAAAACACACGCCAGGTGTGGTGGCTCACGCCTGAAATCTCAGCACTTTGGGAGGCCAAGGCGGGTGGATCACTTGAGGTTAGGAGTTCAAGACCAGCCTGGCCAACGTGGTGAAACCCCGTCTCTACTAAAAATACAAAAATTAGCTGGGCATGGTGGCGCATGCTTGTAATCCCAGCTACTTGGGAGGCTGAGGCAGGAGAATTGCTTGAACTGGGTCCCGGGAGGTGGAAGTTGCAGTGAATCGAGATTGCGCCACTGCACTCCAGCCTGGGCAACAAGAGTGAGATTCTGTCTTCTTTTTTTTTTTTTTTCTGAGACGGAGTCGTGCTCTGTGGCCCAGGCTGGAGTGCAATGGCACGATCTCGGCTCACTGCAACCTCCGCCTCCCAGGTTCAAGCAATTCTCCTGTCAGCCTCCTGAGTAGCTGGGATTACAGGTGCCTGCTATCTCACCTGGCTAATTTTTGTATTTTTAGTGGAGATGGGGTTTCGCCATGTTGGTCAGGCTGGTCTCGAACTCCTGACCTCGTGATCCGCCCACCTTGGCCTCCCAAAGTGCTGGGATTACAAGCGTGAGCCATCGCACCCGGCCCTGATTCCATCTTTAAAAGAAAGAAAAAGAAAACACAAATATATAAAAGTAGCAGTCTGTATGTGGTTTGTGTTGTGTTTTGTTTGCTACTGTGGGTCCTGGACTGGGGGAGAAAGCGGGTTACTATAAACGGCATTTTGGAGACAGTTGGAGAAATTGGGAAAGATGCCTTTTATTTTATATCAACCTTGAGTCAGTGTTAAATGTCCTAAATTGTATCGTACTGTGCTCAGTGAAAGGAATTCCTTATTCTTAGGCACTATGTGCTAAAGTGTGGAGGGCTATGGGATCTGCAAGGAACTCTCAAATTACTCAGGAAAAGAAGTAACAATATGGTGTGCATACTGCACATGTGGGAGGGCAGAGAGAGGCGGTGAGAGAGCACACACAGAACACGCTGACCACTGTAGCCTGGGGAAGGGCATACAGGAGTTCTAGGCATTTGAGATTATTTCAAAGTATTTAGGTTGGTGCAAAAGTAATTGCAGTTTTTGTCATTTCAATGGCAGATGGCCTGGGCAGATGGGTGGTTGGTAGGCGAGGTATTGGAGACAGAGGTTTATGGGAAATAAAGAGATGTGCTAAGGCTGGGCACGGGGACTCACGCCTGTAATCTCAGCACTTTGGGAGGCTGAGGCAGGTGGATCACCTGAGATCAGGAGTTCGAGACCAGCCTGGCCAACATGGCGAAACCCCGTCTCTACTCAAAACACAAAAATTAGCTGGGTGTGGTGGTGGGCGCCTGTAATCTCAGCTACTCGGGAGGCTGAGGGGAGAATCGCTTGAACCTGGGAGGTGGAGCTTGCAGTGAGCCGAGATCATGCCATTGCACTCCAGCCTGGGTGATGAGCACAATTCCATCTCAAAAAAAAAGCGAGAGATGTGCTAAGGACCTAGTGTGATGAGAGAGAGGGTCAGGGAGTCGACTGGTCTGCTGCTGCAGTAGCTAACAATTGAGTGTCTGGAATGTGCTCCCACCCCACTGCCTGCAGGGTGCAGAGCTATGTTAGTATAGCCAGTCCAGAGTAGGAAAAGGCTCGTGGTCATGGTGGGTGCCTGGGATACCATGGAGAAGACGGGGTAAGAGGTGTCTGGTCAGAACCTCCACCAAGCTCCAACTTGCCCAACAGGATGGATGGCAAGCGGCGGCCAGGCCCAGGGCCCGGGGTGCCCCCAAAGCGGGCCCGTGGGGGCCTCTGGGATGATGATGACGCACCTCGGCCATCCCAATTCGAGGAGGACCTGGCACTGATGGAGGAGATGGAGGCAGAGCGCAGGCTGCAGGAGCAGGAGGAGGAGGAGCTGCAGTCAGTCCTGGAGGGGGTTGTAGACGGTAAGGCTTGGAGCTGGAAGCTTCTGCTGCCCACCGCATTGCCCCTGGCCTTGCCTTTGGTCCAAGAGTCAGCTGCAAAGCTGACCTGTGACCCCACTCTGGCCAATTTTGAATCCTACAAAGGACTGCCCTTCCACCCCATGCAGCCTGTGTGGCCTACAGTGATTCTGGCCCTGACCCTTGACCCCCATTCTCTTCCAAGTTTCCTGCCTGACCCAGACCACCACCTCTGCCTGGCTCCTTTCAGAATCACATGCCATCCTGGCCGGGAAAGACCATGACTCCATGCACTCCACTTCCTTCCCTTCCCCCACCAGGGCAGGTCCTACCATCAGCCATAGATCCTCGCTGGCTTCGGCCCACGCCACCAGCCCTGGACCCCCAGACAGAGCCCCTCATCTTCCAACAGTTGGAGATTGACCATTATGTGGGTGAGTTTAGGGGTTATGGGTGAGTGCTGGGGCCCTGCACTCCTGGGGCAGAGGCCGGGACAGGTCAGCCCCTCTGGCTCTGCCCCTCTGGTTGCCATAGAGCTGTAGTGACAGAACAGACCAGTGGGTGCCAGGGTTGTGGAGTGCGAAGCGAAGGTGACACAGGGTCAGCTTGAGGGAGGTGCTTGGAACGTTGAGCTGTTTTGCATACGTAGTGGCTGCAGCCTGTGCAAGGACCTCTGTGCCTTAAAATTCATAACACTAGACACGTAAACCAAAAGTCAATTTGACTTTTTTCTTTTTTGAGATGGAGTCTTGCCCTGTTGCCCAGGCTGGAGTGCAGTGGCGTGATCTCGGCCCACTGCAACCTCCGCCTCCCGGGTTCAAGTGATTCTCCTGCCTCGGCCTCCCAAGTAGCTGGGATTACAGGTGCACACCACCATGCCTGGCTAATTTTTGTATTTTTAGTAGAGATGGGCTTTTGCCAAGTTGGCTAGGCTGGTCTTGAACTCCTGACCTCAAGTGATCCACCCGCCTCGGCCTCCCAAAGTGCTGGGATTACAGGTGTGAGCCATTGCGCCCAGCCCAATTTGACTTTTTACAAGAATTTTTTTTTTTTTTTTTTTGAGACAAGATTTCCCTCTGTTGCCTAGGCTGGAATGCACCTGGCCAATAAATTTTTTTGTTTGTTTTTTTTTTAGATGGAGTCTCGCTCTTGTTGCCCAGGCTGGAGCGCAGTGGCACACTCTTGGCTCACTATGACCTCCGCCTCCTGGGTTCAAGCGATTCTTCTTCCTCAGCCTCCCAAGTAGCTGGGATTACAGGTGCCCGCCATCACGCCCGGCTAATTTTTGTATTTTTAGTAGAGACAGGGTTTCACCATGTTGGCCAGGCTGGTTTCAAACTCCTAATCTCAGGTGATCTGCCGACCTTGGCCTCCCAAAGTACTGGGATTACAGGAGTGAGTGACAGTGCCCCGCCTATTTTTTTTTTTTGAGACAGAGTCTCCTTCTGTCACCCAGGATGGAGAGCAGTGGCACAATCATGGTTCACTGTAACCTCAACCTCCTGGGCTCAAGTGATCCTCCCACCTCAGCCTTGGAGTAGCTAGGACTACAGGTGTGCACCACAATGTCTGGCTAAGTTTGTTTTTTTTTTTTTTTTGAGATGGAGTTTTGCTCTGTCACCTAGGCTAGAGTGCAGTGGCACGATCTGGGCTCACTGCAAGCTCTGCCTCCCAGGTTCTCGCCATTCTCCTGCCTCAGCCTCCTGAGTGGCTGGGACTACAGGCGCCTGCCCCCACTCCCGGCTAATTTTTTGTATTTTTAGTAGAGACAGGGTTTCACTGTTTTAGCCAGGATGGTCTTGATCTCCTGACCTCGTGATCTGCCTGCCTCGGCCTCCCAAAGTGCTGGGATTACAGGCTTGAGCCACCATGCCCGGCCTGGCTAACTTTTAAAAATATAGTTTTGGGCCCGGCATGGTGACTTAAGCCTGTAATCCCAACACTTTTGGAGGCTGAGGCAGGCTGATCACTTGAGGTCAGGAGTTCAAGACCAGCCTGGCCAACATGGTGAAACCCCGTCTCTACTAAAAATTCAAAAAATTAACCAGGTGTGGTGGCATGGGCCTGTAATCTCAGCTGTTCAGGTGGCTGAGGCACAAGAATCCTTTCAACCTGGGAGGTGGTTGAAATATAAATATATATAATATATTCTTTATATATTATATATTAATTTATATATAATTTATATATTATATATAATTTTTATATAGTTTATATATATTTTGTATATTATATACATTAATTTATACATTATATATTAATATATTTTATAGAGACAAATATATTTATTTATACATATAATGTGTGTGTGTGTGTGTGTATATATGTATATATATACACATTTTTTTTTCTTTTTTTTTGAGGCTGGGTCTTGCTCAGTTGCCCAGGCTGGTCTCAAAGTCCTGGGTTCTAGCGATCCTCCTGCCTTGGCCTCACAAAGCACTGGAATCACAGGTGTGAGTCACTGTGCATGGCCAGTTGTTTTTATCTTGTAATAAAAAAGAGGGGCCTCCCTGTAGATGTGCTGTGGAGAATGGATCCTGGGGGATGAGGGTGGAGATGGGAACCAGGACGGAGGCTGAAATGGACACAGGGAACGGTACAGGGGCAGGAGTGCCCCAGGCTGCAGGCCCCAAGGTATTTCGAGGCTGTGGAGGCACACCTCGGAGGACCCTGAGAGGCATGGCCGCTGTCTTACCCTGTGACCCCACAGGCCCAGCGCAGCCTGTGCCTGGCGGGCCCCCACCTTCCCACGGCTCCGTGCCTGTGCTCCGTGCCTTCGGGGTCACCGATGAGGGGTTCTCTGTCTGCTGCCACATCCACGGCTTCGCTCCCTACTTCTACACCCCAGCGCCCCCTGGTGAGTGGCCCCTACCCAGCCCCTCCCCGAGCCAGTGGAGCCCCCTGCACCCCTGACTATCCCTCCCACACCAGGTTTCGGGCCCGAGCACCTGGGTGACCTGCAACGGGAGCTGAACTTGGCCATCAGCCGGGACAATCGCGGGGGGAAGGAGCTGACTGGGCCGGCCGTGCTGGCCGTGGAGCTGTGCTCCCGAGAGAGTGAGTGCTCCCCCGGGATCAGCGGGTTGGGGGATCCCCTCGGGAGGCCATTGGCTAGTCCCAGCTTCTTCCATCCGCAGGCATGTTTGGGTACCACGGGCACGGCCCCTCCCCGTTCCTGCGCATCACCCTGGCGCTGCCACGCCTCGTGGCCCCGGCCCGCCGTCTCCTGGAACAGGGCATCCGTGTAGCAGGCCTGGGCACGCCCAGCTTCGCGCCCTACGAGGCCAACGTCGACTTTGAGATCCGGTACGGCCTCTGCCTCACTTCTCCAGCCTCTATCCCCACCCTCAGGCAGCCCCTGTCCACTGACTCCCGGCCCCCTCCAGGTTCATGGTGGACACGGACATCGTCGGCTGCAACTGGCTGGAGCTCCCAGCCGGGAAATACGCCCTGAGGCTGAAGGAGAAGGTGCAGGGCTTCCCAGGGCAGGGCGGGGTAGGGAGCTGGTACCCTGCTGCCACCGCTGACCCACCCATGCCCACAGGCTACGCAGTGCCAGCTGGAGGTGGACGTGCTGTGGTCTGATGTGGTCAGTCACCCACCGGAAGGGCCGTGGCAGCGCATTGCACCCTTGCGCGTGCTCAGCTTCGATATCGAGTGCGCCGGCCGCAAAGGTCTGTCCCTGGGCCCGTACTCCTGCCCGCTTCATTGATGTGCCAGGTGGAGGGTCCGGAGGGCAGGTCCGGTGGAGGGAACGGCAAGTGTGAAGGTGCGGGGGTGGAGCACCCCAGCCCGTGTGGCCAGATGGAGTGAGCACAGAGGGTGTGGAGACGGCCTGGAGGTGAGAGCGGAGCAGGAGCCAGGGTGAGCCACGTAGGGCCGGCAGGCAACGGGGAAGCCCTGGGGAGATGGGAGGTGCAGCCTCCCTGCTGTGTTGGGAGTGAGGGGCAGGAGTCAGGCCCCTGCATCCTTCTGCCTCGCAGGCATCTTCCCTGAGCCTGAGCGGGACCCTGTCATCCAGATCTGCTCGCTGGGCCTGCGCTGGGGGGAGCCAGAGCCCTTCCTACGCTTGGCGCTCACCCTGCGGCCCTGTGCCCCCATCCTGGGTGCCAAGGTGCAGAGCTACGAGAAGGAGGAGGACCTGCTGCAGGTAGCTCTCGCTCCACGCCCCACACCATTTCCCGGGGTCCCCGCCAGCCTCCACGTCCTGAGCCATCAGCCCCTGGGTGCTGTGACACCCATGTCTGTGGGTCTGGGTGGGCGTCTGTGGGTCTGGGTGGGCCCCTGTGCACTTAGGCTTGAGCACTTCTCCTCTGGGTTCTGCAGGATTTTTAGGGGTGGCTGGGGTTCTAGAACATTCTGGAAGTGGGGGAATCCGAGGCAGGGCAATCACCAGGGTGACCCAGTGTGCTCCCACCCCCAGGCCTGGTCCACCTTCATCCGTATCATGGACCCTGACGTGATCACCGGTTACAACATCCAGAACTTTGACCTTCCGTACCTCATCTCTCGGGCCCAGACCCTCAAGGTGAGGGCTGGGCAGGTGGGAGGCTTTTCTCAGATGCCCCAGGTGTGGCCTCTGGGCCCTGGGCCTCCTTCCCACTCCCTCTCCACATGGCTTGGTGCATCTTGCTCTGTGTGCCTCAGCCCATTGCCTGCAGGGGCAGCCTAGGCATGGCCCTGCCCTGCTCCAAGTCGGAAAAGTTACTGTGGCTTTTGTCGGAGGCAAGGAGGGCGTTACGGTGGCGGTGGAGTAAGAGAAGGCTGTACATTCAAGGTCGGACTGAAGTTTGCACGGGTTCAACAAGCCATGAAGCAGCCACTGAATCCCAGTCTTCCTTTAGGTTATATCAGCATAAGGAAAAGAATCATAATGAAGGAGGAGGAGAGGGGGAGTGTGTTGATGGATGGGGCAAATTCGGGATGCTTGTTGAGTCTGGGCGTGTGTAAGGGTGGATTCCTCTGCCCGAGTTGCTGTAACAAAGAGCCACAGACCAGGTGGCTGAAAACAGCAAAAGGTCATTGTCTCACCGTCCTGAAGGCTGGA
This sequence comes from Pongo pygmaeus, assembly GCF_028885625.2. NCBI lineage: Eukaryota > Metazoa > Chordata > Mammalia > Primates > Hominidae > Pongo > Pongo pygmaeus. Next base: position 56,493,477 of record NC_072393.2, read on the forward strand.
AAGTCCACAACCAAAGTGTCAGCGGGCCTGCTTCCTTCGGGGGCTGCAAGGGAGGACCAGTTCCCAGCCTCTCTCCTTGGCTTGCAGACGGCCATCGTCCCCCTGTGCCTCTTCACACCGTCTTCTCTCTGTGCGTGTCTGTTTCCACATGTCCTCCCTTTTTTTTTTTTCGAGACAGAGTCTTGCTCTGTCTCCCAGGCTGGAGTGCAGTGGCGCGATCTCGGCTCACTACAAGCTCCGCCTCCCAGGTTCGTGCCATTCTCCTGCCTCAGCCTCCCAGGTAGCTGGGACTACAGGCGCCCGCCACCACGCCTGGCTAATTTTTTGTATTTTTAGTAGAGATGGGGTTTCACTGTGTTAGCGAGGATGGTCTTGATCTCCTGACCTTGTGATCCGTCTGCCTCGGCCTCCCAAAGTGTTGGGATTACAGACGTGAGCTACTGCACCTGACCCCTTTTCTTTTTTTTCTTTTTTTGAGACAGAGTCTCACTGTGTCGCCCAGGCTGGAGTGCAATGGCGCAATTGAGGCTCACTGCAACCTCCACCTCCCAGGTTCAAGCATTTCTCCTGCCTCAGCCTCCCAAGTAGCTGGGATTACAGGCATGTGCCACCACACCCTGCTAATTTTTGCTTTTTTGTTGTTGTTTCTTGAGATGGAATTTCGCTCTTGTTGCCCAGGCTGGAGTGCAATGGCACGATCTCGGCTCACCACAACCTCTGCCTCCCGGGATCAAGTGATTCTCCTGCCTCAGCCTCCCAAGTAGCTGGGATTATAGGCACCCGCTTCCATGCCCGGCTAATTTTGTATTTTTAGTAGACAGGGTTTCTCCATGTTGGCCAGGCTGGTCTCGAACTCCCGATCACAGGTGATCTGCCCACTTTGGCCTCCCAAAGTGCTCACATTACAGGCGTGAGCCACCGCGCGTGGCCTATTTTTGTATTTTTTTTTTTTTTTTTTTGTATTTTTTTTTTTAAGTAGAGACTAGGTTTCATCATGTTGGCCAGGCTGGTCTCCATCCTCACCTCACTCAGTTGATCTGCCCACCTCAGCCTCCCAAAGTGCTGGGATTACAGGTGTGAGCCAGTGCACCTGGCCCACATGTCCTCTTTGTGTAGTGACACCGTTGTGAGGTGGGGGCCCACCCCAGTGACCTCATCTTCACTTGATCCCCTGCAAAGACATATTTCCAAATGAGGTTGCGTTCTGAGGGGCCGGGGCTTAGGACCTCAACGTCTTTTGGGAGAACATGGTTCAGCCCTTAATGAGGTATATTGCCTTATTTTCCTGCTTTTCTCTATGTCTGGCCAGCTTGGTAATGGAAAAACAAAACAGGCTGGGTGTGGTGGCTCACGCCTATAATCCCAGCACTTTGGGAGGATGAGGCGAGAGGACTGATGGAGCCCAGGAGTTCAAGACCAGCCAGGGCAACATAGCAAGACCCTGCCTCTATTAAAGAGAAAACAAGAAAAAATCCATTCTAAAAAAACAGAACAAACTCTTAGGACCCCCAGTGTACATTCCACAGCGTGGCGCTGATGCCTGGGCCACGGTACTCCTCCTCCCCTTCCCTGGGTGCCCCTCACCCTCTGCCTGGCCCAGCTCTGGCTTCTGGCCTCAGTCTCCACCAGGCTGGGCCCCAGCACCCTGCAAGGCCCCCTCCAGCCAGGCGCCCTCCAGCGCCCTCAGCATCCATCTCAGCCCAGCTCTACGCCTCCTCCTGCCTCTGCCCCCACCTGGCCGCCTGCTCACAGTGTCCCCAAATCTCTTCCTGTTTCCTGCCTAGGTACAGCCCGCGGACACTGGGCTCCGTCCTTGGGCCCCTGACTCTCGCTGTCCCAGCCTCGGCTGCAGCTTCGTCCTCACTCCAGACTCCCTCCCCACCCTCTAGCCACTCACACCCAGCCCCAGACCGTCTTTCTGCCCCCAGGCTTGCTATAAGGATGTTGTGGTCGGTCTCAATCTCCGTTCGTCTGGCTGATGTGATGGGGACCCGCAGCCTGCTGCACACCCTGCCTCTCCTCCTCAGGTACAAACGTTCCCTTTCCTGGGCCGTGTGGCCGGCCTTCGCTCCAACATCCGGGACTCTTCGTTCCAGTCCAAGCAGACGGGCCGGCGGGACACCAAGGTGGTCAGCATGGTGGGCCGCGTGCAGATGGACATGCTGCAGGTATGGGCGGGAGGTGGGGTGTGTCCCTGTCCTTGGAATGCCCACTGCCCAGGCCCTCAGCCCACCGGCCCACTCACCCACCCACCTAGGTGCTGCTGCGGGAGTACAAGCTCCGCTCCTACACGCTCAATGCCGTGAGCTTCCACTTCCTGGGCGAGCAGAAGGAGGACGTGCAGCACAGCATCATCACCGACCTGCAGGTGCCTGCTGCCTCCCTGACCTCTCACCCCAACCTCTGACCTCCACCTCACCCTTCCCTGGCCTCTGACCTCAACTTCACGCCCCCATGTCTGACCTCACTCTTTGACCTGCTGTTATGACCTGTGACCTTGGTCACTATGACCTTGACTCTGCTTTCCTGGCCTGACCACAGGTGCACGGTGGCCTTCAGGCTGCTCCCTCCCCTCCCTCCATCCCCACCCAGACCCTGATGACTTGGAGGCCGCTCCTGCCCGCCTCACCTCCCAGGCCCTCCCCAGGCTACCTCACCCTGACCCCCACTTCCTCCTCCTGCTCCGCCTCCCACCCCCAACCCCTGGTCCCTGACCCCATCCGTGCCCATCCCCAGAATGGGAACGACCAGACCCGCCGCCGCCTGGCTGTGTACTGCCTGAAGGATGCCTACCTGCCACTGCGGCTGCTGGAGCGGCTCATGGTGCTGGTGAACGCCGTGGAGATGGCGAGGGTCACTGGCGTGCCCCTCAGCTACCTGCTCAGTCGTGGTCAGCAGGTCAAGGTTGTATCCCAGCTGTTGCGGCAGGTCAGTAGCCGAGACTTGTCCTCACCACCCCCCACCAGGCACGTCTCTGGCCCCCTCCAGGCAATGGCATCCTGGATGCACTTTTTCTCCCCACTCCCAATCTGCACGGCCCCGCCTATACCCACTCCATTTTCCACCTTCTCCCCTCCCAGGCCATGCACGAGGGGCTGCTGATGCCCGTGGTGAAGTCAGAGGGTGGTGAGGACTACACGGGAGCCACTGTCATCGAGCCCCTCAAAGGGTGAGGCCCCAGGCTGGGTGCAGTTTTTACCTGTAATCTCTGGGAGGCTGAGGTGGGAGGATCGCTTGAGCTCAGGAGTTTGAGACCAGCCAGGGCAACATAGCGAGGCCCCTGCTCCACAAAATTTTTTTATTTTTATTTATTTTTATTTTTATTTTTTTGAGACAGAGTCTCACTCTGTCGCCCAGGCTGGAGTGCAGTGGCGCAATCTCGGCTCACTGCAAGCTCTGCCTCCCGGGTTCACGCCATTCTCCTGCCTCGGTCTCCCCAGCAGCTGGGACTACAGGCGCCCACCACCACGCCTGGCTAATTTTTTTTTTTTTTTTTTTGCATTTTTAGTAGGGACGAGGTTTCACTGTGTTAGCCAGGATGGTCTCGATCTCCTGACCTCGTGATCCACCTGCCTCGGCCTCCCAAAGTGCTGGGATTATAGGCGTGAGCCACCGTGCCCGGCGGAAAAAATATTTAAAAATTAGCCAGGCGTGGTGGTTCATGCCTGTAATCCCAGCTACTTGGGAGGCTGAGCTGGGAGGATGATGAGCGCAGGAGGTGGAGGCTGCAGTGAGCGATGATTGCGCCACTGCCCTCCAGCCTGGGCGACAGAGCAACACCCCAGCCCTAAAATAAATTAATAGGCCAGGCACGGTGGCTCACGCCTGTAATCAATCCCAGCCCTTTGGGAGGCCAAGGTGGGCAGATCACAAGTCCAGGAGATTGGGACCATCCTGGCTAACACGGTGAAACCCTGTCTCTACTAAAAATACAAAAATTAGCTGGGCATGGTGGCGGGCGCCTGTAGTGCCAGCTACTCGGGAGGCTGAGGCAGGAGAATTGCTTGAACCCAGGAGGTGGAGGTTGCAGTGAGCTGAGATTGCGCCACTGCACTCCAGCCTGGGTGACAAAGCGAGACTCCGTCTCAAAAAAAAAATAATAAAATAAAATAGTAGGTTAATTAATTATATATATATATTTTTTTCTTTTTCTTTTTCTTTTGTTGACTCAGGGTCTCACTCTGTCACCCAGGGTGGAGTGCGGTGGCATGATCTTGGCTTACTCCACCTCCCAGACTCAAGCGATCCTCCTGCCTCGGGCCCCTGAGTAGCTGGGACCACAGGCGTGCACCACCACACCTGTCTAATTTTTAAAATTTTTTTTGTAGAGATAGGGTTTTGCCATGTTGCCCAGGCTGATCTGGAACTCCTGAGTTCAAGCGATCCTCCTGCCTCAGCCTCCCAGTGTGCTGGGATTACAGGAGCGAGCACTGCTCCCAGCCAATGAATGATTTTTTTTTTTTTAAAGGGTGAGGCCACAAGACAGGGCAGGGGGCGGCATGGGAACTCCTAGCCCTGACTGCCCGCCGCGGCTGCTCCCCTCCCAGGTACTACGACGTCCCCATCGCCACCCTGGACTTCTCCTCGCTGTACCCGTCCATCATGATGGCCCACAACCTGTGCTACACCACGCTCCTGAAGCCCGGAGCTGTGCAGAAACTGGGGTATGGTGCCCAATTCAGCACGTGTCCCCTGAGGCCCACCTGGGCCTTCCCTTGCGGGGCTCAGTCTGGTGGGGGGATAGGCACAAGCCCAGAGATAGTGGGGAGTGGAGGGGTGCTTGAGGGGCCTGCGTGTGCTCATGGCCAAGGCCAGGACCGTAGGGCAGAGGTGGGCTGGAGGAGGAGGGTGGCCGGCAGTCACCCCACCATCTTCCAACCCAGACTGACTGAGGATCAGTTCATCAGGACGCCCACCGGGGACGAGTTTGTGAAGACCTCAGTGCGGAAGGGGCTGCTGCCCCAGATCCTGGAGAACCTGCTCAGCGCCCGGAAGAGGTGAGCCCTGGAGATCCCCTGCTTGTTGGAGCTCAGACCTGCTGGGGCCTCTGGGCAATCCCTGTCCCTCACTGGGACACCCCAGGGCTGCCCGGCCATCCTGCCCTCAGCTGTGCGTGAATTAGCACAAGGCATCCCCTCCTGGCAGCTTCCTTTTGCCCCCTTGGCCAGAAGCTTCTGTGCAGTGCACAGTACGCCCAACTGTACGTGGCACTCACTTCCAGAAAGGAGCCCTGACCAATGTCCAGGCGCCGCCTGAGTGCTTTACCTGTGTTCCCTCGCAGGGCCAAGGCCGAGCTGGCCAAGGAGACAGACCCCCTGCGGCGCCAGGTCCTGGATGGACGGCAGCTGGCGCTGAAGGTGAGCGCCAACTCCGTATACGGCTTCACTGGCGCCCAGGTGGGCAAGTTGCCGTGCCTGGAGATCTCACAGGTGAGCACTCGGTCCCCTGGAAGGCAACTGGGGGCAGATGGGCCCCCTGTGTAGGAGACCAGGGCTCCATGTGGGGGACCTGTATCCAGAGGACTGGGCGCCCCAACTTACTGGCCTTCTAGAGAGAGGATGCCAACGTGGCTTGAGCAATTGGTCCATTCCTTCACTCAGCAAATGCCTAGTGAGCACACACTGTGGTCAGGGCTGACTCTGTGCCCTGGTGATACAGAGGGGAACAAAATGGATGAGAGTTCCTGTCCCTGTCAGCTTGCAGCCCAGTGGGGACACTGACAGGTCCGTGATAAAACGTGTTTAGGACACAAGTGGTGCTACGAGCTTTGCAGCCGGATAAAGCAGGAGGTGCGGACTGTGGGGGAGTGATGGGGCTGGGCGGGACTCACCACTCTCAATAGGTGACGCTCACACAGAGGCCAAGGGACATGGGGAGGGAAGCCATTCACCGTCCCCACGGCAGCATCCCGGTCTGCCTACCCATGGCAGCTCTGCTGCTTGAACAGAAAAACAGATTCTTTGAAACCACAGAGGGCCTGAGTTTCCGAGATTTTGCCAAGCTGGGGTCAGTGCCCCAGCTCCTGGCATATGAGGGCCTCGGAAGGGTCTTCCTGTCCAGCCTTCTCCCCTGGGACTTGAGTCTTGGCCCATTCCAGGCCAGTAGTTGTGCCGCTCTGCTTGGTTACCTCTAGCCACGGGGAGCTCCCTCTCTGGCTGGGCACTGTGCCACTTTTCACAGGCTCTGGGTGGAAGGCTTGGATGAATTCTCAGTGGGTGGGGCCTTTGCACACACCTACCCACCCACAGTTCTGGGGGACCCCAAAGACCACTCAGGTTCAGTAATTCGCTAGAAGTACTCAGAGAGCAGAAAAGCTCATTCTCATGGTTATGATTTAATACAGCGAAAGGACACAGATTAAACTCAGCAAAAGAAAGAGGTGCACAGGGCAGGGTATAGGAGGGACCAGGCGTGTCTTCCAGTTGTGCTGTCCCAGTGGAGTTGCCAGGATGGCCCTCCTTTCTCCCAGTGTTGATGCGTGGCTGCACACATGCAGCATTGCCAACCAGAGGCTCTCACCCAAGCTTTGGGGTCCAGGGTTTTTCTTGGGTGTCAGTCCTGTAGGCATGGAGCACCCTGTGACTGGCCTGAATGACTCCATCATCCCCAGGCCCCTCAGCAACCCCCAGAGGTCAAACTGATACTGCATGGCCCAGGGCCCTACCATAAACCATGTTAGTGTCAACTGCCTGGTGTGGTTCAAAGTCCCAGGTACACAAACACCTTTTTTTTTTGAAACAGAGTCTCACTCTGTCGCCTAGGCTGGAGTGCAGTGGCACAATCGTGGCTCACTGCAGCCTCAACCTCCCAGACTCAGGTGAGCCTCCCACGTTAGCCTCCTAAGTGGCTGGGACTGCAGGCACGCACCACCTATTTTTGTTATTTTTTGTAGAGATAGGGTCTCGCCATGTTGCCTAGGCTGGAACAGAGACACTGTTATCAGGCGGGATATTCTAGGGGCTTAGACTACAGGAGCCAGGCAAGAGCCAGACCTTTCTTTGTACAAAGTGAATTGCTCACTGCATGCTCCCAACTCCCCTCTGCCTTTCACAGTCCCCAGCTGCCTCCCCAGCCTCCTTGGTGGAAAGGGGTGGCTGTGTGGACATCAGGCCCCAACCCTGAAGCAGGGGTCAGGCCAAGAGAGCACGGCTTGGCCCTCCCCTGGGGCTGCCTCTTACCAATCCTGTGTCTCTGTCTTTTCTCTCTCAGCCGCTTTCCTCTGTCACTGTTCTGTTTCTGTCTCTTGACCTCCTTCCTTATTTCTGTCTCTCAAGCTTACGGGAGCAAGAGGTGGAATAATAAAAATGCAATGAATAGGCTGGGTGCGGTGGCTCACACCTGTAACCCCAGCACTTTAGGAGGCCGAGGCAGGCGGATCACGAGGTCGGGAGTTCAAGACCAGCCTGGCCAACATGGTGAAACCCTGTCTCTACTAAAAATACAAAAAATTAGCCAGGAGTGGTGGCAGGTGCCTGTAATCCCAGCTACTCGGGAGGCTGAGGTAGGAGAATCGCTTGAACCCAGGAGGCAGAGGTTGCAGTGAGCCAAGTTTGCGCCACTGCACTCCAGCCTGGGCAACAGAGCAAAACTCCGTCTCAAAAAAAAAAAAAAAAAAAAGTAACGAATTACAGTGTTCACGCCTGTAATCCCAACACTTTGTGACACTGAGGAGGGAGGATCACTTGAGGCCAGGGGTTTGAGACCAGCCTGGGCAACATAGTGAAACCCCGTCTCTACAAAAAATACAACCAAACAAAACTAGCCAGGCGTTGTGGTTGATGCCTATAGTTGGAGCTACTCAGGAGGCTGAGACGGGAAGATGGCTTGAACCCAGCAGTTTGAGTTACAGTGAGCTGTGATGGCATCACTGCACTCCATTCTGGGTGACAGAGTTGAGACCCTGTCTCTTTTTGTTTGTTTGTTTGTTTTGAGATGGAGTCTCCCTCTGTCACCCAGGCTGGAGTACGATGCTACAATCTCAGCTCACTGCGAACTCCGCCTCCTGGATTCAAGTGATTCTCCTGCCTCAGCCTCCTGAGTAGCTGGGATTACAGGCACCCGCTACCACGCCTGGGTAATTTTTGCATTTTTAGTAGAGACGGGGTTTCACCATGTTGGCCAGGCTGGTCTTGAACTCCTGACCTCAGGTGATCCACCTGCCTCGGCCTCCCAAAGTGCTGGGATTACTGGTGTGAGTCACCACGCTTGGCCACTTGTCTCTTAAAAAAAAAAAAAATTACTGAATCATTTCAGGAAAAGATTACAAAGGAAAGAAAAAGGAACATAGGACAGGTGGAACAAGTAAAAGCTAGACAGTAAAGTGATAGACGTAAGCCCAGCTATATCAGTAATTACACTAAATGTAAATGGACAAAATGCTCTAGTTAGACAGATTTCCTGACTGGATCCACACAAACAAAAACAAAAGAATCACACCCATCTCTCCTTGGTGTCCCCACCCCCAGCCTCAGGTTTGGTTGTTTTTTTGTTTTTGTTTTTGTTTAAGTATTTTTTAGGGGGGTGTGTGTGTGTGTGTGTGTGTGTATTTTTAGTAGAGATGGTGTTTCACCATGTTGTCCAGGCTGATCTCGAACTCCTGACCTCAAGTGATCCAGCCACCTCAGCCTCCCAAAGTGCTGGGTGTACAGGCATGAGCCACCGCGCCAGCCAGTTTTCTTAATTCTAAAATAAGACAGTGGGTTTCTCAATGGTTTCTTAGTCGGGGTGGTGCCACCCCCTGCCCTGGGGGGCATTTGTCATTGTGTAGGTAGGGCCAGTTCTGGTGGTACAGGGATGGGGGTGGCACTGCTGGCTTCCAGGGATGTAGCCGGCTATGTCAGTGGTCCTGTACCACAGAGAGCTGCCCAGAATGTCAATGTGAGGGAAACACTGAGCCAGTGGCCTCTTCAGGCCGCAGTCTTTCCAGCATGCATTTGATGTAGTCACTTCCTTGTGCGTGCCCAGAACTCTGAGCCAGGGAACCCACTTCTTTCCACCTGACCATTGAGGAGCCGCCTCGTAGTCCCATTTTGCAGATTTGGAAACTGAGGCCCAGGAGGGGCAGAGTGGCTTGTGCATAAGCCCATGCCACTGGGAAATGGCAGAGGTGGGACCCCTCCCCCGCCGGCCCACGTTCACTGCACATGGACCCCAGGGCTTCACTCCACATGATTCTCTCCCCGACAGAGCGTCACGGGGTTCGGACGTCAGATGATCGAGAAAACCAAGCAGCTGGTAGAGTCTAAGTACACAGTGGAGAATGGCTACAGCACCAGCGCCAAGGTCGGGGGCCACCCACCTGCTGCCCTGAGATGGGCCCAGGGCAGGTGGGGGGATGCAAGCCAGGCCGGACCCCCATGTCCCCGTGCCTCCTGGTCACACCCTGCCTACTCTCCTGTTGCATGCTTGGGTCCCGTTGTCATTAGCCACCCGTGCCCCCCTACACCAGTAGTTGACAGAAGGGACCCTGCTTCTCACACACACACATCCCTGCCGCCCACAGGTGGTGTATGGTGACACCGACTCCGTCATGTGCCGATTCGGCGTGTCCTCGGTGGCTGAGGCGATGGCCCTGGGGCGGGAGGCCGCGGACTGGGTGTCAGGTCACTTCCCGTCACCCATCCGGCTCGAGTTTGAGAAGGTGCGTGGCTGGGTCAGGGGCTCTGCATTTAGGTGCCCTCATCAGGGTACTCAGGGCGTCCCATTCTTTGGGTTCACAAAAGCCACAGTGTGAAGGGATTTTGCTGCTTAGATTCTCCTGAGGCTGGGGCCTTGGTTTTGGAAGCCTCCGAGGCCTTGGGCTTTGTTACACTGGATGGCATCTGTTCTTTGAAAACCCTGTCACAGTGTCCCTGGTTTTGAGGTTTCCCAGTACCTGTCAGCTGCCCTCCACGCAGGGACCCTGATGGGGGTGCATCGTAGGTCTATGCAACATTGCCCCTGGCGCTCGGGGTGCGGCACACTTGGTTCCAGGAAACCTTGCACCACATTTTCTTTTGAAGAGACTGGGTCTCGCTCTGTCGCCCAGGCTGGAGTGCAGTGGCCAGTTCACAGTTCATTGCAGCCTCCAACTCCTGGGCTCCGGTGATCCTCCCGCCTTGGCCTCCTGAGCCGCCACGCCCAGTTCTCACACTGTACTTTTTGCCCATGGTTTAACGCTTTCTTGTGCCAGGCCTTGGACTTGGAGCCTCGCAGAGTGGGGAGGTCTCTGCCTCAGGGCTCACCCCAGCCGTAGTTTCTCCTCTCATGGGATGTTTCATCGACTCCCCTGTCTGGATCTCATGTTTTAGGGACTATCTGGATATATCCCAGTCTCTGTTTCAGATTGGGGTCTCTGGTATGGGGGCCCTGGCATGCCACTTCCAGGGCCTCAGGAGCCACTGGTATGGGGGCCTCAGGAGCCACTTCCAGCCACATGGTGTCTCAGGGTCCATCCCACCAGGTTCAGGGCACGGCTCCCATGTCCTCATCCTGCATCTGGGACCCTGTCTACCTTCAGTTTCTGGGGGGCGTCTCGGGATTGGGGCTTGGCCTCCTCAGGCTCAGGGTCTCGGCCATGGTTCCCTCCCAGGTCTACTTCCCATACCTGCTTATCAGCAAGAAGCGCTACGCGGGCCTGCTTTTCTCCTCCCGGCCCGACGCCCACGACCGCATGGACTGCAAAGGCCTGGAGGCCGTGCGCAGGGACAACTGCCCCCTCGTGGCCAACCTGGTCACTGCCTCACTGCGTCGCCTGCTCATCAACCGGTGTGTGGGGCCTCCTCCCTCAGACTCAGGGGTCTGGGCCCCAACCCCCTCCTCCCTCAGACCCAGGAGTCCAGACCCCAGGCCCTGCTCCCTCAGACCCAGGAGTTCAGGCCCCCAGCCCCCTCCTCCCTCAGACCCAGGGGTCCAGACCCCAGCCCCTCCTCCCTCAGACCCAGGGGTCCAGACCCCCAGCCCCTCCTCCCTCAGACCCAGGAGTCCAGACCCCAGGCCCTGCTCCCTTAGACCCAGAAGTCCAGGCCCCCAGCCTCCTTCCCTCAGACCCAGGAGTCCAGACCCCAGCCTCTCCTCCCTCAGACCCAGAAGTCCAGGCCCCAGCCCCTCCTCCCTCAGACCCAGGAGCCCAGGCCCCCAGCCCCTCCTCCCTCAGACGCACGGGTCCAGGCCCCGAGCCCCCTCCTCCTCAGATCCAGGGGTCGGGGCCCCCAGCCCCTTCCTCTCTTAGATACAAGAGTCCAGATCCCCAGCCCCTCCTCCCCTGGGAACACAGGTGTCAGGCCCAGCTCTTCCTCGGTGGTGAAGCCGTGGAAAGAGTCGGCTTGGGCAGCTCTGGGTTCAGGCCCTGCCTTTGCCACTCTGCAGCCTATGGTAGGAAGGGCCTCTGTCTGCCCTGAGCTTCAGCCCTAAGAGCTCATCCTGGTCTCCAGCCCTGAGACCTGTGGAGGCACCAGCCTGGCCCTCAGTGCCTTTTGGTGACACTGTGCGGCCCGCTCTCCTACAGAGACCCTGAGGGCGCGGTGGCCCATGCACAGGACGTCATCTCGGACCTGTTGTGCAACCGCGTCGACATCTCCCAGCTGGTCATCACCAAGGAGCTGACCCGCGCGGCCTCCGACTACGCTGGCAAGCAGGCCCACGTGGAGCTGGCCGAGAGGTCCTGCCACGGGGCGGGTGGCCCAGCCAGAAATAACCCCCTCCTTCCTGCCAGCTGGGCCCACTTCCTACGCCCCCACCCCCACCCCCACCCCCGCCACCCACCTGCCCTCACCCACCCGCCACCCCATCTCCACGCAGGATGAGGAAGCGGGACCCCGGGAGTGCGCCCAGCCTGGGCGACCGCGTCCCCTACGTGATCATCAGTGCCGCCAAGGGTGTGGCCGCCTACATGAAGTCGGAGGTCAGGCCCACCTGGCTGCCCGCTCCCGCCCAGCCCCCTCGCTCTCACTTCTGCTTTCCGAGATGGGCGGGCCTGCGGGAAGGGCGGGGCCTCCCATGCCCTGTGGGGCCCTGAGAACCGCCCCCCATGGCAGCCTGGGTGTGGCCTCGGCCCCCTCTGGAGGTCCCCCCTCTATTCTGACCCCTCCATTGCTTCCCTATGGAAGAGGGCCCCAGTCCCTCCCCTGTGCATACAGCTCCCCAGCCGGGGGTTCCCTTGGATTCATAATCCTCCTGCTCTACCCCCACCGTCAGGGACCCACATCTTAGCCCCATGACCTCTGACCTCCTGACCCCTTCCTCATCCTTGCTTCCCCTTGTGAACTCTGACCCTTCCTTGGTGACCTGAGAGCCTTACAGACTCTGTGGCCCAAAGACTCCATGACCTCCGACCCCATCCCAGACCCAGGACCCCCCATGTCACAGCCCGCAGGCAGGCCTAGGCCCCAGGCCCCATGACCACCCCGTGCCATTGTCCCCCGTGTCCACCGCGGCGCCCTTTCCCTGGGCTGCCCGGGTGTGACTGCTGTGTGGCCGCAGGACCCGCTGTTCGTGCTGGAGCACAGCCTGCCCATCGACACGCAGTACTACCTGGAGCAGCAGCTGGCCAAGCCCCTCCTGCGCATCTTCGAGCCCATCCTGGGCGAGGGCCGTGCCGAGGCTGTGCTACTGCGTACGGGGGCACCAGGGGACTGGGGGCACCCTGGGGGGGGCAGGGGAGGGCACCGGCCCACCACCTGCCTGCTCTCCTGCAGGGGGGGACCACACGCGCTGCAAGACGGTGCTCACAGGCAAGGTGGGCGGCCTCCTGGCCTTCGCCAAACGCCGCAACTGCTGCATCGGCTGCCGCACAGTACTCAGCCACCAGGGTGAGTGGCCCTGTCCACTGGGCCCCCACTGGCCCTCAGCCTGCCTCTGCCATCACCCCAGATCCTAGACACCCACCCCATGGGCTGGCACTGCCACCCAGTAGGCCCATGGCTCCTGGGCGGGTGACCCCTCTCTCCACCCCGCACAGAGGGTCCTCGGCCCTCACCCCGGGAGTTCCCCAGGGGAGTTTTCCCAGCACACTTGCTCCGTTGTTCTCCAGCCTCTGGGGACTTTCAGAAGCTGGGATTGGCAGTGGGCAGGGATGGGGTGGCCCAGTTCCTGGCTGGGCCCCAGCACTTGGTGCTGACCCGCCTCCCCACAGGAGCCGTGTGTGAGTTCTGCCAGCCCCGGGAGTCTGAACTGTATCAGAAGGAGGTGAGAGGGCCGGGAGGTGAGGAGGGGCCAGGTGGGGAGGTGGGGGCGCCCTGCTCAGCCGCTGCCGTCCCCAGGTATCCCATCTGAATGCCCTGGAGGAGCGCTTCTCGCGCCTCTGGACGCAGTGCCAGCGCTGCCAGGGCAGCCTGCACGAGGATGTCATCTGCACCAGGTGTGTGCCATGTCCCGACCCTGGGCTGCCCCACCCCTTCCCAGCTCCCAGGCCTGTGGGTTGTGGACCCAGCCTCTGACTCCAAGCCCTCTCTTGAGCATCCTCCCCGCCCATCTCCTTCCAGCTGTGAGCTCTCCTGAGCCTCAGTGTCCTCGTCTGAAAAATGGGCCCATCCCAGCCCCCCAGAGGGGGTGGGTGCTTAGGGAGGCAGGGCCCGGCACCCAGTGTTGCCCGGGAAATGGCTGTCCTCCCGACACACCCAGCCAGCCTGGCCCCCTCCCCAGGGCGGGGCCGGGCTTTCCCCAGGGAACGGGTAGGCGGGGTGGGTTCCCACGCCAGGTGACAGGTGATATACGGCCAGCCATGGCCCTGCACCTAGCCAGGCACCCGCTCTTATCGGCTCCCCACCGTGCCTGCTGAGCAAACAGCCCGCTGCGGGAGGGGGCAGGTGGGCCGGGCAGCAGGCGGGGGCCAAAGTCCTGGGAACAGCCCCCACCCATCTCCCAGGCTGGGCACTGGGCCTTGGCTGGTCCTGACCCTGCCCCTGCCCCTGCCCCTGCCCCTGCCCCTGCCCCCACCCGCAGCCGGGACTGCCCCATCTTCTACATGCGCAAGAAGGTGCGGAAGGACCTGGAAGACCAGGAGCAGCTCCTGCGGCGCTTCGGGCCCCCTGGCCCTGAGGCCTGGTGACCTTGCAAGCATCCCATGGGGCGGGGGCGGGACCAGGGAGAATTAATAAAGTTCTGGACTTTTGCTACATGGTGCTTTGTGCTCTCTGGGGCACACCGTCTGGTTTCATAAGCCCTGGCCTTGGCTGGGACCCTCCTGAGGCCCCCACCGCCCCTCATCCTCAGCAAAAGCCCCCTGGACTCCCACCAGTGCTGCCTGGTTCATGTGGGCCAAGCTTGCCTCAGTTTCCTCTCTGGCCCTGAATGAACCCTTATACCAGCGCTTCTCTGCCCTGCTTAGGGCCACAGGTGTCTGGCCCCGGCCCAGCCCTCCCTGGTGATGACCCTGGGGACCCTGGTGGCTGCCCCGCCCTCCAGGTGCTGACCTGTTTCCTCCAGGCCCTGGGGCAGCCCCAGGCGCACCGGGGCTTCCACTCCTCAGCACGGCCAAGAGGACCCCCCCACCCCCTGCCGGACCACACACCCACGATGTTTCCACGTCGGGGTCCTGGCAATGGGCTTTGGGTCTGGGTTTCCCCCCAGCGACTCCCATCTCTATCCCCGCAGCCTCTAACTGCCCTCAGACACCCTCGGGCCTCCCGTCACCTCACAGATCCCCCGGGGAGAGTCTTGTGCTTGCCCCTCGGCCCCCGCCTGCCCCTGCTGGAATTCGGCTCCTGGGTCCAGATCCTCTGTTTCCTGATTCTCCTCTTGAGTGAACCCCAGCCCTTTCTTGACTTTTTCAGGGTTCCCCCAAATCCAGCTCCTGTCCCATCTCCAGCCCTCAAGGTCAGCCCCCCAAACCCAGCCCCACGGGTATCCCCAAATCCAGACAGCCCCTGGCCCGCCCTCCCTGCCACGTGACAAAGGGGTTGTGCAATCCAGCCCCCTCCCCTGACCCCCTCCCTGAGGGGATTTTTGAGGAGGGCTGAGCTTGTGGCCAGCGGGCACTCTCCTCCCCCCGGCAGGGGCTGGGCCAAGATATAAATAGGGTTGGCGGCTGCAGCGGGCGGCAAACAGCCCGCCCGGCACCACCATGCTCGCCCTGGAGGCTGCACAGTAAGTGAAGGCCCCCAAACCTGCACCCGGGGTCCCCACCTGCACTGCCCCTCTGTTGGGCCTCACCCATGGGCAGTGGTTTCTCTGCTCCTCAGGGCAGGTGGGTGGGAGTGGAGGGGAGGGGTCCGCCCTGTCTCTTGCCCCTTCTGGTTCTGTTCCCTCTTCACTTCGGACTCTCCATCCCCCCAGTTCCTGTCTTTCCTGGTCCCCAAAGATCTCATTTCCCCGGGACACTTGCTAGCATGCCCTCGCTGGGACTCTCCTCCATCCTCCCAGTCCTTGTCCTTCCTGGTCCCCAAAGATCTCATTTCCTCGGGACACTTGCTAGTGTGCCTTCCTGCGGGCGTCCTCTGTGGCTCTCACTCTGTCCATCCTCGACTCTTCCCGTCTCCACGAGTTCCCGTATCTGTTCGCTCTGTATCTGGGATCTCCCGGCTCTCAGCGTTCTGCCTGTTGCTCTCTGTCTCTCTGCCTTTCTCTGTGTCTCTATCTCCAGTTCTTGCTCTCCCTGCCTTTTGGTCTCCTTCTGCCTCACCCTCACTCCCAGTGCCTCCATCTGGGGCTCCATGAATCCTCCCCGCCTCTGTGCGTGAATGTCCCTTTGCACACCTTTCTCCGTGTCCCACCTCTCCTCGAGCCTCCTCATCTGAGTCTTCTCCGGGCTTCCCCCTCTCCACCCAGACATCTCTCCATCCCTCTCCTCTGGTCCAAGCTGGACTCATTTAACTGACTCGCCACCAAGGCCCCACTTGACCCAGGCCCCCTCTCCATCCCCACACCTCCTTTCCGGGACTTTCTCTCCCTCACTTTCCCTGCCCCTCCCCACCAGGGTGTCTATGCAAATCCTGGGGAGGAGGGGGACATTTGCCTCACCCCCACACCCCCACTTCCTGTCCCAGCAGGGGGTAGTGGGGCAGTCCGGTGAATGTGGTGGGGCTGGTCCCTCACACAGGGCTGCGGTGGTCACAGCTGCTGCCGCCTCCCCGTCAGCCCCCAACCACTTTGAGATTCAGGTGGCTGGAGGCAGCCTCGGCATGCCCCTGTGTCTCTCCCCCTCCAGGCTCGACGGGCCACACTTCAGCTGCCTGGTGAGTTGGGGCCCCCGGGGGCCAGGGAGGGGTGGCCCACGGTGACCTCCCTCAGAGAAGTCATTTGCTTCCTGCCTCAGTTTCCCCTCCCACCTCTTCCTGTCACTTTGTTTCTGAGCTCCCCCTTGGTATCTCCCGCTACCCCACATGCGTATTTTTGATGTCTCTCTCTCCCTCTCAGGCTTGAATCCACTTCCTTGTGGCTTTGCATCTCTCTCTGCCCATCCCATATTCAGCAAATGTATTTTCATGTTCCTTTCCTTCTTTTTGTTCGTATTTTTAAAAATTGTGTTCTCTAATAGTTCAGATACGGAATACTATACCCAACACCCTTGAACCCACAACCCAGTCTGAGAAATCAAATCTTACTGATGTGGTTGAAAGAAAGCCCCTGTTTATGCCCCTCCACATTCACACCCCAGCCATGTTTTTTTTTTGTTTTTTTGTTTTTTTGTTTTTAATTGAAGTGTAACTAACAAGTCAGTAAAGTGACAAATCTTGTGGACACTTCAGTGAGTTTTTGCATTATCTATACACCGTGTAGCCACAAGCCAGATCAAGATACCCAACATTTCGATCTCTGAAATATTCCTTCCTGTTCCTTCTCAGTCAATACCTTTCTCTGATATTTTCCGCCACCAATTTGTAATTTGTTCTGCCTGCTCTTTTTTTTGTTTTGTTTTTTTGAGAAGGAGTCTCGCTCTGTCGCCCAGGCTGGAGTGCAGTGGCACCGTCTTGGCTCACTGCAACCTCTACCTCCCAGGTTCAAGCAATTCTCCTGCCTCAGCCTCCCAAGTAGCTGGGATTACAGGCATGCACCACCATGCCCGGCTAATTTTTGTATTTTTAGTAGAGACAGGGTTTCACCATGTTATCCAGGCTGGTTTCAAACTCCTGAGCTCAAGTGATCCTCCCACCTCAGCCTCCCAAATTGCTGGGATTACAGGCGTCAGCCACCGCACCCAGCTGCCTGCTTTTGAACTTTATGTAAAGTGAGTCATACAGCATGTCCCTTTTGGGGTCTGGCTTCCCTCACTCAACATGAAGTGTGTGTCAGTGTTTGTCCTTTTTCCTTGCTGTATAGTACTCTATGATCAGCCCACACCACAGTTTGTTTATCCCTTCTCCTGTTGATGACGCCTGGGCTGTTTCCAGTTGAAGACTCATAATAAAGCTGCTGGGATGATTTTGGAACAAGGCTATTTTGTGCACACCCATTTTCAGTTCTCCTGATTAAATGCCAAGGAGTGAGACTGCCAGGTCCTAGGCATGGTGTGGATCTAGCTTTAGTTTTTCCTAGACTCAAGTTCTTGAAGCAACAACACATGATTCATGGGGCAAATCAACATATGGAGGTTTATTTATTTATTTATTGAGACAGAATCTTGCTCTGTCGCCAGGCTGGAGTACAGTGGGGAGATCTCGGCTCACTGCAACCTCTGCCTCCTGGGTTCAAGCGATTCTCCTGCCTCAGCCTCCCAAGTAGCTGGGACTGCAGGTGCGCACCACCATGCCTGGCTGATTTTTGTATTTTTAGTAGAGACGGGGTTTCATCATGTTGGCCAGGCTGGTATCGATCTCCTGACCTCATGATCTGCCTGCCTTAGCCTCCCAAAGTGCTGGGATTACAGGCGTGAGCCACCATGCCCAGCCTATTTATTTTTTGAGACAGAGTCTCACTCTGTCACCCAGGCTGGAGTGCAGTGGCGCGATCTCAGCTCACTGCAACCTCCACCTCCCAGGTTCAAGTGATTCTCCTGCCTCGGCCTCCAGAGTAGCTGGGATTACAGGCATCTGCCACCAGGCCCAGCTAATTTTTGTATTTTCAGTAGAGATGGGGTTTCACCATGTTGTGCAGGCTGGTCTCGAACTCCTGACCTCAGGTGATTCACTGGCCTCAGCCTCCCAAAGTGCTAGGATTACAGGCGTGCGCCACCACGCCTGGCTAATTTTTGTATTTTTAGTAGAGACGGGATTTCACCATGTTGGCTAGACTGGCCTCGAACTCCTGACCTCAGGTGATCTGCTCGCCTCGGCCCCCCAAAATGTTGGGATGACAGGCGTGAGCCACCACGCCTGGCCTGGAGGTGTATTTAAAAAGCATCGACCCCTGCCTCTGTTAAGTGAAACACTTCCATTTCCCCTTGCCCTTCACCTCCAGAGCCCCCAGGCAGGCCAGGCTGGGGGAGTTCTTCCACCCCTTCTCCAGGCGCCCTGATGTGCTGTCTGTGTGCCAGTGAGGGGCCAGGGTTCTTGGGAGCCCACCGTCTTAGCAGGAGCTGGCTGCTGTGTGTCCCTATTGGGTTGTGTCTCTACTCTCTGTATCTCTGTCTCTTTGTCCCTGTCTCTGATGCCTAGTCTCTGTGTCTCTTTGTTGCTCTAATCTCTCCAGCGTCCCCTCTTCTCTCCCCTCTCTGTGCTGGAGTCTCCCCAAGGGTCCAGGGTT
Organism: Pongo pygmaeus; assembly: GCF_028885625.2. NCBI lineage: Eukaryota > Metazoa > Chordata > Mammalia > Primates > Hominidae > Pongo > Pongo pygmaeus. Next base: position 56,512,074 of record NC_072393.2, read on the forward strand.
GGTGGTGGGAGTCCCCAAGGCCTGGGATGACCCCTCTTTCCTCCTGCACCCCGTATCAGTACCCAGATGGCGTCTTCTATGACCTGGACAGCTGCAAGCATTCCAGCTACCCTGACTCAGAGGGGGCTCCTGGTGAGTGACCCCAGCCCAGTGCCCTTCCTGCCTTGGGGCCCATTTCACAGATAGGGGAGCTGAGGCCCAGGGGAGGTCATTGCCTAGCACAACAGGATAAAGGTGGCCGGGGCCTATAGCCCTCCTCCCCTTTCCTCTCCCACCCATCGGCTCCTCCATGCAAATCCTGGGGTCAGAGATTTGCACAGCCTACAATGGCCTCTCTGTGCTGGGGGCTTCGACTGCGAGGAGGCCTCCGTGAGACCTCCCAGCTTCTGACTCAGTGCCCTTCCCCCAGACTCCCTGTGGGACTGGACTGTGGCCCCACCTGTCCCAGCCGCCCCCTATGAAGCCTTCGACCCAGCAGCAGCCGCTTTTAGCCACCCCCAGGCTGCCCAGCTCTGCTACGAACCCCCCACCTACAGCCCTGCAGGGAACCTGGAACTGGCCCCCAGCCTGGAGGCCCCGGGGCCTGGCCTCCCCGCATACCCCACGGAGAACTTCGCCAGCCAGGTGAGTGCTAAGGGGGTAGTTAAAATCAAGCCCAAACCAGGTATGGTGGTTCACGCCTGTAATCCCAGCTACTTGAGAGGCCGAGGTAGGAGAAGGATTGCTTGAGCCCAGAAGGTCGAGGCTGTGGTGAGCGGAGATCGTGCCACTGCACTCCAGCCTGGGCAAAAGGGCAAGACCCTGTCTCAAAAAAAAAAAAAAAAAGAAAAAGAAAAAGAAAAGAAAACTCAAGCTCAGTCGTTTGGTTGAGGTTTGCTGGGTGCCAGGCACTGCATTGAGACTGCGCATAGTGACCCCTGCAGCGGCCTCCCAGGTTACGTTCCGTTGTTGCCCCTCTGAACAAGTGAGTCAGCAGAGGTAGTGACAGGAAGCCAGGGACAGGGCAGACTCATATTACCTGTGGTGGGCCGGCTTTGAGGAGGTACCTCAGGTGTCCCCTGGCCACAATGTGGTGATCTGAACAAAGGCCAAAGTCCAGGCTGTCAACAAAGAGGGAGACCAGAGCCAGGAGGGCTACCGCCTTGGCCTGAGAGGAGGAAGTGGAGGGAGACAAGGGGTCCCTGGACGTGCAGGTGACCCTGACGTTCCGCAGAGCCTGGTTCCCCCGGCATATGCCCCGTACCCCAGCCCCGTGCTATCAGAGGAGGAAGACTTACCGTTGGACAGCCCTGCCCTGGAGGTCTCGGACAGCGAGTCGGATGAGGCCCTCGTGGCTGGCCCCGAGGGGAAGGGATCCGAGGCAGGTATGCGGGAGTGGCTGGGGTGGGGGAGATGCCGGCTGGAGATGGTGGGGGGGGGGCTGCTGAGAGCACCATGGCTTCCTGGGCCTCTACATATACTCCAGCACTCCGGGCAGCTCCCAGATCCGCACCACCTGCTGGCTGTGTGACCTTGGGTAAGTGCCTCTACCTCTCTGTGCCCAGGTTTCCTGTCTGTGCGATGGGGATGGAGGTGATAGTGTCTACCTTCCTGAGGTCGTTGGGAGGATTAAATGGGATAATAAGTGTAAATGGGACAGCAGTGCCAGGCACAGAGTGAGCACTTCAATAAGTCAACCTCTTCACCACCATTCCCGATGCCACAGCAACAAATAATAACGCTATCAACCCCCAACGGTTCAACCCTTGCCCTGCCCATGTGCCCAACATCCTTTATGCTCAACCCCAAGAAAGCTGAGATCGTTCCTTCCTTTCTGTGTCTGGGCCTCGGTTTCTCATCTGTAAAGTGAGCATCATTGTCATCATCCCCATCTCACGGGGTTATGATGGAGATTAAATGAGCTCATAATTGTAAAGCGCCTTGCGAAGCACCTGGCACTACATGCTCCTCAGTGCATTGTAAAAATCAACACACAGGCTGGGCGCGGTGGCTCACGCCTGTAATCCCAGCACTTTGGGAGGCTGAGGCGGGCAGATCACCTGAGGTCAGGAGTTCAAGACCAGCCTGGCCAACATGGCAAAACCCCGTCTCTACTAAAAACACAAAAATTAGGCTGGGTGTGGTGGCTCACACCTTTGATCCCAGCACTTTGAGAGGCTGAGGCAGGTGGATCACGAGGTCAAGAGATCGAGACCATCCTGGCCAACATGGTGAAACCTCACATTTACTAAAAATACAAAAATTAGCTAGGTGTGGTGGTGTGCACCTGTAGTCCCAGCTACTCGGGAGGCTGAGGCAGAAGAATCGCTTGAACCCAGGAGGCAGAGGTTGCAGTGAGCTGAGATCTCGCCACTGCAGTCCAGCCTGGCGACAGAGTAAGACTCTGTCTAAAAAAAAAAAAAAAAAATTAGTGGGGCATGGTGGCGCATGCCTGTAATCCCAGCTACTCAGGAGGCTGAGGCAGGAGAGTTGCTGGAACCCAGGAGGCAAAGGTTGCAGTGAGCTGAGATTGCACCACTGCACTCCAGCCTGGGTGACAGAGCAAGACTCCGTCTCAAAAACAAACAAACAAAACCACAGCTTCATTTAAAAATTTTTAATTATTTAATTAATTTATTTTTTGAGACAGAGTCTCGCTGTGTTACGCAGGCTGGAGTGCAGTGGCACGATCTCGGCCCACCGCAACCTCCACCTTCTGGGTTCAAGCAATCCTCCTGCCTCAGCCTCCGGAGTAGCTGGGATCACAGGCACCCACACCATACCCAGCTATTTTTTGTATTTTTAGTAGAGATGGGGTTTCACCATGTTGGCCAGGCTGGTCTCAAACTCCTGACCTCAGGTGATCCGCCTGTCTTGGCCTCACAAAGTGCTGGGATTACAGGCATCAGCCACTGTGCCCGGCCACACAGCCTCATTTGTGGCTGAGGAGACTTCAGCTCAGAGGTTAATTAAGTCACCTGTTTTAACTTAGGACATTTAAGATGGAGAGGATCTCTCTCTCCAATGACTAGGAAAGACACAAGGTGGAAATAAAGATTTTATTTATTTTTATTCATTTATTTGAGACAGGGTCTCCATCTGTCACCCAGACTGAAGTGCAGTGGCACAGTCTCGGCTCACTACTGCCTCAAACTCCTGGGCTCAATCGATCCTCCTGCCTCAGCCTCCTGAGTAGCTAGGACCACAGGCGTACACCACCACACCTGACTAATCTTTAAAATTTTTGTAGAGGTGAGGTCTTGCTATGTTGCCCAGGCTGAACTCCAACTCCTGAGCCTATGTGCTCCTCCCACCTCAGCCTCCCAAAGTGCTGAAGTTACAGGCATGAGCCACCACACCCAGCCGGAAATAAATTATTTTATGGCTTATAGGTCCTGGGGCATACATGGCACGCATGGAGGCCACACACACGAGGTCAGGGAGTGCAGGCAGGGAGGGAGAGAGAGAGGGACCAGTGGACTGACGCCTTTATTGGGTCCAAGGCGTCAGCCAAACAGGTTTCCTGAGGGGGGTTTTAATTGGTGGGTTCAGTCCAGGCACGGTGGCTCATGCCTGTAATCCCAGCACTTTGGGAGGCTGAGGCTGGTAGATCACCTAACGTCAGGAGTTCAAGACCAGCCTGGCCAACATGGTGAAACCCTGTCTCTACTAAAAATACAAAAATTAGCTGGGCCTGGTGGTGCAAGCCTGTAATCCCAGCTACTTGGGAGGCTGAGGCAGGAGAATTGCTTGAATCCAGGAGGCGGAGTTCGCAGTGAGCTGAGATCATGCCACTGCACTCCAGCCTGGGCAACAGAGCAAGACTCCGTCTCAAAATACATAAATAAATAAATACATACATACATACATACATACATACGTACTTGGTGGGTTGAAAGCAAGCAGGATCAAGTTCCAGGAGGTCACGCTGTGCCTGAGAGGGGGTCACTGAGGCATCTGCACAGTCCATGCAGGACCGTCAAGTAGGCTGTCCATGGCTCTCCCACAGGGAGGTGGTCACCAGGAGTCGGTTGCATAAGGGAGATACCTGGGTCAGCCACACTGAGGAACTCGGGGAGGGAGATGTAGAACTGCCAAGGAGGACAGCCCTGCTTCCAGCATGAGAATGTCCAACTTCTATTTAGTTTTACTTTATTTTATTTTGAGAGGGAGTTTCACTCTTGTTGCCGAGGCTGAGTGCAATGGTATAATTTCAGCTCACTGCAACCTCTGCCTCCTGGGCTCAAGCAATTCTCCTGCCTCAGCCTCCCAAGTAGCTGGGATTACAGGCATGAGCCAGCACGCCCAGCTAAGTTTTGTATTTTTAGTAGAAACAGGGTTTCATCATGTTGGCCAGGCTTGTCTCGAACTTCTGACCTCAAGTGATCTGCCCACCTCGGCCTCCCAGAGTGCTGGGATCACAGGCATGGCCCACTGCGCCCAGCCTCCAACTTATACTTTAAATGAATGCCGAGGCAGCCTAAAATTATAAGAATTCAATCCGGGTGCAGTGGCTTACACCTGTAATCCCAGCATTTTGGGAGGCCGAGGTGGGAGGATCACCTGAGGCCAGGAGTTCAAGACCAGCCTGGGCAACATAGTAAGACACCATCTCTACAAAAAATAAAACAATTAGCTAGGCATGATGGTGCATACCTGTAGTCCCAGCTTCTGGAGAGGCTGGGGCAGGAGGATTGCTTAGGCCCAGGAGGTCGAGGCTGCAGTGAGCTGTGATTGCTCCTCTGCACTCCATCCTGGGTGACAGAACGAGACCCTGCCCTGAAAAAAAAGAAATTACGATGTCACTACGTCACCACCCCAAGGTGACACCGCTGTAAAATGGCAGAGATGGGATTCTTGTAGCCAGTGCCCTGCTTTGAAACTCCCAGTTATTGGCCGGGCGCAGTGGCTCATGCCTGTAATCCCAGCACTTTGGGAGGCCGAGGTGGGTGGATCACCTCAGGCCAGGAGTTCGAGACTAGCCTGGCCAACATGGCAAAACCCCGTCTCTACTAAAAATATAAAAATAAGCCGGGCCTGGTGGCAGACGTCTGTAGTCCCAGCTACTCGGGACGCTGAGGCAGGAGAATTGCTCGAACCCGGGAGGCAGAGGCTGCAGTAAGCCGAGATTGTGCCACTGCACTCCAGCCTGGGCCACAGAGCAAGACTCCGTCTCAAAAACAAACAAACTAAACCCTAGGAGCCCAGGAGTCAGGTGCCCTGGCCTCTCCCGGGACCCTGTCCCGCTTTGGGCTGAGAGGCTGGGAGACCAGGAGCTGGAGAGATAGCCAGGCCAATGCAACTGCCTCCAGATCTGTTCGCCTCTCCGTTATAATCCTTTAAGCGGCGCTGTCAACCCATTTCACAGATTCTTTCATCCACTATCTCAACAAATACGGAATATTACATGCTGGCCGCAGGGCGGAAGGCAGGACAGATGTAAATCCCGAAAATTAAAGCACAGCACGCGGAGGGGGCCTGGGGCTGACAGCTTCGGGCACGGGGAGTGGCTTGCCCCTCCCACCCCCCGTGGTGAGGGGCGCAGAGCCAGGTGTATGTAACAGCCACTTCCCTCACCCCACTTTTCAGATCCAGGAGATGGCGGCCGGGGTGGAAGTCTTGGAGGAGGGTGGATGGGGAAGGCGGGGCCTTAGGGACCCCTCATCTAACGCGTGCCCCCGACCCCACCGCAGGGACCCGCAAGAAGCTGCGCCTGTACCAGTTCCTGCTGGGGCTACTGACGCGCGGGGACATGCGTGAGTGCGTGTGGTGGGTGGAGCCAGGCGCCGGCGTCTTCCAGTTCTCCTCCAAGCACAAGGAGCTCCTGGCGCGCCGCTGGGGCCAGCAGAAGGGGAACCGCAAGCGCATGACCTACCAGAAGCTGGCGCGCGCCCTCCGAAACTACGCCAAGACCGGCGAGATCCGCAAGGTCAAGCGCAAGCTCACCTACCAGTTCGACAGCGCGCTGCTGCCTGCAGCCCGCCGGGCCTGAGCACACTCGAGGCTCCCACCTACGGAGCCGCTGGGGGACCTCACGTCCCAGCCAGGAACCCCCTGGAAGAAAAAGGGCGTCCCCACACTCTAGGTGATAGGACTTACGCATCCCCACCTTTTGGGGTAAGGGGAGTGCTGCCCTGCCATAATCCCCAAGCCCAGCCCGGGCCTGTCTGGGATTCCCCACTTGTGCCTGGGGTCCCTCTGAGATTTCTTTGTCATGTACAGACTCCCCGGGATCCTCATGTTTTGGGTGACAGGACCTATGGACGACTATACTTGGGGAGGCAGGGTAGCAGTTCTTGCAGAGTCCCAAGAGCTTCTCTGGGATTTTCTTGTAATAGCTGATTCCCCAGTGAGGCCTGGGACCTTTTTAAGATCTCTGTGTGTCTGTAAACCCTCAATCTTATCTGGGGTGGGGGCCCTGCTGGCAACCCTGAGCCCTGTCCAGGGGTCCCTCTTGTCAGGTCTGAGATCTCCTAGTTATGTCTGGGGCCCTCTGGGAGCTGTTATCATCTCAGATCTCTTTGCCCATCTATGGCTGTGTTGTCACATCTGTCTCCTCATCTTTGAGATCACCCAATTCTCTGGAACCATTCTGCTGCCCCTTTTTATGTGTCTGGAGTTCCCCAATCACATCTAGGGCTCCTCCAAGATCCTTTTGTCATGTCTGAAATCACTCTCGAGAGGTCTGGGGTGGGGGATGGGGAGTCAGTGAAATGTGTCATGTCTGGGCCCTGTCAGGGACACCCTTGTCATATCTGGGATCCTCCAATCACATCTGAGACCTCCTAGGCTCTCCATCTGATATGCCCTTTCAGGGACCCCACAAAGACTGAGCTCTCATGGGGACCCTACCCTTCCTAGTGGAACTCCCTATGGCCATGCTGAAGACCACTCTGGCCACGCAACTGATTTTGGGTGATCATGGCAGCTCCCCACCCGTGTCACTTCTAACCAGAAGTCTCAAGGTCGTCACCCCCCTGCCCCCCAACCCAGGCCCCGGTCCCTGGTGGTGGTCTCTTTAGTTCACTGTAGCACTTGGAGGTGGAGGTGTGAGGGATCCACATTAACAGCAGACCATCAGCTGGGCAACAGCTCATACCTGTAATGCCAGCACTTTGGGAGGCGAGGCAGGGGGATGGCTTGAACCCAGGCATTCAAGACAAGCCTGGGCAACATAATGAGACCTTATCTCTACAAAACATAAAAAAACAATTAGCCGAGCATGGGGGTGAACACCTGTGGTCCCAGCTGCTCAGGAGGCTGAAGTGGGAGGATCTCTTGAGCCCAGGAAGTAGAGGCTGTAGTGAGCTGTAATCGTGCCACTGCACTCCAGCCTGGGTGACAGAGCGAGACACTGTCTTAAAAACAAAAACAAGGCCGGGCACGGTGGCTCATGCCTGTTATCCCAGCACTTTGGGAGGCCGAGGCGGGCGGATCACGAGGTCGAGAGATCGAGACCATCCTGGCCAACATGGTGAAATCCTGTCTCTACTAAAAATACAAAAATTAGCTGGGCGTGGTGGCACGTGCCTGTAGTCCCAGCTACTCGGGAGGCTGAGGCAAGAGAATCGCTTGAACCCGGGAGGCAGAGGTTGCAGTAAGCCTAGATTGTGCCACTGCACTCCAGCCTGGGCGACAGAGTGAGACTCCGTCTGAAAATAAAAACAACAAAAACAGCAGACCATTCAAAATAGGGAGACTTTGCATAATCCAGATTTCTGCCTTCACTTAAAACTTTGGACGATCTGGAGAGAGTGGGCCAGTTTTTGGTGGGGGATGGGGAGCTGTAACAGGACAGTAGCCTTTCCTAATGAGGCATTTGTTCTCCAATCTGCCCCAGTCGCTGCCATCCCTGGCTATCTCACCCTAGCAGCTTCTCAAGCCTGTTGGCTTTAGACCACTGTATAAACCCAGCTGGAACTGAAGCCTGGGTGGACTATGGCGCACTGGTTGGGACCCCCAGGGAGTCAAAGGCTGCGGGCCAAGAGGCCAGAGGTCCTTGAGCCTGGGTGTGCAGGTGGATCTAGGGTGAATGACTTGCTGCTTCCCAACCTTAGTTTGTCCCTTCTGTGAAAAAGGGAGAGAAGGAGGAGGAAGATCTCAAAAAGACTTTCCAGCCCAGCGCGGTGGCTCACGCCTGTAATCCCAGCACTTTGGGAGGCCGATGCAGGTGGATCACCTGAGGTAGGAGTTCAAGACCAGCCTGACCAACATAGTGAAGCCCCGTCTTTACTAAAAATACAAAATTAGCTGGGCATGGTGATGCATGCCTGTACTCTCAGCTACTTGGGAGGCTGAGGCAGGAGAATTGCTTGAACCTGGGAGGCGGAGGTTGTAGTGAGCTGAGATCACACCACTGCACACCAGCCTGGGCGACAAGAGCGAAACTCCGTCTCAAAAAAAAAAAAACTGTTGCAGCCCTGGTGAGCCTTTGACACCGCCTGAAATCCACCCCACTCCCAGGAGGAGGAGGAGGAGGAAGGAATACCAATGACCTAGAGACAGGAGAAGTCCATGTGGAGGCACACAGCAGCTGGTGGCAGAGCCCAGGCTGGGACCCGCCCTCAAGAGAATGAGTGGGAAGGGGGAGGGAGGAAGGGCAGGTAAAACGTCCTCCCCAGGGCCCCCTGCAACAAAGAAGGTACTTTTTACAAAAGCTATCATTGTCACCCTAAATGTGGAATAAAATAAGATGCATCGAGGTAGACAGACCTCCTGGGACCTTTCGTCAGGGACTGCGATCCTGCCCCTCCACTGAGGCCGCTGGCTCTCAGAGACACCGTGACATCACGGGTGATGATGACAGAGGAGTTCAAAGAGAGAATTATATGCTGTCGCGGTGGCTCTGTAATCCCAACACTTTGGGGGGCCAAGGCAGGAGGATCGCTTGAGTACAGGAGTTCGAAACCAGCCTGGGCAAGATAGTGAGACCCCCCCCTTCCCACCCGTCTACAAAAAAAAAATAAAAAATTAGTGGGGTGTGGTGGCGTATGCCTGTAATTCCAGCTACTCCGAACTACTGAGATGGGAGGGTCACTTGAGCACAGGAAGTTGAGGCTGCAGTGAGCCGTGATCGTGCCCCTGCACTCCAGACACGGCGAGACCCTGTCTCAAAAACAAACACAAGAGACCATACAGCAAAACCTATCTGAACCTTGAATGCCGAGAAATAAGAGGCTTGACGCGCAGGCACAGAGGGTTCCGTTTGTTTTATGTCTTCCTCTCTTCCTGCCAACTGAAGTTCTCCACCTCCTCCCCGCTTCCCCTTCCGTCTGGGTCTCTGTCCCTTTCCCTCTGAATTGAGCCCTCGGGCTGGCGGCGAGGGACGCGAGGCTTCAGGTGGCCGCGGCACTGAAGGCCTGGGCCCCTCCCCAACTTAGCGGGGCTCGCGGGAGCGCAGTGGCAGTCTGCCTGGCAACACGTGACATCACATGGAGCTGACGCCGGATTGGCTGGACGCTCCCTGGAGGCGGAGAAATTTCCGGCTCGTAGGGGGTTTTGGAAAAGGAGGAGGGGGAAGATGAACAGGAAGAAAAAGCGGAGGGACTTGTTTTCCTCACACCGGGTCCCTCACGCTGCGTTACTAGCCAGGCAGTCCCTCGCCTTAACCCTAAGTCCCCAACACCCTTTCCCTCCTTCCTCCCCACAACACCTGGTGTCCCCAAGCCCCGCCCCTCCCCAGGCCCCGCCCCCTCTGCTCCCCGCCGCGTCCAGAGCCACCCCATTCAGAAAGTCACAGGTCCCCCTGCCAGGAAGGGCGCCAACGTCCGGGCAGCCCTCCAGGGCCTTCCCAGCCTCCCGCCCGCCCCCTACCCGCGTCCGGTGCCTGCCGTGCCCGCTCCGGGAAGAGTCGTGGGGAGCGGTCCCAGGAGGGGCGGCGGCCAGTCAGGGGTCCCAGATGGCCGGGGCCCCAGCTTTTCGGGTTTGCCCACACTCGGGGCGCGAAACTCCGGAGTCCCAGAGCCGCGGCGCCCTCCCCGGAGGCGCAGGGACCTCCTCCCCCCGCCGCCGTCCTGCCTACGCTGGGAAACCGGACCCTCCCTCCCGGCTCCGGTTTCCCGAAAACTCCTGACTTGCAGATGCTAAGAATGGCTTCCTAGACCCTGTCCCTCCCCTCCCTGCTTCATGCCAGAGCTCTGGCCCGCAGCCCTTGTCCCCTTGAGACCCTTAGTCCCTTCCTCTTCCTCCTCCCGGGACTCAGGCGTCCAGGCGCTCGTCCTTTCTAGGGAACCCAAGAATCTGGGACCCCGGTTGCTTCTGCTCCCAGACTCAGGGGTCCAGGCACCCAGTCCCCTCCTCCCTGAGATCCTGGAGTCCGAGCCCCAGCCCCCTCTTCCCTCAGACCCAGGTGTCCGAGCCCCAGCCCCTCCTCCCTGGGGACCTGGCTCTCAGCCATCTCCCTAGGTCCAGCTGTTATTTCTCGCCCTTTAGAACATGCGGGCGGAATGTGGGGCGGCCCTATGGTCTGATGCCTCCCGGAGCCTTCTGGGAGTCTCAGGGCTCATTAAAAGGCTCCCCTTAGGGGCCCACCTGTCCTCCCTAGGGCCTAGCGGGACGCTGCTGCGGTCAGAGGAGCAGGAGGAGGTCCCCCGACATGCCTGAGGCAAAACCAGGTGGCGCCAGGACCCCCTCCCTATGTGGGGATGGGGCTCTTCTTTTCTGAATGGGGATTTGGGGCCCCTCTCTTTGTAGGGTTGGGAGAAGGAGGAGCCTTCACTGTGTGAGGAGGAGGCTCCCTTTGCTGTGCGGGATGGGGGTTCCCGCATCGGTTTAGGGTGAGGGTCTCGACTCTGCATGGGGAAGAGGGTCCCCTTCCCTTTGTGACAGGAGTTTCCTTCCTTGTATGAGATGGGGTCGGTCTCATATCTGTGTGGGGTGAGGGATCCCCTTCACTCGGCAGGGAGGGGGTTTCTTTTTCTATAAGTGATTGGGGGGGCATCTCTGGTGGAGATGGGATTCTCTGGTTGTAAACTGGGTTCCTTTTGCTTGATGGGGATGGGGGTCTGTGTGTGTAGACTGGTTTTTTTGTTTTTTTTTTTTGAGATGGAGTCTCGCTCTGCCCCCGGGGCTGGACTGCAGTGGTGGGATCTTAGCTCACTGCAACATCCGCCTCCTGAGTTCAAGCCATTCTCCTGCCTGGGATTACAGGCATGCGCCACCATGCCTGGCTATTTTTGTATTTTCAGTAGAGACGGGGTTTTCTTCATGTTGGCCAGGCTGGTCTCAAACTCCCAACCTCAAGTGATCCACCCGCCTCAGCCTCCCAAAGTGCTGGGATGACAGGCATGAGCCACCAAGCCCGGCCAGACTGGGAGGTCTTTGCATGTGATTAGATTCTCCACATCCGGGGATGGCATCCTCTGGGCAGGGTCTGGGCCACTTCTCTGAGTGAAGACTCAGAGGGAGCCAGGTGCAGTGGCTCACGCCTGTCATCCCAGCACTCTGGGATGCCGAGGCAGGAGGATTGCTTGAGGCCAGGAGTTCAAGACCAGCCTGGGCAACATGGCGAGACCTTGTCTCTACAAAAAATTAAAAATCAGCCAGGTGTGGTGGTGCATGCCTGTAGTCCCAGATACTTAGGAGGCAGTTGAGGCTGCAGTGAGCTGTGATCATGCCACTGCACTCCAGCCTGGGTGACAGAGTGAGACCCGGACTCTAAAAAACAAGCAACAACAACAACAAAAATGGCCCAGTGCAGTGGCTCACACCTGTAGTCCCAGCACCTTGGGAGGCCAAGGCGGGTGGATCACCTGAGCCCAGGAGTTCAAGGCCAGCCTGGCCAACATGGCAAAACCCCGTCACTACAAAAAATACTAAATTAGCTGGGCTTGTGGGGGTGTGCCTGTAGTCCCAGCTACTCAGGAGTCTGAGATGAGAGGATCACTTGAGCCCAGGAGGCGGAGGTTGCAGTGAGCCCAAATCTTGCCACTGCACTCCAGCCTGGGAGACAGAGCGAGACCCTGCTGGGAAAAAAACAAAAACAAAAACAAAAAAATAGATTGCAAGGGACCTTCTCTGTAGGATATGGGGTGATTGTGGGTATAAAGATTAGTGGTTCCCATCTGCATGGAGTTACAGGGGAAGTTTCTGTATTAAGGATGGGGGAGCCTCATTTCTGTGGGCACTGAGGCTTCCCCGTGTAGGAATTAGCGGGGCTTCTTCATACAGGGAATGGGGTCCTTTCTGTGGGGTTTGGGGACCTTCTTTGAATGGGGAACACTTTCTGTGGAGATGAGGCTTTCTTTCTATGAGGAACTCACCGCAGGAATCATGCACCGCTGGGCGGACCCCCTCCTGGGATGTCTGGTCCGCTGGCATCAGGCCAAGCAGGCTGTGGGGTGGGTCCAGCCCCTACTGTAGCTGCAGACCCAGCCGGCAAGAAACAGCAGGCAGGGCAGGGGAAGGATGCTGCGGTCAGCACCAGGTGTCCAGTTTCCAGCCCAGAGGGAGAGCTAATTATACCCTCGGACCCAAAAGGTCAGGGCCTAGTGGCCTGGGCGGATGGGGCAGGGCCTACTGGGGGTAAGGGAAACCTGATCCCACAGACTCTCAGATCTGAGATAAATTTATACCTAGGGTGGGGGCCTGGACTCCTGGGTCTGAGGGAGGAGGGGCTGGGGCCTGGATTCCTGGGCCTGAGGGAGGAGGGGCTGGGGGTCTGGACTCCTGAGTCTGAGGGAGGAGGGGCTGGGGGTCTGGACTCCTGGGTCTGAGGGAGGAGGGGCTGGGGGTCTGGACTCCTGGGTCTGAGGGAGGAGGGGCTGGGGGCCTGGACTCTTGGGTCAGAGGGAGGAGTGTGCAGACCCCATGCTCAACTATGACTGTCCCCTACCTTACAGCGGCGAAAAAGGCCCCCAAAGGCAAAGATGCCCCCAAAGGAGCCCCTAAGGAGGCTCCCCCTAAGGAGGCTCCTGCAGAGGCCCCCAAAGGTGAGGAGGTGCTCCCTCGGGTTTAGCCGACCTGGCTTCTCATCTCCATCCTCCTCGCTATGCCTCCTGGGGCCTTTCCCCAGCCTCTATCCTTGAATCTGTCCCCACACAGCCCCAGGGCTGACCTGTGCCTCCCGTGCTCCCAGCCCTCCCGGGGCTCCCTGGCACCCCCAGGCAGAGCCCAGCCCCTTGGCTGGCATCGGCTCCTGTCAACTGGCTGATTGATCACCAAGTCCGGCCCCGGTCTCTCTAAACCTCTCCCGCCCCAAAGGCACACTCGGTGCCCTCCAGTCCACAGATGAGGAAACCGAGGCCCAAAGGGGTGAGGGAGCCTGGCCAAGGTCACACAGCCACGAGGGTGACAGGTGGCCTTTCCCAGGTCACGAAAAGCCATTTAACCCCCATGATGTTTGGTTTCTGAGCAGAGGGTCCCTCACTGTCTCTAAGTCCTTTCCCCAAAACGGCCCACTGTCCCCTCCCCAGCCTATCTCAGACCTCCTCGTCCTAATCCTGTCCCCTGAACAGAAGCCCCACCGGAGGACCAGTCCCCGACTGCAGAGGAGCCCACTGGCGTTTTCCTGAAGAAGCCGGACTCTGTCTCAGTGGAGACTGGTGAGGGGAACCCGGGGGAGGAGGGGCTGCAGCCTGGACTCCTAGGTCTGAGGGAGGAGGGGGCTAGGGCCTGGACTCCTGGGTCTGAGGGAGGAGGAACTGGGGACCTGGACTCCTGGGTCTGAGGGAGGAGGGGCTGGGGGCCTGGACTCCTGGGTCTGAGGGAGGAGGGGCTGGGGGCCTGGACTCCTGGGTCTGAGGGAGGAGGGGCTGGGGCCTGGATTCCTGGGTCTGAGGGAGGAGGGGCTGGGGGCCTGCACTCCTGAGTCTGAGGGAGGAGGGAGCTGGAGCCCGGACTCCTGGGTCTGAGGGAGGAGGGAGCTGGGGCCCGGACTCCTGGGTCTGAGGGAGGAGGGAGCTGGGGCCCGGACTCCTGGGTCTGAGGGAGGAGGGGCCAGGGTCTCACCCTCAGTCTCCCTCTGGAGAGCCTTAGGTTCCTTCCTGGGCCTCCTCCCACTCCACCCCTGTTACTCACCCCATGTAGGGAAGGACGCGGTGGTCGTGGCCAAGGTGAACGGGAAAGAGCTCCCGGACAAACCGACCATCAAGTGGTTCAAGGGGAAGTGGCTGGAGCTGGGTAGCAAGAGTGGCGCCCGCTTCTCCTTCAAGGAGTCCCACGACTCCACCAGCAATGTGAGGACCCCGTGGGCCAGAGGGCTGGCAGAGGGGAGTGGAGCTTGTGCAGGACATGCTCCTCAGAAGCCCTGTTGCCTGAGGCATCAATGTGGGCCTGGAGCCGGGATGGAGAGTGGGCCCTCTGAGGATGGAGGTTGTGCGGGGCTGCTGGGGAGAGGTTGTGTGAAGCAGAGGGAGGATGCCTGGGGTTGGGTGGGGATGCATAAGGGCTTGGTCATGTACATTCCCGGCAAGGCCTGAGGGGGCCAGGGACCTGGGCCCCAGAAGTCCCGATGGGTCAGATATGAGGAGACAGAGCTGGCCACCAGGTGCTGAGCCCCCTCTCGGCCTCCATTGGCCCCCCTGTGGGGTGGGGGTGAGGACTTAGAGATAGAGCTATGAGTGGACTCTGAGGAATATGGGGTGGCTCTAGAGGGTGGTCCCATGCACCTACACCCCCGGCCCTGGACCCAGGTGTACACCGTGGAGCTGCACATTGGGAAGGTGGTACTGGGGGACCGTGGGGATTACCGCCTCGAGGTCAAAGCCAAGGACACCCGCGACAGCTGTGGCTTCAACATCGATGTGGAGGGTACGCTGATGGGGGGTGGGGGAGCAAAGGGTTCTAAGTCTGGGTGGGGCGGACAGATGTACCAGCCAGATGTTGGGAGAGTGCACCGGCATGGGCTTGAGGTGGGCACAGGTTTTTGGAGGAGGGAGTGCAGATTCTGGGGTCAGAGTATTCAAACTCGGGGAGATGTAGCGTGGGAGGAGGTCTGGATTTGGGGGTGAAAGTGTTCAGGGTATTTGGATGCACATGCAAAGGCTTAGGAGGTGAGTTATGCACATTCCATGTTCAAGAAAGTAGGCGAAAAGGCTTGGGAAGTGAGGGTGTCCAGGTTTAGAGAATAAGGGTGTAGGGGTTTAGAGTGAGGGTATACAGGATTAACAGGAGATTACACGGATTTGAGGGCACATATATGGGCCCCTGAGGGTGTACGGGCTCTGGGGATCTGCAGCCCAGAATGTGTGAGGGCTTAAATGTGGGGTGCACAGGAAATGAGATTGTCCAGGCCTGGGGAGAAAGGCATGGTGGCCCAGGTGTGGGGGTGTATAGGCTGCTGAGAGAGGGTGGAGCTTGGCAGCCGGGGAAATGAGTATGAGCTGGTTTAGAACTAGAGGATGCCCAGGCCTCAGTGAGGGTGTGCTGGTCCAAGAGATGGAGAAAAGGGGGCCTGGAAGAGGTTGTGCAGGCCTGGAGAGGGGCTCTCAGTCTAAGATCAGCCCTGGCCTCCAACTCACCTTCCCTTCTCTCATCACCTCTCCCCAGCACCCCGTCAGGATGCCTCTGGGCAGAGTCTAGAAAGCTTCAAGCGTACGTAAGTGACCCCAGGCCCTTATCAGGGTCCCATGGACCATGGGAGGCTCTCCCTTGGAAGGGGAAAAAGGGAAGATTGGGGAATGCAAGGGGTGAATCTGAAGGGTCAAGACTCACATGCCCTTTCAATGGCCACAGGGGTGAAAAGAAGTCAGATACTGCAGGTGAGCTGGATTTCAGCGGCCTGTTGAAGAAGAGGTGAGCCCCGGACCTGGCACAAAGAGGGGAGATGGGACTCAAGGGGAAGAGGTGGTGGGTGAAGCTCCATGGCCCACTGATTCCTCCTGTACTCACTGCTTATCCCTCTACCACCTCCATCTGTTCACTCCCTGCTCACCCAGTATCTAACACACCCACCCATCAGGCTGCCTGTTCATCCACCCATCTACCCATTTACCCAGACCCCTACCCACAACTCCACCCCGCCAAACATCTGCCATGAGTTCACCCACCTTCTCGCCCTTTAACCCACCATTGTCACACCCACTCTGCTGTTCACTCAGGCTCTAGTTCACCTATGCCTCCACCTACTCACCCTCCCATCCATCCATCCCTCCATCCATCCACTTTCCACCCACCAATCCACTCACTCACCCATCCATCCAACCAGTGGCCTATTTATCCATCTACTAATACATCTGTCCACCTACCTGCCCAGTTGCCAATCTATCTACCCACACATCCATCCATTAACCACCATTTTCTCACCTGTTTACCTGCCCATCTGCCATTACAGTCAACCTAGCTACGTGGGTAGGTGGATGGATAATGGGTGAAAGGGATGTTGGATTTGGTTGGGAGATGCAGGTGCAGATAGACAGGTGGGAAGGTGGGTGGATGGTATGGATGAATGGGTGGTGGAGAGGTGGGAGGATGGGTGCCTCAGTAGGTGGGGAAGTGGATGGATGGATGGGGTGGGTGGAGGATGAATGGATGGGTTCATGAATAGGTGGCTGAGTTCACCAATGAAGAGGTGGGCAGTTGACACACCCATCCACACAGATAACCCTCTGTTAGATTGAACTATGTGAAATTGATGTTCTGTAGGTAAAAAATGATTGAAGTCTGGGTGCAGTGGTTCACGCCTATAATCCCAGCACTTTGGGAAAGCAGTGTGGGAAGATCACTTGAGCCCAGGAGTGTAAGACCAGCCTGGGCCACATAGGGAGACCCTGACTCTACAAAAAAAAGAAAAATTAGCAGGGCATGGTGGCATGTGCCTGTGGTCCTAACTACTTAGGAGGCTGAGGTAGGAGGATCATTTGAGCCCAGGAGATCAAGGCTGCAGTGAGCCATGATCGCGCCACTGCATTCCAGTCTGGGCAACAGAGTGCGACTCTGTTCCAAAAACAAACAAACAAAAAAAGTAAATATTGGCAATCTCATATGCATTATCTGCTGGCCCACTTATCCATCTTCAGTTGCCCATCAATCCCCATAACCAAATCCCTGACAATTCCATTTACTGATCAATTCTGTCTCCAGCCAGCCAGCCACTTCCTTGGCCACTTCTCATCAACATATTCACCCAACTGTGCAGTCATTTCTCACCAACCCATCAATCCATCCACTCACCCACCTGTCTTCCCCCAACCCATCTGCCTCTCTTCCCACCCACCCTTCCATTGACCCACCCACCTACTTATCAGCCCACTTACTCACCATTCTGTACGTCAATTCAAATATTCATGTCCCCACATTCACCTCCACATCTATCCTCTCTTTGTTCCTTTCCCTTCCTTCCTTCCCTCCCAAGCTCCATCCATGCATTCACTCACTCTCTCACCCATCAACCATCTTCTGAGGGCTCCCGTCTACTAGGTCCTGGGCTGAGATCCAGGGAGAGAGAACAGTCTGACTGGGTCCCTGATGTGAGATCACTCATTGCCTTGGGAAATGGGTCTTGTCCAACAGACATGGACACAGACTGAGACTATTTGGTGTGATTTTAGAGAGGGTCCCACCGGGGCCTGTGAGAGCCCAGAGCATGAGCAACTCACTGCCTTGGAGGACACGGAATGCCTCAGGGAGAAGGGAACTTTGGTGCTAGGTCTTGTAGGATGAAGAGGAGTCCAGGAGGAAGAGAAGGTGGGGAGAGGTCATGAAGGTGGGGAAACATTTTGTGCAAAGGCTGGGAGGCAGGAGAGAGCCTGAAGTGTTCAGCAAAAGGCAAGCAGCTTGGTTCGGGTGGCTTTGGGGGGAGTGACGGAAGTGGCTTTGGGGGGAGTGACGGAAGTGGCTGTGGTGTGATTGCCAGGCGGAGGGCTGGGGCTTCCTCCTCAGGGCAGTGGGGAGCCATGGAAGACTTCTGAACATGAAAGGGAGAACCACTGATGTGGGTGTCAGAAATACCCCACAGGATAAAAGAGGACAAATAGGGTGCAGTGTATGCTGCTTGGGTGATGGGTGTACCAAAATCTCACAAATCACTACCAAACAGCTTACTCATGTAACCAAACACCATCTGTTTCCCAATAACTTATGGAAATGAAATAAATAAATAAATAAATAAATAAATGAAAAGAAATACCCCGTGGGCCAGGCATGGTGGCTCACGCCTGTAATCCCAGCACTTTGGGAGGCCGAGGCAGGTGAATCACTTAAGGTCAGGAATTCGAGACCAGCCTGTCCAACATGGCGAAACCCTGTCTCTACTAAAATACAAAAATTAGCCAGGAGTGGTGGCATGAGCCTGTAGTCCCAGCTACTCGGGAGACTGAGGCAGAAGACTGGCAAGAATCTGGGAGGTGGAGGTTGCAGTGAGCCGAGATCGCGCCACTGCACTCCAGCCTGGGAGACAGAGTGAGAATCTGTCTCAAAAAAAAAAAAAAAAAAAAATACCCAGTGGGGACTGTGCCGGGAAGAGGCCAGAAGACCCCAAGAGGAAACAATAAGTCCCCTAAAGGGAAGGTGGCTTGGGTGAGTCACAGGGCCAATGAGTGAAGAAGGCAGAGGGACATCCTCCCCTCCTCACTCCCTGATGGGCCCTGTCCGTTCCCCCACCCCCCAGGGAGGTGGTGGAGGAGGAGAAGAAGAAGAAAAAGAAAGATGACGATGACCTAGGCATCCCCCCGGAGATTTGGGAGCTCCTGAAAGGGGCAAAGAAGAGCGAGTACGAGAAAATCGCCTTCCAGTATGGCATCACCGACCTCCGGGGCATGCTGAAGCGGCTGAAAAAGGCTAAGGTCGAGGTCAAGAAGAGTGCAGGTCAGCCCTGGTCTGGGGGGAGCTGGGCCCTGCACACAAGGGACCCCGAGTCTTGTGGGTGTCTGATGATTGGACCCTGGACCTATCTTTTCGAGGTCCCAATGAGGTAGGAGGCAAGACCCAACTCTAGCGGTGGGCCTCGGACACCAGACCAAATTGAGGACTAGCTAAAACAGGGACAGGGTGGAAGCAGCTTTCCATAAGACATGCCCACCAGTGTGCCATGTCAGTTTACCATAGCCATGGCAACAGCCAGGAGTTACTGCCTCTTTCCATGGCAATGACCAGACCACCCAAAAGTTACCACCCTTTTCCTAGCAATTTCCGTATAACCCGCTCCTTAATCTATAGGTAATTAAAAGTGGATATCAGTCTGACTGCAGATCTGCCCTGCAGATCTGCCGTTGGTCTCTGTCTCTGGGGTAGCCCTGTTCTGCAGGAGCAGTCAGAGGGCTGTAACACTGCCACCTCAATAAAGCTGTTTTCAGGCTGGGTGCGGTGGCTCATGCCTGTAATCTCAGCACTTTGGGAGGCTGAGGTGGGCAGATCACCTGAGGTCAGGAGTTCGAGACCAGCCTGGCTAACATGGTGAAACCCCCATCTCTACTAAAAATACGAAAATCAGCCGGGCGTGGTGGCGTGCACCTGTAATCCCAGCAACTTGGGAGGCTGAGGCAGGAGAATCGCTTAAGCCAGGGAGGCAGAGGTTGCGGTGAGCTGAGATTATGCTGTGGCACTCCAGCCTGGGGAACAGAGTGAGACTCTGTCTCAAAAAAATAAAATAAAATAAAATAAATAAATAAATACATACATACATAAATACATAAATAAATAAATAAAAATAAAGCTGTTTTCTTCTACCTAACACTGGCTTGCCCTTGACTTCTTTCCTGGGTGAAGCCGATAACCCTTGCAGGCTAAGCCCCACTTTGAGGTCCCCTGCCCTGCATCACCACCAGAGAAGTTCTCAAGGACCTCTAAGTTCATAGGAGGCCTCCTGACTTCCTCACTTTGACCTTGGAGAGCCCAGGGCCAGGGGAGGGAGATGTGGTGCCTCTGGGGATGACCAGGGGAATGAGGACCACACACCTCCATCTCCTTTGCATGCCTCAATCTCCAGCATTCACAAAGAAGCTGGATCCAGCCTACCAAGTGGACAGAGGCAACAAGATCAAGTTGATAGTAGAGATCAGCGACCCAGACCTGCCCCTCAAGTGGTTCAAGAACGGCCAGGAGATCAAACCAAGCAGCAAGTATGTGTGGGGTGGGCGGTCCCTGCACCAGGGAGATCCCAGTCCAGAGAGAACACCCGGAGACAAGGCCTATCACTCTTAACCAGAAAGGGCATATTCACCCCTATATGAAGAGTACAGGCCGGGCGCAGTGGTTCACGCCTGTAATCCTAGCACTTTGGGAGGCCGAGGGGGACGGATCACCTAAGGTCAGGAGTTCGAGACCAGCCTGGCTAACATGGTGAAACCCCGTTTCTACTAAAAATATAAAAAATTAGCCGGGTGTGGTGGCACATGTCTGTAGTGCCTGTAATCCCAGCTACTTGGGAGGCTGAGGCAGGAGAATTGCTTAAACCCGGGAGGCGGAGGTTGCAGTGAGCTGAGATCACGCCATTGCACTCCAGCTTGGGCAACAAGAGTGAAATTCTGTCTCAAAAAAAAAAAAGAAAAGAAAAAAAAAGAAAAAGAAAAGTACAAATAGACGAGGCCAGGTGCGGTGGCTCACACCTGTAATCCCAGCACTCTGGGAAGCCGAGGTGGGAAGATTGCTTGAGTCCAGGAGTGGAGTTCAAGACCAGCCTGGCCAACATAATGAAACCACATATCTACAAAAAATATACAAAATTAGCCAGACACAGTGGCACATGTCTGTAGTCTCAGCTGCTCGAGGGGCTAAGGCAGGAGGACTCCCCAAACTTGGGAGGCTGAGGCTGCAGTGAGCTATGATGGCACCACTGCACTCCAGCCTGGGCAACAAAGTGAGACCCTGTCTCAAAAAAAAAAAAAAGAAAAGAAAAGAAAAGAAAAGAAAAGAAAATGTAAACAACAGTGTTTCTGCTCTCCAAATGGGCAAAACCTTGCGAAATTCTAAAACCCAGTGCTGGAGAAGAATGCACAAATGTTGCTAGTGGGAATGTAATTTGGCAAGTCTCCCTAAGGGCAAGGTATTAAAAAGCCTTCAGGTTGTGCAATCCTAGGTATGTATTGTGAGGAGTTATCATGACTGTGCATATTTAGCCGCAAGGATGTTCGCTGAGGCATTTGCTATCATAGCAAAGAATGGAAAACAACCAAAATATAGTTTCATACTAAGACACTCTGCAGTCACTCAAACAAATATTTATAATAGCTGAATGCAGTGACTCACACGTATAATCCCAGCAATTTGGGAGGCTGAGGCGGGCGGATCACTTGAGCCCAGGAGTTTGAGATCAGCCTGGGTGACACGGTGAAACCCCGTCTCTACTAAAAATACAAAAATTAGCCGGGTGTGGTGGTGGGTGCCTGTGGTCCCAGCTACTTGGGAGGCTGAGGCAGGAGGATCGCTTGAACCCAGGAGGCAGAGGTTGCGGTTGTGGTGAGCTGAGATCTCGCCACTGCACTCCAGCCTGGGCGACAGAGTAAGACCCTGTTTCAACAACAACAACAACAACAACAAACACATCACAAGACAACCTTTTTTAAAGTAATTACTTAATTTTGTTTTGAGATGGAGTTTCGCTCTTGTTGCCCAGGCTGGTGCAATGGCATGATCTCAGCTCACTGCAACCTCTGCCTCCCAGGTTCAAGAGATTCTCCTGCCTCAGCCTCCCAAGTAGCTGGGATGACAGGAGCGCCCCAACACATCTAATTTTTGGGGTGTATTTTTGGTAGAGATGGGGTTTTACCATGTTGCCCAGGCTGGTCTTGAACTCTTCAAGCAATCTGCCCGCCTCAGACTCCAAAAATGCTAGGATTACAGGTGTGACTGGCCCTGCCATGGTTATTTAAATAATAGGAATTGCTAGCTTGGACAACATAGTGAGATCCCATCTCTACAAAAAAATAAAAAAATTAGAAGATACCATGAAAAGAGAAAAAAAATTAGCTGGGTGTGGTGGTGTGCACCTGTGATCCTAGCTACTCAGGGGCTGAGGTGGGAGGATGGCTTGGACCCAGGAAGTCTAGGTTGCAGTGAGCTGTGATTGCACCACTGCACTCTAGCCTGGGTGACAGAGTGAGACCCTGTCTCAAAAATAAATAAAAATAAATAAATAATTGAAACTGGGCCCTCAATCCCTTTCCACACAATTTGGCTCTGAGAGCGAGAGAGAGAGACTTGCCTTGAGAACAGGTGAGCAGAGCTACCCCAGGGCTAGGTGGATGCTCCACGCCCTGGTTTGAGGTGAGACTTTTGCATCAGGTACGTGTTTGAGAACGTTGGTAAGAAGCGAATTCTTACCATCAACAAGTGCACGCTGGCAGATGACGCTGCCTATGAAGTAGCTGTCAAGGATGAGAAGTGTTTCACTGAGCTCTTCGTCAAAGGTGAGGCTGGAATTCAGAACTGAGCCTGCAGAGGTACTGGAACTCTGGAGGGGGTCCTGAAACGACTGATCTCCTGTTTCCCTGCCCCACAGAACCTCCAGTCCTGATTGTCACACCTCTTGAGGACCAGCAGGTGTTTGTGGGTGACCGGGTGGAAATGGCAGTGGAGGTGTCAGAAGAGGGTGCCCAGGTGATGTGGTAAGTGACCCTTGATCCCTGATCTCCATACAGGTGCACATAGCTTCTTTGCCTCTGCCTTGATCTTTATGGGACCTCCTGTGACTTCTCTTGGAGATTTCTGACCTTTACTCAGCAGTCATCCCCAGGAGATCTCAGCTTTTCTCTATAAATCCTTACCTTCACCTAAAATTGTTTCTAGAATTTCTGACCTCTACCCATCCTATCCTCTTCAGGGTCGTCTTCCTGATCTCCGACTGTTCCATTAAATATTGATTCATCTGACCAATTATCTGTCCCTTGGTCCAGCTATCCAGGTATCCACTCATCCACCCACTCCATCCATCCACCCACTCCATCCATCCATCCATCCATCCAACTGCTTAACCCTCCATCCACTCATGCATCCATCCATCCACTCATCCATCCATCCATCCATCCATCCATCCATCCATCCATCCATCCATCCATCCATCCCATTGACCCATTCATCCATCTACTCATTCATATATCCACTCTTCCATTTAGGTTGCCATCTAGCCATCCATCGACGTATCAATCCAGAGATCTATCCATCCACTCACTCACTCACCTGCATACTTGCCCACCATCTACCTATCCATTCATCCATCTATGTACCTATTCACCAACCCAACAAATATTTATCGAGCACCTGTTGTGTGGTGTACTCTTCTACATATCAGAGATATAATGGGGAGGAAAAAAATGTCAACATGGTACCTGCCTTCATGGCATTTATAATCTGCTAATTTGGTGATAGTGGTGGTGGTGGTGTATGTGTATGTGTGTTTGTGTGGGAGACAGAGATAGGCATTACTCAAGTCATCACATACATACATATAAAAGTTCCATTTTGAGACTGGTTTGAAAGGAGCAGTAATGGATGCTGTAATAGCTTCCTAGGAGGAAGGGACTCAGGAGGTCAGGGAAGTCTTCCTGGAGGAGATGACAATTGAGCTGAGATCTGAATGACATGGAGGTATAAGTGAAGAGAAGAGGGGAGCGTGCCCTGGACAGGGAAAACCATTGACAGAGGCCACAACGTTTGATGTTTCTCTGAGACCCTACAGCTTTCTCTGTGCGGACCTCTCCCCGTGACATCTTTTTGTGTCCCCTGACTTCCAGCCAGTACCTTGGTACCTTGAGGCAATTAACTGTGTGTGGCCTGTGACTTCCTCCTCTCTCTCCCCGCTGCCTTTTTTTTTTTTTGAGACAGAGTCTCAGTCTGTCACTCAGGCTGGAGTGCAACTGCGTGATCTTGGCTCATCGCAACCTCTGCCTCCCGGATTCAAGCAATTCTCCTGCCTTAGCCTCCTGAATAGCTGGGATTACAGGCGCCCGCCATCACACCCGCCTAATTTTTAATTTTTTATTAGAGGTGGGTTTTCACCATGTTGGCCAGGTTGGTCTCGAACTCCTGACCTCAGGTGATCCACCCACCTCAGCCTCCCAAAGGGCTGGGATTACAGGCATGAGCCACTGTGCCTGACCCTCTCTCTCCCCTTCACCTGACCTGTGACCCGTCCACCACTCAAGATGTCTCTGCCACTCTTTATGTCTTCTCCCTCTGGGGACCTGCCTTCTGACCCCTTGCATGGGCCCCCGACTGACTCTCCAAGACCCAGACCGAGAGCTGTGCTGTCTCCTCATGTCCCGTTCTGTGTCTCACCCACCTAGGATGAAAGATGGTGTGGAACTGACTCGGGAGGATTCCTTCAAGGCCCGGTACCGCTTCAAGAAGGATGGGAAGCGCCACATCCTCATCTTCTCAGACGTGGTCCTGGAGGACAGGGGTCGCTATCAGGTCATAACCAACGGCGGCCAGTGTGAGGCCGAGCTGATTGTGGAAGGTACGGGGCCTCCAGGTGGGGCACGGGCTGCACTGCGCATGCTTCTCCACACAGCTTGAAGTTGCTCAGGCCTCCCAGTCTGGAAGTTGTTCCTGACTCCTCTCTTTCCCACACACCCTATGTTCAGCTCACCAGGGAGATCTGGTGGCTCCAGCTTCAAAGTAAATTTTGAATCCAGCCAAGCGTGGTGGCTCATGCCTGTAATCCCAGCACTTTGGGAGGCCGAGGCGGGTGGATCACTTGAGCTTAGGAGTTCAAGACCAGCCTGGCCAACATGGTGAAACTCCATCTCTACCAAAAATACAAAAAAATTAGCTGGGCATTGCGGCATGCACCTGTAGTCCCAGCTATTCAGGAGGCTGAGGCAGGAGAATTGCTTGAACCCAGGAGGCGGAGGTTGCAATGAGCCGAGATTGCACCACTGCACTTCAGCCTGGGCAACAGAGCAAGACTCCGTCTTAAAACAAAAACAAAACCAAAACCAAAACCAAAAAAAACCTGGGCGCAGTGGCTCACACCTGTAATCCCAGCATTTTGAGAGACCAAGGTGGGTGGATCACTTGATGTCGGGAGTTCGAGACCAGCCTGGCCAACATGGCGAAAACCCATCTCTACTAAGAATACAAAAATTAGCTGGGTGTGGTGGCGTGCACCTGTAATCCCAGCTACTCGGGAGGCTGAGGCAGGAGAATCGCTTGAACCCAGGAGGTGGAGGTTGTGGTGAGCCGAGATTGCACACTGCACTCCAGCCTGGGCAACAGAGTGAGACTCTGTCTCAAAAAAAAAAAAAAAAAAAAAATTAGCCAGGCATGGTGGCACACACCTGTAATCCCAGCTACTCAGGAGTCTGAGTCAGGAGAATCGCTTGAATCCAGAAGGCGGAGGTTGCAGTGAGCCGAGATTGTGCCACTGTGCTCCAGCCTGGGTGACAGAGCAAGACTCCATCTTAAAAAACAAAAAAAAATCTGAATCCAACCACAGCCCCCCTGTTGCTGCCCCTGCCTGGCCCAGGCCTTCCTCCCCTCATGCCTGGACTGGTGCAGTTGTCTCCTCTCTGGTCACTCTGTGTCTATACCTGCCCCTTGACCTCCACCCTCCAGTACCCGCCAGAGTGAGCCTTGTAAAACATAAGTGAGACAGTGAAAAGAAACAGGTCTGTGGTCTGAGTAACAGTACTGGGTCCGTGTCAGTGTCCTGGTTTGGATACTGGACTCCGTTATGTACGATGTCACCAGTGGGGGAGGCTGGATGAAGAGCACACGGGACTCTATGTGCTATTTTTGCAAGCTCTTGGGAGTCTATAATTCTGTAAAAATAAAAAGTAAAAAACAACGAACTCAAGTCATTTATGGGCCAAACAAATGATGGTATTTCCATATCTAGCCAAAAAAAAAGAGAACGTTTTAGACTGGGCATGGTGGCTCAGCCCTGCCATTCCAACTCTTTGTGAGGCCGAGGTGGGAGGGTAAATTGAGTCCAGAAGTTCAAGGCTGGCCTAGGCAACATGGCAAGACCCTGTCTGTATAAAAACATCAGGCTGGGCTTAGTGGCTTACTCCTGTAATCCCAGCACTTTGGGAGGCCAAAGCGGGTGGATCACCTGAGGTCAGGAGTTCAAGACCAGCCTGGTCAACATGGTGAAACCCCATCTCTACTAAAAATACAAAATTAGCCAGACGTGGTGGTGCATGCTAGTAATCCCAGCTACTTGGGAGGCTGGGATTATCACTTGAACCCAGGAGTATCACTTGAACACAGCGGGTGGAGGTTGCAGTGAGCTAAAATCACGCCATTGCAGTCCAGCCTGGGCGACAAGAGTGAAACTCCATCTCAAAAAAAAAAAAATAATAAATAAAATAAAATAAACAAAATCCCCAAAGTGCTGGGATGACAGGCGTGAACCACTGTGCCCGGCCACCTCAGGGCCTTTGCATGCACCAGTCCCTCTGCCTGGGAGGCTTTCTTTCATCCTCTGGTAGATTCCCCCCTGCCTCCCTCAGGCCTCCTCGCTCCCTCTTCTGTTTCTTTCTTCACTGTCTCCCACTAGTGTGGGAGCTTCCCGAGGCCAACGGGTTGTTTCTGAGTTGTCTGTGGCTGGTATCCCCAGTGCCTAGACCAGCGCCTGGCACGCAGTGGGTGCTCACAAGTGTCTGTGCACCGACTGGAGTAGTGACGGCTCCTTGTCTTTCTCTCCCTGAACAGAGAAACAGCTGGAGGTCCTGCAGGACATCGCGGATCTGACGGTGAAGGCCTCAGAACAAGCTGTGTTCAAGTGCGAGGTGTCTGATGAGAAAGTGACGGGCAAGTGGTATAAGAATGGGGTCGAGGTGCGGCCCAGCAAGAGGATCACCATTTCCCATGTAGGCAGGTGAGGAGTGGGCTGCAGAAGTGGCTGAGGGTAGGGTGTGCGTAGCAGTTAGCTTTAGCTGCGTAACAAGCTGTCCCCCATTTTTTTTTTTTTTGAGACGGAGTTTTGCTCTTGTTGCCCAGGCTAGAGTGCAATGGCGCGATCTCAGCTCACTGCAACCTCCGCCTCCTGGATTCAAGCAATTCTCTTGCTTCAGCCTCCCAAGTAGCTGGGATGCACCACCACTCCTGGCTAATTTTTTTGTATTTAGTAGAGACAGGGTTTCGCCATGTTAGTCAGGCTAGTCTCGAACTCCTGACCTCAAGTGATCCACCTGCCTCAGCCTCCCAAAGTGCTGGGATTACAGGCATGAGCCACCGCGCCTGGACTTTTTCTTTTCTTTTCTTCTTTCTTTCTTCTTTTTTTTTTTTTTGAGACAGAGTCTTGCACTGTAACCTCCAACTCTGAGGTTCAAGCGATTCTCCTGCCTCGGCCTCCTGACTAGCTGGGATTACAGGTGCGTGTCACCATGCTAATTTTTGCAATTTTAGTCAAGACAGGGTTTCGCCATGTTTGCCAGGCTGGTCTCTAACTCCTGACCTCAGCTGATCCACCCACCTCGGCCTCCCAAAGTGCTGGGATTACAGGTGTGAGCCACCACGCCTGTCCTGTCCCCAAACTTAGAGGTTTAAAAGGATGAGGATTGGGCTCAGCGCAGTGACTCATACCTGTAATCTTGGCACTTTGGGAGGCCAAGGCAGGAGGATTTCTTGAGCCCAGGAGTTCAAGACCAGCCTGGGCAACATAGTGAGACACTCTCTCTAAATAAATAAATAAATAAATAAATAAATAAATTAGGATTAATTTCATCTTGAGTGTGCAGGTTGGTTGGGGGCTGGCTGATCCAGGATGGCCTCGTTCTTACCTCTGTGGTGGTAGGACCTGGGCCCTGCCGACTTTGCGTGGGCGCTGTCAGGACTTCAGCTGGGGCAGCTGGGCACCCAGCACGCCGCTCCCTATGGCAACTCCTCCTCCTCCAGTGAGCTCAGCCTAGCACACTCATGTGACACAGGCAGAGGTCCTGAGAGAGCACGGAAGCAAACGAGACCTCTGTGGCCCAGGCTGGAAACTGGCCCAATGCCACTTCCGCCATAGTCTGTTGGGCAAGGAAAGTCCCAGGCCAGCTCTGAGTCAAGGGCTGGGAAGCAGATTCCACCACTGATGGGAATGCTGCAAAGTCACATTGCAAGGGCATGGACATGGGCAGGGAAAAGCCTCTGGCCATATCAGCTAACAGTCAACACAGGCTCCAGCTCAGAAAACAAGAAGCTGGGATTCAACAGGTGGCACGTGGACACCTAAGACAAGCACCTGGTTATCTGCAGAATGCAGAGAACCACCATGACGCCCGGAAAATATCATGCCGTCCAGGGCTTCCTGGCAATAGCTCTTAGTGGGATGTAGGCTTTCCCTGTGTTCTGTGTAGGGAACCATGCCGGATGGTGGTCTCAACAATGATAATAGCCGGCCGCGGTGGCTCACACCTATAATCCTAGCACTTGGGAGGCCGAGGTGGGTGGATCACTTGAGGTCAGGAGTTCGAGACCAGCCTGGCCAACATGGTGAAACCCCCATCTCTATGAAAAATACAAAAATTAGCTGGGTGTTGTGTTACACGCCTATAGTCCCAGCTACTCCAGAGGCTGGGGTGGGAAAATCATTTGAACCCAGGAGGCGGAGGTTGCAGTGAGCCAAGATCATGCCACTGCACTCCAGCCTAGGTGACAGAGTGAGACTCCATCTCAAACAAACAAACAAAAACAACAACAACACACAATGATGATAACACGTCCTGACACTTATAGGGCACTTACTATGTGCCAGGTACTTTTCTAGGTGTGTTTTTTTTCTTTTCTTTTTTTGAGACGGGGTCTCAACCTGTCACACAGCCTGGAGTGCAGTGGTGCAGTCATGGCTCACTGCAGCCTTGACCTGGGCTGGAGCAATTCTCCCACCTCAGCCTCCCCAAGTACTGAGACCACACGCATGAGCCACCATGCCCAGCCAAAGAACAGTATCTATTTATTTACTTTCTGTAGAGACAGGGTCTCGCCGTGTTGCCCTGGCTGGTCTCGAACTCCTGGGCTCAAACAATTCTCGATCCTCAGCCTCCCAAAGTGCTGGGATTACAGATGTGAGCCACTGCACCTTTCTCGATGCTTTACAACAACCTTGATGTAGATGGATATCATTACCCCTATTTTATAGATGAAGAAACAGAGGCACAGAGAGGTTAAGTAACTTGCCCAAGGTCACATAGCTACCGATTTGAAAATAGACAACAGCATTCCAAAGCCCTGGATAAGAATGCAGGCACGTGAATTGCACTGAGGGAAGCTGATGAGGCGGTGCAGCCCCATAGTGGTCCCCATTGCAATCTGGTCCGAGCCCTACCCTGCTCCCCCACCCCTTAGGTTCCACAAGCTGGTGATCGATGACGTCCGCCCCGAGGATGAGGGAGACTACACGTTCGTGCCTGACGGCTACGCCCTGTCGCTCTCGGCCAAGCTCAACTTCCTGGGTGAGGATGCCCCTTCCTCCTTCCCTAGGGGCTGTAGGATCCACCCTCGCAGACCCAGGGCCCGGATGTCCCCCTCCAGGATTAAGGTCCCCTGAGTGCGAATGAGGACGACAGCAAGCGTCTGTCCCGCTCGTGGCTGGAGTCAGAAGACGGAGGGAGAGCGCTGAACTCGCCGCCGCCTGCCGCCTGGGAGGAGGGGTGGCTCCTGGGCCCGAATCTGTCCCCAGCACCCCAGTTCCCAGGGAGACTTCCAGACCCCGTCACCTCTTCCTCTGGGCTGTGAAGGTGGGGTGAGGGGCCTGCTGGGTTTAGACCTAACCGTCCAGTCTTCTTTGTCTTCCAGAAATCAAGGTGGAGTACGTTCCCAAGCAAGGTGAGCGCCACCGGCTGCGCTGGGAGCGGGTCCGAGGAAGGAGGGGCGGGGCTGAGGGAGGAGGGGAATGGCCGAGGGAGGATAGGCGGGGCGAGGAAGGATGGGCGGGGCGCGGGAGGATGGGTGGGGAGAGGAAGGAGGGGCGGGTCTAAGGGAGGAGGGGCGGGGAGCCGACAGACGGGGTGGGGGCGATCGGCCGAGAGAGGAGGGACTGGGGTCCTGAGGGAGGAGGGGTTGGGGACCTGGATCCCTGGGTATGAGGGAGGAGGGGCTGGGGGCCTGGACCCCTGGATCTGAGGGAGGAGAAGCTGGGGGCCTAGACTGTAGGGTCTGAGGGAGGAGGGGTTGGGGGCCTAGACTACCGGGTCTGAGGGAGGAGGGCTTGGGGACATGGACCTCTGTATCTCTGTCGCTGTTGGAACCCAACTTTTCGGAGATTCTCTTGTGGGGACTGGGAAGGCCCAGCCTCCCACTCCCAGGGTCCCCTTATCTCTTCTGTGCCACCAGAGCCACCAAAGATCCACTTGGATTGCTCGGGGAAGACCTCAGAGAATGCGATTGTGGTTGTGGCTGGAAACAAGCTGAGGCTTGACGTGTCCATCACAGGGGAGCCCCCTCCCGTCGCCACCTGGCTGAAGGGAGATGAGGTGGGTTGGGGCCGCACCTCTGTCCTGACTCCCTTTCCCGTTAGGCAAGTCTCTTTCCCCCTGAGCCTCAGTTTTATCCTCTATAAAATGAGGGTGATGATTCCTTCTTCACAGGATTGTTTTGAAGATTGGAGATTATGTTTGTCCATCACAGGTATGGGCCTAGCACATGGTGGATGTTCCATCCATTCATCCATTCACCTTTCAGTTAATTAAACAAGTGATCGACCAGTTTAGCCTTCCAGCCATCCAGTAACTCATCCGCCCATCCAGCTGATGATTTTTTCATCAACTAATTGGTTAATTCACCCAGCCATCCACTCACCCAGTAATTAATCCGTTTGTCCATTTATCCATCAACCAATCCAGTTATCCATTCATCCAGAAACACATCTACCCACTTCTATGTATGTATGTATGTATGTATGTATCTATCTATCTATCTATCTATTATCTATCTATCTATCTATCTTTCTATCTATCTATATTTTTGAAAGGTGGAATCTCACTCTGTCACCGAGGCTGGAGTGCAGTGGCGTAGTCTTGGCTCACGGAAACCTCCACCTCCCAGGCTCAAGTGATCCTCCCACCTCAGCCTCTTGAGTAGCTGGGACCACAAAAGTGCACCACCATGCCTCGCTAATTTTTTGTATTTTTGTAGGGACAGGGTTTCACCATGTTGCCCAGGCTGGTCTCAAACTTCTGAACTCAAACGATCCTTCCACCTTGGCCTCCCAAAGTGTTGGGATTATGGGCGTGAGCCAACATGCCCAGCCATATCTATATATTCCTATATCCATCCTTCCAACAAATATTTTAACCTTGCACGTCCCAGGTCCTGGGACAGCTCGATTTTTCATTTCTTCTCTGTGCTTCCATTTCCTCGTCTGTAAAATGGACAGACTTGGCTCAACATCCATCCATTTGCTCACTCAGCACACATCCCCTGAAGTTTTCTTTGCATCAGGCACTGAGGATGCAACCGTGAGTTGGATGCAGCTCCTGCCCTCCAAGAGCCTTCATTTTACTTAAAATTTATTTATTTATTTTTAAATTTGAGACAGGGTTTCACTATGTTGCCCATGCTGGTCTTGAACTCCTGGGCTTGAGTGGTACTCCTGTGTCAGCCTCCGTAAGTGCTGGGATTACGGGCATGAGCTACCTCACTCTGCTCAGTAGCCTTCACTCTTGCGGAGACACAAACACCTGCCCAAGCAGCCACGGTTCAGGGTGCTCTGGCTGAGATAAAGGGAGGTTCTAGAAGCTATGAGAACCCAGGGGCTGGAGCCAGCACTTCCAGCTGAGGGTATCCAGGAAGGCTTCCTGGAAGAGGTATCTTCTGGGTGTGTCCTGAAGGATGAGTAAGAGCTTAGTGTTGCATGCACAGGGACCAGCCTTGCAAAATCTCTGGGACAAGGCAGTCTGTTGGGGTTTTTTTTGTTTTTTGTTTGGTTGGTTGGTTTCTTTTTTTCTTTTCTTTTTTTTTTTTTCTGAGACGGAGTTTTGCTCTTGTTGCCCAGGCTGGAGTGCAGTGGTGTGATCTCGGCTCACCACAACCTCCGCCTCCTGGGTTCAAGCGATTCTCCCGCCTCAGCCTCCCGAGTAGCTGGGATTACAGGCATGCACCACCAGGCCAGGCTAATTTTGTATTTTTAGTAGAGATGGGGTTTCACCATGTTGGCCAGGCTGGTCGCAAACTCCCAACCTCAGTTGATCTGCCCACCTCAGCCTCCCAAAGTGCTGGGATTACAGGTGTGAGCCACCGCGCCCGGTCCAGTCTGGTGTTTTTAATGAAGGACGGCATTTGGAGGGCGAGGAGGGCAGTGGAGCGAGTGAGGACTCTGTGTGTCGATGGCGAATCATGGGAGGATTCTGAGCAGGGGAATGGCAGAGGCAGGCCTGGGTTTGCTTGGGGACACGATGGGGTGCAAGGCCATCTGGTGGCTGTGTTCAGGTATTCACGACCACCGAGGGCAGGACCCGCATCGAGAAGCGGGCGGACTGCAGCAGCTTTGTGATTGAGAGTGCGGAGCGGGAAGACGAGGGCCGCTACACCATCAAGGTCACCAACCCCCTCGGCGAGGACATGGCTTCCATCCTCCTGCAGGTTGTGGGTGAGCAGAGAAAGCCGAGGTGGCTGGGCCAAGGGGTGACTCCCTGAGGCCTCGAGGGGCCACCTGACTCTCCTGCCCCCTGCAGATGTCCCAGACCCCCCGGAGGCCGTGCGCATCACCTCGGTTGGAGAGGATTGGGCCATCCTTGTCTGGGAGCCACCGACGTACGATGGGGGAAAGCCGGTCACCGGTGAGTGCCTCTGTCCTCACGACCTCTGACCTTCCCTCCTTCTGTCTTTTTTTTTTTTTTTTGAGACGGAGTCTCACTCTATCACCCAGGCTGGAGTGCAGTGGCTCAATCTCGGCTCACTGCAACCTCTGCCTCCTGGGTACAAGCAATTCTCCTGCCTCAGCCTTCCAAGTAACTGGGATTACAGGTGCCCACGACCACGCCCGGCTAATTTTTGTATTTTTAGTAGAGATGGGGTTTTACCATGTTGGCCAGGCTGGTTTTGAACTCCTGGCCTAAAGTGATCTGCCCACCTCGGGCTCCCTAAGTGCTGGGATTACAGGCGTCAGCCACGGCGCCAGCCTCTCCCTACTCCTTGACCTCCCAGAGCCCTTAGCATCCTCAGTGACCTACCTCTGACCCCTGATTTTCCATTTTGCCATCTCAATCCCTTTGGTCTTCCCTCTTCGTTTACTTGCTGGTGGCCTGGGAATCCTTACTTTGACCAGTAGCCTGGGGTTTTCTATGGCTCCTGGCCCCCTGGTTCATGAGCTGTGACCCCTTCTTGATTCCCGACTCCAGGGCTGGTAGCCTCCGAATGCTCTGTGGCCCCTGAGATCCATCTAAGATTCATGGCCTCGGACCACCCTGGGCCATGCGATCCTCTGGATGTGACCCTCACTCCCCCAGCTGACTTGTGCCCCGTGTCCTCCCGTTCCCTCTTCTCCTCTCTGCTTGGAGCCTCCAGGGTACCTTGTGGAGCGGAAGAAGAAGGGCTCTCAGCGCTGGATGAAGCTGAACTTTGAGGTCTTCACGGAGACCACCTATGAGTCCACCAAGATGATTGAGGGCATCCTCTATGAGATGCGTGTCTTCGCCGTCAATGCTATAGGGGTCTCCCAGCCCAGCATGTACACCAAGCCTTTTATGCCTATTGGTAATGTCCTCCCTCACTCTGACAACCCTGTCCACCTCTGGCCCATCTTTTGCCCCCCATCAATCTCTGACCCTACACCCTGGCCTTCTGACCATTCTACCTCTGACCCTGCCCCTTCCTGCTGACCTCTGACCCCTCATTCCCCCCATATCCTCTTTTTCTGGATGCTTCCAGCACCCACAAGTGAACCCCTGCACCTGATAGTGGAGGATGTGACAGACACCACCACCACACTCAAGTGGAGGCCTCCGAGCAGGATCGGGGCAGGTGGCATCGATGGGTACCTGGTGGAGTACTGCCTGGAAGGCTGTGAGTGACCCTGGCAGGCCTGGTGGGGGTGGTGGCTAGCACAGGTGGGTATCCAGTCCAGGGAGCTGAAAATAGGACTGTGTGGGAGAGAGATGGGTGCAGTGGCCTGCTCGTGTTTTGTGTCTGTACTGTTATAAGTCTCTGGAATGGGAACCCCCTGTGACTAGTGTGTTTTCTCTCCCTTCTTCCTTTCTACATCCATCCTCCATACAGCAGTGACTTTCTGTCCATTCCATCTATCCTTCCATCCCCCAATTTATCTTTTATCTTTTACCTCTATGCCTTCTTTCTTTCTTCTATTCATTTATCCATCTAACCAATCTTTCCTTCATCCATCTTAACATCCACCCATCCATCCATCTGTCCATCTGTCCACCCATCTGTACATCCATCCATCCGTATTTCCATCCATCCATCCGTCCATCCATTCATATTACTGTCCATCCATCCATCCATCCATTCATATTACTGTCCATCCATCCATCCATCCATCTTCTCCATCCATCCATCCACCCACCCACCCATATTTCCATCTATCTATCCATCCATCCATCCATCCATCCATCCATTTATCCATCCATCCACCCATCCATATTTCCATCTATTCATCCATCCGTCCATCCCTCCATTCGTCCATCTGTCCACCTGTCCATCATCCATCCATCCATCCATCCATCCATCCATCCATCCGTCCGTCTGTCCATCCATCCATCTGTCCATATTTCCTTCCTTCGTTTCTCTCTCTCTCTCTTTTTTTTGAGACAGAGTCTTGCTCTGTTGCCCAGGCTAGAGTGCAGTGGTGCGATCTCGGCTCACTGCAAGCTCCACCTCTTGGGTTCACTCCATTCTCCTGCCTCAGCCTCCCAAATAGCTGGGACTACAGGCGCCTGCAACCACGCCCAGCTAATTTTTTTTTTTTTTTTTTGTATTTTTAGTAGAGACGGGGTTTCAGTGTGTTAGCCAGGATGGTCTTGATCTCCTG
This sequence comes from Pongo pygmaeus, assembly GCF_028885625.2. Lineage (NCBI taxonomy): Eukaryota > Metazoa > Chordata > Mammalia > Primates > Hominidae > Pongo > Pongo pygmaeus. Next base: position 56,546,839 of record NC_072393.2, read on the forward strand.
ACCTCGTGATCCACCTGCCTCGGCCTCCCCAAGTGCTGGGATTACAGGCATGAGCCATTGCACCTGGCCCAGTATCATTTTTCATCCATATATCTATCTCTTCACCACTATCTTTGCTTCCTTCCTTCTTTCTATCTATATGGCCATCCAACCATCTGTCCACCTAACTAGCCATTGTCTCTCTGCCTGTCCATCCATCATCTGTACCTCCATACATCCACTCTCCATCCTCCACCAAACAAACATTCACTGAGTACTGACTCGTGCCCGGCCCAGCGCCATGACTATGGAGATGTCTCAGACACAGCCATCTCTCTGGGAGAACAGACGTGATCACCTCGACACACTATCCCAGGCCTTAAAGTCAGACAGATGCAGGTTCCAACCCTGCCCCTCCACTGTCTAACTGTGTGTCCTTGGGCAAGTCTCTGAGCCTCAGTCTCTTCATCTAACCATGGCGAAGACAGTTCTCATCTTGACAGGGTACAGTGACGATGTACTCGAGAATGCATGGAAAGGAGGGATGGTTGAACCCTCATCAGCTTCCTCCCTCCTCCTCTCCTCCGTGCTCTTTACCCCATTCCTCCCTGGCCGGCTGCTCCCACCCTGACGTTTCAGAACCCAGCTTGTTAGAGTTCACTCTGTTGATTGCTGCTCTGAGCCAACAGCCATGAGTTCCCCAGCCCATAGCCATAAACCCAAGACAGAAGGGCGTGTAACAAAAAGCAGGCAATCCGAAGAGCTCTGACCCTGCCCTCAGCCCACCCTCCCAGACACCCACCTGGCTGCGCCCTCAGACAGAGCCAAGATCCCTGCCCTTCTGTGCCAGCCTTGCAGGAGAGCAGAGCTTGAGAGCGTGCTGGAGTCAGACAGGCCTGGGTTTAACATCCTAGTCCACAGAGCCTGAGCTGTGTGTCCAGGATGGTCTCGAATTCCTGGGCTTGAGAGATCCTCCTGCCTTGGCTTCCCAAAGTGCTGCGATTGTAGGCATGAGCCATTGCACCTGGGGAAAGTTTTTTTTTTTTTTGATGGAGTCTCGGTCTGTCGCCCAGGCTGGAATGCAGTGGGGTGATCTCGGCTCACTGCAACCTCTGCCTCCCAGGTTCTCCTGCCTCAGCCTCCTGAGTAGCTCGGATTAGATGCCCGCCACCTTGCCTGGCTAATTATTATATTTTTAATAGAGACAGGGTTTGCCATGTTGGCCAGGCTTGTCTTGAACTCCTGGACTCAAGTGATCTGCCCATCTCAGCCTCCCGAAGTGCTGGGATTACAAGCATGAGCCACCACTTCCGGTTGAAAGTTCTTTAATCTCTCTGGCCCTCATCCTAACATGTGAGGGATGGTTTCTCATCCCTAACATGGGGATAGCACAGGGTTGAGGTAAGAATTAATGAACAACGCCTGTAATCCCAGCACTTTGGGAGGCCGAGGTGGGCGGATCACGAGGTCAGGAGTTCAAGAGCATCCTGGCCAACATGGTGAAACCCCATCTCTATTAAAAATACAAAAATTAGCTGGGAGTGGTGGTGCGAGCCTGTAGTCCCAGCTACTCAGGAGGCCGAGGCAGGAGAATTACTTGAACCTGGGAGGCGGAGGTTGCAGTGAGCCAAGATCTTGCCATTGCCCTCCAGCCTGGGCGACAGGGCGAGACTCCTTCTAAAAAAAAAAAAAAAAAGAATTCGCCCCACTGCACTCCAGCCTGGGCGACAGGGCGAGACTCCGTCTAAAAAAAAAAAAAAAAAGAATTAATGAGCGAAGAGAATGGCCACCCTTAGAACCTTAGAACCTGGCCATGAGAATGCTTAACTAACGCCAGCTGCTGCTGCTGCTGCTTCTACTGGGAACTTACCCAGTGCTCACTCGCTGCCTGGGGCCCAAGTCCCCGGGAGAAACGGGAGCGGAGGATGGGAGGAGGGCATGAGATCCGCCAGCAGGGCCTCTCTCTCCAGCGGAGGAATGGGTCCCTGCCAACACTGAGCCCGTGGAACGCTGTGGCTTCACCGTCAAGAATCTCCCGACCGGAGCCAGAATCCTCTTCCGAGTCGTTGGGGTCAACATCGCGGGGCGCAGCGAGCCGGCCACCCTGGCCCAGCCGGTCACCATCAGGGAGATTGCTGGTGCGTGGCCCCTGACCGTGCGCTCCGAAAGACCAAGCTGGCGTCGTCCCGCCTGCCCTTTCCGTGTCGTCGACAGGACCTCCCCAGACAGTCTTATCACCATTGGCCCCTGGAATGTGCCCCGGCCCCCCGCTGAGCCCCCTCCCTGTGTTTGCGCCCTCAGAGCCACCCAAGATCCGGCTCCCCCGCCATCTCCGCCAGACCTACATCCGCAAAGTGGGCGAGCAGCTCAACCTTGTCGTCCCCTTCCAGGTCAGGGGAGCGGGGTCAGGGGCCGGGGGTCCGCTCCTGCCTCAAGCCCCCTTTGTGCGGGTGGACCCCCGCTGACCCCGCCCCGCCCTCTCCCCGCAGGGAAAGCCCCGGCCCCAGGTGGTGTGGACCAAGGGCGGGGCCCCGCTGGACACCTCCCGCGTGCACGTGCGGACCAGCGACTTCGACACCGTGTTCTTCGTGCGCCAGGCGGCCCGCTCCGACTCCGGGGAGTATGAGCTGAGCGTGCAGATCGAGAACATGAAGGACACCGCCACCATCCGCATCCGCGTCGTGGGTGCGCCCGCTGGGGAGGGCCCCTGGAGGCCGGGAGGGACAGGGATGGGGAGCGATGGGGGAGGAGGTGAGCTGAGGTGTGGGAGAGGAGGTAAGAAATGAGGGGTGGGGAAGGAGGTGGGAGATGAAGGGTGGGAGAGGAGGTAAGAGATGGGTGGGAGAGGAGGTGAGAGATGGGGTGGTGGGAGAGGAGGTGAGAGATGAGGGGTGGGAGAGGAGGTGAGATGAGGGATGGGAGAGGAGGTGAGAGATGAGGGGGGAGAGGAGGTGAGAGATGAGGGGTGAGAGGAGGTGAGATGAGGGGTGGGAGAGGAGGTGAGAGATGGGGGGTGGGAGAGGAGGTGAGATGAGGGGTGGGAGAGGAGGTGAGAGATGAAGGGTGGGAGAGGAGGTGAGAGATGGGGGGGTGGGAGAGGAGGTGAGAGATGAGGGGTGGGAGAGGAGGTGAGATGAGGGATGGGAGAGGAGGTGAGAGATGAGGGGTGAGAGGAGGTGAGATGAGGGGTGGGAGAGGAGGTGAGAGATGGGGGGTGGGAGAGGAGGTGAGATGAGGGGTGGGAGAGGAGGTGAGAGATGAGGGGTGGGAGAGGAGGTGAGAGATGAGGGGTGGGAGAGGAGGTGAGAGATGAGGAGTGGGAGAGGAGGTGAGAGATGGGGGGGTGGGAGAGGAGGTGAGAGATGAGGGGTGGGAGAGGAGGTGAGATGAGGGATGGGAGAGGAGGTGAGAGATGAGGGGTGAGAGAGGAGGTGAGAGATGAGGGGTGGGAGAGGAGGTGAGAGATGAGGGGTGGGAGAGGAGGTGAGAGATGGGGGGGTGAGAGAGGAGGTGAGAGATGAGGGGTGGGAGAGGAGGTGAGATGAGGGATGGGAGAGGAGGTGAGATGAGGGATGGGAGAGGAGGTGAGAGATGAGGGGTGAGAGAGGAGGTGAGATGAGGGGTGGGAGAGGAGGTGAGAGATGGGGGGTGGGAGAGGAGGTGAGATGAGGGGTGGGAGAGGAGGTAAGAGATGAGGGGTGGGAGAGGAGGTGAGAGATGAGGGGTGGGAGAGGAGGTGAGAGATGAGGGGTGGGAGAGGAGGTGAGATGAGGAGGGGAGGGGGAGAGGAGGTGAAGAGATGAGGTGGGGGAGACTAGATAAGGAGCAAGGCAAGTACCAGGGCTAGGAGTGGAGGAGAGATGAAGATGGGGGAACCCTTGAGAGGGAGATTGGGTGAAGAGAGGAAGTGGGGAGACATGGAGGTGAGGAGAGGAGGTGAGGAGGGATGAGGGTGGCCCAGGAAAAGAGGAAGTAGAGAGATTGGGATGGGGGAGGCGGTAGGCAGGAATGGGAATGGGGCATAAGAGAGGTTAGCATCAGGAGGGAGGGGGTGTGGAGAGGGGAGGGGAGGGAAGCGGGTGGACATCCCAAAACCCGGACTGACTTGTCACGCTTCCCCATTTCCAGAAAAGGCTGGGCCCCCCATAAACGTGATGGTGAAGGAGGTGTGGGGCACGAATGCGCTGGTGGAGTGGCAGGCCCCCAAAGATGATGGGAACAGTGAGATCACGGGGTATTTCGTCCAGAAAGCAGACAAAAAGACCATGGTGAGAGAGCAGAGGGGGAGACAGGGAAGAGCCGGTGAGGTGGGCAGAGCAGGTGCAGATGTCCCCCGTTCATAGCTGGAAGGGCAGGGAGGGGCCCAGAGGCTGGAGGACGGGCTGGGGCTGGGAGGGAAGCCTTTTAGCTGAGACTTGGCACGTGATGGGTTTTCATTTTATTTTTTCATGAGGTAAACGTCACATAACGGAATTAGTCATTCACCGTTTTAAAGCGAACAATTCAGCAGCACTTAGGACATCTGCAGGGTTGTGCAGCCACCGCCTCTACCCAGTCCATTTTCATCCCCCAGAGGAAGCCCTGTACCCAATAGCGCCACCCCCTGGTCTCCCCTGGCCCCAGCCCCTGGCAGCCACCGATTTGCTTTCTGTCTCCCTGGATTTACCTACTCTGGACATTTCATACACATGGAATCCTAGCTATGTGACCTTTGTGTCTGGCTTTGTTAGCTCAGCACAACGTCTTCGAAGTTCACCCATGCTGCAGGGTGCAGGGTGTGTCCGTGCGGAAATCCTGTTTTTAGAATTCTTTTTTTTTGAGACAGGGTCTTACTCCGTCACCCAGGCTGGAGTGCAGTGGTACAATCTCAGCTCACTGCCTTCTCTGCCTCCGAGCTCAGGTGATCCCCCTCATCTCAGCCTCCCAAGTAGCTGGGAATACAGGCACGTGCCACCACGTCCCGCTAATTTTTGTAGAGACAGGGTCTCAGTATGTTGTCCAGACTGGTCTCGAACTCCTGGGCCTAAGTCATCCTCCCACTTTGGCCTCCCAAAGTGTTGGGATTACAGGCATGAGCCACTGCACCTGACCTTTATTTCTTTTCTTTTCTTTTTTTTTTTTTTTGAGACAGGATCTTACTCTGTCACCCAAGCTGGAATGCAGTGGCATGATCATGGCTCACTGCAGCCTCCAACCCCCAGGTTCAGGCAATCCTCCTCCCTCAGCCTCCCGAATAGCTGGGACTACAGGTGCTGGCCACCAGACCTGGCGAATTTTTTGATTTTTTTAACAGACAAGGGTCTCGCCGTGTTGCACACGCTGGTCTCAAACTCCTGGGCTCAAGCGAGCCTCCCACCTCGGCCTCCCAAAGAGCTGGGATTACAGGCATGAGCCACGGTGCCTGACCCCTTCTTAGTGTTGAATGATGTTCCCTTGTCTGGGCCGACCGTTTCATTTGTCTATCCCTGCACTGATGGGCGTTGGGTTGGTTCCACCTGTTGGCCACTGTGAGTAGTGCGCCATGAGTGACAAATTTTTTAAACACTGGATGTGCTTTTCTCACCCCTTCTTTCCTCTGTATCTTGTGTGTAATCGTGTGATCCTGTGGCCCCGACCCGCCTGGTCCCTCCCTGTCCCCACACTAGGAGTGGTTCAACGTCTATGAACGTAACAGGCACACTAGCTGTACTGTGTCCGACCTCATCGTGGGCAATGAATACTATTTCCGAGTTTACACTGAGAACATCTGTGGGCTCAGTGACTCACCTGGTGTCTCCAAGAACACAGCCCGTATCCTCAAGACAGGTACAGCCATCCTGTTCCACAGCCCAGGCCTACCCGCTCTACCCTCTCGCCCAGGTCCCACCTGGACTCCTGCCCTCCCCTCCCGACTGGGGTTGACAGCACCTAGTCATGGGAGAGAGGTGATTGTGGTTTGTTCCCTGGTTGGTGTCAGGGGACCATCTAGATCAGTTGCCTTACGGGTGCATCCTCTCTCCCCAGGAATCACCTTCAAACCATTTGAGTATAAGGAGCATGACTTCCGGATGGCTCCCAAGTTCCTGACGCCTCTCATAGACCGGGTGGTCGTGGCTGGGTACTCGGCGGCCCTCAACTGCGCTGTCAGAGGCCACCCGAAGGTGCCAGGGCAGGGACCCAGATCTGCATGTGTGTTGCCTTGTGGGGAATCTTCCATACAATGAAGCCCACTCCCCATCACGCCAGTTCTTCTTCCCTGAGTTCTCTGTCTCAAGGGATTTAGTCACTTAAAAAAATTTTTTAATTGATTTTTTTTTTTTTTTTTTTTGAGACAGGGTCTTGCTGTATCACCCAGGCTGGAGTGCAGTGGCGCGATCACAGCTTACTGCAACTTTGACCTCCTGGGGCGCGATCACAGCTTACTGCAACTTTGACCTCCTGGGTTCAAGTGATCCTCCTACCTCATCCCCCCGAGTAGCTGGGAGCACAGGCATGAACCACTGTGGCCAGCTAATTTTATAATTTGTAGAGATGGGGTCTTGCTATGTTGTCCAGGCTGGTCTTGAACTCCTAGGCTCAAGTGATTCTCCTGCCTCGGCCTCTCAAAGTGCTGGGATTACAGGTGTGAGCCACCACGCCCAGACTGGACTTGTTCACTTTTCAGCCACTTCCTGTTAACTCCTCTGACCAGAGCCCAAGTCTCAGACAATCAATCACACCTTGCCTTTGGCTTCCTGCCTTTTTCCTTCTTTCTTTCTTTCCTGAGACCAGGCTGGAGTGCAGTGGTGTGATCTCGGCTCACTGCAACCGCCTCCCAAGTTCAAGCAATTCTCCTGTCTCAGCCTCCTGAGTAGCTAGGATTACAGGCGTGCACCACCATGCCCAGCTAAATTTTGTATTTTTAGTAGCGACGGGGTTTTGCTGACCTCAGGTGATCCGCCTGCCTCAGCCTCCCAAAGTGCTGGGATTATAGGCGTGAACCACCGCTCCCGGCCTCTTGCCTTTGTTTGTCCCCTGACTGCCAGGTAACAGCTTGTCTCAGCAGCTTGAGGAGAGGATCATTAAGTCTCTCTTGCTCTGTCCAAGGACAAATGCCAGTCCCGTGGAAAAAGAAACGTTGGGAGCAGGGGCAGCCTAAACCACCATGGCTCCCCAGGGTCTTCCTGTCCAGCCATTTTCCGACTGCTCTTTGTGAATATGGACACTTGCAACCTAGAGCTCATTTAGACCAGGGGTTGGCAAACCATCACCCATGGGTCAAATCCACTGCCACCTGTTTCTCTCAATAAAGTTTTATTGGAACACGGGCCAAGCATATTTGTTTATGTTTTGTTTACAGCTACTGCAGACAAATAAATATGCGTGGCTCGTGTTCCAGGCCCAGAGACTACAGGGCCCAAAAAGCCCAAAATATTTACCATCTGGCCCTTTATAGGAACAGTTTGCCAGCTTCTGGTCTGGGCTGTGGGTTCTTCGCTTCAGCCTCCTTAAGGCATACCAATGATTCATGGATTCATTGGTCCGTCTCCATCTCTGTGTACTTTATTCACTAACTCCACTCATTCATGCCACTCATTCCACTCATTTATCCACCTACCAATCCATCCATTTACTCAGTTCATTCCTTCACTCCATTTGCTTATTTACAGCACTCTTCTGTGCTCTCATTCATTTATTCACTCCATTTATTCTTTCAATAAACAATTTCAGAGGCTTTCAATGACCTGGGTGATTTGAACAAGAAATTTCCTGTACGTTGGGGGAGACTGACATTTGCCCAGAGTCACACAAATAATATAAAATTATGAAGGGCTGGGCCAGGTGCGGTGGCTCATGCCTGTAATCCCAGCACTTTGGGAGGCCGAGGTGGGCAGATCACCTGAGGTCAGGAGTTTGAGACCCACCTGGCCAAGATGGTGAAACCCTGTCTCTACTAAAAATACAAAAATTAGCCGGGCATGGTGGCAGGTGCCTCTAATTCCAACCACTTGGGAAGCTGAGGCAGGAGAATCGCTTAAACCCGGGAGGTGGAGGTTGCAGTGAGCCAAGATCATGCCACTGCACTCCAGCCTGGGAGACAAAGCGAGATTCTGTCTCAAAACAAAACAAAACAAAAAAACAAAAAAAAAATGGCCAGGCGCGGTGGCTCACGCCTGTAATCCCAGCACTTTGGGAGGCCGAGGTGGGTGGATCATCTGAGGTCGTGAGTTCGAGACCAGCCTGACCAACATGGAGAAACCCTGTCTCTACTAAAAATACAAAAAAGTAGCCAGCCGTGGTGGCGCATGCCTGTAATCCCAGCTACTTGGGAGGCTGAGGCGGGAGAATTGCTTGAACCCGGGAGGTGGAGGTTGCAGTGAGCTGAGATTGCGCCATTGCACTCCAGCTTGGGCAACAAGAGTGAAATTCCATCTCAAAAAAAAAAAAAGGGCTAGCACAGTGGCTCACTCCTGGAATCCCAGCACTTTGGGAAGCCGTGGCAGGAGGTTGGCTTGAGGCCAGGAGTTTGAAATCAGCCTGTGCAATATGGTGAAACCCATCTCTATATACAAAAATTATAAAGGGAGGCAAGTGTGTGAGAAAAAAACAGGGAGTGTAAAAATAGGTATTTCCGTTCTAGTCTAGGGGCCATGAAGGGACGTGTGAACTGAGACCTAAAGGATAGGTTTAAAAAAAAAAGAGGGAAGGGCAGTATGGAAGAGGGAACAGTCAGTGCCAGGGTCCTGAGGTGGGCGCCCGTCTGGTCTGTTTGAAGGACAGCGAGGTAGCCTGTTTGGCTACGGCAGAGAAGTAATGGGGGTCAAAGAATGTGGGACCCTGTACCCTGTGGGCCACTACAAACAGTGAGCTCTTTGTCCTGAGAGCAATGGGAAGACCCCACCATTACCCTGTGAAGTAGGGATTATCAACCTGCTTTTACAGAAGAGGAGACTGAGGGTCAAGGAGAAGTGACTCGTCCAAGGACATCTGGCAAGAGGGTGGCAGAGCCTAGAACCCAGATCTGCTTCCTGAGCCCCATTTTGTCATTGCCCGGGGACTCTAAGTTGGCCTCCTCTCCTTTGACTCTCAATAGCCGAAGGTGGTCTGGATGAAGAACGAGATGGAAATCCGCGAAGATCCCAAGTTCCTGATAACCAATTACCAAGGAGTCCTGACGCTGAACATCCGCCGCCCCTCGCCCTTCGACGCTGGGACTTACACCTGCCGGGCCGTCAACGAGCTAGGCGAGGCGCTGGCTGAGTGCAAGCTGGAGGTCCGAGGTGAGGGCGTGGCCATCCCCAACACTGGCTGACCCCTGCTCGGGCCCTGTGCCAGCCTGGCCGGTGGCCCCAGGCTGAGCACTGCTGAGATCTGGAGATGAGTGAGACCGGCCCTCTGGGAGGAGGACTGGGAAGCTGCTGTCCTGAAGGCAGTATAGGGCATCCTAGGAGTCGGGGTGGGGGAGCCCCTGACCCAGCTTGGGCAGGAGTCAGATTTTTCCAAAGGAGTTGAAGGACAAGGAAGAGGAAGGCTGAGTGAGAAGGGCTTAGGAAACGTCCCCAAGGCCTCCAGTGTACCCGGGCCCCCGTAGGCAGGTGGGTTGACAGAGTGAGAGCAAACATGGATAACATGGATGACCAGGGGTGGTGGGAGCTCCCAAAAGTGCCTCCCCTCCATAGCCTGTCCCCATGCTCCAACCCACCTGCACCTGCCTCTCCCTGCCCTGTCCCCTCATCTTGGTCCCACAGCTCCAGCCCCAGCAAAAGCTACATCCTCTTCCTCCCATATTCCATTTCCAGCCACCTCCCTGTCTCCAGTCTCTCCCTCCTGCCAGCCACCTTCACCCCTGGACTCTGGCCCCAGAGAGCTCTCTCTATCCAGAGCTGCTGTGCCCCAGCCCTGATCCCAGCCTGTTGGGGGCTCCCCACTGCCCCACCGCCCCTCCGCCTGGTGTTCACGGTGGTGTGTCCACCCCCGGCCCCCACCTGCCCCGGTTCTTCCCACGTGATGTGCCAGCCACACCGGGCTGTTGGCTTACACTGGCCAGGCTTTCCCGCCACAGGGACTTGGCACATGCTCTTCCCTCTTCCTGGAACACAATTCCCCCGTTCCTTTACCCTGTGCTCCAGCCCATCAGACGTCTGCCAGTCAAGGCTCAGTGAGGAGGCCACTAACCGTGTCCCTCAGAGCAGGACAACATCAATGTGGATTTCCAGAGTCCCTCCCGGATGGTGACTTCTGACCTCTGACTTCCCTGGCTCTGAGGACAGCCCAGCAGACAGGGTGGCTGGGGACCCTTAACAAAGGCTCAGAGAGGACACTTTCTAGCCAAGCACGGTGGCTCTCGCCTGTAATCCCAGCACATTGGGAGGCCAAGGCAGGCGGGTTGCTTGAGCCCAGGAGTTCAAGACCAGCCTGGGCAACATGGCAAAACCCTGTCTCTACTAAAAATACAAAAAAAATTAGCCGGGCCTGGTGGCACATGCCTGTTGTCCCAGCTACCTGGGGGGCTGGGGCAGGAGGATCACTTGAACTGGGGAGGCCGAGGCTGCAGTGAGCTGAGATGGCACCACTGCACTCCAGCCTGGTGCAACAGAGACTCTGTCTCAAGAACCAAACAAAAACACCCCAGATCACTGCCCTTCCAAGCCCACCCAATTTCTGATACTCTGCTGTCTCCCTGATTAACTATTACATCAGCTCAGAAAAATCCCGGCCTCAGGATTCCAGTGACTGCGTACAGCCAGCAGCTCAGAACGTCCCCATCTGGGATCCAAAATAGCAGTAATCAGGGGCACTGTGACTCTGAGTTGTCCAGCCACAGTGGCCTGGGATGGGGCGGGATGGTGACCGTCATCCTGCCCCCCCTGCTGGTCATGTGGATGCAGCTCCTCCTCCTGGGGCTTCAGGAGGAGGCGTGCCCGGGCCTGGCTCACCCGCTTTCTCGTTTTCCTGCAGTGCCTCAGTGAGACCTATCCCCTACCTGCCAAGACAGTTGGCGGCGGAGTCCTGACCCCAATCCCCAACCTGCAGGGACTGTGTTCTTTCTGGAGTTTTCGCTGAGAACAAAACAGTGTTGTCTGGACCCTGGAGTGTCTGTCCTTCTTGACTCCTCCTGCAGGGGATTGGTCACCCCGGGGTTGGCGACGGGAGCAGCTGCGTTGACACAGGCCGCGGTGAGGTGGCCTCTTGGAATAGCTACTTTAGCAAGGCAGCCACGTTGTCACAGCAACCAGAGCATCAGAGGTGAACCCAAGCCCACGTGGAGGCCGGCCCCAGAGGAGCGGCTGGGAGGGAGGGAGGGTGCAGGCTAGGGGCAATGACAGTGGCAGCGAGTCAAAGACGCACCCAGGCCACACCCAGAAGGCTGCTCTACTGAAGCAGCTGTGTTGGTGTGGCCGCCTCTAGGCCTCGGCAGCGGCCCCAAGAGCTAGACGTGGTGAACCGAAGAGGGAGGCAGCCGTGCTGGACAAACTCCTGCCAAGCAGCTGCGCGGACTTGGTGACGATGGCGAAACCGCTCGTGGCCTGCTTGTTGGTTCTTAACGGATTGACCTTTATTAACTTTAATATCTCATCTGCCCGGCCCTGAGGCAAGGTACTTTGATCTCTGGTCATTCGGTGACCTTGAAGGATGCTGGAAGACTCAGAGTCCCCAGAGTTCAGAGGTCTTGGGGTCAAGTCTGGCTTCCACGCCTTGGGGCTGGGGAGAGAGAGCTCGTTTCAGAGGCCTTGGCCTGCAGTTAGGGAGTGGGGGGGCGGGGAGGGACCTTGCACTTACTGAAATGGCAGGGGAAGCCAGGTGTCTTAAGAGGGGGCACAGATTCCAGTGCCCCCAGCTTCTAAAACTGGCATCATCCTCTGCTCCACCTTGACCCCCAAGGCCCTACAGAGAACTGGACATTGGGCCTGGCTGACCCCACTCCTTCAGGGCACAGGTTGTCCCTCTCTAGACCCCACTCTGGTATGTCACGGGGAGAGGGGCTGGGGCATGGGTGTGGGTGGCTGTGTGTGTTCCCAAGTAGGATACGACAGCCCCCTTGGCTAGGGGCACCAAGGCCCTGGGGAGACTGCTGACTTCTACCCACAGACCCCCATATCCCTGGGTCACCTCTAGTTCCAGACCCAGGAGTCCAGGTCCCAGCCCCTCCTCCCTCAGACCCAAGAGTGCAGACCCCGCCCCTCCCTCCCTCAGACCCAGGAGTCCAGGCCCCAGCCCCTCCTCCCTCAGACCCAGAAGTCCAGGCCCCAGCCCCTCCTCCCTCAGACCCAAGAGTGCAGACCCCAGCCCCTCCTCCCTCAGACCCAGGAGTCCAGGCCCCAGCCCCTCCTCCCTCAGACCCAGGAGTCCAGGCCCCCAGCCCCTCCTCCCTCAGACCCAGGAGTCCAGGCCCCAGCCCCTCCTCCCTCAGACCCGGGAGTCCAGGCCCCAGCCCCTCCTCCCTCAGACCCGGGAGTCCAGGCCCCCAGCCCCTCCTCCCCCAGACCCGGGAGTCCAGGACCCCAGCCCTCACCTCCCTCAGACCCAGGAGTCCAGGACCCCAGCCCTCACCTCCCTCAGACCCAGGAGTCCAGGACCCCAGCCCTCACCTCCCTCAGACCCAGGAGTCCAGGCCCCAGCCCCTCCTCCCTCAGACCCAGGAGTCCAGGCCCCCAGCCCCTCCTCCCTCAGACCCAGGAGTCCAGGCCCCAGCCCCTCCTCCCTCAGACCCGGGAGTCCAGGCCCCAGCCCCTCCTCCCTCAGACCCGGTAGTCCAGGCCCCCAGCCCCTCCTCCCCCAGACCCGGGAGTCCAGGACCCCAGCCCTCACCTCCCTCAGACCCAGGAGTCCAGGACCCCAGCCCTCACCTCCCTCAGACCCAGGAGTCCAGGACCCAAGCTCTCTCCTCTCTTAGACCTGGGAGTCCTCAGACACCTCCCCTCTGCCCTCTGCTGCCCCACTGCGCTTCCCCCCTCTCCTCACCTCCTCCCACTCCCTCTGGGCCTCCACCTTATCATCATCACCCTCCTCATCTTCATCCTCCAGCACCTCTTACTCCTGCGTGAAGGGCACGGCGGAAGCGGAGAGGAAGCGCAGGCGGTAAAGCAGCCGCACCCACTGGCCGAACTCTCGGTCTCGGGTCTCGAGTGGGGCGCGCAGCTGCAAGTAGAAGGTGCGGCTGGTGTTCAACTTGACCTCGAGCTGACACCGGCTTTTGTCGTGGACAAAGAGCTGGACGAACTTCAGGGGGAACAGCCTGGGTGGGAGGAAGGGGCAGCCTCAGGTTCCGACCCTGTCGCATCCTCCCGCACCATCGGGGTCGGGAGTCCCCACCTTGCCACCCCTCCCTCTGCCCCACGAATCCCTTTCCACTTTCATTGCCTCTTGAACTTGAGTCCATTCCCAACTTTCTTCCAGCCACATGTCTCCTTTTTGTCTCCCACTAGTCCTCTCCCCTAAACTCCAGACTCGAATATACAACTGCCTACTTGAAATTTCCATCTGGGGCCGGGCGCGGTGGCTCACGCCTGTGATCCCAGCCCTTTGGGAGGCCGAGGCAGGAGGATCACCTGAGGTCAGGAGTTCGAGACCAGCCTGGCCAACATGGCGGAACCCCATCTCTACTAAAAATACTAAAAATTAGCCAGGCGTGGTGGTGGGTGCCTGTAATCCCAGCTACTTTGGAGGCTGAGGCAGGAGAATTGCTTGAACCTGGGAGGCGGAGGTTGCAGTGAGCCGAGATCACGCCACTGCACTTCAGCCTGGGCGACAGAGAGAGGGACTGTGTCTCAAAAAAAAAAAAAAAAAAAATCCCATCTGGGTGTGGGATCTACCATCCGACTCATAACATGTTCAACAGCCCACTTCTCGAGCTCCCTCAGCCCCTCGCACGCAGCCTACTCCTCTTGGTCTTCCCTGTCTTAGCTACATCCCCCTCTTGCTTGGTCAAAATCTTGGAGTCGCTGTGGACTCCATGTTCTCACACCCTGATGAGTCCTGACACCACATCCTGGTGGCTCCAGTATTTTTTGTTGATTTTTGAGATAGAGGGTCTCACTCTGTTGCCTGGGCTGGAGTGCCGTGGCACAGTCATAGCTCACTGCAGCCTCAACCTCTTGGGCTCAAGCAATCCTCTTGCCTCGGCCTCCAGAGCAGCTGGGACTATACGCACACCACCATGCCTGGCTAATTTTTCTATTTTTATATAGTAGAGATGGGGTTTCACCATGTTGGCCAGGCTGGTCTCCAACTCCTGGGCTCAAGTGATCCTCTCGTCTCGGTCTCTCAAAGTGCCAGGATTATAGGCATGAGCCACCTCACTTTGCCTGCCACCTTTAAAATGTATCCACAATCCAAACCCTTTTAACTCCCTCCTCCGCCACCCTTGGGTCCAGCCACCTGCCTCAGCCCTCAGTCCCTACAGTCTGTTCCCCACAAGTCCCCCAGAGGGCGCAGGTCAACACCTTGGGCAGCTTGGGTCCCTCTGCTCAGAGCCCTCCTGTGGCTCTGGCTCAACAGGAATAAAAACAAAGCCCTCACCATGCCCCACAGACCTGCAGAGCCCCTTGCTCCCTCTCTGCCCTCATCTCCTGCACCTCCAGCCACACTGGCCTCCCTGCTGTTCCATGAACACACCAGGCTCAGTCAGACCCTAGCACCTTTGCATAGATGGTTCCCTCCACCTGAAAAGCTCTTTCTCCAGGCAAGACTCGCCCCCTCATCCCCCTGTGTGTCAGGAGGCACGTTCTCAGGGACGTCTCCCCTGGCCTATTTCAACCACATCCACCCTGTTGAGACTTCCTCATAGTCCTTCCCTGTCTGACAGAGCCCCACAGGCCTTGCCCATCTAACAATGGCCACCTGTTCCCTCTGCCTGCCTGGTAGAGTGGGAGCTCCTGGAGGGCAGGGAGTTCCTGGAGGCCTGCTTTGTCCAGTGGTGAAAGTTTCCCTGGTACCCACAGCTGACACGTGGCAGGTGCTCAGCGGATGCTTCAGTGGATGCTTTTTGAGTATGTTGGTAAATTGACTGCTCAGGCCCACAGCCCGACTTAAGGCCCAACAGGGCAGAGCAGGAAGCAGTCAGGAAAGAATGAGGATCTTGGCTCAGGTCACACAGCCAGGATTGGAGCCCAGGTCCCATGTTCTCAGCTACAACACTGAGTAGCCAGGTGGCCTCTCTGGTCCAGCAATATCACTGCCAGGAATGGATCTCACAGACACATACGCGCGCATGTCCCCTGCCACACTGCCTGTAACCGAGACGCCGACAAACCCCAGTGTCCCTCACTGGGTGACTTGATTTTTGTCCCCCAAATAGAAGAATAACAGCTGACATTTATGGAGCACTTACTCAGAGCCAGGTGCTATTATATTTACCCAGTTTTTCCCCTGACAACCTTATGGGGTGGGCTCTCCTCTTATCCCTATCATCCAGATGAGGAAACTGAGGCACAGGCAGGTAGGGTGAGCTTGGCCAAAGCCAGTGATGAAGTAACGCCAGGATTTGAACCCAAGCCATCTGAGGGCAGGCATTTGTTTAAGGACATTGCCTACCACTTTAACATGAGGAGGCTGGACATAGCTTGGTGTCTAAGACAGCAGAGCATGTGCAATGGTCAAAAAGAGTCCAACTGTGCAGGCCGGGCGTGGTGGCTCAGGCCTGTAATCGCAGCACTTTGGGAGGCTGAGGCAGGCAGATCACCTGAGGTCAGGAGTTTGAGACCAGCCTGACCAACATGGCAAAACCCCATCTATACTAAAAGTACAAAATTAGCTGGGTGTGGTGGCACATGCCAGTAATCCCAGCTACTTGGGAGGCTGAGGCAGAATTTCTTGAACCCGGGAGGCGGAGGTTGCAGTGAGCCAAGATCGTGCCACTACTCTCCAGCCTGGGCAACAAGAGTGAGGCTCCGTCTCAAAAAAAAAGAGTCCAATTGTGCAAATATGTCTGAAAGAGTGTGGTGGCTGTGCTCATGCCAATACAAAACGGATATGCATGTTGTGCTGACGAGGGGGTGGGCACACGGAGAAGTGGTGTATGGCTTGTGGCTACTGCTGGTTTTTTTTTTTTTTTGAGACGGAGTCTCGCACTGTTTCCTGGGCTGGAATGCAATGGCGCGATATCAGCTCACTGCAACCTCCACCTCCTGTGTTCAAGTGATTCTCCTGCCTCAGCCTCCCGAGTAGCTGGGATTACAGGCGCCTGCCACCATGCCTGGCTAATTTTTGTATTTTTTAGTAGAGAGGGGTTTCACTATGTTGGCCAGGCTGGTCTCAAACTCCTGACCTCGTGATCCGCCCGCCTTGGCCTCCCAAAGTGCTGGAATTACAGGTGTGACCACCGCGCCCCGCCTGTGGCTACTGCTTTTTATTTTTTGAGAAAGGGTCCTGTTCCCATTGCCCAGGCTGGAGTGGAGTGGCATGATTACAGCTCACTGCAGCCTGGACCTGCTGGGCTCAAGCAATCCTCCCACCTCAGCCTCCTAAGTAGCTGGGACTACAGGCACACCCCACCATCCCTGGCTAATTTTTGTATTTTTTAGTAGACATGGGGTCTCACTATGTTGCCCAGGCTGGTCTTCAACTCCTGGGCTTAAGCAATCCTCCCACCTCAGCCTCCCAAATGCTGGGATTACAGGTGTGAGCCACTGCACCCAGCCTTCTACTGCTGGTTTATTTGTTTGTTTTGAGATGGTGTCTTGCTTTGTCACCCAGGCTGGAGTGCAGTGGTGAGATCTTGGCCACTGCAACCTCTGACTCCTGGGCTCAAATGATTCTCCTGCCTCAGCCTCCTGAGTAGCTGGGACTACAGGCGCCCATCATCATGTCTGGCTAATTTTTTGTATTTTTGTAGAGATGGGGTCTCACCATGTTGGCCAGGCTGGTCTCAAACTCCTGGCATCAGGTGATCTGCCCACCTCGGCCTCCCAAAGTGCTGGGATTACAGGTGTGAGCCATCACACCCAGCCTCTACTGCTGTTTTTAAAGAAAGGATGGATCCATATATATATGTGTGTATATATATGTGTATATATATGTATACGTGTACATATGTGTATACAAATGTATATGTATATATGTGTATATAT
This sequence comes from Pongo pygmaeus, assembly GCF_028885625.2. NCBI lineage: Eukaryota > Metazoa > Chordata > Mammalia > Primates > Hominidae > Pongo > Pongo pygmaeus. Next base: position 56,563,845 of record NC_072393.2, read on the forward strand.
GTATATATGCGTATATATGTGTATACGTGTGTATATACGTATACATACATGTATCTGTATATATACATATACATACATGTGTCTGTATATATACGTATACATACATGTGTCTGTATATATACGTATACATACATGTGTCTGTATATATACGTATACATACATGTGTCTGTATATATACGTATACATACATGTGTCTGTATATATACGTATACATACATGTATCTGTATATATATATCTCTCTCTGTCAGAAACTGCCCCAGAATAGCTCAGGGCTGGAAGTTGGTTAGATAGAAGTGAGGGGCTAGGAGGTGAGTCCTGAGGCCAAATTTGCAGAGCAAGCTCAATGTTCTCACTTCAGTGGTATGTTCATTTGGGAAGGGGTTTTAGGGTGCCAAAGGAGCTTATGAGAGGGTCAAAGCCACTCTCAGCACCATCATTGGTGTTCTTCCAACTGCAGGTCATGATTCAGTGAGTGATGAGATCAATTGGTGAAATACAGTTAGCATTTAAAATAAAAGGGGCTGGGCAAGGTGGGTCACACGTATAGTCCCAGCACTTTGGGAGGTTGAGGGAGGAGGATTGCTTGAGCCCAGGAATTTGAGACCAGCTTGGGCAGCATGGTGAGACCTGTCTCTACAAAAAATACAAAAATTAGCCAGGTGTGGTGGTGCACACCTGTAGTCCCAGCTACTCAGGCAGCTGAGGTGGGAGGATCGCTTGCACCTGCAGAGAACTGTGATCACTCCAGCCTGGATGACAGAGTGAGACCCTGTCTCAAAATTAAATGAATGAATGAATGAATGAATAAATAAAGGCCAGGCACAGTGGCTCATGTCTGTAATCCTAGTGCTTTGGGAGGCTGAGGTGGGAGGATCACTTGAGGCCCGGAGTTCAAGACCAGCCTGGGAAACATAGTGAGATCCCATCTCTACAACACATAAACAAAAATAAAGGCAGAATGTAGAAGAGAAAATATCTCAGTGTACTGCACTGGTGTCAGAATACTGCTTTGTGAAAGGATTTTAACTTAGGCAGGGGGGATTAATAAAGGCTGTAAGTAATCTTGAGTACATGCAGGTCAAAATCTGATTTGGCCACGAAATTATAAAAGCAATCTTTTGGATTTCAGAAATGCAGAGAAGGAACTGTGGACCTTCATGTGTGCATGTGTGAGACAATGTGAGTTTGTCCTTCCTTCCTTCCTCTATTTCTCCCTCCTTACTTTCTTCCCTTTCTTCTTTTCTCTGTCTTCTTTCTTCTCTCTCTTTCTTTTTTAGAGAACGGGTTCACACTTCATTGCCCAGGCTGGAGTGCAGTGGTGTGATCACAGTTCACTGCAGCCTTGAACTCCTGGGCTCAAGTGATCCTCCTGGCTCAGCCCCAGTAGCTAGGACCACATGTGTGTGCCACCACACCTGGCTAGCTTTGTAATTTTGATTTTTGTAGAGATGGGGTCTTGCTATGTTGCCCAGGCTGGTCTTGAACTCCAAGCCTGAAGTAATCCTCCCACCTCAGCCTCTCAAAGTGCTGGGATTAGGCATGAGTCACCATACCCGGCATCTCTCTTTCATGAACGGTGAGATGTGGTCAAAAAAGTGAAAGCTGGACAGGCATGGTAGCTCATGCCTGTAATCCCAGCACTTCGGGAGGCCCAGGCAGGCAGATCACCTGAGGTCAGGAGTTCAAGACCAGCCTGGCCAACATGGTGAAACCCCATCTCTACTAAAAATACAAAAATTAGCCGGGCGTGGTGGCAGGCACCTGTAATCCCAGCTACTCGGGAGGCTGAGGCAGGAGAATCACTTGAACCCAGGAGGCAGAGGTTGCAGTGAGCCGAGGTTGTGCCACTGCACTCCAGCCTGGAGAGACTGTCGCAAAAAGACAAACAACAAAAAAAGTGAAAGCTACTGGCAGAATGTTTCTGTACTATAGGCAAGTAAACATTTCAGTGTTTGTAGCTGGACTTGGGGCAGGAGCCTTGGGTGAGAGAAAGGAACAGCTTCTGCTGTCTATTTTGTGCTTGTTTTCTCATTTGTTTGCATTACTTTTTCTTTTCTTTTTTCTTCTCTTTTCTTTTGAGACACAGTCTCACTCATTCTGTTACCCAGGTTGGAGTGCAGTGGCATGATCTCAGCTCACTGCAACCTCTACCTCTTGGGTTCAAGCTATTCTCCTGCCTCAGCCTCCCGAGTAGCTGGGATAACGGGCGCCCACCACCACACCTGGCTAATTTAAAAAAAAATTTTTTTTGAGATGGAGTCTCGCTCTGTCGCCCAGGCTGGAGTGCAGTGGCGCGATCTCGGCTCACTGCAACCTCTGCCTCCTGGGTTCACGCCATTCTCCTGCCTCAGCCTCCCGAGTAGCTGGGACTACAGGCGCCCACCACCACGCCCGGCTAATTTTTTTTATTTTTAGTAGAGACGGGGTTTCACTGTGTTAGCCAGGATGGTCTCATTCTCCTGACCTCGTGATCCACCCACCTCAGCCTCCCAAAGTGCTGGGATTACGAGTGTGAGCCACTGCGCCCGGCCCTGGCTAATTTTTTGTATGTCTGGTAGAGACAGGGTTTTGCTATGTTGGCCAGGCTGGTCTCAAACTCCTGGCCTCAAGTGATCCGCCTGTCTTGGCCTCCCAAAATGCTGGGATTACAGGTGTGGGCCACTGCACCCGGTCTGCATTACTTTTTCAATGAAAAAATATGACGTAAAGGGGCAGTGTGGAGTGAGGCACAGGAGGGCTCAAGAACCGCGAGATCCACAATCATGACAAGCTTGGCGTTCCAATCCCGGCCCACTCTGGAGCCACAGTGGCACCCTGGGCAGCTGGATCCCGGCTCTCTGAGCCTCAGTTTAGCTCTTTGGGGGATGGGGCTAAGGGACCCCACCATGTGAAGATATGAAGTCAGAGGTGAGATCGCATGCACGGCCTAGGGGCATCTGGCATGAGCAGGCCCTGCGGAAATGGTCATTCTCCTGACTGCTGCTGGGGCACGGCTGAGGACTGTCCCCTTCAGGTCTGTCTAGTCTCTGATTTCTGGCCCCTGAGGGCTGCTCTGTCCTTGTTCTCCTGGGTAGATGGCAGCTCAGGGAGGGCCGGTAGCACCGCCAGTTCCTGGCCCTGGGGGTGGTCTGGATGAGGGGAGGTACTGCTGGGGGCTCAGGTGCCTGGAGCTGAGGGAGGAAGGGGTCTTGGCTGAGGTGGGGGCAGTTACCCGAAGAGTTGCAGGTGTCCGTTCTCCTTGGCAGGGCCGGCCAGAAGCAATAGGTCCGGGAGCTCCAGGGCTGGACTGGAGGCTGCCACCCCCATGGTGACCTCGTTGGCAACTTCTCCCAACCGAGTCACCTGGGGCCAGAGGTCAGAGGTCAGGGGCAGGATAGATGTGGGGGCAGAACTGGGGAGGGATCAGAGGTTAGGAATCTTGGTAGGGGAAAAGGTCATGAACCAGGTGAGTTGAAAATCAGGCTGGGGGCCAGATATCTTGAAATTAAAGTTCAAGAATCATATGGGTGTGAAGTCAGGGAAACTGAGGCAAGGGAGTTAGAGGCCACGGTTCACAAAGAATCTAAAGAACTAGAAGTATGGGGTGTCAGAGATCACATAGGCATTGGGAGTCGGGAATCCCACGAGATGGACGTTACGGGGGAGCAGGGGCTTTCCAAGTCAGGAGGAGGTCGAGGGGCAGGCCAAGGCTGGGGATGAGGGGGTTCTGGGGCTCCCTACCTGTACGAAGTTGCTCTCAAAGATGGGGAAGTCCCGAAACTGGTCGAATTCGCCGCTCTGGAGGTAGCGTTGGAGCCGTCTGGGACGGCCCATGGGAGAGGCTGGAACCAGGAGACATTTTACCAGGATGAAGTCTGGAGGTCGATCCCGGGAGGCTGTGCCTGGCTCCCCAACCGGGAGGGCCCGGCACAGCCCCGCGCAGAGGACGGGGTATCAGATGTCCCCGAATTGCCGGCCCCATCCTACTTGGTTCCCTCACCAGGTCCAACCCCTCTAGGCCTGGCTCCCCTCTCTCACCTGCCATCCCACCTGGTTCCACCTCGCCAGCTCCACCCAGGGCCGTTTTAGGGCCGCGATCCCGCCTCATCGCAATGTCCCCGCTCGACGGGAGCGGATGGAGGAGCCGAGGGAGAAAGCGAGGGGGCGGGACTACGCGCACTGTGACGTCACGATGCGGAGCGGGCTTTATGACGTCACAGAGAAGCGGGCTCCTGGTTTGTGATGACGTCCCTGGAGGGGGCGGCTCCTGGAGATCAGGCTAAAGGGGCGGCCCCATCCTGCTGACGTCAGGCCCCAGGTGCGGACGGGCGCCAGTGCGCAGGCGCCGGGGCGCAGCGCAGGCGCACGGGCGTCAGGATGCGAAGTGTTTCTCCCGGCGTGCTCCGCGGCTCTTGGGTCACAGCCCTCCCTTCGCTGGTGGGAAGGATCCGAGATGGCGGCAGCCAGCGCTGGGGCAGCCCGGCTGCTCCTGCTCTTGCTGATGGCGGTAGCAGCGCCCAGTCGAGCCCGGGGCAGCGGTTGCCGGGCCGGGACTGGTGCGCGAGGGGTGAGTGCTCTTTAGCTGTGCATAGCGGGCGCGGTCTACAGATGTCGCGGGTCTTGGGTCTTTAGGTGGGTTACAGGCGGAAGGAGGCTGCGCAGGGCTGAGAGGGAAGAGGTGGGAGAGCTCTGGAAAGCCAGGCCTCAGTCACGCACGCGCAGGAGGGGCCTCGCCACGGTTGCAGGGACTGGGAGGGAGAGCAAGCGCACCTGTTGGAAGGCTCTGGCTCGGGAATATGTATGAGGGGGCGGGGCTGGGGGTGTGGAATCTTGGAGAATCCGACGTCTGGGCGGTTGAAATGAAGGAGGCAAGGTGAAGCCGGGCGCGGTGGCCCGTCTGTCATCCCAACGCTTAGGGAGGCCGAGGCGGGAGGATTGCTCTAGGCCAGGAGTTCAAGACCAGCCTGGGCAACATAGCTAGCCCTGTCTCTACAAAAAATACTAAAAAAAAAAAAAATTAGGCCGGTCGCGGTGGCTCATGCTTGTAATCCCAGCACTTCGGGAAGCCGAGGCGGGCGGACCACTTGAAGTCAGGAGTTCAAGACCAGCCTGCTCAACATGGTGAAACCCCATCTCTACTAAAAATACAAAAATTAGCTGGGTGTGGTGGCAGGTGCCTGTAATTCCAACTACTCGGGAGGCCGAGGCAGGAGAATCGCTTGAACCCAGGAGGCAGAGGTTGCAGGGAGCTGAGATCACGCCACTGCACTCCAGCCTGGGCGACTGAGCGAGACCCTGTCTCAGAAAAGGAAAATAAGGCATGGGAGGGGACTCTTGAGGAAGAGACTTTTTGTCTCCTAAATATGCGTGAATATGCAAGTTTGGAGATTGGAGAAAAGGAAAGCATGAATCTTGAATGTACTTAATAGGGACTGAACTCAGGCTGCATCTTGGCTATTGGGCTGTCAGGTGATAAGGAGGCCATTTGAATATTAGCATGAAAAAGAAGCCTTGGGAGAGGGAAGGTGTCAATTAACTCGAGTATTTGTGGTGCAAGTCTCGGAAGTGACCTTGGGATAGTTGCTTTGGCAATGAGGTTAGGCATGTTTGTAGGGTCTGGTTTTCTGGGGGTGAGGGAGTCCAGAGTATGAATATTCATGAAATGGGTGGTTTCTAGTGAAATAAAGGCAAGCAGCAGTGATTAACTTGAAGATAAGGCTCCTCCCTCAGCCCACCAGTCTGTCTGTCCTGGGCTCTGTGGGTGACTACTATGCTGAGGGCTTGGGTGGTCCTCACCTGGGGCCTTCTGTGTCCTCTGCAGGCTGGGGTGGAAGGTCGAGAGGGCGAGGCCTGTGGCACGGTGGGGCTGCTGCTGGAGCACTCATTTGAGATCGGTGAGTCAGGCAACGTCCTCTCCTAGACACTTAACATTGGTGCCCTGAGAAGTCAAGACTTGGAGTCCGGGTGCCTCCCATCGTATGACATTTACTAACATCCATTTACTAACAGATTTGCCTCAAGTTGGGGGAAAGGGGGACATGAAAGAAGAGGAACACTGTCTTTAAATGCCCCCTTGCCTGTGAGACAAATCTTAGTTTTTAAAAGGTCAGCACAGCAGTAATAATTTCAGAGCGGCTTTCCTGATCAGTCGCCACGTGCCCAGCATTAGTGGTTCCACGCTTTGCAAGTATTAACTCAGATGTCCTCACAGCAGCCATGTGAGGTGGTAGGTATTCGTGTCAGCCCCTTTTTCCAGAAGAGGAAACGGGCTCAGAGTAGGCACCACACAAGGTCTCATCGTGAGTGAGTGGCAGAGCAGGGGCCAGCTTCAAACCCAAACTTAAATTGCCATGATGCAGGTGTCCAGGTTCCCAGAGCTGGACGTCAGTGCTGCCCAGAATGTAGTAATCGAGTCTGAGGCCCTGAACCTGAGGGCACAAACCCTGAAGCTGGTGCCCCTCTGCAGACCCTGGCATCTGCTCAGTGAACAGCTCCCCTGATTCTGACACGGCCAGGTAGTTGGGAATTCCTGAACTCCACAGCCTCCGTATTTTGCAGTTGGGGAAGCTGAGGCTCAGAGAGGTTGTGTGGCTATCCCTGGGTCACCTGGCGAGAGGCAGGATTTGGGAGCTGTGGGGTTCATGCATCTGCTACGGGTTGCCTTGTGAGGTGGAACATGGTGGAGGTGTCCCCACTTTGCAGATAGGAAAATGGGGGCCAAGATGGGGAGGGAACCTGGTCACTCGGGTGGAGGCCGGGCCAAAATTTGAAGCTGGACCTCCTGGCCCTGCCTGGGTTGAAGGGTGGGTGGGGGAGGGGGCGTCTCTGAACCCGAGCTCCTCACAGATGACAGTGCCAACTTCCGGAAGCGGGGCTCACTGCTCTGGAACCAGCAGGATGCTACCTTGTCCCTGTCACAGCGGCAGCTCAGCGAGGAGGAGCGGGGCCGACTCCGGGTGAGGTGGGGCACTCAGGGCTGGGTGTGGATGGGGATGGAGGGTTTCCAGCTGTCTCTTCAGCCACCTGCTGCTGGTCCCTGGCAGCCTTCCCTCCAGGCCCAGGTGGGCTCCCAGCACCACCTGCCACTCTCAGCCTCTGTCCTCGATGACTGCCCCTGGTGGAACGGCATTGCAGTTCGTCTTAGCGCCGCCGGGCACGATGTCCTGCGTCACGGCCTCTTCCCGCACTGCTCCCTCTGCCAGCAGACCCCCTTCCCCTGCAGGTTCACACAATCGGCTCCTCTTCTTTTCCAGATCAGCTGAGCTGTTTCATGACCACTTAGATGAGATTTGCTTGTGAGGAGAAAGCCTCAAAATAGCTATGGTTGGACAGGAGCTCACTTCTGTCGCCCTGTGTTGTGGCAGCCTCAAGGGCCCAGCTCAATCCTCCGTAGGGGTCATGCAGAGAGGCCCCAGGGCTCCAGGCAGCAGGATAGAGAGGGAGAAAGAGGGGCAGAAGGAGCAGCAGCATTTAGAGAAAGCTTGCAAAAGCTGGCACAGCCCACTTCCACCCATCAGCCAGATGTAGCTGTGAGGGAGGCTGGGGAGCGCAGGCTTGATTCTGGTGGCCACGCGGTAAGGTCTGCCTGAGCAGCCTTCCTGCATGGTGCCCACATGATTCTCTTGTCACAGCTGCCCCCAAACAGAATTTATTGTGCGTGTAACTGGTACGTCCAGGCGTAGGGTGGACGCCAGGTGTGGCTGGATCCAGGCACAGTGAAGGCGTCCTCAGGACCGACTCCATCGCTGGGCTGGGCTTTGCCCTCCTTGTGGTGGCTTCTCCCTTAGGTGGGGCGGTCCCAGCTGCTCCTGGCCTCACCCACCAGCCGGGCCACCCCAACAGGAAGAGTCCCGGGCCGACTCAGGTTGGCTAGCCTGGGGAATGTGGGCCGTGATGTGGATGGGGCTGGAGAGGGGCCTTCGCGGAGGCCTGGTGGGCATCACAGCCTGTCCAGGGCTGACACCATCCTTTTGACCAGCACCCTCTTCTCCCATCCCCAGGATGTGGCAGCCCTGAATGGCCTGTACCGGGTCCGGGTCCCAAGGCGACCTGGGGCCCTGGATGGCCCGGAAGCTGGTGGCTACGTCTCCTCCTTTGTCCCTGCGGTGAGTTGGTGTCGAGGATGAGCCCCCTTCTCCCTCGTCCTCCTCACCCCCTACCCTGGTCCTGCTTCCACCATTTGAACCCCTGTGTTTCTGGAGCCCGCAGAGGCCTGGGAGACTCAGACCTGGCCTTGCCCTCCAAGGCCTCCTGGTCTGGAGGTGTCGGTCCAGGTAGCGGGTGCTTTCATGGGGATAGCATTGTGAGGACTCCGGGGTGGGGGGCGGTTGAGCTTGGGCCTGAGGGTGATAGGGAGCCATGGGGAGATTTTGAAAAATGCTCCGGGGGGCCTGTGGTGGGGGCGGGGGGAGGTTAGGGTGGAGCCCAGGCAGCAGGCTCCCCACCTCCACTGACTCCACTCCCCCCACAGTGCTCCCTGGTGGAGTCGCACCTGTCGGACCAGCTGACCCTGCACGTGGATGTGGCCAGCAACGTGGTGGGTGTGTCGGTGGTGACGCATCCTGGGGGCTGCCGGGGCCATGAGGTAGAGGACGTGGACCTGGAGCTGTTCAACACCTCGGTGCAGCTGCAGCCACCCGCCACAGCCCCGGGGTGAGCCTGCCTCTGCTGCCTTCGCGGCGCCCTTGGTACCTGCCCCGGCCCTTCCTGGCGGCCTCAGGGTCTCCAGGTCCCTGGACTCCGGGCCTCACCCTTCTTCTTCTCTCCCCTTGCCCCAGCCCTGAGACGGCGGCCTTCATCGAGCGCCTGGAGATGGAACAGGCCCAGAAGGCCAAGAACCCCCAGGAGCAGAAGTCCTTCTTCGCCAAATACGTGAGTGGGGCTCCCCCGCCTCCCCTATTCCCTTCCTGACAGTCCTTGCGCCTGGCCAGGCCCTCCGTGCTCCCACCCAGACTGCCCTATGGTGCTCGGGCCTGCTCCTTGTTCTCCGGGCCTCCTGCGTGGGGGCCCCTCGTCCTCCGGGCCTCCTGCGTGGGGGCCCCTCGTCCTCTGGGCCTCCTGCGTGGGGGCCCCTCGTCCTCCGGGCCTCTGCGTGTCCTGGTACCTGGGCTGAGGCTTGTTTGGGCCCCTCATCCTCCGGGCCTCCTGCGTGTCCTGGTACCTGGGCTGAGGCTTGTTTGGGCCTCTCGTCCTCCGGGCCTCTGCGTGTCCTGGTACCTGGGCTGAGGCTTGTTTGGGCCCCTCGTCCTCCGGGCCTCTGTGTGTCCTGGTACCTGGGCCGAGGCTTGTTTGCAGGAAGAGGGTTTGGAGGTGTGGTCAGGGGAGGTCCGGCCAGCTCTCGGGCGCGGGGTCCTGGGGGAGGTCTTGGCCTGAGCTAGGTTGGAGCCGTGAGGCTGGAGAGGAAGGGAACAGTGGAGGTTTCAAAGGAACGAGGGAGGCTTGGAAAGGAGGGGCGAGCAGGTTCTCCAGGGGGTTGTACAGGAAGGAGAGAGGAGTGGGTCCAGGAGGGATGTGGCCCAGGGAGGGGCATTGGGGGCAGCAGGGTGCCTGGGAGGCCTCCTGGAGCTGAGGAGGGAGGGGCCTGTGCTGCCAGCAGCAGGTCTGAGTCCCGGGGGCTTGGAGGCTGAGGCGTGGGGTGGGGAGGCTGGGGACGGCCGGAGGAGGTGGCTTCCGCCCAGGCCTCTGGTCCCTTGAGTATGGAGACTGGTGTTAGGTTGTAGCACAGGAGCCCAGGCAGGCCGAGGCCAGCGAGGAGGTCTGCGTGGCCTGAGGCAGGCTAGGAGGATGCTGAGGCTGGGATGGCTGAGCCCTGCTGTGCTGAGCGCCCTGCCTGAGGGCCTCACCCGCTCTGCCTGGATAGTCCAACAGCTGTGCTGCGGGGAACTGAGGCCCAGAGGCTGAGCCCTTGCCTGCTGGGCCCTGCCCTGCTGCCCACTCGAGCGCCCTCCCGCTCCCTGCTGGCCCTCGGGCCCCACGGCTGCCCGCTGGCCCTGACCTGCGCTCCCTCCCTCCCCAGTGGCACATCATCCTGGGGGGGGCCGTGTTGCTCACAGCCCTGCGTCCTGCTGCGCCAGGGCCCGCGCCACCGCCGCAGGAGGCCTGAGTGAGGACCGAGACCCCTGCCCCTCCCTGCGCCCCACCGGCCCTCCCTGACCTGTAGTGACGTAGGGGACCTGGGCGCCCTCCCCTTACGCGGCCTCCCCTCATGCCGGGCCCCACCTTCCCCACCCTGGGTGGGTGATGCCCACACTCACCTCCTTCCCCTCTCTCTCTCTTTCTGTGTCTGTCTGTCCATCCTTCCGTCCGGCTGCAGTGGATGTACATCATTCCCGTCGTCCTGTTCCTCATGATGTCAGGAGCGCCGGACACCGGGGGCCAGGGTGGGGGTGGGGGTGGGGGTGGGGGTGGGGGTAGTGGCCGGTGAGGGCCCAGGCTGGTCAACGTCCCGTCTTGCACACCCAGGGGCCTCCCTTTCTGCTGGAGTCCCCTGTGTCCTCAGCCATCCCAAGAAGGGTTTGCTGGTCCCTCCTTTCCCCCCGTCTCATGAGGCCACCTGGGCCAGCCCCTTGTCCTCTGCCTTCCTGCTAGCAGAGGAGTGGCTGGACTGGGGCCTTTGGCACAGGAGCTGGTGTCTCCTGCGCCCGCCTCTGCCATGGCCCCATGCAGCCCCAGGGGCTTCCCCCCTGCCCATGGACTAGAGCCTGAGATCCTGGCCACTATGCCAGTTCTGACCTCACATCCCCCTACCCTGAGCCCATGCAGTCTGGGAACATGCCGCCTTCTCTCCAGCCTCTGTGCCTTTGTTCCAGGTGGTCTCACCCTCCTGTCCCTGGCTGGGCTAGGTGGTCCTGTCCAGGCTCCTGCAGCGCCCCCCTCACTTTGACACTGGACTAGGATGCAGCCTCCCTTCCGGGTTCCCTTGAGGGTACCCTGGGTCCCCTCATCAGGGGCAGAGGCATGAAAGAGTCAGGGCTGGATGGCCAGGGGCTTCTGGGCCCCACGCCTAGCGCAGCCCCTGGGGTCATGGTTTGACATTTGTCTGCCTGGTGCAAACAAGGAATCCTTGCCTTTAGGGTGACAGGGCCTCCACAGGCCTCCAGACTTGAAGGAAAAGGTTTAAGATAAAAAAGAAAACAAAACCAACATTTAGTGGAGTCAAAGCCCAGACACTATAAACAGAACCCCCTCCACCGACCCCGCTGCCCAGCATCCTACCTGGACTGCGGTGCTACGAGGGCCTGCGGGCCTTTGCTGTGTGCCGCCCTCCCTGTAAGTCTATTTAAAAACATCGACGATACATTGAAATGTGTGAACGTTTTGAAAAGCTACAGCTTCCAGCAGCCAAAAGCAACTGTTGTTTTGGCAAGACGGTCCTGATGTAAAGGCTTGATTGAAATTCACTGCTCACTTGATAACGTTATTCAGAAACCCAAGGAATGGCTGTCCCCATCCTCATGGCTGTGTGAGGCTCAGCTGTGTCGTGTGGCAGTTTATTAAACTGTCCCCCAAATCGACACGCAGCTAGCCTCCTGCATTGTGTGGTTATAAATAGCACCCTAGTGAATGCTGTCGTCCAGTCTCTCCTGGGTGTGGTTTGAATGATCTCGGGATGCATGACTAAAATGGAATTACGATGGCAGATCGGAAACGCGCTTATGAACAAGTGATGGTTCACGTGAGTCGACTGTCAAGACCAGGTGGTGCACCGTGGGAAGTTGCCTTCCCTCCCATCACTTCTTTTTGTTTTTGAGACAAGGTCTTTCTCTGTCACCCAAGCTGGAGTGCAGTGGTGGTACCTTGACTCACTGCGACTTCCACCTCTCAGGCTCAGCGGTTCTCCCACCTCAGCCTCCTGAGTAGCTGGGATTTCAGGCGTGCACCACCACGCCCAGCTAGTTTTTGTATTTTTTGTAGAGACAGGGTTTCACCATATTGCCCAGGCTGGTCTTGAACTGCTGGACTCGAGTGATCCACCTGCCTCGGCCTCCCAAAGTGCTGGGATTACAGGCGTGAGCCACCGCGCCTGGCCTATTTTTGGTAATTTTAATAAAGAAGATAGTCTTAGCATTGCTGACTTCTGTTTCTTTCTCCACCTGCAGGAGATAGCTTATGCTTTTTCTGTCTTCATTCCATGTGAATCCTGCTTCACTCTTTTCCTAGATGATTCCCGAAATATTTACTAATGCTTTTTTTTTTTTTTTTTGGAGGCAGGGTCTCGCTCTTGTCACCCAGGCTGGAGTGCAATGGCACGATCTCAGCTCACTGCAACCTCCGCTTCCTGGGTTTAAGTGATTCTTCTGCTTCAGCCTCCCAAATAGCGGGGATTGCAGGCGCCCACCAACACACCTGGATAATTTTTGTATTTTTAGTAGAGACAGGGTTTCACCATGATGGCCAGGCTGGTCTTGAACTCATGACCTCAGGTGATCTACCTGCCTCAGCTTCCCAAAGTGCTGGGATTACAGGCATGAGCCACTGTGCCAGGCCTACTGATGCTTTTTGGGAAGTGTTCACAACTCGGAGTCCTGGTCCCTGTGTCTGATCTGCAGATGCCTTCTACCCCGGCACTGGGGGACATATTTTTCCTGGGTTGAACATTGGGATCTTTATAAGCCTGATTATGTCCTTTCCCTCTAAGACTCAGTTGCTTTCAGGCTGGCAGGGTTACTCTGTGGGATATTCCAGGAAATGCCTGAGCTCCTTCTGGCTCCCCTAGGGTTCTGTTCTTATTAAACTTTTCTTCCTGGTCTTGCCAGTCCCTGGGGAACCCACTCACTATTTTATTTTACTGACGGGGGTATCCAGGGATGAAGTATGAAACTCAAAAGATAGAGTAGGTTGGCCAGGCATAGTGATTCATGCCTGTAGTCCCAGCTGTTTGGGAGGCTGAGACAGGAGGATCGCTTGAGCCCCGGAGTTCGATGCTTTCCTGAGCTGTGATTGAACCACTGCACTCCGGCCTGGGTGACAGAGGGAGACCCTGTCTCCAGAATAGACAAAAGATGCAGTGGGATCCACGTTGAGAAACCGTATGCTCACCCTGGGCTCCAGCACCCACTTCCCCTCCCTGGAGGCAGCCTGAGTTTTCTGTCCCCTGGTATTCTGCAGATACTGTCCACAGAAACAAGCAGATGCACATGTCAGCAGTTTTGCAAGTGTTGCTCTTTTTCCCCACCTTCTTTTGACACAGCTGGGGCAGTTTCCATCTCTGGTATAAGGTGCCATCTTATTCCATCTCTGGTGTAAGAGTGTGTTGCTGGATTTGAGTTGTTTTAAGCAGCACTGCAGGAATCCCCCGTTGTGCTGCATCATTTTGCACACGTGTGTGTCTGTGGAAGACGTGGCCCAGTGGGGCCCCACCTTGCTGGGGGACAGGGATGTGTGTGTGATGGTGGTGCATGCTGTCCCCTTGCTACTGCAGGTGTCTGCCCCACCCCTTCACCCTGGAGGTTCCAGACAGCCCCTCTTCACCAGCGATTCCCCAACTCATCTCCAGCTCAGATCCCACCCCTGATCTCCAGACTCATGGCCCCATCTGCCTCCTGGGCTCCTTCCCCGGGATGTGCCTCAGGGGCCACTAAAGGAGCCAGGGCCTCCCACCTGCCCGGGTGCTCCTCCAGGGATCTTTGTTCCAGTGAGTGGTGCCACTACCTGCCCAACCTCATGGACCAGAACACTGCCCTGTCCCAATCACGTTCCCCTATGCACCACCATACCTACCCCTACAGTTCTTCCTGGCCTCATCCCTTCACCTCTGTCTCCATGGCCTTGGTCCCAGCTCAAGCCTCCTACTCTGCCACCTGGACCATCAGCCCAGCGTCCTCTTTGGCCTCCCAGCCCCCAGCACCCCCCTCAGTCCATCTCCCTAATGGAGGGCTTCCTGACACTAGAGCTGACCTCACTACTCCCCTGCTCACAGCCCTCCCTGTGGCCCCTCACCTCCCGCAGGATAAAGTCCCAACCCATCCTTCTGTGTCTCCTCCTCTCTGTCTCCACTCTCCTGACCCTAACTCAACTGTCATTCTCTGCCTTCTGGACCCTCATCCCAGCCTCGTGACTTCTGGTCTAAGATGTGAGAGCACCTGGCAAGGTAAATGCTCCAGGAGGGGTTGCTCCCTCCCATTTCCTGCCACCAGAAAATGTTATTGGCTCCGTGGCATTGAGAAAGCTTCCCTCTTCCCAGCCTAGGGTTTCATGTGGGCATTTAGGTGCTCCCAGTACATAGTTGCATGGCAAACAATCCTAAAATATGCAAGACTACATTTAGTATTTTGTAAAATTCTTTACTAACCCCAAATTGTCTATTGGAAACTATAGGCTCCTTTTTTTTGGTGGGTGGGGGGCAGGTGTGTTTGTGGGATGGAGTTTCACTTGTCACCCAGGCTGGAGTGCAGTGGCTCAATTTTGGCTCACTGCAACCTCCACCTCCCAGGTTCAAGCAATTCTCTTGCCTCAGCCTCCTGAGTAGCTGGGATTACAGCGGTGTGCCACCACACCCAGCCAATTTTTGTATTTTTAGTAGAGACCGGGTTTCACCATGTTGGCCAGGCTGGTCTTGAACTCCTGAGCTCAAGCGATCCACCTGCCTCAGTCTCCTAAAGTGTTGGGATTACAGGTGTGAGCCACCGCCCCTGACCTCTGTAGGCTTCTTTAACCCATCAGAGAGACTCCTTGGTAAGGATTAGGGGCTAGTTACTGGTGCCTCTTCAGCTGTCAGTCCATCCTCCTTTGTTTGTACCCACCTTCCAGTCAGCAAGGCACAACAATGTTGTTACAAAGGAAACAAACTCAATTTGGCCCATTTTCTGGAAATGCAGTCTCCCAAACAGGTTTGTGTGAACCAATATTCCATTTTCCTTTGTTTCCCATGTGCAGTCCCAGTTGCATTTCCATGGGAGCCGATCCACCCACTCATAGAATGACTTGAAAATGTGTGAAGTTCAGAAGTTTCATACCAAGAAGTTTGCTGAGTATGATGTTTATATATTGATTAGGAGTAAAAATGTTCATTTTTACAAAATATTACAACTTCTCCCTCTCCCCTCTTTCCACCCAGTATCCACTGTTCCTCCCCCAGGCATTCTGGTCACTGTTCCTTTTTGTTGGGATCATTCTTGGTGTCTCATACAGCTGGGTTGCAGCTCCGTTCTTTGCCAGGAGGTGGTGATAGAGGATTCCACGCACTCAGAATGTCTCAGGCCGGCGCCTGTGGCTTTTCTCAATGGAGGGAAGTGTCCTGCAGGGGGCGCCGTTGGTCCTTCAGGCAAGGTCGGGTTCCCTGGAAGTCTCTGTCTTAGCAGTTGCTGGTCTTCAGAAACATTGGGCACCGATTTTCTCATCTCTGAAATGGAATTCAAGTGAGGTCCCCTCAGTGCTGAGGTGCTTCATGTTGTCAGAGGAGGAATTGGGGAGGGAGCAGAATGGAGCAGAAAGGCGTCATCCCCTGCTCACTGAGCTCAGATAGGAGGCCAGGGATCAGCAGATTCAGGAGCCCATTCCTGGCCAACCCCAGGGGACCCACCCAGTCCTGTCCCTGCTCCTTACATGCTGTGTGTCTTTAGGCAAGTTGCTTCCTGTCTCTGAGTATCTTCTTTGTTTCCGCCTTCCTGGGCCTAGGGCAGGCCTGATTCCTCCAGGCAGTGTCCAGAGTTCCGGACAGATGGAAAAGAAAGAGAGAATAGGTGTCACAAAGGTCCATCCACTCCTGGGCCTCAGGCTTGGGGGCCCTGCTCAGGGCTAGCCTGTTTGGGTCTCAGTATGAACTCCTGCCTCCTGCTCAGGACCTGGGAGCAGGCAAGGCAGGAACAGGAGAGGGAGGCAAAGGCCCACCAGGCAGGGATGCAGGGGCCACCTGGAGACGGAGGAGATGGGCTCCTGGGAGGGAGGCCAGTGGGAGTGAGAGCTCAGAGGAGAGAGAGGGAGAGAGAGCCAGGAGAGGAGACAGGTCCAGAGAGGAGGGAAAGGAAAGGACAGGGCAGAGACAGAGGAACAAGAGAGAGGGAAGGAAGAGAGACCCAAGGGGGAGAGACAGGGAAGGAAGAGGGAGGTGAGCAGAGGAAGAGGCAGATTCAGAGGAGAGAAAAGAGGTGGAAATCAAACAGGAGAAAGGGGGAGGAAAGGAGGGAGGAGAGAGTGCAGGAAAAAAGCAGGAGGAAAGAGCCAGACGCGGTGGCTCACGCCTGTAATCCCAGCACTTTGGGAGGCCGAGGCAGGCAGATCACGAGGTCAGGAGATCGAGACCATCCTGGCTAACATGGTGAAAACCTGTCTCTACTAAAAATACAAAAAAACAAAAAAAAAAAACAAAAACTGGGCGTAGTGGCGGGCGCCTGTAGTCCCAGCTACTCGGGAGGCTGAGGCAGGAGAATGGTGTGAACCCGGGAGGCAGAGCTTGCAGTGAGCCGAGATCGTGCCACTGCACTCCAGCCTGGGCGACAGAGTGAGACTCCGTCTCAAAAAAATAAAAAAAGAAAGAAAGGATGGCCAAAGCGGGGGGGGAGAGACGAAGAGGGAGAAAGAAGGAAACAGAGTAGGGGGTCAGAAGTGGAAAGAGAAGAAAAAAACAAGGGCAAAGGAAGATGAGGGGGTGAAAAAAGGGACAGGAAGGAAGAGAGGGAGAGGATGAGTGCCATGGCTGGTGAGCTCGGAGAAGAGGGAGGCAGAGAAACTGGTGAAGGAGGGAGCGTCCTAGGGAGAAGCGGGTAGGGGAGAGGGGCCGACTGCCCAGGGAGAGGGAGGGATGGAGGAGCGGGGAGCTCCAGCCAGAGAAGAAGAAAGAGAGAAAGGAGAGAGCCAGGAACTGGGAAGGAAAAGAGAGCTAGGAGACCGTGAGACGGAAAGAGAAGAGGGTGTAGAGAGAGGAATAGTGGCTGGGAGGAGAGAAAGGGGATGGAGAGAGGAGGAGGGAGGAGCACAGAGGGAGAGGAGAGGAAACGGCCAGAGAATCTGCTAGAAGGGAGAGAAGAGAGAGAAGAGCCAGACGGGGAGACCAGAAGTGAGAAAAAGGAGGGTGGCCGCAGAGAGGACAACGAGGAAAAGAGAACAGGAAGAGGGGAAAAGAGAACAGGAAGAGGGGAAAAGAGAAGAAATGGGAGAGGGAAGAAGGGTGGGAGAGAAAACGGAACAGAGAGGGGGCAGAGACAGCGGACTGGACCGAGAGGGAGACGGAGCGGTGCGGAGGGGGAGACAGAAAGAGGGAGGGAAGGAGGGTAGGAGAGGGCTGGAGATAGGGGAAAAGAGAAAAGGAGGGTAGGAGAGGGCTGGAGAGAGGAGGGAAGTTAAGAAGGGAAGGAGAGAGACAGACATTAGGGAAGAAGGAAAGGAGAAAGGAAAAAATACAAAAAAGGGCAGAGAGAAAAGAACAGGCCGGGCATGGTGCCTCGCACCTGTGGTCCCAGCACTTTGAGAGGCTGAGGCAGGAGGATCACTGGAGCCTGGGAGGTGGAGGCTGCACTACTGCACTCCAGCGGGTGAGTGAGCTAGAAAAAAAGAGCAGAAAGGAAAGAAGAGGTGCATGAGTGTGGAAGAGCAATATGGAGAGAAAGAAGGGAGAGAGGATTGGAAGTAGTAGGGGACAGAGGACCATACCGCTCCAGCTGAGGAGGGGGCACCCCTAAGACAGCGTCAGCCCAGAGACTGGGACAGGAAGCAGGAATGTGAAGCAGAGGTTAGGAGCCAGTGCGAGGCAGGGAGAGGGCCAGGTAGCTGGGAGGCAGGGGTGTCGTGGGCACAGCCCAGGCTACTGCAGGGACAGGCTGCCAGACCCGGTGGGTCCAGGTTGGGAACTCGGCCATGCAGCAGAAACGTTCCCTCACAGAGACATTCCCTGCCTCAACAGGGCGCGGCCACCCTGGGGCCATCTCTGTGACCCAGGGAGAGAAAGGACAACGAATGGGACTAGACAAGGATGGGGAGTAATGGAGCAGCTGTGGAAGGTGCGGCAGAGAAGGGCCCAGGAGAAAGGAGGAAGGGAAGGAGCTGGGAGGGCGGGAGAACAGGAGACAGAATAGGACAGAGACAGCTGCCCGGAAGGATGGGAGAACAGAAAGGGAGGAAACGCCGAGCACTGACCTGGGGGATGAGAGTAAAGAGAAGTGAAGAGGGATTGGAAGGGAACTGGAGAATGAGAGAAGCAAAGGCGGGGTGCGTGTAGGAGGGCGGGAGAGCCAATGACAAGACAGAAAAGGCACAGAAAGCAAAGCAAGACTGGACTCCTCATCCGGTAACACTGCGTCAGGTCATCGCTCTCCCACCCTGCCCCCACCCCCATAACTGAAAACAAGTAGGAACCTAGATAAAATATTCTTAACCATTTTTTTTTGAGACGGAATCTTGCTGTGTTGCCCAGGCTAGAGTGCAGTGGCGCGATCTCGGCTCACTGCAAACTCCGCCTCCCGGGTTTAAGTGATTCTGCTGCCTCAGCCTCCCGAGTAGCTGGGATTACAGGGGCCTGCCATCACGCCTGCTAATTTTTGTATTTTTTAGTAGAGACGGGGTTTCACCATTTTGGCTAGGCTGGTCTCGAACTCCTGACCTCATGATCCGCCCACCTCGGCCTCCCAAAGTGCTGGGATTACAGGCGTTGAGCCACCGTGGCCGGCCGTTAAAAGCATCAAGCTACATACAAGACCATAAGGAAGCTGTGGGTCAACGCGGAGGGACGTGGGAACCCATCCCGGTGAAGCGGCAGCCTCACGTCCTTTCTCCCAGGGATCTGTTGGTCGGAGACATCTGGACTTTCATGTGGACAGCCTGGGTGACAGGGGGACCCAGGGCCCTCACCTGGGCTACCTGGGGTGGGTAGACCCTCCACTGTGCCAAGGTGCAGCCTGGGCTCAGAGGAACATGCCCTCCGCCTAGTCCCTGACATCCTTTTTACATCCAACACGCAGAGCAGGGGCGCGAGCGAGCAGGCAAGCAGGGAAGGGAAAGACAATGAGCAAGAGCCAGCGGGACGGTGGGGCGGATGGCAGAGGCTTCGCTGCTGGAAAATCAGACGCAGACTACGAAACGCCTGTGCTCGCTATGTTAATAATAAAAGGCGAAAAACCAGGCTCATTGATACACTGATATTAACCAGAACAGAGTACTGTGGGAGACAGGTGAGGAAGAAAGCAGAAGAGGGAAGGCTAAGTTTCCTGCCGTCCACTTTGTGACCTCCTGCATGATGGCGCGTCCTTCCAAGTCAGGGGGTAACGTCCCTGTGGCCCAGATAACGAGCTGCAGACGGACGGGAATGTACAACTGTGGAGACATGCGAGCTTATGGTCCCAGGACCTGGCAGGACATGAAACGAGTTTCTTAAAGGGTGAGACAGATTGCAGGACCAGTCGTCCCGATCGTCCAAGGCAGGATAAAAATATCCCAGCACGCGGAGGAGCCCTCCCTGCCCAGTCTCCTCCGAGGGGCCTCGGGGCCTCTGCAGCTGCAGCTGTTGCAGTCATCAAGAAGACGGGGATGCGGGAGGGGGACAGGGACCGGGAGGCGAGGGGATGGCGGGAGTCGGGGGTGGGGTTGGGCGGGGTGGGGAGGGGTGGGGAGAAGGCTGTCAGCACCAGGCTCAGACGAGCCGGTGGGAGCAGAGACGAGGAGAGGGAAGGGTCAAGGACAATGACTGGCAGAGAAACTGGAAAGGAAGGAGCGGGCATGGAGAGGCGGAGCTGGGAAGGACTTGGGGGACCAGAGGCGAGGGGAGAGAGAGCTTGTGGGGTGAGGGAGAAAACAGAGAGGAAAGAGCGAGGAGAACAAAATACCAAGAAGGTCAGGAAAGAGCCAGTGAAGGTGAGGATGGAAAGGAAACAGGAGAGCCCCATGGAGTGGAGGATGGGAGAAATAGAGTGTGTGTCAGAGACAGAGAGAGGGAGAGAGAGATGGCGAGAGACAAGGAGAGAGAAAGAGACAGAGACATTGAGAGAAACAGAGATAGCGAGAGAGTGAGAGAAAGACAGGGAGACAGCAAGAGGGAGACCGAGAGAGAAAGAGTGAGAGACAGAGAGAGAGAAAGAGTGAGAGACAGACAGCGAGAGACAGACAGCGAGAGAGAGACAATGAGACAAAGCAAGAGACAGAGAGAGACAGTGAGAGAAACAGAGACAAAATGATGGCAAGAGAGAGCGAGCGAGACAGCGAGAGACACAGACTGATGGCAAGAGAGAGCGAGCGAGGCAGAGCGAGAGACACAGAGACTGATGGCAAGAGAGAGCGAGCGAGGCAGAGCGAGAGACACAGAGACTGATGGCAAGAGAGAGCGAGCGAGGCAGAGCGAGAGAGACAGAGACAGCAAGAGATGGGAGAGACGGAGAGAGAGAGACAGAGACAGCAAGAGATGGGAGAGACGGAGAGAGAGAGACAGAGACAGCAAGAGATGGGAGAGACGGAGAGAGAGAGACAGAGACAGCAAGAGATGGGAGAGACGGAGAGAGAGAGAGAGACAGCAAGAGATGGGAGAGACGGAGAGAGAGAGACAGAGACAGCAAGAGATGGGAGAGACGGAGAGAGAGAGAGAGACAGAGACTGAGAAAATGAGACAGAGACAGCAAGAGATGGGAGAGACGGAGAGAGAGAGACAGAGACAGCAAGAGATGGGAGAGACGGAGAGAGAGAGAGACAGAGACAGCAAGAGATGGGAGAGACGGAGAGAGAGAGACAGAGACAGCAAGAGATGGGAGAGACGGAGAGAGAGAGAGACAGAGACAGCAAGAGATGGGAGAGACGGAGAGAGAGAGAGACAGCAAGAGATGGGAGAGACGGAGAGAGAGAGAGAGACAGCAAGAGATGGGAGAGACGGAGAGAGAGACAGAGACAGCAAGAGATGGGAGAGACGGAGAGAGAGAGAGAGACAGCAAGAGATGGGAGAGACGGAGAGAGAGAGACAGAGACAGCAAGAGATGGGAGAGACGGAGAGAGAGAGAGACAGAGACTGAGAAAATGAGACAGAGACAGCAAGAGATGGGAGAGACGGAGAGAGAGAGAGACAGAGACAGCAAGAGATGGGAGAGACGGAGAGAGAGAGACAGAGACAGCAAGAGATGGGAGAGATGGAGAGAGAGAGAGAGAGACAGCAAGAGATGGGAGAGACGGAGAGAGAGAGACAGAGACAGCAAGAGATGGGAGAGACGGAGAGAGAGAGACAGAGACAGCAAGAGATGGGAGAGACGGAGAGAGAGAGAGACAGAGACAGCAAGAGATGGGAGAGACGGAGAGAGAGAGACAGAGACAGCAAGAGATGGGAGAGACGGAGAGAGAGAGAGACAGAGACAGCAAGAGATGGGAGAGACGGAGAGAGAGAGAGAGACAGCAAGAGATGGGAGAGACGGAGAGAGAGAGACAGAGACAGCAAGAGATGGGAGAGACGGAGAGAGAGAGAGACAGAGACAGCAAGAGATGGGAGAGACGGAGAGAGAGAGAGAGAGACAGCAAGAGATGGGAGAGACGGAGAGAGAGAGACAGAGACAGCAAGAGATGGGAGAGACGGAGAGAGAGAGAGAAGCCACCAGGAGCATGCGGAGGGAGCCAGGTGGAACTCACTGAAGGCGCAGGGAGAGGAAGGGGAGGCAGGAGGGAGAGGAAAGAGGAGAGGTAAATCCAAGGGACAGAAACTGGAGGCAAAGGAGGCGGAGGAGGGAGGCAGACCAAGGACACAGGCCCCACCCGCAGTGCTGCCCCTTGTTCCCGGCCCCCTTGTCTCCTGACACAGTCCAGCCCTGTGGACGTGCACAGTGAGACCGGGGCCCCATCAGCGCCTCTTCTGGGGGTCGGGTACAGATGATGAGGAAATGACAGGGCGGGGATGTGAGGGAGGACCCAGCGCAGGGGAAGGAGAGAGGACAGAGGACAGTGGGGGTTGGCAGTCTGGAGGACAAGGGAGAAGATTCCAGAAAGGCTGAGAGACACAAGGTGGACAATCAGGAAAAGGTGGGGCCGGGTGGAAGCGTGTGGAGGACTGGCATATCGCCCAAGGGAGGAGCAGCGTATGCGAGACCTAGACAGGAGGAAACACTGAGGATCCAGCCAAAGAGAGGACACGCAGGGACAGGAACAGCCTGTGTGTGTGTGTGTTATGGAGAGAGGGGAGGAGGAGGGGGAAAGAGGAGGAGGGAGAGGAAGGAGGAGGAGGAGAAGGAAGGAGGAGGAAGAGGAAAGAGGAGGAAGAGGGAGGAGGAGGGAGGAGGAAGAGGGAGGAGGAGGGAGGAGGAAAAGGAAAGAGGGCGAGGAGGAGGAAAGGAGGAAGGAGGAGGGAGTAAGAGGAAGGAGAAGGAAAGATGGAGGAGGAAAGAGGAGGAGGTGAAGGGAGTAAGAGGGAGGAGGAGGAAGGAGGAAAGGGGGAGGGAGGAGGAGGAAGAGGAGGAGAAAGGAGAGGGAGGAAGGAGGAGGTTAAGGGAGTAAGAGGGAGGAGGAGGAAGGAGGAAAGGGGGAGGGAGGAGGAGGAAGAGGAGGAGAAAGGAGAGGGAGGAAGGAGGAGGAGAAGGGAGGAAGGAGGAGGCGGAAGAGGAGGAGAAAGGAGGAGAGAGGAAGGAGGAGGAGGAGGAAGAGGAAGGAGGAGAAGGGAGGATGGGGAAGAGGAGGAGAAAGGAGGAGGAGAGGGAGGAAAGAGGAAGGAGGAGGAAAGAGGAGGAGGAGGGAGGAGGAGGAGAGTAAGAGGGAGAAGGAGGGAGGAGGAGGAAGAAAGGAAGAAAGGAAGGAGGGGAAGAGGAGGAGAGGGAGGAAGGAGGAGGAAAGAGGAGAGGGAGGAAGGAGGAGGAAAGAGGAGAGGGAGGAGGAAGGAGGAAGAAGGAGGAGGAAAGAGGAGAGGGAGGAGGAAGGAGGAAGAAGGAGGAGGAAAGAGGAGGAAGAGGGAGGAGGAGGAAGAAGGAAGAGGATGAAAGAGGAGGGAGGAGGAGGAAGGAGGAGAGGGAAAGAGGAGAAGGAAGGACCTGGAGGAAGGGGCAGGAGGAGGAAAGACAGGGAGGAGGAAAGGAGGAGAGAGGAGGAAGGAGGAGGAGAGGAGGAGGAAGGAGGAGGGGGAAGAGGAGAAGGAAGGAGATGGAGGAGGAAGGAGGAGGGGGAGGAGAAAGGAGGAAAAGGAAGGAGAAGGGGGAAAGAGGAGGAGGAAGGAGGTGGGGGAAGGAGGAAGAAAGAGGAAGAAGAAGGGGGGAGGAAGGAGGAGGAAGAGGAGGGAGGAGGAGGGAGGAGGAAGGAGGAGGATGGAGGAGGAGGGGTAGTTTCAGGAAGAATAATGAAAAGAAAGAAGAGGTGATCAAGAAGGTGGGAGTGAAGGACGCTTGCTGGCATGTAGTGGGAGGGAAATTAGTGTATGGAGGAAAGTGTGTGGCAAAGAGAAGTTGGGGCTGGGCGCAGTAATCACGCCTGCAATCCCAGCATTTTGGGAGGCCGAGGCAGGTGGATCATTTGAGGTCAGGAGTTCGAGACCAGCCTGGCCAACATAGCAAGACCCCATTTCTACTAAAAATACAAAAATTAGCGAGGCATGGTGGCGGGTGCCTATAATCCCAGCACTTTGGGAGGCTGAGGCAGGAGAATCACTTGCACCGGGGAGGTGGAAGTTGCAGTGAGCCGAGATCGCTCCATTGCACTGCAGCCTGGGCAACCGAGTGAGTCCCCATCTCAAAAAAAAAAAAAAAAAAAAGGAATTTGGGGGCATGCAGAGACAGGAACAGTGGGAGAAGGGGTGGGGGGAGAGATTCAGAGAATGGGAGAGAGGAGAGGGCGAGAGACAGAGGAAGGGGGTCCCAGAGGAGAGGTAGGAGAAACGGGGAGGGGCAAATCCTCTTTCCCACCCGAGCCTCAGTTTCCTCATCTGCTCCCTCAGGTGGTGAGGAGTCCAGGGACCACCCGCCAAGTGTCTGCAGGGCAGAGAGGCCTGAGGAGGGGAGAAGGAGGTGGAGGAAGGAGGCTCGGGCTTGAATCCAGTGTGGTGACTGGCGGCAGAAGCATCCCCTCTGTGGGCACGGGCTGCCTCTCAGGCTCAGATTCTAGAGTGTTCCTTCCTAGAGTCCCTCCAGGCCTCCTTCAGCTTCCCCCACCCCAACCTGACCTGGGAGGGAGTGGCCATTGTCATCCACATATTTTTTCCAAGGGAGAAGTCAGGCTGCAGCCCACATCCTCCTTCCTCCTCCTCTTTGCTGCAGCCCCGCGGGGTGTAGCTGGCCGCCCCTTCTAGGGCTGTGGCGGCTGAGACTCCTGGGGGAAACCTAAACCCCTTCCATGTGGAAGGTTTGGAGCTTCCACCGCTGAGAAGGAAGAAAAAGGGAGTCGGTGGAGTGGAAGGGGCAGAGGGAAAGGAGGGTCTAAAGAGAGTCTCCTGGTACACAGTCGGCGCTCAATTGGTGCCCTTCCCCTTTCCTAGGGGAGAGCACAGAGAGCAGGAAGGCAGAGAGAGAAAGGGAAAGGGGGAATCGAGGGTGAGAAGGGGAGGCCGTATCTATAAAAAGCCTGGCACACAGTCGGTGCTCAATAACTGCCCATTCCCTTCAGGACCACATGAAAAAGGAGAAGAAACTCCCGCAGAGGAAAAGCAGAAGGAGAGGCAGCCTAAAGAGAGGGACATGGGGCCAGGCGCGGTGGCTCACGTGCCTGTGTAATCCCAGCACTTTGGGAGGCCTAGGCGGGCAGATTGCCTGAGCTCAGGAGTTCGAGACCAGCCTGGGCAACACGGTGAAACCCCGTCTCTACTAAAATACAAAAAATTAGCCGAGCATGTTGGTGGGTGCCTGTAATACCAGCTACTCGGGAGGCTGAGACAGGAGAATCGCTTGAACCCGGGAGGCGGAGGTTGCAGTGAGCTCAGATTGCCCCACTGCACTCCAGCCTGGGCGACAGAGCAAGACTCCATCTCAAAAAAAAAAAAAAAAAGAGGCACTGGTGGAAAGTGTGAAGCAGACCAGTAGGTGTTTGTTAAGTGTTATTTCTTTTCCCCAAGAGACAGGAGAAAGTAAAGAAGAAGTGAGGAGAGGAGGAGGAGGAGGAGGAAGAGGAGAAGGAGAAGAGGAAGAAGAGAGGAGGAGGAGGAGGAGGAAACTCCAGCAGAGAGAATAGAAGAGACTGTTGTGTGCGAAGGAGACAATATATGTAAAGTGACTAATACACAGTGCCTAATAAATGCCCATTCTCCTCCCTGGAAGCAAGCACAGAGAAAGCAGCCAGGAGGAAGGGAGCAAGCAGAGAGAAGGAGAAAAGGAGAGAAGGGAGAACAGAGCCTGTGAGGCAAGCAGACAGTGTAGATGAAGGGGCAGCATACAGCAGGCACTCAATACATGCCTATTTCCTCCCTCAGGAAAGAGCTGGCAGGGCAGAGAGGAGGGGGAGAAGCTGGAGAAGAGAAGGAGGCAGGGAGAAGAGAGGAAATGAGAACAAGTGCGCTGGTGAGGTGGGCACACAGGAGACACTCAATAAATGCACATTGTCTTCCTTGGAGGAGCAAGAGAACAAGACAGAAACGAAGGCACAGACAGGAACGAGAGGAAAAGGTGTTGGCCCAGGAGGCCTCCGTGGGGGCGGAGGAGCAGAGGGAGGAGGGATCAGTGAGAGGAGTGTGGCAGAGGAGAGGATACGCAGGGAGGGGGCATTGCAGCTAAACCATGGGGCACACAGGAGGCACTCAATAAACACCTGTACCCTTCCCCAGAAAAGGACCCGGAGAACAGCAAGGGGATAAGCTGGCAGAGCAAGAGGGGCAGCAAGAAAGAGGTAAGAGGAGATGAGGGATGTTAATTGCCTGGCATACAGTAGGTGCCCCATAATTGCTTTTTTTTTGTCCCCAAGAAAGAGCCAATGGAACAGAAAGAGGTTAGAGATAAGGGAAGAAGGTGAAGTGAAGGGTTAGGGGAGAATAAGAAAACTGTCTGGCACACAACAGGTGCTCAATAAATGCCCATTTTCTTCCCTGGCAGACAGCAGAAAGAAGCAGAGACTGGTGGAGTCAGTGGAGACTGAAGGGCAGGAGGAGAGTAGAGAAAGGACATAATTGCTTGCATACCAGAAGTGCTCAATAAATGTAGTCCTTGCCTTGGAAGAGGGCAGAGAGCTCAGAAACACAAGGAGACGACAGAAGAGGGACCGAGGAGGAAGAGAGTGAGGACAGAGGTATGTAAGGTGTTTAGTACACAGTAAGTGCTCAAAATGTGTCCGCTCCCTCTGCCAGGAGAGAGCAGAAAGTCAGAAAGGAGAGGAAACCAATAGAGAGGAAAGAAAGGGGCCAGGCGCCGTGGCTCATGTCTGTAATCCTAGCACTTTGAGAGGCAGAGGTGGGAGGATCGCTTGAACCCAAGAGTTTAAGACCAGCCTGGCCAACGTAGAGAGACCCTGTCTCTACAAAAAATACAAAAATTAGGCTGGGTGTGGTGGCTCACTCCTGTAATCCCAGCACTTTGGGAGCCAAGGTGGGTGGCTCACCTGAGGTCAGGAGTTGAAGACCAGCCTGACCAACATGGTGAAATCCCGTCTCTACTAAAAATACTTAAAAATTATCCAGGCGTGGTGGTGGGTGCCTGTAATCCCAGCTACTCAGGAGGCAGAGGCAGGAGAATCGCTTGAACCCAGGAGTTGGAGGTTGCAGTGAGCCGAGATCACGTCATTGCACTCCAGCCTGGGCGGCAAGAGCAAAACTCCATCTCAAATAATAATAATAATAATACAAAAATTATCCAGGCATGGTGGTGCGTGGAGTTCCAGCTACTTGGGAGGCTGGGGTGGGAGGATCACTTGAGCCCAGGAAGTCGAGGCTGCAGTAAGCTGCAGTTGTATGCGCTCCAACCTGGGCGACAGAGTGAGACCCTGTCCCAGAAAGAAAAAAAGAAAGAAAGGAATGGGGGTGGGGGGAGGAAAGAATGTAGTGAGAGAGGAGCCACATTCCTCAACTCCTCGGCGCATAGTAGATGCTCAGTAGATGCCCGTTTCCTTCCCAGGAGAGACCAAGCAAATCAGAAAGAGAAAGGAACTGGGGCAGAAGGGACAGGAAAGCAAGAAGGATGGAAAGTGCAGACGCGGTTAGGAGAATTGCCTGCCAAGCATCAGGTGCTTAATAATTGCCCATTTCTTCCATGGAAGGAGCCAGAGGCACAGGAGGAACAAGTAGAGGGCGCCGAGGACGGCACACCCGAGGCGGGAGGCGGGGTGTGTGAGGAGAGGCGAGGAGGTATTTTGGGTGCATACAGCAGGTACTCCATAAATGCCTGTCGCCTTCCCCAGGCAGAGCAGAGAAAGCAGGCTGGGAGTAGGTGGAGACCCCAGGAAGGGAGGCCCGGGGAGAAGGAGAGTCTGAGGATGGAGGCTGTGGGCCAGGCCCGCAGGAGGTGCACCTTCCCCAACCCAGCAGCCGCTGTGGCCACCGTCCCCTGTGGTCCAGCCCACAGGCCTCCCCAGCTGGCCGGCTCCTCCGGAGCCCTGACAAGGGCCCATTGTCCTGGGCCTGGCACCGCCTGGCCTGGCCTGGCCGGGAGGGGGAGGGGAGGCTGCCCAGCCATGCCCGGCTCTTGTCCCCTGTGTCTGTTTGTGTGTATTGGAGTGGGGGGCGCTGTCTGATCTCTCTGTCTCTGTGTCTCCCCGTCTCTCATGTGCTGTGTCTCCGTGACCTGCCGTCTCTCTCATTTCTGAGCTTATGGCCCCCATCTTGTCTCTGTCTCGCTTTGTCTCTTTCTCTGTCTCTCTCCGTGCCTGTCTCTGGTTCTCTCTCTGCATCCATCTCTGTCTCTGGGAGGGAGGAGCCCCCACCCCCAGCTTCAGAATTCCCACCCCCTACACCCAGGATCAGGGCTGGGGGCCGAGCTGAGAGGCAGAGGAGTGAGGAAGGAAAGAAGGAGGCGCAGAAGGGAGAGAGGTGAGGACAGAAACAGCTTTATTCAGCAGGGACCGCAGAGGCCCCGGAGGGCTTTGTCCAGGGAGCTGGGGAGAGAGGAGGAGTCAGAGAGGAGAGACAGACAGAGACAGAGAGAAGTGGGGGGAGAGACAGAAGCAGAGAGAAGTGGGGGAGAGACAGAGACAGAGAGAAATGGGGGGAGAGACAGAGACAGAGAGAAATGGGGGGAGAGACAGGCAGAGAGAAATGGGGGGAGAGACAGAGACAGAGAGAAATGGGGGGAGAGACAGGCAGAGAGAAATGGGGGGAGAGACAGAGGCAGAGAGAAGTGGGGGGAGAGACAGAGGCAGAGAGAAGTGGGGGAGAGACAGAGACAGAAATGGGGGGAGAGACAGGCAGAGAGAAGTGGGGGGAGAGACAGAGGCAGAGAGAAGTGGGGGAGAGACAGAGATAGAAGTGGGGGAGAGGCAGAGACAGAGAGAAATGAGGACAGAGAAAGAGAAGTGGAGGAGAGACAGAGAGAAGTGGGGGAGAGGCAGAGATAGAAGTGGGGGAGAGGCAGAGACAGAGAGAAATGAGGACAGAGAAAGAGAAGTGGAGGAGAGACAGAGAGAAGTGGGGGAGAGGCAGAGACAGAGAAGTGGGGGAGAGACAGAGATAGAAGTGGGGGAGGCAGAGACAGAGAAGTGGGGGAGAGACAGAAAGAGAAATGGGGGACAGACAGAAAGAAATGGGGGAGAGACAGAGAGAAGTGGGGGAGAGACAGAGATAGAAGTGGGGGAGAAACAGAGACAGAGAAAAGTGCGGGAGAGTCAGAGAAGTGGGGGAGAGGCAGAGATAGAAATGAGATGAGAGATAGAGACAGAGAAGTGGGGGAGAAGCAGAGAAAGAAGTGGGGGAGAGGCAGAGACAGAAGATGGGGGAGAGACAGAGATAGAGAGAAGGAGACACAGAGAAAGAGACACAGAGATACAAAGGCAGGGAGAGACAGACAGAGATGGGGAGAAAAGGGAGAGTAAGAAAGAGAAACGGGGTGCTGAGGGAGACTGAGAGAAAGTTGGGGGGAGGAGGCAGAGACATAGAGAAGAGGTGAGAGGAAGAGACAGATGAGACAGATGGAGAGACAGAGAGAAACAGATGGGGAAGGAGGAGAGATGGAGAGAACGACAGGGAGAATGAGAGAGAGACAGAGAGAGGAAGGGAGATGAGGCAGGAGAGAAGGAGATAAAGAGAACTGGGGAGAGGGACACAGAAAGATGGATGGGGAGAGAGACAGAGACAGGGAGAAAGAGAAGGAGAGAGAGACGGAGAGAGAGAGGAGAGAGGGAGACAGCAGGAGAGAGAGGGAGAAAGAGAGAGATGGGGAGAGAGGGAGACGGAGAGAGAGAGGGAGAGAGAGACAGAGACAGGGAGAGAGAGATGGAGAGAGAGAGAGAGACAGAGGGAGGCAGAGGGAGAGAGAGACACACAGAGGGAGAGAGAGACAGAGGGAGAGAGAGACAGAGGGAGACAGGGAGAGAGAAAGACAGAGAGAGAGACAGAGGGAGGCAGAGGGAGAGAGAGACACACAGAGGGAGAGAGAGACAGAGGGAGAGAGAGACAGAGGGAGAGAGGGAGAAAGAGAGAGGGAGAGAGAGACAGAGGGAGAGAGAGACAGAGGGAGAGAGAGACAGAGGGAGAGAGAGACAGAGGGAGATGGAGAGAGAGACAGGGAGAGAGAGACGGAGAGAGAGACAGAGGGAGAGAGAGACAGAGGGAGAGAGAGACAGGGAGAGAGGGAGAGAGACAGAGGGAGAGAGAGACAGAGGGAGAGAGAGACAGAGGGAGAGAGAGAGAGACGGAGAGAGAGACAGGGAGAGAGGGAGACAGAGAGACAGAGGGAGAGAGAGACAGAGGGAGACAGCGGGAGAAGACGCGCGGAGCCTTGCGGCAGGAGGTCGAGGAAGGAACAGCCCCTCTCACCTGGCGTCGGTGGCAGCTGAACCCTGGGCCCGACCGTGCGATTTAAGGGGTGCCCTGGGGGTGAGACTGCCCCCCCACCCAACTGCCTTATCTGGCCAGACCCAGCTCTGTGAGCTAAATCGGGCAGCAGCTGTCACCACCAGGGGGTGCGGGACAGCTGTCTCCCTCCCTCCGCACCTGCCCTGCACCTGCCTCGTGACCGCAGCCCCTCCCTCTCCCCTTCTGCAGCCGGGGGGTGTGGAGAGGCCGCTGGCATCTGCACGGGGTGCCCCAGCCCCCTCAGCTCTGGGACGGGCCTGGCTGGGTGCCCTGGGGCAAGCGGCAGCCCTCTGAGTCCTGAGGCGCTCCCCTGGGAAGAGCGGTCCCAGCGGATGGGGGCACAGGCGCTCTGCACTGTGAGGGGCAGACAGTAAGTGCTTAGTTGATGGGATGACCTGGTCTGCCGTGCCTGCTCTCACCTGCCAGAATGTGGGGGTTGGGGCAGGAGGGAGTGGGAGCAGGAGGAGGTCAGCCGGCCCCTCTCCCCCCACCCCCGGCACCCCCAGCTCCTCCTCCCTGGGCTCCTCGCTCTGGACCTTATTTGGCCATAGCCCAGGACGCACCTGGGGGCCACAGCCCCGCCTGCCACTCAGGCCCAAGAATAGCAACACTCAGGCCCCCGCCAGTCTGTCTGGGACCTGCGATGGGACAGGCGACAGGCACAGGGTGGCAGGGAGGGGCCCAGGGGCACCGAGAGAAGGGGAGAGACGCAGACAGAGGGGAGAGACAGCGAGTTGAGGAGAGACCGAGAGACCGTGGGAGAGACAGAGAGACAGGGTCAAAGAGACAGAGAGGGGTGGAGAGAAATGCCCAGCAAGAGAGATAGAGAAGGGAGGCTGAGACAGGCGAAGCGAGAGACAGAGGGAGACACAGAGACAGAGGGGGCTTAGCCAGGGGCCTGGAGCCAGACACCCAGACGGGGCAGAGAGCGAGACCCACACCAGCAGAGGCACGGGGAGCCTGGCGGGCGGGCAGGAGGTGCAGAGGTCTGGGTGGGATGGGGCCAGAGCCCTCCGGGAGTCAGGGTGTCTGCATCCCCCAGCAGCTTCCCCTCCGGTGCTGTCTGGCTTTTAACTTTACGACCTGCCCTTTGACCTTGGGAAAACTTGCAAACCAGAACCTGGTCCATGCGCAGCCAGGGCTTTTGTGAGCGAGTCCTGCGGGGCATCAGCTCCACCTTGCCTTGGGTGTCATGGGCAGCTCGTGGGCTGCCTGGATGAACTGCCTGCCTGGGCGCACGGGCCTGTAGCTCCAGGAGGGGACACACCCCAAGCCGGGGACCCCTTGCCTCCCTGTGCCTGAGTCCCCCACTTCTGCAGGTACCTAACGGGGATCCCCAGGTTCAGCTAGGCCCCTGGGCACCTTCCACTCATTCCTGCCTCCTCACCTCCCACGGCCCACCAGCCTCAGACCCTCCTCTCTGTCGCCCTCAGGGGCCTGGCTCAAGCCCTGCCTCTCCCCTCCCAGCCTCCTCCTGGGCCTCCTGGCCTCTGGTTCCCCCTCCCTTCTGTGCCTGCAGCCCCAGAGGGGTCTCTGCACCCAGAGCTGACCTGCCCTTCCCTTCTCGCAGCTCCCAGGCTGCCTCGCAGGTCCCGCCTGGTTGGGTTCCTGGCCGGGACCCACCCTCCTCCTTCATCACCTCCTCAAATAACTCTGGCGATAAACAGCCGTCGTGTTCCAGGTCTCATCCGGGATGACTTCCAATTCTGGAGTGCCCTCCCCTGCCCCACCAGCCTCTGCAGAGCCCTCCTCAGCCTTCCGTGGCCAGCCTTGTCTCGGGGCCATTTTATGTGACTTGCTTGTCCCGGGGTCCCTTCTCTGTCCTCTGGTCCCTGCAGTGCTCCGTGGGAACCCCGTAAAAGCCCCCACTGCTGGGACAGGAACTCTTGGTGTCCCCTTGGGTCTCCCCACAGGGTGGGAGCTGGGAGGGTGGGCCGACTCTTCCCGTCAGCACAGGCGTCCCTCTTCCGCTGTGGGGACCCTTGCGATGACCCAGGGCCCACCGGGGGATCCAGGACACTCTCTCTGTCTCAATCCCACTCGCAACCTCACTCCCCCTTGGCCGAGTAACACAACATATTCACAGGCTCCAGGGATTAGGACAGGGCATCTTTTAATTTTATTTATTTTAATTAATTTTTTTTTTTTTGAGATGGAGTTTCACTCTTGTTGCTGAGGCTGGAGTTCAATGGCGCGATCTCAGTTCACTGCAACCTCTGCCTCCCGGGTTCAAGCAATTCTCCTGCCTCAGCCTCTCGAGTAGCTGGGATTACAGGCGTGTGTCACCACGCCCGGCTAATTTTTGTAATTTTAGTAGAGACGGGGTTTTTACCATGTTGGCCAGGATGGTCTCGATCTCTTTACCTCGTGATCCACCCACCTCAGCCTCCCAAAGTGCTGGGATTATAAGTGTGAGCCACTGCACCTGGCCTAATTTTTTTTTTGTTTGTTTGTTTGAGATGGAGCCTCACTCTGTCACCCAGGCTGGAGTGCAGTGGCACGATCTCCACTCACTGCAAGCTCCGCCTTCTGGATTCACGCCATTCTGCCTCAGCCTCCCCAGTAGCTGAGACTACAGGCACCTGCCACCATGCCTGGCTAATTTTTTTGTATTTTTAGTAGAGACAGGGTTTCACCGTGTTAGTCAGGATGGTCTCAATCTCCTGACCTTGTGATCCGCCCGCCTTGGCCTCCCAAAGTGCTGGGATTACAGGCGTGAGCCACCGTGCCTGGTCTATTATATTTATTTTTATTTTTTTGAGACAGGGTCTCACTCTGTCACCCAGGGTGGAGTGCAGTGATTCGACCATGGCTCACTACAGCCTCGACCTCCTGGGCTCAAGGAATCCTCCTGCCTCGGCCTCCCAAAGTGCTAGGGTTACAGGTGTGAGCCACCATGCCTGGGCTATTATATTTTGAGACAAGGTCTCTCTTACTCACAATCATGGCTAACTGCAGCCTTAACCTCCTGGGCTCAAGCAATCCTTCTGCCTCAGCTTCCCAAGTAGCTGTGATTACAGGCGCAGGCCACCACGTCCCGCTTATTTATTTATTTATGAGACAGAGTCTTCCTCTGTTGCCGAGGCTGGAGTGCAGTGGTGCAATCTCGGCTCACCAAAACCTCCACCTCCTGGGTTCAAGTGATTCTCCTGCCTCAGCCTCCTGAGTAGCTGGGATTACAGGCCTGCGCCACCACGCCTGGCTAATTTTTGTAATTTTAGTAGAGGGGGTTTTCACCATGTTGGCCAGGCTGGTCTCGATCTCTTTACCTCGTGATCCACGCACCTCGGCCTCCCAAAGTACTGGGATTATAGGCGTGAGCCATTACACCCGGCCTAATTTTTTTTTTTTTTTTGAGACGGAGTCTCACTCTGTCACCCAGGCTGGAGTGCAGTGGCACTCCACTCACTGCAAGCTCCGCCTTCTGGATTCATGCCATTCTCCTGCGTCAGCCTCCCCAGTAGCTGAGACTACAGGCGTTCGCCACCATGCCCGGCTAATTTTTTTGTATTTTTAGTAGAGATGGGGTTTCACCATGTTCGCCAGGATGGTCTCGATCTCCTGACCTCGTGATCTGCCTGCCTCAGCCTCCCAAAGTGTTGGGATTACAGCCATGAGCCACTGCGCCCGGCCAGTCTTGAACTCTTGATCTCGGGTGATCTACCTGCCTCGGCCTTCTAGAACGCTGAGATTACAGGCGTGAGCCACCAGCCTCACATGCCACTTACTTTAATTTTTTTTTTTTTTTTCTGTAGAGACAGGGTCTTGTTATGTTGCCCAGGCTGGTCTCATACTTGTGGACCTCAGCCTCCCAAAGCACTGTGATTACAGACATGAGGCACCACATCTGGCCAGGGTGTGGACATCTTTGGGGCCGCTGTTCTGCCCGCCTACCAATCAATGGAATAGAATCGAGTCAAGAAGTAAACTCAGGCATGGTGGCTCACACCTATAATCCCAGCACTTTGGGAAGCTGAGGCAGGCAGATTGCTTGAGGTCAGGAGTTCAAGACCAGCCTGGGCAACAAAGTGAGATCCCATCTCTACAAAAAAATTTAAAGAAAGTAGTCAGGTATGGTGGCATGCACCTGTGGTCCCAGCTACTTGGGAGGCTGAGGTGGGAGGATCGCTTGAGCCCAGGAGTTCAAGGCTACAGTGAGCTGTGATTGACCCACTGCACTCCAGCCTGGGTGACAGAGTGAGACCCCTGTCTCAATCAATCAATCAAATAAAGAAGTAAACACCTGCTTTCTCCTTAGCAATTACCCCCGTGGAACCCAGGAGATCAAACTCATTTGTTTGCCACTGGTCTCTCTCCAGCACCGGAGGAGCACGGGCCCCTGGGGGCACGGACTTGTGTTTTTTTCTGCTGTGTCACTGATAAGGAAACTGAGGCCCAGCGGTGAGAAACTGGCATGAGGTGGCAGAGAACCAGGAGGCCTCCTGGGTTCTCGGCCCCACCCACCAGGGTGTCTGGCCTGTCAAATAAGTGCAAGTCACTGAGTGGAAGGGGCCCCAGAAGGGCGGGGCCGTCAGACACAGGCCAGGCAGGCAGCAAATCAGCAGATTTATTGAGGCAGCAGCGGCAGTGGGGAGCAGGGGTGTGGGGAGGGGGCCGGGCCTCCCCGGGGTCCATGAAGTGCTGGCCTTTCCCAGGCACGCAGTGTGCGCAGCCGGAGGGGGACGCGCAGGACTACGCTGTGGGTGCCGATGGTCAGCCATGGTCAGTCTGTCCGCAGCCAGCAGCCCTTCTCCTCCACCTCCTTGGTCACTACCAGCAGCACCTCGCACAGGCCCTGGGCCAGCGCAGCCGCCAGGAAGGCCCTGGGTGGGAGAAATGGGGAGACTGAGGCTCGGCCAGCCTGGGCATTCCCTCTGGGAAGTGGGGTTTCAGGCCCCTGGTCTTGGAATCGCCTCTGCGGGGCTCACCTGACTCCATCCTCATCCCCCAGGGCCTCGGGCGCCCGCAGCTTGGAGTCCAGGTTGTAGTAGATGCCATCCACCTGGCGCAGGGCCACCCAGTGCCGCCGGCGCAGCGGCAGTGACAGCAGCCCCAGCGACACGGGTGAGGGCAGGTTCAGGATCAGCCCCAGCACCTGGGGCAGGGCCAGCTGGGACAGGGGCCTGTGTGGGCAGGGAGGGGACACTGCCATCGGGGCCTGCTCCGCCCGCCAGTGAAATGTTGCTGAACATGTGGGGCCCAGGCTGGTGGTGATGGGGGCCTCCTGAGCCCACCCAGAGGTGTTCCTTAATCAGCCACCCTGGTTCCCGACACTAATCCGTTCACCCGCCCACTCAAACCTCCCACCCACTCACCCACTGTCCACCCAACTCACATCGGCCCTTCACCAACCACCATCACCCTGTCTGTCCAGCCACCCACCCACCAACTTACCCACTCCTCACACAGCCACCCAGGATCCATGCGTGATCCGCCCACCCCACTGAGCCTCCCAGCCACCAGCCAACTTCCCAGTGACGATTCACACACTCACCTCCCATCTATGCATTCACTTCCATCCCTCATACACACCCGCCCCACCTCCCCGTCAACCACCCAACCACCATCGCCGTCCAACTAGCCATCGACTGTTCACCACCCACCCCCCACCCACCCACACAACCAGCCACCACCCAGCCAGCCATTCACCCAACAGTGGACTCGCCACGCCCCCAATCCTCAGTCTCTTCACCCACCTGCCATTGGTCTACCCCTCATCCACCAGCCACACACCCGGCCACTGGCCAGCCAGCCATCAAAACCTCCCATTCATCCACCCAACTCCCCAGCCTCCTGTCTGCTGCCCACTGCCCAGGAACACCCATCCCCTTCACTCCCCCTCACCCAACACATCCAACTGCCTACTCAGCATTCACCCAGTAACCATCATCCACCCAGCATCTCAGCCCATCGACCACCTGATCTCCCCCTACCAACCCATCAGCGCCAGGCTTCCCACATTCACGCCAACCTCCCCCAGCCACATTCCCCTCCCTGCCCCCCAACAGGCTCACACTACAGGGTGCCCTCTGTGCCCGGCCCAGCACACGCTGTGCTGCTCTGGGGCCTACCTCCTCCTGTCCCACCACACGGCGGCCAGGCCCAGCCCCTGCAGAGCGGCCATGATCACATTGACGTCATAGTTGCCGGTGCCCAGGAGGCTGCGATGAGGGTTCAGCCGGGAGTCTGGGGCCAACCTGGTAGTGGGGGTGGCCAGAGCTGAGGTGGGGACCCCTGGAAAGGCCTCCCCACAAAATGGGGGTCCCAGGGGCCACAAGTTGCCTCAGCCTTTGACTCTCCCCGCTTCAGACCCCACAACTCATCCACCTCCAAGTCTTGCCTCTCCTGCCCCAACTCTGCCCTGTTCCCAAGTCCTGTCTCTCCTGCCCTGACTCTGCCCTGTCCCCAAGGCCCCAGATGGGCTCTGTATTCTCCCGCAGCCTCCAGCCTCCCTCCAGTCCATTCCCACATGGCCCTGGCCCTCTCCTGCTCACAGCTCTCCCATGGCTCCCCAACGCCCTGGACAAAGTCCCTGTCCCTCCGCCAGTCCCTTCCTCCATCCTTCAAGACCCACCTCAGATGTCACGTCCTCTGAGAGGAGCCTCCTGACCTCCAGGCTGGGTCGGGGCCCTGTCTGGGCTCCCCCAGTGAACTGAGCCAACTCAACGATGACAGCTGCCCGCATCACCCTGATTTAACACTGCTTGCTTCTCCCACGGGGTTGCCCTCACCCCTCCCCTGCTCACAGCCCACTCTGCTGCCTCATTTTCCCCAGGACAGAGTCCCACAAGGCCCTGCGTGGTCTGGCTCTGGTGGCCTCACCTCAGAGCCTCAGCACCCTCCTTCCTGGTCCCCTGTCCCCAGCCACATCCCCGGTGCCCACTGCCTCCTGCCCCACCCCCGCCAACCTTTCCTCCAGCTCTTCCCCTGCCCAGGAAGGCTCTTCCGCCTGTCACCACTTGTCTCTGGGTTCTCTGGGCCCTGCCTCTGAACAGCTGCACCTCTGTTCCCTATCTGGACCCTGGGCAGGCAGGGCATGGGAGGAAAAGGCGTGTGTGTGTGTGTGTGTGTGTGTGTGTGTGTGTGTGTGTGTGTGTGTGTGTGTGTGTGTAGGGCATGGGAGGAAAAGGCATGTGTGTGTGTGTGTGCGCGTGCGCGTGTGTGTGTGTGCAGGGCATGGGAGGAAAAGGAAAGGCGTGTGTGTGTGTGTGTGTGTGTGTGTGTGTGTGTGTGTGTGTGTCTGAGTCATCTCAGGGTCTCCAGCGTGTGTGTGTGTGTCTGAGTCATCTCAGGGTCTCCAGCATGGCTTTGGTATGAAAGAGCTGATGGGTCCTTGTTGTGAATGACAGAGGAGATGAATAGATACCATAATAATCAGTCTGAGGGGCTGGGACTCTTAAGATGTCCGAGAGCCAGAGGAGGCTTGGAGCAAGAGGCAGGGGAGGCAGGGCCATCTCCAGGTGTAGAAAGACTCTCTAGGATCAAGTGGGGACTGAAGGCAGGGACAGACTGGAGGCCATGGGCAGGCTGGACAGGAGAGGGTCAGGCCTGAGCTGGGGCCAGGGACGTGGGGACAGAGAGGAGGGAATGAGAGATGATAAAGGAGTGATTTTTTTTTTTTTTTTGAGACAGTCTTGCTCTGTTGCCCGGCTCACTGAAACCTGTCTCCCAGCTTCAAGCAATTCTCCCACCTCGGCCTCCAGAGTAGCTGGGACTACAGACGTGTGCCACCACGCCCAGCTAATTTTTTTTATTTTTTATTTATTTTTATTTTTTAGTAGAGACGGGGTTTCACCCTGTTGGCCAGGCTGGTCTGGAATTCCTGACCTCAAGTGATCCACCCGCCTCAGCCTCCCAAAGTGTTGGGATTACAGGTGTGAGCCACTGTGCCCGGCCAAGGAGTGATGTTGGACATTGTGAATAGTGAAGAGGAACATTCCATGCTGGCAGAGAAGGAAGCCACGCCAGGCAGAAAGAAGTACCTGGAAGCCCAGAGGCTGCACAAAAGGGCTCACGGGAGTGGAGAGTCTGGTTTGAGGCGGGCCGTGAGGGCTGAAGATGCAGAGGCAGGCTCGGCCTCTGCTATGAGGGAGGGCCCTGAGTAGGGCGGAGGCGTGTTTAGGATGGACTGGAGAGCTGTGACAGGGCCCAGATAAGAGATGCCTGAAGCTGGGTGAGCCTGTAATCCCAGCTACTGGGGAGGCTGAGGTGGGAGGATCACTTAAGCTCAGGAGTTCAAGACCAGCCAGACTTTGTCTCTAAAGAAAGAACCAGGGGGCCGGGCGCGGTGGCTCACGCCTGTAATCCTAGCACTTTGGGAGGCCGACGCGGGTGGATCACGAAGTCAGGAGATCGAGACCATCCCGGCTAACATGGTGAAACCCCGTCTCTACTAAAAATACAAAAAATTAGCCGGGCGTGGTGGTGGGCGACTGTAGTCCCAGCTACTCGGGAGGCTGAGGCAGGAGAATGGCATGAACCCGGGAGGCGGAGCTTGCAGTGAGCGAGATCGCGCGCAACTGCACTCCAGCCTGGGCGACAGAGCGAGACTCTGTCTCAAAAAAAAAAAACAAAAAAAAACAAAAAAAAAACGAACCACTGGATTGAGGCCTGGCTGGGGCTGAGGCCACAGGGACAGACAGGCACAGGAGGCAACATCTCCCCAGAGTCCCAGCGTCTAGCTTAGGCAAGTGAGCGCGGGGCAGAAGAAAGCCCCCAAGGCTCAGCGCCTGCCTGGCGGCGAGACCCAGGTGGGTCACTCCGCCAGAGCCCTGCTGCTCCAGGGGCTGGGGTGGGTGACGGTCACCTCTTGCAGATCTCATCGGCAGCCTCCTGGCTAAAGAGCTGCTGCTGCAGAACGTTGTTGAGGGCGTGGACGGCACACAGCTCCAGGCGCTGCCGTTCGTGGTACACAGTGGGTGGGCTCGGCTGTGCTCCCGGGGCCTGGGACATGCCGTCCTCGGCTCCTGCTGGGGGTTGGGAGGGGGAGAAGGTCCTCAGGGGCCCGGGATCTAGAGGTCCAACCTCCCAGCAGGCCTTTGGGGCATCGCCATTGATTGAGCTGGGGCTCGGGGCAGCCCAGGAGGACACTGGGCCCCTGACCCCGCTCCCCGGCAGTCTCTTGGCAGTACACGTCCCTCCATCCCCTATTCCTATTCCTACGGAAAAGGCTGTCTCTTCTGCTCCCCTAGCAACAGAAAACCACCCTCACCAGGTCTCTAAGTAAAAGGGTCCCTATCATGGTCACCTAGCAACAGAGGAACCCGCCTCCCCGTCCCTAGGTAACCAGGGCGCTCTGTGGTTACCTAGCAACAGAGCCCCCTCCCCACCGCACTAGGTAACAAAGTCTGTCCTCCGAGCACCTAGCAATAGAGAATCCTCCTCCCCTGTCTCTAGGTAATAGGGTCCCCTCTGGTCTCCTAGCAACAGAAGACTCCCCTTCCCCGGTCATGAAGCAGCGAGGCTCTCTGCTCTTGTCACCTGGCAACGGGGCCCCCTCCCCAATCACTAAGCAACAGGAGTTCCTTTTCCTATCACCCAGCAACCAGGCCCCCTCCCCGGACACCAAGGAATGGAGCCCTTCGCCGACCCGCACCCCAACCACGGCGCTCGCCTTTTGCCTGGCAACGCCCCTCACCCCGCCTGCCTCTCCGCTCCACCGAGCCAGGGGCTTCCGCATCCCCTTCCTGGGCGGCGGCTCTGGGCTCCGAGTGCGGGGCGGGGAGCACCGCGCTGACTGGGCAGGCGGGACGGACTACAGCTCCCGGTGATCCCCGCGCGCCGGACTACGACGCCCGTGGGACCCCGCGGGACTCCTGCTCCACACGGAACGCCCGGGTCGCGTGGCCCTGAAGTCGGCCGTCGGGCCTAGGAAATGCCGCACTACAACTTCGTCGGGCCCCGCGGCAGGTCCCGGAAGTGCGCCTCAGAGGCCCTTCTTTCGCATACTGCCGCGCCCACTACCGCTCAGAGATTCTAGGAAACGTAGTGGGTAGGCTCTCGCGATAGCTTTCTGGCGCCGCGCTCTCGCGGGTGCTCGCCCCCGGCGATGGCGTCATGCGCGGTGCGCAGACGCAGTGTGACGTCACACAAGGGAAACAGGGATCAGAGACGCCAGGCGGTGCGGGGGGAGGCAGCGGTGATCTTTACTGAGTCGGAAAGGAGACCCTGGGGACGTGGGGCAGGGCAAGGGTGGGGTGGTGGTAGTGAGAGGCCAGGCAGATGATCTTGTCTCGGGAGGGAGGAGGCTTCTCAGCAGAGATGGATCCCCGGCCTGGAGGGGAGCTGGCAGCAGGCTGCGGGGAGAGAGGGGAATGAGCGAGTGAGACAGAGGAGAGATGAGGAGACAGACGCTTGGGGGAGGCAGTGGTGGGAGGAGGGGACAGGCCAGGGGGGCGGTGGAGGAAGACCCGGAGAGAGCGGGACAGAGCCCTGGGGGTGGACAGAGACAGAGAGAGAGAGAGTCTTGATCAGAGGCGGGCACAGAGACTCAGAGAGGGGACGTGGACAGAAATGGAGACATCTACAGTGCCAGGATTCAAAGTCGTGGAGAGAGGTTAAGGAAATAAAAGTCAGAAATAAAGGTCAACAAATACAGAACCAGAACTGCAGAACTAGCGAGAACCCGGGACCCCCAAGCTCTGCAGAACACAAGAGCCCAGGGCCGGGGGAGAGGGGCCTGGCCGCACCCAGGAGGCTCCGCCAGAAGGCCGTGACGGTGGCGGAGCCGGTGACCGCGCCTGGCTCGGCAGGGTTCTCTCTGTGGGTGTGCACAGCAAAGCTTCGGCCCGTGGGGCCCGGGGGTCCGCTCAGCTCTACATCCACCACGTGCATGTCCGTGAGGCTGGGACAAGCGGGGCAGTCAGTCTGGTGAGCCTGGACTCAGCCCACCACCCTGCTTAGCTCTGCTCACCTGAGATCAGCCACAAGCACTCCAATCACCCCATCGAAGCCCAGGCTGGGGGCAGCCAGGGCAGCCGCCGCCATGGTGTTGGAATTTCGGGGGGCAAAGGGGCAGAGCCCACGGACAGGGCCTTCGTAGAGCACAGTGCAAGGCCCAGTGCTGTGGGCTGCAGCCAGGGGTCCCTCAAGCCGGAAGCCATCGGGGTGTGTGGCCATGGTGACACGAAGGCTCTGGAAGCAAGAGCCCGGGTTAGGGGGAGTGGGGTCTTTGCAGGCCTCCCCTGGTTCTTGGGGAGCCCAGCAGGCCTCACCTGGAGGCCCCCAGCTGCATCCAATCTCCTGATGTCCTCAGTGCCCCACAGGGCCCCTCGGGCCACAAACACGGCGTGGTCCCAGTGCTGTGAGGCCTCCAAGAGCTGTCGCTCTGTGGTCTGGTCACTTAGAGCTGAGGGGGACCCCACCTGGGGTGGAGGAAGGAGGGGAGGGTTGAGGTCAGGGAGGGATATCCACTTCAGGGTGGGGTGAGACCAAGACAGAAGGGGTACGGCTCTGCGTGAATGGTTGGGGTGGGGCTTACCAGGAGATTGGCATGGCGCAGGATTTGTGCCCCAGATTCATGGATTATTTTGGGATGGGCCACTTCCACAACCAGATCAGGGTGCCTGGGAGAGGGGAAAGAGGGCAGAGAGTCTTGGAGAGGTATTAGGCCTCTTCTCCCCAAGGTTCCCTCCGAGTCTACTGAGGGCTGCCCCTCTTCTCCTTGACCTGGGAGGCGAAATGAGATGAATGGGTTCGTCCCGTTTCACATTTGCTTCAACCAATGCCCAGAGAGGGTCAGGGAACCCCTGAGATCACACAGTGGCTAAGAGGGCCAGGACAGGAGCTTCAGGGAGCTCCACTCTCCCATGGCAAGGTCACTGACCTTTCCCCAAGGGCAGCAAGGTTCTGGAGCTGCAGGGAAGGGGGCACGCTCCCTGCCATTCGTCCTGGGTCACGATTCCAGACAAAAACAAGTTCTAGGCCAAGTTCTGGTCCCTGAGCCAAGAGGCGGGAGACGAGGGACTGTCCTGGGGAGAGGGAAAGGAGAGGGCTAGAGATCCAGAGAGAGGGGTACAGAGACCCAGAGAGGAGGGGACGACAGAGACCCAGAGAGAGGGGGACAGAGACTCAGAGATGGGAACAGAGACCCAGAGACAGGGGGACAGAGTCCCAGAGAGAGAGGAGGTGAGGACAGAGACTCGGGGAGACAGAGATGGAGCCAGGGGCAGAGATTCAGAGGGACAGGAGGACACAGGCTTAGAGAGAGAGGAGGTGGGGACAGAGACCCAGAGAGAGAGGAGGTAGGGACAGAGACCCAGGGAGAGAGGAGGTGGGGACAGACTCAGATTTCGGGGAAGGGAGACAGAGATGGGGGCAGGGGCAGAGACGCAGTGTGGTGGACAGAGGCCAGAGAGAAGGGAGACAGAGACGGAGAGGACAGAGACCTGGGGTGGGGGTGCGGTGGGCAGACCCAGAGACACAGCCAGGGGCAGATAGAGACAGAAAAAAGTATTTGTGGAGGGCAGAGAGTCTTGGGAGCTTTAGGAAGGGGCTTGGGGAAGGAGGCCCAGGATGGTCAGGGACTCACCGAGGCGGCCATAGCCCACCACGCCCACCCTCCACGGGCTCCTGTCGGCCATGGCCCTGAGTGCGGTGTCTGTGGCCCGACTCCCTGGGCTGCTCGCTGCCTCCTGCACAAGGCCTGGGCAGCCGCTGCTCTTTGGACATCTGACCCTTGAGCCTCTGGGCTCAGTCTTCCCCCTTCCCCGCAGGCCCAGTGTGGGGGTGTGGGCCTGCGGGAGTGGAAGCGGGAGAATCCTTCCCTGTGCTCTGTCCACTTTCCCGGGTCCTCACAGTGAGCATGGTGACCGGGGGTTCTGGGAGCCCTGCGTGCCCCGCTTTCCCCTGCAGCACACCCTCTCTCTCCCTGCTGATCTGGAAAGTTTTCTTTGCAGTCCCCTGCCCCATCTCTGGCCGGCCGGGTTGTCATGGAAACTGCATCTTGCTTTGGGTGGGGAGAAGAGATGGTGACAGGGACTCTGGGCTCTGTCTGTCCCCTTGCGCTCACCTCTCCTCCTTGTCCTCAGGTGGCTGAGGTCTGAGGGAGGCTTCAGCCTGGCCGTGACCCCAGCCCTCCCAGAGGCAGCGGGAGCCCTGTTTGCGGCTTCTCCTTGATGTGCCCTTGCCTCAGCGGGTCCAACCTCCCTAGCCCTGCTGCGCAGCTCGGGTCCCCTTCCCGCAGCCTCCGCTCCCGTCCACAGCCTCCCTCCGCTCTGATCATCCTTCAGTTCACCTTGACTTGCCACCTTTCACTCTGTCCCCCATCGTGCCACCAGCTGCCTCCCGTGTGACATTCTCACTCCCACGTCCGTCCCTCCCGTTCCCCAGCTCGCATCAGCCCAGAAGCCTTCGAGGCCTGGAGAGGCCAAGTGCCCCCAACCTGAGCCCCAGCCACTGTGCCTCGAGGGTGCCTGGCATCGGAAATGGCGCAGGCTGCGGCAGCGCGGGCTCCCTGCCCCCAGCCACCACCTGGTTGGTACCCGCTGCAGTGTTTCCATGGCAACCAGGATTGGCGCTGGAAGGAGGCTGGAGAGAAAGAGAGCGAGAGCGTGAACGGCAGCATGCGGTGGGGGGGCGGGCACTGGGTGGCAAGAGCCCCAAGTTGACAGGAGGAGAGAGGAGACAGATGCAGGCAGACAGAGAGGGGCCAAGACCCCGACGCGGCACCCAGAGGCTGCCGCTGCTGATAAGGGAGGAATTGGCTTCCGGAGCCAGGAGCCCCGGGTGTGGGAGAGAGAAGATGACTGGGTGTAGACAGCCAGGAAGGGGGCAGGGGCCAGGCACCTCATGGAAGTGGGGGGCGTCCCGCCATCTCCACCTTCTGACTCCTCCTGGGGCCTGAGTGTCCCCATAGTGCCCATAGCTGCCATGTATGGAGTACAGGCTGGGCCACTATGAGGGGAGAAGGGGGCTGGGCGAAGGCCTGTGTGTCCTCAGGGCTGTGTCCCCGAAGCCATCTCAGTGTGGGAAAGCACTGGAAGGCCCTGCATGGCTCTGTCACTCCCTCTGCCTCCCCCAGCAGCGTGAGATGGCAGCTCTGGCCAGCCTCAGCCCTGCAGGGGCTGCAACTCAGGCGCCTTGACCCCCCAAGAGACATCATCACCCCCTCCTGCAACCCACTCGACAGCTGCCCACTGTGCCGGCAACCCCCCAACCAGGCCCGCTCAGGGTTTGCTCCCTGCCCTCCCAGGGCTCTGTTCCTGCCCTTCTGGGTGGCACTGTGGTGCCCCTGCCGCCCCAGGCCCACCCAATCCGGCCCTCCAGCCTCCCACTGAACCGGCCAGAAATACAGCTCCTGTGCCCCAGAGGCCGCAATCCCAGCCTCCCACTTGGCCTGCCTCCCCTTCAGCGCCCCCTCCTCCGGAGCAGCCTCGAGGGGGTCTGCAGTGGAGACATGCGCTCTGGATTGGGCCCTGTTGTGGGTTGAATTGTCACCCAGAAAGGGAAGCGCAGAAGTCCTGACCTCCAGGGCCTCAGAATGGGACCTTATTTGGGAATTGGTTTTTGCCAAGGATGGAGCTGAGGTTTTACTGGAGGTGGAGGCTCCTGGTCCAGTCTGACCTCTGTCCTTGTTAGAGGGGAGGTTAGGCAGGCTGCAGTGGCTCACGCCTATAATCCCAGCACTTTGGGAGGCTGAGGCAGGTGGATCACTTGAGGTCAGAAGTTCGAGACCAGCCTGGCCAACAAGGTGAAACCCTGTCTCTACTAAAAATACAAAAATTAGCTGGGTGTGGTGGTAGGCGCATGTAATCCTAGCTACTCAGGGGGCTGAGGGAGGAGATTTGCTTGAACCTGGGAGGCAGAGGCTTCAGTGAGCTGAAATTGTGCCACTGCACTCCAGCCTGGACAAGAGAGCAAGACTCTGTCTCAAAAACAAACAAACAAACAAACAAAAAAAAACGGTCAGGTGTGGTGGCTCATGCCTGTAATCCGAGCACTTTGAGAGGCCGAGGTGGGTGGATCACCTGAGGTTAGGAGTTTGAAACCAGCCTGGCCAACGTGGTGAAA
This sequence comes from Pongo pygmaeus, assembly GCF_028885625.2. Lineage (NCBI taxonomy): Eukaryota > Metazoa > Chordata > Mammalia > Primates > Hominidae > Pongo > Pongo pygmaeus. The sequence continues at coordinate 56,608,625 of NC_072393.2, forward strand.
CCCCGTCTCTACTAAAAATACAAAAATTAGCCAGGCGTGGTGGCGCATGCCTGTAATCCCAGTTACTTGGGAGGCTGAGGCAGGAGAATCGCTTGAAGCTGGGAAGCAGAGGTTGCAGTGAGCCGAGATCACACCATTGCACTCCAGCCTGGGCGACAAGAATGAAACTCCATCTCAATTAAAAATAAAAAAATAAAAGAGGGGGAGTTGGACACAGACAGACGCACACAGAGGGAAGAGATGAGAGGCTACAGGGGCAGGCGCTGGAAGACTGGGGTGATGTGATACAGCCACCAGCCAGGACAGCCTGGGGCCACCAGAAGCTGGCGAAGCAGGAAGCTCCCCTGAGGTACCCCCAGGTTTCAGAGAGAGCGTGGCCCTCCTGGCACCTTGATCGCTTCCAGCCTCCAGAACTGTGGGATGATAGATTTCCTTTGTTCTAAGTCTCCGCCTGGGTTTGGGTGTGGTGTGGCGGTGCTAGGGGAGGAGTTTAGGAAGGGAGGGAATCAGACCTTCTCTGGGGTCTCCAGGGTGAAGGCTGAGGGGCCTAAGACCACCCGGAGGTGCCCTGTGCCCACCCTCCCGACGGAGCTGCGAGGCTGGCTCTCCAGCCTCTCCTTCCGCCCCCACCCACATTCACTTTGTTTTCTCTCCTCCGTGCTTTCATGACCAAAAAAAATATTTTTTTACTTTTTCCATGTTTTTTTTTTAAAGTAATTACAGAGCAGGTAGTCGTTGACGCAAACCTCCCTTCAGTATCAAAAGTGTCTGTGGGGCAGGTGGGGCTGGGGCAGGTGGAGGCTGCCACCCCCTGCCGACGACAGGGACCGCCGGCCGGGAGCAGAGCCGGGCGCTGGGCCGGGAGCAGAGCCGGGCGCTGGGACGGGAGCTCTGGCGACGTGTCCTTCTCTTCAGTTTTGAGGGCGGAGGAGTGGGAGGGAGGGACGGGCGTCAAACTGCAAAAACTGAACCGTAAAAGGAGGGTGTCTGGGGCCGAGGGGAAAGGACACCCCTGGAAAAAGCTCCTCTCTCCCCTGGAAGGCGGCGGGCCGGGAACGCTTGGTGGGAGAGCGAGGAGGAAACGCGGAGAACTCAGGCCACTTCTCCTGGGTCCCACGTCCCCTCCCGTCACCGGGGATTGGCGGGGGTGAGGCGAGGATCCCAGAGACTCCGCTCCTGGAGCCCCACCCTGTCCTCACTGGGGGTCCGAGCCCCAGATGGGGCTGGAAGCCACCTCTCCCCAATTCCCTGCGTGGTCCCAGAAGGTGGGCTGGGCTGTGGGAAGGAGGGGTCCCGGTCAGGCTGCGCCCGGGCTGGGGCTGGGGGGGGGTGCTCCACGCCCCTCGCCCACCCGGCCCCGCCGCCTCAGATCTGCGTCTCTTGCACGTTCTCCTTGGAGCCGCTCTTGAAGAGCAGAGGTTCGTGGATGGAATTGAGGCCAGGCGGGCCTTTGCCCCCGCAGCCCCCGCCGCTGGGGTTGCTGCTGTAGTGCGCCTTGAAGGCGGCAGCCACGTAGTGGTGGTGGTTGAGGTGGTCTCGCTCCAGGGCGGGCAGGGCCAGGTGGCTGTCCCCGCCCACACCCCCCCCACTGGCCACGGCGGCTGCGGCGGCCACGGACACGGCCGAGGCGGCGGGCAGCTCGTCCTCCACGTTGATGATCTCCACGGTGCGCGTGGGCCCGTGGTGCTTGTGGAGCTGGTGCTGCTTGCGCAGCTTGTAGAAGGCCACGAGCATTACCGCGGCCATGAACGTGATGGCCACGAAGCAGCCGATGATGATTTTGGTGGTCTTCATGACGTCGTCCAGGTCCTTGAGGGCGTTCTCCGTCACATCCGTGATGGGCACCGTGAACGCCTTCTCTGTGGGCCGCGAGGAGCGCGGGGCAGGTGCCGTGGTAGAAGACGAGGCAGGGCCGGCCGCGTCCCCAGGCCGGCCCCCGCCCCAGACACCGTCCGTCGTGGGCCCTGGCGGTTCCTTCTCCGTCCCCCGCGGCTGCAGGGCTTCCTCTCCGGGCTGCGTCTCCAGGGTCTCCACGGTCACCGTGGTGAAGTAGGTGTAGCCTCCACTGCCCCCTCCAACACCACCACTGCCCCCAGGGCCGCCCCCGCCGCTGCCGGTGCCCCCGGCCGCCACGGGGTCCACGGCCGAGACGTTGAGTGTGGCCGAGGCGGTGGTGTTGCCGGCTGAGTTCGTCACCATGCACGTGTACTGGCCCGTGTCCTGCACGGTGACGTTGGTGAAGTTAAGCGTGCCGTCATGCAGGACGGAGATGCGCACGCGGTAGGAGCCGTGGGTCATGAGGGTGCCGTTGGGCGTCAGCCAGTTGACGGAGGTCATGGAGGTGCCCGTGCGGCATTTGAGCTCGGCAGCCATGCCCTCGGTGACGTTGAGGTCCGTGGGCGGCTCCACGATGACGGGCGCATAGCAGGTGAAATGCGACTGGTCCAGCTCCCCAATGTAGCGCCCCTTGAGGCCGGCGGGCGCATGACAGCGGGCGCAGCACGTCGTGTTGCTGGGCACCGTCTCCTTGAGCCACCAGCTCAGCCAGAGCACGTCGCAGTTGCAATGCCAGGGGTTGTGGTTGAGGTGCACGCGCTCGAGGCGGTGCAGGGGCGTGAAGAGGTCGTGGGGCAGCGACATCAGGTTGTTGTGGGACAGGTTGAGCTCCTCCAGCGACTTGAGGTCGTCGAAGGCGTTGCGCTCGATGGTGGCTACCTGGGCGTGCATGAGCCACAGCTTGCGCAGGCTGGTGAGACCCTGGAAGGAGCCCGGGCGGATCAGGTCCAGCCGGTTGCCCGACAGCTCCAGCTCCTCCAGGCGCACCAGGGCCGTCAGGTTGGGGATGTCCTTGAGGTTGCACATGCCCAGGTTGAGGTAGCGCAGGTTGACCAGCCCCTCGAAGGCCGCCTCCGAGATGTACTCCAGCCGCTTGAGCTCGCCCAGGTCCAGGCGCCGCAGCGAGGGCACGCGGTTGAAGGCGTAGGAGGGGATGCTCTCGATGGGGTTGTTGCGCAGCCAGAGCTCCCGCAGCTTGGACAGGTACTCGAAGGCCTGCGTGGGCACCGTGGTCAGCCGGTTGTCAAAAAGCTCCAGCGTGTTGAGGCTGGGCAGCCCGTTGAAAGCGCCCACCTCGATCTTGCGCACCAGGTTCTTGCTCAGCTGCAGAATCTCCAGGTGCCGCAGGTGCTTGAACGTGTCCGTCCGGATCACCTGGGGAGAGGGAGACACGGATCAGTCACGGAGATACTGATGTGGACCGTGGGGGGATCACCAAGGTCCTGGGCGCAGGTGGGGCCGGGTGGCTGGATCTCCCATGCCGCGCTGTGACGGTACGACCATATTGAAACATGGTTTGATGAGTTTCTTATAAAGTTAAAACTGGAGTCAAGGCTGGGTGTGGTGGCTCACGCCTGTAATCTCAGCACTTTGGGAGGCCGAGGCAGGTGGATCACTTGAGGTCAGGAGTTTGAGACCAGCCTGGCCAACATGTCTCTACTAAAAATACAAAAATTAGCCAGGTGTGGTGGTGCGTGTAATCCCAGCTACTAGGGAGGCTGAGGCACGAGAATCACTTGAACCCAGGAGGCGGAGTTTGCAGTGAGTCGAGATAGTGCCACTGCACTCCTGCCTGGGCAACAGAGCAAGACTCCATGTAGAAACAAACAAAAAAACTGGATTCAAGAATTTTGGGGGACCAAGCACAGGGGTGGCTCATGCCTGTAATCCCAGCACTTTGGGAGGCTGAGGTGGGCAGATCACTTGAACCCAGGAGTTCAAGATCAGACTGGTCATCAGAACATAGACCCCATCTCTACAAAAATAAAAATAAAATAAAATAAAATAAAATAAATTAGCCAGGTGTGGTGGCATGTGCCTGTTGTCCCAGCTACTAGGGAGGCTGAGGTGGGAGGATTGTGTAAGCCTGGAAAGTGAAGGCTGCAGTGAGCCCTGATCATGCTACTGCACTCCAGCCTGGGCAATGAAGTAATACCCTGTCAAAAAAAAAAAAAAAAGAAAGAAAAAAAAGAAAAGAAAAGAAAAGAAAAATGAAAAAGCAAGAAAATGAAAAAAAGAGAAAAAAAGATAGTTACTTATAAAGTTAAAACTGGATTCAAGAATTTTGGGGACGGCCAGGCATGGTGGCTAACGCCTGTAATGCCAGCACTTTGGGAGGCTGCAGTGGGTGGATCACCTGAGGTCAGGAGTTTGAGACCAGCCTGGCCAACATGGTGAAACCCCGTCTCTACTAAAAATACAAAAATTAGCCAGGCATGGTGGCACATGCCTGTAATCCCAGCTACTTGGGAGGCTGAGGCAGGAGAATCGCTTGAACCTGGGAGGCAGAGGTTGCAGTGAGCTGAGATCGTGTCACCGCACTCCAGCCTGGGTGACAGAGCGAGATTCCGTCTTGAAAAAAAAAAAGAATTTTGGGGGCCAGGCACAGTGGCTTATGCCTGTAATCCCAGCACTTTGGGAGGCCAAGGTGAGACGATCACCTGAGCCCAGAAGCTTGAGACCAGTCTGGGCAACATTGGGAGACCTTGTCTCTACAAAAAGAATTTAAAAAGAAATATAAAAACAAGAATTTTGGGACTGAAGAGGAAAAAACTTTTGAAAAAAAAGTTAAAACTGGAGTGGCCATCCGACCCAGCTGTTCCATTCCTGGGTATTTCCTCAAGAGAAATGAAGGCAGATGTCCACGCAACGGCTTCTATGTGGGTGTTCACAGCATTTTTTTCTCAGGACTGCCTAAGCTGGAGACATCCCAAATGTTCCTCAGCAGGTGAATGGACAAACACTGCGAGGTGTGGCCGTGTGAAGGATGCTGCAGCTCAGCCATGAAAGGGACCTGGCTACTGTGACCCCCTGGATGAATCTCTCAGCTCAGCCATGAAAGGGACCTGGCTACTGATGACCCTCTGGATGAATCTTTAGAGGGTTACACTGAGCAAAAGACGCCGAACACAAAGGAGCTGGCGCGGTGGATCCGTCCACACCATACTCTGGGTGTTCTAAGTGGATGTCTCTGCATGTGTGGGTGGGTGAGGTATCTGGGGCAGACAGGGAAGGGCATTAGAGAGCTTTCTGGGGTGACTGAAAGGTGCTACATTGGCGTGGTGGTTACATGATGAAAAGTGACTGTTAGGACTCCCCAAACTACACTTAAAATGAGAATATTTTATTCTATGCCAGTGATACTTTATTTTATTTTATTTTATTTTTGAGACAGAGTCTTGCTCTGTCACCCAGGCTGGAGTGCAGTTGCACAGTCTCGGCTCACTGTAACCTCCGCCTTCCAGATTCTAGCGATTCTTCTGCCTCAGTCTCCCAAGTAGCTGGGATTACAGGGGCGTGCCACCATATCTTGCTAATTTTTGTATTTTTAGTAGAGATGGGATTTCACCATGCTGGCCTTGAACTCCTGACCTCGTGATCCACCCACCTCGGCCTCCCCAAAGTGCTGGGATTACAGGCGTGAGCCACCGTGCCCAGCCAATTTTGTATTTTTAGTAGAGACGGGGTTTCACCATGTTGGCCAGACTGTTCTTGAACTCCCAATCTGAAGTGATCTGCCTGCCTTGGCCTCCCAAAGCGCTGGGATGTTACAGGTGTGAACCACCACGCCTGGCCACTATACATAGTTTTAAAAATGAAAAAAATAAGGCTGGGCATGGTGGCTCAGACCAGTAATCCCAGCACTTTGGGAGGCCGAGGTGGGAGGATCGCTTGAGCCCGGGAGGTGAAGACAAGCCTGGTCAACAAAGCAAGACCCCCATCTCTACAAACAAATACAAAAATTAGCCCTGTGTGATGGCGTGCACCTGTGGTCCCAGCTACTCAGAAGGCTAAGATGGGAGGATCGCTTGAGCCCAGGAGGCCAAGGCTGCAGTGAACTGTGATCGTGTCACTGCACTCCAGCCTGCGTGACAGAGGCAGACCCCGTCCCCAAAATAAATAAATAAATAATACAAAATGAAAATACTAATACCAGCAACTAAGACACATTGAACACATCTTTGGTGCCAGACACTGTTCTAAACGCTTTGTGGGTAATAACTCTTTTAATCCTCCAAACTGCCCTGTGAGATGGGCACTATTACCAGTCCTTATTCGATACCTGCAATTCCAAAATTCTTGAGGCCCTAACAACCAGATTTTTCCAAACTTTGACACCAAATCCCACTTGGCAGCAAAACCTGATCAGAACTCACGTGAAGCTATTTATTTATTTATTTATTGTATTGTATTTATTTATTTATTTTGAGATGGAGTCTCGCTCTGTCGCCCAGGCTGGAGTGCAGAGGCGTGATCTCGGCTCACTGCAACCTCCGCCTGCCAGGTTCAAGTGATTCTCCTGCCTAGCCTTATAAGTAGCTGGGATTACAGGCACGCATCAACACGCTTGGCTAATTTTTTGTATTTTTAGTAGAGACAGGGTTTTGCCATGTTGGCCAGGCTGGTCTCGAACTCCTGGCCTCAGGTGATCCACCCGCCTTGGCCTTCCAAAGTGCTGGGATTACTGGCGTGAGCCACCTCACCCAGCCACATGAAAGTAAAGCTTTTATTGATGCCACTCGTGACTATCCAAACATTTCATTCTAGAAATTCCCATGTTTCAAGACCACTAAGATATTATAAAACCTATACTGTCTATTACTACGTTTCTAATATCAGAATGTCAAAACGCATCAGACCTCAAGAGTTTCACACGAAGGATGATGAATTAGGCCCAGGGAGGTGCAGTGACTTGCCCAAGGTCACACAGAAGTGGACAGCGAGTTGGGATTGGATCCAGGCCCTCTGGTTCCAGAGTCCTGGCTCTTGACCTCTGACCCTGGCTGCCACCTCTCAGGGCTGGGGCTGGGGTCCAGTGCTGGGTCAGAGCACGAGAGGCAGGATCTCACAGGGTCCTCACTACTGATGACCATGCCGGGTACACTGAGGCTCAGAAGGCCACACAGCCATTGGATCATATTTGCAAAGCCCAGATAGTGGTGTGTGCCAGGGAGAAGGGGACAGACACTGGGGGAATGCAGTGTTACAGTATTAACGGAGGAAACTGAGAACCTCAGATGCATCCTGTGTCATCACAAAGAAGCTGAAGAATTAGGTATCAGAGTATATGCACCAAAAGAAAAAAGAGAAAAAGAGGCCGGGCGTGGTGGCTCACACCTGTAATCCCAGCACTTAGGTAGGCCGAGGCGGGCAGATCAGTTGAGGTTGGGAGTTTGAGACCAGCCTGGCCAACATGATAAAACTCTGTCTCTACTAAAAATACAAAAATTAGCCAGGGGTGGTGGTGGGTGCCTGCAATCCCAGTTACTCGGGAGACTGAGGCAAGAGGGAGGCAGAGGTTGCAGTGAGCCGAGATTGAGCCACTGCACTCTGGCCTGGGCGACACAGTAAGACTCCATCTTAAAAAGAAAAAAGAGGCCGGGCGTGGTGGCTCATGCCTGTAATCCTAGCACTCTGAGAGGCCAAGGCAGGTAGATCACCTGCGGTCAGGAGTTCGAGACCAGCTTGGCCAACATGGCGAAACCCCATCTCTACTAAAAATACAAAAAATTAGTCGGGCATGGTGGCAGGTGCCTGTAATCCCAGCTACTTGGGAGGCTGAGGCAGGAGAATCTCTTGAACCCGGGAGGCGGAGGTTGCAGTGGGCCAAGATCGCCCAGTTGCACTCCAGCCTGGGTGATAGAGTGAGACTCTGTCAAAAAAAACAAAAAACAAAAAACAAAAAAACAAACTGGAAGGACATACTCCAAGCTTTTCTTAGTAGTGAACTTTATCTGTTGGGAATTATGGACAATTTTTATTGTTTTGTGATTTTTTTTCCTCAATGAGCAAAAATTACTTTTATAGTAAGCAGGAATAAAAACAAAACCAAACCCAGATATACCTGAGAGGCACCCAGCATAAGAAATGGTAATATTCATGGCATAGGCACAGTCATAACATAATAATAATTTATGTCGGTGCTGTCCAGTAGAAATAGAATGTAAACTACATGTGTAATGTTTGGTTGTTTTGTTTTAAGACAGAGTCTCACTGTGTCACCCAGGCGGAAGTGCAATGGCACAGTCTCGGCTCACTGCAGCCTTGACCATCTGGGCTCAAGTGATCTGCTCACCTCAGCCTCCTGAGTAGCTGGGACTACAGGCATGTGCCAGCACACCTGGCTAATTTTATTTTATTTTAATTTTTTGTAGAGATGGGGTCTCCCTATGTTGCCCAGGCTGGTCTCAAACTCCTGGCCTCAAGCGATCCTCCCGTCTCAGCCTCCCAAAGTGCTGGGATTACAGGCGTGAGCCACCACAATCCAGCCCACATGTGTAATTTCAAATTTCCTAGAAGCCACACTGAAAAAAAAAAAAACCAAACAGGTGAAATCAACTTTACTAATATATTTATTTAGCTCAACAGGTCCAAAATACGCCAATTTGAACCTGTCATCAGATGAAAACTTGCGATTGAGCCATTTTGCACTCTTTATGGTGGAGCTTCGAAATCCAAGGAAACCCAACACGTGTTTTACACCCAGGGCGTCCAGGGCGCCTCTCAGTAGCAATGCACGCAGTCCCCGAGCCCAGCCAGCAGCCCCGATGCTGGCGGCTGCCCTGTGAGATGCTGCAGGTTTACTTGGCGCTCAAGGATGCTCTGCAGACACAGTCGCCTTTTGTCCATCCAGCAGCCCTATGAACAAGGACTGTGATTGCCCCGTTTTAGAAAGGAGGAAACAGGAGCCTAAAGAAGTGGCTTGCTCCATGGCAGAGCTGGGCAGGGCTGGCTGGAGGCTGCGCCCCTCCCCATCTCGCTCTGCCACCTCACACCCACCCATCGCCATTCCCCGTGGACAGACACGGAAACAGAGGTCACAGATGTGGTGTGAAGAGCAGAGACCTGTTCAAATCCCTCCTCCCCCGTCCTGGTTGTAGGGCCTGTCACTTGAGCTCTCTGTACCTCTGGGCCCACTCTTACCACGAGGAGGATGATGAAAAGCACTTCAGAGGGTGAGGGAGAGGAGATGAGGTCCCAGCGTTCAGGGGTGCTCAGCACATCGTCATTCTCATTGTTATTATCACTGGCGTTGAGAAACTTGTACCATGCCCTTGGGATTACAGCCCTGAGCCGTCCACTGAAAGGCGGCTGTTAGGGCCAAGAACCGCCCTTTTTTTTTTTTTTTTTTTTTTTTTGAGAGGGAGTTTTGCTCTTGTTGCCCAGGCTGGAGTGTAATGGCGTAATCTCGGCTCACTGCAACCTCCACCTCCTGGGTTCAAGTGATTCTCCTGCCTCAGCCTCCCAAGTAGCTGGGATTACAGGCATGCACCACCACGCCCGGCTAATTTTTGTATTTTTTTTTTTTTTTTTTAGTAGAGACGGGGTTTTACCATGTTGGCCAGGCTGGTCTTGAACTCCTGACCTCAGGTGATCTGCCCAACTCGGCCTCCCAAAGTGCTGGGATTACAGGCGTGAGCCACCCTCCCCGGCAAGAACTGTCTGACTGCATCCTTTCCCGCAGAAAATCAGGGCCGCCCCGCTCCTGGCTCCCTGTCCTCTGACCCCCTGTTCCAGCCTCTCCTCTCCATGCCAACGGCCCCAGTTGCACCTCAGCCCTCTGCCTCTCCCACTAGGCCCTAGAAAGTTCTGTTTAGGCAGGGCGCATGCCTGTAATCCCAGCTATTCGGGAGGCTGAGGCAGGAGAATCGTTTGAACCCAGGAGGCGAGGTTGCGGTGAGCCAAGATCACGCCATTGTACTCCAGCCTGGGTAACAAGAGAGAAACTCAGTCTCAAAAATAACATAACATAACATAACATAACATAAAACATAACAAAATAAAAGTCTGTTTATACCCACAGATCCCCTATCCCTCCCCTGGGCCCTTCACAATCCTCCCAGGACTGCCGTCAGTCCCAGCATAAGACTCTCCCGTGCCGCGCTATGCTGCCCACCAAGGCGACGATGACAGTGAGAGCCCATAAGACACAGTCTCTGCCCTGGAGCAGCTCATCCGCCAGGCACCACCTTCTCCTTCCTCCCTACTTGTTTCCCCCACCTCCTGTTCTGGCAAGTCCCTGAGCCCAGCAGACACACTCTTGCCTCTGGCCTTTGCGCCTGTGTTTCCCTCTGCCAGGAACCCCTTTCCTGCTTTTTTCCTGGATACCTCCCCCCATCTGTCCTTCAACACCTAGTTCCAGGGTCACTTACACGGGAGGATGTCCTGGTCCCGTCTACCCACCCCAGTCTGGTCAGGGATCCCCGGGGCTGGGTTCCCTGGAGCTCAGGGTCCAGGTGCCTCCAGGGAGGACAGGGACTGGGTCCCAACCACAGGGCATCTTGCCCAATGAAGGACTCCACGGCCTCAGAGTGAAAAGGATAGACAAAGGATAGGCGCAGTGGCTTATGCCTGTAATCCCAGCACTTTGGGAGGCCGAGGCAGGCAGATTACTTGAGGTCAGGAGTTCCAGACTAGCCTAGGCAATAAGGTGAAACCGTGTTTCTAAAATAAAAAAAATTTTTTTAAAGTGATATATACTCATTTAGGAAAAAATGTATGAGAAGAAAGTAAAAATTGGCCAAAATACATCTACCCAGAGTTAATTTATGTTAATCATTTGGCACATCCTTCCAATTTTTTCTATGCATATTATGCAGGGATATATTTTTTCATTATCTTTTACTTTTTTTTTTTTTTGAGATAGAGTCTCACTCTGTTGCCCAGGATAGAGTGCAGTGGCACAATCTTGGCTCACTACAACTTCTGCCTCCCGGGTTCATGCAATTCTCCTGCCTCAGCCTCCTGGGTAGCTGGGATTACAGGCACACGCCACTACGCCCGGGTAATTTTTGTATTTTTGTATTTTTTTTTGAGACAGAGTCTTGCTCTGTCACCCAGGCTGGAGCGCAGTGGCACAATCTTGGCTTACTGCTAGCTCCGCCTCCTGGGTTCACACCATTCTCCTGCCTCAGCCTCCTGAGTAGCTGGGACTACAGGCACCCGCCACCACTCCCGGCTAATTTTTTGCATTTTTAGTAGAGATGACGTTTCACTGTGTTAGCCAGCATGGTCTCGATCTCCTGACCTCGTGATCTGCCTGCCTCAGCCTCCCAAAGTGCTGGGATTACAGGCATGAACCATTCATTGCGCCTTGCTGTTTTACAAAATTTTGATGATACAATATACTTGCCTGGGTCCTGCATTTCCCCTTAATAACATTGTATTTTCTTACATCATGAAAAGTGCTTCAAAGACATGATATGAACGGCTCTCTAGAGTACTGGCCCACGGCTGGCTATACCTCTGTATGGACGTTGATCTGTAATTGATAGGGTGATCTTTCCTTTTCTTTCTCCTTTCTCTCTGTCTCTTTCCCTCCCTCCCTCCCTCTTTCTCTTTTTCTCTCTTTTTTTTTTTTGAGTCTTGCTCTGTTGCCCAGGCTGGAGTGCGGTGGCACAATCTCAGCTCACTGCAAGCTCCGCCTCCCGGGTTCAAGTGATTTTCCTGCCTCAGCCTCTGGAGTAGCTGGGACTATAGGCATGCACCACCACACCCGGCTAATTTTTTGTATTTTTAGTAGAGATGAGGTTTCACCGTGTTAGCCAGGATGGTTTCGATCTCCTGACCTCGTGATCTGCCTGTCTTGGCCTCCCAAAGTGCTGGGATTACAGACGTGAGCCACCACGCCTGGCCCTCTCTCTCTCTTTCTTTCTTTCTGACAGTGTCTCCCTCTGTCACTCTGGCTGAAGTGCAGTGCTGCGATCATAACTCACTGCAGCCTCAACCTCCTGGGTCCCAGTGATTCTCCCACCTCAGCCTCCCAAGTAGCTGGGACTAAAGGCACACACCACCATGCCTCGCTAAGTTTAAAATGTTGTAGACATGGGGTCTTGCTGTGTTGCCCAGCCTGGTCTCAAACTCCTGGCCTTGAGCAATCCTCTTGCCTCAGCCTCCCAAAGTGCCGGGATTACAGGTGTGAGTCACTATGTCTGTGCTTGATTTCTTCTTTTCTTCTTTTCTTTTTTTCAGATGGAATTTCACTTTGTCGCCCAGGCTGGACTGCAGCGGTGTGATCTCAGCTCTCTGCAACCTCTGCCTTCTGGGTTCAAGCAATTCTCCTGCCTCAGCCTCCCGAGAAGCTGGGATTACAGGTGTGCACCACCACGCCCAGCTAACTTTTGTATTTTTAGTAGAGACAGCATTTCGCCATGCTGGCCAGGTTGGTCTCGAACTCATGACCTCAAGTGATCCACTCGCCTCTGCCTCCCAAAGTGCTGGGATGACGGGCGTGAGCCACCGCGCCCGGCCGATTTTTTTCTTAATAGGCTTCTGCCTTGTCTAACTTCCCAGAGTGAACATGGCTAGCTTTCAGAACTGAATGAGACCTCTGTGAATGCTATTTCACAGGCAGGAGGGTGTGAATGTGTTTGCAGGGAGCTGGTGGGGGCTCAGCCTGCAGGACGCAGCCTGAGGATGGGCTCGGGCAGGCCTTGTGGGGCAGGGAGAATGGCGGAGTACAACAGGAGTGCCTCTGCAGGTGCGGGTCCTGAGGGTCAGTTGGGTCCCAAGCCGGCCTGGGGTCTCTGCACCCAGCCGGAGATGTGACTGTGCTTGGGCATGAGGCTGGGGGCTGTGGGCATCTCCTGTCCAGGGCAGGAGAAGCAGGGGCTTGAGAATGTCTCTGGCCTGACTGGGCTGGAGCTCTAAAACTCCCCGCTCTGCCAGGGGACCCCCCAGAGCTTGCATTTCTTCCTCGGAGAGAATATCTGGGGAAGAACCCAACCTGGAGCTTCTCGGAGCCAGTTCTCAGAGCTCGTTCCCTGGGACGCTAAACACCGATAGCAAAAAAACACTCTCATATCAATGCATTAGGAGCCTGCACACTCCCTCCCCGAGACTCCAGTGCACCTGGTGTGTTGAAGCTCCGTGAAACCCAGTGGGAGACAGTGGCTTTGTTTTGCTCAACTCTAGTTTTCCCAAACATAATACACATGGGACCCTTCTCACCAAACGCCGCTTATCACCTCCCTGGGAAATACTGGTGATCGACAAAGCAGGTGCTTGGTTGCTATTTCTATTAATAATAATAACATCAATAATAATAACAGGAGGAGGAGGTCCTGGTCATCACTGATCGCTAGGCAGAGAATGAGGTGGACTTTGAAAGAAAGCCTGGACCAAGAGGCTGGGCGCGGTGGCTCACGCCTGTAATCTCAGCACTTTGGGAGGCTGAGGCGGGCGGATCACTTGACGTCCGGGGTTCAAGACTAGCCTGGCCAATGTGGTGAAACCCCGTCTCTACTAAAAACACAAAAATTAGCTGGGCGTGGTGATGCACGCCTGCAATCCCAGCTACTCCGGAGCCTGAGGCAGAATTGCATGAACTTGGGAGGAGGAGGTTGCAGTGAGCTGAGACTGTGCCACTGCACTCCAGCCTGGGTGACAGAGTGAGAATCGTCTCGATAATAATAATAATAAATACAGAAGGAACAAAGGTATTGCTGGTCCATGTGCCGTCAGGAGCCCCCTGGAACTTTCCCCCTCTCTGGGTTACACTGAGATGGCCTGGGCCCCCTCCATTCCCAGCAAACACTCTCTGCCCCCCCCCCCCCACCTTCAGGGTCCCTTTTCTCAGTGGGGCCCCCCAGCTCACCTTCCCCGTCCAAAGCGGGGCTGCAGGCTTGCCCGTGGGTCGGCCAGCAGGGCCAGGTGGCTTCATGCAGCAAACTCCCCCATTTCCTTTCCATCCCCACAGCCCAGCCCTGCCTCATCCTCTCTCCCTGGGCCCGCCGCAGCCTCCTGCCTGGCCTTCAGTCTCTCCCCTCCAGTCCATCTCTGGGGTCCTGCTATGCCAGAGCTGACCCTGCCTCTGCCCTCCTCTAGACGCCTCCGGGGCTCCCCAGTGCCCTCGGGAATTTCAGCCTGCACTGGAAGCCCTGCCTGGGCATCTGCCTTTCTCCCCACTCCCCTCTGCATGGCCCCTCACTCGCAGCCCTCACTTGGATACACGTTAGCCAGGATCAGTCCTTGGACCCTCTCGCCGGGCACTCCACCTTTGCACATGCTGTTCTCTCCGCTCAGGATGCCCTTCCCTTTCATCCACTGGAAGGCTCCTGCTCACCCTCTTGAACCCAGCCCAAAGGTCTCCACTCATTCCCCCATTGCTTATTGATTGAATGGAGATAAAGCAGGTCTGCAGGTACAGAGGTGGAGAGGGGCCGTTGTCTGTGAAAGGACCTCACAACGTCAGCCTTGGAGAGCTGCTCTGAAGGCTTGAGGTGAGACTCACTCCGCTCAGGGCTTGGCACCTGGAGGCGTGTGCTGGGCACAGGCGATGATGCCCTGCAGGGCACGTGTTGCTAGGCTCCTTTTTTGTTGTTGTTTTTTTGTTTTTTTTTGAGACGGAGTTTCACTGTTTTCACCCAGGCTGGAGGGCAGTGGCGCCATCTTGGCTCACTGCAACCTCCGTCTCCCAGGTTAAAGCGATTCTCCTGCCTCAGCCTCCCGAGTAGCTGGGATTACAGGCATGTGCCACCATGCACGGCTAATTTTTTGTATTTTTAGTAGAAACGGGGGGGGTCTCTCTATGTTGGTCAGGCTGGTCTCGAACTCCCGACCTCAGGTGATCCACCCGCCTTGGCCTCTCAAAGTGCTGGGATTACAGGCGTGAGCCACTGCACCCAGCCTAGGCTCACTTTTCAGAGAAGGAAGAAGGCTCAGCGAGGCCACACGACCAGGGTTTGAGCCCTGGGCCTCAGCCCCCTCCATGCCCGCCTCTTGCCTACAGCTCCCGGAGCCTCTGCAGCACCCCAGGCTCCTGCTGACTCCCCCGGCAGCTCGGGAGGTGAGCATCACACGCCATTTTAGAGACAGGAGACCAAGGCTCGGTGAAGTCAAGTGACTCAGCAGGGTTGCCGGTCCCGGGGAGTGTGCACCTGGGGCTCCAGCCCACAGTGTCTGTTTTCCAAGTCTCCTTGGTGCCTCTGGACAGAGGACCGTGACAGCAGCGTGGCCATAGGCGGACAGCCTGAGGCTGCTCGGCGCTCAGCACGCAGTGACCCAGCTGCAGAGGGAAGGGGGTGTGAAGGGAGATGAAGGGGCACTCCCAAAGGGAGGGGGTGGGGTCCCCCCGCCAATCACTTTAATAATGCAGTTGAGAAGTAAGTGGGATGGGGGTGTTGCTGCAAAGGGAAGCCTGGTTTTGTCGAAACATGTGGCATAGGGCTGCTTTAAATAGGGAGTCTCTTTATTTTGAACAGAATTCCAGTCTATTCTCTCTCCTCTTCTCTGCAGAATGCCTGCTGAGCAGCCTCGTGGGGGATGGTGGAGGCTGGGTTTGAATCCTGGCTTTGCTGCTGACCAGCTCGAACTCCAACGCCCTGGCGGCCTCGGGCAAGTGTCCTCACCTCTCTGAGCCCACTTTCCTCACAGGTACCATGGGGTCATTGTGATGCTTGGACAAGACAGTGAGTGCTTGGGATGAGATAATGAATGTGTGGGACATGGAGAGCACGCAGTAATACATATTTTTCATTGTTAATTCAGTTGATAATGATCATTAACACTGGTCCTGGCCAGGCGCAGTGGCTCACGACACTTTGGGAGGCCAAGGCAGGAGGATTGCTTGAGCTCAGGAGTTCGAGACCAGCCTGTCCAACATGGTGAAACCTCGTCTCTACTAAAACAACAACAACAACAACAACAACAACACCCACCAAAATTTACCCTGGCATGGTGGCACACTCCTGTAGTCCCAGCTACTTGGGAGGCTGAGGCAGGAGAATCGCTTGAACCCGGGAGGCGGAGGTTGCAGTGAGCTGAAATTGCACCACTGCACTCCAGCCTGGGTGACAGTGAGACTCTGTCTCAAAAATAAAAAAAACAAAAAAAAAACAAAAAAAACACTGGTCCTGTCTCTGGGCTTCCAGTTTCTCCCTCAGCATCTTTCCTCTACACTGGCTGTCAGAATGACCGGAAATGCAGTTCAGACCTTGCCACATCCCCGCTCCCAGTCTCCCATAGCTATCACCCTCGACAAACTGTCAGAGGCCCTTCAGAACCTGCCCTGCTGCCCTCTCCTTGACTCTAGCCATAGTAGGGACAAGAGAGATGCATGGGGTTCCCTCTGCTTGCCACACTCTGTCCAGCCTCTCTGCGTTTGCACAGGCTCTGCCCCTTTTCTATACTGTCCTCCTCCTTGTTCTCTAGAAAATTCCAATTGCCTTCCTTGGAAAAGCCCTTTTTGACCCCTGGTCCCTCATCAGTCACACACACACTCTCTTATTAGATCCCTATCGCAGTGACTATAATTTGGTTTCACACATCTGTCTCCTTGTCTAGGCTGTGAGTCGGTATGAGTAGAGACTGTGTTGGGGCGATTTCTGCATAACCAGCATGCTATGCAAGGCCAAGTTCATGACAGACTTCGGCCAAGGTCTGCTGAGTAAACAGACTAGAGTGTCTAAGGCTCTTATTGGGGAACACCCTGGTTGTGCTTGTCCCTGTTTCCTTCACGCTTTTTGGCCTGGGTGATAATGACAACATGTCAAAATCATGTTGACATCAATATGACAGAACTTGGGAACTGAAAAACATTGGTGTTCTGGTTCCAACTTAATCTGCTTTTTACCTTCATGTGCACATCTCAGATCATCAAAGCTATATCACCTTTCTTGTGTTTGTCATCATTTTTACTTTCATGATTTCTGTCCTCATGTTTTAGGTATGTCTTTCGATTTTAAGTCAGTCTGAAATCCTTGTCTTTTAACTGGAAGTTTAGCTCAATTACATTTACTATAATTACTAATATACTTGGAATTCTTCCTATAATGTTATTTTGTGCTTTTTAATTGTCCTGATTTTTGTAGCTTATTCTTTCCCCTTTCCTGTCTTCTTTGTATTGATGGAATTTCTTATGATTTCATTTCTTCTCTCCACTGTTTTAGAATTTATATATTTTCTCTTTATTTAGTGGTTACCCTTAAAATTTAACATGCATACCTAAAGGCCAAAGCCAGTTAATTCTTCTCTTCTCCTCCCAAATAATACAAAGCTGATCTCATCTCTGACTTTAAAACAAAGAGACATCCTGGTCAGCTTCCCAATAAGGTAAAAGGGGGGGATCATAATTTGTTAAGTGCTGATTATTGCCAGAGCTGTGCTAAATGCTCTGAGGTATGATCTCATTTAATCTTTGTGGAAATTCTGTCACATGGGGGTTATCAAGCACATACCCCTGCTCCCTTCATATCTGGTGGTTCATAGCTGACAAAATGAAGGTTCACAGAAGTAAAGTCACTTGTCCCCAGTCTCACAGGCTCCAAAGTTGCAGAACCAAGACTCAACATCTCCTTCTCCTGAACACAGACATGGAAGTCTCCACCACACCTACCCACCCTAAACTGAAACAGCTGGGCTGTCTGTGGGCTTCACAATGCTTTTTGAGCTGTGGGGCCCATTCATTCTTACATTACCATGTATTGTTTTGCTCATTTGACAGGTTATTTTTTGAGAGCTGCTATGTGTCAAGTGTCATACTGGGCTCTGGGGATCCAGCTATGGACAAGACAGACAAAGCCCTGTCTTCCTAGATCCCAGCCTCAGAGAAGAAGAGAGACACTAAATAAAACAATTATGCAAACAATCATTTAACCAGCAAAGGTGTACACAGATCATGGAGGCTGCCCTGGTTGCAGGGGGAGGCAGGCCTGGGGCCCCTCTAAGGCCTGATTTGAAACACCCTAGACCAGATCACCTCTGAAGTTGTGAGTGTCATCACCGTCATGGCCCCGACACAGAGTAGGATAGGCAAGGCGGGGATTGGTTCTTGAAGCAGGTAAATCCCCCTGCCCCCTCACCCTAACATCTTTCGCCTGACGAAGATGTTGACATTTTGTCCTACAGTAGAGGACCTAGGCCTGGGGCCACCTCTGACAGCCACTTAGCTGCCCACACTTCCAAGTTCCCTGGATCTTCAGCCCCCATCTGCTGAGCCCACCTCCACCTATGCTGGGCTCTGGGACAGATCTCAATGATGCAGATGTGAATCCGGCAAAGGGACGCGGCCCCCATCAATGACTGCCTTCTAACCCCAATGGGGACTTTCCTTTTATCCTGCAACTTGGCCTGTGTGGGGGACTTTCCACTTTGGTTGTGGTAGGTAAATATTACTAAAGCTGAAAAAAATCCCACTGAAATCTGTTGGGGTTTTTAAGAAAATAAATTGTCGAGAAATTCCTTATTAAAAATGTAACTGTGGTAAGAAAACAATTAAGTGAACTGTTCGTCTTGACATTATAAATTGTATTTATTTATACTTATTTATTTATTTGAGATGGAGTCTTGCTCTGTCACCAGGCTGGAGTGCAGTGATCTCGGCTCACTGCAACCTCTGCCTCCCAGGTTCAAGTGATTCTCCTGCCTCAGCCTCCTGAGTAGCTGGGATTACAGGCGCATGCCACCACACACAGCTAATTGTTTGTATTTTTAGTAGAGAAGGGTTTCACTGTGTTAGCCAGGATGGTCTTGATCTCCTGACCTCATGATCTGCCCACCTTGGCCTCCCAAAGTGCTGGGATTACAGGCGTGACCCACCAGGCCCGGCCTATTTATTTATTTATTTATTTATTTATTTATTTATTTTTAAGACAGGATCTTGCTCTATTGCTCAGGCTGGAGTGCAGTGGCGTGATCTCAGCTCACTGCAACCTCCGCCTCCTGGGTTCAAGTGAGTCTCCCACCTTAGCCTCCTGAGTAGCTGGGATTACAGGTGCAAACAACCACACCAGGCTAATTTTTGTATTTTAGTAGAGACACGGTTTCACCAAGTTGGCCAGGCTGGTCTCCAACTCCTGACCTCAGGTGATCTGCCTGCCTCTGCCTCCCAAAGTGCTGGAATTACAGACGTGAACCACTGCACTCGGCCTGTTTTTATGTTTTGAATATAATGAGTCAATCACAAAAGTTTAGCAAGCTTACTGTTGTTTGTGTGTGTGTGTGTTAATTTTTTTACATTCAGATTTTAAAAACTGTTATTTGTCACATCAACTGTCTTTATGATGACTTCTCATGTTTCTTCCTTGTCCCTGAGACAAGGGACTTGTACCTCCCTCTCCAACAGGGACTTCCCTAACTGCCATGACTGGCCGCACTGCAGGGGCCATTGTGGGCCCTCACACGACCTGGCTCAGGCCTAGACGTCTCTGTCTCCCTCCTCCCATTCATCCTCCTGGGAGTGGCCTCCTGAGCCCTTCTGGGACCAGGCCCTGGCCTGGGTGGAAAGTCTGGCTGGATGGCTACCCGCCCGCCCCCCACCCTTCCCCACCACCAGGAGCCCAGAGAGGCATCTAAACCTGGGTGTAAACAACAAGGGGATGAGATCTATATCAGAGGCATGTGCAAGACCCAGCAAGGCAGCAGGACTTTGCCTAAGGCACCTGCGGGTAGGGTGGGAGTGTGGGGTTAAGCTGAGGCACAGGCCATGGTCCTACACCGCTTCCTGGGCAGACTTCCCTAGCCTCCTCTCACTGTGTTCAGCTCAGCAGCCCCCCGCCAGCTCGTGCACGCTGCTGCTGCACTTGTTCACCTTCCTTTTTTTTTTTTTTTTTTGTGATGGAGTCTTGCTCTGTCACCCAGGCTGGAGTGCAATGGCATGATCTCGGCTCACTGCAACCTCCGCCTCCCAGGTTCAAGCGATTCTCCTGCCTCACCCTCCCGAGTATCTGGGATTACAGTAACACGTCACCACACCTGGCTAATTTTTGTATTTTTAGTAGAGATGGGGTTTCACTACGTTGGTCAGGCTGGTCTCAAGCTCCTGACCTCAAGTGATGCACCCGCCTCAGCCTCCCAAAGTGCTGGGATTACAGGCGTGAGCCACTGTGCCCAGATGAGACTTGCTCACTTTCTGAACCACCCCTTTCTGCACGCAGTGTCGAGAGGGCAGGGATCTCTGTATGTCCTGCTCTCTGGGCCTCGGGTGGTGCCTGGCACACACTAGGTGCTGAATAAACGAATCAGGGCTGCACTGAATGCTGCGGATGGATTAGCCGGGGCTGTTCAGACACAGGAGGAACAACCCATGGGGGGAGAAGGATGCACGGGTCTCAGCTCAGCTCCTAGGATTGCCTCGGGGTGGTGATGAGACCATGGCATCCTTGTGAGGATTAAGCTGTCTCGATATCTGTAAACCATAGGGAAGAGCGCCTGGCACAGTGCAAGCACATCTGTATCTGTGACTATTTAAAGGCAGGGCAAGTTTCTGGAAGGGTGGGAAGGAAGGGGCTGGGGGTAGCTTCTGGTGCCCAGTAGAGGGTGCCTCTGAGCTTGGTGTAGCTGAGAGCGCCAGGCATACTCATCCTGATCTGAGATGGGGACAGGGTGGCTTGCAGAAAGGTGTCCCCTAGGAGGAGTTGGTGTGGCGACTCCAGCTGGGTGTGCTGGCAGGGGTGTGCGGGTACAGGCTACAGCTGGAAGGCTAGGAAGAAGCTGGGGCTTCCGGATGAGCAAGGACAAGGCCGGAGCCAGGCTGGGCTGTGGGGATGTAGATTGGGACTCAGTGGCAGTTCTGAGACTGAGTCACCAAGGCACAGCGCCAGGGATAGCTACGAATTAGGAAGCGTTAGGAATCGTGTTGAAAAAACCAAGTTCTGCAGCCAGCCTGCCTGGGCTGAGTCCCAGCTCCGTTACTAACCTTGGGACCAGGACCGTGTGCAAGTGTCTTACTCTCCTATGTCTCAGTTTCCTCATCTGTAACATGAGAAGAATAGGACCTACTCAGGGGGCTGTCATGAGGCTGAAATTCACTGACCCTGTAAAGGGCTTGGAGCAATGCTGGGGGCCCGGATGACATTCTCCCACCCACCCTCGCTGAGCTGTAGAAATAATTGGTCTATTTTCTAGAAGAGAAGGCAGGCTCAGAGAGGTGACTCAAGGACTTAGCGTCATTCGTGGAGGGGAGAACGCGGGTCTTGTGCCTCTCAGGCCTCTCAGGCCTCTCAGGCTGCTCAACAGAGATGTGGACTGATACTCCCATCCAGCCCGTCCCGGGCCTGTCCCGAGGCTCAGGGGCCATGTGGCTTTGCAGGACGCCAAGGAATTCTACGCGTTTGTCAATTTAACTTTAACAGGTGTCAGCCACCGCGCCCAGCCAACTATTCTTTTCTGTAAGTGTGCTGTGAGTCATCATGAGAAAAACTTAAGAAGAAACTGACAAAGTATGGGAAATCCTATTTGAAAAGGGTAGAAACTGAGGCTCGGAGTGGTGACAAGGATTATGTGGGCCCCGAGATGGCGCTGCTGAGGGAATGAAGAGGATAACTCAGCTGGAATGAGGCAGAGAGGCCGCAGTTAGACACCGAAGTCTCAGCAGCCTGGGAACGGACGGCAGAGGGCGCACTGCTCCCTCCTATCCAGAGGACCTCCTGGCTGCTGGTCGCAGGCCCGCGGCTGGGGAATGTCCCAGTTGACCTCAAGAGAGGTCAGCTCCTAGATTCCCCCCTGCAGATCCTTCCTTCCGCCGTTTTCTTTCTTTCTTTCTTTTTTGTTTTTCTGAGATGGAGTCTCTCTCTGTCGCCCAGGCTGGAGTGCAGTGGCACAATCTCAGCTCACTGCAACCTCTGCCTCCCGGGTTCAAGTGATTCTCCTGCCTCAGCCTCCTGAGTAGCTAGTACTACAGGCACGCACTACCACTCCCAGATAATTTTTGTATTTTTGGTAGAGACGGGGTTTCGCCATGTTGGCCAGGCTGGTCTCCAGTTCCTGACCTCAGGTGATCCAACTGCCTTGGCCTCCCGAAGTGGTGGGATTACAGGCATGAGCCACCGCGCCTGGCCCTCCCACCATTTTCTTGCTTAAAGGGCTCTAACTGGGTAAAGTCTGTCCAATCAAAAGCTCCATGTTTCATGCCCCTGGAGGGATCAGCCGCCTGGAAAATGCAAACTAGTGGGTAATTTAAAAGCCATTCTTGGTATTTGCCTTGATAATGCACTATGGCCGGGGTTTTTATTTGGTTAGTTTGGGTTTTTTTTTTTTTTTGAGACAGAGTCTCGCTCTGCCACCTAGGCTGGAGTGCAGTGGCAAAATCACAGCTCACTGCAGCCTCTGCCTCCTGGCCTCATGCAATCTGCAATCTTCCCACCTCAGCCTCCCAGGTATGTGGGACTACAGGTGCGTGCCACCACACCTGGCTAATTTTTGTATTTTTAGTAGAGATGGGGTCTTGCTATGTTGCCCAGGCTGGTTTCAAACTCCTGAGCTCAAGCGATCCACCTGCCTTGGCCTCCCAAAGTGCTGGGATTACAGGTGTGAGCCACCGCATGCCACCTTTTTTTTTTTTTTGAGATGGAGTCTTGCTTTGTCGCCAGGCTGGAGTGCAGCGGCATGATCTTGGCTCACTGCCACCTCTGCCTCCTGGGTTCAAGCGATTCTCCTGCCTCAGCCTCCCAAGTAGCTAGAATTACAGGTGCCCACCACCACGCCCAGCTAATTTTTGTATCTTTAGTAGAGACAGGGTTTCACCATGTTGGCCAGGCTGGTCTCGAACTCCTGACCTCGTGATCCACCTGCCTTGGCCTCCCAAAGTGCTGGGATTACAGGTGTGAGCCACCGCGCCCGGCCAGGTTTTGTTTTTTTGTTTTTGCAACAGAATTACCATCCCGTAGCTGCCCCACTTTGGCTGTCTGGGCCTGGCTTCTCCACGCTGACTCTCGGGGTGGGACAGACATATATACCTTCTGAGGCACAGGGCAAGCCCATGGGGGCTACAGCTTGCTGGGTGACCTTGGATAAGTCACTCAGAGCCTGTGCCTCCATTTCCACGTCCATAAAATGGGAGAAGTCATCGTGCCCTCACAGGAATAAATGGGGTTGATGAGCGCTCCCTGACCCCCTGCTCCAGGTAAATGCTTTGAAATTTTTGTTTCTTTTTCGTCATTTAGGAAAAGGTGAGCAAATTCCAGTATAGCCTTTTTTTTTTTTCTTTCCAGCTTGCATAGGATTTTATACTTAGTATTTTTAAAGCTTAATTTGTTCTGATTATAAAAGTTATTGGCTGGGTGCGGTGGCTCACACGTGTAATCCCAGCACTTTGGGAGGCCAAGGTGGGTGGATCACAAGGTCAGGAGTTCGAGACCAGCCTGGCCAGCATGGTGAAACCCCATCTCTACTAAAAATACAAAACTTAGCAGGACATGGTGGCAGGTGCCTGTAGTCCCAGCTACTCGGGAGGCTGAGGCAGGAGAATCGCTTGAACCCGAGAGGTGGAAGTTGCAGTGAACCGAGATCGTGCCACTGCACTCCAGCATGGCGGACAGTGCGAGACTCCATCTCAAAAAAAAAAAAAAAAGTTATTAAATGCTCTCACTGAAGAAAATCTAGAGAATAAAGAAAACATAAAGAAGAAATTAAATATCCCTGTAATACTAATGCAAAGAGAAAAGACCCTGTTGACCTTTCTGGGTGTTTCTTGGTCTTTTAAAATATATTACTTAAGTTTTAAAAGTGAATTGGAGATCCTATTCACATTCTTTGAAAGCTCAGTATTACATTTTGAGCATTTCCCCATGTCATCCACTATTATTTGAAACTCTGTTTTAAATAGCTGCATAATATTCCATTGTAACGGGCACAGAGATTCACTGAACCCAGGGGTCCCCAACCCCTAGGCCACAGACTGGTACTGGTGGGTTGCCTGTTAGGAACCAGGCTGCACAGAAGGAGGTGAGCAGCGGGCGAGCGAGCATTACTGTCTGAGCTCTGCCTCCTATCAGATCACTGGCGGCATTACATTCTCTTTTATTTAAATTACAAAAAAATTTTTTTTTGAGACAGAGTCTTGCTCTGTTGCCTAGGCTGGAGTGCAGTGGCACGATCTCAGCACACTACAACCTCTGCCTCCCGGGTTCAAGTGATTCTCCTGCCTCAGCCTCCTAAGTATCTGGGATTACAGACGCCTGCCACCACGCCTGGCTAATTTTTGTATTTTTAGTAGAGACAGGTTTTGCCATGTTGGCCAGGCTGGTCTCGAACTCCTGACCTCAGGTGATCCACCCACCTCAGCCTCCCAAAGTGCTGGGGTTACAGGCGTGAGGCACCACGCTCGGCCAGCATTAGATTCTCATAGGAGCGTGAACCCTATTGTGAACTGTGCAGGTGAGGGATTTAGTTTGCTTGCTCCTTATGAGAATCTAATGCCTGATGATCCATCACTGTCTCCCATCACCCCCAGATAGGACCATCTAGTTGCAGGAAAACAAGCTCAGGGCTCCCACTGACTCTACGTTATAGTGAGTAGTATAATTATTTTATTATATATTACGATGTAATAATAATAATAGAAATAAAGTGCACCGGCCGGGCGTGGTGGCTCACGCCTGTAATCCCAGCACTTTGGGAGGCCAAGGCAGGCGGATCATGAGGTCAGGAGATCTAGACCATCCTGGCTAACACGGTGAAACCCCATCTCTACTAAAAATACAAAAAAATTAGCAGGGCATGCTGGTGGGCGCCTGTAGTCCCAGCTACTCAGGAGGCTGAGGCAGGAGAATGACGTGAACCCGGGAGGCGGAGCTTGCAGTGAGCCGAGATCGCGCTACTGCACTCCAGCCTGGGCGAAAATGAGAGGCTCTGTCTCAAAAAAAAAAAAAAAAAAAAAGAAAAGAAAAATTAGCCGCACATGGTGGCGTGTGCCTGTAATCCCAGCTACTCGGGAGGCTGAGGCAGGAGAATCACTTGAACCTAGGAGGCGGAGGTTGCAGTGAGCCAAGATTGCACCACTGCACTCCAGCCTGGTGACAGAGTGAAGCAAGACTCCATCTCAAAAAAAAAAAAGAAAAAGAAAAAGAAATGCACCATAAATGTAATACCAAAACCATCTCCTCGACACCCCAGTCCATGGAAAAATTATCTTCCATGAAACCAGTCCCTGGTGCCAAAAGGGTTGGGGACTGCTGATGTAACCAGTCCCTTGTCAGCAGGAGTTGAGGCTACTTCTAAACATTGGTAGTCAGGCCATCCTTAAACACAACTCTTTGAAGCCCCTCTAATAATTTCCTTAGGATGGATTGGTTTGTTCCTTAAGCTGGAACCACACTTACTTGCCATACAACCTCATAGCCGGCCCCAGGAGGGACCAGGGCCGCCCGCTAAAAGCCTTGGGTGGATTCAGTGGTACTTTGTTAAATTAAGTACATGAATATCCTACGGCCCGGCAATTCCCTCTGGGTATATATTCTACAGAAATGATCACGCAGCTCCCAGAGGGGTCCTGAGGGAGGATTTGCGGTGGGGCAGCTAGAAGCCTCCTGGACGTCCAGTCTCATCAGGAAGCAGTGGGGGACTTGGCAGATGGACGGGGGTGGGTGCCCATCGATTCTGTAGCAGCGACAGCAGCAGAGTGGACACACACAGCAATATGAACCACTCTCAGAAACACAGGCTGAGCAAACACAGTGAGACAAAGACAGCGATCTTAACGCAGCTTCATCTGCATAAATTAAGAATACGTGTACACAAAGCAACAATACCCATTTTGCAAGAACACACACAAGCAAAAAATCCACAGTAAACACATTAGGAGGACTTTCTGTGGGGAGAGGGTAAGGCGGGGATATGAGGATAAAAGGGAGGGAAGGAGGAAGGAGGAAGTCCGGTGAGGACCAGGTGCCTGACTGAGGAGCGAGGAGTGGACCGGCTGGGCCCAGCCGAGGTGGTGCAGCTTCCCCCCAGGCCCCGAGAAGATGGAGGAACAGATCTGCACCCGGTCTTCTCCCAGGGGGCCAGGGCATGTGAGCTGGGGGGAGGCAGTCTCCAGGCCTCTGCCTTAAAAGGCATTTCCGGAGGCTCCAGGCTTGCAGGCCCCACCAATCTCAAAAAAGTGGTGGGGCCGGGGGAGGGCCTCAGAGGATTGCTGATTTTTTTTTTTTTTGAGACAGAGTCTCGCTCTGTCACTCAGGCGGGAGTGCATTGGTACGATCTCAGCTCACTGCAGACTCCACCTCCCGGGTTCAAGCTATTCTCCTTCCTCAGCCTCCCAAGTAGCTAGGACTACGGGCATGCGCCACTATGCCTGGCTAATTTTGGTATTTTTAGTAGAGATGGGATTTCACCATGTTGGCCAGGCTGGTCTCGAACTCCTAACCTCAGGTGATCTGCCTGCCTCAGCCTTCCAAAGTACTGGGATTACAGGCATAGCCACTGCGCCTGGCCATGATATTTTAAAAAACACATCCTCTGTCTTACTATGGGGACCACCTACTGTTGCTGTCATGTGGCAGAACATTTTAACTCTCTCACCAAAGATGAATGGCAACGTTCTAGCTTCCCAGAGAGCGGCCAGCACCGTCACCCCGTGGACTTAGAGTCCCCCAAAGTCCCCTCGAGGTTCTTGCTGCCCACACCGCGCCCAGGCCAGGGACAGGCAAGAACAGGTGACAGGAGTCTCCGAGCCACCCCCCAGAGCTCACGGGAGGGCGTTGCAGGGATTCGCGTCGGCTCCCACCGACAGATGGCTGCAGGCCTCTGCCAAGGATCCGGGCAGGAGTTCGGGAGCTGGCCTCCCATTCAGAGGCAAACAGCTGCTGGGCACCTCCTGCGTGCCAGGCTCGGCCCTAGGTGCTGGGGATCCGGCAGGGAACATTGCAAAGTCCCTGCCTTCGTGCAGGTGGTGGTGCGGCGGAGGACAGATGACAACCAAGGCGGCAGGCCACACGGGAGGCTCTCAGCTCTCGAATCCCCAGAATTCAGCCTGTCGCTACCAGTGCTTCAGTGCCAGGCCCTGGTGTGTGTGTGTGTGTGTGTGTGTGTGTGTAAGGGAGAAGTATACTCAAATGAGGAAGCCACATAGAACTCACAGGGCGGTGCTTCTCTCATCATCCCTCAGACCCGGAAAGTCCGCTTCTAGGAATTTATCCCAAGGGCAGAGTCCAGAACATTAGGAAGAATGAGCCAACAGATGTCCCCCTGGTGTTGTTCATATCAACTCAGAAATTGGAAATAAGGAGGCCGGGCGCGGTGGCTCACGCCTGTAATCTCAGCACTTTGGGAGGCCGAGGTGGGCGGATCCCTTGAGGCCAGGAGTTCGAGACCAGCTGGGTCAATATGATGAAGGCCGGGCGCAGTGGCTCACGCCTGTAATCTCAGCACTTTGGGAGGCCGAGGTGGGCGGATCCCTTGAGGCCAGGAGTTCGAGACCAGCTGGGTCAATATGATGAAACCCGGTCTCTACTAGAAAGTACAAAAATTAGCCGAGTGTCGTGGCGGGCACCTGTAGTCTCAGCTACTCGGGAGGCTAAGGCAGGAGAATCTCCTGAACCCAGGAGGGAGAGGTTGCAGTGAGCCAAGATCGTACCACTGCACTCCAGCCTGGGTGACAGAGTGAGATTCCATCTCAAAAAAAAAAAAAAAAAAAAGAAAAAAAGAAAAAGAAGGGCCTGGTTAAGTAACAGGATGCTGCAGGTGTGGTGGCTTGTGCCTGTAATCCCAGAACTTTGGGAGGCCAAGGCGGGCAGATCCTCTGAGGTCAGGAGTTTGAGACCAGCCTGCCCAACATGGTGAAACCCCGTTTCTACTAAAAATACAAAAAATAGCTGGGCGTGGTGGTGCGCGCCTGTAATCCCAGCTACTCAGGAGACTGAGGCGGTAGAATCGCTTGAACGCGGGAGGCGGAGGTTGCAGTGAGCTGAGATTGTGCCATTGCACTCCAGCTTGGGCAACAAGAGAGAAACTCCGTCTCAAAAAAAATAAAAAATAGGCCGGGCGCAGTGGCTCACGCCTGTAATCCCAGCACTTCGGGAGGCTGAGGTGGGTGGATCATGAGGTCAGGAGATATAGACCATCCTGGCTAACACGGTGAAACCCCATCTCTACTAAAAACACACACACAAAAATTAGCCGGGCATGGTGGCAGGCGCCTGTAGTCCCAGCTACTCGGGAGGCTGAGGCAGGAGAATGGTGTGAACCCAGGAGGTGGAGCTTGCAGTGAGCCGAGATTGCGCCACTGCACTCCAGCCTGGGCGACAGAGTGAGACTCCGTCTCAAAAATAAATAAATAAAAATAAAAATAAAAATAAGAAAATAAAAAAGCAAAAACTCCATTTACAAATCAGCAGCAATTGTGCAATGCACAGTGCATGGGTAGGGAGGGTGTCCGAATCCAAAGACACCAAAGCGAAGGAGAGCTACCTGTGGCTGTGGGATTATGGTTGGCTTCTGTCCTTCTGTTTTTACTTAGGTATATTTTCTAGTTTTTCTCAATTAATTTGTATTCATTCTGTAATAAGCAATTAAAAATACACTTATGGCTGGGTTAGGTGGTTTATCCCTGTAATCCCAGCACTTTGGGAGGCCAAGGAGGGCGAATTGCTTGGGCCCAGGAGTTCAAGACTAGCCTGGGAAACATAGTGAGACCCTGTCTTCATAAAAAAGAAAAAAATCGAGACCATCCTGGCTAACACGGTGAAACCCCGTCTCTACTAAAAATAAAAAAATTAGCCGGGCATTGTGGCGGGCGCCTGTAGTCCCAGCTACTCAGGAGGCTGAGGCAGGAAAATGGCGTGAACCCAGGAGGCGGAGTTTGCAGTGAGCCGAGATCGCACCACTGCACTCCGGCCTGGGCGACAGAGCAAGACTCCGTCTCAAAAAAGGAAAAAAAAAAGGTCAGGCTTGGTGGCTCACGCCTGTAATCCCAGCACTTTGGGAATCCAAGGCGGGCAGATCATCTGAGGTCGGGAGTTCAAGACTAGCCTGACCAACATGGAGAAACGCTGTCTCTACTAAAAATACAAAATTAGCTGGGCATGGTGGCATATGCCTGTAATCCCAGCTACTCAAGAAGGCTGAGGCAGGAGAATCGCTTGAACCTGGGAGGCGGAGGTTGCGGTGAGCCAAGATCACACCATTGCACTCCAGCCTGGGTAACAAGAGTGAAACTCTGTCTCAAAAAAAAAAAAAAAAAAAAAAAAAAGAATTAGCTGGGTGTGATGGTGTCTCCCAGTAGTCCCAGCTACTCTGAGGCAGGAGGATCACCTGAGCCAGGGAAGTTAAGGCTGCAGGGATGCAGGGAGCCGTGATAGTCCCGCTGCACTCCAGCCTGAGTGACAGAGTGAGACCCTGTCTCTAAAAATGAAACCATTTACATAGACACAGAAACCATTTACATACACACACAAAATGTAAACAGTAGTTATTTATACCTGGTGATGGAACTAGGGGGATTTTTTCAATTTTTTATTTGGATAACTAAAAAGTTATTACTTTTTTTTTTTTTTTTTTTTTAAAGACAGGGTCTCTCTGTTGCCCGGGATGGGGTGCAGTGGTGAAATCTCAGCTCACTGCAACCTTGCCTCCTGGGCTCAAGCAAGCCTCCCACCTCAGCCTCTTGAGTAGCTGGGACCACAGGCTCATGCCACCATACCTGGCTAATTTTTGTTTCTTTAGTGGAGATGGGGATTCGCTGTGTGGCTCAGGCTGGTCTCAAACTCCTGGGCTCAAGCAATCCACCTGCCTCAGTCTCCCAAAGTGCTGGGATTACAGGCATGAGTCACCGAGCCAGGCTAAAAGTTATTACTTTTTAAAGAGCCTCTGGGCCGGGCGCGGTGGCTCACGCCTGTAATCCCAGCACTTTGGGAGGCCGAGGTGGGTGGATCACCTGAGGTCAGGAGTTTGAGACCAGCCTGGCCAACATGGTGAAACCTCATCTCTACTAAAGATATAAAAATTTGCTGAGCGTGGCAGCAGGCGTCTGTAATCCCAGCTACTCAAGAGACTGAGGCGGGAGAATCGCTTGAACCCGGGAGGTGGAGGTTACAATGAGCCAACGTTGTGCCACTGCACTCCAGCCTGGGAGACAGAGCAAGACTCTGTCTCAAAATAAATAAATAAATAAATACAAAAATAAAGAGCCTCTGATTACCCTCTACATGGTCCATGCCTCTTGCTGTCTGGGATGTGTCCACTGAGGGAGGTCAAGCCCACTGACAAACACTCACAAGCATCCACTCTCATGGACTGGACGAACACACCCTCCATCCATGTCTCTGGTGGGGGTGGGGGGGCGCAGTGCAAGAACCCCTGGGTGGGGAGATGAGAAATAGAGGCGACTGGATCCCTATTGATTTTCACCCTTTGACAATGTCCATCTTGGTGTGTGCTTTACCAGGTGCATGATATACAGAGGGAGCGGGCCTGTGCACGACTTATCATAAATGAACGTACGTCCGCTGGTGGCGCTCAGCACATGTTTGTGGGACTGAATTGTTCACTGAGCCCCCCCGCTCCCCCCCAAAGAGAAACGGGTCCAGGTTCTATGACGGGGATGTTGCCACGGCCTGGGGCTGATGGTGAGTGGCGTGGGTGCCTTCCTGTCCCACGCTCTCCCTGGCCATTTCTGCAAAGTGCGTTTCCCTGGCGTACTGTTCCAGCCACTGGCTCCTTTTCCTCCTCATTTCTTCCCCACTAGAATGTGAGCTGCCGGGGCTAGGGCTGGGCTTTGCCTGGCTCAGTCACCACCCAGGACAGGGCTTGGTGCAGAGCCGGTGCTGCCAGTGTCTGTTGAACGTCACGTGTATAAGTGGGGGAAGGATGGAGTGCAGGGAAGCCGGGGGCAGGTGCATGGGGACCACACAGTGTGGAATGTCACCTGCTCAAGGGAGACGTGGATGGATCTGTGGAGACTGCAGCTAGGGAGATGCAGGGCAGACTCAAAGCAAACTGGCAGACATGGGAGCCTGTGGGAGGTGGGTGTGGACAGAGGGACAAGGCCCTGCAGGAGCAGGGGGTGGTGATGTGACGACGCCCCTGATGTTTCTGGACCCCTTCACTGGCCCTTGCCCCACAGCCAGCAGGAAGGGACTGCTCCCCTGAGAGGTCCCCTTTCTTCCCTGAATCTGGCTCTCAGGACGGTCAGGTGGGAGCAGCCAAGTCCTCCCACCCCTTCCCAGGGACAGACCAGGCAGAAAAGCAGCTGCACTTCTTAGGGGAGCTGTTACATCTGGAAGGTTGGATCTGGAGGGGCTGGGACCTCTGGCATCGGCACCCTCTTCTCTCCCAGCTTTACAGGCTGGAACAGGAGGAGGCTTGCTTGGAGGCAGGAGTTGGACCAAATCAGCCTGGGGTAATGATCCCCTGGGAATCACTGGCAATGCCTGGAGATATTTTTGGAACTGGGGGTGGGGTGCTACTGGCATCTAGTGGCCGGAAATGCTGCTAAACATCCTACAGCACACAGGACAGAGCCCCCACCCCGCCCGCCAAACGATGATCCGACCCCAAATGTCAACAGGGCAGAGGTTGAGAAGCCCTGCTTTCTAATAGCACAGCTCTGTCCCCCCAAGCCCTCGCTTACGGCCTGACCTAATCAGAGTCATCATTAATCGAGTGGCAGCTGCCCCATCCTGAGCACCAGCCACAGGCCACCATGGCACCAGGCACCAGAGCGTTCTCAGCCTCTCTGCTCTCCAATTCTCACACCAGCTCCAGGAAATGGGGACGCAAACCCTGCACCGCCCGGCAAATGACCATGGAAACGCTTTCTGTCCTCTGACCACTCGCCAGGTGCCAGCACACAGGCTAACGCCCCAATAAGTACCAGACCTATCAGCAACGCCTCAGCGCAGGGGCTTGCATCGTCCCCGCTTTTCAGATGAAGAAACTGAGGCTCAGAATCATGCCGTCACCTTCCCAAGGCCATGAGAGGGTGTGGTGGTGCAGATGCCACAGCGGTCCCTGTGGAAGGGTTGCTCTCCACACCCCAGGGACCCTAGGGCTCGGCCTAGGCCGACCCGCCTGTCCTGTGCTGGGGGCTGGGCAGGTGGCCTGCACTTGGGCCCCAACACAGTGGCTCAGAGACAGGGAGCACTCTGCTCCCAAAGCCTGGAGGGCCTCCACTCCACCTTGGGAGCCCGGCTCCAGCTGATAGGATGCAGACCGGCAGGCCACTTCCACAGGTGCCGGAGATGGGGAAGCCCCTGTGTGGGGAGGCCCAGAAGGGATGGGCTGCATCTGCACGCCTCCCCAGTGCCCCCCTCCATGGTCCCCCTCTGCCCGCTGGCCCCGAATACCTGGATGCCGTTCTCTTGCAGGTTCAGGTACCGCGTGTTGACTGGGATGCTGGCTGGGACCTCAGCCAGGTCTCTCCGTGTGCAGATCACCCGGCTGGCCTGGTTGCTGCAGGAGCAGGCCACGGGGCAGGAGGTGGCCGGCGGGGAGCCCCCTCCGGCGGCAGACGTCACGGCCACTCCACCTCCACCGGCCCCCAGGGGTGGGGAGAAGAGCCAGAGGAAGAGCAATGCCCCGTGGGGCCAGGACATCCTACCGGGCGGCAGCGGGGGGCACGGGGAGCCGCGGGCACGCGCCATCCTCAATGTTCATGCTCCGCGTGGACGCTGGGGGGCTGTGGGTGGGGGAGAGAGAGGGGAGAGGCTTGGTGAGGGACAGGAGCCCATGTGGCCCGGGTGCTCGCCAACACCCAGGCAGCCCCATCGCCACCTCCCTGCCCCGTGCCCAGAACAAAGGGACAGGGAGGGAGATAGCCGCTGATGGACCCACCCAGCAGGCTGGGGCAGGCAGAGGGAAGCTTGGCCCGCCCGGCCCTGCACTAGCTCATCCTCTCCATGCTGGCAAGATTCTACGCCCATTCTGCAGCAGGGAAAACTGAGGCTGGGGGAAAGGAAGTGCCTGCCCAAGGTCACTCAGCCAGTAAGTGCAGAAGTTGTCCAGATTCAAAACCCAGTTCTTTGCATGATTTCAAAAAGGTAGATACATCAGAGGAGTGAGACAGACAGACAGACAGACAGACAAGGCGAGGGGGCAGAAAGGGGGAAGAGCAAGCGAGGTGGCAAGGACCTCGCTCCCATCCCAACACCCGCCCGGTCCCCTTGCCACCTGCGTGATCACCTCGGAGGCGGGTCCCAGCCTCCTCTCCCCTCCACTCCCTCTCCCTCTCCCCCTCCCAGGGATGTTAGCGAAGAGATGCATTTCCCCCACCCCCTGTGCCCTCAGCTAAACCGAAAGACCCTCCGCTGCACACCCTCCTGTCACTGCCCACCCTGTCCAGGCCCTCTGGGGGCCTCACAGCAGCTTCAGAGACTTGAGTCAGACTCATGGGAGAATCTGAGGGAGAGAGAGGTAAGGTGGCAGACAAGACAACTGTGGAGGTGACAGGTGTGGGCAGGTGAAGGGGGGGCTGGGAGGCAGCAGGGTGAAGAGGGAGGAGACTAGAGCTTGTGTGTGAGGGTGGCTGGGGACCTGGCGGGGGGCGGCACAGGCCGAGAGGCCACCAGCTGCACCCCCTCCTTTGTCCTGAGACTGTGGGTGCTCCAGGCAGAGACAGCCCCGATGGGACTTGTGCCAGCTGCTGCCGCAGGACTGAGCTCGGTTCTCGGGGAGGGGATGGGGAAGGGAAGGGGGTCCAGGGACTCTGCCTGGGTTCTGGGAGGAAAGCGGACAGTGGGGACTCGGGTCCTCTGAGAAGTCACGCTGTACCTCCCCAATCTGTCCTGCCACGCCATTTCCATAGAACCAGAGAGCGAAAGGGGATGGGCGAGTCACAGCAACAGCAACGATACCAGTAACAATAGTCTCTCCGGAACACTGGGTAAAAGCCCTTGCAATGCAGCAAACTGTATCCCGGTCGTCTCATGTGAGCCTCATAACGACCATAGGAGAAAGCTGTTAGGATGCCCAATTTACAGATGGGGACACTGAGGCACTACGAGGGAAAACGGCCTGTCCAAGGGCACAGAGCAGGCCGGGAGGGTGCAGAGGGGGTACTTCAGCCTTGGGTCTACCCTCTGGCTCCCAGCTGTCCTTTGCACGCAGCATCTCTGAGTACACACAAATACACCCACACCAGCAGGCCCTGCCCCAACACAGCAGGCCTTGCCCCAAGAGACCAGGTCACACAAACACGCACACCGACCCACTCACACACTCAGCAGTGATGGGGCACACCCTCTCACAGTGGACTCTCAGGACCCCCGACACAGGCTCACCCCCAGGCACACGGCTGTGCACACACACAGTCACTCCCTCCTCCTGCAGTTTCCAAGACCATTTTAACCCAGATAAAAATGTGTGTGCATACGTCTGTGTATCTGAGTGTGTGTGTGACAGCGAGGGCTAGACAGAGACACAGAGAGAGACAGAGACAGAAGCAGAGGCGGAGAGACAGAGGGCAGGGGGAAGAGGGGGCTGGGGAGAGAAAGAGAGAGAGAGAGGAGAGAGAGGTTGATTCCGTGTTCACGCGGGCTCATTTTTCTCCTGCAGGGCTGGGGCCGTGTGTCTGTGTCTGACTATGTGAGTGCAGTGAGGGTCTTCATTTTCCTGAATATGAACAGGGAGGTCGATGCCCAGTCCTTATCCTGGGTCTGGGGCTCCCACCTCTTAAGACCCTGGCGATGATCCAGCCCACACCCTCTTAGCCAAAGGGCTGGCCCAAAGCGCAGGGCCTGGATTTGAGGCCGGGGGACCCCGCAGGGCCTGGGGGAGCCCACGGCACCCACCCCGGCCTCCAGGCCTGCCGCTGCCATGTCTACCTCCGCATCTGTCCCCAGCTCTCCCGCTGCCAGCCCGCATTCCCCCACCCCCATCACAGCTTCTGCAGTGACTCGGCCTCCCTCCCCTTCCCCCCCTCGCCCTCCGCCATCTCCCATCCTTTTCTCCCCCCAACCCCACGGTGGGGGACACTCACCCTGGTGGCTTGGCTTCCGCTGGGCCTCTCCCTGCGCCCAGGCCCCCCCCTCCACATGCCTCCGGCCAGCCGGGGTCTCTGCCTCCCCAGTTCTCCAGGGCTTCCCGTCGAGATCGTGCTGGGGGGGGCGCAGGGGCTTCTTGGGTCTCCCCGCGCCCCCCCCACTGGCCTGTCGCCCTTCCCACCCCTGGGGGGAGGCTGTCCTTTGGCCACTGCAGCAGTTCTCTCCTCCCCTCCCCGCTCGCCTCCTCCGGTCTCCTTCCACCCCCTCTCCCACCTCTAGCTCGACTCTCCCCCCACTGCAGCCTGCTTTCTCTCTACCCACCGACCCCAGCCCCCTTCTCCTCTCTCTCTGCCCCTCTTGGTCCTCCCCCTCCACCTCTGGTCCCCGTCCACCTCCTCTGGCCTCAACCCCCTCCTGAGTCTCCCCCCTCACAATCTTGCCTCCCTCGGGACCCCCAGGCCCCTTCTCTCCTTCTCCTCCATCTATTCCTCCCTCTTGCTCTATCCCTGTCACCCTCTCATCGGCCCTGAGCCCATCTCAGTCAGGTTGTCTGTCTGTCCGTCTGTCTTGGTCTCTTTCTCCCCAGCTCTGTCTGTCTCTCTCTTTCTCCGCGATTACAATTTCTAGTCACACGGCAGTGCAGAGCCAAGCTGTGCCTCAGCTCCCTCCCCCCCTACCCCTCCCTCCTTCTTTCTCTCCTTCTGAACGGGGAGGGCGCCTCTCCTCCCTCCTCCTCAGCCTCCCTTCCCTGCGCCGCCGGGGGGAGGCCTCCCCCTCCCCCGCTAATCAAAGGCTCCGTTATCTAATTAACCCATTGGTTCTGGGCAGCCGAGGAGGCAGCCGAGGAAGGTCGGGGGAAGTGGGGGAGGAAGGTTGCCGGCTGGGCTGCCCAAGAAAGGGGGGTGGTTGGGCCGTGCCAAGCCGGAGCCTCGTGGCACACAGACAGCCTCGTTGGCTGCATGACCGGGCTGGGCCACCGCTGACACCCCCCGCCCTCACTGCCGGCCAAAACCCCCCAGCATCACACCCCCCACCGGGTCTAGGCACACAATCTTGCCCAGGGTTTTCCTGCAGATGCCCCTGTACCCCAGGAACTCCTTCGAACCCCCACCATGCCACACAGCCTTTACTCCAACCCTGATATACCACACCTGATATACCAGCACTGGAACCTGCGCCCTGCACTGTCACCCCTGTCCCGTGGCTGAGGGCCAGCCCCTCTTCATGCCACAAAGACCCCCACCCCTAGAGGCACCCCTCTCCCTTGGACCTTAGCCAGATCCTGACATCCGCCTCCTGACACACTTCTGCAAAATCTGTAGGGCAGCCACGTTCATTCACTCAACTTATCCGTCCATCCATCCGCCCATCCGTCCATCCGTCTATCCATCCGTCCTTCCATCCGTCCATCCATCCATCCATCCATCCATCCATCCATCCATCCATCCACCCATCCATCCTTCCATCCGTCTGTCCAACAAATGTCTACCCAGTCCCTGCTATGTGCCAGACACTGGCCCAGGACACCCACAGGCCACAAAGGCACCTCTCGAGAGTGGGGCACATTGGTGAGTGCCGAGAGGCCTGGGTTTGAGTCCTGACTCTGCTGCCACTTCCCGTGTAACCTCGGGCCGGTGGCTTATTCTCCCAAGCTGCAGTTCCCTCCACTGTGAAACAGGGATAATGAGAGTATCTGCCTCCTAGGGCCGCTGTGGGGATTAAATCGCTAAATCCTCGGTAAAGGGTTCTGTCTTCACAACATATGCGGAATCAGACCCCGGAATCAGAGGATCTTTCTCCCCACGCCCAGGCTACTTCCCTGACCTGGTTCCCATCTCCCTCTTGAACGATTACAGTGTCCTCCCCTCCAGCCTCCCATTCCTACCTTCACCCCCACTCCCTGTGCGTTCCCCATGGGCAGCGAGAGGGATCCTGTCAACACCCCATGGACCCTGCCCCGCCTCCGCTCCACAGCCTTCCACAGCTCCCGTCCCACTCACAGCAGAGGTGAGGACTTCACTGCGGTTTTCAGGCCCCCACTGTCCCCCCAGCTCCTCCTCTGACCTCATCACTTCCCTCCTCCCCCTGCTCACTCGCTGTTTCCAGAACAGGCTGTGCACATCCCAGCCCCAGGGCCTTTGCACCTGCTCTTCCCTTTTCCTGGAATACTCTTCGCCGGTTGTCCACAGGGCTCTTGCCCTGCTCTCTATCAGGTCTGTGCTCCAATGCTACCTTCTCAGTGAGGCCGTCCTGACCGCCCCGCATCAAACAGCACCCCCATCCCTCTCCAGAACCTTCTCTGTTTCGTTTTTCTCCATGACATTTATCAGCATCTGAGCTTTTATATGGGTCTGTGCGCTTGAACGCAAGTTTCCCGAGGGCAGTCAGTTTGTGACTATTTGGTTCCCAGGACCCATAACAGTGCTGGGCACATGGCAGTTGCTCACCAAACACTGGGTGCAGGGATGGATGGGTACGTTATCATCACTGTGAGTCTATTTCCCCCCACGCTCACACACAGATACCCCCACTCTCCGTTCTGCACACCGAGCCAGGCCGCACTGCAATAGCTGCACAATGCAGGCTCCCAGCCCTGGACACCCTCAGTCCCCAGGTCCCCTTCCATCCCAGGAGGCTTGCTGGCAGAGGCAGCACCTTTTTTTTTTTTTTTTTTTTTTTTTGAGACAGAGTCTCACTCTGTTGCCCAGGCTGGAGTGCAGTGGTGCAATCTCAGCTCACTGCAACCTCTACCTCCTGGGTTCAAGCAATTCTCCTGCCCCAGCCTCCTGAGTAGCTGAGACTACAGGTGCCCACCACCACCCCGGCTAATTTTTGTATTTTAAGTTAGAATTGGGGTTTCACCATGTGGGCCAGGCTGGTCTTGAACTCCTGACCTCCAGTGATCCACCTGCCTTGGCCTCCCAAAGTACTGGGATGACAGGTGTGGGCCACCGTACCTGGCCGAGGAAGCACATCTCATGTCAGCTGGACACCAATGTCCCGGGTCACCCTCCATGCCCTGGGTCACCCTCCATGCCCCAGCACCACCCGGATGGCTAAGTCCTAGATACTACACCTCAGGTTCCAAACAGGAGGTCCCCAGCGCAGCTCTGTGCACCCAGAGGAAAGCTACCACTCTGCCCAAACCTCAGATACCACCTGCGTGAGCTACACTCCTGGATATAGCTGCATACTGACAGGGCACCTGGCCCCAGTTGTCCCCAGATAGAGCCCTCTGACCTGGATAACAGGAATGCCGGCTAACCTCATCTCTTCCGCACACACATCTGACTTGCGTGAACTCACTGAATAATGACACCACCAAAGGTGGTAACGTCCAACACAAATCTGGCACTGACTGGGCACCGTTCTGGGAGCTTTACTTGCATTAGCCACTGCAGTTCCCGTCAACCCTCTGAGAAAAGACTGCTGTTACACCCAGTTCCCAGCTAGCAAAGCTGACACACACAGAGGTACTGTTAGTTGCCTAATGCGAAACACACGGCTAGGAAGTGGCCCCTCCTAGGTCGGCCTCGCCAGAGTCCAGGGCCCCCAAAGACCCCCAAGTTTGGCCTGACAACAGCAACAATTCCCATGGAGGTTGCCTCTGTGTTGGGGGCAGGGTGCAGGCAAGGCCACAGGTGTGCTGAACAGCCACCCTTCCTCAGCCCCTGCAGTCACCCGCACTGCACAGGATATCACACGCCTGACACTCCACCACGGCTTCACGCCTGGCTGGCAGAGGCTCCATGGACTGCCCTCTGCCCCTGTGCACCCCTAGTAGTGATGGGAAGTACTGATTACGTGTAGGTGCCATGCTATCCACTCCTCAAGCTGCTGGCTTCTCCCCACGGCCCTGGGAGGAAGGGATGGTTCTTGTGCCCATTTTACAGATTCAGAGGTGAGTGGCACTTGCCAAAGGTTACATAGCCCTCCAGCAGCACTGCGGGCATTGGAACCCCAGGCCCGGAACTTAGCCAGGTCACCACGGTTGCCTCTCCCACCCCAGCTGCCCCAGGAGAGGGCCCATCACAAGGGTACACCTGTTCTCCCTCACCTGGTGCAAGGAACAAGCCAGAGGTGCAGACACAGAAGGACCCCAAAGAGGAGAAGTACGAGGGGCAGAGAGTGGCAGAGTCACAGGGAGACAGACACAGGCATACAAAGGGGCATGAAAGGGGCAGAAGGACAGGAGGCCCTGAGATGGAGCTGAGATCCAGGGGAATGCAGAGGCTGGGAGGGCCTGGGCACTCGAGGCGTGAAGCTGAGTCCTCACCGGCTTCGCCATCCTCCCCAGCCCCAGCTCTGAGAGATCTCGGGCACTGTGCCTGGGAGGATTCAGGCAGATGGCAGATCGGAAACTCGGGGACCCAGGGGAGGCGGGGTGAGGAGAAATGGGAGGCAGGGAACGTTCCTGTCAGGCGCACTCATTTTTTGGGGTGGGGGTGGGGGGGTAAATTCAGACGGCCAGAGGGAAGATAGGAAATTGACTACCATTGCAGCAAGAGGGCTGGAGGTTAGAGTTAGAGAAGAACTTCCCCACTGCGAGGGACTGGGGCAGAAATGGAGCCTGGAGCCCAGAAGGTGGAGAGGGATTGAAGCCGGGGAGGGATGAGCCCTTCTGTCCCTGGAAGCCGGTCCTATGGGAGAGACCTGGGTTCAGGGGGAGGGGACAAGGCAGTGCTGGCGTCAGGGACGGATGAGACTTCCCGCGTGTGTTTTTCTGAGCCAATCCATGTCCTGAATGCTTTCAAAATAAAAGCAGCCCCACAGCTCCAAGAATTGTCAGGCTTCTATGTTTGGAGGTAGAAGAACCTTAGGGAAAGGGCAGTCCAGGCCCCCTAGGGGCTGCTGACGAGGAAGCAGGACTAGGGACTTGGCTCAGCTCACGAGTTTCCGGGGCCACTGGCCACTGGCCACTGGCCACTGGGCAGCAGGACCAACAGGCGGCCCGTGCAGTGGGGGTGCAGTCGGGGTGGGGGTGAGCTGCAGTGGGTGGGGGTGAGGTGGTGACTTGCTTGGAGGGGGGCTGTCCTTTCCCGTGCAGCCACGCCGGCCTCCCCCAGGCTCCTCCCACCCACCAGGCGCCTCCCACCCAGGCTCTTCCCATCCACACCAGGCCCGTTCCCCTGAGGAGACTTTGCCCCTGCTGTGCCCTCGGCCAGCCAGGGGTGTGCTCTTCCTGGGGTCAGGGGGGCTCTGCGTTCCCACGACACCTCCAGGAGGTCTTCTTTGAGCTCCCCCTACCATCCCTATCCCTTGCCCTTCCTTTTCTTCACAGCTCGTGTCACGGCCACCCAGCACCTGATGCTCGGTGATTTGTTCCGGCGTTCATTGCCTGCCTTCCTGCTAAGAGGGGAGCTCCGGAGGGCTTTGCCGGGGCGTTCACGGCTGCATCCTCAGGGCCTGCCACAGCGCTGGCCCCTCCGAGCCTCAGTATTTGCTGCAGGAACGAGCGAGCCAGCGCCCCCTACCGGCAGTTCCTCTGCTGGCACCCGAGGCAAGGAGCCCTGTCTCTAGGGAGGCAAGTGTGGGGGTGGGGGAGCCGCCCGAGGGCTAAGTGAGAGGGTGGGTACAGGGTGGGCCCCGGAACGTCCAGGAGGGAAGCCAGGAGGAGGGAATGTCGAGCTGTTACAGAGGCCGTGGCAATGGGCCGGGGGCGGGGGGGCCCTCCTTCCTCCCACAACCGGCTGTGACAACAGAGAGGCAGGCTCAGCTCTGGTGGGTGAAGGACCCCTCTGAGTGGACTGGAGCGGGGCGGCTGGAGGCCAGGAAGGAGCTGCGCCAGGGGTCCGGGGGTAGAGGATGAGGCCGCGGCTGGAGCCACGGGGATGGAGAGAAGGGAAAGAGTGAACAGATAAAGCAAATTTGTAAAAGTGGCAGAACCTGGAGGCGGTGTAGGAGGTGAGGGAGAGGGAGGAGCCAGGCTCTTCTTATAGATCTGGGGTCAAATTCCAAAAGCCAGAAGAGGATGTGGGGCGGGAAGCAGTTACACGGAGAAGAGAATGCAAAAGTCCCTGCCACGGGCCCCCCAGCCCCAATCTCCACTCACAGGCGGTGCCTCGCTCTGGTCACACCCACAGGGCAGCAGGGGAGCTGGGGACACACCGCCCACCCGGCTCCCGCCCAGTCCCTGGCTGTGCCACCTTGGGCCAGCTGCAGCCTCTCTGATGATGCTGCACGGGGCTGTGGCAAGGGGGCCCAAGTAGGGCCTGGCACACAGCAAGTGACCAACAAGTGACATATAGGACTCGGAGCCTGGCTGGAAGCCGGAAAAAGGAGAAACCTGGGCTCCGACCCCCTGGTGCTGCCAATTTTCTGCTAGGAACAGTACCCTGCGGTCACTCCGTTTCCTCATCGGAGAAATGGGAATTAACAGCAGGTTTCAGAAGACAGGGGGCTGGGAGGGCTGGGTGGGGGGTGGTGGGGAGCCAGGAAGGGCTGAGGTGAGCTATTTACCAGCCAGTGGAGGACTACAGTTGACCCTTGAAGGAGAGGGGTTTGAACCGTGTGGTCCACTTATATGTGGACTTTCTCCTG
Organism: Pongo pygmaeus; assembly: GCF_028885625.2. NCBI lineage: Eukaryota > Metazoa > Chordata > Mammalia > Primates > Hominidae > Pongo > Pongo pygmaeus. The sequence continues at coordinate 56,649,850 of NC_072393.2, forward strand.
CCTCTGCCACTCCCGAGGCAGCAAGACAACCGCCCCCTCCTCCTGCTCACAGCCTACTCAACGTGAAGACAATCAGGGGAGCCCGTTACGATGATACACTCCAGTTAGTGGCTAGTAAATGTATTTTCTCCTCCTTAGCATTTTCTCAATAACATTTTCTTTTCTCTAGCTCACTTTATTGTCAGAATTCAGGATGGAATACATTTAACATGAATGTGTTAACTGACTGTTTATGTTATTGGTAGGGTGTCCAATCAACAGGGCACTATTAGTAGTTAAGTTTTAGGGGAGTCAAAAGTTACATGCAGATTTTCAACTGCACAGGGGGCTGGCACCCCTAGCCCCCAAGTTGGTCAGGGGTCAACTGTATACATATGCACACACACACACACGCACACACACATACATATATATACACACACATACATACACACACACATCACACAAATTTCTGCTGGAGTGCAGTGGCGTGATCTCGGCTCACTGCAGCCTCCACCTCCCAGGCGCAGGTGATCCTCCCGCCTCAGCCTCCCGAGTAGCTGACTACAGGAGTGGACCACTACACCTGGCTAATTTTTTTTGTATTTTTGTAGAGATAGGGTTTTGCCATGTTGCCCAGGCTGGTCTCAAACTCTCGGGCTCAAACAATCCTCCTGCCTCAGCCTCCCAAAGTGCTGGATTATAAGCGTGAGCCACGGCACCTGGCTATATTTCAATATTTCAATGCATCACCATCAAATAGACTCTCTGCAGTGATGCAAATGTTCTCTCCGTGCCGTCCAGCACTGGCGGCCACCGGCCACATGAGGCTATGGAGCACGTGACGTATGTCGAGAATGAACAGGGACTAAATTCTTCATTTGACTTGATGTGACTGTTGGTGCTCACGCGTGGCAGTGGCTGTGGCAGCTACTGTGTTGGACAGCATGGATCTAACCACTGATCCTACTTGGAACTGCTTCTGCCTGAGTCCCTGAAGTGTCGCTCCGTCTGCTCCTTGGCCCTGCCCAGCTACCTCACAGGACTCTTATAGGACTCATGGACAAGCCAGGGAGATCACAGCTGGAGAAACGGAACGTTATGGAGAGTATGAGGCCCGAGCACCTGGCCAGCGCTGCCTTGGTTGCCTGTGCCAGGCCTGAGCTGCGGGAGCCGCCCGCAAGAGCTCATTCAGTCCCCGCAAGGGGCCCATGGCGAAAGCTGCTGCTGCCCATTTTACAGAAGGGCACACTGAGGCACGGTGAGGTCACTGCCATACCCATGGATAGCCAGATTTGGGTAGGCTTTGAGATAAAAACTGAACTTCCAAAAAAAAGAAAAAGAAAAAGAAAAAGAAAAGAGGGCCGGGCGTGGTGGCTCACGCCTGTAATCCCAGCACTTTGGGAGGCCAAGGTGGGCGGATTACCTGAGGTCAGGAGTTTGAGACCAGCCTGACCAACATGGTGAAGTTCCACCTCTACTAAAAATACAAAATTAGCCGTGTCTGGTGGCGGGCGCCCGTAATCCCAGCTACTGGGGAGGCTGAGAAAGGGGAATTACTTGAACCGAGGAGGCAGAGGTTGCAGTGAGCTCAGATGGCGCCACTGCACTCCAACCTGGGCAACAGAGCGAGACTCCGTCTGAAAAAAAGGAAAGAAAAAAACCTGAACTTCCAGGTCCCTGGACTGTGATTCTGTGCTGGGATGGGGCAGCTTAACACCCCTGGACTGAATTCACCCCAGAAGAGAACTGGGCCCTGGCCTGGCATTAGTGGTTTTTACAATAGTATTTGTTGCCAAGGCTCGGGCAGTGGGGCGTGAGAGTGAGTTTGCAGGTGGGGAGGGGCGTGGCCCCAGCCAGCTCTACTCATAGGGGTCCTGCCTAGGAAGGACGCTGATCTGATCTGTTTTCGCTCACAGGGTTGTGCATAGTTATTTTGCTTACAACAAAAGGGTGCTGCTAAAAGTCATAAAAAGCTGAAAACTATGTGAACTGGAGCAATACTTCTCAGACATGAATGTGTGTCCAGCTGTCTGGGAATCTTGTTAAGAGGCAGATTCTGGCCAGGCGCAGTGGCTCACGCCTGTAATCCCAGCACTCTGGGAGGCTGAGGCGGGCGGATCACTTGAGGTCAGGAGTTTTGAGACCAGCCTGACCAACATGGTGAAACCCTGTCTCTAATAAAAATACAAAAATTAGCTGAGCGTTGAGGCACCTGCCTGTAGTTCCAGCTACTCAGGAGGCTGAGGCAGGAGAATCGCTTGAACCGGGAGGCGGAGGTTGCAGTGAGCCGAGATTGCACCACGCACTCCAGCCTCGGTGACAGAGCGAGACTCTGTCTCAAAATAACAATAATAACAAAAAACCGCAGATTCTGCATCGCCATATCTAGGGTGAGGCTGTCATTCTGTTTCCCAGGGGATGCAGGTCTCACAGCAAGGGGTTGAAGGGTCTCTAAGTGCCCATCTCACTCCTATATTCCATTTCGGGATGAAGAATGAAACCCCCTCCTCTCCTCTCCAGAGCTCTGTATAGGGGTGTGGCTCAAGGCGGGCCTTAGAATCAACTAGACCTGGGTTTGAACCTCAGCTGCCACAGTTACTAGCCATGTTGGCTTGCAAAGGGAACTTCACCCCTCAGGACCTCGGTCTGCTCACCTGTAGGTGGGGAAGGTCTGATATCTGTGATGAGTTTAGGGAAATGCCTGGGGCATAAAAGGAAAATGCTCAGTGAACTTATTCCAGGATCCAGAAGATCCTCCTTCTCCTCATCTACCTCATCACACCGTCCTGTGAAGAGGAAGGATGGAGAGGTGGAAAGAGTGTTGGTGTTGAGGAAAACTGGGTTGAAACTCTGGCTGGCCACTTTCTCCCTGTGTCCCCCGCCCCAGGCTCCGCCTTGCAGTCTGTGAAGATAATGACACCTATTAATAGGAACCCCACCTTGTTGGGGTTCCTGGTGACCATGTACAGTGCTTGACACTTAAGTGACAGCTACATTAAAAGTTATCATTTATTCTCGGCCGGGCGCAGTGGCTCACGCCTGTAATCCCAGCACTTTGAGAGGCCGAGACGGGAGGATCACTTGAGGTCAGGAGTTCGAGACAAGGCCGGCCAACACAGTGAAACCCCCGTCTCTACTAAACATACAAAAAATTAGCCAGGCATGGTGGTGCGTGCCTGTAATCCCAGCTACTCAAGAGGTTGAGACAGGAGAATCCCTTGAACCTGGGAGGTGGAGGTTGCAGTGAGCCAAGATAGCACCACTGCACTCCAGCCTGGGTGACAGAGCGAGACTCCGTCTTAAAAAACAAAAAAAGTTATTTATTCTTACAGGTCAGAAGAATAAACAGTTTTTCCATTCCGTGACTCAGCTCCCTCCCCACCCAACCCTGCCACTTCTCTGCCATTGTAAATCCAGCATTTCTGGCTGGATCAAAACCACTCATCTGTCAAGGAGTGGGGGGCCCATGGGATCACATTTGGGGTCTTGCCCTTCCCACAACAAGATCCTACAACCCCCACGTCGGTGAGGGCTGATTCTCTACTGTGAGAATCAGCATGGGGAATCCTTTCCCTTCTGGTGCTTTAGAGGCATAAACAAGATTGAGAACCTGACAGCCCCTAAGTTATAGCAGCTTCAATGCCTTCAAAAGTCTAGACTTGTTGGCCGTGGTGGCTCATGCCTGTAATCCCAGCACTTTGGGAGGCCAAGGCAAAGAGGATCGCATGAGCTCAGGAGTTCCAGACCAGCCTGGGCAACATAGTGAGAACCCCCTCTCTAGAAAAAATACAAAAATTAGCTGGGTGTGGTGGTGCCTGCCTGTAATCCCTGCTACTTGGGAGGCTGAGGCAGGAGGATCGCTTGAGCCCAGGAGGTCAAGGCTGCAGTGAGCTGTGGTTGTGCCACTGCACTTCAGCATGGGTTAGAGAGCAAGACCCTGTTCTCCCCCAACCCCAAAAGTCTAACCTTCTATGAGTGTATTGTTATTAACAATCTAATTATTGTGATTATTAACAATTTTATGGCCGAGTGCAGTGGCTCACACCTGTAATCCCAGCACTTTGGGAGGCTGAGGCAGGTGGGTCACTTGAGGTCAGGAATTTGAGACCAGCCTAGCCAACACAGTGAAACGGTGTCTCTACCATAAAATACAAAAAAAAAAAAAAAAAAAAAAAATTAGCCAGGTGTAGTGATGCGTGCCTGTAGTCCCAGCTACTCAGGAGGCTGAGACAGGAGAATTGCTTGAACCCAGGAGGCAGAGGTTGCAGTGAGCCGAGATCGCGCCACTGCATTCCAGCCTGGGCAACAGAGTGAGACCCTGTCTCAAAAAAAAAATAAATAAAATAGAATTTCCACTTTTAGGGCCCAATGGACCAGTGCATTCTCCTCTCTTGGCCTCAGTTTCCCCCTCTGTAAAGCAATAGCCTCATGGAGGGAGGCGACCTGCAGGGCGGCCCACACCAGGGTTTAGAAATGGCTCTGCCATTTCTAGATGTATTATTTTGGGCAAGGGACCCCACCTCTCTGGGCCTCAGTTTCCCCATCTGTCAAACCAGGGATGATGGCTGTGCCTCCTTGCAGGGTTGCCCGAGGAATACATGGAAAAAATCCACATAAGAGGCTAAGCACTGAGCCTGGCTCGTGGCATGCTCTCAATCAGTTAGCTACGATCATGATCATCTCCAGCTCTGGAGAGAGGGTTCAAGGCAAGGGGAGGGCCAGTCTCCTCTGCATTTACCACCTGGGGCTGGCCTCTCCAGTGGAGCTGTGGCTGCACAGCCTTCTGACCTTTGTTGCAGTGTTTGAACAAGAGCTCTGGGGCCTAAGCTCAACTCCCTGGGCTGGTGCAGCATCTGGGGGGGCACAGTGAGCCTGGGAGTGGCTGGGGCTGTTGCCCCCTCCCGCCCTGCCTCACTCTCTTCCTCCTCTCCAACTAGGTTTTTTTTTTTTTTTTTTTTTTTTCTTTTGGCGATGGAGTTTTGTTCTTGTCATCTAGGCTGGAGTACAACGGCATGATCTCGGCTTACTGCAACCTCTGCCTCCCGGGTTCAAGCGATTCTCCTGCCTCGGCCCCCTGAGTAGCTGGGATTACAGACTCACACCACCACACCTGGCTGATTTTGTATTTTTGGTAGAGACGGGGTTTCACCATGTTGGCCAGGCTGGTCTCAAACTCCCGACCTCAGGTGATCCACCCGCCTCAGCCTCCCAAAGTGTTGAGATGGCGTGAGCCACCATGCCTGGCCTGTCTCTGTCTAGGTCTCTCAACCTCCCACCAGGATCCCAGATACTACCAGACACCCCCCATTCTCACTCTCAGCATCCCTCCTGGGGAACCAGCAGTCCCCTGGGCTCCTGCCTGCCTCCTGCGGTGAGCCCCCACCAGCCCCTCTCGTGGGTCTCCAAGGCAGCCCCTCCACCTCTGCCTGCCATGACAACAGTTGTGCGTGGGTTTCCAGGCAACAAGGGGCATCCTGCCACTCTTCTTACTCTCCTGCCACCCTCTGTCTGGCGGAGCCAGCCCAGCCTCAGGAATTGGGAGTAGAAGGGAAGGGAGGTTCTCCCCAGTGGGGACAGAGGGTCTCCAAACTCAGAGTTAATGAGGTTTCCCGTACCCCGCCAGAGAGGACACAAAGACGTGCCCCCTTCATCCAGCAAGGGTGATGGTGGAGGGACTGCTGCTGGGCTTGAGCGCTGCCAGGCACAAAGGGGAGCCCTGTCCTTTGCACCCCTATCTGGAGGTGAGGCCCTCCCTCTGGAAACAGGGTCCGCATGCCAGGTCCTCTAAGGCAGCCCCTGCTCTCCACCTGCTCTGGGGCCAAATGTGCAGCCTGGTGTACAGAGAAGCCTACCCCTTGCCTACGGGCTGTGATGCCACATGTTGGGGACAAGAGTGTGGGGTCTGTGGCCCACCCCAGCCATCAGCCAGCTGCGAAGGACAGGTTGCAACATGGTGCCTTCATGCAACGCTGACTTTCCAACACTGTGAGGGGCTGGCAGTTTCACAGCAGACCCTGGCCCTGGAGAATGGGTGTGTGCTCTGCGCCCTGGCAGTCTTAAGAACCACTTCTCCCAGAGAAGGATAAGACTTCCTGCTCTTGGCAAGGGAAGGAGGCCATTTAAGTGGAAACAGGGCCCAGTCAAAGTGAGGCTTGGAGTTAGGGCAAACTGATGGGGGGATGAAGGAGGAGGGGCAGAGAGAGGACCTGGCAAGGGAAACCAAGGGAAGGAGAGTGGAGAGGGTGACAGGGCACAAAGACGGAGCAGAGAGGAAGAGGAGCAAACAGCAGAGGTTGCAAACTCCTCTGTCTACGGAGCCCAGCAGGGAAGATGATCACGATGCTGGTTAGAGGGGAGAGTGGGGCGTGGTGGCCCTGCACACCTGAGCACAACCCACAGTTATCCAGGGGGAAGACGATTCCAAAAGCTGACAGTCTAGATTTTTATGCGAAATCTCTAATTTAAACAATGTTGGCAACAAATTAAACATGTTGAAAGCACTGGGGGAAAATAACCCTCTTGGGCCGCCGGAGGACCCCAGTGTAAGTGAGTCCTCAGGGATGTGGGGAGAGGGAGCCACCGGAAAGGAGCAGGGGAGGCGGGGAGGCAGACAGGCTGCAGGAACAGCAGCGAGAGGTGAGGGCGAGTGACACAGAGGGACAAAGAAGAGAGGCACAGAGAGCGGTGTCGAGCAGACAGAAATAGAGGCAGGTTTCACAGCAGATGGGTGGGAGAGGGAAAGACTGATGAATGAGTCCACAGACTAGACAGATGGGCCAGGCCAGCAAGACACGGGGCTGGGAGGGCGAAGGGTCAGTCCCAGGGAAGATGAGGGGAGATGGATAGGCGAGACGGCTTGACAGAGACAGGAGGTCCAAGTGACACCTTGAGACAGATGCCCGGCCAGAGAGAGTGGGGTGGGAAGGGGTGAAACATAGGCAGAGAGGATGGAGAGAGAGAGCCAGTGTGAGCTACACAGCAGGTGTCCTAGCAGGTGAGACAGGTGAGACAGGTGATTGAGGGGGTGGGGACCCTGGCAAGAAAGCAGGGCCAGGGTTCCGGAAGGGACTGAGGATTCAGCGGCCACCACCCCCCCAATCCCCAACCCACAGCACCTCTGCCTGAAGATCGGCCTCTCTGCATGGGCCCTGAGGGTGTGTGTGCGGGCACATGTGTGCACAGCCTCTGCTTGTGAGAGATGCCAGCGCCCTCTGACACCTGATGTCTTAATTCTGCTGACCTCTCGGACGGTGAGGAGGTCCCTGAGGAGCCCCATGGCGAGAGGAACACTCTCCGGGCTGTCTCTGAGTGGGATTAAGGGTGACTGCTGGAGCCCGATGGGGCTGGCCCTCCCTGCAGTGCACAGACGTGCCCCCCACGCTGGCACTAGGTTTGGTGTGTGCGCAGCTCTGTGACTGTCTTAGCGGCACCTGGGGCTGCATCTCTGTAGCTCTGGGGCCACCTCCGTGCCTTTTGCCTTGTGTCTGTCCGTGAGCGTGAGGCCACGAGGCCACAGGACCAAGAGGCAAGGGCCTCCTACCTTTGTCTCTCCCTCCAGGTCTGTGTACGAAGGACTGTGTGTGTCTCTGTGTGACACACGACTACAGGTCTGGGGACTGCTCCCTGTCTCTCCTGACCACTGGCTGACTGAGTGTGGGGGCTGCGTCTGCAACTGGGCCTCTCTGGTTCCACATCGGGGTCTCTGGCTGCCAGTGAATGACTGTGTGCTCGTGTGTGTGTGTGTGTGTGTGTGTGTGTGTGTGTGTACCTGCCAGGGGAATCTTTGCCTCCATGTGCCCCGTGTCTTCCTCGCACGCTCCCACTCTCTGTCGCTGACTTGGGGTCCCTCTGACAAGTCAGAAGCGGCCTCTAATCCCCCAGAACTCTGGTGGCCAGTGTCCCCCGGCTCCCTGCTGGCCCCAGCAGGCACCCCGTGGGTCTGCCCCGCCCTCCCTGAGTCTGTGGCTCCCTGCGTCTCTGCCTCACCCGCGTGTCTGCTCTCTGGGTGGGAGTGGCGTGTGTCCCTGGCTCCCCGACTCTTTCTTTCGGAAATTAAGTGAGTAACTCCGTGACTCCGTGCTGATGCCCTAATTGCCTGTATGTCTGTTTCGGAGGCTGGGTCCCTTCTCTCCCTCTGTGCCTCTTTCCCTGGCTCCCACCCTTCCCTTCCTTGTGTCTCTCTCCCCGCCTTTCGGCGGCTTCACTCTCTGTCCCTCCTTTCTCTGTGTGCGTTTGGACAATCTGGTGGCCAGGAGGAGAGGAGCCCCAGGGAGGAGGAGGAAGGTGGGAAGGGGAAGTGGAGGCTGCGGAAAGGCAGGTTAGAAGGCGAAGGCTGCGGAAGATGCTACAGGAAGAGGGAGGTGCGGTCCTGGCCGCGGTCCGGGGGTGGGGGGCGGGAGTTTTCAGGCTCCTGGACCAGGAGAGAAGCCGGCTCCGGCTACTCCCAGCTGCCTGGAGCCCGAGTTCCTGTCTGGCGGCTGCGCGGCCGGGACTTGGGATGTGAGGCGCATAGCAATGGGGCGCTGCGGAGGCGCCACTGCAGCTCCCAGCTGGAGAGGGGGGCGGGGAGGGGGCCGAGGGGCAGCCCCGAGGCTCCCTTCCCCCTCCCCGTTCCCAGCTGGGCTCTCCCCACGGGAATTCCCCACCCCGACAGAAAGTCACCAGAGGCTGCGGGGAGGGGGCAGGGAGGAGGGGAGGGCGCCTAGGAGGAGAGCAGAGGTGAGGAGGTCTGGGGAAGGAGATGGGGGTCCAGAGAGGAGGCGAAGGGGTGGAGGGGTGGGTAAGAGGCCATCCTGGGCTCTGGAGACTCGAGTCCTGGAGAGAGACTGGCTGGGCCCCTGGCAGGACAGGACCCCAGGGAGGCAGGGGCATAGAGATGGGGGAAACCCTGAGGGCCCGGGATTGGTGGTGAGTTGGAAGGAGACGTTCCCAAAAGGAGAGAGCTAGGATTGGAGGGGGTCTGAGATTGGGGAGTACTATGGGGTGAGGAGACAACGATGGAGGGGGTCTCTGGGTGAAGAAAGGTCATAGAAGGATGTTTCAGAGAGTGATGGGCTAAGGAGAAGGCGACTGGGGGTGTTGGGGAGAAAGGGGAGAGGCTGGGGTGCAAGGCCCAAAGAGGGGCGGGGAAGAAGTGGGAGGAGGGAGCTGGAGGAGAGGGCGGCTGAAGTGAGGGTCTCCTGGACAGAAGGTCTGGAGAGGGATATCTGGGGGATTGTCAGAGATGGGGGTTAGAGAATCCTGAGGAGCAGGTGCCGTGTCTTAGAAGGTCCTAGAAGAGCAGGTGTGAGGGTCGGAAGCCTGGGGAGGAGGCAGCAAATGGGGGGCGGGGGTCTCCAGGAGGAGAGGTTTCCAGGGGGGGAGGGCGGAGGGAGGTGGGAGAGGCAGTGGTCCTGGAAAGACACGTGCTCAAGGATAGAAGGCCCCAAAGCCTAGTGGGGTCAGGGAACGGGGGTCTTGGAGAGAGGGAGGGGCAGGGGTCCGAGCCGCTCACCAGGAGAGGCGGGGTGACCCCAGAGGGAGAAGGGCTGAAGACTGGGGAGGGGGTTGTCTCACTCCCCAATCACCCCCTCCGTCTTTCCCATTTTCACTTCCCAAACTCCCCGGTTCTCCCCGGTTGCCACGGCAACCGCTCTTGCCAGGCGCGGTCACCAAGGAAACCCCGTGCCCGCCTCTCCCCCCTCCCCATCACTGGCGTGCCCCCCGCACCCCAAGCAGCAGCGGTGTGGAGGGTGGGAGGGGCCATGGGGAGAGGAAGAACCTGGACTCCCGCCCCAGAAAGGGGGGTCCGGACCTACGCCCGGAGAGCCCCCCACCCTGAGCCTACTTCCTCAGCCCCACAGCTGGATACGCAGCGACCGCCGGACGCACCCCCCACAACCTGTCCCCAGGCAGCGGCGACAACCCCCTCCCACAGCACAGAACTCGCCCGGCCCGGAGAACCCCCACCCAGTCGCCTCCCCCACCGGCTTCTGCCTCCCATTAGGCCCCGCCCCCTGTCCTCTGCCATCCCCCCCATCTCGGAGGAGGCCTAAGACCACTGTCCCCCAATTAGCGAATGCCCCCCACCCACCCCCCGCGGTTCCGCCTCCGGCCCCCGCCCCCGACCCGTGCCCCTTGGCGGCTACTCACAGCGAGGAGAGGGGTTCCTTCCGGGGGGCAGCATGCCCGGCCCGTGGGGGGAGGACCCCCCCAATGAGGCTCAGGAATTTGGGGTGCAAGGCCCGCTGCGGGGAGGCGCGGGGGGCGGGGCTGCGGCCGGGCCTGGAGCCTCTCGCGCTCTCCCCCCTCCCCGGCTCCTGGGTGGGGAGGGGGCTTCCGCAGGGCGGCGGTGGGGCTGGGGGGGCCGCTCTGCCTCCTCGCCTCGCGCCCGCCTGCCGTCCGGCCCGGCGCCCTCGCCTGCCGCCCGCCTTCCTTCTTGCCTTCCTTTCTTTCCTTCTTTCTTTCCTGGCTTCCTTCCTTCCAGCCTTCCTTCCTTCCTTCCTCCCTCCTCGGGCCCGCCGGCGCCGCTCTCCCCCCACCCCACCCCCCCCCAGGCCCCGGCCCCGGCCCCGGCCCCCGCCTCGGACGGTGCGGCAGCGACCGAGAGCAGCCGAGAGCGGCGGAGACGGGAGCGGAATACTGATGATGGTGGGAGCGGGCGGGCGGAGGGAGGGAGCAGGGAGGGAGGCCCGGGAGGAGAGGAGGGGGGAGAGAGGGAGGGGAGGGAGGGCAGCGTGGAGAGGGAGGAAGGAAAGAGGGGGGAAGAACCGGAGAGGATGGGAGAGGGAGGGAAGAAAGGAGAGGGAGACGGGAGGGAAGGGGAAGGGGGGAGGAAAGAAGAGGGAAGGGGAGGAAAGAAGGAAGGAAGTGGGAAGGGGGTGGAAGAAAGAAGAGGGGGAGAAAAAGGGGAGGGAGCAGGGGAGAGAGGAGGGAAAGGGGAGAGAGTGTGGGAGGGGAGGGGGTAACTCCTGCAATAAGGTCCTGGATGAAGGCGAGTGGAGGGCGGGAGAGCAGGGGGAATGGGTAGAGGAGGAGGAAAGGAGGGAGAGGAGGAGTGGAGGGAGAGATGGGTAGAGAGATGGGCAGGAGAGGCCCAGGGGCAGGGAAGTCGGGGGAAAGAGGAGGTAGGGAAGGCCTAACTTTGAGGGCTGCAGGGGACAGAGGGGCCTGGAGGGCGGCGGGGGCTGTGGGGAGAAGAATGGGGGGTGCGGTGTGTGTTGTCAGGAAGAGCAGGGGAAGCTGGCAGGACCCGGAAGAGGCAGGAGGATCTAAGTCGGACAGAGATGAGAGGATGGAAGAGGGAGGGAAGGACCCGTCTGGGGGAGGGGGGAGGAGAAAGATCTCGGGGGAGAGGAGAGAAGCTGGGGAGCTGGAGCTTTGAGGGCCCAAGACTGGGTGGCAAGAGCCTGGGGAGTAGACAGAGTGGGGGAGGGGACAGAGGGCCTTTCTTGAACCCCGCTGTATGCCCGCTTCGTCAGCCCCTCCACCTCATGAAGAGAAGAACCTTCAAACCCATTTTCCAGAAGAGACCATTGAGGCTCTTGGAGGAGCCAGGATGGGGTTTGAATGCAGTCCTGGGCTAGGGGTACCCTGAGGGAGATGGAGAATAGGTCAGTTCCTAGCTTTCTTCCCTGGTCCAGACCTGGCAGGTGGAGGCGCCTGGGAGGGGCAGAGGGCACAGCCTGCAGCCTCCCTACTCACTCTCCTCTCACCTCCCCCAGGTGTTGGCAGCGGGTGCTGGGGACGCATTTAGAGCTGTGAAGCTGAGCTACATCTTGGGTGCAGGGAGGGGGAGGGCGGATGCAGAGGCCTCTGGGAGGTCACCGTGACCCTCCCCTCTACCTCCCGGGTCCACTACCCCAAAAGCTTGGGCCCCAAGGAAGGGGGACATCGGGAATCAGGGGCAGAGAAACCCAGAAGGAGAGGTAGCCCCTGTCCAGGACACTGAAGAGCCTTCCGGATATTAAAATTAGCACAGAAGTTTCATCCCTTCCTTGTTATCCCCCAAAACGCTGACTAATAACTGAGGACTCAGGAGAGAGAGAAGAAAGATGAAGTTTCCTTCTTTCAGTGCCAGGGGACCCGGGACAGACTCTCCCTCTTCCCCTTCTTGGAGAGCCCCAGGGAGGGAAAGTGTGGCCGTACCCCCGCAGGCAGAGCCTGGGGAGAGTCGGGGTTGGAAGCTGGAAGGAAAGTGGGCCAGACGCATCTATAATGAGCCAGGGTTCCCGAGAGAAGCCAGGTCACAGATGGGTTCGGAAGAGGCGGTTTCGGGTGGGCACTGGTGGGTGCTGAGCCCCGAGAGCTGCCGAGAGGGGAAACTGAGAAGGGGCTGGGCAAGGGCCAGGGAGTGGCAGGTGGCTGTGGTGCTTCGGGTTTCACCCGCCCCTGGCGCCGCTCAAGTCTAGTTCGCGAGACTGGACCAGTGAATGTGTGTGCGCACCAGGGTCCAGCACAGAGTAGGCCAGGACCAATGGTAACACCAGCAAAACAGAATCACATGGTGGCAGCCCGCGGTTCCTGCTGGTCTCCCACAGGCCAGATGCTGTGCCCAGCACCTCACAAGCGTGGCATCCATCCTGCAACCATGCGGTACTAACTCCTAGGGATGGTGGTACCTGGTGGGCACAGGTGAGAGCAGGCCCCTGATGAGCCCCGAGTTAACCCTTTGATTACAAGAGGGTCTCGGCTGGGCATGGTCGCTCACACCTGTAATCCCAGCACTTTGGGAGGCCAAGGTAGGAGGATCACTGGAGGTCGGGAGTTCGAGACCAGCCTGGCCAACATGGTGAAACCCCATCTCTACTAAAAATACAAAAATTAGCCAGGCATGGTGGTGCGCGCCTGTAATCCCAGCTACTCGGGAGGCTGAGGCACGAGAATCACTTGAACTTGGGAGGCCTCCAGAGGTTTCAGTGAGCCGAGATCACATTATTGCACTCCAGCCTGGGTGACAGAGCGAAACTCAGTCTCAAAAAACAAACAAACAAACAAACCAAGAGGGTCTCGGGTGAGAGGCCAAGCCATGTCAGGTGGGGCTGTTAGAGAAGCAGGGAAGTATTCCAATATTTTAACAACCAGCGAACCCTCTTGGTCCATGCAGCCTAAGTCTCAGCCCTGCCTGGAGGGTATGACTGCCCCTGTTTTACTGAAGGAGAAATGATTTGCCGTCAACACCCAGAGCTCATCAAGGGCCTTCAGCACCGGGCACTGTTCAGGGCCTTGAGAGCCCAGCCGGAGAACAGTAAGGAGACAGCCCCTGTCCCCGCGGAACTGACCCTCCAGCAGAGAGGATAACTCAAGGTCCTATTTCCAAGAGCAGTGTGAGCAATGAAGAAAGTAAGAGGACAATTAGGGAGGAGAGAAGTTGGTGGGAGGTCAGGAGGACAGACTTGAGGTGATCACGGGAGGCCTCCTGAAGGAGGTGTCTTTTGTGCCGAGGCCAAAATAAGGAGACAGCTCATTGCATGCACAGGGGCAAGCACCTGGGGCAGAGGCCCCCAGATGGCAGCAAGCTGGGCCCGTTTGAGAGATGGGAGCGAGACAGGTGTGGTGTGGAGGAAGAAGAGAAGCAGAGTGGAAAAAGATGAGGATGCGGCCCCAGGTTTGGCTCAAACACAAAACCAAACCTTAACGCTCCCCACCATCCCGTAAACCTTGCCCTAAGGCTTAACTCCAATCTCCCACTCAGGTGACTGTCCTGAGCAACTGGAATACTGATCCTCATTTTTCATTCATGTTGTCAACATGGATTGGGGCCTCTGATGTCCCAGAAATGGTATTAGGTAAGAGACAGGGACAGTGACCCTCCACAGTAATGAGTGCTCAAAGGTATTTTCACCATTTCAAAAAATAAAATCAAAAAACAAAAACAGACAAAAAAAATGGAAGTTGTACATTTCTTTCGGGATGGGATTTCAGAGGTTAAATTTCAAATTTCTTTGCTTCGGACTGTAAAAAAAAATTATCCACTCAGTGTGTTCACTGCCTGTCTCACCCCAATCAGAAGCTATGATTGGCAGTTTGGTATACCTTTGATAAATAAAACATGGGAAAATGAATGAACTTTTCACTTAATGTAGTTTGCTTTGCTCAGAAAAATCTCTCAAAGTGGGACTCATTGGGGACAATGGCTAAAGGAATCACAGCCACTCTGGTGTTCCTGTATTTAGTTCCACACAGTTGCACTGGACAACTCCCAGGCACCTTTCACCTGGGCTGTGATATAACAAGACTGCCACCCACAATAGGAGGCTCTGGGAAGGCGGCTCACACCACCATGGGTGCTAAGCTGCTTGGCCTTATGCCTTACCCCAATTCTCCTTTTTTATTTTTTATTTTTTTGAGACAGGGCCTCGCTCTGTCACCCAGGCTGGAGTGCAGTGGTGCGATGTTGGCTCACCGCAACCTCCACCTCCCATTCTCGTGCCTCAGCCTCCGAGTAGCTGGAACTACAGGTGCGCACCACCATGCCAAGCTAAGTTTTGTATTTTTAGTAGAGATGGGGTTTCACCGTGTTGGCCAGGCTGGTCTTCAACTCCTGGCCTCAGGTCATCCGCCTGCCTCAGCCTCCCAAAGTTCTGGGTTTACAGGCATGAGCTGCTGCACCCAGGCCCTTACCCCCAATTCTGACCATCACTAACTGCTATGATCTGAATATGTTCCCCCAAAATTCCTATGTTGAAACTTAATTGCCAATGTGACAGTATTAACAGGTGGGTCCTTTATGAGGTGATTAAGTTGCAAGGATAGAGCCCTCATGAATGTCATTAGTGACTTTATTTATTTATTTTTTTATTGGAGATAGTCTCGCTCTGTCACCCAGGCTGGAGTGCAGTGGCAAGATCTCTGCTCATTGCAACCTCTGCCTCCCGGGCTCAAGCAGTTCTCGTGCCTCAACCTCCCAAGTAGCTGGGACTACTTGCCCCTGCCACCAAGCCAAGCTTTTTTTTGTATTTTAGTAGAGACGGGGTTTCATGATGTTGCCCAGGGTGTCTCGAACCCTGAGCTCAGGCAATCCATCCATATCAGCCTCCCAAAGTGCTATGATTACAACCATGAGCCACCACGCTTAGCTGCATTAGTGACTTTATAACAGAGGTTTGGCCAGGCACAGTGGCTCAGACCTGTAATCCCAGCAATTTGGGAGGCTGAGGTGGGAGGATCACTTGAGCCCAAGAGTTTGAGAGCAGTCTGGGTAATACGGCAAAACCCATAAAAAATACAAAAAATTAGCCAGTATAGTGGCATGTGCCTGTAGTCCCAGCTACTCAGGAGGCTGAGACGGGTGGATGGCTTGAACCTGGGAGCTGCTGGTTCCAGTGAGCTGAGATTTCACCACTGCACTCCAGCCTGGGGGACAGAGTGAGATCCTGTCTCAAACAACAACAACAACAAAACAACAAAAAAACCCAGAAGTTTGAGTGAGCTATATTCCCTTTTGCTATGTGAAGACACAGCAAGGAGGCACCATCTATGAGGAACAGCTCTTCCCCAGACACTGAATCTGCTGGCGCCTTGATCTTGGAATTCCCAGCCTTCAGAACCGTGAGAGAAAATTCCCATTGTTTATAAATTACCCAATCTAGGCCGGGCGTGGTTGTTCGCACCTGTAATCCCAGCACTTTGGGAGGCCAAGGTGGGCGGATCACTTGAGGTCAGGAGTTCAAGACCAGCCTGGCTAAAATGGTGAAACCCTGTCCATCTCTACTAAAAATACAAAAGTTGGCTGAGCATGGTGGTGGGTGCCTGTAATCCTAGCTATTCAGGAGGCTGAGGCAGGAGAACTGCTTGAGCCCAGGAGGTGTGGAGGTTGCAGTGAGCCAAGATTGTGCCACTGCACTCCAGCCTGGGCAACAGAGCAAAACTCTGTCTCAAAATAAATAAATAAATAAATAAATAAATAAATAAATAAATAAAATTACCCAATCCAAAGTATTTTTCTGTAGCAGCCCCAATGGACGAAGACACTGTGCCTGTAATCCAAACCCTAACCCTCACTGTTAGGAGAGATGAGTGGCCACTGAAACAGAAGCACAGAGCTGGGTGCTCCATCCTCACAGCAGGGTAACATCCCTATTGCCCGCTTGTCTGGTTTCCAGAACATCTGTATTTGTCCTGAGTCAGTGTGACAGGCTACATTTCCTGAAGATGGCTGTGATCATCACCCCGTCCCTCAGGCTCTTCTTACGATGAGACTGACACTTTCCCCATCTCATCCCATCAAAGTGCTGATTGGCAGTGAGGTATACCTTGATAAATAAAAGCCCTTGAAACTGGGAGGGCTTTTGTGACTTTTTCAACCAATGGCCTGTGGCCGCCAAAAAGATGTAGTTTCTGCTTTATTTGCTAAAATATTAACTCCAGCCTTTGGCAGCTCTATGAGCTGACTGACTGCCCTGAGGTAGTTACGCTGTGAGGCGGCTCAGACTAACCTGATATAGTTGGGTATTTTTTTATTTTTTTTATTTTTTGAGGCAGTGTCTCACTCTGTCACCCAGGCTGGAGTGCAGTGATGCAATCATGGCTTACCACAGCCTTGACCCAAGGGGTTCAAGTGATCCTCCCACCTAAGCCTCCCAAGTAGCTGGGACTATAAGTATGTGCCACCACACATGCCTAATTTTTAAGCTTTTTGTAGAGATGGGGTCTCACTATGTTGCCCAGGCCGATCTCAAATTCCTGGGCTCAAGCTGTCCTCCTGCCTTGGCCACTCCAAGTGCTGGCATTACAGGCATGAGCCACAGCTGGCCAAGTTTAGATACTTGTCCCTTCCAAATCTCATTTAGAAATGTGATCCCCAATGTTGGAGGTGGGGCCTGGGGGGAGGTGTCTGGGTCCCAGAGGCAGACCCCCTCATGAATGTCTTGGTGCCATTCCTGCAGCAATGAATGAGTTCTTGCTCTATTAGTTCACTGAGATCTAGTTGTTAAAAAGGGCCTGGTGCCTCCCTCCTCACCGTCTTTTTTGCTCCTTCTCTCACCATGTGACATACCAGCTTCCCCTCCCCTTTCACCCTCTTCTATGATTGAAAGCTTCCTGGCCGGGTGCAGTGGTTCACGCCTGTAATCCCAGCACTTTGGGAGGCTGAGGTGGGAGGATCGCCTGAGGTCAGGAGCTGGAGACCAGCCTGGCCAACATGGCAAAATCCCATCTCTACTAAAAACACAAAAATTAGCCAGGCATGTTGGCATGCACCTGTAGTTCCAGCTACTTGGGAGGCTGAGGCAGGAGAATTGCTTGAACCCAGGAGGTGGAGGTTGCAGTGAGCCAAGATCTCACCACTGTACTCCAGCCTGGATCACAGAGCAAGACTCCATCTTAGGAAAAAACAAAAACAAAAACAGAGTATCACTTATGACGTTTTCTTGCCAAGAGCATTTAAAGTAAATCTAATTAAGCCCCAAGACCTATGGTTCCCAAACTAGATGCCAAGACACCCTGGAGGGAATACAGCAAATTCATAGCAGACCACAGCAGTGCCGTGCTGGTAAACGTTTACCAACCGGTTCTCAACATTCGGTAGAGAAGAGATGTACTTTTTTTGCTTCTCTTTGGAAAGCCAGCACTCGCTGGCCCCAGCACACAACTGGTTACAGGATCTTTAAATTTTTCAAGTGAAACAGTGGTGGTTGACATCTCTCAGACACCACCATGACCTCATGGCTTGGGATAGTCCACAGTTTCAACAGTAGATCATGCTGCATTTGGGGGATGATATTATCTCTGTGAAGCTGAGTTTTTGGCAGTTCCATGATTAAAAGCAAGCACTATCTGTTTGTGGAACAGGAAAGGAGGGTGGTGGTGTCCAATCTGATTCCAAAGTGTGATAGGTTGTACAGTGCCCAACAGGTGCGTATACCCTATTAGTAAGTAATCAGTGCCATTTAAGACTGAAATAAAGGCCGGGCACGGTGGCTCATGCCTATAATCCCAGCACTTTGGGAGGCCGAGGGGGGCAGATCATTTGAGACCAGGAGTTCGAGACAAGCCTGGCCAACATGGCAAAACCCATTGGTGAAACCCCGTCTCTACTAAAAATACAAAAAGTAGCCAGGTGTGGTGGCGCACACCTGCAGCCTCAGCTACTCTGGTGCCTGAAGCAGGAGGATCACTTGGACCCCAGAGGCGGAGGTTACAGTGAGCTGAGATCGCACTCCAGGCTGGGTGACAAAGCAAGACTCTGTATCAATTTTAAAAAAAAGGATGAAATGAAATATTTTTTCTTTCAATTTGTGTGCATTACTTTTTCAACTGGTGCTAAGTTGCTAGAACATAATACTTCTTAAGTTGTATGAACACAACTACTTAATAACGGAACCACCAAGTATTTCTTTCTGGGTCAGGGACACCAGGAGAAAATGACTGAGGTGCTATGAACTGAGAATGTGGGGGAACCTCCGCACGAGCTCTCATGTCCATCTACAGGAATTAGGAGAGAGAAACAAGCTGGAAGACACTGTGAAGGAACAATCAGGCAAATCCAGAATGTGGGGCATTCTAGGAGACAACCAGCCTGGTCCCTCCAAAAAGTCACCATGATGGGGCAGAGAAACTGGCTGGAGTGGTTGCTCTAAATTAAAATAGATTAAGGAGATATAACTACCACATGCAATGCTTGAGCCTTGCTTGGATCCTGGTTTGCAACATTTCTTTTTTCTTTTTTTTTTTTTTGGAGATGGGGTCTCACTTTTTTGCTTAAGCTGGAGTGCAGTGGCGCAATCATAGCTCACTGCAGCCTCCAACTCCTGGGCTTAAGTGAGCCTCCTGCCACAGCCTTCTGAGTAGCGGGGATTACAGGCAGGTGCCACCACACCTGGCTAATTTTTTTTGTTGTTGTTGAGATGGAGTCTCGCTCTGTCGCCCAGGCTGGAGTGCAGTGGCACAATCTCAGCTCACTGCAACCTCCACCTTCCAGGCTCAATCCATTCTCCTGCCTCAGCCTCCCAAGTAGCTGAAACTGCAGGCGCACACCACTATGCCTGGGTAATTCTTTTTCTTTTGTATTTTTAGTAGAGATAAGGTTTCACCATGTTGGTCAGGCTGGTCCCAAACTCCTGACCTGAAGTGATCTGCCCGCCTCAGCCTCCCAAAGTGCTGTGATTACCAGTGGCAGCTACTGCACCTGGCTAATTTTTAAACCTTTTTTTTTTTTTTTTTTTTTTAGAGATGGGGTCTTGCTATGTTGCCCAGGCTGGTCTTCAACTCCTGGCCTCATGTGATCCTCCTGCCTTGGCCTCTCAAAGCACTAGGATTATAGATATGGCCCACTGTGCCCAGCCCATAGTATGTTTTAAAAGTCCTAAAAGACAATCTCTGGACAAGTGGGATAATGTGAATTTGGACTCGATCTTAGAAGCACTAGGGAATTAAGTTTACTCTTCTTGGGTGTGATATTATATAATATTGTAGTTATGTAGGAGAATGTTCTTATTCTTTCTTTTTTTTTTGATTTTTGTTTTTGAGACAAGGTCTCACTCTGTTGCCCAGGCCGGAGTGCAGTGGCACAGTCTTGGCTTGGTGTAACCTCTGCCTCCCAGGTTCAAGCCATCTTCTCTTTTCAGCCTCCTGGGTAGCTGGGACTACAGGTGTGCACCAACATGGCTGGCTAATTTTTGTATTTTTTGTAGAGTTTCCTCATGTTTCTCTACATTGCCCAGGCTGGTCTTGAACTCCTGGCCACAAGCGATCTGCCTGTCTCAGCCTCCCAAAGTGCTGGGATTACAGGCATGAGCCACCACGTCTGGCCTAGAATGTTCTTATCTTAGGAGATTCGTATGGAAGCATTTGCGTCTGCAACCTCTTCTCAAATCATTCAGCATCTCGAATATTAACGATGGAATCAAAGTGGTGGGCATATGGATGCTCAATGTTTTTTTCAACTTTCTGGATATATGACATTTTTCATAAAAAATTTGGGGGAGATTCATCTGAGAGAAGTCACATTTAGGGCAGGTTGTTGCTTGCAATTAACCACTCCCCTCCTGCATAAACGCTTTTCCCTGTCTGCACCAGCATTTAAGATTTCCCCAGTATCTCCTGTCTTAAAGAGGAACCACCCCATCATGCCCTCCTCTGACACATCTCCCTGCAGTGACCACCCCCTTCTCTTGTTCTTCTCAGCAAAACTTCACAAAAGCTACCTCTCCTTCTTCATCTCATAGTCCCTCTGCAAACACCAGCTGGGTTTCTGCCTCCCACCCCCGACCAAGCTGTCCTTGTCCAAGGCCACCAATGGCCTCCGCACTGCACATTCAATGGCCACTTCTCTATCCCCATCCCACTCTTCCACTTGGCAGCACTGGCCACAGAACCTCCTGGAAACCAATGTCTTTTCACGGCTTCAGTGACTTCCAGCCCTCCTCACTTTCCTCCTCTTTCACCTGGCTGAGCCTTCTAGGACTTGTCTGCCAGTTCCCCTCGTTTGCTTGCTCCCTAAATGTGGGAGGAAAGCCACTGGATCCCAGTCCTCTTTGTGCTCTGTTCTCTACCCCTAGGTGACCCAGTTCTGTGGCTTTAAACCCAGACAGCCGGGCCAGGCGTAGTGGCTCAGGCCTGTAATCCCAGCACTTTGGGAGGCAGAGGCGGGCAGATCACTTGAGGCCAGGAGTTCGAGACCAGCCTGACCAACATGGTGAAACCCTTTCTCTATTAAAAATACAAAAATTAGCCGGGTATGGTGGTGGGCGCCAGTAATCTCAGCTACTCGGGAGGCTGAGGCGGGAGGATCACTTGAACCCGGGAGGTGGAGGTTGCAATGAGCCAAGATCGCACCACTGCACTCCAGCCTGGGTGACAGAGTGAGACCCTGTCTCAAAAAACAAAACAAACCAAACAAACAAACAAAAAATCCAGGCAGCTGATGACTCCCCAGTATGGGTGTCCGACTCTGAACTCTGTGCTGAGCTCCTCCTGCAGGTATACAAATGGCTCCTTGACATCTCTTCTTAAATGTAACAGCCAAAGTTGGGCTCCTGACTCCCGGCCCCTGCCCACACACACTTGCTTTGCTTCCAGTCTTCCTTATCTTAGTAAACTGTACCATCCTCCATTCAGCTGTTGACCTAAAGACGTAGAAATTGTTCTTGATGGCACTGTTTTCTCACTCCCTCTGTCCAATCCATCATCCAGTGACTCAACCTTTAAAATACATTTCCAAGCATCCCTTCTTTTCATCCCTTCTGGCACCACGGTAGCAAAAGCCACCATCCTCTCTCCCGTGGCCAACTGAAGGCCTCCTCCCTGGCCTTACTGCTTTTTTTAATTGTTGTTGTTTTTGTTTTTTTGAGATGGAGTCTCACTCTGTCGCTCAGGCTGGAGTGCAGTGGCGTGATCTCAGCTCACCGCAACCTCCATCTCCTGGGTTCAAGCTATTCTCCTGCCTCAGCCTCCCGAGTAGGTGGGATTACAGGCACCCGCCCCCACGCCCGGCTAACTTTTGTATTTTTAGTAGAGATGGAGTTTCACCATATTGGTCAGGCTGGTCTTGAACTCCTTACCTCAAGTGATCCACCCATCTCGGCCTCCCAAAGTGCTGGGATTACAGGTGTGAGCCACCATGCCCAGCCTAGCCTTATTGCCTTTGCTCTTGCCTCCCTACAATCCATTCTCCACACAGCAGCCAGGGTGAAACTTGTTGAAAAACGAAATCAGGGCCGGGTGCAGTGGCTCACACCTGTAATCCCAGCACTTTGGGAGGCCGAGGCGGGTGGGTCACGAGGTCAGGAGATCGAGACCATCCTGGTTAACACAGTGAAACCCCGTCTCTACTAAAAATACAAAAAAAAAAAAAAATTAGCTGGCCGTGGTGGCGGGCACCTGTAGTCCCAGCTACTCAGGAGGCCGAGGCAGGAGAATGGCATGAACCCGGGAGGTGGAGCTTGCAGTGAGCCAAGATTGCACCACTGCACTCCAGCCTGGGCAACAGAGCAAGACTCCATCTCAAAAAAAAAAAAAGAAAAACGAAATCAGATCACATTAACCTTCAACTTAAAACACTTGGAGGACTTCTCACTGCATTTGGGATTCATTCCTCCTTCCCATGACTGCTGAAGTCCTGAGCGGTCTCAGCCCTGATGCTGCCACACCCTCACCTCCCACCTCTCCCCACTCCAGCTTCTCCAGGACAGTGTGCTCATTCCCACCACAGAGCCTTGGCACCTGCTCCTCTCTGCCGGCACGCTCTTCTCCCACATCGTTACGTGCTGGCTTCTGATTTTCAGGTTTCAGTTCAAATATCACCTTCTCAGAGGGGCCTTCCTTGTCTCGCTGATTTAGAGACACTCTCCTACCTGTTCCTGGTAACTCTTTGCAACACAACTGTGTTCTATTTTCTTCACAGCTCTCATTGATAACTGAAATTTTCCTCTTTTCTTTTGCTTCTTTCCTTCCTTCCTTCCTTCCTCTCTCTCTTTCTGTTTCTTTCTCTTTCTTTTCTTTCCCTTTCTTTCTTTCTCTTTCTTTCTCTCTCTCCTTCCTTCCTTCCTTCCTTTCTTTCTTTTCTTTCTTTTTTTGAGACAGTCTCCCTCTGTTGCCCAGGCTGAAGTGTGGTGGTGCGGTCTCGGCTCACTGCAACCTCCGCCTCCCAGCTTCAAGCAATTCTTGTGCCTCAGCCTCCTGAGTAGCTGGGATTATAGGCATGTATCACCACGCCAGGCTAATTTTTGTATTTTTAGTAGAGAAGGGGTTTTGTCATGTTGGCCAGGCTGGTCTCGAGCTCCTGACCTCAGGTGATCTGCCCTCCTCGGCCTCCCAGAATGCTGTGATTACAGGCGTGAGCCATGGCGCCCAGCCTGAAATTTTCTTCGCTTGTTTCCTTACTACTCACTGTCTTCCCTCACTTGAAGGCAAACTCCATGAGAACAAAGACCTGGTCTATTTTCAGTGATGACTACATTCCCAGTGTCTGGAAAATACCAGGAGAACTGAGTATTTTCAAGGAATTTGTGGAATATTATGTACAATCCATGCAGGCTTCTCTGCACTTTAAATACCTTTCTTGAAACAGAATCATCCTTCCCCATAACAAAACATTAATTGTTCTTATTGGTCTGCTGTGCATGAGATAAGTGCTTGGATTACCTCTGACCCCACCAACAATCCTGCAAGGAAGGTGCTATTAATATCCTCCTCTCCACTTTACAGAGAAGACTCAAGTGCAAAGAGCTGAGGTGCTTACACAAGACCACCGCAAAGGAACGAAGCGTCAGAGTGTGGAATCGAGACCTGTTCTACTGCACTCCAGAGCACATGTTCTTTCTACTCTGCCATAATGTTTGGGACAAAATTGAATCATGAGGGTTTTTTTTTTTTTCCATTACAAATGTAACACATCGGGAGCTCCTGCGTACGGCTGGGATGAGTCACTGGCACCATACGTGCCCTCCTGCGAAAAACAGCTATGGAACTGGACAAAATACAGGAGGGCCACTGTTTTCAGGCGTTGAACAGTGGAAAGAGGACTGCGATCCTTGAGAAGAGACGATGGTGAAAGTGAGCCCATGTATTGGCCCAGGTTCCTCACTGGGAGCCCTGTCCCTACCACAGCACAGAGATATGGAGCTAAAACAATGCAGTTGTTTTTTTGTGTTTTCTCTTCTCTTCTTTCTATTATCTTCTTTTTTTTTCTTTTTTTTTTTTGAGACCGAGTCTCACTGTTGCCCAGGCTGGAGTGCAATGGGGCGATCTCAACTCAATGCAACCTCCACCTCCTGGGTTCAAGCGGTTCTCCTGCCTTAGCCTCTTGAGTAGCTGGGATTATAGACTCGTGCCATCATGCCTGGGTAATTTTTGTATTTTTAGTAGAGAGGGTTTTGCTATGTTGCCAAAACTGGTCTTGAACTCCTGGCCTTAAGGGATCTGCCTGTCTCAGCTACCCAAAGTGTTGGGATTACAGGCATGAGCCCCCGTGCCTGGCCCAGAGAGGTCTTACTGAGCTGAGGAGGCAGAGAGAGGGCTCTGGGGGCTGCTGACAAGGCTGGAATTTGCAGGATAGGGCAGTGGGGAAGAGGGAGCTGCATGAGGTGGGCCCCCAGAAGCCTGTGTGGAGTTCACCATAGGTCCTTGGCTAAGGACTGGACGGTGTCTGCAGAGGACAAGACTCCATGAGTCCCATTTGGGGGTAGCTGCTACAAAGATGAGAGATAAACAGAAATAAAAGCCGTCATGCAGTGCTAGGAGATGTTGAGTCTCCAGCTCAGCCAGAGTGGCAGGGCCTCACTAAGCTCCCGGGCACTCAGTTGAAAGCTCAGGAAGGCCATGCTTTAGGAGTAAGGCCCACACCCTATAGTAAGGGCCATGCCCCAGGACGAAGAAGAGAAGTGAAATGGACCTATCCTAACAGTGAGTCAAAACCAAGCCTGGGCTGGGCGTGGTGGCTCACGCCTATAATCCCAGCTCTTCGGGAGGCCGAGGCGGGTTGATTGCTTGAGGCTAGGAGTTCGAGACCAGCCTGGGAAACATGGTTAAACCCCATCTCTACAAAAAAATATAAAAATTAGCTGGGTGTGGTGGCAAGGGCCTGTGGTCCCAGCTACTCAGAAGGCTGAGGTGAGAAGATTGCTTGAGCTCAGGAAGCAGAGGTTGCAGTGAGCCGAGATCGCACCACTGCACTCCACCTGGGCAACAGAGTGAGACGGTGTCAAAAAACAAAACAAAAACAAAACCAAAAAAAACCAAACCTCAAAATCCCAAGCTCGATGGGATCCTATCTTCTAGTAACTGCCTTTCAGAACAAAACTCAGCGCTTTTCTTTTCTTTCTGTTTTTGTTGTTGTTGTTGTTGGGTTTTTTTTGTTCATTTGTTTCGTCTTTTTTTTTTTGAGACAGAGTCTTATTCTGTTGCCCAGGCTGGAGTGCAATGGCATGATCTTGGCTCACTGCAACCTCCGGGTTCAAGCAATTCTCCTGCCTCAGCCTCCCAAGTAGTTGGGATTATAGGTGTATACCACCATGCCCAGCTAACTTTTGTATTTTTAGTAGAGATGGGGTTTTGCCATGTTGGTCAGGCTGGTCTTGAACTCCTGACCTCAGGTGATCTGCCCATCCCGGCCTCCAAAAGTGCTGGGATTACAGGCATGAGCCACCACACCCAGCCTAAAACTCAACACTTTTCAAAGGAAGACAGCATCATTCAGGGTCCCTACTATGCACCAACCATAATGTTCAATATTCAGCCAGAAAACATTAAACCTGAAAAAAACAGAAAAATGTGTCCTAAACTTTATAAAGCCAAAAAAAAAAAAAAAAAAAAAAAGAAGAAGAAGCCAATAGAAACAGGCCTCAAGGTAACCCAGATGTTGGAATTGAGAGCCAAGAACTTTACAACAGCGATTACAAGTATGTTCAGCGACTTAAAGGAAAAGATGCACAGTGAGTGAGAGATGGAAAATCTCAGCAGAGATACAGAAACTATGAACAGAATCAGAGGTCAAGTGATCCATCACCTCGGCCTTCCAAAGTGCTGGGATTACAGGCATGAACCACCATGCCCAGAGACCAGCCTGGCAAACAGGCAAAAACCCGTCTGTACTAAAAATACAAAAATTACCCGGGTATGGTGGCACATGCCTGTAGTCCCAGCTACTCAGGAGGCTGAGGCAGAGGTTGCAGTAAGCCAAGATCATGCCACTGCACTCCAGCCTAGGTGACAGAGCCAAGACCCTGTCTCAAAAACAAAAACAAAAACAAACAAACAAAAGAATCAGAGAGATGGCCAGGTGCGGTGGCTCATGCCTATAATTCCAGCACTTTGGAAGGCCGAAGTGGGCAGATCACTTGAGGTAAACAGTTTGAGACCAGCCTGGCTAATGTGGTGAAACCCCATCTCCACAAAAAATACAAAAATTAGCCGGATGTGATGGCACGTGCCTGTGGTCCCAGCTACTCGAGAGGCTGAGGCCAGAGAATTGCTGGAATCTGGGAGGTGGAGGTTGCAGTGAACCAAGTTCTTGCCACTACACTCCAGTCTGGGCGACAGAGAGAGACTCTGTCTAAAAAAAAAAAGAAACAAAAAAGGCAGAGAGAAATTCTACATGTTACACAAACTCTTTCAGAAAATAGAAGAGGAAGAAACACTTCCAAAATCATTTCACAAGGCAGCATAATCCTGATATCAAAAGCTGACATTACAAGAAAAGAAAATTACAGACCAATATCCCTTATGAACACAGATGGAAAAGCCCTTAATAAAATACTGGAAAATCAAAATAGTAATATATGAAAAGGTTAATACATCATAAGCAAGTGGGACTTAGACCAGGAAAGCAAGATTTGTTTAACATTCAAAAAGCAGTGAATACACTTTAGCACATAACACAATAAAGGAAAAAAGTCATATGATTATCTCAATAGATGCAGAAAAATCTTTAAAACTATCTTTATTCAAGACAACAACATATATGTAAAAAAAAGCCCTTAGGAACTTACAAAACAACTTCTAGAAAAACGTGTGAATTTAACTATTTTGAAAAATAAAAGATCAATATAAAAATTTTTAAATTATATTTTTATATACTGGTGCAAAATGAAAATCTAAGATTTCACTCAAAATAGCAGAAAACATACAAAATGCGTAGGAATAACTTTAGCAAAAGATGTGCAAGACTTCTTTTTTTTTTCTTTTGAGACGGAGCCTCACTCTGTTGCCCAGGCTAGAGTGCAGTGGCACAATCTTGGCTCACTGCAACCTCCGCCTCCCGTGTTCAAGCGATTCTCCTGCCTCAGCCTCCCAAGTAGCTGGGATTACAGGCACCTGCCACCATGCCCAGCTAATTTTTGTATTTTTAGTAGAGACAGGGTTTCACCATGTTGGCCAGGCTGGTCTTGAACTCCTGACATCAGGTGATCTGCCCGCCTTGGCCTTCCAAAGTGCTGGGATTACAGGGATCTTGAATAGTAAAAAACAATCTTGAAAAAGAAAAACAAAGTTGGAGGATTCAAACTATCTGATTTCAAACTTACCATCAAGCTGCAGTAACCAAGACAGTGTGGTATTGGCATAAGAACAGACAATTAAGAGCAAAACAGAGGCCGGCACAGTGGCTCATGCCTGTAATGCCAACACTTTGGGAGGCCGAGGCAGGAGGATCCCTTGAGCCCAGAAGTTTGAGACAAGACTAGGCAACATAGCGAGACCCTGTCAAAAGATTAGCCAAGTGTTGTGGTGTGTGCCTGTAGTCCCAGCTACTTGGGAGGCTGAAGTGGGGGGATTGCTTGAGCCTGGGAGGTTGAGGCTGCCGTCAGCCATGATTACATCATTGCACTCCCCGCTGGGCCACAGAGGAGATCCTGTTCCCTCGGCCCACAAAAAAGAGTAGAACAGAACAGAGAATCCTTATACAGACCCGTATTTATTATCAAATGATTTTCAACGCAGAAGTCAGAGCAATTCATGATGAATGAGGGGTCCGTTACCTCATTGTCTGGATATGATGACCTGGTGAGTCTCAGTTCTTTGATACTTTTTTTGAGAGGCCTGAAGGTAGTTTCCCGAGGAAGGAACTCAGATAAAACAAATGTAAGGGCCAAGCTTTAAGAACAGAACGGTCAATTTCTCTGTTTATCCAAAAAGCCATCTATGGGACTAGTGGGTGGGTTTCAAATGGACAAGCAAATTGTGGTTTAATAATAGAAGAGAATACCATGAAAGCAATGTAAGCAACAAACTACTGACATAAACAACAACCTGGATGAATACCTCAGTATTATTAAGAAAATGAAGGCTGGGCTCGGTGGCTCATACCTGTAGTCTCAGCACTTTGGGGGGCCAAGGTGGGCAGATCACCTGAGGTCAGGAGTTCGAGACCAGCCTGGCCAACATGGCGAAACCCTGTCTCTACTAAAAATACAAAAATTAGCCAGGCATGAGGGTGCACGCCTGTAGTCCCAGCCACTCAGGAGGCTGAGGCAGATGGATCGCTTGAACCCAGGAGGCAGAGACTGCAGTGAGCTGAAATCTCATCACTGCACTCCAGCCTGGGCAACAGAGTGAGACTCCATCTCAAAAAAGAAAAAAGAAAATTAAAAGACAACAGACTGAAAAATATTCATATTACATGTTCCCCCTTGGTATTCATGGGGGAATGTTTCCAGGACCCTCTTGGATAACGAAATCTGTGGATGCTCAAGTCCCTTATATAAAATGGTGTAGTATTTGCATAACCCACCTACATCCTCCTGTATTTCAGACCATCTCTACATTATTTGTAATACCTAATAAATTGTAAATACTCCGTAAATACTTGTTACACTGTATTGCTCTTAAAATCTGTTATTTTTAATTGTATTACTATTATTTTAAACATTTTCTTTTCTTTCTTTCTTTTTTTTTTTTTGAGACAGGGTCTTGCTCTGCCATCTAGGCTGGAGTGTAGTGGCGTGAGCTCGGCTCTCTGCAACCTCTGCCTCCCACGCTCAAGTGATACTCCTGTCTCAGCCTCCTGAGTAGCTGGGATTACAGGCATGTGCCACCACGCCCAGCTAATTTTTTGTATTTTTAGTAGAGATGGGGTTTCTCCATGTTGGTCAGGCTGGTCTCGAACTCCTGACCTCAAGTGATCCCCCTGCCTTGGCCTCCCAAAGTGCTGGGATTACAGGCGTGATTCACCTCACCCGGTCAATTTTTGTATTTTTTTGTAGAGACGGGTTTTCACCATGTTGTCCAGGCTATTTCCAGACATTTTCAATATATTGTTGGTTGAATTTGTGGAACCCATGGATACAGAGGGCTGACTGTATTAGACAAAGGAATCAAGTGCAAAAAATATAAAGAGCTTCTACAGATCAACAACAGAAAAGACAAGCAACCTGATAAATGAGCAAAAGATTTCAACACGGGTGGGTGCCTGGCCAACTTGGTGAAACTCCATCTTTACCAAAAATACAAAAATTAGCTGGGCATGGTGGCACGTGCCTGTATCCCAGGTACCTGAGAGGCTAGCCAAGATCACCCCATTGCACTCCAGCCTGGGCGACAAGAGCAAAACCCTGTCTAAAAAAAAGAAAAAAAAAAGATTTAAACAGAAACTATGCAAAAAAATGATAGCACTTTTTATTTTTTTGAGACAGGGTCTTGCTCTGTTGCCCAGGCTAGAGTGCAGTGGCACGATCATGGCTCACTGCAGCCTTGACCTCCCAGGCTCAAGCCATCCTCCCATCTCAGCCTCCCAAGTAGCTGGGATTACAGGCACATACCACCACACCCAGCTAATTTTTTGTAGAGACAGGGTCTCACCATGTTGCCCGGGCTGGTCTCACACTCCTGGGCTCAAGTGATCCTCCGCCTCAGCCTCCCAAAGTTCTGGGATTACAGGCATAAGCCACCATGCCTGGCCCACTTTTTCAAAGTAAAGTAATGCATGGTTATATTAGTTTTCTATAGCTGCTGTGGCAACCTCAGGCTCCACAAGCAGATGAGCAGACAAGCAGGTGAACAGAAGAGCAGAAGAGCAGCGTGACAGAGGAGAGAAGAGAAGGAGCGTCTGAACGTTGAGAGGAGTTTGGCCGCGGATGGTTGGAGAGGACATTGGCTGAGGGACAGCTGAACTCCAGGGGAAGATCATCTTCCCACTCCATCCCCTTTCCAGCTCCACATCCATCCCACTGAGAGCCACCTCTGCCACTCAATAAAACCCTTGCATTCACCATCCTTCAAGTCTGTGTGTGACCTGATTCTGTGACCGGACACCTGACAAGAACCCAGGTACCAAGAGGGCACTGAGCTGGTTAACACTTAAGCCATCTGCAGATGGCAGAGGTAAAGGGGCACTGTAGCATGCCCATTGGGGCTTTGGGGGTCACAGGCATCCACCCTTAGAAGCTACCATGGGGCCGGAACCCAAAAAGCGCTTGCCCCCGATCCTGCACCTGCCCATTTGCATAAGGGGTTTGAGTGCGCGGTAGCCAAACAGTCAAGCCACACTCCTGTTGCATGTCCTTCGAGGGTGGGGGTGTGGGGGTGGTCAGGGAGTGCTTCCGTTTCCCTTGCATGGTCATGCTGCTTTCTCTGACTCTGATCTTCCCCTCTCCTTCTTAGAAAGTCCCTGTGATTCCACTGGGGCCACTGTGACAATTCAGGATAACTTCCCCATTTCAAGATTCTTAACTTAGTCACATTGGCAAAGTCCCTTCTGCCATGTAAGATAATACACTGATAGATCCCAGGGATCAGGACTTGAGCATTTTTATTCTGTCTGCTGCAATGATCATGAAAGAACAGGGCAAAACAGAGAAAGGCAGAAAAAGTTCCATACCCTCACCTTCCAAATACAATCCCCTTTAAGAGTCTGTGGAGTCTTTAACATCTAGATTCATACTTCATAAAATGTCTGCACTCTGCTTTTGTTCACTGAACATTACCTCATCAGCATCTTCACGCTCATACATATATTCTTTAAAATGTCATTTTAAATGGCTGTGTAAAACTCTGTTGAGTGGATACAGAATGGTTAATTTAACCATTCCTTTCTAGTTGGATACTCTGGTAATTTTATTTTTCAAAAACTAGGCCTGACATGGTGGCTCGTGCCTATAATCCCAGAACTCTGGGAGGCCGAGGTGGGTGGATCTCTTGAGCTCGGGAGTTTGAGGCCAGCCTGGCTAACATGGTAAAACCCCGTCTCCACTAAAAATACAAAAATTAGCCAGGTTTGGTGGTGTGTGCCTATAGTCCCAGCTACTTGGGAAGCTGAGGTAGGAGAATCGCTTAAACCTGGGAGGTGGAGGTTGCGGTGAGCTGAGATGGTACCACTGCACTCCAGCCTGGGTGACAGAGCAAGATTCCTTTCAAAAAAGAAATAAGGCTGGGCGCGGTGGCTCACGCCTGTAATCCCAGTACTTTGGGAGTCCAAGGCAGGTGGATCACGAGGTCAGGAGATTGAGACCATCCTGGCTAACACAATGAAACCCCGTCTCTACTAAAAATACAAAAAAATTAGCAGGGCGAGGTGGCGGGCGCCTGTAGTCCCAGCTATGCGGGAGGCTGAGGCAGGAGAATGGCATGAACCCTAGGGGGGCAGAGCCTGCAGTGAGCTGAGATCGCGCCACTGCACTCCAGCCTGGGTGACAGCGAGACTCTGTCTCAAAAAAAAAAAAAAAAAAAAAAGAAATAAAAATAAAAAATAAAAATAAAGGCCGGGCACAGTGGCTCACACCTGTAATCCCAGCACTTTGGGAGGCTAAGATGGGCGGATCACCCGAGGTCAGGAGTTCGAGACCAGCCTGGACAAGATGGCGAAACCCTGTCTCTACTAAAAATACAAAAATTAGCTGAGCATGGTGGCGCACGCCTGTAGTCCCAGCTACTCAGGAGGCTGAGGCAGGAGAATTGCTTGAAACTGGGAGGCCGAGGTTGCAGTGAGCCGAGATCACACCACTGCACTCCAGCCTGGGTGAGAAGAGCAAGACTCCATCTCAAAAAAAAAAACAAAAAAACAAAAAAACTATTATAAATAATATCACGACGAACCTCTTTGTAAGCCTCTGACTTTCAGGTGAATTCCCAGGCATGGGATATTTTCAGGGTATGGACATTGTTCCTGTATCACCTTTCACCAAATTGCTTTCCAAAATGGTGGTGGCAATTTACCTTCTGACAACTGAGTATCAGCATGAATGTCTGTTTGGCTGCACTCTTTCTAGCATTTGGTAGAACCTTAAAACATTTGTTGCTCATTTGATGGGCAGAGGAAGGAATCACTGAGCTGTTTTAATGCTATGCCTTTGGGCTTTAGAAAAGGAACTAAATGAAACAGTTAATGTGAAAATTGCTTTAGCTTCTGCAGAAAAGTTTTGCTAATGACCCAGCAATTCAACTCATAGGAACTTATATTCAGGAAGTCATCAGAGAGGTAGACAAAAATATACACACAGAGATGTATCTCATAGAATCATTTATATAGCCAAATCTGAAAAAAACTTAAGTGTTAAAAATTAATGGAGTACGTGTGATCTGGGGATGCTACTTTACCTGCAGCCTGTTTTCATTTCACTCCTACGTTATTTTTTTATTTTATTTATTTTTATTTTTTTTTTTATTTTTAGAGACAGAGCCTTGCTCTGTTGCCCAGGCTGGAGTGCAGTGGCACAATCTCAGCTCATTGCAATCTTTGCCTCCCAGGTTCAAGCAATTCTCCTGCCTCAGCCTCCAGAGTAGCTGGGACTACAGGCCTGTACCACCATGCCCGGCTAATTTGTGTATTTTTAGTAGAGATGGGGTTTCACCATGTTGGCCAGACTTGTCTCGAACTCCTGACCTCAGATGATCCGCCTGACTCAGCCTCCCAAAGTGCTGGGATTACAGGCGTGAGCTTCTGTGCCCGGCCCTGCCTTATTATTATTATTATTATTATTATTATTATTATTAT
Organism: Pongo pygmaeus; assembly: GCF_028885625.2. Lineage (NCBI taxonomy): Eukaryota > Metazoa > Chordata > Mammalia > Primates > Hominidae > Pongo > Pongo pygmaeus. The sequence goes on from NC_072393.2 coordinate 56,682,173, forward strand.
TATTATTTTGAGACAGAGTCTTGCTCTGTCGCCCAGGCTGGAGTGCAGTGGCACAATCTCAGCTCACTGCAATTTCTACCTCCTGGGTTCAAGAGATCCTCCCACCTCAGCCTCCTGAGTAGCTGGGACTACAGGCGCCTGCCACCACGTCCAGCTAATTTTTGTATTTTTTTGTAGAGATGGGGTTTTGTCATGTTGCCCTGGCTGGTCTCAAACTCTTGGGCTCAAGTCCCCTGGGCTCAAGTGATCCACCCGCCTTGGCCCCCAAAGTGCTGGGATTATAGGCGTAAGCCACCATTTCTGGCCACTCCTGCCTTATTGACTAATAATTTTATTATTATTATTATTATTATTATTATTATTATTGAGACAGAGTCTCTGTCACCCAGGCTGGAGTGCAGTGGTGCAATCTTAGCTCACTCCAACCTTCACCTCCTTGGTTCAAGTGATTCTCTTGCCTTCGTCTCCCAAGTAGCTGGGATTACAGGTGCCCGCCACCATACCCAGTTAATTTTTGTATTTTTGGTAGAGATGGGGTTTCACCATGTTGCCCAGGCTGGTCTTGAACTCCTGGGCTCAAATGATCTGCCCTTCTCAGCCTCCCAAAATGCTGGGATTACAGGCGTGGGCCACCACGCCCAGCCACTCCTGACTTATTGACTAATAATTTTATTATTTTTATTTTTTTGAGACAGAGTGACCTATAATTTTAGCACTTGGGAAGGTCAGGGTAGGAGGACAGCTTGAGCCCAGGAGTTTGAGACCAGCCTGGGAAACATAGAGAGACCCTGTCTCTGCAAAGAATCAGAAAAATTAGCCAGGCGTGGTGATACGTGCCTGCTCAGGAGGCTGAGGTGGAGAATCTCTTATAACTGGGAGGTTGAGGCTGCCATGAGCTGTGATCGCACCACTGCACTCCAGCCCAGGCAACAGAGCAAGACCCTGTCTCAAAAAAAAAAAAAAAAAAAAAAAAAATCACGGAGAGTGGCAGGCTCTTCCACCTGGTACTTTCCCTCTACTTTGTGCTGTGTTTTGGCTGACAGTAGCCTTAAGGGAGAGGAAATCAATATATATTCCCCCCATAGGACTGGCAAAACCTAAGTTAACTGGTGTAGTAAGCATTGATGAGATGGGCTGGGCCAGTGGCTCACTCCTGTAATCCCAGCACTTTGGGAGGCCGACGCAGGCAGATCACTTGAGGTCAGGAGTTCCAGACCAGCCTGGCCAACATGGTGAAATCCCGTCTCTGCTAAAAATACAAAAATTAGCTGGGCATAGTGGCAAGCGCCTGTAATCCCAGCTACTTGGGAGGCTGAGGCAGGAGAACCACTTGAATCTAGGAGGTGGAGGTTGTGGCGAGCTGAGATCGCACCGCTGCAATCCAGCCTGGGCAACAGAGAGAGGCTCAGCTTAAAAAAAAAAAAAAAAAGCATTGATGAGAATGTAGGGGAACAGGTCCTCTGTCCCATTACCAGCAGAAAGAAAATCAGGCTGGGCGCAGTGGCTCACGCCTGTAATCCCAGAACTTTGGGAGGCTGAGGTGGGCGAATCACCTGAGGTCAGGAGTTGGAGACCAGGCTGGTCAACATGGCGAAACCCTGTCTCTACTAAAAATACCAAATTAGCTGGGTGTGATGGCGGGCACCTGTAATCCCAGCAACTCAGGAGGCTGAGGTATAAGGAGCAGCTGAACCCGGGAGGCGGAGGCTGCAGTGAGCCAAGATCGCGCCTTTGCACTCCAGCCTGGGTGACAGAGCGATACCCTGTCACAAACACACACACACAAAGTGAAAATCAGTATGTCTACCAATGGTTCCACACCCTTGCCATGGCCTCATCGTGTGTGTAGGGTGCCTCCTGGCCCTTTAACTCTGCACAGTTAACTTGACTTGACTTGCTTTGGCCAATGGCATGTGGGTGGATGCACCAGCGTCTGAGTCTAGGCTTTCAGAAGCCTTGCATCTGCCTCTAGTCTGCTTGTGCCCCAACCGTCACCACGAGACGCTGTCCCTGGCAGCTGACCTTCCCTCAGCCTGGGCCCCAGAATGAGACGCTTGGAGCGGACCTGAGCCAGACAGACCCGCAGCTTCAAGCAGAGCAGCCCTAGAAAAGTCTGGCTAGGCCGAGCGCAGTGGCTCACGCCTGTAATCCCAGCACTTTGGGAGGCTGAGGCAGGTGGATCACTTGAGGTCAGGAGTTCAAAACCAGCCTGGCCAACATATAGTCAAACGCCGTCTCTACTAAAAATACAAAAATTAGCCAGGCGTGGTGGTGCCTGCCTGTAGTCCCAGCTACTTGGGAAGCTGAGGCAGGAGAATCACTTGAACCCGGGAGGCGGAGGTTGCAGTGAGCCGAGATTGTGCCATTGCACTCCAGCCTGGGTGACAGAGAGAGACTCTGTCTCAAAACAAAACAAAACAAAAAACAAATAAACAAAAAAACAGAAAAGCCTGGCTAGATCAAGAACACATGAAGTTGCTGAGTTTTTGGTATTTGTTATGTAGAAATACTTGACAGTTCCAGGAATTGTTTATTAAAATTAAAATGAATACATTCATATAACTTGATAATTCTAACTCTCCTTATTAGACATGTCTCCAAGGAAACTCGTGTAAAGATGTTCATAGCAACATTATTTATAAGAGCAAAGAAACCAAGAATAACCCAAATGTCCAGCAAGAAGAGAGCGGACAAAGAAACGCCGAGTTCTATGGAATACTACTGCAGCTTTTAAAAGGAAGAGGACAAGCTCTTTAAATAAATCTGGATAGATTTTCAAGACATATTGTTGAGTTAAAAAAGCAAGCTGCAGAACAATATGTACAGTAGGATCCCATTTATGTTAAAAGACACTCATATGCTTGCTCAAAACAATACTACTCATTTACTATACAATACTATGCATATACTATATTACCACACATGCACACACATGCATGTACACACACACACACGCAGCATGCACTCACTTTTAGACAAAGATCCAGAAGGATCAACCATAAACCAATAATAATGGTTACTTCCAGGGAAGAGATCTAGATGAGAGAGAGGTGACCAAAGAGAATTTTAGCTTTGTCTGTAAGCTTTTTTTAAGAAGCAAGGAAAGTCTATCTGTATATTATTTGTACAATTTAAAAGTAATTTTCCTTTTTTTCTATTCTTTTTTTTTTTTTTTTTTTTTGAGATAGGGTCTTGCTCTGTCACCCAGACTGGAGTGCTGTGGCATGATCATGGCTCACTGCAGCTTCAAACTCCTGGGCTCAAGTGATCCTCCCACCTCAGACTCCCCAGTAGCTGGGACTACAGATGCGTGCCACCATGCCCAGCTAATTTTTGCTTTTTTAAAATTTTTTTCTGTAGAGATGAGATCTTGCCATGTTGTCCAGGTCGGTCTTGAACTCCTGGGCTCAAGTGATCCTCCCACCTCGGCCTCCCAAAGTGCTGGGATTACAGGTGTGAGCCGCTGCGCCCAGCCTAAAAATAATTTTCTAAAAGGAAGAAATATATATGAATATATATATCCATGCATACTATGAGTATAAACATAGGGCCTTATTTTAAATATCCTTTGTGGCAGACAGGCCTGAATTCAAATCCTGCTACTGCCACCAACTAACTGTGTCACTAGACAAGTCCATTCTTTCACTTGGAACCTCTGTTTCCTCATATGTAAAACGGGGATACTCATTTATATTTAATAGGGTTGTCATCAAAGTAAATTATAATGTTTGTAAAGTTCCAAGAGCAGGCCGGGCATGGTGGCTCATGCCTGTAATCCCAGCATTTTGGGAGGCTGAGGTGAGTGGATCACCTGAGGTCAGGAGTTAGAGACCAGCCTGGGCAAAAAGGCAAAACCCTGTCTCTACTAAAAATATAAAAATTAGCTGGGTATGGTGGCAGGCACCTGTAATCCCAGCTACTCTGGAGGCTGAGGCAGGAGAATCACTTGAAACCCAGAGGCGGAGGTTGCAGTGAGCCGAGATCGCATCACTGCACTCCAGTCTGGGTGACAGAGTGAGACTCTATCTCAAAAAAAAAAAAAAAAGTTCCAAGAGCAGTGTCTGACAACTAGTGTATGTTCAATTAAATACGAATTCCCTTCCCTTCCACTTCCCAGTCCCTGCTAACCCTAACCTTGCTCCTAAGCCATGAGTCACGCTGTGGTGACTATTTCGTAGGTGCCTCCTTAGCACTTACATTCCCTAGGGTAGGCGGAATAATTACTCCCCAAAGATGTCCTCATCCCCAGAACCCATGAATATGTTTGATTACATAGCAAAGAGGAAGTAAGGCAGCTGGCGGAATTAAGGTTGCTAATCAGCTGACGTTAAGATAGGGAAAGTAGGCCGGGTGCCGTGGCTCACGTCTGTAATCCCAGCACTTTGGGAGGCAGAGGCGGGCAGATCACAAGGTCAGGAGATCAAGACCATCCTGGCTAACATGGTGAAATCCCGTCTCTACTAAAAACACAAAAAATTAGCTGGACGTGGTGGCACACGCCTGTAGTCCCAGCTACTCAGGAGGCTGAGGCAGGAGAATCACTTGAACCCCAGAGGCGGAGGTTGCAGTGAGCCGAGATATGCCGCTGCACTCCAGCCTGGGTGACAGAGCAAGATTCCATCTAAAAAAAAAAAAAAAAGTTAGGGAAAGTATCCTGGAGTACGCAGGCATGCCCTATGCAGTAAGAATCCTTTCAAGTGGAAGAGGGAGGCCAGAAGGAAAGAATCAGAAAAACATGTGGGACAATGGAAGCAGGGTTAGAAAAATGCTACACTGCTGACTTTGAAAATGGAAGGTGCTATCAGCCAAGGCAGCCTTTAGAAGCTGGAAAGGACAATTAAACAGATTTGCCCCTAGAGCCTCCAGAAGAAATGCAGTCCTGCTGCCATCTTGATTTTAGCCCAGTGAGACCCATGTTGGACTTCTGAACTACAGAACTGTTAAGATAATGAATTTGCACTACATGGCGGGGCTCGTTGGCTCATGCCTGTAATTCCAGCACTTTGGGAGGCTGAGGTGGGCGGATCTTCTGAGGTCAGGAGTTCAAGACCAGCCTGGCCAACATGGTGAAACCCCACCTCTATTAAAAATAGAAAAATTAGCCAGACATGGTGGTGGGTGCCTGTAATCCCAGCTACTTGGGAGGTTGAGGCAGGAGAATTGCTTGAACCCGGGAGGCGGAGGTTGCAATGAGCTGAGATTGAGCCATTTTACTCCAGCCTGGGCAAGAAGAGTGAGACTCTGTCTCAAAAAAAAAAAAAAAAAAAAAAAAAAATTGCATTGCTATGGTAGCAACAAAAAACAATGCAACTTTGTGTGTGTGTGTGTGTGTGTAAGAGAGAGAGAGACAGGGTCTGACCTCTGTCACCCAGGCTGGGGTGCAGTGGTGTCGTCTCAGCTCACTGAAACGTCTGCCTCGCTCGCTCAAGCAATCCTCCCACCTCAGCCTCCCGAGTAACTAGGACCACAGACATACACACTAATACGCCCAGCTAATTTTTGCATTTTTTGTAGAGATGGAGTTTTGCCATGTTGCCCAAGCTGGTCTGAAACTCCTGGGCTCAAATATCCACCCACCTCAGCCTCCCAAAGTGCTGGGATTACCGGGGTGAGTCACCACACCCAGTCCAATGCAACCTTTGATTTCTACAAAGGCATCTCTATTTTTGGTTGCAGAACCACCTTTCTCTCCAAATAGCCCATGTGTCCTTCCTGGACATATCTCTTTGGATACACTGGGTCCTCTCAGCTTCAGACAGAGGACTCAGGCTTGGTTAATCAGAGAATTTACAATCTCTGGCCATACTGACTGGTTCAAGGACGGTCATGTGAGCAAAACTAGGCCAAAGCGCAGAATTAAGCCAAAGTTGCTAAGGGGGTTGGATGTGAGCCTGATGATACTGATGGTTATATTTCCAGCATGAGGGAACAGCTTATGTGAAGCGAAGCCAGCCAGAGGGAATGAGGACTCAGAGATGCAGAGGCACATTCCCCACGACATCGTTTGAGTGCTTGGATCTAGTCCTGCCTGAAGTTCTAGGCTAGCCATGGCTTTTCAGCTACATGAGGCAATACATTCAATAAATCCCCCACAGTTTTTTTTTTTTTTTTTTTTTTGAGACAGAGTCTCACTTTATCACCCAGGTTGGAGTGCAGTGGCGCGATCTGAGCTCACTGCAACCTCTGCCTCTGAGGTTCAAGTGATTCTCCTGCCTCAGCCTCCAGAGTAGCTGGGACTGCAGGCACGCACCACCACTCCTGGCTATTTTTTTGCATTTTTTGGTAGAGACAGGATCTCACCATGTTGGCCAGGCTGGTCTCGAACTCCTGACCTCCAGCGATCTGCTGACCTCGGCCTCCCAAATTGCTGGGATTACAGGTGTGAGCCACCATGTCCGGTCATGAACCTCCTTTTTAAAATTCAGCCAATTTGAATTGGGGTGTGTCCTTTGCAAGTGGACTAATCCTTTGAGAATCTGATGACAGCTATAAATTTTTTTCCCTTGAGAAAAACGCATGTGGACGAAACTTTATATACAATTTCAGGGAAACTTTTGACCCCTGAAGTCAGGCCCCAGGTTATGAAGTCCTGCTGTATTCCAAGCTGTATCACCAGCAAGGCATCAAAAAGGAGAGAAGAGACAGAGTATCTTCAGGGAGCCCAGGATGCCCAGTCCCTCCCTCCAATCCTGAAGAGGAGTTTTGATATAGGTCATAAACCACTGGATCAAGGAATGAAAAGTGGGAGTTCTCTGCGGGAGGCATAAAAAGGCTCTTTGCGATCACTGCACTCAGCCTCTTTGAGAGAATCTCTCAGCCCTACTTTTGGAATCTACTGATTCCAATCTACTTTTGGAATCTAAGAGCCTCTCTTGGATCTCTTTCCTGGATTATGATTATATTTCTTTCTTTCCCCTCTTTGCACACTTGGAAGAACCCAAAATCAGAGTGACACAGTAAGTGCCCAAGATACACAGCAAAGATATGAAGCAGGTTTTGAATTCTGGTCTCGTTAGCTCTTTTACACATAGGTCTTTCTTTTTCTTTCTTTTCTTTTCTTTTTTCTCTCTTTCTTTCTTTTTTTTTGAGGTTAACAGTGGAGGTTTAATAGGTGAAAGAGAAAAGCTCTCTCTCTGCATCTGGGTCATCTGGGTCATCTGGTTCCGTGGGTCATCTGGTTCCGTGGTGAAATGAACTGGGTTTTATAGGTGAGCTTGGGGAAGTGGAGTGTGATTTACATAGAGGATGAGAGATTGGTGGGACCAGGTGTGCCATTTGCATAGCATGCGGAGGGAATCTTTTATTATGCAGACGGACTCTCTACCTGGCCGGCACCATGTTGCCTGCTCTTTTTTTTTTTGAGACGGAGTCTCACTTTGTCGCCAGGCTGGAGTGCAGTGGCCCCACCTCGGCTCACTGCAACCTCCACCTCCTGGGTTCAAGCGATTCCCCTGCCTCAGCCTCCCGAGTAGCTGGGATTACAGGTACGCACCACCACACCCGGCTAATTTTTTGTATTTTAGTAGAGACGGGGTTTCACCATGTTGGCCAGGATGGTCTAGATATCCTGACCTCATGATCCACCCGCCTCGGCCTCCCAAAGTGCTGGGATTACGGGCGTGAGCCACTGCGCCCGACCTGCCTGCTTCTTTACTGTACACGTGGTCGACAAAGAAAAGGAAAGATGGAGCCTCCATGTTGAACATGCCTGGTCCCCAGGTAGCTTTTTCCTGTTGGCACAGCTGCCTGCATTCACCCGAGCAAGCTCCTAGCTTGCTTTTAATAGAGACTCTTTCAATGGCTTCCCTTTCCTCTTAGAATACAAAAACAGGATCTCACTGTGGCCACGTGGCCTTATAAGATTTGTCCCTTGACTCTGTGCCCTCGTTTGGAGTCCCTCTCACCGTCATTCATTAGGCTCCTTCCAGCCATGTTGGTTTTCTGTCTGTCTCTCAAATGTGCCAAACATGCCCCTTTGTCCCTGCTCCTCCCTGTGCCTACAGCCAATGCTGGATAACCCAAGATGCAGACCACAAACATGCTCAAGAAGCCAGCAAAGTGTGGGCTTGCCCAAATTCTTTCTTGAAAAAAGTTTCATATTGTAAAGAAGTCATCATGGGAAAAAACAAAATGTAGATTCCTTTTTTGGCCTATCATACTCTCCTTGTCAGATTTTGGTATTAAAGTTAGGCCAGCTGGATCTTCTGGCTGGTTGCTCCTCCTCCTCCTCCTTCTTTCTTCTTTTCCTTCTTCCTTCTTTCCCTCCTCCCTCTCTGCCTTCCCTCCTCCCTTCCTTCTTCCCTCCCTCCCTTCCTTCCTTCCCTCCCTCCCTTCCTTCCCTCCCTCCCTGCCTTCCTTCCTTCCCTCCTTCCTCCCTTTCCTCTTCCCTTCCTTCCTTCCCTCCCTCCCTCCCTTCCCTCTTCCCTCCCTCCCTCCCTTCCCTCTTCCCTCCCTCCCTCCCTTCCCTGTTCCCTCCCTCCCTTCCCTCTTCCCTCCCTCCCTCCCTTCCCTGTTCCCTCCCTCCCTTCCCTCTTCCCTCCCTCCCTCCCTTCCTTCCCTCTTCCCTTCCTTCCTTCCTTCCTTCTTTCCTCCCTGTTTCCCTCCCTCCCTCCCTCCCTTCCTCCCTTCCTTCCCTCCTTCCTTCCTTCCTTCCTTCCTCCTTTCTTCTTCCTTTCTTCAAGACAGAGTCTCGCTCTGTTGCCTAGGCTGGAGTGCAGTGGTGCAATCTCGGCCCACTACAACCTCTGCCTCCTGCAATCAAGCGATTCTTACGCCTCATCCAGCATAGCTGGGATCACAGGCATGTGCTACTGTGCCTGGCTAATTTTTGTATTTTGAGTAGAGACAGGGTTTTGCCATGTTGGCCAGGCTGGTCTTGAACTCCTGACCTCAAGTGATCTTCCCACCTCCCAAAGTGCTGGATTACAGGTGTGAACCATTGTGCCTGGCCTGGAATTATTTCCTCTTTAAATGTTTAGCAATATTTAGTGCCAGTGACACTGTATGGACCCAGAATTTTCTTTGTGGTTAATCTTTTAAAAATTACTGATTTATTTCATGGTTTTGGACTAACTGAATGCTATATTTTATCTTGAGTCATTTTTGATACGTTATAGCTTTCCAAGAATTTGTGCATTTCAGCTATATTTTTAAATTTGTTAGCGTAAAGTTGTTCTTAACACACAATTTTACTCCTTTGTTATCTGGATCCCGTGTGGTAAAGTTCCCTTTTAAAAATTCCTGATATTGGCTATTTGTGCTTTTTTCTTTCTCTTTTTAATCACTATCACTGGAGGTTTGACTATCTTACTAGGCTTTTCAAGTAACCAACTTTGGTGTAGTTGATTATCCTAACTCTATGTTTGTTTTCTATATGATTTTTTTTCATTTTTATTATTTTTTCCATTTCCTTTTTTTTTTTTGGATTTTTTAAGTTATTCTTTTTCTAACTCCTTGAGATGAATGAATTTCCCTTGAAGTTCTGCTTTATGCATTCACATTTAAAAATATACAGTATTTTTTTTTAACCATACAGTTAAAAGTGTTTTACAGCTTCCATTAGGATTTCTTCATTGACCCAGGAGTTATTTAAAAGAACACTTTTTAATTTGTGAGAATTTTTTTTTTTTTTTTTTTTTTTTTTTTAAGATGAGGTCACACTCTATCACTCAGGCTGGACTACAGCGGCCTGATCTCTGTTCACTGCAACCTCTGCCTCCCTGGACTCAAGTGATCCTCCCACCTCAACCTTCTGAGTAGCTGGGACTACAGGCATGTGCCACCAGGCCTGGCTAATTCTGAATTTTTTTTTGTAGAGACAGGGTCTCCCTGTGTTGCCCAGGTTGATCTAAAGCTCCTGAGTTCAAGTGATCCTCCCGCCTCAGCCTTCCAAAGTGCTGGAATTACAGGCGTGAACCACCACACCCAGGACATGAGATTTTTGTTTGTTATTATTATTATTATTATTAATTTTTTTTTTTTGAGACGGAGTTTGGCTCTTGTTGCCCAAGCTGGAGTGCAATGGCACAATCTCAGCTCACCGCAACCTCTGCCTCCTGGGTTCAATTGATTCTCCTGCTTCAGCCTCCTGAGTAGCTGGGATTACAGGCATACCCCACCATGCCCGGCTAATTTTGTATTTTTAGTAGAGATGGGGTTTCTTCATGTTGGTCAGGCTAGTCTCGAACTCCCGACCTCAGGTCATCTGCCCGCCTCTGCCTCCCAAAGTGCTGGGATTACAGGCATGAACCACCACACCCGGGACATGAGAATTTTTAAAGCTATCTTTTTTTTTTTTGAGACAGAGTCTCGCTCTGTCATCCAGGCTGGAGTGCCATGGCGATCTCAGCTCACTGCAACCTCTGCCTTCCCAGCTTAAGAAATTCTCCTGCCTCAGCCTCCAGGGTAGCTGGGATTACAGGCGCCTGCAACTAAGCCCGGCTAATTTTTAGTATTTATAGTAGAAATGGGGTTTTGCCATGTTGGTCAGGCTGGTCTTAAATTCCTGACCTCAGATGATCCATCTGTCTTGGCCTCACGAAGTGCTGGGATTACAGATGTGAGCCACCGCGTCCAGCCTAAAGTTATCATTTTTTCTTTTTGAGACAGACTTTCGCTCTGTCGCCCAGGCTAGAGTGCAGTGGCGCGATCTCTGCTCACTGCAAGCTCTGCCTCCCGGGTTCACGCCATTCTCCTGCCTTAGCCTCCGGAGTAGCTGGGACTATAGGCACCCGCCACCACATTAGCCAGGATGGTCTCAATCTCCTGACCTCGTGATCCACCCACCTCAGCATCCACCCACCTCAGCCTCCCAAAGTGCTGGGATTATAGGCATGAGCCACAGCGCCCGGCCAAGTTATCTTTTTATTATTAACTTATAACAACCTACCTATGGTAATGACCATATTTATTCTGTATGATGTCATGTCAAACATTTGAAATGTGTTACTGTGTGTATATCTCATTTTATTGCTCCTTGCTTTATTGCACTTTGCAGATTTTTTTTTCTACAAATTAAAGGTCTGCTGTGTTGAGCCTGTCTATCAGCACCATTTTAACAATAGCGTGTGCTCCCTTAATGTCTCTGTGTCACATTTTGGTAATTCTCCCAATATTTCAAAACTTTTCATTACCATTCTGTTATGGTGATCTGTGATCAATTATTATTATTATTATTTTTTTGAGATGCAGTCTCACTCTGTCGCCTAGGCTGGAGTACCGCGGTGCGATCTTGGCTCACTGCTGCTCCGCCTCCCGGGTCCAAGCGATTCTCCCGCCTCAGCCTCTTGAGTAGCTGGGATTACAGGCATGCACCACCATGCTCAGCTAATTTTTGTATTTTTAGTAGAGACGGGGTTTCAACATGTTGGTCAGGCTGGTCTCGACCTCCTGACCTCGTGGTCTGCCTGCCTTGGCCTCCCAGAGTTCTGGGATTACAGGCGTGAGCCACCGTGCCCGGGGTGATCAGTGATCTTTGATGTTGCTATTGTAATTGTTTTGGGATGCCATGAACCACATCCGTATCAGATGGTGAACTTCATCTATAAATGTTGTGTGTGTTGTGACTTTTATACCAACTGGCCTTTCCCTTGTCTTTCTCCCTCTCCTTGGGCCTCCTCATTTCCTGAGACACAACAGTATTAAAATTAGGCCAATTGATAACTCTACAGTGGACTCTAAGCATTTAAGTGAAAGGAAGAGTCACATGTCTTTCACTTTAAATCAAAAGCTAAAAATGATTAAGTTCAGTGAGGAAGGCACGTTAGAAGCTTAGACAGGCCAAAGGCAAGGCCTCTTGCCTTTAGCCAAGGTGGAAATGTAAAGGAAAAGTTCTTGAAGGACATGAAAAGTGTTACTCCAGTGAATGGATGAATCATAAGAAAGCCAAACAGCCTTATTGCTGATATGAAAAAGTTTTTGTGGTCTGGATAGAAGATCAAACGAGCCACAGTTTTTCCCTAAGCCAAAGCCTAATCCAGAGCAAGGCCTTAACTCTCTTCAAGTCTACGAAGCCTAAGAGAGATAAGGAAGCCAGAGAAGAAAAGTTGGAAGCTAGCAAAGGTTGGTTCATGAGGTTTAAGGAAAGAAGCTATCTCTGTAATATAGAAGTGCAAGGTGAGGCCAGGCGCGGTGGCTTATGCCTGTAATCCTAGGACTTTGGGAGGCCAAGGTGGGTTGATCACGAGGTCAGGAGTTTGAGACCAGCCTGGCCAACATGGTGAAACACTGTCTCTACTAAGAATACAAAAATTAGCTGGGCGTGGTGGCATGCACCTGTAATCCCAGCTACTTGGGAGGCTGAGGCAGGAGAATTACTTGAACCCAGGAGGCGGAGATTGCAGTGAACTGAGATCACACCACTGCACTCCAGCCTGGGTGATGGAGTGAGACTCTGTCTCGGAAAAAAAAAAAAAAAGAAAAGAAAAAGAAGTGCAGGGTGAAGTACCAAGTGCTGATGGAGAAGCTGCAGCAAGTTATCCAGAAGGCCTAGCTAAGATAATTGATGAAGGCAGCTATACTAAACAACAGATTTTCAATGTAAATGAAACAGCCTACAGCCTTCTATGAAAAGAACATGCCATCTAGGGCTTTTATAGCTAGAGAAGAAAATTCAATATTTGGCTTCAAAGTTCCAAAGGACAGGCTGACTCTCTTTTTAGGGTTTCATGCAGCTGATGACTTTAATCGAAGCCAGTGCTCATTTGCCATTCTGAAAATTCTAAGGCCCTTAAGAATTTTGCAGAATCTACTAGGCCTGTGCTCAAGGAATAGAACAACAAGGCCTGAATACAACACATCTGTTTACTTCATGGTTTACTGAATATTTTAAGCCCATTGTTGAGATCTGCTCAGAAAAAAATATTATTTCTTTCCAAATATTACTGCTCATTAACAATATATCTGGTCAGCCAAGAGCTCTGACGGAGAGATACAAGAAGATTAGTGTCGGCTGGGCTCGGTGGCTCACAGCTGCAATCCCAGCACTTTGGGAGGCCGAGGTGGGTGGATCATGAGGTCAGGAGTTCAAGACCAGCGTGGCCAACATGGTGAAACCATCTCTACTAAAGATACAACAAATTAGCTGGGCATGGTGGCAGGCACCTGTAATCCCGGCTACTCAGGAGGCTGAGGCGGGAGAATCGCTTGAGCCTGGGAGGTGAAGCCGAGATCCTGCCTGCAGTGAGCCAAGATCCTGCCATTGCACCCCAGCCTGGGTGACAGGGTGAGACTCCATCTCAAAAAAAAAAAAAAAAAGAAAAGAAAAAAAAAAAGAAAAGAAAATTAGTGTAATTTTCCTGCCTGCTAACACAACATCCATTTTATAGCCCATGGATCAAGAAGTCATTTTAATTTTCAGGTCTTATTATTTCAGAATACACTTCATAAGGGCATGGCTGCCATAGATAGTGACTTCTCTGATGGATCTGGTCAAAGTCCATTGGAAACCTTCTGGAAAAGATTCACCATTCTAGATGCCATTAAGAACATTTGTGATTCATGGGAGGAGGTCCAAAATCAACGTTAACAGGAGTTTGGAAGAAGTTGATTCCAGCTGTCATGATGACTTTGAGAGAAGTTCAAGACCTCAGTGGAAGAAGTCACAGCAGATGTGGTGGAAATAGCAAGGGAACTGGAATTTGAAGTAGAGCCTGAAGATTCTACTACTGAATTGACTGAATTGTGGCAGTCTCATAATAAAATTTGAACACATGAGGAGTTGCTCCTTACGGACAAGGAAAGAAAGTGGTTTCTTTTTTTTTTTTCTCTGAGATGGAGTCTTGCTCTGTTACCCAGGCTGGAGTGCAGTGGTGTGATCTTGGCTCACTGCAACTTCTGCCTCCCGGGTTCAAGCGATTCTCTTGCCTCAGCCTCCTGACTAGCTGGGATTCCAGGCGCACACCACCCTGCTAATTTTTGTATTTTTAGTAGAGAAGGGGTTTCACCATGTTGGTCAGGCAGTTCTCGAACTCCTGACTTCGTGATCTGACCGCCTCGGCCTCCCAAAGAGCTGGGGTTACAGACATGAGCCACCGTGCCAGCCAAGAAAGTGGTTTCTTGAGATGGAGTCTACTCCTGGTAAAGATGCTGTGAACATTGTTGAAATGACAAACAAAAGATTTAGAATATTACATAAACTTAGTTGATAAAGCAATAGCAGGGTTTGAGAGGACTGACTCCAATTTAAAAACAAATTCTAATGTGGGTAAAATGCTATCAAACAGCATGCATACGTATGTCTGTATATATAGAACAATTGGAACAAGTTGACATCATTCTTGAAATATATTTTCACTGTCTGGGCATGGTGACTCATGCCTATAATTCTAGGACTTTGGGAGGCCGAGGCTGGTGCATCGCTTGAGCTCAGGAGTTCAAGACCAGCCTGGCCAACATGGTGAAACCCTGTCTCTACTAAAAATACAAAAATTAGCCGGGGGTGGTGGCATGTGCCTGTAGTCCCAGCTACTCAGGAGGCTGAGGCAGGAGAATTGCTTGAACCCGGGAGGCAGAGGTTGCAGTGAGCTGGGATCATGCCATTGCACTCCAGCCTGGGTGACAGAGTAAGACTCCATCTCTCTCTCTCTCTCTCTCTCTCCCTATATATATATAAATATATATATAAATATATATATAAATATATATATAAATATATATAAATATATATATAAATATTTATAAATATATATAAATATATATAAATATATATATAAATATATATATATAAATATATATATAAATATATATAAATATATAAAAAATATATAAATATATATAAATATATATAAATATATATAAATATATATATAAATATATATAAATATATATATAAATATATATATAAATATATATAAATATATATAAATATATATATAAATATATATATATGTTACTGGATATTAAATTGACAGTTATTTTCTATCAGCACATTGATCTTATTCTAGATTCCATTGTTACTGTTGTAACAATGTCAGTTGTTATACAAATTATTTATTTTTTAAAAAGCCAGTCCAATTTAGCAGTAAGGGGTTGTATAACAACTCGCAGTGAATTTCTTTTTTAAGACAAGGTCTCACTCTATTGCCAAGGCTAGGATGCAGTGGTACAGTTATGGCTCACTGCAGCTGCAACCTCTTGGGCTCAAATGAGTCTCCTGCCTCAGCCTCCTAAGTGAGTAGCTGGGACTACAGGCTGTGCCACCGTGCCTGGCTAAGTTTTTAAAAAAATTTTTGTAGAGACAGTCTTGCTATGTTGCCTAGGCTGGTCTCAAACTCCTGGCCTTAAGCAATCCTCCTGCCACAGAGGCTTCCCAGAGTGCTGGGATAACAGATGTGAGGCACCACACCTGGCCCTCCAACTATTGATCTTTTAAAGGACATCTGTCTTTTTTCTCTAGCTGCTGATGAGATCTCTTTGCCTTTAGTGTTCTGCAAACATACTGCCGCAGGTGCGACTGCTGGTGCCGGTGTCGCGGGTGCGACTGCTGGGGCCGGTGTTGCGGGCATTAAAGGAATTTACCGAGACAGTCATAGGTAAAGAAAAGCAGATTTATTAGAGAAAGTATGAAGATACGTTGCAAGGTTGCAATGGGCTGCACAGCAGAGAAGCGGCTGTTTGCAAAGAGGCAGGGGCTAGAGGGATGAGTTTATGCTGCTGAGGTTACATGCGGAGTGAAGTATTTGGGAGCAGGATGTTGTGCCAGCCTGTTGTCTGTGATTAGTCATCTCTCAGAACAATTGTTTTCCCCAACCTGGGACCCCTTCCTTTTTGCTTACTTATTTTGTCAGGACTCCACACATATTAATGCAATGATGTTTCTAAGTGTAGATTTCTTTATACTTATGATTCATTAGTCTTCTTGAATCTTTGAATTAGATTCTTTCCTCAATTTTGGAAAATTTGAAAAATCCATCATTATTTTCTTAAATATTCTTTCTGCCATATTCTCTTTCTCCCCTCCTTTGGGACTCAGAATACAGATAAGACTCTCACACTCTATACTCCATGCCACTTAACCTCTTTTACATGTTTCCTGCTTTGTCTCTTATGGTGAATTGTGGATAACTTCTATTGATCTATGTTCCAATTCACTATGTCTCTACGCAGCTGTTGCTTTTAGTTTTAATCCTCTTTCAGAGTTTTTGTCATTTTCAAAGCACCTAGATAATTTTTTATAGTTTCTTGGTCTCTTGCCATTGCAAAACAATGGCAATCTTATATTTTATATGAACAAACCACACTGCTTTATGTCCCTCTGATAGTTCTAAAATCACAAGGATTAGTGGGTCTGTTTACAGTGTCTCTTATTTCTGCTAGTTCTTGCTCCTGGTACTTTGTGTTCTTGGTTATACCTGTGTGCTGCTCACGTTCCTTGGGAAAAAAAATATGTTTACAGGAATAATCTGAGGCCTTTAATGAAGATTATTTTCACCAGAGAGAATTATCTGTGTGTTGTCATCAAGAGTTTAAAAATACTTCCAGTTGGGGACTTTAAGTCCACAACTTGAGCTCTTTTGGACCACCCATGAAATAGGCTGCCAAATAACAAACCAAGGCCAATTTACTTCTAGTTTCCCCTTACCCTGAGGGCATAGCCATTGCTTTCTCAGCTCAATGTGGACCCCCACCTTGGTGCGCCCTAGCTTTTTTTTGTATTCCTTCCATCTAAGAAGCCATCCAAATAAAAGTTTAAATTTGCCAGGGTTATAAAATTCCCTTAGGGTAGAAGTACTCTGATTACTTCTCTGAGTTCCCAATTTTCCATCAGTTACAGCCTGATAAATCCTGTGAGCCTTCGGTGGTTTTTTTTTAAAGTTACAGAAATTCTTTTAGAGACAGGGTCTTGCTACATTACCCATGCTGGAATGCAGTGGCTATTCACGAGCATATTCATTGTGCACTACAGCCTCGAACTCCTGGCCTCAAGGGGTCCTCCTGCCTCAGCCTCCTAGGTAGCTGGGACTACAAGTACAGGCCACTGTGCCAGGCCAATGCTTTCAAGATTTAAAAAAATGCATCTGGCATTTTTAGTTGCTTTTAGTGGGAATGTTGGTCTGAATAACCTAGCCTGCCATTATCAGCAACCTCAATTACTCTGTCCTCTCATCTTTGCTTAATTTCTCTTCTTAGCATTTAACGCTACTTGACATTATATATTTATTTGTCCACCAACTAGTCTGAAAGCTGCGTGGGTGCATGTACTTTGTTTGCTGCTGTCGTCTCCCTGGCACCCACAATAATGCCTGGCACATAGTGAATACTCAGTAGTTGTTGAATGGATGAATGAAAAAAGAATGATTTTGCTTACTGCTTTGTGCCATGGCTACTGTGGGCCAAAGAAAGAGGACTGGGGGATTCAGAAACATGGTCACAAGTCTAGAACCAGTGTCGAGATCTTTCAAATCACAATTCCAAATCAAGGTCACAACTTAACCAAACTGGCAGAAAGAACCTCAAGCATTCTTGGCTTTCAATACTTCCCAGGTTTAGGTACTGAGCTGAGTGGCAGGTCTCAGCTACCGACGGGTTTGTGGGTTCCTGTCACTCTCTCTGGGTCTTTGCTCAGTTCGCCCATCTTTGCTTTTGTCTGTTGTCCTCACCCCTCACCAAGTCTCAGACAGCTCTGACCCTCTCATTTCCTTTCTTTGCCCTTTCTCTCTATTCATCTCTGTGACTCAGCCTCTGTGTCCTTATCTTTCTCTAGTGGGTCTTGATCATGTTCTTCCCGTCACTCTCCTCCCCTGTAAGATACAATTCTAACGGTTTTCTGACTCTGCCCGCACCCCTAATCTCTAGCTGCAGGATGTCTGACAAGCCATCTTCCATCTACCCCCCCGCCGTGTTGCCTCATGCCTTTTCTCTATCACCCCCTTTTTATGTTACCATGCCTTCTGTCTGACGTCACGCCCTCTGCCTTTATATCTTCACCTCTCTCTGTCTCATTGAATGGACTCTGTTATGCTCATCCTGGTAGTGTCACCACAACTGCCCTCCACTCAGAGTCTGTGCATTCTGTTGCCATTCCCCCTGGCTCTGTCTCCTCCCACTCTGAATCCTCCATCTCTGTCCCTTGCTTGGCTTCTGTCTCCTCTATTTCTGTCAGAGCCTCTTTCTCTGACTTCTACCTTCTATCTCTGTCTCTGTCCCCTCAACTTCTGTTCCACTTCTCTCTTTGCTATTCTCTTTCCTTTTCTTTCTTTTTAAGACACAGTCTCATTCTGTTGCCCAGACGAGGCTGGAGTGCAGTGGTGCGAACACCACTCACTGCAGCCTCCAACTCTCAGGCTCTAGTGATCCTCCCACCTCAGCCTCCCAGGTAGCTAGGACCACAGATGTGTGCCACTATCACAACGCCTGGCTAATTTTAAACATTTTTGTAGGGACACGGTCTCCTTTTGTTGCCCAGGTTGGAGGGTAGTGGCATCAACATAGCTCACTGCAGCCTTGACCTCCTTGGCTCAAGTGATCCTCCTGCCTCAGCCTCCCAAATGGCTGAGACCACAGGCGCACAACACCATGCCCAGTGAACTTTTATATGTTTTTTTGTAGAGACAGGGTTTTGCCACATTGGCCGGGCTGCTCTTGAACTCCTGACCTCAAGTGATCTGCCCACCTCCGCCTCCCAAAGTGCTGGGATTACATTCATGAGCCACCGTGCCTGGCCTGTCTTTGCTATTTGCCACCAGCTGTCTGTCCCCTCTGTGCACTCCTAATCTAGTATTGTTTCCTGAATCTCTGATATTGACACCATTATCTCTGCCCCATCCATCTGAGTTTGTTCTCTTTGCCTCACTCGCTGTTGCCTCCAATTTTGTCTCTGCCACCATCTCCATTTTTGTCACTTTTCCCTGTGTCACTTCTGCTATCTCTGCCATCTGTCTATCACTGTCCATTATATCTTTATAGCCTCTGGGTCTCTGTCTTCTCTGTCTCTATGGCTGTCACCTTCTCTGTGTCGGCCACATCCCCTTATCTCTTTCTCCCCTATCACTGTCCCTTAGTCTCTGTCCCTTCTGTCACAGTCCTCCCTGTTTCTATTACCGTCCTCTTGGTCTTTCTCCCATCTTCCTCCTTTCTCTTCTTCCCTTCTCCTTCCTCTTCTCCTTCTCCTTCCCCTTCCCCTTCCCCCTCCCCTTCCCCCTCTCCCTCTCCCTCTCCCTCTCCCTCCCCTTTTCTCTCTCTCTCACTTACTCTTTCTCTCGTTTTTGTTTGTTTGTTTGTTTTCTTGTTGTTGCTTTGTGTTTTTTTTGACGCAGTCTCACCCTGTCGCCCAGGCTGGAGTGCAGTGACACAGTCTCGGTAAACTGCAACCTTTGCCTCCCGGGTTCAAGCGATTCTCCTGCCTCAGCCTCTCCAGTAGCTAGAACTCTCCAGTAGCAGGGACTACAGGTGCCCGCCACCAGGCCCGCCTAATTTTTGTATTTTTAGTAGAGATGAGGTTTCACTGTGTTGGCCAGGATGGTCTTGAACTTCTGGCGTCAAGTGATCCTCCCGCCTTGACCTCCCAAAGTGTTGGGATTACAGTAGTGAGCCACTACGCCTGGTCCTGTTTCCCGTCTTTCTTAGACCTCTTAACCAATCTCCTGGACCGTGGGGTCTTTGTCACCGTCCCGTCTCCAGTTCGCTTCCATCTGATTCACTGGCTTCTCTTTCTGGTCCTCTCCCCTTTACCTCGGACTGTATCTTTTTCCTGGGGGAGTGATGGGTGTTGGATATGGCACGGGAACCCGGCCTGAGTCAGCGGACCCAATTGGCTGCTCTCTCTCAGATACAGGTCCCCTTCCTCCCTCCAAGGGGCGCCATGGAACGCCATGGAACGCCATGGAACGCAGTCCCCAGGGCGCCTCACTGGCCCTGGGGACTGGGTGACGTCAGGGGTGAGCCTCTCGTGATTGGCTCCATCACCCTGGTAAGACTAAAGGGAAGAAAGGAGAGCCCACATACCGGGAGCCACAGTGGCTCAGGCCGGTTGCCCTGGCACTTGGGGAGGCGAGGCTACACTACACATTACACGTTCGAGGCCAACCTGGTCAACATTGATTGGAACAACAACAAAAAAAACTTTTATTGTTCCCTATATTACAACAAAACATAAAGGGAGGACGCCTTGATAGGAAGAAATGGCATCTTCCTAAGTGTTTTTAAATTACTTCAGTATATCTTTTTTTTTTTTTTTAAGACAGAGTCTTGCTCCGTTGTCCAGGCTGGAGTGCAGTGGTGTGATCTTGGCTCACTGCAGCCTCCGCCTCCTGG
Source organism: Pongo pygmaeus (assembly GCF_028885625.2). NCBI lineage: Eukaryota > Metazoa > Chordata > Mammalia > Primates > Hominidae > Pongo > Pongo pygmaeus. The sequence continues at coordinate 56,702,423 of NC_072393.2, forward strand.
GTTCAAGCCAGTCTCATGTCTCAGCCTCCCGAGTAGCTGGGATTACAGGCACGCGTCACCGTGCCTGGCTACTTTTTGTATTTTTAGTAGAGACGGAGTTTCACCATGTTGGCGAGGCTGGTCTCGAACTTCTGGCCTCAAGAGATCTCTCCCCTTGGCCTCCCAAAGTGCTGGGATTACAGGGGTGTGCCCTCGCGCCCAGCCGTCTCTCCTGTCCTTCTTAGACCCCTTGATCTCTGTCCTGGCCTCGGGATCTTTGTCTTCGTCCCCTCTCTAGTTCGCTCCCATCTGATTCACTGTCTTCTCTCTCTGGTCCTCTCCCCTTTGCCTCGGACTGTATCCTCTTCGTCGCTGTTGATCCCACTTCTGCACTGTCCTCGCTGCTCTCTTCTCCCAGTCCTGTGGCCATCCCCATCCCCTGCCTCAGTCCCCTGTGCCGTCGGGCGCTCCACCTGTGACCGTGGAGTCTTTTTCTGTCCCCTCCGTCTCTGTCACATCCTCTCTTGTCGCTCCTGGTTGGAGGCCCTGCCTCCCTCGCCTCAGGGCCCTTCCCCGTCTCCTTCTCTTCCTGTCATCCCTGGCTCCTTCCCAGCATCTTTCCTTCCTTCTCCCAATCGTCCTCTGCTCCTCCGGGTTTGCGCCTGTTGGGTGCTCTACCCCTGGGAGCTGTTTCCTCCACTCGGTCTCTGGATGTTTTCTAGGGGACCACAGCCTCTTCTAGGCCTGTCCTGGGGCAGAGCGGCCACCTTGAGGTCCATCATTCAGTCTGATCATCTCCGTAGAAGCTCGAACCTCTCGCCTCGGCTCACCTCGCCTGACGCCCTTTCCTGCCCTTTATGTCTCCCTTGAGAATTAAACAAACAAACAAAAAACAACAACAACAAAAGTCGGAAGCAGCAGCGCATGCGCCCCAATCACCACTCTGAAACAGGTTTCGCGCGGCTGCCTGCGGGCTGGCGGGAGCTCATGCGAACTCACGCGCGAGCTCACCAGCTGCGGCGGCCGGCTCGGCGACTAGTGACGTCACGGAGGGTTGTCCCTGCCTTATTGGCTGCCTTCGACCAGCGCGCGTTTGCTGGAGTAGTCGGCCACGCCTTGCCAAGCGCCAGGGGGCGCTCAGCGCTAGAACTCGGCGACACTGGGAACCCTATAGAGAGACTCGTGTCATCATGGCAACCCTGCCCTACCTAATTGGATACCTGCTCCAGTTCGTTGGATCCATTACTGTGATTGGATGCCTGGCGATTCAAGGCTTGTAGATAATTGGATGCCTGGAAATTTGGATCTGTCCTACGTTTCGCATTTCTCTCTCTTAGCCGGATTTCTTCCGCAAGCACTGGGGATGTGGAGATTGAAAGTAACTTGAGGCTCCGTGGGGGAGTGATTGGTGTTGGACACGGTATGGGAACCTGGCCTGAGTCAGCGGACCCAATTGGTTGCGCTCTCTCAGATACAGGTCTCTTTCCTCCTGCCAAGGGGCGCCATGGAACGCAGGGCCCTCTCTGTCCCTGGGCACTGGGTGATGTCAGGGGTGAGTCTCTCGTGATTGGCTACATCGCTCCCTAGAAGGTCAAATGGAAGAATTGAGAGCACTTTCCCACCAGCTTAAATGGCTCAGTCTAGTTGTCCTGGCGCACAAGCTGGCGATGCTATGTGTTTGAAGCTAACGTGGGCAAAATTGAAAAATTTTTTTTTTCATTGTTCTGTATATAACAACAAAACATAAAGGGAGGTCTGGACGGGAAGAAATTTCGTTTCCAATACAAGTGTTTTAAAATTACTGCTATATATCTTTTGAGATGGAGTCTTGCTCTGTTGCCTAGGGTGGAGTGCAGTCTTATGATCTCGTCTCACTGCAACCTCTGCCTGCTGGGTTGAAGAGAGTCTCCTCTCTCACCCTGAGGTTACAGGCGCACACTACCACATTTGGCTAATTTTTGTATTTTTGGCTTCTTTTTGAGATGGAGTCTTGCTCTGTCACTGAGGCTCAAGGGCAGTGGCGCGATCTCGGCTGACTGCAACCTCTGCTTTCCGGGTTCAAGTGATTCATCTGCGTCAGCCTCCGGAGTAGCTGGGACTACAGGCACATGCCACCACGCCTAGCTAATTCTTTGTATTTTTAGTAGAGAAAGGGCTTCACTGGGTTAGGATGGTCTCTATCTCCTGACCTCGTGATCTGCCCGCCTCGGCCTCCCAAAGTGGTGGGATCACAGGTGTGAGCCACCACTACCCGGCCTTTTTAAAAATTTGTTTATTTATTTATTTATTTATTTATTTATTTATTTATTTATTTAATTTTGAGGCGGAGTTTTACTCTGTTGCCCAGTCTGGAGTGCAGTGGCGCGATTTTGGCTCACTGCAACCCCCGCCTCCCAGGTTCAAGCAATTCCTTTGCCTCAACGACCTGAGTAGCTGGGATTACAGGCACGTGCCACCATGTCTGGCAATTTTGTGTATTTTTAATAGAGACGAGGTTTCCCCATTTTGGCCAGGCTGGTCTTCAACTCCTGACTTCAGGTGATCCGCCCAGCTCCGCTTTCCAAACTGCTGGGCTTACAGGCGTGAACCACTGCGCCAGCCTCTTTATCCCTTCTATACTGCACACCCCAAGTTGCAAACTATTATTAGAGTGAATACCTAGGGGCAGCTTGGATCCTTATAATGGACACCTGATATTTTTGCCTGAGTGACATCTGTTATCTCTGATTTTCTTCTTCGTTAATAATTTTTTTTTGGAGCAGTCTTAGGTTTACAGGAAAAAATCGAAGGAAAAGTATGGAGAGTTTCTATATCCCCCTTCATCCCTTCATTGCCCCTCATCTCCCCTGTTAACATCTTGTGTTACTGTGCTACGTTTGTTACGATTAATAAGCCAATATTGATACATTATTATTAGCTGAAATCTGTAGTTTACATTAAGGTCCACTCCTTGTGTGATACCTTGTACATTCAATTTTTTTTTAATAAAGGTTTTTTTTTGGTTTTTTTTTTTTTTTTTTTGAGGCAGAGTCTCGCTCTGTCACCCAGGCTGGAGTGCAGTGGCGTGATCTCGGCTCACTGCAAGCTCCACTTCCTGGGTTCACACCATTCTCCTGCCTCAGCCTCCTGAGTAGCTGGGACTACAGGTGCCCGCAATCACACCCAGCTAATTGTTTGTATTTTTAGTAGAGACGGGGTTTCACCGTGTTAGCCAGGATGGTCTCGATCTCCTGACCTCGTGATCTGCCCACCTCGGCCTCCCAAAGTGCTGGGATTACAGGCGTGAGCCACCGCACCCGGCCTTTTTTTTTTTTTTTTTTTTTTTTCAGTTTTAAAATCACAGTAAAATTGAGAGGAAAGTCCATAGTTTACATTCAGTTTCTCTCTTAGTGTTTTATTGTCTATGGGTTTGAACAAATTTATAATGACATGTGTCCACCATTATAGTATTATGCAGCGTAATTTCACTGTCCTAAAACTCATCTGGGCTCTGCTGATTCATCCTTCCCTCCTCCCAAGCCCCTAAAAACCAATGATTTTTTTTTTAACTGTCTCTATAGTGTTTCGTTTTCCAGAATGTGGTATAGTTGGAATCATACCATATGTAGCCGTTTCGTATTGGCTTCTTTCACTTAACAATATGCATTTTAGGTTCCTCCATATCTTTTCATGGCTTATTATAACTGAGTAATATTCCATTGTATGGATGTACTGCAGTTTGTTCGTCTACTGAAGGACATCTTGGTTGCTTCCAAGTTTTGGCAATTATGTACAGAGCCGCTATGAATATTTGTCTTCAGGTTTTTGTGTGGATGTAAGTTTTGAGCTCATTTGAGTAAATACCAAGGAACATGAGTGCTGCAATATATGGTAAGAGTGTTTAGTTTTGTAAGGAAGTGCCAAATTGTCTTCTAAAGTGGCTGCACCATTTTGCATTACTGCCAGAGATGAATAAGAGTTCCTGATGTTCCTCATCCTCATCAGCATTTGGTGTTATTCATGTTTTGGATTTTCACCATTCTAATAGGTGGTTGTCGTATGTCATCATTGCTTTAATTTGCAATTTCTAATGACATTTGATGTTGAGCCCCCTTTTTTTTGGAGACGGAGTCTTGCTCTGTCACCGAGGCTGAAGTGCAATGGCATGATCTCGGCTCACTGCAACTTCTGCCTCCCGGGTTCAAGTGATTCTCCTGTCTCAGCCTCCCAAGTAGCTGGGATTACAGGCATGCGCCACCACACCTGGCTAATTTTGTATTTTTAGAAGACACGGGGTTTCTCCATGTTGATCAGGCTGGTCTCAAATGCCTGACCTCAGGTGATCTGCCCACCTTGGCCTCCCAAAGTGCTGGGATTACAGGTGTGAGCCACCACGCCCAGCCCAAGTATCTTTTATTTATTTATTTGTTTGCTTGTTTATTTATTTATTTTAAGAAACAGGTTCTCTGTTGCCCAGGCTGGAGTACAGCAGTGCAATCATAGCTCACTGCCGCCTCCAACTCTTAGATCCTCCTTCTCAGCCTCCCCAGTAGCTGGGACTACAGTTGTGTGCCGTCACGCCTGGCTATTTTTTTATTTCTATTTTTATTATTGTATTTATTTATTTATTTAGAAACAGGGTCTCGCTCTGTCATCCAGGCTGGAATGCAGTGGCACTATCTCTGCTGACTGCAACCTCTGCCTCCTAGACTCAAGTGATCCTCCAACCTCACCCTTCCAAGTAGCTGAGACCACAGGTGTGCACCACCACACCTGGCTAATTTTTTGTATTTTTCGTAGAGATGGGGTTTCACCACGTTGCCTGGGCTGGTCTTGACCTCCTGAGCTCAAGAGAATTACCAGCTGTGGCCTCCCAAAGTGCTGGGATTGCAGGTGTGAGCCACCACATCTGACCTTTTTATTTTTATTTTTTGTAGAGATGGAGTCTCAGTGTGTTGCCTAGGTTGGTCTGAAACTCTTGGTCTCAAATGATCCTCCTGCCCCAGCCTCCCAAAGTGTTGGGATTCCAGGCAGGAGCCACCACACCTGGCCAACTATCTTTTTATTTACTTATTTGCCATCTGCATATCTTCTTTGTTGAAGTGTCTGTTCACATCTGTTGCCTATTTTTAAATTGGGTTGTTTGTTTTCTTATTGTTGAGTTTTAGTTCTTTGTATACTTTGGATGCTAGCTTTCTTTTTTCTTTTTCTTTCTTTCTTTTTTTTTTTTTTTCAGACAAAGTCTTGCTCTGTTGCCCAGGCTGGAGTGCAATGGCGTAATCTTGGCTCACTGCCACCTCCGCCTCCCAGGTTCAAGTGATTCTCTTGCCTCAGCCTCCCGAGTAGCTGGGATTACAGGCACCCACCACCACGCCTGGTTAATTTTTGTATTTTTGGTAGAGACAGGGTTTTGCCACGTTGGCCAGGCTGGTCTCAAACTCCTGACCTCAGGTGATCCGCCCACCTCGGCCTCTCAAAATGCTGGGATTACAGATGTGAGCCATCACACCTGGCCTGGATACCAGCTTTTTGTCTGATAGGTGTTTTGAAAAGATTTTCTCACAATCTATAGCTTCTCTTTTTATTCCCTTAAACATCTGATTTTCCTATCACTCCTCCCCATGCAAAACATACATTTTTTGACTGGATCTTGCCAGGGATCTCAGAGTGAGAACAAGAGTCAGACCTGGCCAATCTGAGTGCTTCATGACCTTGGTTATGATGTGCAGTAGTTTGGATGTATGTCCCATCCAATTTTTTTTCAGACAGAGTTTTGCTTTGTCACCCAGGCTGTAGTGCAGTTGCACAATCTTGGCTCAGTGCAACCTCCACCTCCTGGGTTCAAGTGACCCTTCTGCCTCCGCCTCCTGAGTAGCTGGGATTACAGGCACATGCCACGCCCGGCTAATTTTTGTATTTTTAGGAGAGACGGGGTGTCCCCGTGTTGGCCAGGCTGCTTTCTAAATTTCATTGTTGAAATTTGATCCCCAATGTTGGAGATGGGGTCTTAATGAGAGGCGTTTGGGTCACGGGGTGGACCTGTCATGAATAGATTAATGCCCTCCCTGGGAGCGTGGGTGAGTGAGTTCTTCCTCCATTAGTTCCCATGAGAGCTGGTTGTTAAAGAGAGGCTGACACCTGCCTCTCTTGCTTCCTCTATTGTCACGTGATCCCTGCTTTCTTTCTCCTTCCACCAAGAGTAGAAGCAGCTTGAGACTTTCTCTGTATGCCCAGTCTTCCAGCCAGCAGAATCATAAGCCAAATACACCTTTTTCTCTTTATAAATTACCCAGCCTCGTGGATCACTTTAGGTCAGGAGTTCGAGACCAGCCTGGCTAACACGGTGAAACCATGTCTCTACTAAAAATACAAAAAAATTAGCCAGGTGTGGTGGCGGGCACCTGTCGTGCCAGCTACACTGGAGGCAGGAGAATCACTTGTACCTGGGAGGCGGACATTGTAGTGAGCCAAGATTGCGCCACTGCACTCCAGCCTGGGTGACAGAGCAAGATCCTGTTTCAAAATAAATAAATAAAATAAAAATTACCCAGCGTCAGGTTTTCCTTTATAGTGAGACAATATGGACTAAGACACATGCTTGCTATAGAAATGGACATGTGACCCAAGTTGGGCCAATGAGAGCTAACCTTGAGACTTTGGTATCACCATTCAGGAAGGCAGTACCCCTTTTCTGCTAGGTTGTTAAAATGATAAGCTAGGTTGTTAAAATGATAGTATGGAAGCTTCGAGCTGCTGTGGGCCTTGTTTGTTACCATGAGGGAAGAGATTCTGCCTGAGAGGGAAGTCGTGATACAGAAAAGTAAAGTCCAGATGGGAAATGAGCTGTATTGCTAAAGATTCATTTTAGTGCCTGGATCCAGTTATGCCTGAAGCTAGTTATATAGCTCGGTTCTATAAGTCAACAAATTCCCTTTGTCAAAAACAAAAAAAGCCAGAGTACTTTCCAGAGAGCAAGGCTTATTATAATAATAATTCAAGCAGCATACTCTTGCAAGGAAAAATAAATAGGCCAAAAGAACAAGATGGAAAAATCAGGAAAATTTCACACATATATGGTAACTTGGTTTATGAGAAAAGCAACATTTCAGTGCAATGAGAAGCAAAAGATGATCTTTTTGAATAAATAGGGCTGAGCCAGTTGATAGCCATATGACCTCTACCTCACACCATACACAAAAATTGATTCCAGATGTGTTGTAGATCTAAATGTTAAAGCTTAAACAATAAAACTTCTAGAAGAAAATATCATAGAGTATCTTCAGAACCTTCAGGGTAAGAAAATATTTCTTTTATTTACTTGTTTGTGTTAATAGAGATAGGGTCTCACTATGTTGCCCAGGCTGGTCTCGAACTCCTAGGCTCATGTGATCCTCCCTCCTCAGCCTCCCAAAGTGCTGGGATTACAGGCATGAGCCACTGCGCCTGGCCCAAAATGGTGTTAAATTTCTTTAGGCATTGGGCTAAAGGTAAATTAAAACCATAATAAAACACGGCTACAGTCCCAACCAGAATTGCCAGAATTGAAAGGACTAACAATACCAAATGTTGGCGAGCAACTGAAATTCTCAGAGGCTGCTGGTGGGTGTATAAATGGAGAAAATTAGTTTGAAAACCTGGTTGGCAGTGTCTATTAAGGATGAACACGATGCTGGGAATGGTGGCTCATGCCTGTAATTCCAACACTTTGGGAGGCGGCAGATCACTTGAGGTCAAGACCAGCCTGGCCACTCCCATCTCAAAAAAAAAAAAAAAAAAAAAGATGAACATGCACACACTATGCATACACCCTGGGACCCAGCAATTACACTTCTAGGTATATACCCAACAGAAATACAGAAATGCCTACATATGTTCACCAAAATTCAATGTATATAGCAGTACTATAAGTGATCATGGCAAATCAGAAGGCACCTAAATGTCAATCAACAGTAGAATGAATACATAGATTGTTATGTATTCCCATAACACACTTTTTTTTTTTTTTTTTTGAGACAAGATTGCCCTCTGTCACCCAGGCTGGAGTGCAGTGGTGTGACCTCAGCTCACTGCAATTTCTGCCTCCCAAGCTCAAGCCGTCCTCCCACCTCAGCTTCCCAAGTAGCTGAGACGACAGGCATGCACCACCATACCCCACTAATTTTTCTATTTTTTTGTAGAGATGGGGTCTTGCTATGTTGCTCAGGCTGGTCTTGAACTCCTGTGCTCAAGCTATCTGCTTGCCTCACCCTCCTAAAGTGGTAGGATTATAGGCGTGAGCCACCGTGCCTGGCTCATAACACACTCTTATATAGCAATGACAATAAACAACCTCCAACAATCAGCAACTACATGGACAAATCTCATAGACGTATGATGAATAAAAGAATTCAGGCCAGCCGCAATGGCTCACGCCTGTAATTCCAACACTTTGGGAGGCCGAGGTGGGCAGATCACGAGGTCAAGAAATAGAAACCATCCTGGCCAACATGGTGAAACCCCGTCTCTACTAAAAATACAAAAAATTATCTGGGTATGGTACTGCGCACTTGTAATCCCAGCTACTCGGGAGGCTGAGGCAGGAGAATTGTTTGAACCTGGGAGGCGAATGTTGCAGTGAGCTGAGATCATGCCACTGCACGCCAGCCTGGCGACAGAGCAACTCTCCGCCTCAAAAAAAAAAAAAAAAAAAAAAAAGAAAAAAGAATTCCAACACACAAGTCTTTATGCTTGTAGGATTCCAAGCAGATTAAGATCAAAAACAAGGCAAACTGACTTATGGTGTCAGAAATCAGGGTAATAGTTACCTTTGAGGTGAAGAAGTGACTGACAAGGGGCCAGGCGCAGTGGCTCATGCCTGTAATCCCAGCACTTTGGGAGGCCGAGGCGGGCAGATTATGAGGTCAGGAGATCGAGACCATCCTGGCTAACACGGTGAAACCCCATCTCTACTAAAAACACAAAAAAATTAGCCAGGCATGGTGGCAGGCGCCTGTAGTCCCGGCTACTCGGGAGGCTGAGGCAGGAGAATGGCGTGAACCCAGGAGGCAGAGCTTGCAGTGAGCCCAGATCGCGCCACTGCACTCCAGCCTGGGCAACAGAGTGAGACTCTGTCTCAGAAAAAAAAAAAAAAAAAAGAAGTGACTGACAAGGAGCATGAGGGGTTTGGAGAGCTGGTAATGTTCTAGTTCCTGACCCAGGGCTGGTTACCCATGGTTACATGGGTGTGCTCAGTCTGTTATGTGATCCATACTTACTGGGTATTTGTGAGTTTCTTTGTGAGTATGTTGTACTTCAATAATTTTATTTTTTTGAAACTGGGTCTCTGTTGTCCAGACTGGACTGCAGTGGCTCAACCATGGCTCACTGCAGCCTTGACCTCCTGGGCTCAAGTGATCCTCCCACCTTAGCCTCTTGAGTAGCTGGGACTACAGGTGCACACCATGGTACCTGGCTATTTATATATATATATTTTTAAAGAGATGGAGTCTTGCTATGTTGCCAAGGCTGGGTCTCGAACTCCTGGGCTCTAGTGATCCTCCCATCTCAGTCTCTCAAAGTGCTGGGATTACAGGCATGAGCCACCGAGCTTGGCAATAATTTTTTTAAAGGCCAGTTTTTTGTCTCTTGAAAGTGGAGGAGTCTTGGCAAGTCCAGCAAATGGCATATACCATTTTGTTTCTCTTCTCTCCCCTTTCAAGTGAGAATTGTGATTGTTTTCTGGTTTTTCCTCCACTGTTATACATAGGGGTGGGTTGCTGAGGGGGCTACAATTTCATTTAACATTAATTTTTTTTTAGATGGAGTCTCGCTCTGTCACCAGGCTGGAGTGCAGTGGCACAATCTCAGCTGACTGCAACCTCAGCCTCCCAGGTTCAAGTGATTCTTCTCCCTCAGACTCCTGAGTAGCTGGGATTATAGGTGTGCGCCACCATGCTGGGCTGACAGGGTTTCACCATGTTGGCCAGGTTGGTCTTGAACTCCTGACCTCAGGTGATCCACTTGCCTTGGCCTCCCAAAGTGCTGGGATTACAGGTGTGAGCCACCGTGCCCAGCCTTAACATTAATTTTCAGGATCAAGAGAGACTCCATGTGCCCTTGATGAAAGAAATAGCCAATATCCAGAAATCTTGGTCTGAGGATTGGATGTGGCTTTGGGATCCCTCCCTTTGCAGAAGGGGTGAATGCTTCTGCAGTTGCACTAGAGATAGTTATATTATGTTAGGTGGGAGTATTAGTTTTAGCCAACTTTATCAAGATATAATTTGTGTACAAAAAAAGTATCAATATTTCAAAAAGATATTTGCAACCCACTTTCATAGCAGCATTATTTACAATACCCAAAGGGTGAAGGAGGCAACCCAGCTGTTCATCAACGAATAAATGGATAGACAAAAAGTGGTATATACACATAATGAAATTTTTTTTTGAGATGGAGTCTCCCTCTGTCGCCCAGGCTGGAGTGCAGTGGCGCGATCTTGGCTCACTGCAACCTCCACCTCCCTTGTTTAAGTGATTCCCCTGCCTCAGCCTCCCGAGTAGCTGGGACTACAGGTGCCTGCCACCACGCCTGGCTAATTTTTTGTAGTTTAGTAGACATGGAGTTTCACCACGTTGGCCAGGATGGTCTCGATCTCCTGACCTCGTGATCCGCCTGCCTCTTCCTCCCGAAGTGCTGGGATTACAGGTGTGAGCCACTGCGCCTGGCCCATAATGGAAAATTATTTAACCTTAAAAAGGAAGGAAATGCTAACACATGCTACAACATGGGTGAAGCCTGAGGACATTCATGCTAAGTGAAACAATCCCATCACAAAAAGACAGATGCTGTATGATTCCACTTACATGAGGTACCTAGAGTAGTCAAATTCATAGGGAATTTCCCAGAGAGTGGAACGTGCTTCCCAGGGGCTGGGAAGAGAAGGGAGTGGGAGTTGCTTGATGGGAACAGTTTCAATTCTACAAGAGGAAAGAGTGGAGATGAGTAGGGGTGATGATTGCACAACAATGCAACTGTACACTTAAAATTGGCTAAGTCCTGGGGAGGTGGCTCATGCCTGTAATCTCAGCTACTCTGGAAGCTGAGGCAGGAGAATCGCTTGAACCGGGGAAGCGAAGGTTGCAGTGAGCCAAGATCATGCCATTGCACTCCAGCCTGGGCATTGCAGTGAGACCTGTCTCAAAAAAAAAAAAAAAAAAAAAATTGGCTAAGATGGTAAAGTTTGTGTTATGTGTATTTTGCAACAATGTACAAGAATTTAAATGCACCAATTTTAAGCGCAATGAATTTTGACAAATATATTCAGTTGTGTGATCACTTCCATCATCTGGAAAGATTCCCTGTGTCCACTAGTAATCAATCTCTCCATAACCACTGCCACTGCCCCCAGTCAACCACTAATCTGTTTTCTGCCCCTGCATATTAGCCTTTTCTTTTCTCTTTTCTTCTTTTCTCTTCTCTTCTTTTCTTTTACTCTGTCACCCAGGCTGGAGTTCAGTGGTGTGATCTCAGCTCACTACAACCTCCGCCTCCTGGGTTCAAGCCATTCTCCTGCCTCAGCCTCCCAAGTAGCTGGGATTACAGGCACTCGCTACCACACCCAGTTAATTTTTGTATTTTTAGTAGAGATGGGGTTTTACCATGTTGGCCGGGCTGGTCTTGAACTCCTGACCTCGTGATCCACCTGCCTCGGCCTCCCAAAGTGCTGGGATTACAGGGTGAGCCACCGTGCCTGGCCTCTTTCTTTCTTTCTTTCTTTCTTTTTTTTTTTTTTTTTTGAGTTGGAGTCTCACTCTGTTGCCCAGGCTGGAGTGCAGTGGCATGATCGGCTCACTGCAACCTCCGCCTCCCAGGTAGCTGGGATTACAGGTGCCAGGCTGGTTTTGAACGCCTGATCTCAAGTAATCTGCCTGCCTCGGCCTCCCAAAGTGCTAGGATTACAGGCGTGAGCTACCATGCCCGGCCCATATTAGTGTTTTCTTTCTACAATTTCACAAAACTGGAATCCTACAGCATATACCCTTGTATCTGGCTTGTATCACACGGCATCATGTTTTTGAGATGCAGCCCAGCGGTGCCATCACAGCTCACTGCAGCCTCAAACTCCTGGGCTCAAGTGATCCTCCTGCCTCAGCTGCCAGAGTAGCTGGGACTACAGGTGAGCACCATCATGCCTGGATAATTTTATTATTATTAATTATTATTATTATTATTATTTGTAGAGACAGGGTCTTGCTATGCTGCCCAGGCTGGTCTCGAACTCCTGAGCTCAAGCAATACTCCCACCTCGAGCTCCAAAGTAGCTGGAACTACAAGTGAACATCACCATGCCCGGCCAATTTTTTTTTTTTTTTTAAGAGAATCTCACTATGTTACCTGGTCTCAAACCCCTGGGCTTGAGCGATCCTCCTGCCTTAGCCTCCCAAAGTGCTGGGATTTACAGGCATGAGCCACTGTGCCTGGTGGTTACTACCACATTAACTTCAGACTTCTGGCCTCCAGTGTGAGACAATAAATTTCTGTTGTTTTCAGCTAGGTTACTGTAACTTGTTACATCAGCCCTAGCAAACTGACACAGTGATTGGACCAATTTTTGCAGTGGGAGTTTTTGAAATGTTGTGTCCCAGAATGTAGATGTGAATTAGTGTGAAGTAGCTGAGGGTAGAATGTAGTGGACACCTACCTACTACTTTGAGGGACTGTCCCTTGCCCATTGCCGTGTGATTCATTTGGAACTGTCAGTCAAGGGACCCCTACATACTGGCTTCCAGGAGATGAATTCATCCGTTCCGCAAAAAGGGATGAGGTCCTGAGGGGCTTTGGACCAATCCCGGGCAAGATGGGCAGGGAGGAGGAGGAGGAGTCAGAAAAGGCAGGAGGCGGGCCCAAGAGTCGGCTCCAAACTGGACCCAGTGATTGGCCCGGGGTGTCTCCAAGGTCTGAGCTGGACCAATCAGAATCCTGTACCTGAATGACACAGCCGCTGAGAGCCAGCTGATTCTCACATTGTTTCCTCTGAAGTTATCTGCTCTGAAGGCAATTACAACAAGTCCTATTCATTTCTTGCAGTGGCAGCAGATCCTGTTAATTTCCTACCCAACAGTAGTTCCCCTCCCCGTGCTTCCTATAGGCAAAGCCCGCACTCCACCATGGGGACTGGAAATGACAGATGTTCACTACCCAGACCGCTTTGCAACTCGGGGTAGCCACACAGCCGGGTTCTGGCAAGAGAGAAATAAGGAGAATTATTCTGAGGAGGAAAAAAGGGGAACACAGAAGGAGGCCCCGGTCTACACTGCCTGATTTAGATTCCGGTGTGTGAGAACACGATGCTGCTATAGACAGTTTGTACTCAGGAGGGGAACGAACACCAATCTCAGAGATGCCAACCAGAGCCTAATGTTGTTGAGCAGCTGAACCAACCCTGGGACTGTCTTTTAAAAATTTGATATGCAAACACGCAAAAAAATCTTTCTCTTTCAGTTGGGAAGGTTTTTTTTTTTTTTTTTCAGCCGAAGGTATCATAACAGATACAGCATTATACACCTGGAGCTCCAAGTGGCCATCTCATTGCCACTGCAAACACCTACCTGAGAGAGAAGCCAATAGCCAGGCGCGGTGGCTCACGCCTGTAATCCCAGCGCTTTGGGAGGCCAAGGCGGGCAGATCACAGGAGGTCAGGAGTTTGAGACCAGCCTGCCAACATGGTGAAACCCGTCTCTACTAAAAATACAAAAAATTAGCCAGGCGTGGTGGCAAGCGGCTGTAATCCCAGCTACTCAGGAGGCTGAGGCAGGAGAATTGCTTGAAACCGGGAGGTTGCAGTGAGCCGAGATCACACCACTGCACTCCAGCCTGGGCAACAAGAGCGAAACTCCATCCAAAAAAAAAAAAAAAAAGAGGAAAGCAGAAGTGAGAATCCCTTGAACAGCTGGATCTAACCATGCCTGAAGTCCCTCTGTGTTCATAGGCTTTCCATGGACAGAGGTCTTTCAATTCTGTTTATGGCTTTGGGTTGAATTTTGTGTTCTGTACTCACAATGATCCCGACTAACACCATTTTTATAAACTGAGGCTCAGAGAGATCATTAAGTTGCCCAGTCATTGAACGAAACACAAATTTGTCTGCTTGCAGAGCCAGCATATTCCAATCCAGTTTCCCAGTCTCAGAGAGGACAGGAGACCCAGGTGGAGTGAGACCCACGGAGTGTGTTTATTCTGGCGTTGATAGCAGCAGCGGTGGGGGGACCGGCCAGACGCGGGGTGTGGCGAACAGAAGGGGTGGACACAGGTGTGTGTGTGTCTGAAAGGACAGAGAGGATTGGCCCATTGACATTCACGGCAAGAACAAGGGTCGGGACACCGAGTCTTGGACAAACAGCAAAGAGACAGAGACAGACAGAGGGGTTTTGGGGGGCAGGGGTCCCCCAGACATGCATGGCCCCTCGCCTCGAGGGGGAGCCCCAGGGAAGAAAAGACAGACACAGTGGAGGCTGAATGCCCCCCACCCTGAAAGAAGGAGCTGGGCCGGCCTCCTCTCATCCTCTCGCTTCCAGGGGTAGGAAGCCTAGGGCCAGGGCTGCCCTGCACCAGCAGCTCGGACGTTATGGCTTCAAGGAGATGAATTCACGGTCCGGGCAGGAAAGGATAGGGTCCTGAGGGAGCCTGGTCCGATCCCGGGCCTAGGCCAGACCTGCACGATGGAGCAGGAAAGGAGGGGTCAGCAATGGCAGAGAACTGCATCACCACCTCCTGTAGCTCCACCACCACCCAGAGATCTAGGAGTCCCAGGCCCAGCCCCTCCTCCCTCAGACCCAGGAGCCCAGGCCCTCAGCCCCTCTTCCCTGTGGCCAGGCTCCTTACCCCTCACTCGGAATTCTCTTTCTCTGATAGTCCTTTGCTGCCTTTTGTGAAGCTGGTCAAAGTCTTTTCCTAAAGGAGAAAGTCCAGAAGGTTCGGGAGTGAGGGATAGAGAGTTTAAACAGATGCTAATCATCAACAGGAGAAGACGTCAATCCTGTTTCATTATTTAGGACGCGCTTTCTCACTTGGCCCTGAAGTGACGGACAGATGGTATTACAATTCCATTCTACAGATGGGGAAATTGAGGCACAAAAAAGAGTCTCTGCAAATGCGAGGAGAGATGAGGCTGTAGGGATGAGTGGGGCAGGTCCTGCATGGTATCAGAGGGGCTGAGACTCTGTCCTGGGGCCACTGGGGAGCCACGGGAGGGCTGTGAGCAAGGAAGGGGAGGGGAAGCTCTGGGTGTAGAAGGATCTTCTGGGGCCACAGGGAGCACAAGGGGCTGAAATTCATGGGCAGTGTCAGGACTCGGCCTAGACTCTGTGCCACCAGCGTTGCCCAACATGGGCAGTGGCTCACCAGAAACTCCTGGGAAGGTTTGTGGGATGGATGAATGAGTGAATGACAGAAGGAGGGAGTAGCTTCCATCCTATCCACCTTAGTAGAGTCCCCGTCTTTTCCAATCTCAAATCTGAGTTGTGTGCCCAGGTGTTGGGTCCCTCATGATCACTGGAAAAAAGCCCACAGCAGGGCCAGACTAAATCTGGTGATGTGGTGAAAGTTTTACTCAGTACTAAATGTAAATGTGTGCCCCAAATGCAGCAATCAAGATAAAGAATATTTAATGCAATATTGGCCAGGCGCGGTGGTTCACGCCTGTAATCCCAGCACTTTGGGAGCCCAAGGTGGGTGGATCACTTGAGGTCGGAAGTTTGAGACCAGCCTGGCCAACATGGCAAAACCCTGTCTCTACAAAAATAAATAAATAAATTAATTAATAAATTAATTAATTAAAAAAAATTAGCAGGGTGAGGTGGCACACGCCTGTAGTCCCAGCTACTTGGGAGGCTGAAGGAGGAGAATCACTTGAACTCAGGGAGGGGGAGGTTGCAGTGAGCCAAGACTGCAACACTGCACTCCAGCCTGGGTGACAGAGTGAGACTCTGTCTCAATAATAACAATAATAATAATAATAATAATGCAATATTTAAAAAAAATCAAAATTAATGCAAAAAAATCAATGATGAACAAAATATCAAATTTTTTAAAAAGGCCAGTCTCATGCCACATCAGACTGCTATTTCAAAGGAAATGTATGTGTCCCCATATACTTGCTTTTTTTTTTTTTTTAAGGAGAGGGGTTCTTGCTCCATTGCCCAGGCTGGAGTGTGGTGGTGAGATCATAGCTCACTGCAGTAACAAACTCCTGGGCTCAAGGGATCCTGCCTCAGCCTCCTGAGTAGCTGGGACTACAAGCACACACTACATGCCTAGCTAATTCCTAAATTATTTTTGTAGAGACAGGCTCTCCCCATGTTGCCCAGGCTAGTCTTAAAGTACCAGGCTCAAGTGATCCACCCACCTTGGCCTCCCAAGGCCTGTGCTGGGATTACAGGCATGAGCCACTGCACCCTGCCCAAGTTTTTATATATTTTTTCTAAATTTATTTTTCCCGGAATGCTAAACTAGTTGAAAAATACTGAAAAATGAAGTAAATGTGTTGAAATTCACAACATTATTTTATATTTAAATCTTTCATATATACCCTAGACAGAATTTGAATAATTTGACTTTCTTGGCTTTTAATGGAGGCAAATCTGTCAATAACACTTTATAAATCTACTTCTTTGCTCCTCTTGTTTTCTATTGAGAGAATGTCCATGTTTGATTATTTCTCCTGATGAAGTAAGATCTTAAATGACTTTTTTTTTTTTTTTTTGAGACTTGCTCTGTCGCCCAGGCTGGAGTGCAATGGCGCCATCTCGGCTCACCGCAACCTCTGCCTCCCAGGTTCAAGCGATTCTCCTGCCTCAGCCTCCCAAGTAGCTGGGATTACAGGCGTGCGCCACCACGCCCAGCTAATTTTGTATTTTTAGTAGAGACAGGGTTTCTCCATGTTGGTCAGGCTGGTCTCGAACTCCTGACCTCAGGTGATCCGCCTGCCTCGGCCTCCCAAAGTGCTGGGATTACAGGCGTGAGCCACCGCGCCCAGCCCCCTCTATTTTCAACTTAGCCTCATGGGTAACAACAGCAGCGACCACTTACAGAATGTTTAACTCAGCACATCTCACCTCTATCCTAACAGAAGATGCTATCAACAGTCCCATTTCCTAGTGGGTAAACTGAGGCACAGAGCGCTTGGGTAACTGGCTCTAAGCCGCACAGCTAAAGTTGGCACAGCAGGGATTGAAACCCAGGACGCCTGGCTCTGCGGCTCATAAGCATGCAGGGCGTTCGTTGCATGGATGAAGGGGCCGAGGGTGCACGGGTGCTTGTCAGCGGTCGGTGTGGGACCCCTACTCACCTCCACTAGCTGATGCCAGTGCTCCACGGGCTTGCGGGGGTTGGCCAGCATCTCTGCCCAGTGCTCGCGACCGTGCGGGTCGGCAGCGTCGGGGCCCACGCGGCACACGCCGATCACCTCGTTGTGCCCGATGCTGGGGGTGGGGGTCGGTGAGGACCGTGGAGGGCGGTGGGAGGGCCTGTCCCCACCCCAACCCTCCTGCCTGACCTCCGCCCGGGCCGCGCCCCTCACCAGTCGTAGTCCACCACGGCGATGCTGAGCCCCACGTTCTCCACGCTCTCGGGGGCCACGTCGAACACCAGCGCCTCATTATACGTGGGGTTCAGTGTGTTCTTCTTGATGGAGGTTTTCCGCTTCTTCAGACGCCGCCCCTCGCTGATCAGAGAGGCCTTCACGTAGGGGTCTGGGAACAGCAATGAAGTAAGGAACAGAGACTCCCTCCCTCAGACCTAGGGGTCCAGGACCCCAGGCCCCGAGCCCCTCCTCCCTCAGACCCAGAGGTCCGGGACCCCAGGCCCCCAGCCCCTCCTTCCTCAGACCCAAGAGTCCAGACCTCGGGTCCTCCTTTCTCAGAACCAGGAGTCCAGGCCCACGGCCCCTCCTCCCTAAGACCCAGGAATCCAGAACCCCGGCCCCTCCTCCCTCAGACCCAGGAGTCCAGGCCCCCGGCCCCTCCTCCTTCAGACCCAGGAGTCCAGATCCCCAGCTCCTCCTCCCTCAGACCCAGGAGTCCAGGCCCCCAGCCCCTCGTGCCTCAGACCCAGGACCCTCACCTGAGAAGCCAGTGAGGTCCATCGCTTTGAGGTTAGAGGCTTTGATGATGGTCACGGTGAGGCGCCCGGCCGTGGGGAGGTAGCAGAGTGAGAAGTTGAGCTCCCCAAGATCTGCCTTTTCCTGCAGTTGGGGAAGAGGTCAGTGATATCTTGCCTCAGCCCCTCTTCAACTCTCCCTGATTTTCTCTCCCATCGGAGCCTCCTGCTTTCCACCCTGACATCCAGGGCTCAGGCTTCCCATCCACTTAACAATCTGACTCTGGGCCAAGGCCCAGTAACTCCCTGGCCACAGCTACCCATGACCGTCGAAGCTTATTTGTTCTGCACGAAAGATTGGAAGACGCATGAGTGAGGGGGGAGAGAGAGGAGGGGAGAGACTGAGAAGGTGAGAGAGAGAGAAAACACAAAGAGAAATAGACTGAGACAGAAGCCAAAACACTGAGGGATGCAGCTGGAAAGACAGACCCACAGGCAAAGTTCTAAAGTCAGAGGGACAGAGGCCCAGAGACAGAGACAGAGACCCAGAGAGAGAGGAGGACAGAGGCCTAGAGAGAGAGGGGGACAGAGACCCAGAGAGAGAGGGACAGAGACCCAGAGAGAGAGGGGGACAGAGACCCAGAGAGAGAGGGACAGAGACCCAGAGAGAGAGGGACAGAGACCCAGAGAGAGAAAGGGGGACAGACACCCAGAGAGAGAGGGACAGAGACCCAGAGAGAGAGGGGGACAGAGACCCAGAGAGAGAGAGGGACAGAGACCCAGAGAGAGAGGGGGACAGAGACCCAGAGAGAGAGGGGGGGACAGAGACCCAGAGAGAGGGGGACAGAGACCCAGAGAGAGAGAGAGGGACAGAGGCCCAGAGAGAGAGGGGGACAGAGACCCAGAGAGAGAGGGACAGAGGCCCAGAGAGAGAGGGGGACAGAGACCCAGAGAGAGAGAGGGACAGAGGCCCAGAGAGAGAGGGACAGAGACCCAGAGAGAGAGAGGGACAGAGACCCAGAGAGAGAGAGACAGAGACCCAGAGAGAGAGGGACAGAGGCCCAGAGAGAGAGGGACAGAGGCCCAGAGAGAGAGGGACAGAGGCCCAGAGAGAGAAAGATATATATATATATATACAGAGAGAGAGACTCAGAGAGAGACAGAGGCCCAGAGAGAGAGGGGGACAGAGACAGTGGGTTGGGGGTGCATAAAGACCCAGAGAGAGTGATAGTTACCTAGAATTAGAGTGGAGGGGCAGAGACCAGAGAGCGAGAGAGAAACCTAGACTCAGACACCCTACTCCCTGCACTGAGAGAGAGAGAGAGAGAGGCTGACTCAGACAGAGTGGGACAAAGACCAAGCAGACACACACACAAACCAGCCTGAGAGAGGGCAGCAGATTCATCAACCTCCACCGAAGTTTCCAGGACCGCCCCCAACCCTGACACACAGGCTGGAGCCACGCTGGAGCTAGTTGGGAGCTTTGACCAACCTGGCCTAGCCCTGCAGCCTCCCAGTTGTGCCCACCCAGGGCCCTGGACTCCCTACTCGCTCCCCTCAGGGCATCTGCCCAGGCTGCCCCTCTGCCAGAACACTCTTCCCTCTATCTCCTCCCTGGCCTTTGAGCCTCCCCTCGTTCCACAAGCTCCCAGATCCCCCACAGCCCTGCAGAGGCTCCTCCTGTGCCTCCCCATAACCCTGGCCCCTGAGGCCTGACCACCTAGACCTGGAGCTGCCGAGGGCTCCCTGGGGTCCCCAGGCCCTGCTCCTGAAAAAACAGTGGTTGAAGAAATGAATGAAGGCTGGGTGCAGTGGCTGATGCCTGTAATCCCAGCAGTTTGGGAGGCTGAGGTGGGCGGATAACCTGAGCTCAGGAGTTCGAGACCAGCCTGGCCAACATGGCGAAACCTTGTCTCTACTAAAAATACAAAAATTAGCCGGGCGTGGTGCCGGGAGCCTGTAATCCCAGCTACTTGGGTGACTGAAGCATGAGAATCACAATCACTTGAACCCGGGAGGTGGAGGTTGCAGTGAGCTGAGATTGCGCCGCTGTACTCCAGCCTGGGTGACAGAGAGAGACTCTGTCTCAAAAAACAAAACAAAACAGAGAGAGAGAGAATGTATGAATCAGTGGAATGAGTGAGGAAAACCTCAAGTGATGATGATGGCGAGAGAAAATGAGAAGGGTGAGCACAAGAATGAGGCCAGCATGGATACAGAGAGAAGGCCCTGGCATGGGGCTGCCACGGGTGATAACTGAGAGTAGGAGCTGGTGGAACACACAGGGGCCCTGGGACCTTGGAATGGGGCACTTCAATCTCAAAGGCTGGGCTTGGGGGCCAAGCAGGCAGGCTGGGGAGAGCCCCATGAAGAAGCCTACAGGAAGAGCTATAGGCACCCAGCTCAACTGGACATCTGTCATTGAACAGATGGGGAAACTGAGGCTCAGAGAAGGAAAGGACCTTGAGGAGGTCTAGTCCTCTCCTGATATTAAGGCTGCCCTCCCCACAACACACACACAGCTACCCCAGATTGGCAGAGAACTGGAATGTTGGATGATCCACAGATTAGGTTGGAGCGGGGGTGCTGTAGAGTTGAGGATCTGAGATTTGATGGGGCAGAAGGGCTCAGGACACACACAACAAGTACCTAAGAATGGGGCTGGGGAGGGATTGGAGGTACAGGGAGAATGAGATACTGGAGGGCAGGGGTCGCAAGGAATAAGGAAGAAGCCATTGGGCCCTATAATCTGCATGCTGGGAGAATTGAGGAGTGTCGGCATATTGGGGATCCCAGGATGGCTGAGGCCTGGGGGATCAGGCTATCAGCGTTCGGGCAGGGACCGTGAAAAAACAGAGGGTCAGAATATGAAAGAGTTCCAACGTCTGGGGTTGGGAAAATTCAGAAGTTCAGAGATTAGAGAGGGATTGGGGCTTCCAGAAGTCCAGACACTGGAAAGTCAGGAAGTTGGAAGGTAAGAAGTCTGGGGTGAGAGAGAAGTCGTGGGGTTGAGGCAGGAAGGCATCTGATGATAAAGTGGGTGAGAGGGTGGAAAATCGGATCCAGGCCTGATGCTAACATTTGGCGATGTTTAGGAGAGGAAAGGTGTCCATTGTACCATTATCTGTTCTTTTTTTTTTTTTTTTTTGAGACGGAGTTTCACTCTTGTTGCCTAGGCTGGAGAGCAATGTCATGACCTCGGCTCACCACAACCTCCACTTCCTGGTTCAAGTGATTCTCCTGCCTCAGCCTCCCGAGTAGCTGGGATTACAGGCACGTGCCACCACGCCCAGCTAATTTTTGTATTTTTAGTAGAGATGGGGTTTCTCCATGTTGGCCAGGCTGGTCTCGAACTCCCAACCTCAAGTGATCTGCCCACCTCGGCCTCCAAAAGTGCTGGGATTACAGGCGTGAGCCACGGCGCCCGGCCCATTCTCTATTCTTGCCTGTAAGTTTGCAGTCTTCCCCAGTGTGATACATTTTAACAGAAAAATGTGGGGACAAGAAGTGAGGAAGTTATGAACTCTGAGGGCAGGGCGCTTGCAACCCGGGGGGTCTCAGGGCCCTGGGAAGGGGAAGGTCAGGGGAGAGGGCCACTGACCGAGCCGCCCTCCACGATGTCTCTCCAGAGCGGGCGGTCAGGGGGCTGCTCGGCCAGCTCCAGGAGGTTGTCCAGCACCACCTGGCCGATGAGGTCGTGCCGCGAGAAGCGGTCAAAGTCATAGACGCTGAAGTGCAGTTTGCGTTGGGCCAGCTCAGCCAGGGGCACCGAGAATTGAAACGTCTCATTGAAGACGGGGTTCAGGGTCTTCCTGTGCACCTGGTGGTGGTGGGCAACAGGAGACAGACACCGTGCCCATGAGCCCCTCCTCCACGGGATCCAGGAGTCCAGGCCCCCAGCCCCTCCTCTCTCAGACCCCGGAGTCCAGGCCCAGCACCTCCTCCCTCAGACCTAGGAGTCCAGGCCCCCAGCCCCTCCTCTCTCAGACCCCGGAGTCCAGGCCCAGCACCTCCTCCCTCAGACCTAGGAGTCCAGGCCCCCAGCCCCTCCTCCCTCAGACCCAGGAGTCCAGACCCCCAGCCCCTCCTCCCTCAGACCCAGGAGTCCAGGCCCCCAGCACCTCCTCCCTCAGACCTAGGAGTCCAGGCCCCCAGCCCCTCCTCCCTCAGACCCAGGAGTCCAGACCCCCAGCCCCTCCTCCCTCAGACCCAGGAGTCCAGGCCCCCAGCCCCTCCTCCCTCAGACCCAGGAGTCCAGGCCCCCAGCCCCTCCTCCCTCAGACCCAGAAGTCCAGGACAAGCCCCTCCTCCCTCAGACCCAGGAGTCCAGACCCCCAGCCCCTCCTCCCTCAGACCCAGAAGTCCAGGCCCCCAGCCCCTCCTCCCTCAGACCCAGGAGTCCAGACCCCCAGCCGCTGCTTCCTCAGACCCAGGAGTCCAGACCCCCAGCCCCTCCTCCCTCAGACCCAGGAGTCCAGACCCCTAGCCTCTGCTTCCTCAGACCCAGGAGTCCAGGCCCCCAGCCCCTCCTCCCTCAGACCCAGAAGTCCAGGACAAGCCCCTCCTCCCTCAGACCCAGAAGTCCAGGACAAGCCCCTCCTCCCTCAGACCCAGGAGTCCAGACCCCCAGCCACTGCTTCCTCAGACCCAGGAGTCCAGGCCCCCAGCCCCTCCTCCCTCAGACCCAGGAGTCCAGACCCTTAGCTCCCTCTCTGTGGGACCCCAGTGTCCAGCCCGCTGCTCCGGACCTTGGTCTGAAACTTTTTCTTGCGGTCAGGCAGCAGGTAGATCTTGACGTAGGGGTCTGAGAAGCCGTTGGAGTCCTTGGCGGGGAGGTCCAGGGCCTGCAGGATCCTCACCACCAGCTGGTCCGAGCCATAGAGGTACCGCAGGGCGAAGCTGATGCGGCCACAGGGTGCCCCTGTGCCTGCCTCTCCAGAGCCTGGGCCCCCACCGCTCCGCCGGCCACCAGGGCCAGTCCCCTGGTACAGCTCTGGCTTAATCTGCCCAATGAGTTTGGCTTTTTCCTCGCCGCCAGGCAGGGGCAAGGGCAGGGCAGGTGGCCGCTCCTCACTGCTGGGGTCCGGCTGGGAAGTCAGAGTCTGCTGGGTGAGGGGTCGGGGCAGGGCTGGGTACCTGTAGGGGTAGGGGAAGACCGAGGTGAGGTCGGTGGCTCTGATCTTCGACTGCATGCAGAGACCTGGGAGACTCCTCCCTGCCTTTCCCTCCATCCCCCAGCCAGGTGGCCACAAGTCCCCTCCTTTGCTCACTGTGTGAGCTTGAGGAAGCCACTGTGCTCTCTGAGCCTCAGTTTCCCCATTGGTATCTGGGGGCATTCCTTCCCTCCCTCCCTCCCTTCTTTCCTTCCTTCCTTCCTTCTTTTTTGAGATGGATTTTTGCTCTTGTCGCCCAGGCTGGAGTGCAAAGGCGCGATCTCGGCCCACTGCAACCTCTGCCTCCCAGGTTCAAGCGATTATCCTGCCTCAGCCTCCCGAGTAACTGGGATTACAGGCGCCCACTACCATACCCGGCTAATTTTTATATTTTTAGCAGAGATGGGGTTTCACCATGTTGGTCAGGCTGGTCTTAAACTCCTGACCTCAGATGATCTGCCCGCCTCGGCCTCCCAAAGTGCTGGGATTACAGGCATGAGCCACCACACCCAGCCTGATTCTTCCCATTTCAAAGCTAGCTCCAGCCCAGACCTGTGCATGCACCAGCTTCCAGTAACCTCCTTTGGACCTCAAGCTGGTGACCCAGGATGCTTCTCCATGGACCCCTGGCGCCCCACATAACACAGACCTTCTTTGAACCCTCTTCTGCCCTTAATCTCCCTGGCCGTCTCTCCTCTCTATCCCCACTGTCCTGGTCACAGCTCAGGCCTTGTCCTCTCCTGGACTCTCAGCCTCCAGTGTCTCCCTCCAGCCCATTCCCATATGGCCCCAGAGGGTTCCTTCTACACCCAGAGCTGAGCCTACCCCTCCCCTGCTCACAGCCCTCCCATGGCTCCTCAGTGCCCTCAGGACAAAGTCCCAGACCCTCAGGCGGGCACTGAAAGCCCCATGTGGTCTGGTGTCTGTAGCCACATCTCTGAAGTTTTCTTTTTTCTTTCTTTCTTTTTTTTTTTTTTGAGATGGAGTCTCGCTTTGCTGCCCAGGCTGGAGTACAGTGGTGCAATCTTGGCTCCCGGGTTCAAGAGATTCTCCTGTCTCAGCCTCCTGAGTAGCTGGGATTACAGACACACACCAACATGCCCAGCTTTTTTTTTTTTTTTTTGTATTTTTAGTAGAGATGGGGTTTCACCATATTGGCTAGGCTGGTCTCGAACTCCTGACCTCAAGTGATCTGCCCACCTCGGCCTCCCAAAGTGCTGGGATTACAGGCATGAGCCACTGCGCCCAGCCTGAAGTTTTCTTTTTTTCAAACTTATTCTCATGCCTTGGTGACTAAGGCTTGGTGCCCTGGCTGTCCCCTTGGTGTGGGCTGTCCTCACAATGCACTAGGATCTTGTTCTTCTCTTGTCTTTGCCTGGGCCGCCCCTTTCACCTGGAATCCCCAGGTCACAGCCCTGCCTCTTTGCCTTCCTAACTCTCCCTCAGCCTGCGGGTCTCAGCTGAGACATCTCCACCTCCAGGAAGCTCCCAGCCTTCTCCCAGCTGCGGTTCCCTGAGCTGCTTTCCTGTCTCACCAACCTGGCTACACCAGGACAGCCAGTCTGGGGGCCGCCTCCCCTGCGCTGTGAGTGACAGGAGGGCAGAGTCTGGTGTTTTCCTAACACCCCTCTCAGGCCTAGTTTATATTAGTGCTCAATATACATTTACATGTATATTGAGGAATAATGAATGAAGGAACTCCAGGTCCCACTACCAATCCTGGCTTAGGGTGAAAGGGGGTGAACTGCCTTGTGCCACAGGGGACTTGGGGATCCAACCTCATTCTCCTCTACTTTCCTGTCCTAAGTCCTGCCCCCAGTCTCCTCCCTCTGGACCCAGGAATTCAGGCCCCCAGTCCCCTACTCCTTCTGGTCCAAGGGGTCTAGACCCCACAGCCCCAACCTCCCTCAGATCCAGGAGTCTAGGGCCCCAGCCTCCTCTTTCCCTAAGATCCAGAAGTCAATACCCCGATTCCCCTCCAAATCCCAAACTCATAAGAGCCATAGATAGGAAAGAGACACAGAGGAGGAGCAGAAGTTCAGAGTGGACCCCCAACCCAGTATCCTCTCTCACCTGGTGGTGGGTGCCAGGCTTGTGACCTGCTGATGTGACTGGGCACTGGGCAAGCCCCCACCACTGGGGGGCAGCAGGAGCAACCCAGAGCCTGCTCCCCCCTCAGAGGGCAGCTCAGGGGATGTTTGGCTCGGTTTGACCCCAGCGGCCACTGCTGCTGCTGCAGCCTCTGGATACGAGTCCATGTCCAAGTAGGAGGGCTCAGGGGTGTCAGAACCCCCCAGGCTGCCTGGCTCCAGCAGCTCAGCAAAGGGTGGATGGTGGGTGGCATGGGCATGGTGGTGTGGGCCGCCCAGCAGAGGATGGCCACCCAGGCCAGCCCCCAGGTGGTGCCCGCCGCCGCCTACCAGGCCTGCCAGCCCGACACCAGGGCCTAGGTCTTTGCGCAGGGGGCCACCGCCCACTGCCGAGCCTCCCTTGTCCCGCCAGGGCACCCAGCACAACTTCCAGGACACGAAGAGAGAGACACCCAGAAGCACAATGCCACAGAATGTCACGATGACCGACAGCAGGCTCACGGAGATGTCTGGAGAGAACGAGGACAGAGGTAGGGGTCAGGATGGGGTCACAGTACATCCTCCTTCTGCTGTCCCCAAAGAGTTAACCCTTCATATTTGCCATGCAATTGTCCATGCAATTGCAAGTGCCAGGCACTTTACATGTATTACTTAATTTATGTTCTACAACTCTACAAGGTTAAGTATTGTATTTTTTAAAGAGATGGAATCTCTGTTACTCAGGCTGGAGTGCAGTGGCATAATCACAGCTCACTGTACCCTCGAACTCCTGGGCTCAAGCAATCCTCTTACCTCAGCCTCCCAAGAAGCTGGAACTACAGGTATGTGCTATCACACCTGGCTAACTTTTTAATTTTTTTGTAGAGATGAGGTCTTGCTATGTTGCCCAGGCTGGTCTCGAACTCCTGGCCTCAAGCAATCTTCCCACCTTGGCCTCCCAAAGTGCTGTGATTACAGATGTGGCCACTTTGCCCAGCCCAGTAGTTCTATATAACCATTTTAAAGATGAGGCAACTGAGACACAGATTCAGTGATTTGTTTAAGGTTTTACAAGTAATAAATGACAGTTCTAAGATTTGAATCCAACAGTCTCTCTCCAGATTTTATTCTCTTAATCACTAGACTTTGCTGCCTCTCTATAATAGAACACAACATGTGAGGTAGCACCAAGGTCCTCCAAAATGCTCAGAGACGGTCAAGGAAGCATGGATCCTGCATGACACAGTTAGGCAGGGCAGGGTTTAAATCACACTTGCTGTGTGGCCTTGGGAACATATCTTAACCACTCTGAACCTTACATTTTCCATTTTCCAAGTAGGAAAAATCAGTTCTTCCCTCTTATAGTAGTTTGAAGGAATGCAGAAGGTAAATCACATGTGGAAGATAATAACAAATATATCTTGAGGGGTGATTACATACCAGATAGCTCAGTACTTTATAGAGATCAGGTTATTTAAGCCTGCCAGGCACTACACGAGGTTGGCAACAT
Organism: Pongo pygmaeus; assembly: GCF_028885625.2. NCBI lineage: Eukaryota > Metazoa > Chordata > Mammalia > Primates > Hominidae > Pongo > Pongo pygmaeus. Next base: position 56,729,186 of record NC_072393.2, read on the forward strand.
ATTTATCCCTGTTTTCCACAAAAGAAAACTGAGGTTTGTATACCTGTAGTCACCTGCTCAAAGTCCATAGCTGGTAGGTGGTAGAGTCAGGATTTAAGTCTGGGAAGCCTGGCTTCAGAGCCCATGGTCTTTATCATGATGCTATCACACCTCAATGCTTCCCAATAAATGGTAGTTCAAATGTGAATTTTTATTAGAATAATAAATCCTATTGCTGCCACTATGTGTGTCCAACACCATCAACACCATAGCTAACACATTCCGAATGCCACATATGTGCTGATATGCCTTGCAGAGAAACCCAAGTACAGAATTGTTCTTACAATCAAAGGTTTTAGGCTTCTTCAGTAATTGGTACCAGGAGTGGGGTTTTTCAGAAATGACCTTCAAGGAATGGGAATTTGTTTTGAAATGGACTTCTGGGTGTTGACAAAGTGAAAGACAGGGAAAATCCCGACTCCTAACAGACAGTAGGTTATGGTGGGGAAGCAGGTAGCTAGGCCATTGCCGGCAAGGACAGCTGAGTGAAACGGCTGTGTCCAGTTACATTAGGGGACACACAGCAGGAAGGGGTTGCCTTCTGGTCCTGGATTGATTAGTGAAGCTATAGTGGTGTGTGACATTAATCCTTATGACATTATATAACTTTGGAATGACTTATCCCATTTTACAGATGAGAAAACAGGCTCTGAGAGAGAGGAAGTGGCCCTGCAGGGACATATAACAGGCACTGGCAGAAGAACTCTGGGTTTCCTTCCCCCCTCCCTCTTGGGGTGCTTTTTTTGGCGGGGGGGCAGAGTCTTGCTCTGTCATCCAGGCTGGAGTGCAGTGGCATGATCTCGGTTCACTGCAGCCTCCACCTCCCAGGTTCAAGCACTTCCTGTGCCTCAGCCTCCTGAGTAGCTGGGACAACAGGTGGGCACCACCACACCTGGCTAATTTTTGTATTTTTGGAATAGATGGGGTTTTGTTATGTTGGCCAGGCTGCTCTTGAACTCCTGGCCTCAGATCCATCCACCTCAGCTTCCCAAAGTACTGGGATTACAGGCATGCACCACCATGCCTGGCCAGAGTGCTCCTTTTTTTTTTTTTTTTTTTGAGACGGAGTCTCGCTGTGTCACCCAGGCTGGAGTGCAGTGATGCGATCTCTGCGGAGTGCAGTGGTGTGATCTCGGCTCACTGCAAGCTCCGCCTCCCGGGTTCATGCTGTTCTCCTGCCTCAGCCTCCCAAGTAGCTGGGACTACAGGCACCTGCCACCATGCCCAGCTAATTTTTTGTTTTTGTATTTTTAGTAGAGATAGGGTTTTTACCATGGATGGTCTCGATCTCCTGACCTTGTGATTTGTCCACCTCAGCCTCCCAAAGTGCTGGGATTACAGGTGTGAGCCACCACACCTGGCCCAGAGTGCTCCTTTTTAAGTGACCAACACTCACTGAGCATTCTGAGTGGCCTGTTAGAAACCAGAGGCAAGGACTTTACGAGCCTCCTGAACACAGGGTGAGTTGAGAAAACAGGGTCATTGTGGAGAAAAATTAAACAGATGCTTTCCCCTACTGCTAGCCTGATTCAGACCCTGTCCAACTCAAAACATGAATCCCACAAACCCTGACAGATTCCCCATTCCTGTCTGCACAGACTGGGGAGCTATTTGGGCGTGGAGAGGTGGTGTAGTTGCGCAGTAGAAGATTCACCTTGCCCAGAGAAAGGTTTGGCCCTTGATCAGCTCCCTGGAACCTCTAAGCCCATGGAATGTCCTGCCTGATTAGAGTGTCTTTGTTTACCTGGGGCCTTGGATCATGTGGCATAGTGTATGCTAACACTGTGGTGTATGCTGGAGGCCTCCAGCTCAACCTCTGGAGGAGCTGGAGACTAAAGTCAGCCACACCAGCAATCAGCCACGTATATGGGACTGACCCCCAATAAAAACCCTGCACACCAAAGCTTAGGTGAGCTTCCCTGGTTCGTAATAGACTGTGCATGCTGTCACACGTCATTGCTGGGGAAATTAAGCACTGTCCATGTGACTCCACTGGGAGAGGATGACTGGAAGCTCACACCTGGTCTGTCCCGGACTCTGCCCTGGGTGCCTTTTCCCTTTGCTGACTTCAGTCTGTATCCTTTTACTGTCATAAACCATAACCATGAGTGTAACAGTTTCCAGCCAGGCGTGGTGGCTCATGCCTGTAATCCCAGCACTTTGGGAGGCTGGGGCGGGTGGATCACTTGAGGTCAGGAGGTCTTGACCAGCCTGGTGAACATGATGAAACCCTGTCTCTACTGAAAATACAAAACATTAACTGGGCGTGGTGGCAGGCGCCTGTAATCCCAGCTACTAGGGAGGCTGAGGCAGGAGAATCACTTGAACCTGGGAGGTGGAGGATGCAGAGAGCCGAGATCCCACCATTAATTACACTCCAGCCTGGGCAATAAGAGTGAAACTCCATCTCAAAAACAAACAAACAGACAAACAAAAACAGTTTCCTGAGTTCTGTGAGTCAATGATTCTAGCAAATCATTGAACCTGAGGGTGGTCGTGGGCACCCCCAGACTACAGTGCTATACTAGACTATGCAGGATTCAATTCTGCCTCTGCCAGCATTGAGCCTCTGGGCAAGTGACTGCTGCTCTCTCGGCCTTATACCTCATGACTGTCACCTGGACATCCTGCACATGAGGTGCCAGGCCCTGCCCTGGTGCTCAGCAAGTGTGATTGTGGCTGTAATCACTCAGCACATGCTTCCACTGGTCACCGTTTCCTCCTCTGGACAATGGCACTCATAATGTTTCCTCATTCCCAGAACCCTGCTGCTTTCTGGCTGTGTGACCTTGGACAGGTCACTTCACCCTTCTCAGCCTCAGTTTCCTCTGTTGAAAATGGGGATTATATGTTCCACAGAGGGTCACTGTGAGTAATCATTGAGATGTGCAAAGGACCTTGCATGCTGCCTGGACCACAGCTGGTGCTCAGTAAGTGAATCCCAGCATTGAATGAATGACCACTATGTGCCAGCATTGTTCTAAGTGCTTCCTAGGTGTTACATCATTTAAGTCTTTCATCTGCTCTATGAAGCATCCCTTTTATTATCCCCATTTTCCAGATGAGGATACTGAGTCCCAGAAGAAGAGTCACTTACCTACAGCCATGCAGTTATTAATAAAGTGAGGGAGATGGGATTTGAACCAAACAAGTCAGTCTGACTCAAGAGCCTGAGATTTACACAAGATGCACAGAGATATCTGAAGGGGGCATTTGGTGGTGGTAGTCAGAGGGAGGCCCACAGGGCAAAACTCAAAAAGCGGACCACACAGCTCCCTCTCCTTGGATCAGAGATTTGGGAGAGGGGCAGCAGCAGGCAGGATGGGGGCAAGACTCTACGAGGGACTGACCCCACAAGCAATGGAAAGCTGAGCAGTTCTGCTCTGAGTCTCCTGGCCATAGTGCAGGCAGGGGGCTGGCCAAGACAGGCAGGGGTGCTGACCTGCATCTGGACCCCGGGGATAGCCTCGGATTCGGTCATTGAACTCCTGGCACCTGTCGTTGGTGTCAGCATCTCGGACCCGCGCACAGAGGTCCGAGACCAGGATGAGTGCCCGCCGGCAGAGGTCATCCTCGTAGTCTCCTGACATGGTGGCCGTCTGGTCCTGTGCGTGGGAGGGATGGGGCAAGGGTGCAGATGGGAAACAGAATGGGAGGGCAGGGTGGCCAGGTGTGGAGATAAGGGTGGAAGGAGACACCGAGCAAAGGAAGGATGGGCAAAGGGGACAGAGATTAGGGGCAGATGGATTAGGGATGGAGATTCGAGGAAGAAGGACAGGGTGACAGGTATTAGAGAGGGATGGACAGGGAAAAGGAATTAGGAGTGGACAGACAAGAGGGCAGAAATTAGGGATGGAGATAGTAGCAGGGACTGGGTAAGTCAAGGAGACAGAGATGGGCATGAGTGGAGTAGAGGACAGAGAACAGGGACAAATGAACGAGGAGGAAGAGACAGAGAAGGCCAGTGAAGGGGCTAAGAATGAGGATGCACAAATAAAGGGATGGACAGATGAGGAAACAAAGATTAGGGCTGCACAGATGAAAGAACAGGAGTTAGGGATGAGCAGACAAGGTGCCAGCCATTCATCATTCATTCATGCAACAAACATCCATCCAGCACCAACTACACCCTACATGCTGTGCTGGTTGCTGCGAATCCAGCAGAGAACAAGGTCCTGGAGTTCCCTGACCTGGTGTCACAATCCAACGAGAGGAGACATAGAGTAAACAAGCAAACAAACACACATAGACAAACCGGTCACTCTCAGACTGTCTGTGAGAAGCGCTCCACAGGACGCAGCTGGAGGATGTGTCACAAAGGAACTCAGAGGGGGGCGGTCAGGGAGGGCTCTCCCAAACCTGAAGGATGACATGGAGCCAGCCACAGGCGGGGGGCAGTGGTGCCAGGGTGGGAAAAGCATTTTAAAGAAAAGCATTTTAGACAGCAGGAGCAGGATGACAGGGGCTTAGGGTAGGAAAGCAGTTGGAAGGTCCAGGGACCAAGGAGGCCAGACTGGGGTAGACGCGGGGAGGGCCAGAGAGAAGGATGGATGCAGGTAGAGAGATAGGAGGTGGATAGGTATGGTGGGAGCTGGGGGTGGAGAGGTGGAGATGCAGAGATGGGGACCGAGTTGAGGGAGGGAGAGATACAGGGAGGGGAGACAGAGATAATGTGAAGGGCAGACTGAGGCTTGGAAGAGATGGAGAGGTGAACAGGCAGGCAGAAGGAAAGTCAAGGATTGAGACTTAGGATGGACAGTGACAAGGAATGAACCGAGGTGTAATTAATTCACGGGGGCTTGAGAGACGAGAGGACGAGAGACGGTGAAGAGGGGCAGGCAGGAGTGTGGGCAGAAATATCTTTGAAAGAGAAACGGTCTAATGGGAGGATGGATGGGTGGGCAAGGACAAGTAGATGATGGCTAGAGATTGCAGATAGACAAAAGGAGAGAGGAGGGCTGGGCAGACAGACATGGGTTCATAAGGGAAGGTTCAGTGAGCACATAAATGAAAGGAGGCTAGGAAGGAGAGGTGGATGTGGGGAGAGCGGGAATTAGTGACACATGGCTCGGAGCCAGGCATCAAGATGGGTTGAAGGGGATGCAGGGGAATTAGGAACAGACAGACCAGGGCTCACAGATGGACAGGTGTCGTGGGGGTGCTGCAGAAGGCCAGGACTCCAAGACAGGCATGGTCACACTCACCTGCGCTTATCTCTGCCGTGTCCTGGGTGGCAGCCGAGACGGCGGCGGGCGGCAGCCCATGGGGGTTCTAGGGCGGACAAGGGGCTGTGGACCCGTTCCCACGCGCTGGGTAATGAGAGGGGATGTCTGATCTAGGGGCTGAGGCCGGGAGAAAAAGCTCAGCTTAAGAGTCACATCTTGCCCGACTCGAGCCAGCTGCCCGACCCGAGGCGACCCACTGGGAGCCCGGCCACCCCCTCCCACCTCCGGGCCCCCAGCTCCCGTTAAGGGCTTAGAGACTACAATTCCCGGCAGGTCTCGCGCTCGCGCTGCTGCGGCTTCATAGACCCGGCGCTGCAGGGTCTGCTGGGAGTTGAAGTCCTCAATGCCTCTCCGGGCTGCAGAGAGGATGGGATTTTTTTTTTTTTTTAAGGTTTTGGGGGGTTAAGATGCTGGGGTCCCAAGACGCTGCAGGGGAGGGGAACGATGTCCGCGACTTCGAAAAGCCACGGAGCCCTAAGTCCGTAGGGGCCACGGAATGGGGAAACGATCCCCCCGCGCTGGGGATCGGTGGGCGAGGGGTGGGGTACACCCAGGTGTTTCGGGACCCCCTTCCAGGGCCACGTGCCCCTCCCCCGGGGTGGCCAGAGAGCGCTGCAGCGCTCCCACTCCCCGGCCCAAGATCCACGCGCCTCTGCATCTACCCCGCTCCCATGCGCCGGGGCCGACCCCCGGGATTTGGCTGGGGCTGGGGCTGTGGCAGGAGGAGGGGGAGGAGCGGACTCACCCGGAGCCGCCGCTGCCGCCGCCGCCGCCGCAGCCCCGCGCGCCCGCCGCGGTGCCGGCTCGGCTCCTCCCCTCGCCACTGTCGCAGGTCCGCGGCTCCTCCCCCTGCACCCCCTCCTTCCCCCACTCCGAACCCGCGGCAAGAAAGCCGAAATCACTTGGCCTCAGCAAGGAAGCAGGGAGATTGCCCGGGACCAAGGCAGCAGAGACCCAGTGGGTTTCCACACTGGGGACCCAGAGATCTAGGATCGTGACGTGCTGCTTCTCCAGGATCCGGGGGCCCAGTTCTCCGCCCCGCTATCCCACAGAGGTAGAAGTCCGGGGACCCCAGGCCCCTCTTCCCAGGAACCCAGGACTTCGGGCCCTTCAACCTGAGCCGCTCTGAAGGCCGGTGGTAGGAGCGGAAGCTGAGACTCAAAGGTACAGTGCCACAGCCAGGATAGAGGTACTAGAAGGGACCTGGGTTTGAATCCCACCTGGGCCAACTCCTGCCTGTGTGCGCCTCTTGCTCTGAGGCCCCGTTTCCTCATCAGCAAAATACACACCGTAAACTTATTTCCTAAGGGATCCACAGTTTGAAAAACCAGTCAGTGTAAACAAAACATTGGTACCAACTGGGTACTTAATGAATATTTCTCAAAAGCAGTGAGTAACAGTTTCTGGTATATTAATAGCAGTTAATGGCAATTGTCACTTCCTGTAAGTGGTGAAGTGCTAAGTGCTTTGAAAGCGTTTCCTCATTTAATTTTGGGTGCAATTATGACATTCCCATTTCACAGAGGAGACAACTGAGGCCCATGGAGGTTAAATCCCTTGGGTAAGGTCTAGGTCAGGGGTGTCCAATCTTTTGGCTTCCCTGGGCTGCATTGTTGTCTTGGGCTACACATAAAATACACTAACAGTAACAATAGCTGATGAGAAAAAAAAAATCACAAAAGAAATCCCATAATGTTTTAAGAAAGTTTACAAATTTGTGTTGTGCCGCATTCAAAGCTGTCCGATGCTGCATGCGGGCCTCAGGCCGTGGGTTGTACAAGCTTGATCTAGATCTACATAGCCTGGAGAGGTGGCTCGGAGGCCCCCTCACTGCTCTCAATCAGTGACATCCAAATAAATACAACCTCTAAGTAAAAATCAAAGGCTGGGCACCTGTAATCCCAACACTTTGGGAGGCCGAAGTGGGAGGACCACTTGAAGCCAGGAGTTTGAGACTATCCTGGACAACATAGTGAGACTCCATCTCTACAAAACAAAAAAAAGAAAAAACCAAAACAAAACCAAACTAGTGGGTGCGGTGGCGTGCGCCTGTAGTCCCACCTACACAGGAGGCTGAGGTGGGAGGATTGTTGGAGCCCAGGATTTTTTTTTTTTTTTTTGAGACGGAGTCTTGCTCTGTCGCCCAGGCTGGAGTGCAGTGGCGCGATCTCGGCTCACTGAAAGCTCCGCCTCCCGGGTTCACTCCATTCTCCTGCCTCAGCCTCCTGAGTAGCTGGGACTACAGGCGCCCGCCACCGCGCCCGGCTAATTTTTTTTGTATTTTTAGTAGAGACTGGGTTTCACCGTGGTCTCTATCTCCTGACCTTGTGATCCACCCGCCTCGGCTTCCCAAAGTGCTGGGATTACAGACATGAGCCACCGCGCCCGGCCTAGCCCAGGATTTTGAGGCTGCAGTGAGCTATGATTGCACCACTGCACTCCACCAAGCCTGGGCAACAAAGCAAGACCCCATCTCAAGAATAAATAGCCAGGTGTGGTGGCTTATGCCTGTAATCCTAGCACTTTGGGAGGCCAAGTGGGCGGATCACTTGAGCTCAGGAGTTCAAGACCAGCCTGGGCAACATGGCAAAACCCTGTCTCTACAAAAAATACAAAAATTAGCTGGGTGTGGTGATGCATGCCTGCAGTCCTAGCTACTTGGGGGGCTGAGGCAGGAGGATCACTTGAACCCGGAAGGTGGAGGTTGCAGTCAGTGAGCCAAGATTGTGCCACTGGGCTCCAGCCTGGGTGACAGAGTGAGACCCTGTCTCAAAAATAAACATAAATATGAATAAATAAATAAATATTTAGAGCAAGAAATAAAAATGTCAAAATAAATAAGTAAATAAAATAAAAATTGCTTGCTGCTTCTGCAAATACCTTAAGCAAGCATCCTGGGCCCTCCCTCTAATTAGATTACACCCTACCCCTATTGCTGCCTATGTGTACATTTTGCAGCCATTATCCTACCAAGGAACCCCCAGAAATGCCTCCCAGGTTTGCCCAGAGTCTCTTCCTTGTGGCTTCTTGCATCCCCCCAAATGGATGTACGTTTACACCCAGGGAAGCATGTGCAGGTGTAAACCTACAGACCACGAGTGCAGGTCCTGATGCCAACTCTCACAGCCCAACCCTTGAACCCTGCTGAGTCTGCCCAGGGTCCACAGGTAGCCCTGTTTCACAGGCAGAGACACGCAGAGATGCACACACTCAGAGATGGGCACACAGATGGGATTGCCAGGCTGCCATGACACGTTTCCAAAGAGACGCTCAGATTCCGAGGCTGCCCAGGCATTGAGAGGCAGCCGTAGTGCACTGGTTTTCTGTGTGACTTGGGGGCAGAGCACTGGGATTCAAATCCCAGCTCTGCTCCCCTCTCTGTGCAACCTTGGAGGGGTTACTTATATTCTCCATGCCTCAGTTTCCCTCTCTGTAAGTGCAGATAATAATACTTTAAAAAATCATACTCTGGCTGGGTGCGGTGGCGCATGACTGTAATCCCAGCACTTTGGGAGGCCGAGGCTGGCAGATCACCTGAGGTCGGGAGTTTGAGACCATCCTGACCAACATGGAGAAACCCCGTCTCTACTAAAACTACAAAAATCAGCTGGGCGTGGTGGCACACATGCCTGTAATCTCAGCTACTTGGGAGGCTGAAGCAGGAGAATCACTTGAACCCAGGAGGCAGAGGTCGCAGTGAGCCAAGATCATGCCATTGCACTCCAGCCTGGGCAACAAGAGTGAAACTCTGTCCCAAAAAAAAAAAAAAAAAAAAAAAAAGAAAGAAAAAAACATATCCTGTCTCATCGGATTGTTTTGAGGGTTAAATTAAATTCATGGAAGGTGCTTAGGAAAAATGGCTAGTGTTTAGTGTTGTCATAAATAAAAATTAAATGCATTTGCTCATTTAAACTTTAGCTGGACTTGACAAGTGAGGAAATTGAGGCTCAGCAAGGGAAGTGCTCTGCCCAAGATCACACATCTGGAAAGTGTGAGTGGAGATTAAAAACTGTATGGGTCTGGACCAGGTGCAGTGGCTCACACCTGTAATCCCAGCACTTTGGGAGGCCGAAGGCGAGAGGATCCTTCGAGCTCAGGAGTCGAGACTTGCCTGGACAACATAGTGAGACCTCATCTCTACAAAAAATACAAAATTTAGTCGGGCATGGTGGCACACACCTGTAGTCCCACCTGCTTGGGGGGAGGCTGAGGTGGGAGGATTGCTTGGGCCCCAGAAGTCGAGGCTGTGGGGAAATGGAGGCTGCCCAGAGTCCCATCCTTGTGCCTTCTTGCATCCCCCCAGATGGATGTGCGTTTACATCCAGGCTGGAGTGCAGTGAGCCATGATTGTGCCCCTGCACTCCAGCCTGGATGTCAGAGTGAGACCTTGTCTCAAAAAACAAAAAGAAAAAACAAAAAACGGAGTTGATCTGAATCCAGAGCCCTTGCCTTTAGCCACCATGCTGTTTGCATCTAGGACCCATTTGAGGACTTGCATGCTACTGCTGCTAGGAGTACAGAACAATATAAAGAGCACCAGACAGGGGGCCAGGAGACAGAGGTAGAACCTTCCATATTCATTCAACTCGATTCATGCAGTCATTTGAGAAATACTTTCTGAGCACCTAATGTGTGCCAGGCATTTTTTTTTTTTAGGCAGCAGGGACTCATCTGGGAACAAAATAGACTAAAATTCCAGGGTTGGAAGAGCTCATGGTCTAGTGGAAGAGACAGAAAATAATCAAATAACTACACATACTAGGATCCTTATAGGATCAATGCTAGGAAGGAACATCCATTGTGCTGTGTGTTTGAGAGAGGTCAAGGAAGTTCCTGAGCAAGTGACTTTTCAGCTGAGCTCAGAAGGATGAGTAGGCATAAGCCAGGTGGTGAAGATGAGGGAGGGGAGGGGAAATGCTCCAGGGAGAAGGAAGAGCTCATGTAAGACCTGGGGGCAGGAGGGAGTTTGGCACCTTGAGGACTGTCAAGCACACAAGCTCCGTAGGAGTAGCACTTTGTTTTGTTCATAGCTGTGTCCCAGCTGCCTGGCACAGTACCTGGCACATGGTAGGCACTCAATACTTATTGGCTGGTTGAATGAATGAACATGTGAATGGATAAGTGGAGGAATGTATGAATCTATGATGTATTGATGGATGGGTGCATGACTGGATAGATGCTGGAAGGATAGATGAAGGGATGGATGGATAGGTGGATGAGTGAATGGCTGGATGGATAAGATGGATGTTGGAGGAATAGATGAAGGAATGGATAGATGAAAGAGTGGATGAGTGGGTGCATACATGGATGATTGGATGGATAGATGAAGAGTTAGAGTGGGGATGGATAGATGGATATTGCAGAAATAGATGAAGGGATGGATGAGTGAATGGCTGGATGGATACAGGATAGATAGACTGGTGGATAGATGGATGGATGTTGGAGGAATAGATGAAGGGATGGATGAATGGATGAGTGGATAGTTGGATGGGATGGATGGAAGCTGCAGAAATAGATGAAGGGATGAATGAGTAAGTGGTTGAATGGATAGAAGATGGATGGATTGGTAGATGGAAGGATGGACGGATGTTGGAGAAATAGATGAAGGAATGGATGGATGAGTGGATGATAGGATGGATGGATGGATGGATGGATGGATGCTGCAGAAATAAAGGGATGGATGAGTGGAGGGTTGGGTGGATGGACGGATGATCGGATGGGTAGATGTAGATAGAGAATTAGATAAAGGATGGATGGATTTTGGAGAAACATGAAGGGAGGGATGAGTGGATGGCTAGGTGGAGGGATGGATGATTGAATGGATGATTGGATAGATAGATGAAGAGTTAGAGGATGGATGGGAGGATGTTGGAGAAATAGATGAAGGGATGGATGGATGGATGACTGACTGAATTAGTTTTCACAAATACCTACAGATTCACACACAAATGTGCCTGGAGGTAGATGCAGATACACTCAGAGGCATGTACACATGTGTGTAAACACAGACTCACTTGTTCTCCTGGTGCTCCCCCTGGGAAGAGCAAACACTGAGAATGGGGAGGTAGGGAGACACACCCTTTGGCCAGGGCTATGGCCATCCCTGCCACCACTGCGGCGCTGACAGTATTTCTGGAATTGGAGGAAAACGCTGATTCAGGGATGTGTGTTTTAGACTGGGCACCAGGCCAGGAAGTGGGACAGGGATGGCCCAGAGAGATGGATTGAGTGGCAGAGGGAAGTCGGTCGGAGTAAGGCAGAGAGACAGGCAAGGCGATAGAGAGGTGGAGACAGAGAAGCGGAGAGATGGGGAAATAGGCAAAGTCATGGAGGCAGAGACAGAGACATAGAGAGAAAGGGAAGGAAAGAGAGATGGAGACACAGAAACAGAGATGGGGAAATAGAGTGATGGAGACAGAGACAGATGTACAGAGAGAAAGACAGGGAGAGAAAGATGGAGATACAGAGACATACAGAAATCTATAGAGATGCAGACAGTGAGAGACAGAGATATAGGAATACAGAAACATGTGATATAGGAATTCAAATTCAGACACACACTGTAGTCCCAGCACTTCGGGAGGCCGAGGTGGGCAGATAGCTTGAGCTCAAGAGTTCAAGACCAACCTGGACAACATGGTGAAATTTCAGCTTTACCAAAAAAATACAAAAATTAGCCGGGCGTGGTGTGTGCACCTGTAGTTCCACCTACTTGGAAGGCTGAGGCGGGAAGATCGCTTGAGCCTAGAAGGTTGACGCTGCAGTGAGCTATGATTGTACCACTGCATTCCAGCCTGGGCCCTTGTCTCAAAAAAAAAAACCCCACAAATCCCAAACCCCCACAAAAATCAAATGCAGACACACAGAGAGATGAGGTAGGGTTCCAGAGACAGGTAGAGAGAAGGGAAGAAACATAAAGACACAGAGAGCAATGGAGGCACAGACAGATGGAGACATAGAGTCCCAAATCCCAGAGGGAAAAAGAGAGACACAGAGGAGCAGAGAGAGATGCAGAGGAGCAGAGACAATGACATCCAGCCAAAGCTAGATGCAGAGTCAGAGGACTGGAAAGGAAATTACCTCCTTTTGGGTGCCTCCTTGGTGCATGGCTCTGATTTGGGGGTGCTGCTGTACCTTGCTTCATTTAAGCACCAACAGCCCTTGAAGGTAGCATTGAGGAAGGCAAGAGATAAGGAAGACGAGGCTCAGAGAGGGGAAGACATTTGCCGACATTGCACAGCCTGGGAGCAGCATTTGATGCTGGTCTGTTTGATGCCAGAGCCCACGTTCTCTTCTTCCACTTATGTTGGCTCGTGAAGACCAGGAGGGACAGGGCAGATGGGGTTGGGGGCCACTGAGTGTGGGTCACAGAAATAGAGAGAAATAATCATGTATTCCTTCAACTCACGTGTCCTGAACTTCCCAGAAGCCTGGCCCTTGAGGGGTGATGCCGGAGAGCCAGAGATGAGTCAGGAAACAAATTTCTGAGCAAGATAGATGGGGCGGGGGACAGTGTTCAGAGGTCTGGAGAAGGAGCAGATAAAAAAAACAGGCGGGAGGAGGAGATAGAAAACACAACTGGTAGGAGGATGAGTCAGAGAAGGCTTCCTGGAGGAGAGGGCACTTGAGCTTCTTATTAAAAGATGAGGGCATTTGGGGACATGGGGAAAGGTTGGAAGAGCATTCCAGGCAGAAGACACAGCGTATGGAAAGAGTGGAGACAGAAGTAAGGTGGGATGTGTGGGAGGGATTATTTATTTATTTATTTATTTTTTATTTTGTTTGAGACAGAGTCTTGCTCTGTCGCCCAGGCTGGAGTGCAGTGGCGCGATCTCGGCTCACTGCTAGCTCCGCCTCCCGGGTTCACGCCATTCTCCTGCCTCAGCCTCCCAAGTAGCTGGGAGTACAGGCGCCTGCCAACACGCCTGGCTAATTTTTTGTATTTTCAGTAGAGACGGAGTTTCACTGTGTTAGCCAGGATGGTCTCGATCTCCTGACCTCGTGATCCACCCGTCTCGGCCTCCCAAAGTGCTGGGATTACAGGCGTGAGCTACCACGCCTGGCTGTGGGAGGGATTATTTATATAAAATAATTAATAAAGGGTAGCTGGAGAATGTTTGGAGGGGTGAGGTTGGGAGAGGGAGGTGAGGCTAGATCATGCAGCTCTTTCAGCCCAGGTGAGGAGCTGAAAGTTTGTCCAAGGCACTGGGGAGCCCTGGGAGGGCCGTGAGCAGGGCAGGGGCAGGTCAGTTCCGGGCACAGAAAGACCCCTCTGGAGCCTCACTTGTGGGGAGAGGAATGAGGGTAAGAGAATGGAGGATGGGGCAGCCAGGAGGCTGGGCCAGGCGTGGTGGCTCACACCTGTAATCCCAGCACTTTGGGAGGCTGAGGTGGGAGGATTGCTTGAGCCCCAGAGTTTGAGACCAGCTTGGGCAACACGGTGAGGCTCCATCTTAAAAAAAAAAATAGCTGGGCGTAGTGGTGTGGGCCTGTGGTCCCCATTACTCGGGAGACTGAGGTGGGAGGATTGCTTAAGCCTGGGAGGTCAAGGCTGTTATCATACCGCTGCACTCCAGCCTGGGGGACACAATGAGACCCTGTCTCAAAAACAAACAAACAAAAAAGGAGGCTGGGGCAAGGGTCCCAGCAGGAAAGGATGAAGTCTGAGTGGCTGCTAGAGCTATGGGAGCAGAGAGGAGAGGAAGGAGCAGAGAGAGGTGAGAGGCAAAAGCAATAGAACTTGGAGACAGATAGGCTGTGAGGGTCAGGTGTGCCTGTGGTCGAGGCAATCAAAAATGTCCTCCATCCTGCTGAGATAAAATTGCCAGCTGGAAATGGAAGACAGCTTGATGGGAGAGAAACAGATGTGAAGATGCCAGGAGGGGGTCAGGGCCCTCAGAACTGAGTAAGACTATTTCGGTCTGGACTGTTTTAATTGCTAATAATGGAAACGCAAATCAAATTGACCTAAGCATAAAAGGAACTTTATTGGGTGGATGAGGGCTTCAGGCATTACTGGATCCAGGTGTTCCAATCATCTCCAGGAATCCAACTGTCTGTATCTTTGGGCTATGCTTCCCTCGTGTTGTCTTTGCTCTCAGGCAAGTTATCTCCCTGCATGGTGATGTGGTTGCCCCGGGAGCTCCAACCCTGGCTCTGACCAGTCCCAAAACCACAGGGGAAAAAGCCTGTTTTCTAACAGGTCCAGCAAAAGTCCAAAGGTTGACTTTGTAGCCTAGATTGATTCTTAAGCTCGCCACTGAACAAATCACTGAGGAAATCAAGGTGCCACTACCTAGAACGAATACTTAGTAAGCAGGAACAACAGACAGTCCAGAGACCATCTGGATGTGGAGAGAGAGGAAGAGAAAGAGATACAAAGACTGCAAGGACAGACAAAATAAATAAGCGAAGGTCCAGCTTCCTCTCCCATAATTCCTGCTGAGAGCTCTGCAGACCCAGAGAAAGGGATGCTGAACAGGCACCTACATGGCTAGACCTCTTCTCTCTAGCATGAGAGGCCCCAGGAGACCCCAGACCCAGAAGTCCAGGCCCCCATCCTCTCCTCCCTCAGACCCAGGAGTCCAGACCCCAGGCCCTCCTCCATCAGACCCAGGAGTCCAGGCCCCCAGCCCCTCCTCCCTCAGACCCAGGAGTTCAGACCCGAGGCCCTCCTCCATCAGACCCAGGAGTCCAGGCCCCCAGCCCCCTCCTCCCTCAGACCCAGGAGTCCAGAACTCCAGTCCCTCCTCCCTCAGACACAGGAGTCCAGGTCCCCAGTCCCCTCCTCCTTCAGCCCCAGGTGTCCAGGCCCCAGGCCCTCCACCCTCAGACCCAGGTGTCCAGCCCCCAGGCCTTCTTCCCTCAGACTCAGGAGTCCAGGCCCCAGATCCTCCTCCCTCAGACTCAGATGTCCAGGCCCCAGGCCCTCCACCCTCAGACCCAGGAGTCCAGGCCCCAGATCCTCCTCCCTCAGACTCAGGTGTCCAGGCCCCAGGCCCTCCACCCTCAGACCCAGGAGTCCAGGCCCCAGGCCCTCCTCCCTCAGACCCAGGAGTCCAGGCCCCAGGCCCTCCTCCCTCAGACCCAGGAGTCCAGGCCCCAGGCCCTCCTCCCTCAGACCCAGGAGTCCAGGCCCCAGGCCCTCCTCCCTCAGACCCAGGAGTCCAGGCCCCAGGCCCTCCTCCCTCAGACCCAGGAGTCCAGGCCCCAGGCCCTCCTCCCTCAGACCCAGGAGTCCAGGCCCCTGCCCCTCCCCCTCCCTCTGGAGGCACCATGGCAACCAGGCCCCCTGCCCACCATCCCCTCCCCCCTAGAGAACCCAGTTCCGTTGGAATCTCTCCTGTTTCTAACCAGTTCCTGGCTGGGGCAGGGATGAGCAGAGGGCAAGTGGGAACAGAAAGGGGATGATGGAGGGGAGGGGGGCTCAAGGGGGCAGTGGAGGCAGCTAGGAGAGGATAGAGATGGGGCAAGGAGACTGGTGAAAGGTGGGAAGACAGAGAGAGGGTGACCGGGTTAGGGAGAGGCAGAAAACAACGAAGACAAGGAGGGACGGGGGCCTGGGGAGATGCTGGGGAAACTGATGGAGACTGAAGAGATGGAGCCCAGGAGAGAAGGAGGGAGGAGCAGGGCAGAGAAATCAAGCAAAAGAGTGGTGGAGACGTGGGGACAGAGAGGAGGAGGCAGGGGGGCAGAGAGATGGGGACAGAATGAGGAAGGGAGGTGGAGAGAGAAGGGCGGGGAAAGAGACTCTAGGAGACAGAGAGAGATAGGAGGGAAAACAGGGAAATGGGAAAGAAGGGATTGGGGCACACAGGGAGTCCCTGAGGTCAGGGGAACCCAGATCTCCGCATGGTCTCAGCCTTCCAGTTCCTCTGTAATTCTACCCCGGGGCTTCAAAGAGGAGGTAGAGGAGGCAGTGGCGGGGAGAAGGAGCTGGGGCAGGTGGCCCAGTCAGAGCCTCTCTCGCCACCTTCCTAAGACATCCTTCACCCACCTTCCCAGGATGCAGCCAGAGGTGGAGCCCGTGTGCTCCCCTGCCATGGGCAGCTCCACCATGCACAGGAAGGCAGGTACTGAGCTGTGTCTTTGGTGAAGGGGTGGACTTCCTCCATCCAGGCAGTGCGTAGTAGCCCTGGCTCACAGTGTGGCCTTAAGCGAGTCACTGGCACTCCAAAGTGAAAGCCATCCCTAACATTCCTGGATTCACCAGATTCCTGGAGAGCGGCCCCCTTGGACCTCAAACTACATTTCCCACGAGCCTCTGCAGTTCCTTGGCCAATGCCCTGGACTCAGAACTACATTTCCCATGAGCCTCTGGGGCCTAAGCAACACCTCTGAGGCCATTCTTCTCCTAGGTAACCTCACTGTCTTGTCTCCCACCCTGAGCTCAGCATCTTCCCCCAAAGCTGCTCTCCTTCCTGGTTTCCATTTTCAAATGGCCCCACCGCCAACCCAGTCACTGGTGCCATCCTTCCACCTCCCACAATTCCCTCCCACAGCCCATCAGGACCCATCTTCCTGCCCTCTGACTCTCCCTTCCCCATTCCTTCCTCTCTGTCCCCGCAGCCCTGTCCCAGGTCTCATCCTCTTCCATGTGGACCCTCTCCTCACCTCCTCCCTGGTCCCCAGTTTCTCTCCTCCTGCCTATCCCTCCATGGCTCCAGAGAGGTCTCTCTGACTTCCAGCAGTGACCCTGGCTGTCCCTTGCTCATAACACTTCCTAGCTTCCCGTCACCTCTAGGACAGAGTCCCAAAGCTCCAGCCTGGCTTTTGAGGCCCTGTGTGGTCTGACCCCTGCTGACAACTTCAAGCTCCTAGCCCAGCACTTCCTGCTAGCACTCTGTGCTGTAGCACAGCTCATGCAGTCACACTCATTCAACATTTATGGAATAGTATCTCAGTGAGGAAGCATGTAACTGCAGGTAATAGAAAACCAAACTCAGGACTGGGTGTGGTGGCTCACGCCTATAATCCCAACACTTTGGAGGCCGAGGTGAGCGGATCACCTGAGGTCAGGAGTTCGAAGCCAGCCTGGCCAACATGGTGAAACCCCATCTCTAAAAATACAAAAATTAGCCAGGTGTGGTGCCAGATGCCTGTAATCCCAGCTACTAGGGAGGCTGAAGCAGGAGAATCGCTTGAACCCAGGAGGCAGAGGCTGCAGCGAGCCAAGATTGTGCCACTGCACTCCAGCCTGGGTGATGGAAGGAGACTGTCTCAAAAAAACAAAACAAACAAAAACACCCAAAAACAAAACTCACTGCAGCCTTGAGCTCCTGGCTCAAGTGATCCTCCCACCTCAGCCTTCGAGGCAGAACAAATGCCCTGATGGCAAAACAGACGTTGTTTGTCTGCCTTTAGGTCTCTTTTAGTGCTTTTGAAGGCATCTTTCTTTTGGAGACCCCACGATGCACCATCTCTAGCCTAGACTGAGGCACCCACATGACATGTAATTTATATGTAGCTCCAGAAAAGTCAAGTGGAGTTGAGTCGACCAATTGGCTAGTTTTGTTGATCAACGTTTGTTCATTTCGATTTTGCTGTTTTCTTTGCAGCGTTGTGGAACCAATAACATTTTTTAGTTGATCAGGTTGCAAACTTCAGCACAGGCCATTAGAAAGCCCCTGGGCCCCAAGCATTTTGCCTGTAGTGCCTAATGGATGAAACGGCCTGGCTTGTTCTCTTGCTGGGAGAAGAGACGTGAAACACGCCATCTCACAGATCATTCATAGCCTCCAATGGCAATAAGCGCACTTTAGTCTTGGGGCTCAAGGGAATTCTGGGAAGTTCTTGCAGGTGACTCTCTTCTCTTTTGCTCAAAAAGCTTGGCCCATGCTAGGCCCTTCATGTGAAACATCCTTCTCTCTGCCACCTTTTTATTTGGTAAATACCTTCTTATTCTTTAGGTCTCACTGTGGACAATACCTCCTCTAGGGAGCCTTCCCTGATTGCCCCTAGACTGGGAGACTGGGCTTTCCCTCCACCTTGTAACACTTTCATTGAAACACACATTGCGCTTTATCTGAGAGTTCTGAAACGGCAGAGGTGTGTTTCATTCATCTCTTGGTCCCCAGCATCTCCAAGGCACACAGGGGCCCTCTGAGATGTCTGTTAAAAAAATTTAACCAGCTACTTGGGAGGCTGAGACAGGAAGATCCCTTAAGCCCAGGAGTTCCTGGCTGCAGTGAGCTATGATTGCACCATGGCCCTCCAGCCTGGGCAACAGAGCAAGACTCTGTTGAAATAGTTCTTATTTCTAATGTCATATTTCATGAGAAACTATTGTATTCACCTTTTTTCACATGCATCTTTGATGCTGCTAGAGTTACTTTTTGATTCATTTAACACTTTTACAAGGCTATTTTTTTAAAAATTAATTTACTGTTTTGAGACGGGGACTCACTTTGCAACCTAGGCTGGCGTGAATTGACACCATCATAGCTCACTGCTATGACGCGAAATCCTGGGCTCAAGCGATCCTCCTGCCTCAGCCTCCCAAAGTGCCGGGATTATAGGTGTGAACCACCATGCCCAGCCTATAATTATTTTTGAATATCATCTCATACCTAGTACATATTTAAATTTCCCTAATTATCTCAAAATTGTATTTTTTATAGCTGGCTTGTTTAAATTAGGGCCCAAACAAAGTGCACACATTTCAGGCTTTTTTCAATAAATACTAAGGACAACGATAAGCCTGGCACTTTGCTAGATGCTGGGGACAAAAAGACAAGTCCCTGCCCTTACGTTGCTCAGAAGATGTAGGGAAGACAGAGTGTAATTAGGGAATCATAGAAATAAAGGTAAAATTGCAATACTATGAGTACAAACATACTGTGCTATGAGGAATGGCATCAGTGGACCCTCAGGGAGACTTGATTAGTCAAATGAGGGGGAAGAGAGATCCACGCAGAGTTACAGCATTAGCCAAGATCCTGCAGCAGGAAGGGTCAGAGAGAGTCCAAGTCACAGAAAAACAGCGTTTCTGGACTGCAGCAGATGAAAAGGACGATTGTGCTTGATCAGGTTTAAGACATTAGCAGGGTCTGATCATGTGTGGTCTCATGGTCACTGGAAGGACTTTGGACTTTATTCATCCCAAAGACAATGAAAAGTCCTGGGAGGGTTTTGAGGAAGGGGGCCATAGGGTCGGATCTACATTTCAAAATTCTACCTTGCTGGGGTAACTGGAGAGGGAGAGGAGTTAGGAGACTAGATGAGAGTGAGGTGAGAGGAAGCCACCTGGGGAGATTGAGAACACGCACACTGGATCCAGATGCTTACATTTTTATCCTTATTCTATCATTTTGTGCTGTGTGACTTTGGGCAAGTCACTTAACCTCTCTGTGCTTCTGTTTCGTCATGTGTTAAACAACACTACCTCAGAAGGTTGTTGTGAGGATGCAAAGGAAAGTATTTTATTCTATTCTATTTTATTTTATTTTGGCACTAGAGTCTTGCTTTGTCGCCCAGGATGCAGTGCAGTGGCATGATCCCGGCTCACTGCAATCTCTGCCTCCTGGGTTCAAGCAATTCTCCTGCCTCAGCCTCCAGAGTAGCTGAGACTATAGGTTGGCGCTACCATGCCCGCCTAATTTTTTGTATTTTTAGTAGAGACGGGATCTCACCATGTTGGCCAGGCTGATCTCGAACTCCTGAGCTCAGTCAATCTGCCCACTTTGGCCACCCAAAGTGCTGGGATTACAGGCGTGAGCTACCATGCCCGGCCACAATGGAAAGTATTTTTAAAAGTGTTTGGCATGTAAAAGGGACAGTAAGCACACAGTTATATTATTAAGTGGACAGACTTGAGGAGGGGATGGCTGTGTTTGAGGGATGGAGGGAGGCCGGTATGGCTGGAAGAAAATAATGAGGGTAGGTATTTCTGGAAGGGGATCCTATGAAAATGTAGATTTGAATCCAGTAGGTCTGGGGGTGGGTCCTGAAGTAAGTGTCTACCGCACGTATGTGTGTGAGAGTGTGCAAGAGAGCCCGTTGTGAAACATATACCAGCACACCACTGACTATAGTTAAACCAAGTTGAATGTGTTGACTTATTGTAATGAGAGAGACAGCACACACACACACACACACACACACACACACACACACACACACATTGTCTCAGTAGAAGGGTGTTAGCAAGGACTTATTGTAAGAGCCGGGCTGTGTCAGGTGACTTTGGGGAGGGTTCACGGGGGTGGGGCTTTGCTCTGGATGGGAGAGACTGATGGAAAGCACAGGCAAGCCGGTGACTGGGAATCTTCATCTTATCGGGAACCAGGAGGGGTAGACGGACCTAATGCAGGGTTAATGAAAAAGCAGCCATCAGCTCTGAGCTGGGAGGGGGGGATTTTGGTCATTTTTGAGGTTTGGACAATGTTCATGTTTGTTGTGTTGAGACGTGATTCAGGAGTGGTCTTGTTTTTGTCTCAGTCCATCATAGTCACAGAGCAGCCTTGCTTGGTGTTGGTGTTATGGGAAATGTTTTATGTTCGGCAGGAGAGAGCAGGGCCTGGCTGTCAGGGTCTGCTTTCCTCTCTTTCAGCAGCTATAACAAAGACACCCCAAAACACAACACCATAAGACAGAAGTGTATTTCTTTTCTTTTCTCCCTTGCTCCTTTCCTCTCTTTCTCCTTCTTCCCTCCCTCCGTCTCTCTCTTTTCTTTCTCTCTCTCTTTTTGTTTTTGAGATGGAGTCTCACTCTGTCACCCAGGCTGGAGTGCAGTGGCGCAATCTCGGCTCACTGCAACCTCCGCCTCCTGGGTTCAAGTGATTCTTCTGCCTCAGCCTCCCCAGTAGCTGGGACTACAGGCACACACCAACACACCCGGCTTCTTTGTATTTTTAGTGGAGATGGGGTTTCACTATATTGACCAGGTTGGTCTCGAACTCCTGACCTCGTGATCTGCCCGCTTCAGCCTCCCAAAGTACTGGTATTACAGGAGTGAGCCACCGCACCCAGCTCCCTCCCTCCCTCCTTCCCTCCCTCCCTCCTTTCTTTCTTTCCTTCCTTCCTTCCTTCCTTCCTTCCTTCCTTCCTTCCTTCCTTCCTTCCTTCCTTCCTTCCTTCCTTTCTTCCTTCCTTTTCTTCTCTCTTTCTGTCTCTCTTTCTCTCTTTCTCTGTCACCCAGGCTGAAGTGCATTGGTACAATCATGGCTCACTGCAACCTCTAACTCCTGGCCTCAAGCAATCCTCCCACCCTAGCCTCCTCAGTAGCTGGGACTACAGGCACACAACATCATGCCCAGATAATTAAAAAAAATTTTTTTTGTAGAGATAGGGTGTTGCTATGTTACCTGCCTCAGCTGGTCAAGAATCAGAAGTGTATTTCTCTCTTGTGTAATGAAAGGCAGTGTTGGTGGGACATCTTGGCTTGGTGAGAAGATTTAGAGATAAGAGTTCCTCCCATATTGTTGCTTGCCATATCTGAACATGGTGGAAGCTGGGTTATTGCTAATCCACATTCCAGTCCAAGAGAAAGGGCAGAGTCCAAGAAAAGCAGTAATCTTTTAAGCAAATGACTCCAAAGTTACACCTCTCACTCCAGCTAACACTTCATTGGTGAGAGCATGGTCACATGGCCACACTTAGCTGCAAGGGAGTCTGGGAACTGTTGTCTCCAGCTGGGAAGCCATGTGCTGGGTAAAACTCTAGGATTGTAGGGGAAGGGGAAAATGGAGTGCATGGAACAAATAGCACTTGGCCATAAGAGAGAGACCAGTTAGCTGATGGTGATGTGGTCAAAAAGGGTCCATATTTGAGAACTATTATCTGTCAAGTTCCAATCAGGAGACTGATTCTGAGAGTGTTGGAAAAACTGAAAACTGGGCTGGGCACGGTGGCTCGTGCCTGTAATCCCAGCATTTTGGGAGGACAAGGTGGGAGGATCACAAGGTCAGGAGATTGAGATCATCCTGGCTAACACAGTGAAACCCCATCTCTACTAAAAATACAAAAATTAGCTGGGCGTGGTGGCGGGTGCCTGTAGTCCCAGCTACTCGGGAGGCAGAGGCAGGAGAATGGCGTGAACCCAGGAGGCGGAGCTTGCAGTGAGCCAAGATCGCGCCACTGTACTCCAACTTGGGTGACAGAACGAGACTCCGTCTCCAAAAAAAAAAAAACAAAAAACTGAAAACTGGATTCAAGTGTTGTTACTGAAGTGATGCTGCCACAGTGAAGAAGTAAGGCTGGGGTGACTAGAAGAGAAAGCAAAAAGGAGCAAGTTCCTCCTGCTTCCTCCTGCCTTGCGGGTTCCCACTGGCACCCCTGTTAGGCAGAGACTAATAGGAACCCAGCTGTTGAAGGAGAAATGTGGTTAGTAGAGTCTCAACCCAGGCATCACAGAGCCAGTGTCGTGGGGTGGAGTTTGGAGCTAAGAGACAGTAACTCAATATCTGGCATACAAGCTATTCTGGGTGTGGCATGGGCAAGCAATTGGTGATGGCCATTTAAGCAGAATCATGGCTGAGGAGGGCTCAGGGCAGCTGACACTGGGTTCTCTGTCCTCAGGAACCCTCCTTATGGACCTGGAGACCCCAGAGGAGATGCAGGCTCGGAGCCTGGGCAGGCCCATCAAATCCTCGTGAGTTGTCCCTGGCCCCCATGACCTCTATCCTCTGCTTCCCCAAATGTGACGGCAGCGAACCCTGACCTCAGAGGTCCCTGCCTGTTCGCTCTCTCCCTAGAAAGCAGTACCTGCGGCAGGTCATTGCAGAGTACGAGGCACTGGACCGAGAACTCCCATGCATCCGGAAGTTCCCCACACCACCAGCTGCCCAGCCCCTCTGCCTCTGTATGGAGACCTTGGTGAGTGGACCTGGGCCCTTATTTTCTGCACAGTTTTGGTGGGGTGGTGGGAAGGGCACAGGCTGAGAAGCAGTGTGGCCAGAGTTTAAATTCAGGCTCTTGGCTTATAAACTGTGGGCTTGGCACCAGGACAGTTTGCTGAAAACTGATTGTGAATTTGTCAAAGGGTCAGTCATGAAATCTACTGCTCATGTCAGAGGGGAGACCATCAGGCAAAGAAAGGGGAGGCTGAGGGGGGCAGGGAGGGAGGACAAAAGGAGTCCTACTAATCCACTTCGGTGAAGTTTACAAATATAACAAAAACTCAAGAAAAAGCCCATGTGTGTCGGGTGCAGTGGCTCAGGCCTGTAATCCCAGCACGTTGGGAGGCCGAGGTGGGTGGATCCCCTGAGGTCAGGAGTTTGAGACTAGCCTGGCTAAGATGGTGAAACCCCACCTCTATTAAAAATACAAACATTAGGCAAGTGTGGTGGCAGGTGGCTGGAATCCCAGCTACTGGGGAGGCTGAGGCAGGAAAATCGCTTGAACCTGGGAGGTGGAGGTTGCAGTGAGCCGAGATCGTGCCACTGCACTCCAGCCTGGGTGACAGAGTGAGACTCTGTCAAAAAAAGAAAAAAGGAAGGAAGAAAGAAAGAAAGAAGGAAGGAAGGAAGGGAAAGTAAAGGAAAGGAAGGAAGGAAGGAAAGGAAGGAAGGGAGGGAAAGAAAGAGGTCATGTTTTTGACAGATTCAGCAAACTGGTCATCCCTGCCTTCAATCAGAAGAGGTATATATTAGGGTCCCAGGCACTCAATAATTGACTGAGAAGAGCTGATGTCAATGAGTGCTTACTGTGTGCCAGGCACAGGCCTCCAAGGTACCCTCTCAGCTAATCCGTGTAACTCTCCACCCTGCATACAGGGATTGCTGTCCTTGTTTTAGGGATCAGTCTCCACCCCATCACTCCACTTCTTTGTGGCTTTGAGCAAAGGACTCTCCAGCCTCCCCTCTCACCCCACTCAAGGAATGACTTTCTGGAAGTGACATCATTTTTCAGTGAAATAGTGAAAATTTTCATTTCATTGTAGTTCCTCAGCAATTTTATGTGCTATGACAACTGTTATCACGCTTGACATGCTAATCACGTGATGCAAATGTCTTTAGTGATCAGTACATGTTTCTGAATGTTAGATTGACAAGACATCAAAACCCCTATGACCCTTATGTTTTGACTACTGAACATTCTTAAAATGCTAATACGAATATAAAAGGAAAGGTGTGTAACTTAAATCCTGGCAGAAATTTTCAAGAGCTTTTAGTCGCATCCATTGCAAATTGCTGGGAAAGTTTTTGGTAGATTCGTAAAGTTGGCTAAGTTGGTGAATCATTCAACCAACTGTTCATTGACTTTGGGGCAAATTGGTTTGGTGAGAATTGATTATTTTGGAGAATGACCTAGAGTGACAGTAGATGCTTTCCCATCTGAGAGATAATCTGTCGTCTCCTTTGACAATAGAGACAGTACCCTGGGATTAAGAGCGATCCTTGCCCCTCAAATGCCACCTGGAACTCTGTGGCAGGTTCTGCAGGTGGGGTCTAGGGTGGTGACTTCTGAACCCAAAATGAACCAGGAGGTCACGGGCTGAGGTTCTCTCTCCGACACCCGCAGCCCGAGGAGGATTTTACCCACCTGGAGGTGCTACAAGCCCTGGAGGCCCAGTTACCGGGGGCCATGGAGGGCGGGCGCGTGAGCAGCATCCGCTTTGAGAACATGAACGTCATCTGTGGGACCGCTGGCCGCCGGAACCGGTGAGTTAGCGGCGG
The DNA here is from genome assembly GCF_028885625.2 of Pongo pygmaeus. Classification (NCBI taxonomy): domain Eukaryota; kingdom Metazoa; phylum Chordata; class Mammalia; order Primates; family Hominidae; genus Pongo; species Pongo pygmaeus. The sequence continues at coordinate 56,754,066 of NC_072393.2, forward strand.
GGGCGGGGCCTGGAGCGAGCGGGAGGGGCGGGGCCCGGGGCGACCGGGTAAGAGCGTGGTTGGTTTTAGAGAGCTGAGGGACGTGGCCAAGAGTGAAAGCATGAAGGGGCGGGGCCCGGAGCGACTAGATAAGAGCGTGGTTGGTGTAAGGGTGCTGAGGGGCGGGCCCCGGAGCCACTAGATAAGAGCGTGGTTGGTGTAAGGGCGTTGTGAGGCGGGGCGACAGTGGAGTGACAGCGTGGGGGGCGGGGCCAGGAGGGACTAGATAAGAGCCAGATTGGTGCAGAGCCACTGAGGGGCGGGGCCAAGAGCGAGCTCGGTTGGAGGTAGGGTCCGGTGAGATCAGAGAGAAGGAAGGATCTCGAGTGAGTAGGGGCCCGAGTTTGAGTGACCCAGTAGTGACCGGGATAGGGGTCGGAGCCTGGAAAGGCAGCTGTGAGGGGGTGGAACAGACTGAGCACATAGTAGGTGTGGGGCCAGGGGTGATACGGTGGGGACAGGCCTGGAGTGCCTAGGGTAGAGCGGAGCCTGCAGTCGCCAGTGGAGGGTCGGGCCTTGGAGCGGTTTGAGATGGAGCCTCAACAAACAGTGATTAGGACGCAGAACCAGGCTAAGAGAGCTTAAGGAGCCTAGAGCGACCCAGGCGAGAGGGCAGGGCTAGAGGGGAGTTTAGGGACGGAGCGACGGTCCCCTGGACCAGGGCCTGTAAACGACTCCAGGGACCAGGCAGGGACTCTTCGACGATCAAAGCCAGGGCTGAAACGACCTGCGAATTCCTTTTCCGTCCCCACCCCCCTTACAGGTGGCTCATCACGGTCACGGACTTCCAGACGCGCTCGCGCTTGCTGCGCTCCGGGCTCAGTCCCCGCGGGCTTGCGCACCAGATCGTGCGCCACGACGACCTCCTGCTGGGCGACTACCGCCTGCACCTGCGCCGCTCCCTGGTCCGGCGGCGCATGCTCGAGGCCCTGGGGGCGGAGCCGAACGAAGAGGCCTGACGCCCGGGCCGGCCCCGGCAGCGCTTGCGCACCGCCCCGCGGGCTGGGGCAACCCACCCGGAGCCCCGGAGGATAGGGGGCGTTGCCTTCCCAGGAAGGAGGCGGGTCCGGCTCGAGGGGGTGGATACTGTGAGTTTAATTATAAAGAATGACCTGGTACAAAAGCCATTTCTCTCTGCAAAATCTTGGTGGGGAGTCAGGGGAAGGGAGGTGATGGGGGGTAGGAATGAACCCCCATGTTATAATCCCGCCTCCCTAATCTTCCTCCAGTCCCTGTACGTGGACGCCTGGGTCCCAATCCCTTGAGGGATGAACTGAGGCCCGCGAAAGGGAAGACCTGGGCACCGGGGCTTTCAACGCGTGCCGAGCTCTGTCTCAGCGAGAATCAGACGTCCTCATCCGCCCCCCTCCTCTTCCCCTCCCACCCCCCTTGGAAGACAATTCTCGGGCTTTTATTTCAGGTTTTTTTCTGGATTTTTTTGTGTGTTCTAGGGTTGTTTTTTTTTTTTTTTTCTGTTTTTTATATTTTCTTCTTTTGTTATTGTTCCTCTTTTTGCTTTTTCTCTCCTCTCCACCCCGCGCTGTCCCCGCATTCGGTCCCTCCCCACTCCCCACCCCGACCTCTCCTCCCCCCCACCCCCTACACCCTCCCCAACCCCGCGGCACCCATCCAGAATGAACAAGCCCTTGATAGACGGGCGCCGCGCAGGCCCCCTGCGGACTGGGGGCATCCGACAAGGGGGAGGGGGCGGGTAGGGTCCAGCGCGGCCTCTGCCCTTCTCTTCACCACCCCTCCCCCCTCCCACGACCCTCCCACGAGGTTCCCCGCAGATCCCTGACATGGTGAGGGGAGGGGGCAAGCCCCCTCCCCTCATGGACGGAGCGCACCCCCCTCTTGGGGGTAGGGGGCAGCAGAGGGGGAATGGGCTTGGGGAAGGAGGGGGAGCTCCCTTCTTTGGCAGCTGAACATGGGGGGGGGACCTGAGGGCAATGCCCTCCCCCCTTTACCCACAGCAGGGGAGGGGGCTTTTCAGGGGTAGGGGTGGCTTGACATTCCCAAGCCCCGGGAATAAGCGGAGAGAGGAAGCGTGCGGGAAGGAACAGCCATGCTGGAGGGAGAGGGAGCTTCTTGGAGTGGACAGGTTAGGAGAGGGGAATCTTCGTGCAAAAGGGATGGACAGATGGCCCAGGAAAGACAGAAGAGGGAGGATGTGAGGAAGGGTGAGGGCTGGAGGCAGGGAGAGGCTCAAGTGTGGAAGCATGGTGAGCAGGAAGCCAGTGTGCATAGGGTCTTCTCTGACCAGGAAGAGAAAGAGCTTAAGGAGGTAAGAGAATCCGAATGAGAATGGCTGCAAGAGCTGCTTGTCAACAGGAATAAAAAATAAGCGTGTCAGGAAAAGAAATGACAGTTACAGCCCAAGAGTGCATGGAATGAGATGAGTGTGCAAAAGGAAAGAAGTGGTAGAGCTCTCATCCAGGTAGAAAAGACAAGATGCAGTGTGCAGCCACGTCCTGGTGTGCAAGAACATTATTAAAGGGGAGAAACAAGGCTTCCAGAGAGCATTGAAAATGCTGGGGGGGGGGGGGGCGCATGTGCAAAAGCAAGTGTGCAAGAGGGTTCACAAAAGAATAAAAAATGCAGAAGGGCAAAGATTCCAAACAGAAAGGGGCAAAGGAGTGGGAGCCTGGCAAAGAAGAAGAGAATGAGCATTTGTGAGAGAAACACAGTTTCTGGGAGGCAAGTGTGCAAAAGGTGTGACCAAAAGTGACGGTGCAAAAGGGGCAAGAGGGAAGGCGGGGGGTGGGGGGCTAGGAATGTCGCGGTGAGAGGGGAGAAGTGGGGAGTGGAAGAATCTGGGATTTTTAAGAATAAGAAGGGAAAGTGCTTCAACATAAGAAAATGGAGGTAAGAGTGTGTCAGGAGGGGTGCATAAGATAGCAAGTGTGCAAGGGCTGAGCAAAGAGCAGGGCACTCCAGAGAATGAATGATGTGCATGGAGTCTGTGAGGGGGAGGGAAAATGTGTCCCAAGTGTGTCTGCAACAAGGGTCCAGAGCGAGCGGGGAGGAGGAGATGTGAAATGGAGTGTGTAAAGGAGGGCCCTGGTAGGGGAAAAGTGTGTAAGCAGCGAGAATCAGAGAAGGAGGCATGGAGCGTGAGAAAGGAAATGCAGCGTGTGCGAGGAGAGCAGAGTGTATTTGAGCGGGCCTCGCCAGCCAGAAGCAAAGGCAGAATGTGCAAGACAGCGAGAGGGCAAATTTGTGCAAAATTGCAGCCCAGGGAGGGGAGGGGAGAGAGGTGAGCAGGCGTGCTACGGAGCGTGCAAGAGGCTGAGGGGGGCAGCTGTGTGTGCTGGGGAGAGGGGAAGGGGGAAGAGCTGAGGGGCCTGGAGAGAGTGGGAAGGGTTGTTAGAGGGGCGGCAGGTGGTGGAATCCGAGGGCACCCCCTTCCCCTGCAGCCTGGGGGACGGTCCCCATCCAATCGGGCTCAGGGCTGACCCTCTATGGCTCTGTCCATCCCCTCCCCCCAGAATAGGCCCTTCCCTCCTTCTCAATTCCCCTCTGTCATTTCTCCTATCCCACCTCCGCTCCCCGCTTCACACACACACACTCTTGTGTCAGCTGCCCCCCTTCAGTGAGGTGCAAATGTCCGGCCTGGATTGGGCCACCTGGTGACCTCTGGCCTTGGGAGACGAGGGCAGGGCGCAGTTTGAACAGAGTCCCTGGCCCGGGGAGAGAATGACAGTCAGGGGTCAGAGGTCAAGAGGCCAGCAGGCTCTACAGTTCTGTGGACGGGGCTGGTCCGTCCAGGCCAGCCATCACCTCTCCAGGAAGAATTTGAGAGCCCGGTCGATGTTCATGCGGTGGCCCACCCTGGTCACACCTAGATCGACGTAGTCCTCCTTCGTCAAGGCGGGCAGGTGGGAGCCGTCAATCTCGTGGTCCAGGAACTGGGCTCGGTGCTCCGCCAAACCCAGCCACTCCAGCCAATCAGCCACGTCGAACTTGGTCCAGAACCCCAGAGGTTTAGCGCCAAACGGCTTGTCCGGGGGCAGCGAGAGCAGGCGGGTTGGTGAGAGGGAGCGCGAGGCCCCTGACAAGGCTCCCCCGAGCCCCCCGGATATCCCCGGGTGTGGCGGCACAAAGACTGGGGCGAAGGGGTCAGCCGAGCCTCCTGCCCCTCCAGTTGGGGAGCCACGGATGTCAAAGAGGCCTGGGTAGAGGGGTCCGGAAGGCAGGATGGGCAGGGATGAGGGCCTGGGCGCAGGGCTGACCTTGTGCTCCGAGGCGGGCAGCAGCGAGGGGCTGGGGGCCCGGCGGAGCAGAGGGGGCCGCATCTCGAACTCCACGCCCTGGAGGTGGCGGGTGGACGTGGAGGAGGAGGAGGCTGAGGGTGAGGTGGCCCCTGGGGCCGCAGCGGCTGTAGGGGAGACCCCTGTTCCGGTGGGGAGTGGCGGCAGAGGTGGTTTGGGCCAGTTCTGAAACAGGCTGCTGACAGGCTTGGAGAGGAGTGAGGACTGGGAATCGTCGGAGAGTCTGGAATGTGACAAGGGGGCAGTGGGGAAGGACAGGGATTTAGGGGGCAAGGGCAGGGGTGAGAAAGAGGCAGAGGTCAAGATATAGGGAGAGAGGAGGAGAGACATAAGGGTAGGGGGAGAGATGGAGGAGAGAGGCGGGAAGAAATGGAGGGAGCAAAGGGTAAGACGGCCGTGGAGGAAACAAATGAAGGGAAAGAAAGATGAGAGGACAGGGAGAGGGCGACAGTTAAGAGAGATGAAAGAAAAAGAGACATTAAGTGATAATAATAATAATCGTCACCGCTTACTGATGCTCATGTGTGCCAGGCATTGTTCTAAGTGCTTTACATGATTGCATCTCAGTTTAATCCCCACGACAGCCCTGATGCAGGTTACTATTATTATCAGCACAGAGAGGTTAAATAACTTGCCTAAGGACACACAGGAAGTGGCAGAGCCCGGTTATATGGCACCAAAGTCTGAGCTCTTCACCACTATTCTATACTGCCTTTCAGGTTATGGCCAGTCATAGCAGAGTGAAAGATGGGGAGACAGTGAGAGAGAGACAAAAAAAGGGTGAGCATCCAGGGGAGAGAGATGGAAGGGACAGGGGACACAGAGAGAGAGAGATGAAGAGAGGGAGATGAAAGAGAGAAGAAACAAGGGGAGAAAAAGGTTCCCCTCATCCCTTTCGTTCCCTCCCCTCCAGCACTGTCCCACCTCAGGGCCTTTGAACTGGCCGCTCCCCCTGCCTGGCTCACTCTTGCCCTGGGCAGCTGCTCCCTCTCCACTTTCATTACTCTGCCCATCTTGCCTGTTAAGTGAGAGACCTTCTCCACCCATCCCATTGTGGTAGCTTTTTTTGTAGGATGGTTGCAATTATTTTGTTTACTGCCCCACCCCCACTCCTATGTCCCTAGACTATGAGCCCTATGGAGTTGCACAGTCTTTGCCTGTCCTGTCCAGCAGGGGATCCCATCACCCAGAAGGGCACTCTGCACACATAGGTCATGAATCAATAATTAATGCAATTATTGACTGAATTAAGCATCGTTCCTATTGCTGCTACAAGCAGTGGAAAAAAAAAAAAAGAAAAGAAAAAAAATCCTCTCCTCTAACCAGAATACTTAAGAATAGTCAAGGAATTGCATTCAGTTCTTACAGGCCTAATAAACCCATATTTGTTTGTTTGTTTATTTTTACAGCCTGGGAGCATTGATTCAAGTTGCTCTGATAATATACACTTCCTTTTTCTTTTCTTTCTCTCTCCTTTTTTTTTTTTTTTTTTTTTTTTGAGACAAGGTCTCACTTTGTTCCCCAGGCTGCAGTGCCTTGGTGTGATATCAGCTCACTGCAGCCTCAACCTTCCAGGCTCAAGTGATCCACCCACCTCAGCCTCCTGAGTAGCTGGGACTACAGCTGCACGCCACTGTGCCCAGCCTCCTTTTTCTTTTCTTTCTTTCTTTCTTTCTTTTTTTTTTTTTCAACCTGGGAGCATAGATTTAAGTTGCCCCAAATATACACTCCCTGAACCCACATCTGAAGGTCAGACACATTTGGATAGCAGACCTTCAAACAGAATTCAAGTGAACTCTGTAGATGGACAAGGATATTTAAAAACTGCTTCCAACCCTCTGTGTATCTGAACCAGAAATGTAACTCTACTTTCTCTAGGACTAGAAGGTCTTGAATGGGCTCGAGTTCTGTGGTGATGCAGCTACCTGACTGCTCTGGGAAGCATCTGCATCATCCCGTATTTCCGCATGTAGAAGTTGCTGGGCTCTTGTTTGAGGCCCCCTCTTCCCCCATCCCATGTTACAACAATGGCACACATTAAATCCTCTCAAAAACTCTTTGGGCTGGCACTAGGCCATTCCCCTTCTACAGAGAGGTGGATTCATTTGCCTAAGATCACCCAGGTAGAAAGTGCAGGGCTGGGACTGGAAGCCGAGAAGGTGGGCTCTAGAACCACACCTATAACTGCATCCTGTCTTGAACCACACTGGCTTCAAGGGACTCACAGATTTCAGGGACTGTCAGAAAGAAGTGGCAGCTCACCAAGGAAAAGACATAAGCAGGTCTCGCTCCAGTCTCCTTTGTTAATAACTTTTTTTTTTTTTTTTGAGATGGAGTCTCACTCTGTCACCCAGGCTGGAACACAGTGGTGCAATCTTGGCTCACTGCAACCTCCGCCTCCCGGGTTCAAGTTATTTTCCTGCCTCAGCCTACTGAGGAGCTAGGACTACAGGTGCCCACCATCACGCCCAGCTAATTTTTTGTATTTTTTTTAGTAGAGATGGGGTTTCCCCGTGTTAGCCAGGATGGTCTCGATCTTCTGACCTCATGATCCACTCGCCTCAGCCTCCCAAAGTGCTGGGATTACAGGCATAAACCACCATGCCCAGCCTGTTAATAACTTTTTGTTCATCATGGGGTGTAGGTTGTGATGGTGATGGGCAGAGACAACAGAAGCTACTGAAATAAATGGAAATTTAAAGGCTGGACTCAGTGGCTTACACCTGTAATCACACTTTGGGAGGTCAAGGCAGGAGGATCACTTGAGCCCGGGAGTTTGAAACTAGCCTGGGCAACATAGCTTGTCTCTACAAAAAGTTAAAGAAAAACTGGCCAGGGCCAGGCATGCTGGCTCATGCGTGTAATCTCAGCACTTTGGGAGACGGAGGTGGGATGAATCACCTTAGGTCAGGAGTTCAAGACCAGCCTGGCCAACATGGCAAAACCCCTCATCTCTACTAAAAATTCAAAAATTTGCCGGGCATGGTGGCGGGCACCTGTAATCCCAGCTACTCAGGAGGCTGAGGCTGGAGAATCGTTTGAACCTGGGAGGCGGAAGTTGCAGTGAGCTGAGATTGCACCACTGCACTCCAGCCTGGGCAACAGAGTGAGACTCTGTCTCAAAAAAAAAAAAAAGAAGAAAAGAAAAATTGGCCAGGCATAGTGGCATGCACCTGTGGTCCCAGAGGATTGCTTGAGCCCAGGAGTTTGAGGGCGCAAGTGAGCTATGATTACACCACTGCACTCCAGCCGGGTGACAAGAGTGAGACCCTGTTTCTAAAAAAAAAAAAAAAAAAAAAAAAAAAAGCCAGGCATGTTGGCTCATGCCTGTAATCCCAGCACTTTGGGAGGCCGAGGCGGATGGATCACCTGAGGTTGGGAGTTCAGACCAGCCTGACCAACATGGAGAAACCCCGTCTCTACTAAAAATACAAAATTAGCTGGGGGTGGTGGCATGGGAGGCTGAGGCAGGAGAATTGCTTGAACCGGGGAGGCAGAGGTTGTGGTGAGCTGAGATCACGCCATTGCACTCCAGCCTGGGCAACAAGAGTGAAACTCTGTCTCAAAAAAAGAAAAAAGAAAAAGAAAAAGAAAAAGAAAAAGAAAGTATCTGTGAAAGCGTGCTTCTGTGAGAGCAAACTCCTGCCAACCTGGTTTCTGTTTCCTTTCTGCCACCCTGAGACCCTAAAGGGAAACAGCCATGCCATCAACACCTCTGGCCTCCCTTGTTGGCCACCAGCCCCCGCTTACCTCTGCCGCTGCAGGGAGGAGGTCCTCTCGGGGACATAGCTGGCTCCCCCGTGGTGGCTGTCTCCACTTCCCCCACTGCCTCCTCGGGCCCAGGGCAGAGCGCCGCCGGCTGCTGAGGAGCCCCCAAACTGCTGAAGCTTGGAGCTGAGTTCACTGATGATGCTGGCTTTTACTGAGGCCAAGGCTGAGGCCTGAGGCTGGGCCAGGGGTCCGGGCAGAGGTGGTGGCGGTGGGCCCGGGCCCTCCTCCCAGGGCAGCAGCTTCCGAGGCAGAGAGGAGGCCGTCGGCAAGGGCACCTGTGGGACTTCTGGCTCTACAGCCACCGGACCCCCAGCCACGCCTGCCGTGGGGGGTCCTGAACAAGCACGCAGGGCCAGCAGCCCATCGGTTCCAGCCCCTGTCACCGAGACGGTGGGGCTGGTGGGGGTGACAGGGTCTCGGAGTCCCCCGCTGGGGCCAGGTCGCAGGCCTCCGCTGGCTCCTAGCGCCCGGCCCCGGAGCTTAGAGGGAGTCAAGAGCTGAGGAGGGTATGGCGGGCCGGGAGTACCGCTGCCCCCAAAGGCCTGGCCGTCCAGGTAGGCCACATAGGTGTCCAGAAGCTCCGGCCCACTGGCCACACCGGCCCCAGCCCCGCCCCCACCCCCTGCGCTGCCACCACCTTCGGCAGATAGGCTGCTCAGCGTGGAGGCGCTGCTAATGGTCTCCAGTGGGTGGTCACTGCTGCTCCGACTGTCCACCTCCTCGATGCCAGAATCCGTGCCAGGCGGAGGGTCCGGGCCAGGCTGTGGGGCAGCGGGAGCCGGTGCTGCTGGGGCAGGCGGGCCTGGTGGAGGGGGGTCCCCAGGAGCGGCGGAGGCCCCCTGGGTCAGGGTGGCCACCTCGCTGTCATAGGATGTCAGGCTGGATGCGGTGGAGTCCAGGGTGGGAGGGGCTGCGGCCACAGCCGGGGGTGGCACAGGGGGTAACGGGGTGACCGGGGCAGGTGTGTCGGGCAGCGGGTGGGGAGGCCCAGGCGTGAGGGGCGACTCCGGCTTTTCGAAGCTGTTGGAGAATTCCAGAGGCGGAGGCAGCGGTTCCACGAAAAGGAATTCGCCATCTTCCACATCCACCGAGGGGGCGGGAGGCGGCAGGACCAGCAGGGGCAGCCCGTTCTCTTCGCTGGCCCTCGGGGAGGTCGGGGAGGGGGGCACGGACCGGCGTGGGCTGGGCGGCGGGACCCCCGGCCCGTCCTCGGAGGGGGGCCCCCTTCCGCTCGTCGCAGGGGCCCGGGGCTGGCAGTTTTCAAGGAACCGCACGTGCAGCGGCAGCCGCTCGGGTTCTTCGGGGGCTGCGGACCTCCAGGGCTTGCTCACTCCGGGGTGCGGGGCCGGGGGCTCCGTCCCCAGCTGCAGCAGGAGGGGCCCCACCCCGGGAGCGGTGGGCGGCAGGCGGTGTAGCAGGGAACGCCGGGCGGCGGGCGGGCTGGCGGGAAGGGACTTCTCCTGGCTGCCCAGCCCGGCCCTGTACCCCAGCTCCCGGCGCGCAGGGTCCGGCGGGGAGGCCCCCCAGAGACGCAGCACTGGCTCGTGGTGGGCGTGGGGCGAGTGGTGGTGCGGGGTGGGCGGCGGGGCCTCGTAGCGGGGCGATGGGGGCCTGGGAGGGGGCTGGGGGGCCCCGCCGCCCTCCGAGGACTCCTTCAGCGCTCGCTCGCGGGCGGCCAGGGCCAGCCCCAGCGGGGAGGCGGGATCCAGGGCCTTGCCGGTCAGCGGGTGCACCAGGGGTCGCGGGGGCAGGAAGCTGGTGAAGGCGCTGCTGCCCCCGCCACCCCCGTAGGCTCGGCTACCGGCCCCGTAGCCGCCGTAGCCCGCGCCGCTGCCCGCAGACTCCAGTCGGAGGTAGGGCTCGGCGGAGAACATGCCCTCGTCGATGGATTTGGAGTGGCGCAGCCGCGGGCCCGGGGCCGCCCCTGTGCCCAGCCCGCCGTCCCCGCCGTCCTCGTCCCCCGCGTCGGTGGAGAGGAACAGCGTGGAGCGCCGGCGCGCCTCATTCTGCCAGCCCCCCTCCCTCCGGGCCGCCCCCACCAGGGCGGCCCCGAACTGGCTCGTGAAGTCCAGCGTGGCCGGACCGCTGGGCGAGGCGGGGGTGGGCACGGGCGAGGGGGACGGGGGCACGGGTGACATGGCCGGGGCAGGGCTGGGCGAGGAGCCGCCGCCGCCGCCGCCTCCCGCGGGCTCGGGCTGGGTGGGGGGCTCCGCCTCGGTGCTGCTGCCCTGGCTGCTGCGGCCGCTGCTACTGGTGGACGGGGCCTTGATGATGATGGTGGGGATGGGGATGGAGTTCTTCTCCGAGGGCGCGGCCACGGCGGGCGGCGGCTGCGGGGAGGCCGGGGACGTGGGCGACGGCGCGGGCGGGAGGCCGCCGCCCTTCTGGGGCTCGCCTTCCACCTTGGTCTGCTTGACCAGCGGGCCCTTGCGGCCGCGGCCCGAGCGGGCGGGCACGTACATGGCTGCGCTGGCCGCCCGCGGGGGCAGCTGGAAATAGCGCAGAGCCGGGCCCTGGGAGGAGCCGCCGCCCCCGCCCGCGCTGCCGTGGTGCGATGGGGACGGGGCCCCCGGGGTCGGGCTGGGACCGCCGCCCCTCCAGCCTCGCAGGCTGGGCTGGGGCCCCAGAGCCAGGCGGGGTGGAGGGTCGTCGGGAGAGCCGCCTGTCTCCATCTCGGGAGGATGAGGGGGGTGGGCGTGGTGGTGGTGGGGCTGAGGGGGCGGGGCGTGGTGGTGGTGGTGGTGGGGCGGGTGGTGGTGGGCAGGGGGCAGGGGCCCACTGTGGTACAGGCTCTTCTCGCGGCTCCCCACGCGAGTGTCGGGAGGGGAGGGCCCGTCAAAGGACGCAGGGGAGGAGGCGGGGAGGGGGCCACCAGAGCCGGGGTTGAAGGGCCCTCCCCGAGGGGAGGGGGTGAGGCGCCCTGAGGAGGAGGGGACTGGAGGTGTGCTGTAGGGAGGCTCCGGTGGGGACGTGGTGGGTGGCGGTGGAATGTCCTCCGAACCAGGCACAGACAGGCTGCGGCTGAATTTCATGGCTGGGGGTGCTAGGTAAGGTCTGTCATCTTCTGCTGCACCTGGGGAGATACAGAGGATCAAGGAGGGGGACCCTGGTGGGGAGGGTCTCCCTGCTCCACTATCCCATAGAACCGCAACAATACTAATAACAAGAATGGCACCCCATATATGCCAGGAACTTCACGTGGACTCGCCCAGCTCTTCCCTATTTGGGGTAAACCCAAATCTGCTTCATACAGAGGTGCAGGTTGTGCAAGGTGAGGAAACTGAAATTCAGCGGAACTTCCTCCCCACGCCAGGAGGGGGCGCCATTTTCTAATTCCGTTCAAAGGCTCAGTGAACGGTTTGGGGCCAGCAAACGTGGCTGGAGCTGGGAAAGGATAGTCCCTCGTGTTTATGCATAGATGCGTGTTTCTTTTCACGTATATGCAGGAAAGAAATGCAACCAGCACATCAAAGCTGTGATTCTACAGAGAGAACCACTTATGATGAGGCTAAAGTTTAAAAGGGATTGGATCTATAGAAAAAAAAAATCAGGTAAACGATGAGAGCCAGGTGGACCCCACACTCAGTGGGAGTGTAAGACTCACACTGGTGGACTTTGAACACCAGGAGTTGGGGAAAGCTGAATACAATCAGGGAAAAACAACTCCAGGAGGCGTGCAGGAGTTAAGTCTTTGCTTACTTCACTGCCAAGGCTTGGTTTTTGACCCTCTTCTCACCTCTGACTACTCCCTCTCAACCAGTGACCAGCTTCATTCACTGCCTTTCTGCTGTCGACGCCCACGTTTATGCCTAGGGTCCCATCCTCCGCCCTGAGGTCTGGGCTCCTATATTCAAATACCCACACCCAGCTGGCTGTCTCACGGGCATCTCAGACTCCAAACGCTCCAACCCAAGCTCCTGATCTCCTTACCAACAGACTCCTCCCAGCCCACGGTCCCTCCCCACCACCGCAGCAAACAGCAGCTCTGTCCTTTCAGGTGCTAAGACTGAAAACCTTGCAGCCACCCTTAGTAGCTTTCTTCCTCACGTCACCCATATCCAATCCACCAGCAAATCCTGTCGTTTCAAAACATATCCGGAATTCAATCCCTTCTCACCCCTCCAGAGTCACCACCCTAGGCCAGCCACTATCATTTCCTATCTGGATAGCAATAGCTGTCACCTCCTCTTTGGTCCCCCAGCTTCCCAGCTCATCCGCTTCAATCTAGTCCCTTCACAGCAGCCAGAGGGTTTCTGTTAAAACTGAAGTCAGCTCATGTCCTTCCTCTGCTCAGAGCCCTGCCATGCACTCACCTCACTCAGGGCAAAGGTTCAAGTCCTCACCATGACTCCCCAGACCCTGCAGGATCGGGACCTTGTCCCCCCACTGCCCTCATGTCCAGTGCTCACTTGGCCCCTGCTACACGGGCCTCCTCCCTGTTGTATAAATGCACCAGACTCAGCCCGACCTCAAGACCTTTGCAGAGGTAGTTCGCTCTGCCTGGAATGCCTTAACTCCAGAGAGCCTCACGATTCCCCACTTCATCTCTAGGTGTTTTTTTTTTTTTTTTTTTTGAGACAGAGTCTCGCTCTGTCGCCCAGGCTGGAGTGCAATGGTGCGATCTTTGCTCACTGCAACCTCTGCTTCTCGGGTTCAAGCTATTCTCCTGCCTCAGCCTCCTGAGTAGCTGGGATTACAGGCACGTGCCACCACGCTTGGCTAATTTTTGTATTTTTAGTAGAAATGGGGTTTCATCATGTTGGTCAGGCTGGTCTTGAACTCCTGACCTTGTGATCTGCCTGCCTCGGCCTCCCAAAGTGCTGGGATTACACGTGTGAGCCACTGTGCCTGGCCCATCTCTAGGTTTTAGCTCAAACCTGCGCCCCGCCCCCCACTCAGCACTCCCTGTCTCTCTTACCTTACTCTACTATTTTTTTCACTCTTTTTTTTTTTTTTTTTTTTGAGACGGAGTCTTGCTCTGTTGCCCAGGCTGGAGTGCAGTGGCACGTTCTTGGCTCACTGCAAGCTCCGCCTCCCAGGTTCACGCCATTCTCCTGCCTCAGCCTCCCGAGTAGCTGGGACTACAGGTGCCCGCCACCACACCCGGCTAATTTTTTGTATTTTTAGTAGAGATGGGATTTCACCATGTTAACCAGGATGGTCTCGATCTCCTGACCTCGTGATCTGCCTGCCTCGGCCTCCCAAAGTGCTGGGATTACAGGCGTGAGCCACTGCGCCCGGCCCACTCTTTTTTTTTTGTTTTCCATAGCATGTACAACTGCTAACATACTAGATAATTTTCTTGCTTATCATCCTTATAATCCATTATCTGTCTTCCCCTGCTATAAAGCAAGCCCCATGAGGGCAGGAACCTTTAGTCTGTTTTATTCGCTGACATATCCCCATTCTAGAACAATTCCTGGCATGTGGGGAACGCTTGGTAAACACTTGTAAAATGAATGAATGGATGGAATCGGGTATAAGAGAAAGAACCAGAAAGCTGTAGCAGGGGCTTTAGCTCACTGCATCCCCATTCTCTAGATGTAGAGCCAGAGGCCCAGAGAAGTCAAGCCACCTGCCCCAGTTCACACAGCTGGGAAGGAGGGGAGCCAGGATTCATGGCCAAGTTCACCCATCTCCAAAGCCTGAACTCTTAACCCAATTTGATGAAACTATGGTCTCTCTGGAAGCAGAGAACATTTCCAAGTCCGCTTGCTTTTCCTAAACTGTCACGTTTCTGGCCTCCCCCAGCCCCCACATCTCTTCTTCTGGGTGGCATACCGATAGATTTTTGCCGGAGCATCAACCCAGGTCCTGGAGGCAGGAAAGAAGGACGCTCGTAACTTGGCTGGGCACGGTGGTGGGGATCGAAGCTCGACTTTGGAGCGGCAGTCAGGGGGGAGAGAGAGAAAAGAGAGATCAGTCAGCGCAGAAAGGCTTGTGGCTTCACCATACGGCTGCCCCCTATTCCTTCCTTAAGCCCCTGCAGTAAGGGAAAGCAGTGTGAAGACAGTGGAAGGAGGCCGGGCGATGTGGCTCACGCCTGTAATCCCAGCACTTTGGGAGGCTGAGGCAGGAGGATCATCTGAGGTCAGGAGTTCAAGACCAGCCTGGCCAACATGGCAAAACCTCGTCTCTACTAAAACTACAAAAATTAGCCAGGCATGGTGGCGGGTGCCTGTAATCCTAGCTACTCGGGAGGCTGAGGCTTGAGAATCGCTTGAACCCGTGAGGTGGAGGCTGCAGTGAGCCAAGATCACACCACTGCACTCCAGCCTGGGCAACAGAGTGAGACTCTATCTCAAAAAAAAAAAAAAAAAAAAAAAAAAGAAGAAGAAGGCAAACGGGAATTCTGGGGGAATGAAAAGCCTTGAGTCTGGGCAGGAGCAAGAAAGAAAGGAGAAGAAAGCAGATTTTCCGACTCTTGCTCTGCTTCCTTCCTCCAGCCACTGCCCACGTCCAGGTCCCCACCAGTGTTCTCCAGGATGGAGCAGCCTCTTCCCTCATCTCCCTGCTGCCATCCTTGATCCCCCACCCTGTTCCAGTCTGTTTTCCACACAAGAGTCAGAGGCATCTTTCAAAAAGCATGCTATTGCCCCTGCTTGAAATCCCATGTCAGTTAGGAGATCAGAGGCGACCGAACTCCCAACTCTGGTCTACAAGACCCTCTATGGCAGGCACTGCTGGTGCACCTGCAGCTGCCCTCCCCCTGGATGCAGCATCCCATCCCTCACCCACTGCTGGGAGTGTCACCTGCCTGCGGCCCTTAAGAATCACCCTCCTTCAGAGTCCTGGACTCGCCCAGTCCATTATGTGTCCCTGCTTCCCGGAGCAGCCCACAGCCCACGATGGACTGATACGGAGTTCCGAGGCAGCACTAAAGCCGGGGTGCCCAGCCTGACCCCACGGGTTCCCACTCCAGTGAGAACCGCATCTGCTTGACCTCCTTCCACAGCCCCAGCCAGTCTCCCTGAAGGTTCCCCCTCAGCAAACCCTTGGTACAGGAATCCTCACCTCTGGCTCCCGTTCTAGGGAAGCCCACACGAAGACACCCTGCAGGACCCAGCCCCTGCCCCCATTTTGCACCTGCTCCCTTGGTCCACCTTCACCCCCACCTCTTCCTTCTCCTCTGTCATCCCCAGGTCTACCCTCATTTGAGAACACCCGCAAGCCCTGGTTCTCTCGGCAACAGCTTTCCCTCTTATTGTCACAGTTCCTTTTCAGCGCTAAGTTCTCCTCCGTGAGACCTTCCCCGACCCCCTGCCCGGACGGCACTTCCCTCTGTCCCATTTTCTTCACAGCATCTCTCTTCCCCAGAAACCATCTTGTTTACTTGCTGTTTCCTCCACTAGCCTAGAAACTCCCTGAAGACAGGGCCTACGTATCCCAGGCATCGCACCAACAGTGTCTAGGGCCCATGATGCTTTTAGGGGAAGTGTTTTAATTTCTTTTCAAAGTAGAAGTGAAAGAAAAAAAGAAAAGAGAAAATTGTACCCTGGATAATATTGGTCTTTGCAGCAACATAAAATTTAAACTTTTTTTTTTAGACAGGGCTGGAGTGCAGTGGCGTTAACACGGCTCACTGCAGCCTTGGCCTCCCAGGCCTAAGCGATCCCAACCTCAACCTTCTGAGTAGCTGGGACTATAGGCAGGCACCATCACATCTAGTTAATTTTTAAATTTTTTTGCAGAGGCGAGGTCTTGCCGTGTTGCCCAGGCTCATCTCAAATTCCCGGGTTCAAGCGATCCTCCCACTTTGGCCTCCCCAAAAGTTCTCAGATTACAGGCATAAGCCACCGTGCTGGCCTTTTTTTTTTTTTTTTTTAAATACAGAAGGACAGAAATGCCTAAGGTTCATGGAAGTCATTATGAAACCTGCCTGAGGGTAGGGTAGTGACTTTATCAGTCTCATTTCCTACTGAGGCCCCAGTCCCTACATAGGGCCTGCTGTTCTATAAGCAAGTGTTAGATGAGTAACAGGGAGAATCAGCCAAGGTCAGGCACTTCGGGGCCCTGACTCCCCAGCTTCTGCTAGGTCACCCCATGTGTCTCCCTTCTCCATCTTTGAGACCAGAAGTGCGGAGAAAGGGAACCCTCTCGGAATGAAGTTCCCACCTTTGGGATGAACCCTTACTTCCTGCACTGCCCACCATACCCCCTCCTGCCTCTTTCCTCCAGCCATTCACAACCATTCCCAGTTCCCTCAATTCTCACCTCCGACACTCTGCATGGAGCATCCTTTCCCTGGGCTCTGTGCTCTGCTTGGGAAAGCTCTGCTAACTTAGCCCTCCACCCTGGCCCAGCTACCCACTTCCTTTAGGCCTGCAGTGCCTCCTTAGAGTAGCCACTAGCCATTCAACTGTACATTTCAGGCTAAAATGGTGGCTCATGCCTGAAATCTCAACATTAGGGAGGATCGCTTGACTCCAGGAATTTGAGACTAGCCTGGGCAGCATAGGGAGACTCTGTCTCTACAAAAATAAAAATTACAAAAATTGCTGGGCACGGTGGCTCACGCCTGTAATCCCAGCACTTTGGGTGGGCAGATCACCTGAGGTCAGGAGTTCAAGACCAGCCTGGCCAACATGGTGAAATTCCATCTCTATGAAAAATACAAAAATTAGCTGGGAGTGGCGGCGTGTACCTGTAATCCCAGCTATACAGGAGGCTGAGGCAGGAGAATCACTTGAACCTGGGAGGCGGAGGTTGCAGTGAGCCGAGATTGTGCCACTGCACTCCAGCCTGGGTGATAGAGCAATGCTCAGTCTCAAAAAAAAAAAAAAAATTAGCCAGGCGTAGTAGCACATGCCTGTCATCTTAGTTACTTGGGAGGCTGAGGTGGGAGTTTCACCTGAGTGCAAGAGTTCAAGGCTTCATTGAGCTATGAGTGTGCCACTGCACTCCAGCCTGGATGATAGAGTGCGACTGTGTCTCTAAAGAAACAGACCAACTAAAAAGACAAGTGTAAATTTCAATTAATTAAAATTAATTTGTAAAATTCAATTTCTCTGTTGCACTGGCCACATTTGAAGTATTCAATAGTTACCTGTGGCTGGTGGCTACCAAATTGGACAGTATAGATATGGAACATTTCATCATCACAGAGAGTTCTATTGGTTCTAGTCCAGACTTTCCTGGGGTCTGTATTACATGCCTCTCACTACACTTCCCTCCCTGAATTGGGACTGTCTGTTTCTATGTTTGTCTCATTAATTCATTCATTCCAGAAATATTTATTGAGGACTTCCTTTATGCCAGGGACTGTGGCAAATACTGCAGATACAACAAATTAGACAAATGTCCCAGCCCACAGGAAGGGCAAGCAGGCCATAAACAACATAAATTCGTAAAATATAACACTGGTCAGATGGAGGTAAGGGGGAGGAGAGAGGGAGAATGTAATTTAAAATACGGGCTGATGGCGGGCGCGGTGGCTCACGCCTTTAATCCCAACACTTTGGGAGTTCAAGGTGGGTGGATCATTTGAGGTCAGGAGTTTGAGAACAGCCTGACCAACATGGTGAAACCCCATCTCTACTAAAAATACAAAAAAATTAGCTAGGCTTGGTGGCACATGCCTATAGTTCCAGGGAGGCTGAGGCAGGAGAATCACTTGAACCTGAAGGCAGAGGTTGCAGTTAGTCAAGATCGTGCCACTGCACTCCAGCCTGGGTGACACAGCAAGACTTCGTCTAAAATAAAATAGAATAAAATAAGGGCTGGCCAGGCAAGTGGCTCCTGTCTGTAATCTCAGCACTCTGGGAGGCGGGAAGATTGCTTGATGCCAGGAGTTCGAGACTAGCCTGGGCAACATAGCAAGACCCTGTCTCCACCCCCAATTTTTTTTTTTAAATTAGTGGTGCATGGTGGCATGTGCCTGTTATCCCAGCCACTTGGGAGGCTGAGGTGGGAGGATCCCTTGAGCCCATGAGTTTGAGGCTGCAGTGAGCTATGATCGTGCCACTGCACTCCTGCCTGGGTAACAGAACAAGACCTTGTCTCAAAATAAATAAAATAAGGTGGTCAAGGAAGGCCTCACTGAGAAGGTATTATTTGAGCAAACTCCTGGAGGAGGTGAAGGAGGGGGCATAATGATGTGTAGAGGAAGAGTGTTCCAGGCAGGTGGAACAGCAGGTGCAAAGGCCCTGAGGTGAGGGTGAGCCAGGCAGGCTCAGGAGGAATAGGAAGGAGGCCAGGAGCTGAAGGGTGGGAGTTGAGGTTAGACAGGTGATAGAAGGGTGGGAGTGGGTAGGACCTGCAAGTTTCAGGTTTCTTTCAGATTTCGGCTCCAAGGTCTCCTCTCTGGAGAGGCTTCCTCCTGTTACTCTGTGTCATAACTCCCTTAACTTATGCCAGTTTGGAGTTATCATCATTACTTGCTTGCTTGTTTACTGTCTGTCTCCCTGGGCATGCAGCCCACCCCAATACTCCTTCTACTCTATTTCCTTGGTAAGAAAATGCCAATCTTATTTGGCACCTTTTGAGAGACTACACTTCCCAGCCTCCTTTGCAGCTAGGTGTGGCCATATGACTAAGGAAGGCCAACAGGGATGCACAAGTGGGAGTGTTGTGTGTTACATCTGGGATGTCTTGGAGGTAACTCAAGAGGCCTTTCGCCCTTCCTTATTCCTGCTACCTGGAATGCTGGTGCAATAGCTAGAGCTCCAGCAGCAATTTTGGACTATGAGGCCAGTCTGCAGTTGGAAACATGGCTAAGATGGCAGAGCAGAAATTGAGAAGGATTCTGGGTGTTTAAGACCATGGAGGCTGCTAATCTGCCAGAGACTTCCTATTCCATACCTTTTTTTTTTTTTTTTTTTTTTTTTTTTTAGATGGGAGTCTCACTCTGTCACCCAGGCTGAAGTGCAGTGGCACTATCTTGGCTCACTGCAACCTCCACCTCCTGGGTTCAAGCGATTCTCTTGCCTCAGCCTCCTGAGTAGCTGAGACTATAGGTGCCCACCACCACACCCAGCTAATTTTTGTATTTTTAGTAGAGACAGGGGTTCACCATGTTGCCCAGGCTGGTCTTGAACTCCTGACTTCAGGTGATCCACCCACCTTGGCCTCCCAAAGTGCTGGGATTACAGGTGTGAGCCACCATGCCTGGCCCCCATACTTCTTTAACAAGAGAGAGATAAAAGCATTTTTCTTGGTCAAGCCACCATTATTTGCTTTTTCCCCCTCAGGTACAGCAGAACCCAATTCTGCTAGTCTCCTCTTTCAAATGTAAATTCTCTAAAGGAAGTTACTTTGTTTGACTGATTCACTCTTATACCTTGAGAGCCCAGCAGCAGGTCCAGGATATAGTAGGTGCTCAATAAATATTTGTAGAAGGAAGAACTCATTGGAAGCAATACAAGACACCCTGACAAGATGTGGCGAGCAACTCCAGGGCAAAACCCCAGCCTGTTCCTCTGAACATCCCCATCAAACAGCACAGGGCCAGCTCCAAGCAGGCGTCAGGAGATGTCGCCTGAAGGCATCCCTGTTTTGAGGGATTTCCTGCCATGTTGCTCTTCTCTAAGCGCTTCTCAGCCTGCTCAATCCTTCTCCACTTTGCTGAATGTTTTTCTGACCCCCTCCTCCATCTCCTTCAGCCACAGCCCAATACTGTGCTTGGCTTTCTGTCCTGTCCTGCAGCTGTGTGGTATCAGAGAGCAGAACCTTGCAAAAGATAAAGGCAGTAGAGAAGTGGCAAGCGGAAGGAGACACTCTTGTGTGAGCCATTTTGCCTGCTGTTTTTCCTGTGTGTCCTCACTAGATCATCACGCCTGTGAGGTAGGGTGGATTATACCCATTTGGATGATAATGAAAGAGGCCATGGATCAGAGAGAAAAGGGCCTTATCCTAGACCAGCCAGCAAGTAAGGAGAAGACTAAAGATGCATCGGAGAAAAGAGATCAGAGTGGCTCAAAAACCCTAAGATAAAATGGGAGGGGTACGAAGAGCCAGGATTGGGGGATGTGACCAATCAGGAAGCACAGAGGGACTGCTGAGGGGCAGAGCTGGAGAGGACAGCAAGAACAGAGTCCAGGCAGGAGAGGACAGCTGGGAGGAGGGGAAGAAGGCAAGGGAAACACCTGCACGGGGTATGGGGGCGGGTGGTGGGGGCCAGAGGGAGAGGCGAGGGTCAGGTGACAGGTGAGGGTGAAGGTGATGAGGCAGGGATCAGAGTGACAGTGGAGGGGTTGATGTGACAGTGGAAGGGTCAGAGTGACAGGGAAGGGACCAGGGTGATGGGGGAGAGGTCAGGATGACAGGGAAGGGTCAGGAGGACAGTGGAGAGGTCAATGTGACAGAGAAGGGGTCAGGTGACAGAGGAAGAGTCAGAGTGATGGGGAAGGGTGAGGGTGACAGGGTAGGGGTCAGGGTGAGAGAAGAGGTAAAAGAGAGACAGTGGAGGAGTCAAAGGGACAACGGAGGGGCCAGGGTGATGGGGAGGGGCCAGGGTGATGGGGAGGAGCCAGGGTGATGGGGAGGAGTTAGGGTGATGGGGAGGGGCCAGGGTGATGGGGAGGAGCCAGGGTGATGGGGAGGGGCCAGGGTGATGGGGAGGGGTCAGGGTGATGGGGAGGGGTCAAAGGGACAATGGAGGGGTCAGGGTGATGGGGAGGGGCCAGGGTGATGGGGAGGGGCCAGGGTGATGGGGAGGGGTCAGGGTGATGGGGAGGGGCCAGAGTGATGGGGAGGGGCCAGGGTGATGGGGAGGAGCCAGGGTGATGGGGAGGGGCCAGGGTGATGGAGAGGGGTCAAAGGGACAACGGAGGGGTCAGGGTGATGGGGAGGGGCCAGGGTGATGGGGAGGGGCCAGGGTGATGGGGAGGGGTCAGGGTGATGGGGAGGGGCCAGGATGATGGGGAGGGGCCAGGATGATGGGGAGGGGCCAGGGTGATGGGGAAGGGTCAGGGTGATGGGGAGGGGTCAGGGTGATGGGGAGGGGTCAGGGTGATGGGGAGGGGCCAGGGTGATGGGGAGGGGCCAGGGTGATGGGGAAGGGTCAGGGTGATGGGGAGGGGTCAGGGTGATGGGGAGGGGTCAGGGTGATGGGGAGGGGCCAGGGTGATGGGGAGGGGTCAGGGTGATGGGGAGGGGTCAGGGTGATGGGGAAGGGTCAGGGTGATGGGGAGGGGTCAGGGTGATGGGGAAGGGTCAGGGTGATGGGGAGGGGTCAGGGTGACGGGAGAGGGCTTAGAGTGGCAGGGAACTGGTTATAGTGCGTGGGGAGGGGTGTCCCCGACAGAGGAGGGTGCAGAGTGACAGACGCCTCGTCAGATTTGCAAGCTGACAAAAGACACGCCATGTGGAAGAAGAAGGGACAAAAATGGGTTAGCTTGACATAAGAAGGGTCAGGGTGACAGGAGAGATGTCAGACTGACGGAGGAACCATAACAATCTGATGGGGCATCGCACTGACTCCTGAGGGAGCACCTGAACTCCACCAACCAACGGAAGCATTCGCTCCCGCGCAGAAGGGGCAGCCAATCAGAGTGCGCAGCCTTGCATGACATCACCGGCTGCCGGGCAGACTCCCCTTCAGTCAGTCGCCCAAAGGCCCAGTTCTCCCTCACCTTGTGGCCTCGTGCCTCAATGGCAGCGCATGTCCTGCAGCTGACCAGTGGCTGGGGAACTCCTGCTAAGGAGGCAGCCCTGAGAGGGGATAGGGGAGAGAATGGACAGGGAGACAACTGAAGAGACAGAGATGGGGGGACAGAGATAGACAGAGACAGAGAGAGGGAGACAAGGAGACACAGAGACAGAGGTAGAGAGACAGAAAAAGAGAGACAGAGATAGAGAGACAGAGACAGAGAGACAAAGGCAAAGATGGGGAGAGAGAGACAGAGATGGAGAGACAGAGATAGAGAGACAGAGACAGAGAGACAAAGGCAAAGATGGGGAGAGAGAGACAGAGATGGAGAGACAGAGACAGAGACAAAGGCAGAGATAGGGAGACAGAGATAGACAAAGGCAGAGATGGGGAGACAGAGATGGAGAGACAGAGAGACAATGGCAGAGATGAGGAGACAGAGACAGAGAAACAGAGAGACAATGGCAGAGATGAGGAGACAGAGATAGAGAGACAGAGAGAGAGCCAGGGAGACAAGGAGACACAGAGACAGAGATGGAGAGACAGAGACAAAGAGACAAAGACAGATGGGGGAGAGAGGGAGGCAGGGAAACAGGGAGGGATGGGAAGAGAAAGATGGGGAGAGTGAGAGAGGGGAAGAGGGACAGACAGAGATGTGGCCTAGAAGGGGGAGAGACAAGGACTGAGAGATGAGAGGGGAAATGAGAGGACGACGGGAAGCAGGAAGAGCCCAGAGAGGCAGGAGGGAGGGCAGCTCTGACTCAGAGAGGGCCTGCGCAGCCCCAGGAGGGAACACCAGAAGTGGGGAGTGCAACTGAGAGGGAGCGATGATGTCTCAGACTGAGAGATGAGGGGCCACGAGGGATCCCTTGGGCATCAGTGGCGGGTGACAAAGACAGTAGCAGAGAAAGCCAAAGCTATACCGAGGGGCGGATGGACAGCAGAGCCCTGGGAGGAGACAGCCCAAGGGTTGCCCTGACCTAGGGTGGATCTGCTGGGCTCTGCGCCCCCAACTGTCCCTGCCTCCTCTAGGTTGTATGCAAAAGTGCATCTTTGGAGAGGGTTGAAATCTCCCAGTTTCCAAGTCCTTAGATAGTGGCATCTTTTTTTTTTTTTTTTTTTTTTTTTGAGACAGAATCTCACCCTGTCACCCAGGCTGGAGTGTAGTGGCGCAATCTTGGCTCACTGCAACCTCTGCCTCCCAGGTTCAAGCGATTCTCCTTTCTCATCCTCCCGAGTAGCTGGAATAACAGGCGTGCGCCACCACACCCAGCAAATTTTTGTAGTTTTAGTAGCGGCGGGGTTTCACCTTGTTGGCCAGGCTGGTCTCAAACTCCTGACCTCAGGTGATCCACCTGCCTTGGCCTCCCAAAGTGCTGGGATTACAGGCGTGAGCCATCATGCCTGGCTGATAGTGGCATCTTATACAATGCTTTGCTCTTGTTCACTTTTGTGCAGACCTGACCCAAGAAGCCTCGGGGGGTACTGCACCCCCCATCCCACTGCATCTAGACCAGAGGGAAGATGCAGAGTGAAGAGGGGAGAGGAACCGAAATGAATGGGAAATCAAGACACCGAGAAGAAGACTAGATGTCAAAAGAGGCCACCAAGATGCAGAAACCTCATGAAGGGGCATCTGCATTGACTCAGAGAGCGGGAAAGATAAAAATGGCAGGTAGGAAGGAGCAGAGAAGGCGGCAGAGAGAGCCTCCAACATGAGAGGGGGGCCTGAGGAAGGCCCGGGGACAGATCCAAGAGGTGAGAGAAGAAAAAAAAAAGGCGAGGGGGATGTACAGGGCAAATGACTATGGGTCCTCTGGACACAGAGGGAAAGGAGGTCTCACAGAACTCAGGTGAGTGCTTGTGAGTTTCATTTCTAGGAGGCGGGGGCAGGTGGGCAGCTGGTTTTATTACTGGCTGGTGTCTGGGCTCCTCTGGGGGTGGGTGTCTTCGGAGCTCAGAAAGTGAGTTCCCTGAGGGTTAGGCTCTTGCCTGTCCTGTAACTGGGTTCATGTAGGGCAGACCTAGCACTGTGGCTGCCTGGCACTTCACAGGAGCTCTGTGCATTTGTTGAATTAATGAAAACAGGCCTTGCTCTTATTAGTTTATCAGAGATTTACACTCAGTCTGATATGCTATTGTGGGGTCTCTGGTGTTGGGGGGTCTCTGGAGGCATACACAGAGATCACTGGTGAGTCATGGTGGACTTTCTAGTTTATTTTATTTCAATTAATTAATTTATGTATTTACTGAGACAGGGTCTCAGTCTGTTGCCCAGGCTGGAGTGCAGTGGCGCAAGCATGGCTCACTGCAGCTTTGACCTCCCTTGCTCAAGTGATCCTCCCACCTCAGCACACACCATGACTGGCTAATTTTTAAATATTTTGTAGAGACAGGGTCTCACTATGTTGCCCAGGCTGGTCTCGAACTCCTGGCCTCAAGTGATCCTCCTGCCTTGGCCTCCCAAAGTGTTGGGATTACAGGTGTGAACCGCTGTACCTGGCCTATTTTCTTTTCCTTTTTTATATATATATTTTTTTAGATGGAGTCTCACTCTATTGCCAGGCTGGAATGCAGTGGCATGATCTCAGCTCACTGTAACCTCCATCTCCTGGGTTCAAGTGATTCTCCTGCCTCAGCCTCCCAAGTAGCTGGGACCACAGGTGCACACCACCACGCCCAGCTAATTTTTGTATTTTTAGTAGAGACGGGGTTTCACCGTGTTTGCCAGGATGGTCTTGATCTCTTGACCTTGTGATCTGCCTGCCTTGGCCTCCCAAAGTGCTGGGATTATAGGTGTGAGCCACCGCGCCCAGCCCAGCCTGGCCTGTTTTCTATCCTGAGGGGTTTACCTTGTGTTGGGAGTTTGCTGTGTTACAGTTAACCTCATGGAATCCTCATAAGAACTGGGCAAGGTTGGCTTTAGCCCCATTTTAAAGAACAGAAAACTGAGATGCAGAGAAATTAAGTAACATGGTCCAAGGTGGCAAATTAAGTTAGAGGAAGTCAGGATTTGAATCCCCATTTGTCTGTTAATATAGAGTTTCTGGGGGATCAGGAACAAACGGAAACACCTGGGGTATGGTTAGAGACCCAGAGAGGGAAATTCAGAGGGAGGAGAGTGTAAAATACAGAGCAGGGGGAGGCATGAAGAAATGGGATTAGTGGGAGTACATCCCAGACTTCCAATAAATACTGAATAATTTAATGAGTGAATATGGATGGTAGCATCCTGAATCTAAGTCCACTTAGGATACTCCTGGGGCTGAAAATCTTTTTAATCTTTTTTGTTTGTTTGTTTTTTAGAGACAGGGTGGTATCTCTCTGTCGCCCAGGCTGGAGTGCAGTGGCACAATCATGGCTTACTGCAGCCTCAACCTCAGAGGCTCAGGTGACCCTCCCTCTTCAGCTCCTGGAGTAGCTAGGACTACAGGTACGTGCAACTAATTTTTGTATTTTTAGTAGAGATTGGTTTTTTGCCATGTTGCCCAAGCTGGTCTCAAACTACTGAGCTCCAGGGATCAGCCAGCCTTGGCCTTCCAAAGTGCTGGGATTATAGGTGTGAGCCGCTGCGCCTGGCCCTGAAAATCTTTTAACCTTAGAATGATATAGGGCAGTGGTTCTCAATTAGAGGTGGGTTTGCCCCCCCAGAGGACATTGGGCAGTATTTGCTGTTGGCATCCAGACGGTAGAGGCCAGGGGTGCTGCTAAAATCCTACAATGCCCAGGACAGGCTTCCACAACAAAGAATTACGCAGCTCCAAATACAGGCAATTGTGGCTATATGCGGTAGTTGTGTTATATGGGGTTGCCACACATTTCCCTTAACCAATCAATACATAACCTTGTTTTATGCATGTTTCTGTTGAAGGATGCCTTATTTAATATACATTGTTGATTCATTCACATCCAACTCCTGGCCACCAGCGCTCTAACTCATGCCTGAATGAAGCTTCTCTAACATACATATTTTCTCCATAAGGCACATCACAGCCTTCTCGCACTTAGGAACACTAGACAGCTCTTCAGCACCATGCTTGGGGGACCTTTTAAACGCTGATATCACCACTAAAAGGCCCAAAGATGCAAAGCACGTGACACTAAATAGACCGAGAAAAGACACTCGTTCACAGTATAAGAGCTGAAATGAGAAGGCACCCTCGTTCAGCCTCGTCTGGGAACCTACACATAGGGCTACTCAAGATTTTCTCTTCTTTGTGCCTGTCCAAGAATAACCACAAAAACCCTTCGCGTATTGATTCTGGGGTTCTAATAAATTTCAGCGAGTAGGCAAATTCGCAAACACAGAATCTGGGAATCATGAGGGCCAACTGTGTCAACAGTGCAGATGTTAGAAACCATGATGGACAGGAAGAGGTCTTGGACTTTGGTTCTGTCTTGATTAGAGACACACTTGATGAAAGGTCTCAGGCAAGTGAATGCAAATCTCTAAGACTGTTTCATCTTCTGTAAAATGGGAATGTGCATGCTCTCTCTTTCTTTCTGTTTCTGTACCGCCCTTTCCTTCTTAAAGCTGGTTGTGAAGAAGTTTGTTGAGGAATTATGAGAAGTTTGCTGCAGGGCAAGTGAAGATAGAAGAAGACCACAGGAGGAGGAAACAGTGTCAAAAAAGGTAAGAGCCCAGGGGAAGTAGATTTGGACTCCATATAAGGAAGAAGTTTTTTTTTTTTGAGACAGAGTTTCGCTTTTGTCACCCAGGCTGGAGTGCAATGGCGCGATCTCGGCTTACTGCAACCTCCGCCTCGTGGGTTCAAGCGATTCTCTCGCCTCAGCCTCCTGAGTAGCTGGGATTACAGGCACATGCCACCACATCCGGCTAATTTTTGTATTTTTAGTAGAGATGGGTTTTCTCCATGTTGGTCAGGCTGGTCTCGATCTCCTGACCTCAGGTGATCAGCCCACTTCAGCCTCCCGAAGTGCTAGGATTACAGGCGTGAGCCACCGCACCCAGCCTCCTACTCTTGATTTTTATAAAAGTACAAGCCCCTCCAGAGCACGAGGGATTGTGGATAGACTTCAGGGGCCTGTGCACTTGTACAGGAAAAAAAATCCTATGTCTTCATTTTCATCATCCTCCAGCAAAAACTCAACCTTTCCTCAACTAAATATGTAAGCAGCAAACCATGCTAGTTTCAGCAAGACCCATGCCTGTATCCCCAGTAGGAATCACAGATATTTCCATATCCCATCACAGTGGTGCAGATTTCCCAAAATAGTGTTTATGCTCCTCGTGATTTTGAAATTAGAGTTGTTAAAATCCACCGCCAATGTCTAACATGTTGACAAAAAAAGATGATATTATGATATCACAAATTTTGCTTTTGAAAAATATTTTGAGAACTACATTTTAGTGTAACTGGCCTCTTTTGTTATTTTATGCTATGCATTTATAAGCATTATTCTGGGAAGGACTATGGCAGCCTGCCAAAGAGATTCACGACCCCCTAAAAGCCAAAGGACCCAGTTTTAGAGTAAATGGACCCCTGACCACTACGTGGTGGATGTGGCCAGAGGATGGGGACTGGGCAGAGAAGAAGGAAGCGGGAAGGGAGGATTAAGGCAGAGCGTGGCCTCTGGAGGAGACAGTTGGAGGGTAAGGGGTGGCACTGGCAGGCCTAGTGGAGGATGTGTTGGAGGGAAGGCACACAGCCCAGTGGAGTAGGGGCAACATCCAGGAAGGGACCAGCAGGACCCTACTAGGATAGCCAGGGCTGTGGCAGGACCATGGGTTCGGAGGGCTGCCTGCCTGGGTTAAAATCCCTCCTCCTTCCTTGAGTCTCAGTTTACCCCTCTGTAAATGGGCTAACAACCTCGTGTACCTCCCAGGATGAATCTAAGGAATGAATGAGATAATCCATATAAAATTTGGTGTCTGGCTGGTGGCGCACACCTGTAATCCCAGCACTTTGGAGGGCTGAGGCAGGCAGATCACTTGAGGCCAGGAGTTCGAGACCATCCTGGCCATGATGGCAAAACCCTGTCTCTATTAAAAATACAAAAATTAGCCAGGCATGGTGGCACACACCTGTAATCCCAGCTACTCAGGAGGCTGAGGCAGGAGAATTGCTTGAACCCGGGGGGCAGAGGTTGCAGTGAGCCAAGCTTGCCCCACTGCACTCCAGCCTGGGCGACAGAGTGAGACTCAGTCTCAAAATAAATAAATAAATAAAAATTAAAAAATAAAATAAAATGCAGTGTCCCCCAAATTATCAACACCCCCTACAGGGTGGCCTCTGGTTGTGGGGAGAGGCAGACAGAGTGGCGACAGACATGACCATTCATATTTTAATAAGTACTACATGTTGGGTATCTATTATTATGCTGGGGAATCTCCATCCATGACATCATTTTGCCTTCCCTGAGACCCTTAAGATGGGACACAGAGGGACAGAAAGAGGTGGGGCAAGAGCGCAAGTATAATAGCAGGGGTGGGAAGTGGAGAGAGAAAAGGACAGAGATGGGATTTGAGGGAAAGGGACAAGGAGGAAAGGAGGTCCCCAAAGTTGGGAGAAAGGAGGAAACCCTAGGATGCGTGTCGCCCCTCCAGGACCAGCCTAAAGCACAGGGGCGTCAGGAGGGTTTTGGAAAGAGAAAGGCTCCAGGTTGGTGTGTGAACCGCCTCCCCCCTGGCAGTTCCTCCCCACACCAGGCCGCCTACCTCAGTGGCAAAGAAACCTTTGGGTCGGTGTTTGCCCAGGGACGCGAGGCCACCGGGCCCAGGGCTCTCGCTTGCACTGATGGTCTGTTGAGCTGCGGCCAGGATTTCGTCCAGTTTGTCTAGGGGGAGATGAACAGAGGTGGGAAGACAATGAAATGAAGTTTGCCTTGACCCGGGCAGCAAAGGCCAGAGCTGCCGCCCGCAGTTCATCCAGCACCTGGATCAACCAGGAAAGGGCAGCCCTGTCTGGGTCCAGGTGGACGGGCAGTCCCGCTTGGAGACACAATCTCCCAGCCCGGTGGGCAGCACCCAGGGTGGGAAGGGGTGCGGGCAGGGAACGGGGCAGCCGTCAGGAGAAGGCGGGCGGAGGGAGGGGAGGTGGGATCAAGGCCTCTCTGGGGCAGGAAGGTGAGGGGCGCCGTGGGGTTCATGGTGGGACAGGGATGCAGCGGATGCCGGGGCTGGGGCCCGGCAGTCCGAGGAGCAGGGCTGGGCCGTCTTACTGAGAGCCATCTGATACACGGTCCGCTTTTTCTCCATGCTAGGAACCGGCGCCGGCTGCTGCTCGTACTCTGTGGGCAAGGAACACGGATGAAGCCCAGGGAGCCCCTGGGGGCGGGGCGGAGCGGGCTCGGCCTGTGGGCGTGGCCAGCAGGTGCGGGCCAGTGGGCGTGGCCAGCGGGCGCGCGCATGCGCGAGAGGGGCAGTGAGGGGCCGGGGTCAGGGAGGGGCGAGTCCGCCGGCGGGGTCGGGAGACGGGGGCCCTCCCGCCAGTCCTGTGCCCACTCACCACTCTTCTTCTTCCAGGGGGAGACTAGCCCAGGGGAGAGGCAGTAGAGGAGCCAAGAGTTAGGACGTCAGGGGAAGGCGAGGGGCCCCCTCTCTGGAAGCCCACCTCCCTCGGGGCCCCGGGTTGGGGGCGGTCAGCTGTCCGACCAGCCTCCTGTCAGGGGAAATGGGACCCCCAGGTCCACTCGGCCTCGTCTGGAGGGAGGGGCTCGCTTTCCTCTGTTATTGGGGGTTGGGGGGAGCTGGTGGAGGGAGAGATGTTGAATGGGGCTTGGGGGTGAGGTGGGACAGAAGGAAGGAGACAGAGACCCGCAGAGAGGGTACATACAGACCCTGAGAGAGACCCCAACAGAGAAACAGATACAAGAGCACAGAGGAAAGTCGTCTCTCAGACACCCCTTCCCAGAGACACACACACACAGGCCAGAGTCCGACCCATGGACTGGGGACAGGATGAGGACAAGGACCCCCGGTCACTAACAACACTAACGAACTCAAGGGATGGTCCAGCCCTCCTTCCCCTCTCCCCCCCGGCCCCCTGGCCTCAGCAGCCCCGCAGGCTCACCCATCTCCTCCAGCTCTGAGGTCATAGATTTGGAACGCAGGGAGATGGTTGGGGGCGGCAGCCGCTTGGCCTGCTGGGGTGCTGAAAAGGTGATGAGGGGAGGCATCAGTATCATGGGGGAGACGCCCCCACCACCCTCTACCACCACAGGGCTCCCAGGGCTCAGAGAATAGCCGATGCCAGCGTGCTGAGCCCTCCCTGCCTCAGTTTCTCCCCACAAGGGTCATGGAGAAGCAGTGCTAGGGAAGGGAAGGCCTTGGGCAGCAGCACCCGGCCCTGGGGCTCCCGCGGGGCTGAGCCTGCTGGCAGTGGGGTGGCTGCGAGAGTGGCCACAGGAGCACCTTTCTTGTGCACTGCCTCATCCATGTCCGGGTGCCTGGTGACCATCACCACCTTCACCATCAGCGTGTTGCCCCCTTGGCGGATCATGTTCACCACCTGTCGGTGGCCGACCTTCACCACATTCTGCCCATTCACCTGTAGCACAGACACCCCCAGATCACACAGAGTGGACGAGGGGAGGGGTGCTTGCAGCTTCAGAGACGCCAAGGAGGATGCCTCCTGCGCTGCCCTCTCCATGGCCCTCGGGCTACGTTCCCCTCCCTCCGACCCTTCATACCACCGCCTCCCTGGGCAAGCCCCCTTTCCCACCCTCCCTGGCCCCAGGGTTGAGGAAGAGGCTCAGCCTACCCTATTCACTTCCCCCTCCCCCCTGGGCAAGCCCCCTTTCCCACCCTCCCTGGCCCCAGGGTTGGGGAAGAGGCTCAGCCTACCCTATTCACTTCCCCCTCCCTCCTTGTCCCCAGTATTTATTTATTTATTTATTTACTTTTATTTTTAAAAGGCAGGGTCTCTGTCTGTCACCCAGGTTGGGGTACAGTGGCACAATCATGGCTCACTGAACCCTCGACTTCCTGGGCTCAAGCAATTCTCCCACCTCAGCCTCCTGAGTAGCTGGGACCTCACGCACACAGCACCGGCTAATTTTTTTTTTAAGAGACAGGGTCTTGCTATGTTGCCCAGGCTGGTCTCAAACTCTTGAGTTCAAGCAATCCACCTGCTTCAGCCTCCCAAAGCACTGAGATCACAGGCATGAGCCGCTGTGCCTGGCCATCCCCCGGTATTGTGTATGTGTTGGGGACAGCTCTGTGTCACTCTTTTGAGATGCCTCAGAGGCCTTTAGATGGAATCGCTGGGGAAAGCAGAGGCTGGCTGGGGGGTGGGCAGGGGGCTGGGAATCCTGGTGCCAAAGGAGAATAAAACTGGGCAGCCAGATCCTGGTGTGAATCATAAGGGGGTCTGGGAACTTGTCACAGGGTCCCAGGGAAGAGAGGGGGCCTGGACTCACCTCGATGAGGAAGTCTCCCATTCGCAGTCCAGCTCGCCATGCCACGCCACCCTCGTCCACTGACTCCAGGTACTGCAGCGCCGGGAAGGCCGGGGTGGGGGTGAACTCCTCGATGGGGGTCTGCGCTGCAGACAGGGAGGAGCCGGCGGGGTCGGAGGGGAGGGGGTGGAGAGGCCGAGCAGGGGATGGGGCTCAGACCCAAGTCACGGAGGCCTCACCGCAGCTGAGGGACCAGCACCCCGGGGTGGGGTGGTGGGTGGGCTGGGGTCCCTTCCCCTTTCCAGCCCCCCTTTCCAGCCCTGCTTCTGGGGTCACAGAGCCCTTCTCCCATCCCCTCCCCGGCTGGCACTCACCCTTGGCCCCCCGGAGCACGAACCCAAACCCCTCACTGTCCTTCTTCTGCAGCAAGACTGTCTTCTCCTTAATGATGTAATCGCTGGCAGGGAGGCAGGAGAAATGGGGGGGTGGTGGGGGGAGTGGAGAAGACATCATGAGACACAGAGCCTGTCCCCCACCCGGCAACCCAGAGACCCAAACCTCTGCTCCAGGGCCGTTAATTGCATCTCCTAGGATCTCTGTCACCCACTCTGTGTGTGTATGCTAGCAGCAGCCCCGATGGGCTTCCCCCTCAGAGCCGGCATGCTCTCTCTCTCACTCCCTCTCTCCTCATTCATCCATCCATGCATCCATCCACCCATCCATTCAGCACCAGGCACAGTGGGGAGGATGGGGAGAAGAGCTTCCAGATTACCAGACAGCCAGGCTTGGGTCCCTGCTAGTCACTTCCTGCCTATGACCTTGAGCCCACAACTTTAACCTTTTGTGCCTCAGTTCCCTCATCTATAATGAGGGGCTATCACAGATCCTACCTGATGGGGTTGCGGTCGGAATCCAGTGGGGGTAATACACATTTAGTATTTCGCACAGTGCCTGGCACATAGTAGGTGCTCAATACGATCTGCTCGATGTCCTTAGGTCAGAGTGTTAAGTCAAGAGGACTCATGTACTTTGATGATACCCCTCAAAATTCCTTTATATATATGTCACCTCCCAAGGACCCCACGCAGGGTAAAGTTGTTAATTCTGCACTGCCCAATATAGTGGCCAGTAGGTGCCTGTGGCTGTTTTTATGAAAGCTAATCAAAATCAAATGGAAAAATTCAATTCCTCAGTCACAGTGGCCATATTTCCAAGTGTGCAGAAGCTGCACGTGGCTGGCGGCCACCACATTGGACAGTACAGATATAGAACATTTCCATTGCTGTAAAGCTCCCCGTGGACAGCACTGTCTTCTGTATTCCCTGGTGCATCTCAAATGGAGCTACTGCATGCAGTCAGCATATTCTATTATAGTAAAATGCAAAGCACCAATGAATATGGGTGGTACTTTCCAGTAAAGCCATCAAATGCCACCAGCACATTTGGATAAGGCTCACGTACCCAGGAAATGTCAATGAAACTCAGATACAGTTCATGGATCTCAATGCTCAGTCAAACAGCCCCAAACTCCTGACATGACCACTGTACACCTCAGGAATACACATCCATTCCATTCCCAGAGGATCCAACACCCCAGTCTACAGCAGGAATACTCAGACACCCTGGCTGCAGCCCCACTGCCTTCAGAATACCCAAGAACACTCAGGAGTCACTGGAACACGTGCTCTGCTGTGCCCAGCTTCCTTCAGCACTGTCTAAAGCCCGTCCCAGGGCACACTTGTAGCACCTCCCACCCTCACAATCCCAGTGTGTTCCAATAATACCCAGATCCCAGTAACATCCATGTGGCCCTAATATACTCCAATCATAGCCAAGCATGCTCCCCAATTACCTGCCCCCACGAATTCAGCAAAGCAGCCCTCCTCGAATACTCCAGCATGTTTCGGCAACCCCCACACATCCCAGTATGTTCCAATAATAACTCCCCCTCACTCGGATCTCAGTGTATTCCCATAACACGCCCTCTGAACACATACATCCCAGGAAACGCCAATAATACTTACTGTGCTCCACTGTATTTAGGTACCACCCCCACAAGCACCCCTGTATGCTCCCAGGACCCCCATGGCTCCCCTTGTAAAAATCCATACATTTGCACCGCGGCGACAGGGTTTTGGATGTGCACGTGTCCTCCCTTCCTGCCACCACACTCCTTGTGGCGCCTCAGTGCACCTAACACCACGCATGTTCACATGTACATACTCCAGCAACAGTCCTCGCTCAAAGTTCATCACAGTCCAGTAAAGTCATCCACACCATACCCGCCATGTCTTCCTTTCCTGGATAGAGAGGTGTTGGCAGAGAAGGAGGGAAGGGGCTGAAAGGGGTGAATGAGGGTAGGAAAAGGGAGAGGGGAAGGGAGGAAAGGGGCCAAGAAGGCTGGAACAGCGAGTGGATGGGGAAACTGGACACAGAAATTGACTCAGAGGTCAGAGCTGCCTGTTTCTAACCATGCATTCTGTAATGTCCCCATTCTCACCTTCTTAATCCTCCTCCTGTATCTCTTCCAGGTCTTCAAGGCCCCCCCAGCAGCCAGCAGCACCCTTCCTCACTGGAGGCAACCTCACTTTCTTTCACTCATGCCACAAACCCCTCCCTTCCTCCATCTTTCTCCCTCCCCTCTGGAATCTCTCTCTTGCCCCCTTATCAGCCTCATACCCCATACATAAGCCTTCCCCAAATGTCAGCCAATATAGTCAATAAAACTCCCATGTCAATATGCCAAGAAGGAGCACTTGCCTTTGGCTGGGCAGTATCTGAAGCCCTTCACAGATAGATCATTAAATTGTCTTCTCATAACCAGCCTCTGGGGCAGGGACAAGTACCAATTCCACTTTATCTATGTATTTATTCATATTTTTTGAGACAGAATCTCACTCTCTTGCCCAGGCTGGAGTGCAGTGGCACAATTACAGCTCACTGCAGCCTCAAACTCCTGAGCTCAAAGGATCTTTCAACTTCAGCCTCCCAAGTACCTAGGACTACAAGTGCTTGCCACCACGGCCAGCTAATTAAAAAAAATTTTTTTGGTAGAGATGGGGTCTCACTATCTTTCCCACGCTGGTCTCGAACTCCTAGACTTAAGCAGTCCTCCCACCTCAGCCTCCCAAAGTGTTGGGATTACAGGCAGGAGTTGCCACACCCAGCCCTAGTTTCACTTTATAGGTGAGGAAACAGAGGCACAGAAAAGTTAAGTAACTTGTCCAATGTCACACAGTGAGTATCACTCTTCAACAATACCCAAGAGAATACTCGGGTAACTGCAGTGGTAATACCCTCCACTCCACAGCACCGAAATACCTTGAGCACGTATGTCCGTCTGCTCGGAATCCACCCTGAGCTCGGCCCTGCAGCACCTGGAGTTTATCCCAGGGTGTGGCAGTAACACCGTGACAATGAGGAACACTTATCGAATTATTACTGAATGCCACCCATGATTCCAAGCACTTTGCATTTATGTATTTCCATTTATGTATTCAGTTAGTCCTCACAACAACCCAGGGAAGGGTTGACTGTTATTCTTCCCATTTTATAAGTGGGGAAACTGAGGCACAGAGAAATAACTTGCTCAAGATGACACCAGCTAGAAAAATCTCAAAGCCAAGATTTGAATTCACCAGAGGTAACCTATATATATATATATATATACCAGTGGTGATCTGAGGCGAGGAGGGGAGTCCAACCACATCCAGACCCACCCTGTTCCTGCTTCTCAACCACCCCCTATCCTACACATGCTCCATTCCCCTCTCTGCTCCATGACTCCCTCACCCAATCCCCAGCTAGGACATACGTGGTGTTGCCCTCATCCCACCACAGTCTCCTTGGACTTCCCAACTGCTCTCTTGCTCCCACAGCTCCATGTACCTCTAAACTCCCTCTCTCCAACTCCTGTGTACCCCTCCTCTCTGCACCTCACTCCCTACTCCTCCATGCCATGTTGAGGTTCCACATCGCCCTAACCCACCCCCCTCATCCCTGACTCCCACAAGCCCTCCTCACACCCCATGGAGCCATCCCCCCATTTCCCATGTCCCCTGACACACCCTACCCCCCTTTCCCCCAAAACATCCTCCTCAGACCTCTGTGACCTCCTCACCCTTGTCCTGCGACCTCTCCCTCATCCTTTGGCCTCACCCTTCCCACACCCTCTTGCACCTCCGTAAGTAATCTCCCTGGCTCCCCTAAAGCACCTCTGGTCCCTTTCATACTTCCCAGGTACCCGCTTTTGCATCCGTGGAAACCTCTACCTATTTCTGCCCCCTCGACTCACTTCACCACATGCCCTCCCGCCTGCGTTTACTGGCAGCTGCGTTTCATTTACATTCCCTGCGTCCTCTTGGTATTCTCCCCCTACTGCTCAAATCCCCACCCCCAAATCTCCCCCACTTTCCCTGAATTCCCTCCCCGCCCCATTTCTCTGCTCCGAACCCTCGGTGCTCCAGCCTCCACCCCTCCCCCACTTCAGTATCCCCACTCTCCCCTGTTCCATTCTCAACCCTGCACCTCCTACCCAGACCCCTCTAGTCCCTCCCCCTTGCCCCCCATCTTGGCTGCCCCTGCAGCACCCCATTCAGGCTCCCTCTGGCTGACTACCTGCCCTGCAGGAGCTCACACAATGCTTTTCCCCAGGCCATCCCTCAGCGACCCTGAGCGGCCTCAGGAGCTCAGCAGCCAGCTCTTGTTCACTGGATCCCACACACAGGGGCACTGCAGCGGCCTCCCCTCCCCTCCCCACCCCAACGTCCCTCTCACACACCAAGGGTCCGCCAGCCCAGAGCCTGCTGCTGTGCACGGCGCACCCCCAACCCCGCACTCAGCCCCTTCCCATGTACCCGTGTCCACCGCCTGCCCAGAGGCCCCCACACAGGGACGCCAGCCCCCCTCCCCATGCTGAGAAGTGGCACACGCAAGCGGATGCGGCTCCTCATGCAGCTCAGCCGGGGCTCAGCACACGTGCCCCACATGGGCAGAGGGCAGAGCCAGTGACTCAAGTGCCCCTGACATGCACAGACCCCCGGGGGCAAGGGGGCAGGGGGGAGGAGCACATGGGGACAGAGACACAGGATGGACCCTTGAAGTAGGGACCTGTGGGGGAGGGGCGGGCCAGGCCCAGGAGGGTGGGTGTTGGGAAGCACAGCCGCAGTCCCTGGGACAGACCCACTCCAGCACACACCACACACACACACACACACAGAGTCCCAGACAGCCTCGCTGTCGCTCCAAGTCATACAGAGACAGACGCTGTCACACAGGGACACACAGATGGACACAGTTGGGGAGTGGGCTGGGAGCCCACCATCTCTCCATTTCTCTCTCTCACTCACACACACACGCACACACCCGCACGCGGCTGCAGGCAGTCACACACACGCACATCGACACAGCCACACTGACACACGCACCGTCGCACAGTGACACGCAGCGGAAAAAGAGGAGGGGAGGGGAAGCCGGGGGCGGGATGCGTGTGTGATGGAGGGGGGATGACTGTGAATGGGAGAGAGGGGTATGAATGGGGGGACTTGCCAACACCGTGAAGAGGTGTGGGGATGTGGGGATCAGAGGGACAGGGGCCTGGGATGTAGGCGGATGCGGGTAAGCCACGGTGGCTCCCCACAGGGAGGGCTCCGGGGAATGGGGGCGCTAAGGGCGGCAGAAAGGCGAGTGGGCTCCAAATCCTGGAGGGGGG
Source organism: Pongo pygmaeus (assembly GCF_028885625.2). Lineage (NCBI taxonomy): Eukaryota > Metazoa > Chordata > Mammalia > Primates > Hominidae > Pongo > Pongo pygmaeus. Next base: position 56,790,805 of record NC_072393.2, read on the forward strand.
TCGGTTTAGGGGGCCTGCTGGGAGGAAGGTCTTGGGGGAAGAGCAGAGGGGGGCCTGGAAGGGCCTGTGAGGGGGTGGAGGAAAAGATTCCCAGGGCTGACGAGTGCGTATTAGGGGGGAGGGTCGGGGAGTGGGTTCCAGGGAGGAAGATGGAGAGGAGAAGGGTTGAGACCAGGGGCCTGAAAGGGATTTCGGGCTGAGAGAAGGTTAGAGAAGAGGAGCGGAGGGGAAGGGGCGGGTTGGGGGAAGGGGAAAGGCCCTGGGGCTGGGGATTAGCGGCGGGGGAGGGTCGCCACCGCGGGCCGGGGCCTGCCGGCCGGCCCGCAAAGCAGGGGGCGGCGCGCTCCGTTACCTGTAGATGTACCAGACGCTGCGCCGCCGGGGCCCCAGGGCTGGCCAGCTGGAGGACAGCGCGGGGGGCGGCTGCGGCAGGGAGCTCCCACCGGGGCCGCCCCCGAGACCCCCGCCGCCGACCGCAGACAAAGCCATCGCCGCCGCGGCCCCAGCCCCGGCCCGGGTCCCGGTGCCGGCCGCCCCCGCCGCCGCCGCCGCCGCCGCGTCCCCGTACCCGCTCGGCCGAACCCCCGTGTCCGGGCCCCCAGGCCCCGCCTCATGCTGACCCGCGCCGGGAGGGGGGAGGGGGAGGGGGCGCGCACCCCCCCCCGCGGGAGGGAGGGCAGGGCCGGGGGCTCACATGCCGGGGGGCGCGGGGGCGCGGGCCGCGGGGGCGCGGGGCGCGGGGTCGGGCCGCGGCGGTAGCGCGAGGACCGCGGACGGCGCCGGCTTCAGCACCGCGGACAGCTCCGGAGGCGGGCGGCGGGCGCGAGGCTTAACCCCTTGGCGTCCTGCGCCGGGCGGCGGAGGGGGCCGGGCAGGGGGGAGGGGGCCGGGAGGGGAACGCGGGGGCCCCCTTGGCGGGAGAAGGGGGAGGGGCGAGGCTTGGAGGGGGGAGGAGAAGGGGAGGCACTTCCGGTCTGAGCCCCCCCCTTAATCTCCCTCCCCCCTCCAGAGCCCTCCCGCGCAGGTGCAGAGCGAGAGAGCGCGGGGAGAGGGAGGCACAACATCACACAAGATGCCTCGCAGCCGCGTGCGCGGACGCGCGGACGGAGCCCTGCTTCCCCGGCAGGGACACCGCGGGTGAGAGAGGCCCCAGGCGGGGACACGCAGCCCACCACCACAGACCAACACGCAACGCACCTCGACACGGTCGGCAAGAAAGGCCAGGACATTCAGACTGGGCCCCAAGGCCATGAGCAACACCCCTCCCCCACCAGAGAAGCCCAGGCGGAGGGGCGAACACACCACCACAGCTCCCCGAGAGAGCGTGGACCCCGAGCCAGCGCGAGGAGGGGGCGGCACACGCCAGGAGGGGAGACACACGGAGGAACCGCCCAGCTCCGGCAGGGAGGCTGGGGTTGGGCCCTGGCTGCAGGGCGCACCGCACGGCACAGGCCAGGCCAGCGCAGACAGGGTCCGGGAACAGCGGGGAGGCAGGAGGAGGGGAAGCTCAGACGCACCACACACAGAGCAGCACGTGGGAGCCAGCGAGAGGCACGGAGGAGTAGGGGAGGAAGCCCATTGACGAGACAGAGTAGAAGGAGGAAGCTGAGGGTGACGGGGACCACCTGCATTCAGCTAGTAGGGCAAGTGACCCCCACAGACGGAGGCCAAGGAGAGACCCAGAGAGACACTGGTAGACAAGAAGCAGAGGCTGACATAGAAGCTCGGGGTGTGGGGGGTGTACCCCAATACTCACCCGGTGCCCAGAGCCGGAGACGTGCCAGGCAAACACGCACAACGGTCAAGCGCCTCAGACACTCGGGGCGCAGGGTGGCACCCCAGCCCCACCCTCTCTCCCCATGTTGCCATTTCTCTGTCCCCCCCATCCCCGACCCATCCCCACTGGCCAGAACACAGACACATAGGTTTGGACACATTTAATGGAAGGATGCTACGCACAAGGGGACCCTTCCCTGGATTGGGGGGAGCAGTGGAGGAGAGTGTCATATTTTAGACACCAAATTATGACCCTCCCTCCCCCACAGCCCTGTCCTTCTGGAGGCCCAAGCCCTGGAATCCTCCCCTCCTCTGCCCTTCCCTCCCCCAACATCCCAGGTCCTGAATCTCAGATCAATCAGACAGACGCACATGCATGCACACACGTTAATGTGCGAGCACACACGCACAGTGACATGCACGAGAGGGACGGATGTGTGCAGAGACCCACCTGTCCATGTGTGTGAGCAGACTCACTGACATGCCCTGCAGTGCTTGCCCACAGATTCAGAGAAGCACAGATGTGCAGAGCCAGCCCCACAGTAATCATAGCCACAAAGGCACCAGTATATACAGAGCAGGGCGGACCCTCCAGCCCCGGGCATAGGTACAGGTACATCCAGGCCACACATGCACACAGATGCTTGTCATGCACACCTACAGAGACACACGTTCACACACCGAGAAACCTCAGCTCTGGTCGTGCACACACACGTTCACACGCCCCCCAGGCACCCCGTCCTTCCCCTTCTGACCCCATCCCCTCCCTGCCCCTCGCCTCTCACCTCCCTGGGCCAATCCCATCCATTAAGCTTCCGAAGCAAGTCAGCCAGCAGCCAGGGAGGGGAAAGGTGTCAGTGCACCCCTCTCCTCACCCCAATCCCACCCAGCCCTGACTGCACCCTCCCCACACCGGTGCATGGGACACACACATTCCCACTGCACATGACTGCACAGAGATGGGGCACATAAAGGAGACAAGGGCCTCCAGCCAGCCAGACATAAGAGCGCCCCAGCCCCCCCCGGCATCCCCACCCTGCCCTGACCACCCTGTTGTCTCTGGCTACCCCAGAGCTGGGCAGTCTTAGTGGCTGCCGAAGATGGTTTGGGGTTGGGCTGTGCTGTCTGAAGCTAATTCTGGCTTATCCCACCCCTGGATAAAACTTTAGAAGGAACAGATTAGAAAGGGGGCTTAGAGGTGATGGAAATATTTATAGGCATACATTGTGAAGGGAACTTGGGGTGAGGGGGGTTGCCCGAGGGTGTAAGGACATTTACCTTGGGGCATCAAAGCTGTCGTAGGAGCCCACGGTATAATGCCGGAAGAGTCTCTTTGCCTTGTCACTGCGGCTTTCTGCAGGGGGACAACAGACAACCTTGGACTCTTGTTTTGGAAACCGCAAGCCCAGCCCTAGAGCTCCTGGCCCAAGTCTTCCCATCTACCTCCCAGTACCCCACCCCCATTAGGAAAGGAAAGGAGTGGACATGGGAATCCTAGGGTCCATTGAACACTGCTGGGGGTTCCGCATTACCTTGCTTGCTCTCCTGAGAGCGATTTGCCACTTCTTCCAGGCAGTCAGAGGGGAACCAGCCAACACGACCTTTGACCTGGCCTTCCCAGAAGCCTCCTTCCCCGATGCTAAGTACTGGATGGGGAATGGGGACATAGAGACATTTCTGTGTTTCTGTGCTGCCCCTCAACTGCCAACACACTCAACTTACAGCATTCCCACAGTTACCAGCTCCTGGCCCAAGGGCATCCTTAATAAACGTCTGAGGAAGGGGTGAGGAGCTTGGGGGAGACCCAAATCATATCACTCTTGCATTCTAGTTTCTGGATCCAATGAAGATGACAGGCATTGGGGAAGACGACTGTGTTCCATAACATGATCTTCCTAGGTTAGGGGCAGGTCCACAATTGGTCCTTGTCTCCCCTGGTAACTGATGACAGCTCAGTTGTGTAATTCCCCTTCACCCTCCTAGGCTCTGTGGACTTAGATCACGGATGGGGGGACAAGCTCTACCTCACCCTCCCATCACTGTCCCTGCCACCTCCCAAAGTCTCCTTGCCACTTAATCTTCAGTCCTTTGTCCCCAGACCCCTCTCTCTGTCTCTCTTTGCCTCTCCTGGCTCTAGAAGGGAGAAGAGATTAGAATCACCTCTTTCCTTCTCTCCCTCTCCCCTAATGGAAGCTGCTTCCCCCTGCCCACCCTCCCAGGCCCCACCGCTTCCCCATTTAGCAAACATCGCAGACTCTGTTACATGCCTGCTGCTGAAAAACAGAGATGTATGACAAGAACAGCTAATGTTTATCCAACTCGCACCTGGGCCAGAACCCTAAGAGGGGCCACTTTCATTATCCCCCTTTTACTGATAGGAACACTGAGGCTTGGAGAGCCAAGATCATTTGCTGAAGGTTACAAGGCTAGTAACTGACAGATCTGGATTTGAACACAGCTCAGTCTGCTTCCAGAGGGCATACTTTCAGTCACTCATGTGCTGCTACCTCTCCATGCAAGGGCTTCAGTGCATGACAAGGGCACCAGTGGCAAACACATGGTCTTCCATTTCTCTGGCATTTTTCATGACTCTGCCCCCATTCAGCCCTTCACATAGTTTCCTTCCTCGTTCAACCCTTATGCCTACCCAGGTAGGTAACAACTGTTTTTCCATTTTATAGACAAAGAAGCTGAAGCGAATGTGGAGAATACCCTTGTCAGGAGATGGCTCCAGCTATGCTAGGGGTTGAGTTGGGGCCATCAGATGTATTCCCCTCCATAAACTGCCTCCCTTGAGAGCATCTGGGGAGACCAAATGAGGGGAAGCTGAAAGTCGTGGAAGAGAGCAGGAGATGGGTTGTCAAGAGGACTGGGTTCTTAGCTGGTACTGCCATGCCTGGCTTGGTGGTCTTGTAATCAATCATTTGTTCACTGTAAAAATAGTTAGTGCCAGTCATGAGTCAGGTACCAGGGTAGACACTGTTGAATATAATCAATGTTGTTCCTTCCTTTGAGGAGCTTCCAGAGCAGTGGCCAATAGAGGCATAACTATACAAGTGACTGTATGATTGGAAGTTGGGGTCAGAGCTCAAGGGAAAATAAGAGGGTGTTTGGAGAGAAGCCAGATGGGAGTATATAACTTATAGATAGCAAAGGGGTCCAGGGAGGTGTCCCTGAGGTGTGACATATAGGCTGAGACCTGAAGGATCCTAGGAGCTGGGGAGGCAAATAGAGCATGGAAGAGTTCCAGGCAGAAGGACCAGCATGTTTGAAGAGTTTGGTGTACAAGAAAGCTTGGGACATTGGAGGAATGGAGGGGTTGGTATATCGGAGGATTGGAGGATTGGAGGGCTCAGGGCATTGGGGGATTGGAAGGCTTGGGGCATTGGAGGAATGGAGGGGTTGGGGCACTGGGGAATTGGAAGGCTCGGGCACTGGAGGATTGGATGGCTTGGGCCATTGGGGGAATGGAGGGCTTGGGGCTTTGGGAGATTGGAGGGATTGGGGCATTAGAGGATTAGAGGGTTTGGGGCATTGGAGGATTGGAGGGCTCGGGGCATTGGGGGATTGGAGGGCTTGGGGCATTGGAGGGTTGGAGGACTTGGGCACTGGAAGACTGGAGGACTCAGGGCATTGGAGGATTGGAGGGCTCGGGGCATTGGAGAATTGGAGGGCTTGGGGCATTGGAGGATTAGAGGGTTTGGGGCATTGGGAGATTGGAGGACTCGGGGCACTGGAGGATTGGAGGACTCGGGGCATTGGAGGATTGGAGGGCTCGGGGCATTGGGAGATTGGAGGACTCGGGACATTGGAGGATTGGAGGGCTCGGGGCATTGGGAGATTGGAGGACTCGGGGCATTGGAGGATTGGAGGGCTCGGGGCATTGGGAGATTGGAGGACTTGGGGCATTGGGAGATTGGAGGACTCGGGACATTGGAGGATTGGAGGGCTCGGGGCATTGGGAGATTGGAGAACTCGGGGCATTGGGAGATTGGAGGACTCGGGGCATTGGAGGATTGGAGGGCTCGGGGCATTGGGAGATTGGAGGACTCGGGACATTGGAGGATTGGAGGGCTCGGGGCATTGGGAGATTGGAGGACTCGGGGCATTGGAGGATTGGAGGGCTCGGGGCATTGGGAGATTGGAGGACTCGGGGCATTGGAGGATTGGAGGGCTCGGGGCATTGGGAGATTGGAGGACTCGGGGCATTGGGAGATTGGAGGACTCGGGGCATTGGAGGATTGGAGGGCTCGGGGCATTGGGAGATTGGAGGACTCGGGGCATTGGGAGATTGGAGGACTCGGGACATTGGAGGATTGGAGGGCTTGGGGCATTGGAGGACTGGAGAGAAGGATGAGGTCCCTGGAACCTTGTGGGTGAAAGGAAGAGTCGCACGAGATGAGGTTGACAAGGTGGGCAGAGAGGCAGCTTGGAGGCCAGGTTAAGACTCTGGGCTTTGATTCTGAGAGTAGCAGGAGTCGGCTACCTCATCGGGTTGTGTGAAGCTCAGTGACATTGTGGATGTGGGCGTGCTTTGAGGCAATTAAGTCCCTCTAAACGGAAGATGAGGATATAAAAACAGAAGGCAGTGTGTTCTCTCCCTGCATAGAAGCATTGAGCTTGTAGCTCAGCAAGATACTGCCTATGGTCCTCTGCCTGCCCGGAAGGTCCTTTACCTCTGGCCTCAGCTCACCTTTCTTTTCTCCCATCTCCCCCAACCCCACATGCCTACGTCCCAGGCAGCTGGCCCTGAAGGAGCTGCACCTGGCCCCCACAGTAGCTCCTGAATTTGATCATTCATTCACTCATTCATTCACCCAACATATGTGCATTAAAGCCTCCTGTGTGCTGGGTCATTAAACTGAACCCTAGAGACCCAGAAACCAATGACTTATGACCTCACCTACAGGAACTCAGGCTATGGGAAGAGAGACTACGAAACACATGCTGTTACACAGCCCACCTGACGTTCTGACCCCCGAATACCCTTCAAGGCCTCACTCAAGTTGACCTATGGTAGGATCCTCCCTGCTTACTCAGGGGCCCAGGTCTCTCTCCCCTAAGTGCCTGAAGTAGGGGCCGCTTAGGAAAATGATGGCTTTTTTTTTTTTTTTTTTTGAGATGGAGTTTCACTCGTGTCAGCCAGGTATGATCTTGGCTCACTGCAACCTCCGCCTCCTGGGTTCAAGCAATTCTCCTGCCTCGGCCTCCCAAGTAGCTGGGATTGCAAGTGCGTGCCACCACACCTGGCTAATTTTTTTTTTTTGGTATTTTTAGTAGAGATGGGGATTCATCATGTTGGCCAGGCTGGTCTTGAACTCCTGATCTTAGGTGATCCACCCGCCTCGGCCTCTGAAAGTGCTGGGATTACAGGTGTGAGCCACCTTGCCCGGCCAAATGATGGCTCTTATATGGCACTTGTTATGTAGGAAACATTGGTCTAAGTGCTTTACATGATCTGACTCCTCTAATCCTCATGAAAGTCCCATTTTACAGATGAAGAAACTGAGGCCCAGAGAAGTCACTTGGCTGAGGCCCAGAGAAGTGGGGTCTGGATTTGAACCCAGGCCGCCAGGCTCTCAACCTCTATACCGCTCAGCTCCTGGGCAGCCTAGAGTCTGGCAAAGAATTGTTCCAATGCCTCGTATTAACGGCCACACCTGCGGCACATGGTAGTCTCTAAAGCATCCTTCTATCCAAGAACACGTCAGCAGCCCTGCAAAGCCTACAAGCAAGGGAGACTGGCTCCACTTTCCAGATGAAGGCGGAAAAACCAAAGGGAGGTAAACCCTGATAACAGCAACCACCGTTTTGGGAGGCCTTGCCACGGCCAAGCATCTTACATCTGCCAGCTCACCGGGGCCCTAGAAGTAGGTCCCTGCCCATCTCTCAGTTGAGGACCCCTGGCCAGATGCAGGAGGCAAAGTTAAGGCTGCTCAGCCTCACGCTTTGCACCAGGTGGCAGGAAGGACTGTGGGCTTGGACTGAGGACCTTGGGCAAGTGGCTTCACCTGTGTGAGGCTCTGTTCCTTCAACCATGCAATGGGGCCCATGACCTCCCTCCTCAGAAAGGGCCATCAGGAGTCTAATGAGACGATTTGGTGAGACGTTCCAGCCATGCCCTGCACAGAGCATCAGTGTCCCACAGTGGGACACGGCTGACTTCACTGCCTCCTGACAGGGTCATCTCAGCTACACTCCATGGTCCTCCAGGCCTCAAGGGGTGTCCTGGGGCTCTCTGAGGTCTCCAGAGTGCATGAGATACTCCAGGAGCCCGAGAATGGTCTGCTCTCTGCTCCACATTTTCCCTGATCGCCCCCACAGCCCAGCCCAGGCCCTGCTTCCACCTTGGGTACCTTTGATCTTCTCGCCCTTGCTCAGGGAGATCTCCCCCTCGGCTTGGGCCTGGTAGGACTTCACAGCCATGAAGGAGCGTCCGGGTACCGCTGAGTAGAGCTTCCTCCGCCTCCCGCGGCTGCCCAGGGAGCCCCCGGGGCCCCCTGAGCCCCCCGTGCCCCCGGCTGGCCCTTCCCGGGGTGTCCCGCTGGAGCTGCGTACACAGAGGGCATGAGAGGCAGGGGAGGGTGGAGGGAGGAGACACCTCTGGGAGGACAGGGGTCCTTGGGTGGGGGAAGAGGACGGCGCATCAGGGTGGAGGAGGGAGGGTTTTGCCAGCACTGGCGTCCTCCAGGGAAGAGGGCATTTGGGGGCTCCCTCTGCCTGCCCGCAGCTGCCCCAACCAGCCCCCTCTCCTGCCTCCTGGCTTCCGGCTCTGCCCCCTCCCACGGTCCTGTGCGCACCGCCTGATTCAGCTTCCTGAGGCTGAGCTGGGACTGTGTCATCCCTCCGCTCACGAGCCTTCCGCGACTCCCAGCTTCCTCCTGGGTCAGGTCCAACTCCTCTGCCCGCCGTTGCCAGCCTCTCCCCCACTTCCTCGGGACACGCCTGGCTGGCCTTCGCCTCCTTCTCACCCTCCTCTAGCCAGGTGGGCTCCCTGACCCCGGAATGTCCCTCGCCCCCTCCTCATCCTCCCTCCAGAGTGACCTCTCTGTCTCCCCCAAGTCCCTGCCACCCCCCCATCCTCTTCCTGTTCAGCTTCCCTCCACCTCACCCTATCATTCTGTCTGTCCCCAGGGGCTGGGGCCCATGTTTCTTTGGGGTACCCTCTGCCTGGGGCCCCTGTCCTGGAGCAGACGTCCAGCTAACATGTGGTGCACTGGGGATGGAGTCAGGACAGTAGCTCCCAAGGCCTTACTTTACCCCAAGGTGACACTAGGGACTTGGATGGATGAGGGCCTACAGAGGAAGGCAGCTGGGCTGGCCTCGGGGGAAGCCGCCCATCTGGAGAGGGGATTTGATGGGGCTGGGGACTGTGGAGCCAGGGCTGCCTCCCCTACCTGGGCCGGCCTCGGGGCTGCCTCTTGGCGTCCTCAGGGTGCCTCCCTCGGGATGGAGAGCGGGCCCTGGCACCCCGGGGGCTGCTGGCACTTCGGAGGGTCCCGCTGCTGAGCTTGGTGGTGGGGGCCGAGGGCTGCGACTGGCCCTGGGACCCTGAGGTAGGGCCAGGGGCCCCAGAGGACGCGGCCCCCGGGGCGGAGAACACCATCCAGTCGGGCAGCGCCATGCTGGTGTCACTGTTGGCCCGCAGCAGCGCCGGGGGCACCGTCAGCCCTGTGCCTGGGGGCCCCCGTCGCCGGGCCGCGTACTTGGGGGACTCCTGGAAGGGCACTGAGAGGGCACAGTGGCGGCGGGGGGCAGATGTTAGGGGAGAAAAGGCAAGCAGGGGGCCATGCGGGGGCAAGAGATGGTGGGAGAGAGGCATGAGGGAGAAAGACAGAGATGAGAAAGGGCGGGGGGCCTGGAATTGCTCCCCCACCACCATCCAGACATTTTTGGTCCTCTAGGGTTTTCTCCATCCTATCCTGGCTCCCAAGTCAGGTCCCCCAACTTCCCCATCCGACCATGAAACCCCAACGGCCCCAGGTTCTCTGTGCAGCCCCAGCTCCCTGTCACTCACCCACATCCTGTTCTCGGTGGTTTCGGATCAGCTCCCCCAGCTCAAAATTCCCAGCAATCACTGCCACCTGGAGGGAGGGGGTAGAGGCAGGTCGGCGGAGGGTCCAGGCAGCAGACAGACGGCAGGAAACATGGCGAGGTCCCTGGCCCGACCTAAACCTTCCACTCCGACAATGCCACCCTCCATCTTCTTCCAGCTTCCCCTCCACGGCCTGTCTCCTTGCTTTCCTCATTGTCCCCTTCCTTATCCACTGGGTGTCACTGTCACCCTTTCCTTAGCCCTGGAAACTTCAGCACATCCCCTGCAGCCCCAGACCTGGAAGGGGGTCTGTCCGTTGTTATTCTTCACATCCTTGTCGGCACCTCGATACAGGAGGATCCTGGCACAGGTCTCCTGAGGGTAATGGCCAGTGGCACAGGACAAAGAGAGAGAAAAAAAATTAAGATCACCGTGAGTAGATACAGGTACTGTGCTAAGAGCCTCAGGAATAAATACTCCACCCTAAACCCGCACCACTCAGGACAGCAGCCACCTGCCAGGTACAGACCAGGAGCACTTTAGTTTAAACGTGGCCGGCCCAAATGGAGATGCACCATGCATGTGAAATACACACTGGATTTCAAGGATATGCCATATGAAAACAAGAAAGAATTTAAATGTCTATAGCCAGGCGTGGTGGCTCAAGCCTGTAATCCTAAGACTTTGGGAGGCCAAGGCAGAAGTTCCAGACCAGCCTGGGTGACATAGTGAGACGCCCCCCATCTCTACAAAAAAATAAACAGAAATTAGCCAGGCATGGTGGTGGGTGCCTGGAGTCCCAAATACTTGGGAGGCTGAGGTGGGAGGATCGCTTGAGCTCTGGAGTTCGAGGCTGCAGTGAGCTGAGATCAAGCCTGAGTGACAGAGCAGGGACTTATCTCCCCCCCAGAAAAAAAAAAAATGTCAGGTGTGGTGATACACACCTGTAATCCCAGCACTTTGGAAGGCTGAGGTGAGCGGATCACTTGAGGCCAGGTATTTGAGCCCAGCCTGGCCAACATGGTGAAACCCCGTCTCTATCAGAAAATACAAAAATTAGCCAGGCGTGGTGGCGGGCGCCTGTAATCCCAGCTACTCAGGAGGCTGAGGTGGGAGAATCACTTGAACCCAGGAGGTGGAGGTTGCAGTGAGCTGAGATCCCGCCACTGCACTCCAGCCTGGGTGACAGAGTGAGACTCTGTCTCAAAAAAAAAGTAATAATTTCTGTATGGATTCTACATTGAAATGATAATGTTTTAGATACACTGTTATAAGTAAAATATGTTGTTAAAATAAATGTCACCTAATTATTTTCCCCTTCTCTTTAACATGGCCACTAGGATATTTGAGGGCATTTAGGGTATGTGCTCATGCTATGTTCCACTGGATGTTAGGGCCGGATAATCCTTTGGTGATTCATTGGTTTGTGGAGGGTGTTCTGAGCCCTGTGGGATGTTGAGTAGCATCCCTGGTCTCTACCACTAGATGCCAGTAGCACTCCCCTCCCCAGTCATGACAACCAAAAATGTCTCTAGACATTGCCAAGTGTCCCCTGGGAGACAGAAGCTCCCCGGTTGAGAACCACAGGTCTAGACCTTACGGAGGCTTACCGTATTACGTGCCAGGTGCTTGGCACTTTAGAGGCAGAAGCTCATTGAATTGCCCAACAATTCCAGGACATGGAAATTGTCTCTATTTTACAGAAGAGGAAACTAAGGCTTTCAAAAGAGCCCAAGGTGGGCCAGGGGTGGTGGCTCACTCCTGTAATCCCAGCACTTTGGGAAGCCGAGGCGGGAGGATCGCTTGAGCCCAGGAGTTTGAGACCAGCCTGGGCAACACGGTGAAACCCCGTCTCTACAAAAAATTTTAAAAAATTAGCCTGGCGTGGTGGCACACGCCTGTAGTCCCAACTACTTGTGGGGCTGAGGTGAGAGGATCACTTGAGCCCAAGAGGTCGAGGCTGCAAAGATCCTTGTTCATGCCACTGCACTCCAGTCTGGGTGACAAAGTGAGACCCTGTCTCAAAAAAAAAGGGGGGGGGGTGGGGAGGCTCAAAGTCACACAGCTGGTGATTATCAGCCTTGGATTCGAACCCAGATCTCTCTGACTCCAAAGCCTTCTATCTTAATCACACTTTCTGCCAGGCCCAGAAGGAAGGGGACACACATTGTGGAGGAAAGGGTGGGGGCAGGACTGGGCCAGTGGGGACAGGGATGCCTTCTACATTCAGATCAATTTCTCACCAATGTCAATCACATGGCACCCATCATCACTCTTTGGGCTAAGCACAAAGTCCATGCCATGGCCTAGGAAGGTTAGGGTTAGCTGAGCTAACCTGAGCTGCCTGCCCTGCCACTCCCCACCCTGACCCTCACCAACTTCATCTTCTACCACCTGCCCTTGCTCCCAGGCTCCAGCCATACTGGCCACCTCCTTCCTCTGACAGCACACTCGTGCCGCAGGACCTTTGCACGGCTGCTCCCTCTGCTTGGAATCCTTTCCCGCTAGATCTCAGCATAGCTTGCTTCCTCACTTCGTTCAGGCTTTTGCACAAATGCCACCTCTTCAGAGAGGTCTTCTCTGGCCATCCTGTCTAAAAAAAAACCCTTGTCCTCTTCCTTGCTTTATTTATTTTTATTTATTGATTTATTTATTTTTAAAATTTTTTTGAGATGGAGTTTCGCTCTTGTCACCCAGGCTGGAGTGCAGTGACACAATCTCGGCTCACTGCAACCTCTGCCTCCCAGGTTCAAGCGATTCTCCTGCCTCAGCCTCCCGAGTAGCTGAGATTACAGGCACCCACCACCACATCTGGCTAATTTTTGTATTTTTAGTACAGACAGGATTTCCCCATGTTGGCCAGGCTGGTCTTGAACTCCCAACCTCGGGTGATCCGCCTGTCTTGGCTTCCCAAAGTGCTGGGATAACAGGCATGAGCCACCGTGCCCAACCCTTTGCTTAAGTTTTTAGTACCACACTGATGTATGTGCCAGGCACTCTAAGCCAATGTTAACTCATTTTCTTTGTAACCCCGTCTCCCTGAAATTCCATTGTCTCAGTAGTGTCTCTTCTCCTCTACATCATAAGCTGTACAGGGGCATGATTTTGCCTGTGGCACCCACCACCTGGATTAATGCTGGACCCACAGGAACTGTTCGGTAGGAGGAGTGTCCTCTCCCTTTTATCTTGGCCTGGCCAAAGCCAACTTGGCCTCCAGCTCAACTCTACCTCAGTGCCCTCTGATGCTAATTTAACCACCATTTCCCAAGCACCTCCTTGATCTTACCCTTCCACATGATAAATCCACCAAGGGGTTTGTATGGGCCCATGTTACAGGACAGGTTCAGAGAGGGCAGATGCTATGCCCAAGACCACACAGCCAGTTAGTGAAGCAGTTAGGATTCCAACCTGGCCTTCTTCTTTTTTTTTTGAGACAGAGTCTTGCTCTGTTGCCAGGCTGGAGTGCAGTGGAGTGATCTCGGCTCACTGCAGCCTCCACCTTCTGGAGCGCAGTGGCACGATCTCGGCTCACTGCAGCCTCCACCTCTTGGGCTCAAGCAATCCTCCTGTGCATCTGGCCTTCTGATCCTATGGTTCACCTGTCTCATATGAATGGACGATTCTGACTGCCAAAGTCACACATCAGGCAGCAGAGTTAGCCCAGTGTGTGTTCTGGGTGTGTTTGTGAGTGTGTGTGTGCATGTGAGTCTGTGTATGCCCGTGTTGCTGGCCAACTAGACTGTTAACTCCTGCCATGTGTACTTTTGCGTGTTTTTCTTTTCTTTTTTTCTTTCTTTTTCTTTTCTTTTCTTTTTTTTTTTTTTTTTTGAGATGGAGCCTCGCTCTGTTACCCAGGCTGGAGTGCAATGGCACGATCTCAGCTCACTACAACCTCCACTTCCTGAGTTCAAGCAATTCTCTGCCTCAGCCTCCCAAGTAGCTGGGATTACAGGCGCCTGCCACCACGCCCAGCTAATTTTTGTCTTTTTAGTAGAGACAGGGTTTCACCATCTTGGCCAGGCTTGTCTTGAACTCCTGACCTCGTGATCCACCAGCTCAGCCTCCCAAAGTGCTGGGATTACAGGTGTGAGGCACCGCGCCTGGCTTTTTGCATGTTTTCACACCCCCAACCCCCACACTGGGGGCACAGGGCCAGAGCACAGCCCCTAAGCTCACCTGCTCATCATCTTACTCTTACAAAGCTGAGAAGGTGTGCAAGTCAGAGTTGATGGCTCCCTCCCCTAGGCACCAAGAGAAACTCGCATTTAACGGCATCCTAGCACTTATCTCATGCCGTAGCCATGATTTGCTTACACGTCTGCCTCCTCACCAGACTGTGAACTCCCACCCCCCCCAACCCCGCCCTCGCCCTCCCCAGGCCAGATGCTGCGTCTGATTCATCTCACATCCCCAAGGCCTGGTGCTGTGTACATAGTAGGTGCTCAAGGAATGTGCATGGAAAGGATGAGGATGGAGGATGTGGGGTTGAGTCAGTCAAAATTCATTTGTTCGAGTCATTCATTCATTCGTTGAGTCATTCAGTCTGTTGAAACAAGCAAACACCTGTTGAATGCTCTGAGCCAGGCACTGTGCACAGTCTTGGTGGAAATCCAAGAGGGCTGACCCATCATTCATTCACTCATTTTCATTCATTCATTCACTCACTCAACAAAGATGCAGCTAGGCCTGCTGTTTGCTGGGGTCCTGGAACAGAGCAAGTAATCCCACTCAACCCCGACCCTTGAGGTGCTCACAGCCTAGACACGGATCTGACCTTCACCACCAAATGCTAGACGGGCATATCAGGAGGCCAAGGTGGCAGAGACTGAGGAAAAACTGTCAGACTCAGCCCTGGCTCTTGGAAAGCTTAAAGCCTGGGAGGAAGACAAGGGGGGAAATGGAGGAATCAAGTTCGTATGTGTTATGCATCGATTTGTTAAGCCCATGGCAAAGGCAAGAAAACCTACTAACCCACTTGATCCTTCTGCATGGTGGATATTTATTGAATTATTTTTTTGAGACAGAGTCTCGCTCTATCGCCCAGGCTGCAGTGCAGTGGCATGATCATAGCTCACTGCAGCCTCCACCTCCCAGGCTCAAGCGATTCTTCTGTCTCAGCCGCCCGAGCAGCTGGGACTTCAGGTGCACGCCACTGTGCCCAGCTAATTTTTGTATTTTTTCATAGAGAGTGGATTTTCCCATGTTGCCCAGGCTGGTCTCCAACTCCTGGGCTCAAGCCATCCTCCCGCCTTGGCCTCCCAAAGTGTTGGGGTTACAGGCATGAGCCACCGTGCCTGGTCTAATTCTCTATACTAAAATTTCTCTGTTTATCTGAACGGTACAGTTTCTGTCTCTCGACTGGACCCTGACTGACACTGGTGATGGTAACAATGACAATTATTATTCTGATGGCTGCCTTCCAGGGATGAGCACTTAGTATACACGATGGCTCATCCTCTTCAATAAAAGCTGGCGTTATTCCCATTTCAGGAAGGAGGATGGAGCCTCAGAGTGGGAGGGACTTGTTTGCTCCCCACCCCCATCTGCCTGTGGGGCCGGGGCTTCTTCCCCCTCAGCAGCTCGAGGGCCTGGGAGTCAGAGGATTGGTTGTGAGGTCTGTGTCGCAGAGCAGAAGACAGAAGCACGCAGGGAGAGAAGTGCCGGCACCATGTTGGTTCGGTTTGACAAACACTGAGTCTTCCCTGGGCTCCAGGCATACTGCTGGCTGCCACGAGGCGGCACGTGGCCACCCGCCAAATCCCCAGCACTGCAAGTTCTGCCGAGGCAGAGGGGGCTGAGGGCTGTTTTGGAAGACTTCCTGGAGGAAGGGGGCTGACAGACCAGCTCTGTCATGCTAGCGCCTGTCTCTCTAAGTACCCCCACCAGCTGCCCTTCAAGGGCAGGAAGCATCAAGAAACAGGTGGGGAGATTGAGGCTTTCCATGGGGCTGACCTGCCCAGGATCATCTGCAGCTCAGGTGGCTAAAGTACCAGAGGTCATGACATTGAAAGACCCGGCTCTTGCCAACCAGCTGCCACGAGCCCCCCTGCCTGCTCCGTACCTCTCCTCTCCTAGGAACTCCAGAAGTGGGGGTGTTCTTCCCGTCTCCCTTCAGCACTCCCTTCCTGCTCAGGGACCCAGGTTGTCAGGACCCCCAAGGTCCTGAATTGCTGAAACTCCCACCCCACTGTCATTCCCTTCAGGGGCCACAGGGGCTTCACATTGGCCTTTCTCCCATGCCCTGCCGTGCTGCCACGTGGCACCTGCACACACCACTGGCTGAATGGAGACACAGGGGAACTGAGGACCCACAGCCCCCTTTCCTCTGGTTTTCTGCACAGGCTGTGCCCCCACCCTGGAGCACCCCTTTCTCCTCTTTTCTACTCCTGCTCATCTTAACACTGGGGGCACCTCCTCCAGGAAGCCACCTCCATCCCCAGCCACTCCATCCCAAGCCCAGTCCCAGATGTGGTCTCCCGCAGGGATCTGGATTCCCTGTGACTTTGCTCTGAGCACTCTGGATCGTAGCAACAAACTATATTGTCTGCCCTCTGCTAGGCCATGAGCTCAACACTTTGTCCCCAGCACCCAGCTCCAGGCCTGATACAGAGAAGGAGCTCAGTAAATATCTGTTGGATGGATGGATGGATGGGTGGATGGATGGATGGATGGATGGAGGAATGAATGGATGACTGGATGAAAGGGTGGAAATAGTGAAGAAGTGAAGGGTGCAGAGATGCAGTCAAGAGGAGTGTCTGAGCTTGGTCCTGGGGGAGGCAGCTATAGGGGATGTGAGGGGCCTGGGGTGGCCGCTGCTAGGCAGACCTTGTTGTAGAGGGCGCAGATGTGCAGAGCCGTGTTCCCCGAGGCGTTCTGGGCTCCAGGCTCAGCCCCGTAGAAGAGCAGATGCTCCAGGTGCTGAGAGTGACCCCGCTGGCAGGCCTGGGCAAGACAGGGAGCGAGGGGCATCGATCAGACCCAGGCTGTTCTCCCTCTGGGCCAAGAGTCTGTCTATGACCTGTGCACTGGCCTTCTCATCCTGTTGTTCACTGCATCCACCTCCCCATCACCTTTTAGCCCTCTTCCTGCTCTGGGACCCAGGCTATCAGCCTCAAAAATCCAAATGTTCAGTCATTCCAAGGCCCAGGCATCTGGTCTGCCTCCTTAAGAGGGTCAAGAGGCCAGCTCATCCCTCTCAGAGATCAAGGCGTCAGGTTCCCCAGCCTATGCCCCCTTAGGGTCTTCCTGTCTTCACCCCCACCATTTCCTCTTTGGGGACCATGTTATTCTCACCCCCATGCTCTGTGAGGACCCTGGCATCTGGTTCCCAGCACCAGCCCCTCGGATGCCTCAGGGACTGGGTCCCCCACCCCAGCCCTTCATGGCCTGAATCAGGAGCACCTGGTGGATTTCCTGCCAGCCGTTCTCATCAGCTATGCCCAGCTGGGCCCTGTTGAACAGGAGCAGCTCACAGCATCGGGGGTCACCACCCACCATAGCCGTGTGGAACAGAGGGGTCAGCCCCCGACGGTCCTTGTAGTTGGGGGAACCCCCAAGGTCCAGGAGCGCCTAGGAACGGAGAGAGAACCCAGTAGAAAAACACAGATAACAGTCACACATTAACCAGCTCATTCTGAAGGGCCAGGGGGACTGGACCGTCCTGGGTGACCTACAGTGGCCAATGACAGTCTCAATTCTGCCAGGATGCCCTTGTGCGACCTTGAGCCTGGCCCTTTCCCTCCCTGGGCCATTCTGATTCCCTGTGAACAATGTGGGACTTGGGTAGGTGCCTCCAGAGGACCCTTGCACTCTGACATCCCACCCAGCCTTTCCCCTGGGGGGTGATCTTGGATAAACCATTGAAAGACATGACGGGCCACAGTACCCACCCATTCCACTTCCTACAGGTGGGTTGTTGGGGACAAATGAGAGGACAGAGTCTGGATGCTGGAGGGTCTCTGGCCAAGTGGGAGGTGTTATTAGGTCCAGGATCTCAGAGAAAGGGCACGGCAGGAAGCCAGGGGACAGGTAAGCTTGGATAAGGGCAAGGATCAGGCCGGTCTCATTGGGGCTGGAGGCCACTTCCTGCCCCCACTTGAAGGACAGCTCTGGGTGTGGAAGGCTAGCAATAATGAACATTAATAGGAGAAAGTGTTGGCAGCAACCTTGTGTGAGGACAGCCTGTAGCAGTGCCATCCAACAGAATGTTTCCCCCATCGTGGGGATGGTCTGCAACTGCACCACCCTATATGGCAGGCACGTGTGGGCCCCTGAGCACTTGAACGTGGCTACTGAGCCTGAGGAACTGAAATTTTAATTTTACTTCATTCTAATTAATTTAAATTTAAACAGCCCCAGGTGGCCAGTGGCTACTGGCTCGGATAGCGCAGGTCTGGAGGCTGGGAGGGGTGTGTGTGAGCAGGATGTGGGTTTGGGGGTGAGTGTGCACGGAAGATACATGAAGAGGGTCTGTTAACTCCAGGGGTATACTGCAGATCTTTGTGGCTGGCGTCTGACTGCATTAAGGGCTCTTCAGGAAAGAATCTGAGGGAGAGAAGGGAGGGACCATTTAGCTGAAGCATCTGTGCGTTGGGGTGCTTCTCAATGGCTGTCTTTGGGGACAGCCCATCCTGACCCTCGTATGAAGAGGAATCAAGTGTCCTGGCGGGGGCAGGGGGAGAAGAGTATTTTAAAATTAGACGGTGCAGCTGCCGCTGTGTATGTATTTTGTGGGTGTATGGGTTTGTCTATTTGGGAAAGTGCATTTGAGGCTGTGTACGTGGGGAAGGGGCTGTATTTGCATGTGAGAGAGGAGGGAGTGGAGCTGGTGCAGTGCTGGGTTTGGAAGGGTAGCTGGGGGGCTGTTTTCAGGGTGTGTGTGGAGGGGCTCTATCTGGGGGCATAGCAGGGAGCTCACTTTGTATTTTAAGGAATGAGAGGGTTTACACCTTGGGGAGACAGAGGCAGATTTGGTATTCAGCTGGGTCACAGGGGATGGAGACGTTCTGGGTGTTTAGGGGAGGAGGCTGTGCCCGGGTCTGTGTGATGTCAGCTGTAACCCAGGTGGGTGCACCTGGGGGGCCTGACAAGGGTGACAATAGGGGCTGTGTGTCAGTCTATGGAAAGGGGCTTTGAACTGGGGACATGAGAGGGCCTATTTTTAACAGAAACCAAAGAACTGAGGTTTGAGAAAGAACAAAGGGAAAAGGAGAGAGGGCCCCATGGCGGGGATGGGGGGTCCCCACAGCCTCACCGTGAGCGCCAGGCAGTGTCGGGCGCATGCGGCCTTATGCAGTGCGGTCATGCCATCCCGGGCCCGGAAGTCGATGTGGGCCCCGCCCAGGCACAGGGTTCGAATCACCTCTACAGAGCCTTCGGTCTGGGCCGCCAGTGTCAAGGGGGTCTCTGAAGGGCAGGAAAAGCTGGTCACATGAAGCCCCTTCTCCTCTCCTCCATCCCTTCCCATTTTCCAGGCTGTATAGCTCTCCACCCCACAGCCTCTGGCCCTGTGGCCTCCCGCTTGGACAGCGATGTGTTTGGGAGATACCAGTCAGGAATGGATCTGAATGCAGATGGCACCCCTGCTCCCCAACCCTGTCCTGGCCCTGAGGTCCTCCTGATGCGCACCCCTCCCTACCTCCCGAATCCGAGTCATGGTAATTGGGGTCCAGCCCCTTGTCCAGCAGCCGCGCCACCTTGTCAGATGTCCCGAGCTGCACATACTCCAGGAACTTCTTCAACCCCGTCTGAGCCACGGGCAAAAAGAGAGAAGACAGGACAGTCAGGAGCAAGGCAGAGAAGCAGGGTCCTCAAGCAGCGCCGTCCAGTGAAAATATACGTGGAGTCACATACGCCATTGAAAAGCTTCTAGCAGCCTCCTTTACAGAGAAAGTACCCAGCCCTTTGGGAGGCCGAGGCGGGAGGATCACTTGGGCCCAGGGGTTCGAGACCAGCCTGAGCAACAAAGTGAGACCCTTATCTCTATGAAAAATGCAAAAAACTAGCCAGGTATGGTGGCACACGCCTGTAGTCCCAGCTACTCGGGAGGCTGAGCTGGAAGGATCCTTTGAACCCTGAAAGGTCGAGGCTGCAGTGAGCCATGATTGCACCACTGCAGCCCGGGTGACAGAGCAAGACCCTGTCTCAAAAAAAAAAAAAAAAAAAAAAAAAAAGCAGGGTAGCAGGGGGTGAAGTGTTAATTGTGTTGAAATTCATGTTAATGATACATGTTCTTTAACTGATATAGCCACAATGTTACTGTTTCAACAGGTAATTGAGATGAAAATTATGAATGAGGTTATTTAACTTTTTTTTGGTACTAAGTCTTTGAATCTTTGAAACCCAGTGTGTATTTCACACTCACAGCAAGTCTTAGTTGGGACCAAACACACTGCAAGCACTCAGGAGCCACACTTGGCCAGTGGTTCCCAAAGTGGACCGTGAAAGTCTGGACAGATGGAACATTTAAGGGAGGAAAGAGTTCAACACATGCTGTGGTCAGGAGAGGGTAGACAAGGAGGGATTGGGAGTTTTTCCTTCTCAAGGATCAGGAGTCCTTCATTTCTGACCAAAGCAGTTCCCGATTTCCTCCCAGCTCTCACCATCGAGACACAGGAGAGACAGGGGCTGAGGATTGGCGGGCAAGGTACCAGGAGGACAGATATGGCTGGAAAGGGGGGTGCAATGGTTGGATTTTGCAGAGATTCAGGCTATGAGGTTGGGAGAAATGCAGCCTGTCTTTGAAATAGACTCTAGGCAGAAGGACCTTCAATGTCAGGGTCCTAGGCCAAGGTGAGGAAGTAAGGAGGCCTTGGATGGATATGGGGGAGGCAGGGGAAGAGAAGGGAGACTCAAAGCAGTCCAGGTGGGAATGATGTGGGTCCAGGCAGAGGGAAGAAGGGTAAAAGAGGAAAGTAAGAAGGAGTTGTGATGGGGATAATGGGGGGTATTTGTGGCTGTCTCAAATGTGGTACAGCATCCCAAGTTAAGCGGGGGGAATGGCGAGAGGGATCGCTGGCTTGGGGAATGTGGAGGTCTGTTGGGAAGAGGTGGGGAGAGAAAGTGGTTGGGCAGGGGGTCCAGTGGTAGGGGGCTATAGGGGATAGATGCCAGCAGGGTTTTCTCACCTTCGTGTGCAACTTGGCCAGCTGCTTCTCATCCAGGTTGGTCTGTTTGTAAACTCGGGTCTTGTATCGGAACTGAGGTCGGGGTAGGGTAGTGAGAGAGACACAGAGACTTGGAATCAGGGGCCTGGGGAGAAGGCTTGGGGTAGGGGGAAGGTCTGATCCCCTTCTAATTCCCCAGGATAGCTCAGGGTAGGAATGGAAACAGCCCTGGGACCTTGGTCTAGGCGGTAGATGAGTGGCAGTGGCTTTTCCGAGAGTGCTGGGTATTATGATATATGTGCACTGCAACCCCTGCCTTGAAGGAGGAGGAGTCTGGACCCTACAGGGAATGTTCTAGAGTGCCTACTGTAATTGGGAATCCTCCCCCAATTTGATGGGCGAGGAGAAGGTTGGGGCAGGAAAGTGACTTGGCCAAGGCCACTTAGCTGGTTAGAAGCAGAACAGACGGTAATTTGCACTCAGGACTCTCTGACTTCTCTGTGATGCTTAGAGATCTGGACTAGCACACTGGGTGCCCCCTCGTTAAGGTTTCGAGTGTGTTAAAAAGTGGGTGGGGGGCAGATGTGTTTCAGGGCATGCCTTCTCTTATCAGTGAAGGAGTTGGGGAAGCTTCACCTCCAGGTAGGGGACCCCCTTCTCAAAGGACTGGGGGTACTCCCGCAGCAGCCTCTCCTCCTCCAGGAAGTTGGCGTCGCGGCCTGAGGTGGCCGGTTGGAACAGGCCATAGTTGAGCACATCCTGCAGGCTCTCGCTCAGGGCACAGAGCACCTGCTGCTTGGCCGTCCAGATGGTGGCATCGGGGTTGAAGCGCAGGCATTTCTGGTTGGGGAAGAGATAGGGGCTAGGGTGGGCCAGGGGCCAGAGAAGAACCTGAGGTGGGTTGGGAAGTGAGCCAGGAGCTGGGTGTGGGGGTGACTCCTGGGAGGATACCCAGCACCAGTGGACTCCCCATGTCGGTTGGGGCCCTGTCCCTCTCCTGCCACCGGCCAGTGGGCAGGTACTCACTGTCTGGTGCAGGTCCGGGATGCCAATCCTGAAGACCATCATGCTGAAGTGGGCGTCGTCTGGGACGGACATTGAGCGGCCCTGGAGGCCTCTAACAGAGGCCAGGCTACCAGGTGCCCCACTGCCCTGGCCCCGGCTCCCCCGGGGGCCTCGACCCGGCCCGTCTGGGGAGCTGTCGGACTCTGAGCCCCCCTCGGGACACTCGCTGGCACTGTGGCGTTCCTCGTCCTCGCTTGTCGCGGGGCTGTGGGTCATCGTGGGGCCACGGGGCGACGGGGGACGGCAGCATCACAGGCGGCTGCAGGGGCCAAGGGCAGCCATCAGACTAGGAGCCCGGGACTCCTCAGAGGCCACAGGCGCTACTCGGTGGTCAAGCGGTCAAGGGCAGCCTACCCCCACTGCCCAAGATAGGCAGGAAGGAGGCCGGGCACACGCTCAGCCTGCACGGCCTCCCCTGCTGCCTCCTCCTACGCTGGCAAGCACACACCCCTGTCCCTGACATGCTTCTGGCATGTGTCTCCTTCCCTGCCCTTGGCCCCGCTTGCAGCCCGCCCCCTGCGCCCCACTTTGCTGGTGACCCAGCGTGGCCGTGTCCCAGAAACCGCAGAATCACCGCGGGAGCTACTGGCCCACTTTGCCAGGCCACAGAAAATGCAGCTAAAATTAGCTAAGGACACACAGGTGGACAAACTGACAGGCATCCTGCCCTCCTGGCCCCAGCCTGGCCCCTCACCCCAGGGCCGGGGGGTGGGGTTGGGGAGAAGCTGAGGCTGACAATGAGATGTAGTAAGGGGGAGAGGGAGGTGTGGTGAGCCTGGAGCGGGTGGAGCCGGTGACTTCACTCAAGTGTGGCTGACAACGCGTGGCATGCCGAGTAGTGCTGGGGAAACTGCCGTCCCAGGGGAGCAAGGGGCACTGAGATGCGGGTGTCATGGGCAGAGCATTTGGCCTAGGGTGTCGCCAAGGGAACCACAAGAGGTGGCTTTTGGAGACTGGGGCATCTTGAGAGGGTGTGCGGGTGGGTGGGGAGGTCGGCCTGGGGAGTGCTGTCCAGGTGACAGTGGTGTGGTGGCCCGGGTAGATGTGGGTGACTGCAGATGACCTGTAGCTCTTTTCTAGGACTGCAGGGTGGGTGGGCTGGCTTGCTGGGTACTAGGGGCTCCACTCTGAGGACTGGGGGTGTTAGGAGGGAGGCTAAGAAGTGAGAGGAGCGTCTGGGGAACTGAGGTGGGGGATCATCTCTAGCTCCTTGCTGTTCTCCCTTGAGGTGGCCTTATGAGGGTGGAGCCCCTTCCAAATGGGGTCCGCCTCCCTTCTGTTCTCCCCCAACTCCCACCCCAGCACCGGAAACCAGAATGTCTGGTCTGGTCCCTCCCCCCGACACCAGGCCCGGTTCCTGCACCGTTGCCATGGAGATGGGAAGCAGTGGAGGGTACTGCTGACTTTGGGGGAGTGGGGATGGGCTGGGGGGTTGGGAAAGGGAAGACTAAATGTGTGTGGTGGGAGGAGAGTTCCAGGAGGTGTGGGCGAGCGAGCCTCTAACCCAGGGCCGGCGGACCCCTCCCCCACGCGCGGCTGCGCTGAGAAGCCCCCTCCCCCTCCAGGTACCCAGCCACGCCGCCCCACCTCGTCCCTGCGGAGACCCCAGCCGCCTCCTCCCCGCCCCGCCGCACAGCCCACCTCGCGACCTGGGGCCCGCAGACACTCCCCCTCGGCTGACCCTGGCTGACCCCCAGCCTCAACCCCGCTCGGAGGGGGTGGCCGGTGGGATGAAAGGAAAGCTGGCTAGGGCCCCCCGCGCGTACGGCTGCCCCAGCCCCCCGGGCCGGCTCCGGCCCCTCCCCCTCAGGGCTCGCGGGAGGGAGCGGGCACGCTCCGCCGGGGCGGCATGAATCAAACGCTCCGCGGCTAAGAATAGCTGGCACGCAGCTGGTACCGAGACGGGCTGAGGAATCGGCGAGGGGGGTGGTGGAGGACGCGAGAGAGGGGGTGCCCTGGGAGGCTGTGGGGGGACAGGGGGCGGCTGGCGTGGCCGAGAGCGGGGCCCGGGAGAATGAATGGAGGCGGAGGGAGGCGGGGAGGGGCGGGGAGAGAGAGCCCGGGCCGAGGCTGGGAAACTGGTGGGGGAGAACCCGGCCGGGGAGAGGGGCGGGGGGCACCGGGGAGCAGGAGTCGGGGGCGGGAGCCGAGGGGGCGCGCCGGCCGGCGGTGTAGGGACTGGAGACCTGGTGGGGACGCGGGGAGCTTGGGCAGGGGGTGGGAAGGGACTGGAGGAGCCTGGAAGGAGAAGCGGGAGCTGGAGGGGTCGAAGGGGGCGGAGGAGGCCCGGGCCTAGACCCTCGCTGGAGGGGAGTGGGGACCACGGCGACCTGGCGGAGGGGCCCGGGTACGCCAGGGTGGGCGAGGCGGGGGAGTGGCCGGGCTGGGCGGGGAGGCGGGTACCGGGACCGAGCCCTTGGCCCCGGAGAGCCGGGAGGCGGGTTCGGGATAGGGGCTCTGCTGGCGGGGGATGGGGGGCGCGCCCTCCCATCAAGGATGCGATCTGGGACGGGGCACCGGGGACCCGGGCGTAACCCAATTTGGTGTCGCCCAGGCCAACGCTCCTCACCTCACCCGCACCCTCAGCCGCACACCCAGGCCAGGAGCCCGGCGCCGGGCCAAGGACATCCGGGGCGCCCTCGCCCCCTCCCGCGGCCCCGGCCCCGCAGCTGCCCCAAACCCCTAGGTTCTCGACCCCCTTACCTGCCTGGCGGGGCTGCTGAGTCCCGGTCGGCGGCGCCCGCGGCCCCTCCCCCCTCCCCCCACCCCCCACCCCCCCGGAGACGGGGGACCCTCAGGCCATGCCCCACCGCCCCGGAGGGCGAGCGGGCCCGGGGAGGGGGCGGGCGGGGACCGGGGGGGAGGGCGGGAGGGCCGAGGACCTCACCCCCCCCGAGGGCCGGGCCTGGCCATCCGCAGAGCGCCCCCCCTTCCGCCGCGGCCGCCGCGCCCCTCCTCGCCCGCCCCCGGCTCGGTCCGGCCGGCTCCGGGCGCCGCGTCTCCGCCTGCTCTTCCTCCTCCTCTTCCTCGGGCCGCCGCCGCCGCCGCCCGCTCCGCGCCTCCTCTGCCACCCTTCTCGCTCTCTCGCTCTCGCTGTCTCTCCCTCACCCTGTCTCTCTCCCTCCCTCTCTCCCTCCCTCCCCTCCCTCCGCCCTCTCCCCTCCCTCCGGGAGCCGGCGGAGGAGACATCGCCCCTCCCCGCGCCCCCAAACCTCGCCCATCCCCCACCACCGCCGGCTCCGCCCCCTACCCTTGCCCTCCCCCACCACTCCTCGCCACCTCCGAGTCCCCAAATCCTGACTCCGCCCCTGCTTGCTTCCATACCCCGACGAAGGGGTCCTGCCCCCATAAAGGTGCCCCCCACACACACCTCAGGACCACTCCCTCCCAGAGAGCTCCCCGCCGCCCTACACACGGTGGGGCACGATAAATATTTGTTGCCAGACTCTACACCCCCAAATTTAAGTGTGAGGGCTATAGATTCCCACCCTGT
Source organism: Pongo pygmaeus (assembly GCF_028885625.2). Taxonomy (NCBI): domain Eukaryota; kingdom Metazoa; phylum Chordata; class Mammalia; order Primates; family Hominidae; genus Pongo; species Pongo pygmaeus. Next base: position 56,816,279 of record NC_072393.2, read on the forward strand.
CCCCCCAAACACACACACACCCTTTCCATTTAAGCACTGGGTCAGGGCACACGTGGACATACCTGAGCCAGGCCACATTTCCCCAAGGCACAGGTGCATAGTCACCAGCTGTAACGGCACCTGCAGAGTCCCCATATACACACACTCTCCAGCGCACACATGCCCAGGCACACTGCACCTGGGGTACACAGCTACAAACACATCCAGCTACAGGCAGTTGTCACACCCCTGTGCCCGGGCACACACGCAACACATGCAAACATTTGCCCACCACACACGCACGTGCGCGCGCACACACGCACACAGGCGTTCACCCCGGTATGCATGCCCAGATCTCTCAACACCAAAACGGAGTTACAGCACTGTAGAGACGTGTGCACGCCTTCCCATCACACCCACCCACCGTGCTGTCCATTGCACTGGTTCGCACTCACCCGTTTACATGCCCAACACCATGCCATCCTTCCCCTCCGGGATAGTTACTGCTGACATTCCTGGAGCACTTTCTGTGTGCCAGGCTCAGGGACTTTCGCCATCCCCATTTTCCAGAGGGGGAAACCAAGGCACAGAGAGGCTAAGTAACTTGCCCAAGGTCATCCAGCTATAAGGAGGTGGTAACAAGGATCAGGAACAGGTAGGCTGGCTCCAAAGTCCTCACTTGACCGCTATTGTGCACTACTGGGCATATCCCCTCATAGTTGCATATCCTTATTCATCACGCACAGACACACCCAACCATCTCCTCAGAGTTTGCACATGTCTGTGTAGGCACGCATATGCAGCCAGCTGCAGGCAGACAGCTCATTCATGCCTGGGACGCACCCACAGGGACAGAGCAGATCCCACAAGGCAGCAGTGAGTGATGAGTGTCCCCTTAGCCCAGGCTTCCTCGTTCTCCCAGCTCCAACAGCACCTCCAGGGCCTGCAGGGGGCAGTTCTAGGCAGATTCTGGGTTCCCCTCCAGCTGCAGGCTCTCCGGGGTACCCGAGTATGAGCTGGAGGAGGTGCCTGCTCAGCCTGGGGAGGCCTCTATCTTGATGCACACCCACTAGCCCAGGTGGTGAGCAGCTGGGCCCGGGGAAAGCACAGCTGCCCATGTTGGCTCCAGCAGCCAGAGAGGCTGTGCACCCCTGCACAGTTTACAAGGCCTTTCCCCACATATGCATTATTTCTTGAGGTCTGTAGCTCCTGGCAAGGGGCCCCAGGTTCCCGATGGGCATCTGAGAGACCCAGGCTCTGAGGCAGGGAGCTGTCTGCCCAAGGTCACAGTGTCCTCGATGTACCAGGATTTCTTGGAAAACGGAAGGCCGGAGGCATTGATTTCCAAGGCCCCTCCTGGGGCTCCCGGCAGCCGAGGGCAGATGCCCTGCTCTTGGAGCCAGAAACCTTGGCTAGCTGCCGCCACACTGGTGACCTCCAGCAGGCCATGCTGTTTCAGAGTCTCGGTCTCCTCCTTTGAAGAGCAGGCCCAGTGATCCTTGGCTGGTGTGCCCCATGGTTGTTGGCACCACCAGCCAGGCCTGGTCTGGAAAAGCCCTGTGTGACTCATGGGCCTGACATAGAGGGGCATGGCATGGCATCATGCTTCCTTGCCTCCAAGCGTCTCTCCCACTGCCCTCACCACCTCCACCCACCCTGCCACCACCACCCTGGGAACTTGGGTGCCAGCAAACCAAAAAGGTGAAGCCTCCAGGCCTTTGACCCCACCAGGAACGGCTACCCTCTCGCCCACTCAACAGGTTGATTGAGCACCTACTATGTGCTAGGTAGGCCTTGTGCTAGGAGATGCAGCAGTGCATAAAAATCCCTGCTTTCATTGGCAGGGAACAGACATAAACAAACAAACAAGATCGTGCCAGTCTTGATTATACCAAAAAGATGAAATGGGGCATTTTAATAAAGTAACATGTGGAATAGATAAAGTAGTTGGGGAAGGCCTCTTGGAGCTGAGACCTCGATGATGAGAAGGAGCTGGGGAAAGAACCTTCTAGAAGGAGGAAAGGGCTAGTGCAAATGCTCTGAGGTTGTAATCAGCTTAGTATTTGGGGATGAGCCAAGAGGCCAGGGAAGGTGGAGGCTGGGGATGTGTAAGGGGAGTGGGGGTGATGAAGCTGCAGAGGTGCAAAGGTTCTTCCTTCCCAGCCCCCAGCATGGTAGGCTGTGCTGAGGACTGAGGCCCGGGCTTGGCTTCCCTCCTGCTTATGATGGGAAGGTGGGGGAGCAGGGGAGTGGGGAGCGATGTGATCTGATTTATGGTTTGGAAGGATTGCTTTGGCTGCGGCAAGCAGCCGGGATTGGAGGGGCTCAGGAGGAAGGAGGGGGAGGGCAGCGAGACTGCAGTGGTCCAGGCTGAAATGAGGTGGCTCGCTGAATGCTCAGAGCTCCTTGAGCACACAACCTAGCGTCTGTCGATTTCACCCCCTGGAGAAACCTTCCCTGACTGCTCCGCCAGACTCCTCACCCTCTCCCATCTCCAGCCCCCTCATCCCCGGAACTATCTGGCTGCTGGTCTGCAAGCAGCTGGAGTCACCAGCATCACCCAGCCCAGGGCCTGGCCTGCAGGAGGCTTCTAGTAAAGTGGCCAATTAATCCCCGAGCCCCGTCTTCCAGGGTCGTGCACACAGTCACATGCGTGCTCTTCACATGTGTCACCCCACCCCCACACACACTCACTTGGATCTCCAGACAAGGGCTTGGAGGGTGGGATGGGCAATCTAGGAGGGGCCCTGGAGTCTCCTCCATTGAGTGTGTGGGCGATGGTGGCCACAGGGTAATAACAACCTCAGCAAGACCCTGAGGTCTGCCCCTCCTCAGGAATGGCCAGGCAGGGAAGAAGGAAGCAGCGCTCCGTCCCAGCATCCCACCACTGCCCAGACGGTTCTGAGTGGGTTCCTGGGCTGAGGCCGGGGCCTGTGTTTTCCAAGATTCCTTGGAGAGCCAGCTCCATCCTCTTCCTGATTATCTGAGCTTTGGGCTACAGCAGAAGGAAAGAGCAGGGCGGAAGCGAGCTCTGGAAAGTGGAAAGAGGAGGGTGTGCGAGGAGACCCAAGGCGGGATCCCGGCTTTGGAACGTTGGAGGTTTCCGGCCACAGAGGCAGGGCCTCCGGGGAGCCAAGAGGGGCGGGGAGAGACACACACAGAGAAGCAGAGGAGACCAACGGACCGGACAGAGACGAGGAGAGGAACAGGAAGAGAGAAGCTGGGAGAGTCGGGAACCTGGGGGCTAGTGACCTGCACACAGGGCAGGGGCACTCGGCGGTTCCCAGAGGCCACCCCTCCCACCCCAGACATCCAGACATCTGGAACTTTGGGTGCCAAGAGTCCAGCTTAATGCAGGCAGCCTGGCTTTTGGGGGCTTTGGTGGTCCCCCAGCTCTTGGGCTTTGGCCATGGGGCTCGGGGAGCAGAGAGGGAGTGGGAGGGAGGCTGGGGAGGTGCCCAGGAGGAGGAGCGGGAGAGGGAGGCCCTGATGCTGAAGGTGAGCTCTGGAGTGTCAGGGAGCTATGGGTGGTGAACTGTGGGCCTGGGAGGGGGTATTCCAAGGTTAGGGAAATGGACAATGAGGAGCGATTGGGATAGTCTCAGAGGAGTGGGAGGGTGATGGGCTCAGAGACAGGACTCAGGCGGCAGAGAATGAGTTACGAGTTGGAAAGGGGCGAATGAGGCATCTTGGTGGCAGGCTGGGGCTCACCACCCCTCCTCTGCCCCAGCATCTGCAGGAAGCCCTAGGACTGCCTGCTGGGAGGGGGGATGAGAATCCTGCCGGAACTGTTGAGGGCAAAGAGGACTGGGAGATGGAGGAGGACCAAGGGGAGGAAGAGGAGGAGGAAGCAACGCCAACCCCATCCTCCGGCCCCAGCCCCTCTCCCACCCCTGAGGACATCGTCACTTACATCCGTGAGTAACCAGAAGCCCTCACCCCCAAACCCCCAGGCCGCCGCAGTCACTTTCGCAAAAATGAAGGGTCGGTTCACTGCCAGGTGGCCTTTCAGTTGTCCATTGCCCAGCCCAGAGCCCCCACACCCCTAGGAGCCCCAGGTCCACGGCCATGCCTCCTAAGAGCCTGGGCCACTCGACCCTACCTTCCAGGAGTCCGGGGTGCCCCCCCACCGCCACTCCGCCCTCAGGAGCCCTAGATCCCAGTTCTCCAGGTCCTCAGGCCCCCCGCTGCATCTCCAGGCTCCCCCTCCGCATCTCCAGGCTCCCCCTCCAGCATGATCCCTGTCTGTCCGCAGTGGGCCGCCTGGCCGGCCTGGACGCAGGCCTGCACCAGCTGCATGTCCGTCTGCACGCGTTGGACACCCGCGTGGTCGAGCTGACCCAGGGGCTGCGGCAGCTGCGGAACGCGGCGGGCGACACCCGCGATGCCGTGCAAGCCCTGCAGGAGGCGCAGGGTCGCGCCGAGCGCGAGCACGGCCGCTTGGAGGGTGAGTCCGCGGCGCGCGGGGTGGAAAAAAATGAGAATATCTGGGCCAGGTATGGGACTGGTTGAGAAGGTGACCCTAGGTGTCTGGGGCGGGAGAGTTCGGGAGAGCTGCTGTGTGCTAGCGGACGGGGTTAGAGACTTGGGAGGCTGAATGCAGGGAGCAGGGTGGGCACTCCAGACCCGCGCGGACCCGACTGGGGCAGCACCACGCCCCCTACAGTCCAGCTCCCACCGCCTGGCCCCGCCCCTGGCGGACCAGACTCTCCACCTCCTGGCTCCCGCGGTTCTGACCACGCCTCCTCCCAGCCCTCCCCATGAGTTCCTGGCCCCGCCTCCCTCCACCCCCGGATGTTTTGTCCTCGCCCCCTTCCAGACTCTGAATGCATGACCCCGCCTCCTTCTCTACCCGGCCCCGCCCACAGGCTGCCTGAAGGGGCTGCGCCTGGGCCACAAGTGCTTCCTGCTCTCGCGCGACTTCGAAGCTCAGGCGGCGGCGCAGGCGCGGTGCACGGCGCGGGGCGGGAGCCTGGCCCAGCCGGCGGACCGCCAGCAGATGGAGGCGCTCACTCGCTACCTGCGCGCGGCGCTCGCTCCCTACAACTGGCCCGTGTGGCTGGGCGTGCACGATCGGCGCGCCGAGGGCCTCTACCTCTTCGAAAACGGCCAGCGCGTGTCCTTCTTCGCCTGGCATCGCTCACCCCGCCCCGAGCTCGGCGCCCAGCCCAGCGCCTCGCCGCACCCGCTCAGCCCGGACCAGCCCAACGGTGGCATGCTCGAGAACTGCGTGGCGCAGGCCTCTGACGACGGTTCCTGGTGGGACCACGACTGCCAGCGGCGCCTCTACTACGTCTGCGAGTTCCCCTTCTAGCGGGGCCGGTACCCCGCATCCCTGCCCATCCCACCACCCGGCCTTTCCCTGCGCCGTGCCCACCCTCCTCCGAGATCGCCCTTCCCTTCCTGTCCACGAATGGCAGCGTCCTCCCCGACCCCCAGGCTGGGCGCTTCTGGGAGGGCTCTTGCGGTGCCGGGACTCCTCCTTGTTAGTGTCTTTCCTTGAAGGGGCAGGCACCAGGCTAGGTCCGGTGCCAATAAATCCTTGTGGAATCTGACTTGAGGAGCAGTGAAGGCAGTCTTGGACTTTATCTCCTGCAGGGGAAGCCGGGAAGGGCCAGACCCTGGTCTTTGGGCGCGTGTCCTGGCCTTTGGATGCCTGTTCTGCTTTTTACAGATGTCATTTGAGCCCCAGATGGAGTGATGGAGAAACACAGGTGCATATGTACACACGGTCATCTGTTCTGTGCACAGATGGCCAGAGTACACGCGTACAAACGCTGTAGACACCTTCACCTCCATCGTGCCCGCTCTCTCGGCCTTTGGGACCCGGGGCTTGCCAATTGTCCCAGGCCTTGGCCTTGGTCCTGGTCAAAGAGATTTGGGAAACGTGAAGGGGCTAAAGGCTCTGACAAGTCCTGCAGGAAAGAGCCCGTTTAATTTGTTAAAGTGGTGTGTCCAATTTGTTTCCCCAGATGATATGGTTTCATGGACTTGTTGGGATGATATATTGAGACATGGACTTAAGGACTCACCCAACCTTGAAGCTTAGACTTCCTCCCAATTTTCCCTCCTCTGCTTCCTGCCAGTGAGGCCAGGAGCCAGTCCCTTCCCCTCTGTGAGCCTCGGGTTTTTTATTTGAACGTGGGCACAGTCCCTCCTACTTTGTGCGGCTCTTGGGATGTTCAGGTGAGACCAGGACAGTGTGCATTTGGTGGTGGCTGAACTTGAGCCACACACTACCTTCCGTCCTCACCCTTTTTTTTCTTTTTTTGAGACGGTCTTGCTCTTTTGCCCAGGCTGGAGTGCAGTGGTACAATCATGGCTTACTGCAGCCTCAATCTTCTGGGCTCAAACAGTCCTCCCACCTTAGCCCCCCAAGTAGCTGGGACTACAGGTGCGCCCCACCACACCTGGCTAATTTTTGTATTTTTTTATAGAGGTTGGTTTTTGCCATATTGCCCAGGCTGGTCTTGAACTCCTGAGCTCAAGCAATCTGCCCTCCTGGGCCTCCCAAAGTGCTGGGAATACAGGCATGAGCCACAGTGCCCGGCTGTCCCTCACCATTTTTCATACCTTTACTCCCTGGTGAAGACACCCAGGAGTCAGCCAGCCTGGGCCTCAGCATAGTGGACAGCTCTGTTTGGAGGAGAGCCTCTTTGGAAATCATCCTAGTACCTCCCCCAAGGTTGGCATCATGGGCGTGACCCTGACATCAGGGAGCCCAGGAATGGGGATGTGACCCTGTCTGTCCTTACCACTCTGCCCCTTCCCTTCCTTCAGCCACGGCACCACTGCCTAAAGGGTCACCATTGGATCCACACATGGGAGGAGCAAGCCATCACTGTCAGCTTGGATAGAGGGGAGATCACCCACCCTTCTCCCTTCAGGAGTCATTTGTCAGCCCCACATCCCCAGAGGAATACAGAATAGGAGAGTGGGGGTGTGGCCTGGAGTCAGCCCTCAATCAGAAATTCTTCTCATGCTGAGCTTCAGTTTCCCCCGGGAGGGATAGGCAGCCCTAGATCTTATAGCCAACCAGAGGTCAGATTAGGCAGACAATGATGAGTATCTATTATTTCCCAGAGGGGTCTCTGCCCTCGAAGAGCTTCCATTCTGGAAGATATTTGGGTATGGTACACCATGGCTACCCACCCAGATTCTGGAGCCAGATGGCCCAGGTTCCAGTCCTACCTCAGCCACTTATCTCCTGGGAAAACCTGAGTGAGACATAACCATGCTGCTTCTCAGTGTCTCCATCTGTTCTGTGGGGATAATAACAGTATTGATCTAGAATAGTACCAGACACAGAGGGGTCTTTGCAGTTCCCAGGTCTGAGCTTCACCAGGGCAATTCAACCTCACTTTCACCTCTCTGTGCTCTCTCCTGACACTGTGCTTTTGTATATGCAAAGATCTCCATTCTCCCTCCTCTCTAGGGTAAACACCCACTTCCAAGAATTGGATAACACATCACCCCAAACAACCAGCCTTTCCCCCAGCCCCGCGCAGGGTTAGGGATCCCCTTTGGTTTCCACAAACCCCTTGTTCCTCTCTTGACCCAGCCCTGATCAGACAGGCTGAGGGACACTCCAGGTGCATGGGGAAGGGCAGGACAAGGTATGACTTTCTCTGTCCCCAGCATCGCCTGGCACATGGGAGCCCTTTGAATGAAGATGCTTGTGTGGCATCATGCAGGGGACCCTGAGATGAGTCGGATCTCGGCTGCTTTTCCTCCTTGGCCTCCCCAAGGCTGGGTGAGGCACCTCCTCTAGTGTCCCATAGGGTCCAGGGCTTTCCACATCACTTTAGGTGCCACTGTCTGGTCTGACAGACAATGTCTGTCTCCCTGGCAGGGCCTGGAGCTACCATACCAAGCACAGGGCCAGCTGAGGGCATGCAGAGAGAGAGAGGTCTGAAGTGGGGAGTGGCGTGCCTGCAAGGACTGTTTATACATCAGAACAGCACGCCTATATGTGGCATTCGGTGCTGATTTCCTGACTCTGGTCTGCGTGGGAAACCTACTCTCTCCTCCAGGAAGCCCCACCAGACTTCCTGCGGGCCAGAGTTTGCCAATGTCCTCTCTCTGGCTCTCTGCGGAGCGCTGGTAGTGTGCAAGGCCGGAGCCATGGACCAGGGAAGGCCTCGGCAGCTGATTGGAATAGATGCATTAAGGGATCCCAGGGAAGCAGTAGAACAAGGGCAGGAGGCCTGGGATGATTAAACGGAGGAGGAAGAACCAGAGAAGGAAGAACCAGCGGCCGCACGGGCTTGCAGGGCGATAAAGCCCAGGAGGCCGAACAGCAGGCCCATTACCGCCTTCCCAGAACCACGTTTTTCCGCAGTAACCGGGTGACTCCTACGGGTCACCTCGCAAGCCCCGCCCCCTCCTCCCATGTGAGGTTCGCCTCCATTTCCCAGCAAGCCTGAGGGCCACGCCTTGGCGGTGAGTTCGGAGCTCCGCAGTCTCCAATCAGAGCTCAGACCCCTCCTCTCCACCCAGGCCTCGCCCCGAGGCACTCTGGAAAATGTAGTCCTGTCACGCGCCTGCGGGTAGGAAAACCCCAAGTCGCGAAGCCTTAACCTTCAACTCGCGTTTGGATCTCTCAGACGAGAGTTTTTCAAAACAGGTGCGTTTCCTTGGGTAGATCATAACCATTTTTTAAAAAGTGAAATAAGTTCATATGAAATATTAGTATCATAGGAAATGGTAAGAAGCTTTTCAAAATTTAAACGTCGATGTGCTGAATTAACAATATAAAATTCAATATAAAATTTCTTTCTTTGTGGCTAAACACCGGTCCAAACCAACTTAGTTTCTTTCTTTTCTATTTATTTTCAGATTCTGGTTTTTTTTTTTTTGAGACAGAGTCTCACTCTGTCGCCCAGGCTGGAGTGCAGTAGTGGCACAATCATAGCTCACTGCAGCCTCGACCTCCTGAGCTAAAGCAATCCTCCCGCCTCAGTTTTCTGAGTAGCTGGGACTACAGGCGTGCACCTTAAAAATAAACAAAAACAAAAAACGAAAAAACCAGACAATTTTAATTTGGAAATAATTTTAAACTTATAGATAACCTACACAAATATAAACACTGTAGTACAAACAAATACTCTACTCTGATTTGTTTGTTAACAGTTTACCTCATTGCTTTGGCTTCATCATTCCATCTATCCATCCATCCACCCACCCACCCACCCATCCTAGCCCAATCATCAGGGACAAGCAAGACAAAGTCAGGTTTGTTGAACCACTGAAATGAAAGCGATCTCCCCCCAGAGGAGAAGCTGCAATCGAGTTACAGGATTTGGAGGAAGAGAGAAATTTGGATGAAATTTAAGTGAAACAATGTTTAGATAGGTTTAGAACAAGGTAGGAATGTGTATAAGTGAGTGAGCATCAGGCCTGGGCCGCATACAGTAGCTCATGTCTGTATCCCAGCGCTTTGGGAGGCCAAGACAAGAGGATCACTTGAACCCAGGAGTTCAAGACCCGCCTGGGTGACATCTCTACCGAAGGAAAGGAGGGAGGGGAGGGAGGGGAAAAAACGGGAGGGGAGGGGAGGGGGGGAGGGAAGGGGAGGAGAAAATTATCTGGGTGTGGTGGCACACTCCTGTAGTCCCAGCCAGTTGGGAGGTTGAGGTGAGAGGATTGCTTGAGCCCAGGAGTTTGAGGTTGCAGTGAGCTATGATTGTATCACTGTATTCCAGTCTGGGTGACAGAACGAGATCCTGTCTCAAAAAAAAAAAAAAAAAAAAAGGAAAAATCAGATTTGGACTGCAAAGTGGACCTAAGGTCTTGTTTCCCTGGAAACTACAATGTTAATATAAATGTGGCATGCTGTGCCCAGAAACTTTTTATTTAAAACTCTGCACCAGGGCTGGAAATGGATGCTTCTTATCTTTGTCAAAGTGACAGATCTTCCAGGAAAGAAAGATTAGTCTGTTTCATTCTTACAGATAGACTTTCATACAGCAAAGTTTCCAACAGTCTATGATTTTAGAGAACAAAGTTTCTCAGTGAGTAAGATAGCAGTAGTCACTCATAAAGGGGGCCGTTAAAACACTTTTACTGCTGCAGCTCGCCCCTGGGTGAAATGTGTCCTGTTAACTTTGCGGTTGGCTTTATCTCGGTCTATAGATGAAGGGCAGGCCAGATTTTTACAGTATTAGCTAGCTTTAGCTCATATATATATATAATTTTTCTTTTCTTTTCCTGCCTTTCTTTTTCTTTCTCTCTCCCATCTTTCTTTCTTTCCTTTTTCTTTTGTCTTTTTTTTTTTTTTTTTTTTTTTTTGAGATGGAGTTTTGCTCTGTCATTCAGGCTGGAGTACCATGGTGCAATCTCGGCTCACTGCAATCTCCACTTCCTGAGTTCAAACAATTCTCCTGCTTCAGCGTCCTGAGTAGCTGGGACTACAGGTGCCTGCCACCACGCCAGGATAATTTTTGTATTTTTAGCAGAGACAAGGTTTCGCCATGTTGGCCAGGCTGGTCTTGAACTCCTGACCTCAGGTGATCCACCTGCCTCGGCCCCCCAAAGTGCTGGGATTACAGTTGTGAGCCACCACGCCCAGCCAGTTGTCACGTCTCTTTAGCCTCCTTGAATCTGGAACATTTCCATATTTATAATATTGACATTTTGGTGGCTGGACGCGGTGGCTTACGCCTGTAATCCCAGCAGGTTGGGAGGCTGAGGCAGGAAGATCACGAGGTCAGGAGATCAAGACCATCCTGGCTAACATGGTGAAACCCCATCTCTACCAAAAATACAAAAAAATTAGCCGGGCGTGGTTGCAGGCGCCTGTAGTCCCAGCTACTCGGGAGGCTGAGGCAGGAAAATGGGGTGAACCTGGGAGGCGGAGCTTGCAGTGAGCCAAGATTACACCACTGCACTCCAGCCTGGGCAACAGAGCAAGACTTTATCTAAAACAAAAAAAAAAAAACAAAAAAAAATATATATATGTACACATTTTGGAAGAACAGCTCCTTGCCCTTTTAAAAATAGAAGTTCCACATTTTTAGTTGGTCTGATGTTTCCTCATGATGATTAGATTCAAGTTATACATTCTCCACCAGAATAATGAAGTGAGGTGTGTACTTCTTTGAAGGTATCCCATCTGGACATAGTCAGTGTCCTACTGTGCCTCATTAGTGAAGTGAGTTTTGATCACCCAGCGAGCTGATGTCCCATTCCCCAGCTGTATAATACTCCTTTGCAGCTAATAAGCAGTCCAGGGGCAGATACTTAAGACAGGTAGTATCTGCCTTTCATCAAAATTTCCCCCTTGATTTCACACCCATTGATGATTCAGCAGATGTGGGCTTATTATGAATAACAAAAGATGTTCCTGGCCTGGTGGGGTGGCTCACGCCTGTAATCCCAGTACTTTGGGAAGCTGAGGCGGGAAGATCACTTGAATTCAGGAGTTTGAGACCAGCTTGGGCAACATAGTGGGATCTTGCCTTTAAAGAAAATATCAAAATTAGCCTGGCATGGTGGCAAGAGCCTGAAGTCCCAGCTACTTGGGAGGATGAGGTGGGAGGATTGCTTGAGCCCAGGAGGTCGAAGCTGCAGTGAGCTGTGATCATGCCACTGCACTCCAACCTGGGCAACAGAGGGAGACCCTGTCTCAAAAAAAAAAGACAAGAAAAAGAAAAAGAATAGGACGTTACTGTTAAACGCCTTCTCCCATCCCCCTCACCAGTACCTACCATCCTGAATTGTGTTTTGCCATTGCGTGATTTTCATTATTATTTTAGCATGTGTGTATATTTCCCGAAACAACATCTTATTTAGTTTTGCTTGTTTTTTGGGCTTTGGAGTAATAATACATGTATTCGTTGGCTCGAACTGCCCTTATAAAGTACCACAGGCTAGGGGACTGAAACAGCAGAATTGATTATCTCCCAGTTCTGGAGGCTGGAAGTCTGAGATCAAGATGTTGGCACGGTTGGTTCCTTCTGAGGCTTCCTTCCTTGGCTCGCAGACAGCCGCCTTCTTGCTGTGCCCTCATGTGGTCCTCTCTGTGTGCACATCCCTGGTGACTCTCTGTGTGGCCATATATCCTCTTCCCATAAGGATGAAGTCCAATTGGATTAGGGCCCACCCTAATGGCCCCATTTAACCTTCACCACCTCTTTAGAGATCCTATCTCCAAATGCAGTCATGTTCTGATGTACTGGGGGTTAGGGCTCCAAAATATGAATTTTGGGGGCTGCATTTCAGCTCACAACCATATCTTACTGTATGCAACTTGCTATTTTTTTTTTTTTTTTTGAAACAGAGTCTCGCTCTGTTGCCCTGGCTGGAGTGAAGTGGTACGATCTCGGCTCACTGCAACCTCCACCTCCTGGGTTCAAGCCATTCTCTTTGCCTCAGCTTCCCAAGTAGTTGGGACTACAGGCACACGCCACCACACCTGGCTAATTTTTGTATTTGTACAGATGAGGTTTCACCATGTTGACCAGGCTGGTCTCGAACTTCTGACCTCAAGTGATCCATCCGCTTCGGCCTTCTAACGTGTTGGGATTACAAGCGTGATCCATCGCACCCTGCCAATGCAACTTGCTTTTTAAAGACAAACTCCTATTCCTAAGATGCATTCATGATGGTGCCTGTAGCTTTTGTTTGCACATTTTTCAGGGGTATGGTATGAAAATGCTTACAAATAATATGGGGAGAAATCGCTGAAATGGATGGGGGAAGAAAAGAAGATTAACAAAACTAAAAGCTATTTTAATTTTTGAAAAAGCAACTAAGACTTACTTTTGGCAAACCAATTAAGAACAAAGAGACAGGCTGCAAATAAAATACAAATTGTAAAGTGGTGAATAATTATAGCGAGGACAGAGATATAAAAAGTAATTAAACTATATTATGGCTATGTGCTAACATTAAAAACCTGAATGAACTGGTTAAATTACTAGCAAAATATACAATGCTAAAATGACACAAAATTAGAGACTGAATAAGCCAGTGACTATTAAAGAATTTGAAATTATATTCAGAGATCTCCCCTCTCCCCAAAAAACCCCCAGGCACAGATGGTTTTCTAAGCAAGTGATACCAAACATTCAAAGAATGTTTAATTCCTATCTTGTATGAATTATTCCAGAAAATCGCTGGAAAATTATGTAATAACTGCCTGATTCATTTTTAGAGACTAATGCAATGTTGAATCCAAAATCGGATAAGGACCAGATGCAAGAAAATTATAGATTCATTTCGCTTGTGAATGAAGATGTAAAAATCCCAAATCAAATAATTGCCTCTTAAATCCAGCATATCATAATTCTTCATGATCAAATAAGATTCCTGCTCCTAATGCGAAGATGGTTCAAAAATTAAAAAAAAAATCTTTCAATATAATTCACCATATCAGTGACCAATGAAGGAAGAAAATACAATGATTTCAACTGATGTGGGAAAATAATTTCATAAGGCTGTACATCTATTTATGATTAAAAATTAAAACACTTCACTTTGGGAGGCTAAGGCAGGAGGATCGCTTGAGCTCAAGAGTTTGAGACCAGCTTGGGCAGCACAGTGAGACCATGACATGGTGGTGTGCACTGGTGGTCCTAGCTACTTGGGAGGCAGAGGTGGGAGGATCACTTGAGCCTGGGAGGCTGCATGGTTTTGAATTGCATTTCTGTGATGATTAATGGTGTGAATATTTTCCTGGACATTTAGCCCATTTATATATCTTCTCTGGGAAATGTCTGTTCAGATCATTTGCCCCTTTTTTGTTTGGTTGTTTTATTTTATTTTTTGAGACGGAGTCTCACTCTGTTACCCAGGCTGGAGTGCAGTGGTGGAATCCCGGCTCACTGCAAGCTCCACCTCCCGGGTTCCAGCGATTCTCCTGCCTCAGCCTCTCAAGTAGCTGAGATTACAGGCACCCACCATCACGCCCAGAGAATTTTTGTATTTTTTAGTAGATATGGGATTTGGCTATGTTGGTCAGGCTGGTCTCAAACTGCTGACCTCAAGTGATCTTCCCGCCTTGGCCTCCTAAAGTGTTGGGATTACAGCTGTGAGCCACCACACCTGGCCTCGCCCATTTTAAAATTGGGTTACTTGAGTTCTTTGTACATTTTATTTTTTGTTTTTGCTTTTTGGAGGGTTACCATATACATCTTAATTTATCAGAATCCGTTTCAGATTTATACTAGCTTTATTACAGTGAGACATAGAATGGTTATTCCTAGATAGTTCTATTCCGTTTCCCCTTGTTGTGGTATCGTTATAAACTTTTTTTTTTTTTTTTGAGACGGAGTCTCACTCTGTTGCCCAGGCTGGAGTGCAGTGGTGCAGTCTCAGCTCACTGCAACCTCTGCCTCCTGGGTTCAAGCTATTCTCCTGCCTCAGCCTCCTGAGTAGCTGGGATTACAGGCACCTGCCACCACGCCCAGGTAATTTTTGTATTTTTAGTACAGATGGGGTTTCGCCATGTTGGCCAGGCTGGTCTCCAACTCCTGACCTCAGGTGATCTGCCTTCCTCGGCCTCCCAAAGTGCTGGGATTATGGGCATGAGCCACTGCGTCAGACAGTAATGCATAAAGCTTTGAATACCTAAGCTCAAGAGTTGACATCAGCCTTTCCCCACAGATAATTCTGGTCCTTGTGAACTAGTGGTCCCCGAAGACATTTGCCACCAAGAAGGTCCTGGGGACTCGCAAAAACAGTCTGTGGGAGATAGATGTGTGAGTCTGCTTCTAAGAAGCTCTTTGGCCGCCTCTGGCACACGGGGCCATCTCTCTTCTGCTTGCCCTCTGCCCTCTTCTCTCCCTCCACTTTCCATAATTTCAACAAAATCAGTTAATATTTACAAAGCACTGAGAACAGCACTTGGGACTCAGTAGGTGCTAAAAAAAAATCATCAGCTGCTTTTTTTTTTTTTTTTTTTTGTTTTGAGACAGTCTTACCCTGTTGCCCAGGCTGGAGTGCAGCGGTATGATCTCAGCTCACTGCAACCTCTGCCTCCTGGGTTCAAGCAATTTTCCTGCCTTGGCCTCCCAAGTAGCTGGGATTACAGATGCCTGCCACCACATGAGCTAATTTTTGTATTTGTAGTAGAAACGGCATTTCACCATGTTGGCCAGGCTGGTCTCGATCTTCTGATCTCAGGGAATCCACATGCCTCGGCCTCCCAAAGTGCTGGGATTACAGGCGTGAGCTACCGTGCCTGGGCCATCAGTTGCTATTATTAGCATTATTCCTTCTGGAGAATGTTTTAGCTACTGCATTTCATGGACTCTAAGAAACTCCACTTTTATGGTTGTTACAAAGAAAGAAAAGTGCACACTGTCTATAAGATGCAACAATGCTTCCTTACCACTTGCAATTTTTCTTTCTTATTTACTGAAAGAGCTTTTATGGGTGTATTTATTACAAACAATAAAGGAAAATACAAGTAAAATAAAGGATTCCTAAAATTGTTTCACAATTGAGATCCTTTTTTTTTCTTTATTGTGGAAAAGTTATACAAAAATTAGCTGGACATGGTGGTGTGTACCTGTGGTCCCAGCTACTCCGGAGGCTGAGGCGAGAGAATCACTTGAGCCCCGGAGGTTGAAGCTGCAGTGAGTCGTGATGGCACCATTGCACTCCAGCCTGGATGACAGAGTGGCGAGAGGGAGACCCTGTCTTAAAAAAAAAAAAAAAAAAAGATTGCATGTAAGAATTAAAAATCATTACTGCTGGGCTCTTGATCCAACTTTGCAATTAGAGGAAACAGTTTATTGCTGACTTCTGTTTTCAGAGCAAACACCAAACACAACTTATTCCCCACCAATTCCCCCTGACCCACCCAGGCGCACCCGTTGGTTCCCAGGGGCTGCGAGTGCCCCACTCTTGTCTGCTGGATTTTCTTCTGGGCTGTGGACACCCCTTCTGCAGGTTTTCATGCCTTTCAAACAGCAGTCGTATGGTGCCAGACGTTGGAAGATGCCTCCTGGTTTCAGAGGCGTCAAGATATGGGAAAAGTGGCTTCTTAGAATTGATCAATTACGATGTGTTTATCAAAGGTGGCGTCTCCTTTACTGAAGCCAGTTCCTTCTCTAAGGGTGACACCGAGGACAGCTGGTGGGATGATGGTTGTTCTCCCCAGGCTCTACTCTGCCTGGATTTGGGCACTGCTTCTTGCCAAGCTGATATCCTAACTAATATTTTCAAGTGGGCAGCCTGCTTTCGGGTACTTAATTTCTAGAAGCGTTTCCCCTGCTGCCACGCTATCTTCAGTCTTTTAAAATCGTAGTACCCTGGGAAGAGTTTATGGTTTATGGCATCCTTTTTTTTTTTTTTTGAGACGGAGTCTCGCTCTGTCACCCAGGCTGGAGTGCAGTGGCGTGATGTCGGCTCACTGCAACCTCCGCCTCCCTGGTTCAAGTGATTCTCCTGCCTCGGGCTCCTGAGTAGCTGGGACTATAGGCGCACGCCACCACACCCAGCTAATTTTTTGTATTTTTAGTAGAGATGGGGTTTCACAGTGTTAGCCAGGATGGTCTCGATCTCTTGACCTTGTGATCCACCTGCCTTGGCCTCCCAAAGTGCTGGGATTACAGGCGTGAGCCACCATGCCCGGCCCAGTTTATGGCGTTCTTACCCAATTCCTTCTTGGCGCAAATTTAAGGTTTTTTTTTTTGTTTGTTTGTTTTTTTCCTTCCCTAAGTGTTTTGCTATTGCAATGTCAAACTAAATAAGAAACACAGAGAGGCTTCCAAAAGAAAATATGTTATCTAGGAATAGATCATGCAGTGGGAAATGCATGTCATAGTAAACTATGTGCGTATGCGGGGAGGTAAAGGAAGAAGACGGTTTTTAAAGGGAAAGAAGAGGAGGATTACATATTGTTTTGAAATAATTATCCTTGGCTGCAAAGATCGATAATAAAGGTGACACCAGTCTGAGGGTGAACAGGCAATTGTGGGGGAGTTGTCCTTGAAGTATTTTTGGTGGCAGGTTGTGATAGCTTTTGTGCCAGGTTGTGGTTTTTATAGAGTCTTTTGTAATAGGTGTTGTTGGTTTTTGTTTTTGTTTTTGAGACGGGGTCTCACTTTGTCACCCAGACTGGAGTGCAGTGGTGCGATCTTGGCTCACTGCAGTGCAGCCTCCAACTCCTGGGCTCAAGCGATCCTCCCACCTCAGCCTCCGGAGTAGCTGGGACTACAGGCACATACCACCATGCCTGGCTAATATTTGATTTTTTTGTTGAGATGGGGATTCGCCATGTTGCCCAGGCTGGTCTCCAACTCCTGGGTTCAAATTGAGCCTCCCTCCTGGGCTTCCCAAATTGCTGGGATTACAAGCATGAGCCGCCATACCACACATGTGATAGTTTTTGTTATCAAGCATACAAGCATGATAACCGTCTCTTCATGGCTCTGTTTGTCAATGTTTTAAAAATATTAGTACCTAGGGATGGGCGCGGTGGCTCATGCCTGTAATCCCAGCACTTTGGGAGGCCGAGGTGGGCAGATCACGAGGTCAGGAGATCCAGACCATCCTGACTAACACGGTGAAACCCCGTCTCTACTAAAAACACAAAAAATTAGCCAGGCATAGTGGTGGGTGCCTGTAGTCCCAGCTACTCGGGAGGCTGAGGCAGGAGAATGGCATGAACCCGGGAGGCGGAGCTTGCAGTGAGCCGAGATCGCACCACTGCACTCCAGCCTGGGCAACAGAGCGAGACTCCGTCTCAAAAAAGAAAATAAATAAATAAATACTAGTACCTGGGGACGGGCGCGGTGGCTCACGCCTGTAATCCCAGCACTTTGGGAGGCCGAGGCGGGCGGATCACGAGGTCAGGAGTTCGAGATCAGCCTGGACAACATGGCGAAACCCCGTCTGTTTGCACTGAAAACACAAAAATTAGCTGAACGTGGTGTTGCGCGCCTGTAATCCCGGCTACTTGGGAGGCTGAGGCAGGAGAATCGCTTGAACCTGGGAGGTGGAGGTTGCAATGAGCCGAGATCACGCCACTACACTCCAGCCTGTGCCACAAGAGTGAGACTCGGTCTCAAAATAAATAAAATAAATAAATAAAATAAAGACAAAAATATTAGTACCTCTATTTTGATTTTGGTGATTTTTACAATAAACAGTGCTGCAAATGACACCTTTGGGGGATGAAGCTTTTGTCCGTGTTTAGGATTTTTTCTTTGGTCTCGATTCCCACAAGTGGATCCCAAGAAAGAAAAGATCTTGTCTCTGTCACCCAGAAGGTCCTGACAACCCAACAACCGAGCAGGAGAGAGGCTGCCCCGGCCTGCCGCACCGCCCCGGGGTTTCCTGTGAGATTGTTTCCTGGTTGTTGATGGACGGGGTTGGATTTTGATTTCTTGTGTGCGGGAGCGTCTTCCTGCCATGATGGTTGGCCACTCCCTCTCTTTCCGATTTGCAAATGTCTCTCCATGTCTTTTGCCCACTTGCCTACTGGAATCCAACTTTGTTCCTTTTTTGTGTGGTTTACATGATAAGATTATTGACGCTATTTTTGTCACAGGGGATATAAGTTTTTTTTCCAAGTCTATTTCTTGACATAATTTTAGTGTGAGTTTTGTTTTATACACAGAGATTTTAATTTAAAAGCTGTCAAATCTGTCTCCTTAATATGAGAAAAAAGGAAAAAAATTAGCATTTTTTAAATTAAGGCATAATTTGCATACAGCACAATTCACCCTTTTTAGGTGCAGTTCTGAGGTTTTGGCAAATGCACACATCACGTGACCACCCCCAACCAAAACACAGAACGGTTCCATCACCGCAAATCCTCTCACACCCCATTATGGCTCAAGTGGTTAAAACATAAGAAAGCTAGAAGAATAGACATGAATAGGCAATTCTTTTCTCCGGGTTGCTCTATGTTTTAAAAGATTGACCCCCAATTTTTAAAATCTTTTTTTCTTGAATAAAACCGAAAATGCCAAATTTCGGGGGGAGGAATTGCAGATCAAACTAAAATTGGTAGTTAAAGAGTCCCCTGCCATCCTTGTTCTTCCCTCAGATAATGAGAATTGTTAACAAGTTCCTTCCTTTCCTTCCTTCCTTTCCTTCCTTCCTTCCTTTCTTCCTTCCTACCTTCCTTCCTTCCTACCTTCCTTCCTTCCTTTCTTCCTCCCGTCCTTCCTTCCTTTCTTTAAATAGAGATGGTGTCTCACCATGTTGCCCAGGCTGGTCTCAAACTCCTGGGCTCAAGTGATCCTCCTACCTCGGCCTCCCAAAGTGCTGGGATTACAGGCATGAGCCACTGTGCCCAGCTAAGTCTTTCTTTTGAGGGCTTTCTCTCTACCTTTTATTTCTCTTCACGTATTCATTCACGTACGAGGCACAGGTGAAGCCCCGCCATGCACGCCCGCATCTGTGCGTGTTCCACAGTGTGCACCATTCCTGGGGTCCCTCATGCGTTTCATCTAACAGCATCATTGTCACATTCTTCACCATAGCACAGAGCGTCTAAGGGTGCCACCCTCTCCCATAACTAGAGACACATGAGTGACAGCAGCAATGAGCTGTCCCATCTGCTAGTCGTCAACACAGAAGAGCCAGACTGAGAGAGCTGGGTGCCAATCACACCACGCAGGGACAGGCTGTCTGCCCAGAGGAGGCTGGTGGTGTCCACACCTGCCTCGCTGGGGTTGTTTCAACACAAATCTTCCAGCAGTTCTTAACTGAACGTCTGACCTACCGACTCCACTTTTGGGAGTTTATCCTTTGGTGATATTTTCTCAAAGGGCCAGTAATCACAATGGCTCACAGAAAAGAGTTCTCCGTGTTTGCTGGATATCCTGCTGAGAATCTGGCACTTTGATCTCATTTAAACCCCGCAATAACCTTGAGGTGGGTGCTGTTGTTATCTCCATGTTACAGAGGAAGAAAAGGAACTCAGAGAGATGACTTTACTTATCCAAGGCCACCCAGCCAGGCGGCAGGGCTGGGAACCCAAGCATGAAGTGAAATAGCCCCGCCCTGGACTGGCTGGATGGTAGCCACAGGCCACATGTGAGTAAGACACTGAATTTAAGAAATCACTTTATTAAGATATAATTTACATACCATGCAATTCACCCACGTAAAGAGTAAAATTCAACGGTTGTTGGTATATTGCATTATTCATTTTTAACATTATGTTAATGTGTGACATAAAATTTCCATTGAACCGTTTTTAAATGTATAATTCAGCGGCATTAATTACATTCATAATGTTGTGTAACCATCACCACAATCTATTTAAAAACTTTTTCATCCCCCCCAAACGGCAACTCTGTAACCGTTAAGCAGTAAATCCCCTTTCTCTCTCCCCCAATGCCTGATGAAGTAGGAGGTGGGACTAGACTCTGGAGGTGGGGCTTGCACTCAGGATCAAATTGAAGACCAGCTGAAACAGGGAAGAGGGGAAAGTGCTTCTCTATAAGACACGCCCACCAGTGCCATGTCAGTTTACCGTTGCCATGACAACACCCGGACGTTACCGCCCCTCTCCATGGCAGTGACTTAATGACCTGGAAGTTACCACCCTTTTTCTAGTCACTAGTGGATAATCTGTACCTTAATTTGCATATAATTAAAAGTGGGTATAAGTATGGCTGCTGGGCACACTGCCTATGGGGTAGCCTTTCAGGCAAGGAGCAGTACCCGTGTCGCTGCTGTACACTGCAGCTTCGATAACAATTGCTGTTGGCTGGACGTGGTGGCTCACGCCTATAATCCCAACTGGGAGGCTAAGGCAGGAGAATCACTTGACATCAGGAGACCAGCCTGGCCAACATGGTGAAACTGTCTCTACTAAAAATGCAAAAATTAGCCAGGCATGCTGGCGGGCACCTGTCATCTCAGCTACTCAGGAGGCTGAGGCAGAATTGTTTGAACCTGGGAGGCGGAGGTTGCAGTGAGCCAAGATTGCAGCACTGCACTCCAGCCTGGGCAACAGAGCAAGACTCTGCCTCAAAAAAAAAAAAAAAAAAATTGCTGTTTATACTTTCTGATGACAGGTCAAAAGAAGAAGTTGCTGTCTAACACCACCGGCTCACCCTTGAATTATTTCCTGGCCAAAGCCGCGAGCCCTCCCTGGCCAAGTCCCAATTTGGGGTCTCACTTGCGTAGCATCACTGGGACAACAGTAGGAGCTGCTTGAGCTTGTGGCTTCTCCTCAGCAAATATGGGAAACAGAGAAAAATCTGGAATCAGACAGAGGTTGGTGTCACTTCTGCCTGTTGTAACCTGTCATCTGGGGCAGGTCCCTCTCTTCCTGGGGCTCTCAGTCAGGTTCTGTACAAGGTTCTCACCCTCCCCATGGAAGGAGGCTGCCAGGAGGAGCCAGCAAAGCTATTCAAATTGCAGGGGCTCCAGAATAGCCTCTCCTGTGACCTCTGTCCACTCCCTACCCCTGCACCTTCAGCAATTCCCACCGAGTGGTGACCGTAAGATGCCCAGACACAGAGCATTATTTCTGCTCTTTCGCCGCCTACCCAATGTTAGTCCAAACTGCACCATTTTGGAAGCCTTCTGCCATTTCGCGGGTCAAAGTGAAATATTCCATGGGGGTTCAGGCAGTGAGAAACATCCTTATCATACCCTGCCGTGCAAAGGCCCGACTGAAGGAAAAATCCCTGTCACATCCTGCTGGGCAAAGGTCCAAGGAATATCTTATCACATCCCACTGGAAAAAGGGCCAAACTGCCTGATCGCACATCTTATCAATATCCTGCCAGGCAGCAAGCCATACTGCTCAGACCCCTCCCACCCATACCTTTAAGTACCCCAGCCTATAAGCGGCCGTGGGCTCTGGCCCTAAGCTGGTCCCCCATCTCTGCAGGTTTTTGCAATATACCTGTGTTGCTGTTGAGCCCCCGTCTCTCTCTCTGTCTCTCCCTCTGTCTGTTTTTGTTTGTTTGTTTGCTTTTTTGAGATGGAGTTTTGCTCTTTCACCCAGGCTGGAGTGCAATGGCATGATCTTGGCTCACTGCAACGTCTGCCTCCCGGGTTCAAGCAATTCCCCTGCCTCAGCCTCCCAAGTAGCTGGGATTACAGGTGCCCGCCACCACACCCGGCTGATTTTTGTATTTTTAGCAGAGTTGGGGGTTTCACCATGTTGGCCAGGCTAGTGTCAAACTCCTGACCTCAGGTGATCCACCCATCTAGGCCTCCCAAAGTGCTGGGATTACAGGTGTGAGCCACCGTGCCCAGCCTGTGGTGTCATTCTTTAACCCTCGCCTTCCTTTCAAAACCTAACACCCTAAGGACTGGAATGCCCTGTCATCCTGCTCCACATACTCAGCCACGTGGGTGGGTCTGAGCTCTGGCCTGGGCTCCCTGTGGGGAGGCTGGTTGGGAGAGGAGACATGATGGGATTCCAGCCCTGGGACTCACTGCCTTGTCACTGGAGCAGGTTTCCTCGGCTCTCTAGGTCTCACTTTATTCATTCTGCAGTGAACATTCCCTGAGTCCCTGCTGTGAGGCTCACACAGCTGTATCCAACCAGGAGCTCCATTCTAAAGGGATCCCAAGAGGTTCTTCCCCCAATTCCCCAGTTCGCCAACATCAACCAGGTGCCCAACCATTTACTTCAGTTCCAACATTGATTGCCCAGAGTTAGTGTCAGATGCTGCAGGTTATGGACTTGGGCCACAAAACTGCCCCCACCTCAGGCCGGGCGTGGTGGCTCACACCTGTAATCCCAGCACTTTGGGAGGTCACGGCGGGCGGATCATGAGGTCAGGAGTTCGAGACCAGCCTGGCCAATATGGTGAAACCCTGTCTCTGCTAAAAATACAAAAATTAGCTGGGTGTGGTGGCTCAAGCCTGTAATCCCAGCTACTTGGGAGGCTGAGGCAGAAGAATTGCTTGAACCTGGGAGGCAGAGGTTGCAGTGAGCCGAGATCGCACCACTGCACTCCAGCCTGGGCAACAGTGAGACTCCATCTCAAAACAAAACGAAACAAAAAAACAAACAAGCAAAAAAAACTGTGCCCACCTCAGATGCCAACTACAGTAGGGTGTCCACACTACCTTAATTTCCGCCCGGCCAATCACCAGTTCAGGGGTTCCCAAAACTCTCACTGATATGGTATGGATGTTTGTCTCCTCGACAAATCTCATGTTGAAATGCGACCTCCGGCCGGGCGCAGTGGCTCATGCCTGTAATCCCAGCACTTTGGGAGGCCGAGGCAGGTGGATCACGAGGTCAGGAGATCGAGACCACCCTGGCCAAAACGGTGAAACCCCATCTCCACTAAAAATACAAAAAATTAGCTGGGCGTGGTGGCAGGCGCCTGTAGTCCCAGCTACTCGGGAGGCTGAGGCAGGAGAATGGCATGAACCCGGGAGGCGGAGCTTGCAGTGAGCCGAGATCATGCCACTGACTCTAGCCTGCGTGACAGAGCAAGACTCTGTCTCAAAAAAAAAAAAAAAGAAAAGAAAAAAGAAATGCAACATCCAATGTTGGAGGTGGGTACTGATGGGAGGTGTTTGGGTCATGGGGGCGGATCCCTCATGAATGGCTTGGTGCTGTCCTTGCAGTAATGAGAGTTCCCAGTCTGTGAGCTCATATGAGACCTGATTGTTTAAAAGAGTCTGGGTCGGCGCAGTGGCTCGTGCCTGTTAATCCCAGCACTTTGAGAGGCCGAGGCAGGTGGATCACCTGAGATCAGGAGCCCGAGACCAGCCTGGCCAAGATGGTGAAACCCCATCTCTACTAAAATACAAAAATTAGTCAGGTGTGGTGGCACATGCCTGTAATCCCAGTTACTCGGGAGGCTGAGGCAGAAGAATTGCTTGACCCCGGGAGGTGGAGATTGCAGTGAGCTGAGATCGCGCCAATGATCTGCACTCTAGCTGGGGCGACAGAGTGAGAAACTGTCTCCCGCCCGACACCAACCAAAAAAAAAAAAAAGAGTCTGATACTTCTTCCTTCTCTCTCTTATTCTGTCTCTCATTGTGTCATGTGCTGGCTCCCCCTTTGGCTTCCACCATGATTGGAAGCTCCCTGAAGCCCTCACTGGAAGCTGAACAGATACAGGTGCCATGCTTGTACAGCCTGCAGAACAGTGAGCTGAATACATCTCTTTATGAATGACGCAGCCTCAGATATTCCTTTATAGTAATGCAAATGTTATAAAACACCTACTCAAATACACTAATTCGCTACAGGTTGGGCACTGTGGCTCACGCTTGTAATCTCAGCACTTTGAGAGGCCAAGGAGGGAGGATTGCTTGAGCCCAAGAGTTGGAGACCAGCTTGGGCAACATAGCATGATCCCATCTCTACCAAAAATAAAAATAAATTAGCCAAGTGTGGGGACATGCACCTGTAGTCCCAGCTACTCAGGAGGCTGAGGCAGGAGGCTCACTTGAGTCCAAGAGATTGAGATCGCAGTGAGCTATATGATCAGGCAACTGTGCTCCAGCCTGGGTGACAGAGGGAGACCTTGTCTCAAAAAAAAAAAAAAAGAAAAAGAAAAAAGAAAAAAAAAATCACTAGAACAACTCACAGAATTCAGGCAAGCATTTTACTTATTATTACTGGTTTATTATAAAGGATAGAACTCAGGAATGAAAGAGATACATGGGGTGAGTTATGAGGAAGGGCATGGAGCTGCCAGGTCCTCTCCAGGCACCACCCTCCCAGCACCTCAATGTGCTCACCAGGCTTCATGGTTCAGAGGCTGTGTGTGTGTGTGTGTGTGTGTGTGTGTGTGTGTGTTTGAGATGGAGACTCCCTCTGTCACCCAGGCTGGAGTGCAGTGGCGCGATCTTGGCTCCCTGCAACCTCTACGTCTTGGGTTCAAGTGATTCTCCTGCCTCAGCCTTCCAAGTAGCTGGGATTACAGGCATGCGCCACCATGCCTGGCTACTTTTTATGCATTTTGGGTAGAGACGGGGTTTTGCCATGTTGGCCAGGCTGGTCTCGAACTCCTGACCTCAAGTAATCTGCCCACCTTGGCCTCCCAAAGTGCTGGGATTACAGGTGTGAGCCACTGTGCCCAGCCTCTTTGTATTGCTCTTGTAACTTTTCTGTAACTGTGAAGTGATCTCCAGGTTAAAAAAAAAAATGTACCCCGCACAATCTCACTTATATGTGGAATCTGAAAGAGTGGAACTTGGCTAGGTGCTGTGGCTCATGCCTGTAATCCCAGCATGTTGGGAGGCCGAGGCAGGAGGATCACTTGAGGCCAGGAGTTTGAGACCAGCCTGGGCAACATAGCAAGATCTCATCTCTAAAAAAGAAAGAAAGAAAGAAACGGAAAGAAAAATATGAACTTGTTAACAATTCTCATTATCTGAGGGAAGAACGAGGATGGCAGGGGACTCTTTAACTACCAATTTTAGTTTGATTTGCAATTTCCCCCTCATTTAGCATTTTCGGTTTTATTCAAGGAAAAAAAAGACAAAAATTAGGGGTCAGTATCATAAAATATAGAGCAACCCGGAGAAAAGAATTGCCTATTCACATCTATTCTTCTAGCTTTCTTATGTTTTAACCACTTGAGCCATAACGGGGTGTGAGGGAATTTGCGGTGATGGAACTGTTCTGTGATGTGTGCATTTGCCAAAACCTCAGAACTGCACCTAAAAAGGCGGAATTGTGCTGTATGCAAATTATGCCTTTATTTAAAAATGCTAACTAATTTTTTGTCTTTTTTCTCATATTAAGGAGACCAATTTGACAGCCTTTAAAT
Organism: Pongo pygmaeus; assembly: GCF_028885625.2. Lineage (NCBI taxonomy): Eukaryota > Metazoa > Chordata > Mammalia > Primates > Hominidae > Pongo > Pongo pygmaeus. The sequence goes on from NC_072393.2 coordinate 56,841,931, forward strand.
CAAAATCTCTGTGTATAAAACAAAACTCACACTAAAATTATAAGTCAAGAAATAGACTTGGAAAAAAACTTATATTCCGTACGACGGAAATAGCGTCAATAATCTTATCACGTAAACCACACAAAAAAGGAACAAAGTTGGATTCCAGTAGGCAAGTGGGCAAAAGACATGGAGAGACATTTGCAAATCGGAAAGAGAGGGAGTGGCCAACCATCATGGCAGGAAGACGCTCCCGCACACAAGAAATCAAAATCCAACCCCGTCCATCAACAACCAGGAAACAATCTCACAGGAAACCCCGGGGCGGTGCGGCGCGGCAGGCCGGGGCAGCCTCTCTCCTGCTCGGTTGTAGGGTTGTCAGGACCTTCTGGGTGACAGAGACAAGATCTTTTCTTTCTTGGGGTCCACTTGTGGGAATCAAGACCAAAGAAATAATCCTAGGCTGGGCGCGGTGGCTCACGCCTGTGATCCTAGCACTTTGGGAGGCTGAGGCGGGCAGATCACGGGGTCAGGAGATCGAGACCATCCTGGCTAACACGGTGAAACCCCGTCTCTACTAAACATACAAAAAATTAGCCGAGCGTGGTGGTGGGCGCCTGTAGTCCCAGCTACTCGGAGGCTGAGGCCGGAGAATGGCGTGAACCCGGGAGGCGGAGCTTGCAGTGAGCCGAGATCGCGCCACTGCACTCCAGCCTGGGCAACAGAGCAAGACTCCGTCTAAAAAGAAAGAAAGAAAGAAAGAATCCTAAACACGGACAAAATTTTCATCCCCAAAGGTGTTATTTACAGCACTATTTATAATGCAAAACAGTTAGGGAGGAAAAAACAACACTTAAATTTGCCAAGAACTGATTGGGTAATAATGCCATAAACCATCCTGAGGTACTATGATTTAAAAAAAGGTTCAGAGCCGGCAGAGCAGCGGTGGTGAGTGGCTGGTAGGAGATGAACATAAAGCTGGGGGCCGGGCACGGTGGCTTAGGTCTGTAATCCCAGCACTTTGTGAGGCTGAGGTGGGTGGATCACCTGAGGTCAGGAGTTCAAGACCAGCCTGGCCAACATGGTGAAACCCCCTTTCTACCATAAATACAAAATTATTTGGGTGTGGTTGTGCATGCCTGTAATCCCAGCTACTTGCGAGGCTGAGGCAGGAGACTCGCTTGAACTTGGGAGGCAGAGGTTGCGGTGAGCCGAGATCGTGCCATTGCACTCCAGCCTGGGTGACAAAAGAGAAACTCCGTCTCAAAAAAAAAAAAGGATGAAATCTTGTGCTTTGTGGTAACATGCATGCAGCTGGAGGCCATTATCCTCATGGAATTAACGCAGGAACAGAAAACCAAATACCACATGTTCTCACTTATAAGTGAGAGCTTAACATTGAGTACTCATTATGTAAAGATGGAACAATGGGCACTGGGGACTGCTGGAGAAGGGAAAGGAGGAGGTGGCGAGGGTTGAACAACCAACTATAGGGGACTATGCTCAGTACCTGGGTGATGGGGTCATTCGTAACCCAAACCTCAGCATCACGTAATATACCCAGGTCGGCCAGGCGTGGTGGCTCACGCCTGTAATCCAAGCACTTTGGGAGGCCGAGGTGGGCGGATCACCTGAGGTCAGAAGTTCGAGACCAGCCTGGTCTACATGGTGAAACCCCGTCTCTACTAAAAATACAAATATCAGCCGGGCGAGGTGTTGTATGCCTGTGGTCCCAGCTACTTGGGAGGCTGAGGCAGGAAAATTACTTGAACCCTGGAGGCGGAGGTTGCAGTGAGCCGAGATTGCACCATTGCATTCCAGCCTGGGTGATGGAGCAAGACTCTGTCCCCTGCCCCCGCCCCACAAACATATATATATAAATATATATAAATATTATATAAATAAATATTATATAAATATTATATATAGTATATATTATATACAAATATATAAATATTATATATAAATATATATAAATAATATATATAAATATATATAAATAATATATATAAATATATATAAATATTATATATAAATATATAAATATTATATATAAATATATAAATATTATATATAATATATAAATATTATATATAAATATATAAATATTATATATAAATATATATAAATATTATATATAAATATATAAATATTATGTATAAATATATAAATATATATAAATATATATAAATATTATGTATAAATATATAAAAATATATATAAATTTTATATAAATATATAAATATTATATATAAATATATATATTTTATATAAATATATAAATATTATATATAAATATATATAAATATATAAATATAGATATATTAAATATATAACTATTATATATAATATTATATACCTATAAATATATAACTATTGTGTGTATATATATATGTATATATATTTCTCTCTCTCCAGGTCCACGTACCCCCTGCATCTAAAATAAAAGTTAGGAGAAAAAAATACCAGAATGGCCACCAAAACAAAGCAAAAAAGCCTGAATGTTGTGGTGCAGCAGGAGAAATACATTTAGAATTTCACCATGGGAAGAGGTAATCCCCAAATCCAGGCAGAGCACAGCCTGGGGAGAACAACTGTCATCTCACCAGCTCTCCCCGGTGTTGCCCTTAGAAAAGGAACTGGTTTCATTTTTTAAATTATTGTTATTTTTTGAGATGGAGCCTCACTGTGTCACCCAGTCTGGAGTGCAGTGGTGCAATCTCGGCTCACTGCAACCTCTGCCTCCTGGGTTCAAGTGATTCTCCCGCCTCAGCCTGTCAGGTAGCTGGGACTACAGGTACCCGCCACCACACCTGGCTAATTTTTTGTATTTTTAGTAGAGATGGGGTTCACCATGTTGGCCAGAGTAGTCTCTAACTCCTGACCTCAAGTGATCCGCTGGCCTCAGCCTCCCAAAGTGCTGGGATTATAAGCGTGAGTCACTGCTCCCAGCCTTCACCATGCAGTCTTTAAAGCAACACCAGGTTGATGTCTACTTGGATTTCACAAACTATGACCCACTGCCCAGGCCAAATCTGGCTCACTGCCTGTTTTGGGGCAGTCGGTGAGCTAATGGTTAAGCAAAATCAAAAGCAGGATAATAACGTTCACGACACACGAAAATGAGATGAAATTCAAAATTCAATGTCCATAAATAAAGTTTAATTGGCACACAGCCCTGCCACTCCTTTACCTGTTTTTCATGAATCTTCCTTCATCCCACAACAGCAGAGCTGACTGCTTGACACAGGCCCTCGGGCACGAAAAGCCCAAAATATTTCCTCTGTGTCACTTTACAGAAAAAGTTTGCCAATCCCCCTGATCTAGATGCTACAGAGGATGGCAGTGTATAGAAATATACGGACATTGATGATTCTGAGTCCAAAAGTGATCTGGAAGAGTTAAGACACGCCCTTCCCCAAAATCTTTATAATTGTTATGGGACAATTGGAAATGTAAACATTGAGGGACTTGTGTGTTTGTGTGTGTGTGTGCTAAGGAATTGGAATTATTGCTATTCTGGGGATGTGGTAATAAAATTATATTTTTCTTTCTTTCTTTTTTTTTGAGACGGAGTCTTTCTCTGTCATCTATGCTGCACTGCAGTGGCACAATCTCTGCTCACTGCAACCTCCACCTTCCGGGTTCAAGCAACTCTCCTACCTCAGCCTCCCGAGTAGCTGGGATTACGGGCATCTGCCACCACACCCGGATAATTTGTTTTTTGTATTTTTAGTAGAGATGGGGTTTCACCACATTGTCCAGGCTGGTTTTGAACTCCTGACCTCAAATGATCTGCCTGCCTCGGCCTCCCAAAGTGCTAAAATTACAGGAATGAGCCACCATGCCTGGTAACTGTATTTCTTTTAAGGGAGTCCTTTGTTTTGGAAATTGATGCTGAAATATTTATTTATTTATTTATTTATTCATTTATTTATTGAGACAGAGTTACACTCTGTTGCCCAGGCTGGAGTGCAGTGGTGCGATCTCAACTCACTGCAAACTTCTGCCTCCCGGGTTCGAGCAATTCTCCTGCCTCAGCCTCCCGAGTAACTGGGGCTACAGGTGTGTGCCATCATGCCTGGCTAATTTTTGTATTTTTAGTAAAGATGGAGGTTTCACCATGTTGGCAAGGCTGGTCTTGAACTCCTGACCTCAAGTGATCCGCCTGCTTCGGCCTTAGGTGGATCACCTGAGGTCAGGAGTTTGAGACAAACCTGGCCAATATGGTGAAACCTCGTCTCTACTAAAAATACAAAAATTAGCTGGGCTAGGTGATACCCACCTGTAATCCCAGGTACTTGGGAGGCTGAGGCAGGAGAATCGCTTAAATCTGGGAGGTGGAGGTTGCAGTGAGCCGAGATCGCACCATTGCGCTCCAGCCTGGGCGACAGAGTGAGACTCCAACTCACAAAATAAAATAAAATAAAATAAGCATTGGATTGTATTTTTTAGACAGTGTCTTTGTGATACCTTACCCTGTTTTAACCTGAGTGACTGTCTCCTAGCAGAGAGAGCCGGACAGACTCCATTTTGGTTTCTTTGCTTGCAGCCCCCAGTATCCCCCTTAAGGGAATAACTAGCGCAGGCTGACTCCAAGCACATCCAGGAATGCACCTGCTGATAAGATATTGAGGCAGGCTGTACCAGCAGCTCCTGAGAGTGTGCTCGGTGGAAGGTACCTAAAAGCCCCTGCATTTATCTCTTAGTGATAGTTTAAGCCCCTGCACCTGGAACTGTTTATTTTTTGTAACTGCTTCTATAACCAATTAATTTTTTAACTTTTTGCCTGTTCTGCTTTTGTAAAACTGCTTCAGTTAAACTCCCCCTCCCCCATTTAGACCATAGTATAAAAGAGAATCTAGCCCCTTCTTCGGGGCGGAGAGAATTCTAAGCGCTAGCTGTCTCCCGGTCACCGGCTAATAAAGGACTCCATAATTTGTCTCAAAGTGTGGCGTTTCTCTCTAACTCGCTTGGTTACAACATCTTGTCTTTCTGGTGACACCTGTAGACATGATGTGTCTGCGAGTCAGTGAAATGTTCCCGCTGAGGCCACGGCATTCTCCTGAGGGAATAAAGCCATGCGCAGCATAACGAGGTTTCTGTCAATGACAGACCGCGCATCCGACGGCGGCCCCACCGATTATAATGGAGCTAAGACTGCAGTTGCCCAGTGATGTTGTAGCTATCATAATGGAGTGGCTCAAGGCGTTACTCTAATGTTTGTGCTGATGCTGGTGTACCCAGACCTACTTGACCACCAGTCATATAAAAGCATAGCACATATAACTGTGTACAGTACATCATACTTGTCAATGGCAACAGGCAGGACATGGTGGCTCGCACCTGTAATCCCAGCACTTTGGGAGGCTGAAGTAGGGCAATCGCTCGAGGCCAGAAGTTCGAGTCCAGCCCATGCAACATAGTGAGACCCTGTCTCTACAAAAAAGAAAAAAAGAAAAAAGTCAATAAACAACTATGTTACTGGTGTGTGTATTTACTATATATAGGTTTGTTTGTTTGTTTTTTGGAGATGTAGTCTCATTCTGTCACCCAGGCTGGAGTGCAGTGGTGCGATCTTTGCTCACTGCAACCTCTGCCTCCCCAGTTCAAGTGATTCTACTGCCTCAGCCTCCTGAGTAGCTGGGATTATAGGCATGCGCCACCATGCCCGGATACTTTTTGTATTTTTAGTAGAGACGGGGTTTCACCATGTTGGCCAGGCTGGTCTCGAACTCCTGACCTCAAGTGATCCACCCACTTTGGCCTCCCAAAGTGCTGGGAAATATGTGTGAGGCACCGCTGCTGGCCTTTATTCACTGTACTATAGTTTTTGTTGTTATTTTAGAGTGTACTCCTTTTACTTATAAAGAAAAGTTAACTGCTTGAGTCTAGGAGTTCGAGACCAGCCTTGGCAATATAGTGAGACTTAGTCTCTGCAAAAAAGAAAAAGATTTAAAAATTAGCCCAGTGTGGTGGTGTGTGCCTTAGTTCCCGCTACTCAGGAGGCTGAGGTGGGAGGATCGTTTGAGCCTGAGGGGCATAAGCTGCAGTGAGCTGAGACTGTGCCACTGCACTCCGGCCTGGGTAACAGAGTGGGACTTTGCCTCAAAAGGAAAAAAAAGAAAAAAGAAAGGGAAAAATTAACTGTCAAACAGCCTCAGGCAGCTCCTTCAGGAGGTGTCCAGAAAAAAAGCACTGTTATCCTAGGAGATGACAGCTCCAAGGGTGTTATTGCCCCTGAAGACCTTCCAGTGGGATAAGACGTGGAGGTGGATGACAGCGACGCCGATGATCATGATCCTGCGTAGGCCCAGGCTGATGTGTGTTTGTGTCTTACATTTTTTCTTTTTCTGAGATGGAGTCTTGCTCTGTCACCCAGGCAGGAGTGTAATAGTGTGATCTCGGCTCACTGCCATCTCTGCCTCCTGGATTCAAGCAATTCTTCTGCCTCAGCCTTCCTAGTAGCTGAGATTACAACACTTTGGGAGACTGAGGTGGGTGGATCACTGGAGGTCAGGCATTTGAGACCAGCCTGGCCAACATGGTGAAAACCTATCTCTACTAAAAATACAAAAATTATCCAGGTGTGGTGGTGCATGCCTGTAATCCCAGCTACTCTGGAGGCTGAGGCAGAAGAATCGCTTGAACCTGGGAGGCAGAGGTTGCAGTGAGTTGAGATTGTGCCATTGCACATCAGTGTCGGTGACAGAGTGGGACTCTGTCTCAAAAAATAGATAGATGGTCCCATCTGGGCTATGGCCTAGACCCCTGTGCTAGATCATCTGGCACAGGTGTGTAGCAGACTCTCCCACCTAGGTTTGTGTAAGCACACTCTATGATATCTGTACAATGATGAAATCACCTAAAGATGCGTCTCTCAGAATTTATTCCTGATGTTAATCGAAGCAGGACTATAGCAGTATGAATAATGAGAGCTAACAATGCTTGAGCACCTACTATGTGCCAAGAAGTTTTTTTTGTTTTGTTCTGTTTTTGTTTTTGATGAATCTCACTCTGTCGCCCAGGCTGGAGTGCAGTAGCTCAATCTCGACTGGCTGCAACCTCCACCTCTGAGATTCAAGCAATTCTCCTACCTCAGCCTCTGAAGTAGCTGAGATTACAGGCACCCACCATGACGTCTGGCTAATTTTTGTATTTTTAGTAGAGACAGGGTTTCGCCATGTTGGCCAGGCTGGTCTTGAACTCCTGACCTCAGGTAATCCACCCGCCTTGGCCTCCCAAAGTGCTGGGATCACAGGCGTGAGCCACCGAGCCTGGCCGCAAGAAGTTTTCAGTGTGTTGTATCTCTTAACAAATTTCATTAACACAAGGAGGCAGAGGAGAATTGGAATGGCCTTGCAGAAAGATCTCCCTGGCACCCGCCTCCTCCTTATCCCCCAAGCCTGTAGCCCCTGGGGCCTATTATTAGGACCCACATCTGGTGACATTTCCCGGACTGATAGTGATCTCTGAGGTTCTTGCTCAAGATTCTTTCCTGGACATTTATCTGCTCCAAAACTCACAGCTAGCTTCCTGCCATTAGCCCCCTACCCTTAACGTGGGCTTGAGGCTGGCGGCCACCTGGGACTGATGACGGAGACAGAGCCTCCTCACCTTGTCTCACCCTCAGACACAGCACAAGGTGACAGGGGACTGGGATTTGTTGGCGGGGGTGGGTGTCTCAGGGAGCCAGGAGGTAGGAGCTTGGAGACTAGGAGAGTTGAAGGGCACTCTCCAGGGTATACAAAAAGGAGATAGTGGGCTGGGCACGGTGGCTCACCCCTGTAATCCTAGCACTTAGGGAGGCCTGAGGCAGGTGGATCACCTGAGGTCAAGAGTTCGAGACCAGCCTGGCCAAGATGGTGAATCCCCATCTCTACTAAAAATACAAAAACCAGCCGGGTGTGGTGGCAGCTGCCTGCAATCCCAGCTACTTAGGAGGCTGAGGCAGGAGAATTGCTTGAACCCAGGAGTCAGAGGTTGCAGTGAGCTGAGATCGTGCCACTGCACTCCAGCCTAGGCAATAGAGTGAGACTCCATCTCAAAAAAAAAAAAAAGAGGTGGCAAAAAGGGGCTGAAAGTTGTGGGCCACCTCCTCTGGGTGAGTAATGTTCTCATGCCATGTGCGTGAACTGTGCCTGGTCAGAGGTATTTGACTGTCTTCATCACTGCGGTATCCCCAGCGCTTAGGCTAGTGTCTGGCGTACAATTTGGGCTCAATGCATAATTTTACACTAAATGAATCAATGCATAATTTTACACTAAATGAATGAATCCATCCTCAGATGACGCAGGAGAGATTGTCCTCCTTAATGGATCACTCATCGATTATTTATCAAGTGCCTGCTATATTCCAGGGGCCAGGAGCAAGCCACACACCAGTCTCACTTCTAGGGAACTCAGAGATGAATAATGCAGATGGGTGATCACCAAATGATCCAACAAATGCGGTCTAATTGCTGCTGCCTGTAACCAGCTCTTTTTTTTGTGGGGGCTCGGGGGGAACGGGGGGAGAACAGAGTCTTGCTCTATCACCCAGGCTGGAGTGCAGTGGCATGATCATAGTTCTCTCCAAACTCCGCCTACTGGGTTCAAGCGATTCTCCTGCCTCAGCCTCCCAAGTAGCTGAGATTACAGGCATGCACCGCCACACCCAGCTAATTTTTGTATTTTTAGTAGAGATGGGGTCTCACCATGTTGGCCAGGCTGGTCTGAAACTCCCGACCTCATGCGATCCTCCCACCTTAGCCTCCCAAAGTACTGGTATTACAGGTGTGAGCCACCGTTCCCAGCCTGTAACCATCTCTTCATGGGAGAGAAGCTCCTATAGGAGGGTCTGATTGAAAAGGGCCAGGAAAAGCTTTGGGGAGAAAGTAAAATTTGTACTGAGATTGCAGGAATGAGTTAAAAAAAAAAAAAAAAGCAGAGGAAAGAAAGCTGTTCCAGGCAGAGGGGCGGCACATACAAAGGCCCTGGGGTGGGAGGGAGACGAGAATCTTGGCAATGGAGACAAAGGTAGGGAAGCTGGGATATGGCGCACAAAGAGGGGGGAGGTGCAAGAGAAGTCTGGAGAGGCTGGCAGGTGCCCCAGCTCTCACCAGCGGTGTTGGGGAGACTCGTATTTATCCCACAAGCAATGAAAAGCCACAGTGTAGTTGTCTGGTTTGAACCGTATTTTTCTGAGACAGGGTCTCACTCTGTTGCCCAGGCTGGAGTGCAGTGGCACAATCATGGTTCACTGCAGCCTCAACCTCCTGAGCTCAAGTGATCTCGTGCCTCAGCCTCTCAGGTAGCTGGAATTACAATGCAAGCCACCCCATTTGGCCAATTTATTTTTATTTTGTAGAGACAGGGTTTCGCCTTGCCGCCTAGACTGGTCTTGAAGCCCTGGCCTCAAGTGATTCTCCTGCCTAGGTCTCCCACAGTGCTGGGGTTACACGGTTTGGGGTTTCAAATGATCACTTTGGCTGTAGGGTGGTGAGTGGCTGGTAGGAGATGAATATAAAGCTGAGGGCCAGGCACAGTGGCTCACACCTGTACCTCCAGCACTTTGGGAGGCCGAGGTGCATGAATCACCTGAGGTCAGGAGTTCAAGACCAGCCTGGCCAATATGGTGAAACCCCGTCTCTACTAAAAATATAAAAATTAGCTGGGCATGTCCCCAGGATGTGTGCCTATAGTCCCAACTACTCTACTCAGGAGGCTGAGGCAGGAGAATTGCTTGAACCTGAGAGGCAGAGGTTGCAGTGAACCAAGATTGTACCACTGCACTCCAGCTTAGGCAACACAGTGAGATCCTATCTCAAACAAACAAACAAACAAACAACAAAAAAAGCTGGGGTGCTGTGTGCTTGGATGATAGGGCTATGGAGACAGGACATAGAAGACAGAGGCAAGAGACTTTTTGGAGGCAAAATCGACAGGGCTTTGTAATGAATTGGGTGTGTGTGTTGGGGGAGTAGGAGAGAGAGGTATTCAAGGATTCTACACCCCTATCTCAGATGAGCATATGGAGGCTCGGGGTGCGGGGGAAGCCTTGAGCCCGAGATCACACAGTCATAATCCAGTGTCTCAACTAGAGCTTCGACCTATGCCTGTCTGCTGTGTGAACTCAAGCTTTCCTCAACCCCAGACCTCTCTTCTCTGTCTGTACCTCACCCTTGGAGGTCATTTTCAGGCTCAAAGACATAAATAGCATCTAAATTATTTTTGTATTTTTTTGTAGAGACAAGGTCTTGTCATGTTATCCAGACTGATCTGGAACTCCTGGGCTCACACAATCTTCCTGCCTCTGTCTCCCAAAGTGCTGGGACTAGAAAAGTGAGCCACTGCGCCCTGCCGGCATCTAAATTCTAATGACTCCCACATGCCCGTATCCAGCCAGGAACCCCTCTGTAATTTTTTTTTTTTTTAATTTTGAGACAGAGCCTCACTATGTCACCCAGGCTGGAGTGCTGTGGTGCGATCTTGTCTCACTGTAACCCCCATCTCCTGGGTTCAAGCGATTCTCCTGCCTCAGCCTCCCGAGTAGCTGGGATTACAGGTACCTGCAACCACACCCAGCTAATTTTTGTATTTTTAGTAGAGATGGGGTTTTGCCATGTTGGCCAGGCTGGTCTCGAACTCCTGACCTCAGGTGATCCGCCCACCTTGGCCTTCCAAAGTGCTGGGATTACAGGCGTGAGCCACCGTGCCGGGCCACCCTCCTGTAATCTCGCCGCCAGTATCCAGCTGCCTTAGTGAAGTTTCCCTGGGATGTCTTACAGGCATTTCAAAGGTCAAGTGACCAACCTCAGGCTCCTGGTCTTACCCCAAACCTGCTCTCTTGCTGTCTCCCCTATCCCAGTACAAAGTCCTGCAGTCACCCCGACACTGCTCTCCCTTTCACCTCACACATCCAGTCCAGCAGCAAATCTAGCCAGCTCCACCTTGACCCTGGAATCTGCTTCCCACCCCCTCCTCTGACATCAGCCTGGTCCCCATCTCCATCGTTGCCCACCTGGGTTACTGCAGCAGCCTCCTCCCGGCCTCCTGCTTCCATCCCACCCCTCTCAGTCTAGTCTCAACCTTAAAGCCACAGTGATTGTTAAGACCTAAGTCAGATATTGTTCCTCCTCTGCTCAACAGTCTCTTGTAACTCCCATCTCACTCACAGGAAAGGCCAGGAGAGTCTGCACTATGACTCACAGGGTCCTGCTCCATCTGCCCGCTTCCCTCTCTGCCTTCACCTCTCACCTCTCTTCCCATTGGCCACGTGGCTCCAGCCACACCGGCCTCCCTGCTGTTCCTTGAGCGTTCCAGGCACCATCCTGACTCAGGACCTTTGCACAAGCTGCTGGTTCTGCCTGAAGGGCTCTTCCTCCAGATACGTATGTGCCTCACTTTGTCATTTCCTCCAAATCTTTGCTCGAATATTATATTCTTTTTTTTTTTTGAAACAGTCTCACCCTGTCGCCCATGCTGTAGTGCAATGGCGTGATCTCGGCTCACTGCAACCTCTGCCTCCGGGGTTAAAGTGATTCTCCTGCCCCAGCCTCCTGAGTAGCTGGGATTACATGTGTGTGCTACCTCGCCCAGCTATTTTTTTTGTGTTTTTAGTAGAGACGGGGTTTCACCATGTTGGCCAGGATGGTCTTGAACTCTTGACCTCAGGTGATCCTCCCGCCTTGGCCTCCCAAAGTGTTAGGATTACAGGCATGAGCCACCGAGCCTGGCCAAATGTTATATTCTTATTGAGGTCTTCCCTGACCACCCCGTTTAATGTACCAGTGGCTCCTTTCTGCTTTCTATCTTGTCCCTCACATTCTCAATTCTCGTTAACTTGATTTTTTTTATTTTATTTTTTGGAGATGGAGTCTCACTCTGTCGCCCAGGCTGGAGTGCAGTGGCCTGATCTCGGCTCACTGCAACCTCCAACGTCCCAGTTTCAAGTGATTCTCAGCCTCCCAAATACCTGGGATTACAGGTGTGAGCCACCATGCCCGACTAATTTTTGTATTTTTAGTAGAGACAGGGTTTCGCCATGTTGAGCAGGCTGATCTCGAACTCCTGACCTCAGGTGATCTGCCTGCCTTGACCTCCCAAAGTGCTGGGATTACAGGCGTGAGCCACTGCACCCGGCCAAAAAAATTTTTAATTATTTATTTTTTGTAGAGACTGGGTCTCACTATGTTGGCCACCTTGGACTGGAACTCCTGACTTCATCCAGTCCTTCTGCTTCAGCCTCACAAAGTGCTGTGATTACAGGCATGAGCCTCCACACCTGGCCCCCTCCACTTTATTATTTTTGCATAACATTTGTAATCTTCTAAAGCAGTATATCATGAATTAATTTATTATATGTATTACACCTGACATCTCCCACTGGGATGTAAGTTCCATGAGGGCTTGTTTTGTTACATGAGTTATCTCTGGTACTTAGAACAATATTATTGTGTCCAGTGAGCCGAGATCGTGCCATTGCACTCCAGCCTGGGTAATACAGCAAGACTGTGTCTCAAAAAAAAAAAAAAAAAAAGAAAGAAAAAAGAACAGTATTATTGGGTCATAAAAAGCATTCAGGCTGTGCTCAATGACTCACACTTGTAATCCCAGCATTCTGGGAGGCCAAGGTGGGAGGATCACTTGAAGCCAAGAGTTGAAGTCCAGCCTGGGCAACACAGCAAGACCCCATCTCTACAGAAAAGAAAATTAAGGCCAGGCACAATGGCTCACACCTGCAATCCTAGCATTTTGGAGGCTGAGGCGGGCGGATCACGAGGTCAGGAGTTGGAGACCAGCCTGGCCAAAATCATAAAACCCCGTCTCTACTAAAAACACAAAAATCAGCCAGGTGTGGTGGCGTGTGCGTGTAGTTCCAGCTACTTGGGAGGCTGAGGCAGGAGAATTGCTTGAACCTGGTAGGTTTAGGTTGCAGTGAGCCGAGATCAGGCCACTGCACTCCAGCCTGGGAGACAGAGCAAGACTGCATCTCAAAAAAAAAAAAAAAATTAAAAAAAGTTAAAAAAATTAGCCGGGCATGGTGGTAAGTGCCTGTAGTCCCAGCTACTCCAGGAAGCTGAGGTGGGAGGATCTCTTGCGCCTAGGAGGTGGAGGCTGCAGTGAGCTATGATTGTACCATTGCACTCCAGCCTGGGTGACAGAACATGACCCTGTCTCTAAAAGAATAATAATAATAATAATCATTCCATAAAAAGTATCAAATGGAGAAATAAATCATCAGTGGGGTCTTGGAGGGGACCAGGGGCTGCAGTGACAGGCAGCCTGGGGCCCTGACACATGGTCATGCCTGTTCCAGGAAGATGAATGCTTCCAGATGCCTGTCGGAGGAGGTGGGGTCCCTCCGCCCGCTGACTGTGGCTGTCCTGTCTGCGTCCTTTGTCGTCGGAGTACTGGGCAATGGGCTGGTGCTGTGGATGACTGTCTTCCGTGTGGCCCGCACAGTCTCCACCGTCTGCTTCTTCCACCTGGCCGTTGCCGATTTCATGCTCTCACTGTTTCTGCCCATCTTTGTGTACTATATTGTCTCCAGGCAGTGTCTCCTCGGAAAGTGGGCCTGCAAACTCTACACCGGTTTTGTGTTCCTCACCTTCTCCGCCAGTAACTGCCTCCTGGTCCTCATCTCTGTGGACCGTTGCATTTCTGTCCTCTACCCCGTCTGGGCCCTGAACCACCGCACTGAGCAGCAGGCGAGCTGGCTGGCCTTCGGGGTGTGGCTCCTGGCCGCTGCCTTGTGCTCTTCACACCTGAAATTCCGGACAACCAGAAAATGGAATGGCTGTATGCAGTGCTACTTGGCGTTCAACTCGGAGAATGAGACTGCCCAGATGTGGACTCAGGAGGTCTTTGGGAGACAAATGGCGGTGATCATGGCCCACTTCCTGCTGGGCTTCCTGGGGCCCTTAGCAATCACACGCACCTGCGCCCACCTCATCTGGGCCAAGCTCTTGCGGGAGGGCTGGGTCCACGCCAACCGTCCCAAGAGGCTGCTGCTGGTGCTGGTGAGCGCTTTCTTTATCCGCTGGTCCCCATTTAATGTGATGCTGTTGGTCCATCTGTGGCGACGGGTGATGCTCAAGGAAATCTGCCACCCCCGGATGCTGCTCATCCTCCAGGCTAGCTTTGCTTTGGGCTGTGTCAACAACTGCCTCAACCCGTTCCTCTACGTCTTCGTTGGCAGAGATTTCCAAGAAAAGTTTTTCCAGTCTTTGCCTTCTGCCCTGGCCAGGGCGTTTGGAGAGGAGGAGTTTCTCAGTCATCCCGTCCCCACGGCAACGCCCCCAGGGAATGATGGAAGCCTTCAGCTGGAAGCTGGAAGCCATCCTTCTTAGTTTGCTTGTGGCCTCTTACCTTGACTGGCTTCTAAAACCCTGCCAAATCCTGCCTCTTCTTTCAGGAAGTCTTCCAGCAACCCCTCATCTAAAGCTCTGTGGTAGAGACAGCTACTTATTCCCCAGTGTCCATTCTTCCCTTTCTTTTTATCTTTTTCCTTTTTTATTTTTTGGAGACAGAGTCTCATTTTGTCACCCAGGCTGGAGTGCAGTGGCACAATCTCGGCTCACTGCAGCCTTGACCTCCAGGGCTCAAGCCATCCTCCTACCCCACCACCCCTGCCTCCCGCCCCCCGCCCCCGAATAGCTGGGACTACAGGCATGTGCCACGAAGCCTGGCTAATTTGTAGAGACGGGGTTTCATCATTTTGCCCAGGATGGTCTCAAGCTCCTGAGTTCAAATAACCCTCCAGCCTCAGCCCCCCAAAATGCTGGGATTACAGGTGTGAGCCACAGTGCCTGGCCTCCCCTTTCCTTGTAGTAAGACTCCTGTTTGTTTCAAATGAGGCACATGCTTAACTAGAAAAGAAAAAAAAGACTACATTTCCCAGAATCCTTTGCATGTAGTACAGCCATGTGACTGCCTTCTGGCCAATAAAATGTAAGTGGCAGCAATGAATGTAACTTCCTGGAAGGGCCCTTAAATGGAAGGGGCCTGTCCTCCATTTCCCCATTTCCCCCTTTCTATTGTCCAGAATGCAGACATACCAGTTAGCTCTTGTTGTGCAACAAACACCCTCAAAGTTTAGAGGCTTAAAAACATATCTTTTTTTTTTAATAGGGTCTTGTTCTGTTGCCCAGGTTGGAGTGCAGTGGTGTGATCATAGCTCACTGCCACCTCAATCTCCCAGGCTTAAGTAGTCCTCTCACCTCAGCCTCCTGAGTAGCTGGGATTACAGGCATACCCCACTGTGCCCGGCTAATTTTTTTTTTTTCCTTGAGACGGAATCTCACTTTGTTGCCCAGGCTGGAGTGGAGTGGCGCCATCTCAGCTCACTGCAAGCTCCGCCTCCCGGGTTCACGCCATTCTCCTGCCTCAGCCTCCCGAGTAGCTGGGACTACAGGCGCCCGCCACCACGCCCGGCTAATTTTTTGCATTTTTTTTTTAGTAGAGACGGGGTTTCACCATGTTAGTCAGGATGGTCTCAATCTCCTGACCTCGTGATCTGCCCGCCTCAGCCTCCCAAAGTGCTAGGATTACAGGCATGAGCCACTGTGCCCAGCCCGCCTGGCTAATTTTTTTAAAAAAGTTTTTGTCAAGATGGAGTCTTGCTATGTTGCCCAGGCTGGTCTCAAACTCCTGGCCTCAAGCAATCCTCTTGCCTCAGCCTCCCAAAGTGTTGGGATTATAGATGTGAGCCACCACACCTGGCTTCATAACCTTGTATGATTTCTGTGGATCAGCAATTTGGGCTGGGCTCAGCTGAGTAGTTTTCTCATCTGACATCTGGGTTTCTTATGCATCTGTGGGTCACCTAAGTGATTCTGCTTCTGGGAGGGTGGCTGGCTCGGGGTGATGGGATTGGCTAATCCACATAGCTCTTATCATCCTGCAGGCTGGCTTTTTCGTGTGATGGTTGGGGAGGGTTCCAAGAATGAGGGAAGTATGAGGCGGAGGCTCAGAACTTTGCACAAGGTGACTAGCACTCAAGCTACTGGTCAAAAAGCAAGTCACGAGCCTGGCTTAGATTCCAGGTGTGAGGAAAGAGACTCCACACCTTGATGGGAAAATCTGAAGAGTGACATTGCTAAGGAGCACGTATGCAGGAAGGTGTGCAGAACGGGGGCCATTTGTGTAATCTGCCACAGCAGCCCTGATGGAAAGCGACCGTGTCCCCAGGGAGTCCCTAGGCCAGCCCTGAGATTCTTACACCCAGGTTGTGAAAAGGGAGGTTTCAAATCCTAGCTCACTGAAGCCACTGTTATTTTGTGTCTCTCCTGCAACAGCTGAATCTACGCCTTAACTATTAATTATGTGCCAACCTCTGGAACTTGTGTAAAGTGACTTAATAAATTTCCTTATTGTTGAAGCCAGTTGGAGTCAGGTTTTCTGTTACTTAAAACCCCCCAAAAAACAAACTGGTGCATGTGAACAATACTCTTTTCTGGAGATTGAAGTCCTAGTGGTCCCTGGTCACAACAGACCATTCCCTTGGCTCTAGGTGGAGGCAAAAGGAAAATGTCATGCAATCCAGAAGCTGTCACACCACTTGCTCATGATTCAAAGAAGTAAATCTGCCCAGGTGCGGTGGCTCATGCCTGTAATCCTATTACTTTGGGAGGCTGAAGTAGGCAGATCACTTGAGGTCAGGAGTTTGAGACCAGCCTGGCCAACATGGTGAAACCCCGTCTCTACGAAACATACAAAAATTAGCCAGATGTGGTGGCAGGCACCTGTAGTCTCGGCTACTCCAGAGGCTGAGGAAGGAGAATCGCTTGAACCTGGGAGACAGACGTTGCAGTGAGCCAAGAGCTCATCACTGTACTGCAGCTATGACTTGCCGTGAGAACTCCACCTCTCAGAGACTCATTTGCCCCCAAATCTGTAAAATAGGAACAAATGTTTCCATCTTCTGGATGAGCAGAGGATTAAATGACACAGTGACTGAGTGCCAGGAAGCACAGAGGCACCTTAAAAAAAATTAACTCCTGGGCTGGGCAGGGTGACTCAAGCCTGTAATCCCAGCACTTTGGGAGGCCAAGGCCAGCGGATCACCTGAGGTCGGGAGTTTGAGACCAGCCTGACCAATATGGAGAAATCCCATCTCTACTAAAAATACAAAACTAGCCGGGTGTGGTGGTGCATGCCTATAATCCCAGCTACTCGGGAGGCTGAGGCAGGAGAATTGCTTGAACCCAGGAGGCGGAGGTTGCAGTGAGGTGAGGTCGCACCATTGCACTCCAGCCTGGGTGACAGAGCAAGACTCCGATTCAAAAAAGAAAAATAAAAAGAAAATTAAAAAAGCATTGGATTGTATTTTTTAGGCGGTGTCTTGTCTTTCTGGTGACACCTGTAGACATGATGTGTCTTAGAGTCAGTGAAATGTTCCCGCTGAGGCCACGGCATTCTCCTGAGGGAATAAAGCCATGCGCAGCATAACGAGGTTTCTGTCAATGACAGACCGCACATCCGACAGTGGCCCCACCGATTATAATGGAGCTAAGACTGCAGTTGCCCAGTGATGTTGTAGCTATCATAATGGAGTGGCTCAAGGCGTTACTCTAATGTTTGTGCTGATGCTGGTGTACCCAGACCTACTTGACCACCAGTCATATAAAAGCATAGCACATATAACTGTGTACAGTACATCATACTTGTCAATGGCAACAGGCAGGACATGGTGGCTCACAGCTATAATCCCAGCACTTTGGGAGGCCGAGGAGGGTGGATCACGAGGTCAGGAGATCGAGACCATCGTGGCTAACATGGTGAAACCCCGTCTCTACTAAAAATTAAAAACAATTAGCCGGGCATAGTGGCGGGCGCCTGTAGTCTCAACTACTCCGGAGGCTGAGGCAGGAGAATACCATGAATCCGGGAGGCGGAGCTAGCAGTGAGCCAAGATCGCACCACTGCACTCCAGCCTGGGTGACAGAGCGAGACTCCATCTCAAAAAAAAAAAAGTAATAATAATAATAATAATGAGAACAGTATTAACAATAGAGAGCTAACAATGCTTGAGCACCTACTACGTGCCAAGAAGTTTTTTTGGTTTTGTTCTGCTTTTGTTTTTTGATTATTCTCACTGTTACCCAGGCTGGAGTGCGGTAGCTCAGTCTCGACTCTCTGCAACCTCCGCTTCTCGGGTTTAAGTGATTCTCCTGCCTCAGCCTCCCAAGTAGCTGGGATTATAGGCACCCACCATGACGTCTGGCTAATTTTTGTATTTTTAGTAGAGACAGGGTTTTGCCATGTTGACCAGGCTGGTCTTGAACTCCTGACCTCAGGTAATCCACCCGCCTTGGCCTGCCAAAGTGCTGGGATCACAGGCGTGAGCCACCGAGCCCGGCCGCAAGAAGTTTTCAGTGTTTTGTATCTCTTAACAAATTTCATTAACACAAGGAGGCAGAGGAGAATTGGAATGGCCTTGTGGAAGGATCTCCCTGGCACCCGCCTCCTCCTTATCCCCCAAGCCTGTAGCCCCTGGGGCCTATTATTAGGGCCCACATCTGGTGACATTTCCCGGACTGATAGTGATCTCTGAAGCTCTTGCTCAAGATTCTTTCCTGGACATTTATCTGCTCCAAAACTCACAGCTAGCTTCCTGCCATTAGCCCCCTACCTTTAACGTGGGCTCGAGGCTGGCTGCTGCCTGGGACTGACGACGGAGCAGAGAAAGCCCCCTCACCTTGCCTCACCCTCGGACACAGCACAAGGTGACAGGGGACTGGGATTTGTTGGGAGGGTCTCAGGGAGCCAGAAGGTAGGAGCCTGGGGACTAGGAGAGTTGAAGGGCACTCTCCAGGGTATACAAAAAGAAGTTGGTGGGCTGGGTGCGGTGGCTCATCCCTGAAATCCCAGCAGTTTGGAAGGCTGAGGCAGGTGGATCACCTGAGGTCAAGAGTTGGAGACCAGCCTGGCCAACATGGTAAAACCCCGTCTCTACTAAAAATACAAAAACTAGCTGGGTATGGTGGCAGGTGCGTGTACTCTCAGTTACTCAGGAGGCTGAGGCAGGAGAATCGCTTGAACCTGGGAGGCGGAGGTTGCAGTGAGCTGAGATCGTGCCACTGCACTCCAGCCTAGGCAACAGAGTGAGACTCTGTCTCAAAACAAAACAAAACAAAACAAAAAAGAGGTGGCAAAAAGGGGCTGAAAGTTCTGGGCCACCTCCTTGGGTGAGGAATGGTCTCATGTCATATGCATGAACTGTGCCTGGTCAGAGGCATTTGACTGTCTTCATCACTGCGGTATCCCCAGCGCTTAGGATAGTGTCTGGCGTATGATATGGGCTCAATGCATAATTTTACACTAAATGAATGAATCCATCCTCAGATGACAAAGGAGAGATTGTCCTCCTTAATGATCACTCGTCAATTATTTATCAAGTGCCTGCTGTGTTCCAGGGGCCAGCGAGGAAGCTACACACCACCCTCGCCTCTAGGGAACCCAGAGATGAATAATGCAGATGGGTGATCACCAAATGATCCAACAAACGTGATCTAATTGCTGCTGCCTGTAACTAGCTCTTTTTTTTTTTTTTTTTTTTTTTTTTTTGGTTGAGGGGAGATCAGAGTCTTGCTCTGTCACCCAGGCTGGAGTGCAGTGGCGCGATCATGGCTCACTCCAACCTCTGCCTCCCGGGTTCAAGCAATATCTCCTGCCTCAGCCTCCCAAGTAGCTGGGATTACAGGCGTGCGCCACCATACCCGGCTAATTTTTGTATTTTTAGTAGAGACGGGGTCTCACCATGTTGGCTAGGCTGGTCTTGAACTCCTGACCTCAGGCGATCCTCCCACCTCAGCTTCCCAGAGTCCTGGGATTACAGGCATGAGCCACCATGCCCAGCCTGTAACCATGTCTTCATAGGAGAGAAGGTCCTATAGGAGGGCCTGATTCATCAAGGTGGCTGGGAAGAGCTTTCGGTAGAAAGTGAAATTTGCACTGAGATCTCAGGAAGGAGTTTAAAAAAAAAAAAAAAAAGCAGAGGAAAGAAAGGGTGCTCCAGGCAGAGGGGCAGCACATGCAAAGGCCCTGGGGTGGGAGGGAGACGAGAGAATCTTGGCAATGGACACAAAGGTAGGGAAGCCGGGATGTGGTGCACAAAGAGGGGGAAGGTGCAAGATAAGTCTGGAGAGGGTGGCAGGTGCCCCAGCCCTCACCAGCGGTGTTGGGGAGACTCATATTTATCCCACAAGCAATGAAGAGCCACCGTGTAATTTTCCAGTTTGAACTGTATTTTTTTTTTTTTTTGAGACAGGGTCTCACTCTGTTGCCCAGGCTGGAGTGCAGTGGCACAATCATGGCTCACTGCAGCTCAACCTCCTGAGCTCAAGTCATCCTCATGCCTCAGCCTCCCAGATAGCTGGAACTACAATGCAAGCCACCCTGTTTAGCTTATTTTTATTTTGTAGAGACAGGGTTTTGCCTTGCCACCTAGACTGGTCTTGAAGCTCTGGTCTCAAGTGATTCTCCTGCCTGGGTCTCCCACAGCGCTGGGGTTACACGGTTTGGGGTTTCAAAGGATCACTCTGGCTGTAGGGTGGTGAGTGGCTGGTAGGAGATGAATATAAAGCTGGGGGCAAGGCACAGTGGCTCACGCCTGTACTCCCTGCACTTTGGGAGGCCAAGGTGCGTGAATCACCTGAGGTCAGGAGTTCAAGACCAGCCTGGCCAACATGGTGAAACCCCGTCTCTACTAAAAATACAAAAATTAGCCAGGCGTGTCCCTGGGGTGCGTCTCAACTACACTACTTAGGAGGGTGAGGCAGGAGAATTGCTTGAATCCGAGAGGCAGAGGTTTCAGTGAACCAAGATTGTACCACTGCACTCCAGCTCGGGCAACAGAGTGAGATCCTTTCAAAAAAAAAAAAAAAAAAGCTGGGGCACTGTGTGCTTGGATGATAGGTCTATGGAGACAGGACATAGTGGACAGAGGCAAGAGGCTTTTTGGAGGCAAAATTGACAGGGCTTTGTGATGAATTGGGTCTGCGTGTTGAGGGAGTAGGAGAGAGAGTTATTCAAGGATTCTACACCCCTATCTCAGATGAGTATACTGAGGCTCGGGGTGCGGGGGAAGCCCTGAGCCTGAGATCACACAGTCATAATCCAGTGTCTCAACTAGAGCTTCGACCTATGCCTGTCTGCTGTGTAAGCTCAAGCTTTCCTCAACCCCAGACCTCTCTTCTCTGTCTGTACCTCACCCTTGGAGGACATTCTCAGGCTCAAAGATGTAAATGGCATCTAAATGTTTTTTTGTGTGTGGGGACAAGGTCTTGTCATGTTGTCCAGGCTCATACAATCTTCCTGCCTCTTTCTCCCAAAGTGCTGGGACTACAGAGGTGAGCCACTGCGCCCGGCTGGCATCTAAATTCTAATGACTCCCACATGCCTGTATCCAGCTAGAAACCCCTCTGTAATTTTTTTTTTTGTTTGTTTTGAGTCTTACTCCGTGACCTAGGCTGGAGTGCAGTGGCGCCATCTTGCCTCACTGCAACCTCCATCTCCTAGGTTCAATGAATTCTCCTGCCTCAGCCTCCTGAGTAGCTGGGATTATAGCCACGTGCCACCACACCCGGCTAATTTTCGTATTTTTAGTAGAGACGGGGTTTTGCCATGTTGGACAGGCTGGTCTCAAACTCCTGACCTCAGGTGATCCACCCACCTTGGCCTTCCAAAGTGCTGGGATTACAGGGGTGAGCCACTGTGCCGGACCCCCCTCCTGTAATCTTGCTGCCAGTATCCAGCTGCCTTAGTGAAGTTTCCCCGGGATGTCTTACAGGCATTTCAAAGGCGAAGTGACCAACCCCGAGCTCCTGGTCTTACCCCAAACCTGAGCTCCTGCTGTCTCCCCTATCCCAGTACAAAGTCCTGCAGTCACCCCGACACTGCTCTCCCTTTCAACTCAAACATCCAGTCCAGCAGCAAATCTAGCCAGCTCCACCTTGACCCAGGAATCTGCTTCCCACCCCCTCCTCTGACATCACCCTGGTCCCCATCTCCATCATTGCCCACCTGGGTTACTGCAGCAGCCTCCTTCCGGCCTCCTGCTTCCATTCCACCCCTCTCAGTCTAGTCTCAACCTTAAAGTCACAGTGATTGTTAAGACCTAAGTCAGATATTTTTCCTCCTCTGCTCAACAGTCTCTTGTAACTCCCATCTCACTCACAGGAAAGGCCAGGAGAGTCTGCACTATGACTCACAGGGTCCTGCTCCATCTGCCCGCTTCCCTCTCTGCCTTCACCTCTCACCTCTCTTCCCATTGGCCACGTGGCTCCAGCCACACCGGCCTCCCTGCTGTTCCTTGAGCATTCCAGGCACCATCCTGACTCAGGACCTTTGCACAAGCTGCTGGTTCTGCCTGAAGGGCTCTTCCTCGATACGTATGTGCCTCACTATTTTGTTATCTCCTCCAAATCTTTGCTCAAATGTTATATTCTTTTTTTTTTTTTTTTTTTTTTTTGACATGGAGTCTTACCCTGTTGCCTAGGCTCGAGTGCAATGGCGTGATCTCGGCTCACCGCAACCTCCGCCTTCTGGGTTCAAGTGATTCTCCTGCCCCAGCCCTCTGAGTAGCTGGGATTAAAGGTGGGCACCTCCACACCCAGCTAATTCTTTGTATCTTTAGTAGAGGTGGGGTTTCACCACGTTGGCCAGGCTGGTCTCGAACTCCTGACCTCGTGATCTGCACCCCTCAGCCTCCCAAAGTGCTGGGATTACAGGCGTGAGCCACTGAGCCTGGCCAAATGTTACATTCTTATTGGGGTCTTCCCTGACCACCCTGTTTAATGTACCAGTGGCCCCTTTCTGTCTCATCCCTCACATTCCCAGTTGTCCTTATCTTGATTTTTTTTTTTTTTTTTTTTGGTGACAGAGACTCACTCCGTCACCCAGGCTGGAGTGCAGTGGCCTGATCTCGGCTCACCACAACCTCCAACTTCCCAGATTCAAGTGATTCTCCTGCCTCAGCCTCCCAAATGCCTGGGATCACAGGTGTGTGCCACCGCGTCTGGCTAATTTTTTTATTTTTATTAGTGACGGGGTTTTGCCATGTTGGCCAGGCTGGTCTCGAACTCCTGACTTCAAGTGATCTGCTCGCCTCGGCCTCCCAGTGTGCTGGGATTACAGATGTGAACCACTGCGCTTGGCCTTACCTTGATCTTTTTCTAAAGAAAACATTTCATGGTTTTCATTTCTTCCTGTTGATATGTGTCACCATTTGAAATTACCTCCTTTCAGCCTAGAGGACTTACTTCCTTAAGCAATTTCTGTGGTCTGTAGGCCATATATTATCTCAGATCTGGCTTACCTGAAAATGCCCTTATTTCACTTTCATTTTTGAAAGATATTTTCACAGAATATAAAATTCTGGATCGACAGACATTTCTGCTGCCAATTTTTTCAAATAGTGGAGTAATTTTTAATATTTTGTCCAGATTTTAATTTTTTTTTTTTTGTCTGTGGGACTATTTGTCTGACAGAGTTACTCTGACATTACCCAAAGTTAAAAGAACCTCCATCTCATTGTTTTTACTTCATTTTTATTGAGACAGGGTCTCGCTTTGTCACCCAGGCTGAAGTGAAATGGCGTGACCGTGGCTCATTGCAGCCTCGAATTCCAGGGCTCAAGTGACCCTCGTGTCTCAGTCTCCCGATTTGCTGGGACTACATGCACGCGTCACCATACCTGACTAATTTTTTTTTTTTTTTTTTGAGACAAAGTCTTGCTCTGTTGCCCGGGCTGGAGTGCAGTGGCACGATCTCGTCTCACTGCAGCCTCCGCCTCCTGGGTTCAAGGGACTCTCCTGCCTCAGCCTTCAGAGTAGCTGGGATTACAGGCACGCACCACCAAGCCTGGCTAATTTTTGTATTTTTAGTAGAGACAGGCGTTTGCCATGTTGGCCAGGCTGGTCTCGAACTCCTGAACTTAAGTGATCCACCAGCTTCAGCCTCCCAAAGTGCTGGGATTACAGGAATGAGCCATTACGCCCATCTCACGGCTAATTTTTAAATTTTATTTTATTTTATTTTATTTTTATTTTTTTGAGACGGAGTTTCGCTCTCATTGCCCAGGCTGGAGTGCAGTGGCACGATCTTGGCTCACTGCAACCTCCGCCTCCCAAGTTTAAGTGATTCTTCAGCCTCATGAGTAGCTGGGATTACAGGTGGCTGCCACCACACCCAGCTAATGTTTTTTGTATTTTTAGTAGAGACGGGGTTTCGCCATGCTGGGCAGGCTGATCTCAAAATACTGATCTCAGGTGATCCGCCTACCTCAGCCTCCCAAAGTGCTGGGATTACAGGCGTGAGCTACTGCGCCCGGCCACAAAAACTTTTAATTATTTATTTTTTGTAGAGACGGTCTCACTATGTTGCCCACCTTGGTTTGGAACTCCTGGCTTCAAGCAATCCTTCTGCCTCAGCTTCCCAAAGTGTTGTGATTACAAGCATGAGCCACCACACCTGGCCCCTCCATTTCATTTATTATTTTTCCATAACATTTGTAGTCTTCTAAAGCAGTATATCATGAATTAATTTATTATATGTATTACACCTGACATCTCCCACTGGGATGTAAGTTCCATGAGGGCTTGTTTTGTTACATGAGTTATCTCTGGTACTTAGAACAATATTATTGTGTCCAGTGAGCTGAGATCGTGCCATTGCACTCCAGCCTGGGTGACATAAGGAGACTCTGTATCAAAAAAAAAAAAAAAAAAGAACAATGTTATTGTGTCATAAAAAGCATTCAGGCTGGGCTCAATGGCTCACACTTGTAATCCCAGTACTTTGGGAGGCTGAGGTGGGAGGATCACTTGAAGCCGGGAGTTCAAGACCAGCCTGGGCAACACAGCAAAACCCCATCTCTACAAAAAAGAATTTAAGGCCTGGCAGAGTGGCTCACACCTATAATCCCAGCACTTTGGGAGGCTGGTGGACGGGTCACGAGGTCAGGGGTTCGAGACCAGCCTGGCCAACATGGTAAAAGCCCGTCTCTACTAAAAACACAAAAATTAGCCAGGCGTGGTGGCATGTGCCTGTAGTTCCAGCTACTTGGGAGGTTGAGGCAGGAGAATTGCTTGAACCTTGGAGGTGGAGGTTGCAGTGAGCCGAGATCATACCATTGCACTACAGCCTGGGTGACAGAGAGAGCAAGACTCTGTGTCAAAAAAAAAAAAAAAAAAAAAAGGTAAAAAAATTAGCCAGGCATGGTGGTTAAGTGCCTGTAGTCCCAGCTATTCCAGGAGGCTGAGGGGGGAGGATCTCTTGAGCCTAGGAGGTGGAGGCTGCAGTGAGCTGTGATTGTACCTTTGCACTCTAGCCTGGGTGACAGAGCATGACGCTGTCTCTAAAAGAATAATAATAATAAGCATTCCATA
The DNA here is from genome assembly GCF_028885625.2 of Pongo pygmaeus. Taxonomy (NCBI): domain Eukaryota; kingdom Metazoa; phylum Chordata; class Mammalia; order Primates; family Hominidae; genus Pongo; species Pongo pygmaeus. The sequence continues at coordinate 56,867,283 of NC_072393.2, forward strand.
AAAATTATGGAATGGAGAAATCATGAATGGGGTCTCGGAGGGGATCAGGGGCTGCAGTGACAGGCAACCTGGGGTCCTGACACTTGATCGCTCTTGTTCCAGGAAGATGAACTCTTCCGGATGCCTGTCTGAGGAAGTGGGGTCCCTCCGCCCGCTGACTGTGGCTGTCCTGTCTGCGTCCTTTGTCGTCGGAGTGCTGGGCAATGGGCTGGTGCTGTGGATGACTGTCTTCCGTATGGCACGCACGGTCTCCACCGTCTGCTTCTTCCACCTGGCCGTTGCCGATTTCATGCTGTCGCTGTCTCTGCCCATTGCCATGTACTATATTGTCTCCAGGCAGTGGCTCCTCGGAGAGTGGGCCTGCAAACTCTACATCACCTTTGTGTTCCTCAGTTACTTTGCCAGTAACTGCCTCCTTGTCTTCATCTCTGTGGACCGTTGCATCTCTGTCCTCTACCCCGTCTGGGCCCTGAACCACCGCACTGTGCAGCGGGCGAGCTGGCTGGCCTTCGGGGTGTGGCTCCTGGCTGCCGCCTTGTGCTCTGCGCACCTGAAATTCCGGACAACCAGAAAATGGAATGGCTGTACGCACTGCTACTTGGCGTTCAACTCGGAGAATGAGACTGCCCAGATTTGGATTGAAGGGGTCGTGGAGGGACACATTATAGGGACCATTGGCCACTTCCTGCTGGGCTTCCTGGGGCCCTTAGCAATCATAGGCACCTGCGCCCACCTCATCCGGGCCAAGCTCTTGCGGGAGGGCTGGGTCCACGCCAACCGGCCCAAGAGGCTGCTGCTGGTGCTGGTGAGCGCTTTCTTTATCTTCTGGTCCCCGTTTAACGTGGTGCTTTTGGTCCATCTGTGGCGACGGGTGATGCTCAAGGAAATCTACCACCCCGGGATGCTGCTCATCCTCCAGGCTAGCTTTGCTTTGGGCTGTGTCAATAGCAGCCTCAACCCCTTCCTCTACGTCTTCGTTGGCAGAGATTTCCAAGAAAAGTTTTTCCAGTCTTTGACTTCTGCCCTGGCCAGGGCGTTTGGAGAGGAGGAGTTTCTCAGTCATCCTGCCCCCGTGGCAACGCCCCCGGGGAATGATGGAAGACTTCAGCTGGAAGCTGGAAGCCGTCTTTCTTAGTTTGCTTGTGGCCTCTTACCTTGACTGGCTTCTAAAACCCAGCCAAATCCTGCCTCTTCTTTCAGGAAGTCTTCCAGCAACCCCTCATCTAAAGCTCTACCTCATCCTGGGTAATTTGTAGACACAGGGTTTCATCATGTTGCCCAGGGTGGTCTCAAACTCCTGAGTTCAAGTGATCCTCCAGCCTCGGCTCCCCAAACTACTGGGATTACAGGTGTGAGCCACAGCACCTGGCCTCCCCTTTTTTGGTAGTAAAACTCCTGTGTTCTAATGAGGCACGTGGTTAACTAGAAAAAAGGAAAGACTACATTTCCCAGTATCCTTTGCATGTAGATACGACCATGTGACTGCTTTCTGACCAATAGGATGTAAGAGGCAGCAATCAGTGTAACTTCCTTGAAGTGCCCTTAAATGGAAGAGGCCTGCCCTCCATTTCCCCATTTCCCCCTTTCTATTGTCCGGAATGCAGATGTATCAGTTAGCTCTTGCTGTGTAACAAAAACCCTCCATGTTTAGAGGCTTAAAAATATAATTTTTTTTTTTTTTTTTTTTTTCTGATGGGGTCTTGCTCTGTTGCTTAGGCTGGAGTGCAGTGGTGTGATCGCAGCTCACTGCCACCTCAATCTCCCAGGCTCAAGTGGTCCTCTCACCTCAGCCTCCTGAGTAGCTGGCATGTGCCACCATGCCAGGCTAATTTTGTATTTTCAGTAGAGATGGGGTTTCTCCATGTTGGCCAGGCTGGTTTCAAAATCCTGACCTTGAGTGATCTGCCCGCTTCAGCCTCCCAAAGTGCTAGAATTACAGGCATGAGCCACCGCACCTGGGCAGAACTACTTCTTTGAATCTTGAGCAAGTGGTGTGACAGCTTCTGGATTGCATGACATTTTTCTTTTGCCTCCACCTAGAGCCAAGGGAATGGCCTGTTGTGACCAGGGACCACTAGGAGTTCAGTTCCCAGAAAGGAGTATTCTTTACATGCATCAGTTTGGTTTTGGGGTGTTTTAAGTAACAGAAAACCTGACTCCAACTGGCTTCAACAATAAGGAAATTTATTAAGTCACTTCACACAAGTTCCAGAGGTTGGCACGTAATTAATAGTTAAGGGGTAGATTCAGCTGTTGCAGGAGAGACACAAAATAACAGTGGCTTCAATAAGCTAGGATTTGAAACCTCCCTTTTCACAACCTGGGTGTAAGCATCTCAGGGCTGGCCTAGGGACTCCCTGGGGACATGGTCGCTTTCCATCAGGGCTGCTGTGGCAGATTACACAAATGGCCCCCGTTCTGCAGACCTTCCTGCATGCGTGCTCCTTAGCAATGTCACTCTTCAGATTTTCCCATCAAGGGGTGGAGTCTCTTTCCTCACACCTGGAATCTAAGCCAGGCTCGTGACTTGCTTTTTGACCCGTAGCTTGAGTACTAGTCAGCAAAGTTCTGAGCCTCCACTTCATACTTCCCTCACTCTTGGAACCCTCCCAACCATCACATGAAAAAGCCAGCCTGCAGGATGATAAAAGCTATGTCTCTAGTAAACATACAAAAATTAGCCAGGCATGGTGGCAGACGCCTGTAATCCCAGCTACTCGGGAGACTGAGGCAGGAGAATCGCTTGAACCTGGGAGACAGAGGTTGCAGTGAAGCAAGATCTCATCACTCCAGGCTGTGTGACTGAGACTCTGTCTCAAAAAAAAAAAAAAAAAAGAAAAAGAAAAGAAAAGAAAAGTAAAAGAAAAAAAAAAAAGCAGCAGCTCTGACTTGCCCTGAGAACTCCACCTCTTGGAGCCTCGGTTGCCCCAAGTCTATAAAATAGAAGCTAGTGTTTCCGTCTTCTGGATGAGGAGAAGATTAAATGACACAGTGACTGAGTGCCAGGAAACACAGACGCACCTTAAAAAAAATTAACTCCTGTGGGAGGCTGAGCGGGGAGGATTGCTTTAGCCCAGGAATTTGAGACCAGCCTGGGCAACATGATGATACCCCATCTGTACAAGAGATTGGCATGGTGACGCATGCCTGTACTACTGGCTACCTGGGAGGCTGAGATAGGAGGATCACTTAAGCCTGGGCTGTGGAGGTTGCAGTGAGCTGAGATCGTGCCACTGCACTCCAGCCTGGGTGACATAGTGAGTCTCTCTCTCTCTCTCTCTCTCTCTCACACACACACAGAGAGAGAGAGAGACCTACCTATTCTGTTGACTAGTGGATCTGATTAAAAACAAATAAACTGGGAAAAATATTATTAAAAAAAAAAACTTGAAAGTGATGAGAAATAGTTCTCCCTTTCATTCCAAATCCTCCATTGTTACTTTTTCCTCACGAGAAAACTGTTACCAGTTCTTTGTGTATCCAACCCACACATAAGCACTTTCTTTCTTTCTTTCTTTCTTTCTTTTTTTTTTTTTTTTGAGACAGAGTCTTGCTCTGTTGCCTAGGCTGGAGTGCAGCAGTGAGATCTCGGCTCACCGCAGCCTCCTGAGGCAGGAGAAGTGATTCTCCTGCCTCAGCCTCCCGAGTAGCTGGGATTACAGACACCCACCATCATGTCCGGCTAATTTTTGTATTTTTGTAGAGACGGGGTTTCACCATGTTGACCAGGCTGGTCTTGAACTCCTGACCTCAGGTGATCTGCCCGCCTTGGCTTTCCAAAGTGCCTGGGATTATAGGCGTGAGCCACCGCATCCAGCACATAAGCACTTTCAACACAAATAGAACATGCCATAGCTATGATTCTACATCGTGAGTATTTTCCAAAGAGTATACCTTTGGGATGGAAATACATAAGATGTCTAGCAAATGACTTTTCAATAGTGGTAGCTAAGTGTTCCCTTATATGTATATACTGTGCACAAAAGTAGTTCCCTAATCCCCTACTGATGAGTTGCTTTGAATTTGATGCAATGATATTTTTGAAATTTTGAAAATTATTCAATAAAACATTCTGAACAATACAAAAATAAAATAGAACTGGAGGAATTCGTTTGATTTATCACCAAGTGAACAACCAGGGAACCGAGTCATAAGACAACGTGGCCACCCCAGGGCTCCCCTCCCACCTCCTCGCCCTCTCTGTCAGTCCTCCATCTCCTTTAAAGATAACTTTTATTTTGTTTTGTTTTGTTTTTTGAGATGGAGTATCCCTCTGTCATTCAGGCAGGAGTGTAGTGGTGTGATCTCAGCTCACTGCAACCTCTGCCTCCCGGGTTCAAGCGATTCTCCTGCCTCAGCCTCCTGAGTAGCTGGGATTACAGGCATGTGCCACCTCATCTGGCTAATTTTTTTTTTTTTTTGTAGTTTTAGTAGAGATGGGGTTTCTCTACGCTGGCCAGGCTGGTCTCGAACTCCTGGCCTCAGGTGATCCACTCGAACTGCCTCAGCCTCCCAAAGTGCTGGGATTACAGGTGTGAGTCTCCCCACCCTGGCCAATATATTTCAATTAAATATACCATCCTCACATTTGGTCAGTCTCTCTCTCCATCTGTCCATGCACTGTAGTACATCCAGTATGATGAGCAGACCAAGACAGGGACATGAGGTCTGGGAAACCCAGGGAGGGAGCCCTCAGCATACCCCCTGAGCTGTATGCTGTGCTGCAAGGGGCACAATGCTCAGCATTACCTCCCAAAAATGTTGAACTGTGTTAAAGTCTGCGCAGGTAGGACGTCATATTTCACCTATTAATTCTTTAGCCTGTATCTTCTAAGAACAAGGGCATTTTCCCTGTAAAATTATAATATTATTATCTCCCTCGAGAACTTTACCATTGGTATTATCTAATAAACAGGCCATATTCAAATTTCCTAACTGTTCCAATAATAAACTTTAGAGCAATTTTTCTTTTGAGTCAGGGTCTTGCTTTGTTGACCGGGCTGGAGTACAGTGGCATGGTCATAGCCCCCTGCAGCCTTGAATTCCTGGGCTCCAGCAATCCTCCTGCCTCAGCCTCCCAAAGTGTTGAGATTACACGTGTGAGCCGCTGCCCTTGGCATGGAGCATTTTTTAAAAAGCAGGATCCTGCAACGATACTCTCTGCCTCTCCTTGCCAAAAAAAAAAAAAAAAAAAAAAAAAAAAAGACTATGCATTAGGTCACAAATAAAACATAGGTTGATTCCCCAAAGCAGAAGTAATACAGGCCATATTCAAATTTAGAAATTAATAACAAAAGATGAAAAAAATGCTTCAATTGCCTCGGACATTGCAAAACACCCTTCTAAATAACATCTGGGTTCAACTGATAATTAAAACTGAAGTTCTACTTCATTTAAAGCACACTACATATAAAAACTTATGGCCAGGCATGGTGGCTCATACCTGTAATCCCAGCACTTTGGGAGGCCGAGGCAGGCAGATCACCTCTGGTCAGGAGTTCGAGACCAGCCTGGCCAACATGGTGAAACCCCATCTCTACTAAAAATACAAAAATTAGCCAGGCATGGTGGTGCACGCCTGTAGTCCCAGCTACTCGGGAGGCTGAGGGAGGAGAATCGCCTGAACCCTGGAGGCAGAGGTTGCAGTGAGCTGAGATCGTGCCACTGTACTCCAGCCTGGGTGACAGAGGAAGACTCTGTTTCAAAAATAAATAAATAAATAAATATTTTTAAAAAATCTTATGAGATGGGGCCAAAGCTGTGCTCAGAAGAAAATCTATAGCTTATTTGTTTTGTTGTTGTTGTTGTTGTTGTTGTTTATTTGAGACAGAGTCTCACTCTGTCACCCAGACTGGAGTATGGTGGCACCATCGCTCACTGTAGCCTCAACCTTCCAGGTTCAAGTGATCCTCTCACCTCAGCCTCCCCAGTATCTCCACCATGCCCTGTTATTTGTTTTATTTATTTATTTATTTATTTATTTATTGGTAGAGATGGGGTCTTTCTATGTTACCAAGGCTGATCTCAAACACCTGAGCTCAAGCCATCCTCCTGCCTTGGCCTCCCAAAGTGTTGAAATTACAGGTGTGAGCCACTGCACCCAGCCTTTAATTTAATTGTAATTAGAAGAGAGAGAGAGAGAGAAGGTCCGAGAGGAAATTAGCGAAGCAAACAATTCAGGAAGAAAAAAAACAACTATAAAATAGCACACTAAAAGTTGAAAGAAAGCATTCATAGAGATTAGAGGGAATTAATTTAAAGTAACAAATTGTGGACAATAGTAAGAAGCTGGTTCTTTGGAAGGAAAAATACTCTTCCATGTTCTCTCTCTCTCTCTCATGTGCGCACACAGGTACACACACAAAAAACCAACAATAATATTCTTTTACATATTTGTTTGTGTACTTTTGTGAATGCTTCAAGAAGGCAGAAGAGCACAATGGGACACAAGTTGCTTCCACTCTCTGTGCCTCAGTTTCCACCAATGTAAAATGGGGATAATGGCAGTAGCTCCCTGAGAGGGTCGCTGTGAGGATGACTTGCGTTGCCGTGGGTGGGGCGCTTGGCTCCGTGCCTGGCACCGAGGAGGTGCGATGTGTTTGCTGTGATCAGTATCATCCTCTGTTGCATAAATTCCTCCTGGGGAACTGCCGGGTTAGAGGGCGGGTTCGATGTCGCAGACGCCGCCGCGAGCGCTCTGCAAGCCTGTTTCCCACGGCTTCGCCAACGCAGCAACCGCCAAGTCAGCCTCTTTGATCTCTGCCTTCTCAGAGGAGAAAAGTGGGATCCCGGGGAGGTTTTTAATTTGCATTGATTTTCTAATGAATGCGGTTCAGCCTTCTTCCAAGGAAGCTCTGCGGTTTTCAGAGCCGGCTGCAGGATCCTCCCTGGGGAGACGTGGTCTTTGCTGGGGCAGAGCCAGGCGCGGTGGTGGAGGTGGGTTTGAGTCTCGGGGAGCGCGCGGGAGCTGGGCACGGCCCCGTGCTTGAGAGGATCTGGCATTTTCCTGGGCAGACTCGGCGAGAGAGTCGTGGAAGGTGAGTTAAGCCTCCGGATTATACTCTGCCAAACAGGGACTAAAAATCCGTATCCAATAGAATTGCTAAGACAGCTGAAGACTGCGATTCACGCCTTCGTCCCTTAAATAATGACAGCTCACAGGTATTGATCGTGACCTAAGTACCAGGCCCTGTCCAGAGCTTTCTAAACGTGTGAACTCTCAAAGTCAGCATCACAACCCTGAGGGCGGTGCTGCGATTATTCCCGTGGTACAGAGGAGGAAACTCGAGGCTCAGAGAGGTAAAGTCATTTACCGAAGGTCACACAGCTGGCTGGGCACGGTGGCTCACGCCTGTAATCCCAGCACTTTGGAAGGCTGAGGTGGGCGGATCACCTGAGGTCAGGAGTTCGAGACCAGCCTGGCCAACATGATGAAACCCCCGTCTCTGCTAAAAATACAAACATTAGCCGGGTGTAGTGGTGCATGCCTGTAAATGCCAGCTACTCTGGAGGCTGAGGCACGACAATTGCTTGAACCCGGGAGGCTGAGGCTGCAGTGAGTCGAGATCGTGCCACTGCACTCCAGCCTGGGCGACAGAGTGAGACTCCGTCTTAAAAAAAAAAAAAAAAGAAGAAGAAGGTCACAAAGCAAGTAAGTGTAGGATGGGAACTTGACCGGTCTGACTCCATTAATCCATCCAGTTATGTTTACCGAGCGCCTGTCTGGTGAAGGTCACTGTTTTTGGCGTGGGAGAAAGGCAAAGAAGACAAAGATACCTACCTTTGAAGGACTAGCATTCTAGGGGGTAGCACTGACGTGCCAGGGGGAGGGGCTAGCATTTAGGGGGAGTGGATAACTTTAGGAGGCGGGGCTAAAATTCCAAAGGGAGAAACTGATCTTCCAGGGAAAGAAATTGACATTCAGAGGGGAGGGACTAACATCCCAGGGGAGGAGCTAATATTCCAGGGAGGAGGAGCTAACATTTCACGAGGAGAGGCTAATATTTTTAGTACAATTACACACTGTTAATCACTACCTCTGTTTCTAACATTTTAGGGTAATTGCATGCTCTTAATCACTACCTCTGTTTCTCTCAGGCAATAAAGGAGGGGCCAACCTTTATGAGGAAGGGGGTAACATGCCAAGGGGAGGAACTGACAATCCGTGGGGAGAAATGGACATTCTAGGGGGAGGAGCTAACAATGAGGAGGGGCTAACATCGCAGGAGAGAAATTGACATTTCAGAAGGGAGGCGCTAACATCGCAGGAGAGAAATGGACATTTCAGGGGGAGGAGCTAACACTGCAGGGGAGAAATTGACATTCAGGAGGAGGGGCTAACATTCAAATAAGGGTGCTAACATTCAGTGGGAGAGGCTAACATTACAGGGGAGAAACTGACATTTCAGGGCAGGGCTGACACTCTCTATCCTGCAGAGCCTACAGCCTCTGCCTCCTTGCTATACCCTGTCCCTACAAGTGTTGGCTGAGCTCATAGTAGGTGCAAATCTCTGCCACCCTGGGGATTTAAACGTGCCTGAAAAGAATGGAGTCTCTGCCCTCATAGAGCTCGCAGCCTGGGGGCAGACAGTTCTGAACGGAATGATTCCACAGAAAGACATTCACCTCCCAGGCAGGAGAGGTAATTACGCGCTCTTAATCACTACCTGTTTCTCTCAGGCAATACGGGAGGGGAGGCGGCGCCCCCATCGTGGCCTTGTTTGAGGTGTTCCCAGCCGTAGGAGACAGACAGACTGTCATCAAGTGTCGGAAAATAGCTGTCATGGGAATCCTCACCTCCTGACACCTTCCCAGTCCCGTGCTCCCGAAACCCTCCCGCGTGGCTGCAGAGTTGTAGGTTCTGCTCCTGTTGACGGGCAACCCCGTAATCTCCAATGCTCACGGCAGCTCTGCTGGGGCACAGCAGCTCCTGGGGACCAAGGTCCCAGCCAGGACGTGGATGTCAGGGCCGAGACTGGAATGTAGAACCGTGGGAGTCCAGAGCCCAGGTCCTTCCCCACGCACCACCAGATGTGGTGTGGGTTTCCTGGTTTCCAAGAACGGAAACCAGGAAACCACGTGGAATAAAAGGAAAAGGCGGGGGAGTGACAGCCACACCTAATGTCTCCGCACCACGGTGGGGGATTTTTGTCTGTTCCCTTTGCTGCTGTGTCCCCCGTGCCTGGGATGTGGCCAGTGCTGAACGATACCCCTTTGCACATATACAGTCTCACGCTGATTGATCTGGGTTTACTAAGTGTCAGTGATTCACTCCCTTGAAAATGGGGGCCGCTGTGTGACTCCCATTGTGGTCGTAGGTTCTGGGGACCCCCAGAGGAGTCAGGCCCAGACCCTGATCTCAAAAACGCCTCAGAGGCCGGGTGCAGTGGTTTACGCCTGTAATCCCAGCACTTTGGGAGGCCGAGGTGGGTGGACCACTTGAGGTCAGGAGTTCAAGACCAGCCTGGCCAACATGGTGAAACCCCATCTCTACTAAAAATACAAAAATTAGCCAAATGTGGTGGCGGCCGCCTGTAATCCCAGCTACTCGGGAGGCTGAGGCAGGAGAATTGCTTGAACCCGGGAGACGGAGGTTGCAGGGAGCCGTGATCGTGCCACTGCACTCCTGCCTGGGTGATTGAGACTCTGTGTCAAAAAAATAAATAAATAAAATAAGAGCAGGGATTTTCCATCCAGTTTGTACCTGAAACAGTTTCCGGTTGAGAGTCAGTGCTCAGTAAACATCACTGACTGAATGGATGGGTGGGAGTGAGGGAGGGTCCCCATGCCCTTTGTGGTAGGTGGATTAATGGCCCTCAAAATGTCCACATCCTAATCCCCAGAACCTGTGACTGTGTCATACCACATGGCAAAGGGAAATTAAAGTTACCAATGGAATTAAGGTTGCTTTCTTAACACAGGGAGATCAGCCTGGGTTATCTAAGTAGGCCTAACATAATCACAGGGCTTAAGTCAGGGGTGTCCATTCTTTTGGCTTCACTGTGCCAGATTGGAAGAAGAAATGTCCTGGGCCACACATAAAATACATTAACACAATAGCTGACGAGTTAAAAAAAATTACAAAAAAATCTCCTAATGTTTTAGGAAGCTGTACTAATTTTTCCTGGGCCACCTGCAGCCTGTGGGCCACAGATTGGACAAAGTTGCTTTAAGTAGAAGAAGGAGGCACACAGGTGAGAGTGAGGGAGCGATCTGAAGATCCTATCTAGATGGCTTTGAAGATGCAGGAAGGGGCTGGGCGCAGTGGCTTACGCCTGTAATCCCAGCACTTTGGTAGGCCGAGGTGGGCGGATCACCTGAGGTCAGGAGTTCGAGACCAGCTTGGCCAACACGGTGAAACGCTGTCTCCACTAAAAATACAAAAATTAGCCGGGCGTGGTGGTGCACACCTGTAATCCCACCTACTTGGGAGGCTGAGGCAGGAGAATCACTTGAACCCAGTAAGTGGAGGTTGCAGTGAGCCGAGATCATGCCACTGCACTCCAGCCTGGGCAACAGAGTGAGACTCCATCTCAAAAAAAAAGAAGATACTGGAAGGGACCTCGAGCCTTGAAAATGTGGGCAGGGCCTTGAGCCAGGAAATGTGGGTGTCCTCTAGAACCTAGGAAAAGAAAGGAAACAGGTTCTCCTTTAGAGCCCAGCAAGACCTATTTAGGACTTCTGACCACAACTAAATTTAAGGTAATTTGTTACAGCAGCAAGAGGAAACTAATTACACTATTTTATTTACTTATTAATTTATCTATTTATTTTTATTATTATTTTTTGAGACAGAGTCTCTCTCTGTCACCCAGGCTGGAGTGCAGTGACATAATCTTGGCTCACTGCAACCTCCATCTCCTGGGTTCAAGTGATTCTCCTGCCTCAAGCTCCCGAGTAGCTGGGATTACAGGTGTGTGCCACCATGCCCGGCTAATTTTTGTATTTTTCATAGAGATGGGGTTTCACCATATTGGCCATGCTGGTCTCAAACTCCTGACCTCAGGTGATCCACCTGCCTCCCAAAGTGCTGGGATTACAGGCGTGTGCCCCTGCGCCTGGCCTGCTCTCACAAAGTCTCTATGTTAAAGCATCGAGAGGAGGCGGGGATGCAGACAGACAACACTATACAGAAATTTCAAACAATGCAGGATCAGAAGTGCTCTGAAGGGGAGAAAAGGAGGGTTAAGGGGCGAGCAGGTGCTGAGGAGCTGCCGCTTTACACAGCGTGGTCACAGAAGGCTTCTCAGAAAACGCTGCCTTTGGCCAAGTGCAGTGGCTCACGCCTGTAATCCCAACACTTTGGGAGGCCGAGGCGGGCGGATCACCTGAGGCCAGGAGTTTAAGACCAGCCTGGCCAACATGGTGAAACCCCATCTCTACTAAAAATACAAAAAAAAAAAAAAAAAATTTGCTGGGCGTGGTGGCACATGCCTATGATCCCAGCTACTCAGGAGGCTGAGACAGGAGAATCGCTTGAACCCGGGGGGTGGAGGCTGCAGTGAGCTGAGATTGCGCCATTGTACTCCAGCCTGGGTGACAGAGAGAGACTCTGTCTCAAAAAAAACCAAAAAAACAAAAAAACAAAGCTGCTTTTGAGCAGAGACCTGAATGACATGAGGCAGCCAGGGGGTTCCGTAAGGAAGGGTACTCCAGGTAGGCGTAAAGGCTGAGAGGTGGGAGAGTGCTGGATGTACTGAGGAACAGGGAGGAGGCCTGAGGGATCCCGTTGGGAGGATCCAGTATGGCGATGTCTGCGGCGTGCCGTGTTACTCACTCCTGAATTGCTGAAGGAGCCTTGGCCCTCCACCTGAGGAAACTGGGCTCAGAAAGCTGTGTGAGGAATCGGGTGGCACGGGGGCTGAAGTATGGCCCCCTGAAGGATGGCCAGAGGGTAGGCCATCTGCGGACTCCTAGTATAGTGCTCTTCCAGCAGTCCTGGCCATCTCTACTTTGGAGAACCAGCCTGAGGTTCTGCGTCTCTTTCTCAGTCTTTGGGCTTTAGCCTCTTCTTCCTCCTGGTCTGTCTCCAGATCATGAGCTCCCTATGCATATATGTCTGGAAGCTCCCTGCAGGCCTCCGCCTGAGCTGGGTGATATTGGGGACTCAGATATGAATCAGCCCTTGGAGGGCTCCCAGGCTGTTCATGACATACATAGGGCACATTCATTTCCGTCCTAGAGGGATCAAGGGGGTCAGGGGAGGGAAAGAGGTTGTAGGAGGACTCTACCTGGAAAGTCAGAGAGGGCTTCCTGGAGGAGGGGACAATTGAATTGGGAATTGATGTATGAGTAGGAGTTTGCCAGATGGAAATGGAAATACATTCATTCACTCATTCATTTACAGACATGTCCTGGGGCCTCGTGGGGTTTGATTGTGCAAGGATCATTCATTCATTCATTCATTCAATATGTGTCTGGGCAGGATAATGCAACACTTAAGACTGCAGATCCTAGAGTCGGTCCACCTGGATCTCTTTCTCAGTTGTGGCCCAGTTACTTGACCCTGTTCTATGCCTCAGTTTTCCCCTTGATAAAATGAGGACAGCAATAGTATCTTCCTCACAGTGTTCTTGGAATAAATGACAATGGTGCATGTAAACGTGATAACACACTGCTCTGTACATAGTAGATACTTAGTTCCCACCCTTGGTGCGGGCTGAACTAACTCTCAGAGACCCTTTATACAAGGAAGGTGATACCAGACCCAGCCTGATGGGGTGATTGGTGGTTAGAGAAGGGGTTCCAGGGAAGATGGCACCCAGTAGGGTTTTGAAGGATGAGTAGGAGTTTGCCATCTGCAGCGATGGGATAAAACAAGCTACTCTAGGATGAAGAAACAGCAAGGACAAAGGCTGCGTGTATGCAAGAGTGTGTGAAACTGTGTGGCTTGTTCTAGGAACTGCAGAGCAGAAAGAAGGGAAGTGGTAAGCTAGGAGGCTGGTGAAGTGGGTGGGGCCACAACCAGCAGGGCTGCAAATGCCAGGCAAAGGGGCTGGGACCTTATCCTGGGAGCAACGGTAAGACAGCCCTTGGGGGAATAAATGAGTCCTTCCGCTTTCAGAGGAGGAAGCTGAGGTCCATGTTCAGACCCTGCTTGGCAGCCTCTCTGATCTCCAGCCAGGACCCAGCTCCCACTTCCTCTTCTCTCCACTGGGGAGCTGCCCACATGGTCCCTCTTCGGGTCTTCTGGGGAAGACCAGGCCACCAGCTCCTGCTCAGAAGCCCTTGAAGACACCTGCTCCCCATCTTCCAGTGAATTCCGGACACGAGGGAGCAGAGGCATACACTGAGGCCCACAGACAGAGCAGGATCTGGGTGTGAGCCCCCTGAGCTGACATCGAGCCTCTGAAGTCTCACGGATGTGAGTTTGAGTCCAGGCTTGGTCTCGGCTTTGCGGTGGGATGTAGAGTAAGTGAATCCCTCTCTCTGAACCTGAGGGGTGCAGCTGTGCAGGGTAGCCACCTCGTGGGGCTTTGAGGCTGAAGAATGCAGGTTTCCCGGGAGGATGAAGCAGAGCAGCAGAATTTAAGGGAGTGAGGCGGGAGAGAAGGGCTAGCTGTTTGATGGACGGGGACTTTGTCCAGGACCACTGGGGTGCCATGGGAAGGTTATGAGCCGAGGAGAGGCAGGCCAGCTCTGAAGCCACGTGAGGATGGACTGGAGCAGAGAGACTGGAGGCAGGGAGGCCAGGAGGAGGATGGGCTATCGTAAAGGGGATAGAGGGGAGGCGATGGGGCAGAGTCAGTCGGAAGAGAAAGAACGGGGAGAGGATGGTGCCAGGGTCTGGGCGGCTGGTGGGGTCATCCCTGAGGCGAGGGACCTGGCCGGGTTGTGGGAATGGCAGTGGGACGGGCTAACCTGGAGGCATGTGGGTCCCAATAGCATCGTCCAACCATGGAGGACCCTCCAGAGACACGGCAGGTGGCACCCCCTGCAGCCCTGTGCCTGCCTTCCTCCTCCTCTCCTCCCTGGCTGCTATCCCCTCGTACCTCCTGGACGTGGCCAGCCACAGCCTGGTGATCTGGGCCGCAGGGCCCCTCCTGCCTCCTCTGCTGTCCCCCATCTGGTTCGGCCACGAGGCCACAGCCGACGCCATCTTCACCGCCCTCCTGCCACTGACCCTCACCTGGACGCGCTCTGGCTGGCTCCTGGGTGGTGCCTTCTGCCACCTGGACCCCAGCCTGGCCTCCCTGACCTTCGATGCCAGCGGCTGCCTGCTGACCCAGGCCGCCGCCACCCACCACATTTCTGGGCTGTGGCCCTCCTGGGTGCAGTGTTCTGGGCCGGTGCATTCTGGCTCCTTCTGCTGGGCCTGGGCGGGCCAGCCTTGCACACCTTGGGGGACCAGGTGAACCCGGCAGTTCCCACTAACAGGACACTAGCTGGGGAGCCACCCAGCTGCCGCCAGGACTGCAGGGATTCCCCAAGTTGAATCAGCTGGTGTTTGGCTTTGGGGTGACTCTGGGGGTGCCGGGCGCCTTCCACAGCCTCCTGAGGGCCCAGCTGCATCACGCCAGGCTCACGGGGTGGCCAGAGCTGCTGGGCGAGCTGGGGGCATCGGGGGCCATGCTGTTTTTCTGCTGGTTTCCCTTCTCCTGCTGGTGCTGCTGAGGCTGCTGGGCGCAGGGGAGGTTGGGATGGAACTGGGGGATGTGTGGGTGTTGCTCAGACCCCTGGGTTCACCTTGGCGGGGGCCTGCACCTGCCTCAACCCTTTGCTCTACATGTGTGGGGACCAGGCCTTCAGGCGGCCGCTGGGCCAGGCCCTCTGGTCCTGCCAAGGGGGAGGGTCTGAAGACGCAGAGGTGGCAGTGGGCGCGGGGGATGGGGCCCTCGGTGACCTGTGAGGACCTGAAGGAAAATTCCTGGGGAGTTAGGGAGGGTGTGTGGGGAGGGGGCAGCCCCCCATGTCAACCTCCAGATAATGTGAGACGCTGAGCTGAGAGAAGCCAGAGATGATGGGCAGGGCAAGGAGGCAGAAAGACAGAGGAGCAGGGAGGCGGACAGAGACCCAGAGAGAGAGGGGGACGGAGACCCAGAGAGAGAGGGGGACAGAGACCCAGAGAGAGAGGGGGACGGAGACCCAGAGAGAGAGGGGGACGGAGACCCAGAGAGAGAGGGACAGAGACCCAGAGAGAGAGGGGGACAGAGACCCAGAGAGAGAGGAGGACAGAGACACAGAGAGAGAGGGGGACAGAGACTCAGAGAGAGAGGAGGACAGAGACACAGAGAGAGAGGGGGACAGAGACCCAGAGAGAGAGATAGAGACCCAGAGAGAGAGGGGGACAGAGACCCAGAGAGAGAGGAGGACAGAGACCCAGAGAGAGAGGGGGACAGAGACCCAGAGAGAGAGGGGGACAGAGACCCACAGAGAGAGGGGGACAGAGACCCAGAGAGAGAGAACAGAGACCCAGAGACAGGGGGACAGAGCCCCAGAGACAGGGGGACAGAGCCCCAGAGACGGGGGACAGAGCCCCAGAGAGGCAGGGAGAGCCCCAGAAAGAAAGCGGTAAGGCTGAAGAGGCGACGCCAGGAGCAGGAGCAATGTGGCCAGGAGGGAGACACACAGAGGCACAGAGGGGAGCGGAGAGAGCGGCCAGGCTTCTGGGAGGGGCAAGTGGGACACGGAAAAGGCCAAAGAGGCCAAGACTCAGGGAGAGACAGAAACACGGGGCACTCTAGTGAGAGACGGAAACACGGGGCACTCTAGTGAGAGACGGAAACACGGGGCACTCTAGTGAGAGACGGAAACACGGGGCACTCTAGTGAGAGACGGAAACACGGGGCACTCTAGTGAGAGACGGAAACACGGGGCACTCTAGTGAGAGACGGAAACAGAACCGGCGCTGGAGGATGGGAGAAGAGGAGAATCACCACTGAACAGGACAGACACAGCGACACACAGACAGAATGACAGAGACTGACAGAGCAGGTAGCCAGCTTTGAGAGAGCGAGGCAGGGGCCTGGGTGGAAAGCCTGGAATGCAGACGTGGCCTACGAATTCGGCAAGTGGAACGAGGGTGACCAACCGCTGTGGCTGTCCCAGGACAGCAATTCCTGAGATGTGGGACAGCCAGTGCTGAAGCCAAATAGTTGTGTGCAAACAGAGCTTGCTGGTCCTCGCATGTGGGACAGAATGAGGGACAGGAGCAGGCCACCGGCTTTTCTGGTTCCTGAAGGAGTCTGTTGTGAAATACGCAAGTGCCTTCTGACCATGCGCACCAGGCCCTCTGCCCTGGGGAACAATGTGCTTCACCTTCCTTCGTTTTCAAGCTGCTGAATGTTTCCAAACTAAAAGGTAAATTTGGCTCCATGTTTTGAGTCTTTGATGTATCCACGGAGCTCCCTCTGAAATGCACTCAGCTCCAAGAAGAGGAAAATCGACCTCTTCGTCTTCTGGGAACACATTACAGCGAGGGCTCTTGACCCTGGCTCCACAGCACAATCTCTGGGGAGAGCTTTTAAAATAAAATCGATGCCCAGGCCCCATCCCCAGACCTTGTGGTTTAAGTGGTCCAGGGTGGAGCTCGGCTCTGGGAATTTCAAAACCTCCCCAGGGATTTCTGTGGGCAGCTGGGCTGAGACCCATCTATCTGTGGTTGTGAAAATACAACCTTGGGCCAGGCATGGTTGCTGACGCCTATAATCCCAGCACTTTGGGAGGCTGAGGCAGGCAGATCACTTGAGGTCAGGAGTTCGAGACCAGCCTGGCCAACATGGTGAAACCCCGTCTCTACCGGAAATACAAAAGAAAAAAAAAATGCAAGCATGGTGGCTCAAGCCTGTAATCCCAGCACTTTGGGAGGCCAAAGCAGGTGGATCACCTGAATTAAGGAGATCGAGACCAGCCTGGCCAACATGGCGAAACCCTGTCTCTACTAAAAATACGAAAATTAGCCGAGTGTGGTGGTGCACACCTGTAATCCCAGCTACTTGGGAGGCTGAGGCAGGAGAATCGCTTGAACCCAGGAGGTGGAAGTTGCAGTGATCCAAGATCTTGTAACTGCACTCCAGCCTGGGTGACAAAGCAAGATTCCATTTCAAAAAAAAAGAAAAGAGAAAAAGAAATACCAAAAAAATTACCCGGGTGTGATGGCACCTGTAATCGCAGCTACTCAGGAGGCTGAGACAGAGAATCGCTTGAACCCAGAAGGTGGAGGTTGCAGTGAGCTGAGATCGCGCCACTGCACTCCAGCCTGGGCGACAGAGCGAGATTGCGTCTTAAAAACAAAAAAAAAACAAAAAAAAGAAAAAGAAAATACAACCTTGATAGCTCCCAGAGGACTGAGAAAGGCAGCACTGAGTGGTTCAAACCCTGGGGTGTGGATGGGAACTTGGGGTGAAAACACAAAGACCAGCTTTGTTGTCAGTATTTGTTAGTGGTGATGTGGGTGCTGTGGTTCATGCCTGTAATCCCAACACTTTGGGAGACCATGGTGGGAGGGCTGTTTGAGACCAGGAGTTCAAGACCAGCCCGGGCACCATAAAAAGACCTCATCTCTACTAAAAAAAAAAAAAAAAGCCAGGCATAGTGGCGTGCACCTGTGGTCCCAGCTGCTAGGGAGGCTGAGGGGGAAGGATCCCTTGAACCCAGGAGGTAGAGGCTGCTGTGAGCCATGATCGCGCCACTGCACTCCAGTCTGTGTGACAGAGTGAGACCCTGTCTCAAAAAAAAAAAAAAAAAAAAGAAAAGAAAAGAAAGAAAAAAAAAAGAAAACTGAACTGTTGCACAAATGTAAGGCTTGATGTTATGTTCTTACACGTACTGTCAACTCCTTAAGGGTGGGAATGGTGTCTTTTTTTTCCTGCTCCCTCCACGGCATCCCCCACCCCCAACCTGTGCTCAACAAATGAATGGGTGTAGAGATGACATCGTAAAACACACTGCACGGTAACTTGCATGGTGGCTTAGCAAACAAGAGGTGCTTAATAAATGGTAGCTAAAACGACAACAAAAATTGTTTCCCAAACATTGACAGCCAAGCCCCAGCTGGGGGTTCAGCAGAGGTCAGATGCTGTTCAGAGCAACCCCACCCTGAAGCTCCCTGTCACAGCTGGGAAGGAGGGGAGGCAAAGTCGGGGCAGCAGACAGGAGAGTCTGACTTTGCTTAGTGTTCAAGGAAGCCTCAGGCGAGAGGTAGGGAAGTGACACAAAACAGACATGGGAGGCCGGGCACGGTGGCTCCTGCCTATAATCCCAGAACTTTGGGAGGCCAAGGCGGGCGGATCACCTGAGGTCAGGAGTTCGAGACCAGCCTGGCCAACATGGTGAAACCCCGTCTCTACTAAAAATACAAAAATCAGCTGGGCGTGGTGGCGGGCACCTGTAATCCCAGCTACTAGGGAGGCTGAGGCAGGAGAATCGCTGGAACCTGGGAGGCGGAGGTTGCAGTGAGCCAAGATCGCGCCACTGCACTCCAGCCTGGGTGACAGAGCAAAACTCGGTCTCAAAACAAACGAAGACATGGGAAAGGGCATTCCAGGCTGGGACCCAGCAGTGCAAATGTGTGGTGCTGCGTTTGGGACTATCTACGAATTCTCTGTGGCCAAGATTACACCAGGGTGGGCATGGGAGGTGGGTGAGATTTTTTTTTTTAAGCCTGGAGGGGGTCAGGTTACATGCAGCCTCCAATGCTCAGTGGAGGGCCTGGGATTCTTATCTTGGGTGGGGGTGCAGGGCCACTGGAGGGCTGTGAGGAGAAAGGGACAGGGTCAGCTCTGGGTACAGGAGGACCCCTCTGAGGACTGGAGGAGAGAGAGAGAAGGCTGGGGTGAGGGTCCAGCAGGGGAGGAAGCCCAGGCAGGGAGGAGGGAGGAAGCGGCCAGGACCCCCACCCAGGTCTCAAAAAATTGTGGTTTTGAACGAGACTCTGTCTCAAAAACAAACAAACAAATAAACAAACAATTGTGGTTTTGCCAAAACCAACGTTTATTTCTTGCTCTCAACCCCTAAGGCAACCAATTTCTGGCTGAGAAAATAGTGCAACACCGCCTCTATGTGGTTATTTGGAGTTTTGCAGCCAAGAACTGGAAAGTAAAGCCAGCCTCCAAATCGGGAAGCTTTTGAGAACTTCAGGAGGGCACTACTGCCACTGACGCTAAAACATTAGCCTAAAATGTTGGTGATCCACAAAAATTCTATTAATTTGAGATAAAATTATAGTGCGACTATGAATGTTTATTACTGAAATTTGTGGCCAAGCGCGGTGGCTCACACCTGTAATCCCAGCACTTTGAGAGGCCGAGGCGGGCAGATCACCAAGTCAGGAGTTCAAGACCAGCCTGGCCAACACAGTGAAACTCCATCTCTACTAAAAATACAAAACTTAACCAGGCGTGGCGGCGGGTGCCTGTAGTCCCAGCTACTTGGAAGGCTGAGGCAGGATAATTGCTTGAACCTAGGAGGTGGAGGTTGCAGTGGGCCGAGATTGCACTATTGCACTACAGTCTGAGTTTAACAGAGCGAGACTCCATCTCAAATAAAATAAAATAAAAAGAAATTTGTGAGGCCGGGCACAGTGGCTCATGCCTGTAATCCCAGCACTTTGGGAGGCCAAGGCGGGCGGATCACCTGACATTGGGAGTTCGAGACCAGCCTGACCAACATGGAGAAACCCCATCTCTACTAAAAATACAAAATTAGCCAGGCATGGTGGCGCATGCCTGTAATCCCAGCTACTCAGGAGGCTAAAGCAGGAGAATTGCTTGAACCCGGGAGGTGGAAGTTGCGGTGAGCTGAGATTGCACCATTGCACTCCAGCCTGGGCAACAAGAGCAAAACTCTGGGAAGGAAGGAACGGGGGGGAAGGGGGCAGGGGAGGGGGGAGGGGAGGGAAGAGGGGAGGGGAGGAGAGGAGGGGGGAGGGGAGAGGGGAGAGGGGAGGGGAGGGGAGAGGGGAGAGGGGAGGGGAGGGGAGAGGGGAGGGGAGAGGGGGAGGGGAGGGGAGAGGGGAGGGGGAGGGGAGGAGGGGAGGGAGGGGAGGGAGGGGAGGGGAGACGGGAGAGGGAGGGGAGGGGAGGAGGGGAGGGAGGGGAGGGGAGGAGGGGAGGAGAGGAGGGAGGGGAGGGAGGGGAGGGGAGACGGGAGAGGGAGGGGAGGGGAGAAGGAGGGGAGGGATGGAAGGGGAGGGAGGGGAGGGATGGAAGGAAATTTGTTGGGCTTTTTCAGGAAAACCTAGCACATACAGTCAACCCTACTCCAAAGCTGGCTTTTCAGATATTGAGCTGAAATGAAATTGCTTTTGACTAGATGAGAAGGTAGGTGAAATGCAGCTGAAGGTGGAAGTGTCCCCCAGGGCATTGACCTGAGGATGCTGGAGACAGAGGCAGGGGGTGGGGGAAGGGCACTAAGCAAGGGGGCTGCTATCGAACTGCCTATGGGGGCGGGTCTGCACACTTTTATAGGAAGGGACATTGCTGGTGGGTGTTGAAGGTTAAATAGGAGTTTGTTAAGAAGAGAAAAGAGGCTGAGCACAGTGGCTCACATCTGTAATTCCAACACTTTGGGAGGCTGAGGTAGGAGGATTGCTTGAGGCCAGGAGTTAGAGACCAGCTTGGGCAACATACTGAGACCCTGTCTCTAAAAAAATTAAAAAGTTAGCTGGGCATGGTGGTGAACACCTACAGTCCCAGCTACTCAGGAGGCCGAGGCAGGAGGACTGCTTGAGCCTGGGAGTTCAGGGTTGCAGTGAGCTATGATCATACCACTGCACTCTAGCCTGGGCAACAGAGTGAGATCTCATCTCAAAAAGAAAAAAATTAAAAAAAAAAAAGAGGAAGATGTGTTGATACAGTATGACAGTGATGAGGAAGATGATGATAACTACAGACCCGCTGCAGCTGACAAAGTGCATTCACATTTTGGACATCAGGCTGCCCTGGCTGTGGTTTTCTGAGGCCCACTGGACAAAGATTTTCGCCTTTGTTTGATGGAGAAGAAATCGGGGGATCAAGGGAAATAACAAATCCGAGTACACAGCAGCCTGTGTTGGTGCCGGGTGCTCAATCTGCCCTGCTCTTTCTTC
Organism: Pongo pygmaeus; assembly: GCF_028885625.2. Classification (NCBI taxonomy): domain Eukaryota; kingdom Metazoa; phylum Chordata; class Mammalia; order Primates; family Hominidae; genus Pongo; species Pongo pygmaeus. Next base: position 56,888,308 of record NC_072393.2, read on the forward strand.
CCGCTGTGCCCTTATACCCAGAGTTGAAATGTTCTTCCTCTTCTTGGAATGCCCCCACACAGACTCCTACTCATCCCTCAAAACCCAGCTCAGATTCCCAGTTCCTAGCCTCAAACCTGAGAGGGTGGGCCCTCACCACTCTCCTACCTCAGACCCTGGAGTCTGGACCCCCCACTCCCTCCTGAAACACGGAGCCCCCAGGTGTGGCGTAGGCCCGAGGCCGGGCGCAGGCGCAGTGGGTTGGGTGAGCAGGATATGCGGATTCAGTTACATTTATTTGGCCTCAGAGCAATGGTAGAGGGAGAGGCAGGGCTCTTGTGTGGGGAGGTCCTGCGTCTTCTCACTGCTGAGCCTGAGAGAGGAAAACAGGGACATATACAGAGACGTGGGAGAGAAAGACCAAGATGACAAAACCGGACCAGGGAGACAGAGACTCAGCCCCCACCTCCGCCCTCCTCCCGCTCACCTTGTTGAAGAAATAGATGGACGTCAGGATGGTGAACAAGGCCATGGCCAAGGTCACATTCTGGGGGGGAGGAGATCAGAGGTCAGGAACATTCCCCTCCCTGCCCTCTGCCCCGCCCCAGGCCTCCCTTCCCCGCCAGACCCCTCCTCACTTCCTGAAAGTTCATGGCCTTGGGACTCCAGCCACCCCTTGCTTGGTCTTCTCTCTCTTTCCTGGGCCTCTGAGCCAGAGAGGGGAGAAGCATCTGGAACCCCAAGAGGGGGTTGTCGCAGAGACCAGAATCGTGGCCGTGGCAACGGGGGAAGGGCATTCTGGTAGAGGGGACAGGCAGGGGCATAGGGCAGAGACAGACCCTGGTGTGGCCCGCCACATGTGGTGTCTGAATGTGACATCGGGACATGTGAGATTGGAGAGTCTCGACCTCGAACACCACACTGAGGCGTTTGGGTTTTGCCCCGGAGGGTGCTGGGGAACGATGGGAGGGTTGACAGCAGGGGAGGGGCCAGGTCGGTTTTGGGTATAGAAATATCTCAAAACAGGAGCCTGCAGGCCAGAAGAACAGTTGAGGAAGTCCAGGCAAAATTTCCTCCTCCAGATGGGAGGATCACTTGAGCCCAGGGGGTCGAGGTTGCCATGAACCAAGATCACAGCACTGCACTCCAGCCTGGGCAACAGAGTGAGATCCTGTCTCCACAACTACAACTAAAAAAAATAAAATAAAATACATGTGATGCATGTGTGAGATACCTATTTACCTATCAATCGCTACCACAAAAAAGGGGACTATACAATCTGCTATTCAGGTAGCTATTTGCATTATTTGTGGCAGATATAGTCTCGCTATTTTTGGTAGTTATGTTGTACAACTGTGAACACCTATTGGGGAAATATATTTAGGGTTGGGTGCGGTGGCTCATGCCTGTAATCCCAACACTTTGGGAAAGTGAGACAGTAGAATCGCTTGAGCCCAGGAGTTTAAGACCAGCCTGGGCAACATAGTAAGACCCCATCTCTTTGAATATATATAAATATAGGCCAGGCACGGTGGCTCACACCTGTAATCCCAGCACTTTGGGAGGCCGGGGCGGGAGGATCACCTGAGGTCAGGAGTTTGAGACTAGCCTGGCCAACATGGCGAAACCCCATCTCTACTAAAAAAAAAAAAACCAAAAAAATTAGCTGGGCATGGTGGTGCACGCCTGTAGTCCCAGCTACTTGGGAGGCTGAGGCATGAGCAACACCTGAGCCCCAGGCGGAGGAGGTTACATTGAGCCGAGATTGTTCCACTGCACTCCAGCCTGGGCAACAGAGTGAGACTCCATCTCAAAAAAAAAAATAAATAAATAAATAGAAAAATATATACTTTTATTAATGAAGCAATGGGTCCTCATTTGCTGATTCAGTGGTCACAGTTATACAACATTGCTACTATGAATAATAAGAACTGACTGTAAAAACGATACCTCACGGCACTACCCAGAACATTCCAGACGGCAACACATTCTGCAGAGCAAGTGGCACCGTCTCTCCAACAAATCCATGCCACAGTGCAAAACAAAAGCAAGTGGCCTTGCTATATTTGAAATAATCTGTTAAGAGACACAAGACCAGCTTTGATGGGTGATCCTGGACTGGGTTTTGGTTTGGATGAAAGAAGCTATAAAGGCTCTTTGGGTGGGAGGCCGAGGCAGGAGGATCGCCTGAAGCCAGAAGTTCGAGACCAGCCTCAGCAGCGTGGCGAAACCCTGTCTCTACTAAAAATACAAAAATTAGCCCGGTGTGGTGGTGTGCACCTATAGTCCCAGCTACTCAGGAGGCTCAGGCGCAAGAATCACCAGAACCCGAGAGGAAGAGGTTGCAGTGAACCGAGATCGTACCACTGCACGCCAGCCTGTGTGACAGAGTGAGATCCTGTCTCAAAAAACAAAACAAAACAAAGTCTCTTTGGGGAGAAATGGAGGGACATTTGAATAGGGAGTGGGTATCAGACAAGACGAAAGCACTACCGCCAAGGAGAAGAGGAGGTTAACTGAAAGACGCAGGTTACAAAATTGCAGGTTCTGTATGATCTCATTTTGTTAAGAAGTACATATATGAAAAACTGCATTTAAACATCAGGTTTCACTCTGTCGTCCAGGATGGAGTGGAGTGACAGAATCAGGGCTCACTGCAGCCTCGACTTCGGGCTCAAGCAATGAGTGGCTGGGACTACAGGCATGTGCCACTACACCTGGCTAATTTTTGTATTTTTAGTAGAGACGGGGTTTCACCATGTTGCCCAAGCTGGTCTCAAACTCCTGGATTCAAGTGATCTGCCCACCTTGGCCTCCCGAAGTGACAGGATTACAGGTGTCAGCCACCATGCCTGGCCCAGTTATATTGATTTTAGACTTCCAACCTCCAGAACTGTAAGGGAATAAATGTGTGTCGTTTTAAGCCACTGAGTGCTAACTTGTCACAGCAGCCAATACATCAGTAGATATTAAAGTGCTGACATCTCTAGGGGCTAGAACATGGTTTCTAGTTCCTTAATTTTGTTTCAGGATTTTTTTCTTTTCTGTTTTTTTTAGAGACAGGGTCTTGCTCTATTGTCCAGGCTGTAGTGCAAAGGCACAATTATAGCTCACTGAAGCCTCAAATTCCTGGATTCATGTGATCCTCCCATCTCAGTCTCTTGAGTAGCTGGGACTACAGGTACACGCCACCATACCATGCCTGGCTAATTTTTGTTTATCTTTTATAGAGATGGAGTCGGACTCGGGGCGGGGTGGGTCTCACCATGTTGGCCAGGCTGATCTTGAACTCCTGGCCTCAAGCAATCCTCCCATCTTGGCCTCCCAAAGTGCTGGGATTACAGGTGTGAGCTGCCAGCTCCTGGTCTGGCTTAAGCCTCCAGCTCTTCTACTTCTTTATTCCAGGGGCCTCTACCCTATTTCAAGTACGAGGAGAGAGAGAGATTCACAAAACTTTTGTATCTGGTGCAGGGACTCACACCTGTAATCCCAGCACTTTGGATTGCTTGAGCCCAGGAGTTTAAGACCAGGCTGGGCAACACAGCAACACCCTGTCTCAAACAACAAAACAACAACAACAACAACAACAACAACAACCCAGGACAGGACTGGAGGCTGACTGTGCACAGTGAGGCAGGAGCGCCAGCCAGCCCCAGGTGGTACTGCGAAGTGTAGATTTTATTAGCATTGTGGGATGGTGAGGCCGCCTGAGCAGCAGACGATTGCCATTGAAAGATGACTTGTTGGCTGGGCGTGGTGGCTCATGCCTGTAATCCCAGCACTTTGGGAAGCTGAGGCGAGTGGATCACCTGAGGTCAGGAGTTCAAGACCAGCCTGGCCAACAGGGCGAAACCCCGTCTCCACTAAAATATATATATACACACACATACATATACATACATATATATACAAAAATTAGCCGGGCATGGTGGTGCGTGCCTGTAATCCCAGCTACTGGGGGGCTGAGGAAGGAGGATCGCTTGAACCTGGGAGGTGGAGGTTGCAGCAAGCTGAGATCGTGTCACTGCACTCCAGCCTGGGAAGTAAGACTACATCTCAAAAAAAAAAAAAAGAAAAGAAGAAAGAAAGATGACTTGTTATACTCACAGCTTCCCCAGAGGAGGGGGCATGCATGCCACAGGGGCCACATGGGGACGCACCAGGGGTGCCCAGGAGGCAGACCACGAGCAAGCAGCTTTCTTGTGTTTTCTGTGGGATAAGGTAGGGTAAAGAGTGGCTGGTTGAGCCATTTCAACAGGCTCTGGGGCACAGGGGCTGTCCTGAGTTGTCCAGTACTCTGCCCCAGGTGATCAGGGCAGGTGGATGGTGGTCTGGGTGGTTGGGGTGTGGGCTCTGGGTTGGCTGGTTTGTACAAGAGAGGCATGCGCTTGGGCCTGTCCCTGACTATTTCCAGGAACTGGTAACCCTGGGAGGGGTGGTCCTTCTATGATCAGCAAGGCCCCTGATGTCAAAGCATCAGAGTACAGAAAATCAAGCACATGGTTACTACCGTCAGCCTCTGCAACTCAGGGGGTCAAGGCTGTTGCTGAGACGAACAATGTGGGGTGGGGGTCTCTGTCCAAGTCTGCATCCAGGTTAAAGGCACCTGGGTTCAAATCGCAGCTTTGTCTGAGAAATCTCAGTGTTTTCTCAGGCCAGTTAGGGAACCCTTCTGTGCCTCAGTTTCCCCATCGGTACAACGGGGATGGTGGTTAAGCACATCAGTGTCTCCTGGGGCAGCAGTGAAGATGAAACGAAGATGAAACGGGTTAATCCAAGGCTGGCAGAGGTGCTGGGGAATGGGATCTGTGGCCCCTGGGGGAGCGTGCCAGGGCCTGCTATAATGGGGGTGCTGAGTGCAGGGCTGGGACAGGCGGGGCTGCGGCCCAGACAGTGGGCTGAGCTCAGCGTCTGGGCTGGGTGGAAATGGCCGGCCTGGGGTTTTGGGGCCACCCTGCTGGACCTCTCCTGCTGCTGCTGCTGGTGCTGCCACCCCGGGCCCTGCCAGAAGGACCCCTGGTGTTCGTGGCTCTGGTGAGGCACCCCCACCCCGGCCTGCCCTCAGCTCCCCCAAGGCTAGCCCTGACCAGTCCTGTCCCCAGGTATTCCGCCATGGCGACCGGGCCCCGCTGGCCTCCTACCCCATGGACCCACACAAGGAGGTGGCCTCCACCCTGTGGCCACGAGGCCTGGGCCAGCTGACCAGGGTGAGAAGTGGGCAGGCGGTGAGGGCAAGGGTGGGAGGGGTGGGGAGAGGTAGGCTGAGGCTGTTCTGTCCCCAGGAGGGGGTCCGCCAGCAGCTGGAGCTGGGCCGCTTCCTGAGGAGCCGCTACGAGGCCTTCCTGAGTCCGGAGTACCGACGGGAGGAGGTAGGGCCACAGTGACCCCCACCTGGCCCCCTGACCTCCCACCTTTCACCTCCACTGACTACAACGCTCTCTTTGGGCCTCCACCTCTGGCCTTTGACCTCCATCAACCTGACTTGCCCTCTACCTCTAACCTCTGACCCCCGATACACTGACTAACCCACACTGACTTCTGACACCATCTCAACCTGTCACATCTCAACCTCTGACCTCCATCAACTCTGACTTTATTTTCTGGCCTCCATCTCTGTTTTCTAAGTCCCATTGACTCCAATCAGACCTCTGGCCTCTCACATTTGACCCCAAACTTGATTTCGATCTTTGACCCTTGTTGACGTAACTTGCCCTCTTGACCTCTAACCTTTAACCTCTACACTTTATCAATTCTGACCTACCTTTTCTGTCTCCTCCTATGTCTTCTGACATCCCCCAGTTACAGAGTCCTCCTGACCTCTGAAGAACATGTATTGAACTTTGACTCCAAGTCCTCCAAGCTGCCCTCCTAAACTTGACCTCTAACCTGCCTCCACCGATTCTGATCTTCCTTTTTGACCCTCATTGACTCAATTGACCCCCTAAATCCAACATGGCTGTCCAGCTTAGGACGTCCAGCCCAACTGCTCCTGACATTAGCCTCTGGACCCTTGATCCCAACTTCCAACTTCGAAGGCCGCATGATTCTCAATGTCTGACCTCTACTCCAAACTGAATCTGAAGCTTCTGATCTGCCACGACAGCTGACCTCTGTCTCCAACCACGACCCCCCCGCGTGCCCTCTCTCCACCCCGCTCCAGGTGTACATCCGCAGCACGGATTTTGACCGCACGCTGGAGAGCGCCCAGGCCAACCTTGCCGGGCTGTTTCCCGAGGCTGCTCCAGGGAGCCCCGAGGCCCACTGGAGGCCGATCCCGGTGCACACGGTGCCCGTGGCTGAGGACAAGGTCAGGGGGCTGGACCCAGGTGTGGCAAGGGAGGGAGCCGGTGGAGAGAGTGGCAGCTCTGGGTCTGGCCACCTGAGCTGGCTCCGAGAAGCAAGGCTATCCTCGAGCCGGTCTGTCCAGACCAGGGTGAGCCCCGGCCCACGCTGCTCTTCTGGATCTGGGAGAAACCGTGACAGACGCAGGGGCCGAGAGTCTGGGTTCCCCTGACCCGCTGTGAGACCCAAGGCACACGGCTGTCCTCTCTGAGACTCAGTTTTCCCCAGCTGCTGAGGTTCCCCATGCGCAGCTGTCCCCGATACCATGAGCTGCTGCGGGAGGCCACCGAGGCCGCCGAGTACCAGGAGGCCCTGGAGGGCTGGACGGTGAGCAGGGCGGCGGTGGGGGGTGGGGTGCGGGGGATGGGCCTGGGCTCACCCAGCCCCGCGCATCCAGGGCTTCCTGACTCGCCTGGAGAACTTCACGGGACTGTCGCTGGTTGGAGAGCCACTGCGCAGGGCATGGAAGGTTCTGGACACCCTCATGTGCCAGGTGAGCCCTGCCCCTTCCCAGCCAAGGGTTTCAGGACACCTGTTTCCAATCCCAGCTTACTACTCACTAGCCATGTTTCCTCAGGCATTTAGTTAACCCTCTGTGCCTCAGTTTTCCCATCTGCACAGTGGGGATGGCAACACCGGTATCAACACCTCCCGAGGACGCTGTGAGGATTCAAATGGGTTAATCCATGCACTGTGCTTACTTACAATAGTGCCTGGTGTACAGTGAGGGCCTTGCCAGGGTTTGAGGCTACACATTTGGCAATTCCTCCCCACAGTCCTATAATCAGAAAACCCAAAACCTGGGCAGCGGGAGCTGACCTGAAATGATGCAATGCTTTTTTTTTTTTCTTTTTTTGAGACAGGATCTCGCTCTGTCACCCAGGCTGGAGTGCAGTGGCATTATCATAGCTCACTGCAGCCTCCATCTCCCTGGCTATTGGAATTCTCCTGCCTCAGCCTCCCAAGTAGCTGAGGCAGGCAGATGCACACCATCATGCCTGGCTAATTAAAAAAAAATTAATATTTTGCAGAGATGGGGTCTCACTATGTTGCCCAGGAACTCCTGGGCTCAAACAATCCTTTCGCCTCCCCAAGCGCTGGGATTACAGGCGTGAGCCACCATACCCAGCTAGTACTCTTGCTAGTCTTTGCTCACTCCAGCTCACAGGAACGTTCTGAATCGCAAGGTGGGAGCAGTGATGTGTGTGACTAAGGGGGCTGCCCCAGCCCTTGCTGTGTGTGTTCCATGCTGTGTGGTGTCAGCACCATCAGACCTTTCTAAAGTCCAGAATGTCTGAGCTGTGAAATACCTCTGGCTCCAGCGGTTTCAGATAAAGCCTTCTGGGCTATGTAATGATGATGTCTATTATTAATAATCGCTGTTGGCCGGGCATGGTGGCTCACACCTGTAATCCCACCACTTTGGGAGGCTGTGGGCAGATCACCTGAGGTCAGGAGTTTGAGACCAGTCTGACCAACATGGTAAAACCCCATCTCTACTAAAAATTAAAAAAAAATAGCCAGGCATGGTGGCATGCACTTGTAATCACAGCTACTTGGGAGGCTGAGGCAGGAGAATCACCTGAACCCGGGAGGCAAGGATTGCAGAGAGCCAAGATTGCGCTACTGCACTCCAGCCTTGGTGATGGAGCAAGGCTCCGTTTCGAAACAAAAAACAACAAGAAATCACTGTTGTCCACATCATGATTTCCCAGCCAGATCCAGATCCGGCCCATGGGGGACTCACAAGAGCAGGGGGCAGCACAGGCCTGTAGGGCCAGAGGCAAACTCGAGGGCTCAGGATGGTCCATCTGTCCTGTCTCCCCACAGCAAGCCCACGGTCTTCCACTACCAGCCTGGGCCTCCCCAGATGTCCTGCGGACTCTTGCCCAGATCTCGGCTTTGGATATTGGAGCCCACGTGGGCCCACCCCGGGCAGCAGAGAAGGCCCAGCTGACAGGGGGTGAGGTATGGGGCCAGGAGGCTGGGGTGCCTCCCTCTGGGAGAATCTAAGCTTTTTTCCCACCTTCAGGGATCCTGCTGAATGCTATCCTTGCAAACTTCTCCCGGGTCCAGCGCCTGGGGCTGCCCCTCAAGATGGTCATGTACTCAGCTGTGAGTCCTTGGGAAGCAGTGCCACGTGGCACTGAGGCACAGGGATGAGGGTGACAGCGATTTAGGTGAGGAAGAGCCTGTGGTCCCAGTGTATCTCAGCCCACTGCCTGGGGTAACCTGTATCTCCAAACCCTACTCTCGGGCTCTATCATTAGTCTGGAAAGAGGGAGGTGATGGTGTTATGGGAGGAAGAATTTATGAATTAAATATAATTCCTCTTGTTTTCCTTAAGAAAGTATGATTGGACTAAGCAGTCTGTCCTTCCAGAGGAGAAAGGCTGCTTAGTCCAATCATATTTTGCACCTATTTGAGCAATCTTTATTAAGTGGCCGCCTGTAACTGCTGGTACTGCCTTCAGGGTGAGAGGAAGGAACAGGTTTGGGGGTTGGTTCTAAGAAGCCTGGGGGACATGTGGATGCACAAGTCTAGCGTTCAGGAGAAAGGCCTCCACAGAGAAGTGCTGTCTCAGCCCTCGGGTCCACCTGCAGCATGACAGCACCCTGCTGGCCCTCCAGGGGGCCCTGGGCCTCTATGATGGACACACCCCGCCGTATGCTGCCTGCCTCGGCTTTGAGTTCCGGAGGCACCTGGGGAATCCCCACAAAGATGGAGGGTGAGAATGGTTTGGTGCCCAGGGACATGGGCGGGACAGAACTCTCAAAGCAAGGGGTGACGTGCCAGGCAGAAGGCATGGCCAGGCAGGGAGCTGCATGGGATGGTGCTGGGAGGATGACAGGTGGGAGTCAGAAGCCCTCTTCTTCAGGCTTTAAGATCAACGACGGGAGGGAGGAGGTGCCACCATGTCCTCTCTCTCCAGGAATGTCACCGTCTCCCTCTTCTACCGCAATGACTCCGCCCACCTGCCCCTGCCTCTCAGCCTCCCCGGGTGCCCGGCCCCCTGTCCACTAGGCCGCTTCTACCAGCTGACTGCCCCGGCCCGGCCTCCAGCCCATGGGGTCTCCTGCCATGGCCCCTATGAGGCTGCCATCCCCCCAGGTGATAGTCCTCTGTGTTGGGGTGGGAGTGGAGGGTCACCAAGTCCTGGCACTCACACCCCACATGTTCTCCCTGCAGCTCCAGTGGTGCCCCTGCTGGCCGGAGCTGTAGCTGTGCTGGTGGCACTCAGCTTGGGGCTGGGCCTGGTGGCCTGGAGACCAGGGTGCCTGCGGGCCTTGGGGGGCCCCGTGTGAGCCAGAAACCAGGGCTTCCCTACCCCCAGCTGACACTGGACCCCAACATGTATGCTCACTAGCTGCTCTGGCTTCTGTGACTTACTGTGCGCCTGTGTGCATAGGGAACGAGGGCTGTGTGAAGCCTCTGGCCTGGAAACCAGTTTGTGTGTGCCTGTGTGCATCCACGTGATGGTGGCATGAGTGTGCATGCATGCGTGTCACGTGTGTGGTTTCTACACTTAGACGTGTGCACAGGCGGTCTGTACGTACATGCTGGTAAAAACATGTCTGTGACATACATTCAAGCACAAATGCGCCCATGTCTGAACAAGCAGGCATGCCTGCATGGCACTTTTTTTGGTAGAGACAAGGTCTTTGTGGCTCAGGCTGGAGTAGTGGCATGAGCATAGCTCACTGCAGCTTTGAACTCCTCTCAAGTGACCCTCCTGTTTCAGCTTCTACAGGCGTGCACGCCTGGTTAATTTTGTTTTCTTGGTATGTTGGCCAGGCTGGTCTCAAATTCCTGGCCTCAAGCAATCCTCCTGCCGTGGCCTCCCAAAGCACTGGGATTACAGTTTGAGCCACCACACCCAGGTGGCATGTTTATGCACCTTTCCATATAAGCATTGGAAGCATGTAGGCTGGCTGAGGACATGGTGGACCCTGTATGGACCTCCACTTGCAGCTTGTGTGACAAGACCTTGCTCAGTGAGCCTCAACGTGGACCATGTGCTCTGTGGAGACCAGGCTCACACAGGAGTTGGACCCTCAAGTCTGGTTATTTGGTGACCCCTACTAGCTCTCAATGCAACCATCAACTTGGGTAGAGTCGGGGGGATCTGGCAGCAGACCTGAGAAAGGTGCACGATTCAAAGCCTCGTCTCCGAGGCTGTGCGCCTCTGGGCAAGTGACAGGCCCTGATATCTCACTTGGCAGAACCACGACTCTAACCCAGTGGACTCCACAACTCCCAAAATTAACTTCCTGGGGACAGGCAGAGAGCAGGGAAAACCGATGACACTCTCGGCTGTGCACTGCAACTGCTGCAAGTGATGTGGAGGCGCTGGCCAATACAATAGCCACGACCACGTGTGGCTATTTAAATTTAGGTTAAATAAAATGGAGTGTTCAGGTCCCAACCATCACATGGGCCACACATCCACCACTGCAATCATTTATCAGATGCTGATGAGCTACTCCGCCCACACTCGTGCAGCAGCAGGCGCTGTGTTGAGCCCCTGGCCCCCCAAGGGGAGGCTGCCTTTATGTGGCCTAGAGCAGAGCGCCAGCCCCTCCCAGGCCTTGCCCCACACCCATGGCTATGTGGCACCGTCTAACCAGGGAACTCGTAGGGAGCCCTGGTACAGTGGACGCTTAGTAACAGCCACTTGGCCCCCATTAGACGGGGCAGTCGGAGGAAGGTTCAAAGCCACTCCCAGTGACCAGGACCTAAAAAAGGCACAGGGCCCAGAAACGCCAGGGAGTGGAAGCTGGGACAACCCCTCCTCCACACAAGGGCCACCTGCATACTGCCCTAGCCCATTTCTTCCCAGGGTCCTGAGGGCAGCCTCTCATGCAGACTCATCCCTGGGGAGTCCCCAGACCTGCCTCACTGCGCTTCCTCGCATTCCCTAGAGGAGCTGGTTGGTCATGGGCCACCCCAGATGGATGCCAGGAGCCATGACCCTGGGAAGGCTGAGGAATGAACGCCGCTCACACTTTCTGGCTCTGGGACAGACTGGCTGCTTCCTTGCAGGCTCATGGAGACCCTAAGTGCCAGGTGGGGTTACCTGTGGCTGTGACCAACTCCCACCTGGTGACAAGAGCCCACCCTTTCCCAGCAGCCTGCTGGAAGGGCCCGTTCAGAGCTGGGGGCCTGCTAGCGGGGAGAGGCCTGGGTAGATCCCCCTGGATGCAGCTCAGCAGCTGAACCCACAGAGGATTAAGCACCACAGTTTGGAATGACATGTCCACTGTTTAATAGGGGCCCGTGTCCAAGACCTCAGCTGTGAAGCCAGAACTGCCGGGGCTCAGAGAGTTCTCACAGAGCTGTCACCTGTGATTCTGGCCCCAACACACCCTAAACCCAGATTCAGAACTCAAGACCATACAGAAGCCACACACAGCAGACCCATCAGAAGGGACTGGCTGCCCACAGCACACAGCCAACGCATGCTTTCAAAGAGAAGGCATAGCAACAGAGACCTTAAGAGAAAACCCATGACAGGTCAGGCATGGTGGCTCACCTGAGGTCATAAGTTCGAGACCAGCATGGCCAACAGGGTGAAACCTCAACTCTACTGAAAATACAAAACTATCCAGGCGTAGTGGCAGGTGCCTGTAATCCCAGCTACTCGGGAGGCTGAGGCAGGAGAATCACCTGGATCCAGGAGGTGGAGGTTGCAGTGAGCCAAGATTGCGCCATCGCACTCCCGCCTGGGCATCAAGAGCCAAACAGTCTCAAAAACGCAAAACAAACCAATCCTTACAAAAACTTAAAAGTGCTTTTTCGAAGTAAAAGCTTCAAAATGCTTTTATATCAAGGGCGTGGGGTCGCCCTGCTTGGCCTGCAGTGCTCTGGGGCCCCATGTGCTGGTGGGATGGGCACCCATGGTACCCACCTACCCTGCTGCCTGGGCAGAAATGTAACATGGCACACGATGCCTGGGGGATCACTCCCTCCAGGGACGCACGGTAAGTGTCCACTCACGAGGCCTGCTCCCCTCATGACGTCTGGCCAGTTGACACCCACCTCTTTCAGGGCCCTTCAACATGGTGTCAGGGTGTGGCTAGCTCGAGGGACGCCGAATGGCTCCATGGGGAGGTTAGCGCCCAAGGCTTTTTGCCTCCCCTACCATGTCCCGTGCTTCCTAACTGCAGCTCAAACCAGGAGCAGCTCCCCTAGGATTCTGGCCGGCTTCACCCCTGGAGCACCAGGCCAGGTGGTGCCTGTCCTCGAGAGCCAGGCCCAGGTCTCATGGTGGTGTATGGGCAGCTCCTCCCCCAGCCTGCAGGAAGCCCTTGGTAGCCCACTTATCCACCTTCTCCTGGGTGTGTGGCTCAGCAGCCAAGTCCTTGTGCACTGGGTTGGGTCCCAGCATGAGCCTGGTGGCCTGGCGGGCCCTGGCACCATGGAGAGCAGCCTGCTGTCAGTGATGGCCTGGATCTCCAGGACGGCCTCCAGCACTGTCATGCCCTTGACCAGCTCACGCTGGTACAGGACCCAGGTAACAGACATGTCCTTGGGCGTCACTGGCTCAGGGGCAGAGGACGAGGTTGAGGAGGAAGCTGGATACCCCTGTCCATGGTGGGCCGAGGCTGGAAGGGCGGCTCAGTGGCCTCCAAGTGGCGGGAGGACTCCCAGCTGGCACCAGGCCATCAGCAGCCGGGTGGGCAGTGCTGTGGTGCTGTTGCCCTCAGGGCCTTGCAGTGGTAGCTGAAGATGGCACCTTGTCAGGTTGAATCAGGTCACCCAGCAGCAGCAGCTCTCCAGAGCTGAGGCACAAGGCAGGGGCCCGGCTGTACACCTGCAGGACCCAGGAGAGCCTGTTGCGGTTCTTGCCCGAAGTGCCGAGATAGCCAGCTCAGTGTCCCTGTAGCAGGAGCAGAACCAGCTCCGGCCCAGGTGGGTGGGTGCCAGCACTTTCCTACCCATGGCTGCAGCCACGCCTAGGCAGGAAACAGCAGAGAGTCTGGAGGGATGCTGTCGGGAAGGACACAGAAAAGGCACTGAAAGGAGTAAACGGCCACACCCCCGCCATCACCTCCTGGAGTGGGGCCCCTCAGACCCCCGGGTGTCAAAGGTCCCGGGGTGCACCGTGTCCTCATGGGCAGTTGGAGCCCAGTGCTGGACATCACGGGGTCCCCAAGTGCAGCCCTTTCAAGAACCCTGACACTGGACATCTCACTGCAACCCAGCCCCAGCCCCCGCCCCCATCCCACCTCCGCCCCTAAGAGGGTTACTAAGAAGGTTAATGAGCCCAGTGCTTAGGGCAGCGCCTGGCTCGGCACTTGCTGGGCACCTGTCTACATCCGCCTTCTCACCATCATGAGTAACAGGCAGTCTCCTCTGTTCTTACCGAGTGATGGTCAGACCCTTCAGCACCTGGAGGCAGCAGGGCACAGGGGAGGGGAGAAGGTCAGTGGGGTGCAGGGCAGCCAAGATACCCACCAGCCCTCCCCAGAGCCAGGGCCCCTCAGACCCCCGGGTGTCAAAGGTCCCGGGGGGGCACCGTGTCCTCAGTGGCAGTCGGAGCCCAGTGCTGGACATCATGGAGGCCCCGGTGCCCTCACTCCCTCCTGATGTGGGTCCCAGGACCACCTGCTGTCCTGAGGGTGACATCACAGAAGAGTGCTGAGAGATCAGGCAACAAACTGAATGACACTTGGTCCCTGGGGATGCGAGGCCCCTATCCAGCTCAGCCTGGGTGTGGCTACTTGTATGATCTAGGCCCACTGACCTCACCCCTCCCCGCCCCCCAGCAGCAGTGTTTCTCTGGAAAACGGGACTAGAGATGCCTGCAGACAGGCACATCTGTGGGGTTCAGTCAGAGGACGGGGCCAAACCCTTCTGCTTGGGCCTCCCGTGCCCTAACGGGATACCCCTCAATCACCTCTGCTGCCCCCGGCCCAGCTCTTCTAAGCTGCTCTGACTTCATCATAACCTTCTGTGACATGGGGAAGGGGCAGCTGCCTCTCATTGGGACCCTGGCAGGATAAGTTCAGTTTATTCTCCGCAAAAGCACTAACACTGCAGGTGCTCGCTCAGTGCGAGCTGCTGTTTAACAACCACAGAAACACCAAAAGCTCCATTTTGCATAGAAATATGCTTTGTATGAAGAGGGGGCCCTTGTTTAATTAAGAAAAATTAAAAACCCAGCCCCCAGCCACAAACTAGCCACATGCCAGGTGTCCAAGAGCCACCCATGGCCAGTGGCTGCCAGACTGGACAAGGCGAGGAACTTTTCTATCTGGACGGTCATAGGGAAGGCGCTGGCCCAGAATCCACAGATGCTACATGTCCCTTCTGCCCTCCCTATCCCGCACCAGCTCTGTCTTCTCACATCTCACACATCCCTACCCAACTGGCACTGACCCCACTCCTTATGTCCCCAGGAATCCCCTCTAAGCCAGCCATGACAAATGCTCAGCTCCATTCACTACACCACAGAGGATCTTGGATTAAGAGCACAGGACCCGGCCAGGCACAGTGGCTCACGCCTGTAATCCCAGCACTTTGGGAGGCTGAGGCGAACGGATCACGAGGTCAGAAGATCAAGACCATCCTGGCTAACACAGTGAAACCCCATTTCTACTAAAAATACAGAAAAAAAAAAAAAAATTTAGCTGGGCATGGTGGCGGGCGCCTGTAGTCCCAGCTATTCGGGAGGCTGAGGCAGGAGAATGGCATGAACCTGGGAGGTGGAGCTTGCCATGAGCCAAGATCGCACCACTGCACTCCAGTCCAGGCAACAGAGCAAGACTCTCAAAAAAAAAAAAAAAAAAAGAAAGCACAGGACCCTCAGAAACTCAGGGGAACTGCAATCCCAGCCTACCCTGCCCAAAAGCCAGCTTCCTTGCCAGAAACAGCTGAAACCTCCAAGAACCCAGAGAACACACTTTCAGTTCTATTTCGCTGCAGCCACGCTTCCAGCTCCTAACATCTAAGGAACACATGAAAATCCTCCCAGAGATGAGAACACCTGTCTCTTTTCTGATAACACACACTCACGCTTGTCTGATTTTGCTCTTTGAAACAATTCTCCTGATAAAGCCTGTTATTTTTATTGTGAAAATAGGAGTTCCTTGAATTGTATCAGTTTATATATAAATGGTTGACTGCAGGCTAAGCTGTGCTTAAAGACACATTGCATTCAGCCTACAAAACCCAAGAAGTAACGTGACAGGATCACCTGGGAGTTACTGTTTCTTTTCCACTGCTAAGTTTGGACATGTTTGATTAGTTCTTTCTCCTGAAACACAAATGCTTGTTCCCTTCAGTCCACGCATTCCTCTTCTTATTCAAGCCCTACCTTTGGAAGGCAGGAAGCGCTACTGGCCCAGGCCATCTGCTCGGTGCCTGCTCCACAGACACAGCAATGAGGCACAAAAGAGTGATGGCCTGGTGAATGTCTCCAAGCCTGTAAACAGCAGAGCTGGGGTTTGGACCCAGGCCTGCCTGCCTAGTTTTCCACAGCTGTGAGATGGGTGGTTTTTTTTTTTTTTTTGAGATGGAGTTTCACTCTTGTTGTCCAGGCTGGAGTGCAATGGCGCCATCTTGGCTCACTGCAACCTCTGCTTCCTGGGTTCAAGTGATTCTCCTGCCTCAGCTTCCTGAATAGCTGGGATTACAGGCATGTGCCACCACGCCTGGCTACTTTTTTTTGAGACACAGTCTTGCTCTGTTGCCCAGGCTGGAGTGCAGTGGCACGATCTCAGCTCACTGCAACCTCTGCCTCCCGGTTTCAAGCAATTCTCCTGCCTCAGCCTCCTGAGTAGCTGGGATTACAGGCACCCGCCACCACGCCCAGCTAATTTTTGTATTTTTAGTAGAGACAGGGGGTTTCACCATGTTGGTCAGGCTGGTCTCAAACCCCTGACCTCGTGATCCACCCGCCTTGGCCTCCCAAAGTGCTGGGATTACAGGCGTGAACCACCATGCCCGGCCTAATTTTTTGTATTTTTAGTAGAGACGGGGTTTCACCATGTTGGCTGGGCTGGTCTCAAACTCCTGACCTCAGGTAATCCACCTACCTCAGCCTCCCAAAGTGCTGGAATTACAGGCGTAAGCCACTGCGCCCGGCCTGAGATGGTTTTTGTATGTAAACACTGAGTACAATCATTGGCACATCAACTAGTTCCTAGAGGTACGGTATGAAGTCAACCTAGACAGTGAGGTATTTTAAACCCAGGTGAGTGAAGGAGCAGGAGCAAGGGTTCTTACCTGGATGGGCATGGTGGGTGGTCCTAAGCTTGAAGCTGCACCTGTAACAAAGACACAGTGAGGGTGGGGGAGAAAATAGTCTACAAGTCCACAAGCCATTAAAACTGGGGCCCCTCAGACCCCCAGGTGTCAAAGGTCCTGGGGTGCACTGCGTCCTCAGGCGTGATCAGAGCCCAGTGCTGGACATCATGGGAGCCCCAGCCCCTCTGCAACCAGGTCCTGAAGCCACTTACCTTCAGGGACAGAGGCCAAGCTAACAGAGCTTAAAGAGTAGGAAACGCAAAACCCATCCAGAAGGTAGGAATGACCAGTTTTGCTGATGGAGACACCAAGATGACCCAACCTCCCCAATGTCACAGGTCCTCGGGGGACTGTCCTCATGGGATGGGTAGGACCCCAAATGCACTACATGAAGAGGTCCCCGGTGTTCATCCCCCACTGTTTGCAGGTTTCTTTAGCACTGACTACACCTGCACATAACCCATAAACAGAGAAAGCTGCCAAGACACAAGTCCCCTGGAAGAACTTATTGAGAGAAGGGAGAAGGAAGGGGGCTATTCTAGGAAGAAACAAAGCCAACTTGTAAATAATAAATAATGAGCAGAGACCCTCGACTGAGTCAGGTTTTAACATATCAGCTGTAAAAGACATTTCGAAGATGACTGAGGAACAACAGGCACAAAGCAGATTGTTAAATTGCAGTATTAAGGAATTAATGTCATTAAGGGTGACAATGCTAATAACATTAAGTAGAAAAATGTTACTGCAGGTACACAAGTACACTATTTTGAATGAAATATGAACCTTTCTTTCAAGGTAAGAGTCTGCTCTGTTGCCCAGGCTGGAGTGCAGTGGTGCGATCTTGGCTAAAGGCATCCTCCGCTTCCTAGGCTTAGGGGATCCTCCCACTTCCTCCATAAGTCGCTGAGACTACAGGTCGGCACCACCACGCTTGGCTCACTTTACTATTTCTTTGTAGAGATGGGGTTTTGCCATGTTGCTCAGGCTGGTCTTGAACTCCTAGGGTCAAGCGACCCACCCACCTGGGCCTCCCAAAGTGCTGGGACAATATGCGTGAGCCACCGCGCCGGGCCATGAAACTTAATTTCAAAACACTAAGCACAAAGTTTTTGAATATGGCAAGATGGTGCAAATGTTAAACTTTCTCATTTGTTGGTAGGTTTTAATATTGCCAAAGGAGGACGGGCCAACGATGAACGCATGAGAAAGATACTTTCACTTGTGACATGAACAAACAACGATTTTCTAGGTGGTTGCCTGAAGGAGGAAAGTCAAGTAGAGATCCTTGCTGGGTCTTGGTGGGGCAGATGAGAAATCGGCTAGCTGCTTCCAGGCTGAGCCTCCTTGGCAGGGGCATGGGCCCCGCTCAAGTCAGGAAACCGATGTTCAAGACCTTAAAGGACCTAAGCCAAAAACTAACGTTAACAAAACCCTCTCACGTGGCACGAACGGTCAGAATGACTCCTGCAGGTAAGCAAAGGCCTCGTTTGCTTCCTTCTATATCCATTCCTACATGGTTCTCAAACCCGGCAATTCGCCTAGAAACCTCACTCTCACTTCTTTGGTAATTCGATACCCTATCTGTGCCCCTAAGGAACCCCCCCAAACCCCCTCCTCTCCCGTCCCCCAGACTTTGTTCTAGGTTGCACAGAAATGCCAGCCGTCCAGAATTTTAGAAACGAGAATTCCTAAAGAAGCATCTGTAGGTAGCACGGGGGTGGAAACCCTCGGAAAGAGCTCAATGTCGCCTCCCAGCCCGCCCACCCCTCTCCCTCAACCAAACCGACAAGATGGCGGAGGCCCGCGGCGTGCGGGAAACACAAGGGGCGACCTCCGCCGCGGAGCAGACGGAGGGTCCGCCCCGGCATCCCTGCTCGCGCCAGCTGTAGGAGTCGCAAACCCCCAGGCGGCCCAAACAGCCACCACCATCCCCGCAGAAAACTCCCAGATTCGTCCCGGAGAGCGCTCTCTGGGTCCTTGCAAACGCCGTGACCCTTTCCACGGGACTACATGGCCGCTCCCGTTGCAGCCTCGAACCCTTCAGGACACGTGCGTCTTCCCACACAGCCGGGAAAAAGTGATAAACTTAAGGGGCTCACCCCAGCATTTCTCTCTCCAAAACGGGGGCGGGTTGCGGCACGCGCAGCTTTATAGTGCGCGCCGCTCGCAAGGCCGGTCCTCGGCGCCAGCCCGCGCTCCGTCCGAGGCGTCCAACACACACGCCTGTTTGGGAAACCCCATTTCATGCTTAGGGAAAGGAATACTGCCTGCTTCCGCTAGAATCTTCCTGAACAAGCAAGGAGACGCTGTCTCTGGGGCTGACAAAAAGTGGCAAGGAGATGATGGAAACGATTGTCTTGTCACCTGCTTCCGGCAATTCTAAAGACAGCACCAAAGATGGGCCGTGAAGAGAAAGGACCCCGAGGGCGGCCCGACCCGAGAGAGAATCCGCTGGGACTATTTGCGCGGCAGGGGCTTGAGCTGAGTGAGGCTGCTGGGTGGAACCCAAGCCGAAGGGCCGGACCCAAATTAAGTCCCAGCCACTGGGCTGGAGGCGGGGCCAGTGCGCAGATTGACAGGGGGCCATCCTGGGAAAGCGCCCACGTGGCGCAGAATTAGAGGCGGAGCCTACACGGTGAGAGGCCGGGCTAGAACAGTGACGCAAGGGCCGGAAGCAGGGACCTTGTGTCTGGAGAAGCGGGGGTTGGGGGCCTGGACTCCTGGTTCTGCGGGAGGAGGGCGGGGCCTGGACCCCTGGGTCTGAGGGAGGAGGGGCTGGCGGCCTGGACCCCTGGGTCTGAGGGAGGAGGGGCTGGGGGCCTGGACCCTTGGGTCTGAGGGAGGAGGGGCTGGGGTCGTGATTCCCCTGTTTGGGAGAAGAGGGGTTTGGGAGCTGGGACTCCTGGGGCCGAGGGAGGCCTTTGGGGCTCACTCAGTTTTGATGGTCTAAGGCCTGGGGGCCTGCATTCTTGGTAGGGTTGGAGATCTGAGGAGTGTCTTTCCACTGATAGGATTATACAGTCTTTCCACTTATATGATTATTTTGAAAATTAAAAAAGGAAACTTCTCTACTCCAAACTCACTTTCTAGGAGTTTCACTGTCAACAGTTTGGTGTGGACTCTATGTTTTATTTTTTCAGATGGAGTCTTGCTCTGTCGCCCAGGCTGGAGTCCAGTGGTGTGATCTCAGCTCACTTCATCCTCCACCTCCCGAGTTCAAGCAATTCTCGTGCCTCAGCCTCCCGAGTAGCTGGGATTACAGGTGCCTATCACCACGTCCAGCTAATTTTTTTGTATGTTTAGTAGAGACAGGGTTTCACCATATTGGCCAGGCTGGTCTCGAACTCCTGACCTCAAGTGATCTTCCTGCCTCAAACCTCCCAAAGTGCTGGGATTACAGGTGTGAGCCACCACGCCTGGCCTAGTGTGGACTTTGTACACACACACACACACACACACACACACACACACACACACACACACACACACACACACACACACACACACATTATGGATAAAGATACTTTTTTCCACTCTAATTTGTCCCGTAAGTTGTTTCCCCAAATGAGTACGTACAGAATTATCTCACTCACTGAACAATGGCAAAGGGCTCCTTCGTGTGAATTGAACACACTTTGTTTAGCGGGTCCCTGGTCATTTGGGTTGTTTTCTTCTTTCTAGTGAGGAGATTCCTTTCATGAGCCTTGTGTTCTGAAGTAAAAGGAAGAGACCTACATTCCTCTCTTAAGGAAATGAGAGACATTTATGTCACTGGCTGCTGCCTCACTTTAGCATAAAAGCAAAGTCCTCACTGTGACCCACGCAGCCCTGAGTGATCTGGCCCCTGTCCCCTCTCAGCCTGCATCTCTTTCCTCTCCTTTGGCCTCCCTGGTGCTCCTGGAACCTGCCAAGGACGTTTCTACTTCAGGGACTTTGCATGTACTGTCCTCTCTGCCTGGAACTCTTTTCCCCCATCTACATGGCTTTCTGCCTCCTTGCTCCTGTCTCTGCTCAGATGTCATCCTGGAATGGAGTCTCCTGACCTCGTTGCCTCCACTTCATATGACTGTGAGGCTCTCTTGTTCTGAATCCCATCTCACCTACCCTCCTATATTTTTCATCATAACATTTACCTCTAACCTATTGTCTGCTTTATTTTATTTTATTTTTTGAGACAGCATCTCGCTCTGTCACCCAGGCTGGAATGCAGTGGCATAGTCATGGCTCACTGCAACCTCGACTTCTCAGGCTCAAATCAGTCCACCTGCCTCAGCCTTCATGTAGCTAAGACTACAAGAGGACACTACCATGCCCAGATAATTTTTGTATTTTTTGTAGAGACAGGGTTTCGCCTTGTTACCTAGGCTGGTCTTGAACTCCTGGGCTCAAGCCGTCTACGCACCTCAGCCTCACAAAGTGCTGGGATTACAGGTGTGAGCCACCATGCGCAGCCCTAACTACTTGTTTACGGACATGTTTTGCTGCCTTGCTGAGTGTCAATTCCATAAGGATAAGGATTCATGTCTAGTTTGATCAGTGCTATGCATCCAGTGTCTGGCATATAGTTGCAGCTCCATCTGTGTTTAAAGATGAAATTTGCAGTGAGGAGTGGTGGTTTAACCCTATAATCCCAGCACTTTGGGAGGTCGAGGCAGGAGAATGACTTGAGCCCAGAAGTTTGAGACCAGACTGAGCAACATAGAGAGACCTCATCTCTAGAAAAAAATTTTAAAATTAGCCAGGCCTGGTGTCACATGCCTGTGGAGCCGGCTACTCAGGAGGCTGAGGTGGAAGGATTGCTTGAGCCCAGGTGGTTGAAGTTGCAATGAGCTGTTGCACCACTGTACTCCAGCCTGCATGACAGAGAGAGACCCTATCTCAAAATTAAATAAGTAAATGAATAACTTTGGGAGCCTTTTGCAGGAGACAAGGGGGAGAATTATTGCAATAGTACAGAAAGAACATGCACTATGGGCCAGGCATTGTGTTAAATCCTATCTAGATTAAAGCACTATTATTATCCTCATTTTACAGATAGGTTCCACACCTTGCCTCTGGTCACAGAGCAACTAAGTGACAGAACCTAGACTCAAAACCAGGCAGCTTAGCGACTGTATGAGAGGGAGATAGATGGCAGTCCCAGGGCAAGGCCCTGTAGGAAAATGATATGACTTTGTACTTGGCTTTCAACTCTGCCCTGTCCAGGAAATGGCTCTCTGTTGGCCCCAAACCATCTTCAAAGGGCCATTACACAGCCTTGTGCTGGGGGACTCTGGGGAAAAGAAAGACGGGGTGGTGGTAGGAGCTACTGGTAAGGGCAGGAGGTGAAGTGTGGGTGCAGGGGGAATTTGCTTCCGGAAGGGTAAATTATTAAGGACTGCAAAAATAAAGGCTGAAGCTAAAAGGGCTTGGGGAGAATGAGATATTCGGCAAACACTGATTAAGCACTATCTGTATGCCAGGGACCATTGGCTCGGCCTCTTTGTTGACCTTGTGCCTTGAGTCCCTGACTTATGAGTCCCTTCCCTTCCCTATCCCTCTACCCCAGAGGGCCCAAAGATGGCCCCAGAGAGGGGTTTCAGTTCCACCAATGCTTCCAAGGCTTGGAGGTAAATTAAAGAATATTCTGGGCAGAAAATACAGATTATTTTAAAAGATAGATTATTAATCTGGATTGAGGCGGGTCAGAAGGGACTGAAAAAAGATAAGTCTTTGTGGGGTTAGGGGCCAGAGAGCAGGGTTGTCAGACACCTGGCAGAGAGCTGTGGGAGCAGGCCAGCGGTGGGATCATTCGCATGTCTTAGGTCCGGATGGGCTGGAGCGCCAGGATAGACCAGAAGTCCATGTAATTCAGATAGGACAAGAAGCCTTGTGGAGAGGAAGAGGGTACGGGAGATGAGACACAGAGTTCACCCGCCCAATCCCAATCACAGTCCTGTCCCCAGGCCCAATTGCATGCCCTGCTCTGCATCAAACCCCATCCCCAAACCTATTCTTAAACCCATCACCAATTCCATCCCATCCCTTAACCTATTCCCAAACCCATCCCTAAACCGAAACTCACCTTCTTCCCCTACACTGTCCCTAACCCATACCCAAACTCCAACCCAGTCCCATCCCCATTATCCAACCCCATGTGCATCCCCAATCCCGCCTCCCACTTCAGTCACTTCCTATCTAGCCCTGTTCACAACCCACCCCTGTCCCAAATGCTATCCCACAAGATTCCTGTCTGCATCCCTGAACCTGTGCCCAAACCCAGCCTCATCCTCTCCCATACCAGTCATCAGGAAGAGGAAGACACTGGCCCAGGTCAGGTAGAAGCTGAGTGCCAGCTGGTAGGTCATGCCTTCCTGCAGGTACTTGTGGGCCTGCAGCAGGTAGAACAGGA
Organism: Pongo pygmaeus; assembly: GCF_028885625.2. Lineage (NCBI taxonomy): Eukaryota > Metazoa > Chordata > Mammalia > Primates > Hominidae > Pongo > Pongo pygmaeus. Next base: position 56,911,271 of record NC_072393.2, read on the forward strand.
TACCCAGTATGATGCTGGTTCCTGCATGAGCACAGGTGTTAGGAGGCTGAGAATCAGATATGTAAGGACTCCTTCCCATAGTCATGTGGCTGCCTGACTCTAGCTCATTATTTCCCCACTTTATTTAACCTCCCAGACCCTGTACCTTTGCTCCTAAGCAGGAAGATGGGCTTCTGACCATGTCCTGCTAGAGGACACTGAAAGTGCAAGCCTTGGGCTTTAACCAGGCAATGGTAAGTCTGTAACCACGGGTTTTGAGGCCAACAGCAGGGATCTTCCCTGCCTCCACCTCTGGACTTAGGGCAGCCATGCCATATCTCTGAGCCTCAGTTTCCTCATCTGTAGAGTGGGCACAATCATAGGACCCATCTCCTTGGGCCGTCATGAGGAGTTATTGAGGTTGGCACATTTCCTGGTACACAGCAAGCCCTTAGGGATTAGGATTGATTATTTTCACTCTATTGGGTCTTTAATTTAGGGCTTCAGAAGCAATAGACAAGGAACTTGGTCGTTCTGGGTATATTGGAATGACATGAATTAAAGATAATTTGTGAATAGGAAAAGACTTTTTCCCCTGGACAATGGAGTACTGGGTAGTTTTGTCTGATGTTATTGAAAAATAATATAGAAGGTATTTTCTGTTTAATTAAAAGGAGGAATAGACAGAAATGGTTTTCTTATAGAAAAATGTTCTGTTATAGATGATTTAAAACCAAGGTGTTTTCTATGCTTTTTAAAAAACTCATAGTTTTTTTGCGCAATATTCTATACCTTGTACGTTATATTTAAACAATTAGGAAGAGCTACTAGATAAACTGGATAAATGCTTTTTTTTTTTTTTTGAGACAGAGTCTCAATCTGTTGCCTAGGCTGGAGTGCAGTGGCGTGATCTTGGCTCACCACAACCTCCGCCTCCCAGGTTCAAGCGATTCTCCTGCTTCAGCCTCCCAAGTAGCTGGGACTACAAGCGTGCACCACCACGCCTGGCTAATTTTTGTATTTTTAGTAGAGATGGGGTTTCACTATGTTGGCCAGGCTGGTCTCGAACTCCTGACCTCGTGAACCACCCACCTTGGCCTCCCAAAGTGCTGGGATTACAGGTGTGAGCCACCACGCCTGGCCAAATGCTTTTTACTAACAAGGAAATAGAAAGTTGAATGTTTTCTATTCTCGACCTTATTATCACTCTGCAAGAACGTTTTCCTGAAGCAACTAAAAGTTGTGATCAATTACTACAAGGGACAGGAACACAATATCCCTAATTTCCAAATTAACCCCCCCTTAAAGTATGATTGGGCACATGCATGGAAACTAAGCTATTGTAATTTGAATATTAATTTTAAGTTATTTGGCTGGGGATGGGAGGATTATCATGGTAAGAACTTGTACACAGTTAAATAGCTACCATCGAGTACTCTGACATTTTCTTTTTCTTTTTTTTTTTTTTTGAGACAGTGTCTCACTCTGTTGCCCAGGCTGGAGTGCAGTGGCACAATGTTGGCTCACTGCAACCTCTGCCTCCTGGGTTCAAGGGATTCTCCCACCTCAGCCACCTCAGTAGCTGGGACTACAGGTGCAGTCCACCGGCTAATGTTTGCGTTTTTTGGTAGAGATGGAGTTTCATCATGTTGGCCAAGCTGGTCTTGAACTCCTGACCTCAGGTGATCCGCCCGCCTCTGCCTCCCAAAGTGCTGGTGTGAGCCACTGCACTTGGCCAAGTACTGACATTTCTAATTCAATCCTCAGTACGTTTCCATGTGGTAGCAAATTTTGTCCTGATCCTACAGATCAGAAAACTGTGGCTTGGAGAGAAGAGATGAAGTAGCTTGAGCAAAATCACAGAACCGCTGGTGATGTTGGGACAGGATTTGGGATGAGGTTAGAACAGGAGATAGGATTGGGTATTGGGTAGAGGTTGAAGTTTGAGTGATAGAGGACGAGGTTGAGAGTGGTGTCGGGAATGGGTTGTAGTTGGGATGGGTTGTGGTTGAAGGTGGGTCATAGTTGGGGTGGGTTGTGGTTGGGGGTGGATTATGGTTAGGGGTAAGGATGGGTTGAAATGGGGTGGTTTGTGGTTGGGGATGGGTTGGAACAGGGATGGTCTGGTTGGGGGTAGGTTGGGATGGGGATGGGTTGTGGTTGGGGATGAGGATGGGGATGGGTTATGGTTGTAAGTGGATTGTTGTGGGGCTAGGTTATGGTTGGGGTGGGTTGTGGATGGGATGGGTTGTGGTTTGGGTTGGTTGTGGTTGGAGTGAATTGTGGTGGGGAAGGGTTGTGGTGGGGATGGGTGGTGGTTGGGGGTAGGTTGTGATGGGAGTGGGTTGTGGATGAGGATAGGTTATGGTTGGGGATGAGAATGGATTGGATATGGGTAAGAGGATGGAGTTGGGAATGGATTAGATTGAGTTTGGCATTGAAGTTCACAGGTGATAGAATTGGGTTGCATTTGAAACATACGTTGAGGATGGTTGGGCATGATGCTAAGTTGGTTGCTGAGATGTTTGAAGAGGTTGGGGATGGTAATGAGGATGGTTTGGTGATTGGAAAGAATGTAGAGTTGGGATGGAGTAGGGGCATGAGGGAAAGGGATGTGAATGAGTTTGAGATTTGTTGGTTATGGAGATGGGACTTGAAGTGAAGGCTGGTATTGGGGCTGGAGATAGGGTTGGGCTGGTGGTTGATGTTTTATATTGGAATGGGTTAGAGATTTGGAAGGAGATGGGATTGGGATTGCAGATGATGGTGAGGATGGGGATGGGATTGGAGTGTGGTGGGGATGGGATTGGGTTTCATGATTGGCACTGGAGGAGGTACTCCTCGCCTTGGTTCCTGAGGGAAGTGCCGTGCCTGTCAGGATGCTGGTGATGAAGGTGAAGAAATCCAGCATGGTTGGGTTGGAGCCGGTAAAAAGGATGGTGCTTATTAGGGCTATGCAAAGCCAGAAGCTGGTGATGCTGGAGAAGAGGAGGAAGGCCCAGGAAAGGTCCAGCAAGTCTGGGGAAGGAAGATAATCAGGATCACCACGATTGGCCCAGGCTCTGAGCATGGGGACAAGGGTCACCAGTTGGTGTGGGAGTATTCTCAAAGCTCCTCCCTTGCAAATTATTTATTCTCATTTTAGGAAAATTTAAATTGGGCTCCAGAGAAGAGACATTGAGACTGATACTTCCAGCACTGAGGATCTACCTCTAGGTTGGTGAGGGCAGCTTCTTGGGCAGTGAGAAGTGGGGTGGGCAGTGAGGAACATTCCCAGAAGTGAGGACCACTATAGGGCTGTGAGGACAATCCTAGGGCAGTGAGAACCCTCTGAGGCAGTGAGGACCATCCCAGTGAGTGAGGACTATCCGAGAGAGTGAGGACCATCCCAGAGAGTGAGGACCATCCCAGTCAGTGAGGACCATCCCAGGCAGTGAGGACCATCCCAGGGAGTGACGATCATCCCGGGCAGTGAGGACCATCCCAGGCAGGGAGGACCATCCCAGGCAGGGAGGACCATCCCAGGCAGGGAGGACCATCCCAGGGAGTGAGGACCATCCCAGGCAGGGAGGGCCATCCCAGGAAGGGAGGACCATCTCAGGCAGGGAGGAGCATCCCAGGGAGTGAGGACCATCCCAGGCAGGGAGGACCATCCCAGGGAAGTAAGGGCCATCTCGGGCAATGAGGACCATCCCAGAGTGATGAGGATAATCCTGGGGCAGTGAGGATTATTCCAGGGCAGCGAGGACCATCCTGGACCAGTGAGTACTACCCCAGGGCAGTGAGAATCATTCTAGAGCAGTGAGTACTATCCCAGGGCAGTGAGAATCATTCTAGAGCAGTGAGGACTGTCCCAGGGCAGTGAGGACTATCCCGGAGCAGTGAGGACCATTCTGGAGCTGTGAGGACTATCCCAGGTCAGTGAGGATTATCCTGGGGCACTAGGGACTATCCTATGACAATGAGTACTATCCCAGTGCTGTGAGGACCATCCTGGGGCAGTGAGGATTACTCTGGGGCAGTGAGAACCATCTCAGTCAGTGAGGATCCTATGGCAAGGAGGACCATCCCATGGCTGGGAGGACCACCCTGGGGCGGTGAGATCATAAAGTACCTGTGAAGATCATTGCAGGGAAGGAAGAAACCATTCTGTGACAGGTGGAGGGGTCCCTGGGATAAAGTGGAGAGATGGGTCCCAGGAGTGGTGAGGGCAGGGCAGGCCTTCCAAGCATCCTGGTTGTACTCATGCAGGCAGGAGGTGTCAGAGCACTGCTTCTCCTCCCCCAGAAGTCTAGCTCAGAACTTGGCCTCCAGCCTGGGCACTGCCTCATACCTGCAAGAATTGACCTCAATGGAGCTGCACAATGAGAGGTTTTGCATGTTGTCTAGAGGACTTTGGTTGAGTTCAGAGCTGAGCACACTTGCCTTCTGACTCTCCTGGGACTCCCAGGTAACTGATTCAATGCTTTTGATACTGGGCTTGGGGCTACAGGTAAGTGATAGGGGCACATTGACAATGGCCCAGGCTTGGAACTTGGGGGTTGGAACACTTAAATGGGCAGTCTTGGTTGTTGACAGGTAGTTTTGGTCATGATCTTTGTTGCTGGGGATAATTGATGATTAGTCAGGAGGTGAGAGCCTTGGATACTGAAGCAGCGAGTTTGGAAAATTGGTGAAGCACCTCGCATACTGAAATTGTGGCTGTAGGTAATGGCTGGTGTTTCTGGGATACTGATCTGTTGACTGCTGATAGCTGGTGTAGGGTCTTGGATACTGACCTGGTGATTGTGAATAATTGGCAAGGGGTCTTGGATACTGACCGGGTGATTGCTGCTGGCTGGTGGAGGCTCTCGGATACCGACCCCGTGACTGTTCCTGGCTGGTGCAGGGTCTTGGATACTGACCCGGGAATTGTAGGTAATTGGCGCCACCACGCCTGGCTAATTTTTTTGTATTTTTAGTAGAGATGGGGTTTCACCATGTTGGTCAGGCTGGTCTCGAACTCCCAACCTCAGGTGACCCACCCGCCTCGGCCTCCCAAAGTTCTGGGATTACAGGCATAAGCCACTGTGCCTGGCCCTTATTATTATTTTTTAAGGTACAGAAATCTAGACTTTTTTTTTTTTCTGAGACAAAGTCTAGCTCTATCACCCAGGCTGGAGTGCAGTGGCATGAGATCTTGGCTCACTGCAACCTCCGCCTCCCAGGTTCAAGCCATCCTCTCACCTCTGCCTCCCAAGTAGTTGGGACTACAGGGCAGCGCTACTATTCCCAGCTATATTTTTGTATTTTTGGTAGAGGTGGAGTTTTGCCATGTTGCCCAGGCTGGTCTCGAACTTGTGAGCTCAAGCAATCTGCCCGCCCCAGCCTCCCAAAGAGCTGGGATTACAGGCATGAGCCACTGTGCCCAGCCTTAGGATTTTTAGGTAGTTTAATTTCTTCACCTTTGTCTCTGTGACTTTATTAATTGCTTCTTGGCTTTGGGAGGTTCTCCCTCCAGATTTTTGATGAACATTCAGTTCTGTTTTTTTAAATTCTCATTAATTATTTTTAGGTTTTGACTGTGATTTTGGAGTTGGTATGCAGGGAACATTGAATTCTGTGCTCCCTGCTGTCCTAAGGAAGGGACTTGAATTAGTCAGGAGTTTTTGGGTCACAAGTGACACAAACTCTTTTTTTTAAAAATTTTAAAAAATTTTTTACTTTTTAAAATTTGAGATGGAGTTTCACTCTTTCACCCAGGCTGGAGTGCAGTGGCGTGATCTCGGTTCACTGCAACCTTCACCCCCTGGGTTCAAGCGATTCTCCTGCCTCAGCCTCCCGAGTAGCTGGGATTACAGGCACCCGCCGCCATGCCCAGCTAACTTTTGTATTTTTAGTAGAGACGGAGTTTCACCATGTTGGCCAGGCTGATCTCAAAGTCCTGACCTCAGATGATCCACCTGCCTCGGCCTCCCAAAGTGCTGGGATTACAGGTGTGAGCCATCGTGCCTGGCCACAAATGACACAAACTCTAACTTGAACTAGCTTGAGTGAACTAGTTGTATTAGCTTGAGTGAACTAACTTGAACTAGCTAGGGGATCCTTTATGGGATCACCTGAGTGAAAAATGGTAAAGGTAGGAATGCCTTCAGGCATGGCTGGATCCAGGGGCCCAAGTGATAGTATCAGATATTACTGTTTTTTGGCTACTTGGATTGGCTTCATTCTCAAGGCTCTGTGTAGTGGCAAGTCAGAATCCAGTTAGGAAAATAAATCATTCCAGATTCTTCAGAAGGAAGTAAATACAGGGAATTGGTTCGTGAGTAACAGAGGAGCTGAGAAGCTAATAGGGAATAGTGAGGCAAACCAGGGGTTAGGAACTACAGGATGCTGCTACTCGGCCAAAAGGACAAAGGGAGGAGGTGGTATTCCTACAGTCCAGAAACAGGAGCCCTCTGGAAGGCATAGGCTCATGGTTGGATTGCTCAGAAGTGGCTAGAATCAGAGAATAGATACAACGACTACTGAAGACCCACCACATGCAGAGATAGAGAGGCTGATAAATACCCTGGCTTGCCCTCTCCTCCCAGAACCAGTCTTCTGCCAGTGCCTCCCATTAGCCAAACACAGTGGTAAGATGGTGAGCAAAGGAGGCTGGGAAATGTGGTCCTTGCAGTGCAGAACAGGGCAGGGCGGGAAATGGATCTGAGAGCAGACAGACAAAAAACTGGCAGAGCTGTTAGCAACTTGGCAGAGTTAGTAATAGCTGCCGAGTCCGGTAGAAAAAAGTTATCAACAGTTCTTGCAAGTCCTGTGTGACTTGGGGCACATGAGCACCCCGAGCCAATTATATGGCCAGTGGAGTACAGTTTGCTGATTGGCTTATAACTGGGGCTGAGAATGGGGAATGGCAGGAGGTGAAATGCATGGTGGGGAGGTAGCTGCAAATGTCCACTCATTCTGACCAAACCACAGAGTGGGCTGCTTTCTGGGATGAGGAGAGCCAGGGACTTGAGTGTCAGCTCAATGCTCTTTCTCTTGTCTGTTTTCCTTCTTAGTTTTACTCTCCCCATGAGGCTAGGTCCAAGGCTTAGGCAGCTTCAGGCTTGTAATCCTTGAGGAAAGACTGCTCTTCCCTGACAACTTCCTAATAAAAAGTCTTGGGGCAGAGCTTGATTGGTTGGCTTTGGTCATGTGTCCATCTTTGGGCCAATTGCAGGGTCTGTGGCTGGGGTACTGTGATTGGCTCAGCCAGAATCACATGATTACTTTTGTGGCCCAGAGGGCAGCATAGGCCCGGAGAATCGCTCAACCAGGGTTATGTGAGTTGGGTGGAGGGTGTCCCCAAGAGATGTCAGGCTGCTGTTCTGGGCAGACCAAATTCACCATTCAAGGTCTTGGTTTCTGGCTTGGTGCCTTCTCCCTGACCTCTGCTTCTTGACTCTTTAATGAGCAGAAAGAACTAAGGGAACTGTCTGGGCATGGTGGCTCACACGTGTAATCCCAGCACTTTGAGAGGCCAAGGAGGGAGGATTGCTTGAGCTCAGTAATCTGAGACCAGCCTGGGTAACAGAGAGACCCCATCTCTACAAACAAAACAAAACAAAACAAAAACAAAAAACCAAGGGGTCTGATATTTCCCCCACTTCCCAGAGTGCTGTTGCTGTTCTGTATGTATGATGATCCTTTCTCTTTCTTGTTGGGTGTTAGAGATGTGCAGTTTGCCAGAAACAAAGCAGATGAGGTCTTGGCCTATTTGGCTAAAACAATTTTGCACTGTTGAAAAGTAGACAAAGTAGAAAAAGGGCTAAAAGGAGGAGATGTAGCATCTCAGAAACAGGTGAAACTCTCTTCTGCTGGAAGTCTAAGTTGGATAAATATCCACTGTAAACTGAAACTAAGCTTTTGGGCACATTGGTTTTAGAGTATTCGACTTGAAAGTTTTTCTTGTGTGCAAATCTGTGTGTGTTTTGTGGGGGCTCTCAGGTGTGAACAAGAGACGACATTAGGATGTCTGAAGAGGTTCTTGGCATGTGAATGGGGCCACTAGGGGACCTTGGGGGGTGACTAGCAGAGACTAGAGCAGAAGTAGGATGACTTTGGAGATGACTGGGGTGACCGAGGTGTCTTGGATAACTTTGAGAGTGCTGTTGAGGGTGTCTGGGAGTGAAACTAAGGATACTAACATGAATTGTTATGAGACACCTTTTAGGAGTTCAAGTAGGGTGACCAGGGGTGTCTGTGGGGGTGATTCTAGAAATGATTGAGGCTGGGCTCAGTGGCTCACGCTTGTAATCCCAGCACTTTGGGAAGCCAATCACCTGAGGTCAGGAGTTTGAGACCAGCCTGGCCAACATGGTGAAACCATGTCTCTACTAAAAATACAAAAATAGCCAGGCGTGGCAGCAGCAGGTGCCTGTAGTATCAGCTAATCGGGAGGCTGAGGCAGGAGAATTGCTTGAGCCCGAAGGCAGAGGTTGGAGTGAGCTGAGATCACACCACTGCTCTCCAGCCTGGGCAACAGAGCGAGACTCCATCTCAAAAAAAAAAAAAAAAAAAGAAGAAAGAAAGAAATGATTGAGGTGATTATTCTGTGGGGTAACCTTGAGGATGTAAGTGGGGTGACCTTTGGGGGGTCCTCTGTGGGGTGACCTTGGGGGGCTGTGTGGGATGGATTATGAGAGTGTCTGAGAATTGGGTTTTAGGTTAAGTAGGGGTGATTTGGGACAACTCTAAGGGTGTGACTGGGGGATGACTTTAGGGGTCCCTGGGGGTGACCTTGTGAGTGAGAGTGGAGTTTCTTTGGGGTTTCTAGGAGGTGACTTTGGGGAGGTGAGTAGAGGTGACTTTGAGGATGTACCAGACTTTGGGGTTGTCTGTTGGGCTGATTGTGGGTATCAGCAGAGATGACTTTGGAGGGTGACCAAGAAGGGTGTCTGGGGGTGACTCTGGGGCCCCTGTCCCCCTCTCCCCAGTTCTCATCCATATGAGCAAGGGCTTCATGTTACTGGCCGTGGCCCTGTGCTGAGTCCTCCTCCCACCCATGGCCCTCTCCTCCTGGCCAGTGGTCCTCTGCCTGAACATGGCCGACTTTGTCTTCAGTTTCCTCTGCATTAGCATTGGTAGATGTTGGCTCAGGGGGCGGGGGCCCTCCCTAACCCCAGCCCTGCTCTCTGGCTTTCTGGAGGTGTATCTAGACTTCCGTGCTGTTCCCCTCGGGGCCTCTGTCTTAGCATGTCTCTGGGGAGCTCTGACTCAGTTCTACTCTATCTGTGGGATGTCTCTCTCTCCCCCACTCTCTGTTTCCCTTTCTTTTTTGTCCCCTCTCTCCAGGTATCTTTCTGTCTGTTGTGAGGGCGTGTGTGTGTGTGTGTGTGTGTGTGTGTGTGTGTGTGTGTGTGTCTGCTTGTCACGGAGGGTGGGAGAGGATGTCTCAGTCCCTCTTTTCTTACTGGGGGTCACAGGGCTCACTGTCCAGCCTTCTGTCTGTCTCTGGCCCCACCCCATTGCAGGGCTCCTGATTTCTCTTCAGCCTGACGCTCTTTTCAGTTAACTGCAAGGCGGTGCACCCGAGTCCAGTGGCGTCCTACCTGGTGACCTCCTACCTGTGCTGGGACGCCAGCGACTTGATGCTGCACACCGGAGAGGGCGAGGCCTCGGGAGGAAGGCGGGGCCTCGGGAAGCGGGTGGGGCCTAGGGTGGGACTGGGAGTACAGCGGCCCACCTAGCCATCACCCAGGAGCCGTGTCCTACCTAAGCCCAGTGGGCATGTGAAGCAGAGGGCAGCCCTTGAATGCGCGGCGGCTGAGCTATCGCGGGTGGGCCGTGCAGCAGGGCGCAGCGAGGCGGACATCCAAACAGCGGAACTCAGACACAGACTCCGAGCACACCCCGGGCCTTCCCATTTCATACACCCTCGAGGATGAGACCCAAGCACCTCCAAGGAATAGCACCCGAGCTCTTCAGGACACTGACCGGTGGCCATGGCCAGATGCCCGGCCAACCCCTTCAGCGTGGCCACGCCCCGGATATTCGACCTCCCCTGAGGCCCCACCCCCTGATATCAGGCCACGCCCCCCAAGGGGACCGGTGGCAAACTCCAACCCTCGCTCTAGGGCCCGCCCTTTGCGGCTTTGTCCCTGCCCACTGGGTCCTCACAGTACCTCCACCCCAGAAGTCCAGCATCCCCTCCCGTTCTGCAGACACTTGTCCAGTGTCCTGCTAAGCTCGGCAGTGTGGCTAGTTTGTGTGGCCCTGCCCCTGGTGCCCAGCCTTCGCAGGCCACACCCTGAAGCCACTCTCCACCCCCTCAGCCAGGGTGGTCTGCATGGAACTTCTTTTCCCGGAGTTCCAGCCTCAGCTCCGATGTCCACCCTTGTCCCCAGGTGGACACAGAACCGCCCAGCATTTGGTGCAACTCCACCCTTCTGCGGAACGGGCCCCTCCCTGGGAAGGCATAGCTTGCAATAACATCCCTCTGTACCTTTTCTGGCTTCCCCGCCACAATAAAACACGGGCACTTGCTAACCTCTCAGCCTCAGACCCTCCATTGCCCCCCACCTCCCCATCAGGGCGGGGTCCGTCCTAGCGTGAGTGAACTGTTCTGGCGTCCCTGACTTGCCCTTTGGGATCTGAGCCTTTCCCTGCCTGTTTGTCTGCACCTGTCACAGCCCCTTCCTTTCCCCACCTGCTGGTGACCTCAGACTTCCAGGCCTGAGATTGACACAGCTGGGGTGGCCCCAGCCTCAGCCGAGCGGGTCCAGGTGCACCACATCTGGAAAGATAGGTGATGGCAGAACGTGACACACATTGGATGCACATTTGATTTTACTAGGGGTAGGGGACAGGGATGGGCGTTCAGGAGTTCTCTGCTATGGTGTCCTTGATCCACTTCACATAAGACAGCACTCTGACGGCGACAGAAGGCTTATTGGGGGTGCCACAAGGGACGTAGCCCCATGATGTGACACCTTGGAGCACACCATCACACATCAGCGGGCCCCCTGAATCACCCTGGGAGCACAAGGTGGGAGGGGAGAGTGAGAAAGGTCTACGGGGCCCAAGTTCTGCCTGGGGAGCCCCAGCTCTCAGACAGGGCCTCCAGTGCCCACTCCCAGAAGAAGGTGGGCAGGGATTCCCACAGAGGGGACAGGGGCTCCAGTCCTGGCCAAGGGGGAAGGGACTTCAGGGTCCAGCTCCTGCACATGGGGCAGGGTCTAGGAGGACAGTGCCTGCAGACAGGTCGGGGGGGGAGGAGCAGGACCATCTGCAGGACGCTGCCCCTGCGGGCGCATCGCAGAGGCCACCTCTCCAGGACTACTCTCTGACTCGACAGTAACTACGCGTTACCACGAGGAACGGTGAACTCTAGTGTGAGGGGGGTGAGATGCAGTTGTCCCTGGATGGGCAGGGGAAGGAGGGGGAGCTGGAGCACTGACGGGGTGAGTGGCTACAGCTAGCTGGGAAGCAGTGAAGCAGACGCCTGGTTAGCTCTCAGAAGCCAGTTCAGAGGCTGAGTCCCCTCCCCCAGCCCTTCCAGACCCTGGGGGCAGGGCTGCCTCACCACACAGGTGTCTTTGCCACCTTCCAGGTGTCCGACACACAGCATGAACTCTGTCACCTTCTGGACGTGGGCTTTTTCACACTCATCATTAGGCAGGATTTTGAGGTCCACACACTGGAGATCATCTGGAAATGAGACTACGAACCCGGGAGAAAAAGGATTGCAGCCCCGTAGACCTTTCTCACTCTCCCCTCCCACCTTGTGCTCCCAGGGTGATTCAGGGGGCCTGCTGATGTGTGATGGTGTGCTCCAAGGTGTCACATCATGGGGCTACACCTGCAGTCCTTTCTGCTTCCCTGGCCCTTTCTCCCTTGGACGCAGGAGTGCCTATCCCCACCTTGGGCTATACAGTCTGCCCCCACATACAATTCTCTGGTTCGATGCTGCCCCAGCCGGAGGCCAAACAGGTGCTCCCCACTTCGGGTTCCTGGGTGGGCAACTCCACGACCTTCACAGCGTCTGTGATATCGGCAGGCTCTGTCAGGCGGAGCAGCATGAGGTCGTGGCTGTAGTCCTCGTCTGCTTGGCGGGTGTGGTTCTCCAGGAGGCTCATGTTGAAGCCAGGGTGTGGGAAGCTCTCACTGACATGAACAAACTGGGCTGTGTTTTCATCGTCAAACAAGTTGTGGCGACCCAGCCAGAGCTGGTAATTGCTGGGGAAAGATGGGAATGGAGGGATGAGAAGATGGGAAAGGGAAAGGGGGATGGGGCAGGGGAGCATGGGAGAGGGTCCCCAAAGAGAGAGAGGGAAAGAGAAAAAACGTGGATGGGCAGAGACAGAGGAAGAAAGATATAGTTATGGAGAAATACAGACAGCGAATGGGAAGATGAAAGAGTTTGAGACTGCAAAAGGCAAACGAAGAGACAGAGAGCGAAAAAGAGCTCAAAAGGACAGAGGGGTGAGAAAGGCGGAGGGGAGGCCAGTGAGAAACAGGGTGAGCAAAAAAGAGGCCGGTGAGAAGGATAAAAGACAGGGACAGCGAGAAACAGGTCCAGGGAAGAGGGAGGAAGAGGGAACAGAACCTGGAAGGGAGCGAGAAGCAGACAAATGAAAAAGGACGCGGGACGTCAGAGTGAGAACTGGAAACAGAGGCAGAGAGGAAGGAGGAGTGACTGAGTGTGGGAGAGAAAAGGGAGGGAGGCCCTGGGGGAGGGTGGGGAGGGTGGGGGCAGGCAGGGAGGAGGGGAGGCCTGAGAGCGGCTCAGCTGCAGCTGGGGCTGTGGTGCGGGCTCCCCAGGGGCAGGTGGCCTGGCCTGAAGTCCAAGGTCCAGGCCCCCTTCCCTCCCCAGCACCCTCCCCCGCGTTTCTCGCCCCGCCTCCTCCTTCCTCCTCCCTCAGTTGCCCCACCCAGCTCCCGCTGAAACCAGCCCTTCCCTGTGTCTCTCCAGAGTGGAGGGATATCCTGTGGGGGGCCTGGGCAGAGGGAGAGGCGCCCCCTTCCAGGCACACACGTTGGGGGTAAAGCCCTTCCTTTACTCTGGGGCCTCCCTTAGGCCCATCTGGGTGTGTGTTTAGTAGGGATGGGGGAGCGGTGAGGTAGAGACCCAGAAAGAGAGAGAGATGGGTAGAGAGATGGAGGGTGAGACACAGTGACAGAGATGCCACAGAGAGACTCAGAGACAGACAGAGACAGGGAAGATGCAGAGACAAGGAGACAGAGGAGAGGAAGATAGAGACCAGAACACAGTCACACAGAGACACAAGCAGAACCAGATGCCAAGAGACCCGGGCAGCCTTGGGGAGGGGTGTCCAGCCCAGCTCTGCCCTGCCATGTGACCTGCGCCAGAGCCCTCCTCTCTGCCTCAGCCCCCCAGTCTTGCCTGAGGTTATCCAAGGGGAATGCCACTGGCCTGTCAATCCTGTGGCAGCATAGATGCCCTCCTCCCAGACCCCAGGCCCCTACTCACTCGCTGATGCAATGGGCAGCTGTGAGCACCCACTGGGGGTGCACCAGGATGCCCCCACACTGGAAAGTGGTGAAATGGTACAGAGCCGCCTGCCAGGGCTGGGAATGCTGCTCACACTCCCAGCCTCCCACAATCCGGGACTGAATCGGGGGCGCAGCACCTGCAGAGGCGGTGCTGGGTCAGGAAGGGCAGGGTTGCAGGAGAGGCCAGGGACAAGGCTAGGAGAGGGAGCTGGGCTGTGGGTCTGAAGGGACATTGCAGGTAGAGGACCAGGGCTGGAGGTTGGGGACATGGGCAAGGGGTGTTGGGAAGGGCTGGGACTCTGGACTGTTCCCTGGGCTTTTGGAGTGGTGGCTGGACCTGGTAGGGAGATTTCGTGCTGTGACAGTAGAGCAGCCTCCAGGGATCAGGGTAGGAGACATGAGACAGTGTCTGGAGCAGACACTGTACCTGGGCATCAGGTCATTTGGGGTCTGGGCTGGGGGATGGGAGGTGGTGGGTTAGGAGAGTGGAAAGGGATTCTGGAAACCAGGGATCAAGGCGCCAAGGGTGAGACAAGATCAGAGCCTCACTGAGGAAGAATCTGGAGGGCTAAGGGGCTCCCAGGCTAGGGAAACAGGACCTGGGTTGGGCTTTTGAGGTTCAGGAAAGGATGCAGCTTTAGGGAACCAGGTCTGAGAGGTCTCAAGAAGAGCATCTGGACTGAAGAGTTTGGGGGTGACTTGGGGTCCCTACATTCGGGTTGCAAGGGGCCAGCTTGACTGGGACAGTTAGATTTCAGGGCTTCCTGGTTAAAAGGTAAAAGAAAGGGCTATGGTTAAGTCTAGAGGTGGGCTTCCGAGAGGTTTTGGGGTCCTTCCTGTGAACCAGGAATGGCAATCTGAGGGGAGGTTGGGGCCCTGAGAACACAGTTGGGGTCAGGACTGGGACGGGGCTCAGGAGGAGGGAGGCGTGAGTGGCAGTCCTTCTCGGTCAGGGTGAAGGATAGGATCTTCGTTTCTCATGGGGATGGAGTTCATGGTCTGAGGGTACTGGAGGGATGTGGGGTCCTCTTGGAGGCAATCCCAGGAAGAGGATTGGAGAAGTGGTGAAAACAGGCGCCAAGCAGCTGTGGGAATGCAGTGCAGGACCCACTTGATGTGAGGTTGTAGAATCACATACTGGTGGACTTGGGGGAGGCCAGGGCAGAAAGCCTGGCTGAGAAGGCATTCAGGATCCTTGGGGTGGGGTTCCAGAAAACCAGAGCTGTGCAGGAACAATTCAGGTGGAGAAGGGCTGGGGCCTGGGGCGGGATGGAACTTCCCCAAGGAAAGGAGCATGTGATGGGAGGGTGTGGGTGTTTTTCCTGGGAGAGCTGGGGGTGCTGGGTGGGAAGGGACATTTGCAGACCCCCCATACCAGATGGGGGATCCCACATGCCAGTTTGGGAAGCAGGGTTGTCTGGTGAAATCTGGGGGACCCTGGAAGGACTGGGGAGACCAGATGTCAGGGTCTGGAGGACACAGTTGATAGCGGACAGCTGGATGGAAAAAGCCACTGGAGTGTGGTGGGATTTGTAGACTCAGGAGCCAAATAGGTGGCCGCAGGGAACTAGGGGGCAGGAGGGGATGATCAGAGTCCTGTGGGGTGGGGGAAGCCCATGGGAGGGTTAGGGTCCTCCAGAGAGAGACAGAGATGGCCCAGAATCTGCCCCTTTGGTAAAGCGGTGGGACAGGGCGTTGGCTAGGGAAAAGGAGAAAGTACTGAGGCTTCCTGGGAGGAGCAGGAATCTGGTGTGGGAGTGAGGACTGTGACAACATGGAGGAGCTGGGGTGGAAGTTTAGGGTGGGGCCGCGCAAGATAGATAAGAGCTGGGGCACCCCGGATCAGGATAGACTGTGGGCTGGAGGGACGAGGGTGGGATGTTGGAGGGGAAGGTCTTATCGGGGCGGGGGTGAGGGCAGGAAGAGAATCAGGGCCCATTCCCCCTCCCACATCCCCCCACTGTCTCACCAGTCCCCCCCAGGGACAGGGCGAGGCACAGAACCAGGAACCACATGGTGACAGAGGTGTCCAGGGGCCAGCAGGTGGAGGAGCTGGGGAACCTCCCTGGGGAGGCTTTTAAAAGCCCTTATCCCCTCAGAGCCCCACCCCTGCCCTGCTGGCACCCAGATGTTGGCCAAGGTCCTTCCTCTGTTGCCTGGGGGCTGGACAATTGCCCCCCCTCTGATCCCCAGAGCTGTGGACGGGGAGGGAGAGCCAGCACCTGTTCTGCCGGCCCTGGATCACGCTGGACGCATTCCTGGGGTTGAAGCCAGGTGGGGCAGGGCCTGTGGCTCTGGGGCTTTGCTCTGGGGAACAGCCAGTGAGGCAAGGGGGGGACTGAGGGGAAGCAGAAACAGGAGGGCGGAGGACTCAGTGACTCCTGGTACGAAGCCCCATATAC
The DNA here is from genome assembly GCF_028885625.2 of Pongo pygmaeus. Lineage (NCBI taxonomy): Eukaryota > Metazoa > Chordata > Mammalia > Primates > Hominidae > Pongo > Pongo pygmaeus. The sequence goes on from NC_072393.2 coordinate 56,927,128, forward strand.
TTCAGTCTCAATTAAGGCCCTGCACCCCAAGACCTGGTGCCCTCAAGTACCAGCAGTTAGGGCTCTGATTCACTGCACCACTCAGAGCCAAGATACTAGCATCTCAGCTGCCAGTTCCCCCTGAAATATAAGCCTTGGCCTTCAGAATGCCCTAGTTCTTGCAGGCCCAGACCCAGGACCTAGGTCCCCAAAGCTACTGTTCCTTTCATAATAAAATTTTGGGGTACACATCACCACATTCCTAGTGCCTCCAGATCCAGGAATGTGAAGTTTCAGGGGTCTCCCAGGGTAAGTTCTTTAGCATTACAAAATCCAATGTCCCTCCTAAACAATGTTGGGGTCCCAATGAGCCTCCCACTTCTTGCTCCCAGTTATGGGTGCTCAACGTCCTGTCCTCCAAAGTCCTTCCCTCCCAGGTCAAGATCAGGCTAACCACAGATTCCACTGACCCTGCCCCCCCATTCCACCTGTACAATATTTAGGTCTCACGAGCCAGGTTCATGTACTTCAACATTCAGCGACCCTGAACGTCACATTTTGTGGTCTCTGAAGATAATTAGGAACTAGATTCCTGCAGCCTCAATGGTAAACCCATAGGCTTCCAACAGGTTGTCCTGGCTTTTTGGTAAAATTGAGGCAGCTCAGAGTTCCAGCCTCTGCTGTACATCAGGGACCTGGCTAAGAAAAGGACAGTATTTGCCTTTTTGCCATGGCTACCAGGAAGCCCAGAACTAAATCTTTTTTTTTTTTCTGAGATGGAGTCTTGCTCTGTCACCAGGCTGGAGTGCAGTGGTGTGATCTCGGGTCACTACAACTCCTGCCTCCTAAGTTCAAGCGATCCTCCCACATCACCCTCCCAAGTAGCTAGGATTACAGTCATGTGCCACCATGCCTGGCTAAATTTTTTAAGTATTTTTAGTAGAGATGGGGTTTCACCATGTTGGCCAGGCTGGTCTTGAACTCCTGACCTCAAGTGAGCCGCCCGCCTTGGCCTCCCAAAGTGCTGGGATTACAGGTGTGAGCCACCGTGCCCAGCCCAGAACTAAATCTTAAAGAAAATGCCATTCTTGGTAATCTAGTGTCTGTTAGGTCCTTTAACTGGGATCCAGAGATAGAGGGTATTTACTCAGTGCCAGACACGATTTTAATCAGTTCAGATGAATCATCTCATTTAATCCTCACAACAGCCCTTTGAAATCAGCAATAAGATGGTCTCATTTTACAAATGAGGAAACCAAGGCCAAGTGAGATTGGGCCTCTTGTTGAAGATCACGCGAGTGGTCATGTGTGTTGAATGAATGGAGCCCTGCTTCAAGCCGCTTCTCCTCACCTAGGGATCGGGGTGGTGGGTGAAAAGGAACAGTGTACAGTGTCTCTGGGTTTCTCTTTGACCCCAGAAAAAAGTCACAGAAATTCCTACAGAGAAACTTGGATCAGTGCTTTGTTATCTTGGCGTTAAACAGGTGACCTTGAGCGCCAGCTTTGTCCTCAGGTGGGACAAGTCCTTGGCTAACATCTGGGCCTTGGACTTGGGGTCTTGGGGGATGGCTCCGTTCTGTTCCATGTCAGGCGGGGCTACTGGCCAGCTGTGGGGGCTTCTGCTCAGTCAGGGGCACAGGAGATAGGCCAGAATAGTCAGTTCCTCTTCATGGTTTCCCTGATCCACTCCAAGTAGTGGCAGACTTTGGTATAGACACCAGGCTTGGTGGTGTTGTCACAAGGGACGTCACCCCAGGACACAATGCCCTGCAGGATGCCCCCACAGACCAGGGGTCCCCCAGAGTCACCCTGTGGGGAAAAGAGGGGGTCTCAGGTTGAGTGAAACCTCCTGGATTCATTCTCACCCTAATCACCATTTGCAGTCTCACCCCAAACCCAATCCATCCCCATCCCAGGGAACCCCAACCCAACTCAACTCAATACAGCCCAGTGTATCCCAAACAGAGCCAGCCCAGCCCCAACCCCAATTCAACACAGCTCAATACAACTCACCCAACCTATGTCCAATCTCACCCCCATGCAACTCCAGTGCAACTGAACTAAGTTAAATCCAACTCAGCCTACATCCTCACCATTCAAAATCAAACCAAACCCATGCCCATCTCAAAATCTAATCTCAATCTTCATGTCTTCTGCATTCCAAACAAAATCTATCTCATCCGAATTCAACCCTGACGTATTTCCCACCCAGAATCAAACCAAACCATTCCCATTCTCAACCCCAACCCATGCCATCTCAAACTATCACATTATCCACCTCGAACAATGCAATCCCCACCTATAACCCCAACTCCAACCTCACCCCTATTCTAACTTTTCCTACTCCATCTCCAAGCCTAACCCTAGCATCTTCTCTGGCCCAAAGCAAAGAAAATCCAACCCCATCCAGACTCCCACACATGTCCCCATCCCTCTTCTTCCGCCTGATGGCCCCTCTGGGCTCTGACCTCACAGGATTCTGCGCCTCTGCCCTCCGCGCCTGCACACACCATGGTGTTCGTCAGGCGCCCTGGGTAGCTCTTGTCACAAGATGTGTCCGAGATAATGCTGATGTTGGCACAATGCAACGTATCTGGGAGACTCACTGGGGAAGACAGTGGACTTGGAGCAGATCCATAAATTCCGGCCCTTGTCCCCTCCGCCCAAGAGCCCCGGAGCATAGGATTCCTTGAGGCCTCGCATCCAGCTCCATCCTTTCACGCACCTTGAGACTGGGGGCTCCCGGTGGTCCCAGGCTCGTTGTGGGACACCAGGCCCCAGCCAGACACCACACAGGCCTCCCCCGGGTGGGGGCAACGCGTAGGTAGCACCGCGGGGCGCACCTGGGGGGTCAGGCGTGCGGGCTGGACTAGACGCAGCAACATGATATCGTGGCGGTGGCTGCGCGCTTCGTAGCGCGGGTGTGGAATGACCCGAGACGCGGTCCGTAGTTGCTCTGGGCCATCGCGCTTGCGCAGGTTATGCTCTCCCAGGCGCACTCTCATGAAGCTGTGCGGGCGAGTGGTTTTCCCGCCAGTGGAGTGCGGGCCAGTGGTTACCCGCAAGTAGAGGACAGAAAGATCAAAGAGTGGGCAGCCCGAGGTCCCCCGATCCTTTAGAAATCTCGACATCCCATTACCTTTTCCCAAGACCCTGAAGCCAATGGTTCCAGCCCCTGCTCCTCAAGGACCAACGAGTCTGAAGTCAGGCACACTCCTAGAACTCGATCCCCTCCAACTACTCCCAGCCCCCTCCTGGTCTGTCCCCGAATCCAGGATTCTCATATCCCTAGAACTGAGGCTCAAAAGCTGGAACTAGTCTTCTCCTTCCTCCTTCAGAGATCGAAGGCTTTGAAACACACACTCACCCCTCACTCAGGGGCTTGACATCCAGCCTCCTCGTCTTTCAGAACCCGGGAGTTCTGGCGTCTGCCTCCGTCTTTCCCCAAACCTAGGAGCTCTTCCCCTCCACCAGGCTCCCTCAGGACCCTGAGCCCCTGCCTTCATACCGGCTTTGGCAGTGGGCAGCAGACAGCACCCAGTGTGGGGAGATGAGGGAAGCGCCACAGTTAAAGCGTCCACGCTCGTAGAGGGCCACTTGCCATGGCTGGGAGTGGGGTGCACACTCGTCACCTTCCAGCAACTTGTCACCATCCTGGGCTGCTAGGAGAAGGGGTAGAGGATGCCTGAGGACAGGGACGTTTGCATTGCCTCCTACACCTTCCTTGCACCCTGCCCTAACTACTATATGCCTATGCCCCTATGCCTTTCCCCTAACTTCTCAAGACACCCTGCCCTGTTTTTTTTTTTTTTTTTTTTTTTTTTTTTTTTTTTTTTTTTGAGACGGAGTCTCACTCTTTTGCCCAGGCTGGAGTGCAGTGGCATGATCTCAGCTCACTGCAACTTCCGCCTCCTGGGTTCAAGTGATCCTCCTGCCTCAGCCTCCCGAGTAGCTGAGGTGCCCGCCACCACACCTGGCTAATTTTTGTATTTTTAGTAGAGACGAGGTCTCACCATGTTAGCCAGGGTGGTCTCAAACTTCTGACTTCAAATCCTCTGCCCGCCTCAGCCTCCCAAAGTGCTGGGATTACAGGTGTGAGCCACCACTCTCCGCCTGCCCTGTTGTTTATTTACAACCGCTGCCTGTTTTCTCCACAACTCTAGCCCCCATCCCATTTGCTATAAGACTCTGGGAGAGAGAAGAAGGGGAACAGACCAGAGGGCAAGAAGTCCTCTGTGGTTGGGGGTGGAGACAGGGGCACTGGATACAGGTTCAGACAGGTGGTCACTTGAAACCAGTCATTCACGGTCACCAAATTGTCACAGACGTCAAACACATGTGGCCACTCAGTATGTGTGACACAGCCTTGGCCCTAGAGTCTGGACATGTCAGCCAAATTCAGTGTGTCCCAGCCAAATTCAGTATGAGTCCTAGATGTGGCCATACAAGGTCATGGACATGCATACATGCACATCCAGCTTCCAAACTTAGGTACAGCTATGGACAGGACTGGAAGCTGAAAGTCACTTGCACGCACATGGGTTGCAGCTTCAAGCATCACAGCACAGGCCGGGCATGGTGGCTCATGCCTGTAATCCCAGCACTTTGGGAGGCCGAGGCGGGTGGATCACCTGAGGTCAGGAGTTCGAGACCAGCCTGGCCAATATGGTGAAAACCTGTCTGTAATAAAAATACAAAAAATTAGCAGGGCATGGCGGCGGGTGCTTGTAATCCCAGCTACTCTGGCAGCTGAGGCAGGAAAATCGCTTGAACCTGGGAGGCGGAGGTTGCTCCATTGCACTCCAGCCTGGGTGACAAGAGTGAAACTCCATCTCAAAAAAAAAAAAAAAAAAAAAAAGAATCACAGCACAGATGTTCATATGTGTATATGAATATGAATGGTTAAGACATGAATACAGGAATACAGACACACACACACGCACGCACAAACACACACAGAATTGGATATTGTTCAGACCTAAATTCAACATCTCTGGTGTGAGTCTTGGCATCCAGTGTCACAGACACTTGCATACAGGATCTGGACAAAGAAGGATCCTTAAGCCTGGATTCGAATGTACTAGCTGTGAAACTTTGAGTAAGTTATTTGACCTCTCTGTGCCTCTGTTTCGTCATCTGTAAAATGAGGATTGTTGTAAGGATGAGGTAGAAATGTGTACGTGTGTGTGTGCATGTGTGTATGTGTGGTGAGTGATACCTAGCTCTTGTAGCTACTTAATAAATATTAGTTGTTTTTTGCAAATGACACCTGGATTTAGTCATAGGGACATACATGTGAAAGTTCAGGTCCATCCTGAAGATGGCCAAAATAAGTCAGACATCTGCACAGAATTACATATAATAAATAGTCAAGGTTGGCCAGGTGCGGTGGCTCGCGCCTGTAATCCCAGCACTTTGGGAGGCCAAGGCCGAGGCGGGCGGATTACCTGAGGTCAGGAGTTTGAGACCAGCCTGGCCAACATCATGAAATCCCGTCTCTACTAAACAACAACAACAACAACAACAAAAAAACCAAAAAACAGAAATTAGCCAGGCATGGTGGTGCGTGCCTGTAATTCTAGCTACTCGGGAGGCAGAGGCAGAATTGCTTGCACCTGGGAGGCAAAGGTTGCAGTGAGCCGAGATTGCACCACTGAACTCCAGCTTGGGTGACAGAGCGAGACTCCGTTTCAAAAACAAAAAACAAAAAAACCCGTCAAGGTTAAAACTGTGATTCACCCACAAGACATTTTGTAGAGTTAGAGCTGCAGACACCAACCCAGAAGGCCAACACTCAGATGGGGACTTGCTGTCTGGGGCAGCACCCACACACGGGGCTGGGCATTCAAGGTCAAAGACATGCAGCTGCAGCCAGAGGCAGCCAGGACAGGACATATTTATCCATCTCTAGATCAGCCCTCAAGCCATATCTGTGGAGTCACTGATTGGGTTTCACATACGGGGATCTGGTTCATGCATGTGGAGAGGATGTGAACATACAGGGCCTTGTATACCCACTGCACACGTGCATGTCCACACACACACACACCACACACACACACCACACACACACCACACACACCCGCACACACACCACACACACAACACACACACCACGCGACACACACCACACACACACACCACACACACCACACACATACACACACACCACACACACCACACATACACCACACACACACACCACACACACATACACACACACCACACACCACACACACACACACCACACACACACCACACACACACACACCACACACACATCCACACACACATCCACACACCACACACACCACACACACCACACACACACACCACACACACACACCCCACACACACACCCCACACACATACACACACCCCACACACCCCACACACACACACCACACACACCACACACACATCACACTCACACACACCACACACATCACACACACGCACACACACCACACACACCACACACACACACCACACACACACCACACACACCACATACACACACCACACACACACACCACACTCACACACACCACACACACCACACACACCACACACACACATACACACACACCACACACACACCACACACACCACACACACACGCACACACACAACACACACACCACGCACCACACACCACACACACACACACCACACACACATACACACACCACACACACACGTCCACACACACCACACACACCACACACACATACACACACACCACACACATCACACACACACACACCACACACACACGCACACCCACACACACCCACACACACCCCACACACACCCCACACACACCCCCCACACACCCACACACCCCCCCCCACACCACACACAACCCCCCCCACACACCCCCACACACACACCACACACACACACCACACACACCACACACACACCACATACACCACACACACACACACCACACTCACACCACACCACACAAACACCACACACACCACACACACACCACACTCACACCTCACACACACACCACACACACACACACCACACACCACACACATACACACACCACACACCACACACACGCACCACACACACACCACACACACCACACACACACATACACACACACCACACACACCACACACACACCACACACACACACCACACAAACCACACACACACCACACACACCACACACACACCACACACACCACATACACACACCACACACACCACACACACACCACACACACCCGCACACACACCACACACACCACACACACACCACACACACACCACACACATACACACACACCACACACACCACACACACACCACACACACCACATACACACACCACACACACCACACACACACACACCACACACACCACACACACACCACACACACACCACATACACACACCACACACACACACCACACACACATCCACACACACCACACACCACACACACCCCACACACACCCCACACACACCCCACACACCACACACACCCCCCACACACCCCCCACACACCCCACACACACCCCACACACACCCACACACACCCACACACACACCCACACACACACCCCACACACACCCCACACACACCACACACCACACACACCACACACACACATACAGACCACACACACACACCACACACACATCACACACACACACCACACACATCACACACACACACGCACACACCACACACACACACACACACACCACACACACACCACACACCACACACACACCACCACACACACACCACACACACACCCCCCCCACACACACCACACACACCACACACACACACACACACACACAGAATGGCATTATGCTTAAGGACATGATTAGAGACATTCAAGGTCACAGGACCAGGACCCTCTCCACTGGGCAATGTGGATGCATCCCCTGAAGGTTGAAGCCACGCAGAACCCCATCCACACAGGGGCAGGATTTGCACGGCCAGACCAAATGCCCACACTCTGCCCATCACAGTCAGGAACTGGGCCAAAGGCCCCCGTGAGACCAGGGGAATGCGGATGTGGTGGACAAGGGGCTTAACAAAGGAAGGGTGAGGTCGTCCTCCGAAGGGTGGAGGGTATGGGCTGAACAGCTGGGCACCGAGGCTGCACCTGGCCAGTCCAAGCCAGAGGAAGGTGGAGGCCCCAGCTGGGCGCAGCAGGCAGGCACGAGGCAGGTAGGTGAGTGCACAGAGAGAGCCGGAGGGGAGGCTGGAGGCGTGGGGGGTCTGAGGGGCCCCCAGGAGTGAGGGTCATTTGTGGCAGAACGTTAATGAAAGTCTACCCTCCAATTTCTCCAGAAGAGAGGCATCAGGTTACAATTAATTTCTTGGTGTGTGGCAGCTGAGTTCAGTCTGGAGTTTGCCTGACACCCAAGGTGACCTTGATGTTGTGGCCGTCCCTCTGAGCCACAGCCCCTTCCCTTGTCAAATGAGGTCGGTGGTGCCCACCACACATAGACGCTGTATGTAAGCTCTAAGCACTGTGCCTGGCTTGTACACCTGAAGGGGCACTACCTGGGCCAGGCTTATGCTTCCACCTCACATACGACCACATTTAATCCCCTCAAAGACCCTGTAAGAGACAGGGAGTGGCAGGCGTGGGACTCAAGCTGGAGTCTGTGCTCTTGTCCTCTCAGCACTTGTCTAATGCTTGCTATGTATATTACCTCTGTTATGCTATTGAGACCTCACTGTTATTGTCTCAAGCGGGTGCTGTCTTATAGAGAAGGCATCCCAGAGAGGTGAAGCAGTTCCTTCAAGAACACACAGCAAGGAAGCGGTTGCCCCAGGACTCAGCTCAGGTTTGTGTAACCCCAGGACCGTGTTCCTTGTCATGGGCAGCGAGAGGCCCCAGGCAACATAGCGACTCCAGAGCAGCAGCACCAGCACCTGATGGTAAGCGCTTAGGGACATTGGCGCAGGTGGAAGGTGAAGGAAGGATCTTTGGTGGTCTCTGGGTGAGGTAGGGGCTGACAGATCACTGGGCCCAGACATGCTTGGGAAGGGGGCACCTGCTCCCACAGACCTGGCCCCCTCCTGGAGCCACCTCACCTGCGGATGCCAGCAGGAAGGAGAGAGTGAGAAGCCACATTGTGGAGGAGGGACCAGGGTTCGGCTGCAGTCTGGGGAGGGAGTGAGAGAATCCAGGTGAGGCAGGACCCTTCTGCCTCCACCAGGATCCCTCCAGACACAGACTTATCCCACCCACTGTTAATAAATTTCTTCTGACCACCGGTATCCCCTTCCCCCAACCCCACTCTGCGCTTCCTTCTGGGTCCCCCATCTCTGGAATGTTTACTCTTCCTCTAGGCACTCGGACAGACCCCACCGCCCCCCTCCACCTGTTGGCCCCCAGCACCATGCTACCAGCCCCTGGATCTCTCTCCATCATCACCAAGGACCCCTGTCCCAACTTTTTTTTTTTTTTGAGATGGAGTCTCACTCTGTCACCCAGGCTGGAGTGCAGTGGCACGATGTCAGCTCACTGCAAGCTCCACCTCCCAGGTTCACACCATTCTCCTGCCTCAGCCTCCCGAGTAGCTGGGACTACAGGCGCCTGCCACCACGCCCGGCTACTTTTTTTTATTTATTTTTATTTTTTATTTTTTATTTTTAGTAGAGACAGGGTTTCACCGTGTTAGCCAGGATGGTCTCAATCTCCTGACCTCGTGATCCACCCACCTCAGCCTCCCAAAGTGCTGGGATTACAGGCATGAGCCACCACACCTGGCCTATCTCAACCTCTTATCTGGCCTTTTGGGTCCCCCTCCAGTCCAGTCCCCTCCACCAGCCTGCCCTCCACCCATGACCCCAAAGGGTCTTTCTACATCTGGAGCTGGCTGTGCCCCTCCCCTGCTCACCACCCTCCATGGATCCTCGGCACCACCAGGATAAAGTCCAGCTCTTCAGCCTCACTTTCTTTCTTTTTTTTTTTTTTGAAACGGAGTCTGGCTCTGTAGCCCAGGTTGGAGTGGAGTGGCATGATCTCCGCTCACTGCAACCTCTGCCTCCTGGGTTCAAGCGATTCTCCTGCCTCAGCCTCCCAAGTAGCTGGGATTACACACGCCTGCCACCACGCCCAGCTAATTTTTGTAATTTTAGTAGAGACGGAGTTTCACCATGTTGGCTAGGCTGGTCTTGAACTCCTGACCTCTAGTGATCCATCTGCCTCAGCCTCCCAAAGTGCTGGGATTACAGGCACGAGTTGCCTGGCCCCAGCCTCACTTTCAAGGACAAAAGTGGCCTCTTCCCTTCCAGCCTCTCTCCCTGGGTCTCTCATGACCTTGTCCTAGACGCAGCCAGTGCTGCCATTTTCCCTCCTGCCATTTCATGCTCAGGCTGTTCCTCCCACCACGTATCCAACGCCATTCCCTTCCAGCCCCGCTTCCTCCTTGAGGCCTTCTCTGACCTCCCCTGACCCTCAGTGGTGTCCGCCTCCCCTACTAGACTGGCAGCTCCCCGAGGAGCTGGTCTGACTCCACTCTGGGTCTCCAGTACTGCAGGGCCCCGCCCACGGGAGGCCTCAGGAAGCTTTGGAAGTGAATTAAAATCCTTCTTCCCCATATCTTCCAAATTCGTCTTTGTCCTCTGACACTCTGCCCCCACCTCTTCTGGGAGGCCCCAACACCTAACAGGTGTCTCCCCTGAATCCCACAGCACCCATTCAGTCTCCATTACAGTGCAGATGCCCCATACTTGCTGAGGTCTAGCCTGTTCTTTTCTCCATCTGGGGGCCTTGAAGATGGGGCTCAGGTCAGGTTCTTTCTGTGTCCTCAGCACTGCCCCGCCTGGGGCCTGGTACACAGGAGGCCTCTGGGAGGTTGTGCTGAACTGACTTGAACCCGTGATCACTCCTAACCACGTTCTTGGCTCTGGTACAAGTGCTTCAGGGACGTCCTCCTGATCCACTCCATCCCCCTCCCTCCCCACCACTGCAGCTCCTTCTGGCCATTCCAGGACATTTTCTTGGTTCAGGTTCAATCTGGGGCATTGGTAAAAGACACATGGATCTACCCATGCCCTTGACACTCAGTTCTCCAAGCATGGTCGATGTTTCCCCTTGAAACCAGGGCACAGTGAATCTCCCCTTTGCCCCTCCCTCCAGTCTTGTCTCAAAGCTCTCACCTCCTCCAGATCCTCCAGCAGCATCTAGGGCAGCTTGGGTGCCAGAAGGGAGCAGGTACCAGGATGCCTGAATTTATAAGCTCCCAGTCCCAGCTGGGTCTGGGGGTGTGGTGGTGTAGGGTGGGGTGGGAGGTAGCTGAGAGTTAGGTTTACAGGCAGAGACGCCTTGGTGGCTGGTGGGGTGGGAGACTTGGCCTAATGAGCATTTATTAGGTTGAAGCTGTTGTCTGAGTCCACAAGGAGGAATTCTTCACCAGGAGCAGCTCCTCAAGGGGGAGGGCACAGGAGGACAAAAACAGAAATTAGGAGGAGATCCAAAGACAGAGTCTGGAATTTGGGGTCTGGAGTGTGGAAACTGGATCCTAAAGTCACTGTTCTTGGGCTTGGGGCAGAGTCCTGGATCCTGGTTTCTGAATCCAGATCTGGTTCTGGATCTGGGTCTTGGATTTCAGATTTGAGGATCTTAAGTTGGAGATTAATGACCTGCAGCCTGGAATATGGATTTCAAAGTCTGAATTCTTGGGCCTGGAGTCTGGAATCTGGATCCTGGAGTCAGGCCTTTGAGTGACAGATCTTGAACCTGGATTCTGGATCCTGGGGCATTCAAATCTAGAACCCAGAATAGAAGCCTGGAATCTGGTGTTTGGAATCTGGCACTCGAGGCTGGAAATCTTTGCACCTGCTATGAGAAGCCTGGGGCCTAGACTACAAATGGTAGATTTCGGATTTTGAATTGTGGGGTCTGGATTCTTTTTTTTTTTTTTTTTTTTGAGATGAAGTTTCGCTCTTGTCACCCAGGCTGGAGTGCAATAGCGCGATCTCAGATCACTGCAACCTCCACTTCCTGGGCTCAATTGATTCTCCTGCCTCAGCCTCCTGAGTAGCTGGGATTACAGGCGCCCGCCACCACGCCCAGCTAATTTTTATGTTTGTGGTATAGACAGAGTTTCACCATGTTGGCCAGGCTGGTGTTGAACTCCTCATCTCAAGTGATACACCCTCCTCAGCCTCCCAAAGTGCTGGGATTACAGGCGTGAGCCACCATGCCAGGCTTGGGGTCTGGATTCTACAGGGTGGATCTAGGCTCTGAGCTTTCAGGGTAGACTTTGGAGCATAAAGTCTGGAGTTTCAAATCTGTGTTTTGCATTTAAAAGCTGGACTGTGGCTGGGCCCAGTGACTCATACCTTTGGGAGGCCGAAGTAGGAGGATTGCTGGAATTGAAGGGTTTGAGACCAGCCTGGGCAACATAGCAATACCTCATCTCTATGAAAAATTTAAATAAATAAATAAATAAGTAAGTAAGTAAATTTTTAAAAGGCTGAATTGAGAGACAGGGACCTGGCTTTCATGATTCGAGATTGCTAGAATCTTGACTCTAGAGTCTGAATTTAGAGTCTGGGAACCTAGGGTCTCTATTCTGGTCCTGTAGTCTTATTTCTGCGTTCTAGAGCTTGAAATCTGGATTCTGCATTCCAGAGGCTGGAGATCGTCACTGAGATGACCCAAGGCTTTGGGTATTTGAGGCTGGCTTCCAATGTCTCAGAACCCCTGAGGGCCCCAAGCAATTTTCTAGAGTCTATTTTGGCTTAATTAATGAGGAGGTCCCGAGACAGGAGGGACTGACCTCTCTCAGGTCACCCAGTGAAGGATGGGACCTGTTGTAAGTGTGGTCTCTCCCCATGTGTGGAAAGTCCTCATCTTTATGGGAAGGAGTCAAGTGGGATTCAGCCATTCTAGAACTATAGGCCTCTGCAATTTCTAGAATATCAGACTTTCAGATTCTAAAAGCACAGGCCCTAAGACGTGCTGGCAGTGGAGGACACTCTGGAAAGTAAGATTTTAGAATAGCCTAGAACCACAGAGCTCCAAACACTCTAGAACCTTAGAACATTGGGCACTCTGGAGTCCCCAGAAACCTCATGCATTCTAGAACGTCGGGTCTCCAGACATTCTACAAGCCCAGACCAGCAGACATAATAGATCCCCAGGTTGGAAGCTATTCTAGAACTCCTATGTCCCTTTGCCTCCCTCCCCACAAATTGATGCTCAAAGTCTGCGGGCCTCACCCTGGGCCACCGCTTCAGCTGAGCAGCCCTGTTTATGGAATGCGGCTGCAGGCCACTCCCCCGTGCCAAGTGCTCTCTTTGTAGGATCTCACTCAGGCTCCGGGCAGCCCTGTGAGGTGTTTATATTAATAACCTTATGGCTTCCTGCTGAATACGGAGGAAACTGAGGCCCAGACAGGAGGCAGCACAAGCAAGGTTCCTGGAGAAGCGAGAGGCCACGCGGGAGAGGAATCAGTGTTCCGACTCCGGAACGCACAGTGGGCCCTTTCGCCGCCACCCCTGCAGCCGCCTCCCTCTGTTGGGGCGCGGTGGTGACGAGGGGAAGGAGCCGAGCCCCTGGGACTTCCTCGGTGCCAGGTGTGTGCTAAGCGCTTTCCGTCACGATCGCACGTGCTCCTCCTCCTAACCAGCCTAGGCAGATACTGATGAAGTACCCCTGATACAGACGGGGACACTGAGGGCGCTCCCACCGCGCGGAACCCAGGCGTGCACCCAGTCTGCGCACCGCTCCCTGGAGGGCTCGCAGCCGGCGGCTCCCGCAGCCCCGCCCCCACGCGGTGACGTCAGCGCCCCGCCCCCGCCCACTGTGGCTGGCTCAGGCCCGCGCGATCGATGTCCTCCTGGACGTGTCCGCGGACGTCCTTCACCTCCTCCGCGGCCTGGGTCCCGCCACCGCGGCCTGAGTCCCACTTTTGTCCCGCTCCTCCTCCTGATAACATTCCCTGGGAGTTTTTCATCAACTCCCGTGGTTCCTCCACCAACCACGCAGGTCTCCTCCATCTGACCCTGAACTCCGGCTTGGGCAGCCACCTGCTCCTGGGCGCCCCCTGCACCAATGTCCCTAGGCCCCTCTCACTTACCGAGTCCCAACTCATTGCTCTATTTCCCCAAACCCACCTTCCCAGTTCTTTCACGTTCTCCCTCTCAGGGGCAACGTCACCGACCACCCAGTTATTCGGCCAGACGCCCTTGGCACTGACCTTGCCCCATCTCTCCCCTTATCCCCTACAGCCCATCGGTCCCCAGCCTTGTCCCTTCGGCCCCTGCCTCTTTCTGCCCTGTCCCCTCCTCTCCGTCCCCTTGGCCTGGCTTCAGCTCAGACGTCCTCCTCTCTCTCTGGACCCTCGCCCCTCCTGTCCGGGAGGACAGCCTCCTGTCGGTCACCTCGTGGCCCTAGAGGGTCTCTCTGCACTTGGAGATCACCCCGCCCCTCCCCTGCTCACAGCCTTCCCTTGCAGCTCCCCATCATCCCTGGGCAAGGTCCCGGCTTCTCAGTCTGCAGTTTTAAGCCCTTTGAGATTCCCCAGCAGGAACAAGCCTCCCTTCAAACCCCCTTCTCAGGGGGACTGCAGACTGCCCACCTCAGAAGCGGGACTGGACTCGTGGTGCCCGAAGGGCCTCCCCATGAGGTGCTGGCCCTCTTCTAACTTAGTCTCACCACGGCCTCCGTTCCTTCTGGAACCAGACAAGCTGCTGTTTCAGGGGGCTGGGTCTGGATCCAGACAGCATGGGCGCAGATCTCTGTTCCACTACTTACTATTTTGGGAGACCCTGGTAAGTGTTTTTTCTTCTCTGTGTCTCAGTTTCTTATCCTTAAAATCAGAGGATCCCCTCGTAGAGTTTTTCGAGGAGTAACGACTTAGTTTGTGTTAGGAGCTCAGAGCACATAGTAAATTATGATGATTCATTCATTTTACAAATGAACAGACGGGAGTGCGGGGGCCATTGGTGAAGGTCACCCAGGCTGCAGAAGTGGAATCAAGAGAATGGTTCTTGGGGTCCTGGTGCCCCTTGTGAGAGGCGTTAGCTCTCTGGGTGTCAGGTGCTCATCTGCGAAGGGGTCTTCGGTGGGGGTGGGGTGGACATGGGAGGGACCTCACAGGGGTTGGATGAGGTCATACCCATGGAGCAGGTGTGCGAATCATAAAATCAGGCTGACGCTTGCAAGACCGGTTAACACGGCACGTGATTCGGATGTGGCCGCTGGAGCCAGGTGGCCCGGGTTTGAGTTCTGCTTCTGTCCCATAATACTGTGCACTCTCAGGCAAGTCACTTAGCCTCTCTGTGCCTCAGCTGCCTCATCTATAAAGTAGGGGTAATAATTGCTCCTCCCTCTTCTGTAGGAGTGTTTTGAGGTGTTCATGCTTGAAATCTGTGCCTGGCACTGAGTGAGTGCTGGGCCATTATCAGTCTGTCCTATTGCCCTTGGGAACTGAACGCTGGGGAGGGATGGTTATGTGGGGTCTTTCTCAGATGACGCAGTTGGGCAGCAGCAGATTTGGGACCGGAAGAAGCCACTGTACTTTTTGTTTTGTTTTGTTTTGTTTCTTTTTTTTTTTTTTGAGACGGAGTCTCGCTCTTGTTGTCCAGGCTGGCCACTCCTCCTTCAGATGGCATGATCTTGGCTCACTGCAACCTCTGCCTCCTGGATTCAAGTGATTCTCCTGCCTCAGCCTCCTGAGTAGCTGGGATTACAGGCACCCACCACCACACCCAGCTAATTTTTGTATTTTTAGTAGAGATGAGGTTTCACAGTGTTGGCCAGGCTGATCTTGAACTCGTGACCTCAAGTGATCCACCTGCCTTGGCCTCCCAAAGTGTTAGGATTACAGGCATGAGCCACCACGCCCGGCCAGAAGCCACTGTTTTGATCTCCCAGATGTGGTATCTTTTTCTGAATCCCTGTGACCCCTTTATCAAGATCCCTGTTTTACAGATGGGGGAACTGAGGCCCAGGGAGAGGAAATGGATGTCTGAGACCCTGGTATGAGAGTGTAACGTCAAGCAAAGAGAATGTCACACGCAGACGAGTTCTTCTCTGAGACTTTATTTCCTGGGCTGTGCCGGGGGAAGCTGGAGGGGAGGAGGCAGAAAAACCCACGTCTTCTCTTCTTTTGTCCTGGGAGGGCCTTACCGATAGGTGGCATTAATTGTGCGTTTGTTCATAGGAGGTTTGCTCCTGGGTCTGAGGGAGGAGGGGCTGGGGGCCTGGACTCCTGGGTCTGAGGAGGGAGAGGCTGGTGCCTGGACTCCTGGGTCTGAGAGAGGAGAGACCGGGGGCCAGGACTCCTGGGTCTGAAGGAGGAGTGGCTGGGGTCCCAGACTCCTGGGACTGAGGGACGAGTGGCTGGCGTCCAGGACTCCTGGGTCTCAAGGAAGAAGGGCTGGGGGGTCTGAGGGAGGAGGGGGCTGGGGACTTGGACTCCTGGGTCCAAGGGAGGAGGGGCTGGGGTCTGGACTCCTGGGTCTGAGGGAGGTGGGACTCAGGGCCCGGACTCCTGGGTTTGAGGGAGAAGGGCCTGGGGGATCTGAGGGAGGAGGGGCTAGGGTCTGGACTCCTGAGTCTAAGGGAGGTGGGGCTGAGGGCCCGCACTCCTGAGTCTGAGGGAGGTGGGGCTGAGGGCCCGCACTCCTGGGTCTGAGAGAGGAGGGGCTGGGGGGTCTGAGGGAGGAGGAGGCTGGGGGGTTTGAGGGAGGTAGGGCTGGAGTCTGGACTCATGGGTCTGAGGGAGGAGGAGGCTAGGGACCGGGACTCCTTGGTCTGTGGGAGGAGGGGCTGGGGCATCTTAGGGAGGTGGGACTGGGGCCTGAACTCCTGGGTCCTGCACTCTGGGGCTGGGAGAGAAAGGCCTGCCCTGCCTGCTTCTTCTTCTGTGTGTTCCACCGCCACCCATAGACCTCTTCTCTAGAGTTCTGAGCCCCCAGCCCACTTTCCAGCTCTCTCCTCTTTCCTTTCTGGAAGCTTCCCTTCTGCGTTTGTTCATAGGAGGTTTGCTCTTGGGTCTGAGGGACGAGGGGCTGGGGTCCTGAACTCCTGGGTCTAAAGGGGGATGAGCTGGGGAGTCTGAGGGAGGAGGGAGGTGGAGGCCCAGACTCCTGGGTCTGAGGGAGGAGAAGCTGGTGCCTGGACTCCTAGGCCTGAGAGAGAAGAGGCTGGAATTTGGGACTTCTGGGTCTGAGGGAGGAGGGGCTGGGGTTCTGGACTCCTGGGTCTGAAGGAGGAGGGGCTGGGGGGGTCTGAGGGAGGAGGGAGCTGAGGAGACGTGTGTCTTCTCCCTCCCGTGACTCCTGCTCACTTTCCCCATGTCTGTGTTTCTGCTCCCCTCTCCCTGTGATCCTGTCAGCTTCTTTTAGTTTTTATTTTTTAGAGTTGGGGTCTTGCTCTGTTGCCCAAGCTGGAGTGCAATGGTGCAATCACAGCTCACTGCTACCTCAAACTCCTGGGTTTAAGCGATCCTCTGGTATCAGCCTCCCGAGTAGCTGGGACTACAAGTGTGTGCCACCATGCTTGGCTAAATTTTAAGATTTTTTTTTTTTTTATGGAGATGGGGTCTTGATATGTTGCCCAGGCTGAGATTGTTTGTAAAAAGTCATCATGGAATACCCCACCTCCCAGTGCAGGAAAGCTGGCTGTGGTATTGCCAAGAATGATGTTTATTGCAGCACTATTCCCAATAGCTAAGATTTGGAAACAACCTAAGTGTCCATCAACAAATGAATGGATACAGAAAATGTGGTACATATATACACAGTGGAACACTATTCAGCCATCAAAAAGAATGAGAGCCTGTCATTTGCAACATGGATGGCACTGGAGGTTGTGATGTTAAGTGCAATAAGTCAGGCACAGAAGATAAACTTCACAGGTTCTCATTTATTTGTGGGAGCTAAAAATTGAAACAATTAGCTGGGCACTCACACCTGTAATCCCAGCACTTTGGGAGGCTGAAGCAGGTGGATCACCTGAGGTCAGGAGTTCAAGACCAGCCTGGCCAAAATGGTGAAACCCTGTCTCCACTAAAAATACAAGAATTAGCCAGGCGCAGTGGCGCGTGCCTGTAATCCTAGCTACTCGGAAGGCTGAGACACAGAAGTGCTTGAACCTGGGAGGAGGAGGTTGTGGTGAGCCAAGACCTCTCCAGTGCACTCCAGCGACCTGGGAGACAGAGCGAGACTCCATCTCCAGAAGCCTGGAGAAATAGGGACAAAAAACAAAAACAAAACCAACTGAGTTAATGGAGATAGAGAGTAGAAGGATAGTTATCAGAGTCTGGGAAGGGTGAGGGTATGTGGGTAGTGGGGAAGTGCGGATGGTTAATGTGTACGAGGAAATAGAGTAAGATCTAGTATTCGATAGCACAACAGGGTGACTGTGGTCAGTAATAATTTAATTTTACATTTAAAAACAACAAAAAGAATATAATTAGATTGTTTGTAACACAAAGGGTGAATGCTTGAGGTAATGGATACCCCATTTACCCTCATGTGATTATTACACATTATATGCCTGTATTAAAATATCTCATGTACCCCATAAATATATCCACCTGCTATGTACCCACAACAATTACAAATTAACAAAAAAAGAATAATGTGGCTCTCGCCAGGTTTCAGCTCCACCCTTGCTATGTGTGTGGCGCGTTGTGTCCCCAGGTCCCTCTCAGTGGTCCCTGGAGAGCATTACCACCTGTCACTGTCTACTATCTCAGGGCAGACCCTCTCTCCTCTCTCTTCCTCCATCTCTGCACCCCATAAATAACGTGGGAAGCCCCCCCCATGTGTGTCTTTGCAGAACCTGAATGTGATGAGATTGCCGGAAAATGCCAGCGTACCCCTGGATGGGTGGAGGAGGGTGGGGTGGGTGGAGGGGACAAGTTTGCCCCACTGGGGAACCACTGGTCTATACCTGTCACTGAAGCTTCCTTTTTCCCCTGCACCTGACTCCACACCTCAGGACGCAGGTCAGGAGGGCTGGGAGATGCTCTAGCCTTGGCCAGGTGGGCCTCAAGATGATTGTTCACTGCAGGGGCATTCACCTTTTTAGATGGGTGCTTCCTGTCTAGAGAAGGAGACACGGGGGAGCTGGAAAGAGAAGCCTGGAGAAATAGGGACCGGGCAAAAACAAAGGAGGGTGGAGTCGGGGAGTGTAGAAGAGATAAAGTAAGGACTGGAGTGAGGAAGAGGCATCAAAAGAGGGAGGGAATGGTGAAGGCAGAAAACCGTGAGAAACAGGGAGTGAAAAGATAGCATGAGAAAGACAGGATCAGGCCAGGCGTGGTGGCTCACGCCGGTAATCCCAGCACTTTGGGAGGCTGAGGCGGGCGGATCGCTTGAGGTCAGGAGTTCGAGACCAGCCTAGCCAACATGGTCTCTACTAAAAATACAAAAATTAGCCAGGTGTGGTGGTGTGTGCCTGTAATCCCAGCTACTCAAGAGGCTGAGGCAGGAGAATCTCTTGAACCCGTGGTCGGGTGGAGTTTGCAGTGAGCCGAGATGGTACCATTGTACTCCAGCCTGGGTGACAGAGTGAGACTCTGTCTCAAAAAAAAAAAAAAAAAAATCCAAACAAACAACAACAACAACCAAAAACAGGCAAACTGGGGGCTGGGTTTTGTATCCCAGACCAAATTCCTGCACTTTGAATGCCTGGTTGGGAAATCTGAGATTATCCTGTAGGGAAGCATCGAGAGCGTGAACTGAATGGTGTTAGGAGACAATTATCCATGGCTCCCTTACCTTCCTGCCTGTCTCCTGAAAAAGATATTAGCCACTTTTTAGCTCCAGATTGTCTTTTTATGGATGTTTCTCTAGAGCATCAGAGCATGTTTGTTTACCGTCTTAGATGATAAAGATAATGTCCTTCCATAACGATTTATTTATTGGCTAGGATAGTAAATACAATATGTCCTTCCAGGGCAGATGGATCAGCAGTCCAAGATAACAAAGATAATATCTCCTCGAGTTTCAAAGTCAGTCAGATTTCCTTGCATCTCCCTTATAAGATTGAAGATTTGTAAACACATGTAAACAGAGATTCCCCAGCATTGACACAAACCACTGTGCGCAGCATCAGCCTGAGCCACTCTGATCATCCCTGTAGGACCTGGGGGCGAGGTGAGCCCATGTGAACATGAACCTCATGCTGCCTGCTGTGCCATGAGTAATAAAGTCCTTTGTCTCTGACCCGGAGTCATTGTGTGTTCTGCCAATAGTTTCACTGGATACAAAATTCTTGGCTGATAATTGTTTTGTAAGGAGGCTAAAGACAGGGCCACAATCCCTTCTAGGTTGTAGGGGTTTTTGCTGAGAAATCTGCTGTCAATCTAATAGGTTTTCCTTTATAGGTTACCTGATGTTCCTTCAACTTGACTTTAGATAACCTGATGACTGTGTGCCTAGGGGGTTATCTTTTTGTTTTGTTTTGAGATGGAGTCTCACTCTGTTGCCCAGGCTGGAGTGCAGTGGGCGATTTCGGCTCACTGCAACCTCTGCCTCCTGGGTTCAAGAGACTCTTCCGCCTCAGCCTCCCGAGTAGCTGGGATTACAGGTGCATGCCACCACACCCGGCTAATTTTTTATATTTTTAGTAAAGAAGGGGTTTCACTGTGTTAGCCAGGGTGGCCTCAATCTCCTGACCTCGTGATCCGCCTGCCTCAACCTCTCAAAGTGCTGGGATTACAGGTGCGAGCCACCACGCCCATCCAGTGGTCATCTTTTTGCAGTGAATTTCCCAGGCGTTCTTTGAGCTTCTCATATTTGGATATCTAGATCTCTAGCAAGGCCACGGAAGATTAATCCCCTCAGATACATTTTCCAAACTTTTAGATTTCTCTTCTTCCTTGGGAATATGAATTATTCTTAGGTTGGTCATTTAACATAATCCCAAACTTCTTGGAGGTCTTGTTCATTTTTAAAAAATTCTTTTTTCTTTGTCTTTGTTGGATTGGGTTAATCCAAAAGTCTTGTCTTTGGGCTCTGAAGTTCTTTCTTCTACTTGTTTGATTCTATTGCTGAGACTTTCCAGTGTATTTTGCATTTCTCTAAGTGTGTCCTTCATTTCCAGAAGTTGTTATTGTTTTTGATTTACACTATTTCTCTGGAGATTTTTCTGTCCATATCCTGTAACACTTTTTAAAATTTCTTTAAGTTGGTATTCACCTTTCTCTGGTGCCTTCTTGAGTAGCTTAGTAATCAACCTTCTGATTTTTTTTTCTGGCAATTTCAGAGATTTCTTTTTGGTTTGGATCCATTGTCGGTGAGCTGGTGTGATCTTTTTGGCGTGTTAAATAACCTTGTTTTGTCGTATTACCAGAATTGGTTTTCTGGTTCCTTCTCATTTGTAGACTATGTCAGAAGGAAGATCTGGGGCTCAAGGGCTGCTGTTCAGATTCTGGATTTAGCTACCCAGTGGAGTGTCTGGGCTCTGGGCTGGTACTGGGGGGTGTCTGCAAAGAGTCCTGTGATGTGATTCATCTTCAGGTCTCTTAGCTGTGGATATCAGCACCTGCTCCGTTGGAGGTAGCAGGGGAGTAAAGTAGACTTGCTGGGGGTCCTTGGTTGTATTATTTTTTAGTGCGCTGGTTTTGTGTTGGTTGGCCTCCAGCCAGGAGGTGACACTTTCAAGACAGCATCAGCTGCAGGAGTACAGGGAGGAAAACAGCTTGCCCTAGGGTCACCTGGATAAGTATTCAGGTTTCCCAGGTGGAGGATGGGGCCAGAAAGCTTCCAAGAGAGTATGTCCTTTGTCTTTGGCTACCAGGGCAGGTAGAGAAAGACCATCAGGTGGGGGCAGGGTTAGGTGTGTCTGAGCTCAGACTCTCCTTGGGTGGCGGTCGCTGCGGCTGCTGTTGGAGGGTGGGGTGTGGCTCTCAGGCCGATGAGGTTATGTTCCCAGCGGGATTATGGCTGCCTCTACTGCATCATGTGGGTCACCAGGGACGTGGGAGAAAGCTAGCAGTTTCAGGGCTCACCCAGCTCCCATGCAGCCCAAAAGGCTGGTCTCATTCCCACTGTGTGCACCCCCAATCAATGCGCAGTTTGTTTCCAGGCAGCGGGTGAGCAGGACTGGGAACTTGCCCCAGGCTACAAGCCTCCCTGCTGAGAAAGTAAGCAGGGCTTTCAGGTTTGGTGCCTCCCCACCTGCTGCAGCTTCTGTGCTCGTGTCTGCACTCACAGTTCACCCCCTCCCTGAGTTCTGTCCAGGAAACTTCGTGTTCAGTTGAAATTGTTGCAGAGTTCAGCTGGAAGCATCCTTCTCCTTGTAGTTTTTCCCCAATTCCATTGGCGGCCCTCCCCAAGGACCCCTGTGAGACGAAGTCAGAAATGGCTTCCCTGGGGACCAAGAGTACCCTCAGGGCGCTTCCTGCTGCTTCCTCTACCCCCCCGTATTTTGTTCAGCTCTCTAAGTTCATCTCAGCTTCAGGTGAGGTCAAATCCTTCTCCCATGATCTGGACCTTCAGATTCCCCAGTGAGGATGTGTGTTCAGGGGCGGATGATCCCCCTTTCACACTTTCACACTTTGAGCACTCACAGTTTTTCAGCTGTCTCCTGGAGCCTGCAGCAGCAATGTGCTTCCTTCAAAGGGTCTGTGGGTTCTCTTGGCTTTCCTAGTATGTTCCTGCAGTAGTTCTTGGAGCGAAAATTCAAGATGTCAGTCTCCACATGCTGCTCTGTCCATCTGAGTGGGAGCTGCAAGTTAGTCCTGCTTCCTAGCCACCATTTTCTCCACACATTAGCTTTTTGACTTTTCTTTATATATATATATATATATATATATATTTTTTTTTATTATACTTTAAGTTCTAGGGTACACGTGCACAACGTGCAGGTTTGTTACATATGTATACACGTGCCATGTTGGTGTGCTGCACCCATTAACTCGTCATTTACATTAGGTATATCTCCTAACGCTATCCCTCCCCTCTCCTTGACTTTTCTTTTTTATTAATTGCCTGTTGGTATGCTTTGTCCATTTTTTTAGGGGTTGCTGTCTTGTTCATGTCAGAAGTTTCTTGTGCCTTCTAAATAGTGATCTCTTTTTGGTTTTGAATGTGGTATATGTCATCTTTTATAAATAGAAATTCTGAATTCTTACACAAGTTTCTGGACGACAGTGACCTCTAAGCAAAAATTCTAAATTTTCCTATAATGAAGTACATCCAAATTTTGGTCTATGATTTGTTCTTCTGAAGTTGTATCAAGAAACCTTTTCTTTGCGTTAGATAACAAAGGTTATCTCTCATATTTTCTAGCCTCTCTAACCCTCTCTCTTTGTCCATCTGTTTCTGTATCTCATCCCATCTATACAGCTATTCATTAATTTCTCATTTAATTGATATTTTCTAGTTGTCACAACTGTGACTTGATGAAGATAACATAAATTCATAATATCCCTCAATAAGAAAAGGAACAATAAACTAGTGTCATTAGCTTATAAACCATGTTAGATTAGTTGGTGGATCAGAACACTTGAAATGTCCTGAAATCTTTCAGCTGACATTTGAAAGAAACTTACTATTATTTCTCCCCAAATTGGGCAAAAATCCTAAACAAATCATATGAAATTTAAATAAATAAAAGCTTTGACGCTGAAAGAAATGTTTCTAAAGCATTAATAATGAAAAACAGATTTTGATCAAATATGATAAAAATGAAATTATTTTTCTTCCCCTAGAAAATGAGATTATAGGCCAGGTGCAGTGGCTTACACCTGTAATCCTAGCACTTTGGGAGGCCAAGGCGAGCGGATCATGAGGTCAGTAGTTCGAGGTCAGCCTGGCCAACATGGTGAAACCGCGTCTCTACTAAAAAAAAAATATAAAAATTAGCCAGGTGTGGTGGCATGCACCTGTAGTCCCAGCTGCTCGGGAGACTGAGGCAGAAGAATCGCTTGAACCTGGGAGGCGGAGGTTGCAGTGAGTGGAGATCGCGCCACTGCACTCCAGCTTGGGAGACAGAGCGAGACTCTGTCTAAAAAAAAAAAAGAAAAGAAAAAGAAAATGAGATTACAAAATCATTTGATGATAAGCAGAGATAACTGAAGAGTATGAGGACAAAAGAATGTAGGAGAAAAACTTTATAAGGCATTTAAGACAATTGCTAAATTAAAAAATTATGCATCTTCTAAATTGTGCGTTGATTTTGGTACTGTATACTCTTTTAAGTAGTTCCTGTATTATTCCTTTTATCATTTACATTTGCTATTTACATTTGTTATTTCTTTTCCCATTAGAATAATCTGGGTTATACCTAAGTTTATATTAAGAATCTTTTATTCTTTTTTTTTAAGAAGGTGAAGACCTCAGAAAACCTGATCAACATGAAGTATGGCATGAAGTAGTACTCAATAAAGAGAAAACATGATGGTAATCTTGAAGAAAAGCACCATATTCATCTCTGTATTTCCTTCTGTGTCCCTCTCTGTCCCTGGGGGAGGGCCTCTCTGACCATCTCAGGCTGTTATAGTGGGGATTCTGGAACTCTGGAGTAGAAGGATTCCTGAGACCTTTCTGGGGGTATGCGAGGTCAAACACTAGTTTCATAGTAATCTGTACACATTATTTACCTTTCTCATTCTTTCTTTTCTTTTTTTTTTCTGAGATGGAGTTTCACTCTTGTTGTCCAGGCTGGAGTGCAATGGCACAATCTCAGCTTACTGCAACCTCTGCCTCCCAGGTTCAAGTGATTCTCTTGCCTCAGCCTCCCAAGTACCGGGATTACAGGCGCCCGCCACCATGCCCAGTTAATTTTTGTATTTTTAGTAGAGACAGGGTTTCACCATGTTGCCCAGGCTGGTCTCAAACTCCTGACCTCAGGTGATCCACCTGCTTTGGCCTCATAAAGTGCTGGGATTACAGGCATGAGGAACTGCGCCTGGCACTTTTCTCACTCTTATTCTCTCACAAGCACAAGGTGGAATTTTCCAGAGCCTACATGCTGTGATATTGTAGCAAATTAAACCCTGAAGCAGATATGAGAGTCCAGCTGTCTTTTATTAAGCCAGACATTAAAGAGACTTGCAAAAGTGTATAACATTTTTTTCTCACTAATTTTTTTGTCTTAAAATATAGCTATTTTTCATTAAAATACATTATGCCAACATATATTTATTATTGTTATTTAAAAATAAATTAATAACTGAATATTTTAAAGATTTCTCAGTTTTAGTATCTACTGTGGTGAGTATCAATAGATATAGTTACTATAAACAAAAACCCATGAAAGGCCCTCAGTAATTCTTTTTTTTTTTTTTTTTCGATGGAGTTTTGCTCTTGTTACCCATGCTAGAGTGCAGTGGCACAATGTTGGCTCACTGCAACCTTTGCCTTCCCGGTTAAGGTGATTCTCCTGCCTCAGCCTCCTGAGTAGCTGGGATTACAGGTGCCTGCCACCACGCCCGGCTAATTTTTGTATTTTTAGTAGAGATGAGGTTTCACCGTGTTGGCCAGGCTGGTCTCAAACTCCTGACCTCAGGTGATCCACCTGCTTTGGCCTCCCAAAGTGCTGGGATTGCAGGCGTGAGCCACCGTCCCGGCCCAATAATTCCTTTTTTTTTTTTTTTTTTGAGACGGAGTCTTGCTCTGTCACCAGGCAGGAGTGCAGTGGCATGATCTCGGCTCACTGCACTCTCCGCCTCCCAGGTTCAAGTGATTATCCTACCTCATCCTCCCGAGTAGCTGGGATTACTGGCGTGTGCCACCATACTCAGCTAATTTTTTTGTATTTTTAGTAGAGACAGGATTTCACCATGTTAGCCAGGATGGTCTCAATCACCTGACCTCGTGATCTGCCCGCCTCAGCCTCCCAAAGTACTGGGATTACAGGTGTGAGCCACAGCACCTGACCCCACACCAATAATTCTTAAGAGTGTAAACGTGTCCTGAGATGGAAAATGTTTGAGAACCACCATTCTAGACATTTTCCTGAATTCTAGAGTGTGGGAGTACAGAACCTGGAGCTTGGCTTCTGGAGCCTAGATTCTGGAATTTGGAGCTGGAATCTGAGGCTTGGTTGCAGCAGTGTGGGGCTGGCTTCCAGAACACAGATTTGACATGCTCATCTGCTGCGTGGGGTTTACTATCTGCCTTGAATCCTAAAGTCTGCCCTTGAGGGATCTGGAATCTGGAATCTATTATCTTTAGTTGAACACCTCCAGTCTGCGTTCTGCTTTGCAGAGCTGGATTCTTTACCAGTGATCTGTTCTGGCATTTCAACTTCACATAGAGTAGGCCAATTCATGGTACTGCTTTCATCCAATCAAGCAAATGAATCGTTAGAGCCCTTTCTAATTCCCCTAGTTGCAATGTTAAACCCAATATTTCTGTTTAGTGGGTCCATATTATTAAATTCAGCCTGATCTAACCTTATATTCCTTTCACCATTATTCCATACCCATCCTTAATATGCATTCCCACATATATTTCCTGGATTTCTGTCCATATAAGGGTAATCCCAGCTTTGCCAGTTTCTAGTGACCTAACATTTCGGTGACTCATGTTATCGTTTTTTAAAGTGGAAATAACAACAGTTCCTGTACAGAGTTTAGGGCTTCCCAAGATGACCCTCCATTGTGACATCAGATGAGATTCCAGGAGAGTCCAAAAGATCATCCTTAAGGTTCAGTCGTTTGCTAGGATGCTCATGGTTGTGGTTTATTACAGCAAAAGGATACAGATGAAAATCTGGCAAGGGAGAGGTGAATGAGGCAAAGACAAGGAGAACTCAAAGTGCAAAGCTTCCAGTTTTCTTTTCCCAATGACATCGTGGAAAGCACTAGCATCTCTGAGCAATGATCTGTGACAATATTCACCATGTATTGCCATCCAGGGAACTCAACTGAGCCTTGATTTCCAGAGATTTTTTTGTTTTTTTCTGAGACTGAGTCTTGCTCTGTGCCCAGGCCGGAGTGCAGTGGTGCAACCTTGGCTCACTGCAAACTCCACCTTCCGGGTTCACGCCATTCTCCTGCCTCAGCCTTCTGACTAGCTGGGACTACAGGCACCCGCCACCACGCCCGGCTAATTTTTTGTATTTTTAGTAGAGACGGGGTTTCACCGTGTTAGCCAGGATGGTCTCAATCTCCTGACCTCGTGATCTGCCCACCTCGGCCTCCCAAAGTGCTGGGATTACAGGCGTGAGCCACCGTGCCCGGCCGATATCCAGAGATTTTTTTGGGGGCTCCATCACACAGACGTGTTGACCATCTTCATGGTTGACTTTTAGTATCCAGCCCCTCTAGAA
Organism: Pongo pygmaeus; assembly: GCF_028885625.2. NCBI lineage: Eukaryota > Metazoa > Chordata > Mammalia > Primates > Hominidae > Pongo > Pongo pygmaeus. Next base: position 56,954,353 of record NC_072393.2, read on the forward strand.
ATCTAGCTGATATGGTGTGGCTCAAAACCTTTAGCATAAATCACACCGTTAGACTATCTGGTGTGGCCCAAACCTTCAGGTGAACAAAGGCACTCTAATCTGGCAGGATATTCCAAAGCATTAGAGATGACCTCTTGCAAAGAAAAAGAAATGGAAAAGAAAAAGAAAGAAAGGGAAAAAAAAAAAAAAAAAAGAGATGACCTCTCAGGCTCTGAGGGCAAAGGCCTGAGGTCTTTGGGCAAGGTCAGTCCTCTGTTGCACAGTCTCCCTCACAGGGTCATTGTGAGGATCAAATGTGGTCATGTGTACGAGGCACCAGCACATGCCTGGCTCTGGGGAATTCCATGTAAGTGTATGTTTGCACTGCTGAATGGCTGGGATGTGTCAGGCATTATCTTCAGCACTTACAGATGCTCATCGAATCCTCACAGCATCACTATGGGGTGGGTATTACTGGCCTCATTTGACGGAGAAAGTGGCTGTGGCTCAGAAAGCGGGGACCACTAGACCAGGGACACTCTAGATGCTGGGGACTCCAGAGACCACGACCACTCACCAACTGCAGAGAAATTAATTGTGACCTAATGTCCCTGTCCTGGAGAAGGTGGAGGTGGACCTTCACTAACCTCCTACCTTGACCCTGTCTTTTAGGGCTGTTTCTGACCTCCACCATGATACTAGGACCCCATTGTATTCTGTACCCTCTTGACTCTATGATCCCCACTGCCCACTGCATCCAGCTGGGTCCTCTCCTGTCTCCATTCCCCGCTTGCCAGTGCAGTCTCAGTGCCCAACTCTTTGTCAGTAACTCTGAAGGGGCTGACATTTTACTGACCTGAAAACAAATAAGCTAACTTGCCAGAGTTTTGTGAATGCTGGCAGAGTCCATGAAACTCCTGAGTCAGAGGCAAAGGATCTTACTGCTCACAGCTCAGCAGACAGCATGAGGTTCATGTTCACATTAGTACACCTTGCACCCCCAAATCTTGTAGGGTGACCGGAGCAGTCCAGGTGGATGCTGTGCACACAGGGTTTGTGCCACTGGTGAGAAACCTGAGATTAGGAATCCTCAATCTTATACTGGGACAACTTGCAAACCTGCTCAGCCTTTGTCCCTGATGAAGATATTATCTTTATGATCTTGGATTGAAAACAGACCTACTCTGGAGGAACATATTGTATTTATTGTCCTTGACAGTAAACAAATCTGTTGTAAGAGACATTATCTTTATTATCTAGGACAGTAAGCAATCCTGGATCTGAGCGAGATATCATCTTGCAAGGATGCCTGCTTTACAAACATCCTTGAAACGACAATCCAGAAAAAAAAAGGTGTTGCTGTCTTTGCTCAGAAGACACACAGATACGTGACAGAACCATGGAGAATTGCCTCCCAACACTGTTCAGCCAGAGCCTTCCACCCTTGTCTGCAGGACAATCTCAATGTTCCACCATTAAATACTTTTTCTATCACATCCCGCTCCTTTATGCCTAACCAAGGTTCTAGGTCCGGATCCTGACTGTCTCTGGCAGCACTCCACTGCCAAACCCAGAATAAGGCAGTGCTCAGGATCCTGAAGGGGCATGGCTGGGGATCAGAACTTCTGGGTTGGGGTGAGGAGTGGGTCCAGCCTCTTGAATTTCAAAGGAGGAAGAGGCTGGATGTGAAGGTACTGGGGGAGGGAAAGTGTCAGTTCTGAACTCTTAGGTCAATGAGGGAGGAGACTGGTAAAATCCCAGCTCCCAAGGTACTGATGTGGGAATGGCCTAAGAATCTCATATCCTCAGGAAGAAGGTGCTGGAATCCTGAGGGGTAGAGTTCTGGGTATATTTGTGGCTTGAGGCTCTCTTTGGCCCCTGAAGGGCAGAGGCTGGAACAATTAGGTCCAGGGTTTGAGGTGATAGTAATGGGATCTCTTGACTCCCCAGGAGTCCGAGGATCGAGGGTTGCCCATTCTTCCATCTTGCCACCTAATCCTTATTCCACTTGAGGGTATCACCAGCCCTTCTAGCTCCATGAAGTTGCCCCTGGGTGAGCACAATCTGAGCATGAACGATGTCCCAGAGTCCTTGGGTGTCATCCACTCATCATCCAGCATCCACACTCTGAGGGCGTGGCCAGCACCATGACATCATGTTGTTGTGACTATCCCTGCAGGGCGCCTCTCCAGCCACCTGCCAACCATAGAGCTGCTGACATCCTCCTCTGGTGGGAGTGACGTGCATGGTGCCAGGCTGGGGCCTAGTGTTAGACAGGGAGCCTGGAATCATAAGGATCTAGGACTTGATCCAGGACTCAAAAGTGCTAGAGAATGGCGGTATGTTGCCATCCATGAAATCTCAAGGGCTTCTGGGTGGAGGGCACAGGGACCTGAACTTGTGGGTTTTCCCCAAGTCCACTGCTCTCCCAAGTGAGTCTCCCAGATACGAGGCACTGTGCCAGCATCAGCCTTATCTCCACCACATCTTGTAAAAGGGACTGCCCAGGGCCCTGATGAACACCATGGTGTGTGCAGGAGTAGGGGGTGGAGGCACGGACTCCTGTGAGGTCACAGCCAAAGGAGCATCATCATGGGTGGATAGGAAGCAATGGACAGGCTTGAGAACTTGGATGTGGTTGTATTTGGTTTTCTTTGGTTAGATAAAGTGCTGGGTATAGCATTGAGAGTGGAGTATGAAGACCAGTTAGGATGGAGGGTCAGATTGGAGTTGGGTTAGAGATGGGGTAAAATTGTGCTTTGGATGAGTTTGGGATTGACACTGTGGAGGTGGTTTGGGATGGCATGGCTTTGGGATGGAAATAGATTTGTTTTGATGTTGGCTCAGAAATCCATGGGGATTGAATTGGGGATGAGGCTGGGTTTGATTTTGGAGGTAGAAGACGTGGAAGTAGCTATCAGATTTGACAGTGGCCATGAGTTTTGTTTGATGGGGAATCAAACAATGGGGGAAGACATAAGGGTTGGCTTGTTAGGTTAAATTGCGTTGGGTTGATGGGGTCAGGGCTGTGTATAATGCGGTTGGATTGGTTTGTATTAAATTGGGTTGGGTTTTGGTTGAGGATGAGTTGAGGATACGCTTCGAGACACTGGATCCATGAGATTCTCACTGGAGTGGAGAAAAACTTCCTTTCCAGGATGAATCCGGGGAAGCCTTAATTCACGTGTGGGGGAGGTCAGGCCACTGGCTAAGTATATCCTTCCACTCCAGCTCTAAGATGGTCTTAAATTGTGATGATCTATATTCACTTATGTCTCCCTCACTGTGCTTGGAGTTTATCTGATCACTCAACTAGAAACAGGGGAAGATTTTATCAAATTCTTTTTTTTTTTTTTTTTTTTTTTTTGAGACAGAGTCTCACTCTATTGATTGCCCAGGCTGGAGTGCAATGGTGGCCAATCTCGACTCACTGCAATCTCTGCCTCCCAGGTTCAAGTGATTCTCCTGCCTCAGCCTCCTGAGTAGCTGGGATTACAGGCGTGCACCACCACGCCCAGCTAATTTTTGTATTTTTAGTAGAGATGGGGTTTCACCAATGTTTGCCAGGCTGGTCTCGAACTCCTGACCTCGTGATCCACCTGCCTCGGCCTCCCAAAGTGTTGGGATTACAGGCGTCAGCCACCGTGCCCAGCCACTTTTGTCAAATTTTTGAGACACAACTCGGGCTGGATCAAGTGAGCTACTCTGGTTTTATTGAACAGCTGAAATAACCAACTTTTTGGAAATTGATGAAATCTTATGGAGTTAACAGTGGAGGTACCAGGGCTCTTAAGAGTTCCCGATTCTCTTCTGAGACTACAAATTGTGATTTTGCATGCCATGCCACCTTAATCTTTTTTTTTTTTTTTTAAATCAAGGTTTCGGTCTCATTCTATTTCCCAGGCTGGAGTTAAATGGTGTGATCACAGCTCACTGTAGCCTTGAACTCCTGGCCTTAAGAGATTCTCCTGCTTCAGTCTCCCAATAGCTAAGACTACAGTGGTCCACCACCATATCTAGGTAATTTTTAAATTTTTGGAGGGGCCGGGCGCAGTGGCTCACACCTGTAATCCCAACACCATGGGAGGCCGAGGTGGGTGGATCACGAGGTCAGGAGTTCGAGACCAGCCTGACCAACATGGTGAAACTCTGTTTCTACTAAAAAAAAAATAGAAAAATTAGCCGGGCGTGGTGGCACACAGCACTTGTAATCCCAGCTACTCAGGAGGCTGAGGCAGGAGAATCACTTGAACCCAGGAGGCAGAGGTTGCAGTGAGCCGAGATTGTACCACTGCACTCCAGCCTGGGCGACAGAGTGAGATGGATCTTGCTTTGTTTCTCTGGTTGGCCTTGAACTCCTGGCTTCAAGTGATCCTCCTACCTTGGCCTTGGAAAGTGTAGGGATTACAGGCATGAGCCACCATGCCTGACCTGTCGTTTAATCTTGAGGTACATAAACCTGGCTCCCAATGGCTAAATATTTTGTTGGAGAAGGGGCATTGGATTTTGCATGAGGATGATTCTGACCTGGGAGGGCAGGTCAGCAGGCATCTCTGTTGCACAGATAGAGTGCACAGGTCTGGAGAACAAGGAGTGGGGGGTTATTGGAATTCCACGTTGTTTGATGGACCTTGGATTTTGAAATGCTAGGGAACTTTGGGAGACTCATATTTCTGGGCTAGAGGATCTGTGGACCACAAGATCTTTTTATGATGGCAGTAGCAATGTATCTGTGGAACTAGATTCTGGGTTGGGAGTGCAAGGAAAAGAGAGTACTGAATGCCAAGACATCTATTTCAGGAGCATGAGAAATAAAAGTTCTAGTTTCTGGGCTCAGAGTGGTACAGGAATCCAGGAGTCTCACAATCCCCTGGGTGCTGGTATTTTAGGGCACGTTGGGTCTTGGAGTGCAAAGGATCTAGGCACATGAGGCTTTGTATGAAGAATCGGGGATCGTACCCACCCCCTGTTTCTGTTTCATCCTGGGCCTGTCTCCTCTGCCTTTGTCCCCTAGATGAAGTCTCCATGAGCTACAGGGCCTGGTGCATCCAGGATGATCTAGTAATTGCAGAACAGCAAGTGGTAGCTCTCCCTCCCCTTCCACAGCTCTGGGTGTGGGAGGGGGTTGTCCAGCCTCCAGCAGCATGGGGAGGGCCTTGGTCAGCCTCTGGGTGCCAGCACAGCAGGGGCGGAGTCCTGGGGAATGAAGGTTTTATAGGGCTCCTCAGGGAGGCTCCCCAGCCCCAAGCTTACCTTCTGCACCCGGAGAGCTGTGTCACCATGTGGGTCCTGGTTGTCTTCCTCACCCTGTCCGTGACGTGGATTGGTGAGAGGGGCCATGGTTGGGGGGATGCAGGAGAGGGAGTCAGCCCTGACTGTCAAGCTGAGGCTCTTTCCCTCCCACCCAGCACCCCAGCCCAGACAGGGAGCTGGGCTCTTTTCTGTCTCTCCCAGCCCCACTCCAAACCCATACCCCCAGCCCCTCCATATTGCAACAGTCCTCACTCCCACACCAGGTCCCCGCTCCCTCCCACGTACCCCAGAACTTTCTCCCCATTGCCCAGCCAACTCCCTGCTCCCAGCTGCTTTACTAAAGGGGAAGTTCCTGGGCATCTCCGTGTTTCTCTTTGTGGGGCTCAAAACCTCCAAGGACCTCTCTCAATGCCATTGGTTACTTTGTCCTGAGCCCCTCAATCCTATCACAGTCTACTGACTTTTCCCATTCAGCAGCGAGTGTCCAACCCTATCCCAGAGACCTTGATGCTTGGCCTCCCAATCTTGCCCTAGGATACCCAGATGCCAACCAGACACCTCCTTCTTCCTAGCCAGGCTATCTGGCCTGAGACAACAAATGGGTCCCTCAGCCTGGCAATGGGACTCTGGAGAACTCCTGATTCGCTGACTCTTAGCCCCAGACTCTTCATTCAGTGGCCCACATTTTCCTTAGGAAAAACATGAGTATCCCCAGCCACAACTGCCAGCTCTCTGATTCCCTAAATCTGCATCCTTTTCAAAACCTAAAAACAAAAACAAAAACAAACAAAACCAACTCAGGCCAGAACCGTTTTCTCAACCTGGGACTTCCTAAACTTTCCAAAACCTTCCTCTTCCAGCAAATGAACCTAGCCATAAGGCACTTATCCCTGGTTCCTAGCACCCCTTATCCCCTCAGAATCCACAACTTGTACCAAGTTTCCCTTCTCCCAGTCCAAGACCCCAAATCACCACAAAGGACCTGATCCCCAGACTCAAGATATGGTCTGGGCGCTGTCTTGTGTCTCCTACCCTGATCCCTGGAGTCAACTCTGCTCCCAGAGCATGAAGCCTCTCCACCAGCACCAGCCACCAACCTGCAAACCTAGGGAAGATTGACAGAATTCCCAGCCTTTCCCAGCTGCCCCTGCCCATGTCCCAGGACTCCCAGCCTTGGTTCTCTGCCCCCATGTCTTTTCAAACCCACATCCTAAATCCGTCTCCTATCCGAGTCCCCCAGTTCCTCCCGTCAACCCTGATCCCCCTGATCTAGCACCCCCTCTGCAGGCGCTGCACCCCTCATCCTGTCTCGGATTGTGGGAGGCTGGGAGTGCGAGAAGCATTCCCAACCCTGGCAGGTGCTTGTGGCCTCTCATGGCAGGGTAGTCTGCGGGGGTGTTCTGGTGCACCCCCAGTGGGTCCTCACAGCTGCCCACTGCATCAGGAAGTAAGTAGGGGCCTGGGGTCTGGGGAGGGGTTGTCTGTGTCCCAGAGGAATAACAGCTGGGCATTTCCCCCAGGATAACCTCTAAGGTGAGCCTTGGGACTGGGGGAGAGAGGGAAGGTTCTGGTTCAGGTCACATGGGGAGGCAGGGTTGGGGCTGGACCACCCTCCCCATGGCTGCCTGGGTCTCTGTCTGTGTCCCTCTATGTCTGTCTGTGTCGCTTTCATTATGTCTCTTGGTATCTGGCTTGGGTTGTGTCTCTCCGTGTGACTATTTTGTTCTCTCTCCCTCTCTTCTCTGTCTTCAGTCTCCATATCTCCCCCTCTCTCTGTCCTTCTCTGGTCCCTCTCTAGCCAGTGTGTCTCACCCTCTATCTCTCTGCCAGGCTTTCTCTCTGGGTCTCTGTCTCACCTATGCCTTTTCCCTACTGAACACACGCACAGGATGGGCCTGGGTGGACCCTGAGAAAAGGAAGGGCTTTGGCTGGGCATGGTGGCTCACACCTGTAATCCCAGCACTTTGGGAGGCCAAGGCGGGTAGATCACCTGAGGTCAGGAGTTCGAGACCAGCCTGGCCAACATGGTGAGACCCCCATCTCTACTAAAAATACAAAAAAGTAGCCAGGCGTGGTGGCGCGTGCCTGTGGTCCCAGCTACTCAGGAGGCTGAGGGAGGAGAATTGCTTGAACCTGGGAGGTGGAGGTTGCAGTGAGCCGAGACTGCGCCACTGCACTCCAGCCTGGGTGACAGAGTGAGACTCCGTCCCCCCCAAAAAAAAAAAGAAAAGAAAAGAAAAGGAAGGATTTTATCCCTGATGTGTGTGGGTATGAGGGTATGAGGGGGTCCCTCTCACTCCATTCCTTCTCCAGGACATCCCTCCACTCTTGGGAGACACAGAGAAGAGCTGGTTCCAGCTGGAGCTGGGAGGGGCAATTGAGGGAGGAGGAAGGAGAAGGGGGAAGGAAAACAGCGTATGGGGGAAAGGACCCTGGGGAGGGAAGTGGAGGATACAACCTTGGGCCTGCAGGCCAGGCTACCTACCCACTTGGAAACCCACGCCAAAGCCGCATCTACAGCCGAGCCACTCTGAAGCCTCCCCTCCCCAGCGGTCCCCACTCAGCTCCAAAGTCTCTCTCCCTTTTCTCTCCCACACTGTATCACCCCCTGGATTCCTCTCTACTTGGTTCTCGTTCTTCCTTTGACTTCCTGCTTCCCTTTCTCATTCATCTGTTTCTCACTTTTTGCCTCGTTTTGTTCTTCTCTCTCTCTTTCTCTGGCCCATGTCTGTTCCTCTATGTTTCTGTCTTTTCTTTCTCATCCTGTGTATTTTTGGCTCACCTTGTTTGTCACTGTTCTCCCCTCTGTCCTTTCATTCTCTCTGTCCTTTTACACTCTTTCCTTTTCCCTTGGTTTCTCTCAGTTTCTGTATCTGCCTTTCACCCTCTCATACTGCTGTTTCCCAACTCATTGTCTGTATTTTTGGCCCGAACTGTGTCTTCCCGAACCCCGTGTTTTTCTTGCTGTTTCTTTCTCTCTTTTGGAGCCTCCTCCTTGCTCCTCTGTCCCTTCTCTCTTTCCTTATCATCCTTGCTCCTCATTCCTGCATCTGCTTCCTCCCCAGCAAAAGCGTGATCTTGCTGGGTCGGCACAGCCTGTTTCATCCTGAAGACACAGGCCAGGTATTTCAGGTCAGCCACAGCTTCCCACACCCGCTCTATGATATGAGCCTCCTGAAGAATCGATTCCTCAGGCCAGGTGATGACTCCAGCCACGACCTCATGCTGCTCCGCCTGTCAGAGCCTGCCGAGATCACAGATGCTGTGAAGGTCATGGACCTGCCCACCCAGGAGCCAGCACTGGGGACCACCTGCTACGCCTCAGGCTGGGGCAGCATCGAACCAGACGAGTGTACGCCTGGGCCAGACGGTGCAGCCGGGAGCCCAGATGCCTGGGTCTGAGGGAGGAAGGGACAGGACGCCTGGGTCTGAGGGAGGAAGGGACAGGACTCCTGGGTCTGAGGGAGGAGGGGCCAAGGAACCAGGTGGGGTCCAGCCCACAACAGTGTTTTTTCCTGGCCCGTAGTCTTGATCCCAAAGAAACTTCAGTGTGTGGACCTCCATGTTATTTCCAATGATGTGTGTGCGCAAGTTCACCCTCAGAAGGTGACCAAGTTCATGCTGTGTGCTGGACGCTGGACAGGCGGCAAAAGCACCTGCTCGGTGAGTCATCCCTACTCCCAAGATCTTGAGGGGAAAGGTGAGTGGGGACCTTAATTCTGGGCTGGGGTCTAGAAGCCGACCAGGCATCTGCCTCCCCTGCTCCCCAGCTGTAGCCATGACCCCTCCCTGTGTCTCATCTCATTCTCTCCTTCCCTCTTCTTTGACTCCCTCAAGGCAATAGGTTATTCTTACAGCACAGCCCATCTGTTCCTGCATTCAGCACACAGTTACTAGGCACCTGCTATGCGCCCAGCACTGCCCTAGAGCCTGGGATATAGCAGTGAACAGACAGAGAGCAGCCCCTCCCTTCTGCAGCCCCCATGCCAGTGAGGGGCACAGGCAGGAACAGAGACCACAACACAGAAATGCTAGAGGGTGTCAGGAGGTGATCGGGCTCTGGGGGAGGGAGAAGGGGTGGGGAGTGTGACTGGGAGGGGACATCCTGCAGAAGGTGGGAGTGAGCAAACACCTGCCGCAGGGGAGGGGAGGGCCCTGCGGCACCTGGGGTTGCAGAGGGAACAGCATCTGATCAGGCCTGGGAGGAGGGGCCTAGAGGGTGTGAGGAGCACAGAGGAGGTTGCCTGGCTGGAGTGAGGGATTGGGGCAGGGTGCGAGAGGGAAGAAAGGACCCCTCCTACAGGGCTTCACCTGGGCCACAGGAGGACACTGCTTTTCCTCTGAGGAGTCAGAAGCTGTGGATGGTGCTGGACAGAAGCAGGACAGGGCCTGGCTCAGGTGTCCAGAGGCTGCCGTTGGCCTCCCTATGGGATCAGACTGCAGGGAGGGAGGGTGGCAGGGGTGTGGGGGCAGTGATGATGGGGCTGACCTGGGGGTGGCTCCAGGCATTGTCCCCACCTCGGCCCTTACCCAGCCTCCCTCACAGGCTCCTGGCCCTCAGTCTCTCCCCTCCACTCCATTCTCCACCTACCCACAGTGGGTCATTCTGATCACCGAACTGACCATGCCAGTCCTGCCCATGGCCCTCCATGGCTCCCTAGTGCCCTGGAGAGGAGGTGTCTAGTCAGAGAGTAGTCCTGGAGAGGTGGCCTCTGTGACAAGCCACGGGGGCAGCATCCTGCAGATGGCCTTGGCCCTTGTCCCGCCAACCTGTCTACAAGGACTGTCCTCCTGGACCCTCCCCTCTGCACAGGAGCTGGACCCTGAAGTCCCTTCCCCACCGGCCAGGACTGGAGCCCCTGCCCCTCTGTTGGAATCCCTGCCCACCTTCTTCTGGGAGTCGGCTCTGGAGACATTTCTCTCTTCTCCCAAAGCTGGGAACTGCTATCTGTTATCCGCCTGTCTAGGTCTGAAAGATAGGATTGCCCAGGCAGAAACTGGGACTGACCTATCTCACTCTCTCCCTGCTTTTACCCTTAGGGTGATTCTGGGGGCCCACTTGTCTGTAATGGTGTGCTTCAAGGTATCACGTCATGGGGCAGTGAACCATGTGCCCTGCCCGAAAGGCCTTCCCTGTACACCAAGGTGGTGTATTACCGGAAGTGGATCAAGGACACCATCGTGGCCAACCCCTGAGCACCCCTATCAACTCCCTACTTGTAGTAAACTTGGAACCTTGGAAATGACCGGGCCAAGACTCAAGCCTCCCCAGTTCTACCGACCTTTGTCCTAAGGTGTGAGGTCCAGGGTTGCTAGGAAAAGAAATCAGCAGACACAGGTGTAGACCACAGTGTTTCTTAAATAGGTGTAATTTTGTCCTCTCTGTGTCCTGGGGAATACTGGCCATGCCTGGAGACATCTCACTGTTTGAGGACACAGATAGGATGGGGTGTCTGTGTTATTTGTGGGGTACAGAAATGAAGGAGGGGTGGGGTCAACACTGAGAGAGTGGACAGTGACATGTGCTGGACACTGTCCATGAAGCACTGAGCAGAAGCTGGAGGCACAACGCACCAGACACTCACAGCAAGGATGGAGCTGAAAACATAACCCACTCTGTCCTGGAGGCACTGGGAAGCCTAGAGAAGGCTGTGAGCCGAGGAGGGAGGGTCTTCCTGTGGCATGGGATAGGGATGAAGTAAGGAGAGGGACTGGACCCCCTGGAAGCTGATTCACTATGGCGGGAGGTGTATTGAAGTCCCCCAGACAACCCTCAGATTTAATGATTTCCTAGTAGAACTCACAGAAATAAAGAGCTGTTATACTGTGGTTTATTCTGGTTTATTACATTGACAGGAGACACACTGAAATCAGCAAAGGAAACAGGCATCTAGGTGGGGGTGTGCAGAAAACAGGGAAAATATTTCAGTTGTTTTCTCCTAGTGGGGTGTTGTGGACAGCACTTAAATCACACAGAAGTGATGTGTGACCATGTGTATGAAGTATTTACAACTAAGGAAGCTCACCTGAGCCTTAGTGTCCAGAGTTTTTATTGGGGGTCTGTAGGATAGGCATGGAGTACTGGAATAACTGACCTTAACTTCTCAGACTTCAGGTTCCTCAGAGTTCAAACAGATGCAGCATGGCCTAGAGCCTCATATGTACAAAAACAGGCATTCATCATGAATCACACTGTTAGCATGAATCATCTGGCACGGCCCAAGACCCCAGGTATACCAAGGCACTTGGGCCAAATGTTCCAAGGGATTAAATGTCATCTCCCAGGAGTTATTCAAGGGCGAGCCCTGTACTTGGAACGTTCAGGCTTTGAGCAGTGCAGGGCTGCTGAGTCAACCTTTTACTGTACAGGGGGTGAGGGAAAGGGAGAAGATGAGGAAACCACTTAGGGATCTGGTTCTGTCTTGTGGTCGAGTGGACCATGGGGCTATCCCAAGAAGGAGGAATTCAGAAATAGGGGAAGGTTGAGGAAGGACACTGAACTCAAAGGGGATGCAGCGATTGGTTTATTTGTCTTCTCTTCACATCATTGATGCTGGAGGAATTCCTACCCTGATGTTATGAAGATGTCTGAACACCCAACACATAGCACTGGAGATATGAGCTCGACAAGAGTTTCTTAGCCACAGAGATTCACAGCCTAGGGCAGGAGGACACTGTACACCAGGCAGGATGACATGGGAATTGCGCTCAGGATTGGCTTGAAGAAGCAAGGACTGTGGGAGGTGGGCTTTGTAGTAACAAGAGGGCAGGGTGAACTCTGGTTCCCATGGGGGAATGTGATGGTCTTGTTACAAAGTTTTCAAGCTGGCAGGGAATAAAACCCATTAGGGTGAGGACCTGTGGAGGGCGGCTGCCCCAACCGATAAAGGAAATATCCAGGTGGGGGCCTTTCCCATTGTGGGGGGGAGGTCATATCTGGCAATAGAAGCCTTTGAGACCCTTTAGGGTACAAGTACTGAGGCAGCAAATAAAATGGAATCTTATTTTCCAACTTTATACTGCATGAGTGTGAAGATATATTTGTTTCTGTATAGGAGGTGAGGGAAAGGAGGGGAGGAGGAAAGTTTCTGCAGGTCTGGTTTGGTCTTGTGATCCAGGGGGTCTTGGAACTATTCCTGCAACAAGCGACTGTTTTTAATTTAATTTAATTTAATTTAATTTAATTTAATTTAATTTTATCTTAAGTTCTGGGCTACTTGTGCAGGATGTGCAGCTTTGTTACATAGGTAAACGTGTGCCATGGTGATTTGCTGCACCTGTCAACTCATCACCTAGGTATTAAGCCCAGCATGCATTAGCTATTTTTCCTGATGCTCTCCCTCTCCCTGACTCCCACAACAGGCCTCAGTGTGTGTTGTTTCCCTCCATGTGTCCATGTGTTCTCATTGTTCAGCTCCCACTTATAAGTGAGAACATGCGGTGTTTGGTTTTCTGTTCCTGTGTTAGTTTGCTGAGGATAATGGCTTCCAACTTCATCCATGTTCCTGCAAAGGACGTGATCTCATTCTTTTTTATGGTTGCATAGAAATTGTTTTTACAAATCCAATTGATATTGTATTTAATTACAAGTTAACCTAATTAGCATACTAAAAGAGATTAGAGAAGATATTAGGTACATTGAATGAGAAAATATATAAAATAGGACCAAGGTGAAATATTAGGTAGGAAAAGTATAATAGTTGAAAAAAGTAAAAGAAAAAATCATGCATGAGTAGCAGAATGGAAAAGAGGTGAAGAACATAATAGTGACTTTTTAGACCAGATTGAAGGACAGAGACAGAAAAATTTTAAGGAACTGCTAAACCATGTGAGTGCTAGAAGTACAGTCAATAACATTAAAGTCTCAGGAGGAGAGAAGAATAGGAAAGGAGGAAATATGTGAATAAATAGTAGAGACATGTTTGATGGATTTTAAAATATTTGAAAGACCTCAGATCAAAAGATTCATACCATGCCATTGAAGAGGAAGATAGAAAAGCCAAGAAGCCAGAAGAAATTTAGAAATATTATTAGCAAAGCTTAAATGTTAAAAGTCCTAGAAAGAAAGGATGGCAGAAATATTGGAGGGAAAGAATGTGGAGCCTGGAATATAAATTCATCCCAACAGTTTGGTAGTGTGCACCTGTAGCCTTTTCTAGATAATATGCTATTGTCATACATTGCTTAAGGGAGTGTAAAATGGTCTCCTCACTTTATTTATTTATTTATTTATTTATTTATTTTTGAGTTGGAGCCTCGCTCTGTCTCCTAGGCTGGAGTGCAATAGTGCGATACCGCTCACTGCAACCTCTGCCTCCTCTGTTCAAACGATTCTCTAACCTCAGCCTCCCGAGTAGCTGGGATTACAGGTGCATGCCACCACACCCAGCTAATTTTTGTATTTTTTGTAGAGATGGGGTTTTGCCATGTTGGCCAGGCTGGTCTCGAACTCCTGACATCAGGTGATCCACCTGCCTCGGCCTCCTAAAGTGCTGGGATTACAGGCATGAGCCACCGCGCCCAATCACTTTATTTATTTTTTATTCTTTTTTAAATTTCAGCTTTTATTTGAAATACAGGGGGCACGTATATAGGATTGTTACATGGGTATATTGAACTCAGGTAGTGATCATACTACCCAACAGGTAGGTTTTCAACCCACTCCCCCTCTTTTCCTCCCCATTCTAGTAGTGTGCAACGTCTGTCGTTCTCATGTTTATGTCTATGTGTGCTCAAGGTTTAGCTCCCACCTATAAGTGAGAACATGTGGTATTTGGTTTTCTGTTCCTGTGTTAATTCACTTAGGATTATGGCTTCCAGCTCCATTCATATTGCTGTAAAGGATACGATTCATTTTTCATGGCTATGCAGTATTCCATATTGCATATATACCACATTTTCTTTCTTTTTTTTTTCTTCTTTTTTTGAGACGGAGTCTCGCTTTGCTGCCTAGGCTGGAGTGCAGTAGCGCGATCTCGGCTCACTGCAAGCTTCACCTCTGGGGTTCCCGCCATTCTCCTGCCTCAGCCTCCCGAGTAGCTGGGACTACAGGTGCCTGCCACCACGTCCAGCTAATTTTTTTTTGTATTTTTAGTAGAGATGGGGGTTTCACTGTGTTAGCCAGGATGGTCTTGATCTCCTGACCTTGTGGTCCACCTGCCTCGGTCTCCCAAAGTGCTGGGACTACAGGGGTGAGCCACTGCGCCGGCCCATATATACCACATTTTCTTTATCCAATCCACCATTGATGGGCAACTAGGTGGATTCCATGGATTCCACAGTTTTGCTTTTGTGTGTAGTGTGGCAGTAGACATATGAATGAATGTGTCTTTTTGGTATAATGATTTGTATTCCTTTGGGTATATAGTCATTAATAGGAGTGCTGGGTTGAACGGTGGCCCTGTTTAAAATTCTTTGAGAATTTTCTAAACTGTTTGCCATAGAGAACAACTAATTTACATTTCCACCAACAGTATATAAGCATTCCCTTTTCTCCACAGCTTTGTCATCATGGTTTTTTTTTTTTTTTTTTTTTTTTTTACTTTAAAAAAGAATATTTTATTGTTTTTCTAGGGTACACGTGCAGGATGTGCAGGTTTGTTACATAGGTAAACATGTGCCATGGTGGTTTGCTGCGCCTGTCAACCCATCACCTGGGTATTAAGCCCTGCATGCATTAGCTCTTTTCCCTAATGCTCTTACCACTGCCCCACCCTCACCCTGAAAGGGCAAACAGACAACCTACAGAATGGGAGGAAATTTTTGCAATGTATTCATCTGACAAAGGTCAAGAATGTCCAGAATCTATAAGGAACTTAAGCAAATTTTTACTTTTTAATAATAGCCACTCTGACTGGCGTGAAATGGTATCTCATTGTGGTTTTGATTTGAATTTCTCTGATGATCAGTGATGATGAGCATTTTTTCACATTTGTTGGCTGCTTGTACGTCTTTCGAGAAGTGTCTGTTCATGCCTTTGGGTCACTTTAATGAGGTCATTTTTTGCTTTTTAGTTTAAGTTCCTTATAGATTCTGGATATTAGACCTCTTATTGGATGCATAGTTTGTGAATACTCTCTTCCATTCTGTAGGTTGTCCGTTTACTCTATTGATGGCTTCTTTTGCTGTGCCGAAGCATCTTAGTTTAATTAGAAACCACCTGTCAATTTTTGTTTTTGTTGCAATTGCTTTTGGGGACTTAGTCATAAATTCTTTACCAAGGTCTGGGTCAAGAAGAGTATTTCCTAGGTTTTCTTCTAGAATTTTGAAAGTCTGAATGTAAACATTTGCATTTTTAATGCATCTTGAGTTAGTTTTTGTATATGTGAAAGGTCTACTCTCATTTTCTTTCTTTCTTACTTTCTTACTTTTTCTTTCTCTTTCTTTCTTTCTTTCTCTCTCTCTCTTTCTTTCTTTCTTTTTTTTTTTTTTTTTGATGGAGTCTTGCTCTGTTGCCCAGGCTGCAGTGCAGTGGCACGATCTCGGCTCACTGCAAGCTCCGCCTCCCGGGTTCAAGTGATTCTCCTGCCTCAACCTTCCAAGTAGCTGGGATTACAGGCGCCCGCCACCAAGCCTGGCTAATTTTTGTAGTTTTAGTAGAGACAAGGTTTCGCCATGTTGGCCAGGCTGGTTTGAAACCTCCTAACCTCAAACGATCTACCTGCCTTGGCTTCCCAAAGTGCTAGAATTACAGGTGTGAGCCACTGTGCCCAGCCAAGAATGTCATTTTCTAAGAGGTCCAAGAACCTCCAGATATTTTGGGACCTTGAGAAGAGAAGAATTCATACAGGTATCACAAGCACAGCCTAATGGCAAATCTTTGGCATGGCTTGGCTTCAAGACTTTAGGCTCTTAAAAGTCGAATCCACAATTTTTTATAAAAGTTCCAGCTAAGCTACCTTAAAAGGGGCCTGTATGGTTGGTCACTCTTCTTGCTATACTTTACACAAATAAACAGCCCAAATATAATGAGGACAAAATTTATTTTGCAAATAAATTTGTCCTGCTATGATTTATTCTTGGTAAAAACAGGGAAAGTAGAGAGAGAAAAATTTAGATTGTATCTGACCCTTTTTTCTGAATTTTTATATTTGCCTACAATTTGAGCTAAATCCTGAATTATTTTCTGGCTGCAAAAACTCTCTAAAGAAGAACTTGGGTTTCATTATCTTCGTGACACATTTATCTGGCTCTTTACTAGAACAGCTTTTTTGTTTTTGGTGTTCTAGCCTTGTGTGCATTACAGTTCTACTCTTCAAATTATTGTTTGTGTATCTCATAATTTTCCTTCTTTTGAGAAAACTGAAGCCATGGTATTCTGAGGACTAGAGATGACTCAACAGAGCTGGTGAATCTCCCTCATATGCAATCCACTGGGCTCGATCTGTTTCAGGTTGCTGATGCACTGCTGCTAAAGCTATACATTTAAAACCCTCACTAAAGGATCTGGGACCATCATGCAAGAGAAGAAAATATGAAATTGTAAGAGCCAGATTCGGGGGGTAGAGTGTGGAGGTCAGAGCAACTCCACCTTGAATAAGAAGGTAAAGCAACTCATCCTGAAAGCTAACCTGCCGTGGTGGCTCCCGATTAACCCCTGTTCTAGGAATACTGACAGTTTGGGTCTGTGTCATTGCCCAGATCTCATGTTAAATTGTAATCCCCAGTGTTTGGAGGTGGGACTTGGTGGGAAGTGATTCAGTCATGGGGGCAGATTTTCTTCTTTGCGGTGTTATAGTGATAGTGAGTGAGTTCTCATGAGATCTGGTCATTTAAAAGTGTGTGGACCCTCCCCTCCCTCTCTTGGTCCTCCTCCTGCCATGTAAGATACCTGCTCCTGCTTTGCCTTCTGCCATGAGTAAAAGCCCCCTGAGGCCTCCCCAGAAGCAGATGCCACCATGCTTCCTGTACAGCCTGCAGAACCATCAGCCAATTAAACCGCTTTTCTGTATAAATTACCAGTCTCGAGTATTTCTTTACAGCAGTGTGAGAACAGACTAATACAAGGGTCTCAAAAATTCCAAGTTTATGTATTCTTTCTTGCCAAATAGCAGGTATTTACCATAAATCCTGTCCTTAGGTCAAACAACCTTGATGGTATCATACTTCAGTTGTCTTACACATTCCTTCTGAACGACTTCTCCCCTATGGCATATAAGCCCTGGGTCTGGGGGGATAATGGCAGAGGGGTCCACCATCTTGTCTGGCTGCCAGCTGAGACACAGTCATGGCTTCTGTTGGTAAGTCTCTATTAAATGTTTCTTTCTAAGAAACTGGATTTGTCAGCTTCTTTCTTTGGGCTCTCAGCTTCCTCAGACTTTGGGGTAGGTTGCACAACCCTGCCCACCATGAAACAAATGTTTAATATGATAAATGTGGATAGATATAATCCACATAAATAAAAGCTCTTTGAGGGCCCTCAATAATTGTTAAGAGTGTAAATGTGTCCAAAGATGGAAAATGTTTGAGAACTACTGTCCTGGAGATTTTCCTGAGTTCTAGAGTGTGGGAATATAGAACCTGGAGCTTGGCTTCTTCAGCCTAGAATCAGGAGTATGGGGCTGAAGTCTGAAGCTTGGCTGAAGTCTGAAGCTTGGCTGAAGTCTGAAGCTTGGCTTCAGCAGTTTGGGGTTGGCTTCTGGAGTACATATTTGACATGTTGCAACTGTGGTTTGGGGTTTGGTATTTGCTCTGATTCCTAATGTCTGTCCTTGAGGCATCTAGAATCTGAAATCTATGGTCAGAATTCTATTATCTTGAGTAGGACATCTCCAGTCTGGGTTCTGCCTTCTAGGGCTGGAGTCTATAGTCAGTGATCCGGTCTGGCATTTCAACTTCATATACAGTGGGCCTTCTTTTGGTCTATGTTTCAACCAAACAACCAAAGAAACCATTAGAACCTTTCCCCACTCCCCTAGCTGCAATGTTAAACTTAGGATTTCCATTTAATGGGTTCATATCAATAATTTCAGCCTGATCCAACTTTACATTCCCTCCACCGTTATTCTACACCCACCATAAAAATGCATTCCCAACACATTCCCTGGATTCTACCTATATATGGTAATCCTGGCTTTGCCAATTTCTAGTGCATTAACATATCTGATTTATGTTCTTTTACTTTAAAGTGGAAATAAGAGTCCCTCTGCAGAGTTCAGGAGTTCTCAAGATGACCCTTACTTCTGACATCAATTGAGATTTCAAGGGAGTCCCCAAGATCATCCTCAGGTTCAATGATTTGCTGGTAGCACTCATATAACTCAATGAAAGCTGTTATGCTCATGGCTATGGTTTATCACAGCAAAAGAATAGAGATGAAAATCTGGCAAGGGAAGAGTTGCATGGGGCAAAGACAAAGAGAGCCCCAAGTGCAGAGATTCCTGTTGTTTTCTCCCGGTGGTGTGATGGAAAGCACTATCTTCTCCATGCAATGACATGTGATAATATTCAGTGTATTGCCAATCAGGGAACTCAACTGAGCCTTGATTATATTGGAGCTTTGTTGCACAGACATGTCGACCACCTTCATGGCTGAACTTTAGTACTTAGCTCCTCCAGACATCTACAGCTGATAGGATGTAACCCAACATGGTCACCATAAATCACATTGTTAGACTATCCAGTGTGGCCCAAGCTCCCATGTAAACACAGGTACTCTAAACAGGCAGGATATTTCAAAAGCTTAGAGATGACCTCTCAGGAGCTGAATGCAAAGACTGGCCTGTTTGGGCAAGGATAATCCTTTACTGCATACTCTCCTTCACAGGGTTATTGTGAGGATCAAATGTGGTCATGTGTGTGAGACACCAGCACATGTCTGGCTGTGGAGAGTGACCTCTATGTGTGCTAACATTGCTGAGTGCTAAGAATGTATTAGGCATGGCTTTCAGCACTCACAGATGCTCATCTAATCCTTACAACATGGCTACAGGGTGGGCACTACTAGCCTCATTTGACAGAGGAAAGGACTGTGGATAAGAAGGGGGTGACCAATAGGTCAGAGTCATTCTGGATGCAAGGGGCTCCAGAGGACCATGATTAGACATTGCCTGCAGAGAAATTATGGCTGGATGTCTCTGCCCTGGAAAGGGGGATGCACTTTCTTGACCCCCTATCTCAGCTGTTGACTTTGAGGTTATCTCAGACTTCCTCTATGATACCAGGAGCCCATTATAATCTCTCTGTGCCCTCTCCCCTCCCTCAGTCTTACTGCCGACTCTTCCCAGCTCCATCTCCAGCTGGCCAGCTCTAGCCACAGTACCTGACTCTTTGCAGAGAACTATAAATGTGTATCCTACAGGGGAGGAAAAAAAAAAAAGAACTCTGAAAGAGCTGACATTTTACCGACTTGCGAACACATAAGCTAATCTGCCAGTTTTGTGCTGGTAGAACTCATGAGACTCCTGGGTCAGAGGCAAAAGATTTTATTACTCACAGCTAAGGAGGCAGCATGAACTTTGTGTTCACATTTGTTCACTTTGCCCCCCAGTTCGTATGAGATGATCAGAGCAGTTCAGGAGGATGGACACAGGGGTTTGTGGCAAGGGTGAGCAATCTAGGCTTAGAAATCCTCAATCTTATAAGAGGGTACTAGCAAACCTGTCCAGTCTTTGTATCTGATGGAGATATTATCTTTATAATTGGGTTGAAAACAGACCTACTCTGGAGGAACATATTGTATTTATCGTCCTGAAGAGTAAACAAATCTGCTGTAAAATAGACATTACCTTTATTATTTAGGGCAGTAAGCAAACCTAGATCTGAAGGAGATACCATCTTGCAAGGCTATCTGCTGTACAAATACGCTTGAAAAGATGGTCCAGAAAAGAAAATGGTATTACTGCCTTTGCTCAGAAGACACACAGAAACTTAACAGAACCATAGAAAATTGTCTCCCAACACTCTTCACCCAGAGCCTTCCACTCTTGTCTGCAGGACAATCTCAACAACCCATCATTAGTGTGTCTACCTAATGTAGACTGGCTTCACCGTGCCTAACCAAGATTTCTAGGTCCAGTTCCCCACCGTGTTTGGCAGCACTCCACTGCCAACCCCAGAATAAGGGAGTGCTCAGAATTCTGAGGGGACACCGGTGGGGATCAGAACTTCTGGGTTTGAGTGCAGAGGGGTCCCATACTCCTTGGTTCTGAAGGAGGAAGAGGCTGGAGGTGAATATCCTGGGAGAGGAGGAATGTGGGTTCTGAACTCTTAAGTCCCCAAGGGAGGAGACTGGTAAGGTCCCAGCTTCTGAGGTACTGACGTGGGAATGGCCTGAGGGGTCTAAGAATCCCATATCCTCGGGAAGAAGGGGCTGAAATTGTGAGGGGTTGAGTTGCAGGGGTTTGTTAGCTTGAGACTCCTTGGTGGGTCCCTGGGAAGCAAGGACTGGAACCATTGGCTCCAGAGTTTGGTGTGAAGGTAATGGGATCTCCTGATTCTCAAAGGGTCAGAGGACTGAGAGTTGCCCATGCTTTGATCTTTCCATCTACTCCTTACTCCACTTGAGAGTAATCACCTACTCTTCTGGTTCCACAAGAGTGCGCCTGCGCGAGTATAATCTGCACATGTGCCACGTCCCGAGGCCTGGGGCATCATCCACTCATCATTCAGCATCTGCGCTATGAGGGCGAGGCCAGCGCCATGACGTCATGTAGCTGCGACTATCCCTGCAGCACGCCTCTCCAGTCACGTCCCAACCATGGAGCTGTGGACGTGAGTGCCCTGGTGGATGCGGCCTGCGTGATGCCAGGCTGGGGCTGGTGTCCGATAAAGATCCTAGAACCATAGGAAACCAGGACTGAAAGGTGCTAGAGAATGGCCATATGTCGCTGTCCATGAAATCTCAAGGGCTTCTGGGTGGAGGGCACAGGAGCGTGAACTTACAGGTTTGCCCCAGTCCACTGTCCTCCCAAGTGAGTCTCCCAGATACGAGGCACTGTGCCAGCATCAGCCTCATCTCCACCACATCTTGTAACAGGGACTACCCAGGGCCCTGATGAACACCATGGTGTGTGCAGGAAGAGGGGGTGAAGGCACGGACTCCTGTGAGGTCAGAGCCCAGAGGGGGCCATCACTGGTGGGGAGGAGGCTGTGGACTGGCTCGAGAAGTGGGATGTGGTTGTGTTTGATTTCCTTTGGCCAGATAAAGTGCTGGATATAGGATTGAAAATGGAGTATGAAGACCAGTTAGAATGGAGGGTGAGGTTGGAGTTGAGTTACAGATGGGGTAAAATTGTGCTTCGGATGAGTTTGGGATTGGCAATTTAAAGGTGGTTTGGGATGGCATGGCTTTGGGATGGAAATAGGTTTGTTTTTATGTTGGCTGGGAAGGGTGTGGGGATTGAATTGGGGATGAAGTAGGTTTGGTTTTGGAGATAGAATACATGGAGGTGGCTATTGCATGCGAGGATGTGCATTAGTTTGGTTTGATATTTAAATGAAGGAAGACATTAGGGTTGTCTTGAATTAGATTAAATTGTGTTGGGTTGACGGGTTGGGCTTGTGGGTGATGTGGTTGGATTAGGTTGTGTTAAATTGGTTTGGGTCAGGTTTTGGTTGAGGTTATCATGGGGATGAGGATATGCTTGGGACACTGGATTCAGGTGGTTCTCATTCAAGCTGAGGCAAATTTCCTTTCAGATGGTCGTTCCAGGGAATGAGTGGTTGTGTGGGGGAAATCAGGCCACTGGCTGTGAATATCCCTCTACCCTGGTCTTGAATTGTGATTATCTATGTCCACTTCTGTCTCCTTCACTGTACTTGGAGTTGATCTGCTCATTCAGCTGGAAATGGGGGAAGATTTTCTCAAATTCTTGAGACAGAGCTGGGCCTGGATCAGCATAAGCTGCTCTGGTTTTATTGAACAGATGAAATCACATTTTTTTTTTCAAAATCAAAGAAATCTTATAGAGTTAACAGTGGACTCTTATAATAAGAGTTAACACCAGGACTCTTATTCTTGATTCTTTTCTGAGACACCAAAATGAGATTTTTCAATGCCACCCTAATTCTTTTTTGTTGTTGTTGAGACACAGTCTGGGTCTTTTGCTCTGTCATTCAGGCTGGAGTGCAGTAGTGTGATCATAGCTCACTGAACCCTTGACCTCCTGGACTTAAGGGATCCTCCTGCTTCAGCCTCCTGAGTAGATGGGGCTACAGGTGCTTGCCACCACACCTGGCTAATTAAATTTTTTTTTTTTTTTTTGTAGAGAAAGGGTCTCACTTTGTTGCCCTGGCTAATCTTGAACTTCTGACTTCAAGTGATTCTTCAGCCTTGGACTCCCAAAGCACTGGGATTGCTGGCATGAGCCACTCACCGTGCCTGGCTTGCAACTTAATCTTGGAGTGTATAAACCTGGCTCCTGATAGCTAGACATTTCAATGAGAAGGGGGCATTGGATTTTGCACGAGGACAATTCTGACCTAGGAGGGCCGGTCAACAGGAATCCCTGTTGTACCTGTACATTGTACAGGTGTGGAGAATGAGGAATGAGGAGCTACCGGAACCCCATATTGTTTAGTGGACACTGGATTTTGAAATAATAGGGAACTTGGTCTGGGAGAGTCATATTTCTGGATTGGAGAATATGTGGTATCACAAGGTTTTATGATGAGGGAGAAATGTATGTGGGGAACTATTTTCTGAGTGTGGAAGTGCAAGAATCAGAGAGTACTGAATGCCAAGGCTTCTATTTCAGGAACATGGTAAGTTGGAGGTCCAGCTTCTGGGCTCAGACAGGTATAGGGACCAGGAAGTCTCACAATCCCATCGTTCTGATATTTCAGGGCATATTAGGTCTTGGGGTGCAAAGGAAGTACTTGGGATTAGGCACATGAGACTTTGTATTGAAAATCAATGATCGGGGCTGGCCGTGGTGGCTCATGCCTGTAATCCCATCACTTTGGGAGGCCGAAGTGGGAGGATCGCTTGAGCCCAGGAGTTGGAGACCAGCCTAGGCAACATAGCCAGACCCTCTCTCTATAAAAAATTAAAAATTAGCTGGATGTGGTGGTGCATGCTTGTGGTCTCAGCTATCCTGGAGGCTGAGAAAGGAGAATCGGTTGAGTCTGGGAGTTCAAGGCTACAGGGAACTGCGATCACACTACTGTACTCCAGCCTGGGAAACAGAGACTGTCTCGGAATTTTTTTAAAAAAAGAATCAGTGATCATCCCAACCCCTGTTGCTGTTCATCCTGAGCCTGCCTTCTCTGGCTTTGTTCCCTAGATCATGTCTCCATGATCCATAGGCCCTGCCCAATCTGGCCTCACACCCTGGGAATGCTCCAGACTGATCTAGTATGTGCGGAACAGCAAGTGCTGGCTCTCCCTCCCGTGCCACAGCTCTGGGTGTGGGAGGGGGTTGTCCAGCCTCCAGCAGCATGGGGAGGGCCTTGGTCAGCATCTAGGTGCCAGCATGGCAAGGGCAGGGTCCTGGAGAATGAAGGCTTTATAAAGCTCCTCAGGGAGGCTCCCCAGCCCCAAACTCACCACCTGGCCGTGGACACCTGTGTCAGCATGTGGGTCCTGGTTCTGTTCATCGCCTTGCCTGTGGGGTGCACTGGTGAGACTGGGGGGAAAAAGGAAGGGGGGTGGGTTTTGACTCTTATGCTGAAGCCCTTTCCCTCCCACCCAGCTCCCCAGCCTCGTCCCTTCAGCCCACAGTTCACCCCAGACAATGTGCCCCTGACTCTTCCACATTGCAATAGTCCTCATGCCCGCAGTAGGTCCCTGCTCCCTTCCACTTACCTCAGAACTTTCTCCCCATTGCCCAGCCAAATCCCTGCTCCCAGCTGCTTTACTAAAGAGCAAGTTCCTGGGCATCTCTGTGTTTCTTTTTATGGGGCTCAAAACCTTTCAAGGACCTCTCTCCATGCCATTGGTTCCTTGGATCCTATCATTGGGCTGCCTCCTGAGCCCCTCAGTCCTACCACAGTCTACTGACTTTTCCCATTCAGCTGTGAGCATTCAACCTTGTGCCCTGGACCTTGACACCTGGCTTCCCAACCCTGTCCCAGGAAACCCAGATGCCACCAGACACTTCCTTCCTCCCCCCGAGGCTATCTGGCCTGACAACAAATGCTGCCCCCCATCCCCAGTCTGGCACTGGGACTCTGAGAACTCCTCCTTACCTGACTTTTTGCCCCAGACCCTTCATTCAATGGCCAGCTTTTTCCATGGGAAAAACACGAGCACCCCCAACCGCAACTGCCAGTTCTCTGATTCCCTAAATCTGCACCCTTTTCAAAACCTCAGAAGCAAAACAAAACAAAGCAAGAAACAACTCAGGCAGGACTGTTTGCTTAACCTTGGACATGGTAAACCGTCCAAAATCTTCCTTTCCCAGCAACTAAACCTCTCCATTGGGCACTTATCCCTGGTTTCTGGAACCCCTTATTCTCTTAGAACCCACAGCTTCCACCACAGTTTCCCTTCTCCCAGTGTAAGACCCCAAATCATTCCAAATGACCCAACCCCCAACCCGATGCCTGCTCCAGATGCTGTCCCATGTCCCCTACTCTGATCTCTGAGGTCAGCTCTGTTCTCAGAGCTTGAAGTCTTCCCACCTGGCCCAGCCACCAACCCGCTAACACAGGGAATAGCTACAGAATTCCCAGCCCTCCCAGGACCCCTTGCTTGTGTCCTGGACTCCCAGTCCTGGTCCTCTGCCCCCATGTCTCTTCAAACCCATAGCTCAGCTCCCTCCCTCCCCTATCCAGTTCTTCTGGGTCTGATCCCCCTGACCTAGCATCCCCTCTGCAGGTGCCGCACCCCTCATCCAGTCTCGGATTGTGGGAGGCTGGGAGTGT
This sequence comes from Pongo pygmaeus, assembly GCF_028885625.2. Classification (NCBI taxonomy): domain Eukaryota; kingdom Metazoa; phylum Chordata; class Mammalia; order Primates; family Hominidae; genus Pongo; species Pongo pygmaeus. Next base: position 56,979,391 of record NC_072393.2, read on the forward strand.
GAGAAGCATTCCCAACCCTGGCAGGCGGCTGTGTACAGTCATGGATGGGCACACTGTGGAGGTGTCCTGGTGCACCCCCAGTGGGTGCTCACAGCTGCCCATTGCCTAAAGAAGTAAGTAGGACCCTGGGATCTGGGGAGGGAATGTCTGTGTCCCACAGGAATAATAGCTGGATACTTCCTCCAGGGTCACTTCTCAGGTGAGGCTTCAGACTAAAGGAGAGAGGGAAGGTCCTGGCCCAGGTCGCACCAGGAGGCAGAGCTGGGGCTGGACCACTCTCCCCATGGCTGCCTGGGTTTCTCTCTGTGTCTGATCTTGCTGTGTCTCTTGGTATCTGGCTCTGGTTATGTCTGTATGACTGTGTTTTGGTCTCTATCTCCCTCTCTCTTTTCTGTCTCCCTGTCTCTGTGTCTCCCGTCTCTGTCTCTGGGTCTCTCTGCGGCCATCTCTGTCACCGTGTGTCTCACCCTCCATCTCTTTGCCTGTCTTTCTCTCTGGGTCTCTGCCTTAGCCCTTCCTCATCACTACTGAACACACCCAGATGGGCCCGTGAGGGTGGGTGGGGAGCACCCAGAAAAAGGAAAGACTTTAAGCTCAATGTGTGTGCATGTGAGGGGGCGCCTGCCATTGCACAGCACTCTCTGCAGGACATCCCTCCACCCTGGGGAGACACAGGGAGGGCTAGTTTCAGCTGCAGCTGAGTGCGCAATTGAGGAGGGAGGAAGGAGAAGGGGAAACAAGAAAGGAGGGGAAGGTGGCCGGGACGATGGCCCACGCCTGTAATCCCAGCACTTTGGTAGGCTGAGGTGGGTGGATCACCTGAGGTCAGGAGTTCGAAACCAGCCTGGCCAACATGGCAAAACCCTGTCTCTACTAAAAATACAAAAAGTAGCCAGGCGTGGTAGTGCGCACCTGTAATCCCAATTACTAGGGAGGCTGAGGCAGGAGAATCGCTTGAACCCGGGAGGCAGAGGTTGCGGTGAGACGAGATCGTGCCACTGCACTGCAGCCTGGGTGATAGAGCAAGACTCCATCTCAGAAAAAACAAACAAACAACAACAACAACAACAACAAACGACAGGAGGGGAAGGGAGCTGGAGAGAGAAAGGGGGATGTGGCCCTGAGCTGTGGGCCAGGCCACCCGCCCCTACAGAGCCTCTCTCCAGCCCCAGCTGCAGGTGAGCCACCCTCATGCCTCTCCTCCCCCTGCTACTCCACACTCCTCAGATGCCTCCGTGGCTCCCTCCTTTTTCTCTCCCACACTGTATCACCCCTGGCTTCCTCTCTGCTGTTTCTCCTTCTCTCTCTGACTTCCCGCGTCCTTTTCTCATTTGTCTATTTCTCACTCCCTTTCTGGTTCTGTTCTTTCTCCCTTCCTCTTCCCCATGTCTGTTTCTTGCTGTCTGTCTCTTCTTTGCTCATCCTAATTCTCACTGTTCTTCCCTCTGCTTTTGTCATTCCTCTGCCATTTTATGCTCTCTCTTTTCCACTTCGTTTCTCTCAGTTTCTGTATCTGCCTCTCACAAGATCACACTCCTGTTTTCTAACTCACTGTCTGTATTTCACCACGACTGTATCTCCCCACCCCTGTGCTTTTCTCACTGTTTCTTTTTATCCCCTTTAGAGTCTCCCTTAGCCTCCCCTGCCCCATCTACCTTTCCCCATTTTCTCTGTCCTCATGCATCCACCCCCTTCCTCCCCAGGAATAGCCAGGTCTGGCTGGGTCGGCACAACCTGTTTGAGCCTGAAGACACAGGCCAGAGGGTCCCTGTCAGCCACAGCTTCCCATACCCGCTCTACAATATGAGCCTTCTGAAGCGTCGAAGCCTTAGACCAGATGAAGACTCCAGCCACGACCTCATGCTGCTCCGCCTGTCAGAGCCTGCCAAGATCACAGATGCTGTGAAGGTCCTGGGCCTGCCCACCCAGGAGCCAGCACTGGGGACCACCTGCTACGCCTCAGGCTGGGGCAGCATCCAACCAGAGGAGTGTATGCCTGGGCCAAACGGTGCAGCCGGGAGCCCAGATGCCTGGGTCTGAGGGAAGTGGGGCCAAAGAACCAGGTGGGGTCCGGCCACAGCCCAGTTTTTCTCTGACCCATAGTCTTGCGCCCAAAGAGTCTTCAGTGTGTGAGCCTCCATCTCCTGTCCAATGACATGTGTGCTAGAGCTTACTCTGAGAAGGTGACAGAGTTCATGTTGTGTGCTGGGCTCTGGACAGGTGGTAAAGACACTTGTGGGGTGAGTCATCCCTACTCCCAGCATCTGGAGGGGAAAGGTGAGTGGAGACCCTAATTCTGGGCTGGGATCTGAAAGCTAACCAGACATCTGCCTCCCCTGCTCCCCAGCTATAGCCATGCCCCCTCCCCATGCCTCATCTGCCACGCTCCTTCCCCGTTCCCTGACTCCCTCAACACAACAGGTGATTCTCACAGCATAATTCACCCATTCCTGTGTTGAGCACATGCTTACTGGGCACCTGCTGCGTGACCAGCATTGCCGTAGACCCTGGGAAGCAGCAGTGAACAGATAGAGAGCAGCCCCTCCCTCCTGCAGCCTCTATGCTGGTGAGAGGCATGGGCAGGAACAGTGGACCCAACACGGAAATGCTGGAGGGTGTCAGGAAGTGATCGGGCTCTGGGGCAGGGAGGAGGGGTGGGGAGTGTCACTGGGAGGGGACATCCTGCAGAAGGTAGGAGTGAGCAAACACCTGCCACAGGGGAAGGGGAGAGCCCTGCGGCACCTGGGGGAGCAGAGGGAGCAGCACCTGCCCAGGCCTGGGAGGAGGGGCCTGGAGAGCATGAGGAGCAGCGAGGGGGCTGCATGGCTGGAGTGAGGGATCAGGGGCAGGGCGCGAGATGGCCTCACACGGGGAAGAGAGGGCCCCTCTTGCAGGGCCTCACCTGAGCCACAGGAGGACACTGCTTTTCCTCTGAGGAGTCAGGAGCTGTGGATGGTGCTGGACAGAAGCGGGACAGGGCCTGGCTCAGGTGTCCAGAGGCTGCTGCTGGCTTCCCTGTGGGATCAGACTGCAGGGAGGGAGGGAGGGCGGCAGGGGTGTGGGGGGAGTGATGATGAGGATGACCTGGGGGTGGCTCCAGGCCTTGTCCCCCCGCCTGGGCCCTCACCCAGCCTCCCTCACAGTCTCCTGGCCCTCAGTCTCTCCCCTCCACTCCATCCTCCATCTGGCCTCTGGGTCATTCTGATCACTGAACTGACCATGCCCAGCCCAGCCCATGGCCCTGCGTGGCTCCCCAATGCCCTGGAGAGGGGACATCTAGTCAGAGAGTAGTCCTGAAGAGGTGGCCTCTGCGATGTGCCTGCGGGGGCAGAATCCTGCAGATGGTCCTGGCCCTCATCCTGCTGACCTGTCTGCAGGGACTGTCCTCCTGGACCTTGCCTCTTGTGCAGGAGCTAGACCCTGAAGTCCCTTCCCCATAGGCCAGGACTGGAGCCTTGTTCCCTCTGTTGGACTCCCTGCCCATATTCTGGTGGGAGTGGGTTCTGGAGACATTTCTCTGTTCCTGAGAGCTGGGAATTGCTCTCAGTCATCTCTCTGCACGGTTCTGAGAGAAGGAGTTGCCTAGGCAGACACTGGGGCCAGTCTTTCTCACTGTGTCTCTCCCCCTTTACCCTTAGGGTGATTCTGGGGGTCCACTTGTCTGTAATGGTGTGCTTCAAGGTATCACGTCATGGGGCCCTGAGCCATGTGCCCTGCCTGAAAAGCCTGCTGTATACACCAAGGTGGTGCATTACCAGAAGTGGATCAAGGACACCATCGCAGCCAACCCCTGAGTGCCCCTGTCCCACCCCTACCTCTAGTAAATTTAAGTCCACCTCACGTTCTGGCATCACTTGGCCTTTCTGGATGCTGGCCACCTGAAGCTTGGAACTCACCTGGCCAAAACTCGAGCCTCCTGAGTCCTACTGACCTGTGCTTTCTGGTGTGGAGTCCAAGGCTGCTAGGAAAAGGAATGGGCAGACACAGGTGTAGGCCAGTGTTTCTGAAATGGGTATAATTTCGTCCTTTTCTTCAGAACACTGGCTGTGTCTGGAGACTTCTCACTCAGTTTCAGTGAGGACACACACAAGGACGTGGGTGACCATTTTGTTTGTGGGGTGCAGAGACAGGAGGGGTGGGGCCCACCCTGGAAGAGTGGACAGTGACACAAGGTGGACACTCTTTACAGATCCCTGAGGATAAGCTGGAGCCACAAGGTACGAGGCACACGCACAGCAAGGATGACACTGAAAACATAACCCACTCTGTCCTGGGGGCACTAGGAAGCCTAGATAAGGCTGTGGGCAGAAAGAAGGGGAGGGTCCTTCTATGTTGTTGAAGGAGGGACTAAGGGGAGAAACTGAAAGCTGATTAATTACATGAGGTGTGTTCAGGTCCCCCAAACCACTGTCAGATTTGATGGTTTCCTAGCAGGACTTACAGAAATAAAGAGCCATCATGCTGTGGTTTATCATGGTTTGTTACATTGATAGGATACATATTGAAATCAGCAAACAAAACAGACATATAGATTAGAGTGTGGAGAAAACAGAGGAAAACTTGCAGTTATGAAGACTAGCAATTGGCTTTACTAAGTTTTCAGACTGGCAGGAAGTCAAACCTATTAGGTTGAGAACCTTGTGGAGTGTAGCTGATCCAGCTGATAGAGGAACTAGCCAGGTGGGGGCCTTTCCCTTTGGATGGGGGGCATATCTGACAGTTATTCTCTCCAAGTAGAGACTTATGGACAGCACATAATTCTCCCTGCAAGGATGTATGATAATATGTACGAAGTAATTCCAACTGAGGAAGCTCACCTGATCCTTAGTGTCCAGGGTGTTTATTGGGGGTCTGTAGGACCAGTATGGAGTACTTGAATAATTGACCTTAAGTCCTCAGACCTGAGGTTCCCTAGAGTTCAAACAGATACAACATGGCCCAAAGTCCCAGATGTACAAAAACAGGGATTCATCACAAATCACATCTTTAGCATGAAGTGTCTGGCATGGCCCAAGGCCCCAAGTATATCAAGGCACTTGGGCAGAACTTTCCAAGGAATCAAATGTCATCTCCCAGGAGTTATTCAAGGGTGAGCCCTTTACTTGGAATATACAGGCTTTGAGCAGTGCAGGGCTGCTGAGTCAACATTTTACTGTACAGTGGCTGAGGGAAAGGGAGAGGATGAGGAAACCCCCCTGGGGATTTGGTTTGGTCTTGTGATCAGGTGGTCTATGGAGCTATCCCTACAAAGAAGAATCCAGAAATAGGGGCACATTGAGGAATGACACTGAGCTCAAAGAGCATTCAATCATTGTTTTATTTGCCTTCTTTTCACACCATTGGTGAGGGAGGGATTCCCACCCTGGGGTTATGAATATGGTTGAACACCCCACACGTAGCACTGGAGATATGAGATCAACAGTTTCTTTGCCACAGAGATTCACAGCCCAGAGCAGTAGCACGCTGCACACCATGCAGGATGACATGGGGGATGCGCTCAGGATTAGCGTGAAGAAGCAAGGACTGTTAGAGGCAGGCTTTATAGTAACAAGACAGTGGGGTGAACTCTGATTTCCATGGGGGAATGTCATGGTCTTGCTTTACTAAGTTTTGACACTGGCAGGTAGTGAAACTCATTAGGCTGAGAACCTTGTGGAATGCAGCTGACCCAGCTGACAGAGGAAGTAGCCAGGTGGGAGCCTTTCCCAGTGGGTGTGGGACATATCTGGCAAGATTTTGTGTCAGTCCTGGTTACAGATACTGGGGCAGCAAATAAAATTGAATCTTGTTTTCTGACATTATACTGTGTAATTGTAAGTGGACATTTAGTAATGTACAGGGGGTCAGGGAAAGACGGGGGATAGTGAATGCACCTGTGGGACTGGTTTGGTTTTGTGATTGAATAGCCCATGGAGTTATCTCTGCAATGATGAATTGTTTGAAAGAAACCTGATTGATTTTATATTGAATTAGAAGTTAACTTAATAAGCATGCTGAAAGATAAGAGAAGATATTAGGAATATTGAGCAAGACCAACATACATAAAATATGAGAAAAAGTAGGTAGGAAATATTAGGTAGGAAAAATATGATAATTGAAAAAAGTAAAAAAAAATGGATTAATAGAATTGAATAGAGGTGAAGAACACAATAGTGACATTTTAGACCAGATTGAAGAAAAATGTCAAAGAAATACTGAATGATGTGAGTACTGGAAGTGCAGATACTGAACACTAAAGACTCAGGAAGAGAGAAAAATAAGAGAGGAGGAAACACATGACTAAACACTGAAGGTAGGTTTTTTTTTTTTTTACAGAGTTTCACTCTTATCGCCCAGGCTGGAGTGCAATGGCTCAATCTCAGCTCACTGCAACCCCTGCCTCCAGGTTGAAGTGATTCTCCTGCTTCAGCCTCCCCAGTAGCTGGGATTACAGGCGCGCACCACCACACCCGGCTAATTTTGCATTTTTAATAGAGATGGGGCTTCTCCATGTGGTCAGGCTGGTCGTGAGCTCCCGACCTCGGGTGATCCACCTGCCTTGGCCTCCCAAAGTGCTGGGATTGATTACAGGTGTGAGCCACTGCGCCCAGCCTGAAGGTAAGTTTTATGGAATTTAAAATATCTGAATGACCTCAGATCAATAGAATCCATAGAGTGTGATTGAGTAGAAAGAAGGAAAGGCTATGAAACAAAAAAGAAAACTAGAATTGTCATTGACAAAGCCCTGGAGAGAAAGGATGGCGGAAATATTGAAGGAAAAGAATGTAGAACTAGAATATAAATTCAATCCAACAGTTTGTCAGTGTGTATCAATAGCCTTTTTTAGACAATGTAACATTCTCATACATTGCTTAATGGAGTATAAATTGGTATCCTCATTTTAGAAAATGATTTAGCAGTATGTGTTGCAGCTGAACATATGCATGACCTATCAGTATCAATCTTAGAAATATACCCCCTAGAAACCCTAGAAATACTTCGTATTTTCATAAAAATCCTCATACCAGAAAGTTCATAGCATCCTCAAGCCAGAAATCACCCAAAATGTTTATCTATAGGAGAATGGAGAAATAAATGGCATATTCATACCAATGAATAGTGTGTGTAATGAACAAGGATTATGTTTCATCCAAGACAGAGATGGGGTTTTAAAGAGACTGCCACAGGAACACAAAGAGAAAACCAGAGATGGAGAGACAGCAGGGGAAATAGAATCTGAGATAGACAGTGACAAAATTGGGAAGAGAAAAAACAAGGTAGCTGGAGACACACAGAGAGATACAGACAAACAGAGAGACAGCATCCCCTCGTGGTTAACATCAGAGCTTCTGTTTATTAAGCACCTAATGTGTTACAACTGCACAGATCCCATCGAACCATGGGTCCTCTCCCTCACCTCCCCAAGGAGGCAGCATGCAGGAGCTCAACCAGGCAGAGAACCCAGGAGTCCTGAGGTGGTTGCATGAATGGACAGCATACACTAAATGAAGAAATGCTAGACCTGCCCTGGTGTACTGAGCACGAGGGATTAAAAGGCTTTGGGTAATGGGAACATGATCATACATTCATCGTTATGACATGCACACCCACCCTGGGAGGCTCCAGAGGGTGCACCTTTCACTACAACAGGAGAAATGAATTTGTGAGGGGAGTACCAGCATCCTTGAAGAGCTGTATGATCCCTCATCTCTGTAGGTCAGAAATTATGTGGGAATGGCTGACACTGAAGCAGGAAATCTCAATTCAGTGAGGATAATTGGATACCAAGATGGTTGGGGCCAAGTGATGCTAACTTCACCAAAACATGGGCGTGGTTAGTACAATAGACAGCACAATCAACACAGTGATCATGATAGTCTGACTTCAGAGACCTGTGGTGCTGGTAGTTGATCACAGTGTTCCTGGAAGAGAAATAGATTGGAAAAGACTAAATTATTTCTATGTAATCAGGAGACTTCTTGGGTCCAGTGAACAGAAGTATAATTTGAATCATAAAAGCAAAGAATCCTGGCCCATCGTTCAATTCATAAACTTGAGTCAGTTACCAGATGTTTTGGAGATTATTGGACACTGATTCTTAACTGACACTAATTACAAGAGACCCAAAACACCACTGTAGTCCAACAATCAGTGTAGCGCCTGGTGGAGGTCAGGAGTTGTGGCCGAGGCCCATCTCACAGTGGGTCCCGTGGGTCTCTGAACCTACCTTTTGGGTATTTCACCAATTACAGAATAATGCATAACTGGGACAGGCATGCTGAGAAAGTGACAGAATTTCCACGTGGGCTCCCAGACCTGTGGATGAGGGATGTTACACCAGACGAGTCCAGGTGGAAGTCACTAGGACTTAGCCCCACCTAGCCCCACCTAGGAGGGATCAGGGGTTACACCAAGCCCAGGTCCTTCCTTTATCATGTGGCTGCACCCAGCTGAATCCTGTCCTATCTCCATACCTAGGGAAATCATAAACCAAAACAAGTCTGCATTCCTGCAGGGATTACGGAGGTTGGTGACACTGTCAATGACTGAAGGACGCAGGAGTGGTGGTTCCCACTACATCCACATCCAGTTCACCTATTGGCCCATGCTGAAAACAGATGATAGATCTTCAGGGATGATAGTGGGTTATCCTAAGTATAACCAGGCAGTGAATTTCATTACAGCTCTTCATGTGGCTTCATTGTTTGAGCAAATAACACATCTCCTGGCACCTCATATGCAGCTATTGACCTGGTTAATGTTTTGTTTCCACCTCAATATCTGTTAATAAAGGCAACCAGCAGCAGTTCGTTTTCAACTGGCAAGGCTTTATTATCCATGAATATCCTCTTAGTGTCTCAGTGATGATGGATCCACTATCATTTCTGATCTTACTAACATGTATCTTCTGGTTTTTTTTGGTCTTTGTTATCCTGGCTAGAGAATTATCAATTTTATTGATCTTTTAAAAGAAACAGTTGTTTTAGTTGATTTTCTCTATAGGTTACTTGTTTTTAATTTCACCAATTTCTGCTATAATTTTTATGATTTATTTTCTTAGGTTTGCTTTAGGCTTAAATTGCTCTCTGAGTCCATGGGAGGTTGGACTGGAAGCTGGGATTCAGAGTGGGAGGCTGGGAGTGGGTCCAGATAGAGGGTGTGGCTGAAGGTGAGTTCTTTGGGGCTGGAGAAGATCTAGGGGCTAGGGGATGTGGCTAGCGTCTGATGGGCTGTGGGGCACCCAGGGGTCTGATCTGGTGTCCGAGGGAACAATAGATCATCTGGAGATGTGAGATACGAAAACAAAGAGGAAGAACATGTTGGGCAGGAGAAAACACAAGGGTGGTAAAAGGAAGTTTTTTTACATAGCTGTTGGGATGAATTTGTGTCTGGAGAGATTCAGGTGGGGCCAGGAAGGTTCAGCTTCGTCCTGGTTTACAGTCCCCACAAAGGAGGGATCAGGGGTTACACCAAGCCCCGGTTCTTCCATTATCATGTGGCTGCACCCAGCTGAATCCCATCCTATCTCCATCTCCAGCTGTCCAGGTGCAACCTCAGTGCCCACGTGTTTGTCAAGAACTCTGAGGGGCTGACATTTTACCAACTCAGAAACAAAAAAGTTGGCCTGCCACACCTTCATGGGTATTGGCAGAACACACCAGAACCTGGCCAAAGGATCTGATTACTTGGCACAGCAGGCAGTGTGAGGTTCATGTTCATATGGGTTCACCTTGCCCAAGTCCTATAGGGTGACCAGAGAAGTCCAGGTGGATTTTGCGCTCAAAGTGGTTTATGCCACTGCAGAGGGTCCTGAGTTTCAGAATCCTCAGTCTTATAAGGGGGCACTAGCAAACCTGCCCAGCATTTGCCTTTTGCTTTTTAAAGAGACAATGTCTCACTCTCTTGCCCAGGTTGGAAGGGAGTGGTGGGATCATAGTCCACTGCAGCCTCAAACTCCTAGACTTAAGCAGTTCTCCCACCTCAGCCTTATGAACAGCTGGGACTACAGGCTTGCACCACCACACCTGGCTAATGTATGTATGTACTTATTTTGTAGAAAGGGAGTCTTGCATTGATGCCTAGGCTGGTCTTGAACTCCTGACTTCCAGTGATCCTCCCACCTCAGCCTTGAATCTTTGTCTTTGGTGGAGATATTATCTTTATTACCCTGAACCACAAACAGAATTGCTGCACAGGGGCATATTATATTTATTGTCCTGGATAGTAAACTAGTCCATTCTGGGAAGACATTATCTTTATTATCCTGGACAGTCAACAAACCTGCTCTGATGGAGATACCATCTTGAAAGACTGCTTGTTAGCCAGCCATCTTTGATAGATATTATCGAGTAAAATGGTGTTAGTACCTTTGCTCAAAAGACATGTAGAAATGTAAGAGACTCGTGGAAATTTTTCAGTCACTACTCAGGTCCTGGCCTCCACCCTTCTCTGCTGGAGAGCCCCGCCTTTCTTCCCTTCCACCTCTCATTCACTGCATGTTCCCCCAGTTCTCCCAGTGTTCTGGGCCCCATTTATGCCCGTGGTAGATATAACAACGGTAATTCAATCTGGATGAGCAAACCCTGTCCTCCCCTTCGGTGCATATGTGTGTGTGACTTTGACTTTGAAGGTCCTTTGACTTTGAAATGTCTCTGTTTGGTATCTGTGCATAGTGCAGCTCTGTGTGTGCGTGTACGTGGGTGGTGGAGTGCGAGGCTCTGCCTGTCCACTACCTGCCCATATGTGTGCATTTGTCCCCAAATGCAAAACCTGATGAGTCACCTTCAACACCAAGTATCTCTGACGTGGGCACTGATCCAGAGGTAGATTATTTCCTGTCCTGGCTGCCTGTGTCTCTAGCTATACCTTTGACCTTGAATGGCCAACCCTGTATCTGGGTGCTGCCCTGGCATCTGCTCTAGTGGGTCCATATCTGAATGCCTGGCCTCTGGGTCTGTGCCCGCAACTTTGAATCACCGCTCACTGGCTTCTGCATGAATCGCAGTGTTGACCTTGACTCTCATATCTGGTCCTGTGATTATGTCTGAATTACTTTGGCCACATTTGTTTCTCAAATCTGAATATCCACAGATGCTATGTATCTCCCACCCATCTAACCTTTACAGCAACCTCCAATTTACAGATGAAATGGAGGCACAGTGAGATCAAAGCATTTTCTCAAAGTCTCAAAGCTGATATTTTTGAATGCAGGTGGTCAGACTCTAGATGTGAGCACCATACTCATGTCTGTGAATCCGTGTCTGGGACTCTGAGTGCATATCCCTGCCTCTTCCCTTTGTAATCTTATTAAGGACCCAACCTTGTACGTCGAGACCCTGTGTGCAAGTGTATACCCATGTGACCTTGCATACCCAGAGCCACACTGGAGGTTATGAATTTAGGTTTGAGTTCTTATGTCCAAATCTGTGTCTATGAATGTGTATGTGTGTGTGCTTACACCCATGCCTGTCCATATTTATATGCACATGTGATCACTTGGGCTGTTATTATATAAGCTACATGAACATGCATATGAATTTCTGCTTAAGGCACACTGCCTATATATGTATCCAAGCCTGGAAACCGTCTTGTGCCTGTATGTATGTCCATGACCTTGTGTGGTCACATATGTGTCCTTCCCTGGCATGCTGAGTTTGGCTTAGATCTCCAGATTCTGAGGCCAAGAATTCTACCGTACAAATTGAATGGACACGTCTGTTTGAGGTCTCTGACATATCAAAGCAACCGTCTGTCTAAGCCTGTATCCAGTGAACCTGTCTTCATCTCGAATCACAGAGGGGATTTTGCCCTCTGGTCCTTCATTTCCCTTCTGTCTGTCTCTCTCTCTCTCTCACGAAACTATCGCATGTAGGGTAGGAGATGAAGGGAGAAATTCTGGAAAAACAGGCTGCAGCTGTAAAACCTAAAGAGAGGAGAGTGCTTTAAAAATAACAGAGGCTGGGCACAGTGGTTCACTCCTGTAATCCCAGCATTTTGGGAGGCCAAGGCAGGCAGATCATGAGGTCAGGAGATCGAGACCATCCTGGCTAACATGGTGAAACCCAGTCTGTACTGAAAAAAAGAAAAAAAACAAAGCAAAACATTAGCTGGGTGTGGTGGCATGCGCCTGTAGTCCCAGCTACTTGGAAGGCCGAGGCAGGAGAATCGCTTGAACCTGGGAGGCAGAGGTTGCAATGAGCCAAGATGGTGCCACTGCACTCCAGCCTGAGTGACAGAGCAAGACTTCGTCTCAAAAACAAAACAAAACAAAACAAAAAAGCAAACAAAACTAACCCCCCAAAAACCAGAGACTTCCGGATAAATTGTGGGAAAAGCATATGTAAATGGTTTTCACATATGTAGGTACTGTAGGGCACTGGGAAGGGTGGCCACATAGGAAAAAGTCTCTGTTCTCAGGGATCCTCTATTCCTTTCTGCAGAGGCTCAGGATGGCAATGGGAAGGTGTGGGGAGGGGTGAGACAGAGACTCGAGAGAGAGAGAGAGATGAGCAGAGAGATGGGAACTGAGACACAATGACAGAGATGGCCAAGAGAGATGCAGAGAAAAACAGAGACGGGAAGACACAGAGACAAGAGAGAGAAGAGAGAGGGAGATCAAGACCAAAACACAGCCACACAGACACAGCAGAGCCATATACTAAGAGACACAGAGAGACCAAATGGACAGAGATACGGTGAGAGACCAAGGCAGCCCCCAGGAAGGTGGTCCCCAATGCCTGTTCGTGCAACCTGAACCAGAACCTTCCCTGTCTCCCTCTGTCCCCAGCCTCATCTGAGGGGAAATGCCCAACTGTTATTCCTGTGGGGCACAGACACCGCTCCCCAGACCCCAGGTCCCCACTCACCCGGTGATGCAGTGAGCAGTAGTGAGCACCCAGTGAGGGTGCACCAGGACGTCCCTGCACCGGAAGTTGCTGAAATGGTACAACCCTGCCAGGGTTGGGAATGCTTCTCACACTCCCAGCCTCCCACAGTCTGGGACTGGATGGCAATCACAGCATCTGCAGAGGGAGTGCTGGGTCAGGGAGGGCAGGCTTGGCAGGAGAGGCCAGAGACTGGGCTAAGAGAGGCAGCTGGGCTGTGGGTTTGAAGGGACATGGAGGCAGAGGACTGGGGCTGGGGATCCAGGGACACAGAAGGGCCTGAGATTCTGGACCATTCCTTGGGGTCGTGGGTTGGTGGCTGTTTGGCTGTTCCTGGTGGGGAGACTTTGCTCTGAGAGCAGGGCAAACCCCAGGGATTAGGATAGGAGACATGAGACATTGTCTGGAGCAGGCTTTGGGTTGGGAGCAAAGTATGTGGGGTGATTTGGGGTCTTGTCTAGGAGGCTGTGGTGGGGAGGTAAAGGATAGAGTGCTTGTGGGTTTATGAACTTCTTGAGTCTAGGATGTCCTGCTCCTATGGACAGGGGACATTTTCCCAAGTTAGCAGTTTTTTCAGCCAAACTACCTAATCTGATGCTATACCCAGATCAGGGTGGCAGGAGAAGAGTCAGGAATGGGGACCTAGGGACAGATACCTGATCCAGTCCCTTGAGGTTCCTCCCCTTCCTGGTCAGCACTCTCTGAAGACAGTGGGTCTCTTCTCTACTGGTTCCATGCCTCTGCCATTAGCTCAGATTCCATCTTCTTGTCCTTGTCTTTCTGTCTCCATCCCTGTCTGTCTCTTTGCATGTGTATATTTGTGTGTGTGCATCTTATTTTTTCTCTGTTTCTCTAAAAATCCTGTCTGAGACAAACTTCACTAGTTCTTCTAGAGGAAGGAAGTCTTAAGGATGAGCTTTCTGAATTAGTTCTGGCATTTCTAGTTTTTGGAATTGGTTCTGTAATGCAAATAAATTTAAAGGCACCAGTAACTCTATTTTCAGTAATACAAAGAGAAATAAAAGTCCATGGTGTTATGTAGCAATAGAGATATGCAAAATATCACCACTGGATAGTCCTAATCAAATAAAGGAGCAATGACCAGGGTGATCATGTATATGATACTTTGGAATATTTTTTAAAGTAACAAGCATAATGAAATTGGATGATTGCTTCTAGTTGTGTTGGCAAAAGTGGAAAAAGAAAAGAGTGAGCACAGGACTTTAAATTTCCAGATCTCAGTCTAAAGAAATAATCTAAAGTTGCTATGTCCATGACTATGTTGAAAGAAACCTTTATCTCCTGTAGCCACAGAGCTGAGATTTCTGAAAATCAAACCTAGAATCTTATTGTGTGAGTGGCTGAATTACAATGCTAATTAAATCCTCAGCATACATGCTGTCTGCCATTAAAGTGAAGGCATAATTGGAAAGGGTAGGGATCTCAAAAGTTGGAATGAGGACATATGGGAAGACTCTGATTATGGTCAGGAGGCTGCAGAAAGGGTCTATTTAGAGGACGTGGCCTGAGGCTTTAAAAATAAAGATCCAGGTCAGTCGCGGTGGCTCACGCCTGTAATCCCAGCATTTTGGGAGGCCGAGGCGGGTGGATCATGAGGTCAGGAGATCGAGACCACCCTGGCTAACACAGTGAAACCCCGTCTCTACTAAAAATACAAAAAATTAGCCGGGTGTGGTGGAGGGCACCTGGCGCCTGTAGTCCCAGCTACCTGGGAGGCTGAGGCAGGAGAATGGCATGAACCCAGGAGGCGGAGCTTGCAGTGAGCCGAGATCACGCCGCTGCACTCCAGCCTGGGCGACAGAGCGAGACTCTGTCTCAAAAAAAAAAAAAAAAAAAGAAGATCCAGCAGGCAGGTAGAATGTGGCCAGTGTCTGGCAGGATGTGGGGCACTTGGCATCTATCCTGGTGCCTGAGGAAGCAGTGAACTCTCCCAAGAGGGAGAACCCAAAAGGAAGAGAATGTTGGGGAGGAGGAGAGACAAATGGCGAAAGGAAATTTATTATGCCAAAGGTGGGATGATTTGCGTCTGGAAGGATCCAGGTAGAGCCAAGAAGGTTAAGGTTCAGCTTCAGCTTGGCTTACACTGCCCTCAGAAAAGTTCAACCTAGCCTTGGTCCCTCTTCTGTCACGTGGCTGTGCCCAGTTGGGGCCCCTCGTACCTCCCACCCTTCCATCTCCAGCTGGATAGGTGCAGCCTTAGTGCCCAACTGTTTGTCAAAAACTCTGAAGGGGCTGATATTTTGCCAACTGGCAAACAAATAAGTTAGCCTGCCACAGTTTTATGGATACGGGCAGAACACACTGGATTCTGGATCAAAGGCAAAGGACTTTATTACTCACAGCACAGAAGGCAGCATGAGCTTTTTGTTCACATCAGTTCACCTTGACCCTAAGTCCCAGAGGAATGATCAGAGAAGTTTAGGAGGATCCTGTGACACGGTGCTTTGACCCACAGCTGAGAAACCTGAGCTTAGGAATCCTGAATCTTGTGAGGGGACTATTAATATTTGTCCGAGAGGGAGACACATTCTTCGTTATCCTGACCACAAACAGACCTGCTCTGGAGGAACATACTATATTTATTGTACTGAACACTAAACAAATCTGCTTTAAGGGACACATTATTACACTGGTCGGTAAGCAAAGCTGTTTTGTTGAAAATACCATTTGCAAGATGGCTTGCTAGCCAAACATCCTTGATAGTCCAAAGCAATTTTTTTTTTTTGCTTTGAAGACATGTAGAAACATGAGAGGCCCATGGAGAATTTTCTCTTAGAATCATAATTTAAATTCTCTAACCTTCTCTGCAAAACAAACTTAGACTTTCTTCCTTATACCCCTTGTCTGCCACATCTGTTACCCTAGCCTCACCAGTGTGCCAGGCCCAGTTCCCAATGATGGCAGGAAAAATATGGGGGTCTGATCTGGATGTGCCCTATTGTTGCTGTCTGTTTATGTGTGAATTTGCCTTTGAGGGGACACATCCACGTTTCCCAGTGTAGAGGCTCATGGTCTTCTGACTGTAAAAAGTCCTTGTTTGGTACTTGTGCGTAGTGCAGTTCTGTGTGTGTGTGTGTGTGTATGTGCATGCACATGTGTATGTGGTGGGTGTGCAAGGCCCTGCTGTCCACTACCTGCCCACACATGTGAGCCACGTCCCCATATGGGAAAACTGATGAGTAACCTACAACACCAAGTGTCTGACTTGGGGGATGATCTAGAGACAGATAAATCTTTCTTGTCCCAGCTGCCTGTGTCTCCAGAATATGTCTTTCCCCATAAATGCCCAACTATGTGTCTGGGAGTTGCCAGGAATCTAATATGAGCCTGTATATGAATGTCTGGCCCTTGGGGTTGGTGTCTGCAACTTTGAATCACCACTAAGTGGCTTTATGGATGAATCACAGCATTAGCTTTGACTAACTTTATCTGGGTCTGCACATATGTCTGATTTTGGCCATATTTGTTTTCACAAGCTGAACATCCACATGTATGTACCATAACAAAGTCATGTGTCCTTGATTAAAATAACTGATATTTATTACTATGCATTACAGTTACTGTGTGCCAGGCATTATCATGCACACCCACACACATGCATACACACAAAGACTCATTTTTCTATTTAAGTCTTAAGGAAACTCCCATGAACAAATGAGGAAATGGAAAAACACTGAGGTCAAATAATTTTCTCAAGGATTCAGAAATAATATGTTTGATCCCAGGTGGTCATACTTTTGGATACAACCACCATACTATAGACCCATGTCTGTGAATTGCTTTTGGTGGGGGCTACTCAGGATATGTCCCCTCAAAGTCAAACCCAACACTGCATATCAGTGTCTCTCTCCTGTGTACCTTTACTAAGGCCCCCACCTTGTACGTTCAGACCTTGTGTGCAAGTGTGTGCACCTGGAACACTGGGTATCCAGACCTACAGTGGAGTGTAGAATTTGGTCCAAGCGTCTATGACCAAAGCTCTGTGTGTGTGTGTGTGTGTGTGTGTATGCACACGTACATCTATGTCTTTTTTTTTTTTTTTGAGACAGAGTTTTGCTCTTGTTGCCCAGGCTGAAGTGCAATGGCACGATCTTGGCTCAAGTCAACCTCTGCCTCCCCGGTTCAAGCTATTCTCCTGCGTCAGCCTCCCGAGTAGCTGGGATTACAGGCATGTGCCACCATGCCTGGCTAATTTTGTATTTTTAGTAGAGACGGGGTTTCTCCATGTTGGTCAGGCTGGTCTTGAACTCCCAACCTCAGGTCATCCACCCACGTTGGCCTCCCAAAGTACTGGGATTACAGGCGTGATCCACTGTGCCCAGCCACACCCATATCTTAACTGTCCACACCTACATACAAATATCAATGACCATATAGTGATCCTCGAAGCTGAGATCTATTTATATGTTACGTGAAGGTAAGCTGTAAGTGCTGTCCCTACCAATCCCTAAGTTTGAAAGTCTGGTTGTGCATATATGTAGGTCCACAATCTAGTATGGCCACATCTGTGTCCTTGTATGACCTTGAGTTTGGCCGAGATACCTGAACTCTGGGACCAAATTTGTGTGTCATACATACTGAGTGTCACATCCATTTAATATCTGTGACAGATGAATGACCCTGAATGGCTGGCTCCAAGTGAGCACTTGTCTGAACTCACTGTATCCAGTGACCTTATCTTCATCCCCAACCACAGAGAACTTCTTGCCCTCTGATCTTTTCCCCTTTCTCTCTCTTTTGGGAACCTATAACACATGAGATGGGTGGTGGGAACAAAAAAGGATACAGTTCCAGGGAAAAGAGGCAAAAGTTTTTTAAAGCTAGAGAGAAAACTGTATTTTAAAAACACATCAGAGACTCCTGGAAAAATTGAGGGGAAGGCATAAATGAAGAATATGTAGGTAGATAAGGGCACAGTCAGGGAATAGGAGGTGAGAAGGACCCTGTCCTCATGGATCCTCTACTCCCATCCCAGAGGCCTAGGACGGTGACTAGGTCCTGGGAACTGAGGAGTGTGTGCTCTGCTCCCAATCTTGGCAAGTGATTCTCTTTGAATGTGGACATTTTAATTGTGGTCCTTCATGCACTGTCGCCCGCTGTGAGCTCTCTGAGGCCCACTACCAGACCTGGTAAGAAGGCAGGGGTCAGGGTCCTGAAAAACGTGGCTGGGAGTAGGAACCCATGGGTTCTGTACCTGGAGTTGGAGAAGGCTGAAAGCCGGGAGTCCAAGGTCTTGGAGAAGGAAAATGTTGGGATTCTGGACGCCTGTATTTTAATGGGTTGGGGAGAGAGTCCTTGACTCCTCTGAGGACAAAAGTACTGGAGCTTGGGGACTACAGCCCAATGGGTGTGTGCCCACACATTGGAACTCTTAGCTACCTGGGAGGCAGGAGTAGGGGCCATTGGTACCAGGGCCTCAGGAGGTGGTAAGTGGAATTTCAGATTATCACAGGGCTTGGGGATCCCAGATTGCTAACATTTGGGTCTTTCTGTCTACTCCACACTCAGCTTGTGGGTAACCACCAGCCTGCTAGCTCCCTACAGTTGCTGGGCCAGCAGGAGCCCGGCAAGCAGGAACTGCGCAAGCGCGCTGGTTCTAAACAGCTGAAGGGCGTTTGGCGCATCTTCTGACATCATCAGCACTGTGAGGATCCCAGCGCACCACTATGGCATCACGTTGGCGCAACTAGCCCACCATCACCCGTGCGCCTCTCCAGTGACATGTATCACATGGCACTGCCCAGATCTGCCCCCTTGTGGGTGTGTCCAACATGGTGTCTGACTTAGGCTTTGTGTCCATGGGGAGGAGCCTAGGACCACAGGGAGGCTTGGGTCACAAGATGCTTGAGAAAAGCCAGATGTGTCCAGTCTATGAAACTGGAAATACATGGCTTTTGGGAAGAGGGGCAGGGTCCTGAATGTATGGGTCCTTCTCAAGTTCAGGGTCTTCCCTGGTGGGTCTCCTTGATAATTGTATTGTGCCAACATCAGCATAATTTCAGACACATCTGGTAACATGGACTACCCAGGGCACCTGATGGACACCTTGGTGTGTGCATGTTTGGAGGGCGGAGGCGCAAATGGTCCTAAAATCTTGATCTTGGTTACTAATGTTGTTGGCTGTTCCCCTAAACTGCGCATCCAGGGCAAATGTTGATTTGTTGCATCCTAGACCCTGCCCTCAGCTTACACCCCTATCTCCACTGCAATCCATCCCAACACCATCCTCATCCCTAACTTTGTCACCATGTCCTGCCCTTGAGAGCTGATGAAAAGGAACGCCCAGAAAATGGAACTTACGGCCAGGCGCAGTGGCTCACGCCCGTAATCCCAGAACTTTGGGAGGCCAAGGCAGGTGGATCACCTGAAGTCAGGAGTTTGAGACCAGCCTGGCCAACATAGTGAAACCCCGTCTCTACTAAAAATACAAAAATTAGCCAGGCCTGGTGGTGTGCACCTGTACTCCCAGCTTCCTGGGGAGGCTGAGGCTGGAGAATCGCTTGAACCCAGGAGGCGGAGGTTGCAGTGAGCCGAGATCACGTCACTGCACTCCAGCCTGGGCAACAGAGGAAGACTCTGTCAAAAAAAAAAAAAAAAAAGGAAAAACAGGGGATGTGTGCAGAAAACCAGGAGATATAGAGTCAAGAAGCATCAGAAAAAAGGTCAAAACAAAAGGTCAAAAAGGGTCCCCCCAACAAAAAAAAAAAAGAAAAGAAAATGGAAGTCACCTGCCAACATTACCTAGTTACCCAGAGGCTGAGCTGAGATTCATACCCAGGGCTGACTAGGTCTTTCTCCTGCATCTCCTCCCCTTTTCTTGGAACACCTACTTCTCTCAGGTTATCTTTTTCTTCCGAAGCTTCCACAGTTGGCTCAAACCCAGGATTCCGAGACAACCTAGTCTCCCTGACTCCATGGAGGCTGTGCTTCTCATTCAGACCTAGCAAAATGATCTAAAGCTCACTCCACCAATGTTGAGCTCCTAGCCAGACCCTACACCAAGGTAAGCCCTGGCCCATGCTCAAGCCCCACCCCTCCTAAAGTCTTACCCCTGCTCAAGCTCTGCCCCTAGCCCAAGCCCTTTCCTCTGTGCAAGCTTCTGACCAAGGCGCTGCCCTCTGCTCAAGCCCCACCGCTTATCAGGCTCCACCCATCCCAAAGCCCTAACCCTGCTCAACCCCACCCCTGCTCAACTCCACCTGTGCCCCAGGCCCTTTGCACAAAAGTTAGCGGGGCATGATGGTGCACACCTCTAGTCACAGCTACTCTGGTGGCTGAGGCAGGAGAATCACTTGAACCCAGGAGGTGCAAGTTGCAGTGAACCGAGAGCATCATCTCTGATCAAGGCTCTGCCCTCTTCTTAAGGCCTGTCCCACATAAGGCCCCATCCTGCTAGCCTGCCACCCCTGGCCTGGGACTCTCCTTCACTCAAACTCTGCTCCAGCCAGCGCTTGCCTCTTAGCTGGCGCTCTGCCCCAGACCCACCCAGCACTCACTTCTGGAGGCAGTGTGCAGTCGACAGCACCCACTGTGGATGCTCTAAGATGCCCCAGCGTCTTAAAGTTTTCCACTGACAGTGCTGGCTGCCTGCCAGGGCTGCAAGTGCAGACTGCATTCCTGTTGCCACCAATGAGGACTTTGCTGGCACTGGAGAAAGTGCTTGGGAATGGAGTCTGGGATCCTGCAGAGGGAATCACAGCTCCTGGGGATGGAATCAGGACACAAAGTGGAGGAGTTCAGAGTCGAGGGTCAGGGTTAGGATTAGGAAGTTGTGGGTTGTATTGAGGGGTGTGATGGTTAATATCAAGCATCAACTTGATGGGATTGAAGGATGGAAAGTACTGTTCCCTGGGGGTGTCTGTGAGGGTGCTGCCAAAGGAGATTAAGATTTTACTCAGTGGACTGGGAAAGGCAGACCCACCCTCAATCTGGGTGGGCACCATCTAATCAGCTGCCAGCGTGGCCAGAATAAAAGCAGGCAGAAGAACATGGAAAGACTAGACTGGTTTAGCCTCCCAACTTACACGTTTTCCCGTGCTGGATGCTTCCTGACCTCGACATTGGACTCCAAGTTCTTCAGCTTTGGGACTTGGACTGGTATCTTTGCTCCTCAGCTTGCCGATGGCCTATTGTGAGACCTCACCTTGTGATCATGTGAGTCGCTTCTCCTTAATAAACCCCTTTATATATACATCGATCCTATGAGTTCTGCCCCTCTAGAGAACCCTGACTAATACAGGGGGGAAAACATGGGCAGGGTATCCAGGTCTGCTTTTTGGGCTGGGGCATGATGAGGCTAAAGGACATGTCAGTTCTTTTTTTTTTTTTTTGGAGACAGAGTCTTGCTCTGTCACCCAGGCTGGAGTGCAGTGGCGTGATCTCGGCTCACTGCAAGCTCCGCCTCCTGGGTTCACGCCATTCTCCTGCCTCAGCCTCCTGAGTAGCTGGGACTACAGGTGCCTGCCACCATGGCTGGCTAATTTTTTGTATTTTTAGTAGAGATGGGATTTCACCATGTTAGCCAGGATGGTCTCCATCTCCTGACCTTATGATCCATCCACCTTGGCCTCCCAAAATGCTGGGATTACAGGCTTGAGCCACCGCGCCCAGCCAGGACATGTCAGTTCTAAACTCCAGGCCCCTGGTCTGTCTCGTCGACACCTCCTCTTACACCATCCTCAGACACACAATTTCTTTTCTTTTCTTTTTTTTCTTTTTTTTTTTTGAGATGGAGTCTCACTCTGTCACCCAGGCTGGAGTGCAATGGCGCAATCCTGGCTCACTGCAACCTCTACCTCCTGGGTTCAAGCGATTCTCCTGCCTCAGCCTCCTGAGTAGCTGGGACTACAGTAGCCTGCCATCACACTCAGCTAATTTTTTGTATTTTTAGTAGAGACAGGGCTTCACTGTGTTAGCCAGGATCGTCTCGCTCTCCTGACCTCATGATCCACCCACCTCAGCCTCCCAGAGTGCTGGGATTACAGGGTCTCCCAGCTAATAAATGGCAGGGCAGGGCTTTGAACCCAGGCAGGGCAACTCCACAGCCTATTTCCTTAACCACTGTCCCATAAGGCCTCCCAAGGCCCCAGTGGGCAGGGCATGACTAAACATGCAGCTCCATGTCAGAACCCTGGAGTCAGGCCCAGGGACACAAGACCAGGTGACAGGCATAGGGCACAACCTCCCATGTGACATCACGCTCGGCTACACACACTCTTGCAAAGCTGCAGGGTGACTCATACAATGTGGTCACACCATGATACACACAGCACATGACACTGAACCAGATAGGTACAACCACAAAGATTCAGTCACATGGTAAATTATAGTGATATCATAATCCAGAAACAGCCTCAGATGAATTGAAATGCCTGTTCACCCTAATACACAAAAATCACACAAGTACAGCCACACAAACACCCCCATACACACGTCATACGGGCATGCAAACTTAGAAGCAACCCTGTCTGCTTGAAGATGGTGACACTTTGGGACATACACATCACACACGCAGAGCCATGGACCAAATTGTGTCCCTCCCTCTCCAGACTTATATGTTAAAGTGCTAAGACCCAAGATAGTGGCATTTGGAGCTGGGACCCTTGGTAGGTGAGGAGGATTAGCTGAGGTTGTGAGGGTGGGGCCTTCGTGATGAAATTAAGTGTCCTAATATGAAGAGGAAAAGAGGGAGAGAGAATTGAAACCTGCTAAACCTCAGACTTGGACTTTCCAGCCTCCAGAATGGTGAGAAATAAATTTCTGTTGTGGAAGCCACCTGTCTGTGGTATGTTGTTATGGGAGCCAGAGCAGACTAAGACACACACACTTACACCCCTCTCCCACCACACACACACAACACACACCTGTGACATTGTGGACGACATATCCCAGGAGCCTGGTGCAGGGGGTTTCTGCTGTGGTCATCAAGTTGGCACCTGGTGCGGAGGGGATTCTGGGATTCTTTAGCTGTCTCCCTTCTCCACCCTCCCATGGAATCTCTGGGCAGCAGCAGCCTTAAGGGATCCTCTCCACCTTAGGTGGTGAGACCCTGAAACCATAACCTAGGGCAGAGTTTCTCAACCTGGCCACTACTGACACTTCTGATTGAATCATTCTTCATTGTGGGCACTGCCCTGTGTGCTGTAGGATATTATGCAGCATCCCTGCCCTCTGCCCACTAGATGCCAGTAGCACCCTCCTTGCCAAGTCATAGCAACCAAAAATGCCCCACTGTCCAGTGGTTTCTGGGAGAAGCCAGTGTTAGTAACATCTAGAATGAGAGGGAGAGATGAGGAGCTGGAGAGATGGAAGCTTAGAGTGCAAGGAAGTCAAAGAAAGTCAGTGACGGAAACAGAGAAAGTTAGATAGGGATAGAGACACAGAGACGCTGATACAGAGACACCAAGATGGAGGCTGGAGGAGACAGAGTCAGAAAGCCAGGATGGGGAAGATGGAAACACAGGCACAAAGAGTTCTCAGGGTAAGTGAGTCTGAAAGGTACAGAGACGGAAATACAGGTGTTGACAGCAGACACAGCGTACAACCTCTGTTCCCAGGCGTTGTTCTAAGCACTTGACATGCAGTAATTCACTTTCATAGGAACCTTACCTGGAAGATTTGATTATTAGCCCCATTGCACAGAGTTAAGTAACAGAGAGGTTAAGTAACTTGCCAAAGGTCACACAGCTATCAGGGGTTTATTCCATTTTTACTGCTGAATAGGATTCCATTGTATGGATGCACCACAGTTTATCTGTCCACTCACCAGTTTATGGAACATCTGTCACTGCTTTAACACTGCAAACTTCCCTCTCCCCAATCTTCCTTATTATTTAACTTATTATATATGATTTGTACTAATTTACAATATTATATTAACACATATAAATGTATATCTAATTTGTTATTTATTTTATTGGATTTATTTTCTATTGTTTGCATCTCTCAGCTACAACAAGGACAAGGATCTTTGCCAGTTTTGTTCACTGGTTTATCCAAAGCCCCTAAAACAGTGCCTAGCACATAGTAGGTACGTGATAAGTACTTACTGAATAAATGAAAATGAATGGATGGCCACAAACTCTTTCTATCACTGTATTTCTCAGTTGAGCTTCTCGGTCAGGGTACTGCCTCTCTGGCTGTTTCTGTCTGTCTTTGAGCCAGACAACTAACACACACACACACTCTCTCTCTCTCTGTTTATATCTGTCTCTCTGTGTCTGACACTCTCTCCATCACTCTTTCCTGTCTCTTTCAGTAGATCTCTCACTGGAGAGATCTCTGAGTCTCTAGAGGGTGGTTGGGGTCTTGTCAGGGGTCTGGGGTTGGGAATCTAGAGCAGAGGAATGGAGTTTGGAGCCTGGGTCTGAGGTCTGGAGTCAACCTTCAGAATCTCCAGTTTGTGCTGTGGAATCTAGAGCTTGGAATCTGAATTCTGGGATTTTGGGGTTTGGAGTGAAGCATCTGGAATCCAGACGAGACATCAGCAAACTATTTCTGTAAAAGTCCAGAAAGTAATTATGTTAGGCTTTGTGGGCCAGACAGTCTGTGCTGTAACTGCTCATTTCTGCTGTCCCAGCATAACAGCAGTCATAGACAACACATGAAGGAATTAATGTATGTTCCAACAAAATGTTATTTACAAAAACACACAGCAGCTGGATTTGGCCTGCAGGGGTAATTTGTTTACTTCTGATTAAACTGGAACCTGGAAAATGGAATCCAGAAATGGAAGTCTTGGTTCTA
The DNA here is from genome assembly GCF_028885625.2 of Pongo pygmaeus. Classification (NCBI taxonomy): domain Eukaryota; kingdom Metazoa; phylum Chordata; class Mammalia; order Primates; family Hominidae; genus Pongo; species Pongo pygmaeus. The sequence goes on from NC_072393.2 coordinate 57,004,020, forward strand.
GAGTCCAAAGACTGGTCTGATATCTAGAGCTTGGACCATCAGTCTGATCTCCAGGAAGATGAAGCTCAAAGTCTAGAATCTGAATTTGGTGACTGAGGTCTTCATTTTGGAGTTAAGATTTTTGTATGTAGATCACAAGAGACTGTCACTTCATTGCAGGACAGTTTAGCTCTGAAGTTGGGGTTTAGCTCAGGAGGGTTCTTGGCTTCACCCAGGAAAGGATTCAAGGGTGCTGGTGGTGTGAGACAGCAATCTTCGTTGAATGGTGCTGCTCCTTGTGAAGCAGGGCTAACTCACAGGCAATGTGCCCAGAGTCAGCCACCTATAGGCTCTTGGCAACTGTATTTATACTCATGTAAATCCACTTTCAATTACATGCAAATTAAGTAATGGGTCAATGTAAATTGAGGGGTCATTTATTTAGAACTTTCTAGGAAAAGAGCAGTAACTTCCAGGTCATTGGCATGGAAAGGAGCAGTAACTTCCGGGTCACTGCCATGGAAAGGAGCAGTAACTTCCGGGTCACTGCCATGGAAAGGGGAGGTAACTTCCGGGTCACTGCCATGGAAAGGGGAAGTAACTTTCAGGTCATTGCCATGGCATTTATAAACTGTCATGGCACTGGTGAGGGTGTTCTATACCAATGAGCGATGAGAGCAGATAGGGATCACTTTTGTCTTCATGCGGTCACTGCTGCTGGTTTTTTTTTTTTTTTTTTTTTTTTTTTTAAGGTGGAGTCTTGCTCTGTTGCCCAGGCCAGAGTGCAGTGGCGTGATCTCGGCTCACTGAGAGCTCTGCCTCCCGGGTTTACACCATTCTCCTGCCTCAGCCCCCTGAGTAGCTGGGACTACAGGCGCCCGCCACCTTGCCCGGCTAATTTTTTGTTTTTTAGTAGAGACGGGGTTTCACTGTGTTAGCCAGGATGGTCTCAATCTCCTGACCTCGTGATCTGCCCGCCTCGGCCTCCCAAAGTGCTGGGATTACAGGCGTGAGCCACCGCGCCCGGCCTTTTTTTTTTTTTTTTTAATTTTATCCTGTCTGAACTTGTTTTGGTCAGCAGGGTTGTGACCAGAAAACAAGTCCTGCCAGTGTCCTCCCTGATCTTTATAAAACATTGTCTGGATAATCATGAAAAGTCGTTTGGACTAGTTGTCAGTATAACACAGAGAGAGAGGCCTTCCCTTCCTAGCACCGGGGACTCCCGCCTGCTCCCTGTGACTGGACATGTTTCTATCCAACTAACTGAGGTCTGGCATCATCCTATGGAGTTGACCTGAACTGTCTGTCTTTTCTTCAGAGCCGGGAGTGCCGCAGGGGCCCAGGTGTCACCATTTCGTTATTATAGGCAACCCCTCCAGGCTGCTTGTAGAACCATCTGAGGCAAAATTACTGATCAAGTTCATGTCTATCCAGGTAAACCTGAGATGAGTAAAATGACCTGTCCATCCATTCACTAAGGTCATATGAACTGTCCACTCATCCCCTGAGGTCCTATGAATGTTTTTTTCTTTTAGAGACAGGGTCTTGCTCTGTCACCCAGGCTGGTATGATCATAGCTCACTGGAGCCAAGAACTCCTAGGCTCAAGCAGTTCTCCTGCCTCAGCCTCCTGAGTAGCTGAGGCTATAGGTGCACACCACCACACCCAGCTAATTAAAAAAAAATTGTAGAGATGGAGTCTTGCTATATTGCCCAGGCTGGTCTCAAACTCCTGGCCTCAAGCAATCCTCTTGCCTCAGCCTCCAAAGTGCTGCAATGCCTGGTGCCTGTGATTTTTTTTTTTTTTTTTTTTTTTTTGAGATGAAGTCTTACTCTGTTGCCCAGGCTGGAGTGCAGTGGCACCATCTTGGATCACTGCAACCTCCACTTCCTGGGTTCAAGTGATTCTCCTGCCTCAGCCTCTCTAGTAGTTGGGATTACAGGCACGTGCCACCAGGCCTGGCTAATTTTTGTTTTTTTAATAGAGACAGGGTTTTGCCGTGTTGGCCAGACTGGTCTCGAACTCCTGACCTCAGGTGATCTGCCTGCCTCAGCCTCCCAAAGTGGGCTAGGTTTAGATTTCTATATGTAGAAATTGTTTAAATAGGTTAATAGTGTTATGAAAATTTATATCCTCATTCTTTTTTATTGTGGTAAAGTACACAAAATATAAAATTTACAATTAGTGGCATTTAGTACATTCACGATGTACAACCACTACCAGTATTAATCCAGAACATTTTTATTACCCCAAAAGGAAGCCTTGTACACATTAGCAATCACTCCCCACTCCCCCCGACCCCCAGCTCCTGGCAATTACTAATCTGCTTTCTGACTCTATGGATTTGCCTATTCTGTATTTCATATAAATGGAAGCATAATTCAGCCACAAAAGATTGAATGGAATAATTCAGCCTTTTGTGGCTGAATTATTTCACTTAGCATCATGTTTTCAAAGTTCAACCATGTTTAGTATTTCATTCCTTTTTTTGACTGAATATTCATTGTATGAATATGCCAGAAATTACTTATCCAATTTACTAGTTTTACCTGGATTGATTGTTTCCAGTTAGATGCTGTTATTAAAAAAAAGCTTCCATGAACATATATATAGGCGCACATATATAGAGTCTAAATCATTATATATATATCATATATATTGCAGATATGCATAAGTTTCTTTAGTGCGTATACTCAGGAGTGAAATTTCTGGGCATTAGATATGCATATCTTGGCCAGGTGCGGTGGTTCATGCCTGTAATCCTAGCACTTTGGGAGGTCGAGGCAAGCAGATCACCTGAGGTCAGGAGTTCGAGGCCAGCCTGGCCAACATGGTGAAACCCTGTCTCTATTAAAAATACAAAAAATTAGCCGGGCGTGGTGGCAGATGCCTGTAATCCCAGCTACTCAGGAGGCTGAGGCATGAGAATCGCTTGAACCGGGGAGGCAGAGGTTGCAGTGAGCCGAGATCGTTCAACTGCACTCCAGCCTGGGCAACAAGAGTGAAATTCCCTCTCAAAAAAAAAAAAAAAAAAAAAAAAAGATACGCATATCTTTACCATTTCTACTTGAGGTCATGGAAATATCCTCCTAAATTATGTCCTAAAAGTTACATTGTCTTGCCTTAATCAGTTCTAATCTACTTGGAACTGATTTCTGTGTGTGGTGTAAGGTAGGAGTTCAATGCCATTTTTTTTCCATACCGATACCCAATTTTCCCAGCAATACCTACTGAAAAGACATTTTCTCCACTGCTTTGCAGTGTGATTTCTGTTTCATATAAAGTGCCTATAAATGCGTAGGTCTGCTTCTGGCTCTGGGTTCTATTCTATTGGTATGTTTGTCTATGCCTATGCTAATATCACACTTCTCATAATAAGTTACAAGTAGAAAAGGCTACCCACCTTGCTTTTCTTTGGAAGTGTGCTGGCTGACCTTTGCCCTTGCCCTTTGTTCTTTTTCATAAATTTTAGAAACAGTCTGTCAGGCTCAAGAAAAATCTTGCTGAGATTTTGGTTTGGAATACATTGAATTTTAAAATAAATTTGGAGATAATTCTCCTCTTTACAACATTGAGTTTTCTCCTCCGTGCACATGGAACAATATATCTCTCCATTCATTTTGGTCTTTCTTTTCTTTCTCCCCTCCCCTCCCCTCCCCTCCCCTCCCCTTCCCTTCTCTTCTTTCGAGATGGAGTCTTGCTCTGTTGCCCAGGCTGGAGTGCAGTGGTGTGATCTCAGCTCACTACAACTGTTGCCTCACTGGTTCAAGGGATTCTCCTATCTCAGCCTCCCGAACAGCTGGGATTACAGGTGTGAGCCGCCGTGCCCGGCCTTTGGTCTTCTTTAATATCTCTCTATGGTACTGGATATCCTTGAAGGCTTATTTTTAGGATCTTTATGGATTTTACATGTTTTGATTTTTTAAAATTTTGTGACAGTTACATAGAAATGCAGTTGATTTTTTATTGATTTGCTTCCAACAATCTTGCTAAATTATATGATTATTTCTATAATTATTTATTGATTATTTGGGGCTTTCTGCATTCACAATCATATCAACTAAAATATTTTATTACTATTATTTTTTTTGAGACAGAGTCTTTCTCTGTTGCCCAGGCTGGAGTGCAATGGCATGATCTTGGCTCACTGCAACCTCCGCCTCCCAGGTGCATGTGATTCTCCTGCCTCAGCCTCCAGAGTAGCTGGGATTACAGGCATGCACCACCACGCCCAGCTAATTTTTGTATTTTTAGTAGAGATGGGGTTTCACCATGTTGGTCAGGCTGGTCTCAAACTCCTGACCTCAGGTGATCTGCCCACCTTGGCCTACCAAAGTGCTGGGATTACAGGTGTGAGCCACCATGCCCGGCCAGCTCTTTTTCTTTTATAATGATGTGCTTATGGCTACATGTTCCTCTCCGAGCACTGTAGTAGGCACACACAATACATGTGTATACATATTGTATTTTCCTTAGCATTTAATTCCAAATATTTTCTAATTTCCATTATATTTCTTGTTTGAACTGTGGGTTCTTTAGGGGTGTTCCTTTAAAATCAAAACACACAGTCCTAGATGAGATAACTCAGAAACAGCCAGTCAAATACCACGTTCTGTCTTATAAATGGGAGCTAAACAGTGGGTACAGACAGGCATAGAGTGAAATAATAGACACTGGAGTCTCCAAAAGGTGGAAGCATGAGAGGGGGGTGAGGTGAAGGAGGAAAAATGACCCGTTGGGTACCTTGTACACTACTTGGGTGATGGGTACAGTAAAAAGCCCAGAGTTCACCACCACACAACATATCCCTGTAAGAAACCTGCACTTGCAGGTGGGGCGCGGTGGCTCACGCCTGTAATCCCAGCACTTTGGGAGGCCGAGGCAGGCGGACCACGAGGTCAGGAGATCGAGACCATCCTGGCTAACACGGTGCAACCCCGTCTCTACCAGAAATACAAAAAATTAGCCGGGCGCGGTGGCGGGCGCCTGTAGTCCCAGCTACTCGGGAGGCTGAGACAGAAGAATGGTGTAAACCCGGGGGGCGGAGCCTGCAGTGAGCAGAGATCGCGCCACTGCACTCCAGCCTGGGCGACAGAGCGAGAGCAAGACTCCGTCTCAAAAATAAAATAAAATAAAATAAAACTGCACTTGCACTCCCTAAGACCATTTTGAAAACACATGAGGATTTTCTGGTCATCATGATTTCTAGCTTAATTACATTGTCGTCAGACAACATACTCTATATATTCCAACATGGAAATTTGTTGAGACTTGCTTCGTACCTCAGTAACAGGTTCACTTTTGTAAATGCTATGTGTGGTTTTTAAATTGAGGTAAAGTTTTTATTGAGGTATGTACAGTGTGGCATTACAGTTCAATGAGTTTTGGCAAATGCATGCACTCATGTAATCCTCACTCCTATAAAGTTATGGAAAATTCCCATCACTCAAGAACGTTCTTTTATGCTTCTTCCTAATCTTTTTTTTTTTTTTACTTTTGTTTGTGAGATGGAGTCTCACTCTTTTGCCCAGATTGCTGTGCAGTGGTGTGATCTCGGCTCACTGCAACCTCTGCCTCCCGGGTTCAAGCAAGTCTCCTACCTCAGCCTCCAGAGTAGCTGGAATTACAGGCACCCACCAACACACCCATCTAATTTTTTTTTTTTTTTTGAGATAGAGTCTTGCTCTGTCGCCCTGGCTGGAGTGCGGTGGTGTGATGTTGGCTCACTGCAACCTCCACCTCCTGGGTTCAAGTGATTCTCCTGCCTCAGCCTCCTGAGTAGCTGGGATTACAGGCACCTGCGAACATGCCTGGCTAATTTTTGTATTTTTAGTAGAGACAGGGTTTCACCATGTTGGCCAAGCTGGTCTTGAACTCCTGACCTCAAATGATCTGCCCACCTTGTCCTCCCAAAGTGCTGGGATTACAGGTGAGCCACCGCACCTGACCCCAATCTGTTTCTATACCTATTCCCCTCTCCCATCCCAGCAACCAGGCCACATTGAATAATTTTGCCTGTTCTAGAATTTCATATAAATGTAATCACATAGTGTATCATATTTTGTGTCTGGCTTCTTTCACTCAGAATAATGATTTTGAGATGCATGTATGTTGTTTCTTATATCAATAGTTTATTTCTTTCTGGTGCAGAGTAGCAATCCATTGTATGGATATATCACAGTTTGCTTATCCACTCACTTACTGATAGACATTTGTTTCATTTCCAATTTCATTATTATGCATAAAGTTACTATAAACATTCTTAGGGAAGTCTTTTCTATGGCTATTACCTAAATACCTATGAGTCGATTTGCTAGCCATCATGTGGATGTATGCCTGTCTTTCTAAGAATCTGCCAAGCTGTTTTCCAAAATGGTTGTACCATTTTACCCCCTACCCCCAGCAATGTAGGAGAGTTACAGCTGCTGTAGATATAACCAAGACTTGATGCTGTTATTCTTTTCAATTTTAGCCATTCTGGTAGCTGTATGTCTTTTGAAATGATTCTATATTTTTCAGGTACTGGGTGCGACATTCCATATATGACCATTAAATAGAGTGTGTTAATCGTATTGTTCAAATTATCTATATACTTATTCAGTCTCCCATCTCCTTGCCTGTAGGCCCCATTCTGCCCCTCAAACTTCCCTCTTTCTACTCCTTGGTCTCTGTAGCTGTCACTCACAGTAGCCCTCTCCACAATTCTCCCCACCAGACTCCAGCTGCAGCAGCCAAGCCCTGAGACAGATTCAAATTAAAAATTCTTGAAATGCAGTTAAGAAGACAAAAATGAATATAGATCAACTAAAGCTGAATAGTTAAACTAAGCAAGAAAATCTCTACAGTTACCATTTGCTGACTTGACTTTTCAGAAACTGGACAACATCCATGGCACTGGTTTCTCTTAACTACCCAGGGAATGGCCCCTTCCTCTGAAACCCTGTGGCCCTCCTAGTCAAAGCTCCCATTTCCCAGATAGGGAAACTGAGACCCATGGAGGGAAAGCCATTTGCTGGAATCTCTTGAATGGAAGCGGAAGCAAGGAGGACACTACAAACAGAACCTGCGCTTCTCTTAGACTTTATTTCTGGATCTAGGGGAAAGGGACAAAAAATGAAAAACCAACTGGTAAGGTTGGGTCAACGTGCCACAAGGGGGCACTGTGTACAGGGAGAGTCTAGCTGGCATTGGACCACTGGGTCTGAGGGAGGAGGGGCTGGGACCTGGACCTCTGGGTCTGGGGAAGGAGGGGTTGGGGGCCTGGACTTCTGAGTCTGAGGGAGGAGGAGCTGGACTCCTGGGTCTGAGGGAGGAGGGGCTGGGGGGTCTGGACTCCTGGGGTCTGAGGGAGGAGGGGCTGGGGGCCTGTACCCTGGGTCTGAGGGAGGAGGGGCTGGGGGCCTGGACTCCTGGGCCTGAGGGAGGAAGGGCTGGGAACAGGTATTCCTGAATTCCTTCAGCAGGATGTATTTGGGGGTCAATTTCATGGGTTCCCAGTCCCCATAGTTAACTGGCCTGGATGGTTTTCTCTATCCACTCAGTGAATTTGCAGAGGTTGGTGTAGACGCCTGGCACGCCAATTTGGCCACACGGGGCTTTTCCGAAAGACACGAGGCCCTGCAAGTACCCGTTGCAGATCAGGGGACCCCCAGAGTCACCCTGTTGTGAAGAGAGGGAGAGTCAGAATCCGAAACACAGAGAGGTGGAAATGGATGTGGGATCAGAAAGGAACTAAATGAGACTGAGAAACAAAGACAGAACCGTCATCAATAACAACATAGCCCAGCAACATTTCTGTTGGAAGTCCCATTCCAGATCCCTGACCTCATCTAATCCTGCTTCCTGATGTCCTATGTCCTGAATGCTGGCTGCTTCTCTTGGGCTTGTGGTCTGTCTGTTTCTGTTTGTCTGTCTTTCCTTCTTTGTCTCCTTTGTGGCTTGTTTATCTGTCTCAGTGTCTCTGCATCTCTTTGTAAAGTCTTTTTTTTTTTTTTTGAGACAGAGTCTCACTCTGTTGCCCCAGCTGGAGTATAGTGGTGTGATCTCGACTCACTGCAACCTCCGCCTCCCATATTCAAGCGATTCTCCTGCCTCAGCCTCCCAAGTAGCTGGGATTACAGGCGCCTGCCACCATACCCAGCTAACTTTTGTATTTTTAGTAGAGACAGGATTTCACCATTTTGGCCAGGCTGGTCTTGAACTCCTTACCTCAAGTGATCTGCCTGCCTCGCCTCCCAAAGTGCTGGGATTATAGGCATGAGCCACCCAGCCCAGCCTCTTTGTAGAGTCTTGATTTTTCCTATTTCTCTTCGTCTTTCACCTCTATGAATCTGTGTCACTGTTTCCCTCTGGGTACACAGTTGACCCTTGAACAACCCTGGTTTGAACTGCACAAGTCCACTTATACTTGGATTTTTTCAATAAATACATTAGAAAAATTTTAGGGGAGTTGCAACAATTTAAAAAAATTCAGATGTACTGTGTAGCTTAGAAATATCAAAAAATTCCAACAAAGGTATATCATGAATGCATAAAACATATGCATAAATCGACTATTTATGTTATTGGTAAGGCTCCCCGTCAACAGTAGGCTATTTCTAGCCACGTTTTTGGGGGAGTCAAAAGTTATATGAGGATTTTCGGTTGGGTGGAGGTCACCGCCCCCAGGCCCCATGCTGTTGGAAGGTCAACTGCATTTCTATGTGTGTGTGTTTCTGCCTCCCCATGTCTCTGTTTCTGTTTCTCTCTTCCTTTGCTTCTCTTTATTCCTATGTTTATTTCTCTGTTTCTCTCAGTTTCTCTCTCTAGTTGTCACTGTCTCCCTGTGTGTCTTTCCATCTCTGCATCTCGCCATGCGGCCCTGTGTGTCTCTGTCTCCCCCTTCTCCACCCTTCCCTGGGTCGCCTGCCCTCCCCTTTCCCGTCTCTCACATTGCAGGAGTCCTTCTGGTCTTCCCCTCCGCCGGCGCAGAACATGCTGGCGTGGTACAGCGGGTCATACAGCTTACTGCAGACCTCCTCAGACACCACTGACACGTTCACGCACTGCAGCACGGTGGGCATTCTGCCTGGGACGCAGAGCTCTGGGTCAGCCCCCGCGACTGGGCAGAGGACCCCCTTGAAGAGGGCAGACACACACCCGTGAGCTCACCGTTCGCCAGCAGACCCCAGCCAGACACGAGGCAAGAGGTCCCCGCGGTAGGGCACTGCAAAGCAATGCTGATGCTCCGGATGGTGTCAGACTCGGACACGGATTCGTCCAACTTGATGAGCATGAGGTCGTTGGCGAGCAAGGGTCTGTTGTACTCTGGGTGCTGTACGGAGAGGCTGGCCTCCACCATCTGGCTCCCTGGCTCTTGGTCGGCCTCAAGACTGTGCAGACCCAGCCCGATGGTGTAGGAGCTATGGGCCACGGAGGGCAGGTCAGTTTTGTGGCAACTACATCCTTATCTCCATTCTCATCTTCAACCCCATTCCCATCCCCATCTCCTAACCCCAACCCCACCCTCTTCGCTAAACACCCTAAGAGCTACTGAACCGTGGTCTCAAATCCTCATTCACAAAAATTCAGGGACAGCAACTTGCCTTAGCTCACTAGAGACTCAGCACTGGGCTGAGATTTCGTCAGGGCTCTCTGAGTCCTTCCGAAGCAAGGTTCCCGCCTCCCAGCCCTTCCCTCTGGGCTCCCCGGATCCAGGCTCATTCCGTCCTCCTCCTAGAGCCTTCACCGCTGTTTCCTCCTGAGCACCCCAAGATGAGCCTGATATTAGGCCACTGCCTTCAGCCAAGGTAACCTCCAGGCCCCGCCCCCGGACCCAGGCGCTGCCCACTCCCCCTACCTCTGCACTCACTTCTGGAAACAGTGTGCGGCTGACAGCACCCACTGCGGATGCACCAGGACGCCCGAGCAGAACAATTCGTTTTCCATGACCAGTGCCGCCTGCCAGGGCTGCGAGTGCGGGCTGCAGTCCTCGCCGTTTATGATTCGGCTGCAGCTACCAGAGACGAGCGATCCTGAGGGCGGAGTCAGGGATGGGATCGGGACCAGGAGGCGGGACCAGGGTTCCTGGGGGTGGGCTTACCGAGCAGGGGCGTGGTCAGAGGTTCAGGAGCAGTCAGGGCTCCTCGGGGCGGAGTCAGGGCTGGGAACGGGCTCAGGAGGCGGGCCCAGGGCTCTTGGGGGAGGGGTTACCGAGCAGGGGCGTGGTCAGGGCTTCAGGGGCAGTCAGGACTCTTGGGGGGGCCGAGTCAGGGCTGGGGGCGGGCCCAGGGGGCGGACCCAGGGCTCCTGGGGGTGGGGTTATGGTGCAGGGGGCGTGATCAGAGCTTCAGGGGCTGGTCCAGGATATAGGCCTAGGGCTCCCAGGAGCGGTGATCACGGTGCAGGAGCCTGGTCAGGGATTCAGGGTAGTCAGGGCTCCTGGGAGGAGAGTCAGGGCATGGGGGTGGGCTGAGAAGGCGGGATCAGTGCTCCTAGGGTTGGGGTTACAGCGCAGGGGCGCCATCAAGGCTTTAAGAGCTGGGTTACGGCTTAGGGGCGGTCTCAGAAGGTGGGACCAGGGCTCCTGGGGCGGAGTCAGGGCTCTGGGGTGGGCTCTGGAGGTGAGACTGGTGCCATCGCGGTGCAAAGCCACGGTCAGGAGGGGTTCAACAGAGGAGTCTAGGCTCATAGCGGTAGGATCGGGTCCTTTGGGGTGAATTAAAGCTCAGGGGGTGGAGTTGTTGCTGGGAGCAAGGATCGGGTCACTTGTCTGCGCAGACTGATGCTCAAAGAGTCGGTCCTGCACCGAGTCACTCCTATCCTCTCCCAGCCTTGCCCACAGTCACACCCAGCCACGAGCCCATTCACACCAAACACCATTTTATAGTCCTGTGAGGTGAGTTCCTTGGGAATGGGAGAGGGAGATCTCAGGACTGAAGACCTAGGAAGCAGGCACAGATTCCCAGCAATGGATCACTCCCCAGGAAGCACAATCTCCTGCACCCTAGGCTTCCCCGTCCCCATATCATCATTACACTGTTGTCACTCCACCAGATATTCAGAGGCACAAACTGTCAGAGTCTCACAGGTACAACCACACACCCAGGCACACTGCCACACACAAATTCATCACGATACAAGGAGTTGCAGGGGCACAGCCATGGGGGACGGATAACACGGTACCATCTCACAGGCAGCTTTGCAGTCACAAGCAAGAGGACACTGAGTCACGCCTGAGCATTAACAAACACTGTGCCCCCAAACACAGACAGACATACACACGTATACTCAGATACCTGTGATACCAAGGATGAGGAACCCTAGGAACCAGCTCCAGGGATTTCCTGCTGTGGCCATCACGTCAGCGCCTGGGGATGAGGACTGAGACTTAGCCGTGTCTGGGGATCTTCAGCCCAAGTCTCTCCATCCCTCTCTTTGTCCCTCCCTTTCTTCCCTCTGGGACGTTATTAGGTAGGCAAGAGCCTAGACCATCTACCCCCTCTCCCATCCATGGACCCAGAACCTAGAGAGACAGATTTAGAGACTGAGAGAGAAAAAGAGAGAGAGAGAGATGGGAAAAGAGAGAGAGAGAGAACTAGGTAGAAAGGAAAGTTTAGAGAAAGCATCTAGCCATCTATGAGTGGGGAGAGGTGGTGTCTAGCCACCTGTGAACAAGCACGGAGGGAAGACACACAGAGAATCAGAGCTGGAGAGACAGAGTGTTTGAGAGATATCCTCAGAGACAGTCTGAGAGTTAGACATGGAGATATAGATCAGACAGACAGAGAGAGAGAGAGACTCCTAACTAGAGACAGTGAGAGATCTGTCTAGAGAGATGTGGAGATAGAAGGCACAGGGGCTGAGAATCCAGCGACATGGAGCTGTAGGGAGAGTCAGATCACAAAGACTGCAGGCTTTTAGTGGGGGACCACCAGGCCTCTTACCCGGCCACCTCTGGGCTCCTGGGTTCCGCTGCTGGGCTGAGCTCCAGCCTGCTGCCTCCCGCAGGGGCCTCCTTGGGGCTTATAAGCGTCCTCAGCCTGGGCTGGCCTGCCCCCAGGGGATGTTTTCCAGGGGTCAGGTGCTGCAAACTTCCAGCTCAACTCTCTCAGGCTGCTTCAACTCTGACCAGGCAGTGGTTGGGGGCCTAGAAGGGGCTGGTAGCAGGGTCCAGGGACCCAGGGAGGAGACCCCTGCCCAGATCGTAGACTCCACTCTCCCTGTTCTTTCTCTCCCACTCTCTCATTCTATCTCTTTTCATGTTCTTATTCTCTCTCATGAGATACCTCTCTCTTGCCTGTATCTCTCATTTTCTCTTTCTCTTCTTCTTTCTTTCTCTCGTGTTTTCTTTCACTTCCTCTCATTCTCTCCTGTTCTTTCTCTTTTTAAATTAAATCTCTCTCTCTCCCCTCCTCCTTCATCCCTCTCTTTCTGTACTTCTCCAGCAAATTTCCCCGGGTTCGAATCCAGCCTACATCACGCACTAGTTTTGGAACCCTGGGCAAGTCACTGCACCCCTGTGAGCCTGTTTTTCCAACTGTAAAACTGGAGTGACCATTATGCCCCATTTCCCAAGTGGATTCAAAGACGTAATTCAGGGAAAGGCACACAGTGCCAGGCACATCGTAGGCTCCCGGTGAGCGGGAGAACTAAAAAGTCTTCGCTCAGTGAAAAGCAGCTGACTGCCTACCACACTCCGAGCTCTGTGGCAGGTGCTGGGGCCACAGGAGGAACCAGCAAAGTCCTCGTCACTGGGGATCGCGTCCTACCTGGGGGCACAGACCATAAAGGAAAAACTGCAAGGACCAGCACATAAGGTAGTGGTCGGGGAGACTCAGAGAAGGGGAACATGTAAGCTGAGAGCCCAGGGAAGAGGAGGAGGAGGGTCCCCACAGCAGGGGAGGTTGCGGGGTGCAGGGGAGAACTTGGCTCCAGCCAGAGGAGGGCAGGGCGGGTAGGAGGGCAGACCGGGAACAGGGCAGGCCTGCTGGAGTTTACCTACCAGGATTAAGGAGCTTGGGTTTTACTTAAGTGCAATGGATTTTAAGCATGAGGATGGAGTGACATAATCTTATTTGCTTTTTAAAAACTTCCAGCGTGGAGAGTGATGGTGGGGGCGGGGGCGGGGGGCGATGGCAACAGCCCAGGTGGGAGGTGACCGGGTAAGGGAGAAGAGACGTGAATGGACGCGGGGTCTTCTCTGCATGTGGAGCCAAGTTACTGCCCGATGGATGGAAAGTGGGGGGCCAGGAGCAGAGGGGCCAAGGATGGCGTGGAGGCTTGGTCTGTTGGCTTGCGCTCTACGGATCTTGTGGAGACGCATAGGTGCGGGAGGGGGGTGGGGGGTGGGGGGGTGTGGTAGACCACGAAGGGTGCACGGAGGGGCAGGCCGAGGTCAGGACTGCCGAGAAAGAAACAGTGGGGACTCATCAGGGGAGAGGTGGTGTTTACAGCCACGAGGCCGGGTGAGATCACCCAAGGAGTGGGTGGGTGTAGACCGCGGAGCCGGCACAGGTGAGGGGTGGTGCCCGCAGATGACCGCGACGAGGCAGGAATGTCTCTGTGTCTCTCTGTCTCTCCTGGGTCTCTAACACTCTTTCTTTCTCCTTCCTTACTTCTTTCCCCCACACCCCACCCCGTGTGTCTGTCTCTCTTTCTCTCTGCCTCTCTGGTCCCATCTCTGTCTCTCCCTCCCCCTTGTCTCTGTTTCTCTCACCTGCCAGCCTGGAAGCAACCCAAGTGAGACCCTCCCCCAACTCTGTCCTGGGCCCGTGCGCCCCCAAATAACTCTGGGCAGGACAGGACATAGGCTGGGGCCACAGAACAGGAAGCCCTGGCAGGTCTCTGTCTCTCTTTTCCCCATCCCTGTCCCTTTCCCTCTTTCTGACCCCATCTCTCTCGCTCTCCCTCTGACCTCTGTCTGTGACCCTCTGATCTCTGTCTCTCTCTGCCCCTGTGTGTCTCTCTCTCCTCCCGTCTCTGTCTCTGTGTCTCTGTCTGTGGGCTCTGCACCTGTGTCTCTGTCCATCTTTCTCTGTGTCTCTCTCTCCTCCCGTCTCTGTCTCTGTCTCTCTGTCTGTGGGCTCTGCACCTGTGTCTCTGTCCATCTTTCTCTGTGTCTCTCTCTCCTCCCGTCTCTGTCTCTGTCTCTCTGTCTGTGGGCTCTGCACCTGTGTCTCTGTCCATCTTTCTCTGTCTCCGCTTTCCTCCTGTCTTCTCTCATGTCGCTCTGTCTTTGTTTTCCATGCGCTTCCAACACTTCTCCCTTCCCTCTCTTCATTCTGTCTCAACTGAAATGTTACTTCTTCACAGCCCTTCCCTGAGCCCTCCCTTAGTCTGATTCAGGGTCTTCACTCCCCTATTTGTTTTTTCATCTTATAGCATCCTACATGCTCCTTTAGAGAATTTGGTACAATGTATACACGTATTATTGTGTGTTTCTTTTTCTTTTTCTTTTTTGTTTGTTTGTTTGTTTCTTTGAGATGGAGTTTCACTGTGTTACCCAGGCTGGAGTAGAGTGGTGGGATCTCTGCTCACTGCAACCTCGGCCCCCCGGGTTCAAGCGATTCTCCTGCCTCAGCCTCCCCAGTAACTGGGATTATAGGTGCCCGCCACCAAGTCTGGCTAATTTTTGTATTTTTAGTAGAGACGGGGTTTCACCATGTTGGTTAGGCTGGTCTCAAACTTCTGACTTCAGGTGATCCGCCTGCCTTGGCCTCCCAAAGTGCTGGGATTACAGGTGAGAGCCACCGCGCCTGGCTTCTGTGTTTATTTTTCTAGTAGCTGTTTCTTTCGTTAGTGTGGGAGCCCCTTGGGGACAGGGCTGGTGTCTGTTATGTTCACTGATGAAAACTATTCACTGCAGATGTGTTGAGTGGATGGATAAAGGGAGATACAAAGATAGAGAGAGACAGATAGGAGAGGGAGAGATGAAGGCTGACAGAGAGAGAAAATAACAACAGACAACGATGGTAGCTTACTATTAATTAACCTTTAGAATATGTTAAATTAAATGTAAGGAGGTCAAGAACTTACCACATGTCTGACCCTCTTTTAAGTATTTTAAATGCAATAACACACGTATTCCTCAAAAAAAATATAAGAAGTAGATGCTGCTATGAACTTTGTTTGACAGATGAAGAAACTGAGGCACAGAGAGGGTAAGTAGTTTACCAAGGTCACAGAAAGACTGAGGCCAAAAGAGAAGAACAGACAGAGGTGGGTAGATGGAGAGTAGGAGACAGCTGGGAACACATTGAGAGATGTGGCTAAAAAGACAGGAAGACGCTGAAAGAGAGACACATCTCGGGAACTAGGAATAATCATCATTTTAAAAAATAATAAAATATCGGGTTGGGCGCGGTGGCTCATGCCTGCAATCCCATCACTTTGGGAGGCTGAGGCGGGTGGATCACCTGAGGTCAGGAGTTCGAGACCAGCCTGGCCAACATGGCAAAACCCCATCTCTACTAAAAATACAAAAATTACCTGGGCGTAGTGGTGGCCCCCTGTAATCCCAGCTACTTGGGAGGCTGAGGCAGGAGAATTACTTGAACCTGGGAGGCAGAGGTTGCAGTGAGTCAAGATCGCACCATTGCACTCCAGCCTAGGCAACAAGAGTGAAACTCTATCTCAGAAAACAAACAAATAATAATAATAATGATAAAATATCTAACATTTATATATCACCTCTCTTCTAGTTGTCATGGTAACAGTTTTATACAAGTTAACTAGTTTTAATTTTCATAACTCCCTGAGGTACTCATCATTATTCCCAATGTGATGAAAGAGGAAATGAAGGCACAGAGAGGGCAAGCTACTTATTGAAGGTCACACAGCAAAGCAGCCATGCACCTGGGCTGCCTGACCCCAGAGCCCATCTCTTGAGCTATTATGCCACCTCTCTCTATAAGTCAGGAAACAGAAGCTGAAGCCAAAGGACAGGTGGGCCTTCCTGAAGATACACAGGTCATGGGGGCCCACCCTGGCCCACTATCCATCACCTGAGTCATCTGAGTTCACCCTCCCCTGCGGATGAGATGCAGCCTCAGCTATAGAAGCTAGGGAGTATTGCTGGGGAGGGGAGGGAATGCGGCCACAGACGGGGCCAGCCGCCCACCGAGAGAGCCCACTCTTACTGTATAACTGGAAGAACAAGCCCCTTCTACCTCCCATCCCCCTGGGGCCTGGCTGAGCCACAAGAGGCATGAATCACTGGATGCAGTGATGCTGCTGCACTAAGGCCCCAAGGCAGCCCCGGCCGTCTCTGCTGGGGTGCCCAGTGCAGCCCTTAGGGAACTGACCCCTGAGTTTTCCTTGGTAATCTCAGGGAACTCCTGTAGGCTGGATTTGAACAAACCTCAAGGGTGGAAGGAAGACATCACTCTTGGTTTTTTTTGTTTTTTTTTTTGAGATGGAGTCTGGCTCTGTCGCCCAGGCTGGAGTGCAGTGGTGGGATCTCGGTTCACTGCAACCTACTCGTCCCAGGTTCAAGCAATTCCCCTGCCTCAGCCTCCCGAATAGTGGGGATTACAGGCACATGCCACCATGCCTGGCCCATCCTTGCCTTTTATTCAATAACATAAGGCTACCTTGGGGCAGATTATATTACACAAGAAAAGTCTTTTCCTTCCTTAGTATGGACAATAGGATATTCAGTAGGAAGAAAACTCAGAAGTCCTGACGTGTGTTGCTCCTTTTCCTGCTCCGGTCTCAGAAGAGAGAGGCTGAGACTGAGTGGTGCAATCCTGGGATCTCCTCCAGAAGTGGGGAGGATGGAGAGATGGACTTTGGGAGAAGGAAAGATGGAGCTCACTCCAGCATGAGGGAGGTGCGGGGAGGCAGAGAGAACACAGCCCGTTTGCAGGCAAGACGGGAGGATGGCTGTGGGCGGGGGGGGGACCACTCTGGGGAGGATCTCCTAGCCCCTCTGCAGCAGCAAGTAGAGGAATCCCAGTAAATAATAAAGGAGGGCTGGGCATAGTGGCTTACGCCTGTAATCCCAGTACTTTGGGAGGCTGAGGCAGACGGATCCCTTGAGCTCAGGGGTTCGAGGCCAGCCTAGGCAACATAGCAAGACCCCGTCACTACTAAATATAAAAAAATTAGCCAGGCATAGTGGTGCACGCCTGTCATCCCAGCTACTCGGGAGGCCAAGGCAGGAGGATTGCTTGAGCCCAGGAGTTCAAGGCTGCGGTGAGCTAAGATCACACCACTGCACTCCAGCCTGTGAGAGCAAAAACAAACAAGGCCGGGCATGGTGGCTCATGCCTGTAGTCCTAGCACTTTGGGAGGCCAAGGCGGGTGGATCACCTGAGGTCAGGAGTTTGAGACCAGCCTGGCCAACATGTCGAAACCCCGTCTCTATTAAAAATACAAAAAATTAGCCGGGCTTGGTGGCGCATGCCTGTAATCTCAGCTACTTGGGAGGCTGAGGCACGAGAATCACTTGAACCCGGGAGGTGGAGATTGCAGTGAGCCGAGATCGCGCCACTGCACTCCAGCCTAGCGACAGAGTGAGACTCTGTCTCACACACACACACTTACCAAAAAAAAAAAAAAAAATCACCCCCAAACCCCACAAAAACCAAAGGAGCAGAAGTTATGATGGTGGCCTCATTAAGCAAGTGCCTGGGCATCCTCCATTTTTCTAGCAGCAACCAAGCTGAGTCATCAGACATCCCTCTACAGAAGATGGAAGATGGATGGGACCCCAAAGTAGCTGTGACATTTCTTGCCAGGCAGATGGGGACAGGGGCAGTGGGCCTGGAGCAGACTGAAATCAATTAAGATCTAACTGTGCAGGCCAGAGTGGGCAGGTGTGGTCAAGGGACTGGGTTTTAAATTTTATTTAGGGTTTTTTTTTTGTTGTTGTTGTTGTTTTTTTTTAGATGGAGTCTTGCTCTGTCACCCAGGCTGGAGTGCGGTGGTGTGATCTCAGCTCACTGCAACCTCCATCTCCTGGGTTCAAGCGATTCTCCTGCCTCAGCCTCCCGAGTAGCTGGGAATATAGGCACACGCAACCACACCTGGCTCATTTTTTTGTACTTTTAGTAGAGACGGGGTTTCGCCATGTTGGCCAGGCTGGTCTTGAACTCCTGACCTTAAGTGATCTGCCCACCTTGGCCTCCCAAAGTGCTGGGATTACAGGTGTGAGCCCCTGTGCCTGGCCTTATTTAGTTTTAGTTAATTTAAATGTAAACACCGACACTTGATTCAGTTATTGGGAGAGTTTTAATCAAGTACGTTTGGAACAACCTGGGTGTGTGAATCATCTTTTTCAACTCTAAACTTTCTGGGCTCTGAATATAGATCAAATATTTCTGAAAAAACTTAGCATCCAAATTGCGATGTGCTGGGAGTGTAAATATATACACTGGATTTCGAAGAACTGGTGTGGAATAAAGAATGTAAATTCTCTTACTGATTTTTTTACATTGGTTACATGTAGAAATGACAAGTTTGGATATACCAAGTTCAATATGTTACTAAGATTAATTTTATCTGTTTCTTTTTCCTTTTTAAATTTTTTTATTTATTTATTTTTTTATTTTTGTAGAAACAGGGTCTCACTAGTTGCTTAGGTTGGTCTTGAACTCCTGGGCTCAAGTGATATGCCTGCCTCAGCCTCCTAAAGTGCTGGGATTACAGGTGTGAGGCACTGCACCTGGTCCAGGTTTCTTCTTAAATGTTTCCTCCTGACCACCTGTCTAGAATGGCTCCACCTCTTTACCCTGATTTTATTGTTATCAAGTATATAAGTCTGTATTCATTTCATTTCCCATTGCTGCTGTAGTAATTACCACACATTTAGTGGCTTAAAACAAAAGAGATGCATTCTCTTACAGTTCCAGAGGTCATAAGTCCAAAGTGTCTAAAGTGGGCTAAAGTCAAAGTGTCAGTAGAACTGATTCCTTCTGGAGGCTTCAGAGGAGGCTCTGTTTCCCCCTTGTTTCCAGCTTTAAGATGTCACCTGCGTACCTTGGCTGGTGGCCGCATCCTCCATCTTCAAAGCCAACAGTCGCCTGCATCATCCTGACCTCCGCTTCATGTACTCACCCTCCTTCTCTGACTGACTCTTCTGTCTCCCTCTTATAGGTGATCAAGGTGATCTTTGTGGTCACCTGGAGCCCCCTCAGGTAATCCAGGATCATCTCCCCATCTCCAGATCCTCCACTTAATCACATCTGCAAAGTCTGTTCTGCCATGTGAGGTCACATATGCACGGGGTCTGGGGATTGGGACATGGACATCTTTGGAGAGGGGGCATTATTCTGTGTACTCAAAAATCACGGCATATCAGTGATTTGCTCGTTTATTGTGCCTGCCTCTGCTAGACCATAAGCTCCATGAGGAACAAAACATGACTCTCTCAGGGTCACCATTGTATCCCCAATGCCAAGGACGATGCCTGGCACATAGTAGTTGATCAGTAAACATTCATTGAGGACTGGCCGGGCGCGGTGGCTCATGCCTGTAATCCCAGCACTTTGGGAGGCTGAAGTGGGCAGATCACGAGGTCAGGAAATCGAGACCAGCCTGGCTGACACAGTGAAACCCCATCTCTATTAAAAATACAAAAATTTAGCCAGGCGTGGTGGTGGGCGCCTGTAGTCCCAGCTACTCTGGAGGCTGAGGCAGGAGAATGGCGTGAACCCGGAAGGCAGAACTTGCAGTGAGCCAAGATCGCGCCACTGCATTCCAGCCTGGGCAACAGAGCGAGACTCTGTCTCAAAAAACAAAACAAAACAAAACAAAAAAAACCATTCACTGAGGACAAATGTTCCAAGGACAGAAAAATTCATGCTCTTATGAACAAGTGATTCACAGTAACAGAAACCGTTTTGAAATTGGCATTGCGTTTTACACTGATTAAGAGACAGACTCTGGAATACACACTGTCATAGTTCAAATCTCTGCTCTGCCATTCACTAGCCTGGCAACCTTAGGCAAATTTTACTGTCTATGTGCCTCAATTCCTCATCTGTGAAATGGGGATAGTTACAGTACTTGTCTCGTAGAATGTTAGAAGGATTAAATGAATTAGTACATACAAGGCAGTTAGAACTCTGCCAGGCACAAAAGAAGTGCTTCATAAGCGTTAGCTTTCATTGTCATTATTAATATTATTCTGCAAATATCTGAAATGATATTTAACAAAACATGATGCAAACCCAAGCATAGGGGATTCGTTTGTAGTTCCAAATAGATTAAAAATCTCAGCAGCACTTTGGAAGATTCTCATTGTTTCCACCTTGAGCTCACCATGAACTCAAGGAGCGAGAGAATACAGTCCGTAGAAGTTGTGAATCCTGAAAATCTGAGACAGGTCTCAGATTTTTTAGAAAGTTTATTTTGCCAAGGTTGATGACGTGCGCCCGTGACACAGCCTCAGGAGTCCTGATGACACGTGCCCAGGGTCAGCAGAGCATAGTTTGGTTTCGTACATTTTAGGAAGACAGGAAACATCAATCAACATATGTAAAATGAACATTGGTTTGGTCTGGAAAGGTGGGACAACTCGAGTGGGGAGGGGGCTTCCGGGTCAAAGGTAGATAAGAGACAAATGGTTGCATTCTTTTGAGTTTCTGATTAGCCTCTCCAAAGGAGGCAACCAGCTATGCATTTATTTATTATTATTATTATTATTATTATTATTATTTGAGATGGAGGCTTGCTCTGTCACCCAGGCTGGAGTGCAGTGGCGTGATCTTGGCTCACTGCAATCTCCACCTCCCAGGTTCAAGCGATTCTCCTGCCTCAGCCTCCGGAGTAGCTGGGACTACAGGTGCCCGCCACTAAGCCTGGCTAATTTTTTTGTATTTTTAATAGAGACAGGGTTTCACCATGTTAGCCAGGATGGTCTCAGTCTCCTGACCTTGTGATCTGCCCGCCTCAGCCTCCCGAAGTGCTGGGATTACAGGCATGAGCCACCGCACCCCAGCCAGATATGCATTTATCTCAGTGAGTAGAGGTTGGGTTTGAATAGAATGGGAGTCTGGTGGGCTCTAAGCAGTGCCCAGCTGGACTTTTCCCTTTAGCTTAGTAATTTTGGGGGCCCCAAGATTTATTTTTCTTTCACAAACTCATTTCAAAACTGAGTGTGGATTTCATTCTCCTTGCTTGACAAATTCAGCTGCCAAATTGCTGATTAAAAGCAGATTTCCTTCTTAAAGAGGAAAGCCGTGGTTTCTTTCTGAAAGGAGCGGAGAGAGCCTTATCGTTTCTGTTTCATAAAAGGAAACTTTCATGAACCGCTTCCTGGCTCCTCTGGTTATGGAGTCAAATTCATTGCAATTTCTTAGGATCTGTACCCGGGCCACCCACAGAGGGCTCTTGAACAACATGCAGGCTGCAGACACATCTGGCCTGTCTTGTAGAGTCTGGACTTTTTTGTTTGCTTGTTTGTTTGGTTGAATGGATCACGAGCATTAAAAGGTCAAGAGATTGCAAGTTTCTCTTGAAAAGGCCACGGTATCAGTCAATATCACGCCTGCATTCCCACGTGGCCATAATCCAGCATCAGCAGGTGCTGAGTGGCCACCCAGGGGGCACCCTGCGGTTTTCCTTGGCCCACACACAGTCAGCTTCCCTCATGTATACTTCCTGCCTGGCCCCAGGAGGTAGCTGAGTTTGTGACCTCGGTGGAGAAAAAAGTGGAGGCATGGACACACAGAGACATGGATATAAAGAGATCAGAGGGAAAGAAAGTCACAAATAACGAAACAACACAACAAAAGGAGTCATCCATCATCCTGATCATGAACGTCATCATCATCATAGCTACTCTCGTAACTTACTTTATCTTGTGCCAGGCATTATTCTGAGCTCTTTATACATGTGAACTCATTTAATCTCCTCAACATCCTATGAGGTAGGAACTATTATCACCCCCACTTTATAGATTTAAAGAGTCACAGAGAAGCTCCCGGGTTGTTTGCAGACAACAGCGGGCAGGTGAGAGCGCTGGGTTCTGCACTCCCCAAGCTCGGAGCAAGTGCGCCTACCACTGTGCAATACTGTCACCTAGTGGAGCCGGAGAGACATACTGGGAGAGAACGAAAGGTTGTGGGCCCAGGGTTCTCTTGCGCCAGTCACCCTGGGCCGCAGCATCCGGCTCTGGCTCCAGAAACGGGAGCAGAGGTGGCAGGAAGCAGGGCTGGCCGCCACCAGAGCTTTCCACCTGGGGACACCAAGTCCTGGTCCTGACTTTGGGTCTCTCAGATGTAAAGGGAAGGGTTCAAGAGTGACATCAGGCAAGGGCTGAGTGTCTGGCCTCAGGGTCGGCTTTCCTCAGCTGAGGATAGCGACATCGCATGGGTTTATGTGAAGTTTCAATGGGGACGTCCACACAACACGTTGGACACACAAGAGCCTGGCAAATGGTATCTGCAATTATTGCTATGAATTCAATGAAGTCACATGGTGACTATGGTTGTCCTTCGCCATCTCCCGCTCCTCTGTGCACCCATATACTCAAATAACAACCATGCAAATAATAATAATAATTAACTTCTCACATATATTGAGTGGCTATAATCATTTTTTAAAAATAGAGACAGGGTCTCACTACGTTGCCCAGGGTGGTTTTGAACTCCAGGCCTCAAACATTCCTCCCACATCGGCCTCCCAAGTGCTGGGATTACAGGTGATTCACTGTACCCAGCAGATTCTTTAACTTGAGTTATTGTACTTAATCTTATAGGACAAAATCATAAGCCTGTCTTAAAAAAAAATGGTGCAGGGCCGGGCACGGTGGCTCACACCTGTAATCCCAGCACTTTAGGAGGCAGAGGTGGGTGGATCACCTGAGGTCCGGAGTTTGAGACCAGCCTGACCAACACGGAGGAACCCTGTCTCTACTAAAAATACAAAATTATCCGGGCATGGTGGTGCATGTCTGTAATCCCAGTTACTCGGGAGGCTGAGGCAGAATCGTTTGAACCCGGGAGGCAGAGGTTGCACTCCATCCTGGGCAACAAGAGCGAAACTCCATCTCAAAAAAAAAAAAAAAAAGTGCAGATCCCAGCGCTCTCACCTGCCACTCTGTTGTTTGCAAACAATCAATTTCTGAATTGATTTATTTCCCCATTTGGAAAGGAAATCAGCTTTTCCCAGCAAAATTCTCACTGGCTAGATTTGTTAGATTGGGGAAAGGTGAGAAGAAAGCAAATCTTTCTTTTGTTCCACACTTACTCAAGGGGGAGAACACTGCCACTAATTGGTAACACATGCTAAGTGTGTGCTGTATAAAATAGTTTTAAGGGATTTGCAGAAATTAACTTGTTTATATTCCCAGCCACTCTAGGAAGTTGCTACTGTTTCTATCGCCGCTATAAATAGGGGGAAACTGAGGCAAAGGGAGGTTAAAGTCATTTTCTAAGTCAAGGTGCCATGGCTCACACCTTTAATCCCACCTTTAATCCTGGGAGGTGAGGAGGGAGGATTGCTTTAGTCCTGGAGTTCGAGGCCAGCCTGGGCAATATAGTGAGACCCCTTCTCTATTAAAAAATTTTTTTAAGTCATTTTCCAAGGTCACACAGTAAGGAGCAGCCAGGTTTGGACCCAGGGACTCTGGCATGTGTGTGTGTGTGTGTGTGTGTCATCATTTCTATTTAATTTTTTGAATAGAAAATATTTTCGGCCGGGCATGGTGGCTCATGCCTGTAATCCCAGCACTTTGGGAGACCAAGGTGGGCGGATCACTTGAGGCCAGGAGTTCAAAACCAGCCTGGCCAACATGGCGAAACCCTGTCTCTACTAAAAATGCAAAAGTTAGCTAGACATAGTGATGCGTGCCTATAATCCCAGCTACTTGGGAGGCTGAGGCAGAAGAATCGCTTGAACCTGCAAGGCGGAGGTTGCAGTGAGCTGAGATCGCGCCACTGGACTCCAGCCTGGGCTACAAAGTGAGACTCCACCTCAGAAAAAAAAAAAAAAAAGAAGAAAGTATTTTTACATGGTATAAAAACAAAATATGTTTATAAAAAATACAGAGTGATAAACCTCCACCTAAGTTTGTTCCCCACCCTGTCCTGTCTTCATCCCTCTTCAAAACACAAAAACTAGAATATGTTTTTTTGGATCATCTTCCAGGGTTTTGTGGCACATGAACAAATGCATACAAAGATGTGTTTTTATTTTTTTTCTCTTGCCTTTAGCCACCAGGCTGGATTCCAAGAAAGGCATCTCCTAGAGCTTAGACCACTTGGTGAATTCTTTTTCTTGTTATGAACATTGAAGACCTGTAATGCCTGGTTAGTGTCAAGGTTTGTGAAACACTGTTTGGATAATTACACAAGTTATAAAACAATAGCTGGTGTGAAAATTACAGGTGATTCATAATTACACATATGGCTGTCAAGCTTTCTGCTAGAGAGTCTTTCAGTCTGGGAGAACTCAGTGGGAGGAACTTTTTTTTTTTTCCTAAAGGGATCTCATTGCTCATTCTGCAATGATTAGAGCTGGCCAGAAAATAGACACTGGCAATAAAGCAAATAAAATCGAAGGGAAAATGCAGTCAGAGAGATCTAGGAGGATGACAATATTTTTTACTGAGCACTTCTGATATGCCAGACACATTTTTATTATGACATTTTATTTTGAAATAGTTCAAAACTCATAAAAAGTTGCAAAATAGTGCAATAATGCCCATGTACCCTTCATCCAGATTCTCCCAATGGTAACATTTTTTTATAAGGATAGTATACTGTCAAAACTAGGAAAACGACGTTGATACCATGCTGTTAACTCACACAGAGATCTTATTTGGATTTCATCATTTTTTACATCTCTCTCTCTCTCTCTGTCTCTCTCTCCACCCCATCCCCACCGTCTGTTTGTCTCTGTTTCTCTCTGTCTCTCTTTTCATGTATATAGTTCTTATAGCTCTATAGATAGAGGTAACCATCACCACAGTTGGGATACAGAACTATTTCATCACCATAAAGAAATTTTCAGGCTGGACGCGGTGGCTCACACCTGTAATCCCAGCACTTTGGGAGGCTAAGGTGGGTGGATCACTTGAGGTCAGGAGTTCAAGACCAGCCTGGCCAGCATGGTGAAATCCCATCTCTACTAAAAATACAAAAAATAGCCAGGTGTGGTGGCATGCACCTGTAATCCCAGCTACCTGGGAGGCTGAAGCATGAGAATTATATGAGGTACCTAAAATAATCAAGTTCACAGAGACAGAAAGTAGTATGGTGGTTGCCAGGGGCTGCTGGGAAAAGGAAACGGGGAGTTGTTGAGTGAATACAGATTTTCAGTTTTGCAAGATGAAAAGGTCCTGGAGATTGGTTGCATAACAATGTGAATACACTTAACAATACTGAAGTATACACTTAAAAATGAATAAGGCCGGGTGTGGTAGCTCATGCCTGTAATCCCAGCACTTTGGGAGGCCGAGGTGGGCAGATCATCTGAGGTCAGGAGTTCGAGACAAGCCTGGCCAACATGGTGAAACCCCGTCTCTACTAAAAATACAAAAATTAGCTGGGTGTGGTGGTGGGCACCTGTAATCCCAGCTACTCGGGAGGCTGAGGCAGGAGAATCGCTTGAACCCGGGAGGTGGAGTTTGCAGTGAGCCGAGATCATGCCACTGTACTCCAGCCTGGGCAACAGAGCACTCCATCTCAAAAAAAAAAAATAAATAAATAAAATAAAATATGGGAAATATTTTTAAATGGCAATTTTAAAGATATTTTAAGTTCTGTGGACTATATGGTTTCTGTTATCAACCAGTCAACTCTGGTTCATTGAACAACTCATACTCACTCAATACATACATGAATAAGCATGGCTGTGTTCCAATAAAACTTTATCTACAAAAGCAAAACAAAACAAAACAAAAGACCACCTTTGAGTTGGTTACAAACTTTGTGAAACATCATTTAGTCAGTTGCATAAGTTATACAACAGTGACTAAGTGTGAGAACTAGTGATGACTCCCTTAATTGTTATCAGTGGAGATAGATGATGCAGCCCTGGCTTATTTCTTAAGGTGCGCTGTTTCAAAAAGCTACAAAAACTCAAGACAAGCTCCTAATTGTGAAGATGAACAATTTCACTCATCTTCATCTACTGCCTTGCAGGGGTGTTTTGGTAGAGTGGTTTCTCGACAGTTTTTCTTGAGACCCAAATCCAAATCCAAAGCTTTGCTGAGTAATCCATTATCCTTGAAATAACTCTGTGAGGTTGTACTATTATTCTTGCATTTGTACTATTATTCTTGCATTTTGGCTTGGAAGACTGTGTGCCTAGCTGCTCTGCTATCCTGTCTCTGTCCAGCACACACACACACACACACACACACACACACACATGCACGCACAAAAACGTCAACATTGGTTTCCTCTGGTTGGTGAGATCATGGGGTGTTTTTTCATTTTTGTTTTTTGAGACAGAGTCTTGCTCTTTCGCTCAGGCTGGAGTGCAGTGATGTGACTTCGGCTCACTGCAACCTTCGCCTCTGGGGTTCAAGCGGTTGTTCTGCCTCAGCCTCCCCAGTAGCTGGAATTACAGTCTCCTGCCACCATACCTGGCTAATTTTTGCATTTTTGGTAGAGACAGGGTTTCACCATGTTGGCCAGGCTGGTCTCGAACTCCTGGCCTCAAGTGATCTGCCCACCTTGGCCTCCCAAAGTGCTGGGATTACAGGCGTGAGCCACTGCGCCCAGCCCAGGCTGGGGTTTTTATTATCAGAAATGCTTTCATGGAATTTAAATCCACCTTTTACATGTAGAGGGAAGCGGGAGGGGCGGTCAGCTACCCCATAAAGGGGAGGCCCCTGTCCAGGCTAGAATTCAGTTTCTGACCATGGTGCTGAGTGTGGGGCTTCCATAACAGAAGCTCACAGACACACACACAAACACACACTCACATACTCTTTCATGCTCACTCACGCACGTCTCACACTCACACACAAAATCACAGACCTACATAAAACACACGCCTACAAGCACACACTCACACTCTCACAGCACACTCAGACACGACCTCACACTCATATCCACGTACACACATTCACACTAACTCGCCATGAAGACCCACAGCTTTCGGGGCCAAGATCAGAATCAACCTGCCTCTTTCTTCTGTACTATTTCCAGAGGTTCCTGGATGACCCCTGGGCTGAATTTTCTATTTTATTTTGGTCCCAATGAAATATAACACTATAAGATCCAACTGCTGCTTTAATCCAGGCTTAGTTGCAATGAAAGAAAACCTCAGGTCACATGCTAGGATGGGACTAATGAGGAAGTTTAGGAGGGACAAGGTTGATTAAGTGCCTTGGGAATATGGAGCGTGGGTGTCCTCCTTTGTTGAAAAGATAAGGTAGGTGGTTGAAAAGTATATTCAAACCAGTTATTAAGATTCAAAGAGAAACAAAGGCAACAATAAAACAATTTCACCAAATGGAATGAAGATCTTGGTTAAGCTGGATGTATTTATATTCAATGTCTTGCCATCACAAAATTATTTCCTGGATCTTTATTTGTTTGAAGCTCCGTGGTGAGCGTAGGTTTATTATTATCATCTATGAAACGTGAATGATCAATAATGATGGGGCCTGGCACGCTGGCTCACCTCTGTAATCCTAGCACTTTGGGAGGCCTAGGTGGGTAGATCACTTGAGGCCAGGAGTTCAAGACCAGCCTGGCCAACATGGCAAAACCCCATCTCTATTAAAAATACAAAAATGAGCCAGGCATGGTGGTGAGCACCTGTATTGTGAGTGACTAGGGAGGCTGAGGCAGAATTGCTTGAACCTGGGAGGTGGAGGTTGCAGTAAGCCGAGATCGCATCACTGCACTCTAGCCTGGGCAACAGAGCAAGACTCTGTCTCAAAAAATACTATTACTACTACTAATGATGATGATTATGAAAACTTTGTCAGCATGCTCACTTTAGATAAGGACTTAACTGCTTGTGCCTCAGTTTACTCATCTCTACAATGAGCTTTTTCATGGTATCTTATTCTACAGTTTTTAAAGTGGTGGTTTTACAATATTTTATGTTTTCTGAAAGTTAAAAGCTATGTTTTTAAGCTAGTTTTTAGCTACTTAAAAGTGAAAAGAGCCTCAAAATCCTGAACAATCAGAGAAATGAGAGTTCAATACAGCAGAATATTACTTTACATCTGTTAGATTACAATGGAAAACTGGGCAATATTATGTAGTAGCAGAGACGTGAAAATTCACATGTAGAAACCTAACCCCCCAAGGTGATGGTGTTAAAGATGGGACCTTTGGGAGGTGACTGGCTATGAGGGTGGGGCCCCCATGATGGGATTAGTGCCCTTAGAAAATAGGCTCCAGAGGCCAGGTGCAGTGGCTCATACCTGTAATCCCAGCACTTCGGGAGGCTGAGGCAGGCAGACCACCTGAAGTCCAGGAGTTCGAGACCAGCCTGGCCAACATGGTGAAACCCTGTCTCTACGAAAAATACAAAAATTAGCTGGGCGTGGTGGTGTGCGCCTGTAATCCCAGCCACTCAGGAGGCTAAGACAGGAGAATTGCTTGAACCCGGGAGGTGGAGGTTGCAGTAAGCCGAGATTACGCCACTGCACTCCAGCCTGGGCGACAGAGCGAGACTCCATCTCAAAAAAAAAAAAAAAAAAAAAAAAAGTCCCCAGAGAGCTCTCTCCTCCTGTCTACCATGTGAGAACACAGTGAGAAGGTGTCATCTGTGAACCAGAAGGTGGCCCTCACCAGACACTGAATTTTCTGGCACCTTGATGTAGGACTTTCCAAATTCCAGAACCATGAAAAACAAATTTCTGTTGTTTACAAGCCACCCAGATTGTGGTATTGCCATGGCTACCTGAGCCGACTCAGACTGCTGGAGAAGTGAGATGCTAACAGGGCCCAGACCACGTCAGCCCCTGAAGACTGCGGTGTTCAGTTTGGGCCTTATCTTAGAAGTAGTGGAAAGCCATCAAGAGCTTTGAAGCAGAAAAGGGACTTCCTCCAACCCTTCCTCTAATCCACATGAGGTTGAAATCCAAGCCTCCCACCCCTGGCCACCTAGAGCCCCTCAAAATCCTGCTGTCACCAAAGGAACACCCCTTCTGATTTCCAAACGAAATGCACCTCCAGGAAGTCCTAAATGCAGGTGGACGGAGGTAGCAGGGGGTGGTGTTTGCCAAAAATGGTCGACTTTGAAGTAGGGACTTTGTTCTTGAACTCTCAGCATTCTGGTTCTCGAAAGACAGTCCATAGATAGAGTCCTCCCCTTCAGCCCTAGTGCTGCCTCTTCTCTCCTCTCCTGCTTCCCTCTTTTCCTCCTCCACCCTGCCTTCTGTGAAAGCCCCCAAGAAATTTGCAGCTCTTCTCATTATTAAGTGGAGTGATCCAGGCTTTTCCAACCCTATCACCATTGCAAGCCCTACTGAGCCAAACACCCCCTGCTGTTGACAGTCACAGCACAAGGCGCCTTCTTCCCCAAGAGCAGTACTCACCCTCCCCTGTTTGCTGTGTAGGGAACAGCTGAGGGACAGAGTAAGGCAGGAGGAAATAGAGACCAGTGCAGGGGCAAGGGGAGAGGTCTTGCAACCGTCCAACGTGTCTGCATTTGCTGTTCCCTCTGTGCCCTTCCCTCTATTACCTGCCTAACCTTCTCCCTTGATGTCTGCAGTCTGTGATCTGATTGACCTCCCTACCTGGCCTCTCCTGACCAGCGGATGTAAAATAAAACCCCTTCCAGGCACTCTCTGTCCACTTTTCCTGCTTTATTTGCCTTCATAGTATTTAACACCACTGTTGAGAGATAATATATTTATAGGTGTTTATTGTCTTTTTACTCCACTAAAAAAAAAAAAAAAAAAAACAACCTATATGAAAAAAGAACTTTCTCTTTCTCACCCGACTTGTTCAGTGTTGTGGTCAGGGGAGCTATTGTGCCTGGCACATAGTAGGTGCCCAATAAGTATTTGTTAAATGAAGGTGTGAATAAATGAATGTCCAGGGGAGAGAGGATAGTGGCTTGGGCTAAGGTGGTGGAAATATTTATTTATTTATTTATTTATTTATTTATTTATTTATTGAGATGGTCTTGCTCTATTGCCAAGGCTAGAACGAAGTGGTGCAATCTCAGCTCACTGTAACCTCTGCCTTCCGGGTTCAAGTGATTCTTATGCTCCTGAGTAGCTGAGATTACAGGCACACACCACCACACCCAGCTAATTTTTGTATTTTTAGTAGAGATGGGGTTTCACCATGTTGTCCACGCTGGTCTCAAACTCCTGGTCTCAAGCCATCTGCCTCCCTCAGCCTCCCAAAGTGCTGGGATAACAGGAGTGAGTCACCACACTTGGTCTAATGTGGTGCAAATAAAGATAGGCAGAACTTAGCCATTGTGACGCAACCAGACACATGTCTGACTTTTTCCTTCAACATTTGATTGTGAACATTTTCAAATATACAGCAAAGTGAAAGAAATTTACAGTGAACACCCATATATCTAGATTCTACCATTAGCATTTTACTGTACTTGCTTTATCATAGTTGTTACTCTTCTATCATCAGTCATCCATCCATCTGTCCATCTGTCTGTTTTATTTTTGATGCATTTTAGTGTAAGTCACAGACATATGTACACATTACACTAAACTCTTAAACTTATATCACTTATTATAATTCAAACTTCATTTTTATATAAAAGCCACATATCATGAAATGCACCAAACTTAAATTGCTCTTTTCCCTTCCTTCCTTCCTTCTTTCCTTCCTTCCTTCCTTCCTTCCTTCCTTCCTTCCTTCTTTCCTTCCTTCTCTCTCTCTCTCTTTCTTTCTTTCTTTCTGACGGAGTCTCGCTCTGTCACCCAGGCTGGAGTGCAATGGTGCGATCTCAGCTCACTGCAAGCTCCGCCTCCCAGGTTCAAGCAATTCTCCAGCCTCAGCCTCCCAAGTAGCTGGGATTACAGGCGCCGGCCACCATGCCTGGCTAATTTTTGTAGTTTTAGTAGAGACAGGGGTTCACCATGTTGGCTAGGCTGGTCTCGAACACCTGAACTCAGGCGATCTGCCCGCTTCGGCCTCCCAAACTACTGGGATTATAAGCATGAATCGCCACGCCTGGCCTAAGTTGCACTTTTCAATTAGTTTTGACAAATACTTACATCTGTGTAACCCAGACCCTTGTTACCATGCAGAACATCGACCATCACCTTCATACTAGTTCCCAGTCAATCCCCACCCCTACTGCAAGAGGCAAGCAACATTCTGATTTCTGTTTACCATAGATTAGTTCTGCTTGTTCTGGAGCTCTATATAAATGGAAACATAGGGATGTACTCTCTTGGTGTAAGGCTTCTTTCACCTGGACATTCACTCATGTTGTTTTTCATTTAGCAGCAGTAAAATTACTGGTAATGACCGAGGCAGATACTATTATTTGACTACACCGCAATTTGTTTCTCTGTCTTCCTGTTGATGGACACCTGGGTTGCATCCAGTTTGGGGCTGTGGCAAATAAAGCTGCTGTGAACATTTGTAACAAGTGTTTGTATGGACATGTCCTTTTTTTTTCCATTGGAAAAATGCCTGGGAGTGGACCATAGACTAGATCGTGTTTAACATCATCAGAAACTGCTAGACTTTTTCCTGAAGTGGTTGAACCATTTGACACTCCCTTCAACCGGGTACGAGAGTTCGAGGTGCCCCACGAAGTGTGCAACATCTTGGAGTTTTCATCTTATTTATTTGTTGAATTTATTGTAGTTTTTTGTTATTTAGTTTTTATTTCATAATCATAAACTTAACTCTGCAATCCAGCTAGGCATGGAAGGGAACAAGGAAAACACGTGACCCAAAGGGAACTGCAGCGAGAGCAGAAAGATTCTAGGACACTGCAAGCAAGTAGGGTGGAGGGGTGCTCTCCCGAGCTACAGAAGGAATGGTCTGGTCGTTAAGATAAAATACAAGCCAAACTTAGAGTTGTTCACAGTCAGCAATGGTGATCTCCTTGCTGGTCTTGCCACTCCTGGACCCAAAGTGCTCCATGGCCTCCACAATCTTCATGCCTTCTTTCACCGAGCCAAAGACCACCTGCTTCCCATCCAACCACTCCATCTTGGCAGTGCAGATGAAACACTGTGAACCGTTCGTGTTGGGTCCAGCATTTGCCATGGACAAGATGCCAGGGCCTGTATGCTTTAGGATGAAGTTCTCATCATCAAATTTCTCCCTGTAGAGGGGCTTGCCACTGGTGCCTTTATGGCGTGTGAAATCACCACCCTGACACATAAACCCTGGAATAATTCTGTGAAAGCAGGAACCCTTATAACCAAATCCTTTCTCTCCAGTGCTCAGAGCACGAACCTTTTCTGCTGACTTTGGAAACCTGTCTGCAAACAGCTCGAAGGAGATGCGGCCTAAGGGCTCTCCGTCAACGGCGATGTCAAAGAACACGGTGGGGTTGACCATGGCTGATAGTACAGGGCTCGCGGCGGCAGCGTCTGCAAAGCCTATTTTAATTTTTTAAAGCCGATCTGATGGGTGGGTGGTAGCGTCTAATTGTGGTTTGAATTGGATTTCCTCTCATGATGAAAGAAGTTGAGCATTGTTTCATGTGCTTTATGGCCCTTTGTATGTTTGCTGTTGTCAAGTGGACCTGTGTACACCGAGAGCTGACCCGTTCATGTGTATCAGTTCCATGGGGCTGCTGTAACAAAGTAGCACAAACTGGGTGGCTTTAAACAAAATAAATGTATTCTCTCAGAGCTCCGGAGACTATAAGTCTGAAATCAAGGTCCCCACGGTGTCAGCAGGGCCACACGCCCTCAGGCTCTGCGTAGAGTCTTTCGTGGCTTCTGTTGATGGCTGCTGACCACTGGCCTTCCCTGGCTGGCAACTGTAATACTCCAATCTCTGCCTCTCTCTTCACATGGCCTTCTCCCTTTGTGTCTGTCTTCATATTTTCTTCCCTCTTTTTATAAGGACACCAGTCATACTGGATTAAGAGTCCACCATACTCTAGTAAGACTTCAACTACTTATACCTGAAATGACTGTATTTCAAACTAAGATCACATTCTGAGGTCCTGGGGATTTGAACCTCAACATATCAGCTGGGCACGGTGGCTCACGTCTGTAATCCCAGCACTCTGGGAGGCCGAGGTGGGTGGATCACCTGAAGTCAGGAGTTCAAGACCAGTCTGGCTAACATGGTGAAACCCCATCTCTACTAAAAAAAAAAAAAAAAAAAAAAAAAAACAAAAATTAGCCAGGCGTGGTGGTGGATGCCTGTAATCCCAGCTACTTGGGAGGCTGAGGCAGGAGAATTGCTTGAACGTGGGAGGCGGAGGTTGCAGTGAGCCGAGATTGCACCATTGCACTCTAGCCTGGGTGACAAGAGCAAAACTCTATCTCAAACAAACAAACAAACAAACAAACAAAATCTTCAACATATCTTTTTGTGGGGGAACACTTCAACCTATAACTATGGATTCAGTAGCTTGCCCTTTAAATAATGTCCAGGCTCTAGACTGGCTCTAGGCTATATCTCAGATGCATCGGTGATGCATCCCAAAAGTGGTAGTGTTACCATGCAACAAGTGGGCTCACAGCCCCATGTGCATAGAGGCCAATACCGTAGCACTGGCTTTTGAGAAAAGAAAAACTTAATTGCACGTTGACCAGCAAAAAGACACAGGAGGAAACACCTGAATCTGTCTCCCTGAGCTGGGGCCTGAAGCAGGTTTTATAAGCATGGAGTAAGGAGGCGTGATCTGATTGGATCTGGCAATAAGGTGATGCTGGAGAAGCACGATCTGACTGGATCCTGCCATGGGGTGACACCAAGGCTGAAATCTGATTGGATCCTGGATCCTGCCATGCAGTGTCCGCTTCTTAATTCAGTCCCTGCTCCTCCATCCAAGCACTTTGGTTCCCCCTGTGGTTGCATGCATGGTTCACCTGGGTGTACTCAGGTTATATGACCTGAAATACCATGGCAACTGAAAAACATCTCACAACTTTGTTACATAAAAGTGGAATCAGGCTGGGCACGGTGGCTCACACCTGTAATCTCAGCATTTTGGGAGGCCGAGGCAGGTGGATCACCTGAGGTCAGCAGTTTGAGATCAGCCTGGCCAACACGGTGAAACCTCGTCTCTACCAAAAATACAAAAAAACTTAGCTGGGCATGGTAGCACGCACCTGTAATCCCAGTTACTCGGGAGGCTGAGGCAGGAGAATCGCTTGAACCCGGGAGGTGGAGGTGGCAGTGAGCTGAGATCGTGCCACTGCACTCCAGCCTGGGCGACAAAAGCGAAACTCTGTCTGAAAAAAAAAAAAAAAAAAAAAGCGAAACCAGATTGGTCTGTGCTAACTCTGGGGCAGGCACTGTGCATGAGGTGGAACTGTCATCCTGGTGTTACAGGTGAAGAGTTTGACCTATACACCATGGCTCAGAGAGGTCAAGGAACTTGCCCGAAACTAGACAGCTGGGAATGGCTCACAGGATTGTAGGACTCCAAATTTCTTTTTCTTTCTTTTCTTTTCTTTTTCTTTCTTTCTTTCTTTTTTTTTTTTTTTTTTTTTTTTTTTGAGACGCAGTCTCGCTCTGTCACCCAGGCTGGAGTGCAGCAGCACGATCCTGGCTCACTGCAACTTCTGTCTGCCAGGTTCAAGCGATTCTCCTGCCTCAGCTTCACAAGTAACTGGGATTACAGGCGCCCGCCACCACGCCCGGCTAAGTTTTTGTGTTTTTAATAGAGACGGGGTTTCGCCATGTTGGCCAGGCTGGTCTTGAACTCCTGACCTCAAGTGATCCACCGGCCTCGGCCTTCCAAACTGCTGGGATTACAGGCGTGAGCCACCGTGCCCGGCCCTGGACTCCAAATTTCACGCCCCTCCCACAACTTTCCCAGGTCCCAGCTCAGTTCTTTCAAAGGCCTCCAGGTGGCGCGATAGAGCAAATGGTGGATTCCGCTAACTTGGGTTTACAATTTCTTCCCCGGAGCCTTGCAGGATGGGGCACTCGAACGTGCACACGAAACACCAGGGGATCTTATGGAAATGCTGCTTCTGGTTCAGTTGGTCTGGAGTGGGATTGTGTTTTTTAATATGCTCCCAGGGCATGTTGTTTCAGCTTTGAGCAGCAAGAGCTTCATTCAGTGGGATCAACAGCCCTCGCCACACCTGTGCAGGCAGCCAGCTCCAGAACGGTAACTAATGACGTTCATCACAATCACAGAAACAACGATTTCCACATGTTTATTCTGTGCCGGCCTCTGTGTTCTTGTCTTTGCCTTTAATGCTCAAGGCAGTCTTGTGAAGTAGCATCATTTTACAGAATAGGAAACAGGTAGGATTGAACCAGTGTGTGTCGACTGCACTCCTTCCATTTTTCCT
The DNA here is from genome assembly GCF_028885625.2 of Pongo pygmaeus. NCBI lineage: Eukaryota > Metazoa > Chordata > Mammalia > Primates > Hominidae > Pongo > Pongo pygmaeus. The sequence continues at coordinate 57,039,331 of NC_072393.2, forward strand.
ACAGGATAGATGCCATCCCTGGGGAACTCAGCCCAAGGCATGGGGGAAGAGAGGCCCGGGCTCTGGGGGATTGGCTGCAAGGCCAATCGGTGGGACGAGGCCGCTTAGGCAGCGGGATTGTGGGGATTAGGAGGAAGAGTGAGATCAATAATATGCAAAGGGCCGGGCGCGGTGGCTCACGCCTATAATCCCAGCACTTTGGGAGGCCGAGGTGGGCAGATTGCTTGAGGTCATGAGTTCGAGACCAGCCTGGCCAACATGGTGAAACCCCGTCTCTACTAAAAATACAAAAAAAATTAGCCGGACATGGTGGTGAGCACCTGTAATCCCAGCTACTGGGGCGGGGGGTGTTGCTGAGGCAGGAGAATCGCTTGAGCCCAGGAGGCACAGGTTGCAGTGAGCCGGGATCGTGCCGCTGCACTCCGGCCTGGGCAACAGAGCCAGACTCCTCTCAAATAATAGTAATAAAAATAAAATAAAATAAAAATAAAATAAAATAAAAAGATCTGCAAAGGAACCCCAGATCCTGCACTACCTCCCTTACAACTCTCACCAAAGGAATCCTTTCTGTTTCCTTTTTTATTTCCTTTCTATTTCCCTTTTTATTTTAGAGAATAATCTGAAAAGAGAGCATCTGAACGCTCTCTCTTTCTCTCTCTCTCCCTCTCATTTCTCCCTCTCTGTTTGCCCTTCTCTTTCCAGATCTCTCTCTGGGTCTCTTTCTCTTCATCTCTCCTCCTCCTTCCCTCCTTTTCTTCCTCAATCTCTCTTGCTCTCCCTATATCCTTCTTCCATCACTTTCTCTATGATCAGTGTTTCAGTCTCTCTCTCTCTCTTTGTTTCTCTCTCTCTCTTTGAATGTCGCCAAAGCTAGCTCTTCCTCTGTTTCTGAATCTTTCTCTACCCTCCCCACCAACAGTCTCTTTAAACTTGAGTATTTCCGGTGAGGTGGTATGAGCCTACAGTCCCAGCTACTCCAGAGGCTGGAGTGGGAGGATCCCTTGAGCCCAGGAGTTTGAGTCCAGCCTGGGCAATACAGCAAGATTCTGTCTTAAAAAAAAAAAAAATCTGAGTCTGTTTGTCTCTCTCTCTCCAAGTTGCTCTCTTTAAGTCTCTCTGAGTCCATCTGCCTTAAATCTATTCCAGTATATCTCTCTGTTCCTTTCTTTCTTCCTTTTCCTCCCTTCCTCTCTCCCTCCTTCCTCTCCTCTCCAAATCTGTCTCTCTCCATCTCTCTCTGTCTTTACATCTCTTTGAGTCTCTTTCTTTTCTTTTCTTTCTTTCTTCTTCTTCTGTTATTTTTTTTATTTATTTTTTTTTTTTTTGAGATGGAGTCTCACTCTGTTGCCTAGGCTGGAGTGCAATGGTGCAATCTCAGCCCACTGCAACCTCTGCCTCCTGGATTCAAGTGATTCTCTGGCCTCAGCCTCCTAATTCACTGGGATTACAGGCACCCACCAACATGCTTGGCTAATTTTTGTATTTTTAGTAGAGACAGGGTTTCACCATGTTGGCCAGGCTGGTCTTGAACTGCTGACCTCAGGTGATCAGCCCGCCTCGGCCTCCCAAAGTGCTAGGATTACAGGTGTGAGTCACCGCACCTGGCCGAGTCTTTCTTTCTTTAAAGTTCTCAGAGTCTCCCTCCTTCCCCCCTTCCTACCCCTTCACCTCACATCCTTATGGCTTTGGCCCTATATACCTATGTTTGCTTTCACTGGCTCAATCTAGTGTTGTGGTTACCGGCACGGGCTCAGGACTCCTACGCCCTTGACTCAAATTCCGGCTCTGCCAAGTACCAGCTGCAGAAATTGAGCCAAATGCACCAAACCTCCCTGCTCCTCAGCCTCCTGGCTGGCTGAGGGCCTCCCTCCTAAGGTTTCTGTCAGGACCAGGAGGAATAAGCATGCAATGAATGCAGTGAGGTGTCTGGCACTGGATGAATGGTAGATGTTGTCATCATCATCATTATTATTATTACTAATAAAAGGTAACCCACAGCCAGCCTCTCTGTAGCCAACAATTAGATGCTTATCTGGTGTGTGGAATGCATGGGGGGAGGGCCCTCCCACCAATAAAATTGGGGCCACTCCCTGACCTCGGTTTCTCACCAGGATCAACCACCCCAAGCGCGAGGACTGGGTGGAAGATGTGCCAGCTTTCTGAGCCACACCCGCTGACACTTTTCGCCCTCAGTCAAAGCCTATCTGAGATCTTCAGCCAATTCTGTGCATTTCATTTTTTTTCTTTTATAAAAAGTGATTTATCTATTTCCCTTTTTATTTTAGAGACAGGTCTTACTATGTTGCCCAGGTTGGTCTTGAACTCCTGGGATCAAACGATCCTGCTGCCTTGGCTTCCCAAAATGCTGGGATTACAGGTGTGAGTCACAATTCTGTGCATTTCAGAGAGAGACGTATTCAAGTGAGAATCAGCCACCGCTGGGTTACATTAAGTGTCTGGTGTAACAAGGCAGGGATATAAAACAGCATCAGAAGGTGGCCACAGTGAGCAGGAACCACAGCACACACACACACACACACACACACACACACACACACACTCTCTCTCTCTCTCTCTCTAGTCTCTCTAGTTGACACAGGGGGCTCAGCCCCAGGTCAACATCCATGCAAGCTATGGCTTGACAATTTGACAAGCTACTTTTTACTCCGTTTATAGCTTAGGTGAAGAGGTTGAATATTAAATGTATTATTATCATCACTGGTTCACACAGATTCCTTTCTTCATTTTCTTTTCTTTTTTCTTTTCTTTTTTTTTTTTTTTTTTTTGAGATGGAGTTTTGCTCTTGGTGCCCATGCTGGAGTGTAATGGTGCAATCTTGGCTCACCACAACCTCCGCCTCATGGGTTCAAGCGGTTCTCCTACCTCAGCCTCCCTAGTAGCTGAGATTACAGGCATGTGCCACCACGCCTGGCTAATTTTTTGTATTTTTAGTAGAGATGGGATTTCTCCATATTGATCAGGCTGGTCTCGAACTCCTGACCTCAGGTGATCTGCCCACCTCGGCCTCCCAAAGTGCTGGAATTACAGGCATGAGCCACCATGCCTGGCCCGTTTCTTCATTTTCTCTCTCTCTTTGCCTGCCTTCTTATCCTCCCTCCCACTCTCCCTCAGTCTTACAAAATGTGCAGTGTGGTTCTTATGTATGTGTGACTTTAATTTATGTAATTGGCATTGGATGATATTCTTACTCTATCCTAAGCCACTTTGCAAATAGCACTATGTTTTTCAGGCCCATCCGTGTTGTTACGTGTTCATACATGTGTTCGTTGCATCTGACTGCTGCATAGGAACTTCATGGCGGGACATCCACCACATTTACACAATTCCCCTACTGATGGGCACTTGGTGGCTTCCAGTTTCTGGCCACTGCAAAGAACACTGCAAAGCACAAACTTGTACGTGTCCCCTTGTGGGTGTGTAAGAATTTCTTCGGGATGTATAGCCAGGAGAGAAATCGCTGAGTCATTGGGTGTGTGTATACTTGTTTGATGAAATAGCATCAGCTCCGTCTTCATAATTGGAGACACCACACTCAACCCAGCTGCACTTGAACATTTGAATGTCTACACATCCCTGACAGCCCTTGACCTTGTCTGCCCTTCTCAAAATGAGAAGACTACTTGATGTAAAGTCACATCTCAAGTTTCGGTATCTAAAAAGTTTGAACATCTCTCTCTCTCTTTTTAGAGACCAGGTCTCACTCTGCGATTACGGCTTATGGCAGCCTCCCAGGCTCAAGTGATCCTCCCACCTCAGCCTCAAGAGTAGCTGGGACCACAGGCTGACACCACCATGCCTGGCTAATTTAATTTAATTTAATTTTTGATTTTTTATTTTTATTTTTTGAGACGGAGTCTCGCTCTGTTGCCCAAGCTGGAGTGCAGTGGCGCGATCTTGGCTCACTGCAAGCTCCGCCTCCCGTGTTCACGCCATTCTCCTGCCTCAGCCTCCCGAGTAGCTGGGACTACAGGGGCCCGCCACCACGCCCGGACGCCTGGCTCATTTTTAATATTTTTTTTATAGAGATCGTGTTTCGCCATGTTGCCCAGGATGTTCTTGAACTCCTGAGCTCAAGTGATCCGCCTGCCTCGGCCTCCCGAAGTGCCGGGATTACAGGCACGAGCCACCGCGCCTGGCCTTGAACATCTCTATGTGCATGTTAGCTTTTGGAATTCTGCTTCTGCAAATCACCTCTTTGTAGCTTTTATCCATTTACCTATAAGGATATCCATCTTTTTACTCATTAATTCGCAGGTGCTTCTTGCATATTATAGGTTCTAGTTCTTTGCCCGTTTTGGATGTTACAGATAACTTCTCCCATTCTGATAAATGCCTACGAATGGTCCTTACCTTCTCTTAAACCAAAATGTTTAATTTTTAAATAATCAAACTAATCAATGTTTTGTCATATGATGTGTGTTTTTTGGGTCTTAAGAAGTCATCCCTTATCACAGAGATTCAAAAATAGGCCGGGTATGGTGGCTCATGCCTGTATTCCCAGCACTTTGGGACACTAAGGCAGGCGGATCACTTAAGGTCAGTAGTTCGAGACCAGCCTGGCCAACATGGCAAAACCCCCATCTTTACCCAAAAATAGAAAAAGCAGCTGGACGTGGTGGCATTTGCCTGTAGTTACAGCTACTTGGGAGGCTGAGGCATGAGAATCGCTTGAGCCTGGGAGGCAGAGGTTGTAGTGAGCTCAGATCGTGCCACTGCACTCCAGCTTGGATGACAGAGTGAGACTCTGTCTTCAAAATAAAAAAATAATAAAATAAATAAATAAATAAAGTAAATATATATTCACCATGATTTTTTCTATTAATTTTATAATATTATCTTTCACACAGTGGTCTTTAATACAGCTGGAATCCAATTTCATGTGTAGTATTAGAAATCTAGGTTTCTTTTTCTCTGCACAGCAGACCAGTTTTTCTAATGCCACTTACTAAATATACCATCATTCTCCCATTGATTTGTGTTGATATTTTATCTTATATTAACTCCCTAATATATTATACGATGATACATCAGTTTCCTATGATTCTCTTTCTGGGAACTCTCTCCTGCCTCTCTGGTCTACTTGTCTGTTCTTGCACTGATCCCACCCTTTTTAAAAAACATTAATTTTGTCTTGTAGAGTGTCTTAATATCTAGTAGGGCAAGGAGCTTATTTCTTGCACCACCACAGCCCCATTTTTCTCACCACTTACATCACCGTGCGGGAAACACACTGATCTCCTCCACCCTTAATGGGAACAATTTACAGACATCTGTCCCCTCCTGGTTCTGGATCCAGCCTCCATGTTAAAAAGACATCTTCATCCAGGAAAAGAAAGTCAAGGCTGCCCAGGAAAATCTGCACAATGTCTTAGCTCATCTTTCAGTTTCTAGAAGCTTCATTTCCCATAGCATCCTCTCTATATCGGCATATAGAAAACCAACTACGGTAGCCCAGACACCCAAGATTGTATTTTGCCTGTTCCAAGCCCAGATGTAAGAAGTCCATGCATGGAGCTATTAAGGAAATCATCAGAAATGTGAGCTGCCTTTTGTAATCCCATCTTTATCCTGCGGCTTTTATTCTCATCGTGCAAGGTGGCTGGTCCGCCTCCAGGCACCCATGTTCCAGGTGAGAAGAGGTGGAAGGTCCAAAGGTCCAAACATTACTCTCTCTCCTATTTATTTATTTATTTCTTTATTTATATTTTTTATTTTTTAAAGACAGAGTCCTGCTCTGTCACCCAGGCTGGAGTGCAGTGGTGCGATCTCCGCTCACTGCAACCTCCACCTTCCGGGTTCAAGCAATTCTCTTGCCTCAGCCTCCCGAGTAGCTGGAATTACAGGTGCCCGCCACTGTGCCCAGCTAATTTTTGTATTTTTAGTAGAGATGGGGGTTCATCATGTTGGCCAGGCTGGTCTCGCACTCCTGACCTCGTGATCCACCCACCTCGGCCTCCCAAAGTGCTGGGATTATAGGTGTGAGCCACCGCACCCGGCCTACTCTCTCTCTTTTATCAGCAAAACAAAAACTTCCCCAGAAACTCCAGCCTTGTCTTATTGCTTATAACTGGATGACATGGCCACCCGGATGTATCCAGGTCATGTGCCAATCTGAGCAATACTCGGGCTCGTCAGTAATGCAGTGGGAAGAATGATAAGCACATCTCAGTTGCACCCAGCTTGCCCTGTGCCAAGTCTGACAAGTCACAAAACACCAACCTCTGCCTCTTAGTCCACACACATCTTCCCTCTGCTCTCCTGTTTGCCCTTGAGCCTGAACTTGATGGGAAAATGCATCCAGGCTCTGCCATTAGCAACAGTCAGCGTGGGGATAGTGCTTGCATCTTTGGTGGGCAGAGAACCAAGCACACTGCTTCTCCTAAACTCTTTGTTGATTTTTCTTGAGACAGGGTCTGACTATGTTGCCCAGGCTGGTCTCGAACTCCTGGGCTCAAGCAATCCTCCTGCCTCAGCCTCTGAAGTAGTTGGGATTACAGGTGTGAGCCACCATGCCCGGCCTGTCTTCTTTTCATCACGGTTGTAGCAATTGTTCCACAGGCGTATTACCTTTACAACTGTTAAAGAAACTAGAAACTACCCAAATGTCTCCTCATAGTAAAAAAATGGATCAATAAATTGGAGTACATTTACACAATGGTATACTGTGCAATGATGAGAATAAAACATTTACAACCATAAACAAAAACCTGGGTGAACCATACAATATATAATACTGAGAAAAAAAAAAGCCCAACACAAAATAAGACACTTTTTTTTTTTAGACGAAGTCTCACTCTGTCGCCAGGCTGGAGAGCAGTGGCACGATCTCAGCTCACTGCAAACTCTGCCTCCCAGGTTCAAGCGATTCTCCTGCCTCAGCCTCCCAAGTAGCTGCGATTACAGGTGCATGCCACCACACCCAGCTAATTTTTGTATTTTTAGTAGAGACGGGGTTTCATCATACTGGCCAGGATGGTCTCAATCTCTTGACCTCGTGATCCACTTGCCTCGGCCTCCCAAATGATTTTTTATTTATATAAACTTATTATACTTCTATATGTCTATGTAAATAAATTTATATTTATATGTTGTTCATAAATGGGCAAAATTAATTTATGGTGATAGAAGTCACAAAAGTTGCTACACTTGGGGAGAAGTCATGAAAGTCGCTACCCTTGCAGGTGAGGGAGTTAGGTAGTAATGGAAGCGGCTACACTTGGCAGGGGAGGTAGTGACTGCAAGGAGGACCCCACTGGTTTTTCTGAGGAGCTGCTTAGGTTCCGTGGCTCTGTCTGAATGCTGGTTACAAGGGTGTGTTCTGTTTTGTGAAAATTCACTGGCATTTATGATACTTCTGTGCAGGTTTCTTTCTTTCTTTTTTTTTTTCTTGAGACAGTCTCATTCTGTCGTCCAGGCTGGAGTGCAATGGCGTGATCTTGGCTCACTGCAATGTCCACCTCCTGGGTTCAAGCGATTCTCTTGCCTCAGCCTCCCGAGTAGCTGGGATTACAGGTGCTCACCACCGAGCCTGGCTAATTTTTGTATTTTTAGTAGAGACGGGGTTTCGCCACATTGGCCTTACTGGTTTCGAACTCCTGACCTCGGGTAATCTGCCCGCCTTGGCCTCCCAAAGTGCTGGGATTACAGGCGTGAGCCACTGCGCGCGGCCCTGTGCACGTTTCTTTATATTCATTATCTTTCAATAAAAGTTAATTTAAAATATTGCTGCAAGGGCACCCATGGGGCAGACATCATTGGTTGTTCCTCTTCTTCTTTGATGTCAGAATCCTGATTTCTCTCAAGGAGCAGCTCTACATGCTTTAGGGGAGGTCCTCCACTCCACTGTGAAGGAATAATCCTGTTTGGTTCAAATCAACCATGTTAACCTCTCCACCCCACTCCCCGCCCCACCCCACCAGTCTGTGACTGGTTTAGGAAAGGACACGTGACCCAATTCTGGCCAGTAAGAATAAGATAAAATTCTGCTGGGGTGGTTTCTGGAAAAGCATCATCCTTCTCAAAGACAGACCCACTAGGGGTGTTGATCTTAAGGATGATGACCCCCCACCGAGGAGAACCAAGAGAAGCAGAGAGAAACGGGACCGGAGCCCTGACGCCCTGTGTCTGGAGCCGCCCTTACCTGGATTTCTTGATATGTGAAATTAAAACTTATTTACTATTGAAGACAGAGTGAATCTTCTCTTACTTGTTCCTCAAAGCAGCTTAACTGGAAACATCATTTTGGAAAACGTGCTCAAGACTGCTCCTTAGCTAGGATTCTGCTCCTATCTAGATTTTTTTAAGATTAAAAAAAAAATTGAGGCCAGGTGGCTCACGCCTGTAATCCCAGCACTTTGGGAGGCTGAGGCAGGTGGATCACCTGAGGTCAAGAGTTCGAGACCAGTGTGGCCAACATAGCGAAACCCTGTCTCTACTAAAAATACAAAAATTAGCCAGGCATGGTGGCTCATGCCTATAGTCCCAGCTACTCAGGAGGCTGAGGCATGGCAATCGCTTGAACTGGGGAGGTGGGAGTTGCAGTGAGCCGAGACTATGCCACTGCACTCCAGCCTGGGTGACAGAGTGAGATTCCATCTAAAGAAAAAACAAAAACAAACAAACATTGAATTACAACTGTCACCCAGTACTATCTGCCCCTATTTTCACACCACACCACACACCCTGGCACCCCAGCCTTTCTGGAATGTCCCCTAAAAAGTTGTGAGGACTTGTAAATGGCTAGGCACAAAGGGGAAGATAATGGTGACAATTATTGGATCATTTTGATGTTTGTGTCCTTCTCTCACACCTTTGACTGTTCATCAGGCAGACAGTTCTTATCTTTTCTTCCTTGCTGGTAAGGGCTGCACCCGTGACAGAGAAATGTCAGAAACTCACTATCTCAGCTTCTCTTAAAGCTAGAGTGTCAGCATTGGGACCTTCTCCAATGAGTGGTCATTGAGACCCAAGAACAGATCCAGGAGTGTGGGGGGACTCTGGAAAAGACTTTCTTTCCTAATGAAGAGAGCTCTGCCAACAGAGTCTCTCCTTCCTGCCTTTTGTCACGGGCATGAGGATGTGATGTCTGGAGCTGTGGCAGCCATTTTACGGCCACGAGATTACAAGCCTAAAGGAGAAAGCTGACATATTTTCTTCTTCCTGCTAGAACATAAGCTTAAGGAAGGCAGGAGTTTGGTGTCTGTTTTATTAATCAGTCTATCCCAAGTGTCTTTAATATTACTTGGCTCTCATAGGTGCTCATGAGTTGAATAAATGGATGAGTGAATGAATGCAGAGGGCAGTAGAGAAGAAAGATGGGTCCCTAATGACATAATGTAGGAATCACCAAACCACAGTACTTCCCTCTTTTGGGGCTTCTTATTATGTGAAATAATACACGTCCTTATTGCTTAATCCACTTTGAGTTGGGCATTTTGTTACTGATAAAATTTTCTAGTGTAATTCCTTTTCTAGAGTGCTCAATTTCCAAAGTATTCCCTGGATTGACTTTCTATAACCACCCCTGAGTATCTTGAGGAATCTCAGAGCTGGATTGGCACGTGGGCATCATTACGTTTCAATCCTCCCATTTTACAGGTAGAGAAACTGAGGTCCAGAAAAAGTACAAATGACCTTTACACAGGTCACTCAGAAAATGCTGAAGACTAAAATGTCTGTCCGTTGATGTGTCGTCCATTTCAATGACTACCATGCCCACAATCTTCTTAGGGGCCCTGCCCTGCCCCACTGCTATGGATGAAGGGGTGGCTGGGGGATCCATGTTGCACTCTGTGGGCCCACCTTTCAGACTGGAGACAGAGTCTGCATCTGACCCTAGGGCAGCTAACCAGGTTTTTTCTGTAGGGGCTATGAACTAAGAAAACCCAGTAACTGGAGCCAATTATGGGGGAGAGAAGAGATGCTTTGATAGGCAACAGGCAGTCAATGTAATGAGAAAACAGAGGTGGGATGAGAAGAAAGAGACCATGAAAGACACATAACTAGGGGAGAAGGGATAGAGACCCCACAGGCAGCTGCTTCTGCCCTGACATTTTCCAATTTAAATTCATGGATATTCTTTTGATAACTGATATGGCCTGGCCCTGTGTCCCCACCCAAATCTCATCTTGGATTTTAATTTGAATCATAATCCCCACGTGTTGGGGGCGGGATCTCATGGGAGGTGATTAGATCATGGGGGCAGTCCCCGCATGCTATTCTCGTGATAGTAGTGAGTTCTCACAAGATCTGATGGTTTTATAATTTTCCCCCTTCAGTCTGACCTTCTCCTTTCTGCCGCCCTGTGAAGGACACGTTTGGTTTCCCTTCTACCATGATCGTAAGTTTTCTGAGGCCTCCCCAGCCATGCTGAACTATGAGTCAATCAAAGCTCTTTCCTTTATAAATTACCCAGTCTCGGGTAGTATCTTTGCAGCAACTTGAGAATGGACTAATACAATAACCCACCTCCAGTTTCTACCCTGGCCAAGAAGCAGCTCCAGTTTGTTCTCCACAAAGAGCCAGAATGATCTCCTTTGTGCATGAACCAGATCTGGCTGAAAAACCTCCAATGACTTCCCAAATTCTCAGAGAAAACAAACAAGTGTCCAGATCTATGGGTCTTCTTTCAGCTCCTGGAGAGCGTCCAGCATGCTCCCATCTCAGCACTTGGCACTTGACCTCCTCTCTGTCTGGAACATCAGTGCCCCAGATGTTCATGGGGCTGGCCACTTTTTTTTTTTTTTTTTTTTTTTTGAGATGGAATCTCCTTCCATCACCCAGGCTGGAGTGCAGTGGTGTGATCTTGGCTCACTGCAACTTCCGCCTCCCAGGTTCCAGTGATTCTCCTGCCTCAGCCTCCGGAGTAGCTGGGATTACAGGTGTGCGACACCACGCCCAGCTAGTTTTTGTATTTTTAGTAGAGACAGAGTTTCACCATGTTGGCCAGGCTGGTCTCAAACTCCTGACCTCAAGTAATCCACCTACCTCAGCCTCCCAAAGTGCTGGGGTTACAGGCATGAGCCACCGTGCCCTGCTTGGGGCTGGCCACTCTTTATCCCCTTAGTCTCAAATGCCACCTCCTCAGCAAGGCCCTTTGTGTTTGTTACAGTGGCTGCTGTAACAAATCACTGAGAGTCTAGTTGCTTAAACCAACACAGATTTGTTCTCTTGTAGTTTGGGAGGTCAGAAGTCCTAAAGATCTCACTGGGCAGAAATCAAGGTGGTCGGCAGGGCTGGTTCCTTCTGGAGGCTCTAGGGGAGGGTCCATTCCCATGTCCTCCTGCCTTCCAGAGGTTGCCCATATTCCTCGGCTCATGCCCCTTCCTTCATCTTCATTATTATTATTATTATTGTTAGAGATGGGGTCTTGCTCTGTTGCTCAGGCTGGAGTGCAGTGGTGCAATCACGGCTCACTACAGCCCTGAACTCCCGGGCTCTAGTGATCCTCCTACCTCAGTCTCCTGAGTAGCTGGGACTATAGGCACACACCACTACACCTGGCAAATTAAAAAAAATTTAATGTTGCCCAGGTTGGTCTTGAACTCCTGGCCTCAAGCCATGCCCCTGCCTTGGCCTCCCAAAGTGCTGGGATTACAGGCATGAGCCACCAGGCTCATCTTCCTCTGTCTTCAAAGCCAGCATAGCATCTTCCAGTCTCTCATTCTGATCTTTCTGCCTCCCTCTTATAAGGACCCTTCTGATCATATTGGGTCCACCCAGATAATCCAGGATCATCTCCCTATCTCAAGACCCTTAATCACATCAGCAAAGCCCCCTTGCTATAGAAGGTAACATATTCACAGGCTCCGGAAATTAAGATGGCATTTCGAGGTGGGAGGGAGGCATTATGCTGCTTCCCATACTCTCCTTGATCATCCAATGTAGAGACCCCCCCCCACCAACTCACGACATTTCTTCTCTTGCCTTATGCCCTGCTCTCATTGTGTTCATGTCACTTACATAATTACTATGGCGCATACAAGTTTATCTCTCTCTCTTTTTTTTTTTTTTGAGCTGGCATCTTACTCTGTCACCAGGCTGGAGTGCAGTGGTGTGATCTTGGCTCACTGCAATCTCTGCCTCCCAGGTTCAAGCGATTCTCCTGCCTCAGTCTCCTGAGTAGCTGGGATTATAGGTGCATGCCACCATGCCCAGCTAATTTTTGTATTTTTAGTAGAGAGGGGGTTTCACCATGTTGGCCAGGATGGTCTCGATCTCCTGAACTTGTGATTCGCCCGCTTCCGCCTCCCAATTATCTCTCTCCCTTTGTTGTCTGTCTTCCACTCCTGGAATGTGAGCTCTACAAGGCAGGAACTTTTTGGTCTGTTTGGCCCAATGCCTTATCCCCAGCACATTGAGCCATTCCTGGTGCAAAATAGCCACTTGGGGTCGGGTGTGGTGGCTCACGCCTGTAATCCCAGCACGTTGGGAGGCTGAGGCGGGCAGATCACTTGAGGTCAGGAGTTCGAGACCAGCCTGGCCAACATGGTGAAACCTGGTTTCTACTAAAAATACAAAAACTAGTTGGGGCGTCGTGGCGGACACCTGTAATCCCAGATACTTGGGAGGCTGAGGCAGGAGAATCGCTTGAACCTGGGAGGTGAAAGTTGCAGTGAGCCGAGATTGTGCCACTGCACTCCAGTGTGGTTAACAGAGTGAGACTCCATCGTAAATAATAATAATAATAATAATTAATAAATAAAAATAAAAAATAGCCACCTGGCCAATATTTATGAAGAAGGTGAAAAGTAGTCCGACTGGACCTCTCTTTCTCACAACCCAAGTGACCTCATAGACAAAACACATGAGCCTGGAGGCGGAGATGTGACTTGTTCACAGCCACCCTGCACAGGGAGGAGACATAGGAAGATTCCACTTCTCAGTTTATTTCTGGGACTAAATTTGGGTCAGAGCTGCAGAGAAGGGATGGGCCCTGAGCTTGAGGATGAAAGTGCCCCAGGGAGGTTGAGATGCAACCCCCGCCCTGGACAGTTTTGGAAATTATTCCCAGGGTTCAACTAGAGAGACAGGGTCAGCCCACTGTGGGGGAAGCGGACTCTGAGTCCAGGAGACATGGGGTCAGGGGCTGGAGAGATGAACATTCTCAACATCTCTGGGAAGTAATGAGGTTCTGAAAGGAGTGTCAGGGCTGTCCCTGCAGCAGGTGGGGATGCTGGTGTGCTGAGTCCTGGGATGACTCAGGAGTTGGCCTGGATGGTTTCCTGGATCCACTTAGTGAACTTGCAGAGGTTGGTGTAGACACCCGGTCTGTTGGGCTTGGCACATGGGTAATCTCCCCAGGACACGAGTCCCTGCAGGGAGCCGTTGCAGACCACAGGCCCCCCAGAATCACCCTGCAGGAGAGAAAGGGAGGCACAAGAGAGGCAGAGGTTTGGCAAGGTGGGCAGAAGGAGACACGAGAGACCCAGAGACGCCCACAGATGGAGAAGGAGATGGAGACAGACACACAGAGATGGAAAGTACAGAGATGAAGAAATGCAGAAAAAGACAGAGATGGAGACGCAGGCAAAAAGAGAGAGAAGGAGAATGTTATTAATATTTCACTCCAAATCCAACTTTTTTTTTTTTTTTTTTGAGATGGAATCTCACTCTGTCGCCCAGGTTGGAGTGCAGTGGCCTGACCTCAGCTCACTGCAGCCTCCATCTCCCGAGTTCAAGCAATTCTTCTGCCTCAGCCTCCCAAGTAGCTGCGACTACAGGCGTCCATCACCACACCTGGCTAATTTTTTGTATTTTTTTTGTAGAGATGGGGTTTCACCATGTTGGCCAGGCTGGTCTCGAACTCCTGGCCTCAAGTGATTCGCCCACCTCAACCTCCAAACTGTTGGGATTACAGGCGTGAGCTACCATGCCCGGCCTCCAAGTTCAACCTTTAGACCCCATTTGTCACTCTCCACTCCATCTTCCTCTTCCAGATTCCTGTTGTCCACACATCATTTCGGGGGGTCTGTGACCCTTCCTCTCCACATCTCGAATCTTTGTCTCTACTTTCTGTTCCAGCCTGTCTCCCTCACTGTGTATCTCTCCGCCTCCCTTTCTCTCTCACTCTCCCCTCCAGCCTGTGCAGGCTTTATTTCTCTTACTGGACACACACCTTCCTTCCTCATTCTCCACCAACCCATCCTTATACCGCCCTTCTGCAAAAATACAGTTCTCAGCCCCTGGATGAAGGCTTCTCGATCTGGGCTTTGTGGGCATCTGAAGCTGGATAATGGTTTGTTGTGGAGGCCTGCCCTGTGCATCATAGCACGTTGAGCAGCACCCTTGGCCTCTACCCACTAGATGCCAGTAATGCCCCTCCATAGAGTTGTGACAACCAAAAATGTCTCCTGGTATTGCCAACGTCTCCTAGGGGCAGAATCACTCCTAATAGAAATCCATTCGCTTGGACTAATTTGTGTTTCCTGTCCTCAATTCTCCATACCTCCCTATAATTACCCTCCTATAATAATAATAATAATACTCACTGCTCTTCAACAGTCATTTTTTTCCTCTTTTCCTTCCTTCCTTCCTTTCTTCCTTCCTCCTTCCTTCCTTCCTCTCTTTTCTTTCTTTCTTTGTTCTTTCTTTCTCTTTCTTTCTTTCTTCATTCTCTTTCTTGCTCCTTTCTTTCTCTCTCCTTCCTTCCTTCCTTCTTCACTTCCTCCCATCCTCCCTTCCTCCCTTCCTCTTTTCCTCTCTTTCTTTCTGACAAAAAGGTCTGCTTTGTCACCCAGGCTGCTGTCTGGAGTGCAGTGGTGCAGTCATGGCTTACTGCAGCCTCAAACTTTTGGGCTCAAGCAATTCTCCCACCTCAGCCTCCCAAGTAGCTGGAACTACAGGTGCAAGCCACCACACCCGGCTAATTTTTTTTTTTTTAAATTTACTACATATTTATCTATCTCTTTATTGCCTGTCTTCCACTTGGGGAACATAAGGTCCATGTGGCAGGAAGTTTTTGGTCTGTTTTGCCCGATGCCATATCCGCAGCACCTGGAACCATTCCTGGTGCAAAATAGCCACTCGGCTAATATTTATGAAGAAAATGAAAAGTAGCTTGAGTGGACCTCTGTTTGAGGTGGAGAGAAATATCTATCTCCCAGCTGGGCACGGTGGCTCACACCTGTAATACCAGCAATTTGGGAGGCCGAGGCAGGCAGATCACTTGAGGTCAGGAGTTCAAGACCAGCCTGGCCAACATGGTGAAACCCCATCTCTATGGGAAAAAAAAAAAAAAAAATAGCCGGGCATGGTGGTGGGTGCCTGTTATCCCAGCTACTTGGGAGGCTGAGGTGGAAGAAATGCTTGAACCCAGGAGGCGCATGCTGCAGTGAGCTGAGATGGTGCCACTGCACTCCAGCCTGGGTGACAGAGTGAGACTCCATCTCAAAAAAAAAAGAAAAGAAAAGAAATAAATATGTACATACTACAATAATGATGTAAGTGGTATGAATAAAATCTACTAAAATAAAAACAATTAGTATTTTTATTTTTTTAATTTTTAGTTGCCCAGGCTGGTCTTGAACTCCTGAGCTCAAGTGATCTTCCCACTTCAGTCTCCCAGAGTGCTGGGATTACTGGCATGCGCCATTGCACTCGGCTTCATCTCTTACTTATATGCATGCAAAATATGAATTACAGAGTCCTGGTATCAATTATTAGGAAAGCCAAGACATGCCTTTTTCTCAGTAGCAGATACTGTTTCAAGGCAAACAAGCTTAGCTGCCTGGACCTCTAAATTTCAACTTTCTTGTGGTTTAATTTCTCTCATTATTTTTTAAATTTAATATCTCTGCAGAGTTTCTTTTGAGAGGCTGTTAGTTAACTGCTCTGAGCCTTGGCTCCTTGTCTGTAAAATAGGGCCAATAATAACAGGTAAATGAGTTAACGAGTTGAGGCATGCAAACCACTTAAAACAGTGTCCAGCAATTAGCCAGATGCTATTATTTTTATACTATTAGTATTAGTATTGTTGTAGTTGTTATTATTTCTTGCTTGTAGCTTTTAGTGGCCACACCCAGACCACACACCGGTATGAAAAAACAAACAAAAAAACACCTTGAGGTCTGGAAAAACAAGATACTAACCTTGCCTACAGAAAGGCTAAATAGTTTTAAATGCCACCACTCGAATGAGATGTGCTTTCTTTTTTTTTTCTTTCTTTTTTTTTTTTGAGACGGCATCTCACTCTGTTGCCCAGGCTGGAGTGCAGTGGCGCAATCTCGGCTCACTGCAAGCTCCGCCTCCGGGGTTCACGCCATTCTCCTGCCTCAGCCTCCCCAGCAGTTAGGACTACAGGCGCATGCCACCACGCCCGGCTAATTTTTTGTATTTTTAGTAGAGACGGGGTTTCACCGTGTTAGCCAGGATGGCCTCATCTCCTGACCTAGTGATCCACCCGCCTCGGCCTCCCAAAGTGCTGGGATTACAGGCGTGAGCCACTGCGCCCGGCGGAGATGTGCTTTCTTCTGTTAAAAGTTTTCCCCCTCGCAACCCACCCCTACACCCAGGGCACAGAGAAGAAATGGGGAGAGCTGGGAAGGTGTTGCGTTTGTCAGGTTTGTACAATCTGGGGGGAGCTTTTCATAGCCACGGGACTGGAGTACTCCTGAATCCCCAGCTTCCTAACTACTGTTGAAACGCACACCCTGCTAATGAGAGCTTGTTAACTTACGTCCTTCTGGATTCCTTGGGAGCCTGAATACAGAAGAGGGTGCTGGTTGATGTAACAGTTTGATTTTAAATTCTGTCTTCCTCAACAGATACAGCTTCCATTAGAACATAGGGAAGCTCTGTGTTGGTGACCAAGAAATACTTGCAGAACATTCACCCCTGCCTACACCTCCAGCCTCACTTCCTACTGTTCCCCCTACTTTTGTTCTCCAGTCGCATTGGTTTCCTCTTCTTCTTTGAATCAGCCAAACTCCTTTCTGCCTCAGGGCCTTTGCATGTGCCTTTTCTTTCCCCTTAAACTTCACGAGTTTAGCTTCTTTGTGTCATCCATTCTCTGCTCAAATGCCACCTCTCCAAGGAGGCTCCCCTGACCACCTTTTTGAATATTGGCCCTTATTGTTTACTATCCTAAAACCATGTTTTATTTTGGGGTTAACCCTTACCACTCTCTGAAATTGCCCTATTTATGCAGATTCTTGACCACAGAGTTTTTTATTTTTTAACCTTGTTCCTCCAGCCCTTCCAGCAGCTTTGTAATTAATCCCCTGTATTAAATATTCTCTTGTAAAAATACCTACCAGGTTTCTCTTTTCCTTCCTCAAGATATTTTACCAGCACTTGCTAGAAAACTGTCATATTACAGATTTTGTTGAAACAAGACACTTAACTACCACATGCCTGAAAACTGCCAAAACTGACATCTGTAACATGGAGTGCCCCTATTAGATATGGTATCTTTATGCAGTGCACACCCTGCCCAACCATAGAAAACAGCCTTGATCTTTCCCTCTAGACCCGTGCCATCCAATACAGTAACTGCTAGCCACATGTGGCTACTGAGCACCTGAAATGTAGCTAGTCCAAATTGAGATGTGTTGTCAGTATAAAATATATACTCACTTTCAAAGACTTAATATGAAAACAAGAAAAGAATGTAAAGTATCTCATTCATAATTGTTTTATATTAATTACACTTTGAAATGATTGTATTTGGGATACATTGGGTTATTAAAGTTAACTTCACCTGTTTCTTTTTTACTTGTTCTTTTTTTTTCTTTTCGAGACAAAAGTGTCACTCTGTCTCCCAGGTTGGAGTGCAGTGGCATGATCTCAGCTCACTGCAACCTCCACCTCCTGGGTTTAAGTGATTCTTGTGTCTCAGCCTCCTGAGCAGCTGAGATTACAGGTGCCCGCCACCACGCCTGGCTAATTTTTGTATTTTTTTGTAGAGATGGAGTTTCGCCATGTTGGCCTGGTTGGTCTCGAACTCCTGACCAGAGGTGATCCGCCCGCCTCAGCCTCACAAAGTGCTGGGATTACAGGCATGAGCCACCGCGCCCAGCCTTTTTTACTTGTTTTAATGTGGCTGCTAGAAAACTGGAAATGACATAAGCAGCTCAGCATTGTTTCTACTAAACACTGCTCTGTGAGAACGGGGTCCTGACTGTCTTGGCAATTGCTGGATTCTCAGAATTTGGCAACGCTCCATGTTATCGAGTTGGCACTCAGTGTGTATCTGCTGAATAAAGAGAGAGGTGTCCTCACCTGGCAGGAGTCTCTACCTGCTTTGTCACCGGCGCAGAACATGGTGTCATCTATCTGTCTCGGGTAGGCATCCTTGCACCTTTTCTGACTTAGCACACTGATGTTCAAGCACTGGAGGACCTTAGGGAAGTGCACTGTCAAACAGGAACACAGTGAGAGGTGGAGAAAGATGGAAGGCGGCAGAGATGGGTCGGTATCAAGAAGAACCTGGACACTCACCTTGGGGGCTCTTGGTTGTTCCCCAGCCAGATACCAAGCACTTTGTCCCAGCAGAGGGACAATGAGAGGAGACGTTGATGGGTCTGACATCTTTAGTGGAACGAATTCTTCTGTTCAGTTTGATGAGCATGAGGTCATTAGAATGGCTAGGGTGGGAGTAGCCAGGGTGGGGGATGGATTTGATCCCCTGGAACATCTGCTGCCCAGATTCATAAACTGGTGACAGGGAGTAGTGGCCGAGACGGACTCTGAAAACTCTGAGGAAGATGGGGCAGGTCACCACCAATCTCGATCTCTATCTCCATGTCCAGTGCCAATCCCAACCCCACACCCAGCCCCAGCCGCACCCCCATCCCCACCCCCAGTCCCCAAACTATCCTCAACTCCATCTTGGTCTCCAATCCCATGCCTGTCCACATCCCAGTCACAATTCCAAAACCATTCCGTTCCCAACCCTAATTCTTTCCCTACCCAGAAGCCATCACCATATGCATTCTCAAGCCCAAATCCAACCATCTCCAACCCCACCCAAAACTCCAATCCCCATCCTTCATTCTATATCTGCTCCCAATCCCAACCCTATCTCCATGCCATCTTTATTTCCACCCCAGCCTGATTTTCACCCACCCCCCAATTCTAAAGCCAATCCCCATTCCACCTCCATCCCAAACCATTCAACAAACATACACTCCTAACCCCAAATCCAACCCATCCTTAGCTCCTTCCCATTCCCTACCACAAAAATCTCCCCTCTCCAACCTCATCCTCCTACCTCGCTCCCCGGCAAAACTCCACCCTTAGTCCTATCCCCAACTCGACCTCCTCCTGCTCCCACATCCCCAACCCATCCCCACCAGCCCTCACCTCCATGCCCCCCAACCCCACTTCCCCGTCCCCACCAGCCCTCACCTCCATGCCCCCCAACCCCACTTCCCCGTCCCCACCAGCCCTCACCTCCATGCCCCCCAACCCCACTTCCCCGTCCCTACCAGCCCTCACCTCCATGCCCCCCAACCCCACTTCCCCGTCCCCACCAGCCCTCACCTCCATGCCCCCCAACCCCACTTCCCCATCCCCACCAGCCCTCACCTCCATGCCCCCCAACCCCACTTCCCCCTCCCCACCAGCCCTCCTCTTGGAACTCCCACTCACTTTTTCCTGCAGTGGGCGGCCGTGAGCAGCCACTGTGGATGCACCAACACCGCCCCGCAGTAGAGCTGGTTGGGCCTTAGCAACAGCGCAGCCTGCCACGGCTGAGTGTGCTCATCACAGTCGGACCCATTGATGATGCGGCTGCTGCTGTCATCCGACCGGGCGTCTTCCTCGGCCCCAGCTCCCGGGTCCTGGTTGCTCCCAGAGGGCACGGTGTTAGAGGGGTTGTCACAGGAGACATCATTGTTGGCGAGAACATGCTCTGGGAACGGAAAATGGGTTGGGCGGGGCTCAGAGGCGGGGCTTGGGCTGGGGGTGGGTTTCAGACTCAAGAGGCCACACCGGCTGGAGGGTGGGTGTCTGACCCTCTGAGGGCGCGGGGCCAGGGCTTAGGGGCGGGGCCTGGAGAATGAGAGTGGCATCGCTCAAGACCAGGCTCAAGCTCAAGGACAGAGCCCAGGCTCAGGTAGGGTTACTGGACTCTAACTGGACCTCACAGATTCCTGGAATTGGCTAGAACTAAATGGGAGGGTAAAATTGGGTACAGGATTCCTGGACAAGCTCAGGGGTAGAGCCAAAGCTGTGGGGGCTGGAGCCTGGGGATGGGAGGGAGACCAGGGCTTTAGGGATGGAACTAGTCTCAAGAAGTGGGGTCAGGCCTCAGTGAGTGGGGTCAGGGCTGGAGGCAGGAAGGGGTTTGGAATTGACTTGGTTAGGGCCAAGGCCAGGGTTACATGTTAGAGTCTCCTATAAAGAACTCTGACTTTGGACTGGAGGCAGTGGCTCACGCCTGTAACCCCAGCACTCTGGGAGGCCGAGGTGGGAGGATCACCTGAGGTTGGGAGTTCGAGACCAGCCTGGCCAACAAGGTGAAACCCTGTCTCTACTAAAAACACAAAAATTAGCCAAGCGTGGTGGTGCGCACCTGTAATCCCAGCTACTCAGGAGGTGGAGGCACGAGAATCACTTGAACCCGGGAGGCAGAGGTTGCAGTGAGCCGAGATCACGCCACTGCACTCCAGCCTGGGAGAAAGAGCAAGACTGTCTCCAAGAAAAAAAAAAGCTCTGACTTTGAAGGGGGTTCTAGAAGGTACCCAGAGAATGGGGGTGGAGCCTGGCCCAAAGGGGTGTGGCCTGAGGCGGGGTCGACTAGAGTCTGGCCTAGGGGCGTGGTTGAGGAAAGGAGGTGGGGTCAGAGCTCATGGGCGGAGCTAAGGTTCCGAAAGCAGGACCAGGAAAGAAGGGCTCAGCTTAGGGGGCCACGTGGAGGAGAAGAGCAGGCCTAGGTTTCTGAATTCTCAGATGAAAACATGCCTTCTCAATCCTGTCAATCCCCTCCTCCCACACACAGACCTACAGACTACATACATGCCCCACTCCATCATCAGTCCTCCCGTGCCCATTCACTAGTTCTTATCCCTTTTTTTTTTTTTTTTTCGAGACGGAGTTTTGCTCTTGTTGCCCAGGCTGAAGTGCAATGGCGCGATCTCGGCTCACCACAACCTCCACCTCCCGGGTTCAAGCGATTTTTCTGCCCCAGTCTCCTGAGTAGCTGGGATTACCGGCACGCGCCACCACACCGGCTAATTTTTTGTATTTTTAGTAGAGACAGGGTTTCTCCATGTTGGTCATGCTGGCCTCGATCTCTCGACCTCAGGTGATCGGCCTGCCTCGGCCTCCCAAAGGGCTGGGATTACAGGCGTGAGCCACCGCGCCCGGCCTGGTTCTTACCCTTGCTGATGGCCCTGGCACCACCATCATTCACGAACTCACCCCAAGAACCACGCGCACAACAGCAGTAACAGCCAAGCACGCACGCAGTTCTGCAGACACGCACATGTTGCCTCCACAGGTGCAGCTAACAGTACAGCTCTGTCTCCAGGTACACACGCTCCTGGGCAGCCTTGCGGGATCGCACACCCTCATCCACAGTGTCTCAGTGCCACGCACAGATGCCGTGTGTGCACAGATGTTCAGACTGCCACATACTCTTCTGCACACAGGCACACACTGCAAGTCAGTCACCTAGCACCCATCTCCCAGAGACAGCTACCCCTGCACCCTCTATCCCTCCAGGCAGAGACAGAAACTCCAGACACACAGCTGCACCATCACACATACAGTAGCATTTACACGGCCTCACACAGACACACACAGTCACATACAGTCATCCCTACATAGAGCTTCAGGTAGTCACACGGTCACAAATATAGGCATCCATAATGTCACACTCAGCCACAATCACATAATCGCCTGCAAACACACAGTCACACCTGTCCACGGTGATGACCACTTTTGTTGCACACAATCCCGGGACCTCAGGGACAGGAACTGCAGATACCTGCAGTCATATACAATGCCAAGTCACCACACACAGCCAAACACACAGGAAACACCCCCAGTGCTACATGCATTCACCCACATAGCTGTGGAGCCACACGCAATCTTAAATGCACACACAATCAGAAAACCACACATACAGCCTCAAAGGGTCAGTGCCACCTGCTGCACAGTCACTTGACATGGGAAAGGGCATCCCCCTCCCCGACACACATCGTGGCAATCACAGAGCCACACACAGTCACACAACCACAAATACAGACAGAGACTCACATTCACCCGGTCCCGGAGTCATGCCCAGGCTCACACAGTTCCCCAGGGGACAGGCACTCTAGTGCCACAGAGGCAGTCCTCCCAATCCCACACCCCTCCTACCCCAGAGTTCTGGTTACCTGTAGCCCCCAGAAGCAAGGCTGTGATCAGAGCACAGAGAACCCACATCCAGGGGGGTCTTGCTGTAGCCATGGCTGCTGCACCTGGATGGGGAATGTCAGAGGGTTGGGAGGCCCAGGCGATCTGGGGAGCCCTTAACCCACTTCCCCTTCTTCCCCTACCTTATTTCCCCAGGTAGAGAGGAACCACAAGGACGGGCCACCATCAGCACTGTGCTGAGACCCAGGCACTATGGAATTCAGAAGATAGGAGTCTAGCAGCCTCCAGACAGGGCAAGGAGGGGACAGAGAAAGATGTGGGTGCAGGAGGCACAGACACCTCTCCTTCCCTGCCTGCTGAGCCACCCTCCCCAGGTCTCACCTGCCCTGTCCCCCAGGTAGGGGGTGGGGGATTTGCTCCCAGCTCAGCCGCAGACTTCTCAGGCCTGTGCCTTCCTGGCCGTCTCCTCCTGGGCTCTGGGCACCAGGCCTGAGTTATAACCACCCACTGCTCCCTGGGGCACATTCCCGGGCAATGAGGTGCTTATCGGGCCTTAGCAATAGCTCCTCCTGCTCCCCCTATCTCCACCCCCAGAGCACCCCCCACCCAGTCCGGAATGTCACTCCCTACCTCCCTGGCCTGGAGAATGGGGAGGGGTCTCGGGAAGCCAGGCCAGCCCCTTTCCTGCCTCCCCCAGCCTTAAGGATCTGGCTTCTCACCAACTCTGGGTCACTATTCTTGGCGCCTGGATTGCTTGCTTTCTTCTCTGCATTTTGCTCATTCCACCACTGTCTGTTCCCCCTCAATACTCCTCTTTCCATCTTTGTCTCTGGTTATTTTTCAGAGTCTTCTTCCATCTCTCTGTGGTTCTCCCTCGGCTATCTTTCTGAGTATCTCTCAATATCTTGTGTCTCTCTCCACCCCTCTCTCTCTTTCTGTCCCTCCCTCTCACCTCTCTGTCTCTCTGTCTCGCTCTCTCTGTCTTTTTCTCTCTCTGTCTCTCACTCTCTCTCTCTCTCTCTCCTCTTGTCTGTCTCAGGAGCCTTGTTTTTTTCTCCTTGGGCCACAGGTGTTTCTGTCTCCCTGTTCCTCCCTCTCTGTCTTTCTATGCCTCTGTGATTCTTTCTTTTTTAAAGGTTCTGAATGATTTGTCAAATATACCTTAGAGTTCTCAGCCCATTTATTTTCCTTTATTTCACTTCTGCTCTATTTGTTGACAGCATTTTTTTTTTTAGGTGTAACTAAGGTACAACAAACTGCTTGTTCGTTTGTTTATTTATTTATTTATTTGAGACAGAGTCTTGCTCTGTCACCCAGGTTGGAGGGCAGTGATGTGATCTCAGCCCACTGCAACCTCTGCCTCCAGGGTTCAAGTGACTCTCATGCCTCAGCCTCCAGAGTAGCTAGGATTACAGGTGTGCCCCACGACACCCGGCTGAATTTTTTTTTTTTTTTTTTTTTTTAGTAAAGACAGGGTTTCACCATGTTGGCCAGGCTGGTCTCGAACTCCTGGCCTCAAGTGATTCACCCACCTCTGCCTCCCAAAGTGCTGGAATTATAGGCATGAGCCACTATGCCTGGCCCAAACTGCATATTTAAAGGGTAGAGTCTGATGGCTTTAGGTACTTGTCACATCATCAGCATAATCAAGAGGATGATCATAGACACCACCCTGAAAACTGTGCTTCTGCCCCTTTGCGTGTATCTGGGACTCTCTGTTAATCTCTCTTTCTTTACACCTCTGTGTCTCCCTTTGTGTCTTTCTCTATCTTCTCTTTTCTCTCTGACTCTGTGTGTCCCTGTGTCCCAGGCTCTCTGTGTGGTTTCTGTAGTTGTATTATTCTGTCTCCCTCTCTCTCTCTCTCTCTCTTTCTTCCCCACCCCTTCCTCCTTCCCTGTCTTTCTGCCTCCCACTCCCTGCATGTTAAGCAGGGGAGACTCAAGCCGCTTTGTGGAGGGAGCCCTCAACTCCTTCTCTTGCCTTCACTCTGGGCCCAGGCCATGGAGCACAAAGAGGCAGGGACCCAGTCTGGGAATCCGCAGGTGCCGTGGCCCGGCTGGTGTGGCCAGGCATGGGTGAGATAGTTGGGCAGGGCTACTTGTTGTTGGGAAAATAGATCAAGAGGCCAGGAAAGGGGCAGACAGCTTGGGAAATGGGCATTGGGTGGGGAACCCGAAAGGTGGCTTCTCCCTCCCCTCTTCTGAGCCATCCGAGGCCACCTCTCCTGACCTCGTCTCTACGCCAGCCTTTCTTTCCATCTGCCGCCAGCTCTTTGCATCTGTCTTCATGTCTCCTTGTCTCTGTCCTCACTAGGAAGTAAGAGCTAATGAAACATTCATCTGTGATGTGCCAGACTCAGGTGTCCGTGAACAAAATGACAAAGACGCCTGAAGATGCTGCCTTCTTTGAGCCCTCATTCCTTGAGGGCAAAAAAACAACCGAGCTGCGTTGCTCACATCTATAATTCTGTTAAAGGGGAGATTTTAGAGCACTCAAGACTGATTTTAGTGCACAGGGAAAAAACCAAAAACCCCAAAATAACAAAAACCTATTCTGAGGTTTATTTTGATTATGAGAATTAATATTTCATTCATTAAAGTGACAAAACCGTGGCCGGGCGCAGTGTCTCACCCCTGTAATCCCAGCACTTTGGGAGGCCAAGCTGGGCAGATCACCTGAGGTCAGGAGTTTGAGACCAGCCTGGCCAACATGGTGAAACCCTGTCTGCACTAAAAATACAAAAATTAGCCAGGCATGGTGGCAGGTGCCTATAATCCCAGCTACTCAGGAGGCTGAGGCAGGAGAATCCCTTGAACTTGGGAGGTGGAGGTTGCAGTGAGCTGAGATCACGCCACTGCACTCCAGCCTGGGTGACAAGAGCGAAACTCCATCTCAAAATTAATTAATTAATTAATTAATAAAGTAACAAAACCAGCGACCTACTTCTTCCTTAGTCTTTTAAGTTGTTTGCAACCCATTTTGGTCTAGATAAATCTTTTTTTCTTTCTTTCTTTTAGCCATCAGTTGCTTTTAAGTTTTTTTTTTTTTTTGAGACGGAGTCTCACTCTGTCGCCCAGGCTGGAGTGCAGTGGTGTGATCTCGGCTCACTGCAACCTCCGCCTCCTGGGTTCAAACGATTCTCCTGTCTCAGCCTCCCTCCTGCGTAGCTGGGACTACAGGAGGCACACCGGCTAATTATTTTTTTGTATTTTTAGTGGAGACGGGGTTTCACCATGTTAGCCAGGAAGGTCTCCATCTCCTGACCTCGTGATCTGCCTGCCTCAGCCTCCCAAAGCGCTGGGATTACAGGCGTGAGCCCCCGCGCCTGGCCTATGGGGTCCTCATAATAATGCTTGGTCCTATTCACAAACTTAAGTTAATTAAACACCTTCAGACATTTTAAACTATGTTTCTAAAACGAACACATTCAATCTCTTCTGGAAGTCCCTTGATTTTTAGGCACCACTTCCAAAGCATTGAAGTGAGTTTGTACATCTGAGTGTATTACACTCATAAATATGACCTGTGTTGCATTCTTTCAGATATCCCAATGCTGGATATTAACTTGGTGTAACTCCGTCTTAAAAAATCACGGCTCAATTATTACACATTTAAAGCTGAAGTCACAAGGCTTTCCCTATAACAGGTGAAATTCTCTTAGACACACAAGCACGTAAAATACCAAAAGTGTAGAGATTCTGCTTCAGAAAAATAAAATTCATAAGAAGGGTTGGATGTCTAAACATTTTAATGCTCAGTTCCAAAACATATCAGAATTACAAGAAGACTTCAGTACAGAAGAGTGGTTAGGAGCCCAAACTGTGGCACCAGCCCCTAGCATTTAAATTCTGGTGCAGTCACCTACTAGCTGTGAGACTTTGATCACACCGTGGACCCCCTCTGTGCCTTGGTTTCCCTGTCTGTAAAATGGGAACAATAATGGTATCCACCTCACAGGCTGGCGATGAGGATCAAATGAGTTAATATATGTAAGGCACTTAGAATAGTACCTGGTAAGTGCTAATAAGTATATTTTACATTATTATTATTATTGTTGTCATGACTATCATTATTCTTATTGTCCATTCAGAAAGTCAATTTCTGAATTGGCTGAGCCGGACACAGTGGCTCGTGCCTGCCATCCCAACATTTTGGGAGTCTGAGATGCATGGATCACTTGAGGTTGGGAGTTTGAGACCAGCCTGGTCAACATGGCAAAACCCTGTCCTTACTAAAAAAAAAAACAAAAAAAAACACAAAAAATTAACTAGGTGTGCTGGCTCACAGCTGTAATCCCAGCTACTCGGGAGGCTGAGGCAGGAGAATTGCTTGAGCCCAGGAGGCAGAGGTTGCAGTGAGCTGAGATCGTGCCATTGCCCTCCACCCTGGGCGACAGAGTGAGACTCTGAGACTCCGTCTCAAAGAGAAAAAAAGAAAGCCAATTTTCTCTCAATTAACTGCAGCTGATTTTGGTCTGGACCATCATTGGCTGGGTTCCTCTTGATGACCCTGGTGACTTTCACGGCTTTTACGGAGAAGGTTGCTCAAGGGGGGCCCAGGTCATTCACATGACTTCATAATTCCATCAACTCACAACGTCAGCCACTTCCTTCCATCGCGTCCCCGTGATAGAATGTTGCATTTCTTTGATTCTTAAGACAAAGATCATAGGGTCTTTCTAAAGCCCAGATCTGACCACGTCCTTCCTTTTCTCCAGGCCCTCGGGATCGGGTCCAAGTTCTTCTGCCTGGCGCTCAGTGGCATCATCTTCCACTGACCTACATTTCCAGCCATGCCATTCATTTCTCCCACCTCAAACCCCAGCCTCCACCATCCAGGACGATTCACAGGTGTCCTCACACCCCCAGAATTTTCTACATGTTGCTCCTTCTGTGAGAATGCCACCCACCTGAACTTCTCCAAAGGGTGAACTCATATCCAGCCTTCCTTTCCAGCCCTCCCAGGCCCAGCCCCACCTCAACCCTCATCTTCTCTCCCTGCATCATCACCTCAACCTCCTCCCCAGCCCCAGCCTCCAGTGTCTCCCCTCTGGTTCATCCTGCACATGGCCCTAGGGCTGCCCCAGCTCACAGACTTTCCATGGCTCCCCAGTGCCCTCAGGAGAAGGTTCCAGCCTCTCACGCTGGCATTTGAGATCCTTGGGGATCTAATCGCTGCCCTCCTCTCCCATCACCGTTACCCATGCATGGTGGTCTTCCTACCCTCCCACCTTCCTGATTTGGCTGTGACAAAAGTTTAGGCTGGGCGTGGTGGCTCACACCTGTAATCCCAGCACTTTGGGAGGCCGAGTTGGGCGGATCATGAGGTCAGGAGTTCGAGACCAGCCTGGCCAACATGATGACACCCCATCTCTACTAAAAATACAAAAATTAGCTGGGGGTGGTGGCACATGCCTGTAATCCCAGCTACTCAGGAGGCTGAGGGAGGAGAATCGCTTGAACCCAGGAGGTGGAGGTTGCAGTGAACTGAGATGACGCCACTGCACTCCAGCCTGGGTGACAGAGCGAGACTCCATCTTGGGGAGGGAAAAAAAAATTAGGGGCAAGAGCCATCTTTGAGGTCTAGCACAAGGTGGAGGCATCAAGAGTGCCTTCCTGGAGGGGAGGAAAAATCAAATTGGGCTGTAAAGGAGAACTGAGAATATCTAGATTTCAGAAAGGTGGAAGTCAAATCAAAGCAAAAAGCACCACTCATAATAAAATTCATTCTTTATTGAGTGCATGGTGGGCCAGGCGCTATTCTGTGTATGTCATAGGTGTGAAACCTTAAATCTTTCCAACAGCCACTGCCTTATGGAGACTGTGTCATCCTTATCTTCATTTTACAGGTGAGAAATCTGCAGTGAAGAAAGGTACATCCCAAGGGGACACCGATAGTAAGCAGTGGAGCTGGGATTCCAGACACGTGGCCGGGCCTCTGCAGGAAGAAATCAAACGTGTGGAAGGGTCGGGGAGAGGCGATGCCTAGAAGGGATTTTCCCGTATTCTCTTAGTGGTGGGGGTAAGACCAAGGACCCAAGTCCTCACTCATCACATCCTCCCCAGTGATGCAAGGATGGAGCTGGGGTAAAACCAGGGAGAATCAAGGCCCTCACGTCACTGTGTTTATTAAGCATCAGGGTCAGAGCTGGGCAGGAGGGGAGGGGGGCAAGGTCTAGGTGAGAGACGTTCTGGAACCAGCCAGTGGGGTGGTAGGTCGGGAGGTGGATGTCACATGTCAGGGTCACTTGGCCTGAATGGTTTTTTGGATCCAGTTTGTGTATCTGCAGACATTGGTGTAGACTCCTGGCTTCTCCTTTGATCCACAGGGGATGTTACCCCACGACACAAGGCCTCGGAGGTGGTCTCCACACACCAGCGGACCCCCAGAATCACCCTGCAGGAAAGAGGGAGAAAGTCAGATACAGATAGAAACCCAGAGACTGTGTGTGTGTGTGTGTGTGTGTGTGCGTGTGAGAGAGAGAGGTAGAAAGGGACAGAGGTACTTACTGAAAGATGGAGAGAAAGACTCAGGGACAGAGAGACAGAGAGAGAGACAGTAAGACACACAAAGGCATAGAGAGAGAATGGTAGAGAGAGAATAAAGAAGACTCAAAGACACAGATAGGAATGCCAAGATGCAGAGGAACCTAGAGAGCAAGAAAGAAAACAATTTAAGAATGGAGACTGAGAGGTGTGGAGAGAGGCAGAGGTGTAGAGACAGATGGAGAGAGAGAGAAAAGAAGAAGAAGATGAAGACGAAGACGAAGGAGGAGAAGGAGGAAGGGGAGGAGAGGGAGGAGGGGAAGGAGAAGGAGGAGGGGAGGGGGAGGGGGTCAGGGAGAGGGAGGGGGAAGAAGAGGAGGAGGAAAAGAGGGAGTGGAAGAGGAAGAGGAAGAAGGAGGAGGGAGGAGGGGAAGGAGAGGGAGGAGGAGGAGGGGGAGAGGGAGAGGGAGGAGGGGGAGGGGGAGAGGGAGAGGGAGGAGGAGGAAGAGGAGAAGAGGCAGTGGAAGATGAAGAGGAAGAGGAAGAAGGAGGAGGAGGAGGAAAAGAAGATGAATAAGAGGAGGAGGAGAAGAGGAGGAAGAGGAGGAGAAGAGGAGGAGGAGGAAGAGGAGGAGAAAAGGAGGAGGAGGAAGAGGAGAAGGAGGAGGAGAAAAAGGAGAAGGAGGAGGAGGAAGAGGAGGAGGAGGAGGGGGAGGAGAAGGAGGAGGAGGGGGAGGAGAAGGAGGAGGAGGGGGAGGAGAAGGAGGAAGAGGGGGAGGAGAAGGAGGAGGAGGGGGAGGAGAAGGAGGAGGAGGGGGAGGAGAAGGAGGAGGAGGGGGAGGAGAAGGAGGAGGAGGGGGAGGAGAAGGAGGAGGAGGGGGAGCAGGAGGAAGAGGAGGAGGAGGAGGAGGGGGAGGAGGAGGAAGAGGAGGGGGAGGAGGGGGAGGAGGAGATGATAAGACCCAGGTGGGAGAGGTAGGGAAGGCCCAGGGAGAGATATGCCTGGCACTATTCTGTCCAGGGACACCTCTCCACCTCATGTCTTGAGGACAGTCTTGCCCGCCTGCCCTTTCTTTGTGTCCAACTTGCTATGTATCGCTTTCCCTGTCTCTGTCTCTGTTTCTGCCTCTGTCTCCCTCTTGGTTGGTCTCTGCACATCCCTCAATGCACTAGTCATTCTGACATAAAGAGGAGAGCCTGGATGGATGACAATGGAGGAAACCCAAGTTAAAGTACTCAGGAGGGCGTCCCCTTTCCCCAGCTAGTGTCTCCCTCCTCCAGAGCCTGGTTGTTTCTGAGCAGGACTCGTAGGGGCTCTGTTTGAGGAAGGACAGTCCCCTCACACCATCTGCCTCCTTACTGCCTCTCTTTGGTTCTTTTTGTTTTTAGACAGAGTCTGGCTCTGTCCCCAGGCTGGAGTGCAGTGGCGCAATCTCAGCTCCCTGCAGCCTCTGCCTCCTGGGTTTAAGCAATTCTCCAGCCTCAGCCTCCCGAGTAGCTGGGACTACAGGTGTGTCCCACCATGCTTGGATAATTTTTTTTTTTTTTGAGATGGAGTCTTCCTCTGTTGCCAGGCTGGGGTACAGTGGCACGATCTCGGCTCACTGCAACAACCTCTGCCTCCAGGTTCAAGTGATTCTCCTGTCACAGCCTCCTGAGTAGCTGGGACTACAGGCGCCCACCACCA
This sequence comes from Pongo pygmaeus, assembly GCF_028885625.2. Taxonomy (NCBI): domain Eukaryota; kingdom Metazoa; phylum Chordata; class Mammalia; order Primates; family Hominidae; genus Pongo; species Pongo pygmaeus. Next base: position 57,069,827 of record NC_072393.2, read on the forward strand.
TGCCTAGCTAATTTTTGTATTTTTAGTAGGGATGAGGTTTCCCCATATTGGCCAGGATGGTCCTAATCTCTTGATCTGGTTATTCACCCACCTCGGCCTCCCAAGGTGCTGGGATTACAGGCATGAGCCACTGTGCCCGGCCTAATTTTTGTATTTTTAGCAGAGATAGGGTTTCACCATGTTGATCAGGCTGGTCTCGAACTCCTGACCCCAAGTGATCCTCTCGCTTCGGCCTCCCAAAGTGCTGGGATTAAAGGCATGAGCCACTGCGCCTGGCCTCTCTGGTTCTTGATCCCGCCGCCTCCATCCTTGTCTCTGCACTTCCTGTCTCTGCCGACTGTGTCTTTATATCTCTGCATGTCCCTGACTGTGTCTCTGTGTGTTGAACTAAGTCTCTCCTTTTCAGGGCTTGGGTTCTCCCTCAGCCTGTCTCTATCTGTCTCTGTAAAGCTCTCTTTTGGCCTGTGTCTCTCTCTTCCTGTGTCTGGCCATGTTTTTGTGCCTTCGTCCTGTCTCTGGCTGTGTAACTGGCAGATCCGGGTCACCTCACCTGGCAGGAATCCTTCCCGTACTTCTCATCCCCGGCACACAACATGTTCTGGGTTATCTGGCCGGGGTAGGCATGCTCACACTCCTCACGGGGCACCAGGTGGATATATGCACACTGGATGGTGTCAGGGAAATCACCTGTTAGGAGAGAGATGGGCCAGACTCAGCCCAGGCCTTGCACTCCCCATGTCCTCCCCAGCCATCCCCCAACCCCTATAAGTCCTCCATTCCCTATTGGTCCCTCTTTTCTATTGGTTCCCCTCTTCCTTTTTGTCTCTCATTCTTATAACCCTGCCTCCTAATTGGGCCCTCTTTCTATCATTCTTCCCTCCCATTGGCTGTCTTCCTCATTAATAGTCTCTTCTCCAGGAGTCCTCATTTCCTATTGGTTTTCCTTTTCTCTTAGGTCCCTCCTCCACTTTTCTCTCTTCCACTGGTCCCACCTTCTTCAGTAGTTTCAGTTGACCTGGAGGACTCTTCCTCTATTAGGCCCTCCTCTACTGTACCCCTCCTGATCAGTAGTCTATTCTTCATTGGCTACTTCTTGCCCGTTGATTCATCTTGATTGGTCACTGTATGACCATTAGTCTTTTCCTAACTGGCCATGCCCTCTCCCATTGGTTCTTCCTTTCTACTGGTTCTTCATCCAATGGTCCACCTCCGTCATTGGTCCTTTTCTAACTGTCCCCACCCTCCTTCATGGGTCCTCCCTTTCTATTGGCCCTTCATCCAATGGTCTACCTTCCTCATTGGTCCTTTCCTAACTGGCCCTGCCCTCCCTCATTGGCTCTCTTTTCCTATTGGTCTGCTTCCCTCCTTGGTCCTTTTCTAACTGGCCTCACCATCCCCTACTGGCTCTCCCTTCCTATTAGCCCTTCATCCAATGGTCCACCTCCCTCATTGGTCCTTTTCTAACTTGCACCATCCTCCCCCATTGGCTCTGCCTTCCCATTGGCCCTTTATCCAATGGTTCACCTTTCTTATTGGCCCTTCACACACAGGCTCACCTTCATGGTTCCTGCTGATCTATTGGACCTGTTTTTTCCTCTAGTGACCATTGATCCTTTCCCCTTAGTCCCTCTTCCATCAGCTCTACCCCCATTCACTGTCCCAATTCACATCCTTCAGTTGGCTTTTGTGCTTTATTGGTTTCTCTTCTTCCATCAGTTCCTTCTCCATTATTCCCTCCTGCTCTTCAATGAATCCTGATCAGTCCCCTTTGACCTTTGGCCTCCTTCCTGATTAGCATCTCCCCACTGACCTTCCCTCTTTATTGAACCTTCATCTTATGTTCCATCTCTCCCATGCTATTCACCCATTGGTCTACATTTTCCACTTGCTGTTCACTCACTGGCCCAGCTCCCAAATTCACTCTCCCTCCCCCTTGACGTTTCTCCCATTGAAACCCTGTCCCATTGGTCCTCACCATTAGCCCATCTTCCCATGGCCCCTCACCAATCGTCCCACCTCCCACCCTTTGGCCCACTTTCCCCAGTAGCCAGTAGCCTGCTCCCCACCAGCCTCCCACTACTGACCATCTGCTGTCTTGCCCCAGCCCAGGATGTGGCAGCTGGTGGTGTTGGCTGAGCAGTCCCTCTCCAGGGGAAGGGGCTGGATGAGTTCAGAGAGTTTGGCTGGGCGTGCCAGGCGCAACAGCATGATGTCCTGGTCATGGCTGGCGGCATCATAGCCAGGGTGGATCACAGCCCGGACAACAGAACTCTGCTCCTGGGAACTCTCCCTTTGCCGAAGGTTATGCTTCCCCAGGAAGACCTGAAGATTCCTGGGAAGGAAGAGGGCTAGGTCTCACCTGGAGCCCTTGGGCTAAAGTTGAGGCTTCAGAGAGGGCTGGGAAGTCATGAATCAGCTGGCCTGCTCCTCCCACAGTCTTCCCCAGCTGGGTAAATGGCAATTCCATCCTTTCAGAATAATCTTGGGGGCTATTCTTCACTCTCTTTATTTCATGCCTTACATCCAAGCTGTCCAGAAATCCTTTTGCCTCTCTGAAGCATATCCAGAATCTGGCCACGTCTCACCTTTCCCACAGCTACCATCTTGGTTTGAGCTGCCTTTTCACTTCCTACCTGAACTAGAGCAGTAGCCTCCTCACTGGGCTCCCTGCTCTATCTCTGGCCCCCCACAGTCCATGCTCCACAAAGCAACCAGAGATATTTTAACAGCGTAAGTTGTTCCTGTGCCTCCTCTGCTCAGCCCCTCCTACGACTCCCATCTCACTCAGAATCAAAGCCAAAGTTCTCAACGTGGCGCACCAGGTCTTGCAAGCACTGCCCCATCATCTCTCAGACATCTTCTCCTCCCGCTCTCCCCTTCTGTCCCTCTGCTCCAGCCAAACGCTAGCTTCCCTGTCTTGCTTTGAACACAGTAGTGGTCTTCCCACCCCAGGGCCTTTGCACTGCTGTTCCCTCTGCCAGCAAGTCTGTCCTCCAAGTATCTGCATAGCTCACTCCCTCACTTCCTTTAAATGTCGCCTCTCAGGGAAGCCTTCCTTAGTTGCCCAATTAAAATACAAATACCTATTCCAGTAGGCAATTCCTATCTCCCTCCCCTGCTTTCTGTTCCACCAGAGAACCTATCACAGTCATCTGACATGCTGTATGTTTATTGTTAAATATTTACTCATTGTATTATTTCTCCTCCTTGCAGAGCAATGCTGTCCACTAAATGCTACGATGCTATGATCTCTATGTGCACCGTCCAGAGGTGGCTGGGGGAACCACAAGCTACAGGTGGCTGCTGAGTACTTGAAATGTGGCTTGTGGATTTTCCATTTCATTAATTTCAATATAATTTGCTATATGTGGCTGATGGCTACCATATTAGACAGTGCAGCTCTAGGATGTCAAGATGGAGATTTTTGTTCTATTCAGATATAGTATCTCCAGTACCTTGATCAGCACCTGGCACATGATAGGTGTTTGATACATATTCCTGAAACAAACAGAGTCACTCCCTTGCTCAAACATCACCCATGGCTCCCCATTGTCCTAAGAATAAAGCCTGGGCTCCTCCACTTGGCACTGGAGCCCCTGTGTGATCTGGCTGTAGTCACTTTCCAACCTTATCTCCCAGCACCTTCTGCTCCGCAGTGAACGGGAAATTTTCTTTTCTGAGAATACTCAAGACGGTTCTCACCTCAGGGGTGTTATCACTGCCTTTCCTCTGCCTTGAACACTCTTTTCCCATCTTCATGCCTCTGCTTGGATTTTATCTCATTAGAAGGTCCTTACTGACCCTCCTCCATCTAAAGCAGGTACACCTATTCTTTTCCTTCATAATTTGTAATTATGTGGGGTTTTGAAGGGTTTGCTTCTTTTGTTTGTTTTTTTGAGACAGGGTCTCACTCTGTCACCCAGGCTGGATCTGCAGCGGTGCTCTGTAGATGACAGCTCACTGCAGCTTTGAACTCCTGGGCTCAAGTGATCCACCCACCTCGGCCTCCCAAAGTGCTGGGATTACAGGCATGAGACTGTACACCACAGCCAGCCCAATTTGCTTCTTCTTTCTTTCCTTTTTTTTTAGACAGAGTCTCATTGTGTCATTCAGGCTGGAGTGCAGTGGCACAATCTCGGCTCACTGCAACCTCTGCCTCCCAGGTTCAAGCGATTCTCCTGCCTTAGCCTCCCAAGTGGCTGGAATTATAGGAGCCCACCACCATGCCTGGCTAATTTTTTGTATTTTCAGTAGAGACAGGGTTTCGCCATGTTGGCCAAGCTGGTCTTGAACTCCTGACCTCAGGTAATCCACCCACCTCGGCCTCCCAAAGTGCTGGGATTACAGGCATGAGCCACCGTGCCCGGCCTCCACTTTGCTTCTTAAATAACTGCTTGTCTGCACCTTTCTGTCCTTGTGCTCCCGAGGGCAGGGATGACGTGTGTGTCTCATCCATTGCTGAATCTCCACTGCCCAACTCAAATGTGGCACTTAGCAGGTGCTCTTAGTCAATGTGCATCAAAGGAATGAATGATGGTGGAGAGAGTCATCCCAGGTCTCCTTGGGGTCAGGGGAACCACCCCAGGGATTGTCACTTGCTATTTCGCTGCACCTCAGTTTCCTCATTTGCAAAATGGTGCCAAGAGTCCCTTGTGGTGGGCATTCCGGGAAAGGTGTATAAATGATTTCACTCAGCATCTGATTGGTAGTTAGCATTAAACAAGTGGCAGCTGTTGTGAATCTAACTAGTGAGAATCAGCGCCCAGGGTTTTCATCCTGGGCCCTCCAGCTCCTCCAACTATGCCAGCTTTTTGGATGATCTCATCTAGACCCATGGCTTTAAATATACCTGTTTGCTGATGATGCCTTCATTTTAACCTCCAGCCCTGACCTCTCCTCTGAGCTCCAGAGGCCTCCCTGGCCTCCCTGCTGGGACATCTCCCAGGCATCTCAAACTCACCGTGGCTAAAGCAAAATGTCAGATGCTCCCCTGCCCACACCCAGCCTGTTTCTCTTTCCCTCTCCCACAACTCAGAGAAAGATGTGGCAAAACACCCAGTTGTTCAGGACAAATACCCGGAAGCCAGCCCTGCTTCTTCCCTCTCCCTCCTGTTCCTCGTTGCCAAATTCTGCTGGCTCAGTCTCAGAATTCCACATCCCAAGATATTCAACATCCCTCCATCCCCACTGCAACCGCCTGGGTTCAAGCCACCCTCCTATGTTGCCGGATGAAAGCAACAGCCCCCACGTGGGCCTCCCTCCCTCTCTCTTGCCCAGACCACGTTCCACGTGGTAGCCAGGGTGCTTGTAAAAATGTAAATCAGGCTGGGTGTGGTGGTGGCTCATGCCTGTAATCCCAGCTCTTTGAGAGGCCAAGGCGGGCGGATCACCTGAGGTCAGGAGTTCGAGACCAGCCTGGCCAACATGGTGAAACCCCGTCTCTACCAAAAATACAAAAATTAGCCAGGCAAGGTGGTGCATACCTGTAATCTCAGCTACTTGGGGTGCTGAGGCAGGAGAATCGCTGGAACCCGGGAGGCAGAGGTTGCAGTGAGCTGAGATCATGCCACTACACTCCAGCCTGGGTGACAGAGCGAGACTCTGTCTCAAAAAACAAACAACAAAAACAAAACTGCCCAGTGGCTTCCTACTGTGCTCAGAATTAAATCCAAATGCCCGTCATGCCCTGCAGGTCCCCAAATGATCCAATTCCCCCATTAGAAAGTAAGTTCAGGAAAACAGCAATTTTGCTTGTTTTCTTTTTTCTTTTCCACTGCTATGCCCGCAGGGCCTGGCACACATTAAGTACTCAATTAAGCAATGGCCGAATGCACCTGGCTATCAGATGGCCTCATGCTGGGATGGGGGGGATGCCTGTGTCACCTCCTGCCTGACATCTACAAGACACCCTTGGGGTTCAGTCGCATCCGCTGTTCATTTACGGTGTAGACTCACGGTTTTTTGCAGTGGGCAGCTGTGAGGACCCACAGTGGATGGATAAGGACCCCGCCACAGAGCAAGTGGCCCGAGGTGTAGAGGGCAGCTTGGTAGGGGTGAGATGTCTTGTCGCAGGGTCCGCCATGCACCAACTTATTCTGCTCCTCTGCCCAGGCTGAGGGAGACAGGATCTGAGTCAGAGAGGAGTTCTGGAGAAACCAAGCTCATCCCCCTCAACATGAACTCCAGTCAAGATTGGTCAGGTGCAGTGGCTTATGCCTGTAATCCCAGCTGAGGCAGGAGGATCACTTGAGCCCAGTAGTTTGAGACCAGCCTGGGTAACACAGTGAGACCTCATCTCCACATACACACACACACACACACAAATTAGCAGGGTATGGTGGCATATGCCTGTAGTCCCAGCCACTTGGGAGGCTGAGGTGGGAGGGTCGCTTGAGACCCAAGAGTTCAAGTCTGCAGTGAACTATGGATCATGCCACTACACTCCAGCCTGGGTGACAGAGTGAGACCCTGTCTCAAAAAAAAAAGCTTCTCTGTATTTCCACTCCCAAACTTACCCCATTCCCACTACAAACCCAACTGTATCCCCTATCCCCGGGCTCTCTCCAACTTTCCAACCTACCTCCTATCTCTTCTCTGTTTAGATCCCCATCCCTAAAGCCAACCCCACCCCAAACCCTCATATCTTCAAACCCACCTCCCACCACCCTCCCCATCTGTATTCCCCACCCATAGCCTAATCCCCAACGTCTTCCTCATTTCAAAGCTCCCCCACTCCAACCCTGTGCATATCCCCATCCCCAATACCAGCCTCTTCTCCATCAACAAGCCCAACCCTGTCTGCAAGCCTCCCCCATCTAAATGCCCTTTCCCCACCTGCAGCAATCAGACTCAGCACCACCATCAGCTTCTTCATGGCCGCTCCTGAAAGGGGAAGCCACATGGTCCATTAGTCACTGCCTCGACCCTCCCCCCATCCTTCTGTCTGCTCCCTCTGCATCCTCTCCTTCCTCCCTGGCCTGCTACACTCTCCTGCCTTGACCTCTGTCCTTCCCATCTAGCCTCCTGATTTATTCTTCCCCAGCCCACGTCTTCCATCAGAGGATCCCACGAAAACAGTGCCAAAGAGAATTCAGAACTACATCCACTGGTCCAGTAACCTACGGTGAGATTCTGATTAAATCTTTCTACTTTCTTGGGCACTGATTTGCCTTCCTGTCGACAGGAGAGGGTTACCCTAGGGGGCCCTAGCGTTCTTCCTCTGTATGGCAGTTTTCCTCTGAGCCTGGCTCTGTGCGCAATGGCCACCCACCCCGCCCGCCCGGCTGGTTCTGTATTGCCTGTGATCTTACCTACCGCAGGCCTCCAGGCCTCCGGGGATTCTTGAGTCGGGGGAAGGAACAGCTTTGAGATGAGCAGGCAGAATAGAAATACGGGGAGCTGTGAGGAGAGAAGACACTCAGATGTAGTGGCAGAGTCAAGCGGAGGACGCAGGGACAACAGAGCCCAGGGCTGCAGGCACTGCCAGACACACACCCCTGGCTCCCAGGCCTCCCTGGAAGAGGCTGGTTCTGTCCCCAGATGCTTCTGGAACGTCCTTTTAACCCCTGTCTCTCAGGTCCCTGAGCCAGGAGACTGGCTACACCCTTTTCCTCCTTACCCAGGCCTCCCACACACATTCCTCCCGCCCCCACGCTCTGCTCCTGGTGACCCCTGACCAGACCTCCCGGGAGGGGAGCACTGGTCCCTGAGTGCAGTGAGGGCCTGGACTCCTGGGTCTGAGGGAGGAGAGGCCGGGGACCTGGACTCCTGGGGCTGAGGGGCTGAGGGTTGGACTCCTGGGTCTGAGGGAGGAGAGGCTGGGGGCCTGGATTCCTGAGTCTGAGGGAGGAGGTGGGAACTTGGACTCCTGGGTCTGAGGGAGGAGGAGCTAGGGGCCTGGACTCCTGGGCCTGAGGGGTTTGAGGGAGAAGGGGCTGGGGGCCTGGAATCCTGGGTCTAAGGGGCTGAGGCCTGGACTCCTGGGTCTGAGGGAGGATGGGCTAGGACCTAAACTCCTGGGTCTGAGGGAGGAGGGGCTGGGGCCTGAATCTGAGGCAGAGGACGTTGTAGTCGGCTCAGTCCTTAGACCTCCAGGTCTTGGAGAAAGAAAGTGTCTGAAGACAAATTCCGGCCTCTGGGGCAAGCAAATGGTGCCTCAGGCCTCCCTGCACCCCCAGCGCTCTCTGTGCCACCCAGGGACCTGCAGGCCCTCACTCCGGGCTCCAGAGCCCTCGGGCACTGGGAACCAGCCTGCCCAGGTTCAGTGCGGTTGGGGTGACTCACACACCTGCCCGTAGGTCCCTCTGTGTGCTGCCTGCCGACCTCCGTGTCCCCAGGAGAGAGCGAGCCAGCTAGCCAGGGAGACACTGTGTGTCACCACACTGGCCCCCGCCCCTGCCCCGGGCTGGGGAGCAGGCCCAGGCGCTATGGGGAAAGGGCCCAGGAACAATCGGGCTTTGTCCGCCCCCAGCACCCCAGTGCCATGCTCCCAGCAGCTCCACGCCTCAACCTCTCTTCCGGCGGGCAGGCGGGAGGGCAGTTACATCAATGGCTTCCTTTTGTCCCTGTCTGACAGTCCTCCTTTGCAGTCTCTGACTGACCACCCGGCCCTGACTGGAGATTTCGGCGCTCCACATCCTCCTGGTCCTTCTCCTCCAAGTCTGCCCATCCCTGAGGTCTCGTGCTCCATCTGTCTCCCTGGCCATGGAGGGGAGGGGGCTTCCATCTCTCTCTCTCTCCCATCTCAGTCTCTGTATTTGTGTCTCTCTACCTTTTTCTCCACTTTATTTTGTCCCTGTCTCTCTCCCTCTTTTTTTTCTCTCTCTCCCTTCCTCTCTCCCTTCCTTCCTTCCTTGCTTCCTTCCTTGCTTCCTTCCTTCCTTCTTTCCTTCCTTCTTTTCTTTCTTTCTTTTTTTTTTTTGACGGAGTCTTGCTCTGTCACCCAGGCTGGAGTGCAGTGGTGTGATCTCAGTTCACTGCAACCTCCGCCTCCTGAGTTCAAGCAGTTCTCCTACCTCAGCCTCCCAAGTAGCTGGGATTAGAGGCACCCACCACCACGCCTGGCTAAATATTTTTTGTATTTTTAGTAGGCAAGAGGTTTTACCATGTTGGCCAGGCTGGTCTTAAACTCCTGACCTCAGGTGATCCACCCACCTTGGCCTCCCAAAGTGCTGGATTACAGGTGTGAGCCACTGTGCCCGGACTCTCTCCCTTTCTTTCCCCTTGATTCTCTGACTCTCTGTGCTTATCTTCTCCTGGGTCTCTTCTTAGATTTCCCCGGGGGTAGCACTGTGTGTGCCCAGAAGGGAGTCAGGTTCCCCAGGAAGTAGCGGGGATGATTCCTGAGCGATGAGGAAGCTAGCAGGATGCAGGAGGACTTGAGGACTTATTGATGAGATGCGGACACACAGCGAAAGGCATGCAGTTAAGCAGAAATCGGAGAGTACTTGGGAACGACGTGGGGCTGTGATGAGATGGTGGTGCCGGGCAGTAGCAGGGAGATCCGGGAAGACTTGGGGAGGTGCCTTTGAACTTGGGCCTAGAAAGCTGAGCCAGGCGTAGGTCAGGAGGAAAGGCTGTGAAAATGCCTGGCCTGCATGCACATGGGAAACCGCAGGCAGTGGCTGGAGTGGTTGGTATGGGCTGGAGGGTGAGGGTGTGTGCGTGGCAGAGTGGAGAGAAATGAGGAGGGGGAAGTCACTGAGTAATAAGGACAATGATAGGAATGAAGTCTGGCTCAGCACCTGCTTGGGCTGGGCACTGCAGGTAACTTAAAAAAAATTCTTTTTTCTTTTGAGACAAGGTCTTGTTCTGTTGCCCAGGCTGGAGTGCAGTGGCACGATCCTTGCTCGTGGCAGCCTCAACCCTCCTGGGCTCAAGCGACCCTCCTGCCTCAGTCTTCCCAGGAGCTGGGACCACAGGCATGAGCCACTGTTCCCAGCCAACCCTTTTCTTTCTCTTGCATTGAACCTAATTGTCATCTTGCATTGCCCATCCCCCATCACTCCAGGGATGAAGACTACTTTGGTATTCAGTATACTCTCTGGGTGCTCCCTCTCACATTTGGTCCCCACTGACCTCAGCATCTTCTTCTCAGGACGTGCTATCCTCACAGACAGCAAGTCTGATGTTGCACAGCCCAGTCACCAGGCCCTATCCCTCTGCCTCCTCTCTCTGGGGGGTCTCTTCCTCTCTGTCCCCACATCCCCAACCCAAACTCAGAGCTGCACCTCTCCCACCTGGACCAGGATCCCTCTGTTCTCTGTATCCCTTGCCCCAGAGAGATCTTCCTGTGCCTTGTGCTGACCTTGCTCCTCCTATCACAGACCTGCCCTGGGTCCCCATCTCCCTTGGGACCAAGTCCCAGTCCCCCAGCCTGGCATTTGAGGACCTTTAGCATCCAGAGAGATCCTGGCCAATGAAATGTGATGCCAAGCATGCATGCATATTTACGTTTTCCAATCACCACACATTTTTTTTTTAAGTCAGAAGATTTTTTAAAAGTGTCCTTACCACAAAAAATAAGGGTGTAAAATAATGCATATGTTAAATAGCTTGGTTTAGCCATTCCACAATATATACATACATATATCAAACATGATGTTATACACCAGAAATATACACAATTTTTACTTGTCAATTAAAAAATAAATTTAAGGCCAGGCATGGTGGCTTATGTCTGTAATCCCAGCACTTTGAGAGGCCAACGTGGGTAGATAGCTTGAGTCAGGGAGTTCATGGACCAGCCTGGGCAACATAGTGAGAAACCATCTCTGCAAAAAGTAAAAAAATTAGCCAGACGTGGTGGCGCACACTTGTAGTCCCAGCTACTCAGGAGGCTGAGGCAGGAGAATTGCTGAGCCTGGGAGGTCGAGCCTGCAGTGAGCTGTGACTGTGCCACTGCACCCCAGCCTGACATGGCTGGACAAGGTGGCTCATGCCTGCAATCCAAGCACTTTGGGAGGCAGAGGTGGGAAGATCACTTGAGCCTAGGAGTTCAAGACCAGCCTGGGCAATATAGTGAAACCCTATCTCTAAAAAAAAAAAAAAGAAAGAAAGAAAAATATTACCTAGGTGTGGTGGCACACATCTGTGGTCCCAGCTATGCAGGAGGCTGAGGTGGGATAGTTGCTTGAGCCTGGAGGCCTGGGTTGCAGTAAGCCATGATCACGCCACTGCACTCCAGTGTGACAGAGCCAGACCCTGTCAAAATTTTTTTAAAAAGAGTCCTGAGTGGTGAGTGGCCCTCACACTGCATGACACAGCTATGCCTACGTCTCTGTATGGCTCCAGCTTTCTAGAACACATCAAGCTTCCCTGACCCATGCCATGCCCTCTGGCCTCTGGCCCTTCACTGAATGCTATTCCGTCTTCTTCTTGAGATGGAGTCTCGCTCTGTCGCCCAGGCTGGAGTGAAGTGGCACGATCTCTACTCACTGCAACCTTCGCCTCCTGGGTTCAAGCAATTCTCCAGCCTCAGCCTCCCCAGTAGCTGGGATTACAGGCACACACCACCATGCCTATATTTTTAGTAGAGCTGGGGTTTCACCATGTTGGCCAGGCTGGTCATGAACTCCTGACCTCAGGTGATCTGCCCGCCTCGGTCTCCCAAAGTGCTGGGATTACAGGCATGAGCCACTGCGCCTGGCCTTTTCTCTCTTCTTAGCATGTTTTCCCCACCTTTTCCTGGCAATAACCTGTTCTTCAAGTCTTTGCTTGGACATTACCTCCTCCAGGAAACCTTCCCTGAACACCACCCAGCCTCCACCTGCTGTAGTTGGATTACTCATTCTCTCACATAGGTTCCCACAGCAGGTGTCTCCCTTAACCCACCCTGGATGGGGGCCACCTGGATTGACATTCGTTGCCTCTTCCACTGGACCGTGAGCTCCTTGAGGGCAGGTACGGAACTGACTCATCCCTGTGTCCCGAGCAACCACACAGGACCTGGCCCAGAAGAAGCCTTAGGCAAGACTGACCAAATGACTAAATGACTTTATCACACCCACTCCCATTTTACAGATAAGAAAACTGAGGCTCAGAACAGGAAGTTCATTGCTCAACATCAAACATCCAGGAAATGGTGGTGCCTGAATGGGAACTCAGCTTCCAACATGGCAGTGGATGTGGCCCATCCCTTGGTGGCCTGACTGGGTCTATCTTATGACAGTACGAGGTGAGTGAACTCGGGAGGAATTGTTGAGAGCTGGGTGGGGAAAGGAGGGAGGTGTTAGGCTGTGGGGAGTGGAGGGACTTTGAAGAGAAAGAAATTTCTAACCCTGCCTCTTCTCTGGCGACCCTCATGGTTTGCCATCTCTGCATAATTTGAATGCTTATTTCCTGGATATTTTGCTCTAGATTTACTTGCTCTGCAAAGCTCTTCAATAAATAAATTCTTCTGTCTGGGTGCAGCAGTTCACACCTGTAATCCCAGCACTTTGGAGGGCTGAGGTGGGAGGATTACTTGAGCTCAGGAATTAGAGACCAGCCTGGACAACATAGTGAGACCCCGTCTCTACTGAAAAAAAAAAAAAAAAATCAGCCAGGCATGGTCCCAGCTACTCGAAAGGCTGAGGCAAAAGGATTGTTTGAGCCCAGGAGATTGAGGCTGCAGTGAGCTATGATCACGCCACCACACTCTAGCCTGGATGATAGAGCAAGACCCTATGTCAAAAAAAGAAAAAAAAATCTATAAGGAAACTTCATGAGACTGTAAGCAGAAAAAAGTGCCAGAAGTCATAAACAATAAAAACCAATGCCTGGGCTGGGTGGGGTTGCTCACACCTGTAATCCCAGCACTTTGGGAGGTCAAGGCGGGCGGATCGCCTGAGGTCAGGAGTTTGAGGCCAGCCTGGCCAACATGGTGAAACTTGGTCTCTACTGAAAATATAAAAATTAGCCGGACATGGTGGCAGGCACCTGTAATACCAGCTACTCGGGAGGCTGAGGCAGGAGAATCACTTGAACCTGGGAGGCAGAGGTTGCAGTGAGCTGAGATCATGCCATTGCACTCCAGCCTGGGTGACAAGAGCAAGACTTTGTCTCAAAAAAAAGAAAAAAGAAAAAATACAAAACTAAACTAAAACCAATGCCCATTGAAGGAAGGCTTACCTTGTGCCACACAATGTTTGAGCACTTTCTGTATATTAACTTATTGAATCTCTGTAATAACCTTAGAAAGTAGGTGCTTTTTCTCCCATTTCAAGGATGAAGGAACAGGGACGGGGGAAGTAATGAGCTTAAAGGAAAATAGCTTGTAGGGACTAGAACTGGGATTTGAACCCAAGAAGCCAAGGTCCAGAGCTAGTCCATTAACTACCACTCTATACTGCTTACCCAAAGAAAAATGAATTACTTAAAAAAGAATCAACATTAGTACCATCTCAGTCATTGCAAACCAATCTACCTGTAGCTTACATATAGGAGAGCAGAGGGCCAGGGCCAGGGAACTCCAGGCTGACTTAGTGCAAATTCAATGTTTTGTTACTTTTTAAAATTCTAGATTGAATGTTGGAGTGGCTTGCAGAAGAGAGAGAAAATGTTGCTAAAACTTCAGGGGAATGACTGGTCGAAAATGTTTGTCATTCTTTAAACTTGACAGGCCCAGAAACAGAAGGGGCTGGGGACCAGGACTCCTGGGTCTGAGGGAGGAGGGGTTGGGGGCGGGGAGGTCTGGACTCCTGGGTCTGAGGGAGGAGGGGCTGGGGGGAGTCTGGACTCCTGGGTCTGAGGGAGGAGGGGTTGGGGCGGGGGATCTGGACTCCTGGGTCTGAGGAAGGAGGGGCTGCGGGTGGTCTGGACTCCTGTGTCTGAGGGAGGAGGGGCTGGGGGGAGTCTGGACTCCTGGGTCTGAGGGAGGAGGGGCTGGGGGTCTGGACTCCTGGGTCTGAGGGAGGAGGGGCTGGGGGTGGTCTGGACTCCTGGGCCTGAGGGAGGAGGGGCTGGGGGTCTGGACTCCTGGGTCTGAGGGAGGAGGGGCTGGGGGGTCTGGATTCCTGGGTCTGAGGGAGGAGGGGCTGGGGGGAGTCTGGACTCCTGGGTCTGAGGGAGGAGGGGCTGTGGGGGTCCTGCACTCCTGGGTCTGAGGGAGAAGGGACTGGGGGTCTGGACTCCGGGGTCTGAGGGAGGAGGGGCTCGGTGGGGGGGCCTACACTCCTGGGTCTGAGGGAGGAGGGGCTAGGGACCTGGACTCCTGTGTTTTCTGTGTTAGCCTCCTATATGGGAGAATCAGAATTAGCGGCTGCAGAATTTCTGCAGTATGACAGGGCCGGGGTGCCTGGGTTAGGAGAGACTCAGAGGGAGATGAGATAAGGAGGGGAAGGATCTGGAGGAAGGTGGGGAGGGAATTCTGGGAGAAAAACAGGAAGAACAGGTAGGAGGGTGTGTCCTGGGCTGGAGTGGCTCCTCGGTCAGCAGCGTCTGAGGTGTGACCACACAGAGGATCTTTGATGTTAGATGGCTGGTGGTGTGGCCAGGCTCTGAGTCACAGAGGACTCCTCCCTCATCCTACCCCCTTCCAGGTTCCTTTCCCTCCCTTCTTGGGGAGCAGGTGCCACCATCTTCCTCCGGCACTGTTTGCTCACTTCTGGCAGACCCCTGTGGGACCCCTGTGTCCTGTCTACCGTCATCCCAATCCCTCTGAAAACTGCCAGCCTCCCTCCTCACTTGTCACTCCTGAGATGCTCAGAAACACTTTCACACCCCTTCCCACGCTGATGAAGTCGGTCTGTTCTCTCCTTCCTCCTCCCCTCCTTCTTCTTCTCTCCATCCTTTCCTCTCTCTCCCATTTTACAGACAGGAAAAACTGAGATCTGGGAAATGGAAATATGCCCTGGAACAGGGCGGGCAGGACCAGGGCTCAAAACCAGGCACATTTTTCTTTCTAGTCTCCCTTCCCGAGAGGTCACCTTTCTCCAACCTTACATCTTCAGACTTTTTTCCCCACCTTTATTTTTCATGTTATAAAAGCGCACATTCAAGGAAAAGTACACAGAAGGAAGGAGACACCTCATGACGACCCCAGTATGCAGTCTGGGACATGTGTTTTCAGATTTGATTCTGTGAATATTTCATTTTTTATGGGTAGGGTCACATACATATATATTTTTGTCTCTTCCTTTTGTCATTTAACATCATATAGCCTAAACATTCTTGCATAATACTGACAATTCTGTCTAAGTATAATTTTTAATAGGTTTATAATATCATTGTGGGCTGGGCGCGGTGGCTCACGCCTGTAATCCCCGCACTTTGGGAGGCCGAGGTGGGTGGGTCATCTGAGGTCAGGTGTTCGAGACCACGCTGGCCAGCATGGTGAAACCCTCTCTGTAGTAAAAATGCACAAAAAATTAGCCTGGTGTGGTGGTGCATACCTGTAGTCCCAGGTACTTGGGAGGCTGAAGCACGAGAATCACTTGAACCCAGGAGCCAAGATTGCATCACTGCACTGCAGCCCGAGCAACAGAGACTCTGTCTCAAAGAAAAAAAAAATTGTTGTGCCAAGCCAGACTATTATTTAAGCCATCCAGTACTTTTGGAACATGTTTGATGTTTTCACTTTATTTCTGTGATAAATAATAATATGGTAAATTCGAGTCTTGTTCTACATATTGGATTTCTTTTTTTTTTTACTAGGTTCTTCCTAAGATTAGAGTTACTGGGTCAAAGGTGGTGAATAAGGGTCTCGGTGTACATTGACCAACTGTCTTCCATAAAGATTGTACGAACGTCCAGTTCCAGTGTCTGAGAGTGCTGGTCTCACTGACTCTTCTCCAGCACTGAGGGTTTTGTGTTTCTTTATTTGTTTTGGTTTTAGGTCTTTACCAATTTGATTGGTTTATAAACAGGGCATGAGGTTTAAATATATCTTTGAGGATAGGTAAAGTCAAATATGACTTCATAGGTCATCAGCGTCCTTACTCCTGTGCGTTTTCTGTTTGAAGCACACAGTTAATTAACTCGGTGCAGTGTTAGCGATGCTTTTTTATGGTGTCATTTATCCACTTGGTGAACTTGCAGACTTGAGTGTAGACTCCTGGGTCATTGGGTTGGCCGCAAGGGAAAGTTCCCCAGGACACCAGACCTTGCAGGGTACCTCTGCACACCAACGGTCCCCCTGAGTCACCCTAGAGGGAATAGAGCTGGAGATTAACTTTGGCTTCAGATCAAAGCCCAACTCATTCTCACACATTCCTCAGTTATCGGTCTTTGTCTTGCAGATTATGGACTTCCACCACAGCCAATGCGAAGGGACTCATTGTCTCTGGGGACCAGTGGGAGAGCTAGTGCTAGGGACACACTAGGTCCTTTGAAGACACTGGTTTGACCCTTGGCCAATGAGATCAATTGCAGAGAAGGGGTGGGGCTTCCAGGATCAGAGCACTCTTTATTTTCCAATATTAAGGACCCTGCTCCAAGCTAGTGGGAGAAGGAACATCATCTCCAAGGGGTGGATGCGTGCCCTGTGGCGCAGGAAAGGGGGACATGATGATCTCGGAGACCAGGGTCAAGACCAGTTACATAATTTGCAGGGCTTGGTGCAAAACGAAAATGCAGGGCTCTTTGTTCAAAAATTATTAAGAATTTCAAGACAACAACAGGAATGCGTTAGACTAAGTTTGAGACCCTTCTGAGTGTGGGGCTCTGTGTCAGTGCAGAGCTTGCACATTCATGAAACTGGCCCTCACCAGAGGAGAAGGGGAACACCCTATTCTCTAGGACAGTCATCTCTCTCCCATCTCCTCTATCCCTAACACTCACCATCCCACATCCCCTGAGAGCTGAAGGTGCAGATGTGAGCAAGGAGGATGGGTGTGGAGAGACAAAGAGAGTTGGAGGTGGAGAAGAAAGAGGGAAAGGAGAGAGAGACAAAGAGATGAGGAAGAGGGAAAGGGTATGGGGAGAGAGAGAGACAGAGAGATGAGGGTGGAAAAGAAGGAGGGATAAGAGAGAGAGACAAAGAGATGAGGGAGAGGGGGAGGGTGTGGGAAGAGAAGAGAGAGACAAAGAGATGGGGGTGGAGAAGAAAGAGGGAGAAGAGAGAGACAAAGAGAAAGGGGGAAGGGGGAAGGTGTGGGGGGAGAGATGGGGTGGGGGTGGGGAAAGGAGAGAGAGACTGGAAGAGAGGAGGAGAATAAAGAGAGAGAAAGACAGAGATGGGGGAGAAGGTGGGGAGAGGAGAGAGATAGAAGAAAGAGAAAGAGACAGAGACAGAGTAGAAAGGAGGGGGCAAGGAGAGAAGAGGGAGAGAGATGAAGAGAGACAGAGAAGTAGGGGAGAGAGAGAAAGAGGAGAGGGCCAGAGAGGAGACAGAGAGAGAGGAAAAAAGAGAGAGCAGGGGGGCAGGGAGAGGAGAGAGAGGGAGGGGAGGAGAGAGAGAGAAGCAAGAGAAAGAGGGAGAAGACAGAGCAGAGAGGAGGGCGTGGAGACAGAGCAAGGGAGAGAGAGCAAGCTAGCTCAACACAGAGAAAAAACAAAGAGGAAAAGAATGAAATGAAATTATGTCACAAAGAGAAATGTGGGAAGATTGTTCAGAAACAGAGGGGATGACAAAAGGCCAGGAAGAGGGAACAGAGAGGAGGTGGAGGGAAAGAGTGTTTTCCCTGGGACCAGGGCCAGGGCCAGGGCCAGGTGAGTGAGTCATCAGCTTCAGGCACAAAATCTCAGTAACTGCAATACATAATACTTCAATGCAGTACTTAACGAAATCAAATGTAATACATAAAAGCTGTACGACGGGCATGGTATCCACATTTTAAATGAAGACAGTGCCAGTAGAGCTCTGTGCTGAGCCACGCTGGTGCCTACAGCAAGGGAAAATTCAGTAAGATCCACCTGCTCTTTATTTAAAATGGCGACATTTTGTCCATCGTGGACTTCTGCATGAATTTTTATTTTTATTTTTATTTTTAAATATTGCATTATGATTTATCTCAATCACTGAGGTTTTCAGTGCCCCCTTAAGGTTTGGGCCTGGGGCCAGCACCTCAGTCTCCTTCCCTGGTCCCACCCCCACTTTCTCACCCCTATTAAACTCTCTGTCCCATCCCCAGGGTCACATCGGCCCCTAAGTAAACTCCCACCCCTGACCTAGGCAGATAATGAGGTGAAAAAAGCTGAGGAGGCCAGGCCTGGGGGGAGGGCAAGGCCGGGCTTGGTGCCCAGTCACTCGGGTCAAGCTCTGTCCCTGGGGCATGCAGACAGGGTACCCAGGACTGGGGAGGAATTGGGGGGGAGGGTCTCACATTGCAGGCGTTTTTCTTGGAGTCGGGGATGCCAGCGCACAGCATGGAATTTTCCAGTAAGTCCTTATAAACCTTCGTGCAGTCCTGGGGGGAGATGAGCTTGACATCCACGCACATGAGGTCAGAGGGAAAGGTCACTGCAGGCAGGAGCAGGGAGAGCTGTTAGTCAGAGAGGATGGGGGCGAGGACCAGAAGGGCTGTTGTTCAGGCTCCTGGGCCTGAGGACCAGAGGGGCTGTGGGCCCAGGCTCCTGGTTCTGAGGGAGGAGGGTCTGGGGCCCAGGACTGCTGGGTCTGAGGGAGGAGGGTCTGGGGCCCAGGACTGCTGGGTCTGAGGGAGGAGGCGCTGGGGTCTGGACTCCTGGGTCTGAGGGAGGAGGGGCTGGGGCCTGGACTCCTGGGTCTGAGGGAGGAGGGGCTGGGGTCTGGACTCCTGGGTCTGAGGGAAGAGGGGCTGGGGCCTGGACTCCTGGGTCACCGAGGCCACCTACCATCTGGGCTCGTGGTAGTGCCCCAGCCGGAGACAGTACAGGTGGTTCCAGGGGGTTCGCAGCGGGAGGGCAGCCTGACTTTCTTCACCATGGATGACAGCCTGGCCTGGCTATTGAGCTTCACGAGCATGAGGTCATTAACATGGGTCTGTGTGGAGTAGCCAGGGTGGCGGAATGATTTCGAGGCCTTGATCCTCTGAGCTCTCCTGTCGCCCAGCGTATCACTGCCCAGGTGCACGGTGTACTCACTGGGAGGAGAGAGTGACATTCACAGATTCAGAAGAGACACTGTGACAGAGAGGGTGTGCAAAGACCTGGGGGACGGGGTGGGGACAGAGACCCAGAGAGGGGGGGACAGAGACCTAGAGAGAGGAGGGGGGACAGAGACACAGAGAGAGGAGGGGGGACAGAGACCTAGAGAGAGGAGGGGGGACAGAGACACAGAGAGAGGAGGGGGAACAGAGACCCAGAGAGAGGAGGGGGGACAGAGACCCAGAGAGAGAGGGGAACAGAGATCCAGAGAGAGAGGGGGCAGAGACCCAGAGAGAGGGAGACAGAGAGCCAGGGAGAGAGGGGGCAGAGCCCCAGGAAGAGGGGGACAGAGACCTAGAGAGAGGAGGGGGGACAGAGACCCAGAGAGACAGAAGGGGGAACAGAGACCGAGAGAGAGAGGGGGCAGAGACCCAGAGAGAGAGGGGGACAGAGACCCAGAGAGGGGGGGACAGAGACCTAGAGAGAGAGGGGGACAGAGACCCAGAGAGAGAGGGGGACAGAGACCCAGAGACAGAGGAGGACAGAGACCCGGGGGGGGACAGAGACCTAGAGAGAGGGGGACAGAGCCCCAGAGAGAGAGGGGGACGGAGACCCAGAGAGAGAGGGGGACAGAGACCCAGAGAGAGAGGGACAGAGCCCCAGAGAGAGAGGGGGACGGAGACCCAGAGAGAGAGGGGGACAGAGACCTAGAGAGAGAGGGGGACAGAGCCCCAGAGAGAGAGGGGGACGGAGACCCAGAGAGAGAGGAGGACAGAGACCCAGAGAGGGGGGGACAGAGACCTAGAGAGAGGGGAACAGAGACCCAGAGAGAGAGGAGGACAGAGACCCGGGGGGGGGGGGACAGAGACCTAGAGAGAGGGGAACAGAGACCCAGAGAGAGAGGGACAGAGACCCAGAGAGACAGGGACAGGGGTCCAGAGAGAGAGGGGGACAGAGACCCAGAGACAGGGAGACAGAGAGCCAGGGAGAGAGGGGGCAGAGCCCCAGGGAGAAGGGGACAGAGGCCCAGAGAGAGGGACAGAGAGCCAGAGAGAGAGGGGGACAGAGCCCCAGGGAGAGAGGGGGACAGAGAGCCAGAGAGAGAGGGGGACAGAGACCCAGAGAGAGAGGGACAGAGACCCAGAGAGACAGAAGGGGGAACAGAGACCAAGAGAGAGAGGGGGCAGAGACCCAGAGAGACAGAAGGGGGAACAGAGACCCAGAGAGAGAGGGGGACAGAGACCCAGAGAGAGAGGGGGACAGAGACACAGAGAGAGGAGGGGGGACAGAGACCCAGAGAGAGAGGGGGACAGAGATCCAGAGAGAGAGGGACAGAAACCCAGAGAGAGGGGGACAGAGAGCCAGGGAGAGAGGGGGACAGACACCCAGAGAGAGAGGGGGACAGAGACCCAGAGAGAGGGGGACGGAGCCCCAGGGAGAGCGGGTACAGAGACCCAGAGAGAGGGGGACAGAGACCCAGAGAGAGGAGGATAGAGCCGTAGGCACAGAAAGACTGCCCCTCCACCCCCATAGCGAGTTGGAGACTCTGGCACACCTCCAGCAGAGCCTTGGGCGGCACCTACTTCATCTTGCAGTGGGCGGCAGTGAGCACCCAGCGCTCATTGACCAGGACGCCTCCGCAGTGGAGCTGATTGCCACTGAGCAGGGCCACCTGCCATGGGTGGGAGCCTCTTGTACATGGGGCACCATCAATAATCTTGTCACCCTGGCCTGGATGGAGACATGGAGGAGCATGTGGGTAGCTAGCATCAGGGGAAGGCTGAGGCTGCGCCTCAGGGATTCCCGGAGTCAGAGATGGAGACAGACAGATGAAAATGCGTGGAGAAATACAGAGAAAGCAAGAGATAGGGACAGAGACAGACAGAGGGAGCCCACTCAGAAACTCAGGAGGCACATCTCATCGGGGGAACCACAGACAGACACTGAGCACAGGAGGCAGGGCCTGGAGGGGACAGAGACCCCCCAAGTCAGCAGAAGCAGGAAGAGTGGGGGCTTCAGCTGACAGTCTGGTCCTGCCAGGATGGAATCTGTTTGAGGAGGGAGGGGTTCTGACTCAGGGACTCCTTGGAGAGGGTCAGTGGGGGCCCCGAGGTGAGGTCAGGCTTCCCAGTCCAGCTTTCACCTTCTTCTCCAGCAGTTTCCAGGGCTAAGGATAGCAGTAGGATCTGCAGGGGCAGGAGAAGGGATCTTGCCATGGTGCCCTGCTGAGCCGCTCAGGGGCTGCCAGGCGAGGAAGGGCCTCTCCTGCTGGAGCTGAGAAGGAGAAAGCATTCAGGCCCAGCCCCTCCTCCCTCAGACCCAGAGGTCCAGGCCTCAGCCCCTCCTCCCTCAGACCCAGGGGTCCAGGCCCTGCCCCTCCCCACTCAGACCCAGAAATCCCTTTCTCTGGCCTCTCCTTCCTCACACTCAGAAGTCCAGACCCCTAACCTCCTCCTCCCTCATACCCAGGAGTCCGGACTCTAGCACCTTCCTCCCTCAGACCCAGGAGTCCAGACCCTCATCGCCCTCCTCCCTCAGACCTAGGAGTCCAGGTCTCAGTCCCTCCTCCCTCAGACCCAGGAGTCCAGAGCCCCAGCCCCTCCTCCCTCAGACCTCGGAGTCCAGGCCCCCAGCCCCTCCTCCCTCAGACCCAAAATTCCTGTTCTTCAGACCCCTAGAGACCCAGGAATCTAGGCTCCGATCTTGCCCCTCCCTGTGGAACCCAAACTTCTGACTCTCTAGTTCCTTTTTCCCTAAAAGGCCCCAAATTGCAGACTTCCAGGCCCTCACTGCTCAGGACCGGGAGTCCAGGCTGCAGCCCCTACCTCTCGGGAGCAGAGTCAGGCTTGGAGCCAGCATCACCCCTCCCCTACAGGTGCACCCTTGATGAAGCCTCTTCTCACCTCCAGAGGATCTGATGTGATCCAAGTTCGGACTTGGGCTGGCACACAGCTGGGCTCCAAGATCTCCAGCCCTCTGCTGGGCCGTCCTCTTATACCACTCCCCGCCCCATGCCCGGCCCCAGCGCCCTGGGGTGCAGGCGGAGCCGACTCTGGGACACCCCCGCCTGCATTTGCGGTTCTGGTTATCTGGAACCCCTGACGCAGCGAGAGCAATTGGCACCACTGCACTCTCTCTCCACCCTCCCTCCGAAGGACGGGCGGTGCCCAGCTCCTGCGCCCCCGCACGTTCTGGTTCCACAGTCCCTCCTGGCTGCTCTCGGGGGAGGCACCCGGTGCGCTGGGTCTGAGGGGCAGGAGCGGGATTCAAGGACGCGCTGAGCTCAGAGAATAGGCTCTGGCTCGGGTCCTTCTCTGGGGCCGTTTTCTTTCTTTCTTCCCTCCCTCCCTCCCTCCCTCCCTCCCTTCCTTCCTTTCTCTTTTTTTGGACGGAGTCTCTCTCTATCGCCAGGCTGGAGTGCTGTGGCACGATCTCGGCTCACTGCAAGCTCCGCCTCCGGGGTTCAAGCGATTCTCCTGCCTCAGCCTCCCGAGTACCTGGGATTACAGGCATGCGCCACCACTCCCAGCTAATTTTTGTATTTTTAGTAGAGACGGGGTTTCACTATGTTGGCCAGGATGGTCTCGATCTCCTAATCTCATGATCTGCCCACCTCGGCCCCCCAAAGTGCTGGGATTACAGGCGTGAGCCACTGCGCCCGGCTTCTGGAGCCATTTTCTTGCCCTCACCCCCTCTCAGGGGTGGCCTAGACCCTACATCCTAATTCTGGCCCACCTGTGGGAACTTGTCCAAGCTGATCCCAGTGGTGCCTGTAAGCCTGAACCCATTCCCAACTCTAATAGAGAGATGTAAGTTAAAAACAACGCTTTCCCTAACCCCACCCCACTAATATTTGCCGTATTTAGGATCTATGTTCTTATGATCATTTTAATCATGTTATACATAGATTTCTCTGTATATTATGTATTTATAACAAAAATGTCTGTACTTAACATTATCTAATAGAACTCTTTTAGGGCTTCATTTATTAATTTATTAAGCAAACGTTTTTCTTTTTTTAACTTTTCAGTTCGGGGGTATATGTGCAGGATATGCAGGTTTGTTGTGTAGGTAAATGTGCGCCATGGGGGTTTGTTATACGGATTATTTAATCACCCAGGTATTAAGCCTAGTACCCATTAGTTATTTTTTTCTGATCCTCTTCTTCCTCCCACTCTCCACCCTCTCATAGGCCCCAGTGTGTGTACCCAGAGGAATATAAATCATTCTGTTTAAAAACACATGGATGCGTATGTTCATTGTAGCAGTATTGACAATAGCAAACACGTGGAATCAACCTAAATGTCCATCAGTGATAGACTGGATTAAGAAAATGTGGTACATATACACCATGGAATACTACATAGCCATAAAAAAGAACAAGATCATGCCCTTTGTAGGTACGTGAATGGAGCTGGAGGCCATTACCCTTACAAACTAAAGCAGGAACAGAAAACCAGATATGGCATGTTCCTACTTACAAGTGGGAGCTAAGTGATGAGACTGCATGGACACATAGAGGAGAGAAGAACCTTTCTTTTTTTCTTTCTTTTTTTTTTTTAGATGGAGTCTGGCTCTGTCACCCAGGCTGGAGTGCAATGGCACAATCTCGGCTCACTGCAACCTCTGCCCCCCATGTTCAAGTGATTCTCCTGCCTCAGCACCCTGAGTAGCTGGATTACAGGCGTGCACCACCATGCCCAACTAGAGATGGGGTTTCACCATGTTGGTCAGGCTGCCCTCCAACTCCTGACCTCAGGTGATCCACCGGCCTCGGCCTCCCAAAGTACTGCGATCACAGGCCTGAGCCACCGCGCCCAGCCGAGGATTTTTGCTAAGTGAGTAGATTATAGCTGCTCTTGCCGCAGGGGAGGAAAATGGGTAACTATGTGAGATGATGGATATGTTAATTTGTTCAGCTATAGTAATCATTGTCCTATGTATATACATCGCATATAATCATATTGTACACTTTAAATATACATAATAACATTTATTTTTTAAAAAGAGGAAAACTTTTCCCTCTTAGTACATTTAGATTACTTTTCCTTCCTTTATAATTACTTTTCCTTCCTTTATAATGGTTGTGTAATATTCCATACTATACTTGTATCATGATGCATGTCATCTGCCTCAAATTGAAATACACTTGGATAGTTTTAATTATAATAATGCTGAGATGAACTTCTTTGTACATTCATCTTTGTTCATTGTATTCATTCAAACAGCATCCATTGAGCATCTACTCTGTGCCAGAAACTATTCAGGCTCTTGGAGACACAGCAGTGACAAAACAGAGAAAAATTCCTGTCCTCATAGAAGCTTTTGTTTTGTACTGTTAGGTCAGTACAAAAATAAGCATATGAAATGTAGAGTTTGTTAGGTGGTTTTAAGTGCTATAAGGGAAAATCCAAGCAAGGAAGAGGGTTGGGGAATTACTGCTTCCCTCTACCCTCAAGGATCCCTGAGGTTATAATATCAGGAAGGTTGGCTGGAAAGACCCCATGTGAAGGTGATATTTGAGCAAAGTCTTGAAGGAGATGGTGGAGGGATCCAAGTGGCTGCTTGAAGGTAGTGAGTTCCAGGCAAAGCGAGCAGGCAGGTGTGTTAGCCAAGGAGCATATCTGAAGTGCCTCAGCAGACAAATCACTGTGACCAGAACAGAGTGACCAAAGGAGATGAGGGCAGGTGATGAGGCCAGAAGGATAACAGGACTCTGATGACATGGGGTCTGAAAGGTCTTTGGCTTTTATTTTGAGTAAGACAGGAACCATTGTTGGACACACTCCTAAAGTTGGAATTGACCTCAGCCTCTAAATCAGATCCCCAAAATGGGATTTATTTCTCCACCCTGGACCTAAACCTTATCTCTATCCTGACCGCTAACTCAATTCTTTTTTGTTTTTGTTTTTGTTTTTGAGATGGAGTTTTGATCTTATTGCCCAGGCTGGAGTGCAATGGCGCGATCTCAGCTCACTGCAATCTCCGCCTTCCAGGTTCAAGCAATTCTCCTGACTCAGCCTCCCGAGTAGCTGGGATTACAGGCATGTACCACCACCACACTCTGCTAATTTTTTTTTTTCAGTAGAGATGGGATTTCTCCATGTAGGTTAGGCTGGTCCCGAACTCCCGACCTCAGGTGAACCGCCCTCCTCGGCCTCCCAAAGTGCTGGGATTACATGTGTGAGCCACCGCGCCTGGGACCCCAACTCAATTCTACATTTGACCCATAATAGTAGACATTATTGTTGTATACCCAAGCATTCACTCCTTCTGCCTTTCTATTAGAGGCTCCATTTTGTTTGGATAATCTTTATCCTTACCAGGACTATAAGCCTCAATGAACCAAGCATTGAAGCCATATTTCGTTTGCTTAATTAGTTTCAAAATGGACATGTGCTGTTCTTCTGGCCAATGAGGAGGAGGGGAAGACCACTGAGGCACTTCCAGGAAAGACTTTCTCATTTTCAAAAAGAGGCACTGAAAGGGGTCTTTTTTATTCTGCTAGATGGTGTCTTTTCTGGATGCAAATTCTGGAACTGTGGCAGCACCCCAGGGACCACAGAGGGAAGTGACCAGAGGACTAAGTCAAAACACTGCAGGTAGCCCACCAGAGAGGTGAGGATCAGCTGAGTCTTTGATGAAGTCACTGAGCTGGTGAATTAACCAACGATGGAGCCCCTTCATGTCATGACTTTTTCAGATTCCCTTTCTGGGTTAGAGTTGCTTGGTCTTTGTAGCCAAAATCATCTTTATAAGACCTCAATGTTCAATCAGAAACTTGACTCAGATCCCAAATCTGATCCCAAGCCACAAATCCAAATCCAATTCTAACTTGATTCCATATCTTGAAGCCACATAAATCAACAAACTCAACCATGCCTCCAGTCTTAGCTCTCTTTCCAACCCTCATCCTCATATCCCGTTTCAGCCCATATCCCATTTTGGCCATTGTTAATGTGAAGATGACCAATTTAATTTTTAGAATAGTCTTTTTTTAAAAACAAATTAGTAATTTGGATCCTATAGCTGACTACCTCTCATCTAAATTTAATTTTTTCTTAGTTTTTCTTCTATACTGTGCATTTCTTGTTTTTTAATGAAAAGTTGTTGATTGTTTATGCAATATTTTAACACCAATCCTTTATATATTTAACAAATATGTCTTGGGTGGTAGCTATCTACCAATGAGGATACAATGGTGTGCAAACCTAGATAGTGTCTCTTCCCTCAAGGAACTGATAGTCTCATGTAAAAGAAATACAGTCAAATAATTCATAAACATGTGTAAAATTACAACTACAAGGCATGCTCTGATAGAAAGGTGCAGGGTATTATGAAAGCACTTCCAGAGGGGTTTGACCCAGGAATTGACTATGAGCTGAGATTTGAAAGAATATTAAACTAGAAGAAATCTTCTAGTAACTAGAAGTAGACTAGAAGAAATCTTCTAGTAACTAGAAATAGTAAACTAGAAGAAAATTTCTTCTGGTAACTAGAAGAAAATGGGAGGAGAATGGGGAGTGTGTTGTGTAGAGAAAACAGCATGTGCAAAGGCCCAAGGCATTATTGCTGGAGCTCGGAGGCCAGAGGTTAACTGGGACCAGATAATGACGAGCTCTGTATGTCATTGTGAGTCTTGCTTTATCCTGTGGATAATGAAGAACTATTTGAACCTTGGTCAGAGAAATAACATAACAAGATTCGTATTTTCAAAACATCAACCTAGCTACTGTATGAAGGCTGGATTTGGGTGGGATGTGAAGATACTGGGCAACCATGGGGGAAGTCATTGTTGTTCTCTAGATGAGGGAAGATGGTGACTTGGATACAGGTGGTTGAAAGGCGGAGACGATGTTAAGTACATGGATTCAAAATGCACTTAGGAGAGAGAATCAACAAGCCTTGGTGATAGATTGAATGAAGGTTGTGTTGAAGTAGTGGGAGATGTTAAGATTTCAAAATCTCTTGCTCGATGGACAGTGATGCCATTCATTGAGAAGACATGGTAGATACGGCCAAATGGTTCTGATATGACAAGAAAAGACCTCAGACCCTGACTTCAAGCAGAACCCTAAATCCAACCTTTACTTTGACACAACTCCCAACACGGATTTTGACATAAGCCCCAGCCTTTTTGTCTGTTTAAATAGCTTTCGGGGTACAAGTGGCTTTTGGTTACATGGATGTTTCGTATAGCGGTGAAGTCTGAGATTTTAGTGCACCCATCACCCAAGTAGTGTACATTGTACTCAATATTTATAGTGTTTTATCCCTTATCCTCTTCATATCCTCCCCCTTCTGAGTCTCCAGTGTCCATTATACCACTCGGTATGCCTTTGTGTACCCACTGCTTAGCTCCCACTTACACATGAGAATGTAAGGCATTTGGTTTTCCATTCCTGAGTTACTTCACTTAGAATAATGGCCTCCAACTCCATCCAAGTTGCTTCAAAAGACATTATTTGATTCTTTCTATGGTTGAGTAGTATTCCGTGATGCATACACATCACATTTTCTTTATCCACTCATCAGTTGATGGGCACTTACTTTGGTTCCATATCTTTGCAATTGTGAATTGTACTGTGATAAACATACGTGTGTATGTGTCTTTTTGATATAGTGACTTCTTTTCCTCTGGGTAGATACCCAGTAGTGGGATTGCTGGATTGAATTGTAGATCTACTTCTAGTTCTTTGAGACATCGCCATACTGTTTTCTATAGAGGTTGTACTACTTTACATTCCCACCAGCAGTGTATAAGTGTTCCCTTTTCATCACATCCATGCCAACATCTATTGTTTTTTTGACTCTTTAGTAAGCCCCAGTCTTAACCCCAAACCTTAATCTGTACCCAATCCTGAACCTCAAATTCTGCTTTATCCTTGATCAACCCCAATTTGTATCTCAACCGATAACCTAAATCTTGACTGAGTTCTTGACTCCAAATATCAACTCAGGCTAGGATCCAGACCTCAATCAACCTTAACTCTCCTGACCCTTGACCTGAACCCTGAAACTTCAGCCATAAGCCAAACTCAACCTTGACCTGAGCAGTGAATGTCACCACAGCCTGAGTATGAAGGCTGCCCCGGGATAATTCAGACATTAGTCTCCATTCCCATCATATTCTAGGAAGCCCACATTCCTATCCTCCCCCATGAACCCATTCCCTCACATCCAACACCAATTCTAACACTCTCACCCCATCCCACCCCTATTCTCTTCCTCAACCCAATTGCTACCTAAAATCCCATTCTCATTTCCATCCCCAATTCTTTTCCCAATTCCATTTTTATTTCTCCAGCTCACCACACAACTTTGACTCTTCATTTTACAAAAACTCTAAAATAAAATCTGCCAACTAATATCTTGCTAACATTGATGCTATACTAACTCAACTCAAGCCGAGTCCCAAAATCTTCTGAGACATTTACTGTCATCAAATCCAAAATCAGATCCCCGAACTTGGACATCTAGCCCTGCCCATTCCACAGCAGGAATCTGGTCGTGAAGGGTGTCAACATTCCTGACCTGGGCTCCCAAATCAAGGAGAAGCAGACTCCAGCCCAGTTGTCCTCACAGCTCCATGACTCAGCAATCTGTATCTTTCCTTCCTGGCTTCTCAAAGACAGAAATGGTAGCAAGACTTCCAGTGTATTATCTACTGCCTGCGTCTTCATCCTTAGATTCTCTCCTCCCTCAGTCCTCTGCCTCCTTAGCATCTGTTAGAAAGAGGAAGGAGTCAGGCTACTCTAGAGCCCTGTTATTCACTCCTAAGTCACCAAAACGTCTATCCTCTGCTTTTCATCATCTATCATTCTGTAAATTATATTCCTAATTATTTAACCTGATTTTGTTGCCAAACACTGGTCATCACAAGCAGAGGAAATGTGTGTGGGGTTCTTTTTTTTTTTTAATTTTTTTCCAGCACCCCGCCCACACCAGAGAACATAGGAGGTACTTAAATAAATACTAGTCTGCAAACTTCTGGCATCCACAGGTCCACAGGCCTTAGATTCAGTCCTGCCTTGATCCCTGAGCTGTTCCACCATGCAGTGTGACAGAAAGAACTAGAAAGAACTTGGACTTTCAACCCAGCTTTGAATCCTAGTTGCCCACCCTGTGACTTCGGGTAAGTGACTTCATTTTTCTGAGTCAGACTTTGCCCCTCCCCAAAGTGGAAGAGAGCAAAACCTATTTATCAAGGCAAATGGGAGGACTGAATAAAATTATGAATGGAAAATTGATGGGCACATAACAGGCACTGAATTAACATGAGTTCCCTCAGCCCATCACCCACGGAATGAAGAAGCAGCTCCCATTTTTTTTTTCACTACATTTAGTGTGGTGTGTCAGGTGCTTCGCAGACCTCGTCTGTATTCCTCACATTGGTCCAGGTGAGGATTGTCATCCCCATTTTACTTTTATTTTTTGCCCCCTGCCCCATCATCCCCATTTTATAGATGAGAAAATGGAGGTTTAAAAAAGGCTAGATCACTTGAGCAAAGTCACAGAGCTGAGGAGTCAGAAGTGTCAGAATTCAGCCAGGCGTGGTGGCTAAAGCCTGTAATCCCAACACTTTGGGAGGCCGAGGTGGATGGATCACTTGAGGTCAGGAGTTCGAGACCAGCCTGGCCAACATGGTGAAACCCCATCTTTACTAAAAATACAAAAAATTAGTCGGATGTGGTGGCATGTGCCTATACTCCCAGCTACTCGGGAGGCTGAGACAGGAGAATCGCTTGAGCCAGGAAGCAGAGGTTGCAGTGAGCCGAGGTTGCACCACTGCACTCCAGCCTGGGTGACAGGGCAAGACTCCACCTCAGGAAAAAAAAAAAAAAAAAAAAAAAAAGCCAGAATTTGAACGTTGGGATTCAAAGGCCTATGGTATCACTACTGCACAAATCCATACTCTGAGAAAGAAATTTCCTTGTTACATCCACATGTACCCTCTGAGTCTCATTTGGTTCAAAACAGACTTGGATCGCCCTTGGCCTATTAATGATGCATACCCCTATGTCAGAGAGAGGCCCATATCCAGGCCCTCTGTGCCCTTTGCCTTTAGTCCTGGCACCTGTTGCTAAGTCTCATCCAGACACCCAGCCCCATACCTCCGTCGTCCTCAGACCTATGTCCTGAGCCTTTGTTAAATGACTCATCTTCCACCTTATGATCACACCTGAGAACTGGCATCTGACAATCTTGCCATCTGTGCCTTTCCCTGAGGGATTCTGAACACTGTGATTCTCGTACCTCCTGACTCAGCCCATGGGTTCTGATGGCCCATTGTTTCATCATTACTTCCTGCAACATTGTTTCATACTTCCTGGATTCTCTTCCTCCTTTCTTTCTTTCTTTCTTTTTTTTTTTTTTTTGAGACAGAGTCTCACTCTGTCACCCAAGCTGGAGTGCAGTGGTGCGACCTCAGCTCACTTCAACCTCTGCCTCCCGGCAGAACCCCATTTCTTTTGGGGGAGATGCTGCCTTATTTCTTATAGTTCCGGTAAAACTGTCAATCATAGTTCTCCAACTCCACCCACCCACTGAGGTGGAGAAATGACCCAGGCCAAGTCAACAAGATCACTGTTTTCTCTCTGGCAACAATGATAGATTCAAGGGGTGGGCCCAGTTCAAACTGGACCAATTAGAGTTCCTCCCTGGGATTAACATCAAGATGCCAGGAGAAAGGAGATTTTTGTTTCTGTTAGTAGCTACTATGTTCCCTCCATGCCCTTCCTTAGTACCTAAGATTGAGTAAATCAATCTCCAAGTCTTTTCAGGCTTATATTCCACTAGAGACATTAAAGTATCTCCTGGACCAGCCTGGGCAACATGGTAGAGTCCTAGCTCTACTGAAAAAAAAAAAAAAATAGCTGGGCGTGGTGGCACATGCCTGTGGTCCCAGCTACTCAGGAGGCTGAGGTGGGAGGATGGGTGAAACCCAGGAGGTAGAAACTGCCTTAAGCATTGTTTGTGAAATGCTCACCGTACTCTAACCTGGGCGACAGAGTAAGACCTTGTCTCAAAAAGGAAAAAAATCTCCTTGGCATTGGATGATACTAAGAAAGATCAACTGTGTAAGATGTGATAATGTAAGTTGGTTATGTTTAAAACGAGTCTCTTTTGGAACAAGGATTGGCAAATTTTTAAAATAAAGGGCCAGGGAGTAAATATTTTAGCTTATGTGGACCAAGAGAGAAAAATGGATGATATTATGTAGATATTTAATAGCAGGAAAGAAAATAAAATTTCACAATTTTTAATTGATGAAATTCAAAATGTAGTAATGATAATTTAGTACAAATGTTTTGTTACTATTCCTTATCAAGCTCATGCCTGTAATCCCAGCACTTTCGGAGGTGGAGGCGGGCAGATCACCTGAGGTCAGAAGTTCAAGACCAGCCTGACTGACCAACATAGAGAAACCTTGTCTCTACTGAAAATACAAAAAATTTTAGCCGGGCGTGATGGTGCATGCTTGTAATCCCAGCTACTCAGGAGATTGAAGCAGGAGAATTGCTTGAGCCAGGGAGGCGGAGGTTGCAGTGAACCGAGATCACGCCATTGCACTCCAGCCTGGGCAACAAGAGCGAAACTCCATCTCAACAACAACAACAACAATGACAACAACAACAACAAATTTAGCTCAGGAGATTTGGTCCAACAGCTGTAATTTGCCATCCCCTGTTTTAAAAATGCATAATAAAATATTTAAGAATGAGATGTTGTGGTGACTGAGATTGCTTCAAAATATTCCGGCATTAGGGAAGTGTGTGGTGGGAGTATAGGTGAAACAATAATTGGTTTTGCATTAACTTTTTTTTTTGAGATAGGGTCTCACTCTGTTACCCAGGCTGGAGTGCAGTGGTACAATCATAGCTCATTGCAGTCTCAACCTCTCAGGCTCAAGTGATCCTCCCACCTCAGCCTCCTGAGTAGCTGGGACCACAGACGCATGCCACCATACCCGGCTAATTTTTTAATCTTTTGTAGAGACCAGAGTCTCCCTATGTTGCCCAGACTGGTCTTGAATGCCTGGGCTCAAGCAATCCTCGTGCCTCGGCCTTTCAAAGTGCTGGGGTTACAGGCGTGAGCCACTGCACTGGACCCTGCATTCATTATTGAAGTTGGATGGTGGTATATGAAAACACATTATGTTATTCTATTTTGCATGTGTTTGAAATTTTCCATAATAAAAATTATAAAACAATTCTTTGAGTTGAGATGTCCCCCGAAATGCATCCCTGGCATCAGAAGTTTAATGCCATGCTTGAAAGCCTCCCTCAGGATTTCTGGTACGGGGGAACTGTCATAAAGCTTCAGGGAGATTGATGAACGCAAGGTATCTCACACACCCACGCCCCTGGTGGAGAATTGCCTTCCCATAGCACCAAGTGGCCATGTTTCGTATCACATGACTCTAAGTAGCCACTGATTGGCTAAGATTTGGTCACCAGACTGGGATGCCATCAAATGATTGGCCATTCAGTGACCAATGATGTGACTGAAGAAGAAAAGGTGAGCTAGACGAATCAGATTCTCTTTCATGAGACTATTTTCTGAGAGATCCTAGTGAAGGAGGAGGCGGGGTTTAACACTGGACTAGATTGAAGACAGCTGGAACAGGGAAAAGGCACCAAAAGCACGTCTCCATAAGATGTGCACACCAGCACCATGACAATTTACCACTGCCATGACAGCACCCAAAATTTATCAGCCCTTTTCTAGAAATTTCTGAATAACCCACCCTTAATTTGCATGTAATTGAACATGGGACTAAATATGACTACAGAACTGGCCCTGAGCTGCTACTTTGTGCTCAATGCCTATGGGGTAGCCCTGCTCTGCAAGGAGCAGTGCCTCTGCTACTGTGCAGTACTGTTTCAAAAAAAGTCACTAGCACCACTGGGTTGCCCTTGAATTATTTCCTGGACAAAGCCAGGAACCCTCCCTGGCTAAGCTCCAGTTTTGGGCCCACCTGGCCTGCACCACTAGAAGAGTGACTATAACCTTGTAATAACTACCGCCTCCACACTCATCTTTCCCTAAAACAAGTTATGTTAAGCCTTTGCTTTAATGAAAACTTTCCCAAATGCCCTTTGCTTCACACTTCAATTTGGACACACCACTCATTTCCTTCTACCACAGCAGACACCACCAGATGGCTCTAGGCTGTGAGAAAGAGTTCTATCTGGACTTTTGGGAGCTCTCAAGATTTTTGACCCGAGTGGTGGTTTCATGGTTGTTCATTTGTGAATATTTAAGCTGTTCATATATTTTCTGCACTCTTTTCTATGCATATCTCCCAATTTTTTCCCTTTTCTTCTTTTGTCATTTTTTAAAAAATAAAAATAGAGGTGAGGTCTTACATTGTTGCCCAGGCTGGTCTTGAACTCCTGGGCTCAAGTGATCCTCCCACCTCAGCCTATGAAAGTGCTGGGATTACAAGCATGAGCCACCATATCTGGCACAATTATTATTATTAATTAATTAATTTATTTATTTATTTTGAGACCGAGTCTTGCTCTGGTCACGCAGGCTGGAGTACAATGGCGTGATCCCTGGCTCACTGCAACCTCCGCCTCCTGGGTTCAAGCGATTCTTCTGCCTCAGCCTCCTGAGTAGCTGGGTTTACAGATGCCCGCCACCACACCCCGCTAATTTTTGTATTTTTAGTAGAGACGGGGTTTTGCCATATTGGCCAGGCTGGTCTCGAACTCCTAACCTCAGGTGATCCATCTGCTTCGGCCTCCCAAAGTGCTGAAATTACAGGCTTGAGCCACCGCACCTGGCCAATTATTTTTTTTTAAGGGGGAAAATTTTACCTCCAAAGCTTGTGACACTTTGTTCAGTAAAACAAAACACAAACTCTTTCAAAACTGTCTTTCACATACCAGCCCGCTGAATGTTTGAAAACCTTTGTATGTATTTTCTCCCCTGAAAGAAAGCTCTTACCTAAGTTCTTCCGGAAAACAAGGGATCATTTTAGGCAGTGGTGATGGCCAAAGTGACCATGAGAACTTGGTTTCTGCACATCCCCACCTAGCCTGCCAGCAGGAACAATCCTGCATCCCCATCCAGCCCTCCCCACAGGGCCAAAACACAGACAGGCAAGGAACCAGAGAGTTGTGAGTTTATTAAGGGAGATCTAGTGCTTATCCTAGAATCAGCCCTTGCTGCCTATGATCTTCTTGATCCAGTCCAGGTAGCGGCAGATGTTGGTATAGACACCAGGTTTGTCGGACCTCCCACAGGGGTCTGAGCCCCAGGATGTGATGCCCTGGAGTGCACCATCACACACCAGGGGGCCTCCAGAATCACCCTAGATAGGGAGAATGAGAACAGCCTTGCATCTGAGGTGTCCACAACATCCCTTTTCCTGCTGTCCCAGCGTTTTACCAGTTTTTAGCATGACTGGTCCCCTGTAGCCAACGGGGGTAAAAGCATTGTCCCCTGAGACCAGTCAGGACAGGGCTTGGGGCTTCCATGTACCGACAGACATGGTGTCTAAGGGTAGTGGTCAAAATACTGACAGAAGAGGGGAAAGAATGAAATCCCAGCCAGGCTTGGTGGCTCACGCCTGCAATCTCAGCACTTTGGGAGGCCGAGGCGGGCAGATCGCTTGAAGTCAGGAGTTCCAGCCCAGCCTGGCCAACATGGTGGAACCCCGCCTCTACTAAAAATACAAAAACTAGCTGGGTGTGGTGGTGCACGCCTGTAATCACAGCTACTCGGGAGGCTGAGGTGGAAGAATTGCTTGAACCCGGGAGGCAGAGGCTGCAGTGAGCCAAGATTGTGCCACTGCACTCCAGTGTGGGGGACAGAGCGAGACCCTGTCTCAAAAAAAAAAAAAAAAAAAAAAAAAGAGTTCTCGAGGGTCCAATCCAGAGAGAAGACAGTAGGGATTACTTGGAGAGGACTGAGCTGAAGTTTCTTCCATTCCTGGCCAATAGTGAAGGCATCATTGATTGCAGTTGCCAAACATAGAAGAAAGGGTCAAGATTCTTGTGGAGACACACACACACACACACACACACACACACACACACACACACACACACACACACACACACCATATCCCCAAGGGACCATGGCTGAAATATTTGTGGAAGAGACCACTGTCCCTATGGAACAATCCAGAGAGACTGGCTTTCATGGCAGTATCGCTGATGGAAATGACTCCATTCTTGGCCAATGGGGAAGAAAGCATTGTCTTTAAGGACCAGTCATTGGCAAAGGTGGTGGGGCTTCCAGGAAGCGGACAAAGCCAGGGGGAAGTGCTAGGAACAACGAAGTTGCAGTTAGAAGGGAGAGTTATATCTATGACAAATCCCAAGAGAAAGGGATTGGAGCTCATTGAGGAGGCACTGAAGTCAATGGCACCATTTACTCCAGCCAACTGGGAAGACACCATTGTCTCCCAAGGAACCAATCACAGGAGAAGGGAACCAGCCTTGGGATTCTAGCCCGGTCTCAAAGAAAAGTGGCTGACCACCGGGCCGGTGGTAAAGTCGGCACAAATTCCACGATGTAATGCTGGGAACCAGAGAGCAGGGAACTCGTCTAACCTCTAGCCTTCGACTCTCTCCTTGCTGGACATCTATGCCACCCTCTATAGCCCCCAACTCTGCATCCCATCCTGTAGGTAAGGGTTCGAAAGAAAACAGCAGCAACAATTCAATGCTCCTAATCCCTATGCGGTGTGACTTTCAGAGAGAGTTTGGCCTTCTCTGAACCTAGCTCCCAATCCGTAGAGATAGGGGCGACCACTCCGGGTGCTAAGTCTTTGGGGTCACTCCCCTTACCACCCCCACCCCCATCCAAGCCTTGAACCTCTAGAGGGCAATGAGGGATGTGTGAGGAGAAGGATTTCAGAAATTGCTTACCTGGCACGTGTCAGCCCCTTTGCTGCTGCCCGCACAGACCATGCCATCTGTGATCTGCCCTGGGTAGGCATCCTCACACTTCTTCTGGGGAAATATTTTTACTTCTGCACAGTTGAGAGTGTCAGGAAAATTCTCTGAGGGGGAAGAGGTTGTAAGTTTCCCTGAGAGAACAGCCCTTTGCCTCCATCCCTGACTGGATCTAACCCCCTTTCTTTCCAGGATGTAATGGGGAGTTTTCCAGCTGCATGGGGGAGTTTTCTGACATTGTGCACAGGGGACATCCTTCTCACCACATTAAATGAAGCTGTACTTGCTGCTATTGTGCTTTCTCCATCTAGAGAGGGGCCCTCAGATCTCACATGTTTTTTCTTGCCCTGAGCCATTTTCAAATCAAGGGGCTGGGGGTTACTTGGAGGTGCCCCTTTTTGATACCTCTGACCCTCTCTTTCCAGTCTTCCTGCCCTCAGACAGCCGGGTCCTCAATCTGTGCTAAATCCTGCTCCTTCCAAGTGTCACCTCCTCCTGGAAGTCTTCCCTGACCACTCAAATTAAAAAATACCATCCCTCCATTACTCCCTATCCTTTTATGCTCCACAATATTTCCTTAAAGCACTTAACTCTACCTAATATTTTATTTTATGTGTATTTGTTTATTGTCTATTTCTCCCACCTAGCTTGCAACTCCCTAACGACAAGGACTTTGTACGGTTTGCTCACAGCTGTATATCCAGCGCCTGCAACAGCACCTGGGGCATACTAGGTGCTCAGTAAATCAGAGTTGAATTAATGATTGAAGGTGGAATTGATCTTTTTTATTAACCTCTTTTGAGGAATAGACTTCTCCAAACCCTCTTTGAGGGGGAAAAACTTCCATCTGGCATCTCTACGTGCCAAAAGCAATATGCTCATAATCTCATTTAATCCTCACAACAGCGCTTTGAAGGAGAGATTCATTCATTCATTTCATTATTTATTCATCCAGCCATCCATTCAACAAATATTTATTGAGCATCTACCATGTAGCAGGCACCATTCTGAGCATTAGGAGAACATAATGAAGAAAACTGATGTAATCTGAACCCTCACGTAGCTAAAAAATCTATTGGTTAATGATTCCCATTCTGCAGATGAGGAAAGTGAGGCTCAGAGATGGAAAGGAATTTGCCCAGGGAGAAGGGGCAGAGCCATAGTTTGAACTGATCTACTTGATTTGCAAGCATGTGTGTTTCCACAGCCGCAAACTGTCTCATCCAAAGCATTCAGAGCAGGAGTGAGGCAGGCAGGGACCTGAATGCTGACTTTGCCACTTCCTGGAGAAGCTCCTTGACTCTCTGAGCTGAGTCCCAATGTTTTCACTGTGAAGGAAGGCGAGGGGCTGTCTGGACTCTGGAGTCCCAAAGGGACAGCTTCATTGGAGGTCCAGATTTTGGGGTCCAGAGTCAAGAGGGAGCTAGGACTGCTGGGTCCTGGGAGAAGAAGGGCCTAGACTCCCAGGTCTGAGGGAAGAGGGGACCAGGGCCCAGGTTTCCTGGGTTCAAGAAGGAGAAAAAGGCCGGGGGCGGTGGCTCATGGTTGTAATCCCAGCAGTTTGGTAGGCCAAGGCGGGCAGATCACTTGAGGTCAGGAGTTCGAGACCAGCCTGGCCAACATGGTGAAACCCTGTCTCTACAACAAATACAAAAATTAGCTCGTGTGGTGGCAGGTGCCAGTAATCCCTGCTACTCTGGAGGCTGAGGCTCGAGAATCGCTTGAGCCCAGGAGGCAGAGATTGTAGTGAGCTGAGATCATGGCACTGCACTCCAGCCTGGGCGATTGAGTGAAACTGTGTCCCCCCGCAAAAAAAAAAAAAAAAAAAAAAAAAAAAGGAGGGAGGTGGGGGAGAAGGTGCTTAGGAGCCTGTTTTCCTGGGCCTCTGAGAAGTCCAAATATCCCAAGTGTGTTAAGATTATATAAAATCCTATACAACCAAGGGTCTCATAGGATAGTGCTCTCTGCCATACAGGAGGGGCTTTTCTAGCCCTGCTTAACAATCTGCTAGTTGGTTCTCTTTCTCTCACCACTCTTGTTAGTAGTCTGATCTTCGAGGCTTCTAATATGACTCCCGCTTGTGAATCTCAACATCATGATCACTTTCCCTTCTTTGTCTCCCTCTGGGGGACCAAGCTTTGCCAATAGCTTGGGTTCCACTGGGCCAACCAGCTCCTCCTCTCCCTCCCATTAGTGGACAAGCCCACTACCTCGGGGACTGGTGACAGTGCCCCAGCCTGAGATGGTGCACTTCTGGCCAGGCTGGGTGCAATGATCTGCCAGGCTGATGGGCTTCACTTTGGACCCCAGGGATGCCTGGTCACGCAGTTGAAGAAGCATCAGATCATGGTTGTGGTCCTCCACATCGCTGCTGTTGTAGCAGGGGTGTGGGATGGACTGAACCACAGGTATTTCTTGCTCTGGGCCATCTTTATTCTGTAGGCTGTGGTCTCCCAGGCGTACTGTGTATTTCCTGTAACGGCGGGGATAGTTTGGGATCCAGGCAGGGGTATTGCCCCCAGCCCCCTCTTCCTTCAGACCCAGGAGTCCAGTCTTCAGCTCTCTCCTTCCGGAGTTGAAACCCCAGCCCCCTCTTTCCTTAAGCCCCAGCCGACCTCTGCCCCCATCATCCACTCACGGTTTTTTACAGTGGGCAGCCGTAAGGACCCAGTTGCCACCTATAAGGACACCGCCACAGAGTAGTTGCTGGCCCTGGAACAAGGCCGCCTGCCAAGGCTGCGAATGGGGTTGGCACTCTTGACCCCCCAGCACCTTGTCCTCCTGTGCCCTGGAGTGTCCTGCAGCAGGAGGGAGAGGGTTGAATCGCCACGCTCTGGGGCAGTGCAAGGACTGGGAAGGCCACTGTGGGTTCAAATGGACACACGGCAAGTTCTCCGCATACAACTTAGTGAGGAGGTCCAGGCATCCACACGCTGCCACACAGGGACACTCATTTCAGCGCACGTGTCATCATACAAAAGTCACACACCCAAGAATGCCCCCACATGCTTCCACATGAGTCTACAGGCCCCGTGTACTCCCAGGTGAATCTATGCCCCCAAGCAAGCAGCCCCCAACAGGATGTAGCTATTCAGACAATTTACAGCATCACGGAAACTACTGCTACCTGCTGCTACCTGTTTCTTGTCTCTATCCACCCTGAGGAAAGCCCACAGAGGCTCCTGCACCGTATCACACTCTTCACATCCGTGCACACGCACCCACATAACCACCGCGACATTCCCACAGACTCCCCAGTGCCACTGCTGCCTTCAGACCCCTCCCCTCCGGAGGCCTCCGCAACCCTCCTCACCTGCCCAGGCTTCCCCCAGCAAGAGCAGGAACATCCACGTCTTGGCTGCACGAGGTCGGGGGCGTCCCATGGTGAGGTCTGGGAGATGGGGAGGGCGGGGCCGGTAAACAGGAAGGAGGAGCCAGAGCTCCCAGTTCTGGATTTTGGCACTGGGGAGGGAGCTGAGAGTATCTGGGGCTGTTCTGGGCTTCTCTGGAGGAAGCGGGAGGCTAGGGGACTGGATTCCTACATTCCAAGGGAGGAGGGAGTCCTGGATGTCTGGGTCTGAGGGGACAGCGAGCTGGGAGCTGGGACTCCTAAATTTGGGAGAGGAGGAAGCCGGGGTCCAGACTGCTGGATCTCGAGAGAGAAGGGCATCTGAGGCTGGGGTCCTGGAATCTGGAGAAGGAGGGTCCGGGGCCTGATGTCTGTGTCTGAGTACCTCTGCACCTCACCTTCCAGAATCCAGGGGCGGGGTCACCTACTGATTCGGACCCAGTGGAGGAGGCCCCAGTACTTCAGTTCTCTCTGCCTGGCACACGTTTCTGGAGACTTTTAACTGGGAATCTCCACCTCCTGCTCCTCCTCCTTCTCCTCCTGCACTAGAGCCTGGGGAGCTTCTGGGAACTGGAACACTGGGTGTGAGTGAGAAGGGGCGGAGGGGACTGAACGTGAAATCTTGAGGGAGGAGGGGCTGGAATCTCAGACTCCTGAGGCTAGGGAGAGGAGGGACTCGGTGCTGAGACTCTAGGATCTGAAACGTAAAGGGCTGGGGGCCAAGATTTTAGTTCTGAGAGGGGAGGAGGCTGGGGGCCTGGATTCCTGGGTCTGAGGGAGGAGAGGCTGGGGGCCTGGACTCCTAAATCTAAGGGAGGAGGGGCTGGGACCTGGGATTTAGGTCTGACTGAGGAGGGGCTGGGGGCCCAGACTCCTGGGTCTGAGGGAGGAGGGAGCTTCTAGGGGCTGAGACTCCTGGGTCTGAGGGAGGAGGAGGCTGCTAGGGGCCAGGACTCCTGGGTCTGAGGGAGGAGGGGCTGGGGGCCTGGATTCCTGGGTGTGAGGGAGGAGAGAGCTGGGGGCTAAATTCTAAGTACTTTAAAAAGGAGAAGCTTGGAACCTGATCTTTTGTGGGAGGAGGCGGCTGCTGCCAGTAACCGGGAACCGAAGAAAGGCAGGTCTTCTAGGGTCAGAAACCAGAGGGTGGATCAGGCCCCGCCCGCTGTCCCCTGAGAGGTCCGGGATCTGGGAGGGCAGGTTTGGGAGGCACTGTGACCTGGTTTCCCCTTCCCCTGGAGGCGGCAAGACCAACCCAAGCAGAACCCAGGAGTCTTGCCGCAATAGGGCTGATGGACAGAGACTTCAGGCAGGACTTACTAGGGGTTTAAGGGGGAGTTGCAAGGCGGTACCGGTTCCCTCATCTGCCCTTCACCGCCCACCCGTTTGCCCTCCACTCATCTCACAGCTCAGGCAGAAAGAAGGTGCGGTTTCCCGCGTTTACTGAAAAATCATCCATTGGCTCTAAAGGTATCCAGACCCTCCCTCAATTTCCCCCCAGGTCCCCGCCAGGATTCAAACCCAGCACACGCCCAGGACGGGGCCACAAGGGGCTGAGCTCTACACTGCCCGAGCTCCACGTGGGCGGAGCTACTGCGCCCCTGACATCACGAGGGGCGGGATCTCTGGTGAAGGAGGCGGGGCCACAAGGGGTGGAGTCCCGAGGGGAAGTCCCATTGGGCAAAATTTCGAGGGGCGGAGCTATTTTGTATAAGTGGTTCCTTGGGGCGGAGCCACAGGCTGTGCAGTTCCGAGAGGGAGGGGATGGCTGTCGGTGACGTCATAGAGACGGGCTCTGAAGGGCGTGTCCCTGCTCCGTTCCGAGGGGGCGCGAATGTGTCTTGCTTGACCTCGTGAGGGGGCGGAGCCTCAGGGGCGGAGTCTCAGTGTCCAGAGGGGAGTCTCAGGGCAGCTGGCGGCAGAGGGCGGGAACCATTGAGGCTGGAACCCTACAAGAACCCCCTACCCCGTGCCCTTCGGTCTCTCTTGGTCTTCCAAGGTGCCCCCGTGGCGCGCAGGCTCAGTTCTCCATGGTTTCTTGGATCCAGTCAAGGTAGTGGCATACGCTGGTGTAGACTGCGGGGCGCCGGGGTCTGGAGCAGGGCTCAGCACCCCCAGACACCACGCCTGCCAAGGTTCCATTGCAAACCAGGGGGCCCCCAGAGTCACCCTGTACGCGAGAGAAGGGCAGAGGAACTGTTAGACCACTCTGTTCATGACAATTACACGGGCCACTTCCTCCTTCCCAGAAAGGCCCCAGCCTCTTCCTCCTCCAACATCCGAGAGTCCCCCATCTCCAGCCTCTCCTTCCTCAGACCCAGGAGTAAAAGCTCAGAGCCCCCACCTCCCCGCAGGACCTAACCTCCTCCTCCCCCAGGACTCAGACTCTGGACGCCCAGCCCACTCCTCCTGCAGATTCAGAAGTCTGGACCTCCAGACCTTTTCTCTTTTACACTAAGGAGTCCAGGCCCTGGTCCCGTCCTCTCCCAGAAACCGGGTATCCCAGTCTCCTTCTCATTTTGATCCAGGAAGGCTGGGGGCCGACCCCTCTGCTCCCCTAAATCCTAGAAAACTTGGCAGAACAGCCTCATTTTCCCCAGAGTAAGGTCTCACCTGGCAGGAACCTCGGCCCCCCTCCCACAGGCCCGCACAGAGCATGCTGTCCGAGATGTGGCCAGGGTATGCCCAGTGACAGAGTTTGTTCTCCAGGATGCTGATGTTGGCACACTGCAGTGTGACTGGAAACAGCGCTGTCAGGGAAGAGAACTGTCAAGGATCTGCAACTGTCTCTGACACACTCAGCACCCCACCACCCTGAGTCCTCCCTGCAGCTTTTCCAAAGGACCCATGGAGCCACATTTAGGACTCTCAAAGATAGAGACAAGAGACGGTGGACAGAGAGACAGTCATAGCACGCAAGAGAAACAAATAGGGACAAGGAGGAAGAGGGCCAAGAAGAGAGAGAGGCTGGCCGGGCACCGTGGCTCACGCCTGTAATCCCAGCATTTTGGAGGCCGAGGCCGGCGGATCGCTTGAGGTCAGGAGTTTGAGACCAGACCAGCCAACATGGTGAAACCCTGTCTCTGCTAAATATACAAAAATTAGCCGGGCATGGTGACAGTCGCCTGTAATCCCAGCTACTCGGGAGGCTGAGGCACGAGAATCACTTGAACCTGGGAGGTGGAGGTTGCAGTGAGCCGAGACTGGTCACTGCACTCCAGCCTGGGAGACAGAGTGAATCAGAGAACTTATCTTGGCTGAAGGGAGCAGCCTCCATTGACTCAGCCCAATGCTTGCTATTTTGGGAATGTGAGTTCTTCAAACTTTTTCAAGTGAATCCAGAAACCTGGCTTTTGTATAAAACTTTCGAAGTTTTAGATATTGGCAGCAACAAATTCAGACTGTTTTTCCGATCCACTGACCCAATTTGGCTAATGGGTCAGTGATCCGTGACTCTGAGAGACATGGTCTTATTCCCATTCTAAAATGAACGCATTTCACATGTAAACATCTCTGGGCCAGGTACAGTGGCTCACACTTGTAATCTCAGCACTTTGGGAAGCCAGGAGTTTGAGACCAGCCTGGACAACATAGCAAGACCTCATCTTTGCTAAAAATAATAAAAATTTTTATCATAAGGCTTAAGTTAAAGGAGGTCCCATCATGGAGCAATGCATGATGGGAAATTCCCACACAGCATCTCTTACCAGAATCCGTGTTTTATTCATGGAGGGAAGAAAATTGGAACAGTATGGATGGTCACTTTTCAGAGGCAATGGAGAGAGGATTCCTGCAGCAGGTGGATTCCAGGATACTATTAGAATGCCCAGAATCTAAGATTCTAGAATTCTCAGATTCTGACACACTATTATCCATGATTCTAGAATCTAGAGGCTCAAGGTTTAGAGTTTTATGAATCCAAGATTCTAATATTCCAGATTCCCCTGGATCAAAAAACTCCAGGATTCTAACATTATCTGAATTAAATCTAAGATTTGACTAGATTTAAAAAAGACTAGAATTTTGGCCGGGCGCTGTGGCTCATGCCTGTAATCCCAGCACTTTGGGAGTCCGAGGCGGGCAGATCACAAGGTCAGGAATTTGAGACCAGCCTGGCCAATATGGTGAAACCTCTGTCTCTACTAAAAATACAAAAAAAGATAATAATAATAATAATAAATAAATAAAAATGACCCGGGTGTGGGATGTAGTGGTGCAAGTCTGTAATCCCAGGTACTTAGGAGGTTGAGGCAAGAGGATCGCTTGAGCCCAGGAGTTCAAAGCTGCAGTGAGCTGTGATCACACCGCTGCACTCCAGCCTGAGCAACAAAGCGAGACCCTGTCTCAAAAACAAACAGATAAACAAACAAACCCTCTGAAATTAGAATGTGTCTTCCGGAAAATGGTGTTATATAATCAATGGGATCTAATGGGATCTTTCCTCCTCCTCCTCCTCCTTTTTTTCTTCTTCTCCTCCTCCTTCTTCTTCCCCTTCTTCGCAGTTCATGAAATAATGGCACATCTTAAAAATGCTAGTATCTTATATTTGATTAAATATATCGATTGGCAGATAGATAGACTGACAGAGAGAGAGAAGAGAGAGAAAAGGAGAAGACAGAGATGAAAAGGCAGAGACAGAGGGATGAGGGAGCCAGATCCCGGGCATGAAGTTTCAGAGAGAGTTCTGGGCCAGGTCATACCCTTGGGGCTGGACACGGCCCCCCAGCCTGAAATGAGACACTGCATGCCTGGGGAGACACAGGTCTGGCTGAGGTTGAGGGGCTGCACAGCAGGACTCAGACGTGCCTGCCTGGGCAGGCGGATCAGCATGATGTCATCATTGTGGTCATTGGCACTGAGGTCCTTGTTGAAGCCAGGGTGGGGGAAGAAGTCCGTAACCCGGAACAGCTGCTCTGGACCCTCCCATTTCCAGAGGTGGTGCTCTCCAAGGCGGACCCACAGATACCTGCTGCGACAGGACTCAGAGGTCAGGCTGCGGGGAAGGTAAAGGTCCTTTCAGCCCCAGCCCTCTTTTCCTGTCCATCAGAGAGCTGTGTGACCCTCCACAAGTCACACACCCTCTCTGCACCCTCATCATCTATGTCTGGCCCAGGGTACTGTGATTTTAAGCCAGGCACACACCTCCTCTGGGTCCCTGCTCCCCACTCTGATGTTTTGTGTGTCTCCATCTTTGTAGCTCTCCCCACAAAGCACCCACTCCTAGTCCCAGGCTGAGTGAGCCACCTTCCTCCATACTCACCTGGAGCCTTGGTGGTGACTTGGGTCCCTAGGAACGGTGTGGGCACGGGGGACCCCACCTACCGCATAACAACAGCCCCACCCCTGCCCCCACAGGTCTGGTGGCTTCTGTGGGAGCGGCTCTGTATGTCTGAGTGGTGTGTGTGTATATGTGTGCATGTGTATGAAAGGGGATGGGATATGGAAAATCCCCAAATTGGGGGTCATCTCTGGCCTCAGCTTTTCCTGTCTATCATATCCTTCACC
The DNA here is from genome assembly GCF_028885625.2 of Pongo pygmaeus. Classification (NCBI taxonomy): domain Eukaryota; kingdom Metazoa; phylum Chordata; class Mammalia; order Primates; family Hominidae; genus Pongo; species Pongo pygmaeus. The sequence continues at coordinate 57,114,578 of NC_072393.2, forward strand.
CTTCAATGCATGTCTTCCTGGTGTCTAACCTTAAGCCCTCGCCACAGTCTCAGTGCACTTGTTCCACTTCTGGTCCATGCCCTAGACAGCTGGGATCCTTTCGGGGTTGACAAGCCCATTCCCCAGCCTCTGACCTCTGACATTAGGCAGCAGGCTAATGACTGCGAATTCAGGGTTGGGGAACCAGAAACATCTGTGTCTGTCTCTCTCTGTCATTCTTGCTGTCTTGGCTCTGGATCTGGAAAAGTAGTCCTCACCCCTACATCCCCTCATCCCCCTACTCTTCCGCTGCTTCTGACTCTCTTCCACCTTCATATCTCTGCATTTCTCCTGCTTCACTTTCGGCTGAAATCTGAACATCGTTCTCCCAGTCTGATGTATAGGCTTAAGTTAAAGGAGGTCCCATCATGGAGCAATGCATGATGGGAAATTCCCACACAGCATCTCTTACCAGAATCAGTGCTTTATTCATGGAGGGAAGAAAATTGGAACAGTATGGATGGTCACTTTTCAGAGGCAATGGAGAGAGGATTCCTGCAGCAGGTGGATTCCAGGATACTATTAGAATGCCCAGAATCTAAGATTCTAGAATTCTCAGATTCTGACACACTATTATCCATGATTCTAGAATCTAGAGGCTCAAGGTTTAGAGTTTTATGAATCCAAGATTCTAACATTCCAGATTCCCCTGGATCAAAAAACTCCAGGATTCTAACATTATCTGAATTAAATCTAAGATTTGAACCTAGAATTTTAATGTTCTGGGACAGAAAGACTAGAATTTTGGCCGGGCGCGGTGGCTCATGCCTGTAATCCCAGCACTTTGGGAGTCCGAGGCTGGCAGATCACAAGGTCAGGAGTTCAAGACCAGCCTGGCCAATATGGTGAAACCCCAGTCTCTACTAAAAATACAAAAAAAAAAAAAAAAATAGCCTGGCATGGTGGCGCATACCTGTAATCCCAGCTTCTCAGGAGGCTGAGGCAGGAGAATTGCTTGAACTCGGGAGGCGGAGGTTGCAGTGAGCTGAGATTGCACCACTGCACTCCAGCTTGGGCGACAGAGGGAGACTCTGTCTCAAAAAAAAAAAAAGACTAGAATGTCATCATGCTATAAATCTATAACCTTAGAAATTTAAGAGTCTGGGATTCAAATAGTTTAAGACTACAGAATTATCGGAATCTCAATATTCTAGGATACTGTGAATCAAAGATTCTAGTACTGTGAGTTTCAATATTCAATGAATCTAGATAGCTCTGAATTTAAGATTCTAGGATCACACTAGCCATTATGGCTATTGAACACTTGAAATGTGGCTAGTCCATTTTGTAACAGGCTATATGTGTAAAATACAGAACAGATTTCAAAGGCTTAGTACCAAAACAAAAGTAAACTGTACCATTCATACTTATTTAAAAATTGATTAAATGTCAAAATAAGTTTTTGGGTATGTCAAGTTAAATCTATTAGAATTAATTTTACTCATTCCTTATTTTTAAAATGTGTCCACTAGAAATTTAAACTTATACACGTGGCTGGCATCATAATTCCTCCGGGCAGTGCTGTCCCAGACTGCTAAGATTCTAATAGTCTGTGAATCTATGATTCTAGAATCTGCTGAGGCTATTGCAGAATTTCATAAATTCAACATTGTAGGATTCTACGATTCTGGATTTCTCTGGGTCAGTCTCGGATTCGAACAGCCTAAGTTTCAAATCTTAGACTCCTCAAATGAGATATTGTCGGTCTCTAGAATTTTAGGATTTGGGAGGCTACCCTTCCTAATTCTAAGAGTTGAACTTGTGGTATCAGAAGTGGGGGCTCTGCGCTTCTGGCCTATAGCACCCCTCACCCTCTCCTGACCCCCAGCCTCCGCCCCCCGCCAGCATGGCCTATAGCACCCCTCACCCTCTCCTGACCCCCAGCCTCCGCCCCCCCAGCGTGGCCAGCCCAGGTCACTCACGGCTTGCGGCAGTGGGCAGCTGTGAGCAGCCAGCGGTCACTGATGAGGGTCGCCCCACAGAAGAGCCGAGTAAGGTGGAAGAGGCCGGCCTGCCAAGGCTGGGAGTTGGGGCGACATTCCTCGGCCCCGATGGCACGGGTGTCTGCCCAGCCATGCCCTGGGGTGGGGACGAGGGACAAAGGGGTCAGCAAAGAGCAGGTTGGGAGGGCAGGGAGAGGATGCTGAGAAGCCTAGAGGGCAGGAGGCAGAAGCCTGGGACGGGAGGGAAGAGCAAGATGACCTTAGTAGAGTTGTGAAGGAGCAGCCAGCCCAGGAGCCTCACCTGCCAGCAGAGAGAGCAGGGCACAGAGGAGTCTCAGCTTCATGACCCCTGGGCACCTGGATCCTGGAACGTGCACCCGGCATCCAGTGCTTCTTTATGGTAAGCCATGCCATCTCCTTCCTCCTTCATGGGGCCGCCCCTGTGATTAATCGGGGTTGGGAAATGTCCCTGGGGGAGGGGGAAGCCCTGGGGCTGTGACAGGGGCCTTGGGAGAGGAGGTAAGTGCAAGGGAACCCCCCTTTTGGATGAACTGGTGGCTTGCTGGGCCAGAGCTTGACTGAATGGAGGAGGAGTGCTGGGGGTGTGGAGAGGTTGTGGGCACCTCCTCTGGGGTCTTCAGAGTGGTAGCCCTCATTCCTCATCACCTTAGGCTACAAGATACAGAATTTTTGTGTCCTGGAAAAGGAGGAAGATCCTTGAGGCCTAAGGTCCTGGGGTGCTGCAGGTTTATTTTGGATAAAGCAGTGGTGTGCAGAGACCAACCTCCCAGGGTAGGCTGGAGGGACGTGCAGGGGGACCCGCCCGGAAAGGAGGCTAGGGGTGGGACACAGAGTCAGGACTCAGACACAAGAGCAAAAGATACAAAGAGAGAGAGGTACAGGCACAGAAGGACCCAAGATGAGAGGAGGAGTGGGAGGAGGAGAGAGAACACGAGAAAGATTGAGGGAAGTCCAGGTGGAGCGAGGCAGAGACCACAGGCAGCTACACAGGTTTACACACCTCGCAGAACCTTCCCTGCCCTGGGGATTTGGGCCTCTTCCCACAAGGACAAGGCCCTCTCCTAGAATGTTGAGAAATCTGGTTCCATCTGGATTAACCCACTCTTGTCACAACCTGCCCCCTTTCGCACAGCTCCACTACCCAAGGACCCAGGTGCCCAACCTTCCAGGTAGCAAGTGCCCTGTGCTCTCTCTTAATACATCCTGATCTTTGCCAAATCCTGAGAACATTTGCTACATATTTTTTTCATCCATCTCCCTGCCCCCTACCCCATTGTCCTTTCCATCACCCCATCCTCCCTGCCTCTCTCCTCATCATTCCTTCTCACCAGGTGGACAGCTTCTGGAGGGCTGGGCCCAGGTCTGACTCATCTCTGTGTCCCCGCATCACCCTGTTCCAGGCGGAACAGGGCTTGCAGAAGTCCTCAGGAGATGTTCATTGAATGAGTGAATGTCTTTCTCCATATCCTTCTTTTCCTGGTGAACTTCCACTCATCCTTCAACACCCAACCTCAATGCTCCCTCCTCCAGGAAATCTCTGAGTTCCTCAGGCAGAGTCCATCTTTGCCTCCCCTGGGCACTTAAAATCCCATCCACTTTCTCCTGCCCACAGGCCTGGTTATGAAGCTGGGTCTGGGCTCCCCTTGAATGTTCTCTCACTATGTCATCATGGTTTGGAGCATGGACTCTGGAACTGAATCATGTGTGTCCAAATCTCAATGATTAGGTGTGATTAGTGATGAGGTGTGTGGCTTTGGGCAAGTCACAAGACCTCTCTCAGTTGCTCCATCTGTTTTTTGTTTGTTTGTTTTCCAAAAAGGAATATTTCTCTGTCACCCAGGCTGAAGTACAGTGGCGCGATCTCAGCTCATTGCAACCTCCGCCTCCCGGGTTCAAGCAATTCTCCTGCCTCGACCTCCCAATTAGCTGGGACTAAAGGCGTGCGCCAAAACGCCTGGCTAATTTCTGTACTTTTAGTAGAGACGGGGTTTCACCATGTTGGCCAGTCTGGTCTCGAACTCTTGTCTTCGTGATCCACCTGCCTCAGCCTCCCAAAGTGCTGGGATTACAGGTGTGAGCCACCGCACCTGGCCTGCTCCTTCTGTTAAGTAGCAGTAATAATGAGGGTTGTTGGGGGGATTAAGCAAATTTACACACATGAAGCACAACAGTGTCTGACACATGGTAAATGTTCAATGTCTCTTCATCCCCTGCAGAAACCTGCGGTGCCTTTATCATAGCTCATTTCACCCTTGCCTGCAGTTGTCTCACTCCCTTTCCAGACAGGGAAGTCCTTGAGATCGGGGACTGGGTATCCACTATGTGCTAAGTGCCACCTTAACTGCTATTAAGAGCATTTTAGACCAGGCGCGGTGGCTCACGCCTGTAATCTCAGCACTTTGGGGCGCCAAGGCGGGTGGGTCACTTGAGGTCAGGAGTTCAAGACCAGCCTGGCCAACATAGTGAAACTCCGACTCTATTAAACAAACAAAAATTAGCCAGGCTTGGTGGCAGGCGGCCTGTAATCCCAGCTACTCGGGAGGCTGAGGCAGGAGAATTGCTTGAACCCAGGAGGCAGAGGTTGCAGTGAGCCTAGATCGTGCCACTGCACTCCAGCCTGGGCAACAGAGCAAGACTCTTAAAAGAAAAATAAAAATAAAAAAAGGAGCATTTTAATAGCTACCTTTATTGACTGTGTTCTCAGTGCCTGGTGTTAGGTAAACTTTGCGTGTATATTATCTCATTTAATTATCCTTTTGTTGTTGTTGTTATTTTTTGTTTTTTGACACAGGGTCTCTGTTGCCAAGGCTGGAGTGCAGTGGCATGATCATAGTTCACTGCAGCCTCAACCTCCTGGACTCAAGTATTCCTCCTGCCTCAGCCTCCTGAGTAGCTAGGACTACAAGGTGTGCACCACCATGCGGGGCTAATTTTTTTTTTTTTTTATTAGAGACGAGGTTTCACTATGTTGCTCAGGCTGATCTTAAACTCCTGAGCTCAAGCATTCCACCCACCTCAGCCTCCTAAAGTTCTGGGATTACAGGTGTGAGCCACTGTGCCCGGCCTATCTCATTTAACTCTCACGAGAGTCTAATTAAGCAGGTGTCTCCATTTCACAGAGTGGAAACTGAGGAAGAGAGAGCATTCAAGTAATTTGCTCAAAGTCATACAGCAAAGTGATTGAAATGCATTTCCTTCTCTACCTGGTGAACTTCTACTTATCCTTTAAACCCCTGCACAAATTTCCCCTCATTGAGAAGCCTTTCCTGACTCTTTCAGGCACAGCCTGTGGACTTGGTGTGGTGCACCCCATACCCCCTTCTGTTACAGCACTGATCTATTTGTGTTATGTGTTCACACAGCAACGGGGGTGACTTCTGTGTGCCGGGCACAATACAGGTGCTTAGAAAATCACAGTGAACAAATATCTGAATCACCGGCCTCACGGAATTTGTGGGGAAGGGTGACGTAGACCATTATCTAGTAAACATAAATGAGATAATTTCAGGTATAATAGGTGCTATTAAAAAAAATAAACAGAGCATCAGGACTGGATGACCAAAAGTGGACTCCTATAGCCTGGGCAATTCAGGACGGCCTCCCGGAGGAGGTGACTTTTGAGTGGAGACCTGAATGACAGGAATGTAAGGCTGGCCTGTCTCCCCGACCTAACTAGCAGCTCCTTGAGGGTAGTGCCTGGTCTGATTCATCTTTGAGGCCTGGCATAAGACGTGGCTCGATAAACATTGTGGAGTGACTAAAGGGATGGGTGAGTTGCCTTTAAAAATGAATCGAGTTTTCAAATTTCCACTGACCTCGCTTCTGATCTTTGGATGACAAACTCAGCTGATATGCCTGACTGACATTTCCTGGGTGTGCTAATGGAGGCAGAATAGGAAAGATGCCACGGAAGGGAGCTGTGTACCAGACTCTGTGCTCAGACCTTGTACATCAACCTCCTGTAGGCTTTGCAGGGGGAGGGACCTTGTGATCACCCTTACGTATGTCCCCAGCACCCAGCACTGGGCCTGGCACATAATAGATGCTCCATAAATTGGTAACTGAAAGGACAAACAAACAAACAAACAAACAAAAAAACCCCATGCTGGGCAATTTCTGTTGTGCCTATATTCAGCTAGCTTATGTTACTGCTTCAAAGTTCAGGATAAGCTGAGACACTCAAACTTCTTTTTTTGAGATAGAGTTTCGCTCTTTCATCCAGGCTGGAGTGCAATGGTGCAGTTTCAGCTCACTGCAACCTCCGCCCCCCAGGTTCAAGTGATTCTTCTGCCTCAGCCTCCCAAGTAGATGGGATTATAGGCGCCTGCCACCACGCCTGGCTAGGTTTTGTATTTTCAGTAGAGATGGGATTTCGCCATTTTGGCCAGGCTGGTCTCGAACTCCTGACCTCAGATGATCTGCTTTCCTCGGCCTCCCAAAGTGCTAGGATTACAGGCGTGAGCCACCACACCCAGCGGACACTCAAACTTCTATTAGCTTTACCTGGATTCTGTGTATTAACTCCCCTCCCCTCCCCCAATTTCAGGGAGAGTCAAACAATTCCTCCTCCCAAGTTTTCAGGACGAAAATCTCACAGCCAATTAATAACAGACAAACCAAAGATTTTCCCCTAAATGTCAGAGGGAGGTTTCTTGGCACAAACTGGGCAGTTGAGGTGGCAAGAGTTCCCCAATCTTCACTACCCCCTCCGCCCTCTGGTCTTAGAGGTTGGGATGGAAGCAAGGTGAGGTCCCTTGAGATCCAGTGGCCCCATGAAGGCAGAGAAGGTGCTATATGACTCAGGGGCAGCCTAGCCCCTGCCAAGACAGGAGGAACTGGTGTTGGGTGGAACCAGAAGTGGGAAACAGTGGGAGATGAGAAGGAAGTGGTTAAAAGATGGTTCCTGGGTCTTGAAACTAGGGTGGAGAAAATGATTCTTCCATCATCCCTAAGGGATGGGGATGGAAGGTTGGGATTGGGGGCTACCCTGTGCACTTCTTTCCTGGACACATGCTCTCACCGGGATGTGGTCAGATCATGACAATAGGTAACCTTTAGTCAGAGCTCACCACCCACTGTGTTAAGCCTTACATGACAATCACCATGAAGATTTACATACACATGTTATATCATAGTCTCCTCACAACATGTCTAAGAGGTAGGCATGTCATTGTTCCCATTTTGCAGATGAGGAAACTGAGGTTCAGAGAGGGCACTTGGCTTGCCCAAAGTCACACAGCGGGGAGTGGCAGAGGAAGTCAGGTTGGGTGACCCCAGTAACTGCTCTCAGAGGCTGGGCGATGACCAGCTTCTTTGCTTCTCTGGAATAAACCTTTGCCACCACTTCCTGCATTTCAGCTTCAGTTCAGGCAGAGAATGGGGATGGGTGGGGGAATGAGGCGAGAGGGGAGATGTTTAGATGTGTGGAGGGCGGCAGAGGTTTGAGCAGTGCAGACAAGGGGAGAGTTCAGCCGACTGGGGAGGAAGAGGATGGACGTCAGAGCCTCTGGGCATCTGGATCAGTTGGAGCATAACATCTGGATCAGCTGGAGCGTAGCATCTGGATCAGTTGGAGCGTATGACTTTATTGATCCAGGACATGTATTTGCAGATCTGGGTGTAAACAGCTGGATGCTGGGCAGAACCACAGGGGTAAACACCCCACGAGAGGATGCCTTGGAGGGTCTCGTCACAGACCAGGGGGCCTCCAGAGTCACTCTGGGGGTGGCAGGAAGGAGAGATCAAATAAATGTGCCAACGTGAGAGCTGTCACTTTGGGATCTGGGGCAGTGGTGGGGAAGGAAGGGATTGGGTTGGGATAAAGACGAGGATCGGATGGGGTTGGAATTAGGTATGAGACTGGAAGGTAGGAATGGAGGTGGACTTCAGGTTATGGGAGGTTGGGCTGGGGGATGAGAATGAAGACGCAGTGAGACTGGGGTTGGGATTGTAGTTCATGGAAGGTGAGGGGATGAAGATGGGCTTGGAGATGGGAATGGGGTGGGGTTAGGATGGAAATGGGATTGAGGATAGGGATGAGGAGGAGGTTAGGTCTGGGTAAGAGTTGGGGTCAAGGATGGGTTTGGGAATGGAGTTGGGGAGTGGGCACAGGGGCTGCCCTTTTTCCATAACCTCCCTGTCCTCCCTCCCAGGAGTCAGAGACTCTCCCTGTTCAGACCCTACCTGGCAAGGGTCCTGGCCCCGGTCCAGTCCGGCACATATCATGTTGTTGGTGACCACGCCAGGGTAGAAGACCTCACACTCTTTAGGGCTCAGGATAGTGACATTGGAGCAGGTCAGGCCCTTGTTGTACTTCACTGAAGGGAGAATATGCCAGTAATCCCTGGGTCCAGCCCCCAATCCTTGGGGAGCCAGGAGTCCAGATGCAAGACTGTTTCTATCTAAGCCCCAGCCCCTCCTCCTTCAGACTCAAGAATCCTGGCCCCAGCCCCTCCCCACTTAGACCCAGGAGTCCAGGCCCCCAGCCCCTCCTCCCCTCAGACTCACAGACCCAGGCATCCAGGACCACAGCCACTCCTCCCCTCAGACTCACAGACCCAGGCATCCAGGACCACAGCCCCTCCTCCCTCAGATCCAGGAGTCCAGTCCCCAGCCCATCCTTCCTCAGACCCAGGGGTTCAGGCCCTCAGCCCCCTCCTCCTGAGGTTCCGGCCTCAGAGCCCCAGCTCTTGCCTCTCCGGGCAGCCGTGGTGCCCCAGCCGGCCACCTGGCACTGGTCTCCGGGCTGGGCACAGTGGTAGGGAAGCTGCAGGGCCCGGACGCGGGGCCCCGGCACTACGGGCCTGGCCAGCTTCAGCAACATAAGGTCATGCTCATCCGTTCGCCTTGGCAGGATGGGGCCTGAGCCCTGGTGGTACTTGGGATGGACAAAAGAGCGAGTGGTCCGGCGGAGCTGCTCGCCCTGAAGAAGCAGCAGGTGGTCATCCCCTACTCGAGCCCACAGTGGCCTGGGGGAAGGAAGAGGCATGTGAAGGCAAACCCTTCATAGGGACTGGGAAAGGGGGCGGGCAGTGGCGTGAGGGCAGATACCAGGGCCGGGAGATAGGAGGGGTCTGAGGGAAGAGGGCCTTGGGGGAGAAGGGGACCTCAGTGGACATGGGGAGGAGGAATCAGTTGTTTGAGCTCTGAGGATCTGCAGGAATTGAGGAGGGCTGGGGGCCTGGACACCTAGGTAAGCCTTTCACATTTTCTTTTTTGTTGAAACAGAGTTTCGTTCTTGTCACCCAGGCTAGAATGCAATGGCGCAATCTCAGCTCACTGCAACCCCCACCTCCCAGGTTCAAGCAATTCTCCTGCCTCAGCCTCCTGAGTAGCTGGGATTACAGGCACCTGCCACCACACCCAGCCTTTTTAAATTTTTTTTTTTTTTATTTTTAGTTGAGAAAGGTTTTCACCATGTTGGCCAGGCTGGTCTTGAACTCCTGACCTCAGGTGATCCACCCGCCTCGGGCTCCCAAAGTGCTGGGATTACAGGCGTGAGCCACCGAGCCCGGCCCTACTCCACATTTTCTCTGTGGTAATACCCAGCCCTTCCTCCTTCATTGGGGACTCACGAAGTGAACCTTTTCCTTTAGTTCTAAGTTCCTGACCACACCGGACCCTGGCTTCTATCCGTTGCAGGCAACCACCTCCTCCTAGAGCTCAAGGAGAATCAGCGGGACAGGGGTGACAGGCCCAGAAATGAGGAGAAGGACCACACCGCCCCCTGGCGGCCACAGCGCAAGCCCGGTCTCTCCTCCTGCTGGAAGGACACCAGGGACCGCACCTCCAGCTGTGGGAGTTCCGAGAGCCCCCGCCTTGCCCGCTCCTCCCTGGAGGCCGCCTCCACAGCCCCCCGTGGCGTCCTCGGGGATGGATCTCCTCCTACTTGTTTCCGCAGTGCGCGGCCGTCAGCACCCAACTCTGGTCCACCAGGACACCCGCGCAGTGGAACGAGAGGCCGTTGAAGAGCGAGACCTGCCAGGGCTGCGAGCCGCGCGCGCACGGGGCGCCATAGGCTTCGGGGTCCAAGCGCGTGTCGTTTTGGGGGAGCAGCACCGCCTCTGCGGCTGGAGAAAGAAAGGGGACGGGATCAGAGCACCAAGGGCAGGGGCTGGGTTTGGGGTCGGAGCTGGGCTTTGGGACTGGACTGCGTTCGGGGACGGGGGACGCAGCCAGAACGCGAGGGTGGTAGGGAAATATTGGGGGTTTCGCGTGCACCGAAGGGAATGGGAGGAGAAGAAGCGCGTGAAAGTGGAAGGAAGCTGGGATAGGGTAGCGTGGAGTAATGAGACAGAATAGGGTGGGTCTGGAGGGCAGGGACTGAACGCAGCGCGCCTGGAGAGCTGGCTAGAACGCCGCTGGTCCATAGAGGGGCGGGGATTGAACGCGGCGGGGAGGTAAAGGAGCGGGGATAGAACTCGGGGATGGGGGAGAAGAAGGGGTGGGAATAACAAAACGGGATTGAAAACCGGGAGAGGGGTGGGGCGCAGTGGTTTACGCCTGTAATCCCAGCACTTTAGGAAGCCGAGGCGGTTGGAACGCTTGAGTTCGGGAATTCAAGACCAGCCTGGGCAACACAGCGAGACCCAGTCTCTACAAAAACAAACAAACAAACAAACAACAACAACAAAATAGTCAGTCGCGGAGGCATGCGCCGGTAGTCACAGCTACCTGGGAGGCTGAGGTGGGAGGATCGCGTGAGCCCAGGAGGTGGAGGTTGCAATGAGCCGAGATTGGGCCACTGCACTCCAGTCTGGGCGACAGAGTGAGACGCTGTCTCAAAAAAAAAAAAATAAAAATAAGCCGGATGTGGTGGTGCATGCCTGTGGTACCAGCTACTCCGGAGGCTGAGTATCGCTTGAGCCCAGGAGGTCGAGGCTGCAGTGAGCTCTGATTGGGCCACTGTACTCCAGCCACGGAGACAGAGCACGGCCCTGTCTCAAAAAAAAAAAAAAAAAAAAAAAAAAAAAAAAAAAAAGAAAAGAAAAGAAAGAAAGAAAGAAGAAAAAATAAGAGAGAAAGTAAAAGCGAGAAAGAAAGAGAAAAAGAAAGAAAGAAAGAAAGAAAAAGAAAAGGGAAAGAGAAAAAAAGTGAGGGGAGAGAGCAAAAAGCGGTAAGGCAAGACTCAGGATAAAACACGGTAGTGTGGCCGAGCGTGGTGGCTCACGCCTGTAATCCCAGCACTTTGGGAGGCCGAGGCGGGCGAATCACGAGATTAGGAGATCGAGACCATCCTGGCTAACACGGTGAAAACCCATCTCTACTAAAAATACAAAAAATTAGCAGGGCGTGGCGGCGGGCGCCTGTAGTCCCACCTACTCGGGAGGCTGAGGCAGGAGAATGGTGTAAACCCGGGAGGCAGAGCTTGCAGTGAGCCGAGATCGAGTCACTGCACTCCAGCCTGGGCGACAGAGCGAGACTCCGTCTCAAAAAACAAACAAACAAAAAAACAAAAAAACCCAAAAAGCATGGTAGTGTAAAATGGGGCGGGGCCAGGATGGGGCGGCGTAAGAGGAGGAGAAAGAACGCGGCGAAGAGTCCACGGAAGAGCGAGGATCCGGGTGGCAGAAATCGGACGGGGCCTGAGTGGGGCGGGACACCCAGGGGCCGAGCCAGAAGACGGGCCCCAGATGATTTGGGGGCGGACCCTGCTCCGGAGCTCTGGGTGGGTGCTGGGGTCTCTGGGGAGGAGAGGTGCGCGGGGCTTGGTGACAAGAACACATTCTCCTCCCGCCTGTGCCTCCCACCGGCGCCTCTCGCCGCCCTCTGCCCCCCACCTCACCCCAGAGTTGCGCCATCAGCAGCGGCAGCAGCTTCGCCAGAGCCCGGGCGCCAGAGGCGGCGGAGAGGTGGAGGTGCGGGGCTCTCATGGCCAGGATCTGCTGGGGTGTGTGCGGGGGCGGGTTAAAACAGATGCTCCGTTAGAGACCCCCACCTCGCCGTGCTCCTCCGCCTAGCCTGGGCCACCCCAGCCCGCAAGCGCCCTTTTGACCTGCCGCCGATAACCCCAGGGGCTGGCAGACGGGAGATTCGGGCTGGAACAGCGGTAATGGGTACAATTACCCTAATGACGCCCCTCGCGGCATCCTCCCGTCCTCCCTGTGCCCGAGGGGAGCGCTCTCCGCGCCCCAGCTACCCCGGCTGCAGCCACGCCGCGCCCGAGGTTTCCCCCTCCTTCACGCGCGGGGTGGGGATCCAAGGCTCCGAGCCAGTGGGAGCCTCTTTCTCAACCTCACAGCGGGGGGACTTCCGCGTCCCGCAGGTGGAGAAACCGAGGCTCTAAGCCGGCTCCTGTGGCCCGGGGGTCCCCACCCATCCTCTCGCAATCCACCCCAACCCGGGTGGGTGGGGTGCAGCTAGCTTCACCTGGGAGTCGCCGATAGGAAGGAGGGAGGGGACCCAGACGTGCTTCTGCCCTGCCTGTGGTCCGCCGCTGGTATCCTCTGCCCAGGGACCCCTGGCCGGACCTTCCCTTTTAACCCAAGGAGTCCGGAAGCTTCTCCACCCTCCCCTACCCCCACCCCCGGGCTCCCTCCCTTTCCCTCTGTCTAATTGTACCGTGGGTGAGGCTGGCACTCCTGGGTCCCAGATTCCTGCTCTGGGAGGGGCCCTGGAATACAGGCTTCTCCCAGTGCCCGAAACACCCCCTTTTCATCCCTTTTGGAAATGGCTTCCGTGGGGATTCCCCGGGTCCAGGTGCCAAGAAGGCTTCCCAGGTGCGGGGAGAGGGTTCATGTCCCCAGGAAGGCTAGGGGTGGCGGGATGAGAGGCCACAGAGCAAGAGGAAATCAACGGGAAGTGCATACCTAGAGTGACAATGTGAGAAGCCAGACTGTGGAAGAGGAAGGAGGAAGGCCTAGAGATAAAGCGGGTTGAGTAGGAGGGACAGAGGCTGGCTTGGAAAGGGAGATTGTAACAAACCAAGGCTAAAAGAGGCAGAGACAGGGAGAGAGAGAGAGAGGGAGGGAGGCGCCGAGGCTAAGACAAACAGAAACAAGGAAAGAGGGAAACCCACGCCCACTCTGTGGCTATGAGTGAGCTCTGTGTGTCCCAGTGTGCGTGTTGGGGGGCTGTGGCTCTGCCTCATACCCATGTGTGGCCATCTCACACCCTCCCTGCCATCTGTGTGCCACCAGTTGACACACAGTCCCCTGAATCACAGGAGGTCAAAGCTGCGAGGGGCATCAGCATCACCTCAGCCAACTCCCTCATCTCAGGTGAGGAGTGAGAGGCTCAGAGAGGGCAGAGACTCACAGGAGGTCACACAGCAAGTCCACTTAACAACCAGAAGGCCTTGGTTCCACTCTGGGCTCCTATTGCTCATGCCAGCCACTTCTCCTGCGAAGTGAGCAGACCGTCCCAAAAGATCCTGAGCTGGCCGGGCGCGGTGGCTCACGCCTGTAATCCCAGCACTTTGGGAGGCTGAGGCGGGCAGATCACGAGGTCAGGAGTTCGCGACCAGCCTGGCCAACATAGTGAAACCCCATCTCTACTAAAAAGACACAAAAATTAGCTGGGGATGTTGGGGCGGGCCTGTAGTCCCAGCTACTAGGGAGGCTGAGGCAGGAGAATCACTTGAACCGGGGAGGCAGAAGTTGCAGTGAGCCGAGATCACACCACTGCACTCCAGCCTGGGTGACAGAGCAAGACTCTGTCTCAAAGAAAAAAAAAAAGATCCTGAGTTCTGGATTTTCTCCGTGGGACATCCTCTTCAGAGGCCGTCTAACTCAGTGCTGCTCAGCTGAACTTTCTGCAGTGATGTTTTATATGCACTAGTTAATCCAGCCACCATCAGCCATGTGTGACTATCCAGCCTTAGAAATATCACAAGTGAGACAGAAGAGTTACATTTCTGGCTTTATGTAATTTTAATTGGAAGAGCCAGGTGCGGTTAGTGGCTACCATATTGGCCAGCAGAGGTCTCCACTACCTAATTACCTATCATGGAAGTTGGAGAAAAACAATGATAAGCTCCATTGGTTAGGTCTTAGTATGTGCAGGCTGACTGACTTCTTTACTTACTGTGTTATACTTTTGCATGCACCGTTTTACAGGAAAGGAAACACACAGAGCCTTACTCTAGGAACATCACTTGGTAATTAAGAGATCGCCTTGCTTCAGATCCTTGCTCTCTCAGCCACGTGACTGTGAGCAAGTGACTTTGCTTCTCTGTGTCTGTTTCTTCATCTATAAAATAGGTATGAAAACAGTACCGACCTCATAGGGTTTTGTGAGGACTAAGTTGATACATTTAAAAGTGCTTGGAGGCCAGGCACAGCGACTCATGCCTGTAATCCCAGCACTTTTGGAGGCTGAGGAGGACAGATTGCTTGAGCCCAGGAGTTTGAGACTAGCCGGGGCAACATACTGAGACCTCTGCCTCTACGAAAAATACAAAAATTAGCTGGGCTTCATGGCATGTGCCTGTAGTCCCAGCTACTCTGGAGGCTGAGGCAGGACAATCACTTGAGCCCAGGAAACTGAGATTGCTGTGAGCTGTGATTGTTACTGCGCTCCAGCCTGGGCAACAGAGCAAGACTGTCTCATAAATAGATTAATTAATTTAATTTTATTTAATTAATAAATAAAAGCCGGGTGGGCACGGTGGCTCACGTCTGTAATCCCAGGAGTTTGGGAGGCCAAGGCGGGCAGATCATCTGAGGTCAGGAGTTTGAGACCAGCCTGGCCAACATGGTGAAGCCCCATCTCTACTAAAAAATACAAAAATTAGCCGGATGTGGTGGTAGGCACCTGTAATCCCAGCTATTCAGGAGGCTGAGGCAGGAGAATTGCTTGAACCCAGGAGGTGGAGGTTGCAGTGAGCAGAGATAGCGCCACTGTACTCCAGCCTGGGTGACAGAGCAAGACTCTGTCAAAAAATAAAATAAAATAAAAGCCTTTGGATCAGGGTCTAGCACATAGTAAGCACTCAGTAGATTCACTCATTTAGCAAATGTTTATTGAAACCTTGATATATGGCCAGGAGCTGTCTTTGGGGCTGGGGATACAACAGAGAACAAACCAGGTGTTATCATTCCTAGAGTCACAATAGTTCAAGGCAGAATTTGAATCCAGGTCTCACTGATTTCGAACCCCAGGTTGATTAAGTGACAGCATCTCCTGTAGTCCAGGAGGTCCAAAGAATGTTCATAGAGGGTCTTGGCTTAGGGTTTCTTATTAACAGAGTGAACAGGAACAAAACACCAAGTGGAAATGGAGGGTGTTGGGCTGTGGTGGGTGGGTCCAGTCTAATTGTTCTTCATCGTCTCCTGGATCCAGTCCACATATTTGCAGACTTTCGTGTAGACACCAGGCTTTCGGGTGATCGCACACGGATCCTGGCCCCAGGAGATAATGCCTTGAAGAGAATCGTTACAGACCAGAGGGCCCCCGGAGTCACCCTGGGCACGGGGAGAGAGAACATTGGTCAGAGAAAGTGTTGAGCATGGTGTTAGCCAGGGAGGAGATGGGGACGGTGCTTAGGAGTGGGGCCCAGACAGGATGGGTAGGCACCGGGAAAGCTGATAGGTTTAGCGATAAGGCTGGGATTATGGGTGGGATAAAGGATGGGGTTAGGCTCAAAAATGAGTTTGGGGATGGTTGGAGCTGGAAATGGTGTGGAAACAGGGATGGAGCTGAAGTTTGTGCTGAGGTCAGAAACGGGAACAGGGGAAGAGATGGATTGGGAGTTGCAGGGGGCGGCTGGTTGAGGTTGGGGATGAAGTTGTGGATGTCGGTAAAGATGTCATTGAAGCTGGGGATGGCGATGGGGCTGTGGTTGGAGACCCAAGCCCTGCCCACTGACCTGGCAGGAGTCCTTGCCCCCTTCCTGAACGCTGGCGCACACCATGGTGTCTGTGATGTTGCCGGGGTAGGCGTTCTCACACTTCTGGTGCTCAATGATGGTGATGTTGGCGCATCGCAAGGTGTGAGGCAGGCGTACTGTGGAAACAGCGTGAGGGGCTGTGGGAATGAGCCCCCTGCCACCTCCCCTAATGTAGTGCTTGCTGTGACCCCGCCTCTGGGGGAATCCCCGTCCTTAGATGCAGCCAACTCACCTCTCTTCTTGTAACGATAGCAACAGCAATGCAGCAATGCCATCCAGCTTTTTTTTTTTTTTTTTTTTTTGAGACAGAGTCTTGCTCTGTTGCCCAGGCTGGAGTGCAGTGGCATGATCTTGGCTCACTGCAACCTCCGTCTCCCAAGTTTAAGCGATTCTCTTGCCTCAGCCTCCCGAGTAGCTGGGATTACAGGCACACACAACCACGCCCAGCTAATTCTCGTATTTTTAGTAGAGATGGGATTTCACCATGTTGGCCAGGCTGGTATCAAAGTCCCGACCTCAGGTGATCTGCCCACCTCGGCCTCCCAAAGTGCTGGGATTACAGGCGTGAGCCACCATGCCCAGCCTTCTAGCCAATAAATGATTTATGCCAGTTGCTTGATATACATTATCTCTAATCCAATCCTGACAGGTGGGTATAATTATTCTCATTTTATAGAGAAGAAAATCAAGATTCAGAGAGGTGAAGCTGCTTGCCTAAGGTCTTACAACAGGAGGTTATGGATGTATGACTGCATATCCCGTCCGTCTGACTCCTAGGCCCCAACTTTTGTCCCCACCCTCCCCTGTCCTGACGTTTTCCACACATCCTCTCAACTTATCCCACCATCGTCACTGTGAACCGCATCTCTGATCCCCTGAACCCTTCCACAATCCTGACCACCCCCTCCTCACCACCCCCTGCCAGGTTCCCCTCTGGAGCTCCTACACTGGGGGCTGGATGTGCTGCCCCAGCCGGAAATGAGGCAGCTGGTGCCAGAAGTGACACAGTGTGAGGAGAGGGTGAGGGGTTGCACAGCCCAGGTGATGGAGACTGGCGATGCCATCTTCACCAGCATGATGTCATTGCGGTGGTCTTTGTTGGGGAGGCTGTTGTTGAAGCCGGGGTGGGGGAAGGACTCAGTGGCTGTCCGGGTCTGCTCACAGCCCTCCTCCTTCTGGAGGTTGTGTTCCCCCAGGTGAACTATGTAGTGGCTGAGGTGGGAGAGACAGCAGTTGGAGGAAGAAAGGTCGGGGGAGACATGGGTGGGAGAGGTGAGTGACACCTTTGAGGATGAAGAAACATCGCTTTGCTTCCCACCTCTTCCACATCTCCCACCGAAGCCCCCTTCCCAGCCATAGCCCCATCCCAACCCCTTTCATCCCCCCACCTTCAATCCCAACTCGAGCCCAGCAACCTTGCTGACACTACGCATCCACGTCTCTAATCCCCTTTCCCACACCCCTATCCCTGAGCTTCTCTCCATCCATGTCCCCATTCCCAGCCCCCCTCCCCGGCACCGCCCCAGCCCCCGCACCCACGGCTTGCGGCAGTGGGCTGCTGTCAGGAGCCATCTGGGGGAGATGAGGGTTGCCCCACAGAGCAGCCGCGTCTTCTCGAACAGGGCTGCCTGCCAGGGCTGGGAATGAGGCTTGCACTCGGACCCCTTGATGATCCTGGTCTCTCCCCCTACGAGCCCTGGAGGGGTGAGAGCAAAAGGAGGGGCTCAGGAAGGAGAGGCGGTAGACCAGGAGGACTCCCAGAAATCGAGGTGGGGAGGAGAGAAAGAGAGTGGGTGGTCTGGACCCTGGTCTGGTATCCCTCTGGGTTGCCCTGGATGCTGGGGTCGGGTATTAAAGGATGAAAATACTTCCACAGGGTTGGATGCAGTGGTTCACGCCTGTAATCTCAGCACTTTGGGAGGCTAAGGTGGGAGGATTACTTGAGCTCAGGACTTCAAGATCAGCCTAGGCAAACATAGTGAGACCCCCTCCCCCATCTCTACAAACAATTAAACAATTAGCCTGGCTTAGTGGCAGGTGCCTGTGGTCCCAGCTACCGGGGAAGCCGAGATGGCTTAAGGATCACTTAAACCCGGAAAGTCAAGACTGCAGTGAGCCATGTTGGCACCACTGCACTCCAGCCTGGACAACAGAGCGAGACCTTGTCTCTGGGGAAAAAAAAAAAAAAAGGATATACTTCCATACTGGTTGGTCAGTAGCCCCTGTCCTGTGTGCTTTGATGACTGCTCCCCCAACTCCGGCTTCCTCGGCCCCTCCACGGGGCCCTTTAGGACCCCCTTGACCTCTCCTCCTTTGGCATTTAAAGGGATTATCTGGAAGGGCATCCAGGCCCTCAGGACGGCTGCTACCAGTTCAGGTGCCTTATGGGTTGTTCTGTAATTTGGAATCAGCCCTGTCACTGTCCAGACACAGAGGGTTAGGAGATCCCAGAGATTCAAGAGGGAGGCTCCTGCCCTGCCCCACCCCTGCGTACCTGTCGCCAGAGCAAGCATGATTAACTGCAGAATCCTCATGGCCTGGAGGGGGGAGGAGCGGGCCCCAGGTTCCTCTGGGAACAAGGAGGGACATGGGGCCGCATCACTTTACGGGGAAATCGGGGGGCTGGCTCATGCCCTCTCCTCTCTCCCTCACCTGCTCCCGCTCCCCACTTGGGAGAAACAAGGTTGGGGAAATCCCCTGTTTCTCACAGCACTCGGATCTCCAAACACTTAAAATATATCTTAGGTGTCTAGGGTGGCCTTGGAGAGGGCCTGGTCACAGCTAGAAGCTTCCGAGATACCAAGAACCACGTGGAAGTTGTTGGGAGGGGCTTTGAGCCGTCAAGCCATGGGCCGGCCCCCTTCAAGTCAGCCATGGGACCTCCCCGGCACATGTCAGAGGATGTTTTCCTTCTTGCCTTGAGAGCTGGCCAGGCCCCAGCAGCTTGGGGTGGAAGGACAAGGGGAACCAGACCCCGTTCCGTAGCCACCCCTTTTTCGTTGTCTTCGCAGCAGAGCAATATGGAGCCTTTGAGGTCTGCTGGGGGGGAGTAGGGGGCTCAACCCCAGACAATGTCTGGGACCCCCATCACCCGGCTTGCTGAACCCCTGTCTGCCAAATCCCTGCCCTTTTGAAGGACAGCCAAGCAAAGCTGGGCGGGGCTGGTCGAGGGGAGGGCCAGTACCCTCAGCTGCCCTGGCCAGTGGGGGTGGGAGCAGAGGGCGGGCTCAGCAGCTGAAGTCATGGAGATTAGAGGTAACTGAGGCTGGGGACAGCCATCGGAGGTGAGAGCTGTAGAGAGAGGCCAGGAACCCCCAACCAAGCAGAGAAGGACAGAGCAGAGGGAGAAATGGGCGCCCGAGTGGGACAGATGTCCTTGGGGAGGGCTGACACCTGGATGGGGAGGGACGGCTTCCCTTTCCTCCTGGACTCACGGGCTCTGGGGCTGGGGCTCTGGGGGCCCAGTGGCGGCGGAGGCGGCAGTGGCGGCAGCTACAGCAGGTAGGCTGGGTTGGAGCGCCAGGTGCCAGGCACCAGGCAGGCAGGCTGGCAGGCGGGCGGCCCCGGGCGGGCCCAGGATGACTGGCCTCCAAGCCCTGCCTTAATGCCCCGGGGCGGGGTGTGTGTGAGGGCCCTCCCCGAGGCCTCTGAGGCACTGGCTACCTGCCTGTGCCGCCTCTCCAAGCCCCTCTTCTCCCTGCGTCTTGGCCTCCCTCTGTCTGTCTGTCTGCAGCCTTCCTTTCCCTGCCCTGAGTCTCTGAATCTGTGTCTCGCTCTGTGTGTCATTCCCTGTCATTCAGTAATTCTGATTTTGTGTGATTTTTCTCTTTCTGTCCCTACGTGTCTGTCTGCCTTTCTCTGCCCTCGTCCCTGTCTCCATCTCCGCTCTTCTCTCTCTGTCTGGCTCTGTGTGGCCCTTTCTTTAATTCCTTCTATCTTTGTGTCTCTCAGTCAGTCTCTCTGACTGCATCTCTGGCAATTTGTCTCGAAATCCCTCTCCTTCCATCTAATCTCCAGCTCTCTTTTTCCTCCCGTCCCAGGCACTCCCTCTCCACAGCCCCAGCCCAGGTGGGCCCCTGGCCTCCCCTAGGCCGCTCCCTTCTCCTTTGCAAGGAGGGGGGGGTGTGCTGGGGTGTCACACAGGTGGGGCTGCTGCCAGGCACGGGGCAGGACCGGAGGGTGGGGGAGGCAGGTCAGGGCCTGTGGAAGCCGAGTCCAGGAAAGGGAACGGAGCCCTCGGCTACGCTCCACCCCAGGGCTCCTCTGGGGCCTTGCTTCTCTGCTGACCCTTCCCCTGCCCGCTTCTCCGTGCCTCCCAGGCAGCCCGAGTCCAGCTGTTCACTTACTGGCTGCTGTGAGACCTCTGCCCGATGACTTCCAGTCCTGCAGCCACCTCAACCTCTGCATCTGCGGAACCCGAGCGCGGATTCCTGCTTCTCCCAGCTTGTTTGTTTTCAGTTAGGTCCCTTCCCTTGGCTTTCCTCCCCTCTCTCCCCTAACCAGATGTGGAGTAAGGCAGGGGAGGGCCTAGGTTCTGACAGCAGCCAGCCCTGGCCTCAAACCTAGGTGCTTCCTCTTCCTGCTACTATGACTACCCTTATGACGTGGGGACAAGGGACTCCACCCCTGTGAGGCTCAGTTTCTTCATCTGAGAGATGGGGGTGACAGATCTGCGTGCAGGGGAGGTTGGGATCAGGCTTCCAAGAGGGTCCATTTGGAAAGAGCAGACTGCAGGGGAGCTCAGCAAATGTGCCTCCGCTGGTATGATCACCCCTCACTCCCTCCCTCCTCCAGTTCCCCTTCAGTGCATTTGGGGAGATGTTCTCTCCTCGCCTCCTGAGTCCCAGTGGAGACAGACTCCAAGGGGTGGGCAGGAGGATTAAAGACGTCGGCTGAGCTCTCCTGCTTTCCAAGGCTGCACTCCACCCTTCGTCTTATTAGAACAAAGCCACGTCCCACATTAAAGATACAATGTATGCTTCATTACAAGATACAATGTATGCTTCACTACAAGAAAGTAAACTGCAGTTGGCTAGTGGAAAGAATGTTACGTTTTATGGACATTGGATTAAATGGTCATAAATGTTGACTTTGCAGCTTTCATCTGGTATTTTGGAGCTAAGAATTTTCTTTTTCTTTCTCGGGTCTTTTGTGGACCCTTGAAAAGCTTATAAGCTCTGGGCACTATTTCTATCGTGCCGGATGAAGAAACATGTGTCTTATTTATATTGCTGGGTTTTTGTTTTTGAGACAAGGTCTCACTTTATTGCCCAGGCTGGAGTGCAGTGGCATGATCTCGGCTCTTTGCAGCCTCCACCTCCCCGGCTCGGGTGATCCTCCCACCTCAGCTTCCCAAGTAGCTGGGACTACAGGTGCGCACCACCACACCCAGCTAATTTTTTGTATTTTTGTAGTGACAAGGTTTCACCATGTTGCCAGGCTGATCTCGAAATCTGAGCTCAAGCCATCCTCCCAGCTCGGCCTCCCAAAGTGCTGGGATTACAGGTGTGGGCCACTGCACCCGGCCTATATTATTATAAGTAACTTTTTCTACTCCATTTCTGAGTAACTACTCAGGGAAGACCCTCATCCTATTTGAGCTCTGGGTTTTTTGTTTGTTGTTTTTGAGATGAAGTCTCGCTCTGTCCCCCAGGCTGGAGTGCAATGGTTCAATCTCGGCTCGCTGCAGCCTCTGCCTCATGGATTCATACTATTCTCCTGTCTCAGCCTCCCGAGTAGCTGGGATTACAGGCATGCGCCACCATGCCTGGCTAATTTTTGCATTTTTAGTAGAGATGGGGTTTAACCATGTTGACCAGGCTGGTCTCGAGCTCCTGACCTCAGGTGATCCACCTGCCTCAGCTTCCCAAAGTGCTGGGATTACAGGTGTGTGCCACCATGCCCTGCTAATTTTTTTTTTTTTTTTGTATTTTTGTAGAGATGGGGTTTCACCGTGTTGGCCAGGCTGGTCTTGAACTCCTGATCTCAAGTCATCCACCCGCCTCAGCCTCCCAAAGTGCTGGGATTACAGGTGTGAGCCACTGCGCCTGGCCTTATTTGAGCTCTGTTTCTACTCCTATGAGATAGGGAAACTGCTGAGTCCTTCTTCCAGTCTCAACCAGCATGAGAACTTCAAATGGACAGACATGGCCCCTCCTTCATTTATATTTATTCCAGACTATTGCACACTTCTCTCACCCCGCTCGTGGGTCTTAGAAGGGCTGGCAGGAGTTAAAATTCCAAGAAGTTCTCAGGCCAACAAGAGTGGAGCTGGGGGAAGTGATGGAGGAGACATTGGTGCTCTGAGGGCCAGAGTGGTACCCAAGCTAAGGGGTGGAGGTGGAGGAAACAGGTCAGTTGTTCCTCATGATCATCCGGATCCAGTCCACATACTTGCAAATATAGGTGTAGACTCCAGGGATGCCATCTTGTCCACAGGGCCCCACAGACCCCCAGGACACCAGACCTTGAAGGACTCCCCCACACACCAGGGGACCCCCAGAATCACCCTGGAAGGGAAGAGAAGTACTGTCTGAACAATGGAGACATCTTATTTCTGTTTTCCTCCCCAACCGTCCAACCCAGTCCTGGGCCTTGGGGAGGGCTCCAAGTCTGGTCATCAGACAAAAGAGTATAATCACTTTCCTGGAGGACAATGGCAACGGCTAACCAAAAGAGAAGAGCCGCTGTCTCTAGGGGCCAATCCCAGGGGAGGAGGGTGGGACTCCATAAAGGGTAGAGGTTCTCTCAAGGACAATGCCTGGGGTTCTGACCAATGAGGGGAGAGAGTGTCATCAAAAATGACCAGTCCCAGGGAAGGTGGGCAGGACTCCATCAAAAGCACAGAGTTCTCTCAATGACAATGGCTGGGGCCCTGACCAATGAGGGGAGAGACCGCCATCCTCAAATCTCTCTCAGTCTGGGACACCACCAACTGGAGGATGGTATGGGAAAGACTTAGAGCCCCAGAAACAGCTGGTTCCCTGTCTGGGCTCCCAGTCCTCTCTGTCTGTTTTGCTGCCTCTCTCTGTAACCCCTGCCCCATCTTTCTTTCTCTGTTCCCTTCCCCCCCTTCTCTCCCTGCCCCTCCCCCTCCTCCATTCCCCAGTCCTCCCTTTTACTCCCTGTCTCTCTCCCTCCCTTATCCTGGGCCTCTCCTCCATCATTTATTATTATTATTATTATTATTATTATTATTATTATTTTGTTTTGAGACAGAGTCTGGCTCTGTCACCCAGGCTGGAGTGCAGTGGCGCCATCTCAGCTCACTGCAACCTCCGCCTCCCGGCATCAAGCGATTCTCCTGCCTCAGCCTTCCGAGTAGCTGGGGCCATAGGCTTGCACCACCACCCCCGGCTAATTTTGGTATTTTTAGTAGATTCAGGGTCTCACCATGTTGGCTAGGCTCGTCTTGAACTCCTGACCTCAAGTGATCCGCCCGCCTCGGCCTCCCAAAGTGCTGGGATTACAGGTGTGAGCCTCCGCGCCCAGCCTCTCCCTTCCTTTTTGACCCCATCTCTCTCCAGCATTCCCTTTCCCTGATTCATCCTCCATCAGTTCCCCTCCTGCTTCCAGCGCCTCCCCTTCACTTGCTGTCCTGGTGACCACGCGTGCTGCCTGCACTGGCTCACCTGGCAGGCATCCTGCCCCGGGACGCCGCCTGCGCACACCATGTTGCTCGTGATTCTCCCGGGATACACATCATGGCAGGTGGCATGGGAGACGATGGAGAGGTTGAGGCACTGGAGCAGATCCGGGAATGGGTCTGGAGAGAGAACATGCGTGCGGCAGGGTCCCCTAAATCTCCCCACTTTGAGGCCACGTTCCTCTTCCCTGGACGTGGCCCATCCAAGTCAATACCCCTGCCCCTCACCAACCTGCGCTACAATCCCAAAACCTCCAAGTTACATATTTATGTCTTAATTTCATATGAATTGTGACCCCAGATGATTGATGGTCTCTTTGATCTTTGACATTTGACTTTGAGTGGCATAACTCAAGAACTTTCTTCTCTCTCCAGCCTCAGAGACAACGAATCCAGACCTGACCCTCTTCAATGCCAGCTACTGTGATCTTTGACCTTCTGTCTTATTACCTCATGATCCCAGCTTGATCTCATATCTTCTGTCTCCTGACCCCATGTCCCTGTCTTTACCTTAACCTCCAACCTCAGCTCTGCACCTTCCAAACCTCGCTGCTTCCAACGCCAGTGTCCCCTGATCCTAGTTTATTCGGCCTCAGCCTCCATGACCCCAAACTTCGGGCCCCACACCCCAAACGCTATGACCTCCAATCTCAGATATGTGATTTCGGATAGAATCCCAGTTTCCATCCTCAGATTCTGACCAGATTGTACAACCTCTGGATCCCATGACCTTAATTCTACAGTGACCTCTAACCCCAGACCCATGACCCACAATGCCATATCCCATATATATATATATGTCTTTTGCGCCAGTGTGGTGACCCCTGACACACTCTGACCTCTGACCATGTCTCTGACCTCTGATCCCTGACTTCATACCCAGTCCTTTAACCCCTTTGACTCCCAAGACCCCAATCCACTATAATCTCTGACTCCAAACCATGATCCTGGTGTCCCATCCCACACCCTGACCCTTTACCCATCCTTCCTCTGAGGTCATGATTCGACCTCTCGCCCTGCATCCCAGACTTGTACCCATCCTGACCCCTGACCCCTGGCCCCGGGCCCCTTACTCCATGGGTGGTTGGTGATGCCCCAGCCTGAGATGTGGCACTCGGTGCCAGCGGTTGCACAGTCGTTGGGCAGGGGCAGGGGTTGAACGCTGCTGGTTATGCGGACGGGCAGGCGCAGCCGCAGAAGCCGGAGGTCGTGCTCATGGCTCGTCGAGGCTCCCAGGTAGCCGGGGTGGGTCACAGAGAAGCTGCTGCGCCGGATCTGCTCGGTCCAGTCGAGCTGGCTGAGGCTGTGTTCCCCCAGGCGCACCCAGTACCTGCTGCCGGTGGCGATGGCTGAGCGGTTGGCAGGCAGGCAGCCCCCACCTTGCACCCCTCCATGGACACTCCCAGGCACTCCTGCCGCTCCCCACTGCTCTGCCTCTCACTGTCTGTCCTCTCACTCGTGCCTCTCATTCTCCAAGTGTCTCTCACAGGCTCTTATTCCCAACCTCCATCACCCTCTTTCCATCTTGGGTGTTCCCTGTTTCTCCTCCCATGTCCCTGCATCTGTGTCTCTCTCTCCTTTTTTTTTTTTTTTTTTTTTCAAGACCGAGTCTCGCTCTGTCACCGAGGCTGGAGTGCAGTGGCACCATCTTGGCTCACTACAACCTCCGCCTCCCGGGTTCAAGCAATTCCCCTGCCTCAGCCTCCCAAGTAGCTGGGATTACAGGAGCATGCCACCATGCCCAGCTAATTTTTGTATTTTTAGTAGAGATGAGGTTTCACCATGTGTGTCAGGCTGGTCTCAAACTCCTGACCTCAAGTGATCTGCCCGCCTCGGCCTCCCAAAGTGCTGGGATTACAGGTGTGAGCCACCACGCCGGGCCTCTCTTTCTGATTCTCTCGGCTGGTGAAGCCCACGAAGGCAGGGACATCAGTGGGCCTTGTTCACTGCCTTATTCCCACCTCCTGGAATGGAGCATGTGCCATCCACGCTGCTGACTGAATGAGTGGGATGCTGACTCTGCATCCTGCTGCTGGCCCTCTCTCTCCCTGAGTCTCTGTTTCTTTGCATCTGAGCTCCCCTTTCACAAAAAAAGTTCCAGGCCAGGTACAGTGGCTCACACCTGTAATCCCGGCACTTTGGGGGAGGTCAAGGCAGGAAGATCGCTTGAGCTGAGGAGTTTGAGACTAGCCTGGGTAACATAGCAAAACCCTGTCTCTACAAAAAACATTTAAAAATTAGCCAGGGGTGGTGGCGCAGGCCTGTAGTCTTAGCTCCTTGGGAGGCTGAGGTGTGAGGATCACTTGAGCCCAGGTGGTTGAGGCTGTAATGAGCCAAGATAGCATCACTGCACTCCAGTCTGGATGACAGAAAGAGCAAGACTCTGTCTCCAAAAAAAAAAAAAAAAAAAAAAAAGAAAGAAAGAAAGAAAAAGAAAAAAATTCCAGAACATCAGTCCACTGAGGCCCAGAGAGGTGCCAGGCATAGATTCTGAGGTTGCACAAAGAGTTTAGGTCATGTTGGCCAGGCGCAGTGGCTCACACCTGTAATCCCAGCACTTTGGGAGGCCAAGGCGGGCAGGTCATTTGAGGCCAGGAGTTCGAGAGCAGCCTGGCCAACATGGCAAAACCCCGTCTCTACAAAAAATACAAAAATTAGCCGGGCATGGTGGCGGGTGCCTGTAATCCCAGCTACTCAGGAGGCTGGGGCAGGAGAATCACTTGAACCTGGGATGCAGAGACAGCAGTGAGCTGTGATCACACCATTGCACAGCAGCCTGGGCAACAGAGCGAGACCCTGTCTCAAAAAAAGAAAAAAAAGAAAAAGAAGAGCTTGGGTCAGACCTGGGCCCCGGGCCCAGACTGGGTCAAGGAATGGCTGGGGTGTGTGGCAGATGTCATATAGGAAAGAAAGGGTACATGCAGGAATGGGAGAGGGCAGGTTCCAGGACCCTTCCCGGCCCAACACACCTCACCCTGCCCAGCACCACCCCAGGCCCACTGCTAAGGAAGTTCCACTCCTGGTCTAACCTCAGACTTTCTTGTTGCAGGACCAGCTTCTTCCCAGTGGGCACCACTCTCCCTTGTGATCCTACCCCCAGCGCTTGCCTTCCCATAGTCCTCCCTTAGCCCACCCCAGCAAGGGACTCAGCCTGGGGCTTACCTGCCGCTGCAGTGAGCCGCTGTGAGGACCCACTTGCGGTCTATAAGGACACCCCCGCAGCGCAGGCTGGTGCCCTCAAACAGCCCCACCTGCCACGGCTGTGAGTTACGCCCACACTCGGTGCCATTGAAAATCTTCGGTGTGGCTGCCTGGCTGAGTCCTGGGGACAGACAGGGCCATGGGTCAGAGAGAGGAAGAAAAGATACAGAGATGGAGACACACACACACACACACAGAGAGAAACAGGCAGGAGAGAGAGAGGAGAAAGAGAGAGAAAGAGAGAGAGACCCAGTGATAGAAAAAGACCATGAAACATCAAAGAGACCCAGGGAGAAAGATGCTTACACATAGGAGGGAAATGGAGAGACAGAGATTCAGAGAGGGACAGAAGGGAAGAGGGATCAAAAGATAGGGGAGACTGAGGTGAGCAGTGCCCTGAGAGCTGCAGGTAAATGGAGGCACAGAGAAAGCCCCTCTCCTCCTCACCACCAGGCTGGGGGCCAGAGCTGAGATGGGGAGGGGGGTGGGGCCTCCTCATGGGGGTGGAGGGATCCAGTCGCAGTCCTGCCCTCTCCGTGCTCCGGGAGAACTCACCAAGAACACACAGGAGCAAAAAGATGCTGGGCCCCATGGTGGGTCACCTCCGAAGTCTGGGGGAAAAAGGGGAATCTCAGAGGTCACGCTTTCCCCGTGCCCCCACCTCTGCCCCTCTGCTTCTCTTTGAAGGTCACCAAGGGGATGACCTGCTTGTCCTCTCTCTACCTGCTCCCCTGTGTGTCACTCCCTCATTGGCAGTCGCTTACCTCCTTCTCACCTTGTCTCTTTGTCTGCCAGATCCTCTACGTGGCTGTCACTGTTCGGCCTGTCCGCGTCGCTGCTATCTCTCCGTCCACCTACCTGCTTGTCGTCTCATCTGCTGGCCACTCCGCCAGCCAACTCTACTACTCTGCACCTGGTTCCTCAGCCACCTGTCATGTTGCTCAACCGGTCCCTTTCCTTCCATCTGTCGCTCCAGACAGACCACTGACAAAGCTCTTAACTCTCTTTGTCCTGGCCCATCCAATTTCCGGGTTAAGGGAAGGGGACCAGGAAGACAGGGGTGGGGGCGTCCTCTTAATTCTCCAGAAACTCTTCTCACCTAATCACACTTAATTGAGCTTTACAGCTAAACGGAGTGGGGAAGTAGGAAAGGACCCAGGGTGGGAAGACCCAGCCCCACTCCCTCTCTCCTCTGCAAGCCCATAAGCAGCCCCGGGACTTATGACTCAAGGTGACTAGGGAGCTGGGTTCTAATCCTGACTCCAGTGACAAAGGAGGGTGGGGAGACCTTGGACACCTGGGGCCCATCCCCATGCAGTGCAGGGGAGGGACAGGGGGAAGGAGAGGCTGTGAAAGCAGGAGAGTGGACGGGAGGGGCAGGAAGCCCAAGCTAGAAAGAGTCCCAGAAAGAGAACAAGAGATGAAGGAACAGACTTCCAAATAGTTGATCAGGCAGGGGTAGAAGAGAGTTTCTGAACTGGGTTCATATATATACATATGAAGTGGATCAATCTAATTCCATAAAGTTTTTCTTTGCATAAGAACTTCTATTGCTTAAATAAAACCCAGAGAAAAAGAAACAGACACAGGGAAGGAGAAATGGTAGAAAGAGAGAGAGAGAGAGAATGAATCATAGGACAAGGGAACTTTGTGCTGTTTTTTATTTTTCGTTTTGAGATGGAGTCTCACTCTGTCGCCCAGGTTGGAGTGCAGGGGTGTGAAATCCACTCACTGCAACCTCCACCTCCTGGGTTCAAGCTATTCTTGTGCCTCAGCCTCCTGAGTACCTGGGATTACAGGCATGTGCCACCATGTCCGGCTAATTTTTGTATTTTTAGTAGAGACGGGGTTTCACCATGTGGGCAAGGCTGGTCTTGAACTCCTGGCCTCAAGCAACCTGCCTGCCTTGGCCTCCCAAAGTGCTGGGATTACAGGTGTGAGCCACCATACCCGGCCTCTGTGCTGGTTTATCTGAGTTTTTGCTTCATCTAGGAGGAATGGAAGGAGAGAAAGAAGGAGAGAGAGAGGGGACAGAGAGAGAAAATGAGAACAAAAAGGGAATTAGACTCAGAGGAAGGGGGATTGAGAAACCAAGAGAAAAGCAGTCAGGGCCAGGCGCGGTGGCTCACGCCTGTAATCCCAACACTTTGGGAGGCCGAGTTGGGCAGGTCACTTGAGGCTAGGAGTTCAAGACCAGCCTGGCCAATATGGTGAAACCCTGTCTCTACTAAAAATACAAAAATTAGCTGAGTGTGGTGGTGCGTGCTTGTAATCCCAGCTGCTCGGGAAGCTGAGGCAGGAGAATCCCTTGAACTCGGGAGGCAGAGGTTGCAGCGAGCCAAGATTGTGACACTGCACTCCAGCCTGGGAGGCAGAGCAAGACTCCATTTCAAAAAAAAAGAAAAAGAAAAGCGGTCAGACAGACAGAGCCCACAAACAAACAAAAAAACCCAGAACAAAACAGAGGAGAGCAAACTCCCACCCTATGACTGTCTTTTAGTCGTTCAATTTCTCTCTGGGTCTCCAGTCTCTGTCCGTGTCTCATTTTCCGAATCACAGAACCTTAGCTTTGGTTTGCTCTTAGAAACGACCTGACTGCTTTAACACATCATTGGTCAGCGCGATTGGCGTTGATAACGCTGGTCCCTACAAGCCTCCTGCTGGCTGTTAAGAGCTTTCCTTCTTTGGACAGAGAGGATAAAAAAGCACCATGACTGTCCTTTCTCTGGAAATGACACACTTCACATGCTCACAGCACAAAAACGCCACTTCTTCCTTTTTCTAGTGTCAAGTTTTGCAATAAACCTCAACTGAATAAGCAAAGAAACAAAAACAAAAGTACCAACAACTACCCAACTCAACCTCTCTCTCTTTTTTTTTTTTGTAGATTTTTAAGAGAATCAGGTTTACTGATGTGGAATTTATATTCAATAAAATTGAATACAAAAAATAAGGCAGGGTCCCTGATTTTAAGGAGCATTCATGCAAATTAAAAATTACCATGTATATAGTTAGTGACAATGTATTGTGTACTTGAAAATTACTGACAGAGTAGGGTTTAAGTGTTCTCACTACAAGTAAATACAAGTATGGGGCCGGGCATGGTGGCTTGTGGCTATAATCCTAGCACTTTGAGAGGTTGAGATGGGAGGATGGATTGAGGCCAGGAGATAGAGGCCAGCCTGGGTAACATAGTGAGACCCTGTTTCTATAAACAAAAACTAAAAAAATTAACCAGGCATTATGGTGACACAGGCCTGTAGTCTTAGACGTGTGGGAGGCTGAGGTGGGAGGATCACTTGACCCCAGGAGTTTGAGGCTGCAGTGAGCTATGATTGTGCCACTGCACTCCAGCCTGGGTGACAGAGTGAGACCCTGTCTCAAAGAAAAAGACTAAATGTAAGCATATGAGACAATGCATATATGAATGAGCTTGATTTAACCATTCCACAATGTTATATATTTCAAATTTTTGTGTTGTGCACCATAAATATATACAATTTTAGTGTTGATTTAAAAACAAACATGTCATTTTTATTTGAAAAATTTCACCCTTCAGGTTCAGTTGCGTCTCAAAAGATGAAGTCAGTCACCCAAAGTGGCAGCACTGGAGGCTGAACCACTCCAGAGCCTGTATTCTTTATCATTATCCAAATATACGAATGAACAAATAAACGACTAACTGAACTAGTAAGTACAGACACGAGTAGCTGAACATATATTTAAATTTAAATTATATGTTTATTTTTAAATTAACACATCAAAATTGTATATATTTAGGGTGCACATCACAAAATTTTGAAATCTCTAACATTATGGAGTGGCTAAATCACGTTAATTCATATATGCATTGTCTCATTGGATCAATGTTTCTACAGGTTTAAAAGAAAGAGAATAGCTTTTGGAATCATACAGACCTAAGCTGAGACCTGAACTTATCTCCCATGATTCTCCGGAAGAGAATGGGCCACTCTCTTTTCCTAACCTCAGTTTTTCACCCATCTGGAAAATGGGGCCAGGAGGAGGCGAAATGCCCATTGCGTCAGAGATGCAACAAGGCAATCAAGATGAACAAGGAAATCAGAGATGGATGGGAATATTAAGTAGATAAGTATAGACACCACCGAAATGGCTCTTATCAGTTTATTTCCGTATAAAGAAGGAATTTGCAAAGCTGACTTAGATGATAGAATCTTTTTTTAGAGAGACAGGATCTCACTCTGTCACTCAGGCTGGAGTGCAGCAGCGCAATCATAGCTCACTGCAGCCTCGACCTCCCGGGCTCAAGTGATCCTCCCACCTCAGTCTCCTGAGTAGCTGGGACTACAGGCATGCACTACCATGCCTGGCTAATTTTTTAATTTATTTGTAGAGACGAGGTCTCACCATGTTGCCCAGGCTGGTCTCAAACTCCTGTGCTCAAGCGATCCTCCTGTCTCAGCCTCCCAAAGTGCTGGAATTACAGGAGTGAGACACTGTGGCATGAAGAAGTAACAGTGACAGCTTGTCCTTTGTTCTGTCTCCATCTTTTTCTCTCTCTCTCTCTCTCTCTCTCTCTCCATGTCTCTGTCTGTCTCATGTATTCATTCATTTACTCATTCTTGTTTGGATGCTCAGAGACCTCCCTGTTTTCCAATCTAGTGGCCACCCCTCTGCTCTCACCTTACTGACTTCTGAGATGGGGTCTCACCGTGTCGCCTAGGCTGGACTGCAGTATGCAATCACGGCTTATTGCAACCCTGAACTCCTGGTCTCAAGTCATCCTCTTGCCTTGACCTCCCAAAGTGTTGGGGTTACAGACATGAGCCATCATACAACAAGCCATTATGATGCTCTGTGAGGCCTGTAGCCTGGATCCAGTGAGGGAGGTGAAAATTCCATTGAATGCCTTGTTCAAGAACTCAGCATTGAGCTTCCTAAGAGGTGAAATGAGTACCTTGTTCACTATCAATAATGTATGGAACTCCACAGGGAAAAAGGAGAGGCTTGCATTGTGTTTTTGGTATGTGCAGAGACATGCCTGAACTTGATTAATATTTGGAGTATCTGTGAGGCAAGAGATTCCCAGAGTTCGTTACCCCAAAGGGGGCTACCATAAATGAGGAATTATTAGTGCTGCCATTGGGCAGAACCACATGGCCAGATCATTGGCAACGGCTCAAGAATCTTTCGAAATGTGTACACGTGGCCGATTGTTGACCTGGGCATCTGGTGCTAAGACGGCTGCCTGAAGCTCAGCTAATTTTGCTGACCCGTTCTTGGTCAGGGACACCCTAAGTAAGGGATGAGAGGCAGCTACTCTCCAGAAAGCTCCATCCTCTGTGATGGTGGCATCATCACCCACAAAGTGTATGAATTCCCCTTGCTATTCACTCAGTTATTCCCACGGGGCTCCCTAGGTAGCTAAGGGGGCCAGGAAAGAGGTGATCTCCTCCAGCACCATGGAATCTGGCAAGAAACTGGGGATAGGGAGGCCGCCCTCTGCTGCAGGTGAGATATACTGGGAGGCTCAGGCTGGCTGCCTCCTGTGTTAAGAAGGCGTCACAGCCATGCTGAGCATGTGGGGTGCTGCTTCCAGGACCCAAGGCATAACGGGCAGCTGGGTACACAGGGACACAGGCTCAGGCTCTCCTATGTTTCCAGGAAAACCCAATATGGGACCAGCAATTGCCTTTCTAATGACATATAGCGTGGGTCCAAGAGGGGCAGTCTCTTGCATCAGAAACTCATGGAGGCTGGGCACAGTGGCTCCCACCTGTAATCCCAGCACTTTGGGAAGCCGAGGCAGGAGGATCACCTGAGGTCAGGAGTTTGAGACCAGCCTGGCCAATATGGCAAAACCCTGACTCTGCTAAAAATACAAAAATTAGCTGGGCGTGGTGGTGTGTACCTGTAGTCCCAGCTACTAGGGAGGCTGAGGCAGGAGAATCGCTTGAACCCGGGGGCAGAGGTTGCAGGGAGTCGAGATCGCACCACTGCACTCCAGCCTGGGCGACAGAGCGAGACTCTGTCTCAAAAAAAAAAAGAGAAAGAAAAAAGAAACTCATGGAAATCTATGGTTGTTTTGGATAATCCAGAGACCCCAGGAAGCATGAGAAGGGTTGCTAAAGCCTCTATAGTAAAGGAGTCCGTAGGAGGTTGGGAGGTGGAGCCCAAATGGGGGTACCTGTTGTGATGCAATTTGGGCAGATTCTAGAGCTTTTGGGTGAAGAGGGGCCCATTCAAATTGGACTGATTTGAAAGTAGCAACATAAATGGGCTTAAGTAAAATTTGTCGGCCAAGCATGGTGGCTCACACCTATAATCTCAACACTGGGAGGCTCAGGCTGGAGGATCGCTTGAGCCCAAGATATTAAGACCAGCATAGGCTGGGCGTGGTGGCTCATGCCACTGGGAGGCCGAGGCGGGTGGATCACGAGGTCAGAAGATAGAGACCATCCTGGCTAACATGGTAAAATTTTGTCTCTACTAAAAATACAAAAAAAATAAAAATAAAAAATTAGCTGGGCGTGGTGGTGGGCGCCTGTAGTCCCATCTACTCGGGAGGCCGAGGCAGAAGAATGGCATGAATGTGGAAGGTGGAGTTGCAGTGAGCCAAGATTGTACCACTGCACTCCAGCCTGGGCACTCCAGCCTGCACTCCCATCTCAAAAAAAAAAAAAAGAGGAAAAAAAAAAAAAAAGACCAGCATAGGCAACATAGTGAGACCTCATCGCTACAAAAAGTAAAAAAAAGTTAGCCTGGTGGAGTGGCATATCTGTGGTCCCAGCTACTTGGGAGGCTGAGGTGGGAGGATCGCTTGAGCCCAGGGGTTGAGGCTGCAGTGAACCATGATCACACCACTGCACTCTAGTTTGGGTCACAGAGCAAGACCCTGTCTCTCTTTAAAAAAAAAAATAATAACTTTTATTAAAAAATAAAATAAAATAAATTTGTAGATGAGGGATATGTTGCCTCCAGAACTCAATGAGGCCTAAAATGTTTTGCGTTTGTTTTAATGCTGTGGGTGCTAAAAGACTCAATAGCTGTTTCCTGGCAGTGTCTCAGCTGGAGGGGTCCTCACTTTACCAAATGATTTTTAGAAATTTAACCAAGGTGGGGCCGGGTGTGGTGGCTCACGTCTGTAATCCCAGCACTAGGCCGAGGTGGGCAGATCACTTGAGACCAGGAGTTCGAGACAAGCCTGGTCAACATGGTGAAACCCCTTCTCTACTAAAAATACAAAAATTAGCCAGTTATGGTGGCGGGCACCTGTAATTCCAGCTACTCGAGAGGCTGAGGCAGGAGAATCACTTGAACCTAGGAGGCAGAGGTTGCAGTGAGCTGAGATCGAGCCACTGCACTCCAGCCTGGGAGACAGAGTGAGACTCCGTCTCAAAAAATAAAAGAAAAAAAAAAGAAATTCAACAAAGGTAGGAGGCCTCATACTCTGTGTGGGGCACTGACTGGCCCATCCCATTGTGTGAGTTCCTCTTGAGTATTTGTGAATCTAGAATGTGTGTATCCCATGGCTTCCTTTGGACAAGGGTGTTTGTCACCATATGACGTCATGCCTGTGCTTTTGGAGAAATGTGGATGGAGCTGGGGTTTTGCCTGTGTTGCATCTCAGAACGTGATATCCCAGAGTCTGGAACTCCGGCATGCTGAGTGCTTTGAGCTGAAGGAGATTGAAAGACCTCAGGAACAAGAGGTTCTCTCGGACCTTCTCCTGCCTTCCTCTCCCCTTACTTCTCCTTTGAAGCAGTCACAGACACTAGAATTCCTTTTCCCCTGAAGACCCGCATGTGACAGGTGTCCTGCAGAGGAAGGAATGCAACACAGAGAGGCCCAGAAGAATCTCAACAAACGGGACCTGCTGGGATCCCCCCCTCAATTTATGACCAAGAGATCACACCTGTTTTTGGTTTTTGTTCGTTTGTTGAGTTGGTTGGATTTGTTTGAGATAGAGTCTCACTCTGTTGCCCAGGCTGAAGTGCAGTGGCACAATCTCAGCTCACTGCAACCTCCGCCTCCTGGGTTCAAGCAATTCTTCTGCCTCAGCCTACTGAGTAGCTGGAATTACAGGCACCCGCCACCACACCCAGCTAATTTTTGTATTTTTAGTAGAGATGGGGCTTCACCATATTGACCAGGCTGGTCTCGAACTCCTGACCTCATGATCCACCTGCCTTGGCCTCCCAAGATCGTACCTGTTTTTTCACATCACATGTCTACATGCCAACGCCTTCTTCATTGAACCTCAAAATGACACAGTTTTCCCTGAGTTTTTGGGTCTTCATTTCTGAAGGCTTTCATGTCACATAAAACTGTTAAATCCACTTGTTATGCTTTTCTCTCATTAACCTGTCTTTTGTTATAGGGGTGCTGGCCATGGACTTTGAAAAGGGTAAGAAAAAGGTATTGCCAGCCAAGCACGGTGACTCCTGTCTGTAATCCCAGCACTTCGGGAGGCCGAGGCAGTTAGATCACCTGAGGTCAGGAGTTTGAGACCAGCCTGGCTAACATGGTGAAACCCCGTCTCTACTAAAAATACAAAAATTAGCCGGGTGTGGTGGTGGGCACCTGTAATCCCAGCTACTTGGGAGGCTGAGGCAGGGGAATTGCTTGAACCCAGGTGGCGGATGTTGCAGTGAGTGGAGATTGCGCCACTGCACTCCAGCCTGGGTGACTGAGCAAGACTCCATCTCAAAAAAAAAAAAAAAAGGTATTGCACCTTTTCACTACTGCACCTGCAGTAGTGGCCAGGATTCAAGGTTCCCCAGGGACAGCCGGGTCAGCGTATTGTATCCTTTCCACGGTGAAGGCTAGCTGCAGCTGAGAGGCTGTTGAAATAGCCTTGGAACAGAGCATATTAGCCAAACCCAATGACAGTAACATATTTACCAGTTGCTGATTCTATGGAAAGTAATACTGAGTATGAGGGCCTTAATGGGTATGTGATATTTTGTTTTGTTTTTGACACAGGGTCTTGCTTTGTCGCTCAGGTTGGAGTGCAGTGGTGCAATTATAGCTCACTGCAGCCTTGATCTGAGCTCAAGCAATCCTCTTGCCTCAGCCTTTCAAGGAGTCGGGACCACAGATGCACACTACCCTAGGCTGGTCTTGAACTCCTGAGCTCAAGCAATCCTTGATCCTCTCACCTTGGCCTCCTAGAGTGCTAGGATTACAAATGTGAGCCGCCTCACTGGGCTGGTCCATGATGTTCTGAAATACATATACATTGTGGAATGACTAAGTTGAGCTAATTAACATATGCATCCCTCACATTCTTATTTTGTGTGCATGTGGTGAGAACACTTAAAATCTACTCTCTTAGCAATTTTTGAGCCCTGTAGTCCCCGCTTATCCAGGGAAAATACATTCCAAGATCATGGAGAGTACCTATCGTAAAATTTAATTTATAAATTAGGTGTAGTAAGAGATGAACCACAATAATGAATAATAATACAATAAAACAATTATAACCATGCACTGTAATAAAATTATGTGTTATGTGGTCTCTCTCTCTCAAAATATCTTATTGTACTGTATTGTACCCACCTATTGTGGGACTGCGGTTGACCACAGGTACCTGCACTGCAGAAAGGGAAACCTCAAATAAGGAGGGACTGCTGTCTATGGTACATTGTTATTAACTAGAGTTACCATGTTGTATTAATACAGTAAATCTCTTAAACTTATTCCTCCTGCACTACAGGTGCACACCACCATGTCTGGCTAATTTTTCAGATTTTTAGTAGAGATGAGGGTCTCACTATGTTACCCAGACTGGTCTCAAACTCCTGGGCTTAACCAATCCTCCCACTTTGGCCTCCTAAAGTGCTGGGATGATAGGTGTGAGCCACTGTGCCTGGCCATCAACTTCCTTTTTTTTTTTTTTGAGATGGAGTCTCGCTCTGTTGCCCAGGCTGGAGAGTGCAATGGCGCAATCTCGGCTCACTGCAAGCTCCACCTCCTGGGTTCACGCCATTCTCCTGCCTCAGCCTCCTGAGCAGCTGGGACTACAGGCGCCCGCCACCATGCCTGGCTAATTTTTTTTTGCATGTTTAGTGAAGATGGGGTTTCACCATGTTAGCCAGGATGGTCTCGATCTCCTGACCTCGTGATCTGCCCGCCTCGGCCTCCCAAAGTGCTGGGATGACAGGCATGAGCCACCAAGCCCGGCTAGCCATCAACTTCTTATAAAGTTAGATGTATGCTGTCCAGGCACAGTGGCTCACGCCTGTCATCCCAGCACTTTGGGAGGCCAAGGCAGGTGGATCACCTGAGGTCAGGAGTTCAAGACCAGCCTGGCCAACATGGTAAAACCCTGTCTCTACTAAAAATACAAAAAAGTGTCTGGGCATGGTGGCAGGCACCTGTAATCCCAGCTACTCAGGAGGATGAGGCAGGAGAATCGCTTGAACCTGGGAGGCAGAGGTTGCAGTAAGCCTAGATCATGCCACTTCATTCCAGCCTGGGCAACAGGAGCGAAACTCTGTCTCACACACACACACACACACAAAATGTTAACTATATGCTTATCATACAATTCAGCAATTCTGCTTCGAGGTGTCTTCCCAAGAGAAAGGAAAACATATGT
The DNA here is from genome assembly GCF_028885625.2 of Pongo pygmaeus. NCBI lineage: Eukaryota > Metazoa > Chordata > Mammalia > Primates > Hominidae > Pongo > Pongo pygmaeus. The sequence goes on from NC_072393.2 coordinate 57,151,837, forward strand.
CCACACGATGATTTGTACATGAATATTCATAGCAGCCTTATTTATAATTGCTGGAAACTGAAAGCAACCCAAATATACAACTGGTGAATGGATAAACAAGTTGTGGTATTCCATACTATGGAATACTGCTCAGCAATAGAAAGGAATGAACTTAGGGCCAGGCACAGTGGCTCACGCCTGTAATCCCAGCACTTTGGGAGGCCAAGGTGGGCGGATCACCTGAGGTCGTGAGTTCGAGACCAGCCTGACCAACATAGAGAAACCCCGTCTCTACTAAAAATACAAAATTAGCTGGGCATGGTGGTGCATGCCTGTAGTCCCAGCTACTTGGGAGGCTGAGATGGGAGAACCGCTTGAACCCGGGAGGTGGAGGTTGTGGTGAGCCGAGATCGTGCCATTGTACTCCAGCCTGGGCAATAAGAGTGAAAGTCCATCTCAAAAATAAAAAAAATAAAAGGAAGAAAGGAAGAAAAGAAACGAATGAACATAAACTTTTCATAGAGATGGTGGTCTCACGATGTTGTCCCGGCTGCTAAGCAGTTAATCTAAACCTGACCCATCTCAGAAAAAAAAGAAAAAAAGGAAGAAAGAAAAGAAAGGAATGAACATAAACTTTTCATGGAGATGGTGGTCTCATGATGCTGTCCAGGCTGCCAAGCAGTTAATCTAAACCTGACTTAACCCCTGGGGTCCTTAAACCCAATCAAGCCACCATTGCCATGGGGAAGGCCCCTAACCATGATAATACTGATTTGAGGCTCTCTGGAGGAAAAAAAAAAGTCGAGTATAAATATAAACAGGGTAGAGAGGACCCAATCTCACTCCAAAATATATCCAGTAAGCATTTAAAAAAAAGGTTAAAAAATTTCAGCATTGTATGGGTATACCACAACTTGTTTATCCATTCACCAGTTGTTGTATATTTAGGTTGCTTCCAGTTTCTGGCAATGATAAATAAGGTTGCTATGAATATTCATGTACAAATAATTGTGTGGACATGTTTTCCTTTCTCTTGGGAAGACACCTCAGAGTGGGATTGCTGGATTGTATGATAAGCATATGTTTAACTTTATAAGAAGTTGATAATACTGATTTGAGGCTCTCTGGAGGAAAAAAAAATCGAGTATAAATATAAACAGGGTAGAGAGGACCCAATCTCACTCCAAAATATATCCAGTAAGCATTAAAAACAAAAGATTAAAAAATTTCAGCATTGTATGGGTATACCACAACTTGTTTATCCATTCACCGGTTGTTGTATATTTTGGTTGCTTCCAGTTTCTGTCAATGATAAATAAGGCTGCTATGAATATTCATGTACAAATCATTGTGTGGACATGTTTTCCTTTCTCTTGGGAAGACACCTCAGAGTGAGATTGCTGGATTGTATGATAAGCATATGTTTAACTTTATAAGAAGTTGGTAATACTGATATGAGGCTCTCTGGAGGAGAAAAAATAGAGTATAAATATAAATAGGGTAGAGAGGACCTACTCCCACTCCAAAATGTATTCAGTAACCATCAAAAAAAAAAAAAAAAAGATAAAAAGATTGCAGCGTAGTATGGAATACCACAACTTGTTTATGCATTCACCAGTTGTATATTTGGATTGCTTCCAGTTTCTGGCAATTACAAATAAGGCTGCTATGAACATTCATGTACAAAGCATCATGTGGACATGTTTTTCTTTCTCTTGGGAAGACATCTTGAAGTGGGATTGCTGGATTGTACGATAAGCATAGGTTTAACTTTATAACAAGTTGCTGGCCGGGTGCAGTGGCTCACATCTATCATCCTGGCACTTTAGGAGGCCAAGGTGGGAGGATCGCTTGAGCCCAGGAGTTTGAAACCACTCTGGGCAACATAGTGAGACCCCATCTCCACAAAACATTTGAAAAATCAGCCGGTCATGGTGGTGTGCACCTGTAGTCCCAGCTACTCAGGAGGCTGAGGTAGGAGGATCACTTGAGCCCAGGAGATTGAGGCTGCAGTGCGACGTGACTGAGCCACTGCACTCCAGCTTGGACAACAGAGGGAGATCCTGTATCAAAACACTCCCCGCAAACGAAAAAACCTGCTGGTCCCAGAGCGCTCCCTGGAACAGAGAGCTAATGCCTGCTTGAGACCAAGCAATAGTCACAGAATGAGATCCTTCCTCTGAGAGCTGATGGTGTCATTAGGATGCGTGACTCAATTCAAGACACATAGAGAGGTCTGGGCCCAGATGCATGAACCAGGGCCACTGGAAACAGGGTTGCAGCTTCTTACTCCCGTTCCTAAACACCAGCTCTTGAAACTTCTGACTTAAGCCGGTTAAATCTGTAACAGAGGGTTCAGTAGGTCTCAGCAAATGCAGCATCCAGCTCAAAGAGCATGCCCCCCAGCCGGAGGCAGTGCAGTGAGCAGAAGGCAAGAGGAGAAAGACCCTGGTGCTGGTGCTGGTGCTGGTGGTGGTCATCACCTAGACCCCTGCTCACAGCACCGACTCTGCAGTCACCCCACAGAGGCAGAACAGGACCCTTCGGTGAGTGTGTGGCATCATCGGTCTTGACATCCGAACCAAATTTCGGATGGGGAGATCCATCCCATTTTTGCAGATGGCCACAGCATCAACCTTCAAGGCCCAACTAACTCCAAAGTCCCCTCCTCCAGAAAGCCTGACCTGGGTTTCTTGCCTCCTCATTGCTCCTATGAACTGTCTGCTTCTCTCTTTTTATCACTTAACTTCTTAGAATGGAAACTTGGGCTTGCTCATGGAAAAGCCAGACCGTAAAATATTTTAAAGAGGTTTATTCTGAGCCAGTAGGAGTGGTCATGGCCTGAGGAACACAATCTCAAGAGGTCCTGAGCAAGTGCACACTGAGTAGTTGGATTACAGTTTGGTTTTATGCATTTTAGGGAGGCAGGAGTTACTGGCAAAGTCATAGATCAATATATGGAAGGCATACATTGGTTTGGCCTGAAAAGGCAGGAGATCTTGAAACATGGGCTTACAGGTTATAGGTGAGTTCAGAGTTTCTTTGTTTTCTTTCTTTTCTTTTTTTTTTTTAGATGGGAGTTTCACTGTATTGCCCAAGCTGGAGTGCAGTGGCGCGATCTCGGCTCACTGCAACCTCTGCCTCCCGGGTTCAAGCGATTCTCCTGCCTCAGCCTCTGAGTAGCTGGGACTACAGGCCCCTGCCACCACGCCCAGCTAATTTTTGTATTTTTAGTAGAGACGGGGTTTTACCATGTTGGCCAGGATGGTCTCGAATTCCTGACCTTGTTATCCGCCCGCCTTGGCCTCTCAAAGTGCTGAGATTACAGGCATGAGCCACCGCGCCCGGCCTCAGACATTCTTTAATTTGCAATTGGTTAAGGGAGTAAAGCTGTGTCTAAAAATTCGGAGTCGGCAGAAAGGAGTGTTTATAGTTAACATAAGGAAATCTGTTAACCAAACCACCAGGTCAGAGCGACCTGCACGGTGCATGACTTAACCCTTACCTGGCATGGCCTCAGGTCCTGTGTATAACCTGGTATCTTGCTGTCACAAAGAGTTTGTCTCCTCAGCCGTAATCTCTATTTTAACATTAATGCTGGTCAGTTGTGCCTAAACCCCAAAAGATAGAGAGTACAATGAGGCATGTCTGACCTCCCTTCTCATCATGGCAGGGAATTAAGTTTTAAAGTTTTTTCTGGGGTCCCATTGGCCAAAAGGGGGTCCTTTCAGTTGGTGAGGGGCTTAGAATTTTTATTTATTTATTTATTGAGACAAGGCTGGAGTGCCATGGCGTGAACACAGCTCACTACAGCCTCAACCTCCGAGGTTCGGGCGACACTCTGCCTCAGCCTCCCGAGTCGCTGGGACTACAAGCACTCGCCATCACACCTGGAAAATTTTTTTTATTTTTTGTAGAGACAGGGTCTTGCTATGTTGTCCAGGCTGGTTTCAAACACCTGGGCTCAAGCGATCCACTCACCTCCGCCTCCCAAAGTGCTGTGATTACAGGTGTGAGCCACGGTGCCGTTATCTCATTTAATTGTCTTCACAATCCTGCTAAATAATTTTCATGCTCTCTGCTCCAGAATGAGGAAAACCAAAGCCTCTCAAATCACAAGGGACCGCCCTGAAGCTCCTCTAACCAGCCAGGGAAGAGCTGGAACTTGAGCTCAGGCCGCATAATTCTCCTCCGCCAAAGGGGAAAGACTGAGCTCAATTCAGTGGCTTCCAACCTGCTCCAGCATGAGGCCTCCATTTTCCCTTTGGAAATGATTGCCTAGGGTGGTCTCAAACTCCTGAGCTCAAGTGATTTTCCTCGCCTCAGCCTCCCCAAGTGCTGGGATTACAGGGGTGAGATACCACGTCTGGCCTAGGTTTTTATTTTTAGTTTACAGGTGTTAACGCAAACTAAATATGGCCTGAGAAGGACTGCGTACTTCTATATTTGAGTCCTTGTGGATGAACTGTAACCTAGCTTAATAGGCAGGCAGCATCGAAAACCTAACTTAGTAGTATGCACCTGTTACATCGGCTAAGTCTTGGCCAATCCCAGCAGCCATACTTCACTGCTGAGTGTTCAAACTGTGTTCAAATAAGACATATGCCGAGCTGTAACCAATCCAGCCATTCTGTACCTCACTACCAATTTCTGTACATCGTCTCTCTCTGTCTCTTTTTTTTTCTGTCTATAAGTCTTCTTCCACCACGTGGCTGCGCTGGAGTCTCTCTGAATCTGCTGTGATTCTGGGGGCTGCTCGATTCGGGAATTGTTCATTGCTCAATTAAACTCCTTTAAATTTAATTCGGCAGAAGTTTTCCTTTTATCACAGGCTTATATTCCCTACTGCCCTCAATAGCCTGGAAAGTTCCACGGGTACCCATCTACAAAGCCTCACCCTGGGGCAGTGGCTGAGCTTGGCCTGACCCTCCAGGCTAACAAGGTGAAGTCAGTGGGGCCATCGAAGATGCCGTTCCATTAACCAGGATAGGGTTAAATCACCAGCGATTTTCCTTAGTGTAGGCCCATTCTTCTGTAAGATGGAGAGGATGACATTCTACCCAGCTGACGCCTTGGGAGAATGGAATAAAAGGACTTCCAGTGCTGTGCCAACCTGGACAAATGCCAGAAAGCCTGGTTCGTCTTTCGACAAAATCCACCTTGATTCCCCATTTTGCTTTTCTCCCTCTTTTTCTTTCTTTCTCTCTCTCTTTCTTTCTTTTCTTTCTTTCTTTCTTCTTCTTTTTCTTTCTTTCTTTCTTTCTTTCTCTTTCTTTCTTCCTCTGTGTCTCTTCTTTCTTCTTTCTTCCTCTCTCTTTCTTTCTTTCTCTTTCTCTCTTGCTTTCTTTCTTGCTTGCTTTTTTTGAGACAGAGTCTCACTCTGTAGCCTAATCTGGAGTGCAGTGGCTCAATCTTGGCTCACTGCAAGCTTCGCTTCTGGGGCTCAAGCGAATCTCCTGTCTCAGCCTTCCAGGTAGCTGGGACTAGAGGCATGTGCCACCACGCTTGGTTAATTTTTTTGTATTTTTAGTAGAGACGGGGTTTCACCACGTTGCCCTGGGTGGTCTCGAACTCCTGAGCTCAGGGAGTCCACCCGCCTTGGCCTCCCAAAGTGCTGGGATTACAGGCTTGAGCCACTGCACCGGCTGTAACCCCTTTTTCAAGCCTTCTCCATCTCCTGGCTCCACCAGTTCTCTCCAAATTCTTCCCAGTGCAGGCTTCCATTGTTATTAAAATTCCCCTGGGCAAAAACAGGAAAAGGAGGGCAGGTGGCTGAGAAATCCCAGAAGAGGGAGGAGGGAGGGAACGCTGAGTAGCTCACCACCTGGCTGGCCTTTCTGAGTCGAGATGTTGTTGATAGTCAGAATCTCCAGCCCAGCTATGTCATTATTTTCTGTTCCATAGGAAGGATTTGGGTGGCTGCCTCCTACTCTCCAAAATCCACAGCTGTCACTCAAGGCAGCTTTCCTGGCACTGGGACCTTGGAGACAGCCTCGTAGTTACACTAATAATAACAGCAACAACAATAATGAAAATAATGACAGCTACCGCTTATTGAGTTCTCACTGTGCAAGGCGTTCTTCTGAGCTTTTCACAGGAGCTCAATTAATCCTCTCAAATGCATTCTGCAGTCAGTGCTGTTCTTTTTTATTTTAAAAAGTTTATGAATACATTTGGGTAGTCCCTAATTCTCCGGTGGAAAGAGTTGAATTCGTTGGGGTGGCATATTTTCATTAGTGATTTGGAGAGGATCCCTCTTTTGTTTTCCTTATTTATTTTGTTCCCTTTTATTTCCCTTCCCTTCTGCTATTGTCTTTATCATTGTGTACATTTTGCCATTATCTTTGTTAATGTGTATCCTTTGCTATTGTTTTTATTATTGTGAATCCTTTGCAATTATTTTTGCTATCTTGTCTCCTTTGCTATTATCCTCATTATTGTGTCTTTTGCTGTTGTATTTATTATTGCATAGCCTTTTATTAAGTTGAAATTCACAAATCATAAAATTAGCCATTTAAAGTGGACAGTTCAGTGGCATTTAGTACATTCACAACGTTATGGATCTTTTTATTAGTATATGTCCTTACAAATTGTGTGTTGTTTTGTGTGCATTTTAAATTTATATCAATGGTATTGTGGTACGTAGCTTATTCTTTTCTTCCCCCCGCCCCCCATGCAGAACTGTACTTTTTCTGGCTGGGCGCTGTGGCTTACGCCTGTAATCCTAGCACTTTTGGAGGCTGAGGCAGGCAGATTGCTTGAGGTCAGGAGTTCAAGACCAGCCTGGCCAACATGGTAAAACCTCATCGCTACTGAAAAAAAAAAAAGCATAAAAAATACAAAAATTAGCTGGGCATGGTGGTGCCTGTAGTCTCAGCTACTTGGAAGGCTGAGGCAGAATAATTAATTGTACCTCGGAGGTGAAGGTTGCAGTGAGCCAAGATCATGCCACTGCACTCCAGCCTGGGCCACAGAGCGAGACTCTGTCTTGAAAAAAAAAGAACTATGCTTTTTCATTTTCTAGTAAGACATTATTTACATAAAATAAAATTCATCCACTTTAAATGTTCAGTTCGGTGAATTTTGGAAATCGGATGGAATCATGTAACCACCTCCATAATCCAAACATAAACCAGCCCCTCCCTGTCTCCCTCCCTCACTGCCCTCATCCTTAAGCTGCCTGCCCTGTGCCCCTTTTGCAAAAACTCCCCGCAGGTGACACTGACGGGCACTCTGCCTCTATGGTTTTGCCTTTTTTAGAATGTTGTATACAGGTTTGTCTTCTTTTACTAGCATAATACATTTCAGATTCGTCCATGTTTTTGCGCTGATAAATACACTCATGGGAAAGACATTGTTTTGAACCAAGCTCTTGGACTAGGCCCTAGCAGACCAGGCCAAACCAGAATGGAGTCCCTTGTGCTAATTGTCATGTAATCAAACTGTTTTTGAAAATAACAAACAAACAAACAACCAGGAGGTTTACAGTAAGGAATCAGAAGGGGCCTAGTTGACCTGAGCTGGCAGGATAAGAGAGTTCCCTCTGTTTTAACCCTATAAAAAACATAACATTGGAAAGACCAATCCACATATTATTCCCTATTTCTGTTTCCTTCATCCCTTTTATGCCTATAAAGCCAAACTCTGCTCAGCTCACGGGAACACCATTCTATTTTGTGGAATGAGATGCTGCCCATTTCTAGAATTGCAACTCAAAGTTGATTAGATCTTGAAACTAAATGTGTTGTAATTTAGTCTTTTGACTGCATATCAAGAGTTCATTCCTTTCTATTGCTGAGCTGTATTCCATAGTATGGGTATACCACAACTTGTTTGACCATTCACCAGTTGTTGTATATTTGGGTTGCTTCCAGTTTCTGGCTATTATAATACAAATAAGGCTGATACAAACATTTATGTATCAATCATTGTGTGGACGTATGTTTTCATTTCTCTTGGGAAGACACCTCAGAGTGGGGATTGCTGGATTGTATGATAAGCATAAGTTTAACTTTATAAGAAGTTGCGGCTGGGTGCAGGTGGCTCACACCTGTAATCCCAGCACTTTGGGAGGCCGAGAAGGGCAGATCACTTGAGGTCAGAAGTTCTAGACCAGCCTGACCAACATGGTGAAACCCCGTCTCTGCTAAAAATACAAAAGTTAGCCAGGCATGGTGGTGGGCGCCTGTAATCCCAGCTATTCAGGAAGTTGGTGGGAGAATCGCCTGAACCCAGGAGGTAGAGGTTGCAGTGAGCCAAAATAAATAGCACCACTGTACTCCAGCCTGGGCAACAGAGCAAGATTCTATCTCAAAAGAAAAAAAAAAAGTTGCTGGCCGGGCACTGTGGCTCATGCCTGTAATCCCAGCACTTTAGGGCGCCAAGGCAGGAGGATCGGTTGAGCCCAGGAGTTTGAGACCAGCCTGGACAACATGGTGAGACCCCCATCTCTACAAAAAATTTGAAAAATTAGCCAGGTATGATGGTGTATGCCTGTAGTCCCAACTACTTGGGAGGCTGAGGTGGGAGGATGGCATGAGCCCAGGAGGTTGAGACTGCAGTGAGTTATAATTGTGCTACTGCACTCTAGCCTGGGTGATGGAGTGAGACCCTGTCTCAAAAACACACAAGCAGCAGCAACAACAACAACAAAAAGAAGTTGTCAAATGTTTTCTAAAGTGGTTGTACCATTTTGCATTGCCACCAGTAGTGTGGTTCCAGTTCAAGTTGGCCCATATCTTTCTCAACACTTAGTATTGTCAGTTTTTTAAATTTTCACCATTGTAGTTGGTAGCACTATACCTTTAAGATTTGATTCCTATTGCTGTCTCTAGTTTGTTGCTTTTAACTGCTGCAAAGTCCTCCATGGGGGAATCCACCACATTCTATCATCCACTCCCCCATTAATAGGTAACCAGGTTTCTTCTAATTTCCACCACAGCAAAATACTCTGTGACAGAGAGCTTATATCTCTGCCCCTTTGTGATGTGCATAATTATTGCCTTTGTGTAGACATCCAGAAGTGGAACTACTGGGTCTTAGGATGTACATATACTTAATTCAGCCAAGCAATGCCAAATTAGTTTCCGAAATAACCACACCAATGTACATTCACACCAGCTGTGCACAAGCATTCCTTTGTTTCCACATCTCTGCTAATACTTGGGGTTACTTAACTTTGAAATTTTCTTAAATCCATCTAACAAATGTAAAGCAATTGTTATTTGTATTTGTGTTTCTTGGATACCTAATGAGTGTGAGCATATTTTGTATGAGTTTTTTGGGTTTCCTTCTTTATAAATCTGTTCATATCCTTTGCTCATTATTCTCATCTTTTTTGCAGGACTTCCTTGCATATTTGGGTCAATATGTCAATCTTAAGTCAATAGTACAGACTGCAAATGTCACCTCTCAAGCTGTTACATGTTGATTTACCTTGTCCATTGTGTCTTTTGATGAACAGAAATCTTTAACTTTGATGTAATGAAATTAAACGTTATTTTGCCTTTAGATTTGTCTTTCTGAAGTTTTAAAAAATCCTTCCTCAGGCCAGGCACAGTGGCTCACGCCTGCAATCTCCGCACTTTGGGAGGCTGAGGTGGGCAGATTGCTTGAGCCCAGGAGTTTGAGACCAGACTGGGCAACATGGCGAAACTCTGTCTCTACAAAAAATACAAAAAATAGGTGGGTGTGGTGGCATGCACCTGTAGTCCCAGCTACTTGGCAGGCTGAGAGATGGGAGGATCACTAGAGCCCAGGAAGTTGAGGCTGCAGTGAGCTGTGATTGCATCACTGTACTCCAGCCTGGGTGACAGAGTGAGACCCTGTTTTTTAAAAAAAAAAAAAAGAAGAAGAAGAAGAGGAGGAGGAGGAAGAAAAGTCCTTCCTCATCCCCAAATCACAAAAATGTTATCTGCCATTATCTTCTTCTTTTTTTTTTTTTTTTTGAAACGGAGTCTCGCTCTGTCCCCCAGGCTGGAGTGCAGTGGTGCGATCTCCGCTCACTGCAAGCCCTGCCTCCCGGGTTCACGCCATTCTCCTGCCTCAGCCTCCTGAGCAGCTGGGACTACAGGCGCCCGCCCGCCACCACGCCTGGCTAATATTTTGTATTTTTAGTAAAGACGGGGTTTCACCGTGTGAGCCAGGATGGTCTCAATCTCCTGACCTCGTGATCCGCCCGCCTTGGCCTCCCAAAGTGCTGGGATTACAGGTGTGAGCCACCGCGCCCGGCCTCTACCATTATCTTCTATTAACTTTGTAGTTTGACCTTCTGCTTTTAGGTCTTAAAGCCATTTGGTGTTAAGCACCATTGTTATACGTACTTGAGTAATGGGAAAACTGAGGCACACAGAAGGTGAGTAATTTGAAGACTATACAGTTCAACAAGTGACAGAGCTAGTATTCAAACCGAGGCAGCCTGGCTCCCGAAACTGTGTTCCGTAGCTACTATGTCATGCTGCTTCTCCATTGACCAGGATCAGTGATTCAGAAGTTGCTGTGTGCAGAGCCTATAAATGCCAATCTTTCACTCTGTCCTCCCAACAGCCCTGAGCAGTAGGGCCTGTTATTACCAGATTAAAGAACTGAGGTTCCCAAAAGATAAAGTGGCAAAACCAGATCTTTCAGACTCCACCCTTTGTGTTTTTGAACACTAAACTATAGTCTCCCCTGAAATAACCAGGAATCACGCAGGAATCATCCTCAACATTCACCCTCACCCCCACAGATACAGTTGATCCTCATTATTCATGAAATTTGTATTTTCAAATTTACGTGCTTGATAAAATCTGCGGGTAGCCCCCAAACCGATACTCTTGGGACTTTTGCAGCTGTTTGCAAATATGCACGGAGTGGTGAACAATTTGAATTGCCCGAGGTGCATGCTCCCAGCTGAGGTCAATTAAGGCCATGCGCTGCCTTATTTCAGCTCTTATTCTGTAAACAAGTGTTCTTTTTGTGGTCTAGTTAGTGCCATGTTTTGCACATTTTTGTTGATTTCGCTGTTTAAAATGCCCCCTCAGGACAGTGGTAAAGTGCCGTCTAGTGTCCTAAGTGCAAGAAGGCTGTGATGTGCCTTATGGGAAAACACACAAGGCTGGGTGCAGTGGCTCATGCCTATAATCCCAATACACCGGGAGGACAAGGTGGGAGGATCACTTGAGTCCAGGAGTTGGAGACCAGTCTGGGCAAGACAGTGAGACCCCATCTCTACAAAAATAAAAAAAAAATTAGCTGGGCATGGTGGTACACGCCTGTAGTCCCAGCAACTCAGGAGCTAAGGCGGGAGGATCACTTGAGCCTAGGAGTTCAGAGCTGCACTGAGCTACGATTGCACCACTGTACTCCAGCCTGGGCAACAGAGCAAGATCCTGTCTCAAAAAGATAAAATGTATAAAATAAATTTTGAAAAATTTAAAAGGAAAATACACATGTTAGAGAAGCTTCATTCAGGCATGAGTTACACTGCCATCAGCTGTGAGTTCAATGCATATATATTAAGTTGTCTTTAAAGAGAAACACACCTAAAACAAGGTTATACATTGATCAGGTGACAAAAAGATTGTGACCAGAGGCTCGAAGGAACTTAACCCTATATTTCCCCCTAGAAGCAATGCTTTAATAGTTGCTAATTCAGTGTTAGAGGTGACTTTATAGAACATAACTACTGTGAATAATAGGATTGATTGTATTGCTAAGTTTCCTCAATGTGACTGCAAAACTCTCATTCTAATCCATCTTCATCTCTGTGGGCTGAGCCATCGTCTTACCCACTGATTACTGCAGTAGGCTTCAGGTTCATCTCCTCGCTTCCAATATTCCCTCCTGGCACCTTGTCTCCACCAGTAACCCAGCAACCAGAGTGATAATCCGATTTCAGATATGATTCCTCCCCTGTTGACACTCCCCAGGAGCTCCCCCACTACAATAGGAGAAAGACCACCTCCCTGACTACGGCTAAAAAGATTCCACATATTTGGCTCCAGCCAAATCCTCCAGTCTCATTCCCTACCCAGTCACTACTTCATCATTACTGTACAGTCATGCTGGCCTTCCCTCAGATCCTGAAGTAGGCTAAACTCAAGGACGTTGGCCCAGTGGCTTCCTTTTTCAGAGGTATTTCCCCCATTCTTTGCTAAACTGGCTCCCTTTAACCCTTTGGCCACATGCCACCTCCTCCAAGAAGCCCTTCTTGATCACCCTATTCAAAACAGCTTCCTCCTTTATTCTCTAACACAAATCCTTGTTTATATCCTTCACGGAAATGATTGCATTTATTATTATCATCACACAGAAATCATCACAATCTGCAGTTATGTAGTTTGTGTAGTTGTTTCTTTTCTTTCTTTTTGAGACAGAGTTTCAGTTTGTCGCCCAGGCTAGAATGCAGTGGTGCAATCTTGGCTCACTGCAACCTCCACCTCCTGGGTTCAAGTGATTCTCCTGCTTCAGCCTCTGAGTAGCTGGGATTACAGGTGCCTGCCACCACCAGCTAATTTTTTTATTTTTAGTAGAGACGGGGTTTCACCATGTTGGCCAGGCTGGTCTTGACTCCTGACCCCAAGTGATCCACCCGCCTCAGCTTCCCAAAGTGCTGGGATTACAAGTGTGAGCCTCCGTGCCTGGCCGCCGTAGTTGTTTATTTTCTATAAATTCTCAGAGAACAGTTTGTTTCCGCTTGAGTGTCTAATAAACAGTTCGAGACAAAAGTTCCTCATCTCTGCCCTAAAACATGTTCCTCTCAGTTTCTCGCACTTTTGTAAATGAAAGCTCCATCCTTCCTGTTGCTCAGGCCAAATTGCTGGAGTCATCTTTGACTCTTCTCTTTTTGACACACTCCCCCATCTGATGTTGGCAGATATGGTCCAACAGTCCTATCAAACAGATCCAGAATCTGACCTCTCGCCTCCTCTACAGCCATCACCTCGGTCCAGGAACCGTCACCTTTTGCCTGGGCTAATGTAGTCCCTTCCTCTCTGGCCTCCCTGAGTCTGTTCCCCATGGAGTAGCCAGAGGAATCCTGTGCACATTCAAATCAGTTCAAGTCCCTCCTCTGCTCAGAGCCCTCTCATAGCTCCTGGCTCCTTCAGAGGAAAACAAAGTCCTCATCGTGCCCCACAGGACCCGATGCAGTCTGCTCCGTTCATTCTCTGCCCTCACCTCCCAACCTCTCCTCCTCGCTCACTCAGCTCCAGCCGCACCAACCTTTTCACTGATCTTCAGACACACCAAACAGGCTCCTGCCTCAGGGCCTTTGCACTAGCTGTATCCCCTGCTCCAGCAGCTGCTCCTCAGATATGCGCTTTGCTCCTTCCCTTCATCCTTTCGGTCTTTCTTTAAATGTTACCATCTCAGTTAGGTCCTCTTCCCCGACCATGCTATTTAAATTGCAATGCCACCCCTTCCACATATACAACCCTACATTCCCAATTCTTAATCCTTTCTTCTACCTCTTCCTCTTCCTCTTCCTCTCCTTCCCCTTCCCCTTCCCCTTCTCCTTCTCCTTCTTCTTCACAGGGTCTTGCTCTGTCACCCAGGCTTGAGTATACTGGCACAATCACAGCTCACTGCAGCCTCAAACTCCTGGGCTCATGCAATTTTCCCGCCTCAGCCTTCTGATTAGCTGGGACTACAGACTCGTGCCACCATGTCCAGCTAATTTTTTAAACTTTTTTGTAGAGATGGGATCTTGCTATGTGGTCCAGGCTGGTCTTGAACTCCTGGTGTCAAGCGATCCTCCCACCTTGGCCTCCCAGTGTTGGCATTACAGGCATGAGCCACCACACATGGCCCTTGTTTCATTTCTTGCCATGGCTTGTAGCACCACCTGACAGCCTATTTCTTTATTCATTGTTATGGAGACTTCCTGAAAAGAATGTAAGTTCTACAAGGGCAGCAGTTTTTATCTGTTTAACTCATTGGTTATCACTTGTCTCTGCAACAGTGCCTGGCTCATGATAGGTACAAATATTTGTTGAATAAAGAAACTATATTTAACAACACCCAGGAGAGTGCCGGCACATAGTCAACACTGAATAAATGTCTCCTGAGGAAAATAAATGAGTGCAACACTTTTTTTGGACACTCTGCAAATTCGAAGGGCTGTTATTAACATTCTAAGGTAGTATTTTATGGGAACCACGCAAATAATAATAGTGATAAATGCTTGACATTTATTCTTGTAATAATGCTACAATTAAAAAAATTATGAACCCATTTTACAGATGAAAAAGCACAGAGACTGTGAGTTTTATAACTTATCCAAAGCAATGATTTGCACTACATTTTAGGGTCATGGACAAAGATGTAACAGCAAGGGACGCTGAACAAGGATGTTCATGGAGGGGATACAGGACGGAATATTTGGTAGACAATATAGTTCAGGCAAGGAGACCCTTTGGTATACTGAACCCCATAACTCTAGAGACTAGGGTGCCATTGATTCAGAGAGGGAATGTTGGCAGAGGTGAGGTATCGGAAGAATGTGGGATGTAGGTTGGGTTGGGACATCTGAGACACCCATAACAGTGTGAGAATGAACCATTCTGAAGATCCAATGTTAGCTGTGGTGAGTCACAGAGGTACATAGAATGTTGTCAGGGCAGAAGATGGTTGGCATAAGAGGATATTTTCAGGATGAACTATCATGGGAGTCTAGAGCCTTCTTGAGTGCAAAAAATAGAAGGTCTAGGATACTGGCATTAAATAAATACTTGAAGAGTTAGAGGATGTTGTCAAGGATGGTCCATTTATAGGACATATATTGTTGAGATGGGCTGATGGAAATATTTAAGAATGTGCCACAGACAGAACTTTCAGGTGGTGATCTGGGCTCATAGAAGCGGCACTGATGCAGTTGAGAGACCTGGGCCATTGTCTGGGTTGGGACATTCAGGTTGTTGAGATGTTTCAGGGACGCAACATCTGGGAGACTGCAAGCCTGGCAGTGCCTGAATGCTTCTGAAACAGGGAATGTCAGCTGGGATTGAGCATTTTTCAGGACATGGATCACTGGTTCAAATGGAACACTGGGAATAAGGAGCAGAGAAGGGCTAAGCAGACAATGTGAGGAAGTCATGGTGACAGGATGGAAGCCGGTACATTTCTCAACTTTTATTGTGGGCCCTTCAACCATTTTTGCTGCTGGGTTTCGTATTTTCGGATTGTTTCACGGATCCACAGGACGTATCTTGAGACACGGGTGTAGACACCAGGCCGGTCAGGTTGCCCACATGGGAAGTCTCCCCAGGAGACGATGCCACAAAGTGTTCTGTTACAGACCAAGGGGCCCCCAGAGTCACCCTGAGTTGGGGAAAGAAAGAGAGAGAGAGAGGTGGGTCCTTGCTGGGGCTAAACAACGCAGGGACAGGGAGGTGTGGGGAGAAAGTGAAAGATGGAGAGAGATACACACAGAGAAGGAGACTCAGAGAGGCAGAGTCAGACACACACAGTGTGAGAGAAAGCAATGAAGACAGTGAGAAACAGACAAGAAGACAAACACAGAGGGACAGACAGCAAGAGACAGAAATAGGGACAGAAAGACAGAGATAGGCCCAGAGAAAGAGAGACATAGAGAAATTTCTGTGTTTTTCTCTGTTCCTCAGTTTCATTAAAATGGTAACAACTTACTTCATACCCATTTTTGTTTCCCTGGTACTAAATCCCACCTTGCACCCCTGCCCCATACCAGCTGACCCTGCTCCTACTTTAAGGCTCCTTTGTGTCCCTCACTATTGAGTGAACCCATCCATATCTGGGCAGGGTATGCAATACACGTGTAAGTCTATTTCTCTTCCTGGGCCCAAGGCAGACATCACTAATTGATCAAGGCACATATCATTAATATAGTATCATACTCTTTCTCACTGAATCAAATCTCAACTTCTTTATTGATAAAGGCTGTTTTTTGCTCATGTAGTATCCATTTCCTCTTATTTTTAAAAAATTAAACATTCATTTTTAAATTTTTATTTATTTATTTATTAGAGACAGTGTCTTGCTCTATTTATTTCTTTTTGTTTTTGAGACAGGGGCTTGCTCTGTCACCCAGGCTGGAGTGCAGTGGCATGATCATACCTCACTGCAGCCTTGAACTCCTGGGTTCAAGTAGTCCTTCTGCCTCAGCCTCCCAAGTAACTAGGACTGCAGGTGTACTCCACCACACCTGGCTAATTTAAAAACTTTTTTTTTCTTTTTGTAGAGACAGAGTCTCACTATGTTGCCCAGGCTGGTCTCAAACTCCTGGGCTCAAGTAATCCTCCCACCTCAGCCTCCCAAAGTGCTGGGATTACAGGCATGAACTACTGTACTTGGCCATTTCCCCTTATTTTGGTAACAGCCTCTCCTGATTTTTTCATTTGGGGAACTGCCCTTCTCCACTCCCAATCCATGCAGTTTGTCCCTGCCCCTCTCCCGCACCCACAGTTAACTATGTGACTCAGGTTTGGCCCATCAGAGAATCCCACAGCTCTGGTGGAGTGATGGCTCAAGACACATGACTTAGGTCAGCCTAGTGAGAATCATGCTCAAGACTTTTGTGTGAACTATTGGAAAAGAGAGGTTCTCTTTCTAATAGGGTTGCCTAGAGGGTAGGATGTAAGCTCAAAGCTGCTGGGGCCATCTTGTCATGGGAAGAATCTAACCGAGAATGAAGCCAAAACAGAATAAAGAAGAGCTGAGAGTTAAAAGAAAGACAGAATTCCAAACACACAATTTGCATACCTGGATCCATCTGTGCCTAAAGCCAGACAACCTGGATTTTCAGTTACAAAAGCCAGCATTTTATTTAAGCCAGTTTGAGTTGGTTGTCTATCACTCACAAGTGAAAGAATACCAACCTTTATGCATCTCAACACAGGGATCTGGGCAGCCACTCAGTCAAAGCTGGGGCTTATGATGAATTATTCCTGCCATCCCTAGGTACCCCTTTTTGTCTTGACCTCCTATGTGAGGGGACATTGTACCTTATAAAGATTGGTTCCCCTAAGGCTGGAAACAAAGCTTTTTCCCCAGCATCTGTCACTTCCATTCTGGCTTTCTATCCTGTCCAAGGCACCCACCAGCCTCCCGGCCTCACCTCACAGGAGTCTTTGCCACCCTCTTTTGTGCCGGCACACAACATGTTGTCAGTGATCTTTCCTGGGTAAACTTGACGACACTCCTCATCTGAGCGAAGTTGGATGTTGGCACATTGTAGAGTTTTGGGGTAATTCACTGGGGAGAAGAAAGAGAAGGTCTAAGGTATCCGACCTGGATAGGATATGGGATGAAGGTTAAATAGGCGAGTTGAATGGGTAAAGAGTAGATAGAAAATTGAGATGGGAAGAGAAAGATGGGAGAAGAGATGAGCACCTATCTGGGTAAAGCAACGGAAGTGACAGAAATATGGAGCGACATGGGAGAGAGGAGAAGGGAGAGATGAGGAGAAAAGTGGAGGGAAGGATAAGGAGGGAAGGGACAAGAGAATGGGAGGTTGATAAGGAGAGTGGTGGAGCCAGTGGTGGGGAAAGAAAGTTGGAGAGAGGGAGTTGGAATAGGGAGATGGTCAGAAATAGAGAATTAAAGATGGGAAAAGCAGGAACAGGGATGGGAAGAGTTATGGGAGAGTTGGATAGAATGGTAGGAAGAGAGACAAGGCATGTTGAGGAGAAAGATACAAACATGAGGCTGGGAGAGAGTCAGGGATTGCTAGGGAGATGCAAAGGGCTCTTGTTGGTATATACATCAAATTTATACTCACATATATAATGTATTATACTTACTAAGTAATGATATATAATTATTAAATTGAATTATTAGAACTTTCATTAATAAGCATATTTAATATATTAAACATTTTATAAATTATAGAAATATAAAAATTTTATATGTATGATTTATATATTATAAATGATAAAATTCATTTACAGTACATAAATATATAAATGTATACATTTATAAAATACATTTACAATATATAATTTAAGTATAGATTATATATTTATAATATATACATTATGCAGAAATACATATTTAAAATACATAATCGATAAATTTTATAATTTATAAAATACATTTAATTTGTATACTTTTTGTATAATATATAAATATATTACTATATAATACATAATATACATCATATAATATATTCATATATTAGATCTATTTATATTTCTATATATTCATGAATTTATATACTCATATATATTTTTATATATTCATGAATTTATGCTTATATAAAAGATACAGCTAACTTTAAATATATATATTTATTTACTTATTTATATTTTTATATATAAAGGAACCTACCTCAGACCTTCCCTCCCATCTCTGCCCCTGTTTCCCCAGCCACTCCTATGGGGCCTCAGGCCACCTGTGTGGGTGCATACCCTGGGGGCTGGTGGTGGTGCCCCAGCCAGACACCCGACAGGTGGTGCCAGGGGTTAGGCGGTTGTTGTGGGAAAGGGGCAGGGTTTGGATGTAGCCTGAGAGCTGGACCGGGGACTGCAGCTCCAGAAGCATGATGTCATGGTCGTGGTTCAGGTGGGTGGGGCTTCTCCGGTATTCAGGGTGGGGGATAGAGTGGACAACTTCCCTCACCTGCTCACCAGCTTCCACACGCCCTAGGGCGTGCTTGCCTAGGTAAACTTTGAGCCCGCTGTGGGTGCAGAAAGAGGGTGGTTAGGAAAGAAGATGAGCCCATTTCCATCCCCATCCCAGCCCCAACCTCTTCCCATCCCCAACCTAACCTCTTCTCCATCCTACCTTCCTCATCTCCAGATACATCTTCCCCATCCTCAACTTCAATCCCATCCAAACCCCCTACTTTGATTCTATTTCCATACCCAATCCCCATATCTCAACCCCAAACCTCATTCTCACCCCCATGTCCATCCCCAACCCTAACTCCAACTCCATCCTCAAATCCAACTCTACCCCATCCATAATCCCAGTCCCATTCTCATCCCTATCCCATGCTCCCCTGGCCCCCACATACTCCTTTAGACAGTGTGCGGCAGTAAGGACCCATTTGGGGTGGACCAGGACTCCCCCACAGAGTAGCCGCCCTTGCACTAGTAGGGCAGCCTGCCAGGGCTGAGAGTGGGGAAAGCAGGTGTAGCCACCTGGGAGAAACCCACTGGTCCCATTGGTGTTGAGAACCTTGGAAGACTCCTGGGAGACACCTGGTAAAGAAGAGAGATTGTTAGAAAACTGGAATCCAGCGGGCAGAGGAGCCCTGGAGCTGTGGTTCCTGGGTTTGGGGAAAGGGTCAGATTATTGCCCTGGGTGACCGGGAACTGAAGATGAATTTGCCGACCTCTGGCAGTTGCTATTCTTGACCAAGTGGAGATGAATTAGGGCAAAGAGGTGACATTCTTTTCCCAAGAAGTACCAAATCCTCCACTGGGGGTTAACAGAAGAGTTCACAAAATGAGCATGTTGCTGATAGGTAAGCAGGAGCCTGACTTTCTCTCCACGTGCATTTTTTATATCATTCTACCAGAAGATGGATTTCAGGAGGTAGAAGTGAGACTGACCTACACATCCACCTAGGCAATATCTATCCATCAGTCTATCCAATTATCCATCCCCCATTCATCCTACTGATTTGTCCATCCATCTACTCATCCATCTATCCATTCATCCATTTAGGTAGTCATCTAACCATCCATCCATCCATTCATCCATCCATCCATCCACCCATCCATCCACTCATCCATTTATCCACCAATTCATCTGTGCATCCATCCATCCATCCATCCACTAATCCATCCATCCACTCGTCCATCTATCCATCCACTCATCCATTTATCCATTCATCCATCCATCCACTCATTCATTATCCATCCACTCATCCATCTATCCATTCATCCATCCATCCACTCATCCATCCATCCATGCATCCATCCACCCACTCATCCATTTATCCATCCATCCATCCACTCATCCATTTATCCATGCATCCATCCATCCATCCAACCATCCATCCACTCATCTGTCCCTCCATCCACTGGTCCATTTATTCATCCATCCATCCATCCATCCATCCATTCGTCTATCCATATATCCATCCATGCATCCATCCAATCATCTTTCCACCCATCTCTCTATCCTTTCACTGCATATATACTGGTTGCCTCCATGGCTTTAAATACCAGCTATAGGCTAATCATCTCCAGCCCTGAACTCTTCTTTAAGCTCAAAACTCAAACACTGTTGATTTGGATGCCTTACAGGCATCTTAAGCTTTGTATTCCCAACTTGATTCTTCTCAATCAAAACTGTTCACTCCAGTATTTCCCACCTCAGTTCTCAGCCCCAAACCTGGGAGTCATCTTTGCTTCTCCTCTTTCCTTCATCACTCACAACCAGTTCCTATTGGTTTTATCTCCCAAATATCCAGTTATCGCCACACTTCTGCCATCATCTTGGTCCATGCCCCATCTTCTCTAGCCCAAATGACTACAACATTAACCTAAATCCTTCCATTTTTACATCCCTCCGATCCAGTCTTTTCAAAGTAGGCTGAGGACTCTTCAAACAAAGAAAGTCAGATGTTGTTCCCAGGCTCAACTTCCTTTAAAATAAAATCCAAAAAGCCTTCCCAAGGTGTGCAGGACTCTGTGCTGTCTGGCCCTTGCCAGCCTCTTTGACCCCATCTCCAACCACTTTCTTCTGACTTCCTCTAGTCCAGCCTCATCGACCTGTTCTTCAAACACACCAGGCATTTAAAGAAAAAAAGAATTTAAATCATCTTGGATGCCCCCATACTAGACATTTTATACTTGCTATTTCCTCTCTCTGCACAGTCCTTTCTCCAAACCTGTGTTGTTTAATATGGTAGCCACTAGCTACATGTGGCTATTTAAATTTAAACTAATTAAAATGAAGTAAAACTAAATTAAAAATTCAGTTCTTAAGTCACACCAGCCATATTTCAAATGTTCAATAGCCTGAAGTGGCTAGTGGATAATTGGACAGCACAGATATAGGATATTTCATATATACATCTATGGAATATTCTACTGGATGACCTTCAGAATTTAGAGGTTGTATGTCTGGGTCCTTCTTAATTCTGAGAGGTCAGCTCAAATGTCTCCTCTTCAGAGAGGCCTTCCCTGACCACCTGGTCTAATGTTGACTCTCCTAGTCCCGACCCATCCCCCATTACATTCTTCCGGTTGGTTTTCATCAGAACAATGATTGCTATTCATTTCTCTTCACATTTGTATACATTCATTTGTAAAAATCTCTCCACTTGGACTGTAAGCTCCATTGACAACAGGCACCTTAACTGCTTTATTCAGTACCATATTCCCAGGACCTAACACAGGGCCTGGCACACAATGGGGGCTCAATAAATAGATGCTGTGTGTGTCAGGCACTGTGTCTGGCATTGAAAGCACAGCAGGGGTCCGTGGGACAGGGAGAATCCACCCCTGAACATGCATGCCATTTTGTGACTGTGTGACCTTATGCAAATCACCAGCCTCAGTTTCCCCAGCTGTCAAGTAGAAAAAGTAATAGTTCATCTCTCATTGCGTAGTTGAAGGATTCAAGATGATCCTGCATTTCAAACCATACAGCACAGCAGGTGGCACAGAGAGCACTCAGTCAGTGGGAAATGTTATTATTAATTATTAGCTACAACAGGAGGTCCCTCTGCCTCCCTAGCTAGTTTCCCCAACTACAGGGCAAGCAGTGGGATTAGCCCAGTGGTTTGCAGTTAGGAACAGAAGTTATCGGTGAGCACAGGATCATTTTAGGTGGTAGAGAGATGAGATATAAGTAACATTAAATCGCACACTCAGACGCTGAGCCAGCATCCAGTTCTCTTTTAATCCTGATTTTGTCAAGGTTAAAGTCTCAGGATGGTGCTAATATGGTTTTAACACCTCCCTAATCCTCACTGAGCTCACTTTTTAAAGCCAGGAGGACACAGAAGCCTCATCAGGCCAGCTAACATTTATTATGTTGAACCACCTGCAAAAGTTGTTTTAGGAAGGTCGAAAAGGGTCGAGTATCAGCAATTTCAGGTGGTCCAACCCAATAAACATATTATTTTCTTTTCATTGTGCAGGATTTATTTCCTTCCTTACCTTCTATTTACGACAAAGAATTCTGTTCTCTATTCAGGACAGTAGTATAAACTTGAACATGCTTTTGTTTGAGTGAAAAAAAAAAAAAAGAAAAAAAAGCTAACTTTAAGCAAATGATTAGGTCAAAAGTTATAAAAATGGTTTTCAGAGCCTCAAGTCCAGGATATGGAGGACAGGGCAGACAACCTTGATTAGGATTCTGACTCAGGCATCGCCGGTGTCATTGGAGCAGGAGGCTTCTGTCTTTGAGTCCTAGGTTTCTCTGCCAGAAATTGGAGTAATTACAATGCACCTACCTTGCCAGGTTGTTGAGGACTCCACAAGGCGTAGCATGTGGGTCTCCTAGCCTAGGGTGTGGCACTCAGGAGTGGCACGGGCATGAATCCAGGGAGTGTCGCCAGAGGAGAAAAGCCACCCCACCTTCAGGCCAAGGATGGTGCCAGGTGCCAGGCACCCACAGACCCCTCCTTTTTCAGGTCTTAGCTCAAGGGTCAAGCCCTTTGGGAAGGCCTCTGGTCGGGAAGCCGCCATTACATCTCTAGGCCCCTGGCTTGGATCCTTGAAGTCTTCACCTCATGTCAAGATAATTATTAACTAATTATTTGGATAATTGTTTGAATAACATCTGCATCTGTCCCTGCTAGACTCCAGGTGCTGAGAGCAGGGACTGTCTCTCTGCTTGTACAGCACCCAGCACAGTGGCCGGTGTTTAATAGCTGTTTGTTGAATGAATAAATGATTCATGAATGGGGTTTCCAGAGAACCTGCCTACAACGGCAGGGAAAGATGGGAAAGATCCATAGGGATCTTAAGGACTACCAATCTGCGGTGAGGTCACATAGGTCTGGGGTCAACCCAAGGATTAGAATAACAATCTAGAAGGTTGTGGAAGGGACTGAGTATGAAGACAGAATAATAGAGGCTGGGCTCGGTGGCTCATGCCTGTAATCCTGGCACTTCGGGAGGCTGACTCGGGCCACTTGAGGTTAGAAGTTCGAGACCAGCCTAACCAACGTGGCGAAACCCCGCCTCTGCTGAAAATACGAAAATTAGTTGGGTGTGGTGGTGGGCGCCTGTAATCCCAGCTACTCAGGAGGCTGAGGCAGGAGAATCGCTTCAACCCGGGAGGCGGAGGTTTCAGTAAGCCAAGATCGTGCCACTGCATTCCAGTCTGGGCGACAGAGCAAGTTTCCATCTCAAAAAAAAAAAAAAAAAAAAAAAAAAAAAAAAAAAAAAAAAGGGAATACTACTAATAAAGTAATAACGGCTAAGTGGCTAACTTTCAAGTCCTTTCTACTTGCGACATATTGAAGGCTCGACGCATTACCTCGTTTCAATATTCACAGTGACCTTCTGTGGTAAGCACTTATAAATTGAGCCCATTTTCCAGATGAAAACAATTTAGGCACAAAGCAGCTGCTAGGCTACTGGCTCAAAGCGGCAGCGTCAGGACGCGAACCCATGTCTTTCAGCTTTCCAGAGAGGACAGGAAGCCTTGAACGCGAGAGGGGCTGCTGCGAGGGTATTTTGGGAGGTGAGCGGTCTGGGGTCAGAGGGCCAACCTCAGCCGGGAAACCAGGTCACCCAGGGACAAGGAGGAAGAGCTCTGGGCTGTCCCCACTGGGACCGGCCCCGAGTGGGCGGGGGGCGGAGCTCGCGGCTCCCACGCCCCCTCCCCCTCCGGCCTGACCCCTCCTACCATTGTCCCGAGTGGCCGCCACGCCTCCACCCCCGCGCATTCTTACCTCCTGACAAGGCCAAGGTCAGGCAGGCGATCACTAGGGCCAGGGGCCACATGGCTCCGGGATCGGGAGGAGAGGGCAGGGCGGGCGGGGCCTGAGGAGAAGGTGAAGGGGGTGTTGAGGGCGTGCCCGGAACCTCCGCGTCTGAAACCTCTCTGCTCCTGAATCTCTCCTCCCCTCATTCACTCTTGACAGCCCTGACCCTGGAATCTGCCCCCCACCTCCAATTCCATCCTTGGTGGGGGTGCAGTGGCAAGGTGGGAGGAACAGTGTGCAACCCCCTGGGGCTCCGGCGTGCAGCCCCTCACCCCAGGAAGCCGTCCCTCCTCCCCTGCCCTCTGGCGAGCTGGGTGGTCGGTGCACTCTCTCCCTTTTCCTCCAGAGTCTGCCTTCCATTCTATCCCTCTGGGTCTGTCCACACGCTTGGTATTAGCCCAAGTTCTTATCTGTCCGCGCCCTTCACCTCTCTCCGTCTCTGCAGGTTTCTCTCTAGATCTGAGGCTCTAGCTTCACTCTCCCTCTCCCTGACTCAGCTGCCCTTCTGCTTTCCCCATCCTTCCTATCCCCTCTTCTCTCCCCTTCCTGCCCTCCTCCGCTCCCCGCCCCCGCCCCAGGCAGACCCTACCTGAGTGAGGGGCCCGCGAGGAGCGTCAGCCGCCAGCTGCCTAGAACTTCAGCCCCGAACCATGGCTTTTAACCCCTGAACTCCCTCCCCCAGCTCACTCAGCATTTCCTGGTCCCTGGCCCCCCCCCTCCACCCCCAGTGGCTCAGCGGGATGTCTCCAGGCACCCCCCCACCTGGGCTTGGCCCTCTGCTTGGGGCGGAGCTTCCAGGACGTGCTGGGACCTAGATCTGACCCCGCCCAAGCCGGAGTTGAACCCACTGTGAACTTTCAGGCATCAGGACCCAAAAAAGGGTAAGGGGAAGGCCCATTTCCTTCCCCCTGCCCCTCTAAGTTCCATGCCCATCCCTAACTTCAACCCATTCTGCACCCGGTTTTCTAACCTCTTCTCCAACCCCATGCATAATTCTTAATAGACAGTCAGCCCCCAGATGGCCATATTCTATCCGATTCCCACCTCCCTATCCATCCCTAACCATACCAAGTACTCCAGCCTGTTCCTCAACCCCAGTCCCATCTCCAACCTCATCTCAGGTTTAGCTCTCAACACATCCAGGTTCCAATTCCCAGTCTCATCTCAACCCTTTTTCTTTTGAAAGACACAAGGACACCCACAATTATCCCATCATCCTGCCTCCCTGCTCCCGCCAACCACCAGACACAAGAAGGAAATCATCAGCTGGGTGGATAGAAAATCAGCTCCCTTGGATTTGGATGGGGGCAGAGATGGGACCTGAGAAAGCAACATTTTCCAGAAATGGCCTTTCAGGAGCAGGGCCAGAGAGGGTGAGGGAGTCCACGGGGACCTAGGTGGAGAGGAAAAAGCAGGAGTCGAAAAGCTTCGAAGATGTGGATTGGGGGTGGGGGAGAGGAAGGAGGAAGGGGTGGTGTTTTGGGAATGAGTAGGTGTCTCCAGGAACTATGACTGGGTGGAGCCCTGAGTTAATCCTAGGGGGTGGAGGGGACAAGATTAGGGATTAAGAAGGACTGACGTGGGGTCAGAATTTGGAAGAAAGCCAGGGATGTGGACCAGATGAAGTTTGGAAAGAGTGAGAGAGTGGGGGTGTCACAATGAGGATAAAGAATAGAGATGGATGGGGCGAGGGCTCACATGGAAACTTGTACGGTCCTTATTGATGGAGTTCAGGTTTGGATGTGGAGATCAAACCTAGTGTCAAAGGGTAACTTTTAAAACATGGTCTTACCATGACTCTCTGACATATATGAAATGAACATATGTCAAAGATTGTATCTTGACTCATTAATAAATGGCAGAGCCAGTAAGATGTTACAAAGAGCCATATGTACAGAGACAACAAGGAATGCTGAAATGAATTTACAAATAGATGCAAAACTGGCTATTCCACACTGGGAGGAGGAGGGAAATCCATTGTACTTCCACCTGGCAAAATTCATTTAAACATTTATGGACAAGAATTATTTGCATAGCTCTCAGATATCTACAATTTAGAGTCATAAAGTAGCTCAAAGACAGGAAAGGGTACAGAGACCTCATAAAATCAGATAACCCATCTAACTTTGCATTGGGAACACCTCAAT
Source organism: Pongo pygmaeus (assembly GCF_028885625.2). NCBI lineage: Eukaryota > Metazoa > Chordata > Mammalia > Primates > Hominidae > Pongo > Pongo pygmaeus. Next base: position 57,177,817 of record NC_072393.2, read on the forward strand.
GCCCAATGTTGGGTCCATTTCAAAGTATTTTGCTAAGAAGAAAAATATGGATTAATATAGGAAATCAGTAGAGTCTGTGGTTAGGGATGGGCCTGATGACGGCATTACGAATGCAATGAGTTTGGGGAGGTGAATGAAAATTCGATGAGGATGGGTATTGAGTTGGAGGTGGTAGTTGAGCTGGTTTTGGGATAGGATTAGATTGTAAGATGGGAGGTATCTAGGGGTAAGTTGGTGATGGGGTACTGTTGGGTTGGGGCTGAAGATGGAACCAAGATTGAGGTTTTGGATGGGGAAATGTTAAGATGTGGTTGAGCTGGGGTTGTGGGTTGACATGGGTGATGAGGACTGGCCATGAGGTTGAGTGTCTATGATGCAGTAGGTTTTGGTGGGAGTGAGCTGGGTCATAACCCCACCTCTCAAGGTGAAAGAAAGGTCACTGTCTTTCTCCACCCTGGACTTCTCCCACCTCACAGGGCGGGGTCTGAGTTCACTTTTTGAGTGGAATTGTGTTCAGGTGGTGTGGCTGGAGGTGGGATGCCAGGTTAAGTGAGGCAACTAGCTTATGTGGGAAATCAGAGTACTTGTGCCCTCTTGTGACCTGGGTCCATGCTTCCAGAGAAGCCTTTCTCACTTGGGAAAGGCTGGAGCCTGGAGTGAGGGTGGTTGGCCTTGTTATTTGCTGAGGGGTGAGTGCCAGGTCAAATTGATGTTAGGGGTTATGATTGGCCGAACGCGAGTTGGGTAGCTCTGGTTGAAGTGAGGTCATGGACCCACTGAGGGCTGGGCACCTTCCACCTCCTCACTTGATGAACAAGCCCACAGCTGAAAGTCACACACAAACTGGACCAAATCCAAGTATACTTCTGTCACAGGTGCAGGTCTTTCCTCCACCACAGAGAACCGGCCTGGAGAAAGGAGAAGAAAGGACCCGAAAAAGAGATGCTGTTCCTAGTGGTTCTGACCTCAGACTCTGGAGCTAGACTGCCTGAGTTCAGCTGATGTGACCGCTTTGTGCCTCAGCATCCCCATTTGTAAAATGGCACAATCAATAGCACTTGCCTTATGGAGAAGTGTTAAATGGATTAATATCCAAAAATGCTTCGAAGAGAGTGTGGCATGGACCAAGGGCCACAATGCTCCTGTTAAATAAGTAAAGCTTAAGATGGAGGCATCCGACGGTTCCGGGAGGCCCCTCCCTAGCTTGGCTTCAAAATGGGATTCTTTGTCAAGCAGGAACTGGAACTTCTGGTTGGAAGTGCTAGCTGGGATGAGAAAGTAGGCCCCACACCCAGGCCCAGAGGAGGGGCCCCAACGCAAACATGAAGGGAGGGGAAGACTGAGAGACACAAAGGGCTAAATACACAGAGACCGAAAGATGGGGCAGGTGGGAGAGGACAGAAAGAAAATTCAGAGAAGGACAGAGGCACAGAGGTAGAAAGAAAGAGATGCCCAGTGAGAAGCAGACTCTTGGTGAGAAAGAGGCACAGAGAGTTGAGAAACATGGATTCTTCTTTAGAGCTGGATCCGTGTTATTCAGGATGTGGCTCCAGTCATCATGCATCCCAGGCAGCAATAACACATCGCTTTCATCCATCAGAATAGCAAAAATTAGAAAGGTCGGTCTTGCCACCTACCTGCGTGCCCGCATCCTCTGTCTCCTCTCCCATTTCTCTAGATGAACGGTCTGCACCTGCAGCTAAGATAGACGCCTCCACTGGTGCTGGTATCCTGTCCCCTCTTGCCTTCTGGAGGGCATTGCTCCAGCCAGCAGTTCTCTGTTCTCTTTCCTGCAACATGTTTTCCTTCTTCTCCGAGGAGCAGCCCCATTAGCATGCAAATATACTACAGTTTCTCCCATCTCTCATTAAAATTTGAAAACCAACCAACAAAAACTTTCTCCCCACTCTCATGTTCTCCTCCAGCTCCTGGCCCATTTTCTGCTCTGTACAACTGCAATCCTTCCCTAAAAAGTTGGCTAAGCTCACTGCCTGCAATTTCTGCCCTCCCGTCCTCCCTGGAGCCCACACTATGAAGGCTTTCTCTCCCATTGCTGCACCAACCATGCTCCTGTTTAGGGCAACAGTGACCTCCATGGTACTGAATTCAAGGGCCGTCTCTTCAGGTTCATCTTACTTGAGTTATCAGCAGCGTTTAACAAGTAGACTACTCCCTGTTTCTTTCCTTGGCTTCTGAGACACTATGCTCTCCTGGTTTTCCTCATCACTCACTGGTTGATTCTCATCCGTGTCTGGAGGTGGTTTCTTCCTGTCTTCCCAGTCTCTACATGGTGGAGCACCTCAGGCTTCGGTCCTTGGCCTTGTCTCCTCTGTCTATATTCACTCCCTCGGTGATCTCATCTGGTCTCGTGGCTTTAAATGCCATCTACATGCTGACGACTCCCAAATTTATGTCTTCAGCCAGGTCTGACTCTCAAACTCTCCACTTAACATCCAGCTGCCTACTCAACATCTCCATGTTCAAAACCAACTTCTGTTCTCTGCCCTTCCCATGTTCCAAACATACTTCTCTTGTGGGTCTTGGGCTTCTCAGTGGATGTTCACACCATCCTTTTCATTACCTGGTCAATACTTCAGTCTCACCCTTGAATCCCTTTTCTCACACCATACGTACATTTTGTTACCAAATTCCATCAGTTCTACCTTCAGGGTGGATCCAGAATCTGACTGTTTCTTACCACCTTCCATCTTTGCTACCCTGGTCCCACTCAGCCTGCATCATCTCTCACCTGGATTACTGCAAGTTTCCTATCTGGTCTCTTTGCTTCTGTCCTTGTCCTCCTACACTCTAATTTTAATGCAGCTACCAGAGTGACCTTTTAGAATGTAAGTCAGAGCAGGTCACTTTTCTCAAAACCCTGCAGTAGCATCCACTGCACTCCAAGTGAAAGTGGCATTTCCTTATGGTTGGCATACAAGGCCCAAGACCAACTGGTCTCTGATCCTCCTCTGATGTCATCTACCATCTTCTCTTCTCTTGTCCCTCTAATGCTGGGCATGCTTCCATCTCAGGGCTTTTGTACCTGAAACCCTCTTCCCCCAGATGTCTGCATGGTCCCCTGTATTCTTGTCATCTTCTTCATGAAGGCCCTCTTGACCACTGTACTTGGGAGTCTCCAGGACAGGTTCAGTGATTCACTAGAAGGACTCATAAAACTCAGAAAAGTTGTTTTAGTTTTGGTTTCTTACAGTGAAAGGACACAGATTAAAATGAGCAAAGAAAAAAGGTGCATCGGGCAGAGTCTGGGAGAGACCAGGCATGAGCCTCCACCTGTCTTCTCCCAGTGGAGTTTGTGGACAGTACATAATTCCCCCAGCAATAATGTATGACAACACGCTGGAGCATTGCCAGCCAGGGAAGCTCACCCAAGCCTTGGTGTCCAGGGTTTATATTGGGGGTTAGTCATATCGACATGACTGCCTGTTTGTGTGGCTGATCTTAGCTCCAGATCTTCTAGAGGTCAAATTGATACAACATGTCCCTAGGTCCCCACCATAAGTCGCATTGTTATAGATTATCTGGCATGGCTCATGCCCCAGAGAGACAAAGACACTGTTACTCAGCAAGATATTCCAAGAGCATAGAGGTTATCTCCCAGAAGCCAGGCAAGGGCCAAAAGTTTCACTGTAGTGTGCAGGGTTTGGACAGTCCAAGCCTGCTGGGTTGTACAACCACCCAACATAAAATTGCAGCTCTCCTCTGACATTCTCTATCCTGTTACTCTGCTTTATTTTCTTCTATGGCATTTACTCCCATCTGTCAGACGTAATGTTTTACTTATTCTTTTGTTTCTGTCTGCCTCCCCTCTAGAATATGAACTCCCTGAGGAAAGAATTGTTCAAATATTTTGCTCCTAGAACAATACCTGGTACACAATCAGATTTAATGAATATTTGCTGAATAAATAAATGAACTATGGGCATTAAATATTTACTGAATGAATAAATATGTGTTACAGGCCGAGAAAATTGGGGTCGTGACCAATTCAGTTTACCACTGGAGGCTATATGAGCACAGAAAACTGTTCTCATGAAAGAAAGATTTTGGAAAACTGACAACTGCATCTGCCACCAGAAAACGTGCTGAGGGCAGTCACGCCTCAAGCACAGTGTTCCTTGTGATTATCCGAAAGAACATCTGAAGTCTGTTGTACAAAGAAAGCAATTATAGGTACCTGTGATTAATCAAGCAGCTGATCAACCGTTACCTCTCCCTCCCTGCTCTTTCTACCTAATATAAATGAAGGGCTGTAGAAGCTCAAGGCTGCCTTTGCTCAGCAGAAGCAAGGAGTTCCCTGACACATTCTTTCAAAACAGATCTCTTGTCTTTATTTCTGCATTCGTCCCCCTTCATTCACTTCCGTAGGAACTGTCAGCGACAAATATGGATATTGTTGAAGGTGTGGAGAGGGAAGAAACCTATTTTTTTTTTTTTTTTTTTTTTTTTTTTGAGATGGAGTCTCTCTCTGTTGCCCAGGCTAGAGTGCAGTGGCGCGATCTTGGCTCACTGCAACCTCAGCCTCCTGGGTTCAAGCAATTCTCCTGCCTCAGCCTCCTGAGTAGCTGGGACTACAGGCACCCACCACCACACCCAGCTAATTTTTTGTATTTTTAGTAGAGACGGGGTTTCACCGTGTTAGCCAGGATGGTCTCAATCTCCTGACCTCATGATCTTCCCGCCTTGGCCTCCCAAAGTGCTGGGATTACAGGCGTGAGCCACCGCACCTGGTCGAACCCTTCTTTGTTAGACAAAAACTTGCCAGTATTCCGTGAAATTAAGAATAGGCCTTTAGGGCCCTTGGTCCCACTCCTGTGTGAATGGTCAAGAGGAGTCTTGTATAGATATATAAGTGGCACACTCAAAGTGAAGGGAACCTAGGTGTCCATCACTGAAGGACTGGGTTACTAAACATGGTGGATGTATACTATGCAGTGGCGCTTCTCAAATCCTAACATGTACTGAGTGCCCTGGCAATCTTGTTATATATAACACAGATTCTGATTCAGTTGGTCTGGGTGAGATCTAAGACTCCAGTTCTAATAAGTGATTCAGAAGCTGCTATTTTCTGCACCACGCTATGTGAAGCAAGGGTAAAAACCAGAGTAGTGCCGTTCAGTGGGACTTCCAGTGATGATGGAAATAATTCTATCTATAATATATCTGTGCTGTCAGTATGGCAGCCGCTAGCCACATACAGTTATTGAAATGTTGTGAGTATGACTAAGGAATGGAATTTTAAGGTGCATCTAATTTTAATTAATTTTAATCAAAAATTAAATGGCCACACCACTTGTGGCTAATGGCTACCATATTGGACAACATATGTCTAGAAGACTCTGGGGCAGTTAGAAGCAATGAACTAGATGAGCAAACAGTGATGCAGATAGATTGTTACAAGATTATTTGACGAAATCAGATGACGTATTTAATAATATAACCTGACTCCTCACCTAAACTTACCTTCCTTCACACACTATTTAATTGAATGTAAAATACTGTTGATTATATTTGCACTTTATTTTGTAGACCACTCAGAAAGAAAAAGAAGTTGTCAATTAAATTATGAGGTGTAAGACATCATGCTGAATTAAGATGTAAGATGCTTCCTCATTTCAGAGATGTGAAAAATATGAAAAGAATGTGTCTTTAAATCAATAAAATATAATGTTCAACCACCATAGCTGGAACCTTGAGTCGCAAATAAGATTAAAGTTGTCTTTAAACTATTTTTATTTAGCTTTATAGAAGGATGCAGGGTGAGAATTATAGCATGAGTTATATCATGTCACTGGGTGCCCAAATCTACCCAAGTACACAACTTCTTTTCTCTCCTTTTTCCTATAGGGCTTGTATGGCTGCTAAGTATTAAATCCACAGTGTGTGTTTATCACCTTGACACAGAAGTTGCAACCTCCACAAACTGAGACAAGGACACTATAAGAAAAGAAAATTATAGGCCAATAACTCTGATGAATATAGATGCAAAAATTCTCAACAAAACACTAGCAAACTAAATTCAGTAGCATATTAAAAACATCATACACCATGATCAAGTGGGATTTATCCCTGGGATATAAGGATGGTTCAACATGCACAAATCACTAAGCATGGTATACCTCAACAGAATGAAGGATAAAAATTATATGATCATCTTAATAGGGACAGAAAAATCATTTGGCAAAATACAACATCGTTTCATGACAAAGACAGTCAACAAATTAGATATGGAGAGAATGTACCTCACACAATAGAGGCCATATATGACAAGTCCACAGCTAACATCATACCCAATGGTGAAAACTTGAAAGCTTTTCCTCTAAGATCAGGAACAAGACAAGTATGCCCACTCTAGCCATTTCTATTCAACATTAGCACTAGAAGTCCTAGCCATAGTAATTAGGCATGAAAAAGAATAAAAGGCATTCAGATCAGAAAGAAAGAAGTAAAATTGTCTCTGTTTGCAGATGACATAATCTTATATGTAGAAAACCCTGAAGAGTCCACCAAAAAACTGTTAGAACTAATAAATGATTCAGTAAAGTTGTAAGATACAAAATTTGGTTGTGTTTCTACACCCTAGCAATGAATTATCAGGAGAAAATTGAGAAAGCAACTCAATTTACAATGGCATCAGAAACAATAAAATGCTTAAAAATAAACTTAAGCAAGGAAGAAAATAATCTGTACACTGAAAACTATAAAACGTTGATGAAAAAAATTGAAGACAACATAAAGAAATTGAAAGATATCCCATATTTGTGAATTGGAAGAATTAATATTTCTAAAATGTCAATGCTAACCAAAGCTATCTATATTTTCATTTTAATCCCTATCAAAATTCCAATGGCTTTTTTTTCACAGAAGTAGAAAAAAAATCATAAATATGGAACCATGAAAGACCCTGCAATCTTGGGCAGGAAGAACAAAGCTAGAGACATCATATTGTCTGATTTCAAAACATAATACAAAGCTATAGTAACCAAAACAGCATGGTACTGGCACAAAAACAGGCATATAACCAATGGGACAGAATAGAGAGCTCAGAAATAAATCCACACATTTACTGCCAACTGATCTTTAACCCAAAGGAAAAGGATATTCTCTTTAACAAAAGCTGTTGGAAAAATTGGATACCTGCAAGGAGAAGAATGAAATTGGACTCCTATCTCATGCCATGTACAAAAATCAACTCAAAATGGGTTAAGGATTTAAACATAAGACCTGAAACAGTAAAATGGCAAGAAGAAGACATGGGGGAAAAACTTCTTGACATTTGTCTGGGCAATGATATTTTAGACATAACCCCCAAAGCACAGACAACAAAAGTAAAAATAAACAAATGCGATTGCATCAAATGGAAAAGCTTCTGTGCACCAAAGGAAACAACCAACAGATAATGATCAACAGAGTGAAAAGACAGCCTACCAAATGGGAGAAAATATTTGCAAATGATGTATCTGATAGAGGGTCAATATCCAAGATATATAAGCAATGCAAAAACTCAACAGCAAGAAAACAAATAACCCAATTAAAAAATGGACAAAGGGCCAGGCACAGTGGCTCATGCCTGAAATCCCAGCACTTTGGGAGGCTGAGGTGGGTGGATCACCTGAGGTCAGGAGTTTGAGACCAGCCTGGCCAACATGATGATATCCTGTCTCTACTAAAAATACAAAAATTAGCTGGGCATGGTGGCAGATGCCTGTAATCCCAGCTGCTTGGGAGGCTGAGGCAGGAGAATCACTTGAACCCAAGAGGTGGAGGTTGCAGTGAGCTGAGATTGCACCACTGCACTCCAGCCTGGGCAACAGGGAGAGACTCTGTCTCTGAAAAATAAAAAAGGGCAAAGGACCTGAATAGACATTTCTCCAAAGAAGACATACAAAGGACCAACAAGTATATGAAAATGTGCTCACTATCACTAATCATCAGGGAAACACAAATTAAAATCACAGTAAGACATCACCTCACACATTTTGGAATGACTAGTATAGAAAAGGCAAACAATAACAAACGTTGTCAAGGATGTGGGGGAAAAAAAGTGAATCCTTGTACCCTGTTGGTGGGAGTGTAAGTTGGTGCAAGGAAATGAAATTGGTATCTCAAAGTGATATCTGCACACCCATGTTCATGGCAGCGTCATTCATGATGATCAGGATGTGAAAACAACCTGCGTGTCTGTTGATGGATGAATGGATAAAGGAAATGTAATATATTAGTATCAGTATAATTTAATATTATTCTGCCTTATAAAAGAAAGAAATCCTGTCATTTGTGATAACATGGATGGACCGGGAGGACACTGTGTTAAGTGAAATAGGTCAGACACAGAATGACAAATACTGCATGATCTCACTTATATGTGAAATCTAAAAAACTCAGACTCTCAGAAGCAGAGAGTAGAATGGTGGTTACCAGAAGCTGGAGGATGCGGTGGGAGGATGAGGAAAAGGAGGGAGCCTCTACTTCCCAGCAATCTTTCGTGCATGTCCCAGACCTGCCACCTTAGGGTTCCCCAATATTGTGCTGTCCCCATAGAACATAAGGTGAGTACAACATTTTATTTTATCTGTACTCTGTAGTATCCAAGCACAGAACTTTAAGAAGACAGACACTAAGATCATGAGGTCATTCCCAGGCAGACCCATCCAAGGGTGACTGGTAAAGGTTTAGCAATGACTGTCCGGCAAAACCCTATCTATAGTGTTTTTCAATTTCAGTGCAGTAAATGCTTCTACTTTGGCTATTGTCAAGCTACCGGTGCATATAGAGTTGGGGAGCTGGAAAGAAGTATGCAGAAACTCATCATTACAGATGTAGTACAAGAGACATACCTCACTCCCAAGCATAGGTATTAGTTGAAATAATTAGCAACAGTTGAGTTTTGAGTATTTACTGACAATTTTTAAAATCAATTATGTACTTATAAGTTTATGTAATTTAATTTTTAATAATGGCTGCCTTTAGCCAACCGGCTCTCAAAATTCCTGAAAATTTGCTGGTAGACCCTTGCAAGCATGTGTGAGCTGGCCCTGGCACACATTGGGCCTGCCACCCAGCCCAAGTTTATTGACCTCGTTACTCATAGGGACTCTGCTTTATTTTAAAATTATGTTTATGGCTTCTTGTCTGTCATCTCCTGCTACAATATAAGTTCTGTGAGGGCAGGGATTCTGACTGGCTTGCTCACAGTGCTTCCTCCAGCACCCAGAACAATGCCTGGTGCATAGCAGGTGCCTAATAAATTGACCAATGCCTGGCGCGTAGTAGGTGCTCAATAGCTGTTGATGAGTGAAAGTAAGAAAGAGAATGAGATTCCTAACACAATGGTTTTATGTAAATTAGAAACGATACACTGTGACACTGCCTCGTTTTCCAAGGATGCAGGGCATTCAAAGCCATTTATGTCGGTGCCTGTGGGGAGGGAGGGGAGCAGAGCCAGAGATGAAGAGTGGAAATAAATTAATAAAATGAGAGAAGGGCTTTGCCTGGACAGGAACTGAAGCCTGTGATTAACTCAACTCTCCTCACCTGAGATCTGATTAGGAAAACGAGGACATCTTCATTTGCATAGAATTTTCCAGGAAACAAGGCACTTAGTTCCCTGCCCTGGACCACAGGGGCTCCAGGAAGGAGGCTGGTAGAAGGCAGTCATGCTCAAGGTCACTCTGCAGGGCTCAGGTGTTTCCGTCTAGAAACCTGATACAGTGGGGTGGACAGGGGACTCCCAAGGAAAAACACGCAAAGAGGGAGGCAGCCACTTGTCAGTACACAGCTCCCGGCTCGGCATGGTGGAGCCACCGTGTACGTGTTTCTTTAAGTCATTAATTGGATGGACAAGGCGGGGCGCGGCAGCTCACACCTGCAATCCCGGCACTTTGGGAAACCGACGGAGGCGGATTGCTTGGGGCCAGGTGTTCGAGACCAGCCTGAGCAACACAGGGAAACCTCATCTCTACCAAAAATTTAAAAAGTAGCCGGGCATGGTGACGGGCACCTGTGGTCCCAGCTACTTGGGAGGCTGAGGTAAGAGGATCACTGGAGCCCAGGAGGTTACGGTTGCAGTGAGCCATGATTGCGTTACAGCACTTCACCCGGAGACTGAGCAAGACCTTGTCTCAAAAAATAAAAAATAAATAAATGGATGAATGAATACAATTTAGGATGATTCCACTTTTATTGTCATTATTTATTCGGTTTTTAGAGACACCAAGCATGTTAAAAATTGTCTTCTTTGGAATACAATGCCAGTTTAAGGGGTCTGTGCTCCTGCCCTCTGTGCCTCTGGTCTTGAGTAGTGATGGTGACACAGCAAGCGTGGGGGCGTGGTGGGGAGAAAACGCCTGAAGCAACTGCTCTGGGCAAGGAGAGACCGGAGCCAGAGTAAAGATCAGGGTGCTGGGAACGGGGGCTCCCGGGTCTGAGGGAGGAGGGGCTGGGGGTCTGGACTCCTGGGTCTGAGGGAGGAGGGGCTGGGGTCTGGACTCCTGGGTCTGAGGGAGGAGGGGCTGGGGCCTGGACTCCTGGGTCTGAGGGAGGAGGGGCTGGGGCCTGGACTCCTGGGTCTGAGGGAGGAGGGACTGGGGCCTGGACTCCTGGGTCTGGGGGAGGAGGGGCTGGGGCCTGGGCTCCTGGGTCTGAGGGAGGAGGGGCTGGGGCCTGGACTCCTGGGTCTGAGGGAGGAGGGGCTGGGGTCTGGACTCCTGGGTCTGAGGGAGGAGGGGCTGGGGGCCTGGACTCCTGGGTCTGAGGGAGGAGGGGCTGGGGTCTGGACTCCTGGGTCTGGGGGAGGAGGGACTGGGGACCTGGACTCCTGGGTCTGAGGGAGGAGGGACTGGGGTCTGGACTCCTGGGTCTGAGGGAGGAGGGGCTGGGACCTGGACTCCTGGGTCTGAGGGAGGAGGGGCTGGGGGCCTGGACTCCTGGGTCTGAGGGAGGAGGGACTGGGACCTGGACTCCTGGGTCTGAGGGAGGAGGGGCTGGGGCCTGGGCTCCTGGGTCTGAGGGAGGAGGGGCTGGGGCCTGGACTCCTGGGTCTGAGGGAGGAGGGGCTGGGGCCTGGACTCCTGGGTCTGAGGGAGGAGGGGCTGGGGGCCTGGACTCCTGGGTCTGAGGGAGGAGGGGCTGGGGGCCTGGACTTCTGGGTCTGAGGAAGGAGGGACTGGGGCCTGGACTCCTGGGTCTGAGGGAGGAGGGGCTGGGGGCCTGGACTTCTGGGTCCTGAGTGGAGAGAGGAGGGCCTGGACTTCTGGGTCCTGAGTGGAGAGAGGAGGGCCTGGACTCCTGGGTCCTGAGTGGAGAGCGGAGGGCCTGGACTTCTGGGTCCTGAGTGGAGAGAGGAGGGCCTGGGCAGCTGATGAGGTCCATCCCACCATGAAGACCATCATTTGTCCCGCATCGTTTCCTCAATCCAGCTTCGGTACTTGCACAGGTTGGTGTAGACACCAGGGTAGCCAGGCAGGGCACAGCGCTCCATTCCCCAAGACACGAGGCCCTGGAGCTGTCCTCTGCACACAAGGGGTCCCCCAGAGTCACCCTGAGGGGGAGGAACAGAAATGGAGACACTGATGGACAGGTGGCCACAGCCACCATGGCACAGAGAACCCAAGAAGCAGACATAGTCAGGGAGACAGGCAGAGACACTGGGGTGGACAGTTAGGGACACAGTCCTGCCGCAGCTCTGAGGTCTCAGCCCCGGAGGTAGGGGCACTTCCCTCCCTCTCCGCTGGGTCTGGCTCTGTCTCTGTGTGCACCTGCCTGTCCCTTGAGTCTCACCAGGCCCCTCTCTGTTCGCTCCATCTGTAGAACATTTGTGTGTCTCTCTTTTTCTATTTCCCCATCTCTGCCTCTCTCAAGGATGCATTAAGATTTCTAGAAGCCTCAGCACAGCCTTTCCCAGACCCATATGAGCAGAGGCCACTCTGCGATCTTTCCCCAACCTGCCTCATCCCACTCCACCAACTACCTTAAGAGGGTTACTCCCACCTGACAGACGAGGAAACTGAGGCATGAACGCTCTGAGTCCATTACCCAGGGGGCACAAGGCTAGGAAGCAGGGTGGCCTGGCTATCGGAATCTCTCTGTGCCTTTTCACTCTATTCTGAAGACCTCTGCAGACTTCCATGCTCCTGACATCGTTTGCCTAAATCCCAGTCCCAAATAATCCCTACCACAGCTCCCATCCCGGGCCTTACCTGACAAGAGTCCTTCCCGCCCTGGGGAACTCCTGCGCAGACCATGCCAGGCGTGATGGCTCTAGGATAGGCCTTCTGGCACACCTCATCCGGGGAGATGTTGATGTTCACGCATTGCAGAGAGGCAGGGTACCTGGCTGAGGGGGCACTGCAGGATTATAACTGGGTCTACCCTCCCATAAGACCCAAGTGTCCATGTCCCCAGCCCCTCCTCCTTCCGACCCAGGAGTCCAGCCCCAGCACCTCCTCCCTCAGACACAGGAGTCCAGGCCCCAGCCCCTCCTCCCTCAGACACAGGAGTCCAGGCCGCAGCTCCTCCTCCCTCAGACCCAGGAGTCCAGGCCCCCAGCCCCTCCTCCTTCCGACCCAGGAGTCCAGCCCCAGCACCTCCTCCCTCAGACACAGGAGTCCAGGCCGCAGCTCCTCCTCCCTCAGACCCAGGAATCCAGGCCCAGCCCCTCCTCCCTCAGACCCAGGAGCCCCAGTCCCCCAGCCCCTCCTCGTTGAGACCCAGGAGTCCAGGCCCAGCCCCTCCTCCCTCAGACCTAGGAGTCCAGCCCCAGCACCTCCTCTCTCAGACACAGGAGTCCAGGCCGCAGCTCCTCCTCCCTCAGACCCAGGAATCCAGGCCCAGCCCCTCCTCCCTCAGACCCAGGAGCCGCAGTCCCCCAGCGCCTCCTCATTGAGACCCAGGAGTCCAGGCCCAGCCCCTCCTCCCTCAGACCTAGGAGTCCAGGCCCAGCTCCTCCTCCTTGAGACCCAGGAGTCCAGGCCTCAGCCCTTCCTCCCTCAGACCCAGGAGTCTAGGCCCCAGCCCCTCCTCCCTCAGACCCAGGAGTCCAGGTCCCCAGCCCCTCCTCCCTCAGGCCCAGGAGTCCAGGTCCCCAGCCCCTCCTCCCTCAGACCTAGAAGTCCAGGCCTCAGACCCCTCCTCCCTGAGACCCAGGAATCCAACCCCAGCCCCTCCTCCCTCGGACCCAGGAGCCCCAGTCCCCCAGCCCCTCCTTCTTGAGACCCAGGAGTCCAGGCCCAGCCCCTCCTCCCTCAGACTTAGGAGTCCAGGCCCAGCTCCTCCTCCTTGAGACCCAGGAGTCCAGGCCCAGCCCCTCCTCCCTCAGACCTAGGAGTCCAGGCCCAGCTCCTCCTCCTTGAGACCCAGGAGTCCAGGCCTCAGCCCCCTCCTCCCTCAGATCCAGGAGTCCAGGCCTAGCCCCTCCTCCCTCAGACCCAGGAGCCCCAGTCCCCCAGCTCCACCTCCTGGAGACCCAGGAGCCCAGGCCCAGCCCCCTGCTTTCCAAGACGCAGGAGTCCTCACCGATGGGGCTGGATATAGTTCCCCAGCCTGACACTCGGCAGGAGGTCCCGGGGCTGGCACAGGCCTGGGTGACCTCAATGGGCCTGACTGCCCTCCCGATCCGTGCGGGCTGCTGTAGCCGCAGCAGCATGAGGTCGTTGTCGTGGGTCCGGGAGTTGTAGTTGGGGTGCGTCACCTGGCGAACCACGCGCAGCACCTGCTGGGTGGCCTCCCACCTCCTCAGGTTGTGCTTGCCCAGGGCGACCTGAAGGATCCTGGCCACGACCCCCAAGAGAAGCGCTGCTCAGGGTCTGAGCCGGAGACTCCTCCCCACCCTCCAGCCCGGTTCCCTGGCCGGGTGACGAGTCTTCCCCGAGGTCTAGTCTGCTTCTCACTAACTGCAGGCCGAGCATTCTTGGCCTCCTGTGCCCTTCCCCATGGCCAGGGCATTCTCTCGGCCCAGCCCCAGCTGCCTCTCCTTCTGCTCTTGGGCTGAGCTCCAGCTCCTGGCTTGGGAAGAAGGTGATGATTGGGAGAGCTTGGTTGCGCTCCAGGGTCTGTGCTGGGCTCCGTGCATTGAGTTCTAAGTGAAACTGCGTTATGACTCTAGGCTCTAAATCAGAACTGATATTCTGGAGTAGGCTCCATTCTGTTTCTAGCCTGGGCTCTGGGTTCTAGACATCTTAAACTTTTGACTCTATGCTAAGATCAGGATTCTAGATCGAACCTGGATTATGACTTGATTTGTTTTTTTTTTTTTTTTTTTTTTGTGATGGAGTCTTACTCTGTCACCTAGGCTGGAGTGCGGTGGCACGATCTCAGCTCACTGTGACCTCCACCTCCCGGTTCAAGTGATTTTCCCACCTCAGCTGCCTCAGCCTCCCAAGTAGTTGGAACTACAGGTGCCCGCCACCACACCCGGCTAATTTTTGTATTTTTTAGTAGAGACGGGGTTTCACCATATTGGCCAGACTGGTCTCTAACTCTTGACCCCAACTGATCCGCCCCCCTCGGCCTCCCAAAGTAATGGGATTACAGGCGTGAGCCACTGTGCCCGGCTACGACGTAATTTCTAGATTCTGAGGTTAGGTTTCTGTTTTAGGATAGGCTGAGGGTTTTACTTTGAGCAATGGGTTAAGACCTGGGCTACGGGTTCTGGACACATTGATAGCTCCAGTTTCTGGGTGGTGCTCTGGGTTTCTTATTAAGCTCTGGTTTATGAGCCGTTCTTAGACAACAGTTTGAGCTCTGTGTTCCAGATGGGGTCAGGGTTCTCGACATTGTTCTGAGCTCTTGATTCTACAGGTCTGTTTCTTTCTTTCTTCTTTTTTTTTTTTTGAGACGGAGTCTCACTCTGTCGCCCCAGCTGGAGTGCAGTGGCACCATTTCGGCTCACTGCAAGCTCCGCCTCCCGGGTTCACACCATTCTCCTACCTCAGCCTCCCTAGTAGCTGGGACTACAGGTGCCCACCACCACGCCTGGCTAATTTTTTGTATTTTTAGTAGAGATGGGGTTTCACCGTGTTAGCCAGGATGGTCTCGATCTCCTGACCTCGTGATCCACCCGCCTCGGCCTCCCAAAGTGCTGGGATTACAGGCATGAGCCACAGCACCCGGCTCTACAGGTCTGTTACACATTGGATTATAGGGCTCTTGGTTCTGGACTCTGGCCGTAGCCCTTGACCTCAGGTTGGGCTCTGGGTTCTAGTTGGAGCTCCAGGTCATGGCCTGGATCCAAGATTCTAGAGTGTGGTTTGCATTCTGGCCTTTATATTCTAGACTCTGGCCTGAGCTTTGATCTCTAGGTTCTAGACTGACCTTCTGTTTATGGCATAGATATGGCTTATAGGCATTTTGACATCTTAGCTGGGGTCTGGGTTGTAAGTTCAGATCTAGAATTTAGGAGGGGTCTAGGTTTTATATAGGGCTTCTGATTAGGATCTGCATTCTGAGATTGACTGATTGATTGATTGATTGATATGGAGTTTCGCTCTTGTTGCTCAGCCTGGAGTGCAATGGTGTGATCTCCGCTCACTGTAACCTCTGCCTCCCGGGTTCAAGTGATTCTCCTGCCTCAGCCTCCCGAGTAGCTGGGATTACAGGCATGTGCCACCATGCCTGGCTAATTTTGCATTTTTAGTAGAGACAGGGTTTCTCTATATTGGTCAGGCTGGTCTCGAACTCCTGACCTCAGGTGTTCTGCCCGCCTTGGCCTCCCAAAGTGCTAGGATTACAGGAATGAGCCACCGCACCCAGCACATTCTGGGATTCAAACACTGGGTTGAAGTCTGCTCGTAGTGGAGCTATAGACTAGACTCTGAACTAAACCTTGGGTGTGAAACAGCCTCCAGGTTTTGCCTCTATTCTTAGGGTTGTATGTTCCAGCTGTGAGCAGGGTTCTAGTTCTGGATTTATGGCTAGACTGCAGGTCCTGAACTGGGCTCTGAGTTCTACGTAGTGCCCTGAGTTTCTGAACGTAGACAGGGTCCTGAATTCAGCCACCAATCTGGAATGGGCTAAACTTGGTCTTGATGTAATGTGTGGCCTCTGGATGAATCACTGGATTAGATGTTTGGTTCTCAGCAGGCCCATGGGTTCCAAGCTGCCCATCTGCTTTCAGAACCTAGGCTGAGTTCGAGATTTATGGAGGAGTCCACATCCCGAGCTGTGTTTTTGGTTCCAGGCTCTTCTCTAGACCTCAAACCGGGAGTCAGCCACTACATTGGGTTCTATACAGAGATCCAGGTTCTCAGCACAGCTCTAGGGCTTTAGACTCTGGAATTCACCGGGTACGGGGACAGGGGAGGGGGTCACTTACGGGCGGCTGCAGTGAGCAGCGGTGATGACCCACTGGTCTGAGAGCAGGGCGCCTCCGCAGAGGAAGCGGTGCCTGGGACCCGCCAGCAGGGCCGCCTGCCACGGCTGGGAGCTCCGGGTGCATGTATAGCCACCAATTATCTTGTTCTCATCCTCTTGGCTCCGTGTCATGGCTAGGAGTGGACGGGATTGGGTGGGGAAAGTAGATGAGCAAACACTCTCCACTCCGCAAGTTTGTAGAATTCCAGAACTGACAAATCCCCTTCCTTTTGGTCTAACCCCTAAACCGCCCACCTCTATCCGTCCCACCCAGGGTGAGACGTGTCCAATATTGACCCCGTTATTGCCCCAACACGGAGAGCTTGCTGACTCACCTCCCAAGTCACCTCCGTAGCATCTCTTATTTTGTGCCATGGCCACCTTATCCAGGGACTTGCTATATCTACGACCCTCAGCTCTATGTTCCCATAATTTCTGTGATCACTTCTCGACATATGCCACATTTTCCCCCAATGAGTCCTTCCCCAACACATTCAAGGACCTCCCTGTCTCTTCCCCAACGTTCCCACTCAATGGGACCCCAAGGATCCGCCATCTGTTGCCCCACACTTGCCCCCATCCACCTTGCACACCCATGCCACGATCCCGCCACCCCATGCCACGATCCCGCCACCCCATGCCACGATCCCGCCACCCCATGCCACGATCCCGCCACCCCATGCCATGATCCCACCACCCCATGCCACGATCCCGCCACCCCATGCCACGATCCTGCCACCCCATGCCACGATCCCGCCACCCCATCGTCCTTCTCCACCTTCCCTCTGACAACAAAACATCTTTCCCACATTGTTTCTTTCCTAACACAGTCAAGTAGAGCCCCGTGATCTTTCTGTTATGACCCACTCAGGACCTAATAGTTCTCTACGATTCTTTATTTATTTTGCACCAGATCTTATAAACACCTCTCTCCCCAGCCCCACAATTTCCTAGCACCTCTACAACTAGGAATTTAGGCCTCCAGCACGCTCCCCCGCCATGACCCCCAAACCACTCCCTGCTCTTTCTTATGAGGTCACCATGAGCATCCAGGGGCCCCAAGGACCCATCCCCATCTCTTCTCAGAGTCTCCAGGGGACCCCCTTGTCTCATACCCAACGGTTCTCTTACCTATAGACAGGACTTGTAGTGCTGTCAGCAGGAGGAACATTTTAGGGGCTGAGGGCCAGGTTCTGTCAAATGCAGAGAAAAAGTGAGAGAGAAGGAACCTTCAACAGAACCAGGGGCTGAGAGGCAGAGACGGCGAGGTGCGCTTACCCAGAGCCCAAGACCCTCAGGGACATGAAGACAGAGCAGAGTGGTAGGGACCAGAGACCAGGAGGGCGGGGCCTGCAGGCTCTGCGGGTGGCAGATGGGAGGATGTGGAGCAGGGCACAGGTCCCTCCTTGATGTCTTGATGAAGGAAGGAGGGGAGGTGTCTCTCTTCCTAGTCACGCTGGCAAAGCCTTTTATCCCTGGTCAGGACAGCTGGCCCTGCCCCCACCTCCCGCCGCCCTGCTTCTGACATTTTTTTTTTTTTTTTTATTGCCTAGTTCCCATTCCAGGACTCCCTGATCCCATCCCCTCCCTCCCATGTCTGGCCAAAAAAGCAGCCACAATTGTTCATGAGAACCCGCCCGGGGAAGATGGTATAATCTAGAAGGAATCCTGGGAGGGGACCCCAGGGCAGGGTGGGCAGGGGAGGGTTCCCAGTTGCTGGAGGTGGTGGATCTAGTGGTGGAGTCAGGAAACCAGGGTGGGGAGTGTCAGAGGAAAGGGCACGAAGGGGCTGAGAGAGGGAGGAAGAGAGGCATTGAGAAAGGGAGTCACGGGAGGAGAGAGAGAGGGAGAGATAGAGAGACAGAGAGAGAGGGAGAGAGAGAGAGAGAGATGAAGAGAGAGCCAGAGAGCCAGACAGAGAGACAGAGAGAGAGAGAGAGAGAGAGAGAGAGACAGACAGACAGAGACAGGGTGACAGAGGGGAAAGAGAGAGAGAGAGAAAGAGAGACTGGGAAAATGAATGAGAAGATATGACAGTGGAGAGAGAGGAGTCCAGGAATACGAGCACAGAGGGCGGGAGATGTGCTCATGAGAGAAGGAACTGAGGGGAGAGCTGGAGAAACAGGTGGAAGCTGGATGTGACAGGGAACAGGAGAGGCAGATGGTGGGAAAAAAACAAGACAGAGGAAGAGGGAGACACAGAGACGCAGGGAGAGAGGGGTGTGGAGAAGGGGAGAGAGAAAAGCAAAAGACGGAGGGAAGAAGGTGGAGACAGAATGGAGACAGACACACAGAAAGAGAAAACAGCGGCGAGAGAGGAGAGAGGCCGAGATGCCCCCACCATGTGGCACTCACCACAAACACACACAGAACAACAGCGATGATGACGAAGGCAGTGCAGGCATGAGACGTGGAAGAGAACGGGACACGGTGGGAGGAAAAGGATGGGACAGGCAGGCCGATGGCAGAGGGGAGACGGGAAGGATGGGCACCTACAGGAGATGTGGACAATGACAGAGGAGACGGAGGCAGAGATGAGAGATGGCAGCACCAGGGAGAGACGGAGAGGAGGGGTGGGATGGAGGACGGGCAGGAGGTGGGCGGGAGATACCTGGACCTGGAGCAGAGCTGCCCACCTTGCTTTCTCACTTTCGACTCCTGAGAGATGGGGGAGCAGAGGCCCCAGCAGGGAGCAGGAAGGTTGGTGCCAGAACTGGCATCCCCCAGCTTGGGATTTGCAGAGGTGTGGGGAAGAGCTAGGTGCAGAGACAAAGTGAGAGCTGGAGATGCAAAGAGAGAGTGACAGAGACCCAGAGGGAGAGGGACGGAGACCCAGAAAGAGAAGGGGACAGAGATTCAGAGACAGAAGGACAGAGTCTTAACAGACGGGGTCAGAAATTCAAAATAGGGAGAGGGCAGAGAGCGGGAGAGACAGAGTGAATGAGACGGGGAAGGATTCTGGCCAGCCTGCAGAGGGGTTCTGGAGTTGGGGGGGTTCCATACTTATTTGGGGAAGGGCCTACCCTCCTCAGCCCCTCCCCTAGCCCCTTAAATTCCCCAGTGCTTGTGTCTGTCTCTGGGCCTGGCAGCCCCGTACCTGGACCACGTGGTGACTCAGGAGGCTGCTTGCCTCTCTCGGCTATCCCGACTGTTTCCCGGCCTCAGCCTGACTCAGCCTCCCTCCACCTGGGCACCCGCCTAGGCTGGCTCTTTGAGCTGGTCTTGGCCTGGGTCTGTCTCTACACCTGGGGATGCACTGTCTGCGCACCTGCATCTGGATCCACATACCCATCTCTCCCCAGGTGCCTTTCTGTGATTCCTAAACTGTTTCTGTTTAACTATGGGCCTCCCTGCTTTGAGCTGAAGGCCTTGGGGAGCCTTCCCGGCTTCCTTTGCCATGGTTCAGGCACTGCATTAACACAAGAACCCCCTCTTTATTTTTAAATTTATTTATTTATTTTATTTTACTTCATTTTTTTTTTTTTGAGACGGAGTCTCGCTCTTTAGCCCAGGCTGGAGTGAAGTGGCTCAATCTCGGCTCACTGCAACCTCTGCCTCCTGGGTTCAAGCGATTCTCCTGCCTCAGCCTCCTGAGTAGCTGGGGCTATAGGCGCCCACCACCATGCCCCGCTCATTTTTTTTGTATTTTTAGTAAAGACAGGGTTTCACCATGTTGGCTAGTCTGGTCTCAAACTCCTGACCTCAAATGATCCACCCTCCTTGGCCTCCCAAAGTGCAAGGATTACAGGCATGAGACACCACACCCGTCAAGAACCCCCTCTTTTAAGAAAGGATTCTCTTGGGACCCAGGGATGGGGTGGCAGGAGGGATCTGCTCTGTGGTGACGAATCAGCTCTGCACTGGATGTGGCGGTGATTACACGATTCTACACATGAGATAAAGAGACACAGAAGCCCATGTGCACACACACACGTGCAAAGAAATGTGTGTGAAAAATGAACGCGCAGTGTGATCTGTAGTCTCGTTAATAATTTGGTTTCTGTGTTGATTTCCTGGTTTCCATTCTGAATGACAGTTACACAAGGTGTTGCCATGGGGAGAAGTAGGTGAGGGAGATTCCCTACGCTGTGTGTGTAGCCTCCTGTGAGTCTGTAATTATCTCAAAGGAAAAAGTTAAAAATAAAACAGAATTTCCTAGTAAACACAAGGTCTCCCTGTTCCTAAAAAGAACACTCTACTTAAGCAGAAGGCCTTGGTCAACCCCCAGGAGCCTGGGAGTGGCTCCTTCATGCCACTCTAACCCCGGGATCCAAGAAAATCCTTTCTTTAAAGGGTGGCAGGGGGCAGGCGCGGTGGCTCATGCCTGTAATCCCAGCACCTTGGGAGGCCAAGGCGGGTGGATCACCTGAGGTTAGGAGTTCAAGACCAGCCTGGCCAACATGGTGAAACTCAGTCTCTACTAAAAATACAAAAAAACTGAGCCGGGCATGGTGGTGGGTGCCTGTAGCCCCAGCTACTCAGGAGGCTGAGGCAGGAGAATCGCTTGAACCCGGGAGGCAGAGGTTGCAGTGAGCTGAGATGGTGCCACTGCACTCCAGCCTGGGTGACAGAGTGAGACTCCGTTGCAAAATAAATAAATAAACAAACAAACAAACAAATAAATAAAGAGGGGGTTCTCGTGTTTATGCAGAGCCTGAGCCAGGGCACAGAATGCCTGGAAGGCTCCCCGAGGCCTTCAGCTCAAAGGTAGGGACACAGCTGGAGATGCAGCTGATGAGGCCCAGTTCACCGCCCGTGTCTCCCAAGGACTTGCCGTCCCCAGCCCGGCCCTTAGCACCTGCCGTGCCGTGGCCGGGTTGCTGGGTCCTCTTCCCACCACATTCTAGATTCCCAGGGTATCTGGATCACCACTCCACCACCTGCTTGGCACGGTCTTGTTCGCTGTGCCACGGGCATCGATAAATATCTGATGAATGAATGAACACAGAGCCTCAGTCGCTGCTCCTCTGTGAACACACGGTCTGGTGAAACAGGCCAGCGGGGCAACAGGAAACTCCATCTGGTGTCACGTGTGCCTCCCCTGGAGGAGGTTGAGGGGCTGGATGGAGCCTCAGGTGTGGGAAAGGGTTCCAGGAGGAGGGGCTGTCTTAGCAGGTTCCTGCAGATGAATAGGAGTTTGCCAGGGAGGATGGACAGTGTGTGGAGAGGGTAGAAGGGAGGTGAGTGGTTTTGAGTAGGGATGGTGGGTCAGGAGGATGGTGAGAGAGCTCAGAGCGTAGGAGAGAGGAGTGGCCAAGATGAGCAGGGCCCTGGTGCTGCAGGGGCGAGAATTTTACTCCGAGGATAATGGGGGATGGTGGCGTGATCCTGAGTAGGGGAGAGCAGAATCCTTCGGGATACTCAGGTCTGAAGCTCAGGAGAGTGATGGGGCATCATGGCACAGATGGTGCTGGATACCAGCGGTGTAGAGCCCACCTAGGGAGAGGGTATACAGTGAGAGGACCCCACTGAAGACTCACAGCTCAGGGGGTGAGAAGCAGTTACGCCAGGGGTAGCAGTGATTGAAGAGCTAAGAGGGACACCAGGAAGGAGCAGTGTCAGGAAATTTGAGAGCTTTTTTTTTCTTTTTAAACAAGGTGTCACTCTGTTGCCCAGGCTGGAGTGCAGTGGTGCAATCACAGCTCACTGCAGCCTTGAATTCCTGGGCTCAACCATCCTCCCACCTCAGCCTCCTGAGTAGCTACAGGCACGTGCTACCACAGTCAGTTAATTTTGCATTTTTTTGTAGGGACAGGGTCTCATGATGTAGCCCAGGTTGGTCTCCAACTCCAGGGCTGAAGTGATTTGTCTGCCTTGGCCTCCCCAAGTGCTGGGATTACAGGTGTGAGCCACTGTGCCCAGCCAGAGAGCATTTTTTAAATGAGGGAGTGGCGGGGGGGGGCGGTCAGATGCCTCTGGAAGGAAGACAGGTGATGGGTGATTTTGGAGAGAAAGGTTTTTTGTGGTGTGGTAGGGGTGGAAGCCGGGCAGAGCAGAGGAGACCATAGGTGCGGATAGCTCTTGGGTGTGAGGGGAGAAGGGTGGTTGACAGTGAAGGCTGTTTATAAGAAAGGAAAACCCGGATGGCACTTGGAACAAAAACAATCGCTCACATGTATTCTGTGCTCAGCACAGCCAGGGACTGTGATGAAACCTTGGTTGTTTTTTTTTTTTTTTTTTTTGAGACGGAGTCTCACTCTGTTACCCAGGCTGGAGTGCAGTGGCAGGATCTCGGCTCACTGCAACTTCCGCCTCCCAGGTTAAAGCAATTCTGTTGCCTCAGCCTCTCGAATAGCTGGGACCATGGGCGCCCACCACCATGCCTGGCTAATTTTTACATTTTTAGGAGAGACGGAGTTTCGCCATGTTGGCCAGGCTGCTCTCAAACTCCTGACCTCAGCTGATCCACCCGCCTCGGCCTCCCAGAGTGCTGGGATTACAGGCGTGAGCCACTACGCCCGGCAGATGATACCTTTTTAAAAATGTTTAAATTTTAAGAAAATTTTACAATTTTTTATTGTTGTAAAATAAACATAGCATAGGCCAGGCGCAGTGGCTCACGCCTGTAATCCTAGCATTTTGGGAAGCTGAGTGGGCGGATTGCCTGAGCTCAGGAGTTTGAGACCAGCCTGGGCAACACGGTGAAACCCTGTCTCTACTAAAATACAAAAGAAATTAGCTGGGTGTGGTGGCACACGCCTGTAGTCCCAGCTACTTGGGAGGCTGATGCAGGAGAATCGCTTGAAACCCGGAGGCAAAGGTTGCAGTGAGCCAAGATCAGGCCACTGCACTCCAGCCTGGGTGAGAGAGTGAGACTCCATCTCAAAAAAAAAAAAAAAAAGGCATAAAATCTAGCATTTTAACCATTTTTAGGTACAATTCAGTGGGATTCAGCAGATTTGAATTGCTGTGTAGCCATCACTACTCTCTAACTCCCCCAGACGTTTTCATTGTCCTCAAATTCTGCACCCACTAAATGATAACTCCCTGCTTCTCCCTTCCCCAACCCCTAGCAACAATCATTCGACTTTCTGTCTCTATGAATTTGACTACTCTAGGTCTAGGTACCTGACATAATAGGAATTGGATTTTTTCTTTTTTTTAAGAGATAAGTCTTACTCTATCACCCAGGCTGGAGTGCAGTGGTGCAGCCATCGCTCACTGCAGCCACAACCTCCTGGGCTCAAGCGATCCTCCCACCTCAGCCTCCTGAGTAGCTGGGACTACAGATGCGCACCACCACACCCAGCTAATTAAAAAATTTTTTTATAGAGATGGGGTCTCACTGTGCTGCCTAGGCTGGTCTTGAACTCCTGGGCTCAAGTGATTCTCCTCCCACCTCAGCCTCTCAAAGTGTTGGGATTACAGGCGTGAGCCACTGCGCCTGGCCAAAAGGAATCATATGATATTTGTCCTCTTGTGACTGGCTTATTTCACTCAACCTAATGTTCTCAACATTCATCCACGTTGTAGCATGTGCCAGGATTTCTTTCCTTTCTTAAGGCTGAATGCTATTCCATTGTGTATATAGACCACATTCTGTTTAACCAGCCAAGTTCTTTATCTGGGTTAGTGTCTTCCCTTTCTTTTCCTCCCTCTTTCCCTTCATCCCTCCCTCTTCTCCCATCTGCCTTCCTTTTCTCTGCCACCTCTTTTCAGCAAATATTTATCAAGCACCTACTATGTACACCCTCATAGTTCTAGGGGATACAGCAATGAACACAATAGATACCCCTTCCAAAAAAATCTTTGCCCTACTGATCTCTATATTCTGGATGAAAAAGAAAGTAAATAAATACAATATATGACATTACAAGTTATGAGGGTCTATGAAAAGGTGGCAGCAAGGGCCTCCCTGCAGTGGAAGGGGTCTGTAGGTTTGGGAACTGCAAGAGGGTCAGTGGGGGGCCAAGTGGGTGAGGGGAGAACAGACAATGAGGGTAGTGAGGTCATGGAAAGTCTGGACTCCTTGGAAGAGGTACTATCTTGTCCCCATTTTACAGACAGGGAAACTGAGGCTGAGAGAGGAGGTGGCTTGTCCAAGGTCCCACAGCTGGTAGGCGCAGGAGGCAGCAGAGACTCCAGGACTGTCCGAACCTCCGCTCCACACTCTTAACTATTCCTTCTGTTGTCTCCCAAGGCCACTA
This sequence comes from Pongo pygmaeus, assembly GCF_028885625.2. NCBI lineage: Eukaryota > Metazoa > Chordata > Mammalia > Primates > Hominidae > Pongo > Pongo pygmaeus. Next base: position 57,202,329 of record NC_072393.2, read on the forward strand.
TCAAGTTCATTTGCACACCGATGTGTTTGTCCAACACGATTTGAACACATTTCATGAGAATTAACTCGCTGACACCTTCCCCTAGCCATGGGAGAGCTCATGAGTACCTCCGGTATTGTTACTCCCCACATTGTATAGATGGAAGAAGCCAAGACGGAGATGCTCGGCCACTCGCCAAGGTTACACAACGCTGAATGGGGGCGCCGTGATTTGAACCCAGGTGGAGAGCTCTTAACCACCTCAGGAAATGTTCAAGAACAAAGGAGTGGATGGTGCAACCAGCGATGTGGTGGGATTAGCCCCAGACATGGGGAAAGACGCCTCTTCCATTGTTTCAGGAAGGAAGAAGGAAAGGGCAGGTCAGGTGCGGGTAGGGTGTGGGCCCGATGGCAGGAAGTAGAGGCTGGTCCGTCCTGTGGCTTGTTTCTTCCAGGGAGACCTCAGTCGGCTCATCTCAAGGGGCCTTGGTGGGTGGGGTTGGGAAGGCTGAGGGTGGTGGTGAAGGGGCCCAGGTGACATTGAGGATCGTATGTTTCAAAGGGCACCCTCTCAGCAGTTGGCAGATGTTTTTTTTCTCCAACTTCCTGGATGTAGACAAAGAGAAGGCGCCTGCAGGACTGGGTGATGGCGGGAGGGATGCTGGGACTGGGGAGCTGAGGGTCGCCAGGGCAGAGGGGACTCTGGGGCTGCCCTTGAACTCCTGGGCTCAAGTGATCCTCCTCCCACCCTCGGCCTCTCAAAGTGCTGGGATTACAGGTGTGAGCCAGTGCACCCGGCCAAAAGGAATCATATAATATTTGTCCTCTTGTGACCGGCTTATTTCACTCAACCTGAAGTTCTCAGCGGGTGGAGACAAGGGGGCTTGGCGGGGAGGCTGCCTGAGGAGGGTCAGACGTCTTTGAGGTGGAAGAACAGGAATGGCACAGACAACCATGCACAGAGGCACGGGAAGCTGTGGTCAGAGAGTGGGATGTGGGATTTTGTGGTTTCAGAGGTGGATCCCTTCCAGATGGAGATAGAGGCTGGGTGTGACTGTGGGAACGATGGCGGGGGAGGTGGTCTCTGGCCACGTGGAGGTAGTGGGATGCAGAAGCTGGGGTGTCTTATCTTTGGAAGCTGGGGGGTCCTCTCTCCTGAAGCTCCCCACTCCATGTGTCAGCCAGTGCCCGTCTCTCTGTCCACTTATCATAGCAATGGGGCAGGTCACCAAGGGCTTCACATACATCCTCTCACATTTAATCCTCACGAAAGCCCTGTGGGGTGAGGGACTCTTATTAGTACCATGTTATAGATGAGGAAACCAGGCCTTAGACAAGTAACTTGGGCAAGTGGCACAGCCAGGCCTCGAACCCAGATCATTTGGCTGTTAAACACCATGTTACTCTGTCTGCAAATCTGTTTCCAGGTCAGCGAGGGTGGGGAGTTCTGTTTGCCTTGTTCCCCGATGGGTCCCCAGCTCCTAGAACAGCCTGGCGTGAGTGTGCACACAGTGAATGGTCATGGGATGAGCGGACAGACCCCCGTCTCTGTCTTCCCTCGGGTCCTGATAGGCTCTTGGTTGGCAACCTTCCTAGTGTCTACCAGCCCCATGAGACACGATGACACCCATTTTACAGATGACGAAATGGAGAGAAATGAGGTCAGTTGTCTAACGTGGCATGGAAGGGCTGGGATTTGAACCCCAGTCAGCCTGACTTGATGCCTCTCTGCTTCTGATCTCATGTGTGTCGTTGATGATCCAAACTCTCTCCGGGTAATCTCTCAGACGTTTCTGAAAACTGCTTTGTGCCAGGCAGCCTCTGTGCAAACCTGGGGGCCCCTGATGCTCAGCTGATGGACAGTGAACATCCCTGCCCCACCACCCCACCTCTATTACCTCCCATTTATTTCTGTTTAAGCTCCACGGTGTACCCCAACCTTCCCCCTGTGTCTCCTCTAAGTTAGTATCCTCTCTCCAGGTGCTTGGGTCAAAGACACTTGGGAGCGTCTCTGATCCCTCCCTCCCTCCCTCTCACCTCCCATTTTGGCAGTTCCTGTCACTTAGCTCCAAAGTACATAGTAAAGAATCCACCCTCTTGTCTCCTCTCAGTCACCCTCTTCCAGGTCACCCTTATCTCTCACCTACACAGGTGCAAGAGCATCCAAACTGGTCTCGCTGCTTCCAGCCTCGACCCCCAACCCCTCCCTCCCTCGCCCTGCTAAGTCCATTCTTTCTACTCAGCAGCCAACGTCTTCTTAAAACAGTATCATGTTAAAACCTGCTTAAAACCCATCTGTGAGTCCCCACTGCAATTATAACAAAACGCAAATGCCTCCAAGGCACTTGGTGTCTGGCTTCTGTCCATCCTTCCAACCTCATCACTCCATTGTGTACTGTGCCTCTGCCCTCTGGAACTTCTTCCATCTTCTCAACATGGGAGGCGCCTTCCCAACTTAGAGGCTTGGCCTTTGCTGTTCCCTCTGCCCGGGACACGCTTCCCACCACCCTGCCTGCGATCTTCCTTCAGATTTCAGCTTAAAGGTCATCTCCTGACCACCTTCTCTAGAGCTGGCATTCCCTTCCAGTTTCTATCTCAGTTTCTTGTGGGTTTCCTTCCTACACCTTATTTCAATCTGTAATTGCTCTATTGGTTTGCGTCCTTGTTTATTATTATTGCTGGTTTTCTTCCTCTCTATGGTGTTTATTACTGTTGGATGTCTCTCATGTTTTATTTATTTACTTTCTTACTCTTACGTCTACTCTGTCTCCCACAACTTGAATGCCAGCCCTGAAAGCGCAGGGATTTTCACCATCTTTATCTGCTTCTACGCCCTGGCATATAGGAGGTGTTCAGTAAACCTTTGTGGAAGGAAGAGACATCTCTTATTAGAACTGAGGCTTCACGAGGGCAGGGACCTCGTCTATCTTGTTGCTGAATCCCTGGTGCCACGTCTGCTACCCGGCATGTGGCAGGGGCTCTATGAAAACAGGCTGAAGGAGGAAGATTATCTCAGAGCCTGTTTAGAATCTCTGCTTTTCTCCAGAATCTCTGCACTCAATGTCTCCACCTCCTCAGACCTGACAGCGATCTCCAATGACCCAGCCTCGGGAGAGCACACAGGTGGAAGATGGGGAAGCCGGTCTTTCTGAGACTGGGCTCCAAATCCCTGCAGGGGGAAGAATGCTTCTGACCCGATGGGATGAGACGCTGGCTGTTTCGCTCCACTGCCACCTTTAGTTGTGTTTATGTAGAGGCTGTGTTTGCTGAGGCCACAGGCCACAGCAAAAGTCCCTTTGTCCCCATGAAGACTGGAGCCTCCTGTTTAGCTAAAGGATCGTCTGTGTTCACTTGGGCCTCCAGCCTCAGCAGCTACCTGCCCCTGCCCTCCAGCAAAAGAATTTCCCGGGTTTACCATGGCCACCGGCATATGTGGCGAACATCCTTTTTGTTTGTTTTTGTTCAGTCTGCTTGGAAGAAACATCTCTTGGATTTACACTGCCTTTGATTACACGTAGGGCTCTTCACCCTTAGGAAACACACCCTCAGCATTGAGTAGGGTTCCCAGCTCTTGGTGAAGACTTCTTAAATGGCCCTCACATCCGTTCTCACCATCCTGACACCCTTGCCACTGCCCCAGTTTTGGCTACCAAATCCATTCCCAGACCTTTGTCCCAGCCCTCTCCCTGGCCTCCTGGCTCAGAGTCTTCCCTACTCCAGTCCTTCCTGGGCACGGCCCCAGAGGGATCTTTTTGACACCCAGAGCTGGCCCTGTCTGCTCTAGCCCTCCCTAGCGCCCCATCCCGGCCAGAAGAATTCCAGTGCTTTATGGAGGGCTGGCCACCCCCTCCACCATCCCGCACAGGGAGGAGCGGCAAAGCCTCACAGGGACTCGGGGCTCCCACACCTGCAGGCCTCTGTGCCTGCCGTTCTCTCTGCCTTGCACATTTGTCCCCATCTCGCCCTTTCCTGTGCTCATTCTTACTCATCTCCAGCTCCCGGTTTAAACATTACCTCTTTCAGGAAGCATTCCATGACGCACCACACTGAGTTAGAAGCCCCACCTCGAGCCTCCCCTGTGTCCCTCCTAAGCCCCACGGTGGCACATATCCCTCCGGGTCTTGACTTGCCAGTATCCCTGCCCGCCTCTGCTGCCAGACAGGGAGCCCATTGAGGGCAGGGACTGGGGCTGACTCAGCCGCATTGCCCCACCGCCCTGCACAGGGCTCGCCAGCTCCAAGGAGGTGTCAGGAAATGTCTGCTGCATGAATAAAGGGGTGATCAGTATCCCTCCTTTGCTCAAATATCCTCCATGGCTTCTGCAGTGCTTGGAACCAAAGCCAAGCCAAAGTCGCTTCTCCCTCTCACCTCTCTCCTCCACCTGCCCCCTCTCCTTTTTCCCTCGATCTCAGAGTTTCCACTTGCTGTTTCCTGCCAGGAACACTTTCCCAGAGACCCTCCACCCCGGTGCTCTCTGCCTCACCCTGCACCTGTCCCTGAATATCTCCTCTTTGAAGCCTCCCCGTCCCTCCTACTTAAATAGAAGTGATTATCACGATCCAACATACCATATATTTGACTTATTTTTCTCGTTTTTTTTTTTTTTTTTTTTTTTTTGTCTCTCTCTCAAGGGCATGGTTTTGTTCTGTTCACTGCTGTCACAAATCACGTGCTCAAAAAGTATTTGTTGAATGGATGACACAGGGGTCTTGAGGTCAAGGAGTGTCTGGTGTTTATACGGGGACTTAAGATCTCTGCCAACCTGTGTCTCTCACCCTTGAGGACTGGCTCAGAGACCAGCGGGCAGGTGGGCGGAGACAGCTGCGCTCCCAGTCCGGGCAGGGGAGTGGGAGACCTGGCTTTGCTGTCAATGACCACCAGATGCACAGGCGAGGTCACAGCGATCCCTTGTGGCCAGAGACGAAAAGAGCACCTTCCTCCCGCCTTTTTTTTTTTTTTTTTTTTTTTTTTTGAAACGGAGCCTGGCTCTGTCGCCCAGGCCGGAGTGCAGTGGCCAGATCTCGAGATCTCGGCTCACTGCAACCTCCGCCTCCAGGGTTCAAGTCTCAGCCTCCTGGGTAGCTGAGATTACTGGCACCTGCCACCCCGCCTGGCTAATTTTTGTATTTTTCGTAGAGGCAGGTTTCCATTTCAAACTCCTGACCTCAAGTGATCTGCCTGCCTCGGCCTCCCAAAGTGCTGGGATTTCAGGCGTAAGCCACCACGCCTAGCACCCCCAGCTCTTCAGAAGCCCCCATGAGGAAGGCTGCAAGCCCAGGCTAAGAGGGACGGCGAGCACTCACTAAATGCCAGGTGCTCTTCTAAGCACTGATATGTATTTTTAACAATAACCACAGGACGGAAGTACCATTCCTCCCCACACTGTACAGCTGAAGAACCTGCTCAAAGTCACACAGCTTTCCGGGCAGAGCTTGGTTCTGAACTCAGGCAGTCTGGGTCTAGGAAGCACATTGCAAAGCTGCACAGTCCAGTGGAGTGCCCACAGGTCCCATGTGGTGGCTGAACTGTCGGGAGTCTGGATTGAGATGGGCTGGAAGTGTAACGTATGCACTGAATTTTGAAAACTCCATATGAAAAAACACGTATAAAACGTCTCGCTTAAGTTTTAACAAACTGATTACATATTAAAATTATAATATTTTGTATAAGTGGGTCAAATAAATTTATTAAATTGTCACTTGTGTCCCTTCTCTAAAAATACGGTTATGAAAATATTTTAAATTATACATACGGTTTGCATTTTCGATTGGAGAATGCCTTAAACCACAAAAGAAATCTAACCCACTGCCCACCCCCTCATGCAGAGGGACAAACTCCAATGAACAGAAGGGGAAAGGTCCCTTGCCCAAAGCCATACGTTAAATCACTGGCATATCAGCAATAGGAACCTAGGTCCCCTGGCTTCCAGCAGGCAGCCCAGCAAAAGTGTCCAGAGCTCCAGCTCCTTTGCTGATTTGCTGCAGTGTGGCCCTGGGCAACTTACTTCACCTGTCTGGGCTGTAAGTTCATCCTTTATAAAATTGGTGCTGAAGGAACCAACCCAAATGCCCATCAATCAACGAGTGGATAAAGAAACTGTGGTGTATACATATATGATGGAATACTACTCGACCATAAAAAGGAATGAATTAACAGCATTTGCAATGACCTGGATGAGATTGGAGACTATTATTCTAAGTGAAATAACTCAGGAATGGAAAACCGAACATCCTATGTTCTCGCTGATATGTGGGAGCTAAGCTATGAGGGCGCAAAGGCATAAGAATGATACAATGGACTTTGGGGACTTGGGGGGAAGAGTGGGAGGGGGACGAGGGATAAAAGACAACAAATACAGTGCAGTGTATACTGCTTGGGTGGTGGGTGCACCAGGATCTCACAAATCACCACTAAAGAACTTACTCATGTAACCAAATACCACCTGTACCCCAACAACTTATGGAAAAATAAAATATTAAAAAATAAAAAATAAACTTTTAGATCCTTCTACATACCAGTTAAAAAAAATTGGTGCTGAAAACCCATTCCTTATGTCACTGAGCTAATGAGGAAGGCAGGCAAACTTGGCACCAGGACTGGCACACAAGCGTCATCCTATACAATTGATCTTGATCATCTTGCACCCCCTACAGCTCATTCTCCTCACAGCAGCTGGACTAACTTTTAGAAAATGGAAATTGGACCTACTGCTGGGACCAAAGCCCTCCAAAGACCTACCATCACTCTTAAAATACAAGTCTTTCTCGCCAACAGAAGACCATGCACGGCCCATCCCTGCTTAGTGGCTTGTTTCATCTCTTGCTATTCTCCTCCTCACCCACTCTGTTCCCGCCACACTGGACTTGCTGTTCCTTGCACTTGCAAGCTGATTCCCACCCCTCCAGGCTTTTGCACCGGCAGTTCCCTCCACCAGGAAAGCTCTTCCCCCAAATGGCTCCATGCTTTGTTCTTTTGCTTCTGTAGGTCTGTGCATAACGTCACTTCCTCCAAGGCCCTTCCTTCCCTGACCCCTGTGGAAACAAGCTCTTCCTGTCTCTCTCTCTCATCATTTTTTTTTTTTTAATTTGTAGCATTCATCACTACCTGACATTACATATTGATGTGCTTACTGTCCATTTCTCCCAGACTGAACTTCATGAGGGCAGGGATTTGTCTCCTGTTCACTGCCATGTTCCTAGAACCCAGAGGAGTGCCTGATGCAAAGGAGGTGCTCATACACATGTTTTGAGTGAATCATCTAGTCCTTGCCCTCCAGCCCAAGTTTGGGTGGCCACACAGTGAGGACAGGACTGAGAAGCAGGGGTTTGCGAGAATACTAAGCCCTGGGTTGGGTGGTGGGAGGAGAGAATTGAGAAGCCTTCTAGGAGGACCCTGGAGGATCTGAGCAGGGTGATGGGAAGAAGGGGCATTTCTGACAAGAAGCCAGCCCAGCAAGTCCTGGAGGTGGGACTGAGAGCACCATCTCCCCGGGAAGTTTGAGATTCTCACAACCTCCCCGTACCTGTACAGGACAGCAACCCTGAAACCTAGCGCCCCCTGGTGGTCAGACAGTAACATGAACGACCAAGTCCAAGTGGTCACCATTTATTAAGCACCTCAACTTCTTTGATCTTCCATTTCCTCCCAATGGCGCCTTGATGCGGGGGGGGGGGGGGGGGGCGGGGGGGAAGGGGGCTGATTACATTTGCAGAGGAGAAATGGGAGATGAAAGAGGCTAAGTCACCGACAGGCTCACACAACCCTGCCTCCAGAGTCCAAGGTTTGGGGAGCCCATCCAACCCCTCCTCACCCATCACAGAGATACCAGGAGAGATTCGAGAGGGGATGGGTGGGGGAGGGCCAATTCCACAACCTGCGATATTCGAGAGCTTTGGAGGGAGCCCTCGGTGTGACCCCTTCCGACTGGGTGTCTTAGGGCCATTTTACCACTTCAGGCTACAGCCAGTGAGGCCGTGGTGGAGACGAAATGAGGGTGCAGTGCACGCTGCACACGAAGCGCTGGAAGGGAGGCATTGTGACGGCGGCTGTGAATGGCGTGTGTCCATCAAGTCATGTCACTCCGCTTACCCCACTGCGGGCAAACAAGAAACATCAGGAATCTGGTGCTCAAGGAGGGTCAGGACCATGCTGAGCGCACCCAGAACCAGCAGAGGCACTGGGCAGGAGGTCCCCAACCAACCCCCACTCGCTCAGGAATCACAAGGTGTTCAGCCCCATCCTCCCTGAGACCCAGAAGTCCACGACCCCAGGCCCTCCTTCCTCAGCCACAGATGTCTAGGGTCCCCAGTCCCACTTCTAGGCCTAGTCCTGGCCCTCTCCTCTCTCAGACCTAGGATGGCCCCCCAGCCCCCTCCTCCCTCTGAGCCAGAAGCCCAGTTCGAGACCCTTCTTCCCTGAGACCTCGAAGTCTGGGGTCCCAGCTTCTTCAGGGTTTCAGGTCAGTGGGCCCCCGTCTCCTTCCCAACCCCACATGGAAGGCCAGGTAAGGTAACGGGTTTATTCACAGTGTCATTTACAGGCAGCCCCTACCCCGGGGCATCAGATCCCGGCGGGAGGCCCGAAGTCGCTAGAAGGTGGGGACGGCCTTGGAGGCAGGGGGCCGGACCGGATCCCCGGGCGTCCCCGGCGTCGCCTCCTCGTCCAGACCCCGGCGGCCCTTGCCGATGGCCAGGCGGGGCCGGCCGCGGTTCAGGCCGTCCAGGAGCGCGCAGGCCTGGCAGAGCGTGCGGCTGGCCAGCGCCCCACAGCGGGAGCAGGCGCCGGGGCGCGGGGGCCGCGCGGCCGGGGCCAGCGCCAGGCGCTCGGCCGAGTGCACGAGGTCCAGCACCGCCGACGGCCGCGCAGCCTCCAGGCGCTTGAGCAGGTCCCGGGCGTGGCCGCGGAAGGCCTGGGGCGCGTAGACGCACTCCTCGGAGAAGTAGTCGAGGCGGCGGAAGTGCGCGTACAGCACCACCTCCTTCTGCGACGCGAACTGCAGCGGGCGGCAGCGCGGCAGGGCGCCCCCCTCGCCCGGAGAGCCCAGGCCCCCGCCCCGGGCCAGCCGCCCCGCGTCGCCCCGCAGAAAGTTCATGAGCACGGTCTCCGCCATGTCGTCGGCGTTGTGACCTGGTGGGGAGAGAAGGGAGCGGGTGAGGTGGGGCGCGGAGGGCGCTGCTGGCCAGGGAGCCCCCCGGGGAACCGAGGGTCCACCAGGACTCAGAGAGAGACTGGGAGGGGAGACCCACGGAGACCCAGGGCACAGTGGGGCCGCCAGGACCCAGAGAGAGACGGCGACGGGGAGAGCAAGCCATGGAGACAGACCCCCAAACATGGTGCGACAGCCAGAATACAGAGACAGGGAGGGGGAGACAGAGCCATGGAGACCCCTTGGGCACTGTGGGCAACCAGGGCCCAGAGAGAGACGGGGAGGGGAAGAGCGAGCCATGGAGACCCTCCGGGAACCGTGAAGCAGCCAGGTGCAGGCTGGAGGTGGACACAACAAAAAATCAAAGAGAAACATAAGCCCCCCTGGCGCAACTTGGGGGTGCCTTCATGTACCACCCGCCTACTGCATAGCGGACCCTTGTGCTAGTTGCCCTTTCATATAGGGAGTAAAAGTGCATTATGCTGCTAATAACCTTATCAGCCTCAGTTAAAACCGTAATTCAAACTGTCCACAAAAATCAGAATGGCATTTAAGGCATTTAACCGAGATTCTCAGGAGAGCTGGTGGGGTAGGCAGGCTGCTCTCTCCCCCACCGCCTAGGGAATCCATGGCCTAATTCTGGGAACCTGTTAATATGTTTGGTTGTAGGGCAAAGGGGAATTAAGGTTGCAAGTTGAATTGGGGCTGCTAATCAGCTGACTTTACAATAGGGACAGAATGGTGCGTTATCCAGGTGCGCTCAAGTTAATCACAAAGACCATTAGAGTGGAGGACGGAGGCAGAAAAGGGAGAGATAGGACCATGGAGACCTTTGAACATAGTGGGCAGCCAGGACCCAGAGAGAGATGGGGAGGGGGAGCCTGAGCCATGGAGCCCCTCTGGCACCGTAGGACAGCCAGGACCCAGAGACTGGGAGAGGGAGATGGGGCCATGGAGCCCCCCTGGGCACTGTGGTACAGCCAGGTGGTGGCTGGAGGTGGACACAGCAGGAATCGAGAGGGGAACACACACAAGCTCCCTGGGGAACTTGGGGATACCTCATTTGCCACCCGCCTACTGCATATGGGGGGTGTCAGGGCAGCGGCAAAGTTAGAGTGATGCAACGGTGTAGGACTCAACCTGCCATCCTTGGCTTTGAAAATGGAGGAAGAGCCGGGCACAGTGGCTCATGCCTGTGATCCCAGCACTTTAGGAGGCCAAGGTGGGAGAATCACCTGAGGCCATGAGTTCGAGACCAGCCTGGCCAACATGGCGAAACCCCCATCTCTACTAAAAATACAAAAATTAGCAGGTCATGGTGGCAGGCACCTGTAACCCCAGCTGAGGCATGAGAATCTCTTGAACCTGGGAGGCAGAGGTTGCAGTGAGCCGAGATCGCTCCAACTGCACTCCAGCCTGGGCTCCACAGCAAGACTCTGTCTCAAAAGAAAAAAAAAGAAAAGAAAATGGAGGAAGGGACCATCAGCCAGGAATTTGGGCAGCCTCCGGAAGCTGGAAAAGGCAAGGAAATGGACCCCCTTGCCCCAGAGCCTCCAGGAGAAACGCAGCATTGTTGACACTTTGATTTTAGCCCGGTGAGACTTCCCAGACTTCTATCTACAGAACTACAAGATAATAAATCTGTGTTGTTTAAAGCTGTGAAATTTGAAGTAATTTGTTACAGCAGCCAGAGAAAACAAATGGTTCTTGACACAGAGCCTCTGACAACACAGACTGTAGTTTTTTTTCATTTTGTTTTAGTGTGTGTGTGCGTGTGTGTGTGTGTGTGTTTGAGACAGGGTCTCACTTTAGTGCCCAGGCTGGAGGACAGTGGCACGATCTCAGCTCACTGCAACCTCCGTCTCCAGGGCTTAAGTGATCCCCCTGCCTCAGCCTCCAGAGTAGCTGGGACCACAGGTGTGTGCCACCACGCCCAGCTAATTTTTGTATTTCTGTACAGACGCAGTTTCTCCATGTTAGCCAGGCTGGTCTTGAACTCCTCTGAGCTCAAGTGATCCACCTGCCTCGGCCTCCCAAAGTGGCTGGGATTACTGGCATGTGTCACCACCCCTGTAATCACTGCAGTGTTTTTGTGTTATCTTTGTTTAGAAGTAACAGTGAGAAATATTTACGCACCGGTCACCATGAAATTGAAGCTCAACTTGTTCTGTGTCTTGTCAAGTTATACTTGAGTCTGTATCAGTGGTTCTCAATCTGGGATGAGTCTGCCCTTCTTCCCTCCCCTAGAGACATTTGGCAATGGCTGGAGACATTTCTGTTTGTCAGGTTGGGGGTGGGGCACTACTATTAAATAGCATCTAGTGGGTAGAGGCCAGGGATGCTGCTAAAATCCTATAACGCAGAGGACAGCTCCCTAACAACAAACTATCTGGCCCCACATATCAATAGGGCTGAAGTTGAGAGGCCCTGGTCTATATGCTAAAAACCCTCCAAGAACTTGGCTCTAATTGTGTTTGTAGTAATGGTTACCTTCCAGAGACCTGCCAAGCCCTGTGACCTTGAGATCGGGCACGTTTGCTACTGCAAACGACATCTGGTTGAATGTTTATTGACTTAAAGTTGTAAACCACATTAATAGGGGAGACTGGATTTGCTCCACACCTTGTCATTCCAAACCCACTTAAGAGCTCCCAGTTTTGTAATAATTATTACAATTATTATACTACGCCTTTGAAAATGGAGTGTATAAACAAAGGGTAGAAATCACCTTGCAAGTCAGGGATTTTTCTGGAAGGCTTCATTACTTTTAGAAGTAGAATTAATAAGTGATTCTATCAAATTAACTTTAAAACCCGAGGCAGCCTCTCATTCTTTTTTTTTTTTTTTTCCCCAGCTGGAATCTTGCTCTGTCACCCAGGCTGGAGTGCAGTGGCGTCATCTCGACTCACTGCAACCTCCGCCTCCCGGGTTCAAGCAATTCTCCTGCCTCAGCCTCCCGAGTAGCTGGGATTACAGGCGCTCACCATCACACTCAGCTAATTTTTGTATTCTTAGTAGAGACGGGGTTTCACCATGTTGTCAGGCTGGCCTCGAACTCTTGACCTTGTGATCCGCCTGCCTCAGCCTCCCAAAGTGCTGGGATTACAGGCGAGAGCCACTGTGCCCGGCCGAAGCCTTTCGTTCTTTCCATACGCTGTCTGCTCTTGTATGGAAAGGATTATTCTTCCCATTTTCAATCACAGAGATCTAGGGATTTCTCCAAAGTTACTCAGTAAGGAAAGGGCCACACCAGTGAATGAAGCTCAGTAAGCCTTCCCCAGAGCCAGTGGCCCTACCTAGCATGGTGGCAGATGACAGACTCAGAACTACTTTTGCCTTCATATGCTTTGAGTGTGCTGATCGTCTCCAACCATCATCTCTCACCTCCATCACCGCAGCTGGCTTCCCACTGACTGGTCTCCTTGGCTTTGTCCCTGCCCCTCCAACCCAGGTTCCTCACCATGGCCTGGGTGAGCTTTTCAAAGTGAAACTCTCTTCATGTCACTTTTACTGGTTCCACCACAGCCTACAGGGTAAGGCCTGACCTCTTCCAGCTCTCCAGCCTCCCCTGCCCTTGCTTTCTGGGCTCCAGCCACACTGGACTTCTTGGGGTAGCCCAAATTGGCTTTTCGCAGGCCAATAACCTCTCCCCAGTTCTTACCCCCTTTACCTCTTCACTGTGAGCCTTCAGATTTCAAAACAGTTCCTTGACCCCACTCCTTCCATGTCATAGGGTTCTCTGTGTGTACACATAGTCCATAACATGTCCATACATGGTCAATAACATGTATAATGTTTCTCATTTTGTACCTGATAACCATGCAAAGGTAGGAACTTGTGCATAACTGTATTCTCAGCCCTAGCCTGACAACGATGATGATAATAGCATGTATAAAATGTGTAATCTATATTATATCATACAGGTTATGTAACATAACTATAATATAGATAACGTTATACTTCTACTGACTCATCTAATTGTCATAACAAGTTTATGAGCTGGGTACCATTCATAGTCCTGTTTTAGGGATGGGGTGAAACAGAAGTACAGAGTGGTTAAGAACTTTGGTATGGCCACAGTTGGGATCCGGCATATAGCAGAAACTTAGCATCTGTTTGTTGAAGGAATGGATGAAAAAGAGAGAATAAAAAAGTTATCTTCCAGCACTTTGGGAGGCCGAGGTGGGTGGATCACGAGGTCAGAAGATCGAGACTCTCCTGGCTAACATGGTGAAACCCCGTCTCTACTAAAAATACAAAAAATTAGCTGGGCATGGTGGCAGACGCCTGTAGCCCCAACTACTCGGGAGGCTGAGCCAGGAGAACAGCGTGAATCCGGGAGGCAGAGCTTACAGTGAGCCGAGATCGCGCCACTGCACTCCAGCCTGGGAGACAGAGCGAGACTCCGTCTCAAAAAAAAAAAAAAAGTTATCAAAGAGGAGAGGCCAACCAAGAAAAGGAATTAAGAGATGGAGATACTTTTTAGAGAAAGAACTGGATTCTGAAAGGTGGACCATAAGAGATCATAGAAACACTTAAAAATAAGTAAAGAACCAGAGATCTAATCTCCAGAGATTTTCACCTCCCACCCCTTTGGCAATCTGTGGAGACCAAGACGGTGGCCAAGACCCAAAAACCTTTGCGATCACTGCCTGGCCCCTCTGTCTCCCCAGCGTCTTGAACCTTGAAAGGGCCCCAGCCCCAAACTGGAGCATGCGCACTTCACATCTCCGTACAGGGATCCTCCAGTTAAGCCACCAGGGTCTCCTCGCCGGCTTCTGGAGCGTGCGCCTGAGTCCCCTTTCAGGTCCCGCCTCCTCGCCAGTGCATGCGCCCCACTGCCTCCGAGAGTGCCGCTCTGCGGCCGGTACTACGCTCACCTGTCACGATGTGCGTGGCTCCCACGCGGCGCGCCCCTTCCTCCAGCGCCCGGCGCCGCAGCACTCCACAGAAGGTGCAGCAGGAGCGGCTGCGGCCGGAGCCGGCTGTGCTGCGGGCCACGGCGTCCATCGTCCAGCCCCCGAAGAGGTCTTCGTAGGCCACGACAGTGAGCGGCAACTCCCAGCGCGCCGCCTGGCGCCGCACGGCCGCCAGCGCCGCGTCTCGGTAGCCACCGATGCCCTCATCGACGGCCACGAGCTGCAGTGAGATGCCCAGGCGCGGCGCCAGCGCGCGCAGCACGTGCGCCAGCACCGTGGAGTCCTTGCCGCCCGAGGCGCCCACGGCCACCACCGCGCCGGGCGGCAGCAGGCGGCCGGCGAGCACCGTGTGCAGCACCTCGGCCTCGAAGGCGGCGCAGAAGCAGGCACCGCACAGCGCTTGGCCCGAGCGCGGACGGCGGAGGGCGGCGCGTGCAGCGTGGCAGGAGGCGCACGGCGGGGCGGGCATTGCGGGAGGGGTCGGCTTCTCCTAGACAGGGAGAGAGAGGAGGTGGGTTACACGTGGATTCCGGATTGCAGGGTCCCTGCCATCGGGGAGATTGTCTGGATTGCACCTCTGCCCGGAATAGACCAGGGAGACGTGTGCGTGAGTGGAGCAGCTTCTTCTAGCGCTGGGGATAGGATGGTTATAAATAGGTCCGGTGTAAGGAAGCCACTGCTTTAGGGAAGGCTTCTTGGATTGCACCCATTATGCACGAAGAAGAGAAGTAGCTTAAGAAGCTGGCTTCATGGGTAAAAAGAGGGAGCGACAAGCAGGTTATACCCAGGATTAGGTTGTGTCCTGTGCAGAGGGATGGGGGTGTATATTAAGGCCCATTTGTCACAACCTCCAGGGAGGCCACCCTTGTTACAGCCCTGATCAGGACAAGGTAGGTATCATTGGCCTGGGCCACCAGGGCTGTTAAAAGCCCTTGGGAGGTGAGGGGTTTATGACTCTAAGGGCAGAGGGAGGCCAGGGGACTGAAGCTCTGTGCAGCGGGAGGTGGAAAACAGGAAAGGCCAATTGATTTCACTTTGTAGGGTGGGATACGGTCTCCAGGAATGGGTTCTGATTGCATCCTATGAAAGGCAGGGTGATCACCTTCTCCAGGGAACACAGGCAGCCTGGATCACACCTCTCGGGAGACCAGCTGGGGTTGCACACATTTTGAGGGTGAGAAAATGGGTGGGCCTCCAAGATTGAACTCAACCCTGCTCTGGTATCAGAATGCCCCACAAGCTTCTGTGGTCTCATCAAGACATGGATCAGCCCATCTTTGACCTTCATCTGTTATCTTTCCTACTTCATCCTTTCCCATCCAGCCAAGACTCCAACCCTCCAGTCAAATCTTGGTCCTGCCTGCCTGGTGAACCCATAAAAACTCCCCAGGCTCAGTTCCCCTCCCCAAGCCACCATCACCTCCAGCCTGGACTACTGCAGTCACCTCCTTGCCATTCAGAGCAGGTCACACTGCTTCTAGGATTTACCACAATGTGTAGAATTATTTTATGTGACTATATATTTACCATCTCTAACTTCTATGAGGGCAGAGACCAGTGCCACTCAGATGTCTAATAGGCATCTTAAAACCCAAATTCCTGATTCCTCTAACCCAACGTGCTTCTCCTGGAGTACAGGGCAGCTCCATCCTTCTAGCTGCTCAGGCCAGAAGCTTTGGGGTCTAGGACCCTGGACTGCTCTTTCTCTCACTGTACTTGTCACGCTCCCAGTGGGTGGTACCAAATTGCAAGGCCAAGTCCGGACCTTTTCAAACTCCAGGTACCTAAATGAAATTTAGCAAATCCTGTTTGAATGTAGTTTCAAAACAGCCAAACACTTAGGACCGTCTCCACGGCAGCACCCTAGTCTGGTCTGTCTCTCTCCTGGACGGCTGCACGGGGCTCCCCTGCTCCCACCTTGCCTCCTCTGCAAACACTCCTTCACATAACAGCCAGTGGGATCATGCCCTGAATCTTCTCGGCATCCTCCCCTGGAGCCCATCTCACTTTAGTATAATGACTGCTAATGGCTGATGAGGCCCTACATGTCTGGCTCCTTGTTTCTCCAACCTCCTCTCCTTCAGCCTTGATGTCGTTTCCTCTGACACCTGAGGAATACTCCTGCTCCAGATGTTTGCACTGGCTCTCCCCTCTGCCCTGAGTACTCTTCCTGCCAGTGAGCCCAAGAAGCAGCCCTTAGGACTCATCTGCAGTGACCATCAGGCACATCTGTCACAGCTGAGCAGCAACTCTTGGAATCTTTCCTCCCCCGACTTTTGACTCACTCCTTCTGTGCTCCTGGATTTCCTGCTCAATTCTCTCTTGGGGAGGCCTCTTCATGTCCTCAGGTCCTGCCTAGTACCCATCTCTTTCCATTCTTTTAAAGATTTTTAGATTTTTATTTTTTATTTTTTGAGATGGAGTCTGGCTCTGTGACCCAGGCTGGAGTGCAGTGGCACAATCTCAGCTCACTGTAACCTCTGCCTCCCAGGGTCAAGTGTTTCTCCTGCCTCAGCCACCCGAGTAGCTGGGACTACAGGCGTGTACCACCATGCCTGGCTAATTTTCTTTTTTTTGTATTTTTAGTAGAGACGGGGTTTCACCATGTTGGCCAGGCTGGTCTTGAACTCCTGACCTCAAGTGATCCGCCCGCCTCGGCCTCCCAAAGTGCTGGGATTACAGCTGTGAGCCACTGTGCCCAGCCTCTTTCCATTCTTATGAGCGCCTCTGAATCATGATATTCAGATGTCCCTCCTGGCTGGTCCTCCACATGGCTGGGGCACCTTTCAGATGTTCAGACCCTAAGTGCCCAGACAACCTATTTCTTCCTCGAAAGGCAGAAACCTGTTCTTGCCCATCTGTTCCCTCTCTTCTGAGAGCAGCCACCACCTTTCATCCAGCACATCTGCAGGACAGGATGTAATGTCACCCTGGACTCATCTCTCCTCACCCCCTAAATCTAAAGTCACCCAGTCCTGGGGGTCCACGTCCTGAGGAAGGGAGACCCTCACAGGGGACAAGGCTGCAGAAGTTAGCAGAGCCTCATAGGCCTTGATGTGGAATTTTAGGTTTATTCACGAGGAGATGGGAGCCTTGGGAGGTGTTTGAACAGGAAAGTGGTATGGTCTGACATGTTTTAAAAGGATTCCTAGACTGGTCAATATAGCGAGACCCCATCTCTAAAATAAATAAATAAATAAATTAGCTGCACCTGGTGGCACAGGCCTGTAGTCCCAGCTACTCAGGAGGCCAAGGCAGGTGGATCACTTGAGCCCAGGAGTTCAAGGCTGCAGTGAGCCATGATCGCACCAGTGCACTCCAGTGTGGGTGATAGAGACCTTGTCTCAAATAAAAAAAAAAAAAGTGGGATTCGTTTGGCTGCTGTGTGGGGAGGACTGTTGGTTGTCAGGGACAAGGACAGAAGGCTGGAGGTCAGCACAGTAGACAGGAGTGGTGGCAGTAGAGGTGGGAAGAAGTGAAATTTTGGATCTATTTTGAAGGTGGAGCCCACAGGACTTGTATAAGACATTGGAGTGGGGACTGGGGCAACGACGAGAGAAAGTGATGAAGGGTAACTTTGAGGTTCTGGCCTGAGCATTGGAGGGACGGTGGGGCCATTTTGTGAGGGGAGAAGACCAGGAATTCCATTTGGACATATCAGGTTTGACATGCGTGTTAAGCGTCCTCCCTCAAAGACTTTATGGACCCTAGTCACTGAGTCGAGCGCCTCCACCAGGGCCCTCAGAGCTGCCCTGATCCTGACTAGCTGTCACTGGTGACAGGTCTGTCTCTCTGCTTCTTCAAGGCAGGGACAGGGTTGGTCTGGTGCCCTCGCTCCCGCCGCCTTGCGCAGAGTCGGTGCTCAGTAAACATCTGTAGGATGAGGGAATAATAAATGCTCCCAGAAGAGAGGCCGCGGACCCCAGGGAGGCCTCTGGATTGCAGCCTTGCCAAAAGGACAGATAATGTGTGGCATGGGGGCGGGGACAGGCAGATAGTAACATAGGGGCGGGGGCAAGCAGATGGTCTTATCCTGTCTTGGGGAAGGCAGTGGCCCGGTAAGAGACAGGCCGAACTGCAGCGTTCAAAGTGGGAATCCTGGCTACAAGGCCTCAGGGACACGGGCGCTGGGAAATCACAGAGGCCTTACGCTCGAAGAGACCCTCAACCCTCCCACGGCACCGCAACAAAGAGCCGGAGTCCACATGCCGACCCACCGCAGGAGGAAATACTCACCCGGGCAGAACTCTGTGCTGGGACGCCCACACTGCCCGCCACTCGGAAGCCTGGCACGGAAGTGACTCCGAGACTACCACTCCCACGAGATCTTGGGGCTTTCTTGCCTAGAACTCCCAGAAGCCCATGCGACACTTCCGCTGGATGCGCCCGCGGCTCTGGAGTCCCGCTTGGCCTACAACTCCCAGAAACACTTGCATTGCTCTTTCTGCCGCCCCCAAAATACACGGCCCCCCATCCCCCCGCGTTTACTTTCTGCGCCTGCGCGCGGGCGCAGGGCGCGGCGGAGCTGCGTGTACTGTTGTTGTCAGGGCAGCGCGCTGTCACCCGGCAGGTTGCTGGATGGGCGAAGTAGTTGTATTCTGATTAACTGATTTTGTGGGATTATTATAGGATTTTAAGGGGATTACAGGGCCTATGATTTCTGCCCTTTGAGGCGGGGTTGCGGGTGGGAATTGAAGGTGGAACTGCACGGGTTGGTGGCTAGTGTGAAAGGCGCAGATAGCGCATGCGCAGAGCAGACTTCGCGGATTGGAGTGGAACTCCGCGCGCTCGCGGGGGCGGTGGTGATGCGCGTGCTGGAGACCCAGACTCTAAACGGAAGGATCCAAAGACCCTTCTCACCTAACCCAGGAGCCCAGAGGCTCAGAGACTCAGACCCTTGAGACTAAGGGGGTTAAAAACGCAGACCCCTGGCACCAAAGCACCTGAGAGAACCAGTAGACCTGGAGACAACCGTCTGCACCCTAGACACACGGATCTGGAGGCCTCCACCCTCCCCACAAGGCCCAAGGGCCTTGAAGACCCCGGTGACTCAAATATCGGGGCACAAGGAGTCTAAGGACTCAGATATCTGAGACCCTTGAGACCCGGGTCCCCAAACCTAGGTCCTCAAAAAAACTGAGGCTCAAAATTCCTCTAGATGGCGCGGTGGCTTACGCCTGTAATCCCAGCACTTTGGGAGGATGAGGCGGGTGGATCACGAGGTCAAAAGATGGAGACTATCTTGGCCAACATGGTGAAACCCCATCTCTACTAAAAATACAAAAATTAACTGGGCGTAGTGGCGCGCGCCTGTAGCTCCAGCTACTCGGGAGGCTGAGGCCGGAGAATGGCTTGAACCCAGAAGGCAGAGGTTGCAGTGAGCCGAGATCGCGCCACTGCACTCCAGCCTGGCCACCGAGTGAGACTCTGTCTCAAAAAAAAAAAAAAAAAAATCCTCTAGATTAAGGGACCACCAGAGCCTTAGACTGAGATGTGGAGATGTGCAGAGAGCCCCAGGATGTGTAGGTCTACGGCGGGTGATGACGTGAGAAGGCACCCCATGCACCCTGTAGCCCATTTTTTCCCCCATAACAGGAAACCATGATGCCTTCCTTTCATATTAAATGAGCTCCGTAAGGTCACTGTTAAGCCTTATCATGGGCCGGTTCTCTTCATCTGTGTGAGTTGGTTCATTTGTTGAATTTATTTCCTGAGGTCTCCTTGTGCCAGGCTGCCCCTGGGCTAGGTTTAGGTGACACAAATGAATCAGACTTGGTTACTGTCCTCTAAGCATCCCCCACCCCTTACACCACCACTCTGTCCTCCTGTTGGGGGAGACAGGGACTTAGTCAGTATGGAGTGATAAAGCTTGACATGGAAGTATTAAGAGCCTTGAAAGCTCAATTTCAATCACTGCCAGCCAGAGTGTCAGAAAAAAAAAAATTTCAACAAAGGCTGCTATGTGCTATGTGTCATCTCAGTTTGTTCATCTGTAAAAGGAGGGCAATAATAGCCTGCCTCATAGGATTTATGCGAAGTCAAATTGAATTAACAACACCTCTAAAGAATTTAGAACAGCTTCTGGCACATAGTATGTGCTCAACAAGTGGTTATTATTCTCATCTCAATTCTCATAACATTAAGATTATATGTTACATATGAGTTGGGTACAGTTGTAATTCTTCTTCTTCTTCTTTTTTTTTTTTTTTTTTTTGAGATGGAGTCTCACTATGTCACCCAGGCTGGAGTGCAGTGGTGCGATCTCGGCTCACTGCAACCTCCACCTTCTGGGTTCAAGTGATTCTCCTGCTTCAGCCTGCTGGGTAGCTGGAATTACAGGCGCGCTACCACACCTGACTAATTTTTGTATTTTTAGTAGAGATGGTGTTTCACCATATTGGCCAGGCTGGTCTCAAACTCCTGACCTCAAGTGATCCCAAAGTGCTGGGATTACAGGTGTGAGTCAGCATGCCCAGCCTTGTAATTCTACTTAGGTGAGGATCTTGAAGCTCAGTGATGTCACTTCCCTGGACTGCCTGACTCTACAACAGGGGTTGCAAACCTTTCCTGTAAAGGGCCAGATAGCCAATATTTTAGGCTTTGTGGGCCATAGGGTCTTTGTGGCAACTCTGCTGTTATATGTTGAAAGCAGCCATTGATATAAACAAGTGAGGGTGGCTGTATGCCAATAAAACTTTATTCATGGACACTGACATTTGAATTTCATGTAATTTTCATGTGTCAGGAAATATTCTTCTTTTGAAGAATTTTGAAGATTTTACACCTTTAAATGGTGTAAAATCATTCGTAGCTTGTGGGCCATGTAAAAACAGGCAGCAGGCCAGATTTGGCTGGTGGGCTCTGGTTTATAGCTCCTTGCTCAAAGCCTCCCTCCTTAGTCTCCAAGCTGTGCTTGCTCCTGGAAGAGGTGTGAAGTGTGGCAAAGGAGGTTGAGAATTTGAGGGTTGAAATGGCCTTTTAATACAGAAGAAATCGCCTGAGCAAAGAAAGATCTTGTGGCAGGAAAGCACAGGGTGCCTTTTGTTTGAATGCAATTTATGTTATCTAATCAGGTTATGCACTTAAATGCTATAAAATGGAAACAGTGCACAGACTCTACAGTGAAGTCTCCCCACCGTCTCCCCCCACCCACCCACTGCCTAGTTCTCCTCTTCAGAGGCATCCTCTGTCCTGCAACAATCTGGGAGTGCCTGCTGAATCAGGGTGTATAGAGCTTCCCCATTCTCCTCTATGGGACCAGGATAAAAGTGGGATGTTTGGGGCTCCAGAGATAGATGGGAAAAGAGGTGAGGTCAGCCATGAGAAGCCCTCTTACTCCCAGCCCTCTGCTGTGTGGTTGCTTTCCTGTCTCCCCTAACACAGTCTCGCGATCAACACCAGTGGCCTCTTCATTGACAAATAGAGGTTTAACCTGGGCTGTACCTACTTCTGAGTCTCTTTGCCCTGACCACAAAATCTACCCTCCCTGGTCCTGTCTTTGGCCAAACCATGTCAATCAACTTCCCAGGAGCCTTGTTCTCCACAGCTCTGTCATTTCTCTGCAAAGTCCCCAGGTGAGCTCATCCACTCCTGCCACTCCCGCAACTTCCGTCTCTGCTCTGGTGCCTCCCCACTTTCCTTCATATCTCTACTGCATCCTGAGACTCAGACCTGCACAGTTAGCCCCTGGTGGTGGCACTGGCATGCTTCAGCCTCTAGGTGAGGATCCCGAGTCACTTCGCTGACTCTTTTTCTCACCCATTGCCCCCCATGGTTCAGTGAATCTTGCCAATTTTGCTTCTTGAAAGTTTTTCAGACCATTCCCTTCATCCTTGTGGCCCCTGCCTCGGCTCAGCTCATCCTTTTTTTAAAATTATTATTTATTTATTTATTTATTTATTTTTTGAGATGGAGTCTCACTCTGTCACCACGGCTGGAGTGCAGTGGCGTGATCTCAGCTCATTGCAACCTTCGCCTCCCAGCTTCAAGCGATTCTTGTGCTTCAGCCTCCGGAGTAGCTGGGATTACAGGTGCCTACCATCATGCCCAACTAATTTTGTTTATTTTTAGTAGAGACACAGTTTCACTGTGTTAGCCAGGCTGGTCTTGAACTCCTGACCTCAAGTGGTCTGCCTGCCTCAGCCTCCCAAAGTCCCAGGATTACAGATGTGAGCCACCGCACCGGCCGTTTCTTGCTTGGACTCTCTCACCCCAACCTCATGTCTGGACTCCCTTCCTCTAATCCCCTCATTCTTGAATCCTCCCATGCTAGCCCCAGGTTTAACCTTGTCTCTCCCCTTCTCGAAACTCTTCCATGGCTCCCCATTGCCATCAGGCTTTCCATTGTGAAACCTTTGCAGATTGCAACGGAGGTACTGCATGATCTGGTTCCTGCACATCCTTCCAGCCTCAGAATGCTTTGCCCTCTCCAGGTCATCTAGCTGCCATCCTAAGCAATCCGTGTCTGGTGGAAGAGATGGTGGCTGGGCTCAGCTGTCTCTCTCCAGCTCTGGGAGCTTTGGTTCCTGCAGCATCATTGTGCATCTCTGAGGGCCGTTTCCTATATCTGGTGCTTGTTACTGGCAGCACTTGCTTCCCCACCCCTCGAAGGGCTAGAAGCTTCCCTGGGTAGAATTTCTGCATGAAGAGAGTTCGTTCACCCATGGAGCCTACTGAGGAAAGGGATTTTTGTCTGTGGTTGGTTGGTTTGTCTGTTTTCATTGTAGTGTATCAAACAGTCCTTATTTTGCCCTAAGTCCAGCTCTGTCCCACTGCCTTCTTGTTAGTTTTTGCATCTCCTTACTAAATGGTAGGTCTTCCTGGGTTCCCACAGCAGCGCTAATAAACTTTGTTGGCCAGAGGAGGCCCCAGGAAAGACTCTCTGTTGGCGACACTCTCTGAAGGGCCCTCTGTTTCTCTTTGATCTTGTCTCTCGTTCTCTTCATCCCAGGAGCCTTTTATGTGAGTTTCCACAGCTCCTCCTCGCGCCCTCTCTTCTCTCTGCACTTCTCGTGGCTCTCCCCTGGTGTCTTGCACACCTTGCTATTCATCCCAGTCTGCTCTGAGCCCCAGACAACCACATTTCCCCCCTTCTCAGTGATAGAACCACCATCATTATCCAAATTAGGATTCTAGGAGTCAGATAGATGTTTCTCTATCACCTACCACATCCTGTTTGCAAGATGTCTTGCAAACTTCCCTTCCTGGAATAGGCTAACTTCACCCCCCTTCAAACATCCCCATGGCCTCTGCTCCTAATCATTTCATCCTCTTCCTCTTCTGCTCAGACCTCCACTCTGGTTTCCTCTCCAACCTCTTGGCCTCCACTCTCCTCCTCTCCCTAAAGTCTCCCTCACATCACCCCAGAGGGATATCTTCTCCCACCAAGAGCTGACTCTGCCCCTCCCCCTCGCTCTTAATCCTTCCAAGGCTCCCCAGTGCCCTCAATATAAAGTCAAGACTTTTTTTGATATGTAAGCCTGCAAGATACGGCTTGCAACTATTCTTCCAGAGTCATCATGCCTTGATACCTACCTCTGGGGTCATTTAGCTGACTACCTGCCCCACATTTGAACGTCTCTGAACGTTTGTCACCTGGTAGCCCAATCCTCGAGAGGAGAGAAACAGGCCTGCCAGTCTTGCCCTTCTCCTTTATCTGTTTGTGCTCAGCTGTGGGGCCCTGGACAATGCTCCTCACTCCTCATTCCCAGGGCAAGTCTCCAGCTAACATGTGGTAATAGGTGAAGACATTTTTGTCTATTTTGTTCAACAAGAATCATACCTGACATATAATAAACTCTCAATATATGTATTCAAAAATTAAAAATAAAGCTGTTACCTGCGAAATCTCTGCCTGTAGCCCAGGTCTTTGTTCTGACCCCAGCATCCTCCTAATGGCCCCGTTGTCTGTGAAGGCATTTTCAATGCTCTCCACTGTGCTAGATGGTGAGCCCATAGGGACAGAAATTGGGTTTGTTTTGACTCCTAGAGTGACTTGGTAAATATTGTTGATATAGGATAAGGCTCAGAGAAACATCTGTCTCAGGTTGATAGGACCCCAAGAAACAAAACTGGCAAGTTGGAGAATCTAGCTCCTTTACAGCTAGCAGTAAGCGAGCCTACTCTTTGTCCTGGAGGGAGACATTAGCCCATCCCTCAGGGTGGCTCCCTGCAAACACAACCTGAGAACTAGGCCAGGTAACGAGATCTCAGAGCATCATGTTTTGGGCAATACCCAACGAGATGTGTAGGAAGACGGGAGGCTCATGGAGATCTGTCCTTCCCAACAGGCTGCCCTACTCTTCTTAGATGATGTGGGAAACTGCAGAATCCTCTCATCAAATTCTCTTTTACCAGCATACACAAAGATTCCACCACTTGTGATCGACGTCTTAGTCAATAAGTCTGGACCATTTTGACTGGTTTCCAGTCAGAAAACCAGGAGGATGTGGTGAACAAAGAAACCCCAGTACTCAAACATTTCACAATTCTTTGCTTTCTCTCTTCATGCTTTGTTTGAAGAAGTTGAAAAATGAGATGACTGGAAGAAAGGGACATGATAGTTAAATAAACCTTCCTTTTCTTGGTCAGACACTATAAATCTATTGCACTTTCTCCTGTCTAACAGAAGTCAAACTTTTCTTTTTTTTGAGATGGTGTTTTGCTCTTTTTGCCCAGGCTGGAGTGCAGTGGTGCCATCTCAGCTCACTGCAACCTCCGCCTCCTGGGTTCAAGCGATTCTCCTGCCTCAGCCTCCTGAGTAGCTGGGATTACAGGCGCCCGCCACCACACCCAGCTGATTTTTGTATTTTTAATAGAGACGGGGTTTTTCCATGTTGGCCAGGCTGGTCTCGAACTCCTGACCTCAGGTGATCCGGCTGGCCTACTGATGACAGAATCTGTTGCTCCCCAAATCCTTTTCTCTTGGGCAAGCCAGACCTTCTCACCAGCCCATGTTATATGGCTGCCCTCTTGGCTCCAGGCTTAGGTTTCATGCTTGTGGGGTCAGACCCCTCTGCAGAACCGGGTAATACTTGAGCTCAGGAGCTGATGGTGCTGCAGTTCCATGGACAGCACCATCCCTGCTGCCCGGGGCTTACCAGGTCTACCCTGTCTTGGGGGGACACCTATGACTTTGTGTGTGGCCCTTCCTTCATCTGCATCTCAGACAAATTCGTTCAAGATAAGGTTGGAGGGAGGAGAGAGTTCATTGTATCACAGCACATAAAGGATCAGGGTAGATACACATTTCTAGGTCCTCACCCTACAATCCTAGGGATGTGACCTCAACTATCCTGATGTGTGATGTCTTCTAGAGCTCCTGTGATCACCAGCTCAATGTCTCCTGTGGTGGTGCAGCGCGGTGGGGGGCCAGGATTCCCAGTCCCCTGTGCCCAACACGGGGTCCAAGGAGGGTCCAGGACTTTGGATACTTAGTGCCTGGTTCCTGGGGACCAGACTGAGGAGGGGACAAGAGGAATTCCTCAACCCACCTTCTTTGCTGTTTTGGTGGCTGTAGAAGGATGCAGGGCCACCACCCCACTTCACCTCCTACACCGATGTGGGAACTGTTCCATTTCTGTACCAGACACTCCAGTTTTGTTTTTGTTTGTTTGTTTGTTTGTTTGTGACGGAGTCTTGCTCTGTCGCCCAGGCTGGAGTACAGTGGCGCCATCTCGGCTCGCTGCAAGCTCTGCCTCTCGGGTTCATGCCATTCTCCTGCCTCAGCCTCCCAAGTAGCTGGGACTACAGGCGCCTGCCACCACATCTGGCTAATTTTGTTTTTGTATTTTTAGTAGAGACGGGGTTTCACCGTATTAGCCAGGATGGTCTCGATCTCCTGACCTCGTGATCCACCCGCCTTGGCGTCCCAAATTGCTGAGATTACAGGCGTGAGCCACCGCGCCCGGCTGAGACACTCCAGTCTTCTAGACATCATTGCCTTTCAAGGAAACAGCACAGGTAAGAATCTTCCTTCTTCGGGGCTGGTTAGGAATGGGGTCGCTGCCCACCCATAGCAGAGCTGGATTCGAGGCTCATATGATGAGAATGATGAGATTTGACAGAAGAAGTTCTCATTCCACCACAGTCAGGTTTTTGCCCACAAACCTTCGTTTAAAAACCATAGTCAATCCAAGATCACCACCACCATTCTCTCAGACCTCACAAGTTGAAGACTTGGAAACTGAGAAATGGTAGCATCAGCACCAAATACTCAGAGGACAGATGCCGGTGGGGAATCCCAATCCTCCAGACTTCTGTTCTGGTCCTGGAGCCTGAGACCCCTCGGGGGAAGGGGCGCCTCAAACACTTGTTCTTGTGGATCAACTGTATCTCTAGTTAATAGATTACAAGTGACTTTATGCAAATTCCTTAGTATAGGGAAAGAAATGCAGGCTTTAGAATAAGAGAAACATGGATTCTATACTAGTTCCTCCACTTACTAAGAGGGTGAAAATGGGCAAGTCACTTTACCTCTCTGTGCCTCAGTTTCCTGCTTGTAATGTGAAAAATAACAAGCCCCAGCCCACAGGGATGGCATGGCACATGCCAATCACCATACCCAGGTCCTGGCACAAGGTGCAGGTTCTGTGTATGCTGGTTTCTTACCCCTTGAATAGTAAGGTCCTGGGGTCAACTTATCCTGATGCTAGCAGTGCAAGTTCCCCAGTGCATTAAATGAATGCCCAACATTTAAATAAAAGGAGATGAAACTTCATCAGCAATGTCAAAACCAGCAAATGAATAAAACATCGCACCACACACTTCAAAATGGGGTCAAGTAGGAAGGACACCGAAAGGTGTGGGGTGGCACTAACAACTTTCTCCCCCCGAATAGTGGGAATAGTGGGGAGGAGTCCCCAGAAGCAGCTATGGAAGAAAATTTGGGTGGAATTAACCCTGAGAATTTTCCGAGATGCCCCCACCCCCATATGCACATGTGCCCACTCATATGAGTAGACAAAGCTGGCTAAAATAAACAAAAAGAATTCCAGAGAAGAAGCCTTACATACTACTGGGGCCATATCAGAGGATAACCAGAAGTTAACATCTTTTAACACCCTGTTTTGAGTTGAGGTCATTGAGAAATTCCACTCTAAAAAATACGCAACATAAGTGCATATACATACCAGAAGACATGTTCATAGCAGACTCCTCATAATAGCCCCAAACTGAAAATAATCTCAAAGTCCATCTAAAAATGAAGAGTTACATAGTGTTCAGTATATGCACAGGATGGAGATCTTTCAGCAGTGAGAATGAATGAATTATTGACAGGTGAAACATCATGGACAAATTTAACAAACAGAGATTGAGCACAAGAAGCCAGATACAATGGCTGGGTGCAGTGGCTCACGCCTGTAATCCCAGCACTTTGGGAGGCCAAGGCAGGTGGATCACGAGGTCAGGAGTTTGAGACCAGACTGACTAACATAGTGAAACCCCATCTCTACTAAAAATACAAAAAATTAGCTGGGCGTGGTGGTGGGTGCCTGTAATCCCAGTTACTTGGGAGGCTGAGGCAGGAGAATTGCTTGAACACAGGAGGCAGAGGTTGCAGTGAGCTGAGATCGTGCCACTGCACTCCAGGTGGGGGGATAATGCAAGACTACATCTCAAATAAATAAATAAATAATAAAAAGAAGAAGAAGCCAGATACAAGAGTACACACTGGCCGGGCGTGGTGGCTCACGCCTGTAATCCCAGCCTTTTGGGAGGCCGAGGTGGGCGGATCACAAGGTCAGGAGATCGAGACTATCCTGGCTAACACTGTGAAACCCCGTCTCTACTAAAAATACAAGAAATTAGCCGGGCATGGTGGCAGAGGCCTGTAGTCCCAGCTACTTGGGACGCTGAGGCAGGAGAATGGTGTGAACCTGGGAGGTGGAGCTTGCAGTGAGCCAAGATCACGCCACTGCACTCCAGCCTGGGCGACAGAGTGAGACTCCGTCTCAAAAGAAAGGAGTACACACTGAAAGTTACATAAAAACACAATACAGACAAAACTAATCCATGATAATAGGAGTTATACTGGTGACTTTGCGGGCGGGGTAATACCTAGGAATGGGAACTGGTGAGGCTCCTGGGTGTAGGTTGTTGTTACAAAAATGTATTCATTTCATACACATTGATCAGGCATACCTTTATAATTGGAACAGCATTCTCTGTGTATGTTTTGCTTCAAAATCTTTTATTTTAAAAGACTATAAGAGGAAGCTGGACACAGTGGCTCATGCCTATAATCCCAGCAATTTGGGAGGCTGAAGTGGGAGGATCACTTGAGGCCAGGAGTTTGAGACCAGACTGGGCAACATAGTGAGATCCCTGTATCAGAAAAAATAAAAAAAAAATTAGCCAGGTGTGAGGGTGTGCACCTGTAGTCCCAGCTACTGGGGAGGTTAATGTAGGACGATCACTTGAGTAGGTCAAGGCTGCAGTGAGCTGTGATCGTGCCACTGCACTTCAGCCTGGGTGACAGAGCAAGACCCTATCTCAAATAAAAGAATATAAGAGAATACTTCACATATATATTTGCTAATTAATTTTAAAATTTACATAATATAAAAAGATTATTGCAAAAATATAAATAACTGGGACTGTCTCAAGAAAGAACAAAACAAAAAAAACCCCAAATAGTTCTATTGTCTTAGTCCGTTTTGTGTTTCAGGTTAAAGGAATACCTGAGGCTGGGTCATTTATAAAGAAAAAAGGTTTATTTGGCCCATGATTCCGATGTTTGGAAAGGTTTGAGATTGGGCATCTGGTAAAGTCCTCAGGCTGCTTCCAGTCCTAGTGGAGGATGATGGAAGAGGGGGCTGATGTGTGCAGAGATAACACGATAGGAGAGGAAGCAAGAGAGAGGGAGGGAGGTGCCAGACTCAGAGATTGAGCACCAACTCACTGGCAGGCAGGGGCATTCATCTATTCCTGAGGAATCCACCACCATGACCCAAGCACCTCCCATGAGGCCCCACCTCCAACACTGGGATCAATTCTCAGCAGGTTTGAGGGGACAGACATCCAGACTACAGCACTGATATTCATATAGGAATTCACTCGATAGCAAGCATTGATTTCCAGGGAAGAAATTCACCAGTAAGTTCTTCTGAATATGCAAGGCAGAAATATTTCCACGTTTTCATGAGCACTTCCACATGTGGAAGTCTTTCTGCTGGTGAAGGACACATTCGCCAGCAAACTCTGAGGAGTCTTTTGCTTTCCCTAGACCTCACTGAATTCTGCACAGCAGGGAAGAGGGGAAGGCTGATCTCAGAAAACCTCCCATCTCTGGCAGTGGGGGGTCTGACACTGCACTTATGTGCACGATTACCATTTTGTCCAAACCCTGTGGCTTCCTGTTGGAGTTTACCTTTGTTTTTCCCAGACTATGACTATTCTTCCCACATGGAGGGACTCTGTGACCAGACTGTCCCGGGGCAGTGCCTGGTGCTCATGGCTCAAGGCACAATTCTGCTGGGGCTAGTGCTGCTGCCATCCACGTGGTGAGAAAGTAAGTGGACCCAGAGGGCTCCTGAGCGGGGAGCGGGGTCAGTGTCTGAGCCTCTCCTTCTCTCCCCAGGGGCTTTGGCTTAGGGTCCAGGAGATGGCCTTAGAGTGCAGGAGCTGGTGACGGACGGTGCAGGAGGGAATGTGCAGGAATGTGCTCTGCGCTGTTTTCTACCCCAAGTATTACTGGGCAGGATCCGGCCTAGCTCATGGTTACTGCTACCAGGACGAAGCCATTCCTGGAAGGAACGCTCCAGTGGCTACAAACAACCCCAAACAATTGCAGGAGAAGAACCAGGGCCAGTTCACCTCGTTGGTCGTCCCCAGACCTACGGCTGCTCCCTGAACCTCAGAGATGCCAATGAGGCGGATACAGGGACGTACTTCTTTCAGGTGGAGAGAGGTTATTACATGAAATACAGTTACGGAAATGAGAAGTTGTTCTTGCATGTGACAAGTAGAGGAAAGTCCCAGAAAAGGAGCTCTTTCTCCTCATTCGGGGTCATGGGAAGCATTCAGGGGCCCTGGGGTGGGGCTTTGGCACAGGGAGTGCCCCCACTCCCAGAAACAGGAATCAGCCCCTTTCTCTTTTCGAGTGCTGACCCAGCCACCTGAGATCCATGTCCAGAAGAGCTGCAATCAGGTGACCCTGGAAACCTGACTTGCGCCGTATCACGGGCCGGTGAGAAGGGAACCCCACCAAATTTCTTCTGGATAAGAGAAGCCACCAATTTTACAGTCTCCGAGACCCCTCTTCCTGACCAGTCCTCAGTTCTCAGCCTTATCCCACAGCCATGTGACCATGGCAGCAACCTCACCTGTCAGGTGAAGTTCCCCCGAGCTGGTGTGACCACGGGGAGAACCGTCCAGCTCAATGTCTCTTATGAGTGGTGGATCAGGACACCCATGCCCGGGCCCCTGAGAACAATGGGTGTCAGGAGGGAAGGGAGGTCAGAATCAGGAATTCTTTTTTTTTTCTTTTAAGACAGAGTCTTGCTATGTCACCCAGGCTTGAGTGCAGTGGCGCAGTCTCTGCTCACTGCAGCCTCCACCTTCCAGGCTCAAGCGATCTTCCTGCCTCAGCCTCCCAAGTAGCAGGGACTACAGGTGGCACCACCATGTCCAGCTAATTTTTAAATTTTTGGCAGAGATGGGTTCTCACTGTGTCACCCAGGTTGGTGTTGAACTCTTAGGCTCAAGTGATCCTCCTGCCTCAGCCTCCCAAAGTGTTGGGATTACAGGCGTGCGCCACTGTGCCTGACCAGATAATGAGTTTTTTTGTTTTTTGTTTTCAGATGGAGTCTCGCTCTGTCACCCAGGCTGGAATGCAGTGACACGATCTCGGCTCACTGTGACCTCTGCCTCCTGAGTTCAGGTGATTCTTATGCCTCAGCCTCTGGAGTAGCTGGGATTACAGGCACCTGCCACCATGCCCGGCTCACCCTTGCCTGGCTCAGCTTTGAGCTCTGTCTCGATGCCTCTCCTACTTTCCACCCCTTGATCCTCCTCTTATGCATGGCGTCTCTCTTCCCACATTTACCCCATTCAGGATGCAGCACTTTCTCCAAATGTCACACTTTTCATCCACCGTACTCATGAGCCAGTGGGTGCTGTAACTTCCCTTCCTGAACTGTGTCTCCCGTCATGCCCTCCTTGCTTAGTCCCCTCTCCTCCATCAGCATAACCAGGCCCTTTGCTGTCTTTTTTTTTTTTTTTTTTGATGACGTTTCACTCTTGTCGTCCAGGCTGGAGTGCAGTGGCAGGATCTCGGCTCACTGCAACCTCCGCCTCCTTGGTTCAAGTGATTCTCCTGCCCCAGCCTTCCGAGTAGCTGGGATTACAGGAGCGTGCCACCATACCTGGCTAATTTTTGTACTTTTAGTAGAAACAGGGTTTCATCATGTTGGTCAGGGTGGTCTCGAACTCCTTGACCTCAGGTGATCCACCCGCCTTGGCCTCCCAAAGTGCTGGGGTTACATATCTGAGCCACCATACCTAGCCTGTTTGCTGTCTTGATCATTGTTCCATGCCTCTCCCCAGCCTCCCATCTTCCCTCCATGCTGTGCCCCTGATACCACAAGCCCAGAAAGACCTTCCTGCACCCAGTACCAGCCCCACCCCTTCCTGGCCCAGATTCCCGTGTGACTCCTCGGCACCCACAGTCCAAGCTCCTCAGCTGGTCATGCCTCAACACCTCCATGTCCCCTTGGAAGACTCCAGATATATGTGCAGGTCCCTTCATCTGCCAGGCTGTTTCAGAGCCTTTGCACATCCCTCGTCCTTCACTTGTGATGCCTGTCTGTCGTGTGTCAATATGACCCACTTCCCCTTCCAATCTCAGTTCAGCCTCCTTCCCTCCAGGGTCTGTCAGCTAGTGTGGACTCCGGGATTTGTGTACATAAGAGCATGAGCCAGGCCAGGCTTGGTGGCTCATGCCTGTAATCCCAGCACTTTGGGAGGCTGAGGTGGGCAGATCACGAGGTCAGGAGTTCGAGACCAACCTGACCAACATGGTGAAATCCCGTCTCTACTAAAAATACAAAAATTAACCTGGCGTGGCAGGCACGTGCCTGTAATCCCAGCTACTCAGGAGGCTGAGGCAGGAGAATCGCTTGAACCTGGGAGGTGGACCTTGCAGTGAGCCGAGATCATGCCACTGCACTCCAGCCTGGGTGACAGAGCGAGACTCCATTTCAAAAAAAAAAAAAAAGTGCATGAGTCAAACAGTCATGTGTCTTCTGTCTCATTCCGAATGGGAGGTAAGGGAGAAACTGACCTCTCAGCACCACTCTCCCTGCTTTCTCTGTTTTTTTCATCCAGCCCCAAAGACCCTGAACAATGGCACATCACTGCCTGTCCTGGGGGGAGAGTCCCTGTGGTCTGTGTGGCTGACAGCACCCCACCCCCCAACCCCGCCCGGCTGAGCTGGTCCTGAGAGGGAAGAACACTGAATTCCTCCCAGCTCTCAGCACCCGGGGGCCTGGAGCTGCCTCAGATAGGGGCTTGGACGGAGGAGAATTGACCTGTTGGGCTCACCACCCACTGCGACCTCAGCACATTTCCCTGAGCCTCTGTGCAGAGTGAGTTGTAGGACGGGTGCTGGGGCAGGCAGCCTAGTTGGGTGTTTGGGCTGTCAGAGGGGTGGAGGCCTGGGAACAGAATCTCACACTCTTCTACCCTTTCCCAGGAAGCCCCTCTGGCTGCAAATGTGTGAGTGAAAAGCAGGAGGGCTTCTGGCCCCTCGTTCTCACCTGATCAGGGGCCCTCCTGGGCAAGGACTTCCCCCCAACCCCCATGGCCTCACCTGGAGCTACTACTCCAGGTGAGCAGGCCTGCTCTTTTCTAGGGAAGCCGAGGGATTGGCCCCCAAGTTCCAGGTGGGGCTGAGCTGTCCTGTCCCGCCTGAGTTAGAATTGAAGTGGCCGATGCTAATCTGAGGCCCGTGTTGGCTCTGCAGGTGTGGAGGCCCCCAGGGGAGCAGGGCTGAGAGGCCTGACTGAGCCCCTCCTGCTCAAGACAGAACTCAGATGTGGACACCCAGCCCTGCGGGACAGACGCAGGACATCACTGTCAGCCATGGCTCAGCCCTTCTGACCATTGCAGTTGAGATGCTGCAACTTCCCAGGGAGCAATTGGGCAAACATGGGGGCCTGAGGTATTCATGGCAATGCACACAGATGATAAAACTACCTAGAAAAGCATGGAGACCATTAGCGTTAAAGTGAGGCTGGGGCTGCTTCAGGAGGAAGTGGGGTGTGGCTGACAGGAAGTGGGGTAACAAAGAGGAGATGTTGCAGTGTCCCCAGTGTTCTGTTTCTCTAAGTGTGTTCATATGTGTAAACCGCTGAGATTTTTTCTTGGGGGGAAGACATTTTTATCTATATGGCTTATATTTCTCCCAAAAATATTTCTAGAAAACTGACATCGGTCTAAGGAGGCTCCATCATACTGGATACTCCCAGTTCCTCCCAGCCCACCCACACAGTTACAAAAAATCTTCTGCTGAATTCAGGTGCATGTTTCTCCTCCCATGAAATCCTGCCCATTGTGGAGGGTGCACGCCCCGGGGCTGGTGCCACATCTCCTGTTCACCTGGACCCCTGGGAGCAGAGCCTGCAGAAGCAAATCCCTCATGTTCTGGAGTAACCAGGGAAGTGTGGCTGAGTGAGACATTGGTGGTGAAGAAACCCTTCGTGGTGCTGAGACAGCAGTGAGGAAAGGAGAAATATCTTCCCTTTTGAAATCTGCCCCTTTTCTTCCGAATTTCCTCCCTTCCAAGCCCCACAGTACAACAGTCACAGCCTCAGTTTCCCAGACCTCCTGCGAGCCAGGCTTCCCTCTGTGTCCTTGGTGTGTATCAACACACAGAATCCTCACCTCCACAGCCCAATGTCCCTCTGCTCAGTCCTCCTGAGATTGAACCCCTGACCTACAGGAGAGTGACCCCATCCTGCCTGTGCCCCCCACTGAAGCTCCTGCCGTGGACAGCTCAGACGTCAGGAGCCTCTGTGTCTCCCCTCCGCACAGTGACTCCTTGGAGACAGTGTCCAGCTCTGCTGTGTTGACCTCGTTGTGCAGAAAGGGGGTGCCCACCTCGTGCCTGCTGGGGGGGATGAGAGGCTGCCTGTTCACCCCATCTGCACCCCCATCTCTCATGGCCCCGAGTCCCACCTCTGAGCTACGCAGACATCCACAGCCTGTGACTCAGGGGTCTGGCCAGATGGGACTCATTTTCACCCTGCAGAAAATGTCACCTAAGGGGAAGGGCATTGAGAGGGAGGCAGGAGGTGGGGTGGCCCCTGCATGGGGTGGGAATCTGGGTGAGTCTGTCTCCCGCTCTGGCCTCAGGGTCCCAGGAGTGAACGTGGGGTGGTGGACGGTGGATCTCCCAGGGCTGACCTGGGCCTGACAGTGTCTGGGTGTAAAGTTCCTCCTCTGAGGAGGTCACTGTTTTGACCTCGCCCCGTCTTCCTGTGGGGCCTCCTCTAAGTCTTGAGCCCTCAGTTCCTGAGAGAAGAACCCTGAGGAACAGACGTTCCCTGGCGGCCCTGGCACCTCCAACCCCAGACATGCTGCTGCTGTTGCTGCCCCTGCTCTGGGGGAGGGAGAGGGTGGAAGGACAGAGGAGTAACTGGAAGCATTACCTGCTGACGATGCAGAGGTCCGTGACTGTGCAGGAGGGCCTGTGTGTCCACGTGCCCTGCTCCTTCTCCTACCCCGGGTATGGCTGGTCTTACTCTGACCCAGTTCATGGCTACTGGTTCCGGCAAGGGGCCAAGACAGACCGGGATGCTCCAGTGGCCACAAACAACCCAGCTCGGGCAGTGCAGGAGGAGACTCAGGACCGATTCCACCTCCTTGGGGACCCACATACCAAGAATTGCACCCTGAACATCAGAGATGCCAGAAAGAGTGATGCGGGGACATACTTCTTTCGTGTGGAGAGAGGAAATATAAAATGGAATTATATATCTGACCAGCTCTCTGTGCATGTGACAGGTAAGGCATGGGCTCCAGGAAAGGCCACAGGGAAAGGTCATGGGGGCGGCAGGGAAAGGCTGGGATGGGGCCCCTGCTCCAGGAGAGGGCTGAGGGTGAAGTGAGTTGGCTCAGGGCAGGAGCTGGACCAGAGCCTGAGCTTCCCCCAGGGCTGAACCATGGATCCTCTGACCTGATCCTGATTCCCCCTCTCTTCACCAGCCTTGACCCACAGGCCCAACATCCTCATCCCAGGCACCATGGAGTCTGGCTGCCCCCAGAATCTAACCTGCTCTGTGCCCTGGGCCTGTGAGCAGGGGACGCCCCCTATGATCTCCTGGACGGGGACCTCCATGTCCCCCTTGGACCCCTCCACCACCCGCTCCTCGGTGCTCACCCTCATCCCACAGCCCCAGGACCATGGCACCAGCCTCACCTGTCAGGTGACCTTCCCTGGGGCCGGCGTGACCACGAACAAGACCGTCCATCTCAACGTGTCCTGTGAGTGCTGGGCTGGGACGCCTGGGTCCCTGATGGGGTGAGTGTCAAGCCCGGACACTGGGTGCTGGGTCCCGGAATCTGGGCTGGTTGTGGGGTCAGGAGGACAGTGGCTCCGCCTTCCCTGTTTATGCGGCTCCTGGGGACAGACAGGGCTAGTGTTCGCAGCCCTCACAGTGATGCGTGTCTCCATGTCTTTCTGTCCCAGACCCCCCTCAGAACTTGACCATGACTGTCTTCCAAGGAGACGGCACAGGTAGGATGGAGCTCCCTCCCTGGGGCTGGGGGTGCAGGGCCTTCAGGTCAGGATGAGGCTGGGTTATTCCTCAACCTGGACTCACTTTGGCAAACAGGGATGTCCTTGTGGGTGAACTCAGGGCCCCTCTGTATCCTTAGGCCCCAAGGCCACCTGTTCCCATCCTCCCATCACCTCCCTTGGACTCCCCCACACACCCCCCCTTGGCCTCAAACAATAAGAGGGTGGCATTCACACAGCACGACCAGGCTTTGAGGTTCCTTCTCATGTATCTCCTGAATACATCTCCACCCTTATCTGTTTATTTATGATAGTTCTGATCTAAATACTTCTGGACAGGTGATAAATGTCCATGGGCAAAAATTCAAATTGCAGAGCAGAGGCTCTCCTCCGATGCCTGCCCCCCTCCCCAGAACCAACCACTGTCCATCCAGGCTGCTCTGAGTCTTGGTTTGTGCACCTGGAGGATCTCAGAGGTGGTTTGACATCCGTAGCGAGACTGTCCGCACCCTCCTCTAGGGCTGTGTGTGATTCCGCTGCATGGATGGACTCTGATTTTGTGGCATCTCCTAATGGAAGATCATGGCACTAATTTTATCCTACTACAGAACACTGCAATGAACAATCTTGTATCTACTTTCACAGGAATATCTAAGTCTGTGGGTTAAGTTCCTAAAAGCAAAATATAGCTACGTTGTATGTTCTTTCTTACTTTGAAAGATAAGCCCAAACTGTTCTCGATGAAGCGGGGAGAAGTTTATATTCCCAGCAGTGAGTGGTGAAAGTGTGTGCTTCCAGAACTTCAGTCTATGTCTGTGTGTCAGATGCTGTCATCAGTCTCTTTCTGTTTCCTTCCTTTTTCTTCAGATCTATGTATCTCTCTGACCCTCTGTCTCTTTTTCTACAGTATCCACAGTCCCGGGAAATGGCTCATCTCTGTCAGTCCCAGAGGGCCAGTCTCTGCGCCTGGTCTGTGCGGTTGACAGCAATCCACCTGCCAGGCTGAGCCTGAGCTGGAGAAGCCTGACCCTGTGCCCCTCACAGCCCTCAAACCCGGGGGTGCTGGAGCTGCCTTGGGTGCACCTGAGGGATGAAGAGGAATTCACCTGCAGAGCTCAGAACCCTCTGGGCTCTCAGCAGGTCTCCCTGAACGTCTCCCTGCAGAGTGAGTGCGCCGGTATTCTGGGGAGGGGCTGGAGGAGAACACACCTGTTTCACCCTCAGTGACCGCTGAGCCTGGACCTCCAGAGAGGAGCTCCGCTCTGGTCTGTGCTCAGCTGTGAGGTCTGGAACTTCTCTGGGACCCACAGCACCACTGTCCTCTTCCTGCCAGGGAAGGGTTGTAGGGTGGGGAGATGGCAGGAGTGGATCTCAGAGGGGAGAGGATGGGGCCTGGCCAGGTGTGTTTAGGGAGACAAGCGCCTTTCTTTGCAGGGCTGAACTGGAGTCACACAACTGAGATACTTGCTTTGAGCATCAAATTAAAAAAAAGAAAAAGCCCAGCAAGTCAGCAATCAGATGAAATCATACTGCAATGCAATAATCTTTTAAAAACAGTAAAAATTGAATGCAAAACAAATTCATTAATAGATCAAATATTAACATTGTGAAAAAAAAAAAGGAATGGCCGCACTTGCACGCCTCACTGGCCTCAGGAAGAGTCTCTCCATGTCCTGCTCTCTCTCATTCCTGTTCTTTGTGTCTGGGAAGGGGAAGTGGAAATAGAAGTCTAGGACCCTACAGGAAGTGGGAGAAGAGACCCAATTCTCTATGATATATCACAAAAATAACTCCAATCTGTCAACAGGCAAAGCCACATCAGGAGTGACTCAGGGGGCGGTCGGGGGAGCTGGAGCCACAGCCCTGGTCTTCCTGTCCTTCTGCATCATCTTCGTTGTGTAAGCATGGACCCTAGGGAGGGAGGGAGAGCCCTGGGGGAGGACAGGCTGGAAGCTGGATCCCTGAAGCCAGAGCTGGAGGGACCTGGATGGGTGAAGAGCTTGGGGCAAGAAGGGGGTCGCAGGTGCATGGTGAGAATTCCATGTGGGCCTGTGTTTGAGGAGCTTTGAGTCTGTGGCAAACCTTGGTATCCACTGTCCAGGAGAAGAGAGCCTCTGTTCTCAACCTTGGGGTCTCTAAGACTGGACCACTGCTCTTCCACCTCAGTCACCCCTGCAGTCCCTTAATAGGAAACACATGGGGGTACCTGATCTGCCCACTGCACCCCGATCTGACCACACTGAAAGGCTCTCTGGTCTCTTTACTTAGAGTGAGGTCCTGCAGGAAGAAATCGGCAAGGCCAGCAGCGGGCGTGGGGGATACGGGCATAGAGGATGCAAACACCGTCAGGGGCTCAGCCTCTCAGGTGAGTGATGTGGACTCTCCACAGCCAGCATCCAGCCTGGACACCTCCCACAGGATGACCCCCAGGACTAATCAGCTGGGCGTAGCCAAAGTTACCTCCTCTCTGTTCTTCCTTTCTTCTCTGTAGCCCCAAATCACAATGTTTGGTTGGTTTCCTCCCCTAAGAACAGCTTTTATTATCTCTGCTCCCTATCCTGACCCTTCACTCCTGAGGCCTGAGGATCTCTGTCTTTTGCTGCCTCACCTCCCTGCCTGTCTCCCCTCCTTTCCTGCCTGGGGGGACTGTCCAGAAGGCATCATCGTCCAGTTCCTCTGCATTTGAACAGCTGCTCTCCCACCCCTCAATACCGTTTAGAGCAGAAGCCAGCAAATACTATCTGTAAGGGATAGATAGAAACTATTTTCGGCTTCATGGGCCACACAGTCTCATTGCAGCTCCTCAAATCTGCTGTTGTAGCAAGAAAGATGCCATATACCCTGTGTAAAGAAATGAGTATGGCTGTGTGCCAATAAAACTTTATTCACAAACATAAAGAGTGGGCTGGATATGACTCAGATACTGTAGTTTGACAACCCCTGGTCTAGAGTAAAAATCCCAAACTCTATAGCCTGCAGCAGTGCACATTCTGACTTTTTTTGTTTTTTTTCTTTTTTGAGACGGAGTCTTGTTCTGTCGCCCAGGCTGGAGTGCAGTGGTGCGATCTCTGCTCACTGCAAGCTCCGCCTCCCAGGTTCAAGCCATTCTCCTGCCTTAGCGTCTGGAGTAGCTGGGACTACAGGCGCCTGCCATCACGCCCGGCTAATTTTTTTGTATTTTAGTAGAGACGGGGTTTCACCGTGTTAGCCAGGATAGTCTCAATCTCCTGACCTCGTGATCCGCCCACCTTGGCCTCCCGAAGTGCTGGGATTACAGGCGTGAGCCACTGTGACCAGCCACATTCTGACCTTTTAAGCACCTACCTCTCCACTAGGACAAGAACAAGGGTGAAGTGAGTGAGGCTTTTGCCTCAAGTGCATTTTTTCATTTGTTTGTTTTTGTTTTTTGAGACGGAGTCTCGCTCTGTCACCCAGGCTGTAGTGCAGTGGCACAATCTTGGCTCACTGCAACCTCTGCCTCCTAGGTTCAAGCGATTCTCCTGCCTCAGCCTCCTGAGTAGCTGGGATTAAAGGTGCCCACCACCACACCTGGCTAATTTTGTATTTTTAGTAGAGACAGGGTTTCACCATGTTGGCGAGGCTGGTCTCGAACTCCTGACCTCAGGTGATCCGCCCGCCTCAGCCTCCCAAAGTGCTGGGATTACAGGTGTGAGCCACTGCGCCCCATCCTCACCGTCTGCTCTGACTCCCTTCTCTCTCCCACGTCTCAGGGACCCCTGACTGAACCTTGGGCAGAAGACAGTCCCCCAGACCAGCCTCCCCCAGCTTCTGCCCGCTCCTCAGTGGGGGAAGGAGAGCTCCAGTATGCAACCCTCAGCTTCCAGACGGTGAAGCCTCGGGACTCACAGGGACGGGAGGCCACTGACACCGAGTACTCGGAGATAAAGATCCACAGATGAGAAACTGCAGAGATGAGAAACTGCAGAGATTCAGCCTGATTGAGGGATCGCAGCCCCTCCAGGCAAGGGAGAAGTCAGAGGCTGATTGTTGTAGAATTAATAGCCCTCAATGTGATGAGCTATGAGGATCTATGATAACACTATGAACTATGTGCACAGTGAAAAGCACACAGGCTTTGGAGTCAAAGTATCTCAAACCTGAATCCACACTGTGCCCTCCCTTTTATTTTTTTAACTAAAAGACAGACAAATTCCTACCTCTCTGTACCTTGGTTTCCTGCTCTGTAAAACAGGAATGAGAAGCCCTACTTGCAAGGTTGCGGTGACCATTCCAGGAGTCACATCCCAGCAGAGCTCCTGGCACAGGTGTATGCTGAGCACTGATGGATCACTGTGCTTTGAACACAAAGGTCCTGCTGGGAACCTTTCCTGATTCTGGTGGCAACTGGTACTTATATGTCTGTGTCACTTGCCTGCAAAATAGCGATTCTGCAACTTTCCAGGAAATGACCTCAGCCTGCAAATCAGGTCTAGGTAGCATCTGGATCCTGCCCACCTCTTCAGCCTCATCTCCCCACCCTGTGACTGCTAGGCCACCTTGCTCTCTGCAGTCTATGTATTGTGCACAGTCCAGTGGGAGTCTTTAGGACACACTGAGCTCTCTCTGCGCTGCTCACAGCCCATCCATGGCTCCTGGATCCTGAACCTCCCATCACATCCTCTTCGTGACATCACTCTCCCACCTCAGTCCACTCCTCCATCTTCACCACTTAACCCACTGGTCCCTCTGGTCTTTTCCAAATCATTTGCAACATGCCCTGTTGGTTCATACCTCAGTCCTTGCACACTGGGGACCCTCCTCCTGGGCCTTCTTCTGTCTCTGTCTTTGAAAATGGAGTTCAAGGATTGGACTTCTGGGTTGAGCTGAGGGAGACCCTGAAGCAGCAGCTCGTGATCTCCCTCCTCTAAAGCCAAACCCAAGGAATGAGAAACTTTTCCAAAGGGTCACAGGATCATCTGTCAAATTAAACAACATGATCCAAAAAAATTTACCTACATGCAGCACCCGAACGAGGAAAGGAACATCTCACAACAATCACTTTATGCAGTAGCCCTGATAGGAAGAAATCAAAGGACTGGAGGAAGCACTAAAACTTCCCTAAATCTAGACTCTTGCCCATTTATGGCAGCATCAAAAAACCGTAAAGTACCAAGGAATAATTTTTTAAAAATCATGGCCGGGCGCAGTGTCTCACGCCTGTAATTCCAGCACTTTGGGAGGCCGAGGCGGGTGGATCACGAGGTCAGGAGATCGAGACCATCCTGGCTAACTCGGTGAAACCCCATCTCTACTAAAAATACAAAAATTAGCCGAGTGTGGTGGTGGGTGCCTGTAGTCCCAGCTACTCGGGAAGCTGAGGCAGGACAATGGCATGAACCCGGGTGGTGCAGCTTGCAGTGAGCCGAGATCGTGCCACTGCACTCCAGCCTGGGAGACAGAGTGAGACTCCGTCTCAAAAAAAAAAAAAAATAAATAAAATAAATAAATAAATAAATAAAAAATCATATCTGAGCTGGGCGTGGTGGCTCACGCCCGTCATCCCAACACTTTGGGAGGCTGGGGAGGGCGAATCACTTCAGGTCAGGGGTTCAAGACCAGCCTGGCCAACATGGTGAAACCCCATCTCTACTAAAAATACAAAAATTAGCCAGGCGAGGTGGCGTATGCCTGTAGTCCCTGCTACTTGGGAGGCTGAGGCAGGAGAATTGCTTGAACCCAGGAGGCGGAGGTTGCAGTGAGCTGAGATTGTGCCATTGCACTCTAGCCTGGGCGACAGAGCAAGCAAGAGTCTGTCTCAAAAAAAAAAAAAAAAAAAAAAAAAATCCTATGCTATGGTTTGGATATGGTTTGTTTGGCCCTGCCACGCCTCCTGTTGAT
Source organism: Pongo pygmaeus (assembly GCF_028885625.2). NCBI lineage: Eukaryota > Metazoa > Chordata > Mammalia > Primates > Hominidae > Pongo > Pongo pygmaeus. The sequence continues at coordinate 57,243,969 of NC_072393.2, forward strand.
ATTTGACGCCCAGTGTTGGAGGTGGGGCCAAATGGGAGATGTTCAGGTCCCGGGACTGGATCCCTCATGAATGGCTTGGTGCTGTCTTCAAGGTAATGAGAGAGTTCTCACTCTGTTACTTCCTGTGAGAGTTTCTCCAAGAGCTGGGTGTTAAAAAGACATTGGCACCTCCCCTCCCCAGCCCGTGCTTCCTCTCTTGCCATATTGTCTGCACATGCAGACTTCCTTTTGCCTTCCACCATGAGTGGAAGCTTCCTGAGACCCTCACCAGAAGCAAAGGCTGGTGCCAAGCATTTTATATATGGTGCAGAACCGTGAGCCAAATAAACTGTGGGGGGTGCACGGCAATATATTCAAGCTTATGTACAAGGCATTTGAGGTCGAGGCATGGAAAAATACTGAGGCATTGTGTGCATGTTGTTTGTGCACGAGATTGAAACTCCTTGACCCTGAAAATAGGGCAAGGAACGGAATGTGCGATAAGGAGCGCTGAAAACAGCCTCCTGAGACTGTAGTCTGAGTGTTTTTACAAGGCCGTATGTGTCTCATGACCCGACCGCAAAAGGCCAGCTGGTGGACATTTTGGTTTAACAAGCCCTTTCAATAAATACTTGGCGGACGGATTCTGGGGCGGCACTCTTTCAGAGATGCTGCTGCCGCGTCCCGCTCGGCTGGAATTGTCTGAGTACTTCATTCTTGGCGTTCACTGCAGCTACAGGCTGTATAAACCTCTTTTCTTTATAAATTACCCAGCCTTAGATATTACTCTATAGCAACACAAATGAACTAAGATAACACGGAATGCTTCTGTACTGATAAATATAGAACATTTTTGAGAGACTTAAGGAAGGCCCAAATGAAGGAAGAAATATATCACGTTCATGGATTGGAAGACAAAAATGGGTAAAATGTCAGTTGTCTGCATATTGATTTAGGTAATCCCAGTCAAAATTCCTATATATATATATATATCTATATATAAAATATATGTATATGTGTATATGTATGTACTTAATTATAGATGAGTGTATATGTACGTATATTGTAAATATAAGTTTATATATATACACATATATAGTTATAAATTGATAAATTGGTTCTAAAATTTATATAAACACATAAAGGCCTAGAATAACCAAATCATTGTGATAAGAAACACATTTAGAGAAGGCAGATTTTAACACTAGAGTAATACAGAGAGTGTGGTGTGGACTAGAGTACAGTCTACAAATGGACCCACACATATACAGTCAATTGAATAGCATCAAGTCTATTCAATTGGGACAGGAAAGACTTTTAATAAATGTTGGTGGGTGGTCGGGCGCGGTGGCTCACGCCTGTAATCCCAGCACTTTGGGAGGCTGAGGTGGGTGGATCACTTGAGGTCAGGAGTTCAAGACCAGCCTGGATAACATGGTGAAACACCATCTCTACCAAAAATACAAAAAAAAAAAAAAAATAAAAAAAAAAATTAGCTGGGTGTGGTGGCAGGCACCTGTAATCCCAGGTACCAAGGAGGCCGAAGCAGAATTGCTTGAACCCAGGAAGCAGAGGTTGCAGTGAGCCAAGATTGTGCCACTGTACTCCAGCCTGGCGACAGAGTGAGACCCCATCTTGAAAATAAATAAATAAATAAAAAATAAATGTTAGCGGAAGAAGTGAAATTAGGGTTGGTAAAAATGAGTGTTGAGCCGTTTCTCACATCACACGCAACAAATTAGCCTGAAGCGAATCATAAACCTAAAAGTAAAAGTGGAGACTATAATGTTTGTACAACTGTGCTGTTTGATATGGTAACCACTAGCCACATGTGGCTACTGAGCACTTGAAATGTCCTACATTTAGTGAGAAAATAATATAAAAATCTAAGTAATTAATATTTAAAATTGATTACATGTTTCCATGTAACGGCATAATACTCATCAATATATAATAACAAACGATATATAATACACGCAACAGCTTGAATAAATTTTGAAAACATCTTGAGTCAAAGAAGTCATATGCAAAATAATACATGCTCTGTAGTTTCACTCATATGAAGTTCGAGAACAGGCCAAACTAATCTACAAAGACAGAAATTCGTAACAGTCACTGCCTCAGGTTGGGAGTGGGATTTGGGGATTAACGTGAATGGCACACAGGGGAACTTTCTGGGGTCCTGGGAATTTTATTTCTTTTCTTTTCTTTTTTTTTTGAGAAGGAGTCTAGCTTTGTTGCCAGGCTGGAGTGCAGTGGCTCACTGCAACCTCCGCCTCCAGGGTTCAAGCGATTCTCCTGCCTCAGCCTCCTTAGTAGCTGGGATTACAGGTGCGGGCCACCATGCCCAGCTAATTTTTGTATTTTCAATAGAGATGGGGTTTCACCACGTTGGCCAGGATGGTCTTGATATCTTGACCCTGTGATCCACCCACCTCTGCCTCCCAAAGTGTTGGGATTACGGGCGTGAGCCACCGTGCCCAGCCAGTCCTAGGAATAGTCTATGTCTTAACTGGGATAGTGATTACGTGGTTATGTATTTATCAAAACACATTGAATCACGCGAATAAAATCTATGTATTTCACTGTATGTAAATTTACCTTTCATGAAAGAGAAATTAAAAACTCTTAAATGATGAAAGGTTTTGGTTTCCTCTTTTTTATTAGACTAGCTAGTGATCTATCAATCTTATTTGTTCTTTCAAAGAACCAACTTTGGGGTATACTGATCTTTTGTATGAATTTTTATATCTCAATTTTATTCATTTCAGCTCTGATTTTGGTTATTTGTTTTATTCTGCTAGCTTTGGGGTTGACTTGCTCTTGTTTTTCTAATTCCTCTAGGTGTAATGTTAAGTTGCTAATTTGGAATCTTTCTAACTTTTTGATGTGGGTATTCTGGTACATTGCATCTTTGCTTTCCTGGATGCTAGGACCAAACTGGACTAGAGTAGATTATGTGGTTCCTTCTGTCCCAAAGAAAGATGCATTTTTAACTCAGGAGCTACATCAGCCCCATCTGGCTACATTAAGCATCCCAGTCTCCTCTGCGTCTCATGCTGGACTCTATGCAAAAGGGACAGCCAGTGAAAGCATTATTGATATGTCAATACTGAGATGTGAGAATTTGGTTCTGTCATTATGTTGTTAGCTGGTTGTTATGTAGACGGGATTGTATAGTTGCTTCATAATGTCAGTGGGCTATATACTTAACCACTTAACACCACTTTCTGTGGTGGCATGTAACATTCTTTCACTTCTGTGTTTGGCACTCCCTTAAGGACCTCTTATAAGTCAGGTCCGGTGGTGATGATTTTTTTTAGTTTTTGTTTGTCTGAAAGGGATTTTATTTATCCTTTGTTTATGAAGCTTAGTTTGGCAGGGTATGAAATTCTTGGCTGGAATTTGTTTTCTTTAAGAATGCTGAATATAGGTCCCGAATGTCTTTGGCTTATATGATTTCTGCTGAAAGCTCTTCTGTTAGCCTGATGGGGTTCCCTTTGTACATGACCTGCCTCTTCCTTTTAGCTGCATTGAATATTTTTTTCTTTCATGTGAACCTTAGAAAATCTAATGACTATGTGTCTTGGGGATGGTAATCTTGTACAGTATCTTCCTGGGGTTCTCTGAATTTCCTGAATTTATATGTCAACCTCTCTAGCAAGGTTGGGGAAATTTTTGTGGATGATATCCTCAAATATGTTTTACAAGTTGCTGCGTCTCTCTTTTTCCAGGATTCCAGTGGGCCGTAGGTTTGGTCTCTTTATATAATCCCATATTTCTTGGAGGTTTTTGTCATTTTTTTAAATGCTTTTTTTTTTAAATTTTTGTCTGATTGGGTTGATTCAGAGAACTGGTCTTTGAGCTCTGAGATTCTTTTCTCAGCTTAATCTATTCTGATGTTAATACTTCTGCTTGTATTATGAAATTTTTGCAGTTTTTCAGCTCTAACAGATCAGTTTGGTTTTCTCTTAAAATGATTATTTTATCTTTCAGATCTTGAATCATTTTATTGGATTTCCTACATTCCTTGGACTGGGTTTCGAGTTTCTCCTGAATCTCGGTGATCTTTGTTGCCATCCAGATTCTGAATTCTATGTCTGTCATTTCAGTCATTTCAGACTCATTAAGAACATTGCTGGGGAGATAGTGTGGTCACTTGAAGGTAAAATACTCTGGCTTTTGGATGTGTCAGATTTCTTTCACTGGTTCTTTCTCATCTGTGTGGGCTGATGTTCCTTTAATCTTTGAAGTTGCTGTTCTTTGGATAGGGCTCTTTGCTTTTATATTCTCTGATGCCCTTGAGGGTTTCACAGTGGTATAAATTGGGCTTAGACAACTGCATTTGTTTCTGGATGATTTCAAGAGGCCCAGGCTCAACTCAGCACTTCTGAGCTGCATGCTCTAACCACGGGGACCTGGGACCTGGCCCATGGCTTTTTTTTTTTTCTGGCCCCTCAAGGTTAAGCACCTCCTATGCTGGAACGGCCAAGGTGTTCCGGGTCCACTGGCAACAACGCTCCAATAGGGGTTGCTGACAAAGCATTTTGTCAGGGTGGCCATGGGTGATGGGAGTTCCTGCACGTGGTGTACATCAGCTGCAGGGTGGCTGTGGGTCTTGCAAATCTGCTTGCTAATGTTATGCCTAAGATCACGTTATAAAAGACTAACTTGTGCCTCATTCTCTTTCTCGCTGTCTCTTGCTTTCTCACTTTGATGAAGCTGGAGGGCATGTTGTGAGCTACCTATGGAGAAGCCCATAGTTTCATAACAAAGCTGATTGAGTAGCAAATGTTATTTTCCAGGCAAAAAAATTAAGTGGTAAGTTCTTCTGAATATGCAAGGCAGAAATAATTCCAGTGTTTCATAAACTCTTTCAAGTATGAAAGACACATTGGCTGGGGTGACTCTGGGGAGTTTTTTGCTTTCTCTGTTCCTCACTGAGATCCATGGAAGGGAAGGGAAAAACACTCGTCTCCAAAAACCTCCCACCTCTGGCACCCATAAGTCTGAAGTTGCACTTATGTGAGTAATTACCACTTTGCCCCTACCCACTGGCTTCCTGTTGGGGTTACTCTTGTTTTTCCAAGCCAGTTCTTCCCACGCTGAGGGAGCTTGTGATGAGACAGCCCCAGGAAAGTGCCTGACACATATTCCCTGGGCTGCCCCTTCCCTTCAACATGCTTCCTGAGTGAGCACATCCACCCTGTGGCTCAGCTGTGAGCCCCGCCCTGATGTCTCCCCCACTTTCTGCCCCTTGAGCCTCTTCCTGGACATGGTATCTCCATCCCCCACCCCACCCCCTCTTCAGTTATCCCAGTCAGGACCCAGGACTTATTCCAGTTGCCTCCTGTTTTCAACCACCCCACTCATGAGTCAGGGTTTCCTGTAAACTTCACTTCCCCAAAAATGTCTGCCATCATGCCCTTCCTCCTGCCTCCATTCCCTGTCTCCTCCCCTCTATCTGCATGGCCAGGCCCTTTTCGGTCTTGACCATTGCTCCACTTCCCACCCAACATCGCGGTCTGCAGCCTCTCGCCTCCATGCTGTGGCCCTCGCAGCACAAGTCCTGAAAAATTTTCCTGCAGCCAGAGCTGACACTGCCTCTTCCCTGCTCAGGGCCCTCTCTGGTTTCCTGGAACCCTCAGTCCAAGCTGCTCAGCTGATCATGTCCCAGCACCTCCAATTTCCCCCTGGAAGACCCCACACATATTTGCAGGGCCCTTCATCTGCCAGGCTGTCTCATGGCCTGTGCTTTTTCCCCTCCACCTGAGGTGCCCTTAGCCACCTGTTAATATGACCAACTTCCCCACTAGTCTCAGCTCAGCCTCTTTCTCTGCGGGGTCTTTCCGCTTTTTGAACTCCTGGATTTGCATTCATGAGTATGTGTCACACAGTCAGGTGTCTCCTCTTTCTGTTTGTGTGGGGTTGTGGGAGAGACAGCCTCTCAGCTCCACCCTCCCCGCTCTCACTGTCTTCTTCACTCAGCCCTGAAGACCCTGAGCAATGGCACCTCGCTTCCTGGCCTGGAGGGTCAGTCCCTGGGCCTGGTCTGTGTGACTGACAGCAACTCTCCTGCCTCACTGAGCTCGTCTCAGGAGGGAAGAACACTGAATCTCTCCCAGCTCTCAGCAACTGGGATCCTGGAGCTGCCCCAGAAAGGGACTGGAGGTGAAGGGGACCTCACCTGTGAGGCTCAGCACCCGCTGGGCTCCCAGCACATTTCCCTGAGCCTCTCTGTGCAGAGGGAGCTGCCGGACGGGTGCTGGGGCAGGCAGCCTGGTCAGGTGTTGGGCTGTGAGAGGGGCCTAGACCTAGGAACCTCACCCTCTTCTCCCCACTCCCAGGAAGCCCCTCTGGGTGCAGATGTGCAAGTGAAGATCAGGAGGGCTCCCAGCCCCTGGTTCTCACCTAATCAAGGGGCCCTCATGGGCACCGGTTTCTCCTTCACCTATGGCCTCACCTGGGGCTACTACTCCAGGTGAGCAGGCCTGCTCTTTTCTAGGGAAGCCGAGGGATTGGCCCCCGAGTTCCAGATGGGGCTGAGCTGTCCTGTCCCACCTGAGTTAGAATTGAAGTGGCCGATGCTAATCTGAGGCCCGTGTTGGCTCTGCAGGTGTGGAGGCCCCCAGGGGAGCAGGGCTGAGAGGCCTGACTGAGCCCCTCCTGCTCAAGACAGAACTCAGATGTGGACACCCAGCCCTGCGGGACAGACGCAGGACATCACTGTCAGCCATGGCTCAGCCCTTCTGACCACTGAGATGCTGCAACTTCCCCTCCTGGGAGGGAGCGATTGGGCAAACACTTACCCTTTGCTGGAAATCTCAAGGCACAGCACGGGTGCTCACAATCTGAATACAGAATGAATGAATGAATGAATAAATGAATGAATGAATGAATGAAATGTCTTTCCTTATCTCATGTGAGAGACTTGACAGTTCTTTCACTCTCCGAGTAACATCAGCTTCCCCTGTCCCAGCCCAGCCTGTCCTGGGCAGACAAGATTAATTAAGTGGCTCCTGGGCAGACATTGGTGCAGGAGACAGGGCCCAGGAGACCTGTGTGATTTGGGCAATTCACTTCCTATCTCTGTCCATTCAGGCTGCTACAACAAAATACCATAAACTGGCCGGTTTATAAAGAACAGAAATTCATTTCTCACAGTTCTGGAGACTGAGAAGTCCAAGACCAAGGTGCCAGCAGGTTTGGTGTCTGGAGACAGTTTGCTTCCTCATAGATGGTGCCTTTTCCTTATGTTCTCATGTGGTGGAAGGGCTGTGCAAGTTCCCTTGGGTCTCTCAGATGAGGGAACTAATCCCATTAGACTAATCCCAGAGTCCTCATAGCTTAATCGCCTCCCAAAACATTATACCTTCTAATACTATCACATGGGGATTCAAATTTCAACAAATGACTTTTGAGGTGACATATTTAGACCATAGCACTTGTCACTGTGGACCTTGATGTCTTCCCCTCCGAACTGTGGAAGTGGGAGTAGAGGGCTTGTCAGCTCCCCTGGGTCATACGTGGTTCACAAGTTCCTCCTTTCCACAGATTCTGTGGCTTCCTTAAGTCTCTCCTTCCCATTTTTTTTTGTGATTTTAATTGCAAACTGGGGACTGTGGGAAAGAGATGGGCCACGGTCTAGCCCTTCTGAGGCAGGAGGAGCATAGACAAATGAGGCAGGAGCATAGCAAAGAGAATTAAAAGTTGGATAAAGGGCAGAATAAGTAAAAGCAGAGAGCAGAAGCAAGGTGAGGGGACGAGTGAGCAAGAAGCAAGAGGCAAAAGTTGAGCAGCCAAAACAAAAAGTAAGATAGAGAAGTGAGCAAGGACCCCCGTGGCCAGCAGGATCTGGACCAAACCAGCAAGGGGCAGTTCTTCAGAGCTATGCATGTGCATTAGAGAGAAAAAGTATCCTTAACATGACCGTGTATGATAATCAGCTCATTAAAGTTCATGCATATAGACTGCATATTATCCACGTACTTAAAATTATGGGATGGGTCAAAGTAACTAAGCAACACACCTAACCATCAAAAAGGCAGACACTGGCCAGGCGCAGTAGCTTATGCCTGTAATCCCAGCACTTTGGGAGGCCAAGTGGGCAGATCATTTGAGGTCAGGAATTCGGGACCAGCCTGGCCAACCTGGTGAAACCCCATCTCTACTAAAAATACAAAAATTAGCCAGGCGTAGTGGCGGGCACCTGTAGTCCCAGCTACTAGGGAGGCTGAGGCAGAAGAATCGCTTGAACCCAGAAGGTTGGGGTTGCAGTGAGCCAAGATCGTGCCACTGCATTCAAGCTTGGGTGACAGAGTGAGACTCTGTCCCCACCTCACCGCCACCCCTTCCCCCCAAAAAAAGGCAGACACTGGCTAGAGATTTAGCAGCCTTGAGAAGCGAAGAAAAACAAACAAACAAACATAAAAAGACCCAAAGTAATGCTGATCTCACCTCATAGAGATCAATTCGCTCTCCCTCTCCAAGAGTGTGATACTGTGCTTAATAAACTGCTGCTGCTTGCTTTGCTGTCTGTATGTGTCTCATCCAGTTCTTTGTTTAAGACACCAAGAACCTGGAACTGCATGGCACCATCCAGTAACACTTCTGCCCACTGAGATGCTGCAAATGTCCTTTTGGGGAAAGAGTGACTGGGCAAGGAGGGGGAGCCCAGGAGGCAGATTGGTCTGCAGGATGAGACACTAGCTGCAAATGCAGGGATTGGAGGTGAGGGCGGGGAGTGGCTATGGATGCCCAAACCCAGCATCTTCCTCTCTGAATCGTCACAGCCAAATGATCTACTCTAGGTTATGGACAATTAGGGGACAATGTGGGCTGAGCAGATCAATGCAGTTGTATGGAGGAAAACAGACTGGGATTTTCTATGTATACAACGTCTTCAGGAACACCTATGCGAAGTTAGAATTTTCAAGGCAGCATGTGGCGATGATAAAACTACATAGAACAGCAGGAAGACTATTATTAAAGTGAGGCTAGGGGCTCCTTCAGGAGGGAGCAGGAGCATGGCCAATAGGAAAGGGGAATGTAAGGGTGAATGAATGAATAAAATCTCTTTCTTCATTTCAAGGGAGAGACTTGACAATTCTTTTGTGATGTTCTAGTTCTTGAAGGGTGCTTATTTTGTATGAATCACTGAATTGCTTTTTAGGGGACACTTTTATGTACATGTCTTGTATTTCCCCCCGCAAAAAAACTATTTCAAGAAAAGCTGGCCTGGATCTAAGGGGGCTGCAGCTTGCAGGATTTTTCCCACTTCCTCCCAGCCCAGTCACACAGTTTAAAATAATCTTCTGTTGAAGTCAGGTGCGCGTTTCTTCTCTCAGAAAATCCCGCCCATCACTGAGGGTGGATGCCCCGGGGCTGATGTCTGTGCTCCATGTCTCCTGTTCACCTGAACCCCTAGGAGCAGTTCCCGCAGGAGCAAAGCCCCGGGGCCGGCAGACCCCTCACACTCTGCAGTAACCAGGCCTCATGAGATAGCGGTGGTGAAGGGAAATGTCCTTGTGCTCAGAGAGCTGTCAGAATGGGAGAAGTGTCTGCTCTTTTCATATTAATCCTTTCCCTTATGACTTTCCCGTCTTCCAAGCCCCACAATACAACAATCACAGCCTCAGCTTCCCCGGCCTCCTGCAGGCTGGGCTCCCCTCCATGTCCTTGGCGTGTATCAACAGGCGGAATCCTCACCTCCACAGCCCCATGTCCGTCTGCTTGGTCCTCCTGAGACTGAACCCCCGACCTAGGGGAGGGTGACCCCATCCTGCCTGTGCCCCCCACTGAAGCTCCTGCTGTGGGGAGCTCAAACGTCAGGAGCCTCAGTGTCTCCCCACTGCACAGTGACTCCTTGGGGACAGTGTCCGGCTCTGCGGTGTTGACCTCATTGTGCAGAAAGGGGGTGCCCACCTCGTGGCTGCTGAGGGAGGGATGAGAGGCTGCCTGTTCACCCCACCTGCACCCCTGTCTCTCATGGCCCCGAGTCCCACTTCTGAGCTACGCAGACATCCACAGCCTGTGACTCAGGGGTCTGGGCAGATGGGACTTATTTTCACCCTGCAGAAAATATCACCTAAAGGGAAAGGCATTGAGAGGGAGGCAGGAGGTGGGGTGGGCCCTGCAATGGGGTGGTAATCTGGGTGATTCTGTCTCCCGCTCTGGCCTCAAGGACCCAGGAGTGAACGTAGGGTGGTGGATGGTGGATCTCCCAGGGCTGACCCAGCCCTGACAGTGTCTGTGTGTGAAGTTCCTCTTCTAAGGAGGTCACTGTTTTGACCTCACCACTGACTTCCTGTGGGGCCTCTTCTAAGTCTTGAGCCCTTAGTTCCTGAGAGAAGAACCCTGAGGAGCAGACGTTCTCTGGCGGCCCTGGCACCTCCAACCCCAGATATGCTGCTGCTGCTGCTGCTGTTTCTGCCCCTGCTCTGGGGGAGGGAGAGGGTGGAAGGACAGAAGAATAACCGGAAGGATTACTCGCTGATGATGCAGAGTTCTGTGACGGTGCAAGAGGGCCTGTGTGTCCATGTGCAGTGCTCCTTCTCCTACCCAGTGGACAGCCAGACTGACTCTGACCCAGTTCATGGCTACTGGTTCCGGGCAGGGGATGATATAAGCTGGAAGGCTCCAGTGGCCACAAACAACCCAGCTCAGGCAGTGCGGGAGGAAACTCGGGACCGATTCCACCTCCTTGGGGACCCACAGACCAAGAATTGCACCCTGAGCATCAGAGATGCCAGAATGAGTGATGCAGGGAGATACTTCTTTCGTATGGAGAGAGGAAATATAAAATGGAATTATAAATATGACCGGCTCTCTGTGAATGTGACAGGTAAGGCACGAGCTCCAAGAGAGGCCAAAGGCAAATGTGATGAGGGCTTTAGGGCACGGCTGAGACGGGACACATGTCCTGGGAGGGGGCCGGGGGTGATGGACTCAGGGGAGGAGCTGGACCAGAGCCTGAGCTTCTCCAGGACCGCACCTCGGATGCCCCTCCTGATCCTGCAAGCCCCTCCCCTCACCAGCCCTGACCCACAGGCCTGACATCCTCATCCTGCTCTGACGCTGGCATTGTGGCATGTGGGGCCTTATGATTCCTTGTTTTGGGGCCTGTGCTGGGCATGACAGGGGTTTAGCAGCATCCCAGGCCTCTCCCCACCAGATGCCAGAAGCACCCGCTCCACCCATGCAGTGAGACAATAACAATTATCTCCACACATTGTCAAACGTTCTGGGGGGTTAAGTCCTCCCCAGTTGAGAGCCTTAGGTCTACACAACCCCATGACTCTCTCAGGCCAGGCCAGGGAGGAACCACTTCCTGGTGCAAACCAAGGGCAGCAAAGGCACCTGAGCCTGGACAGGGAGACTCAGCACACGGCCCCTCCATCTCTCATGCCCCAAGGTCCTCAGAGACCCACATTTAGATGCTCAAAAGACAGGAGGGACCTCCACGATGGTCCAGAGGCATGGAGGGCAGGACCCACGTGTCTGGTGCAGGCCCTGGTGCTCCAGGGAAGCCTGGAGGTAGGAGGGGGGACACGGTCTCTGCTCCTCCCTGGGTGGGTCTCTAGGGTCTCTGAGCTTCAGAGTTTCCTTCACTCTGTGCAGAGGGAACCAGTTCCTATAGCGTGTGGGCTTGCAGTTTCTCTTCTGTGCTGGGTTGAGGTCTCCAGCTCCTCTCCAGCCCCCTGTGGGTCCCACAGCCCTGCCCCTCCTCTCCCTCCCCCTTCTCTGCTCACACAGGGAGCCCAGGAACCCTCTGTCTCAGAGATGCTGCTGCCTCTTTTGTGGGCAAATGAAGAGAGGGAAAGTGGGGGCTGGGCTGAGCCTCATTTCCCCACAGCGTCCCAGGCCCCACCGTCAAGATACAGGCTGGAGGTGCCAGAGTCAGTGACGGTGCAGGAGGGCTTGTGTGTCTCTGTGCCCTGCAGTGTCCTTTAACCCTATTACAACTGGACTGACTCTAGCCCTGTCCATGGATGCTGGTTCAAGAAAGGGATCAATATACAATGGAATAATCCAGTGGCCACAAACATCCCAAATGGAAAAGTGGAGGAGACACGGGGCCGATTCCATCTCCTTGGGGACCTGAAGACCAACAACTGCTCCCTGAGCATCAGAGATGCCAGGAAGGGGGATTTGGGGAACTACTACTTCCAGGTGGAGAGAGGATGGATAAGATGGAATTACAAAATGAAGCAGCTCTCTGTGAATGTGACAGATAAGGCACGGGCTCCAGGAGACACCACAGGGAAAGGTCATGGGGGTGGCAGCGAAAGGCTGGGATGGGGCCCCTGCCCTGGGAGAGGGCTGAGGGTGAAGCGAGTTGGGCTCAGGGAAGGAGCTGAACCAGAGCCTGAGCTTCCCCCAGGGCTGTACCATGGATCTTCTGTCCTGATCCTGAGTCCCCCTCTCTTCACCAGCCTTGACCCACAGGCCCAACATCCTCATCCCTGGTACCCTGGAGTCTGGCTGCTTCCAGAATCTGACCTGCTCTGTGCCCTGGGCCTGTGAGCAGGGGACACCCCCTATGATCTCCTGGATGGGGACTTCTGTGTCCCCCCTGCACCCCTCCACCACCCGCTCCTCAGTGCTCACCCTCATCCCACAGCCCCAGGACCACGGCACCAGCCTCACCTGTCAGGTGACCTTGCCTGGGGCCGGCGTGACCACGAACAGGACCATCCAACTCAATGTGTTCTGTGAGTGCTGAGCCAGGACACCCTGGTCCCTGATGATGGGAGGACGTCCCTGAGGGCAGAGGATGGGGTCAGGGCTCAACACTGGGTGCTGGGTCCCAGAATCTGGGCTGGTTGTGGGATCAGGAGGACACTGGCTCCGCCTTCCATTTATGCAGCTCCTGGGGAGACAGGGCCAGTGTCCCCAGCCCTCACAGTGATGTGGGTCTCCATGTCTTTCTGTCCCAGACCCTCCTCAGAACTTGACTGTGACTGTCTTCCAAGGAGAAGGCACAGGTAGGATGGAGCCCCCTCCCTGGGGCTGGGGGAGCAGGGCCTTCAGCTCAGGGCAGGGCCAGGTCCCTCCTCATCCTGGACTCACCCTGGTGATGTGAAACTCCCTTGTAGTTGAACCCAGGCCCCCTCCCCATCCTTAGCCTCTGTGGCCACCTGAGCACCTGTCCTCTTCCCCCCACTCCCCTCAGGCTCCTGCACACACACCCTCCTCAGCCCTGCAGCAAGGACAGGGGGAAATACACATAGCAGGAGCAGGCTTTGGGCCTCTTATCTTCCATCTCCTGAATACACCACCTACCTCGTCTTTTTATTTTACCCAATAGTTTTGAGCTAGGTTCTTTTGGATACATGCCATAATCACATGGACAAAAATTTAAAATTCACAGCAAAATGTGTCCCCAGAATCAGCCAGGGTCTGTCCAGGCTGCCCTGAGCCCTGGTTTGTGCACCTGGAGGATCTCAGAGGTGGTTTGATGTCAGTAGTGAGACTGTTTGCACCCTTTTCTAGGGATGTGTGTGATTCCACTGTCTGAATAGTCTCTGATTTTGTGGCATCTCCTAATGGAAGATCATGGCACTAATTTTACCCTACGGCACGAACACTGCAAGGAATAATGTTGTATCTACTCCCACAAGGAATATCTAAGTGTATAGGATAAATTCCTAAAAGCAAAATTTACCAGTGTCATATGTTCTTTCTGATTTTGAAAGATATGGTGAAGTTGTTCTCAATTAAAGGTGGGCAAGTTTACATCCCCAACAGTGAGCGGTGAACATAAGTATGTCCCTACACCAGCCTACGTCACTGTCTGTTCCATTCCCCAGTCTCATTCTGTATTCTTCCTCCCTGTTTCAATCACTTTGTCTTTTTGACCCTTCAACTTTTTCTCTACAGCATCCACAGCTCTGGGGAACAGCTCATCTCTTTCAGTCCTAGAGGGCCAGTCTCTGCGCTTGGTCTGTGCTGTTGACAGCAATCCCCCTGCCAGGCTGAGCTGGACCTGGAGGAGCCTGACCCTGTACCCCTCACAGCCCTCAAACCCTCTGGTACTGGAGCTGCGAGTGCACCTGGGGGATGAAGGGGAATGCATCTGTCGAGCTCAGAACTCTCTGGGCTCCCAGCACGTTTCCCTGAACCTCTCCCTGCAACACGAGTACACAGGTGGGTAAGGGAGGGGCTGCAGGAAAACACACCTGCCCCACCCTCATGGGCCACCCACTCCCCCTGAGCTTCAAGGGGGAGCTCCGCTCTGGTCTGTGCTCAGCTGTGAGGCCTGGAACTTCCCTGCAACCCAGGGCACTGCTGTCCTCTTCCTGCCAGGAAAGGTGTGTAAGGCAGGAAGAGGGGAGGAGTGGGTCTTGGAGGGGAGGAGCTGGGGCCTGGACAAGTGTGTATGGGGAGACAAGTGCCTTGCTTTCCAGTGCCTGGACTAGGGTGACACAAGCAAGGCACTCACTTCTGGGCACACGACTAAAAAACAAAAAATAAAACAACTCAGCAAGCAAGTGAAATAATATTGGATGTGATTATCTTTATTAAAAACTAAAAATTATTGCGAAATAATTTGACAGTGAATACAAATCAAAATTTCAAATACAGGCAGGCTGCGCTTACCACTCTCATGCCTCAGTGGCCTCAGGAGTTGTCCCTTCCTCCTCCCTCCCATTCTTGCCCTTTATTTCTGGGAAAGGGGATTAGGGTACCCAAGAGGGGGCCCTACAGGAAGTGGGAGGAGAAGAGACCCAGTTCTCGGAGTGGGATCCCCAAAACAATTCCAATCCATCCTCAGGCAAAATGAGGCCTGTATCAGGAGTGATGCTGGGGGCGGTCGGGGGAGCTGGAGCCACAGCCCTGGTCTTCCTCTCTTTCTGCGTCATCTTCATTGTGTGAGCACTGACCCCAGGGAGGGAGGGAGAGTCCTGGGGGAGGGTGGCCTGGGATCAGGATCCCTGAAGCCAGAGCTGGAAGGGCCTGCATGGGTCAAGAGCTTGGGGCAAGAATGAGCTCACGGGTACACGGCAAGAATTTCCAGAGCGCCCTTGTCTGTGGGGCTCCACATCTGTGGTGAACCTTGGGCTCCACCATCCAGGAGGCAGGAGCCTCTGTTTTCAACATTGGGGTCTCTGGGACCGGACCACCCCCCTCCCACCTCAGTTATCCTTCCAGCGCCCCAATAGGAAATACAGGGCAGGGGTTGGTCTGCCCACTGCACCGCGATCTGACCACACTGAAAGGCTCTCTGATCTCTTCACTCAGAGTGAGGTCCTGCAGGAAGAAATCGGCAAGGCCAGCAGCGGACGTGGGAGATACAGGCATGGAGGATGCAAACACCGTCAGGGGCTCAGCCTCTCAGGTGAGTGATATGGGCGTCTCCACACCCAGCATCCAGCTTGGACATCTCCCACAGGATGGCCTCCAGGATTTCTCTGCTCATCATGGCCAAAATTATCTCCTCACCTCCTCCTCCTTCCCGCTGTCCAGCTTCTCCTGCAGGATTCCCCATGACAGTCCCTCCTACCTACTTTCTCTCGGGCCAGGCCATGGAGGAGGAGTTATCTCCTCTCTGTCCTCCCTTTCTTCTCTATAGCTCCACATTCACCAAATCTTGTCCATTTTTCCTCCCTAAGAATGGCTAGCATTGCTCCCACCCCCACCAACCCTAAACCCTCTCAATGCTGAGGCCTGAGGATCTCTGTCTTGGACTTCCTTACCTCCCTGCCTCGTGTCCCCTGCCCTGATGGGAGGAATCGTTCAGAAGCCATCACTGATCAGTTTCTTTGCATCTGGACAGCTGTTCCCACCCCCAACACTGTCTAGAGCAGAAGCCAGAAAATACTATCTGGAAAGGCCAGATAGGAAATATTTTTGGCTTTCTGGCCTACACAGTCTCATTGCAGCTCCTCAACTCTACTGATGTAGCAGGAAATCAGCTGTAGACCATGTGTAAATGATTAGCTGGCTGTGTGCCAATAAAACTTTATTTATAAAAACAAGCAGTGGGTAGAATTTGTCCCAAGGGCTCTAGTTTGACAAGCCCTAACCTAGAGAAAAAGCCCAAACTTCATAACTGCAGCCCTGCACATTCTCGTCTCTTAAACATCTACCTCCCTAGTAGGGCTGGAATTAGCGTGAGATGAGATGACCTAGCATACAAAATTTAAGAAGGTGCCAAAAATCTCAGTAATTGTGACAGTTTTTAAAAAACTCTTATTTTAGGTTTGGGGGTACATGTGCAGGTTTGTTACATACATAAACTCTGGTCAGAGGGGTTTGTGGTACAGATTATTTTGTCACCCAGGTACTAAGCCTAGTACCCCATAGTTGTTTTTTTCTGTTCCTCTCTCTCCTCCCACCCTCCACCTTCAAGTGGGCCCCAGTGTCTGTTGTTTTCTTCTTTGTGTTCATCAGTTCTCATCATTTAGCTCTCACTTATAAGTGAGAACGTGCAGTATTTGGTTTTCTGTTCCTGTGTTTGTTTGCTAAGGATAATGGCCTCCAGCTCCATCCATGTTCCCACAAAAGACATAATCTCATTCTTTTTTATGGCTGCAGAGTATTCCATGGTGTATATGTACCATATTTTCTTTATCCATTCTGTCATTGATGAGCATTTAGGTTAAGTTCATGTATTTGCTATTGTGAATAGCACTACAATGAACATTTGCTTGTATGTGTCTTTATGGTAGAATGATTTTTATTACTCTGAGTATATAATCAGTAATGTGATTGCTATGTCAAATGATAGTTCTGCTTTTAGCTCTTTAGGAAATTACCATACTGCTTTCCACAATGGTTGAACTAATTTACACTCCTGCCAACAGTATAAGTGTTCCATTTTCTCTGCAGCCTTGCCAGCCTCTGTGATTTTTTTTACTTTTTAAAAATAGCCATTCTGACTGGTGTGAGATGGTATTTCATTGTGGTTCTGATTTGCATTTCTCAGTGATCAGCAATAATGAGCTTTTTCTCATATGTCTGTTGGCCAAAAATGTCTGTTCATGTCCTTTGCTCACTTTTTAATGGGGTTGTTTTTCTCTTGTAAATTTGTTTAAGTTCCTTATAGATGCTGGATATTAGACCTTTGCCTAATGCATAGTTTGCAAGTATTTTCTCCTATTCTGGTTGTTTACTCTGTTGATAGTTTCTTTTGCTGTGTAGGAGCTCTTAAGTTTAATTAGATCCCATGTGTTAATTTTTGCTTTTGTAGTGATTGCTTTGGCATCTTTGTCATGAAATCTTTGCCTGTTTGTCCAGAATGGTATTGCCTACATTGTCTTCCAGAGTTTTTATAGTTTTGGGTTTTACATTTAAGTTTTTAACCCATCTTGAGTTGATTTTTATATGTGGTATAAGGAAGCAGTCTCACTCAATCTTCTGCATGTAGCTAGACAGTTATCCCAGCACCATTTATTGAATCAGCAGTCCTTTCCCCATGGCTTGTTTTTGTCAGCTTTGTTGAAGATCAAATTGTTGTAGGTGTGTGGCTTTATTTCTGGGTTCTCTATTCTGTTCCATTGGTCTATGTGTCTGTTTTTGTACCAGTACCATGCTGTTTTGGTTACTGTAGCCTTGTAATATAGTTTAAATTTGGGTAATGTGATGCCTCCAGCTTTTCTTTTTGCATAGGATTGCCTTGGCTATTTGGGCACTTTTTTGGTTTCATATGAATTTTAAAATTGTTTTTTTCTAGTTCTGTGAAGAATCTCATTGGTAGTTTGATAGAAATAGCATTGAATGTATAAATTTCTTTGGGCAGTATGGCCATTTTAATGATTTTGATTCTTCTTATCCATGAGCATAGTATGTTTTTCCATTTGTGTCACCTTTGATTTCTTTGAGCAGTGTTTTGTAATTCTCATTGTAGAGTTGTTTCACCTCCCTGGTTAGCTGTATTTCTAAAAATTTTATTCTTTTTGTGGCAATTGTGAATGGGATTGTGTTCCTAATGTGACTCTTGGCTTGGTAGTTCCTGATGTATAGAAATACTAGTGATTTTTCTATATTGATTTTGTATCCTGAAACTTTGCTGAAGTTATTTATAATTTAAGAAGCTTTTGGGCTGGGACTACGAGGTTTTCTAAATATAGAATCATGCATCTGCAAAGAAGGATAGTTTAAATTCCTCTCTTCCTATTTGGATGCTCTTTATTTCTTTCTCTTGCCTGATTGCTGTGGCCAGAATTTCCAATACTATGTTAAATAGGAGTGGTGAGAGAGGGCATCCTTGTCTTGTGCTGGCTTTCAAGGGGAATGCTTTCAGCTTTTCCATATTCAATATGATGTTGGCTGTGGGTTCGCCATAGATAGCTCTTATTATTTTGAGATATGTTCCTTCAATACCTAGTTTACTGAGAGTTTTTAACATGAAGCGATGTTGAATTTTATCAAAAGCCTTTTCTGCATCTATTGAGATAATCATGTGTTTTTGTCTTTAGTTCTGTTTGTGTGGTGAATCACATTTATTGATTTGTGTATGTTGAACCAACATGAAGCCGACTTGATCATGGTGGATTAGCCTTTTGATGTGCTGATGGATTCAGTTTGCAAGTATTTTGTTGAGGATTTTTGCATCAATGTTCATCAAGGATATTGGCCCGAAGTTTTCTTCTTTTGTTGTGTCTTTGCCAGATTTTGGTATCAGGATGATACTGGCCTCATAGAATGAGTTAGGGAAGAGTCAATCTTCCTCCGTATTTGGGAATAGTTTCAGTAGGAACAGAAGGAGGCTCAGATCTGACATTTATTGTGTGATTGAAGAGCCTTCCAGGCAGAGAGAGGAGCAAAGCGAGGCTCAGGCACAGGAAGAGGAGAGGAGAGGAGCCATGGGACATCTGTGTGATTAGACAGAGGGAGGCAGGACCGAGAGCAGGAAATGACTTTGGAGGAGTTGAGCCTATGTGTGAATCGTGTCTGACTGCAGAGGCTACTGTGAGCATTTGGAGAGTTTTGAGCAGAAGGACATGATCAGACGATTGGGCGCATTCAGGGTGGTATAGCCATAGACCAGAAGAACATGATCAACTTTCATTTTCATGGGATTCCTCTGGCCACTGTGTGCAGAAGAGACCGTGTGTGTGGCAGGGGAAGGGCAGAGCATAGGAGGTAGAGAGGAGGCTGGTGAACATCCCAGGCAGAAGGTGGTGTTGGCTGGAACCAAGATAGCAGCAGTGGTAGACATGACTGTCTCCCAGATGAATTCTGCAGTGGAACCTACTGGGATTTGTTAATGAATTGGAATTAGAATGGGAGCCACAGAAAGAGAGCAAGAATTACTTCCAGATTTTTGCCCTGAGCAGTGGGAAGAATGGAGGTGCCAGTCATTGAGGCTGAGAAGATTGCAGAAGAAATTGATTTGGGAAAGAAAAGGAGTTCATTGAATAGGTTGAGTTTTGTGTGTCTTTGGACAAGAACGCGGGGGTTTGAATTATACCACTGGATCAAAGACTATAGTCAGGAGAGAGGAGTGGGCTGGGGGTATAGATTTGGGAGTCATCAGCCTATTGATGGCATGAAGCCAACACAGTGGATGAGATCACAAGGCAAAGGTAAAGAAGAAAAGAACCCGGGGCTGCTCTGATATTTAAGATCAGGGAGACCTGAAGCAATTGGCAAAGAGGTTGCCAAGAAGGTGAGGTGGACCCAGAAAAGCATGATGTCCTACAGTTGAGTCAAGAAGGCCTTCTGTGTAGGGAAGGTGAGCAGCTGGGTCCTCTGCTGCTGAAAAGTCCAGGAAGGAGAAGACTGCAAGGTGGACATTTAGACTCAGCCAAGAGGTAGTCACAGTGACCTTGATAGTAGCAGTGCTTAGATGTGGTATGTGTGTGAATATTAATTTGAGTAATCAAGAGAGAATCTGGCAAGCAAAATCATTGACAGTTCCATGGAGCATCTTCTGTGCAGGGGAGCAGCAGGGAGGGGCTGCAATGAAGGAGGAGCCTCCCAGGCAGCCTCTGTCACTCTCCACCCTGTGAGTCTGTATTAGTTTCCTGTGGCTGCTGTGACAAATTACCACGCATTTCCTGGCTTCCAACAACACACATGGATTAAAGTTCTGAAGGTCACGACCCCAAAATGGGTGTCACTGGGCTAAAATCAAGGCATTGGCAGGCAGGGCTGGTTCCTTCTGGAGGCTCCAGGGCAGGATGCAATTTCTCACCCTTTCTGGCTTCTAGAGGCACCTGCATTCCTTGGCTCAAGTCCCTTCCTCTGTCTGCAAGGCAAGTAGCCTGGCATCTTCCAATCTCTCTATGCCCTCCTCCTTTCACTTGTAAGGACTCCTATGATTCCACTGGGCCCACCCAAATAATCCAGGATAACCTCCCCATCTCAATATCCTTAACCTAGCTCCATCTGTAAAGTCCCTTTAGCAATGTAAGGTAACAGATTCACAGCTTTCAGGGGATTAGGGTATGGACATTTTGGGGAGCGGTTATACTTCTTATCAGAGGGATATAATTTCTTTGACTGACTTGTCCTCCCCACACCACCAAACTGTGAGCTTCCTAAGAGTAGGTGCCCCATCCAAATCAAGACCCTGTAATTCTCTCTCACTTACCCTCTTCCTGCCCATCTTATAATTCACACATAGATATTCATTTGTTTGACAGTCATTTTTGCCAACTTCCCTCAATAAAAAGTGAGCTTCAGGAGGTCAGGGCCAACACCTGCTGTGTCCACCACAGTCCATCCAGCACCCAGCTCAGGGCCTCACACACAGAGGGCCTCAGCAGGACTCCAGGCTTTGGGGTCAGAAGGAAGGGACTGGATTGGGTCCCGGCATAACAGGGAGTTTGGGTATGCTACTTTCTTCATGGAGTTGTTGTGGAAAGTTAATAAGATTAATAAACACCAAATGAGGTGCTCAATAAGTGTTAAATATTGCAGGAAAGTATAAATGAAGGAGATTTCTATAAAATGCATGTGGGATAGAGGCAGGAACTCATGAAGTTTAATTCTATACAGAGCAATATATCCAAACCAACCAACCAATCAAACAACTTGTGACTCTCCCTGCCTGATCCTATTTCCACTGCTCTGCTCTGACTCCCTTCTCTCTCTCCATTCAGGGTACCCTGATTGAGTCCTGGGCAGACGATAACCCCCGACACCTTGGCCTGGCTGCCCCCTCCTCAGGGGAGGAAAGAGAGATCCAGTATGCATCCCTCAGCTTTCATAAGGGGGAGCCTCAGGACCTATCGAGACAAGAGGCCACCAACAATGAGTACTCAGAGATCAAGATCCCCAAGTAAGAAAATGCAGAGGCTCGGGCTTGTTTGAGGGTTCACGACCCCTCCAGCAAAGGAGTCCGAGGCTGATTCCAGTAGAATTAGCAGCCCTCAATGCTGTGCAACAGGACATCAGAACTTATTCCTCTTGTCTAACTGAAAATGCGTGCCTGATGACCAAACTCTCCCTTTCCCCATCCGATCGGTCCACACTCCCTGCCCCGGCCTCTGGTACCCATTATTCTCCTCTCTACTTCTCTGAGGATGACTACTTCAGATTCCAAATATAGTGAGATTGTAACGTGTTTGTCTCTCTGTGCCTGGCTTATTTCACTCAACATAACATCCTCTAAGTTCATCTGTGTTGTTTCAAATGACAGAGTAATGTATTGAATAATTCAAAATAGCTAAAAGAGAGGAGTTTAAATGTTGTCACCAAAAAAAAAAAAAAAGATAAATATTTGAGCTGACAGATGTGCTAATCATGCTGACTTGATGGTTTCACGGTGCATCGAGGTGCGGGAACCTCACTGGGGCTGCGTTCAGGTCGCTCAGGTAGTCAGGGCAGGACTGGAATTTAATCCTTGCCTGATTCTGAGGTCTCTTCTCTCATCCGGCACTGAGTGAAGCAACCACTGATTGGGCACCCCTTAGCCGTAAGTTTGCAGCATCTCTGTTGACTCCATGGCCTCTGGTGAAGGAATCTGAGAACCTGGACACGCCGGAGCTGAGAAAGGAGACGCCTGAAATTACAGTCCAGCTCTGCGCATGGCCTGCCCCAGCCTGCCTAGCTCTGATCAGCAGATAGAGCCTCCAATGGCCGTGCTGCCCATGATTTCATCCCCAGGGCCCTGGTTGGGTCTGCAGACTTCCCCCAGGAGCCCCCATCTCCGGACCTTGGTGTGACTTGGCTGGGTCCCTCTCTTGCTGGTCCCCTCCAGAGAGACCCTGGACCCTTTCCAGCCTCACAGGCCCTATGGAGACCCCAGCCCTTCTCCATAACCTTCTTCTCACCTGCTTGCCCCTCTGGTCTTGTCCTCGGGTCTGAGGACATGGAACCTGATTTGCCCTATGGGGAGAAATCAGGGAAGAAGTCACATCTCAGGTCCATAAGAAACACGGGAGAGTCCTGGGTAGAGAGAGGTGAAGGGGCCCAACTTCCCACCAAAGCCAAGCCCAAGCCCTCCTCATGTGGGACCCTAGGAGGTGGAGGAGATGGTCTGGGGGCTTCACCTCTGCACCAAGAGTCCTCAACATCCTCATACTTTTAAAGACTTCCAAGGGCACAGGAGGCAGATGCCATTGTGTGGGAGAAAGAGGCTGGGTGAAGCTGAGGAAGGAGTTGACACTGTTGGCGCAATTACCAGGGGTAACAACAATGACGGAGTTAATAATAATAATAATTTATTTCACACTGTTATGTCATGCCATAAGACGTGCCATCAACTCTGGAAATTAGGTTAGTTATTATTACCCCTGGGGGCAGGGAGAGCAGCTTGTTCATCTTTTGTTATTAGAGGCCCAAGAATCAAGCCAGGAGTTTGGTGAAATTTGTGGGGAGTAGAGATTTGTCATGGTCATGGAGCTATGACAAAATCCCGTCCCATCCCTGCATCTTTCTAATTCCTCATCTTGGAGGGAGCTGAGGGGAGCTGAGGGGAACAGGTGAGGGCACAGGCTGCGGGTTCGGCCTGCCCGGGCTTGAATCCCACCTCTTCTGTGGGTTAGCACTGAAGCCTTAAATAAAATACTCAAACTCCATGGGGCTTAGTTTTCTCACCCGTAAAGTGGAGGTGACGCTAATCACATTCACTTTCTCCATAGAGAGAGAGTGAGGGTCAAGCAGGTTAGAATGGTGGTGGGCACATGGTAAGTGCACAGCTAATGTCCACCACTCTTATCCCCCTTATCCCCCTGCGACTCATCCTGACTCTGATCTGAGGATTCACAGAGGAGGCAGCTTTGGACCCAGACCTCAGAGGACTGGGAGATTTCACCCAGAGGTTGTGATCATGTCATGGCAGGGTGGAGGTGGCACTCATGACAGTGGGCACTGCCTAGCAGGGCATGGAGGCAGGGAGATGTGCAGAGCATGAGCCTGGATGGGGAGCTGCTGTACTCACGGGGGGCGTGGATCCTGACGTCCCTGTATATAGTCAGCTGGGCCACAGGGTTCTCCACGATGCATTGGTTAAGTGCCCATCTGCTACCAGGCCAGACTCAAGAGATACAACTTTGCATATGAGAAGTTTAGGAAGGAGCTGTTGTGGATCCAGCAGTACTTAAGATCTGGGAAAGAATAGGAGACACACTCCATTTCCACCTGGGAGCCGATCTCAGCCATCACGATGCCATTGAAGGCATCAGGATTGCTCCTCAGCAGCACATAGTCAGGCCCATCTGCAGAGACAGGGAAGGAGGCCTGGGGCTGTGTTTCTGACCCTTTGGGGTCCAGGGTACCACCTCATGAGGTCCTCCTCCAGCCAGGAGGTTCCCCACTGTGCACCCTGAGCTGACCCCTAGACCCGCCCCAGGCAAGGCAGCTGTGCCAACAACAATAACCATAATAAGAGCATCTGCCATGATCAGGGACCTACTGGGGGCCAGCCCCATGGTAGCCCTTTACATCATAATAAAATCATTGGAGTAAAAGCAAACACATGGGGCCTACTGTGTGCCAGACACTGTTCTAAGCTCTGTGCCTGTCCCCACATTTGTTGAATTCCCAGAACAACTCATGTGATTGGTTCCATTATTGATCCATTTTATAGATGGAAAAAAAAAACAGGCTCAGAGGAGAGGATTAGGACTTTATGACTGCAACTGACACAGAAGGATTGAGCCAGTCTCAGGGCCTGGGGGCAATCACCCTGAGCAGCCGAAGCCTCTGGATCCTGGGTCTTGGCTCCAAGCCTCTGACCTGTAAACAGCTGTATGGAGGTCAGAAATCCTTCACGCTTCGACCCCAGCTTCCACAGGATGGGCGCCATAGCCTGTGCATTAGGAAATCTGACACACCACTAAAGTGGTTCCAGAAGGAGATGTAAAGGTGGTTTTAGAAGTGTGATTATTTTTTTCAGGTGAAAGTTATGGAAGAGTTTGATAAACTCTGTGAACACACCTGGAACACTGGAAGAATCTAAGTGTTGGTGTATTTATAAGCTCAGTAGATTAGATTTCCAAGAGCTGTCTGAGAATTTGTGGGGGTCTTGCTGGGTTGTGAACTTGCCCCGGTAGGCAGCTGAAGGGCTATAAAGAAAAAAGAATGTATGGAATGCATAATTGACTCTTTAAATCAAACTCTCTGTTTAAGGGAGCACAGTCTGTTCAATTTCAGTAAAAGTGACAGTGACTATACTAAGTTCACAAGAAAAGAAGAAAGAAATCAATGAGTGGAATTTGAAGGGTCAAGGGGTTTGAACACGTAATAAACTGAACATCAATTTAAGAAATAATTGGTTTTAAGTAGTCCCCTATTTACACAAAAGCAGACCTCAGCAAAGGCACACTGACCATTTCTAATCTGAGAAGTGAGGACTGGGGTCCCTATTTCACACTTGAGTGCACCAGTTCTGAGTAGTGAGGGCAGCTCCCAAATCCATAGAGCTCAAGAGCCGGAGCTGATTCCAACCCAGACCAAGCTGGCTGCAGGCTGGCCCAGGATGTCTCTGGCCTAGTCCCATCTGCAGACCCATGGTGAGTCCCAGACGTGGACTTGTGTAGGAAAGAGCTGAACCCTGCCAAAAAGAGGCCTGGCCCTTGCTCTCAGCTACTGGGAGGGAACCTCTAAGCCCCTGGAATGTCTCACCTGATTAGAGTGTCTTTGTTTACCTGAAAGCCTTGGACTTCACAAAATAGTCTAATAATATAACTAACGATAGGACTTTGGGTCACTGGTATCAGCTCTATCTGTGGAGCAGCTGAAACTAAGGTCAGCCATGTAGACAGTTATCCACATCTATGTGACAAAGCCACACCAGGACATCAAGGCTTGGGTGAGTGTCCCTGGTTGGCAATGCTCTATGCATGTTGTCACACGTCATGTCAGGAGGAATTACCACTGTCTATGATTCTACTGGGAGGGGACAACTGGAAACTCCCCATTCGGAATTCCCTGGACCCTGCCCCATGCTCTTCTCCCCTTGGCTGACTTTAGTCTGTATCCTTTTGCTGTAATGAGACATAACAGGAGGATAACAGCTTCAGTGAGTTCTGAGTCCTACTAGTGAACTATCAAAACTGAATGTGGTCAGGGACCCCCCAGTGTGCAGCTGGCATCGGAAGTGAAGGCGGTCTTGTGCACTGCTCCCTAACTACTCAGGACTGCTGGATTAAAGGCTGTGCAGGTCGTTTGAGGATAGAAAGGATTCCTGGCAACACCGCCTGGTTTGAACCAAGCACTACCACTTACCTCCTATGTGATCTCAGTTAAGTTGCCTCCCTCCCCTAAGCCTCTTTCTACACCTGTAAAATGAAGATATGAAATGTTTCCTCTTCTTAGGGCTGTTGTGATGCTTAACTTCAGAAGCAAGTGGAGAACGTAAAATGTGGAATCCTTCTTAGCTAGGCTCTTGTGTCTGAGGTCCTTATTATTAAGGAAAAAGAGGGAATGAATACTGAGAAGAAACCATCAACCACGGCCACAGAGAGCATCTGATCAGCTCTATTTGGTTGCACCAACATGGAGCATTCCTTTTAGACACAGCATTGTGCCAGGTCCCTGCAGAAACATGTCCCTCCCTCCATCTAGACTGTGCACGGCCAGTGATGCCTGGTCTGAACAGTCAGGATGCAGATGGCAGAAGTGGCTTCATTCAGAGCCCATGGCATGACCCTGACTGTCTCATGCAATGAGACCCTCATGAGGACCCTGCTCTCAGGAGGGGGGTGTAGGCTTGGAGGGCACCTCGACCTTCAGGGACTCACTTTCATTCTCTCAAGCAAACCCCAGAACAATACCTGGCCCATCTCATCCAGGATCCCCCACGACTTTGAGCATCTTGTCTGAAACCCTCTCTCTCCAGTCAGGAATGGCAGCACCCAGTGCTCACCTAGGGGCAGGAGGCAGCTTCGGGAGCAGCCCCCCAAAGCCCTTAATCTCTTTCTGGAGCTCAGCTTTGTACCTTCTTATCAAGAGAGCAGAAAGTCACAGTCCCTCCCAGGGCAAAGTTTTGCCTGGTGCAGCCAGAATGGACGCTAATAAACGGTGACTCCTCCCTGTCTTTCGGGCTTGGAGACCACAAGGAATGTTAACCTGGGATCTCTGAGGAGCTATATACAAGGTAGATTTCTGACAGGTCCCTACCCGCGTCCTTGTGGCACTGTTTGAGCAAACCCCATCACCCCAAATGCATCACACCACCAGGGGGAGCCATGGAGTTGCACGATGCATCAGCACTAATCTTTGTCTACAACCTCCTGGGGGTAGAGATAAGTAGATAGAGAAGGTGAGAGGCAGGAGCCCCGAATCAGCTTCCAGAGAAGATGGAAGTGAAATGGAGACATAATAATAATGACATGAACAATAGCAATAACATTACTAACAACATTAAATACTTCCTGTAGTTATCATTCCTGTTTGGTGAGATTGTAAATCTTGACATAGGTTAGTCTCTGAATGGGTGGGAGTCAGGTGTCAGGAAGCATTTGGGGGTCAAAGAGGGTGGAGAAGATTGGTGCAGTGATCCCTGCAACTCTCTGGGTGAGCAGCAGGGGGCGCCCTAACCATGGCAGAGACTATTGAGTTGGTTGCACAGACATAAGCAAGTGTCATGGGGCAGAGGGAAGCCCATGGACTCTGTCTCAGAACGAAAATTACTTGATCTCTGTGTGCTTCAGTGTCCTTATCTGCAAAGTGGACATCAGAGCTCCTACCTTTATGAGCCTGAGAACAAAAACCAGGGAGAATAAATGACAACCACAGCAGCAACAAACAAAAACAAGAGCCAAAACCAAGTAGCGAGATGGGCCTTTCTATCATCTGACCTGAAATCCAGCCACATTTAAAACCAGGTCTACCCCTCAGATTTCCCAGACAACAGAAGTCAATGCATTTTTTTCCCTTTGAAAGTGAAAAAACAAACAAACAAAAAACATGTTGTAATACTGGAGAGAAACAATTATTATTATTATTATTATTTTTTTTTTTTTTGAGATGGAGTCTCTGTCGCCCAGGCTGGAGTGCAGTGGTGCGATCTCGGCTCACTGCAAGCTCGGCCTCCTGGGTTCAGGCCATTCTCCTGCCTCAGCCTCCTGAGTAGCTGGGACTACAGGTGCCCTCCACCACACCCAGCTAATTTTTTTGTATTTTTAGTAGAGACGGGGTTTCACCATGTTAGCCAGGATGGTCTCAATCTCCTGACCTCATGATCTGCCCTCCTTGGCCTCCCAAAGTGCTGGGATTACAGGCATGAGCCACCGTGCCCGACTACAACTATGATTTTTATATGAACATTAATTCCATTATGTGGTTCTTTGAGGTTGCCTGATGTACACATTGTGGGAGAGGCCACGAGAGCTGCTACACAGCCCTTTGGAGATGGCAGTCATGAAGCCAGCAAATGGTCAAGGGCTGTGAGTCTTCAAAAATCTGTCCTGATAAGTGATGATGACATCTCCACATGCAAACCTGTCTCCAAAGAAGACACATTCCCATCCACTCAATGCTGCCGATCCTCCTAAACAATTCAAATGGGCTTTTTGCCCAGTGAGAAAGGGATTTTTATATGTATATTCATGTTCTCTTTCTTATTCATCAGAAGTTATTTTTCTACACACCTCACATTCTCAATGATAACTAAGAGAAATTCCTTGTTTGATAAACTCAAACTCTATACCTGAACATTTGTGCATCTCACAACGGTTCCCTTCGAGCCCACCTTTCCTTTTGAGTTTAAACCTTCCTTGGAGTAATCAGAATAACTTCCAAATAGCAAAGAATGAAAGAGACTATGTTTATTCATTTTGTACACTCTTAAAACATAAATTGTATTTTTGCTAGTTGAAGCTAAGACTTTTATTTTAAAATGGGGCACTAACTTTCCTTCCTCCTACATTAAAACATTTCAGAAAAAAACTTAAAACCTTAAAAATAATTTTAAATACTGGGATAAATTTCTTTAAACATAAATTTCCAATACTTTCTAAAAAAGGTCATATCTATTTCAGAACTCTGATATCACTAGAACCCCAGAGAACATCCCCCAAATTTTAAGGCATAAAAATTCTCTTGTCTTTCAGCAGACACTTGATCAGTTTGCCTGCATCCATAACCTTGGATATGGATTCATATGGCAGAGTCTATAAGCTGGAACATTAAATAAAAAATTGAAATGATTTATTTTCTTCTAGCTGTTCCAAAAATAAAGCATACAAAAACTTTAAAGTCACAAATGTAAACTATTGTCAGAACAGAATGTTAAACATTTTTTCATTATTAGACATCATTATTAAACACAAATAAGTGATGAATAATATAGAAAATAATACTTATTGTTTAAGAGGCATATATGTGTGATGGAAATAAAAAGTCTGCATTCATTTAAGTTACGTTACATTTATTTGTGGACACAAACAGGCCCACATATGAGAGGAGAGAAAGGCAGAGGAGGGGAGCAGCGGGGAGGATGGTGCAGACTGGGTGGGCCCTGCTGGCCACACAGGAACCTGGAGCCTTTAGGGAGAGCAGAGACTAGACTGGACTTTTACTCTAACAGAACCCCTCGGCTTCCCTGGACAGAACAGGCCCAAGTGGGTCATGGCAGCCACATAGAAACTGGAAAGGTGCTTGCTGGGTCCTCCAGGAAGAGGGATAGGGGCTTGAACCAGGGAGGCAGGGGTGGTGTAAGGATGTGCTTTTGGATGTGTGTGGAAGGTCGTGCTCACAGTTTTCTAATGGATGTGGTCAGCGAGGGGAAGGCAAGACCAAGGATGAGGCCAGAATGTTCCCCTGAGCACCTGGAAGGAAGCAGCGGTGTCCATAGAGGACTTCAGAGGGGAGGCTTTCAGGTGCGATAATTCTGAGAATCTCCCTGACATCCAAATGGGAACAGGACAGAGACAGCTGAATGCAAATGCCTGGAGTTCAGGAGAGGGGTCCAAGCTGAAGATGTTTCAATGCACAGCTGGAGTAGTGATGATCACAGATGAGGTAAGGAAGGGGTGATGACAGGCAGAGAGGAGGACACACATTTGTCATTGGTGCTTTCATGACAACATATGTTATCTTCAATCTTTTTGATAATAGTCAACCTAACAGGTATGAGGTGATGTCTCATTGTGGTTTTGATTTGCATTTCCCTGATGACTGGTGATGTTGATCATTTTTTCTCTGCCTGTTGACCATTTCTGTGTCTTTGGGGAACTCTCCATTCAAGTCCATCATGCCTTTTCAAATCAGATTATTTGTTTTCTTGCTGTTGAGTTGTTTGAGTTCCTTATATATTCTGGATATTAACCTTTTACCACATGTGTGGTTTGCAAATATCTCCTCCCTTTCCATAAGTAGTCTGTTCACTCTTTTGTGATTGTTTCTTTTGCCATGCAGAAACAAACTAAAACAACTTTTTAGTTTGAAGAAATTCCATTTATCTATTATTGCCTTTGTTGCCTGTGGTTTGGTGTTGTTAACTTACACATCACACAATTACCAATTTGGAAGAAAGAGCTTTATTTCTTATAAAGGATTACAGCCTGCAAGGTGGTCATCCAGACAGGCTGGGAAGCAGAGCCTGCAGAAGAGGCTCAGAGACAAGCACTTTAAGGGAGGGAGGAGAAAGACAGGAATTTAAGCTGAATGGGCTGGCCAAGTATACATATTCAACAGGTGACAGAAGGAGCTTTGAATATTCATGAAGGGGTTTCGAACCAAGCATATTGAACAAACACGCATGTTACATATAATCCATGTTCACCTTAGGGTAGAGACTTAATATGTAAATGTATTACAATTAGGCCCTATATGTCAAAAGGTCTTTTAAGGACACAGCAGCCCTCAAGCGCGCAGCCTCTGTAAAACCTGCCATAACCAGTCCATGCTCCATGTTCTTATCAAGAGAAAGTTACTGAAATCAGTCTTTTGTCCAGTCACAAGGGTGTGGGGTCAGTGTCTGGTGGTGAGCTGTACATTGTTTTAATATTACTTATATTGAGACCAGTGCTTGCTTAGCTACCAGAGAAAAATAAACATATTGTGGCAGTTAGAACATAGTTTATTCTCTAAGTGTAGGGGTGTGTAATTTAACCCCTGCCTGGCATGGCCTTAGGTTTTGTATATGATTTGGTATCTCATTGCCACAGAGTCTGTTCTGCCAGTCTTCTGATCTCCATTTTCACATTAAGGCTAATCAGTTGCTGCATCTCAACTGCAAAAGGAAGGGGCTATAATGAGGTGTGTCTGACCTCTCGTCCCACTGTAGCTGCAACTCAGTTTTTAAGATTTTTCTGGGGTCCCCCTGGCCAAGAGGGGGTCTGTTCAGTTGATTACAGGGCTTAGGATTTTATTTTTAGTTTACAGTATCTAAAAAAATCTGTGCCCAGATAATGTCAAGAAGCTTTTTCTCCTATGTTTTCTTCAAGGAGTTTTACAGTTTCAGGCCTTACATCTCCATCTTTAATCCATATTGAGTTGATTTTGTTTGCGTCTGAGATAACTGGCAATGGCAGCTTTGATGAACATGTATGAAAGGGTAGGGACTTGACTGGAAGCTACTTTGGAAAATAACCGAAGAAAGGAAGGTAGGAAGAGTGACGACAAAAAACCTCTTGAGGAGTTTTGCTGCAAATGTTACCCACCCTTGGAAGGGTGAGTTGGCCCTAGTGGGTCCTTTCTCTGCCCCCTGCCACTTACACCAATAGAATGAGACCAGGATCGGCAAAGCAGAGAAGAAACTTTATTCATTGATCAAGAAATGGAGAGAAAGGGAGTTCATGTGCAAAGCACCTTCTCCCAGGGGTTGGTAAAAGGGGATCTTAAGGGCCGTTAGGGCAGGTAGTTGGAGACTGAGGCGGGCAGATCTGGAAAAAGGTGGGTTCCTCCAGAAGGGGCTGCAGTGTGCACACTCTTGTGTTTTCTTTTGCACTTGGCACCTTCTGTGCCTAGCAAGGCACAGTTCTCGCCCCCGAGTGGAGATTTTAGTATGGTAATGCAGCAAGCAATCAGGTCAAGGCCTGCACTGAGGCAGGAATCTAGGTCCAGGCAGCACTTCTGGGCTGAACTCATCCCCTGGCTGGTTCCTGTTGCTGGCTCCCAGCCTTTGCTTCTGGCAGCAAGCAGAGCTGCAAGTACAGGTTAGTTTCACAGGTTTTGGGGCTTCCTGAGAGAACTGAGGTCATGTTGCAGAGACACAAAAAGGAACAGAGAAATGGATCTGGAGAAGAAGAATTTTTCTCAGTTCTTTCCCCACAATCTCCCAGAGGTGCTCAAATTCATAGACAAAGAAAGTAGAAAGTTGGTTGCCATGGGCTGGGGGCAGGATGGAATAGGAAGTTATCATTTAGTTGGTACAGTTTCAGTTTGGCAAGATGAAGAAATTTCTGGAGATCAATGATTAATAATTGCATAAGAGTGTGAATGTACTTAGTGCCACTTACCTGTGCACTGAAAAATGGTTAAAATGATAATTTTTTAATGTACATTTTAACACAAATTTTAAAAAGCACTAAATATTTGATCAGCCTCCTTGCCAAATAAGAAAAACTGATGGCAAATAATCACATGAAAGCATTCTCAACACCAGTTGCTCTCATGAAATCGCAGATTAGAACCAGAACGAGGTTAGCAGTACACACCTATTAGAATGGCTACAAAACAAAACCAACGGAAAATTTTTTTTTAATCCTGATAATACCAAATGTTAATGAAAACGTAGAGCAACCAGAACTCACATATTCTGCTAGTGAGAATATAAAATGGTACACCCACTTTGGAGAACAGTTTGGCAATTTCTTATAAATTCGAACTTACACATATGACCAAGCACCCGACTCCTAGGTATTTACCTAAGAGAAATAAAAAAAGCTAGTGTCCACACACAGAAATCTGCATGTGAATATTTATACTAGTTTTACTTTATAGTCACCAAAACCTAAAAACAATATGAATGTTCACCAGCCAGTAAAGGTATACAAAATGGGGATCTATGAAAACAATGAGGTATGAGTCAGCAATTTAAAAACAACAACAAACTATTGATATAAACACCCAATCACATGGACGAGCCCCAAATGCATTAAACCAAGTGAATGAATCCAGATTTTAAAGGCTATATTTTGAATGATTCCGTTTATATGACATTCTTTAAAAGGCATATCAGTAGGGTAGAGAATAGATTAGTGTTTTTACAGGAATTAAATAGGGAGGGACAGCTGCCTACCAAGGAACATCAGGAGGGAATGTTTTAAGTAATGGCACTCGGTAGTGTCTTGACTATGGTTGTGGGTATATAGCTACATACATCTGTCAAACCTCAAATAATTGCATATGAGAAATACTCAATTGATGAAATTGATGGTACCTAAATTCAAAATACACTAGAGATGACACTACGCTCTCACTAGAATTGTTAAAATATAAAGACCGACAATACCAACTGTTAATAAAGGTGTACAGCTACTGGAATTCTGGTGCATGGCTGGGAATGGTGGTAAAAGTCAAAGCCATTTGGGTAACGATTCTGCAATTCCTACAAAAATTAAATATGCAGGTATTATTTGAACTAAAAGTCCCACATCTTGTGTATAAATGAGTATAAAAACACGTCTATAAAAAGACTTCTACCTGGATACCCATAGAAAAAACCTGGAAAATCTTAAATGTCTATCAATAGGTGAGTAAATAAAAGATAACAGCATACCCATACAATGGAATACTACTTAGCAATAACACATTGTGAACTACAGGCATATACAACAGCTTGGCTCAGTTTCAAAAAATGATTGCTGAGTGACAGAATACAGACACAATTTTTTAGTATATTTCTAGGAAATTCTCAAGTAGACAAACTAACTCACCATGACAGCGGGTATATTGATGATTGCCCAGCATAAGTGATGGGAATGGTGAGCTGCAAAGAAACATGGAAAACCATTAGAGTGGAAGAAGTGTTGTGTATCTTGACAGTGGCAGTCATAGTGGGGCTGCATACACTTATCAAAACTCACTGAAATGAACACTTCAGGTGTGTGTACTTTATTTCATGTAAATTATGCCTAACAAAGTGCACTAAATACATCCAGTGAAATTCACATGTTCGTATTTAACATTCTGATCCATAAATACAATATAATTTGCTTTACTATTAAGACCAAATTATTGCATTTCCTATTATGTGCTACATTCTTACTTTTTAAAGAACTTACAAGGTATTATGTTACTTATTAAAGACTCAATTCCTTATATATTAAGTAAGAATGCAAATGGCTGTCTACATTAGCAAGGACAAATGTACAAATGAACATTTATCTAGATAATACTGTTACAAAGATTTTACTAATATATGGTACCAAATATTATTATGCCCTGGATTTTGAGGATTTGCCAGATGCATACTACACAGAGTGAGATGGAAAATCATGTCACTGAACCTAAAACTCTTTTTTTCTATAAACAGAATGGGCCAGGACATTTAACTGTGTGCTTGTCAGGAAGGTCATAGCTGGGTGCAGTCAAATCTGTGCCACAGGATCTAGGAAGGCAGATTTCCAAATCTCAGATAAGAGATCAGCATGGCCACATTGTCTGAGATTTTTGTTTGTTTGTTTGAGACAGAGTCTAGTTCTGTTGCCCAGGCTGGAGTGCAGTGGTGCGATCTCGGCTCACTGCAAGCTCTGCCTCCCGGGTTCATGCCATTCTCCTGCCTCAGCTTCCCGAATAGCTGGGACTACAGGTGCCCGCCACCACACCCAGCTAATTTTTTTGTATTTTCAGTAGAGATGGGGTTTCACTGTGTTAGCCAGGAAGGTCTCGATCTCCTGACCTCGTGATCCACCCGCCTCAGCCTCCCAAAGTGCTGGAATTACAGGCTTGAGTCACAGCGCCTGGCCTGTTTGAGACTTTTGACAAACAAGAGGGAGCAAGAGGGTTAGGAAACTTGTGAAAAACTAAATTCCAACAAGACAATTAATGCCCAAACAAGCAACTCATGAAAGACAAATAGTCATAAACATAAAAACTAAGCCTGAAATTTTAATTTTGTCTGTATATTCCACTCATATTATCGGAAAATATTATGTCTTTGGGCCACATGTAACTGTGAGAAGCACATTTTTTCACGAAAGGAAATGCTAACCTTTATGATGAGGACCTTAAAAAAATAGCTCCTGCCCACACTACACTGAGAGGCAGCATTAACCAAAAAGAAGTATCTTCTACACTGGTTCATAGAACATGTGTCCTTCTTTATGTTTTACGTGAAGATGCTGCATGGTTCTTATTTTGGAGGTGTCATTGAAACTGCAAATCTGTATACTATTTATCAGGGAAAAATTCTATAGTCACATTTCTTTAAAAATACCCAATATGCTACCATGACACATGGCAAACTCATCAGTGTCCGCAGCTCTAAAGCCAGACAGTGTGTGTGTGCTAAGGACGTGAGGCTATGGATGGGGAGCATCTCAAGGGTAGGGGCCAGGTCAGTGCTATCTCTTCTTCTCTCCATCCCCACCTACACACAGATGCTCACTATATATCTGGTGAATGAATGAATGGCTGCCACCTTCACTGCACCTAGGACCACTCTTCCTTTTTTCAGTCCCAGACACTCCCATAGACCCTACAGAATCCTACATCCTGCAGGATCGACTATCTCATGGCTCAAGATGAGGCTGTGACTGTCTGGGGCCAGAAGTGACCAGTTCCCAGGTGTAAACAGTGGTTCACAGAAAAACACTTCAGAGTGAGAGGGTTTTAGACACAGGTGTCCCTTGCTTCAGATGTCCCTAGAGGTCCTGGTCCAGGCTCTGGCACTGGACGGAAGACCCGAGGTGGGAGGCAGGAAGTGGTCTCTGCTCCCCTCTGGGCAGGTCTCTGAGGTCACTTGGCTTTGCAGTCTCCCTCCACTCTGTGCAGAGGCGGATGACCTCTGACCACGTGTGGGTTTGAGGTTCCTCTTCTGTGAACTGCCAAGATCTCGTGCTCCTCCCCACAGTCCTCTTCTCTGCTCACACAGGAAGCCCAGGAAGCCTCTGCCTCAGAGATGCTGCCGCTGCTGCTGCCGCTGCCCCTGCTGTGGGCAGGTGAGTGGCCCTGGGGAGAGGGGCCGTAGGGATGAGCCCATCTGACTCTCATGTCTCCACAGGGGCCCTTGCTCAGGATGCAAGATTCCGGCTGGAGATGCCAGAGTCCGTGACGGTGCAGGAGGGTCTGTGCGTCTTTGTGCACTGTTCGGCTGGAGATGCCAGAGTCCGTGACGGTGCAGGAGGCTCTGTGCGTCTTTGTGCACTGTTCGGCTGGAGATGCCAGAGTCCGTGACGGTGCAGGAGGGTCTGTGCGTCTTTGTGCACTGTTCGGTCTTCTACCTGGAGTATGGCTGGAAAGATTCTACCCCTGCTTATGGCTACTGGTTCCGGGAAGGGGTCAGTGTAGACCAGGAGACTCCAGTGGCCACAAACAACTCAACTCAAAAAGTGCAGAAGGAGACCCAGGGCCGATTCCACCTCCTCGGTGATCCCTCAAGGAACAACTGCTCCCTGAGCATCAGAGACGCCAGGAGGAGGGACAACGGTTCATACTTCTTTCGGGTGGCGAGAGGAAGAACAAAATTTAGTTACAAATATTCCCCGCTCTCTGTGTATGTGACAGGTAAGGCATGGGCTCCAGGAGTGGCACAAGCGGGTTATGGGAGCCATTGGGACGGGCTCAGATGGGACTCGTGTCCTGGAACGGGGATGGGAATAAAGCATGTCAGGCTCAGGGGAGGAACTGGACCAGAGCCTGAGCTTCCCACAGGGCCACACCTTGGTTCCCCCTCCTGATCCTGCGTCCGCACCTCTGTCCACACCAGCCCTGACCCACAGGCCCGACATCCTCCTCCCAGAGTTCCTAAAGTCTGGCCATCCCAGTAATCTGACCTGCTCTGTGCCCTGGGCCTGTGAGCAGGGGATGCCCCCCATCTTCTCCTGGATGTCAGCTGCCCCCACCTCCCTGGGCCCCAGGACCCTCCACTCCTCAGTGCTCACGATCATCCCACGGCCTCAGGACCACGGCACCAACCTCACCTGTCACGTGACGTTCCCTGGAGTTGGTGTGACCACAGAGAGAACCATCCAGCTCAGTGTCTCCTGTGAGTGATGGGGCCAGGACACCTGGGTCCCTGAGGGTGTGATGGGGAGAGGACCAGGAGAGAGGAAGTCCAGGACTGGGGCCACTAGGTGGCTGTGTCTTGGAGGCCTAGCTGAGTAGGGGAACTAGAAGGACCCAAGCTGTCAATTGCCATTTCTGTGGGCTTCTAGGAGCGCCTACCTTCATCTCACTCCCACCCCAACTAAATGAGAAATCCTCTCTTGCTGGCTTAGATCCTCTAATGAACCCAGTGATTGAAGCCTCTCTAGAAGACGGCACAGGTAGGACACAGCCCCCATCTGGAGGCTGGAGGAGCAGGGCCTTCAGCTCAGGGAAGAGCTGGGCTCCTGCCTCATCCTGACTCACCATGGTAACCAGAGACTCCTTGTTGGCCAACTCAGGGACCCTCCCTATCCTCAGCTCCCATGGACACCTGAGCACCTGTCTGTAGGGACCAGCCCCACAGGGTTGGTAGGTTTTTCTCCCATGTGCGGAGATGAGAGATTGTAGAAATAAAGACACAAGACAAAGAGATAAAAGACAGCTGGGCCCAGGGAACCACTACCACCAAGACACGGAGACCGGTAGTGGCCCCGAATGCCTGGCTGCACTGTTATTTATTGGATACAGAGCAAAAGGGGCATGGTAAAGAGTGTGAGTCATCTCCAATGATTGATAAGGTCACATGAGTCACGTGTCCAATGGACAGGGGGCCCTTCCCTGCCTGGCAGCCGAGGCAGAGAGAGAGAGAGAGAGAGACAGCTTACGCCATTATTTCTGCTTATCAGAGACTTTTAGTATTTTCACTAATTTTGCTACTGCTATCTAAAAGG
Source organism: Pongo pygmaeus (assembly GCF_028885625.2). Classification (NCBI taxonomy): domain Eukaryota; kingdom Metazoa; phylum Chordata; class Mammalia; order Primates; family Hominidae; genus Pongo; species Pongo pygmaeus. The sequence continues at coordinate 57,281,273 of NC_072393.2, forward strand.
CAGAGCCAGGTGTACAAGATGGAACATAAAGGCAGACTAGGAGCGTGACCACTGAAGCACAGCATCACAGGGAGAGGGTTAGGCCTCCAGATAATTGCCTGACTCATATCAGGCCCTCCACAAGAGGTGGAGGAGTAGAGTCGTCTCTAAACTACCCCGGGAAAAGGGAGACTCCCTTTCCTGGTCTGCTAAGTAGCGGGTGTTTTTCCTTGGCACTGACGCTACCACTAGACCACGGTCTGCTTGACAATGTGTGTCTTTCCAGATGCTGGCGTTACCGCTAGACCAAGGAGCCCTCTAGTGGCCCTTTCTGGGCATGACAGAGGGCTCACACTTGTCTTCTGGTCACTTCTCACTATGTCCCTTCAGCTCCTATCTCTGTATAGCCTGGTTTTTCCTAGGTTATAATTGTAGAGCAAGGATTATTATAATATTGGAATAAGGAGTAATTGCTACAAACTAATGATTAATGATATTCATATATAATCATGTCTATGATCTTGATCTAGTATAACTCTTGTGGTTTTATATATTTTATTACACTGGAACAGCTTGTGGCCTCAGTCTCTTGCCTTGGCACCTGGGTGGCTTGCCACCCACACCTGTCCACAGACTCCTCCACAGACTCCTCCAAACACACACCCCTTGGCCCCACAATAAGGACAGAGTGATATTCATACAGCAGGACTAGCCTTTGGGCCCCTTATCATCTACCTCCTAAATACTCCTCCAGCCTCAACTTTAAATTTTTCCCAGTAGTTTAATGTACTTCTGGACAGGTGATACAATCGCATGGGCAAAAATGCTAAATCCATAGCACAGTCTGTCCTCAGATGCTTGTCCTCCTCCCCAGAATCAAAGAGTGTTCATCCTGGCTGCTCTGGGCCCTGGTGTATTCTCTGGAAGGATCTCAGAGGTCGTTTGGTATCAGCAGCACAGACTGTCCTCACTCTCAGACTGTGTAGTGTTCCATTGAAGAGTTGGATCCTAATTCTGTATATAACTTCTTGAAATGGAATATCATCTTTCTACCAACAGAAACAATGGATTGAACAGTCTTCTATCTACTTTACCAGTGTATGTCTATGTCTGTGGAATCAGTTACTTAAAGCAAAATAGCTGGGTCTTATGTTCTTTCTGATTTTGAGAGATATGGCCAAATTGTTCTCAATGAATGGTGGATATGTTTACAATCCCAACAGCATGGGGTGACAGTGTTTTCTCTTCTTTTTCTTTTTTCTTTTTTTTTTTTTTTTTTTTGAGAATCTCACTCTGTCACCAAGGCTGGAGTGCAGTAGCACTGTCTCAGCTCACTGCAACTTCCGCCTCATGGGTTCAAGCAATTCTCGTGCCTCAGCCTCCCGAGTAGCTGGTAGACTACAGGTGCCTGCCATCACGCCCAGCTAATTTTTTGTATTTTAGTAGAGATGGGTTTCACCATGTTGCCCAGAGTGGTCTCCAACTCCTGAGCTCAGGCAATCTGTCCACCTCAGCCTTCCAAAGTGCTTGGACTACAGGCATAAGCCACCGCACCCAGCCGAAAGTGTGCCTTCATCAACCCAACGTGGAATGAAAGCTTTCGCTTTTTGCCAGTGTTAGGTGAAAATTGGTATCTCCATATAATTTTTTTATTAAATGCACTTTTTAATTGAGATAAAATCATATAACATTAAATTCACAATTTTAATCATTTTAAATTATATGCTAAACTGGCTTTTAGTCACATATTGTACAACTGTAACCATGATCTAATGCCAGAACATTTTCTTTACTTAAAAAATCCACTCTGTACCCATTAAGCAGTCACTTCCCATTATCCCCTCCTCTGGCAAGCACTAATCTGCCTTCTGTCTCTACAGATTTGCCTATTTCTGACATTTCATATAAATGGAATCACACAAAAAACAGTCTCTTGTGTCTGATTTTTTTTCACATAACGTAATGCTGTCAAGGTTCACCCCAGTACTATGCATGAATACTTCATTCTTTTTGAAACCTAATATCCCATTGTATGGAGAGACCATGTTTTGCTCATTCATTGTTCAGTTGATAGACATTAGAGCTGTTCACACTTTTTGACTGTTACTAATAATGCTGCCAGGAACATTCATGTACAACTTTTCGTTGGAACCTATGTTTTTATTTCTCTTGAGCATAGCCCTAGGAGTGTAATTTTTAGCTCATATTGTAATTCTGTGTTTAACTTTTTGAGGAAATGCCAGACTGTTATCCAGTGTCAGCACCACTTTACATTGCACCAGCCATGTACAGAGCTGCAAATTCTCCATATTCTTTTGAACATTCTCGTTTTCCTTTTTTAAAAGAACTATGGTCTTCTAGTGCATGTGAAGTAGTAATTCATTGTGGCTTCAATAGGCATTAACATACTGATAAATGGTATTGAACATATTTTCATAGACTAATTGATATTTGTATCTTTTTGGAGAAGTTTTCACTCAAGTTCTTTGCCTACTTTTTAATAGGTTAATTTGGGTTGTTTGTAATTTGAGTGGTTTGTAATTACATGCCCTTTATATATGCTGAATACTACACCCTTATCAGATCCGTGCTTTACAAATGTATTTTCCCATTCTGTGGGCTGTCCATTCACTTTCTTGATAGTGCCAATCAATGCAAAATAGTTTTTAATTTTGATAAAGTCCAAATTATGTATCATTTCTTCTTCCAACTGCTGGACAGTCAGGGAACAGCTTAGAGTGAGCCCTGGGCTGATGTGATACCACATCCAAGGATGCAGGAAGGATCTGAAGAACCAATGTCCAAGTTGTCTTGGGAGAGGAAGGACATGGATTGTGGTTTAGCAGGTGAATGGGCCTCATCCCACCTTTTTGCAGGGAAATCAGGAACCGTGGAAGAGGTGGTTGTTTTGGCCGTGGGGGTAGTGGCTGTGAAGATCCTGCTTCTCTGCCTTTGCCTCATCATCCTCAGGTAAGCACTGCCTGAAGACCAAGGACAGGCATGGAGAGGGCAGAGGACATGATGCTGAATCCCAGAATCTCAATCCTGGGGGTATGCAGACAGTTTACGTGGTCCTGGGGCCAGGCTGGAGGCTGAATTGGTGGTGAGAATTACACATGGGCCATTTGTGGTCAGTTTGTGTCTGCCTCAACTGAGGGCCAAATGCCAGGATGGGGAGCTTCCTGCTGTCATCAAGGAGGTCTAGACCTGCTCTTCCTCCCCGTGATCCCTCCAGCCTCTAACAGGGCACAGGAAGGTGAGTTGGCTGCCCTTTGCTCCCTTCATGTGGCCACACTTACAGGTCCTTGTCTCTTCACTCCATGTCAGTTTCCACAGGAAGAAGGCGGTGAGGGCAGTGGAGGTTGAGGACAATGTATACGCTGTCATGAGTTAATCTCTCAGGTGAGTGATGTGGGCCTCTCACCCTTCAACATCCTGCTGGACACCTCCTCCACAATGGCCTCCAGGATTGCTCTGCCCATCATGGCCAAAGTTAAGCCAACTGTCTTCCTCCTCAAACTTACTTTTCCTGGGATGTGGGTTCTTCATCCTACAGATGACACAGAGGCCTCATCTCTAAAGTCAGAACCAGGGTGTGGGTCTCCATCTTGACCCCCCTCCCTTCTCCAGATCCCATAAATTACTAGCTCTTGTCCTTCCTTCTCCTAAGCAGGGCTCATCTTGATGCCCTTTTCTCCATCCTGACCCTGGTCATTCTTGCAGCCTCACCTCTTCCCTGGTCACTGAACCCTTTTCACCTCCTGCCTCCATCTCTCCCCAACACAGGCCTTCAGACTGTGCTTCCGATGTCTCCTCATCCAGTTCCTCCACAGTCTGAATGGCCATGTTTCCTCTTCATTGCTGGAGAATGAAGTGCAAATGCCACCGCCTGGACTGAAGGCTTTTCACAATCTGTCTTCTCCTGGACTCTGCTCCTGATCCCCCTTCTCCTTGCATCACCCAAAGTCTCCCTACACCCACCAGGCCAAGCCCTCTGCGATTCTGAGACTTTGCATGTGTAGTTCCTTCTCCTGAAACAGCCTTCCTCCCCATTCCTGCCAATCCAGGTCCTTATCATCCTTCAGGTTGTCTTAAATGTCACTCAGGTGTGTGTATTTTTGTGTAATCCTTGTATGATATTAAGCGGAGATGTGGCATTTGTTCATTAATTTGTAGACATATTCAGTAACTATACTGAACATATATAATTACTATGTGCCAGCATTTCCGTATGTGCAAGAAGTTCATCAATAGATATAGACTCAAAGATCTCTGTCATCAAGCTGTTGTTCTGAAGAGCAGAAGGATACAAATAAAAACAAATAAGTAAAATATTTCTTCCCATGTTGGATAGAGATATTTGTTTAGAGAAAAATAACACAAGGAAATAAGCACAGACTATACTTGGAAACAGTTTCTATATCTGATAGTGGAAAGAGGTGACGTTTAGGCAAAGACATGAAGGTGCTAAAGAGGCAGGCTCTGAGTCTGAATAAGAGAAAAGCATCCCAGGAGAAGGATAAGGGGAAGAGCAAGTGCATTGCTCAGAGGCAGCAGCAGGCCTGGGGGTTGTGGACTCAACCAGAGCCCCATGTCTTAGAGCAGAGGAAGGGTAAGGAGGGGAGCAGCAGGAAGGATGCTGCAGACTGCGTGGGGTGCTGCAGTGCATACAGGAACCTGGAACCTTTGGGAAGGGCAGAGACACAACTGGACTCTCACTCTGACCTCAAATGCCTGGGTCAGAGCAGGCCCAAGTGGGTCACGGCAGCCACAGGGAGACTGGGAAGGCACTGCTGGGTCCTCCAGGAGGAGGGATGAGGGCTGGGCCAGCAAGGCAGGGTGGGGTGAGGACATGTTTTTGGATGTGTGTGGAAGATCAAGCTAATAAGGATCACAGGCTAACAATGTGTTCAGTGAGGGGAAGGCAATACAAAGGACGAGGCCAGAATGTTCCCCTGGGCACCTGGAAGGAAGGAGCTGTGTCCATAGAGGACTGAAGAGGGAAGGACTTTCTTAGAGAATGATTAATTCTGAGAATCCACCTGACATCAGAATGGGAATAAAAGGGAGACAGCTGGATGTAACTATCAGGAGCTCAAGAGAGGGGTCCAGATTGGAGATGTTACAATGCACATTCAACAACTTGGTTCAGTTTCCAAAAATATTACTGCTGAGATGACAGAATACAGACACAAATGAGTACATTTCTAGGAAATTCTCATGTGGACAAAAGTAACTCACCATGAGAGAGAGCATATCAATGGTTACCCAGCACAGGAGGTGAGAATGGTGAGCTGCAAAGAGGCTTAGAAAAAGCAGAGTCATGTGGGATATGAGAACCGAGCACAGGTGCGCAGGAAATGTAGGAAATGAAGTTGGAGAGACATGGAGGCTACAAATATTGCTGTGTCCTGAGTCCATTATACTTATTCATGCATTTGAGCAAAAGAGTGAGATGAAATGACACTTACTTTAGTGGTGTCACTCAGGCTGCAGTGTGAGAAAGTATAGACGAGAGGAGACCAGATTAGTGGATACAGAGATAATCCAGTGAAGAGATGACGCAGACATAGTCCTGGGTAAGAATGATGAATCTCATGTGGAGAAGTTGGGTTCTGGACACATCTTGAAGATGAAGCCAATAGTATTTGCGAATGGAGTGATGGAGTGCACGTAGGGTAAGAGCAAAGATAGCTCACGGCCTCTGGTTGATAGGTGCCACAGATGTCACAGGTGAGTCCACAGATATCATAGATGTCATGGATATCCATGAAGACATCCATGATCTCCATAATATCATGGAGAGTCTGATTACACCTCCATAGATGTCACAGATGCCCACAGGTGCCAAAGATGATGCCCATGTGGTTACCCAGAATTGAGACTTAAATAATTTAATTGCCAACAACTAAAATTGCCAACCCTGCAGGAGGAGAATATTCTCAAGTGTAGATCAAATATCGTTTTGGTTACTATAATTTGGAGGTGGTTCTGAGCCACCCATGTAGGGATTGTAGGTAGAAGGCAGGAGTCTGAAGCTCAGGAAAGGGGTCCAGGTGGGAGATACACAGGTTTGGGAGCCTCCACATTAAGGTTTGATGGTAGATGAATCCACAAAGAAGAGAAGGGGTCCACAGACACAGCCACAGGACCCTCCAGCATTTAGTGTCAGGGAGAAGAGGTGGAAACAGCAAGAAGACTGTATAGAGCAGCCACTGAGGAGAAATGAGTGACCAGGAGAGTGCAAGTTCAGGTGCTGGTGGCCAACGGGGGCTGGAGTTTCAAGGAGAGATTGGTCATTTGTTTCAAATGCTGGTAAGTCTGGTAAGATAGGGTTTGAGAAATGATTATTTGAATTTAGCTAAGTGGTATCACAACTGGTATTGACAAAAGCAGATCTGGTTGCCTGGTAGAGGAAGATCTCCTGACTAGAAAGAATTCAAGAGAGAATGAAAGGAGAGGGGGCAGAAACTGTCAGTGCCAAGTACTATTTGGAGAAACACTGCACCAAATCTAGAACCAAGAAATGGGCCTGCAGCAGAATACGGTCGTGCCCTGTAGACTTGCCATTTCTGGCAGCATCTGCTCTGGTGTCTCTCATGATACCATGTTCCCTGTTTGTGTAGGGCTTTTCACCCCTTGAGCTAACTGCATTCCCATGGCTTCCCTACCACACTGTGAGCTCCACAAGGACACGGTGGGATCTAATTAGGCCTCCATCATTCTACTCTCTCCTATTCAGCTGCACACTGTCAAAATTTACAATTACCTGTATGTTTCTGTCTTCATCCCCTGAAGTACTGGAAGTCACAGCCCCCACCCCTGCTCTCCTCTGCTTTGCTCCCTCCTGAGGATCCAGTTTCCAGCACATACGAGGTCCTAGAGATCTGGGGTTCAGTTCAGGTTCAACAGATGTATGACCTTGGTAAGTACCAAGTATCAACCAATAAGTGTTACCTGTGTTGCTTAACTGAGTAAGTGGAGCCTTAATTCAGAAACATTTGATGAAAAAAAATGGAAGAATAAACAAACATCCTGTCAGGTTCAAATTTTCTTAATGGACTCTCTCTGCTTACTCTCCAGCCACCTCCCCACTGTCCTGCTCTGAACAACTTCTTTTCTCTCCACGTGGAACATCAGAAGAGGTCCAAGTTACATGGCCCCTCTGACCTCTGAAGCTCTTCAGGGGCTGCCCCCACCATGGGGTGAGGAGCTGCATTATGCTTCCCTCAGCTTTCATGGGATGAATCCTTCCAAGGGCACCTCTACTGAATACTCGGAGGTCAGGACCCAGTGAGGAACTCACAAGAGCATCAGGCTCAGCCAGAAGATCCAGATTCTCTATAGGCAGGGGGCCGAAGGCTGATTATTGGAGATTTAATACCCTACAGGCAATGGGTTTATAGATATTATGGAACTTTCCTGCTATACTAACATTATCTTAGACTTTGCAAGCAGGGAGTCCTGGAATCAAATCTGTGCTCTTTCGTTTACTAAGTGTATGATATCATGCAAGCTCCCTAACCTTCCATGTCTCCATTTCGTGCTCTGTAGAATGGGTGCAAGATGTCCTATCTCACAGAGATACTGTGAGGATTAAATAAAGCTACACATGAAAAACACCACTCCTGGTGCATAGTGACAGTTTGCGGCATAATGGTTCCTTCCCCCTCGAACAGAAGGCAATAGTGACATTTGGTCCAGAGTCATGATGGTCTCATTCCTGAAACTGTATCAGCAACATGTCTGTCTCACTTGATGCTCAAAACCCCACCAGAGATGTCTTCCCTGACTTGCCCTCCAACATCATCTCTCTCTACTCCTGAATCCTTTCTTTCCATCTCATCTGTCTGCTGTCAAATTTTCTGTCTCCTTCAGGTCCTGCTACAGGCAAAGCCAGATATTAGCACTTTGGGTATTTTCTAAAACGCAGGGCTGAACATAGTCAAAATAGTTCCCTAGCTCCTCAACCCACAAGAATAATTTGAAGCTTCTCAACGTGAAATTCTAAGTAAGGGATCAGCAAACCTTATTTGTAAAAGGCCAGATAGTAGATATTTTCAGCTTTGCAAGCCATAAGGTGTCTGTTGCAACTATTCAACTCTGCCATTGTAGCACCAAAGCAGCCACAGACAATCTGCAAATGAATTGTATGGCCGTGTTCTAGCAAAATGATATTTACTAAAACAGGCACCCCACGGGTCATGTAGTATGTTGGCCTCTACTTTAGGTTCCCCTCAATCTCACCCAGTCTACTTCTCATTGGCACATCCTACACTCAAGCCATGCTCTGTGGACCCCATTCAGATGCATCTCTCCTTGTTGGTGTGCATCCACGTCCCTCCTCCATGAAGGACTGTCACCATGCCATCATCAGGCTAACAACTTCTTATTTTTCAAAATGACCTCAAAAGTGGATGTCTAGATTAAGAAGACAGAGGGAAACAGAAGCTCTAACCACCTTCCTAAAAAGCCTAAATGAAATAATAAAAATCATTTTAAGAAAAACAGCCCCAACTTTACCAGCAGCACCCAAACCATGACGGGGTGAACGCATTATGCCATAAGTTCATAATGACCCTTAAATAAACAGATGGAAGATTCTGGTGTTGCTTTAAAAAGCCATGAGGTCAAAACCTCACTCCCTTATCCCCCAAAGGGACAGCTGAGTCACATGTCTTTCTATGATAATGGCTGGCTAGTGATAGGGATCAATCTGTCTGCTAAAACATTAAAAGTTAACAATTAGATTTCCGGTCCAGACAAGATGACATCGGCCCATTTTGTCCCTGCTCCAACCCTCTAAGCAAAACTATAAATCCTGTAGATGGTTCAAGAGACACTAAAGGAGAACTCTGAAGCGTGATAAGAAGAAGCTGAGCTGGTTTAAGACCCCATGACTGGAGGAACAACACAGAGGCCAGGGATCTTGCATCTCCCCCGACCTGAGGGAGGACACCCCAACCCACCATTTCACAGCCCCTGACCCAGCAGCAGAAGGCAGCTAGGCAAGTTCCTAAGGTTCATCCTCTCCTGGGTGGAAGGGGAGCCCCCCACCAACAACATCAGGAGAGTCCCACATCACTGGAAAAGGGGATCAGTGTGAGCCAGAAACAAGTGGCCATGAAGTGCTATCATTCTCCATCAGGCCTGAGACTCTCCTTTTCAGCCCAGAGATACTGGGACCAGTGGGCAGAACTGGAAAAAGAGATCCAGTCATAGTGTCTAATATTCCTGACCCTTGGTTTGCTCCTTTATCAATTGTAAAGTCTAGTCTCTCACTTTCAGAAGTGTGTGTGTGTGTGATAGAGAGAAAGAGAGACAGGGAGAGAGAGAGAGAGAAAGAGAGAGAGAGAGAGAGAGAGAGAGACTGGTATAAAGCAAGGTATTTAAAGAGCAGTACAGAGATCAGTAAACAGAGGAGCTTACCAAGCCTCCTCCTTCCCTGTAGCTCAGCCAGGTGGCATGGACAGACACTGTCCACAGGAGGGACACTACTTGTGAGTTAACTGGAGCAGTGCGAAAAGGGGCCAGAGAGAAGAGCCCAGCACCACCCAGTCCTGATTGTCTGCCCCACCCCTGACTCCATCCATCCCTCTCAAGCAGGCCTGGACGCTTCTCACCCCTCTACTCTTCTGGGCTAGGACTAGAACGCTAGGCTCTGGGTTCAAGACCTTCTGCAGAGTTGGGAAGCATCTGAGCTCAAATTGTCACAGACAGTGACAGCTCCCCTGCCTGGGTCTTCCCAGGGGCCAAAATGTCTCCTAGTGGGTGGAGCATCATTCCTGGGAGCTGTGAGGCAGAACCTTGATCAGACTCCAGTGCAAAGGTGGCAGGAGCCCAGGGAAGGGTCTGGTGACTTCCTAGGTTAATGAAGCTGGTCAGGGGTAACTAAGACCCTCCAGGGTGTGCTTTCATCCTCAGACTTGGGCTCCTTACTCCCTATGGGTATTAACTAGGGACTGGTGTAGTTCCGGGAAAAGGATAGAATACATGGGTATCCCCAGTAATTAGATGGGAATAATAAAGCTGATCTTGGGTATCATTGGTAGGAAAGTGTTAATCACTCAAGATTCTTAGGATATTTTACAGCTATTACAAGACCTTGGGAAACAAAATTTCCTTGTGATGTTGCAGCTGTCCTCCCACTAGGCCTGAATAAATGCAAGGCTTGCTACTTCTCTTTCTCCATCTGAGCAGATTTTCACTTTTTCACTCTGTGAAAAGATTTTCCTCTGTGTTTTCTGGCATTTGTGTCTGAAGCCTTCTGTTCTCTCTGTGTGTGTGATCTCAGACTCCAAGGCTCTCACCCCTGATTTCTCCCTAGACACTTCCTGCAGTTTCTGTCTAGTTCAGGCTGTCCTGATCCCCAGAGTCATGAAGTGGCAGGAAGTCTGGGCCCTGTTGATAGGGCCCCGAGACCTACAGAGAGGAATTTCATGCCCTTCTGTCTGAGGGCTCAGGGATGCCCATGCAGGGGCCTGGCTTCCTCCACACCTGTGGCCTTTCCAGGATCTACTACACCAGGTGATCACACCCTCCCCAAGGTAACCCCTTATCTAACCTTATGTAAGTTCCCCAAACCCTACAACAGGGCTTGCCAGCTGGTCCTCCCCACAGCTAGCCTTTTTTTTTTTTTTTTTTTTTTTTTGAGATGGAGTCTCTCTCTGTCACCAGGCTGCAGTGCAGTGGTGTGATCTCAGCTCACTGCAACCTCAGCCTCCAGAGTAGCTGGAACTACAGCTGTGTGCCACCATACCCGGCTAATTTTTCTATTTTTGGTAGAGACGGGGTTTCACCATGTTGGCCAGGATGATCTCAATCTCTTGACCTCGTGATCCACCCACTTTGGCCTCCCAAAGTGCTGGGATTACAGGCATGAGCCACCGCGCCCGGCCCAGAGTCAGCCTTTTCAGGCATCTGACATCACTACTGTTTTTTTCCTGGCAAGGTTGGAGACCTCTAGAGAAGGAAGGTGAGAAAAATTTGAGTTCCTTTCTCCCTCAGGACAGAGGAAGATCCTGGACATGGGAGCCCGAAGGGAAGGTCCAGACATGGAGACTCCATGATCATTAGCTCCCAAACCTCTCTCTTCTCTCCTAACCCACCTTTGCACATCAGAGAAGCTCTTTGCTGATTTGGCCCTGCCATACACAGAAAAACCAAAGAACTTCTCTTTACTCTCATATCTGGCTTCCAAAACTATTCCCTATAGTTGTCAGTAAGCAAATCAGTGAGAAGGAAGACATACATATTTTTATGCTTTATTTACCAAATTAAAGAAGTACTTTATTGTAGATTTGGTAAGCCTGCCAATCAACACATATGTATCACCCACTGCGCGCAAAGCAAGTCCACAGTGCTTTTGAAAGTTGTACATCTTTGCCTTCAGGGACTCACTTTCTATAGTGGGACTTCAGTACGCAGTGAGGAAACTTACCCTCTCACCTGCTCCCTGCCCACCTCCAATCTGTTTGTCACAGGGAAGACAGAGTAAATTCTAAAAATCCACTTTTCTGCTCCCTTCAGTGGCTTCCCATCACCCAAACGGGAACAGCAGAAATTCTTAAGATGAATCCAAGGTGTTAGATGCAGTATCATATATATGTATACACATATGTATACATATATATGTACATAGTATATGTGTGTGTATATATATGTATACATATATATGTACATAGTATATGTGTGTGTATATATATGTATACATATATATGTACATAGTATATGTGTGTGTATATATATGTATACATATATATGTACATAGTATATGTGTGTGTATATATATGTATACATATATATGTACATAGTATATGTGTGTGTATATATGTATACATATATATGTACATAGTATATGTGTGTGTATATATATGTATACATATATATGTACATAGTATATGTGTGTATATATATGTATACATATATATGTACATAGTATATGTGTGTGTATATATGTATACATATATATGTACATAGTATATGTGTGTGTATATATATGTATACATATATATGTACATAGTATATGTGTGTGTATATATATGTATACATATATATGTACATAGTATATGTGTGTGTATATATATGTATACATATATATGTACATAGTATATGTGTGTGTATATATATGTATACATATATATGTACATAGTATATGTGTGTATATATATGTATACATATATATGTACATAGTATATGTGTGTGTATATATATGTATACATATATATGTACATAGTATATGTGTGTGTATATATATGTATACATATATATGTACATAGTATATGTGTGTGTATATATATGTATACATATATATGTACATAGTATATGTGTGTGTATATATATGTATACATATATATGTCCATAGTATATGTGTGTGTATACATATACATGTACATAGTATACGAGGAGATGGAGTTGGAGATTTAGTGAAGATGTGCAAACCTGGATTTCCTCGGACCCTGGAGCAGAGAGGATGAGGAACGTGTTTGAGGCCAAAGGGGTCAAGGGGTGGGTGGGGGTGGGGGGCTGCAGTCAATCACTGACTGGCTTATGGATGATTGACATAAAGGCTGGGTTTACAGGGAGCTCAGTGACTCACAGCGTGAACCCGATTAACTGGTCTACACAGGCGGTAACCGTGTGACTAACGACTGAGTGCCTTACAGGAGACGACCTCCTAAGAGGCTGACTGGCAGGAGCCCAGCTACCTGCTGGCCAGGGCAGGCCATGGGGGCGCGTTACCTGATTGTCTGAGGAACTGGCTGGCGCGGGGACTGACGCTGACTCGCAGGGCGCTGCCCTGGTCACGGCCTCAGCTCCTCACGGGCCGCCTCACTGGGGCGATGGCCGCTGACTGCCCTCGGGCTGAGCAGGTGACTGGCGTGGTGGAGGCGGAGGAATGCGCGGCGGGCTCCTGGTGGTCTCCTGAGGGTCCGCGGTCTTGCCTCGTGACTGATCCAGAATTGGCCTTGGACCCCACAAGGGGCTGGGCGGCCTCGCGGGCCTGAGGGTGACACTGGCGGCCTCACGGGCCTGGGCTGCCCCACGCTCCAAGGCTCAGCTGACTGAGGGACGCCCCGCTCTCCTGGAAGCCCACTTTGCGCAGTCCCGATACAGGTCCCGCAGCCGAGGACTGCCGGGGACGCCCACAGGCCAGGCACTGCTGTGAGGCCAGGAATCCTCCGTCAGCGCGCGGAGGAAGCGGTGTGAAGGCTCCCGCGGAGGAAGCGGTGTGAAGCCTCCACTGCCGCCCTGGGCCCAGCCCGCGCGCCTCGCACGTTGTGCGTCTACCCCACAGCCAATCAGTGGCTGCACAGGCCTCTTTAGTAGCCAATCAGCAGCTTCAGGTGCCTACTGCGCCGCAGATCTGCGAGGCAGGTGGAGCTTTCCCCCACCGACGCTTGCCTCTGGGAGCTGGCGCACAGCCAATCAGGAGCTGAAAGTGCAAGTCCCTCCCCGCACCTTCAGGCCCAGAGGAATCCTACGGGCTTGAGTCAATCAGCAGCCGCGGGCGGTGCCAGGAACGTTTGGGCGCCAATTTTCTTCTCAGCGAGTCCTTTCCTGACCACGTTCTTGAAACCGCGCTCCTCTCCAACTAGCCCTGAGGACTCCGTTCCTCTTGATTAAATCTGCTTTATTTTCTCACACTTTACCCACTGCACACTTTCGAAACACTTCTTGCTACTCAACAATATTTTTGTGGCCGCCCCGCTAGGATACAGGCTCACTGCAGGCAGAGTTTTTGCCGTTCTTTTCTCACCGCTGTTTCCCCCACAGCCTTTGGCTGCGCCCTGCTCGCTGCTCTGGGATGAACTTGCCTTTCAGGCAGCCCTGCCCATCTCTCACCTCCCGGCTCACCTGTCCCACCTGCCTGTGGATCCTCACCCTCTCCGCTGGGCTCCCACAGCCCCGTCCTCGCCGCTGGCTCAGCCCGGACCCCGCCAGGCTGTGCCCGCCTCTGTCTCCCCTGCCCGTGGCGGGTGCCCCTCCAGGCTCTGCCTCGCCCAGCCCAGACGCCCAGGAGGTTCTACCCCATAGATGGGAGGCAACTGCCCAGGGTGCAGGGGCAGTGAGGGGCTGCGGCTGAGAGCCCTGCCCGGTCCTGGGGAGGGAGGGTGAGTGTGGGTGGAGGGGGCAGCCCTGCAGATGTCAGAGACAGGGCGGTGGCAGCACTGGTTTCTTCTGGTGAGGAGCCCTTCCCTTCCCTTTTCTCCTTCCATCCTCTGAGCAACCCCATGTTACAGGCTGTCCCAGACCCCTGTGGGACTCTGCATCCACCGCGGTCCACACTGGGCTGTGCTCACAGGAACACATCGAATCCTCTCGACCACTCTATGTACTCTCTTGCCAGGGCTGCCTTGAGAAAGGAACACAGACCGAGTGGCTTCAACAAGGCCTTCGTTTTCCCACCGTTCTGGAGGCTGGAAGCCTGAGACCAAGCTGTGGTCAGCGTTGCTTCCTTCTGAGGCCTCTCCGTGGCTTGCGGGTGGCATCTTCTCCCTGTGTCCCACGTGGTCTTTCTTCTGAGCATGTCTCTGTCCTAATCACTAATCACTCCTTTTTTTTTTTTTTTTTTTTGAGACAGAGCCTTGCTCTGTCACCCAGGCTGGAGTGCAGTGGCACGACCTCGGCTCTGTAGCCTCTGTCTCCCGGGTTCAAGCGATTCTCCTGCCTCAGCCTCCCGAGTAGCTGGGATCACAGGCATGCGCCACCATGCCCGGCTAATTTTTGTATTTTTAGTAGAGACGGGGTTTCCCCATGTTGGCCAGGCTGGTCTCGAACTCCTGACTTCAGGTGATCCGCCCGCCTCGGCCTCCCAAAGTGCTGGGATTACAGGTGTGAGACACCGCATCCTGCCTGACATGATCTCTTGGGGTTACTTTTATCTATATGTCTTCTATTCCCCCAAAAGAAATGTTTCAAGAAAACTTACATGGGTCTAAGGAGGCTCCACCTCCCAGGGTCCCCCACCACTCCCTCTCAGCCTGCAGCCACACAGTTAAAAATAATCTTCTGTTTAATTCAGGTGCACATTTCTTCTCCAAAATAATCCTGCTCAGCACTGAGGGTGTACGCCCCAGGGCTGGGGTCCTCGCTCCATGGCTCCTGTTCACCTGGACCCCTGGGAGCAGCACTCGCAGGAGCAAAGCCCTGGGCCCAGCGGACGCTGCCTGCTGTGGACTAACCAGGGGAAGTGTGGCTGAACGAGATGCCAGCGGTGAAGAAACCCCTCCTGATGTCCAGATAACCACAACGAAGGGAGAAGTGTCTGCCCTTTTCAAATTGACGCCTTCTCTCCTGACCCTCCTCCTTTCCAAGCCTCACTGAACAACAGCCTCAGTTTCCCCGGCCTCCTGCAGGCTGGGCTCCCCTCACTGTCCTTGGCATGTATCAACACACAAAATCCTCCACAGCCCCGCATCCCTCTGCTCAGTCCTCCTGAGACTGAACCCTCAACCTAGGGGAGAGCGACCCCACCTGCCTGAGCCCTGCACTGAAGCTCTTGTCATGGGGAGCTCAGATGTCAGGAGCCTCAGTGTGTCCCCACTGCACAGTGACTCCTTGGGGACAGTGTCCAGCTCTGCCTTGTTGATCTCGTCATGCAGAAAGGGGGTGCCCACCTTGTGGCTGCTGAGGGAGGGAGGAGAGGCTGCCTGCTCACACCGCCTGCACCCCTGTCTCTCATGGCCCTGAGTCCTACCTTTGGCAGGTCTGACCTCCACAAACAGTGATAGCCACAGAGGACACTCGGGGGTCTGGCCAGATGGACCCAGTTTCACCTTGCCGAGGCAATGGTGAGACAGGGAGACAGGATGTGGAGATCAGTCTCGGCATGGGGAGGGAATCTGGGTGAGTCTCTCATCCTGTCTGACTTCAGGGACCCAGGAGTGGATGTGGGACTATAGATGATTGATTTCCAAGGGCTGACCCAGCCCTGACAGTGTCTGGGTTGTGAAGTTCCTCCTCTGAGGAGGTCACTCTTCTGACCTCGCCCCTGTCTTCCTGTGGGGCCTCCTCTAAGTCTTGAGCCCTCAGTTCCTGAGAGAAGAACCCTGAGGAACAGACGTTCCCTGGCGGCCCTGGCACCTCCAACCCCAGACATGCTGCTGCTGCTGCTGCCCCTGCTCTGGGGGAGGGAGGGGGTGGAGGGACAGGGACAGCAAGAGGATGGTTACACACTGCAAGTGCAGAGGGAGGTGAGGGTGCAGGAGGGCCTGTGTGTCCACGTGCCCTGCTCCTTCTCCCACCCCCAGGTTGCCTTGACTAACTCCCCAAGTTCATGGCTACTGGTTCCAGGAAGGGGCTGACACAGCCCAGGACGCTCCAGTGGCCACGAACAACCCAAAACGAAAAGTGAAGAAGGAGACCCAGGGCCAATTCCGTCTCTCTGGAAACCTGCAGATGAACGACTGCTCCCTGAGCATCGGAGACGCCAGGAGGAAGGACCAGGGGTCATTTTCTTTCGCATGGAGAGAGGAAGCATGAGATGGAACTACGTGTCTAACCAGCTCCACGTGTTGGTGACGGGTAAGGCGCAGGCTCCAGAAGCAGCACAAGAAAAGGTCATGGGGCTGCAGCTCAGGGGTGGGTTGGGACCCCTGTCCTGGGAGGGGGTTGGGGGTGAAGCAGGCTCAGGGGAGGCACTGGACCAAAGCCTGAGCTTCCCCAGGGCTGCACCTCAGACCTCCCTTCCTGATCCTGCACCCAACCCTCTCCTCACCAGCCCTGACCCACAGGCCCAATATCTCCACCCTGGGGACCATGGAGTCCGGCCGCCCCGGAAACCTGACCTGCTCTGTGTCCTTGGCCTGTGAGCAGGGGATACCCCCTACCATCTCCTGGATGGGGACCTCCGTGTCCTACCCGGGCCCCACCACAGCCCGCTCCTCAGTGCTCACCCTTATCCCAAATCCCCAGGACCATGGCACCAACCTCACCTGTCAGGTGACCTTGCCTAAGGCTGGTGTGACCTTGACCAGGGACTGTCCAACTCAACGTGTCCTGTGAGGGCTGGGCCAGGATGCCTGGGTCCCTGGTGGGGCGGGGTGTTGCTGAGAGCAGCAGGGGGGAGGTCAAGGGTGCTGGCTCCCAGAATCTGGGCTTGCAGTGGCTGGCTCCACTTTCCCCATTTACGTGGCTCCTGGAGAGACAGGGCCAGTGTCCCCAGCCCTCACAGTGATGTGGGTCTCCGTGTCTTTCTGTCCCAGACCCTCCTCAGAACCTGACCGTGGCTGTCTTCTGAGCAGACGGCACAGGTAGGACAGAGCCCCCTCCCTGGGGCTGGGGGAGCAGGGCCTGCAGCTCAGGGTAGAGCCAGATCCTCCTCATCCTGGACTCACCCTGGTGACCTGAGACCCCCTTGTGGATGAATCCAGTGCCCCTCCCCATCCTCAGCCCCTGTGGCCACCTGAGCCCCTGCTCCCCTCCTGCCCTCACTCCCCTCAGAATCCTCCACACACACCCTCCTCGGCCCCACAGCAAGGGCAGGGGGACATTGATATAGCAGGACCAGCCTCGAGGGTCCTGATCATCCACCTCCTGAACACACCACTTTCTCTACAGCATCCACAGCCTTGGGGAACAGCTCATCCCTCTCAGTCCTGGAGGGCCAGTCTCTGCGCCTGGTCTGTGCTGTCAACAGCAATCCCCCTGCCAGGCTGACCTGGACCCGAGGGAGCCTGACCCTGAGCCCCTCACAGTCCTCGAACCCTGGGCTTCTGGAGCTACCTCGAGTGCACGTGAGGGATGAAGGGGAATTCACCTGCCAAGCTCAGAACCCTCTAGGCTCCCAGCACATTTCCCTGAGCCTCTCCCTGCAGAATGAGGGCACAGGTGGGTAGGGGAGGGGCTGGAGGAGGAGAACACACCTGCCCACCACTCATGGGCCACCTACTGCCCCTGAGCTTCAAGGGGGAGCTCAGCTCTGGTGTGTGCTCAGCTGTGAGGCCTAGAACTTCCCCACAACCCAGAGCATCACTGTCCTCTCCCTGCCAGGAAAAGGGCGCAGGGTGGGGAAAGGGGAGGAGTGGGTCTTGGAGCGGAGGAGCTGGGGCCTGGCCACGTGTATTTGGGGAGACAAGTGCCTTGCTTTGCAGTGCTTAGACTAGGATGAGGCACGTGAGGCACTTGCCTTGGCACCAAATTTAAGAACCAAAAATAAAGCAAGAGAAATAATATCATGACACGATAATCTTTTTTAAAAAATAAAAATTAATGCAAAATAATTCCATGGTGAATACAAATCAAAATTTTAAATTAAAAAAAAAAACTGCACCCAGCACTCTCATGCCTCACTGGCCTCACCAGAAGTCCGTAATCCTCCTCCTTCTCATGCCTGCTCTTTGTGTCTGGGAAAGCTGGGAGGAGAATCAAAGTCGAGGGCCTTATAGGCAGCAGAAGGTGAAGAGACCCAGTTATTGAAGGTAAATCCCAGAGATAACTCCAATCCATCTGCAGGCACCACATGGCCTGTATCAGGAGTGATGCTGAGGGCGGTCAGGGGAGCTGGAGCCAAAGCCCCGTCCTTCTGCGTCATCTTCATCGTATAAGCATTGACTCTGGGGAGGGAGGGAGACCCCTGAGGGAGGGCAGGCCAGGAACAGAATCCCTGAAGCCAGAGCTGGAGGCACCTGCCTGGTCAAGAGCTTAAAGCAAGGGCAAGAAGGAGGTCACAGGTGCACGGTGAGAATTTCACAAGCACCTTTGTTCTTGAGGCTCCAAGTCTATGGCAAACCTCAGGCCCCACTAGCCAGAAGGCAGGAGCCTGTGTTCTCAACACCGGGGTCCCTGGGACTGGTTCACCCCTCTCTCACCTCAGTCATCCCTCCAGCCCTTTAATAGGAAACACGGTGGGGCAGGGGGTCGGTCCACCCACTACACCTTGATCGGTACAGACCGAAAGACTCTGGTCTCTTCACTCAGAGTGAGGTCCTGCAGGAAGAAATTGGCAAGGCCAGCAGTGGGCATCAGGGATACGGGCATGGAGGATGCAAATGCCGTCAGGGGCTCAGCCTGTCAGGTGAGCGATGTGGGCATCTCCATACCCAGCATTCAGCCTGGACACCTCCCACAGGATGGCCCCCAGGATTTCTCAGCTAGTCATGGCCAAAATTTTCTCCTTACCTCCTCCTCCTACCTACAAGCTGGCTTCTCCTGCAGGATTCCCCATCTTGCTGACAGCATGGCAGCCCCTCCTCCCAGACCAAGCATGGGGGAGGATTACCTCCTCTCTGTCCTCCCTGTCTTCCTCTACAGCTGAAAATTCAACATATCTTGTCAATTTGCCCCACTAAGAACAGCTAGCATCACCCCCGCCCAACCTGACCCTCTCATTGCTGAGGCCTCAGGATCTTTTCCTTGGGCCTTGTCACCTCCCTACTTCTCACCTCCCCTTCCCTATCTGGAGGGATCATCTGGAAGGCATCACTGCCCAGTTCTTCTGCATTTGGACAGCTGTCCTCCACCCCCATTGTCTAGATCAGAGGCCAGCAAACATTTTCTGAAATACCAGATGGTAAGTATTTTTAGCTTTGTGGACTATACAGTTGCTGTTGCAGCTACTCGACTCTGCTGCTGTGGAATGAAATGAGCCATAGACCATGTGTTAATGGTGAGTTGGACTGTGTTCCAATAAAACTTTATTAACAAAAACAAGCAGTGGGCCAGATTCAATCCAAGGGCTGTAGTTTGTCAACCCCTGACAAAGCCCAAACTCCTCAGCTTGGAGCCCTGCACGTTCTGGCCTGTTAGGCACCTACCTCTCCAGGAGGGCCAGAGTTAGGGTGAGAAGAGTGAGGCACTTGCTTTGAATGCAACATTTAAGGGGATGCCAAAAATCTCAGTAATTGAGAAAAACTAAGTTTCATGCATTGTTTTTTAAAACATCAAAATTAAATTTTAAAAAACCAATGATAAGCCAATATCAAGATTTTAAATAATGACAGGTTCAATAAACTGAAGTGGCCGGGCGTGGTGGCTCAAGCCTGTAATCCCAGTACTTTGGAAGGCTGAAGTGGGCGGATCACCTGAGGTTAGGAGTTCCAGACCAACCTGGAAAAAATGGTGAAACCCCACCTCTACTAAAAAATACAAAAATTAGCCGGACGTAGTGGTGGGTGTGTGTAACCCCAGCTACTTGGGAGGTTGAGGCAGGAGAATTGCTTGAACCCGGGAGGTGGAGGTTGCAGTGAGCTGAGATCGTGCCACTGCACTCCAGCCTGAGCAACAAGAATGAAATTCCATCTCAAAAAATAAAAATAAAATAAAAAAATAAACTGAAGTGAATTAAGAATTATTTAAGATCATCACTTAGTCAAGAGAAATTATCAAGTAGGGCAGTGTTCTCAGTTGAAAATGAGAGAATCGAAGTCGAATTTGAAAATATTATTTCTGCCTTGCTTCCAGTACAGCCAGGAAAGCAGATTACAATAAATTCTGCTCTAGGTATACGTAAAATCTTTAAACTTAAAATGATGTTTTATTATACACCATTTTTCAATTTGTCAGTAGTAGCTCAATTATTTAATGTTCCGGATAAAACTGACCATGAAACATACATGAAAACATATAGGCCAGGCACGGTGGCTCATGCCTGTAATCCCAGCACTTTGGGAGGCCGAGGCGGGCAGATCACGAGGTCAGGAGATCAAGACCATCCTGGCTATCACGGTGAAACCCCGTCTCTACTAAAAATACAAAAAATTAGCCAGGCGTGGTAGCGGGCGTCTGTAGTCCCAGCTACTCGGGAGGCTGAGGCAGGAGAATGGTGTGAACCCGGGAGGCAGAGGCTGCAGTGAGCCGAGATCGTGCCACGGCACTCCAGCCTGGGTGACAGAGCAAGATTCTATCTCAAAAAAATAAAAATAAAAATAAAAGGGCTATAGTCTGTAAGTGGCCATCTAGGCAGTCAGGGAAGTGTAACCTCTGGTAAAAGTTGAAAGTCAGGTATTTTGAGAGAGGAGGGCTTGGAGCAGGAGTTTTATGTTGGATGGGTTGGCTGAATATACATATTTAACACATTATAGGCAGAGTTATGGGTATTTGTGAAAGGATGTCATGCATACTTGTGATGGATAAATACCTAAGTTATATGCAACTCATGTTTATTTTGGAATGGAGACTTAATATTTAAATGTATTATAATTAAGCCATCTCTGTCAAGAGACAAAGCAGGGACGCAGAGGTATTTAAGTGTGTAGTCTCCTACACACTTGGAGGAGTTAATGAGATTAGTAAACACCAAATGAGGTGCTCAGTAAGTGTTAAATATTGGAGGAAAGCATGAAAGAGACTTCGACAAAAATGCAGGTGGGATGAATGGAGGACAGATCTCCTGGGCCTCCTTCCTAGACTCTCCCTGCCTCATCCTGGCCCCACTGCTCTGCTCTGACTCCCTTCTCTCTCTCTCTGTTCAGGGACCCCTGACTGAATCCTGAACAGACGGCAGCCCCCCAAAGCAGCCTCCCCCAGCTATGGCCGCCTCCTCCTTAGGGGAAGGAGAGCTCCAGCATGCAACCCTCAGCTTCCATAAGGTCAGGCCTCAGAACGCACAGGGACAGGAGGCCACGGATAGTGAATACTCGGAGATCAAGATACACAAGTGAGAAACTGCAGAGACTCGGGCCTGGTTGAGGGGTCACGGTCCCTCCAGGCAAAGGAGAAGTCAGAAGCTGATTCTTCTAAAATTAACAGCCCTCTAGAGCCCTACGCTGTGCAGTAGGTTACCAGGGCTCCCTCCTCCTGTGGAATCGAAACTTGGACCAACATCTCTGCTTTCCCAGGCCACCTCGGCCCCGTCCCTGCCCCCAGCTTCTGCTACCCTCCACTCTCCTCTTTATGTCGCTGAGGTTGACTATTTAAGATTCCACATATAGGTGAGGTCATGCGACTTTTGCCTCTCTGTGCCCGGCTCATTTCAAACAACATGACATCCCCTAGGTTCATCCGCGTTGTCTCAAATGACAGGATCATGCACTGAGTATTTTCAAAGAGCTGAGAGAGGATTTTAAATGTTTTCACACCAAAGATCAATATTTGCGCAGATGGGTGTGCTGATGATGCTGACTTGGTGGTTCCATGGTGTATCCGGGCGTGGAAACCTCACTGGGGCCGTCTCAAGGCTACTCGGCTACTCGAGGCAGGGACGGAACTTAAAGCCCGCCCGATTCTGAGGTCTGTTCTCTCATCCGGCGCTGAGTCAAGCAACCAGCAGGCCGGGCACCTCTTAGCCATAAGTTTGCAGGAAACAATATTCCTCGAGGGCTTTGTTTTTTCCTGAAGAGGGGGCAGCAGTAGCCCAGAGTCTCCCGGATGTGGCAGGTGCACTGAGGGGTGAAGGCTGGGGACCTCTGCCGCAAAGGGGTGTCATGTCTTTATTTATTTTTCTCAAAATTTTTAAACTGTGTTTTTTAAAATTGCAGGTTGTTTATTTGCTTGTTTTTCCTTGAAATTTGAAACTAGCATTAGCTTTTCACTTGAGGCAAATTTACCTACCACGAATCATGCAGATCTCACATGTGCGATTCCATGAGCTCTGCCAAATGGGCACCCCTGAGTCACCAGCTCCCCAAAGATAGAGAAATTTTCCATCACTCCAGAAAGATCCTGGGGCCCTTCTCAGTCAATCCTCAGCCCTCAGAGCCACCACTTTCTGGTTCCTGTGACCATAAGTTACTTTCCACGTCCTTGAACGTCATATGATTGGCATCACCCAGTATGTTCCTGTGTCTTTTTTTACTCAGCGTTGTGTGTTCTGAGATTCATCCATGTCGTGTGTGTCAGCATCTGTTCCTCTTTATTGCTGAGTAGGACACCATTGAATGGGCACATCACAGTTTGTTTACCCATTTTTTTTCTGTTCATGAATATTTACTCTGTTTTGGTTTTGGTGATTATGAATATAAGCTGCTGTGAACATATTTGCACAAGACTGTATCAAGGTATTTTCATTTCTCTCCAGTGTTTGGGGCAGGGGATGGGAACAGCGAGGTTGGATTCCCATGCTTGGCATGCGAGGGCATTTGGGATGTCCTGTGGAGATGGCATTCAGCAGCTCAGGAAGGAGGGAGGGGCTGGAGATGGACATGGGAAACATCAGGGGGTCCCATCATCCTGATCATGGGCACCGGCTGTTTTGGGTTGAATCTTGTCCCCCAAAGAGATATGTTCAAGTCCTAACCCCCAGTATCTATGTCTGTGTCTTTATTTGGAAAAAGTCTTTGCAGATGTAGCCAAGTTAATAGGAGGTCATACTGGATGAGGTGGGCCCTAAGTGCCATGACTGGTGTCCTTATGCAATGAGGGAAATTGAACACAAGACACACATAGGGAGGAAGGCCATGTGACAGCAGAGGCAGAAGTTGGGGTGTTGCTGCCACAGCCCCTAGAAGCTAGAAGACGCCAGGAAGAATCCTCCCAGTGCCTTCCGAGGGAGATGGCCCCGCTGACACTGTGATTTTGGACATTTGGCCTTCATAATGTCGAAGAATAAATTTCTGTGGCTTTAAGTCAGCAAGGTTGTGGGAATTTGATAGGGAAGCCCTAAGAAGCCAACATACCTGATGCCAACACACCTGCTGGCACCTGCTGTGCTGGAACCTGGACCCATCCTGTCTCCGCAGGCCTCAGAGTGACTCTTGAGAGGGCCGGCTCTACCCAGGCCACAGAGGAGCCTGGGTGAGCTGCTCAGCACCACGCAGGCCAGTAAGCGGAAGGTCTTCCACCATCAGCATTGAACTGCCCGAAGTATTAATATCAGGCCACCGAGACGTGCTCTTCTCTCATGCAGATGCTATGTTTACAGTGCTAATTTCGCTGGAACAACAACAAAAAAATAAGTTCCAAGGCCCTCACACACTCAAGATTTTTGAAACAAAATTAAAACAGGAGAGCAACAAAGGACCACCCATGAACGGCTGTTCGTTGAATCAAGATGTTCTGCAATATGCAATGTATTCATAGTAACCCACGGGGAGGACCCTGAGGCAGCTCTCCCTCTTCCCTGAAACGGTTTCTTAAAAAGTAGCTTGTTTGGCCGGGTGCAGTGGCTCATGTTTGTAATCCCAGCACTTTGGGAGGCCGAGGCGGGCGGATCACGAAGTCAGGGGTTTGAGACCAGCCTGGCCAACATGGTGAAACCCCGTCTCTACTAAAAATATAAAAATTAGCTGGGCATGGTGGCGCATGCCTGTAATCCCAGCTACTCAGGAGGCTGAGGCAAGAGAATGGCGTGAACCCAGGAGGTGGAGCTTGCATTGAGCCGAGATCGCACCACTGCACTCCAGCCTGGGTGACAGAGCAAGACTCCATCTCAAAAAAAAAAATTATTTTAAATGATTACTATGTATTTATGCCTGTATACATATTTTTATACGGGCATAAATGTGTATTTATGCCCGTATATATTTTACATTTTGAAATAGATAAATATTAAATATGTGAAATAAATATAAAATTATTGATTGGCCCAGCACTGTGGCTCATGCCTGTAATCTCAGCACTTTGGGAGGCCAAGGCAGGCGGATCACCTGAGGTCAGGACTTCAAGACCGGCCTGGCCAACATGGTGAAACCCCATCTCTACTAAAAATACAAAAATTAGCTGGGCGTGGTGGCAGGCACCTGTAATCCCAGCTACTCTGGAGGCTGAGGCAGGAGAATTGCTTGAACTCGGGAGGCAGAGGCTGCAGTGAGCCGAGATGGCACCAACAGCCTGGGCAACAAGAATGAGACTCTGTCTCAAAAAAATATATATTATAATTTAGTGCATATTATTGTTAAAAATCTTCTGTAATACTTTGATCACCCAGAGATACATCCATCTCTTTTTTGTGTAATTTTTCAGTTTTGTTTTGTTTTTTAATTTTTAAATTTCAAAAGCTTTACAGGTACAAGTGGTTTTCAGTTACATGGATGAATTGTATTGTGATGAAGGCTGAGATTTTAGTGCATCTATCACCCAATACTTGGGTGCACATTGTACCCAATATTTATAGTTTTTTATCCCTCACCCCCTTCCTCATTCTGAGTCTCCAATGTCCATTACACCACCCTGTTGCCTTTGCACACCCATAGCTGAGCTCCCACTTATAAGTGAGAACATGCAGTATTTGCTTTTTAATTCCTGAATTACTTCTCTTAGAATAACAACCTCCAGTTCTATCCAAGTTACTGCAAAAGACATGATTTCATTCTGTTTATGGCTGAGTACTGTTCCATGGTATATATGTACAAATTTTTCTTTATCCATTCATGGGTTGATGAACACTTAGGTTGATTCCATATCTTTGCAATTGTGAATTTTCTAAACTCTTTGCTTTTCCTTCTCCCTCAAGAATGCCTATAAGTTCCTGTTGTAGTGGTACTGGAGACTTTCTCCAGTGAGTCCACCACTGCATCTGTGTCTCTGCTGAAAGAAACTTCTTACAAGCAGAAAGTTCAGGGAATTGGCCGGGTGCGATGGCTCATGCCTGTGATCCCAGCACTTTGGGAGGCCGAGGCAGGTGGATCACCATTAGCCACACGTGGTGGCAGGTGCCTGTAATCCCAGCTACTTGGGAGGCTGAGGCAGGAGAATCACTTGAACTGGGAGGCAGAGACTGCGATGAGCCGAGATCACAGCATTGCACTCCAGCCTGGGCAACAAAAGTGAAACTCTGTCTCAGAAAAAGAGAGAAAGAGAGAGAGAGAGAGAGAGAGAAAGAGAGAAAGAAAGAAAGGGAAAGAAAGAAAGAAAGAAAGAAAGAAAGAGAGAGAGAGAGAAAGAAAGAAAGAAAGAGAAAGAAGGAAGGAAGGAGGGAAGGAAGGAAGAAAGAAAGGAAGGAAGGGACAGAGAAAGAGAAAAAGAAAGAAAGAGAGAGAGTACAGGGACCCAAGTCCTGCTGCCTTGTTTCGTTTGCCCCTTGGGGTGCTCCCTTGATGTGATGGGCTGCCCCTTCCCCTAGGAGTAGCAGTCCCTGAGGGCCAGACCACTGTGAGTCCCGCTGCTCCTCTGGATGTAGCCACCAGTGGGGCTGCCACCTTCCAGGCTGGTGCTGGGCAAGGCCTGAAGGGGATCCTGGATGTGACCTGTCCTGGATGTGACCTGTCCTCTAGTCTCCCAGCAGCGGCACCAGCGCGAGCTCTGTCAGGGGTGGCATGGGAGTGACGTAGACTCTGTGAGATTCCTTGATTCTCAACAGCCTTTGTGTGTTGGCTTCCTCAAATGCCAGCTGTGGTAGCAACATACTGGACGCATGGACAGACTCAGGACCTCCCGGTTAGCCAGGGTGACGCAGGCAATGGTGACAGCTGATGTGCACAAGTTCTCTCCTACCTGGGTGCCGTGTTATTCTGTCTGCAGACGCTGTAATGGATGGGGTCGGTTGGCCTCCAGCCAAGAGGTGGTGTTTGCAAAAGAGCACCAGCTGTGGTTGTGGTGATGGGCTCTGTGCTTTGCCTTATGTTACCCAGGGTGGCTACTCTGGTGTCTCAGGCAACGAGAAGGGCTATGGAGCTCCCCAAAGTCTCTGTCCACTGGGTTACACTACCAGGGTGGGTGGAGGGCCAAAGCCAGGTGGTGGCTGGGTCAGGTCGGTGTGTGCTCTGGCTTCACATGTGTGCGCACCAGCAGTGGTCCCAGTGGGGATCAGAGGGCAGTTCCCAGGCTGCTGGGGTAATGTTCAGGGAGGAGCGCAGCTGCCTTGGCTGAACAGAAGAGTCCACATGGAGAGTGGGAAGCAGCAGGGGGCAGTAAGTCCCACCCAGCTCCCATGCACTTGGCACAGTAGGTCACACACCTTTAGTGTTCTACTAGCAGCAGCTAGTTGGGTCCCAGGAAGCCTGCACTCAGAGACCAAAATTACTCCAGGCCAAACGCCTTCCCCCCTGGGGCAGAAACCTTGGCTCTCAGACCATGCCCCTCCCAGTCCACCCATGAAGCAGGGGTGCTGAGCTCCTGTGCCCACGGTTACAGCCCACTTCCCCCTCCCTCCTTGGTTCTGGCCAATAGGGCTTATCCCCACTCAAGACAATACTGCGAATCTCAGTTGGGAGCTTCTCTCAACCTGCGACCACCTCCTGAGTCAGCTGGCTGACTTCTGTGAGGTCCCCTGTAAGGTAGAATGAGAAATGGCTTCCCTCTGTCCCTGCTGGAGACTGGGAGTGCACGCAAAGCATGTCCCAGTGTGGCTCCTTCTCATCTACTCCCCAGCGCTCCCTAAATCAGCTCCAGCGCTAGGCAGGGTGAAGGCTTCTCCATCTCATGGCCTGGACCGCGTGGCAACCCAGTGGGAGTGCACATCCCTGAGGCAGCGTCTCCCTGTCTCACGCTCTGGGGACTCACAGTTTTCTGCCTGGCTCACAGTGTAGGCTGCTGCCTGCTGCTCCTTTCAAAGGGTCCATGGTTTCTTTCAACTTTCCTGTTAAGTTCCTGTGTTGTTTCTTGGAAAAAAGTTTACAGTGAAGCTCTACACACTGTTTGATCTTTCCACGCGGGAGAGGCATGCTAACAATGCCTCCAACCCGCCATCCTCTCTTTACAGTTTTGATGTGTTACGCACACTCATGCACATAGGCGTATTTTCACCTGAGTGGGATCATATCCTTAAATATCCTCCTTTATTAGAGATTCTGAAATGTTAAAGGCAAATTTAATCAGAGGAAGGTGGATATACAGTTCTGGGTGTCTAGTGGTTTACAAAATATCTCTGAAGTCTTCTGCTGTGCCCTGAAAGCCCACATGAATATTTGCAGCCTATGGCAAAACACCTTTGTGTTTGTTTGCATAGGAAAATAATGCGTCAGTTACTACTAAAGTTATTTAATTGTCCTGGCCCAGAATATGAGTATAAATGTCACCCCCAGAAGATCTGCAAAGTGGACCTTCTGCCTTTAGCTTCTCACTGTTTGGATATGTCAACCCCAGAGCCAGTGTCACTTAAATATGCTCAGAATTGGCCAGGCATGGTGACTCCTGCCTGTAATCCCAGCAGTGTGGGAGGCTGAAGCCGGTGGATCACTTGAGCCCAGGAGTTCAAGACCAGCCTGAGCAACACAGAGAGAGCCCATCTCTACAAATAATAAAAAGAAAATTAGCCAGGTGTGGTGGCATGCCCCCTGTAGTCCCAGCTGCTCAGGAGGCTGAAGCAGAAGAATCACTTGACCCCAGGAGGTCATGGCTACAAGTGAGCCGAGATCATGCCACTGCAATTTAGGCTGGGTGAGAGAGGGAGACCCTGTATCAAAAAGCAAACAAACAAACAAAAAACAGGCTGGGCATGGTGGCTCATGCCTGTAATCCTAGCACTTTGGGACGCCAAGGTAGGCGGATCATCTGAGGTCAGGAGTTCAAGACCAGCCTGGCCAACATGGCAAAACCCTGTCTTTATTTAAAAATGCCAAAATTAGCCAGGTGTGGTGGTGCACACCTGTAATCCCAGCTACTCGGGAGACTGAGACAGGAGAATTGCTTGAACCCAGGAAGCGGAGGTTGCAGTAAGCCAAGATTGTACCAGTGCACTCCAGCCTGGGCAACAGAGCAAGACTCTATCTCAAAAACAAAAAAAACCAAGCGTTGGTGAGGATGTGGAGAAATTGGAACCCTTACACACTGCTGGTGGGAATGTAAAATGGTGGGGCCACTTTGGAAAACATCTGGCAGTTCCTCAAAATGTTATACACAGAGTTACCATCCGACCCAGCAATTCTACTTCCAAGAGAAATGAAAACATATGTCCACACAAAAACTTGGGCATGAATGTTTGTAGCAACACTATTTGTGATAGCCAAAAAGTGGAAACAACCCAAATGTCCATCAACTGATGAATGCACGAACAAGATGTGGTTATCCATGCACTGGAACATTATCCAGCCATAGGAAGGAGCAAAGCACCATCACATGCTACACCATAGATGAGCCTTGGATACATCATGCTACGTGAAAGAAGCCAGACACACAGACACAAAAGACCACAAGCTGCATGATTCCACTTATATGGAATGCCCAGAATAGGCAAATCTATAGAGACAGGAAGTGCGGTTGCCCAGGGCTGGGAGGGAACAGGTGATTGGGGTGTGACTACTATTCAGCACTGGGTTTCTTTTTGAGGTAATGAAAAGGTTTTAAAAATGTCTGTAGTGATGTTGGGCAAATGTACCTCCTGCATTCAAGTCAAACACACATTGTTCTTCCATCTGCAGAAAAGAATAGACTGCGACTCTGCCTGGTATGAGGCACCACTCTGTGATGATACTGAAAAAAACCAGTGAATTGTACACTTTACATGGGTCAATTGTATGTTATGTGGATTACATTTACTAAGGCTGTTACAGGAGGTAGCTAGTCAGCACAAGCAGGGCAGGAGAAGGCTCCGTCCTCCACTACCGGCAATGTCAGGTGGTCATCCGCTGACAGTCAGGTGGTTGTTACACTGTTTCTCTAAAATAATCATTGGTCGCAGCTGGTGCCAGAGAAAGGCCATCTCCCAGTAGATAGAAACCCCCTGAAATTGGTGATCAGCAGCTTCCCAATATGATCTGCCACAGGACTTGGATATGTTCCGCTGCTAACCGGGCTGTTTGGGGGAGGAAAAAAAAGATCATGTACTTCTTTTTAGGATAGTGAGGAGTTTAAGTTTCCCTTAGAAATAAGAAGAAAAACTTTTGAAACTATGAATGACAGGACTTCAAAATCCTTCGTTGGGAAGAACCCAAGTAAGAAAAGTTTACTAAAAGAAAAACAGAGGTTAGCAACCTGCATGCCTCGTGTGTACATGGGAAAGACCCAGGGGAAAAGAGTAAATTTCAAAGAGGTGGCTTTGAATTCAGGCTTAAACAGCATCTTCCATGGAAACAAAGAAAGAAGGGTGTGGGCAGGCCAGTTGTGGGAAGGCGATAGGGAAACACACCAGGAAACAAGAGCGAGGCTTGTTTTGCAGATCACGTGGGTGCCTCTTCCCTCGATGAGAGTTTAGTGAGTGAGTCGTCTTCTCTTCCTGGTACAGAGGGAGACCCCCTTGCCGTCGGAGATTCCTTTGTAGACGTGGTTTTCCCTTTAAAAAAGGTAACTTCTTCCCTGGTTCTCAGAGCGTCTCCTGTGTCTGCAGGCTCTTGAAATAATCTTTATGCCAAAAAGGCACATTTTGCGGTAGCGTATTTTGGTCTCCTACAGCCATATTTTGGGGTGATGCATTTTTTGGTCTCTTACATTCTCATAAGTTTCAAAAGATCTGTTGTAGGTAAAACATTTAGAACATCTAATAATAAATTAATAATTAATAATTAATTAATTAATTAACTAACACGAAACGCTCACTAACAGCGTTCTCCAATTAAAAAAACGATTTCCAGCTATTTGCACAAGTCTCACATGACGTTTGACCTGATTTGTCTGTGGTGTGAAAGGACTGCAAAGTGAAGGGTTATGACTGCCCTCTGGTGGCCATACTGTGAATTACAGCCTCTGCAAATCCCCATAAAAGTTGGTCCCGGCAGTGGAGAACATACTCGCTCATTCACTTCTCGCGTGTTGAGGATCACAGGAGGTTCTTCCTTGGCTTGTTCCGTATTGGAGGTTGGTAAAAAAAAGAATAATTCCACGAACTGCTGCAGAGAGAGAAGAGGGCTTCCCATGGCGCCACACTACAGGGAAGTTTTACAACAAAACCTTTCAGCACATGGGGGCAAACGTACTTCCTACATTCAAATCA
Source organism: Pongo pygmaeus (assembly GCF_028885625.2). Taxonomy (NCBI): domain Eukaryota; kingdom Metazoa; phylum Chordata; class Mammalia; order Primates; family Hominidae; genus Pongo; species Pongo pygmaeus. Next base: position 57,311,934 of record NC_072393.2, read on the forward strand.
AACACACGTTGCTCTTCCATCTGCAGAAGAGAATAGACTGCGACTCTGCCTGGTATGAGGCAGCACGGAGGCACACGTGCAGGTTGCTCAGAGCTCCTGAAAAGTGGGAGAAGCAGACACATGTGGGAGCCTCGGCAGGGGTTGCCGCAGGAAGCGGAAGCATCTGTAAGAAAAAGACGGACGAGGGACGCCCCATCAGGAGCAGCTTTGCAGTGTGAATTAGGAAGAAGGTAGGGAAACAGCCCCCACCATTTATTAAGGTATTCATTCGTGTGGACCTGCACTGAGCATGCGCTTTGTTCTTAGATGTGCTGTTATGTGGGGATGGAAGATGTCGGAGACAGGGCCCAGGAGAGGTCCCTCCTCCCCATCTTATCACAGTGGCAATCAAATTCCAACGTGATTTTTGAATGCAACAAATACTCAATTCATGGCAGTTCCCCTGGAAGACCATAAGGAGTGGGTGTCATGGTCCTTCTCTCTCTCTCTCTCTCTCTCTCTTTCAGGTTCCAGTCATGGAGGAGGGACTCTGCTGGGGCAAGGGGTCAGATGACAGAATCTCAGGAGAAAAGAGCTAAAGGGAAGCACGAGCTTGTTCCTTCTGCTGGAGCTGGGAAACCCATCTGCTCTTTGTTCTCGGGCCTTCAGACTTGCACTGGGACTTACACCACCAGCTCCCCTGGTCCTCAGCCCTTTGGGTTTGCTCTAGAACTTACACCATCAGCTCTCCTGGGTCTCCAGCTTGCAGATGGTGGATCGTGACACTTCTTAACCTCTATACTCCTATAAGCCAGTGTCTCATAATAAATCTCTTCCTGGGTATCTGTGCATATCCTGTCGGTTCTGTTTCTCTGAAGAACCTGGACTAGTACGTGGAGTTTCAGAAGGGGAACCTTATGTGCAAAGGCAATGGGCTGTGATTCTGCAGAACAGGTTTTAGAAACCTGGAATAGTGTAGGATGCTTGGGGGAAAGGGTGTCAGGAGATGCAAGAGGAGGAGGAAGCAGGAGTAAAGTCAGAAAGGGCCTCACATCCCAGGCTGAGCAGCTGATAATGTTTAGGGTCCAGTAACTAAAATCTGTTTCAGGAAGGGAGAGGCAGGGTCAGTACCGGAGTGAGTGAGTGAGATGGGAAGGGGGCCCAGAGATTGGAGGCCCAGAGGCTCCCAGGGATGCTGGTGGGATGGCAGGAGATGATGGGGAGGGAATGGTAGAGTCTGGGGAGCTTGGCAGTGCTTGGGATCCTGGGATGGGGATTCATGGAACAGAACTGAGCAGGGGGGCACAGACTCTGGGGAAGCTGCTGTCTCTGGGACTCTCTACTCCCTACCCCAGGGGAATGAGCAGCAGGCACATCAGACCTGGAAGAAGGAACCCAGAAAGCACTGAGCACACCCACTCAGGACTGGCTGCTGCCTTCGGTGCTAACAAGACCACGTGGGAAAGCGCTGCTCATCCCTGCTCTCCAGGGCTAGAAATGGAAGCCCAGAGAGACTCAGGACTTGCTGATATCATACTTTTTTTGTTTTTGAGACAGGGCCTCACTTTGTGGTCCAGGCTGGAGTGCAGTGGTGCAATTGCAGCTCACTGCAGACTCAACTTCCCAAGCTCAAGCAATCTTCCCACCTCAGCCCCTCGAGTAGCTGGGACTAGAGGCATGCCCCACCACACCTGGCTAATTTTTGTATTTTTTGTAGAGATGGGGTCTTGGGGTCTTGATATAGGGTCATATTGCCCAGGCTGGTCTTGAACGCCTGTGCTCAAGCAATCCACCTACCTAGACCTCCCAAAGTGCTGGGATTACAGACGTGAGCCACTGTGCCCGGCCTGTTGTCACACTTTTAGAAACAGGTGGAGTCAGGATTTGAGCCAGGGTTTCTCAGATTCTGAAACCTGAGTGCTTTCCAATACACCACAGTGTCTTAGTCTGTTCAGGTGGCTGTAATAAAATATCATAGACTGTGGGGCCTAGAAATGGCAGAACTTTATTGCTCACAGTTCTGGAGGCTGAGAAGTCCAGGGTGAAGACACTGGCAGATCTGGCATCTGGTGAGCTTGGCCTCCTGGTTCCTAGCCAGCTCCTCCTCACCGTCTCCTCACATGGTAGAATGGGCAAGGGAGCTCCTGGGGGGTCCTCTTTTATAAGGGTACAAGTCTAGTTCATGAGGGCTCCACGTTCATAACCTGATCGCCCCCAAAAGGCCCCACCTCTTAATGCCACCACCTTGACAGTTAGGATTTAACATCCGTCTCTGGGGGACACAAAGGTTCAGCGCACAGCAGCCATGGATGGGTGCAAAAGAGGCCTCCAGCAGGGCAGGCAGGATGAGTCCTGCGGCTGAGCAGGGGAAAAGGAGGTGAGAAATGAGGGAGGACCTGGAGGCCAGCTGAGAACTCCCTGCCATAAGGAGTGTCCCTGAGCAGGGGGAGGCAGGGGAGCTGAGAAGAGCCCCCACTACACCATGCTTTTTCGTGGCTATTATTCCTCTTCATCGACCTGAGCCTATAAGAGCCCCCTGTGCATATCAGGGCCCTGTAGCTGGGAACCTTCCCTGTCCCCTGCGAGTCCAGTCCATGTCCAGGCTGCTCATTCATGTCCAGAGGACGCCAGCCCAGCCTGCGGTTTCCACCCTCATGGCCTCCACCGCACCTTGCCTGGTGGCTGGTCTTATCTGCTGCATGGGACCCCTTTAGGGTATGAGTGGGGTCTGCTGCATTCTCCACCAGCCCAGCACAGAGCGGAGGCTCACCCTGAGTTGTCGAGTGAGTGAATGAATGAATGAGTGAATGAATGGCTGTCTCCAACACTTCACTAAGACTCTTCCTTGTCTTTTCTACCCAAAATGCCCATGCAGAACTTCCAACGCCCCACACCTGGCAGAACTGATGGCTCTGGGGTCTCCAGCAGGGTTTCCCAATCTCTGCACTGCGGACACATGGGGCTGGATGACCCTGTGTTGCTGGGGCCTGTCCTGGGCATCGCGGGTGTTTAGCAACATCCCAGTCGTCTGTCCGCCAACTCCACCGCTGCCAAGTCTCATGATATGAGATGTCCCCAGACACCAAATGTCTGTGGGGGTAGAACTGGCCCCAATGAGAACCTTAGGTCAAGAAAACACCCCTATTTCCCCAGGCCTGGCCTGGGTGCAAACTAAGGGCACCAGGGTTACCTGAGCCTGGGCAGGGGGACTCAGCACCCGGCCCCTCCATCTCGCATGCCCCACAGTCCTAAGAGGTCCACATCTAGATGCTCAAAAGACAGGAGGGACATCAGGATGGTCCAGAGGCCTGGTGGGCAGGACCCACCATGTCTGATCGACGCTCTGTGCTCCAGGGAAGCCCCGGGGTGGGAGGTGAGACATGGACTCTGCTCCTCTCTGGGAGGGTCTCTGGGGTCTCTAGGTCATGGGGCTTCCTTCTGCTCTGTGCAGGAGGGGATGGGCTCTGACAGCAAGTGGGTCTGAGGTTCCCCTTCTGTAAACCGCTGAGGCCCCGAGCTCCTCCCCCGTTTCCCATGAATCTCTGCAGTCCTTCCCCTCCACTCCCTTCCCCTTCTCTGCTCACACAGGGAATCCAGGAAGCCTCTGCCTCAGAGATGCTGCTGTCCTGCTGTGGGCAGGTGAGTGGCCCCGGGGAAGAGGGGCTGTGGGGATGAGCTGAGATGACCCTCGTGTCTCCACAGGGGTCCCTGCTCAGGAGGCAAGATTCCAGTTGAAGGCGCTGGAGTTGGTGACGGTGCAGGAGGGTCTGTGCATTGCAAGACTGGTGCATTGCCCAGTCTTCTACCTCCAGTATGGCTGGGAAGATTCTACCCCTGCATAAGCATATTGATTCCATAAGGAACCATAATGCTACTTGTTCCAGGAAGGGTCCAGTGTAGACTGGGACACTCCAGTGGCCACAAACAACATAGATGTAAAGATACATGAGGAGTTCCAGGACTGTTCCTTGGTGATCCCCAGAGGAACAACTGCTCTCTGAGCATCAGAGATGCCAGGAGGAGGGACAGTGGCTCATACTTCTTTCGGGTGGAGAGAGAAAAGATGAAATTTAGTTATAAATATTCCCAGATATCTGTGTGTGTGTGTGACAGATAAGGAACCAGCTCCAGGACTGTCCCCAGGGGAAGGTCATAGGGGCTGTAGGGCAGGGCTGGGATGGGACCCCCATCCTGGGATGGGGGTGGGGTGAAGCTTGTCCAGCTCAGAGGAGGAGCTGAACCAGAGCCTGAGTTTCCCCAGGGCTGCGCTTTGAACAACCCCCCGCTCCTGATTCTATAGTATCCTCTATTCACTAGCCCTGACCCACAGGCCTGACATCCTCATCCCGGGGACCCTGGAGTCTGGTTGTCCCGGGAATGTGACCTGTTCTGTGCCCTAGGCCTGTGAGCAGGGGACACCCCCTATCTTCTCCTGGATGTCAGCTGCCCCCACCGTCCTGGGCCCCAGGACCCTCCACTCCTCGGTGCTCACAATCACCCCATGGCCCCAGGACCACGGCACCAACCTCACCTGTCAGGTGACGTTCCCCGGGGCTGGTGACCATGGAGAGAACCAGCCAGCTCAGTGTTTCCTGTGAGTGCTGGGGCCAGGACACCCAGGTCTCTGAGGGTGTGATGGGAGGAGGACCAGGACTGGAGCCACTTGGTGGCTGTGTCCTGGAGGCTTTGCTGAGTAAGAGACCTAGAAGGACACAAGCCCTGTCTCTACATTTCTGTAGCTTCTGGGGTAGGGAAGGAGTGCCGCCCTTATCTCACCCTTACCCCAACTGAATGGGAAATCCTCTCTTGCTGTCCTGGGTGCTCCAGAGAACCCGAAGATCAGTGTCTCCCTAGGAGAAAGCACAGGTAGGACGGATCTCCCTCCTTGGGGCTGGGGGAGCAGGACCTTCAGCTCAAGGCAGGGCTGAGCCTATCCTCATCCTGGTGACCTGAGACCCTCTTGTAGGTGAACCAAGACCCCCTCCCCATCCTCAGCCCCTGTGGCCACATGAGCACCTGTCCCCATCTCCCTCACTACCTTCAAACTCCTCCACACACACCCCTCAGCCCCACAACAAGGGCAGGGTGACATTCACACACAGACCCAGCCTTTTAGGTTCCCTGCATTCATCACCTAAACACGCCTCCTGCCTCCTCTTTTCATTTCCCTCAATAGTTTTAAGTACTTTTCACCAGGTGATGCAGTCACATGGGTGAAAAATCAGATTGCACGCCTGTCCCCTCCCCTGAATTGGCCAGTGTCTGTTCTGGCTGCTCTGAGCGTCACTCCGTGTGTTCCCCTGGAGGATCTCAGCAGTTGTTTGGCATCAGTAGTCCAGACTGTCCTCACTCTCCTCTAGGACTGGGTAGTGTTCCATTGCATGGATGCACTCTGATTCTGTATATATCATCTTGAAATGGGAAATCACGTCATTAATTTTATTCTACCCACAGAAACACTACAAGGAGTAACATTACATTTGATATCTGCTTCCACAGGTGTATGTTTATGCCTGTGGGGTCAGTTTCTGAAAGCAAAATAATTGGGTCATAAGTTTTTTGCACCCCCATTTTCCACTTCTCTGGCAAGCACTCATCTGCCTTATGTCTCTACAGATGTGCCTATTTTGATATTTTATATAAGTGGACTCACACAAAATGCACCTCTTGTGTCTGACTTTTTTCACAAAACATAAAGCTGTCAAGGTGCACCCCTGTACTACGTATGAGTACTACATTCCTTTTGAAATCTAAATAATATCCCATTGTATGGAGAGATGACGCTTTGCTCATTTATTCTTCAGTTGATGGACATTAGAGCTGTTAACACTTTTGGACAATAATGCTGCTAGGAACATTTATGTACAACTTTGTGATGGAACCTATGTTTTTATTTCTCTTGAGCATACACCTAGGAGTGGAACTTTTAGGTCATATTGTAATTCTGTGTTTAACTTTTTGAGCTAATGTCAGACTGTTGTTCACAGAGTCAACACCGCTTTACATTGCATCAGAAATGTACAAGGGGCTGGGCGCGGTGGCTCCCGCCTGCAATCCCAGCACTTTGGGAGGCTGAGATGGGTGGATCACTTGAACCCCAGAGTTTGAGACCAGCTGGTGCAACATGGTGAAACCCCATGTCTACAAAAAATACAAAACTTAGCCAGGTGTGGTTGTACTCACTTGTAATCCCAGTTATTGGGGAGGCTGAAGTGGGAGGATCACCTGAGCTTGGGAGGTCAAGCCTGCAGTGAGCCGTGATCACACCACTGCATTCCAGCCTGGGTGACAGAGTGAGACCCTGTCTCAAAAAATAAAAGTAAAATAAAAAAAGAAATGTACAAGGATTGCATATCTTCTGTAATCTTTCAAACATTCCCATTTTTGTTCTCTTTTTATTTTAAAGAACTATAGCCTTCTAGGGTGTGTGAAGTGGTAATTCATTGTGTTTTCATATTGAAACCCTGACCCTGACCATGCCGGGGGCCTCACTTCCTCCCTGCTCACTGAACCCTCCTCACCTCCTTCCTCCATCTCTCCCAACACAGGCCTCCAGGCTGTGCTTCCAGATGCCTCCTCGTCCAGTTCCTCCACAGCCTGAGCAGCCGTGTTTCCTCTCCATTGGTGGAGAATGAGGTGCAAATGCAACAGCCTGGACTGAAGGCCATGCACGGCCTGTCCCCTGCTGGACTCTGCTCCCAGATGTTGTGCAAATGGCCAAACAGCACATGAGAAGATGCTCAACATTATTACTCATTAGACGAATGCAAAACCAAACGCAAAGGAGATGCTACTTCACACCCATCAGGAGAGCTGTTAAATAAACAAAACAAAACAAAACCCAGAAGTACTCATTGTTTTCAAGGCTGTGGGCAAATTGAAATCTTTTTGCGCTGCATGTAAAATGGTGCAGCCTATGGAAAGCTAGTATTCGCTCCAAAATTTCAGCACTGAATTTCTACACAAGCCAGCCATTCCACTCCTAGACATGTTCCCAGAGGAAATGAAATCCTGGACGTAAACAGATACGTGTACACCAATGCAGCATTATTTATAACAGCTAAAGGGTGGAAAAAAACCAAGTGTCCATTGACCCATGAAGGGACAGAAAAAGGCTCTATATCCGGCTGGGCACGATGGCTCACGCCTGTAATCCCAGCACTTTGGGAGGCCGAGGCAGGGGGATCACCTGAGGTCTGGAGTTCAAGACCAACCTGACCAACATGGGGAAACCCTGTCTCTACTAAAAATACAAAATTACCTGAGTGTGGTGGTGCATACCTGTAATCCCAGCTACTCAGGAGGCTGAGGCAGGAGAATTGCTTGAACCCAGAAGTCAGAGGTTGCGGTGAGCCATGATCATGCTGTTGCACTCCAGCGTGGGCAACAACAGCAAAGCTCTGTCTCAAAAAAAAAAAAGAAGGAAAGAAAGAAAGAGAAATAAAGAACGAAAGAAAGAAAGAAAGAGAGAGAGGGAGTGAGGGAGGGAGGGACGGAGGGAGGGAGGCTGAAGTCAGAGGTTGCGGTGAGCCATGATCATGCCATTGCACTCCAGCCTGGGCAAGAAGAGCAAAGCTCTATCTCAAAAAAAAAAACAAAAAATAACAAAAAAAAAGAAGAAAGAAAAAGAAAGAAAGAAAAGGAGGGAGGGAGGGAAGGCAGACAGAAAAGAAGGAAGGAAGGGAGGAAGGAGAAAGAGAGAGAGAAAGGAAGGAAGGAAGAAAGAAAGAAGAGAGAGAAAAAAGAAAGAGAGAAGAAAGAAATGGATACATGCTACAACATGGGCGAAACTTGAAATAACATGCCAAGTGAAAGAAGTCAGGCACAAAAAGACAAATATTATAGTACATGATTCTGCTTTCGCGGCCTACCTAGAATCGGAAAACTCATGGAAACAGTGGCCAGCATGGTGGTTGCCAGAAGATGGGGGACAGGGCAGGGGCAGAGGGTGATTGTGCAACTGGTGCCGAGTTTCTGTTTGGGATGATGAGGAAGTTCTGGAAATAGAGAGAGGTGACGGTCGCACAGCATGGTGAATGTGCCTCATGCCAGGAAATTGCATCCTATAGAATGTTAAAAATGGCAAATTATATGTTAAATATATTTTACCAAAATTAAAAAAAAGAAACAAAAACTGTCTCTGTCATCAAGGTGCTGTCATTCCGGAGATCAGAAGAAAAAATAAATAATACATCAAACGAGAGCATGTGGGATGATGATCTGGGTTTGGAGGAAAGTCATGCAGGGAAGGGATCTTGTGACAGGTTGGGGACAATGTCTCATCTGACAGCGAGAGGAGGTGGTGTCTCAGCAAAGGCGTGAAGGTGCTGAGCAGGCAGGCTCTGTGTCTGAATAGAGAAAAGCGTCCCAGGAAGAGGGAAGGGGAGCAGCAAGTGCATTGCTCAGAGGCAGCACAGGCCTGGGTGCTGTGGACACAGCCAGAGCCCCGGGTCTGAGAGCAGAGGAGGGTGGAGGAGGGAGCAGCAGGGAGAACGGTGCATCCTGCATGGGGCCTTGAGGTCATGCAGGAACCTGGAGCTTTTGGGGACAGCAGAGGCTCAGCTGGACTCTCACTCTAACAGGACCCTCCGCTGCTCTGGTCAGAGCAGGCTGGCGTGGGTCACGGCAGCCACGGAGACTGGGAAGGCGCTGCTGGTTCTTCCAGGAGGAGGGATGGGGGCCGAGCCAGGGAGGCCGGGTGGGGTGAGGACGTGTGTTTAGATGTGTATGGAAGGTCAGGCTCACAGAGTTTTCTAATGGGTGTGGTCGGTGAGGGGAAGGGAAGAGCAAGGATGGGGCCAGAATGTTCCCCTGAGCACCGGGAAGGAAGGAGCTGTGTCCACACACGACTGCAGAGGGGAGGCTCTCAGGGGTGATGATAATTCTGAAAATCCCCCTGACATCCGAATGGCGATGGGAGTGAGACAGCTGTGTGCAAATGCCTGGAATCAGGAGAGTTGTCCAGGCTGGAGGTGTTGAGGTTGTAGTGACTCTAACAGCTGATCATCTCCATGCAGTCATTCCCTTTACTTCTGCTTTTGATTTCTGCAGCTCCAGTTACCTGTGGGACAGTACACTAAAATAAAGTATTACGACAGAGAGAGACCACATGCATGTAACTTTTATTACAGTGTATTGTTAGAGTTATTCTATTTTATCATTAATTATTGTTTGTCATCTTTTACTGGCCAATTGATAAATTAAAATTCATCTTAGGTATATATAGGTTTTGTCATACAGGGTTTGCTCTGTCCCTGGTTTCTGGCATCCACTGGGGGCCTTGGAAAGTCTCCATCGTGGATGGAGGGGCTACTCCAGAGGAAATCTTTATAGTGTAAAGTGATGACAAGAGGTAAGGAGAAAAGGGGGAGGATACAAGTCTGACAATTCCTCCAATAATTAAAAATAGAAATTTGAATTCTATATGATCACATATGATCCAGCCACTCCATTTCCAGTTCGCCACCCAAAATAATTGAAAGTAGGAACCTGAATAGGTATTTATACCTCCATGTGCATGGCGGCATCATTCGCGAGAGCTGAGAGGCGAAAATAACCTAATTATTTCTGGACAGATGAATGGGTCAACAAAAACTGGTATAAATATGATTTGAATCTGTCAACCTTAAAAAGGAAAAAAATAACCTGACACCTGCTACCACACGGATGGACCTTGAGGACATTATCCTAAGGGAAATACAGCATCCATGAAAAGTCAAATACGGTGCAGGTCCACCTACATGAGGTTCCAGAGGAATTTTATTCACAGAGACAGCGAGTGCAAAAGTGTTTGTCAGGCGCAGAGGAGGGGAGGGTGGAAAGTCACTGTTTTGTGGGTACAGAGTCACTTTTGCAATATGGAAGAGTTCTGAAAATTGCTTGCTCAACAAAGTGAACATGCTTCACAGAGCTGAATCGTGTACCTAAAAATAATTACAATGGTGACGTTCCTGGGGTGTGTGTGTGTGTGTGTGTGTGTGTGTGTGTGTGTGTGCGTGTGTGTGTGTGTTTACTTCACTTAAAAGTTTCTAGAAAGGGGAAGAGCTGATTGCAGGTAGAGAAGAAAAGTTTGCAAGACAGAGCCTGGGAGAATCCAATGAGGAAGACGCACCTGAGAACCAGCTGCATGGGCCTCCCCCGCTTATTCCTATGGACGTCCCTTTACCGTGGGATCCAGACCCCATTTCCCCACAACACTGGGCCTTCTGGACCCCAGAGGCTGCAGCGTGTTGGGACATTTTTACTCTCTCTTGCTGCACTGGCTCCGGTCCATCAGGCAATAACTCAGCTGCATAATTATGTTCATGATTTATTATCTGCTCTCTGCACCGGAGAGTAACCTGGATCAGGGTCAGGCGGGCGTCTTCCTGGGGCTCCTGCACCCACACCTGCCCTGCCCTGGCCTCAGGGGCCCTCCGTTGAATTCCATAATTTTTTAACTCCTTCATTGGAACCTTGATCCATCACAACCATGTGCGCCAACGCGGACAGGTTACCTGTAGCTCCTCAGCCCTAATGTCCTTTTACGTAAAATGGAGAAGACAGCACTGGGTTTATTGTGGGACTTTGGGAGGAAGCATTGCAATTAGTCCTTGCCCGTGCTATTTTCCCCTTGCTGCTCTAACAAGTTACCCCAACGCTAGTGGTTTAAAACAAAACCACTTCCTTTCTTACAGTTCTGGAGGTCAGAAGGTACTGGCTGGGCTAGAAAATCAACGCTGGTTCCTTCTGGACGCTTTTGGGAGCTTGGGTCCTGTCGTTGGGTAAAAGGTAGTTGAGAGAGTGAAAAGAAAAATGAACAGACTAGGAAAAAATAATCGGAAAACCATACATCTGCCTGCCTACTGGCTTGTATCCAGGAAACATAAAGGAGTCTCACAAGAAAATCGTAAGCCAACAAAAATCCAGTTTTGAAAAATGAGAAACTGATCGAGACCATCCTGGCTAACACGGTGAAACCCCGCCTCTACTAAAAATACAAAAAAATTAGCTGGGCATGGTGGCGGGCGCCTGTAGTCCCAGCTACTCAGGAGACTGAGGCAGGAGAATGGTGTGAACGCGGGAGGTGGAGCTTCCACTGAGGTGGAATCGGCCCTGGGTCTCCCCCTGCATGTTGTGATCTGGGTTGTTTGTGGACACTGGAGTGTGCTGGTATATATGGGCCCCATCTCGGAACCAGTAACCACAGCTGCGGTAGAATCATTGCAGCTGTTTGTTGAGGAGAAGATGGAGCAGTGCATAAAAACGTATGGGCTCAGGCACTTCCAGCCAGAATCTTGCCTCCTGAACCATGGCCCGTGTGGAGACATAAAGGTCAGCACGGTCCAGCCCCCCCAGGCCCTCTCCCCACTGCCCACAGCAGGGGCAGCAGCAGCAACAGCAGCATCTCTGAGGTGGGGCTTCCCGGGATCCCTGTGTGAGCAGAGAAGTGGAATGGAGTGGAGGGGAAGGGCTGCAGGACCCACCAGAGGCTGGGGAGGAGCAGGAGACCTCAGCCCTGCACGGAAGAGGAACCTCAGACTCTCACACAGTCAGAGCTCATCCCTCCGCAGAAAGCCGCAGAAACCCCCAGGCCCAGGACCCCAGGACCCTTGATCCTTTTTCTGCCGTTGATCTGCCTGTTGTCCGTTTATTTCCTAGAGTCAGTTATCGAAACCTCAGGGAGTATGGGGAAACTCTTCCCTCCTCTACAACCCAGAGTATATATCACAACATCAAGCAGCACATTGGGCATTAAAAAATACGATTATGGGCCTGGCGCAGTGGCTCACGCCTGTAATCCCAGCACGTTGGGAGGCTGAGACGGGTGGATCACTTGAGATCAGGAGTTCGAGAACAGCCTGGCCAACATGGTGAAACCCCATCTCTACTAAAAACTACAAAAATTAGCCGGGCATGGTGGCACGTGCCTGTAATCCCAGCTACTCAGGAAGTTGAGGCAGGAGAATCACTTGAACACAGGAGGCAGAGGTTGCAGTGAGCCGAGATCGCACCACTGCACTCCAGCCTGATGACAGAACGAGACTCCTTCTCAAAAAAAAAAAAATTAAAAATTAAAAAAATACTATTATGAAGCCTTTTTTGACATCTAGTATGTGACCACGAGAAATTTCAGGAATGCATCCAAAATAAGAGCCATGCAAGATGTTTTCATGTAAAGCAAATGGAGAACACGATGTTCTAGGAGCCAGTGCGGAAAGAATTTCCCTTCCCTAAGTGCTCCCATTCAGTGCAAGGTGGCCTAAGGTGATATCCTTGGGCTTTTAGGGTCTTTGTTGTTGTTGTTGTTTTTGAGACAGAGTCTCACTCTGTCACCCAGGCTGGAGCACAATGGCGCGATCTCAGCTCACTGCAACCTCTGCTTCCCAGGTTCAAGCAATTCTCCTGCCTCAACCTCCTAAGTAGCTGGGATTACAGGCACACACCACCACGCCCAGCTAACTTTTGTATTTTTAGTAGAGATGGGTTTTGCCATATTGGCCAGGCTGGTCTCGAACTCCTGACTGTGTGACCCGCCCACTTCGGCATCCCAAAGTGCTGGGATTACAGGCGTGAGCCACCGTGCCAGGCCCATAATCGTATTTTTTAATGCCCAATGTGCTGCTTGATGTTGTGATATACACTCTGGGTTGTAGAGGAGGGAAGAGTTTCCCTGTACTCCCTGAGGTTTTGATAACTGACTCTAGGAAATAAACGGACAAGAGGCAGATCAACAGCAGAAAAAGGATCAAGGGTCCTGGAGTCCTGGGCCTGGGGGTTTCTGCGGCTTTCTGCGGAGGGATGAGCTCTGACTGTGTGAGGGTCTGAGGTTCCTCTTCCGTGCAGGGCTGAGGTCTCCTGCTCCTCCCCAGCCTCTGGTGGGTCCTGCAGCCCTTCCCCTCCACTCCATTCCACTTCTCTGCTCACACAGGGATCCCGGGAAGCCCCACCTCAGAGATGCTGCTGTTGCTGCTGCTGCCCCTGCTGTGGGCAGTGGGGAGAGGGCCTGGGGGGGCTGGACCGTGCTGACCTTTATGTCTCCACACGGGCCATGGTTCAGGAGGCAAGATTCTGGCTGGAAGTGCCTGAGCCCATGCGTTTTTATGCACTGCTCCATCTTCTCCTCAACAAACAGCTGCAATGATTCTACCGCAGCTGTGGTTACTGGTTCCGAGATGGGGCCCATATATACCAGCACACTCCAGTGTCCACAAACAACCCAGATCACAACATGCAGGGGGAGACCCAGGGCTGATTCCACCTCAGTGGAGACCAGCGGACCAACACCTGCTCCCTTGACATCAGAGAAGCACAGAGGTGGGGATACAGGGATGCACTTGTACAGGGTGGAGAGAGGGCTTATGCAAGATATAATTACAGTGGGAACTAGCTCTCTGTGCACGTGGGGAATCAGGGCAAGAAAAGAACACACTGGTAGGTACTGAGGGCCCCCAAGGGCAAGGCTGGGCTGGGACCCCAACTTCTCACCCTGAAAGGGACCCAGGGAGTTGGGGCACTGGGGCGGGTTTGGGGGAGTCCAGCTGCCTGAGGGAGAGGCTGCTCTTAGGTCCACACTTAGGGGTCCCCACCTGCAGGGCCTGGGTCTCTGTCTCTGTCATCTCCAGCCCTGACACAGACACTACATCCACGTCTAGGGGACTCTAGAATCTGGACGTTCCAAGAATATAACCTGAAAATCCCATGGGCCTGTAAGAGGAAGACCCCCCTTTCTCTTGGATCAGTGTGATCCCCACCTCCCTGGGAAAGAATCCTCACTCACTCCTTGGTGCTCAACTCACCCCCGGGTTGCGCAGCCTCACCTGAGCCCTTCCCCAGAGCTGGTGCGACCATGGAGAGAACCATCCGAATCAATGTGTACTGAAAGCACCTGGCCAGGTCTCTGTGTCCTGGAGGTCACTGGGTTTTGGGAGAAGGGGGCGGAGAATCTGAGTTACTGGGGGACTCTTCTTGGGGGCCTCTTCTTGGGGGCCTGACTGGGGTCAAGGTGGAGGGAACACTCAGACCCCACCCCCTTGCTCAGGACCGCCCATCACACGGCAGGTGGTCAGTTACTGATTTCTACTCCAGATGCTCCACGGAACCTGAGCATCTGCATCTCGGGGACGGCAGCACAGGTGGGAGACACCCTCAGCTCTCTGAAGGGGGTGGGTCTCTGACAGCCCTGGGCAGAATTGAGGTCTCAGGGGTCCAATAAGGGGAAGGTCATCAAGTGTGACCGACGCAGCCCCTCACTTTCAGCCCATCCAGTCTCGCTTCTGCCCCCTCCCCAGGCAGGGCTCTCCAGGGTCACTGTGACTTCCTAGCTGACAACCCACTGTCACCGCTGGTGCTTCCTCTCCTGCCTCCTTCCGTCTCCCCTCACTCTCCCACGACAGCCTCTTCCCGGTCCCCTGCCACTTGTCTGATCACGCCATGTATTTCCCCAGTACTTCCCATGAGTTGGTGAGTTTTGCAAACTTGACTTCTGGAAATTGTCTCAACTCACTTCTTTCCTCCATCCCCACCTCTGGCCTCACTCACCTGTACCCAGGTGATGCCTGGACCCGCAGCAGCCTTCCTCCTGGCCTAGCAGCTTCTGGTCTTGCTCCCTCCAGCTGACCACAATTTAGATCCCAAAAACGGGTCTCTCTCTAACCAGATCTTTCCCTGTCACATCCCTACTCAGCTCCTCCCCTGGCTCCTGTGGCCCCAGGAGAAAGCCCAAGCGTGTCACCTGTTTAGATTCCTCCAAGTGGCCAGAACCACGAGGGTTAGCGCCCTCCAAGGTTTTGCACATCAAGGCCGGTCATCCTGGGAGGTTCTCTCCCTGTCCTGATACGGCCAAGTCCTCCCCATGTTTCCAAGCCCCTGTCCCGGGCTCATTAAGGTGCCTCCCTACCCCTGCATGCTGGGGGTCTTCGTCCCTACTTGCCCTTGCTTGTGATGCTTATCTCAGAAACGCTGTTTCCTCTCCTGAGTCTAGAGGGAGGACACAGGGAGAGAAGGGCCTCTCAGCCCTGCCCCTCTGGCTCTCTCGGTCTCCTCGTCCCTCAGGTCCTGGGCAATGCCCCCTCCTGGTGGGGGCAGGAGGGCAGTCCCTACACCTGGTCTGTAATGCTGATGGCAGACCCCCTGCCAGGCTGTGCTGGTCCCAGGGCAGCCTGACCATGATCCCCTCCCAGCTCTTGCATCCCCAGGTCCTGGAGCTGCCACAGGTGGTTTCAGGAGATGAAGGAGAATTCACCTGCTGGGCGTAGCCCCTGCTGGGCTCCCACCCCATCTCCCTGAGCCTGGCTGTGCAGGGTGAGTGTTAGCAGAACACCTGCTTCTAGGGGGCCATAGGCAGGGTAAGTGTGGACTCAGGAAACTCCCACCTCAGTCCGCCTCCAGCTTTTCTTATGCCTGGTACCATCTGTTACTCACCCCAAATCTCTGGAGACCAGTGAGGCTCCTGACCTCTGACCCTCACACTGCTAAAGGAGGCCCTAAGTGGGGGCAGGGGGGTGGGTAACGGGGGATGGCTTTCTTTTTACTCACAGCCTCACCTGGATCTACTGCACCAGGGAAGAAACTCTTCTCAAGGTGTCCTGGAATTTGAGTCCCCAAATTTGGCTGACTTCACCCATCTTCTCCCCAAAGTAACCCTCCATAGTGCTGGTCTCTCCTCTCAGAACGGTGTTTACCCCACTGGCTCAGAGGATCCCAAGAGGCAGTGCTGCTATGGGTGACTGAGTGACTGAGCTTCCTCCTCACAGCAAGGCTGAGGTCTGGGCTCCAGAGCCCGACAGGGGTGAGGGTCCTTCAGACCACGTGTCCTGAGACTTACCCTGCACAGGGCTGGAGCAAAGAGCTCCTGGGTGCTCTGGCCCCGCCTCTCATGCAGGATAACCTCTCTCCACCCCTCACCTCTGTTCCCCATGACTCTTCCTTATGGCTCTACAGGAGCGGTTGTCAGGACAGGTGAGGAAATAGACTGATATGCTTTACCAGAATTTCAATTATTTTCCCTGTAATACCTTGCTTCTGTGTGCTTACTTTAGTGTGGGTTTCATGAGCTCCAAATTCATTCCCATAACATATTTTTACAAATCCCATAATATGTTTATTTTAAACAGTCAATTTTTAAAGATACTTTTTATTAGAAAAATAAACTATTTTATGTTTATCCACATGTTTACCACTTCAATTGCTCTTCATTACTTTGTATACAACCGAGTTTCTCTATGGCATCATTTTCCTTTGGCCTGAAGATCTCCTGTATTTCTTACAGTATAGGTTTGCTGGCAGTGAATTCCCTTGACTGTGGTTTGTCTGGAAACATTTCATATACATTCACTTAAAAATATTTTTATTGAAATTTATGTGGAATTCTAGGTTAACATTTTCCTCTCCAGTAACTTAAATTGTTTTGGCTTGTGTAATTTCTTATGAGAATTCTGCTGTAATTTTTATCATTGCTTCTTTGTTTGTAGTTTGTGGTTTTCTCTGACTGCTTTTAATATTTTATTTTATTTATTTATTTATTTATTTATTTGAGATGGAATCTCGCTCTGTCACCCAAGCTGGAGTGCAGTGACGCAATCTTGGCTCGCTGCAACCTCCGCCTCCTGGTTTCAAGTGATTCTCCTGCCTCAACCTCCTGAGTAGCTGAGATTACGGGTGCATGCCACCATGACTGGCTAATTTGTGTATTTTTAGTAGAGACGGGGTTTCATCATGTTGGCCAGGGTGGTCTCAAACCCCTGACCTCAAGTGATCCGCCCGCCTTGACCTCCCAGAGTGCTGAGATTACATTTTTTTAAAATTAATGCTAATCCTTCTCAAACTTTTCTGAAAAATAGAAGGGGAGACAATATGCCCTAACCCATTCTATGAACACAGTATTGCCTGATAATACCAAAGACATCACAAGAAAATGCAACTACAGCCTGATATCACTTATGAATATAGATGCAAAAAGTCCTCTAGAAAATGCCAGCAAACTGAATCCAGCAGGGCATAAAAGACTCTACAGCATACTGAGTGGGATTTATCCCAGGAATACAAAGGTGGTGTACATACGAAAACCTATTGATGTAATACAGTACATTAATAGAATGAAGAAAAAAACACAGAATCATTTTCAATTGCTGCAGGAAAAATATTTGGCAAAATCCAACACCCTTCCATGTTAAAACGATTAGCACACAAGGAGTAGAAAAGAACTTCCTCAACATGATAAAAGGCATTTGTGAAAAACCCAAAGCTAACATTATATTCAATGGTGAAAGACTGAAACCTTTTCCCTCTAAGATCAGGAAAGAGACCAAAAATGCCTACTTCAACCAGTTCTATTCAACATCGTACTGGAGGTTCTAGCCAGGGCAATTACACAGGAAAAAAAAAGAGAAATAACTGGTATACAAGTTGGAAAGGATGAGTATTTTTTATATATAGAACATTGTAAGTAACCCACTAAACTCTATTAAAGCTAATAAACAAATTAGCATATATGCCAGATACAAGATTATGACACAAAATACAGTTGTATTTCTATACACTAGCAATTAATAATCTGAAAAGAATTAAGAACACCACCCCCATTTATAATACCATCAAAAGTAATAAAATATCTAGGAATACATTTACCCAAGGAGGTGTAAGTCTTGTGTACTGAAAAATAAAAAAAATTGCTGAAATAAAATAAAGAAGACCTGAATCAATTGAAAAACACCCTGTGTTCCTGGATTGGTAGAATTAATATTAAGATGGTAATATTCCTCAAATCAAGATTCAGTGTAATCCCTATCAAAACCCTGGTGGATGTTTTTACTGACATGAAAAAAAAAACTATCCTTAAAATTCATATGGAATCACAAGAGACTTCAAATAGCCAAAATGATTTTGAAAATAAAAACATTGTAGGACTCACATTTCCTGATTTTACAATGTACCACAAAGTCACAGGAATTAGACTGGGGAGGCACTTGGTTTCTCAAGCCACCTGCTTGGCCCTCTTCCAAGTGTACTTTCCTTCCTTCCTTTCTTTCCTTTCCTTGCTTTCCTTACTGTTCTAAAGCTTTTAAATAAACTTTTGCTGCCTTTAAATAAAATAAAAAACTAGATGATACCGATACTGATCAATGGAATAGAATTGAGAGCCAGAAATAAAGCGATAAATTTATGGTCCACTGATATTCAGTAAGGATATCAAGACCATTTAATGAAAAACGATAATGTCTTCAACAAATGGTTCTGGGGCAGCTGGAAAGCCACGTGAATAAAAATGAAGTTGGACTCCTTCCACATAAAACATGCAGTATAGGCTGAGCACAGTGGCTCATACCTGTAATCTCAACACTTTGGAAGGCTGAGGCAGGTAGATTGCTTGAGCTCAGGAGTTTGTGACCAGGCTGGGCAACATAGCACAACCCTATCTGTAAAAAAACTACAAAAATTAGCCAGGTGTGGTGGCATGCACCAGTAGTCTCAGCTACTCAAAGAGGCTGAGGTAGGAGGATCACTTGAGCCCAGGAGGTCAAGGCTGCAGTGAGCTGTGTTCATGCCGCTGCACTCCAGCCTGGGTGACAAAGTGAGATCCTGTACCCACCAGAAAAAGAAAAAAAGAAAATACACAGTATAGTAATTAACTCAAAAAGGACCAAAGACTGAGGTGTAAGAACTAAAATTATGAAACTCTTAGGAGAAAACATACAAGTATATCTTCATGGCCTTAGATTTGGAAGGTGTTTCTTAGATGTGTCACCAAAAACACAAGCAACATGAGAAAAAATAGATGAATTGGACTTAAAATTTAAAATTGTTATGCATCAAAGGATATTATCAAGAAAGTAAAAAGAATGGGACCAAATATTTGCAAATAATATATCTAATGAGTCTAGTATCCCCAAAGAAGATTTGCAACTCAACAACAAAGAGACAAAAATCCCAATTTTAAAATGGACAAAGGTCATGAATAGACATTTATCCAAAGAAGGTATAGAAATGACCAACAAACCCACAAAAAGATGCTCAACATTATTAGTCACTATGGCAATGGAAATCAAAACTCTACAACTATTAAGATGGCTATAATTAGTAAAACAGAACATAACACATATTGGTGAGGATGTGGGGAAATTGGAATTCTCATACACTGTATTTGGGAATGTAAAAGGATTCAGCAGCTTTGGAAGAGTCTGCAAGTTCCTCAATAGGTTAAACATAGAGTTATTGATATGGTTTATCTATGTCCCTGTCCAAACTCATGTTAAATTGTAATCCCCAATGTTGGAGGTGGGGCCTGGTGGGAGGTGATTGGATCATGGAGGTGGAATTTTCATAGTTCAGCACCATCTCCTTGGCGCTGTTAAGACAGTGAGTAAGTTCTCATGAGATCTGGCTGTTTAAAAGTGTGTAGCACCTCCTTCCTCACTCTCTTACTCTTGCTCCTGCCATGTGAGACTCCTCCCTCCTGCTTCACTTTCCACCATGATTGGAAGCTTCCTGAGGCCTCCCCAGAAGCAGAAGTCACCATGCTTCCCCTACAGCTTGCAGAACTGTGAGCCAATTAAACCTATTTTCCTCATAAATTACCTAGTCTCAGGTATTTCTTTATAGCAATTCAAGAACAGACTAATACAGTTATCATATTGACTAGCAATTTCACTCCTTGGGATGTACCCAAAGGAATTGGAAACAGATATTCAAATGAAAACCTGTACCTAAATTTTCATGGCAGCACTACTACTCACATGAGCCAAAAAGTGTAAACAATTCAAATGCCCATTAACTGACAAATGGATAAATGGAATGTGGTCTTTCCATGCAATGGGATATTACTCAGTCCAAAAAAGAAATGAAATAATGATGCATGCTACAACAAGGATTATCCTCGTAAACATGGATTTACCTTGAAAATATTACCCTTGGTAAAAGAAGCCAGACATGGAAAGTCATCAAGCTTAGTAGGCCATTTAGAGAAAACCCACAGGTAACATTACACCCAATGATGAAAGACTGAAATGATTCCATTCACATTAAATATCCAGCATAGATAAATCCGTGGAAATAGGAACACGTTAGTAGTTTCCAGGGGCTTTGGGAAGCAGGCAATAGAAAGTGACTGTTTCCCTTTCAGGGTGATAAAGATGTTCAGAAACTAGAGAGTGGTGATGATTACACAACACTGTGAATGCAATAAATGCCACTGAATTTTATACTTTTTTTTTTTTTTTTGGAGACAGAGTCTCACTCTGTCATCCAGGCTCGAATAGAATGGTGCGATCTCGGCTCACTGCAACCTCCGCCTCCTGGATTCAAGCAATTCTCATGCCTCCATCTCCTGAGTAGCTGAGATTACAGGCACCCACCACTATGCCCAGCTAGTTTTTTGTATTTTTAGTGGAGATGGGGTTTCACCATGTTGCCCAGGCTGGTCTTGAACTCCTGAGTTCAGGCAATCCGTCTGCCTTGGCCTCCTGAAGTGCTAGGATTACAGGCATGAGACACCGGGCCCAGCCTGAATTTTATACTTTAAATTAGCAAATGGAAGAAATTCTTTTCTGTTTTTCAAATATTACTGAAATTTTAAAGAAACAGCAGAGATGCTGAGGGTGAAGCAAGTGCTTACTGTGTGAATCCATTTATAGGAAGTTGTAAAACGTAAAACTAGTTGATGGTGACAAATGTCAGAACACTGGTTGCTTCTCAGAGTGGATGTGGAGGCAGAGATTAATATGGAAGGGCATGAAGGATGCTGTTTCCTCTGGTCAAAGAATGACCCTTATCTTGAGAGGGTTTCAGCTGTGTGAGTACATGCCAGTCTCGCCATAGAACATCTCTGGGCTCCCATGGGCATCTTGCATAAACTCAGGAACTGGGTTCTTCTATTCTCTGCTGCCTCCCACCACCTTACTCTCAGAAGATTACCTTGATTCTGGCTTAAGAGGAAATAAACACAGTGCAGTGATAGAGACCCTTTCCTGACTATAAAACTATTCACCTCACTGCAGCTGCTACCATCCCTCCTTCAACTTGGTTGTTCCATCTTACCTTGCAAAGTGACTTGTGGAACAACTTATCCAAACTTCTCCACTTTAGAGGGACACCAGTTTCCAGTGTGACTATGTTCATTGCAATGAAAATACTCCTAAGAGAGGGTTGACATTCCTGCTTCCAATCAGAAAACAAGATCATTAGACAAACGTCCAGCGGAGAGAGTAATTAGAAAAGATGAAAACATGCATTCCACTCTATTACGTTCTTCTTCTTTTTTTTTTTTTTTTTTTTTTTTTTTTTTTTTTTTTGAGATGGAGTCTCACTCTGCCACCCAGTTGGAGTGCAGTGGCATGATCTTGGCTCACAGCAACCTCCACCTCCCAGGTTCAAGTGATCCTCCTGCCTCAGCCTCCTGAGTAGCTGGGACTACAGGCACCCACCATCACGCCTGGCTAATTTTTGTATTTTTAGTAGATGGGGTTTCACCATGTTGGCCAGGCTGGTCTCGAACTCCTGACCTCTGGTGATCCACCTGCCTTGGCCTCCCAAAGTGCTGGGATTACAGGCATGAGCCACTGCACCTGGCCTATGTTCTTCTGGCTGGACTGGAGGACAGTAAGGAAACAGGGCAGGGCTGATGCTTTCCAAACACAGTGGGACAGAGTCCTTGGGTCAGCAGTGAGCAGGGGATGGGAACCCACCTCATATCACTAACCCTAGCTGCCATCAATAGAACAAAAAGTCATTAATAAAATCCAAATCCTGGAACAGCTTCAAGGAAACGAATGTCAACATTGACCAAATCAATAAACATATCAGTGTCTTCTGGCCAGAGATCAGCAGGCACCAGGAATAGTTGTGTAGTTGGGTTATTACTCATTGCAGTGAGGAACCACAAAAACCATGAGGTGTATCAGTAAGAGAGAATTATAACTGGCTTATTATAGGATTTGGACTTGTGTTAGGTGATTTGGGGAAACTTTTTAAAAAGCAGTGTTTGCTTCTTTGGATGTCAGGAAGTCAGCATAATTCTAACACTGGATCTTCATACATCTAATAAAAAAGGAGAAAGAACTAGACCAAAGCTACCTTAGTCAGTTTGGGCTAGAATAAGAGATATCACAGACTGGGTAGCTTAAAAAACAAACATCTAACTTTGGGAGGCCGAGGTGGGTGGATCACGAGGTCAGGAGATCGAGACCATCCTGGCTAACATGGTGAAACCCTGTCTCTACTAAAAATACAAAAAATTAGCTGGGCATGGTGGCGGGCGCCTGTAGTCCCAGCTACTCGGGAGGCTGAGGAAGGAGAATGGTGTGAACCCAGGAGGCGGCGCTTGCAGCGAGCCAAGATCCGCGCCACCGCACTCCAGCCTGGGCGACAGAACGAGACTCCGTCTCAAAAAACAAACAAATGAAAAAGAAACATCTATTTCTCATAGTTCTGGAGAATGGAAGACCAAAATAAAGATGTCAGTACAATTGGGTTCTTAGTGAGGTCCCCGCTCCTGGGTCACAGATGATTGCCTTCTCACTGTATGCTCACGTGGGAGAGAGAGAGAGCTCTGGTCCCTTCCTCATTCTTACAAGTGCCATAATCCCAGCATAGGCGTTCCACTTCCATGAGCTCAACTAAATCCCATTACCTCCTAAAGGCCCCACCTCCAAATATCATCACACTAAGAATTAGGACATCAATACATGAATTTTAGGGTGACACCAACATTCAGTCTATAGGAAAGGCTGTGGCTGTAATTGGTAAATAATCATCAGTCTTTCCTGTTACCCTAGATGGGAAATATGTAGCCATTTTCCAATTTGGACAATGTTCTTGTTTGTGTCTGTGTTGAGGCATGACTGTGCCGTGGTCTTATTCTTGTCTTGATCCATTATGCTCAAAGAATGTCCTTGTCTGGTGTTGATGTCCTGTGCAGTGATTGACAAAAGGAGTTGCACCAAGACCCGGCTGTGAGTGCCAGGCCAGCTTCTGCACATTAAGGGATGCTCCACTATTTTGTAAAGGAAACTTTAAAAAGTAATTCGGTAAGAAGATATGAGGATGGGGCCAGGCGCAGTGGCTCACACCTGTAATCCCAGCTCTTTGGGAGGCTGAGGTGGGTGGATCACCTGAGGTCAGGAGTTCAAGACCAGCCTGGCTGACATTGTGAAACCCCATCTCTACAAAAATTAGCCAGTCGTGGTGGCTCATGCTTGTAATTCCAGCTACTCAGGAGGCAGAGACAGGAGAATTGCTTGAGCCTGGAAGGTGGAGGTTGCAGTGAGCCGAGATCCGGCCACTGCACTCCAGCTTGGGTGACAGACCGAGACTCTGTCTCAAAAAAAAAAAAAAAAAAAAAAAGAAAAAGAGGAAGAAGGTACTAGGATGAAATGTAACAGAGGTAAGATCACAGGCAACCTTGGCTTTTAACAAAGAGTTGATATTTCCTTTTGAAAAATTAATACTTCACACTGAGTGAAGTCACGCTCACACACCAGTGAGTAACTATTACATCTGATAATAAAGTGCTGCACTTGCAAAATGTTTCCTTCACTAGAAATTAGGGTGAATCCAAGTTTTTCCTCTAGTGATATTTCATTCTCCTTCTTGCCCTGCAATGTGCTATTCTGACTTGAAGGAGAAAGGACGGAGGCCCAGCTAAGAACCTCTGCAATAGACACGACCTCGACTCAGGCAAAGCAAAGACATGTGGCCTGGAGAGCCCCCAGGAGCGCATTAGTGTTCCTGGTTGGAAGTCATTTGAGAATGACGCTGTAACGAGGAGGAAGATATGGAAGCATTTTACATTTTAGGGACAGTGAGGTTGGGATGAGGGAAGTGGGGTGGTCATGGTGACGTCGTGCGTAAATATGCTCCCCTGGCAGAAAGTTGGATCTTTCGAAGTGCCGCAAAGACAGCACAGTCATAATATGTAGGCGCAATGAAAATGAATGCAGTCATTTGGAAAAGCAATATTTGCAAATGTGTCCAGAGCCTGGGACTCGTTCCCCTGGCAGCCTCTTGTCTACAGGACCATGGACAGCGCACGCTCCGGGACCTGGGGCTCCGGAGTGACGCCTGCGCTGCGGATGGAGCGCCCCGGGACGGCATCCTGAACTGCAGCACAGCCCGGGGTAGGAGGAACCCGGGACCAAGTCCTGAGCCCAAAGGATCCAAAGACTCTGGTCAGGGACGGTCCAGATCCCCCTTCTCCCGACAAAGCCTCCTCGGCTCCCTCGAGGTCTCAGCTGCAGCCACTCCTGGGCTCTCCATCCTCGCCAGGACCCTGGCACTCGCCTCTCCCTCCTCAGGACGCGGTCAAGCTCACATGGTTTTCTAATGGATGTGGTCAGAGAGGGGAAGAGAAGAGAAAGGATGGGGCCAGAATGTTCCCCTGAGCACCGGGAAGGAAGGAGCTGTGTCCATGGAGTACTAGAGAGGGGAGGCTTTCAGTGGCGATGATAATTCTGAGAATACCCCTGACATCCGAATGAGGATTGGAGGGAGACAGCTGCATGCAAATGTTTGTAGCCCAGAAGGGGGGTCCAAGTTGGAGATATTTCAATGTACAGTTGGAGTAAAGAGATGATCACAGATGAGGAGAGAAAAAGGGGTGATGACAGACAGAGAAGAGGACACATTTGTCATTGGTGACGTTGATAACAGCAGGGTTTTGTTTCTTGTTTACTAATTCTAATCATTTATGTAGATTCCCTTGGAGTTTTTTAAACCATGTTTTGTGCTGTATTGAGATATAACTGACAAACAAAAATTGTATATATTTACAGTGTACATAATTTTCTGTGGACACTAACCTCTGCACTTTATTATTATTATCATTTACTTGACAGACAAAAATTGTATGTATTCATGGTGTACAACATCATGTTTTGAAATACTCTATGTATACATGGTGAAAGGCCAAGTCTAGCTAAATAACACATGCATTACCTCACACATTTATGAACACCTCTGCACTTTGGACTGACATCCTGTAGTAATCTGAGATTCCTTTTGTAAACTAAAAATAAAATCCTAAGCACCTCCACTGACTGAACCGACCTCTTGGCCAAGGGGACCCCAGAGAAACCTTAAAAACAGATTTCCCAGCCATGATAGGACAGGAGGTCAGATACGCTGTTTTACCCCCACCCCTTTTGTGGTTTAGACACAACAACAACCAGCATTAATATTAAAATGGAGATCATAAGACTGACAGTACAGACTCTTTGTGGCAAAGAGATAGCAAATTATATACAAGACCTAAGACCATGACAGACTAGGGTTAAATCATGCACCCTTATGCTTAAAGAATAAATTATGTTCTAGCTTCTGCAAGGTTTCTCTTTTTCTCTAGCAGCTAAGCAAGCACTGGCCTTGAGAGAGCCACTTGAGATGGCCACTTGTAAATCTTTTGAGAAATATCTGTTTGGGTTCTTAGCTCTCTTTTTAATGGAGTTATTTGTTTTCTTGCTATTGAGTTGTTTTTAGTTTCTTTTATATCTTGGATATTGTCTTAGTCCATTTGTTTTTCTATATTGGAATACCTGAAGCTGAATAATTTATAAAGAAAAGAGGTTTATTTGGCTCTTGGTTCTACAGGCTGTACAAGAAACATACAACAGCATCTGCTTCTGGTGAGGGCCTCGGGCTGCTTCCATTCATGTCAGAAGGTGAAGGGGAGCCAGGGTGTGCAGAGATCAAATGGTGAGTAAGAGAGAGAAGGAGACAAGAGGGAGGTGCCAGGCTCTTTTAAACAACCAGCTCTCACAGGAACTAATAGAGCAAGAACTCACTCACTACCATGAAGTTGACACCATGACCCAAATATCCCATTGGACCCTGCCTCCACCATTGGGGATAAAATTTCAACATGAGATATGGAAGGGTCAAATTTTCAAACCCATAGCAGATAATTGCCTCTTATCTGATGTACGGTTTGCAATTTTTTTTGCCTACTTTGTAGGTTAGCTCTTCACTCGGTTGATTGATTCCTTTCCTATGCATAAGCTTTTTATTTTGATGCAATCTCATTTGTCTATTTCAGCTTTTATTGCCTGTGCTTTTGGGGTCATATCCAAAAAAATAATTATCCAGGTCACTGTCCTGGAGCTATTCCCTGATGCTTTCCTCTAGAAGTTTTACAGTTTCAGGTCTTGTATTTAGGTCTTTCATACATTTTGAACTGATTTCCTATATGGTGTGAGATAACTGACAACAGTGGTTTGTTTGTTTTTTTTTAATTGAGACAGGATGTCACTGTGTCATCCTGGCTGGAGTGTGGTGGCTTACTGCAGCCTTAACCCCCTGGGCTCAGGCAAACCTCCTGCATCAGCCTCTTGAGTACTTGGGACCACAGGCATTCGCCACCATGTCTGGCTAATTTTTTGTTATGATATGTAGAGATGCAGATCTCACTATGTTGCCCAGGCTGGTCTCAAACTCCTGGGCTCAAGGAGGAGCTGACTGTCCTGCTTCAGCCTCCCAAAGTGCTGGGATTGCCGCCATGTATGGCTTACAACAGCAGTTTTATTGGAGTGGTGGGAGATGGTCAGAAGACTTAATTGGAGAAAGTTCAGAAAACAATCAAAGGAAGGGTGGTGGGAGGAGAGAGTACAGATAGCCCTTTGAGGAGTTTTGCTGCAAAAAGAATCTGAGAAATGGATGTGAAGTAGGAGGGGTTTTGTCAGTTCCTTCTCTGTGATCTCCCAGAGGTGTTCAATGAATTCAACCCGGTGTTAGTCTCCTATGGCCTCCATGGTGATTTACCACAAACTTGATGTTTTAAAACGTAAGATATTGGCCGGGCGCAGTGACTCATGCCTGTAATACCATCACTTTGGGAGGCCGAGGCTCAGGATCACCTGAGGTCAGGAGTTTGAGACCAGCCTGACCAACACGGTGAAACCTCATCTCTACTAAAAATACAAAATGAGCCGGGTGTGGTGGCGCATGCTTGTAATCCCAGATACTCAGGAGGCTGAGGCAGCAGAATTGCTTGAACCTGGGAGACGGAGGTTGCAGTGAGCCAAGATAGTGCCCCTGCACTCCAGCCTGGGCAACAAGAATGAAAACTCTGTCAAAAAAAAAAAAAAAGCAAAACAAAACAAAACAAAAATAAGATATTGTTCTCTCACAGTTCTAGAAGCCAGAAATTTGAAATCAGTAAGGCTGGGCAGAAACCTTCCAAGATTCAACATAATCCATCCCTCATTTCTTCCAGATTATTGCAGCTGGTGTCATTCCTTGGCTTCCGGCTGGACCACTCCTATCTCTGTCTCTGGGATCATGTAGCCTCACACCCTTTCGTGTGTCACATCTCCATCTGCCTCTCTCTTATCAGGATGCTTGTGATTAGCTTTGGGAGTCAACTGCATAATCCAGGAAGATCTCCACTGGTCAAGATCCTTAAACTAAATCTGTAGACACTTTACTTGTAAGGTAACATTTATGGGTTCTAATAACTAGATTTCTTGGGGCAGGGGGCATTATACAGCTTACTGAGCTGTCCATGTGATCTTTCCTCCCTTAGGATGCCCCCATCTGCCCTCCTGACCTTGACCTTTTATCTTCTTTGCTCTGTTCCTCCACATCCTGACACACTAGTGGGTCACCTCTTATGTGATGCATATTTAGGAGGATAGGGACCTGTGATTCTAAAAAAAATGCAAACAAAAACCAACCAAACAAACAAAAACCACACACACACACACAAAAAGGAGCCAAAAAAAACCTTACAGACTGGAAGAAAATATCTGAAAATAGGGATCTGATGAATGACTTCTAACTGTTGTTGGTGGGGCCGGCTCAGGTTCTTGACTTTGCTGCACAAAAGAATTTGAGAGCGAGTCCAAAGTAAGAGTAGGCAAAGTTTATTGCAAAGTGAAAGTACACTCTAAGAGGCAGAGCATGCTGCTCAAAGCTAGAGACATCCCCTAGTGCCTTAAGGGAAATCTCCTTATGGGAGTTGTACATGCATATTCATAAAGTACCTGTGAGGTCAAGTACGCAAAGGTGGACCTGTGGTTGGTGCATGCACTCAGCATCTACATGCTCCAACTCTCATTGCATGTATCATTAGCATATAAAATATCTACCTAGGAGTGTGTTTTTAACTATTAAAATGAGGAAAAGTTCATTATAAGCTAAACCTTGAACCCAGCTGCACATGTAGGACCCTGGAGAAGTTCCTAGTCCCCCCACCCAAGGCAGGAATTTGTAACTAATAGCTTCTTGGGCTTTTGGTACTGATTGGCTAGAGACTGGGGAAGTTACAGCATGAAGAAGTGGTTTTTGTTCTCATTCCCATGCCATATTGGGTATTAGGAACTTGTAACCATCTGGAAATGGGCCAGTATCCTGTAGGGCTACTTATCTTGCAAAAGAGGGGCTGATGCACAAGGGTGAGAGCCAAAGGAGCCTGCTGTGAAAGAGGCCTGTGCAGCTTCACACAGAGGAACAAGTCAGTATGGCCTCTGAACCCTACTTATCCTGCCTTATATCTGAAATATATCAAGAACTGGATGGTTGTGGTGGCTCACATCTGTAATCCTAGCACTTTGGGAGGCCGAGGCGGGCAGATCACTTGAGGTCAGGAGTTAGAGACCAGCCTGGCCAACATGGTGAAACCCCATCTCTACTAAAAATACGAAAAATTAGCCGGGCTTGCAGGCACACGCCTGTAATCCCAGCTACTGGGGAGGCTGAGACAGGAGAATTGCTTGAACACAGGAGACAGAAGCTGCAGTGAGCTGAGATGGTGCCATGGCACTCCAGCCTGGGTAACAGAGTGAGACTTCATATATACAAATCACGCCACTGCACTCCAGCCTGGCAACAGAGCAAAACTCCATCTCAACAGCCACAACAACAACAAAAGTCTATAAAAAGACTTACACCTGAGTACCATTAGTGAAAAATGGGGAAATCTCAAATGCCTATCAATAGATGAATAAATATAGGACTATAGTATATTCATACAATGGGATACTACTTAGCAATATCACACTGTGAAAGATATAGGCACAAACAACTTGGTTCAGTTTCAAAAAATATGCTGAGTGACAGAATACAGACACAGATGAGTACATTCCTTCCTAGGAAATTTTGGAATAGGCAAAAGTGACACACTATGAGAGAGAGCATCTCAGTGGTTGCCTGGCACAAGAAGTGGGAACGATGAACTGCAAAGAGGTTAGGCAAAGCCCTTGGTGTAGTGGAAATGTTGTATATCTTGATTGTGCCAGTCACAACAGGGCTGTATGCACTTGTCAAAACTCATGGAAATGAACACTTCAAGTGGGTGCACATCATCTCATGTAAATTATACCTAGTTAAGTTCATTAAAGAAACACAATAAGACACATTTTCTTATGTATCCCTTCTACTCCATGAATGTGGTATGATTTTTTACTGTTTAAAGTAAATATACTGAATATTGTATTATGTGCATATACTATCTTTTAAAATAACTTACAGCAAGATATTGTTTTATCTATTGAGGACTCACTTCCTTATATTTAAAAAGAGGATGGAAATACCTCTCTATGGTAGGTAGGATGAATGAACATTTTTATAGATACTACTGTGTATAGAGATTTTACCTGTATATGGTTGCAAATACTATTATGTCTTAGGCATTAAGGATCTGCCAGGTGTGTACCACAGAGAGTAAAATAAAAAACCATATGAGCTGAAGCTAAATTTTAATTTTGTCTGTACATTCAACTCATATTGTATGGAAATATTATGTCTTTGGGCCTCATTTAATTATCAGAAATGTATTTTTACATGAAAGAAAATGCTAATCTCTATGGTGAGCCCCATAAAAAAATTGCTGCTGTCCCCACTGCAGGGAATGGCAACACTAATGGAAAAGAAATTTCTTCTGGACTTGTTCATAGAAGCTTTTGTTTTACATGAAAATACTACATGTTTCTTATTTTAGAGATGTCGCTGAAACATTGCAAATCAGTGTACTAACTGCCAGGGGAAAAAATCCATAGTCATACTTCTTAAAAATACCTCATATGATACCATGACATATGGCAAAGTCACCAGCATCCACAGTTGTAAAGCCAGACAGTATTTGTGTGTGGTGAACATGAGGCTATGGACGGGGAGTATCTAAATGGTAGGGACCAGGTCAGTGGCATCTCTTCTTGTCTCCAGCCTCATTGGCACATAGATGCTCGGTATAGCTTAGGTGAATGAATGAATGAATTGAATGAATGAATGACTGCCACCTTCACCACATCTAGGACCCTTCTTCATTTCTTCTGCCCCAGACACATGAACCCTACAGAAACCTATATCCTGCAGGACAAACCACCCCACAGGTCAAGAAGAGGCCGTGACTCGGACCAGGCCTGGAGTGACCAGCTGCCTGGTGTAAACAGGTGTGCACAGAAAAGCACCTCAGAGTGGAAGGACTTTAGACGTGGGGTTCGCATGTCTCAGATGGCCCCGAAGGTACTGATTCAGGCTCTGGTGCTCCTGGGCGGCAAGACTCAGATTCTGCTCCATCTCCTCCCCTCTCTGGGCGGGTCTCTGGCATCTCTGGCCCATGAGGGTCAATCTGTGTGGAGCGGACAAGCTCTGAGCACGTGTGGGTCTGAGGTTCCTCTTCCATGCAGGGCTGAGGTCTCCTGCTCCTCCCCAGCTTCCTGTCCGGCCCTGTAGCCCTTCCCCTTCACTCCCTTCCTCTTCTCTGCTCACACAGGAAGCCCAGGAAGCCTCTTCCTCAGACATGCTGCTGCTGCTACTGCTGCCCCTGCTGTGGGCAGGTGAGTGGCTGTGGGGAGAGGGGTTGTCGGGCTGGGCCAAGCTGACCCTTGTTTCCCCACAGGGGCCCTGGCTATGGATCCAAATATCTGGCTGCAAGTGCAGGAGTCAGTGACGGTACAGGAGGGTTTGTGCGTCCTCGTGCCCTGCACTTTCTCCCATCCCATACTCTACCACACCAGGAATTCCTCAGTTCATGGTTACTGGTTCCGGGAAGGAGCCATTGTATCCTGGGACTCCCCAGTGGCCACAAACAAGCTAGATCAAGAAGTACAGGAGGAGACTCAGGGCCGATTCCACCTCCTTGGGGATCCCAGTAGGAACAACTGCTCCCTGAGCATCGTAGATGCCAGGAGGATGGATAATGGTTCATACTTCTTTCGGATGGAGAGAGGAAGTACGGAACACAGTTACATATCTACCCAGCTCTCTGTGCATGTGACAGGTGAGGCATAGGCTCCAGAAGCAGCCACAAGGGAAGGTCAAAGGGACCTCAGGACAGGGCTTGGGATGGGACCCATGTCCTGGAAGGGGGTTGGGAATGAAGCCTGTCAGACTCAGGGGAGGACCCAGACCAGAACCCGAGCTTCCCTCAGGGCTGTACCTCAGACACCCCTTCCTGATCCTGCATCCCCGTTTCCTCACCAGCCCTGACCCACAGGCCCAACATCTTCATCCCGAGGACCCTGGAATCTGGCCACCCCAGGAACCTGACCTGCTCTGTGCCCTGGGCCTGTAAGCAGGGGACGCCCCCAATCTTCTCCTGGATGTCAGCTGCCCCCATCTCCCTGGGTCCCAGGACCCTCCACTCCTCAGCGCTCACGATCATCCCATGGCCCCAGGACCACGGCACCAACCTCACCTGTCAAGTGACGTTCCCCGGAGCTGGTGTGACCACGGAGAGAACCATCCAGCTCAGTGTCTCCTGTGAGTGCTGGGCCAGGACGCGTGGTCCCTGAGGGTGTGATGGGGGGAGGACCAGGAGAGAGGAGCACCGGGACTGGGGCCACTGGTGGCTGTGTCCTACAGGCCTGGCTGAGTAGAAGACCTAGGACACAAGCCCTGTCTTTCTACATTTCTGTGGCTTCTGGGGTAGGGAAGGAGTGCCGCCCTTATCTCACCCTCACCCCAGCTGAATGGGAAATCCTCTCTTGTTGTCCTAGATGCTCTAGGGAACCTAAAGATTGGTGTCTCCCTAGGAGAAGGCACAGGTAGGATAGAAACTCCCTCCTTGGGAAGAAGAGACCTTCAGCTCAGGGCAGGGGTGGGCCTCTCCTCATCCTGACCTCACCTCATCCTGGTGATCTGACACCCTTTTGTGGGTGAACCAAGGCCCCATTCCCATCCTCAGCCCCCATGGCCACCTGATTACCTGTCCCCATTGCCCCCTCACTCCCCTCAGACCCCACACACAACCCCCTCAACCCCACAACAAGGGCAGGGTGATATTCACACACAGACCCAGCCTTTCAGCTTCCCTACATTCATCACCTGAACACGCCTCCTGCCTCCTCTTTCTATTTCCCCGTGTAGTTCTGACCTAAGTGCTTCTGGACAGTCTCATGGGCAAAAATTTAACAATGCACGGCAGAGTCTGTCCTCAGATGTCCATCCTCCTCCCCAGAACTGACCAGTGTCCACCCTGGCTGCTCTGAGCCTTGGTGTGTTCACCTGAAGGATCTCACAGGTCATTTGGCATCAACAGTATAGACTGTTCTTATCCTCCTGTAGGACGCCTGTGGTATTCCATTGCACGAATAGAAATTCTGTATAAATCTTCTGCTCCTGGAAAAGCATGGCATTGATTCTGTTCTACCAACAGACACACTGCAATGAATAATCTTGTATCTACTTCAGCAAGTGTATGCCTATGTATGTGGGATCTGTTCCTAAATGCAAAATAGCTAGCTTATATGTTCTTTTTAACCTTGTGAAATACGGCAAAATTTTTCTCAATCAAGAGTGGGCAAGCTGACATTCCCAAAAGTAAGGGGTCAAAGTGCTTGTTTTCATCAACCCAGTGTGGAAGGAGACCTTTTGATTTTTGCCAATGTCAGGTGAAAATTGTGTCCGTATAGTTTTTATTAGATAAAAATTCACATAACATTAAATTCACCATTTTAATCATTTTAAATTGTATGATAAAATGGCTTTTAGAATGCTCACAATGTTCTTGAACCATCCCACTATCTAATTCCAGAACATTTTAATCACTCAAAAAAAAACCTCTGTGACTTTTTGAGGAAATACCAGACTGTTGTCCACAGTGTAAGCACCACTGTATGTTGCACCACCAATGGGTTTGGGTTGCAATTTCTCCATATTCTTGCAAAAATTCTCATTTTTCTTTTCTTTTCTTTTTTTTTTTTTTTGTTTTGTTTTTTGTTTTTTGAGATTGAAGTCTCACTCTGTCGTCCAGGCTGGAGCACAGTGACACAATCTCGATCCACTGCAACCTCCACCTCCCAGGTCCAAGCAATTCTCGTGCCTCAGCCTCCCAAGTAGCTGAGATTACAGGCACCCACCACAATGCCCGGCTATTTTCTTTTTTTTTTTTAGTAGAGACGGGGTTTCCCCATGTTGGCTAGGCTGATATCGAACTCCTGACCTCAAGTAATCTGCCTGCCTCGGCCTCCCAAATTGCTGGGATTACAGGTGTGAGCCACTGCACCCAGCCTCATTTTTCTTTTTCTTTTTTTGATACAGGGTCTCGCTCTGTCACCCAGGCTGGACTGCAGTGGTGCAATCTCACCTCACTGCAACCTCACCTCCCAGATTCAAGCAATTCTCCTGCCTCAGTCTCCTGAGTAGCTGGGATTACAGGCATGTACTACCACGCACGGATAATTTTCGTATTTTTAGTAGAAATGGGGTTTCACCATGTTGTCCAGACTGGTCTCAAACTCCTGACCTTAGGTGATCCACCCGCCTCGGCCTCTTAAAGTGCTGGGATTACAGGCATGAGCCACCATGCCCAGCCTCATTTTTCTTTTTCTTTTTCTTTTTTTTTTTTCTTTTCTTTTTTGGATGGAGTCTCACTCTGTCACCTAGGCTGGAGTGCAATGGCGTGATCTCAGCTTACTGCAATCTCTGCCTCTGGGTTCAAGCAATTCTCCTGCCTCAGCCTCCTGAGTAGCTGGGATTACAGGCGCATGACACCAAGCCCAGCTATTTTTTGTATTTTTAGTAGAGACAGGGTTTCACCATGTTGGTCAGGCTGGTCTCGAATTTCTGACCTCATGATCTGCCCACCTTGGCCTCCCAAAGTGCTGGGATTACAGGTGTGAGCACCGTGCCAGGCCTCATTTTTGTTTTTTGAAAGATGTATAGCCTAATAGTGAGTGTAAGGTACATCATTGTAGATTTAATATGCATTAACATAATGATGAATGATGTTGAGCATATTTTCATGGTCTTATTGATTATTTATATCTTTTTGGTAAAAGTTTTATTTAAGTCCTTTGTCCATTTTTTCATTGGGTAATTTGGGTTGTTTGTAATTTGAGTTGTAAGTGCTCTTTATATATGTTGGATACTAGACCCTTACCAAATCCATGATTTGCTAATATATGCTCCCATTTTGTGAGCTATCATTTCACTTTTCTGATAGTGTCAATCACTAAACAGAGTTTTTAATTTTGATAAAGTTCAACTTACATATCATTTCTCTACCCAACCATTGGACAGTCAGGGCATGGTTTATGGTAAGCCCTGGGCTCATGTGATCTCACATCCAGGGATGCCTGAAGGGTCTGGAGAACCTTCCTCTTCTTATGTTCAATATGGACACAGATTGTGGTTTGTCAAGTGAATCAACCTCATCCCACTTTTTTGTAGGGAAATCAAGGCCTGTGACAAACGTGGTTCTGGTGGCCATTGGGGAGGCTGCTGTGAAGATCCTGCTTCTCTGCCTCTGCCTCACCTTCCTCAGGTGAGCACTGCCCCAGGGGAAATGTGTGGTGGGCGGGAGACGTGATGCTGAATCCCAGAATCTCAATCATGGAGATACTCAAATACCTTAAGAGCACCTAGGACCAGGCAAGGAGCTCAATTGGTGGTGAGAATTTCACATGGTTCATTTGTGGTCAGGCCTGTGTCTGTCCCAACCCTAGGCCAAATGCCAGGGTGGAGAGGTTTCTGTTCTCATAAAGAAGATCTTGAGGGCTAGGCCTGCTCTCTCCACCACATTTTCTATCAGCCCCTTTGCAGTGCACAGGGAGGTGAG
The DNA here is from genome assembly GCF_028885625.2 of Pongo pygmaeus. NCBI lineage: Eukaryota > Metazoa > Chordata > Mammalia > Primates > Hominidae > Pongo > Pongo pygmaeus. The sequence goes on from NC_072393.2 coordinate 57,346,876, forward strand.
TCTGCTGCCCTCTGCACCCCAATCTGGCCACACTTTTATGCCCTGATCTCTTCACTCAGTGTGAGGTCCTGCCGGAGGAAGGTGGCAAAGGCAGCAGCAGCTGTGGAGGCTGAAAACACTGCCATGGGCTAATCTCTCAGGTGAGTGTTGTGGACGTCTCACCCTCCAATATCGTGCTGGATGACTTCATTCGATGGCCCCCAATATAGCTGCACTCAGCATGGCCAAAGTTGAACCTCCCATGTCCGTCCCCAAACCCACTTCTCTGCAGCCCCATCTCTACAGTCAGAACCAGCTTGTGGGTCTCCACCTTGACCGCCCCACCTTCTCCAGATCCCATAAATCACTCACTCTTGTCCCTCCTTCTCCCAAGCAGGGCTCATTTGGTGCCCTTTTCTCCATCCTGACCCTGGTCATGTCTGGGTCCTCACCTCCTCCCTGGTCACTGAACCACCCTCACCTTTTGCCTCCCTGTCTCCCCAGCACAGGCCTCCAGACTCTGCTTCCAGATGCCTCCTCGTCCAGTGCCTCCACAGTCTGAACAGCCTTGTCTCCTTGTTTCCTCTCCACTGCTGGAGAACACCACCGTCTGGACTGAAGGCCTTGCACGGTCCGTCCTCCACTGGACTCTCCTGATCCCTCCTTTCTCTGTGTCACCCAAAGTCTCCCCACACCCACTGGGCCAAGCCCTCTATGACTCTGAGACTTTGCATGTGTAGTTCCCTTTCCTGAAATGCCCTTCCCTCCCATTCCTGCCAAATCCAGGTCCTGATTGTCCTTCAGGCTCAGTCTTAAATGTCACCCGTGTGTGTGTGTGTGTCTGTGTGTGTGTGTGTGTTTCCTGTATGAAATTGAGGGAAGGGGTGACATTTATTCATTAATCTATAGATTCTTTGGTAACTATACTGAAATATGCTGGCACACCTACTATGTGCCAGTATTGTTGTAGGTGCCAGGGGTCCATTGGTAGACATAGCATCAGAAATCTCAGTATTAAGAAGATGTTCTGGGCTGGGCATCGTGGCTCACACCTGTAATCCCAGCAGTTTGGGAGGCTGAGACAGTGGATCACCTGAGATCAGGAGTTCGAGACCAGCCTGACCAACAAGGTGAAACTCCATCTCTACTAAAAATCAAAAATTAGGCAGGCGTGGTGGTATGTGCCTGTAGTCCCAGCTACTCGGGAGGCTGAGACAGGAGAATTGCTTGAACCTGGGAGGCAGAGGTTGCAGTGCAAGACTCCGTCTCAGGAAAAAAAAAAAAAAGATATTCTGAAGACAAGATGGACATAAAAAAAGGAATAAGCAGTAGAAAATATTTAACTATATAGGATGGCAATATATGTTTAGAGAAAAATCATGCAGGGAAAGAAGCATAAAATATACTGGGGAACCATCTCTGTACCTGATGATGGGAAGAGATTATATTTGGGCTAACACATGAAGGTGGTGAGGAAGCAGGCTCTGTGTATATATAAACAAAAGCATCCCAGGAAGAAGGAAAAGGCGGAAGAGCAAATGCATTGCTCAGAGGCAGCAGTAGGCCTGGGTGTTGCAAACACACCCAGTAACCCATGTCTAAGAGCAGAGGGAGGCAGAGGAGTCAAGCAGTGGAAAGGACACTGCAGCCCACCTGGTGCCCTGCAGGCCACACAGGAACCTAGAACTGTTGTGGAGAGGAGAGACTCGATTGGACTGTCACTCTAACAGGATCCCTTGGCTCCCTGGTGAGAGCAGGCCTGAGCCGGTCAAGGCACCCACAGACAGACTGGGACAGCGCTGCTGGATCCTCCAGGAAGAGGAATGAGGGCTTGAACCAGACAGGCAGGGTTGGAGTGAGGATGTGTTTTTGGATGTATTTGGAAGGTCAAGCTCACAGGGTTTTCTAATGGATGTAGTCATTGAGGAGAAGGGAAGAGCATGGATAAAGCCAGAATATTCCTCTGAACATCTCACTCTTTTGAATCTTCAGTGTCTTTTTTGTTTTTGTTTTGTTGTTGTTGTTGTTTGTTTGTTTGTTTTTTGAGACAGAGTCACTCTGTTGCCCGGGCTTGAGTGTGATGGTGGGATCTCGGCTCACTGCAACCTCCGCCTCCCAGGTTCAAGCTATTCTCCTGCCTCAGCCTCCTGAGCAGCTAGGATTACACCTAGCTGGGTGCCACCACACCCAGCTAATTTTTGTTGTTGTTATATTTTTAGTAGAGACAGGGTTTCACCATGTTGGTCAGGCTGGTCTTGAACTCCTGACCTCAAGTGATCCACCCATCTTGGCCTCCCAAAGTGCTGAGATTACAGGCATGAGCTACCACTCCTGGCCTCCAATGTCTATTATTCCACACTCTATGCCCATGTATACACATTATTTAACTACACTTATACACGAGAACATATGATATTTGACTTTCTGCTTCTGAATTATTTCAGTTAAGATAATCTTCAGTTCCAACCACGTTGCTTGAAAAGACATGATTTCATTCTTTTTTCATGGCTGAGTAGTATTCCATTGTGTAACCCCTATTTCCTTTATCCAATCATCCGTGGATAAGCATTAGGTTGATTCCATATCTTTGCTGTTGTGAATAGTGCTGCTACAAACATACGAGTGCAGGTATGTTTTTGATATAATAATTTCTTTTCCTTTACCCAGTAGTGGGATCATTGGATCAAATGGTAGTTCTATTTTTGGTTATTTGAGAAATCTCTCTACTGTTTTCCATAGAGGCCGTAATAATTTACCTTCCCATGAACACTGTATAAGCATTTCCTTTTCTCCACATCCTCACCAACATCTGTTATTTCTTGACTTTTTAATAATAGCCATTCTATCTGGTGGAAGATGATTTCTCACTGCGGTTTTAATTTGCATTTCTCTGATGATTAGTGATGTTAAACACTGTTTCACATGCTTCTTGGCCACTTGTATGTCTTCTTTTGAAAACTGCCTATTCATGTCTTTTGCCCACTATATAATAGGATTTTTTTGTTTTTTATTATTAAGCTGTTTCAGTTTCTTGCACATTCTGGATATTAGTCTCTTACCAGATTCACAGTTTGCAAATATTTTCTTCCATTCTGTAGGTTGTCTGTTCACTCTGTTGATTATTTTTTATGCTATGCAGAAGCTTTTTAGTTTAATTACATCCCGTTTATCTATTTTTTGTTTTGTTGGATTTGCTTTGAGATCTTAGTTGTGAATTCTTTGCCTACAACAATGTCCAGAAAAGATTTTCCTAGGTTTTCTTCAGTATTTCTGTAGTTTCAGGTCTTACATCTAAGTTTTTAACCCATCTTGAGTTAATGTTTGTGTATGGTGAGAGATAGGGGTCCATTGTGTTATTCTGCACATGGCTATCCAATTCTCCCAGCACTGTTTAATTAATAAGGTGTCCTGTCCCCATTGTATGATTTTGTCAACTTTGTCAAAAGTCAGGTAGCTGTAAGTATATGGCTTTATTTCTGGGTTCTCTGTTCTGTTTCATTAATCTGTGTGTCTGTTTTTATACCAGTACCATGCTTTTTTGGTTACTATAGCCTTGTGGCATAATTTGAAGTCAGGTAATGTGATGTCTCTAGCTTTGTTGTTTTTGCTTAGGACTGCTTTGGTAATTTGGGCTCTTTTTGTTTCTATATGAATTTTAGAATTTTTTTTCAAATTATGTGAAATATGACATTGGTATTTTGATAGGGATTGCATTGAATCTGTAGATTGCTTTGGGCAGTATGGTCATTTTCAAGGTATTGATTCTTCTGATCCATGAGCGTGGGATGCTCCATTTTTCCATTCATCTGTGTCATCTACAACTTCTTTCATCAGTATTTTGTGGTTTGCCTTGTACTGATCTTTCACCTCCTTGGTTAAATATATTCCTAAGTGTTTTTCTGTTGCAATTGAAAATGAGATTGACTTCTTGATTTTTCTTCTGTTAGATTACTGTTGGTATATAGAAGTGCTACTGATTTTTGTACATTGATTTTGTATCCTGAAATTTTACTGAATTAATTTATTAAACCTAGGAGTCTTTTGAAGGAGTCCTTAGAGTTTTCTAGATTTAAGATCATATCATCAGCAAACAGATAATTTGACTTCCTCTTTTCCAATGTGGGTGCCTTTTGTTTCTCTCTCTTGCCTGATTAATTGCTCTAGCTAGGACTTTCAGTATCAGGTTGAATAGCAATGAAGAGAGTGATCATCCTTGTCTTGTTCCAGTTCTTAGGGGGAATGCTTTCAGTTTTTTCCCTTTCAGTATGATGTTGGCTGTGGGTTTGTCATAGATGGCTCTTATTATTTTGAGATATGTTCCTTTAATGTCTAGTTTGTTGAGGGTTTTTACCATGAAGAGATGTTGGATTTTATCAAAAGCTTTTTCTTTGTCTAGTGGGATGATTATATGGTTTTTGATTTTGATTCTGTCAATGTGATGAATCACATTTATTGATTTGCATGTACGGAACCATCCTTGCATCCCTGGAATAAAACCCACTTGATCGTGACGAATTATCTTTTTGATGTGCTGTTGAATTTGGTTTGCTAGTATTTTGTTGAGGATTTTTGCGTCTATGTTCATCAGGGATATTGGACTGTAATTTACTTTTCTCATTGTGTCCTTGCTAGGTTTTGATATCACGGTCATACTGGCTTCATAGAATGAGTCAGGGAGGGTTCCCTCCTCCTGAATATTTTGGGAGAGTTATTCTTTGTACATTTGGTAGAATTTGACTGTGAAACCATCTGGTCCTGGACTTTTATTTGTTGAGAGTTTTTTTTTATTGCTGATTCAATCTCACTACTTGTTATTTGTCTATTCAGCATTTCTATTTCTTCCTGATTCAATCTTGGCAGAATCTTGTGGTTCTAGGAATTTATGCATTTCCTCCAGGAAAAGTTCCTCTCGATGTTTTGAAACAAAGGATATTATTTTCTCACAGCTCTGGAGGCTAGAAATTTGAAATCAGTAAGGCCAGGCAGAAATGAAGGTGTTGGTTGGACTACAACACTCCAGAGACTTGAGAGGATCCATCCTTCGCTTCTTCCACATTATTGTGGCTGGTGTCATTCCTTGAATTTTGGCTGGACTGCTTCTATTTCTGTCTCTGGGGACACATGGCCTCGCCTCCTTCTGTGTATATCACATCTCCCTCTGCTTTTCTCTTATCAGGACTCTTGTGCTTGGATTTAAGGGTTGACTGCATAATCCAGGATTTCCACTGGTCAAGTTTGTTAATTTAATTAAAGTTGTAAGAATACCTATAAAGTAACAATACAGGTTCAAGAAACTAAGACCCAGTTTTCTTTGGGGGTCATTATTCAGATTACTGAGCCGCTGTGTGATCTTCTGCCCCCCTAGGAGGCCCCCATCTGCCCTCCAGACCTTGCCTTCTCTTTATATTACTTTCTCTGTTCTTCCCGTCCTGACATGCTAGTGGGCCAACTCATGTAACGCATATTTATGGGAATGGGGTCTATTATACTGTAAAAGACATTGATAAGACAGCCAAAAAATAAGTTATAGACTGGGTGATAACACCTGAATATAAGTATCTGATGAATGACTTGTATCCAGAATATATCAAGGACTCTCAAAACAAAAACATAAGTAAACCACAACCAAAAAAAAAGGCCCAATTTTGTGTAAAAGAAAAAGCAGCCACTCAACAACAACAAAAAATAAACAACACTTAAAAATGGACAGAGGGTGTGAATCACATTTCTCAAAAAAATGTAGTACTCAAGGCCCTCACCAGAAGCAAATGCCAGCCCCACATTTCTTGCACAGCCTGCAGAACTGTGAGCCGAAATATATCTGTTTTCTTCATAAATTACTCAGTCTCAGATATTCCTCTATAGCAAGCCAAGAATGGACTAACACAATATTTTACCACAATATTTTTAAAAGTTAGCCAAAGGTTTTATCAGCCACCTCACCAGAAAAGAAAAACGGATGGCAAACAGGCTCATGAAAACATACTAAAGATCATTTGTCCTTAGGTAATTATAAATCAGGAGAATAAGCATTCTTAGGTAGCATTACATACCTAAGAACATAACTAGAAAACAAAACAAAAATAAAAAGAAATGTTTAAATATTCTGATAATATCAGATGTTAAAAAGGATGTGAAACAATCAGAATTCACACAACTCCTGGTGGGAATACAAAATGGCACATCAACTTTGGAGAACAGTTTGACAATTTCTTATAAATTTAAACTTGACACTTACCATATGACGAGGCACCTGACTCCTAGGTATTTACCCAAGAGCAATAAAAGCTTACAGTCACACACAGAAACCTGCATGCCAATATTTATAACAACATTATTTCATAGTCACCCAAACCTGAAAACAATCTGAATTCTCCTCAAATGGTAAATGCATACAAAATGGGGGTCCATAAAAACAGTGAGTTACGAGTCAGCAATTAAAGGGAACAAACTGTAGATTCATACACTCAACCACATGATTGAACCTCAGAGGCACTGCACCAAGTGAATGAAGCCAGACTTTGGAGGCAACACTTTGTATGATTCCATTTATATGACATTCTGTGAAAACGCAATACAATAGGAAGGGAAAACGTATCAGCATTTTTTCATGGACTAAGTGTGGAGGGAGGGTTGACTACCCAGAGACAGGAGGAGGGAATGTTTGGTTAATGACACTCTTCAGTGTCTTCACAGTGGTTGTGGGTATATAATTATATACAACTCTCAAACCGTATCAAAATTGCATATGATAAAGAATTAATTCAACTGTATCTAACTTTAAACAAATTAAAAAATTTAAAACACAGGATGCCACTATGCTTTCACTAGAATTGTTCAAATATAAAGCAGGACAATATCATATGTCGACAAGGGTGTGGAGCTACTGGAATTCTGGCACATGGCTAGGAGGAGTGGTAAAAGTCAAAACCATTTTGGACAACAGTTTGGCAATTCCTACCAAGGTTAAACTTACAAGTAGTCATTAGTCTGACTATTTATCTTCCTGTGTATACCAATTAGTATAAAACCATGTATGTAAAAAGACTTGTACCTGAATACCTGTAGGCAGAAAACTGGAAAATCCTTGTCTATCAATAAGTGAGAAATAAAACATTATAGTATACACATAAATGGAATACTACTTAGCAATATCACATTTTGAAATACAGACACAAACAACTTGGTTCAATTTCAGAAAATATTATGCTGGGTCATAGGATACAGACACAAATTAACGCATCTCTAGGAAATTTTCAAATAGACTAACTCACAATGAAAGAGGACATATCAGTGGTTGCCCAGCATAGAAGGTGGGAAGAAAAGCCCTTGGCATACTAGAAATGCTGTATATCTGCATTGTGGTGAGTATACAGGCTGCACATACTCGTCAAATCTCATGGAAATGTGAACTTCAAGTAAGTGTGCTTTATTTCATGTAAATTATACCTAACTAAATTCATTAAAGAAACACAGTAAGACTCACATATTCATATTTGATCTTCTGGTCCATGAACATAGTATGACTTTATTGTTAAAGCTAAATGTGGCTGGGCACAGTGCCTCATGTCCATAGTCAAAGCACTTTGGAGGTTGAGGTGGGAGGATTGCTTGAACCCAGGAGTTCAAGATCAGCCTGGGGGAACATAGCAAGACCCCATCTCTCCTAAACATAAAACCAAAAAATTACTCCAGCCTGGTAGTATGAGCCTGTGATCCCAGCTACTAGAGAGGATGAAGTGGGAGAGTCACTTGAGTCTGGGAGGTCAAGGCTGCAGTGAACTGTGGTCAGGCCGGTGCACTCCATTCTGGGCAACAGAGCAAGACCCTGTCTTAAAAAAAAAAGCACTAAATGTATTGAATTTTCTATTATGTGCCACATGCTAAATATTTAAATAACTTACAACAGATATTATTTACTGGAGACTTAATTTTTTGTATATCAAACGAGGATGCCGCTACCTCTCTATTAATAAGGATGAATGAAGAGTTATCTAGATACTATTGTGTGTAGAGATTCGACAAAGGTATGGTGGCAAGTACTAATATGTCCCAGGGATCAAGGGTTTGCTGGATGCATACTACACAGAGTGATATGGAAAACCATGTAGCTGGACCTAAAGTTTAATTTTTTCTGTACATTCCACTCATGTTGTCTAGAAATATTATGTCTTTGGGCCATATATAACTGTGAGAAGCAGATTTTTACATGAAAGAAAATGTTGATCCATATGATGAGCCTCTAAAAACACTTGCTTCTGCCCACACTGCACCAAATGGCAGCATGAATGGAAAAGAAGTTTTTTCTTCACTGGTTCATAGAACACATGTTCTCCCTTTTGTTTTGCAGGAAGATGCTGCGTGGTTCTTATTTTGGAGATGTCATTGACACTGTGCAAACCAGTGTACTAGGTGCCAGGGGAAAATTCTATAGTCATATTTCTTTTAAAAATTCCAATATGCTACCATGATACACGACAAATTCCCAACTTTTCACAGCTCCAAAGCCAGACAGTATGTGTGTGTGTGGTGAGGACATGAGGCTATGGATGGGGAGTATCTTAAGGGCAGGAATCAGGTCAGTGGCATCTCTTCTCAAGCCCCACCTATACACAAGGCTCACTGTAAGAATTAAAGAAAGAGGAAAGAAACACGAATGGTGGCTCACCAGTCAAGACAGGTTTTAGAGAAAACAAACCTGGAGGAGTTTCTGGCCGAGTTAGGTCAGAGGCACACTCTCTTACAGACTAAGAGTTTTTAAGGATTTAGGGTGGGAGAGTTTATCAGAGACTTGGACTGCTTCTGAGTCTCTTTGTTGTGCTTATCTGGGAGTCAGAGGTGTGTGTCTGTACCCATACATCTTTCTGCAGCTACAGGCATACCCACTGAGTCTGCTTTTAGCTTCCCTATCTTAGTGCACCTGAAGGGAAAGGAATGTGCTTATTAAGGCCCACTGTTTTACTATGGCCGATTGTATGAGGGTGAAGTTTGGCAGTAACTCAAGAGACTCTCCCCCCACCTCCCTCTGTGCCAGAGCTGTCTTATCTGTGTTTCACTGTCTGCTTTTTCTGGTTGCTTGTAGTTAGCAGAGAAGTGATTTCCTTGAAATGCATGAGGCTAGAAAGGGAACTGGAACTTAAAGTGGCAGTGTTTCTCCGAGATGACGGTGATCCTGCTCTGTCACTCATTATATCTTTAGTGAATGAATGAATAAATGAATGGCTGCCACCTTCACTTTACCTAGGACTCGTCTTTGTTTCTCTGCCCCAGACAATCACACGGACCCTATAGAATCCTATATCCTGCTGGACTAATCACCCCATGGATCTAGGTGAGGCTGTGACTTGGGCCAGGTCAGCAGTGATCAGCCCTAGTGTAAACAGTTGTGCATAGAAAAGTACCTCAGAATGGAAGGACTTTAGACATGGGGTTCGCATGTCTCAGATGGCCCCGGAGGTACTGGTCCAGGCTCCGGTGTCCCAGAAGGCAAGACTCAGATTCTGCTCCATCTCCTCCCCTCTCTGGGCGGCTCTCTGGCATCTCTGGCCCATGAGGGTCAATCTGTGTGGAAGGGACAAGCTCTGAGCACGTGTGGGTCTGAGGTTCCTCTTCCATGCAGGGCTGAGGTCTCCTGCTCCTCCCCAGCTTCCTGTCCGGCCCTGTAGCCCTTCCCCTCCACTCCCTTCCTCTTGTCTGCTCACACAGGAAGCCCAGGAAGCCTCTTCCTCAGACATGCTGCTGCTGCTACTGCTGCCCCTGCTGTGGGCAGGTGAGTGGCTGTGGGGAGGGGGGTTGTCGGGCTGGACGGAGCTGACTCTTGTTTCCCCACAGGGGCCCTGGCTATGGATCCAAATATCTGGCTGCAAGTGCAGGAGTCAGTGACGGTACAGGAGGGTTTGTGTGTCCTCGTGCCCTGCACTTTCTCCCATCCCATACCCTACCACACCAGGAATTCCCCAGTTCATGGTTACTGGTTCCGGGAAGGAGCCATTGTATCCTGGGACTCTCCAGTGGCCACAAACAAGCTAGATCAAGAAGTACAGGAGGAGACTCAGGGCCGATTCCGCCTCCTTGGGGATCCCAGTAGGAACAACTGCTCCCTGAGCATCATAGATGCCAGGAGGAGGGATAATGGTTCATACTTCTTTCGGATGGAGAGAGGAAGTATCAAATACAGTTACAAATCTCCCCAGCTCTCTGTGCATGTGACAGGTGAGGCACGGGCTTCCGAAGTGGCCACAAGGGAAGTTCATGGGTACTGCAGGGCAGGGCTGGGATGGGACCCTGGTACTGGGAGGGGTTTAGGGGTAAAGCCTGTCTTGCTTAGCCGGGGAGCTTGACCAGAGGTTGGTCTTCTCTCAAGCGCTCACCTGGACCCTCCCTCCTGATTCTGCATCCCCCCTTCTCCTCACTAGACTTGACCCACAGGCCCAAAATCCTCATCCCTGGCGCCCTAGACCCCGGCCACTCCAAAAACCTGACCTGCTCTGTGCCCTGGGCCTGTGAGCAGGGAACACCCCCGATCTTCTCCTGGTTGTCAGCTGCCCCCACCTCCCTGGGCCCCAGGACTACTCACTCCTCGGTGCTCATAATCACCCCACGGCCCCAGGACCACGGCACCAACCTGATCTGTCAGGTGAAGTTCCCTGGAGCTGGTGTGACTACGGAGAGAATCATCCAGCTCAATGTCACCTGTAAGTGCTGGGCCAGGATGCTGGGGTCCCTGAGGGTGTAGGGGAGACAGGATGGGCTGGTGCTGGGGACATTTAGTGTCCTGGAGGACTGGCTGAGTTCGGGAGCCAGAAGGACATGAGCGCTGTCCCTTCTGCATTTCTGTGGTTTCTGGCAGGAGTAAGGGGAAATGCCTACCCTTATATCATCTCTACCCCCAACTGAAGGAAATCCTGTCTTCCTCTCCTAGATGCTCCACAGAATCCAACAACTGGTATCTTTCTAGGAGATGGCTCAGGTAGGAAGGAGCCTCCCTGCCTGGGGCTGTTACTGACATTGAGTCTGTGTCAGATTTGGTCAGATCTGGACTTTCAGAGTCAAATGTTCAGAGGCAAGGCCTGCGGTTAGACACAGGTAGACATCAGGCACCTTGGAAAAGGATATTTGGGGATGACTAGCAGCTTCCTCCTTGCCCATCCAAATAATGCTCTTTGTCTCCCTCCTGTCGCTGAATGTCTTGGGCTATTTTATTTTTAATTGATATGTAATAATAGTACATATTTATGGATGGCATAGTGATGTTTCCATACTAATAATGTATAGTAATCAGATCAAGCTAATAGCATATCCATCATCTTGAACATTTATGATTTCGTTGTTGTTGGGAACATTCAATATCCCCTTTCTAGCTATTTGAAGCTATCTATTATTGTTAACCATAGTCATCCTACAGTGGTATAGAACACCAGAACTTATGCTTCCTTTCCAGGTGTAATCTTGTATCCTTTAACAAATCTGTCTCCTTATCATTGTTCCCCTAACCTTCCCAGCCCTTATTATTCTCTGTTCTACTTTTTACTTCTATGAAATCAACTTCTTGTAGCTTCCACTTCTGAGTGAGAACATGTGGTATTAAACTTTCTGTTCCTAGCTTATTTCATTTAACATAATGTCTTCTAGTTCAATCTATGTTATAGTGAATAACAAGATTTCATCATTTTTTATGGCTGAATGATAATCCATTGCGTATATATGCCACATTTCCTTTATTTTTTCATCCGTTGTTGGACACTTAGGTTTATTTCATATCTTCCTATTGTGGATAATGCTGCAATAAACATTGAGGGGCAGACGTTTCTTCAATATACTGATTTCCTTTCCTTTCTATAAATGCCCAGTAGTGGGGTTGCTGGATCATATGGTAGTTCTATCTGTAGTTTTTTGAGAAACTTCCATACTCTTCTCCATAGTGGTTATACTAGTTTACATTCTGGTCAAAAGTATATGAGTTCCCTCTTCTCTATAACCTCACCATCATTTGTTAATTTTCATCTTTTTTTTTTATCATAGTCCTCCCAACTGGGGTGATGTTACCTCATTGTGGTTTTGATTTGCATTTCCCTGGTGATTGGTGATGTTGAGCATTTTTCGTATACACTTGTTAGCCATCTGTATATCTTTTCTTGAGAAATGTCTACTCAGATAATTTGCCCATTTTTAAATGAGATTGGGTTTCTTTGCCATTGAGATGTATGAGTTCCTCATATATTCTGGATATGAATCACTTGTCAGATGAATAGCTGACAAATATTTTCTCCTATTCTGTAGGTTGCCTTTTCACTCTGTTGGTTGTTTCCTTTCTGCATAGAAGCTTTTTAGCTTGCTATCATCTCATTTATTTACTTTTGCTTTTGTTGCTTGTGCTAGTGAGGTCTTACTCGTAAAATATTTTTCCAGACCAATGTCATAAAGCATTTCCCCTATGTTTTCTTCTAGTATTTTTAAAATGTTGTGTCTTATATTCAGGTCTTTGATCCATTTTGAATTGATTTTTGTATAGGATGAGAGGTGTGAGTCTAGTGTCATTCTTCTGCATATGGCACCAGTTTTCCCAGCATCATTTATTAAAGAAACTGCTCTTTCCTCAATGAGTGTTCTTCATGCATTTGTCAAAATTCAGTTGGCTGTAGATAGTGGGTTAATTTCTGTGTTCTCTATTATGTATTATTGGTGTATGTTTCTGCTTTTATGCCAATATCATGCTGTTTTGGTTACTGCAGCTTTGTAGTTTTGAAATCTTTAAATTTTTGAAATTTTGCAATTTTCTAGTTTTGAAATTTTGAAATCTTGTAGTGTGATACCTCCAGCTTTGTTCTTTTTGCTTAGGATTGCTTTGACTATTCAGGCTATTTTTGGTTCCATATGAATTTTAAGATTGTTTCTTCTAATTCTGTGAAGAATGACATTGATATTTTGATAGAGCCAGGTTTGAATCTGTAGATTTTTTTGGGTAGTATAATCATTTTAGCAATATTAATTCATCTGATGAGAAGGAATGTCTTTCCATTTGTTTGTATCCTCTTCAGTTTATTTCCTCAGTGTTTTGTAGTTTTTCTTATTGAGGTCTGTCACCTCCTTGGTTAAATGTATTCGTAGGTATACTTCATTCTCTTATAGCTATTGTAAATGTGATTGCCTTCTTGATTTATTTTCAGCTAATTCATTGTGTATAGAAATGCTACTGATTTTTGTGCATTGATTTTGTATCCTGCAAATTTACTAAATTCGTTTATCAGTTCTGAGAGTTTTTTTGTTAGAGTCTTTAGGTTTTTTTGTTTTATTTTGTTTTTGAGATGGAATTTCACCATGTTGGCCAGGCTGGTCTTGAACTCCTGGCCTCAAGCAATCTGCCCACCTTGGCCTCCCAAAGTGCTGGAATTACAGGCATGAGCCACCACGCCTGGCCAAGTCTTTAGGTTTTTGTATGTTATTTGCAGAGACAATTTGACTTCCTCCTTTCCAATTTGGATGGTTTTTATTTCTTTCTATTGCCTAATTGCTCTGGCTAGGACTTTCAGTACTATGTAAAATAAGAGTTGCAACAGTGGACATCCAGTTCCTAGAGGAAAAGATTTCAGCTTTTCTCCATTCAGTATGATGTTAGCCATGGGTTTGTCATATATGGCCTTTTTTGTGTTGAGGTACTTTCCTTCTATACCTAACTTATTGAGAGTTTCTATCATGAAGCAATATTGAATTTTAACACATGCTTTTTATTCTGCAACTATTTAGGTGATCATATGGTTTATGTCCTTCATTCTGTTGATATATGTGTAACATTTATTGGTTTGCATATGTTGAATCATTCTTGCCTTTCTGGGATTAATCCCACTTTGTCATGGTATATTATCTTTTCGATGTATTGTTGGATTTGATTTGCTACTATTTTGTTGAATATTTTTGCATCTATGTTCATTAGGGGTATTGGCCTCTAGTTTTCTTTTTTTATTATCTCCTTTCTGATTTTGGTGTCGTGGTTATGCTGGCCTTGTAGAATGAGTTAGGAAGAGTTGCCTCCACTTCGATTTTTTGGAATAGTTTGAGAAGAGTTGGTATAATTTTTTTCTTTAAAGGTTCAGTAAAGTTCAGCACTGAAGCCATCCAGCTCTGGAATTTTCTTTGTTGGGAGGCCTTTTATGATTCATTCAATCTCATTACTTGTTGTTTGTCTGTTGAGGTTTTCTATTTCTTCTTGATTCAATCTCGGTAGATTATATGTGTCCAGGAACTTATCTGTTTCTTCTAGACTTTCAAATTTGTTGGCATATTGTTCATGGTAGTGTCTAAGATCTTGTGTATTTCTGTGGTAACCATTGTGACATCTTCTTTTTTATTTATGATTTTATTAATTTATGTCTTCTGTCTCTTTCTTAGTCTAGCTAATGATTGTCAATTTTATTTATTTTTTCAAAAAGCCAACTTGTTCATTGATTTTTTTTTCAATTTCATTTATTTCTGCTCTGATCTTTATGATTTCTTTCATTCTGCTGATTTTGAAAGCAGAACTAGAAAGTTCTTGCTTTCTAGTTTCTTGAAATGCACAGTTAAATGGTTTACTTGAAATTTGTCTAATTGTTTGATGTAGGCATTTATTTCTCTAAAGTTGTCTCTTAAAACTGTTTTTGCTGTGTCCCATAGGTTTTGGTATATTTTATTTCTATTTTTATTTATTTTGAGGAATTTTTAAATATCATTCTTAATTTCTTCCTTCACTATTGGTCATTTAGAATCATTTTGTTTCATTTCTGTGTATTTCTATAGTTTGGAATGTTTCTCTTGGTATTGATTTTTAGTTTTATTCAATTGTAGTCAAATAAGATACTTGATCCAATTTTGATTTTTTAAAATTTTTGGCACTTGTTTTGTGTTCTAACATATAGTCAATCCTTGGGAATGTTGCACGTGCTGATGAAACCAATGTGTATTCTGCAGCTGTCGGTTGAAATGTTCTATAAATATCTTAGGTTCATTTGGTATATGGTGCAGTTTAAATCCAATGTTTATTTGTTCATCTTGTCTAGATGATTTGTTCAATGCTGAGAGTGGGGCGTTGAAGTCCTCAACTATTATTGTATTGGAGTCTATCTCTCCCTTTATATCTAATAATACTTGCTTTACATATCTGGGTGCTCTGGTGTTGTGTGCATATATATTTACAGTTGTTATATTATAGTGCTGAACTGATCCCTTTATAATAATATAATATCCTTCTTTGTCTCTTTACAGCTTTTGACTTGTAGTCTGTTTTGTCTGAGATAAGTACAGCTATTCCTGCTTCCTGTCATTTCCACTTGGGTAGAATATCCTTTTCCATCTCTTCCTTTTCAGTCTATGTGTGTCTTATAGGTGAGATAAGTTTCTTGTAAGCAGTATATGGCTGTGTTGGTAGAAGGGCTGAGGCAGGGCTTGCTTGTCTGACATAATGTAAAAGAGTCTTGGAACATGTCCTGGGTCCAGGGTCTCAAACCCCTTGTGGCCTATGGAACACCAAGCTCTGTGCCTAAGGGTGGAAGGCTGCCCTGCTGCACTACAATCTAAGCCCAGGGCATAAAACCCCTCGTGGCTTGGAAAGAATCCAGGGCTCTGGGCATAAAACCCCTCATGGCCTCTGGAATGTGTCCAGACTTGCTGGCCGCTTGCTCCTTGCTCTCCCAGGATCATAAATTGATGGTATCTTGAGTGAAAAGAACTTTTCCTCTATTATTTCAAGTAGCAGAGCATATGCTAAACCTTCACAGCTATGCTTGATGCACTGCTACCTTTCTACCCCAGCGTCCTCATGTCCTCACTTGTCTATCCCCACTTCCGCACGTCCTCACCACCTGCTTCTTTGTTTGATTACCAATAAATAGTGTGGGCTCCCAGAGCTCGGGGCCTTCACAGCCTCCATACTAGCGTCAGCCCCCTGGACTCACTTTATGTACTATTAAGTTGTCTTGTCTCATTCCTTTGACTCCGCTGGACTTCGTGGCCCCCACGGCCTGGTGTTGGGTCTGATCACCCCAACAAGCTGAGTCTAGATTTTCTTTTCATTCATTCAGGCAGTCCATATATTTTAAATGGGACGATTTAATCCATTTACATACACATTATTATTAATAGGTTATTTTCATTTCATTGATTGTTTTCTGATTGTTTTGTATATTCCTGGTTCCTTACTTCCCCTCCTATTGTTTCTTTTTGTGGTTGGCTGATATATATATATATTTTTTGTAGTGATAAGATTTGATTCCTTTCTCTTTCTTCTTTGTGTATGGGCTGTCAGTGAGTTTTAATTTCACGTGTTTTTGCCTTTTCACTTCCAGTTGTAAGACTCCCTTGAGCATTTCTTTTCTTTTCTTTTTCTTCTCTTATTTTTTTTATTTTTTATTTTTTTTTTGAGAAAGTGTCTCATTCTGTAGCCCAGGCTGGAGTGCAGTGGCATGATCATGGCTCACTATAGTCTCGACCTCCTGTGCTTAAGCAATCTTCCTGCCTTAACCTCCCAAGTAGCTGGGACTACAGGCATGTGCCACCACTCCCAGCTAATTTTTGTGTTTCTTGTAGAGGTAGGGTGTTGCCATTTGCCTAAGCTGGTCTCAAATTACAGAGCTCAAGTGATCCACCTGCCTGCCTTCACCTCCCGATGTGCTGGGATTATAAGCATGAACCACACCGTGCCTGGTCCCTTGAGCATTTCTTGTAAGGCTAGTCTAAGAGTGATTAGAATTCCCTTAGTTTTTGCTTATCTATGAAATATTTTATTTCTCCTTCTTTTCTGAAAGATAGCTTTTCTGGGTATAGTATTTTTGACTGGTAAGTTTTTTATCTTTCAGTACTTTGAGTATGTCATCCCATTCTCTCCTGGCCTATAATGTTACTGCTGAGAAACTCACTGTTGGTCTAATAAGGATAATCCTATATGTGACTAGATGCTTTTACCTTGCTGTTTTTACAATTCTTTACTTGACTTTTGACAATTTGGCATAATGAGCTTTGGAGAGGACTTGCTTGAGCTGAATATTTTGAGAGTACTTTGAGCTTCCTGGACCTGGATGTCCTTCTAGTTCCCAAGGCTTGGGAAGTTTTCACCTATTATTGGATTAAATATGTTTTCTACACCTTTTCCATTCTCTTCTCCTCCTGGAAATCCCATAATGTGAATATTTGCTTGGCTGTGTCCCATGAGTCCTGTAGGGTTCCTTCATTCTATTTTATTCTCTTATTTTTACCTACCTGTGTTACTTCAGAAGATCTGTCTTCAAGTTCAGAAATTATTTTTTCTTCTTGACCTAGTCTGTTGTTGAAGCTCTCGATTGTGGTTTTTTATTTCATTTTTTGAGTTCTCAGCTGTAGGAGTTCTGCTTTGCTCTTTTATATAATATCCATCTCTCTGTTAAATTTCTCTTTCAAGTCATGAATTAAAACAATGGGACACAGGTGCCCAACTACTTGGCTGACCTGGGGGCATATCTGCTGGAGGTGCCAACATGGCTGTTTTGCAGGGCTGAGATGAAGCTGAATGACTCTTAGCTGGCCTAGGTGTGTTTTTGCCAGGAGTAGCACTCAGAGCTTTATCTAGGGTTTGGGATGTGAGTGTAAGACTGCTCAGCTGGCCTAGGGGGTGTACCAGCCAGTGGTAGCCCATGGGGCTGTTTCTCAGGCCTGGAATGCAAGCACACAGCTGCTCAATATGCCTGGGGTCATGTCTAAAAGGGTTGGCTCACAAGGCTGTTTCTCAGGCCCTAATTGTGGGAGAGTGGCCTTTGGGCAGGCCAGAGGCATGTCCACAGAAGGGGGCTGGGCACCATAAGGCTGTTTCTCAGGGCCTGTGTGTGGGCACATAACCACTTCCCCAGCCTGGGGATGTATTAGCTCTTTGTTGGCTCAGAGGTCTCTCCCATTCAGGTGAGCGTGCACGGTAGTTTGGCCAACTCAATTGTGTGTTCACCCTGAGTGGGACTATAAAACTTTTCCTCCAGCTGGAAGTACAGTCAGCAGGGGTTGGTTTCTCTACTGTTCAGGGCCAGAGTCCCAGCCAATACTGGGCCCAGGCTCCATGCAGCTCTAATTGTGGTATTCAGCCTCTACTGCTGGCTTAGTGGAATGAAGATGGAGTTACAATGATAAAGAGGTGCATGGCCACTGGCCCCCAGAGGAGGGTGCACTCCAGAGATGGCTGTGGTCCCAAGATGGTGCTGTATTGTAGCAGCTTGCCCACAGGGGCTGGTTAGGGAGTTGGGAGTGCACACCAAGTGCTCCTAATCCAGAACCATGCAGCTGTGTGAATTCCTGGCAGCTCTTCCAACTGTGCTCAGAACTTGTGAGGACTGTAAGATTAACCTGTAGTAAGGAATGTAGGTATCTGCAGTGGCACTGGGGGTTGGTTGGATTCTTCTGCTTATTTCCCTGCAAGGGGAAATCCTTCCTGTCTCTGGGACAAACCAATCTGGGCTGGGGAGATGGAGCTGCAAAGCTTGGGTGCCTCCATGCTGCCCTCCTGGGTTTCCAATTACCATAGGTAACTCTCCACTCCCCTGCTACACTACAGTACTCTCCCTGCGACACTCCACTCAAATCTTTGCTATGGTTTATTCATTGCTTTGGTCCTTTCCTGTCTGGCGGGACAGGGGAGGATGAGCTCCAGGCACCTCTGGTTAGCCATTTTGCTCCAATGGGGGCATTTTTTAAATAGGTTTTATTTTTCAGAGTAGTGTTCATTTCACAGCAAAATTGAGTGGAATCTTCTAGTTGCTGATCATCTTGGGAGCATTTATAAATGAACTTTATTTTTCATGAAGAAATTGAGCAGAAGGTACAAAGACTTCCCATATGCCCTCTACCCTTATACATAGTTTCCCCGGTCATCAGCATCCCCCATCAGAGTGGTACATTTGTTACAATCAGTAAACCTACATTGACATATCATTGCCACCTGAAGCCCATAGTTTACATTAAAGTTCACTCTTGGTGTTATACATCTTGCAGGTTTTAAAAAAATGTATAATGACATGAATCCACCATGAGAGTATCATATAGAATAGTCACACTTCCCTAAAAATCTCTTTAGGGCATTTTTTTCTACTGTCCATACCTCAACCCTTAGCCCTGACCTCTGTCCCAAGACCAGTGCTCTCTCCACTACCCTATTCCAATTAATAATGGCATCTGGTCCCTCAGTGGACAGTGAGCCCAGTGAGAGCGGAATAGTTCCCTCAGTAGTGGTCATCAAACTGTTGACAATGATGCTCAGAGACACGCACCTGACTCTGAGTGTTGCGATCTAGAAGGCACAGCCAGGCAGGTCCAGGAGAACTGTCTGGGTCTAAGAAAGTCTGAGAACCACCTCCCTGCCCCACCCTGCTTCCAGGCCCTTTTGAAGGCCAAAAGGACCACCTTTGACCCTAAGTGATGGGGCCAGTGGGAAGAAAGAAGAGACAAGGCCTATCAGCATTCCAGTGCTTTCTCTCTCTCTCTCTCTCTCTCTCTCTCTCTCTCATCCAAGAGGCTCAGAGCTTCACAGTCCTTCAGGGGCTATGTCTGAGGTTAATTTCAGAGAGACCCAGGGTGGAGAGGAACCTGGGTCCTAGGAGAGATGGTGTTTTGTGCACCGGGGAGAGAGTGTGGGACAAGAGGTGTCAGGTGCACTGTGTACTTCATCTCATGGTCGTGGTCAATATTGATGTCTATGATGGGTGGGAAGATCTAGGAGCTAAACCCCATTTTGGAGGTGAAGTCACCCCTCTCTACATGCTGGAAAGGGGTATACACATACCTGTTTATCCAGATTAGAGTTCACCCCAAGTCTTTTTTGTCTGCAGGGAAACAAGAGACCAGAGCAGGAGTGGTTCATGGGGCCATCGGAGGAGCTGGTATTACAGCCCTGCTTGCTCTTTGTCTCTGCCTCATCTTCTTCATGTGAGCATTTTCTCTGGGTCAGGCATGGGCCAGAGGTGGAGGATGGACCTGGTGTAGAAGGGTCCTGGAGGGGCTGTGAGGGCTGGAGAAAGGGCAGGGGGTGTGATAATGTACAGAATCCAGCCTGTAGCCACTGGGCTAGGCACGGGTCTATTCTAGGGCCCTGATCTCAGATATCCAAGGAGTGGGAGGTAGAGGGAGACCTTGTTACTAAGTCTTGTTTGAGGGCTCCTGGATTAATCCCACCCTTTACCCGCCAAAGTCCCTTATTCCAGGTTCATAACAATGGCCCCACAGCCTGAGAAAACCAGGCTCAAAGACCCTGGTGTCTCCCATCAGAGTGAAGACCCACAGGAGGAAAGCAGCCAGGACAGCAGTGGGCAGGAATGACACCCACCCTGCCACAGGGCCAGCCTCCCCGGTGAGTGATGGGGCATCCTGGCATCCAGTCTGCCCTGCAGACACCTCCTCCCAACGTGGCCCACAGTCATGCCCCATTCAGCATTTCCAGAACTGAGCTTATTGTCTTTCCTCCTGTTTAACAGTGTAGGTTTTAATATTTTTCAGGTATGTTGAGGCCAACAGATCAGGAGATGATGGCCATTGAAAAGATAGTTTCTTGGCTGGGCACAGTTTCACACCTGTAATCCCAGCACTTTTGGAGGCCGAGGTGGGCAGATCCCGAGGTCAGGAGATCGAGACCGTCCTGGCTAGCACAGTGAAACCCTGTCTCTACTAAAAATACAAAAAAATTAGCCGGGCATGGTGGCGGGCACCTGTAGTCCCAGCTACTTGGGAGGCTGAGGCAGGAGAATGGTGTGAACCTGGGAGGCGGAGCTTGTAGTGAGCCGAGATAGCACTATTGCACTCCAGCCTGGGTGACAGAGTGAGACTCTGTCCAAAAAAGAAAAAAAAAATAGTTTCTTATTCACCATTCCCGAGAGGGCGCACCACAACATGCAAGGCCATATGGAGAAGCACCAGGGTCAGTCAGGAAGCAGAGGGAGCAAGGAGAAAATAGGACAAGAGCCTTCTCTGTGGCTTTTATGGAAAAGAATGGGCAAGACAGGGTAAGCAAGCTAGGCAGGTTTATGATTGGCTACTTAGAACAATTTCAGCAGACTCTGGGGTATAAGAGTTGTCTCTAGTTGTCTGGTACGTGGCCCTGGGTTTATTAAGGAGGATTGTGGCCTGGAGTGTAAGAGCTCAATAAAAGATCCAGCTGGTAGTGTGGGCTTTAGACTGACTGGTTTGCACATGAAAGGTGCACTTGTATGCAAGTCCTTTACTAGCTCTAGAAATCTACTATCCTTGGGAGAGGCAGTCTCTCAAAGGTCAGCAATGCCCCAGATGTCAAAACATCAGAAACACTTGGTTGACACACCCCTAAACATAGTTCTCCTGATGAGTTCTCCATCTCACTAATGGTACTCTTGTCCCCATTACCCAACAAGAGACATGGCCCCCTCATGCCCCAGTCCTCCATCTCTTCTTCCTGTGCCAGTATGCTACGATGCATGTCTGAGCTTCCTCTGAACACAGCTTAACACAACCACTCCTTCTGAGCCGAGAGCCTCTGTTATTCCTTATTCTGCTGCAGCCTCACCTCCCATTTCTCCTCTCCAGAACATTAGCATTATCTCCCTAAAAGGTCATTGTCCCATCATTCCCAAGTTTGAAATGCGCTGCTTCTCTACTCTCCTGAAAGATTGGCATTCCAACAACTTGGTCTGGCATTGGAGCAGGAAAACCAGAGTCCCCTTCAGCGCTATGCTCCCCCAACATTAGCCACTCAATCACCTCAAGCAGGGCAAGATTTTTCATCTCAGAATCATTGCTGGGCTGTCCCCTCCTCCTCATATGCCTAATAGCTACCTGCCCAACTCCAGTGCATCCTTCAAGCTCTGATTTTTTTTTTAATTTATTTAACTCTGACTAAAGTGAACACCACAGTAAAGTTTTTGAACACAGGGTCAACCAGCACCCATTCATTCTGCAAATATCTATATAATCCCATTTGCCAATTGTTCTAGGTCCTTGTGCCATTCTGTATTTTTATAAACACATAGTTTACAAATATAAAATATTCCTCCTATTGGGGGCTTAACATTTATTGGGGAAAGGGATGAAAATAATGAACAAATAAGTAGTGCAGATATACATGAAATAAGTGCTATGGCAGGAAATGAAATGGGAGAACGGAATGGTCAGTCCTTGGGGCCAAAGAGTGGCCTTTGGGCAAACACCTGCAGAAAGAAAGTGAGTACAGTATGAGCAGTAGAGAATCATCAAGGAAGCAGCAAATACCATGGCTCTGAGGCTGGAACACATCTGACGTTTTAGAGAAACAAAGTAGGACAGTGTGGATAAGGCAGAGTTACGTGTTGGGGGTGGTGTGTGAACTGAACAATGGTAGGTAGGAAATGAAGTTGAAGAGACATAGGAGCTGCAAATATTACAGGATCCTAAGTCCATCATAGTTATTGATGCGTTTAGAGCAGAAGAGTGACATAAACTGACACTCATTTTAGTGGGAGTCACTCTGGCTGCTGTGTGAGAAACTCTAGTACGTAGTATAGAAGAGAAGATACCAGAAGAGAAGATAGAAGAGAAGATACTAGTACGTAGTATAGAAGAGAAGTATAGAAGAGAATAGAGGATACACAGATAATCAAGCCAAGAGATGACTGACTCAGACTTAGTCCCCAGTAAGAAAAATGAATCTGATGTGGAGAAATTGGGTTCCAGATACATCTTGAAGGTGGATCAACAGTATTTTCAAGTGGAGTGATGGATGCATGCAAGGCATGAGCAAAGATAGCTCACAGACTCTGCTTGATAAGTGTCTCAGATGTCATAGGTGGGTCCACAGATATCGTAGATGTCATGGATGTCCAAGAAGACCCCATAGATGTCATAGATGTCTATAGATGCCATTTATGATGTTCATGTGGTTTACTCAGAATTCAAACTTAAAAAATCAAATTGCCAATGATTAAAATTGCCATCCTTGAAGGAGAAGTATATTTTCAAGTGTATATCAAATATTATTTTGGTTACTGTAAATATGAGGTGCCTCTGAGACATCCATGTAGAGATGACAAGTAGCAGGCAAGTGTCTGGAGCTCAGAAGAGGGATCCATGTGGGAGACACAGAGGTTGGGGGCTTCCATATCAATATCCAATAATTGGTGAATCTACAAAGAAGAGAAGTGGTCCACAGACACAGCCCTAGAACCCTCCAGCATTTAATGTTAGGGAGATGAGGTGTAAATGGTGGGAAAGCTGAGAATGAATAGGAGCCAATGGCCAGGAAATTGCAGGCTCTAGTGTTGGTGGCCAAGGGAAGATGGGGCTTCATGGAAGAGAGGTTGGTCATTTGTTTCAAATGCTGGTAAGTCTGGTAAGATAGAATCTGAGAAATGGCTATTAGAATGTAGCTAAGTGGTATGACAGCAAAGCAGATCTGATTTTCTGCTGGAGGAAGATCTCTTGACTGAGAGAGTTCAAGAGAAAATGGGAGGCGAGGAGGCAGAAACTATGAGTTGAAGGACTCTTTTGAGAAACACTGCCCCAACCAAGAAATGGGCCTGCACCAGCAAATGGTTGTACCCTGTAGACTTGCCATTTCTCCAGCATCTGCTCCTATCTCTTATGCTACCATGTTCCCTATTTGTGTAGGGCTTTGCACCACTTGAACTAACTGCATTCCCATAGCTCTCCCTACCACACCATGAGCTCAACAAGGAAAAGGCTGGGTTTTATTAGACCTCCATCATTCCACTCTCTCCTGTTCGTCTGCACACTGTCACAGTTTGCAATTACCAGTCTGTTTCTGTCTTCATCCCCTGCAGTACTGGAAATCACAGGGCCCCTGCTCTGCTTTGCTCCCTCCTGAGGATCCAGTGCCCAGCACATAGGAGGTCCCAGAGACCTGGGACTGAGTTCAGGGTCAACAGCTGTGTGACTTTGGAAATTACCTAACCTCTCTGAGACCTAGTTTTCTGGTCTGTAAAATGGATAAAATAATAGTTGCTAAAGATGATGTCAGTGTAGCTGCCCAGAATTTTTCCACATTAGTCTCTGTGAGTATTCCAGAGAATTGGGAATCAATCAATATGTGCTACATGTGTTAGATAATGAATAAGTAGAGCCTTAATTAATTAGCATTTGATGAAAGAATGAAAGAGTGAATAAATGTTCTGTCAGAGTCAAATTTACTTCATTGACCCTCTTTGCCTTCTCCCGGTCGCCCTCCTCACTGCCCTGCTCTAACCCCCTTCTTTCCTCTCCATAAGAAACACCAGAAGAAGTCCAAGTTACATGGCCCCACTGAAACCTCAAGCTGTTCAGGTGCCGCCCCTACTGTGGAGATGGATGAGGAGCTGCATTATGCTTCCCTCAACTTTCATGGGATGAATCCTTCCAAGGACACCTCCACCGAATACACAGAGGTCAGGACCCAGTGAGGAACCTACAAGAGCATTGGGCTCAGCTAGAAGATCCACATCCTCTACAGGTCGGGGACCAAAGGCTGATTCTTGGAGATTTAACACCCCACAGGCAATGGGTTTATAGACGTTATGTGAGTTTCCTGCTATATTAACATCATCTTAGACTTTGCAAGCAGAGAGTCGTGGAATCAAATCTGTGCTCTTTCATTTGCTAAGTGTATGATGTCACACAAGCTCCTTAACCTTCCACGTCTCCATTTTCTTCTCTGTGAAGTAGGTATAAGAAGTCCTATCTCATAGGGATGCTGTGAGCATTAAATAAAGGTACACATGGAAAACTCCAGTCCTGGTGCAGTGAGAGTTTGGTGCATACTGGTTCCTTCCCCCATGAACAGAAGTCATTAGTGATATTTGATCCCTGGAACTAGATCAGTAACATGTCCATCTCACTTGCTGCTCAAAACCCCACCATATATGTCTTCCCTGACTTGCCCTCCAACATCATCTCTCTCCACTCCTGAATCTTCCCTTTTCATCCCACCTGTCTCCTACTCGGATTTCTGCTTTCTTTATGTCCTGCTACAGGGAAAATCACATATTAGCATTTGGGGAATTTTCTAAAACTCAGAGCTGACCATAGTCAAAATAGTTCCCTAGATTACCCCAACCCACAAGAATAATTTGAAGCTTCTCAATGTGACATTCTAAATCAGAGATGGTCAACCAGTATTAGCAAAGGGCCAGATAGTAAACATGTTCAGTTTTGCAAGCAATATGGTCTCTATTGCAACTATTTAATTCTGCCATTGTAGCACCAAAGCAGCCACAGACAATCTGAAAATGAATTGTATGGCCATGTTTCAACAAAATGCTATTTATCAGAACAGGCAGCCAACGGGCTGTGGTGTGCTGACCTCTATTCTATGTTGCTCTGAATCTCGCTCAGTCTACTCTTCCATTGCCACATCCTACACTTTATGGACCCCATTCTGATGCATTCCTCCCTGTCTGTTTGAATCCACATCCCTCTTCCAAGAAGGGCTGTTACCATGTCATCATCGGGCACCATCTTTTTATCCTTCCAAATGACCTCAAAGGTAGATGTCTAAATTGAGATGGCAGAAAGAAGCTCACAATCATCCTCCCAAAAAGCCTAATTAAAACGATAAAAATCAGTTTAAGAAAACCAGCCCCAAATTCATCAGCAGCACCCAAACCATTACAGGGGGTGAAAGCATTATGCCATAAGCTCATAATACCCTTTAGATAAACAAATGGAAGATTCTGGTGTTGTGGTGGCTCACACCTGCAATCCCAACACTTTGGGAGGCCAAGCCCGGACCCCGCCAGGCTGTGCCCCCCTCTGCCTCCCCGCCCATGGGAGTGGCGGATGCCCCCCAGGGTCCACCTCTCCCAGCCCAGACCCCCAGGCGGCTCCGCCCCATAGATGGGAGGCAACTGCCCAGGGTGCAGGGGCAGTGAGGGCACTGCTGGCTGAGGGACCTGCCCCATCCTGGGGAGGGAGGGTGAGTGTGTCAGGGAGGGGACAGCCCTGCATTTGTCAGAGGTGGGGCTGGAGCAGCACAGGTTTCCTCTGGTTACAAACCACTCCTAGGTGCATACTCAACAGAAATGCATACAAATGTTCTTCAAATATACACAAGAATGTTCATAGCAGCACTAATTGTAATGGCTGAAAATGAAACCTACCCAATACCAATCAACAGTAATACAGATAAATAAATTATGGATTATTTCTGCAATGGAAGAAGCAAATAATGACTCCACACAACATGTATGAATCTTAGAAATATAATGTTGAGTGAAAGAACCCAGATACAAAAAGTACATACTATGTGATGTACTTGATATAAGGTTTAGAAACACACATAACTAATCTTTGGTGTTCAAAGTCCAGATACTGGTGACTAGTGGGGCAGAGGTCAGGGGCTGGTGGTTAGTAATGACTAGAAGGAGGCATTAGGGAGTTCTGGGAGATTCTGGTAAGGATCTCCTCTTTGAGGGTTTTTGTTTGTTTTTGTTTTGTTTTTGAGATAGAATCTCTCTGTCACCCAGGCTGGAGTGCAGTGATGCCATGATGACTCACTGCAGCCTTGACCTCCCTGGTTCAAGCCATCTTTCCATGGCAGCCTCCAGAGTAGCTGGGACTACAGGCGTGAACCATCATGCCTAACTAATTTTTTTAATTTTGTGTAGAGACACCGTCTCCCCATGTTGGCCAGGCTGGTTTTGAACTCCTGGGCTCAAGCGATCCTGCTGCCTCAGCCTCCCAGAGTGCTGGAACTATAGGTGTAAGTCACTGCACCTAGCCCAAGATCTTTTTTTTGATCTGGCTACTAATTGCTCAGATGTCATCACTCCGTGAAAATTTTTTTAGTAAAGCACTTGTGATGTGTTCCCTTTTCTACATGAATGTTACTCTTTAATCAAATTTACATTAATAGTTTTATAAGATTATCTTTGTTAGTATCTAGTTCTGATCTCCAAACTGTCAGCTTCCCCAGGTCAGGAACTGTACTATGTCTAACCCTGTATTTTTAGAGTCCAGTCTTGGACACAGCACATGAAGTGTACTCAGTAAATCTTTGAAATGACCTGAACTCAATCCAGGTGGGAACCATAAGGTTGGACTCTCATGAGGCCTCACAAGTTACATTTCCAGCCCAGGCCTCTCTCCTAAGCTCTAATCTCCTATATTCTCCTGCACATCTCTCCCCGAATGACTTACAGCCTCCATGCTTTTAATGCACCCCAAACTGGACTCATCTTTCCTTAAGCCTGGTTGTCTTCCAGGTTTCCCATCCAGAGGTGTGAGGATTCCCATCTGCAGTCACGGCACCTGGTACTCAATGCCTGGGTGTCTTAGTTTGTTTGGGTTACTATAGCCAACTACCATAAACTGGGTGGCTTATAAACAATAGAAATTTATTTCTCACAGTTCTAAAGGCTAGAAAGTCCAAGATCAAGGGACCAGCAGATTCTATGTCTGATGAGGGCTCATTTTCTGATTCATAGACAATGCCTTCTCACTATGTCTTCACATGGTGGAAAGGCAGGGAAGGGAGCTCTCTGAGGTCACTTTTATAAGGGCACTAATCCCATTCATGGGGGCTCCACCCTCATGACCTAATCACCTACCAAAGGCCCCACCTTCAAATACCATCACACTGGTGATTAGGCTTCAACATATGAATATGGGGGGACATAAGCATTCAGTCTATCTCAATGAGCAAGGAGAGCATAACACCCCTGTGCCGAGTTCTAACCTCCCACCAAGACACAATTTCTGGCCTACATTCATGGTTTCTTGTGAAACAGGCCTCCTTACCTTCCCTAATCTCTCAGATCCCAATTTAGGTTCCTCTCTGCCTGTTCCTCTAAGAGGCCACTGTTTGAACCACTTCCTGAATCTGGTGAGTTTATACCTCCTCTTCCTCCTCCTCCCTTCTCCAGGCTCCCTCTCCTCTGGGGACTGTGAGCTCCACCGGCCACAGTATGAAATACCTCAAGGCCCAAGTACAAGTTCTTCTCCAGCATGAAGCATCCTTCAACTTCGCACTACTGGGACGAATCTGGAACTCCCCTCTCTGGGATCCCACAGGCTCCTACCCATCTCTCCACCACAGCTATACTCCCAGGATCTAGAATCTGTTAAAATTGTCTTAATGAAGGCAGTAGAAGGCAGCAATTAAAATTTTCACTTCCTTCACAGTAGCCAAAAATTGGAAGCAACCCAAATGTCCATCAACTAATGAAGAATAAACAAAATCTGGTACATTCCTGCAATGCATATCATTCAGACATAAAGAAGGACAGAAGTACGGATACATGCTACAACATGTATGAACTTCGAAAACATCACACCAAGTGAAAGAAGCCAGATACTAAAGATCACGTATCATATGATTCCATTGATATGAAATGTCTAGAATAGGAAATATATTTCTGGAGGCAGAAAGCAGATTGGTGGTTACCAGGGGCTTCAAGGAGGGCAGTGACTGCTTAGTGAGTACACGCTTTCCTTTTGGGGTAATGAAAATGTTTAGAACCAAATAGAGGTTGTGGTTACACAACATTGTGCATGTACTAAATGCCACTGAGTTGTTTACTTTAACATGGTTCATTGTATGTAATGTGATTTTACTTCAATAAAAAAAATAATAATAATTTAAGCTTTCAAGTCAGATCTCCAGCATCTGAACACCTGCCTCACCACTGAACCTCCTGCTACTTCCATTTGCTTATCTGTTAAATGGGGATAATAGCACCACTTAGTTCACTGGTTCATCCTGAGGATTCAATGAATCAATGCTTGACAGCGTGGCTGGTGCATGCCAAGTCCCCAGCTCTTGGGGGCTGGTCAAAGTGAACTCAGCCACTAGCCAAATTCTTCAAGGTAATGATTTGATTCACTGAATGACCTGCAGGTTTCCAGCTATATCCTTGTGGCACCAGGCTTTTCACTTGCACCTTGATTACACGGCTGACCCTGTGGTCACGAGGAAAACCGACGTGCAAGATAGTAAAAGTGAAGTATAAAGTCTATTTTTTTTTTTTTGAGACGGAGTTTCGCTCTTGTTGCCCAGGCTGGCATGCAATGGCACGATCTCAGCTCACTGCAACCTCTTCCTCCTGGATTCAAGCAATTCTCCTGCCTCAGCCTCCCAAGTAGCTGGGATTACAGGCGCCTGCCACCACACCCAGCTAATTTTTTGTATTTTTAGTAGAGACAGGGTTTCACCATGTTGGCCAGGCTGGTCTTGAACTCCTGACCTCAGGTGATCCACCCACCTCAGCCTCTCAAAGTGCTAGGACTACAGGCGTGAGTCACCGCGCCCGGCTATATAAAGCCTATTTTAAGTCTCCATGGCCAGAGTTTTGTTCCACTTCTCCCTTTCCCTCTTCACCCATTCCTGTAAGTCACCAAGTTCCTGGCCTGTCCCATTGCCCTTACTCTCAGATCCAGGTCCCATCTTGACCCCTCTTCCCCAGAACATGGCAAAAGCCTCCTCCCCAGCCTCTGGGCTCCAGTCTCACCCCAACCAGCCCATCACCAAAACCATCAGCAATGGGAGCTTTCTAATACTCTCCTCTAACCCTGTATCTTTCTTGCTAAATATCCTCTCATGCCTGCCCCTTTGCCTCAAGATGACCTTCTGACTCTAGTGAGAGTCATTCAAGACTTTTCCCAGGCCAGGAACAGTGGCTCATACCTGTAATCCCAGCACTTTGGGAGGCTGAGGCAAGAGGATTGCTTGATGCCAGGAGTTAACACCAGCCTGAGCAACATAGAGAGACCCTGTTTCTACAAAAGCTAAGAACAATTAGACAGGTGTGGTGGCATGCACTTATAGTCCCAGCTACTTGGGAAGCTGAGGTGGGAGGATCCCCTGAGCCAGGCGTTCAAGGTTATAGTGAGCTAGATCACACCACTGCACTCCAGCCTGGGTAACAAAGTGAGACCTTGTCTAAAAAAAAAAAAAGGCCGGGTGTGGTGGCTCACGCCTGTAATCCCAGCACTTTGGGAGGCTGAGGTAGGGAGATCACAAGGTCAGGAGTTCGAGACCAGCCTGGCCAACATGGTGAAACTCCGTCTCTACTAAAAATACAAAAATTAGCTAGGCATGGTGGCACGCACCTCTAGTCCCAGCTACGTGGGAGGCTGAGGCAGGAGAATCACTTGAACTCGGGAGGCAGGGGTTGCAGTGAGCTGAGATCGCACCACTGCACTCCAGCCTGGGCGACAGAGCAAGACTCTTTCTCAAAAAACAAAACAAAACAAAACCACTTTTTACAATCTCACCCTCAGCTACCACCCCTCACACATCTCAGCCACATCCTAGAGATCGCATGTCCCTCTGTTCCTCTCCATGCTTCGTTCATGTGGTTCTGTCTCTTTGCAGTATTGTCCCCTGCCCTCCTTCTTTGCAGCACACACTCATCCTTTGAGAGCTGGTTCAGACATCACCTCCTCAGACAAGCTGCATTCCCTACCCTGTCCCCTCTCCCAGCCCCTGTACTTTCCCACAGCTTGGATTAGAGCAGTTTATCAACTGCTGTTGGTGGGCCAGTTCGGGTTCCTGACTTCGCAGCACAAAAGAATTTGAGAGCGAGTCCAAAGTAAGAGTAGGCAAAGAAGTTTATTGTAAAGCGAAAGTATACCCTGAGAGGCAGAGGGAGGGAGAGACAGCCCCTAGCGTCTCAAGGTAAGTCCTTTTATGGGAGCTATACATACATATCATAAAATATTGGTGAGTCCAGCATGAAAAGTATGCACTCAGCATCTATGTGCTCTAACACGCATTGCATGTATCATTAGCATATAAAATCTCCACCTACGGGTGTATTTTCTACTATTCAAATGAGGAAAAGGTCACTATAAGCTAAACCTTGAACCTAGCTGCACATGTAGAACCCTGGAGAAGTTCCCAGCTCCCCCAAGGCAGGAATTTGTAGCTCACAGCTTCTTGAGTTTTTGGTGTTGATTGGCTGGAGATTGGGGAAACTACACCATGAACAAATGGCTTTTGTTCTCTTTCCCAGGCCATATTGAGTAACAGGAACTTGCAACCATCTGGTGGTCTGCTGGTATCCTGTAGGACTGTTTATCTTGCAGCAGTTAGGTGCTGACTCACAAGAGTGCAAGCCAAAGAATCTGCTTCGAAAGGGATCTATGGGGCTCTGCACAAGGAGACAAGTCAGTATGGCCTCCTAACCTTACTTATCCTGCCTCACAACCTCAACGGTATTCATATTCTGGCATTTGGGGCTGGATAATTCTTTGGTGGTGGTGGTTAGGGGAGGGTGTGGCAGGTCAGGTCTCCCTAACTGCTGAACAGGCAGGCCTCCATAACAACTGTCTCAACACTGATTGAGTGGTTAAGTTAAATATTGAAAGCTGACAGAGCCAGTGCCCTCATACAAAGGCTGGAATGTAACAAAAGCCCACCAAGAATTTTGCCCAGGCCTTTTCTGGGCCTTGAGCACGACAAGATAATGAAGGAATTCTTAACAGGACCCGTTTAGGATTAAACAAGTTTTATTGGGGGGGTCTGAAGAAACTCCTCAAGCCTCCACAAACAAGTTTATTGGGGGTCTGAAGGAACTCCCCAAATCTCCATAATTTTGCAGGAGACAAGATAAGGGTAATCACCCCAGCACCTGGACCCATTTAGATTAAGTAAATTTACTGAGGCTAGAGAGGAAGATCTTCAGGACTGACATCTTAGTTATAGATTGGAAGAAGTTAATCGCTTACGTCTTTAGATGAATGCACTCTTACATGTGGACAAATAGCTTAGAAGGTATATGAGCTCTGGAAAACTTTGTAATTTTGAGTTGGTCTGACAATATTTTCCAGATCTTCTCCCTGTGCCCATTTACAGAAATAAACTCCCTTCTCTCCCAGTTCACCTGCATCTTGTCATTGGGCTAAGAGAATAAGCAGCCTGACCCTTGGTTTGGTCCAGGAACAAGGGTGCATTGTCAGATGTTGAGCAGCATCTCAAGGTTGTACACACAAGATGTCAGTAGCTCCCCTAGTCCAGTTTTGACAACCAAAAAGGACTCCAGATATTGTCAGGTGTCTATCAGGGTGCAAAAAAGCACCAAATTGAGAAACACTGAACTAGAGCCTTCCTCCTCTGTATTCACATAGATACTTGAACAAAATGAACTTTCTCTAGTTCTTTTCAAGTTCACTACGAAAACCACTATGTTGCCCAATTTCTTTCTTTCTTTTTTTTTTTGAGAAAGAGTCTGGCTCCATCACTCAGGCTGGAGTGCACTGGTGTGATCTTGGCTTACTGCAACCTCCACCTCCCGGGTTCAAGCAATTCTCCTGCCTCAGCCTCCCAAGTAGCTGGGACTACAGGTGCCTGCCACCACGCCCAGCTAATTTTTGTATTTTTAGTAGAGACGGGGTTTCACCTTGTTGATCAGGTAATCCACCCGCCTCGGCCTCCCAAAGTGTTGGGATTACAGGCCTGAGCCACCGCGTCCAGCCGTTGCCCAATTTCAAAACAATTTAGTGCATTCGAAGAAGTTTATCACAAAGCAAAAGTACACCCTGAGAGGCAGAGGGAGGGAGAGACAGCCCCTGGCGTCTCAAGGGTCTCAAGACCCCCAGTAAAACTTGTTTAATCCTAAACGGGTCCTGTTAAGAATTCCTTCGTTATCACATTTATGAAGAAGGTCTTGAGAAATCCCGAGGTTCTAATTTCTTTGTTTTCCAAACTTTCCCTGCGTGCCTATTACATGCTACACCGTTACAGGAGTTAAGAAGGAATTACTTAGGCCCAGAGTAAGGGCATGGGAGTCCTTGGTAAGGCTTTTCTTTTTAATGAAAAGCAGCCCCAAATCAGTTTCTAACAAAGAGCAGCCTGCAACCTGGGAGCTTGCATGAGTGAATGACAGCAAGAATTAAGGACTAGACATTTTCAAGATGGCCGCTCCATCTGCCCTTCTCTGTCACGTGTGCTGTAAGGAGCAGACAAGATGGCACCAATCAACTGGAAAGTTCATTTGCATAAGAAGATTAGGGTGGGGTTACCAGCCTTCCTTGTACGCTATTTAAACATTATACCTGATCAAACCAATCTATGAGCCTTATGTGAATCAGACACCACCTCCTCAAACCGGTCTATAAAATTCGCAGCATTCACCACCAGGTGGTCTTTTTTTCCGTTCCAAGACCCCTTCCTCTATAGAGGAAGCAGTTTCTCTTTCTCTTCTCTTCTACCCATTAAACCTCCACTCCTAAAATCCTCGTGTGTTTCTGTGTCCTAAATTTTCCTGGCATGTGCCAGCGGAACCCCATGTTTATACCCCAGGTAACCTAGCTGCTTCAGCTCCCGCAGGAACATCAAAAGGAAGAAGATACTGTCCCTGGCTCATATGAAAATATAAACTTAGATATATTAAAATTTTAAAGAGTTTATTAGAGCTGACATTCATGAATCCAGAAGTGCCAGACCACCCAGTGGGCACACAAGGAAAACTTTTATAAGGTATTCCTGAAATCAAAACAAAGAAAATAGTTTCATTTGGTTAAAGGGGACTTAAAGTTTGTAATTAGAGGTCAACTGGCAGTTTCTGATTGATAAAGTCTCTACTTAGAGGTTAGTAGGCAGTTTCGATTGCTTAAGCCTAAGTTTCATTTTTCTAGGATATGACCATTCACTTTGAGTTAGGTTTCAATTTGCTTACTTGGAAACAAAGGCCTTGGAGCCATCTCAGCCTAACAGCTTCCCAATTAGTTATTTTGACAATTGGGAGAGCTCAAGTTCATGGGGTAAGGTTTGGGAAAGGGACAGAAATAGGTAACTTACTAAAACACAGTATGATAAGATTCCTATAAAGATGGCAAAGGATATAAATTATGAGGATAATTATGGCCTAGGGTCTAAGGACCCAAGGGCAAGAGCTTTCACGGATGGGAAAGAAGTTAGAAAAGGCTTCTCAGAGGAAGCCAAGCAGAAAAGTGAGGAAAAGCAGTTTAAGTACTGATAATATCAATTACAAAGCAAGGACGTAGAAGAGGGGCTGGCAGATGTTTGGATAATAGCAGTCAGTCTGCCACAGCTAGGGTAAAGGGAACAAAGTCAGGTCCCCTCTCGGGAAGTCTATCTGGGGCCTGCTCTGCAAGCTGCCAGGGCCATGGAGTAAGGCCCTGGAGGGTGAACATCATCCTTCAGTCTGTCACATTAAAAAAAAAAAAGTCTGCACATAAATAAGGCAAGATTTTATCCAAAACAATTATTCCAATAAAGGGAGAAGAACCTTTGCAGGAGTGGAAGGGGAACTAGTGCAACAGGGAGGTGGAGACTGTTGTAATAGGGAGTGGAGGTCTCCCACATACCACAAAACAAAACCAAAAAGTGAGCTTCTATTCTAGTGGCACAGTCAAACCATAAACAAAAATATCATTAGCAAATGATATTTAGCACAAAGTGTTTTTGTTACAGGAAAGGGGTTCTGATCCAGACCCCAAGAGAGGATTCTTGGATCTCATGCAAGAAAGAATTCAGGGCTATTCCATAGAGTAACGTGAAAGCAAGTTTATTAAGAAAGTAAAAGAATAAAAGAATGATTACTTCATAGAGCAGCCCCGAGGGCTGCTGGTTGCCCATTTTTATGGTTATTTCTTGATGACATGCTAAACAAGGGGTGAATTATTCATGCCTCCCCTTTTTAGACCATATAGTGTAACTTCCTGACGTTGCCATGGCATTTGTGAACTGTCATGGTGCTGGTAGGAGTGTAGCAGTGAGGATGACCAGAGGTCACTGTCATTGTCATCTTGGTTTTGGTGGGATTTGGCTGGCTTCTTCTTTTTTTTTTTTTTTCCTTTTGAGTCAGAGTCTCACTCTGTTGCCCAGGCTGGAGTGCAGTGGTGCGATCTCGGCTCACTGCAACCTCCACCTCCCGGGTTCAAGCGATTCTCCTGCCTCAACCTCCCAAGTAGCTGGGGTTACAGGTGCCTGCCACCATGCCCAGCTAATTTTTGTATTTTTAGTAGACAGGGTTTCACCATCTTGGCAGGCTGGTCTCAAACTCCTGACCTCAGGTAATCCGCCCGCCTCAGCCTCCCAAAGTGCTGGGATTACAGGCGTGAGTCACCGCACCCAGCCTTGGCTGGTTTCTTTACTGCAACCTGTTTTATCAGCAAGGTCTTTATGACCTGTATCTTGTGCTGACCGTCTATATCATCCTGTAACTTAGAATGCCTTAGCCGTCTGGGAATGCAGCCCAGTAGGTCTCAGCCTCATTTTACCCAGCTCCTATTCAAGACGGAGTTGCTCCGGCTCAAATGCCTCTGTCATTTTGAAAGTGTAATGGGTAAGAAAGTGTGTGACGGATAAAGTGTGAGAAAAAATAAACAGGGTTAAACAAGAGGAACGGAGTCCTCAGGTTTGGAGAGGAGTATGGTTTCATCAGCACGGGCTGGAAAGGCCTTGCTGGGAAGAAAATTGGCCCACAAACTACCCTGGCACCGCCCCCGGCTGCGGATTGGCTCAAGCCCTCAAGATCCAATTGGGCACAAATGTTGGAGGAGGGAGTTGCAGTTGCAGTTCCTGATTGACTCTGGCAGCAGCTGTGCATCAGCTCCCAGGGGCACACACCAGTGGACACAATGCTTCTTCTGCCTCATTGATTGGCTGTAGATAAGCTCATGCAGCCTCTGATTGGCTGTAAAATAAGCCCATGCAGCCTCTCATTGGTTGTAAAATAAGCACATGCAGCCTCTGATTGGCTGTGTAAAGTAAGCCCATGCAGACGCCGATTGGCTGTGGGGTGGATGCACTCACCTAATGATGCGAGCTAGCAGGTCTTGCAGCGGCTATCACGGGCCTCACACTGCTATCTCTGTACAGCCGACTGAGGATCCCTAGTCGCACAAGGCTGTGCCTGGCCTACTGGCGTCCCTGGCAGTTGTTGGGTTCTGGCGGTTGTTGGGTCCCTGGCAGTTGTTGGCGGTTGTTGGCGGTTGTTGGGTTCCCTCATTGAACCTGCATTAACTGGGCTTCCAGTCAGCGTCAGTCAGCGGATCCTTGGGCCGTGGGGCAGCCGCAGGTCGGTTAGGCCACCAGGGCGGCTCTCGTGCCAGTGTGGCCCCTGAGAGCCCTTTGGTCAGACAAAGGCTAAATCTGGAACAGTCAGGCGGTGAGATTAAGCATAGTCAGGGAGTTCGCCAGGAGCCAGTGGCCGCGTTCCTCAGCCTCCACCACGTCAGTTACCTGGTCAGCTGGAGGGCAGCTGGGGCGACATCCGTCTACCAAGAAGGTAAGCAAGCGGCTTGTGGGTTCACAATCAGGTCAGTGCCCTTATGAGTCAACGGTTAGTCCCTTTGAAAATCAGTTAATGAGAAAATCCACTCCCTTCAGAACCTGCCCTGTTCATTGGTTAATTAGGCTCCCCATAAGTCGATCTCTTGGTAAGTTACACCCCTGCAAGACACCCAGTCATTACTCACACAGTTATCCCATGTGTGTCTATCAGTTTCATTGTTAGTTATCCCGGCTTTCCCTAGAAAATCGTTTTCCTCACCATAAATAGGTCAGTCATTAGTAAGTCAGCCCTTCCCTTAGAAAGCCGAACACCTTTGCATCACTCACACCCTGCTAAGGAAATACACAGATGGAAGTGTGCTGAGAACAGAGAATATCCTGGAGCCCTTTGGAACAAGAGACAGAAGGAAAATTGAGAGACACGACTGTCAAGGAAAATAGGGTGGGCGCAGTGGCTCACGTCTGTAATCCCAGCACTTTGGGAGGCTGAGGCTGGCGATCACTTGAGGTCAGAAGTTCGAGACGAGCCTGGCCAACATGGTGAAACCCTGTCTCTTCCAAAAATACAAAAATTAGATGGGCATGGTGGCCTGTGCCTGTAGTCCCAGCTACCTGGGAGGCTGAGGCAGGAGAATCACTTGAACCCCGGAGGCAGAGGTTGCAGTGAGCCAAGATCATGCCACTGCACTCCAGCCTGGGCAACACAGCGAGACTCTGTCTCAAAAAAAAAAAAAAAGGGAAAAGAAAAGAAAAGAAAAGAAAAAGAAAATATAATGGGTGCATGAGGAGTCATCACATGTATGCTCTAAAGCTGATGGAGAGAAGAAAGAAGAAATCAGAATTTTGTAGTTAAATGGATCATTATATCTCCAGCAGTAAAACCCAATCATGTTACGCATGATGAAATAAGAAGAGGGAAAAATATTTTACCACAGTTATTCAGTGCTTTACTGGCAAATCCTGGGCCAGGACCTAGACAAGGCTCATTCCAACCATCTAACATGGGCTTTTAAATGGGAGAAAGGGGAAGGAAAAAAAATTGACAATGCAAAAAGAAAGTGGATATGTGGCGTGAATGAGAGAGACATTTAACGACCTGGAAACTTGGGCAATATCTTTTTTATGTGAGAAGGAAAAAGGGCAATCAGTCTGGAGGCTAAGGGTTGGGAGCACAGACCTCTCAGAGAGATCTGGTAAAACATGCAGAAATATGGAATAGGAAAGGACAGGGCTGGTTCCAGAACTCTGGGAAGGGATTAGGGGTAGTCAAGAGTGGTCCCAGGCTGAGTGTGTTGGTTCACGGCTGTAATCCCAGCACTTTGGGAGGCTGAGGTGAGAAGATTGCTTGAGCCCAGGAGTTCGAGACCAGCCTGGGTAACATAATGAGACTCTGTCTCTACAAAAAAAAATTTTTTAATTAGCTGGACGTGGTGGCTTGTGCCTATAGTCCCAGCTACTCTGGAGGCTGAGATGGGAGGATCACTTGAGCCTGGAAAGTTGAGGCTACAGTGAGCCGTGTTCGTGCCACTGCACTCCAGACCCTGTGTTAAAAAAAAAAAAAAAAAAAAAGTGGCTCCAAGTTAAATGCTGATAGGAGCTAAGCAGGGAACCTAATACATAGTAACTAACATTTTTTGAGTGCTTACTCAAAAATGTGAGGTTCTGTTCTACTGACTCATTTAATCTTAACAACAACTCTAAGATGGGTGCTATTATTATCCATGTTTTTAAAATGAGCAAATAGGCCTAGAGAGAGGTGAAGCTACTTGCACACTATAAAACAGCTAACCTTCATATCTAGGCAGTTTGACTTGAATTTAAAATTAAAAAAAAAGAGAGAGAGAGAAGCTGATTGTTTGAATTTTTTGTGAAGTGCCCTGATTATTAAATGTTATCCCATTTTAAAAGTTAATTTTAAAAAGTAAGCATTTGTAGGCCAAACAAAACTCATTTATGATTGTTTTTAGTCTCTGAAGCAGGCTGACAGTGAGGGAAGTGACTTACCCAGAATCACCCAGGAAGTAGTGACAAAGATTAGGTCTTCTGACTTCTGGTCCACTTCCAGGAAAAATCTAAGTATACTGTGTGTCACATCAGGGCTAGCTGATTTATTCTTATATTTTATTCATGAGGAAATGAACTTGGAGAGGAGAATGAACTTCACCATGCTTATACAGCAGTTTTTAAGGCAAAATAGAATCATGAAAAAGACACCACATTTGTAGTCAAAGGTTGAGTCTGAAATCTATCAACCTAACGGCTGCATGTCTTGGGGCCAGTCATAGTACTTTTGTGGATCTCTGCCTTCCTTTTTGAAGTGTTGATAATGAGATGTACCTCACAGAGTTGTTGAGACTAAGATAAAAGTTAGATAAAATTTCTATGTCTCTAGAGTTGTAAATGGCAACCATAGTTTTTCATTAGATGTTAACCAAAAAAGTGGTTAACAGTCATAGCATGATTCAGTCATTCAGAATTGATTCACAGCAGGGCACAGTGGCTCATGCCTGTAATCCTAGCACTTAGGGAGGCTGAGGCAGGAGAATTGCTTAAGCCCAGGAGTTCAAAACCAGCCTGGGCAATATAGCAAGACTCGACTCTCTCTCTACAGAAAATATTTTTTTTAAATTAACTGGGTCTAGTGGTGCGCCCTTAAAGTCCCAGCTACTCGAGAGACTGATGTGGGAGGACTACTTGAGCTCAGGAGTTCGAGGCTGTAGAGAGCTGTGATTGTACCACTGCACACAAGCCAGGGTGACAGGGTGAGACTCCATCTCTTTAAAAAAAAAAAAAAAGGATTGATTCACAGTAGCCAAATAGTAGAAACAACCCAAATGCCATCAACTGATGAATGGATAAACAAAATGTGGTCTATCCATACAATGGAATATTATTCAATGATAGCAATGAAAGGAGTACTGCTATCTGGTACAAAATGAATTAGCCTTGAAAGCATGCTAAATGAAAGAAGCCAGACACAAAAGACCACATATTATATCATTTCATTTATATACAATGTCCAGAATAGGCAAATTTATAATTACAGAAAATAGATTAGTGGTTGCCTACAACTAGGGGGTGGAGTTGAGGTTTGGGGAAATGGGGAATAAATGTTAATGGATATTGGTGTTTTTAGGGAGGTGATGAAAGTGCTCTGGAATTAGGTAATGGTGATGTCTGCATATCTTTATGAGTATACTAAAACTCCTAAATTGTGTGCACTTTAAAATGGTGAATTTATGGTATATGAATTATATCTCAATAAAAAAATTAATTATAAAAAGGTTAGCTACCTGTAGACCCATGGTTAAATAAAAACCTGAAAATTTTAGGGAAAACTAGATATCCACATGGAAATTGGACACTTACTTTATACCAAATACAAAAATAAACTCAAAATGGGTTAAAGACTTAAATATAGCCGGGCGCAGTGGCTCACGCCTGTAATCCCAGCACTTTGGGAGGCCAAGGAGGGTGGATCACTTGAGGCCAGGAGTTCGAGACCAGCCTGGCCAATATGGTGAAACCCCGTCTCTACTAAAAATACAAAAATTAGCCAGGCATGGTGGAACACGCCTGTAATCCCAGCTACTCAGGAGGCTGAGGCACAAGAATCGCTTGTACCCGGGAGATGGAGGTTGCAGTGAGCCGAGATCATACCACTGCACTCCAGCCTGGGCAACAGAGTGGGACCCTGTCTCAAGAAAAAAAAAGAAAAGACTTAAATATAAGACCTGATATTGTAAAACTACTAAAAGAAAACATCGGAGAAAACTTCTGTATATTTATATGTAATACACAATAAAAATTATTGGTTTGGGAAATAATTTTTTGGATATTTCTGCAAAAACACAGGCAACAAAAGCAAAAATTGACATGCAAGATTGCACCAAAGTAGTTTCTGAACAGCAAAGGGAACAATCAACAGAGTGAGGAGACAACCTACAGAATGGGAGAAAATATTTGTAAAGCATCCACCTAATAAGGGGCTAATATCCAAAATACATAAGGAATTCAAACAACTCAATAGCAAAAAAATCAAATAACCCAATTAAAAAATGGGCAAGGACCTGAATAGGCATTTCATAAAAGAAGACATACCAAAATGGCCAACTGGTATATAAAAAAAATGCCTGACATCACTAATCATCAGAGAAATGCAAATTAAAACCACAGATATCACCTTATACCTATTAGATGGCTATATCAATAAGGCAAAAGATAGCAAGTGTTGATGAGGATGTGGGGAAAAGTAAAACTAGTACACTGTTGGTGGAAATGTAAATTGGTATAACCGCTGTGGAAAACAGTATGGAGTATCCTTAAAAAATTAAAAATAGAACTACCATATGATTCAGCAATCCCACTTCTAGGCATATATTTGATAGAAATGAACTCAGTATCTTGAAGAGATATCTGCACTCCTGTGTTCATTGCAGCATTATTCACAATAGCTCAGACATGGAATCAATGTGTCCATTAATAGATAAGTAAAGAAAATATTATATATGTATACACACATGCACACGCACACACACACACACACCCCATTCAAATAATGTCATTTTGTTCAACATTGTCTAATCATAAGAGAAAATAATCAATTCCCAGCCAGGACCAGTATCTGTGTGGAGTTTGCATGTTCTTATATATGGTAAAATTGGTTTCATTTTACATCATTTCACTTAAAGTAGCAGTTTCCAAGAACTGAATGATGATGGTAAGTGAGGATTTATTGTGCACACACACACACACACACACACACACAGTGGAAGGTATTCAGCCTTAAAAAAGGACATCTTGCCATTTGCAACAACGTAAATAAACCTGAAAGACATTATGCTATGTGAAACAAGTCAGACACAGAAAGACAAGTACTGCATGATCTCACTTATATGTAGAATCTAAGAAAG
Source organism: Pongo pygmaeus (assembly GCF_028885625.2). NCBI lineage: Eukaryota > Metazoa > Chordata > Mammalia > Primates > Hominidae > Pongo > Pongo pygmaeus. The sequence continues at coordinate 57,387,940 of NC_072393.2, forward strand.
TCAAACGCATAAAAGCAAAGTATAGAATGGTGGTTGCCAGGGCTGAGGGCTAAGGGAAATGAGATATTGGTCAAGGGGTACAAAGTTTCAGCTAGGCAGAATGAATAAGTTCTGGAGGTTTCATGTACACCATGGTGACTATAGTAAATGATACTGTACTGTATACTTGATATTTTGTGACAGTAAATATTAAGTGTTCTCACCACCAAAAAAACGGTAACTGTGAAGTGATGATTATGTTAATTCACTGGATTGTGGTAATCATTCCACAGTGCATACATACATCAAAACGTCATGTCGTACACCTTAAGTATATACAATTTTTATTTGTCAGTTATACCTCAATAAAGCTGGAATTAAAAAACTGAAAATTCTATAATCTCATCTCTGATTACTGCTCTATCCATAGGTAAGCACTGGTATCAAATTATACATCATTCTAGATCTTTGTTTTACTCATTCATATATGTATAGTTATGAGTGTATTATATATGAATATGTAGATATACATTTACATATTATATATATAAAGCTTTCATATAAATGACAAATGATCCAGTTTTCATTTAAAGATTGTGAAATATTTCAGACATATAGAAAGATATAAATATGGTATAATGAGCATATACCCATCACCAGCTTAATATTGAAAGCACTGGCTGGGCACGGTAGCTCACACTTGTAATCCCAGCACTTTAGGAAGCCCAGGCGGGAGAATTGCTTGAGCCTAGGAGTTCAAGACCAGCCTGGGCAACATAACAAGATCCCATCTCTACATCAATTAAAAAATTAGTCAGGCATGGTGGCACATGCCTGTAGTCCCAGCTACTTGGGAGGCTGAGGTAGGAAGATTGCTTGAGCCTGGGAGGTCAAGCCTGCAGTGAACTGTGAATGCTCTGTTGCACTCCATCCAGCCTGGGTGACAGAGTAAGAACCTGTCTCAAAAAAAGAAAAAAAGAAAAGAAAGAAAGAAAGAAAACACTACCCCTGGTATACTCCCTTCCCCAAACACATCTCCCAAGAGATAGCTGCTATTCTGAATTTGACATTTTATTCTGTGTACTAAGGAACTTAACCTTGCCCGAAGAGAGGTCTGGCCTTTGCCCTTGGCTTCTGGAAGACACTCCCTAGCTCTTAGAATGTCACACCTCATAGGGCTGTCTTTGTTTGCCCAGGGACCTTGCATCACACTGAATATTCTAGAAATGTGATTTAGAGCGAGGGCTGGCCACACCAGATAATGTTAACAATGTGATTTAGAGTGGAAGCAATACCAGATAGTCTAACAATGTGATTTAGAATAGGGGCTTTGGATCAAATGGTATCAGCTCAACTTCAGGAGGAGCTGGATGCTAAGATCCACCATGAGGGAAGTCACCATGTTACACGATGGAGGCCCAATAAAAACACTGGACACAAGGCTTGGGTGAGCTTCTTTAGTTGACAATACTATGCATATTGTCACACATTATCACCAGGAAAGTTAAGTTATGCTGTCTATGACTCCACGGGGAGAGGATAACTAGAAGCTTTGCGTGGGGAACTTCTGGCCTCTGCCCTGTGTGTCTTCCCTTGGCTGATTTTAATCTCTATCCTTTAGTTGTAGTAAACAGTAATCATGAGTATAACAGTTTTCAGTGAATTCTGTGAGTACTTCTAGTGAATTACCAAACCTAAGGGTAGTCTTGGGGTTCCAAACCTTGCAAACGATTTGAGAACTGAGGGTAATCAGGGATCCTTGATATCTTCAGTTGGTGTCAGAAATGAGGGGATCTTATGGACCATTCCCTAACTTTTCAGTAGTATCAGAAATGGGATTCACTAGAACAGCCCTGACTCACTGAAACATATGGTTTGAGAAGAGGAAGGATGTGAAGTCAAGATGATAAGCCTTTGATTCCTGGGCTGTCCTGCGGTCACCCATGGGTATAGAAATGCAGCTGTTCTGCAAACAGTTACAGGAGGTAAAAGTTACCATTGCTTTTTCAATACAATGGATCCAACCCCCAAGGAGCTGACCCACTATGGATGCATAAGGAAACAAACTAAATAGGCAATCCCTTGGCTATTTTTATCTGTAATCGTTAAAATGAAAGTGGCTGAGGCGGATCCTGATGCTGGCCCAATCTTGGGCTCTGGCCAGCCTGAGCTACAGCTGCTAGCCTCAGGGCTGCTGCTAAAGGGAAAAGTTAGGCTGAAATGACAGATGGCAAAGAAAATTAGAGTGGTTCACCAGAGAGTGAGAAAAGATGAACATTTCCAAGAGGGTGGAAATCTTTATAAACAGTTATTAAGAAATGAGATGAGTTAAGTGGACATTGAGGGAGTCAAAACAAAGGTCTCAATGGAGCACTCTTAGAAATTAGGTGGAGCAGTGAGAACCCAGACTTGCCCTCCAGTGTTGAAGGGCCCCCATCAAGTCTGCTATATTTACCCTAGTTTGGAGGAATTTTAAAAGCCAGAAGGCAAACATGACAATGGGAAATCTGACCTCAGATCTCCTGAGGGGACGAACATGTGATCTAATCAAGATAAATGACAAAAGGGCCTGGGTTGCTTGGCCTGACCCCTAACTGAGGACCCAAAGTCATATGCACATTAGTAGTACAATAGTCAGGGGATGGATAAGAGATATTTCTGGGACTCATGTGGGAGTCTTATACACTGCGATTCCAAAAAGGTTGGTGAAATTCTAATAGCATCTATGGTTAGATTGCGAAGACATAGGATTGCAAAAGTGGATGAGATTCAGGTGAAACTTTGGATGAAAATTGGAGTGTTTGGACAGACTGTGTGAATATGTTATATGAATGTATTTACCTAAATGTATTATGAGGAAAGATATTGTGTCCAACTAGGGAAGAGTTCCCCTACGTACTATTATGAAACAGAAGGCATGTAAATCTTCCCTTCAACCAGTATTGATTGAATATGCTAAATAGGAACCAATAAGATTGCCCAAGCCCACACTAATTGTTAATTTGAAACAGTACAGGATATCTGGTGGACAAAACATGTTAGAAGCTTAATGTTTGCTTTATTTAGGCGGACTGGAGCTAAGGCCAGTGAGCACCACCCAGTGGAGAATGCTGGGATTTGGGGCCAGAAAATTTCCAGTTGAGAGACAACTAGCTGCCTATTGGGCTTTGAGTCTGCCCCATCATTGAAGGACATAATAATCCTGACACCTGAAATCCTCATGATGTGTTTGTAATGTTGGAAAAACACTGTAGTAAGGAAGGCTATGCCCAAAAGAGTCTCATAATAAAATGGAAATTGTCTATACAGGAACATGCTACCAGGGAAATGCAAGGAGGTACTCGTTATATTTATGAACAGGTAGCCTCTTTTTCCCTACTGAAGAGCTGCAAGATCCTATTATTACTTGGATGATGTCTATTAATAGCTCTTGATTGACCAACTAAGGGCTGTTTGATTTATGGATGGCAATTCCAAAGTGAATTAATAACATCCTGTTTGGAAGACTGGCACTCATACTGAGGAAGGTAAAAACAAGTCACTTCAGTGGGCTGAACTGCCTCTACATTTGGGTTTTTACCAATTCATGGGCAGTGGCCAATGGCCAGGCCATATGGTCAGGCAGATGGGCAATGGGAAACTGTACTATTAAAAGGATGCCTATATAGGGTACAGCCTTATGGAATTCACTATAGCCAGTATCTCGAAAGACCTGTTCATACCCCCTACAAATGATAAAATAAACAGAGAAACAGACCTCCTTCCTCCCAAAAAGGCAATTAATATCCTACCTTTTATGCTGGACATTTCTTGGCAACTTTTAAAGGATTTTTACTACTTGTGTGTGCGTTCTTAAACACTTGATTTTGCCCAGTTTTTTTCAAATTTTAAAGAAATGCTGCCATACATTATTACTTATTTGTGTCTGGCTTTGTTCATTCAATATTTTATTTGTAAGAATGGTCCATGTTGTTGCATCTAGCATTAGCTCGTAGGTTTTCGTTGCTGTGTAGTATCTCATTTTTCAAAATCCTGTGTTACTGGCATTTGGATTGTTTAACTTTTTAGCTATTTTTAAATAATACCACTGTAAACATTTTTGCATTGCTTTTTGTCATACATATGCACAAACATTTCTTTAAAGTATATATCTGGGAGTGGAATTGAGGGTCATAGAGTATGTGTATCTTCTGCTTTGATAAATAACTTTGTTGCCCTGATTTATATTTCCACCAATAGTGTGTGAAAGTTGAGTACCACATTCTCACCAAGACTTGATATATTGTCTTGGATATGTACTGGTATCTGATGGTTTTAACAGGCATTTTGCTGGTTATTAATGAGATTTTAAATATTTTCACGGAAATTTTGTTAAGATTTGTCTTATGATCGAGCTGTGGTCAATTTCTGTAAATGTTCTCTGTGTGCTTACAAAGAAATTGTATTCTGCAGTTATTGACTGCAGTATTCTCTATACATTTTTGGTCAAATTTGCTGATCAAGTTGTTGAAATCTTTATATATTCCAATAATCTGTTTGTTCTATCAGTTTCTGAGAGAACAGTGATTAAAATGTCACACTACTATTGTGGATGTCTGTTTCCCCTTTTATTTTTGTAGATTTTTTGCTTTATATATTTTTGGACTATGTTAGTAGGCAAACAGAAATTTTAAATATATACTTTATTCCTGTTAATGTCATCTTATCATTAGGAGATATGCCATTCTATCTTTGGTAATGCCTTTTGCTTAAAGTCTGCTTTATGGGATGTTAATGTAGGTATGTCTGCATTACCTGGTTTTCTGGTTGGTATTTGCTTGGTATATGTTTTCATTGTTTGGTTTTTTCCTTTTTTTTTTTTTTTTTGAGATGGAGTCCTGCTCTGTGGCCCAGGCTGGGGTGCAGTGGCGTGATCGCGGCTCGCTGCAAGCTCCGCCTCCCAGGTTCACGCCATTCTCCTGCCTCAGCCTCCCGAGTAGCTGGGATTACAGGTGCTCCCCACCACACCCGGCTAATTTTTTGTATTTTTAGTAGAGACAGGGTTTCATCGTGTTAGCCAGGATGGTGTCGATCTCCTGACCTCGTGATCTGCCCATCTCGGCCTCCCAAAGTCCTGGGATTACAGGCATGAACCACCGCGCCCGGCCCATTCTTTGGTTTTTTAACTGTCCTTTACACTTATGCTTTGGTTGTGTCTTTTGTAAACACCATACAGTTTGGCTTTGCTTCTTTTTTCCAGTATGATGATCTTAGATTCATAACTGGATAATTTAAGTCATTTATAGTTAGTTAAATCACTGATGTATTGGAGTTTAAATCTAATATCTAGGTACATGATTTCTACTTGTCCCAACCATTCCATATTCCCTTTCGTATCCTTTCTGTTTGTTTCTCTCTTTATTTTCAAACAAGCTTTTAAATCAAAGTACAGTTTTATACAGAGAAGTATTAATACAGATAGTAAGTATACAACTCAAATTATCACAAAGGGAGCAGACCAGTGTAACCACCACTGAGGTCAAGAAATAGAACATTAACAACACCCCAAACACTCCACTCATGTACTACACCATTCATTACCCTCTTTATCCTTGCTATGTTCTGGATGCAAGCATGTTGTATGTGTTGCAAGTATGTTCTCCAGCCCCGTAACTTGCATTTGTCCTCTCTTAATGGTATCTTTTGATGAAAACGGGGTTTTACCATGTTGCCTAGGCTGGAATTACTATGGATTTTTAAGTCATGATATCCAGTAGGATTTGGAATTGGCCATTTTTTTGAGACAAGGTCTCATGCTGTCTCTTTTTTTCATAGAAAATTACTGATAACAAATTTATTAAATAAATATCTACATGGGATATAAAAGGGAACATTGTGCCATGCTATACAACATTACTTACACCATTCATTTCAAATTTTATGGCAAAATGCAGAAATTAATTCTGATACAGTCCATTTTATCTATATTTCCTCCTAGCTAGTGCTTTTTGGCCCTTTTAAAGAAATATTTCCTTACCTAAAACTTACCAAGATACTCTCTTATATTGTATTCAAGAATTCCACTGACCAATATGGTAGCTACTAACTACATATGGCTATTGAGCCCTTATATTGTGGCTAGTCTGAATTGAAGTGTGCTGTAAGTGTAAAATATATACAAGATTTTGAAGAGTGTATAAAGAAAGTACCAAATCTTAACAATTTTGTGTTGATTCCATGTTGAAATATTGGGTTAGGTTCAATATGAATAACCTAGTGAATAACATAGGTTTCTTTCACTAGGTTAAATGAAACATCATTAAAATTAATTTTAACCATTTCTTCCTTTTTAATGTGGCTGCTAGAAAATTTAAAATTATACATGTAGTCCACGTTTATAGCTCACATTATATTTCTTCGCACAGCACTGTTCTAGAAAAAAAGTCTAAGGACTTTCCCAATGTCCCTAGAAGTTATTTTTATGTATGACATGAGGTAGGGGTCTTATTTCCTTTTGCTGTATGGCTATCCAGTTATTCTGACAGTTTATTCAAAAGAGAGTCCTTTAACTTCTATGCAGTGCCATATTTATCCTAAACCAAGTGATCACACATGTATAGGTATTTTTCTCAACCACATAGCCTGTCCCATTGGTATTTTTATTTATCCTTGTGTCAATACCATACTCTCTGAATTACTATGCATGCATGTATTTTATTTATTTACTTACTTATTTTGAGATAGAGTCTTACTCTGTTGCCCAAGTTACAGTGCAGTGGCGTGATCACAGCTGACTGCAGCCTTGATCTCCCCACCTCAGGTGATCCTCCCACCTTAACCTTTCAAGTAGCTGGGACTACAGGTGCGTACCACCACACCCAGATAATTTTTGTATTTTTTGTAGAAACAGGGTTTTACCATGTTGCCCAAGCTGGAATTACTATGGATTTTTAAGTCATGATATCCCGTAGGAATTGGAATTGGCCATTTTTTTGAGACAGGGTCTCATGCTGTCTCTTTTTTTAATAGAAATTTACTAAGAACAAATTTATTAAATAAATATCTACATGGGATATAAAAGGAAACATTGTGCCATGCTATACAACATTACTTACACCATTCATTTCAAATTTTATGGCAAAACAATTATACTGTGGTGGGGAGATATTGTTTTACACTTCTCACCAAACTAAACATTATCATATTTTTCCTGAGAGAATGTCAACGCTTTTCTATCTTAAGTGATCACACCACTGCAATCCAGACTTGGTGACAGAGAGAGAGAAAGACCCTGTCTCAAAAACAAAAACAAACCGGGCATGGTGGCTTATGCCTGTAATCTCAGCACTTTGAGAGGCCAAAGCGGGTCAGGTGTTTGAGACCAGCCTGGCCAGCATGGCAAAACCCCATCTCTACTAAAACTACAAAAATTAATTGGCCATGGTGGTGAATACGTAATTCCAGCTACTCGGGAGGCTAAGGCAGAAGAGTCGCTTGAACCTGGGAGATGGAGGTTGCAGTGAGCCGAGACCGAGCCACTGCACTCCAGCCTGGGCGACAGAGTAAGATTCCATCTCAAAAAACAAAAATAAAACAAAGAATAAAGGAGACATGACACTGAGGCTTCACAGACAATCTTAATTGCCTCCCTGCCCGTACGTGCTCATGATCATCTCATCCCATATAATTCCTGCTTCTCCAGGTGAACAGGCCTTCACGATGACCAGAGACAGAAGCCCCTGACTTGGCTAAAGATACTTTCTGCTCTCCCTATCCCCACATCCTCTTTCAGTTACCCATCACCTCACTCCTTCTGAACCATATGGTTCTGATGTCAGAGCCAGTGTACTAAAGAGCTTCTGCTGTTCCTGAGAACTGTTGCTGCTGCAAGTGATGCTTCCACTGCTACAGCTGGGTAAGTAAGGTGAGAAGCAGCACTGGAGGTGTGTTTGGAAGCCAAGACTCCAGGGCCTGGGTGTTGGCAGGGCAGAGGATGGGCTATGGAGGCATGGAGAAAGAGGACATACGGGCATAAGTACCAAATAATCAACTTGAATTAGACATCTTCTGTGTGTCAGATTTTGACAGGGCTGGGGTGTCTGAAGCAAAGAGCAAATCGGGAAGGGAGAGGGATGGAGAGTGTGGGTGCTATGAAGGCATGAGAGCACTAAGAGCTGTTTCAGACATTACTGGAAGCCCTGAAGTTAAGCTTTTCAGCGTTTCCATGGGCACACTTTGCCAGATGGAAAAGACAATTCAGAAAACAGCCATAGAGGGGGCCGTACATGAGAGTCCCCCGCAAATTCCTCAACAGCGCCCCGCAAGTGACTCAGGTGAAGAGACCGAGATCAGGAGCTACTGGTTAGGGGAAAATTACCCCTTTCTTCCAGTAACCTCAAAATACTTCAATGAAAAAGTGTGTGTCAACACTGAAGACAGATTCCTCATTATTAGAGACCTTGATGAATGTGACTGTTCCCTCCTAATCCATGATATTCATCAAATGGCCACCATGTCCTACCTGTTCTAAATAGAGCGCGGCAGTTTCCAACATTCTTACACAGAAGATGCCATAGTACATTTGGCTTCCAGTGAATGTTCCACCAAAGGCCACTTGGGACCGGGAAGAAGGAAATTAAGAAAGATGTTCTGTTTATTGAATGGGTAATACTTCACTACTCACTGAGCTGGGTGCACTGCAAATCTTGGGGCATTCATTCTTATAACAATGATAATATGAGATAGGTTCAGCAAATATCCCGATTTTCCAGGCTTGGAAACAGCAAAGATAAGGGGAGTGACTTGCCCAGCAGCATCCAGACAGTAAGTGATGGAGGCAGAATTGTTCATAGAGCCTAAGAGGAATATTGCACGTGGGAAGAAGAGAAGCAGAGTAGGAGGTCTGTCTTGGACATCTAGCCTTGCGGGGTAGGTGAGGGATCACAGACAATGCAGAGCCTAAGAAAATTTACTTGCCACCCCTCAAGAAAGTCTAGCAATCAGGTTCAGGCCAGATGAGGAGAGAAGATAGAGGGGAACTGGTCTGGGAGGTCTGAATCCTGTGGGCTTCCAGAAAGTCCTTCTGAAGCTCCTTGTGAATAGCAAATAAAGAGAAGGCTGCATGCTGGAGAAACTGGAAGAGGGAAGTCAGGATGCCTTGCTGACTCCTGACCCTTCCTCCCCACAGTACCTGCTAAGCTGGTCAACTCTTCTTGCTCCTTGGAGAAGACATTGCAGTGCAGCTGTTCCTTCCATGGGATTCCCACACCCTCTGTGCAGTGGTGGATGGGAGGAGTCCCCGTGGGTGTGGATGGCATGGATGGCAGCCTCCAAGTGACTTCCACCATGCTTGGCCCCTGGGCTAACAGCACCATCAGCCTAACTGAAGAGCCAGAAATGGGCATGAGACTTCTCTGTGAGGGGAAGAACCAAAATGGAACCCACGCTTTGAGCATCCTACTGATGTCAAGTGAGGGTGGAGGGGGCTCGGTGACTGGGTGAGGACAATAAGCGGGATGGGGACAGTCACTGGGGCTAGAGAATGGAGCAGAGTTTTGGCTCCGATGCCAAACTTCTCACATGCTCTCTGTTTCCAGGAAAGAGTTCTTTGGCTGCCCAGGCCTTCGTGAAAGGGCTGATCCAGGGTGCTATCTATGGGGGAATTGTAATTGCACTGCTCTTCCTCTGCCTCCTCCCTCTCATGTGAGTACTAGGGTTAAAATTCACCCACAAGCCCTACTACCTGGCAAGCCCTGGCTGCAGCCCTGGCACAGAGAGAGCAAAGACAGGACCCCTCCCCTCAAGGAGCTTAGGGTCTAAAGAGGGGAAGATGTACCAAACATGGTCACCACAATCCAGGGCCATGAGGACTATACAGAGCCGTAAAACTGCGTCATAAAACAGACACTTTCAACACATTTTATAAAGAAGAAGACCAAGAAGGGGCTTGGCAGCCCTGAAAAAGGCAGCAGCGAGTCCCTGGGGTGCTGTCTGTGGTGGGCCTGCAGGGCTCAGTACTCATTAGCTTGGTGGGAAGTATTAATAGTACAGATTGAGTATCTAATCCAAAAATCCAAAATCCGAAATGCTCCAAAATCCGAAAGTTCTCAAGGCACCGACATAATGCCACAAGTAGAAAATTCCACACCTGACCTCATGTGATAGTTCAATGCACACAAACTTTATTTCATGCACAAAATAATTTTAAATATTGTATAAAATTACCTTCGGGCCATGTGTATAAGGTATATATGAAACATAAATGAATTTTGTTTTTATACTTGGCTCCTATCCCCAAGATATGTCCTTATGTATAAACAAATATTCCAAAATCTAAAAAAAAAAAAATTGAAATCTGAGACACTTCTGGTCCCAGGCATTTCAGATAAGGGATACCCAACCTTTGTATGCAGATGCCCAGAGGCATGTTTGAGGCATTTCCAGTGTCTTTGTATAATGTCAGGTGCATTGAAAGTGCCAGGTAATGGCTAAAAATGAGGTTGAAAGACATCCTTGGTGTTGGTTCACAGGGTGTTAAAACTTAGCTGCATGTATTAGCTAGAAGCATGGAGTGAGAAGGGCTGAGTTGCAGGAAGTCAGGCCAGAGAGTCCGGCAGGGGAGCCTGTCCAGACAGCTTGGACTAAATCCTCAGTTCGGAGCACTCTTAGGAAGAGTGCTAAGCTGTGAAGGAAAGCTTGAGCTTGGGGTGGGACACAGATTAGAGAGAGTAAGAGCCAGAAGGTCAGAGGCCAGGTAGGAAGCTGGTACAGGGGACTAAGCAGGAAATAGAAGGCCTGACCTGGGGCAAGTGATGAGGGGCAGCAGAGAGGTGGGACTTGGGCATGGCCAGCTATGGGGAGACAAAGGTGAGGAGTGAGGTGGCAGGGCAAACTGAGGAGCTATTTTCAAAGTATAATCAACTGGACTTGAAGACCAGTAACAATCTCTCTGCCAGTTGCAAGGCCCTTTCATAGCTGACCTCATCTGAGCCCCACAGCCTAATAAGCAGGGTATCACCATTATTCAGAGTGTGAAACTAATTCCCAGAGAGGATGTGTGGCTTGCCCTAGGTCATACAGCAAGCTGGTACTGTTGTTGAGGCTCTAAATCAGAAGTTCTGGTCAAGATAGAGCCCATTTGGGGATTCAGGGAGATGGAGAGCCAGAACCAATCCAAGGCTTATTTCCTTAGAGTGAAACATATCAGAAAGAAGCAGGCGAAGAAAGCTGCAGCAATCAGTGCAAAAAAGAGCTCTAAAGTCAGAGAAAGCCAAGAGCTCGAGATGTCTCTGAAGCCTGAGGAACCAGGAAAACCCATAGTCGCCACATTTTCTGAGAGCCGGATATTGGTATGTACCTATTGTGTCTGGAATCTAGTCTATTGGAATACTGACAATAAGACCCACAGGGAAAGCAGCACACAGTGTTTTGAAGGTGTTATCATCCTGTCTTGTAGGATACCTAATGCTAGAGTGTGCTTTCAGGTCATTTTATAAATAGGAAGCTAAGGCCCAGAGAGGAGAAGGATGAAAGTTAAGAGAAACAATTTAAAGAACAATTGAAATCAGTTTACACACACACACCAGTACATTGAATTCCCACTGAAAAGGCAGTTGGGGAAAATCCTAACAGCAATTGTAGCATCAGAGTGGAAACCAAGGATTTGGTGTCTGAGTGTATGGCCGGCAGCAGTTAGCTTGGTGTAGATGCCACGGGCCAAGTCAGCCTGAAGTGGTTAGAGATTAGGCCAAGCCCAGGTTACTCCTTCATTCACCCTGTACTCCACATCCTCAGCAGGGCTTGGAAGATACAGTGTCCGAGGTTGCTAGGCCTCACTGTTATTTATCGTTTATGATTCTCCAGAATCAGAATTGTCCTGCTGCCCTCCTAACACCCTGCATGAACAGTTAGTGTCCTTTTGTGGATAAACCATGTGTTAAATTCCACCAATATTTCCTGAAATGTCTCCTAATCTTTGTGCTGGGCAATGCTGGGGCCTCAGAAATGGGCCAAACCTAGGCCTTGTCCTCAGAGAGCAACTAGACTGGTGGAGAAGGCACCTTCACAGTAGGGGATGCTGAGCCAGGAGTTACAGTGGTGCAGAAGAGGGAGGGACCAAACCTACCTGAGGAAGTCAGGCAAGATTCTCTGAGGAGTCTGAGGAACAGTCAGTGTTATTGGTACTGAAGATGCACAGAGAGGGACCAGAGGGAGAAGACCGAGTTGCAGGCTCTAACCACGGGGTTGTGAGGAAGGGCTAAGCCAGTGCTCACTCCATGTTGCCTTAATTCTGTGCACAAGGGGGTGTCTTTTTAAGTTGGATATCTCACCTCTAGACCTGTTCCAACATTCTTTTTTCTTTGTCCTATTTTGCACCTCGCTTTCAGGAAAAGCAAGATAAACGAGCCAGCTAAGCCTGTGGAACGTGCATCATACCTGGAGTCACCATTATCCCTGGAATTACAAAAGTCTGCAAAATTTATAGCGCCCACAGAAACCCTGGAGGCTGTAATAAACCTGGAGCCCCCTGGGATCTCCTCAGCTCCCAGAACCCTCTCAATTCCCACACATCCCTTACACTCATTCTCCTTTGAATAGGTGGTTACTCTTAGACCTAGTCTTAGAACCTCTGAAGACAAACTTTGTAATTTGTTGTTTGGCTAAACAGAAGAAATCTGTGCCACCCTGGGAAGGTGTCAAAAGAAGGAAAAATACATGTGACAATACGAATCAAGTCCATCAGCAAGTTGCTTTTGAGCGCCTACTGTGTGCCAGTACCTGAGATACACCTACAAGAGCGCCAGGCTTTCAAGCCTTCATATCTGGATAGAATCCCAACTTCAGTGCTTGGTGGCTGTCTATCTTTGGACAAGATCTTTCATTCCCCAACCCTTGAACATCACATGACCCATATCTGGGTGGAGAGTGGGTGAAAAGTAATGTTCAGAGATGCAGGTGAGAAAAAACATGACGATGGGCCCTGAATGCCAAGATTCATTGGAGCTTTGGAGCTTTATCTTGTAGGATCTTATCCTGACTCCCTTAGAATGTAAGTTCCAAGAGAACAGGGACTTTGTCTGCCTTGTTTTCTACTTTTATCACCAGCACCCAGAATGATGCCTAAAATACAATAAGATCTCAAGAATGTTTGTCATACGATTTAATTAATTAATTAATTAATTATAAGCTGTTGTAAGGTTTGAAGCAAGCAAGTAGAGTGACCAGATATAGACAAAAAAATCATATCCCTACCCTGACCCCACATATGACATATTTAGAACGGGTAAGGCTGGAGGTAAAGATGCTAGTTAGAAGATTGTCGCAATAGTTCTTGGCCAGATTGAAAGGCAGGCATGCAAGAAATGGGAAAGGGATTCTGGCATTAGAATGAACCACAACTATGTATTGTTCCTTTAGCCAGATGCTAGTAGATTTTTTTTTTTTTTTTTTTGAGACGGAGTTTTGCTCTTGTTGCCCAAGCTGGAGTGCAATGGTGCAATCTCAGCTCACTGCAACCTCTGCCTCCCGGGTTCAAGTGATTCTCCTGCCTCAGCCTCCAGAGTACCTGGGATTATAGGCACACACCACCACACCCAGCTAATTTTTCATAGTTTTAGTAGAGACAAGGTTTCACCATGTTGGCCAGGCTGGCCTTGAACTCCTGACCTCAGGTGATCCGCCCACCCCAGCCGCCCAAAGTGCTGGGATTACAGGCGTGAGCCACCGCGCCTGGCCAGATGCTAGTAGTTTTCACTGGGTGGAAAGAGGGTCATCTCTTCCCTGGGGCAATGTTTGTGAGTAAATACAGTGATCCTGTAGCACCAGCTAGATGGTCGTCTTACACTCAGGGTGGACGTTTATGTTAGCCCCCACATGTATAAGCACCTCTCACAGGCAGTTCACATTTCACAGAAATATCAGATGTGCCACCATGTGCCAGATAATGAGGGGAAGAAGTAAGACGCTGGCCCTGCCTCCGTGGAGTCATGGTCTACATAGATAGACAATGAAGAAATGCACACGAATTTATAGCTTAAAATGTTGATAAGTGCTAGAAAGAAAAAAGGATAGAATACTATGAGAAAGCACAGGAAAGGAAGCTAGGTTGGATTACAGAGTCAGAGGAGGCCTCTCAGAGAAAGTGACACTTGCCTTGAGATCTATAGGATTCTTAGGAGCTGGCTAGACAGAGGGAGCAGTAGATCCTAGGCTCTGACATGAGAGCAGTTTGGTGAGTTCAGGAGCCCAGAGCAGGCTGCTGTGACTGGAATTGACTGAGGGATGAGCTCCTGAAGGGCCAGAACTTGCAGGGCTTCAAGGGCTCTAGTGAGAAGTTTAGGTTTTGTCCTCACTTGTGGAGGGTTATTTCCTCTCATGCTTTGTAATTCTGGAAAGTGCAGATTGTATGAGAATCATATTCAGTGGAGCTGTATGAGAATCCTGTGCAGCAGAGGTTTTGAGTTGAGGATAGAAGCCTCTGTATAACAGGTTTGGTGTTTGCTTCTACTAAAGATACATCTTCTGTTTGGGAGGGAGAGGCAGACAAGGCTGGGGAGAGGGAGAGTGCCAGTGTTGGGAAAGAAGAGAATAAAATGTAGAAGAGGAATAGGACAGAGGATGGGGATCGGTTGGAGATAGGTCAGAGATGGGTTTGGGAATGGGAATAGAGAGGCTGGGCTTCATCGTGTGTCTTGTTTTCTTGGTGATAGGGGCCTCGGGTGCAGGACAGGAAACAAGGAGTACACAGGGTGGGTGCCTTCTGACCAGACCTGGGGGTCCGGCACTGGGCATTTTGTTCCTTAGTCAATGCCTTGACTTCCCGCACGTACTAGGCTGAGAGAGGAACGTCCCTTAGCAACTGATTGGCCTGGAGTCTAGAGGACTGGTGGGGGTCTGGAACCACCTGCCCAAGGAAAACCATTCTCCCAGTGGCCGGGGGACCCAGTAGCGACTGTTGCTTCTGACTAGCTCAGGTTCTGGAGACCCGCGCGCTCTCTTATGCGGCTGCGCATCCCAGCAGCTTCCGCGAGAAGGGTCAGGCCCTGATTGGCTCTGGACAAACTCGCGTGAGCTTGCGGGGCGGGGCTTGACGGGGTTGGTATCCCCATGCAAGGAGGTTGGTGAGGCCTCGGGGGACTCCCAGTTCAGCAAATCGGTTAGCCTTCCTCTACCTCAGTCACTTTCCCGTGAGGCACTCCGTGTTTGTGTACACGGTTATTCCGTGTGTCGGTCAGTTCATCGGGCGCATCTAGAGTCATTGAAAACAGTAATAGGAAGTCAAACAAACTCGCTTGATGCAAAAATTCAGGAGGACATTCGGTTTTTAAGGAAATAGTGCTGAGGAAGGACCAGGCTGGAGCTCTTTGGAACCTCAGACTGGGAGGTAAATATGGAAAAAGAAATGATAATTTAGGGGGAGGGAAAAGAGATCATCTGTGAAGACAACTCACGCACACACCAGGGCCTGGAGAAGGAAGTGAGACTGGAAAGAGATCAGAATTTTATTTTTATTTTATTATTGTATTCATCTATTTAATTTGAGACAGTGTCTTGCTCTGTCACCCAGGCTGGAGTTCAGTGGCAGAATCTCAGCTCACTGCAGCCTCGACCTCCCAGGCTCAAGCAGTCCTCCCACCTCAGCTTCCAGAGTAGCTGCACCCACAATGCCGGGCTAATTTTTAAAATTGTTTTGTAGAGACAGGGTGTCGCTATGTTGCCCAGGCTGGTCTCAAACTCATGGGCTCAAGCGATCCTCCCACCTCAGACTCCCAAAGTGCTGGGATTACAGATGTGAGAGATCAGAGTTTTTGAATCTGAAGGACCCTTACATAGTCTGCAGTAATCCTCCCATTTTACCGAGGAGGAAAAGGAAGGGGAAGCAGAAAGGGGACAGAACTTGCCCAGAGCTATCCAACAAGTTACTGGCAAAGCCCCAGCTGGAACCAGCCCAGAGCTCTTCCCAACCTTTGATTCGAGATTGTAAATTAAAGGAGGAGGAAGGATTTTGATAGTGAAAAAAAAGCAAAAGTGGGTTATGATGCACAGATAGGATTTGTTATCTGGTAGCCTGAGTAGCATCTTGATGTAAGGAGGGAGTCGTTTTTTAAGAGAGGCAGAAATCAGAATGGAAAAGCAGAGGGCTGGTTCTTGAATCAAAACATCACTGAGAAAAGAGATGAGTCAAGAGCGGTCACAATTTAAATGCTGAGGGAACCAGGCAGGTGATGTGAATGATAAACAGTTGCCTAGCACTTATTTTGTGCTGGGCTGTGTTCTGAGGGTTTTACATGCATTCATTCATTTAATCATTTAATCCTCCCAACAATTCTGCCAGATGAATCCTGTTAAAATCTACATAAGTGAGGAAACTGGGGAAACCCAGAGAGGGGAAGGAATTTGCCCACAGTCACACAGCTGGCAAATGGTGGAGCCAGACTTAAACTCAGGCAGGCTGACTCAGCACACAGTCTTAACACTGTGTTATATGCCCCTCCCAGGTGAGTGCAGCAGGGAGAGCAGGGGCAGGAATGGACTGGAGAACAATTGTCCAATATTAAAGGGGAAAGTTAATATCTGCCATGTGTTGTCAGATCTAATTTATTAAAAGTAGCTGGGAGTTCAGACTTTTATGTAAGGATCCTGATTTTTAAACATTGCAACTAATTAAAGAAAGTCTGTATGCAGGTTTCTTAATGCAGGCTAAATAAAACCCCCTGCATTTTAACTGCCTCACAAAGCCACTAATTTGCAAACTCTAGACTATCTTTTAAACGAGGAAGCAGTTCCTTAGTGAGGGAAGGGCCTGGCCCAGAAACACCTAGAAAACGGGAGGCAAAGACCAAGCCTTTGGACTGCTGGCCATCCACTCACAGAAGAATCTAGAACCCTTCCTTTGAACTGGCTTCACATCCAAGTCGTATGGGTTTCCTGTTGCTTTCATAAGAATTACCACAACTTTAGCAGCTTTTTTGTTGTTTGTTTTGAGACCAAGTCTCGCTGTGTCACCCAGACTGGAGTGCAGTGGTGCAATCTCGGCTCACTGCAACCTCTGTCTCCTGGGTTCAAGCTATTCTCATTCCTCAGCCTCCCAAGTACCACCACACCTGGCTAATTTTCTAAAAATATTTTTAGTAGAGACAGGGTTTTGCCATGTTGCCCAGGCTGGCCTGGAACTCCTGGCCTCATGTGATCCACCTGCCTTGGCCTTCCAAAGTGCTGGGATTATAGGCATGAGCCACCGGGCCCAGCCCAACTTTAGCAGCTTTTAAAGGAACACTCATGTATGATCTCACAGAAGGTCAAAAGTTCTGGTGTAGCGTGGTTCCCCTGGTTTTCTGCTCCAGCTTTCACAAGGCCTGAATCACAGTGTTGGCAGGGCTATGTTGCTTTCTCGAGTCTCTTTGGATGAACCCATTTCCAAACACATTCAGAATCAGTTCCATGCTTTGTAGTAGTGAGGTCTGCATTCCCTTGCTAGCTGTCTGCTGGGGTCATTGTCAGCTTCTAGGAGCTGCCCTTATGGGCTCATGGGTTCATTCCTTCATCTTCAAAGCAAACAATGGTGAGTCAAATCCTTCTTATGCTTCACATCTCTCTGACCTCCACTTCTGGCTCATCTACACCCTTTCTTTCTCCTGAATCTCTCTGACTTTTCTGCTTTGCAAGTTTCATGTGATTACATTACATTCACTCAGATAGTACAGGATGATCTCCTCAATTTAAGATCAGCAGATTAGTCACCTTCACTCTATCAGCAAAGTCCCTTTACTCAATCAGCAAAGTCCCTTCACTGAAGCACGTAGATTAATGTTTAATTGAATAACCAGGGCACAGGAATCTTGGAATGGGAGACATCTTTAGAATTTTGCCTACCACACAAGTCCAGGGGGAAGACATTTGTAACTCACATGGTGCATAACTATATGCTTTTCCCACTGTCTTTCTCGAACCTTTTGAGGTGGACAGGACAGTTTGATTTATCCCATATTTTATACATGAAGCATGGGACTCAGAGAGGAGAAGAGGCTTCAACCATGATGACACAGCAGTTCTGAAGGCAGCCTGGCATACCGGAAAGAACACTGGGTTCGGAGTCCAGGGACCTACATTATGACTTTAGGATGTCAATATCTTGGCCCTGTGAACCTGACTAGTTCCTGTGCTGTTCTGGGCCTCAGTTTCCTTATCTACAAAGTGATGCATTGAGAACTGCATCACAGTGCTGTTGTGAGATTGAGAATGATAAAGTATGTGAATCTGCAGTGCATAGCACATGGACCACCATGATTGTTCAGTATTATTTATTTATTTATTTATTTATTTATTTATTTTAAGGTATCTGCAGAGCCACAGCTAGAACCCAGATTTATTTATTTATTTATCTCTCTCTCTTTCTCTCCCTTTCTCTCTCTCTCTCTCTCTCTCTCTCTCTCTGTCTCCCAGGCTGGAAGGCAGTGGCGCAATCTCTGCTCACTGCAGCCTCTGCCTCCTGGGTTCAAGTGATTCTCATAACTCAGCCTCCCGAGCCCGAACAGCTGGGACTACAGGCGCATGCCACCACGCCTGGCTAATTTTTGCTTTTTAAGTAGAGAAGGGGTTTTGCCATGTTGGCTAGGCTGGTCTTGAACTCCTGGCCTCAAGTGATCTGCCCGCCTTGGCCTCCCAAAGTGCTGGGATTACAGGTGTGAGTCCCCGCACCTTGCCAAAACCCCAAATTTCTTGGTTCCAAATCTTCTTTCATTTGATAAAGCTTTATTATGCACCAGCTGTGTTCCAGATTGTGTGTTGGGTACTAGAGACACAAAAGTGACTCAGACTTGACTTTGAAAGGTGGACTCCATTATGTCACACAAAGATACCTTGGGCATGACACACAAAGGCCACCCAGAAGTGGTACACAAAGGTGATTCCAACATGACACACAAAAGATATTTGGACATGACTAATTTTCTCAAGGAACTCACATTCTGGTCAGAATAGATACAGAGTTACTTCCCTGCGTACTGTGAAGGGGCAGAAGCTGACCAAGGAGAGAAAGAGAAACAGAGGGGAAGTAGGGTTAGGTAGTATTTCTAGCAGTCTGCTAATAATCTGTCAAATTTTGGAGTTTATTTTGACAGTAAAGTGAAGCCAACAGATGGTAACGAACAGGGAACTGACATGATTGATTTATAATTTAAAAGGATGCCATGTGGATGTGGAAATGTGAAGGGGCAATGGTGGAAATATCACTGGAACAATGGAGTAATGGAAATGCCACTGTCCTTCCTCAGCTGCAGAGCCCCCTGCAGAGTCTCCTTGTCATCTTCCTCTAAAAGTTTTCTAGGAGTCCCCAAGGAGTCTCCTACATCTTCATAAACGGGCCCCATTCATCTGGTACCTGCAAGCATGGAAGCTTTACTTTTTTTGTGGCGGGGATGGAGTCTTGCTCTGTCACCCAGGCTGGAGTGCAGTGGCGTGATCTTGGCTCACTGCAACCTCTGCCTCCGCAGTTCAAGCAATTCTCCCCCCTCAGCCTCCCGAGTAGCTGGGACTACAGGCACATGCCATCACGCCTGGCTGATTTTTGTATTTTTAGTAGAGATGGGGTTTCTCCATGTTGCCCAGGCTGGCCTCAAACTCCTAGGCTCCAGCAATCTGCCCGCCTTGGCCTCCCAAAATGCTGGGATTCCAGGCGTGAGCCACTGTGCCTGGCCTAGAAGTTCACTTTTGGATAGATTCCCTGGTAAAGCATGTTATCAGTTTCCCAACTAGCACGACAATCAAATGGAGAAGAGATATGGCAGTGGGCTGTGTGGGGTTGTTGCAACAGCTCCACAAGGTCATCAGAAAACCAGGCTCCCCATGTTGTTGTCAGCAACATCCCCAGATCTCTAGCTTTCATCCTCACAGTTGTCTCATAGTTGCCAGATGGCTGCACCTTCTCCAGCATCACATTCATCTTCCAGGAAGGAAGAAGAGGAAGGTGAGGAGGAGGAAATGATGGTGCCAGTGTCAGAAAAGTAGAACTCCCAAAACTCTCCAGCAGATAGCCTCTTAAGTTTGGTATTTTAAGTAGACAAGTCTCTCAAAATGTGTGCTCAGTAATAAATCTAGCGGAGTTAAAGGTTTTTATTATTTATTTATTTATTTATTGTTTGAGATGGAGTTTCGCTCTTGTTGCCCAGGCTGGAGTGCAATGGTGCAATCTCAGCTCACTGCAACCTCCGCCTCCTGGGTTCAAGCGATTCTTCTGCCTCAGCTTCCCCAGTAGCTGGGATTACAGGCACTTGCCACCACCCCCTATATATATATATTTGTATTTTTAGTAGAGACGGGGTTTCACCAGGCTGATCTCAAACTCCTGACCTCAGGTGATCCACCTGCCTCGGCCTCCCAAAGTGCTGGGATTACAGGTATGAGCCACTGCGCCTGGCCAGGTTTTTATTTTTATTTTTTGCATTGTTCATGAGGGGTAGTGTACAGTCCTACAGATTGGTATACAGTTTAGGAAAACAGAGATGTCAATTACAATGTTATTATTACCAGAGCAAGAAATCATCAAATAAGACAACCCGTCAGAATTCTGTTTTATTTGGGGATCATTTTCATAAGACATGGAATAATTTCTAACATCTTTGTAGTCTCATAAGACCATTTTGTTTAAATTATTCTTCCAAGAGCAGATTCGTATTAATAACGACTAGAACAAGTCAGCAACCATCATGAATATTCATACAAAACTGTATATTGCAGAGGAGAACATAAATTATATTCTTATAAACAGTCTCAGTTTTGCACAACATCAAATCAAATTCCTTGAACCATTTTATAACACAGAACAATATCTTTTGATTTATTGCTGCAGGGGCAGGAAACATGTCCTTCAACTCTTTCTGAGAGTCATGTACTTTATTATGAAAACTTATGTTTTTAAAACCAAGCCCTGGAATTTTATTAGCTAGTATTACATAAAAAAAAAAAAAAACACCCTTGGGAGCTCAGTTGGGATGGCAGAAAAAAAAAAAAAAAAAAAAAAGGAGAAAAGCTGAGTAGGCTTTTATTCACTGATAGTAATTTGATAACATTTTTCTTCTCCTTGGCTCACTGGCCAGAACTCTGCCATGTGGCCACCCCAGATGAAAATGAAACAAGAAAATAGAGATATTATTTTTCAAATTGGTGGCTTGATCACCTGAACAAATTTGAGGAGGAAACAGAGGTTGGCTATCAGGTAGGCAACTCTCAGAGTCTACCTGAGATATTGCCCTAGAGGAGATGGATAGCTAGGGCTGCTGAAGAGAGTCTGAGAGAGGAGGCTTCTTTCTGGTTGTGAGATCCAGGAGAGAACTTCCAGGAGGAGGTTACATTTGACCTGGACTTGGAGAGAGAGGGAAGGTTTGAATGTGGGCAAAGGACAGAGCTGCAGAAGGACGCCATGACACTGGGAGTGGCCTGAGTAAACAGGCAGAGGAAGGATGTGCGGAGCATCTGTAGAAAGGATCCCCATTTCTGCCAGTGCATTGGCTCCCGCCTGTAATCCCAGCACTTTGGGAGGCCAAGGTGGGCAGATCACCCAAGGTTAGGAGTTTGAGACCAGCCTGCCCACCATGGCGAAACCCTGTCTCTACCAAAAATACAAAAATTAGCTGGGCGTGCTGGCAGACACCTTTAGTTCCAGCTACTCGGGAGGCTGAGGCAGGAGAATCGCTTGAACCCAGGAGGCAGAGGTTGCAGTGAGCTGAGATCGTGCCATTGCACTCCAGCCTGGGTGACAGCGCAAGACTCTGTCTCAAAAAAGAAAAAAAAAAAAATATATATATATATATATTTTTTGGTATGGAAAGAATGACAGGGTGCAGGCATGGGGGCTATCGAGGTAAGGGAAAAGCAGGGCAAAATCAGGGAGAGCGCGAATGAAAGGCAAGGGAGTTTGGAATGTATCCTGTCAGCCGCTGAAATGTTTATTTCTCAAATATCTCTCTTAAATATATCACCTTCTCTTTGTCCCCCATAGCTATTGTTCCAGCTCAGACTTCATCCTCTTTCTCCTGGACTGTTGCTTCCTCCTCACTGCAGACCCAGAGGGACCTTTGGAACACCCAAACCCGTTCTCCTATGGTTCAAAATCATTCCATAATTTCCATGACCTCCCCCGTTGATGTGAGAGGGAGTCCAAGCTCCTTGGCTTGGCATTTGAGGCTCTTGGAAGAGGCAGTGGAGTGGGAATGCAGACTAGAGAGAGGAAAGCAGACATGGTGTTGAGGCTTCACAAAGAGTGTGGGGACAACCCCTGTTCTTTTGTTTTTGAGGCAGGGTCTCGCTCTGTTGCCAAGGCTGGAGTACAGTGTTGTGACCACAGCTCACTACAGCCTCAACCTCCCAGGCACAAGAGATCCTCCCACCTCAGCTTCCTGAGTTGCTGGAACTACAGGCATGTACCATTACACCCAACTAATTTTTTTAACTTTTTTGTAGGGAGAGGGTCTCCCTACATTGCCCAGGCTGGTCTCAAACTCTTGGGCTCAAGTAGTCCTCCCACCTCAGCCTCTCAAAATGCTGGGATTACAGGCGTGAGCCACTGCGCCCAGCCCAACCTCTGTTCTTGAAGATCCCCAGCATCTGGTCCCATCAGGCCCCTAATTCACAAGATTAACAGACCTTAGGGGTGGATTGAAAAGACAAGAGCCCCTAGCAAGTAGTGGACTTCTTTCTAGCCTCACCCCGTACTTCTTACTGCTGCCTCTCTCCTCATCCATTCCAAATCCTGCCTTCCAGGACAGACCAATCTGAGGTCAGAGTTAGCAGCAGGATACATCCTGGTCCTCTCTTGCCCCTGAGATCTCGCTGGGGCTGATGGCACTGCCACTGCTATGGTTGGGTAAGTAGAAGGAGAGGCAGCATGGAGGTGTCTTGGGGAGGTAAGGGTGGGTGGGGGTGGAAGGCAGACAGGGCTGAGGTAAGATGAAGGCTGAGGTAAGATGAAGTACCTAAAAAATTAGGTACTTGGCCAAGCACAGTGGCTCATGCCTGTAATCCCAGCACTCTAGGAGGCCAAGTTGGGCAGATCTCCTGAGGTCAGGAGTTGGAGACCAGCCTGGCCAACATGGTAAAACCCTGTCTCTACTAAAAGTAGAAAAATTAGCCAGGTGTGGTGGTGGGCACCTGTAATCCCAGCTACTGGGGAGGCTGAGTTGGGAGAATCACTTGAACCAAGGAGCGGGTGTTGCAGTGAGCCAAGATCGTGCCACCGCACTTCACCCTGGGTGACAGCAAGACTCTGTCTGGAAAAAAAAAAAAAAAATGTAGAATCTATATTCTACAATATAGATCCTCAAAAAACCCTCAGTCTTTGAAGACCAGAGTTCAGGTTCAAGCTCTACCGCCTTGAGTAATTCTCTTCAGTTTGCTCACCTAGACAATGGGGTGTTCTCCTTCTACAGAGCGAAAGGAAATTTATCTGTGGAAACCATTCAACCACAACAATCCTAGCTTTCACAAGGCTGTTGAGGAGGGGAGGGGGTTCCAAATGAGCTAATGGGTGGTGAGCACAATTATTCACTAACTGTTCACTATGACATGGTCTCCTGTAATGTAATGTGACTGAAGTCACAATCTGCAGTTATCATTACAGGTGGCCACATGCCTCTGTAGTTATGGTCCTTAATTATCACAATACTGTAGCATTGGTATTATCGTACCTGTTTCTCTGATTGAGAAACTGAGATTCAGAAATGATGCAACATGGCCAAGATCACAAGATACAGTTAATACCAACAAGAAGAGCAATAAAAAATCCAGCAGACTAGATTGGAGTGGTGCAGTTTAGGAGTCCCCAAGGTGCCTGATTCAGTGATCCACAAGAAGGACTCAAAACTCAGCAGAACTGTTTTACTCATGATTGCAGTTGATTATAGCAAAATAATACAGATGAAAATCAGTACAGGGAAGAAGTGCATAGGGCAGGGTTCAGGAGAGAGCAGGCATGAGCTTTCAGCTGACCTCTCCCAGTGGTGTTGCACCAACAGAGCTTCTTTCAGCAACAATGTGTGGTGACATGCACAGACATGCCAAGAAGAGAAGTGCACCCAAGCCTTGGTGTCCAGGGTTTTTATTGTGGGTCTGGTCACTGACTTAGCTTAGTCTTCAGCCCCTCCAGGGGTCAAGCTGATGCCCCAGGATCCAGGGCTCCCACCATAAATCATAGTGTTAGCATCAGCTGATGAAGTCCAAGGTCCCAGGTAAACAAAGACACTCTTATCAGGCAGGATATCCCAAGGGTTTAGAGATCACCTCATAGGAGCGGGACAAGTGTCAAGCCTTTCTTAGGTAAGGTGACTCTTTTAATGCACAGATATAATACAGGAGTATGCTAGGTGGGTCTGTTTTTCAACTTGGATCTCTCCTTACAGGGCTACTTTCTCATGTTTTGATGGAAGTCAAGAAGATACCAGTGGAAGAGGGGCTGTGCACTACAATCCCTTGTGCATTTGAATTTCCCAAAGAACCCCCAGGCAATTCCGTGATCATGCGCTACTGGCTCAACAAAAACATCAGCTCCCTGGTAGCAACAAATAAACCCAATGCTACCGTTGGTGATAACACCAAGGACGAATTTTACATGACTGGGAATCTTGATGAAGAAGGCTGTACGCTACTCATCCACGATATACTCAAAGGGAACAGCATAACATATTTATTCTATGCAGATCTAGGAGAACAAAACAGTGCTTTCCTGGGGGAGAATATCAAACTCTTTATGTCAGGTGATGTTCAATATCATCCAATAAGTGGTTTGGAAAGAAGGAAATCCAAAAGTGGTTCCGGTGATTATGTGGTTTTTACCTGATGGGCACTGGGCTTTACAAAACCTTAGGTATTTGAGTTTTACAATGATGCAATGAGATCAGTGTAATAGGTAACTTTACTTTTCCAAATAGAAATGGCAAAGAGAGAAGCGACTCACCCTATATCATCCAACCAGTACAAAATAGAGAGGAAATGATCACAGATTGGGCTGGGAAGGGGCAGAGTTTAAGGGGAGAATTGGGCTGGAAAAGGGAGGCAGAGTAGGAGCTACCACTAGCACATGCAGCCTGGGACTCAGGTAAGGGGTCAGAATGTAGAATCCTCATTCTACAATGTAGATCCTCAGAAAACTACTCACCCTCAGTCTTTGAAGACCAGAGTTCGGATTCAAGCTCTACCACCTTGAGTAGTTCTCTTCAGTTTGATCACCTGGACACTGGGCTGTTCCCCTTCCACACAGAGAAAGGAAATCTATTTGTGAAAAACCAATCAACCACAACAATCCCAGGTTTCACAAGGCTGTTGGGGAGGTGAGGGGGTTGCAAATGAGCTAATGGGTGGGGAGCACTTTGTAACCTGGAAACGCTGTGCATCAGTGAAGTGTCCATGAGGGTCCCTTTTCCCCCAAGGTTTGGGTCTACTTCTCTCTTCTCCAGAGCTAACCCAAAAGCCAGAGCGCCACGTGCCAGAGATTCTTTTGGCTGAGAAGCCTGTGACCTTGAACTGTACCCTCAAAGGCACCTGCAAAGAAACCAAAGCCCTCTTCCACTCCTGGAAGAACTCAGCCGTCTCCAGCAGCTCCTCCTCAGTGCTGCACTTCACCCTGAGGCCTGAGGACCATGGCAGCATCCTCGGATGTCACTTGAACTTCTCCCTAGCCAACATGACCAAAAACAGCTTGGTCAAGCTCCAAGTAGTCTGTGAGTGCTGGTGGGCACAGGCAGGATCCTGAGAAATAGTGGGCTGAAGAAAAGGGAAAGAAGTCTTAGGAGCTGTCACATCTTCCCCCTGACCTTTGGGGCTGAAGGGCCAGAGGTAGGAGCTGAGCCCAAGTCTGAGGCAGATGTGGAGAGAGGATGAAAGGGGACTGTTTTGAGTCCCAGCCCCACTCTGGGTTGCCAGAAAGTCTTTCTGAAGCTCCCTGTGAATAGCGAGTAAAGAGAAGACTGGGTCTTAGGGGAAGTAGAGAAGCAAAGTCAGGACATCTTGATGATCCCTGATTCTTCCTCTGCACAGCACCTGCCAGGCTGTTCAATTCCTCTTGTTCCTTGGAGAAGACAGTTCTGTGCAGCTGTTCCTTCCACGGGATCCCCAAGCCCTCCGTGCAGTGGTGGATGGGAGGTGTCCCTGTGACTGTGAATAGCATGGATAACATCCTCCGGGTGACTTCTTCCACACGTGCCCCCTGGGCCAACAGCACCATCAACCTCATCGGGGAGCCAGAAATAGTCATGAGACTTCGCTGTGAGGGGAAGAACCAATATGGAATTCACACTTCCAGCATCTTCCTGATACCAAGTGAGTATCCAGGGACCTAGTGACCAAGCTGGAAAGAACACCTAAAGACCAGATGTGGATGGGCACAGGACCAGAGGAAAGGTAGAGAGTTTTAGCTCAGACTTCAAAGCCTTTGGAGAAAAGTGAATCTCACTTCCCTCCCATTCCAGATAAGAAATCAGTTTCCAGTGTGTTCGTGAAAGGATTAATCCAGGGCATTGTATATGGAGCCATTGCATTCTCATTGCTCTTCTTCTGCCTCGTCCTCTTGTCGTGAGTATCAAAGTTCAAATTCATCAGCAGCCTTTCCCAAAGCCTACTACCTTTATTTATGTTCTCCATTTCCTTCCTCATACTTTCTTCCAATTTATTTTCCTTTGTCTATTTTTTTTTTTTTTTTTTTTTTTTGTGACAGGGTCTCCCTCTCTCACCCAGGCTGGAGTACAGTGGCTCAATCACAGCTCACTGTAGCCTCCACCTCTCTGGGCTCATATGATCCTCCCACCTCAGCCTCCTCAGTAGCTGGGACTACAGGTGTGTGCCACCACGCCTGGCTAATTTTTGTATTTTTTGTAGAAATAGGATTTCACCATGCTGCCCAGGCAAGTTTCCAACTCGTGGGCTCAAGTGATCGACCCACCTCGGCATCCCAAAGTGCTGTTGGGATTACTAGGCGTGGCCCACCGCCCCAGCCTTGTCTACCTTTTAAAAATGGATTCTTGTATCGTTAACTTTCAGCTACTCTTCTTTTTCAGTATTTGTATTTAGGGCTGTAAGTTTCCCTCTAAGCATGACTTTAGCTGCATCTCACAAATTTTAATATAAATATTTTATTATTATTTGGTTAAAATATTTCTAATTTCCATTATGATTTTTTGACCCATGAGTATTTTTTGTTTGTTTGTTTTCTGTTTTGTTTGGTTTGGTTTTGAGACAGAGTTTTGCTCTTGTTGTCCAGGCTGGAGTACAATGGTGTGATCTCGGCTCACCACAACCTCCGCCTCCCAGGTTCAAGCGATTCTCCTGCCTCAGCCAACCAAGTAGCTGGGATTACAGGCATGCGCCAGCACACCCGGCTAATTTTTTTGTATTTTTAGTAGAGATGGGGTTTCTCCATGTTGGTCAGGCTGGTCTTGACCTCCCAACCTCAGGTGATCCGCCTGCCTCGGCCTCCCAAAGTGCTGGGATTACAGGCGTGAGCCACCGCCCCTGGCCTGACCCATGAGTTTCTTAGGCACATTACTATCTTTTTAAATTTTTAGCTTAAACCCAATAAGGTCAGAAAATATACTATGCATGATTTCAATTCTTTATTTTCTTTGTAATGCATTTTTTGTTTAGTTTTTATAAATATTCCATGTGAACTTGAAAAGAATGTATATTCTATGCCTGTTGAATGCAGTATATATGTCTCTGTGTGTGTCTGTGTGTGTGTACACAATCACATACATATACATATATACCCTTTAAATCAAATTCGTTAATCATGTTTAAATCTAAATCTTCTCTACTTGTACTGACTTAATTGCTTGCCTGCTCTAATGATAAGAGATATGTGTTTTTAAATCTCCTACAATGATTGTGGATTTGTTTGTTTCTTCTTGAAATTCTGTCAGTTTTTGCTTTATAAATCTTGAGGCCATGTCGTTAGCTTCAAGTCTATTTTAAAATGTGCATACATGGCCGAGCATGGTGGTTCACACCTGTAATCCCAGCACTTTGGGAGGCCAAGGCAGGTGGATCACTTGAGGTCAGGAGTTTGAGACCAGCTTGGCCAACATGGTGAAACCTCCTCTGTACTAAAAGTAAAAAATTAGCTGGGCATGGTGGCGCGTGCCTGTAATCCCAGCTACTTGGGAGATTGAGGCAGGAGAATGGCTTGAACCCAGGAAGCAGAGGCTGCAGTGAGCCAAGATCATGCTGCTGCACTCCAGCCTGGGCAACAGAGTGAGAGACTCTGTCTCAAAAAAAAAAAAGTGCATACAAGTATCTTCCTTATATCAGACACCATTTTTCTTCTTCACCTTTGTATTAAAGCCTATTCTGTCAGATATTAGTATAGCTCCACCAGCTCCTTTTTTTACATCTACTCTCAATCTGTGATCTTAAGGTTTAGATACGTGTTTTATAATCAGCATATGATTTTGACTTTTTTTAGTCTTGTAATTTTTAAATTGGATTTAAACTAATTTACTTGATGTAATTACTGGTGCATTTAAATACTGATGGTATTTCAATATACCATCCTAGTTTGTTCCATATGTTTCTTTTTTCCCTTTACGTGTCTTCATTTGGATTGGCTGGGTATTTTTATCAATCCATTCTTTTCTTTCTACTAGTTGAAAATTATGCGATTATATGTTTTTTAAATATTCTTTTACTGGTTACCCAGAAATCACAACATCTATACTTCAGTTATCAAAGTATATATTTGATAATTTCAAAGTATAAAACCTTTACCCTCCTCCAGACAACATAAAGACCTTAGAACAGTTGAACTCTAGTTTTCCTCCTCACAACTTACATGCTATTTTTATAACATGCTTTGTGGCATTTTATCAATTCCAATATACATGTTATTTCCCATTCGAACATCTCTGAAATAGAGATATGTCTTCAACTGATGGTGATTTACAGTTGCTGTTGGTCCCAGGTGGCAGTCCTGATAAAGTTGTCACTGCCTGCAGGTGCATGAACTCTGTCATTGCTGTTCATATTATCACTTTAATTGAAGTATTTGTTCATTGATACATGTTTAATTTATTGCCTTTTCAAACATTTGCAAAAGTATTACATTATTAGCTGGTACTGAAACAAAGTTATCGTGTATACAGAACGGCACAGAAGTAAAAGAGTAAGCGTACCTTCCATTCCGTGACACCTGTAACATTTGTTTGAGAAATGACCAGAATCCCATATTTTTTTGTAAAGCAACAATCTGGTGCTTTATAGAACCTAGGAAAGAGAGATACCCACACGTGGATGAAGCCATGTTACTTTTTCTTGTAAGATAAAAAGCAAAAGGGTAATTTATCTCATAAACTATCAATGCAAATGAAATCAGAAGGAATTGCTTAATCCTTCAGAAGACATTTTTAAAATTTAAATTAACATGACATTGGATGATTCATGTGCTGTTCAGGACTATGTTAGTTCTTAATAGTTTAACTGGCAACATTTTTTCCCTTAGTGATCTATAAATTATGCATCTTACTATTAGTGGCATTTTATTATTAATGAAATACCAATTCTATATTTTTGAGCCCCCAAAGACATCATGATCATCTTTGGTTTTATTTTGTACATTCACTGCTCATTTTGATTTACATACATATTTACCATAGTCTCTATTCTTTATTCCTTACATTCTGTTAGTATTCTCAGATCTTCCAACCAGAATCTTTTTTCCTGAAATATATTCTATAAAGCCCTTTAGAATTGGTTTTCTGGTAGCAAACATTCTTGGTTTCTTTCACTTTCTCTCTCTCTCTCTCTACCCACTGCCCCGCCCCCAACTCTCTCTCCCTCTCCCTTCATAGTTGAAAGATATTTTGGCCAGACGTGGTGGCTCACGTCTGTAATCCCAGCACTTTGGGAGGCCAAGGTGGGTGGATCACTTGAGGCCAGAAGTTTTAGACCAGCCAGGCCAACATGGTGAAACCCTGTCTCTACTGAAAATACAAAAAACAAAAATAGCCAGATTTGGTAGTGTCCACCTGTAATCCCAGCTACTCAAGAGGCTGAGGCAGGAGAATCGCCTGAACCCTGGAGGCAGAGGCTGCAGTGAGCTGAGATTGTGCCACTGCACTCCAGTCTGGACCACAGAGTGAGACTCTGTCTCAAAAAAAAAAAAAACGGTATATTTGCCAAGTTCGGAATGCTGCATTGGCAGGCATTTTCTTTCAGTATCTTGAACTATTCCATGTTCCACTATATCTTGCTTCTTTTATCACAGGAGAAAAGTCAGCTGTGACTCTCATCTGCTACTCCTTTGAAAATGATCTCTCCTTATCTTTCTCTGCCTTTAAGACCTCTTTGTCTCTGACATTTCCAGTTTGGCCTCACACTTTACACTTTCATAACACCAACTTGCTTATTTGTCTGTGACACATGCATTTCTTGCCCTGCAGCTTTGCTGACAGTGGGGCTTCTGCCCAATACTCCCCCTCCTCTGCATTTCATCTTCTCCCCCTGCTCCCCTCTCACACCTGGCTGACATTTACTCATCATTTAGGACTCAGCCTACAGCCCTTCCATCACATGCTCTGGAAAACTTCCCGGGGCCTCTCTCCAGGGCCAGGTGTCTTTTCAGGACTCCTGTAGGTCTCCTGGACTTTTGGGTGTTAGCACTAACACTTTTACTTTGATGTGACTGAGTGTGGATATCATTTTTTTAGATTTGTCTTTATTTATATTTATTTGGCCTCTTCAATCTATGCTTTGGTGTCTTTCATCAGTTCTGGAAAGATTCTTAACCACTGTTTATATTGCCTCTGCTCTTTGTTTTCATCATAGGGCTCTCATCTAATGTTTGTCAAACTTTTTTGTCTGTTTCCCCTCTTACCCTGTGTCCTGTATTTTCCAGAGGGAGGGAGACAAGTCAACAAGTACTAGGTTAGAGGTCTGTATGAGGGAGATGCTAAGAGAACCCTACTCTTTCACTGTCTCCATCCTTGGGGCAGAGGTAGGGGATCAGTGTTGCCCAGAAATCCTTAACTTGCCTCTAAGCAACCCCCTCCAACTTTACACTCTGTCAATATGCCAGGTGTTTCCCTCTTGCCCCCAATCTCTTATCTCATCCCGTCACGTTCAGCAATAAGGTTTACCTGCTTCTGAGGAAAAAATCAACTCCCCAACACATACAACGTTATTACCATTGACATTGAGTGATGTACTCCCTGACTTTTTTAGGGAAAGAGGCTTCCTTCCTCCTGTCCAAGGTAAGCCTCACCTCCTCTGCTTGGGAATCCTTCTCCTCCACTGCCTTAGGAGCTGTACTCCACCAGTCATCCCTGCTGGCTCTTAAATTTTCAATCATTCTTTCTTTGCTGGCACAGATCTCTCCCGCCTCAGCCCCACAGGCTTCCTCTATGTACTATTCAATATTCTTTTGAGAAAGTATCTTACACCACTTCCTGATTCTCATCACTCTTCCACTTGCTCCCCAGCACCAGGCCACTGACACGACATTGTCTAAAGCAACCAGTTATCCTTATTCTCAGCGTTATTCTCAAAATCCGGTGGCAGGTGTTCTTTCTCTTGTTCACCTTTAGGCAGCATTTAGGATTGGGGTTGGTGGGGTGAGGCCCTGCCACCCAGTGGCTTATTTTCATAGCAAGGGAAGCATGGCAAGGTTGTCTGCTGAAAATGACATGGGTGGGAGCATGGGAGATCCGTGGGGGATTAAGAAGAGGCGAGATGTGTTAGGGTGGTTGGAATAGCCACTGGGGAGAATGAGCAAGATCTGTATAAGGACAAGGAGAGCAACCACTGAGCAGTAGCAAAGGCCCAATGGTTACTGGAGATTAGTAATCGTTAATGGTGCCAAGCGTCATTGCTATGTGACATCTCCTCCCAGCAGTGGTCATTGGAAGACGTCTTGGTCCATTCAGGCTGCTATAACAGCATGCATAGACTGGGTGGCTTATAAACAGAAGAAATGTACTTCTCCCAGTTCTGAAGGCTGGAAAGTTCAGGATCAAGGCACCAGAAGATTCGGTGTCTGGTGAGGACCTGCTTCCTGGTTCACAGACGGCACCTTCTGGTTGTGTCCTCACATGGTGTACCGGGAAAGGGAGTTATCTGGGGTCCCTTTATAAGGGCACTACAATCCCATTCATGAGGGCTACACACTCCCAATGTAATCACTCCCCAAAGGCCCCAGCTCCAAATACCAAAACACTGGAGATTATGTTTCAACAGAAGAATTTTGGAGGAACACAAACATTCAGACTATAGCAGAAAAAAAGGAGTAGATGATGGCATTGGTCTAGGTTTGAGTATTCATGGACAAGACGCCAGGAACGGTGATGGAGTGGGGAGGTGGGAGACGGGCAAGCGAGGAGGCTGGAAGGAGAGAGAGAGCACTTTAACTGGGGAGCCATTGTACCTGGTGGGGTGGGAGGGAAGGAAAGGAAGAGAAACTGAAAGAGTCTTCATAGACTCTAGAAAATATAGTGTCTTGGAACTGAAGCTTCCACCTGTGATATCATATAATGGGAACAGTTGGAAGGGGAGCACAAAAAAAACTGGATGGATAGAAGAACTAGGCAGATCATGAGATATTGGAATTTACATTTTCATAAGTGG
This sequence comes from Pongo pygmaeus, assembly GCF_028885625.2. Taxonomy (NCBI): domain Eukaryota; kingdom Metazoa; phylum Chordata; class Mammalia; order Primates; family Hominidae; genus Pongo; species Pongo pygmaeus. The sequence continues at coordinate 57,420,490 of NC_072393.2, forward strand.
AAAAGTTTTGGGAGATAATGAACCCTTGGTAATTAAAGGAAACAGTTGCATTCATCAGGTCTCTTCCAGTTGTGAGTTATGAGGGCTGAATTCAACAAGCTCAAAGAGAAAGGGAACAGTTCTGGTCATCTGTTGCTATGTCTCTACCCCTGTCTTAGTCCATCTGGGCTGCTACAACAAAATGCCATAGATTGGGTGTTTTGTGCGCAACAGAGATTTATTTCTCACAGTTCTGGAAGCTAGGAAGTCCAAGATCAGGGCGCCAGCAGGTTCAGTGTCTGGTGAGGGCTCTCTTCCTTATAGATGACATCTTCTCACTATGTCCCCACTTGGTGGAAGGGACTGGGGTCTCACTGAGGTCTCTTTTATAAAGGCTCTTGTCTCATTCAGGAGAGTTCCATCCTCATGAACTAATCACCTCCCAAAGGCCCCACCTCCAAATACAGTCACCTTGAGGGTTAGGATTTCAACATGTAAATTTGAGCGGGGGGTGTAAACATTCAGACCATAGCAATCTCCCCAAAATACAGTGGCTTCAAACAATAATCATTTTAGTATTTTTCATGATTTCCTAGATTAGGAATTTGGGCAGGGCCCAGCTGGGTGATTCTTTTGCTCCCTGTGGTGTCACTTGAGGTCACTTGAGTTGGGCTAGCATGGAGAGTCCAAAATGTTTTCATTCACAAACCAGGCATTTTGGTGTGGACAGCCAGAAGGCGAGGCTCAGCTGGGCCCCTCTTTCTTTCCACGTGGGCTCCGACTCTCTCCATGTGCTCTCTTCCAAAGCAGAAGCTGCCAGTCCTCTTAAAGGACAGGCCCAAAATCAACAGCACATCACTTCCACAACATTCTCTTAGAGCAAGTCACAGCCTGGCCAAGATTCAAAGGGAGAAGAGATAGATTCCACCTGTCCTTAGGAAAACTATCCAAGGATTTGCCACCATTTTCAATCTGCTGTAGGAAGAGATTGACTGTTAAGTCTAAAGGTACGTATTAGTTTGCAGGCGCTGCCATAACAAAATACCACAGACTAAGTGGCTTAAACAACAGAAATTTGAGGCCAGGCATGGTGGCTCATGCCTGTAATCCCAGCACTTTGGGAGGCTGAGGCGGGCTGAACATCTGAGGTCGGGAGTTCGAGACCAGACTGACCAACATGGAGAAACCCCGTCTCTACTAAAAATACAAAATTAGCCGGGCGTGATGGCTCATGCCTGTAATCCCAGCTACTCGGGAGGCTGAGGCAGGAGAATCACTTGAACCTGGGAGGCGGAGGTTGCAGTGAGCTGAGATCTCGCCATTGCACTCCAGCCTGGGCAACAAGGGTGAAACTCTGTCTCAAAAGAGAAACAAACAGACAAAAAACAGAAATTTGTCCTCCCAGCATTCTGGAAGCTGGGAGTCCATGATCAAGGTGTCAGCAGTGTTAGTTTCTCCTGAGGCCTCTCTCCTCACTCTCTTACTGCCTCTTCTTATGGTCATACCTCTGTGCACACACCCCTGGTCTCTCCCTCTTCTTGTAAGGTGCTATGGTCTGAATGTCTGTATGCCCCCTACCCCTGCTAATTCATTTGTTGGAATCCTAATCCCCAAGATGCTGGTGTTTGGAGGTGGGGCCTTGGGAGGTGATTAGGTCATAAAGGTGGAGTCTTCATGAATAGGATTAGTGCCCTAATAAAAGAGCTCCCAGGGAGCCATCTCCTCCCTTTCACCACATGAGGACACAGCTAGAATTTGCTATCCATGAACCAGGAAGCAAGCCCTGCCCAGACATCAAATATACCAGTGCCTTGATCTTGGGCTTTACAGCCTCTAGAACTATAAGAAATACATTTCTGTTGCTTATAAGCCACCCAGTCTATGGCACCTTGTGATAGCAGCACAGACAGACTAAGACATAAGGAGGCCAGTCATATAGGATTAAGGCCCCACCTGAACAGCCTTCATTTAACTTGAGGCATTGTTTCCAAAAACAGTCGCATAGACTATGGCCCACCCATAATGATCTCATTTAACCTTAATAACCCCTTAAAAGGACCTATCTCCAAACACGGTTGCATTCTGAGCTACTGGGGGTTGGGACTTCAACATATATATTTGGGAGGACACAATTCCACCCGTGACAGGTGGATCTACACTTCAGGCATGTCTGAATCCAGGCATGCAGATGGCTTCACCAAGAGTCTGTCTGTCTCCACCCTATGGCTCTGCTTCCTTCTGGTTAACGTGAGCTCTGGAGGCTCTCTTCACCTTACAGGGAAGATGGCCAGCCCCAGATTCATGTCCTCCTCTCTTAGCTAACTCCAGCTGACAGAGAACTTGTCTTCTCGTGGTGATTTAGCAATCCCAGGGAAGACTGATTGGCCCTGCCTGAGTCAAGGGTCGATGCCGCCTCTAACAGCCCATCCCAGCTGGCTCCTCCAGAAAGGGATTCCAGCCACCACCACCACCAAAAAGGAACTGGCCTCCGGAGCTCTGGGAGCTGACGTGTTGGGGTGACAATTGGGTCTGTCCATGGGAATGCCAAAGGCACCCAAAATGATGACAGGAATCTGGGGAGAGAAAGACTGTGAGTCAAGCATAAAAATCCGCTGGGAATACAGAGGCCTGGTCTAGGGGGTTGCCAGTGACAGAAACGAGGAGAGGAAGGGGATGTTCTGGCCCAATAGCCAGAAGCTCGAAGTAGCAGAAGGAGACTCTTTCTTCAGAGGATGAGGGTTCTAAAACAGAAGAGCACAGATGTGGGCCCCAGGCCTCCTGGAGAATCAGGCCAGAGGCAGGGTCGCTCTCACTGGGGAGAGGGCTTCGGAGGTGGTGTCCTAGGGAAGGAGAAGGAAGAGATCTGGGAAGAGTGGGGTGCAGGGGGTAGGAGGGGCCAAACACAGCAGAAGATGGGTGGAGAGTCCAGGACAGGAGAGTGGGGTGGTGGCGCCCCAGCCAGAGGGCTGAGCAGGAGGCATGGGGGCAGTAGATTGGGCCACAGGTGTGGAGGTGTCCCCTGAAGGCGGGCTGGTGGCTCTGGAGCTGAGCTGTGCCAAGTTCCCTCAGGAGGCAGACACTGGGGGCCTTGGGAGGGCAGGAGGAGAGTCACAGTGTGTCCAAGCAAATCCAGTACAAGCATAGAAGTGGGTTGTGAATGGGAGGAAAACCTACAATAAAACAAAATGGCGGCTGGACGTGGTGGCTCACGCCTGTAACCCCAGCACTTTGGGAGGCCAAGGCAGGCAAATCGCGAGGTCAGGAGTTCGAAACCAGCCTGGCCAACATGGTGAAACCTGTCTCTACTAAAAATACAAAAATTAGCCAGACGTGGTGGCATGTGCCTGTAATCCCAGCTACTTGGTAGCCTGAGGCAGGAGAATCACTTGAACCCAGGAGGTGGAGGTTGCAGTGAGCCAAGATTGTGCCACTGCACTCCAGCCTGGGCAACAGAGCAAGACTCCATCTAAAAAAAAAAATTAAAAAATTTAAAAATGGGACAGGGTGCATTGACTCATGCCTGTATTCCTAGCACTTTGGGGGTCCAAGGTAGGAGGATCGCTTGAGCCCAGGAGTTTGAGACCAGCCTGGGAGACATAATGAGACCCCATCTCTACAAAAAAATACAAAAATTAGCCGAGTGTGGTGGCGCATGCATATAGTCCCAGCTGCTCAGGAGGCTGAGGTGGGAGGATGGCTTGAGCCCAGGAGGTAGAGGCTGCAATGAGCTGTGATCACACCACTGCACTTCAGCCTGGATGACACAGTGAGACCCTGTTTCTTAAAAAAAGAAAAGAAAAGAAACAATAATTTGCAATAATAATCTTGAATTCAAACCATCTCATAAGGCTGTTTCAATATTGTGCTATTTTCTTGCATGTCTGGATTTGTATGCTTTGGCCTTGTTCATAATTTTTTAGAGTATGCAGAACACTCAAATGTCCTTTATAACAGTGCACTTGCTGTACACTGATGCAACAGAGATGTGTGATGCAAAGCCTTTCCCCATACATTAACTCAACAAAAATGTACTGAGCAAATTCTACATGCCAGGTCATACTGTTACAGGAAAGGGGTCTGGATCCAGACCCCAAGAGAGGGTTCTTGGATCTCGCACAAGAAGGAATTCAGGGCGAGTCTGTAAAGTGAAAGCAAGTTTATTAAGAAAGTAAAGGAATAAAAGAATGACTGCTCCATAGACAGAGCAGTCCCGAGGCCTGCCGGTTGCCCATTTTTATGGTTATTTCCTGATGATATGCTAAATAAGGGGTGGATTATTCATGCCTCCCCTTTTTAGACCATATAGGGTAACTTCCTGATGTTGCCATGGCATCTGTAACCTGTCATGGTGCTGGCGGGAGTGTGTAGCAGTGAGGATGACCAGAGGTCACTCTCGTTGCCATCTTGGTTTTGGTGGCTTTTGGCCGGCTTCTTTACTGCAACCTGTTTTATCAGCAAGGTCTTTATGACCTGTTTTTTTGTGCTGAACTCCTATCTCATCCTGTGTCTTAGAATGCCTCCACTGTCTGGGAATGCAGCCCAGTAGGTCTCAGCCTTATTTTACCCAGCCCCTGTTCAAGATGGAGTTACTCTGGTTCAAATGCCTCTGACAATATCATAGAGCAAACCGGGCCTCAGGGAGGTGGACACTGAACGAGGACATAAACAGATGTGTAGCGACAAATGTTGGGAAGTGCCTGGAGGAAAACGGGGAGCTGGGAGAGGGTGTGGCAAGGGGAGGGGGCGGGGAGCAGCCTTCAGGTACTTGCTCTGAGGCCTAAAGGAGTGTGGGGAGCTGCCCAGACCGAGGGAGCCGCAGTTCTAGGCTCTGAGATTGCAAAGGTTTATCGAGTTCAAGAGCCCAGCAGGGCCAGATGAGCTCAGAGCTTAGGGAGAGCTTGGGAGAGGCTAACCTGCGGGCAGAGCCTCAAGGGCTCTGGTGAGAAGTTTGGGTTTCATCTTCCCTCGTGGAGGGCTATTTCCTCTCATGGTTGGTCATCTTGGAAGGTGAGCTGCTTCAGTGGGGACTTTACCTGCAAGAAGCATATGCAGACAATGTGGTGGGCAAGTCCCTCCGAGATGAGTTTTGTGTGAGTTGCCCAACAGCATAACAAACCGGGGGCTATTTGTGTTCATTGCTCACTCTGCCGCTCTCTGATGCAAATCTCTATAAATGGAGGCCTCAGCTTCTAAGAGAAATAAAAAAAGTTTTTTTGCAACCCAAAGCCCAGGCCAAAATAGACATGCTTTCTTGTCATTCCCTTGACCAATGACTAGATTTTTTTTTTCTAGCGCCCCCTTGATGTGGGGGTGTCATATCCAGGTCCCTACCTAGTATGGACCCAAGGCCTTGTTGTCTGCTGTCACTGGACCATTTAAACCAAGTCCCTTGGTTATTATAACAGCAAGCCCCTGCTTCCCCACAACCCAGCGGTGTGCAGCCAGCCCTCAGTTGATGCGTGGCCTCTGATCTTCAGTCCCCAACGTCCTTACGACCTCAGCTCCATCGGTATTTTCGGATATTTTTGTAGAGCAAGGGTTTTCAGACAGGTAATGGACGTTTGAATCTTATTGTCTGAACGCAGAAGGAAACAATGGAAGGATCTCCATCTGGGGAGGAACAGATCGGGTCTTTAAAGCTTGCTCAGGCTGCTCTGCAGGGGACACGGGACAGAAAGACAGAGCTGCCAGCCAGGGACCAGCAGGTGGCCCCTGCAGCTGCCAGAGCAAGAAAGGAAGGGGAACAGTTACATAATCCATGGGACTTCCACACAACAGAACAACACAGCTGTCAGAAAGAGCAAGGCGGTGTGCCGGGCACAGACATGCAGACATGAGCCAGAAATATTCGAAGGAGGAAGAAAGGTGCAAAAAAAAAGACCTGTCCAAAACTAAAAAGTAATATGGAGACATCACAGGGCAGCAATAGAAGCAGGAATGGACCAGACACGAAGGGCCACCAGGCTGAAGGGCTGGGCTGTATCCTGGGGGAACTGGGAAGCCATGAGAGGGCTGTGAGCAGGAGAGGAGCCGGGCAGCTCTGGAGGACAGAGTGAATTCCAGGAGGCCCAGAAAGAGACTTGGGAGAGGGTCCACGCCAAGAGAATAGAGGTTCTTATCCCCATTTGACGGGGTGGGGTGGGGCTGTGCTGGTCACAGAACCAGGAAGCGGAGGAAGCTGGTGTTCTGGGCCCAGCCCAGGGCTCCTCCTGGGAACTGGACGGGGCAGGGACTGAGCACAGCATTCACCACGGGGCTTCCTGCCTTAGAATGAAGATGCTTACCTGGTGGGAGGAGCATCAGAGTCCCAAGACCAAAGAAGGCCTGCCCCTTAAGAAACCAGAGCTGCTGGAGGAACCAGAAGTACCCAAAATGCCTGAAGCTGACACCCCACCAGACCGGACTGGAGGTAAGTCCCTGGGACAGTCACAGGCAGGCTGTCAAGCAACAGGGCCGCAGGCCAGGGCCCCCACCCCATCACCTGGCAGAACCACCGGGAGGCACTTGTTCAGGACGGAGAGTCCCAGGCCCCCTCGCCCCACACACCAGATGCTATATTTGCCAAAACAAAGTCCCACAGACTGGGTGGCTTGAACGGCAGATACTGATTTTCTCCACCGCTGGAGGCTGGAAATCCCAGGTCAAGGTGCCAACAGCGGAGCTTCCTTCTGAGGCCTCTTACCTTGGCCCGTAGATGCTGTCTTATCCCTGTGTCCTCACAGGGTCGTCCCTCTGCGTATGCCTGGGTCCTAATTTCCTTCCCTTGTAAGGACACCAGTCACTGAATTCAGGCCCATCACGTGACATCATTTAACCTTAATCACCGATGTTAAGACCTTGTCTCCAATACAGTCACATTCTGAGTCACTGGGGGTTAGGATGTCAACATATGAATGATGGGGGGTGGGGTGGAGTCACACTTCCACCCATAACAGAGGCTTAAAGAGGCTGCTTGGATTCCCCCATGTTGGGTACTTAGAGAGGGGATTGGGCTTGCCCAAGGCAGTGGAGAAACCGAGTCTGGTTCTCCCAAAGTCTAGGGCTCTGGAGAGAAAGAAGAGTGTAGACTCCGAGATGGATCACGGCACGCGGCCCAGGCGTGGAAACCTGGCCCAGGCAGAGGTGCGACTCCATCCCAGACTCCAGACCCAGAGGCCGAAGCCCAGCTCTCAGCCATTTCCTCGGGAAACATGCCCCAGGGCCTCCCCAGTGCCAGCTGTCATGTTAGCCAATGTAGGGGACACGCCTAACACCTGACACCTGCCTGAGGGACACACCACCCCAGCAGCCAGGCTGACAGGAGCAGAAACAAAACACACAGGGACACGCCAAGCAGGCAGCACCAGGAAACAGGCTGCTGCCGCCACAGGGGCTGCTGTGAGCCCAGAGTGGATCCAACCCAGCCTCAGCCTTCTTCAGAGAGAGAAACTGAAGCATGCTCAGCATGATGGGAAGTGGCTGAAACCCTGAAGAACCCCCAAGAGCACATCCACGGGGATACTGGGAACCATGAGGCCCCATCCTCTGCACATCTGCATTGCAAACAGAGAAACTGAGGCTCACCGTGCCTCGGGCCACACTGCAAGGCTGTGCGCTGCTCAGGACTCCGGAACCCAGGACCCTTGCCCCCCGCTGCAGCAGCTGACCCTGTCCTGGACATTTTCTCCTGACTTTATGAGAGACCCTAGTGCCAAGGCTGCAAACTCAAACGCTCACAGCCACCGGGCAGGGAACAAGAAGGGCACAGCTGGCCTAATGGGGGCCATGTCTGTCTTGAAAGCAGCTGCCCCTCCTGAAGGCGGCCGCTCACAGTGGCGGAACTCCCTCCAACTCCTCCCCACCCCCTCCCCACAGGTCAGGAACACAGCTAGCTCTTCATATTTTTTTGTTTGTCTTTTGAGGAGAATCCAGAGATCTCGATTTCAGTGTGAAATATTTTGATTCCAGCACATTAGCAATTGAGAACATGTTTTTAAAAGGCAGCGCCACGTGGGTCAAAGAAAAACCCTGATGAGGCCTCTCATCTGCAAACTCAGATCAGAGGCATAGATGTGGAGGGGACTCCTGCTGCCTGAACACCCTTCCTGCCCACAGCAGGCGGGGTTATTCAGAACGCAGACGCTTTGCCAAGGGCAACAAGAATCCCCAGGTTCTGGGAGGAAGCTTGGGTGTGGAAGAGTCAGGAGGGATTTCTAGGTAGAGAAAAACATTCCAGGTGTTCACTCATGTAGCCACAAATCCCCGGAGGCCTCCTGTGTGCCAGGCTGAGGGCTGGGGACAAAGAGGAGTCAGACCCAGGTCCTGCCCATAAGACCTCCAGGTTGTTACACCCCTTTGAGCAGGGCCAGGGCTGTGTCCCAAGAAGCATGGGGAGAGGGGAGGGGAGGAGGAGCTGGCATTGAGGGAGGGAGGGCTTGACCCGGCTTGGGAAGGTGAGTGTTGCTACCTGAGCCGGGCAGGCATGCCGGGAGAGGTGACAGCACCGCCAGGCACGGAAAGCTGCAAGATTGAAGGCAGGAGGCATGGTGCTGGGGGGTCAGAGCACTCCAGCAAGGGCAGAGCAAGCAGCATTTCTAGGGCAGGAGGCGGATGACAGTGAGAACTGAGCCAGGCAAGGGGCCACAGGCTGGGCCTGGGTAAAGCTCCCTGCAGACAGGTCTCAACTGTCGCCCCGCTCACCCTCAGGAGAAGTGACGGAGGAGCTGATACCTGGGGGGATCAGCTTCCCCCTCTCTCTGAAGGACATGCACAGTGGTGACAATGTCCCTGAGTTTGACTTCAGTCCTGATCCCCCACCAGTTGAAGGGTCGTGGGGACTAGGAGGGTGACTTCAGGAAAAATGCGGCATCCCTATGGGTGGGCTGAGGGGTGAGCGCAGCAGGAGCCCAGCAGCTCCACAGATAAAGGTGAGATTGGAAAGTGGAATCATCTCCCAAGAAGTGGATATTGGGCTGAACTCTTTCCCCAGAGTCAAGGGAAAGATACAAGAGGGCACTCCAGGTCAGACAGACAGATGGGGTCTAATACCAGGCTGTGTGTCCCCGTCTAGGCTGAGGTCACTACTGGCTCCTCGAGATTCCCCGTAGGGACCAGAGGGGGCTGAGTCCCTGGAGCAAACTGCTAATTGGCCAGTGGTCAGTTGTGTGCCATTTGTATATCTACAAGGAGAGGATCCAAGGAGGAGGCCATGGCAGGTGGCTCTGTACAAACCTCTGTTCCCTCAGGAGATGACGGAAGCAACCGTGATCACTGTCCTGGCCAGGACTGAGGGTGACCCAAGCCCTCACAGGCCTTCATTCACTTAAGCCAGAGACCCTGTGGAATTGGTCCCATTACCATGCCCATTTTACAGAAGAGGAAACTGAGGCCCAGAGAGGCTCAGAAGCCTCCCTAAGGTTACATTCCTACCTTCTGAGACAGATGCTATCTCCCTGCCCTTACCCACAAGGAAGTTGAAGTTCAGAAAGGGGAGGGTCCTTCCAGAATCTCACAGCCTGGGGACAAAGCCAGATCTGAGGTGGCCCTGCCCTCTCCTGCCTGCTCCTAGGAGCAAGGCCCATCGGGATCACATCAGGCTCACTTCTCCCCATTCCAGAGTGCAGACTGTGGAAGGGAACTATCTGGGGCCATGCAGCCACTTCAGGCTTTGCTGGCTCAAGGAGCAGGTCTAGGCTCTCCCTCCCATTGACCCTCAAAGTCTAGTCTCTCTGTCTCTGTTTCTCTCTCTCTCTCAATTCCATGCACAGATGGTTAACTCTCTGTGTGCCCTGTACTCTTCTAGATTTGGAGAATGGCTGTGGATAGGGCTGCCACCATCCCTTCCTCTCCCAGATGCGGATCCCCCCAACCACGGGACAGTGCAGAGGGTGGGGTCCCTGGGATCATGAACTTCTGCGGTGGCCACTTGGACGACAGAGCTGAGCCACCTGTGTTTACATCCCAGCTCTGGCCCTGAGTGTGGGCCACTCCCACGTTCCTTAACCCCAGCTTTCATCTGCAAAATGGGGGTATAGCAGACCGTGGATCACTGTGAGGCACAGATGAGTTAATATTTATTCAGTAACCAGCTCAGGGTTAAGGGCACAGTGATGGCAGCCTGTGTCTGTTGCACACTGTGTCTGTGCCACGCCATGTTCTAAGCTCATTACATGGGTCCTCTTGTTCATATCCATCAGGATTCCACCAGGGAAACAGAAGTAGCTGATCCTTATACAAAGGCTTATTGCATAGAAGTGGCTTATGTGATTCTGCGAGCTGGCTAGGCAGGTGCTATGGACTGGATGTCTGTGTCTTGCCAACATTTTTACGTTGAGACTTAACCCCCACTATGATGGGGTCTGGAGGCCTCGGTGTGGACTGCTACAACAAAATACCATAGACTGGGTGGCTTATAAACACAAGAAATTCATTTCTCACAGTTTGGGAAGCTGGGAAGTCTAAGACTTCTTATTTCTTCTCCTGGGAAACCTCCATTCTGCTCTTAAGGCCTTTTTGGGATGTGATTAGGTTATGTAGGTGGAATCTTCATGAATGGGATTCTTGCCCTACGGTGGCTGGGCACGGTGGCTCATGCCTGTAATCCCGGCACTTTGGGAGGCTGAGGCAGGAGGATAACTTTAGCACAGGAGTTTGAGACCAGCATGGGGAACATGGTGAAACCCCATCTCTACTGAAACTACAAAAATTAGCCAGGCATGGTGGCACATGCCTTAGCTCCCAGCTACTCGGAGGATGAGGCGGGAGGATCACTTGAGTCTGGGAGGTGGAGGTTGTGCCACTGCACTCCAACCTAGGTGACAGAGCCAAACCCTGCCAAAAAAAAAAAAAAAAAGAGAGACCTAAGAGGCCAGACGTTTCCTCTTCTACCATGTGAAGACATAGCATAAGGCAGTGTCTGTGAACCAGGATGCCGGCCCTCACCAGACACTGAACATGCTGGTGCCTGGATCTTGGACTTCCCAGCTCCCAGAACTGTGAGAATTGAATTTCTTGTGTTCATAAGCCACCCATTCTGTGGTATTTTGTTGTAGCAGTCCACACTGAGTAAGACAGCAGGTCTGAAGTCTGTAGGGTAGGCAGGCAGGAGGGGCAGGCTGGAAACTCCAGCAGCAGCTGAAGCGAAATTCTTTCTTTTCCCGGGAAACCCCCATTCTGCTTTTAAGGCCTTTCAACTGACTGAATGAGACCCACCTACATTATTGAGGATAATCTCCTTCACTTAAAGTCAACTGATTAGAGCAACAATAACAACAAAAAGGTAACTATGAGACGTGACGGATATGTTAATTTGCTTGACAGTAGTAATCATCTGATTATGTATATATATATATATATCAAAACATCATGTTGTATACCTTAAATATATACAACACAGTCAACTGATTAGAGACGTCAGTCACAGCTACAAAATCCTTCCACAGCGACATGTCTCGGTGTTTGATTGAGCAGCTGGGGTCTGTAGCACAGCCAGGTTGGCACATAAACAGACCGTCGCACTGCTAGTCCCCACCATGGCCCTGTGAGGTGGGTTCTGAGATTATCCCCATCCTGTAGAAAAGGATGAGGAGACTCGGAGAGGATAAGGAGCCCACCTGACTGAACAAACGGCCGAGGCACCTGAGCCAGGGCTGGGAACGCCCCTTCCTCACCCCCCGCACCACGTCCCATCCGACCTTGCTCAGGGAATGTCTTCACCTGCTATTATTAGCACCAAGCACGGCTCCAGGGACATGGCACAAAAAAGGAAAGTGCATCACAAAGTGGGTAACCATACCTGACCTTGTCCTAGGAAACAGAGAGTCGGGGAGGGAAGTCTTTGAAGATGAGAAGAGTTCAGTCAATGAAAGGGATAGGAACTAATTTATTCTCTCAAAAATATACTGAGGGCCAGGCGCGCTGGCTCATGCCTGTAATCCCAGCACTTTGGGAGGCCAAGGTAGGCGGATCACTTGAAGTCAACGTGGTGAAACCTTGTCTCTACTAAAAATACAAAAAGTTAGCTAGCTGGGTATGGTGGAGTGCACCTGTCAGGAGTTGGAGACCAGCCTGGCCAACATGGCAAAACCCCGTCTCTACTAAAAATATAAAAATCAGCCCAGCATGGCGGCGGGCACCTGTAATCCCAGCTACTCGGGAAGCTGAGGCAGGAGGATCGCTTGAACCTGGGAGGCAGAGGTTGCAGTGAGCTGAGATTGTGCCACTGTACTCCAACCTGGGCGACAAGAGTGAAACTCCATCTCAAAAAAAAAAAAAAAAATTACAATTTTAAAAAAGAATTAATTATTTTGGAAAGGCTTTGCATGAATAAGGCATGAATCTTTGTACACCCCTGAGCTTTCTAAGCATTGTGTTCAGTGGGCTTCAGGGCTTGACTCATGCCCTGCAAAGCCCCCTAGCAGAATGGAACGCTCTCAATGAATAAAGATAAAAGCCAATGATGGTGCTAGGTCAGCGAGGTCCTGGCCTGAAAAAGACAGCCCCCTCCAGTGGGATTTCTTAAACAGACTGTCTAATAAAGGTACCATTTGCAGAGGTGCGAGCAGGGCTAGGGATGTAGGGATGGAAAGGATCTCAGGTGCCAGCAATGGAAGGAAAGGGTTCCTGCCAGATTCTGCTGAGTCCTGGAGGAACGAGGGGAGGAACGGTGTGACCGAGGCCTTAGTGAGAACTGGGATCATGGAGGAGGGGCTGCTGATGGCATTGAGGCTCCCAAGGTGGGCAGCAGGCAGGGAGGAGAGGATCCTCCAGCCCCCTCCAGTATTCTGCCTGTGCCTCCCTTTGACCAAACCCACCTCGAAGTTGAAGGGCAAGGGAGCTTGCTGATGGGGTCAGTAGAGGTCAGCCTCATAGGCAGAGGGGATGGAGGAGGGATGGTGTGGTGGACTGAATAATGGCCCTCAGAGACATCAGTCCTAACGCCTGCACATAATACCTGTGCATGCTACCTGATAAGGAGAAAGGGTCATTGCAGATGTGATGAAGTTAAGGCTCTTGAGATGAGGAGATTACCCTGGTTTATCCAGCTGGTCCCTAAATGCAATCACAAGTGTCCTTTTCTTTCTTTTTTTGTTTTTTTGAAACAGGGTCTCACTCTGTCACCCAGACTGGAGTGCAATGGCAGGATCTCAGCTCACTGCACTGCAACCTCTGCCTGGGTTCAAACGATTCTCCAGCTTCAGCCTCCCGTGTAGCTGGGACTACAGGCACAAGCCACCAATGCCCAGCTAATATTTGTCTTTTTTGTAGAGACGGGGTTTCACCATGTTGGCCAGGCTGGTCTCGAACTCCTGGGCTCAAGCTCCCATCCCACTTAGGCCTCCCAAAGTGCTGGGATTACAGGCGTGAGCCACATCACCCAGCCCACAGGTATCCTTATAAGCGGGAGACAGGCCTGGCATGGTGGCTCATGCCAGTAATCTCAACACTTTGGGTGGCAGAGGCAGGAGGATTGCTTGAGCCTGGGAGGTCGAGGCTGCAGTGAGCTATGATCATGCCACTGCACTCCAGCCTGGGCAACAAAATGAGACCTTGTCTCTTAAAAAAAGGGTGGGGGGAGTAGTCAGAGAAAGATTTAACCACAGACAAAAGAGGGAAAGGCCACGTGAAGACAGAGGCAAAGAATGGAGCGTTCGGCCACAACCAGACCGTGAAGGACAAATCAGAGGGTGCGGAGCCACGCAGCCTGGGCTTGGAGGACCAGATCAGCTGCTATTTGGCTTGTGATTGTGGGCAAGAACTGCCACCCTGTGCCTGTCTCCTAACCTGGAGAGTGAAGAGAATAATGTTTCTCATTTTAGAACTCAGGATCCAGGCCACCAGCCTCCTCCCGTCCCAGGGCTCAGGACTCTTGGTGTGGGTTGTATGAGAATTCAATGAGTTATTCATATAGGTAAATGGCTTAGAACATAAATTCAATGAGTTATTCATACAGGTAAATGGCTTAGAACATAGTAAACGTTCAACAAAGGACAGCAATCAATACTGAGAGGTAGCAGCACAGGATTCAAGAGGGCAAGGGTCCTTTTTTTTTTTTTTTTGAGAAGGAGTTTCGCTCTCGTTGCCCAGGCTGGGGTGCAGTGGCGCAATCTCGGCTCACCACAACCTCTACCTCCCGGGTTCAAGCGATTCTTCTGCCTCAGCCTCCCGAATAGCTGGGATTACAGGCATGTACCACCATACCCAGCTAATTTTGTATTTTTAGTAGAGACAGGGTTTCTCCATGTTGGTCAGGCTGGTCTCCAACTCCCAATCTCAGGTGATCTGCCTGCCTTGGCCTCCCAATGTGCTGGGATTACAGGTGTGAGCCACCATGCCTGGCCTAATTTTTTGTATTTTTAGTAGAGACCAGGTTTCACTATGTTGGCCAGGCTGGTCTTGAACTCCTGACCTCAGGCGATCCACCCCCCACTCAGCCACCACACCCATCTTGGAAAGGGTCCTTTAAATGGGAAGTGGCCAACTTGGACCACTTACCTATTTCCTTTGTATTGGTGTTTAAAATACACATGGTGGCCGGGCATGGTGGCTCACGCCTGTCATCCCAGCACTTTGAGAGGCTAAAGTGGGAGGATGGCTTGAGCCCAGGAGTTCAAGACCAGCCTGGACAACACAGAGAGACTCCACCTTTAAAAAAATAAATAAATAAAATAGAATATTTGTTATTGGTAATGGCCACACAGGTTAAGTGTTATAGCTTGAAGGAAATATATATATAAGTTCAAACAAAAACATATATACAGATACACATTATATATGACATTTATACATGTATCTATAGAGAACACATATAGAACATATATATGTGTAAATACATATGTATAGAACATATACTAAGACTATAGCTACTGCAAATAGTGGAAATCTGTAACATTGCATGGGCACCAAATTAGTAAAAGCTAAACCATTGCTGAGAGGTAATATGTACATATAGATAAATATCTCACATAGATTAAATCTTTTTTTTTTTAAGATAGTTTCACTCTTGTTGCCCAGGCTGGAGTACAATGGCACGATCTCAGCTCACTGCAACCTCCGCCTCCCAGGTTCAAGTGATTCTCCTGCCTCAGCCTCCCAACTAGCTGGGATTACAGGCATGCACCATCACGCTCGGCTAACTTTTTGTATTTTTAGTAGAATTTGGGTTTCTCCATGTTGGTCAGGCTGGTCTGAACTCCCGAGCTCAGGTGATCCACCTGCCTCGGCCTCCCAAAGTGCTGAGATTACAGGCGTGAGCCACCGCGCCCAGCCGATTATAATCTTAAATCCTAAAACTGACCCTTCCCGGTAGATTCTATTTTCTTCATTTTATTTTTATTTTTTTGAGATGGAGTCTTGTTCCATAGCCCAGACTGGAGTGCAGTGGCGTGATGATGGTTCACTGCATCCTCAATCTTCCAGCTCAGGTGACCCTCCCATCTCTGCCTCCAGGGTAGCTGGGATTACAGGTGCACGTCACCATGCCTGGCTAATTTTTGTATTTCTTGTAGAGACAGGGTTTTGCCATGCTAATTTAAAAAAAAAATTGTAGAGATGGGGTCTCACTGTGTTGCCCAGGCTGGTCACAGCCTCCTGGGCTCAAGGCACCCTCCCACCTCGGCCTCCCAAATTGTGGAGATTACAGGCGTGAGCTCCTGCAACCAGCCTGCCAAGTTTTTTTGTTTTTTGGTTTTTTTTTGAGACATAGTTTCACTCCATCACCCAGGCTGGAGTGCAGTGGTGCAATCTTGGCTCACTGCAACCTCCGCCTCTTGGGTTCAAGTGATTCTCATGCCTCAGCCCCCTGAGTAACTGAGACTACAGACACGTGCCACCACCACCCCTCACCTGACTAATTTTTGTATTCTGATTAGAGATGAGGTTTTGCCATGTTGGCCAGGCTGGTCTCGACCTCCTGATCTCAAGTGATCTGCCAGCCTCTGCCTCTCAAAGTGCTGGGATTACGTGCGTGAACCACTGCACCCACCTGCTACTTTTTAAATTATTTGTAGAAACAGAGTCTCGCTATGATGCCCAGGCTGGTCTCAAACTCCTGGCCTCTAGTGATCCTCCTGCATTGGCCTCTCAAATTGTTGGGATTACAGGTGTGAGCCACTTTGGGCAGCTCTATTTTCTTTATTTTACAAACAAGTTTCCTAGAAGTGTTAATTAAGTAGCTTGTCTGAGGCTACCCCCCTAACAGGTGCCAGGGTTGGGATTCAGACTTCTCCAACTGGCACCAGAGCTGGAGCTTCTTGCACTGAACTGCCCCTTGCAATCCCCATCCTCTCCACATCTCTGTATGAGAGCTGAGACGAGAGGCAGAGCGTCGCCCATCTGTACCTCTGCTCGGAACCTGTGTGCAACAACTTGAAATTTTAACCCCTCTCCGGATGACTGTGAATAGTCCTGAAAGCCCTGAGAGTATTGATTTTAGGGTTAGAAATAAATGTTAGCAGCGGGCGCGGTGGCTCACACCTGTAATCCCAGCACTTTGGGAGGCTGAGGCAGGTGGATCATGAGGTCGGAAGATTGAGACCATCCTCGCTAACACAGTGAAACCCCATCTCTACTAAAAATACAAAAAGAAATTAGCTGGGTGTGGTGGCGGGCACCTGTAGTCCCAGCTACTTGGGAGGCTGAGGCAGGAGAATGGCATGAACCCAGGAGACACAGCTTGCAGTGAGCCAAGATCGGGCCACTGCACTCCAGCCTGGGCGACAGAGCAAGACTCCATCTCAAAATAAAATAAAATAAAAATTAAAAAAAAAAAACGAAAGAAATGTTAGCAAATAAGCAAATTTGTAAACACAGAATCTGGGAGTAATGCAGATAGACTATATCTCTGTCCATTCAACTACCATCCAGACCAAGACGTAGAATGTGCCCACTGCAGAAGGCTCCCTTCCACGTACCTCCTGCTGGATTGCCATGACATGTCTCCTCCCGGACTCTCCGCAACCGGAGTAATTACAATTCTCACATCTATTCCCATGGATCATTTTTGCCGGGTATAAGACTTCATATAAATGGAATCATACAGTATGTAATATCTTGTATCTGGCATTTTTCACTCCACATTACGCCTGTTTTAGCACATATCAATAGCTCATTCCATTTTATTAATGAATCGTATTCCATGGTATGAGTCTATATTAATTAATTTACACATTCATCTGTTGCTGGATATTTAGCTACCTTCAGTTTGAGACTTGCATAAATGAAGCTGCAGTGAACATTCATTTGCCAGTCTTTGTGGACATGTTGTTTTTATTTCTCATGGATAAATACCTGGGGTGAAATTGCTGGATCACAGGAATGCTCAGCTTTAGTAAACACTGACAAAACATTCCCCAAAGCAGTTGTGCCCATTTACAGTCCCCATAATGATACAAGAGAGTTCCAGGTGCTCCACATCCTCACCAGCACTTGTTATTGTCAATCCTTTTCATTTTAGTCATTCTGGCAGCAGAGTAAAAGTATCTTCTCATAGTTTTGATTTCATCTCTCTGATAACTGATGCTGAATTCTTTTTCATGTGATTATTATTACTATTATTTTTTGGTCTGGAGTCTTGCTCTTTCACCCAGGCTGGAGTGCAGTGGCACAATCTTGGCTCACTGCAGCCTCCGCCTCCCGGGTTCAAGCGATTCTCCTGCCTCAGCCTCTTGAGTTGCTGGGACTACAGGCACGTGCCACTACACCTGGCTAATTTTTGTATTTTTAGTAGAGATAGAGTTTCACCATGTTGGCCTGGCTGGTCTCAAACTCCTGACCTCAGGTGATCCAACCCCTTGGCCTTCCAAAATGCTGGAATGACAGGTGTGAGCCACTGCACCCAGCCTGAATATCCTTTTTTTTGTAAAGTGCTTGTTCATGTCTTTTGCCCATTTTAAAGATTGAGATGTCTCCTTTTTGTTGATTTGTGAGAGTTCTTTATATATTCTGGATATGAGTTTGTTATCAAGTGCACATATGGCAGATATCTTCTGTCATATTCTGAGGATATAGGAAGAGAACTAAAGTTTTCAGCTCACTGCAACCTCTGCCTCCTGGGTTCAAACGATTCTCCCCCCTCAGCCTCCCTAGTGGCTGGGATTACAGGTGTGCACCACCACACCTGGCTAATTTTTGTATCTTTAGTAGAGATGGAATTTCACCATGTTGGCCAGGCTGGTCTTGAGCTCCTGGCTTCAAGTGATCTGCCTGCCTTGGGCTCCCAAAGTGCTGGGTAGAGCTGCCAGGCCCTCAGCAGGTGCAACACCCTCCAAGAACCTCCATGTGTTCAGCTATCCAGAAGCTCTCTGAACCCAGTCCCTTTGGGTTTTTAAGGAGGCTTCATTACAGAGGCCTGGCTAATTAAAGCATTGGCCACTGGCGATGAACTTAACCTTCAGCCCCTCCCTCCTTCTGAGAAATTGGGAGGTGGGCTGAAAATCCCAACCCTATAATCCTGCCTTGACCTTTCTTGTGACCAGACCCTATCCTGAAGCTACCAGCCGTTAGTCAATTCATTAGCATACAGAAGACATCACTTTGGAGGTTCCATGCATTTAGGAGTTGTATGTCAAGAAAGGGGCAGGAGGAATGAAGACCAAATATATGTTTCACACTATCACACCATTCACCCCTGGTCTTTGGACATGGTTCCCTTATACCAAAAGAATATACAACCCAAAAGATACTGCCACATTACTAGAATCCCATTCAATCGTGACTAATTGGTTCAGTCCATCATATTGTATGAATGTCTCCCAGAGTGAGACCACTCAAGTTTGCAGCCTTCCATTCTATCTTGTCAGGTTCTAAAAGCAGGAGTGGTCTCTGCACACATATAGTTTCACCCTCTCAGGCATCTGGTATAACTGAACTAAGAGACAATGTCATCCCATGTTCTGAGCATCTTTCAAGGTGTTAACGTAATATTAGATTTCCTTCATTACATAACCCATTTATTCATTCCTTTACCTTCAGCTACCATTCTTCCTTCTCTTCATTTATATCCAAACTTTTCCACCTTTGCAAGGAACACTGTGCTTGTCTAGACTGCAAGCAGCATTACTAGTCTAGCAAGTACCTGCCCCCCCAGTCCACTGTCATTCAGACTGGGTAAGATTACACAGGTGCAGAACTAGTGGGCTGGTTTCACTACCAGACAATATAGCTGCATCCACTATTAGCCCCAGTTTTGCCATATAGGATGGAGGTACAATCTGCCTCTATCAGGCCTTTAGGGAATTCTGACAAAAAAAGAGATATGAAAAGATTTGTTAAAGGATGCAAAATTATAGCTAGATAGGAGGAATGAGTTCCAGTGTTCTATAGCACTGTAGGATGACTCCAGTTAACAATAATATATAGCTTCAAATAGCTGGAAGGGGGATAGTGAATGTTCCCAACACAAAGAAATGAAACATTTTTGAGATGATGGATATGCGAATTACCCTGATTTGATCACCATACATTGTGTGTATCGAAATATCACTATGTACCCTGTAAACATATACAATTATTATATGTCAAGTACAAAAAAGAATAACCAACAAACAAAATAACATAGCTGCATTTTTTTGCTTAGGAATCATCCCTACTTTCAGCACTTGTAGTTTCAAGACCTGGTTCTCGTCCTAGCGTTACTAACATGCCAGGGGTTTAGTCTAGTTCCCATTGCTAGATGCACAGAAAGCCAACCCCTGAGACAATAAGGGTTGCCGGGGAAGAAGATTTTAATCGGGTGCTGAAGCCAAGAAGAATGGGAAATCAGTCTCAAACTCACTTCTGACAGACTAAAACTGGGGGGTTTATATAGTGGTGAAGGAATGTAAAACAGGAATTAGGGAGGAGTAAGGAAGCAATCATGAGAAATGAGGGATTTAGTCTCTCATTGTCTGTGTGGTATAATCTGGTGAGTTTCAGTCCTTTGCCTGAAGGTCAGCTTCCAAAGGAAAGAACTCAAGTGAGACAAATGTAAATTTCAAGTTTCAACACCAAAAGGGTCACTTTCTAGGTTTATTCAAAAACTCAGCAGGTGAGATGGCTCACTCACACCTGTATTCCCAGCACTTCTGGAGGCCAAGGCAGGAGGATTGCTTGAGGCCAGGAGTTTGAGATCAGCCTGGCCAACATGGCGTGACCCTGTCTCTACAAAAAAAGTTTAAAACTTGCCAGGCATGCTGGCACGCATCTGTAGGATATGCAGGAAGCTAAAGTAGGAGGATCACTTGAGCCCAGGAGATGGAGTTTGAAATGAGCCAGGTTTGCACCACTGCACTCCAGCCTGGGTGACAGAGCCAGACCCTGCCTCAAAAAAACAAAACAGTAAATACCACTTCTATGGGACAATTGGGTTGGTTTTACTAGGACCACTGCATCAGGTAGGAGAAAAAAATTAGGTTATATCTGGAAGAAAGAAAAAAATATATAGTCATTATAGCAACTTGGCAAGAATTGCATAGCCACACCAGCATTCTCCCCACCCCCACTTTCCCAGGTCAACCAGAAAACAGGAAAGTCTAGTGGTGATGCTCCTGTAGTCCCATCAAGTTGAGTGTGAGCACACACTCAGGAGGGCATGTAAGTCAAATCTTCCTGTTTTTTTTTTTAATTTTTATTTTTATGGGTACATTAAAAAAATTATGGGTACATCCTTCATGCTTTTATCTCCCCTGTTTTAGACAAACAATGTTTTAATTGCTCATTCCACTTCTTGATCAAATTATTACCCAAAGGACAGCTCTCTGCCTATTGCTGGACATTATGGGCTAGACAGTGTGTTCCTTGGTCAGAAGAAATGATGGCAGCCTGTGCAAATGTATGTAATATATTCTGTTCTGATTCTTTTATAGCACTCTGAGCATCTGCATCTTCCACTGGATAAGCAAAGACCAGCCTAGAGTCAGCATCTATTCCTGTCAAGACCCATTTGTAGCCCCCCAGGGCTACCAGCATCAGCCTCACTTGCCAGCTGTGCTTGGGACCTTCCCACCAGGGAATCTGGCCCATAGCCATCTGCAGTTTCTGTCTCTCTTGCTGGCAGACAGAACTGTTCTTATTGGCATTATGTGCCTGAGAGGGTGCAATAGAAACATATTTAGATTCAGCCCATCTCTGCACTGCTGCAGTGCCCTCATATCCTCTCATTTCATGGACCCAGGTGGCCACCTTAAGTGAGCACACAGGGATATCTACTTGTCGATTTTAATCACCTTCCAAACTTGGAAGAGAGCTCTTCTGATGGGCATTGACATGTCCTACTTTAAGGACATCTCAAATTTCCAAAGGGCTGTGTGTGTCCCATATGGGCATCCCTTTAATAGGCTAGGTTTCCGTTATCCACCTGCTTGACTATATGGCCAAGCCATTGGCCACCGCCTGTGAGTCAGTAAAAACCCACACAGAGGGGCTTTTACCACTGTTCAATTCTTCAGCATGCAGTTCAGCTCACCAAACGGATTTGTTTCTATCTTCTTTGATCAGAATGGCACCCTTCTAAATAGGATGTGGTCTTTTCATCTTGGCACTGTCATCTGCACACCAAGCAGCTCTTTGTTGGTTAGTTGAGAGCTGTTTATAGGGCACTGTCCAAGTGGCAGTAGGATCCAGCTGCTCCCCATACGGTTCCAGAGTCAGTCCGAGGGAGAAAGAGGCTCCTTTTTCATTAGTATCTCCTCCTTGCATTCCCTAGGTAGCATGATCCTGTATAAATCATTTCTAATTTATTAGGGGACTCTTCTGGGCATTTTAATCTCCATTAGAGTGTTTTTCAACATAATCCCAGATATTATTGGTATTTCAGGCTTCAAGATGATTTTATGTCCTCAGTCATAGGGGTAGCTTGAATTAATATCCCATAGAAAGTAGTATTATGCTCTTCAAATTGAAATTCTCTAGTCCAGAGTCCCAGTAGTTGTCACTGGAAGGTGCTTATAGGCTGTTCCCATAGGCCCCAGTTTGGGTTCTATACAGGGCTCTGTCTCAGAGAATTTGTCCAAAGTATCACTCCATCTTCTATTCTACATTGTGTGGGCTCCAGAGATCTGACTGGTTCCTATTTAGCATGTCCAATTAATATTGATTAAAGGCAGATTTACATGGCTTTTGTTTTATAATGCTAGGTATGGGAAACATTTCCCAGTCTGATACAATATCTATCCCCATAATACAATCAGGTAAAATCACTTCAGAGAAAATGTGTTCGAATATACCAACTCTCCTATAAAGGTTTATCTTAATTCCACCAACCCTCACTTTCCTAACTGTAGCCTCTATTAGAAATTTATTAACGGGTTTTGGTTTTACAATGCTAGGTAGGAGAAGTATTCCCCAGCCGGATATGCTATGCACTCACATTAAACATTTAGGTAAAGGAGATGCAACTTCTTTACATGAAACTTGTTCAAGCATTCCAACTTTCATAAGTCTATCAACCCTTAAATTTTTATGTTCTCTCAATCTAATCCCAAGTCAGGACTTCACCAATGGATGTTGGTACCATAGTCAGTGGACCTCCCATATCAAGGAATCCCAAGAATTTCTCTTCACCATCCCTGATCATTTTGTCCACTTGTGTACATAAGGCTTTAGGTCCCCATCAGGGCATTGAGCAAAGGAACTCTTGCTTGTTGGTTAATCTGTATCTTGATTAAACTGCCAGACTATCACCCCAGAAAATTTCAGATCAGATGTCTTATTTTAATCTTTGCTTTCTGACTTTTAAAATTTCTCCAAACTAAGGTAAATATAGCAAACTTTTTTGGAACCTTTTAATGTTAGGGAACCAACAAGTACTCCCTTTGGCCCACCCAACCTTAAATAGTATTATATTAAGACTTTTGTTCTAACTCCATCAATTTCTATTTTACTCATCCCACTTCTGACACCAAATCTGAGGCTATAGGGAAGACAACCAAAGTGTTTTTTCTATTCTCTCTCTCAGCAATCAACACTTCTCTGTTGATTGGTGTCACCAAGAATTGTGTAGGGATTTCTCCCCACCAGCAACCAATTAATCAGTTCTGCAGTGGACACCAATTGGGTGTACTCCAATTCAATCCTCATACATCTACCTGGACTTCACAGCAGATCCCACAAGTTGAGGGCTTGGTCCCACAAGACTGTCCCCCACTTCCAATGCCAATTGTAGGCTCCAGGTTCTTTACCTGTGCTTCTGACTGACCAGCTATAAATTGGGGTTCCCATAGCACCTTTCTCTTCAATTAATTTTTTAGAGCAGCTCAAAGAACTTAGAAAAACACTCATGTTTACCAGTTTATTATAAAGGATATTACAAAGGATACAGGTGAAGAGACACACAGAGTGAGGTGCAGGGGAAGGAGAATGGAGTTGCCATGCCCTCTCCAGGCATGCCACCTTCCAGGAACCTCCGTGTGTTCAACTGTCCGGAAGCCCCCTAAACCCAGTCTTTTGGGGTTTTTTAATGGAACATTCATTACATAGGCATGATTTATTAAATCATTGCCCATTGGTGCTCCACTTAACTTTCACTCCCTCTCCCCTCCACAGAGGTCGGGAGATGAGCTGAAAGTCCCAATCATGCCTTGTTCTTTCCTGTGGCCAGCCCCCACACTGAAGCTACCTGGGGCTTGCCAGTGGAAGTACAGAGGGTGTTACGAAGACCAAATATATATTTCACAGTATCACACATTTATAGCTCTTGGGATGTAAAAAAATCCCCATGTCTCTTTTTCTTCACCTGTGAAATAGGGATAAAGATAAGTTCTGCCTCAGAAGGGTGTCATGATGCTTCAAGGAGATAATATGTACAAAGTGCTTAGAAAGATCCCTACACCGAGTAAGCACTCATATTGTTATGAGGCATGGGATGGGCCATTTCAGGAAGAGGGAGCTCCTGTTCTCATCCTAAGTCTGAACGGTCCGGAATTCAAAGAGGATCAATAAATGGCCTTTCACCAGGATCACAATGGATTTTGTAGAGTGGTGGGCTGGCCAGCTGATTCAGTGTTCACCATTGCTGTGCTGTAAATCCTCCCAATATGGCCAGTTTCAAGCTAATAATGGTTTAACACCTGGCTTGCACAATTTCTGAAAATTTAATAATCAGCTCTTTTGAGCCAGGGCAAGCCACCTCCAGAACACCATTAACTTTTGCATCACCCAGTTTTGTGAACGCAGGCGGGTCTCTTCCTCCCTCTGTATCTTACTTCCCTCCATCTCTCCAAACGGAGCTAAGCCATCCAACTCATTCATGCAGTACGTATTTATTTGAGTACGTACTACATGTCAGTCACTAGGTTGGGCTCTGGAAATCCAGCCTTGAACAAAAGCAGACCAAAACAGAAACAAAAAAACTCTGTGAAGCTTACATTCTGGAAGTGGGAGTAGGGGGAGAGCAACTAAAAATAACAGTGAAAGAAGAAAATCTGCCGGGCGCAGTGGCTCACGCCTGTAATCCCAGCATTTTGGGAGGCCAAGGCGGGCAGATCACCTGAGATCAGGAGTTCAAGACCAGCCTGACCAGCATGGAGAAACCCCATCTCTATTAAAAATACAAAATTAGCTGACTGTGATGGTGCATGTCTGTAATCCCAGCTACTCCGGAGGCTGAGGCAGGAGAATCACTTGAACCCAGGAGGCAGAGGTTGTGGTGAGCCGCGATCATGCCATTGCACTCTAGCCTGGGCAAGAAGAGCAAAACTCTGTCAAAAAAAAAAAAAAAGAAAGAAAGAAAGAAAAGAAAACGAAAAGGAAAAAGAAAATTGTTAGTGCTATGAAGAGGTATGACATAGAGTTATTGTGTTGGGAGTAGCAGCTACTTTGGAAACTATGATCAATGAAGGCTTCTTAAAGGGGAGAAGGTGAGCCTTAAATAAGAAAGAGTCATCTGCCAGTGTGGTAGGAAGCGCATTCCAGCAGAAAGAAAGGCAAGTACAAAGACCCTGGGGCTGGAATTGTTTGGTTTGTTTAAGGAATGGAAAGAAGGTCACAGCGGGCTGAGTGATTGAGGCAGGGAGTGGCCCCAGCTGGTCCAGGTGTTTAGTGGTGGTTGTTCTGAAGGTGGAGGCAAAGGCAGAGACCAAGAGAGTAGAGCATAGGCTGCTACAGTCAGAGTCCTACACGGAGAGGTGGTGAAAGCTCAGACCAGGATGGGAGAATAAGAAAAGGACAAAGCAGAGATTTGTTTTGGAGGCAGAGCCAGCGGTTCTTGCAGACAAATTGGATGTGAGTGGAGGGGGAAGGAATTGAGGGTGGATATGTTTCTGAGGCAGAGCAGCCCCTACTGGGTAACTTCAAAAGCTCCTGCCTTGAACTGCTACAGAAATAACGTAGGCTCAGAGATTATTTTGCTCCTGCCTATGCCAAGGGGACGGGAACAGGAGGGTGGAATACACCTAGTGAACAGATGCAAAGTGGAAAGGGGAGGGAGAAACTCACTACAGGTTTTTGAGGTGCTGGGTGGAGCCAGGAGCTGCTCCAAGATCTCTCATTCTTCTCAATAACCTTGGGCAATAGGGAATTTTCCACCTTGCAGGGGAAGACGCTGAGGTTCTGGGAAGAGAAATGGCTTGTCCAAGGTCACACAACCAAGTCAGTGAAAGAACAGGGAGCCAGAATGTTTTGCACCTAAACCCTGGATTTTGCACCTAAACCTCACCTGCTCCCCCAAGATAAGTCCCCCAATCCCTTCCCATTGCCTTATTATACTGGGGATGAGGGTTGGGGTGGAGGGAAAAAGCAAATTTCACTCCAAAAGTCAGTGTTTTCGTTATCCATGAAAATAGATGGAAAAGCTGAACTGTGGCCCACAGGAAGAGGGGCCTGGGGGCCTGGACTCCTGGGTCTGAGGGAGGAGGTGGCTGGGGGCCTGGACTCCCGGGTCTGAGGGAGGAGGAACTGGGGACCTGGACTCCCGGGTCTGAGGGAGGAGGGGCTGGGGGCCTGGACTCCCGGGTCTGAGGGAGGAGGGGCTGGGGGCCTGGACTCCCGGGTCTGAGGGAGGAGGGGCTGGGGGCCTGGACTCCCGGGTCTGAGGGAGGAGGGGCTGGGGACCTGGACTCCTGGGTCTGAGGGAGGAGGTGGCTGGGGGCCTGGACTCCTAGGTCTGAGGGAGGAGGGGCTGGGGGCCTGGACTCCTGGGTCTGAGGGAGGAGGGGCTGGGGGCCTGGACTCCTGGGTCTGAGGGAGGAGGGGCTGGGGGCCTGGACTCCTGGGTCTGAGGGAGGAGGGGCTGGGGGCCTGGACTCCTGGGTCTGAGGGAGGAGGTGGCTGGGGGCCTGGACTCCTGGGTCTGAGGGAGGAGGGGCTGGGGACCTGGACTCCTGGGTCTGAGAGAGGAGGGACTGGGGCTAGTCTCCTAGGTCCAAGGGAGGATGAGATTGGGACTTGAAGGAGGAGGGAGCTGGGTTTTAGGAAGTATCCCAGACTCCGTGTTCTGCGGATGTGGTGGAAAGACGTGGGGACGCCTGGGGCGGGAGGGGGTAGGGGCCGGGCCGCAGTAACAAAGGCCTCTCCCTCCAACAAGCAACCCCCCCTCGACCCCGCCTCCCCGGCCCCCCACCTCTCCTGATTGGCCGGTCTCCCTGCCCGTCAGCGCCGCCCCCCTCCCCGGGTCTGCAGCAGCTCCGGCCGCCTCGTCGCGCCCCCCCGGCCCCCTCCCCCCGCCCCCGCCGCCCCCCGGGCCGGTGCAGCCGCAGGCGGGGTCCCCCTCCCCCTCCCCCCTCTCCCCCCAGGCCTCGCGCGCCCCGGACCGGCCCCCCCTTTCCCCTCCCCCTCCGCGCCGCCTCTGCCGCGATGCCCCCCCCTGCGCCCGGGGCCCGGCTCCGGCTTCTCGCCGCCGCCGCCCTGGCCGGCTTGGCCGTCATCAGCCGAGGTACCGCAGCGCCGGGGGCGGGGGGCTCGGCAGGGACGCCAGGGTCTTGGGTGGGTCATTGGGGGATCAGGGGTGGGGGTCGAGGGCTGCATCCCTGGGCCGGCGAGGGGAGGCCCCGGGACGCCGAGGTCTGGGCCCGGGGGAGGGGTCTGCATCCCCTGGCTGGGCAGGGGGACCTCGGACGTGGGGGTCCGCGCCCCGGGGCAGGGGTCGGCGTCCTCTGGCCGGAGCCGGGCCTAGGGGCAGAGGTCTGCTTCCCGGAGCAGGCAAGAGGGTCGCAGACACCTAGCCCGGCCTGGGGGAGGGAGTCTGCGGCTCCTGATGAGGAGGGGGCAGACACTGGAGTCGGGGTCCCCGGGTCGGATCTCCGAACTGAGTTGGGGTGGGGACAGGGGATAACGCCCTGTCAGGGGTGTTCATCCGTGCGTGGAGAGGGTCCCTGAAGAGGTCCTTGCCGGGGGCTGGGGTAGGCATCTCGGGACAGAGGTCAGGAGATGGATGTCTTCCCAGGGTCAGTAAGAGGAGGGGACAAGGGTGTCCCCAGACCTAGTCCCAGGGTCAGGAAAAGAGGGGAAGGGTCTGAAATCCCCCAGCAGGGTCATCTAGGTTGAGAGAAAGTGTTGGTACTTGGGGAGGTTGCAGTTATGTGGGGGAGAAGGGAGCTGGAGATACAGGAAGTTGGGGTGCTGGGCTGGGGTATTGGATTCTGAAGCTCTGATGGAACGTCTAGGTTCCTGGGGCTGGACAGTGGAAGAGCAATGGACATGGGCGGAGGAAGAACAGAGGGAAGGGAAGGGTTAAAGCAGGGTTGAAGGGTTAACCCCGGCCCTCCCAGCTGGGGAGAGGGCCAGGGGCAGGTTTCTGCACTGAGGTTAGGTAGCTGGACCTTGAGTCTCCCCAGTAGGGCCTGGCAGGCAGGGGGTGGTCTAGGAGATTCCTAGATTCCCCCCTAAGAAAAGGGAGGAGAGTGCAAGGAGGCAGGAGGCTGGAGGGTGGGTGCTCAGGAGGGCAGGGAGCTGGGTTAATTCAGACTTTCTGGAGGATTCCCCCAGGCCCTCCCCTGAACAAAGAGTCCCAGGGATAATCAAGAACCCCGACAGAGTCCCCAAGAGTCTCAGGGAGGCTGCCCACATAGACCAAGTCTGGCACAGAAACCCCGTCACAGCGTCCCACCCGAAGCAGCACCTGCAGACACCAGTCACACAAACACAGCCCCATCCACGCAGGACGCAGGGACCTGGTGGGCCAGAGCCTCAGTCCCTTGCTAGTCCTCCCCCCGCCTCCCACCTAACCAGTCTGAATCACCCTCTAACTTTCTGACCACCTGTCTCTGTCTCTGTCATGCATCTCTTTAGGTCTTTGTGTCTCTGCCATTTCTGGAGGTTCCCATCCCTTCCCATCGCTGTTATCCGCTGCTGACTTTCCACCTGCCTCTGTCTCTGGGTCATTGTCTCTCCATCCCTGCTGCTGACAGCACAGTTCCACATCTGTCCCTCTCTGCTTTGCAGACTGTTGCCCATTGCATGACTCAGTGTCTCGATTCTTGCTTGCTTCCTCACTTATGCCTTAATCCTCATTAACTTCTCTCATTTCCTTCTCTCATTCATTTCCTTCATTCTGACCTACGTTTCTCTTTCTTCTTTCTCTTTCTTCCTTCCTTCCTTCCTTCCTTTCTTTCTTCTTTCTCTTTCTCTCTCTCCCTTCCTTCCTTCCTTCCTTCCTTTCTTTCTTTTCCTTCTTTCTTCTCTCTCTTTCTTTCTTTTTCTTGTTTTTTTGAGACAGGGTCTCACTTTCTCACCTAGGCTGGAGTGGAGTGGTGCAAGCATACACAGCTCACTGCAGCCTCAATTTCCCTGCCTCAAGCGATCCTGCCACCTCAGCCTCTGGAGTAGCTGGGACCACAGATGCACACCACCACTCCTGGCTAATTTTTAATTTTTTTTTTTTTTTTTGTAGAGATGGGGGTCTCACTATGTTGCCCAGACTAGTCTCAAATTCCTGGGCTCAAGTGATCCTCCCACCTGGGCCTCTCAAAGTGCTGGGATTACAGGTGTGAGCCACTGCACCAGCCACCTCTTCTTTCTTTCTCTCCTTGTCCTTATCTCGTCTTCTTCTTCCTCCTCTTCTTTCCCCGCTCCTTGTACCCTTTTGACCTTTCCCCTACTTTCCTGTTTCTTCTCTCCCTCCCCTTCTCTCTCTCGCTCTAACTTTCCATTTTTCACATTCACTACTTTTTTTTTTTTGAGACAGAGTTTCGCTCCTGTTGCCCAGGCTGGAGTGTAGTGGCATGATCTCAGCTCACTGCAACCTCTGCTTCCCGGGTTCAAGTGATTCTCCTGCCTCAGCCTCACAAGTAGCTGGGACTACAGGTGTGTGCCAGCACGCTGGGCTAATTTTTGTACTTTTAGTAGATACAGGGTTTCATCATGTTGGCCAGGCTGGTTTCGAACTCCTGACCTCAGGTGATCTGCCCATCTTGTCCTCCCAAAGTGCTGGGATTACAGGCATGAGCCACTGTCTGGCCCCCACATTCATTCTTAAAGTCCCCATAAATCATTATGGGGCCAGACTGGGGCAGGAAGCTGTGGCAGAGCCAGGACGTGGCTTGTGACCCTGGTCAAGTCTTTTCCCACCTCTGGTCTTAGGTTCCCCATTTGAGAACTGGGGACGAGAGGGCATGGGGTGGGGTCGAGATAGAACGAGATGCCAGAAAGACACCCCCACCCACCCATGGACAGTTTGAGCTGTCTGGGAAAAAAAAGCTCATGGCAAGATATGCAAACTAGCATCTTCTCTCTTCTTTTATTCATGATCTTGTCCAAGTTGCAAGAGGAATACACTGCAAAACAGTTCACCTCTGATAAGGGCAAACCCCACTGTGCTCCTGCCCTGCCACCACTCTCACAACCACTGTCTTGAGAGAACCGGTCTGTGGCTGGAGCGCATCCTTCCATAGCTTTCTCTCACTTCTACAGACTTAGACATGACACACAGAGGACAACATAAGTGATGGATTGGTTGGTTTGTTGATTTTTTTTTCCCCAAAATAGAAACAAAATAAGCCCATTTCTCTGCAATCGGCCTTTTCCCACTTAACCATACCTCCCTTACATCCATAAATATTCATCTATCTTCAATTATTTTCTAAATCTTTTATGCCAACACACACGCACCCCCTCACATATACATATTTATTTACAAAAGCAGCTACATTATGGCATTTAGAACAATTCAACACAATCAAATGGCAGTTTCTGCAGCAGCAAATGAGGTGGGTGGTTCCTTTGCTTCTGGGGCAACTAGCAGAGTGATGATGGTCAGAAGGGGGCAGGAGCCCCAGATTTGAGTCCCAGCACTGCCCCTGACCAGCTAGCTCTCCCCAGGACCTCTGAGCTCCGGGTTCATCTGGCTTGTGGGCTGTGCTTGGTTGTTGGTTCATATAGCAAATGCTCATGGGGACCAGGGCCGCTATTCTAGACACTGGATATATACCTATGGCAGTGAGTGAACCAGGCAGTCACTGTCCTCACAGAGCTTAGATTGTAGTGGGATGGAGAGAGATCAAAAACCAAAACCTAAAAACAAATAAAAGGTAATTTCAGAGAGTGATGAGTAATGTAAAGAAGATAAAAGTGACTTGGCCTTTGAAGCTCAAGTGGCTGAGGAAACCATCTCTGAGCAGAGGAGAGTGGAGTTAAGACCTGAAGGAAGAGGGGAAGTCAACCTTTATTATTATTTTTTTTTTGAGACAGAGTTTCGCTCTGTCGCCCAGGCTGGAGTGCAGTGGCGCTATCTCAGCTCACTGCAAGCTCCGCCTCCTGGGTTCACACCATTCTCCTGCCTCAGCCTCCCAAGTAGCTGGGACTACAGGCGCCCACCACCACGCCTGGCTAAGTTTTTGTATTTTTAGTAGAGACGGGGTTTCACCGTGTTAGCCAGGATGGTCTTGACCTCTTGACCTTGTGATCCGCCCGCCTCGGCCTCCCAAAGTGCTGGGATTACAGGTGTGAGCCACCGCGCCCCGCCGGAAGTCAACCTTTCAAAGTTGACAGCAGAGGTAAAGACCTTGAGGTGGGACCAACAGAAAGGAGGGTCAAGCTGGGCGCAGTGGCTCACACCTGTAATCCCAGCACTTCAGGAAGCCAAGGCAGGTGAATCACCTGAGCTCAGGAGTTGAAGACTAGCCTGGGCAGCATGGGGAAACCCCATATCTACAAAAAAAAAAGCCAGGCGTGGTGGCACGCACCAGTAGTCCCAGCTACTCGGGAGGCTGAGGCAGGAGAATCGCTTGAGCCTGGGAGGTGGAGGTTGCAGTGAGCCAAGATGGTGCCACTGCATTCCAGCCTGGGTGACACAGCGGTACCCTGTCTCAAAAAAAAAAAAAAAAAAAAAGAAAGGGAAAGAAAAGGTGTGTCTAGTTTCAGGATTCTTGGCACAGTGTCTGGACTCCCCTGGTGTCGGTGACGCTAATGCCCTCAGATTTTTTCTTTTTTTTTCTTTGTTTTTCTTTTCTTTTCTTTTTTTTAAGATGGAGTCTTGCTGTGTCACCCAGGCTGGAGTGCAGTGGCACAATCTCGGCTCACTGCAACCTCTGCATCCTGGGTTCAAGCAATTCTCCTGCCTCAGCCTCCCGAGTAGCTGGGACTACAAGCACACGCCACCATGCCCGGCTAATTTTTGTGTTTTTAGTAGAGACAGGGTTTCACCATATTGGTCAGGCTAGTCTCGAACTCCTGACCTCAGGCAGTCCATCCGCCTTGGCCTCCCAAAGTGCTGGCATTACAGGCATGAGCCACCATGCCCAGCCAACCTTCAGAACTCTGAGGTCAGCAAAGGGAGGAGGACCCTCCTGGGGACTCCTGGGTGCCAGACATAACAGGCCCAGCCCCTTCTCACAGCCTTTCCCAGCCAGAGCCGCACCCCCTCCTCCCTGCCCCAGTCTCATGCCCCGCCCCTCCACTCCCTACCTCCCAGGTTTCCCATCTGTTTCTTCTGAGACTGTGGAATCAGAGTGTCACCCCCGCGACCCCTGCCAACCATTGCAGGGTCCCAGCTTTGCCTAAGCTCCTTGGCAGGGCGGCAGAAGATTCTCACCCCCAACCCAAGGTCACTCAGCTTGTTGGGGTTCTCTTTCTGTCTTAAGAAAAGTCACCTGCCTACCACCTTCATTCCCAAGTTTATCAAACAGGTGTGAGACCTGTGCATCTGGACCGTAAATCCCACAAGGGCAGGGACCAAGTGAGCCCTCTGATCACCTCTAGACACCTCCCTTGCCACAGGCCGGTGCCTGCCACATAATCACCCTAACAGCCAGCTCACGGACAGCTGTTTGCAAGCACTTAACTGGCAGGCACTGTACTAGAACCTTTACTTGGATTACCTCTTGTAATCCTCCCCACAACCCAGTGAGGAAGGCATGATTATCATTTCCATTTCAGGTGGGGAAATTGAGTCCCAGAGAGGTGAAGTAACTTGTGTGGCTCAGCAGCAGAGCTGGAACTTGAACCCAGCTGCCTGGCAGCCACACTGCGTTCCCTGGGCCCCCTGGTTATGCAGAGTTGGCTTTATCAGTAGATGCTTACCAGGGTGTCTACCCGGGAGTCAGTGACTCAGAGCAATTGACAGCCCAGATACAGCCCTGCCCCCCTACCCGCTCCCCTGAGCAGAGCATCTAGGGAGACCTATGCCAAGCCAGGGATAGCAATAGATGGTTCCTAAAAAAGAAGGTGCTGTTAGGAACCGCTAGCATTTATTGGGTTCTTTCCGAATGCCAACAGCTGAGCTAAATACTTCTGCTTGTATAGTCTCACGGAATCCCTCACAGAAACCCTTGCAGGGAAGAACTACTATTTTTCACCTTGTACAGTTGGAGAAACTGAAGCTCACACTGGCCAGGAGTGGGGGTCATCCAGCTAGGAAGTGGTGGGACAGACATTTGATCTTCCAACCCAAGCTCCTCAGGGATTTATTATCTGGTCTCTGAGGACCATCCATGCCCTTTCCACAAACACTTCCCAGTTCTGAGATTGGCTAGACCCTGGGGGGACACAGCTAAGATTCAAGCCATCACAAAGCTCCTCATCACTGTCTCAGCTAAGTCAAACAGTGCCCAGAAGAAGGAGTGGGGGCTCTGCCTTGAACAGTCAGAAAGGTCCTCCTGGGGCAAGGGACATTTGCACTGGGGTCCTGAAGAATGAGTAGGAGTTCAAGAGTTGAAGAGTGTTGCAGGCATCCATTTATATTCATCCATTCAACAAATATTTCCCAAGGCCTCTGGTGGGCCAGGCCCAGTGTTGGGAGATGCTGGGGACACAAACTTGAGTCAGAACCAAGCTTTACCCCCAAGAAACTTCTAGTCTGATAGGGAGGCCAGATACAGACAGTCATCAGAGTGCAATGGACAAAGTCCTGAGGCACCCGGAGTCCTGCCTTCCCTGCAGGGTCCACTTCCCACCCCACTGACCAGATAATAAAGCCCTGACCAGGCACTCTGGCTCACGCCTGTAATACCAACATTTTGAGAGGCTGAGGTGGGAGGATAGCTTGAGCCCAGGAGTTCGAAACCAGCCTGGGCAACATGGCAAGACCTCATCTCTTAAAAAAAAAAAAAAGTAGCCAGGTGTGGTGGTGCATGCCAATAGTCCCAGCTACTCGGGAGGCTGAGGTGGGAGGATTGCTTTTGCTGGGGAGGTTGAGGCTGCAGTGAGCCATGATCATGCCACTGCATTCCAGTCTGGGCAACAGAGCGAGACTCTGTCTCAAAATAAAAATAGAAATAAAAAATAAAGCCCCAAGAAGCCTGGAGTGGTGTATGGGCTCAACTCATGGGGGCAGCACCTGCTTCAATCAGTTGCTGAGTTCAGGAGCCCTGAAGCCCCTGAACCTTAGGGTAGGCACCTTGGACAGCTCCCTCTTCCCCCCACTTCTTGGTTCCTGTAGGACAGTGGCTCTCAACGGAGAAGTGGGGATGTGATTTTGCCCCTTATGGGGCATCTGACATTGTCTGGAGGCATTTGTGGTGGAGTAGGGGGTGCTATTGGCATCAAGTGGATCCAGATCAGAAGCGAGATGCTGCCAGTCTCCTATGTTGCATAGGACAGTCTGGGCCCAAATGTCAGCCATGCTGAGGTTTAGGAACCCTGGCCCAGAAGGTGTGTCAGCAGGAGCATAGCAAATCCTGTGTGTCTGGGGGATCGGGCAGGGCACGTGCCTGTCTGTCTTCACCAGCCTGGGAAGGGATCTTGGTGCGTACATGTGACTCTTTGGCAGCACTGAATGTAGCACTACCTGTCGTTCGGTCCAGGTTTTTGTTGGTGACTTTCCAATTCCCTGCGTGTGCATATGTGTGTGTGTGTGCGTCCAGCCACGTGTGATCTGATCACAGGAGACAACATGACCTGATTCTCGGCCCAGCGTGGCCCCTTTGTGCTTGAGGGGATGTGACAGTGTCGCTGTCTTGTTACACGGGTTGTAGCTTTGTGTGCGTCTGACCCAGGGCCTTCCAAAGTGCAAAGTTGGGAATCGTGGTGCTCGCACCAGTAGTGTCTGTGTAACCAGTTAGGTTAGTAAGCGTGTGTGTGTGTCTGTCTGTCTTCACCATCCTGGGAAGGGATGTAATTGTGTGTGGACTTTGCAGCCATGTGTGGGGCTTGTTGATGTCGATAGAACCATGTGGGAACTATTGTATATGATGGGGTGACTCAGGGTGCTGCAGTTGCTTGGCCTGAATGTGACTATATGAGCGCTCCTGGGACAGATCCTCCTTTCCAACTGACTTGCTGCTGGGTGCCTATGCAGAGCTGGGTGTGTCAGCATCACTGTATATACACACCTGTCCCTTTGAGCGGGTCCACAGCCATGCGTGTGACTGAGAGGGTGGGACTGTCTCCGGTGTTTGTATGCGTGTGACTGTATGTGTTTGTGTGTGTGTATGGGTGTAGCTGGAGCTGTTTGTGTCTGTATGACTGTGTGTGTACCTCTCTGTCTGGGTAAGGACACAGCAAGTGTGGGGACTATTTCTAGGCCTGGAGAGGTCTCCGTGCCTTGTCCAAGCCTGTGTGTGTGTGTGTGCACGCGTGTGCACACGTGTGTCCATCATCCATCCCCGAGCTGTCTCTTGTTGCTCCCAGGGCTGTATGTAGCAGTGTCCACTGTGTTTAGCTCAGGGAGGGTGAGCCCCCTCTCTCCATTCTCTTCAAATCCCAGCGGTGACTCTGGCATGAGGGGGCCCAGGGTGAGGGGCTGCAGGGCCCAGCCCCAAGCCCCAGAGCCTGGCCAACCCACTGCACCTGGCTCCGTCCTGGCCCCATCCTGTGGGGCTGCTGATGGAGAGGGCCCCCGGGAGTCATTGGGGCAGCACGGGCCATTAATTCATTAGATTAATTAGCTCTTCGCCTGGGCTGGGGGCAGGGCAGCCCCGCGCAGGCCCCTCCCGCTCCAGGAGTCCAAGGTCATCCAGCCGGCCTTCCTCCCTCTCCGCCTGGTGCCGGCTCCACCACCTCCGCATGCCCAGCCCCCACTCCCTGGCCCTGGTCCAGCCCGCTGGCCACGGTCTACAGAGAGATGACTGCGTGGGGGTGATGGGGCCTGCCTGCTGTGCTGAAGTGTGCGAGTGGACATGGGCTCACACCTGCAAGCATGCTCTGGCGAGCTTGAGCACACAGTGTGCCTGTGTAGATGGGTGTGTCTGCGAAGGTTCGTGTGTGTGAGGGTGTATTTGTGCATCTGTGACAGATGTGTGTCTGAGAATGTACACATGTGGATCTCTGTGCGCACGTGTTCATATCTGTGTGTCTGCATGTCTGCGTACACATATGTGTTATCTACATGCATCTGGTTTTATGTGTATGTCTTCAGTACATTTCTGAGTTAACGTACGTGTGCATCTGTGTACTTGTGGGCCTGTGTGTATATATTTGTGTGTATTCATGTATATATGTGTGTTTCTGTGTGTATGCATATATACTATGCACTCATCTGCGCATAGGTACATGTGTGTCTGTATAGTGTACCTATGAATATTTGTGTGCCCATGTACATGTGTATTTGTGTGTATGTATGTGTGTATACATGTATCTGTGCATATGTATTCTGTGGACGCAAGTATCTGTGTGTTGATGTACCTGTGTACATGTCTGTGTGTGTAGACTGTGTGTGGATGTGTGTACATATCTCTGCATATGTATATGTATCTATGGTAATTGTTGGGGTCTTTTTTGAGACCAAGTTTCGCTCTTGTTGCCCAGGCTGGAGCGCAATGGCGTGATCTTGGCTCACTGTAACCTCTGCCTGCCGGTTTCAAGCGATTCTCCTGCCTTAGCCACCCAAGTAGCTGGGATTACAGGCATCCTCCACCAAGCCCGGATAGTATTTTGTATTTTTGGTATAGATGGGGTTTCACCTTGTTGGCCAGGCTGGTCTTGAACTCCTGGTATCAGGTGATCCTCCCACCTCGGCCTCCCAAAATGCTGAGATTACAGGTGTGAGCCACCACACCTGGCCATATCTATGTAATTGTTAATCTGCTCATATTGGTATGTGTGTTGCTGTACTCTGTATCTGTGAATGTATGTTCTGTGTACACAGGTATCTGTGTCTGTGTATATGTCTTATGTGTACATGTGTCTGCATGTATATGTTTGTACATATGTCTCTGTATAGACGTCTGTGTACACATGCATCTGTGTGTATCTGTATGTGTGTGTTTGTGTGCTACGATTGTCTCTGCATCTCTGGAGGTGTGTAGGTTTGTGTGTCCATGGGCACCTACCCATCTGAGTCTGTGAGTCTGTGTGGGCTCATGGGGAGATACATGTTGCATGTGTCTGCTCTGATTGTGTCTCCTGTGGGTGTATCTCCGAAAACATCAGTGCATGTGTGTGGCAGCGGGTGCAGGAGACGTCTGTGTCCGCAAGGACGTGCGTGTGCACATGTGTAGTGCATGTGTGTGGCAGTGGATGCAGGAGACGTCTGTGACCGCAAGGACATGCGTGTGCACATGTGTGCAAGTGCTACCATGCCCGGGCCTTGCCTGAGCTGCCAAGGCTGAGCCATCCCCACCTTCTACAGGGCTGCTCTCCCAGAGCCTGGAGTTCAACTCTCCTGCCGACAACTACACAGTGTGTGAAGGTGACAACGCCACCCTCAGGTACCTCCCTCGGTGGATGGGGACTCAGATCTCATGGAGCCATGCGGTCCTGCCCCTTCACCTTCGGAGCTTCACCTTCCTGGGTGGGGATCCTGGTTACGGGCACAGCCTGGGATGGGAAGACTTGGGCTCCACATTCCCCCTCAGTAGCAACACAACTATGAGCTGGCTCCCCCTCGGCTTCAGTGTCCCCATCTGTCAAAGGGGTGGAGAGAGGGGGGCAGAGGCACACACAGAGAGAGGGACAGAGACCCAGAGAGAGAGCGAGAAAGAGACCCAGAGAGCAACTCAGAGAGAAGGGGACAGGCATCCAGCAGAAAGGGACAGGGTTACTGTTTCCCCAGGTCTCCACCTCTCCTCACCCAGGTCTCTGTTCCCTCCTCTCTCCACGCCTCTCTCTCTCTTGCTTGCTCTCTCTCTCTCTGTTTTTGGGTCTCTGTCCCCCTCTTTCTGGGTCTGTCTCTGGGTCTCTGTCCTTCTCTGTGTGTGTGTCTCTGTCCCTCTCTGTTGGATCTCTGTCCCCTTCTCTCTGAGTCTCTCTCTGGGTCTCTTTCTCTCTCTCTCTCTGGGTCTCTGCCCCTCTCTCTCTCTGTGTGTGTCTCTGCCCCCCCCCCGGGTCTTTGTACCTCTCTGTGTGTCTCTGTCCCCCTCTCTCTGGGTCTCTGTCCCCCGTCTCTGGGTCTCTGTCCCACTCTGTCTCTGGGTCTCTGTCCCCCTCTCTCTCTGGGTCTCTGTCTCCCTCTCTCTCTGGGTCTCTGTCCCCCTCTCTCTGGGTCTTTGTCCCCCTCTCTCTGGGTCTCTGTCCCTCTCTCTGGGTCTCTGTCCCACTCTCTGGGTCTCTGTCCCTCTCTCTAGGTCTCTTTCTCTTTCCTTCTGCATCTCTATTCCTCTCTCCCAGATTCTCTGTTCTCCCCTTTTTGTGTCTTTGACACACACGATCACTCAGTAACCACGAGCTATTGTTCCGTTCTGCACTTGGGCTCACAGCTTTCCCTCCCTGAGGCTCAGCTTACCCCCAGCTTATGGTGGACACAGCAGCATCCGCCTCACAGGGCTGTGGTGGGACCTGGAGATGCGGTGGTCTCCTTCTCCCACCCGCCTCCCCGGTGGGGGAAGGCTGAGGCTGGGTGAGTGGAGAAAAACCTTCCCACTTTCACTCTCCCTGCAGCTGCTTCATCGACGAGCATGTGACCCGCGTGGCCTGGCTGAACCGCTCCAACATCTTGTACGCCGGCAATGACCGCTGGACCAGCGACCCTCGGGTGCGGCTGCTCATCAACACCCCCGAGG
Organism: Pongo pygmaeus; assembly: GCF_028885625.2. Classification (NCBI taxonomy): domain Eukaryota; kingdom Metazoa; phylum Chordata; class Mammalia; order Primates; family Hominidae; genus Pongo; species Pongo pygmaeus. Next base: position 57,458,727 of record NC_072393.2, read on the forward strand.
AGTTCTCCATCCTCATCACCGAGGTGGGGCTCGGCGACGAGGGCCTCTACACCTGCTCCTTCCAGACCCGCCACCAGCCGTACACCACTCAGGTCTACCTCATTGTCCACGGTGAGCCCTTGGCCGGGGCCTGGCTGGATGGAGGGGTTGAGAGTGTGGGGGAGACGAGGCATGATGACAGATACCACATGTTCCCCAACCCCGGGGATACATAGCAAGAAAGACGGACACAGCCTTGCCCTTGGGGATTTCAGCCCAGCAGAAGGGGGCCAGTTACACAGTGACACATCAGCATGATCACTTCTAGGGCAGGAGAGCTACAGGGATGAGGGGGTGCTTGGGGGAAGACCACGTTCATTTGTTCAGCCCCACTCCTGGAGGGCCTACTCTGTGTGAGCATTGATCTAGGCACTGGGGCTACAGAACAAGGCAGGCTGTCCCCACACCTTGGGAGCTGATTTTCTGAGGAGAGGCTCAGAGAGGACTTCCCAGACGTGACGTCTGAGCTGACGCCTTTGGCTGGGCACAGGGCTAAGACCAGAAAAGAAACAGTGTGTGCAGGGCCAGGTGAGAAAATGAGCCAAGTGTGCAAAGGGAAGTCCCATGAGGCTGCAAGCGCCAGATCCAGAGCAGGAGAGATGGGGCTGGAGAGCTCCACAGTGAGGCGAGAGGCAGAGGGCATCCGAAATGGTGGAGGGCAGGGAGCATCCGGAGAGACGGGACCTGGAGACAGAGAGAATCCAGGGGAATCCTGGCGAGCTCCAATTCTGGAGTCAGAATGCCTGGGTTCCAACCTCAGTGCCACCGTCCACCAGCCCAGGGACCCTAAGCAGGGGAGAGGCCCGGGACTCCTTTGCAAAATGGGGATGGTGCTATCATATGTCAAATCCCAGACGTCGTCAATTGGAAGAGCTACTTTTATTTTATGCCCTACTAGAAAAGAAAAAACAAAAACACTGCCAGTAATACCCTGGCATCCTATCTCGAGGGCCATCCTGCTTGGAGAAATGTTCAAATGGGAGAGGGGGGTGGAAAGCACAGATATGACTTAGAATTGATGAAATACAGTAACATCCACCCCAGAGGCTGGTAGTGAGCATCTAATCAGCGGATTTGGGTAAAGCACTTAGAATAGAATCTGTTACACAGAAAGTCCCATGTGGGTATTTGTTAAATAAATTAATTTAAAATAATAATAAATACAAATAGAGACAGGGAGAGGAATTCAGACCCCAAGATGGAGAAACCAAGTTAGCATGAAGGTGGAGAGAGAACAGAGGCAAGATCAGCAATTAGACAAGAAGATGCCAGGCCCAGACAGAGGTTTCAGAGAAAAGGGCAGAGACTCCTGGGTCTGAGGGAGAAGGGGCTGGGGTACTGGACTCTTGGGTCTGAGGGAAGAGGAGCTGGGGGTCTGAACTCCCGGGTCTGAGGGAGGAGAAGCTCTAGGTCTGGACTCCTGGGTCTGAGGGAGGATGGGGCTGGGGGTCTGGACTCCTGGGTCTGAGGGAGGATGGGGCTGGGGGCCTGGACTTCTGGGTCTGAGGGAAGATGGGGCTGGGGGCCTGGACTCCTAGGGCTGAGGGAGGAGGGGCTGGGGGCCTGGACTCCTGGATCTGAAGGAGGAAGGGCTGGGGGCCTGGATTACTGGGCATCCATATTCAGCCTCTCCCGCTGCCCGCAGTCCCTGCCCGCATCGTGAACATCTCGTCGCCTGTGACGGTGAATGAGGGGGGCAATGTGAACCTGCTTTGCCTGGCCGTAGGGCGGCCGGAGCCCACGGTCACCTGGAGACAGCTCCGAGGTGAGGACCCCATCCCAGGTCAAAAGCCCCGTCCCCCACTGCGCAGTCTGGGCCCTTCCATTCCCCATATCCCTAGCTAGTTTCCCGAGCCCCCTTCTCCCTGGCCCCTTGGCTTCCGCTCCCACTCTGCTTCCAGTTATTTCATCCGCAGACCACAGACCCCAGACCTAAGAGGCGTCACCACTGGCTTTCCACCTGCCGTCCTAGGCCTGGGCCACTGCTTCTGCATCACTTGCCAAACCCCAGCCTGCTCCACTTCCCCAACCCCAACGTCCCAGATGTCTCCCCACACGCTCACAGCATTCTCCTGGGCTAAGATCCCCTGCCACTAGGTGCCCTAAGCCAGGCTGCACCAGCGGTCCTGCGTACATCTCTGCCTCTCTTCTGCTGGACACTGTAGCCCAGCGGGCCTCACGGTGTGGACCCCAGACCCGAAGCATCAGCATCCCTTGGGAACTTGCCAGGAATGCACTTTCCCAGGCTCCAACCAAGACCTGCTAAATCCAAAGCTCCCTCCCGCTCCACAAGCCCCAAGAACCAGTGCTCAAGGCTACCCACAAACAGCACCAGAGTGCCCATATATGACAGTCCAGGTCCTAGACATCACCCACCAGCCCTTTTGTGTGGATCTCCACCACCAGATCCCAGATCCCTGGATCCTCATTCTCAGGGTCTTTGAAGACCCATGGTGCCAATCACTAGATCCCATTCCCTGAATCCCTGGATTTTACCCCACTGGGTCATCTGAGCCCCATGATCCTGGTCTTGAGATCTGGGATCTCTGGATGCCCTAAGTCCCAGAGGGTCTTCTGAGACTGCTGCTGTGTTATGAGACCCCCATATACTTGGATTGCTGACCCCAGTCACCAGATCCTGATTCCCTAGACCCCATGAATCAGATCCCAGAACGAGGGATCCTGCCCCACTGGTCCCATATTTGCTAGATCCTTCTGAGACCTAACATCCTGGGATCCCCCTCCCCATTGGGATGCTCCCCACGGAGCTCCATGATCTGAGTCAGATTCCTGGAGGGATGTCCTGAACCCTTAGATTCTCTAACCCACCCCACTGGGTTCCGGGAACTGAGTCCCAGACCCTCACTCCTTCCCCCACCCCCAGCTGGAGAGATCCCAGGCCCCCGGCCCCGCAGCCCCTCCCCCACCCCACCCCCATTGACCCGGGCACTCCAGGCCTTGCCGTGCCCGCCCCGCTGATGTGTGTCCGTGTTGTGCCCGTGTTGTCCCGTGTTAAGTGTTTGTGTCCGGCCCCGCCCCCTCCTCCTCCTTCCCCCCACAGACGGCTTCACCTCCGAGGGAGAGATCCTGGAGATCTCTGACATCCAGCGGGGCCAGGCCGGGGAGTATGAGTGCGTGACTCACAACGGGGTTAACTCGGCGCCCGACAGCCGCCGCGTGCTGGTCACAGTCAACTGTGAGCCCCCCTGGCACTGGGCACGAAAGGGTGGCGGACCCCCGAGTCCCTCGGGAGGAGGGGTCCGAGGGAAGAGGAAGCGGGGGCAAGACTTACGGGCCTGAGGGAGGCGGGGGCTGGGGGCGGGACCCCTTCGTCCCCACGCGGCTAGGAGAATTCGCTGACCCTCGCCCCTCGCCAGATCCTCCGACCATCACGGACGTGACCAGCGCCCGCACCGCGCTGGGCCGGGCCGCCCTCCTGCGCTGCGAAGCCATGGCGGTTCCCCCAGCGGATTTCCAGTGGTACAAGGATGACAGACTGTGAGGACAGCACTGAGGGGGCCGTGGGAGCGGGAAGGGGAGGTCCTTAGTCCCTTGGATTGTGAGGCAGGGGGACGGAGCGGGGCAGGGGAAGGCAGCAGAGCTCTGGGTCCCGAACCTGGGGCGTCCAGCTTCTAGGTGATGGGGTCTGTCCAGCCCCGGAGACAAGCTTGGGTCCTCGCTTGATGAATGCTGGAGCCCCGTCTCCCCAGACTTTTCAGGGAGCTGGCTAGGGGTCGGGGTCAATGCTGAGGATCTGTCGGGCAAGGTTTAGGGGACAAGCAGAGTTCGGGAGGCCCTAACGGCTAGGGGTGCACCACGGGAGAGTCCAGAGTCCCTGAGAGGCCAGGGTGCCTGGACGGGGGCGGCGGTGGGAGTGACCCGAGGTCCATGAGGTGCTAGAACCCGAGGCGATGGATCACTGGGGTAGGGGGCAGAATGCTGGGTCTCCGGGGAACGGAGAAGCCTGAGAGTCGGGGAGCTGGCCTGGCTGGGCGCTGCGGCCCGGCCCCTGACCCGGATCCCTGGCAGGCTGAGCAGCGGCACGGCCGAGGGCCTGAAGGTGCAGACGGAGCGCACCCGCTCGATGCTTCTGTTTGCCAACGTGAGCGCCCGGCATTACGGCAACTATACGTGTCGCGCCGCCAACCGACTGGGAGCGTCCAGCGCCTCCATGCGGCTCCTGCGTGCGTCTTCGGGCGGGGCGGGGCCGGGAAGGTGGGCGGGGACGGGGGCGGGGCTAGGGAAGTGGAGACGCCGGGACCGCCCTTCAGGCTGGCCCTGAACTTAGGAGATGGACGCTGAGACTGAAAAGCAATGCGAGTAAGAAACCGACCCACGCAATCAATATTCATTGAGCGCCAGCTAAGGGTTGGTCGTGGGGGACACAGCTGTGCACAAAAGAAACAAGGTTTGGGGATTCGCAGAGCTTATCGTCTAGTAGGAGTAGAAAAGCAATAAACAAGTGGTCATGTAGAGAAATAAGCAAACACACATATAAACAAAAAATAATTTTGGAGGCCGGGTGTGGTGGCTCACACCTGTAAATCCAGGCACTTTGGGAGGCCGAGGCGGGCTGATCACCTGAAGTCAGGAATTTGAGACCAGCCTGGCCAACATGGTGAAACTATGTCTCTACTAAAAAAAAAAAAAAAAAAAAAAAAAAAAAAAAACAAAAATTAGCCAGGCGTAGTGTTGGGCACCTGTAGTCCTAGCTATTCAGGATGCTGAGGCAAGAGGATTGCTTGAACTTGGGAGGCAGAGGTTACAGTGAGCTGAGATTGCGCCTGGGTGACAGAGCGAGACTCCGTCTCAAAAAAAAGAAAAAAAAATAGAAACAGAGTCAGAAAAGCAGGCACACCCAATGAGAGATCCAGAAAGGACCCTAAAGAGTGGGCTCAGAAGAGATGGGGCCCCTGGAGAGACACACATGGGGTCCCCCACTCTCAGGCCTCCCTCCATCACCCCTTCTCTTCCCCCAGGCCCAGGATCCCTGGAGAACTCAGCCCCGAGGCCCCCAGGGCCCCTGGCCCTCCTCTCCGCCCTGGGCTGGCTGTGGTGGAGAATGTAGGCGCAACCCAGTGGAGCTCGCCTCCCCCTGCAGGGGGCCTCAGGCCAAGAGTGAGAGAAAAGGGGGAGCAAGAGCCGTGGGTCTCGTGGGGGCAGAAGAGCTCTTGGCCACCAAGGAAGAAGAGAGAGGAGGAGGAGGAGGCAGAGGAAGAAAGATCTTTAGAGAACCCATCACTGTGAGGGATAACGCAAAATTATGCATCTTTCTACAGCCATTCTCGCCACCCGTTCACGTTTCCGATTGTGACCCACTCCCGCCACCCCATACCCCTCTCTCTTAGCTCAGGCTGTCAACTGGCTTGTGTGGGTGTGGGTGTGTGAGTGTGAGCCTGCATGCGTGTGTAGGTGTCTGTGTCTCTGTGTGTGTGTGTGGGTGGGTGGGCTGGGGGAAGGGACTCAGCCGTCCTCCTACCCCCGAAACCCCCATGTCCGCTGTCCCCAACCTTACTGCCTCTCACCTCTGGCTGGAGGTAGGTATGAGGCTCTGCAGTGGAAGCTGTGAAGAGAGGCTTACCAGGCTCCCTGCTTCCCCAATATATGCACGCACACTACCCCTCCCCCTGTCGAAAGGGCAACTCCTGGCAGGTTGGGAGTGGGGAGGGGCATTGCACTCACCTGTCAAGCTGTCATTCAGCCTTTGTGAGTAAGTGGGGGACCTCCATCTGGGCTCTGGGCTTCCCTGCTGTCAACCACCAGCTTCCTGTAGCCAGAGGCCCCATCGCTGGCTCAGTGGCCTGAGACCTTCCCACTTTTCTTGTCCCTCCCCACCCTGGATTTTCTGGCCCCCTCCTGGGCCAATCGGTGCTTCCATCCAACTGTCAGACTGGTGGCAGGAGTCACCTGTCTGTTTCAGTGCTTTGCCCTACCCCTGCCACCACTCCCCTTGGCCTTGATTTCCCCACCTGCGGCACCAGCCAGCTGCCCTTGGGGCCTTTGCAGCTGGCCCACAGGTGTGAGCTTGCTAGTCTATCACTTCCTGGCCTCTCCACCAACTGTACCTCCCAAAGGCTACCTGACCGCCCTCACACACACTCAGACGCACCACACACTCATACACACAGACACACACACACATGCACACCAGCGACTGTGACCAGCAATAGCCCCCTGGCTCCAGCTGTCCGGTAGCTGGTGACTAGCTGTATTTCCCCCTGGGTAGGCATCTGATGTCAGGAAGGGACGCTGAGAGGCTGCAGCCTCAGCTGTGATTGAAGGAATACTCCACCCTGGTACACCACATCACACAAAGTGGGGGACAGAGAGGCATCACACAGACATCCTGAGCCCAGACAAAGATGCCATGTCACCAACTCCAACTCCCAGGAGACCCTCTATATAAACACCCACCCCAAACCACACCACCTAGAGTCTGGTGGAGAAAAGGAGAGGGCAAGGCACAGTGACTGTACCTCAGACGGGGGCATGGGCCCCATCCCACATTGTCTTCCATTCCCAGGGTCCAGGGGATGGGGTGGGACAGGGGAGGGATGCTAGGGAGGGGGTGGGGGGCCCTGGGGGCCGTGTGTTCCAATTCATGGGGAGTGTTGAGACCACCACACCAATAAACGCCTTTTTCCAAAGTCTGCCTGCAGGTGTCAATGTCATTAAGGATTAGAGTTAATGAAGGGCAAAGGGTAGCAGTCAATTGGTGGTGCCTCTCCAGCATCATTCCTACCACCTACTTTCTCACTGGTAGACTTGGAATGGACTCATTACAGAGATGCCCTGTGATTGGCCTAAGACACCCAGCATAGCCCATTTCCCACCGTGATTGGCTCAGAGACGGGCACATGACCCAGTAAGGCTAATGAGAAAGTGAATGGAGTCCCAAGAAGAGATGCTTTTCTGCTGGATATTGTGGCTCCATGATGTGGGTCTACATCTGTACGGTTGCTTTTCTCCATCACATAGAGAGATCTTGGGTCTGTGGGGATAGCAGTGTTGGGGAGGACAGCATATGGAGCCTGAGAATGATAGGAACACTGTGAAGTGCAGAGTGGAAACCTTAGAGAAACTGAGTCCATGATGATATCATTTGAGCAGCTGGATCAAAACTTAACTGATGCCCATCTTCCCTTATATAAGCAATAAAGTCCCCTGTATATTTAAACCAATTTGCATTGGATTTTCTATCTCTAGTAATAAAAACGAGAATGAAAACTCTAATAGATACAGAAGAGACATAGAAGGCCCAGAACCCCAACCCTCACCTTTCCAAAAGGATCCAGGGGTTCTATTTTCCAGTGGCCTTTTCTACCCCCAATCATTAACCAGAAGTTCTCTCACATGCTTTCCTTCCCTGAGACAGATACTGGTTGCCCACATTTGAGTTGTTTGGTTCCCGTTTCTTCTTTGCTGGCAGATCCATGTGTTATGATACAGGCTAGATATTTGGTTTCCTAGCCTCCTTTGCAGCTATGTGGCCAGTTTGGGCCAAAGAGACATAAATGGAAATTTGCTTGTACGTTTCCAGGAAAGCTTCCCTCCCACCCCATGAGAGGGAAGAAGGCAGTGATAGAGGGAGGTAGAGGGTGGGGAAGATGTATAGGGAGGAAGTTCTGCCCCCTTCGTTTTATCTTTGGATACAGTTGTATGAAGATGTGATGACTGGAGCTGCAGCAACCATCTTGCTACATGAGGCAACATGCTTAGAGTCAATGTGCCAACCCACTGAGGGTGGCAGAGCAGATGGATGCAAAGGGCCCATGTCTTTAATGGCATCACTGAGCTGCTGAGCCAGCCTGAAACCAGCCACCTCCATAGTTCTTGCCACCATGTTATTTTGTTACTTGCAGTAGAAAGAATCCTCACCAATGCACTCTCTAAACTCTCAATTAGAACCCAACTGAAAAAGAATCCTCACCAATGCACTCTCTAAACTCTCAATTAGAACCCAGCTAAAAAAGAATCCTCACCAATGCACTCTCTAAACTCTCAATTAGAACCCAGCTGAAAAAGAATCCTCACCAATGCACTGTCTAAATTCTCAATTAGAACCCAGCTGAAAAAGAATCCTCACCAATGCACTCTAAATTCTCAATTAGAACCCAGCTGAAAAATAATCCTCACCAATGCACTCTCTAAATTCTCAATTAGAAACCCAGCTGAAAAAGCAAGACTGACGCCGAAGAAAGCAGCAGCAAGCCCAACTCTTCACTGGCACCAAAACATTTGATCAGTCAACAAATATTTATTGATTGCCTGCTGTGTGCGAGACTCTGGGTTAAGTGCTGAGATAATGATGTGGTCTCTGCTTTCGTAAAGCCCTTAGTTTAGAGAGAGAGTCTCAGGCCACACAAGTAATTACATATTTATGTATCAGGAATGGCAAATTCAAGGATTCTGGGACTTAACCCAAGACTAAGGGAGGGGTAAGGGAACGGTCGTCTAAGATGGCAACTGTTACTCTTAGACTTGAGAAATGAATGACATACGGGAAAAAGAAGTGTTATAAGCACAGAAAACTCTAGGGGCAAAATAAATTGTGGCTGAGAGACAGACTGTGATACTGGAGTCGGGGGGCAGAGAAAGAATTGGGAGGGGAGGTCAGGGAGGCCAACAGAGGCCAGACCACAAGGTTTTGAAGGTCACAACGAGGAGTTTGGATAATATCTGAAGAGAAATGCACAGGCCATAGAAGCGTTTAAAGAGAAGAGTGACATGATCTCATCTGTTTTAAGATAAAGATGCTGGGAGCTGGATGGGGTGTGGCCTACAGGTGGCAAAGTGAATGCAGGGGGACCTTTTCAGAGAACATGGCCAAGCTCCCTCTCTAGCTCAGGGCAACACAGCAAGCCCTGCCTGTCTGGTGCAGAGGCTTTGAGGTTGTGCAAATCACAGAGTTACATCAGCAGGAGTTTCCCAGCCAAGAAGTCACATCTCCTTACTTGCACAAATACAGGAAGACTCTTCTTCTGCAGCAAGAGAGGGAGACAGAAAGTCCCACTTTCAGGGTCCAACCCTCAGTCATAGCAGGCCCTGCCTGCTGGTGGAGTCAAATAGGAAGTCCTGGCCCAAAACGCCCTGTGCAGGGCAGACCACTGGCTCTGATCACACCTGTGTGGCTGCCCGAACAGTCTTTGAGCCTCCGCCTACAGAGACAACTGAACTGGGGTCTGTGGCCTGGAAGAGAGAGGTGGGGTGAGGGGAGAACTCAGTAGGTACCCTGGATATGACATGACTCACCCACCTAACTTTTTCTAGTTCTTGCTTGAACTTTTTAGAGATTATCTGGGAACCCTCCATTTGGAGAGGGGAAAAAAAATGCCTGGCTATCCTTGGTGGAGCGAAGCCAGCCAATAACCCAACCCAGTTGTTATTTTTTATTTTTTATCTTTTATTTTTTGAGACAGGGTCTCACTCTAGCATCCAGGCTAGAGTACAGTGGCACCGTTAGAGCTCACTGCAGCCTTGACCTCCCAGGCCCAAGCAATCCTCCCACCTCAGCCTCCCTAGCAGCTGGGACTACAGGCACGTGCCACCATGCCCGACTAATTTTAAAATTTTTTGTAGAGATGGGGTATCCCTATGTTGCCCAAACTGGTATAGAACTCCTGAGCTCAAGCGATTCTCTCTCCTCAACCTCCCGAAGTGCTGGGATTACAGGCATGAGCTAACACACCCAGTCACAACAACCCCTCTTTTATGGGGAATGAGGTAACTCTACCCCACTTCATAGAGAAAAATGGGCCTTGCCCAATTTTTATGGGAAAGAGAAAAGGAGGGGCCGGGCGTGGTGGCTCATGCCTGTAATCCCAGCACTTTGGGAGGCCGAGGTAGGCGGATCACTTGAGGTTAGGAGTTCGGGACCAGCCTGCCTAACATGGTGAAATCCTGTCTGTACCAAAAATACAAAAATCAGTCAGGCGTGGTGGTGCTTGCCTGTAATCCCAGCTACTCAAGTGGCTGAGGCAGGAAAATCGCTTGAACCCAGGAGGCGGAGGCTGCAGTGAGTCGAGATTGAGCCACTGCACTCCAGCCTGGGCAACAGAGTGAGACTCTGTCTCCAAAAAAAAAAAAAAAAAAAAAAAAAGAGAGAGATCCTATTTTCCTCCTTTGGAGAAGAAACTGCAATTCACTCTTATTTTAATATACATCAAAGTTGGGCGGGAAGCTCTGTCCAACTTCGATGCATTTTTAAAAAGGATAAAGTTATACAGACTGTAAACTAACAAGTAAAACTGGAGATAGATAATTGAGACTCTCTCATCTCCCTGACTGTAATACAAGAAGTTCCGCCCCGATTCCAGGAGGAAATGAGGGCACCCACACTCCCACACTCACTTGGTAGGCCCTAGTTGAGCTGTGGTCCTCCAGCGGGACTTTGAGGTCCAAAGGCCATGAAATCTCCACTGGGGTCACACTGTGCATCTTCTTTTCTGAGGGGGTGACCACGGGGACCAAGGTAGAGGGTTGCTTCTTTTTCTCAGGAGTCTTTCCTGATTGAGAGGCGGAAGAGAAGCAGGAACACGTGATTGGCTGCCCCAACATGCCAACCCAGCCAATAGCAAGGGAAGCTGGTCTGAGAGGTGGAGCCTTATGCTGATTGGCTGATTTGGCAGTAGGCAGGCAGGATGGATGACCTATGACGGCACTGATTGGCTCAGCCAGGTCTTCCATAGGCCTCTTTCTAGGGTCCCTCCTGGTTGGTCATAGTTGCCCCTTCCCCAGTCCCCTTGCTCACCACGAAAGCGGCACAGGCAGCAGATGCAAAGGAGGAGAAGTACGGCTAGCAGCGCCAGGCCCAGCAGGGAGCCCAGGACGATGCCGGCGATGGCCCCATGGCTCAACGTGGGGCCTGGAAGAGACAAAGAGAAGAAAGAGAAGGGGAACAGGAACCAAGGTTGGACCCAAGTTTCCTAAGCCCCCTAACTCTGTGCTGGGACCCAAGAGTCCAGCCCCCACTGTCCCTCCCCTTCCAGAACCCAGGAATGTGGGACCCCAGCACTCTCAACTCATTTAACAGTTACTGAGTGACTATGGTGTGCCTGGCTCTCAGACAGGTAGTGAGGATTCATTGGTGGGCCAAACAGGAAAGATATCTACCCTTATGGGGCTTAATTCTAGGAGAGAAGACAGAAATAAATGAGCAATACATAACATAATCACAGATTGTCCTGAGAAAGAAAAAGTGGTGTGATAGAGATAATGGGGGTTGGGTGTGGTGGCTCACACCTGTGATTCCCAACACTTTGGGAGGTCAAGGTGGGCAATCACTTGAGCCCAGGAGTTGGAGACCAGCCTGGGCAACATAGCGAGATCCTGTCTCTACAAAAAATAGAAAAACTAGCCAGGTGCGGTGGCTGGGCCTGTAGCCCCAGCTATTCAGGGGACTGAGGTAAGAAGATCACCTGAGTCTGGGGATGTTGAGGCTGCAGTGAACCCAGATCGTGCCACTGCACTCTAGTCTGGCCAACAAAGTGAGACCTTGTCTCAAAAAAATAAAACAAACAAACAAACAAAAAACAAAAAAGGAATAATGGGAAGGGATGTGATATTTAGAAACAGTGGTGAGCTAAGGTCCCTGAGGAAGTAACATTTGAACAGAGACTTGAAGAATAAAGACCAGAGGCAGTCATACTAAACCCGGGGAAAGGGCGTTCCAAGAGGAGGAAACAGTAAATGCAAAGGCCCAGAACTAGGAAAGAGCTTTCTCTGTTCAACGAAGGCCAGCGTAGTTGGAGGATAAGGAAGGATGGGGCTGGAGGTGGAGGGTGAAGTAGAAAAGGTTTCCAGGAACCAGATCCTAAAGGGGTCCTGCAGAAATTAATGGAAGGCTTTTATGTAGGGCAGCCTCATGATCTGATTTGCATAATTTTGGCTTCTATATGGAGAATGCATTATCTGACAGCAAGACGGAGTATAAAGAGACCAAATAAACTGCTGTTGCAGTCCAGGCAAGAGAGGATGCTGTGTTTGACCAGAGTCTTGGGGTGAAGATGGAAAATATTTTAGAAGGAAAATGGACCGAACTTGCTGGCAATTAGGATGTCAGGGCTGATGTGGCCTGTAAGTGGTGACATTTATGAGGATGGGGAAGACTGGAGGGTTGGAGGATGCAGTTTTGAGGGAAAACATCAAAAGATCTGTTTTGGGCATATGACATTTGGGATGCTAATTGGACATCCAAAGTGAAGATCTTGACTCACACCTGTAATCCCAGCACTTTGGGAGGCCGAGGCAGGCAGATCACTTGAGGTCAGGAGCTCAAGACCAGCCTGGCCAACATGGCAAAACTCTGTCTCTGCTAAAAATTCAAAAAAAATTAGCTAGGCATGGTGGCTCACACCTGTAATCCCAGCTACTCTGAAGGCTGAGGCAGGAGAATCACTTGAACCCAGGAGGTGGAGGTTCCAGTTAGCTGCACTCCAGCCTGGGTGACAGAGCAACACTCTGTCCACACCCCCCACCTCCCCAAAAAGTGAAGATCTTAAGTAGGGAGCATCCTTTTCAAGAGAGAAGTCAGGGCCCAGGATAAGATATTTGGGAGTCATCAATGTTATTGAAGGCCATGAGCGCGAACATGATCACTTTGGGGAGTGAGGACTAAATCCTGAGACACTCCAATGGAGGCATGTTATCAGCTAAATTGTGCCTACTCCAAAAGAAAAACATATGTTGAAGTCCTAACCCCTGTTCCTGTGAATGTGACTTTATTTTGGAATAAGGTCTTTGAAGATGTAACCAAGTCAATTTGAGGTCATTAGGGTGGACCCTAATCCAATATAACTGGTGTCCTTAAAAGAAGAGGACAGAAGCCAGGTGCAGTAGCTCACACCTGTAATCCCAGCACTTTGGGAGGCCAAGGTGTGTGGGTCACCTGAGGTCAGGAGTTCAAGACCAGCCTGGCCAACATGGTGAAATCCCATCTCTACTAATACAAAAATTAGCTGGGTGTGGTGGCGCATGCCTGTAATCCTAGCTACTAGGGAGGCTGAGGCAGGAGAATCACTTGAATCTGGGAGGTGGAAGTTGCGGTGAGCCGAGATCATGCCATTGCACTCCAGCCTGGGCTACAAGAGCAAAACTCTGTCTCAAAAAAAAAAAGAAGAAGAAGGAGAAGAAGAAGAAAAAGAAAAAGAAGAAAAAGAAAAGAAGAAGAAGAAAAGAAGAAGAAAAAGAAGAAGAAAGAAGAAGAAGAAAAAAAGAAGAAGAAAAAGAAGAAGAAGAAGAAAGAAGAAGAAAAGAAAGAAGAAGAAAAAGAAAGAAGAAGAAGAAAGAAGAAGAGGAAGAGGAGGAAGAGGAGGAGGAAGAGGAAGAGGAAGAGAGGAGGAGGAAGAGAAGGAGAAGGAGAAGGAGAAGGAGAAGAAGAAGAAGAAGAAGAAGAAAAGGAAGAAGAAAGAAGAAGAAGAAAAGAAAGAAGAAGAAGAAGAAAAGAAAGAAGAAGGAGAAGGAGAAGGAGAAGGAGAAGAAGAAGAAAAGAAGAAGAACACACACAGGAAGAAGCCTGTGGGAAGCTGGAGGCAGAGGTTGGAGTGATGCAGCCGCAAGTCAAGGAATGCCAAGGATGAAACAGCCGCCACCGGGAGCTAGGAAGAGACAAAGTTGGATTCTACACAGGGTCTCAGAGGGAGTAGGACCCTGTCGAGACCTTGATTTTTTTTTTTTTTTTTTGAGACAGTCTGGCTCTTTCACCCAGGCTGGAGTGCAGTGGATGATCTCGGCTCACTGCAAGCTCCGCCTCCTGGGTTCGCGCCATTCTCCTGCCTCAGCCTCCCGAGTAGCTGGGACTACAGGCGCCCGCCACCACGCCCGGCTAATTTTTTGTATTTTTAGTAGAGATGGGGTTTCACCATGTTAGCCAGGATGGTCTCGATCTCCCGACCTCGTGATCCACCCGCCTCGGCCTCCCAAAGTGCTAGGATTACAGGCATGAGCCACCGCGCCCAGCCGACACCTTGATTTTAGACTTCTGATCTCCAGACCTGTGAGAGAAGAAATTCCGGTAGTCTCAAACCATGCAGTTCATGGTACTTTGTTAGGGCAGGCCCCAGGACACTAAAATAGGGAGACACGGAGGACCTGGCAGAACAGAGAAGGTCTACTCGGACAGCCCCAACTCACCGGCCTGGTAGACCCGGCTTTGTGATGGAGTCCCTGGCTGGCCCCCCAGGATGGGCAGGATTCGAAAGGTCCAGGTCCCTGGGTTCCGAGGTGGAAGGGGCACCACGGCTGACCGCTCCTGAGGCCCCAGGATGAGCAGGGAGACCCAGTCCCTGTAGGTGGAAGTCCTGCCCAGAGCAGGCCCATCTGGCCATGCCTGGATCTCAAAATTGCTGATCAGGGCCCCACGCTCCACATCCCAAGTCAGCACGGCTGCATCTCTGGCTCTCTGAAGCCTCCACGAGGATATGGAGGGTCCTAGAGGGATGTGGGGGAGGCTGGATTCTTGGGTGCTAGAGGGGAGAGGGAAGGGGGCTGGGGGGCTGGGCTCCTGGGTCTGAGGGAGGAGGGGGCTGGGTTCCTGGACTCCTGGGTCTGAGGGAGGAAGGGGCTGGTGACCTGGACTCCTGGGTCTGAGGGAAGAGGGGCTGGGGCTAGACCCTTGGGTCTGAGGGAGGAGGGGCTGGGGGCCTGGATCCGAGGTCTGAGGGAGGAGAGGTCTGGGGCCTGAACTTCTGGGTCTGAGGGCTGCAGCGGCTGGGGACCTGGACTTCTGGGATTTTTGAAATAACGCGGCTCACCAATGAGGGTGATCTGGTCACCGCCAGCACCCAGCGCCCCACTGCACAGCACAGAGTAATTTCCCAGGTCCCAATCCAGGCTGAAGTTGCCGATGTGGAGTTTCCGCCCATCTCGACTGAGCCACAGGCGACTCCCGCCTCCGGGAGCCAGGGGCCGCCCTTCCCGGGCCCAGGATGCCCGTGAGGGTGGGGGACAACCAGAGGCCTCCAGTGCCACCTCTGCCTCCCCCAACCGTGTCTCTGCCACCAGCGGATGCAGCAGCACCTCTCGGGGGGCCTCTGCCGGTGGGAGAAGTCCAGTTAAGAAAGTCAAGACCTTACCTTGGATTCAAAGAACAGATCCTATGCCCTACTTTAAATCAGATGGTGGTAAGCCCCGGCGCTTTGGCCACCTGAGAAAGAACTGCCAATTTACTCACTCATTAGCTCATTCATTCATTCATTCATTTATTATCTGATTTCCTCATCAAACACTTATTGAACACATACCATAGGAGCAGGCCCTGTACTGGGAAACTCATATTATTTTCAGCTATTCATTCTTCTTTATTATTATTATTATTTTGTAGCAATAATAATTACAAGACTGGGTCTTGCCACACTGCCCAGGCTGGTCTTGAACTCCTAGGCTCAAGCAATCCTCCCGCCCCCAGCTACCAAAGTGCTGCGATTATTGCGCCCAGCCTTGTTACTTTTTAAAATATCACTGCTTTCTCTCTGAACACGTGTGAAAGTGATGGCCTTCTTCCTGTGTCCAGAAAAATACCCCCATCCCTGCACCCCCTCCCCCCACCATGAGGTATAGGAAAATCTTTGTCCCTTTTCTAGTTTGAAGACAGTGAAGTCCTGCCTCTTTCTTGGACTAAGGATGTACCCCATACCCCTTCAGAATTTTCGAAGGACCAAAGAAAAAGTCTCCCTCCTCCTCCAGAAACAGCAAAAAAGCCCCGCGCCCTCTCACCCGGCGTGACTGTGCAGGTACGTGTGGCCACCAGGTGACGAGCAAGGCAGGTGATGGGGATGCCGCTGAACCGGGGGTGGGCGGGGACGGCCGCCAGCAGCACCGAGGACACTGGCCCGGCGCGGATGCCTTCGGGGAGACCCTGGAACTGCAGGGAGGCAGCAGGGACCCCGCCGGGCCACGAGCAGCGGAAGCGGAGGCTGCGGTCCCCGGGACCCCCTTCAACTGAGCACTGTGGGGCCCCGGGGGGCAGGTCTGCGGAGAGAAGAGGGAATGAAGATGGAGTCCCTTTCTTATTTCTTCTCCAGCCCCGCCTCTCCGCGCGGTGACTCCACCCTTCTTCACTAGCCCCGCCCCATAGACGCTCACACTCCCCACTTTTCTTGCCATCCCGTTCCCTTTTCCCATTAACTTCCCCGCTAAGTGGGTAGCCCGCAGCCCTGCTGACTGCCCAACTTTCTTAAGAAAACTGCATCTTCACACAATGATATTTCTCTTCCCAAACGTAACTCAGCCCCTTCCTTTCCAGCTCCACCCACTTCTGCCAGGTTACTTCGCCCCCTCCTGGATTGCCCTCCGAGAAGCCTCCCCTTTTCCCAGATATCTCCGCCCTTCCTTGTGGACCCCGTCCCCTTTCTAAGACAATTCTGCCCGCTTTCCAAATGACCTCGCCCCTTTCCCTGGTGACTCCTCCCCCCTTCCCAAGTACCTTCTCCCTTTGCTGATCCCACTTACCTGCCCAAGCAACTTAGTTCTTTCCCTTTCTAACTCCCACTCTTTGCCATTTCACTCCGCTGTCGACTTTGCTGAGTGTTCCATGCCCAGGAATGTCCGCCCTCTCAGTGCTGGGCCGGCCCGTCAGTCCTGGTCATCCCTGCCTTCTATTTGGCTCCTTCCCTTATCCTCTTTCTGGCCCCGCCTCTTATCCTAGGTGTCTCCGCCCCTCCGCGCTGGCCCCGCCCCACCACGGGTATCCCAGCTCCTTCTTGGTGACCCGCCCTCCCGCTGGCCCTGCCCCACCCACCGGTATGCTGGTCCTCCTCGCTGACCCCGCCCCTTTCATCTAGCCCCGCCCCCATTCTGGCCCCGCCCCTCTCCCAGGCATTCCCCTACTCCCGCCCCAGCCTCTCACCCGCCACGGTGAGGTTGAGCAGCGAGCGGCGGCGGCGGCCGGTGCGCGGGTTCGCCGCCAGGCAGGCGTAGGTGCCTGCGTGGCCCGGCCCGACCGCGGGCAGCAGGAGGCGCGACCCCGCGGGCACCGCGGCCTCGGCCGGGTCCGCCAGGCTCCACGTGATGTCGGCGGGCGGCCGCGAGGCGGCGGCGCAGCGCAAGGTCACGTTACTGCCCGCGGTGACAAAGAGGGCAGGCGCGGCGTCGCGGTCCGAGGAGACCGTGATGATCGGCGGGTCCGGGCCGTCTGGAGGGAGGAGGGGTCGGGACCGCGAGTGTCAGGGCCACCTGGGACTCCGCTAGGACTCCCGGAGACTGGGCCCCCAGCCCCCTTCTCCCCAAGGACCCCCTGTCCCCGACCCGAGGCATCCCCCACTCACAGAAGACGCTGACGTCGGCGGCAGCCTCCCTGTGGCCGAAGGGGCTGCGGACACGGCAAGTGTACCGGGCGTGGTCGCTGCGCACAGGGCGCGCGATGAGCAGCTGGTCGCCTTCTGAGCGGATCCGGGGCGTCTCGGCTCCCTCGGATTCCGCCGCCTCCAGGGCGCGTCCGTCCCGGCTCCAGCTCAGCTCCCCGCGACCTGGCCCCCACCCCACGCAGCGCAGCCGGAGCTCGGCCGCCCCCTCCTCTGTCTCTGGCGCCTTGGGCTGAACCGACAGCTGGGGTAGGGGCTCTGGGAGAGGGAGAATGGGCTCAGGACCCAGTCCTGGAGCCCATCTTTGGTCCCCTTAGAGGGAGCCCCAGCCGCTGCTCCCAAGCCCCTGGAGTCTCGGCCCCCATCCCTCTCCTCTCATAAACCCATGAGTTTGAGCCCCCAGACCCCTCCTCTCCGGGACCCAGGAGTTCGCCAGAAGAGGCTCCTAGCCTCCTCCTCCTCCCTCAGTCCTGGGAGTTCAGGCCCCCAGGAGTCTCCATCCCAGGTCCACTTTTGCTCAGACACCCCTGCCTTGACCTCTAGCTTTTTTCCTCCCTTCCTCAACCCAGAAGTCCTCTTCTCCTATCCAGGGACCCCACAGCCCCGTGACTTGCCCGAAGCCTGGCAGAGCAGAGCAGCCCCTGCCGCCTGCATGCCGGACGCCAGGGCCCACTTACCATACACACCCACCGTGAACTCGCGAGTCTGCCGGGAGACCCCTGCCCGGATGACCTCAGCCGTGTAGACTCCTGCATCGTCCAGCTGGGCAGAGGCGAGCTCCAGAACCCCCCGGGCCTGGTCAAATCGCAGGCGGTCTCGGTGAGCAGGGTCCAGGCTGATCAGAGGTGCCCCTGGCCCCAGGCCCCCAGCTGCCAGCACCTTTGAGCCCCGGCGCCAGACCACCAGAGAGGTGGGGGGCCCAGGGTTGGGGACTGGGACCAGGGGGAGCCGGATGGTGGTCCCCACCAGCACAGCGAGTGGGCCCCCCACCTGCTGGGGGAAGCTTGCAGCTGAGTGAGTCTCTGCAGAAAATTTGGATTCAGGGCTCTGGGCAGAGAGTTTAAGATCCATATCATCCGGGGAGAATTTTGAATCTGGGGCCTCAACAGACAGTTTGGTATTGGAGACTTGAGTAGAAATGTTTGAAGCTGGAGTCTTAACAGTGAAGGAAGGCTTGGGGTCTTTGGCAGGAACTTGAGGATCTGAAATATCAGGAAATACTTCAGAACCAGGGGTTTCAGAGAAGGGGGAAACCGGGCTCAAATCTTGGCCCTCAGCAGAAACATTTGACCAGAAGGACCCAGACATGTTGGAACTCAGGGCCTCAGGAAACCAGCTGGAATCAGAGATTCCAGCAGAGGCTTTTGAATCCAGGGACTGATCTTGAACTTTCCATCTGGGAGGTTTGATGTAGGGAACTTCCGCACCCAGCCCCTGGGAAGAGCTCTTTGAGTCCGAAGGGAAGGCAGAGGAGAAGTTGGTTTGCTGAAGTCCAGAAGAGGCTCTGAGGGTGAGGACCCCTACCAAGGAGGCTGCAGAGAAGAGAGGAAGGCGTTGGGGGAGGCTGCTCAGGGGGACTGGTGGAGAGGGGACTGAGCAGGGAACTTACCCAGGAGTAAGAAGAGTGGCAGAGCCTGTGGGGTGTCCATGGTGCTGGCCTCACTGAAAGGACACTGGAGAGAGACCCAGGACTGCACCCATCCCTGCCGGGTCAGACGAGTCCAACAGGACTGGTAGCTTAGCTTCCTGGGAGGGGAAGGGAGCCAGACCCAGAGGGAGGTGCCAGGATCCCCAATCCCGATGTGGTGGCTGAGCTGCCCACCCCACCCCACTCTCTTCATTAGCTGGTCCCATCTGCAGGGAGGCCCAGCCTGATCCCTGCACTCCCCACCCCCAGGGGGAAGCTGGAGAAAACATTCCCAGCTAAAAATGTGGTAGCAAATTTGTGAGACAAAGCCAGGAACTTCCTGGAGAAGGGTGAGGTGACCTTTCTGAGAGCCCCACCTCTGATGGCCATAGCTTCAGAGCAGGCTTCCTCCTCCCCAGCCTCCTGGCCCCTTCCACTGTGTCTTGCCTGCAGCCTCAGATACATCTGACCCTGCTCCTCCTCTGCTCCAAACCCTCCCACGGCTCTCTGTTGCCCTCAGAACCAAGTCTCCAGGTGCTATCTCCTGCCAGGGCCTCTATCCTGAGACCAGAGCTGCATTTCCGCATCCCCGAGGCCCTCACATGGACTGTGTCCCACTAAACTCAGAATCTTTCCTCTAACCCAAACTTCCTCACACCTCCAGGACGGCTTCACTGTCTTCGCAAATGCTGGAGAACATTCCTACCTCCTCCCTCCCTGTCACCACTGTCGATCTGAGTCCAAACCTCCTCCCCCTAGTTCTCACTGGCCAGGCTCTGTCTTCTCTTCCTGCCCCGTCTCCCTCCTCTGCCCAGTCTCCTCCAGTCCCTGCCAGGGTCCTTGTATACCCAGAGCTGAACCTGCGTCCCTCTGCTCACAGCCCTCCCCTGGCTCCCCAGCGCCCTCTGGAGACATCCAAGCTTCAAAGCAAACTCACGCACACCCCCTACTCAAGCACTTGAACATCCTGCCATTCTTATCCTGCCCGCCCATCTCACCTCCCAGTCCTCTCTCCCGCTCTCCACCTCCCACTCTCCACCTCCCTCCAACCTGGCTAAACCACAACTTGTCCTTCAGGTCTTACCTTATTAAGAACCATAATAATTACCACTTAGTTTGAGCCAGGAACTACGCTAAATGTTTCCTATGCATTATCAGGATGAACACTTCTAAACACCCTGTAAGCTGAGTGTCATTATACTCACTTTGCAGGCCAGGAGACTTAGGCTCAGAGTGGTCAAGGGACCTGCAGGAGGTTGCACAGCCAGAGGGAGAAGCTGGACTTGGGACCAGGATGGTCAGACCATTGACTCCTTCTGAAAGCTTTTCCCACCATCCCATGCTGAGCTTAGGGCCTCTGCTCAGCTCCCAGTCCTCTAAGCTTACTCTGGCCCAGTTCTCACCAGTAATAATACTGGTAATATATATATTTTTTGAGATGGAGTCTCGTTCTGTCGCCCAGTGAGTGCCTCAGCTCACTGCAGGCTCCATCTCCCGGGTTCAAGTGATTCTCCCTGGGAGAACAGGCACGCACCACCACACCCGGCTAATTTTTGTTATTTTTAGTAGAGATGGGGTTTTGCCATGTTGGCCAGGCTTATCATGAACTCCCGACCTCAAGTGATCCGCCCACCTCAGCCTCCCAGTGTTGGGATCACAGACGTGAGCCACCGTGCCCGGACTAATACTGGTAATAATATATATTTAGCATTTTTTGCATAGCAGGTGTGGTTATGGGGGTGCTACATAAATTAACCTTTCAAAACTCCATGGAGTAGATTATGTAGCTTAAAGAGGGCTGCAAATTTGAGCGTCCTCCTGTTAAGATGCGGGGTCTATGTCCCCACTCCTTGGATCTGAGTAGGCTGTGTGACTGCTGGACCAAGACGTGGAAGTGGCCCTGTGCTAGGGTCTGCATCTAGGCCGGCATATGCCACTTTCTGTATCACAGGACACTCCCTCATGGAACCCAGCCGCCACACTGCGAGGATCAGCAGCCCCATGGAGGGGAATCGTGGCCCCTGGTCAGCAGCCCCAGCCAGCTTGCTGGCCATGTGGGTGAGCCCTCTTGGAAGTCAATCCCCTGGCCCCATTTGAGGCACATGAACTGATCCTGAACTGGATCCAGGAATGGATTCAGTGGGATTTGACCCAGGGCCCTTGGACCCAGAACCCATGCCCTTAACCCCTATATGATGCTGTTACTATTTTGATCTGCAGATGAAGCAACTGAAACTCAAAACAGGAAGGAACTCACCCAAGATCTAGCTAGCAAAGGTGAGAGTGAGCATATGAAATCAATATATCTGACTCTATCAGAAGGCCAGAGGAATGGAACACAATTTTTTAAATAAAAAATTAGCCCAGGCGCTGTGGCTCACGCTTGTAATCCCAGCACTTTGGGAGGCTGAGGTGGGCGGATCACTGGAGGTCAGGAGTTCAAGACAGCCTGGGCAACATGGTGAAACCCCGTCTCTACTAAAAATACAAAAATTAGCCGGGCGTGGTGGTGCAAGCCTGGGCAACAGAGCGAGACTCTGTCTCAAAAAATATAATTTAAAAAAAATTAATCTGACTCTAGACCCAGGCTGTTCATTGCCACACTAAATTTTGATTCTCTGTGGCTTGGCTGTCTCACACTAGAACCACAGCTTCTGGCCTCATTCTCTCCTGTGTCCCTGCTGAGACTGGGGACACAAGAGAGAATGAGTGTCCTGCAAACATCGTGGATAAAAGCCCTTCTTCTCACCCACCTCACTGATATTTGTGTTCCAACACTCAACTTGGAAGTCATCTCCCTGGGAAATCTCTGACCCCAAGGGCTGGGCCAGGCCAGGTCCCCCAGTTGGGTTCCCAAGGGCCCAGTGTGCCTCCACGTCTAGCATACTTCACCCCAAATCACAGCTGCCTTTGTCCTCATTGTCCCCCGCATCAATACAGAGGCTCCTCATGGGCAGGGACTGGATCCACAGGGCCTGGCACACAAAAGACTCAAGTAAATGTTGAATGAACCAAATAATGGGTCTCTAGGAAATAAGTTAACAGAGATAGACGTTGAGAGTCGGTTTTATTGCCATCTCTGGGAGGGGCTCAGATCCGCCCGATCTCCTTCAGCTTGGCCACCAGGTCCTCAGTGGTCTCCACCTTGACACCGGCTGTGCGCTGGGGCGGGTCCTCCACACTGATCACAGAGAGCTTGGAGGTCAGGTCTACACCCAGGTCCCCAGGCTTGATCACCTCGATCTTCTTCTTCTTGGCTTTCTGCACATGGGAAGCCATTGTTCACAGGGCTGTGGAACTCCTGCCACCCTCCTGCCACCTCCTTCCCATGGATGCCAGGCCTGCAGACCAGTCCCATGGGCTGAACCCTCTGGACCCACCCACTGGCCAGGACACACGAAACTTCTCACAGGGCCACACCTGGTGTGGACAACTCCTGCTAGCTAGGAAGCCCTGGGAGGCCCAACTACTGCAGCAGTCCTCTTCTAGGTAACCAAATCAGGAAGCCCTTCACTGGCTGCAACAGACTGGCAAACCCATCCTTTTGGTAGTAATGACTCAGTGGACTTTTGGTTGAGATGGCATGCTGAAGGCTCCCAGTAGGCTGAGATGATGCACTGAACCCTCCCTATAGACTGAGATGATGCACTGAACCCTCCCTATAGGCTGAGATGACGCACCGAACCCTCCCTATAGGCTGAGATGACGTGCCGAACCCTCCCTATAGGCTGAGATGACGCGCCGAACCCTCCCTATAGGCTGAGATGACATGCTGAACCCTCCCTATAGGCTGAGATGATGCGCTGAACCCTCCCTATAGGCTGAGATGACGCGCTGAACTCTCCCTATAGGCTGAGATGACACGCTGAACTCTCCCTATAGGCTGAGATGACACGCTGAACTCTCCCTATAGGCTGAGATGACACGCTGAACCCTCCCTATAGGCTGAGATGACACGCTGAACCCTCCCTATAGGCTGAGATGACGCGCTGAACTCTCCCTATAGGCTGAGATGACACGCTGAACTCTCCCTATAGGCTGAGATGACACGCTGAACTCTCCCTATAGGCTGAGATGACACGCTGAACCCTCCCTATAGGCTGAGATGATGCACTGAACCCTCCCTATAGGCTGAGATGACACGCTGAACTCTCCCTATAGGCTGAGATGACACGCTGAACCCTCCTTATAGGCTGAGATGATGCGCTGAACTCTCCCTATAGGCTGAGATGATGTAGTGAACACTCTGTAATGGCTGAAATGACTCATTGAACCCTCCCCATTAGTTGAGATGATCCAATGAACCCTCCCTGTTGGCTGAGATGAATATTCTCCATTGGTGGAGATGACCCACTAAACTGTTAATATTGGCCAAGATGACCCAGCGAACCCATCCTACTGGCCATGATGATTAGTGAACTCTACCTGTTAGCCAAGAGACCTCATGCACCCTTCCTAGTTAACTAAGATATCTACACGGTAACTTCACATTGGCGAAAATTACCAAGGAGACCTTCCCTAATGAACCTAGATGACCCAGTGAACTTGTTCCACTGGCTGGAATGACAAAGGGAACACTTTCTGCTGCCCAGCGAAGCCTTTCTACTGGCCTAGATACCAGCAAGCCCTCCCTGCTAGCCAAAGCAGCCCCCATGAACTCTCAGTATTGGCAGAGATGACCCAGCAAACTCTCTCTATCAGCCAAACTCCAGGTGACGGCTTCCTGTGCATGAGACCTCCTTTGTATCCTTCCCTCCCCACGTGCGACCACCGGGGGGCACTGGGCTGGCAATGTGCTTGCCACCCCCAGGCCCTCAGTGCCCGCTGGCCAGGGGCTCACCATGATGTTGGGCAGCGTGGCGTAGCGGGGCTCGTTGAGCCTCAGGTCAGCTGTCACCACAGCTGGCAGCTTCAGGCGCAGGGTCTCCAGGCCTCCATCGATCTCCCGCTCCACTTTCAACTTGTCCCCCTCCAGTGTCACCTGGGAGGCAAATGTGCCCTGGGGAGGGACAGTGTAGGAGGAGAGTGGGTGAGGCTAATTCAGGTCCGACCTGAGCAGTCCGCTTATGCCACTACTGAGTACACGCATGGACAAGTGAATGAATGAGGGAGTGAACAATGCAGGGTCCCCTGAGGTTTAGAATCGACCTTGTACACCTGGGAGAGGGTCTCTTTCCTTTCCCTGAGAGCCACGGTGTATGTCCTGATGTCCTATGTCCTGATGCTGCCAGTGAGGCCTCCCTGCCTTCCTGACAGTGAACATGTACTGAGTGCTGGGCCCTGTGCTAAGCAACTGATGTGTCAAATCATCGAATCCTCACAGGAACTTTATGAGGTAAATGTTATTATCCCCACTTTACAGATGAGAGAAACTGAGGCAGCAAGATGCTGAGTTACATGCCTACTGCCACCCACAGCTGGTAAATCCAAAAGCTGACAATCTGGCTCCCAACAGCCCCCCGTGAGGCCCCTCCGCTGGGCAGACAACAGAACTGTGTGTGTCCACACCAGTCCTTAAACCAACTTCTGGGACCCCATCCTCTAGCCAGGTCCCTTTGCCTCTCAGTCCTGAATCAACATTTCCTCCCCAGTAACTGATGCCACCTACTCCTCTTTGTCTAACAACCTTTCTCCCTGTCCACTTATTAACTGGACACATCTTTCAGGTCTTAGTGTGAACATCACATCCCTTCATTCACAACCTCCTACTAGTGCCCTTATGAACCTGCCCCTGGAGACACACTGTCAACACGACCGGTGAAGCACCAGCTTGGGTGGGCGCATATTCTGCCAGGGAAGACAACCAGTCACCAGCGAAAAACACACACACAAATGAGATCATTTCCAATCAGAAGGAATAAGAAGAAAATAAGAGACATGATATGAGAGCAAGAAGGGCGCAACGTTGGAGAAGCTAGTCAGACAGTGGTAAATCCTTTGAAGATAAAACAGGATAATGGTTTTGAATGTGTTGTCCCATCCAGTAGCCACTGGCCGCGTGTGGCTGCCCAGCCAGTACAGCTGAGGAATGAATTTTTAAATTTTATTTAAATTTAAATACTGATAATTTGGCCAGGCGCAGTGGCTCATGCCTGTAATCCCAGCACTTTGAGGGGCCAGGTGCATCACTTGAGGTCAGGAGTTCAAGACCAGCCTGGCCAACATGGCGAAACCCTGTCTCTACTAAGAATACAAAAATTATCCAGGTATGGTGATGCATGCTTGTAATCCGATCTACTTGGGAGGCTGAGGCAGGAGAATAGCTTAAATTCGGGAGGCGGAGGCTGCAGTGAGCCAAGATCGCACCACTGCACTCCAGCCTGGGGACAGAACAAGACTCCACCTCAAAAAAATAAAAATAAATAAATACGGAGAATTCAAGATACATTATCATGATTGTGGTGATGATTTCATGGATGTAACACATATCAAAACTTATC
Source organism: Pongo pygmaeus (assembly GCF_028885625.2). Taxonomy (NCBI): domain Eukaryota; kingdom Metazoa; phylum Chordata; class Mammalia; order Primates; family Hominidae; genus Pongo; species Pongo pygmaeus. The sequence continues at coordinate 57,484,130 of NC_072393.2, forward strand.
AAATTTTGGAGGGCTGAGGTGAGCAGATTGCTTGAGCCCAGGAGTTAAAGACCAGCTTGGGCAACATAGTGAGACCCCCATCTCTATCTAAATAAAAGTGTTTAAGAAAAGCAAACTTAACAAATTGTGCAACTTAGATATGTGCAGTTTATTGTAGGTAAAAAACTCAACGAAGCTGTTTAAAAAAAAAAAAAACCACAGATACCCAATGCAGTTACTGCAAATGTAGTTACTAGAAAACTTTTAAGTTTGTTTTGAACAATTTAGGTGTGTAAATCTATTTCAACTGTGATCTTTAGGAATGTGTTTCTCATAGAAATTTAGCACCTGAATTGAGATGTGCTGTAAATATAAAATACATGCTGAATTTTGAAGATTTAGTACAAAGAAAATCCAAAAAACATAAAATACAGATGGTCCCTGACTTATGACAGTTTGAATTAAGATTTTTCAGTTTTCCGATGGTGTGACAGTGGTAAACATTCAGTAGAAACCATACTGCCAGTGTCTGTATAACCATTCCGTTTTTTTAGTTCCAGTACAGTATTTAATAAATTACATGGGATATTTAGCACTTTATTATAAAATAGGCTTTATGTTAGATTATCTTACCCCACTGTAGGCTAACGTTAAGTGTTGTGACATGTTTAAGGTAGGCTGGGCTCAGCTAGGATATTTGGTACATTAAGTATATTAAATGCATTCTTTCAGTTATAATATTTTCAATTTATGATGGGTTTATCAGGACATAACCCCATTGCTTGTACAGCATGTGTATCTTAATATTTTTTATGTTGATTACAAGTTAAAATAATATTTTAGATATAATGGGGTGAAATAAAATATAATTTTGTCTGTTTCTTTTTACTTTTTTATGTAGCTGTGAAAAATTTTAAATTTGCCTATGTGCCTTGTTTCTTTTTTTTTTTTTTTTTTTTTTTTTTTTTTGAGACAGGGTTTCCCTCTTTCACCCAGGCTGGAGTACAGTGGTATGATCACAACTCACTGCAGTCTCGACCTCCTAAGCTCAAGGGATCCTCCCACCTCAGCCTCCTGAGGCTGGGACTACAGGCATGTGCCTTCACACCCAGCTAACTTTTCTTTTTTGGTAGAGATGGGGTCCCACTATGTTGCCAAGGCTGGTCGCGAGCTCCTGGGCTCAAGTAATCCTCCCACCTTGGCCTCCCAAAGTGCTAGGACTATAGGTGTGAGCCACCGTGCCAAGCCTGCATTTCTTTTTTCTCTTTTTGAGACGGAAGCTCCCTCTGTTGCCAGGCTGGAGTGCAGTGGGGTGCGATCTTGCCTCACTGTAACCTCCGCCTCCCGAGTTCAAGCAATTCTCCTCCCTCGGCCCCCCGAGTAGCTGAGACTACAGGTGCACGCCACCACACCCAGCTAATTTTTAAATTTTTAGTAGAGACGGAGTTTCAACATGTTGACCAGGCTGGTCTCAAACTCCTCCTGACCTCAAGTGATCTGCCTGCCTCGGCCTCCCAAACTGCTGGGATTACAGGCATGAGTCATCATGCCTGACCCCAGCCTGCATTTCTATTGGACTGGCAGAGATGGGGATTGGGGAACCTGGAGTTGAGGGGGTGGGCATGAGTATTTCATGTAGGATGGCAAGAAAGGCCCCTTTGAAGAGGTGATACCTCAGCAGAGACCTCAAGGAGGGGAACGAGAAAGCCATGAGGCAATCTGAGGGAACAGTGTTCCAGGAGGAGAGAACAGCAAATGCAAAGGCCTTGAGGCAGAAATGAAGTTTGAGGGATGAGGGCCTGGCCCTCAGCAGGTGCTCCCCACTCCAGTCTCACCTGTGGCCAGTCGAGAAATCCAGCTGTCATCTGCCCTGTCTGGTTACAGTCATCATCGATGGCCTGAATGGGGAGAGAGAGAAGACTGTATGACAATCAATGGAGCTCATGGACCATTCGGGCCTCTGTCTAGAACAGGGGTTGGCAAACTTTTTCTTTGTTTTTTTTTCTTTTTGAGATGGAGTCTTGCTCTGTCACCAGGCTGGAGTGCAATGGTACAATCTTGACTCACTGCAACCTCCGCCTCTTGGGTTCAAGCAATTCTCCTGCCTCAGCCTCCTGAGTAGCTGGGATTACAGGCACCCAACACCACGCCCAGCTAATTTTTGTATTTTTAGTAGAGACAGGGTTTCAACATGTTGGCCAGGCTGGTCTTGAACTCCTGACCTCAGATGATCCCCCAAAGCTCTGGGATTACAAGCATCAGTCACCGCACCCAGTCGGGTTGGCAAACCTTTTCTATAGTGGAACAGATGTAGTAAATATTTTAGGCTTTGCAGATCATACGGTCTCTGTCACAGTGACTCAGCTCTGCTGTTGTAGTGCACAGGCAGCCATAAATAATATGTAAATGAATGTATGTGGTGATGTTCCAATAAAGCTTTATTTACAAATCAGAGGTTGCTGTGGGCCATAGTTCGCTGACTTTTGGTCTAGAATGATCCCTTCACCTGGGCCCAGAGATAAGCAGCCACTTGTCCAGGGACATGTAGGGCCACCTGGAATCCCTGTCGCCAAGTCTCTGCCCTCTGTATAAAGCCTCTCAGGAGTCCCGCCCTATGTGGCCCCTGGGCAGCTGCATGAACAGGATCTGGGCCAGCGAGGACATTCTAGCCCCAACCCCAGTGATTAGTTCAGGGAGGGGCACATGACTCAAGCTGCACCAAAGAAGAGTCAGCCCTGGAGTTTGCTGGAGCCCTTGGGAAAGAGGCTCCTTTCTTTCTGCTGGGGTCACTGAGCTGGTGGGATCTGAGCCTGGAGATGCAGACAGTGAAGCCAAGGTAGAGGGGAGCCTACAGCCCATATGTGACCCTGGATCAAGCTGTGCCTGAAGCCCCTGATTTACGTGAGATAATAAATTCCTTTCTGGCTTAAGCCAGTTTGAGTTGTGAATCTGCTTCCTAGAACAAACAGTATCCTGACCAGTTCATCCGGCATTTCCCCAGCTGGAGGCCCTGGCCCCAGGAACTGTCCCTGGCCCAGGACAGGTAGGACATCGGAGTCTGAGAACCACCAGCAAATGCAGGGGGCTGCAAAGGCCATGCTTCCAACACCTCGGCCTCTGCAGCCCCACCCAGGCCCTGCCTTTTTGGCCTGTTCTCCAGGTAGGCCCTTCGGCCGCAGTTGACTGTCTGTACTCTGATGCCCCTGCTGTTGGTAATCTCTCTCTGTTTCTTCTGACTTTCTCAGGGCTGGGCAGGACACCCAGTGACCTACCTGGACCCACCAGCCTCCTCTTTGTCCCAGAACTGACCTGGCCCTGGGATCCCCATCTCTTTCCGGGGGCCCCAGCTCTACCTGAGCCTGCTGTGCTCTGCTGTCTCCATGCTCTGCTTGACATACCTTGCAGTCTTTGGCCTTCCTTCTCAGCCTCATCCCTAATTCCCTGCCTCTTCTCACTCCCGTCTGCCTGTGGCTCTTCTGACGTCCCTCTTCTGCCCGTTCCCTGGTTGAGGCCATGAGGTTTGTCCTCAAATGAGATGAGCTACCCCTGAGGAGAGGTGGTGCCTCAGGGTCTCCTGGGGGAACAGATGAGCCCCATGTACCTCTGTCTCAGTGGGGAGCACCAGTGTGGCAGGGAAGGTTCTGGTCGGGTCCTCACCCAGCCCTAACCTCCTTCCCTACCTCCTGGCCTCCAATCTCCCCTTCCAGTCCATTCTCAAAGCCCAGGGGGACTCTTTCTGTACCTAGTGCTGATCCTGCCCGTCTTCTGCTCATAGACCTCCCGTAGCTCCCCAGTGCCCTCCAAAATTCTCAAGTCTCTATTTCAAGCCCAGGCCTGTCTTCTGAACCTGCATCAATGTCTCCTGGGCTCTTCACACTCCCCATGTGGGATCCTCCTCTAACCTCCTGTTCTTCCTGGGTTTCCCACCTGTGTTACCAAGGCAGACCCAGGCATTGTCCTTGCCTCCTCCCTGCCCTCCCTCCCCATGCTAAGCCCAGTCTCTCCTGCCACATTATGTCTCTGCTCTGTCCTGTCACCTTTGGCCGAGGCCTCATTCTCCCCATGTGACCATCACCTCAGCCTCCCAGCCTCTAAACTCACCCAAAAGGATATTTCTTCTTTTTTTTCTTTTTTTTTGAGACAGAGTCTCGCTCTGCTCCCAGGCAGGAGTGCAGTGGTGCAATCTTGTATCACTGCAACCTCCGCCTCCCAGGTTCCAGTGATTCTCATGCCTCAGCCTCCCAAGTAGCTGGGATTACAGGCAGGTGCCACCACACCCGGCTAATTTTTATATTTTTAGAAGAGACGGGGTTTCACCATGTTGGCCACGCTAATCTCAAACTCTCGACCTCAAGTGATCCGCCCACCTCGGCCTCCCAAAGTGCTGAGATTACAGGTGTAAGCCACTGTGCCTGGCCCAAGAGGATCTTTCTAACACCCAGAGGGACTCTGTCCTCCCTGCTCAAACTCTCTGTCAGGAGGGTCAGCAAAGTCCCAAGCTGCTCAGCCTGGAGTGGTGAATGCCCTGGGCCTGGCCACCTGCTGTCTCACCCTGTATCTCCACCACCTTTCTCCCGAGCAGGGATGAGCAAGGGGGCACAGGGAGGGCTGACCACAGCTACCTGTTTGCCCAGCAGCACCAAGTCCACCTTCTCCTTCTCTGCCAGCTTGGCCAGGACCCGAGCCACCTGCAGGGGACCCAAGCGTTCTGCTTCTGCTGGGGGCACCTCCACGTGGATACCTCGGTCTGCACCCATGGCCAAGGCGGTACGAATGGTCTCCTGCCAAGGACAGAGGGGCTTGACTTGGCTGCTATCCTCAGGGGGACCTAGGAGTCTGGCTCCCAGCCCCTCCTCCTTCAGACCCAGGAGTCCAGGCCCCCATCCCCTCCTTCCTCAGACCCAGGAGTCCAGGCCCCCACCCCCTCCTTCCTCAGACCCAGGAATCCAGGTTATCAGCCCATCCTCCCTCCGACCCAGGGATCCAGACTTCCAGCCTCCTCCTCCCTCAGACCCAGGAGTCCAGGTCCCAGCCCCTCCTCCCTCAGACCCAGGAGTCCAGCCCCCTCCCCAAGACCTTGAGCACCTGGCACTGTGCAGGCCCACAGCTGACGGCGATGACCTCCTTCACCAGCTTCTTCTCCTTGAGCCGCACAGCCTCCTCCACTGCGATCTCACAGAAGGGGTTCATGGAGTGCTTCACGCCATCCGTGACCACACCGGTCCTGTCAGGCTTCACTCGGATCTGCTCAGCAGGAGGGGAGGGGGCGGGGTCAGGAGGAAACAGGCAAGAAGGTGGGGGCCTCAGCACCAACCCTCTCTCAGGCTGGATGAGGACAACAACAGCCTAGAAAGGGGCAGGGCCTTGTCCAGGGTCACACAGCTCCAGGGACAGAACTGGGTTAGAGTTTGTAGGCAGGGGCAGGTCACCCTGTCTCCTTCTCTCATCCAGCCATTCCTGGGTACCAGGGACATCTGACTTGATCATCCCTACTGTTGTCACTGCTCCTCTCAGGCCTGAAAGAGTGTTTCTCAAATTTACAGTATTTATGGTAACCCACAGTGAGAGGTACATTTTACCATATCTCCAAGTGTATATAAATACATAACACACTGATACATAAATAAAAATGAGGAGAAGAAAAGGAAAAACCAGTTAGGTAGACAGTTAAGGGTGGTTCTCAGAGAAGCAGCCTGCCTGAAAAATCACAGCTACAGGCAACAATAGAGCAGCCTGGGGAAAACTCAGGCTGCTCCTGCACAGACAAGCAGGCAGGTCCCACAGAAGCCTTTTGTTCTTTGTGTGATTGACAGGCTCCCAGGAAAAGTTCCCTCCCCTTTTCAGGCATGTACATGGTGGTCTCTGTGGGAACTTGTACAGGGAAGGGCGGAGCTTACCTAAAACAAGCCCACGGTTACACAAACAAGAGAAGCGGAGCTTTGTGCTTGCCTAAAGATGTACCCACAACTACGTAGATAACGGAGAGTTATGCAGATAGCTTTACAGATAAGATACTCAAACAGCTACAAAGATGAAAGGAGTTTCTTATAAAAGCTTTTGGTTTCTTTTGCTGTGCAGAAGCTCTTTAGTTTAACCATCAGAGTGAACAGGCAACCTACAGAATGGGAGAAAATTTTCGCAACCTACTCATCTGACAAAGGGCTAATATCCAGAATCTACAATGAACTCAAACAAATTTACAAGAAAAAAACAAACAACCCCATCAAAAAGTGGGCGAAGGATATGAATAGACACTTCTCAAAAGAAGACATTTATGCAGCCAAAAAACACATGAAAAAATGCTCATCATCACTGGCCATCAGAGAAATGCAAATCAAAACCACAATGAGATACCATCTCACACCAGTTAGAATGGTGATCATTAAAAAGTCAGGAAACAACAGGTGCTGGAGAGGATGTGGAGAAATAGGAACACTTTTACACTGTTGGTGGGACTGTAAACTAGTTCAACCATTGTAGAAGTTGGTGTGGCAATTCCTCAGGGATCTAGAACTAGAAATACCATTTGACCCAGCCATCCCATTACTGGGTATATACCCAAAGGATTATAAATCATGCTGCTATAAAGACACATGCACACGTATGTTTATTGCGGCACTATTCACAATAGCAAAGACTTGGAACCAACCCAAATGTCCAACAATGATAGACTGGATTAAGAAAATATGGCACATATACACCATGGAATACTATGCAGCCATAAAAAATGATGAGTTCATGTCCTTTGGAGGGACATGGATGAAGCTGGAAACCATCATTCTCAGCAAACTATTGCAAGGACAAAAAAACAAACACCGCATGTTCTCACTCATAGGTGGGAATTGAACAATGAGAACACATGGACACAGGAAGGGGAACATCACACACCGGGGACTGTTGTGGGGTGGGGGGAGAGGGGAGGGATAGCATTAGGAGAGATACCTAATGTTAAAGGACAAGTTAATGGGTGCAGCACACCAACATGGCACATGTATACATATGTAACAAACCGGCACGTTGTACACATGTATCCTAAAACTTAAAGTATAATAATAATTAAAAAAATAAATAAATAAAAAATTAAAAAAAAAAAAGCTTTTGGAATCAACTGTAAAAATGGCAACCGGCTTGGGCTTCCCTCTCCTCTGCAGAGAGCTTTCTTCTTTTGCTTATTAAACTTTCGCTCCAACCTCACCCTTTGGGTGGTCTATGCTCTTTAATTCTCTTGGTTGTGAAACGAGCTCGGATAACACCTTAGACAACGTGACCAGTGACCCTGACCTGTTTCACAAATGCCACTGCAGTGTAAGGGTCAGTGACCAATACTTACCCTGGCTACACACACACCATACCCTGACATTTTCTACCCTTTTTCAGAAAAATGCCAGCCCTCTGCCTGGATGTCATGATCACACATGGTCACAACCTCATTTGGAAAACCCCAGCACCAAAGACCTCTGCTAAACAGACAGGGGAGGTAAGGAAGGTGAGTGGCAAACCCCACCCATTTGCTTCTGCACATCATTTTTGTCTCTCCTGGGCCCCACTGTGTGCCTGGCTCTGAGCTGGATCCTGGGGACACCATCGTGTGCCAGGGAGAGAGGCTTCCGGTGTAGACCAGGGTGTAGCGTGAACCACTAACCACCCTCCTATTAGTTTCTCTCGGCTGCCATAACAAATCACCACATACTTGGTGGCTTAGAATCTTACAGCTCTGGAGGCCAGAAGTCCAAAGTCAGTGTCACCAGGGTGAGACCAAGGGGTCTGCAGGCCCCAGGGGGGACACGTTTCTTGCCTCCTCCAGCTTCTGCTGACACTCCCTGGCTTGTGGCTGCATCGCTTTATCTTCAATGCCAGCATCCTCAGCTCTGTCTTCACATGGCCTTCTCCTCTCTCTGTGTGTCTAGTCTCCCTCTGTCTCTCTCTTATAAGGACTCTTGAGATGGCATTCAGGGCCCACCTAAATAATCCAGGATAATGCCCCCATCTCAAGATGCTTAATTTAATCACATCTACAAAGACCCTGTTTCTAATTTTTTTTTTTTTTTCAGATGGGCTATCGCTCTGTCACCCAGGCTGGAGTACAGTGGTGAAATCTCAGCTCACTGCACCCTCTGCCTCCCGGGTTCAAGCAATTTGCCTGCCTCAGCCTCCCAAGTAGCTGGGATTACAGGCATGCGTCACCATGCCTGGCTAATTTTTGTATTTTTAGTACAGACAGGGTTTCACCATGCTGGCCAGGCTGGTCTTGAACTCCTGACCTCAGGTGATCTGCCCTCCTCGGCCTCCCAAAGTGCTGGGATTACAGGCGTGAGCCACCATGGCCAGCCTGCAAAGACCCTGTTTCTAAGTGATTTCCCCTTCTCAGGTGCCAGGGATTGAAACCTGGCTGTTTTGGAGGGCTATTTCTTGGCCCACCACAATCCTCTTTTTTTTCTTTCTTTTTTTTTTTTTTTTTTGAGATGGAGTCTTGCTCTGTTGTCCAGGTTGGAGAGCAGTGGCATGATCTCGGCTCACAGCAACCTCTGCCTCCTCAGTTCAAGCGATTCTCCTGCCTCAGCCTCCCGAGTAGCTGGGATTACAGGCGCCCACCACCACGCCCAGCTAATTTTTTGTATTTTTAATAGAGACAGGGTTTCATTATGTTGGCCAGGCTGGTCTCGAACTCCTGATCTCCAGTGATCCACCCACCTCAGCCTCCCAAAGGCAGGGGGATTACAGGCGTGAGCCACCGCTCCCGGCCCAACCTGAGTTTTTATACGGTCATTCTGGATTCTTGGTGGAGAAAATTGGAAAAGGATGAGAGGAAGTGGGGAGACAGTTGGGTGGCTCTTTGTCACCAAAATGAGAGGTGACAGTGGCTCAGACAGCTGTGACAGCAGAGACAGATGCAAGAGGTTTCTGGAGGTGCAACTGACAGGCCATGGTGCGCGATGGGAAGATGACACCAAAAAGGGGCTTCCAGTCAGTACATCAGCCTGAGCCGGGAAGACGGCGAGTTTGGTTTGGGGCACAAATTTTTAAAAAGCCTCCAGGGATATCCAGAGAAGCCTTGCTAGGGAGCTGCCCCATTTGGCCTGGAGCCCGCCCTATTTCTCTTCTCCCATGTGGCCGCCACCCAGGGCTTGGCCAGAGCAGATTTCGGGTGGCAGCTGTGCCTGGTGAGGACACTGGGATGCCCTTGCTATTTCCCTGCCCCTTTTTCTCTGGGGCTGTGGGTGTAACTGTTCCTCCCACAGGCAGGACAGAATCCAAGATGAGAAGGTGGGACCCATAAGGGGCTTCCCACTCTGGCTGTGCCTCATGGAGAGGGTAACGTTAAAAGATGGAGGACGGAGACCGGGCGCAGTGGCTCATATCTGTAATCCCAGAACTTTGGGAGGCCAAGGTGGGAGGATCGCTTGTGCCCAGGAGTTGGATACTAGCCTGGGCAACAGGTTCTACAAACAACAACAACAAAAACAAAAACAGCTGGGCATGGTGGCTCACGCCTGTAATCCCAGCACTTTGGGAGGCCAAGGTGGGCAGATCACCTGAGGTCAGGAGTTCGAGACCAGCCTGGCCAACATGGTGAAACTCCGTCTCTACTAAAAATAAAAATAAAATAAAAAATTAGCCGTGCATGGTAGCGCACACCTGTAATTGCAGCTACTCAGAGGCTGGGGCAGGGACAATTGCTTGAACCCAGGAGGTGAAGGTTGTAATGAGCCAAGATTGCGCCACGGCACTCCAGCCTGGGCGATAGAGCAAGACTCCACCTCAAAACAAACAAACAAACAACAACAACAAAAAAAAACAGCTGGGTGTGGTGGCACACACCTGTAGTCCCAGCTACTCAGGAGGCTGAGGTGGGAGGATCACCTGAGCCCAGGAGGTCAAGGGTGCAGTGAGCTGTGATCATGCCACTACATGTAACCTGGGTGACAGAGCAAGATCTCATCTCAAAAAAAAAAAAAAAAGGAAAGAAAAAGAAAAAGGAGAAAGAGGAAGAGGAGCTGGAAGAGGAAAGGAAAGAGAAAGAACTGTTATTTTCGTCTCTCTCGTTGCCCAGGCTGGAGTGCTGAGGTGCCACCTTGCCTTACTGCAACCTCCACCTCCAGGGCTCAGGTGATCCTCCCACTTCAGCCTCCCCAGTAGCTGGGACCACAGGTGGGCACCACCATGCCAGGCTAATTTTTTTTTTTACTTTTTGTAGAGAAAGGATTTCCCCATGTTTCCCAGGCTGGTCTGGAACTCCTGGCCTAAAGTGATCCGCCTGCTTCGGCCTACCAAAGTGATGGGATTACAGGTGTGAGTCGCAGTGCCTGGCCTTTTTTCTTAAAAAAAAAACACAACATAGGAGTTGCCCCTTTAAGACAGAAAAAAACCTCATCTACCCATCAGTAAGAGGCCCCAAGCTTCTTGCTGTGAGTCCGGGAGGCTTCAGAAGGGCCTCAAGCCACATCTTGCTCTTGCTCTGGCAGAACTCCCAGCCCTAAGCTCCTGATTCCCAGGCTCCTGACTCCTGAGGAGAAAGGGTAAGAACTTTCCAGACACACACACATGCACACACACACACCCAAGGAAACAAACTAGCTCATCTTCTCAATTAAGCTTGAGTTGACTTCAAGCTTGAAAAACAGTTTAGTTAAATTACATAAGTCGGGAAACAATGGTAGAGCTGAAAAATGATAGCTTGTTTGTTTTTTAAATAATGATGGCTCATGCGTGTAATCCCAGCACCTTAGGAGACTGAGGAAGGAGGATCACTGGAGCCCAGGATTTCAAGACCAGCCTGGGCAACACAGAGAGACTCCATCTCTACCAAAAAACAAACTATTAGCAGGTCATGGTGGCGTGCACCTGTAGTCCCAGCTACTGAGGAGGCTGAGGTGGGAGGATGGCTTGAACCCAGGAGGGTCGAGGCTGCAGCGAGCTGTGACTGCGCCACTCCAGCCTGGGTGACAGAGCTAGACCTTGTCTCAAAAAAAAAAAAAAAAAGTTTTATAATTGAGGTAAATCATTCAGCATTAAGTGCTGGCTTTCTCTTAAAGAGACGACATATCCACCAATATCAAAAACAGCCTCAAAGCTGGGCGTGGTGGCTCACACCTGTAATCCCAGCACTTTGGGGGGCTGAGGTGCGTGGATCACTTGTGGTCAGGAGTTCGAGACCAGCCTGGCCAACACGGTGAAACCACGTCTCTACTAAAAATACAAACATTCGTCGAGCGTGGTAGCACGTGCCTGTAATTCCAGCTACTTGGGAGGCTTAGGCAGGAGAATCGCTTGAACCCGGCAGGTGGAGGTTGCAGTGAGCAGGGATCACACCAGTGCACTCCAGCCTGGGTGACAGACCAGATTCCGTCTCAAAAAAAAAAAAAAAAAAAAAAGAAAAAAATTTAAAAAAGTAGCCCCGACCCATGCAGACGAGTCAAGGGTTTTATATGCATTAACTCGTTTGACCATCCTAATAGCCTGTGAGGTTGGTTACTGCCATTACCAGTCTCATTTTACAGATGAGGCAACTGAGGCAGAGACAGGCCAAGTGCCTTGGCCAGGGTCACACAGCACGGAAGTGGCAGGACCAGGGGTCTAACCCCAAATCTGTCTTGGGAATTGTGAGACTCTGAAAGAGGCTATGTGTGCCCACAGCATTAGAGAGCCAGTCTTCCTATTTGTTGTCCACTGCAGGCAAGAGGGATTTTCTTCTCTTCTCTTCTCTTCTCTTTTCTCTCTCTCTCTCTCTCTCTCTCTTTCTTTTTGATACAGAGTCTTGTTCTGTTGCCCAGGCTGGGGTGCAGTAGTATGATCTTGGCTCACTGCAAACTCCACCTTCTGGGTTCAAGCGAATCTCCTGCCTCAGCCTCCCCAGTAGCTGGGACTACAGGCGCCTGCCACTACGCCTGGCTAATTTTTTGTATTTTTAGTAGAGACAGGGTCTCACCGTGTTAGCCAGGATGGTCTCAATCTGCTAACCTTGTGATCCACCCGCCTCAGCCTCCCAAAGTGCTGAGATTACACGTGTGAGCCACCATGCCCGGCCCACGCCCGGCTAATTTTTTTATTTTTGTTAGAGATGGGGTTTTGTCATGTTGGCCAGGCTGGTCTCAAACTCCTGACCTCAGGTGATCCGTCCACCTCGGCCTCCCAAAATGTTGGAATTACAGGCGTGAGCCACCACGCCCGGCCCAAGAGGGATTTTATAAAGTGATTTTCAACAGCTTTTCCTGAACCCCTGACACAGCTCAAGGACTTGTGTGGTTCTGTCCTCTAGGCTTTTCTGTCAAGCCAGTCCCTGGGCACGCCCTAGGGCACTTAGCAAGCAGGACAGCCAAGGCCAGGGAGCCAACCCAGTGACAGATCACTAATTCGGCGGGGGGCAGACAGAGAACTCGTCCCTGAGGTGACATGTGAGCCCCACGTGTGCCCTGTCAGACAAGGTGGCCTTGCTGAGAACAGGAGGGGCAAGTGTGTGTAGCCCAAAGAGGAAAACCTGAAGAAACACCAGGTGCTCCCAGACGAGAGGGTGTGGCTGGTCGGGGTTGGGCCCCGAGATGGAAACACGTTTTCTGGGCCTGAAGTTTCTATCCTGTGGGGTCGTCTCTAAGAAAATGAATCCCAGATAATGAATACAAAATTGCCCAGCCTCTCCTGGCTTTATTTATTTATTTTTTTTGAGATGGAGTCTCCCTCTGTCACCCAGGCTGGAGTGCAGTGGCACAATCTCGGCTCACTGCAATCTCCGCCTCCCTGGTTCAAGCGATTCTTCTGCCTCAGCCTCCCAAGTAGCTGGGACTACAGGCACGCGCCGCCACGCCCAGCTAATTTTTGTATTTTTAGTAGAGACAGGGTTTCACTATGTTGGCCAGGATGGTCTTAAACTCCTGACCTCATGATCCGCCCGCCTCAGCCTTCCAAAGTGTGCATTTACGGGCGTGAGCCACCAGGCCCAGCCTTTCTCCTGGGGTCTTGAAAGAGGCCCTGAAGGTTAAGCTTCATCAGCTTCCTGGAAAATGTGCCCCTGGACAGGACAGGGTGTTACTGAGTTGCCAAATACCTATTAAAATGCTAGATACACGCACATACCTGGAAACATGCACACAGCCGGACACACATACACACTCACACACACACACACACACACACGAATACACTCTGAGCACAGCATTTGTTATGTTTTGAATAAATGACTAACTAAACGTCCATTACTACCACTCCCAATAAAAACACTTATTGCAGCTGGTCACAGTGGCTCACACCTGTAATCCCAGCACTTTGGGAGGCTGAGGCGGGCGGATTACCAGAGGTCAGGAGGTCTAGACCAGCCTGGCCAGCATAGCAAAACCTCGTTTCTACTAAAAATACAAAAATTAGCCGGGTGTGGTAGCTCACACATGTAATCCCAGCTACTCAGGAGGCTGAGGCAGAATTGCTTGAACCTGGGAGGTGGAGGTTCCAGTGAGCTGAGATCGTGCCACTGCACTCCAGCCTGGGCAAGATAGACTCCGTCTCAAAAAAATAAAACAAAACAAACCACTGTGTGCCAGGCACTGTTCCAAGGGCTTAATTTTCATTACAACTCAATAAAGTATATAGTACCATTATCCCCATTATACAGAGGAGAAAAATGAGGCTCAGAGTGGTGAAGCAATTTCCTCAAGGTCACACAGCAGGAAGTGGACGTAGGCGCTGGGCTCGGAGTCTGAGGTCTGCACTATTCTAGTAGTGCACCCACTGTCTCAGGAAGCAGTGACCACATCAAACTGTCTTCCCCACACCTGGAGCTCAAATTTCAGAAGGGGTGACAGACACCAGAGCAATCAATAAGTAAACGACACTGTGGATTACAAAGTGTCCACACCAACTTCCCTCTGGGGACAAGCTGGGCTCTCAGAGGGTGCCCCTGCTCCCACCTCTTTCATGGAGAATGTGAGCCACTCCCTCCACTCAGTTAGGTTGGCTCCTTGAACTTTCATCTCTAGCAAACACACTTTCCTCTCCCTTCCTAGTTGCAAAGTATAGGGGAAAACACAGCAGAACACAGGGACTCTGGGGCCTGTGATTTTAAGGAGGCAAACAGGGAAGTCCTCCCAGAGAAGGTGATGTTTCAGCAAGGAGGTGAAAGAGGTCAGGGAGTGAGCACATGATTCTGGGAACAGAGGTGGATCAGACATGGCCCCTCTCTGCAGGGAGCTACCAGCCTGGGGATGACGGAGTAGGGCAGTGGGGAACATGGGGTAAACAGAGGATCCCAATCCAGTCTGGCGAGGGCTGATGGAAGCAAATCTAGGGACTGCAGAAGCCCCCAGAGATATACCAAGGCAACCTGAGGGTGTAGGGTCAGGGGCTTCCTGGAGGAGGCGATGCCAGAGAGAATCACTGAATTATTATTATTATCTTTTTTTTTGAGACTGAGTCTAGCTCTGTCACCCAGGCTGGAGTACAGGGACACAATCCCGGCTCACTGCAACCTCTGCCTCCCAGTTTCAAGCGATTCTCCTGCCTCAGCCTCCCGAGTAGCTGGGACTACAGATACGTGCCACCATGCCTGGCTAATTTTTTTATTTTTAGTAGAGATGGGGTTTCACCATGTTGACCTGGCTGGTCTCAAACTCCTGACCTCAACTGATCCACTCGCCTCGGCCTCGCAAAGTGCAGGGATTAGAGGTGTGAGCCACCACTGCGCCTGGCCAAGAATCACTAGATTTTGATATAATCCATGAGTTGGAGTTGGGCAGGACAAAGGACAGAAAGCAGAGGTAGGAGGGTGGTGCTGGAAGAAGGCATGGAACGGGCGAGCCGTGGCCTGGTCTGTCAGGACAGAAGGAGCACGTCACAGTGGCAGAAGCACAAAGGGTAAGGGAGAGTCCAAGGAGGGAAGTGGACGGCTGAAGCAGACCATGAAGAGGAGGGTGGACCACAAAGCATCCCAAATGCCAGGCAGAGGGGCTGTGACTCTGTCCTGAGGGTGCTGGGGAGCCACAGGCGGGCTGGGAGCAGGGGAGAGCAGGGTCAGCTCTGGTGCAGAAAGGCCCCTAAGGCTGGGTAGGGGTGGGCTGAGAGGGAGAGACTGGGAGTGAGGGAGGACCAGGGTGAGGGTCCAGGTGAGACAATGACACCAAGAGACAATAGGGCAAGAAGGGCGGCGGGTGGAGAACTGACAGCTTTGGGAGAAGGGAAAGGGGGTGGGACAGTACCCAGGTCTAATCTGGTGTTTAGGAAGCTGGCAGGGTCTGAATCATTTATTTGTTCTGAAAAGGACATCAACAGACACATCCAGTGAGACAGGATGTAATGTGGGGAGCCCTGAGGCACTGTGGGAGGGGAAGGCAGCACCCTCTGGAAAGGACAGTAGCTGATTCAACGTGGCCTTCACGCTTCCCCTCTGTTCTCTCCCTGAGCACACCAGAGACATCCATGTGCCAGGCTCTGTGCTGAGTGATGCTGGGACCAGAGCTGAGTCAAACGTGGGCCTGCACCATGGGGGAGACGGATCCAATCCCACACACGCCAGGCGGGGAAGGCCAGGGCTGGGATGGAGAGAGGAGGCCCAGGGACCTGTAGGAGTCCAAAGACGTGAGAGTAACAAACAGTCAGAGCTGGGAGGAAACCAAGTGTTGGGTCCCAGAACCCCAAGAGGAATGTGTCTCAAAAGGGCTGGAGGTGACATCCCTGTCATGTGCTGCCAGAGGCATCATTAGGACAGGGGGCATTGAGGGAGATGGGAGAGCAGAGTCTAGAGCCAGACTTGCCCGGGGTTTTGATTGTAACTCTGCCACTTACTGGCTGGGAGATCTGACAGGCCTCAGTTTCCTCAACTATCCAATGGAATTAATAATACAAAGGGTTGGCCAGGCACGGTGGCTCACGCCTGTAATCCCAGCACTTTGGGAGGCCGAGGCAGGCGGGTGGATCACCTGAGGTCTGGAGTTTGAGACCAGCCTGATCAAGATGGTGAAACCCCATCTCTACTAAAAATACAAAAAATTAGCCAGGCGTGGTGGCTGGGAGATCTGACAGGCCTCAGTTTCCTCAACTATCCAATGGAATTAATAATACAAAGGGTTGGCCAGGCACGGTGGCTCATGCCTGTAATCCCAGCTACCTGGGAGGCTAAGGTAGGAGAATTGCTTGAACTCAGGAGGCAGAGGTTGCAGTGAGCCAAGATTGCGCCATTGCACTCCAGCCTGGGCAAAAAGAGCAAAACTCCGTCTCAAAAAATAAAAATAAATAATAAATAATACAAAGGGTACTGAAAGGACTGAATGGATTAATCTCTGCAAAGGACTTGGAACGATGCCTGGCACGTAAGTACCCGCTAAATGCTGGCTGCTATCATCACTGACACTTTCATGCTCAAGTCTGGCTCCTGTACCCTCTTCCCCAGCCCACTCCCTAAGCAGGCAGGGGCAGTATCAGTGTCAACTTTGTGACCCTGGTTTTGCCCACCCTGAAGCCTCCAGGGTGCCAGGCCCCTCGCTAGGTAATGCTGGGGACACGGAGGTAAGTCCCCAGGCTGATGGGAAGGGCAGACATAGAGAGACAGTCACCATCTTCAGTCCAGTTCAGGCCAAGCATTGAGAGAAATGGGCCTGAGAGACCGTGTCTGATTCACCTCTGTCCACACCAGCTTCCCTCTGGGGACAACAAGCCAGGCGCTCAGAGAGCACCCTCCCCCACCTGAGCTACCCCCAGCTGTCAGGTTGGCTCCTTGAACTTTCATCTCTAGCAAACACACTTCTCTCTCCCTAGCTAGAGCCTCCTGGCTCACCCTGTGGCTATGGAGGGTGGAAAGCAGCTTCTGGGGCCCCACAGGACCCTGTCTGACTCCCTCTATAGCACATTTCAGGTAACATAAGAGTACAATGGTAAGTAATGCAGCCTAGTGGGTGAAAGCAGTCGGAGGAACCTGGATAGAACTCTCGGCTCTGCCCTTCTCTAGCTGGGTGACCTCTCTGTGCCTCAGTTTCTCCGTGCGTTAAACAGGGACCATGACTTCTTCCAGTGGGTAAGAAATGGAGAAAGCAACTCACTCTGAACAGTTATCAAGAGAGTGAATCCAGAACGAGGGAAAAGAGAACATGGCCGTGACCCCGGAGGGATCGGATGTTAGAACTTCACTCTTGGATTTCTGCCCTCAGGTGACTCTGACGTTTGGGGGTTAAAGCGGCAGAGGTCGGGGGTTACGAGAAGACCCCCACCCAGTGTGCGCTCGCGGCCCCGGAAGCACACGGCTGCGGGACTCAGGGATGTGGGAGAGGGGGGCCCGGTCACCTTCACGGCGTAGTCGATGACCCTCTTGACAGCTACGAGCGCGCGCAGCTCCGCCATCTTTCCGCCTCAGCCACCTACAGGGTCAGCCCGCACCCTCAGCCGCTCTGTCCAGACGCCCCACCACCCCCGCCCCCCGCGCCCCTCTCTGCGCCTGCGCGCAGCACGGTCAGCCAGTCAACCGCTGCAGAGCCCGCCTCCCCGACAGAGGACCAATCGAGAGGCCGGAGGGAAGGGAGGTGTGGCAAGCAACGCAAACCAATGGGAAGCGGATCTCGGGGAGCCAGCGGGACCCGGAGAGGGAAGGAAAGGCCTGGCGGAGAGGGCAGGGCAGAGAACTAGGGGAAAGGTCGTGCACGGAAGGCAAGCGCGCCCGGAGTTTATAGATCCTCCCGGTCCTATAAACACTTCCCGGTATCCCCGGATTTGCTCTCCCTCTCCAGATCCCCCACTTCTTCCCGGCCTTTCCAAGTCGCGGTACTCGTATTCCCACGCCTCTGAATCCTTTCGCGTCGGTCTCTCCACTCTCTCCATCCCCGTGTTCCCTGTCCCTTCCATATCCGTATCCTCCCCTGTCCGTGTCTCTACTTCACCTCCATGTCGTCCCCACAGCCTCTCCATACCCTCTCCAAAAGCCCACGTCCCCTCTTGGCCCCGCCCCTCCCACATGTCCCTGTTCCCATCCCAATCCATGGAGACTTGTGTCTCCATGTCTGTGTCTCCCCGTCTCCACGTTCCCTATAGGTTCATGTCCTTATGTCCTCCCTGAGCCTCTGTGCAACCCCGTGCCTGCGTCCCCACGACCCCCAGAAAAGCACGCGGAGCCGCAGCGCTAAAAAAGCCGTTCCTTTATTCTGCCCCAGGCAGGCTGCAGTCACAGACACACGGGGAATCCACTGATGGCGTCGGTGCTCTGCATGATCATGTCTGCCAGCAGAAAGCAGAAGCCTGGGGGGACGGGGTCGCGGAGCAGAGATAGGAAGGTGGGCCCTGGGGCGGATGGCCGGGAGGGCCCCGGGGACTGGGGTTTGGGGCTCCAAGGGGGTCTCTGCCGGGTCTGCGGGAGTCTTAGTGTGTTGGGGAGTCCCTGAGAGGTCCCTGGGGTTTCCTGGGAGGGCAGCTGGGGAGCGTCTGGGGTGAGGGTCTTCTGGGCAGTCTCCTCCACCCTCTTCCCGCTGTCCAGGTTACCCGCGAGAATTGAGAAGGGTAAGGCCAGCCACCCAGAAAAATAGGACCAAGAGAAGAAGACGTTGTTCTTCCACGCATTCTTCACCGTGTAGCCTATCAAGGCGGTCAGCAGCAGCAGTCCTGGGCCCCGCCCAGCCGCAAGATGAGCTAGCTGGGCCTGGTGGGGCTGCACCCAGGCCACGCCCCTTCAGACCCGCCCCTTCTATCAGACCACGCCCATCGCCTCTCATCCCGCCTCTGGCCCAGGCCCCTTCCTGCGCCTCCAGCTCTGAACTCTGTCTCGAGCCCCGCCCACCTCTCTCGGCTTCTTCCAGCCCCGCCCCTCCCCTGGTGACCAAGCCCCTCCATCACCCAGGGCCCGCCCCTGCCTGCCGGCCTGGGGCGAGCTGCAGTCTCACCGCCGAGGAAGAGGAAGGCGCTCGTGGTCTGGCCCCGCAGCGACTCGCCCTCGTGGCACCGAATCCGCAGTCCCATCACCATGCCCACCACGCCGACACCCACCGCCAGCACCATGCACGCCACAGTCACCGCCAGCGTGGCTGGGGAGAGCGGGCGCATCAGCCCCCGCGGGCGCCGCCCCAGTCGCTACGGGTTGGGCCACAACCGGAAGCTCTCCTGTCTCCTGCCCCCAACCCGGTGTGTGGCCAGGAGCCGAGCTCCCCCGACCGGGACTCAGGCGTTTGGACGGAAACTTGGAGGTCACATCAGGACCTGCGGTTACT
Source organism: Pongo pygmaeus (assembly GCF_028885625.2). Classification (NCBI taxonomy): domain Eukaryota; kingdom Metazoa; phylum Chordata; class Mammalia; order Primates; family Hominidae; genus Pongo; species Pongo pygmaeus. The sequence continues at coordinate 57,503,272 of NC_072393.2, forward strand.
GCCGATACCAGGACGGGGAGGGGGTCGGGGACAAGCCCACAAGTCGAGGGGCGGGGTTCGTGGCGGCCTCGGCCGGCAAGGGACAGCTGCAACTGAGCCCGGGGTGGAAGGGGTGGGCGTCTCGCCATGGGCCCAGCTGTGTGTCCCGAGTCGTGGGGGTCTGAAATGCCCTCTGACATCTGGGCGGGCGGAGCCTCACTCTGGCAGGGGATGCTGGAGCAGATGCCGTGGTTGCATTCCTGCCACAGGCCACTGTGGCCCTCTTGTTGGCGGGTCCAGTAGTTGGTGGCCGTGGAGAGCACCATGAGGACGTTGGCCACGAGGCTGAGCAGAATGCCCCCACTCTGGAGGCTCCGCTTCACCCCCATGCCACTGAGGCTGCAGCCGGGGGCCACAAGGGCAGGATGGGCCCAGGCCCTTCCTACCCCGAGGCCCCCAGCTTAGGAGCCCGCTTCCTCCACACTCCTCCCCTAGTACTCCTGCCTGAGGTCCCTGCTTCTGGGGACCTGAAGACCCCCCTCCCTCAACAACCCGGCCTGAGGACCCACAACCTCCTCCCTCCAGACCTCGTTCCCCTTACTGGGGACCTTGGGACTTCCCCTGAGAGGCCTCTGAGACCTTCACCACAGGCTTTGCTGTGAGGAACCTGTCTTCCCGGAGACCTCCCCCGACAGCGGAACGCCCCTTCAGCCTGTTCAGTGTCCTCCCCAGACACCCCTCCACACACGCCCACCTAAGTGACTTACACCCAGTGCCCTAGGGCTCCTTAGACACAAAGCCCAGAGAGACGGGGGGAGGGAGGCTGGGTCTCTGTGAGGCCGGGGGTTCCAGAACCCCCTCCCCCAGTGGCTGTTTAAAGGGATAATCACTCCCCCCACCACCATACACATAAACCCCCGCAGCTCTCAACTGAGTGACTGCTTAGATGCAGACCGCAGCTTTGGGGGCCGTTACATCGTAGGCCAAGTCCTTCTTTTATCACTGTTATTATTTTTTGAGACGCAGTCTTGCTCTGTCGCCCAGGCTGGAGTGCAGTGGCGCGATCTCGGCTCACTGCGACCTCCACCTCCTGGGTTCAAGCAATTCTGCCTCAGCCTCACAAGTAGCTGAGACTACAGGCGTGCACCACCACGTCTGGCTAATTTTTGTATTTTTAGTAGAGACGGGGTTTCACCATATTGGCCAGGCTGGTCTCGGACTCCTGACCTCGTGATCTGCCTGCTTCAGCCTCCCAAAGTGCTGGGGATTACAGGCGTGAGCCATCTCTCTCTCCCAGGCTGGAGTGCAGTGGCACCATCACAGCTTACTGCAGCCTTGAATTCCCAGGCTCAAGGAAACCTCCTGCCTCAGCCTCCTGAGTAGCTGGGACTACAGGCATGTGCCTCCACACCTGGCTAATTTTCTTGAGATTTTTTGTAGAGATGGGGCCTTGCTCTGTTGCCCAAGCTGATCTCAAACTCCTGGGCTCAAGCCATCCTCCTACCTCGGCCTCCAAAAATGCTGACATTATGGGTGTTAGCCACCACTCCCAGCCCTTTCTTAGAAACTTCTCTTTCCCTTGCCGGGCACGCAGTGGCTCACGCCTGTAATGCCAGCACTTTAGGAGGCCAAGGTGGGCAGATCACCTGAAGTCAGGAGTTTGAGACAAGCCTGACCAACACGGCAAAACTCCGTCTCTACTAAAAATACAAAAATTAGCCAGGCTAGCCGGGGTTGATGGCGGGTGCCTATAATCTCAGCTACTTGGGATGCGAGGCAGGAGAATCACTTGAACCCGGGAGGTGGAATTTGCAGTTAGCTGAGATCGTGCCATTGCATTCTAGCCTGGGCGACGGAGCAAGACTCCATCTCAAAAAAAAAAAAAAAAAAAAAACAACAAAAAAGACAAAATTCGCCAGGTGTGGTGGTGCATGCCTGTAATCCCAGCTACTCGGGAGGCTGAGGGAGGAGAATTGCTTGAACCTGGGACACGGAGGTTGCAGTGAGCCAAGATCACACCACTGCACTCCAGCCTGGGTGACAACCAGACTCCGTCTCGGCCAGGCGTGGTGGCTCACGCCTGTAATCCCAGCACTTTGGGAGGCCAAGGTGGGTGGATCACGAGGTCAGGAGATCGAGACCATCCTGGCTAACATGGTGAAACCCCGACTCTACTAAAAATACAAAAAAATTAGCCAGGCGTGGTGGTGGGCGCCTGTAGTCCCAGCTACTTGGGAGGCTGAGGCAGGAGAATGGCGTGAACCTGGGAGGTGGAACTTGCAGTGAACCTGGGAGGTGGAACTTGCAGTGAGCCGAGATCACGCCACTGCACTCGAGCCTGGGCAACAGAGCGAGACTCCGTCTCAAAAAAATCAATAAATAAACTTCTCTTCTCTTGACATTCTAGGCACCCCAGAAGCTCTCCAGGTCCCCAGCTGTCTGACTGCAGACTTCTGCTCCTCTGCCTTCTCCCCTTCACTTGTAAATCTGGGTATCCCTTGAAGCTCCACCCTGCACTCCCTTGCCAGGCAAGCCTCCTCATGGCCAAAGTTTCAGTGCTCCTTAATCCTCCATCCAAAACTCCATCTCCAACCCAAGGTCTCTCCCCTGAGCCCGACGCAAGTTCTCACCTGCTCCTGGCTGCCCCCAGGGCCTTAATAGTCAACCATATTCCAACTGAGCTTAGTGTCTTCCACCATATTAGGGATGGCCCTGCCATCCCATCCAGTTCATCGAGCCAGACCCTTGGGCACTGTCCTCACCTTCTTCTTGTCCCTCACCCTGAAAAGCGTTGAGTGCCCAAGTCCTGCTCCTCCTTCCCCTGAATCTGTCTGTCTCATTCCCTCCTTTCCTGGTCCCAGGTCAGGCCTCATCATGTCCCACCTGTTGCATTGCCAAGTTCCTCCCTGACCTTCTGGCCTCCCCTTCATGTCTACAGGGGGGTCTTTCTGGCACCCAGAGCTGACGCTGTCCCTCCCCTACCCACAATTTTCTCCCAACTCCCCATCATGCTCAAGAGAAAGTCCAGCATGACATTAGAAGCCACAGCCCCCACCTGCCTCTCCCTCTTCATTTTCCATCCCCCGCCCCCCCACGTTCTATATCCTGGCCCTAAATTACTGTTCTTCATCCCCACAAGATTCCTGACTTCTCTGCACATTCATCTTTGGGCCCCTCTGCCTGGAAATTACCTTTCCTTGGCCCTTAAGAAGCTCCTAAACGTTCTCTCTCCAGAAAAGTCGTCTCCATCCCTCCACAATACAGTCAGTCTTTTTCCGGCGTTCTCCCTGCACTGGGACTGCTGTCTGGCCTGTATTAACTGCTTCTGGTCTATAAGTGCCTCCTCCCCACCATCCCACAGACTGAGCCCCTGGTGGGCAGGGCCTGGGTCTGACCCGTGCCAGTGTCCCCAGCATGGGGAAATGTGCAAAGAGAACTGACTGAGTGCAAGGAAGGGCCGAGTTCTGGCAAAGGGGACAAAATCAGAGAGGGAGAGAGAAGGAAAGAGAGCCAGCTAAAGGGAGGAAGACACAGGGAGAAAGAAAAGTGCTGGAGAAGGGGAGACATAGACACGGGTTGGAGCCTGTGTCCACATGGGCTGGGCACTCGCGCTGGGCAGGAGCGCCCTGCAGGCTGGTCGGCCTGGTGGGCCCTCACCTTCCCCTGGTGCCCAGCTCCTACCATGGAGCTGGCAGACAGTTGGCTTATGTCTTGGCAGAATTAATCTCAGAATAACCAGATTCCAGCCAAATTTTGTTGAATGAATGAAGAAACAAGAGGAGGGGGTGGGGAAGGGCTGGAAGGGCAGGGTAGATGTAGGACCAGACTTCCCCAAGGCTCCAGATGAGGCCTTTGGAATACAACGCTCAAAACTCATCTTGCCGCTCTTGCCTTCTGCTCACAAGGTTTCATAGCCAGGACGGGGACCGCCACAGTAAGCACCCAGGCTCAGGGCACCTGGGGGGCCAGAAAGAGTTTAAGCACTTGCCCCTGCCCTCTGTCCTCAGGGCCCCCAACTGGACCCTCCCAAGCTCCCCAGGGCAGTGGGCAGGATAGTCACCTGTACAGAGAAAGAGGATAGCTGAGACCCAGCCCAGGTAGAAGGACCAGGAGAAGAAGGTCTGGATCTGGGGGTGTGGAGGCTGGTCCCACCGCTCGCTGGTATACACGGCCATGGCCACCGCCATGGAGAGGGCTGGGGACAAGGACAAGAGAGATGGCTCAGCCCCTCGGCAGGAATTCGCTGGCTCCCGATAGCCCAGTCCAGTCCAGCATGCTTACCTGCAGCAAAGGCTGTGGTGGTTGAGACAAGGGGGCCGTGGCCTGGGGTGGACAGTAAGGGGATGCAGGACAGGACCAGGAAGCTTACAGACACCAGGCCCCACAGGACAGCCACAATGCTGAAGCTCTGCGTCACGTGGATGTAGCCTGATCGGGAGAAGACCACTGAGCACCCATCCCCGCTGGCAGCCCCTCTGTAGGACACCCATTCCCCTTACCTGCTATGATGTCCCCATGCCCTGTTGGCCAGAGGCCCGAGTGAGCTGAGTGGGTGGGACCCACAGCCTCAAACCAGAAATCGGTGCTCAAAGCAATCAGGCAGAACGTCAGGCCCAGGGAGCCCACCAGCAGGGCCAGGGACCGGCGGGGCTCCATGGGGGTAAGCTCAGGGCTTCTGGGTCCTGGAGGAGGAAGAGGCTGCTGATCAGACTCTTGAATCTCAGAGAGAAGGAGGCTGTGCACCTAGACTCCTGAATCCTCAGAGCTCAAGAAAGAGAGACCAGCAAGCAGTTGGGGCAGTGAGGGGTCCTGCACTTTGTCAGATGAGGCTGGTTTGGTTTCACACAGTTCCCGGTAGCTTTTCACATACCCTCCCTTCCTGGATTGCACAGGCAACGTCCTCCCTCCCCTCCCCAGGGTCCGGTTCCCCGCTTAATGTGTGGTGGGGGAGGGCACTGAGGGTGTCAGATCATCAGTGGTTTGGGCAGTGGTTTAGAACTTGCCTCTGTCACAGGTTCTACAACTCCCACCCATGGAGGCTTCAACACCAAGTCGGGGCTTCCTGGAAGAGGTGAGAGAGAGAGAGGCTTGGGGGCCCTGAGGTGGGAGGAAGCCAATCAGGCTGGGGTGTGCGTTAAAGGGGAGGGCAGATGTGGCTGGAGGGGACAGTTGGGGATGTGTCATGCTTTCCTGTGGGTTCTGCAGTCTTCCATTCTGGGAGAGGAAGGCCCCAAGTCTAGGGTCTCTACTGAAGGAGGGGGCTTGGGAGTTAGAACTCCTGGGGCTTAAGGAGGAAGGAGCTGGGGGCCTGAACTCCAGGTCCTGAGGGAGGAAGGGGCGGGCAGGAGCTCAGAATCCTGGGCCCCAGTTTGGAGCATATGCCAAGGGCAGGCAAACAGCAGAGAATCACAGTTCTGAAAGGTTTGCAGAGAGGCAGACACACCAACATCCTCATCTGATTAATGAGTTCAGTGGCACCCCTGCTTGGGTGGGGGCTCCAGCCTGGTGGCCTTTATCACCAGGATCAGGGGGCCTAGGGGGTTTTAGGGGACATAAGGATTTTGGTTCAGGGTTCTCCAGCCCCCCAAACGCTAGCCTCTTCCATCCACACCAACATCAGGTCCTGGCAACACCTCATCTATGAGCAGGTATAAGGTGAAGGTACCACAGCCCAGGTAGAAGGCCCAGGAAAACTTGACCTCTGTGAAACAGAGTGATGTGGTTAGGGTTTGTGTCCCTACCCAAATCTTGTCTTGAATTGTGTCCCCATAATCCCAACGTGTCTAGGTAGAGACCAGGTGGAGGTAATTGAATTATGGGGCCAGCTTCCCCCATGCTGTTCTTGTGATAGCGAGTGAGTTTTCACAAGATATGATGTTTTTTTAAGGGGCTCTTCCTGCCTTCGCTTGGCACTTCTTCCTGCCACCCTGTGAAGACAGTGCCTTGCTTCCCCTTCACCTTCTGCCATGATTGTAAGTTTCCTGAGGCCTCCCCAGCCATGCTGAACTGTGAATCAAATAAAACTCTTTCCTTTATAAATTACTCAGTCTCAGGCATTTGTTGTTGTTGTTGTTGTTGTTGTTGTTGTTGTTGTTTGAGAGAGTCTCACTCTTGTCACCCAGGCTGGAGTGCAGTGGCAAAATCTCGGCTCACTGCAATCTCCACTTCCCAGGTTCAAGCAGTTCTCCTGCTTCAGCCTCCCAAGTAGCTGGGATTACAGGTGCCCGCCACTACACCCAGCTAATTTTTGTATTTTTAGTAGATTTCAGGTTTAGTAGATTTTCGGATTTTCACGATGTTGGACAGGCTGGTCTTGAACTCCTGACCTCAGGTGATCTGCCTGCCTTGGCCTCCTAAAGTGTTGGGATTACAGGCGTGAGCCACCATGCCCGGCCAGGCAGTTATTTATAGCAGTGTGAGAAGACTAATACACAGGGAATAGTCTGGAAGAGGACCTCAGTCTTGAAGATGAACTGGGCCAGCAGTCCCAGGACAGCTGGCAAATGTGGAGAATGGGAAATGACCTGGAAGACTGGTTCCTCTCCTTTATTGGAGAGACTCAGATTGGCAGCTCCCATCCTTCACTCAGATCCTCACCACTCTGAGAACACATTCATGAGCACAGGCTCCCAGAGGTGGCAGAGGCCATGGGCAGGCCAGGTCTCTGGAAAATCTGCCATGGTGTGCAGTGAGTAGCAGGTCAGAGCACACAGCCTATCTGTGACCTTGACCCCCCTCCAAACCCAAAGCCATCCTTAACCCCAAACCCAACTCCATCCCCAAACTCAATATCAAGCCCAGTTCCAACCACAAATTCAACCCATCCCTATCCCCAGAGTTAACCCTATTCCCATTCCTGAACGCAACTCCATACACAATCCCATCCCTATTCGTAATCTCCACCCCAGCTCCAACCCCTAATTTAAGCCCATCCCCATCCTCAAATAGAACTCCATTCTCAGTCCCAACTACACACTCAACCCATCCCCGAATTCGCCCCCATCCCCAAACCTAACATCATTCTAATTCCCAAACTCAACACCATCCTTATTCCCAGTTCCAACCCTTAACCCCTTCCCACCCTCAAATCTAACTCCATTCTCATTCTCAAACCCCACCCCATCTCCAAACCAATCCCCTCTCCATTATTAACCCCAGCCCCTACTCCAAACCCAACCCCATCCTCTTCCTGAAACTTGACCCTATTCTCATTCCCATCCCAACCCTTTTTTTTTTTTTTTTTTTTTGAGATGGAGTCTCACTCTGTCACCCAGGCTGGAGTACACTGGCATGATCTTGGCTCACCGCAACCTCCGCCTCCTGGGTTTAAGTGATTCCTGTACCTCAGCCTCCTGAGTAGCTGGGGTTATGGGTTGTATGCCACCACACCAGGCTAATTTTTTTTTTTTTTTTTTGTATTTTTAGTAGAAATGGGGTTTTGCCATGTTGGCCAGGCTGGTCTTGAACTCCTGACCTCAGGTGATCCACCTGCCTCAGCCTCCCACAGTGCCAGGATTACAGGAGTGAGCCACTGCGCCCAGCCACTGTCTTTTCATTCTTCTCTGCAACCTCTATAATTCATACCTAACTCCGACCATTTTCATCCTCCTTTCACTTCCAGGTCCAAGCCTGTAACCTCGTTTCTCATCTCCCCAAGTGGGTCCCACTACCACCACCATCACACCCATGCATGCATGCACACACACAGGTGACCTGTACCTGGCTCCAGTGAGTCTCTGCACACGTAGGTATCACAGGCTGATCACAGGCCCAGGCCCTCTGACAGACACCACAAGCCAGTAAGAGCGGGTGAGTGAAGGTCATCTCTTTTTTTTTTTTTTTTTTTTGAGACGGAGTTTCACTTTTGTTGCTCAGGCTGGAGTGCAATGGCATGATCGGGGCTCACAGCAACCTCTGCCTCCCAGGTTCAAGCGATTCTCCTGCCTCAGCCTCCTAAGTAACTAGGATTACAGGCATGCGCCACCACGCCCGGCTAACTTTCTATTTTTAGTAGAGACAGGGTTTCTCCACGTTGGTCAGGCTGGTCTCGAACTCCCGACCTCAGGTGATCCACCTGCTTCAGCCTCCCAAAGTGCTGGAATTACAGGCGTGAGCCACCGCGCTCAGCCAGCCAAGACCATCTCTTAAGAGCACAGAGGCAAGGCAGCTGGGGCCTTGGAGACAGAGTTGCTCACAGGATCTCCAGCAGCTTTCTCAACCAGATGTGGTCTGTGGCTGCCAGAGGAAAACCCCAGGCCTCCTTCTGAGGCTTTTCCTGAGAGCTCTGTGAAAGGAAAATCTTGGGGCCCTAAAATTACTGAGCTAAAGGGGAAAGTCAGGCTGGGAATAGCTCAGGGCAAACCTGCCTCTCATTCTATTCAAAGTCATGCCTCTGCTTACTGAGATAGATGCATATCTGATTGCCTCCTTTGGAAAGGCTTATCAGAAACTCAAAAGAGGCCATGCCTGTAATCCCAGCACTTTAGGAGGCCTAAGCAGGTGGATCACCTGAGGTCATGAGTTCGAGACAGCCTGGCCAACATACTGAAACCCCATCTCTACTAAAAATACAAAAATTAGCCGGGTGTGGTGGTGCACGCCTGTAATCCCAGACTCAGGAGACTGAGGTAGGAGAATAACTTGAACCCAGGAGGTGGAGGTTGCAGTAAGCCGAGACTGTGCCACTGCACTCTAGCCTGGGCAACAGAGTTAGACTCCATCTAGGAAAAAAGAAACTCAAAGAATGCAACGATTTGTCTCTCACCTACCTGTAACCTGGAAGCCCCCTCCCTGCTTTGAGTTGTCCCCACCTTTCTGGATGAAACAATGTACTTCTTACATGTATTGATTGATGTGTCATATCTCCCTAAAATATATAGAACCAAGCTGTGCCCCAACCACCTTGGGCACATGTCGTCAGGACATCCTGAGGCTGTGTCATGGGCGCACGTCCTCAACTTTGGCAAAATAAACTTTCTATTGTTCTTTTTTTTTTTTTTTTTTTTGAGATGGAGTCTCGCTCTGTTGCCCAGGCTGGAGTGCAGTGGCACGATCTCGGCCCACTGCAAGCTCCGCCTCCCAGGTTCACGCCATTCTCCTGCCTCAGCCTCCTGAGTAGCTGGGACTACATGGCAAAATAAACTTTCTAAATTAACTGAGACCTGTCTCAGATTTTCAGGGTTCACCGCTCATGTCGCCTGCTTGGCCACTTGGTTTTCTTAGGTCTCTGTCAGTCTTGTCTAAGCACTGTCAGTTTTTTTGAATCACCCCAGGTCTCTTCCAACTTTCTCCATCCCCTTCCAACCTCTCCCGGGCTTGAAAGCTCCTCAGTAGCCCCCATCTGCCACGGAAGACCCCAGAAAATTAGCTGGGAGTGGTGGCGTGCACCTGTAATTCCAGCTACTCGGGAGGCCGAGGCAGGAGAATCGCTTGAACCCCGGAGTCGGAGGTTGCAGTGAGCCAAGATCGCACCACTGCACTCCAGCCTGGGTGACAAAGCGAGACTCCATCTCAAAAAAATAAAATAAAATAAAATAAAGACTAATCCTCAATTAACCTACGTTCTATTAAAGAAATGAATGCTAATGGTAAATAGTTATTATGGAAGGCATCATCATTTCTATTGAGGTGCACTCTAGTCATAATATTTAATGGCTATTATAATGATAAAAAGATATTAAATCTTAGTATCATTAGCATACATCTCAATAAATAATACTTTATGTAAGTCAATAAACAGCACTATCAATTGACCTGAATAAAGATTTATTGTTCAACAAATGTTCTTTTGAGTGATTACCATGTGCCAGGTGCTGTCTTTGAGGATTTACAGGAAACCAAAAGCAGACACAGGCCAGCTGGGGTGGCTCATGCCTGTGATCCCAGCACTTCGGGAGGCCGAGGTGGGAGAATCACTTGAGACCAGTAGACAGAGACCAGTCTGGGCAACATAAGGAGACCCCATCTCTACAAAAAATTAAAAAATTACCCAGGCATAGTGGGTGGTGCATACCTGTAGTCTTAGCTGCTCAGGAGACTGAGATGGGAGGCTCACTTGAGCCTGGGAGGTGGAGGCTGCAGTGAGCTGTGATCATGCCACTGTATTGTAGCCTGGGCAAGAGTGAGACCCTGTCTCAAAAAAAAAAAAAAAAAAAGCCAACATTGAATCCCAAAGTTGTTGGCTTGAGTAGCTGGATAAAAATGGGGTTGTTGGCCAGGCGTGGTGGCTCATGCCTGTAATCCCAGCACTTTGGGAGGCCGAGGCAGGCCGATCACGAGGTCAGGAGTTTGAGACTAGTCTGGCCAACGTGGTGAAACCCCGTCTCTACTAAAAATACAAAAGTTAGCTGGGCGCGGTGGCAGATGCCTGTAATCCCAGCTACTTGGGAGGCTGAGGCAGGAGAATCACTTGAACCTGGGAGGGGAGGCAGAGGTTGCAGTGAGCCGAGATTGCACCACTGCACTGCAGCCTTGGCAACAGGGTGAGACTCCATCTCAAAAAAATAAATAAATAAAATAAAAAATGAGGTTGTCATTTCCTAAGATGGGGAAGACCATTGGAGGAACACATAAGGTGTGTGTGAGATCAGGAACTTATTTTTGGATACGTGAGATTGGAGATGTCTCTTCTTTTCAAGTGGAAATGTTGAGTAAGTAGGTTGAGTAGGTAAGTCAGAGTCCTGAGTCTGGAGTCATAATTATATCATTATTATTGCTAGAGTAAGCCCCTATAAATATGATTACTAGAATAAGTCTTGGCAAATATTTCTATTTAAATAGGCCTCAATAAATTATTAGAGAAATCTTCAATTGTCATTATTATTAGAGAAAACCTCTATAAATACAGTATTTCTATTTGAGGAGGCCCCAGTAAATATTGTTTTAGGGAATAAGCCTCTATAAACATAACATTTATTAGCATAGCTGTAGTAAATAGTCTGATTAGAATCAGCCTTGTGAAGTAGTCTTATTATTTTATGATAGACATCAGTAAATCTCATGGCAGTTAGCAACCATTTATTTTCTTTTTCTTTTTCTTTTTTATTTTGAGACATAGTCTTACTCTCACTCAGGCTGGAGTGCAGTGGTGCTGTCACAGCTCACTGCAACCTCCGTCTCCTCGGACTCCAGCGACCCTCTCACCTCAGCCTCCTGAGTAGCTGGGACAGGCACACACCAACGCGCCCAGCTAATTTTTTTTTTTTTTTTTTTTGCAGAGATGGGGTTTTTCTCATGTTGCCTGGGGAACTCCTGGGCTTCAGCAGTCCACCTGCCTTGGTTTTCCAAAGTGCAGGGATTACAGGTGTGAGACACCACACCCAGCCAGCATCAATTAATAGAATGAATTACTAATGAGTGAATAAAGAGAAGATCACGGTCATGAATGATGTGTGAAGAGCAGGTGCCGGAGGTGAAGGCTCAGGGTTCTGGTGTTTCCTTTGAAGGGACGCATCAGGGGAGGAGAGAGGAGGCTGGGGAGAGCCAACTAGAGGTGGGGGGGGCAGGGAGTTTTTTCAGAGATCTTTTCATTTGTCCGATTATCCTACACATACATATCCTGGAAGTTGAACTGTGGTGAGCTCCTGGGCACGGACTGTTGATTTATCTCTGTTCCCCTCCCTGCAGAAACTGAGAAGGTCAGGCCTCCATAATACAGCACTCCTGGGCCAGGTGCGGTGGCTCACGCCTGTAATCCCAGCACTGTGGGAGGCAGAGGTGGGTGGATCACCTAAAGTCAGGAATTCGAGACCAGCCTAGCCGACATGGTGAAACCCCGTCTCTACTAAAAATACAAAAAGTAACCAGGCGTGGTAGTGGGCCCCTGTAATCCCAGCTACTTGGAAAGCTGAGGCAGGAAAATCACTTGAACCCAGGAGGCAGAGGTTGCAGTGAGCTGAGATCACACCATTGCACCCCAGCCTGGCCAACAAGAGCGAAACTCCGTCTCAAAACAATGACGACAACAACAACAAGAAAAACACACAAAAAAGCACCCCTGCCCACACCCACCACCCTTACAGCTGTTTCTCCCCATCCTAGTCCCTCAAGGATTAACACTTTAGTAGTTTCACATCAGTTTTATTAGACCCCAGAAAGTTGCTCTAATGGATATTCCATTTTTCTAACAACCTGCCAGGCAGATGGGGATTTAGGTCTTCTCAGCTCCCTCCCACAGGCCCTATTCTTCCTCCTTGAGCCTAGGACCAGGAGTCAGCCTCCCCCCGCAAACCCACAGTCCAGAACTGAGCCCCCTCATTCCCCTAGGAACCAGGATTTCAGGCCTCTAGACCCTCCTCCTCTTCTTCAGTGGCCTCACTTTAACTTCCAGATGAAGTTGGGGGACACATTTGGGCTCAGCGGGGTGTAGACAGGCGCCGACATTCATGCACCCGGTAGGCGCACATGTAGAAAATCCCTGCATGAGAAGAAGTTCAAATTGACCCCCGCAAACCTCCCCCAGCTCCATTTCCACCCCAAGAGAGCCCAACACCCTACTCTCTTTCTCGCTGGGTATCCCCGACCCCAGACTCCATAGGCCTGGAGTCTTCCTCCTGACCCAGTGCTGTGGGACTCATGTGGGACACCCTGTCATCTTCCACCCTATCTGCTGCCCACTCTGCCCCAGACGCTGACCTTCCCACCCCTTGCCCCCAGTACCTGCGAAGAATGTCATAAGCACTGCCACCCAGCCCAGGATGTAGGACCAGGAAAAGCGCCAGTCCCCAAAGCGGCGGCCCAGGAAGCTGACGGTGACTCCAGTGTAGATGGCCAAGGCCAACACGACGAAAAGGGCTGGGGAGAGAGGGCGGGAGGATGCAGGTGGGACTAAGGCTGGGTGTGATTTTGGAGATGGGCCAGAGAGCTGACGATGGGGGTGGGAACTAAGATTGGGGAAAGAGGTGGAAATGGGTTGGGGGTGAGGATGGGGTTTGAGTTGAAATTAGGGGTAAAGACGATTGGGGGATAGGTTTGGGATGGGGTTGGACACGCTTGTGTTTTATAACGTAATTAGCCATTGTCTCTGGTTCCTGGGAGGGAGAATCAATATTTGGAACTTCCTGTGTAATAGGAGGGTCTTTGTTATTCTTGAGCCTCTTGGGCCCAACCTGAGTTTATGGTAATGAGATGAGATGACTCAGGGTTGAGTGTGGTTGTCAGAAAGACCAACCAGGCCAGGCACAGTGACTCATGCGTGTCATCCCAACACTTTAGGAGGCTAAGTAGGGTGGATCACTTGAGGTCAGGAGTTCAAGACCAGCCTGGCCAACATGGTGAAACCCCGTCTCTACTAAAAATACAATAAAAAAAAATTAGCTGGGTGTGGTGGTGGGTGCCTGTAATCCCAGCTACTCAGGAGGCTGAGGCAGGAGAATCACTTGAACCCGGGAGGGGAGGTGGAGGTTGCAGTGAGCTGAGATCGAGCCACTACACTCCAGCCTGGGTGACAGAGCGAGACTCCATCTCAAAAAAGGAAAACAAAAAAGAAAGACCAACCATGATATTAGAGGGTTGGGGCTCTGAACCACTTGATATCAGGGAAGAAAGGAAGCTGGAAACTGCATTTCATCAATGGCCAATGATTCAATCAGTCATGCCTATTTTACAAGACTCCAATAAAATTTCTAGACACTGAAGGTCAGTGGCGCTCCCTATTGGCGAAAACATCTGTGTGCTGGGAGGGTGATCCCTGGCTCCACAGGAAGAAGGCTTGGAAGCTCTGCATTTTGGGCTCTCCTAGACTCTGCCCTCTGTGTCTTTTCATTTGCTTGGACCTGAGTTGTGTCCTCTATAATGAAACTATAACTGTAAGTATAGCACTTTCCTGCAGTCTATGAGTTATTCCAGCAATTTTTGTTGTTGTTATTGTTGTTGTTTTTGTTGAGACAGAGTCTTGCTCTGTTGCCCAGGCTGGAGTGCAGTGGCACAATCCCGGCTCACTGCAAGCTCCGCCTCCCGGGTTCACGCCATTCTCCTGCCTCAGCCTCCCAAGTAGCTGGGACCACAGGCGCCCGCCACCACGCCCAGCTAATTTTGTTTTGTATTTTTAGTAGAGATGGGGTTTCACCATGTTGGCCGGGCTAGTCTCAAACTCCTGACCTAGTGATCCACCCGCCTCAGCCTCCCAAAGTGCTGGGATTACAGGCGTGAGCCATCGCACCCAGCCTCCAGCAAATTTTTGAATCTGAGTGGGTCTTGGGAACCTCCTAGTTTGTAGCCAGTGGATCAAAAGCATGGGTGGCCCAGGCACCCTACTTGCAGCTTGTAGCTGAGGTAGAGGCAGTCTTGCTAGGGACTGTGGTCTTAACCTGTGGAGTCAAACACAAATTTTAGGTGATTCATGCCAGAACTGAATTGTAGTACACCAGCTAGTGTCAGAATAGACTGGAACTAGAAATAGTCATGAGGTTGGTTTTGGGTGTGGGGATGGGATTAGGGTGGGGTGGGGTTGAGTGTGAGGAGGAGTAAGGGGTGAGAATGGTGTTGAGGGGTGGGGACAGATTGGGGTTTGAGATGAGAGTGAGGAGAGGGGTAAGGAGAGGGTGGGCTTACTCACTTGAGGAAAAAAACATGATGCCAGCAGAGAAGGGCCGGGAGATTCGGGAAAAGGTAGGCTGATGAGCGAAGGCCATGATGCCCATGATGATGCCGGAGGTGGCGCATAGGGCAGACAGGATCATGAAGGCCCGGGTGGCATTCCAGTATGCTGTGGGAGCACCCCATGGTCATTCCCACACCTCCCCTGCTCTAAGTGAGAGATGCTGCTACCTCTGAGATGAAAATGCCTTGCCCCTTTCCATATCCCTAACGCAGCTCGTCTTTCCCTTCTTTGCAAATGCCCTCTTCTTCACCTGGCAAACTCCTACTCATCCTCCAAAGCCCAGCTCCCATGACCCATCCTCTAGGAAGCATCTCCCCACCCCTCAGTCATCATCTTCACCCACGGCTAAAGGTTGTGACTGTCTTTGTCTGTCTCCCCCTCCAGGCTGATTGCTCCTTGAAGACAGGCAGTGGGTTGGTTCTGTGTCATAAACACCCCCACCACACATTTGGTTTGCATTCTGGCCTCGGGAAATGTTTGTTGAATGAATGAATGAATGAATGCTGATTCCCTATATTTTCCTGCTAATTATATTCTCTCTCACATTTCTTTCATTTCTTTTTTTCTTTTTCTTTTCTTTTCTTTTTTTTCTTTTTTTTTTTGAGACCGAGTCTTCCTCTGTCACCCAGGCTGAAGTGTTGTGGCACAATCTCAGCTCACTGCAGCCTCCGCCTCTGGGGTTCAAACGATTCTCCTGCCTCAGGGTCCCGAGTAGCTGGGAATACAGGTGTGCACCACCACGCCCAGATAATTTTTGTATTTTTAGTAGAGATGGCATTTTGCCACGTTGGCCAGGCTGGTCTCAAACTCCTGGCCCCAAGTGATCCACCTGCCTTGGCCTCCCAAAGTGTTGAGATTACAGGTGTGAGCCACTGCTCCCAGCCTACTCTTTCATTTATTTTATACTGCTTGCTTATATCTGAAAATGTCCTATTTACTTGTTTTTAACTTATTTATAATGTCTGTTTCTCCTCAGTAAATCCTTAGCTCTGCAAGGACAAGCGCCTTGCTGTCTCATTCACCATTGTGTCCCCAGCACCTAGCACCTGGTGCATAATAGGTGGCCAATAAATGCGTGAAATGAATTCATGTTGAGCATTGGGGCCATTCTTCTCGTGCTTTGCCCAGGGATGGCCGCTCAGGAAAGATAATAACAATCTCTTCCTCCTTTAGCAACGGCTAACTATATGCCAGGCTTGCTACCCAGGTGTGATGTTATTTATTCCTCCAGAGCCCTATTCTATAAGTACCATTTTTATGCTTATTTTTCAAGTGAAGAAATGGAGGCCCAGAGAGGTAAAGTGACTTGCCCGAGGTCTCATAATTAGAAACAGGGCTGGAGTTGGAATCCAAGCTCCAAGGCCCACGCTCCTAACTGCTTGGCTATTCTGTCCGCTGAAGCACCCGGGAAACGGTACACCTCAAACCTTGCATCTCGCCATTGAAAAGTAAAAAGTCTAGGATCTTTGTAAAACCCAGTCTTTTGCCTTGTAGAAGCCTCGGTGAGAGAAATTCCTGGCTGTTTCTCCATGGATATTGTTATGGGTTGAGTTATGTCTTTCTGTCCCCCACCCCAAATTTTTATGTTGAAATTGTAACTAGTGCCTTAGAATGGTAACTTATTTGGCAACAGAGTCTTTGCAAATATAATTAGTTAAGATGAGATCATGCTAGAGTAGGGTGGGGCTCTAATCCAAAGACTGGGCTGGGTGTGGTGGCTCCTGCCCAGTGTAATCCCAGCACTTTGGGAGGCCAAGGCAGGTGGATCACCTGAGGTCAGGAGTTTGAGACCAGCCTAGCCAAAATGGAGAAACCCCATCTCTACTAAAAATACAAAAATTAGCCAGGCTTGGTGGCGGACACCTGTAATCCCAGCTACTCAGGAGGCTGAGGCAGGAGAATCACTTGAACCCGGGAGGTAGAAGTTGCAGTGAGCCAAGATCATGCCACTGCCCTCCAGCCTGGGTGGCAGAGCGAGACTCAAAAATAAAACAAAACATAAAACAAAGACTGCCATCCTTATAAAAAGAGGAATCTGGACACAGACATGCTTTTAGGAAAAATGCCATGTGTGAGGAAGGTAGAAATTGGGGTGATGCATCTCCAAAGCAAGGAACACCAAAGATTCCCAGAAAATCACCAGAAACCAGGCAGGGAGGGACATGGAACAGATTCTCCCTCACAGCCCTCAGAAGGAACTGATTTTGCCCACATCTTCATCTTGGCCTCCAGAACTGTGAGACAACACGTTTCTGTTGTTCAAGCCACCCAGTCTGTGGGGCTTTGTTATGGCACCCCAGCACACTAATTCAGGCTGGTCACAGCGGCTCAGGCCTGGAATCCCAGCACTTTGGGAGGCCAAGGCAGGAGGATTGCTTGAGGCCAGGAGGGTTTCTTTTTAAGTATTTATTTTATCTTATTATTATTTTTTGAGACAGGGTCTTGCTTTGTCACCCAGGCTGGAGTGCAGTGGCTCTATCTTAGCTCACTGCAGACTTAAACTTCTGGGCTCAAATGATCCTCCCACTTCAGCCTTCTGAGCAGCTGGGGCCACGGGAGCACACCACCATGCCCAGCTAATTTTTTATTTTTTGTTGAGATGGGGTCTCCTTACGTTGCACAGGCTGGTCTCAAACACCTAGGCTCAAGTGATCCTCCTACCTCAGCCTCTTGAAGTGCTGGGATTACAGGCTGAGTCACCATGTCCATCTGAAACCGGGAGTTTGAAACAAGCCTGGGCAATACAGTGAGATGCTGTCTCTACAAAAATCAAATCAAATGAAATAATGAGGCCAAGTTCGGTGGCTCATGCCTATAATCCCAGCACTTTGGGAGGCCGAGGCGGGTGGATCACCTGAGGTCAGGAGTTCGAGACCAGCCTGGCCAACATGGTCAAATCCTGTCTCTACTAAAAATACAAAAATTAGCCAGGCATGGTTGTGGGCGCCTGTAATCCCAGCTACTCGGGAGGCTGAGGCAAGGAGAATTGCTTGAACCCAGGAGGCAGAGGTTACAGTGAGCCGAGATAGCGCCATTGCACTCTAGCAGGGGTGACAGAGCGAGACTCTGTCTCAAACAAAACAAAACAAAACAAAAACAAACAAAAAAACGAAAGACCTTCACCAAGCCTCCCAGTCTCCAGCATCCCTGGCAGAGATAAGACAGAGAGGTGGCTCAGGGCTGTCCCTCGGGGAATTCCCAGCCTGAAGCAGGAGAAATGTAGAAGTGTCACAAATGAGACAGCCAGAAATGAGAAGAACGTGTGGAGTCAGGCAGACCGGACTCTGAAGCTGGTGGCCCAAGGCAAGTCTTTTCACTTCTCCCTGCCTCAGTCTACCCCTCCAGCAAACAGGCATCGTCCTGCCTCTCTCTCAGGGCTGGCTCGGGGAGAGATGAGTGGGCGAAGTCTCCCATGCCTGTCACGTCCAGCACTCAGTGAGGCTTAGCTCTTCTTCTCAACCAGTCAAGAGGATGTTTGAATTTTGAGGTCAAATCTCATGTCTCACTCTTACATACAATTGAACTGCCCGTAGTGTTGTTGGGGATGGAAGCGAGTTTATCCATGTAAAGTGCTTAGAATAGCACATAGGGCATAGTAAGCACTCAATCAATGCCAGTTATTATTATTACTATTACTAGTAGTAATACACAATATATTATGTATTATTAATTAATTTTTATTTATTTTTTAGACAGAGTCTTTGTCTGTTGTCCAGGCTGGAGTGCAGTGGTGCCATCTGGGCCCACTGCAGTCTCCGCCTCCCAGGTTCAAGCGATTCTCCTGCCTCAGCCTCCTGAGTAGCTGGGATTACAGGTGTGCACCACCATGCCTGGCTAATTTTTGTATTTTTAGTAGAGACTGGGTTTCACCTTTTTTACCAGGCTAATCTCGAACTCCTGACCTCAGGTGATCTGCCCACCTCGGCCTCCCAAAGTGCTGGGATTACAGACGTGAGCCACCATGTCTGGCCGAATTTATTAATATGTTATATAATAAGTGTGCAATATAATATACTCTACATTATATATTAATTTATTATATAATATGTTGTATAATATATACATTATTAATTTATTATATAATGTATTGTATAATATATACATTATTAATTTATTATGTAATATGTGGCATGATATATACTATTTATTAGATAATGAATGTGTAATATAATGGATTCTACATCATATATATGATATGTGCATTACTTATATAATATGTAGCATATTATATACACTATATTATGTATTAGTAACATTATATAATAGAGGTGCATGTATAATACACTATACTGTATATTAATTTATTAATGTATATATGTAGTTACATATATTATACATCATAAATTATATGTAATAATATAAATTGCATATATTATACATAATGTAGTATACATTAACTTAATATATTATAGGTGCTATGCAGCAAGCACTATACTATATATCTCCATGTATCTCTCTATCTATGGCCTGGCACATTATAAGTAGGCAAAAATACTTTATGTTGCTTTATGCAGTATTTACCAAATTCAAGGCCCATATTTCTTCTGTATCCCCCAGTACCTAAGATAGTTCTTGCTCCATAGTAGGTATTTAGAAAATGCTGTTTCGTGACACTAGCCCCAATTGCTGTGCATGACACTTTTGAGGCGTCAGGAAATGCCACCTCTCCCAACTTAACCTGCAAACCAGCACCCCGTGAAACTGCAGCTAGAAAACAACCCTGTAGTCCCAGTTCTGCCCCCTCCATGCTGAGTGACCTTGGATTGCTCCCTTTCCCTCTTTGAGCCGCAGAGTTCTCCATCTGGAATACAGGTGTCCTTGGGCCCCGAAGTCCGCCCTGCTCTTTCCCCAGGCGCGGCCCCGACCCTGGCCGGGGGGCTCACCGATGCTGTCTGTCTGCAGGTAGCACTTGTTGCCCAGGCAGTACCGCCACAGGCCCTGGTGGGCGAAGGACCCTGACAGCCGGTACTGCATCCAGTGGTCTGTTGCCGTGGCCACCACCAGGAGGATGGTCCCCACCCAGGCACAGAACAGGCCACCACCCATGAAGCTGTACATGGTGATCTGTAGGGAAGGGGAGAGATGGGGTTGGGAGCTGGATTCCTGGGACTTGATGGAGGAAGGAACTGGGGGAAGAGAGGGCTCAGGAGTGGGATGCCAAGTGCTCGGGAGAAGGAGATGGAGACCTAGACGCCTGGGTCCTGGGGAAGGAGGAGACTGGAGCCCGGACTCCTGGGTCTGAGGCAGGAGGATGGTAGGGATCCTGGAAAGACGACAGGGAGCGGGGGGCTGGGTTCTTGGAGCCTTGTGTTCTGGAGAAGAGAAGGCCGGGGGCCTGGACTTCCAGGTTCTGAGCAAGGAATAGGCTGGAGGCCTAGATTCCTGAGTCCTAGGTGAGAATGGGCCCAGGAGCCTGGATTCTTGGGTGGTGGGTAAGGAAGGGGCTAGGGGCTAGGGGCTAGGGGGTGGGACATCAGGTCCTGGGAGAAGAAGGAGCTGGGACCCTAGACTCCTGGGACTTGGGGAAGAGGGGGTACAGGTCCCATGCCTGGTGCCTACCTGAGTGGCAGAGCCTGCCTGAGCCCTCCTTCTGCCACGGCCCCTCTGTGCAGACTGAGCTGAGCCTGGTCACTGGCCTCTTTGCCCGCTTAGGTTCCCCAAATCCCTTAAGCCTCCCTACACAATGGTCCCACGACCCAGCAGCTTCCAGCAGGCAGAAATGCAGCGGTGGCAGAGGCCTCAAATGGAATTCGCTGAAGCAGGCATCCAGGGGGCTCCCCCAACCCAGCCCCTGCTCACTGACCTCTGTGACCCTCCCCGGAACCCAATACCTTGTTGCCAGCCTTGCTCACAGCAACCCTGGCTTTGTCCAAGCTGTGTAAGCACGCACGCACGCACACACACACACACACACGCGCGCGCATGTGCGCGCAAGATACAGGGAGAGTCACGCATTTATTGTTCAACCAGGGCTTCCTATCTGAAGAGCAGGCAGTAGGGCGGGGAGTCGCAGGTGTCTGGATATGTGGGGCCAATGCGGTTCTTTGTGGGGATGGACACAGGGCTGTGGCTGAGGTTGAGGATGGGGCTCTTTGGGGCTGTAGATTCAGAGGACATTAAAGATGGGCTGAGGTACATAGGGAATGAGGAGAAAGGGGTTGGTAAAGAGGGTGGGTTAGGGTTGAGGCGCAGAAGTGGAGCTGGGACTGGTGACAGGGATGGGAATGAATGGGTTTGGGAATAGGGTATTGAGAGTGGGGAAGAGAGAGGCAGGTAGGAGTGGCTTTGGGATTAGGGAGAGGGTAGGGAATGGGGTTGGAGGAGCCCTGGGGGTTGAGAATGAGGTAACGATTGTGGTTGTGGTTGGGGATGGCGTTGGGAATGGGGTTGACGCCATCAAGGACACAGGCCTGGGTATGAGGTTTAGGGTTTTCTTCTCACTTGGGATTCAGGTGGCTTAGGTCAGGTTCACCAAGTGCCTCACAGGAGCTACTCCTGGGACCGTGGTTTTGGGGAGAGGGGTGGATGGAAGATGTTTCTTGGGGTTCTTCTGACAGGGCTGAGATCACTCTGGGCCCCAGGAAAACCCTCCTGGGTGACTGCAATCTCAGGTGCTGGACCCTCCAAGGTCCTAGTACTCTGTCTCCCAGTCCTCGGCAGACGGTGGTGTTTCCAGGGGTGGCTCTGGACCTCGAGCTTCCTTCTTCCCATCCTGGGCAGGCAGTGTTGGTGGTGATGGCAGCGTGATTGGTGGGGTCCTGGGGCCAGCCCCAGGGCCCCCCGCCCGGCACCTCTCTGGCTGCTCAGCTCTCCCGAGGCCCCGTCGATGTGGGCCTCGGCCCCAGCCTGGCCTGTGCCTGACTTCCCAGCCTCCGCGTCCCCTGGGAGGCCTCCTGACTGCGCCCGGCTGGGAGTGGCCTGCCTGGGGGCAGCAGGGGCAAGAGGGCAAGGCCTGTTGGAAGGTGTAGGCCCCCAGCAGGGCACTGTGCAGGAGGCAGGAGAGGGTGTCCAGGCGTATGGGCACGGTGACAGAGGCCACGCTTTCCGGGAGCCCCAGGTGGGCGGGGTCTGTGGAGCTCAGGAGCCAGGGTGGAGGGGCTGGGAGAGGCGCAGGGGGCCACGGCTCGGTCCCAGATGATGGCAGGGACAGGTTGTTCCTAGAACAACAAAAAGACAGGTCAGTGGGGCTCAGCGTCTCCGTACTTCCTTGTTTCTCACTGCCAGGCTGTCTCTGCACCTCTGCGGAAGGCAGCCATCTCTCCATCCTCAGTGCCCACCTGTGACTTCCTCCCCCGCTTCTCTCTCTTTGTTTCTAACCCGGGTCTCTCTAAAGAAACAGACAGCTCTGCCATGAACTTCGGCATCAGACAGAACTCAGTTCCAATTCCTGGCCACCTCGCTTTTAGTGGTGTATCTTTGGACAAATCATTTTCCTATTCCGAACCTTAATTTGTTTATAGTCACAGATGGCTTTGGATGGTATCAAGGGTGCGTATGACAGGGCTGGGTCTGGTAAGTGCTAAAACAATGGACAGCTACGATTTCTCCAGCCTTGTGGGGATCCCTGGAGTCTTCACATTTCTTGGTTTATTCTTGGAAATTTCTGTTCGATGAGTATCTGTTTCTAGCTCTTTTTTTTTTTTTTTGAGACGGGGTTTCACTCTTGTTGCCCAGGCTGGAGTGCAATGGTGCTATCTTGGCTCACCACAACCTCTGCCTCTAGGGTTCAAGCGATTCTCCTGCCTCAGCCTCCCGCATACCTGGGATTACAGGCACGCGCCACCACGCCCGTCTAATTTTGTATTTTTAGGAGAGACAGATTTCTCCATGTTGGTCAGGCTGGTCTCGAACTCCCGACCTCATGTGATCCACCCGCCTCGGCCTCCCAAAGTGCTGGGATTACAGGCATAAGTCACTGCACCCGGCCTCCGCCTGTTTCTAAGTATCTCGCTCAACTCTCACCAAGATCTTCTAAGATTCTGTACCTATGTGATGATAACTGAGCTTTTTTGTTTTTCCTGATTCTCTATGCAGGTTTGTTCAGCGCGCCCTTTCTCTCTCGTTTTCTCTGTCCCCTCCTCTCTCTGGGTCTCTGTCCCCCTCTCAGGAGGTCTTTGTTTGTCTCACCCTTCAGGCCCAGCCCCGTCCTTTGGTTGTTCCATTTCCACTGGGGCCCTCTTAAGTATCTTCCAGCAACTTCGCCTCCGAGATCCTTCGAGGGGCCGGGAAGGTTGGGGAGGGGCCGAGGCCGAGAAAGGCGGGGCTTGACCGGGTCAGAAATGGGGCGTGGCTCGCGGAGTGATCCGGGCTCCCAAAAGAAAGAGCGCAGGCCCGGACCTGGATCTAGTTCCTCAAGACCAATTACCTAAGGCCTCCAGCACCTCGTAGCAGCTCCTCCCTCAGACCCAGGAGTCCAGATCCCCAGCTCCTCCTCGCTCAGACCCAGGAGTCCAGATCCCCAGCTCCTCCTCCCTCTGACCCAGGAGTCCAGATCCCCAGCTCCTCCTCGCTCAGACCCAGGAGTCCAGATCCCCAGCTCTTCCTCCCTCTGACCCAGGAGTCCAGATCCCCAGCTCCTCCTCGCTCAGACCCAGGAGTCCAGATCCCCAGCTCTTCCTCCCTCTGACCCAGGAGTCCAGATCCCCAGCTCTTCCTCCCTCTGACCCAGGAGTCCAGATCCCCAGCTCCTCCCTAAGACCCAAGAGTCTAGATCCCCAGCCCCCTCCTCCCTCAGACCCGGAAGTCTAGGGCCCCAGCCCCTCCTCCCTCAGACCCTGGAGCCCAGATCCCCAGCTTTTCCTCTCTCAGACCCGGGAGTTCAGATCCCCAGTTCCTCCTCCCTAAGACCTAGGAGTCCAGATCCCCAGCCTTCTTCTCCCTCAGACTCGGAAGTCTAGGACCCCAGCCCCTCCTCCCTCAGACCCGGGAGTCCAGGCTCCAGCCCCTCCTTCTTCAGACCCCGGACTCTGGGTCCCCAGCCCCCTTCCTCTCTCAGATCCAATAGTCCCGGGACCCCTGCCCCCTTCTCTCTTTCTCTCTCTCTCTTTATTCCTGCCATATCCTCAAGACAGATTCTTTAGGACTCAAGGGACGTTTTAGGTAGGGAAATCTGGACATGTGGACACTCCCCAGGGCAGAGGGCGTGGTAGATGGTCTGGGGGTCTTAGCCATTCTAGGCGCTGGGTTCTACTAGGTGCCGTGTCTCTAACTTGTTTTGTAACTTTAGGTCCTTCTAGTCTCTATGTCCTATTTTCTCCATCTGAGAAATGAGGCTAATATTACCGTCCAGGTTCTTGTGATATTACTCGTGTATTAGTAAACACAGAATCTGGACCACAATTAGGCTGAACAAATGAGATTTACTTATTGTTATTGCTGGTAGTTGTGACAGTGTTTTGCTGAGAAGCAATCGTCATTATTACATGCATTCATTTAAGAAATATTCAATGCCTGCTATGCTTTGGGCTCCAGGCTGCACACGGGACAGAATAGACATGGCCCCTACTCTCAGGAAACTTGCATGCTTGTAAGGGAGACAGACGAGACATACATAGCATATGTTCTGTAAGAATAAGTACCTGAAGATGTCAAATCAGGGCAAGGGGATATAGAGGCACCGAGGTAGGGAGATACAGTAGATAACGTGGTTAGGGGCCTGGCCCGGTGGCTCACGCCTGTAATCCCAGCATTTTGGGAGGCCGAGGTGGACGGATCACTTGAGGTCAGGAGTTTGAGACCAGCCTGGCCAAGATGGTGAAACCCCATCTGTATTAAAAATACAAAAATTAGCTGGGCGTGGTGGCAGGCACCTGTAATCCCAACTATTTGGGAGGCTGAGGCAGGAGAATCGCTTGAACCTGGGAGGCAGACGTTGCAGTGAGCTGAGATTGTGCCACTGCACTCCAGCCTGGGCAACAGAGTGAGACCCTGTCTCAAAAATAAATAAATAAATAAATAAATAAATAAATAAATAAATAAAAAATACAAAAATTAGCCAGGCATGGTGGGGCATGCCCGTAGTCCCAGCTACTTGAGAGGCTGAGGCAGGAGAATCACTTGAGCGCGGGAGGCTGAGGTTGCAGTGAGCTGAAATGGCACCATTGCACTCTAGTCTGGGCTACAGAGTGAACCTTCATCTCAAAAAAAAAAAAAAAGAATAAAAAATTAAGTAGATAAGATGGTTAGAAAAGGCTGTTATGGGAAGGTACTGGAAGACTGGAAGTTGAATATTCCTGGGGAGGGAACAGCTTCTGAAAGTAAAACAAATATAGTGATTCAGGGACTGGAAAATAATCAGCTAAGAGGAGTGGCATAGGTCTTTATATTTTTAAATAAATGCTTTATTTTGCAATACATTTTTGTGTGTTTTTTTTGAGACAGGGTCCCCCTGTCACCCAGGCTGGAGTGCAGTGGTGTGATCATGGCTCACTGCAGCCTCAACCTCCTGGGCCCAAACTATCCTCCTACCTCAGCCTCCAAGTAGCTGGGACCACAGGCACACACCGCCACACGGGGTGCCTTATTTTGTAGAGACAGGGTCTCAGAATGTTGTCCAGGCTGGTCTCAAACTCCTAGGTTCAAGAGATCCTCCTGCTTTGGCCTCCCAAAGTACCAAGGCATTACAGTCATGAGCCATCATGCTCGGCCTGGAATACTTTTATACTTACATAAAAGTTACAAAGATAATACAGAGAGTTCTCATTTACTCCAGACTGGAGTTCCCCTAATGTTGCCATCTTACATTGTCATGTAATGTACATGGTACATTCAGTCACAACTAAGAAACTGACAGGACTGTTAGGTAAACTGCAGGCTTTATTTGGATTTTACCAGTTTTTACACTAATGTCCTTTGTTTCTGGTCCTGGATCCAATCTGGACTACCACATTGGATTTAGTCGTCCTCTCTCCTTAGTCTCCTCTAATCTGCAGCCCTCTCTAAGTCTTTCCTTGTTTTTCACAACCTTGAGAGTTGGGGGAGTACTAAATTATTTTGTAAAATGAAGGTCTTTTTATTTTTTTTTGAGACAGGATCTCCCTCTGTCACCTAGGCTGGAGTGCAGTGGTGCTATCTCAGCGCATTGCAACCTCCACCTCCCGGGTTCAAGCGATTCTCCTGCCTCAGCCCCCTGAGTAGCTGGGATTATAGGCGCCCGCCACCACGCCCCGCTAATTTTTGTATTTTTAGTAAAGACGGGGTTTCACTATGTTGGCCAGACTGGAGATCTATTTTAATGAATAATATGAACTCATTTAATCCACATTTTAAAAAATTATGTATTTATTTTAATAGAGAAGAGGTCTCTCTATGTTGGCCAGGTTGGTCTTAAACTCCTAGCCTCAAGCAATCTTCCCATCTCGGCCTTCCAAAGTGCTAGGATTACAGGGTATTTTAAAATTTTTGTTTATTTATTTATTTAAGACAGTCTTGTTCCGTCGCCCAGGCTGGAGTGCAATGGTGCGATCTCCGCTCACTGCAACCTCTGCCTCCCGGGTTCAAGCGATTCTCCTGCCTCAGCCTCCCAAGTAGCTGGGATTACAGGCATGTGCCACCATGTCCATGTCCAGCTAATTTTTGTATTTTTAGTAGAGATGGGGTTTCCCCATGTTGCCCAGGCTGTGATTAGTGGGGTAGGCTCCCGTGCCTGGCCCACAACATTGCATTTTAAGGAGAAGTCCCAGGCAACAGGATCGCCCTATGCTGGACGATGTTAGTGGCACTGACATCGGAATAGGCCGGAATAGGATTTTTACCAAGAGATCTGGCTTGCTTTTCTTTCCTGGAGACTGATGAGAACCCGGATCTTCAGATTTCAAGTCTGGGTCTATCCATTCGGTTACTTTAAATCCCAGAGGCAGATGGCGCTCACTGCTCAAGTCTAGCGTCATGGGATTGTTCTAGCTTGTTCTTTTATTGCTTCTCCTATTACTGAGATCAGGATCTGACGCCATTTGGAAACCAGGGTCTGACCGCTTACCACGTACCTCGCCCTTTAAGGCTTTTTCTGCCCCGCCCCCTCCGTGCCCCCGCGGCGCTAGGAGACTGGAGGCGGGACCTTGTGTCGCTAAGGAAATGCCCTTTACTCAGTTTCCAAAATTGACAGGCGAGTTCTGAAAACCGGCCAACCAACTTCTGCTTAAGGGGAAGCGAGACTTCCGATTTGTAGGGGAACGCAGCGGCGATTGGTTAGAGTCCCGCCCACTTGTTAAGCGACGCGAGCCACTATTCTCGGCTCTGATTGGCCAGAGAACTCGCGCCGCTTTTTGAATCCCCACCCTGCGGACCCCGCCCGCCTCGTCTTCTCCCTCTGGTTGGCGAGCGCCTTTCTGCGCCTTCAGGCATTTTTGCTGAAGCTTTTGTCTGCGCTTGTGCGGGGAGGTTCCGGTAGCGTCCGGGAGACCCGGCCCAGGTCTGGAGATTCGGAGCGGAGCTTGGAGGGAGAGAGAAGACTGGGTTGTTGAGGGGAGAGTCCCTCTCGGCATCTCCTTGGCCCACTGGGGAGCCCCATTGCCCCATCCACCGCTTAGAACCAGACCCTTCCTTTCACTCTCCACTCCCTATCCCTACTGGCTTTAGACCTTCAAAGTTCCAAGATTCGACCTTCGGGGTCTCCCCATTTCGTAGGGGCTTACAGATTTCCTAAAATCCCCATCCTCCCCGAACCCCCTTCCGTCCCTGGAGATCCTGGGGTCCCTGCTCTTTCCCATTCATTCCACCTCCTCTACTTGGGACCCTTCCAAGGGCAAGGTGGGCGCCTCTCAGTGCCTCTTCTACCCTCATGTCCTTTCTCCTCTTTTAGGTCCAGGAGGCCATCTTTGCCTCCCTTCCTTGAAATCTCCCCAGATTTAGAGGCCCTCACCCAGCTTCTCCCCTCTCAGCCCTGTCGAGGTGTCAAGGTTCGGGGGTCACCTTTGTTGTTGTCGGGGCGTCAAGGTTCGGGTGTCACCTTTGTTGTTGTGTGTGTGTGTGTTTTTTTTTTTTTTTTTTTTTTGAGACTGAGTCTCGCTCTGTCGCCCAGGCTGGGGTGCAGTGATGCGATCTCGGCTCACTGCAACCTCCGCCTCCCGAGTTCAAGCGAGTCTCCTGCCTCAGCCTCCCGAGTAGCTGGGATTACAGGTGCCTGCCACCAGGACTGGCTAATTATTGTATTTTTAGTAGAGACGGGGTTTCACCATGTTGGCCAGGCTGGTCTCAAACTCCTGACCACAAGTGATCCACCCGCCTTGGCCTCCCAAAGTGCTGAGATTACAGGCGTGAGCCACGGCGCCCGACCTAAGCCCTGGTTCTTCATTGCCGCAATGAGAAAAGGTACAGGAAAGTGTTGAGATCATGGGCGTGGAGGCCAACTGACATGCTTGACTGATGTCACATACTGGCTCTGCCCCTGAAAAGCTGAGTCACCTTGGGTAATTTGCTTAGCCTCTCTGAGCTTCAGTTTCACTCGGGAGCTGGCCAAGAACACTTGTCTCAGAGTTGCTATGACATTCGAACATGGTGGTGTAGGTAAAGGGCTCAGCATGGAGCTTGTTCTCATTAAGCCCCATGGCACGTGGGCATCTATGCTTTTTTTTTTTTTTGTAGAAAAAAGTTTATTTGCTGGTTATTGTTTGAAATACAATTCCTCACTGGTGATACTAGTATAAAATGGTGGTTATGAATCCATGCTAGCCCAGTGAAAACTAATTTAACAAATTGGTGTAAAAAAAAAAAAAAAAAAAAGTCGTTTTTGAATCTCTATTAAAATTTGAACTAATACATAAGCAAATCTGTGCTAAAACTGGAACTGCTGGGCCGGGCGTGGTGGCTCACTCCTGTAATCCCAGCACTTTGGGAGGCCAAGGCGGGCGGATCACTAGGTCAGGAGTTTGAGACCAGCCTCACCAACATGGTGAAACCCCGTCTCTACTAAAAATACAAAAATGAGCCAGGCGTGGTGGTGCATGCGCCTGTAATCCCAGCTACTGGGGAGGCTGAGGCAGGATAATCACTTGAACCCAAGAGGCAGAGGTTGCAGTGAGCCAAGATCGCGCCATTGCACTCCAGCCGGGGCGACAGAGCAAGACTCCATCTCAAAACAAAACAAAACAAAAAACTGGAACTGCCTTCTCACACTACATATAATATACCTTCCAGCTTCAACCATCTGATGTTGAAATCTAAAGCACTCTCATGACTTAAATGTCCCTGACAAACCATGTAGATGGACAAACCAGATTGGTGGTCTTTAACTGCTGGTGATAGAAAAAGGCTGCAGTTTAGTACTTAAACCTGCAGTTAGTGGTCAACTTTCTATCTAGGTAGAGTAACTAAGGAGAGCTATGAAATATCAAAAGAAAACTAGAGGCCAGGACAAAGAGGCAATGTCAGTCGAGCCACTGCAAGCTGGTATGCACCCCTGTATTTCAGCCAAGGGCAGGCAATCCAAAATTACAGATTGCTTACCTTAACTTGACCAGTGTATATTACCTCTGAAAATCTTGTCAAGGGTTGCATTTCATTGTACCTAGTAAAACACAAAGTCCACTCTCATAAAAATATTATATTTTTTGGAAGAAATATATGTAATACATTGAAAATCACTGATTGCTTTTGCTTTGTCTTTTTTTCCGTGAGTGTGTAGGTGTTTGAGTCTTGTGTTTCTTATTTTACATAGGATATGGGCTGTTTGAAAACTATTTCATTAGCTTCATCATCATCATTCATTTCAGCCACTTCAGATTCTTCTCTCTCCAAAAATGTTGGTGTACAAACTGGTGTGAGGCCCTGTATATCCACCGTCTTCTCAGGAGTGTCAAGAGTGCCTAAAACCTTTTTCTTCTTATGTAAAACGTGGCCTTTTGTAGACGTCTGACAATTAGTTTTTGAAATACTTTCTGTTTTCTGGAAAATCAAAGAAGGAAGAAGGAAAATCATAATCAATTCCTTTTTTAGCTAATTCCTTTTTTTTTTTTTTTTTTTTTTTTTTTTTTTGAGATTGAGTCTTGATCTGTCACCCAGATTGGAGTGCAGTGGCCCAATCTTGGCTTACTGCAACCTCTGCCTCCCAGGTTCAAGCAGTTATCCTGCCTCAGTCTCCCAAGTAGCTGGGATTACAGGTGCCTGCCACCATGCCTGGCTAATTTTTGTATTTTTGGTAGAGATGGGGTTTCACCATGTTGACCAGGCTGGTCTCAAACTCCTGACTGTTGGGGTGATCAGACCCAACACTAGACTGTGGGGGCCATGAAGTCCAGCAGAGTCAAAGGAATGAGAAAAGACAAGAGTGCGTGAGGTGGGTCCAGGGGGCCAACGCTAGTATGGAGGCTGCGAAGGCCCCGAGCTCTGGAAGCCCGTACTGTTTACTGGTGATCAAACAAAGAAGCAGGTAGTGATGTGGGGGTTGAAAGAAAGTGGTGCATCAAGTGCATGATTTACAGCTGTGACAGTTTAGCATTTTCTTTGAAGCATATGGAACATGTTCTGCTACTTGAGATAATGGGAAACATGTTCTTCTAGTTTAAGATACAATTGATCTAGGAGCCTGGGAATGCTAGAAGCAAGGAGCCAGCAAGTCTAGACACATTCCAGAGGCCACGAGGGGTTTCATGCCCTGAGACCTGGATTCCATCCAAGCCACAAGGGGTTTTATGCCCTGGGCTTAGATTATGGTGCAGCAGGGCAGCCTTCCACCCTTTAGCACAGAGCTTGGTGTTCCAAAGGCCACAAGGGGTTTTAGACCCTGGACCCCAGACATGTTCCAAGACTTTTTATATTATGTCAGACTAGCAAGCCCTGCCTCAGCTTTTTCCCCAACACTCAGCTTTTCTCCAACATGCCCCCCTTTTCTTTTTTGTAAAACCACCACAGCTATCATTGCTTGTTCTCAGTGGTGGCTTTCTCTCCAGAGGCGGCTTCTGCATCTACAGACTAAAAGGAGACAACATAAGCACATAATTATTAGAACAGAATTTGCAAGTGTAGAGTTTTCAATGGCCTTAATCCATTTAAGAGGATTGATTGCAGACAACCCATTGGCTGTCTTGTTCAAAATATCAGTTCCAGGGAGCAGGGCTAAGTGAGTCTGAGAGGCTTCAAAATCTCGCTCTTTTAGTTTTACAATATCGAGGGTGAGATTTTCCTCTCTACCCTCTAGATGGCGTTTAACCTTCTTCCATCGGTGTTCTGTATCATTGTAACCATGAGGAGTAATACAAAAGTCAGATGTATTCCAGTCACATTGCATTTGAATTCTACTTTCTAAATTCATAAACGATCTCCCATCCAAATCACTGTCTGACGGAGATCATTAATTTGGTTAACTATTTTTTTTATCTATTTGAGCTTGGGAGTTCCATAATTTTGTGGAGTTCTTTTGCCACTTATTGACAAATTCAGCAGTTTGCACAGATGAATGTACAGCCACACCAGCTACTGCAGCGGTAGTAGTAACAGCAATGAGGCCAATTATAGCAAATATAAGAGCAACTATAAATCTTTGGGATAAGAGTTTTTTAAGGATTTAGTTACAATATGAATGCATGATGATGCCTCCCATGGTCTATTTAGAGACACATAGGGATCCAAACTCCTTCTCTGGCTTTAATTATCAGGATAGTCTGATTTTTATTAAAAGTTGGTAACATTTCCTGTTGCTAGCATAAAAGGTGGCCAAACACAACTATGAATCCAAAAGGTCCTGTTGGAAAGAAAAGAGAGAGCATGTTTATTTTTACCTCCCTCCCCTCTATACCTTTTATATGTACCCTCCCAACTTTTGATTGAACTTTGAGCCATAGCTAATTTCCATAATTCAGAATGTTCCTGTCTTATGGCAGGAGATATCATTTTTGGACTAGGGGCAACAATGCCAGCAGGACTCCATATGATAGGGGCATTAGCTTCCGTCCGAACATACTGTGTATGATTCCTTTGCCAGCGATTCCTCTGGTTTACTACATTTGTTCTACAAGAAGGCCTTCCAGTGCAATTTTCTTTAAAGATCCCCTTAGGGGACTAATCAATGTTTATTCCATAGGAATTATTTTGTAGCACCTCAGCCTTACTTGCTATACAATCTTCCCAAGTTCAAGCATCCACACCTTCAAACCAAACTTTGTTTCGCTCACATTCAAGCTTATTAGGACGGAACTTCAGAGTTTTAGGATTGGAATAATTATATTTTAAACTATGCCCCCAAATCATATGCAAAGCAGCCTGTGATTTATTTTTTCTGGGGACTACTGCCAACCAGGCTTGTGTGTTAATCTGTAAGCATCCAACAACAGGTCCCAGGCATATGGGGGATATTTATATCCTATAGATATATTCATTTTTTCATCCCTTCCTCATTAGGATGCATTGGCCCTTATTCAAAATGGAGTCGTTCTGGTTTGAATGCTTCTTATATATTTCCCCTTTCCCTTTTACAAGAGGACCCTTAATCCTAAGGGTTGCAGAAGGACGGAGGTCCGTCTTCTGCAACTTCATGCTGAATAGGGGCGATGATATTCCTGCCTAACTATTAGGGTCTCTTGTATTCAGGTAGAGAGGAGCTCAGTCAGAAAGCATTGGTCCGTTAAGCATCTATTGTACCTCTGAATCCCAGTAAAAGGTAAAACCCTGGTGTTCCAGCAGTTTCTCAGCTTCCTGTGTGGTTTTCTTGATCTGTCCCCATGTTATGGGGGTTGATGTCAGCATGACTCCAGTCAGTCCTCGTTCCATTCTTTGCATTCAGACTCAACTGGCTCATGGCTTGTACTGGGGGAACCAGGTCCACGGATGGGATCCATGGGTCCCTCCAGTCTCCCATTCCATGGTCGTACACATCTTGAGGGCATCCGCACAGTTTGTTCATCTCCTGCAAAAACACAAGCATACCCTCACCCCCACGTTAGTAAATCTAGCGAAACATAAGCAAAAACTTTTGTGGCTGTAGCCGGGAGGCATGCCATTGCTGAAGCATTTGTTCTACAAGTTGTAACTCAGCTTCTGCCACTTTGGTTAATTACCATGGGATAAAACTTTCCATGATAATGAGAAACAGGCCCCTTCTAACAGAAGGCACAGAAAAAGCAAATCGAGGCTTATCCTTCTTGTGCAACAGTATAGCAAAAAAGCAATCCTTAAGACTTCAATTTGCACTGTACAGGTGGGTCCACTAGATGCTGTAACTCATGATACATCTTCAGATGTTTGGTGGGCACCACACAGGCACCTGATTGTCACGTGGAGAGACACAAGCAAATCCTCTTCCCCATATAATTATCTTTCCTTTTTCTCAGCTCTTTGTATGTGCATCGCTCCACCATATATCTTGTCCAGACTTTTTATTTTCCTTTTCTACATTCCTTTTTTGCGTGTCCAAATTGTCCACAAAGCAAGAGCCTGAGAAACAGGGCACATTCCTTCCTACTTTCAATCCAGCCATAGCCTGAGCTAAAAGAGTAGCCCTATGCGAGTTATCTCCAATGCCATCGCAAGCCCCAATATATTCAGCCAAATGAGGCTTCCCTCTCATAGGTCTGATAGCAGTTTGACACTCCGCATCAGCATTTTCATATGCAGGAAGCTGTATTACAACATCCTGAGCTGTTTTATCAGTTATGGATTTATACACAGCCTCTTGGAGCCAAGCAATAAAATCAATATATGGTTCTTTAGGTCCCTGTCGGACGAACTGAAAGAAGGATATTTTTCCGCTGTAACATTTATCCTTTCCCGTGCCCGCAAGCATGCAGAGCACAGCTGAACAATGGCAACATCCTCCATTACTGCTTGATTTTTAAATCTACCCCAATTAGGGCCAACTCCCATTAACTGTTCAAAGGAAACAGGCACAGGTGGCTGCACTTGTGTGTCTTCCCTTGGCCTGAGTTTGAGCTTCATCAGTCCACCATGTTTTAAACTGTAAATACTGAGACAGAGTGAGAACAGATTTTGGTAAAGTATCCCAATTATACGGTATTAATCTATTATCAAGAGCCACATTTTTTAACAAAGTTTGCACAAAAGGAGAGTTCGGTCCATATTGAGTAATGGCTTACTTAAATTCCTTTAATAACTTAAAAGGAAAAGTGGCCCAATTAATTATATTCTGTCCTCCTTGCTGGATTATAGTAACTGGAAATTGCCATGCTTCAAGGTCTCCCTCAGTTCTAGCTTTTTTTTTTTTTTGACAGAGTCTTGCTCTGTTGCTCAGGCTAGAGTGCAGTGGTGCGATCTTGGCTCATTGCAACCTCCACCTCCCGGGTTCAAGTGATTCTCCTGCCTCAGCCTCCCGAGTAGCTGGGACTACAGGCGCACGCCGCCACGCCTGGCTAATTTTTTTGTATCTTTAGTAGAGATGGGGTTTCACCGTGTTAGCCAGGATGGTCTTGATCTCCTGACCTCGTGATCCACCCATCTCGGTGTCCCAAAGTGCTGGGATTACAGGCGTGAGCCACTGCGCCTGGCTTGCTCTAGCTTTTTGAATAGAATTTTGCATAGCACCACCAATTGCTCCAGGTTTTAATGTTGCAACTACAGGAGCAGAAAGTTTTACAGCTAATTCACTTTCTTGCCCATTAAGGGGAAAGGGAGGAGGTGGCCATTCACTTAATTCAGCAGGTGGAGCTGATGGGCTAGTAAAATATACCTTTTTCAGTTTCCCCTTCTTTAACCTCTTCTCTTTTTTGCTCCTTGCATTCAGAATCTGAAGTTAGTTTTTTACACTCGTCCTCCTCTCCCTCATCTGAATCTGCCTCATCATCTGTTTGAAAGGGCTCAAGAGCTGCCTTTATTAGCGCCCACATTGACCAAAAGGAAACTGGAATTTTTGCTCCCTCTTTATATGCCTTTTTAAAATCTTTGCCAGTTCTCTCCCACTCATCCAACTCCATAGTCCCTTGTTCTGGAAACCATGGGCAAAACTGCTTTACTGTACTAAAGAGTGATAACAAATTTTGAGTACTAACTTTCACTGCCCCTTTTCGTAATAAATGCCTTAAGAAATTCAAATAAGCAGAATGTTTGCTTTCACCTTGTCCGATTGTTACCCTGGTTCTTCTGAGCACTCAGCTTTCCCACCGAGCTTCTTTCAGTCGTCCTCAGGTGTCCTCTGATGATACTTCCTCCACTTTCATGTCCTCTAGCGTTTCTTCACCGGGATCTTCATTGTCCCATGTTGGGCGCCAGGAATGCTGGGGTGATCAGACCCAGTACCAGGCCATGGGGGCTACAAAGTCCAGCAGAGTCAAAGGAAAGAGAAAAGACAAGGTAAGAGTGCATAAGGTGGGTCCAGGGGGCCAACGCTAGTATGGAGGCTGCGAAGGCCCCGAGCTCTGGAAGCCCGTACTGTTTATTGGTGATCAAACAGACAGGCAGGTGGTGAGGATGTGGGGGTTGAAAGAAAGCAGTGCATCAAGTGCATGATTTACAGCTGTGACAGTTTAGCATTTTCTTTGAAGCATATGGAACATGTTCTGCTACTTGAGATAATGGGAAACATGTTCTTCTAGTTTAAGATACAATCGATCTATGAGCCTGGGAATGCTAGAAGCAAGGAGCCAGCAAGTCTAGACACATTCCAGAGGCCACGAGGGATTTTATGCTCTGAGCCCTAGATTCCATCCAAGCCACAAGGGGTTTTATGCCCTGGGCTTAGATTATCATGCAGCAGGGCAGCCTTCCACCCTTTAGCACAGAGCTTGGTGTTCCAAAGGCCACGAGACGTTTTAGACCCTGGACCCGGGACATGTTCCAAGACTCTTTTACATTATGTCAGACAAGCAAGCCCTGCCTCAGCTTTTTTCCCAACACTCAACTTTTCCCCAACACCTAACCTCAGGTGATCCACCCGCCTTGGCCTCGCAAAGTGCTGGGATTACAGGTGTGAGCCACTGTGCCCAATCAGCTAATTTCTTCCTGAGTAATCTTTGTTTCTTTTTAAATTGCTCCTCATCCGTAGCTTTTGTGTTAGTGTCCGATTCTGATTATACCATTTTGCTGATGGATTTGATGGCTGCTTAAATGGAATATTCCAGTCTTTAAAGAGTTCTTTATGTACTTTTCCAGGTGGCATAAAATGACACTCCAAGAATCTTTCACCAAACAGGTAGTTGTTCATTGTTTCAGCAACTATCTTGGCAACATCCTCAGACTCAAACTCCACAAATGCATAGCCTTTGCTATTTCCAGTCATTTTACTTCTGGACAGTCTGAACTGTGTCACAGTGACAAACTTGGAGAACTATGAAAAGATCTGTGTTTCGTTAAGTAGGTTAGGTAGGTGGCACATGTAGACTACTCCAGAAGTAAGTTGTTCTTGTTTTTTTTGCTGGGTTATGTGCTTGCAAACCTGCGCCAGCTCCTTTTGAAACTGGGCATCTTACTGCAGGTTAAGTTTCAACATGAATTTTGGAGGGACACAAACATTCAATCCATGGCAGAAACTCTTTGCAGAGCCATTTTGCTGCAAAAACTTGAGGGTGGGGGTATGACTTATTTAATAAAGATGACATTTTCTGTATAAATGATACCTAAGTCCTCCTCATTAGCAGATGTTGAATAGGACATTTTCTTTTTTTATTATTATACTTTAAGTTCCAGGGTACATGCTCAGAATGATGGTTTCCAGGAACAGGATATTTTCTTTCTTTTTCTCTTTCTTTCTTTTTTTTTTTTTTTTTTTTGAGATGCAGTCTCGCTCTGTTGCCCAGGCTGGAGTGCAGTGGTGCGATCTTGGCTCACTGCAACACCCACCTCCCAGGTTCAAGCGATTCTCCTGCCTCAGCCTCCCAAGTAGCTGGGATTACAAGCACCCGCCACAACATCTGGCTAATTTTTGTATTTTTAGTAGAGACAGGGTTTTGCCATGTTAGCCAGGCTGGTCTCGAACTCCTGACCTCAAGCGATCCATCCGCCTTGGCCTCCCAAAGTCCTGGGATTACAGCCGTGAGCCACTGTGTCCCGCCCTGAATAGGACTTTTTCTGTTGCCTCTTAAATGGTTTAAAGAGGGCAGCCAATATTGGGGTCAGAAAGCTTCTCTCCGCCTAGCTTCCCAAAAAAACAAAGCTGCCAGCTGGCTGTTGGACAGGTGAGAAGTCTTTGGTGAGATGCTTCATCATCCTCTCTTTCTTGAACTCTTCACATGTACCAGGGCTCTGGGTAGGAGGGGGTGCTCCAAGAAAATGTTTAGGAAAGACTAGGGTTTCCTGATAGAATGGGAGGAATCAACATGCTATCTCCCCATTGGGTGTCTGTGTGGGCAGCCAACTTCTTGCTGTGCCCTGCATCTCCCTGTGCAGGGGAGAGGAGCATTAGAGAGGAAAAGCTGGGGGCAATGAGGAGCTTGGGGCAGTGTAGCCTGCACTCCACAGTCCAGCATGGTTAGGTTGTGTGGGTTTCTGAGTCCTTTCTGGCTACTATAACAAAAATACCATAGGCTGGGTGGGTTGTAAACAATGAAAATTTGTTTCTTATAGTTCTAGAGGCTGGGAAGTCCAAGATCAAGATGTCAGCAGATTCAGTGTCTGATGTGGACTCACTTCCTGGCTTACAGATGGTGCCTTCTGGTTGTGTTCTCACATGGTAGGAGGGACAGCTCTCTGGGGTCTCTTATTAAGGGCACTAATCCCATTTATGAGGGCTCCACCCTCATGACCTAATCACCTTCCAAAGGTCTTGACTTCAAATATCATTACATTGGGGGTTAGGAATTCAACCTAGACTTTGGAAGGACACATACATTTTGTCTATAGCAGGGGATGGATGGACATGAAGGAGGGTAGCTGGGCTTCTGCAATCTGGGTGATATGTCACCCAAGAAAGGGGTAAGAGGCTGCATGGTGTCTGCCAATGGTGGAATTGGAGAAGGTATGGGAGAAGCAGGGGACACAACTCTCATATCAAGAAACAGAGGAGGCTGGACATGGTGACTCACATCTGTAATCCCAGCACTTTGGGAGACTGAGGCGAGCAAAGCAGTTGCAGTTAGGAGTTGGAGACCAGCCTGGTGAACATAGCAAAATCCCGTCTCTAGTAGTAAAAATACAAAAATTAGCTGGGTGTGGTGGCGTGCACACCTGTAGTCCCAGCTACTCGGAAGGCTGAGGCATAAGAATCGCTTAAACCCGGGAGGCAGAGTTTGCGGGGAGCCGAGATCACACCATTGCACTCCAGCCTGGGCAACAGAGCAAGACTCTTGCCTCAAAAACGAAAAACAAACAAACAAACAAAAAAAATGATTGAATCAGTGATCAGAAAAAATATAACTATTTCATATTCATACTTCCTGGAGTTAATGTCCCAGTTGACTGGTTAAAAAGAATATTTGGAGGCCAGGCGCAGTGGCTCATGCCTATGATCCCAGCACTTTGGGAGGCCGAGGAGGGCGGATAACAAGGTCAGGAGATCAAGACCATCCTGGCTAACACGGTGAAACCCCATCTCTACTAAAAATACAAAAAATTAGCTGGGCTTGATGGCGGGCACCTGTAATCCCAGCTACTTGGGAGGCTGAGGCAGGAGAATGGCGTGAACCCGGGAGGCGGAGCTTGCAGTGAGCCGAGATTGCACCACTGCACTCCAGCCTGGGCGACAGAGGGAGACTCCGTCTCAAAAAAAAAAGAAAAAGAAAAAGAATATTTGGCAATACGGAGAGTTCCCCTTGGGTTTTCTGATCCCAAGCCTGGTGTTTTTTGTTTGTTTATTTGTTTGTTTGTTTTCATTTGCACAACATTGCCTTTCCCCAAGAGTACTGGATAACAATGCCCTCCCTCCAAGTCCCAAGTCACTATTGCAGAAGTCAGGACCTTAACACACACATTTCAAAGTTACTGACACCTGGTCAAACCTGGTGCCTTAGCAATGCAATCGTGTAATTTCCCAGGTCAAACAGATCTTCAAGGGTTGCTCTCATGGCAGACTTTGGTGGTAGAAGGAAGGAAGCAGAGTCTTAATCTTTGTGCGGCTTGTAGGGAAGTCCCTTTTTCTCAAGCCCTTGCAGCATCCTTCCCACTCTAAGCTTAGTTAAAGGAGACTGTGTAAACTCACCCATCCTGGGCCTGAGTTTGAATCCCAGCTCTGCAGTTCAGCTGTGTGACATGCAAGACCTTGTCCCTCTCTGAAGTCCTTCTGTAAAATGAGGTGGCTGCATTGGGTGATCCCATTCCACACCATGAGTCTGTAGTCCTATCATCCTGGGTATACTGACGTCTGGTGGCCAACTTTGGTCCTTACAGCTAATTCAGGTTTTTTCTTTGTTTGTTTTGAGACATAGTCTCACTCTGTCACCCAGGCTAGAGTGCAGTGACGCGATCTCAGCTCACTGCAGCCTCTGCCTCCTGGGTTCAAGTGATTCTCATGCCTCAGGATCCTGAATACCTGAGGAATACAGGCACCCGCCACCACATCCGGCTAATTTTTGTATTTTTAGTAGAGACAGGCTCTCGCTCTGTTGCTCAGACTGGTCTCGAACTCCTGAGCTCAAGTGATCTACCTGTCTCAGCCTCACAAAGTGCTGGATTACAGGCATGAGCCACCATGTCCAGCTCAGTTTTTTATTTTTTATTTTTCGGTATCTGGAGTGTTTAGCACGGCCAGGAAACAAAACACACCAGAGAGGGCCACCTTGCCATGTCACCAACTATGCAATAACTACCGAAGAAAGGCCCCTTGGGTGGCTATGGAGGAGCAGAAGTCAGCAGAGGAGATGGCCAGCAAAGTGCTCACCTTTGCTCTATTTCTTTTTTTTTGAAACGGAGTCTCACTCTATTGCCCAGGCTGGAATGCAGTGGCACGGTCTCAGCTACTGCAACCTCCACCTCCCAGGTTCAAGCAATTCTCCTGCCTCAGCCTCCCGAGGAGCTGGGATTACAGGTGCCCGCCACCACATGCGGCTAATTTTTGTATTTTTTTAGGTGAGACAGGGTTTCATCATGTTGGCCAGGCTGGTCTTGAACTCCTGACCTCAGGTGATCCACCCACCTCAGCCTACCAAAGTGCTGGGATTACAGGTGTGAGCCAGCATGTGATTCTCAGCATGTTGTAAGTTTGTCATTGTTCCGTTTCCAAAGCATTCCCGCCTCCATCCCCGCATGTGTTTGCACTTCTTTAGATTTGTGGGTCTGAGAGCGCATTAGCACCCCATCCACGTGCAGTCTCCTGCCCTTCCAGTCCTCACCCTGAAAACCTTCCTCTGGTCACAGACCTAGTCATTTTTCCCACGGCTACTCTTGAACTCTTTATGGACTTCTGCGCTTGCTTCCTCTTCTGTGAAAACAAATGAGTTTATGTAGATTAAGATCTAGCCAACTTCTGTAAAGGATCAGATGGTAAATATTTTAGGCTTTGCAGGCTAGTGACTCAACTCTGCCTGAAAATAACTGCAATGTGTAAAGGAATCAGCATGGTTGGGCACCACACTGAAATTTGAATTTCATCTCCTTCCCGGGGACCACAGAAGAAAGTTCTTCTTCGGACTTTTTCCCCAAGCATTTAAATGTAAAAACATTTCTAGCTTGCAGGTGGTATGAAAATAGGCAGCAGGCTGGAGGTGACTTAGGAGCCTATCTAGTCAATTTTTTTTTTTTTTTTAAACAGTCTCACTCTGTTGCCCAGGCTGGAGTGCAGTGGCGCAATCTCGGCTCACTGCAACCACAGCCTCCTGGGTTCAAGCAAATCTTCTGCCTCAGCCTCCCGAGTAGCTGGGACTACAGTTGCACACCACCACGCCCAGCTAATTTTTGTATTTTTAGTAGAGACGGGGTTTTACCATGTTGGCCAGGCTGGTCTCAAACTCCTGGCCTCAAGCAATCCATCAGCCTCAGCCTCCCAAAGTGCTGGGATTACAGGTGTGAGCCACTGCACCTGGCTGTATCTAATCATCTTTAAAGGCCCTCCCATCTCTGAGAACCCATGAAACTGCGCAGTCCTCTGGACTGGAACTGGGGTGTGTCAAAGGCAAATCTTTGCCTGCCTTCTCAGAACACCATATTCAGAGAAGGCTGCTCAGGACAGATTTGTCAGGCTGTTCTGAATGCCCAGGTCTGGGACGAGATGGCCTATCCATGGAGGATTTTTATTTTTTTGAGACAGGGTCTCACTCTGTTGCTCAGGCTGGAGTGCAGTGGTGTGATCTTGGCTCACCACAGCCTCTGCTTCCTGGGTTCAAGTGATCCTCCTGCGTCTGCCTCCCAAGTAGCTGTGTTACAAGAAAGGGGTCCTGATCCAGACCCCCCAAGAGAGGGTTCTTGGATCTCACACAAGAAATAAATCAAGGCGAGGCGGTAAGGTGAAAGCAAGTTTATTAAGAAAGTAAAGGAACAAAAGAATGGCTACTCCATAGACAAGAGCAGCTCCTAGAGCTGCTGGTTGCCCACTTTTATGGTTATTTCTTGATTATTTGCTAAACAAAGGGTGGATTATTCATTCCTCCCCCTTTTAGGACTTATCGGGGAACTTCCTGATGTTGCCATGGCTTTTGTAAACTGTCATGGTGCTGTCGGGAGTGTAGCAGTGAGGACGACCAGAGGTCACTCTCGTGGCCAACTTGGTTTTGGTGGGATTTGGTTGGCTTCTTTACTGCAATCTGTTTTATCAGCAAAGTCTTTATGACCTGTATCTTGTACCGACCTCCTGTCTCATCCTGTGACTTAGAATGCCTCCACTGTCTGAGAATGCAGCCCAGTAGGTCTCAGCCTCATTTTATTCAGCCCCTATTCCAGATGGAGTTGCTCTGGTTCAAATGTCTGACAGCTGGGACCACAGGCACACACCACCAAGCCCAGCTATATTTTGTATTTTTTGTAGAGATGGGGTTTCACCATGTTGCCCAGGCTGGTCTCAAACTCCTGGGCTCAAGCAATCCACCCAACTCAGCCTCCCAAAGTGCTGGGATTACAGACACCCAACCCATTTGGAGGATTTTTTTTTTTTTTTTTTGAGATGGAGTCTCGCTTTATTGCCCAGGCTGGCGTGCAATGGTGTGATCTTGGCTCCCAGGTTCAAGCAATTCTCCTGCCTCAGCTTCCCAAGTAGCTAGGATTACAGGCGCCTGCCAC
Source organism: Pongo pygmaeus (assembly GCF_028885625.2). Lineage (NCBI taxonomy): Eukaryota > Metazoa > Chordata > Mammalia > Primates > Hominidae > Pongo > Pongo pygmaeus. Next base: position 57,544,868 of record NC_072393.2, read on the forward strand.
CATGCCCAGCTAATTTTTGTGTTTTTAGTAGAGACGGGGGTTTCACCAAGTTGGCCAGGCTGGTCTCGAACTCCCGACCTCAGGCAATCTGCCTGCCTCGGCCTCCCAAAGTGCTGGGATTACAGGTGTGAGCCACTGTGCCTGGTCAGACTTTTTTTTTAAAAAGAGAGAGAGAGAGAGAGAGAAAGAGGGAGAGAAGGAAACTTTGCACTCTGTTATCTTCAACCTCTTACTCTACCTTCCTCCCTAGCCGAGGTTCCAGTCCTAAAGCCTAGGAGACCCTCATTGGAACTTGACTTCTGCATAATCCGCCTGGGTGCCCTTGGGCATCCGGGCCTCAGGCCTGGGTCTGACGCCTGGGAAGTTGAGCGTGGCATAATGGAGCTCCTCTTGGCTTTCCTGGGATTCTGGGGCTTGAGTGGATGATTTGGGTTCTGGGAAACTGGGCAACTGATACTGCTTTTTCTGGTTCTTCTTTAATTCTGGGGAGGGAGCACCTGGTGGAAGAGGGGTCCGAGAAGGACTGCTTGGTGTGGCTTTCTGATTCCGCTTCTGAGCCTGAGGGAAGAACCACCATCCTTCATTCATTCATTCAGCAAATATTTGAGCACTTACCATGTGTCGGGCACTGATTTATAGCACAGAATGAAACTAAGTCCCTGCCCTTGCCTTGCTGAGCTTGCATTCCATCTTGGAAAGAGGAACAGACAATAATTAGCAAAAGTACAATGACTGGTAAGTGACAAATGCCATCAAGAAATTTGAGCACCTTTAGAAGGCAGCAAAAGGGAGGGTGGGATGACTGTTTAATAGGGCATCGAGGGAAGTTCAAGACCAGCCTGGCCAACATAGCGAAACCCTGTCTCTACCACAAATACAAAAATTAGCTGGGCATGGTGACACATGCCTGTGGTCCCAGCTACTCAGGAGGCTGAGGCAGGAAAATCACTTGAACCTGAGAGGTGGAGGTTGTAGTGAGCTGAGACTGTGCCACTGCACTCCAGCCTGGACAACAGAGAGAAAATCTGTTTCAAAAAAATAATTGATAGCTGGGTGCAGTGGCTCACACCTGTAATCCCAGCACTTTGGGAGGCTGAGGCGGGTGGATCACCTGAGGTCAGGAGTTCGAGACCAGCCTGACCAACATGGTGAAACCCCGTCTCTACTAAAAATACAAAAATTAGGGGGGCATGGTGGTGGATGCCTGTAATCCCAGCTACTTGGGAGGCTGAGGCAGATGAATCGCTTGAACCAGGAGGTGGAGGTTGCAGTGAGCCGAGATCTTGCCACTGCACTCCAGCCTAGACAACGACAGTGAAATCCCATCTCAAAAAATAAAATAAAATAAAAATAAATAAAATAAATGATAGCATGCATGCACGGAGAGAAAGACTGGAGGGGGTGAGAACGGAAGCAGAGAAGGCATGCAGAAGGGGCCTGTGGTGCCCGGGGGTGTGGGGGGTGTTGGTGCATGGCTTGTAGTAGTGAGGGAAGAGTAGGGAGAACTGGCTTCGTTGTATTTTGAAGGGAATTTGCTGATGGATTGGTTGTGGGGTGATAGAGAAGAGAGGAGTGAAACATGATTCTAAAGCTTTAGACTTGGCTGGGCAAATGTGGTGTTATTTGCTAAGATGGGGATAGAGATAGAGCATAAATGGTGGAATTAGTCTTTTTTTTTTTTTAGATGAAGTTTCGCTCTTGTTGCCCAGGCTGGGGTGCAGTGGCGCAATGTCGGCTCACCACAACCTCTACCTCCCGGGTTCAAGTGATTCTTCTGCCTCAACCTCCGGAGTAGCTGTGATTACAGGTGCCCACCACCATGCCCAGGTAATTTTTTGTATGTTTAGTAGAGATGGGGTTTCACCATGTTGAACACACTGGTCTTAAACTTTTGACCTCAGGCGATCCACCCACCTTGGCCTCCCAAAGTGCTGGGATTACAGGTGTGAGCCAGCATGCCTGGCCTTTTTTTTTTGAGACAGGGTCTCACTTTGTCACCCAGGCTGGAGTGCATGGTGTAATCATGGCTCACTGTAGCCTCCAACTCCCAGGCTCAAGAGATCCTCCCACCTCAGCCTCCCAAGTAGCTGGGACAATAGGCATGCAGCACCACACCCGGCTAATTTTTAATTTTTTTTGTAGAGAAGAGGTCTCACTATGTTGCTCAGGCTGGGGAATTATCTTAAGTTGGTTTTGGACAGGCTAAGTTTGAAGTGCTGATTAGACACCCACATGGAGATGTTGCATAGACAGTCCACAGTTCAGGGAAGGAGCCACGAGATACAATTTTGCAGTCATCAGCATAAGATATTGTCTCTTAATAATTTCCAGAATTTACAAAGTATTACCCAGGGGCCAGGTGATATTCTGAATATTTGATTATACAAGTACAATATATTTAACACCCAGCATCATCCTAGGAGGTGGCTGCTAGTATTATCTCCATGTTACAGCTAAAGAAATTGAGGCACAGAGAAGTTAAGACACTTGTTTCATGACACAGTGATGACAGCAGGATCTGAACCCATGCAGGCTGATTTCAGACCCCCTGTGCTGAATCCCTAGGATGTACAGCCTCCCGACGATACGCATAATTGTTAAGCAGTTAAGTGTAATTAGTCGTGTTAATGGTGGCAGTAATAATGGAATAATGGCTACAGATTGAGAAAGTGCATGTATTCTAATCCTCAAACCAACTCTCGAAGGAGACAGAGGAAGAAATGAAGGCTCAGAGGGGGTGAGTGATGTGGCTGAGGTCTCATAGCTAGTAAGCGCCAGCCAGGATTTGAATTCAGAACTATCGTTGGTGCTTTTCCCACCTTGATGTCCCTAAGACAAGGGGCGCAGAAGTCAGAAAGTGGGGTGTCAGCTTTAGAGAAGAGAAAAAGCGGAAGCATGGCCCAGACACTCACCAGGGGGCCGGCCTTCGGGACCACATTGATGTAATCCAGGATCGTGCTGTGCCGGGAGAACCTGGGCCTCGGGGTCTCTGTCTGAGTCCGTCTCTTTGGTAGAATCTTCATGCTGAGGAAATGAACCCACCTGTTTGTGCCCTGCTGCACCTCCCTGTGATAGACTGCCACGTTTACTACCTGAGACCGTCACTACGACAGTTACTACTGTTACTACCTGAGACCGTCATTATGAGACTGAAAGAAGGAGGACAAACGTAGAAATGAAAGCTGAAGACAAAAGAAATTATTTTAAAGGAAGGGGTCAGGAGAAGAAGAGGGCTCCCTGCTTCTAGTGAGCAAGGGCAGCTGTCTGAGCCTCTACAGCCCTTCGTATTTATTGGGTAGAAAGAGCAGGGAGCAGGAGGTAACAATTGGTCAGCTGTTTAATTGATCACAGGTTCATATTATTACTAACAAGCTTCAGATGTGCCTAATTACAAGAAACACTTCGCTTGGGGCGTGACTGCCCTCAGCATTCCCTCTGGGAAGCAGACGCCGTTTGTCAGTTTGACAACATTCTGCATTTATGAGAATAGTTTGCTGTTTACTCATGTAGCCTCCAGTGGTATACTGCGTTGATCATGACCCTCACTCTTTCGGCCTGCAACGCCTCCCCTCCTCCTGGGTCCAGGCCCCAGACCCAGCCACGCCTCTTCTTAACCTACATGATCAGGGCCAGGCAGAGGAAAAGAAGAGCCGTGATGCCGATTCCCAGAAACGCTCCGTTGGAGAATGCCGTTGAGATGAGTCCCTTCTTATCTGCACACGGAGAGGGCCAGGTGAGCATCTCCCATCCACGCAGGGCTCATGAAGCCCGCTCATCACTCGGCATTCAGGCTTCCAGTTCCCATGGCGGACACTGTATCTGCAACCCGTCTGTTTACTTTTAGGAAACTACCACACCCCGGCCCAGGTGTTAGGACTTCCCATTGTGTTTTCCTGTCTACATACAGATGCCACGGGTCTGCTGTGTCCCTCCGAGCTCCTGCTCCAACCACAGGACCCTACTCTTTGCCCCACTCAGCTTCTCCTCCAAGAACCTTGGCATCCAGGCGGCCCCCTAACCTGGCAGCTGCAGGATGGATCCACTCTGGGCCCCATGGATGTTCCAGGCCTCACAGCTGAGCCTGAGGCCAGAGCTGAGCCCTCCTTGGAGGTTCAGGGAGCTGTTGGCCCAGGGCCCGGCTGAGCTGGGGGTGACCTCGAAGGAGTCCTGGCTGCTGTTTCCCTCCAGCAGCTCCTCCCCAAGCCACCAGCGCAGAGAGGGGGCCGGGCTGGCTTGGGAAGAGCAGCTGCAATGCAGACCCTCAGCCTCCCAGGAGCAGGAGGGGCCCAGCAGCTGTGGAGGGTCTGAGGGGAGGGAGGACAGGACTCAGAAGGGGCCCCTTCCTGGGACCCAGGTGCCCCCCTTTCCCCCACTCACAGTGCACGGAGAGGCTGAGAGAGACGAGCTGGGAGCCCAGTGGGTGCCAAGCCTGGCAGGTGAACTCTCCTTCGTGCTCCATTTGAACCCGAGGCAGCTCCAGGACCCCGGGGTCTGAGGACTGGGAGGGGCTCAGAATCTGTCCCCCCCGGGTCCAGCTCAGCCTGGCTGGGGGGCTGCTGTGGGTGACACAGACCAGGCGCAGGCTTTGGCCCTCCAGGACTGGGACAGACGTGCCATTCCCAAGGTTTTCCAGGACTAGGGAAGGAAGAGGCAGAATCGATGTGCAGCTCAGGACTCAGGGACCCTCTTGCGTGGGGACCCTCCAGACTCCTGGGCCCCGAATTCGGCACTGAGAGGCCCTGGCTCCTCTGTCTCCTTTCCTACCTGTCCTGTTTGCCTGGGAAACCATCACTCTCAGGTTCTCTGGAGGATCTGAAATGGAGACAGGGGACTGGCTCTAGACGGACCAGGGGCTTCCCTCTGGGTAAAGGGAAGCATCCTGGAGACTGAGGTGGGGGAAGTGGGTGGGATAGAAGGGCAGTGCAGAATCACCCACTGAGTCCCAGACACAAACTGCATGAGGGTCTACACAGGTAAGAAGGTTGGTCCCCGAGGCCTGGGGCTCCAGGCCCCCTCAGCTCTAGGACCCTGAGCCCAGCCCCTGTATCCCTCTGCCCTCCCAATGGACTCCAGGCCCCTGCTGGGCACACTCACACTGCACAGAGAGGTCCAGGGCTCGCTGCTGAGAGCCAAGCCTGTTCTCCGCTCGGCAGGTGTAGCGCCCTGAATCCCCAGCCTTCACCCCGGGCAGCTCCAGCCCCAGGGGTCTGGGGCCCCAGGGATGGGACGAGGAGAGGACTCTATCCTGCAGGACCCAGCTCAGTGTGGCAGGGGGCTGGCTGTCAGCAGCACAGAGGAGCCGCAGGAACTGGCCTTTCTGGGCTTCCAGGTATGGGACATTTCCCTGGGGCTGGGGCTCCAGGGCTGGAATGGGAGGAAAAAAAAAAAAGAGAGAAAGGGAGGGAGAAAGAGAGAAGGGGTACAGGGAGGAGCACATCCCCTCATCCCCTGAAGACTTTTCATCTAAAGACAACTGGCCCAGCCCCAGCCCGACGGCCCTCAGTACCTGGCGTGTTGTCACGTGAAATGCTGATAACAAGGTCTCTGGGGGCATCTGCAACAAGATTGTGTGCTGGCTTCAGGGAGGGACAATTTATTCCTCACACCTGGAAAAAACTCCCTCAGGGAAAAGAAAGTGGGACTATCCCGGGTAGACAAGTGACAACCAGCACCAGGGCTCACGTGTGTGGACCAGACGCCATTCCCATCCCTCTCCCAGGGCTGCGGCGGCATCCTGGGACCCCACAGCTTCCTCTCCCTGGATGCTCCTGAGCTGGGAGCCACTCACTGCCCCTCTGGGCTCCTCCCACCACCTACCCACCGGGTCTGTCTGAATGCCCCACCCTCCCAGGCCATGCTCACAGGCCACGCGGAGTCGGACCGTCCTCTGTGCGCTCACACCCTTTCTGGAGAAGTCCACATGGCAGGTGAGGTCGGTGTTGTGGTCCTGGGGGCTGGGCGTGAAGCTGAGCACTGAGAAGTGGGAGGTCGTTGGTTTGGTTCCTTGGGAGGAGAGGGCAGCCCCCGTCCAGGAGAAAGAAGGGGGTGGACATTCCTCAAAGGACCAGTTAAACACACAGATGACCATCACCGGCTGCCCGGGCTCCAGGGTCTCGGGGATGTAGACATCAGGCTTCTGAGTCAGGGCTGGGACAGAGACCGGGGTGGGGGGTTCTAGTGCTGCAGGGGTCCCTGAGAGCCCTCTCTGCTCAGCCCATAGCCTGTCCCCAGGGTCCCTCCCCAGTGTGACAGGCAGGGGTTCCCACCCCATTCCATACCTGTTACTTTTAGAAGGAACCCGTCATTCATGAAATTATATCTCACATAGCTTCCTCTCTCCACCCGAAAGAAGTACTGTGACTCATCCTGCATCTGCGCATCTCTGATCACCAAGGAGCAGTTCCCCTTGGCAGGATCCCCAGTGAGCTGGAATCGGCCCCGGGTGCTCATTTCCACCTCTCGATTCTGGTGGTTTGTCGCCACTGGAGCACCCTTGCTTGTCTCAGTCACTGCTTTGAACCAGTAGCCATAAGCTGGGGTAGACTCTGTCCAGTCCTTTCGGGGGTAGGAGAAAGAGCAGGGCACAGAGATGCACAGGCCCTCCGGCACCATCACCGACTCCTGCACTCGTATCCAGAATCTCCCATCCATAGCCTGGGACCCTGTGGGGAGACAGAGGCTCAACCTGCAACCCCAGCCCTAGCTCCGCCCCAGGTCCTTTCTGGCCCTCGGCCCACTCACCGCCCAGCAGCGAGGACAGCAGCAGTGGCAGTAGCATCTCGGCATAGGAGGCACAGGACTTGCCTGAGACAGGCCTATTCTCTGGTCGTGCTGTGAGTGGCTCAGGGCTCTTGGCAGAAGGGGAAGCCGAAGGCGGAAGCTGAGCCCTGGGGCCTGATGCGTGAAATGAGTTTCAGATGCTGAGGTCACAGAACTCCTTTGCTTTCCCCCGCACTCTCCAGCCCACCTTGCCCAGTTGTCCTCTGGGTCTCCTGGGGGCCCAGCCTGGCCTTGGGCTTGTTGAGCTGGTCCTTCCAGAGCTCCCTGTGTAGGAGGAGAGGGCAGGCTTGTGTCTATCCTGGGGGCCTGGCTGGGGGTGGGGTAGTGGGGTGGGGGCTCTCCCTCTGGGCCCTGGGTCATTGAAAAAGCAGAAGTGAAAAGGCCACAGTGAGCTACCCTTATCTGGGCCACTGGTGGTGGAGGTGGTGGGTACAGGGGAAGGGACAGTTACTGGAGGGGGCTGGTCTTGTCAGATAAAATGCAGGATGCCTGGTTAAAGCTTTCACAGAAAATATAAATTATTTTATTTATGTTTTTTAGTATAAGTATGTCCAAAATGCTGCATGGGATGTACTTATACCAGAAAGCAAAATAAATTTGTTTATCTGAAATTCAAATTAATTAATTAATTTATTTATGTATTTTGAGACAGAGTCTTGCTCTGTCACCCAGGCTGCAGTGCAGTGGTGCAATCTCTGCTCACTGCAACCTCCACCTCCCAGGCTCAAGCAATTCTCCTGCCTCAGCCTCCTGAGTCTGGGATTACAGGCATGCACCACGACGCCAAACTAATTTTTGTATTTTTAGTAGAGGTGGGGTTTCACCATGTTGGCCAGGCTGGTTTCGAACTCCTGACCTCAAATGATCCACCTGCCTTGGCCTCCCAAAGTGCTGGGATTACACTGCACCTGGCCTAAAATTCAAATGTAACTGAGCATGTTGAATTTCTTTTTTTCTAAATCTGGCCACCGTAGGGTGGTGTCAGCCCCACCCCTTCATGCTTCTTGGTGACCTCACTGACCCTTGGTCCCCAGAAGCAGTCTCCTGCCCCAACCAGGCCCTAGTCCACTTCCCAGTCTCCCTTCCTCCTCTGTCATTCAATTGGGACACCCATTGGGATTAGAACACATATGCCCAAAACTAATGCTGATGGGAGGAGTTTGAGGAAAGGTGGGAGTGAGGGGCAGAGTGGGGGAAACAGACTAGGGAAGGGGTAATTTGCAATGAATGGAGTAAACTCTACAAGATGTTTTCCCCTCACTGAGCTCTTCCTGAAATGACTCTGTTTGGGTCACACAGAGACACAGAACTCATCCTTCAACCTCCACACACCTTGGGTATCAAGCACTGAGCTTCAGGGGGACTTGGGGGTGAATCCTCCATGGTGAGTCAGCTCCAGGGCCCCAGGTTAGTAAATGAAGATTCTTAGAAACAGGAAAGTACAGAAGGTCCCCTAAATGACCTGGATGCTGGACAGACATTCAGGATGGGACCTGGGGAAGGAGTGGTCAGCTCTTCCTGGTGGAGGGAAGTCAGGAGAGGCCTCCTGGAGGAGATGACCCAGCCTCTACCCTGTCCTGGTTCTTTCATCCATGGCATTTTTGTGTTTTGTTTTTGAGACAAGGTCTTGCTCTGTTGCCCAGGCTGGAGTGCAGTGGTGTGATCATGACTCACTGCAGTCTCAATCTTCTGGGCTCAAGCGATTCTCTCACCTCAGCCTCCCAACTAGCCGGGACTATAGGCACGCACCACCACGCCCAGATAATTTTTGATTTTTTTTTTTTATTTTTGATAGTTTTCGTAGAGACAGAGGTTTTTTTTTGGTTTGTTTTTGGTTTTTTTTGTTTGTTTTTTGAGACAGAGTTTCCCTCTTGTTGCCCAGGCTGGAGTGCAGTAGCATGATCTTGGCTCACCGCAACCTCCACCTCCTGGGTTCAAGCGATTCTCCTGCCTCAGCCTCCCAAGTAGCTGGGACTACAGACATGCGCCACCACGCCTGGCTGATTTTGTATTTTTAGAAAAGATGGGGTTTCTTCATGTTGGTCAGGCTGGTCTCGAACTCCTGACCTCAGGTGATCCGCCTGTCTCGGCCTCCCAAAGTGCTGGGATTAGAGGCGTGAGCCATTGCACCCAGCTGAGACAGAGTTTCACCATGTTGGCCAGGCTGGTCTTGAACTCCTGGGCTCCAGTGATCCTCCCGCCTCGGCCTCCCAAAGTGCTGGGATTACAGGTGTGCACCATGGCCTCATCCACCGTATCAGTCGCTTGAACTGCTGTAACAGCGTGCCCCAGACAGAGGGGCTGAAACGACAACATTGACTTCCTCACAGTTCTGGGGCTAGACGTCCAAAACCAAGGTGTGGTTCCTTCTGAGGCTTCTGCTTGGTTTGCAGATGCCACTTCTCCCTGTGTTCTCACACAGCCGTTCCCCTGTGGGTGTCTGTTTCCTCAACTCCTTCTCTTATAAGAACTTACAAGAACTCAAGTCATATTGGACTAGGCCTACTGTAGTCCAAATGAGTGACCTCATTTCAGTCGGCCCTCGGTATGCATGGGTCCCACATCCCGGAATTCAACCACCTGCCCATCACGGTATTTAAATACAAAACCAACAAAACCAACATAACCATAAAAAACAGCATGAATTAAAAATGCAGCATTACAACTATTTACACCTCATTACACTGTATTAGGTGTGATAAGTAACCTGGAGATGGGAGGATGTGCAGAGGTCCCACACAAACACGACTGTATGAGGCAGCTGAGCATCATAGATTTTGCTATCCAAGTGGTGGGGATCCTGGAACCAATCCCCCACTAATACAGCAGAACAACTGTATCTCTTTAAAGACTCTGTCTGCATGTACAGCCACATTCTTAGGTACTGGAGGTTGGGACTTCAACAAAGAAATTTGGTGGGGGGAGGGGGAACACAATTCAGACCCTAATATCCACCTCTCCCCACTTTTTTTTTTTTTTTTTTTTGAGAGATAGTGTTGTTCTGTTGCCCAGGCTGGAGTGCAGTGGCATGATCTTGGCTCACTGCAAACTCTGCCTCTCTGATTCAAGCAATTCTCTTGGTGCAGGCTCACGAGTAGCTGGGACTACAGGTGCCTGCCACCGCGCTTAGCTAATTTTCATATTTTTAATTTAATTTTTTTTTTTTGAGACAGGGTTGTGCTCTGTCACCCAGGCTAGAGTGCACTAGCATGATCTCAGCTCACTGCAACCTCCGCCTCTTGGGTTCAAATGATTCTGCTCAGCCTCCCGAGTACCTGGGATTACAGGCACCTGCCACCACGCCCAGCTAATTTTTGTATTTTCAGTAGAGATGGGGTTTCACTGTGTTGGCCAGGCTGGTTTCGAACTCGTGATCTCAGGTGACCCTCTCGCCTCGGCCTCCCAAAGTGCTGGGATTACAGGCGTGAGCCACCGCGCCCGGCTTCACCTTCCCTTTGATCCCTGCTTCCCTGTGACCTAACCTGGGCCTTCTCTGAGGACACCAGCCTCCTTCCCCCAGGGGAGCTCTTGTGTTGGGACACATCACACCTTCCTCTCCACAGAGCTCAGAAAAGGGCCTCTCCCAGGGAGGAGTGAGGGGAGGAAGGGTGCCTGGGTCCTGGTGGAGGTGGGTCCCTAAGGAGCTGATCTCTAGGGCCCCCAGCCTGGGCCCAGCCCCACCTCTGCCTTTGAGCATTTCACACCCATGGGATCAGCTGACAGGAGCCAGGAAAACGGCACAGTCTCCCTCCCGCGGGTTTCTCCACATCGCTGCCCCCTCCCATTCCCACCTCTTCACTTTTCTGAGTTCCTGCGGTTTCTGTGGCCTCCTCACCACGTCCCCTTCTCCAGCGAGGCCAGAGCCCCCGACGCCCCCACTTGGTCCCAGCCCTTCCTACCCAAGCCGCCCTCCCAGCCTTGGTCCGACAGGACTGGAGAGGCTGCCTGGGGCCCCGGGACTGGTTTCTGGTCAGCCTCAAGTCTGTTTTCTGGCCTGAGAAGGTTCGGGTTTTCCCTGAGCTTCTTCCATCCAAAACCAGCTCCCTCAATACCAGCCCCCCACCCCCGCACCCGCCTCTCCATTCAGCAGGGGCTACGCGCCTGCTCTTCGTCCATAATTCCACACGGAGGGGCTTAGGAAGCCCCACCCCAGGCTCCAGACCCCGGAGCTGCACGAGGGCACAGGTGGGCGCTGGAAGGAAGGGCGGGGACGGTGGGAGATGGGGGAGGGAGAGGCGGGGGTGTCTGACAGGGGTCGGGGCAGGATCTCGCCCTGGGGGGCGCAGGTGCGGCGTGAGGACCGCGTCCTGAGGAGGGAGGGGCGAGGGCCAGGGTCCTGGAGAGGATGGAGAGCCCAGGAGTGGCTGCAGCTGAGACCCCGAGGGAGCCCAGGAGGTTTTGTCGGAAGAAGGGCGATCTGGACCTTCCCTGACCAGTGTCTTTGCTCCTTTGAGGTCCGGACCTGGTCCTGGGTTCCTCCCACCTCGGACTGTGCTGCAGTTCAGGACGCCGCCCCCAGGGGGCGCTCCACCTTCAGAGCCGGGGGCACCGCGGAGCCTCAGGCCCCAGAGCCTGCGCTGTCCATGGTCCTGCAGAAGGGAGGCTCCCAGGGGAACGAGTCCCAGGCTCTGGACACGTTTGCAGACAGTACTCTCTAAAAAGGCTACTTTTCGCCGCACCTCAGAACAAGATCTCCAGGGGAATCACATTAAAGCAAAAACGAAGTCACCATGGTCACTCCACTTCTCTCATCCCAAACCCACCCTCCCCAAGATATAAAGCCCTTCAAAATATTCACACTCTTTTTTTTTTTTTTTTAGACAGAGTCTCGCTCTGTCGCCCAGGCTGGAGTGCAGTGGCGCGATCTCGGCTCACTGCAAGCTCCGCCTCCCGGGTTCACGCCATTCTCCTGCCTCAGCCTCCCGAGTAGCTGGGACTACAGGCGCCCACCACCACGCTCGGCCAATATTTATTTATTTATTTATTTATTTACTTATTTATTTATTTACTAGAGACGGGGTTTCACCGTGTTGGCTAGGATGGTCTCGATCTCCTGACCTCGTGATCCGCCCGGCTCGGCCTCTCTAAGTGCTGGGATTACAGTCGTGAGCCAACGTGCCTGGCAATATTCACACTCTTTACAGCGTTATTCTCAAATGGCTTCCACCCAGGCACGTTAAGCATGTGATGTCCACATAAGAAAATGCGCTCCTGGGGGCTTTTCAGGTCATTCGTCTTTGCTTTGTCTGGGTTGGGGTCGTGTATATTTCAGGGGCTCTTAGCTGGACCTCCATCCTTTCATTTTCAAGTCAGAATAACACGTTGCAGGGCAAGAAGGGTGAAATATCACTAGACGATAGACTTGGATTCACCCTAATTTCTAGTGAAGGAAAAATTTTGCAAGTGCAACACTTTATTGTCAGATATAATAGTGACTTACTGGTGTGTGAGTGTGATATGACACTCACTTCAAGTGTTAGTTTTCCAAAATAAGATTCAACTCCTTATGTCAAACCCCAAAGCTGTCTGTGATCTGACACCTGTTACATATGTGCATTTCAGATATTTTACCCCATCTGTTAATTTTCTTTTACTCTCCTGTTATTTACAGAACAGCAGGATGCTTGCTCCCCAAAACATGAGTTACCCATGAAATGATCCCCTACTGTGGATGGAAAAGAAGAGCCAAGAAGATAAAAATAGCCCTGGAGTAAAGAGAACACTAGGTCCATCACCGGAGAGGGTGAAAGGTAAAGAGCCTTAAAAAGGCCAACCTAGGCCAGCATAGTGGCTCACGCCTGTAATCCCAGCACTTTGGGATGCCAAGGTGGGAAGATCACCTAAGGTTAGCAGTTCGAGACCAGCCTTTCCGACATGGTGAAACCCCATCTCTACTAAATATACAAAAAAATTAGCTGGATGTGGTGTCGGGCACCTGTAATCCCAGCTACTTGGGAGGCCGAGGCAGGAGAATCGCTTGAACCCAGGAAGCGGAGGTTGCAGTGAGCTGAGACAGCACCAGTGCACTCCAGGCTGGGTGACAGAGCAAGAATCCATCTCAAAAAAAAAAAAAAAAAGAAAGAAAGAAAGAAAGAAAGAAGTCAACCTAAATGCAAGTGACTTTCAAGAAGAAACATCAATGCTGTTTAATGGAATATAACAAAATCAAGCAGCCAACCACATAAAAATCACGATGTCCAGTATATAGAGAGAAGAAAATCAGAAAAAAATTATGTAAATATCATTTTCAATTGTCCAAATTTGACCAGAACTATAATTTTACAGATCCAAGATACTAACCTACTTGAAACAAGGTATCACTCTCTCTCTTTCTCTTCTCTGTCTTTTTCTATCACACACACTCCTGCTCTCCACACAGAAAGGGACATAATAATCAAATAATTAAAACCCAGTGACAAACAGAAAATATTAAAATTAGTCAGTGAAAAATGCAAACTTCCAACCAAGAAGTAAAAGTTAAAATTAGGCTGGGCCCAGTAGCTCACACCCGTAATCCCAGCACCTTAGGAGGCTGAGGTGGGCAGTTCACCTGAGGTCAGGAGTTTGAGACCAGCTTGGCCAACATGATGAAACCCTGTCTCCATTAAAAATACAAAAAAAATGGCCTGGTGCGGTAGCTCACGCCTGTAATCCCAGCACTTTGGGAAGCTGAGGTGGGCAGATCACGAGGTCAGGAGATCAAGACCATCCTGGCTAACATGGTGAAACCCTGTCTCTACTAAAAATACAAAAGAATTAGCCGGGCGTGGTGGCAGGCACCTGTAGTCCCAGCTACTCGGGAGGCTGAGGCAGGAGAATGGTGTGAACCCGGGAGGCAGAGCTTGCAGTGAGCCGAGATCACACCACTGCACTCCAGCCTGGGCAACAGAGCGAGACTCCATCTCAAAAAAAAAAAAAAGAAAAAAGAAAAAAGAAAAAAAATACAAAAAATTAGCTGGGTGTCGTGGTGGGCACCTGTAATCCCAGCTACTCAGGAGGCTGAGAGAGGAGAATCGTTTGAACCTGGGAGGCAGAGGCTGCAATGAGCCAAGATGAAGCCACTGCACTCCAGCTTGGGTGACAGAGTGAGACTCTGTCCAAAAAAAAAAAAAAAAAAAACCAGAAAACTACAGTAGAATGCCCATAAATTTTGCAAGTCAAGCCCATAAATTTTTCCCTTTTGTATTTTAAATACAAAAGGGAAAAAATGTTAACCGAGACCCAATTTCATTAAAAATATCATTCCTGGCTCATGCCTGAATCTCAGTTCTTTGGGAGGCCAAGGTGGGCAGATTGCTTGAGCCCAGGAGTTCAATACCAACCTGAGCAACATGGTGAACCCCTATCTCTGCTAAAAGTACAAAAATTAGCCAGACATGCACCTGTAGTCCCAGCTACTCGGGGGGGCTGAGGTGGGAGGATTGATTGAGCCTGGGAGGCAAAGGTCGCAGTGAGCCAAGTTAGGGCCACTATACTCAGCCTGGATGACAGAGGGAGACTCTGTCTCAAAAAAAAAAAAAAAAAAAAAAAGTATTATTCCAAAGTGAAAGTAAATGAAAATGTTTCAAAACCACAGCTGAGAGAATTCATCACCAGCATGCCAACACTATAGGAAATGAAGTCTTCAGGCTAAAGAAAAATGATACTTTAGAGAAAATTATATGAACACATAGGAATGAAGAGCAATTAAAATGGTTAATAAGTGAATAAATATGAAACAGCTTAATCTGTAATAAAACATCTTTTTAAAAAACAAACTCTTTTCAGGCCGGGCGCGGTGGCTCACGCCTGCAATCCCAGCACTTTGGGAGTCCAAGGTGGGCGGATCACAAGGTCAGGGGTTTGAGACCAGCCTGGCCAACATGAGTGAAGCCCTGTCTCTACTGAAAATACAAAAAAAACCACTTAGCCAGGCATGGTGGCAGGTGCCTGTAATCCCAGCTACATGGGAGGCTGAGGCAGGAGAATCGCTTGAACCCAGGAGGCAGAGGTTGCAATGAGCCAAGACTGCACCATTGCACTTCAGCCTGGGCAACAGAGCAAGACTCCATCTCAAAAAAAAAAAAAAAAAGAACTGTTTTCAATAAACATGATATGGAGTTTATACCAACATATGGGGATGAATTAGTGGCCTATCAAAATCACATTAAAGTAAGCATGGAGAACAAGATATTGCATGGATTATAACTCAAATCAGTGATAACACATATCAATCTATTTCCTCTCCTGCCCTTCCAACCATTCCTATAGAGCCATAAGGAAGAGGTGTGGAAAACAGAGGTGAGAGGTGGAGAGAGGTTGTTCTGCCCAGGAGGTGGGACCGAGGCACCCAGGAGCTCCTTGCTCCAGCCATCCGCTGGGTGAGAGTCTTAGGACACGTGGTCTGAAGGACCCTCACCTCCACTGGGGCCCTGGAGCCCAGATTTCAGCTCTGCTGTGAGGAGGGAGCTCAGTCACCGCAAGCAGCCGTATCCCCTTGGGAGCCCGTGAGCCTGTGTGGGAAACACAGTTCTGAGAGGAGAGACCAGTGCTGTGGAAGGTGTGCTCTGGGGAGGAGAGGATAGGTGAAGCCACTCAGGGATTTGAGGGCTCATGTTATAGAACAACTTGAGAAGGTCTTCTCCCCTGTGCAGACATCCAGGTGATGTCACAGGTTAAAGAAAACCATCCCCATTGTGGCTCCCCTGAGCAGGGTGAGGGGCAGAAGCCAGGAGCCCCACTGCTCTCCAGAAATTTGAGAGCAGGAACAGGCATTACGGGGAGGGGTCTGGGAGAAGGAAGACAGAGGTGGGGGTGTCCTCAGCCCACTCTTCCCTTGCCTAAGGCGCCCCCACCCGAAGCAGGTGTTCTGCTAACACTCACCCTGCACAGCCAGGCTCAGGGAGATGGGGTGGGAGCCCAGCAGGGCCTGAGCCCAGCAGGTGAATTCCATCGCCTAAAACCGCCTGGGGCAGCTCCAGGACCCGGGGATGCAAGGGTTGGCAGGGGCTCAGGATCAGGCTGCCCTGGGACCAGCTCAGCCTGACTGAAGGGCTGCTGTCAGCATCACAGACCAGGTGCAGGGACTGCTCTCCTGCACCGCAGAGAGGCAGCATTGCCCAGAATCTATGGGACTAGGAAAACTGAGAGAGCTGGAGGGGCAGGGCTGAGAGGCCCTTCTCTCCCTGTGCCTTCCCCCCCAGACTCAGGAGAGGAAACAGCGTTTCTGAGACAAGCATCACAAGCAAGGGCAAGTAGGGATGAAGACCCCCAGCATGCAGGGGTGGGGAGGCAGCTTAATGATCCCGGGACAGGGGCATGGAAACATGCGGAGGACTTGGCCGTATGAGGACATGGAGAGAGCGTCCCAGGACGACCGGCCTTGATGTGCAAAACCGTGGAGGGTGCTAACCCTCGTGGTTCTGGCCACTTGGAGGAACCAAGACAGGTGACACACTTGGGCTTTCTCCTGGGGCCACAGGACCCAGGGGAGGAGCTGAGTAGGGATGTGACAGGGAAAGATTTGGTTAAAGAAAGACTCCTCTTTGGGGCCCGAATTGTGGTCATTGAAGGGAGCAAGACCGGAGGCTGCTCGGCCAGGAGGGAGGCTGCTGCAGGCCCAGGCATCACCCGGGTCCAGGTGAGCAAAGTTAGACTTTGGCTAAGTGGGACTGTGGCTGTGAGAATGGAGGAAGAGAGGGATTTGAGACATTTTCCGGTAGCCAAATTTGCGAAGCTCTTGCCTCATGGGAAGACTTCGGTGAAATTCAGAGATGTGTAAAGAGCTTTCCAGGACATTGACTGAGCTGACTCACATGGGTGGGGGCGCCTCTCAAGGGGAAGTGAATTGTGCTCAGAACAAGCTGGGCCAGACAGAAATTTGTGGGCAGCTTCCCGGCAGAGGTAGGGCTAGGATATGAACTTTCTGAAAGGGTCATGCAGAGGGAGGCTGGAGGCCTGGGGCCCCACTCTGAGCTAGTAGCCATAGCTGGGGTAAAATCATTCCAACAAGGATCATTGTTGCCTATTCCATTCATTAATTCCACATTTCCTGGACCCCATTTATTTATTCTTTGTTCACCATTTACATAAATATTGACTAATGACAATACCTAGACCTGATTAGATGAAGTGGTCGACAGGGTAATGGCCCCCAAAGATGTCCACTTGCTAATCCCTGTGAAAGGCGTTAGCCAGCTTGCATTAGGCAGACAGTGAGGGAAGGGCCCCCTGAGAACCTCTGACCCACCTCATAAGCAGTTACACCAGATGTTTTGTGCAGATAAGGGAACTTGCACAGGGGGTTGCCTAAACACCCCAGCAGCGGACTAAGGGCCCACATACGCACTGGGGAAATGGGGTGGAGCCATCAGGAATTTGCACCTTATACAAACAGGGAACCCAGCCCCATCAGCTTATATAAAAGCTCTTGTGGCCGGTTGCGGTGGCTCATGCCTGTAATGCCAGTATTTTGGGAGGTTGAGGTGTGTGGATCACCTGAGGTCAGCAATTCAAGACCAGCCTGACCAACATGGTGAAACCCTATCTTTACTAAAAATACGAAATTAGCTGGGCATGGTGGCTCACACCTGTAGTCCCAGCTACTCAGGAGGCTGAGACAGGAGGATCGCTTGAACCCAGGAGGTGGAGGTTGCAGTGAGCTGAGATCGCACCACTGCACTCCAGCCTGGGCAGCAAGAGCAAAACTCCTACCCCACCCACCCACAAAAAAACACAAAAAAACAAAACAACACCACCACCACCTTGTATTCAGCTGTGAGGAGGTAACCGAGAACCTGCTTTCAGGAATCCTGTCTTTGCTGAGAGCTTTCCTTTCACTTAATAAATTCTACTCCACTCCATCTTCAAGTGTCCACATGCCTAATTTTTCCTGGTCATGAGACAAGAACTTGGACCTAGCTGAGCTAAGGAGCCAAAAATCCTGCATCACCTGGAAACTGTGAATATGTTGCCATACAAGATAAAGGAAGTTTTACCCTGCAGAGCCAACAGCCAAGAGTTGCAAAAACAAAAAACAAAACAAAAAACAAAAACAAACAAGCAAAAAAAGACAAAGGGACTTTGCAGATGTGACTAAGTTCAAGTTCAAGATCTTGAAATGGGCAGAAGATCCTGGGTTATCCAGATGGGCCCAGTGTGATCACAGGGTCCTTACAAGAAGGAAAGGGGGAGAATCAGAGTCCGAGAGACAAGATGTGAGGATGGAACAAAGGTCAGAGAGGAGAAAAGATGCCACAAAGTTGGCTCTGACAACCGAGAAATGGGCCATGAGCCCAGAAATGCAGGTGGCCGCTGAACGGTAGAAAAGGTGAAAGAACAGTCTCCTCTGGAGCCTCCAGAAGGAATCAGCCTTGATTTTTAGCCCAGTGAGTCCTGTTCCATCCTTCTGGCCTCCAGAACTGTAAGAAAAGAAATTGTCTTGTTTCAAACCACGAATCCTGGGGTAATTTGTTAGAGCAGCAACAGGAAAATAGCACAGGTGAGGACTAATCACACTGCTTCCTCCCCAGATCGTACAATAAACTCCGTGCTATTCTTTCCATTTTATGTAAAAGGACATCAGGGCTGAGGAATTACAGATAATCTCTCTGAGTTGGCGCACGTGGTGGTGATGGATTGAGGATCCAAATAAGGGGTCAAAAAATTATGGAATTCGATGGAGGGCCCCTGAGGCCTGGGCAGGGCAGGTGTGGCTACAGAAAGAGCCCCTGGAAGATGCCTGACTGACCCTGATCCAGGTTACTCTCTGGTGCAGGGAGCAGACAATAAACCGTGAACATAATTATGCAGCTGCGAGTTATTGCTTGATGGAGGGGAGCCGGTGCAGTGACAGAAACAACGTCCCAACACAATCCAGCCTCTGGGGTCCAGGAGCCCCACTGTTGTGGGGAAATGGGGTCTGGATCCCATGGTAAAGGGACGTCCATAGGAATAAGCGGGGAGGCCGACACAGCCGGGTTCTCAGGTGCGTCTTCCTCATTGGATTCTCCTGGGGCTCTGTCCTGTGAACTTCTCTTCTCTACCTGCAATCATCTCTTACCCTTTCAAATACCTTTTAATTTTGGTAAAAAGCAAATGCAGAACATAAACATCACCATTGTCATTTTGTTTAGGTGTATGGTTCAGTTCTGTGAAGCATATTCACTTTGTTGTACAACCAATTTCCAGAACTCTTCCATATTGCAAAATTCACTCTGTACCCACAAAACAGCGACTTTCCATTTTCCCTGTCCTGGGTGCCTGGCAAGCACCACTGTACTCACTGTTTCTGTGAATATGACTCCTCTAGGAATCTCAGTAGGTGGAACTGTACAGTATTTGACTTTTCATGACTGTATTTCCCTTAGGATAATGTCCTTAAGGCCCAGCCTTGTGGTAGCAGGTGTCAGGATTTCTTTTCTTTTTAAGGCTGACAGATTCAAATGTATGATTTTACCACCTTTTGCTTACTCATCTGCCTCTCCAGAAATCCACCTCTTGGCTCTGGCGAATGATGCTGCCATGAACACGGGAGTATAAATATTTATTCAAGTTCCCAATTTCTTTGTTTTTTTTTTTTTTTTGAGACGGACTCTGGGACTCTGTTGCCCACGTTGGAGTGCAATGGCGTGATCTCGGCTCACTGCAACCTCTGCCTGTCAGGTTCAAGTGATTCTCCTGCCTCAGCCTCCCGAGTAGCTGGGATTACAGGAGCCTGCCACCATGCCCAGCTAATTTTTTTATTTTTAGTAGAGATGGGGTTTCACCATGCTGGCCAAGCTGGTCTCAAACTCCTGACCTCAGGTGATCCGCCTGCCTCGGCCTCCTGAAGTGCTGGGATTACACTCGTGAGTCACCGTGCCTGGCCCTCAAGTTCCCACTTTCACTTCTTTTCATGTAGACCAGAAGTGGAGTGGCTGGATCCTATGTGAATTCTATTTTTAATTATTGGAGGAATTGTCATACTCTTACCATCTCTTTCCCCCGTCATCTCTTGTCATCACTTTACACTATAAAGATTTACTCTAGAGTAGTCCCCCATCCACAGTGGATACCTTCCAAGACCCCCAGTGGATGCCTGAAACCACAGACAGGGCAAACCCTATATGTGCTACGTTTTTATACACACACACGTATGTATATCGATGATAAATTTTATTTTATTTTATTTTTTTGAGACAGAGTCTTGCTCTGTCACCAGGCTGGAGTGCAGGGGCGTGATCTCAGCTCAGTGCAAGCTCCACCTCCATGGTTCAAGAGATTCTCCTGCCCCAGCCTCCTGAGTAGCTGGGACTACAGGCACGCATCAGCATGCCTGGCTAATTGTTTTTTTCGTATTTTTAGTAGAGACAGGGTTTCACCATGTTGGCCAGGATGGTCTTGATCTCCTGACCTCAAGTGATCCACCCGCCTCGGCCTCCCAAAGTGCTGGGATTACAGGCGTGCGCCACCGTGCCCAGCCTCCTTCTTTTTCTCTTTCTCCTGCTCTGGCCTTGTAAGACCTGCCTGCTTCCCCTTCACCTTCTGTCATGATTGTAAGTGTCCTGAGGCCTTCCCAGAAGCAGAGGCTGCTATGCTTCCTGTACAGCCTGCAGAGCCTTGAGCCAATTAAGCCTCTTTCCTTTCTGAATTACCCAGTCCCAGGTATTTCTTTACAGCAGTGCTAGATCTGACTATACAATATGTAACATATAATTTGCAATTTGTAACATTCTACAGGGTACAATTCAGTGACATTAAGCACATTCACCATGTTGTGCAACCACTATTTACCGAATTTCCTCATCATCCCAAACAGAAACTCTGCACCATTTGCACAATCACCCTTCTTCCTTGCCCTGTTCCCCAGCCTCTGACATGCGATTCTACTTTCTGTTTCTGTTAATTTGCCAATTCTAGGTAAGGCTACATAAGCAGAATTATATACTATTTGTCATTTTATGTGTGGCTTCTTTCGTGTGGCATGTTGTTTCAAGGTTCACCCATGTTATAGCATGTATCAGTTCCACTCAATTTTTAAGGCTAAAGAATATCCCATATTATGGATATGGAACCTTTTTTCTATTTACTTATCAGTCAATGGACACGAGTTTTTTTTTCCCCCACCTTTTAGCTATTGTAAATAGTGCTGCTATGAACATAGATGTATAGGTATCTGTTTAAGTTCATGTTTTCAATTCTGGGAACATATCTAGGAATGGATGGCTGGATTACACTGTATTTCTAGGCTTAACTTTAGGAGAGAATTCCAAAGAGTTTTCCACAGGGTCACACCATTTTACATGCAGTGCAAAGGGGTTCCCACTTGTCCATATTCTTGCAAACGATTAGTATTTTTTTTCTTTTGAGACGGAGTCTCGATCTCTCTCCAAGCTGGAGTTCAGTGGCACGATCTTGGCTCACTGCAACCTTTGCCTCTTGGGTTCAAGTGATTCTCCTGCCTCAGCCTCCCAAGTAGCTGGGACTACAGGTGTGCACCACCACGCCCAGCTAATTTTTGTATTTTTAGTAGAGACGGGGTTTCACCATGTTGGCCAGGATGGTCTCGATCTCTTGACCTCGTGACCCGCCCACTTCGGCCTCCCAAAGTGCTGGGATTACAGGCGTGAGCCACCACGCCTGGCCAGTATTTTTTTTTTTTTTTCAAGAGAAGTGTATGTTTGGTTTTATTCAGACCTTTACAAAGAGTTATAAACCAATTCAAAAAATTAGGTCTCCCATGGCAGCTGTACTCAAGGTATTCAAAACACAATGCAAAACACTTGCATCTGTCTGTTCTTGCAGCTGTTACATTCGTGATCGTTCTACATATGCTACCAAATACCTATTTAGTCCTTATTCAAAAGGCCATACAAAGTAAAATATCAACAATACAGTGGGACTCTTCTCACTTCTCTGAGATCCAAACTCCTCATTATAAGCAACTAACTACTTAGTTGTGTCTATCAACATCATCATACCAAGAATTTATTTATTTCTGTTTTTCTTTGTTTGTTCATTTTTATTTGTTTATTTAACGCCTTCCTAATAAGTGTGAAGTAGTATCTCGTTTGCAGTTTGGTTTTGCATTCATCAAATGAGTAACTATATTGAGCATTTTCTGATTTGCACACCATCTGGGAGCAAAGTCCAGCAGGGGCAGACCACGTAGGGCCTTCAGTCCAGGCTGTGGTGTTTCCACCTCATTCTCCAGTAGTGGAGAGGAAGTACCGCCATTCATACTGTGGAGGCACTGAACGAGGAGGCATCTGGAAGCAGAGTCTGGAGGCCTGTGTTGGGGAGAGATGGAGGCAATAGATGAGGAGGGTTCAGTGACCAGGGAAGAGGTGAGGCCCAAGGCATGACCAGAGTCAGGATGGAGAAAAGGGCTCCAAGATGAGCCCTGCCGAGAAGAAAGAGGAACAAGAGTTAATGATTTATGGGCCCTGGAGGACGGAGGGAGCTCAAGGTGGAGACTCACATTCTGGTTCGGAGTTTAGTAGTGTCGAGACCTAATAAGGAAAAGGAGTCAGGCTGGTGGGAGCAGAGGAAAGCAAAGAGAGAAAGCAGATAGGCTACAAGCCTGCCTTTCTTCATGGTTCAGGACAGGTAGCCCTCCTGTGCAAATAACTCACAACTTTTCTGTGCCCAGCTATCACCAGAACCTCAGCTGATAGAACAATGCGAGTTAGCTCATTGTAACCTCGGCATTATCAGTACTCCATGCATCCCTCTCCAGTACAAGCACCACAAGCCCCTTGCTGGGGCAAGCCTTTGTCTCTTTGCAGTCAGCTCCTCTCTTGCTGGCCTGCCCGTTGCAACATATTTTCATACTTTCTCTAATAAATCTGCGGTTCTACACCTACAACTGTCTTGGTAAATTCTTTTCACTGCCCGTGCCACTGGCCCCAGATAGTCACTTACCCTTGACAAGAGGCGGGGCCACTGTGTCATCAGTGGGATGGGGATCCCAGGAGGAGAAAAGGGTTTGGGGAGGGAGATGGGTGGACCATGCTGAGCAGAGCAATCATGGGGGCCATCAAGGGGGAGGTGCCCAGTGGGATGTTGGAGGGTGAGATGCCCTCAACACTCACCTGAGAGATTAACCTTTGACAACCTATGCAGCCTCCACACCTGTAGCTGCCTTTGCTGCCTTCCTCTGGTGGGACTTCACTCTGAGTGAAGAGACAAGGACCTGTGAGTGCGGCCAAATCAGGGTGCAGGGGCCAGCAGACTCACTTCCCTGTGCTCTGCTAAGGGGCTGGAGAGGACTGATGTGGAGATAGCAGGTTCAGCCTCCAAGACCTCCATGATGAGAGAAGGAACCTCTCACCCTGGACACACAGCAAAGTTGGGTACAGAAAACATTTTCTTGGGTGAAATTCTCACCACAACTGAGCCTCTGTTGGCCCAGGTTCTCTTGACTGGTTCAGGACCCTCCAGCACTGGGACTTAAATTCAGCATTGTGTCCCCTGCCCTCTCCGCACCTCCCTTTGCTCCCTGGGGCAGTGCTCACCTGAGGATGATGAGGCAGAGGAAGAGAAGCAGGATCTTCACAGCAGCCTCCCCAATGGCCACCAGAACCACCTCTGCCATGGACCCTGATTTCCCTGCAAAAAGGTGCATGAGATGGATTCATCTGCTAAACCACAATTCCTTATTGTTTCTCTCCTGATAATTGGACATAGGTTCTACCAGTTCTACCTGCATCCCTGCATGTCAGTAAACAGCCCAGGGTTTACCTCATCCCCTACCAAGACTGAGCAGCAGTAAAAGGCGGCTCTGGCCCCCGAGACATTGCTGGCCTCACAGCTGAGGCTGAGGCTGAGCTGAGCACAGCCCTATTCTCTTGGTGAGCCTGGTGGACTACTTGTTCAACACCTGCGAGTAAAGGTCATTGGGAGAGAGGATCTGGTGTGTAGCCCTTTGACACTCACTCTGCACAAAGAGCCGCAGGGAGACTTGCTGGGAACCCAGAGGGTTCCAAGCTCGGCAGGTGAATTCTCCTTCATTCCTGAGGTGCATTTGAGGCAGCTCCAGCATGCCGGGGTTGGGCTGTGAGGGGCTCAGGGTCAGGTTCTCCTGGGCCCAGCTCAGCCTGGCGGGAGGATTGCTGTCAACAGCACAGACCAGGCGCAGGGACTGTCCTTCCAGGATGTGAAGAGATGATCCATTTCTCAGGGTTGTGGATGCTGAAGAAAAAGAGACAGAGGGTCAGAGTGACAAAGAGGTTGAGAGAAAGAAGAAGGACATCTAAGGAGACCAAATAGAGGAATAGATTCAGACTCACAAGAAGCAAAAACTGATAGAAACAGACTCTGTGAGATGGATCCAGAAAGCAGGGTGAGCCTGGGCTTAGAGGGTGGCTCAGGCCCCAATTTCTCCATATAGCATGGTTTAGATTTGTCTCTGCACTGATGGGCCCTTTTTGGCTGGATTTGTGCCCCAGAAATCACAGAGGGAGGGTCTCGAGCTTCACAGGGCAACCAAATAAGATGTCAGTTTAGGCCCATATTCCATGTCCTCTTCAATGCTCTCGCTGAAACCTCAGCTTCCAGGTTCTCCCTGAACCTTCTTGTTCTTTATCCGGGTCCTTACCTGACACTGGTTTACTGACTTATCACTGTGCCTCTGAGAGGCTCTCACTCCCAGAAATTCAGAGTCTGGTTGATAGCAGTACTTAGGAACAGGTGCTCATGAGGCCACATGACATGTGGTAGAGGTGACTCAGGCTTCAGTAGCCTTGGGGATGTCAATGTATATGAGACCAGGTAAATTATGTGATCCAGGAAGGCTTCCTGGAGGAGGCATACCTACTTCACACAGGAAGTAGTAGGGTATGGAGGACAAGCAGGGGTAGCTAGATAATGAGGGCTGGAAGGACATTCCATTAAGAAGGAACAGAAAGTGCAAAGATGACAAAAACCTGATCACATCCAGAAAATGCAAATAGACCTGCAGGGCTGGAGGGAGACAGGGTGTACAGGCTGGGGTGGAGGGTGGAGTTCAGACACAAGACACAGGAGGAAAAGTGGGGAGATTTTTTTTTTTTTTTTTTTGCCACCCAGGGTAGAGTGCAGGGGCTTGATCTTGGCTCACTGCAACCTCCACCTCCTGGGCCCAAGCAATTCTTCTGGCTCGGCCTCCCATGTAGCTGGGATTACAGGCACGCACCACCACACACAGCTACACACAGCTAATTTTTGTATTTTTAGTAGAGATGGGGTTTCACCATGTTGGTCAGGCTGGTCTCGAGCTCCTGACTCAACAATCCACCCACATTGACCTCCCAAAGTGTTCTGGTTACAGGCGTGAGCCACTGCCCCTGGCCAAGATTTGTTTTAATAAATTCGGCATGGGGGTAATTGTCACCAATAAAAGAAATCAAGAAGTGTGAATACAGGAATAAATTGATTCCTGTACATTGAGAAAATCACAGACAGCTAAGAAAAAGCCACGTGGGGCTGGGCATGGTGGCTCACACCCATAATCCCAGCACTCTGGGAGGCCAAGGTGGGCAGATCACCTGAGGTCAGGAGTTCGAGACCAGCCTTGCCAACCAACATGGTGAAACCCCATCTCTACAAAAAATACAACAACAACAAAAATTAGCCGGGAGTTCTGGCGCGTGCCTGTAATTCCAGCTACTCGGGAGGCTGAGGTGGGGGCGTCGCTTGAACCCGGGAGGTGGGGTTGCAGTGAGCCGAGATTGTGCCACTGCATTACAGCCTGGAGCACAAAAGAAAGAAAGAAAAAGCCACATGGCATATTGGGATATGTATTTGTAATGTATATTACTGATATTCAGTAATTTCTCAAACTGAAGAGATCCTCAAGAATAAATAATAAAGGTAAAATCACTCTGGAAAGCTGAGAAAAAACTATAAACGGGAGTTCACAGAACAAAAGAAATAAAATGGCTCCTTAACGTACAAAAAATGCATACCATTCACAGTAAGAGAAACATTCTAATGAATGTGTACATGGAGATGCAGATTTTCACCCAATATTGGCAAAGGTCTAAGTGTCTCACCCCACACTGGGTTGGTGAGGCTGGGGAAACTCATGCATTCACCTCTTCCTGTCGGCAAGGTGAGCCTGTCCTTTTTAGATGGAGAACAACATGGCCATATCTCTCAATATTCAAAAAACACAATGGCCCAGCTATTTGGCATTTAACTTAGAGATGTTCACATACACACTTGTGAAAAGAGATACAGGATAAATCACTATAGCATTTCTGTGCTCAGACAAGTTAGTGCCATGATCACGAATTAGGAGACTCCACAAAATCAGAGTCCATCTTGTGCAGTGGAATCACACACAGCCTTAGAGGAGGGGGCGGACAGTCTCACTACTGACGTCAAACCACCTCTGACATCCTCCACATGCACAAACCAAGGCTCAGAGCAGCCTGGACGGACACTGGTGAATTCTGGTGAGAGGGACGGGCCTCTAAGGACAGATTCTGCTGTGCATTTTGAATTTTTGCCCATGCGACAATATCATCTATCCAGAAGTATTAGGTCAGAACTATTAGGGAAAATAAAAAGTTGAGGCTGAATGTGTGTTCCAGGAGTGGATCATCAGGGGCCTTGGGGCTGGGGCTGCGTGACTGTCACCCTGCTCTTGCAGTGGGGCCAAGGTGTGTGTGTGTGCAGGATTCTGAAGGGAGTAGGAGGGGAGGGGACAGATGCTCAGGTGGCCACTGGGGTTGAGGATGCAGAGAGGCCCTGGGTTCACCCACATGGGGGTCTCAGGTCACCAGGGTGAGTCCAGGATGAGGAGGGACCTGGCTCTGCCCTGAGCTGGAGGCCCTGCTCCCTCAGCCCCAGGGAGGGGGCTCCATCCTACCTGTGCCGTCTCCTTGGAAGACAGTCAAGGTCAAGTTCTGAGGAGGGTCTGGGACAGAAAGACACAGCGACCCGCATCACTGTGAGGGCTGGGGACACCGGTCTTCTCTCCCCAGGAGCTGCATAAACAGGGAAGGCAGAGCCAGTGTCCTCCTGACCCCCTACTTCAAGCCCAAATTCCGGGACTAGGCACCCATGTCCAGCCCTGACCCCCCATCTCCTGCTCTCAGTGACCCCACCCCATCAGGGACCTAGGTGTCCTGGCCCAGCTCTCACAGGATACGTTAAGTTGGACGGTCCTGGTCGTGGTTACACCGGCCCTGGGCAAGGTCACCTGACAGGTGAGTCTGCTGCCGTGGTCCTGGGGCTGTGGGATGAGGGTGACCACTGAGGAGAGGGCTGTGGTGGGGCTCAGTGGGGACACAGAGGTCCCAATCCAGGAGAAGATGGGGGGTGTCCCCTGCTCACAGGCCCAGGGCACAGAGCAGGTCAGGTTCCTGGGGCGGCCAGACTTCAGGGCCCCTGGGATGAGAATGTCGGGCCTGTGGGTCAGGGCTGGTGATGAGAGGGGGATGCAGGATCAGGAAGGGGTTCTGAGGTGCAGCTCGGGGGAAGTGCAGGCTCTGGTTCAGGTCTTCCCCTGTGCCTGACTCACTTCGCCCTTTACCCCTTCCCAGCCCGGCCCTGCCTTGCAGCCCCCATGACCTCCCGCTGTGGGGGCTCCTGGATCCCGTGCCTTACCTGTCACATGCACAGAGAGCTGGTGATCTTTGTAATTATATTTCATCATTCCTTCCTCCACACGAAAGAAGTACGAACCACTGTCCCTCCTCCTGGCGTCTCTGATGCTCAGGGAGCAGTTTTTCTCCCTGGGATTACCCAGGAGGCGGAATCGACCCCGCGTCTCCTCCCGCACTTGTCGAGCAGGGTCATTTGTGGCCACTGGAGCATCCCGTAGAGGATTGTCTCCTTCCCGGAACCAGTAGCTACGAGCAAGTCCAATCTCGTTGAAGAGGTGCCTCAGGTAGAAGAAAGTGCAGGGCACGAAGACACACAGACCCTCCTGCACCGTCACCGACCCCGGCACCTCCAGCTGCAATGTGCCCTCCAGAGCCAGGGCCCCTGTGGAGACACAAGGGTCAGGTCGGCTCATGCCCACAGCCCCTCTCCCTGGGGCCACTCACCTGCCCACAGCGGGGGAAGCAGCAGCGGCAGCATCTCTGAAGCGGAGGCTCCTTGTGCTCCCCCTGTGAGGAGAGAAGGGGAAGGGAGTGGAGGGGAAGGGCAGTGGGGATGATCGGGAAGCTGAGGAGGAAGAGAGACTTCAGCCTTGCACAGAAGAGGAACCTCAGGCCCACAAGTCAGAGCTCCTCTCCTCCGCACTGATTGGACAGAAACCCCATGGCCCAGAGAACCCAGCAACCTGCCCAGAGAGGAGAGGAGATGGAGCAGAAACTGATTCTTACCAGAGCCTGGATTAGGACCTCTGGGGACATCCGAGCCATGGGACACTCATGAAGATCTAAAAAAAGAAATTGTTGGGCTAAAGGCTGCCTGTATGTTTAACTCTGGTAAAATGGCATGGACTTTTACCACTCCTCCTAGCCATGTGCCAGAATTCCAGTAGCTCCACGCCCTTATCAATGCTTGGTATTGCCGTGCTTTATGTATACCTATACACTTAAATTAAAAATGTTTTTTGAGTCAGGGTTTCACTCTGTCGCCCAGGCTGGAGTGCGATGGCATCATCTCGGCTCACTGCAACCTCCACCTCCTTGGCTCAAGCAATCCTCCCACCTCAGCCTCCCGAGTAGTTGGGACCACAGGTGCTCACTGCCACGCCCGGCTAATTTTTGTATTTTTTGTAGAGATGAGGTCTCACCACGTTGCCCAGGCTGGTCTTGAACTCCTGACCTCAAGCGATTCTTCCTCTTTGGCCTCCCAAAGTGTTGGGATTATAGGCGTGAGCCACTGTGCCCAGCTTATGCTTTATATTTTAAGAGTTCTAGTGACAGTGCAGTGGCATCTTATGTTTAATTTTTAAAAATTTACTTAAAGTTAAATATGGTTGAATTCATTCTTTATCATATGCAATTTTATGTGGGTTGACCGATGTATATAGTTACATACACAACCGCTGTGCAGACAATGAAAAGTGTCATTATCCAAACAGCCCCTCCCTCTGCTGACTCTAGGTAGTCAATCCTCCCTCTACACTTAGTCCCTGAGAAAACACGGATCTATTCTCCATCCCTGTTGTTCCGCCTTTTTATAGAATGTCATATAAATGGAATCATACAAAATGTATCCTCTAAAATCTGGCTTCGTTTACTTGGCATAATGCCTTTGAGGCTCATCTATGGGGCTGGGTATAAATCAGTCATTTTAGTTTAATTGTTGACTGGTGCTCCATTGTTTTCACGGTCTCTCATTTTGCATATATTTGCCATTTGCGGAGCATTGCAACTGTTTTCAGGTTCTGGTGACTCTAAAATAATGTTGCTATAAAAATTCCATTCAACTTTCTGTGTGTGAACATAAGTTTTTAATTCCCTTGAGTAAATACCTAGGAGTCAAGTGCTTGGCCAAACTGACACTTGGTCAAGTGTAAGTTTAAATTTATACGAAATTGACAAACTATTCTCCAAAGTGTATATACCATTTTATATTCCTACCAGCAGTAGACATGAGCTCTGATCACTTCACATCCTTGCTAGCATTTGATATTATCCACATATTTTAAAATTTCTTTTTACCTTTGTTGTACTTTTCAGTCATTTTTCTTAGGTATGTAATTCTACCTCATTCTTCTTCTGTTCTATAATTACCTAATGACAGATTTTATCGAGGATATTTTCATGCCTTGTTTGCCATCTGCTTTTCTTTTTTGGTGAGGTGGCTCTGAAATCTTCAGTAGCTTTTTTCTTAATTGTGGTAAAATATACAGAAGAAAAAAATTACCGTTTTAACTGTTTTTCAGTGTTTAGAGAAGTTGCACCAAGTACACTCACATTGTTATGAATCACCATGATTGATCTCCAGAAGTTTCTTCATCTTCCCAAACTGAAACTGCATCAAAGAGGTGAAAACCCCCTATTTCTTTCTGATCACAGCCCCTGGCAAGCGTGGTTCTACTTTCTGTGTCTGTGAATTTGCCTACTCTACACACCTCATATAAGTGGAATCATACAGTGTTTGTCTTGCTGTGACTGACTTAGCACAATATATTTAAGCTTCATCCATGCTGCATCATGTGCTAGCTTCTCCTTCTATTTTTTTTGTTATTGTTGTTTGAGATGGAGTTTCACTCTTGTTGCCCAGGCTGGAGTGCAATGGCGTGATCTCAGCTCACTGCAACCTCCACCTCCTGGGTTCAAGCAATTCTCCTGCCTCAGCCTCCTGAGTAGCTGGGATTACAGGCACCTGCTACCAGGCCTGGCTAATTTTTTTTTTTTTTTTTTTTTGAGACAGAGTTTCGCTCTTGTTGCCTAGGCTGGAGTCCAGTGGCGTGATCTCGGCTCACTGCAACCTCCACCTCCCAGGTTCAAGCAATTCTCCTGCCTCAGCCTCCCGAGTAGCTGGGATTACAGGTACGTGCCACCACACCCGGCTAATTTTGTATTTTTAGTAGAGATAGGCTTTCACCATGTTGGTCAGGCTGGTCTCAAACTCCTGACCTCAGGTGATCTGCCCGCCTCAGCCTCCCAAAGTGCTGGGATTACAGGCGTGAGCCACCACGCCTGCCTCCTTGGTTTTTTGTTTGTTTGTTTTGTTTTTTTGTTTTTGTTTTTGTTTTTTTTTTTGAGATAGGGTCTTGCTCTGTTGCTCAGGCTGCAGTGCAGTGGCATGATCGGGCTCACTGCAACCTCTCCCTCCCAGGTTCAAGCAATTCTCCTGCCTCAGTCTCCTGAGTACCTGGGATTACAGGCACATGTCATCATGTCTGGCTAATTTTCATCTTTTTAGCAGAGACGAGGTTTCATCATGTTGGCCAGGCTGGTCTCGAACTCCTGACTTCAAGTGATATGCCCGCCTCGGCCTCCCAAAGTGCTGGGATTACAGGTGTGAGCCACCATGCCCCAGCCCAGCTTATCCTTCTATTTTAAGGCTGAGTAATATTCAATTGTATGTATATAACACACTTTGTTTATTCATTCACTTTTTAGGAATACTGGGGTTGCTTTTCCCTTTTAGCTATTGTGAATATGCTTCTGTGAACACAGATGCATAAAACTATGCTCAAGTTCCGGCTTTTGATCTTTTGGGCCATATACCCAGAAGTGAAATTGCTGGATCATAAGATCATTCTATTTTTAATTTTTTTGAGGAACGCCACTACTACTCTCTAGAGCAACTTCACCATTTCACTTTCCCATCAGCAATGCACAAGAGTTCCAATGCATAAGAGATCACATGGACAGCTCAGCAAGCTGAATAATGGCCACCCAAAGAAATCCAGTCTCAGCTCCTTGAACTTCTAAATATTACCTTACAAATAAAGTGTCTTTGTAGAATTTTTTTTTTGAGACAGTCTCACTCTGTTGCCCAGGCTGGAGTGCAGTGGTGCGATCTCAGCTCACTGCAACCTCCCCCTCCCAGGTTCAAGTGATTCTCCTGCCTCAGCCTCCTGAGTAGCTGGGATTACAGGCGCCCGCCACCACACCCAGCTAACTTTTGTATTTTTGGTAGAGATCAGGTTTCACCATGTTGACCAGGCTGGTCTCGAACACCTGACCTCGAGTGATCCACCAGCCTCAGCCTCCCAAAGTGCTGGGATTACAGGCATGAGCCACCATACTGGGCCACTGTACAGAGAATACTGTAGCCACATGGAATACATGTGGTTAGGGCATTGTGTTAGCCCGTCTGGGCTGCCATAGCAAAATACCATAAATTAAGCCTCCTATAAACAACAGAAATTTATTTCTCACAATTCTGGAAGTTAGAAGTCCAAGGTTAGAAGATCAAGTTGTCAGATGATTTGTTTTCTTGTGAGGCTCTGTTTCCTGGCTTGTAGATACCACCTTCTCACTGTGTCCTCACAGGGTTGAGAGACAGCAAGTTCTGTGGGGTCTCTCCTTATAAGGGCACTGTATTAGTCCGTTTTCACACTGCTGGTAGTGACATACCTGAGACTGGGCAATTTACCAAAGAAAGAGGTTTAATGGACTTACAGTTCCACGTGGCCGGAGAAGCCTCACAATCATGGCAGAAGGTGAAAGGCATGTCTCATATGGCGGCAGACAAGAGATGAGCTTGTGCAGGGAAACTCCCCTTTTTAAAACCATCAATCTTGTGAGAATTATTCACTATCATGAGAACAACACAGGAAAGACCTGCCCCCATGATTCAGTTACCACCCACAAGGTCCCTCCCACAACACGTGGGAATTCATGATGAGATTTGGGTGGGGACACAGCCAAACCATATCAGGCACTAATCCCATAGTGGGTCCCCACCCTCATGACCCCATGTAACCTAATTACCTACAAAAAGCCCCATCTCCAAATACATCACATTGGTGGTTAGAGCTTCAACATATGAATTTTGGGGGAACATAAACATGCAGTTCATAACAGGCATTTTACTGAAACCTTGTCATCTCCCATGCCATGAGTTTAGATCAACAAATAATCATGCGGAAAAAAAAAATCTATATAGAAATTTCTTACAGCAAAGCCTCTGCTCATTTTTTCAATAATCTCATTTTTTTAAATTGCAAGGAACAGAAATGAAAACCAATAGCTTAATCTGGAAAAAAAGGGTTTTATTAAAAAAACACCTTTGCTTAAATTTTTGGCCCAGGCAGTGGGGAATCTGGGAACATCTCCTAACTTAAGGTCAAGATCAGCACATCACTGATATGCAATGTAATCCTCAGGGTGCTGTTTCTTGCTGTCTGCATAGTGGGCTGCAGGTGCCTGAGCCATCTTCATTCTCTGGCTAGCAATGTTCATGCAATGTGAGGTCTCCCCAGCTCATGGCTCATGCCATTCCTGCAGCTGACAGGGAGAGCAACACCTCCAACCTGTAAGCTCCAACAGCATCTTCCTGACAGCCACGAGGAGCCACATCCAGTTCTTTCTTCCATGTTTTTATGAGCGAATAGGTTGACTCGAGTTTGAACTTCTGGGATCAAACCCTCAGAAGTTCAAGGTTCAGTCCCCCATTGACCTATTCCCACACTCGACATCCATGATAAGAATGATTCTCAGGGTGCACTGGGCTTGTTGACAAAGAAAGGTATGATTTTTTATAAGAATTTCCATCTCTGACTTTTGTCCAACAATTAGATTCTATTCCTTGTTTCTAAATGAAAATATGAAGAAACACATCCTTTTGGAACTAAAATAAATAACACTTTGAAGTTGAAACAGAGAAAATATATGAGGCTGCACATGGAATTAGTGGGAAATTATGCTCTCATTTGAGGTTATTCTGATTTCTCCAAGGAAGATTTAAGCTCAAAAGGTAAGGTGGCCAGGGAATCACCCCATGGTGAGACACATAGGGATATTTGGGCATAGAGTGCAAGCTAATTAAGCTTGATATGTACAAGGAATTTCTCTTAGTAATCAATGAGAATGTGAAGTGTATAGAAAATAACTTTTGATGAACAAAGAAGAGTACATGAATTTACATACAAGAAATCTTTCCTCACTGGGCAAAAAGCTCATTCAATTTATTTCTTTTTCTCAAGACAGAGTCTCTGTCACCCAGGCAGGAGTGCAGTGGCACGATCTTGACTCATTGCAGCCTCAACCTCCTTGGTTCAAGAGATTCTTATACCTCAGCCTCCCAACTAGCTGAGATTACAGTCGTGTGTCACCACGTCCCACTAGTTTTTTGAATTTTTGGTAGAGATGAGGTTTTGCTATGTTGGCCAGGCTGGTCTCAAACTCCTGGCCTCAAGTAATCCTCCCACCTTAGCCTCCCAAAATGCTGGAATTACAGGTGTGAGCCATCATGCCCAGCTTCATTCAATTCCTTAAGGAGGATGAGTAGCATTGAGCGGATGGGATGGGAATGTGACTTCTCTGGAGACAGGTTTGCATGTAGAGATGCCATCATAATTTATCAGGACAGGTTTTTCTCTTTTTTCCTATTTTTTAGAGATGGTGTTTTGCCATGTTTCCCAGGCTGGTCTCCAAGTCCTGGGCTCAAAAGATCCACCTGCCTTGACCTCCCAAAGTGCTGGGATTACAGATGTGAGCCACTGTGCATGGCTTTCTTTTTTCCTTTTCTTTTTTTTTTCTTTTTTAGACGGAGCCTCACTCTGTCACCCAGGCTGGAGTGCAGTGGCGCGATCTCGGCTCACTTCAACCTCCGCCTCCTTGGTTCAAGCGATTCTCCTGCCTCAGCCTCCCGAGTAGCTGGAACTACAGGCGCACACCACCATACCCAGCTAATTTTTGTATTTTTAGTAGAGACGGGGTTTCACCATGTTGGCCAGGATGGTCTCCATCTCTTGACCTTGTGATCCGCCCACCTCAGCCTCCCAAAGTGCTGGGATTATAAGCGTGAGCCACCGTGCCCGACCCCAGGACAGGTTTTCTAAGGCTCATGGCCCTTGGCCATTTGCTGCGTGATCTCCATCTCCATAGGGCTTTGTAGCAGCTCTCATTGCCTCTCCCACAATTCAGACATCAGGCAATGCCCAGGAACCACAAGAGTATAATTAATATTCACATTAAAAATCATAGTTGTTTCTATCCAATGTTATAGCATGCTTTTGTTTTTGTTTTTGTTCGTTTTTTTTTGGCTTTTAATGAAAAAAAGCATTGATTTCTGTTGTCTGGGAAATCTGAGGGGTAGACCTGGCTTTAACTATGGCTGGATTTCAGGATCTGATGACATAAGGGCTCATCCCTCTGTTTGCTTTTGGCTCTTGTTCTTGTTTGTTGTTGTTCTTGTGGTTGTTCATTTATTCTGCCTGGTTTTTGTTCTCAGGCTCATAAATGTAGGAGCTCTGATGTCCACTTTGCAGATGAGGACGCTGAGGCACACAGAGATCAAGTAATTTCCCTTCTGAGGCAGAGTCCGTGGGCTTCCCACAGCCCTGTGACACCCCCTTATATCTGTGTATCCAACTCAACATTCCCTGCCCTGGTCACGGCGCCCCCTGCTGCTCACCCAGAGAGTTGCCGGGATCCCTGCACCAATCTCCTCCACCCTTTTTGACCCCCAAATGCTTCCTGACACCCGTCTCCCACCCTGTCACTCAGAGACTAACCTATGTCAAGATTTACAAACTCGCTGGGTGCAGTGGCTCACGCCTGTAATCCCAGCACTTTGGGAGCCCGAGGCGGGCGGATCACCTGAGGGCAAGAGTTCGAGACCAGCCTGGCCAACATAGGGAAACCCCTATCTCTACTAAAAATACAAAAATTAGCTGGGTGTCATGGCGGGCGCCTGCAATCCCAGCTATTTTGGGAGGCTGAGGCGACAGAATCGCTTGAACCCGAGAGTCAGAGGTTGCAGTGAGCCGAGATCGCGCCATTGCACTCCAGCCTGGGCAACGAGAGCGAAACTCCGTCTCAAAAAAGAAGAAAAAAAACCACAAGTAAACAAAAAACAAACCCCCAAAAACAAAGATTTACAATCTCACCAAACAGGAATGGTAACTACAGGAAGTAGTTATTATCTGAGGTTATTGGTAATGTTATTGCTATTGTTAATGTCACTTTTTTTCCCACTCCCATTTTCTCTGGAAGCCGTTTGGGGAGTCCTGCCTCTTACCTTCTCTATCCACTTCTTACCCCTACCAGAGGTTGTAGAAAAAGATTAGGGTTGATGCATTGTGCAACTCTATGGCTCCCCCTAGTGATATGATACATTTGGGGTGATGGGGTTTGCCCAGACAAGGCCCCAAGGATGCTGATAGGGAGCGGGTAGGGAACCCCACCTTGTGTACAGCTCCTCAAAAATCCCAGGTTAACATTCCATTTGGTCTCCAGGCCTGATAAATGGGGAGGAGTGGCTGTTCATTAGTGTGCACTCTGGCTGCACCCGGCAAGACTTTGCCCTGGGAGGGACTGTGATGTTCTGCTCTCTTGATAAGAAGGTACAAAGCTGGGCTCCAGAAATGGACTGAGAGCTCCTTGGGTCTGCTCCCCAGGCTGCCTCCCGCCCCCAGGTGAGCCCTGGATACTGCTATTCCTGACCGAACAGACAGGGTTTTGGACGAGGTGCTCCAGAAGGCCAGATTTCTCTCTGGGCAAGATTCATGTGTTTCCCACATAAGTCTACTGCTGGGATTCTTCACGGATCTACAAATTGGACTAGGCAAAAGCTGTGCATGCTGCTGTGTATACAAAATAGTGAACGCTGATATAAACGATGGACTTCGGGTGCTAATCACGTATCAATGGAGGTTCATCAAGTATGACAAATGTACCACTCTGGTGGGGGATGCTGATAATAGAGGAGGTTATGCATGTGTGGGGGCAGGTGGTATATGGAGAATCTCTGTACCTTCTGCTCAATCTGTGAACCTAAACTGCTCTAAAAATTATGTCTATCCCGTCATATGCTTCTGGGAAAAATTGTCTATATATATTTTTTACATGGAAAGAACTGGCTGGGCATAGTGGCTCAAGCCTACATCTCAGCACTTAAGGAGGCTGAAGTGGGAGGATTGCTTGAGTCCATGAGTTTGAGATCAGCCTGGGCAACATAGGCAGACTCTGTCGCTACAAAAAAAAAAAAAAATTAGCTAGGCATGGTAGCGCATGCTTGTGGTCCCAGCTAATCGAGAGGCTGAGGCGGGAGGACTGCCTGAGCCTGGAGGTTTGAGGCTGCAGTGAACTATGATCATGCCACTGCACTCCAGCCTGGGCAACAGAGGAAGATGCTGTTTCAAAACAAATTGAAAAAAGCTTAATGCTCCCAAATAGGGTATTGGTTGAATAAATCAACACACATCAAATTCAGTGGAATACTATGTAGCCATGAATAATTAACAGTAGTGGTGCAGAGCTGTGCTTCTCCAGTGGGAATCCAGGACCCAAGGGCAGGGCGTGAAAAGTGCTTTAGAGGAGCTAAAGGCAGAAGGTCCACTTTGCATATCTTCTGGGGATGCCATTTATACTCAAATACTGAGTCAGGTCAATCAGACAACTTTAGGGACAATGAATGCATTATTTTCCTATTGAAACTAACGGAAACGTGTTTTTCCATAGGCCACAAATATTCATTTGGACTTTCAGAGTACAACAGAAGACTTCAGAGATATTTTGTAATTATATCTGGATACAGAAGACTTGAGATATTTTGTAAATATATGCTAGACACCCAGAGCTGTATATTCACCTTCCTCTGATTAAATTTGCCCTTAATGTTTCAGAATTCCTAATAAAGGACATTTAAGAATATGATCCCACTTTGGTAAACATTATGTATATGTGCATAAGTGTATATAACACATAAAAACTGAAAAGAGAGGATGGCAGATTGCAGGCATTGTTAGCAGGCCTCTCCCACCTTGGAAAGATGAAACAGTATATAAAGATTTATGTTGTGAGCTTTTTACCAGGGAGCAACACATGAACTTAACAGGAAAACTGATAGAAACCACAGACCTTTCTAAAGAAGCGGTGGGCAGCAGCCTACACCACGAGCCAGGCAGAAAACTGTGAGTCCCCACAGTGTGAGAAGGGGAGAGACTGACTCAGGGATGTGCACTCCCACTGGGGTGCCACGCAGTCCAGGCCACAGGAGAGGGAAGCCCTCACCCTGCCCAGCACTGGAGCTGAGTTAGGGAGCGCTGGGGAGTAGATAAGAAGGAGCCACATTGGGATGTGCTTGGCGTGCAGTCCCAGGCTCCAGCAGGGACAGAGGGAAGCCATTCCCGATGCTACCTCACAGGGGGCCTTGCAGAAGCCAGCCAGCTGACTCAGGAGGTGGTCACGGGTTGAGAGAAGCTCCCGACTGAGATTTGCAATCTCATCTTGAGTGGGGAAAGTAGCCTTGCCCGAAATCTAAGACTCATAGGTGTTCTTGAGGGAGAAGAAAAAGCAAAAAGTTGAGAAAATTCATGATTGGAAAGATACAGAATCAACCTAAGTGCTCTTCAACCTGAAGGAAAGGCTACAAAAGAATACACATCCCTGAGTCAGTCTCTCCCCTTCTCACACTGTGGGGACTCACAGTTTTCTGCCTGGCTCGTGGTGTAGGCTGCTGCCCACCGCTTCTTTAGAAAAGTCTGTAGTTTCTTCCAGTTTTCCTGGGAAGTGCCTGTGTTGCTCCCTGGTGCAGCTGCAGCGGAAGTAGGTTAGACAGGCGTTTCACAGCCTCCCTTAAAGGGAAACAAACTTGCTAAACAGATGGAGAGAACAATCTGCCTGACAGCGCACAAACCGCATCCTGGGCTCGTGGTCAAAACATCCTGCAGCAAGGAGGTAGAAGGGAAGAAGGGACAGTCCCCATATTCGTGCAAGTGCAGAAACCCATGCTTAGTTAGTGTCATCGGGCTGACCTATGCTCATTATAATAGTGAAAACACACCCCCAGGTGGAGACTTAAGGTGCTACTGAGACAGCGATGTATGCACTAGCATGTACAGCCATTGCGCATGTGGGCCTAAGAGACCACCCAGAACACGCTTAAGAGCAACACCGTCCCACCCCCGCAGGAGTAATCACAGAAGATTCCCCTAAAGGGAGTTTCCCCAGCGTCAGTCAGTGCTGTCTCACCTTTGAGCAGCCGCTCTGACCAGCTGTTAGAGTGCACTTTCACTTTGCAATTAACTCTCTTGCTTACTTTTACCTTGGACTCACTCTCGAATTCTTTTTTTGAGGCAAAGTCAAGAATCGGAACTGGCCCACCAGCCATAGCACGGGAGACTGTCTGTGCCGCGGTGCAGGCAGCACTCATGCCAGGAATGGTCTGGATGGCACCAGCTTGTTGGATTTTTTGTGGGCATTTGTGTTTGTTTCTCTAGTCACCACCCAAGTGATAAAATAGGATCCTTGGTGCGAAACTTAGAATTCTGCCAGAAAGCTAACAGTTCTCCTTTGTAGCCAGCTACAAAGCCAGACCGTGCCCACCACTGCCATACTTGCAAAAGATGTGCTTGCAAAACGGGTCACCACGGCCTGTGGGTGAGCAGTTGTGTAGGAGAAAAGAATCCATTTTTTGTGTGTGCTCTTTACTATTATGTAGACAGCTCCGTCTTCAGCCCACACTCTGATTCTCTGTGGATTTCAGTTTGTCTCCTGTGTCTGAGGACAGCGGACTGAATGCAGTGATTTTTTACCTCCAATGATTGTCATCTTGCTGCCCTTCCTGTGCCTTGAGAGTTGTCTGTTTTTCTTTCTTTTCTTTTCTTTTCCTTCCTTCCTTCCTTTCTATCTCTTTCTTTCTTTTTCGTTCTTTCTTTCTTTCTTGTCTCCTTCCTTCCCTCCTTCCCTCCTTCTTTCTTTTTGACAGAGTCTTGCTCTGTCACTCAGGCTGGAGAGCAGTGGCATTATATCAGCTCACTGCAACCTCCG
The DNA here is from genome assembly GCF_028885625.2 of Pongo pygmaeus. NCBI lineage: Eukaryota > Metazoa > Chordata > Mammalia > Primates > Hominidae > Pongo > Pongo pygmaeus. The sequence continues at coordinate 57,583,951 of NC_072393.2, forward strand.
CTTTCCAGGTTCAAGCGATTCTCCTGCCTCAGCCTCCCGAGTAGCTGGGATTACAGGCACACGCCACCACGCCCAGCTAATTTTTTGCATTTTTAGTAGAGACAGGGTTTCTCCATGTTGGCCAGGATTGTCTCTATCTCTTGACCTCGTGATCTGCCCACCTCAGCCTCCCAAAGTGCTGGGATTACAGGTGTGAGCCACGGCTCCTGGCCCTGTTTTTCACTTTTTTTTCCCCACAGGATAAATTTATTTGTTGAATAGACATTTATGGAGCATCTATTATAACAGGAAAAAGTACTAGGCCCTGAAGACACAAGAATAAAATCAAGCGTTTACAACTTACAAAAGGAGAAAGACAAGTATACCACAATGTACAGCAATATTTATAGTACTGACATAAAGTAGTCATAGAAATGGTGTTCGGGGGAGCAGTGAAGGACAAGGACCAGGACAGAGGAACTCCATTTTGAATGGAGTATTAAAAGATGACTAGGATAAAATCTTAAAAGAAATGATATGCTATGCATTCCATGAAAACAAAACGAAAAACACCAGTGTGCTCTGCCTATCAGGATTCAAGCTACCTTGTAAGTATTACTAATTATTCATATTAGGAGCACATTAGTCAACTCCATTAAGAAGCTACTTTCCATCCCTGCATAATGGTAGCTCTATGAATTTGTGATTCAGACCATATTCCCCCAAACAAATGCATCACTAAACTTTGACTAGACATCAGAATTGTTAAACAATAACAAAATAAAATAGAACAACTGAATAAAGCTGAAGCCCTGAACAGCCTAACTGGAAAAGGAGAAGACCCTTTAATTGGTCATATACACCTCTTGACCTGTATTTGGCAATCTGCTCCCCGACTGTCAACAGATAAGCAGCACAGCCCTCAAGGTTGGAGACTGATCTTTGGTAAAGCAGGCATCCACCCCAGATGCTGCTGTCTCCCATACACAGCCCTCAGAGCCAAGGGAGGCCTGGAACCTGAAAAGTTTATTTCCAATTAGGACAGTTGCCAATGCTTCTCATTTGAAGCATCCAGAGACAAGGGCCAGCCCAACCCCCAATGCCAGGAGCCAAGGCAGCATTATCTTCTGTATGAGTTCCTGACCCAGACGTGACCTGCACGATTTCTTCTGTGTCCGCTAAGGGCCATGGAAGAATTTGCTCAGCTCAGCTATTATGTAAACTCTAACCTTACCAGTGGCAACATGGCAACCACAAATCCCAAGTCCTGGGAGGATTATACTTAATAGAGATAACTCACTGGTCTATTGGGACTATTGGCACTGCAAAAATGGCATAAAGAGCTATTTATGACAAACCCACGCCAATATCTCACTGAATGGGCAAAAACTGGAAGCATTCCCTTTGAAAACTGGCACAGGACAGGGATGCCCTCTCTCACCTCTCCTATTCAACATAGTGTTAGAAGTTCTGGCCAGGGCAATCAGGCAGGAGAAAGAAATAAGGGGTATTCAATTAGGAAAAGAGGAAGTCAAATTGTCCCTTTTTGCAGATGACATGATTGTAAATTTAGAAAACCCCATCGTCTCAGCCCAAAATCTCCTTAAGCTGATAAGCAACTTCAGCAAAGTCTCAGGATACAAAATCAATGTGCAAAAATCACAAGCATTCTTATACACCAATAACAGACAGAGAGCCAAATCATGAGTGAACTCCCATTCACAATTGCTTCAAAGAGAATAAAATACCTAGGAATCCAACTTATAAGGGATGTGAAGGACTCTTCAAGGAGAACTACAAACCACTGCTCAACGAAATAAAAGAGGACACAAACAAATGGAAGAACATTCCATGCTCATGGATAGGAAGAATCAATATCGTGAAAATGGCCATACTGCCCAAGGTAATTTATAGATTCAATGCCATCCCTATCAAGCTACCAATGACTTTTTTCACATAATTGGAAAAAAAGTACTTTAAAGTTCATATGGAACCAAAAAAGAGACCGCATCGCCAAGACAATCCTAAGCCAAAAGAACAAAGATGGAGGCATCACGCTACCTGACTTCAAACTATACTACAAGGCTACAGTAACCAAAACAGCATGATACTGGTACCAAAACAGAGATATAGACCAATGGAACAGAACAGAGCCCTCAGAAATAATACCACACATCTACAACCATCTGATCTTTGACAAACCTGACAAAAACAAGAAATGGGGAAAGGATTCCCTGTTTAATAAATGGTGCTGGGAAAACTGGCTAGCCATATTTAGAAAGCTGAAACTGGATCCGTTCGTTACACCTTATACAAAAATTAATTCAAGATGGATTAAAGACTTACATATTAGACCTAAAACCATAAAAACCCTAGAAGAAAACCTAGGCAATACTATTCAGGACATAGGCATGGGCAAGGACTTCATGTCTAAAACACCAAAAGCAATGGCAACAAAAGCCAAAATTGACAAATGGGATCTAATTAAACTAAAGAGCTTCTGCACAGCAAAAGAAACTACCATCAGAGTGAACAGGCAACCTACAGAATGGGAGAAAATTTTTGCAATCTACTCATCTGACAAACAGCTAATATCCAGAATCTACAAAGAACTCAAACAAATTTACAAGAAAAAAACAAACAACCCCATCAACAAGTGGGTGAAGGATATGAATAGACACTTCTCAAAAGAAGACATTTATGCAGCTAACAGATACATGAAAAAATGCTCATCATCACTGGTCATCAGAGAAATGCAAATCAAAACCACAATGAGATACAATCTCACACCAGTTAGAATGGCGATCATGAAAAAGTCAGGAAACAACAGATGCTGGAGAGGATGTGGAGAAATAGGAACACTTTTACACTGTTGGTGGGACTGTAAACTGGTTCAACCCTTGTGGAAGTCAGTGTGGCGATTCCTCAGGGATCTAGAACTAGAAATACCATTTGACAAAGCCATCCCATTACTGGGTATATACCCAAAGGATTCTAAATCATGCTGCTATAAAGGCACATGCACACGTATGTTTATTGCAGCACTATTCACAATACCAAATACTTGGAACCAACCCAAATGTCCATCAATGATAGACTGGATTAAGAAAATGTGGCACATATACACCATGGAATACTATGTTTTTCACTTTCACTGTGGTTGTTTGGCAACTGAATCAACTCAATATGCAATAAACAAGACAGAGATCGAAAGATGGAAAAATGAGAAGCCCATGTGGGAGCAGAGGCTGCAATACGAAAGGCTGAAGCCTGTTTTTGTGGCTCCCCCTCACTCCCCTGATGAATCCCTTCCTCAGCTCCTGGTTTAGGCGACTGCTGATGAAACCCAGAAAAGGAAGACTGGGTTTCTCCCTGTGAGGCCCCTCTCATCAGGCTGGAACTTGGTAACTGGCTTTCACTTATTTATTTGGAGTCTGAAAGGAATCAACAGTTCTTTCAGGACCAATGGGGCAAATGGAACCTACACAAACCAATCGCTTGCAGCAAGCCATGTTTTATAGATCTATAAATCTATAAAACATTTATAAATGCAATGTTTTTAACATATTTATAAATATATAAATTTAGATTTTCCAGGTCAGGTGAAGCTCTCCTCAGTCCCCACCTGTATAACTAAAGAAAAGTGTGTGGCTATGCAAAGAAGCCAAATGTCATTACCTTCCTGTAGAATTAGGGTTTTTGTTAAGAATACTTCGCAATTTCTAAGAAGTTGTTTGGGATACTACATGGGTTAAAATTCTGTGTACTGAGTTATTTTTCAATCATGAAGGGAAAAAAAAGTCAATCCACTGAACAAGAATTTACCGAGCAGTCATTTCAGGGAGTTGCCGTTGAACCTGCGATTTGGTAGTGCACTCCCTTGGATCACAACACGGACGTTTACAGAGAAAGATATTTTGGTCTGGATTAGCTCTAACGCTAGACACTGAAGCTACAAGAAATCTGTATACTGAACAACAAAGGCGACTTCCAGTACACTCCCCGCTGTCTGGGAAGAAGCATCCTTTGACCCTTTTAGCAAATCTGTGTATGGGTCTGTGCACGTGCCTGCCTGTGTGTGTCAACATTGGGAGTGTTGCTTAGGCAGTGTAATATTTCAGAGTAGTGCAGCAAACAAGCTAGTTTTTAGAAACTAGCAGCCACTGTTTCAGGGAGGAGGGAGAGCTGCCACAGGGTCCTCCCTGTGAGTTACTATGAATGCATTGTATATTGGAGAATATCTTGATCCAAAGAATAGTCATTCCTGAGTGGTCCTTTTGTGTCCGGAATTGGTTCCTTCAGGTGGGTTCTTGGTCTCGCTGATTTCAAGAATGAAACCACAGACCCGTACGGTGAGTGTTACAGTTCTTAAAGATGGTGTGTCCGGAGTTTGTTCCTGTTCCTTCAGATGTTCAGATGCGTCCAGAGTTTCTTCCTTCTGGTGTGTTCACGGTCTCACTGACTTCAGGAGTGAAGCCGCAAACCTTCACGGTGACTGTTACAGCTCTTAAAGGTGGAACGTCAGGAATTCTTTGTTCCTCCCAGTGGGTTCGTGGTCTCGCTGGCTTCAGGAGTGAAGCTACAGACCTCTGCGGTGTTACAGCTCATAAACGTAGTGCAGACCCAAAGAGTAAGCAGCAGCAACATCTATTCTGAAGAGTGAAAGAACAAGGCTTCCACACCCCTGAAAAGAGACCCCAGGGGGTTGCTGCTACTGGCTCGGGTGGCCAGCTTTTATTTGCTTATTTGGCCCCACCCATATCCTGCTGATTGGTCCATTTTACAGAGTGTTGATTGGTCCATTTTACAGAGTGCTGATTGGTCCATTTTACAGAGTGCTTATTGGTCTGTTTTTACAGAGCGCTGACTGGTGCATTTACAAACCTTTAGCTAGAAACAAAACACTGATTGGTGTGTTTTTACAGAGTGCTGATTGGTGTATTTATAAACCTTTAGCTAGAAACAAAACACTGATTGGTGTGTTTTTACAGAGTGCTGATTGGTGCATTTTTACAGAGTGCTGATTGGTGCGTTTACAAACCTTTAGCTAGACAGAAAAGCTCTCCAAGTCCCCACTGGACCCAGGAAGTCCGGCTGACTTCACCTCTCACTTTGTTGCTCTCCTGTTTTAATTTTATTTTGAAACTCTTGGGTGCCTCAGGGTCTTGGTACTGATTTATTGTTGTTGATCCAGCCAAATTAGCCATGTAAAAATAGCACCTGGGTAAGAGACGAGCAGCATCTTGGTAGCCTGATACTTCGGGCAGCTTGATGCTGATGGTGGTGTGTGGGAAGAGAGGGGATACCAATCACAAGATAGGAGAGCAGCGTCTGGACCTTGGGCACCTCTGGGAAAGTGCAGGGAACACGAGGCAGCCAGCCCCTGGCAGGGGAGACTGTGTGTGCGGCCGTGCGGTGCAGGCAGCACTCATGCTGGGAATGGTCAGGATGGCACCAGCTTGTTGGATTTTTTGTTGGCATTTGTGTTTGTTTCTCTACTCACCACCCAAGTGATAAAATAGGATCCTTGGTGCGGAACTTAAAATTATGCCAGAAAGCTAACAGTTCTCCTCCTTGGGGAGTTGTCTTAAACTTGCCTGGTTTGTACGTTTCTGGCCGGACACATGAAGAAGCAATCTGTGACAAGTCTGAAGGTCTTCCTTTCGACCTGCCTCCCATGCTAAGAAAAGTCAGTGTTTGCCTCCTTGGAACTGTTGTGAATTTCTCTTTATCTGTGAACTGTGTTGGTTTTGTTTTTAATTGCTCTGTACTCCCTCTGAATCAAGGCTTCTACCACTGCCGGCGAAAACCACAAAGGGACCTGCTTGAGGCGCCATCCTGGCCAAGAGAACAAACCTGCAGGAGGTTTGGAAATGGACTCAGTCTCTGCAAAAGCGTGTGCACTATTAGGGGATGAACTGTGTCATAGCCAGGGGCACAAAGGTCGTATTGTAGGTGATCCAGGAGACCTGAGTTCCCAGAGATTGTTTTGTGCATTCATTTGCACACTGTTGTCGGGGTTGGACTTGTGTTTCAGGCTTCAATGTGAGGCTTGTGATATGCATTTCCTGTTTATCAATAAAAAAATTATCAAAGTGGTTGAATCCTGTGAGTTGATAAATGTGTGCTAATCCACTGCACTTGACTCTTCAACCCCTTCTTTCAATATCATTTTCATATGAAATCAGGCTTCAATGTGAGGCTTGTAATATGCATGTCCTGTTTATCAGTAAAAAAAAAAATTATCAAAGTGGTTGAATCCTGTGACTTGGCAATTATGTGAGAATCCAGTACACATGACTCTTCAATTTCTTCCTTTAATGTCACTTTTAGAGGAAATAAAAGTAACCAATATGACAATCTCAAAAAAATAAAACAAAATAAAAATTAGGTGAGGTCCTGAGCAGGAAAACCAAATGAAAAAAGCAGAAACAGGGCACCTGAAAATCTAAGGCTTTGCTGTGCTTTTCTGTATTTCCCAATTTTCCCAACAGTGAGCTTTGATTTTTGTGTTTTTGTTTGTTTTCTTGCTTGTTTTATAACCACGTCAAAATAATGTAAGCAAATATAAAAATAAGTAAATAAATAATAAACTAAAGGAAACATAAAGTGAGCACTGGATGAGAGGTGCCTCTGTTCCCCTGATTAAGGTGACCTTTGTGCCTTGGGGCAGCTGCGTGAATTCAACCTGGACCCTCTACTTGCTGGCCTGTGTGGTGCTGAGCAGCTCACCCGGGCTCCTCTGTGGCCTGGGTAGAGCCGGCCCTCTCAAGAGTCACTCTGAGGCCTGCAGAGACAGGACAGGTCCAGTTCCCAGTGCACAGCAGGCGCCAGCAGGTGTGTTGGTGTCAGGTGTGTTGGCTTCTTAGGGCTTCCATATCAAATTCCCACAAACTTGGTGACTCAAAGCCACAGAAATTTATTCTTTGATGTTATGAAGGCCAAATGTCCCAAGTCATGGTGTCATTGGGCTGTCTCCCTCGGAAAGTGCTGGGAAGACTCTTCCTGGCCTTTTCTAGCTTCTGGCGGCCGTGGCAGCAAAACCCCAACCTCTGCCTATGCTGTCACGTGACCTTCCTCCTTATGTGTGTCTTGTGTTCAATTTCCCTTATTGCATTAGGACACCAATCATGGCACTTAGGGCCCACCTCATCCAGTATGACCTCCTAATATTAGCTTGGCTACATCTGCAAAGATTATTTCTAAATAAAGCCACAGACATAGATACTAGGGGTTAGGACTTGAACATACCTCTTTGGGGGACAAGATTCAACCCACAACGACCCCATTATCAGGATGACGGGACCCTCTGATGTTTCCCGTGTCCATCTCCAGCCCCTCCCTCCGTCCCTCCTGAGTTGCTGAATGCCATCTCCACAGGACATCCCGGATACCCTCGAATGGCCAGCATGCGAATCTGACCTCATTGTTCCCATCTCAGCCCTGCCCCAAATCCCAGAGAAAATGGAAACACCTCAATACACTATCATACAAATATGTTCACAGTAGCTATATTGATAATCACAACAACCAAAACAGTATCAATGAATAGGAAAAAATAAGGGAATGAATTGTGATTTGCTCATACAATGCAATGGCGTCCTACTCAGCAATAAAGAGGAACAGATGCTGACACACACAACATGGATGAATCTCAAAACACGCAATGTGGCCGGGCACCGTGGCTCACGTCTGTAATCCCAGCACTTTGGGAGGCCGAGGTGGGTGGATCACAAGGTCAGGAGATCGAGACTATCCTGGCCAACATGGTGAAACGATGTATCTACTAAAAATACAAAAATAAGCTGGGTGTGGTGGCATGCGCCTGTAGTTCCAGCTACTCAGGAGGCTGAGGCGGGAGAACCACTTGAACTCGGGAGGTGGAGGCTGCAGTGAGCGGAAGTCACGCCACTGCACTCCAGCCTGGGAGACAGAGTGAGACTCTGTCTTCAACAACAACAACAACAACAAGGCAACACTGAGTAAAAAACAAAAGACACAAAAGCCACAAGAATACACACTGGGTGATGCCAATTATATGAAGTTCAAGGGACATGGAAAATATCTGGTGATAGGAATCAGAAAGTAGTGGCTCTCAGGGCTAGAGATTGACTGGGAAGGACACCAGGATCTTTCTGGAGTGAAGGAAAATTTCTCTATCCTTGATTGAGGAGCTGGTTACACAGGGGTGGATGTTTGGCAAAACTCATGGAATGGCACACGTAAGAGCTGTGTGATTCAACTGAAAAGCTAATGCTATTTTTAAATTTCAAAGAACAATGTATTAGCCTGTTTTCAACTGCTATTAAGAAATACCTGAGACTGAGTAATTTATAAATGAAAGAGGTTTAATTGACTCACAGTTCCACATGGCAGGGGAGGCCTCAGGAAACTTACAATCATGGCAGAAGGGGAACCAGGCACATCTTACATGGTGGCAGGCAAGAGAGAAGAGCAGGGGAAACCACCACTTACAAAACCATCAGATCTCGTGATCACTCACTCACTGTCAGGAGAACAGCATGGGGGAACCACCCCCATGATCCTATCACCTCCCACCAGGTCCCTCCCCCAACACATGGGGATTATAATTCTGATTGCAATTCTAGATAAGATTTGGGTGGGGACACAGCCAAACCGTATCAAACAAACAACCTGCAATTAAAAAAATTTTTAAATTGGGGGTAAACAAAATAAGTACAGACCCGCCATACAGGTTGGGCAGGGGGTCCCGGCCTTCATCTCCTCAGTGCACCTGTCTCGTTCCTGAGACTCTAGGCCATTGCTGCTCCCTCTTTTGTAAAAGTCAATGCCCTCAAGGAATTTATTTCCTGAAAACTTATGGCCAAGGGGTGCCCGGCCTGCTGATTGCTTGACTCAGTGCTAGATGAGAGAAGAGACCTCAGAACCGGACAGGCTTTAAATTCCAGCCCAGCCCTGAGTAGCTGAGTGGCCTTGAGACAGACCCAGTGAGATTTCCACACCCAGATACACCATGGAACCATCAAGTCACAATGATTAGCACACCCATCTGCGCAAATATTTTTCTGTTTTTGTGAGACCATTTAAAATCTTTTAGCTCCTTGAAAATATTCAGTGTAAGCTGGGTGCGGTGGCTCATGCCTGAAATCCCAGCACTTTGGGAGGCCAAGGCAGGCAGATCACTTGAAGTCAGGAGTTTGAGACTAGCCTGGCCCACTTATAGTGAAACCCTGTCTCTACTAAAAAATACAAAAATTAGCTGGGCATGGTGGCACATGGCTGTAGTCCCAGCTACTCGGGAAGCTGAGGCAGGAGAATCGTTTGAACCCGGGAGGTGGAGGTTGCAGTGAGCAGAGATCGAACCACTGCACTCCAGCCTGGGCAACAGAGCGAAACTCCATCTCTCAAAGAAAAAAGAATATTCAATGCACGATTCTGTCATTTGAGAGAACATGGATGAACCTAGGGGATATATTGTTGTATGAAATGAGCCAGGCACAGAGAGGCAAGTACCACATGACCTCATCTCTATGTGGAATCTAAAATAGTCAACCTCAGAGAGGTCGAGAGGAGAATGGTGGATAGTAGAAGCTAGGGGCAGGGATGGGTCCCGGGTAGCGGTGGAAAGGGGAGACGTTGGTCCAAGTTTTGGTTAGACAGGAGGAGGGAACCCTGGTGACCTACTGCATAGCGTGGGGCTCTAGAGGTTCTTGTTCTATGAGAATCAGCCTCTGACTTCTTTGCTGGAGGGGTTGTGATTCCTCAAACAGGCCTGAATCTCTGCAGTTTCTCACTTGTGGATCTTGATCTCCGAGTATTCACTGTCAGTGGCCTCCTGTCCCTGCGGGTCCTGATGCTTCACTTTATGGAAGCTGAGGATTGCATAATGGAGCTCTCCTTCCTCCCCTGAGGAGGGGGCAACAGCTGGGGGAGGCTTCTTTGGGGGGTTGCCATCTTTCCAGGATGTAGTCAGGGGTCCCTGAACAGAGAGACAGAAGGGAGTCAGAGCAGAGCAGTGGGGCCAGGATGAGGCAGGGAGAGTCCAGGAAGGAGGCCTAGGAGATCCGTCCTCCATTCATCCCACCTGCATTTTTGTCCAAGTGTCTTTCATGCTTTCCTCCACTATTTAACACTTACTGAGCACCTATTTGGTGTTTACTAATCTCATTAACTTCCCGCAACAACTCCATAGTAAGATATTATTATTATCTCCATTTTATAAATATGAAAACTGAGGTCGAAACAGTCAGCACTGCGCCTGAACTCCCTGTTGCAGCAGGACCCAATCCAGTCTGTTCCTTCTGACCCCAAAGCCTGGAGTCCTGCTGAGGCCTCCGTGTGTGAGGCCCTGAGCCGGTGCTGGATAAACTGTGATGGACATGGTAGGTGTGGGCCCTGACCTCCTGCAGCTCACTGTTTTTGTTTTGTTTTGTTTTGTTTTCTGTTTTTTTGAGACAGAGTCTGGCTCTGTTGCCCAGGCTAGAGTGCAGTGGTGCAATCCCAGCTCACTGCACCCTCTACCTCCTGAGCTCAAGGGATCATTCCATCTCAGCCCCCCAAGTAGCTGGGACTACAGGAACTCACCACCATGCCTGGTTAAGTTTTGCATTTTTTTTGTAGAGATGGGATCTCATTATGTTGCCCAGGCTGGTCTCAAACTCCTGGGCTCAAGCGATCCTCCTGCCTTGGCCTCCCAAAGTGGCAGCTCAGTCTTTAATTGAGGGAGGTGGCAACAAATGACTGTTAAAGAAAGGAATACCGGCTTGGGTGTGGTGGCTCACGCCCCTAATCCTTACACTTTGGGAGGCTGAGGAGGGTGGATCACGAGTTCAGGAGTTCGAGACCAGCCTGGCCAACATGGTGAAACCCCGTTTCTACTAAAAATACAAAAATTAGCCTGGCTTGGTGGCGCGTGCCTGTAATCCCGGCTACTTGGGAGGCTGAGGCAGGAGAATTGCCTGAACCTGGGAGGCAGAGGTTGCAGTGAGCCGAGATTGCCCCACTGCGCTCCAGCCTAGGTGACAGAGCAAGACTTTGCCTTGAGAAAAAAATAAAAATAAGAAATGAATATCTACAAGTAAATTATATACGATGGGCAAAAAGAGGGTAAATGAGAGAGAATTACAGGGCCTTGATTGAGACATGATACCTGCCCTGGGGAAGCTCACAGGTTAGTGGCATAAGGAGGACAAGCCGGTCAAAGAAATCAGGTCCCACCAATAGGAAAAATAATAAGAGGGGTCAGGATGACTGGGGCCAGGGAGAAGAGATGCCAGCTATTCTTGGGGAGGAAAAATGAAGGAGAGATGGTGAATCGGGGCTATAGAGAAGAAAGGGAGGACAGAGGAGATAACTCCTACTCAGTGTCTGGCCTGGGAAAAATTGGGGATAGGGACTGCCATGCTGTCAGCAAGATGGGGAGTCCTGTGGGAGAAGCTGGCTTGTGGGAAGGAGGAGGAGATGAGGAAGTGACTTTGGCCATACCAAAGAGAGCAATCCTGGGGGCCATCCTGTGAGAGGTGTCCAGGCTGGATGCTGGGTGTGGAGATGCCCACATCACTCACCTGAGAGGCCGAGTCCCTGACGGCCTTTGCATCCTCCATGCCTGTATCTCCCACGCCCGCTGCTGGCCTTGCCGATTTCTTCCTGCAGGACCTCACTCTGAGAGAAGAGACCAGAGAGCCTTTCAGTGTGGTCAGATCGGGGTGCAGTGGGCAGACCAACCCCTGCCCTGTATTTCCTACTGGGGGCTTGAGGGGTGACTGAGGTGCAACGGTGGTGGTCCAGTTCCAGAGACCCCAACGGTGAAAACAGAGACTCCTGCCTCCTGGATGGTGGGGCCCAAGGTTGCTACAGATGTGGAGCCCCACTAACAAGGACGCTCGTGAAATGCTCACCGTGTACCTGTGAGCTCATTCTTGCCCCAAGCTCTTGACCCATCCAGGTCCTTCCAGCTCTGGCTTCAGAAATTCTGTTCCCGGCCTGCCCTGCCCCAGGTCTCTCTCTCCCTCCCCAGGGTCGATGCTCACGTGATGAAGATGATGCAGAAGGACAGGAAGGCCAGGGCTGTGGCTCCAGCTCCCCCGACCGCCGCCAGTGTCACTTCTGATAAAGGCCTTGCGGTGCCTACAGATGGATTGGAGTTGCTTTGGGGATTTATATCACGGAGAACTGGGTCTCTTCCCCTCCCACTCTCTGCAGGGCCCTAGACTTCCATTCCCCTCTTCTCCTTCCCAGACACAGAACAGGAATGGGAGGGAGGAAAGGAGACTACTTCTGAGGCCAGTGAGGCATGAGAGTGCTGGATGCAGCTTGTCTTGCCTTTATGTAAAATTTTGATATTATGTTCTTGTGGAATCATTTTGCATTCAATTTTATTTTTTTCAAAAGATCATGGCATTGCAATATTACTTTACTTGCTTTCTGAGTTGGATTTTTCTTTGGCTACTTAAATTTGGTGCCAAGGCAAGTGCCTCACGTGCCTCATCCTAGTCTAAGCACTGCAAAGCAAGGCACTCGTCCTTCCAAACACATCTATCCGGGCCCCAGCTCCTCCCCTCCAAGACCCACTCCTCCCCTCTCCACCCCACACCCATTTCCTGGCAGGGAGAGGACAGTGATGCTCTGGGTCGCAGGGAAGTTCCAGGCCTCACAGCTGAGCACAGACCAGAGCTGAGCTCCCCCTTGAAGCTCCGGGGCAGTGGGTGGACCATGAGGGTGGGGCAGGTGTGTTCTCCTCCAGCCCCTCCCTTACCCACCTGTGCCCTCATTCTGCAGGGAGAGGCTCAGGGAAATGTGCTGGGAGCCCCAAGCGTTCTGAGCTCCGCAGGTGAATTCCCCTTCATCCCCCACGTGCACTCGAGGCAGCTCCAGCAGCCCAGGGTTTGAGGACCGTGAGGGGCACATGGTCAGGCTCCCTCGGGTCCACCTCAGCCTGGCAGGGGGATTGCTGTCGACAGCACAGACCAGGCGCAGAGACTGGCCCTCCAGGACGGAAAGAGATGAGCCATTTCCCAGGGCTGTGGATGCTGCAGAGAAAGAGACAGAGGGTCAGAGAGACAAATGGATCTGGAGAGAGAGGAAGGACACAGAAAGAGACGGGTGAGAGGAACTGATACACAGACATAGATTGAAGTGCTGGAAAATGCACACTTTCACGGCTCGGTGTTGGGAATGTAAACTTGTCTACTTTTAATTGAGAACAGCTTCACTGAGTCTTTCAAAATTAGAAACAACATACGACACTGGTATATTTCGCTTTTAGGAATTTATCCCATACACTTAGATATTCCTGTGGAAGTAGATACAAGACTATCCACTGCACAGCTTCTGCGGAAGGATACTTGTGCCATGATTTTCCTTAAGGGATGCCACAAAGTCAGAGTCCATCTGTGCAGTGAAATCACACACGGTCCTAGAGGAGGGGGCGGACAGTCTCACTACTATGCCAGACCACCTCTGAGATCCTCCAGGTGCACAAACCAAGACTCAGGGCAGCCTGGACGGACACTGGTCAATTCCGTGGGGGGGGATGGGCATCGGAGGACAGACTTTGCTGTGCATTTTGAATTTCTGCCCATGTGACTGTATCATCTGTGCAGAAGTACTTAGATCGAAACTACTGGGAAAATAGAAAGATCAGACAGAGGAAGTATTCAGGAGATGCCTGACAAGAAACTTGAAAGTCTGGTCCCAAAATAAAAACGAACAAAAACCAAAAAAACAGGAGTCTGGTCCGGCTGTGTGAATGTCGCCCTGTCCTTGCTGTGGGGCCAAGGAAGGGGTGTGTGGAGGAGTCTGAGGGGAGTAGGGACAGGATGGGGACAGGAGTTCAGGTGGCCACGCGGGCTGGAGATGTGGGCTCTTGTGCCCTGGGCTCACGTGCAATGGTAGCTCTGTTTCCCAAAGTGAGTCCAGGATGAGGAGAGACCCAGCCCCATCCTGAACTGGAGGCCCTGCTCCCCCAACCCCAGGGAGGGGGCTCCGTCCTACCTGTGGCATCTCCTTGGAAGACAGTCATGGTCAAGTTCCAAGGAGGGTCTGGGACAGAAAGACATGAAGACCCACATTACTATAAGGGCTGGGGACACTGGCCCTGTCTCCCCAGGAGTTGCAAATACAGAGAAAATGGAGCTGGCATTCTCCTGACCCCACTCCCAGCCCAGATTCTGGGACCCAGAACCAAGTGTCCAGGCTTGAACCCCATCCCCTGCCCTCAGGAACACCTCCCAACCCATGAGGAACCCGGGCGTCTTGGTCCAGCACTCACAGGACACATCAAGTCGGATGGTCCTGGTCGTGGTCACACCTGTCCCAGGCAAGGTCACCTGACAGGTGAGGCTGGTGCCGTGGTCCTGGGGCTTTGGGATAAGGGTGAGCACTGAGGAGCGGGCAGTAGTGGGGCTTGGGGAGGACACAGAGGCCCCAATCCAGGAGATCATGGGTGGCGCCCCCTGCTTACAGGCCCAGGGCACAGAGCAGGTCAGGTTCCTGGGGTGGTCAGACTCTAGGGTCCCTAGGATGAGGATGTCAGGCCTGTGGGTCAGGGCTGGTGAAGATGGGGACACAGGATCAGGAGGAGGTATTTCAGGTGCAGCCCTGGAGGAAGCTCAAGCTCTGGTCCAGCTCCTCCCTGGAGCCCGACTTGCTTCAATCCCAACCCCCTCCCAGGCCCCATCCCAGCCCTGCCTTTCAGCCCCCCATGACCTTCCCCTGTGGCCTGTCCTGGAGCCCGTGCCTTACCTGTCACAAACACAGACAGCTGCTTAACGTTGTAATTCAACTGTGATTTGTAACTCCATTTCATGCTTCCTCTCTCTAGCCGAAAGAAATATGACCCCTTATCCCTCTTCCTGGCGTCTCTGATGCTCAGGGAGCAGTCGTTGCTCCAAATGTCCCCAAGGAGTTGGAATCGGCCCTGGGTCTCTGCCTGCACTTCTCTGTCTGGGTTGTTTGTGGCCACTGGAGCGTCTCGGTATGGTCTGTCTCCTGCCCAGAACCAGTAGCCATGAACTGGGTCAGAATAAGTCCAGCCATCCTTGGGGTAGGAGAAGGAGCAGGGCACATGGACACACAGGCCCTCCTGCACCGTCACCAGCTCCTGCACTTGCAGTAAGTAACCATCCCCATATTGTCTGTCTCCCTCCATCCCCTTTGTCCCCCGGAGCAGGGGCAGCAGCAGCAGCAGCAGCAGCATGTCTGGGTTTGGAGGTGCCAGGGCCGCCAGGGAACGTCTGTTCCTCAGGGTTCTTCTCTCAGAAACTGAGGGCTCAAAACTTAGGGGAGGTCCCGCAGGAGGTTGGGGGTGAAGTCAGAAGAGTGACCTCCTCAGAGGAGGAACTTCACATGCAGACACTGTCAGGGCCGGGTCAGTCCTGGGAGATCCACCGTCTACCACCCCATGTCCACTCCTGGGAACCCTGAGGCCAGAGAGGGTGAGAGACTCATCCAGATTCCCATCCTATGCAGGGCCCACCCTCTTTCTTGCTTCCCGGACTTGCCCTTCCATTTGGGTAACATTTTCTGCAAGGTGAAATTTGGTACCATCTGGCCAGACCCCTGAATCACCCCTGTGGCTGTCACTGTTTGTGGAGGTCATACCAGCCAAAGGTGGAACTCAGGGCCATGAGAGACCAGGCTGCAGGTGAGGTGAGCAGGCAGCCTCTCCTCCCTCTCTCAGCAGCAATGAAGTGGGCACCTCCTCTTTGCACAACGAAGTCAACACAGCAGAGGCAGACACTGTCCTCAAGGAGTCACTGTGCAGAGGGGAGACACGGAGGCTCCTGACACCTGAGCTCCCCAGGACAGGAGCTTCAGTGGGGGGCACAGGGAAGGGGTCGTTCTCCCCTAGGTCAGGGGTTCAGTCTCAGGAGGACTGAGCAGAGGGACATGGGGCTGTGGAGGTGAGGATTCTGCATGTTGATACACACGAAGGACAGGGGGCTGGGGGAAGCCTGGCTTGCAGGAGGCCTGGGAAACTGAGGTGTAACTGTTGTACTGTGGGGTTTGGAAGGGAGAAATGTCAGAAGGGAAAGGGTCAATTTGAAAAGGGCACACACTTCTCCCTTTGTTGCAGCTATCTGGGTATCAGAATGGGTTTCTTCACCACCCATGTCTTACTCAGCCACACTTCCCCTGGTTACTCCACAGCTGGAGTCTGCTGGCCCCAGGGCTTTGCTCCTGCAGGCTCTGCTTCCAGGGGTCCAGGTGAACAGGTGTCATGGAACGAGCACACCAGCCCTGGGGTGTGCACCTTCAGCGATGGGCAGGATTTCTTGAGAGAAGAAATGTGCACCTGAATTCAATAGATTATTATTATTATTATTATTATTATTTGAGACGGAGTCTCTCTCTGTCGCCAGGCTGGAGTGCAGTGGTGCGATCCCGGCTCACTGCAACCTCTGACTCTTTGGTTCAAGTGATTCTCCTGCCTCAGCCTCCCAAGTAGCTAGGATTACAGGCATATGCCACCATGTCCAGCTAATTTTTCTATTTTTAGTAGAGCCGGGGTTTCACCATGTTGGCCAGGATGGTCTCGATGTCCTGACCTCGTGATCCACGCGCCTTGGCCTCCCAAAGTGCTGGGATTACAGGTGTGAATCACCGTGCCTGGCCTCAACAGATTATTTTAAACTGTGTGGCTGGGGTCTGGGAAGAAGTTGAGGGGGATCCTGGGAGGTGGAGCCTCCTTTGATTCAGGTCAATTTTCTTGAAACATTTTTTGGGGGGTAAATATAAGAAATATAGATAAAAACAACCCCCAAAGAAGACCTCAGTGATTTACATCCAATGAGCCCGCTCCTAGAAATGGCACATTGACAAAGTCCCCAGCACTGCTCATTTGTTTCTCCTTCTTATTGGTCACACCCCACTCCCTTCCAAAAGATCCCCTAGCCTCACTTTGGTGCAAATTGCCTCAATGCTTTTGTATGTAGTTTTATTATCTGAGCAGGCTGCATTTACTAAGCTTTTGCACGTTTTTCTGAAGACTTTGTATACACAGAAAATCACACTCTACTTTCCTCCACTCAGCTTCATGGATCTGCCCATCTCCTATCTTCCCCTCACTACTCATAAACTGGAGTAGATCATTCGGCTGTGATAATTGAGAAGGGAAGGTGCAGGGCTTGGGCGTGCATAGCCGACTCCCACCCCCATCACCAAAGCTTGCATTTGTAGCTGGTATCTCATCCTGCAGCCACTTCCCCATCCTGGGCCTCATATCCTTGCCCAGTAGAGACAGCTGCAGCATCTCAATAGTCAGAAGGGCTGAGCCACGACACAGGTGTTTTCCATGGTCCCCAAGTGGTAATTGAAGCCTTCAGTGAAGACTCCTGTGCAGGCCTTGCTCTCCAGCAACTTAGCCAGGCTGGAACTACAATTCCCAGAATCCCCTTCCCTGTTTGCTTCCCAGAGAAAGTTCACCACAAGGGAAGGGGGAAGTTGGAGCAGCAGCCCTGAGGGGTCCGTGTAGGGGCAGGAGCTGTTGCAGCTCTCACATATTGACACTGACCACTGGCCCATCTCATAGGGAGACACGAAAGCCGCTCACCTGTTCACCTGCTGGACGGCAAGGAGGGCATGTGGGACACCATGGGCTGTGCCTCAGGGAGCAGAGAATCATTGAATCCTGACATGGGGATTGGTGACCCACGTGGACACAGGTGGCCCAGAGAGACACGTACAGTGACAGGCAAGGGATCCATCAACATACAGTGACAGGCAAGGGATCCATCAAATGGCATCCCAAATAGTTCTCTCATCCTAAGACGATGTCCCAGGGTCTCTTTGACCTGACAACTAGTGCCATTCACCTTTTCAGGGGAGCCCCAGCTTCCTAGGGCAAAGGGAAGGACACAGCGCATCTCAGTACCCAGAATACCCAATGCTTGGGTGTGTGTGTGTGTGTGTGTGTGTGTGTGAGTGATTGAGAGAGAGAGAGAGACAGAGAGACCCAGTGTGTGAGGGAGAGGGAGTGTCTGTGCGTACCTGTGTGTTTCTGTGTATGAGCTGAGCACTGCCTCCTTGGGCAGTTGTGACAGTTAACTTGATGTGTCAGCTTCACTGCCCTGGGAACCCCCATTCGTGTGTCCTTTCTTAACCTCATTCCTTACCCTTCACATGCACATACAGCATTTCTGTAATTACATTCACATAGATCTCTCTTTTCTCCCTAAAGAGGTCTGTCCCTGCATCTCGCCTCTGTGTGTCTCTGACGTCCAGAAAGCAGGTGCTGGCCTGGGGTCTGAAGCAGGTGGAATCGGCCCTGGGTCTCCTCATGCTCTTTTCTACCTAGATTGCTTTTGGCCACTTGAGGATCCTGATGGAAATGTCCCCTTTCTGGGACAGTAGCTTTGGACAGGGCTGGAGTCATACAGGGACCCATGGGGGTGGAAGATGGAGCAGTGTGTAGTCACAGAGACCCTCCTGCACCTGCACCAACTCCCGGGCTTCCCGCCGGGATCTCATATCCTGAGCCAGAGCCCCTGTGGGGAAACGAGGGTCAGCCCAGCCCAGCCGCATGGTTCCTCTCCCTGAGGTCCATTCTCCTGCCCACAGCAAGGGCAGCAGCTACTGCAGTGTGAGCTTCTTTAGGGTGAGACTTGGTGTCGCAGGGCCCTAGAAGGGCCCCACAGGAACCCTGTGGGTAAGATCTTACCCTGGGGGTAAGATCAGAAAAATAACTGACCACAAAAGAGGACCTTGGCCCCGACGCTGCCAAATCTGTCAGGGCTCCTGGGGAGTGGCCAATTCTACTTTCCGGATGGGTCTTCAGTGTGGGCCACACACAGCAGGGAGACCCCGACCCACAGCTTCAGGCTCTCTGCCCACAGCCTTTCCCTCCCGCAGCACTGTCCACACCAGGGAAGCAGGCACTGCCTGGCCATTACAGCTTCTAGGTGCTCGGGAGGGTCAGTCCTGCCAGAGCTGGGACTAAGGAGGGGCTGGCGGAGGAACCATGAGGCATGAGAGATGGGGAGGGGTCCCCTGAGGCGGGGGAGGTGATGTTTAATGAATGAGCACAACAACCACACCAGGAGGATCTCCTCCTTTCAGGGGGGTGGAGGCAAGGGGGAGAGTGTGACAGACTGTCTCCTTCCTTGGGAAGTTCCCTAATGAACGAGGGGGCAGAGGAGCCCTGGGCCACCCCAGCTCCTGTTAGTAAGGGCTGTGATGCTGGAAACAGAGGCAGGGCTTGTGGAACCCCGAGGGCCCTGTGCAGCTAGAAGGTGTGGTCTCAGGTATACTCGGGCAGAGTGGACAGGACCAGGACTCTGAGGTACTGTGAGCATGTGGCCTCACAGGTGGTCCCCGGCCTTCCTAACCTTCTCAGTGCCCGCTGCCCAGCATCCCTGGTGGTGACTGCACAGCCCTGGCCCTGTGAGCCCAGCATGGGGAGAAAGACTGAGCCCAAGATGCTAGGGGAGGCCCTGGCTCTGGAGTGTGAGGGTCCTGGGCCCTCTCCCTCCAAGTCTCAGTCTCTTCATCTGTCCCCTGGAGGGATCACAGCACCCACCCCTCAACCTGAGAGAGAACCCAGCACGAGGAGGCGACATTCTCTGCAGACTCAGGCATGGCCAATGTGCTCTGTGTCCCTGGGCAGGCCCTGAGCATCCACGTGTCTGGCCCTAACCATCCTCAGGGGTCACTCAGAGTCCTGCCCTCAGTAAGGAGCTCCTGGTGGTCCACACTGCCCTGGGGCTTCCTCAGCTGAGGTCTCACAGAGAGAGTTCATGGGTACAGGCTCTGTAGCTGGATGGCTACTGGCTTGAGCTGGGCTCTGTAAAACCCACGGTGCTGTCTTGGGAGGGGGCTTACCTGCTCTGTGCATCATTGGATGTCCACACTTACAGGGTGTCAGGGATGAACTGTGTCCCCTACAAATTCCTATGCTGAAGTCCTAACCCCCAGCACCTCAGAATGTGACCATATTTGGAGACAAGGACTTATAAAAAGCTGACTAAGTTAAAATGAAGTTGTTAGCTCTCATCCTACATAAGCTGTGTCTTTATTAGAAGGGGTGATTAGGGGTGGAGTGTGGTGGCTCAGGCCTGTAATCCCAGCACTTTGGCAGATGGCTTGAGGTCAGGAGTTGGAGACCAACTTGGCCAGCATGGTGAAACCCCGTCTCAACTAAAAATACAAAAATTATCCAGACGTGGTGGCGTGTGCCTGTAATCCCAGCTACTCCAGGTGCTGAGGCAGAAGAATTGCTTGAACCTGGGAAACGGCGGCTGCCGTGAGCCAAGATGGTGCCACTGCACTCCAGCCTGGGTGACAGAGTGAGGCTCTGTCTCAAAAAAAAAAGAAAAAAAAAAAAAGAAGGGGTGATTAGGATAGCGACATACTCAGGAGAAAGACCACATGGGACACAGGGAGAAGATGCCACCCGCAAGCCACCGAGAGGCCTCAGAAGGAAGCAACGCTGACCACAGCTTGGTCTCAGACTTCCAGCCTCCAGAAGGGTGGGAAAACGAAGGCCTTGTTGAAGCTACTCGGTCTGTGTTCCTTTCTCAAGGCAGCCCTGGCAAGAGAGTACATAGAGTGGTCGAGAGGATTCGATGTGTTCCTGTGAGCACAGCCCAGTGTGGACCGCGGTGGATGCAGAGTCCCAGAGGTGTCTGGGACAGCCTGTAACATGTGGTTGCTCAGAGGATGGAAGGAGAAAAGGGAAGGGAAGGGCTCCTCACCAGAGGAAACCAGTGCTGCCACCGCCCTGTCTCTGACATCTGCAGGGCTGCACCCTCCACCCACACTCACCCTCCCTCCCCAGGACCGGGCAGGGCTCTCAGCCGCAGCCCCTCACTGCCCCTGCACCCTGGGCAGTTGCCTCCCATCTATGGGGCAGAACCTCCTGGGCGTCTGGGCTGGGCGAGGCAGAGCCTGGAGGGGCACCCGCCACGGGCAGGGGAGACAGAGGCGGGCACAGCCTGGCGGGGTCCGGGCTGAGCCAGCGGGGAGGACGGGGCTGTGGGAGCCCAGCGGAGAGGGCGAGGATCCGCGGGCAGGTGGGACAGGTGAACCGGGAGGTGAGAGATGGTCAGGGCTGCCTGAAAGGCAAGTTC
This sequence comes from Pongo pygmaeus, assembly GCF_028885625.2. Taxonomy (NCBI): domain Eukaryota; kingdom Metazoa; phylum Chordata; class Mammalia; order Primates; family Hominidae; genus Pongo; species Pongo pygmaeus. Next base: position 57,604,977 of record NC_072393.2, read on the forward strand.
ATCCCAGAGCAGCGAGCAGGGCGCAGCCAAAGGCCATGGGGGAAACAGCGGTGAGAAAAAAACGGCAAAAACGGCAAAAACTCTGCCTGCAGTGAGCCTATATCCTAGTGGGGCGGCCACAAAAATATTGTTGAGTAGCAAGAAGTGTTTCGAAAGTGTGCAGTGGGTAAAGTGTGAGAAAATAAAGCAGATTTCATCGACAGAAAGAGAAATAGAGAGAGAGAGCGCCCAAATCAACCCAAAGTCATTACTATTCATCACTATTATATTGCATTTTTCAAATCTACTACAGTGTTAACTTAATATAAACTTTATGGAAACATACCTTACGTATAACAAAAAGCTCCCATTGTAAGCATACAGTTAAATTAGTTTTGGCAAATGTAAACACCCTGTAACTATGTCCTCAATCAAGGTAGGGAATCTTTTTTTCATCCCTCCAAGCTTTCTTATTTTCTATCCCGGTGAGCGTTTCACTTGCAGCCATCACTTATATGATTCCCATCACTATCTATTAGTTTTTTCTATTCTGGAGCTTCATATAAGTGGACTCACACAGTATTTATGTATCTGGCTTCTATCACTTTGTTAAAGATGTGAATATGTTAAATGTATATGCACCCAATAACAGAGCACCATTTATCAAAATGTCAAGTATCTTACCTGACTATAGTTGAAAACAACTCAAAACCAGTAAAAAGAGGAACATTAGAAACTATACAAATATATTAAAATTAAACGACATGCTTCTGAACAACCAATGGGTGAAGGACAAAGCTAAAAATGAAATTTAAAAATTCATTGACCAAATTAAAACAGAAACGCAACATACCAAAAACTATAGGACAGAGAAAATGAAGTATTAAGAGGTAAGTTTATAGCAATAAATGTTTACGTGAAAAACTAGAAAGATTTCAAATAAACAACAATGCATCTCAAGAAACTAGAAAAGCAAGAACAAAGCAAACCCAAAATTAGTAGAAAAAAAGAAATAATAGAGCTGGGCGTGGTGGCTCATGCTTGTAATCCCAGCACTTTGGGAGGCTGAGGAGGGTAGATCACCTGAGGTCTGGAGTTCGAGACCAGCCTGACCAACTTGGAGAAACCCCACCTCTACTAAAAATACAAAATTAGCTGGGTGTGGTGGCACATACCTGTAATCCCAGCTACTCGGGAGACTGAGGCATGAGAATTGCTTGAACCCAGGAGGCAGAGGTTGCGGTGAGCCAAGATTGCACCATGACACTTTAGCCTCCTGGGCAAAAAGAGCGAAACTCTGTCTCAAAAAAAAAAAAAGAACTGAGCACAAATCAAATTGAGACAAAAATAATACAAAAGATCAACAAAACACAAAGTTGGATTTTTTAAAAGGTAAACAAAACCAATAAGCCATCAGGTAGAGTAACTAGGAAAAAAAGAAGGAAGACGCAAATAAATAAAATCAGAAATGAAAAAGATGTCACAATGGATACCACAGAAATACAAAAGATCATGGAAGAATATATGAACTATATGCCAATAAATTTGAAGACCTAGAAGAAACTGATAAATTCCTCGACATATAGAATCTGCTAAGATTGAAACAGGAAGAAACAGAAAACCTGAACATATCAATGACATGCAACAAGATTGAATCAGTAATAAACCTCCCAGCAAAGAAAGAACAGGACTGGATGGCTTCCCTGCTGATTTCTAGTGAACATTTAAAGAATTAACATAAATTCTTCTCAAAATGTTCAAGAAAAATTGAAGTGGAGGGAACTTGTCCTATATCCTTCTGTGAGGCCAGCATAATCCTGATACCAAAAATAGACAAGGACACAACACAAAAGAAAAACTACGGGCCAATAACCCTGATAAATATAGACACAGAAATCTCCAAAAAAATACTAACAAACCAAATCCAGCAAAACACCAAAAAGATAATGTACCGTAATCGAATGGGATTTATCCCAGGAATGTTAAGGATGGTTCAACATATGTAAATCAATAAACATGATATATTATGTCAACAGAATGAAGGACGAAACCTATAGGATCATCTCAATTGTTGTAGAAAATGGGTTTGATAAAATTCAACATTCTTTCATGATAAAATCTCTCAATAAATTAGTTATGAAAGTAAAGTAACTCAACCCCAAAAAGACCACATAGAAAAACCCATAGCTAACATCATAGTGAATGGAGTAGTGTAGAAAGCTTTTCCTCTAAGAAGTGGAACAAGACAAATATATCCACTCTCACCACTCTTATTCAACATAGTACTGAAATTTCCAGCCAGTGCAATTACACAAGAGGAAAAACAAAAAACAAAAAAACAAGGATCATCTGGATTTGGAAGGAGGAAGTCAAATTGTCTCTGTTTGCAGATAAACATGATCTTACCTATAGAAAAACCTAAAGACTACCAAAAAACTCTGAGCATTGATAAACGAATTCAGCAAATTTGCAGGATACAAAATCAACATACAAAAATAAGTAGTGTTGCTATACGCCAACAAAAAATTAGCTGAGAAAGAAATCAAGAAAGCATCCCATTTACAATACCTATAAGCAATGAAATACTTAGGAATATGTTTAATCAAAGAGGTGAAAGAGCTCTGCGAGGAAAGCTACAAAACACTGATGGAAGAAATTGAACAGGATACAAACAAATGTAGTAGAATTAATATTGTTAAAATGACCATGCCATTCAAAGTAATCTACAGATTCAATGCTATCTCTATGAAAATATCAATGACATTCTTCACGGAAATAGAAAAAAGTCTTAAAATTTGTATGGAACTGCAAAAGACCTGAATAGCCAAAGCAATCCTGAGCAAAAAGAACAAAGCTGGAGGCATCACACGATCAGACTTCAAAATATACCACAAAGCTGTGGCAACCCAGACGCATGGTACTGGCATACAAACCAGTACACAGGCAAATGGAACATAATAGAGAACACATAAATTAATTCATGTTATCCACTGCTAACTGATTTTTACAAAAATGCCAAGAACACTCATTAGGGAAAGGACAGTTTCTTCAATATGGTGCTGGGAAAATTACCCATATGCAAAAGAATGAAACTACATCTCCACCTTTCGCCCTATATACAAATCAACTCATAATGGATCAAATAGCTAAATTAAAGAACCCAAACTCTAAAACTACTGTAAGAAAACACAGGGGCAATGCTTCAGGTCATTTGTCTAGGAAAAGATTTTATAAATAAGACCTCAAAAGCACAGGTAACAAAAGCAAAAATAAGCAAATGACATTCTGTCAAACTAAAACACTTCTGCACAGCAAAGGAATCAATCAACAGAGTGAAAAGGCAACCTATAAAATGGGAGAAAATATCTGCAAACTATTCATCTGTCAGGGGATTAATATCCAGACTATACAAGGAACTCAAACACCTCAACAGCCAAATGGAGCTGATCAGATGCTCTCTGTGGCTGTGGTTGCTGGTCTCCTCTCAGTATCCACCCCCTCTTTTTCCTTAGTAATAAGGACCTCAGACATGAGAGCCCAGCTACGAAGGATTCTACATTCTACACTTTCTTCTGTAGTTTTTTCTGAACAGCTCTATGAAGAGGAAACATTTCATATCCCAATTAAAAACAATTTCCAACGAACTCTTGAAATCTAGGACATAATACTATTTGTCACCATATATTAGTAAAATATTTATTACAGTATTATCTAGATAAATGCTCATTTGTCCTTATTAACATGGAGAACTATTTGTATCCTCACTTAATATATAAATAATTGAGGTTTTAATAAGTAATATAATACCTTGTTGTAAGTTATTTTAAAATTAAGAATGTGGCTTGGATTCATTCACTCGGTGTAATGCATTTGAGGCTCAGCTATGTGATTGGATATATATATATGAATAATTTGTTTTTGTTTTTAAATTGCTGACTCATACTTCATTGTTTCCCACAGATCTCCCATTTTGTATATATTCACTGTTTGACAGATACTCAGAATGTTTCCAGGTTTTGGTGAATATAAAATAAAGCTAATATAAATATTCCCATGCAGATTTCTGTGTGTGGACGCTAGTGTTTTTTTTTCTCTTGCATAAATACCTACGAGTTGGGTGCTTAGTCACATGTGTAAGTTATAAGAAATTGCAGCTGGGCACAGTGGCTCATGCCTGTAATCCCAGAACTTTGGGAGGCTGAGGCGGGTGGATTATTTGAGGTCAGGGGTTCAAGACCAGCCTGGCCAACATGGCAAGACCCCATCTCTGGTAAAAATACAAAAATTAGCTGGGTGTGGTGGGTGCCTGCGATCCCAGCTACTCAGAAGACTGAGGCAGGAGAATCACTTGAAACTGGGAGACGGAGGCTGCAGTGAGCCGAGATAGGGCCACTGCATTTCAGCCTGGGTGACAGAGTGAGACTGTTTAAAAAAAAAAAAGAAAAAGAAATTGCCAAACTGTTCTCCAAAGTGTGAGTGCCACTTTACATCCCCACCAGCAAAACATGTGAGTTTTGGTTGCTCTACATTCTCATTAATACTTGGTATTATCAGGAATGTGTAAAATTTATTTTTCTTTTGGTTTGTTTTGTAGCCATTCTAATAGGTATGTATTGCCACCTCATTCTGGTTCTAATCCGCGATTTCATAACAGCAAATGGCATCAGGAATGTTTCCATTCATGTGATTATTTGCCATGAGTTTTTCTTCTTTGATGAGGAGGCTGATCAAATCTTTAGTGCTTTTTAAAATTCGTCTTAAAATGCACATAACAAAAAATTACCATTTTAACCATTTTTCAGTGCACAGGTAAGTGGCACTAAGTACATTCACACTCTTATGCAATTATCAACCATTGATCTCCAGAAATTTCTTGATCTTGCCAAATTGAAACTCTGTACCCACTGAATGATAACTCCCTATTCCATCCTGCTCCCAGCCCACGGCAGCCAACTTCCTACTTTCTGTCTATGAATTTGCCTATTCTAGATACCTCCTATAAGTGGAATCATACAGTATTGGTAACTTTTGTGACTGGCTAATCTCATGTGGCATAGTGTCTCCAAGGTTCATCTAAGTTGCAACACGTGTCAGAATCTCCTTCTTTTTAAGGTTTAATAGTATTTCATTGTATGTATATAATATAGAGGCTTTTGACCAGTGTAGATCATCCTGAATTATCGAGTTGATCCTTAAATCCAATCAGAAGTGTCTTGCTGGGAGAGGAACAGATGGAGATTTGATGCACACAGAAGGCGGCGGTGTCTGGGCAAACCCATCACCTCAAATGCATCACACCACCAGGGGGAGCCATAGAGTTGTGCGATGCATCCACCCTAATCTTTGTACAACCTCCTGGGGGTAGGGGTAAGAAGTGGATAGAGAGGGTGAGAGGCTGGAGCCTCCAGTCAGCTTCCAAAGATGGGAGTGAGATGGAAAATAACGATAATGACATTAACAATAACAATAACGTTACTAATAACATTAAATCGTAACAGCTACTTCCTGTAACAGCAAAAACCAGAGTAGGGGGCTGTGAGAAACCCACCTTATGTACAGCGCCTCAGAGATTCCAGCTTCACATGTTTTGTGGTCTCCAAGAACGATAGACAGGAAGGAGTGGCTGTTCATTAGCCTTCACTGTGGCTGTGCCAGGCAGAACTTTGCCCTGGGAGGGACTATGACGTTCTGCTCTCTTAATAAAAAGGTACAAAGCTGGGCTCCAGAAATAGATTGAGGGGCCCTTTGGGTCTGCTCCACAGGCTGCCTCCTGCCCATAGGTGAGCAGTGGATGCTGCCATTCCTGACTGGAGAGACAGGGTTTCAGAAGAAATTCTCCAAGTTATGGGGGATCCCAGATGGGATGGGCCAGGTCTAGCTCTGGGGTCTACTTAAGGAAATGAGAGTGAGACTTTGAAGTTCAAGGCACCCTCCAAACCTGCACTCCTCTCCTGAAAGCAGAGTCCTCATGAGGGTCTCGTTGCATGAGACAGTCAGGGTCATGCCATGGGCTCTGAACGAAACCAGTTCTGCCATCTTCATCCTGATCGTTCAGACTAGGCATCACTGACCATGCACAGTCTAGATGGAGGAAGGGACATGTTTCTGCAGGGACTTGGCACGATGCTGTGTCTAAAAGGAATGCTCCGTGTTGGTGCAACCAAATAGATGCTCTCTATGGCTGTGGTTGCTGGTCTTCTCTCAGTATCCACCCCCTCTTTTTCCTTAGTAATAAGGACCTCAGACACGAGAGCCTAGCTAAGAAGGAGTCTGCATTCTACATTCTACACCTTCTTCTGAAGTTTTTTCTGAACAGCCCTATGAAGAGGAAACATTTCATATCCTGATTAAAAACAATTTATTTTTCTATTTAATTTTTGTGGGTACATAGTAGGTGTAGACCCCAAGATTCTTTTAAATTTATTTAAATTTTTTATTTCTTCACTTTTATTTTAGGTTCGGGGTACACGTGCAGGTTTGTTATATAGGTAAATTTGTGTCACGGAGGTTTGTTGTACAGATTATTTCATTACCCATGTGCTAAGCCTAGTACCCAATAGTTATTTTTTCTGCTCCTCTTCCTCCTGTTACTCTCCACCCTCAAGGAGGCCCCAGTGTCTGATGTTCCCCTCTATGTGTCCAAAGTGTTCTCATCTTTTAACTGCCACTTCTAAGTGAGAACATGCGGTATTGGTTTTCTGTTTCTGCATTAATTTTCTAAGGTAATGTCCCCATTTTACAGGTGTAGAAAGTGAAGCTTAGGGGAGATAGGCAACTTAACTGAGATCACATGGCAGGTAAGTGGCAGCATTAGGTTCAAACCAGGCAGTGTGACCAGGAATCCCCCCTCTTAACCAGAGTCTCTCCTCAAACAGCCTGTACAGCCTTTGACCCAGCAGTCCTCAGTAATTAGGGAGCAGTGCACAAGACCGTCCTCACTTCTAACTCCAGCTTCACACTCAAGGGTCCCCTGACCACCTTCAGTTTCAACAGTTCATGAGTAAGTCTCACTGAACTCACTGAAAGCTATTATTCTCATGTTATGTCTCATTACAGCAAAAGCATACAAATTAAAGTCAGCCAAGGGGAGAAGAGCATGGAGCAGGGTCCAGGGAATTCCAAATGTGTAGTTTCCAGTTGTCCCCTCCCAGTACAATCACAGAGAGCAGTAATCCCTCCTGACATGATGTGTGACAACATGCATAGAGCATCACCAACCAGGGACACTCACCTAAGCCCTGATGTCCAGGTTTTTATTGTGGCTTTGCCATGTAGATATAGATGGCTGTTAACATGGCTGATCTTAGCTTCAACTGCTCTAGAGATAGAGCTGATAACAATGACCCAAAGTCCTTACCATTAGTCATATTATTAGACTATTTGGTAGTCATATTATTAGATGAATATAACTATTTAGTCATATTATTATGAATATTAGTCATATTATTGGACAAGGCTCTAAGGTAAATAAAGACATTCCTATCAGGTGAGACATTCCAGGGGCTTAGAGTTCCCTCCCAGTAGCTGAGAGCAAAGGCCAGACCTCTATTTAAGTGGGGTTGAGCTCTTTCCTATGCAAGTTCACCTCTGGGATTAATCACAGATCTACAAATGGGACTAGGCAAAAGCTGTTCATGCTGCTGTGTATAAAAAAAGTGGGCCAGACGTGGTGGCTCACACCTGTAATCCCAGCACTTTGGGAGGCCAAGGTGGGTGGATCACGAGGTCAGGAGATTGAGACCATTCTGAACAATGTGGTGAAACCCCGTCTCTACTAAAACACAAAGAATTAGCCAGGCGTGGTGGTGTGTGCCTGTAGTCCCAGCTACTCGGGAGGCTGAGACAGGGGAATGGCTTGAACCTGGGAGGTGGAGGTTGAGTGAACCGAGATTGTGCCACTGCACTCCAGCCTGGTGACAGAGCAAGACTCCATCTCAAAAAAAAAAAAAAAAAAAGTGAACTCTAATATAAACTATGGGCTTTGGGTGCTAATATTGTGTCAATGTGAGCTCATCAAATGCAATGAATGTACCACTGTGGTGGGGCTGTTGATAATGGGGGTGGCTGTGCATACGGGAAGGCAGGTGATATATGCAAAACCTCTGTACCTTCTGCTGCATTTTGCTGTAAACCTAAAACTGCTCTAAAATATCGTGTTTTTTAATTGAAAGAACCTGGCCTGGCCCAGTGGCTCATGCCTGTAATCCCAACACTTGGGATGCCGAGGGGGATGGATTGCTTGAACCCAGGAGTTGAAGACCAGCCTGGCCAACATGGCGAAATCCCGTCTCTACTAAAAATACAAAAAATATTAGCCCGATATGATGGCACACGCCTGTAATCCCAGCTACTCTGGAGGCTAAGGCATGAGAATCACTTGAACTCAGGAGGCAGAGGTTGCAGTGAGCCTGGATCACACTACTGACCTCCATCCTGGAGGACAGAGTGAGACTCTGTCTCAAAAAAAAAAAAAACTGAAAGGACACAAAGAGGACTGGATGAATAACTCAACCCATATCTGATCCAGTGGAATACTACACAGCCATGAATAATGAACAGTGATGGTGCAAAGCCGTGCTTCTCCCATGGGAGTCCAGGACCTGAGGCAGAATGTGGGGAGTGCTTCAGGGGAGCTAAAGCCAGAAGATCCACTTTTTATATATTTCAGAGGCACCATTTACACTGTAATACTGGGGCAGGCCAATTAACTAACGTCAGTGGTAATGAATGCGTTATTTTCCTATTAAAACTAACATGTAGGTGTTTGGCTGTAGGCTGCAAATATTCATATGGGTTTTCAGGGCACAGAAGAAGACTTCAAAGATATTTTATAAACCAGTAGACATCCAGAGGTGCATATTCACCTTACTCTGACAAAACTTGGGTGTAACATTTGAAAAGCCCTAATAAAAACAAAAATTTAATGATATAATTCTGCTACAATAAAAGAGATTCATATGTGCGTGCGTATGCCAGCTATAACATACCCAAACTGAAAAGACACAGAAGACAGCTGGTTGTATCTCTGGGTGGTTTTAAAAAATGGTATTCATTAAATGACAATAAATAATTTTATATTTATTTTACATACTTATATAGTTATACATATAAAATGTATGTATAAATATGTAAATGTTAAATAATAATATTACATAAATATGTAAGTATGTAAATCAACAATTTTTATAACAAATGCAAATTCACTCCTTTTGTAATTTAAAAAGTAGGGTGTGTTATCAAAATGAAAGACAAACACATTCCCAAGTACAGTTAGAAAGACCTTGTCAATTGGGCATTTCTGAGTTGTTCTCTTTCTCTCTCTCTGTCTCTTTCTGTGTCTTTCCTCTGTGTCTCACTCTGCCTGCATCTTTTTTTTAGGTCCCTGTCTGTCTGTCTCTCTGTCAGGTTTCAAGGCGCCCACACCTCATTACTTCTGTGCACAACTCCCCTGTCCTGGATCCCTGTTTTTAGAAACAGCCTGACCCTCCAACAACAAAGTGTCAACCTAAATAACAAACAGAGAGAAGCTGTCTAAAAGAAAATGATATGTATTCAGGAATGGGGCATTGCAATGGGAATCTGGGTGCTATAGTAAACTACGTGCATATTCAGGGAGGTAAAAGAACACAAAGAGTTTTCAATGGAAAAATGAGGAGGACCCCATAAATGTTTTGAGATAATTATCCTAGGCTACAAGGATCCCTAACGAGGGTGACGTCAGTCCAAGTTTGGACAGGAGGTTGCTGTCCAAATACTTGTCACAGAAGTATTTTTTTGGTGGAAGGTTGCAACTATATAAGTATGTAAAATAAATATAAAATTATTTATTGTCATTTAATGAATACCATTTTTTTAAAACCACCCAGAGATACAACCAGCTGTTTTCTATGTATCTTTTCAGTTTGAGTATGTTATAGCTGGCATACGCACGCACATACACTTTTGTGCAAGGCTATGGTTTCTGCAGCGTCTTCTGTGAAAGTTTTTGTTGTCAGAGAGCCCTCACTTCATAGCCTTCCCCACTGTATTTCTCAGGGCTTTTTTGGCTTGTGAGAACTTTCACAAAAGGACCTGGTTATACACACACTGGTTCAGGTCTAGAAGAGGATTCCCTGCAGCCACTCACAATGCTCATGGGAGGAATATTTAGTGGCGTAGAGAAATAGTCCACGGTTGAGGAGGAAAGCAGCCAGTTGTAAAACAGCCCCAGGCAGTCTAAAAGTTGGGCCCTGCACCAGGCACGGTGGCTCACACCTGTAATCCCAGCACTTTGGGAGGCCGAGGTGGGCGGATCACGAGGTCAAGAGATCAAGACCATCCTGGTCAGCATGATGAAACCCCGTCTCTACTAAAAATACAAAAATTAGCTGGGTGTGGTGGCCTGTAGTCCCAGCTACTCAGGAGGCTGAGGCAGGTGAATCACTTGGACCCGGGAGATGAGGTTGCGGTGAGCCAAGATCATGCCATTGCACTCCAGCCTGGCGACAGAGCGAGACTCTGTGGGAAAAAAAAAAAAAAAAAAAAAAGCTGGGCCCTGCATAGGAAAACCAAACCAAATAGAAACAGGACATACAATTGAGGAGTTTGATGTGCCCATCTTTGAGGCACTTGGCTGTATTTTCTGGTTTTCCTTATTTTCCCAACAGTGAGCCTGTGTTTTTCTGTTTTTTCATGACCAGAGAAAAAAATGTAAATTAATATAAAAATAAGTATATAAATAATGAACTAAAGGCAACATAAAGCCATAAAGATAAGGTCGGGCTCTCAACAGCCGTCTTCCCCAGGCCCCACCCCTGCTGGTCAGAGTCCACTCTGGGGAGGAAAGGCTGCCCTGAAGGCTGGGAGATGAGACCGGCAGCCTCTGTGCCAGGAGACACAGGTCTGGGAGGGAGCAGAGGAGGTGGCTGTGTCTCTGGAGGGACCCCTCCTCCTGGAGGACCCCAGGCAGCTCATGGACCTTTCCAGACCCAGACGGAGCCTGTGGAGGAGGCTCTTCCTCGTGGGTAAGAGATGCTGGATGCTGGACAAGCTTCCTGGGACTGAGGGAAGAGCAGCTAGGAGCGAAGTGGCGGGGAGGGGGCTGGGACCATCCCCATCCTGGGGTACAGCAAGAAACTTCCAGAGCAGGGTTCAGGGAGAGGGGAAGGGGCAGGACCCTCAGCAGGACTTTCATGAGTTCACATGTGGGCACACTTTGCCCCTAGACACACCCCTGCACAGACCCACAGATGTGATGTTACACACACACACACGCACAATGCGCACACACACACACACACACACACACACACACACACACACACACACACACAGAGAAAACCTGTATTTCTATCCACATCCAGGAATCAGGAGCTTGGACCTTCACCCTCACCTCCTTGCACTCACCTCCCACTAGGTGCCCCAATCTGCCCTATCCCCTCCCCCAACTCTCAGGCCAGATTCCTTCCCAGCCCCTCACATTTGCCCGGGACCCTCTGTGCCCCCTACAAGCACAACTGTCCTGCTTTACCACGTGTATTGTCCTTGAACAGGTCCAGTGTGTCCATACGTGAGGCCTGGAGCCGGAGTCTCAGGCATCTCTGCCTCCTCCACATAGCCCAGGCTTGGGGTTCACAGGGCAGTGGACACCTGTCCATGTCATATGTGGTGACAGGCTCCCGCCTCCATTCACACCCACTCCAGTGAATTTAGATGCAAAATCAAGGACATGTGGACATTCTTGGGGGAGTATTTCTCACCCAGACAATCATTACTGAGCTCCCCCTGTGTCCAGCCTGTGCTCGGGGGTGCTGGGGACTCAGTGGTGACTGAGACAGGGCAGCCCTGCCCTCCTGGAGCCTACAGTCTAGGGAGAGATATAGATATGTGACCAGACTCTGAGGACCCCCAGAGGTCACGGCTGGGATAGGGGGAGCCCAGGAGGAGCTGGGGGAGCCCAGAGGGGACACCTGACCCAGGCTGGGGTGGAGGAGACATCCAAGCTGAGACCTGAGTGATGAATAGAAGTGAGTCAGCAAGGAGGGTGCAGATGGAGAGGAGGGAGAAGGAGTCCCTGCTGGGAATGGGGAACAGCGTGTGTGAAGCCTGGAGTTAGGAGAAGGTGTGGTGCACCAAGAGAGCTATGTAGAGGCCTGGGGCATAGAGCGTGGCAGTCATGTCTTCTGATAAATAACTACAGGAATAAATGAGTAAAAGGTGCATAGTGGGGACAGGATGAGGTTGGTGTGCTCCACAAGGAGGCTCGATGAGTCACAAACACCAGCTCTGGCTGAGAGTGTTTCATATGCCCACCTAAGAGTTTGGACTTTATCCTAAGAGCACTGGGGATCCATAGAAGGTGTTCGAGCAGAGGAGAACGGGTCACAACTTGGGCTTATTAACATTTACATAACTGTCATGTGAGGATGGATTGGAGGCTGTGTGGCTAGCGAGGAGGGCCTGGGAGAAGATAAGGGTAAAATGGACCAGGGCAGGGACTGAGGGGAGGCACAGGAGGGGACAAGCTGGGAACTCTACCAGGAGCCAGAAACTCTTGCCTGATTCACCAGCGTTTCTGGGAATCGTTCCCTGGATGGTGTCTTGTTTTCCTTGTCTTCTCAGCCAGTCTGAGTCTCTTTGTGAATTTCTCTGTGTCTTTTTTCCTTGTCTTCTTCAGCCAGTCTGCTGGCCTGTGGGATCTGCCAGGCCTCTGGCCAAATCTTCATCACCCAAACCCTGGGGATCAAGGGATATCGGACTGTCCTGGCCCTGGATAACGTCCCTGAGAATGTTCAGGAATACAGCTGGTACCGGGGTGCAAACGACAGCGTGGGAAACATGATTATCAGCTACAAACCGCCCAATGCCCAGCAGCCTGGGCCCATGTACACTGGCAGGGAGAGAGTGAACAGAGAAGGCAGCCTGTTGATCAGGCCGACTGCATTAAATGACACGGGAAACTACACTGTTCGGGTGGTTGCAGGCAATGAGACCCAAAGAGCAACCGGCTGGCTGGAGGTTCTAGGTGGGTTAGCAGGTGCTCTGTTTCCCAACCCCCAAGGAGAGCTAGATGTGACACATTTGAGAGAAGGACAGTATACAGAGCATGACACCGGGAGTGGAAATCATGGAGCCGCCCTGGAATCATGTGTACCATGGACAGCTCCTGGGGGATCTGAGGGCTAGTGGAGGAGAGGGCGGAGTTGGAAGGCAAGCAGTCCTGACAGTGGCTGCAAATACATACTGCATGACCCTGGCCCATTTGTGTTCCTTCTGTGTTCCTCAGTTTCCTCATCTGTAGAGTGGGGAGGAACCCACCATTGTGGTTTGTCGTAGCGTTGGAGGGAGTATTCGTAAAGTGAATGGGACTCAAATAATGGAGCAGTGTTGTGTAGCCAAATGCCACCTCTCACTCAGAGCCTCTCATGGCTCCTGGATGAGGGTCCTGGTTTGGGGGATCAGAAACAATGATTAGGCCACATGTTTATGCCAAGAGCTCACCATTATGGCAGCAGACAGCACGGCAGTGGCTCAGGCAAGGCCCACACCTCGGCAGCCTCATTGCCCTGTGCCTACTCCACTGCCCTTCTCAGCTCCCTTGCCAGGATGCCAGATCTTATCTTACAGCTCTTGGCTTCTCTCCAACATGCCCAGAAGTCCCCTGGAGAGGAGCAGAGCCTGGGGAAGCAGACCCCACTTGTAATTTTTTTCTCCTTCCTGCTTCACCCAGAGTTGGGAAGCAATCCGGGCATCTCCGTCAATGCCAAGGTCCTGGTGGAGAACATGGATTCCGTGGCTGCCGACTGCCACACAAATGTCACCAACATCACGTGGTATGTGAACGACGTGCCTACCTCTGGCAGTGACCGGATGACAATTTCCCTGGACAGAAAGACCCTCGTCATCCACAGGGTCAGCCGCTATGACAGAACACTTCAGTGTGTGATAGAGAGTTTCCCAGAGATCTTTCAGAGAAGTGAACGCATCTCTCTGACTGTGGCCTGTGAGTGGTCTGGGCTCCTGGGACTGAAGCCAGGGCTGTTCTCAGGGCTTTCTAGGGATAGGAATTGGTTAGGACATGCTGAGCTGGAGAGAGGGGGCATCCTGGGCCAGCCTGCAGCCAGCTCACTCTGGGTTGGAATCAGCTCAGGCTCTTGAGCCCTGTGAACTTGGGAGCTGCCCCTGCTACTCAGAACCGTGGTACACTCGAGTTTGAAATGGAGACGCCAGTCCCCACTTCTCAGATTAGAAATGGTCAGTGTGCTTTTGTTGAGGTCTGCTTTTGTGTAAAGAGGGGACTACTTAATACCATTGTTTCTTAAATTGATGTTCAATTATTAAGTTTTCAAGCCCCTTGAGCCTTCAAATTCTGCTCATTAATTTCTTTCTTCTTTTCTACTAAATTTAGTATAGTCACTGTCACTCTCTTTCACTGACACTGAACAGACTATGCTCCCTTAAACAGAGAGCTTAATTTAAAGACTCAATTATGCGTTCCATACATTCTTTTTTCTTTATAGCCCTTTAGTTGCCTAGCGGGGCAAGTTCACCACCCAGCAAGACCTCCACAAATTCTCAGACAGCTTTTGGAAATCGAATATGCTGAACTTAGAAATACATTAACACTTAGATTTTTTTTCCCAATATTCCAGGACTGCTCACAGAGTTTAATAAACTCTTCCACATCTTCCAGCTGAAAAACATAATCACACATCTAAAATCACTTTCACGTCTCCTGGAACTACTCCAGCGGTCTGTCAGATTTCCTAAAGCACAGGCTATGGCACCCGTCCTGTGGAAGCTGGGGTTGAGGGGTGAACAATTTCTGACCTCCATACAGCTGTTTACAGGTCAGAGGCTTGGAACCAAGACCCAGGATCCAGAGGTTGCAGCTGCTCAGGGTGGTTGCTCCTGGGCCCTGAGACTGGCTCAATCCTTCTGTGTCAGTTGGAGTCATAAAGTCCTAATCTTCTCCTCCAAGCCTCATTGTTTTCCATCTATAAAATGGATCAATGGTGGAACCAGTCACATGGGTTGTTCTGGGAATTCAACAAATGTGGGGACAGGCACAGAGCTTAGAACAGTGCCTGGCACACAGTAGGCCCCATGTGTTGGCTTTTACTCCACCAATTTTATTACAATGTAAATGGCACCATGGGCCTGGCCTCTAGTAGTTCCTTAATCATAGAAGATGCTCTTATGGTTATTGTTGTTGACACAGCTGCCTTGCTGGGGGCAGGTCTATGGGTTAGCCCGAGGTGCACAGTGGGGAACCTCCTGGCTGGGGGAGGACTTCATGAGACGGGACGCCGAGGGGTCAGAAACATAGCCTGGGCCTCCCACCCTGCCTGTACAGATGGGCCCGACTATGTGCTGCTGAGGAGCAATCCTGATGATTTCAACGGCATTGTGACAGCTGAGATCGGCTCCCAAGTGGAAATGGAGTGTATCTGCTATTCTTTCCCGGATCTCAGTACCACTGGATCCACAACAGCTCCCTTCTGAACTTCTCAGATGCAAAGATGAACCTCTCGAGTCTTGCCTGGGAGCAGATGGGCCGTTACCGATGCATTGTGGAGAACCCCGTGACAGAACTGATCATGTACACGGACGTCAGGATCCAGGCCCCCCGTGAGTGCAGCAGCTCCCCATCCAGGTTCACACTCTGCACATCTCCCTGCCTCCATGCCCTGCTAGGCAGTGCCCACCCTCAGGAGTGCCATCTCCACCCTGCCATGACATGCTCACAACTTCTGGGTGAAATCTCCCAGTTCTCTGAGGTCTGGGTCCAAAGCTGCCTCCTCTGTGAATCCTCTGGAGTCCTCAGATCAGAGTCAGGGTGACTCCCAGGGGGATAAGAGTAGCAGACATTGGCTGAGCACTTACTACGTGCCCGCCTTTGTTCTAACCTGTGTGACCCTCACCATTTCTCTATGGAGTAAGTGAATGTGATTAGCATCACCTCCATTTTACAGGTGAGAAAACTGAGCCCCATGGAGTTTGAGTGCTTATTCAAGGCTCTATTGCTCCATAACCCATGGAAGAGGTGGAATTCAAGCCCAGGCAGGCACAGCCTATGCCCTCAACTGCTCCTCTCAGCTGCTCCAAGATGAGGAATTAGAAAGACGCAGGGACAGGATGGGTGGAGGGGGAGTAGAGATTTGGCACGGCCATGGCATCAGAAACTTGGCTTGGGAGTGAAATAAATGGGGAAAGCATCTTCTCAGCAACCATGTGTCCAATCTTCTGCATCAAGGAGATAGAGTGACATGCTCAGGGAGAGAGCAGAGGAGTGCGGCAGGTAAACGCAGGGGCTCTGCAGCCCAAGGTTCTGGGTCCAAATCCGCACTCTTCTGCTGCCTGTCTCCATGAACCCGGGACAAGCAGCTCCATCATTCTGAGACTCAGTTTCCTCAACTGTAATGAAAGGATAAGAATCCCTGCAGGAAAAGGGTGCTGTGAGAATAAAATGAAACTGTGCAAGAAAGTACAGGAGACGTTACAGGATGTGGTCTGCAGACTTTACTTCAGCCACACTACTTCCTAAGCACCTACTATGCACCAGACACGATGTGTGCATGCAGCCCTCTGAGTCATTGATTCATGTTTTTCTCTTCCCCTGGACTACAAGCTTCAGGAGGGCAGAAGCTGGGCAAGCATTTTTTTTTTTTTAACAGTCTTGCTCTGTCACCCAAGCTGGAGTGCAGTGGTGCAGTCTCGGCTCACTGCAACCTCCACCTCCTGGGCTCAAGTGATTCTCCTGCCTCAGCCTCTTGAGTAGCTGGGATTACAGGCACATGCCACTGTGCCCAGCTAATTTTTGTATTTTTACAAAATAGAGTAGAGATGGGGTTTCAACATGTTGCCTAGGCTGGTCTTGAACTCTTGACTTCAGGTGATCCACCCTGGGCGAGCTTTCTGTTTTCCATTTGTCCTCAGTGCTTGGTACAGTGTGTAGCACATAGCTGGTGCTCAGTGAACATTTATGCAATGAGTTAATGACCCTGTGTCACACACCCCTCTTTGGTCACTGTCTCTCTCCTTATGAGGGTTTTTTCTTCTCTATTCACTTATGGTTGCTTGCAGTGTGAGACATCTCTTTGCCTAATTGTCCACTGTCCACTTCCCAGCTAGAATGTCAGGCCCATGGGTGCAGGGAGTTTGTTTTGCTGGCTGCTGAATCCCTCATACTTGGAACAGTGCTTTGCTGATAATAGATGTTGACAAATATTTGAAGAACGGATATGTGGGTGGGTGAAGAGATGAGTGAATGCATGAATGGGTCAATCGTGGTCCTGACCCCCAGGTGTCCTCTCCCTCCAGGGATCTTACCTGTTGCCCACAGAGATTTCTCCATCTCGGGATCCACAGTGATGTTCCTCATCATGCTGACAGTGCTGGGTGGTGTCTACCTCTGTGGAGTCCTGATCCATGCTCTGATCAACCACTACTCAATCAGGTGCCCTCATTGCTCTGGGACAAGGGTGGGATGTTGCCTGGGGGCTGGGACTCAGGAGCCAGCCCTCCCTCCAAAGGGGAAGCAGCGCCAAAGGGAAAGGGATAAGTCAGGAACTGGGTTGTCAGGGATCATCTGGGGCAGACAGATCAGCCCCCAGGACCTGAAGCTGATGGGAGCAAGAGATGGTTTAGAGCCAGCCATGGTTCTAAATAGCTGTGGGGTTTCTTCTAGCAACTTCCCTTCTTTTTGTGTTTAAAAGGGATATTAAGGTTTACCTAGAGGGACAGGTAAAAAAATGAGACGTGTACATGTCAATTCCTGGTAGATAGTCATCCTTTGCTACCAAGTGAAGTTGGAGAAACAGGTATCAGCGGTCAACTATGCAGGGAGAAGATATTGGGCGGTGGGATGGTTAAGGTCTGGGTTCAAACCCCAGCTCTGCTACCTGTAGGCTAGGTTACCTTGGGTAGGTCACTTCTCCTTATAGCTCATCCTCAGCCCAGCTGAAGAATGCAAGGAGCAACTCCTGCCTGAAGGGTGATGTGGGGATTAGAGACACATCTTGGAGGAAAAGGGGACTTGCAGCATTCTCAGCATAGAGTAGACCACAGTTTCTCAACATCAGCACTATCAGCATTGGGACCATAATTCTCTGATGGGGAAGAGGAGGTAGTAAGGCTGTCCTGTGCATTGTGGGACGTTTAGCAGCATAACTGGCCTTTTTCCGTTAGATGCTAGTAGTAACAACCACCACCACCCCAGTTCAGAAAACCAAAAATGTCTCTAGACTCTACGAAGATCACATGGAAGGGAATTTTGCCATGGTTGAGAGTCAGTGGAGTAGATGTTAGAAAGTGCAGTGATGCTTGGGAGGATGGTGATGTTAAGGATGGAGATAATGGTACCAATGGTGATTGTGGTGATTATAGTGGGAATGGCAATGATGATGGAGACCAATAGTGGAAATGGCATTATTGTAATGGTGATGATGGTGATGATAGTAATGGTGGTGATGGTGATGGTGGTGATGATGATGATGATGATGACAAAGATGATGCTAGTGTTGCTAGTGATGGTGGTGACATTGGTAGTGATGGTGATGATGACAATGGTGATGATGATGGCCATAATGGTGGCAATAGTATTATGATGATGATGATGGTGATGGTGGTGCTAATGATGGCGGTAACAAATGCAGTGCTGATGGTGATGATTATGATGAAGCACAATGCCTATATTTTTCTGTGAGCTCTGGGGTGACAGGCAGGCCTCTGAGCCTTAAAAACAATCCTAGACCAAGGGTGCAGCTGGGTCAGCAGGTTGCATCATTGTGCCCAGGAGGAAGCTGTTTCTTAGGGGATTTTTCCAGAGTCAGGGAATGCATCTCCTTCCTACTAAAACTGTAGTAGGAGCATCAGATGGAACTACTTGAGCCCCCTGGTCTAGGAAGGAGAGCCCTCATCTCTTGGGGCCAGTCTCCTTCACCTGAGATCAACATGCCTAGTGACAGCTCAATCCTCAAGGACTCTCACATATGTCTAGGTGTCCTGCAGAACAAAACTTTTGTTTATTGAGCTAATTTTCTTTTTTCTTTTCTTTTTTTTTTTTTAGACGGAGTCTCGCTCTGTCGCCCAGGCTGGAGTGCAGTGGTGCGATCTCAGCTCACTGCAAGCCTCCCGGGTTCATGCCATTCTCCTGCCTCAGCCTCCCGAGTAGCCGGGACTACAGGCGCCCGCCACCACGCCCAGCTAATTTTTTTGTATTTTTTTTAGTAGAGACGGGGTTTCACCATGTTAGCCAGGATGGTCTCGATCTCCTGACCTCGTGATCCGTCCACCTCAGCCTCCCAAAGTGCTGGGATTACAGGCATGAGCCACCGCACCCGGCCTTATTGAGCTAATTTTTATCTAAAATTTTAAACTAAATGAAAATGTAATTGAAGCATAAACTGTGAGATCAAAATTATATTGAAAGTTCATCTAATTGAAAGATTAAACATTAAGTAAGATTTAGTGCCTGTTTCATCTAATATTAAACTGAATTTAAACTGTGAAGAAATGGCCAGGCATGGTGGCTCATGCCTGTAATCCCAACACTTTGGGAGGCTGAGGCAAACAGGTTACTTGAGCCCAGGAGTTCGAGACTAGCCTGGGCAACATGGTGAAACCTCATCTCTACAAAAAATACAAAAGTTAGCCTGGAGTGGTGGAGTGCTTCTGGAGTTCCAGCTACTCAGGAGGCTCAGGTGGGAGGATCTCTTGAGCCTGAGCGGCAGAGGCTCAGTGAGCCGAGATCGTGCCACTGCCTTCTAGCCTGGGCAACAGACACCCTGTATAAAAAATAAATAAATAGGCCAGCCGCGGTGGCTCAAGCCTGTAATCCTAGAACATTAGGAGGCTGAGGCGGGCGGATCACCAGGTCAGGAGTTCGAGACCAGTCTAGCCAACATAGTGAAATCCCGTCTCTACTAAAAATGAAAAAAATTAGCCAAGCGTGGCGGTTGTCACCTGTAATCCCACTTACTCGGGAGGCTGAGACAGGAGAATCACTTGAGCCTGGGAGGGGCAGGTTGCAGTGAGTTGAGATCACACCATTGCACTCCAGCCGGGGGGACAGTGTGAGACTCCGTCTCAAAAATAAATAAGTAAATAATCTGTGAAGAAAAGGCCTGTAACATGAATTAACCAATATGGTAGCCACTAGTCATATGTGACTAAGTTTAAAATGAATTAAAATTAAATAAGTAAAAAATCCAGCTCCTCAGTCACACCAGCTTGTGGCTATGAGTATTGGACAGTGCCAATATAGACCATTTCGTCATTGCCAAAAGTTCTACTGGACAGCACTGCTGTAAATCAATTATGTAGAATGTTCTTAAAGAGTAAAAACAAAACCAAACAAAACCAGAAAAAGTAGAAAGAGACAACCCTCCTCTGTCCCTCACCCCAACTCCAGGAACTATGCTGCATGGGAAGAGAAGAGAGCTCGAGATGGAAACAGAATTCTCATATTCAGGAAAGAGCAGAGAAAAGGGGATTGCAAAAGCAGATGGAGAGAGTGGCCATGACATAGTGCGAAGGGGCTCAGGTCAAGGGCAGAAACAGAATAATATGATGGTATTAATAATAACCTTTGAGATTTTATGACGTGCTTATTGTGTACCAACCCTTCTTCCAACGTATTTACTAGTAAGAGCTTACTTTATCCCCATAGGAGATATCCCTGTGAGGTTGGGACCAGTATTAGTTCCATTTTACACATGGCAAGTAAAGCACAGACAGGCTGACTCCCTGCTATCTCAGTGTATGGTCAATGTTGCAGGCTCCTTTGCTAAGGGACCATGTAATAATCATAAATAGGCTCAATATCTAAATACTAGACCTCGCCTGGGAGGTCAGCGAGGTCTTGGAAATGCAGGGTTGTTGGCTAGTCTTCAAGAGAGGTCTCAAGACAAAAGGTCTCAGAGAATTCAGCTGAGAAGGGGTGGGCCCCTGCATTAGGGTGGGCTCCTCCCTGGGGGCAGGCCCCTCCTGGACCTGGAAGCACATTCTTCAGAAGGGCTGCAGAAGGTGCCAGAGTTTGGAGTGGGGCAGGGAACTCATGTGGACAGGGCTCCAGGGTCCCTCCTCATTCCCCTAAGAGCAGGGCCATTTCTGTTTTACAGAATGGACTCCCTCCAGGGGTGCATTTTTGCTTTAGTGGGCCCTCCTCTAGAAAAATATTAAAAATTATATTTTACAACTCTGTTGATATAAACATGTATAAAATATAGGGTGGGTTGTATTCAGTTTTTTTCTTCTGATTTTAGAAGAAATTGAAACATTTTTGTGAGCCCTAAAAGTATAATGGGCCTTAGTGCCTCTGTCCATAATGATCCTGCTTCCACTTGAATTTCTTCAGATGAAAAGTTTCCAGGGGTTTCTATCCTTGTGTTCAAAGCCATTGATGGAGACTGAATGAAGGACAAATGAATGAGTCACTGAGTTGACTTAATGGAGACATCCAAAGTTTCACTTTGGATGATGAGGTTGATATTAAGTCAACCTCAGTGCCTCACTCATTTCTCTCTCATTCAGTTTCTCGGTCCCCCCACATTTCACCAAGCTCCTGGCTTTATTCTTGGACCTCTGATGAACAAAAGATGAACAAACTGCTTTCCCTGCCCTCAGTAATGTCACAGCTACCACGATCCAGCCCCCTCCTTTCAGCTCCCCTTCTCCCTCCCCCAAAGATCACCCTGGAGTTACTCATATTTTAATCATGATTGGATCTGGATACCACCCAAAAGGCACAGGAGTGGCATTTCCTAGAATAAATGGTGGGGCAAGAGGGAGCTGAGGAGACACACAGCATACGTGTATGCATTTTCACTAAATTGTCTAAAGACTTTAGAAGATACATCTTAAATTATCTTAGTATTTAGATACTGAGCCTATTTATGATATATGGTCCCTTCACCAAGGAGCCTACAATTTCGACCATACAGTGAGATAGCAGGCAATCGGCCTGACTGTGCTTTACTTGCCATGTGTAAAATGGGACTAACACTGGTCCAAACCTCACAGGGATATCTCCTATGGGGATAAAGTAAGCTCTTAGTAGTAAATACCTTGGAACAAGGGTTGGTACACAGTAAGCACTTCATAAAATCTCAGATATTATTATTAATGCCATCATATTATTCAATGTGCAATTCTAAACTGATTGTGATAAGCTCAAGAAAGTTCAAGGGTATTTCAGAGTGTATCTGAATCATCTCATCTTCCACCACCTGGAAGAACCCCCCTGGCCTGGCAGAACCACCTCCATGCCACTGTCCCATTCCTTTCAAAGGCGCCACGGTCTCTATGGTCTGAGGCCTCCCGTCTGATGTGAGAGCAGGGGTCTGGAATCGGAGAAGCCAGGCTGGGACTATTGGCATCTGTTATGTTCTGGCTGTGTGACCTGGAGCAAGTAACATCACCTCTCTGTACCCTCATTTCTTCATCTGCAAATGGGTTAAAGTATCTGTCTTGCTTGGCTGTTGGGAGGGTTAAAGATAACCCTGTCATAAGCTATAGTGCCTGGCATATAATTGGTGTGAAGTAAATTACTATTATTACCTCCATCATTGTTGTGATCACTCGTAATTAGGCCAGCAGTGCCAACTCCTTCCTCAGCTTCACCCGGCCTCTTTCCCCCCCACACAATGGTATCTTCCTCCAGTGTTCTCGGAAATCTTTAAAAGTATGGAGATGTTGAGGACTCTCGGTGCAGAGGTGAAGCCCTCAGACCATCTCCTCCATAGGGTCCCATGTGAGGAGGACTTGGGCTTGGACTTGGTGGGAAGTTGGGCCCCTTCACCTCTCTCTACCCAGGACTCTCCCATGTTTCTTAGGGACCTGAGATGTGGCTTCTTCCCTGATTTCTCCCCATAGGACAAATCGCGCTCCATGAGTGTCCACCTCAGACCTGAGGACAAGACCAGAAGGGCAAGCAGGTGAGGAGTGGGTGATGGAGAAGGGCTGGGGGTCCCCATAGGGCCAGCGAGGCTGAAAAGGGTCTAGGGTCTCTTTGGAGGGTACTGGCAAGAGAGGGACCCAGCCCAGTCAACGGAAGCCTGGAGATGGAGGCTCCAGTAGGAGGTCTACAGACCCCACCCGGGACCTGAAGATGATGTCGTGGGTAGCGTGGCCATTGGGCGCTTCATCTGCCAGTCAGAGCTGGCCAATGGGGTGCAGGTCGGGGCAGGCCATGCGCAAAGCTGGGCTCTAATTCCAAGCGCCTCCTCCCTCAGCTCCTGCTCTTCCAGCTTCTCAGATTTCTTCACCCATGGAATCAACAGCGATGCTGTAAACTTATGGCCAAGGGGTGCCAATCAGTGGTTGTTTCACTCAGTGCCGGATGAGAGAGGAGACCTCAGAATCAGGCAGGGATTAAATTCCAGCCCTGCCCTGAGTACCTGAGCGACCTGAGCGACCTGAACGCAGCCCCAGTGAGGCTCCCTCACCTGGATGCACAGTGGAACTATCAAGTCAGCATGATTAGCACATCCGTCAGCTCAAATATTTAATTTTTTTTTTTTTTTTTTGGTGACAACATTCAAACTCCTGTCTTTTAGCCATTTTGAAATATTTAATACATTATTCTGTTATTTGGAACAACACGGATGAACCTAGAGAACGTTATGTTGAGTGAAATAAGCCAGGTACAGAGAGACAAACACTCTACGATCTCATTAAATTTGGAACCTAAAAGAGTCGACCTCAGAGAAGTAGAGAAGAGAATGGTGGGTACCAGAGGCCGGGGTGGGGAGTGTGGACCGATTGGATGGAGAAAGGGAGAGTTTGGTCATCAGGCACCCATTTTCAGTTAGACAGGAGGAACAAGCTCTGATGTCCTGTTGCACAGCATGGAGGGCTGTTAATTCTACAGCAATCAGCCTCGGGCTTCTTTGCTGGAGGGGTTGTGAACCCTCAAACAAGCCTGAGTCTCTGCAGTTTCTCACTTGGGGATGTTGATCTCGGAGTACTCACAGCCGATGGCCTCCTGCTCCTGTGGGTACTGAGACCTCACTTTGTGGAAGCTGAGGGATGCATACCGGATCTCTCCTTCCTCTGGGGAGGGGGTGGCCAGGGCTGGCGGAGCATGGTGTAGGGGGCTGCCATCTGCCGGGGATTCAATCAGGGGTCCCTGAATGGAGGAAGAGAAGGGAGTCAGAGCAGACAAGTGGGGCCAGCATGCACCAGAGAGCATCCAGGAAGGAGGCCCAGGAGTTCCTTCCTCCATTCATCCCATGTGCACTTTGTTGAAATCTCTTTAATACGTTCCGCTAATGTTTAATACTCAATTATCACCTTATTTGGTGTTTACTAATCTCATTAACTTCCAACAACAATTGCATAGTAAGATATTATTACTGTCTCCATTTTATAAATTTGAAAACTGAGGTAGAAATGGTTAAATACCCTGTGCAAACTCCCTCTTATACCAGGACCCAATCCAGTCAGTTCCTTCTGACCCCAAAGCCTGGAGTCCTGCTGAGGCCTCCTGTGAGTGAGTTCCTGAGCTGGGTGCTGGATGGACTGTGGTGGACATGGTAGGCATGGGCTCGGACCTCCTGCATCTCACTCTTTAACTGAAAGAGATGGCAATAAATGACTGCCAAACAAATGAATATCTGTGTGTGAATTATGATAAGACGGGCAGGAAGAAGGCAAGTGAGAGAGAATTCAGGGCCTTGATTCAGATGTGGCACCTGCCCTTGAGAAGCTCACAGTTTGGTGGTGTGGGGAAGACAAGTCAGTAAAATAAATTATATCCCTCTTATAGGAAGAATAATGACCCCTCCAAAATGTCCATGCCCTAATCCCCTGGAACCTGTGGATCTGTTACCTTACATGGCTAAAGGGACTTTACAGATGGAATTAGGTTAAGGATATTGAGATGGGGAAGTTATCCTGGATTACTTGGGTGGACCCACTGGAATCACAGGGGTCCTTACAAGCAGTGAAAGGAGGAGGGCATAGAGAGATTGGAAGACGCCAGGCTGCTTGCCTTGCAGACAGAGGGAGGGTCCTGAAGCAAGGAATGAAGGTGCCTCTAGAAGCTGGAAAAGGTGAGAAAGCGCATCCTCCCCTGGATCTTCCAGAAGGAACCGGCCCTGCCTGCCAGTGCCTTGATTTTAGCCCAGTGACACCCATTTTGGGCTTGTGACCTTCAGAACTTTAATCCATGTGTGTTGTTGGAAGCCAGGAAATGCGTGGTAATTTGTCACAGCAGCCACAGGAAACTAATACAGACTCACAGGGTGGAGAGTGACAGAGGCTGCCTGGGAGGCTCCTCCTTCATCTCCGAGCCTCCCTGCTACTCCCCTGCACAGCAGACGCTCCATGGAACTGTTTGTGATTTCACTCCCTCATTCTGTCTTGATTACTCAAATGAACATTCACACACACGCACTACATCTCAGCACTGCTATTATCAAGGTCACCGTGACCACTGCTTGGCTGAGTCCAAATGTCCGTCTTGCAGTCTTTTCCTTCCTGGACTTTGCAACAGCAGAGGACCCAGCTGCTCACCTTCCCTACACAGAAGCCCTTCTTGACTTAACTACAGGACATCGTGCTTTCTGGCTCCATCTCACCTTCTTGGCAGCCCTTTTGCCAGATGCTCCACGTCTCCCTGACCCTAAATATCAGAGCAGCCCTGAGCTCTTCTTTACTTTTGCTTTGCGATCTCATCCACTGTGTTGTCTTCATGCCATCAATAGGCTGACAACTTCCAAATTTACACCCAGCCCTCTCCCCTCTGCTGACTATAGTCCTTGATCCAATAGTATACTTCAAACCCACACATTCTTGTCGAAAGGCACAAAAATTGCAACCTATTCTATCTGAACTCCTCCTTTTTTCCCCCAGATCTCTTTTTTTGCACAATCTTTTCTGCCTCAATGACTGACACCTCCATTCTACCCATGGCTTGGGGCAAAAATCTGGAAGTCTTCTTGCTCCCTCTCTGTCATTCACATTGTACACCCAATCTATTGGCAATTCTCATAAGTCTAACTTCAGAATTTACCCAGAAGACAGCCATGTCCACCACCGCTGCCATCCTGGTTCCAGCCAGCACCACTTCCTGCCTGGGATGTTCACCAGCCTCCTCTCTATCTTCTCTGCTCTGTCTTTCCTCTACCACACACAGTCTCTTCCGCACACAATGGCCAGAGGGATCCCATGAAAATGAAAGTTGATCATGGTCTTTTGCACAAAACTCTACAAATGCTCACAGTGCCCTGTGCAGCCAGACACGATTCACACACAGGCTCAACTTCTCCAAACTCATTTCCTGTTCTTGGCCCTGCTTCCCTATGTCTAATCACACAGATGTCCTTGTGGACCCTCTCACTGGTCCCTCCTGTGCTTGAGCCTCACCCTGTTCTTCCCTCTGTCTGGAATGCTCTTCAATCTCACAGTCAGTGTCAGATCTGAGCCTCCTTTATTCCTGTGCTCAAACATCACTAACAGAAACACAAGTCGTCCTACAGAATGGTAGAAAATATTTTCAAGCCATACATCGGAAAAAAGTTTTAATATCCAGAATATATAAAAAAAACCTCTTAGAACTCAACAACAGAGAAACAACGCAGTTTCAAAAATAGGCTTAAACTCTGATAGACTTTATCTAAAGGTGATATACAAATCAAAAGAAGCATATGAAAACATCACTAATTATTAGAAAATGCAAATCAAAGCCTTAATGAGATATCACCTCACACGCATTAGGATGGCCACTGTCAAAAACAAAAGAAAACCAAAAAGTAACAAGCGTTGGTGAGGATGTGGAGAAATGGAAACCGTTGTGTGACATTTGTGGGAATGTAAAATAGTGAAGCCACTGTGGAAAACAGTATGGCAGTTCCTTAAGATATTAAAAAACAGAATAATCATAGAGTCCAGAAACCCTACTTGTGGATATACACCCAAAAGAATGAAAAGCAGGATATTGAAAAGATATTTGCATGCCCGTGCTCATGGCAGCATTATGCACAATAACCAAGAGGTGGAAGCAAGCCAAGTGTACATCAACAGATAAATGGATAAAGAAAATGCAGTAAACATACACACAATGCAGTATTAATTACCCTTTAAAAAGAAGGAAATCTTGTCACACCTTACAATGTGGGTGAACCTTGAGGATATACGTTAAGTAAATCGTCCAGTCACAAGATGAGCAATACTGTATGATTTCACTTATATGAGGTATCTAGAGTAGTCAAATTCATAGGAAAATAAAGTAAATTTGGTGGTTTCCAGTGGCTGCAGGAGGATGAAGAGGGTGGGAGGGAAAGGGCAGAGTTATTGTTCAACGAATGTGGAGTTTCAGTTTTGCAAGATAAAGAGTTCTAGAGATCTAGCACAACCATAAACTTAATAAAGTTTAGGTGGTAAATTTTATGTTATGTGTTATTTTCCACCGTAGATGGTTGGATGGATGGATGGATGGATGGATGGATGGATGGATGGATGGATGGACTGGTGAGTGGATGGATGGATGGATGAATGGATGGATGAATAAACAAAAATAAACCCACAAGCCTTCTCCTTGGAACTTCCTATTTCTTCTACATTGCATTTTCCCTAAAGTATATATCTATCTTTATATTATATTCATTTGTGTTTTATTAGTTTTGATTGGTTGATTGGTTTGGCCATATCCCTCTGTATAGAATTAAACTTCGATGAGCCCAAGGTTTTTAAATGTTTTCCACAGATGGGTCGCTGGCACCTATAGTACTCTTCTCGTAGGAGATGCTCTGTAACTTTTCCTGAATGAATTAATGAATGAAGGGATGGATGTTACTCTGCTACTTGAAACCTTCCACAGGCTTCCAGTCACATTCAATACAATCAATAAATGATGAGTGTGATATTTATATCAGAGCATGAAGGATGAATAGGAATCAGGGAGTGCGGAGAAAAAAGCATCTGAAGAGGAGGAACAGCCAATGTGAAGACGTAGAGACACAAATAACCTTGTTGGTGATGACACTGGAGTCCAGCGTTGATGGAGCATGGAGCAGAGGCAGGAGTGGCTGGAGGCGGGGCTGGGATTGAGGCAAAGCCAGGGAGGCCCTTACCCAGAGCACAAAATTAAAAGGGTGCCCCAAATCTCAGCAATGAAGATGAATACAATTTTAACACAATATTTAAAAAATCAAAATTAATATAAAAAGTCCATGGAAAGGCTGGGCACGGTGGCTCACACCTATAATCCCAGCACTTTGGGAGGCCGAGGCGGGTGGATCACCTGAGGTCGGGAGTTTGAGACCAGCCTGACCAACATGGAGAAACTTCATCTCTACTAAAAATACAAAATTAGCCGGGCGTGGTGGCTCATGTCTGTAATCCCAGCTTCTCGAGAGGCTGAGGCAGAATTACTTGAACCCGGGAGGTGGAGGTTGTGGTGAGCTGAGATTGCACCATTGCACTTCAGCCTGGGCAACAAGATCAAAACTCTGTCTCAAAATAAATAAATAAATAAATAAATAAATACAAAAAATTCACGGAGAACAAAGATTTAAATAAACCCAGATTAGTGACAGTGCTCTGCTGAGCCAAATGGAACTTGAAGCAAAAGCTATTCAACATGCAGAGGAACCAGACAGTGATGGCTGCGGAATGGTCCCTCCAGGCCGGGAAGGGGAGGCAAGAGGCAGGGAGGTGAGGAGGTCCCAGACGGAGATCCAGAGGCTTCAGCAGTGAGACGGGTCAGGATGGGATGGGGAGGGCAATGAAAGCTGTTCTTAGGAGGAAAAAGTGGACAGGACGTGATTTTTCAGCTGTAGGGGAAGAAAGGAAGGACAGAGAGGAGGTAATCCCCTTCCATGCCTGGCCTGGGAGAAAGCAGGGGAGAAGGGCTGTGATTCAATGCTCACTGACCTGAGAGGCTGAGCCCCTGACGGTGTTTGCCTCCTCCATGCCTGTATCTCCCACGCCCGCTGCTGGCCTTGCCGATTGCTTCCTGCAGGACCTCACTCTGAGTGAAGAGACCAGAGAGCCTTTCAGTGTGGTCAGATTGGGGTGCAGTGGGCAGACCAACCCCTGCCCTGTATTTCCTATTGGGGAGCTGGAGGGGTAACTGAGGTGGGAGGAGGGTGGTCCAGTCCCAGAGACCCCAATGTCGAAAACAGAGGCTATTTTCTCCTGGGCAGTGGTGTCTGAGGTTTGCCACAGACATGGAGCCCCACAAACAAGGGCGCTCGTGAAATTCTCACCATGCAGCCATGACCTCATTCTGGACCTTGCTTCAAGCTCTTGACCCATCCAGGTCCTTCCAGCTCTGGCTTCAGGGATTCTGTTCCCAGCCTGCCCTCCCCCAAGGCTCTTCCTCCCCAGGGTCAGTGCTCACACAACGAAGATGACGCAGAAGGACAGGAAGACCAGGGCTGTGGCTCCAGCTCCCCCGACCGCCCCTAGCGTCACTCCTGATATAGGCCTCATTTTGCCTGAGGATGGATTGGAGTTGTTTTGGGGTTTACCCTCCAAGAACTGGGCCTCTTCTCCTCCCACTCCCTGTAGGGCCCCAGACTTGGGTACCCCAGTTCCGCTTCCTGGACACAAAGAACAAGGACGGGAGGGGACTTCTCCTGAGGTCACTGAGGCGTGAGAGTGCTGGGTGCAGTCTGCCTTTATTTAAAATTTTGATTAGTGTTCACCATGGAATTATTTTACAATAATTTTTAATTTTCAAAAAGATAATCACATAGCAATATTATTTCTCTTGCTTGCTGAGTTGTTTTATTTTTGGTTCTTAAACTGTGTGCCCAAAGTGAGTGCCTCACTTACCTCACACTAGTCCAGGCACTGGAAAGCAAGGCCCTTGTCTCCCCAAACACACTTGTCCAGGCCCCAGCTCCTCCCCTCCAAGATCAACTCCTCTCCTCTCCCCACCCCGCACTCACTGCTTGGCAGGAAGAGGACTGTGATGCTGTGGGTGGCAGGGAAATTCCAGGTCTCCCAGCTGGACCCTGAGGGTGGGACAGGTGTGTTCTCCTCCTCCAGCCCCTCCCCTACCCACCTGTGTACTCGTTTTGCAGGGAGAGGCTCAGGGAAATGTGCTGGGAGCCTAGAGGGTTCTGAGCTCGGCAGGTGAATTCCCCTTCATCCTTCACATGCACTCGAGGCAGCTCCAGCACCCCAAGGTTCGAGGACTGTGAGGGGCTCAGGGTCAGGCTTCCCCAGGTCCAGCTCAGCCTGGCAGGGGGATTGCTGTCGACAGCACAGACGAGGTGCAGAGACTGGCCCTCCAGGACTGAAAAGGCTGAGCCATTCCTCAAGGTTGTGGATGCTGTAGAGAAAGAGACAGAGGGGCAGAGGGAGACAAAGTGATCGAGGCAGGGAGGAAGGATACAGAAAGAGACTGGTGAATGGAACAGACACTGATACATGCTGAAGTGTAGGGACATATGCACGTTCACCACTCACTGTTGGGGATGTAAACTTGTCCATCTTTAATTAGAACAATTTCACTGTATCTTTCAAAATCAGAAAGATATATGACACTGCTATATTTTGCTTTTAGGACTTTATTCCATACACTTAGATATTCCTTGTGGGAGTAGATACAACGTTATTCCTTGCAGGTTCGTGCTGTAGGATAAAATTAGTGCCATGATCTTCCATTAGGAGATGCCACAAAATCAGAGACTATTCAGAGGGTGGAATCACACACAGCCCTAGAGGAGAGTGCAAACAGTCTCACTACTGACATCAAACCACCTCTGAGACCCTGCAGGTGCACAAACCAAGGCTCAGGGCAGCCTGGACAGACACTGATTGATTCTGGGGACAGACTCTGCTGTGCATTACACATTTTTGCCCATGTGACTATAGTATGTATCCAAAAGAATATAGCTCAGAACTATTGGTGAAAATAAAAGGATGAGGTAGGAGGCGTATTCAGGAGCTGGAAGATAAGAGGCCTCAAATCCTTATGCTGCTGTGTGAATGTCCCTCTGCCCTTGCTGTGGGGCCAAAATAGGTGTGTGTGTGGAGGAGTTCAAGGGGAGTGAGGGGGTGATGAGAAGGTGCTCAGGTGGCCACAAGGCTGAGGATGAGGGAGGGGGGGCCCGGGGCTCACCCACAAAGGGGTCTCAGGTCACCAGGGTGAGTTCAGGATGAGGAGGGACCTGGCTCTCCTCTGAGTTGAAGGCTCTGCTCCTCCAGCCCCAGGGAGAGGGCTCCGTCCTACCTGTGCCATCTCCTTGGAAGACAGTCATGGTCAAGTTCTGAGGAGGGTCTGGAACAGAAAGACACGGAGACCCCCATCACTTTGAGGGCTGGGGACACTGACCCTGTCTCCCCAGGAGCCCCATAAATGGGGAAGGTGGAGTCAGCATCCTCCTGCCCCCCAACTCCCAGCCCTGATTCCAGGACCCAGACCGAGTGTCTGGGTCCCACATCCAACTGGCCTCAGGGAATCCCAATCAGGGACCCGGGCGTCCTGGCCCAGAACTCACAGGACACGTTGAGTCGGACAGCCCTGGTCGTTGTCACGCCGGCCCCAGGCAAGGTCACCTGACAGGTGAGGCTAGTGCCATGGTCCTGGGGCTTTGGGATGAGGCTGAGCATCGAGGAGCGGGTGATAGTGGGGTCCAGGGAGGACACGGAGGCCCCCATCCAGGTGATTGTTGGGGGCTTCCCCTGTTCACAGGCCCAGGGCACAGAGCAGGTCAGGTTCCTGGGGTGACCAGACTCCAGGATCCCCGGGATGGAGAAGGCAGGCATGTGAGTCAGGGCTGGCGATGAAAGGGAGATAGGCAAAATGAGGGTGTTGGGGTCTGAAGTGTGGTGCTGAGGAGGCTCAGGCTCTGGTCTTACTCCTCCCCTGAGCCAGACATGCTTCACCTCCAATTCCCTCCCTGGATGGGGGTCCAATCTCAGCCCTACCCTGCGGCCCTCAGGCCTTCCCCTCTGGCTGGTCCTAGAGCCGGAGATTTACCTGCCACATGCACAGAGAGCTTGTCATATATGTAGTTCCATTTCCTGCTTCCTCTCTCCACCTGGAAGTAGTACTTCCCTGAATCCCCCTTCCTGGCATCTCTGATACTCAAGGAGCAGTTGTTGGTTTGTGGGTCCCCAAGGAGGAGGAATCGACCTTGGGTATCCTCTTGCACTTTTCCACTTGGGGTGTTTGTGGCCACTGGAATATCCCACGGTATATCGGCCCCTTCCTTGAACCAGGATCCATAAACAGGGCTAGAGGCAGTCCAGTTGTAATGGGGGTAAAGGACACTGCAGGGCACATAGACACACAGGCCCTCCTGCACAGTCACTGACTCTGGAACCTCCAGCCTGTATCTTGACAGTAGGTCCTGGGACGCTGTGGAGAAACGAGAGTCAGCCCAGACCCTACTGTCCCTGTCTTCATTTGCCCATAGCAGGGGCAGCAGCATCTCTGAGGCAGTGGCTTCCTGGGCTCCCTGTGTGAGCAGAGAAGGGGGAGGGAGAGGAGGGGCAGGGCTGTGGGACACATGGGGAGCTGGAGAGGAGCTGGAGACCTCAGCTCTGCATGGAAGAGAAACTGCAAACCCACACACTATAGGAACTGGTTCCCTCTGTACAGAGTGAAGGAAACCCTAAAGCTCAGAGACCCTAGAGACCCACCCAGGGAGGAGCAGAGACCGTGTCCCACCTCCTACCTCCGGGCTTCCCTGAAGCACCAGGGCCTGCACCAGACACGTGGGTCCTGCCCTCCCAGCCTCTGGACCATTGTGGAGGTCCCTTCGGTCTTTTGAGCATCTAAATGTGGATCTCCGAGGACCTCAGGGCATGAGAGATGGAGGGGCCATGAGCTGAGTCTCCCTGTCCAGGCTCAGGTGCCTCTGCTGCCCTTGGTTTGCACCAGGAAGTGCTTCCTCCCTGGCCTGGCCTGAGACAGTCATGGGGTTGTGTAGACCTAAGGCTCTCAAGTGGGGAGGACTTAACCCCCCAGGACGTTTGACAATGTGCTGAGATAATTGTTATTGTCTCACTGCATGGGTGGAGCGGGTGCTTCTGGCATCTGGTGGGGAGAGGCCTGGGATGCTGCTAAACCCCTGTCATGCCCAGCACAGGCCCCAAAACAAGGAGTCATAAGGCCCCACATGCCACAATGCCAGCGTCAGAGCAGGATGAGGATGTCAGGCCTGTGGGTCAGGGCTGGTGAGGGGAGGGGCTTGCAGGATCAGGAGGGGCATCCGAGGTGTGGTCCTGGAGAAGCTCAGGCTCTGGTCCAGCTCCTCCCCTGAGTCCATCACCCCCAGCCCCCCCCCAGGACATGCGCCGCGTCTCAGCCGTGCCCTAAAGCTCCCATCACAGTTGCCTTTGGTCTCTCTTGGAGCCTGTGCCTTACCTGTCACATTCACAGAGAGCTGGTCATGTTTATAACTCCATTTTATATTTCCTCTCTCTACGCGAAAGAAGTATGTCCCTGCATCACTCTCTCTGGTGTCTCTGATGCTCAGGGTACAATCCTTGTTCTGTGGGTCCCCAAGGAGGTGGAATCGGTCCCGAGTCTCCTCCCGCACTGCTCGAGCTGGGTTGTTTGTGGCCACTAGAATGTTCCGGCTTACATGGTCTCCTGCCCGGAACCAGTAGCCATGAACTGGATCGGAGTCAGTCCAGTCATCTTGGGGGTAGGAGAAGGAGCAAAGCACAGAGACACACAGGCCCTCCTGCACTGTCACGGACTTCTGCATCGTCAGCAGGTAATCCTTCTGCTCCTTAGCCCCCACTCTCCCACAGAGCAGGGGTGGCAGCAGTAGCAGCAGCAATAGCATGTGTCGGGTTGGAGGTGCCAGGGTTGCCGAGGTAAGTCTGTTCCTCAGGGTTCTTCTCTCAGGAACTGAGAACTCAAGATTTCGAGGAGGCCCCACAGGAAGTTGGGGGTGAGGTCTGAACAGTGACCTCACAAGAGGAACTTCACACACAGACACTGTCAGGGCAGGGTCACCTGTGGAAGATCCACCGTCCAATACCCCGTCCACTTCTGGGGACCCTGAGGCCAGAGAGGATGAAAGACTCACCCAGATTCCCACCCCATGCAGGGCCCACCCCACCCACTGCCTCTCTCTCAGTGCCCTTCCCCTTGGGCGATATTTTCCACAAGATGAAAATGAATCCCATATGGCCAGACCTATGAATTACAGGCTGTGGATGTCTCTGTAGGTTGGAGGTGACACCAGGATATAAGAGATGAGGGTGCAGGTGGGATGAGCAGGCAACCTCTCCTTCCTCCCTCAGCAGCCATGAGGTGGAGTTCAACACAGCAGAGCTAGACACTGTCCCCAAAGAGTCACTGTGTAGTGGGGAGACACTGAGGCTCCTGATATCTGAGCTCTCCATGGCAGGAGCTTCAGTGGGGGTACCAGGCAGGGTGTGGTCGCTCTACCCTATGCTGGGGAATCAGTCTCCGGAGGACCGAGCAGAGAGACACAGGGTTGTGGAGGTGAGGATTCCATGTGTTGATACACACCAAAGACACAGAGAAGAGCCCAGTTCACAGGAGGCCTGAGAAACTGAGGCTGTGACTGTTGTACAGTGAGGTCTGGAAGGGAGGAACGTTGGATGGGAAGGGACAGATTTCTAAAGGGGCAGGCGTTTCTCTCTCAGCCATGGCTCTCTGGGCATCAGGACGGATTCCTTCACCACTGCTCTCTCACAAGTCCTCCTTACTCCAGAGCATGAGGGGTCTGCTGGCCCTTTGTTCCTGCAGGCTCTGCTCCCAGGGTTTCAGGTGAATAGGAGACCTGGAGCGAGGACACCAGCCCTGGCGTGTCCATGCTCAATGATGGACAGGATTTCATGGGAGAAGAAATGCACCTGAATTCAGCAGAAGATTTTTTGAAACTGTATGGTATGTGCTGGCGGGAAGGTGGCGAAAATCCTGGGAGATTCGCCCTCCTTAGACCCATGTCAGCTTTTCTTGAAACAATGTTTTTTGGGGAAATGTAATACAAGTAAATAAAAGTGTCACCTAAAAAAATGACTCAGTGATTTTCACCAAATTATCACTGTTCAAGAAATAGAACATCAGAGGATAATTGCCAAATCTCTTCAATGAGATGAAGAAAGAAATTGCATTCATTTATTCAGCCCTGTGTTTCCCCTTCCTATAGGCCACATGCGCTTCCTCCTGAAGAGGCCCCAGCCTCACTTTAATGATAACGGTCTCCTTGCTTTTCTATGTAGTTTTATCATCTGAGCGCACTGTCTTCAATACTATGGCTTTGCATAGGTTTTTCTAAAGACTATTTTTACATAAAAACAACAATCTGTTTTATTTTACTCGGCTTCATGGATCTTCCCATCCCCATGTTGTCCCTTATTTGCCCATAATCTAGAGTAGAGTCAGTCGGCTGTGATAATTGAGAAGGGAAGGTGCAGGATTGGGGCATGCATAGCTGCTCCTCTCCCTGACACCACTAATTTCTGCATTTGCAGCTGGTATCTCATCCTGCAGACCAATCTGCTCCTGGGCCCCCATCCTTGCCATCTCACTTTCTTCCCGTAAGGGCAGTTGCAGCATCTCAGTGGGAAGAAGGGCTCGACCATGGCCCATCTCTTTCCCACGGTCCCCAATTGGCAAAGAAAAGCAGAAAAATGGGAAGGACAGACATGAGGAAGCCACAGAGAATCTGCAAAGCAAGAACGTTTAAACCACATATGACTCAGAGGAGCTGATGGGCCCTCTAGACCCACTTCCACAATTTGGAGAGGAAGATATTAAGGACCAGAGTGACAAGTGCTACAGCTACATGTCTCTCCTCAAAATTCATTTGTAGACCTTTGAACCTCCATGTGATAGTATTAGAAGGCATGGTGTTTGGGTAGGTGGTTTGGATTAGCCTAATAAGATTAGAGCCTGATATGGTTTGGATCTGTGTCTCCACCAAATCTCATGCAGAATTGTAGGCCTCAATATTGAAGGTGGGGTGTGGTGGGAGGTGGTTGGATCATGGGGGTGGATTTCTCATGAATGGCTTACCACCATCTTCTTGGTGCTGTTCTTGTGATAGTGGGTGAGTTCTAACAAGATCTGGTTGTCGTCTGTGTGTGGCATCTCCCCATTTGCTCTATCCTGCTACTCTGGCCATGTGACATGCTGCCTTCCCCTTTGTTTTTTGCCATGATTGTAAGTTTCCTGAGGACTACCCAGAAGCCAAGCAGATGCCAACATCATGCTTCCTGTACAGCCTGCAGAACCATGAGCCAATTATTCCTCTTGTCTTTATAAGTTACCCAGTCACAGGTATTTCTTTATATCAATGGAAGAATGAACTAATACAGAAAATTGGTACAGAGGAGTGGGGCATTGCTACAATGACACCTGAAAATTTGAAAACAGCTTTGGAACTGGTTAACGGCAAAAGTTGGAAGAGTGTGGAGAGCTCACAAAAAGACAGAAAGATGAAGGAAAGTTTGAAACTTCCTAGAGACTGGTTGAATGGTTATGACTGAAATATTGGTAGTGATATGGACAGTGAAGGCCAAGCTGAAGAGGTCTCAGACGGAAATGAGGAACTTATTGGAAACCAGAGCGATGGTCCATTTTGTCATGCCTTAGCAAGGAACTTGGCTGCATTGTGCCCCTGCCCTAGGAATCTGTGGAGCTTTGAGCATGAGAGTGAAGATCTTCAGTATCTTGTGGAAGAAATGTCTAAGAAGCAAAGCATTGAAGACATGGCCTGGCTGCTTCTAACAGCATATGCTCATGTGTGAGCAAAGAAAGAAATCACTGAAAACTGGAAATTGTATTTAAAAGGGAAGCAAAGTGTAAAAGTTTGGATAATTTGCAGCCTGGCTAAGTGGCAGAAAAGAAAAGCCCATTTTCAGGGGAGGAATTCAAGCAGGCTGTAGTCCCAGAGACCCCAACATTGAAAACAGAGGCTCTTTTTTCCTGGACAGTGGGGCTTGAGGTTTGTCACAGATATGCGGCCCCACAGACAAGAGCACTCATGAAATTCTTCCCATGCACCCATGCTCATCCTCTCCCTTGCTTCATACTCCTGACTCATCCAGGTCCTTCCAGCTCTGGCTTCAGGGATTCTGCTCCCAGGCCACCCTCCCCCAGGGCTCTCCCTTCCTCTCCAGGGTCAATGCTTACACGATGAAGATGACACAAAAGGACAGGAAGACCAGGGCTGGGGCTCCAGCTCCCCCGACAGCCTGCAGCATCACTCCCGGAGGGTTCTGAGCTCTGCAGGTGAATCCCCCTTCATCCCTCAGATACACTTGAGGCAGCTCCAGCAGCCCAGGATTCAAGGGCTGTGAGATGCTCAGGGTTGGGCTCCCCCAGGTCCAGCTCAGCCTGGCAGGGGGATTGCTGTCAACAGCACAGACCAGGTGCAGGGACTGGCTTTCCAGGACTGGAAGGGCTGAGCCATTCCCCAAGGTTGTGGATGCTGTAGAGAAAGAGACAGAGGGTCAGAGAGACAGTGATCGAGACAAAGAGGAATGATACAGAAAGAGACTGGTGGATGGAACCGACACTCATACAGGCTGAAGTGCAGGGACATACACACCTTCTCTGCTCACTGTTGGGGATGTAAACTTGCCCACTTTTAATTGAGAACAACTTCACTTTATCTATTAAAATTAGAAAGAACATATAACACTGCTATATTTTGCTTTTAGGAACTATCCTATGCACTCAGATATTGCTTGTGGAAGTAGATTTATGATTATTCATTACAGTGTTTCTGCAGTATGATAAAATTAGTGCCATGATCTTCCATTGGGAGATGCTACACAATCAGAGTCCATCCATGCAGTGGAATCACACACAGCCCTAGAAGAGGGTGTGGGCAGTCTCACTACTGATGTTGGAGCACCTCTGAGATCCTCCAGGTGAGCAAACCAAGGCCCAAGGCAGCCTAGATGGACACTGGGTGACTCTGGGGACAGACTCTACTGTGCATTTTGAATTTTCGCCCATGTGACCATAGCATGTATCCAAAAGAACGTAGCTCAAAACTATTGGGGAAAAGGAAAGATGAGGTAGGTGGTGTATTCAGGAGATGGAAGAAAACAGGCCTCAAAGCCTGGTCCTGTGTTGTGAATGTCCCCCTGCCTTTGCTGTGGGGCTGAGGTGTGTGTGTGTGGAAGAGTGTTAGGGGAGTGATAGGGAAGTGTAGAGTCATCAGCGGCTTGCAACCTCAACATGGAAAAGCTACAGGCACTCAACTCCAACCCATGAGAGCAGCCACATGGCCTACACCTGTCAAAGCCACAGGCAGAACCACCCACGGGCTTGGGAGCTCACCTCTTGCACCAATGTGCCCAGGATGTGGGACACAAAGTCAAAGATTATTATTAAGCTCTAAGGTTTAATGTGTGCCTGCAGGAATTTGGATTTACATGGAGCATGTTGCCACTTTCTTTGGGGCAATTTCTCCTTTTTGGAATGGGAATATTTCCCCAATGCCTGAACCACCAATGTATCTTGGAATTAAATAACTTGTTTCCTATTTCACAGGCTCATAGGTGGGAAGAACTTGCCTTGAGTCTCAGATGAGACCTTGCACTTTCGGTTGATGCTGGAAAGAGTTAAGATGTTGGGGGACTGCTGGGAAGAGATTATTGTATTTTGCAATGTGAGAAAGAGATGAGATTTGACGAGCCAAGGCAGACTGATAAAGTCTTGATATTTGTCCCCTCCAAATCTCATGTTGATATGTAATCCCTTATGTTGGAGTTGGAGCCTGGTAGGAGGTGTTTGGGTCATGGTGCCCTCCCATGACAATGAATTCTCACTCCATTAGTTCACAGAAGAGCTGGTTGTTTAAAAGAGCCTGGTGTCTCTTCTTGCTCCTTCTCTCACCCTGTGGCATGCCTGTTCCCCTTTCACCTTCTGCTATGATTAGAAGTTTTCTGAGGCTTCACTAAAAGCTGAGCAGATGCTGATTCCTTGCTTGTACATCCTGCAGAACTGTGAATCAAATAAACCTCTATTCATTCTAAATTACTCAGTCTCAGGTATTCCTTTACGGCAATGCAAAATGGACTAATACAATACTTTAAGTCCTCTTCAGATTATTGATAATACCTAATACAATGTCAACGCTATGCAACTAGTTGTTATAATGTATTTTAATTGTATTATTTTTCATGATTGTGTTGTTGTTCTTATTGGTTTTTGTTTTTTTGAATATCTTTGATCCCCAGATGGCTGAATCCAAGGATATGGAATGGGTGGATATGGAGGGTGCACTGTATTCATTTGAAATGAAGTCACTTGTGTGGGTCCTAATTCAATATAACTTCTGTCCATCTAGGAGAGAAGATTAGGACACAGAGACACACAAACCATGTGAGGACACAGAGAGAAGTCAGCAGCTACAAGCCAAGCAGAGAGTTCTCAGAAGGAACCAACTCTGCTGACATGCTCAGCACAAGAACTGTGAGAAAAAAAAATTGTTGTTTCAGCCCCTCGGCCTGTGGCATGTTGTTATGAGAGCTTGAGTGACTAACAAAGTGGATAAGAGAACAAGGACAAGGCGGAGACAGGAACAGCTAGGGGTTACCTCCTCCAGGAGGCCTCTCCTGACTTTCTTCCATTACAAAGAGCTGACTACTCCCTTCCCAGGTCCTGTCCTGAATATCTGTCCAGCATCTGGGTCACTTAAGAGACCTCCAGTGCTTTTCTTTTTTTAAGAGTCTTCATTTACCAACTTGCAGTCCCTGGAGCTCATATGCCATGTAAGATTCACCTCCATCTACCCTCTTTAACTCAGCATCTGGTTGGTACTCCCGGTGCATGGAGGTTGAGGGATGAGTTCCTTGTCTCTCCATGACCAAAACAGAGTCATTTCAGGAAGTGCCAAGTGAGGGGACAATATCTTGCTGAGTTTACTCCACTCACCCCACATACCTCAAGCACTTCATGTTGCCTGAAACTCCCGCCATCAGTGTTACCTTTGAGTACAAGCGTTCAGATCTCAAAAGCTGTTACAAGCATTGCCCAGTTGAATGACAGAGGAGGAAGGGAGACTGGGAAGTGGACTAAGGCCTAGTGGGGGTGGGAGGGTACTTCTGGGAGACCAAAGGTCAGTGAGTTCACCAGGAAGCATGAAGGGGTGGGGCTGACACCAGCCTAAGGCGGCCAGATTTATCAAAACAAAAAACAAAGACAATGCAACATATGCGGTTGAATTTGAATTTCAGATAAAAACTTTTTTTTAGCATAAGCATGCCCCATGCAATATTTGGAACATACTTATGCTAAAAAATATATTATTTATTCTCTATCTGAAAGTCCATTTCAAGCAGGCATCCTGTATTTTATTTGAGAAGACCAGCCCCCTCTAGCAATTGTTCCTCCCCTGCATCCATCACCACCATTGCTGGTAGCCCAGATAAGGGGAGTTCCCTGTGGACTTTCACTTCTGTTTCCTCAATGACCTCTAAATTGGGGGCCAGAGGGAGAGCCCCCAAACCCCTCTGCACACATAACCATGCCCCCAGGACAGACACAGGTCTCCCTCTTCTCTTCCCTAGAGGGGGCTCTGGAAGGACCAGCTCAGCAAACCCGAGGCCAGACAGCCCCCAGGAGACCCAGAGGAAAAGTGGCAAGGTGGGCTGGGGAGTGGGGAGGAAGGGAAAGGAGTCCTTCCACCTTTGGCGGTGTCCATGTGCCCTGCTCCTTCTGCTACCCCCAAGACAGCTGGACTGACTCTGACCCGCTTCACGGCTATTGGTTAGGGGAAGTGGCCCTTCCAGCCTTGGATGCTCCAGTGGCCACAAACAACCCAGATAGAAAAGCGCAGGAGGAGACCCAGGGCCAGTTGCAACTCCCCAGGGACCCACAGATCAATTACTGCTCCCTGAGGGGTCATACTTCTTTCACGTGGAGGGAGGAAATATGAAATGGAGATACAAAATTAACCAGTTGTCCATGCATGTGATGCTTAAGACGTGGGCTCCAGGAGAGGCCATAAGCAAAGGTGCTGGGTGCGGCAGGGCAGTGCTGGGTGCAGCAGGGCAGGGCTGGGACTGGATCTCCATCCTGGGATGGCATGGTTGATGGGCTCAGGAGAAGAACTGGACCAGAGCCTGAGCTTCCCCCTGGGTGGCACCTTGGATCTCCATCCTAATCCTGCTTGTCCCCCTCTCCTCACCAGCCCTGACCCACAGGTCCAACCTACAGGCCTGACATCTTCATCCCAATAACCCTGGAGTCGGCTGCCACAGCAATCTAACCTGCTGTGTGCCCTGGGCCTGTTAGCAGAGGATGCCCCCAACTATCACCTGGATGCAGGCCTCTATGTCCCCACTGGGCCCCACCTCGGTGCCCTCCTCAGTGCTCACCCTCATCCCACAGCCCAGGACCACGGTGCCAGCCTCACCTGTCAGGTGACTTTACCTGGGGCTGGTGTGACCACGAACAGGACTCTCCAACTCAATGTGTTCTGTGAGTGTTGGGCCAGGATGCCCAGGCCCCTGACTGGGATTCCCTGAGGGCAGTGGGATGTGGGTCAGGGTTGGACACAGGGATCTGGGTCCTGGAATCTGGGCTGGGAGTCGGGGGTCTGGAGGATGCTGGCTCCACCTTTTCCATTTATATGGCTCCTAGGGAGAGAGGGCCAGTGTCCCCAACCCTCACAGTCATGCACCACCATATCCAGCTACTTTTTATGTTTTTAGTAGAGATGGGATTTCGCCATTTGGCCAGGCTGGTCTCAAACTCCTGAGCTCAAGGGATCCTCCCGCCTCGGCCTCCCAAAATGCTGGGATTACTGGCATGAGCCACTGCACCCAGCGTCAACGTGAGCTCTGAAGGGGACAAACATTCAAACTGTATCAAGTATAGAAGAGGATGTGCTTATGTTATATGCAAATACTCTTTCGTTTTCTATCAGAGACTTGATCATCATGGGTTTTGGTATCCAAGAGGCTTCACTCCCCCACTAATACCAAGGGACAGATGTATCTCTTAAAAGATGTGTCTCCAAATACAGTCACATTCTTAGGTACTGGACATTGGATATCAACAGATAAATTTGGTTGGGGAAAGGAACACAATTCAGACCCTAATATTTACCTTCCCCTTTTCTCTGATCTCTGGTTTCCCATGAGCCACCCACCTGTGTATTCTCCAAAAAAAAAAAAAGTTATCTTTTTCCTGGGAACGCTCATGTTGGGAAACATCACACCCTCCCCTCCATCCACAGAGCTCAGAAAAAAGGCCTCTCACAGGAAGGTGTAAACGGAGGAGGGTGTGGGTGTGGTTCTCTCAGACCTCAGAGCTGACCCCTGAGGTCCTGCAATCCTAGGCCCAGCCCCACTTCTGCCTTTGGGCATTTCATACCCATATGGAACAAGCTGACAGGAACCAGGAAAGTAGTAACGTCTCCATCCTCCTGTGGATTTTTCTATGCCATTGTTCTTAGTTGCCCATGGGCCAGAGAAGGGAAAGAAGACCCTCTGCCACCTTGAGGCTGAAAGGTGCCAATCTGGGACTCCCCAGTGGACTCAGAGGCCTCACCATCTCCACTGACCGTGTGGCCCCCCTTGGGTTAGATCTCCCTTTTAACCTCAGAGCTGATCCCCGTGGTGAGACTGAGGACCTATGGACTTCAGCACTAGGGGAGGACACTGTGGGGTCAGGCAGCATCTGTGTGCACAGCTGAATTGAAGCAGAGCTGGGTTTGATAGGAAGAGAAAGGGAGAGAGGGGGTCAGGGGCCCTCAGTGGCTCTGCTGTGGGTTGACCCTTCTCGCTCCTGGAGGTGCTGCCAAGAGGGTTCTGGAAAAGTTTCTGAGCGCATCAGCCCCTGTGCCTCTCTCCCTGCAACCTTGTGGGTTCCCTCTTCTCTTCACAGGAGTATTTCTCTGAGGAAATGTCTTTCTT
Source organism: Pongo pygmaeus (assembly GCF_028885625.2). Lineage (NCBI taxonomy): Eukaryota > Metazoa > Chordata > Mammalia > Primates > Hominidae > Pongo > Pongo pygmaeus. The sequence goes on from NC_072393.2 coordinate 57,647,763, forward strand.
CATTTCCTCTCCACTCTATTTCATCTTGCTCTGTCCCCACCACATCATTCAAACGGTTCTGGTAAGGATTACTAACGACCTCCAAAGTGCTGAACCACCTGCACGATTTCTATTCTCATCTCACTTTGATGCCTCCCTCTCAGTAGCATTAGGCTCAGTCACTCATTCCAGTTTCAAACACTTCATAGATTGGCTTCTGGGCCACCTAGAGCTGCCACCTTGCACCAGTCGTGGGCAACACACACATACTCCTAAGTCACCTGCCTGGATCAAACTATATGTAACATACTAGAAGCTTCATGCCTCCTTCTACCTTCCTAACCATCTTCCTTATATTTCTAAGTGTTCCTTCTCTGTTCCTGACACCTAAGTGTTGGAATCCATCCTATTCCAACATGTCCTATTTGAAACGCGAAATATGAAAAGGGTCCTATTTCATATACTGTTTTAAAAACACAAGCTACCAATGTCAATTCTTTGATTTTCAGATCATCATATTCTCGTATCCTATGATGATAGTGAAGGAGGCTGAGGGGAGGGTGTGTGGGTCCTCCCTGTACATTTCTTTGCAACTTCCTATGAATCTATAGTTGTTTCCAAATCAAAAATAAAACAAAAAAACAAAAAACGACCATGAAGGCACGTGACAATGACAGCCAAGAGACTCGCTGATGACTGGTAAAGTTGGATGCCAAACCCTGACCATTTCTTGTCTCTGTGATATCTACTCAGGGAAATAAAATGGGCGTCTCCAGCCTCACATGTTCCAGGCAGCGCTTAGTGTTTCTCTCCTCAAACTTCCTGCAGGGGGCGTTCCCTCTGGCCCTTTGGGATGTCTGAGCATCAGTATCAAGTGGTATCTGTTTGCATCTGCCTGCATCCCAGTGTCATCCTGATTTCCAATTCCCATATGCAATCTATCCACACGGCCTGTCAGTTAAACTTTTTTTTTTTAGATGGAGTTTTGCTCTTGTAACCCAGGCTGGAGTGTAGTGGTGTGATTTCAGCTCATTGCAACCTCTGCCTCCCGGGTTCAAGCGATTCTCATGCCTCAGTCTCCCGAGTAGCTGGGATTACAGGCATATGCTGGCACGCCTGGCTAATTTTGTATTTTTAGTAGAGACAGGGTTTTACCATGTTGGTCAGGCTGGTCTTGAACTCCTGACCTCAGGTGATCCACCCGCCTTGGCCTCCCAAAGTGCTGAGATTACAGACATGAGCCACCACGCCCGGCTGTGAACTTTTAAAATATCTTTTAAAATTCCATCCAGGTATCTGCACCCCAAACTGCACTGTCCTAGCCAGGATTTTCCATCTCAGAACTGTTGGCCTTTGGAGCCAGAGGATTCTCTGTGGATTTCCCTGCATGGCAAATGTTGAGCAACTTCCCTGGCCTCTCCTCACCAGATGCCAGGAGCTCCCTCCCATCCCTGCTGTGAGAATTAAACATGTCTCCGACTGAGAATGCCCGTGCTGGTCCAACCGCCGTCCTCACTCATACGCAGGAAGCCAGGACCAGGGGTGACCCTCCCATCCCTTCCACAGTGTCCTCTCAAGCAGCATCCAGGCCCTTTGTTGAATTGCGAATCAGACCAATCCCTCTCTCGCTAAAACATTTCTATAGCTGTTCTTCTTATGTAGAAGAAAACCCTAGCACTCCCCATCCTACCCAGCTGCACAGGACATAGCCCCTGCGGACCTCACCAGAGGCACCTCACCCCTCACTGTGTGCCTGTACTCCCTGCACCGGTGTGCACCGAGTTTCTCAGACATCTTCCCCCAGGTGCATGGCTTTTGCAGGTCCCTCCTGCAGAAATGCTCTCCCCAAGGCGGCCCCGTCTGTCTGTTTCAGCTCAGAGGCCGTCTCCTCAGAAACGCCTTCCTGGTCCTACAAACCACGCTACTCCCTCTCATCATCCCCCTCTTCACTTTTCTGAGTTCCTATAGTATCTGTGACCTCCTCATCACGTCCCCTTCTCCAGCAAAGCCAGAGCCCCAGCCGCCTGCACTTGCTCCCAGCCCTTCCCGCCCAAGACGCCCTCCCAGCCTTGGTCACGCAGAACGGGAGAGACTGCCTGGGGCCCCAGGACTCGTGTCTGCTCAGCCTCACTCTTGTCTTCTGGCCTGAGAAAGGTCGAGTTTTCCCTGAGCTTCTTCCCTCCGAAACCAGCTCCCCACGCCCCCCTCCTCTCTTTCATTCACCGGGGGGTGCGCGCCTACTCTTCGTCCTTAATGCCACACGGAAGAGCTTGGGAAGCTCGACCCAAACTCCAGACCCCGGAGCTCCACGAGGGCACAGGCGGGCACTGAGAGGAAGGGCGGTGACCGTAGGAGGTGCGGGAGGGAGAGGCAGGGTGTCTGACAGGGGTCGGGGCAGGATCCCGCCCTGGGGGGCACAGGTGTGGCCTGAGGACCACTTCCTGAGGAGGGAAGGGCGAGTGCCAGGGTCCTGGCGAGGATGGAGAGCCCAGGAGTGGCTGCAGCTGAGACCCCGGGGGAGCCCAGAAGGCTTTGCCGGGAGAAAGGGGATCTGAAACCTCCCTGACCAGTGTCTTTGCTCCTTTGGGGTCCGGACCTGGTCCCGGGCTCCTCCCACCTCTAGCTGTGCCGCAGTTCAGGACGCCGCCCCAGGGAGCGCTCCACCCACCAGAGCAGGCGGCACCGCGGAGTCCCAGGCCCCAGAGCCCGCGCTGTCCATGGTCTTGCAGAAGGGAGGCTCCCAAGGGAACGAGTCCCAGACTCTGGACACACTGCAGACAGCACTCTTCAAAAAGGCTACTTTTCACTGCACCTCGATAGAACCAAATCTCTTCCAGGGGAATCACATGAAAGCAAAAACGACGTCATCACGGTCACCCCACTTCCCTCACCCCAAACCCACCCTCCCCAAAATATAAAGCCCTTCAATAGTACAGCATCATTGTCAAATAATTTCCACCCAGGCACACTAAACATGAGATGTCCACATGAGAAAATACGCTCCTGGATGATTCTTCAGGTCAGACGTTTTTGCTTTGTCTGGGTTGGGGTCATGTATATTATTGCAGGAGCTCCTAGCTGGGCCTCCATTCTCTCCTCCTCAAGTCGAGATGGCACATTACAAGGCAAGCAGGAGAGTGTCATATTACCAGAGGAGAAACTTGGATTCACCCCAGTTTTTAGTGAGGAAAAAATTGTGCAAGTCCGATACTTTATTATCAAATGTAATAATTACTCATTGGTGTGTGAGTGGGATTAGACACTCTGTGAATTATTATTTTCCAAAATAAACTTTCAGTTCTTTATGTCAAAACCCAAGGTTGTCTGTGATCTGATGCCTGTTGGCTTCTCCAGCCCCATCTGTTCTTACTCCAGTGTTTTTCAAGTGTTCCTCTGAGAAAGAATAACACAGCCCCTGATGTGCAGAAGGTGGCTTGGCACCCACAGCCAGGCTTTGCTGTAACTCCAGTTGTTCATTATTTCAGAGCACATCAACACCAGAGAAGGACACTTGGTTACCATGATGGTCAAGACATGAACAACAGCACTCCACAGTCATGTCTCAACACAGACATAAACATGAACGTTGTCCAAATCACAAATGTATGCACAAGTTTTTGTTTGAACATCCATTTTAAATTTTTAGGGATATATTCCAAAGAATGTCATTGGTAGTTGATACAACAAGTCAATGTTCAGCTTATTGAGAAACCTCCAAATGGTTTTCTGCAGCTACTGAATCCTTTTACACTCCCAGCAGCAGGGTATGACGGCTCCAATTTCTCCACATAACTCACCAGAACCTCTTTTTTCTGTTTCACTGATTATAGCCATCTTAGGGGTTGTACGGTAAAGCTTTCCCTTCTGTTATTGCGCTTTTGATTTGCGTTGCCCTAGTGACCAATGATGTGTGTGTGCATTGTTTTCTGGGCTTTGTTGGCCATTTGTGTATTTTCTTTGAATAAATGTCTACTCAAATCCTTTGCCCATTTTTAATTTGGCATTTTTTGTCTTTGTTGCTGTTGAGCGGTAACAGTTCTTGTATGTTTTAATATTTGACTCATCGCATACATAATTTGCAAATATCTGGTTCCATTCTTTTCAGTCTCTTGGTAACGTGCTTTCACACACAAAAGCTTTTAATTTTGATGAAGTTCAATTTATCTATTTTTTTCTTATGTTGCTTGTATTTTTGGTGTCATATCTAAGAAACCCATGTAAATCTAAGGCCATGAAGATGTACGCTTATGTTTTCTTCTAAGAGTTTCATAACTATAGTGCTTATATCTAGTTCATTGATCCATTTAAAATTAATTTGTGTACTGTGTATGTTGTGTGGAAGGAGTCCAACTTTATTCTTATTCATATGGCTTTCCAGTTGCCCCAGCACCACTTGTTGAAGAGATTATTCTTTTTCATTAAATGGTCTTGGTACCTTTATCCAAAAACTTAGCGGGCCATACACTTATGGGTTTCCTTCTGGACTCTAAAATCTAATCCATTGATCAGTGCTAGTACCACCCTGTTTGATTGCTGAAGCTTTGTAGTAAGTTCTGATGCCAGGAAATATGAGTCCCTCAACGGTTTTACGTTCAAGATTATTTTGGCTATTCAGATTTCTTGCAACTTTATATGAATCTTAAGATGTGTGTTTCCATTTCTGCAAAAGGCAATTGGGGTTTTGACAGGGTTTGCATTGAATCTCTAGATGGGAGAACGTTGATAAATTAATATTAAGTCCTTTGATCATGAACACTATGTTTTCCCATTATTTAGGTCTTCCTTATTTTATTTCAGTAATTATTTGTAGTTTTGAGTGTAAAAGTCTTGCATTTTCTTGGGTGAATTTATTCCTTGGTGTTTTATTCTTTTTGTTGCTACTGTAAATGGAGTTGTTTCCTTAATTTCCTTTTCAGATTTTCATTTCTGGTGTATAGAAGTGCAACTGAATTATGTATGATGATCTTGTATCTGGCGACTTTGCTGAATTTATTAGGTTAGTAGATTGTTGTGAATTTCTTAAGATTTCTTATATATTACAATAACTCTTGTTTTCCAATTTGGATACAATTTATTTTTTTTCTGCACAATTGCTCTGGCTAGAACCTCCAGCACAGTCTTGACTAGAAGTGGTGAAAGTAGGGATCCTTGCCTTGTTCCTGATCTTAGAAGGAAAGGGTTTCAGTCTTTCGACATTGAACATAATGTTAGCTTTGGGTTTTTCACAAATGCCTTTTATCATGTTGAGGAAGTTCTTTTCTATTCCTTGTGTGCTAATCATTTTAACATGGAAGGGTGTTGGATTTTGCCAAATATTTTTCCTGCATCAATTGAAAACGATTCTATGCCTTTTCTTCATTCTATTAATGTTACTGTATTACATCAATAGGTTTTCGTATGTACACCACCCTTGTATTCCTGGGATAAATCCCACTCAGTATGCTGTACAGTCTTTTATACACTGCTGGATTCAGTTTGCTAGCACTTTCTAGAGGACTTTTTGTGTCTATATTCATAAGTGATATTGGGCTGTAGTTGCATTTTCTTGTGATGTCTTTGTTATTATCAGGCAATACTGTGTTCATAGAATGGGTTAGGGCATATTCTCTCCTCTTCTATTTTTCAGAAAACTTTGAGAAGGGTTAGAGTTAATCATAAAAAAGTGTAATCCCAGCACTCCGGGAGGTCAAGGTGGGTGGATAACTTGAGGTCAAGAGTACGAGACCAGCCTGGCCAACATGATGAAACCTCATGTCTGCTAAAAATACACAAATTAGCCAGGCATGGTGGCATGCACCTGTAATCCCAGCTACTCAGGAGGCTGAGGCAGGAGAATCACTTGAACCCAGGAGGCAGAGGTTGCAGTGAGCCAAGATTGGGCCACTGCACTCCAGCTTGGGTGACAGAGTAAGACTCCACCTCTAATTTTAAAAAAATTACAAGCAGTCAGAGAAAACCACAAACTATAAACAAAGGCATAATGATAAAAATTACGGCAGAATTCCCGTCAGAAATTACACAAGCCAAAACAATTTAAATTACTGGAGAGAAAAATGTTAACCTGGAATTCCATAAAAATTTCAATAAAAATATTTTTAAATGAATGTATATGAAATGTTTCCAGACAAACCAGAGCTGAGGGAATTCATCACCATCTTTACACTTGAAGAAATATAGGAGATCTTCAGGCAAAAGGAAAATGATACCATAGAGAAACTCGGTTGTATACAAAGTAATGAAGAACAATTGAAGTGAACACATGTTTACTATGTGGATAAACATAAAATAGTTTATTTTCCTAATAAAAAATCTACTTAAAAATTGACTGTTTAAAATAAACATATTGCAGAATTTGTAAAAATATGTTATGGGAATGAATTTGGAGCTCATGAAACCCACATTAAAGTAAGCACACAGAAGCAAGGTATTACAGGAAGAATAATTGAAATTGTAGTAAAGCATATCAATCTATTTCCTCACGTGTCCTGACAACCGCTCCTGTAGAGCCATAAGGAAGAGTCATGGGGAACAGAGGTGAGGGGTGGAGAGAGGTTATTCTGCATGGGAGGCGGGGCCGGAGCACCCAGGAGCTCTTTGCTCCAGCCCTGTGCAGGGTAAGTCTCAGGACATGTGGTCTGAAGGACCCTCACCCCTGTCGTGCTCTGAAGCCCAGACCTCAGCCCTGCCGTGAGGAGTGAGCTCCTGTCACCCAGAGCAGTACTGCCCCTTGGGAAACCCTGAACCTGCGGGGTAAACACAGTTCTGAGAGGGGAGACCAGCGCTGTGGAAGGTTCCTCTGGGGAGAAGAAGATGGGTGAGATCAGCCAAAATTTGGGGGCTCAAATTCCAGGACACCTTGAGAAGAGCTTCTCCCCTGGTGCAGTAGATCCAGGTGAGGCTACAGGTTAAACAGAAGCTACCCCCCGCCCCCCACTTAGGGCCTCCTTTAGCAGGGTGAGGGTCAGAGGTCAGGAGCCTCACTCCTCTTCAGAGATTTGGGCTCAGTAATAGGGGGTACCAGGCATAGGAAAAGTTGGAGGGGGAAAGAGGTGGGAGTTTCCTGAGTCCACACTTCCCCTGCCTATGGCTCCCTGGAAGCAGGTGTTCTCCTAACACTCACCCTGCACAGCCAGGCTCTGGAAGATGGGGTAGGAGCCCAGCAAGAGCTGAGCCCAGGAGGTGAATTCTCCTCCATCCCCTGAAACCACCTGGGGCAGTTCCAGGACCTGGGGATGCAAGAGCTGGGAGGGGCTCATGGTCAGGCTGTGCTGGGACCAGCTCAGCCTGGCAGGGGGCTACTGTCAGCACAGACCAGGCTTAGGGACTGCCCTCCTGCACCCACCAGGAGTGGGCATTGCCCAGGACCTGTGGGACGAGGAAGACCCAGAGAGCCAGAAGGGCAGGGCTGAGAGGCCATTCTCTCCCTGTGTCCTCCCTCTAGACTCAGGAAAGGAAACAGCATATCTGAGAGAAGCATTGCAAGCAAGGGCAAGTAGGGGCAAAGACCCCCAGCATACAGGAGTGGGGAGGCACCTTAATGATCCTGGGACAGGGGCATGGAAGCATGGGGAGGACTTGGCTGCACCAGGACATGGAGAGAGTGTCCTGGGATGACCAGCCTTGATGTGCAAAACCATGGAGGGTGCTAACCCTCGTAGTTCTGGCCACTTGGAAGAACCAAGACAGGTGACAGACTTGGTCTTTCTCCTGGGGCCACAGGAGCCAAGGGAGGAGCTGAGTAGGGATGTGACAGGGAAAGATCTTGTCAGAGAGAGACTCCTCTTTGGGGTCTGAATTGTGGTGGGCTGGAGAGAGCAAGACCGGAGGCTGCTAGGCCAGGAGGGAGGCTGCTGCAGGTCCAGGCGTCACCCCAGTCCAGGTGAGCGAGGACAGAGGTGGGTTTGGAGGAAAGGAGTGAGTTGAGACAGTTTCCGGAAGTCAAGTTTGCAAAACTCACCAACTCATGGGAAGTACTGGGGAAATACAGGGATGTGCAAAGAGACTTCCAGGATATTGACTCCGGCTACTCAGGTGGGAGGGGCCTCCCAAGAGAGTGGGACGTACTCAGCACCAGCTGAACCAGACAGAGATTTATGGGAGTCTTCAGGGCAGAGGTAGGACTGGGACCACCAGGGTGGAGGAGCTTCCTGGAGGAGTCATGCAGAGAGTGGCTGGAGGCTGGGGCCCCACTGCGGGAACTGCTGAACTTAAGGTTCCTGTGGGAGACTGGGATGGCCTGGCTAGAGAAGTGGCAGGGAACCAGGAGGAGGCTGTCATGGGAAAGTGAGGGGAGAGGGAAGGACGGGGGAGAGGAAGCACCAGCTGTTACGGGCCCCATGACCCTGTATTGGACTGAACAAAGGAGGACAAATGTGGGAATAAAGACAAAAGACAAAAGAATATGTTTGGAAGAAGGGGTTAGGGAGCACCTTGCCTCTAGTGGACAAGGGCCCTGATCTTCCACAGCCCTTTGTATTTATTGGTAAAGGAGACAGCAAGAAAGGGGGGTGATTGCTGGTCTGCTGCTTGATCCAGAGTAGGCTTGCAAGACTGCATTCCTCAAACAAAAGGCTCTAGATGTCCCAGTAGATAAGCTCAAGGAGCCTGGCACCAGGAAGTGATTGCCCTCAGCAGGTGCAGTGTGAGTTTGCCCACATCCTGCATTCATGACAAACAGTTTGCTGTTTGATCATATAGCCTCCAGAGGAATGTTGAGTTGGTCACAATCCCTTTGGTCTTTTGGGCTCCCAACAACCGGCAGTGATAGTGGGTTGTTAGCTGGGAAGTCACAGTGACCCTAGAAAGCCCCTGCCTGGAGAGGGGGCAGAAGCGAGACTGGACAGCCTGAGAGTGAGGGGCTGTGTTGGTCACACTCAATGACCTTCCCCTATTGGACCCCTAAGACCTCAATTCTCCCCAGGGCTGGCAGAGACCCACCCCGCTCAGAGAGCTGAGGGCCTCTCCCACCCGTGCTGCCGTCCCCAAGACATGGATGCCCAGGTTCCATGGAGCAACTGGAGTAGAAATCAGTAACTGACCACCTGCTGTGTGATGGGCAGTCCTGAGCAAGGGGGTGGAGTTTGAGTGTTCCCTCCCCATAGACCCCAGCCAGGCCCCTAAGAACAGTCCCCCAAGAAGAATTCCTCAGAATCACAGGCCCTGCTCCACTTCCCCGGCATCCCCTGCCCTCAGGGACACCCGCATATTGACCCAGCACTGTCAGGACACATTGTGTTGGGTGGTTCTCCACAGTCACACCAGCGCTGGGGAACAGCTCTCCACAGGTGAGGTTGGTGCTGTGGTCTTGCAGCCCAGGTTGAGTGTGAGCACCAAGGAGTGGGGAGTCTTGGGGCCCAGAGAGGTGGAGGCCACCCCAGATCCTGGAGAAGGTGGGAGTACTCCCTCTTACAGGCCTATGGGACTATGGGGTTATGCTCCTGGAGTGTCCAGATTCTAGGGTTTCCTGGATGTGCATGTAGTGTCTGAGTCACAGCTGGGGAGGAGAGAGGCAGAGACCCAGGCTCTGCAGGTGGGGACCCCAAGTGTGGCCCTAATTTCATCTTCTGCCTAAGGCAGCTGTCTTCCCCCAGCCAGACCTAGTGCCCAGTCCCCTTAGGTCCCTCCTAGGATGAGATGCAGGGGACAGAGCCTGGCCATGCTCTAGGGACCCTCAGGATCCCTCTATGTGTCATTGTGTGATGCCATTTCTCACTCATCACATCCACAGAGTGCTGATTTCTGTAAATATAGGTCACATAAGACCTGTTTTCCACCCTAAAGAAGTATGTGCCTAGCCAGGTACTGTGGCTCATAAGTAATCCCAGCACTTTGGGAGGCCAAGGTGAGCAGATCATGAAGTCAGGAGTTCGAGACCAGCCTGGCCAATGTGGTGAAACCCTATCTCTGCTAAAAATACAAAACTTAGCTGGGCACGGTGGAGCATGCCTGTAGTCCCAGCTACCGGGGAGGCTGAGTTAGGTGAATCGCTTGAATCCAGGAGGTGGAGGTTTCAGTGAGCTGAGATCATGCCACTGCACTCCAGCTTGGGAAGCAGAGTAAGACTTCACCTCACCAAAAAATAAAAAATTAAAAAAAAAGAAAAAAGAAAAAAGTGTGTGCCCATGTCTCTTCTCTGTGCTTCTCTAATGTTCAGGGAGCAGTTGTTGGCCCAGGGGACTTCAATGAGGTTAAATTAGCTCTGGGTCTCCCTCTGCAAGTAATGATCTGGGTTGCTTGTGGACACTGGAGTGTCATGGTATATACGGGCCCCACCCTGGAACCAGTAGCCATAGCTGGGGCAGCATCATTGCAGCAGTTTTTCTGGGTAGAAGATGGAGCAGTGCACAAAAATGCACAGGCTCTCCTGCACCGTCACCAAGTTGGGCACTTCCAGCCAGAATCTCACATCCTGAGCCAGGGTCCCTGTGGAGACACAAGGGTCAGCTTGGTCCAGCCCCACAGCTCCTCTTCCCATGGCCACTCACCTGCCCACGGCAGGGGCAGCAGCAGCAGCCAAAGCATCTCTGAGACTCCCTGTGTGAGCAGAGAAGGGGAAAGGAGTGGACAGGAAGGGCTGCAGGACCCATGGGGAGCTGGGGAGGAACTGGAGACCTCAGCCCTACACAGAAGAGGAACCTCAGACCCACAAACAGAGTCAGAGCTCATCCCTCCGCAGAGTAACAGAAACACCCAGGCCGGGAGACCGCAGGGATCTTGATCCCTTTTCTCCTGCTCATCTGCCTCTTTTCCATTTATTTCCCAGACTTAATTAACAAACCCTCAGAGGGTACAGGGAAAGTCTTCCCTCCTCTACCATGCAGTGTAGATTTCATAATATCAAGCAGCACATTGGGCATTTAAATACAGGAATATGAAGGGCTTTTTGGCATCTAGTTTCTGGATATAAGAAATTTCAATAACGCCTTCAAAAGAGTTGCCATGCAGCATGTTATTTATGGGAAGCAAAAGGAGAACACAGATGTTCTATGAGCCAGTGGGGAAGGAGTTTCTCTTCCCTAAATAGTGCCACTCAGTGCAAGGCGGTCAGGAGAGATGTCCTCAGTTTGTGCCATTCTGATATGGGTGGGGTGGTGTCTCATTCTGATGTCATTTTTGGTTCCCCAATGAGAAGTGAGGCTGGGCATAACTTCATTTGCTAATGACCATTGTTTCTCCTCTTTGTGAAGACTATAATCAATTCTTTAGCTTATTATATTTCAATTGGATTTTGTTGGCTTGTTGTTTTCTTGCGAGAGTCCTTTATATAACATTTTCCATATATAAGCCTTTAGTTAAATACGTGCATTTCAGATATTTTCTTCCAGTCTGTTAACTTTTCTTTTCACTTTCTAAACTGTTGTTTACAGAACCATAAGACCCGTGTTCCCAGAAAGATGAGTTACCCATGAATTGATCCCCTATTGTGGATCAATTGCAGCCAGGGTGCCAGAAGGGGGCTCTCTGGGGGCTGCAGAAAGTCCCCTGGGAGAGAACACAGAGATGGACCTGAGAAGAGTCCTCCTGCACCTGCTGTCCATAGCCCACTGCTGCTGCACTGACCCAGGAATGGAGGGACAACTGCCCACAGCCCACTGTTACTGCAGCAACCCAGGAATGGAGGGACAGCCGCCCACAGCCCACAGCTGCCGCAGTGATTCAGGAACAGAGAGACAGCCACCCACAGCCCACGGCTGCTGCACTGACCCAGGAACAGAGGAACGGCCACCCACAGCCCACTGCTGCCACATTGACACGGGAATGGAGGGCCAGCCGCCCACAGCCCACTGCTGCTGCCATAGTGACCCAGGACTGGAAGGACAGCCACCCACAGCCCACTGCTGCCGCAGTGACCAGGGAATGGAGGGACAGCCACCCACAGCCCACAGCTGCTGCAGTGACCTGGGAATGGAGGGACAGCCGCCCACAGCCTGCAGCTGCCGCAGTGACCTGGGAACAGAGGGATGGCAGCCCACAGCCTGCAGCTGCCGCAGTGACCTGGGAACAGAGGGATGGCCGCCCACAGCCTGCAGCTGCCGCAGTGACCTGGGAACGGAGGGATGGCCGCCCACAGCCTGCAGCTGCCGCAGTGACCTGGGAACAGAGGGATGGCCGCCCACAGCCTGCAGCTGCCGCAGTGACCTGGGAACAGAGGGATGGCCGCCCACAGCCTGCAGCTGCCGCAGTGACCTGGGAACAGAGGGATGGCAGCCCACAGCCCACTGCTGCCGCAGTGACACAGGAACGGAGGGACAGCTGCCCACAACCGGCAGCTGCCACAGTGACCCGGGAACACAGGGACAGCCTCCCACAACCCGCAGCTACCGCAGTGACCCGGGAATGGAGGGACAGCCACCCCCAGCCCACAGCTGCTGCAGTGATCTGGGAATGGAGGGACAGCCACCCACAGCCTGCAGCTGCCGCAGTGACCTGGGAATGGAGGGATGGCAGCCCACAGCCCACTGCTGCTGCATTGACACAGGAACGGAGGGACAGCTGCCCATGGCTGGCAGCTGCCACAGTGACCCGAGAACAGAAGGACGGCCACCCACAGCCCGCAGCTGCTGCAGTGACCCGGGAATGCAGGAACAACCGCCTACAGCCCGCAGCTGCTGCATTGACCCAGGAACATAGGACAGCCTCCCACAACCCACAGCTGCCGCAGTGACCCAGGAGGGGAGGGACAGCTGCCCACAGCCCACAGCTGCTGCATTGACACAGGAATGGAGGGACAGCCACCCACAGCCCCAAGCTGCCGCAGTGACCTGGGAACGGAGGGATGGCTTCCTGCTCCTAACAGGATCCCATGGCTGGGACTCTTCCCATGTCACCCTGAGAGTCCAGGTCACAGTCAGTTGGCTGCCTCGTCTAGGAGCCTCCCAGCCAGCCCAGGAGCACCCAGCCCATCCCTGAGCCTGGGCTCCACCTGGGGCTGGTCTGTCTCAGCCTTGAAGCTGCATTCAGCATGGGTGGGGAGACACCTGCTGGTGGACAGGACCCTGCTGATAAGCCCTGATGGAGCGGAGGGAAGGATCCCACGAGGTAAGAGGTGCATGAGGGGGCCGGGAATAGGATCATTGTCGCCTGATCCATTCATTAATTCCATATTTCCTGGGCTCCACTAATTTCTTTATTTATCATTTCCATAAGTATTTATTAATAACAATGCCTAACCCTGATTGGATGATGTGGTCAGCAGAATAATGGCTCCACCTGCTAATCCCTGGAAGCTGTGAATATGTTGCCATACAAGACAAGGAGGCTTTGCAGGTGTGATGAAGTTTAAGATCTTGAGATGGGCTTTTCAGATGGGCCCAGTGTCATCCCAGGGTCCTTGTAAAAGGGAAAGGGGGAGGATTAGAGTGAGAGAGATGTGAGGATAAACAGAGATCAGAGAGGAGAGAAGATGCCACAAAACTGGCCTTGACGTTGAGGAAAGGACGATGAACCAAGAAATGCAGGTGGCTGCTGAACTCTGGAAAAGATGAGGAAACAGGTTGTCCCCTGGAGCCTCCAGAAGGAACCAGTGTTGGTTTTATAGCCCAGGGAGTCCCATTCCATCCTTCTGAGCTCCAGAACTGTGAAAGGGAAGTGTTGTCGTTTTAAACCATGGACACTGGGGTGATTTGTTACAGCAGCAGCAGGAAAATATGACAGGCAGGGACTAATCACATTGCTTCCTCCCAAATTCCTGCGATAAGCTCAGGGCTATCTTTTCCATTCCACATAAAAGGAAATTGAGGCAGAGGGAGGGACTACAGATAAGCTGCCTGAGTTGGCGCATGTGGCGATGATGGATCAAGTATTCAAATGAAGATTCAAAAAATTACAAATTCCGAGGGAGGGCCCCTGAGGCCCGGGCAGGGCAGGTGTGGCTGCAGAAGGAGCCCCAGGAAGACACCCTCCTGGCCCTGATCCAGGTTACTCTCCAGTGCAGGGAGCAGACAGTAAACCATGAACATCATTATCCAGCTGTGAGTTATTGCCTGATGGATGGGAGCCGGTGCAGCGAGAGAGAGTAACAAGGTCCCAATGCCACGCAGCCTCTGGGGTCCAGGAGGCCCAGTGTTGTGGGATGTGGGGAAACGCGGTCTGGATCCCACGGTAAAGGGCTGTCCATAGGAATAAGCAGGGAGGCCGAGGCAGTTGGGTTCTCAGGTGCGTCTTCCTCATTGGATTCTCCCGGGTCTCTGTCCTGTGAACTTCTCTTCTCTACCTGCAATCAGCTCTTCCCCTTTCAAGAAACTTTTAAGTTCAGTAAATATATATATATATGATATATTATATATAAATTATATATAAATGTATATATTATATATAATATATATGATATATTATATGTTATATCATATATATTATATATTATATGTTATATCATATATTATATATTATATGTTATATATAATATATATTATATATTATATGTTATATATAATATATATTATATATTATATGTTATATATAATATATATTATATATTATATGTTATATATAATATATATTATATATTATATGTTATATATAATATATATTATATATTATATGTTATATATAATATATATTATATATTATATTATATTATATATTATATTATATTATATATTATATTGTATTATATATTATATTATATATTATATATTATATTATAGAATATATAATATGTATTATATTTATAAATATATAAATATATTATATAATTTATATATAATATATAATATATAAATAAATTATATACTATAATATATTATATTATATATAATATATTATAATATATAATATATAAATATAAATATTTAAATTTACATTTATATAAATATAATAAATATAAATATAATAAAATTATATATAATAAAAAATATAAAAAATATATTATATATAAATATAATAAAATTTATATATATTTATATATAAATTTATATATATATAAAATATATATAAAAAATATAAAATTATATATAATTATATATATTATATTATATATCATATTATATATAATATAATATATAAATATAAAATATTATATATAATATAATATATAAATATAAAATATTATATATAATATAGATAATATATATTCAGTAAAAAATATATAACATAAACATCACCATTGTAATTATTTTTAAGTGCACAGTTCAGTTCTGTGAAGCATATTCACTTTGTTGTGCAACCAACTTTCAAAACTCTTTCATATTGCAAAACTTCCAAAACGGACTCTTTAACCAGAGCAGCTTTCCATTCCCGCTCTCCTCAGCTCCTGGCAAACGCCTTTGCACTCACTGTCTCTGTGACTACAGCTCCTCTGGGAACCTCATGTAGGTGGACTCTACCGTATTTGACTTTTCGCAGCTGGTGTATTTCTCTTAGGATAATGTCCTCAAGGTCCATCCATGTGGTAGCAGGTGTCCATTTTTTTTTTCCTTTTTAAGCCTGACGTATTCAAATATATGTTTATATCACTTTGTTTGTTCATTCATCTGTCCAGAAATACTTAGGTTGTTTCCACCTCTCAGCTCCAGTGAATGATATCACCATGAACATGGGAGTGTAAATATCCATTTAAGTTCCTACTTTCAATTATTTTGGGTGGAGAACCAGAAGTGAAATAGAGTCATATGTGAATTCTTATTTTAATTATTGGAGGGGTTGTCATATTCCTTACCTCTTGTCATCACTTTCCACTATAAAGATTTACTCTGGAGTAGTCCACCCCATCCACAGTGGATACCTTCCAAGACCCCCAGTGGATGCCGGAAATCAGACAGAGGAAACCCTATATGTTTTATGTTTTTTTCTATAAATACACACCTATGATAAATTTTAAGAATGAGCACAGTAAAAGATGATCAACAATAACTAATAATAAAGTAGAACTATTATAACAATATACTGTAATAAAAGTTGTGTGAATGTGGTCTCCTCCTGTTGTAATACCTTAGTGTACTGTCCCACAGGTAACCGCAAAACTGCAAAAATCAAAAGCAGAGATAAAGGGGATGACTGCATAAAGATGATCATCTGTTAGAATCGTTGTGACCTCAACGTCTCCAGCCTGGACCATTCTCCTGAGCTCCAGCATTTGCATCCAGCTGTGTCCCTGACGTCCCCTTTTCCATGTCCGGTAACGCTTCATCATCAGCATCACCCCTGAGAGCCTCCCCTCTGCAGTCCTCCATGGACACATCTCCTTCCTTCCTGGTGCTCAGGGGAACATTCTGGCCCCATCCTTGCTCCTCCCTTCTCCTCTCTGACCACATCCATTAGAAAACTCTGTGACCTCGACCTTCCATACACATCTAAACACACGTCCTCACCCCACCCTGCCTCCCCGGCTTGGCCCGATCCCTCCTCCCGGAGGATCCAGCAGCGCCTTCCCAGTCTCTCTGTGGCTATTGTGACCCATGCAGGCCTGCTCTGACCAGAGCAGCCGAGGGTCTTGTTAGAGTGAGAATCCAGTCGAGCCTCTGCTCTCCCCAAAGGCTCCAGGTTCCTACGTGGCCTCAGGGCCCCACACGGTCTGCCTGGTCCTCCTGCTGCTCCCTCCTCCACCCTTCTCTGCTTTCAGACATGGGGCTCCTGCTGTTTCCACAGTGCCCAGGCCTGCTGCTGCCTCTGAGCAATGCACTTGGTGCTCCCCTTCCCTCTTCCTGGGATGCTTTTCTCTATTCAGACACAGAGCCTGCCTGCTCAGCACCTTCATGCCTTTGCTCAGACCTGACCTCCTCTCACTGCCAGATGAGACACGGTCCCCAATCTGTCACAAGCTCCCCTCCCTGCATGACTTTACCCCCCCTCCCCCACAGATTACCATCCCACATGCTCTCATTTTATTTTTTCCTTCTGGCCTTCAGAATCACATTACTTTGATGACAGAGATATTTTTCATTTTCTTGTTTTTATTTTGGTAAAATATATGTAACACATAATTTGCAATTTGTAACATTCTGTAGGGTGCGATTCATTGGCATTAAGCACATTCATCGTGTTGTGCAATGTCACCACTGCATTTTTTAAACTTTCTCATCATCCCAAACAGACACTCTCCACCAGTGGTATCATCAATCCCTGTTCCTACCCTGTCCACTAGTTTCTGGCAACCACCATTCTGTACGTCTCCATGAATTTGCTGATATTGGATAAGGCTACACAAGCAGAATCATACACTATTTGTCACTTTTGTGTGTCTTTTCACTTGAGAGGTTGTTTCATGGTTCACCCATGTTATAGCATGTATCAGATTTTTTTTCATTCCTTTCTTAAGGCTAGAGAATATCCCATTTTTTGCATATGGAATCTTTTTTCGATCCATTCATCAGTCATTGGATGCTTGAGTTTTTTCCACCCTTTAGCTACTGTAAATAATGTGGCTATAAACATTCGTTAACATACATCTGTTTAAGACCAGGCTTTCAATTCCTTTGGGAACATGTCTAGGAGTGGAATGGCTGAATTGCATGGTTTTTCTATGCTTAACTTTTGGAGGGAATCCAAAAGCATTTTCCACAGGGTCACAGCATTTTACATGCAGTGCAAATGGGGTTCCATATGTCCACATCCTTGAAAACAAGTAATATTTCTTTCTTATTTTTCAAGAGAAGAGTATGTTTGGTTTTACTCAGACTTTTACAAAGAGTTACAAACCAGTTCAAAAACAGGTCATCAATGGTTGCTCTACTCAAGATATTCAAAACGCAATACAAAACACTTGTATCTGTCTGTTCTTGTAGCTGTTACATTTGTGATGGTTCTATATACACATACCAAAATACCTAGTTAGGCCCTATTCAAATGGTCATACAAAGGAAAATGTCAACAATACAGTAGGACTCTCTTCCTACCTTTTTTTTTTTTTTGCAACTGAGTCTCACTCTCTTGCCCAGGCTGGAGTGCAGTGGTGCGATCTCGGCTCACTGCAACCTCTGCCTCCCTGGTTCAAGTGTTTCTCCTGCGTTAGCCTCCACAGTAGCTGGGATTACAGGCACTCACCAGCATGCCTGGCTAATTTTTGTATTCTTAGTGGAGATGTGGGTTTCACCATGTTGGCCAGGCTGGTCTCAAACTCCTGACCTCAAAAGATCCGCCCACCTTGGCCTCCAAAAGTGCTGGGATTACAGGTGTGAGCCACCAAGCCCGGCCTCTTCTTACCTCTCTGAGATCCAAACTATTCATTATATGCAGGTGGTAAGCAACTAACTACTTAGTTGTAACTATTAACATCATCATACCAAGCATTTATATATTTAAGTATGCCTGGTTTTGTTTGTTTTTGATTTTTAACAGCTCTCCGAATGGGTGTGAAGTAGTATTTCCTTTGCAGTTTGGTTTCGTGATTGTCAAGTGACTAATGATGCTGAGCATCTTCTCATGTGCTTTTGGCCATTTGCACACCATCTGGGAGCAGAGTCCAGCAGGGGACAGGCCGTGCACGGCCTTCAGTCCAGGCTGTTGCATTTGCACCTCATTTTCCAGCAATGGAGAGGAAGCAGGGCCACTCAGACCATGGAGGCACTGGACGTGGAGGTATCTGGAAGCACAGCCTGGAGTCTGTGTTGGGGAGAGATGGAGGCAGGAGGCAAGGAGAGTTCGGTGACCAGCAAAGAGGTGAGGTCCTAGGAATAACCAGGGCTAGGATGGAGAAAAGGGCTCCAAGATGAACCCTTCTTAGGAGAAGGAGGAACAAGAGCTATTGATTTATGGGATCTGGAGAAGGGAGGGGGGTCAAGGTGGAGACCCACATCCTGGTTCTTGCTTTAGAGATGCAGCCTCTGTGTCATCAGTGGGATGGGGATCCCAGGGGGAGAAGTGGGTTTGGAGAGGAAGATGCGTGGCTCAACTTTGGCCATGCTGAGCAGAGCAGCCTGGAGGTCACCTTTGGGGATATGTCCAGTGGGACGTGGGAGGGTGAGACTCCGAGGACACTCACTGGTGAGATGAATTTTGGACAGGGTCTGCAGCCTCCACGCCTGCTGCTGTTGCCGCCTCCCTCCTGTGGGACCTGACACTGAGTCAAGAGACCACAGCCCGTGAGTGTGGCTGGATCCCAGTGCAGAGGGCAGCAGACTCACCTCCCTGTGCCTTGCTAAGGGACTGAGATGGAGAGAGCAGGCTTAGCCCCTAAGACCTCCACAGTAATAGCAGGAACCTCTGACCCCGGACTCTTGGTCAGCATCAGGCATGGATAAACATTGGCCCCTGTGGAATTTTCATCACAACTCAGCCTCTGCTGACTGCAGGACCTCTTGACTCATTCAAGTCCCCCCAGCATAGGGATCCAGAATTCAGTGTCATGGCTCCTGCTCTTCCCACACCTCCCCTTGGTCCCTGGGGCAGCGCTCACCTGAGGAGGATGAGGCAGAGACAGAGAATCAGGATCTTTGCAGCCGCCTCCCCAACGGCCACCAGAACCACCACCGCCGTGGGCCCTGATTTCTCAGCAAAAAGTGGGATGAGACAGATTCACCTGCTAAACCAAGCTCCCTTGTCTTCCCATGCCAGAAGGAATTGGACATTGGTTCTCCAGGTCCTTCCTGTGTCACTGGATGTGGTGACACATGAGCCCAGGGCTCATCACACCTTCTTCTAAGGCTGTCCAACAGTAAGCAGGGGCTCTTGGCCCCAGGACATTTCTGGCTCACTGCTGAGCTGAGGACACTCTTAATCCTCCTGAAGATCCCAGGGGCAACTTGTTCTGCAATCTGAGAGTGAAGGTCATTGGGAGGGAAGGGGTCTGGTGTGCAGCCCCTTGATGCTCACTGTGCAGGGAGAGCCTCAGGGAGATGTACTGGGGGCCCAGATAGTTCTGAGCTCGGCAGGTGAATTCCCCTTCATCCCTGAAGTGCACTCAAGGCAGCTCGAGCCCCCCAGGTTTCAAGGGCTGGGAGGAGCTCAGGGTCAGGCTCTCCTGGGATTACAGGTATGAGCTACTGCACCTGGACATTTGTCTTTTGATTTATATAAAATTTCTTATTTTGTAGTTTTTTATACTTTTTCACGTACATAATTATGTCACCTGCGAATCTAGTTTTTATTCCAAAATATACACATGTATGTATGTATGTATGTATGTATGTATGTATGTATGTATTTATTTATTTATTTTAATGAGATGGAGTCTCAATTTGTTGCCCAGGCTGGAGTGCCGTGGCATGATCTCGGCTCACTGCAAGCTCCGCCTCCCAGGTTGACGCCATTCTCCTGCCTCAGCCTCCCGAGTAGCTGGGACTACAGGCGCCCACCACCACGCCCAGCTAATTTTTTGTATTTTTAGTAGAGATGGGGTTTCACCATGTTGGTCAGGGTGGTCTCGAACTCCTGACCTCGTGATCCACCCGCCCCAGCCTCCCAAAGTGCTGGGATTACAGGCAGGAGCCACCGTGCCCAGCCTTGTATTTTTTATTTCTTAATTAATTTCACTGGCTAGGACCTATACTACAATGTCGAATAGAAATAATAGGGCAGATATTGCTTCCTTTCTCCCAATCTTAGGGGAAAAAGTGTTCAATATTTCTTTATTATGTATGATGCTAATTGCAGGTAATTTAGATGCTCTTAATCAGATCGAAGTTTTTCTCTTCTAGTTCTAATTTGCTGAGATTGTTTTAAATTATAAATGTGTTTTAAATTCTGCCCAACGTTATTTCTGAAGTAATCAAGAGGCACATTTGACGTTTCTCTTTTATTCTGTTAGCGTGGTATATTACATTTATTTTTGGATGTGAAACCCCACTTGGTCATCATGTATTATGTCAATTTTACCTGTTGGATTGGATTTACTTATATTTAAATGAAGACTTTTCTATGTTCAAAGGGTGCAGTGATCTGCAATTTTCTTGTAATGGCCTCGTGAAGCTTTGGTATCAGGTTTGAATTTTGCCTCATGAAATGAGTGTTTTCTCCTTCTCTATTTACTGAGGGAGTCTGGGAAAGTTTGATATTATTTCTCCTTTAAATGTTTCATAGAATTCCACATACGGTGCCATCATGATTAATTAATTACCTATGATTGAGTGCCTATTAAGCAAATGCCTTGAAGGATCGAATGGCAATGCTATTCACTGCTGTGTGAGCATTAATGACCACAAAGACTGTGTGGTAAACTCTCTGCTCCTAACTCTGCTGGAAAACCTGCAAAGGGCAAGTGCCAAGCTCAGGTCTTACCTCTTAGGTCAAGTTATGGTTGTAAACTACAGAAGTGCCTTATGATTTTAAACAATTTCATGTCATTTGACTATGGGGACAATCTTGCAAAAAAAAAAAAAAATCAGGCCCCAAATTTAATTGTATTTGTTGAAGAATTACGACATAATTCGAACTTAAAGATTTGCCTGTGCTTCTTATAGGAAATTTAGGGCAGTTATTGGAAAGGACTGAGGGGCCTGGACTTGGAAAGGGGTCTTGCATGAAGATCAAGTACCCAAGAACATGTGGATGACCCCTATGCATGGTCTCTGGATAAAGTTGAAAATCACCCCCCTTGCCCCAAGACTTTTTGAAACTCTCTTGATACGAGAATATAGCCTGATTTCCTTGGTCTGGAGAGATTAGTCTTTCCTTACTGGAAGACTCTAATAATTCTGCTTGGAGAGATTGCCCAAGCACAGGAAGGTGCTGAGTCTCTTCAAAACCCATCCCAATCACTATTCATTCCAGACCAAGAATAAAATGCAAGTCTCTTCCATGGGGTAAATGCAATGCATGACCCTTGAAAAGATCTTACATTCTAAAGGAATTATTGGGTACTCTGATTTATATAAGCAGACACCTGAAAAATATATGTTAAAATGGACACTAGGAATCTTAGACCAAGAAAGATAAAATATTACACTGGCTTAGCCAAATGTATTGATATGGGTATACTAACAAAACATTACAGATATAATGTTTTAGCTCAAGAAGCCCTCAGGTGGATGAAGGAATTTGCTTTATGTTTGATTGAAACAATATTATTATATTCCAATGAAAATGGACTCAACAATGACCCAAATTCAACGAGGATGATGTCAGAACTTTCTTGGCATAATGGAGAAAAAATAACCCAAAGGTTTAGAGAGTTAAAAATGTTGGAAAGTAAAAAATGACAAAAATTCAACCTGTACCCTAATCTCCCCTGCTCCTACCCCTCAAGTAGTATACTGGTAAAGACAGCACAAGTGTCCATGAAAAGCTCTGTGAAGACTAACCTGGTTCAGCCTATTTTTTTTCACCTTATATATTCTGAAGTCATTCTTTGCCTATTTTTGCCTTACAGATTCTGAAGCTATTTTATCATGTGCAGGTAAATTTCTAATGTATTGTCCTAGTATATTGAATATTTAATCCTTATAAAATTGGCCCTTTTATCTCCATTAACACTTCTTTTGGTAAAAGATATATTTTCTGATATTGACATACTTATGATGGTCAGTTTTATGTGCCAATGTGTCTAGGTTATAGTCCCCAGAACATTCAATGAAACATTAATCTAGGTGTTGCTGTGAAGATGCTTTGTACACATGATTAAGATTTATGATCAGTTTATTGGGGATGACAGAAAGAAATACTGCAATGGATATAATCACACTACTTTCAATCAGGATGATGGAATTGTCAAAGGCAATGTGTCATTACTTAATCCCCAGAGATAAGTTGAGCACGTTGGCTTTAAAGAGGATCAGATATAAAATGGGAGGTCATCCTACCCCTACCAAAGAAGCTCAATTCTTGATAGGCACCTTTGGATTTTGGAGGAAATGTATAACTATGATTGGATGCTCTAACCCACTTACTATGTAAATCTTAAGACTTCCAGTTTGGAGTTGTTCTCAGTTCAAGGAAAGGCTCTGCAGCAGGTCCAGGCTGTAGTATAAGAAGCTTTACAACTTGAGGTTTATAACTCAAGATTAAATTATACTGGAAGTATCTGGAATAATTAAGAATGTCGGTGTGCCCCAGAGTGAAGACCCCTAGGACTTTTGTTGCAAAGCCATGCTCTGTTTTTCAGAACATGATGGATCTCCTGAGAAAGAGCTTCTGACTTATTACCAGGCCTTGGTAGAGACTGATACTCTGACTATGGGATATGAAATGAATATATGATACAAACTGCCCATCATGAAGTAGGTGCTCTGTGACCCATCAAGCTAAAAAGTTGAGCATGTGAAGCAATAATCCATTATGAAGTGAATTTGGATATCATATAACTGACTTCAAGATGGCCTTCAGGAGGTCCAGAAATCACAACCAAGTGACATGAGCAGGTGGCCCAGATTCCCACAACTCCTCCTGGGATATTGCCTTATTTTTTCATGAAATCACATCTGTGACCTCATGGGCAGTTCTTTATGGCCATTGCTTGAGGAGGAAAACATTTCATCTTGGTTTTCAAGTGGTTCTGCTCAATCAACTGGCACAGCAAAGAGTGGACTTTTGCATCATGACAAACTCAACTACAGTGAACCCGAAAGCGGGGCTGAAGGAACTCCCCCTAGTGGCAGAATTTCATAAATACATTTGGCTTTTCATTTTGAGACTGAGAGGTCAGAAGGACAGATACAAACTGAACCATGCCTACAGGGTTAGGTAACACATTTTTTCCTAGAAATTTGTCCATTTTATATAAATATTCAAAACTTTTCATACAGCTTACTACTTTCTGCTTATTTTGCATTAGATTAAGTAATGCTTTCTCCCTTATATTCCTGCATACTAGTTATTTTTGCCTTCTATATTTCTGGATTAATTGCAACTGAGGTTTGCCCATTTTATTATTTGTATCAAAGAACTAGCAGTTCGTGATGTTGTTCCTTTCTACTGAATATGTTTTCTATGCTATGTGCTCTTATCATTTGATATTTCCTTCTCTCCAATTCCTTTTGGTTTTGTTGTTCTTTTTCTAAATTCTTGAAATTAAAGCTGAGTTTATTAAATTTTAGCTTTTCCCACCCTAGCATACACATTTAAGGTTATATATAGTTCCTCTAATAAATGCTTTAGTTTTACTCTAAAAGTTTTATGGTATTTTCAGTATCCAGTTTTAAATAATTTCTTACTTGTGTTATGATGATAATGATGACGATTTTTTTTAAGATGGAGTCTCACTGTTGCCCAGGCTGGAGTGCAGTGCCTCCCAGATTCAAGCAATTCTCCTGCTTCAGCCTGCTGAGTAGCTGGGATTACAGGCACATGCCACCACACCCAGCTAAGTTTTGTATTTTTTTTTTTTTAGTAGAAACAGGGTTTCTCCGTGTTGCCCAGGCTAGTCTTGAAATCCTGACCTCAAGTGATCCGCCCACCTCGGCCTCCCAAAGTGTTGGGATTACAGGCATGAGCCACCACACCTGGCCGTATATTTTGATTATTTAATCTATGACTTATTTTAAGGGATATTCTAAGTTTCCACTAATTATGTACAGTTACATAGACATTGGTATATAGTTATGTTTTATTACTTATTTTGAGCTTAATAACATTGAAATCAATTAACACATTCTGTATGGTTTCACTTCTCTGATATATGTTGAAATATACTTTTGGCCCAGTATATGGCAAAAAAAAAATTTTTCAATACTCCATGTGTGCTCAAATAGAATATGTTTTCTGTAGTTGTTTGGAGCAGTTTTCTACGGCCTATGGCCATAGACCAAGTTTGTTAATCATGTTATTTACGTATACTATATTGCATATCCTTAGCAATTCTCTTGTTTGTGTGTACCATCAGTTATTGTAAAATATGTGTTAAAAATTGCCCTCCATAAATATGGATTAGGCCATTTTGTTTTCACTTTGCCTATTCTTGCCTTATATATTCTGAATCTATTTTATCATGTGCAGGTACATTTCAAATGTATCTTCCTAGTAGGTTGAATCTTTAATCCTTATGAAGTGGTACCTTTTACCTCCATTAATACTTCTTTTTGTAATAGACATATTTTCTGATATTGACATATTCAGTTTTATGTGTCAATGTGTCTAGGTAACAGTCTCCAGGATAGTCAATGAAAAAATCTAGGTGTTGCTGTGAAGGTGCTTTGTACACATGATTAAGATTTATAATCAGTTTAAGGATGATTATCCTTTATAATCTGGGTAAGCCTGATTCAATCCATGGAAAGACCTTCAGAGCTGAGGCTTCTCTGAGAAAGAAGAAATTCTGCCTGTGGATTGCAGCTTGAGCTCATGACAAAGTCCTAACTTGGGCTTCCTGATGACCCTCCCTGTAGATCTCGGGCTTGCCTAGCCAGCTCCCACAAAAGCATATGCCATTTTCTTGCAATGAATCTTTCTTTCTTTTTTTTTTAAGTTCCTTTTTTTAAACTTTTATTTTAAGTTCAGGGGTACAAGTGTAGTTTTGTTACATAGGTAAATTTGTGTCATGAGGGTTTGTTGTACAAATTGTTTCATCACCCAGGTATTAAGTCTAGTACCCATTAGTTATTTTTTCCTGATATTCTCCCTCCTCCCACCCTCCTTCCCTCCAAAAGGCCCTGTGTGTGTTGTTCCCCTCTATGTGTCCATGTGTTCTCATCATTTAGCTCCCACTTAGAAGTGTCAACAGGTGGTATTTGGTTTTCTGTTCGTGTTAGTTTGCTAAGGATAATGGCCTCCAGCTCAATTCATGTCCCTGCAAAGGACATGATCTCATTCTTTTTTATGGCTGCATAGTATTTCATTGAGTATATGTACCATATTTTCTTTATCCAGTCTATCATTGATGGGCATTTAGGTTGATTCCATGTCTTTGCTATTGTGAATAGTTGAATCTTTCAATACATACATCCTACAGACTTGTTTTTTCCAGTGGAAACTTGACTGACTACATCAGTTTCTTTTGGTTACGGTTTGCATGGTATGTCTTTTTTCATCCTTCTATACACAACCTCCCCTATCTTTATTTTTTATGTAGATCTCTTGTAAACAATGTATAGCTACATTTTCCCCCAGTCGTACTATGCTGGTATTTTAACTGTAGCATTTAATTCACTTGTGCTTAATGTGATTTTTAGAATGTATTCGAGTCTAAATACAGCATCTTATACTTGTATTCTAAATGTTCTATTCATTCTTTTTTTCTTTAATCTCTCATTTCTTGTCTTCTCTGGTTTGACTGAATAATGTTTCTAGCACCTTTTATACTTCCTCTAGTTCAGAGGTGATAAACTTGGCTTCAATTCTTTAAATTTCCCTGACGTTACAATAATAAATTATCCAAATGTAACATTCATCATAACATTTAATTTTCTCTGGAATAATATAAAGACTTTATGTAATATAAGTTCTATTTACACTCTTCTGAACTTTATGTTATTATAGTTTGTGGGCTATATAATATTGGTATTTCAATATTACATTTGATGTTTGACCCCTCTACAAACTGTCATTATTTTTACAACAAGTATTTGTTTCATTTTGCTCACATATTTGCTACTTTCTTAGGTTTTCATTTTTTTTTTTTTTGGATCTCAAAAATCTAATCTGGGATCACTTTCCTAATACCTGAATTATGTATTTTAGAATTTATTTGAGAAATCTTTTCTTTATTAACACTCACATATTTTGGTTTTCCTTAAAATATCTATATTTCACTTTCAGTCTTAAAATGTGTTTTCATTGAGTAGGCTTTCTAAAACAACACTTATTTCTCTTAAGGCATCAAAGACATCTTTCTATTGCATTTAGCCTTCCAATATTGCTCCTAAAAAAGTCAGCTGTCCGTCTAACTGTGGTTTTTTGCTTGTTTGTTTTGTTTTGTTTTTTCTGAGTTGGAGTCTCGCTCTGTCGCCCAGGCTGGAGTGCAGTGATGCAATCTCAGCTCACTTTAACCTCCACCTCCCAGGTTCAAGCAATTCTCATGCTTCAGCCTGCTGAAGTACCTGGGATTACAGGCAAGCGCCACCATGCCCAGCTAATTTTTGTATTTTAGTAGAGATGGGGTTTCACCATGTTGGCCAGACCAGTCTCAAACTCCTGACCTCCAGTGATCCACCCACCTCAGCCTCCCAAAGTGCTGGGATTACAGGTGTGAGCCATTGCTAACTGTGGTCTTTTAAGTGTAATCTGTCTTTTTATTTTTCGTGGCTACTTTTAAGAATTTTCCTTAATAGTTGGTCTTCGTTAAATGCTTTCTTCAATTTCACTGAAAGAGTGGAGACTGGGATTTGTAAGAGGAAGCTGTGGAAATGGACATGGGGTATTGGTGACTGATGAGGAATTGATCTGGGGAAATCTGGTTGGACAAGATCATGTAGAGAGCCTTGAGCAGAAAGATGATGGATGGAAACCTTATTTTGGGGAGTCATGAAGAGTTCTGAACAGGGGGTGACACAGACACCTGATGCTGTGGCCTCTGGGCCTACTCCTTTTTAGCCTTAGAAGAAATTGCCAGCAGAAACCGTCTGTTAAAACAGCTAACCAAAGCTGGACACGGTGGCTCATGCCTGTAATCTCAGCACTTTGGGAGGCCAAGGAGGGTGGATCATGAGGTCAGGAGATCAAGACCATCCTGGCTAACATGGTGAAACCCCGTCTCTACTAAAAATACAAAAAATTAACCGGGTGTGGTGGTGGGTGCCTGTAGTCTCAGCTACTTGGGAGGCTGAGGCAGGAGAATGGCGTGAACCCAGGGGGCGAAGCTTGCAGTGAGCCAAGATCGCACCACTGCACTCCAGCCTGGGAGATACAGCAAGACTCCATCTCAGGAAAAAAAAAAAGCTAACCAAAGCCAGATACAAGGCATTTATTTACAATAATATACAGACTTTATGAAAACCTTTGTGTCAGGGCCTTTGTTAGCTGTTTTACAGCTAACAAAGCTGTATGTTAGCTGTATGCTTTCTTTGACCTTTCATAACAATCTGGTTAGATGGAAATTATTTCCCTGCCTTACCGAGCAGGGAGATAAAGTGACTTGCTCAATAGCTGGCATAGATGGAGTTGAACTCAGTTCTCTTGGACAGAAGTCCTGTGGTCTGCCATATATACGAAGGAATTTATATAGTCCATTGACAACAAAAACATTAATTTTAAAAGAATTGGACACAGTGTTATGGGCTAAGTTGTTCCCTTCTAAAATTCATATGTTGGAAGTCCTAAATCTCAATATCTCAGAAGGTTACTGTATTTGGAGGGTCTTTAAATAGTTAATTTATTTAAATTAGGTCATGGGGAAGCCCTAATCCAATATGACTAGTGTCTGTATAAGAAGAGAAGATTAAGACACAAACACACTCAGAGGAAAGACCATGTGAAGACACAAGGAGGAGACAGCTATCTACAAGCCAACAAGAGAGGCCTTAGAAGGAACCAACCCTGATAACACCTTGTTCTCAGACCTCTAACATCTGAAACTATACGAAAATAAAGTTCTGTGTTTACGTCACTCAGTTTGTGGTACGACGCTGTGGCAGCCCTAGTAACCAATACACTGAGAGGTACCATGTTCTCTCCAATCAAGGTTATGGCTTTGGACAATTCCTTACTTGTGTATCTTGATTTCTGAGTACTCAGTGTCGGTGACCTTTGGTTCCTGAGGTTGCACCTTGTGGAAGCGTAGGGCAGCGTAGTGGAGCTCCTGCTCATCTTCTGAGATGGGGCCAGCCTCAGCAGGGTGGTCTGAAACTATGCCTGTCTGGAACTGGTGCTGATGACCCTGAATGGAAGAAAAGAAAAGATTCAGGGCTGGACAATAGGTTCTCAAAGAAAGCAGCCAAGGATCAGAAAGGGAGTAGAACTGATGTAACTTTATTATTTATCCATTCATTTATTATTTTATTGTATTTCGTTTTATTTTATTTTATTTTGAGATGGGGTCTCGCTCTGTTGTCCAGGCTGGGGTGCAGCGGCATGATCACGACTCAGGCAGTCTTGAACACCTGGGTTCAAATGATCCTTCTGCTTCAGCCTCCTGTGTAGCTGGGACTACAGGCATGCACCACACCTGGCTAATTTTTGTAGAGATGGAGTTTCACCATGTTGCCCAGGCTGGTCATGAACCCCTGGGCTCAAGGAATTCACCCACCTTGGCTTCCTAAAGTGCTGGGATTACAAGCATGAGTCACCACATCCACTGCATTCATGTATTTTGAAATATTTAATAATTAAGATTGGCAGGCCCTTAGTGAGTGTTTACATTAATCAGTCATATTCTATTCTCAAAAAATGCTTTGCAGTGGATTCCATGATTACATTCATCTTACAAACAGGAACACTAAGGCTAAGAGAGGCTCCACATGTTGCCTAAAGACACACATCCATATAAATGCACGACTGAGCAGGACTCAGGACCACCTTATTATTGTGTAGGTCATGTGACATGTGCTAGATGTCAAGCCATGAAGAAAGCAGACACAGTCCCAGATAGTAGGCAGTGTGGTTTTCTATGAGATGCAGTTAGTTAAAAACAGGAAACAAAATCACGTTTTTAATTCATGATAGCAGATATTTTGAAATATAAAGCAGGGGCAGGAGTGGCATATCTGATTCCTAGACAGGTACTGGAGGACAGAACAGAGACCGGGTCCTGCAGTACAGGCCACCGGACGCCCTCTCCTGTATCTTCTCTTTCCAATGCCCCTGAAAACTTGAAAGTAAAGCATGGTAAAGAAATTATGTAATGATTCCCAACAAAGTGGGGATTTAACACACACTAAGTGTGTTATTCCTCCAAATAAACCAAGAGGCAATACAAGAAATTATGGAATGAGCAAATAAGAAAAAGTGGGAGATCTCTGGGGAAACAAAATATTTTATATCGGAGTGTGTGTGTGTGTGTGTGTGTGTGTGTGTTCAGGGAGGCATTGGTGACAGTGGGCGAATGGCTACAGAAATGAGATTTATGTTCTGCTCATGTCTTCCCTCCATCATTGGGATAATATATTCCTGCCTGCATTCTTGCTACACAAATCAGTGGCAAAGTCCGAGACTAAAGGTGTGAATTTCTGTAGGAGAAATGACAGATCAGCACAAAAGCCCTACTGAATGAAGAAAAGAACAGGTGGAAATTGCCTCTCCCTGGGCTTCCCCTGGCCACCTTCCCCCATCCACACATCCCAGACTTTTGAAGACAGTCTAGGTATTACCTCCCACAGCACCAATTTTTCCTGAGGGTCAGAACAACAGGAATCGTGACTTGAATTATTCTTGGTCAGTTCTCATTCAGGCTATGGTAGAGTAACTGGCACCCTCCCAACATAATTAGAAAACTATACATAGTATGTAAAATATGTGTTTCACAAGGAAAACAGGCAGCCCAGGACTGTGACATCTGAAAGAAAGGAAACCAATGAGGTGAGTCCCATGATCAAATGACAATTTCCAAACTGCAGTACGTGGAGGATAAATCCAAGCGGAACACAAGAGTCTTATGAAACTGTGGAGGCAGCAACTGCAGTTCAAGTGGGAATGATGTGGGTGGAATTTGTAGAGCAGAGTACAGAGAGAAAAAGCTACACAGAGAAAGAACTCCAAAAAATATGCATAGAGGTCCCCTTGAATCTTTGGCTGAATACTAAGCTATATGCACAGAGTGAAAGGCTGAAAGCCTGGGTACGTACTGCTGGAGAAGGAACAGCTATGAAAAAGCCGGAATGAAGGCAAATATAAACTCACCCTACCAAAGCTTTTGTAAAAATCCTTGAATGGGTGAAGACAATCCACTAATAAATTAACTGCATTCAAGAACAAAGCTCAACAATTTTTAAAGGAAGATTAAAATATCCAGATAATCAACAATATAACACGATGTCCAGTATGCCACCAAAATCACCACCTATGCGAAGAAGCTGTGGAATGTAAGCAATGAAAAGTATATCAGTGAGTAGAAACATATCACCAAATGATGGAATTCGCAGAAAAGAAGATTAAAAACAGCTATAAATACACATATTCAAAGACTTAGGCCAGGTATGGTTGTTCATGCCTATAATCCCAGAACTTTGGGAGGCTGAGGCAGGCAGATTGCTTTGAGCTCAGGAGTTCAAGACCAGCCTGGGAAACATGGTGAAATCCCATCTCTAATCCCCAACCCACAAAATAATTAGCCGGATATGGTGGCTCGCGCCTGTAGTCCCAACTACTCGGGAGTCTGAGGCTGGAGAATTGTTTGAGCCTGGGAAGTGGAGGTTGCAGTGAGCTGAGATCATGCCATTGCACTCCACCCTGGGCAAAAGAGTGAAACCCTCTCTCAATAATAACAACAAAAACTTAAAGGAAAACAGAACATAATAAGGAAATGAAAACTATAAAGAACTGGGCTGGGTGTGGTGGCTCACACCTATTAAGTCCAGCAATTTGGGAGGCCGAGGCAGGAGTATTGCTTGAGCCCAAGTTTGAGACCAGCCTGGGCAACATGGTGAGACCCTGTCTTTACAAAAATTTGTTTAAAAAATTAGCCAGGCGCAGTGGTGCATGCCTGTAGTCATAGCTATTTGGAAGGCTGAGGCAGGAGGATCACTTGAGCCTAGGAAGTCGAAGCTGCAGTGAGCCATGTTCATGCCACTGCACTCCAGCCTGGGCGATAGAGTGAGATCCTATCTCAGGGAAAAAAAAAAAAAAAAAAACTGAATTGAATTTCTAGAGATGAAAAATGGCAATATCTAAAAAGAAAAGCTAATAGCAGATTAGGTACAGCAGAAGAAAATAGCAATGAACTAAAAAACATAGCGATAAAAACTTTCCAAACTGAAGCACAAAGAAAACACAAAAACAAAAAATAAATAAGCACAGCCTCATTGGCCTGTGGGACAATATCAAGCATTCTGACACAAGTGCAACTGGGATCCCAGAAAGGGGAAGGGAGTAGAAAAATTGTGGAAAAAATAATGATTAAAATGTTTTCACAATACCAAAACATATATCCAAGAATATCTGCAAATACCAAAAAAGATAAAAACAATGAAAACCACACCTAGGCATGTCATAATCCAATTGCTGAAAACTAATAAGGAAAAGAAATGTGCCCTAGGGAAGCCAGACGATTGGACACCCCTGCTAGAGGATAAAAGTAGTAACTCTCCTCTCAGCAGTCTGATGGAACTGGGTAAACCAAATTTGATGTTCCGGGTCTGATAAGCAGAGGCCCAGTAAACATCCCAAATCTTCCCTTAGGACTCAAGAAGGGTTACAGATTAAAAGTAAGGGTCGGCTGGGCACAGTGGCTCATGCCTGTAATCCCAGCACTTTGGGCGGCCGAGGCAGGTGGACCATGAGGTCAGGAGATCGAGACCATCCTGGCTAACACAGTGAAACCCCATCTCTACTAAAAATACAAAAAAAGTTAGCCAGGCGCAGTGGCGGGCACCTGTAGTCCCAGCCACTCGGGAGGCTGAGGCAGGAGAATGGCGTGAACCCAGGAAGCGGAGCTTGCAGTGAGCTGAGATCGTGCCACTGCACTCCAGCCTGGGTGACAGAGTGAGACTCCATCTCAAAAAAGAAAAAAAAGTAGTAATATTTTAAAACTACCAAAAAGGCAAAAAAGAGAGATAAATATAAAAGGACAAATATAAATATAAAGCAAAGAGCAATCTGGTAGAATTAAACTGAGCCAAATCAATAATCACATTAAATATAAATGGTCTAAACACTCCAATTAAAAGGAAGATATTGACAGACTTGATAAAATAGGTAGAATAAATGTGATATCTGTAAGACAGACACAATACATATGAAGGCACACATGTGTTAAAAGTAAGGGGGGAAAATGCATAACAAACAAGCACTAATATTAAGAACACTAGAGTGGCAATGTTAAATCAGACAGTGTATTTTAGGAAAAGAAATATTACCAGAAATAAAGACATTTTATGATGATAAACAAGTCAATTCATTAAAAGATATTAAAATCCTAAGTGCATATGCAACCAATCACAGAGCATGATTTAACAAAATAAATTGTAAAAATAAGCAGACAGAGAATCACTAAGGATATAGAAGGATTGAACACTAGTGTAAAATAACTTGACCTAATTGACATTTATAAAATACTACACCCAGTATCTTCAGAAAACACATTCTTTGCAATTGCACATGTAACATTCACCATGGTAGACTGATTTTTCATGTACTTATACTACCAGTTACTGAGATAAGAGTTTTTAAGCCCTCTCCCTCTCCCGCTCCCGCTCCCGCTCCCGCTCCCTCTCCCTCTCCCCTTTCTTCGGTCTCCCTCTCCTTCTTTTTTCGGTCTCCCTCTGTTGCCGAAGCTGGACTGTGTTGCAACCTCCCTGCCTCGAGCTCCTGTGACTCTCCTGCCTCGGCCCGCTGAGTGCCTGGGACTGCAGGCGCGCGCCGCCACGCCTGAATGGTTTTTGTATTTTTGGTGGAGACGGGGTTTCGCCGTGTTCACTGGGCTGGTCTCCAGCTCCTGGCCTCGAGTGATCTGCAGGCCTCGGCCTCCCGAGGTGCTGGGATTGCAGACGGAGTCTCGCTCACTCAATGCTCAATGGTGCTCAGGCTGGAGTGCAGTGGTGTGATCTCGGCTCGCTACAACCTCCACCTCCCAGCCTCCTGCCTTGGCCTCCTAAAGTGCTAAGATTACAGCCTCTGCCCCGCCGCCACCCCGTCTAGGAAGTGAGGAGCCCCTCTGCCCGGCTGCCCATCATCTGGGAAGTGAGGAGCGCCTCTGCCCCGCCGCCATCCCGTATGGGAAGTGAGGAACGTCTCTGTCCGGCCGCCCATCCTCTGGGATGTGAGGAGCGCCTCTGCCCGGCCGCCCATCATCTGGGAAGTGAGGAACGCCTCTGCCCGGCCGCCCCGTCTGGGATGTGAGGAGCGCCTCTGCCCGGCCGCCCCGTCTGGGATGTGAGGAGTGCCTTTGCCCCGCCGTCCCTTCTGGGAGATGAGGAGCACCTCTGCCCGGCCGCCCCGTCTGGGAAGTGAGGAGCGCCTCTGCCCGGCCGCCCCGTCTGGGAGGTGAGGAGTGCCTCTGCCCGGCCGCCCAGTCTGGGAGGTGAGGAGTGCCTCTGCCCGGCTGCCACCCCGTCTAGGAGGAAGCGAGGAGCACCTCTGCCCGGCTGCCCCGTCTGGGAGATGAGGAGCACCTCTGCCCGGCCGCCCCGTCTGGGAGGTGAGAAGCATCTCTGCCTGGCCGCCACCCCGTCTGGGAGGAAGTGAGGAGCGCCTCTGCCCAGCTGCCCCATCTGGGAGGTGAGGAGCGCCTCTGCCCGGCCACCCCGTCTGGGAAGTGAGGAGTGCATCTGCCTGGCCGCCACCCCGTATGGGAAGAGAGGAGCGCCTCTGCCTGGCCACCCCGTCTGGAAGGTGAGGAGCGCCTCTGCCCGGCCGCCCCGTCTGGGAGGTGAGGAGCACCTCTGCCTGGCTGCCCCGTCTGGGAGATGAGGAGGGCCTCTGCCCGGCTGCCCCGTCTGGGAGGTGAGGAGCGCCTCTGCCCGGCCGCCTCGTCTGGGAAGTGAGGAGCGCCTCTGCCCGGCCGCCCCGTCTGGGAGGTGAGGAGTGCCTCTGCCCGGCTGCCACCCCGTCTGGGAGGAAGTGAGGAGCACCTCTGCCCGGCTGCCCCGTCTGGGAGATGAGGAGCACCTCTGCCCGGCCGCCCCGTCTGGGAGGTGAGGAGCGCCTCTGCTTGGCCGCCACCCCATCTGGGAGGAAGTGAGGAGCGCCTCTGCCCGGCTGCCCCATCTGGGAAGTGAGGAGCGCCTCTGCCCGGCCGCCACCCCGTCTGGGAGGAAGTGAGGAGCACCTCTGCCCGGCTGCCCCATCTGGGAGATGAGGAGCACCTCTGCCCGGCTGCCACCCCGTATGGGAAGTGAGGAGTGCCTCTGCCCGGCCGCCCCATCTGGGAGGTGAGGAGCACCTCTGCCTGGCCGCCACCCCGTCTGGGAGGAAGTGAGGAGCACCTCTGCCCAGCCGCCCCATCTGGGAAGTGAGGAGCGCCTCTGCCCGGCCGCCCCATCTGGGAGGTGAGGAGCGCCTCTGCCCAGCCACCCCGTCTGGGAGGTGAGGAGCGCCTCTGCTTGGCCGCCACCCCATCTGGGAGGAAGTGAGGAGCGCCTCTGCCCGGCTGCCCCATCTGGGAAGTGAGGAGCGCCTCTGCCCGGCCGCCACCCCGTCTGGGAGGAAGTGAGGAGCGCCTCTGCCTGGCTGCCCCATCTGGGAAGTGAGGAGCGCCTCTGCCCAGCCGCCACACCGTCTGGGAAGTGAGGAGCGCCTCTGCCCGGCCGCCCAGTCTGGGAAGTGAGGAGGGCCTCTGCCCGGCTGCCCTGTCTGGGAGGTGAGGAGCGCCTCTGCCTGGCTGCCACCCCGTCTGGGAGGAAGTGAGGAGCGTCTCTGCCCGGCTGCCCCGTCTGGGAAGTGAGGAGCGCCTCTGCCCGGCCGCCCCCTCTGGGAAGTGAGGAGCGCCTCTGCCCAGCCACCCCGTCTGGGAGGTGAGGAGCGCCTCTGCCCGGCTGCCACCCCATATGGGAGGTGAGGAGCGCCTCTGCCCGGCCGCCCCCTCTGGGAAGTGAGGAGCGCCTCTGCCCAGCCACCCCGTCTGGGAGGTGAGGAGCGCCTCTGCCTGGCTGCCACCCCGTCTGGGAGGAAGTGAGGAGCGCCTCTGCCCGGCCGCCCTGTCTGGGAGGTGAGGAGCGTCTCTGCCCGGCTGCCCCGTCTGGGAAGTGAGGAGCGCCTCTGCCCGGCTGCCCCCTCTGGGAAGTGAGGAGCGCCTCTGCCCGGCCGCCCTGTCTGGGAGGTGTACCCAACAGCTCCGAAGAGACAGCAACCATCGGGAGCGGGCCATGAGGACGATGGCGGTTTTGTTGAAAAGAAGAGGGGGAAGTGTGGGGAAAGGAAGGAGAGATCAGATTGTTGCTGTGTCTGTGTAGAAAGAGGTGGGCATAGGAGACTCCATTTTGTTCTGACTAGGAGAAATTCTTCTGCCTTGGGATGCTGTTGATCTATGGCCTTGCCCCCAGCCCCGTGCTCTCTGAAACATGTGCTGTGTCAACTCAGGGTTAAATGGATTAAGGGCGGTGCAAGATGTGCTTTGTTAAACAGATGCTTGAAGGCAGCATGCTCTTTAAGAGTCATCGCCACTCCGTAATCTCAAGTACCCAGGGGCACAAATACTGCAGAAGGCTGCAGGGACATCTGCCTAGGAAAACCAGAGACCTTTGTTATGTGTTTATCTCCTGACCTTCTCTCCACTATTATCCTATGACCCTGCCATATCCCCCTCTCTGAGAAACACCCAAGAATGATCAATAAATACTTCATAAATTTAAAAAAAAAAAAAAGAGTTTTTAAAAAATTGACTATAGAGTGTACACCACTCTAATGGAGAGGAGATAGAGTGGCAAGTAAACATTAGCTTGCCAACTAGACCATCCAGAAGGACACGTTGAAATTCATCAAGGAAGCAACATGACCTGGAGTGCAGAGAAGAATGAGACAAGGCAGCTCCCTACCCAGGATTGGCACGGAGCCAAGGGAGGCTCCCCACCATGCGGAAACAGTGAGTGAGCGACAGCCGCCAAGGACCCACACTTCTGCCGTGGACCTTTGCAATCTTGGACATGAGAGATCCCCTGAAGCCTCCAGACTGACATGGAGAGCTGTGTGGAGACTGGGCAGGGCCACTGCTCAGGCCCAAGTGGAGCCCCAAGGACCTTGGACCTATGAACACCTGGGCACCAGGTGACATAGCTTCACCAACAAGAGAGGCCAGGCTCTCTCACATGCTCTCAGGGTAGGAACCACATTTATGGTGCTGAGGAGCAGATGGATTGCAGACCTCACCTCTGCTACAGCTTGCCAGACAAAGCCCACTGGCCTGGGACCCCAGCACAGCCACCTCACCCCTGCCTGAGCACTTGGGCCAGTAGCAGCTCTCCATTTCTCTGGGACAGGGCTCCCAGAGGTAACAGACAAGTCTGCCATTTTTTCTGCTGCCACAGCTCCCACTCCTGTTCCCCGAGGCTGGAGAAGGAGAAAAGAGCATAAGGACTATCACTGGCCTCCAACACACCGGAACTGCTTTATGGAAAAGCAGCCAGACGGTATCAGTGTGGGTCCCTGCCCCTGTTATTCCTCACTGAGAAGGACATCCTGACCCAGGCCCCCAGCACAGCTGCCCTGCCCCCACCTGAGTTGGTGGCAGTTCTGTGTTTCTCTGAGGAGGATATCCTGGGGTCAACCCACAGGCTCTTTGCCGTTACCACTGCAGTGGTACTGCCCTTGATGCCTTCAGCCTGGGAAAAGAACAAAGACCTTGATCACTTTGCTGGCACCTCCAACACACTACAACCACCATACAGAAAGACGCCAAATCTCACTTCCCTGTGGGCCCCCTACTCCCTGCTCTTCACCAGGCAGGGCCCCTGGCTGGGGCCTGCAGCACGGTGGCCCCACCCCTAGATGAATGTTCCCATTGGCAGTGGCTCTGTATCTTTCTGGGTTGGAGTTCTCAGAGCAGCTGGCAGCCCCTCTGCCATTGCTGCTGCAGCTATGCTGCCCTTGCTGCCCTCAGGCTGGGGAAGGAACAAAGAGCCTGATTTATTTGGTGGAACCTCCAGCATGCCGCAGCTGCATTACGGAGAGGAGCCCAGTCTCTCTTCCCCGTGAGCCTCCAACCGTTACTCTTCACCAGGTAAGTCCCCCTGCTTGGGCCCACAGCACAGCTGCCCCAACCCAGGGTGATTATTCCAACTGGCAGCAGCTCTGCATTCCTCTAGGATGAAGCCCCAAGAGACAAGGAAAAAGCCCTCTACCACTGGCACTTCTAACGTCCCTGCCCCTGCTGCTCCAAGCTGGGGAGGAAACAAAATGCCTGGGCTCACCACAGGGCTGTAGTGTGCAGCCCGAGTGCCAAGTCAAAATCTGTAGCCAGCACTTGAGTGAGAGAGGAGCCCACATTCTCAGAGCACTGGGAGGCAGCATGGCTGCAAATGTGAGGAACTACAGAGGATTCATGTGGCTGAACAAGAGCCTACCTGCCAGCCATTATGCTTAAGCACCATCTATTGGATCACATCCAAACTTCAACACCAAAAATACTTTGCTAATATACCCCACTGTGAAACTAAGGACAAGAATTTAGCAACAAATAAAGATCGTGCACAAAGCTTTGGCCTTCTGAAAACATCCGGAAACAAAGCCAACTGACTAAAATTAGAGCACAATTAAGGGAACATGAGCCCACATAAATGAGAAAGAACCAGTGCAAGATCTCTGGCAAATCTAAAAGCCAGAGTGTCTTCTTACCTCATAACGACCACACTAGTTCCCCAGCAAAAGTTCTTAACCAGAATGAAATGGCTAAAATAACAGACAAAAAATTCAGAATCTGGATGACAATTAAGATTACTGAGATTCAGGAGAAAGTAGAAACCCAATCCAGGGAACCAAAGGAATCCAGTAAAACAATTGAAGAGATGAAAGATGAAATAGCCATCTTAAGAAAGAACCAAAATGAGCTGATAGAGCTGAATAACTCACTATAAAAATTTCATAACACAATCAGAAGTGTTAACAGCAGAATAAACCAAGCTGAGGAAAGAATATCAGAGCCCAAAGACTGGTTCTTTAAATTAACTCAGGCAGACAAAAGAACAAAGAATTTTAAAAATGAACAAAACTTCCAAAAACTGTGGGATTATGTAAAGAGACCAAATCTACAACTCATTGGCATCCCTGAAAGAGGAGAGAGAGCAAGCAACTTGAACAACATATTGGAGGATATTGTCCACAAAAATGTCCCCAACCTCTCTAGAGAGGTCAGCATGCACATTCAGGAAATTCAGAGAACCTTGGTAAGAAATATATAAGATAACCATCCCCAAGACACACAGTCTTCAGGTTCTCCAAGGTCAATGCCAAAGAAAAAATATTACAGGCAGCTAGAGATGCCTGTAATATTGTAATAGTGATGAGCAGTAATGACTTTGGGTTGATTTGGGCTGTCTACTCTAGGGCTTGTGTCTACCACATTCCTTGTACTTAATGCACCTGACACAGACTAAGTTTTGTTCATTTCTTTTTCTCAATAATCAATGCCATAAGAAAAGGCTAATATTCCAGGAAATATGATAATCTGACATTTGAGGAGCATAAATACCCCCAACAAATTAACTGGACTACATATTTCATCAGAACTATTAGATTCAGTTCCACATGTGACTATTTTAAATTATTGAAATCAATACTTTTTAAATTATTACTGAGTCAAAAATTTAAAATAGTCACATGTGGAACCGCAGGGAATGTCAGGTGTTAATGAAGAAATGCCTCAGGGTCCTTACTTAGGGCAGCATTCAAAAGGGATAATGCTGAATGGAAATTAAGGTCTCTATCACTCACCCTGGAGCCTGAGACCATGACGGGGTTCACATCATCCGTGTTTTGCACTGGCTGGGCTGCTTTCTTCCTTCTAGTCTTCACTCTGAGGGAACAGCCCTAAGCCTTTCAGCCTGGTTATTTGGAGCCTCTTTCCCCAAAAGAGAACCATCTCCCCACTCCCAATGGAGAGTACAGAAGTAATGAAGAGGTCCAGGTGCTCATATGAGCCCAAGAGTTGGACCATGGTTTCAAAGAGACCCCATGCTTGGTTCAGCTGTTCAACGGGGTAATTCACACCACCAGTACCCTCCCTTTCCTCGCTCTCGACTTTCCCAAGCACCCCATTTTCCCCCACTCAGGTTTTCTGAGATTCTGCCACCTGTGTGCCCTTCCCACATCAAGTCTTTCTGTGCTTCCCTGGAGCCCACTCTCACCTGAAGATGAAGCAAACACAGAGGAAAACCAGGGCTGTGATGCTAGCTCCCCAGACTGCTCCCAGGACACCACCAGTCCTGCCTTCTGGTTTCCCTGTAATTTGAATTTTGAGTGAACTCCAGTTTCAATTCCAGGACATCCTCCCAACAGCCATTCCTCTCCACCTTCCACTAATGTGACCACCCCCATCCAGGACTCAGTCACTCACCATTTCACTGCCCTGTGAACCCGGAACCAGCCTCTTCTCTCTCCATGACTCCCCCTTCCCCCAACTGCAAGACTGAGGACGTTGTGCCCCCAGCCACTCTGGTCTGGGCCTTGGAAACATCTCCTCCAGGCTTCATTTCTCTGGAGCAGTTAGGGGTTGAATTATGTCTCCCCACAATTCCTATTTTGAAGTCCTAACCCCCAGCATCTCAGAGCATGACCTGATTTGGAGAAGGGTCATAGCTGATGTAATTAGTTATAATGAGGTCTTCCTGGATCAGGGTGAGCCCTAATCCAATATGACTGTTGTCCTTATAAAAAGGGGAAAATATGGGTCGGGTGTGGTGGTTCACACCTGTAATCCCATCACTTTGGGAGGCTGAGGCAGGCAGATCACGAAGTCAGGAGATCGAGACCATCCTGGCCAACATGGTGAAACCCCATCTCTACTCAAAATATAAAAATTAGCTGGGCATGTTGGTGGGCACCTGTAGTGCCAGCTACTCGGGAGGCTGAGGCAGGAGAATCACTTGAACCCAGGAGGTGGAGGTTGCATATGTCAGATTATCATGTTGCACTGAGCCAAGATCGCACCATTGCATTCCAGCCTGGCAACAGAGTGAGACCCTCCCTCAAAAAAAAAAAAAAAAAAAAAAGGAAAATGTAGACACAGATGCACATGTGGACACAGACACCACCATGTGAAGATTAAGTCAGAGTTCAAGGCAATGCTCCTTCAAGCCTAGGAACGCCAAAGACTCCCAGGAAACCACCAGAAGCCAGAGAAGGAGCATGGAAGAGATTCTCCCTCACAGCCTCAAAAGGAACTAACTCTAACACCTTACATGATCTTGGACTTCTGACGTTGAGAACCATAAGACAATAAATCCCTATTGTTTAAGTCATGCACTTTGAAGTACTTTGTTATGGCAGCCCTAGCAAACTCATACAAGGACCCAGGCTTCTCTTCCCCCAACTGTCACCTCTTAGCAGACTCCTGATCTGGCAGCAGCTGGGTCAGAGCTGCTCTGGGATGTTCTGGGCCTCAAAGCTGAGGCTGAGACTTGAGCTGAATCCCTGGCAGAGGCTCAGGGAGCTGTTGGCCAAGGGACCGGCTGGCTGGGGGTGACTGTGAAGGAGCCATGGCTGCTGTTACCATCCCTCCAGCATCCCCTCCCCAAGCTGCCAGTGCAGGGAGGAGCCACTGCAGTGTGGACTCTAAGCTTCCCAGAGGCAGGAGGGTCCCAGCAGTTGTGAGGGGTCTGGGAAGGGAGGACAGGACTTAGCAGGGGCCTCTTCTCTGAATACTATGGAGCTCTCGCCCAGCTGCCCACACTCTCGAGCACCTCCCCTCACACTCACAATGCACAAAGAGACTCAGAGAGATTTGCAGGGAGCCCAGAGGATGCTGAGCACGGCAGGTGAAATCTCCTTCTTCTGCAGACCCTACTTGAGGCAGCTCCAGGACCCCGGTATTGGAGATGGGGGTGGCGTTCAGGGCGGGGAAGCCCTGGAACCAGCTCAGGTGTGCAGGGGGGTTGCCGTCAGCATCGCAGAGCAGCTGCAGAGCCTGGCCCTCCAGGACGGGGAGGGACGAGGTGTTTTGCAGGATTTTGAAGGCTTTGGGGAGAGAGGTGCAGAGAGTGAGAGGTGGGGTGTAGGGGCAAGGCACTGGTGTCCCTCTCCTCCTGTGGGGTCCACACTAGCTCTGAGGAGGAGACTAGTAAAGTAGGGGCCTCAGGTCTTCAGAAAAGCCCAGACCATTTCCCTGGAGCTGCCCAGGCTGTCCTGCAGAGAGTGGAGCAGGGGCTGCGGACAGCGTCGTGGCAGACAAGTGCCACTCTTGGACCATGGAGATGCCTGTGACAGTAGGAAAACAAGCAAGACGGGGGAGTGTGAGGGGTGTGGCAGCTCCTGCAGATGAGGCGACAAAGGCTGGGGGTGAGCAAAAACTCAGTTCAGGGCTTTGAAGTCTATGGAGGCCTTAGTCCCGGCTTCTCATATTGATCCCCATTAGTCCCCACTCTGCTTCCGTCAGGCCCTGGAGAGAACAGGACAGGCTGGTTCCTACCTGCGCTGTTTCCTTGGAAGATGCTGACGGCCACTTTCTGTGGAGCATCTGGGGTGGAAAGAGGTGGCCGCCTCAACATCCCTGAAGAGGGATGGTAGGCATGGGGCCTTCCCCTCAGGGGCCATGAAAACAGGGAAGGGGGCTCTCCTCTTTGGCGACCAGGTCCCCAACTTTAAGCTC
The DNA here is from genome assembly GCF_028885625.2 of Pongo pygmaeus. Classification (NCBI taxonomy): domain Eukaryota; kingdom Metazoa; phylum Chordata; class Mammalia; order Primates; family Hominidae; genus Pongo; species Pongo pygmaeus. The sequence goes on from NC_072393.2 coordinate 57,689,866, forward strand.
TGGCTCAGCCCTGCCCTGTCCCCCCCACACCCTCAGGGACCCTGGCATCCTGGCCCAGCACTCACAGGAGACATTGAGCTGGATGGTTCTCTCCACGGTCACACCGGCTCCAGGGAACGTCACCTGACAGGTGAGGTTGGTGCTGTGGTCCTGGGGCCGTGGGGTGATCGTGAGCACTGAGGACTGGGTGGTCCTGGGGCCCAGAGAGGTGGGGGCAGCTGACATCCAGGAGAAGATGGGGGGCGTCCCCTGCTCACAGGCCCAGGGCACAGAGCAGGTCAGGGTCCTGGAACAGCCAGACTCCAGGGTCCCTGGGATGGAGATGTTGGGCCTATGGGTCAGGGCTAGTGAGGAGATGGGGACGCAGGATCAGGACGGGGGTCTGAGGTTCCATCCAGGGGGAAGCCCAGTCTCTGGTCCAGCTCCTCCCCTGAGCCCAACAGCTTAATTGTACGCGCCTCCCAACAGGGTGCTCCTGTCCCAGCCCTGCCCTACGGCCCCCATGACCTTCCCCTGTGGCTAGTCCTGGAGCTGGTTCCTTACCCATCACACGCACAGAGAGCTTGGAAGATGTATAACCGTATTTCATCCATTTCGACTTCAACCGAAAGAAGTATGCAGCATTGTCCCTCCTCCGGGCATCTCTGATGCTCAGGGAGCAGTTCTTCCTACTGTAATCCCAGAGGAGGTGGAATCGGCCCCGGGTCTCCTCCTGCACTTCTTCATTTGGGTTATTTGTGGCCACTGGAACATCAGCCCCTTCCAGGAACCAGTAGCCATAATCATTGTACAAGGCTGAAGAGGGAGTGGGCAATCTGCAGGGTACGAGGACGCACAGACCCTCCTGCACCGTCAGTGACTCTGGCCCCTCCAGCTGGAATCTCCGCTCCTGAGCCAAGGCCCCTGTGGAGACATGAGGGTCAGCTCGGCCCAGCCCCACGGCACCTCTCCCCTGGCCCACTCACCTGCCCACAGCAGGGGCAGCAGCAGCGGTAGCATCTCTGAGGCGGAGGCTTCCTGGGCTCCCTGCGTGAGCAGAGACGGGGAACGGAGTGGAGGGGAAGGACTGCGGGGAGGAACGGGTGGCTGGGGAGGAGCGCGTGATCTCGGCTGTTCACAGAAGAGGAACTGCGAAGCCACAAGCCCTCGCAGCTCCACTCCCTCTGCACAGAGCAGACGGAAACCTTGCGACCCAGAGACCTGCCCAAAGAAGGGCAGAGGAGCAGAGACTGTGTCCCGCCTCCCACCTCGTGGCTTCCTGTGAGCAACAGAGCCTGGACCAGGGCCTCCGGGGGCATCTGAGGAATGCGACACCTGTGTCCAAGGCCCTGCCCACCTGAGGTGCTTTCCTGTGCACCACTGTTTACACCTGGGAGCTGGTCACTCCTGGACTCAGAGAGTCACAGCCTCATCCCAAGCCATGAGAAAGTCAGTCCTGCAGGATATAGGATTCTGTAAGGTCTGTGGGAGTGTCTGGGACAGTGAAAGGAAGAAGGGTCCCAGGTGCAGTGTGGGTGATAGCCACTCATTCATTCACTCATTCATTCATTCATTCATTCACCAAACACATAGTGAGCATCTGTATGTAGGTGGGGCTGGAGAAGAGGTGCCAGGGACCTGGTCCCTACCCTTGAGATGATCCCCATCCATAGCCTCCCATCCTCAGCAACACACCCACACTATCTAGCTTTAGAGCTGTGGGCACTGGTGAGTTTGCCATGTGACACAGAATGACAGATATTTTTTAAAACATGAGTGTGGAGGTTTTTACTTGACAGCTAGTACGCTGATTTACAAAATTTCAATGTCATCTCCAAAATAAGAACCATGCAGCATCTTCATTTAAATCAAAAGGGAGGACACATATTTTACGAACTGCAGTGCAGAAGAAACTTCTTTTGAATTAATGTTGCCACTCAGTGCAGTGTGGACTGGAGAGATTTTTTTTTAGGTCCTCATCATAGAGATTAGAAATTTCTTTCCTGTAAAAAATCTGCTTCTCACAGTTAAATGTGGCACAAAAGACATATTTCTGGACAACATGAGCGGAATATCCAGACAAAATTAAAATTTTTAGGTCTAGCTCACATGGCTTTCCATTTTCCTCTGTGCAGTCTGCATCTGGCAAATCTCTAATACCTATGAGGTATTAGAATTTGCCACCATATATTTGTAAATTTTTTTATTTCTACAAACTTAAGGAGTAGATGTAAAATTTTTTCGCGTGTATATAATGCATAATGATTATGTCAGGATATTTAGAGTGTCCGTCAACTGAGTGCAATACATTCTTGTTAACTAAAATCACACTATTCTTCTCTCTAACACTGAATTTATTCCTTTTAACTGTATGTTTGTAGCACTTCACTCACTTCTATTCATCTTCCATCCTCCCCCTATCTGACCCTTTCCAGTCTCTGTTGTCTATCTTTCTACTGTCCACCTGCATGTGATATTTTTTTAGAAGTGAGAGCATGCAATATTTGTCTTTTTGTGTCTGACTTATTTCAATTTAGATAATGATTTCTAGTCCCATCCATGTTGCTGCAAATGACACAATTTCATTCTTTTTTATGGCCAAATAGTATGTATACCATATTTTCTTTATCCATTCATCTGTTAATTGACACTTAGGTTGATTCCACATCTTGGATATTGTGAATAGTGCAGCAAAAAGCATGTGAATGCAGGTATCTCTTTGATGTATTTCTTTCTTTCCCTTTGGGTAGATACCCAGTAGTGGGATGGCTTGCATGATCGAATAGTAATTCTATTTTTAGTTCCTGAGAAATGTCCATAGTGTTTTCCAAAGTGGCTGTACTAGTTTAAATTCCCACCAACAGTACAGAAGAGTTATCTTTCTCCTCATCCTTGCCAAAATCTGTTATTTTTTGTTTTTTTTAGTAATAGTCATTCTGACTGGGTAAGATGGTATCTCATTTTGGTTTAGATGTGCACTTTTCTGATGATTAGTGACGCTGATCATTTTTTCATATTGGCTGTTCTTATGTATTCTTTGAGAACTGTCTATTCCTGTCCTTTGCCCACTTTTTACTTGGATTATTTTCTTTTTCCTGTTGAGTTGTTTGAGTTCCTTGTACAGTCTGGATATTAGTCTCCTGTCAAAAGAATAGTTTGCGAATATTTTCTCCAATTCAACAGGTTGTTTCTTCACTCTGATTATTTCTTTTGCTGGCAGAAGCTTTTTATTTATTAAGTCCCATTTGCTTATTTTTGTTTTTGTTGCCTGTGCTTTTCAGAACTTAGTCATAATTTCTGACTCTTCTGACCAATGTTCAAAAGAGTTTTCCCTAGGTTTTCTTGTAGCTGTTTTTTTATTTATATATATAGTTTTGGGTCTTACATTTAAGTGTATGATTCATTTTGAGTTTTTTTTTATATGGTGAGAGAGAAGAATCCAGTTTCATTCTTTTGTGTGTGGGTATACAATTTTCCCAGCACCATTTATTGAAGAAGGTGTCCTTTCCTCAATGTAATCTCTTGTCAGTTTTGTTGACAATCAATTGGCTGTATACATGTGGCCTTATTTCTGGGTTATATTCCATTGGTCTATGCATCTATTTTTATACCAGTATCATGCTGTTTTGGTTATTATAGCCTTGTAATATACTTTGAAGTCGGGTAATGTGATGCCACCAGCTTTGTTCTTTTTGCTCAGATAGCTGTGGCTATTCAGGCTCTTTTTGGATCCATATGAATTTTATAATTGTTTTTTACAATTCTGTGAAGACTGACATTGGTATTTTGATATGGATTACATTAAATCTTTAGATTGCTATAGACCAATGTGGTCTTCTTAACTATCTTCATTCTTCCAGTCCATGAGTATGGGATGTTTTTCCATTTATTTGTGTCATCTTCAATTTTTTTCATCAGTGTTTTTTAGTTTTTCCTGTATAGATTTCACCTGGTAGGTCATTAACAGCCTATTGTTTAATTTCCATGCATTTGTCTTGTTTCCAGAGTTCCTCTTTGTGCTGACTTGTTGTTTTGTTCCATTGTGGTCTGAGTATACATTTAGTATAATATTGATTTTTTAAAAATCTATAGAGACTTATTTTGTGGCCGAATATATGGTGTATCCTGGAGAATGTTTCGTGTACTGATGAAAAGAATATGTATTCTGCAGTTGTTGGGTAGAAGTTCTGTAAAAGTCTGTTAGTTCCATTTGGTCTATAGTGTAGTTTAAATGGATGTTTGTTGATTTTTTTTTTTTTTTTTTTTTTATAAAGAAATGAGGTTTAATTGGCTCATGGTTCTGTAGGCTGCTCAGGAAGCATAGCTCTGGCATCAGTTTCCAGAGAGGCCTCAGGAAGCTTACAATCATGGCGCAAGGTGAAAGGGGAGCAGGGACGTCACACGGCCAGAGCAGGAGCAAGAGAGCAAGGGGAGAGGGGCTGCACACTTTTAAACAACCACGTCTTATGAGAACTCACTCACTATTGTGTGGAGAGTACCCAAGAGGGATGGTGCTAAACTATTCATAAGAACACGCCCTCATGTTCCAATCGCTTCCCACCAGGGTTCACTTTCAGCATTGGGGGTCACATTTCAATATGAAATTTGAGTGGGGACATGTATACAAACTATATCACCTAGTATACACATCTAGTATGTCACTAACCCATGCCCCTGTGAGAAACAGATTTATAAACTAGAGAACAGGATTTGTGTGTAGTTCTTTTTGTCTTTAGCATTACGGTATCCAGTCAAAAAACTATTTTTGAAATGTTCTTAGGTTAGTTCTATTCTTCCCCATCCCCGTCAGTGGGATTATGTCATTATTTGTTATAGAGATAGGTTTATTTGTTGTTGTTTGTGTTCTATTTTGTGCCTCACCCCCATATTGGTCGATTTTATTATTTGTTTTAAAGAGTGGGACATTATTATGGTTCTAAAATAATAAATGTTATATATATATATATTTTTTAATTTATGAAGTATTTATTGATCATTCTTGGGTGTTTCTCGGAGAGGGGGATATGGGAGGGTCATAGGATAATAGTGGAGAGAAGGTCAGGAGATAAACACATGAACAAAGGTCTCTGGTTTTCCTAGGCAGAGGACCCTGCGGCCTTCTGCAGTGTTTCTGCCCCTGGGTACTTGAGATTAGGGAGTGGTGATGACTCTTAAAGAGCATGCTGCCTTCAAGCATCTGTTTAACAAAGCACATCTTGCACCGCCCTTAATCCATTTAACCCTGAGTTGACACAGCATATGTTTCAGAGAGCATGGGGCTGGGGGAAAGGCCATAGATCAACAGCATCCCAAGGCAGAAGAATTTCTCCTAGTCAGAACAAAATGGAGTCTCCTATGCCCACCTCTTTCTACACAGACACAGCAACAATCTGATCTCTCCTTCCTTTCCCCACACTTCCCCCCTTTCTCTTCAACAAAACCGCCATCGTCCTCATGGCCCGCTCCCGATGGTCGCTGTCTCTTCGGAGCTGTTGGGTACACCTCCCAGACAGGGCGGCCGGGCAGAGGTGCTCCTCACCTCCCAGACAGGGCGGCCGGGCAGAGGCGCTCCTCGCTTCCCAGACGGGGCCGCCCAGGCAGAGGCGCTCCTCACTTCCTCCCAGACCGGGTGGCAGCCAGGCAGAGGCGCTCCTCACCTCCCAGACGGGGCGGCCGGGCAGAGGCGCTCCTCACTTCCCAGACGGGGCGGCCGAGCAGAGGCGCTCCTCACCTCCCAGACGGGGTGGCGGCCAGGCAGAGGCGCTCCTCACCTCCCAGACAGGGCGGCCGGGCAGAGGCGCTCTGTTGATTTTCTGTCTAGATGATCTGTCTAATACTGAGAATAGGGTGGTGAAGCTTCTCACCATTATTGTATTGCATTCTATCTCTCTTTTTAGATCTAGTAATATTTGCTTTATAGATATGGCTGCTCCATTGCTGGGTGCATATATATTTAGAATTGTTATATCCTCTTGCTGGGTTGATCCCTTCATCATTATGTAATGACCTTCTTTGTCTTTTTCTACTGCTCTTGACCTAAGGTCTGTTTTATCTAAGTATAGTTACTGCTGCTTACTATTGGTTTCCATTTGTGTGGAATAACTTTCTCCATCCTTTTACTTTTGGTCTATATGTGTCTTTTCTTAAGGTGTGTTTCTTTAAGCTGCATATAGTTGAGTCATTTTTAAAATCCATTCAGCCATTCTATATCTTTTAAGAGGATACTTTAATCCATTTACATACATGGTTATTATTGATTTGTGAGGCTTTCTTTCTGTCAGGTTATCAACCATTTTCTTGTTGTAAACATTTGTTGTTTCTTTCCTTTTATCTTATTGTTTGTCCTTGTGATTTGGTGGATTTCTGTAGTGGTACCATTTGAGTCCTTTCTAGTTCTCATTTGCATGATTGCTTTACCAGTGAATTTTTTACTTTCATATGTTTTCATGATGATAAAATCATCCTTTTGCTTCCAGGTTTAGGACTCTGAGTATTTTTTGCAGGGCTGGTCTAGTGGTAATAAATTCCATCAGCATTTGTTTGTCTTGGGATGACTTTATTTCTCTTTTATTTATGAAGAATAGTTTCTTTGCATATTCTGTGGTGGCAGTTATTTTTTCTTTTAGCACTTAGAATATATCAGTTCCTTCTTTTCTGGCCTGTAAGGTTTCTGCTGAGAAATCTGCTCTTAGTCAAATGGAATTTCCTTTAGAGGTAGCTAGATGCCTTTCTCTTGCTTTTTGTAGAATTTGCTCTTTAATTTTGACTTCACACAGTCTGACTATAATGTGCCAAGGAGAAGACCTGTTGCATTGGGGATGTGCCTGGGGATCATTGGGCCTTCTGTATCTCTATACCTAAATCTTTTGTTAGACTTGGGACGTTTTCATGTATTATTTTGTTAAGTAGGTTTTCCAATATTTCTTTGTTTTTTCTCCCCTAGAGATACCAATAATTTATAAATTCCATTGCTTTATGTTGTCCTAAATGTTATTAAGGCTGTGCTCATTATTTTTTGTACTTTTCCCTTTATTTTTGTCTGACTAGATTATTTCAAAAAACCTGTCTTCAAGTTCTGAGATTCTTCTGCCAGATTTAGTCTATTGTTAAACTTTTCAAATGTGTTTTGTATTTCCTTCAATTAACTATTCAGTTCCAGAATTTATATTTGATTATTTTTAAAAATATATATCTCTTTGATCAATTTCTCACTTGTACCCTGAATTGTTTTTCTGGTTTCCATAGTACTGATTTTCAGAATTCTATTGTATCTCACTGAGCTTCTTTAACATCAATATTTTGAATTCTTTGTCTGGAATTTCAAAAATTTCTTTTGGATTAAGATCTATTTCTGCAGAATTCTTGTGTTCCTTTCCTTGCTCTTTCATGTTTCCTGTGTCCGTATGTTAAAATCTGTGCATCTAGTACAACAGTGGCTTCTTCCTATTTTTTAATTTACTTTCGTAGAAGACATTTCTTTTTTTTTTCATGGTCCAAGCATGTGGTGATTTTTATTAAGAATAACTTTGGTTCTAAGAATTCCACTCTCAATTCTTTAATACTTTCCATTAAAAACAATTATACAAGAGCAAATACAAAAAATATTAAATTATGAAAACCAATCCCTTAAGGCTCCGTTTATATAAAATATACACTCAAAAAAGTCAAGATTTTTCAGAGTAGAAGAATAAAATCGACTGTTACAGCTTAGAAAGCAACACTACTACTATGAGACTACAAAACATTGAACTATTTTAAGAAAATCACACTGTGGAAAAATGGAGCCATTTTTTGTCAAAAAGTGGCTCAAAGCACAAAACTGCTCAGATGTTCAAAAGTCCTAGGGGTTTGGGCTGCACAGTATTAAGGGGAGAGAGGAGACCGACAGCCTGTTTGAATCAGGCTTGTGAGCCCAGCTCATCTGACAATTTCAAAGAGCTTCTCTGCCTAAACCTTCCACCGTTTAGTATAAGACACCACTTTACGCTATTTACAAGCCTCCTTTTGGCCAGATTTTGTATCATTAATTACAAATAATTCTGCAGATTTGAGTGAGATTAGGAAAGAAATACTTTCCTAGTTAACTTTTTTTCTCAGTGAAGAATTAATTCTAGTTAAGCTCTAGGAACAGAATTGGTCCTTGTAAAGGAGCCTATCAGGGCCCTTGAGAATACGATCAAGTGGCAGAATTGCTTCGAGAATACAGATTTCAAGATCTGACATCTAGTTAGATAAAAAGATATGAGCCAGTCCCGAATAGAAGACATTTCTTGAAAATGTATCTATGTTGCTTGTTTAGTGGGGTGCTTTGGCTTTGATTCTGGGTATGTGCAGTAGTGTACTTTCTGTATATTTCTTTGACTATAAACAGCATTAGTGATATGTGTGATTTCTTTGGCTAGTTGGAGCATGGTTATTAGTGGAGAATATGGTAAAGTTGTGCTAGGGACAGAGATGCTGAGTGGGAGAGTCTTCAGGTCCCCAGCTTTGGCATCAGTGGGCTGAGCATCTATCTTTGTGCCCCAGGGTGGTATATGCTGGCTTCTCTGTTGGCAGTTACCAGTGGGTTGATTCTTGGGCCTTCAGGTTGCTCACTTGGATGCTCATAGTAGCACCAATGGATCAAGCAATTGTGTGGGTTCTCAGGCCCCTGGGTAGCCAGCATGGCATTGGCAATAGCAACAGCATGGGCAAGATGATTCTATGAGTCCCAAGTGATGTGCATTAATATTGGTGCTGGCTGCAGTGGGCTGGACAAGACAGCCTTTGGACCCACAGGTGGCACTTGCAGGTAGGTGCCAGGCAAGGTGGTAGCAGCCAGAAGTTTAGGTCCAACCTCAAGCCCCCAGAAGAAGTGCTCAGGTGCCCAAGGTAGTGAATTCGGTCGAGCAATACGCAGGACCCTAGGCTATGTGCTCTGTCTCAGAGCGGGAGAGGTGAGGTGAAGCTGAGCTAGATGGGCTTGTGATCAGGTCCTCAGTGGTGAGAGCAGGCACTTGCCATTGTGGGCAGGGTCAGAGCAATCATCAGGTCCCAGGCAGAGTATTTGGGTGAGGGGCAGTGGCAGCCTCACTGAGGCCCTGATACTGAAGAGGGTAGGGCCATCTTGAGTGGTCACAGCCTGGGTCAGTTGAAGGTGGTGGAAGAACATATGTCCCTTTCACACTCCAGTCCTGGAGGGGCTCCACATCCCCCCTCACCCTGGTTGCTGGAGCTCCCATCTGGCTTGCAAACAAGCTCCAATGGCAATTTGAGCCCCTCTTGCATCCTTGTCTCAGATCCTGGCAGTGCTTGCTTCACAGCCATTGCTGCCCAAAGCTTGCTCACTTTCTAGCCCCACCTGCAGGAGCACTCCTGGTTCAATCCCCTGTCCCAGCAGCAACAGCTTGAGTTTCTGTAATGCCCCAGTTTCAGTGTCTCTGGGTCCCTGAACAGCATACAGTTTCCAGAGGATAAGCTTGAAAATGCTTAAGTGTCAGAAAGGTGTGGAACCCAGCAGGAGCTCCCTTCCTGGAGTAGTTCTGTCCAATAGTGTCCTGACTCTCTATGTTAGTTTCATAGAGTTGAGGGCTTCTCCCTTGGCCAGGATTGCTGAATTCTGCCATGGACATGTGGACGACTGGAAGTTCCTAACTCAGTCCTTTGTGCATGGGAAGTCACTCCCAGCTCCCAGCCAATCCCAGCCAGGGAGGCTGCCTATTTTCCTTCTCCTTCCCTGTTTTTGGTGTCCTCTGCCACTTCTCTGGTGGATTCCAGGATTTTCCCTTGGATAATGTAATTTGAGTATGACTGTCTATACATTACTCTGGTTCTTCTAAGTGGAGGAGGCAGGCATGAAATGCTTCTAGTTAGTCGTCTTGAACTACACCACCCTTATTTGAACAATTTTTAAACACAGTAGTATCTAGATCAATGTTCATTCATCCTTACTAAAATAAGACAGCTAGTTTTACCTGTATTCGATATATAAGTGATTGAGCCACCCATAAGTACAATACTTGTCCTAGATTATCTTTTAAGTAAAAATGTGGCATATAATAGAAAATTCAACGAAATTTGTTTTGATAGTAAATAAAGTTATATCATGTTCATAGACTGGAAGGTTAAATATGAAGTTGTGATTTCTCATTATGTTTTTTAATGAACTTTATTAGGTGTAATTTTTATAGTCTAATTTGGAATTTATTTTGCCTAAAAGAGTTCCAGTGAGAGAAACATTTTGACATAACAGTGAAAACAAAATCCTCATACCTTACAATTAAAATTTTTGGATATTTGTATCATAAGCTTGCTCGGCCTGTAAGAAGCATCATTTCTACTAGAGATTTCTCATCAAGAATAAATTAGGTCGTTTCCATGAGGAAAACAAACAAAACTCTTAGTCATAACTTTGATCCATGTTCAATCTCCTCAACAAAGTTTTGCATGCATTATCTCTATACTAGAGATGTGAATTTTTAAAATTAGCAACACATATTTTTAATATACCTGAAGATATTTCCTTATTCTTTCAAATAATTATCAATAAAAGGAAAGGCAGGTATACATATTATTATTATTAGATCTATCAGCTTAATTTTAATTTCTAATTTATATCTTTATCTAAATTGTTCAGTGTAATAAAAATAATTTAATGGGTTAAGACACTGCCTTCAACCGGGTTTTAGTTTACAGCAGGAGACAGACCCTACATGAATATTTAATGCATCTGGGCACTTTTTCTGACCTATGCCAGTTTGCCAGCCAGTGTTTGTCCAACATACAAAGATAGGCTGCATATACTCAGAAACTGAATTACTGAGATTTCAACAATATACAAAAGTCGTTTCATAAGCTCAAACTTTCCGTTTATTCTCTTATTTAAGGAAAAGTGTGCATTGTTAACAGAAAAACAGGTTCGTGTGCCAGTAGGCTAGTAAATCTCATAATTTCATTAAAAACACTTTGGGTCACTTTGTACGCTATTAATGGGACTGTACGTTAGCACAGCCATTATGGAAAGCAGGATGTTTGTCCTCCCAAAATTAAAAATACAACTACCATATGATCCAGAATTCCCATTTATGGGTATCTATTGAAAGAAAACAAAAGAGACATTTGTACTCCCATGTTTAGCAAAGTACGATCCACAATAGTCAAGATACGGAATCAACCTAAGTGTCCATCAATGGGTGAATGGGTAAAGAAAATGTGGCATGTATACGCAAGAGAATATTATTCAGCTTTGGAAAGAAAGAAAATTTTGTCACTTGCAACAACATGGATGAACCTGGAGGACAATATGCCAAGTGAAATAAGCCAGGCACAGAAAGGCAAATACTTCATGATTCCGCTTATATGAGGAATCTATAGAAGTCAATTTCATAAAAGCAGAGGCTAGAACCCTGGTGATCAGGGGTGGGGATTGGAGACAATGAAGAGATGTTAGTCAGAGGGTACAAAGTTTCAGGTAGACAAGAGGAATCTGGAAATCTCCTGTACTGCATGGTGACTAGAGCCAATAATACTGTATCATATATTTCAATACTGCTAAGATAGTAAATTTCCAATGTTCTCATCACAAAACAAAACAAATATTGCTGGATACAAAGCAATCCTTTTGATGAGTATAAGGTGTTACTTTAAAGTGCAAAGGGGTTGATAAGTGTGAGATGTAATGCATATATTAGCTTATTTCTTCATTACACAATGTACACATATTTTAAAGCATTATGTTACATATCATAAATATACACAATTTTATTTGTCTTTTAAAATAGAATAATGATAAAACACAAAGGAAATGTCCACAAAACATCACATTGTATGCTGTAAATAAATACAATATTTATTTTTCAATTACACCTCAGTAAGGCTGGAAATATTGCTTTGAAAAATCCAAAGGCAACAGGCATGATGGCAAGTACCTGTTGTTCCCACTATTCAAGAGGCGGCTGTGAAGGAGGATAGCTTGGGTCCAGGAATTCCAGGCTACAGTGGGCTATGACAATCACGCCTATGAAAAGCCACCACACTCCCACCTGGGCAACAAAGTGAGACCCTTCTAAAAAATATAATAAATAAATAAAATTTTAAAATTCCAGATGGAATCCAAATAAATTTTTGGAATTAATACACAAAAAAACCTGCCGTTGCAAAGATCATGAATGACAAAGGTGCCCACTTCTCCTTCTGTCATCACCCCTGTCTCTCCTTATCTGTGGTCATCAGTTTACTCCAGCTGTGCATTGAAACATCTCCATCCTGGACCCCTCTCCTGAGCTCCAGACATTGTCTCCCTCCTATCCCCATTCAGATGTCAGGGGGATTCTCAGAATTATCATCGCCCCTGAAAGCCTCCCCTCTGCAGTCCTCCATGGACACAGCTCCTTCCTTCCAGGTGCTCAGGGGAACATTCTGGCCCCATCCTTTCTCTTCCCTTCCCCTCCCTGACAACACTCATTAGAAAATTCTGTGAGCCTGGCCTTCCACTCACATCCAAAAACACATCCTCACCCCACCCTGCCGCCCTGGCTCAGCCCCATCCCTCCTCCTGGATGACCCAGCAGCGCCTTCCCAGTCTCCGTGGCTGCCATTCCCCACGCGGGTCTGCTCTGACCAGAGCAGCTGAGGGTCCTGATAGAGTGAGAGTCCAGTCGAGCCTCTGATCTAGGTTCCTGCATAGCCTCAGGGCCCCATGCGGGCTGCCCCGTCCTCCCCGCTGCTCCCTCCTCTGCCTCCTTCTGCTCTCAGACTCGGGGCTCTGGCTGTGTCTGCAATGCCCAGGCTGCTGCTGCCTCTGAGCAATGCACTCACTGCTCCCCTTCCCTCTTCCTGGGATGCTTTTCTCTTATTCAGACACAGAGCCTCCCTGCTCAGCACCTTCACGCCTTTGCTCACACACCACCTCCGCTCACTGTCAGATAAGAAACGGTTCCCCAATCTATCTTATGTTTCTTTCCCTGCATGCTTTTTCTCCAAACACAGCTCTCCATCCCACATGCTCTATTTTATTTATTATTTCTTTTCATTTGTACTTTTCCTGTCTCTAGAATGATAGCTTCTTGAAGACAGAGATTTTTTCATGCTGTGTCTACTGATGAACCTCTGGTGCCAATAATAATGCTGACACATAATGGATGCTCAGTAGAGTCATTGAAGTTAGTCACTTCGTGTCTATCACCAGTAATGAATGAATGCCTCTCCTCCACTCAGAACCAAATAAGAATTACACACACACATACACACATACACACAAACACACACACACACATACACACACACACACACACCCCTGAGTGACATTAAGACTGAGCCTGAAGGACAATTGGGACCCGGATTGGCAGGAATGGGAGGGAAGGGCATTTCAGAAGGAATTACACACGCAAAGTCTCGGAGCCACAGAAGGCTTGGCCTGCAGAGACTTTGGGTGATGCAGGGAGAGGAGGGATCAGGAGGAGAGTCTGGCCAGGAACAGACCGTGCAAGGCCTGCATTCCAGGCTGTGGCATTTTCCCCTTGTTCTCCAGCACCGGAGAAGAAACACGGCTGCTCAGACTGTGGAGGAACTGGATGAGGAGGCATCTGCAAACCAAGTCTGGAGTCTGTGTTGGGAGAGATGGAGGCAGGAGGTGAGGAGGGCTCAGTGTTCACGGAGGAGGCGAGGCCCCAGGCATGACCAGGGACAAGGTGGAGAAAAGGGCCCCAGGATGAACCCTGCTTAGAAGGAGGGACAAGAGTTAGTGATTTGTGGGATCTGGAGGAGGGAGGGGGGTCCACGTGAAGACCCACATCCTGGTTCTGACTTTAGAGATGAGGCCCACTATGTCATCGGTAGGATGGGGATCCCAGGAGAAGTGGGTTGGGGGAAGAAGATGGGCAGCTCAACTTAAGCCATGCTGAGCAGAGCAATCCTGGAGGCCATTGAGGGGGAGATGTCCAGCGGGATGTTGAGGATGAGATGCTCACGACACCTGAGAGATTAGCCTGTGACAGGGCCTGCAGCCTCCACGCCTGCTGCTGCCCTTCCTTCCTGCAGAAACTGACACTGAGTGAAAAGACAAAGGCCTGCCAGTGTGGCCAGATCGGGGTGCAGAGGGCAGCAGACTCACCTCCCTGTGCCCTGCTAAGGGGCAGGAGGGGACTGGGGCGGAGAGAGCAGGCCTAGCCCCCAGAACCTCCCTAATGAGAGCAGGAACCTCCCCAGCCCGGACATTCAGTGAAAGCCGAGGACAGACAACAATTGGTCCATGTGGAATTCTCACCACAATTCAGCCTACTGCCTGGCCCTCTTGAGCCTTCAGGTTCCTCCAGCACTGGGACCTGGGATTCAGCATCGTGTCCCCTGTACTCCCCACATCTCTCCTTGGTCCCCGGGGCAGCGCTCAACTGAGGAAGAGGAGGCAGAGGCAGATAGGCAGGATCTTCACAGCTGCCTCCCCGACAGCCACCAAAACCACCTCCACCATGGACCTTGATTTCAAAAAGTCTTGCCCCGGCTGGGAGCAGTGGCTCACATCTATAATCCCAGCACTGGGAGGCTGAGGTGGGCAGATCACTTGAGGCCAGGAGTTCAAGACCAGCTTGGCCAACATAGCAAAACCCTGTCTCTACTAAAAATACAAAAGAAATTACCTGGGTGTGGTGGCACATGCCTGTAATCCCAGCTGCTAGGGAGGGAGGCTAAGGCACAAGAATTGCTTGAACCTGGGAGGCAGAGGTTGCAGTGAGCCAAGATCATACCACTGCACTCCAGCCTGGGCAACAGAGTGAGACTCTGTCTCAAAAAATAAAAAAAAAGTTTTGCCCCACACTGGATAGGCGAATACATTCACTTTTACCCCTCCCTGTTGGGCATGTAACCTTGTTCACCTTCATGGAGAACCACTTGGCCATATTTTTTCAAAATTAGAAAGAACATATGACCCAACTATTTTGCGTTTAAGAACTGATTTCACAGGCATAGATGTACACTGTGGCAGTAGATACAAGATTATTTATTGCAGTGTTACTGTTGGTAAGATAAAATTAGTGCCGTGATATTCCATTAGGCACAAAATCAGAGTCCACATTTTTGATGCCACAAAATTGGAGTCCATCCACACAGTGGAATCACCCACAGTACTGGAGGAGAGCAATGTCACTCTGATGTCACTACTGATGTTAAACCATCACTGAGATCCTTCGGGCAAGCAAATCAAGGTGCAGCGCGGCCAGACAGACACTGGTGGATTCTGGGGAAGGGGACAGGCATCTAAGGATAGATTCTACTGCGCATTCTGAATTCTCACCAATGTGACTATATCATCTGTTCAGAAGAACTTAGATCAGGACTACTGGGGAGAATAAGAAGATGAGGGAGGAGGAGTATTCAGGAGGCAGGGACTCAAAGCCTGGATCTGCTATGTGAATGGCACTCTGCCCTTGTTATGGGGCCAGTAGGAGTTGTGTGTGGAAGAGGCCAAGGGGAGTGAGGGGAGGATGGGGACAGGTGCTCAGGTGGCCTTGGAGACTAAGGATGGGGAAGACCCCTGTTTCACTTACAAGAGGGTCTCAGGTTACCAAGGTGAGTCCAGGAAGAAGCAGTAGCCCAGGCCTGCCCCAAGCTGCAGGCCCTGCTTCCCCAGCCCTAGGGAGGGGGCTCTGTCTTACCTGTGCCATCTCCTAGAGAGACACCGATCCTTGGGTTCCTTAGAGCATCTAGAACAGGAAGAGAGAATTTCCCTTTCGTTGGGGTGGAGATGAGGTAAAAGTAGGCACTCCTCCCCTACCCCAGAAGCCACAGAAATGTCAAAAGACACAGCTTGTGTCCTTCTAGTTCCCCTGCTCAGCCAGGCCTCCAGGACATAGCCACAAGGTGTCCCCTGCCCTGACCCTCCTCTGCCCCTACACCCTCAGGAAGCCAGGCATCCTGGCCCCAGCACTCACAGGACACACTGAGCTGGATGGTTCTCTCTGTAGTCACACCAGCTCCAGGGAACTTCACCTGCCAGGTGAGGTTGGTGCTGTGGTCCTGGGGCCATGGGGTGATCATGAGCACTGAGGAGCCGAAGGTCCTGGAGCCCAGATACAACAGGGAGATCCCCATTCAGAAGAATGTGGAGGGGGCTCCTCCCACTCACAGGCCCAGAACACATAGCAGGTAAGGTTCCTGGTGTGACTGGTACCCCAGGATCCCTGGGATGAAAATGTTGGGCTTGTGGGTCAGGGCTGGTAAGGAGAGAGAGGAGCTTGGGGAACCTCTGAGTGTTGTCAGCCCACCCCAGGGTCCTTTCACAGCTGTCTGCATGCCACCACCTCTAGAAGGAGCAGAACCTTCGTTGCTTTATTTCTGGTGTCTGGGCTTTTAATATACTTGTCATATTCCAAGAGAGCATCCTACAAGATATGAATGTTTCCTGAAGGGTTTCTCCTTTCTGAAGAGTCCCTGTGGGCTGGGCGCAGTGGCTTATCCCTGCAATCCCAGCACTTTGGGAGGCCGAGGCAGGCAGATCATGAGGTCAAGAGATTGAGACTATCCTGGTCAACATGGTGAAACCCCGTCGCTACTAAATATACAAAAATTAGCAGGGCATGGTGGCAGGTGCCTATAATCCCAGCTACTTGGGAGGCTGAGGCAGGAGAATCTCTTGAACCTGGGAGACAGAGGCGGCAGTGAGCCAAGATTGTGCAACTGCCCTCCAGCCTGGTGATAAAGTGAGACTCCATCTAAAAAAAAAAAAAAAAAAAAAAAAAAGAAAGAAAGAAAGAAAGGAAAAAGTGTCCCCGTGTGTGCCTCTGATGCTCAGGGAGAAGTTGCTTGTCTTGAGGTCCCTGGGCAGGAGGAATTGGTCCTGGGTCCTGCCATGAAGCATTTTTCCTGGTCACTGGAGGATTGTGGTCTACATCCATCCCTTTCTGGAACCAGCACAGGTGGAGGGTTCCATAGTAAGTCCAGGAGTAGGGAAATTTGTGTAGCCCGAGGACACACAGGCCCTCCTGCACCATCACAGGTTCCTGGAGCTGCAGCTGGAATCCCAGAACCTAAGCCAGGAGCCCTGGAGACAGGAAGACACTAAGCCTTGGGCTCTGGAGCCTCCTGAGTGGGGGCTGCTGTCCCCGCAGCCTATGCAGGGTCAGCAGCAGTGGCATCTCTGCCTCATACCCAGAGGCAGACCTCTCTGAAAGGGAAGGGAAAGCGACAGATGTGGGACAGCAGAGGAAGCTTGTGGTGAGAACAAGAGGTGACCAGCCCAGTAAAGAGAAATTCAGGCACACAATGAGTCCATTGTAATTAACTCTTTAAGAAAACTGAGTTCCATTTCTGCATGTTTCTCAGACAAGGCAAGAGGCTTGCCCTAAGTAAGGCAGCAACAAAGGACCAGAGCCCCCAAGTCCTGCCTCCTGGACTTGTGCACAAGTGACCGGAGAAACAGGTGCCACCTGGCCAGTTCCCCATGAATCACAGGCATGGGATCCCCACAGAGGTCAGTCTCCTAGGGATCAGCACCAGAGGCATGAAAGGGTCCAGGTGAGGTAAGAGCAGCAACACTTCATTCATTCCACGTGTGCATTCATTCTCAAACAAAAGTAAAAGAGACAGATTTGCATCATTCCTGACCCTCAACTAACTCAAGTAGTCCTGGAAGACAGAAACAATGATGGGCTTGAGCTTTCTCCAAGGACAATAGGGAGTCATGGAAGGTTCTCATGCAGGAAACGGTCAGCATAATATACACATGTCAGAGAGATCCCTCCAAGGCCAGACTGCAGGCTAAGGGCCTAGGGAGAAAGCTTTCGTGATTGTTCGGTAAGGAAGAACCATGCCTTCAAGGAGAGAGTAATGTAGTGAATTCTTAGAATTGCATGTGACCTCAGTGTCGTTTTGAAATACCAGAAGCAGGGCTCAGTCATCCTTAACAACTTCCAGTTCTAAACCACACTCAAATGGCTCAAGCTGGTGGCCAGAGATAAGAACTTAGACGGTTACAGTGACTCATGCCTTCAACCAACCCCAGCACTTTGGGAGGCTGAGCAGGTCGATCTCTTGAGTGGAGTTCAAGACAGCCTGGGTAATATAGAGGGACCTCATCTCTACAAAAAACAATAGGTAAATAAAAGAAACAGCAGCATCTCTCCTGTAAAAGCAGACTGGCCTTCCTGCTTTTTCTGCTGCTACTTTTAAGGGAACCATTCAGATATTTGCCCGTGAACTTAAAGTAACCACACCCAATTCCTTGAGAGGTACACCAGTTGCCATGTGCTTTACTTTCTCTCTCTGCCTGACTCCTCATTCCTGACTCGGGTGACCAGGGATGGACTGGGTCCCCCCACTAATTACTGCCCCCCCTCCACTCATTACACCCTCATTGCCTGGAGTGTATAAGTAAAAATCTTTAAACATATTTCCTAGCTTGATGGTGCATTGAACTTGCACCCTCCACCTGAAGAACTGTGGCTACTCTAGGCTGGGTTTTCCCCCAGGACACCTGGGTGGGTACAAGGGTGGACTTCCAGTGCCAGGGCAATGGTCAGGCAGGCATAAAGTGAACACGGGTCAGAAAAGAACCACAGGGGCATCTGTAGCTTAAACAAGTTGCCCATGTGAGGCACCCATGGTCATGGTTCAGACAACCAGGCATTACATCATCTTCCATGTAAGAGAAAGATCCTGTGAAAGGTATGCTGTAGACACCACGTCCAGCTCTCCTTCATTTCCCATTAGGGCAGGGTCATCAGCCACTCTGGCACTGAAGCCCCAGTTTAGCTGGGACTGTCAAAACAAGTCACCTTGGTGATTGAAGAAAGAAGCAATTTGAGACATTTTCAGAAAGTGGACTTTGCAGGCTTGGTGGTGGTGCACGACAGAGCAGGAGCACCGTCATCTTAAACTAACACTGCCACTTTAAGTTCCAGCTCCCTTTCTAGCCTCGTGCATTTCAAGGAAATCACTTCTCTTCTAACAACAAGCAGCCGGAAAGAGCAGACAGTGAAACACAGATAAGACAGCTCAGGCATAAACGGATGTCTGAGGGGGAAAAGTCTCCTGGGAAACCACCAAACTTCACACTCATTCAATGGGCCCCAGTAAAACAGTGGGCCCTAATAAGCACATTCCTTTCCCTTTAGGTACACTAAGATAGGGAAGCTAAAAGCAGACTCAGCGGGTATGCCTGCAGCTGCAGGAAGATGTATGAGATTAGACACAAAACTCTCCCTCCCAGGTAAGCAAGACAAAGAGACACAGAAACATTCTGAACTTGTGATAAGTTCTCCCGCCCTGAACCCTTAAAAACTCTTAGTCTGTAAAAGAGAGTGCCTCTGACCTAACTCAGCCAGAAGCCCCTCTCAGGTTTAGTCTCCAAAATAAACCTATCTTTAACTGTTAAGCTGTTTTTTTGTGTTTCCTTCTTTCTTTAATTCTTATAGTGTGTGAGAGAAGGGAGCATCTGCAGCAGCTCCCAGAGCCCCGACTCAAGCAGCAGGGGTTTGGGGGTATCATGGCAGAGAGCTGGTGAGATGAACTGTCAGGGCCTGGGGGCAGGTCTGGGCTAGAGAGGGAGGGGTAGGGAGTTTCACAAAGCCTATTGGAGTTGTACTTAGGGGAGGTGGATGTGTTCACCAAGGGGAAACAGAAGGCCCCAGTGGGAGGGGTGGGGAACACACAGTCTTAAGCTTAATTGTGGGTTGGGGAATGGCTGAGATGGCCTGGCCAGGGAGGTCGGAGGAGAAGGAGCTGCACATTGGTGACACCAGTGGTGAGAATTTTATCAGGTACGGGTGGGAGGGGCAGACTGCAGGGGGCAGCGGGGTGAGGGGGAGTGGGACTCATTGGGATGTCTTCAGCCCTCTCCTGTCGGAGCTCTGTGCCTCCACTTCTGTCCCGAGCAAGCAGGAAGCCCACCTTCATCACGACCCCAGAGGAGGGTTTTTTTCCTACCTGTACCATTTCCTTGGGTGGGGCCAATAGCCAGGTTCTGTGGAGAATCTGGCATCTGGCATCTGGAATGGAGAAAGGCACCATGTTCTACCACCATGGGGAGGAGTATGGCTGCTCTGCCTCTTTGGCTAAATCCACGGAAAGCTGCTGAGGTGGGGACTGCTGTGATTTCTCCTCCCTTCTCCAGTCGAGCTCCTGACCAGGCGTTGAATCTCTCGGGCCCTGAACCCTCCCTGTCCATCCTGGCAGGCCTCAGCCACCCAGGTGTCCTGGCCCACATCCAAGGGGGATGCTGAGCCTGGTGGTACGAGGAGCTCAGCTGGGCTGTGAAAGAGAGCTGAGCTGCAAGGTGGCAGGATCACCAATTAAAGCAACAATAGACCAAACTGAAAGAATGAATCAAGCCTTTAATCACAGACAGCAGTGATAGAGGCAAGAGTCTAAACCAGAGAATGCACCAACTCTTCTTGTTTCATTTCCTGCCTCCCCTCTGGAACAGTGCACACTGCTGGAGGGTCAGGTGGCTCATGGATCAACACAGACATAGGGGTCCGGGTCCTCTCACTGAGGAGGGAGCCCTGAACAAAAGGCTCAGGCAGTTCCACAGACCCTGGGAAGGGTGGGGGCATGAGAAGGGCTGGGAGTGGAAAAGAACTGAGTACTGAGTCAGAGTGGGGAAACGTGTCTTCAAGGTTCCTCCTCCTGCCCCCCGCAAGGTGGTCTCAGCAGAGGCATCTGTGGAAGACCTCTGTCCAAGACCTCAGAAAAAGAGGCCTAGAAATAAATGTAACTGGGATAGAAATGCAAATTTGCATAGCGCATGACTGGCCGGAAAGGTGGAGTCCTTGACCACAACCGAGTGTGAAGAGGGTGGAGTCTCCCAGTGAGGCCTGCCAGGAAAAGTCTTTGCAACTGCCTGTGATCGAACCTGAAAAGCCACACCTAGGTTTTTAACCATGTGCTGGACTCCTCCGATAGTTCTACCCATGGATCTACCGCTTCCTAGGAAGGTCACCTGGTGTGGAGGCCTGATGCCACGATCTTGGACCCTAGGATACAGGGGGACACTGAGGACTTGAAGTGGGGGGCTTCAGAACACCAGGAAGAGAGGTGCATCTTCCTTCACAAGCCCCTGGCATGGTGCTGTTTAGACTCCAACATGGCTGGATTTAAGCTTAAAGGGATATAAATTATGGGTATCTGATACAAGCTAGAGAGGAGGAGAAACTCAGAGAGGAGACCCCAGAGTGTCAGCCTGGGGTTAGCCTCCCCTGCCCTCAGCCCCAGGATCCTGTACCTCTCCCTTACTCTCTAGATAAGAAACAGGTATGTTCCTGCCTTTGGGGCTCTCTCCTGGGGACCCTTCTCTACTGGTCACAGTCAGAGGCAGTGTCATTCGTTGGGAGCTGTATTTCATGTGATATCTCTGACCTAGAGATGTGTTCCTACTTTCCTGCATCTGGAACATCTGATGCTCTGAGAGTAACTGTGGGTCTTTGGGTCTCTGAGGAGGTTAGCTTTGCCCCAGGTCCTCTCTTCCAGGTTCTTCTTTTCTTTCTCTTTTTTTTCTTTTTCTTTTTCTTTTTTTTTTTGAGATGGAGTCTCGCTCTGTCACCTAGGCTGGGGTGCAGTGGCACAATCTCGGCTCACTGCAACCTCCACCTTCCAGGTTCAAGTGATTCTCCTGCCTTGGCCTCCCTAGTAGCTGGGATTACAGGCACCTGCCGCTACACCTGGCTAATTTTTGTATTTTTAGTAGAGACGGAGTTTCACCATGTTGGCCAGGCTGGTCTAGAACTGCTGACCTCAGGTGATCCACCCACCTTGGCCTCCCAAAGTACTAGGATTACAGGCATGAGCCACTGCACCCAGCCTTCTTCCAAGTTTTGACAGGGCTTGTTTGTGGCCACAGGGGGATTATGGTGTCTGTGGGCCCCCTCTGGGATCCAAAGGTGGGTGTGGACTGTGTTAAAGTCAGTCCAGAAAACCCACGGATTGGACTGGAGAATGAAGCTGGGCACAGAATGCAAAGGTTCCCCCTTCACCGTCACTGACTGAAAGGTGAGAGCGCAGCCGAGTGATTCTCATGGGACTGCTGCCGGGAAGCAAGCTGTGGCTGCAGCCAGACTGAGTAACCTCTTCCTCAGGCCTCTGCTGCCCTCACAGCTGGGGCAATGGCAGCAGCGGAAAAGGATATTCTATATTCCGCTGACACCATCTGATTTGTTGGGAGCCAAAAAGGCCAAAGGGATCGTGATCAACTTAGCATTCCACTGGAGGCTATATGATCAAACAGTAAACTGTTTATCATTAATGAGGATGTGAACAAACTCACTACTGCACCTTCCGCCCGAAGGTTTGCTGAGGGCGGACACTCCCCGGCGCCGGCTTCTTGAAGTTATCTTCTGGGACATCTAGGGCCTACTGTTCAAGGAATATAGTCTTGCAAGCCTACTCTAGACTGAGCAGCTGACCTCTTCTTCCGCCCCTCCTTCTCGCTATCTCTTTTGCCTAATAAATACAGAGGACTGTGTAAAGCTCAGGGCCCTTGTCCACTAGAGGCAAGGTGACCCCTGACCCCTTCTTCCAAACACATTCTTTTGTTCTCTTGTCTTTATTCCCGCATTCATCCCCCTTTGTTCAGTCCCCCAAGGTCCGTGCAGGTTACAAGCGGTGCCCCGAACAGCGACAGGATTGGGCACTCTACAAGTGGCGCCCCAAACAGTGAGAGAACCGGGCTGTCTACACTGATTAGCCTCTCCCACTTGGAAGTGGGCACAACCGTGGAGTGATAGATTCTCTTCCTAGATTGAATGTATGGTTCCTCTCCCAAATTTCTGCCTTCAGCAGGAACGCTACCTTTGCCCTCAGACCACTCCAGGGGAAATGAAAGCTGAGCTCTCCTCTCCCCTGACCACAGCAGGGTGGGACCTTCCTTCCTCCTCTTCCTCACCACCTGAAGACCAACCCCCACTTCCCTCAAGAGAGATGTGGAGTTTGTGGGTCTATTTTCCCCAGTTGCTTTTCTTGGAGCCCCTTGCATAGGGTCATAGGAGAATGAGACTGAGACTCTCCTAAAATGGAACCCTCTCTGTCCTCAGCTCCAGCCCTGGCTCCAGCTGTGGCTCCAGACTTAGGTGAGCTCTTTGGGTTCAGGGTGAGGCAGACAGAACTTGCCCTGTGTCTCTCCTTCTCCTCTCACTTCCTGTGGGCCCTGCCTGCACATACACGTACACAGTCTCTCCACTTTGACTTTTCCACAGTTTTCCAGCCTCTACAACTCCTCCTCTCTGTGGAGTGACCACCAAATCTTCCTCTCCTGGCCTCTCTCTCTCTTGAAATTAATAGCCTGCTAGGTTTCCCATGGACAGCTCCCCATCTCTGAGCTCACGGGACTTTTTTTTCAATCTAAGTAAGATCCCTTGTGTGCCTAAACACTTTGAATGTCTTCCATCACTTCCAAAGACCATGCTTCCATCAGCTGCCTGATACTCTGTTCCTCCATTTAGCCTACAGATCCTGAAGCATATATACATAATATATATATTATATATATGATATATGATGTATATATATGTAATCTTTTAGGATTGGGCACAAAGCTAAAGACTGAAAAGGACCATGAGTATTGTTCTTTGTCCTCCAGAGCTCCATTTGGGTACCAGTACCAGTTGGAGGTGGTACAGAGGTGAGAGGAGTAGGAAAGAAGAGAGCGAGGGGAAGAGAAACAGATCGAGACAGAGAGAGAGGGAGGGAGAGAGAAAAAGAGAGAAGAGGAAGAGAGGGAGAGGGGAAAGAGAGAGAGAAAGAGAGAGAGAGAGAGACTGACAGACAGAGAGAGAGAGAGAGAGAGAAAGTTTTCTTTCAACAGGAACATTCCCTTTGCCCTCAGACAAGACAAAGGGGGAAAGAAAGGGAATAGAAACAGATTGAGACAGAAAGAGAGGGAGAGAGGCAGGAAAGAGGGAGACAGGGAGAAAGAGACAGAAGAGGGGAAAGGGGAAGAAGGTGAAAAGAGACATAGATTGAGATAGAGAGACGAAGGAGCAAGGGAGAGAGAAAGGGGCAGGAGAGAGGGAGAGAGACAGAGAGGGAGGAGAAGGAGGAGGAGGGGGAGGAGAAGGAGGAGGAGGGAGAGGGGGAGGCGATGGGAGTTTATCACAATTAGACAGGGATTCCTGAAGGCCCCGGGGGTGGAGTCTGCCCTGAGAGGCAAGAAACCAAGGATATGTGCAGATTCCCTCTCTGAGTGATCTAAGGGCCCATCTCCTGGGCATGACCAAGAGCCCGAGAAGGGCAGACCCAGACTGGGAGGTTTTCCTATCCTGCCCCGTTCTCTCCCATGTCTCCCATCAGGGCCTGCCCAAAGAGGCGGGCGGCTCTCGCTGCACATCCAGACACGTTTTGGTCCTGGCGAGCCACAGGCATCGGGGGAGTGGCGCTGTCCCTGGTGCTGAAGCAGGACTGTGTCCCTGGTTTAGGAATGACTGGGCTATGCAGAGGAGTCTGACTAGATAGGATACAGATCTGGGTCTCCAGCCGGCAAAACAGCTGAGTCACAGGATTGGGCCGCTCAAGAGGGAGGAGGTTAAGGAGGGGCCGACTGTGGGTCTGTATGGGCTGAACTTCCCTCTGTGCCCCTCCCTGCTCCTCCTTCTTTACCCCGGGAATGTTTTGTGGGCTCAAAGCTAGCAGCAGCTCATCTGTACGCCTCTTGTTGCATGGAAAAAAAAATTATTTGTTAAAGCCCCTGAAAATCAACAAACTCACAGCAAAGTGCATTTCTCATTGATACAAAACGGAGGGGTGAAGATTACCCCAATTCCATTTGAAGCCAACAGGATATTTTCCAAAAGTGCCATACTCCTTTAAATCACCTGACCACGCATAAGAGTGCCCAATATGACAGACATTTTTTCACTTTTGGTAATTCAAGATTAGATAAATAATATAATCTCCCTTCCTTACTTTTCAAAGATGTGATTATAAACAGCTTTGTTGATCCAATTTTTAAATTAATCCCTCTTTGTGAATTATTTATTTAAAGAGTTTATGCAGAGAGGCTTTGGGGTTTTCCTTATCAATGTGTCTAAACTTTTTGTAAAGATATTAGTCTTACTCCTATTATTTACCTTGGAGAATAATATAATTTTTTTAGCCAACAAAATATGCATCCCTAAATATCAAAATTTAGGTTTTACTGTTTTTGGCATTTATGTAAATTGCATCATATTGTATGCATTTTTCCTGGCTACTTCACACAATAATAGCTTAAGAATTTTTTACTGTCATGCAGAAGGGATGCAAATCATTAAGTGTACAGCTCAATGATTTATCACACAGAGAGCACATTCAGCTCACAAAATACGTATTGCTAGCTCTGAAAATGCCTCAACAAACTGCATTCCCACCATCAGAACACAAAGGTCCCGACTTACTCATATTTTTGCCACACTCACTGTTATTTGCCTTCTTGATTTTCTGAATGAGTGTAAAGAAGTATCTCATTTCTGTTTAATTTGATTTTTTTTCAACTACCAGTGAGGCTGCGCATCTCAACGTGGACTTGTTTTCCACTCGTGCTTCCATACTAGTAGATTAATATTCATGTGCTTTGCATATTTTTACGTTGGCTTGTTTTCCTTTTTCTCATCAGTTTGTGGGAGTTTCTTACACATTCTAGTTCAAAAGTCTTTGTGAGCTTTAGGTGAAACATGATTTCTCTCATTCTGTCATTTCTTAATGAAAGTAGTCTGAGTTGTCCTCGATTTGATGGAGAAGCATAGCTTGGATGCAACCAAATGTGTCCTACAAATTGGTCTTTTTTTTTTTCTGGTTGGTTAAACTCAGAATTTTCGAGCTTTAATACCCCCATCCCAATTACCCCAAAACACCTCAGCTTCCCTCAGGCTCTACATAGGAACTGGTGGCAACATCAGTGAAGGCCTCTCTGGGCAACTTCCGGTTCACATTGGCGTCCAGGCGTGATTTCTTCAGCATGTTCATTGACACGCATGTTCAATATCACTTTTGGAGCTACACTCTGCAGATAGTTATCATGGCTTAACGCGGTGGAAGGCGTGTCCATTATTTCCATTGTAAACTTTTCTTCAGCGGCTTTGTCAGGAGAACAACATGGTCGCACCCAGATAGAGTTGGTCATTGGAGGATGCCATCTTCAAAGGATGGTCATTCCATACAGCCAGGGAAGGCCTTGGGGTCTCACACAGCAAGGTCTTGGAGCTGTGCCATACTGGCAGGGACCCTGTTGTGTATATATCTACGCAGATATGTGTATGACTGACATTACATGTTCTGAAAAATAACTCTTTTATATTTTTACACTTATTTGAAGGGTTTTTTTCCCCCTTCTACTAAAGAATTCAATGTCTTCTTGAAAATCAACTAACTGCATATTCTTAGATTTACTTCTGGGCTCTCTAGTCTGTTCCATTGGTCTAACTGGTTCATATGTCTGTTGGAATATAGCTAGCACCATACGGTTTTGATTACTATAGTTTTGTAATGTAATTTGAAATCAGGAATGTGATTCCTCCAACTTTGTTTTTCTTTCTTAAAATTGTTTGGCTATTCAGAGTCTTTTGCGATTCTGTAAGAATTTGGCAATTATTTTTTTCTGTAAAAAAATGCCATTGGAATTTTGATTCAGTGAGAATGCCGTTGGAATTTTGATTCAGTGAGATTACACTGAATCCATATATCACTTTGGGTAGTATGGATATTTTAACAATATTAATTCTTCTAATGCACAAACGTGGATATCTTTTCATTTATTTGTGTCTTCTTCAATTTCTTCCGTTAATATTTTGTAGTTTTTCACTGTACAGATCTTTCACTTCTTTGGTTAAAATTTATTCCTAAGTATTTTATTCTTTTTGATGCAATTACAAGTGGGATTACTTTCTTGATTTCCTTTTTGGATGGATTATTCTTGGTGTAAAGAAATGCAACTGGTTTTTGTATGTTGATTTTGCATCCTATTACTTTATGGAATTCATTTATTCATTCTAATAGTTTTGTGGGGTTGTTAGGATTTTAAGACACAATGTAAAAAGGGTAATCTCTTCAATAAATGGTGTTGGAAAAAGTGGATATCCACAAGCAAAAAAATGAAACTGGACTCTCTCATCTTACATCCTACACAAATATCAACTGAAAATGGAGTAAAGATCTAAACATGAGACCAGAAATAGTAAGACTCCTACAAGAAAACATGGGGGCAAATCTACCTGATATTGACATTGATGATAATTTTTTGGATATTACACCAAAAGTTCAGGTAACAAGAGCAAAACTAAACAAGTGAGATTGCTTGAAACTAAACAGCTTCTGCACATCAAAGGAGACAATCAACAAAATGAACATGCAGCTGATAGATTGGAAGAAAATATTTGCAAACCAAATATCTGATAAAAAGTTGATATCCAAAATATATGAATAACGTATACAACCTAATAGCAAACAAACAAACAAAAACCCAACTTCAAATTGGGCAAGGGACTTGAATTGACACTTTTCTGTAGAGACATAAAAGTGACCAACAGGTATATGAAAAGCTGCTCAATATGAATGGACAAAACTACAGTGAGATACTGCCTCACACTTATTAGAATGGCTATTCACAAAAAGATAAAAGACAACAAGTGTGTTGTGTAGAGTGGGGAGAAAAGGGAATGCTTGTGCCCTGTTGGTGGAAATGTACATTGATACAGTTGTTATGGACAAGAGTATGGAGACTCCTCAAAGAGTTAAAGGGAACTCAATATGACTAAAAAGTCTCTCTGTTGGGTATATACCTTAAGGAAATGAAACCAGCATCTCATAGAGATACCTGCACTCTCATGTTCATTGCAGCATGATTCACAATAGCTAAGATATGGAAACAACCTAAACTCCTATCAACAGATGAATGGATAAACAAATCATTGTGTGTGTACGTGCGCGCACACACACACACACACACAATGAAATGCTACTAGCCTTAAAAATAAGGAGATGCTGCCATTAGCCACAGCATGGATGAAACTGGAGGACATTTTGCGAAGCGAAATGAGCCAGACACAGAAAGAAAAATTCTGCACAATCTCACTTACACGTAGAATAACAAGGAAAGGTGAATACATAGAAACAGAGTAGAATGGGGCAGGGAGAGGGAGGAGATGGGGAGAGTGTTAGAGGGTACAAACTTACAGTTTTGAAGGATAAATAAGTCTAGAGATAAAATGCACAGTATGGAGAATAAAGTTAATAAAATTGTATACTCAAATTTTGCTAAGTCAGTAGATTTTAGGTGCTCTTACCACAGAAATAAGTAAGTATGGAAGGTGATGGATATGTTAATTTACTTGACTATATTAATCATTTCACTGTGTACATTTCTATCTGAATATCATGTTGTATACATTAAATATATACAATGAAAATAAAGTTTAAAAAATTAAAATAAAGAAAAATAAATGAAAACCAAATACTGCATGTTCTCACTTACAAGTGGGATCTAAATGATGAGAACTCATGTGCACAAAAAGGGGAACAGACATGAGGATCTACCTGAGGATGGAGGGTGGGAGGAGGGAGAGGAGCAGAAAAAATAACTATTGGATACTAGGCTTAGTACCTGAGTGATGAAATAATCTGTACAACCGCCTCGTGACATAAGTTTTCCTATGTAACAAACCTGAACATGTACCTCCGAACCTAAAATAAACGTTAAAAAAGAGAGGAGGTGGAGGAGAAAAGAAAGTTAAAAAATAAAATTTAAACCAAAGTTCCAGCACCATTGTTTAAGTAATTTACCCTTTCCCACAGACCTGTTGTGCTGGCTAGGATCACCTTTTCCCCAGTGATCTTCTACTTGCCCTCACACGTGTTAGAATTCTATACCACATCAGCCCCTCGGCTTCCCTTGGCTGTTCACATCCACTGGTATTTTATTATGTATATTGCTTTATAATAACCTTTGATATACAGTAGGACAAGGCTCACCTTTTTAATCTTCTCCTTCAAAGGGTCTTATTCTTCGTCCGCACTTTCACATGTTCCATTCCTCTCTACCCCAAATGGGATTTTGAATGAAAGTGCATTGAAATTATTTATTCATAGATGATTGGCATATTTATGTAACTGGGACATTCTATTCATTAATACAGCGTATGGATCAATTTATTTAGGTGTTTGATATCTTCCAACAGAGTTTTATAAAGTGCTACATTTAGATGTAACACATCTCTTATAGTTCCTTATTTTTGTTAATATTTCAAGTGGTATCTTTTTATTACATTTTCTATCAACAGTTACTGGTATATAATGATGCAATTATTAAATATATCTGTATTCATTCATTTGCTAAAGTTTCTGTTATAATTTGTTTTTACATTATTTTGGAATTTTCTATATAGAATTTTATATTATCTTTAAAAAAAAAGTAGAATTGGCAAAACTGAAAAGTGACTGTCAAGAAGAAAATCTCTCTTCCAAATTATATTTTTAAATAATTCATCATCTCCCATAGTGTTCTAAAAATTTTTGTCTTTCTGAGAAATTTTATCTTTGGTATCCTTGCACAGTTTCTCTGTATACCTGGATGAACCCATTGATGAAATTACCCATTGAGAGACAAACTATGAGATAATTTAGGGATCCTGCAATATTTTATTTAAAGGGAGGTGAATAAAGAAAATGCAGTCAAGTTAATGGAGAAAACACAATTACTCAGGACTACACCCAGCCAGCCTAAAGGGACAGAATTTTCAGGATGAGATTTTTCAGTCATCAAACAGGCAGAAGTGTATCTAAGATTGTGGGCAATGGTGGCCATAAAGTAAACAATTGGTCTGGTTATGGAGAAATAGAAAGGTGGGAACACAAAAGTGAGGATCTGAGATGAATTCCTTCTTCATGATAAAATAAAAGCATTTTATGCTCATAGGAAGGACAAGAGTTAGGCTGGAATTGGAAGGAGCAAGAATATCCCACAAATAACACTGAAATAAGTCTGACCTACAAATTCCTGATTGCACAAGTAAACATGTTTAAGACTAAGAGAGAATGATGATGCTTAGGAAATGGACCAGGAATGAAAAAGTCTGGGGTAAAATCCCAAGGCTGGTAAGAGGGTTACATTCATTGAGTAGAATCCCCACCCACCTATTTATTAACCCTTCCATCCATCCATCCATCCACCCATCCATCCATCCACCCATCCATCCATGTATCCATCTGTCTTTCCATTTATCCATCTGCTCATGTGTCCATACGTATCAGTTAAAGTCCAATTACTAAAAAAGAAATCACACAAATATTTAAAACAGAGGACATTTAATGGCAGAAATTGATTATACAGTTGATGTTAGAGATGAAAAATTAAACAGAGGACAATCAGGCAACCTAGAAATGAACAACAGCAGGAAACCACCACCACTTCTAGGCTAGAGGACAGAGGTAAAGGGCAGTGCACCAGAGCCCAATAATCAGGGGCACCCGAGGCTGAGTGCTGAGCACTCCCTCTGAGTCTGAGTGCTGGAGGCTCAGAGAGGATGCTGCCACTACCAAAGAGGTTGCACAATTCAGAGAGAAGGGAAAAAATAAATGCTGCTGATTCTCTATTTTCTTCCCGTATTTTAGTCTCCAACATTAGCCTCTCATTATCTGAACCTAGATGGAAGCTGGCTAATAAAGATGCCTGATAAATGTGGTCTGGCAGAGGAAGTATCTGGAGTACATAGCAATGTAGAGGAGGTGCAAGGAAAGGGTCTGAGAGCAGAGCAGTCATTGACGGTCCATCCAACCATCATCTATCCATCCATCCATCCATCCATCCATCCATCCTTCCATCTATCCATCCATCCATCCATCTCGCCCAGCAGTACAGTTCAGGAGATAGGATATGAAACTGGACAGAGATTATTTCTGGATGAACCAAGTCAACAAGTGATTCAAGATGCAGAGAGGTGGGCTTTAGTAAGATATACAGGGGCTCTGTTCCTCTGGACTTCAATGTCCATCTTCTCGCCATGTCCAGAGGAGAGAGGTCAGTTCAGTCCACTCTCCCAGCCATGCTCCTCTGGGACCCTCTGATCCTGTGAGAAAATGTAAGAGGAGGCAAGCGGTTAGGGCTGCTGAGAGCTTACCCTGGGGAAGACAGACCAGGCCACTTTTCCTTGGGATTTGGGGGCTCAGAGACTGGGTCATCTGAGCAAGGCACTGCTCACCTAGTGCAGCAGATCCAGGTGAATCCACAGATGAATGTAAAGCTGGTCCCCATGAGGATTCCCCTAATCAGTGTGAAACCCAGGGTGTGTAAAACACCTTCTTCTATAGAGATAATGGAGTCACCTAAAGGGGAGGAGAGGAATAAAGTGTTTCTCCTAGACCTCATCCCACTCACAGTCCCATCCTAGAATCCAGGTGCCCTGTCTGTTCTTCCCACCAATGACTCACTCTGCACAGAGAGGCTAATGGAGATGCGCTGGGAGCCCAAAGGGTTCCCCTCCATCACCAGACTCCACTGGGGGCAGCTCCAGGATGGCTGATTCTGAGGACTGGGAGAGATTCAGGGCTTGGCCTTCCCAGGTCCAGCTCAGCCTGGCAGGTGGGTTGCTGTCAGTTACACAAACAAGACGCAGGGATTGGTTCTTCAGGACTGACAGTAAGGTGGCATTCTCCAAGGCTACAGGTGCTGGGAATAGAGGGGAGAAGAGAAACTCAGCAAGAGAGATACCAAGAGAGGCACATGCAGGCCTTGGGTTCAGATGTACAGAGGGGTCCCCCTTCCCCTTCATGATGCAGTTTGGTCTCTCCCCCTTCTCAGTTATTCTGTTAGTTTAGATGCAGACCCTGTTAGGTACAGGAATAGAGGAAAGGACTTTGTCCTTGATGAGAATCCCAGTCAAGATCTCCTGGCCACCCCCTAGTTCCCACACCCTCTTTCCTGCTATATTTACCAACATCTCCAGTTACCTGAAAGTCTAATCATTTATTTATTCATTCTGCAGCCCTTTACTGATCCTTGTTTAAATGAGGTGCTACTGAGAGGGTATCAGCTCCCGAGGGTCTCACAGTCTGGTGGTTATAAGAGGCCCAGGACTAGATCTTCACTCTGCAATATGACAGGTGATGTGAGGGAGTGACTCAGGTGAAGGAGGGTGAGCAACACAATAAGACAGAAAGTCAGGGAGGGCTCCCTAGAGGACGAGGGGCTTAAGAAGAGTGAGATGCAGATGGACAAGTGGAAACAGACAGTGGACAATATTGGAGCAGAAAAGCATGCTGGAAGAAAAGAAGAGCAGTGCAAAGACAACTGAGAATAGAAATGGCCTTGGAGTTTCAGGGAATGGAAATTAATCCTGTAAGGGAAGAGGATAGAAATGTGCATAATCATGTGGAGAACAGGGTGAAAATAGGAACCTTTGGCAAGATTATATATAAATGTAAATGTAAATTAAATATAAACATAAATATAAATATGTGTTTGTGTATCTATACATGTACATTATGTATACTATGTACATTGTATATAATCTCAGAGGCGGAAGTGCCAGAATGATAAACAAAGATTTACAAGCAAAGACTTACAAACTCAACTACATAAAACAAAACTTCCATAGCACATCCAAGCTAAATGAAATCAGGAGAGAATGATGAAATTGACAAACTTTTCTGATCAATGACAAAAATACTGGAAAAGACATTTGCAATTATATTATGGATTAGTGGTTGCATTTCCTAATATAAAAATAACATCCAAATCCTGAAGAAAATAAGCACAAGCTAATGACAATGGGAACCTGTATGAACAGACAGTTCATAGCATGGCAGAACACAACAGAACGGACAATGTTAACGTCAATTAAACCTCACCTTCATGCCCAGCTAGAGAAATGCAATTAAAGCTATGGTGGGGTACATTTTTTATCAGTAGTCATGGAAAAATCAAAATCATTGCTAACGTATTTGGTTGTCGAGGTTGGAGTGAGGCAAAAGCTAACACATTGCATGGGCTGGGGAGGACGTGGGGATTGCAAAATGGTACAACCACGGGAAAAGCCATGTGGCCACACCTCTCAGAATTGGTAATGCATGTGCCCTTTGATCAAATAATTCAAATTTATACAGACATATTAGCTTCCTTGCAAAATATATGTAAATATTATTTATTGTAGCAGTGTTTATAAGTAGCAAATGACATATATGCAATGGAATATTTTGCAGTTGTGAAAAAGAATGAAGTTCTTTATTTACTGGCATAAAAAGATCTCCAAAAATTATTAAATTTTAAAAAAATAGGCCAGGCGTGGTGGCTCATACCTGTAATCGTAGCACTTTGGGAGGCCGAGTCAGGTGTATCACCTGAGGTCAGGAGTTCAAGACCAGCCTGGCCAATATGGTGAAACCCCATCTCTACTAAAAATACAGAAATTATCCAGGTGTAGTCACAGGTGCCTGTAATCCCAGCTGCTCAAGAGGCTGAGGCAGGAGAATCACTTGAACCTGGGAGGTGGAGGTTGCAGTGAGCTGAGATAGTGCCATTGCACTCCAGCCTGGGTGTCACAGTGAGACTCCATCTCAAAAAAATAAAAAAATAGGGTGCAGAACAGTGTATCAAGGATGTTTTGTGTGTAAAAAAGCATGCTCACATGAAATTTTTATATTTCCTTGTAGATGAAGATACACATGCATAAAGCATCTCAGGATGAATGTATCCAAAACAGTTTACAATGGAAGCCTCAGAGGAAGCAAACTAGGAATCTGGAGGGCAGAGGTGAGACAGGTGCATTCTGTACATGCCCACTTATATCTTTTCTTTAAGAGATCATGTGAATAAATTGCCTGGGAAAAAATCTTAAATTAAAATTGTTGAAAAGTAGAGAGGAGAGGCTGAATGAAGAGGCAGGAAGGCAACATCTGATTCTCGAATTTGGTTCTGTTAGTGTTGGGGAAAGAGCTGAGAAGTTCCAGAAAGCTGCCAGGCTGGCCACAGTGGCTCACACTTCTAATCCCATCACTTTGGGAGGCTGAGGCCGGCAGATCGCTTTGAGCTCAGGAGTTTGAGACCAGCCTGGGCAACATGGTTATTCCCTCTACAAAAAAATACAAAAATTAGCCAAGCATTGGTGGCTAGCACCAGTAGTCCCAGCTACTCAGGAGGCTGAGGTAGGAGAATTGCTTGAGCTTGAGAAGCAGAGGCTGCAGTGAGCCGAGATGGTGCCACTGCACTCCAGCCTGGGAGACAGAGTGAGACCTTGTCTCAAAAAAAAAAAAAGTCATCGGACAAAACAAAACAAAACAAATCCCCCAGAGAGGCCCAGGTAGGTGAAGTCCAGGAAGGTGTCTGTAAGATTTGACAATAAGAGGCCAGGCGTGGTGGCTCACACCTGTAATCCCAGCACTTTGGGAGGTTGAGGCAGGCAGATCACGGGGTCAAAAGATCGAAACCATCCTGGCCAACATGGTGAAACCCTGTCTCTACTAAAAACACAAAAATTAGTTGGGCATGGTGGTGCGATCTGTAGTCCCAGCTACTTGGGAGGCTTAGGCAGAAGAATTGCTTGAACCCTGGAGGCGAAGGTTGCAGTGAGCTGAGATTTCACCACTGCACTCCAGCCTGGTGACAGAGCGAGATTCCATCTCAAAAAAAGAAAAGAAAAAAAAAGATTTGACAATAAGAAAGTCTTTGTCATGGTGGTGAGATTAGGGAGTGTTCCCTGGGGCTGAAACAGGGGACAGAGGATTTAGATTTAGGAAGTCTTCTGGCACCTGTGCTGGAATTCCTGATCTCAGCCCTCCTATCATGCGAGCTCTGAGACTTAGACTCTATTCTGAGGTGTTCTTAGATTCTCTCTGAGGTGCCCTCCCACCCTAATCACAACTTTGGAAAGGAGGGCTTGTCTCCTATCTGTGTTATTTCCATGGAAGACACTGATGGTCAGGTTTTGTGGAGCATCTGAATTCAAAAGATGACACATCCCTCTTCAGTTTTGAGGGTTAGGGGAGCATCCTTTTGGCCCCTTCCCCTGCCCAGAATCCAGGACCCCACTCCAAGTATCTCATACCCTGACTCTCTTCCCACAGCCACTGCCCAAAATAACTCAGACTCACAAGAGACATTGAGTTGGATGGTCATCTCTGTGGTCACATGAAACCTTGTAAAAGTCACTTGGCAGGTGATATTGAAGCCGTGGCTCCAGGGAAGTGGGATGATGGTGATCTCTGAGAAGTGAGGGGTCCCAGTGCCCAAGGAGATGACAGTTCCCCATGTCCAGGAAAAGATGAGCGGCTTCCTGCTTTTACAGTCTGCTGACACGTAGCAGGTTCGCAGGTCGGCCAGATTCCAGAGTTGCTGGAACTTGGATGTCAGGTGTCTGGGTGAGGGTTGGGAAGGAGAGAGGCAGAGACCTGGGACACAGAGAGGGGACTTCCAGGGTGTGAACTCAGAAGCGGCCTCTGTCCCAGCCCCAGGGATGGCTCCCCAATCTGAGCCCTAGGCTCCTGGACACAGCACCCCTACCTGTCACGTTCAAAGACAGTGTCTTTTGCTTGAAGCTGAATTTCACGACAGGACTCCTCTCCAACCAAAATAAATACACTCGGCCATCTTTCCTCCTGGTGTCTCTGATGCTCAGGGAACAGTTGTCGGTCTGGGGGTCCCCGAGGAAATTGGAAATGGTCCTGGCTTCTTTTTTGCAGCTTCTAGCTGGGTTTGTTTGTGGCCATGGGAGGATCCCAGTGTTCATTGTCCCCTTTCCAGAACCAGAAGACGTAGAGTGGGTCTGAGTGACTCCATCCATCACTGAGGTAGGAGAAGGAGCAGGGCACCAGGACACACAGGCCCTCCTGCACCATCACCAGCTCCGGAATCTGCAGATCATACCCCGTGTGGTCCTCCAGGGACACTATGGAGAGCCCAGTATTTAGGCTTGTGACACTGAGCTCCCGCCAACCATTCCGCCTCTGCCCGGCCCCCTCACCTCCCCACAGGAGTGACAGCAGTAGCAGCAGGGATGGCATCTCTGAGACTGGAAGGGCTGTTTAGAGCCCCCTTCACACTATCTGAGGAGCCCTTCCCAGCAGACACCTGGTATCTATTTTGAGTTTTTGCCTCAAAACCTTCCCTCCAACAGAAACACCCAAACCACTTTTGGGGAAGTGAAGGCTGAGCCCAATTCACCACAGGGCCAAGGACACCCTAGCAGGGAACTTTGTTCCTTTTGCTTCCCCACTCAGACTTCAGATTATGCCCCCTGAAGCCAATTCTTCACCTTCCCTCAGGAGAGCTGTGGATTTGGGGTCATTCTCCCGCCATGCAGGGAAGGAGATGCTGGAAGCTGGGTCCCACCTGGGACTGAATCCTCCTATTCCATGCTCATCTTCAGATCTGGGCACGTCGGGAGCCTTGGGAAGCCCTGGTTGAGCTCTCGAAGTTCTCTGAGCAGGGAAACCCGTAGTGCTAGGGTTGAAGCCTGGGGGCCATGAATGGAGCCCCTGACTTAGGTGGGATATTTGTTGCTTTCTGATGCTTGTTTGGGTTCAGGGAGGAGCCTGGGCTTGCCTCACAGACCTTTCTTGGGTTTCTGTGTGAGCTCTGCCTTTGCTGTGGGGCTTTTTTTCTTCCAGAAAGAACCCAGGAAGCATTGCCATTTACTGCTCTCACTGCCCCGAACGCCTGCCTTGGATTTCTTCCTCTTCGCAGGCTCTTGCAGCAGGTCCTGATGCCCCTCCTTCATGCTTTACCCAGTCCTTCATCTGTCCCCACATCCACTAAGACCGCAACATCTCCCTTCCTCATCCTGCTTCCTCCCAGTAGACACCTGGCCTATGGGCTGCCTTCCTGAAAACTATCTGACTTGTGGTTCCATGAAGACAGAGTCCACTTGTGGTTATGAGCACAGGATCTTCCTGGGTCAGATAATGTGTGTTTAGCTT
Source organism: Pongo pygmaeus (assembly GCF_028885625.2). Taxonomy (NCBI): domain Eukaryota; kingdom Metazoa; phylum Chordata; class Mammalia; order Primates; family Hominidae; genus Pongo; species Pongo pygmaeus. The sequence goes on from NC_072393.2 coordinate 57,726,682, forward strand.
GATCCTAAATGAGTTTCAACCTAACACCCTCATCTGGCCTCTCCTATCTGAGTCTGGTTGTCGGCTACCCATCCGTTTGACAGGTATTGAGCACCTTTGACCTGTCCCAGAAGTGGCATCACATTGACCTGTCTCAGAAATGGCATCAAGGGCAAAGAAAAATGACCACATCAAGACCCCTCCTACGCAAGAAGACATGGGATGACGGAGAACCAATTCTGCTACTGATAGTGGAGCTATGGTTTCTAGGATGAGAGTAGATGAAGGGGTTTGCTGGCTGCTAGAACAGGATCCAGTAAAGGGGCTGGCCCTAAGGGGTGCCGTAAGGGGTTGACTCCCTCAACCCCTGAGGAGTCTGACTGGCACTTCTGATATTTGGGGCTCAGGAAGTTAAAAACCATAGAAAATATTAATTCCTCACTCATAATATAATTGGCATGTACTATTCCCATATATGCAAATTAACTCTTCGCTATGAACATATGCAACTTGGCATTCCACACTCAACCGGCACAGGGGCAGACTAGGAGTCCCATGGAGTTGATGCTCCCAGGAGCACCCCTCAGCCTATGCTGGTGGATAATACCTGGTGTGGGGGTGAGTGAGAAAGATCCCAGTAGAATAGCCTTTCTCCTCCCCACTCCTTCCTCCACCCATGAAGACTATTCTTTATTCAAGAGAGACATGAATTTGGGGCAGAAGTGTGCTGAGAAATATTTAACAACTGGATTTCCAAAAAATACATATTCATAATAAATTTTACTGATATAAAGTATTTGTAGCACACTGTTGAGCACCTAATTTGATGCTGTTCGGGGTGCCACTATGTAACCCTCATGGACCTAGGGGAACTGAACAAAGTGGGGTGAACGTAGGAATAAAAGACAAGAGACAAAAGAGTATGTTTGGAAGAAGGGGTCGGGGGCACCTTGCCTCTAGTGGACAAGGGCCCTGAGCTTTACACGGCCCTCTGTATTTATTAGGGAAAAGAGATAGCGAGAAGTGGGGTGGAAGAAGAGGTCAGCTGCTTGGTCCAGAGTAGGCTTGCAAGACTGCATTCTCTAGATGTCCCAGTAGATAACTTCAGGGAGCTCGGCGCCAGGAAGCAATGGCCCTCAGCAAACCTTCTGGCAGTGGGAGTAATTGTGAGTTTGCCCATATCCTGCATTCATGATAAGCAGTTTGCTATTTGATCATATAGCCTCCAGTGGAATGCTGAGTTGGTCACGTCCCACGGGCCTTCGTCTCCCTGCAGCACGTAACTTTTAAATAATAATAAAATGTACTATACTTTTTATTGTAAATTCCACATAGTCAACTGATTCTCACAGAATGTTTTCACTGATTTTTCTGAACTTTTGCAACTTTAGCTAACTTACAATGGCAATTGATGAACAGTACACTGTGTAGTTATGAATGTTGGTTGATATTTTCATTTACATTAAGGAGTAAGATGAAGCAGAAATAATGAGATGTATGGTGGGATTTTATTCATCTGTCAATGACAGGAGTAAACTCTTTGCTGAATCAGATAGGTTTTGGAATATGTACACTAGAAGAATATTTTCTGAATTTTTGTGCTATTTACAGTGTAATGACTGCAGATATTAACATCTTTTAAGATGCATTATTAACATTTTATTCATCACTATATCAAGTGTAGACAATCAATAAAATGATAAATCAAGACTTGGTGGATAGTATTTGCCAATTTCTGCAGTGTAAACACTTCTGTCGTGACTGACTTCAAGCTACAAATGTGACTCGTGTAAAAATATAATTTCTGATTATTTCCTTAGAAGATATTTTTAGCAGAAACTGGATCACCTTTTCAAGGGAAAGTAATATATTTGCAAGACAATGATGAGTATTTACAAACTGCTTTCAAAAATGGCTGTAACAGGCCATGCACAGTGGCTCACACCTGTAATCCTAGCACTTTGGGAGGCCAAGATGGAAGGATTGCTTGAGGCCAGGAGTTTGAGAAAATGGCTGAAACAGTCCATTTCCCCAATCTTGAATGAAAGTAACCATTGCCTCTCTCGTTTCAGGAATTATTAATTTTTCCAGTTTTGTTAATTGGCAGTTTGGATAGTCATTCTAGACACAAGAACAAAGGAGATCACACTCCTGATTAAAACCTGTCAGCGACCTTCATTCCTCCAGCCAAAGCCCTCAGCCATTTTCCCACATAAACCCTAAGCAGACTAAGAATCTCATTTTCATAGACTTGCCCAAAGTTTGTCTTCAGGCCATATGCAATTTCCAAGGGCTCCTCTTCCTCTACTTCTGTGGAAGGTGCAATATCAGAATATGAATGAATCAGAATGATGTTCTTAGAATCTTAATATTGGATCCATTTGAACAGATCAGTGATTGAACTTTGGGAAAACTTCAGCACACTTCCTTAGCGTACGATTTCTTGTGATGCAAATCACAACTGTTAATTTGTATTTTGTTTTCTAATCCTATATCTCAGAGTGATGAAGCCTCTTTTTACCAGAGGTCTTAGAATAGGTTTGCTTAAAATGAAATATATGAAAGAAAAGGGTCATTTTAGTCAGTGGGCGAGCATTTATCCTTAGCTATAAATGAAGGTGATAAACAGTTTCATTTCTGTATATAGAATGGTCTGTTCAATGCTATATTTTTTGGGTAAAGTTTCTTTTAATGCTCTTGGTTGTTTACTTTCTTTGATTTCTAGGAAAAAAAAAACAGGCACAATTGCTATCAGATATTTTGAGGGCAGGCATCTTGTTGAGATCATTATTTAATTAGGTGTTGAGTCATGCAGGCAGTAGATTGGTTTGAAGTTGGCCAGGATGAGAGTTCTTGGCATAGTTTAAAGCAAAGCATTTGAAATTCTGAAGTCCTCATAAGTTGCAAACAGTTGTCTTTATTTTTTGAAGCACTTTAATTTTGAAGCACTTTTATTTAAGTTTCAAGAACCAGAATTGTTTTTCTTTTTCTTTTTTGACTTTCATCTGCACAAGACTTTTTGTCTTTATTTTTTGAAGTTTTGAAGCACTTTATTTAAGTTTCAAGAGCCAGAATTCTCTTTCTTTTTATTTTTCTTTTTTGACTTTCATCCACACAAGATATATGAAGATTCATAGTCAGAAAGTTTTGTCTGTCTTCTTGAGGAATAGCCAACTCCAATCTTAAAAAACTCTTCTAGAATGTCATAATCAAATTTTTAAACTTCTAAAGATTAGAATAGATGAAATAAAAAAGCAACCACAGGCTGGAAGAAAAATGTTTGTGATATGTATATCTCTAAAAGACTTATTTTTAGAATATATAAAAAATTCTCACAGTACAATAATTTTAAAACACAATGAAAAATGGGTGGAAGATTTGAAGAGGTGCTTCAGCAGAGAGGATAAATGAGTGGCCATTCAGCACTTAAAATGCTTGATCTGGGAAATGCAAATTAAAATTACTATGAGATACCACTATGAGATACTCACCAGAACATATTAAATTAAAAAGACTAACAATACTAAGTATTGATAAGGCAGTGGAGCAACTGGAATTACCATGCATATGATAAAAGATAACTATTAAAACACCAACTCTCACCCTAAATAAGGAAAATTCAGGAGCATTCTCATTTGAATCAGGAACAAGACAAGGATGCCCACTGTCTCCACTGTTACTTGACATTATTAAAGAGATTATAGCCAACAAGGTAAAACCAGAAAAATAAGCAAGAAATGTAAAAATTAGAAACTGAGAAATATTTCCAGTATTTGCAGATGATGTTCAAGTTCCCATAGATTTTAATATCATAATCTAATAATAGAGATAAGTCCCATAACTTTTGCCATATTCTGTTGGTAAGAAGCAAATCTTAGGTTCTGTTTGCACTCAAAGGGATGTATTTGTACAAGGTGTGATTCAGTAGGTGTCACCTTAGGGTATGCCTGCCCCACTAAGAGTATGAGGGTGCAGTTACCCCTCATCCTACAGATATACAGATGTCCCAGTGGAGGGATGCCTTCACTTGCCCTGAACATACACATGTGGGGCTGTTGTACTTAAAGTCTCCTACTTCTATCTCAATTTTCGCTCTCTGCGTTTTCCTTTTTTTAAATAAAATGTACCAAAGCCCTAGGGTAAAACCTATGACACAGTAAAGAATAGTCTCAGATTTATAAGTGGAGAAAATTCAAAAGTTCTAAGTCCGGGGAATTTCTTAGTAACTCAAATAAAATGTCACACTTTCTCACAGTAAAGAGAAGTGTTTTTATTGACTTTACACTATTTGCTTATAGTAAATATATAATTGATTTTTTAAAATAAAAGCAGGTTTCATGCTTCATGTAACAAAGTTAGGCTCAGATACTAATGTGAAAACTGAACTATTCCTGGGAAACCATGTTCAAAAAAATGCTTCATTGGCTAAGCAGTCTTATTTTATTATTCAAATTGACTAAAAATGAGGTATAAAGTAATTAAAAGTAATATGGTGGCTTTAAGTGCAGAGATGGGGTGGCAGAAGCTGTGAACACAGAATGTAAAATCGGTAACTACAAAATGACACAAACTACTAAAGCAATATATTTAAATTATTATTTTTTTAAAAAGAAGGATCATTTCAGACCTTCACCTTCAGATCCTCACTCAACCCTGCCTCCTATTTCCCATAATCAGCCATTTTTTTAATTTTATGATTGCTATTGCTCACCTTCTAGAATATATTTTTGTTTATTTGATTGAACAACCTCTTCCTGAATATTCTGCCCAGTTGGGCTGGCTGATATTGATCTCAGTAATTGTGTTTTTTTCCTTTAACTTGATTTTTTTTTTTCATTTCTCTCTTTAAATGAAGTGTCCCAAGAGCCCTAAATTCTCTCTTCAGGTGGTCGCTTGGTAGGTTACTTCATCAATAGGTTCATCCAGGTATAGAGAGCAATGGTGTAAGGATAACAAAGATACAATTTCTCAGAAAGATAACATTTTCAAAAGTGCTATTAAAGACAGTGAGTTGTTTATCAATTCAGGAAAAAAAAGTCTTTAAATCAGAGGGGAAAATATAGAGAAAAGTATTTTTCAGAATACATGTCAGTTTCTCCTAGAACTATATATACACAAGTATTGAATAGGTCCCCTGCCAATGTAGGACCCAAGACTTTTACTCTGTGACATTCCATTTGTCCTTGGCTGTACGGAATAAAAGCCCTTTGACGATGGCGGCCTCCGATATCATAATCCGTATGGGTGCGGCCATGCCTTCCTCCCGACGAAGTTTCTGAAGTTGAATGAACCACGAATAAAGGTACGCCGTTATACGCCATGATAACTGTTGGCGGAGCGTAGCTTCAAAAGTGTTAGTGGGCATGCGCGCGGTTCAACAGCGCCTACAGAAATCCTAACGGGAATGTAACCCAAACCGGAAGTGGCCTAGAGCTGCCATTTAGCTTCTGTTGTTAAGTAGGTCTAAGCATATGTCGCTTACTGGACGCTGAAGTGATTGGGAATATTAGCAGTGGGAGTTCTGTAGGGTCAGGAAGGGGCGGCCGGCTTTGGGTGAGTGATGAGGGGCTTGTTGAGGGTGGGGGTGCGTGATAAAGGGATTTCTCGGCTGAAGACGAGGCTGTGGGTGAGTGACGGGCTTGTTTTGGCTGAGCGATGGGGGGTTTCTGGGGTGGGTGATGGGTGCTGTAGGGTAAGTGGCGTTTGCTAATTTTAGTTGGATAATTAGCCGGTTAATTTTTCCTCTTTTCTTGCTTATTTTCTGCTTGTAGTAAGTATTTTTGTGACTTAAATTCCAAGTGTACTTTAATATCGGATTTTATATTGGTCCACGAAACTTGCTAACTTGAGGACAGTGAACGTGCGTCTTAAGAGCGCCTTTGCGGATGGTGCTGGAGGACGTTCAGGGAGGGGATTCACTGTCCGTGGGACTAGGGGAGTCAGTGATTGATTGGCAGCCAAGAGCTTCAGAGGTTGGAGGACCTCGAGGATCACACTGTAACACTCTCAGGGGACCAGTGATGGGCAACCTATAGGAATCAGTAGAGTGGGGTTGCCAGGGGTAGCCTATGGCAGCCAGTTGACTGGAGGCGTAGGGGGTCAATGATGGGGATTTGTGAGGGTGACTGCATTGCTTTCTAGGCAGTGAGTGTTGGGGTCCTTCAGGGATTGGTGGGTGGGTCAGTGTTGGCCTCTTCTTGGGTCCCTTGGACGTGGTAAGGATCAGTAATTGACAGTTGAGCAGATCGATGATGGTTTCCTATTGGGGCATTTCATTTGGACCCCTATGTTGGGGATTATTTGTCGTTTTATGGAAACCAGAAAATTGTGCTCGCTGGGAAACATTTCTTGGCTATCAGGGCAGTAATGATTTCAGAAGCCTGGGCCATGTCAGTGACTGGGAGGCATTTTGGAACTTTCTGGCAGCCCTGTAGTCCACTCATTGGGGATTTCTGAAAGTCAGTCCTGTCAGTGATTGCATTCAGGTGCGGTGGGGGCAACTTATTGTGGACAGGCAAGAAATGGTAACTGGAGGCCCTGATGCATGTCTGCAAATTTTCTGTGTCAAGGTGGGGATTGGGACAGTGATTTTAAGTTTTAGCACTAGTCAGAAGAGGCTGGTCTGTGTGGTGTATTATGGATGGGGACTGAAAAGTCCAGAAGCTCAGAATAGGTACACTAGACAGAGCCACCTCCCGGCCTGAGTTCTATGAAGGCAACAGGAAGAGGAAATGGTGTTTCTGAAGCTGGCCACATATGGGTACATGAGATAGTGGAGACAGTGTACAATTTAGAACAAGGCAGATGTGGGGCTGATTCCCTGTTTTTCCATTTACAGACTGAGTAACCTTCAGGCAAATTATGTAACAGCACACAGCCTCATTATCCTCATCCTCAAAATGGGTATAATAATGCCCATGATATTTAGCTGACAATTAAATTGACAACTTTCTTTTTTTTATTCATATTTATCACTTGCCAGGCAGGCACTGAGGACTTGACAAGCTTCATCTTGCTTAAGTTTCCCAACGCCTGTGATAAATACCTGCATTTTCATTTTGGAAACTACAACTAAAGTAATATTTTCATATTCTCACAGTGAAAAGGTGGCAAAGCTGCAATGAATTCACCATTTAGTCCAGACTCAGTCTTTATTGTTAACCCTGACTAATAACTAGAGTTGGGCTTTCTGAACTTTGTCTACTCCAGTGTCTGACACAGTGACTTCACCTCAGAGCCCTCAGGAAATACTTGTGGAGTGAATATTGAATGAGTGACCATGTACTCATTGCTTTTCCAAGGCTTCTGCAGAACCCCCGGGTCAGGCCACATCATTGAGGCTGCAGGATCTCTCTTCATAGCCCAGCACGACTCTCCGCAGTGTCCCTGGTTGGAGAATCCAAACACCTATCCAGCTTCTGGCTCCTGGGAAAAGTGGAGTCAGCAAGAGAGATCAAGAGTAGAAGCTCAGAGCAGAGATGCCTGCTGATGTGAATTTATCCCAGAAGCCTCAAGTCCTGGGTCCAGAGGAGCAGGATGGATCTTGCGAGGTAAGCAGGAGCAGCCCTGGGGACAGTTCTCCAGAACGTGAGGGCAGACACAGGATGCAGCAGGTCTGGGCTCCCTGCTCCTGAGTCAGTCTTGAGCCTCCTGTCAAGCGAGGACCACAGAGACTGATGTTTCCACATTCATAGGCTATCTGTCTTCTAGAGGAAACCATGAACTGGCTGATAAAAGAGGATAGTAGAGGGTTGGCCTTGGGTCAAGAAAGAAGAAACTGTAGTCCCTGGTCCGATCAGAAGCCCCAGTCATAGGATGGAAAAGCTGACTCTTTCCTGCTAAGCACTGGTTCTGCTCCTTCATCCACCACTGGGTCTTTGAAGAATTTCAAGTGGTCCCCCCCACCAAATTCCTTGCTTGGTCCATGGGGATTGGCCTGTTTTTCCTCTGTTCTCATAAGGTGCAGCAAAATCTCCTTCCTTTGTAGTTTAAATAGTCACAGGGAGGTAGAGTGAGAACAGGCTTTTAAGGACCATGTGGTTTTTCCTGTTTAAAAAGGTGAATAAAAAATGCTGGAAAATAGTGTTTCCAGATTGCCCACAGATAGAAATAGTCTGGATTTGGTAACAAGAAATCAGAATTCTTGGTATAGTCAAGATTTCCTGAAATCCTAAATTATTCTGTGTATCTCTTGATGCTTTATTTACAAGTCTTTAAATAGTATGTGACTATAATAGTAAACAGTGCACCATTGTTCTGTGATGGGTTTATACTCAAATTTACAGAGATGTTGTTTTTTTAAAAAGTATAATAAATATGTGTGTTATTATCCTGAACCAATATATTGTGAGAAGATTATATATTTCAGTAACCTGTTAAAATCATCTCAACCTGCTAGAAACATTTGATAATATAAAGTATTAAAAGAAGGGAACATTAACACAAAATAAATTGCATATATAAATCATTTTCAAAATTGTAAATACCCCAAATATTTAAAAGTCGTTCTTAAAAGAAAAATTGAAACATACAAGTTTAGGTGGGGTACGGTGGCTCATGCCTATAATCCCAGCACTTTGGGAGGCCGAGGCGGGCAGATCACTTGAGCCCAGGAGTTGGAGACCAGCCTGGGCAACATGGCGAGACTCTACAAAAATACAAAAATTAGCCAGGTGTGGTGGCATGCACCTGTAGTCCCAGCTACTCAGAACGTTGACGTGGGAGGATCACCTGAGCTTGGGGAGGTCAAGGTTGCAGTGAGCTGCAATCATGACACTACACTCCAGCCTGGGCAATAGAGTGAGATCCTGTCTCAAAACAAGTTTAAAACATGAAATTGTCTAAGTCTTTGTGACAGCAGTGCAGATGCACAAACGTTTCTCTCATTTGCATTGATGTTGGTCAACTTGCGTGTTCAGAACATCTTCAAGTTTAGTGTTTTAGGACACATGTTCAATATAAGCTTTTTTCCTTTTTTAACAATGAAATTTTTTTTCTGCTTGACCTGATTTCCAGTTTGTCATTTGAATCAATATTGCTGTCGCTAATTCAGATTTTCCATCAGTGTCTGAATTCATGTCAGAATATATCCCACTACCATTCACATTATCTTCTCTTTGTGGTGTGTATTTCCCTCTGCTCTGGACAGTACTATTTTTATTTTGTTATTTTTATCTTTTCTAATGTGATGGAAATAAAGATAGTATAGTGTTTTAATTTGCATTACTTTGTTTACAAACAGGATTTTTTTTCATAATTTTATTGGTCAATTACTTGTCTTTAGTGAGTTACTTTTTCTTACCTTTTGATTTATATTTTGGTTTGGTTTAGCCTCCGATTTTTAGCGAGTTCTTTTTTTTTTTTTGAGACGGAGTCTCACTCTGAAGCGCAGGCTGGAGTGCAGTGGCGCAGTCCCTGCTCACTGCAAGCTGCATGTCCCGGGTTAACGCCATTCTCCTGCCTTAGCCTCCTGAATAGCTGGGACTACATGCGCCCAACAGCACCGCTGGCTAATTTTTTTGTATTTTTAGTAGAGATGAGGTTTCACCGTGTTAGCCAAGATGGTCTTGATCTCCTGACCTCGTGATCTGCCCGCCTCAGCATCCCAAGAGAGTTCTTACATAGTAATAACCTAAGGTCCTTTTTGCATATGTTTGTAAATACTTTTTGTTACTCCTTTGAAAGTAGGTTTTAGTTTTATTTGAACATAGGAAAGAGGATCAGATGGTTTTGTGAAGCCTGTAGTCTTTTAAAAGGGCTGTCACTTGCTATATTTTTACCAAAGTTCCAGTTCCTCCCAGGCAATCACATTTTACATTTTTAGCTAATTATTTTGGCATTTACTTCCTAATCTTTTAGTGACATGCTTATATTGCTGCCTCTTGGATTGTTAATTAGCACATTAATTAATTAAGAAACATGTCATTAAAAGGTTTGCTTTTACCCGCTTCCTCATACTTTCACCCCCAACACCTGCTTTCCTTGCCCATGCTTCTCTAAGAACTGGTTCAGATTCTGATCAGGTCAATATTCCTTGTTTATGATTATGACTGTGTAAACTATATTCAGAGCTGCCTGTATAGACACCGTGATAACTCTTTGCCTGCATAACTTATGGTTTTTTCCTGGAGCGCACAATTTTATGGATTATTTACTTGCCTATATACATATTAATGTATTATACAATTTTCTCCAAGTGTGTACACACTGTCTTCATAAATTGAATTTGTTACTAGGTAATTGCAGGCCCTCGCTATTTCAGGGACAGTTTTTTTTTGTTTTTTTTTGTTTTTTTTTTTTTTTGAGACAGAATTTCGCTCTTGTCTCCCAGGCTGGAGTGCAATGGCGTGATCTTGGCTCACTGCAACCTCCGCCTCCCGGGTTCAAGCGATTCTCCTGCCTCACTCTCCCGAGTAGCTGGGATTACAGGCACTTGCCACCAAGCCTGGCTAAGTTTTATATTTTTAGTAGAAACAGGGTTTCACCATGTTGGGCAGGCTGGTCTCAAACTCCTGACTTCAGGTGATCCACCAGCCTCGGCCTCCCAAAGTGCTGGGATTACAGGCATGAGCCACCACACCTGGCCTTCAGGAACAGTTTTAATCCTCATAACTTTGCGAGGTACTGCTGCCATTATCCCCACTTTACAGACAAGAAGACTGAGGCACAGAATGAAATAAGTGGCTCAAGTTTACATAGTCAGCAAGCAGCCAGCCTGGGATTGAAGGCAGGCAGTTTGCTTGAAGGTTGGGGCTGTCAATGCCATCTCCTTGAGGAAACCTTTCCTATTGCTTTTTTGTCTTGATGTGATTGGACCTGGCTGTTCCCCTGGCACCTCGTGCTGTCTTCTGATGGTGGCTGTGTTCACCATCGCCTGGGAATTCTATTTTTCTCTGTCAAGTGTCCAGTTCCTTGTGTCTTGAATCCTTCGGCTTTCTCTTCCACGGTTTACCATTACTCTTATTTCGTGAAAGTGCATCCTCTAGGAGTTCTTGGAGACAGTACACGGCAGTAAATCCCGTGAGAACTTATCTGAACATGTGTGTTCAGATAATGGAGACTAACAGCTTAAAAATAGGAGAATCACTTGACCCACGAGGTCGAGACTGCAGTGAGCTATGATGGCACCACTGCACTCCATTCTGGGTGACGGAGTGACATCTTGTCTCAAAAAACAAAAACATAAAAAAAGACCTGAGAGGTTTACATATATGAGCATGACATGAAAGTGAAATGATAAGAAAATGAATGATATGAAAATGTCATGCCAAAAAGCAAAGATCATATATTTGCATATTTAATAGAAAGATGTCACGGAAAATGACTTGATTTACCCTCACACTAAGTTGATCTTTGCCTGGGTTCATAGGTTGGAAATCATTTTTTTCTTCCTAAAACACCCCATATACTACTTCCTCATCACACACATATAGTCTCTCTGCTCTCAAATCCTGAAACTCTTATTTTTAAGCTGTTAGTCTCCATTTAAAAGGGTTTTTCTGCTCTGTCATTTTCTATTTCTTTGGTTTTGGACCTTCTTTCTGGAAGAATTTCTCAATTTTATTTTCTAACCCTCCGATAATCATTACTGCCTTAAAAAATTTTTAAGAGCTTTTAGATATGAATACTCCTTTTAATGACATGATGTTTTTATTTAATGATTAAACTATCTTACCTAAGGATATTTGAGATATTTTAAAATGTAATTTTATGAATAGATAATACACAGCGTTTACAAATTAAAACATCATGAAAAGTAATTTTTTTACAAAATACTCCTTTCTCTCTCTCTTACTCTGTCGCCCAGGCTGGAGTGCAGTGGCGCGATCTCGGCTCACTGCAAGCCCCGCCTCCGGGGTTCATGCCATTCTCCTGCCTCAGCCTCCTGAGTAGCTGGGACTACAGGCGCCTGCCACCACACCAAGCTAAATTTTTGTAGTTTTAGTAGAGACAGAGTTTCACCGTGTTAGCCAGGATGGTCTCAATCTCCTGACCTCGTGATCCTCCCACCTTGGCCTCCCAAAGTGCTGGGATTACAGGCGTGAACCACCGCACCTGGCATACCCCTCTCTCTTTTGTCCCTGATTTGTCCAGGTTTCTTCCACATAGGTAATTATAGTTAGTCATCTGCCGTTACCTCCCAAACACTACCACTTCCTTCCAAAGTTAACTACTTTCGTCACTTTTAAGTTAATTACTTCATTTTAAAAAACGAGGCCGGATGCAGTGGCTTACGCCTGTAATCCCAGCACTTTGGGAGGCCGAGGCGGGCTGATCACGAGGTCAGGAGTTTGAGACCAGCCTGGCCAACATGGTGAAACCCCATCTCTACTAAAAAAATACAAAAAATTAGCCAGGCATGGTGGCGGGTGCCTGTAATTCCAGCTACTTGGGAGGCTGAGGCAGGAGAATTGCTTGAACCCGGGAGGCGGAGGTTGCAGTGATCCAAGATCATGCCATTGCACTCCAGCCTGGGCAACAAGAGTGAAACTCTGTCTCAAAAAAAAAAAGAGAAGCAAGCCCCAGAATGGGAAAAGATTCTTGTTACACATACAGCTGACAAAAGTTTCCTGTAAAATGTTGAGGACGGCTGGGCATGGTGGCTCATGCCTGTAACCCCAGCACATTGGGAGGCCAAGATGGGAGGATTGCTTGAGCCCAGGAGTTTGAGACCATCCTGAGCATCATAGGGAGACCCCATCTTTACAAAAAATAGAAAAATTAGCTACATGTGGTGGTGTGTGCCTGTGATCCCAGCTGCTCAGGAGGCTGACATGAGAGAATCACTTGAGCCCGGAGGTCGAGGCTGCAGTGAGCTGTGATTGCACCACTGCATTCTGTCTTGGATGACAGAGTGGCATTCTGTCTCAAAAAACAAAAACAAAAACAAAAGACCTGAGAGGTTTACAGGACAATGAGATACTCCTTCAGAAACACAGAAATGGCCATGTGCAGTGGCTCACACCTGTAATCCCAAAACTTTGGGAGGCCAAGGTGGGTGGATCGTGTGAGCTCATGAGTTTGAGACCAGCATGGGCAACATAGTGAAACCCCATCTCTACAAAAAATACAAAAATTAAGGCTGGGTGTGGTGACTTACACCTGTAATCTCAGAACTTTGGGAGGCAGAGATGGGCTGATCATTTGAGGCCAGGAGTTTGAGACCAGCCTGGCCAACATAATGAAACCCCGTGTCTACTAAAAATACAAAAATTAGCCAGGCGTGTTGGCAAGCACCTGTAATCCCAGCTACTCGGGAGGCTGAGGCAGGAGAATCGCTTGAACCCAGGAGTCAGAGGCTGCAGTGAGCCGAGAGTGTGCCAGTGCACTCCAGCCTTAATGAGAGTAGACTCCATCTCAAAAAAAAAAAAAAAAAATAGCTGGACATGGTAGTGCACGCCTGTGGTCCCAGCTACTTGGGAAGCTGAGGCAGGAGGATCGCTTGAGTCTGAGAGGCAGAGGTTGCAGTGAGCCGTGCTCGTGCCACTGCAATCCAGCTTGGGCAACAGAGTGAGATTCTATCTCCCAAAAAAAAAAATTCTTTTTTTGAGGAAAAGTGTTTTTAACCCAGTAGAAAACCGAAGAAGAGACTTGCTTGAGTAGGCTGGTAAACATGGGAAGATGCTTAGCTTCATTAGTCATCTGGGAAATGCCAGTGTAACCCCCATGCCTCCACCAAAATGCATACAGTTACCAACACTGATAATACCAAATGTAGGTGAGGATATGGAGCAACCAGAAGGATTTTGTGTGCTGCTGGTGAGCATATAAATTGGTACAGCCAATTTGGAAAAAGATTTCCAATGTTCTACTAAAGGCAAGCATGTTTTTCCCATGATCCAGAATTCCACCCCTGGGTATATGCCCAACATCTGTTCTGAACTGGTATTTAAATCTAGTGCTGTCCAGTATGCTGGCCACTCACCACATGTAGCTATTGAGCACCTGAATGTGGCTGGTTCACACTGAGATGTGCTTGAAGTATAAAATATATGCTGACTTCCGAAAACTTAGTATGAAAACAGAGTGTAAAGTATCTCATCTCGATGATTTTTAAAATATTGGTTACATATAGAAATGATAATGTTTTGAATATAATGGATTAAGTAAAAATATCATTAAATTGATTTTATCTGTCTTTTAAACATGGCTACTAGACAATTTTAAGTTATATGTGTGGCTCACATTCACGGTTCATGTTTTATTTCCATTGGATGGCTCTCCTCTAGAGGCTTGATCAGAGTCCACTTGGATTTCTTTGTTTTTGGAAATGATACTTAATAGTTTGCACACCACGTATTTTCCTACCTCTCTACTTTTATTTTTTTATTTTGCATCATATTAGGTGCACTTTAATATCTGGTTATCTCTCTCCTTGTGATAAAATTGATGATTGGTTTTAGATGTTGTCAGCCTACTCCTCCATTATAAAGACCCCATCAGTCTTTCATATGGTTTTAGCAGTCATTGGTAATCAGTAAAAGTGGTATTTTTGTTTTGTCCTTCAGGCTGCATTTATCATCTGCAGTACTTCTGGAATGAAGATCTTTCCATCATCAGTCCTTTCATTAACCTAATGTTGGTTCTTATAGGAAAGATCATCTTGTTGAAATATTATATGATCATATCTCTTCCCTGCACTTACAATCCTGAAATGGCAATCCATTCATTAAAATAAATAATCCATACCCATTATATATTCAGGCACCAGCCCACTTCTTTGGAGCTTGGATGGTAACCACCTTCCAAACATGACATAGTCGCCTCTTATCTTACACAGAGCTGTCTGCTTCTCCCTGAATTCAGTGTTTTCCCACCTCTCTAGTTTTATTCATGCTGTTTTCTGGAAAATGATTTCCTTCACACATCCTGCATCAAAGTTCTTACTTCCAGTGTAAGCTTCGCCAACTCTGAGTAGCATTACCTTCTACTCCTAGGTAGAATTTGCCTTTCCCTAATTTGCCCCTCCCCAACAGTGTCCTCTGCATATATTTCTACCATGTTCCCTTTTTAACCCTGTAGTTGAGCTTTTGTATTTACATGTCTTCCAAGTCTCTGAGTTGCTACAAGAGTAGAAGCTTATGTAATTCTGTGTTGAGCACCAGAACCCAGCTCAACTACAGCCTCACATGTAGTTGCTTCATCAACATCATGCTGGTTATTCCTAAATTAGCTAGAGGGAACCCATTTCTGGCCTCATTTTTGAAAAAAAAAAAAATGAATGAATGAATGTAGGTATACAGTGGATGGAGGATATTTCTCTTAATTTTTTTAAATCCCTAAAAATGTGAAATAGGTGTTTGGTTGGGAAGCCTCTGTGATGGATCATGGTGAAAATCATTAAAAGCATGTTGCTCCTATATGTGCCATCCCCACTCGCCAATGATGACCTAATTCACAGTGAGCTGGGGTACACTGTTACAGGCATCAGTGTCGTTTGAGGACGTGACCGTGGACTTCAGCAGAGAGGAGTGGCAGCAACTGGACCCTGCCCAGAGACGCCTGTACCAGGATGTGATGCTGGAGCTCTATAGCCACCTCTTCTCCGTGGGTGAGCACAACTGACCTGGGAATCTTGGCTGGATCCTGTTGAGGAGATTTCCTTCCTCCTCATTGCAGAACGCAGTGGGATATCAAAGTATGTCATGACTCTTTCCTTGGTTTGTCCTGGATTGTTTGTTTCTTTTGGGCAGCTTTTAGTATTATTTTGTGCCCAGTGGAAAATGTTGACTTTTCTAATGAGCCAGTGTAAAGCTTCATTGAATGGCCTCTAAAACTGAAGAAGCTACACCCAAATCCAGTATCCTTTCTAATTAACAGGGTATCACATTCCCAACCCAGACGTCATCTTCAGAATGCTAAAAGAAAAGGAGCCACGGGTGGAGGAGGCTGAACTCTCACATCAGAGGTGTCAAGGTGAGTAAGTTGTACCCAGGCAAATGTAGATACCTTTGCAGGGAACCATTACCCGTCTACCATACTTTTCTATTCCCTGCATTCCCCCAGTGATGGCCCGTAGATCGCCTCCTACTCCCAGTTTCTACATCAAACACTGTAAATGTTCTATAAATTCTGAATGTCCTATAGGGGCTGCCTTAAGAATTTTCCATTGGTGAATACTCAGGAATGGGATTGCCTGGTCCTGGAGATAAGTATATGTGACTAAATCAACCATATTGCTCTTCTGATGGGCTGATGGGCTGCACCAGTTCACACTCCCATGTGCAGTGCACAAGGATTTGCATTTGCACATATTGCTTGCTAACACTTGGCATTAACAAAATTGGTGAATTTATAGCCCTACTGATGGGTGAAAGGGCTGTTTCATTTTTTTTTGTTTTTGGTTTTGGTTTTTTTGAGACAGAGTCTCACTCTGTCACCTAGGCTGGGGTGCAGTGGCACGATCTTGGCTCACTGCAACCTCTGCCTCCTGGGTTCAAGTGATTATCCTGCTTCAGCCTCCCAAGTAGCTGGGACTACAGGCACCTACCACCATACTAGGCTAATTTTTTGTATTTTTAATAGAGACAGGGTTTCACCATGTTAGCCAGGATGGTCTCGATCTCCTGACCTTGTGATCTGCCCACCTCGGCCTCCCAAAGTGCTGGAATTATAGGCGTGAGCCACCACGCCTGGACTGTTTCATTGTTTAAGTGTTAATTTTTCTAATAACTGAATGGTGAGAGCCTCTCATCTGTTATCTGATTGGCTTTTTCATTTGTTTGTTGCATTTTCTTACCACTTATCTCTTTGTGTCCATGGAGTTTTCTGCCTTTTTTTTTCCTATTTTTTTGCCCCTAATTTTATTTTCTTTTCTTTGCTGGATCTGCTGTCTTCTTTTCCCCCCAGTTGTGGCACCTCTAGCTTGGGGCCCTGTTCTTCCATATGGGCATCTTTTCTTTTTTTTTTGAGACAGAGTTTCGCTCTTGTTGCCCAGGCTGGAGTGCAATGGTATGATCTTGGCTCACCGCAACCTCCGCCTCCCGGGTTTGAGCGATTCTCCTGCCTCAGCTTCCCAAGTAGCTGGGATTACAGGCATGCACCACCATGCCCGGCTAATTTTGTATTTCTAGTAGAGACGGGGTTTCTCCTTGTTGGTCAGGCTGATCTCAAACTCCCGACCTCAGGTGTTCCGCCTGCCTTGGCCTCCCAAAGTGCTGAGATTACAGGCGTGAGCCACCGTGCCCGGCTATGGGCATCTTTTCATACAGGAATTGACTTAAAGGACCCATCCATTCTGAACTCTTAGTCCTCATATTTTTATTCTAATGATTTATATATCAATACCTCTAGTCCCTGTGCTTAAACTGTGTTCTGCTACCTTACTTAGCTCCATGGAGGACAGTTCCCATGAGATAACTCACTTCCTTAATTTTGGGAGATCAGAAATTGGAATTATCATCACCCAAATAAGGAATTCTCACCTGATAAATTTTGTCAGATTTTTCTGTTTCTGGGCTCAGAAACACAGTCCTCTAATTTAATTTATTACTTTGGAATTCTTACCAGTTTTTCTTTTTTTAATTAAGAAAAAGGTGACCCTTTTTCTTAATCTCAGTGGTATTACAACAAACTAGATCCCCATTTTCTCATATTTAGACAATTTTGTTCCTAGTGAGATATGTTGATTTCAGTTTTTTGAGTTTAGTCAAGATACTGACAGATTTTATGACCCCAAACATGGCTATTTTGTTTCTTTTTTCCTCAGCAGATATGATAAAAACAGGCAGTTATTTCCTACTATGTAGGATTAACAAATTCTTTTCAGTGACATTGTCCTCATGGCCACATATTTCCAATCTAAAAATATACCTGAATAGTTTTCATCACTCATGCTCTGCTCCATTGTTTTTGTATGTTGTTTAATGTCTTACTCCATAGAATGATTCACTTTGCATACAGTCTGCTGATTACTTTGTACTTTCTTAATCTTCATTATATCAATGTTTAGCATGAGGAAACCATTGTATTTAAGATATAGGATTAGGATTTTTGTATTTAGGATACAGAAATTACTGATTTTCTGAAAATGGGCAGAAAAGAATATTTCACACTATTTTAAAAGGATGCTTTAAATATTTGCTGAGATAAATTCAAAAGAACAGAGATTGTATTTAGATGGAGAGGACAATGGCATTAAATGTTAAAAGTATTAGCCTTTGTGCATCAGTCATGTCTGTTTCATGGAAGGCTACTCAAAAAGTAAGTGTATCAACATGGGAAGCATGGATAGCAAATGCTTGTGAAGTTCAGAAAAAATGATGTCAGCCTAGAGGTGGAGTGACATTGGGAATTAATTTTAAGGGCACAGTACCTATAACTGGTTCAAGAAGCCGTTTTGAAGTGAAACAAAGAAGCAGATGAAGCAAGCTTAATGGCAATAGAGGACATGAGAGTGTGCTTGGATTTGAGAATAAATTGGACTTCTTTTTTGCAATCGGCATTGTTAGGCTGTGTTGCAGAGTTGTGGAAAAGCTTTTCAGTACAGTTCTGATAGTTTACATTGAACATTTTGGGCAGTAATTTAAGTGTTACCAGGTTCAGCAAGATTTTTATGACCTGAATAAAGTGAGAAGTTAAAAATGTTTCAAATCTCTGCCTGGGGACACAGTGGAAGATTGCCAGAATAAATGACCACTCATATATGGGGAAAATTGCTATTTAAGAGTGAAAAATGAAATAGAAAACAACTGTTTTAATAAGTGGGAAAAGGATGTGAATAGACATGTCTTCAAAGATGATATACAAGTGGCCAATAATAGGAAAAAATGCTCAACTTCACTAATTATGTGGGAAATGCAAATCAAAACCACTGGGTGATATCCCTTTACATCCATTAGAATGGCTATGATTAAAAAAACAGAATAACAAGTGTTGGCAAGGATATAGAGAAACTGGAATCCTTGCATATTACTAGTGGGAATGTAAAATGGTGTAGTCCTATGGAAAACAGGATGGTGATTTCTCAAAAATTAAACATAAAATTACCATATGATCCAGCAACTCCACTTCTGGGTAGATACCCACAAGAATTGAAAGCAAGGACCCAAACAGCTGTTTGTACACTCTTGTTCATAGCAGCACTATTCACAATATCCAAAAAGTGGAATTGTCCATTGACCAATGAATTGGTAAACAAAATGTGGTCTATACATACAATGAAATATTATTCAGCCTTAAAAAGGAAGAGGAATTATGAAACATGTTGCAGTGCGGATGAATCTTATCATGATGCTAAGTGAATAAGCCAGACACAAAAAATCCAAATGTATCATTCTACCTATATGAGGTGCTTTAAGTGGTCAATTCATAGAGACGGAATAAGATTGCGGCTGCCAGAGGATGAGGGACAGGGGGAAAAGGGAACTTGTTTCATGGATACAGCATTTCAGTTTTGCAAGATGTAGAAGTTTTGGAGATCCATTGCACAACAGGGTGAATACAGGTAGCACTACTGAACCGTACAATACAAAATGGGTAAGATGGTAAATTTAATATTATGCACTTTTGCTACGATAAGAAAAAGTTAACAATAAAGATTAAAAGTGTCCTTTTTTAAAAAAAAGAATGAAAGATGATTGAGTTTTTTTGACAGGACAAGAGTCTGGGATACAGTTTAAGTGACTGAAAGCGAAAAGAAACTACATGTGATGGTCATACTCAGTATTAAAATCTGGTAGAAAAAGTAATAGTAAAATTTAGTAACTATTATTTTTATTGAGAACCTGCTGTGTTTTGTGCACTATACTAGTAAAGTGCACAAGATGATGAGGGACTCTTATTCTTGGCAAAAAAAACAAAACAAAAAACTAAACTAAAAAAGGTATATTTGATAGCATAAAGCCAAAAGTTCTAACAAAGAACAATTAATTTCAATGGAACAAGGGTGAAACAAATTCTGGGGAACAGCTTGCTTGTCCAGTCTTTTAGAATATATTTCTGGGGATATGGGTATATTCCTAAGTTCAAGAAAAAAAAATTGTAGCTTCATGGAGAGTTGAGGCATAGTCATTCTTTCACTGGTTGGCCATGTCAAGATAGGTGAAGCTTTAATAGTTTTCAGAAGGATATACAGGGCTGATGGACTTGGCATTGTTTCTAACAAGTAAGATAAAGCAGGCAGATTGGTGAGGATTCATCTCTGAAAGTTAATGAAGACCTACACACTGAGCCCCCTCCTTCAAGCCTTGGCTGCCCACAGATGTTGCCCTGCAACACTCTTGTCTGTTTTATCCCCTACTCATCCTACTAGATCTGGGTGTCTAGACCACTTGCATAAGTGTCCTCAGGTTGTTGAAATCTAATCCCCACAGATTAGCAAAGTGATCTTGGCCAATTACATAACCATTATGTGCTTCCTTTTCTTTGTAAAACAGGAACACCCATCATCGCTACCTCCTGAGGTTATTATGCAGATTAAATGAGTATGTGTGCACCATGTAGGCCACTGCCTGGCACATGCTAAGTGCTATGTAGATAAGTGCTCATCATATAATAAGGGCTCTGTGTTTCTGCTCATTGTCAGCATCATTAGCACCATTATTACATGACTCAGCAGTTTCCTTGTGTTCAATGTCAATCAGCTTCATTCAGTTTCTCCTCTTTCCTGTTCATTGTGTCTATTTCATCTTCTCTTTCTCCTTTTAGAAGGGGAGTTTGGGCTTGAAATCCCACAAAAGGAGATTTCTAAGAAAGCTTCATTTCAAAAGGATATGGTAGGTGAGTTCACAAGAGATGGTTCATGGTGTTCCATTTTAGAAGAACTGAGGCTGGATGCTGACCACACAAAGAAAGATGAGCAAAATCAAATTCAACCCATGAGTCACAGTGCTTTCTTCAACAAGAAAACATTGAACACAGAAAGCAATTGTAAATATAAGGACCCTGGGAAAATGATTCACACGAGGCCCCACCTTGCTTCTTCACAGAAACAACCTCAGAAATGTTGCTTATTTACAAAAAGTTTGAAGCTGAACCTAGAAGTGAATGGTCAGAATGAAAGCAATGACACAGAACAGCTTGATGACATTGTTGGGTCTGGTCAGCTATTCAGCCATAGCTCTTCCGATGCCTGCAGCAAGAATATTCATACAGGAGAGACATTTTGCAAAGGTAATCAGTGTAGAAAAGTCTGTGGCCATAAACAGTCACTCATGCAACATCAAATTCATACTCAGCAGAAACCAGATGGATGTTCTGAATGTGGGGGGAACTTCACCCAGAAGTCACACCTCTTTGCCCAACAGAGAATTCATAGTGTAGGAAACCTCCATGAATACGGCAAATGTGGAAAAGCCTTCACGCCACAACTAAAACTCAGTGTA
Source organism: Pongo pygmaeus (assembly GCF_028885625.2). Lineage (NCBI taxonomy): Eukaryota > Metazoa > Chordata > Mammalia > Primates > Hominidae > Pongo > Pongo pygmaeus. The sequence continues at coordinate 57,747,984 of NC_072393.2, forward strand.
TATCTGACAGATCATACAGGTGATATACCCTGTATATGCAAGGAATGTGGGAAGGTCTTTATTCAGAGATCAGAATTGGTTACGCACCAGAAAACACACACTAGAAAGAAGCCCTATAAATGCCATGACTGTGGAAAAGCCTTTTTCCAGATGTTATCTCTCTTCAGACATCAGAGAACTCACAGTAGAGAAAAACTCTATGAATGCAGTGAATGTGGCAAAGGCTTCTCCCAAAACTCAACCCTCATTATACATCAGAAAATTCATACTGGTGAGAGACAGTATGCATGCAGTGAATGTGGGAAAGCCTTTACCCAGAAGTCAACACTCAGCTTGCACCAGAGAATCCACTCAGGGCAGAAGTCCTATGTGTGTATCGAATGCGGGCAGGCCTTCATCCAGAAGGCACACCTGATTGTCCATCAAAGAAGCCACACAGGAGAAAAACCTTATCAGTGCCACAACTGTGGGAAGTCCTTCATTTCCAAGTCACAGCTTGATATACATCATCGAATTCATACAGGGGAGAAACCTTATGAATGCAGTGACTGTGGAAAAACCTTCACCCAAAAGTCACACCTGAATATACACCAGAAAATTCATACCGGAGAAAGACACCATGTATGCAGTGAATGTGGGAAAGCCTTCAACCAGAAGTCAATACTCAGCATGCATCAGAGAATTCACACCGGAGAGAAGCCTTACAAATGCAGTGAATGTGGGAAAGCCTTCACTTCTAAGTCTCAATTCAAAGAGCATCAGCGAATTCACACGGGTGAGAAACCCTATGTGTGCACTGAATGTGGGAAGGCCTTCAACGGCAGGTCAAATTTCCATAAACATCAAATAACTCACACTAGAGAGAGGCCTTTCGTCTGTTACAAATGTGGGAAGGCTTTTGTCCAGAAATCAGAGTTGATTACCCATCAAAGAACTCACATGGGAGAGAAACCCTATGAATGCCTTGACTGTGGGAAATCATTCAGTAAGAAACCACAACTCAAGGTGCATCAGCGAATTCACACGGGAGAAAGACCTTATGTGTGTTCTGAATGTGGAAAGGCCTTCAACAACAGGTCAAACTTCAATAAACACCAAACAACTCATACCAGAGACAAATCTTACAAATGCAGTTATTCTGTGAAAGGGTTTACCAAGCAATGAATTCCTAGTGCATCAGCATATTCCTAAATGAAATATACTCTGAGTTTCTTGAAGAAGAGAAAATCTTCTCAGAATCAGGTCTAATTATATGTTATTGAATTCATGCTTCAGAAAAACTCTAGGGATGCACTGCATGTGTGAACACATGACAAAAAAGTCATGCTTTATTTTAGTGAGGGCAATTACAGAGAAAAGAGTAAGCAGAAATGTCCTTCTTAGTACTGGCCTCATTAAGGATTATAAATTTTCTCCCCGGGAAGAAACTCTGACTAATGCATTGAGAAAAGCCTTTCTGTAAAGAATGGTACTAGACAGGTTGTTATCTGATTATTTATAGTAAAATGTGTGGGAAATTATATCAATGATAACCCTGTTTATTGTGGGATATCAATATTTCTAAAGTGCCAACACAGTCATGATAGGACAATATTTTATGTGTGTGTGCCTTATGTATATAAGCATATATATAATATATAAGCATATTATGATATATAGGTTGAGTATCCCCTCTCCAAAATGCCTGGGATCAGAAGCGTTTTGGATTTCAGATACTTACAGATTTTGGAATATTTGCATTATATTTATTGGTTGAGCATCCCTAATCTGAAAATCCAAGATTAAATGCTCCAATTAGCATTTCCTTTGAGCGTCATGTTAGAGTTCAAAAAGTTTCAGATTTGGGGTTTTCAGATTAGGAATACCCAACCTGTATGTACGTATATTTCTGTATCTACGTATGTATATATATGCATATGCAGACATATGTATATGGTCTGGTCAGCATATGTGTATGTATGCGTATGTATGTATGTATGCCCTCAGTGCAGTGGGGTTTGCTACAGAATTCACTGCATAGCAGGAGATGTAAGTAGATTAGTTATTTTTTAAGAGAATCTAATCTAATTGTTTTTATAAAAATTATTCCCTATTGAATATTTATATAATGAGGTTGTATCAACAATGATTAACTCCTTTATTATACATACACATGAATGTACATTTTTGGTAAATGCATAAATGAGATTCTATAATGTTTACTGATCTTTATATTACAGCTTTTCTCTTCTTTTAGGATTAGCTCAGCTTGCCCCTCCCTTTCCATCTCCACCATCTATAGTGAGCCTCTCCATAATCAGTGCCAACCATTAGTCTCGTTCATATTTTTACACAGGCCCCTAAACATACACACCAGGATTCAACAAACTGTGGCCATTGGCCAAATATGGCCTCCCAACTGTTTTTTTTAAATAAAGTTTTACTGGAACACAGCCATGTTCATTTGGACATGTATTGTCTGGGCTTCTTTCATGCTGCACTGGCAGAATTGAGTAGTTTTGGTGGAGATCAAATAGCCCCCAAGCTGGAAACTGAAAATATTTATTCTCTGGATCTTTACAGAAAATGTTTGCCAGCACATGATACACACACAAACACACACACATACACACATATTACTATGTTCATAATCATATACCTGTGTAAGGACTCTTTCATTGATTTATAAAACTCAGATCTCTTACGTGTGTGGATGGTATTTTTTTCATTCTACAATCCATGATGGATTGTACACACGTGTATTCTATGAGGTTGACCTGCCATAATTTATTTAGCCATTCCCACAGTTTTGATTACTTATTTCCTCCCCACACACATTTTTTGCTAAAAAACGGGGAGGGGACTGTTATCAATACTTCTGAGAAGCAGACCAGCATAATCGTTTAAGTGCACAGGCCCAGGAGCCAGGTTCCTGCATTTGATTCCTGGCTCCACTCTCTACCCTCTGCATCTGCTGAGCAAGTCATTTGGTCTCATCTATTCTGGTTTTCTCATCTACAAAAGGGAGATGATGATAGTACCCTACCCCCATGCATTTGGTGTGAGAAGTGTGTGTGTGTTAAACCCTTGGAACTGCATGGACAGACCAAGTGCTGATGAGTTTTAGCGGGCCTCATATCCCTGAGCCTGCCTGGTTCCCTTGTGCTGGGTGTGGGACTGTGGTGGGAGATTTCAGTCAGCTGGAAGTCTTTTCCAGAAGGGTGTTAGAGATGGGCACCCATGGCTTTAGTCTCCATACCCCTTCAAGGTTGATAGGGGCCCACACAGCTGGTCAGGAACCAGCACAGGCCTGAGGCTCTGTCTAAAACAAGGTGACTTCACATGCAGGAGCCTGTGCTGGGCCCTGGAGAGCAAATCTGTTCTGTCTCACTGGCCTCTCCCTGTCCAGGGGTGTAGAATCAGTAACCATGTCTCACCTCCTGAGAAAGGTGGAAGAGTCTCACCTGGGGAGTCCAGGCACAAGGGCTGGCCGGCCGTAGACATAACTGTGTGGGGTGGAAAGGGCGCAGAGGGCTCTCCATGGTGGTGAAGGGTAAATAGTGTGCACCTGGGTCCTGGGAGTGGCACCCTATTCAGTTTCAGGGAGGAAGGTGGCAGGGCCCTAGGAAAGGTGTGTTAAAAACTTGAGCCCACAGTGTAGATACACTGGTTCCAAAGACCCCTCAGGGTGTGCCTCCCTTCTCAGATCTGGGCTTTCCCTGTTCCTAAGCATCACCTGGGGGGATCACTCTGGGGGCCTCATCTCCAGCTACATGTTCACTCCTCACGTGGCCCTCCCTAACTGTCCCCGTCAGGGCAAGCCCTTCCTCCCCATTTCCAAAAAGCTGTTCGTTTCCTGGCCATCCCACACCTCTGACCTCATGCCTCTTCCAGGGCCTGTTGTCTTTAACACCTTTGTTTCCTCCCTACCCCCCAACCCCCTCTGTCTAGAGGGCTCACCTCCCTCCCAGCCTCTGTCTCATATTACTTTTTCTTTCCTCTCAGTACCAAGCATTGGGACAAGCCAGTCTGTACTCAATGCCTGTGGGATAATAGACAGAGGAATCTGGAGTTTGGTTGGGTGATTAGCTTTGGAATTGATGGGTCCCAGGGAGCTGTCTAAAGTTTTCAGTCACATGAGGGCATGCTCACAGATTTGTGAAAAGATCTGTTGGCTCAGAGAACTAAGAGATGAATAAATGTTAGTCTAATGGCCTCATCGTGAGATGAGGGGTCAAGAGTTTTGAGTTTCCAGAGGGAGAAGCTACTATTCTAGGCAGCTTGTATGAACTAACTCGTTTATTCCTCACAGCCATTGTAGGAAATAATCTACCCTCATAAACCCCATTTTAGAGATGAGGAAACTGAGGCTTAGAGAATTTGATGTAAACTCAAGACCGAAAATCTAGTAATGAGAAAAGCCTGGATTTGAACCAAGCTATCTGATGCCAGTGTTTTAACTCTTAACCATTGTACTACTTTACCTCCCTATGACCTTTTTTTTTTTTTTTTTTTTTTTGTGAGATGGAGTCTTGCTCTGTTGCCCAGGCTCTGGAGTGCAGTGGCGCAATCTCGGCTCACTGCAAGCTCCATCTCCCGGGTTCACGCCATTCTCCTGCCTCAGCCTCCCGAGTAGTTGGGACTACAGGCACCCACCACCACGCCCGGCTAATTTTTTGTATTTTTAATAGAGACAGGGTTTCACCATGTTAGCCAGGATGATCTTGATCTCCTGACCTTGTGATCCGCCCCCCTCAGCCTCCCAAAGTGCCCATGACCTTTTTATTGTTGGGCAGTGAAAGCCATGGTGAAATGAAGAATGTCCTACTGTCATGTGATGTGATCAGAAAACATACTGCCCGGAGTCCCCTGCCCCCACCCCCAAAACCAGTACTTGATCCATCCTTTGACTGTTGTGGGGATTAGCACAAAGGTTGGGCACAGTAGCAGTTAGGCTCATGGGCTCTGGAGCCAGCCTACCTGGATGCTACACATCCCAGCTCTGCCCCTCGCTAGTTTGGTGGCAAGCAACTTAACCTCTCTGCCTTAATTTCTCCAGCGGCACAATGGGAATAATAATAGATCTCACCTTGTGGCTCCTTTGCATATTACATGCGTTAATTATGTAAAGTCAAGCATTAGAATGGTGGCTGTCCACCGTGAGTACAACACAAATGCTCGTTCTTAACGATTCAACAAACATGGAATTTCATTAAATCTGAAATAAAGGTATTTTGAGAAACTGAATTCTGTTATCAAGTGTGAAGTCCTGATCCAGACTCACCTCGTGCACACTATTTACCACAAAGGTGGACTCCCTACTTTAAATGCATTCACTTAAAGAGACCTTTGCCTGTACTAATTAGTGTTTGTTAAGAAGGACCTTCTGGACATAGTTGAAAGAAGAGAGAAAAGAAGCAGGGGTGGTGGGGAGGAGGAGAAGGAGAAGGGAGGAAGGGAGGGAAGGGAAAGAAGATGGATGGATGGAAGGAAGGAACTAGGGATGGCAAAAAGGAGATAAAATAAACTCTACCTTAATAAGAAACAAGGTGGGGTGAGTGGGAGGGCTTCCCTGTGACCTTGCCCTCAGGGGCTCTGTTCTGGCTTCCAGATAAGATACCCCTCAGCTTGGCACTGGGTCTCCTGAGGCTTGGAAGTTATGTCCACAGTGAGGTTGGTGTAGAGGGGCAACCGCTCTTTGGAGAGCAGCCTGTAGCCCAGAGAGTTGATGCCATCATTGGAGGATCGAGGGATCGGAGGATTGGCGGATCTGGGACAGAAGGCGAGGCCTAGAGGATGGGGAGGGGCAGTCATGTGAGCCTCAGGGAGGACCCAGAACCAACCACCCCACTTCCAACACTGATTCACCTCCAAGGCCTCTGCTTGTGGCCAGGGTCTTCCCCCTCCAGCATATGGTAGCGTCTAAAAAGCAGGTGGGGCCGGGAGAGGAGCATCCCGCTTAGTTTCACCCTTCCAGAGACACAGGAAGGCATGGAGGCCAAACACCTGTCTCTGACAGGGTCCCCATGCCACAGCCCAGCCCTCCAGTCCAGGGTAGCCCATGTCCCCCTCAGCCCAGGGTGGCCCATACCTGCCTCATCATGTCAGGACCTGCAGCTCCTGCCCCCCACCTGGCAGTGATGTCATCCTCATCATCCCAACCCCAGTACATGTTGGAGAAGCCATTTATCTTCAGGTAGTGCGTGGGGTGCACGGCAAACACCCCTCCAAGGTGGCCTGGGTGGGGCAGCCTAGAGGCAGAAAGTCGGGGAGGCAGAAAGTCGGAAGCACAACTTTCCTTGTAGGGGAGGGCCCCGGCCCTTTCCTGGCCAGGATCTACAAGGTCTGTTTCTAGATTGGCCCTTTTCCACTTACCCTGTGATGTCCTCTCCCCTGACCCCTGTGATAGTCCCATCTTGAGCCTGGGATGTCCCCTTTTCTGACCCCAGGGTAACCCTTCCACTGACCCTTGGGATGGCCCTCACCCGACTCTTAGGTATCCCCTCTTCTAAGTCATCTGGCTGGCCCATCTTGTGACTGTGTTGATGGCCCCTTCTCCCCAGAACCCTAGGATAGCTCCTTTCTCACCCCTAGTCAGACCTCTCCTATGTTCCTGTCCTCTGACCTCCATAACAACCTCTCAGCTCACCACTTTATTAAGCACATCTTCTGACTTTTCTATCAATAACCACCCCCACCCCCACTTGACACCCATGTCTCAGAGGAAGGTTCACCATCTGTAAGGGTTTCCCCACATCCCATCACCCATTCCCTCCCTACCTCAGCCACAGGGACCAAGGGATGGACCCTTGACTTCAACCTTACTGCACAGATAGGCAGGGTGAGATGCAGGGAAAGGCAAGGCCTGGCCAGCAGTCCCCCACAGGAGGTTCCCTCCCTCCACCTACTTGTAGTTGAACTTGTTAATGGCCACAGACACATGGGCAGGGATGAAGTCACAGGTGTAGAGGTTGCAGTCATCTGGGAGCAGGTTTACATCGTGGAAGAAGACACAGTCCCAGTCCTCCTCCTGTATAGCCTCCCAGAACCCCACGTTGCATAGCCTGCCCTGGTTGAAGGCAGTGTTGTTTACCTGGGGTGGACACAGATGCTCAGAGCTGTCCCCACCATCAGGCAGCAGTGTTCCCCCACCTACCAGGCCAGTCCTTTTTCGCCTTCTCAAGTGCCATTCCCCCACCTTGAATGTCTTCTCTTTCCCACTGTGTAGTTAGAAAACCCAGACTTGTCAAGGACGATGCAATGCAAAGGTTACTCCCCTGAGAAACTTCTCTTGTATTTCCCACCTCCATCCAAGTCAAAGTCAGTAATTTCAGCATCTCAGCTTCCCTCCTCTGGCCATCTCCAATGTTCTCGAGGATTATCACCTTTGAGGGGCCATCTAAGAGAGGCAGAGGTTAGGGGTGATAAGGGACCAGCTTTGTCTCTGTTTCTGCTCCTACTAGATAAAGACTGGGTCAGAAGCCCAGGAATCAACATTGGGCTTAATCTCCTCCTCCTCCCCTTCCTCAATCATCATCTTCATCATCATCATCACCATCATCACTATCATCATTATAATCAGCATTACCATCATCACCATTACTGCCTTCATCATCTTCAACACTATCAACATAACCACCTCACCTCTGCCATCATCATCATCAGCACCATCACCATTATTTTACTCATCATCACCACCTTCCTTACCATCACTATCATCACCACCACCATCACCATTATTTTACTCATCATCACCACCTTCGTTACCATCACTATCATCATCACCAACATCATCACCACCACTACCACCTTCAGTATCACCATCAACATCACCACCATCATCACCACATCAGCAGGAGCAGCAGCAGCAGCACCATCATTTATCAGAATCATCATCATCACCATTCATAATCACCATAATTGCAATCACTTATTGAGCACCTACTATGTACTAGGCATTGGCCTAACTGCCTTACATTGGTTAATATAAGGCATTACATTAGGTATGAATCTTCCCCATAATGTAACAGTGGAGGTGCTATTATCATCTCTATCGTGAATGAAAACTGTGGCACAGAGCATAAGCTCCCCAAATTCATACAGTTATACTGAATAATAGCATGCTGAATGAGTGAATGAATGATTCCACACTCAGACAACACAGCTAGTAGTAGGCAAGGCCAGGATTTAAACAATCCCGTAACTGACCCCAAACCCAGTGCTTTAATTTGCCCCTTAGGTTTACCGTGCAATCTGGTCAGCACTGGTCTCAAGGAACCTCACACTCAGCAGGACTGAGCCTTTGCCTCAGACAGCCTTTTAAGCTGATCCCAGACTTGGCAAGTCTAGATCAAACCTATAGCCCTTGGCTCCAACATCCTCCGATTCAAGTTCTTCTTGACTCACAAACTCAGCCTCCCAGATACTCTCTAACTCAGACCACTATCACCTTAGAGAGTGCCAACTTCAGGCCAAGTGTGGTGGTGCACGCCTGTAATCCCAACACTTTGGGAGGCTGAGGCAGGCAGATCATGAGGTCAGGAGTTCAAGACCAGCCTGGCCACTATGGTGAAATCCTATCTACTAAAAATAGAAAAATTAGCCAGGCGTGGTGGTGTGCGCCTGTAGCCCCAGCTACTCGGGAGGCTGAGGCAAAAAAATCGCTTGAACCCGGGAAGTGGAGGTTGCAGTGAGCTGAGATTGCAGTGAGCTGAGACACTGCACTGCAGCCTGGGCGACAGAGCTAGACTCCATCTCAAAAAAAAAAAAAGTGCCAACTTCAGCCCTGCCATGCCGGGACCCTTCTGCCCTCTTACCTCTGCCCCTCCCATTTCTGCCTCACCTGGTTCACCACCTAGATGATGACGTAGTGCAGTTGTTGGCACTGCAGGAAGGGGTGCAGGTGGAAGAGCAGGTACTTCAGGTGCTGGTTTTGCCCATAGTAGGGCACCACTACCGCTGTGTGGTGCTGTGCCCAGCAGTCAGGTGGCTGGTATTGACCTCCCAGCTTCACCAGTGGGTTCTTCTCTACCACCTTCTCCATTGTCAGGTTCTCTGGGATGATCACCTTCAAGAGGCCATCTGAAGGGGCAGAGACCTAGAGTGGTCAGGGACCTCCTACCCCACAACTCAGTTGTACTGGGTTGAATATTGTCCCCCCAAAATTCATGTCTACATTAGAATGTGGCCTTATGTTCAGAAATAGGATCTTTGCAGATGTAATTTGTTAAGATGCAGTCATACTGGATTAGAGTGGGCCCTAAATTCAGTGACTGGTGTCCTTACAAGAAGGCCATGAGAAGACCCCCAGAGAGAAGATGACCATGGAGGTAGAGATTAGAGTAATATGCCTACAAACCAAAAGATGACAAGGATTGCCAGCAACAACTAGAAGCCAGGACGGAGGTATAGGTTCCTCCCTCAGAGCCTCCAGAAGGAACCAACCCTTGCCAACACCTTGATTTGGGGATTCTGGCCTTCAGAAATGTGACAGAATCTCTGTTGTTTGAAGCCACCCAGGTTGTGATAAGTTGTTTATGGCTGCCCTAGGAAACTACTAATAACATGCCAGTGCAGAGGGCTCTGGACTGCCCACGTAGACTCAGGAATGCCCAGCCCTCCTGGCTTTCCCTCTACCTCTCAATGCCTCGTTCTCTCATTCTTACCTCATCTCCCCCCTGATTAAATATGATCCTCTGGGCCTCGTTCTGGTTCCCATGTTTCTCACTCTTCTCTCAGCAAGTTCATCACCTCCTGTTGCTTTCCTTCCTAGGGACTCCAGTGGTCCTGAATCTGCCTTTTGAGCGCCAACCCCAAACTGCCTCCCAGCTGTCTCCTCCTGGATGGTTCGCAGGCTGTCCACTCTCACTGCATCTCAGACCACCTTCCTTCTTGGAAGGCAGTATCTCTCAATTCCCTCTTCCACTGAGGACCCCCATCCATGCTTATTCCCTTCATGCCCAATTGGATTTATTCTAAACACGGCCATAACGATATCTCTTATCCAGCATGCCCTTCTGAGACTGTGTGGAAACTGCACGGGGCACAGCGTCTGGCACAAGCTAACGGCTTAATTGCTGTTGTTTCCCCATGTCCTGGCTTGCAGCACTTGTAACCTCTGGGCTTCCGCAGCCCTTAACATCTGATACCTTCACATTAAGATTTATCATCCTTATCTCTGGACCAGGCTGAATACACCTGTGTCCCGGTGCATCTGGCCAGCCGGTGAAAGGGCCTAGCACACAGATTAACAAATGAATGAGTTCCAATTACCAAAGTTCAATCCTTGAGGTGGGCAGAAGACGCCCGAGGCGTGTCTCCCATCACCCTTCACTCTCAATCCTCCTTATCAAGGGCCTCACGGGAAAAGAGATAAGATCTCAGAATATACAAGAGGGAGCAGTTTCGGGAAGGGGGACATTGGAAGGAAGTGGAGGGCTTGGATCTGGGGAGCAAGCGGGGAGAGTGCTCCGTTCCTTGGTTTTGGGATCTTGCCTTACGGTTCTCACATGCGCTCCATCCTGGCTTCCACCTGGCAAGGTGTTTGTGTCAGAAAGACGATTGTGCGTAACTGTTCACCGCGTCCACGTCCCGAGAGTTGCGCACGCATGGAGATCTGCAAAACGCTCCCTTTCAGCTCCGCGCATGCACAGAGACCCCACCCCGCAAGTCCTTGCCCCTCGGCCTGGGCAGGCGTCCACTCCCATGGCTGCAGGGCGCGCGGAAGAGCCCACTCTGCATCCCCGAGAGGCGGCCCAATCCTAGGAATGTGCTTAGCGCAGGTGCTATCTTCCCTTTTCACATTCCCAATCCCTTTCTCCGCCCCCTCAAACTCTTGCCATACTCCCACAACAGCAGAAAATGTGAAAAAAAAGTCCATCCCGTCTGTGCACTGACAGCGGTGCACAGCAGCTAGCAGAGAACTCTAGCACGGCGATTGTGCTCGCGCAGGCGCAGACGGGAAGCGGGCCGGACCGGCCTAGTGCACTCTGGGAGGCGTGCGCACTGCAGCGCTGCCGCGAGGATCTCTGGGGGACTGTAGGCCCAGTTTGTCCGAGAGCCGCAAGTGTCTCAGGGCGAAGCAACGCAGGGGCACCTGGGAGTCGTAGGCGGATGGGCCCAAAGCCTTCCGGGAGTCGTAGTCCTTCCGTCCGCTCCCCGTTTCCTTGGAGGTTGGTCCTTCCAGCTCCAGTTCTGCCCAGGTGAGCGCCCATCCCGCGGCCGGCCGGTCCTGGCCCTTTGTCGCGATGACGTGGAGGAGTTGAGGGTCTCTGTATTTCTCTCCCCCGCGTTCTGGTAGGCGTCCCTGGAAAGATGGCACCCTTTTCCGTGATCTCTCAATCCCTCTCTCCGTGTAGGAGTGCCTTAAGCAGCTGTTGTACCTGCTGACCCGCTTTGGATTCTGCGGCCCAGCCTGACACCTTCTCGCTCTCGCCCTTCAACTTGGGTGCAGTGCGAGCGCACCCTCCTCTGTCCTGGTTACAACACAGAGTGGTCAGGGCTGGCCCAGGGGGTGCTCAGGAGGCTGTGGGAACCCAGAGGAGGTGCTGGACCCAGCCCAGGGTTCAGGAAAGACCTTACAGAGCAAAGGACCTCAAATCTACCACATCCAAACGAAATCCCAGATTCTCTGTCCTAAACCTGCTCCTCTCACAATCTTTCCGCCTCCTCCCCACTAACTGTCCATCCAAGTGCTCAAGCCAAAACCTTGGAATGGTCGCCAGTGTTCTGTTTCTCTCATCCGCTTCCCTCCACCAACTAAGTCTTGTGTGAATCTCATCGTCTCTATCGCCAGAAGAGGCCCAGAATCTAACCACTTCTCTCCACTTCCACCGCCTCCATTCTGCTCCGAGCTACCGTTACTCCTCACCCGCATCACTGCAGGAGCCTCCTCACTGTTCTGTTTCTTCCCTTGCCACACTCCACCCTCTATTCAGGCACAGTGCCAGGAAGCCTGTGGAAATATAAATCAGATCCTGTCACCAGTCACTACCCTGCCCCCCAGCTTAAAATCATCCAATGGTTCCCATCTCAGAATAAAATCCAAGCTCCTTATCTTGCCAACCTCTAAAGCCTCTGGGCCTTTCTGGTCGTCTTCAGCCACAACACACTTTCCAATGGGCTGAACACAGTCAGGCCCTGCCCGTCATGTCCTTTGTATTTGTTATTAACTCAATTTGGAGTATTCTTCCCACCCTGACGCAGTATCTGTCTCCTCATTTTGTTGGCCTCAGCTCAGAGGCCTCCAGCCACCCTAAAGAACCCCCTCCCCATTCCCCCCCAGTCATACCACCAAAGATAATTCCCTCATATTACTCCTCACATTTGGAAAGCATCTTGGTCATTTACTTGCTTATCCATGGCCTGGTTCCTCCATTAGAACATCAATGCCCTGACAGCTGCAACCTTTCCTATCTTGCTCACTGCTGTGTCCCAGTACCTAGAGCATGCTGGGTACATAGGCGGCACTCAGTGAGCCGATTTATCTTTAAATTAATTAAAATAAAATTAAGGATTAAATCCTCAGTCACTCTAAATACCTTTCAAGTGCTCCGTACCACCATATTGAACAATGCAGACACAATGCTTCCATCGTCATGAAAGTTCCATCGCACAGTGCTGTTCTAGACTGTACTAGAATCCAGAGGAGGAAAATTTCAGTCAGAGCTCAAAAAAATCTCCGCAGTTTTTCAAACAAAATACTAGAAATTCAACTAAAAATTAAAAAGTTTACAAGCATGCCAGGAGATATGACAAAATGGTTGAATACCAAGAGGCTGGGCATCAAGCACAGATGTATTTACAGGTGTTCTAGATATGAGTTTTAGGTATGCACTTTAATTGTCATCACGTAAAAACAGATGCTAAAATGGAGAGTTTCACCATTGTGTTGGATTACATTTTTAAAAGAACCATTAAAACTGTGAATGTGATGAATAATAATAACCAGGCAGAATGGAGTAACTAGTACCAGACTTACCCTCCTGCTGTAAACAACTATAAAATAGCATAATGTAGTAGGCAGTTTTCCCTGCTTTGCTCCACATGCAGGCCGTCTTCCCAACTGCCAGCCCTGGGGATGACCAACACCAGCCTCAAGTCTACCACCACCTGCTTGGCTGTGTGCTTACAGAGGCAGTAGCTACATAGGCAACAGTTTTCCCTAGAACTTTCTGAGATCCCCCTTTGGGGGTCCCATGGTAACAATGGGCATACTTGGCTTTTCATATATCCCTGCAAGCTCTGTCTTGCCTACCCACACCTGTTCTTCAATGGAACTGCTTAATGATGCTCTCATGATCATCCTGCCTTCTCCAAAGCATCACTTTCCAGCTCTACCACATTTGCATTAAGTTCTAGGTCCTCTAGTGAGCGCTTTATTCTCATAAAACTCTTAGTTGCTGTTTCCCTGGCCACACTCTTGTCTGGTGGAGTGATGAAAACCTATAGAGATAATTTTAAACTCTGAGTCACATTATCCTTCTTCAGGGCATATTTACTCTTGCTTGTGGCAAGCTGACCACTTCAATTTGATCAGATATTGAGGAAATTTGGTCTGGCTTTAATCCTTATGAGGTATCATCTAGTTCCAACTCATCCTTACTCTACAAGGTCCCAACCACAGCACTACAGTGTTTACCATGGCCCTTTTTCCTTGGTAAGCCCTCAGCCATAACTTTTATCATTCTATCCCCATGAGATTCAAATATTCTACTTAGCTTTTCAGTCTATGCTTGGAATCAGCAACCTATTTCATCCAAAGGATTGGGTTGTGGAAGGCATGAAGGACCCTGAGCTGAGAGCAGAGGACCCAGCTCAGGGGCTGATGCACAGGCCACTCCTGGTACCATACCCTCCTGTGTGCCCCAGGTCCTCCCTCTCCCTGCAAGTGCTGACCCAGACACCTGACATTCACATCTAGGTATCACGGAGTCTGGGTGCAAGGGGGCTCTGACTTCCCCATGTCAAAGCCTGCTAAGGATATAGGACACCCAAGAACTGTTACTGGCAATGGGTCACCCTGAGACACACCTCCCTCCACCCCCACACACACTTATTGTAGTTGTGATGATCAGAAGAGCTTGCACCTTGCACTTTTCTCACTCCAGGATCCCCAGATGTACCCAGATCCAGTTCGTGGCTATTGGTTCTGGAAAGGGGCCATCCTCACCTGGATGCTCCAGTACCAAACATAACAGAGTCTAAAATGTGAAAGAAGAAGGCAATGGCAAATCTACCTTCTCTGAGGCCTCCAAACTCGCAACTGGCCCTCAAGCATGAGAGGTGCTCAGATGTGGGACACAGGAACACCTAAGCTCTCTGTAAGTAGAGTCGTACTCTACCTTTCACATTTAGAGGTTATGTTTTCTATTTGTGACAATATCTCACAAAAAGTCTTCTCCTCGTGAGGGAAAAATGTCATGCTTCCCTCCTTCTTGGCATCTCTGTTGCTCAGTGAAGGTCCCCAAGGAAGTGGAATCAGCCTACGGTTCTTGGTGTCTCTTCTGCAGCTTTTGACCTGGTCTATTTGTGGAAATAGGAGGATCATGGAAATGGAAATGTTGACCTCTTCCACAAATCAAAAGACATAGGCTCTTCTAGAGTAAACACAAAAATTTCAAGATGAGAGAAGATCAAAGCATGAGGATACAGAGGCAGTTTGTCCTGTACCACATCTTCAAATCTCAGACCTGCAGCTTCTATCCTGCATATTTCTCCAAGCTGTACCCCAAAATGACGATGAAGGACCTTCTGTGAAGTCAGATTTCCTGCAATCCTCTTGCCCCTGCACATGCACAGCAGGGGCAACAGCAGCATCTTGGGTTTGGAGGGGGGTGAGTCTGGGACTCCTGACATCGCCTGATGAGTCTCTTCTATCTGGAGATCAAGGCAGCTACAGAAAGAGGACAGCTAGAGACTTTTCCTGGGTTGGGCTGCTCCAAGTTCCTTTCTCTGTTAGGAGTCCTCTTCCCTCAGACAACCACCAGGGAAGTGAAAGCTGACCTCGTTTCACCCCAGGCCTACTGATAACCTGTTCAGTGCCCCCTGCCATCTCATTCCTCACTCAGATGTTGCCTCTGAGTGATCCTCCAGGCATCCATTCCTACCTCTCCTCAGAAAATGAATGGGGCATGCCCCACCTCTTCTCCGTTCACTTGGAACTCGGAGATCTCTCTCAGAGCAGAAGAGTCTAGGAGCCCTGAAACTGAATCTTCTGCCCCTCCACCCGGTCCTGATCACACAAGAAGTCACGAGAAGGTGGAACTGAAACTCACCTGCAAGGGGGGCCCTTCGTGGTCAGAGACTGTGACTCAGAACTGAGGCCCTGGCTCCAGCTTCACACTCGACTGTGATGTTTGTGGTTTTTCTGGTGTCAATTTGAGTTCAGAAAGTCACTGAATTTTTGTATGTCTCCTCGCTTATTCTCAGGTTTCTGATAAGCCCTTCACTCACACCTTCAGTGTGAGTTTTGACTTCTTTTTTTGTTTGTTTGTTTTTGTTTTTGTTTTCTTTTTCTCTTTTTTTTAATTATTATTATACTTTAAGTTTTAGGGTACATGTGCACAATGTGCAGGTTAGTTACATATGTATACATGTGCCATACTGGTGTGCTGCACCCATTAACTCGCCATTTAGCATTAGGTATATCTCCTAATGCTATCCCTCCCCTCTCCCCCCACCCCACAACAGTCCTCAGAGTTTGATGTTCCCCTTCCTGTGTCCATGTGTTCTCATTGTTCAATTCCTATCTATGAGTGAGAACATGTGGTGTTTGGTTTTTTGTCCTTGCGATAGTTTACTGAGAATGATGATTTCCAGTTTCATCCATGTCCCTACAAAGGACATGAACTCATCATTTTTTATGGCTGCATAGTATTCCATGGTGTATATGTGCCACATTTTCTTAATCCAGTCTATCATTGTTGGACATTTGGGTTGGTTCCAAGTCTTTGCTATTGTGAATAGTGCCGCAATAAACATACGTGTGCATGTGTCTTTATAGCAGCATGATTTATAGTCCTTTGGGTATATACCCAGTAATGGGATGGCTGGGTCAAATGGTATTTCTAGTTCTAGATCCCTGAGGAATCACCACACTGACTTCCACGATGGTTGAACTAGTTTACAGTCCCACCAACAGTGTAAAAGTGTTCCTATTTCTCCACATCCTCTCCAGCACCTGTTGTTTCCTGACTTTTTAATGATTGCCATTCTAACTGGTGTGAGATGGTATCTCATTGTGGTTTTGATTTGCATTTCTCTGATGGCCAGTGATGATGAGCATTTTCTCATGTGTCTTTTGGCTGCATAAATGTCTTCTTTTGAGAAGTGTCTATTCATATCCTTCGCCCACTTTTTGATGGGGTTGTTTGTTTTTTTCTCGTAAATTTGTTGGAGTTCATTGTAGATTCTGGATATTAGCCCTTTGTCAGATGAGTAGGTTGCGAAAATTTTCTCCCGTTTTGTAGGTTGCCTGTTCACTCTGATGGTAGTTTCTTTTGCTGTGCAGAAGCTCTTTAGTTTAATTAGATCCCATTTGTCAATTTTGGCTTTTGTTGCCATTGCTTTTGGTGTTTTAGACATGAAGTCCTTGCCCATGCCTATGTCCTGAATGGTAATGCCTAGGTTTTCTTCTAGGGTTTTTATGATTTTAGGTCTAACATTTAAGTCTTTAATCCATCTTGAATTGATTTTTGTATAAGGCGTAAGGAAGGGATCCAGTTTCAGCTTTCTACATATGGCTAGCCAGTTTTCCCAGCACCATTTATTAAATAGGGAATCCTTTCCCCATTGCTTGTTTTTCTCAGATTTGTCAAAGATCAGATAGTTGTAGATATGCAGCGTTATTTCTGAGGGCTCTGTTCTGTTCCATTGATCTATATCTCTGTTTTGGTACCAGTACCATGCTGTTTTGGTTACTGTAGCCTTTAGTATCGTTTGAAGTCAGGTAGCGTGATGCCTCCAGCTTTGTTCTTTTGGCTTAGGATTGACTTGGTGATGTGGGCTCTTTTTTGGTTCCATATGAACCTTAAAGTAGTTTTTTCCAATTCTGTGAAGAAAGTCATTGGTAGCTTGATGGGGATGGCATTGAATGTATAAATTACCTTGGGCAGTATGGCCATTTTCACGATATTGATTCTTCCTACCCATAAGCATGGAATGTTCTTCCATTTGTTTGTATCCTCTTTTATTTCATTGAGCAGTGGTTTATAGTTCTCCTTGAAGAGGTCCTTTACGTCCCTTGTAAGTTGGATTCCTAGGTATTTTATTCTCTTTGAAGCAATTGTGAATGGGAGTTCACTCATGATTTGGCTCTCTGTTTGTCTGTTATTGGTGTATAAGAATGCTTGTGATTTTTGTACATTGATTTTGTATCCTGAGACTTTGCTGAAGTTGCTTATCAGCTTAAGGAGATTTTGGGCTGAGACAGTGGGGTTTTCTAGATATACAATCATGTCATCTGCAAACAGGGACAATTTGATTTCCTCTTTTCCTAATTGAATACCCTTTATTTCCTTCTCCTGCCTAATTGCCCTGGCCAGAACTTCCAACACTATGTTGAATAGGAGTGGTGAGAGAGGGCATTCCTGTCTTGTGCCAGTTTTCAAAGGGAATGCTTCCGGTTTTTGCCCATTCAGTATGATATTGGCTGTGGGTTTGTCATAGATAGCTCTTATTATTTTGAGATACATCCCATCAATACCTAATTTATTGAGAGTTTTTAGCATGAAGCATTGTTGAATTTTGTCAAAGGCCTTTTCTGCATCTATTGAGATAATCATGTGGTTTTTGTCTTTGGTTCTGTTTATATGCTGGATTACATTTATCTGTGTCTGATTGGTGTACCTGAAAGTGATGGGGAGAATGGAACCAAGTTGGAAAACACTCTGCAGGATATTATCCAGGAGAACTTCCCCAATCTAGCAGGGCAGGCCAACATTCAGATTCAGGAAATACAGAGAACACCACAAAGATACTCCTCAAGAAGAGCAACTCCAAGATACATAATTGTCAGATTCACCAAAGTTGAAATGAAGGAAAAAATGTTAAGGGCAGCCAGAGAGAAAGGTCGGGTTACCCACAAAGGGAAGCCCATCAGACTAACAGCGGATCTCTCGGCAGAAACTCTACAAGCCAGAAGAGAGTGGGGGCCAATATTCAACATTCTTAAAGAAAAGAATTTTCAACCCAGAATTTCATATCCGGCCAAACTAAGCTTCATAAGTGAAGGAGAAATAAAATACTTTACAGACAAGCAAATGCTGAGAGACTTTGTCACCACCAGGCCTGCCCTAAAAGAGCTCCTGAAGGAAGCACTAAACATGGAAAGGTACAACTGGTACCAACCGCTGCACAATCATGCCAAAATGTAAAGACCATCAAGACAAGGAAGAAACTGCATCAACTAACGAGCAAAATAACCAGCTAACATCATAATGGCAGGATCAAATTCACACATAACAATATTAACTTTAAATGTAAATGGACTAAATGCTCCAATTAAAAGACACAGACTGGCAAATTGGATAAAGAGTCAAGACCCATCAGTGTGCTATATTCAGGAAACCCATCTCACGTGCAGAGACACACATAGGCTCAAAATAAAAGGATGGAGGAAGATCTACCAAGCAAATGGAAAACAAAAAAAGGGAGGGGTTGCAATCCTAGTCTCTGATAAAACAGACTTTAAACCAAGAAAGATGAAAAGAGACAAAGAAGGCCATTACATAATGGTAAAGGGATCAATTCAACAAGAAGAGCTAACTGTCCTAAATATATATGCACCCAATACAGGAGCACCCAGATTCATAAAGCAAGTCCTGAGTGACCTACAAAGAGACTTAGACTCCCACACAATAATAATGGGAGACTTTAACACCCCACTGTCAACATTAGACAGATCAATGAGACAGAAAGTTAACAAGGATACCCAGGAATTGAACTCAGCTCTGCACCAAGCTGACCTAATAGACATCTACAGAACTCTCCACTCCAAATCAACAGAATATACATTTTTTTCAGCACCACACCTATTCCAAAATTGACCACATAGTTGGAAGTAAAGCACTCCTCAGCAAATGTAAAAGAACAGAAATTATAACAAACTGTCTCTCAGACCACAGTGCAATCAAACTAGAACTCAGGATTAAGAAACTCACTCAAAACTGCTCAACTACGTGGAAACTGAACAACCTCCTCCTGAATGACTACTGGGTACATAACGAAATGAAGGCAGAAATAAAGATGTTCTTTGAAACCAATGAGAACAAAGACACAACGTACCAGAATCTCTGGGACAGATTCAAAGCAGTGTGTAGAGGGAAATTTATAGCACTAAATGCCCACAAAAGAAAGCAGGAAAGATCCAAAATTGACACCCTAACATCACAATTAAAAGAACTAGAAAAGCAAGAGCAAACACATTCAAAAGCTAGCAGAAGGCAAGAAATAACTAAAATCAGAGCATAACTGAAGGAAATAGAGACCAAAAAAACCCTTCAAAAAATTAATGAATCCAGGAGCTGGTTTTTTGAAAGGATCAACAAAATTGATAGACTGCTAGCAAGACTAATAAAGAAAAAAGAGAAGAATCAAATAGACACAATAAAAAATGATAAAGGGGATATCACCACTTATCCCACAGAAATACAAACTACCATCAGAGAATACTACAAACACCCCTACGCAAATAAACTAGAAAATCTAGAAGAAATGGATAAATTCCTTGACACATACACTCTCCCAAGACTAAACCAGGAAGAAGTTGAATCTCTGAATAGACCAAGAACAGGATCTGAAATTGTGGCAATAATCAATAGCTTACCAACCAAAAAGAGCCCAGCCAAATTCACAGCCGAATTCTACCAGAGGTACAAGGAGGAACTGGTACCATTCCTTCTGAAACTATTCCAATCAATAGAAAAAGAGGGAATCCTCCCTAACTCATTTTATGAGGCCAGCATCATCCTGATACCAAAGCCGGGCAGAGACACAACAAAAAAAGAGAATTTTAGACCAATATCCTTGATGAACATTGATACAAAAATCCTCAATAAAATACTGGCAAACCGAATCCAGCAGCACATCAAAAAGCTTATCCACCATGATCAAGTGGGCTTCATCCCTGGGATGCAAGGCTGGTTCAATATCCGAGTTTTGACTTCTTAACAGTTCCTCCAGCCCTATGGGCCTCCCATCTTCACAGTATTTATGAGATCTCTCCCTCCTTAACGCACATCCATTTTACCCTGTCATTGCCTTGCCTGTTCTGCCCTTCATGACAACTCTCTCCATCCTGTGGTCCACTGAGACCCCAGGATCCTTTTCCTAGTATAAACACTTACCATTCATGTAGAATGAAGGAAAACTTAGAATTTGTTTCTGTGACCCCTCAGCTCCAAATATAACTTCACAACCAGCCTTCTGATAGATACATTCCTTCATTTGAGCTGATTCAGGATTTGGCACAGAGTCAGGTACGGAAAAGGATCACATATCATGTTCTGTTGTTCAGAACACCATGACAGGACAAATAAGGGATTCAAAGCAAGATCAAATTATCGACTCACTGGAAAAGGAAGGGAGGAAGAGATGGAGCCTGCCACATAGAAGGTTTCCTGGAAGGAGTGAGGGCAGAGTCAGCCCAGAGAGGCAAGGATCCCAGTGGCCTGTGAGAAATGCACCATCTCTCTAAAGTCTTCTCTTCCCTAAAATGAGGCGTACTTCAGAAGAAGACTAAGGAGGAGTTTGAATATCCTCTGACCAGCACCTCTGTCCTGCAGCACAGAATGTAACCAACACTACCTTCCAACCTTCTTACCTCTGCGTTTGAGACAGGCCAGAGTTCTGCCCCCAGGGGGCGCTCCATCCGCCATGCCCGATTTGGGGAACAACTAGCCCAGGGTTGGCGCTGTCCATGGTTCTGCACCATAACTGTGCTCTGAGTTCAGGAAACTCCCAACTCTGCCATGGACACAAATTTACAAGCACACGGTACTGAGCTGTAGGCCAGCGGGGCACCTAAGTCAGAGAGGCTTCGAAAAGGCTGGGTCCCTTTTGGGAAGGAGAGACCAGGGAAAGAGACTTATCGCTGTGCTTTTCCTCTCACTCCTCTTGTTGAGCTAAGGATCATTCTTTTGAATTGTAGTACCGGCCTGGCTAAGGGACAGGGAAGAACAAGGTATTTATCTGAGGTTCCAGATTATGCTGATGTTGCTAGCTCTTGGACCACGCTTTAAGTAGCAAGTCTGTGCCTGGATCTCCTCTCGGATAAGGGTTTAGGAAAGAGATGGACATTCACTGAAGCTCCCCAAGTTCCAGACTCACGGCTGTGCTTTTCTGTATATGCCTCATTTAATCTTCATAACCAACCTAAGAGAGGTTTGGTTAATAATTCTCATTTGACAGAGTGGGAAACAGAGACTGGATGTATAAGCGATTTCATGGGGTCTCACATTATTGGTGCATATATATATGTGTATGTGTGTGTGTGTATATACATTTTTTTTTCTTTTTTTTTTTTTTTTTTGAGACAAAGTCTCACTCTGTCGCCCATGCTGGACTGCAGTGTCGTGATCTCAGCTCACTGCAGTCTCAACCTCCAGGGCGCAAGTGATCCTCCCATCTCAGCCTCCCAAGTAGCTGGGACCACAGGCACCTGCCACCGTGCCCAACTCGTTTTTGTTTATTTTTTGTAGAGATGGGATCTTACTATGTTGCCCAGGCTCTTCTTGAACTCCTGGGCTCAAGCGATCATCCCATCTCAGCCTTCCCAGTAGCTAGGACCACAGGCATGTGCTTCCATGCCCACTAACTTTTTCTTTTCTTTTTGTAGAGACAGGGTCTCACTACATTGCCAGGCTCGTTCCAAACACCGGGGCTCAAGTGATCCTCCCGCCTCACTCTCCCAATAGTGCTGGGATTACAGGCATGAGCCACTGAGCCTGGTGATATTTTCCATTGTGATGTTGTCAAATCTATCAAGATTTTTGGTAAGAAGGATGAGTTTTTATTAACTTTTTGTCATAATCTCCTTAAAGAAAATTATTTTTTCTTCAAAAAATTTAAGAAAAGATGACTATCAGAAGATCAGACATTTCCTAGCTTGCAATATTTTTCCATGTTTGTGTTATCAAAAATATACTTACCATTCACATTGTGTAATCATCTGTTATGCTGAGAAATATAACATGCAGGCACCCCGGGAATCTTAGAACCCCTCTTTGTTTCCCACCCTCCCTGACCTTCTTTATGACTACTACGTTGCTGATATTTGGGATTATTCTCGAACTCCTGGGCTCAAGTGATTCTCCACCCCTCGGCCTCTCAAAGTGCTAGGATTACAGGTGTGAGCCACTGTGCCTGGCTGGTTTACTAAGTTTTTAATAGTTATTAAATAGGTATTAAAAACTATTTAATAGGTATTAAATAGTTGTTAATAGGTATTTAATACCTATTTAATGGGTATTAAAAACTATTTAATAGGTATTAAATAGTTATTAATAGGTATTTAATAGGTATTAAAAACTTTTTAATACCTTTAATGATCACTAGGTTGAAAGTTATGTATTATGATTCTGTTCTTTTAGCCATCATGAGAAAAATTTACAGCATGCATTATTAACCTATCAAAGTCTTTAGTAAATGAAAACCTCTCTCTCCTCCTGGATAATATATGGATATTAGGACATGTAAAATACACTTACCTTGGTACTTAGCCATTGTGATTGTCAGGAATTCTAAACTATCTTTTGTTTTTATTAAAGCTCCCCCATTTACTTGCTCTGAAAGATCATTATTGCTTTCTCATTTTTGAGTTGACTTTACTGAGTATAGATTACAAATTGATGTTAGAAATAGTATTTGCCTTCGTCTACTCTCCAGGTTGCTACTGATAATTCAGTTGTCAATTAAATGACTTTTCTTTTGAAGGTGATCCTTTTTCTCTGGTAGCTGTTCAGACTTTTTTCCTTGTCTTCAGTTTTGATTCAGCCTTACCTTGACACAAACCCAATGTGGGGATGGTCTCTTTTGACATTTCCAACCTTTCGCTGGGCCATATACTTAACCTTCATTTCCAGAGCCACATGCAAGACCACAGAACCAAAGCTTCCTTTTTCAATATGAGCAAATGCCCTTGGGAATTTTGGCTTAGTGATTCTGCTTACTTCTCTGGGTTCAGCCTTTCCCCAGAATTTTGGCCTACTAAGTTCCCATTTTCTTTTCAGGCATTCTATACTATTTAAGGGAAGTATTCTTTTTCTACTCATTTTTTCCCCAGAAGATTTTATTATTTTCAACACAAGACTTGATCAAAATTATCTAACCTGTCATAACCAAAACAGTAGTCACAATTCAATTTCTTTACAGTGATGAAAATGAGGTTTGGGTGGTAGATATTGAGAATCAATGTCCTCCCAGTACTCCACTGGAATTATCCACTCATTTCCTCATGGCCACTTGCTAAAGTTTCTAACATTGTCATTTATCTGGGTTTGGAGATACCCTAGATAAGTAACTGGAGAATTTTTAGCTGCTTTTTGTTTAGCATTTTAAAAAATAAATTAGTTCAATTTTAGAGGAGGGAGAGTATAAGTTCTTTCTTCAGTCCACTCTTCCAACCCAAGACCACCCATTAACTCATGTTTGGAGGAAAAGATAGTGTAAGCCAGATGAAAGCAAGGAGGCATGGCTTCCAGGAGGAGGAATGTCAAATTGCAAAGACAGTGTGGTATGAACCAGCATGAAAGGCTTAAGGAAGGGTTGGCCAAGAGGAAACTATAAATGAATAGATAGCAGGGAGGTCACGAAGGACTTTAAGTGTCAGGGGAGATGCTTGTGATATATTGTCTAAGGCCAGGGGGCCATGAATGGGTTTGGGCAGGAAAGAGTTAGACTCAACTCTTTGGCTGTTGGGAGGATTCCTATGGGTCTCATAAATGAAGGACTGGAGCCAATGGAATATGATGCAAGGATTGCAGGTAAAAGTGGGCAAAGATATGACCCTGGCAAGGATATAAGATCCCACATCATGAACCAAGTGCCAGGCTGAGGGGCTGGTCTTTCTTAGGGAGTCTTTGAAAAGTTTTGGGAAGGGGAGTGACACCAACATATTGCTGCCCTGTTTTTTGTGCCTGGTCATCCCCAGCCTTGAAAGAACTTGCCAGCAGGACCTTCCTGTTCAAGGAAGATAGACCAGAAAGCACTGAGCACAACACCCTGTGCGAGGACCCATGTTGGTTGATTTCCATGTGTTGATTTCTTTAATGTTCACAACAACCTTTGAGGTAACATGCATGATCTCTGATTTACAGAATGGGAAACTGAGGCACAGAGGGATGCAGTGAATTGCTTGATGACAGTGCCAGGGCCTAGGTTTGAGCCCACCTCTCTAATTCCATCATCTGTCTTCTTTCTGCTCTGCTTGGAGCACTTAAACATCAGTTAATGTTAACATTGCCACAAGGTCTCTTCGTGCTTCAGCAAGTGGTCCCTGACTTGTCCTTTCCCCCAGACAGGCTGTGGCTCCTCCAGCCAGGACTGAACTCTGGGCAAATCCTCACTTGCTTGTCTTGATCTCCGAGTACTCCGTGGTGCTTGGGGCCTCCTGATCCTTAGGCTCCCTCAACTTCATCTCAGAAAAACTAAGGGAGGCATAATGGAGCTCCTTTTGTTCTTCCAAGGGAGGGGCATCCCCAGGAGGAGATGCTTGGTCTCCGGGGCTGTCTGGCCAGGGCTTCTTCCTGGAACCCTGAGTAAAGGGGAAGGAAAGGTGTCACAGTAGGAATAAAGAGGCAGGCGTAGAATAATGAGTTCTTATGTTTATATGTTGCCTTGGGATTTATTTTGAATATAAGTTGGACTTTCTCATGCCAGAAGCAGGGCTTAGTCACCTGGACACAATTTCCAATTCTCTGCCTCCTCCCAGTTCCCTAAGGCGGTTAATCCAAATGTCTGCTTTATACAACCATCTCCTTGTGACCAGCTCCCTATGGGACATACAGCTACAACCTACTTGACTTACCTCCTGACTCCTGTGTCCCTCATAGGCTACACAGATATACTGCGGCAACCACCTCTCAGTCACAGTGTGGCTCCACAGAACTCCTGCCTGCTAGCTCTAAACCCCCAGTTAGAACTCCCTGTGGGAAGCCTGCTTGGGTTATGCCCTGGACTCTAATTAAGGCTTTGGCTCATGGGTCCTTCTCTCTCTCTTTCTTGCTCCCTACCCACTGGTTGGGCACTTGTGTCCTGGTCAGTTCCCTCCTTTCCATTCGCCCTTCCAGGCTTGCTGTGCTGTCTTCTCTCTGGGACCTGTGAGTAATAAACTGCTTCTGTTATTTCATGTGTTTTGTTCTGCTGTCTCCTCTGTGTCCCACCCGCCCAACAGACCTGAACCTAACTTCTTTTCTGGTCAAGGCTCTCCTAGAGAATAGCTGTCTTGGCGGGAATAAACTGGACACAGGTCATAGGAAAGCTGCAAGGGAATCTGCCAGGATAAACAAGTTTGCTGTGAGAGGGGGTCACAGGCCGGGCACTTAGGCAGTAGGTGGTGTGCCAGGATAAAGGAGCATTCTGTGAAAGTCAAACTGTGAACATGATGGCCAGATCCCTGCGGTTCCCATTCAAGGCAGGGCTAGAGTTTATGACCACTCCCCAAAGAGAGACCTCAACACCAAATAAGAGAAAAATACAACAAATGGTTCCCACAGGGAAGTTGGGCTGATGTGACATTTATCAATTCATCCTTTTATAATCCACTCCTCCTAAGGACAGGCCATAGGCTGCCTAGGTCAGGGTCTATGTCTGATTTCTCACACTGTACATGCCCAGGACCTGGCACAGAGCAGACAGGGCTGGGTTCAAATCCCGGCCCCACCTGTCCATATACATTTCCTGTGAACTCAACTATTCACTCATTCTTTCAAAATTTTGTAATACTATGATTGATGAGACCATATTGAGGACTTACTAATCACATTGAATCATCATAAAAAAAACCCACAACAGTATAAAAGATCTTCTAATTATCCCCACCTTACACACAGGGAAACTGAGGTGGAGAGAGGTTAAGTAGCTTGCCCAGGGTTATTCATCTAATACATGGTGAGGCCAGGATTCGAACTCAGCCCTGTCTCCCTGTTTCAGGTTCTGGGCACGTACAGTGTGAGAAATCAGACATAGACCCTGACCTAGGCAGGAGGAGCGGATTATAGATGAAGCAAATGTATACCTTCGGCATGTGTTACAAGGTGTCTTATGTGCAAACCAGAAAAGAGATGGCAATTCTGATCCTGGACCCAAGTTCCATGAAACAGAAACAAAATGGAGCAGATCCTGTCCCCAGCAAAGCTGGTAACCAGACACAAGTAAGCAATTTCTTTCCTCTCCCACCTTCACCCATATCCCTACCCATCACGCTATGGAAAATATGTTGAAAGCAATGTGAGTCTTCAAACAGTAGCTCAGAAGTTTTCTTTTTGAGACAGAGTTTCACTCTATCATCCAGGCTGGAGGGCAGTGGTATGATTTCGTCTCACTGCAACCTCCCGTCCCTGGCTCAAGCAATCCTCCCACCTCAGCTTCCTGAGTAGCTGAGACCACAGGCACATGCCACCATACCCAGCTAATTTTTGTAAAGACAGGGTTTCGTCACGTTACCCAGGTTGGTCTCAAACTCCTGGGCTAAGCGACTGGCCCAGCTTAGCCTTCCAGAGTGGTGGGATTACAGGTGTGAGCCACCACACCTGGCCATAAAGTTTTTTTAAAAGGACTCCAGGGTTAGGGAAAAATGGCTTCATTTTGTCAGAAAAAAATAGACTTTCCGGAGAGAGCTTCTTATATTAGGCACAAGAAAGATGAAATAAAATGAAAAAGTGGCTATGCACACCAGCATTATGCAGCCAAAGGAAGAAATAAAGACATATGTCTATCAATAGGTTTGCGGTATATGAAATAAAAAGGGTGAAATTGACAACCGAAAGAAAAGGCACAGCTCAGATTAGTAAATAGGATAATGCAGTATGTTCACCCTTTCACTCAATAGCTCTTTGCTGAGTGCTTGCTTTGAGCTAGATGCTGTTCTTGTAAATGAGGACATAAAGCAGACTGAAACCACCCAAATACCTCCCCCTCATGCAGTTCCTTGTTAGACAGAAGGAAAAGTAATACTGGATAACAGTTATAAGTGAGCTCCCTGTGAGCTTGCCACTTTACTAAGCACTCCTTGTAACAATCCGAGACAGATACTAGCATATTAATAACCCCATTTCCATAAGAGAAAACAAAAAAGCAGGGAGGTTCATTAGCTTATCCAAGGTCACACAGCTTGCAAGTGGGTGAATCTAGAACCTGAATGCAGGACGTCAAACTCCAGGGACCACGCTGTGCCTCACTTTACCATTCTGCCTATGGTATGAAAGTGTGCAGAAGGGTTAAAGGTAAAATAAAGGAGAAAACAAAGCTCTCTCTACCATAGTTCTTGTCAAAAGAGTGAATTCATACACTGGCTCTGTTCTCCAAGACCTACCAACGATGGAACTAAAGATGGAGCTCCTGGGTGAACAAAACTTTACAAATCAATTTGTGATCAATCAATCACACTGATATCCCTAGGGGAAAGTAAAGGCTAATTTGAAGAAAAGGGGTGGGAGAACTGGGCGGGGGGACAGCTGGCTTGTTGAGAGGGTGGGTTACCCCAAACATACTTGAATTCTTCTCCTTTCTCTCCTCTACCCTTCCAATGGGACAAACATTGTCTGCCCCTCACTGCAGAATTCAGAGTATGGACAGGATTATGATGTGCCAGTGTCCAAGAGGCATGTGTTGGGTAAGCACCAGAGGCCCACTGGGGTGAGGAGAAGGAGAACAGAGGTGGAAGCTCACTGGTCTTTGACATTCTCCTTGCTATTTTCTCCACTCCAAACTCCCAGGGCTGGTGGATCACAATGCAACGAGAGTCCTCGACCAATGTTGCTTCTCCACGAGGGTCTGAAGATGGAGGGATGACTTAAGCTGCCTTACTGGGGTGATAGGAAGTGGGACTGGTTGGGTGTGGTTTGGGTTCCTGAGGGGCTCCACCCTGGGGCTTGTCCCAGTCATTTCTCTTTTTTTGAGACGATGCTTCGCTCTTGTTGCCTAGGCTGGAGTGCAATGGCATGATCTCGGCTCACTGCAACCTCCACCTCCCAGGTTCAAGCGATTCTCCTGCCTTAGCCTCCCAAGTAGCTGGGATTACAGGCATGTGCCACCACACCTGGCTAATTTTGTATTTTTAGTAGAGATGGAGTTTCTCCATGTTGGTCAGGCTGGTCTCAAACTTCCGACCTCAGGTGATCTGCCCGCCTCAGCCTCCCAAAGTGCTGGGATTACAGGCGTGAGCCACCGTGCCCAGCGTCCCTGTCATTTCTTTGGCTCAGTAAGCCTGACACAGGCCAGCATCTGCCCTTCCCTCATTCAAGAAACACTGCCAGAGTAGCCAGTAACCCCAGGGGAATATGAGCTCACAGCTCAGAAGGCTGGGCACCTTTGAAGAAAAGCAAACCAACAGAACCTGATAGACCACTAGAAGCACCAGTACTAGGACGCTTTGGTCAAGAAGCTAAACTGAGCACATTACATGCACTAAAAAGATGTGGCAATATTAGCAGCATGAAAACAAGCATAAGAAACTTTGTCAATAACAAAGTGTGCATGAAAAATGAATGTGAAACATAATAAGGAATTATGTAATTGTGTACTTGATGCAAAAAGGGCCATGTGGAAATATCTGAAAAATATCATAGGAAGAGCCCAATGGATGGGATGGAGAATAGAATGACTATAATTGAGGGCAAATTAGTGAGCTAGAAGGGCCGTCAGAAGTATCCCCTAAAAGGAAGTAGGGAAGGATGAAGACCAGAACATATGAGGAAAAGGTTAAGATAGATGGAGGATAGAAATAGAAAACTTTGGCCGGGCGGGGTGGCTCATGCCTGTAATCCCAGCACTTTGGAAGGCCGAGGCATGCAGATCACTTGAGGTCAGGAGTTCAAGATCAGCTTGGCTGACATGGCAAAATCCTGTCTCTAAAAAAATACAAAAATTAGCCAGGTGTGATGATGTGCACCTGTAATCCCAGCTACTCAGGAGGCTGAGGCATGAGATTCACTTGAACCCAGAAGGCAGAGATTGCAGTGAGCCGAGATTGTGCCACTGCACTCCAGCCTGGGCAACAGAGTGAGACTGTCAAAAAAAAAAAAAAAACACTTGAACATTTAGATAATAATAGTTTTCAAATAAGATAAAAAAGAAATAGGCCGGGCGCGGTGGCTCACGCCAGTACTTTGAGAGGCCGAGGCTGGCGGATCACAAGGTCAAGAGATCAAGACCATCCTGGCTAAGAAGGTGAAACCCCACCTCTACTAAAAATACAAAAAATTAGCCGGGCATGGTGGTGGGTGCCTGTAGTCCCAGCTACTCGGAGGGCTGAGGCAGGAGAATGGCGTGAACCCGGGAGGCAGAGCTTGCAGTGAGAGAAGATCGAGCCACTGCACTCCAGCCTGGGCAAGAAAGCAAGACTCTGCCTTAAAAAAAAAAAGAAATAGAAAAGGAAGAACTTTTTGAAAAAAATAATGGAAACAAAATTTCCAGAGTTAAAGAAGATGAAACACCTCAGCTGAAAGGGCTCCACGAGTGCAAGAAAAAGATGCAGGGAATCCCATGCCTAGATACAGGATAGTGAATCTTAAGAATATCAGAACCAAAGAGAAAATTATAAAAGTTTCCAGGGAAAATGAGTGGATTACCTACAAATACGTGAGATTAAGAATGACGTAAGATGTCTTAACAGCAATACTAAATGCAAGAAACAGTGGGGTGGAGTTTAAAGCACCAAAGGAAAATCACTTTAATTTTAGAATGTATATCCTGCCAAATAAAATTCAAATGTAAGGGAATAAAAGATATTTCCAGGCATATAAGTCTTCAGAAGCCTTGAGGAACCCAAATTGAAAACCCATTGGGAGGAAGAATTCAAATAAAAAGAGAGAAAGAGAAAGGAAAACAGAAAATCTGTGATAAGTATGGAATAGAAAGGTGACAAAATACCTCAGCAAAATGTGTAGCTGTATATTTTTTTAAAAATCAAATAATAGAAAAATGCTAAGTATGTTCATAATAACACAGAACAAAAACTGCACATCTGTAGAAAATATCAACATTGTAAGGAGTTGAAGGAAGAGAGGCCAAGAGATATAAAAGCGCACCAAAATTCTTTTTGTTAGATGTAAAACAGAGATATTAATTTTTTTTTTTTTGAGGCGAGAGTCTTGCTATGTTGCTCATACTAGATTCAAACTCCTGGGCTCAGGCGATGCTCCTACCTCACCCTCCCAAGTAGCTGGAATTACAGGTATGCATCACTGTGCCCGGCAAGATATTAAGCTTCTAAATAAGAAAGGAGAAAAATGAAATATTGAAAAAGTGTAACTAAGTGAAAGTAAAAGATAAAATAGTAGAAAGAAATCCACATATGTCAGTAACTACAATAAATACCCATAGAGAAACTCAACAAGGGATGTCAAATTGGATTTTTTAAAACCTCGTTATATACTGTTTACAAAAATCACTGGTAGAGCATAAATACATAAAATGTTGGGAGGATGGAAGAAAATGAAAAAGTATCAGGCATCTAACTAATCAATAAGAAACTAGAGTAGCTATATTAAGATCCACATGCCACTTCATCCAGCCTGCCTGAAAGAGTGAGATCCTGCCTCAAAAAAAAAAAAAAAAAAAAAAAAAAAAAATCCATTCGAACAGACTTTAAAGCAAAAAGCATCATTATGAGCCGGGCACAGTGGCTCACACCTATAATCCCAGCACTTTGGGAGGACGAGGTGGGCAGATCACTTGAGCCCAGGAGTTCAAGACCAGCCCGGTCAATATGGTGAAACCCTGTCTCCCCTAAAAATACAAAAATTACCTGGGCGTGGTGGTGGGCACCTGTAATCCCAGCTACTCAGGAGGCTGAAGCAGGAGAATTGCTTGAACCCAGGAGGTGGAAGTTGCAGTGAGCTGAGATCGTGCCACTGCACTGCAGCCTGGGCAACAGAGTGAGACTCTGTCTCAAAAAAAAAAAAAAAAAAAAAGCACCACTATGAAGAGAAAGAATTACTATGTTTGATAAAATGTTCAGTTCACTGAGAAGATATAATGCTTTTCTAAAATATATGGTTTTAATTTAAAAGTACATCAAATATAAGAAACACAATTGATAGAACTACAGTAAGAAATTGACAAATACATTATCATAATGTAAGATTTCAACACACCTCTCTCAAGTATTGACATGATGGGAAGATCTATCGACATCTAAAGATTTGGATTTTAACATTACAATTAACACACTGGCCTGTTAATTTAAGAAATAAAAAATGTACATTGTTGCCCAGGCTGGAGTGCAGTGGCACGATCTTGGCTCACTGCAACCTCTGCCTCCTGGATTCTAGCGATTCTCCTGCCTCAGCCTCCCAAGTAGGTGGGACTACAGGTGCCTGCCACCACCCAGCATGCCCAGGTAATTTTTATATTTTTAGTAGAGACGGGGTTTCACCATATTGGCCAGGCTGGTCTTGAACTCCTGACCTTGTGATCCGCCCACCTCGGCCTCCCAAAGTGCTGGGATTACAGGCATGAGCCACCGCGCCTGGCTAAAAATATACATTATTCTTAAGCACACAGGAAACATTTACAAAAATTCATTGTATACAGGCCACAGATCAAGTCTCAACAAATTTTAAAAATAGATATCATAAAACCATGTATTCTGACCAAAAAGCGTCTACTTAGAATTTAATTATGAAAGATGTTTAAAATCTGCATACCTTTGGAATTTTTAATCCCAAATAATTTAAGATTCAAAGAAGAAATCACAATGTTGTTTTAACAATATCCACAACTGAATGTTATTCAAATAATACATATCAAAATTTGTGGAATGGGATGAAAACGAAATTCTGAGAGAAATTTATCCCTAACTACGTTTTATAGAGAATGAAAATATATACACTAAGAAGCTAAGTATCCAGCTTAAATATTTATCAAAGATCATCAGAATAAACCAAAACAAATAGAAGGAAGGTGCTGAGAAAATGAGAGTAAAAATCAATAAAATAGAAAACAAAGATACAGTGAGAAAATTCTACGATCCCAAAAGTTGGTTCCTTGAAACTGATAATAAAATAGGGAAAGCAATTAACAAGATTTAGCTAGAAAAAAAGAAAGAAGTCATAAATAACCAATGTCAGGAATATTTCTAAAAGGGGAAGTAATCTCGACAAAAACAAATAATATAAAGACAAAAGAATGCCACCCATATCCTTTTGTCAAAAAATATCTATATATAAATCTTAGGTGAAATGAACACGTCTCTAGAATAAAGCTCACTGAAGAATACATAAAACGATTAAATTAGGAAAATTGCACATAGCAACGCCACCAGGCCCAGGTAGTTTGATAAGTGACATCTATTAACCATTCAGGAAACAAGTCATTTCAGTTTTACACACGCTCTTCCAGACAATAGAAAAAGAGAGACTAGTCCCCAATTTCTCGATCTTATCTTGATGCCCAAACAAAAGAAACAGGAGGAAAAAGGAAAATGACAAGTGTACTTGACCATGCATGTAGATGCAAAAGTGCTGAGCAAAAGATGATCAAACTGAACCTACTGGAGTATATACAAAAAAATGCTATGAGCAATATGGTTTTCTCCCAGGAATGCAGGAGTAGTTTCATACTAGAAAAATCTTTGTCATTCCCCATGGTAACAGGTTAAGTAGGAAAAAATCCTATCAGTAGATGCATTCAAAAAATACAACAGAAATTTAGGATAAAAACTTATTTAGTGATAGAAAGGAACTTCCTTAACCTGATGAAAGTTCACAAAACCAAGTGGCAGGATATTGGGTGCATTTCCTTCTAAATCAGCAGTAGCAAAAGATGCCCATGGTCACTATGTCTACTCAACTTTGACCGTAATCTCACCCAGCATATTGAAACAAGAAAAAGGAAAGAAGTGCTTAGGACAAAGGGAAGAAATAAGCTGTTATTAGTTTGCAGATGATATAATCATCTAATTTGAAATCCCAAAAGATTCTAAATAATACCCAAGACCAATGTGTGATTTTTTTTCCTTTTGTAGAGATGGAGGTCTCACTGTGTTATCCCCTGGCCTTGAGCTCCTGGCCTCAGGAGATCCTCCTGCCTCAGCCTCCCAAAGTTCTGGGATTACAGGCATGAGCCACCAAACCTGGCCTAATTTGTGATTTTGTTTTAATTGAAAAAAATTTATTTAAAATACTTCAATTTCTATATACAAGTTATTTGAACTAATAGGGGAGCTTAGCAAGTTGGAAGGAAACGAAATCAATTAAAAATGTAATTGAGTTTTACTTGCTGCATTTACCGAGAGAATTAAGACAATTCTCTAAATCCAGAGAGCTGACATCCCAGAGGAGGTGGGTGTCACTATGAAGAGATGCACAGTTATAGTGAATCCCGTCAAGGAACCCAGCCGAGAAATTCAACCCCATCAATGTAGGAAAGAAAAAGGAGAAGTTCTGTGTTGCCAAATGGTGGGGAAATGAAAGGTAACTGGCTATTCTTCAAACCATCCATAGTCACAAACTGCCCACAGTCTGAGGTGTTACATAGACTTCCGTTGCCAGATGAGGTTAGGTTTGTGTGCCCTCACTTCCTCATCAAAGTGATTATTCAGGACAGTGGGTCATTTGTTGAAATCTGACATCTCTTAGAAGAAAAATACATCTGCAGAGTATACATAAGGACAGGCATTTCTTGCTCAGTACCTGAAGCCCAAAAGGATGAGTTGATTCTTGAAGAAAATAGCATTACACTTGCATCAGACCCAGCTGCTTTGATTCAGCAAGCCATGACAGTTAAAAATAGGAATATCACTAATTTTTCAGATGGTATCTATATCTCTGAAAAAGAAGAGATCAGCAGGCTTATAAATGTCTAAGAATTCTCCAGCTACCAAAGCAAGAAGATGCTAAAGGACCCATGCAAGACCAACCTGTGATTTTTTTTAATTACAAAAAAATCAACCCCTCTTATATTTTTTAAATACTTTCATTCTGCATTCTGATAAGGAATCAGAAAATGCACTTTTAAAAAGATAGCATTTACAATAGCAACAAAAACTGGTATTTAGGAAGAAAAATAGCAAAAGATGTATAAGACCTGTGTAAAGAAACTCTACATTATCTCTTTAAAACACTTAAAAAGATTTAAAGGAATAGAGAGAGAAAGACGTACTGTCATGGATAAGAAGGCATGAATTTCTAAACAAGTAAATTTTTTCCAGATTGAGCTGTAGATTCAATGTATTTTTTGGAATTTGACAACCTGATTCTTTTTTTGTTTTGTTTTGTTTTGTTGGGTTTTTTTGTTTGTTTGTTTTTGAGACACAGTCTTGCTCTCACCCATGCTGGAGTGCAGTGGCGTGATCTCCACTCACTGCAAGCTCTGCCTCCCAGGTTCACGCCATTCTCCTGCCTCAGCCTCCCGAGTAGCTGGGACTACAGGTGCCTGCCACCACGCCTGGCTAATTTTTTTTTATTATTATTTTTAGTAGAGACGGGGTTTCACCATGTTAGCCAGGATGGTCTTGATCTCCTGACCTCGTGATCCACCCACCTTGGCCTCCCAAAGTGCTGGGATTACAGGCGCGAGCCACCGTGCCCAGCCTTGACAACCTGATTCTAACATTTAAGTGAAAAAAAAAAAGGACCAAGAATGGTCAAGATACTATTGAAGGATATTAAGGAAGAGGTTTTGCTGTACTCTATATCAGGACTTATTTTTGAATTTATAGTGATGACTCAGGGACAGTAAAATTGACTATTGGAATAGAATAGAGACCACAGAAAGAGACCCACAAATATATAAAATTTTAATACATGGCAGAATTGGCATGTAGCTCAATGGAGAAGGGAGAAGGACTATTCAGAAATGAAGGAGAAACATATATGGATCAACACTATACACCATACACAAAAGTCAACCCCAGATAGAGTGAGTACTTAAATGTCAAAAGAAAAGCATACTCTCTATGTCCATCAGTTCAATGTTTTTTTATTCTTAGATCCCACAAATATGTGAGAACATGCAATGTTTGTCTTTCTGTGCCTGGCTTATTTCACTTAACATAATGATCTCCAGTTCCATCCATGTTGTTGCAAATGACTGGATCTCATTCTTTTTTATGGCTGAATAGTACTCCATTGTGTATATGCACAACATTTTCTTTGTCCATTCATCTATTGATGGACACTTAGGTTGCTTCTGGATTGTTTGCAACTCAACGGATCAATGCTTGAGGGGATGGGTACCCAATTCTTCATGATGTGTTTATTTCACACTGCATGCCTGTATTAAAACAGTTCATGTACCCCATAAATATATATATCTAATATGTACCCACAAAATTAAAAATAGAAGCATAAAACTTTTAGTAGAAACTATATTTGAATATCTTTCTAATCTTAGGATGGGTGAAATTTTTTTTAATGAGATCCAAAAGGTACTCAATAGAAAAGAGAGGATTTGTGAATATGATTATATTACAACTAGAAACTTATGTTCATTGAAGATCACTTTAAGAAGTGAAGACAAGCTATGCATTGGGAGAAGATATTTATATTTACAACACATATAATGAGAAAAATAGTGTAAAAATGTATAAAGCCCTCCAACAAATTCAATAAGAAAAAGTCAAACACCCAATAGGAAAATGGGATCCAGATGTGACCAGGTGTTTTATAGAAGATGAAAGCAGAGAGAGATTTTTCATCTTCACTGGTAACCAAGGAAATGCAAATCAATACCATAGTGAGATAGTAAAATAGCCTCCAAAACTGAGAAAACTGAGAAAAGCAAGTGCTGGAGAGATTACAGAACAACACGATTTCCTAGGCATAGATGAGAGTATAAATGGATATAATTGCTTTGGAAAGCCATTTTTCATGACCTTGTAAAGATGCCCATTCACATGCCCAGCGATGCGGCAACTCAATTTTTAGGTAATGCTAAAGAAAAGCTCTTGCCTGTTAGTACAGTGAGACAGGGATAAGAATGTTCAGAACAGCTCAAATGGAAACAACTCAAGTGTGCATCAATATGAGCTTAGGTGATAGATACAATCATAAAATATAATATTATAAGCAGTCACACCTATAATCCCAGCACTTTGGGAGGTCAAGGTGGGTGGATCAAGACCAGCCTGGCCAACATGGTGAAACCCCATTGCTACTAAAAATACAAAAATGAGCCTTGCATGGTGGTACGTGCCTGTAATCCCAGCTACTCAGGAGGCTGAGTCAGGAGAGTTGCTTGAACCCGGGAGGTGGAGGTTGCAATGAGCCAAGATTGCACCACTGCACTCCAGCCTGGGCAATGGAGTCAGACCCTGTCTCAAAAAATATATATATTATAAGCGGGAAAAATGAATACAACTGCAACTTTATACAACATGGATGAATCATAATACAATGTTGAGTCTACAAAGCAAGTCCAAGAAGTGTGCATAGAACATGATACCCTCTGTAGATTCATAAACAATTAAAACTAAATAGTGGTATAAGTGACAACATATACCACTGTGATGTGGTATATGTGGTATAAGTGACAACATATATATGTACCACAATACATATATGTGACAATACTAGGAAGACAAGATTCACAACAGTGGTTACTGGGAATGGATCAGGGAGCAACACAGGTGGATATAAGTTATCACCAATATGTTAGGTCTTAGGTTGGATGGTGGGTTTGCAGTTATTTATCATATTATGAACCAAAGTGAAAAAGTAAAAGTAAATGATGCTTGTTCCAGTGATGGTAGCTTGGTCATGAACTAAGCATTTTGGACTATTCATTCGGGGCAACACTTGATCAATTTTATAAAAGAGGAGAGGAGACATGCTGGACAGAAACAGTGTGAGAAAAAACTGCAGGGGCTAAAGAAGCCCCAGCCCCTGTTCTTCAAGAATTCCACAGATATTGGCCGGGCGCGGTGGCTCACACCTGTAATCCCAGCACTTTGGGAGGCTGAGGCAGGCAGATCACCTGAGGTCAGGAGTTCGAGACGAGCCTGGCCAACGTGGTGAAACCCCGTCTCTAATAAAAATACAAAAATTAGCTGGGTGGTGCATGCCTGTAATCCCAGCTACTTGGGAGGCTGAGGCAGGAGAATTGCTTGAGCCTGGGAGGCGGAGGTTGCAGTGAGCCGAGGTCGCGCCACTGCACTCCAGCCTGGGTGACAGAGCAAGACTCCGTCTCCAAAAAATAAAAATAAAAAAGAATTAAAACTTAAAGTATAATAATAATAATAAAAAGAATTCCACAGATATGATGTGGGGGTGGAGACAGGTAAAGGCAGTGGTGATGTGTGATGGGGACAGGGATGCATGTAGGGCTGTAAACACAGAAGAGAAGGGGTAGATGTCAACAGGAGGGGAAATGACTAGAGTAGCAGATACTGAGATTAGAGCTGGAAGGACTAGATGAGGTAGTCTGGTGGAAACGGGGAAGGAAGGGTGGAAGAAACTATACTTGCGAGGGCTCAAAGTTGTAGGACAGCAGGTCTGTATGGAGACAGAAGGCCAGCATGGCCAGGCCACGGGGCAGGATCAGAGGACAGAAACAGGCTGAAGTGACCACCTGGTGTGGGGCAAGGAACATGGGCCTGATTCTCTAAGCAACAGGAACAAACAACAACAACATTGAAACTCCAGGCTGCCTGGGAAGTAATAGTTTTGGGCTGATGATTCTGGCAGCCTGAAGTTTGGGATGAGAGATGGAGGCAGGGAGGAGGTGAGGCAGGCTCTGTGGTCAGTAGAGGTGGGGAGGGAAGATGAGCAAAGGACAAGTTAGTTTTACTTTTAGAAAAAAGGTTGGTGGCTGGGCGCAGTGGCTCATGCCTGTAATCCCAGCACTTTGGGAGGCCGAGGAGGGCGGATCACCTGAGGTCAGGAGTTCAAGACCTGCCTGCCTAACATGGCAAAACCCCGTCTCTACTAAAAATACAAAAATTAGCCGGGCATGGTGGTGTGCGCCTGTAATCCCAGCTACTTGAGAGGTTGAGGCAGGAGAATCGCTTGAACCTGGGAGGTGGAGTTTTCAGTGAGCCAAGATCGCACCATTGCACTCCAGCCTGGGTAACAAGAGGGAAACTCCATCTCAAAACAAACAAACAAACAAAAAACAAAGAAGGTTGAATGGGACATAATGATTTCCTGGCTCTGGGATATGAAGGGGGAGAACAGGAGAGAAGAGAACTCCCAGGTGATGAGGGAGGAGTGGGTTTGGTGGAATGCTGAGGAGCTCAGCCTGGACTTTCCGAGTGTACATGCAAATGAGAAGATCCCCAAACCACTCACCGAGGTGATGGTACCCATAATGGGGTCTTCATCATCCATTTTCTCTGGTCTCCCAGCTGCTTGCTTCCTGCGGGCTTTCACTCTAAGGAAAGAAACCAGCACAGTGCAGCTGGGACCACCCAGGCATGGGTTAGCAGGTTGCCCCGTCCCGTGCTAAGATGGTGAAAATGACAATGAAGCCATCCAGGCCCCGGAACTGAACTCGGAGACCTTCCTGATATGGGAGTGAGGGCTCCATCCTCCTGGATGACCAGGGATTTGGTCAGGGTGGCTATGGACCGAATTTCCATCATATAGACCCCCTCTTACACACAAAACCATGGCAGGAACGGTCATAGCAGTGTTATGCATCATAGCCAAGAAGCAGAGGCAACCCAAATACCCATCAACAGCTGAACCCACAAATCAAATATGTTCCATTTGTATAATGGAATATTATTTGAAAACAAAAAGGAATGAAGTATCGATGCATGCTACAACATAGATGAACCTTGAAAACATTATGCCGAGTGAAAGAAGCCAGCCACAAAGGACCACATATCACATGATTCCATTCACACGAAGTACAACTGCAACTTCAGGACAGACAAATCCACAGAGACAGGGAATAGGTTAGGGCTGGGGGAAAGAAGCAGGAGTGATAGCTAAGGGGTGCAAGGTTTCTTTATGTCTTCGTTTTTCACTTTAGGCTAATGAAAATGTTCTAAAATTGATTTTGGTGACAGATGCACAATTCTGTCAATATACTTAAAGCCATTGACTCGTACACTTTCAGTGGATGAATTGTACAAAATATGTATCTCAATAAAGCTATTAGAAAAAAAAAGAAGACCTCTCGATCTACTCAGTTCTGCTTTTTGTTTTGTTTTGTTTTTCTTTTAAGACAGGGTCTCTCGCTCTGAGGCCCAGGATGGAGTGCATTGGTACAATCCCGGCTCACTACAGCCTCAACCTCAATGATCAGGTGATCCTCCTGCCTCAGACTCCTGAGCATCTGGAACCACAAGCACACATCACCACCTCTGGCCTTAGCTCTGTGTTTCTGAGATTCAGTCTCTCCTACTCCCTACAAACACCACCCTGTACCTTCCCTGGGACCAAGACTTACATTAAAAAGAAGATGAGGCACAGACAGATACAGAGCAGGGCCATGACACCAGCACCACCAAG
Source organism: Pongo pygmaeus (assembly GCF_028885625.2). Taxonomy (NCBI): domain Eukaryota; kingdom Metazoa; phylum Chordata; class Mammalia; order Primates; family Hominidae; genus Pongo; species Pongo pygmaeus. Next base: position 57,787,580 of record NC_072393.2, read on the forward strand.
GGCTGCAGGAACCACTCCTGTCCTGAGGTTCGATCTCCCTGCAGAAAAGAGGGGCGTGCAATAACTCACTCCCATGACTCAGACTCTTGCCCTCCCACCTGCTGGGCAACTTGCTCCAGGGCTCTGCTCAAACAGGAGATGAAGACCCCTGTCCTCCCCACCACCAGTCCAGCCTCTCTCTCCCACCATCCATCACTCTGGGATCCATGCCCCTCCCCTCAGGCCCCTGCCCTCTGCAATACGCCCCTGACCTTGCAGCAGCAGGACAGAGCCACTCTGGGACCCATAGATGTTCCAGGCCTTGCAGCTGACTTTGAGGTCGGAGCTGAGCCCCCCGTGGAGGATCAGGGAGCTGTTGGCCCAGGGCCCAGCTGAGCTGGAGTTGACCTTGAATGAGCCCTGGCTGCTGTTCCCCTCCAGCGGCTTCTCCCCAAGCCACCAGCACAGGGAGGGGGCCGGCCGGGCTCGAAAGGAGCAGCTGCAGTGCAGACCCTCAGCCTTCCAGGAGCAGGAGGGGCCCAGCAGCTGTGGGAGGGCTGTGGGGAGGGAGGACAAGACTCAGCAGGGGGCCTCTTCCCTCTTTAATACCATGCAGTTCCTGCTCCAGCTGCCCCCACACTCACAGTAAACTGAGAGATTCAGAAAAATTTGCAGGGAGCCCAGCGGGTGCTGAGCGCGGCAGGTGAAGCCTCCTTCTTCTGCAGACCCTACTCGACGAAGCTCCAAGATCCCGGTATTGGAGATGGGGGTGGTGTTTGGGGCAGGGGAGCCCTGGAACCAGCTCAGGTGTGCAGGGGGGTTGCTGGGAGCATCACAGAGCAGCTGCAGAGGCTGGCCTTCCAGGACCGGAAGGGTCGAGGTGTTTTGTACGATCTCTAGGGCTGTGGGGAGAGAGGGGCAGGGAGAGAGAGATGGGGCCAGGGAGGCTGACAGTCCCTATCCTTCCCTCCTTCCCAGGATCCAGATGACATCTCCCTCCCCTCCGCTGGCCCATGCTGGCTTGATTCCATCCTGGTTTAAAGGCTGGGCCTTTGCACACTCAGGAAACTGACCAAAAGTGTCTAAGTCTCAAGTCTCCAGAGGAGGCTCAATATCTCACTGGTACATGCCTGGACTGTGGTGGAGAGAGGACAGAGAGTACCCGGTGGTGTTGGGAAATACAGTCCGCTAATGTGACAGGAAATAAGACTGAGGATGCAGGAGTGGAAGGCTGAGAGGAGAAGAACCACAGAGCTGGGCTGACTGAGATGAGCGGGGCACAGTCCTTGGTGACTGTGGAAAGAACCAGACCACAGGAGGGATGGGAGATGGGAGGGGTCTAAAGTCTGTTCACTGCTTTGAGCAGAATGCACGAGTGTGAACCTGTGTGCATGTGCATGTGCATGTGTGCGTGTGTGGTATATGTGCATGTGTGCAAGTGTGGTGTGTGTGCATGTGTGTGTGTATGTGCATGTGTGCGTGTGTGGTGTATGTGTGTGGTGTATGTGCGTGTGTGCGTGTGTGGTATATGTGCATGTGTGCATGTGTGTGTGTATGTGTGTGTGTGTGTGGTGTATGTGTGTGTGTGGTGTATGTGCATGTGTGCATGTGTGGGTGCATGTGCATGTGTACGTGTGTGGTGTATTGCATGTGTGTGTGATGTATATGCGTGTGTGCATATGTGGTGTATATGCATGTGTGCATGTGTATGTGTGTGTGGTGGATGTGCATGTGTGCATGTGCATGTGTATGTGTGCGTGTGCATGTGTATGTGCGTGTGTGCATGTGTGCGTGTGTATGTGCGTGTGTGCATGTGTGCGTGTGTATGTGCATGTGTGCATGTGTGCGTGTGTGGTGTATGTGTGTGGGGGTGCATGCGCATGTGTGCGTGTGTATGTGCATGTGTGCATGTGTGGTGTATATGCATGTGTGCATGTGTATGTGTGTGTGGTGGATGTGCATGTGTGCGTGTGCATGTGTATGTGCGTGTGTGCATGTGTGCGTGTGTATGTGCGTGTGTGCATGTGTGCGTGTGTATGTGCGTGTGTGCATGTGTGCCTGCACATGGGGCTCACAGAAGGTGGAAGCCAGAAGGCAGTAATTCTCATTCTTGCTCTTCCCAAATCTGATTCCATTCAAGCTCTGATTCTCTATCTCTGCTCAGAGACAGACCCAGAGGCAGGTCCCAGCTTCAGAGAGGAGAAGGTCTTTCCTACCTGTGCCGTTCCTGAAGATGGTGATGTTCTGTGGAGCATCTGGGATAAAAAGATATAACCTTGGCTTCAGCAGTGAGGAGTGAGATGGGCATGGGCCCAGGAGGTACCCAAAGAGGAGCCACAGAAACCCACCAAGTGGGGAAGGCTGTCCTTCTGGCTCACTCCCCCGAGATCCGAAGGCTCAGATCCACACACAAGGCTTCTCAAGTTGTTTTGTTTCTCTCTCTTTTCCTTACACACACACACACACACACCTCACTCCCACTGCCCTTGAGGACTCAGCTGTGTCCCCAGCACCACTCACAGGAGACATTGAGCTGGACAGTTCTCTCCGTGGTCATCTGAGCTCCTTGGCGTTTCACCTGACAGGTGAGGTTGGTGCCATGGTCCTCGGGCCTCGGGGTGAGGGTGAGCTCCGAGGAGCGGGTGGTCTCAGGGTCCAGGGGGCTGAGGGCATTCCATGTCCAGGAGAATGTGAGAGGTCGTTCCGCTTCACAGGATCCTGGAAGGCTGCAGCTCAGCCTTGTGGGGCGGCCGGACTCCAGAGGCTCCAGAAAGTGGATGTCGGGTTTCTCTTTCAGGGCTGAGGAGGAGACAGGGAGATACCTGGGCCCCAGGGGCTTGAGGACGTACGGTGTGACCCCGAGAGTGGCCAGGCCTCAGGCCCCGACCTGCCCCAAGTCTTACACCTCCTCCAGCCGCCCCTGCCCAAGCCCTGTCCCTGTTCTCATACGGGGGTCTCCACGTCCCGGGGTCCTCTCCTAGGGCCTCTGCCGTACCTGTCACCTCCAAGTTCAGCTTATTCTGTTGGTAGCTGTGTCTTACATCATTTCCTCTCTCCATGTAGAAGAAATAGCTTCCCGTGTCCCGCATTCTGGCATCTCCAATGCTCAGTGAGCAGTTCTTCTTCCAGACGTCCCCAAGGAGGCGGAATCGGCCCCGTGTCTCTGGCTTCACTCCTCTGCCTGGGTTGTTTGTGGCCACAGCCTGACTGTAGTATTGGCTCTCCCCGTCCCGGAACCAGTAGACGTAGAGTGGGGGAGAGGAATACCAGGAACTCCAGGGGTAAGAGAAGGAGCAGGGCACAAAGACGCACAGGCCCTCCTGCACCGTCACCGACTTCTGCACTTGCAGCTCGTACCCTGGCTCCTCCTGCAGGGACCCTGGGCGGGCACAGAGGCTCAGCTGCAGCTCCAGCGCCCCCTTCTCACCCCCGTGCCTGTCCCTCCTCCCTCAGCTCACTCACCCCCCCACAGCAGGGGCAGCAGCAGCAGGGGCAGCATGTCTCCATCCACCAGGGCCCCAGCCCGGTCCCAGGTCCCGCTGTCAGGGAAGGAAATGCTCCAAATGTCCAAATGTGGGGTGGGGCTGAGGAAGCCCCGACAGGAAGCCGGAGGGTGAGTGAGAGCTGCGGCCGCGCACAGAAGGGGAACTTGGGCATCAAGTGATGTCCGGGTGAGGCGGGGGCTGGGAAGCCATCTTGCTCCCACCCCCACTGGACGCCGCAGGTGAAGATACTGAGGCCCCCAGACGATGTGAGGCTTGTCCAGCTGGGGATCTGGAGGTGATCACCCCTCAAATGATGTTTCAGTCATGAGTGAGATCCTCGGGGGGGTGAATGCAGAAAGAAAAGAGAAACAAGGGCTTGTCCCGGTGATGAGGTGAGATGTCAGAACCACCCTCCACCTAAAAACCATGAAACATTCTGAAAATATATAATTTTAAATTTGATTTTAAATGTTCAAAGTAACCAGCCATGGTAGCTCATGCCTGTAATCCCAGCACTTTGGGAGGCTGAGGTGGGAGGATTGTTTGAGCCCAGGAGTCTGAGACCAGCCTGGGCAACATAGCAAGACCCCATCTCTACAAAAAATAGAAACCATTAGCTGGTGTGGTGGCACACCTATAGTCTCAGCTCCTCTGGGGCACTGAAATAGGAGGATTCCTTGAGCCCAGGAGTTTGAAGTTGCTGTGAGCCATGATCGCACTACGGCATTCCAGCCTGGGCAACAGAATGAAACTCTGCCTTAAAAAAAAAAAAAGTTCAAAAGTGCTGAAAAAAAATTTTTTTTGACCCATATTTAGTGGAGGGTCAGAACATGAGAGAACTGAAGCACTCTTATGTTAAGAAGATTCTTGGGACACAGCACAGTCCAGTTTGGGTCTTGATGGACCTGAGGGTCTTGTGGGACGGCAGTGAAACACAAGCCCCTGCTAAAGCCTCATCCTATTAAGGAGCTACAGAAGCAAATTTGCCACTATGAGGCTGATGAAGCTCAATCTTCAATGCCATCCCTTGCAGGATCCACTTTTCAGATGCCCAGGAGGGGCCCACGCAATGTGTGGAAATAACCTGCATTGTTACTGCTCTTTTATGGAGGAAATTTCATAATAGTTTCCAAAAATTTAACAATGATCTTAAAAAAGTTACACATTCCGATTAATGTGTTGTGAGAATAAAGACAGTTTCTTAAACTATCAATGATCAAAACAAATGTCAACCACCCATGCCAGAAGAAATACCGACTTCTCCTTCTATTCTATCTATAAAAATTATATTATAAAATTATTCTCCAATATTGGCTGGGTACAGTGGCTCACATCTGTAATCCCAAGCACTTTGGGAGGCCAAGGCGGGCAGATCACCTGAGATCAGGAGTTCGAGACCAGCCTGGCCAACATGGGGAAACCTCGTCTCTACTAAAAGTACAGAAATTAGCCAGGCATACTGGCGCACACCTATAGTCCTAGCTACTCCAGAGGCTGAGGCAGGAGAATCACTTGAACCCAGGAGGTAGAGGTTGCAGTGAGCTAAGATCACGGTACTGCACTCCAGCCTGGGCGACCAAGCGAGACTCTGTCTCCAAAAAAAAAAAAAAAAAATCACCATTATGAAGGCAATCAAAGAGTATCAGTCAAAAATATAGGGAAAAAGTATGCAGGTGTAGGAGACAGGTAGACTATACTATTAATAAAAATAGTATGCCATTTTTCTGAGTTGTCTCATATTTTGACATTTTAGATTTTGTGATTTGATGTGTTTTCTCAGTCCAAAAATCATCCTATGTGTGCCAAATTTTGTATTTTTGTATTTTTTTCTAAAGAGTCACAAAGACTCTCTTCTTAACCAAACTTATGAAAGCTCCTCGGAGCCCTTTTTTCAACTAGGCTTTGTCATTGGGACTACCTTGTCCAGCTGTAGCAAGAATCCTGCTAAGACGGTTTTGCAAGACTCTTGATATCTGATCACCTTCACTATCTGATCAAATTCCCTAGCCCTCACCCTTGGTATCTGATCAGGCTGGCCTGCTTTCAGCAAGAATCCTGTTAAGTCAGTTTAGAAAGAATCCCAGTATCTTCAGTGTCTCCTTTTAGTAGTTTTCCATCCACTGACACACACACCCAGCCTCCCTCACCTGCTGCACCATGCTTGTTGGCTATAAACCCCCCTTGTCTTTGCTGTATTCCGAGTTGGACCTGATCTGTCTCCATTATTGCACTAGTCTTTTTTTTAATTGATTTCTGTTTTTTTTTTTTCTGAGACAGGGTCTCACTGTGTTGTCCCGGCTGGAGTACAGTGGTGCAACCTTAGCTCACTGCAACCTCCCCTTCCCAGGTACAAGTGATTCTCCTATCTCAGCTTCCTGAGTAGCTGGGAGCACAGGTGCATGCCACCATGCCCAGCTTATTTTTGTATTTTTAGTAAAGATGGGGGTTTCACCATGTTGGCCAGGCTGGTCTCAAATGCCTGACCTCAGGTCATTTGCCCGCCTTGCCTCCCAAAGTGCTGGGATTACAGATGAGCCACCATGCCTGGCCTGCACTAGTCTTGATACCTGTCTCAGTCATCCTGAATAGTCAATGCTAACAGGTGTCAGAATAATTTTTTCTTTTTTCTTTTTCTTATTGCAAATTCTGAACTTTATTTCTCATTTGAACTGTGAAAGTAATTCATCATACCGGCTAGTAGGATCTAAAGATAAAGACTCGATTATGTAGGAACATGGCATTTTTATCTTTATATTAAAATCTTTATATTAAATTCCCTCTCCTAAAATACATAGTATGGCTTCTGTTTTCACATCAGCCTTAACTAATCAAATCTCAAGAGATGAATAAATGAGCATTGGGTGATTTCAAATCCCTTTATGATACAATTCACAGCCAACTAGAAATTCTCTTTAGAGAATTTCCCAAACAAGATAAAGGGTGTCTTCAGCAAACATCATATACCTAATGAAGTAGCTTCAGGTCCTAGCATAATAAGGCAATAGAAATAAGCAAAAGGTACAGCAAGTACAATGAAATTTTAACAGAGGTCTTTATCAATGACATGATTGCGCATATAGAAAAATCCAGGCCAAGCGCGGTAGCTCACGCCTGTAATTTCAGCACTTTGGGAGGCCGAGGCAGGAGGATCACGAGGTCAGGAGATCAAGACCATTCTCGCTAACATGGTGAAACCCCGTCTCTACTAAAAATACAAAAAATTAGCTGGGCATGGTGGTGGGCGCCTGTAGTCCCAGCTACTCGGGAGGCTGAGGCAGGAGAATGGTGTGAACCTGGGAGGCGGAGCTTTCAGTGAGCGGAGATCACGCCACTGCACTCCAGCCTGGGTGACAGAGCAAGACTCTGTCTCAAAAAAAAAAAAAAGAAAAATCCAAAAGTATATACAGACACATTTGAAGCCTTAATAAAATATTTGCAAAACAGCCAGAGATTAATCAAATTACAAAATCAGTTGTCTTTCCACATCACAGTAATAAAAAATGGAATTTTATAAAAGATGCCATTGACAAAAGCTTCAAAAATTATGATATAATTTATCAATATCAAAAATTATTATATAATTTTTGAATATATAGATTCTATCTAACTATTAGAGATGTATCTAACAAAAATATGTATATGTCACCTCTATGGAGGAAATTATAAATCTGTATTCAAGGACATTAAAGATGTAAATAGGCTGGGCGCAGTGGCTCATGCCTGTAATGCCAACACTTTGGGAGGCTGAGGCGTGTGGATCACCTGAGGTCAGGAGTTTGAGACCAGCCTGGCCAACCTGGTGAAACCCCGTCACTACTACAAATACAAAAATTAGCTGGGTGTGGTGACAGGCACCTGTAGTCCCAGCTACTCGGTAGGCCAAGGCAGGAGAATCACTTGAACCTGAGAGATGGAGGTTGCAGTGAGTTGAGATTGCACTATTGCACTCCAGCCTGGGCAACAGAGCAAGACTCCGTCTCAAAAAAATAAATAAATAAATAATAAATAAATAAATAAATAAAGATGTAAATAAACTGAAAAAGAGGCCATGTTGATGAGTTTGAGAACAATATTGTATAAATGTCAATTTTACCCAACAATCTACAGCATCAAAGGAATATGTCATACAATCTCCCGGGTGATTTTTGTGCAATTTGATAACTCTATTGTAAAATTTATACTGAAGTAGAAATGTTCTAGTATGGTCAAGGCAACCATGAAGAACAATGAATGGCTCTGCAAGATAAAAAGATGTATCATAACATTACAGAAAATATGACCGTTTCAGACGGAGCACAGTGTCTCACATCTGTAATCCCCGCACTTTAGGAGGCTGAGGCAGATGGATCACTTAAGGTCAGGAGTTTGAGAGCAGCCTGACCAACATGGTGAAACCCTGTCTCTACTAAAAAATAACAAAAATTAGCTGGGCATAGTGGCATGTGCCTGTAATCTCAGCTGCTCAAGAGGCTGAGGCACAAGAATTGCTTGAACCCAGGAGGTGGAAGTTGCAGTTAGCTGAGATTGTGCCACTGCATTCCACCCAGGGTGACAGAGTGAGACTGTCTTAAATTTTTAAAAATGTGAGAAAATAGGCCCATTTCAATGGTTCACACCTGTAATACCAGCACTATGGGAGACCGAGGCAGGAAGATTACTTCAGCCCAGGAATTCAAGACCAGTCTGGGCAACATGGTGACACCCCATCTGTACAAAAAACACAAAAAATAGCTTTGCATGGGTGGCTCATGCCTGTAGTCTCAGCTACTTGGGAGGCTGAGGTGGGAGGATCACTTGAGCCCAGGAGGCGGAGGGTGCAGTGGGCCAAGATTGCACCACTGCCCTCCATCCAAGGTGACAGAGTGACAGAGTGAGACCTTGTCTGAAAAAAAAAATGACAATTATGTATTGACCAAGTGGAACAAAATTGAGTACCTGGAAATAGACCTCAACCACAGGAAACATCAAGTGTGATAGAGGAAGTGGCAAATGATAAATTTTTCTTTTTCTTTATTTTGGGTTTTTATTTATTTAATTTTTTTTGAGACAGTGTCTCTGTCACCTAGGATGGAGTACAATGGTGTGATCAAGGCTCACCACAGTATCTATTTCTCTGGGCTCAGGCAATCCTCTCATCTCAGCCTCCCAAATAGCTGGGACTACAGGAATGCACCATTATGCTTGGCTAATTTTTTAGTTTTTTGTAGAGACAGGGTCTCACTACGTTGCCCAGGCTGGTCTCAAACCTCTGGGCTCAAGCGGTCCTCCACCTCAACCTCCCAAAGTGTTGGGATTACAGGCATGAGCCACTGGGCCCGGCCAACTTTTCAAAAAATATCTGTGGGCAAAACTTAATGCAATCAAGTTTGCAGTAAGTTTGCAATGAAATTTGACTCCCAGCTTATGCATAAAAGTCAAGTACAGGTAGCTTGAAGGGCTAAATATGACAAAGAAAACAATAGAGCTGTTAGAAAATAATATAGCAGGAAATTACCACGAATTTGAGGTAGGAAAGGATTTCTGAGCAAAACATAAATAACACTTTTTTTTAATTTATTTGCTTATGCTTATTATTTATTTATTATTTTTGAGACAGAGTCTTGCTCTGTCACCCAGGCTGGAGTGCAGTGGCATGATTTTGGCTCACTGCAACCTCCGCCTCCCAGGTTCAAGTGATTCTCCTGCCTCAGCCTCTGGAGTAGCTGGGACTACAAGCACGCCCCACCACGCCCAGCTAGTTTTCGAATTTTTAGTAGAGATGGGGTTTTACCATGTTGGTCAGGATGGCCTCAATCTCCTGACCTCGTGATCCACCCACCTTGGCCTCCCAAAGTGCTGGGATTACAGGTGTGAGCCACCACGCCCAGCCAATAACCCTATTATAAAGAGAAAGATTGAAAACTTGACCCCTGGCCCAGACACTGAGCTCTACCTCTCTGAGGTCTTGCCTCCACAGGACCTGCACATCCAAAGGTCTTGTCTCCCCAGGACCCTGACATCCTACTCCAGCTCCCATAAGCCATGCTAAGGAGGCTGGTTCTCTCCATGTTTCTCTGGTTTCCAAAGGGGAAAACTGAAGGGCACCTGCAGAGCACCTGAAGCCCAGAAGTAAAGGTGACCACTGAGACAAGGAGTGAGGTAGCAGTCATCGGTCTCAGGTCCCTGAAAGGAGAAGGCAGCACCTTTTTGAGAGAAGGTAATGGGTGTTTCCTCTCCAGTTGGCTCCAGGGTCCCTTCTGAGTGATGAGTAACTCCATGTGTGGTCCCACCCTGGTCTCCACCTCTTGTTGCTCACTCTTGGAGAATTTGTACCCCTGTCACTCTCACAGTGACTCCTTAGGTAAAAGGTTTATGTTATACCACATCCTCTTAAGATATATCTCCCACTAACTCCCATCTGGAATCCCCCAGTACTCAGAGAAGAGTTATTGTCCTGGGACAATAGGAGGTGACATTGATCTTGGGAATTATATTTTTTATTTTCACCCTCTCCTTTGTGATCACTAGAGCACAGTTACCACATGCCTGGCTGCAGTGAGTTTTAGGATTCCAGGATCCCAGGTGTAGGAGAATGTATAAAACATTAGGTCACTTGTTTCCTTGGGTGAGAGACAGAGATACCTGCAGTGCCAGCCCCAAACCCCACCTGGTCCTCTCAAGCATTTGTCCCACTCAACACTACAGGCATCTCTCAAGCTGGAGATCCCAGATCTTGCCCCAGGACAGCTTCATCCCCCCATCCCCCATCCCCCATCCTCTGTGCTGCCTATTAAGTGCAAGAAACAGATGGGGTGAGAGAAGAGGAAATTGCAACCAGAAGCCACAAGATATAGACAGAAGGGCAGAAAAGGAAATTTCCCCACAGCCTCTACCAGGAAAGCTGGGCCCCAAGGGCAAGAAAGAGGCCAGGCTGGCCCACCTCAGGGACACAATGCCCATCCTAATAAAAGTAAAGTAACACAAAATACAGAATTGGGTGAAAGAAGGAAAAAAAGAATTGGGGTAAAGAAATAACCATTTATTCAAGAAGGGCTACAGAGTTTGCCTTAAGAGAGAAGTGTGTATATTTTATCACTACTTTGTTTTCAAATCAAACTGGTGATAATTTTTTTTTGAGATGAAATTCAGACGACAAAATTACTAGTGGTAATTTTGGATGTATAAACTTTTGAAGGATGAGGTGAAGAGGAAGCTAAAATGATGCTGGATAAAAAAGGAACATGAACATTAAGGCTCCCCCTTGTGGAGGACAGAGAAAGCATTTTTGAAAGTTCTGGATTCAGTGGCAATGAAATGAGGATTTGGGGGATGACCTCTTGGACTCAGCAACGTGGTGATAGGACACAAAATCCAGTGAAAGACTTTCTGTGGTAGGGATGAATGGTGAATTTTTGCAACATGATGTCTAGCATCCAATTTAACCTACTTATCCTGAAGGGCCATTCCTTTCTGCTGCTCTCAAACCTTGAATGAGAGTGCTACCCAAAATATACTTGTACAAAGTGCTGGGAAAGGCAGGAAAGAAGTCTTCGTTCTCATGTTTGGGGAAGGGATACCAGCTTGCATATGTCAACCACCCATCACCCCCAGGAACTCTCCCACATATTGTGGTAAGTTGGCAGCTTTAGGTTCTCTGTGATTATTAAGCATGGGAGATCCAGTTAGTTTCTGGGGATCTTAAAATCTGAACAGGATGCAAGATTTAGGAACTACTGCTTCATACCATCAAAACTTAAATCTGCTCTTAAACTCTTGGAAGATATCAGCCTGGTGCAGTACAATTTTAACAAATTCAAAGCAGGAGAGGAGGAGCTGAGAACAAAGTTACAACCTGTGTCTGAGTTGACGGTATGATAAAGTGAGGCAGGAATTATGTGGAGGCAATTATGAAGGACTCCAACTAAGAGAGGTGTGGACTGAGAGAACACTGTGGTAGCTATGAAGTCTTTACTTTAATTGGGCATCCATTGAATAGATATATTTAGCTTGTATTTCTATTATATTTGACTGAAAGTGTTTACAAAAAAAGTTTTATTTTGGTAAAATAATGCATAACACAAATTTTAACATTTTAACCATTTTTAAGTGTGTGGTTCAGTGGCATTGAATATATTCATCTTGTACAACTATCACAACCATCCATCTCCAGAACTTTTTCATCTTTCCAAACTGAATCTGTGTACTCATTAAACACTGACTCTCCATTTCCGTCTCACCCCAGCCCCTGGCAAGCGTCATTCTACTTTCTGTATGGATGCATTTGACTAGGTATCTCATATAAGTAGACTCATATGACATTTGTCCTTTTCTGTCTGGTTTATTTCACCTAGCATAATGTCTTCAAAATCATCCACGTTAAAGCATTTGTTAGAACTTCATTCCATTTTAAAGCTGAATAAGATTTTATTGGATGCATGCTACATTTTGTTTATTCATTTATCCATTGATAGACATTTATGTTGCTTCCATGTTTTGGCTATTGTAAATAATGCTGCTGTGAACATTGGTGTACAAATGTCAGACTCCCTGCTTTCAGTTCTTCTGGGTATCTACTCAGAAGTGGAATTGCTGAATTACATAGTAATTATATGCTTTGTTTTTTGAGGAATTTTCATACCATCTTGCATAGTGACTGCACCATTTTACATCCCACCAGCAATTCACAAGGGTTTCAATTTCTCCAAATCTTCACCAATATTTGTTATTATCTGTTTTTTTTTTTTTGTTTTTCAATAGTGGTCATTCTAACGTGTATGAAGTGGTATCTCATAGTGGTTTTGATTTGCATTCCTGTAATTATTACTGTTTACAAAATTGTATAAGTATTTATGTGTTGGAAATTATAAATTAGTTTACAATATTTCGATATTTAGAAGTATTAAAATAATATGAACTTGCTCAACTTACCTTTCAAAATGGAAAGATCTAGTACTCCCCTTATGACAGTGATTAACTGGGGATGAACAGGAACTGCCTCTTTTACTTTGCCACACTTTCTATTATGTACTGTGGTGGTCCAAGCTATCTCTTCCAACAAAAATTACCCAAACAATAAAGAGGGGAAAAACATAGGATGGAAAAGATAAATTGTTTTAGTCCATTTGGGCTGCTATAGCAAAATACCTTAGGCTGGGTGATTTATAAACAACAGAAATTTATTTCTCATAGTTCTGGAGGTTGGGAAGTCCAAGATCAAGGTGCCAGTGGATTCAGTGTCTGGAGAGAATTATCTGCTTCCCAGATAGTATCTTTTTGTGGTATCCTCACATGGCAGAAGAGGAAAACACACTTCCTTCTATTTATTTTATGAGAACACTAATCCCATTCATGAAGGATGGCACCATTATGGGTTAATCACCTCCAAAAAGGCCCCAACCTTCTAATACCATCACCTTGAGGTTTAAGATTTCAACATATAAATTTTGGGAAGACACACATTTCTATTATAGCATAAATAAAGTATATCAAGAGTTAAAGCATATAGAAAAGAAGCACATATTGCACTCTCTTTGCTACATGCACTTAGGGAAATTAAAAGAAAAATACCTGAAGTTTATAAAAGTTAAATTCATGAAAAAGAATAAAGAAATTATAAAAGCAGCAAGACATAAACAGACATTGCCTTAAATGGAACCGCAATAAGAAACTGATGACTGAATTGTCATGAGAAACTCACCTGCCCTCCAAAGTGGAATGACATCTCCAAAAGGTTAAAAGAAAAATGCAAAGCTAGAATTCTACATTTTGGAAAATTATCCTTCAAAACGAAAGAGAAGGAGTCGTGCTTTTATTATGAAGGAGTAAGCTCCTAGCAGAGTGAACTCACCACAACAAAACGAAACAAACAAACAAAAATCCTTACAAGTTATAAGCTTTGAATGGGGGAAAAAAAGCTACTTGGGAAATGGGATAAAAGAAAATAGATTCTGGGCAGGAGTCAATATTTGGGGAAAGGGACCAACAAGGAATAAATAGCTTTATTCCAATGGTAGGTCAGAGCTACAGTGCAGAAAGGGGCTGCTAAAATTCTGATACAACTCCTTCCATCTTTCTGGACTGAGAAACAAGGGATGAAGCCCAGGGCAACTAGCAACACTGAAACAACAGGTGACAATTCTGGAAAGGAGAGAGCTGGGGAAAAGGAACTCCAGCTTCTGAGTATAAATGCTTTCCATGTCTCTGACGACCTCAGAACCATGTATGTGTAGGGCATACCACAAGCACTGCAGGTAAAGATGACAGAATTGCCATGAGACTTGAGCTGTCACCCATCACAGGCAAGGAATAGTCTGCAATTTTACTTGAACCAAATTATTTGCCTGCTTTAAAAAATACTCTTTAAAGTAATATAACTTGTTGCAGAGTCTCCACAATGTAACCTTAAGAACATTTAGGATCCAATCCATAGCGACTCAACATATGAAAACACAGGAAAATAGGACCTACCTGAAGGTAACAACCCACAGAAAAGGGGAAAAGTGAAAGGCAATATACAGAGGCCAATGCTGAGATGACCAAGGTGATGGAAAAAACAGACCAGGACTTTAAAGCAGCTACTATAACTATGCTCAAGGAGATAAAGGAAAACATAGTCATAATGAATAAAGATATAGGAAATCTGACCAGTGATATAGAACATATTTATTTTAAAAGAGCAAATGAAAATTTTGAAACTGAAAACTGTGATACAGTATCTAAAATTTTAAAGGAAACAGATAACTGAAGAAAGACCCAGTGAATGTGAAGATAGATCAATGAAAGTTATTCAACCTGAAAAAAAACAGAGAAAAAATATTGAAAATAATAGGGAACAGAGACTCAGGGACCTGTGAGACAATATAAATAAGTCTAACTATTTGTAATTGGAGTCCTGAAGGAAGAGGAAAGACAGAATGGAACAGACAAAAATATTTGAATAAAATGACCAAAACATCCTAAATTTGGTAGAGACATGAAAGAAACCAAAGATTTAAAGCAATCCTTCATAAAAATAATATCCAGCCCCAACAAAATGGATGAAGAAGTACTCAGTTTCATTAGTAAGCGGGCAAACTTAAGTTCAAACCACTAGCAAAATACTATTACATACTCTGCAAATTGGAAAACTTTTAGATATCTGAAGATGTCAAGTGCTGGTAAAGAGTGGAACACTGAAAGACATAAATTGTTCCCATCACCATCTAATAAATTGAAGATATTCATGTGCAGTGAGGCTGCTGCTCATCAGACCTGATGTCTGATCCCCTTGGCATGTAGGCTGTCTGTGGGAGAGGAAGGAACTGGTTCTGGGTTAAGGGTAATTCCTGTGCAACACTAGAGGTCCCCAGCTTCTCTTCATTCTGGAGCCAGATTCATAGACAGAATCTCAGAGCAAAGAAGATATTTATTGTCTGAGTCCTGGGTGAGGGGATTGGAGGCCCAGGATGTATGTGGGGGCAGGACAAGCTGTGGAATGGGGTGGTAAAGAAATCTGAGCCTGAGGGCATTTGGGGTGATGAGCGAGTGAGGCTGGGAAATCCTCTTGGTAACATCCCTAGTTGACTCCCTGTGTCCTGAGGAAGACAGGAGCTTATCCTGGCCTCCAAGCTCTTCCCATCTTGGAGAGTCTCAGCATCTGTAGTGAACACAGAGCTGTGGTTAAGGTTGAGACCAGGGTTGTAGGGGAGGGTCTGGACTCCCCAGGAATGAAAGAGCTATGCCAACTGGTGTAGAACAAGGGAAGGCTATAGATTAGAAGAAAGATGATTCCCATGAGAGATTTCTCACCCCAGCAAAGTTAGTACTCAAGGTCAGGAGCCCTCCTGCTGCTCCTTAGAGACAGAGTAAAGATGTGGAAGTGGGGGAGGGACAGGGAGGAGTTGGTGCCAAGATCAAATCCCCACCCACACTACTCAAAGCCCACCCAGGACCCAGGTGATCTGCAACCAGCTCCTAACATTTACCCTGCCCTGATTGGGGGATGGGGGGGTGATGTGCTTCCAGCTGCGGGGAGCTCCAGGATGTTCTGGTCTAAATGAACTTAACCAGATCCTTCCAGCCTTTTCCTGCTGCCCTGACCTAAGCTGAAAACCGAGGACTCTGCCGCTTAGTGACACGTCCATTCCCCAGCCAACATGTTTTGCCTCTCCAAGGGCATGGAGGTCCTGTGATGACAGTGACTCACAGGCCATGCTCAACAGTGTGGTTCTCTGTGTGGTTGCCCCAGCTCCAGGAAATGGCACCTGAACAGTTAGGCTGTTTCTGATCTCCTGGAGAACCAAGGTGAAGGTGAGAATCAAAGTACAGGGCATCTCAGGTCCCCAGGTGGAGAGGATAGGTGATATTCAAGAAAAATTGAGGGTCATGTTCTCACCACGGTTTCTGGCTGGCTACTCTCCATAGCATGAATAGCAGGGGGTCCTCTTGAAGCTGGGCTTTGATGCCTCCTCCAGTCCCCATCTTCTTGCTCTCTCCTTGAGAAGACTTGTACCTGTCAGTCTCACAGCAAGTCTCTTAGGTCCCAGGGTACATCTCACATGAGAACTCCAAGTACCTCTCCATTCCACCTACTTCAACAACCTGAGAGATTCTAGTCCTCAGGGAAATGTTGATTTGAGGGTCTCAAAGAAGTTAGAATCAACTTGGACTCTATTTTGTACATTTGGATCTAGAGTCATTTATAACCACTAGAAAAAAAAGATTGAATTAGTTGCTCACATTTATTCGAGGTTTGTCCCAGACCATTAGCTTAATTGCAGTCATTCTCAGAATTCCAGGTGTAGGAGATGGCATACAGCATGAGGTCACACAGACCCTCCTATTCCATGAAAGAATCTACACCTCTTCTATAGGAAAGACAGAGACCACCAGCAGCTCCAACTCAATCTCCACTTGTATTCCTCACCCCCGTTCTCTGCCCCCCATTCCACTCAATAGCAAGAACTTATTGTCAAATGATAGTAAGAAAATATTAAAATCAATCAGATATATGAAATGTACAACTGGTTACTTTCAATGAAGTGACAATAATGATGAAGATGATATAACAAAAGAAACTATAAATCAGAAGACAATGGAGTGATATCTTTAAAGTAGCATCCAGATTTCCATACCAGACTAAGAATTCTATAAAAATTAAATTAAAATAGTATTTCATGTTAAAAAAACAAACAGAGTTGAGCTCCAGTAGACTTGCAGTATAAACAAAAGTAAGTTCTTCAGTCTAAAAAGAAATAATTTTTGATAGAAGTCTTGAATTTCATGAGTGAATCATGACCATGTAGGTAATTTTTAACAATCATCATTGTTTAAATCAAACTATAATATTCTATGAAGTTGATAACATTTATAGATGTAAAATATAGGATAATAAAAAACGGTGGGAGAAATGGTATATGTATCTGAAGATATAGTTGTTTATATTATTCAAGAGATAAAAATACTGATGTATGAAAGATTGCAATATGTCAAGGATGCATATTTTAGTAACTAGGCAACTATAAAAGAAAGTAATAAAAGACTAATAAAAATTAAAAGGAGAAGACCAGGCATGGTGGCTCATGCCTGTAATCCCAATACTTTGGGAGGCCGAGACGGGCAGATCACGAGGTCAGGAGTTCGAGACCAGCCTGACCAACATGGTGAAACTCCGTCTCTACTAAAAAATACAAAAATTAGCTGGGTGTGGTGGCGCTCACCTGTAATCCCAGCTACTCAGGAGGCTGAGGCAGGAGAATCACTTGAACCTGGGAGGCGGATGTTGCAGTGAGCCAAGATCGCACCACTGCAATCCAGCCTGGTGACAGAGCATGACTTTATCTTAAAAAAAAAAAAAATAGTGTGAATTTTATGGTATGTGGATTATATCTCAATAGAGCTGTTAAAAAAAACCCACAGTCGATATGGCCAGTTACAGTGGCTCATGC
Source organism: Pongo pygmaeus (assembly GCF_028885625.2). NCBI lineage: Eukaryota > Metazoa > Chordata > Mammalia > Primates > Hominidae > Pongo > Pongo pygmaeus. The sequence continues at coordinate 57,804,948 of NC_072393.2, forward strand.
CTGTCATCCCCAGCACTTTGGGATACTAAGGTGGGAGGCTCACTTGAGCCCAAGAATTCAAGGTTACCGTGAGCTGTGATTGCACCACTGCACGCCAACCTGAGCTACAGAGCAAAACCTTGTCTCAGAAACAAAAAAATCACAGTAAATAAATTGAAACAGAATACTAAAATATGTTTGAATAATCCCAAAACAGGGCAGGAAAATGGTAAAATAAAATAAAATAAAATAAATAATAAAAAAAGAAAAATAGTAGTAATAAAATGGTAGACCTAAATTCAAGCATATCAATAATAACATTAAATGCAAATACTCTAAAAAAATTAGAGATTGTCAGAATGAATTAAAATTAAAAGTGTGACCCATATATATGCTTTCTAAAAAGCTCACCTCAAATATAATGAGGTGAGGCTAGGACTTAAAGGATGTGAAAATGCATACTATGCAAATACTAGTCAAAAGAAAACTGGAATGGCTATGTTAGTAGCAGACGAAGTACACTTAAGAGCAAAGAAAATTACCAGGAACAAAAAGTGATGTTACATAATGTAAAACAGTTGATTCAGCCAACCGCAGTGGCTCACGCCTGTAATCCCAGCACTTTGGGAGGCCGAGGCGGGTGGATCACCTGAAGTCAGGAGTTCATGACCAGCTTGACTAACATGGTGAAACCCCGTCTCTACTAAATACAAAAAAAACTAGCCAGGCATGGTGGTGCATGCCTGTAATCCGAGCTACTTGGGAGGCTGAGGCAGGAGAATCACTTGTACCTGGGAGGTGGAGGTTGCAGTGAGCCAAGATCGCGCCATTGCCCTCCAGCCTGGGCAAAAAGAGCGAAACTCCATCTCAAAAAAAAATTTTTTTTTAAGTTGATTCTTTAAGAAGACATGAGAATTCTTAATAGGTATGCACCGAATGACGGAGTTTAAAAATACATGAAGCAAAAACTGATGAAACTGAGAGGAGAAACTGACAAATCCAACATTATGATCAGAGACTTCAACATTCCTCTCTCAGTAATAGACTGAGTTAGTAGACAAAAAAGTTACCAGATATAAAAGTGAACACCATCGAACAACTATGTCTAATTGCCATTTAATATTCGTCCCATAACAGGGCAATACACATTCTTTCTAAGCACACATGCAGCATTCACCAAGACAGACCAGTGTCATAAAGTAAACTTAACCAATATAAAAGACTCTCACTGTTGGTGAAAGTGAAAAATAGTTCAGCCATTGCGGAAGACAGTGTGGCGATTCCTCAAAGACCTAAACACAGAAATACCATTTGACTCAGCAATCCCATTCCTGGGTATATACCCAAAGGAATATAAATCATTCTATTACAAAGACACATGCATGCATACGTTCATTGCAGCGCTATTCACAATAGCAACGACATGGAATCAACCTAAATGCCTGTCAGTGGTAGACTGGATAGAGAAAATGTGGTACATACACACCATGGAATACTAAGCAGCCATAAAAAAGAATGAGATTATGTCCTTTGCAGGGACATGGGTGGAGCTGGAGACCATTATCCTCAGCAAACTAACACAAGAAGAGAAAACCAAATACCACATGTTCTCACTTATAAGTGGGAGCTAAATGATGAGAACACATGGATACATAGACGCGAGCAACACACACTGGGGCCTTTCAAAGGGTGGAAGGTGGGAGGAGGGAGAGGATGAGGAAAATAACTAATGGGTACTAGGCTTAATATCTGGGTGATGCAATAATCTGTACAACAAACTCCCATGACACTTTACCTATATAACAAACCTGCACTTGTACCCTCTGAACTTAAAAGTTAAAAAAAAAATCATATCAAGTATGTGTACTTATTAAAATGGAACTAAAAAAGAAAGTAGTAACAATTTGTTTAAAAATAAAAAACCAGTAAAATCTGCAATCACTTAGAAATTAAACAACACACTTCTAAGCAATCCATGAATTAAAAGGAAATCTCAGGGGAAAGAAGGAAATATTTTGAACTAATATAAAAATACAACATAACAAAATTTTTGTGGTGCAGCAAAAGTGGTGATTAAAGGGAAAATGCAGAACCAGTGGATACAGAAGGCTGACTGTACAATATTAAAAGCAAAAAAAAAACCCACCAAAACCAAGAATGAGCTATTGATACGTGTAACAACATGGATAAACTGGGAAAACCACACTGAAAAAATGAAAGCAGACCCTAAAGCAAATATGTTTGGTTCCAGTTATACGATGCACAGAACCTGACAATACAGGTATTGCCTTCTGTATATGGACAGAAGGAGAATCACTTGAATCTGGGAGGCAGAAGTTGCAGTGAGCTGAGATTTTGCCATTGCACTCCAGCCTGGGCAACAAGACAGAAACTCTGTCTCAAAAAAAAAACAAAACATAATTTTTGTCTACAAACTCTCACAGAGATATTAAAGAGTAAAATCAATTATGTTGTATTGTTTCATAAAAGTTTTACTTATTTTATAATAATTGTATTGGATAATAATCACAATGAGGTAGAGTTTTAACAGGAAAACAAATGCTGCCTGTCTGTGCCTATATGGATAGGGAAGCTGAGGAGACCAGAAATTCAAGTGTTAAGAAGGTAACTTTTGGCGGCCCAGCAAGGTGGCTTATACCTGTAATCCCAGCACTTTGGGAGGCCAGTGCAGTGGATTGCTTGAGGTCAGGAGTTCGAGACCTGGCCAACATGGTAAAACCCCATCTCTACTAAGATACAAAAAAAAAAAAAAAAATTAGCTGGGTGTGGTGGCAGGCACCTGTAATCCCAGCTACTAGGGAGGCTGAGGCAGGAGAATTGCTTGAACCCCAGAAGTGGAGGTTGCAGTGAACGGAGATTGTGCCACTGAACTCCAGCCTGGGCAACAGAGCGAGAGTCTGTCTCAAAAAAAAAAAAAAAAAAGGTAACTTTTGGGTAATGGGTAATGGGGGTATAAGACCAAAAGTACATTCCCTTCACAGGGCTGGAGATGGAGGATGGAGAGGGAAGAGAAGGGGGGTGGGGAGGGGATGGGGTGCAGATGGGGATGCAGGTATGGTGGGGCAAGACTCACAAGCAGAGGGGGATAAGTAGAAGGGGTATGGGGCAGGAAGGAAAAGAGGGGTAGTCAGTGGGATGTGAGCTTCCAGAAAGAAGCTGACAGTGATGTCCTGCGTCTGTCCCGCAGGGCTGTGTGTCCACACCTCAGTTCTGTCTTGAGCAGGAGGGGCTCAGCCAGGCCTCTCAGCCCTGCTCCACTGGGGGCCTCCACACCTGCAGAGCCAACATGGGCCTCAGATCAGCACCAGCCACTTCAGTTCTAGTTCCAGGTGGGGCTGAGCTGTCCTGCCCCAGGACAGCTCAGCCCCACCTGGAACTCAGGAGCTTCCTGGAGACAGGCAGGCCTGCTCACCTGGTATAGTAGATCCAGGTGAGGCTGTAGGTTAGGAGGAAGCCAGCCCCCATGACAGCCCCCCTGATCAAGGTGAGGACAAGGGGCCAGGAGCCCTGCTGTTTCTCAGTTACACATATGCAGGAAGAGGAGCTTCCTGGGGGAAAGGAGAAGAAGGTAAGGTGCTGTTACCAGGCCTCAGTCCCTCCCTCCAACCTGAATACCTCACCGGGCTGTCTACCCTCAGCACCTGTCCTGCAACTCACTCTCCACAGAAAGGATGAAGGACAGGTGCTGGGAGCCCAGTGGGTGCCGAACCTGGCAGGTGAATTCCCCTCCCTCTGTAGCTCCTATGTTGGGCAGCTCCAGGATCCCAGACACTGAGGTCTGGGAAGGATTGAGGGCTTTTCCCTCCCGGAACCAGCTCAGTGAGGCAGGGGGATTGCTGTCAACTGTGCAGGCGAGGAACAGGGACTGGCCCTCCAGGATGGGCACCGACATGCCATTGCTCAGGATCCGCAGGGCTGGGATAGAGAAGCACAGCCAGGTGAGTGGAGCTGCGAGGCCCAATTCTCCCTCACTCCTCCCACTGAGCTGCAAGAAGAAAGACAAGACTGTGTGGTGAGTGCTGAGAATGGACTAGTCATGGGTGAAGGGGTGAGGACTTGGTGATCAGGTCAGGCTACCGGAAAGAAGGTGGCTGAGCTGAGAAAAGACGGATGAGGAGGAGTTCTCACATTAAGGAGAAGTGGATGGGCAGCTCAGGTGCAGATGTGCCAAGAACTGAGACAGGCAGAAGAGGAAAGAGGCATCTATATCTGCAACCTGGCAGGGAGGACCCAGAGTTCCCAAGACACGATAATGGAGGTAGAAGAAGCAGGCTCAGATCTTTTGGAGCATTGGGTGCCAGATTGAGGGCCTTGGGCTTTATCCTGGAAAGCAGTAGGGGGCTATAAGCAAGGGAAACAGAGTTAGCACTGGATCTAGAAAGATCCTGCTGGAGCCAAGTAGGTCCCCGACTGGAGGGAAGTGGGATGGGACGCAGGGAGGCTGGGAGGAGGCTGGGGCAATGGGCCAGGGTTGAGCACGACACTTGAGCTGGGCCTGGAACCAAGGGGATGAGGAGGGAAGTGATGATTGGTGAAGTAAAGGTGTTAAGACTTGTGGACTCACGGAGAAGCTGATGAGACAGGGTGCTGTCTAGAGCGATGTCCAAAACAGCCCTGGGATCAACAGGGAAGGAGGAGCCGAGAAGCATCCGCGGGAGGCAGCTAAATGTGCAGATCTGTGCCTCAGAGAAAGGGCTGGATATAAAGTTGTGGGAGGCATCAGGACAGGGTCAAGGAGAGATCAGATCACTCAAGAATGTGGAGGGCAAGAACAGGGTTCTGGGACAGAGCTATGGGAGGTGGGAAAGTCGAAGGCTCCCAAAAAGGACGATCAGATAGAGATGAAGCAGGGCGTGCATCAGAGGACATGGGGGCAGGCAGAAATTCAAGAAAAGGGAACAGCGTGTCCTGAGTACTCAAACTCACAGAGACAGAAAAGTAGAATGGTGACTGCCTGGTGGCAGGAGGGGGAAGTGGAAAGTCGCTGTTCAGTGGGTACAAAGTTTCAGCTTTGCAAGATAAAAGGAGCTCTGCAGTTTGGTTTCGCAACAATGTGAACACACTTAACACTGTTGAATTCTATTCTTTAAAATGGCTAAGATGACAAATTTTGTGCTATGTGTATTTTCTCACAATGAAAAGATAAATCTGAAAAAGAGAGCAGAGAAAAGGGAGAAGCCAAAAGAAATACCAGGTCTGTTCGTGCAAGATCTTAGTGACTGGGATTGGGGGATTGCCGGCAGGAGGGACCCAGACCCAGGGGCTGAGGGGTGAGGGAGGGTCTCCTCTCCCAGTGCTGAACCCTGAGCTAATAGAAGTCTCCCATCACAGCCCCAGAGGGAAGAGGGTCTTTCCTACCTGTGCCTGTGCCATTTCTGAAGAAGATGCTGATGGCGAGGTTCTGTGGAGCATCTGGGATAGAAAGATACAGCCCCAGCTTCAGAGGTGACAAGAGGGATGGGCATGGGCCCAAGAGGGACCCAAGGAGGGGTCACAGAAACCCACCAGGTGGGGACGGCTGTCCTTCCTGCCCACACACGAGTTTTCCCTGGTTATCATAATCTTTCTCTCTCCTCTTCTACACACACACCACACACACACACACCCCTCATTCCCACAGCCCTTGGGGACTCATCTGGGTCCCCAGCACCACTCACAGGAGACATTGAGCTGGACAGTTCTCTCCGTGGTCACCTGAGCTCCTTGGCGTTTCACCTGACAGGTGAGGTTGGTGCCATGGTCCTCGGGCCTCGGGGTGAGGGTGAGCTCCGAGGAGCGGGTGGTCTCAGGGTCCAGGGGGCTGAGGGCATTCCATGTCCAGGAGAATGTGAAAGGTCGTCCCGCTTCACAGGATCCTGGAAGGCTGCAGCTCAGCCTTGTGGGGCGGCCGGACTCCAGAGGCTCCAGAAAGTGGATATCGGGTTTCTCTATCAGGGCTGAGGAGGAGACAGGGAGATACCTGGGCCCCAGGGCCTTGAGGACCTACGGTGTGACCCCGAGAGTGGCCAGGCCTCAGGCCCCGACCTGCCCCAAGTCTTACACCTCCTCCAGCCGCCCCTGCCCAAGCCCTGTCCCTGTTCTCATACGGGGGTCTCCACGTCCCGGGGTCCTCTCCTAGGGCCTCTGCCATACCTGTCACCTCCAAGTTCAGCTTATTCTGTTGGTAGCTGTGTCTTACATCATTTCCTCTCTCCATGTAGAAGAAATAGCTTCCCGTGTCCCGCATTCTGGCATCTCCAATGCTCAGTGAGCAGTTCTTCTTCCAGACGTCCCCAAGGAGGCGGAATCGGCCCCGTGTCTCTGGCTTCACTCCTCTGCCTGGGTCGTTTGTGGCCACAGCCTGACTGTAGTATTGGCTCTCCCCGTCCCGGAACCAGTAGACGTAGAGTCGGGGAGAGGAATACCAGGAACTCCAGGGGTAAGAGAAGGAGCAGGGCACAAAGACGCACAGGCCCTCCTGCACCGTCACCGACTTCTGCACTTGCAGCTCGTACCCTGGCTCCTCCTGCAGGGACCCTGGGCGGGCACAGAGGCTCAGCTGCAGCTCCAGCGCCCCCTTCTCACCCCCGTGCCTGTCCCTCCTCCCTCAGCTCACTCACCCCCCCACAGCAGGGGCAGCAGCAGCAGGGGCAGCATGTCTCCATCCGCCAGGGCCCCAGCCCGGTCCCAGGTCCCGCTGTCAGGGAAGGAAATGCTCCAAATGTCCAAATGTGGGGTGGGGCTGAGAAAGCCCCGACAGGAAGCCGGAGGGTGAGTGAGAGCTGCAGCCGCGCACAGAAGGGGAACTTGGGCATCACGTGTGCTGTCGGGGTGAGGCGGCAGCTGGGAAGCCATCTTGCTCCCACCCCCACTGGACGCCGCAGGTGAAGATACTGAGGCCCCCAGAGGGGCTTGTCCAGACTTGTGAGTCTAGACTCCTGAGGTCCCCAGGTCCCATAGCTGCAGCACTTTCCTTATGCACCTTTGTCTACACAGGAAGGAGAACAGCACCTGGCCGTCTCCCTGGGAGTCAGGGCCTCTGGCCCCTCAGCGAAATGGGAGAACGAATTCGTTATGACATGATAGGAGCTGTGGTGAGGGAAGCACAGGGTGGGGGTTTCAGGTGGGGAAGACTTTCCTCTTTCCAGACGGAAGGCAAGTTCTCAGGGACAAACACATCAGGTGGACATGACCGGGTCCTTAGCAGTCAAGAGAGATGTGGTCCCCACCACCCCTTGGATTTGGGTCCCTCATCTCATCATTGTCCTTGTTCCAGACAGCGTCAGACTCCAGCCCTGGTGTTGACAGCCAGGTGAGGCTTGAGAGCCAGGCATTTGAAATGTGGAAGTTGAGGACGTGGAATACCAAGTGTGAACCCAGACCCCTCACCTACCGGCTGTTGAACTTTACAGAAGTTACCTACCCTCTCTGTGCCTCAGTTTGCTCGGCTGAAAAATACAGACAATAATAGAATTGCTGTGTGGGGATTCAGTGAGGTCTCATGTGTAAAGTGCTTAGGACAGTGTCTGGCCCTGAGAATTCACTCTTTCAACTGATGCTTCATGAGCACCAGGCCCCCTGTTTTAGAAGCTAGAGATACAGCAAAGGATAAACTCTTAGGATGAGAAGGTAAGTCAAAAATCCTAGTGAGGGCTCCTCTGGGCACACTGCTTATGGATACCCTGCTCCACGAAGAACAGTAAAAAAAGAAGGCCAGGCACGGTGGCTCACGCCTGTAATCCCAGCACTTTGGGAGTCTGAGGCAGGCGGATCATGAGGTCAGGAGATCAAGACCGTCCTGGCTAACATGGTGAAACCTCGTCTCTACTAAAAATACAAAAAATTAGCCGGGCATGGTGGCAGGCGCCTGTAGTCCCAGCTACTGGGGAGGCTGAGGCAGGAGGATGGCGTAACCCAGGAGGTGGAGCTTGCAGTGAGCGGAGATCGCACCACTGCACTCCAGCCTGGGTGACAGAGTGAGATTCCGTCTCAGAAAAAAGAAAAAGAAAAAGAGAAAAAGTTAAAATAATAAAAATCCTAGAGGGAAGACAAACATTTAATATGAAATTAAAATACACAGTCTGCTAAAGAATAATATATTCTAAGAGAAAATAAAAACGGGAACACAGAAGAGGAATCAGTGAGGACTGATAATTTTTTTTTTTTTTTTTTTGAGACGGAGTTTCTCTCTTGTTGCCCAGGCTGGAGCGCAATGGCGTGATCTCAGCTCACCAAACCTCTGCCTCCCAGGTTCAAGTGATTCTGCTGCCTCAGCCTCTCAAGTAGCTGGGATTACAGGCATGCGCCACCACACCTGGCTAATTTTGTATTTTTAGTAGAGATAGGTTTCTCCATGTTGGTCAAGCTGGGCTTGAACTCCCGACCTCAGGTGATCTACCCATCTCAGCCTCCCACAGTGTTGGTATGACAGGCGTGATGATAAAATTTTTTACAACACGGCTTGGGGGGCCACTTGGAGGAGATGACATTTGAGTAAAGATGCGAAGGGCTTGTGGGAATGAGTCCACTGGTATCCATTCCAAGGGAACCGCACATTTAAAAGTCCCAAGGTAGGAACACACGTGGTGTGCTTGGAAAATAGCCATATGCCAGCATCGAGGGGTGATCAGTGGGGAAGATGGTAGGAGGGTAGTTCTGGGAGGTGTCCTGGGTCTGATCATGAAGAGATTTGGGAGCTCTCATAAGAAGTTCACTTTTTTCTTGTCCAGCTGGAACCATGGAGGGTGTCAAAGAGAGGAAGAAGAAAAAGAAGGTTCCTGCTGTGCCAGAAACCCTTAAAAAAAAGTGAAGGAATTTCACAGAGCTGAAGATCAAGCGCCTGAGAAGGAAGTTTGCCTAAAAGATGCTTTGAAAGGCAAGGAAGAAGCTTTTCTAGGAAAAAGCAAAGCGCTATCACAAGGAATATAGGCAGATGGACAGAACTGAAATTTGAATGCAAGAAAGGCAAGAAAAGCTGGCAACTTCTATGCACCTGCAGAACCCAAATTGGCTTTTGTCATCAGAATCTGAGGGGTCAATGGCAGGAGCCCAAACATCCGAAAGGTGTTGCAGCTTCTTCGCCATCATCAACTCTCCAATGGAACCTTTGTGAAGCTCAACAAAGCATCAATTAACAGGCTGAGGATTGCAGAACCACATATCGCATGGGGGTACCCAAACCTGAAGTCAGTAAATGAACTAACCTACAAGCGTGGTTACGACAAAATCAATAAGAAGCAAATTGCTTTGACAGATAACACTTTGATTGCTTGATAAATATGTAAATATAGCATCATCTGCTATATGAGGATCCAATTCATGGGACCTGTACTGCTGGAAAATGATTTGAAGAAATAACTTCTCGTAGCCCTTCAAATTATCCTCTCCACAAGGTAGAATGAGGAAAGAGACAACCCCTTTTGCAGAAGGTGGAGATGCTGGCAACAAGGAGGACTAGATCAATAGGCTTCTTAGAAGAACAAACTAAGGTGTCTACCATGATTTATTTTTCTAATCTGGTCAGTTAATAAACAGTATCTACTTTCAAACTGAAAACAAAAACCTGACTTTTGCTGAGTGTATTAGCCAGGGTTCTCCAGAGAAACAGAATCAACGGGGTGTGTCTGTGTGTGTGTGTGTGTGTGTGTGTGTGTTTATTATAAGGAATTGACTCACACAATTATGGAAGCAGAAAAGTCCCAAGATCCTCAGCTGGCAAGCTGGAGACCTGGGAGAACTGACGGTGTAGCTCCAGTCCACAAGCTTCCAGGCTGGATATCCAGGAAGAGCCAAAGTTTCAGCTCAAGTCCAAAGGCAGGAGGAAACTCAGGTCCCAGCTTGCAGGTAGTCAGGCAAAAGGAGTTCCCCTTACTCATAGGAGGGCCAGGCTTTTTGCTCTATCCAGGCCTTCAACCGATTGGTTAAGGCTCACCCACCCTGAGGAGGGCAATCCACTTTACTGAAATTCTACTGATTTAAATGTTAATCTCATCCCAAAACACCCTCATAGGAACACCCAGAATAGTATTTGAGCAAATGCCAGGGCACTTTATGGCCCTGTCAAGTGGAGACCTAAAATTAACCATCACACTGAGCAAATTGTGAAGACAGGGGTTGAACAGAGAAGGGGCAGGATTTTATTTGTTTTTACCTGATCACTCTGCTTGCTTTCCTGAGACTAGACTCTGCTGAGCCATTGCAATGCTTGGGATGTGAGAGGAGGGTGCTCAGGTCTGCAAGGACACAGTGGAGGTGGTGAGAAGAGGGGGAGTTAACAGTATTTGTCAACAGATTGGACACACATAGGAAGAGAAAGGAAAGGGCCACAGATAATGCCTGTTTTTGACCCGAGATTTTGCAGGCTTGAAGCTGCCATTGAGAGAAGAGGAAAAGACTTCAAGAGAAGAATCAGGAGCTCAGCTTGGGGCATGTTGGGTTAGATGTGCTTATTAGACACACAAGTGGAAGGAAAAGGAAAGGGGTTAGATCTGTGGGTCTGGAATTTAGGAAAAATAGGAAAAAGTTCTGGCTGGAGACAAAAGTGGGGTCATTCATGTTCAAAGAGTGTCTGTAGTCATGAGCCTGAGTGACATCACAAAGAGCATGAGTTTATTTATTTATTTATTTATTTATTTATTTATTTATTTAAGACATGGTCTAGCTGTCACCCAGGCTGGAGTGCAGTGGTGCCGTCATAGCTCACTGCAGCCTCAACTTCCCAGGCTCAAGCAATCATCTCACCTCAGCCACTTGAGTAGCTGGGACTACGTGTGCACATCACCACGCCTAACTAATTTTTTTTTTAAGTAGAGACGAAGGTTCCACTATGTGACCCAGGCTGGTCTTGAACTCCTGGGCTCCAGTGGTCCTCCTGCCTTGGCCTCCGAAAGTGCTGGGATTATAGGTGTGAGCCACCATGCCTGGCCAGGGCATGAGTTCAAATGAAAAAGGGACAGAGACCATCTCCAGGGCTTCCATGATCTGGATATCAGACCCACTTTCCCACTGAAAATGACTAAAAATACAGGGAAGATTATTAACACAAATCTTCTGAAAACCATGGAAGGGCTGACAAGAGAGAAAAGAATTTACAGTCAAAACTGCAGGAGATGGCGGGAACCAAGAGAGGGAATCAGAGCGCCAAAGTCACATGTGCCCTCTGGGAATTTTGAATGTGGGGAACTTGAATTTGGGGTTTCCTAGACCTGAGGATCAGAGTCAGACTATGCACCAGGTGTAGGGGAAGTGCACGGTTCGTGGTCACTCGTTCTTTCTGCACACCCCCAGGCTCTGTCTAGGGAAATGAAACTCAAGTGCAGCCAACCCTACTCTCTGCCCCCATCCACCCTCTGACTGCTGCCCCAGTCAATGGCAGGAAGGCCAGAAGCATCTCTAGGCTGGAGGAGACCCAAGTCCCTGCCCTGGAATCACCTCATTCTCTAACCCCATACTCTGATTCATCTTCTAGGAGCGGGAATGCAGAAGAGATAAGTGAGCGGGAAGGAAGTTGCATTCAGAAGACACAACACGTAGACATAAGCACTCTGATTCAGTAGAAGAGGAAGTTTCCCCATGATGTCTCCAGCTTGGGTCCCCAGCCACCCTTCTGAGAGTTTCTGAGTTGATGTGGAAATACCAACACAACACCACGCTCTTGGTGTCAGATCTCCAGCTCCAATGCTGAGTCCAATGTACAAATCTTGTAACCCTTGGCAGACTTGCCTTCATCTTCACTTCCTCCTCTACACTTTTAGGTTTTCCAAGTTTGAGGGAAAGGCAGAGGTCTCCGATGGCTCTGATCTCCTATGCAGTGGTGTTATTATTTGTTTGCTTGCTTATTTGTTGACTGCCCACAACCCAGTTCTTCACCCTTAGCCCTATTTTATTTTCCTCTGGAGAACTACCACTGTCAGCCCCATCCCTCGCTTCAGTGGGGAGTCTGTGAATTGTGCAGGGAGCACTGTCCAATCGACATAGCTCATCACCAGCAATGCTGCGGCCAATTTTAAGAACAAGCCTGTGTCCAATTGCCTCCAAAGAATCCAAGTTCCAGGATTTTTGCCACACCTTCAGGAAAAATAGCTGTTCAGTTTCTCCTGGCATCTCTGAGTGGAAGAAATGTAAGCCTGGAGCTGCCTGAGAACAAAGTCAACAGAGGAAGGAAGAACTCTAGGGTTAACAAACAAAGAAAAAGGATTTTAGAGACATCAACCAACTCTGGAACCTGCTGTGCCTGAAGCCAGTGTACTTCAGGACTTTTCGGCTAAGTGGGCCAATGCTTGGCTTTTATTTCCCAATAGGCCCATTTGAGCTAGATTGATCTTGCTTGCACCCCAAAGAGTTCTTCCTGATATAACCTCTCCCCTAACCACTGTGTTCCACATCCCCTCACCTACTCTGCATCAGACCCTGAAGCTGCCAAAAACCTCCCTGTGAGACTTGACCTCAATTTCAGAGTTCACAACCCTTCCATGGACTTCTGGGAAAGATGCTGACATATGCCCCTCCCTTTTAACAAGACCCTCTGTGATGTCCATCAACATAAAGTCAATTACCAGGCCTGGTGGCATGTGCCTATAGTCCCAGCTGTTCTGAAGGCTAAGGTGGGAGGATTGCTTGAGCCTAGGAGTTCAAGATCAGCCTGGGCAACGTAATGAGACTCTGTCTCTACAAAAAATTTACAAATGAGGATTAATAACCAGAATATGTAAGGAGCTCAAACAACTCTAGGACAAAATCTAATAATCCAACCAAAAACTGGGCAAAAGATCTGAACAGATATTTCTCAATAGAAGACGTACAAATGGCAAACAGGTATATGAAAAGGTACTTGGCATCATTGATAATCAGAGAAATACAAATCAAAATTACAATGAGATATCATCTCATCCCAGGTAAAATGGCTTATATCTAAAAGACAGGCAATAACAAATTCTGGCGAGGGTGTAGAGAAAAGGGAATCCTTGTACACTGTTGGCGGGAATGTAAGTTAATATAGCCACTGTGAAGAACAATTTTGAAATTCCTCAAAAAATTGAAAATAGAGCTACCACATGATCTTGCAATCCCACTGCTGGGCATATACCCAAAAGGAAGGAAATCAGTATATGGAAGAGATATCTGCACTCCCAAGTTTATTGTAGCACTGTTCACAAAAGCCAAGACTTGAAAGCAACCTAAATATCCGCCAACAGATGAATGGATAAAGAAAATGTGGTGCTTATACACCAGGGAGTACTATTCAGCCGTGAAAAAGAATGAGATCCTGTCATTTGCAATAAGCGTGGATGGAACTGGAGGTCACTATGTTAAGTGAAATAAACCAAGCACTGAAAGACAAACTTTGCATGGTCTCACTTATTGGAGGAAAGTAAGAATTAAAACAATTGAACTCATGGAGATAGAGAGTGGAAGGATGGGTTACCAGAGACTGGGGAGGATAGTAGGCATGGAGGAGGAGAGAAGGTGGGGATGGTTAATGGGTACGAAAAATTGGAAAGATGAAATGAGACCTCGTATTTGATAGTACCACAGGGTGATTATAGTCAAAAATAATTTAATTGTATATTTTAAAATAACTTAAAAAGTATAATTGAATTGTTTATAACACAAAGGATAAATGCATGAGGTGATGGATACTTCATTTACCTTGATGTGATTGTTACATGTTGCATGCCTGTATCAAAATATCTTGTGTAACCCAGAAATATATACACCTACTATGTATCCACAAAAATTTAAAAACTTAAAAATTAAACTAAAAATTAAAATTAAAAAATACAAAATTAGCCAGGTGTAGTGGTGCATGCCTGTAGTTGCAGCTACTCAGGAGGCTGAGGCAGGAGGATTGCTTGAGGCCAGAGGTCAAGGCTGCAGTGAGCTATGATCATGCCACTACATTCCAGCCTGGAGGACAGAGAGAGATGCAACCCTGTCTCCAAAATTAATTAATTTATTAATTAATAATTAAAATAATCAAAAGCAGTTGTAGAAATAAAGACCAACTAAATGAGAACAAGGAAAGGCTATGTATTCAGGTCTTGCTATGACAAGGGAGTCAGCCACCATTATTTGCGTTTTGGCAGACACTCACAGGCAGGCCATGGAGTGGGAGAGCTTCATAGTGGGGAAAAGAGAAAACTTCAGGTGTGTCCTGATTGGAGGCTATTGGCCTGGGGAAACTGTAGGTGAGCCAGCTAGAAGCAGGGAATCCTACATGATTGGGTTAAGAAACCGTATCCACTTTCTCTGATTTGGTCCTAAGTAGAAAGTGGGGACAGAAATTAGGGAAGCTGTCAGTTATTAATCAAGTCCCAGCCATTTAGGGCCAATTGTTACAGGGATTATTGTTTAGCTTCCTGGACAGGTTACCAGAGACAAGTCTGGCTTATAGAGAGTAGCCTGGCTGCCTGAGCTGGTGACTGTGGATGATGGGCTGGTTTTTCAGGGCTGGTTGCTGCAAATTAGGGGTCAGAGTTCTAGTTTTATATATAATCTGGCCATTTCTGCATGTATATTCAGGCTGTCACAGGGTAGGAGAGCAATTTTCCACATTCAAAAAGAGATACAAAATTTATTTCAGGGAGAAGACCTATATACTTGTTTTTCAAAACAAATTGATCACCTTTTTGGGTGTCTAAACAGTAAGCCCAGGACTAGCCTGGAGGGTGAGCTGAAGAACAGGCTAAATTTTCTCTGCACAATAGAATAATGTGAATCCTAAGATTGTGGCTGAGAGAGAAAAGACAGCAAAAGTCCTGGTTTTGATGACAATGGAGGTGGCGGGTACAGGAGCTAGTGTTCTTTTTTGATAGATGGGACCCCAGCAGCCTGGTGACAGCAGACATACAGCTGGTACCAGGTCCTGTGGGGTAGAGATGGATGGTGGAGATTAATGTCCCGTGTAGGTTGCTCCGTTAGGGCTCCCCCTGCTGGACCTGGTGAACTCAGCATTTTTGACACGTCTTGGGACCATTCGCTATTGCTTTCCCCAAACTTTCTGTATGTTTTACACAATATCACTGGATTAAGAGTACCGAGGAATGCAAGAAGGAAGCGTTTGTTCCCATGTCAGGAGGAAGGAACATCACTGTGCAAATGACAATTAGGAGAATACCGTTATCTACGGTAATCTTCCCAAATAATGTACAGGGTGGGAAGTTTGGGATTCACTGTACTTCTGTGGCTTGGGTTCCATTTATTTCCTTTAGACTTTAAAATCCTGGAAGGGTGCAGCATTGGGGGATCTCTGGTTTGTACCCTGCATAATGCAAAAATCCTTGAGGATATCAGTTTGGTATCACTATCATGTGGACATCATTGAAGGTAGGGAAGGAGAACTGAGAACAAAGGCAGAGCCTCCCCACCCCTCTCCCCCGGCCCGCGTCTAAGAATGTGAAACAATGTTGTGAAGCTGAAGTATGGAGAGAAAATGATGAAGGACTCCAACTAGCATGGGTATAGACCGCAGGAGGGATGGGATACATGTTTGAACAGTGGTGGCATCAAGGCTGAAAAAGACACCAGGCACTTGTAAAGAGTCTCTCTCCTGAGGCGGGTGGATCACTTGAGGACAGGAGTTCCAGACCAGCCTGACCAACATGGTGAAACCCTGTCTCTGCTAAAAATACAAAATTACACTTTGGGAGGCCGAGGCAGGCGGATCATGAGGTCTGGAGATCGAGACCATCCTGGCTAACATGCTGAAACCCCGTCTCTACTAAAAATACAAAAAAATTAGCCAGGCTTGGTGGCGGGTGCCAGTAGTCCCAGCTACTCGGGAGGCTGAGGCAGGAGAATGGCGTGAACCCAGGAAGCAGAGCTGGCAGTGAGCCAAGATCACACCACTGTACTCTAGCTCGGGCAACAGAGCGAGACTCCATCTCAAAAAAAAAAAAAAAAAAAAAAAAAAAAATAGCCAGGCGTGGTGGTGCATGCCTATAATCCCAGCTATTCGGGAGGCTGAGGCAGGAGAATAGCTTGAACCCGGGAGACAGAGGTTGCAGTGAGCCAAGATCGCACCATTGCAGTCCAGCCTGGGCAACAAGAGTGAAATTCCATCTCAAAAAAAAAAAAAAGAAAAAAGGTCCCTCTCCCTTAGACTTGGCTTCCAGTGAGCAGGCAGGGTCTGGCTCCTCTTCGCATTTTGTTTGACTGGGATGGTTTGGAAATACTTAACTAATTTACAGCATTAAAATATTGGGCCGGGCGCAGTGGCTCATGCCTGTAATCCCAGCACTTTGGGAGCCGAGGTGGGCGGATCATCTGAGGTCAGGAGTTCAAGACCAGTCTGGCCCACATGGCGAAACCCCGTCTCTACTAAAAATACAAAAATAGCCATGTGTGGTGGCACACGCCTGTAAATCCAGCTATTTGGTAGGCTGAGGCAGGAGAAGTACTTGAGCCTGGAAGGTGGAGGTTGCAGTGAGCATGCCACTGCATTCCAGCCTCGGAGACACAGCAAGACTTTGTCTAAAAAAAAAGAAAGAAAGAAAGAAAGAAAGAAAAAAGAAAAAGAAAAAGATTGGAAGATATCTCACACTGACATGAAAGCCCTGACTTTCTTGGAAAATAGGAAGATGTGGTATCCTCACATGTAGCGATCAACTGAGGCTAAGCAAGAACCAATCACCTTTACTTTGCCGCACTCCCCACCATGGGCTATCATCTCCCTCTACTAAAGCCAAAGTCCAGGTGTCATTTGTCGGAATACTTGCCCAGTTGTTTTCCTTACACAAATCCACTTCCCTCATTTGCCGTAACTGCCTTGACCATGTAGAGGTTTGATTCAGGGGCACTGGACCTACCAAACAAAAGATATCCGATGTCTCTCTTTTGGGCTCATCAGCAGAGGTCAAACTCCCTTGAGAAAGAAAAGGCAACCAAAGCCCAAGGGCTCCCCCTGCTGGACCCAGTGAGCTCAGCATTTTTGGCACATTCCGGACGTTAAACTTGAAGAGACACATTCCCGAAGTATTAATGCGCAAGGCCAAGCCTCCAACGGAAATGTACAAAAAAAAAAAAAAAAAAAGAAGAAGAAGGAAAATAACATAGAATGAGATTTCTTGTCTCTGCTCGGACATGAGAAGAACTTCGAAGTTGTCACTTTTTTTCTTACAACAAGAAAAGGCTGAACGAACTGAGAATCAACAGCTTTTCTTGGACACATCAAAAGAACTGCAGTAACATAGTGAATTACCATCCCCAAGTCTGGAGACACTGGCAAATCCAGAGAGTTACTAATGAGATCCATTTACACAGGGCAGAAGCTGCTGGAGTCACTAACTGGTGAAGACATTTGCATGGTAATTCTGACAAGTTGCTGCAGGCTGGGTAAGAATTAGCCCAAGAATGATAAATTTCTACAGATTTCAGTCTTAGGAGTCCCCACACTTTCGTGGATTTTACCTCCAGTAACTCTATCAGTGAAGAGCCCTGAAAGGCCCCCTAGCCCATAGTCCTGGTAGGGAGAGGAAGAGTAACTGTTGTTAAGTATACCCAGAGCATTCTCCCCAACACAGGCCTATTCTCCAGGGATAAATAATTTATTGGTACCTTCTCCCACCTGGAAGAAGGGATTTCTCCTGGCCGGGCATGGTGGCTCGTGCCTGTAATCCTAGCACTTTGGGAGGCTGAGTTGGGAGGATCACTTGAGGCCAGGAGTTCAAGACCAGCCTGGTCAGCATGGCGAGAAACCCCGTCTCAAAGAAAAGAAGAAGGAGGAAGGAGGAAGGAGGAGAAGGAGGAGATTTTCTCCTGAATCCAGCACAGCACATTCTAGACTTCCTGTCTCACCTGAAATGAATGGAGAGAAGCTGAGAATCACTTGTGAATGCCATAACCCAGAGGCACAGGTCCCCTAAAAGATGGATATTTAATCACAGCGTGTTTAATGACTTGCAAAGCTATACAGACCCTAATTCCTAGAACCTGTGAATGTGACCTGTGGCAAGAGAGACTTTGATGGTGTGATTAAGTATCTCAAGATGGGGAGATCATTTTGAATTACCTAAGTGGACCTTCAATGTAATTGCAAGGGTCCTTAAAAGACAGGCAGCAGGGCCGGGCATGGTGGCTCATACCTGTAATCCCAGCACTTTGGAAGCCTGAGGCAGGAGGATCACGAGGTTGAGAGATTGAGACCATCCTGGCTAACATGGTGAAATCCCGTCTCTACTAAAAATACAAAAATTAGCTGGGCATGGTGGCACGCACCTGTAGTCCCAGCTACTCAGGAGGCTGAGGCTGAGGAATCGTTTGAACCCGGGAGGCAGAGGTTGCAGTGAGCCTAGACTGTGTCACTGCACTCCAGCCTGGCAACAGAGTGAGGCTCTGTCTCAAAAAAAAAAAAAAAACAGAAAAAGAAAATCTTCATCCCTTCCCAAGACAAAGCACGAATATTCCTCCCCTTGCTCTTAATGTCCAGCCCCCTAATGAATGATACCCTATATCTGTAACTTCCCAGTTCTCAGGAGCTGAGAAGTTGATTTGTAAGCCCAGCTCCCACTTCCCCAATCCTGTAGCTGTTGAATGAAGCCTGCACTGCTCAATACTCACTGTTGGTTTCACATATTAGCTTCATGATTTGGAACAGGAAACAGTCCCCTTTCTAGGGTGACCAGGACCCCCAATAACAAGATGGGTCTAGGAAGGAAAAGCACTGTGCACTCCCAGGCCTCAGCACCTGGGCTCCTGATTTGGGGAAGAATTGACTTCTTTAAATTATCAAATGTTCTGATCAGGCACGGTGGCTCATGCCTGTAATCCCAGCACTTTGGGAGGCCGAGGCGGGCGGATCACTTGAGGTCAAGAGTTTGAGACCAGCCTGGCCAACATGGTGAAACCCTGTTTCTACTAAAAATACAAAAATTAGCTAAGCGTGGTGGCACATGCCTGTAGTCCCAGCTACTCGGGAGGCTGAGGCAGGAGGATTGCTTGAACCTGGAAGGTGGAGGTTGCAGTCAGCTGAGATCATGCCACTGCACTCCAGCCTGGCGACGGAGCAAGGCTCCGTCTCAAAAAATAAAAAATTAAATAAAAATTTAAAAAATTATCAACTGTTCTAACTCATCAGCATGGTATAGCTCACCATTATTCAGGACGTTAATTCCTCTCAACAACGTGCTCTAGCTTTCAATGTAGAGGTCTTGGAACCATTTTGTTAGTTTCACTTTTAAGAATACTGTGATTTGAGGTGCTATTTTAAAAGATACTGTATCTTAAGTTTAATTTTCCGATAGCTGCTACCAGAGATATAGAAATGATTTCTGTATGTTGACTTTGGATGCTGCTGCTCTGCTAAATTCTCATAGTTATATCAAATTAGAGGATATTTTGGATTTTCTATGTATGTTATCTTGTCATTGAAAACAATGATGTTTTGCTTCTTCCTTCCCCATCAATGTGCCTCTTATTCTTCCTGCTTCATTGAACCCACTAGTAGTTTTATTACAATGTTGCATAAAGTGGTAATAATAGATATCTTTGTTTTTCTTGATCTTAGGGAAAAAGTGTTCAATTTGCACTATTCAGTATAACTGGAAGTCCATGCTACAGAAATACAGTAACTCCAGTGCCATTCACCAATAAAATTCTAGTTCATAGTTGTATTCAAAGTATATATAGTGTTTTAATTTTTTTTTTTAAGAAACAGTCTCGCTCTGTTGCCCAGGCTGTAGTGCAGTGGCACAATCACAGCTCATTGCAGCTAACTCCTGGACTCAAGCGATCCTCCTGCCTCGGCCTCCCAAAGTGCTGGAATTACAGGTGTGAGCCATCACAGCGCCCAGCCATTTAAAAAATATTTTTAATTCATGGATCACAGTTTAAAATTTGGAGCTCTCTCCCAGTAATCTGAATGTCTAACTTCTCTTGAAATAACTGACTAGCTTGCATGCCCACATACCAGCAATTAGCCCGGGGAAGCAGGAGCTGCCCCTCTTTACTATGCTGCATTCCTCACCAAGTGCTATGGTCTCCCCTGAGCTGAGGCCAAAACAAGTAGACTGACAAAGCTTTGTCAATATCTTGCCCCATTGTTTATCTTTTTGTTGTTGTCGTCATTTGAGACAAGGTCTTGCTCTTGTTCCCCCAGGCTGGAGTGCGGTGGCACGATCATAGCTCACTGTAGTTTCCAACTCCTGGGCTCAAGTGATCCTTCTGCCTCAGCCTCTTGAGTAGTTGGGACCACTGGTGTGTGCCACCATGCCCGGCTAATTTTTTTATTTTTTGTAGAAGTGGGGTCTCACTGTATTGCCCAGGCAGGTCTCAAACTCCTGGGCTCAAGTGATCCTCCCACCTCGACCTCCCAAAGCCCTGGGATTACAGGTAGAAGCCACCATGTCCCACCCCCATAGTTTATCTTACCCCACTCCTACTTATTTTCTATACGTGCTTTTCTCTTGTAGAGACTTGACTGTGTAACTCTTGGGAAACAGATGCACTGAGCCGTTAAATAAACATTCTTCTAGCTGAAATCGCTTGAATCCGGGAGACAGAGGTTGCAGTGAGCCGAGATCGCGCCACTGCACTCCAGCCTGGGCCACAGAGAGAGACCCTGTCTCAATATATATATGTGTGTGTGTGTGTGTGTGTGTGTGTGTGTGTGTGTGTGTATTCCTTTAGCCAGGCTGGGTGCAGTGGCTCAAGCCTGTAATCCCAGCACTTTGGGAGGCCAAGGCAGCAAGATCGCTTGAGCCTAGGAGTTCGAGGCCAGCCTTGACAATATAGTGAGAGCCCCCTCCACCACCAGTCTCAAGAAAAAAACAATTCCTCTAGCCAAGGGTTTACTCTCTAACTTCATTTCTCATGGTGGATCCCACTCAAGCGGAGTCCGGGAGCCAATCGATGTCCAATTGCTGGACAAGTTTCACTTGTTCAGAGGTAACTTGCGGAGAGATGGAGAGCTCCAGTTGAGATGCTCCAGCTCCCTCTGCCAACACAGTTTAATAACAACAAGTAATAAAGTAAAAAAAAAAATAGCATAAAATAATTGAAAAAATTATTTTAATTAATAGTGTGAAACAAAAAAGATGGTAGATTAGCAGCTTGCTGCTTATAAGGAAATTAAACTTTCTGGTAAAATTATAATAAGCAATGGTAAGAGAACAGAATAAAAATAAAACGAGAAAATCTAGCAGAAATAATTAAGAAGAAGATGATGATGATGAAAAAATAAAATTGAATTAGAGGCTTGAAATATAATACTTGGCACACAGAAAGCAAAAGCCAGTGGTTCAGAGTCCAGGTTCAGGAAAATCGCACAGGATGAAGGGGAAAGAATCAAAGAATGAAGTAATGAAAGGGAAGGTTCTCCAAAGGAGTCAGATTATCAGGAGAATTCTTCATTTAACTTCTTGCTAATAACTAGAAAACTTGGGATAAATTGATGATTTTTCAGGAATATGTAAATTACAAAAATATTCTCAAGGAGAAACATATTAAATCAATTGACAATTTTGATATACACAGACATAATCATATTAAATTATTTCAAACTATCAACAGACAATTCTGATACAATGTAAACGAAAGAGAAAAATAAAGAGCTTCACAATTATTTGTACAGAGTGAGCATCACATAACATGAAAACCTAACAAGGTAATACAGAAAAGGAAAAGTATATAGACAAATCTCCCTATGAATATTGACATGAAAATTCCAAATATTTGGAATTTAGCAATAAAAACCTCCAGTAATTTTTTAAAAAATACCAGCTGAATGTGGAGGCACAGCCTACAGTCCCAGCTACTCAGGAGGCTAAGGCGAGAGGATTGCTTGAGCCCAGGAGCTCTAGGCTGCAGTGAGCTATGCTGGGGCCACTGCGCTCCAGCCTGGGTGACGCAGCAAGACCACATGTCTTTCTGAGGTCTTGGAGGCTAAAACACACACACACACAAAAACTCATATCTCTTTAAAAATAAATAAACAAACAAATAAATAAGCCATGTTAAAATGGATATTACCTAAGAATAATGAGATGATTGGATATTAGAAAATCTATTAAAATAAATTGTGTATAGATTAGAAGAGACTATGATATCATTTTGTTAGATGTCGAAAAGGCATGTCATAAAATATAGTACCTTTTCCCCCAAAATTCCCTTACATAAGATTATTTGCTTAATCTAAGATTACATATTTATAATCTTGGATTTATACATATTATATTTAATCTTAGATTATATATATATAATCTTAGATTTATATATATATATTATATTTACCTACCTGTCTACCTAATCTACAAAGCCAAAAGCAAGTTAAATGCTTCTGTATAAAACATTATGTTGCCTGCCACCCCAGGATGTAGTCCTATGATCACTTCTCTTTGGCATCTTCGTTCATTCCCAAAGCAATCTCATCCAGTCCAAATACTGGATGATAGTTAAATACTATCAAACATTGATAAGTCCCAAATATACATCTTCATTCTAGTCTTCAGTTTGCAGCTCTAGATCCATACATTTAATTGCCTGTTTGGATATGTACTCTGCGTCTCAAATTCATCATGTCCAAACCTTACTCTGGACGCCCACTCCAAGCCTGCTCCTCCTACATTCTTTCTCATCTCAGCAAATGTTAACTCCATTTTCCAGCTGCTCAGACCAAGGATCTTGGAGTCTTCCTTATCACTCTTCCTTCTCTTACACCCTGCATCCAGTCAGAAATCCTCTCAGTTCTACATTCAAAATATACCCAGAGGTTGGGCACAGTGGCTCACGCCTGTAATCCCAGCGTTTTGGGGAGCCAAAGTGGGTGGATCACTTGAGGCCAGAAGTTCAAGACCAGCCTGGACAACATGGTGAGACATCATCTCAAAAAAAATTATATACATCTATATCTATAATCCAAATATATATATATATATTCAAAACTACTTCTCTTCCTCCTCCTGCTCGTTCTTCTTCTTCCTCTTCTTCTCCTCCTCCTCATTCTTCTTCTTCTTTTTTTTTTTTTTTTTTTGAGATGGAGTCTCACTCTGTCACCCAAGCTGGAATGCAGTGGCATGATCTCGGCTCACTGCAACCTCTGCCTTTCAGGTTCAAGCGATTCTCCTGCCTCAGCCTCCCAAGTAGCTGGGTGGCATGTGCCACCACGCCCAGCTAATTTTGTATTTTTAGTAGAGACAGGGTTTCACCATGTTGGCCAAGCTAGTCTTGAACTCCTGACCTTGTGATCTGCCTGCCTTGAACTCCCAAAGTGCTGGGATTGCAAGCATGAGCCACCGCGCCCGGCCTCATTCTTCTTTTGTCCCCCTCCTCCTCCTCCTCCTTCTTCTTGTCCTTCTTCTTCTCCTCTTTCGTCATCTCCATCCTCCTCTTCTTCTTTCCTCACCTCTTCCTTTCTTTTTCCTCCTCATCACTTCTTTTCCTTTTCTGATCAATAGAACCCTGAAGCCAACAGGTGGGGCAGAGCAAGACAGATAGCTGTGCAGAGGTCATCTGGAATGGGGAGCTCCAAGCAGATTGAGGAGGGTATCTACCCAGGGATGTCAGAGGGGAGTGTCAGAACCTGCAGAGGGAGGGCATTTACATGTGTTTGCATACAGGGATGGCCCCTTATGGGTGTCAGAGCTTGAACAGGGTGAGTGGAGTCCTTTGCCAGAGGGCATCCCAGTAGTGGGAAGTGGAACCAAGCAGGATGAGGAGCCAGTCATGCTGGAGAGGAGCAGTAGCTGAAATGAGGGACTAGTTACACTCAGGAGATTGACTGAACAAATGAGTAAATATATCGTGATTAATGGGAAACGAGTTTCTCATTCTCAGAGAAGGGATTTACACATATGGGAAGGCAGAAAACTACAATGACCCATGTAGTACTGGATTGCAACTAGAGGTAAAGGAGTGAATTCATGGATTTCAATCTGTCTCATGAATGAAATAACACATGAATGTAAATGAAAGACCAATTCCAACAAAGTCAGGATCAAGACAATGGCACCCAACTATCACAATGATTATTTAACATTCTCACAGTGGGGTTCTTGGTTGCAAAGGAAACCAATTTGGGTTAACTTAAGCAACAGAAAAGAATTCAGTCATAAGACCTTGGGCAGCTGACAGATTCGATGAAAAGGCTAAAGTACCAAGTTTAGAAAGTGGGTCAGAACCCAAGGAAACAATGAAAGAAGAACCATCTCCAAGTTTCCCTAGGGACAGCCCAGTTCAGTGCCATCAAAATGAGTACTGAGCCCTTCTTTATGTCTTTATAAAGTCTCAGTGTAAGTTTAGTCAGATACCTGCATGCTAGCCACTAGGTTTCCAGGAAAGCGTGTATCTAGCTTTTAGGTCCTTAGAGGTGGGAAGGAGGACTTCCTATCATGATGGAACCCCCTAATAGAGAAATGTAGTTCAGCTGTGCACTGCAAACAATGCTCCGAGAGTGCTAGCCCAATGCAATTACAAAACAGAACCATATAAGTGGTATCAACCCTGGAAAGGATATATCTTTATTATTTGCAATTAGCATGATTATATGTCTGGGAAATTCAAAATTAACTGGGAAAAGGATTACAGGCAACACAGTAACTCATTAAAGTATCAGTTACAAAAGGGTTTTACAGTTTGTCACTATTGACATTCTGAACTGGATAAGCCTTGGTTGTAGGGGGACAGAAGAGATGTTCAGTGCATTGTAGGATGTTTAGCAGCATCCTTGGCTTCTATTCACTAGACACCAGTAGCACTCCCTCCCCTACCAAGTTGTGACAATAAAAATGTCTTCAGACCTTGCCAAATGTCCCCTGAGGGGAAGGCAAAATCACCCCCATTTAAATTGGGTTGTGCAATTAATTTATAAGCATCAATAACTTTCTTACATTAAAAAACTAACCAACACGTGTGTTTATTGCGGCACTATTCACAATAGCAAAGACTTGGAACCAACCCAAATGTCCAACAATGATAGACTGGATTAAGAAAATGTGGCACATATACACCATGGAATACTATGCAGCCATAAAAAATGATGAGTTCATGTCCTTTGTAGGGACATGGATGAAATTGGAAATCATCATTCTCAGTAAACTATTGCAAGAACAAAAAACCAAACACTGCATATTCTCACTCATAGGTGGGAATTGAACAATGAGAACACATGGACACAGGAAGGGGACCATCACACTCTGGGGACGGTTGTGGGGTGGGGGGAGAGGGGAGGGATAGCTTTAGGAGATATACCTAATGCTAAATGACGAGTTAATGGGTGCAGCACACCAGCATGGCACATGTATACATATGTAACTAACCTGCACATTGTGCACATGTACCCTAAAACTTAAAGTATAATAATTAAAAAAAAGTTATAATGAGGCCAGGCAAGGTGACTCATGCCTGTAGTCCCAGCACTTTGGGAGGCAGGAGGAGTGTTTGAGCCTGGGAGGCAGAGGTTGCAGTAAGCCAAGATTATGCCACTGCACTCCAGCAGGGGCAACAGAGTGAGACTCTGTCTCAAAAAAAAATTATAATGAAAAAATCATTCTTGTTCATATTTAAATCACCTCAAAATCAGATTAAATCCATCTGAAATGGCTTTGTGTATGGTATGAGGTAGGGATCTAACTTTACTTGTTGATTCTTTACAAGATCCTGATTAGTGTATTTATGTTATATCTTGCCGAATCAAATAACTTGATTATTTTTCTAAATTTAATTTTGTTTTAAGTTCCAGGATACATGTGCAGGACATGCAGGTTTGTTACATAGCTAAACATGTGCCATGGTGGTTTGCTGCACCTATCAACCCATCACCTAGGTATAAGCCCTGCATACATTAGCTATTTATCCTGATGCTCTCCCTCCCCTGGCGCCTCTGACAGGCCCCAGTGTGTGTTGTTCCCCTGCCTCTGTCCATATGTTCTCATTGTTCAGTTTCCACTTCTAAGTGAGAACATGTGGTGCTTGGTTTTCTGTTCCTGTGTTAATTTGCTCAGGATAATAGCTCCCAGCACCATCCATGTGTCTGCAAAGGACACGATCTCATTCCTTTGTATGGCTGCATAGAATTCCACAGTGTATATTTACCACATTTTCTTTATCCAGTCTATCATTGATGGAAATTTTGGTTGACTCCATGTCTTTGCTATTGTGATTAGTGCTGCAATGAACATACACATGTATGTATCTTTATAATAGAATGATTTATATTTTTTGGTATATACCCAGTAATGGGATTGCTGGGTCAAATGGTATTTCTGAGAACTTGATTATTAGTTCTAAGGTTTTTCTGTAAATTCTCATGTGTTTTTTTAGGTAGATGTTCATGTTGTCTACAAAAATGACAATCTTGTCTTTTCATTTCTCATATTTATACCTTATTTCAACTTTCTTTCTGGCTATCTTTCCTAACACCACAAATGCAATGATAATTGTGGTAATAGTGGGACTCTGCCTCATTCCTAGCTTTAGAATTTCATCATTATGACCAATGAGTACCTGAATACGGCTAGTGTGACCAAGTAACTTAATTTTCAGTGTTGTTTCACTGTAATTAATTTAAACTTAAATGGGCTTGGCAAACCTGGCCCATCTAAAAATAAATAAAATTGAACTTCTATCTCATCTCAGACTATATGCAAAAATACATGACAGGCTTAAACATACAAAAAGAAAAGACATGAAAGAATTTGAAGAAAATGTAGGAAAGAGGCTAGGTGTGGTGGCTTATGTCTGTAATCCTAGCAATTTGGGAGCCTAAGGTGGGAGGACTACCTGATCCCAGAAGTTCAAAAGCAGCCTGGGCAATATAGGGAGACCCTGTCTCTACACAGAAAAGAAGAGAGAAGAAGGAAAGAGAGAAAGACGAAAGAAAGAAAGAAAGAAAGAAAGAAAGAAAGAAAGAAAGAAAGAAAGAAAGAAAGAAAGAAAGAAAGAGAAAGAAAGAAGAAAGGAAGGAAGGTAGGAAGGAAGGGAGGGAGGGAGAGAGAGAGAGGGAGGGAGGGAGAAAGAGAGAGAGGAAGGAAGGAGGGAAGGAAGGAAGGAAGGGAGGGAGGAAGGAAGGAAGGGGAAGGGAAGGGAAGGGAAAGAGAAAGAAAGAGAAAGGAAAGGAAGGAAGGAAGACAAGGAGGAAAGGAAGGAGGGAAGGAAGGAAGTAAGGAAAGAAGGAAGGAAGGAAGGGAGACGATGTGGCTGTGATGGTAACTTTCTTAGCCAAGAGAAGAAACCCAAAAGCTGTGGAGAAAAAGTGGTCATAAATGACTATGTGAATATAAAAAATTTTTGTATGGTAAAATGTACCAAAAACAAAATCAGTGCACTAAGGGGTCAGGGATGGTAAATTTTTCAATATACATGGCAGATAAAAGTCAAGATCTATATTCCAGCAAGAACTCATACAAATTAAATTTGTTTTAAAAAAGACAAACATTCCAATAGAAAACAAGCAAAGAATGTGATTAGAGAATTCACAGAAAAGCAAATCCAAAAGGCTAAACATGAAACAACTGCTCAAATTAACCAGTGGTTTGAAAAGTGCTTATTTGAGTCAAAATAAAATGTCATCTTACACATATGAACTGGAAAAATTATAACACCCTTAAGCTGGCATGGATCTGAGGAAATGTGAGCACCTTTAAGTTGGCATGGGGGTGACGAAAAGAGTACCCTTACATGTAGAAACCATTTGGGATCATCCATTAGCAATACTCCCACACATTCACTTTATCTCAAAATCCACCTCCTAAGAATCTACCCCATTGAAACAAAAGCAGCACTACAGAAGGTAAATATACAAGGAGGTTAATTGTTGCATTATTCATGGCAGCAAAACTGGAAATAAAGTTAATGCTCATCAATCTGATAATGGCTGAGTAACTTTGGTTTGCCAACACCACTGAGTACAGGACAAATGTTTAAAAATCACAACAAATTGAACAAAGAAGCAGCTAGGTAAAATCAATTTCCCTTAAGCCAGATATGAAAGAGATTTGCAAAAAATGTAAAACAATGTCAGTCTTTACATTGATTTTCGTTTTTGAAAATGTATTTTTCTTTAAATATATTAATTGTGTTAACAATTAACATATAACATGCATTGGGGCCGGATGTGGTGGCTCACACCTATAATCCCAGCACTTTGGGAGACTGAGATGGGCAGATTGCTTGAGCTCAGGAGTTGGAGACTGGCCTGGGCACATGGTGAAACTCCGTCTCCACGAAAAATTTAAAAAGTAGCCAGGTGTGGTGGCGCACACCTGTAGTCCCAGCTACTAGGGAGTCTGAGGTAGGAGAATCGCTTGAGCCCAGGATATGGAGGCTGCAATGAGCCAAGATCTCGCCACTGTACTCCAGCCTAGGTGACAGGGTGAGACTCTGTCTCAAAAAAAAAAGGTGGGGGAGGGATTTATCATTGTTATTTAAAATAAATATATAAATATTTTGAAAATAATTCTCATTGAATGAAGATTATAAGGGAACTATAAATGTAACTAGAAAAATATTAGACAATTCAATTGAAAAATTCACTAATGATCTGAGTTTATATCTTAGTCCATTCAGGCTGCTGTTAAGAATGTAGCACAAATAAACGACATACCAGTTCGAAACAAGAGAAATTTATTTCTCACTATTCTGGAAGCTGGGAAGTCCAAGATCAAGTCACTGGCAGATTAGGTGTCTGGTAAGGGCCCACTTCCTTGTTTGTAGAAATGAGGACTTTTGGCTGTGTCCTCACATGTTGAAGGGGAACTCTGGGGCCTTTTTCTTAAAGGTCCCAGTCCCATTCATGAGGGCTTTACTCTCATTGCTTCATCACCTCTGAAAGGCCTCATCTCCTAATATCATCACATTGGTGATTCAATCTCAACATATGAGTAGAGAGGGACACACACATTCATAGCAGCAAACTTCACAAAAAGAAAATCCGAATGACCACGAATTATATAAAAGGATTCTGAATAATTTATTATTTTTAAAACATATGGTGAAATTAGCAGTATTGCACCAATATACATCTCCTGGTTTTGAACATTATGCTATGGTTATATAAGAGAGTAACTTTAAGGAAGTTCAGTGAAGGGTTTGCAGGAATTCACTGTATCATTTTTACAACTTTTCAAAACACTAAAATTAGCTCGGCATAAACAGTTAAAAATGTGGAGGAGTCAAATTTTAACATTTTACATTAGAGTATGGGAACAATGATTTCTCAGTACTTTTAGCTGTTACTTTTTTCTCTGTTCACCTTACTGCACAGTTCTGGTACTAAATAGATGCTCACTTTGCCAGCAAAAGGTCCTAGTGTTGGCTGGGTGCGATGGCTCACGCCTGTGATCCCAGCACTTTGGGAGGCTGAGGCAGGCAGATCACGAGGTCAGGAGTTTGAGACCAGCCTGGCCAATATGGTGAAACCCTGTCTCTATTAAAAATACAAAAATTATTTGTGGTGGCGTGTGCCTGTAGTCCCAGCTACTCAGTAGGCTGAGGCAGAAGAATCGCTTGAACCCAGAAGGCGGAGGTTGCAGTGAGCCGAGATCATGCCACACTATACGCCAGCCTGGGCGACAGAGCAAGACTCTGTCTCAAAAAAAAAAAAAAAAAAGGTCCTAGTTTTAGTGATGTTGCCAAGTTATTAAGCTTCCTTCCTCACTAATAGAAACTAATACAAGGAAAGGATTACTTCCTCTTTGGGAAATCTGGTCAAGCTGATGATCCAATTTAATTAAAACAATACCACAAATTGAATCTTTGTTTACTGCTTGAAAAGCTACTTTCTAGATCCTTTTGTAGTTCATAAGTGTGAGGATTGGGTTTTCAGGCTTGTGTATAAGATGTGCCTCCCTCATTCCTTGTTACAACATTGGCATATTACTCATCTGAATGGAAAAAACAGTTTCTGAATAGTTTCAGAAGTAGATGTTAAGATTCATCTTAAAGTAGTCATATAGGTCAAGAAATGAAATATATGCAGTATTTCAGAATCCCCCACATGTGGCTACCCCAGTAATAATCCATGCCTCCCTCCTGAAGTCAGTAACATTCTAATTCTAACTTTTTGATAATTTTGCACTCACTTTTCTTTTTATTGCTATTATTTACATAGTTTTCCTTTTTCTTTTTTTTTTTTTTTTTTTTTGAGATGGAATTTCACTTTTGTTGCCCAGGCTGGAGTGCAATGGTGCGATCTCAGCTCACCGCAATCTGAACCCAACTCCACCTCTTGGGTTCAAATGATTCTCGTGCCTCAGCCTCCTGAGTAGCTGGGATTACAGGCATGCACCACCATGACCAGCTAATTTTGTATTTTTAGTAGAGAAGGGGTTTCTCCATGTTGGTCAGGCTGGTCTTGAACTCCTGACCTCAGCTGATATGCCTGCCTTGTGCCTCCCAAAGTTCTGGGATTACAAGAGTGAGCCACTGTGCCCAGCATAATAGTTTTCTTTTAGCTATTTTTAAGATTACATATTTACATGTATGGAACAAGATTCTATGTGTTCATTTGATTTTGCAAATTTTTATAATATCACATTGATGACAATATCCTATGTACTCATGTAGCTATATTTCATTTTTTTCATTGCTGAATAGTATTCCATTATGTGGATATACCACACTTCATCGATCCACTTGCCTTATAAGTGGGAACTAAATGATGAGAACACATAGAGGGGAACAACACACACTGGGGCCTATTGGAGGGTGGAGGGTGGGAGGAGGGAGAGGATCAGGAAACATACCTAATAAATACTAGGTTTAATACTTGGGTGATGAAGTAATCTGTACAACAAACCACCAGGACACAAGTTTACCTATGCAACAAGCCTGCACATGTACCCCAAACTTAAAATAAAAGTTTAAAAAAAGTGTATTCAAGAGTTGAGATTTAGCACAATTAATGGCTTTTACTGTTTCATCAAGTGCAATCTTAAATGAAGATGGAATTTTTCTTAACAGTGAGTGTGAAGTGATAAAGGATACAACTTCCAGCACAATTTAGTGCTATTACCTTGCTTCCTGCTAAGGTTACAGCCCTTTTATGTACCATTGCTTTTGCACCAGCAATGTAATGTCAACACAGAGAAAAAAGCAAATAACATCTGTGTACTATTACTAAAATAGTTTTGACCTTGAAGATGCCCCCTGAAAGAATCTTGGTATCTCCTAGTAGAACCCTGTCTCTAGAGGATGCATCTTAGAGGAATTTCTGTATATATGTCTGTATGCCTGTGTATAGATGCTCCTTAACTTATGGTGGAGTTTCATCCTGATAAATGTATCATAAATTGAAAATATAGTAAGTCAGAAGTAATTTTCTGCTTAATATTTTCCATGTATGATGGGATTATACTGAATGTGTACTCAGTATACTGAGTACTGAATGTGTATGGCTTTTGCACTATCATAAAGATGAAAAATTATAAGTTGAATCATCATAAGTCAGGGATGGTCTGTATGTAAGTGTGTGTATATATCTCCTACTTCAGTAGATAATGCTAAAAAATTTTCCCAAACAATTGCATGAATTTACACTCCCAAAAGTGTACAATATGAGAGTTACCATTGCCCTACATCCTTGCCAACCCTTGGTACTTTCCATTTTTAGCAATCTGATGAGTATGTAATGGTATCCACTATGGTACTGATTGGTTTCTACCTCTAAAGAGGTCGAGGGCCTTTTCTTATACAATTGGAGTTCATTGGATTTTCTTCTTGTAAAGTCACTTTTGAAGTGATTGACCAATTTTGCTATTGGATTGGCTGATTTTTTTTTTCTAATTGGATTTGTATATTCCTCAGTTGATGAGAATTGTTATGGATAAAGATAGAATTTCATCAGACTCATTTCCGCCTTCAATGGGATAGTCACATTATGTTTTTTCTTGTGTTTGTGCTTGTGATAAATACACTAAATGAGTTTCTAATGTTAAACCACCCTTGCATTCCTGACAAACACATCTTGGCTATGATGCATTATCATTTTTATATCTAGCTCTTTTAATTTGCAAACTTTGGCTTAATATTTGTGCCACTATATACCTAATTAAGATTTGCCTATACTTTTATTTTTTTCATATTGTTGAGTTTGGGTATTAATTTTATAATTAGCCACAGAAAATGAGCAAGAGTTTGAATAGGAATAGAGTAATTTCTTCCTTAGGTTTTGGTACAATTTGCTGGTATACCTAAAGTTTAGCCATCTTGACCTAAAGTTTGCTTTGTGGGATGATTTTTACTACTGATTCTTCTGAATAGTTTTAGAACTATTCAGGTTTTCTACTTGTTTTCTGAGGCTATTATACTAAATTACATATTTTTATTAATTTATCCATTAATCTAAATGTCAAAGCATGTGAAATTGTTCAAAATGTTATCGTATATTCTCAATGTCTGCAACATCAGTGGTTATGTCCTTTATTTTATTTCTGACATTAGCTACATGTGCCTTCTCTCTTTTCATTGTGTTTAGACTCACCAGAGGTTTATCAATTTTATTACTTTTTCACCAAACAAGTTATGGCTTTGTTGATTCTATTGCATGCATTTTAAAACATGTATTATTTAGTACTTATTTTATTATTTTCTTATGTCTACTTTCTTGAGTTTTTTTATCTCTTGAGAAGAAAGATCGAATTCAGTTTATCTTATTTCAATTCCAGTAATATGATTTTAAGCTATTCATATCTGTCTTAGTCCATTTAGTCTTGCTAAAAAAGCAATACCTGATGCTGGGTAATTTATACAGAAAAGAGGTTTATTTGGGTCACAGTTCCGCAGGCTGTATAAAAAGCATGGAACCAGCATCTGCTTCTGGTGAGGCCTCAGGCTGCTTCTACTCATGGCAGAAGGTAAAGGGGAGCCACCACGTGCAGAGATCACATGAGGAGAGAGAAAGCAAGAGATAGGGACAGTAGAGGTGGCAGGTTCTTTTCAACGACAGCTCTTGTAAGAATTAATAGAGCAAGAACTCACTCATTAACAGGAGGACAGCACCAAACCATTCATGAGGCACCCACTCCCATAACCCAAACATCTCCCATTAGATTACATCTCTAATACTGGGGATAAAATTTCAACTTAAGGTTTGGAGGGGTCAAATATCCAAATAGCTCTCTAAATATTTTCTAATTTCCAACTTGACTGTTTATTTGACCCATGGACTACTTGGAAGTGACTTCTTAATTTTCAACCTTTCAAGAGTTCAATAATATTTTTGTTTCAGATCTCCATCTTAACAACAAAGTGATCATAAAATATACTTTTTGTGACAGAAATCCTTTAAACTGTGTTGAGATTTTCTTAATGGCTCAGTCTCTGATCAAATTGTGCAAATATTCTGTGCATGCTTTAATAATGCATGTATTGTTGCTGTTGTGAGTGTACTGTTTTGTCTTTTGTTTAAGTCAATTTGTTAATGATGTTGTGTAGATTTTCTACATCCTCACTGACTTTTTTCATCTGTTTAATTTACTCATTAATGAAAGAGATATGTTAAAAAATTTCCCACTATGATTATGAACTTGGACATTTTCTGTAGTTCTGACAACTTTGGATTTATATATTTTGAGGCTGCATTATTTAGTGTATACTAATTAGGTTTTTAAATGTTCTGATGAAACTATTATCATTGTGATATGATCATCATTACTGGTAAGTATTTTGCCTAAACACTTTGCCTAAATAAATTTTACTTTAGCTGATGTCAATATATCTACCCAGGTTTCTTTTGGTTAGTATTTGCTGCATTATATATAAACTTTCATCTTTTTTCTTTGACATTCCTGTATCACTATGTTTTAGATGTGTCTCTTGTAAATGGCATACAGGTGGATTTCTTTTGGCCCAGTCTAGCAAACTGATTTTAACTGAAGCCTTACATTACATTTAATGCAATTACTAATATATTTGAATCTAAATCTACTATTTTCGTACCTGCTTTGTGTTCTGAGTTTTTTTGTTTGTTTGTTTTCTGTTTTGGTTTTTTTTTTTTTTTTTTGCCCTTTCAATGATTCCTTTTTTCCTCTTTCTGGCCTACATTTGGACTGCTGGAATAATTTCTATTCTTCTTAGTTCATTTCTTTTCCACAAGTTTAGAAGTTTTGCACTCTTTGCTAAGTTTATTAGTTATTCTTTAAAAAATATATAATACACAGTTAATAAAGTCTAAAGTTAGTGACCTTTTAAAGCTTCTCCAATATAAGATAGGACATTAGAACCCTTTACTCAATTTGCACATTCCAATATATTACTATTTTCTTATTTTACATGTGTCTTATATTTAAGCCTCTTACTCATTTTTATTGTTATGGTTACTCAAATTATTACCAATGGTGAAATAACAGAGAGTGCAGGTGGAGGGCAAAGCATTGGGAGATTAAGTTGCACTCAGTCACCTTGGTGATAAAGGTTATTATGAAGACTGTGTGGCAGACAGGCTGCCTCTGACCAACTTGAAGACCAAACAAAAAGGAAAAGATAGCTGGGCACAGTGGCTCACGCCTGTAATCCCAACACTTTGGGAGGCTGAGGCAGGTGGATCACGAGGTCAGGAGTTCAAGACCAGCCTGACCTACATGGTGAAACCCCATCTCTACTAAAACTACAAAATTCAGCCAGGTGTGGTGGCACACGCCTGTAATCCCAGCTACTCAGGAGGCTGAGGCAGGAGAATTGCTTATGAACCAGGAGGTGGAGGTTGCAGTGAGCCAAGATGGCACCACTGCACTCCAGCCTGGGCAACAGAGTGAGACTCCTTCTCAAAAAAAAAAAAAAAAAAAAAAGATAAATGAGTCCTTGCATGCCCAACTTAAGACATATGTTAGAAACATCAGAAAGCATTTTTGGCTGCCTTAAAAGAATCCCTTATCTTTTTTACCATGCCAGCTAAATGCACAACCCCTCCAGGTCCCACACATTAAACAAGAAAATAATTTTAAGGGCAATAAAGTACAACTGTGTAATGGGCCTCATTACCCAGAAGCAGGTGACTTGATGTATTGATGAAATTACCTACTGAAGGCAAGTTATAATGCCATCTGGAGGTGAATATTTGGTGAGGTTGGGTGAGGTGCTATCGAACAGTATTTGCCTTAAACCAGCACCAATATACAGTGCCATTTCTCCCAGAGCCAGAATACACAGTGTGAAAACCAAGAAGTGGAAGCAGTGAGAGGTGAAGCCAGCTGGGCTTCCGGGTAGGGTGGGGACTTGGAGAACTTTTCTGTCTAGCTAGAGGATTGTAAACACACCAATCGGCACTCTGTAAAAACGAACCAATCAGCATTCTGTGTCTAGCTAAAGGTTTGTAAATGCACCAATCAGCACTCTGTAAAAATGCACCAATCAGTGCTCTGTGTCTAGCTAAAGGTTTGTAAATGCACAATCAGCACTCTGTAAAAATGTACCAATAAGCACTCTGTAAAATGGACCAATCAGTGCTCTGTAAAATGGACCAATCAGCAGCATGTGGGAGGAGCCAAATAAGGGAATAAAAGCTGGCCACCCGAGGCAGCAGGGTCAACCCGCTGGGGTACCATTGCAGGCAGTGGAAGCTGTGTTCTTTTATCTTTCACAATAAATCTTGCTGCTGCTCTCTCTTTGGGTCCACACTACCTTTATGAGCTGTAACACTCAGTATGAAGGTCTGGGGCTTCACTCCTGAAGTGAGTGAGACCACGAACCCACCGGGAGGAACAAAACAACTCCAGACGCACCACTTTTAAGAGCTGTAACACTCACTGCGAAGGTTTGTGGCTTCACTCCTGAAGTCAACTGAGACCACAAATCCACCAGAAGGAAGAAACTCCGGACACATCTGAACCTCTGAAGGAACAAACTCCAGACACGCCATTTTTAAGAACTGTAACTAACACTCACTGAGAGGGTCCACGGCTTCATTGTTGAAGTCAGCGAGACCAAGAACCCACCGGAAGGAACCAATTCCGGACACAGTAGGACTGGTCCCTCTTCCTTGTTCCACCTAATCACACACTTATGCAATTTTTGCCTCCTAAACTTGCAACTTTGGAGTGGGTGGGTTTGAGAGTCCTAGTGTCTCAAGGAGA
This sequence comes from Pongo pygmaeus, assembly GCF_028885625.2. Lineage (NCBI taxonomy): Eukaryota > Metazoa > Chordata > Mammalia > Primates > Hominidae > Pongo > Pongo pygmaeus. The sequence goes on from NC_072393.2 coordinate 57,840,923, forward strand.
AACACTTCCACTGAAGGACCCAGTTATGGTTTCAAGCGGAAGCAGAGGCTGCCTCTTGGCCATTTTGGGCAAGTCATGATGCTAAACCATCAGGCAGAGAAGGAGGTACCTTTACTAAGCTAGTAAAGGTACCAATTGATCCAATTATTAGGAGAAAAATATGTTGTTGCTATACAGTGCAATCAAGGAGAATTACGAATGGAAACGAGACTATTCAGTGGGGAGGCTTTTTATACTCTATGTCCAGAATAATGGTCAATGGATAACTGCAGCAATGCAATAAAGAGGAAGCATTAATGACTTGGATCCTTTGGGTCACTCTACCAGGTAAAAAATTCCAAGGAAACAAAGTGCTAGAAGAAGGTAAGAGAGACACAAAATGGTTATCAATTTAGGCTTTATGACCAGCTATAGAAGCAGGAACTGCAGCTATTATGTTTTATGGTAACTAATTGTTTCTTTCCCACCTCAATTTCACCCTGATATCTTACATGAAGAGCACTTTTCATGGCTGTTGTTATAATTTCAGTTTCAGAAGTATAGCAGGAGTGACTTCCCTCTGCAGTAATAGTAGAACTAATAGTGGGCATCTGTGTGTTAAGGATGTGAGCTTGTTTATCCAAACAAAAGAACATAATGGGTGCTCAGTGACAACAGGGATGACCTGTGCCTCTTCAGATCCATCATTCACTTGTCTCTGCTCATTTCTGTGCACTGAGAGGCTGACCTCTCAGGACCGCATCATCAGCTTCCCCTTGCCAGTGGGAGGCACTGTCCGGAGATTGAAGGGTGGGAGGAAAGAAGTCAGGGTTTTTATTCCTCCTGTTCTCTCCCCACAGTTCTGGCAGTGGCTGCATTCCTCTGTGCTACAAGTCCTATAAGGCAGCCCATGCTCCAAGGCTACTGCCCTTGCCCCATCAGGTCTAGGCTGGTACCCATTTCCCACTGCTGCTTGTCCTTGGATGCTGCACCATCTCTTTTTGGACCTCTTAATCCTGCCTACATCTCTATTTAGTCCCTTCATTGGCCTATGTTTATTATTTATTTATTCATTTATTTATTTATTTTGAGACGGAGTCTTGCTCTGTCACCCAGGCTGGAGTGCAGTGACGTGATCTCGACTCACTGCAACCTCTATCTCTCGGGTTCAAGCAATTCTCCTGCCTCAGCCTCCTGAGTAGCTGGGACTACAGGCGTAAGCCACCACTCCTGGCTACTTTTTGTATTTTTAGTAGAGACAGAGTTTCACCATGTTGGCCAGGCTGGTCTGGAACTCCTGATCTCAAGTGATCCGCCTGCCTTGGCCTCCCAAAGTGCTAGGATTACAGACGTGAGCCACCGTGTCCGGCCAAGTCTATGTTTAATTAAGGTATTGAATGAGCCATCAGCTTCCTATTTGAATCCTGATAGATACATCCGTTTATTTACCACCTGCTTCCTCCTCGTACCTCAGACCTTCTACCTGGGATCATTTTCATTCTATCATCAAAGTACCACCTGTGAAGGAGGGTTTCAGTTTGCTTTTACTATATGCCATAGTACCAGTTTGGTGCCACTTTTACTTTTGTTCCTCTCATCTCAGGAAACTGTTGAAAACTACAGCTCATATTTATAATCAGAATAAGCCTATGCTCATCAGTCAAAAGCAGATTTGAATGCTCTGCTTACTTCTTGGAGTTCTCACTTTCTAAATTTTAGCTAGGAAATTCCTCACTAGATTGTCTTTCCATTATTTTATAAAAATTGTTTTGAGTATTTTATCCGCCACTTCTAATGACTTTCAGCAGAGGATTTGATCCATATAGCCTGGACTGCCATTCTCAAAAATGAGAAAGTTCTGCCCTCTCTTATGTTTTTTTGTTTTCCCCTAAGATTTTTGCATTTGCTTGCTATTTCACGTAGGCTGTTGGGAAGAATCTCTCCTTAAATCTTGGATGAGAAATATGACAATAGAGAAAGACAATTCACTTTCAAGATATTAAAATACTATTAATATAACAGAAAAACAAAAGAAGTATTAATATTAGCCATCTATTGTTACCTAGGGAATTATTCCAAAACTGAGCATCTTAATACACACTATCTTACAGTTTCTGTGGTCAGGAATCTGAGCACAGCTTAGCTTGGTCCTTGGCTTACGGTTTCTCACTAGGTTGAAATCAAGATGTTGACTCAGGGTCTTCATCCTCATCTTAAGGCTCTACTGGGGAATGACCCACTTCCAAGTTTATTCATTGGCTTTTGGCAACATGCAGTTCCTCACAGGGTATTGGAATGAGAGCCTCAGTTCCTTTCTAGCTGTTGGCAGGGGCGTCCCTCAGTTCCTTACCTCATGAGTCTCTCAAAAATGGCAGCTCACAATATAGCCACTTACTTTATTAATACATGAAAATCAGAAAGGCAATATAGTTTGCTAGCAAGACAGAAGTCACACAGTTTTTTGTAATCTAATATTGGAAATGACATTCCATCACTTTTGCCATATACCATTAGTTATAAGTAAGTCACTAAGTTCAGCCCATACTTTTGGGGAGGAGGTTACACAAAGACATGAATATCAGGAAGTGGAGATCATTGGGAGATATTTTAGAAGGCTGACAACCCCACAAAAATAATTTCTGAATTTCCATCTGTATCTCAGCATTCAATAGCTATGCACCTGTTTCAGCACATTGGCAGGAGCAAAACAATAGCAAAGTGTTTACGGCATGTATCATGTGTGAAATACGTCCACTCCCAAAGCACCTTCATTTGGCTATTTCTTCAGTAGGTTCATCAAATAAACCACTTTTTTTCAAGCAACTCTCAGTTATCAGTATGTCCTGCTGGGTGGGTATTGTCATCTGTAGAGTACAGTATTGACTTTTTGTTTAAGTATTGCTTTGAACATGGAAGAGCTGCTTTGTCATCCTGTTTAAAAACCTCATAGGAATGCAATTCCAAGGTCTCTTGTATGTCATGAGTTTGATTTTGACTGAAGAATAATGAAAGTGTGGCCCAACCATCTTTCTGCTTAGGGACATTAATTCTATTACCTGATACTGAGCTCTAATTATTCCTGGATACACAATTAAAGGTGTGAAGAAATAATAATATACTTCTAATTTCTAATTCACTCATAGCCTTTGCCATTTTTGTTCCATTATCAACAACTGACTTTTTTCATATGACATACATTCCATAAAGTATATGCACTATGTTGTTAACTACATGTAAGACCAAGAAATATCTCCACCACCGAGTAGAAATATAGTGAAATTCATCATAAATCAGGAAGAAAACACCTGATTGTTTCTGTATGTCCAAATGTTCAATCTATAAGATACAGAATTAGTACATAAAATAATTTTGTGCACAGCTTAATATAATTTGGAATAACTTTTCAAAACATGTTTTCTAGAAAGAATTTTAAGAATCATAATTTTAGCAAATTTTGAAAATCCTTCATCTTCTACTTCAAAAAATGGTTGGCAGTGTTGTGCAATCAATTTTACAGCTTTAAGATTTTAGCTTCACTAACTCAAAACTATAAAGAATTTTTTTAAAGTATGTTTATAAAATCTGTTGTTTTGAAGTTTGATTAGTGAGAACAAAATGTGTTTGGGGAATCTGATTTCCAACACTTTTCTATTTTTTTTCATGCTCTTTGCACCCATTATGATGTCTGGATCAAAGACGATTTAGCACAGAAGTTGTTACACATGATTTTAGAGAGTTTCATTTCTACTTCAAGAAATTTAAGTAAGCAAAATTGCCAATCTTTTTGAAATTCATCCTCACAAATGTGAACAATTTTCAGATAACACTTTTTCTAAAAAGATACACAGCCTAAATGTAAATAACTAAAAAACATCAAATACAGTCATCAAAGATTATTTTCGTTAATAATATGAATGGTAGAATACCAAAAAATTCTACAAGGGAGGCTGCCTGTCACAAAAATGATCTCTGGATTTCCATGGAATCTAATCTTTGCTGTTCTGACTCATGTTATTATTGATATTTTTACAATCACTTGCCAGTTCCAAGAGGAGACAATATTCTTTCTAATGGCATTTAACTAAAGCACTCTTAATCTTCATACCAACACTCAGTCTATTTCCCGAGTTGTATAATTATGCGGAAGTTCTCAGTAATTCTTTTTGGACCTGAAAGGCATGGTGTAATGGATAGAGTGCCCCCAGGACTGAACCACTGGTTCATCCCAGCTGCTGTGAGTGTTGATTGCTGACAGCTGGCAGCACTCCCTTGTAAGGATTGCCTCAGAGCAAGGGAGCTGCCTCACCCAGTCACAGACCCTTCCTGGGTCAGCTCACATCCAACGACTGCTCTGTTAAATCAGCGGTGTTTATGCTGGAGGCCATGAGCCTGTTTATGCTGGAGGCCATGAGCCTGAGGTTTTCTCCATACTTTGAGTTCCTACCTAATAAATAGCAACCTAACTCAGTATGTAAACAAACCGAAATGTAACTTAGTAGTATACTTTTTGTAACAAATGGCAAGGTTCCAGCCAATCACAAACAGCCAAGCTTCAACCAATCACAGGCAGCTAACTGATCATATCCGTGCCCAAATAAGGCAAATGCCTAGCTGTAGCCAACCAGATGATTTCTCTACTTTGCTTCTGTGTTCAGCTTATACAAGCTCACTGCTCTTCTGAGTGTTGCCCTACTCATGAATTGTTGTCTACTCAAATAAACTGTGTTCAATTCAATTTGTCTGAAGTTTTTCTTTTAATAGGTCAGTGAGTGGTATAAAGGCCCAGTCCCCTTTCCCTGATTCAGGACATCTCTGTGGAGCCATCTAGCTATAGAGTTTCCTGTAGGATTGGCTGGGGCTTCTGTTATGACTGCATAGTAGTTCACCTTCTCCCACTGCCTAATGCTACTTCCTTCACTCCCCTACAAGTGTGAATCCTGAGAGCAGGAAATTAATAGGGGTGTTCTCAGGATTCACACTTGTAGGGGAGCTCTAACCTCTGCTTCAGAGTCGGTTTCCTGAAGAATCATCTGTAACTTAAAGGCTTTCACAATCACCATTATTTATTTCAGCCTCTTACTCCTGTAATTATATAATTACACACACATTTATACTTTGATAAAAATTTAACTTTGAACACACACACGATTTTCACTCCAAGCTACATTAGAATGCTTAAATTTGAAAGTGACTATTAAGATTTTAAAGTTAGGAACATGATTTGTTCATATTTCTAATGTTATTGCGCTAGTTAGATAGGCTGGTAACCCAATCTATCATGTATTCATCATGACCACACAAGTTCAGGGATGCCAGAAATGAACTTCAAATTGGCACTCAATGGTTCCACCTCCAAAAGACTGAGGTGAGATCAAAGTCAAATAGAAAAAATTAAACAAATACTGAGGCTGAAGCTGAATCTTAATGCAACCCAACTATGTGCCTGTTTGTGTGTGTATGTATGTTTACTTAAGCATGAAGTAAAGAATGACAAGACACACAGATAAACATGGATACTATATTGTTTTTCTAGGGCTGTTGTAATAAAGTATTATAAACTGAGCAGCTTAAAACAACAGAAATTGTCCAGGCGTGGTGTATCATGCCTGTAATCCCAGCACCTTGGGAGACTGAGGGCGGGCAGATCACTTGAGGTCAGGCGTTTGAGACCAGCCTAGCCGACATGGTAAGATCCTGTCTCTACTAAAAATACAAAAATTAGCCAGGTGTGGTGGCAGGTGACTGTAGTCCCAGCTACTTGGGAGGCTGAGGCAGGAGAATCGCTTGAGCCCAGGAGATGGAGACTGCAGTGAGCCAAGATCATGCCACTGCACTCCAGCCTGGGTGACAGAGGGAGACTCCATCTCAAAACAAACAAACAAGCAAAAACAGAAATGTATTCTCTCACAGATGTGGAGGCTAGAAGTTGGAAATGAAGGTATCAGCAGGACCAGCTTCCTCTGTAGGCCCCTTGGTTTCTTGTTCTAGCTTCTGGTGGTTGCCAGTCATCCTTGGTGTTTTTTGGCTTGTAGATGCAGCACTTGAATCTCTCTGCCTCCATCATCACATGGCCTTCTTCCCAAGTATTTTCTCTGCATCTTCAAATATCTCTCTCCTTATCAGATTACCAGTCATTGGATTTAGGGCCCACTCTAATCCAGTATGCCTTCATTTTAACTTGATTACATCTGTAAAAGCTCTCAAAGAAGGTCACATTCACAGGTACAGGGGATTCAAACTTTAACATATATATTTGGTGGGGTGGGGACACAATTTAACTCACAACAGGTATGACATATAACTTTGGGAGGAGAAGCACCTGGTGAATGGGTAGGAAGGGAGGGGTCAATCAAGGTAACCAAAGAAAAAAATAAATGAGGATGGGAAAGAATATAGTAAAAATATCTTCATAAGAATAAATTGCCCTGTTAATATAAAATTATGTGCATGTGTATGAATAAATTAGAATAAAGAGCTAGCTCTGTATTAATTTGTAGGCATAACATTCGATTATTCTTTTATATGGCTTATTGTGTGCCAGGCACTGTTTTAAGCACTTTCCATACATTAACTCCTTTAATCCTTATGTCTCAACCCATGATACAGGTACTATTATTATTACACCCATTTTACTGATGATGAAACTGAGACATAGAGAGACATAACTAGTAAAATGGCTGAGCCAGGATTCAAACCTGGGCCATCAGGCTTCAGAATCTGTGCTTTTAATCACCTTGGTACATATAGTATGACTCTGTTCTTCAGAAACTAAAACAATATATGTGTGTACAAATGCATATGTATACATTTATATTTTAGAAGACATAAAATAAAGTATCGAGATCAAAAATAAAATCTTGGATTCTAACCAGCTCTGTCAGGGCTCACAGACGAATGAATGATATTCTGGTTGGCCTATTTTGTGTCATATACCCAGATGCCCAGACTAGGTTTTTTTGGGGGGAGAAGGAGGGGCATTAGTGCTTGGACATTCTTGTCAGAGTCATGTGGAGTGGGTTACTTAAAGGAAAGAGATGATCTATTACCAGAGGTAGGAGGAGATAGCAGCTGATGGACTTGCAAAAACTATAACTAGTCCTGTCTCCTTGAACCTCAGTGTAACCTTCCCTACCTTTTTCTTAGATGTAAACAGCAGAGCAGCTGAAGGTCCTTCACTCATCAAACAAAAACAAGGTATGGCCCAAGGTGAAGAGAAAGGCTATAGGGAAACCCTCCCCAAAACATCACACCCATTTTCCCATGCCCTTTGTTCAGAAAATAATTAATTGTGGAAATGAGATCTGTTGCCTCCCCACTTCCCCCGGCCCAGACCCGACAAAAATGGGGACCCTGTCTCTACTTCCTACAAGTCTACCAGGGGCAAGTTACCATTTGGGGTTATTTAATAGTGTAATAGGAGAATCTGCTGCTTTTAGTTCAGGGGTGTCCAATCTTTCAGCTTCCCTAGGCCAAATTGGAAGAATTGTCTTGGGCTGCACATAAAATACATTAACACTAATGATAGCTGATGAGCTTTAAAAAAATTGCAAAAGAAAAAAAAACCTCAATGTTTTAAGAAAGTTTATGAATGTGTGTTGGGCCACATTCAAAGCCATCCTGGGCCACATGAGGCCCATGGGCTGTGGGTTGGACAAGCTTGATTTAGATCATCTCGTGATTTTAGGCTCTGCCAGTGTGGGGATTATCCCACCTGTAGGGATTATGTGGTGCTCTAGGATTATCTTGGGTTTGGGGTTGATCCCCCCACATGGAAGGATTGTTTGGTGGTGCTATCGGATTATCTTGGTTTTAGGGTTGATCCCTCACATGGAAGGATTCTCTGCTACTTTGATGTTCCTCATGACCCAGTGCCGCCTGTTCTATAGTATCAACGTGTAAGTCCTTGACTCAGACCTAATTCAAGGTAGGTTAAGGTGTCTTCCTGTCTACCAGTTCCTGTTTCAGGAACTTGGGATGACCTTGTGAAGGGTAGGAAGTTTCTATTTTCCTTTGAAGTGCTGTTCCAAGAGGTAATAATAGTGGAACTTGAGTTTCAGCAGTTGATGAGAATGGTGGCCCCTGTGTCTAAGAAGTATGAGAATTACAATATTGGGTAGCAGAGACTGATAAGGATGGTGACATAGGTTGAGCATCCCTTATCCAAAATACTTGAGACAGAAAGTGTTTCAGGTTTGATTTTTTTATTTTGTATTTTGGACTATTTTCATATATATAAAATCAGATATTTGGGGATGAGACCCAAGTCCAAACACAAAATTCATTTGTTTTCATTTCATTTATATATGCCTTCTACGCATAGCCTGAAGATAATTTTATACAATATCTTTGTGCATGAAACAAGGTTTTTTGTTTGTTTGTTTTAAGACAGGGTCTCACTCTATCAACCAGGCTGGAGTGCAGTGGCACCGTCACAGCTCACTGCAGCCTCAACTTCCTGGGCTCAAGCAATCCTCCCACCTCAACCTCCCTAGTAGCTGGGAGAAGAGGCATGCATCACCATGCCCTGCTAAGTTTTAAATTTTTTATTGTAGAGATGGGAATCCCACTATGTTGCCCAGGCTGGTCTCAAATTCCTGGACTCAAGTGATCCTCCTGCCTTAGCCTCCCAAAGGGCTGGATTACAGACATAAGCCACTGTGCCCAGCCCTGTGAAACAAAGTTTTGACTGTAATCTATCACATGAGATCAAGTGATGGAATGAAATTTTTCACTTCTGGCGTCATGTCAGTGCTCAAAAAGTTTTTGATTCAGATTCAAGATTTTTGGATTAGGGATGCACAACCTGTACTTGTGTGCCAATGTCTGATGGGAATGGTGGCCCCCTGTCTCAGGGAGTGAAGGGAATGATGGATCCTGAGTTCTGGATATTTGTAGGAATTGCAGTAGCTGAGTCTTATGTGCTGAGAGATTTGGAGCCCTGTATTTCAGAGAATGAAGGAACCAGTGGTCTCTGTGACTTGCTAACTGATGAGAACAGAACAGAGGCCTTATGTTTCAGAAACTAATGGGAATTATGGTCACTGTTCCTGGGGGCTTAAGCAAGTCCCAGCCTAATCCACAAGCCATTTGTTATTCACTCATCTCTTCATTCATTCACTTAGCAAACATTTTCCTGAGCCCCTTTTCTGAGCCATGCCTGGGTGGAGTGATATTGAGGACACAGAGATGACTCAGACCCAGACCATGCCCTCAGTAAGTTCCCAAAGACAGACCCAGACGTAGAAAATCACAACACAACAGGATCAGGGCCAGGACAAGGACTGTGATGTGGTGCCTGTCCTGATCTGTCTACAGGGCATCCAAGGTGAATGTAGAATGACAGTAACTCCAGATTGTAAGTGAAAGTGAGGGGTCTGACAAAGGGTCCTTCTTAATCATACATGAATTTGTGTGCATGACAAGTTTAAATGTACCCAGTGTCAATCCTTAGAAATAGCAAATTTTCCTAGAGCCAGCCCACCCCAAAGAAGGAGCCAGAGAGGCCTGGGTTTGAATCTCTAGCTCTATCACATACTTTGTGAGCTTGGGCAACTCCCTATTCAGAACCGCATCCTATTCAGTATTCCATCCTTACAATTGGGATAATAATAGTTTCTAATAATAAGGTTTCTGTGTAATCAATGATACAATGTATAACAAATACTCATTCCAGGAACTGGCTCCAAGTAGTCGTTCAATAAAGGGTATCTGTTGTCATTATTATTATCCCATTGTTAGTAATTATCAACAAATTTTAAAGGATCTAGAAGTAAGCATTTATCGAATATCTGGGTTTAGAGGCTTAAAAGCATTGGACAAAATCACTTTAAAAATCAGCAAATTTGGGCCAGGTGTGGTGGCTCAGCCAAGGTGAGAGGATCACTTGAGGTCAGAAGTTCAAGACCAGTCCAGCAAACGTGGCAAAACCCCATCTCTACAAAGTATACAAAAATTAACCGGGCCTGGTGGCGCATGCCTGTAGTTCCAGCCACGTGGGAGGCTGAGGTGGGAGAATGGCTTGAACCTGGGAGGCAGAGGTTGCAGTGATCTGAGATAATGCCACTGCACTCCAGCCTGGGCAATCCACCTCAAAAATAAATAAATAAATAAATAAATAAATAAATCAGTAAATCTGAATATGCATAGGCATTAGTTTCTTGACATAAAAAAACCTCCCAATCTCCCAATTAACTGAATACACTAGGAATAAATCGATGAATACAATGGAATATTATATCGCCATTAAAATGAATGAGGAGGTTCTATACACCTAGATATGGGAGGATCTTTGGATATCATGTAAAAAAAAAAAAACAAGGTGCAGAATAATGTGATCCTATCAGGGGACAGAAAAGAGGAGGGTGGTATATATGTGCATAGAACGTATAAAATTCCTCTGGAAAGATACATAAGAAATTAGTGAATATATGCTCTCCCCAGAGAGAACTGGGTGGCTGGAGGATAGGAAGGGAGGGAGATGCACTGTTGAAAGCCCAGCACCATGCATCCTGAACGTTTTCCCTAAAACGTTTCCCTAAAACGTTTCCCTGAACGTTCTCCCTGGCTCTTAACGTCCACTAAGTTCTCAGATGCCCACAGCATCTCTCTTCTCTACCCTCTTCTTCCTCCTGGTTCCCCATTGAAAACAACTCCTGCCCCATCCGTTCCTGGGCCAGACTCGGGGAGTTGTAGCTTTCCTACCTGTTTCCCGCCCACAGGTTCCTGTTCTCTGCCCCCAGTGCCCAGCAGTCTCCAGCCATCTCCAGCTCCTCACATTCCTGCCCCACCCCTTCCTCTCCCCAGGTCCTAGCCCGCAAACTGCAGGGAGGGGGCCTCCTCCCCAGCCTCCACCAGTCTCTCTCTCCAGTGCACACAGCCTCAGCGGGGTCTGACATTCAGCTATAACCGTGTCCCCGCCCCTTGCTCACAGCCTTCCAGGGCTCCCTGTCACCCTCAGAAGGCTAAGTTCCCAGCCTGGCCTGAAACTCCCTAAGAATCACCCCGCCCGCTCGCCCCAGCCTCATCTCCTGTGCTCCTTGGCTCCTGGCTTCGGAGGCTCCAGTCAGACTTAAGGGCTTTGTTGTCCTCCCAGCACCTCCTTGGTTTCCTGCCTTGGGCCTTCGCTTCAGCTGTGCCCTCTGCCTGGAAGGGCCTTAGTGGAGGTCATGCCACAACCACGCCTTCTCTGGAGGTCCTCTCTGCCGTCTCCAGCTGCCAGGATTCCTCCCGCCCTGGGCTCTCACAGCCTCTGGCCTCTCCCTGTGTCATACCCAGATCACCAGGGATTGGGACTGTCTGCGGCTGGCTCTGTCTCTTCCATTACACTGTGAGCTCCATCTGCAAGGGCAGATTCGGGTCTGATTCACCTTTGAGTCCCCAGTGGGTGGGGGTGGGGGGGTGGAGATACCAAAGCTGGTGGGGGCGAAGCTGGGAGAGCAGGAAGGGGGAGAGAGAGACGGGCAGACCCTGACTGGTTCGGGGAGAGAAGGGAGGAGAAAGCGAGAGAGAGGAAGAACAGAGACACAGAGACAGGGAGGGAGGGAGAGAAACAGAGAAAAGGGAAGAATAAATGGGAGACACAGAAGCCCCACAGGCAGAGAAAGAGGATGGAGATAGGGAGAGGGCGAAAGGAAGGACAGATGTGCAGAGACAGAAGGGAGGACAGACGGAAAGAGACACAGAGAGGCAGCAAAAGCAACCAAGAATGACAGGAGCAGAGAGGAGGAGGGAAAGAGGGAGAGAGAGAGAGACAGAGAGAAAGAGAGAGAAGGGAGGGAGGGAGAGAGGGAGAGAGGGAGCGAGAGAGCGAGAGAGCACGCACAGAGCGAGGAGGAGGCGCAGGAGAGAAGAGGGAGGGAGGCCAGCGAGGGACAGGACAGGGCGGAGAGGCGGAGGGGAGCTAGGGAAAGCCGGGGAGGAGCGAGACTGGCCGAGGGAGGAGGGCGGGCGAGGCGGGAGCGCCGGCCGCCGCCGCCTCCCGGCCTCTTTTGTCCCTTCCCTCCTCTGCGTCAGGCTCCCCTGGCCCGGCCTCCCCCTCCCGCTCCCTCCTCCTCCCCGGGGCTGGATGGAATTTTTTCCCCTGGACCTGGGCCAGCTCCGGGGCAGGGGGGAAGCCAGGCCGGACTGGGCTGGGCGGTGGGGAGGGGCCGGGGCGGGGGGCCCCCTGGGGAGGGGGCTGGTCCGACGGCCGCGCCGCCGGCGGGGTCCGGGGAGGGGGAGCCCCGGGCCGCAGAGCCGGGGAGGAGGCGACGGCCGCAGGGAGTCGGGGAGAAGGGAAGGAGGATGGCGGGGACGGCGGGAGGAAGGGGAGAGGCCGCCGTGCGGCGAAGGCGGGGAGAGGATGGAGAGCGTTCGGCGGCGGTGGGGCCCGGCCTGCGGGCCCGGGGCGGCGGAGGAGACCCCTTCCCTGCGACGCGGGAGCCGCGGGAGCCGTGAGTCTGCGGAAAGGGAGGGTGGGGGGCTGGGGCCCGGACTCCTGGGTCCCTGAGGGAGGAGCACCCGGGGGCCTGGATTTCTGGGTTCTTGGAGGAGGAGTTGGGGGTGGGGGGGGTGGGGGGGCTGGGAACCCGGACTCCTGAATCCTTGAAGGAGGGGGCTGGGACCTGGATCCCGGGGTCCAGAAGCTGGAGAAGGCTGGGGACACTTCCTGGATTCAAGAGGGAGGACAGAGATGGGGGCTGGGGCTGGTAGGATCGTGGCTGGAGGAGACTAGGGGCGAGCTGCCCGAGCCCTCGGGGGAGGTGGAGGAAGACTGGCTTTGGAGTGCCTGCGGCAGCGGAAGGGTTAACGTCTGGCTGGAGGGGAGGGGGAGGGGCAGGGATGGGGCTGCGGGGCTTTGCGGGGTCAAGGGTGAGCCGTGCCAGTGGGAGGGGGCCGAGGAGGAGGGGGAGGTTGTCTGGGCTGCCAGACAGGCCAGGGTCAGCGGCGGGGGCAGGAGATGTCTGGAGGAGGAGAGGCCCAGCATCCATGCTCCCTCGGGGACCCGGGATTCCAGGTCCCAGCCCCCTCCTCCCTCAGATCTGGGAGTACACCACCCAGTCCCCCACCCATTCCAAAATCCGAGCGCCCAGCCCCCTTTTTTCCAGGATCCAGGAGTCTGAGCCCCCAGTCTGTTCCTCTCAGACCAGGGAATCCACACTCCAGCCCCTAACCCCTTCAAAACCCCAGAGTTCAGAACCTCAGCCCCTCTTCCCAAGGAGCGCGGCCCCCAACCCTCTGTTCCTCTAGAACCCAAGCGTCCAGGCTCCGGCATCTTTCTCCCTTTGAAGCCTGCAGTTCTGGGGATCCCCAGGCCCCTCCTCCTCCGGAACCCAGGAGTCCCCACCTCCTCTTTAGCCCCAGCTGGAGTCCAGCCCTCCAGGGGTTAAGGGGGCGGGACCAGCTGGTTGCCATGGTGCCAGACTGTTTGGGTCTGCTCTCTGACCCTTGGGGGCTCCCCAGGGTCCGCAGAGAGGAGGAGGGGGACCTAGGCCTGGGGGAAGTCCAGAGCCTACCCCTTCCCCAAAGCCGGCCTATGGGCCCAGGGAGTTCGCGTTTCCACCAACGCCTTGTCCAGTGACCTTGAACAAGTCCTGACCCTTCTCTCTCCGCCTCAGTTTCCCCAAGGAGACACTGGTTGGCGGGTGGGGGAGATGCTTAGGTCCCGGGAATCTTTGAGATTCTCGGCTTCCCCTCTCCCCTCACCCTCCTCCTCAGGCCCCAGGCAGCCCCGGGGCATGCTGGGAACCCAGGCCTGGGCTCCGGGCCAGGTTGGTGTTGGGGGGGGTGGGGGCGGGGGCAGCCTCCTCCCTTCCCCTTCCTCCCCACCTTGGCCTGACTCTCGCCCCCGCCTGAGGGTCTGGGAGGTTGGGAAGGAGGGAAGGGGGAAGAGAGCTGGGACCGTAGACCCGTCTCCGGCCCCCGCCTCCCCCTTTCCTTCTCCGCCCCTTTCCCGCCTCTCCTCCCCCTCCTCAGCAGGTCGCTACCCCAGCCCTGGGCCCCTTCTCAAACCACCCCCACCCCACCCCCAGCTCCAGACCTGGCTGGAGCTGCGAGGGGGAGGGAGAGAGGGAAGGAGAAAAGAGAGAGAGAGAAGGGAGGGAGACCCAAAGAGAGAAGGGGGAGGGGAGGAGAGAGAGAGACCTAAGAGGGAGGGAAGGAGAGAGAGAGGGAGAGAAAGGGAAAGAGACAGAGACAGAGAGAGCAGGAGACAGAGCTGAGGGATGGAGAGAGGGAAGGGGCGGAGGGAGAGGAAGTGAGGAAAGACATCCGAAAAAAGGGGGTGGAGAAGGGTGAGAAAGAGACTGAGAGAGGGCCAGAGAGAATGAGAGAGACAAAGAGGGGGAAGGGGGAGAAGGGGAGGATGAAAGACAGAAGGTAGAGGAAAAGAAGGAGAAAGAGGGGGAGAGAGGGAAGGAAACAGGAGCAGGCAGAGGAGAGAGGCGATGGGGAGAGAGAGAAGCCAGCGCAGAGCCACGGAGGGATGTCCTGATGCAGGAGGAGGCTGGGAACCAGGGAAGGTGGAAAGAAAGAGGGAGAGAGAGAAAAAGGCAGGGCCAGAGAGAACTGGACTGCGAGAAAGGAACGGGAAAGTGCGCCTGGAGAAGGGGCAGCGAGAACCAGACAGTCCAGGAGGAGGGGCTGGGCACGGGAGAGACCCCAGCTGGAGGGGCTCTGAGCCCAGGGCTGGGGAGGGTGGGTGCTGGGTCCCGGGGTCCAGAAGCTGGTGAAGGCTGGGGACACCTCCTGGATTCAAGAGGGAGGACAGAGATGGGGGCTGGGCCGACTTTGGGAGCCTCTTCCCCTCTCTGAGGCTCAGCCCCCTCACCTGCCAAATGGGGATGCTGAGGGCACCTCGCTGTCTGGACTGGGAAGTGTCAGAGAGAGGACTGGTGCTCAGGGCCTGGCATGGGGTCAGCGCTGGGGGATTGTGGCTGTCATAGTTGTAAATGACCCAAAGAAGGGAGGAGAGAGGAAAGAAGGCACCTAGGGAGGCTTTGATGGTTGACTAGCCCCTGGCCTCCTTAGCCCTGGGCATGGAGTCTCTGCAGACTGACAGGAGGGTAGGTAGGAAGCAGGTGTGCCCAAAGGGCCAAATTACAAGACAAATGAGGTTCCCTCCCAGCCGGCACCCAGGAAGCCAGGTTTTCTATCGGGCCATGCCTTCTCCAGGAGGCCTGCCTGGCGGGAGGGAGGAGGGGCTGGGGGCGGGGACTCCTGGGTCTCTGGGGAGAAGGGGGCTTTGGATCTGGACTCCTGAGTCTGAGGGAGGAAGGGGCTGAGTCCTTGGATTCTAGGAACATTTGGGGAGAAAAGGGCCAGGGGCCTGGATTCCTGGGTCTCTGGTGAGGAAGGGCCTAGACTTCTGGGTTCTTTAGGGAGGAGGGGGATGAGGGCCTTGACTCCAGAGTCCCTGATGAGGAAGGGGCTGAGGGCCTGGACTCCTGGGTTCCTTGGGGAGGAGGGGCCGGGGGCCCGGACTCCTGGGTCCTGGCACCCACCCGTAGAACCGACCTTGCGGGGCCTTCGCCGCACACAAGCTCGTGTCTGTGGGTCCGTGTCGGGGGCTCACCATCGCGGCTGGGGCCTCCCCGGCCCTCCCCCCCATCCCTGGTCCTCCTGGTCCCTGTCTGTCTGTCTGTCGGGTCTGTCCACCTGCCGCGCCCCCCGGGCTGAGGTAGGAGGTTGTATAGTTGAGGAGGACACCCAAGGAGATCACTATACGGCCTCCTAGCTTTCCCCAGGCTGCGCCCTGCACGGGACGGGGCCCGGCGGGGACCCCCAGCCCCACTCGGGGACCCTTAGCCCCACTGGGCTGCCCCAGGGACCCTGGGAGGAGGAGCCGGGCTCTTTTCTGTCCTTGTCCCTGCATCCTCTCCTTCCCCTGAGATCTGTTTTCCTTCCCTGTCTGTCTCTCCGTCTCTGCTGTGTGTCTGTGGCTTGTGCGTCTCTTTCACAGTGGATCCTCTGACTCCCTCTTATTCTGGCTTTCTAGGTCTCTGCCCCTCCCGATATCTCTCTGTGTCTCTATTTCTGTCGTTTTTGGTCTTTCTGTCTCTGGCTCTCAGAATGTCTCTGTACCCATCTCCATCTCTGACCTCCACCCCAGGGCCTACCGGGCCACCGCACACCATGTTGCCAGTCTCTAGGTCCCTGAGACCCTTTAACCTGTGAGGACATCCAGGGTCACAGGTGAGGTTCTTGGGAGCCTGGCGTCTGGCCCAACCACACACCTGGGGAATTGCTGGCCTGACCTCTGACCCCTGACTCCTCATACCCTTCCTCCAGAGCATGACATTTGACCACCAACTGAAACCTGACCTCTGACCCCAGACCACTGGCCCTTCCCCCACCCTATGGTGACTTCATAAAGGTTACTAGCTTCTCCCCTGGCCTTGAGACCCACACGATGGCCCTGCTGGCCCTGGCCAGTGCCGTCCCGTCTGCCCTGCTGGCCGTTGCTGTCTTCAGGGTGCCTGCCTGGGCCTGTCTCCTCTGCTTCACAACCTACTCTGAGCGCCTCCGCATCTGCCAGATGTTTGTTGGGATGCGGAGCCCCAAGCTTGAAGAGTGTGAGGAGGCCTTCACGGCCGCCTTCCAGGGCCTCTCTGACACCGAAATCAGTGAGGAGACCATCCACACTTCATCAGTGTCCTGGGGAAGGTGCAGAGGGAGGGCTGGAGAGGCCCAGAGGGTCAGGCTGAGGGACAGACAGAGAGAAACAGTCAGAGGAGAAAGGCTCAAAGACCATGAGAACAACAGAGACTTAGGGACAGAGAGACACAGACAGGGGAAGACAGCAGGGCAAAGACTCAGAGAGGGGAGGATGGAGAGTCAGAGAGGGGAGGATGGAGACTCAGAGGGGAGGATGGAGACTCGGGAGGATGGAGACTCAGAGAGGGGAAGATGGAGACTCGGGAGGATGGAGAGTCAGAGAGGGGAGGATGGAGACTCAGAGAGGGGAAGATGGAGACTCAGAGGGGAGGACGGAGACTCGGGAGGATGGAGACTCAGAGAGGGGAAGATGGAGACTCAGGGAAAGGGGAAGATGGAGACTCAGAGGGGAGGATGGAGACTTGGGAGGATGGAGACTCAGAGAGGGGAAAATGGAGACTCAGAGGGGAGGATGGAGACTCAGGGGAGGATGGAGACTCAGAGAGGAGAAGATGGAGACTCGGGAGGATGGTGAGTCAGAGAGGGGAGGATGCAGACTCGGGAGGATGGAGAGTCAGAGAGGGGAAGATGGAGACTCAGAGGGGAGGATGGAGACTCAGAGAGGGGAAGATGGAGACTCAGAGAAGGGAAGATGGAGACTCAGGGGAGGATGGAGACTTGGGAGGATGGAGACTCAGAGAGGGGAAGATGGAGACTCAGAGGGGAGGATGGAGACTCAGGGGAGGATGGAGACTCGGGAGGATGGTGAGTCAGAGAGGGGAGGATGGAGACTCAGAGAGGGGAAGATGGAGACTCAGGGGAGGATGGAGACTCGG
Organism: Pongo pygmaeus; assembly: GCF_028885625.2. Taxonomy (NCBI): domain Eukaryota; kingdom Metazoa; phylum Chordata; class Mammalia; order Primates; family Hominidae; genus Pongo; species Pongo pygmaeus. The sequence continues at coordinate 57,858,370 of NC_072393.2, forward strand.
GAGGATGGTGAGTCAGAGAGGGGAGGATGGAGACTCAGAGAGGAGAAGATGGAGACTCGGGAGGATGGTGAGTCAGAGAGGGGAGGATGGAGACTCAGAGGGGAAGATGGAGACTCAAGGGGAAGATGGAGACTCAGGAGGATGGAGAGTCAGGAGGATGGAGACTCATAGAGAGGGGAGGATGGAGAGTCAGGAGAGGATGGAGACTGGAGAGGGAATAGAGACCCAGTGAGGGGAGGATGGAGACTCAGAGGGGGGAAGACAGAGACTCAAAGAGGGTGGAAACCCAGAGAGGTGAGGATAGAGATGAGGCCGAGACTAGGGGAAGCAGGATAGCGACCGGTCGGGGGCAGAGACTCAGGGAGGATAGAGACTCACAGAGAGGTGAGGATAGAGACTTGGGAGGGACTCAGGAAGCATAGCGACTGTGGGGCAAAGAGTCAGAGAGGGGAGGATACAGACTTGGGAGGGCAGAGACTCAGAAACAGAATGTTCCCATTAGGGACATGGTGTTGCGGGGAGCTGCCTCCCCCAGCCCCTGCTCCCTCCCTTACCGCCAGACTATGATGAGAGAAGCCACCTGCATGACACCTTCACCCAGATGGCCCATGCCCTGCAGGAGCTGGCTGCTGCCCAGGGTGAGTGTGTGGGGATGAGGAGATGGGAGATGTGGACTTGGAGCCCCCAAGAGATGGGGATGTGGGAGGGCCCAGGGCAGAGGAAGGAGGCCCCCAGAGTTGGGCAGTGATCTGGGAGGGGAAAGCTGGGAAGCCATTGAGCTCAGCTACTTGTCCGAACGAAGGTTGAAGGCAGCTCTAAGAGCCGGGGGCTGAAGATGGTGAGAGGGAAGGGATGCTGCAGAAATTGCCTAGAGCTGGAAGTCCAGTTGGGGTCAGGTAGGCATAGGTTCTGCCATGGCTGCATGGCTCACACTCTTACTGGCTATGAAGTTCTGGGTGGATCACCGCCCCTCTCCTGGCCTCAACTTACCCATCTGTAAAGTGGGACAATCTTCTTGCCTCCTAGGATGGCTATGGAGCTCAGTGCAGGGGTTGGGGCTGCCTGATGAGCCTGATCTTAGGGAAGGCATCTTCCTCTAGGATAGAACACACACACACACTCGCACACAGACACACTCAGAGACACACACTCACACTCACACACACACAGATTTCTTATAAAGTGATTCCACATTTTTGAGGTGTGAGGCAATTAGAGGGCGGGAAAACAGGAACAGCAGAGTGGATCGCTCAGGTGACAGCAGTGAAAAGAGATGAGGTGTGACTGTCCTGGTGAGACAGGCACATGTGACAGCCTTGAGGTGTGTGGCTGTGCGAAGAGACCTCAGGGCTGGGGGCCATGCATGGCCAATGGGCAGCATGGGCAGTAATCATGCCTGATCACCATGGCCATGATCCCCACGAGGTGCCAGACCCTGGAACTGTGGAGGCTCGGAGTTGCAGGAGTTACAGAGCGCTGCGCTGTAGAATAAACCGGCTTCCTCTTAGGTCCAGGAGCTCAGGGCTTATTCCCACACCCATAGTCGCTCCTTTTGCTTCCTGCTTTGCCCTCCAAGCGTCTTGTCAACAATCCCAGAAGAGGGAAGGTTCCCATCCACCCAGGGGGCATCCAGGGCCAGCCTGGAGAAGGCCTCAGCTGTGGCTCCCCCCATCTCCACCCTAAAGGGAGACCTGAGGCCCTAAAGCTCTCCGTGGGGGGATGTGCAGGATTCCAAGAAATGCCCTTTCTCCCCACTTAGGCTGCCTTGTCACAGAAGCTTTTGAAAAGATCAGGAACCTTTGAATCTGGGAGTGGAAGCCTTCTGTGGGGCCGCATGGGGGACAAACTTGGAGGGGAGAGAGAAGAGGCTGGGTGAGGGTCCAGGCCAGAGTGGACGCCCAAGTGGGGGCTAGGGCTGTGAAGGTGGAGAAGAAGGTCCAGGGCCAGAGAGTTAGGTCTGCTGGGCTGTTTCAGGAAGCATAGAGAACAGCATCTGAGACAGGTCCTGCTCCATATGCCTGTTGGGCGGTGGGTCATCACTGAAATAAGGAGCCTGAGAGAAAGAGCCGGGGGCAGATGATAAGCTGGGTTAGAAGGCAGTGACTTTGAGGGGTCCCAGGGACGTTTAGGAGGCAACTAGATACCCAGGTGCAGAGTTCAGCAGAAAAGTCAGAGAGTTTTGAGTCTCTTTCCTCAGGGCACTGGGGAGCCGCAGCAGGAGTGTGAGCAGTGAAGAAGTAGGGGCAGCTCTGGGTGTAGAAAGAACCCTCTGGGGTCGTGTCAAAGATGGACCAGAGGGAGAGTCTGGAGGCCGGGAGAAGCTGGTGCAATACGTTCAATGATATTTACTGAATGTGCTGGGAACAACCCTGGTAACACAGCTGCGACCAAAACTGCAAACCACCTGTCCTCGGGTTGCTTATATTGGGGTGGAGTCTGGGGAGACAGACAATAAACATAATCGATAAAATATCTTAGTATCTTAGCATGTCAGTTGGTGATCCCTGCCGTGGAGGAAAACAGAGAAGGGGAAGAGAAAGGGGTGATAGTTTTTTTGTTTTTTTGAGATAGGGTCTCACTTTGTCACCCAGGCTGGATTGCAATGACGTGATTATAGCTCACTACAGCTTCAAACTCCTGGGCTCAAGCGATCTTCCTGCCTCAGCCTCCCAAGTAGCTGGGACTATAGGTGTGCGCCACCATCTTTGGCTGATTTTTTAAATAGTTTGTAACGATGGTGTCTTGCTATGTTGCATGGGTTGGTCTTGAACTCCTGGGCTCAAGTGATCTTCCCACCTCAGCCTCCCAAAGTGCTGGGATTACAGGCATGAACTACCGTGCCTGGCTGGGTGATAATTTTAAATAGGTTGGTCAGGGCAGGTGGAAATGACAGGGTCCAGTTGAGCAAAGACCTGAACAAGGTGACAGTGACAGTGACAGCCATGCAGATAATCTGGGGAAAGAGATTTTCAGGCCACAGGGAATAGCCAATGCAAGACCCAGGGGCCCGTGGAGCTGAAGTGAAGGTGAAATCAGAGAGATAGCAAGGGGCCACCTCCTGTAGATCCTCATAGACACGGGGTTCTCAAGCCCCAGCATACATCAGAATCCCCTGGGAGCTTATTTAAAATGCAGATTTCCGGGCTTCACTGCCTCTGATCAGGAGGTCCAAGGTAGGGGCCAGAAATGGACGTTTCTGTCAAGATCCCAGGCAATGCTGATGCTGCTGCTCCGGGAACACTCTTTGAGAATCACTGTCATAGGCCCTTGGAATGACTTTTGTTTTTTGCTCTTGAAATGGGGGAGCTATTGGAGGACTTTACACAGAGAGACAGGATCTGACCTAGGATTTGACAAGATCTCTCTAGCAGCTGTGTGGGGCCTGGACAAAGGCAGGAAGACTTCCAGTGAGAAGCCAGCCCGTGGTGGCTTGGACCAGTCACAGTGGTCCGGGGGGGCCCAGGTGAGGTCTGAGCAGAGTGGGGTGGGCATGAGGATTTGACCGTGTGCCAGGCCTGCCCATGTGAAAGGCTGTGTTTTCCATACACAGAGTCGTTCATATTAAGTATCTTCCTAAAGGATATCCTCTACCGGCCCTGTGAGGCTGGGTTTTATAGCCCCGCTTATCAGATGGGAACGCTGGGCTCTTCTAGACAAGAACAGTAGGCCCAGGATATATTTGGAGATAGACTGGACCAGATGTAGGTGGGTGAGGGCAACAGGAAGAATCAAGGATGACTTTTGTGTCTCCTCCAGAGGGAGGAGCAGGGAGATGGAGGAGCTGACGTAGGCTGACTGCCTCTTGGTGATCCCAGGTGATCTTATTTGTATATATGTATATATAAATCATGGAGTCGATGACCTGGTGCAGACTGGATGCAGTATTAGGTGTGGAGATTATGTATGCAATGATTAGGTGTGGAGGCTCTGGAGCCTGACCACCAGGGTCAAATGTAGCCATGTGACTTTGGACCACTTCTCTAATCTCCCCATGCCTCCGTTTCCCCATCTCAAACTTGGAGATGGCAATCCTAAGTTTGCCAGCCTTCTCTAACACTCACTACGTGCCAGGAGCCGTTCTACACACTTAGTGACACCATCTCATACAATCATTAAACGATGACATGAAAGAGTGGGGATGAGGATGCTTTCATGGTTGTATGGCGTCTCATCCTCCTGCTAATCCTGTGATACAGACACTGCTATCATTCTCATTTGATGAATGAGGAAACTGAGGATCAGGAAGGTGAAGTCACTTGGCCAAGGTCGCATGGGGAGGAGGGCTTGTGATTGATACTCAGATCTGAGACAGGTGTGCTCAAGATGGAAGCACCAGGACTCAGACCCAGATGATCTGAACCAGGGTCAGAGCTCCTGATGATATGCACCTCCTCTGGGGGAGACTTTACAACACCCACCCATGCCGCTTTATGGCCTGCTTGCTATAACCCAGGCCGCTTGGCCTGTTTGGAACATTTCACTCCACTTATACTCCCTTGGTGGGTTATAAGCCCACCTCGCCGCCATGGCTTACTTGGTATATCCCACGCTTACCCTGCTCATGAGTCATTTGATTTGGCCCATAAAAATTCTTTGGATGACTCCTCCAACATCCTGGCCTCTCATTTGTGCACCCCAGTCTGACCACATGCTCCTGATCATCTTGCCGTCTTGAGACCACACTCCTGCTCTGTGGCCAAGGAGAGACCACTGGGTCCTCATTTGGAACCCACTTCTCGGCATCAGTGCTTCCTCTCTCCAAGTGTATATCCAATGATCATTGTTTCAGGCACTCTCTTGCCAATATCCTCAGTTCCCTCCCTTTTTGTATGGCTTTAATCACAGAGGACGCTTTACCCTGTCCCTGCAATGGCTTAAGCCCGTAGGAAGTTTATTTCTCCTATATAAAGTAAGTCCTGAGGTAGGCACTTAAGGCTAGTATGGCACCTCCATTTCTTGGGGATCCAAGCTCCTTCAAGACTTAATATCCCAGGGAGTAGCCCTTGTCCTCACGGTCCTGTGTGGCTGCTAGAGCTCCAACCATCAAAACAAATTTTCAGGTAGCAGGATACAAATTTTCAGGCAGCAGGATGGATGAGGGGAACAATAAGATGGCACCACCTTCTCTCTGTTTTTTAGAGACAGGGTCTTGCTCTATTGCCCAGGCTGGATGGAGGGCAGTGGTGCAATCATAGCTCACTATAGCCTCGAACTCCTGGGCTCAACCATCCTCCCACTTCAGCTTCCTGAGTAGCTAAGACTACAGGCACGCCATCACACCTGGCTAATTTATAAAAATTTGTTTAGAGATGGTGTCTGGATATGTTGCCCAGGCTTGTCTCGAACTCCTGGCCTCAAGTGATCCTATCACCTCAACCTCCCGAGTAGCTGTGATTCCAGGTGTGGTACCACCTCCCTTTTAAGGCCACCTCCTGTGACTCACATAACACAGCCATTTACATCCTATGGCTACAACTTGGTCACGTGACCACAACTGCAAGGAAGGCTGGGAGATGAAGCTTTTTATCTGTGTTCTGTGGATATAGATTATAGATATATAGGTATTTGGAGGCAGTGGACAATTCCTGTGTATTGGCTTGCTAGGACCATTGTAACAAAGTACCGTAGACTGGGTGACTTGAACAACAGAAGTTTCTGCTTTCTAGAATTCTGAGATCAAGGTTTTGGTGTCAGCAGGTTTAGTTTCTCACACCTCTCTCTTTGGCTTGTAGATGCTTTCTTCATATGTCCCTGTGTGCATCTCTGTGTCCTAATTTCCTCTTCTCATAAGGACACCAATCATACTGCATTATGGCCCACCCTAATGACCTCATTTTAACTTAATCACCTCTTTAAAAACCAAGTACAGTCACATTCTGAGGTACTGGGAGTTAGGACTTCAACATACGAATTTGGTTGCGGGGGTGGGAGGTGGGCGGCACGATTTAGCCCATAAAACCCTGCCACATTTCTGATTTCCACAAACCACCACGAGATCAAGTCAGCTGTCTATTCTTATTCCACTGGAACAAGCCACAAACCTATACAGTTTGGAGGCCATTGCAGTGGTCAAAACACAAGGCAAGGCATGGTGGCCCACACCTGTAATCCCAGCACTTTGGGAGGCCGAGGCAGGCGGATCACCTGAGGTCAGGAGTTTGAGACCAGCCTGGCCAACATGGTGAAACCCCATCTCTACTAAAAATACAAAAATTCGCCGGGCATGGTGGTGGGTGCCTGTAATCCTAGCTACTGGGGAGGCTGAGGCAGGAGAATCGCTTGAACCTGGGAGGTGGAAGTTGCAGTGAGCCAAGATCACACAACTGTACTCCAGCCTGGGCAACAGAGCAAGACTCTATCTCAAAACAAAACAAACACCTACAAAGACAAGGAACATAAAAGAGTAAAAGATGGGTAAATATAGAAGTGAATAGAGGCTGGGGACTATGGAGAAGTGGCCGGTGTGTGCCCCATTTCAAGGGAGTGACTGCTACTTATCTCCAGCTAATCGCTGCCTTATGGAAATGCAATCTCTGTGTTACAGCTCTTCCAACTTTGTAAAAAAGAGATGCCAAACGTTTTATGTGACATTCCAAATTTTATATGTTGGCAACTGGTTCATTTTCTTTTAAACACTTTCCAGGCCAAATATAACACATCCCAGGGATGGATTTGGGTCATAGGCCACCAGCTGGGGTCTCCAGTTCAAGTTGGATCCTGGAATTCATTGTACAAATACTTACTGAGCACTTCTAAGACTGAGGGCCCTCTCCAGGATTCAGAGGACACAGCGCTACAGAAGAGCATGTTTATTTACTTATGAGACAGACATAAATGATCATCTATATATAAATATATGTAATTGCAGGCAGATGAGAGCTAGGAATGAAATGATTGCGATGAGAGACAAAAACAGGGAACTTGATTAGATTTGTGGTGATGGAAGGATGATTAGGAGAAGGAAAAATGTGCTAAAAACAAGCCAGCATGTGCAAAGGCCCTGAGGTGCTAGGGAATGTGGTTGTTTTCATATTAAAGGAAATGAGGCCAGGTACGGTGGCTCATGCCTGTAACCCCAACACTTTGGGAGGCTGAGGTGGGTGGATCACTTGAGGTCAGGAGTTTGAGACCAGCCTGGCCAACATGGTGAAACCCTGTCTCTACTAAAAACACAAAAATTAGCCAGGGGTGGTGGTGCACACCTGCAGTCCCTGCTACTCAGGAGGCTAGGGCAGGAGAATCACTTGAACCCAGGAGGCAGAGGTTGCGGTGAGCCGAGATCACGCCACTGCACTCCAGCCTGGGTGACAGTGAGACACTGTCTCAATAAAATAGAATAAAGGAAATGAAAGGTGGCCATTGGGAATGGGACAGGGAGGGAGGGGGAACTAGGCCAAACCATGTAAGACCTAATAGGCCTCGGTGAGGAATTTGATCTTTATCCTCCCCTTCTCCCCGCAACAAGCTACATGCAGGTGATGTCCGGGAGGGCTTCCATCCTGGAGAGATTCAGGAGGCAGAAGAAAGGAGACTTAGGTAGGGACTTGTTAGCCTTCAACTACAGAGGGCGGGTGATGAGAAGAGGAGCAGAGAATATGGTAATGAGAGGGGTGAAGAGGGGCCAGGGAAGGGCAGATACCATGACAGCACGTCCTGTGAGCTAGGGCCAGCCTAGCCCTAGCCAGGCTAGATCAGAATGCAGGACCAAGGACCAAGCCCTAGGGGGAAGGGCTTTACTACACAGGCCGTCCTCCCCTCCACTCTCTAGGATCCTTTGAGACTGCCTTCCCTGATGCTGCGGAGAAAATGAAGAAGGTCATTACACAGCTTAAAGAAGGTAAAATACACTCCATCTCTCCTTCCCCAGACACACGCACACAATTAGAAAACCCCACTTTTGGCCGGGGACGGTGGCTCACGCCTGTAATCCCAGCACTTTGGAAGGCTGAGGCGGGCAGATCACTTGAGATCAGGAGTTCAAAAGCAGTCTGACCAACATGGTGATACCCATATCTACTAAAGATACTAAAATTAGCTGGGCGTGGTAACGCATGCTTGTAATCTCATCTACTCAGGAGGCTGAGGCAGGAAAATTGCTTGAACCCTGGAGGCGGGGTTGCAGTGACCGGAGATCGTGCCACTGCACTCCAGCCTGGGTGACAGAGCAAGACTCCATCTCAAAACAAAACCCACTCCTGAAACCCCCCCCCATCCACTCCCCGTACAATCCCCTGGCCCCATCTCTGAGCATCAGACCTTGAGGAACGACTGTTTCCCCGCGTGGACCATTTTTGATCTGGTCCCGCCCCTTCGATGAAAGGTTTCGTCTCCAACTAAGCCCCTTTCCGGGACTACTACTAGCCTGGCCACGCCTCTTCTCTAACTGGGCCACCACCTTAGCCCTGGTCTCCTGCAAGGATCGCCCAGGATCTAGCCCCGCCTCCTCGGTGGAATACATCCGGATTGCCCATCCCCGTCAGGGCCTACAGCAAACCAGTGTGTTTCCCTCTAAACCCCAAGTAGAAGGCTGGCAGCAGGCCTGGGCCTGACCTCCTAGTGGAATGCTCAGGCTTGGCCCCGCCCCCAGGTGGAACCCCGCCGGCTTGGCCCCGCCCCCAGGGGAAAGCTTGGCCCCGCCCCCTCGGAGCAATGCGTCGGGCCTTGTAACATCAGCTAGGGGAGCATCAGGCAGGGTTCTTCCCACGACTTTAAGGTAGTGATGTTTCCTCTTCCTCCACAGCCCAGGCTTGCATCCCTCCCTGCGGTAAGGACTTCATCTAAAACTTGGAATTGCGGGGTAAGGGAGGCGGTCGGGGCCGAAACGTACGACATCAAGTGTGGGAAATCGGGTGGGCTTCACATCCTTAGGAGGCCAATAAGATCCCTGGAGAAAAGGAAGTAAACCAAGTATTGCTCTAAATCCTCAGAAGGTGTGTGTGAGAGCCGAAGCAAACCAATAGGAATCCTAGAGGGCGGAGAGGAGTGAGAGTCGACCAAAGACAGCAGGGAGGGCGGGGTCAAGATGCCACCTGGCCGATGGACCCCGGGAAGCTGCATGGATCTCAAGTGGGCCAAGGGCCCCGGGCTTGGGAGGGCAGGTGGCGCCTAGACCCAGCGTTCCCGCTCCACAGGTCTCCAGGAGTTCGCCCGGCGTTTCCTCTGCAGCGGGTGCTACTCTAGGGTCTGCGACCTCCCGCTGGACTGCCCAGGTGAGGGGGCGGGGCCTCGGGGTGCAGGAGGCCAACCTGAGAAACGGGACCAGAGCACCGAGGGGCATGAGCTGGTGGCGAGGCCAGACGTGGTCGGGGCCCAGCGAGTGAACCCTGCTCCGTCTTCAGTTCAGGATGTGACAGTGACTCGGGGCGACCAGGCTATGTTTTCTTGCATCGTGAACTTCCAGCTGCCAAAGGAGGAGATCACCTATTCCTGGAAGTTCGCAGGAGGAGGTGTGAGTCGGGGCGGGGCCGGCGCGAAGAGTTTAGACGGGCGAGTTAGCCTTCACTAGAGGTTGGGGAGTCAGCTTGCGGGGACGGGACTCTGGGAAGCTCCGTCCAGACACAAGCATCAGCAAGAGGAGGGTCGCGGGATTTAGGGGAGAGCTCGAAGATCAGAATGCAGGACCAAGGACCTGGCGCGATGGCTCACGCCTGTAATCCCAGCGCTTTTGGAGACCAAGGCGGGAGGATGGCTTGAGCCCAGGAGTTTTGAGACCGGCCTCGGCAACATACTAAGACCCCTCCTCTACCAAAAAATTTTAAAAACAGCCGGGCGTGGTGGTGCACGCCTATAGTCCCAGCCACTGGGGAGGCTGAGCGGGAAGACTGCTTAAGTCCAGGAGTTCGAGGCTGCAGTGAGCTATGATCGCGCCACTGCACTGCAGCCTGGGCGCCAGAACGAGACCCTGTCTGGAAGAAAAAAAAAAAATACATAAATAAAAGCAGTTTCTAGGGGTAGGTTATGCGTAAGGGTTTAAGGAGTGAGGGGAAGGGGTGCGTTTAGGGCAGGGGAGCGAGAAGGCTCGGGGGCGGGTTCAAGGCTCAGGGCCAGGACTCCAGGGGGCGTGGTCTGGCTCGGGGGGCGGGGCTTGTGGGTTACTCAGTGGCAAGCCGGAGTTGAGTTTAAACCCGCGTGTCCCGCAGCTCCGGACTCAGGACTTGTCCTATTTCCGAGATATGCCGCGGGCCGAAGGATACCTGGCGCGGATCCGGCCGGCTCAGCTCACGCACCGCGGGACGTTCTCCTGCGTGATCAAGCAAGACCAGCGCCCCCTGGCCCGGCTCTACTTCTTTCTTAACGGTGGGGCGGGGCGCGGCGGAGTGAGTGAGTGGGGTGGGGAGAGGGGTGGGGCTCGTGCCTGGCTGACGTGCGCGCCCCCGCAGTGACGGGCCCGCCCCCGCGGGCGGAGACAGAGTTGCAGGCCTCGTTCCGGGAGGTGCTGCGCTGGGCGCCGCGGGATGCCGAGCTGGTCGAGCCCTGGAGGCCCAGCCTGGGCGAGCTGCTGGCCAGGCCCGAGGCTCTGACGCCCAGCAACCTATTCCTGCTTGCAGTCCTCGGGGCCCTCGCATCAGCGAGTGCGACAGTGTTGGCGTGGTGAGTTCTGGAGACCCCGGAGCCCCAGCATCTACCTCCCCGCTGTCTCAGATCCCAGCGAGAAGTCTGGGTTCCCAGCAGCCTCCAACCCAGGAGGTCAGGCTTTCAGTTCCTCCTCTCTCAGACCCACGAGTCCAGGTCCCAGTCCTTCTTTATTAGCCCAGGAATCCAAGTCCCCAGTCCCCTCCTCCCTTAGATCTAAGAGTCCAGGCCCCCAGCCCCTCCTCTCTCAGACCCAGGAGTCCAGGTCCGCAGCCCCTCCTCCCTCAGACCCAGGATTCCAGGCCCCCAGCCCCTACTCCTTCAGACCCAGGAGTCCAAGTCCCCAGTCCCCTCCTCCCGCAGATCCAAGAGTCCAAGCCCCCGGACCCCCTCCTCCCTCAGACCCAGGAGTCCAGGCCCCCAACCCCTCCTCCTGCAGACCCAGGAGTCCAGGGCCTCAGCCCCTCCTCCCTCAGATCCAAGAGTCCAGGCCCCCAGGTTCCTCCTCCCTGAGACCCAGAAGCCCAGGCCCCAGCCCCTCCTCCTTCAGACCTAAGAGTCCAGGCCCCCAGCCCCTCCTCCCTCAGATCCAGGAGTCCAGGCCCCCAGTCCTTCCACCCGCAGACCCAGAAATCCATGATCCTAGCCCCTCATCCCTCAGACCCAGGGGTCCAGGACCCCAGCCCCTTCCTCCCTCAGACCCAGGTGTCCAGGACCCCAGCCCCCTCCTCCCTCAGACCCAGGTTTCCATCCAGGCCTCTGGCCCCTCCTCCCTCAGACCCAGGAATCCAGGCCCCCAGTCCTTCCACCCGCAGACCCAGAAATCCAAGCCACCAGCCCCTCCTCCCTAAGACCCAGGAGTCCAGGCCTCCAGCCCCCTCCTCCCTCAGACCCAGGTTTCCATCCAGGCCCCGGACCCTCCTCCCTCAGACCCGGGAGTCCAGGCCCCAGCCTCTCCTCCCTCAGACCCAGGTTTCCATCCAGGCCCCTGGCCCCTCCTCCCTCAAACCCAGGAGTTCAGGCCCCCCAGGCCCCTTCCTCCCTCAGACCCAGGAGTTCAGGCCCCCAGGCCCCTTCCTCCCTCAGACCCAGGAGTCCAGGTCCCCAGCCCCTCCTCCCTCAGATCCAAGAGTCCAGACCCCCAAGTTTCTCTTCCTTCAGACCCAGAAGCCCAGGCCCCAGCCCCTCCTCCCTCAGACCCAAGAGTCCAGGCCCCCTGCCCCCTCCTCCCTCAGACCTAGGAGTCTGGGCTCCCAGCAGCCCCCTCCTCCCTCAGAACCAGGAGTCGGGGCCCCCATCCCCTCCTCCCTCAGAACCAGGAGTCCGGGCCCTGTCCACCTTTTCGACCCTGGTGTCCAGGCCTCCGTGACCTAGGTTTCTAGTCACCAACCCCTCCTGTAACACACATACCTCTTTGTTTCCCCAGGATGTTCTTTCGATGGTACTGCAGTGGCAACTAACAAAGATATCTCTTTCCTCCTTCCCTATCCTATTTCCATCCTGAAAATAAAGAATATATTTCGACTGTAGATTGTTTCATCTCTGAAGGTGGTCACTACTAACTCAGGTAGGAGGAGGTGCAGCAAGCCCACACATGCCCAGATGAATATGGCCCGCATAATGACAGTGATAGGCATAGCTATCCCAGTGCAAGTTAGGTGGGAACCCAGATACCCCCTCAGGTTACTGGCTGTCTCCTTGACATTTCCACCTGCAGAAGGCACCCTCAAATAGAGTCCTCCTTGTTGCCCTCAGAGGCTGTTCCTCCCCAAGGCTTTCCTCCTACCAGAAAGAGCAACACCATCCACCTAGCAGTTCAAACCAGAAACCCTGGAATCTAACTTCTCCTCCACTTCCAATTCATTTTCATTTCCAACCCTCACACTTTTTAACTCCTAAATATCTCATGAAGCTGCCTTCTCTGTGGTCCTAGTCACCCCCACCTCATGTCTGGATCACTGGAGCAGCCCCCCGCCTCTCCTTGGCCACTCTCCACTGTAGCCCATTCTCTACATACCAGCAGGACTTGTTTTATTTTATTTTATTTTTTTTGGAGACAGGATCTCAACTCCAAGGCCCAGGCTGGAGTGCAGTGATGTGATGTCAGCTCACTGCAACCTCCGCCTCCCGGGTTCAAGCGATTCTTCTGCCTCAGCCTCCCAAGTAGCTGGGATTACAGGCGTGCACCACCACACCCGGCTAATTTTTGTATTTTTAGTAGAGACGGGGTTTCACCATGTGGCCAGGCTGTTCTTGAACTCCTGACCTCAAGTGATCCACCTGCCTTGGCCTCCCAAAGTGCTGGGATTACAAGTGTGAGCCACTGAGCCCGGCCAAGGACTTAGGTTTTAAAGTGTGTCAGATTGGGTTACTCCTCTGCCCAGAATCCTTTAGTGGCTCCCTGTTGCCATTGAGACAAAATCCAATTCCTTGTCAAAGCCTCAGAGGTTCCACAGGTCTGGCCTTTGCTGACCTCACCAGCAGCCTTGTCCCGTACCCCAGGTCTGGCCTTTGCTGACCTCACCAGCAGCCTTGTCCCGTACCCCAGGTCTGGACTTTGCTGACCTCACCAGCAGCCTTGTCCCGTACCCCTTTCCTCCTTGATCTTGCCATCCTGCGGGTTTTCTCTGGCCTGTCCTCCTTCCTCGCATTCATCATGATACTTCTTGCTCGCATTCATCATGATACTTCTTGCTCGCATTCATCATGATACTTCTTGCTCGCATTCATCATGATACTTCTTGCTTGCATTCATCATGATACTTCTTGCTCGCATTCATCTTGATACTTCTTGCCCTCTCTAGGGTCTTGGTTCACACTGTTTCCTGCCTAGAATAATATTTTCTCCTTTTCTTTGTCTAGTTAACTCTATTATGATTTCCCCTGAGTAGCCATTACATCCATTAACCCCGTTAATCCCCTTGACAAGTCTGCAAGGCTGGCACTGTATTGACTTTACTGACTCTACCTCTCCCTCAGGCCCCTTGCTGCTTTCCAGCCCCAGTGGCCTCCTTATTTGGTCCCTGGAACATGCAAGTCTCAGTCCCATTTCCAGGCTTTTGCTGTGCTTCATACTTGAAATGACTTTCCTCTGAACATCACAAACCCACCTCTCTCTCATTGCACAGATCCCAGATCAAATGTCCTCTTCTCTAACTACCTCTCTCTCCCTGTTTGACATTGCCCAATTTCACCTTGTTCACTGAGCTCATCTGGACCAATGTTAACTCTTTTTTTTTTCTTTTTTTTGAGTTTCGCTCTTGTTGCCCAGGCTGGAGTGCAATGGCGCAATGTCGGCTCACTGCAACCTCTGCCTCCCGGGTTCAAGCGATTCTGCTGCCTCAGCCTCCCGAGTAGCTGGGATCACAGGCATGCACCACCACACCTGGCTAAATTTGTATTTTTAGATGAGACAGGGTTTCGCCATTTTGGCCAGGCTGATCTCGAACTCCTGACCTCAGGTGATCCACCTGCCTCAGCCTCCCAAAGTGCTAGGATTACAGGCGTGAGCCACCGCGCCCGGCCGTTAACTCATTTTTTAATATGGTTTTGCCTTTCCTACCTGAAAGGGAAGCTCCTTCTGAGCATGTACTCATTCTTGTTCACTGTTCTATTTCCCTTTATTGATTTGTTCGTTCAGCAAATATTTATTGAGTGCTTACTATTTTGTCATGTATTGTCAAGGCATTGTAGAGATCCCAATGAAGAAATCAGAAGAGATGAAAAGTTTGTATAGTACTCACATGGAACTTACATTCTAGTGGACAGTAAAAGAAAACTGTTTCTCTCTTGTTTTTTTTTTGTTTGAGGTGGAGTCCTGGAGTGCAGTGGCACAATCTTGGCTCACTGCAGCCTTCGCCTCCTGGGTTCAAGCGATTCTCATGCCTCAGCCTCCCAAGTAGCTGGGATTACAAAGGTGTGTGCCACCATGCCCGGCTAATTTTTGTATTTTTAATAGAGACGGGGTTTCGCCATGTTGGCCAGGCTGGTCTCAAACTCCTGACCTCAAGTGATTGCTTGCCTCAGCCTCCCAGAGTGCTGAGATGATAGGTGTGAGTCACCACGCCCGGCCAGAAAACGGTTTCTCCACTTACAACATTTCTGACACTAAATGTATGGGATTCTACCTCCTGCCCCCATACCAACCAGTTCTCCAGCTCTCTGGGACACCAGTTGAGTGTCCTATAATTCATTCAGTTCTAAAATCAACAACCCAGAGTTAGCGTCGTGCTACACAGGTTTTCAGAGCTCAGGCCCACAAGACTGCCCCCACTTCAGACACCAGTCGCAAGTCAGGGGCTCCTGCAACCTGCAGCCTCCCAGCTCAGTAGTTTGCTAGAATAGCTTGAATGACTCAGGGAAACATATTTACTGGTTTATTATAAAGGAGAGTATGAAGGAAATAGGTTAATAGCCAGATGAAGAGGTAGATAGGGTGAGGTCCAGAAGGGTCCCAAGTGCAGAAGTTTCTGTCTCCATGGGAGTTGGGATGCAGCAGCGTATCAGTGCGTGGATGCATTCACCAGCCTGGAAGCTCTGCAAACCCCATAGTTTAGGGATTGTTCTGGAGGCTGCATCATGTAGGCGTGATCGCTTATTAACTCAGTCTTCACCCCTTATTCCCTCCCCAAGGACTGGAGAGGGGGGCGGGTGAGGCCGAAAGCTCCAAGCTCCTAATCATAGCCTAGTCTCACTGGTGAGCAGCGCTCATCCAGGAGACCACCAAGAGTCACTTGAGTAGGACAAATGATGCTGTTATCACCCAGGAAATTGAAGAGATAAGGAGCTCTATGTAAGACGCTTCTGTTGCCCACATCACTGCAGAAAGTACAAGGGTTTAAGACTGTCAGAAACCAGGAACAGACACCAAGTATGTATTTCTTACTATGTCACAGACAATAAGAAAACAAAGTAAAATACGAAATATGGTAATATGTGTGATGGAGAAGATAAGCAGAGAAATGGAATATGGGGCCGGGGGAAGCAGCATAGGATCTTTGGAGAAACCCTCACTGAGAAAGTGACATTTGAATAAAAACTTGAAGGGGATGACGGTATGAGCCATTATGGATATTTGTGTGAAGAGTCTTCCAGGTGGCCAGGCGAGGTGACTCATGCCTGTAATCCCAACACTTTGGGAGGCTGAGACGGGTGGATTACCTGAGGTCAGGAGTTCGAGACCAGCCTGGCCAACATGGTGAAACCGTGTCTCTACTAAAAATACAAAAATTAGCCTGGCGTGGTAGCACATGCCTGTAATCCCAGCTAGTCAGGAGGCTGAAGCACGAGAATCGCTTGAGCTCGGGAGGCGGAAGTTGCGGTGAGCTGAGATTGTGCCATTGCACTCTGGCCTGGGCAACAGAGTGAGACTCTGTCAAAAAAAAAAAAAAAAAAAACTGTTACAGGCAAAAATTTAAAAAGGGAAAAGCCCTGAGGCAGGAGTGCCAGGCACATGGGAGGACAGCCGGGAGGACATCCAGGAGGCCAGTGAAGCTGGAACAGGGCCTTAGGAAGTGAATACACACTGAAGTCAGAGACCATGGGGACCAGATGGTGCCACTGGCTGCTGTAAAGTCTAGACTTAACCTTTGTAAGAGATGAGGGTCGGCTGGGCGTGGTGGCTCACACCTGTAATCCCAGCACTTTGGGGGACCGAGGCTTGAGCTTGAGAGGTCAAGGCTGCAGTGAGCCATGATTACATCACTGCAGTCCAACCTGGGCTACAGAGTGAGACCCTGACTCAGAAAAAAAAAAAAAAAAGGGCAAGATGCAGTGGCTCGTGTCTGTAATTCCAGCACTTTGGGAAGCCAAGGCAGGCGGATCACCTGAGGTCAGGAGTTCAAGACCAGCCTGGCCAACATGGTGAAACCCCATCTCTCCTAAAAATAAAAAATTAGCCAGGTGTGGTAGCAGGTGCCTATAATCCCAGCTACTTTGGAGGCTGAGGCAGGAGAATCGCTTGAACCCGGGACGCAGAGGTTGCAGTGAGCTGAGATTGCGTGGGCAAAAAGAGTGAAACTGCATCTCAAAAAAAAAAAAGGCAAAAAAAAAAAAAAAAAGATGACGTGAGTCGTGACTGCACCACTGCAGTCCAGCCTGGGCTACAGAGTGAGACTCTGTCACAAAAAAAAAAGAAAAAAGAAATAAAAGATGAGCGTCACGGGTGGCTTTTGAGCCAAGCAAGGGCAGGTCATGATTTGATTTCCGTGGCTACTGTATGGCTAAGAGACTGGGGCAAGGTGGAAGCAGGCATTGCTGTGAGGTGCTGCAGTAATCCAGGGACGAGATGCAGCCCTGGGGAACAAGGTCGTGAGGAGCAGTGGCTCTAGATATGTCTTGAAGGTAGAATCAGTGGGATTTGCTGATGGTTCAGAATGTTGGATGAGAGAAGGAGAGAGGCCAAGAGTAATCACAGTGGCACTGTCCAGTCGAACCCTCTGCCACGTTGGAAATATTCTAGATCTGCACCGTCCAGTAGCACAGCACCAGCCACATGTGGCCGTGAAGCACGTGAAAGGTGACCTGTGCAACTGAGGAACTGAATCCATAATCTTAGGTAGCTCTTCAGGCAATAAAGGATGTCAAAAAAAAAATAAAAATAAGAAAAAAATCAACTCAGGTAGCTTTAATTACTTTAACATTACATAGTTCCTGCTCTATGACAACAGAATCATAGAGGCCTATGTGAGTATTCTTACCTGTGGATCACTCTTAACTCTTTGTTTACTTGACTAAGAGCTCCTCGAAGGCAAGCTTCTTAATTGTTTCTATACTTGCAGACTTGGCAGAGTGTGTGGCATTCAGTAGGTACTTGGTGAATGTTTTGGTGACTGATGAATCAAAGAATGCATGAATGGGAAAAAAATGTTTTAGACTTCCATGTGGTAGTGGCTAGTGATGGACAGTTACAGCTCTAGCATTTTTTGGCCTGAGCAGCTGGGAGGATGAAGTTCTGTTTACTGAGATAGGCTGATGGAGGAGCAGGTTTCACGGGGATTAGCAGGGAGGAAGGCGAGAAGATATTAGGAGTCTGGTTTGAGATGCCTATTAGGCATCCAAGTGGAAATGTCTTGGAGGCAGTTGGATATACAAGCCTGGAATTTAAGGGTGAGATCTGGTCTGAAGATCTGTTTGGGAGTCCCGTCTCCATACATGGAGCATGAATGAAGTATTCAGAGCCGTAACACTGGAGGCACAAGGGAAATGAGTATAGATGGGTAAGAGACGAGGATTAGAGGATCAAGGAAAGAAAACAAGGTGGAGGAAAGCAAGGTAACTGTGGCTTTCTGAAAGCCAAGTAGCTATGCTTGGTGGCTCACACCTGTAATCCCAGCACTTTGGGAAGCCGAGGCTGGTGGATCACTTGAGGTCACGAGTTTGAGACCAGCCTGGCCAACATGGTGAAACCCCGTCTCTACTAAAAATACAAAAATCAGCTGGGTGTGGTGGCACATGCCTGTAATCCCAGCTACTTGGAAGGCTGAGGCAGGAGAATTGCTTGAACCTGGGAGGCAGAGGTTGCAGTGAGCTGAGTTCACACCACTGAACTGCAGCCTGGGCAACAGAGCAAGATCCCGTCTCAAAAAAGGAAAAAAGGAAGTCAAGTAAAGAAAGCATTTCAAGGAGGAGTGATCAACTGTGTCAGATACAGCCAAATCATGAAATAGGGCTGAGAATTGGCTATTGGTTTTAGCAATGTGGATATCATTGATGAACTTGACAAGAGCAGTTTCTATGGAGAACTAGGGGAAAGCATGACCATCTGATTGGCTTCGGTTTAAGAGTTAATGGAAGTCAACATCATTAGTCATTAGGGAAGGGCAAATCAAAACCACAATGAAATGCCACTTCACACCTTCGAGGAAGGCTGTAATCAAAAAGTCGGGTACTACAAAATGTAGCAAGGGTGTAGAGAAATTAGAACCCTCATACATTGCTGGTGGGAATGTAAAATGGTACAGTCCCTGTGCAAAACAGTCTAGCAGTTCCTCAAAAAAATTAAACATAGAATTAACATAGGACCCAGCAATTCAATTTCTAAGTATATACCCCAGAAAATTAAAAAGCTGTGCCCACACCAAAACTTGTACATGAATGTTCATAGTAGCATCATTCATACAGCCAAGAGGTGGAGACATCCCAAATGTCCATCAACTGATAAATACATAAACACAATGCAATATAGCCATACTGTGGAATATTATTTGGCCATAAAAAGGAATGAATCAGTGATACATGCAACAACATGGATGAATCTTGATATACTAAATGAAAGAAGTCACAAAAAAAGCACATACTGCAGGATTGCATTGATATGAAATAGCCAGAATAGGTAAATCTATAAAGAGAAAGCAGATGAACAGCTGCCCAGGTCTTAGGGGGATAAGGGGTGAGAAAGGAGAAGTGAGCTGCCAGTGGGTATGGGGTTCCTTTTGTGGGGTGATGAAAATGTTCTAAAATTAGATTATGGTGGTGGCTGTGCAAACCTGTAAACTTACTAAAAACCATTGACTTGTACACTTCTTTTTTTTAGATGGAGTCTCATTCTGTCACCCAGGCTGGAGTGCAGTGGCATGATCTCAGCCCACTGCAACCTCTGCCTCCCAGGTTCTAGTGATTGTCCTGCCTCAGCCTCCTGAGTAGCTGGGATTACAGGCACATGCCACCATGCCTGGCTAATTTTTTTGTATTTTTACTAGAGATGGGGTTTCGCCATGTTGGCCACACTGGTCTCAAACTCGTGACCTCAAGTGGTTTCCCAGCCTCGGCCTCCCAAAGTGCTGGGATTACAGGTGTGAGCCACCGTGCCCAGTCAAATTGTACAGTTTGACTGAGTGAACTCTGTGCGAGATAAATTGGAGACAAATATGGACAACTCTCCCAAGGAAATTTGCTATTAACAGAAATAGAAATGGAACATTTGTTACAGGGAAACTGAGGTCAAGAGTGGGAGTCCTAAAAATGGGAGAGTAACAATATGTTCAGATGCTGATGGGAAAGGCTCCGAAGGGAAAGGAGAATTGACGGAGGATCCGGTGGAAAGAACTGCTGGAGTGAAGTCTTTGAGCAGACAAAGAGGACATAGGGTCTGGTGCCCTGATGGAAGAGGTTGGCATTGGCTTGGAGCACAGACAGGTCACCCTCAGCAACAGGAAGAAGGTGGAGTGTATGGACACAGGGGCAAATGAGTGGGAAGACGTGGAGATGGGGACTCCAGCAAAAGTTTTCTTTTTTAGCCCCTATTTTCTCAGTGAGATAGGAAGCCAGCTAAGAGGCCGGGGGAGGAGGTGCTGGAGGTTTGAGGAGAAAAGGGATGTGTTACCTTTCTAAGCAGGCGGACCAGAGATAAAAGCACCATCTGCAATACCTGACAGTGCGCGGCAGGTGGCAGGTGCTTTGTAAGTACCCGTGAGTGAGTGAGTTGAGTAATTTAACCCTCACACCAACCCTGCCTCATGGGATTAATAATCCCTGTTTTCAAAAGAGGGAACCCCAGGTTCCAAGGAAGGAGAGTGTCTTGTCCAGGTTCAAACGGCTAGCACCCAGCACTGAGCCCAGCGTCCCCAATTCTCAATCATCCAGTCCCCTTAGTTCTCAAAAAGGAGGAGGCTGGGGGAAAATAAATAAAATTCTTTATTACATCCTGATCACACAGTAGAAATGGAGATTAAATAAGAACGAGGAGAAAGCAGGACCCTTTCCCCTCCACTCCTCAAATCCCACACCCTGACCAATAAATACCCTCCCTAGAGACCCAGAAGTCCTAGTCCCAATATAGTCCAGACTGAAGAATCTTGGGCTGATCCCCTCGTTTTGCAGAGGAGGGAAACTGAGGCCCAGAGAACCACCAAGCAAGTTCGTGGCTCGGGGCCCTGCAGGTCTCCTCTGGCCTCCCCTGAAGACCCTTGAGGCGGCATCCGCGTGGCTGGATTCACACCTGGACGCGGTAGCCCCCGGTCCGCCGCCGGCAAAGCCTCCGCACGCCCACCCAGTACAGAGTCAACATGACTACCCAGTAGCCCACGTAGGCGCCGGCCCCCGCGGCCAAGTGGTAGGCCTCGGCTGCGCGGGAAGGGCCGCTCCAGTCGGCCCTGACCTCGTGTGCCACGCTGCGGACCAGGCCCCCAAGCAGCAGCAGCGCCCAGAGCGCCAGGGGCAGCAGAGGGACGTAGTTAGCAGCCAGCTTCCGCCGGCCCGAGGTGCCCCAGCCACTCTGGTTCATGGTGACTAGCGCCAGGAACTTGGCAGGCAGGAGGCCACACATGTAGAGGGGTGCGTAGAGCGACAGCAGCACCATGCGCAGGCAGCCCCGCAGCCAGGCCGCGAAGGCCGCCTTGGCCAGTGCCACGCCCTGCACGCATAGCAGCACCCACAGCAGCGCCCACGGGCGGCCCGCGTAGAACAGACGCAACACAGTGGCCGCCACGAAGAAGGGGAATAGGCCGGAGACCACCGCCTCGTAGGTCATCCACGCATGGTGCCGGTGCCACCACAGCGCGTTGTACAGCCACTCACGGAAGTACGACTTGGACCAGCGTGTCTGCTGGCTCAGCCACCGCAGGAAGGACGAGGGCGTCTCTGAGTAGCAGCGGGACCTGGAGGTGTACCTGCACGGGGGCGAGAAATGAGAGCATCATCGCGTGCTCCTTGGGGCCTGGGCAGGATTCTGGAGGCAGAAATGACCACTGTGGATGGCCACTGGGGGCGAGTTTCTTAACCTCTCTAGGCCTCAGTGTTCTCATGTGTAGAATAGGGTGGATAATGGTTCCTAGGCCTGGACGCAGTGGCTCACTCCTGTAATCCCAGCACTTTGAGAGGCTGAGGGATAAGGAGTTCAAGACCAGCCTGGGCAACATAGCAAGACCCCATCTCTACTAAATAAATAAATAAATAAATAAATAAGCACCAATGGGTGGGATGCAATGGCTCATGCCTGTATTCCCAGCACTTTAGGAGGCCGAGGTAGGGGGATCACTTGAGGCTAAGAGTTTGAGATCAGCCTAGGCAACATAGTGAGACCCCATCTCTTAAAAAAAAAAAAAAAAAAAATTAGCCAGGTGTGGTGGCCTGTAGTCCCAGCTATTTGGGAGGCTGAGATGGGAGAATTTCTTGAGCTCAGGAGTTTGAGGCTGCAGTGAGCCATGATCGTGCCCCTGCACTCCAGCCTGAGCCTGGGCAACACAGCAAGACTCTATCTAAAAAAATTAAAAATAAAAAAAAAGGCTCTCATAAGACAAGGATACTGTAAGGATTGAATGAAATTAAACGCCAAGTGCTTAGGACCAGTAGATAGTATTTGCTCAATAAATGTTAGCTACTTCTGTTTTTACTATGACTAATACCATTACTATTGCTGTTACTAATATCATGTTGGTTACTGACACTATTACTATCACTAACATATTACTAATACTGCCATGCTTACTATTACTGGCAGGCCCTATAGTGAGGAGCAGGATGGGCGTGGTTGCTACCCAGGGTAGTCTATGTATTAGAACTTCTCAAGGGAACCATCAGGCCTCCTTCCTGTTTTGTGGCAGACATCATTAATCAATCCCTGCATGGTTTCCAGCCAAGCCCACACAAGACTAGAATCCTGGGCATTACTTGACAGTGTCTAGTCTCCTTCCCCTGTGTCACTTGGCATCCTCAGTGGCCTCCCTGCTTCCGACCTTGCCTTTTGTAGTCTGTACCCAAAACAGCTGCCAGAGGGATCCCATTACAACGTGTCACTTCTCTGCTTAAAACCCTCTCATGGCTCCCTCATCTTAGTCAGAGTCCTTAGACCTACAAGCCTTTCATGAGTGGACCCCTCCTTAACTCTCCATCCTGCTCTCCTAATACTCCCCCAGTTCAGTGCTCCAGCCACACTATTCTCAGCCTTGAGCCCCATCCTACCTCGGGCACTCCACTTAACACTTCACTCCCCACCCCAAAACTTCCTATCCACCCCCCTGCCCGGCATTATTTATCTCCATAATACATATCATGAACATACTGTATGTTCTACTTATTTATTTCTTGTGTGTCTCCCCAGCTGATGTAATCAATTGGTGTCCTGTCTGCCTATTGCTGTATCCCTGCAGCTTAAACATTCTAGAGACCTAGTGAATATTTGTTGAGTGAATTCATGCATGGATTCCCTTGGATTATCCCAAGTCCCCTCTGGGTCTCTCAGTGGACCTGGCTTTGCAGAAATCACTCTCCCCCGAACTTCACGTGGTCTAGATCATCCTCCCCTGAGTCTCATGGAATTACTTGTCTTCTCTTGAAGAACTCACTAGAGTTCAGGTGCTCCCCTTCTCTCACTTGATTCTTTCTCCACGGCTCTCTCACTAGTTAGACCCCACTCTATCCATTTGTCTCTTGCCCTTCCTACTTCACTCCCCACTGTGCTACCTTGGTCTCCATGGCAGAACCAACTCACCCTATCTCAGTTCTAGGTGGAATTCTCTACCCTCACCTTGCCTCTCTTGGTAGAGTTCACTGCATTCCATGATTCAATGCAAATGCCAGCCTTTTCCCTTATAGTGTCTTCCCCTCTCCCCTAATATCTCACTTGGTAGAGTCCATTGGCTCAATGCAAATGGCCCCTCTGCCCATTATGGTATCCTTCTCTCTCCTCTAAAGTCTCACTTGATAGAGCCCATTGTCTGGTGAGTTACTTCGGATTTGGAGAACTCTCAGCATGCACACACGCTAGGATATTCATTGGCCTCCACACATACCCAACCACCTGGTCCCCTCAGCTTACTTGGTAGCGTAACCCATGCTGAGCATGCGGTTGGTGAGGTGCCGGTCATCCCCAAAAGTACAGTGGGTGCCCAGGAACTTCTGGTTGTACCAGGCCTCAAGAAACTGCTGCAAGAGGTTGTTCCTATATAGGCCTGGGTGGAAGGGAGGTGTGAAAGAGTGTAAGCCTCTGCTGTCACCAACACCAACTCCAATGCTGTTTCCAGCCCCAACCCCATCTCCAGTTCCAACCCCATCCTCAGTCATCATAATCTCAATCTCAGCACTATCTCCAATCCCATCTCCAGCCCCAATCCTGTCCTCAACCTCATACCCACTCCAACTTGCCTGTCATTGAGCTATACCCACTGTGACTGCAAACCTGCCCACCCCAGTCTCATCACCAATCCCATATCCATTCTCAGCCCCATCCAAAACCCACTGCAACCTCAAACCTGGCTCCAACTCTGTCTTTGACTCCAAGCCTATCCCATCTTCTTCCCCAGCCCCAGCCCCAATCGTCATCCATATCCTTTCTCCAACCTCACTCCCCACACCAAACTCAGCTCGACCCCAAGCAGCATCCTCACCGCCAGCTTCCAGTTTTATTCCATCCCCAATTCCTGCCCTGCTGCATCTTTGTTCCCAACCCCAGTCACATCCTCAGCCCCATCTGGCTTCCCTTCTCCCTTTCCACCCCATCCATGGCCCTCCCAATCTCTGCCCCTGCTTACCTAGAGGACCGCTGATGCAGGACACACAGTGGAAGTAGCTCTGACAAGCCCGCTCCACATTGAAGGCTACCCAGTATCTCAGGCTGCTTAGGAAGCTGACCCAGGAGTCCAGAGGGTTAAGGATGCGCACGTCCCCACCAACAGCCCCTACCCAGGGGTCCTCGTCCAGTACCCGCACGAGCTCCAGCAGTGCCATGGGGTCCAACCTTGTGTCTGAGTCACAGACCTGTGAGGTGGAAGGGGCCAGGATCAGCACAGACGCCTGCATCAGGCTGATGCTTGAGAGGAGGGTACCAAGGGGTGCGATGCAGCTGGGGCACTCTGCAACCGATCTGAACGTAATTTTGAGATTTTTTTTTAGTCATTTTCAATGTGTAATCACAGTTTAACATGTACTCCAAGATGCACATCCTTGTATGAATATGAACAATAAGACATATACCATCTCCTCTGGTGTGTGAGTGAGACCCCTAACTTGCTACTAAGCAACAGAATATGGCAGAAGTTATGGGATATAACTGCCATGATTATATTACCTAATATGGAAATGGTGAATAGGTTTTGCAATGTAATTAAGTCCCCAAATCTCTTGACTATAAGTTAATCAAAAGGAGATTATCCTGGGTGGGCCTGACCTAATCAGGAGAACCTTTAAAAGCAGATCTAGAAGTCAGAGAGTCTCCTTGCTGGCCTTGAAGAGGCCAGCTACTGCTACTATGAGTTCTGTGGCTGCAAGAAAGTCAATTCTGCCAACCAACGAATACATAAGCTTAAAAGATAACCCCAAGCCTTAAAAAAGACCCAGCTCCAGCTGACACCTTGATTGCAACCTGGTGATATCCTGAAAAAAGGACCCAGTTGAGCTGTGCTGACTCTTGGCTCATAGAAACTATGAGATAATAAATGTGTTTTGTTCAAGCTGCCAAGCATATGGTAACTTGCTATGCAGCAATGGAAAACTAATATAATGCATTAGAATTGCTACACCAGGCCGGGTGTGGTGGCTCACACCCGTAATCCCAGCACTTTGGGAGGCTGAAGTGGGCAGATCACCTGAGGTCAGGAGTTTGAGACCAGCCTAGCCAATATGGTGAAACCCTGTCTCTACAAAAATACAAAAATTAGCTGGGCATGATGGCAAGTGCCTGTAATACCAGCTACTGGGGCGGCTGAGGTGGGAGAATCACTTGAACCCAGGAGGTGGAGGTTGCAGTGAGCCGAGATTGAAGCATTGCACTCCAGCCTGGGCAACAGAGTGAGATTCCATCTCAAAAAAAAAAAAAAAAAAAAAAAAAAGACTGCTACACCAAATGGGATGGATGAATGAGTAAATAAATGAAATTAATCTGTATATTGAATACATAGATAGATGGCTGAATGGATGAACGAAAGAATCTCAACACTGAAGGAGGGGAAAGGAAGGAGGGAAGAAGGAAAGAAGAAAGGGAACAAATCTCCACATTTAATAGATAAATGAATGAATAAATGAGTAAATGATCTCCATATGGGATGAATAGATGGGTATATCCATGAGTGAGTGAAGAAAAAGAATTTCTACACTGAATGAAGTAAGGAAGAACTTTTATTTATTTATTTATTTATTATTTATTTATTTATTTATTTATTTGAGACGGAGTTTTGCTCTTGTTGCCCAGGCTGAAGTGCAGTGGTGCGATCTCGGCTCACCGCAACCTCCGCCTCCCGGGTTCAAAAGATTCTTCTGCCTCAGCCTCCTGAGTAGCTGGGATTAATTACAAGCACTCGCCACCACGCTCGGCTAATTTTTGTATTTTTAGTAGAGACAGGGTTTCACCATGTTGGCCAGGCTAGTCTAGAACCCCTGACCTCAGGTGATCCCCCCACCTCAGCCTCCCAAAGTGCCCGGCTGGAAGGACTTAATTTTACATTGAATGGATGGATAACTGAATCAGTGGATGAACGGATGAATGAACAAATGAATCTCTATATTGAATGGATGGATAGATGAATGGATGAGTCAAGAATGTGTGAAATTGTCTCTTCCTGGAATGCAGGTGAATGAAGAAAGGAAAGAATGCCTCTACATTGAATGGGTAAATGAATGAATGAATGAACGAATGATCTCCATATTGGCTAAAGGGATAGATGGATGGATGAAAGAACGAGTGAGGGAAAGAATCTCTCCACTGCATGGATGAATGAATAAAGAAAGGGAGAGTCATTCAAATCTGTACATTGAAGGAAAGACCCCAGGAAAGTGGGATTTGGGTGTTCGGGTCACAAGTGGGCTGAAGGCGCCTCTACTCACCTGCACGTAGTCCACCGAGTCTCCGAGCGCCTTGAAGGCTGTGTACATGACCTCGCGCTTGCCGCCCCAGCGCTGCGCCACGCACACGCACCTGCGAGTCCTCACCAGCGCCTCCACCGCCAGCCGCCCGGGATCCTCCGCCTCCACCTCCCGGTAGGCTCCAGCGCCCACCGCGCCCGCCGCCGCGGGTTCCCAGGGCTGGTGGTAGTTACCGTCCCACACGTACGTGGCGGGGTCCTCGTCAGCGAAGACCTCGCGGAACATGTCGACCATGTAGAGGTCCTCGGCGCGATTGCCATCCACCACCATGAGGACGCGCAGCCGCGCGCGCGGGTACAGCAGGGCGCGGGCGGACGCCAGGCACTGGCGCAGGTACGCGGGGTCCTCCTGGTAGGCGGAGATGGTCAGCGCCACGCTGCGTGCGGTGGCTGCATCCAGGGGCCCCCGCGCCGTCGCGCGCCGCGCCGCCGCCGCCACCCGCCGGTGCTCCAGGTACGCGAAGAGGCTCTGCGCCATCAGGTGCGCTGAAAGGAAGGCCCCGTAGAGGCCGAAGGCCAGGAGGCCGTAGCGATCGGAGGCCAGCGGCACCCCGGCGGCGTAGGCCCAGGTCATGAGGCCCAGGATGAGCAGGGCGAAGGCGATGGTCAGCACCCTCCGGGCCAGGCCGGAGCAGCGGCGGGCTGCAGGAGTGGGCTTGGGCGCGTCCTGCTGGGAGCGAGAGGGGAAAGGAAGGGGCATGAGTGCCGGGGGCATGAGCCTCCTCCGGGAGAAGATTAAAAATCCCTTCCTTCTTTCCCTCCTTCCCTTCCCCTCCCCTCCCTTCCTCTCTCCCTCCCTCTCTCCCTCCCTCTGTCCTTCCTTCTCTTTCTTTATCTTTCTCTCTCTCTCTGTGTCTGTCTCGCTGTCTCTCTTTCGCGCTCTCGCTCTCCTTTTCTCTCTCTCTCCTTTCGTTTTTTTTTTTTCTTTTGAGACAGGGTCTCACTCCAGCCTAGTGTCGCCATCTCGGCTCACTGCAGCCTCAGCTTCCCGAGCTCAAGCTCAGCCTCCCACCTCAGCCTCCCGAGTAGCTGGGACTACAAAGCGTGTGCCACAACTCCTGGCTAATTTTTAAATTTTTGGTAGAGCCGGGGGTCTCCCTACATTACCTAGGCTGGTCTGGAACCCCTGGGCTCAAGTGACATGCCTGCCCTGACCTCCCTAAGTGCTGGGATTACAGGCATGAGCTACCTCGCCGGGCCCAAAATTATTTTCATTAACGAAAATAATTGGAGCAAATAGCTATCTAGGCTTCATGCTGATTAGATTCCTTCTTTTCATTATTATTTATTTATTTTTATAGACAGGGTCTTGCTCTGTCGCCCAGGCTGGGGTGCAGTGGCACCATCATAGCTCACTGTAGCTTCTAACTCCTAGGCTCTGGCGATCCTCTCACCCCAGTCTCCCAAGAAGCTAGGACCACAAGGCTGGAGTCACAATGCCTTGCTAATTAAAAAAAAAAAAAAATTAGAGGAGGGGTCTCACTATGTCACCTAGGCCCCAGTCTCCCAAAGTTCTATGAATACAGGCATGAGCCACCAAGCCCAGCCTGATTTTGTTCCTTCCAATACAACTTTTTTCCACGTTTTGAAATCTCTTAAATCCGTGAGGATGATTGCATGCGATGGAGTGTCACAATTTAATTACTAGGGCGTTTCCCTCCCCTTTCTTAGTGGCACATACAATGAGGATTTATCTCCCAATCAAAGGTTTCTTAGGGTAATGCTGTGTACCAGTCCCTGCTCTAAGCCTTTAAGATGAAGGAATTTATTTTAATCTTTACAACAGCGCTGTAAGGTAGGTACTGTTATTATTATCCCCATTCTACAGATGAGGCAACTGAGTCACACAGAGGTTCAGCAATTTGCCCAAGGTCATCCCTGGAAAGCAGAGGAGCCTGGATTTGAACCCTAGGAATCGAATCGCTAAACCTCTAGCCCTCGGGAGAGCCCTGGGGGACAGATAGTGCTCGCTGCCACCATACAGGTGGCCAAACTGAGGACTGATTGGCCAGAAGGAGTGGCTTGCACAAGATCAGCAGCCCACGGTGGAGGACTCTTCTCTCTGACTTTCCAGAGGCATAGCCTGGTTCTCCTTTTCCACTGCCCAACTCCCCAGCAGAACCAGGTGCCCCAGTAAATGTTGCTGGAAGAGCCCAGAATCAGAGGAAAAAGTACTTTCTGTGTGCCAGACACTATTGTACAACAACCTTAATATATATATATATATATAATTTTTTTTAAATTGAGGTGGGGGCCAGACACTGTGGCTCACGCCTGTAATCCCAGCACTTTGGGAGGCCAAGGCGGGTGGATCACCTGAGGTCAGGAGTTCAAGATTAGCCTGGCTAACATGGTGAAACCAAAATACAAAAATTAGCCAGGCTTGGTGGCGCACGACTGTAGTCTCAGCTCCTTAGAAGGCTAAGGCAGGAGAATTGCTAGAACCCCTGAGGTGGAGGTTGCAGTGAGCCAAGATGGCACCACTACGCTTCAGCCTGGGTGACAGTGTGAGACTCCATCTCGAAATAATAATAATAATAATTGAGACAGGGTCTTGCTGTGTTGCTCAGGCTGGTCTCGAACTCCCAGGCTCCAGCGATCCTCCTGCCTTGGCCCCCTAAAGTGCTGGGATTATAGGCGTGAGCTACTGCACCCGGTCTCTACAACAACCTTATAAGGCAGGTACCTTTACTGTCTTCTGTTACAGATGAGGAAACTGAGACACTGAGAGGCAAATACTTTTACCCAAGGTCACTCAGGTAATAAGCAGAGTTAGAAGTAGAACTCAGGCAGTCTGGCTCTGGCGTCCCCTCTACGCTAAACTGCCTCCTATGCCACCAGTTCGTGCCTCATAGGCTTACTGTGGGTTATTTAAGTGTGTCATTAAGATGTAGATCTTTGTGTCCAACACAGGTGTCACCAGCCACATGTATCTACCAAGTACTTGAAATGCAGCCAGTATCCCGAGGAACTGAGTTTTAAATTTTATTTAATTTTAATTCATTTAAATTTAAAAACTCTTACTTGATTCAGTTATTGGAAAGCTTTTAAATATGTCTGGAACAAGTTGCATCTACGATGCCCCTTTTATAACTGTAAATTTTATAAAATCTAAACACAGATTAGGTATTTCCAATGAAAAGATAGCGTCTAAGTGAGAAGTGCTATGAACACACTGGATTTTAAAGCCCAAGTCTGGGGAAAAGAAAGTAAAATAGCTCATTAACATTTATGTATTGATTACATATTGAAATGATCATATCTTATACGTAGCAGGAGTCAGCATGCTAAGACCTGCTACAGCCTGCAGGCTAAGAATTTTTTGGGTGTGTTTTTAGATAGTTTTTGAAAGCCAAAAGAAGAATAATAGTTTGTGGAGCATGAAAAATATGAAGTTCAAATTTCAGTGTCCTTAAAGGAAGTTTTATTTGCATACAACCACATTCATTTGTTTATACATCATCTGTGGCTGATTCTACATTTACAACATCAAAGTTGAGTACTTTCAAAAGAGACCAGATGGCCCCCAAAAGCCTCAAATATTTAATATTGGGCCCTTTATTAAAAAAATATGCTGGCCCCTGACACACTGGGTTAAATAAAAATATATTATTAAAATTAATTTCACCTGTTTGTTTTTACTTTTTCAAATGTGGCCACAAGAAAATTTTAAATTAGATATTGTGGTTTTCGTTACATTTCTAGAGGACAAAGCTGAGGTACAGCTTTTAAACTCTCAACATTAAACATTATTCTTTCTTCTCGAATCCCCCTTCTCTCTTCCTTTGCTTCAAACCTGGCCTTGCCAGAGTTCTTAAGGATGGCCCAGTTCATGCTGGGGATCCAGAGAGTTGATTCCAGAAACACAGATGAACACACGTGTAGACACACTCCCCTACACGTGAACTCACACACGATGAGTGACACACAGAATGAAATTACTCGTGTTCTACAGGATGACCTGAGACACCCACTCAGGCCAAACACAGCGATCCCGTGACCCCCACCGACGGCCACACAGGTGAACCTGCAAACACATGCCCCTCGGCAGGAAAAAGCAACACCAGCAAGGGACGCCCACGTGGCCACAAACACACAGAGCCCCAACTGAGAGTCTGGGGCAATGGGACGCACAGGGAAGATTTCAAGAGAAATAGTAGGTGACTGTCAAGCTGATACTGAATCAGATGAAATTGCTATTCTTCCAAGTTTAGAGTGGCTCAGTATCGGCGATTTCATTTGGTTCAATAGCTATTGAACGCATGAAACAGAAATCCATTCCCACGTGCCACAGGCAAATCCAACTCTCTTTCTCACTCAGTCTCTTTCATTCGCTCACTGTCTCACTCCCTCTTTCTCTCTGCCTCCCAGGGAACACAGACATACACAAGTTTATAGCAAGATACACAGATACAGAAATACAGACGTGGCATATCTCACCTACATGTACTTGGGATGGCCGCTCACACAGGGCAATGTATACACAGACCTGCACACTCAGCCTCACATGCTCACTGTCCCCTACACACATATGGTCACTGTCACGCACATGGATACACACATGAAATCATGCACACACAGTTCCCCAACACACGTGGTCACACATATGGCAGTAGTTTTCCCCACATGGCTGTATACACACACACACACACACACAACCTGTCTCATCGCAGTGGGTCTGGCCGGGCTCTCTCTTCTCTCCGGCTTGCTCTCCCAGCCTGTCTGTGGCCAGAGAGCTGGAGGGGGTCATTTGAAGACCAGCACAGGCGGGGGCGGGAGCAAGCGCTGACGTCAGTCAGGCTAAGCTGGGCCAGGGGCTCTGAGGTCACGGCCCAGCCGGGCAGCTCCACCCGCTTCCCGCTATTACTCCCACCCCCCTCAGCCAGACGGGCCTCCCTTCCCAGGCCCCTATGTCCACCCGCTCCCCTCCTCTAGTCCTCTCTGCCGTCACCCCCCTCCTCTCCCTCTCTCCTCTATGTCTTCTTCTCTCTTCCTCCCCCCTCTTGTCCCTTGTCTCCCCTGATTTTTCTCTTCCACCTCACTTGCATTTTGGGGGTTCCCCTCATCCCCCTCATCCCCTATCCCTGTATTTCCCTCCATCCCTTTCTTTCTCCCCAACCCACTATTTCTCCTCATCTCTTTATTGGTACCCTCATCTCTCTCCCCATTACCACATTTCTCCAAGTTTCTGTCTTTCTCTCCATCCCTTTCTTCCTCTCCACTTCTCTTGCCTCCTCTCACCCTCATTTCTTTCTCTTCTTGCTTTAAAGCTCTCCCCACCTCCCCCTTCTCACCTTCCCCAGTCACCCCTGCCCTGCCTCTCCCCACAGCCGCCTCTCCTGTCCCCAGAATCCATCTCTGGGTTGGGCCCCCCAGGGACATGTCTCAGCAACTGGTAGATGGAACGAAACACACACACGTGCGTGCTGTGGGTGTGCCTGTGTGTACGCTGGCCCGAGGCACAACTGCCTGGAACCGGAGCTGTGAGTGAACGTCTGTCCATTCAGCGCCTAACTGACGTGGGTCTGCGTGTGTGCACCAGGGTCTGGGGTGGAGAGCTGGGGCGCTGGGATTTGTATCCCCAGGGACTCAGGGATGAACACAGAGAGTTGTTGGTCAGCTGCCCCTGGGGAGCCAGCCGGGGTCTGTCAGTGCTCTCACCCATCAGGGAAACTGAGTCAGAGGAAGGGTGGAAAAGAGATGCGGGACCTGGGGTGCCCGGACCCCAGCCCCTCAGGACCAGATCTGTGATAAATGTCTGTTTACATGCCCTTCTTTCCATGAATTTAAAAAAAAAGACTATCTGTATCTAATTCTGTTCTTCTCTCTGCTCCTCTTACTGTGGACTATTGATGTCTCACTTTCTGCCTTGGTAGCTGCCTTGTTCTTTTCTCCCTGCCTGTGAATCCAACGACCTTTGGTGTCTGGCATGGGCCAGCTCCAGGACAGGCTGAAAGACATGGAGCAGCAGAGAGAAATTCCCCCGTCCTTCTCTCTCCTCGTCTCTCTCTCCCCAGATCTCTGTCATTTTGTATCTGTCTCCCCATCTCTGTTTCCCGGTCCATCTATCTGGGTCTCCGCCTCTGTGTATTCCTGTCTGTTTCTCCTCCTCATCCCCCCTCACAGCCATTCTCTCTCTGTTTTTACCCGGGAGTGTCTGTCCCTTTGCATTTCTGAAGTCTCCCTGACTTCCTTCTTGTGTGGCTCTCTCTCTTTCTGAGTTCCTCTCCCTGACTTTCTCACTGTGTGTCCGTGTGTGTGTGTCTTTCTCTCTGTCTCTTTTTCCCTCTATCTCCCTCTGTCTCTAGCTCTGTCTCTATCCTCCCTCCGTCTCTCTGCATCCCCATCTCTCTCTTTTTTTTTTTTTTTTTGAGATGGAGTCTCACTCTGTCACCCAGGCTGGAGTGCAGTGGCATGATCTCGGCTCACTGCAACCTCCGCCTCCCGGGTTCAAGCGATTCTCCTGCCTCAGCCTCCTGAGTAGCTGGAACTACAAGCACGCACCACCACACCCAGCTACTTTTTTGTATTTTTAGCAGAGATGGGGTTTCGCTATGTTGGCCAGGCTGGTCTCCAACTCCTGACCTCAAGTGATCCATCTGCCTTGGCCTCCCAAAGTGTTGGGATTACAGGCGTGAGCCACCACACCTATCTCTTTGTAAGGCTCTATCTCTGTATGTGTTTCTCTCTCTCTCTCTCATTCAGCTTCTCTCCATTTCTCTGTTTCTATATCTTCGTCTCTCCCTGCAGTTTCATCTCTTCCAGCCTGTCCCGGAGCGCTCCCCTGCCAGACACCAAGTCCTCACACCAAGTCCTCACACCCTGGGGTTTTCCCAAGGAGGCTGCGCCAGGCCAAGCCTCTGCCTGGGCCTGTCAGGGAGAAGGTGCATTCCCAAGGAGCCCCAACGCCCCGCCCACCCACCAGGGCGGGCCGGGCTGTGTCTGACGCTGTTGCCGGGAGCCGGGCCGCATGGTGTCTGGCTGTGTCAGGATGATGGGTCCTCAGATGATCTGAGGCCAGCCCAGAGCAGAAGGGGAGGGTGAGTCCTCCGCCCAGTGGGAGGGGGCAGCGCAGGCTCCTCCCCAGAAGTGGGGCATTTGGCTGCCCAGCCCCCTCCCCGCCCTGCTCGGGTGGAGCAGCTGTATAAAACCAGATGTTTCTAAAACCAGAGTGCGGATGAAGAAGGATAACCAGGGCTTTAATCCTTAAAGTTTCCCTCCTATAAGACCCAGGAGTCCAGGTTCCCAGCCCCCTCCTCCTTCAGACCCGAGAGTCCAGACCCCAGCCCTTCCTCAGGCCCAGGAGTCCAGGTTCCCATGCCCCTTCTCCCTCAGACCCAGGAGCCCCAGGCCCCCAACCCTCCTCCCGCAGACCCAGACATCAGAGTTCCCTGTCCCCTCCAACTCAGACCCAGGAGCCCTGGCCCCCAACCCTCCTCCCGCAGACCCAGACATCAGAGTTCCATGTCCCCTCCAACTCAGACCCAGGAGCCCTGGCCCCCAGCCCCTCCTCCCTCAGACCCAGGAGCCCCAGGCCCCCAACCCTCCTCCCGCAGACCCAGGAGCCCCAGGCCCCCAACCCTCCTCCCGCAGACCCAGGAGCCCCAGGCCCCCAACCCTCCTCCCGCAGACCCAGGAGCCCCAGGCCCCCAACCCTCCTCCCACAGACCCAGACATCAGAGTTCCCTGTCCCCTCCAACTCAGACCCAGGAGCCCTGGCCCCCAGCCCCTCCTTCCTCAGACCCAGGAGCCCAGGCCCCCAGACCCTCCTCTCTCAGACCCAGGATCCCAGACACCTAGTCCCTCCTCCCTCAGACCCAGGATCCCAGACACCCAGCCCCTCCTCCTTCAGACCCAGGAGTACAGGTTCAGAGTTCCTTCTCCCTCAGACCCAGGGTCCAGGCCCCCAGTCCCCCCTCCCTGAGACCCAGGAGTTCAGGCACCCAGCCCCGCCTCCCTGAGACCCAGAAGCCCAGGTCCCCAGCACCCCCTCCCTCAGACCCAGGAGTCCAGGCCCCATCCCCTCCTCCCTCAGACCCAGAGTCCAGGCCCCCAGCCCCTCCTCCCTCAGACCCAGGAGTGGAGACCCCCAGCCCCTCCTCCCTCAGACCCAGGAGTGCAGACCCCCAGCCCCTCCTCCCTCAGACCCAGGAGTCTCAACTCCTAGCTTCCTTCTCCCTTAGACCTACATGTCCAGCCCCCAGAATTTCTTGCAGGAAGAGATGACCAAGGCTGGAAGCAGCCCAGACAAGTACT
This sequence comes from Pongo pygmaeus, assembly GCF_028885625.2. Classification (NCBI taxonomy): domain Eukaryota; kingdom Metazoa; phylum Chordata; class Mammalia; order Primates; family Hominidae; genus Pongo; species Pongo pygmaeus. The sequence goes on from NC_072393.2 coordinate 57,892,989, forward strand.
GAAAGACAGGGAGCAGTGAAGCTGGACACTCCCACAGGATGCCGGGGCTGGTGGTGGAGGGACAGGTAGGGACCCTGCACCCTTCACTAACACCCATGGCTCCTGGAAACCCCCGCTCCTGTGGTGGCTGCTCTCCAGTCCCTGCCCTGGGTCCACAGTGGCCTTCCCAGCATTTCAGCCATCATCAGGAAACCTCAGGGTACAGCTTACAGAATACCTGGACAGAAGGAGCGCAGGGTGGGAGAGGTAAGGCAAAAATGGAGCAAAGGCAGAGGAGAGAGCATTCATTCATTTTGGGGACATCTCCTGAGCCCTGGTGGACAGGGCTGGGCTGGGCGATGCCGGGCACACAGAGATGACTCAGCCCTGGGCCCTGCCCTTGGGGAGATGCCAATCTGGTAGAGAAGACAGCTGTGTAAACAGAGGGCCACAAAACAGTGCAAGGATGCACCAACCCAGCCCAAGAGTCAGGGAGGGCTTCCTGGAGGAGGTGATGCTGGCTGATGAGGCATTAGCCATGGTCAGGGTGGGGGTAGAAGGTGGGGCAAGAAAGGGGCATCTGAGGCAAGAAATGATGTGGCCAGTCAAAAAAGTAAGGGCGGATTGATGCTGTGAAGCACAAAGGGTGAAACAAGGGGCTGGGGGGTGTAGGGTCCCTAGTGAGGTCCACCCATTTGGGTTTAAAAAAAATTTTTGGCCGGGTACAGTGGCTCATGCCTGTAATCCCAGCACTTTGGGAGGCCAAGGCGGGCAGATCACTTGAGGTCAGGAGTTTGAGACCAGCCTGTCCAAAATGGTGAAACCCCATCTATACTAAAAATGCAAAAGTTAGCCGGGTGTGGTGGCGTGCACCTGTAATCCCAGCTACTCAGGAGACTGAGGTGGGAGAGTCACTTGAACGGGAGGCGGAGGTTGCAGTGAACAAAGATTGTGCCACTGCACTCCAGCCTCTCGTCTCAAAAAAAAAAAAAAAATTTTTTTTAACTAAGTAACAATTATACATATTTATGGTATACAACATGACGTTTGCTATATACATATATATATTCATTGTAAAATGGCTAAATCAAGCTATTTAACACATGCAACGTGTCGGGTTTTCAATGCAGGAATCAGAGGCTAGGACTTTGCTCTGGTGGCAATGGGGAGCCGTGGAAGGGCTGTGAGCAAGGGAGGGGCAGGATCAGCTCTTTGTCTGAGTAAGGGACAAACTGGAGGGAGAGACAAGGGGCTCTGGGCCAGGATGAGTTGCTGGGGGATGGGGTTGCATCAGAGATCCCTGGGGCTTTTCCAGGCTAGAGAAGAAGTGTGAGTGAGGTTGGGCAGAGGTGCAGGATCCCGAGGAGCCATGACCAAGAAGACTGGGAGATGGACACAGACATGGCGGGCTAACTTGCCAAGCCCCTAACCTCAGCTAGTTCTGGTTACAGTTGCTCCTCGCTTTGTTCCATCTCAGGCAGGTACCTACTGGGGAACCAGTGAGGGCAAGGGGCCCCTGGGCAGTAACCTGAAGAGATCCTTGTTTTATTAAATGCTTGAATCCAGGTAGATGGTTTCTTTGCCAGGTGTTCTGGGTTGGGAAGGGAAATGCACACTTCGGGGATCAAGATACCGAGAGACAGAGGAGAAAAGGAGGGAGGGAGAGGAATGAAAGACAGAAGCTGGCTTCCGCGACCATCTATTCAACAGCAAAACCTGCCCTACCCCTGGATTCCTGACTCCCTTTACTCTCCTCTGCTTTTTCTTTTTCCCCATAGCATTGGTCCCCTTCCTATATAACGTATAACTTGCATAAGGTACATTTAGTATCTTTTTTGTATAATGTGTGTCTTCCTGGTTCGAATGCAAGCTCTAGACAGGCAGCTGTCTTTATCTGGTTTGTTCATGGCTCATTCCTCAGAGCCTGAACCTGTGTCTAGTACCTGGTAGGTGCTCAACAAATATGTGTTGAACAAATGTATGAGGTCAGGATAGAAAGTCACATTGGTAGATGGAGAGGGGAAAGAAAAAGGAGAGCGGCCGGGTGCGGTGGCTCACGCTTGTAATCCCAGCACTTTGGGAGGCCAAGGCAGGTGGAGCACTTGAGGTCAGGAGTTCAAGACTAGCCTAGCTGACATGGTGAAACCCCGTCTCTACTAAAAATACAAAAATTAGGTGGGCGTGGTGGTGCATACCTGTAGTCCCAGCTACTCAGGAGGCTGAGGCAGGAGAATAGCTTGAACCCGGGAGGTGGAGTTTGCAGTAAGCCAAGATCACGCCACTGCACTCCAGCCTAGGTGACAAAAAGACTGTCTGGGGGAAAAAAAAAAAAGGAGAGGAAGGAAGGAGGGGAAGGAAAGATGAGGGAAGAAGGAGGAAGGAGAGGAGGTAGGGAAAGAGAGAAGGAGGGTGAGGAAGGTCAGAAGAGGAGGAGGAGAATGGAGGAAGGAGAGAGAGAGGGAAGGATAGGGAAGAGGGGGAGGAGAGAAGTTGGGGAGAGAGGCCTAGCAGCTGGGACCCCCATCCCACTCCTACATAATAGTTCTAGGGACACCACTCAGAGTGGCCAGTCCTGGGAGGATGGGTTGAGGAGCTCTGGGGAGGTGAGACCTTAGACAAAAAAGACTCCAGGATCAGCAAAGTCCCCAAGTCTGTAAAGAGACTGCCTCTGGACTTCCAGGAACTCAGAACCTTGGATGGGCTGGAGTTAGACGGGAGCTTTTCTCCCCCACACGCATATTCTGGGAAACCCCAGGCTTCCATGATTCTGCCGAAATCCAGGGAGGGAGGGAGGGAGCCTAGCCAGCAATGATGACTGTACATCCACCTTCTGCCTCCAGCCAGTGCCTCTGGGAGAAACTGTAGGACTTCCAGAGCTGGGAGGAGGGAGAGAAAGGCCTGGAGGGGGAGAGCCCTGCCTGTATCCAGTTGAAGGCGCTTTCTACCCCAGCACCCACCATCTCTCCTGCCACTTTCCCTGGAGAGAAACAGAGACAGTAAGAGCCAGAGGGAGAGGGAGGGAAGGACTTCCTTTTGCAAAAGCTGTTTATCCTCTCCAGGGAAGCAAGAGAGGAGGAGACCCATTTTCCAGAGAGGGAAACTGAGGCACAAGAAGAGCAGTTTCCTGGGACAAGTGATACAGCACACAGGCAGCATGGCTGGGTAACAGAAATCAGGTGGTAGGCATTAAGTCACTAGACTATACCCTACCAGTCACAGAGGAAGGAGGAGCTGGGGGCTTAGACTAAGATCTGAGAACCTGGATTCCTGGGTCTGAGGGAGGAGCGGCTGGGGTCTGAACTCCCTGGTCTGAGGAAGAAGGGGCTGGACCTGGACTCCTGGGACTAAGGGAGGAGGGGCTGGACCTGGACTCCTGGATCTGAGGGAGGAGGGCCTGGGACCTGGACTTCTGGGTCTGAAGGAGGAGGGGCTGGGGGCCTAGACTCTGGAGTCTGAGGGAGAAGGGGCTGGACCTGGACTCCTGGGTCTGAGGGAGGAGGGGGTGGGGGGCTGGCATCCAGTGGGCTCAAGATGAGGCCTGGACCCCTAGATTCTCACCTCTACTGCCTTCCGAGCTATCGGAGAATCTGCCCCAATATTCACATAGGTTCTTTTCTATTTTCCTTAAGCGTTGGCCAGCTTGAGAAATAAAGGGACAGAGTACAAAAGAGAGAAATTTTAAAGCTGGGCGTCTAGGGGAGACATCACATGTCAGTAGGTTCTGTGATGCCCCACAAGCCACAAAAACCAGCAAATTTTTATTAGGGATTTTCAAAAGGGGAGGGAGTGTGTGAATAGGTGTTGGTCACAGACATCAAGTACTTTACAAGGTAATGTAATATCACAACATAAGTGGAGGCAGGGCGAGATCACAGGACCACAGGACCGAGGTGAAATTAAAATTGCTAATGAAGTTTCAGGCACCATTGTCATTGATAACATCTTTTCAGGAGACAGGGTTTTGAGATCAACCGGTCTGACCAAAATTTATTAGGAGGGAATTTCCTCTTCCTAATAAGCCTGGGAGCCCTATGGGAGACTGGAGTCTATTTCACCCCTGCAGTCTCGACCATAAGAGACAGGAGCGCCTGGGGGAGCTGTTTATAAGCCTATACCTCCGGGTGCATATTCTCTTTCCCAGGGATGTTCCATGCTGAGAAAAAGAATTCAGCGATATTTCTCCCATTTGCTTTTGAAAGAAGAGAAATATGGCTCTGTTCCGCCCGGCTCACCAGTGGTCAGAGTTTAAGGTTATCTCTCTTATTCCCTGAACAATTGCTGTTATCCTGTTCTTTTTTCAAGGTGCCCAGGTTTCATATTGCTCAAACACACATGCTGTACAATTTGTGCAGTTAATGCAATTATTACAGGGTCCTGAGGCGATATACATCCTCCTCAGCTGACAGGATTAAGAGATTAAAGTAAAGACAGGCATAGGAAATCACAAAGGTATTGATTGGGGAAGTGATGAGTGTCTATGAAATCTTTACAATTTATGTTTAGAGATTGCAGTAAAGACAGGCATAAGAAATTACAAAAGTATTAATTTGGGGAACTAATAAATGACCATGAAATCCTCACAGTCTGTGTTCTTCTGCCGTGGCTTCAGTCGGTCCCTCCATTTGGGGTCCCTGACTTCCTGCAACAGCGAGCCCTGACAGAAAACTTCCCAAGCCCAGGTTCCTCTTGCACATGTGGTTTAGCTCTGCAGGTTACCCCCTCCTCTCTGCAAGTTCCCATTGTCCACCCTGCCTCCTGCATCGGCCTCCACCACAGTCAGGGCAGAAGAGTCTCTGTAGGACAAACACAGCAATCAGATTCAGAAAATAGATCCAAAGGTGGGGATCCAGGGCCCAGGGCTGGTGGCCTGGACCTCTGAGGCCTCCAGGGAGGAGTGGGTTTGAAAGAAAACCCTGGGCCGGGCGTGGTGGCTCACGCCTGTAATCCCAGCACTTTTCAAAGCCGAAGCAGACGGATCATGTGAGGTCAGGAGTTGGAGGCCAGCCTGGCTAACATGATGAAATCCCGCCTCTACCAAAACTACAAAAATTAGCTGGGCGTGGTGGTGGGCGCCTGTAATCCCAGCTACTAGGGAGGCTGAGGCAGGAGAATCGCTTTAACCCAGGAGGTGGTGGTTGGAGTGAGCCAAGATCGCGCCATTGCACTCCAGCCTGGGGAACAGAGTGAAACTGTGTCTCAAAAAACATGAATAAATGAAAAGAAGACCCTGTTTCTCCACTCCACACTTCTGACACCAAAGAGGCCAGGCTGCATTGCCACCAACAAACAATTCTCCAACTCTCTGGATACCAACTGCATGAGTTCTGACACTAACTCCCTGGAGTTAGCGCAGCCCCCACAGGTTGAGGGCCCAGTCCCACGGGAGTGCCCCTGACTTCACATGCCAGTCACAGGCACTGGGACCACAGGGTACCCACACTTCTATCTGACTTGGCTACAAATCAGGGGTCCCACAACCCCTTTGTGACATTCCATAATTTGCTATCACAGCTCACAGAACTTAGGGGGGCACTTTACTTCCATGTACCAGTTTATTATAAAGAGTATTATAAAGGTTACAGGTGAGTGGCCAGATGAGGGGGAACATAAGGTGAGGTCCAGAAGGGTTCCGAGTGTGAGAGCTTCTGTCTGCAATGGTGCCATGTGGACATCTTCATCAACCTGGAACTTCTCCGAACCCCATTGTTTAGGGTTTTTGTGGATGTTCCTTTACCTGAGCATTGTTAACAGAAAAACCAAACTCTATAAAGTATTTTATTTTATTTATTTTTATTTATTTATTGATTTTTGGAGTCAAGATCTCACTCTGGAGTGCAGTGTCACAATCATGGCTCACTGCAGCCTCGACCTTCTGGGCTCAGGTGATCCTCCCACCTCAGTTTCTTGAGTAGTTGGGGCTATAGGCATGTGCCACCACACCTAGCTACTTTTTTAATTTTTTGTAGAGACGGGGTCTCCCTAGATTATCCAAGCTGGTCTCAAACTTCTGGGCTCAAGTGATCCTCCTGCCTCAGCTTCCCAAAGTACTAGGATTTTTGGCATGAGCCACCACACCTGGACTCTGTAAAATATTTTAAAGAAGTTTATTCTGGGACAATTTCAGTGACTGTGGTGTGCCCAAGGTTGGCCAGATTAGGTTTGGTTTGATGTTGCAGCCATAAAAAAGAAGAGTTCATATCCTTTGCAGGGACATGGATGAAGCTGGAAGCTATCATTTTCAGCAAAGTAACACAGGAACAGAAAACCAAATACCGCATGTTCTCACTCATGCAATCATGAGTTGAACAATGAGAACACATGGACACAGGGAGGGGAACATCGCACACCAGAGCCTGTTGAGGGAGGGGGGGTGGGAGTTAAGGGAGGGAGAACATTAGGACAAATACCTAATGCATGCAGGGCTTAAAACCTAGATGATGATGCAGCAAACCACCATGGCACACGTATACCTATGTAATAAACCTGCACATTCTGCCCATGTATCCCTGAACTTAAAGTAAAAATTGATTTGATGCATTTTAGGGAGAAAGGAGTTACAGGCAAAGTCGTAAACCAATACATGGAAGACATACATTGGTTCGTCCTGAAAAGGCAGAATATCTTGAAGAGGGGCGGGCTTACAGGTTACAGATGGATTCAGGGATTCTTTCATTTGCAGTTGGTTAAAGGAGTAAGGTCTGCTTAAAACCTGGAGTCTGCAAAACCTGGAGTCTGCAAAAAAGAATGTTTTAAGATAAGGATGCGGGGTGTAGCAAGATTGATGGCCCTTAGAAGTGACTTAACACTTGCCTTAGGTCTTGTATGTAATTTGGTATCTTATCATCACAAAGAGTCTGTTTTGTCAATCTTAGGACATCTATTTTAAGTATAATGCTGGTCTTCTTGTGTTCCTAAACTCCAAAAGGGAAGGGGCATAAGAAGGCGTGTCCCACCTCCCTTGAAGTCATGGCCAGGAACTCAGTTTTTAGGTTTCTCTGGGATCCCTTTGGCTAAGAAAGGGTCTTGTTGAGTCAGTGGTGGTGGTGATGGTGAGCGGGGTGGAGGAAGGACCTTAGGATTTTATTTTTATTTTATAGCATGATTGATTAAATCATCGGCCACTGGTGATTAGTCAATCTCCAGCCCCTCTCCCCTCTTGGAATTTAGGGCATGAGGCTAAAAATTCCACTGGGATCACAGGGTTCGTCTCTCTGGCAACCATCCCGGATCCGCCCAGATCCTCCTCATTAGCATAAACTCAGGTATGGCTGATAGGGGCTAATTATGAATAACAAAATATGCTCTTCTCACCTCCTCACTCAGGAAGTTACAAGAATTTTAGGAGCTCTGTGCTAGAAATTATGGGCAGAAAACAAATATATATTTATTTATTTTTAGACAAGTTTTCACTCTGTGGCCCAGGCTGGAATGCAGTGGTGCAATCACTGTTCACTGCAGCCTCAACCTCCCAGGCTCAAGCGATCCTCCCACCTTAGCCTCCTGAGTAGCTGGAAATAAAGGCTGTGCCACTGTGCTCAGCTAATTTTATTATTTTTTGTAGAGACAGGAGCTCACTATATTGCCCAGGCTGGTCCCAAACTCCTAGCCTCAAGCGATTCTCCCACCTCAACCTCCCAAAGTACTGGAATTACAGTTGTAAACCACCTCACCCAGCCCAAATATATATTTCTTTCTTTTTATTTTTTATTTTTTGAGACAGAGTCTTGCTGTGTCATCTCGGCTGGAGTACAGTGGCGCAATCTCGGCTCACTGCAACCTCCACCTCCCAGGTTCAAGCAATTCTCCTGCCTCAGCCTCCCGAGTAGCCGGGATTACAGGCGTGTGTCACCACACCTAGCTAATTTTTGTATTTTTAGTAGAGACAGGGTTTCACCATGTTGGCCAGGCTGGTCTCGAACTCCTGGCCTCAAGTGATCTGCCCGTCTTAGCCTCCCAAAGTGCTAGGATTAAAGGCATGAACCACTGCGCCTGGCCCCACATATATATTTCTTATTGTCTTAGTCCCTTCTGGCTGCTCTATCAAAATACCCTAAGCTGGGTGGCTTATAAACAACAGAAATTTTATTTCTCACAGTTCTGAGGCTGGCAAGTCCAGGACCTGGGTACTGACAGATTTGGTGTCTGGTGAGAGTAGATTTTCTGATTCATAAATGGGGTCTTCTTGCTGTGTCCTCACGTGGTGGTGTGGGCAGGGTCCTCTCTCTCAGGCTCCTTTTGCAAAAGCACCAATTGCACGCATAAGGGCTCCACCCTCATAACCTCATCACCTCCTAAACATGCCCACTTCTAATATCATCTCCTTGGGGATTAGGATTTCAACAATGAAGTTTAGGGGGACCCGAACACTTATTCCCTCACTGTTAGTTGCCTGTTCTTGGCATGGAGCCATTTCATTCCTCTGAGCCTCTCTTTTTTTATCTGTAAAATGGGACTGTCTCAATTTGTCCTTCATAGGATAGCCCTTAAGATTAAGAGAGAGAGTCTGTCTGGCACATTGGAATATGAGGTGAGTTTAGCCATTCCTGAAAGAGCAGAGGCTGAAGGTCTCCAAGACTAACTCAGGTGGCAACAGGGCAATGCTTCCCTGGATACCCCACCCCTTCACCATCCCTGGATACCCCAGCTCTCCTCTGAGGAGTAAGCCAGGTTGGAGCTGGGAGGAGCCCACACTCTGTCATCAGACACCCCTGGGTTCCAAGGCAGGCAGCCTCGCACGAGCCAACTCCTGGCTCTGAGCCTCCCCCTCCACCTTAGCCACCTGCAGACAAGGAGAACCCTTCCCCATGTTGATGCAGGTGAGTGGAATTCTGTTTGGTTCCTAGTCTCTCAAGCATGGAGTTAATAGACCCTCTTACCCGGGACATAGCAGCAAGCTCCAAACAGTTTGGTGAACAGCCAAACTGTGCAGCACAGAGAGTGTGTCATCAAAGGGGCATGCCTGTGGGCTCCAGATAGAGGACACAGAGCTGCAGAAGTCCAGCGGCCCCTCTCTGTGACCTGGGCTACAGGCACCCGCAGTCCGGAGGCTCAAAACCACAATGCTGTCATTCCCAGTGAATGCAGTAAGATGAAAAGAAATAACGCTGCCGTGGTTTCCCATGAAGGGATTACTTAAGAGGATGTCCTAACCCCCAGAAGCTCTGACTGCAACCTTATTGGGAAAGAGGGGTTTTGCAAATGTCATAAAATTAAGAATTTCAAGATGAGCATATCCTAGCTTTAAGGTCGGCCCCAAATGCCATGGCAGATGTCCTTATAAGAGTGAGGCAGAGGGAGGTAGATACTAAACAAAGAGAAGAAGGTGATGTAAAGACAGTGGCAGAGATTGCAGTGATGCACCCACAAGCTAAGTGTATTAGTTTTCTAAGGATTCTGTAATAACAAAGTACATCTGTCCCTCAGTATCCTTGGTTCCACATGTAGTGGGGTTGACGGGTGGCCCCCAAAAGATACATCTAAGTCCTAACCTGCAGAACCTATGGATGTGACCTTATTTGGATAAAGGGTTTTAAGAGCTTTTGCAGTTGTCATGAAGTTAAGGATTTTGAGATGAGATCTGGCTTTTCAACCCTGATACCATCCTGGTCAACACCCTTCTGGTCCTTGTGATAATTTCCATTTTCCAAATGCTGAGAGATAACACAGAGATGAAGGAAGCTGCCCCAAAGCACATGAGACACGGCCTCCGCTATCAGTTCTTGTCATCGTATGTTCAAGTGTTCTGCAAAACTGGTCCGTGGACCCTAAAGCATCCATATCATCTGTGTGCATTTGCTAAACATGACAACTACTGGTCTTCACTGTCATTTATTCAGATTTTGTGAGCTCAGGGCTATGGAAATGATTGAAACAAATGCCCCAGGTAATTCTTACATACAGTTTGAGAATCATCTGACTATGAAAAAAAAAAATGCCTCCCAAAGTGAAATAAGAAGACTGAGTGCCTGTAATCCCAGCACTTTGGGAGGCCGAGGTGGGAGCCTCAGGGGGTTCGAGAGCAGCCTGGCAACACAGTGAGACCTTGTCACTACAAAAAATTTAAAAATTAGCTGGATGTGATGGCATACGCTTATAGTTCCAGTTACTTGAGGGGCTGAGGTGGGAGGATCACTTGAGCCCAGGAGATCGAGGCTGCAGTGAGCTATGATTGTACCACCGCACTCCAGCCTGGGCAACAGAGGGACACCCTGTATCAAAAAGAAAAAGAAAGTGATGCAGAGACATAGGCGGAGATTGGAGTGATGTATCACAAACTAAGTGTACTAGTTTTCTAAGACTTCTGTAATAAAAAAGTACAGCTGTCCCTCAGTATTCTCTGAAGATTGCTTCCAAGACCCTGTGGATACTAAAATGCACCGATGAGTTCAAGACACTTACATAAAATGGTGTAGTATTTGCACATAACCTACGCACATCCTCCCATATACTTTATTTTTATTTATTTATTTATTATTATTTGTTTGAGTTGGAGTCTTGCTCTGTCACCCAGGCTGCAGTGCAGTGGTGCAATCTCAGCTCTGCCCCCTGGGTTCAAGCGATTCTCCTGCCTCAGTCTCCTGAGAGGCTGGGATTACAGGCACCCTCCACCATGCCCGGCTATTTTTTGTATTTTTAGTAGAGATGGGGTTTTGCCTTGTTGGCCAGGCTTGTCTCGAACTCCTGACCTCAAGTGATCTACCTGCCTCGGCCTCCCAAACTGCTCCCATATACTTTAAACCATCTCTAGCTTACTTATGATACCTAATACAATGTAAATGATAGACAGTTGTTCTACTGTATTTTTAAAATTTGTATTATTTTTTATTACTTTTTTCAAATATTTTCTATTCATGATTGGTTGAATCCTTACATGTAGAAGCCACAAATATGAAGGGCCGGCTGTGACACAAACTCACGGGATTAAACAACAGAAATTTACTGTCTCAAAGTTTTGCCAGCTAGAAGTCCAGAATCAGGATGTTCCAGCAGGCTTGGTTTCTTCTGAGGGTTGTGAGGCAGAATCTATTCTATGCCTCTTGCCTAGATTCTGGTGATTTTTTTTCTTTCTTTGAGACAGGCTCTTTCTCTGCTGCCCAAGATGGAGTAGAGTCAGCTCACTGTCCACTGGCCTCTGAGCCAGTGAGCTGACCCAGCCACAATCAGCTCTTTGCAACTTCTGCCTCTCAGGCTTTAGCCAACCTCCCATCTCAGCCTCCCAAATAGCTGGGACTACAGGCGCAGGCCACTATGCTGAGCTAATTAAAAAAATTTTTTTGTAGAGATGAGGTCTCATTACATTTCCAGGCTAGCCTTGAACTTCTGAACTCAAGCAATCCTCCCTCATCAGCATCCTAAGTAGCTGGGACTATATAGGTGGGAGACACCTCACCTGGTTAGCTTGTTTTTTATTTTTATTTATTTATTTATTTTTGAGAGGAAGTTTCCCTCTGTCGCCCAGGCTGGAGTACAGTGGCGCAATCTCGGCTCACTGCAACCTCCTCCTCCTGGATTCAAGCAGTTCTCCTGCCTCAGCCTCCTGAGTAGCTGAGATTATAGGCACGCGCCACCACACCCGGCTAATTTTTGTATTTTTACTAGAGACGGGATTTCGCCATGTTGATCAGGCTGTTCTCGAACTCCTGACCTCTGTTGATCCGCCTGTCTCAGTGTCCCAAAGTGCTGGGATTACAGGCATGAGCCACAGCGCCCTGCCTATTTTTATTTTTTAGACAGGGTCTTGGTCTGTCACCTGGGCTGGAGTACAGTGATGTGATCGTAGCTCACCACAACTTGGAACTCCTGGGTTCAAGTGATCCTCCTGCCTCAGCCTCCCAAGTAGCTAGGACCATAGGTGTGCACCACCACACCCTGCTCACTTTTTAATATTCTGTAAGGACAGGGTCTTGCTATGTTGCCCAGGTTGGCCTCAAACTCCTGGGCTCAAGCAATCCTCCTACTTCAGCCTCCCAAAGTGCTGAGATTACAGGCATGAGCCACTGCACTTGGCTGCTTCTGGTGCCCGACACTGACAATCTTTGGTGATTTGCTGACAGTCTGTGGTGTTCCTTGGCTTGTGGAAGCATCACTGCAACCTCTGCCTTCCTCATCCCATGTGCGTGTGCGTGTCTGCATCCAAATTTCCCTTTTTCGTAAGGACACCAGTCATATTGGACTACGGGTCCACCCTCGTCCAGTATGACCTCACCTTAACTTAAACAATTACATCTGCCATGATCCAGTATCCAAATAAGGACACGTTCTGAGGGGCTGGGGGTTAGGACTTCAACGTAGGAATGGAGGGTGTGGAGAGGACAAAATTACATCCCTAACACCAAGGAATGCTAAGGATGGCGGCCGCCACCGGGAGCTAGGAGAGAGGTGTGGAAGAGATTTTCCTCCAGAGCCTCCAAAAGGAGCCAACCCTGCCGACACTTTAATTTCAGATTTCTGGCCTCCAGTACTGTGAGATAATCCATTTCTGTGGTTTGAAGCCACTTGGTTTGTGGTAATGAGTTACAGCACCCTAGCAAACTAACATGCCAGCCCAGTGCAGGGCACATGTGGAGTGTATGATGAACAAGCTCCTCTCTGTGCCCTGGGGAGGCTCACAGGGACCATGCATGGTCTTCTAAGGTGCACGTGATCAGAGCAGATCACTAGGGGAGCGTTTCCTCTCCCCTAACCCCAGGTGCAGGGACTTCAGAGTAATGCCTACTAAATGACCCCTACCTCTGTTGCTTGACAAAGGGAGGTGCAAGGGGGAAAAAAGACTATGAGAATGGGAGAAGGCCGATCATACAGGAAGTGTCACGTCACTCTGGTTGCAGAGGACAGAGAAAACAACCCTGTCTCCAGCAGATGGAAATGGTCATAATGTTGATGGTGGCCATGATATGTATGTTTTTATTTTATTTTATTTTGAGACAGGGTCTTGCTCTTACTGCCCAGGCTAGAGTTCATTGGCACGATCATGACTCACTGCAGCCTCGACCTTCCAGGCCCAGCCTCGATTCCCCTGCCTCAGCCTCCTGAGTAGCTGGGACTACAGGTGTGTGCCACCAATCCTGGCTGATATTTTTTATTTTTTTATTTTTTTATTTTTGTAGAGACTCAGCTTTGCCATGTTGCCCAGGCTGGTCTGGAACTCCTGGGCTCAAGTGATCCGCCTGCTTTGGCCTCAAATGTTGGGGTTACAGGTGTGAGCCACTGTGCCTGGCCAGCCGTGATACAGATGCTCAGCTCCGTGCTTCCCATCTCATCTTCATGAGCTCCAACCAAAAGATTCCCTCAGGCAGCTGTTACTGCTCCCATGTTAAAGAAGAGAAAATTGACATTCAAAGAGGGAAATGACTTGTCTGAGGTCACACAAGCAGTGACAGCCGGGATCTGAACATGACTGTTACAGGATCCAAAATACATGTGCTTTCTACACTGTGATGTGCTGGTAAATGTTTAACAACTGGCTCTCCAAGGGGAAAAACGTATGTCTGTGTATAAACACATATGTTTATAATAAATTTTGTAATTTTACTGATTATAAAGGATATGTACCACACACTTTACAAATAATAATAATATAATCTAAAATTCTCTTTATTGTAAATGCCATACAATTATAACTTCAGGGTGACTTGCTATTTCTTGCAAAATCCAGTACTATTTTTTATTTTATTTTTTGTTTTTATTTTTTTGAGCTGGAGTCTCACCGTGTCGCCCAGGCTGGAGTGCAATGGTGCAATCTTGGCTCACTGCAACCTCTGCCTCCCAAGTTTAAGTGATTCTCGTGCCTCAGCCTCCTGAGGAGCTGGGATTACAGGCACGTGCCACCATGCCCAGCTAATTTTTGTATTTTTAGTAGAGATGGGGTTTCACATGTTGGCCAGGCTGGTCTCAAACTCCTGACCTCAGGTAACCTAGCTGCCTCAACCTCCCAAAGTGCTGGGATTACAAGCATGAGCCACCGTGCCCAGCCTGTTTGCAAATTTTTTAAATGTCTGGTTTAATAAAGGACAGATGAACTCTCTTATCTTCTGTATCCAAACCATTGCAATAATTTTATTTTTTGTTTTTTGTTTTTGTTTGTTTGTTTTGAGGCAGGGTCTCACTCTGTCACCCAGGCTGGGCAACATCATGAGATCTCATCTCTGCAAAAAAATAAAAATAAAAAATAAATAAATAAATAAATTAGTTGGGCATGGTGGCATGCACCTGTAGTCCTAACTACCTGGGAGGCTGAGGTGGGAGTTTGAAGCCGCGGTGAGCTATGATCATACCACTGCACTCCAGCCTAGGTGACAGAACGAGGCCTTGTCTCAAAAAAAAAAAAAAAAAAAAAAAAGTAAGAATACAGCTTTAGGCTAAACTTAATAAGATTAACATTTATTTATTTATTTAATTTTATTATTATTATTATTTTTGAGACAAAGTCTCTGTGTCGCCCAATCTCAGCTCACTGCAACCTCCACCTCCCTGGTTCAAGTGATTCTCCTGCCTCAGCCTCCAGTGTAGCTGGGACTACAGGTGCCTACCACCACACCCGGGTACTTTTTGTATTTCCAGTAGAGACAGAGTTTTGCCATGTTCGCCAGACTGTTCTCGAACTCCTGACCTCAGGTTATCCGCTCACCTCAGCCTCCCAAAGTGCTGGGATTACAGGTGTGAGCCACCATGACCGACCCAAGATTAACTTTTAAAAGGGTGGGCTTAGTAACACAGCTTACCCTCTCTATTGTGGGCGGGCCGCATCCAATCTTTTGAAGGCCTGAATAAAACAAAAAGGCTGGCCCTCCTATGAATAAAAGGAACTCCTTGCCTGTCAACCTTTAAGCTGAGACATGAGTTTTTTTCTTGCTTTTGGACATAAAATAAAAACATTAACTCTTTCTGGGTCTCAAGCCTGCCAGCCTTTGGACTGGAACTACACCATTGTCTCTCCTGGTTCTCAGGCCTTCAGACTAGGACTGGGACTGCACCACCAGCATTCCTGGGTCTCCAGCTCTCTTCAACGAAATCATTTTAGTGTGCTGCCTTTTTCTTGAGGGGACCATTACTGATACAGAAAAAGTAATTGAGGCCAGGTGCAGTGGCTCATGCCTGTAATCCCAGCACTTTGGGAGGCCAAGGCAGACGGATCACCAGAGGTCAGGAGTTCGAGACCAGCCTGGTCAACATGGAGAAACCCTGTCTCTATTAAAAATACAAAAATTAGCCAGGCGTGTTGATGCACGCCTGTAATCCCAGCTACTCGGGAGGCTGAGGCAGGAGAATTGTTTGAACCTGGGAGGTGGAGGTTACAGTGAGCCAAGATTGTGCCATTGCACTCCAGCCTGGGCAACAAGAGTGAAACTCTATCTCAAAAAAAAAAAAAAAAGAGAAAAAGTAATTGATTTTCTCCAGATCACAGAGCTTATAAGAGATGAGGTCCAGATTCCAATCCAGTCAGCTCGTTAGGATGGTCTGTCTTCTTAACGTCTAAATTCTACAAGAGGGATTTTTTTCCCCATAGAGGCACCATTCAGGGTGAGCTGGATATTGTTAGGATTTGGGAGCCGACAGGGGCTATCATTTATTCTCGTTCTTTGACCACATCATAGGCCATTGCCTTTTCTCTGTTTGCTGGTTCATGCAAGACCAGGAGCTCCCCCAGTATGTGGCCGGAAGGGTAATACCCATCCTCCTCAAGCCAAGTCTCTCCCCATTCTCTTGCTCAGCCTCAGTCACAGGAACCACCCTGTGGTTGATTCATTCTGACGATTATTATGGGTAGCTTAGGAATGGATGGTTGAGTTGTGAGTTGTGGAAACTCAGTCAAGCTGGCTTAAGTTAAACCTGCTTGCTGGAAGAACACAAGGGAATTTAAAGGAAGCCAATTGCAGACAGTACGTCTAGACCCTAGAGGAACTGGAACATTATCTGGTAGCTTCTCCCTACCCCTTGCAATCTGGGGCTTCATCATCTCTCACTTCTTCCCTGTTCAAATCCTCTGCTCAGTTCTCTCTCTGTGACTCTTTCTAGCAAATGATCCAGCCGGAGGGTGTTCTGGAGATTCTGCAAATTGGCATCTGGTGTCAGAAGCGAGGGTGGTCTTGTATGAAGGCTCTGCCCTCTAACTTTGTAGCAGGGTCCTATTTTACTACACTCTCCTTCTGGGCCTCAATTTCTCCATGTGTCAACATAGGAAGAACTCTCTGACTTCATGGAGTTGGTGACCTAAGGGGTTCCTGGATTTGCCAGTATCCTGGGTAATTATAAAAGAGGTACAGAAGCAAAAGATTTAGTTAAACCATCATTCATTGAAGCCTTTTGTATGCAGGGAAAAGGCAAGGATGACACGATGCCCTCCAGAAGCTCTGGGGTCAGTGGCATAGATTAAATAAATGCATTGGATGCTGATGAGTAAGGCTTGCAGATCTTCATGGGGGGTGTGCAGAAAAAATCATCATGGGAGTCTAGAGAAGAGCTAGATTCCCAAGGACCACATCATGTCATCAAAACTCAGGAATCTCCCCTTGCACTGAAATGAAATTAGCCCTCATCACCCAGCCCCTCACCCAAAGACAGGTTCTGCTATAAGTTAACTCTGGATGCTCCAAGCTTCTCCTTCATGTCTCTTCTTTCCATTCATTCTCTCTCCATTTCTCTTCTGTTTCTTGTTTATAATAAAATGATGGCCGGGCGCAGTGGCTCACTCCTGTAATCCCAGCACTCTGGGAGGCCGAGGCGGGCAGATCACCTGAGGTAAGGAGTTCGAGACCAGCCTGACCAACATGGAAAAATTCCGTCTCTACTAAAAATACAAAGTGAGCCAGGTGTGATGCATGCCTGTAATCCCAGCTACTCTGGAGGATGAGGCAGGAGAATCGCTTGAACCCAGTAGGTGGAGGTTGCAGTGAGCCGAGATCGTGCCATTGCACTCTAGCCTGGGCAACAAGAGTGAAACTCTGTCTCAAAAATAAATAAATAAAATAAAATAAAATGAAATAAAATGATGATGTCTGTAATGGTAATTAAATGATTGCTTCAAGAGCCGACAACAGAAATCTTCTTGATGGGGTGTGGTGGCTCACACCTGTAATCCCAGCACTTTGGGAGGCTGAGGCGGGTGGATCACAAGGTCAGGAGTTCAAAACCAGCCTGGCCAATATGGCAAAACCCCGTCTCTACTAAAAATACAAAAAAATTTAGCTGTTCCCTTTGGCTGGTACCTGTAGTCCCAGCTACCCTGGAGGCTGAGGCAGGAGAATTGCTTGAACCCGGGAGGTGGAGGTTGCAGTGAGCCGAGATCACACCACTGCACTCCAGCCTGGGTGACAGAGTGAGACTCTGTCTCAAAAAAAAAGGGCTGGCACCAGAAATCTTCTTAAGGAGGATGCTATTATTGATAAATGACTTGAGTTAGGAAAGGAGACCTGAGGCATAAAGAGTCAGAGTCAAAGGTAGGATGGCTAAATTCCTCTGCATTGTAAAAAAAAAAAAAAAAAAAAAAAAAAAAAAAAAAAAAAAAAGGCAGGAATCTGGAGGTGAGGAGATAGGAAGGAGGGTGGACTTTTAAAAGGATGTCTTAAGTTCAATTGGAAGCTTTCATGTTTGTCCGTTGCTGGCCAGTTGCATACTCTCACATTGCCAAGCTTCTTTCTGTAAAGTGTGTTTCATATTTAAATACCATGTGCAGGTAGCTTTTCAGTAAATTGAGGGAAATGTCTGAGTTCCTCTCTGGGTTAATTTCATTCAGGGCAGCAACCACCAGACATTGTATGAACTGGACTAATTCAGTTGAAGCAAGACTTAGAGCCACAGGTAAAAACACGGGCCCTGGGGGCCCTCCCTTGTAGGGAGGACAATCTGTTTCCCAAAATTTATTATATAAAAGATTAGATAATCAGGTAGATCTCAAGGGGATGAGGGGTCTTCAGCTGACATCTCGATAACTTTATATTTTTACTGAGTTGTTGACCAATAAAGGCTGAGGACTTTATATAAAGTATCTTTTTTTTTTTTTTTTTTTTTTCTGAGCCGGAGTCTCACTCTGTCACCCAGGCTAGAGTGCAGTGGCGTTTTCTTGGCTCACTACAACCTCCGCCTTCCAGGTTCAAGCGATTCTCCTGCCTCAGTCTCCTGAGTAGCTGGGATTACAGGAGCCCGCCACTACGCCCAGCTAATTTTTGTATTTTTAGTAGAGACAAGGTTTCACCATGTTGGCCAGGCTGTTCTCGAACTCCTGACCTCTGGTGATCAGCCTGCCTCAGCGTCCCAAAGTGCTGGGATTACAGGCGTGAGCCACTGCTCCTGGCCTATATAAAGTATCTTCTTGTATATCTTGTCTGATTTAAGCCATGCTCTTTCACACTTCTCCCTCCTCCTTCATTTACCTAGGATGACTATATAATTTATTTTTCACAGCAGGGCACTTTTCAGAATGGAAGTGGACACTACTCATCATGATGCCAGAACAACGGGTATCATTCACTACTCATAATTCAGGACTAATAATAATGGGTATCATTCGGGTTCATTTCAGGCAAACTAGGATGCAGATGACAGCTTCTTCCTATCATTTCCCACCCTGACCACCTGAGGCTGAGGTCCAAAATCAAAAAAGAAGTCAATAATAAACTCATATCTGTTTATTCTCCTCAAATCAGGGGACATAGAGGCTTTTTTTTTTCTGATGAGTGGGTAATCCTAAAATAAGCAGGAAATGCCTGTGGCTCAGCCTAACTCAAGGTGAGACGAAGCTGGAGCTGGGAGCTCGAAAGTGTCCCCCAGCTCCCGCTTCACTTCGCCTGTAACTCCACCTCTGCAGAAGGTAAAGTAGAATTGGTAGCTGTGTCACTGGTTTGGGTTGAGTCCTCGGTCAGGGCCCTCTCCAGACTGGCGGGAAGGGAGTGGATCAGCCTCTCCCGGAAGTCCTGGCCCATGAAGACATAGAGCATCGGGTTGAGGCAGCTGTTGAAGAAGGCCAGGGCACTTGTCACATCCACTGCAATGCTAATTTCTTTGTACATGCCTTGCAATAACTCACGGATTCTGACTGTGGCTATAAAGGCCACCACCTGATATGGGGACCAGCAGAGAAAAAAGGCAGCTGCGACAAAGGAGAGGACCCGTAAGGGACGACTGGACTTAATCAAGCCTTGCTTGTGGATCTTGGTGGCAATAAGCCCATAACTGACAGCGACGATGGACATGGGTGCGCTGAAGCCAATGATGAACCGGATGATGCCTCTCACCGTCAACATGGCAATGGCCACCTTCATCCTCTCTTTAGGGTCGTTGGTCCAGGGTGAAAAGTTAAAAGTGCAGGATACTGTCCCTGGCCCCATTTTACCAGGTACTGTAGTCACACGAATGATAACTGGCAATGTGAGGAGCAGAGCCATCACCCAGGGCCCGATGATCACCTTCTTGGCCAGGCTCACGGTGCGGTGGTTCTGGGTCCAGACTGGATGCAGGACACAAACACAGCGGTCCAAAGCAATGAGGGCGATCAGGAAGACACTTCCAAACAAGTTGATATCCACTATGGTAAAGATGAATTTGCACAGGAACCAACCGAAAGGCCAATGTCCTCCCATGGCCTTCCTGACCATGAAGAATGGCAAAGTGGAGGTGAAACAGAAGTCAGCCACGGCCAGGTTCAGGTAACTGATGGTGGTGACTGTGTGTGTCATCCGGAATCCAGCCACCCAGATCACAAGCCCGTTGCCCAGGACCCCGAGGACAAAGGTGACTGCATATACCAGATAAGTGATGATATCCAGGAAGAGATAGCCAGCGGATACAGCAGGTGTCCCTCCAGAGATGTTCGTGGGGAGAGAGGAATTTGTCTCCATCTTGTCTGCTCCTGAAATAGTGCAGTCGTAGTCATTCCTCAGTTATGAACCTCCGCACCATTTCCCCACCCCCTCATTTCTGCCCCTGCCAGTTTTCCCACTCCTAGCTTTTTCACCTTCCCCTAGAGCTCCCACAACAGCTGGAACATCCTCACCACTGTCCCTTACACATGCCCACATCTATACATTGGCAATCTTTTATTGTACCTGTTGGGCAAGATTACATCTTTTTTTTTTGAGATGGAATATTGCTCTGTCACCCAGGCTGGAGTGCAGTGGCGTGATCTCTCACTGCAACCTCCACCTCCCGGGTTCAAGCGATTCTCCTGCCTCAGCGTCCTGAGTAGCTGGGACTACAGGTATGCACCACCCTACTCCTGGCTAATTTTTGTATATTTAGTAGAGGTGCGGTTTTGCCATGTTGGCCAGGCTGGTCTTGAACTGCCAACCCCAGGTGATCCACCCACCTCAGCTTCCCAAAGTGCTGGGACTACAGATGTGAGCTACCGCACGTGGCCAAGATTGCATCTTATAACACATCCTCATAATTGCTAACATGCAAGCACCTACCAGGGAGATTAAATGGCTAAGGAAGATAGGGTCCTTGACCTCCAAGAGGAGAATATGGGGCCAAAGATGTATAGAGAAAACATGTATTCAAACAAAAATGTTCATAGAGACACTCCTCACTATAGCCAAAAGGTAGAAACAACCCAGATGTCCATCAACAGATGAATGGATAAACAAAATGTGGTTTATCCACCCAATGGAATATTATTCAACCATAAAAAACAATGAAGCACTGATATATGCTACAATGTGGCTGAACCTTGAAAACATTACGCTAAACAAAAGAGGGCTGGATGCGGTGGCTCACGCCTGTCATCCCAGAGCTTTGGGAAGCTGAGGTAGGAGGATTGCTTGAGCTCAGGAGTTCATGATCAGCCTGAGCCACATAGCAAGATCCTCATCTCTAACAACAACAACAAAAAAATTAAATTAAATTAGCTGGATGTGGTGGCACACACCTGTAGTCCTAGCTACTCAGGAAGGTGAGATGGGAGGCTCACTTGAGACCAGGAATTCAAGGTTAATAGTGTGCTATGATTGAGCCACTGCACTCCAGCCTGGGCAACAAAGCGAAATCCTGTCTCTAAAAAGAAAGAAAAAAGAAAGGAAGGAAAGAAGGAAGGAAGGAAGGAAAGAAGGAAGGAAGGAAGGAGAGAAGGAAGACACCACAAGTCACATTTTGTATGATTCCACTTGTATGAAATATCCAGAGTAGCCAAACTCACAGAGACCGAATGCAGATTAGTGATTGCCAGGGACTGGGGAAATGAGGAAGTGGGGAACTGTTGCTTAATACATATGCAGTTTTTGTTTAGTGTGATAAAAAAGTTCTGGAACTAGATAATGGTTATAGTTGCAACACACTGTAGATGTACTTAATGCCATTGAATTGTACATTTAAATGGGTAACTTTTTTATTGTTGTTTGAGATGCAGTCTTGTTCTGTCACCCAGGCTGGAGTGCAGTGGTGCGATCTTGGCTCACTGCAACCTCCGCCTCCCAGGTTTAAGTGATTCTCCTGCCTCAGCCTCCTGAGTAGCTGGAATTACAGGCGCTTGCCACCATGCCCGGCTAATTTTTATATTTTTGTAGAGATGGGGTTTCACCATGTTGGCCAGCCTGGTCTCAAACTCCTTGACCTCAGGTGATCTGCCCACCTCGGCGTCCCAAAGTGCTGAGATTATAGGCGTGAGCCACTGTGCCCAGCCTAAAATGGTTAACTTTTTGTTATGTGTATTTTACCATCAATTTAATAAAGAAAAAATAACAGTGTAAGATATCAGAAAATCAGTGGGCAACAGCTTCAGTGACCTAGTGTCACACAAACGTGGACTAAGACTTTCTCTCACCCATGACACTGCATAACAACTATAAGATATGCAACTTCTCAGTCGGGCACAGTGGCTCACGCCTGTAATCCCAGTACTTTGGGAGGCCGAGGTGGGTGGATCACAAGGTTAGCAGTTCGAGACCAGCCTGGCCAACATGGTGAAGCCCCATCTCTACTAAAAATACAAAAATTAGCCAGGCATGGCAGTGGGTGCTTGTAGTCCCAGCTACTCCAGAGGCTGAGGCAGGAGAATCACTTGAACGTGGGAGGTGGAGGTTGCAGTGAGCAGAGACTGCGCCATTGCACTCCAGGCTGGGCGACAGAGCGAGACTCCGTTTCAAAAAAAAAAAAAGATATGCAACTTCTCCACTCCAAATTCTGCTCCCTCTCTCTCTTTAAGGTCATGAAATCTCCCTTTCCTATCTCATCGTGGGAAGCACGGCACAGCATTTGGTTAGTTTTCCAACATAGGTCAAATGGATCTGTGAGTGATACTAAATGATGTATAATGAAGTATTATATCCAATGGATTCTGTGCTAGAAGAAGTCAGAACAACAGACTCCGTTTCCACTCTCGTCTCTGCGGTTACCTTGGCCAGAGGGATGGGAGATGCTTCTCCATCCATTGAATGGGCTCAGCACTCTTGGGGATGTAGAAGACCGTGATAGAAATAATAGTCCAAATATGTATTGGATATGACATTTCATTAGATCAGGTATGCAAAGTGCATATCAGGTTCTTGCCAAGAGCTGGACTTCTCTCTCTTTTTTTTATTTATTTTATTTATTTATTTTTTTTGAGATGGAGTCTCTCTCTATCACCCAGGCTGGAGTGCAGTGGCGTGATCTGAGCTCACTGCAACCTCCGCCTCCCAGGTTCAAGCGATCCTCCTGTCTCAGCCTCCTGAGTAGCTGGGATTTCAGGTGCACGCCGCCATGCCTGGCTAATTTTTTTTTTATTGTATTTTAGTAGACATGGGGTTTCACCATGTTGCCCAGGCTGGTCTCGAACTCCTGAGCTCAGGCAATCCACCTGCCTCAGCCTCCCGAAGTGCTAGGATTACAGGCATGAGCCACTGTGCCCGGCCTGGTCTTCTCTTCTAATGCTTGCAGCAGCCTTCCTCAAAATTGTTACTATGAGGGTCATTGTCTTTATGGTACCCATTTTGCAGATAAGGAAAGTGAGACTTAGAGCATTTCAGTTAATTCCTTAAAGTCACCCAACAGCCCAGGCTGTCAAATTCCAGCAAAAGTCTCTTTCTGCCTCTGCCTTGCCATGCTACTGGCACAGAAGAGCTGTCTAATACACTAGTCACTCACCACATGTGGTTTTTAAGCACTTGAATTGTGGCTAGTCCAATTGGAGATAGGCTGTAGGAGTAAAATACCCATCACATTTCAAAGACTTAGTATGAAAAAAATATTGTGACCATCTCATTAATAGTTTTTATATTGACTACATGTTAAAATGATTATAATTTTGCTATTTAAGTTTAGGTTAGATATTTTATTAAAATTAAGTTCACATGTTTCTCTTCACCTTTTTAAAGTACCTACTTGACACTTTGAAATTACATATGTGGCTCACATTTCTAATGAACTTTGATACTCTACAATCTCAGAAACAACTCAGAGATGTCTCCCTCCCCTACCACCCATCCAACCACCAAAATACCCTGAGGACTCTTTGTCCTCAAGAATCTCTAAGGTAACCAGTTCAGAAGATTGTTGCAATGAATGAGGAAGATTCTGCAATAATGAGCAGGAACATACCAGGGAGGAAAACCTGTGCAATTTTGTCCAATTATGGTTCAAGGGAAAAATTCTGTGATTTGCAGTGAACACAGACCTTGGTGGCTGCCATCGATGAAGCACTTTATGTTTGGCAATCATTGTACCACATCCTCAACTTTCTTGCCTCTGATCTCAACAAACTCAGCACTGATTATACATCATCATCACTGTGTGACAGAAGAGGAAACTAGGAGCTTGATGAGAAATGACAGCCAATGTCTGCAGATTCATGAGAGGGCAGGGCTGTATTCCACTGCTGGGTCCCATGCACCATGCAGAACCAGTCTCTTCATGTGGAGACTCAACACTGATCTGAAAGGTGACTGCTTCTGTATTACACTCATTTCCCCATGACCCATCATAATCATTAGGGCTCTTTTGCTTTCTTCTGAAAGCTTCAAACCGAACAGCCTTTCCCACCCCGACTCAAGCCCTCAAGCTGATGCCCTTGCCTCTTGCTCCACCAGATTCTCCTCACGCTGGCTCCTGCATCACTGTTCTCTGCCCTCAACTCAATGACCAGAAAACAAGTGTTTCCCTCCAAGAATTACCCTCTACTGGTCTCATAAAACTCATTCCCCTATTTACTCAAGAACTTCCCTCCTTCACTTATCCCTTCTTTCTCCTACAGCATCATAGTGTCTCTATATTCCATCATTCCCATCAGGACCCCAATAAAGTCTAGAGCCTATTTGTTTATTTATTTATTTATTTATTTATTTGAGATGGAGTCTCACTCTCTCACCCAGGGTGGAGTGCAGTGGTGCAATCTGAGCTCACTGCAACCTACACCTCCCAGATTCAAGCAATTCTCCTGCCTCAGCCTCCCAAGTAGCTTGAATTACAGACACCCACCACCATGCCTGGCTAATTTTTGTATTTTTAATAGCGGTGAGGTTTCAACATGTTGGCCAGGCTGGTCTCGAACTCCTGACCCCGTTATCCACGTGCCTTGGCCTCCCAAAGTGCTGGGATTACAAGTATGAGTCACTGTGCCCGGCCTGTCTAGGACCCCTTTAAAAAAATTATTATTCAACTCCACATCCTTCTTCAACCAAAGAGTCTACTGTGTTCACCAGTGTATTAAGTGTGTCTATGTCAAGCTACCCAGTCCCCCAGAATATGTTTCTTACCTGGACCGTCCACCAGCTGTGGTCTTGCTCTGGGTAGTTCTAGGTCTGGGTCTCCTGGGGAGAGTGACTCAGGCTCTAATGATCACAGCAAAACATACACCAAGGAACAGGAGGAGGGGTAAAGGAACTGTAACCAGCTGGGTAGCAGGAAATAGGAAGTCAGAGCTGCTTCTGATTTTTGATGGCCCCAAGAATACACCAATATACTTTCTGTTTTAATGGCATTAGGACAGTGGGCTGGGCCTGTTTAGAAACTCATGTACCTGACTGTATTTCTCAGCCTCAGTCTCTGTGGAATGCAGAGGTTCAATGCTCTCAACGTCAAGGGCCAAGAAATCCAAGTGTCCGGGCCCCTGCTCCCTCCAAGGGTCAAGGTAAAGAAAGCAGCAAGTACTGTGGTGAGAAGAATCAGAGGGAAGCAATGAAAGGCAGAGAAGAAGTCGTGAGGGATGGAGACCAGAAACACAGAGAGAGGTAAGGGAGGCGGGGAAGTTGAGACATTTGGCAGGACAGCGCGTCCACACCCATGCACACCACAAAGATTAACCCCATAATCCTCTGATCTTGTGGAAGCTCATTTGTAGTCTTCTAGCCCAAAGAAATAACTGCTTTTCTGAAATGTTAAGCATCCTTCCAAGGGTATCAGAGTGATATGGAGAAATATGGTAAGACAGTTACAGAATCAGAGATAACGACACTGATTCTAAAAGCATTATTACCAAGGCCTTGTTGCATTAAGGCTGTTTTTTTTTTTTCTTTTAGAGATAGTATCCTGCTACATTGCCCAGGCATGTCTCAGACCCATGGGTTTAGTGATCCTCCTGCCTCAGCCTCCCCAAATGCTGGGATTACAGGCGTGAGCCAGGCTGTTTTTAATTCTAAGTAATTTATAATTTACAATTACACCTAACAATGGCTTAAACCAGGGGTGTCCAATCTTTTGCCTTCACTGGGCCATACTGGAAGAAGAAGAAGAATTGTCTTGGGCCACACATAAAATACACTAACACTAACGATACCTGATGAGCTAAAAAAAAAAAAAAAAAAATCCCCAAAAAATCTCATAATGTTTTAAGAAAGTTTATGAATTTGTGTTGGGCTGCATTCAAAGCCATCTTAGGCCATGGGTTGGACAAACTTAGCTTAGAACCAAGGCGAAATTTATGGTTTACTTTACAAGAATTTTGCAAGAGGGTAATACTAGGTTAGGTTATATCTGGAAAATATCATCAAGAACTACATTCGTTTTAATCTTTTCTCTTTATTATCCCTAATATGGTGACTTTTTTTTCCTGGGGATTGCCACTTCATGGCTCCAAGAAAGCTACCATAGCTCCTGACTTCACACTACAGCAGGGGTCCCCAACCTCTGGGCCATAGACCAATACACAGACCGATACTGGTCTGTGGCCTGTTAGGAAGTGGGCTGCACAGCGGGTGACTGGCAGGCGAGCAAGAGAAGCTTCATCTGTATTTACAGCCACTCCCCATTGCTGGCATTACTACCTGAGCTCTGCCTCCTGTCAGATTAGTGGCGGCATTAGATTCTCATAACAGTGTGAACCCTACTGTGAACTGTGCATGCCAGGGATCTGGGTTGTGTGCTCCTTATGAGAATCTAATGCCTGATGAGCTGTCACTGTCTCCCATCACTCCCAGATGCGACCGTCTAGTTGCAGGAAAGCAAGCTCAGGGCTCCCACGGATTCTACATCATTGTGAGTTGTATAATTATTTCATTGTATATTACAATGTAATAATAATAATAGAAATAAAGTCTACAATAAATGCAATGTGCTTTAATCATCCTGAAACCATCTACCCCACCACCCCATGGAGAAATTGTTTTTTATGAAACTGGTCCCTGGTGCCAAAAAGGTTGGGGACTGCTACACTCCAGCATCCCACACCGGGAGGATGCGGATTAGACGGAGAATCACGGAAGATCTTTAATCAGAAGGGTGATATGTTCATTTGTACTTTATAAACATTTGTGTATTTTATAAACATTTTCTTGGGATCATAACAACAGATGCATTTTAGAAGGTTCCCAAGGTACGAAGGGTAACAAATGAAGACGTGCCTAGGAGTCACATGGAAGCTAACACTGTGTAAGGGGATTAAAATAAAGGGAATGGCAGAGGACATCATTATGCACAGAGGAGAAGGGCCCAAATGTCAAGAGAAAACAAGAGACAAGGGACTCCACAGAGAGTAATTGCCAGAAAAATTTGTAGGTCTTTTGAACTCTGACTGTTCTTCCTAAAACGGGGGTCCTGGGATACCCCTACCTGTTTCCCATGAGCCCTCTTTTCTAAAACATAAGTAGGTTTTCTTCCTTGCTACCAAATGGCACGTGATTAGCACACTAGGTTGGGCAAAAATAGAGCCAAGTGTGTGTTCCAAAGTGACTATGGTGACGAAAAAAGGGAAAGTCTTAAAATGGACTTCCACTTCTGTGTTTGCGTAAGGCTAAAAGGGAAGATGTCTTAGGGTTGACCGGAATGGGGGTATTCCTGCCTATGCTGCAAAAGTCCCTGACTCTTCTGGTAACTGAAACACCAGAAATGGCCTCTGCGAGCAGCACAGCCTCCCAGTAAAGCACTGGACTGAGGTGAAGCCAGATTGCCTGGACTAGAATCCCAGGACTACTGTTCACTAGCTCCGGACAAGCCAGCTAATCCAGGGGTCTCAAACATTTCCCCCAACTTTTTTTTTTTTTGAGACAGAGTCTCACTGTGTCACCCAGGCTGGAGTACAGTGGTGTGATCTTGGCTTACTGCAGTTTTGCCTCCTAGGTTCAAGTGATTCCCCTGCCTCAGCGTCTCCAGTAGCTGGGATTACAGGTGCCCACCACCACACCGGGCTAATTTTTGTATTTTTTAAGTAGAGATGTGGTTTTGCCATGTTGACCAGGCTGGTCTTGAACTCTTGACCTCAAACAATCACCTGCCTTGGCCTCCCAAAGTGCTGGGATTACAGGATGGAACCACTGCACTGGGCCACAGACATTTCCTATGAAGGGCCAGATGGTCAATATAGTTCATTTGGCAGGCCATAGAGTCTCCATCACAAGTCCTTGGCTCTGCTGTTGTAGCCTGAAAACAGCCACAAGCGAAGTTGTAAATGAGAAGCATGACTGTGTCAATAAAACTTTATTTAAAACATGACAATTAGACTTCATATAAGTTTTACATGGCACAAAATACCCTTCTTTTGGTTTTCTTTAGCCGGTAAGAAATATTAAAGCCATTTTTGGCTCTCGGGCCATACAAAAACAAGTGGTGGGCTAGATTTGACCCCTAATTTAACTGCACTGGGTCCCAGTCACTTCACCTGTGAATTGAGAGCAATGATACTTACAGAGGTGTTTTCTGGAGCAGAACAAATAAGATCAGTGATACAAAGCACTTGGCATGAATTCCAGTGCAATAAGTATTATCAATATCTTAGTAATTACATAAACCTATCCGCTGTTTCACATTCTCTGCGGTGAACCCATCCATGCTTAAAACTTGAACCACACCTCAGCTAACATTCACCAGACCCCTGTCTCTAGCTCAGACCTGCCCTTGATGTCCAGACACATCATTTTGGGTTCCTGTTTCCTTTCAAACTCATCTGCAGCCTTTGCTCTCCTCACCTTCTCCCACAACTCTGTTAAGGACTAAATTGTGTCACATTCCCCTTCAAATTCTTAGGTTGAAGCCCTCACCCCATGATGTGGTTTGGCTGTGTCCCAACCCTGATCTCATCTTGAATTGTAGCTCCCATAATTTCCACGTGTTGTGGGAGGAACCAGGTGGGAGATAGTTGTTTCATGGGGGCGGTTTCCCCCATAATGTTCTCATGGTAGTGAATATGTCTCACGAGATCTGACAATTTTATAAAGGGTTTCCCCTTTCACTTGGTTCTCATTCTCTTTTGCCTGCTGCCAGGTAAGATGTCCCTTTATTCTTCCTTCGCCTTCCGCCATAATTGCGAGGCCTCCCCAGCCATGTGGAACTGTGAGTCTATTAAACCTCTTCCCTTTATAAATTACCCAGTCTTGGGTATGTCATTATTAGCAGCATGAGAACTGACCAATACACCCCAGCATGTCAGAATGTGACTGTATTTGGGGATACAACCTTTAAAGAGGTAATTAGCTGAAACTGAGGTCAGTAGGGTGTGCCTCAACTCAATATGACTGATATCCTTATGAAAAGAGGAGATCCAGACACAGACAGGCATAGAGGGAAAACTATGTGAAAACATGAGGAGGAGGTGGTATCTGCAAGCCAAGGAGAGAGGACTCAGAAGGAATCAACCCTGCCGACACCTTGATCTTAAACTTCCAGCTGATAAAACTGTGAGAAAATATATTTCTATTGTTGTAGCCACCCAGTCAATGGTATTTTGTTATGGCAGCTCTAACAAACTAAACACTCTGCTTCTTTTCATTGACTCTCATCTCAATGACAGCCCCCAAATCCAAGCAGTTACCTTGGTGCAACAGTTCTGAAGAAAATGGCCACAATATTCTTGGATCTCCTTCCTCTGAGAGGAAGGCAGGCATATTCTATCCCCTCTCCCCTGGAACCTGGGTAGAGTTGGGATTACTCTGACCAAAGAATGTGTTAGAAATGACTCCATATAGCTTTCAAGGCTAGGTCAAAAAAGGCTAGGAAGCATCTTCTGGTTCTCCTGGGACACACGTTCTGGAGGAAGGCAGCCATTGTCCTGGGACTCTGATTCCTCTGAGACCACCATGCTGGAAAGGCTGCCCGTAGGCACTTGGTGCAATACCAGCCTAGTTCAGCATTTGAGTCATTCCAATCCAGGCATCTGACATGTGAATGAAGGAGCTCTAGATGACTCCAGTACCCAGTCTTCTAGTCACCCCCAAACCTTTGAGTTTTGGGTGGCAGAGACAAGCATCTCCTCTGTGCCTTATCCTAATTCCCAACCCACATAATCCACAAACATAATGAAATGGTTGTTCTACATGCTATGATTTAGGTGGTTATATAGCAATCATGAATTATGAATGTGGGCTTCATAAAGACCCTTCATGCTTCCTCATTCTCCAGAGCCATTTGGTCTCCAAGCCCAGTCTACCAAGCCTGGAAATCTCTCCCTAAACTACACCTCCTTTCTAGCACACTACTCCAGCACAGGCAACTATTCGACAAGTTCACCTTGATCTCTGGCATCTTCTTACCCTTTAAGATCTCTGCCTCCAACTGGGAACATTCTCAGAGTCATCCCTTTGTAGGAGGACTCTAGAACAATGTTTTTTGGAAGCACACACCTGACAAGTCACTCTCCTGCTTAAATAGCTTTTCGTATTCTTAAGGAGAAATTCCAACTTCTTTTTATAGCATTCAAGACCATCCAAGAAATTGCCTCTACCACCCTCTACATACTTAATGCTTATTGCTCTCTGCCTCATCATCTATGCTCCAGTAACCAAAAGTAACCTGCTTTTTTGTGACCCCTTTCCTGGGTGTTTTTACTCCCCTCTGACTAGAATGCATTATTTTTTCTCCTTTATCTGAGTCTTTAAGACTCAGCCTACATGTTCCCTCCTCCGGATATTGACTCTAGATCTGTGAATCTGAGCTAGTCATTCCTTTTAGGGGAACCCACAAGGAGCCAGGCATCTGTCTATCACTACATGCCCCCACCCTATTGTAACTAAGCACTGCATTCTCACCTCTCTATTCAGGTGGTCCGCAGAGCCCATGTCTGATTGATCTCTTTGTCTCCAGCAGCTAGCAAGGAAGCACCTCTTTAGAGACGTGCACCTATACAATACCTACCACCTTTTATTTCTTGATATGTGAACTCCATTGAGAACAAACGAGTAAATGTAGGTAATGTGCCTTCTTCTTTCCTTTTCTTTTTTTTTCAGATGGAGTCTCGCTCTGTTGCCCAGGCTGGAGTTTAGTGGCACAATCTCGGCTCACTGTAACCTCGGCCTCCTGGGTTCAAGCGATTCTGCCGCCTCAGCCTACCAAGTAGTTGGGATTACAGGTGCCCACCACCAAGCCCAGCTAATTTTTTTTGTATTTTTAGTAGAGGCGGGGTTTCACCATGTTGGCCAGGATGGTTTTGAACTCCTGACCTCAAGTGATCCAACCACCTCGGCCTCCCAGAGTGCTAGGATTACAGATGTGAGCCACAGCGCCCGGCCAGTAATGTGCCTTCTTAAGTTCTGTGAGCCATTCTAACAAATTATCAAAACAGAGGAAGGGGTTAGGGTTATAAACATCCCCCCACCCCCGATTTATAGCCAGTCAGTCAGAAGTACAGGTGGCCACCTGAGACTTGGATTGGTGTCTGAAGGCAGGACAGTCTTGGGAGAGTGAGCCCTTTAACTTGTGAGATCTGACACTAACTCCAGGTAGACAGCGTTGGAGCTGAATTGAATTGTGAGATACCCAGTGGTGTCCCCAGAGAATTGGAGAATTGCTTGATATGGAAAAGACCCACACATTTGATGCCAGAAGGACTGCATAAGTCGAGAATTGAGTTTGACTGAATCATCATATTTGGGCATTATTGCATGGCTGAAACTCTTCTCACTTCAGTAATTGTTTCTTTCATTTTCATGAAACTCTGAAGAAGGAGGGACTGGACATTCAGATTCCTTGACCCTTGACATTTGGAAGCATGAACTCCAGTCTCTCACAGAAGGCTAGAGGTGAAGGAACATTCAGACACATTGGTTTCTAAGAAGAGTCCGCTGGCAACATACCCAAGGTGTCTTCTGAAAATTATAAGAAATTCTGAGTTTCTGTTAGGGGATTGTCTCCAGCTCCATTGTCCCTCCCCCATCATTCAACAGTCTCTGCAAAAGCCCTTAGAGCCCGTGTTGCTCCACAGGAAGCCAAGAAGCACACAGGAAAAGGAGCTTAGCTGCTGGTAAGTTGGGGACTGACAATTTAAAATTTATCGTTGGAACTCCTGCTTTCTGACAAACACCTCCTAAATTCTAGAGCAGTGCTGTAATGGAGTATCCACTTGCCACAGGTGGCTTTTGAGCACTTAAGTTTCTATCTTGATCTGAAATGTGCTTAAGTGTAAAATATACTTAGTGTAGTTTAATCATTAGTATGATCAAAATAATACAACTTATCTCATTAATAACTTTTATTTTGGTTACGTGTTCCAGTGATTTTTTTTTATTTGTGGGGTTAAATGAAACATATTATTATAATTAATTTCCCCCAATGATTTTACTTTTTTAACATGGCTACTAGAAAGTTGTAAGTCACATGTGTGGCTGGCATTTAGGGCTTGCATTACCCCGTCTCTACTAAAAATACAAACAACAACAACAACAAAATAGCCAGGCGTAGTGGTGGGAGCCTGTAATCCCAGCTACTCAGGAGGCTGAGGCAGGAGAATTGCTTGAACCCAGGAGGCTGAGGTTTCAGTGAGCCGAGATCATGCCGTTGCACTCCAGCCTGGGCGAGAAGAGTGAAACTCTACCTCAAAGATAAATAAATAAACATGCGAAGGAACCAGGTGTGAGGAGCTTAAGAGGAAGAGCGTGGTAGGCAGAAGGAACAGAGAAGGCAGAAGCCCTGAGATGACAATGAGCTGCATGTTCAAGGAATCAGAGCCCGCTGTGGGTGGAGCACAGTGTGTCCCACGAGAGTGCAGAGATGAGGTCTGAGGAATGCACAGGGCAGGTCCAGGGATACTTGAGGGAACTTAAGGTAAGGATAAGTTAGAAGTTTGGAAGCCATTAGAAGGTGTTGAAAATAACATCAACATTTTATTGGACCTTTTTTTTTTTTTTTTTTTTGAGACGGAATCTTGCTCTGTCACCCAGGCTGAAGTGCAGTGGCGCAGTGTTGGCTCTCTGCAAACTCTGCCTCTCAGGGTCAAGCGATTCTCCTGCCTCAGCCTCCTGAGTAGCTGGGATTACAGGCGCCCACCATCACGCCCAGCTAATTTTTGTGTTTTTTTAGTAGAGACGGGGTTTCATCATGCTGGGCAGGTTGGTCTCGAACTCCTGACCTCAGGTGATCCACCCACCTCGGCCTCCCAAAGTGCTGGGATTACAGGCATGAGCCACTCCCGGCCCTTATTGGACTTTGTTTGTTTGTTTGTTTGTTTTTGTTTTTGAGACAGAGTTTTGCTCTTGTTGCCCAGGCTGGAGTGCAATGGCATGATCTCAGCTCACTGCAACTTCCGCCTCCCTGGTTCAAGCGATTCTCCTGCGTCAGCCTCCCAAGCAGCTGGAATTACAGGCACGTGCCACCACGCCCAGCTAATTTTGTATTTTTAGTAGAGATGGTGTTTCTTCATGTGCCGGGTTGGTCTCCAACTCCTGACCTCTGGTGACCCACCTGCCTCGGCCTCCCAAAGTGCTGGGATTACGGGTGTGAGCCACTGCGCCTGGCCCTTATTGAACTTTTTAAAAGCTCATTTGGTTTCCTTCTGGAAATTGGATTGTAGGGCAGGGGAAAGCAGGACCAGGAACAACCTATTTGCAAAGTTGGTGCAAACATTCCTGCCTGACAGGACCATGGACACGGGTTGTGGAGATAGAGATGGCTCTGGCTGTGCATTCAGCAGATTCTGTAGATAGAATTAATAGGACTTGGATGAGATTGTGGTGAGAGAAAGGGAAATGAAAGATAAGTTCTAGTTTGGAAGCTTTAACAACTGAATGTTTAAACTCAAATAGACACAAAATATTGGAAGAGTGGCAGGTTTGGGAGGATGAGATAATCAACTGTTTGGTTGAGCCACGTTAGGTTTGGAGTGTCTATGGGACTCCCGTGGGGAGAGGTTATATCAGACTGGAGCACCAGAGAGAGGCCAAGGCTGATAGTTTAGATGAAAAGAGAGCATGATATTTTAAGCCCTGAGACTGGATAATATCACCTATAGAAAGACTATATAGAGATAAGAGAGGTGGGGAACAAGTAAAAGCTGCGGGACACTCCTAAATTTAGAGTCAAATTTAGAGCAGAAAATACTAGCAAAGGGGACTGAAAAGAGGTGGCCAATTGAGCTTTAAAGGTAAGTGAAAGTGTGTTGTGTGTACATTTATCATCTCATGGCACAGGAAAAACGTGATTTAAGGAGAAGGAAGCGATCCAATGGGAAGAAGAGATCCAATGGGTCCTATATCACGAAGATATTGAGATAAGAACCAATATGGATTTGCGCCCACTGCATTTGCAGCCTTGAGGTCATAAGCATGGTCAGGAAAATGCACCAGGTCAGTGCTAAGGACTGGAGTCAATACAGACTGGATTCAGGAGAAAAAGTGAGGCAGGGAATCAAAGGGAGCAAACACAGAAAACTCCTTCCAAAATCTGGTTGCAAAATCTTTTCATTGAAAGAATTCTCTTAGGAGAAATAGGGTTAACACCAGAAAGGAATACAGGCCAAGGATCTTTTTGGTTGTTTTTTGTTTTGTTTTTTGGGGTGGTTTTTATTTTGTTTTTGTTTAGTTTTGTTGTTGTTTGTTTGTTTGTTTTTGAGTTGGAGTCACTGTCTCCCAGGCTGGAGTGCAGTGGTGTGATCTCAGCTCACTGCAACCTCTGCCTTCCAGGGTTCAAGAGATCTTCCTGCCTCAGCTTCCCAAGTAGCTGGGATTGCAAGCGCGCGCCATCACGTCCAGCTAATTTTTGTATTTTTAGTAGAGATGGGGTTTCACCATGTTGGCCAGTCTGGTCTCAAACTCCTGGCCTCAAGTAATCCACTTGCCTCAGCTTCCCTAAATGTTGGGATTACAGACGTGAGCCACTGCACCTGGCCAAGGATGGTTTCTTTTTAAAGGGAGGGGATATGATTTATGTAATGTTTATGTAATAGTGAGAATGATCTAGTAGAAATAAAATCTTGAGGGTTTGTTTTTGGCAGAAAATGGAAGGACAAATGCAGGGGGAGAGTTTGTGGGAAGATGAGAGCCATCCTGGGCCAACGTAGGAAGTGAAATTATTGGAAAGAACAAGAAGTCTTTATTCACAGTGACAGGGGCGGGTAGACTGAGGGTCAGGGGAGGAACGGCTGAAAATTTCACATCTAGTTATTACCATTTTCTCATTATAATGTCAGTCAAGGGCATCTGCTGAGAGTGGGAAAAACAGAGTAAATGAGGTAATTTTTGGAGAAAGCAGGACTGAAATAATTAAGGTGTGGGATAGCAAGTGCACTGGAGAAGTAGAGTAACCTAATGAGGAACTGCTGAGTTTTGATTTGAAATCTGTGGTCATAAATTCAACTGCAGCCCTCAGTAATTGTGAAAGTCACTTCCGCTCTCTGAGCCGTACTTTCCTACCCGTTACGCAAGAATAGCACTTGTCCCAAAGCAAGGATATTGTAATCAGAGATGATAAAATATATAGTGACTGGCACATATTAAGGACTCACCAAACAGCAGCCCTCATAATCAGTACAGGTATCATCTGTGGTTCGCAGTTCTCCTCCTTACATTACAACTAGGGTTGACCCAAAATTGCAATTTTTGCTTTGTTAATCCTCACCTGTCATTACACAATCATCCTTCCTTGTTGTATCAACATTTTTTTTTTTTTTTGAGACAGAGTCTCGCTCTTTCACCCAGGCTGGAGTGCTGTGGCACGATCTTGGCTCACTGCAACCTCTGCCTCCCAAACTCAAGTGATTCTCCTGCCTCAGCCTCCCAAGTAACTGGGATTACAGGCACCCGCCACCATGCCCAGCTAATTTTTGTATTTTTAGTAGAAACAGGGTTTCACCATGTTGGCCAGGCTGGTTTCGAATTCCTGGCCTCAAGTGATCCACCTGTCTTGGCCTCCCAAAGTGTTAGGATTACAGGCGTGAGCCACCGCACCCAGCCTGTATCAACATTTTAAAATGAATTTGAGATTATGGATAGATCATGTCTTCTAAGTGCCTTGTAGAATGTTTGGAGGGTGGATAGAGAAAATCTGAGTCTATTGAGGAACTATGGGGTGGAAAAGTGTTAACAGCACAATTCTGTTGTAATCAATCTGGCTGAGCTCCAATTCTGTCTCTACTCTTTCTACCTGGGAACGTTGAACAATTAACGTAGCCCATCTAAGTCTTAACTTCCTCGTCTGTACAATGGTTATACTAATTATCAGGTTGCTGCAAAAGTGCTTGTGGTTTTTGCTATTACTTTCAATGGCAAAAAAGGCAGTTACTTTTGCACCAACCTGATATCACTAAGATTAATCAATATTCACTGTGTCTCAGGAGCACTCAGTGCTTACACATATTAACACAGCCCATCCACAGATCCTGTGAGAGGCATCGTTAGGGTTAAAGGAGAAGCTCTTGGCACGTGGGTAATGTTCATAAGTAGAAACAACTATTGCTGTGAGCATCGTTCTTGTCCTCACCTTGAACTTCATAATGGATTGAACCCCATGACACAGCACACAGCCTGGTGAGGGCCAAGAGTTCCCATTGTCATAGATGTACTCAGTCTAGCCTAAAAGATTTCCATGTCTGTTCTCACTTAATCCTCATCTGAAAGTTAGACTTCACCATAAAATTGTCCTCGTTCTGCAGAGCAGAAAACTGAGGCTCAAAGAGATATCACTGACTAAAAACTCATAGTGAGGAGACATCACAGATGAGATTAGAAGAGAGATCTAGCTGACTTCAGAGCCCAGTATATATTTTTATTTTTTTAGACAGAGTCTTGCTCTGTCCCCCAGGCTGGAGTGCAGTGGCACGGCTCACTGCAACCTCCACCTCCCGGGTTCAAGTGATTCTCCTGCCTCAGCCTCCCGAGTAGCTGGGACTGCAAGTGCGTGCCACCAGGCCCGGCTAATTTTTTGTATTTTCGGTAGAGACGGGGCTTCACCGTATTGCCCAGGGTGGTCTGGAACTCCTGACCTCAGGCAATCTACCCCCCTTGGCCTCCCAAAGTGTTGGGATTACAGGCGTGAGGCACCGTTTCCAGCTGAGCCCAGTATTCTTTATAACAGTGACTCTCAATTAGGGGTGACTTTGCCTCCGAGGGGACCTTTGACAATGTTTATGGAACCTGTTGATTGTCATTTCTGGAGAAGGAGTTGCTACTGGTATCTGTGGATAGAGGCCAGGCGTGCTGCTAAACATCCTACTGTGTCCAGAACAGTCTGCCACAACAAAGAATTACCCAGACCCAGATGTCGATGGTGCCAAGGTTGAGAAACCCTGAGCTACATTAAATAATGTCCCATGGAATACCTCAGTGAAACTCACTGGTGATAGCAGGAAGAAAAGGAGGAAATAAGGAAAAGGAAGAAGGCTAAAAATCATCAGACTGGGGCATAGCCCTATCCTAGTAATCTTGGGGGAATCCCTTTCAAAGGCAGGACTTCCGTATGCAAAGGCAGTGGCTCTGGAGTTGCTCATTTTGGTTTCCATATCTTGCTGCCTCCACTGACTGGCTGGGTATGATGCTGAAAAAACTACAGAAGTCCCCGGGCCATGAATTCCCCCAGATGTGATGGCTGTTTCCCAATGTTATTATGAGCATTAGATGTGAACAAGCGCTAGGGAATTGCTATTTCTCTTAAAGACGCTGAATAGCCCAGTCTGAGATGATTCTCAAATTCTCATGGCCATAACAAATGATCCTGGCTTTTACACAAACAGATTCTAGAATGAGATTTATGGATATAATTGTTTTTCATTTTTATTATAAGTTCAGGGGTATATGCGCAGGTTTGTTATATAGGTAAACTTGTATCCTGGTGTTTTCTTGTACAGATTATTTCATCACTGAGGTATTAAGCCTAATACCCACTACTTGTTTTTCCTGATCCTGTCCCTCCCCCCACCCTCCACCTTCCAGTAGGCCCCAGTGTTCCCCTCTTTGTGTCCATGTGTTCTCATCATTTACCTCCCATTTGTAAATGAGAACATGCGGTATTTGGTTTTCTGTTCCTGCATTAGTTTGCTAAGGATAATGAATACAATTTTAACAGGCAGCCTGGATGTTTCTGATAAAGTCCACAGACCACAGCATAAGAAAATGTGCTCAAGTGACATGGGATTTTGTGTTGAATTGGATACAAACATTACAGATGTGACCCGGACCAGAGGCAGGGACTACATGTTTTGGGTTTTTGTTCTTAAAAGAAAAAAACAAACAAACAAAAAAACTTGATCTGAGAAGCTCTGAGGGTTATATTCTTACAATGTTATTGTCCACAATTTAGTCACGTGTCCACTACTAAAGCAATCCCTTGCAAAGTAAAAGGAATTCTAGTTAGTGCTAATTAGACTAGTCAAGATCTACTCCCAACATGGAGAAAAGACACCTTCTCTGCAGGGTGAGTAACTAAACACAATTGTGGTTTTTTAGCAGAGAAGAATGGGGAACAGTTGCTGGGTGGGCAACCAGCAATATCTGTCAAGTGTAAGGGTTTAGAGGTCAGACCAAGCCAAACTGAAGTCCTTAATCTATTATCTACTACCTAAGTGACCTTCAACACATTTCACAATTACCCTGAGCTTTAATTTATTCTAATGAAAACTAGAAGTAATGAATATTACACAGCTATTACATAGGCCAAACCGGATCCCATATGTAGTAATTAACACAATGCATAGTCTCTAATAAGAACTTCACAAGTATTAATACGACTTATTATTCTCATAGTCTTTATCCCACAGACACCAAAGCTATACAAATTGGCACTGATTATTTGCATTCCAAACAGAGAAGAGCTCCACATCAAGCAGGGACAGGGAAAAGCAGAGGGTAGAAAGCAGAGATGGAAGTCTCTTTGCTGACTTCCTCTAGTGCAGAATCCTCAGGATATAACATACTACTACTACATGTTACCAGTGACTGCTCAAAATTCTCTTCAACAATAACCTCAAGCCAAACCCTCAAACTTTATCTTGAGTACTAGCCAAGCAATAGGTCAAGGGTTCTCACAGTTCGAGGGACAGGAGTTGGGAGACTGGAAGAACCTGGGGCTGAAAGAGGTTGCAGAGCTTGCCAGCATGTTTGCATTGAGTGATGGGAGACACAGATGTGAGCCGTCTGATTCTGAGTCTTGTGCCTTCCTCACAATGCTGAGGCTGCCTATGCTCACTTTTCCATTATCCATACAACATAAGTTCAGTATTTTTGCTGGTGGACAGAGCCTTGTAATCCTCTTGGTGAAGTGATTAGCCCGATAAGTGAAATACATGTTGATAATGATGGGAATATGGAGGACTATCCCTTCCCAAAGGAGCATCCAAGAGAATGCCAATTCTATAGCACCATTGTTAACAAGGCTGAGTAGATAGAGAGGGTCTCCTGGTAGGAGTGGGAGCTTTAGTGGAAGTTGATGTAAGCTATAAATACAGATGCTGTAAGATGGTTCCACAGCTGAGAAATGGCCATTGTTGGAATGTTTCAGGTGCTGGCAAGATGGAAACCAACTTCTCCACTCCTCTGAATGAATATGAAGAAGTGCCCTATGAGTCTGCTGGCTACACTATTCTGCGGATCCTCCCATTGGTGGTGCTTGGGGTCACCTTTGTCCTCGGGGTCCTGGGCAATGGGCTTGTGATCTGGGTGGCTGGATTCCGGATGACACGCACAGTCACCACCATCTGTTACCTGAACCTGGCCCTGGCTGACTTTTCTTTCACGGCCACGTTACCATTCCTCATTGTCTCCATGGCCATGGGAGAAAAATGGCCTTTTGGCTGGTTCCTGTGTAAGTTAATTCACATCGTGGTGGACATCAACCTCTTTGGAAGTGTCTTCTTGATTGGTTTCATTGCACTGGACCGCTGCATTTGTGTCCTGCATCCAGTCTGGGCCCAGAACCACCGCACTGTGAGTCTGGCCATGAAGGTGATCGTCGGACCTTGGATTCTTGCCCTAGTCCTTACCTTGCCAGTTTTCCTCTTTTTGACTACAGTAACTATTGCAAATGGGGACACACATACTGTACTTTCAGCTTTGCATCCTGGGGTGACACCCCTGAGGAGAGGAAGAAGGTGGCCATTACCATGCTGACAGCCAGAGGGATTATCCGGTTTGTCATTGGCTTTAGCATGCCGATGTCCATTGTTGCCATCTGCTATGGGCTCATTGCAGCCAAGATCCACAAAAAGGGCATGATTAAATCCAGCCGTCCCTTACGGGTCCTCACTGCTGTGGTGGCTTCTTTCTTCATCTGTTGGTTCCCCTTTCAACTGGTTGCCCTTCTGAGCACCGTCTGGCTCAAAGAGATGTTGTTCGATGGCAAGTACAAAATCATTGACATCCTGGTTAACCCAACGAGCTCCCTGGCCTTCTTCAACAGCTGCCTCAACCCCATGCTTTACGTCTTTGTGGGCCAGGACTTCCGAGAGAGACTGATCCACTCCCTGCCCACCAGTCTGGAGAGGGCCCTGTCTGAGGACTCAGCCCCAACTAATGACACGGCTGCCAACTCTGCTTCACCTCCCGCAGAGACTGAGTTACGGGCAATGTGAAGATGGGGTCAGGGATATTTTGAGTTCTGTTCATCCTACCCTAATGTCAGTTCCAGCTTCATCTACCCTTGAGTCATATTGAGGCATTCAAGGATGCGCAGCTCAAATATTTATTCAGGAAAAATGCTTTTGTGTCCCTGATTTGGGGCTAAGAAATAGACAGTCAGGCTACTATAATATTAGTGTTATTTTTTGTTTTTTGACTTCTGCCTATACCCTGGGGTAAGTGGAGTTGGGAAATACAAGAAGAGAAAGACTGGTGGGGATTTGTAAGACTTAGATGAGGTAGCGCATAATAAGGGGAAGACTTTAAAGTATAAAGTAAAATGTTTGCTGTAGGTTTTTTATAGCTATTAAAAAAATCAGACTATGGAAGTTTTCTTCTATTTTTAGTTTGCTAAGAGTTTTCTGTTTCTTTTTCTTACATCATGAATGGACTTTGCATTTTATCAAATGCATTTTCTACATGTATTAAGATGGTTATATTATTCTTCTTCTTTTATGTAAATCATTATAAATAATGTTCATTAAGTTCTGACTGTTAAACTACTCTTGAATTCCTGGAATAAACCACACTTAGTCCTGATGTACTTTAAATATTTATATCTCACAAGAGTTGGTTAGAATTCCTGTGTTTATGTTTATATAAAAATGGCTCTGTTATTTCACTTTTTCTAGTATCCTTGCTAAGTTTTACATCAAACTTGTAATGGTCTCTGAAAAGGAATTGAGAAGTAATTCCCCTGATTCTTTTTTCTGCTGTTATATCTTTATTAAATATTCAGAAAAATTCACCAGTGAAGCCAACTTGGTCTTGTGTTTTCTTTCTGGGAAGATTTTTAATAACAGGTTTGTTTTCTTTAACAGTCATTAGACTCTTCTGTTTTTTGTTTTTTTGTTTTTTCCTGTCAGTTTTGGTAAACTGAATTTCAAGGAATTTGGCCATTGAATTCAAACTGTCAAACTCATCGGCATGAAAGAGTATAATAACTGTTTAAAAGTTATAAAAGAGTATGAAACTTGGCTGGGTGCAGTGGCTCATGCCTGTAATCCAAGCACTTTGGGAGGCCAAGACGGGTGGATCACCTGAGGTCAGGAGTTCGAGACCAGCCTGGCCAACATGGTAAAACCCCATCTCTACTTAAAATACAAAAATTAGCTGGGCATGGTGGTGCGAACCTGTAATCCCAGCTACTTGGGAAGCTGAGGCAGGAGAATTGCTTGAACCCGGGAGGTGGAGGTTGCAGTGAGCCAAGACTGCGCCATTGCACTCCAACCTGGGGGACAAGAGTGAGACTTTGTCTGAAAAAAAAAAAAGTATGAAACTTGAAATGCTTTCTTTTATTTATTTATTTATTTCTGATTTTTGTTCTTCTTGTTGTTGTTATTATTCTAGAGCACAGCCTTTGGAGATATGGTTTCTTTTAAACAATGAAAATGTAAGCTCTCTGAAGTCAGGGATTTTGGTCTGTATGGTTCACTGATTGAACCCCATCCTCTATGTGTAAAACACTGTCTGATATGTAATAGACATTCATTAAATACTCATTGAATAAATGAATCAATAAACAATAGTATCACCTAGGTGTCAAGTGAGAAGTTTTAATGTCAAATCAAAATTATCTCCAACCCTCATTACATGAACTAGACCATGTCCAATAAACACCCATCCTCAAGCACACAATATTTAGAAATTCTCATGTGGCTTACTTTTTCATCAGTTTCTGGTTTTGAACTTCTGCTTTAAGGAAAGTACCATGGCTAACTGTTGCCTCACACCTTTGTTTTGAAATAAATCAACCCACAAAGGTACTCAGCCCTTTACTTTGCTTTCAGGAAATAACCACTCAGAAATGGTCCTTCGGTGCAGAACATACTTTCCGGATGCACTGGCAAAAGACAGAACTCTACACGAATATGAGGCAGTCCTGTTATCAGCGTCCTCACTCACTGCACCGCTTCTCCCTCTCCCTCCTGTTTCCCCTAAAGTTATTTGCATTTCCAACATTTCCAAAACAGAGAAGTTTACTTAGTTCATTTGCATTCTTGACTCCTATAAATGCTTTCCAGTTCCTAAGAAAAGTATACCCTTTAATGCCCAACTAAGTTGTGGCCATAGAAAATAAGGAACAAAGAGAAAATGCAAGAAGGAAAAACCTGGAGCCAAGAACAGCATATGACCTTGAAACAGGAAAACCAGGGCTTCTAGATTGGCTAATTAACAGCCTTCCTCCACTGCCAGGACAGAGGAGTCTTACTTTCCTTCCCATTGGCCTTGGTTAATTGCAGTGGAACAGTGCCTGCTGCATCCTCCCCATTTTTCTTTTCTTCATTGGAAGTTGCCATTGTGGATTCTCAGTTCCAGCTGCACCCTTGTGTATTGGGGTCTTCAGAAACTGAGGATTCTTGGTGTCTATGGGACATTCACCACCAATAAACATTTCTAGACTTGCTTGAATCCGGAAGTCCAAAATAAAACTCTGGGGATAGTGCCCACGGGAAGAACAGGACCACTTTTTCTGTTTGGGGAGGAGAGTGTAGAGACTGTTGAGTACCCAAAGGCGTAAGCTCCCCTGGAGACTGCCAGCTGCCTACCCAATATTCTTCCCCCTACTTTATTAACAAATGTGGGCAGCAATTCATTCAGCTAAAATAATCCTTTTTTCAGTCATCCTTCCCAGCTAGGTGTGGGTAAATTCTAGGCAGTAAGACAAAAATACTATCACATTAGTACATAAGGGGCTGCCTCATTATTTTATTAACAGAGTGTTGATTGATTGATTGAGACAGGGTTTCACTCTGTCACCCAGGCTGGAGTGCAGTGGCACTAATCACGGCTCATTGCAGCCTTGACTTCCCAGGCTTAGATGGTTCTCCCACCTCAGCCTCTTGAGTAGCTGAAACTGCAGGCTTGTGCCACCATGCCCAGCTAATTTTTGTATTTTTTGTAAAGACAGGGTTTCACCAAGTTGTCCAGGCTGGTCTTGAACTCCTGAGCTCAAGCAATCCTCCTGCCTTGCCCTCCTAAAGTGCTGGGATTATAGGCATGAGCCACTGTACGTGGCCTAGAGTTCATTTTTTAGGGCAATTTTAGATGCACAGCAAATTGGGAAGAAAATTCAGAGATTTCCCATAAACCCACTGCCCCTACACATGCACAACCCCTCTCATTATCAACATCCCCGACCAGAGTAATATATTTCTTACAGTTGATAGACCTACATAGATACATCATTAATCCAAAGCCCACAGTTTACTTTAGGGTTCATTCTTGGTGTTTTACTTTCAGCGGGTGATATGGTTAGGCTTTGTGTCCCCACCCAGATCTCATCTTGAATTGTAATCCCCGTAATCCCCACGTGTCAAGGGAGGCACCAGGTGGAGGTAATTGTAGTGAGTGAGTTCTCATGAGATCTTGATGGTTTCATAAGCGGCTCTTCCCCCTTCACTGGGCACTTCTTCCTGCTGTCTTGTGAAGAAGGTGGCCTGTTTCCCCTTCCCCTTCTGCCATGATTGTAAGGCCTCCCCAGCCATGCTGAACTGTGAGTCAATTAAACCTCTTTCCTTTCTAGATTACCCAGTC
Organism: Pongo pygmaeus; assembly: GCF_028885625.2. Taxonomy (NCBI): domain Eukaryota; kingdom Metazoa; phylum Chordata; class Mammalia; order Primates; family Hominidae; genus Pongo; species Pongo pygmaeus. The sequence continues at coordinate 57,936,647 of NC_072393.2, forward strand.
TCAGGGAGTTCTTTATAGCAGTATGAAAACAGACTAATACAGTGGGTTTGGACAAAAGTATAATGACCTGTATTCACCATTACAGTGTCATACAGACTCGTTTCATTGCCCTAAAAATCCTCTGTGCTCTGCCTATTCACGCCTCCCTCCTCCCTATCCCCTGGAAACCACTGATATTTTCATTGTCTTTATAGTTTTTTCCTGTTGCAGGATGTCATATAGTAGAAATCATGAAGTATGTAGCCTTTTACGATTGGCATCTCTCATTTAGTAGGATGCATTTAAAGTTTCCTCTATGTCTTTTCATAGACTGATAGCTCATTGCCTTTTAGCATTTAATAATGTCCACTGTCTGGATGTACCATCATTTATTTATCCATTCACCTACTGAAAAACATCTTGGTTGCTTCCTAATTGGGCAATTATAAATAAAGCTGTTATAAACATCCATGTGCAGGTTTTTGTGTGGACAGAAGTTTATAACTTGTTTGGATAAATACTGAAGAACATGATTGCTGGATTGTATGGTAAGCATATGTTTAGTTGCATGGGAAACTGCCAAACTCTCTTCCAAGGTGGCTGTATCATTTTGCATTCCCACCAATAATGAATGAGGATGTTCCATGTCTTTGCCAGCATTTGGTTTTGTCAGTGTTCTGGATTTTGGCCATTTCTAATAGGTGTAGGGTGGTATCTCATTGTTTTAACTTGCATTTCCCTGATGATATATGATGTGGATCACCCTCTCATATGTTAACCTGGCATCTGTATATCTTCTTTCTTGAGGTGCCTGTTAAGAGCTTGGCCCATTTTTAAAATGGGATTTCCGTGTCCTTATTGCTGATTTTTAGGGGTTCTTTGCATATTTTGGATAACAGTCCTTTATCTGATATGTCTTTTGCAACATTCTCCCACAGAGCAGTTTTTTTTTTAGATTTTTTTTTTTTTTTTTTTTTTTCAGACAGAGTCTCACTCTGTCACCCACACTGGAGTGCAGTGGCACCATCACAGCTCACAGCAGCCTCAACCTCATGGAATCAAGTGATCCCCCCACTTCATCCTCCCAAGAAGCTAGGACTACAGGTATGCACCACTATGCCCAGTTAATCATGTATTTTCTGTAGAGATGGGTTTGTCTCACTTTGTTGCCCAGGCTGGTCTCAAATTCCTGGGCTCAAGCGATCCTCCCACCTCAGCCTCCCAAAGTGCTGGGATTACAGGTGTGAGCCACCATGCCCAGCCAGAAATTTTCAATTTTAGTAAGAATTGCCTTCTTGATTCTTTCTTTCACGGATTATGCCTTTTGTTTTGTAATTACAAAGTCATTATCAAACCAAATGTCATCTAGATTTTCTCCTATGTTATCTTCTAGGTGTTTTATAGTTTTGTCTTTTACATTTAGGTCTGTGATCCATTTTAAGTTAATTTTAGCAAAGCACGTAAGGTCTGTTTCTAAATTTACTTTTTTGCACATGGATATCTAGTCATTCCAGAACCATTTGTTGCAAAAACTATCCTTTCTCCATTGAATTGCCTTTGCTCCTTTGATAAAGATCACTTGACAATATTAATGTGAGTCTATTTCTGGCTCTCTTATTCAGTTCCATTGATCTATTTGTCTGTCCTTTTGCCTGTAGTACACTGTCTTGATTACTGTAGCTTTACAGTATGTCTTGAAATCAGATGGTGCCAGTCCTCCAACTTTGCTCTTCTTGTTCAATATTATGTTGGCTATACTGAGTCTTTTCCCTCTCCATGTAAACTTTAGAATCAGTTTGTTATATCCACAAAATAAACTGCTGGAATTTTGACTGGGATTGTACCGAATCCAAAGATCAAATTGAGGAAAATTGACATCTTGACAATCTTGAATCTTCCTAGCCCAGTACATGGAATATCTCTCAATTTCTTCAGTTCTTCTATAATTTCTTTCATCAGAGTGTTATAGTTTTCTTATATAGATCTTGTACATATTTTGTTAGATTTGTACTCAGTGTTTCATTTCTGAGGGACATAATGTAAATAGTATTGTGTTTTTAATTTCAAATTCCATTTGCTCACTGTTGGTATCTAGGAAAGTGGTTGATTTTTTTTGTACCCTGCAACCCTGCTATAGTAACTTATTACTTGCAGGAGTGTTTGTTGTCCATTCTTTTGGATTTTCTGCATAGATGATCATGTCAGTTCTGAACAAAAGTTTTTTTATTCCTTTCCAATATGCATACCTTTTCAATTTGTTTCTAATTGAATTAGCTAAGACTTCAGCAATGCTGAAAACCAATATGAGTGAAGACGACCTTGCCTTGTTCCTGGCCTTAGTGGGAAAGCTTCAAGTTTCCCACGGTTAAGTATAATGTTAGCTGTAGGATTTTTTGTAGGCATTGTTTATCAAATTGAGGAAGTTCCTCTTTATTCCCGGGTTACTGAGCATTTTTTAAAATTATGAATGGATGTTGAATTTTGTCAAGTACTTTTTCTTCCTCTACTGATATAACTATGTGGTTTTTTTCATTAATCTGTTGATGTAATTGATTACATTAATTAATTTATGAAATTTGAACTAGACTTGCACACCTGGCATGAATAATTTTTACAGTATGCTTTATACTTAGATTATAATAGTTTAGACATTTTTGGGTTTGATTTGCTAATATGTTTTTGAGAATTTTTGCATCTATGTTCATGAGAGTTATTGGTCTGTAGTTTTGTTTTCTTATAATGTCTTTAAATGGATTTGGTTGTTCAGGTGATTATGGATTTATCATGAGTTAGAAAGGTTCCTTCTGTCTCTATATTCTCAAAGTTCCTCATTCTTTTTAATTTTTACATTGTATTTTATTGGATGAATGTAACAAAATTTCATCTGACCAGTCACATATGAATGAACATTAAAATTGCTTTTGATCTTTTGCTCATTACAAAAAAAAAGTGCTACAATGAATACCTGTGCACACACACATTCCTTTGCATGACTGTGGCTTTGTCTGTAGAAAAAAATTAAAATAGTTTGTAACCTACATGTCTATCAACAGATGAATGAATAAAAAAAATATGGTTCATATACATAATGGAGTACTATTCTGCCATGAAAAATAATGAGACTCTGTTATTTGCAACAACATGGATGGAACTGGAGGTCATTATGTTAAGTGAAATGGATCAGGCACAGAAAGACAAACTGCATGTTCTCACTTATTTGTGGGAGCTAAAAATCAAAACAATTGAACTCATGGAGATAGAGAATAGAAGGATAGTTACCAGAAATTGGGAAGGGTAGCAGGGCTCGGGGGAGAAGTGGGGATGGTTAATGGGTACAAAAAGAATAGAAAGAATGAATGAGACCTACTATTCAATGGCACAATAGAGTGAATACAGTCAATAATAATTTAATTGTATATTTTTAAAAAACTAAAAGAGTATAACTGGATTCTTTATAATCCAAAGGATGAATATTTGAGGGAATGGATACTCCATTTTCCATGATATGATTATTACACATTGCATGCCTGATATCAAAGTGTCTCATGTGCCCCATAAATATATACAACTACTATGTACTATGTACCCCAAAAAATTAAAAATTAAAAAAAGTAATACTAAAAAAGATAGTTTGTAATTTAGTTGATTTGTCTGCTCTTATCTACTATCAGAGCTATAAAGCCCATTGCCACATCTTAGGAAGACAACTTTTCTGAAAAACAAATAGTGATCTATTTCTTGACGTGAGTTGGAGTACATGAGCATTTTGTTTTACACAAATATATTAATCTTCACGTTTATCTTTTACTCATTGTGTGTGTGTGGTGGGGGCGGGGGCAGTTGTTATAGTCCACATTTTAAAAGCTAAGAGAAATAAGTCAGCTGGATGTAGCGGCTCATGCCTGTAATCCTACCACTTTGGGAGGCCGAGGTGGGCGAACTGCTTGAGCCAAGGAGTTCGAGACCAGCCTGGGAAACATAGTGAGACCTTGTCTCTACTGAAAATACAAAAATTACCTGGGCATGGTGGTGCGTGCCTGTAGTCCCAGCTGAAGGACTGGGGCTGAGGTGGGAGGATCGCTTGAGCCCGGGAGGCGAAGGCTGCAGCGAGCTGAGTGTGCCACTGCACTACAGCCTGGGTGACACAGCGAGACCTTGTCTCAAAAAAAAAAAAAAAAAAAAAAGGAAAAAATGAAAAATAAGTCAACCGAATTCGGGTCCCCTTTTCTTTATACCAGTAAAGCTTCATAGCTCCTGAAATTAGGCTGCTTGAAGCAGGACACCTTTCATATAGGTGCTGCAATTCTCTAAATTCATACTTGCTAGGACAGGGAGGACTCAAGGTCAAAAGCAGCAGGAGGAAGCCATCCCCGGCATGACTGGCTCTGGTCTCCTGGGCTCATGAAAACGAATTCATTACGCATCGAGCTCCATCTTGTGGCAGTTAAAAGAGATCACAAGGAAATGCAAGTCTTGCTTCACTCAGTTCTGTGACCACATTGGGAGATAACTCTTGGAAAGCTTGATTATTTGTGGGCTAGCTCGCCCAGAATACATTTCTAAGCACATCTGTACAAGTAACTTTCTTCTTTCAATGCAGGAAGTCCCCTTCATTCCAAAATGTACATTCCAGAGACGGTGGAGGCTAGAGATCTCTCCTGTATCTCATCCCACTATGAGTTACCAGTGCCATTAGACGAAAGAAAATCCACGTAAATGCTTCATGATCTTAGGATGCTGGCGACTGTTCAACTGTGATTCCATTCTATCTTTCCATCTCATGCTTTCTCCAGCTCCAAACACCATCTAGTTAACTGCTTCCCAAATGTTGACCTCCACTGATGCTGTTTCATCAGAATCAATTGGGGAGGTGTTTGTTTGTTTGTTTGTTTTAATATGGGTTAGGTCACTGCAACATCAAAGCATCTTGATTTATAAAGTTTGGAGTAGAGTGCAGTAATCTGTATTTCATCACAGATTAACTTTGTTCCCTTTATGTATTCCCTGGTAAATTGTAATGTGCAATCAGATTCCCCTGTTTTCTTTTGTTTTGTTTTTGAGTCAGGGTCTTGCTCTATGGTCAAGGCTGCCTCAGCCTCCCAAAGGGCTGGGATTACAGGTGTGAGCCACTGCGCCCAGAAATGATTCCCCTGCTTTCTAGCGGTTGAATAAATACTTTCTTAACTAGAGGACATAATAAGAACTAATATTAGACCATGAGAATTAGAACTAATATTACCTCTTGGAAACACGGATATATCTTTATGGTCCACACCATAGAACAAATGGTCTTTTTTATATGCAGTGGTAACACAGCCATTGGGAGGGAAACATGGGGAGAAGTCCTAGTTAAGAAAGCAAATTTGGAGAGTGAGGCTGTGGTCTTGAAATCACAGGTGTGGGCAAGCTAAGCTGTCAATGCTCTGTTCTTCTGAAAGAAGAGGTTCTCAGCAACAGTGAACAGAATTAATAATTCATCAGAAAAAGTCCTCATGTCCTTTACACCTCAATTCTTACCACAAATCACAAAGCAACTAAATCTGGATCTGATTTTTATATGTATACGCAAAGCACATAACAGTTACTGAGAAACACAGTGAAAGAGGAAGGACAACCTCTGATACAAAAACAGCCAATATCACCTCCAAAAACTATATCTTTTACTCTCACTCCCTCAGGTCCTAACACTAACTTCCTGTCCCAATTTGTAGGGAAGTAGGTGCTCAATGGTTCCTCTTGCCCAGTGTGTTCTCTTCCAGTTGAAATGGCAATCTAGGCATAAAGTTTGGAAGATAGAGTCAAAGAATTAACTACTAATGATTGAGATTTTGTGAGACCCACACAGAGTTGGGAAGCTTGCTGGTTGATAAAACTCCTGGCAATTCATAATGTTTCACCTATTCTAAGTCACAGTTGAGCTAATATTATATCAAGTTGTCCCTGTGTTAGTTATCTATTGCTGCAGAGCAAATCACTCTCAAAACAGTGGCTTAAAACAACAGTAATCTAATTTATTATCTGTTACAATTTCTCTGGGTCAGGAATTTGGGAGTTTCTGGCTTGAGTGTTGCTGGATCAAAATCTCTCATGAGTTTGTAGTCAGATGTGAGCTGAGGCTGCAGTCATCTGAAGGCTTGACTGAGGCTAGAAAATTCACTTCCAGGTGACATAATCCCATAGATAATGAGTTGTTGCTGGAAAGTTGTTTCCTCACCACAGAACTGCTGGAGCATTCCCATAACATGGCTGATGGTATCTCCCAGGATGAGTGATCTAAGGGGGAAAGTGTTAAATGGAAGTTTCATTCTTTTTATGAACTACACTTGGAAGGGATATAGCATTACTTCTGCCATACTCCATTGGTCAGGGCAGTCACAAGTCCTAGTCCAGATTGAAGAGAAGGGGGAAAAAACCCTCACCCATCCATGGGAGGAGTGAGAGGAGTGTGAATTACCTGTACAGACATCATGTGGGATGAGATAAATAAGTAACAAAGATATCAGTGGAAAATATAGTCTGCCACTGTCTCTAGAGATCATTCTAGATAGTCAAATCACAGTAAACATTTTACGACTCACGATGGGTATCTAGACTATGCGAATAGGAATGTAATTTCAAGCCCAGTTTTAGGGAAGGGAAAGATTTTAAAAGTTTATATAGGTTATGCTGTTGTACATCAAGTACAATTTCTTCCCAGTTGGCACCTCCTATCCCGTTCTTGTTACAGTCAAAAAACCATAAGAAGAAGTAGATACATTCAGAGAAATCTAGTTTCTACCCTTGATCATTCTAACACGTTTCCTGCTTCTACAGTTTCAGTGGCAGGAATGGAAGCTGTTCCTGGGATCAGCAACATAGACTTTCACTTGCCAAGGCCAATCTGGTTACACTCACTGCTGAGTGCCCAATCTGCCCACAGCAGAGATGGACACTGAGTCCCTGATATGCTCCCAGTGGCAGGTTGAACACATTGGACCACTTCCCTCGTGGGAGAAGCAGAGCCTTGTTTTTATCGGGATAGATGTTAACTCTGAACATGAATGTGCTTTTTCTGTACATAATGCTTCTGCCAAAGCTATCATCTGTGGACTTACAGAATGCCTTGTCCATCATCATGGCATTCCATACAGCATGGTTTGATTGCAGGATTAAATTCACAGCAAATAAACTGTGGCAATGGGTCCACACTCTGGAACTCACTGGTCCTACCATATTGTCCATTTTGAGTAGCCGGCTTGGAGGAATGGTAGGATGACCTTTTGAAGACTTACCCAAGTACCAGCTAGCAGGCAATACCTTGCAGGCCTGGAGCAATATCCTTTAGTAAGCTATATTACTCTAAATCAGCACTCAGTATATGGTGCTCTCTCTCCCATAACTAGAATCCAAGGATCCAGGAATGAAGGGGTAGAAATGAGAATTGTACCACTCATTATTACCCTTAGTGATCCACTAGAAAAATTTCTGCTTCCCATCCTCACGACCTTATGTTGTGTTGGCTCAGAGGTCTTGGTTCCAAAGGAAGAAATTTATCCACCCAGGGACACAACAATGTTTCTACTGAACTGGAGGGTACCACTGCCCATCACTACTTTGGGCTCCTCTTGCTCTGAATCAGCAGGCAAAGAAGGGAGTTACTGTGTGGATGAGGTGATTGATCCTTGCTACTAAGAAGGAAATTGGTATGCTACCATATTAAATAGAGATAATGAAGAACATGTCCAGAATACGAGAGACCCATCAGGGCATCTCTTAGTACCACCTTGTTCTGTCATTAAAGTCCATGTAAAACTACAATTATATCAAGCAGGACTGCTAATGCCCCAGATCTTTCAGGAATGAAGATCTGGGTTTCCCCACTAGGCACAGATGATGACCAACTGAGGTATTAGTTGAGGGAAAATGGAACATGGACTGAGGAGTGAAAGATGGTAGTTACAAATACCACCATGATCACAGATCAGTTACAGAAGTGAAGACTATAATTTTAATGAATATTTCTTATTTTGTCATGAATAAATTTGTGTGTATCAGAAATTGTTGTTTTCTTTCCTCTTTTATCTCATTATCACCTAACATAAAATGTATTAATAATAGGTAATTTTAAATCATGGTGTTTATGTTAGAGAAGATCAAAAAGCAGAGAGAAGGCTGGGTGTGGTGGTTCACACCTGTAATCCCAGCACTTTGGGAGGCCAACGTGGGTAGGTCACTTGAGGTCAGTAGTTTGAGACCAGCCTGGCCAGTGTGATAAAACCCTGTCTCCACTAAAAATACAAAAAGTAGCCTGGTGTGGTGGTGTGCACCTATAATCCCAGCTACTTGGGAGGCAGAGGCAGGACAATCCCTTGAACTCAGGATGTGGAGGTTGCAGTGAGGTGAGAATGCACCACTGCACTGCAGCCTGGGCAAAGAAAAAGAAGAAGAAGAGGAAGAGGAAGAGGAGGAGGAGGAGGAGGAGGAGGAGAAGGAGAGGAGGAGGAAGAGGAGGGGAAGGGGAAGAGGAAGAGGAAGGAGAAGGAGAAGAAGAAGAAGAAACATCACCCAAGGACTCTGCATCCTCTTCTCCTGGAGAAAGAGTCAGTGCATTTTTGGTTATAAGGAAGATAGGTGTAACACGTTAGGAGGAAGGGGGACTTTGTTCTTCCCTTTCTTTGGAAAATAAACATGATTTAAGGAAACGTGTATGGGTGACCAGATGACAAGAATGGACTGTGAGGGTTAGCTTTGTGTGTCAATGAGGCTAGGCTATAGTGTCCTCCTCATCAAAAATTATTATAGATGTTGCAGTGAATTTCTTTTCAGATATGATGAACATTTACAACCAGTTGACTTTAAGTAAAGCAGACTAACCTTTATAATCTGAATGAGCCTGAAACAAAAAGTTGAGAGGTTTTAAGAGCAGAACCAAGGTTTCCATGAAGAAGAAGAAACTCTCTGTGGACTGAAGCATCAACTCCAACCTGGGAGTTTCCAGCCTTCCCTTCCTGATTGTCTGCCCTGTGTATTTCAGACTTACTGAGCCAACTTCCAAAGTCTCATAAACCAATAAATCTCATATATATATATATAAGTTCTATTTACCTGATAGAACCCTGACTAATATATAATATGTTTTCCATGTTTTCCCCCCAGAGAGGGGGGGAAAAAAGGTCTACTGCTCTGTAAAAAACTGAACATAATTATTATTGCTTTAAAATTCCTCATTTGATTCTTTATCATCTGACATCCCAGGTACTTACACTAATTGTTTTTATTTATCTATGGAAACTCTGTAATTATGAACTGTGTTTTGAAACACCAATAATGTCTACTTAATTTCTCATTGAAATAAGGCTTTATATTCTGCTCTATTTAAAAACTGTCATATTACTTTTATCACTTCTGTACTTTCTATTAAAAATCACATATTCTGAGAAAAAACAGAGGAATGATAAAACATTAATATAAATGAGTAGGTACTGAGAGGAAGAGATAGAGGTGGTCTGTCTTTTTCTCTCTCTCTCTACTGTATCATTAAGTTTTTTTTTTTATTGCCATCAGTATATATATATGTGTACATATATACTGATGTATATATAAGTATATATATATACTGATGTATATATAAGTATATATATATACTGATGTATATATAAGTATATATATATACTGATGTATATATAAGTATATATATATACTGATGTATATATAAGTATATATATATACTGATGTATATATAAGTATATATATATACTGATGTATATATAAGTATATATATATACTGATGTATATATAAGTATATATATATACTGATGTATATATAAGTATATATATATACTGATTATATATAAGTATATATATATACTGATGTATATATGTGTATATATATACATATGTATATATGTGTATATATATACATATATGTATGTATATATATACACCTATCTTCCATATATATTATATTATATATTATATAATACATTATATAATATATAATGTAATATATAATATATATAATATATAATATAATATATATTATATTATATATTATATAATATAATATATATTATATTATATATTATATAATATATAATATAATATAATATATATTATATAATATATTATATATAATATATTATATATTATATAATATATTATATATAATATATTATATATTATATAATATATTATATATAATATATATAATATGTTCTCTAATCTAACTGAAAAAAAAAAAACTCTTTGTAGCACACACCTCCTTCTGAACATTACAACCAATCTCTGTTGTCCTTGACAGCAAATACAAGAGCCACTTCTACTTCAGTTCTCTACTTCCTCATTTCACATTTTCACAACAACCCAGTCTATATGGGTTCCTTTCCTGATTACTGCACCGGGACTACTCTAATTACGGACAACAGCGACATTTGTTGCCATTTTACCGCACTGCAGGTTCAGACATTTGGTGCTTGGCTAAGAATCCAATGGGGGGAAATCTACCATCTCTCAGGTATCAGTGGAATCTTATGCTCCTAAGCGTATATGACTCAGTTGACCAGTCCTTTCATCTTTAAATACATAATGTTCCTGGTGACATCACACGTGTTTGGTTTTCCTGCCACCTCAGTGACTTCTCTTTCTCAGTTTCCTTGATTGGCCCTTTTCTGACTTTTAAATATTGGTGTACCCGAGGGCTCAATTCTAGACCCCCTCATCTGTTTGTGTCAATGCAGTCATCCTAGGTAATGTGTTCCTATAACTTGAAATCCCACCTGTCCATTGATGATCCCTCCCAAATCTCCATCTAATCCACAACCTCTTCTCAAAAGAAGTCCTGACTGGTATCTACCTCCCTCCTCTGCATCTCCACTTGAAAATCTAACTGAAGTATTTTATGTGGCATGACCAAAACAGAACTATCAATTTGATTCTTCCCAAAAAACTGATTGCCATGTTTTCCAAATCATTTCTAATTTTAGAAAAAGTCACCACCCTCTACCTAATATCTTAAGTACCAAATATGAGTTATTCCTGATTCTTTTACTGTCATCCATTACCAAATCACATTGACTCTATGTCAGAAACATCGACCAAATCTGTGTGTTTCTTTTCTATGCACTGCTATCACATGACTCCAATCCACCTCCGTCTGGATGAGTGTAATAGTCTCCTAATTCTTCTTTCTGCTTCCACTCTTGCTTTGTAGCAATCCATCTTTACAAACCTTTTTCACAGTGTAAGCATCATCATGCTCCTCCCCTGATTAACACCCTATAATAGCTTTCTATTGCACTAATAAAACAAACATTTAAAGCCTTTCTCTAGGAAAGCCTCATATTATCTGGTTCTTGCGTATTCTCTTACGTCATGTTTCTTCTCGCTTATTATGATGTAACTACACTAGTAATATTTTTATTTCTCAAACACACCATGCTTACTCTTGTCTCACAGTCTTTGTACTAACCACTCCTCTGCCTGGAATATTTCTTCCCTGGAACTTCTGAAACCACTTTTGCAAAACTATGACTGAGACAGTGAAAGAGATCTAATTTAATCAACTCCATCTTGCTTCTAACCTCCGAGCTGTCCTTGTTCATTTCTGGGTGTAGGCTGTAGTTTAAAACAAAGATGATAACAGCCCTTTCCCAAAGCAGACCTCCTTCTTGCCTGGGGACTAGATGCCTTGTAGGACTAACATTAGCCACAAGATTAGAAATTATGGTTTAGGAGTCATGCAGCTGGAGACTACAAGATTCTAACCTTCCCTAAACTGCTCCTAAGATCAGTGTTTGAGATATTTTGCAGACCCTACACTTGATGGATCAGCTGGCACCACCCAGACGGATAAACTAGCTCATCTGATCTTGTGGCCTCCACCCAGGAACTGACTCACTGCAAGAAGACAGTTTCAATTCCCTGTGATTTCATCTCTGACCCAACCAATCAACACTCTTGGCTCCCTGGCTTCCCCCCACCCACCAAGTTCTTCTTAAAAACTCTGCTCTCTGAATGATTGGGGAGGCTGATTTGAGTAATAATGAAACTCCAGTCTCCTGCATAGCTGGCTCTGCATGACTTACTCTTTCTCTATTGCAATCTCCCCGCCTTGATAAATTGACTCTGTCTAGGCAGCAGGCAAGGTGAACCCATTGGGTGGTTACACTTCACATTAGCAGTTCATGGAATTCTGATTTCAGCTCACATGTCACCTCCTCAAGATATTGTTTTCTGAGCCTCTAAGATAAAGTAGCCTCTCAGTCACTCTCCATTCTAGTCCATGAAACTGTACTTATTCTCTTGATAACCTTCATTGCTGCCTTCTGTCAATCACAAAATTACCCTTTTCCCTCAATCTTTACAATCACTGCTCTGAGTGCCTTTGCATCTCCCACTCTCTGTCTCTTCATCTATTGAAACAGCCTCTGCATTCAACTGCTATTCTGTGAAAGGGAGAGTAGATTTCCACCAAATGATGTCTGTGCCAGTTCTGATAGAGCTTGGTAAGCATGAGTTAGAAATTTGGAAACCACTGGAGAATGAAGAGCAGGGTAATGTCATGATTTGATATGTTTTTTAAATTTTTATATTGACTCTGAAGCCAAATAGCAACTTTCAAAAGAGTAAACATTTTCCATTTTAATTAAATCCAATTTATACTTTTTTCTTCTATGGATTGTGCTTTTGGTGTCATGTCTATGAACTCTCTGCTTAGCCTTAAGTCTTCATTATTTCTTCTATGGTTTTTTTTTTTTTTTTTTAGATGGAGTCTCGCTGTGTCGCCCAGGCTGGAGTGCAGTGGCGCAATCTTGGCTTACTGCAAGCTCTGCCTCCCGGGTTCACACCATTCTCCTGTCTCAGCCTCCCGAATAGCTGGGACTATAGGCACCCGCCACCACGCCAAGCTAATTTTTTGTATTTTTAGTAGAGATGAGGTTTCACCATGTTAGCCAGGATGGTCTCGATCTCCTGACCTCACGATCTGCCCGCCTCCGCCTCCCAAAGTGCTGGGATTACAGGCGTGAGCCACCGCGCCCGGCCTCTTCTATGTTTTCTTCTAAAAAGTTAGTAGTTTTGCATTTAATATTTAAGTGTGTAATCCATTTTGGGTTAGTTTTTATAAAGGAGGTAAAACTTAGATTGAGGGTTTTTTGCTTGTTTTTATTTATTTATTTATTTATTTTGAGATGGAGTTTTGCTCTTGTTGCCCAGGCTGGAGTACAATGGCACAATCTCGGCTCACCGCAACCTCCACCTCCCAAGTTCAAGTGATTCTCCTGCCTCAGCCTCCCAAGTAGCTGGGATTACAGGCACCTATCACCACACCCGGCTAATTTTTTTGTATTTTTAGTAGAGACGGTGTTTCTCCATGTTGGTCAGGCTGGTCTCGAACTCCCAACCTTAGGTGATCTGCCCGCCTTGGCCTCCGAAAGTGCTGGGATTACAGGCGTGAGTCACCAGGTTGAGGGTTTTTTAAAAAACGCAATTGATAAGGGGGATTCTGCAATGACAGGAGGATTCCTGCCAGCGAGAAAAAGCTGTGCCATGATGACTCCACCATGGTTTGAGGGAGAAAACCCGTGATTTACAATGAACAATAAACACAGCAGATACCGCTTTTTTGAACCCCTTCTTTGTGGCAATCACTGGATCACACTCTCATCGTTCTCGCCTCTGATCTCGACAAGCTCAGTGTTGACTCTACCTCATCCTCATTGTGGGACTGGAGAGGACACTAGGGCTTTGAGAGGGGAGGGGACCAGCCTTAAGTCTGCAGTTCTTGAGAAGGTGGAGCTAAATTCTAGTGAAGGGTCCCATGCACCATGGAGGACCTCTCTCTTCATGTGGAGACTCATCACTGCTCTGAAAGTCGACTGCTTCCACATTACACTCATTTTCCCATTACCCATAAGTAATCATTGGGGCCCTTCTGTTTTTCTTTTCAAAGTTGTGAAACTCCTCACTGACACCCACTCATGCTCTCAAGCTGACACCTCTGCCTCCTACTCTACCAGATTTCCCTCCTGCCGGTTCCTGCACCACTGTTCTCTGCCTTCATTTCAATGTTGAGAAACAAGTGTTCCTTCCCAAGTGTTCCTCTACTGGTCCTGCAAAACTCACACCCTTGTTAACTTAAGAACTTCCCTTCTTTACTTAACTCCCTGTGTCTCCTGCAGTATCAATACTTTCTCTATATTCTATCACTTCTATTGGCACTCTGATACTCTCTAGAATCTCTTTTTTTATTATTTTGTTTTCTTTTATTTTATTTTTTTGAGATGGAGTCTCGCTCTGTCGCCCAGGCTGAAGTGCTGTGGCACAACCTCAGCTCACTGCAAGCTCCACCCCCTCTGGGTTCACACCATTCTCCTGCCTCAGCCTCCTGAGTAGCTGGGACTACAGGCACCCACCACCACGCCAGGCTAATTTTTTGTATTTTTAGTAGAGACAGGGTTTCACCATGTTAGCCAGGATGGTCTCGATCTCCTGACCTCGTGATCCACCTGCCTCGGCCTCCTAAAGTGCTGGGATTACAGGCATGAGCGACTGCGCCCTGCCTAGAACCTCTTACATGCTCTCACTCCTAAGTGGGAGTTGAACAATGAGAACACATGGATATAGGGAGGGGAATATCACGCACTGGGGCCTGTCGGGGGCTGGGGGGCTAGGGGAGGGATAACATTAGGAGGAATACCTAATGCAGACGACAGGTTGATGGGTGCAGCAAACCACAATTGGCACATGTATACCTATGAAACAAACCTGCACGTTCTGCACATGTACCCCAGAACTTAAAGTAAAAAAGAAAAGAAAAGAAAAGAAACTGTTCTTCAACTTCACATTCTTCTACTCACTCCAAAGAGTCTATTGTACTCCAAAGGGTCTATTAAGTATGCCCTTAACAAGCTCCCCATCCCCAGAGATATGTTCTTCATCTGAATTTTATTTCCCACCAGCTGGGTCCTTGCTCTGGGAAGTTCTAGGTCCTGATCTCCTGGAGAGAGTCACTGTCATGTAATTTTCACAGCAGAAGTTAGCCCAAGGGACAGGAGGAGGAGTAAGAGAACTGAAACCAGTTGGGCAACAGGAAACAGAAACCAGAGCTCCTTCTGATTTTTAATGGCCCCAAGAACACACCAATATACTACTTGTTTTGATAGCACTTGTGGATTAGGGTGGGCCCATTTAGAAACTAAAGTACCTGACTGTGTTTCTCAACCTCAGTCTTTGTGGGATACAGAGGTTCAACCCTCTCAACATATAGGGCCAAGGAATCTGGGCGTCCAGGACCCTTTTCTCTCCAAGGGTCAAGGTAAAGAGAGGAGCAAGTACTGTAATGATGTCAGAGGCATTGGAAGCAGAGCAACTCCATGTTGAATAGTGGCTGGGTAAAATGAGGCTGAGACCTACCGGGCTGCATTCCCAGACGGTGAAGGCATTCTAAGTCACAGGATGAGATAGGAGTTCAGCACAAAATACAGGTCATAAAGACCTTGCTGATAAAACAGTTTGCAGTAAAGAAGCCAGCCAAAAGCCACCAAAACCAAGATGGCCACGAGAGTGACCTCTGGTCGTCCTCACTGCTACACCCCCACCAGCGCCATGACAGGTTACAGATGCCATGGCAACATCAGGAAGTTACCGTATATGGTCTAAAAAGGGGAGGCAGGAATAATCCACCCCTTGTTAGCGTATCATAAAGAAATAACCATAAAAATGGCCAACTAGCAGCATTCAGGGCTACTTTGTCTATGGAATAGCCGTACTTTATTTCCTTACTTTCTTAATAAACTTGTTTTCACTTTATTCTATGGAGTCACGCTGAATTCTTCCTTGTGTGAGATCAAGAACCCTCCCTTGGGGTCTGGTTCAGGACACCCTTCCGGTAACAGAAGAATTAGAGGGAAGCAATGAAAGGCAGAATGAAGATGAGAAGGATGGAGACCAAAACCACAGGGAGACTGAAAGGAAGCAGAGAAGTTGACAGGACAGAGCACCCACACCCAGGCACGTTGCCAAGATTAACCCCATAATTTTTGGCTCCAGTGGAAGCTCATTTGTAGGTTTCTAGTGCAAAGAGGTGGTGGGCTTTCTGAAATATTAGGTTCTATCCAAGGGTGTCAGAGTGGTATGGAGGGAAATGGGAAGCAGAGACAGAAATAAGGTAGTCCTCCTAAAAGCATTATTCCCAAGGATTTGTATCATTAAGGCTGTTTACAATTTTAAGTAGTTTATAATTTAAAATTACACCTAACAATGGCTTAAACCAAAGACAACATTTATGGTTTATTTGCTTTCCAAGAATTTTGTAAGTGAGTAGTACTCAGTTACTTTCTGTCTGAATTATATCATTTAAAAAGTTTATTTTGATCTTTTCACTTTTTCATCACTATTTTGGCCTTTTTTTTTTTCCTGGAAATTGCCACCTCACGGCCCCAAGATAGCTGCCATAGCTCCTGATCTCACAATACAGCATCTCATGCCAGGAAGATAGGGATGAAATGAAAAAATACTGAAGATTTTAGATCTGAGGCGAGATATTCAGATTTATTTTATAAAAATTTATTTTTGGGTCATAATAACCAGAAGCATTTTAGAAGATTCTCAAGGAAGGAAGGGTAAGAAGTATAGATGTGTCTAAGAGGCACAAGGAAACCAAAATACTGTGTGTGTGTGTGTGATGGTTGGGAGGGGGGAATTAAAATAAGGGAAATGGCAGAGGACACCATTATGCATAAAGGAGAAGGACCCAGATGTCAAGAGAAAAAAAAGACAAATGATCCCACAGAGACTAATTGCCAAACACATTTGCAAGTCTTTTTTTTTTTAATTTTTTATTTTTTTATATTTATTTATTTATTTATTTATTTGTTTATTTTTTTCTCCCCCCTCCCCCCACCCCACAACAGTCCCCAAAGTGTGATGTTCCCCTTCCTGTGTCCATGTGTTCTCATTGTTCAATTCCCACCTACGAGTGAGAATATGTGGTGTTTGGTTTTTTGTTCTTGCGATAGTTTACTGAGAATGATGATTTCCAATTTCATCCATGTCCCTACAAAGGACATGAACTCATCATTTTTTATGGCTGCATAGTATTCCATGGTGTATATGTGCCACATTTTATTAATCCAGTCTATCATTGTTGGACATTTGGGTTGGTTCCAAGTCTTTGCTATTGTGAATAATGCCGCAATAAACATACGTGTGCATGTGTCTTTATAGCAGCATGATTTACAGTCCTTTGGGTATATACCCAGTAATGGGATGGCTGGGTCAAATGGAATTTCTAGTTCTAGATCCCTGAGGAATCGCCACACTGACTTCCACAAGGGTTGAACTAGTTTACAGTCCCACCAACAGTGTAAAAGTGTTCCTATTTCTCCACATCCTCTCCAGCACCTGTTGTTTCCTGACTTTTTAATGATTGCCATTCTAACTGGTGTGAGATGGTATCTCATTGTGGTTTTGATTCATTTGCAAGTCTTTTGAAGTCCGATTGTTCTTCCTAAAACTGGGCTCCTGGATGCCTCTGCATGTTTCCCATAAACTCTCGTTATTAAAACATAAGTGGCTGGGTATGGTGGCTCACACCTGTAATCCCAGCACTTTGGGAGGTCGAGGTGGACGGATCACCTGAGATCAGGAGTTCCAGACCAGCCTGGTCAACACAGCAAAACCCCACCTGTACTAAAGGTACAAAAATGAGCCAAGCATGGTGGCGCATGCCTATAATCCCAGGTACTCAGGAGGCTGAAGAAGGAGAATCACTTGAACCTGGGAAGTGGAGGTTGCAGTGAGCTGAGATCATGCCACTGTATTCCAACCTGGTTGACAGATTAAGACTCCATCTAAAAAAAAAAAAAAACCAACAAAAAACAAAACATAAGTAGGTTTTCTTTCTTGCTACGAAATGGCCCATGATTAACAAAAATGCCTAGAGGCAAGTAAACAGAATAAGAGTCTTAAAATGAACTTTCACTCCAATGGGGCAAAAATCATCTAAGGATCATCTCAATCGGACATGGGTGAGACTCAAAGTATGATTCATCCTGAGGCTAATTCCTCTTCAGCTGTAAGCCTGTTAAATCAGACAATTACGTGCTTTCAAAAATACAGTGGTGGGACAGTCTAGGATTGACATTCCCATATCAAAAAGGAGAAACAGGAAGGAAGAAAGGGGAACCAGATCCTGAGGAAGTCCAAAACAAAGTGGCAAATACATTTTAAGGCCTCAGTATAATGTTCTTTGACTCCATGTTCTGCTTTTTGGACACATTGGAGCTGGGTTGGGCCACCACAGCTCTGGGCAGAACCACCATCGTGGCTTTGCTGGGTGTAGCTGATGCAGCAGCTCTCAGGGGTTGACGTCAGGTGCTGCAGCTCCCCAAGGGTAGTATTGCACACAGGTGGCTACACAGTTCTGAGGTCTCAGGGGCAGCCTCACCCCCAGGGTTCTACTGGACATTGCCCTAGCGGAGGCAATCTGTGGTGGCCCCATCCCCACTGCTGTACTGGGCATTCTCTTAATGCCATCATATTGGGGGAGGGACTCTGCGGAGAGACAGAGAGTCTCTGGAGACCCTCTCTGGGTCTCCGCCCTGGAGACAGCCCTCTCCCTGAGTTGCATGCCTGTGACTCCAGGTAGCGCCTTCCTTCAAAATCTAAGGGGAGGCAGCCACGACCCCGCAGCTCATGCACTCTGTGCCCTGGTGGAGATGATACCACACAGATGTAGCCTTGGCTTACAGCCTGTGCCATCCAGAGAAGTGGCCTGAGCCATAGTCTGGCATGCTTGAGCCAAAGCTTGGAAGGCCAAGGAGTGCTATACTGGAATATGGGGAATACAATCTTGAAATTGTTTGCTGCCAAAACCTTTAAATTGTTTGCATTCTGGGCCTGTGATGGGCAGGGAAGATGTGAAGATCTGTGAGATGCCTTCAGAGTCATTCTTCCATTGTCTTGATGAATACTATCTGGCTTCTATCCATACTAATCTCCGTATCAAATGTTCACTTACCCACACCATTGGTGTTCTCCCCTGAACATACTTTTGCACTTTTTACAGGCTGAGAATTTTCCAAATCTTTATGTTCTACTTCCTTTTTGATTATAATTGCCATTTTTTTTTTTTTTTTTTTTTTTTTGAGATGGAGTCTCACTCTATCGCCCAGGCTGGGGTGCGCAGTGGCGCGATCTCGGCCCACTGCAACCTCTGCCTCCCAGGTTCAAGCAATTCTCTTGCCTCAGCCTCTGAGTAGCTGGGATTACAGGTGTTCGCCACCACACCCGGCTCATCTTTGTATTTTTAGTAGAGACAGAGTTTCACTATGTTGGCCAGGCTGGTCTCGATCTCCTGACCTCATGATCCACCTGCCTCGGCCTCCCAAAGTGCTGGGATTTCAGGAGTGAGCCACCGTGCCTGGCCTATAATTGCCATTTTTTATGTAACTATTTTCCTGCATTTTACTATAAGCAATCAAGAGAAGCCATGCCACACCCTCAATGCTTTGCTTAGATGTATCTTCCACCAAACATCTTATTCAATCACTCAGAAGTTCTACCTTCCACAAAGCACAAGGACACAGACACAATTCAGCCAAGTTCTTTGCCACTTTATAACGAGGCTGTCCTTTCCTACAGTTTCCAATAATATTTCTCGTTTTCATCTGCTATCTCATCAGAATGATCTACCTCTACATTTCTACCAATACTCTGATCATTATTGCAATCTTCTTCTGAGCCTGTAGCAGAATCACCCTCAACGTTACATTCAAGGAAATGTAGAGTTTTTTCTAGCACTCACATACAAACCCTTCCAGCCTCTCACATTACCCAGTTCCAAAGCCATTTCCACATTTTTAGGTATTTCTAATTATAATACCTCTACTTCTTGGTACAAATTAGTCTTTTAGCCCATTTGAGCTGCTATAACAAAATCTATTAGGGTAAGTTATGATCAACATAAATTTACTACTCACAGTACTGGAGGATAGAAAAACCAACATTAAGACTGGGCACAGTGGCTCATGCCACCATAATCTCAGCACTTTGGGACTGCTTGAGGCCAGGAGTTTGAGAACAGCCTGGGAAACATGGCAAAATCCCATCTTTACCAGAAAAAAAAAAAAAAATTACCCGGGCATGGTGGCACATTCCTGTAATCCCAGCTACTTGAGAGGCTGAGGCACGAGAATTGCTTGAACTCAGGAGGCGGAGGTTGCAGTGAGATGAGATTGCACCGCTGCACTCCAGCCTGGGTGACAAAGCAAGACTCTCTCTCTCAAAAAAAAAAAAAAAAAAAAAAAAAAAAAAAAAAAAAGGAAAGAATAAAAAAAGAAAAACCAAGGTTAGGACGCCAACAGATTCCATGTCTGATGAGGGCCCATTACTCATAGACAGTGCCTTCCATATGTCCTCACATGGTGGAAGACAGACAAGCTCCCTCAAGGCTTTCTTATAAAGGCACTAATCCTATTTATGAGGGTGCAACCATCACGCTCTAATCTCCTCCCTATGGTCCCACCTTTTAATACCATAACCTGGGGGGTTAGGATTTCCCATACAAATCTGGCGAGGGGACAAACAAACATTCAGACTGTAGCAGATGCAGCAATAGTAACTTTAGGAATGTGGAATTTTTAAAGAGCACTCATTCTTCCCCATTCCCCATAGCCATCCAGTCTCCAAGGCTGGTCTACTCAGCCTGGACAATCTGTCTCTAAGCTATGCCTCTTCTTGATCACACTATTCCTGCCCTGGGTAGCTCTTCAAGAACCTTACCTTGATTTCTGGCAACATTCTCCATTCTAATATCTCTGTCTCCAATTAGAAACATTCTCAAAGCCATCCCTTTGCAGGACTACAGAACAACATTTTTCAGAAGCACACACCTGACAAGTCACTGTCCTGCTTAAATGGTTATTCATGTTATTATGAAGAAATTCCAAGTCCTTCTTATAGCATTCAAGACCCTCCAACAGATGGCTTCTGCCACTTCCTAACACTCAGTGTTTATTGCTGTCTCCCTCACCATCTATGCTCCAATAACCACAGGTAACCTGCTATTTTTTGACCCTTTCCTGTGTACTTTCACTCTCCTCTGCCTGGAATGTATTTTTTTTTCTTCTTTATCTGAGTCTTTAAGATTCATCCCAGATGTTACCTGCATTGCACTTGGAAGTGACCCTGGACCCTGTCAGTCTCAGTTAGTTGTTCCTTTTGGGAAATCTCATAATGAACCAGGCATCTGTCTGTCACTATATACCCCCACTCTACTGTGACTGCTTAGGGAAATGGCAGAGGACACCATTGTGCACAAAGGGTGCATAAGACTATGCTTAGTCACAGTAGAGTGACTCTGTCACGTCTTTACCTGGGTAGTCGGCATCTCCAGGGTAAAGCACATGTCTGTTTAAGCTCTATGTCTGCAGGAACCAGCAAGGGAGCACCTCTTCAGAGGCCTCATGCGCTACCCACCACCCTTTATTATACTGATAAGTAAATTCCATTTTAATCAGGTGGCAGGTAGCAATGTGCCACTGTCCTAGGAAATCAATCATGATTGGCCTAAGCCAATATGAGCAACTTGTCTTTTTTTTTTTTTTTTGAGATAAGGTATTGCTCATTGCCCAGGCTCGAGGGCAGTGGCATCATCATGGCTCACTGCAGCCTCAACCTCCCTGACAAAGCAGTCCTCCCACTTCACCTCCTGAGTAGCTGGAACTACAGGTCCACACCACCACACCCAGCTAATATTTTTTTTTAGAGATGGGGTCTCACTATGTTGCCCAGGCTGGTCTTGAACTCCTGAGCTCAAGCAATCCTCCTGCCTCGGCCTCCCAAAATGCTGGGATTACGGGTGTGAGCCACTGTCCCTGACCTTTATTTTTATGTATTGGTATTTTTGTTATTTCTTGGCCATTTATTGGTCTAGAGATGGCATGCTCTGGCAATGAAAGACAAGGAGAGGTCCTAAAGAGACTCTGGACAAGGTTTCCCTCTGTGATAAAATGAAAGAGGCATGTGAGTGAGTCACATTTTCTGCCTGTCTCATGATTCTGGCTCAGGAAGGCCTGTTGATGTGATGTCCAGAACAGTGGCAGCCATTCTGTGGTCACTTTCAAGAAGGCCCTAGAAGAAAACCAATATGATGATGGAGTGGAAGGGTGACATTAAACTCAATTTTTGTTCAGACTCCAGATCTATCCCCTTCCAAAACTTTTTTTAATAATAAGTTTCTCCATGGCTTATGTTCTTCATTGGTTTATTCTCCCTTATCACTGAAAACATCCAGTGAATCAGAGAGAAAATAGAAAATAGTTGACTCCTGTTTTGTGGCTCTCCACTGTTTTTCATGGTTCTATTCCTTGGGCTTGAGAACAACATTCTGATGGTGTTTAAAAACTCAGAAAGAGCCCATCTCCTCAGATCAGTAGTCCATAGAGCATCTCCCTAGGAGCAGAAGGTTAGGGGGTTAATCTCGGCAATGATGTGGAGTGAAAAGTGTCTCTCATTTACCTTCCTTACCTCTCTCCATGCTCCTAGTTACTGCTTCTTTCTGTAACTCTGAGGTATGAAATACCTCAAAGCATATTTGATTTTGTCACAGATTTCTGGCACAGGGCTCTTAAAACCCTTGGAATTTCCTGAGTGATAGGAGTATTATTTGTTATTCATAAACAGCCCCTTTTGATCACAGCTGAGTTTATGCTAAGGAGATCATGGCCTTAGGATGGGGCTGATCACCAGAAAGACCAAGGGATTAGAGGGTTGGAGCTGTCAGCCCCACCTACTGATCTCCAGGAAGGGAAGGCAGGGACTGGAGACTGAGTTCCATAAAAACTCTTGAACAATGAGATTTGATGAGCTTCCACACTGGTGAACACTCAGGAATGCTGGGAGAGTGGCTGCCTGAAGAGAGCATGGAAGCTCCATGCACCACAAAACCCCTTCCCTGCCACATACCTGTCATATGCCTCTTTCCAATGGACTATTCCTGAGGTATATTCCTTATATAAAGCAACAAATGTAAACAAAGTGCTTTCCTGAGTTCTGTGTGACATTCTAGCAATTTATGGGTGTCATTGGAACACCCAACTTATAGCCTGTCAGTCAGAAGTACAAATAGCCACCTGGGACTTGCAACAGATGTCTGATCTGATCTGAGAACAGTTTGTGGGAGTGAGCCCTTTAACTTTTGGGATCTGATGCTAAATCCAGGTAGACAGCATCATAACTGAATTTTTAATTGCAGATGGCCCACGTGGTGTCCCCAGAGAATTGGAGAATTTCTTGGTGTGGAGAAAAACAACATTTGGTCAGAAGGATTGTGAAAGTAGAGAATCGAGTTTTTGTTTCACCGTGCATCTTTGTTTTTTATTGTTTTCCTCTCATTCTTCTCACCTTGGTAATTGTTTCTTTCATTTTCCTGAATCTCTGAAAAGAAAGGGCCTGGACTCTCAGATTTCTTGGCCTTTGATATTTGGAAGGATGAACTCCAGTCTCCCACAGAAGGCTAGAGATGAAGGAACATTCAGACACATAAGTTTCTAAGATAAATCGTCTGAGAACATCTCCAAGGTGTCTTCTGGGAATGGTAAGAAACCCTAAGTTTGTGTCAGGGTTGATTCCAGCTCCATTGTCCCCAGGTTCTTCAACTAAGTCTCTGCTGAAGCCTGTTCTATAAAAACAGGAAGTAAGTGGTTTGGACTGACCTATTGTACTAGGTTCGACAAAGCAAACCAAATGGAGTCAGTCATACTAAAACTCCCCATCACCAAACCAAAACTAATTTATCTGAACTTTTCAGAAATCAGGAGAGAGAGAAAATGGACAAATTCCTAAAACAGGCCAGTTTCAGTGGGCATGAAAATGAAGTTCTCTCTGCTTTCATCTTTACAAAAAAAAAAGCAATCTGTGGTAACTTGACTTCAATCAATCAGTTGTTCCTTATTGCTGTCTCTCTATTCCTGCTGCACAAAAAAATGCAACGTCCAAATGACTAATCAGGTTTTTGTTCTCTGTTTCTGCTTTCTTTAGCCCTCCTATCCCTGTAAAACCAACTTCCTTGGCTCTAACTATCAAAACATTCATTTTATTTTATAGCATGAAAGGCTGTCTGATTCCATCTTTATAACCAAAGCCAATTAGGATCTTAAAGCTAAACATATAACTTCATCTTTTGACAAGTACTTAGAGCCTGAGTTGCTCCACAGGAATCCAGGAACTGGGCACAGGAAAAGGATCTCAGCTGGTGGTAAGTTGGGGTCTGAAAATTTAAGTTATTGTTGAAATGCCTGCTATATGACAGAGCCCTTCTAACTCTGCAGAAGTGTAGTCCAGTGAAGAACCCACTTCGTTAGTATGAAAACAATGTTAACTATTTCATTAACAATGTTTAATTTGGTTACATGTTCCGGTAACATTTTTTTTTTTTTTGATGGAGTCTTGCACTGTCGCCCAGGCTGGAGTGCAGTGGCACAATCTCAGCCCACTGCAACCTCTGCCTTCCAGGTTCAAGCGATTCTCCTGCCTCAGCCTCCCGAGTAGCTGGGATTACAGGTACCTGCCACCACGCCCGGCTAATTTTTTGTATTTTTAGTAGAGACGGGTTTTCAATATGTTGGCCAGGCTGGTCTTCAACTCCTGACCTTGTGATCCGCCCGCCTCAGCCTCCCAAAGTGCTGGGATTATAGGCGTGAGTCAATGTGACTGGCCAATTCTTTATCATATATGTAATTAAATAAAATTTATTACTAAAATAATTTCCCCAAAGTTGTTTTACTTTTTTGAAAACAGTGGCTACAAAAAAATTTTAAGTCCCATATGTAGCTAAAGTTAACACATTATATTTCTACTGGACATGTAGCATTGTAGAGATGTAGCATTGAAGGATCTTGATAGTCCTGTGGAGCTTACGTACTAGCGTGGAGGATATTTAAGAGAGAAGATAAATGAACAAACAAATAAAGGAGAAAAGTATCTGGTGAGATAGGCTGTACCTGGGCATTCTGCTTTGCAGAGTGGGTCAGGTGGGATCTCTCTGAAATAATATTTGACCTGAAATATGAATATTCAGAATGAGCCAGGTGCAGGAAGCTCAAGATGAAGAGCACGGTAGGCAGAAGGAATAGAGAAAGCAGAAGCCCTGAGATGACAATGAGCTGCAAGTTCAAGGAATTAGAGCCCAGGGGTGAAGCCCAGTGTGTCTGACGAGAGTGCAGAGATGAGGTCTGAGGGATGCACAGGGCACATGTGGCCGTGGATAAGGGAACCTAAGATAAGGGTAACTTAGAAGTCTGGAAGACATCGGAAGGTATTGAGAATAACATCACCATCTTATTGGACCTTTTTAAAGCTCATTTGGTTTCTGTCTGGAGAATGGATCTTAGGGGAGGGGGCAGCAGGACCAGGAAAAAGCTATTTGCAAGGCTTGTGCAAATATCCAAGGATGACAGGGCCATGGACACCGGTCATGGAGATGGCAATGGTTCTGGCTGTGCATTCAGTATGTTCTGTAGATAGAATGAATAAGACATGGATGGCGTTGGGTGGTGAGGAAAAGAGAAATAAAAGGTGAGTTCTAGATCTGGAGCTTTAACAACTGAATATTTAATCTCCAAATAGATGCAGAATATTGGAAGAGTGGCAGGTTTGGGAGGCAGAGAACATCAACAGTTTGGTAAAACTGTGTGAGGTTTGGAGTCTATGGGACTCCCATGGGGAGAGGTTTTATCAGACTTGAGTGCCAGGGAGAGGCCACGGCTGATAATTTAGATGAAAAGACAGCATAATGGTTTAATCCCAGAGACTGGATGATACCATTTATAGAATGTGAGATACCCCAACATTTAGAGTCAAATTTAGAATAGAAAACACCGTAAATTGGACTAAAAAGAGGAAGAGAATTGAGCTGTAGAGACGACCAAGAGTATATTGTGTGTACATATCTCTTGGATATATCTCATGGCATAGGAAAAACGTGTTTGAAAAGGGAGAAAGTGATCCAATGGGTCCTGTGTCATTGGGATATCAGATCTTAAAAACTGAGAAGGACTCACTGGAGTTGGCAGCCTGGGGGTCATAAGCATCCTTGGGAAAATGCATTAGGTGGAGTGCTAAGGACAGAAGTCAATGTGGAGTGGATTAGGGAGAACAGCTGAGGCGAGGAAGGAAAAGGAGGAATTAGAGACATTCTCTTTGGATGTTTGGCTGGAAATTCCCCTTACAGAGAGGTCATTTGGCTAGATAGGGTTGAAGCTGGAAAGAAATATGGTTCAAAGGAGGTTTCTCTTGAAAGAGAGGGGGTGTGATTATGTGATAGAATGATCTAGTAGAAATACAATTTTCAATTTTTTTTGGTATAAAAAATTGTCTTTTACCCCTCACCACATCCCACCTCAATCTAAGTCTTAACTTTTTCATCTGTACAATGGTTATACGAATTAAAACTAACATTAATCAATATTCACCGTGTCTCAGGGTGTGTTCAGTGCTTACACATATTAACACATCCCATCTGCAGAGCCTATGAGAGGAGTTGTGAGGGTTAAGGGAGAAGCTCTTGGTGTGTGGATAATGTTCATAAGTAGAAGTTACTATTGCTATAAGCATTGTTCTTGTCCTGACCCTGAGCTTCATAGTGCAGGGTTTGTGATTGTACCCCACAACACAGCACACAGACTGGTGAGGGCTAAGAGTTCTAATTTGTTACAGATTTACCCACCTATGCTAGATGATTTCCATGTCTATTCTTTTTTTTTTGAGACGGAGTCTCGCTCTGTTGCCAAGCTGGAGTGCCGTGGTGCAATCTCAGCTCACTGCAACCTCCGCCTCCCGGGTTCAAGCGATTCCCCCGCCTCAGCCTCCCATTCATGTCTATTCTATTTAATCCTCCCCTGAAAATCAGTCTTCATCAAAAAACCATTTCAGTTCTGCAGAGGGGAAAATGGGGGCTCAAAGAGATGTCACTGATCAAGAATTTACACTGTTGAGGTGTCAGAGATAAGATTAGAGTAGAGATCTAACTGACTCCAGAGCCTGGTACTCTTTACACCGTCACAGTGATACTCAACTGGCAGGGGGAGGGGGTGGGGAGGTATTTTGCCTCCCAGGGGATCTTTGACAATGTCTTTTGGTTGTCACTCCTGAATGGGGAGTTGCTACTGGCGTCTGTGGATAGAGGCCAGGGGTGCCGCTAAACATACTACTGTGTACAGAACAGTCCCCCACAACAAAGAATTAACCAGCCCTAAATGCCATTGGTGTCAAGGTTGAGAAACCCTGAGCTACGCTAAACAATGTCCCTGGGAAGACGTCAGTGAAAGTGACTGGTAATGACAGGAAAAAAGGAGGAAATGAGTAAAAGAAATAGGAGAAAAAATTTATTATATGAGGGCAGGACCCTATCCTGGTAATTTTGGGTAATTTTGGGAGAACGCCTTTCAATGGCAGCACTTGAGCGTGCAAAGGTAGTGGCTTTGTTCGGTCTGGTTTACAAATCTTGCTGTCTCCACTGATTGGCTAGGCATGATGCTGAAAAAACTACAGGAGTCCCTGGGCCATGGATTCTCCCTAGTAAAAAAGGGATGATGATGGCTGCCTCAGAGTGTTATTATGAGTATTAGATGTAAACAAGTGCTAGATAATTGCTATCATTCTTAAAGAGGCTAAATAACCCAGGGTGGGAAGAGTCTCAGGTTTTCATGATCATAGAAAATTGCTGTAGCTTGGCTGGGCACGGTGGCTCACACCTGTAATCCCAGCACTTTGGGAGGCCGAGGAGTTTGAGACAGCCTGGCCAACATGGTGAAACCCCATCTCTACTAAAAATACAAAAAACTAGCCGGGCATCGTGGTGGTGCCCAGCTACTGGGGAGGCCGAGGCAGAAGAATTACTTGAACCCAGGAGGTGAAGGTTGCCTCCTGAGCCGAGATCATGCCGCTTCAGTCCAGCCTGGATGACAGAGGAAAAAAGGAACCATTCGGACATTTGCCCCTGAACTTGAAGTGCGCCACACCCCACTCCCATTGCCAGTTGCCACCTCCATCAGCTCTCTTTCTGCCTGTTCTCTTGCTCCTCTGAGTGTGGCCTCCAGATGTCTCATGTACCTCCCAGGGTCTGTGAATACTAAAACCTCTCAAACTTTAACACTGTGGTCGCATCATTGAAGCGGCACCCACAATCTGACCCACGATGTGAGGTTGCCCGAAAGCGACCTGGGCAGTTGGATCCCCTCTTGATGTTCTTTTGTCCTGGCCTCTGGTGGCT
Organism: Pongo pygmaeus; assembly: GCF_028885625.2. Classification (NCBI taxonomy): domain Eukaryota; kingdom Metazoa; phylum Chordata; class Mammalia; order Primates; family Hominidae; genus Pongo; species Pongo pygmaeus. The sequence goes on from NC_072393.2 coordinate 57,964,875, forward strand.
GCTTAGGATCATCACTACCAGCTGAGTTGATAGAGAAACTTGAAGAGCTTCATTTAATACCACTGGCATACCAGGCAGCCTTTTGGCTGTGTCTTAGACACAATCCCAATGTCTGTGTGTGTGGATGACTCATGCACTTCCTGCATCAGACAGCCCAGTCGGTCTGGCCCAGACGGTACTACTGCTTGCTGGTGCTTGATTTTGCTGCTTTGTGCAGCTTAGTACTGCTGTACTCAGCAGTTAACTTGGGGATTCTCCAGAAATTCCAGTGACCGTGGATGGCTCTTTGAGGCTCCAGGCTCCCCAGCAGCTGCAGGAGGGCAGATTTTATTGTAATGAGGGTGTTTCCCTGTGGGACATCAGAAAACCTTTCTGGGATCAGGCCCCTGCCAGGGGGCCACTACTGGAGGGCATGTTGCCCCTTGAGCCTTACATGCTTCTCTGCTGACCTAGGGCCTCGATAGTGGTCTGGCCTGTATTGGCTCTAAGTAGCAAAGTACTGGCCTCCAGCCAGAGAGAGCTGGTCAGGATGGTGAGCTGGCCACCTGGTAGCCCGTGGCTCAATCCTCAGCTCTACCTCCATCTTGCTGATGATAGGGCCATGGGCCACCAGGTTCCTGGGGAGCAGAGATTCTCCCATAGTGAAGTTGAAGAGGATGACAGAATGCTGGCTTCACTGTGTCAGTGAAGGGGAGCTGAGTGAAAGGATCCAGTCGCCTAACTCTAACCTGTGACATGGCAACTGCACCTGAGTCCCCAGGGCACCTTGCAAGAGCAGATGCTGCTGAGGCCAGCGCCTCCTTGGTTGCTGCATTCCTTGGTGCTATCACTTCTCATTCTCCCAGCCCCTCAGAGGTTGATCGGGTCACCCTGGAAAGAAAAGTGGCTGCCTACAAGGCCGGTGCAAGTGGAGCTCACTGTTCGGTTTTGAAGAGAAAGTGAGGTTAAAGAAAGACACACAAAGACAGACTGAGTGTCTCAACAGCAAATGCAGGCATTTATGTTCAGCATAAACCTGCAGAGGTGCCAGTGCCCACCACTGCTTACAGGCTGGGGCAATTACAGGCCTGGGTGGGAGATGTCTGGAAGTGGAGCATGGCCTGTTGCCTGGGAAAATGTTGATAACATGTTCCCATGATGAGGCGGTTTGGCACTTGTTCCTGCAGAATGTGATAGTGATGTTCCTTGGGCCTTTGCCCGGCAGGGTGTGATAAGGATGTTCGTGTGCCTTGTGGTCAGGTGGTTAGGCAGGATGTTTCTCATGGCCCGAAACCCCGTGGAATGTTTCACTTTGACCAAGGTCTGCAAAATGGTGGGGGGCTTACAAAGTGGTGCAGTTTGGACTAACTCTCAATACCATTTTTTTTTTCTTTTTTGGTAACAATGTGTAAAGTGAAAACAGCAGAGTGCTACTCCATACCACTGGGACCTTGTCCAGTAAACATCCAGAGAGTGAGGATAGGAAATAAAAAGTATATAAATATTAGATGCCTAGAAATGCAAGTCACTTTAATGATTTTATGTGAAATAGAAAAAAAAGAGAGGAGAGGGACTCATTGTCTTGTAATGGGTCCTTCCCAGAGAGAGGTGACTGTCTAGTGGCACCGGGCCCTTTTCCTCCTTCCCCTTTTTCTCTTATCAACTAGGACAGAAACTAAGAATTTTGGCTTTAAGTGGCTAAAAGACTGATGGGGGAAAAAAGAAAATAGAAAAAAATAACAGAGAGACTGATACTCTAGGCAGTTACAAGTCCAAGAAAGAAGAGAGAAACTTTTAAGTGTTGAGCCAAAACCAGGTCTAGCAAACATAATGCTGGCCCTAGATTATTTATTAATTTATGAAGAAACTTCTAGATATGGGGGTGACAAAAGGAAATTAAATCCATTATATATGCATATATTTTAATGTAAATATATAATAGATAAATTATGTATACATAATATATAACCAAATTTAAACAGTTTTACAATTTGGTTTGACTGGAAATTCAAAATCCATATATTAATTTTTGTAGTAAAAGTTTATGTAAAAAAAGACAAAAAGGACACTGATTGGCTTTTGTTCCTCTACAATATAGGTTCTAACTTAACTTTTAACATTAGTGGCCAGGCGCAGTGGCTCACGCCCGTAATCCCAGCACTTTGGGAGGTCGAGGTGGGCAGATCACCTGAGGTCAGGAGTTCAAGATCAGTCTGGCCAACATGGTGAAACCCCATCTCTACTAAAAGTACAGAAATTAGCCAGGCGTGATGCTGGGTGCCTGTAATCCCAGCTACTCAGGAGGCTGAGGCAGGAGAATTGCTTGAACCTGGGAGGTGGAGGTTGCAGTGAGCCGAGATTGTGTTACTAAACTCCAGCCGCATGAATTGACAAAAATTTATGGCCTTAATAGTGGGACTCAAATTATAGTTATACATAGGGATCTCATTAAATTTACTTACTCTACCCCCATAATCTTGAGAAGCTAACTAAAATTTTGAAAAATGAGTAGACCTCACTTTAGCTGTAGCGTCACCTAAATTTCCCATAGTCATACAGTCATTGCTCTAAAATATTCTACGTTGGACATAGATTCTGTGACACAATTAATAACAAATTAAAATTAAAGTAAGCTTTTGGCACTTACAAATTGGCTTGATCAAATGTGGCCCCTTAGTCCCACAGTTAAGATAATTTATTATGGCCCAATAGAAGTTGAAACAGCACCTTCAAGGATTATAATGTATCATATAAAACCTAATTAATAAAAGTACGATTATCGACACCACATCTCCATTTAGCAACCCAAAAGTTCTTCCTGTTCCCAAATCTAAAAAAAAAAAAAAATTTCATAAAAATGCCTTATGATGGATGACTACAGCAGATGGGCTGTTGAGGACTGCCTCAGCCCTTCAGCCCAGACCAGTGACAGAGCTACAAACACTGCTTCACCTCCTGCAGAGGTGGAGTTACAGGCAATGTGAGGAGGGGGTCAGGGATATTTTTTAGCTATTTCTCATCCTACCCTCATGCCAGTCCCAGCTTCATCTACCCTTGAGTCATATTAAGCCATTCAAGGATGAGTGGATCAAGTTTTTAATCAGAAAAAATACTTCCATGCCACCTCATTTGAGAGTAATAGAAAATGAGGCTATTGTGGGTGTCATTTCTAATTTCTGGACCTCAGCCTGTACTGAGGTGTAAGTGGAAGTGGCAAAAAACTACAAGAAAACAGAAGGAGTGGTGGGGATTTGTAAGGCTTGGATGAGATAGTATATATTAAAGGGAAAACTTAATTACTTTACCCTTAAGTATAATGTTTGCTGTCACCTTTTTGTATCTTTCTCTTTCTAATCAGACTGTTGAAGGTGTCGTCTATTCTTACTTTTTAAGAGTTTTCTTCTTCTATTGCTTAAATTATGAATGGATGTTAAATGTTTTCAAATGTAATATCTGCCAATATTAACATGATTATTTTTATTCTTTCATTTACATTGTTACAAATTAGGTTGATGAATTCTTCAATTTTAAACTACCTTGTGTTTCTGAAATGAATCACGCTTCCTCATGATATATCTTATATATTTGTAATTGATCTCCTAGATTTCTTTAGAATTTCTGTATTTATGTTTATGTAAAGATGGCTCTGTTATTTCACTTTTCTCTACTGTCCTTGTTAGGTTTTACATCCACTTATAATGGTCTCCTGAATGGAGTTGGAAAGTGATTTTCTGATTCTCTTCTGTAGTAGTATATCTTTTTAAACAGCGTTACACTTAAAATTTTTTTTTTAATTTTCAAAAAAAAATTTTTTTGAGACAGTGTCTCGCTCTGTTGCCTAGGATGCAGTGCAGTGGAGTGATCTCGGCTCACTGCAACCTCTGGCTCCTGGGTTCAAATGATTCTCATGCCTCAGCCTCCTGAGTAGCTGGGACTACAGGCATGTGCCACCATGCCTGGCTAATTTTTAGTAGAGATGGGGTTTCACTATGTTGGCCAGGCTGGTCTCGAACTCCTGACCTCAAGTGATCTGCCCGTCTCGGCCTCCCAAAGTGCTGGGATTACAGGCATGAGCCACCACGCCCAGCATCAAAATTTATAAAAAGTGTTTATTAAAAACACTTTTAAAAACATTTACATGAAGCCAACTGGGTCTTGGGTTTTCTTTCTGGGAAAGATTTTAAATATAGGTTTATGTCTTTAAAAATTATTACATTGTTCAGTTTTCTTTTTCATATCTTTAACTTTTGGTAAACTATTATTTTCAAGAAATTTGGTCATTTCATCTGAACTATGACATTTATTGGCATGAAGAGGGATAACAACTGTATACAAACTTCATATGGTTCCTTTCATATAATAAGAATGTAAGCTATCTGAGGGCAGAGATTGTGGTCTGTATTGCTTACAGATGAATCCTCACCCTCTATGTGTAAAATAGTGTCTGACATGTGGTAGGCAGTCAATAAATACTGAATTAATGAATCAATAAATAGTGTCACCTAGATATTTAAGTGAGAAACATTTGATGTCTAATTAAAATTATCTCCGGCCCTCATAACATGAACCAAGTCATGTCTAGTAAATTCTCATCCTCATGTGCACAATATTTATAAATTCCCAGGTGGCTTCCATTTTCAAGAACACCTTAAATTTTGAGTTTCCACTTCAATAGAGTACTCTCGCTAACAACTGCCTAATGACTTTGTATTTAAATAAATCAACTCATAACCCAGCCCTTTACCTTGCTTTCTCCACATAAACACTCAGAAATTGTCAGTTTTGCATTGTGTAACATACTTTCCTGAGGCACTGGCAAAAGACACCACTCAACATGAATATCAAGGAGTCCTGTTATCAACATCCTCTCTCACTCCACTGCTTTACTCACTCATTTTTCTCCTGTCTTCTCTAGAGTTCTGTGCATTTCCAAGGCAGAGCAGTTTGCCCATTTCGTTCACACTTTTGACTCCTATAAATGCTTTCAATTTCCAAAAAAGAAAAAGCATACTCTTTAATGCCCAACTAAGTTGTGGCCATAGAAAATGAGGAACAATGAAAAAAATGCAAGACAGAAAGTCAGGAGCCACGAAGGACAGCATGAGACCTCTAGACAGGGGAGCCAGGGCTTCCAGATGGGCTAATTAATAGACTTCCTCCACTGCCAGGAGAGGGGATTCTTACCTTTCCTTCCCACTGGCCTTGGTTAATTGCAGTAGAACAGTGCCCGCTACATCTCCCCGTTTTTCTTTTCCTCATTCGGAGTTTCCATTGTGGATTCCCAATTCTCATTGCATCATGGTATATTGGGGCTTTGAAGCTGAGTATTCTTTTAAGTTATGGGACTATTATCACAAAGAAACTTCAACATAAAATGTTGGGGATATCATCCTTGGGAAGGATGGCTCTACTTCTTCTATTTGGAAGAAGAGTGTAAAGGGATCTTGAGTACCCAAAGGCATAATTCTGGCCAAGACTGACAGCTGCCTAACCAACATTCATCACCCTTCTTCACTGCAGTGAATGCTTATAAGGGTCTGTTGCCTCAGCATCCAGTCTGAATACAAGCTTAATTTTCTCATATGAGGCTCAGGGCTCAGTCACCCTTGAAACAGTTTCCAGTTCTACACCACAGTCACGAGTCCAAGAAAAAAAAAAGAGGAACTTTAAATTTAAGTACTGAGCAGAATCCAGGTCTAGGAAACATAACCCTAGCCCTAGAATACTTACTGATTTATGAATAAACTTCTAATGGGAGGGTGATAAAAAGGAAATTAAATACATCATATGTATATATGTATATAATATTTTAATGTAAACATATGACAAATAGGTGAATTATGTACATTTAATATATAACCGCATCAAAACAAAGTTTTACAATTTTATTTGATTGGGAATTCAAAATTCATATATTAATTTTTATACCAAAAAAATTATATAACAAAAGGATAAAAAGGCACTGATTTGGTTTTGTGCCTTTACAACATAGGTACTAACTTAACTTCAACAACAGCAAAAATGCTCAAATTGACAAAAATTTATGGACTTTACATTGGGGCTCAAATCATAGTTATATTTGAGGATCTATCAAGCACTCAATTCTGTTGCTGTTCGGGGCACCACTATGTAACCTGCCATGATCCCTGGTGGACTGAACAAAGGGGGGTGAATGCGGGAATAAAAGACAAGAGACAAAAGAGTATATTTGGAAGAAGGGGTCAGGGGGCTCCTTGCCTCTAGTGGACAAGGCCCTGAGCTTTACACGGCCCTCTGTATTTATTAGACAAAAGAGATAGTGAGAAGAGGGGTGGAAGAAGGGGTCAGTTGGTTGGTCCAGAGTAGGCTTACAAGACTGCATTCTCTAGATGTCCCAGTAGATAACTTCAAAGAGCTTGGCATCAGGAAGCGATTGCCCTCAGCAAACCTTCTGGTGGCAGGCACAGTTGTGAGTTTGCTCACATCCTGTATTCATGATAAACAGTTTGCTGTTTGATCATATAGCCTCCAGTGGAATGCTGAGTTGGTCACGTCCCATGGGCCTTCGGCTCCCTGCATATCCCCGTTTATGAATTAATTGAAAGAATGTAGGGCCAGGCTGGGCAGCTCTCATTCTCCAATTGGCGGTCCATCCGATTTTACAGACTATAAACAGAAGACAGAGACAAAACAACATTATTCCAAGAACTACATATAAGATGTTACTGTGGTACTTTAGATAGGTCCAAGGGTTGAGGCTCTCCAGGCCTTCCTGGAATTCAGTCCAATCTTCTAAAGAAGGCTGAAATTCTTGAGTTTGCCTATTTAAATCAAGAATTTTGTTTTGTAATTCACCAATATCAAAGGTGATGTTGGATGTGAAAGCTCCTTGCAAATGGGCTTTCACAAGGTCCCACGGATACTCACTTTCGTTATATTCTAAGTTGGTTACACAAATATGAGTGTGATTAAAATGACAGTGCAATTGCTGCTGCAACTGCAAGCTTTGTACTTGTTCCCCTAACCACAGAACCGTGGATTTTAACATTGCCACTTCAGTTTGTAACTCAGTGTTAATTTTGTTCTGAAGGAGCTTCACTTGGTTGGCTGTATGTGTCCAATTCTCTACATACTGAGCTGTTTGAACAGAACTATGCAAAGCTACAGAGGACATCACAACAGAAGTTATTAGTGTGACCAAGGAAACAATAGCAAAAATTATCATGCCTAAGGCTCTACGGGCACAATGAGTAACCTGAGGTAGAAGTTTCACAAAATGCAAAGCAGGTGTGGCAGCCCAAGCCTCAGACAGATTAACAGGAATCCCTAGCCCAGGGATGCTACCTGAAATCATCAAAGTAGAGATATTATGTGTTCACAATGTGCTATGATTAATGCAGTGATATAACTGGCAAGATTTACAGGTCAATTGGGTATTGTTTACCTGGAGCTGGTCCTTCTTAGCTGCCAAAAAGACATAAGGATTCAAAACACAAACCACAAATTGAGTGGTGATATTCTTTATAAATGTAACATTAAGACTGTGTCGTGACTCCAGTCAGCCTTCTCTCCATCTTTGCACTCAGGTTCAGCTGACTCATGGCTCATACCGGAGGGACCGGGCCCATGGTTGGCCACCGTGTGTTTCTCCAGTCTCCCATTCCGTGGTCGCACGCACCTTGAGGGCACCCACACGGCTTGTCCATCTCCTGTAAACACACAAGCATACCCTCTTCCCCATATCAGTAAATCCACTGGGCCTTTCCATTGTCCTTCTTCTGGGGATTTCCATAACACTTTCAGATAAACTTTCCTCTTTTCCTCTAACACTTGCCAATGTCTTTCTGCTGGAGTCTTACCATCCATAGCAGGAGTCAAAAATTTTAAAGTAAATAAGGCTAAATGTAGTTTTGATTGGGGTGGTAGTTGGCCTCCTATACCCCCTTTTTGTCTTTTCAACATGTGTTGTAATGTTTGATGTGCCCATTCTATAATGCCTTGTCCTCTAGGATTATAAGGAATTCCTGTTTTATGGGTTATAGCCCAAAGCCGTAGGAAATTTTGAAAAGCATGACTAGTATAAGCGAGTCCATTGTCAATTTTTAATTGTTTAGGTATTCCAATATGAGCAAATGATGATGGACAATGTCACTGTACATGACCAGCTGTCTCACCTGTTTGGCATGTACCATGCAGCGTATGAGAATAAGTGAAACATATTAAGCAGCTCTGGGTCTAGTGTACTTTTAACTGTAGCACTTTCTATGCGACTGGCTAAATTTACAACATCAGCTGAACAAGAAGAATCTCCTTGCAGGGTTTGGTAAAGATGTGTAAATTGATAGGTAGCAATACCTAACATCGGGTGTAGCCAATTAATATCTCCTCATAATTGTTGAAAATCATTTAAAGTCTGCAACCTGTCTTTATGGTTGACAATGTCAATTGTAGCCTGCCACGATCCCTGATGGACTGAACAAATGGGGCAAGCGTGGGAATAAAAGACAAGAGATAAAAAAGTACATTTGGAAGAAGCGGTCAGGGGGCAGCTTGCCTCTAGTGGACAAGGGCCCTGAGCTTTACACAGCCCTCCATATTTATCAGGCAAAAGAGATAGCGAGAAGTGGGGGGGTGGTTGTTGGCTAGCAGCCTGATTCACAGCAGGCTTGCAAGACTGCATTCTTAAAACAGTAGGTGCTAGATTTCTCAATAGATAACTCTCAATAGATAACTTCAAGGAGCCAGGGAGTGAGGCCCTCCACAAACCTTTTGGTGGCAGGGCAGTGTGAGTTTGTCCACATCCTGCATTCATGATAAACAGTTTGCCGTTTGATCATATAGCCTCCAGTGGAATGCTGAGTTGGTCACGTCCCATGGGCCTTCGGCTCCCTGCAGTTGATAGGATCTGAAGCTGTGAGCTGTAAAACCTCACAGCTGACTGCAACTAGCTCTGAGCATTGAGCTGAAACCCCAGAGATCCTTATTGTTTGAGTACGTTTTGGTCCTTAGATGGTGGCATGACCTTTGGAAGAGCCATCAGTAAAATAAGTCTGTCCACCTGGAATAGGTTTGTGATGAGTAATCACAGGAAGAATGAAAGAATGGATTTTATAAAACTGTAAAATTTTGTCTGAGGGTAGTGGTTATCTATCGCGCCCATGAAGTCTGCAAAAGCAGTTTGCCAGGCAGTCAACATTTCCCAAGCTGCAGCTTGTTGCTGAGAGTCTAAAGGAAAAATAATTTTGTCAGGATCATATCCTGTAAGCATTTTTGACCTATGCCTGCCCATAGTCACAATTTGTGTAATTAAAGAAAGATAAACTTGCAAGGTTTTGACTGTTTGATTAGATAGAAAGAACCATTCTATTACTGTTACAGACTTGACTATAAACTGGTCCAAAAGTCCTGTTGGAGAGTAGGGGGTAGGAAGAATAAACAAAAGCAAAGATTTTTGTGGTTGTAGCCATGAGCCATGTCTCTGCTGTAACATTTGCTCTACAAGCTGTAATTCAGCTTCTGCCTCTTTAGTTAGTTGTCACAGGGAATTTAAGGAATCTCCTTGCAGGGTTTGGTAAATATGTGTAAGTTGATAGGTAGCAATACCTAACATCGGTCATGGCCAATTAATATCTCCTAATAATTGCTGAAAATCATTTAAAGTCTATAACCTGTCTTTATGGAGAACTACTTTCTGAGTCCGTACACTTCTCTCTATAACAATAGTTCCTAAGTATTGATATGGGAAAGTTGTTTGTACCTTTTCTGGAGCTATTTTGAGATTCCATTTAGTCAAAGCCTGCTTTGTTTCTCTGAATAACTGATGTAGGTTTTGATCTGTAGGAGCAGCCAAAAGAATATCATCCATATAATGAATGATGGAAGCAGTAGGAAACATATTCTGAGGCTTCTTTAATGCCTGTCCTACAAAATGCTGACACAGTGTAGGACTGTTAAGCATGCCTTGGGGTAAAACTCTCCATTGATAATGAGAAACAGGTTCTCTTTGATTAATAGAAGGCACAGAGAATGCAAATCAAGGCTTATCCTTCTCGTGTAAGGGTGTAGTAAAGAAACAATCCTTAAGATCTGTTACTATAAGAGGCCAGTCTCTTGGAATAGCAGCTGGAGATGGTAAAAGTTTTTGTAAGGCACCCATCAGTTTCATGTGTACATGAATAGCTCTTAAATCATGTAGTAGTCGCCATCTTCCGGACTTTTTTGGAATAATAAACACTGGAGAATTCCAGGGTTATGTGTCCGGCATCCCATTGTTCTCTTACTAGCTGCTGAAGTTGCATCAGGTTCTCCTGAGATAGGGGCCATTGATCCACCCATATGGGTTTGTCACTGAGCCATTCTAATAGTAAGGCAGCGGGCAGAGGAGAAATATCAATGACCCTCATCAGAAATCCTGACGTCCTAGCCCTTTTCTATCTGTTTTTCCAGTTACTGATATTGGGTCAGGATTTCCTTGAAGAAATTTTCCTAAACATTTTCCCCTCTGATATCCCATGTTCTTCAACATTTTAAATCCTGGGTTATCAAAGTTTTCATTTGTAAGTCCCATCTTCCATGTTATAAGTAAGTCTTAACCCCATAAATTGATAGCTATATTTTCAACATAAGACTGAAAAGTACACGACTGTCCATCCGGACCAAGACAAGGTAAAATCTCAGTGCTCTGTTAAACACTTTGAGCTGTTCCTACTCCCACTAGGGATGTAGAAGTTAATTGCAAGGGCCAGGATTTGGGCCAACTGTCTTTAGATATTGCTGACACATCAGCTCCCGTATCCATAAGCCCATAAAATTTCTTTCCTTTAATTTGTACCACACAGGTGGGTCTATTAGAGGCCATAGGTTGGGACAGATAGATTTCCCATGTAGTTGTGCTCCCAAACTCTTTATTTTCTCATTTCTCCTTTCATGGAGAAGGGTATGATTTGCAGGGAATAAGCAATAATTGAGCAGTATATTGTCCCAGCTCAAAACCCCACAGATCTTGTGACATTAAAACTACTTGAATTTCTCCTTCATAATCAGTCAACAACTTCTGGGACTACAGTAATGCCCTGTAAGTTAAGGCAGATTTTGCCTAAAATTAGTTCCACATATCCTGCTGGTAAAGGTCCCCAAATACCAGTGGGAAATTTGGTGGGTTTGTCTGCCCCAACTAACATTACCCATTCTTTGACGGGGAAATCTAATCCTGTACTCCTTGTGTTCCTGGGGTGAGGGAATCAATGTGCCTCTGGGAGCCCATGCCTGAAACGGGGTTGAGGTCTGGACTGGGAATGCCCTCATTGTTTGTGGGGCCTGGGTCCAGGCCCCTGTCTCATTTCCCAGCAGGAAGGTGCCATTCTGATGAAATTTTGAGCGGCACTGATTAGCCCAGTTATTTCCTCTGTTACAGCAAGGACAAAGTCCTGGTGTTTTTTTCTGCTGGGTGGGGCACTGCATTGTAAGGTCCTTTCTGTCCTGAGATCTGGAGGCATTCCTTTTTAAAATGTCCAGGTTTTCCACAATTATAACATTTTCCCATTTTAGGGTTTGACCCTTGGCTCATTTTAGATTTGTCAACTGCTAAGTTAGCCACTGCTTGTGCTAATATTGCAAAGCGATGAAGCTCAGTTCCTACATCTTGACAAGCTCTGAGAAAATTTCCCAAGTTTTTTATACACCTCACCAGTGCCAGTGCATGTTTACAATCCGCATCTGCATTCTCAAAAGCTAGAGTTAAGGTTAGCATTTCTGCAGCCGCGGTATGAGGAATCTGACGCTTCACTGCCTCTTGTGATCTTGCAAGAAATTGCACATAGGGTTCCTGTGACCCTTGCATGATATGTAAAAAGGATTGTACTGGTACTCCCTCATCAGGAATTGTGGCCCAGGTGCATTTAACAGCCTGTGCACACTGCTGATAAGCAGCGTCTGGGAGTGCCATTTGACTTTCCAGGTCTGAATAAGGGCCATTACCTAATAGCATATCCTCTGTAATGTCTCCGTGTCCAGCAACATGGTTCTGTTTAGCCTGGTCTGCACACATTTCTTGCCAATTTAAATTCCATGTCAGATATGCACTAGCGGACAAGCAAGTTTGCGCCAAGTGTTTCACATCAAAGGGTAAAAGACACATAGCACCAAACACAGATTCTAGCAATCCTAAGGTCAATGGGCTCTGTATGCCATTATTTACGACTCTTGCTTTTAATTCCTTCAACAACTTAAACTCTAGTGGGGTGTGTTCATGAATAACCTGCTGTAGATTGTTTGGATCAGGCCTTATGGAAATAGGAAAAGTGCAAGGTCCTAGGGGCTTTCCAGCTATGGCAGCAGAGCATAAAATTCTTTGTATTGGGGTCTCTATTTCTGCTACCAAAGGAGGCAGTACAGATGTTTCTGCAACTAGAGGAGGCTGTAATGGCCAATTTTTATCCTCCCTCTCCTGTTTTTTATTTTCAATTGGAGCTGTGAGTGGGACAACAGATTCTTTCAGATTTTTAGATTCAGCCTGTTGTCCCACAGAATAATAATGAGATAATGGCAGAAGTACAGTACGAACTAAACTCCAAGTGGAGAAAACAGAAGGATCAATTTTAAGACCTTTTTGATGAGCCCATTTTAATCCTTCTGCTCTGTCCCAATTTTCCACATCAAGGGTGCTGCCTGTGGAAACCATGGGTTATGTGTAATAACCTCCTGCAGCAGCTAAGTTAATGTCTGAGAACTAACCTGAGCACCAGTTTGTTTCAACAAAACTCTAAGCAACTGTACATAATTTTTTTTTTCAGTAGACAAATTCTGCCCCATGTTACCCTGATTCAGAAAACTTCCCATTCCCAGTACTTCTTTAAGGCACTGATCCCAGTACCTCTTTAGGCACTGACCTCATATCCGCTGCCGGCTGACTCATCCCAGGGTCCCCGTTTGCCTTGTCAATTTCAGTTCCTCTGTTCCAGGAGATCTTCTTCATTCACATCCTCATAGTCCCGTGTTCAGACTGTCGCCTGTTTGAGTGTCACTTGTAAGCACCTGATTCTGTCGCTGTTCGGGGCACCACTATGTAACGTGCCATGATCCCTGGTGGACTGAACAAAGGGGGATGAACATGGGAATAAAAGACAAGAGACAAAAGAGTATATCTGGAAGAAGGAGTCAGGGGGCACCTTGCCTCTAGTGGACAAGGAGCTTGGCACCAGGAAGCGATGGCCCTCAGCAAACCTCCTGGCAGTGGGAGTAGTCATGAGTTTGCCCACATCCTGCATTCATGATAAACAGTTTGCTGTTTGATCATATAGCCTCCAGTGGAATGCTGAGTTGGTCATATCCCATGGGGCCTTCGGCTCCCTGCAAGGATCCCACTAAATGTACTCACTTTGCCCACATTGTCTTGAGAAGGCAACTACATATAAAATTTTGAAAAATGAGTATACCTCGCTTTAACTACAGCCTTGCCTAAATTACCCATAGTCATACCTATTGTCCTAAAATAGCCTATGTTGGAGGTAGGTTGCTCTAAAATAGAATATGTTGGAGGTAGACATAATAAATAATACATTAAAATTAAAGTAAATTGTTTGCACTTAGAGATTGGCTTGATAAAATGGGATCACTTAGTCCCCCAGTTAAGATAGTTAATATGGCCCAATGTAGGGTGAAATAACGGCCTTCAATAATTAAAATTTGTTAAACAAAACGTGATTAATAAAAGGGTGACTATCCACATTGCATCTCCACTTAACAGCCCAAAGTGCTTCTTGTTCCCATATCTGAAAATAAAAAATATCATAAAGAATGTCTTATGATGGATGACTACAGCATTAAGGCTGTAGTCCCATCTGTCAGGGCCCCCATATCTAACATCTAATATTATTAAAAATTGCTAATACTATTCAATCAAGAACTGGTAAACATTTTGCTCTCATTCATTTGGTTAGCATGTTCTGTTAAGTGCTTATTTCTACAGACCCTCAGCTACAGTTGCCTCCACCTCTGAAGAAACACAATACACCTTTCCAGGCTACCTAGGGGTACCCTCATAGCTTTGGCATCACACACAAGCTTTGCAGACAAGAGCTTAATGACATCCATAGTCTCCATAAGCACAGATGCAGCATTACATTGAGGACATCCTCCTCTAAGAAGATTCACTTGATACACACATTACAGTCATTTAATTTGTCTCTTAGTCCATTCAAGGTACTATAACAAAATTTATTATGCTGGACAATTTGTAAACAACATAAATTTAGGCCAGGCATGGGGGCTCATGCCTGTAATCTCAGCACTTTGAGAGGCTGAGGTGGGTGAATCACCTGAGGTTACAAGCTTGAGACCAGCCTGGCCAACATGGTGAAACTCTGTCTCTACCAAAAAACACAAAAATTAGCAGGCATGGTGTTGCACCTGTAGTTCTAGCTACTGGGGAGGCTGAGGTAAGGGAATTGGTTGAACCCTGGAGATGGAGGTTGCAATGGGCCAAGATCACGCCACTGCACTCCAGCATGGGTGACAGAGTGATGCTCTGTCTCAACACACACACACACACACACACACACACACACACACACATACACACCCCATAAATTTATTGATCACAGTTCTGGGGGCTGTAAAGTCCAAGATCAAGGTGCTAGCAGATTCAGTATCTGGTGAGAGCCATTACTCACAGACAGTGCTTTCTATGAGTCCTCACATGGTAAAAGGGAAAGACAAGTGCCTATAGGACTCTTATAAGGCACTCATCCTACCTATGAGGGCAGAACAATCATAATTGAAAACCCCCACCTTTTAATACCATCACCTTGGTATGAGCAACATCATTTTTATTTTTATTTTTGGCCCAGGGAATGATCCAAGGATGTCATGTTTCAGTGGTGAAAGATAAGGACAGGTCCTGAAGAGACTCTGAAGGAGTCTTTATAAAGGAGGATGGGATGTTTTCCTTTTTTTTGAGACAGAGTCTCACTCTGTCACCCAGGCTGGAGTGCAGTGGCGTGATCTCCGCTCACTGCAAGCTCCACCTCCCGGGTTCATGCCATTTTCCCACCTCAGCCTCCCGAATATCTGGGACTAGAGGTGCCTGCCACCACGCCTAGCTAATTTTGCTTTTGTATTTTTAGTAGAGATGGGGTTTCACCATGTTAGCCAGGATGGACTCGATCTCCTGACCTCGTGATCCACCCACCTTGGCCTCCCAAAGTGCTGGGATTACAGGCATGAGCCACTGCACCTGGCCGATGTTTTCCTCCTTTATAAAATGAGACAGGCATGTGAATGAAGTCAGTTTTTTTGTTTATCTTCATCCTTCTGGCTCTGGATGGCCCGTTGATGTGATGTCCAGAACAGTGGCAGCCATTCTGTGGTCATTTTCAAGAAGCCCCTGGAAGAAAGCCAATGGATGGTGAATCGAAGGGCTTAAATGAAAACCAATTTTTATTTAGACTCAGATTCTATCTCCTTGCAAAACTTTTTGTAATAATAAATTCCCTCTTGGTTTATGCGCTTCATATGTTTACTATACTTTATCACTGAAAAACTGAAAACATCCTTTTGGTATAGTGATTCGGGGAGAAAAGAGAAAACAGTTGACTCTTGTTTTCTGCCTCTCCACTTGTCTTCATGGTTGTGTTGCTTCAGCCGGACGACAATGTTCTGATGTTGCTTAAAATCTCAGAAAGGGCCCATCTCCTCAGATTTAGACCTTTAACTCTTCCACATTAAGATATTTGAACTAAATTTGTTGTAATTTTGTCTATTAACTAATCCTTAGAGCTGTGTTGCATGTCCCACAAATTACCTCCCTCTGGAGCAGAAGGTTAAGGGGTTAATCTTGGTAATGATATTGGATAACGGGTACTCTCTCATGCATCTGCCTCACCTCTCAAGGTTTTTGTTTTTCATTTGTTTGTTTTTTGTTTGTTTGTTTTGAGACAGAGTCTAGCTCTGTCACCCAGGATGAAGTGTAGTGGTGTGATCTCGGCTCACTGCAACCTCCATCTGCTGGGTTCAAGTGATTCTCCTGCCTCAGTCTCCTGAGCAGCTGGGACTACAGGCATGTGCCATCCTGCTGGGCTAATTTTTGTATGTTTAGTAGAGATGGGTTTTCACCATGTTGCCCAGGCTGGTCTTGAACTCCTGACTCAGGTGATCTGCCCACCTCAGCCTCCCAAAGTGCAGGGATTACAGGCATGAGTCACTGCACCCGGCCTGAAAACCACTTTTTTTGTTTGGTTTGGTTTGAGACACAGTCTCACTCTGTCCCACAGGCTGGAGTGCAGTGGCGCCATCTCAGCTCACTGCAACCTCCACCTCCTGGGTTCAAGTGATTCTCCTGCCCCAGCCTCCAAAGTAGCTGGGACTACAGCCGCCTGCCACCATGTCTGGCTAATTTTCGTATTTTTAGTAGAGGCGGGGTTTCACCTTGTTGCCCAGGCTGGTCCTGAACTCCCGACCTCAAATGATCCACCCACCTCAGCCTCCCAAATTGCTGGGATTGCAGGTGCGAGCCACCTTTTATCACATCTCATTTTATGTTAGTGAGGTTATTTAGGGCGAGGTCCCCTGATAGGCTCAGGTTAGGGCTGACCGCCACAAAAATCAAGTGACTAGAGGGTTGGAGCTTTCAGCCCCACCCATTGACTTTCAGGAAGGGGAAGTGGGGACTGGAGATTGAGCTCTATAAAAAATGTTGGCTGGGTGCAGTGGCTCACACCTGTAATCCCAGCACTCTCGAAGGCCGAGGTGGGTGGATCTCGAAGTCAGGAATTTGAGACCAGCCTGGCCAACGTGGTGAAACCCTGTCTCTACTAAAAATACAAAAATTAGCCAGGCATGGTGATGTACACCTGTAGCCCCAGCTACTTGGGAGACTGAGGCAGGAGAATCGCTTGAACCTGGGAGGCAGAGGTTGCAGTGAGCCAATATCCTGCCATTGCACTCCAGCCTGAGGGACAGGGTGAGACTCTTGTCATCTTGTGAGGCCAAGGCGGCAGATCGCTTTAAGCCCAGGAGTTTGAGACCAGTCTGGGATACATGGCGAAACCCTGTTTGTACAAAAAATACAAAAAATTAGTCGGGCGTGGCATCTCATGCCTGTAGTCCCCACTACTCAGGAGGCTGAGGCTGGAGAATCCCTTGAGCCCAGGGAAGTGCAGGTTGCAGTGAGCAGAGATCGTGACACTAGACTCCAGCCTGGGTGACAAAATGAGACCCTGTCTCAGAAAAAAAAAAAAAGGAAAAGAAAAAGAAAAAGAAAAGAAAAGAAAAAAGAAATTAGCCAGGCATGCTTCCAGGTACCTACAGTCCCAGCAACTCAGGAGGCTGAGGTGGGAGGATGACTTGAGCCCAGGAGTTTGAGGCTGCAGTGAGCTGTGACTGCACCACTACACCCCAGACTGGGGAAGAGAGAGAGATCCTATCCAAAAAAAAAAAAAAAAACCCTCTTGAAAAATGAGATTAGATGAGCTTCTTGAGTTGGTGAACACATAGAGGTGCTGGAAGGGTGAGTGCCTGAAGAGATGGAAGCTCCATGTGCCACCCCAACCTCTCCCTTGCTATATACTTGCCCGATGCATCTATTTTGACTGTTTTTGAGCTGTATTCTTTTCTCCTTTTTTTTTTTGAGAGAGTCTCACTTTGTTGCCCAGGCTTGGAGTACAGTGGCATGATCTCGGCTGACTACAACTTCTTCCCAGGTTCAAATGATTTTTGTGCCTCAACCTCCTCAGTAGCTGGAATTACTGGCATGTGCCACTACACCCAGTTAATTTTTGTATTTTTAGTAGAGACAGGGTTTTGCCACATTGGCCAGACTGGTCTCCAAATCCTGGCCTCAAGTGATCCACCAGCCTCAGACTCTCAAAGTGCTGGGATTACTGGTGTGAACCACCATGCCTGGCCTAAGATGTACTCTTTAAAATAACCAGTAAATGAAAGCAAAGTGATTTATTGTGTTCTGCGTGCCATTCTAGCAAATTACAAAGCTGATATGGGGGTCACAGGAACCCCTGATTTATAGCCCATCAGTCAGAAGTACAAGTGGCCACATGGGACTTGGATTGGTCTCTGAAGTGAAGACAGTCTTGTGGGAATGAGACCTTTAACTTGTGCGATCTGATGCTAGCTCCAGTTAGACAGCATCAGAACTGAATTTAATTGTAGGATAGACAGTGGTGTCTCCAGAGAATTGGAGAATTGCTCTGTTTGGAAAAAAGCCCACACATATGCTGTTAGAAGTATGTGTGTAAATAGAGAAGTGAGATTTTGCTTAATCATGCATCTTTGTTGTTCATTGTTTTCCTCTCATTTTTTTACCTTGGTAATTTTTTGTTTCATTTCTCTGAATCTCTGAAGAAGAAAGGGCCTGGACTCTCATATTCCTTGACCCCTTGTTATTTGGAGGGATGAACTCCAGTCTCCCACAGAAGGTTAGAGGTGAAGGAACATTCAGACACATAGGTTTCTAAGATGAGTAGTTTGATGACATCTCCAAGGTGTCTTCTGGGAATGGTAAGAAACCCTGAGTTTCTGTCACTGGATTGATTCCAGCTCCATTGTCCCCTTGTCTTTTAGCAAAGTCTCTGCTGAAGCCCATTATGTAAAAGTCACAGGACACCATTGTTTAAACTGAGCTACTGTACTACACTCAACAAACAAAACCAAAATAGAGTCACTAATACTAAAGTTCTATGTCACCAAACCAAAAACTAAGTTGTTTATCTGGCCTTCCAAGAAATCATAAAGAGAGAGAGAGAGAAAATAGCCAAATTCCCAAACAGGTCACTTTCAGTAGCCATGAAAATGCCTCTGCTTTAATCCTTACAAAAGAAGTAATATAAGTAACCATGTCAGTCAATCTGTTTTTTTTTTTTAATTATTGTTTCCCTATTCCCACTGTACAGAAAAAGCAACTTTGAAATGACCATTCAGCTTTTTTTTCTTTGTTTCTGCTTTCTTTAGCCCTCCTCTCCCTATAAAATCAAACTTCTCTGTTCTACTCATCAATACATGCGTTCGGTTTTGAGGGATGAGGTGTTGTCTGATTCTAGAATAAAGCCGATAAAAACTTTACACTAAATTAGTTGTAATTTTGTCTTTTGACAAATCCTTGGAGCTTGTGTTGCTTAACAGGAAGCTAGGAACTGGCCACAAGAAAAGGAACTCAGCTGGTGGTAAGTTGGGGTCTGGCAACTTAAAAATTATTGTTGGAATGCCTGCTCTATGACAGACATTTCCTAAACTCTGGAGCAGGGCTGTGCAATGAAGTATCTACTTGCCAAATGCAGCTTTTGAGTGCTTGCTATTTTTCTCATTTAACCTTAAGTGTCCTATAAATATAAAATGCATTTCATGTCTTCTAAGACTTAGTATGAAAAAAGAATGCCATTTATCTCATTAATAATTTTTATTCTGATTAAATGTTCCAATGATACCCTTTTTGATATGTAGGATTCAAGAAAATATATTATTGGTGTTAATTTCCCAAATGTTTCCTACTCTGTTTACACATGGCTACTTGAAAACTATAAGACACAAATGTGGCCCGTGTTTACAGATCACATTATGTTTCTATTGGACAGTGCTATGCTAGAGACATAGCACTGAAAGAAGGTGCTACTTGTGGAGTTTGTATATCAGTGCAGAAGGTATTTATGATAGAAAATAAATGAATGAACAAATAAGAAAAGCATCTGGTGAGATAGGCTGGACCTGGGGCAGCTGTTTTGCAAATGGGTCAAGAGGATATCTCTGAGGACAAGATATTTAAGCTAAAATATAAATATTCAGAAAGAGCCAGGTGTGGAAAGCTCCAGAGGAAGATCATAGTAGGCAGAAGGAAGAGAGAAAGCAAAAGCCCTGAAATGGCAAGAAGCTGGCATGGTCAAGGAATCACGGAGTCCACCATGGGTCCAGCACAGTGTGTCAGGTGAGAGTGCAGAGATGAGGTCTGGGGATACACAAGACAAATCCCAGGGTGCTTGAGAAGTGTGAGTTAGAAATGTGGAAGCCATAGAAGAGTGCTGAGAAGAATAACATCATTGTCTTATTTTTCCTTTTGAAATATAATTTGTCTGTGTCTGGATTTTAGGAGAGGGAATAGCAGGACCAGGAACAAGCTATCTGCAAAGTTTGTACAAATATCCAAGCCTGACAGGGCCATGGACATGGGTAGTGGAGATGGAGATGGCTCTGGCTGTGCATTCAGCATGTTCTGTAGATATAATCAATAGGACTTGGATTGTATTGGGTGGTAAGGAAAATGAAAGGTGAGTTCTAGATTTAGAGCTTTAATAACTGAATATTTAAACTCCAAATAGATACAGAATATTGGAAGAATGGCAGGTTTGGGAGGAAGGGACAAACAACAGTTTTGTTTGGGCAATGTTGGGTTTGGAGTGTCTATGGGACTCTCACGGGGAGATATCAAGAAGTCAATTGGTTATATGAGACTAGAGCTCCAGGGGAGGCCAGTGCTAATAATTCAGATGAGAGGATAGCATGGTACTTTAAGCTGTGATACTGAATGATATCACCTATAGAATGTGGGACACCCTAAATTTAGAGACATTTAGAGCAGAAAACACCAGTAAACTGGACTGAAAAGAGGTGGCCAATTGAGCTGTAAAGACAACGAAGAGTGGATTGTGTGTATATCTTGTCATCTTATGATATGGAAAAAAATGTGTTTGAAGTAGGAGAAAGAGATCCAGTGGTTCCTATGTCACTGGAACACCAGGATAAAAACTGAGAAAGGTCCACTGGATTGGCAGTCTGGAGATCATGTGTATCCTTAGGAGAGTGCATTAGCTGGAATGCTAAGGACTAAAGTCAATATGGAATGGATTCAGCAGAATAGGTGAGGTGAGAAAAAAAAAGCAAGCAATTAGAGACAACCATTTCTAAAGTTTGGCTAGGAATTCTCTTTACAGAAAACATTTCTCTTAAAGAAACAGGGTTGAAGCTTGGAAAGAAATATGGGCCAAGATTGGTTTCTTCTTAAAGGGAAGGGATAGGATAATGTTTACTTGGTAACAAGAAGGATCTAGTAGAAATAAGATCTTGAGGGTTTCTTTTTAGCAGAAAGCAGATGGACAAATACCAGTTCTTGGGAAGATGAGACACAGTGGGATGGAAAGCAAATGTAAAGAGGGAAGTCACCGGGAAAAAGAAGTCTTTATTCACAACAGCAAGGGCAGGTAAATTGAGGGTTAGGAAAGAAAAGGCTAAAAAATGCACATCTAATTGTTACAATTTTCTCATTAAAATATCAGCCAAGGCCATCAGCTGAGAGTGGAATAGTAGAGGAAGTTGGTTAGTTTGAGGAGAAAGCAGAAGGGTTGAATGTTATTTTAATGCATCAGAAATTACATGTGCTGGAGAAGCACCGATGCTAACAAGCAAGTGCTGAGTTTCCATTTGAAATCTGTAATCATACATCCAGTTGTGCCTCTCAATAACTGTGACATTGAACAAGTCACTTCCCCTTTCTGAGCCATGGTTTCCTATGGATTATACAAGAATGATATTTGTCCCAAAGCAAGGATGTTGTAATTAGAAATAATAAAATACACATTGGTTGACACACATTGGGATTGCACCAAATAGCAGCCCTCATAATCAGTACAGATATCATCTCTGGTTCACAGTTCTCTTCCCCACTTTATAAATAGGGTGGATCCAAAATTTTACAACATTGTCTTGTTGGCCTGTCCCCACCTGTCACTGCACATTCATCTTTTCCTCTTTGTCAACATTTCCAAATGACTTAGAGATTATTGATACATCATACTGGCTGAATGTCTTCTAGGATATTAGGAGAGTGGGTACAGAAAATCTGAGTCTGTTGAGGAACTAGGGAATGGGAAAGGGTTAACCATACAATTCTGCTGAAATCAGTCTGGTTGAGCTCCAACTCTGGTTCTACCCCTTTCTGACTGGGGCTTTAAATAATTAATGTAACCAATATAAGTCAACTTCCTCATCTGTACAATGGTTATACTAATTAAAACTAAGATTAGTCAATATTCACCATGTCTCAGGGTGTGCTCAGTGCTTATACATATTAACTCATCTCATCCGCAGAGGCCACGAGAGGAGTTGTTAGGGTTAAAGGAGAAGCTCTTGGCATGTGATTAATGTTCATAAGTATTAGCCACTATTGGTATGAGCATTGTTCTTGTCCTGACCTTGGGCTTCATAAGGCATGACCCTGGATTGAGCCCCATGACACAGCACACAGCCTGGTGAGGACCAAGAGTTCCCATTTGTCACAGACACTCAGTCTAGCCTAGAAGATTTCCATGTCCAGTCTCACTTAATCCTCACCTGAAAGTTAGGCTTCACCACAAAACTGTCCTTGTTCTGCAGAGGAGAAAACTGAGGCTCAAAGAGATGTCACTGACCAAGAACCCATATTGGCAAGGTGCCAAAGATAAGAGTAGCGATCTAACTGACCCCAAAGCCCAGTGCTCTTTACTCTGTAACAGTGATGCTCAACTAGGGGGAATTTTGCCTCCCACGGGACCTTTGACAATGTCTATAGACACTTTCAGTTGTCACTCCTGAAGGGGGAGTTGCTACTAGCATCGGTGGATAGAGGCCAGGGGTGCTGCTAAATATCCTACTGTGTACAGAACAGTCCCCCACAACAAAGAATTATGCAGCCTCAATTGTCAGTAGTGCCAAGGTTGAGAAACCTTGAGCTACATTAAACAATGTCCCATGAAAGACCTCAGTGAAAGCGACTGGTAATGACAGGAAGAAAAGAAGGAAGAGAGAAAGGGAAAGGAGGAAAAAACCATGATATTAGGGTATGACCACATGCTGGAAATCTTTGGGGAACTCCTTTCAAATGCAGCATTTTAGAGTTGCAACGGTAGTGGCTCTAAAGGTGCTCATCCTGAATTTCAAATCTTGCTGCCTCCACTGACCGGCTGGACATGATGCTGAAAAAAACCCTATAAAAACCCCGAGGCCATGAATTCCC
This sequence comes from Pongo pygmaeus, assembly GCF_028885625.2. Lineage (NCBI taxonomy): Eukaryota > Metazoa > Chordata > Mammalia > Primates > Hominidae > Pongo > Pongo pygmaeus. The sequence goes on from NC_072393.2 coordinate 57,987,820, forward strand.
TCTGGTACAAAAAGGGGTAATGATGGCTGTCCACAGTGTCATTATGAGTATTATATGTGAGCAAGTGCTAGATAATTGCTGTTACTTTTAGAGAGGCTGGATATCCCAGGGTGGGAAGACCCTCTAATTTTCCTGGCCATAAAAATCACTGTAGCTTTTACACAGAGAGATTCTAGAGTTGGGTTCATGAATATGCATTTTAACAAATACCGTGGATGTTTCTGATACAGCCCACAGACCACAGTATAAGCAAATTTGGTCAAGTGGCAAAGACACAAGGGACACAGAGACCTTTGGGTTGAGTTGGATGCAACAGCTTCCCATGTGATCTGGTGCAGAGGCAGGACTGTAATTTTGTGATTCTGTTTCTTAAAAGCAAGGAAATAGATCCCAGAAAGATGCCAGGATATCTTCTCATAGTGTTATTGCCCAGAATTTAGTCATGTTTCCACCAATAAAGCAATCCCTTGCAAAGCAAAAGGAATTCTAGTTAGAACAAATTAGAAAATCAAGATATGCCTGCAAAGATGGAGGAGGGATACCTTCCCCCAAAGAGTTAGTAACTAAACAAAATTGTGATTTGATTTGCAGAGAAGAAATGAGGAACAGTTATTTGTGGGGGGAGGGGGCACCACCAGCAATATCTGTCAAAACTGTTGCATAGAGAAAGGGCTTAGAAGTCAGACTAAGCTAAATTAAAGATCTTTGTCTACTGTTTCCTACTTAAGTGACCAGCAGATTTCACAATTGCTCTCAACATTGAGTCATTCCTGTGGAAACTACAAACAATGAATATTACAGAGCTATTATGTAGACCAAACTACAACCCATATGTAGCAATTAACACAGTGAATAGTCTCTCATAAGAACCCTACAAATACTAGGTAAATATTCATGTTTATTCTGTTTATCCCACAGACCTTGAAGATATACAATGAATACTAATTCACTGCATCCCAAACAGAGAACTTTATATCAAGTAGGCACAATGAAAAGCAGATGGCAGAAAGTAAATATAGGGCCCCCTTTGTTGACTTCATCTAGCACAGAATCTATAGGATGTAATATATTTCTGCTCTTTTTTTTGTTGTTGTTGGAGGGGGAATGGAATCCCACTCTGACACCCAGACTGAAGGGCAGTGGCACGATCTTGGCTCACTGCAACCTCCACCTCCTGGGTTCAAGCAATTCTCCTGCCTCAGCCTCCTAAGTAGCTGGAGTTACAGGCTCTTGCCACCACACCTGGCTAATTTTTGCATTTTTAGTAGAGATGGAGTTTCATCATGTTGGCCAGGCCAGTCTCCAACTCCTGACCTCAAGTGATCCACTCTCCTCAACCTCCTAAAGTGCTGGGGTTACAGGCATGAGTCACCATGCCCGGCCTATAGCACGTAATATAGGTCTACATATTACAAGGAATGGTTCAAAATCCTCTTCAGCTAACTCAACCCAAACCCTAAAACTTCAAATTAAATATCAACTAAAAAATAGGTCAAGGGTCCTCACAGTGGGAGGGACAGGAGCTGTGGGACTGGGAGAGCATGGGGCTGAAAGAAGTTGCAGAGCTTGCCAGCATGTTTGTATTGAGTGATGGAGGCCACAGATGTGAACCTTCTGACTCTGAGTCTTGTGCCTTCCTCACGACGCTGAAGCTGCCTATGCTTAATTTTCCATTGTCCATACACTCTCAGTTGAGTATTTCTGCTGGTGGACAGAGCCCTTTAATCCTCTTGGTAATCAGCTTGATAGGTGGAATGCATATTAATAATGATGGGAATATAGAGAACTATCCTTTCCCAAAGGAACTCCGAGAGAGTGCCAATTTTACATTATAACCATTCACAAGGCTCACTGGGGTGGGTCTCCTGGTAGGAGGAGCTATAGTGGAAGTTAATGAATAGTTGTATTGTAAGATGGTGCCACAGCTGAGAAATGGCTATTGCTGAAATGTTTCAGGTGTGGGAAGATGGAAACCAACTTCTCCATTCCTCTGAATGAATCTGAGGAGGTGCTCCCTGAGCCTGCTGGCCACACCGTTCTGTGGATCTTCTCATTGCTAGTCCATGGAGTCACCTTTGTCTTCGGGGTCCTGGGCAATGGGCTTGTGATCTGGGTGGCTGGATTCCGGATGACACGCACAGTAAGCACCATCTGTTACCTGAACCTGGCCCTGGCTGACTTCTCTTTCAGTGCCATCCTACCATTCCACATGGTCTCAGTCGCCATGAGAGAAAAATGGCCTTTTGGCTCATTCCTATGTAAGTTAGTTCATGTCATGATAGACATCAACCTGTTTGTCAGTGTCTACCTGATCACCATCATTGCTCTGGACCGCTGTATTTGTGTCCTGCATCCAGCCTGGGCCCAGAACCATCGCACCATGAGTCTGGCCAAGAGGGTGATGATGGGACTCTGGATTCTCGCCACAGTCCTTACCTTACCAAATTTCATCTTCTGGACTACAATAAGTACTAAGAATGGGGACACATACTGTATTTTCAACTTTCCATTCTGGGGTGACACTGCTGTAGAGAGGCTGAACGCGTTCATCACCATGGGCAAGGTCTTTCTGATCCTCCACTTCATTATTGGCTTCAGCATGCCTATGTCCATCATCACAGTCTGCTATGGGATCATCGCTGCCAAAATTCACAGAAACCACATGATTAAATCCAGCCGTCCCTTACGTGTCTTCGCTGCTGTGGTGGCTTCTTTCTTCATCTGTTGGTTCCCTTACGAACTAATTGGCATTCTAATGGCAGTCTGGCTCAAAGAGATGTTGTTAAATGGCAAATACAAAATCATTCTTGTCCTGGCTAACCCAACAAGCTCCTTGGCCTTTTTTAACAGCTGCCTCAACCCAATTCTCTATGTCTTTTTGGGCAGTAACTTCCAAGAAAGACTGATTCGCTCCTTGCCCACTAGTTTGGAGAGGGCCCTGACTGAGGTCCCTGACTCAGCCCAGACCAGCAACACAGACACGAATTCTGCTTCACCTCCTGAGGAGACAGAGTTACAAGCAATGTGAGGTCGGGGATATTTTTGGGCTCTCTCTCTTTCTACCCTGCATTAAGCAGAAAAAAATTCCGACAGTGTTTTTCTTCCTCTTTCATAACACCACCACCACCACAATCATCAACATAAAAGAAGTCTGTACCAAATGTGTAGGGGGTTTTCCCCACAACCAAGAAATAGACACCAGCTGGATGTCCTACAATTAAATTCCAACACTATCTACCTGGAGCTACTGTCAGATCCCACAGGTTTAAGGGCTCATTCCCCAAGTCTGCTCCTCCAGTTGAGACACAAGTCACAAATCCAGGCTTCTGAAACTTCGGACCAACCAGCTTCAATCAGGGTTCCCACTACCCTCTCTTTGGGGGTAGAGTGGCTCACGGAACTCAGAGAAACATTTATTTTGGCTTGCTGGTTTATTATAAAAGCAAGGTTTATTATAAAAGATACTACAAAGGATATATATGAAGAGGTGCATAGGGCAAGGTACGGGGTTCCATGCCCTCCCTGAGTGCATCACCCTCTGGGAACCTCCATGTGTTCACCTCTCATGAAGCTCTCAAAATCCAGTCCTCTTGGGTTTTTATGGAAGCTTCATGATGTCAGCATTCTTTCCTCCAGTGTATAGGATGGGACCCTCTCTGGGGAGGGTCTTAAGACCCACAATTAGAAAGGCAAGGGAAGATTAGAGTCCTGCTTTGGGGTAGATGAAAGGAAAGGAGAGAGATTCTGTTTCCTGAGGCTTAACACACCCGACATTATAACAAAGGACTGTAGCAAGGGCTATGGGAGTTCTGAAGCAGAAACCATGGGCTAAAACCAACATACATCTTAATACCAGATACCCTAATCCCAGTCCTAACTTCATTTAACCTTGGTCACATTGAGTCATTCCAGGATGAGTGGCTCAAGTATTTCCTCAGGGAAAATACTTCCGTGCCCCCTGATTTGAGGGTAAGAAGTAGATAATGAGGCCAATGTGGGTGTTATTTTTTCATGTCTGGACCTCAGCCTATATCCTGAGACTAAGTGGAAGTGGGAAAAGAGTAAGTACAAGAGAAGAGACAAAGTGGGGAGATTTGTAAGGCTTAGATGAGATAGTGTTTTTTTAGAAAAAAGCTTTGTCTTACCATTAAGTAAAATGTTTGCCATAGGCTTTCTGGGGCTTTCTCTTTTTAAAGTCAGACTGTTGAAGGTTTCTTCTATTCTTATTTGTTAAGAGTTTTCTTTTATTGTTTAAATCATGAATGAATGTTGAATTTTATTAAATGCAGTTTTTGTAACTATTAACGTGATCATATTATTTTTATTCTTTCATTTACATCATTATAAATTAGATTAAGTTTTCAATGTTAAGCTACCCTTGCATTTCTGAAATAAACCACGCTTGCTCATGATGGTTTTTGAACATTTATAATCTGTCTCATAGATTTGTTTAGAATTTCTGTATTTATGTTTATGTAGAGATGGCTCTGTTATTTCACTTTTCTCTATTGTCATTGTTAGCTTTTACATAAAACTTACGTTTTCCTGAAAGGAGTTTGGAAGTGATTTTCTGATTCTATCCTCAAGTATTACATCTTTGTTAAACATTTAGAAAAATTTGCTAGCGAAGCCAACTGGATCTTGGGTTTGCTTTTTGGGAAGGCTTTTAAATATAGGTTCAATTTCTTTAACAATTATTAGACCTGGCAGTTTTCTTTTTCACATTGTTCACTTTTGGTAAACTGTGATTTTCAAATTCTAGGAATTTGGCCATTTCATCCCAATTACCAAACTTATGTAATCACCCAGTGGGTTCTTTCTGCCTGCTGCACAGACAAAACCAGTTTACTGAGACTGTGGTATTGCAGTAAAGAAAGAGTTTAATTAACATGATGCTGGCCACATGGATGAACTGGAGTTATCAGTCAAATCAGTTTCCCTGAAGGCTGAGAGGTTATGGTTTTTCAAAGATAGTTTGGTGGGCAGGGGACTAGGGAATGGGTGCTGCTGACTGGTTGGGAAGGCAATCACAGGAGAGTGGAAAGTGGTCCTCATGCACTGAGTCTGCCTTGGAGTGAGTCTGCCTTGGAGTGGTCACAGGACCACTTGAGTCATGAGTCATGAGCCCTGGTGGGGTCAGTCAGTTGCTAGAATGCAAGTCTGAAAAACATCTCAAAAGACTAATCCTAGGTTCTACAATAGAGGTGTTACCTATAGAAGTGATTGGGGAAGTCATAAATCTTGGTCTTTACTGCCCAGGTGTCTCTGGCCACATGACATCTGGCAATAAAGGATTATAGAAACTATAATCCTACATTTTAGCAGAATTCAGACTCCTTGAATAATCCCAATCTTAGGGCCTTTCATTACTTTTCAGTCTCAGAGCAAGGAGGGTGTTAGTTAGGGAAGGCCTACTATCATCCTTGCTTCCATGTTAAACTATAAACTAAATTCTTCCCCTGGTTATCTTAGCCTACAACCAAGAGTGAACAAAGACAGACAACCTTTGAGGCTAGAGGCAGGAAGGAGTCAGCCATGTTAGATTTCTCTCACTTTCAAAATTTCTGCAAATGTGTTTTCACTTATTGGCATGAAACAGTATAATAACTGTATGGTACTTGATATGTTTCTCTCAAGTAATGAGAATGTAAGCTATCTGAGGGCAGGTATTTTGGTCTATATTGTTTGCTGATGGATCCCAATCCCCTGCAAATAAGATAGTGTCTGATATGTGATAGGCACTCAATAAACGTTTATGGCATTGATAAACAATAATATCACTTAATGTCCAGTCAAAATTATCTCCAGCCCCCATAATATGAATCAGGTCAGGTCTAGTAAATTCCCATCCTCATGTCCATAGTATTTGTAAATTCCCAGCTGGCTTACATTTTCATGAACATTTCTGATTTTGAGTTTCTGCTTAAGTAAACTACTCTGGTTAACCATTGCCTAAAGACTTCATATTTAAATAAATAACTCATAACTCAGCCTTTTACCTTGCTTTCTGCACATAAACACTCAGAAATTGTCAATTCTGTATTGTGAACATACTTTCCTGATGCACTGTCAAAAGACACCACTCAACATGAATATCAAGCAATCCTGTTATCAACGTTCTCACTCATTCCACTGCTTTACTCAGTCAGTTTTCTTCTCCTTTTCCCTTCTGTCTCTCCTAAAGTTATCTGCATTTCCAAGGCAGAGCAGTTTGCGCATTTCATTTGCATGTTTGACTCCTATAAATGCTTTAGAGTTCCCAGGAGGTGTATATTCTTAAATGCCCAACCAAGGTGTAGCCACAGAAAATAAGGAACAAGGCTGGCCATGATGGCTGACTCCAGTAATCTCAGCACTTTGGGAGGCCGAGATGAGTGGATCATTTGAGGTCAAGAGTTCTAGACCAGCCTGGCCAACATGCTGAAACCCTGTCTCTACTAAAAATACAAAAATTATCTGGGCATGGTGGTGTGCACCTTGTAACCCCAGCTACTCAGGAGGCTGAGGCAGGATAATTGCTTGAACCTGGGAGGCAGAGGTTGTGGTGAGCCTCACTTCCTAAATATTGGTAGGAAGTGAAGGGTGGTTGTATCTAATAAGCTGCAAAAGAAAAGTGACTAAGCAAAAAGGCAAGGGCCAAATAGGCAAGAATCTCAACCAGAGGGAGAAAAAGAGGCACATCTCCTATGAGTCATATATAGAAATATAGTGCTATGGTCTGATGTGTCCCCAAAAACTCATCTGCTAGAAAGTTAATCCTCAATGCAACAGTGACAGGGAAGTGGGGCCTAATGGGAGGTGTTTAGGTCATGAGGGCTCCACCTCATGAGCAAATTAATGCCATGATAAAAAGGGCTTGTGGGAGTGGGTTTGCTACTTTTTGCTCTTCTGCCATATGAGAACCCAACATTCACCCTTACTTGCCATTCTATTATCTGCCATGTGAGGATGCTGCAAAAAGGCCCTCAGCAGATACCAGATACTGCTACCCTGATCTTGGACTTCCCAGCCTGCAGAACTGTGAGAAATAAGTTTCAATTCTTTGTAAATTACCCTGTCTCAAGTATTTTGTTATAGCAGCACAAGTGGACTATGACAGATAGTAAGAGGAGGAGAAATTGTTCATATTGAAGACCTCTTTTCACTTATACTCTAAGTCACCCTTTAAAGGTTCACAGACTATGAGAAAATGTATTAAAATAACAAGGGTGCCAACCCATCAATGGCCAACTAGTACTTTGGTTCCACTAACTCCCATTGCATTGGTTTCATTCACCTGGACTGCACCGACTTGGTAATTCTCTCTCTACTATTCCTTGTTCTTCTTTCCCCAACTGGAATATTGCTTCTGGCTTGGTAGCTTGATAACCTGTCAAGAGGTAATCACAGAGAATCTGAGCAGCATTAGAGCTTGTGAGAAAAAGTTCTGTTTCAGGAAATGCACAGTATACATCTCAGCAGAACAGAAACCTTTCATTTGGAAAGTGAAATTACATATGGTCACTGTATGATTACAAAGTAAAAAAAGTTCTAAAAGTCAAAGTCCAAAATCATCGAGGATATCAGAGTACCCATAAATTGTGGCAATAGAAAAAAAGGCAATTAATTGGCTTATGGTAAGATATTCAGGAAAGTTGTCTTTACCCAATGACACTAGGTTGTTGTAATTTTCCAACATCACATCCTGGTAGAGGTTCTTCTGAACAGGGTCTAATAGCTTCCACTCCTCCCAGGTGAAGTCAACAGCCACATCATTGAATGATGATAAACCCTATAATAACATAATCCTTTTAAATCTGGAGTTAATATAATAAAATTCAGTCTATAAGACTTGTAGGACATTATTCTCATTATTTTTACCACAAAGATTCACAAACGAAGATTTTTCTGTGCCTAGTTTTGGTTTGCACTTCGTGAGTGGAATACATTAAAAACTATCTTTTCTTTGTGCATTCTTCATTCACTTGTTTACTCTTTCATTCATTTGCCCGATGTAAAGTGTATTTTAAACCTTTAAACTGCCTAAAAACCATCTGTAACCCACCTTAGGAGAATTTAATGTAATTCATTATACATATTACAATAAAAACAATAAAGGTTAGTCTTCCTTCAAGTGTTTCTGATCTTGCACAGAGTAGCAAATACAGTCTTTTGCAGAAAGCCTATGTATTGCGTGGTATTATGGATTAGCAAGGACTAAGACAGAAGTATGCTCAAGCTAATATGTGAGCACAATTAGGTAAGGTCATAATTGTTCTGAAGAGGTAGACAAGCTGGTAGCATGATTAGTAGTGTGTTCTAAAGGAAGAAGTGGAAGAAATGGGGGCTTCCTTGGAAGGGGGCAACATATGTATATGTATTAAATACCATTCTGCGTTCAAAGAAATGCAAATAGTTCATTAAGACAGGAGAAGCTGAAGAGAAGAAATGCCCATTTGAAAAGCAGGAACATGTCTTGGAGCAAAGGGTACACATTTCCTTAAGATACTTGATAGCCACTACACTTTTTTTTTTTTTTAACATACTTAAGTAAGTTATGGTCAGAATTGCATTTTGGAAATTGTGCTACAAATTAAATGATGATACTCATAAAGAAAAACACAGAGTTCTTACTATGTGCCATGTATCATTCTAGAAATTTTACATATATTAACGTAATAATCTGCACAATAACCCTTGTTTAAGCACTATTATGTTCTTTTTATAAAGAAGAGATTTTAAGTTTCCTAGCTGTGCCTTTTATATCTCCCACATTTCCTTAAAGATTACTGTTCACTGGGTCCATATGCTGGCACACAAAAATTGAAGAAGAAGAGGAAGATCCATCAAAAACATTTCTTCACACTTGATGCCCTGGAAATATTTACTGATATCAAGGATTTTATGTGCCTTCTCCTTCTGGACAAAGTAAATCTTGTAACTTTTAAAAATTCTCTTGTGATGATTGTCAGTACTGTCACAGAAATTTTTGCAACTTAATTCTAGATCCTGCTACTTATATGGCAATCGTCTAATTATTAGCACCTTTCAGGACTCTATGACATGGAGATAGATCTCCCTTCCTAATTGGCTACTCTTGATCATTTATTCTGTCTCCTAGTCTAACCACATCCCTGCCAGCCACAGTGTACTCATATTCATTTTTCTCTTTGATTACATATATTGTTATAAACTTCTAAAAATCTACTGGGAAGTAAATAAACACCTCACTTGGAACTTTGTCATGTTCAAGAGCTTTCAGAAAATGGCCAGTACTTTTAGTATCTGTTTGTCCTGCAATTCTGATAATGTCTCATCAAGGGTATCCTCAACAAAGATGAATTTCTGGACATGAAATATACTTTTTTCCTTTACAGGAGCTGCCTCATTCTAAGAAGTCAGCATCTATGGATTCAAACAAAAATGTGTTTTAAAGTAGAAATAATAAAAAGCAAGTCCTTGTACATAAAAAGACTTTTCTTTTTAAAATTAATTCATTTCCTATACCTAACAAATAAAATTGTATGTATTTATCAGTACAACACGTTGTTTTGAAATAAGTATATACTGTGGAATGGCTAAATCAAACTAATTAACATATGTATTACTTCACATACTTGCCATATTTTTGTGGTGTGAACACTTAAAATCTATTCTCTTAAGCAATTTTCAAGAATATAATACTTGGCTGGGCACGGTGGCTCATACCTGTAATCCCAGCACTTTGGGAGGCAGAGGCAGGCAGATCACCTGAGGTCGGAGTTTGAGACCAGCCTGATCAACATGGAGAAACCCGGTCACTACTAAAAATACCAAATTATCCGTGGTGGTGTATGCCTGTAATCCCGGCTACTCGGGAGGCTGAGGCAGGAGAATTGCTTGAACCCGGGAGGTGGAGGTTATGGTCAGCCGAGATCGCACCATTGCACTCCAACCTGGGCAACAAGAGCAAAACTCCGCCTCAAAAAAAAAAAAAAAAGAAGAAATAATACAATACCTTGTTATTTACTACAGTCACCATGTTGTACAATAGATCTCTTAAACGTAAAAGTTCATGTCCTATCTAACTGAAATTTTTTATTCTTTCACCAACATTTCAACAATCCTCTCCCTCCCCCAGCCTTGGTAACCACCATTCTACTCTCCATTTCTATGAATTCAATAATTTTAGATTCCACACATAAGTGAGATCATACAATATTTGTCTTTCTCTGTGAGGCTTATTTCACCTAACATAATGTATCCCAAGTTCATCTATGTTGTCACAAGTGACAGGATTTCCTTCTTTTTTGTGGCTCAAGAGTATTCCATTGTGTATATATGCCATGTTTTCTTCATTCATTGTTGTCAGACACCTAGGTTGATTACCTCTCTTGGCTATTGTGAATAATGCTGCAATGAACATGGGAGTGCAGCTATATCTGCTAAGTGCTGATTTTATTTCCTTTCGATATGTACCCAGTAGTAGGATTGCTGGATTATATGGTGGTTCTATTTTTTTTTTTTTTTTTGAGACAGAGTCTTGCTCTGTTGTCCAGGCTGGAGTGCAGTGGCACTGTCATGGCTGACTGCAGCCCCAACCTCCCAAGCTTAAGCAATCCTCCTACCTCAGCCTCCTGAGTAGCTGGGACTACATGTGTGTCCAGCTAATTAGTTCACCATGCCCAGCTAATTTTTTATTTCTTATAGAGACAAGAACTCACTATGTTGTACAGGCTGGTCTCAAACCCCCATGCTCAAGCAATCCTCCTGCCTTGGCTTCCCAAAGTGTCAGGATTACAAGAATGAGCAACTTTGCCTGGCCTATTTTTAATTTTCTGAGAAACCTCCTTAATGTCTTCCATAATGGGTATACTAATTTACATTGGCACCAACAGTGTGCAAGGGTTCCTTTTCTCCACATGCTTACCTTTTATATATTTTTTATAACTGCCATTCAAACAGGTGTGAAGTAATATTTCATTGTGGATTTAATTTCCATTTCTCTGATAATTAGTGATAAATATCTTTTCACAAATTGTTGGCTGTTTGTATGTCTTCTCTTGAAAACTTCAGGCAAGAGACTGTTTTAGGCATGTTATTATAATCTCATTTAATCATTACAACAGCCCTATGAGGTAGTCTAGGATTATTCAATTTTAGAAAAAAAACACAAGAAAGGAAAGACCACACATCTAGCTGACTTCTAATAGAATCTAATAACGGTATTGCCTCAGTAATGGAGACAGAGTAATCCTAGATAAAAGACTGTTTAGGACCCACATAACAAAGTTTAAAAGCAAGCCTCAAATAGCAAAGACTTGGAACCAACCCAAATGTCCAACAATGATAGACTGGATTAAGAAAATGTGGCACATATACACCATGGAATACTATGCAGCCATAAAAAATGATGAGCTCATGTCCTTTGTAGGGACATGGATGAAATTGGAAATCATCATTCTCAGTAAACTATCACAAGGACAAAAAACCAAACACTGCATGTTCTCACTCATAGATGGGAATTGAACAATGAGAACACATGGACACAGGAAGGGGAACATCACACTCTGGGGACTGTTGTGGGGTGGCGGGAGGGGGGAGGGATAGCATTAGGAGATATACCTCATGCTAAATGGTGAGTTAATGGGTGCAGCACACCAGCATGGCGCATGTATACATATGTAACTAACCTGCACATTGTGCACGTGTACCCTAAAACTTAAAAGTATAATAATAAAAAATTTTTTTTTTAAATTCTCACAGATTAAAAAAAAAAAAGCAAGCCTCAAAAGAATTAAGCCATTTTAATGTAGCTTAACTACATCAAACCTCAAAAACAGTTGAAGAAATAAAAGAAATCCAGTAAACAACAATGTAAAGTTGACAATGTCTGACATCCAATCAGTCAAAAGTTACCAGACATGAAAAGATGCAGGAAATGACCTACTGCCAGGCTGAAAATCAAGCAAGAAAGACCAAAAATGTCAAAAGTTATAGAACTGGCAGGCAAGTCCATTCAAAAATGCTATATTATATATACTCCATATATTCAAGATGTTAGAAAAAAAGCAAGAGCATGATGTAGAAAATAAAATGTTTAACAAATATGATCAAAACAATTAGATATTTATCTTTGCCTCACACTTTACAGCAACATTAACTCCACATGGATTACAAATACAAGAATCAAAACTGTAAATCTTCAACAAGACAACATAAAAAATATGTAAGTAACCTTGTATTAAGCAATGATTTCTTAAATAGGACACTGCATAAGAGAAAAAAATACTAAATTTAGACTTCATAAATAGTAAGCAAGCTTCAGAATACCATATTATAATACCTTCATTATAAAACTTACAAGCAAAACCAAAGAGTATAATCTTAAAGAATTCATATATATATGTGATAAAACTAAGTAAGTTTAAGTTGTTGTAAAACCAAATCAAAGGCTGTAAATATCCATTTACTCAGGCCTACTTTTATACTCTAAAAAAACAAAAAATATCCATAATATCCACTTCAGTTTTAAAGCACACGACAGATACTTTGGTGTAGACAGTAAATTTAAGGTGAATTTTATTATCTGCTTTTTATTGATGATAAGCATGTAAGGATATTGTAATAAACTTAAAGGTCTCACTACTGAGCATATTCCTAAAGAAAATGAAATCACTGTGTGGAATAGATAACTGTACTATATATTCACTGCAGCACTATTCACAATACCCAAGATATGGAATCAATGCAGTGTCCATCAATGGGTGAATGGATAAAGAAAATGTGGCACAGATACACAATGAAACACTATTCAGCCATAAAAATAGAAAGAAATTGTGTCATTTGTGACAACATAGATGAACCTGGAGGACATTATGTTAAGTGAAATAAGCCAGGCAGAAAAAGACGAATATTGTATGATCTCACATGCAGAATCTTAAAAAGTTGAACTCATAAAAGGAGAGGAAATGGTTACCAGATTGGGGAGATGTTGAGGAAAAAATTAAAAAGATCTCTATTTAATACCAAACATAAATTCATATAGGTAGACTATATATAGTTAATAATACATAAATTAACACAATTGTTTTAAAAAGTTTTTTAAAGTCCCATTAGAAAGGTATACATTTGCATAATAATAGCTACCTTTTGTCAAGTATCTATTAATATGTATTTGGAGATGAGTCATTGGAAAGTAACTAGGGTTAGATGAGGTCATGAGAGTGGGCCTTCAATATGGAATTAGTGACCTTAAAAGAAGAGATATTGGCTGGGTGCCATGGCTCATACCTGTAATGCCAACTCTTTGGGAGGCCGAAGCTGGTGGATCACTTGAGGCCAGGAGTTCAAGACCAGCCTGGCCAATATAGCAAAACCGTGTCTCTACTAAAAATACAGAAAATTAGCCGACTGTGGTGCAAACGCCTGTAATCACAGCTACTTGGGAGGCTAAGGAATGAGAATCACTTGAACCCGGGAGGCAGAGGTTGCAGTGAGCCGAGGGCGCGCCACTGCACTCCAGCCTGGGCCACAGAGCAAGACTCCGTCTCAAAAAAAAAAAAAAAAAAAAAAAAAAGATAGAAGAGAATTTGCATTCTCCCCCTACTGCTATATGAAAACAGATGGCCATCTGCAAACCAGAAAAAGATCTCTCACCAAAACTCATCCCACACTGGCACTGTGATCACGGACTTCCAGATTCCAGAACTATAAGAAAACAAGTTTCTCTTGTTTAAGCCACTCAGTCTATGGTATTTTATGGCAGCCCAAGCTGACTAATACATCACATGCCAGCACTTTGTCAGGGACTTCAAATGCACTACCTCACTCAATCCTCAAAACCCATCTGCAAGGTAGATATTTTCAATTTGTCATAATGGAAAAACTGAGACTTACAGAAGTTGGGTATCTTACCCAAAGTCACACAAAATAGTGTTAGAATTGACATAAAAAGCTAGTACTAATTTCAAGTGTATACAAACACTCGTGTACGCACACACACGCACACACATAGCGTTTATGACACAATTTTGACAACTCATGAATTTTGGTTGTACAGGTTATCATATTGCTATTCTTTTGAGTTTTCTATATACTTGAAATTCTTCAACATAAGATATTGGGAAATATAATACCTCAATGTAAAATACAGCACCCAAATGTCGGTACAGCTGAGGCCTCCTTATGTTCCAGCCCCATCAGCCTCTCCCGTCGATGTCCATGTTGCTCTCCACCCAAGCATCTTGCTGTTGCCTCACTCACACCTTCCCAGACACTGACTTTCAAGTGGAGCATAAGACGGACCCTCCAAATACTCAAACTTGGACCCCTGAAACCTCAGATCACTAACCGCCAATCCCTGTCCTCGCCGACCACATCCTGACGGGCCCCTCTATCGGTGGCTCTCCCAGGCCTCTCTCTCTGTGACAGGGAGCACGATGAGGAGAGGACATTTCACGAGAAACGAGAGAATGGTCTCTAGTTTCTTCTTCAATTCACACCTCTAAACACTGATGCCGGCCCCCAAAGCCCTCAACAACCCCGAAGCAGCCTTAAACGGCAACTCCAGATGGTACTCATCAGAAACCACATCCCAAGTCACGGAATTCCCACAGCGCTGCGGGATTCCTAAGAGCTTTAGGCAGAGTCAAATGTAATCTCACACAGGAGTCCCGTGAATTTACTCCCTGGAAGGCAAAGCTTCCATATGTTATTTCCTCTTCTGCTCACTGGGCTGGATGGCCAGGCTTTCCAGCTATTATACAGACTCAGTAGCACTTTGGAAGGCCAGGATCCATCCACAGACGCGGATCCCGGTCCCACGAGGAATGATCGCTCAGCAATATGGTCGCGCCCAAGTTCTGACATTCTGTTGGAAGCGACCATCTTGGAAGACGCAGTACAGAGAGCGAGACAGCCATTCTAGGCGACCGGATTCCGCTGACCAGGCCGAAAAGGAGTAAATCTAACTGATCCTTTCTAATCTTCTAAAGACCTCTCATCCTGTACTTCCACCTTCTTTCCTGTCAGCGCAGAGCATGCTTAGTAGGATTTGGGCAGTTTCAACTAGTCTTCCTGACCAATCAGAACACACCGAAACAGAAAATGGCTGCGCCCACGCTGCCTGGCTCTTCTAAACGGCACCAAAAGTGAGGCCCTATTGAAAAGGCTGGGTCCCTAGAGGAAAGGGACGGAGAATTAGAAAGCTTGTACAGCTAAGACGCGGAAGACACTGAGAATATATCCAAAGGAAATGAAATCACTATATAGAAGAGATATCTGTACTCCCACATTTATTGAAGCATTATTCACAATACCCAAGATATGGAATCTTTCTCAATACCACTGAGAAAGATGGAAATTAAGAGACCTAGAACTGGATCTGGAGGAACAGAGGTGGTATGGGAAGAGCTGTCTGGATGTGTGGTTGGTAGTGAAAGATGGTGAGGGCTTAAGTACTGCCGCAAAGATGCCTGTGGAGCAGACACTGGCAACCACAATCTAGGCCACAAGAAAAGCATTTGTAGCTCACAGGGATCCTGTGTATCTTGAAGAGCACAACCTACCCAGACGTTTGTCAATACTGTGATGTAGGAGTCAACTTTCTTTCTTCCCTGGATAGATAATTATCCCAACAACATTATTTAAAGTTGATCTCTTCCCCAATTTGGTAATATTTTGTAAGGAATTGTACACCTATGTTCATGGGATATTTGGTCTGTAATTATCTTTTATTTTAATCATGCCTCTGTCTAGTTTTGGTGTCAACATTATGCTGCCTTTAGATAATGAGCTGGAAAAAAATCATCTTTTTGATATGTAGTTCTAAACCATTTTTTTGTTTTAATATTCCATTGTATGAATCTGTTTTCTGCACTGACACATTCAACACAATTGCCAAGCCCTTACCTCCTTTTAAAATATGTGCACATTTTCTGTCTCTTTTATTATATAAAAACTTGAACTATTTCCACAGTTTGGGGAAGGAAACTATACACAGATCTTTCTGTGTCATTACCTACTCTTCTCCAATGGAAAAAGGGTAAGTTTAACAAAATAGGTTGTGTGTACAAAATAGGTTGTGCATGGATGGTTTATAACACTTCCTTTTTCTATGTTCTTTGTGTTTGGGTTAACCTGTCTGCAGGATGAAGATTTGCTCTTCAGAATACATTTGCTATGTTCTGAATGTGTCCCCTAAAATTCATGTGTTGAAACCTTAATTCCCAGTGCAATGGTGTTGGGAAGTGACGCTTAATGGAAGGCATTTAGTTCATGAGAATTCTACTTTCATACCACTTGTAAAAGGACTTACAGGAGTAGGTTCACCCCCTTCTGCCTTTTGCCATGTAAGGACACAGCAAGAAACCTTCACCAGATGTCAGCACCTTGATCTTAGACTCCCTGCTCACTACAGAACTGTGAGCAACTGCATTTCTTTTCTTCATAAATTATCCAGTCTCAAGCGTTTTGTTATAGCAGTACAGATAGACGAAGACAACACTGTTAAGGAAACGATACTGGAACCCTCATATACTGTTAGTAATATTCAAAAATGGTACAACTTCTTTGAAAAAGTTTGGCCACTTTTTATGTTAAACAAGCAATCTAACTATTAAGCATTTACCCAAAAGAAATGAGAAGTTATTCAAAATAGTGAAAAACCCAGATGCCTATCAACTGGTGCACAGATAAACCTATTCCAGTCTACCTATACAATGGAATACTATTTGTCAACAAAAGAACAAACTACTGACACATACAGCAACATGAATGAAGTTCCATTTTATTATGCTAAGTGTAAAAAGACAGACTCAAAATGTTATGTGCTGTATCATTCTTTTAATAACATTATGGAAAAGACAAAATTAGAGAGACAGAGAACTGATTTGTAGTTGCCTGTTCTGGGAATGGGGAGAGAAGGGTTGACTAAAATGGACAGAAGGAAGGATTTTTGGGTGGTGGTGGAACTTGTGAAGTAAAGCACTAATCTTTTCCAAAGAGAGGTTTGGCCCTTGCTCTCAACTCCTGGGAGATGACCTCTAAACCTCTGAAATTTCCTGCTTGGGAAGAGTATCTTTGTTAACTTGGTTGCCTTGAGCCATGCCAGATATGCTAACAATATGTTTTATGATGGGGGCCCTTAGGCCATGTGGTATGAACTCCACCTGTGCAACATATGGTCACCCATGTGGACAGTCAATCACGTCTATGTGATTGAACCCAAGTAAAATATCTGGACACCAAGGCTTCGGCAAACTTCCCCTATTGGCATTATTCTGCATACTGTCACAAATTGTTTCTGAAACAAATTGGTGCTGCCTGCGTGATTTCTCTGAAAGAAGACAACTGGGATCTCTGTGCTTGGTGTCCACTGGACCCTACCCTATGCAGTTCATCCCTCTGCTGACTTTGTTCTGTAGCCTCCTGCTGTAATATACTGTACCTGTGGGTATAATGCCTTTTCTGAGTCTTGTGAGTAAATTATTAAACATGAGGGTAGTGTTTAAACTTTGAAGTTGGTGTCAGAAATGAGAGTAATCATGGGTATCCCCAAATTTTCAGTTGGTATTATTATAAAAAGTGATCTTGGGGAACACTGAACTTGCAGCTGGTGTCAGAAGTGAAGATGGTCTTGGGGACTCCCAAATTACAAAACTGTTTTGCACCATAATCATGGTGGTAACATGAGTCTATCTGTCAAAAGTCATAGAACTGTAGACCAAATCAGTGAGCATTACTATATGTGAACTAGTAAACAAATAAAAAATTTAAAGATACAAAACATTGCGTATAGTATGGTGTAGTTAGTAAGTTGAAGGTGATTTTTACTTTTGTTTACGATAAGCATATAATTTCGTGATAAAAATAGAGATCACCATTTAAAATTATGGAAAGTTCTCAAATCTATACTCAAATTCATATAAGATTTAGGATATACATTTAGAAGAAAGTTAAATCAGAAATGGCATAATTACAATCTTTATAAGGTATCAGAAATGAGGATAAATATTTGAAAAATAGCTACCATTGGTCAAACACCAATTATAAGCCAGTCATTTTGCCAGGCATTTCAGATACCCCATCTTATTACTTCTTCAAAACAAACTTGACAAGTAGATATCATTCTTCTTTTCCTAATGGAAAAGCTGAAACTTGTAAGAGTCTGTGTACCTTGCCAAAGTTCACACAGCCAATGAGAAGCAGAAATAGCATTAAAAATTAATCTTACTCTTTCAAATAGCTCAGTAGGGAAAAAAGTACAGATACACACACACAAATATACATTATTTATAAAACAGTGTAAATAATTGTTGAATATGTTAAGTGGTGGGTTACTATTCTTTCAACTTTCCCATACGTTGAAAATTCATATTGCACCCAAACTTCTCTCCTGAGTCCTAACTACTAAGCTCATCAGCCATCTCCTAGCACTGACACCCATAATGCCCCCATATCCCCACACCTCACATTTGCTCCTGTTCACAACTCCCCAGACACCTTATTTCACACAGACCCTAACACAGACTCTTCAACTCCTCAAACCCAAAATACGGAAGGAAGCCCCAAATGACCAAGCCAGCAGCCTATGCTCTCAATGACCATTCCCTGAAAGCTAGTGGCTCTCCCAATGCCGTGATCTGGAGCTGCCCTGTCACTGCCCCAGGAAACAACCCTTACATCTGTCATTCCTTTTCCACCCACAAGGTATTCTTGTAAACACACTGATGTCTTTAGGACATTCACCCCAGACACTTTAGAAGCTGCCTTTAACCAACCCCAATGAATACCCTCACACATCACCTGCCACATGCCCAAGTCACGAATTCCTACAGTGGCGCATTCCAGCAGTTCACAGAAACTGAAACTTCGCCTTAACTTGCTACAGTGACCTGCTGCCATGAAAGTATAAGGCTTCCTACACTGCACGTCCACCTCCACTCACTGGCCTGGCTGTCCTGCCTCTAGGGCTGTTGCGCAGACTCAGTAGAAACTGGAACGACCAGGAGTCCCAGATTCTGATGTCTAAAGCCTTTAGCTTCCTGCTCTTTGGAAAGCTCATTTCAATCAAGTCTGCAGGAGGTAGCCATCTTGAAAGAAGTGCCACCGGACAGCATGCTGGCCATTCTTTTGGGCTAATGGGCTGCCTCTGAGAGGAAAGAAACAATTGCAACCCACCTTTTCTGTCCTTTTCCAAGACACGTCAGCACAAGCATTTACACCTGTCCAAAAGTTGCAAGGAGTGTGGCTCATGCTCAATAGCATTTCCGTGATCCCACCTATCTGCCATGAACCTCCAGACAGCGAAAACCAGGTCAAACCTAAACTGAAGATGTCTTTTTGCCCTGGTGAAATCTTGTCTATTTTTGAGGAATTTTGAGGTTTATAGAGCAAAGAATACAGTCCCTCACCAAGGAAGAAGGGAACAGACAGGGCAGAATCTAGGTCTACCTCTAACAAAGAGGCAAGCTAGAGAAGTGAAACCGGCTGAGGGAAAGTGCTCCCGGCTTTCTCTGTGTAGAGATCTTGCCCATAGAAGGTGATAGGTGGGATGTTTACAAGGAATGGATAAATAGGACTTCTGGAATGCTCCATTGCTTGGTCTGAGTGGTATTACACAGTTGTCCAAATATAGGTGTTCCCATCACATGTTAAAATGTCATGTGTGTGCAATTGTGTTTAATATACTCCTTTGTAATGATATGAATGTTTTAATAATTGTATATGCCCTGTCTTTACACAGCTAGCTGTCAGGCAGGGTGAATGGCTCTACTCAAAAGACAGTTTTCTTTTCTTTTTTTTTTTTGAGACAGGGTTTTACTCCCATTGCCCAGGCTGGAGTGCAGTGGCATAATCTTGGCTCACTGCAACCTCCGCCTCTGCTTTTGGGCTCAAGCAATTCTCCTGCCTCAGCCTCCAGAGTAGCTGGGATGACAGGCGCAGGCTGCCCCATCCAGCTAATTTTTGTATTTTCTGTAAAGACAAGGTTTCACCATGTTGCCCAGACTGGTCTCGAATTCCTGAGCTCAAATGATCTGCCTGTTTTGGCTTCCCAAAGTGCTGGGATTACAGGCATGAGCCAGGTGATGGGCCCTGACCCCAAAGACAGTTTTCTTACTTCCTACTCCTTACTCCCTTTCTCTAACTCAACACCACTGGGTCTTCAGTGGTCAGCTCAGCAATTAGATACTTCTTAGAACCCACTATCTCAAACTTCCCAATAGGGACAACAATTTTTGGCCAGCCCCAAGTAAAAAGTGAGCCAGGAGCCAGTAATCTCATGCAAAAAGGGCACTATCCTAAGATTTAACATTTTTTCTCTTTCTCTTTTACCTGCTGGATCTTGGGTGAACTGCATTGTATTGGTCTTTTTACAGATGCATTAGAGGATTTCGGTCTATTGGACCAATCTAGAGGATAGTGGCTGTTCAGCTTCAAGAACAGGTAACTGTATGGGAGTCTATGTAGTAGAGCCTGGTTCTGAACGTGGCCATATGATCTTTAAATATAATGAAGGCTCTGTTGCTACCTTCTATAGTATCCCCAGATTTGTGGGCTTCTTGGCTTCCTTGAAACTTTCATTGAGACTAAGTTTCTCTTTTTCAGCTTGCTAGTCTTCTTCACTGTGTAAGCCCCCTTCTTTCTTAAATACCACACCCCTAAAGGATTGACATCGTGAAGGTGTTGTGCTTTGTAGGACAATACATTATTATAAGCTCCAAGTTGAGGTATCTGGGAGTGAAGGGTTATGATGTCTGCTATTTACCTTCAAATAGTTCAGTCAAAAAAAGCAAACTGGATAGAAGAGCGAGATAGATTATAGGTAGAAGATAAAGCAAATATGGCAAAAATTAACATTTATTGAATCTATGTGATGTATGTAAGGGTCTCTGCTATACTATTCTTTAAGTTTTCCTATATGTCTGAAAATTTTTATAATAAAAACCTTGAGAAAAACTACCAGTGACTGATTCTGGATTGTATGTAATTGATTCTTGGGTTGCTTGTTTTCTGTGTAGCAGAAAATCCAAGAATAAAGTGGAGGTTCTGTCTATCATATATCATTGGCATAAATATTCTCAGTGCTCATCTGATAATAACCATTCTGCACCCATCTGGGAAGGACCAGGTTTCTGTTTAGTTTACCAGGATGAAAGCCTGTGGAGAAGGTAATGAATTCATGCTATTTGGATTTTTTTTTTTTTTTTGAGACAGGATCTCACTCCGTCACTCCAGATGGGGTGCAGTGCCATGATCATGGCTTACTGTAGCCTTGACCTCCTGAGCTCAGGCAATCCTCCTGCCTCAGCCTCCTGAGTAGCTGGGACTACAGGCATGCACCACCATACCCAGCTAAATTTTTTTTTTTTTTTTAGAGATGAGGTCTCGCTGTGTTGTCCATGCTTCTCTTGAACTGCTGGACTCAAGCAATTCTCCAATCTCAGCTTCCCAAAGTACTGGGTTTACAGGTGAGAGCGACTGTGCCCAGCCTATTTGGAATTTATTGACCTTCTTAGATGGACAGAATAATTTTCATTAAATTTGGGAAGCTTTGGCCATTATTTCTTCAAATATTCTAACTGTTGCTTATTCCCTTTATTTACTTTCTGAGACTTTCATTACATATATGTTGGTATGCTGGAAGGTATACCATATGTTTCTGAGAGTTTGTTCACTTTATGTTTTTCACTTTTTTTCTGTTTCACTTCTTCATGTTCCTCAGATTGGATAATTTCCATTGACCTAGCTTCATGTTTGCTTATTCTCTCTTCTGCCAGCTGAAATCTGCTGTTGAGACCTGTTCTCTTTGTTGCTACTTCATAGTTCTTTATACATGGTTTACTTCAGTTCCTTGAACATAGTTAACATAGCTGACTTTTAATCTTTGCATATTAAGTCTGACATATGAGCCTCCTCAGGGGTAGTTTCAGTTGACAACCTCATTTCCTGAATATGGACTACACTTTTCTGATTGTGTGTCACAAATTTTTGTTGAATATAGAAATTTTAGATCATATAAAGTTGTTACTCTGGAAATCAGATTCCCTCTCTCCCCAGGGTTTACTGTTGCTGTTGTTGTTGCAGTTTGTTCAGTAGCATTCCTGGAGTAATTTATGTATTCCCTGCAGTGTGCAGTCACTTGAAGTCTTTTCTTGGTTAGCTAATGATTAATCAAGATTTCCTTCATTTCTTTGAGCCAGTAAGTTTTCCACTCTTTGCTGAGGGCGCTGTGTGTGTGTGTGTGTGCGTGCGTGCGTGCGTGTGTGTGTCTACTTCAATGCTCAAGCAGTTTATAAGTCTACTTTAGCCTTCTCTTCCTTCTTCTCAAGGGCTTCAAGATCAGCCAGAGGTGAACTACTGGTACCCTCAGGTATCTCATGGGCATGCACACATCCCTGCATATGTGTTGGGCCTTCTAGATCCTCAGGAATATGTCAGAGTATTTAAGAGCTCCCTATTAACATCTTGTTCTTCAGATGTCCGTTTAACAATTTTTCAGAGCTCTTGTTTGCTCCCTAATGGTACTGCAGGCTTAGGCTACTACAACGTTAAACAATTGAAGCTGATTGTTTTTAACCAGTGCCCTAGTATCGCACTTTTCCTTCAGAGTGAGCTTTGAGTCAGGTGAGAGAATGAGTTAGGACAAAGAATGGAATCACATCATGGAGCTGTAAGATAAGATATATAATGACATTGCTCTGAGGATGAGGCTTTTTGAGGATTTCCAAGCTTATTTGTCTCCTCTGATACAAGGGTGGTGGTTGAAGGCTGATGGTTTTCATGGCTACTGTGGTTCTGAGGCTGCTGTTTTCCAAAGGTAATGCAGATCTGGGGAAAGGGCTATGGAAGTAGGCCAAATTAAAATTCCACATACCCCACTATTTTTAATGAGGTTCAAAATTTTTTTCTTGAAAAGAAAATGCTGTTCAAAATATTGTAAGCCTTTGGTTGTTTTCCAAAATTGACTGTGATGATATTTATGTTGCTTTAATGAAAGGATGGATACACAGAGGCCTTGCCTCTGCTATTCTGGACATCATGCCTTATCACATAATTTATTTTTTGCACAGTAATCTCTGGGATAAAAATTTATTAACTTTACAAGTAAATACCCTAAGTCTTCTAATGATTAAATGGTTTACCATGGGTTATACAGTTGATACACAAAGCCATTACTGTTTATCAATACATAATACTGTACCAATTTAATAATTGTGCTAATGAACCGTTAAAAATTCGAATATGTCCCCAGATTATTTCTACCCAACCTCACCTGCATGCTTCCATCAAGTATCTCAAAGAAAAAATACAGAAAGCATCAGGATAATGCTAACACACAGTTTTGTGTTTATTTGGTTGTATGCCTGCCTTCTGAGTAAAGAGTAAAGCCTCTACATCGCTAAGTCAATGTCATACAAATCCTTTAATAATCCGTATCTTGGGTGTATGTCTGTCATATTCTAGACATCCACATATCCTTGCTTTATTAAGTGAATAACCAGATTCTCTGAAGAAGAGACACTGTTGTGAATAGGACCATCAGTAATTTTGGATTTTTTTTCACCATTTAAGACCAGAAACTTGGTGCTCGGGGACCTTGACATCAAGATCGGGGGGCTGAGGGAGGGGTAATATGCTGCCTGAAAGGTGGTAGTATATTGCACCCAGAGGCTTGATTGGAAAAGAACAGCTTTATGAATCAGCAGGATAGAACCGATGAAGTAAAACGAAATGAAAGTACTTCCTAGAAGCAGCATAATTTGAATGGCTTTTGCCTCAGGGGAGAATCTGCAGGAGTTGCTGAGGGTGTGAATACGCCTCACTCTCCAGTGGTGTCTATGTAGGAGGAATACCATGTAGACACTAGCTCCAACCATGAGTCCATGAACACAACATCTGGGAAAGTCAATAGAAATGTGTATTTTGTGTAATCTCAGCACTTTGGGAGGCCGAGGCAGGCGGAACACGAGGTCAAGAGATCGAGACTATCCTGGCCAACATGGTGAAACCCCATCCCTACTAAAAATACAAAAATTATCTGGGTGTGATGGCGCACGCCTGTAGTCCCAGCTATTCAGGAGGCTGAGGCAGGAGAATCGCTTGAACCTGGGAGGCGGAGGCTGCAATGAATTGATATCGTGCCACTGCACTCCAGCCTGGCAACAGAGCGAGACTCCATCAAAAAAGAAAAGAAAAAAAGAAAAGAAAAGAAAAGAAGAGAAAGGAGAAAGAGAAAGAGAGAAAGAAAGAAAGAAAAAGAAAGAAAGAAAGAAAGGAAAAGAAAGAGAGAGAGAGAGAAAGGAAGGAAGGAAGGAAGGAAGGGAGGGAAAGAAAGGAAGGAAGAAGAAATGTGCATTTTGCAGTAGATGTTTCAGGATTTTTAGAAGCGCATAGACCACAATTTCATATCTTGGTAGAACTGGGGATATGCCGAAGGGCCTCTACATGTATAAGAACAAAGATTTTTATCGTAGGTTGGAGAACCAATGCAGAAAGCAGGAGAAACCGATGTTCTTCAAAGCTCTGTCTTTGAACCTCATCCACCCACCAGCCCTCGGGTGGGTGATTGCCTGAGAACTGCTCAAGTGGCAAGTGACTGTAGCTTTCAGGCTGCTCACTGGAAATATACAAATACATATATATCTGTACACACACACACACACACACACACACACACACACACACACACACACAGAACTCTAAGAACCTATTATCTCATGTGCTGCTTTGAAATCTTTCTAAGATTATTATTTTAAAATTTTTTGTAGAGATGGAGTCTCGTTATGTTGCCCAGGCTGGTCTCAAACTCCTGGGCTCAAGGGATCCTCCGACCCTGGCCTCCCAAAGTGCTGGCCATTGTGTCTGGCCTGCTTTTAGTCTTTGAGCTTTACAGGGCCCTGAAGGCCTATCTTTGAATTCCCTTATTCTCACCAGATACGCTCCTAATGCACAGGAAAGGCTCCCACCCAGCTAACTCCCCAATCAGCTGAACAAGCTGCACCCACCATGGTCCTCAATCTATATTCAGCCCATGGGATTATATAAAGCGACTGCATTCTTCCACAGAAACCATGGGCACATTACCCTCTCATTATATAAAGCCTACTTCCCACAATCTCCGTGCTTGTTCACTCTATTCCTGAGTGCAATACCTATATGCAATGACCATTTCTCTCAGGCTGTATCTGTGACTAATAAACTGCTGTCAATTTCATCTAGCCAGTGTCAGGTGTTGTGTTCAGCCATTCCATACTACCTAGGGTAGGGGGTCCCTCCCTCACGCACCAGGGTGAATAGGAGGTTGTCAGAACGTATGACACACACAAACACACACAGAAAAATGTTGCAATGGTCAAATCCAGATTAGTGTTTACTTTAGTACTCCTTAAACATCTTTATATCTGAAGATTTTCATAATAAAATGGTGAAGAAAAGATTTCTTGACAACTGTCAAACAAAATGGGGAAGGGGCAAAAATCTAGAGAAAAAAATAGGCAAGATTTTGCTGGTACATTTTTACAGAATTTCTTGCAAAACAATAGGTTTCACTGATAACCAAAATAAGTCAGTTATTTCACATGGAGGAAATAAAAACCTTGCTTTTTAATAACTAGAATACTCACTAGAAGTTTTATAGAAGATTCATTCAAGTAAGTCTCATTTTGTTAAAAAAAAAAAAGTCCATATTTGAAGTGCCAGAGTTCATGCAATATTTTTCTTTTTAAATATATTTTCTTCATGTAAAAATTCAAATATTAACAATTTTAGAGCGTACAATTCAGTGAAGTTTAGTACATTCACAATATTATGCAACCACCATCTCTATCTAGTTCAAAAACATTTTCATCATTCTAAAAGAAAACCCCATACATACTAGGCAGATGGTTTCCATTCTCCCTTCCCCTCTAGTGCCCAATAACCCCTAATTTGCTTTATTTCTCTATAGATTTACCTATTCAGAGTATTTGATATAAATGAAAGTATAAAATGTGGAATTTGCATTTGGCTTCTTTCACTCAGTATGTTTTTGGGGCTCATTCATGCAACATGTCATCAGTACTTCATTCATTTGTATAACTGACTATTCACTTATGTATTCATGTGTACGTGCATGTAGCACATTTTATTTATTCATCCTTTGATAGGCATTTGAGTTTTTTCAACCAAATGCTATTTTGGCTATTGTGAACAGTGCTATAAACATTCAAGGACAAATATTTGGTTGAGTACCTGTTTTCAATTCTCATGAGTATTTTACTTAGGAATGGAATTCTTGGGTCATATGGTAAGTCTGGATTTAACTTTTTGAGGAACCACCAAAGGAATGGCATATTATCATAACAAATCAAAAGTTTCTGTGTGACACAAACTTGAAATATATGGCCATAAACTCACCTCATATAACCTCACACTTTTTTCTTCCATTACTCTAATGTGTTGCTGGTTTTTAAATATTTTAGGTAAATCTTTTATAATCTTTGGATGTTTCAGAGTCATAAGGCTCTAGAAAAATGTAAACTACTTGTGATGGATCATCACAGTTGTCAAAAATACTACAAATGACAGTAAAAATAAGGAATTCACACTTATGTGGTATACTCCTTTAGACTCCTTAATAATGAGTCAAATATGTATTACAAGACATTTTGATTCATAAGAAAAAACATTTTATTTGCACTATATTGTATTATTCAACATTTTGTCTTATGCTGAGAATTTCTTTAACCCTGAAAATTGTTTCTTCATGTAATTCCCAGTAAACAATGAAGTTTATAAATATATAAAGTACATGTCACATAGTACAGTCCACAACACAACCCCTAAGATCCTTTGTCACTATTCAACTAATCCTTATTATATTCTTATTTTTCATATATTCAAAAGGAATATTTGACAATGAAATGTCTAATATTTATAGAATATTCTCTGGAATCCTTTCTATAATAATTATGCAAAACCATTATAAAATTATATATACAGGCAAGTGTAATTACTCAAATCTAAAGTTCCATCACACATTTAAAATGCCCTGACAATTACTATGACATTCCAGATCATGAGATGCTTCACAATTTAAGACACGGTAGGATGTGAAGAAGTGAATCCATGAAATAAAAAATAACTTATCACTGATGCTTTTACCACTTTCATTGCATTCATAAAATCTCTGTATGGAGCAAATTCTGCTCCTATATTTAAAAGCTTATGATGCTTAATGCTATCTAATCCTCCACAGAAATTATTTCCTGTGACCATAACCATTGCTTTTAGGTAAATGTCTGAATCTGCTGAAGCAGAATAGATATGGCTCCATTAGGATTTTATACCTCCATTGAACCTAAATATTATTGCCTTCTTTGAGAATAGGATCTTTCTGATAAGTGAGTTAGGGGGCAATTCAGGAGCTCTGAATTTTAAATAAAGAATTTTAGACAATCACTGCAATTCTTTCCTGCCATGCAATGGGCTTTGTGGCCAATGGCCAAGTTTAACTCTATCATTTTCCCTTCTGATTTAAGTATCTTATGTATATGTCACTTTCAAAAGCTTTCCACATTCCATTTCAGAAGGACCTATCTACTACATGAGTTTGCTGACATAATTAGTGACCTTTGGTATCTACATGAAGGCTTTACCACATTTACTACATTAATAGGAGTTTCCTCTTGTATGAGTTTGCTATAATAAGAAAGATAAACATTAACTGGGAAGACTTTATCACAATCACATTCACTGTATCTATGAGATTTCTCTCTTAAACAAGATATTCAAAGAGTTTTGACTTTCAGATTTTAATTTTTACCTGCAATGAGGCGTGATTCTTCTTAGCTTTCCTGCATTCATTCCATCTGTAGGGTCCTTCTCCTGAATGAATACCCTAATGTGTAACAAATATAATTTGAGAATGATTTATCATTTTCATTACATCCACAGGTGCTGCCTACTAAATGGAAAGCCTCTAGTTTTCTAATAAACTCTTTTGACAATCACTGCACTCATAACTGACTCTCTCTCTTTTTTTTTTTTTTTGAGACAGAGTCTCACTCTGTCACCCAGGCTGGAGTGCACTGGTGCAATCTTGGCTCACTGCAACTTCCATCTCCTAGGTTCAAGAGATTCTCCTGCCTCAGCCTCCTGAGTAGTTAGGATTACAGGTGTGCACCACCACACCTGGCTAATTTTTTTTTTTTTCATATTTTTAGTAGAGACAGGGTTTCATCATGTTGGCCAGGTTGGTCTCGAACTCCCAATCTCAAGTGATCTACCTGCTTCAGCCTCCCAAAGTGCTGAGATAACAGGCATGGGCCAATGCGCCTGGCCAATGATTCTTCTTGTGAGATCTCTATGGTAAACCAGGGATATCTTCAAAAAAGACGTCTTAAAATATTCATTGCATCTATAAGGTTTCTCTCCCACAAGAGTTCCAAAAGGGCCCATTACAATCATAGTATTCATGGAACTTCTATTGTGTCTGAGCTGATGTGACTAATCAAAAAAGCTTTCTCATATTCCAAGTCACTGCATGAAGGACTTTCTTCCTTTATGCTGGGGTTTCTGATGATTAGTAATAGCCGATTTCTGAGTGAAGCTTTTTGACATTCACTGCATCTATAAGGCCTCTTTCCTGTGTGAGTTCTCTGATGATCAATCAGAGTTGACAAAGTAGCGAATGCTTTCTTACTATCACTGCATTTATATGGTTTCTCTCCTGTATGAATTCTCTGATGTACAGTGGGACAGGATTTAACTATGATGGCTTTATTACACACGCTACATTTGAAGAGTTTCTCACCTGTATAGGTTCTCTGTTATATAGTGAGAGTTGACTTACAGGACAAAACCTTCCCACATCCACTGTATCCATAAGATTTCATTCTTGCATGGTAAGTTTTCCGATGCTTAGTGAGACCTGTTTTTTGGGTGAAAGCTTGTTGACCTTCATTGCATCATAGGGTCTCTCTCCTGTGTGAAATGGCTGATGAGTCATGAGATATACCTTACTGGAGAATGCCCTATCACAGTCTGAGCATTCATATGATTTATTTCCTATATGAGTTCTCTGATATGCAATGAAATTTCCCTTTGATGTGAAGGCTTTATCACATACATTGCATTTGAAGGGTTTCTCACCTGTATAGGTTCTCTCATGTATAACAAAGTTTTTTTTGGAGGATAAAACCCTCCCACATTCACTGCATTCATGGGATTTCCTTACTGCATGATGAGTTTTCTTATGATTGTTGAGATCCAACTTCCAGATGAAAGCTTCTTGACATTCACTACATCCATAGGGTCTTTCTTCTGTGTGAATTCACTGATGCTTCATAAGCTGAGACTTTTTCAAGAAGGCTTTCTCATAATCCAAGCAAGCATATGGTTTCTCTCCTGTGTGAGTTCTCTGATGTATAGTTAGCTGTGTTCTAACCATGAAGGCTTTATGACAGACTTTGCACCTGAAAGGTCTCTCTCCTGAATGAGTTCTGAGATGCAAAATGAGGTTTGACTTCCAAGGAAAAGCTTTCCCACATTTACTCCATCCATAGACTTTTCCTTTTCTATGAAGAACTTTCTGATGATAACTGAGCTCAGATCCGGTCTTCAAAGCTGTTTGACATTGAATGCATTAATAGGGTATCTCGCCTGTGTGAATTCACTGATGAATCATGAATAAAGCCTTTTTTAAGAAGGCTTTCTCACAATCTGAGCAAGCATACGGTTTCTCTCCTGTGTGAGCTCTCTGATGTACAGTGAGATGTGTCCTAACCGCAAAGGCTTTATCACATACTTTGCAAATGAACAGTCTCTCTCCTGAATGACTTCTTTGACGTAAAATGAGCTTTGACTTCCAAGGGAAAACTTCTCCACATTTGCTGCATGTACAGACTTTCCCTTCTCTATGATGAGTTTTCTGATGATACACAAGCCCTGAATTTGTAATGAAGGCTTTTTGACATTGATTACATCAGTAGGGTCACACTCCTGTTTGAGTTTGCTGATGAGCAATGAGCTTTAACTCACTGGGAAGGGCTCTCCTAAAATCATGATATTCCTGAGATTTGTTTCCTGCATGAGTTCTCTGAGGCATAGTCATGAGTAGTTTACAAGTATTCACTGCACATTCACTGCATCCATATGATTTCTTTCCAAAAAGAATTGGTTATAATTAGCAAGCTCTGACTTCTGAATGTTATGAAAGCTAGCGTATGCAAAATACAGTAAGTGAGATAACAAGAAGAGGTCCAGAAAAAGGCTTCTTTTCCCATTTACCATAAAAAAAATTAGTAAGATGGTTAAATTTGAGTAAGCTCTGTATTTTAGATAATAATACTGTATCACTGTCAATATTCCGATTTTGATCACAGTATTCTGATTATGCAAAAGAATGCCCTTCTTCCTATGAAATACACACTTGAGTTTTAGGGTAGAGTTCAGAAAAACCATACGTACCTGTGTGTGGTGTGTGTGTATAGATAAAGCAAATTGGTTAAATACCATATTTTGGGAAATTTGCAAAAAGAATGTGCAAGAATTTTGTGTATTATTTTGGAACTTCTCATTAAGTCAAGTCCATTTGGAGACAAGCATTTTCAAAAGGAGAAAATAAAAATAAATAAAGATATTCATGAAAATATATGTAGGGACACTAAGTATAATGGCCTGAATGTAAAAGAGATAAACAGTGTAAAATTCACCCAATGCCATTCTGCACAGGACTCTGATTCTTGACCTAGGTGCTGGTTGCACAGTGTGCTGACTAGAAAGTTACCTAGCTGTAGAATTACAGCTATGTTATACCAAAACATTTTTCATTAATAAGTAAACAAAAACATTTAGGCAGAAATCAGGGAATACTCCCTTGTAGGAGGATCCTGAAAAGAATTTGGATCTTGTGCTAACAGTAACAGGATGCCATTACCAATGATAGCGGGAGCAGGATGACATGTCCTGATTTCCAATTTAAAAGCAACATCATGTGTATGTTTATCAGTAATTAACACTGACCATGTCTTAAATATTATGGCATAAATATTTTCAGACTTCCGCCCTGTGAATGAGTATAGATTTGCTACATCATATAGCATTTAGACCATAATTTAGATCTTTCCATCCTCCAACTAAGATTTACCTTTTTATATGAAGCTTTAATTACTTTCCACAACACTTCTGTCAAAACCTGAAGTCTTTTAAGAACCAAGATATTTCTGATATTTATTTTAATGTTCAGGGATTTTGGAGGTGAGGGGCTAGAAACATTGACTCCTGCCCCTGACTCCTGCATTTATTTTCATAAATAAAAATAGTAAAATAAATTCATTAAGGGTATTATGTGGAGAATACAAACAAGAGTAAAGGACTGAGAGTATATTAGAGAAAACTATCATAATTTTGGCAAGAGATAATGGACTTCGAAGCTTCAGTGAAAATAACTGTTAGAGAAAAGAGGAGAGGACCTCGAGATATAAGGAGAAAGTAAAGACTAAACTTGCTAAATGGACTGGATTTGTGGGATGAGTGAAACGGTGAAGCAAGGATGACTTGAAGTTTGAGTTAGCTATTAGATCTCCAAGAAATTCCCAGGCAAATGTATGAGGATAAGGAAATATCTAGCCTGTAGAGAGAAATCTGTGAGTCATCAACATATAAATAGTATTGTTAAGTCCATGAAATCGATGAGGTCACACTGGGAACAAAGAAAAGAAATTACCAATGATGAAGCACGCTTACGTTCTCCAACTCTGAAGGCTTTAGGAGAAGGAGATGCCCAGAGAATGGAAAAAGTCCATCCATCACGCTCAATCAGTACCCAGAAAAGAGGCCAACTTAAGTCTTAGGAACCAACATCTGTGGGAAGCAAGATAGAATGAAGTCTTCTCAGCTCTTCACATAAATGTAAGTGCAGTCACTCTGTTTCAGATTCATTCTTCTTTAATTCTGCATGCAACAGTCAATGAACTTTCCCAAAGTTTTTTTTTTTCTTGAGACGGAGTTTTGCTCTTGTCACCCAGGCTGGAGTGCAATGGCGCAATCTCAGCTCACTGCAACCTTTGCCTCTAGGGTTCAAGCAATTCTCCAGCCTCAGCCTCTGGAGTAGCTGGGATTACAGGGCACTCGCCACCATGCCCAGCTAATTTTTGTATTTTTAGTAGAGACAGGGTTTCGCCATGTTGGCCAGGCTGGTCTTGAACTTCTGACCTCAGGTGATCCACCCACCTCGGCCTCCCAAAATGCTGGGATTACACGTGTGAGCCACCATGCCCAGCCTTCCCAAAGATTTCTAACACCATATGTACAGGAACACCACTGTGGTGAGCACTCCCACCTTCTAGGTTGCTTTGATACATTCTCATATGATTCACTGAGGTCTGTAGGAAATACAAAAATCAGGCCAAATACTCTTACCCCAGGATAAAAGGTAGTGCTGTGATGATGTGTCGATTGTGAAAATCTGAGTCAATATAAAGAGAGAAAAAGGCACATTTTCTTTGAAATGCCAACCAAAAGAGAGCCTCATCAATGATCTAGGTATCTGTAGTCACCTTCCAAGTCTTAGCCCTGTTAAACACATTTGGAAGGGGTCCACCCCTCATGGCCAGCTACTTTACTTTCCAGGTCTCCCATCTTGTTGGTTCTCACTCACCTGAAATGCACTGACCTCGCATTTTATCCTCTATTCTCCATGACTCTTCTCCATGTTTGAAATTAAATATAACTGGCTGGGTGCGGTGGCTCACACCTGTAATCCCAGCACTTTGGGAGGCTGAGGCGGGCAGATCATGAGGTCAGGAGATTGGGACCATCCTGGCCAACATGGTAAAACCCCAGCTCTACTAAAAATACAAAACTTAGCTGGGTGTGGTGGCACATGCATGTAATCCCAGCTACTCAGAAGGCTGAGGCAGGAGAATTGCTTGAACTTGGGAGGCAGAGACTGCAGTGAGCTGAGATGGCGCCACTGCACTCCCGCCTGGCGACAGAGCGAGACTCCATCTCAAAAAAAAAAAATTAAAGATATCTGGTTTGGTAGCTTAAGAGCCTGTTCATGGGAAATGACAAAGACTTGAACACTTATAATTGGGCTTGATGGGAGGTGTCTATGAACAGCACAGAAATGTTTCTGGAACTGACACACTTTCAGCTTGGCAGATTCAACATCTACTATGACAGAGGTTGCAGTGAGCCAAGACTGCACCACTGCACTCCAACCTGGGTGACAGAGCAAGACCCTGTCTCAAGAAAAAATTAAAAATAAAAAAAAGTAAAATAAATAAATAAGAGAACCAAACCCAGCTGACAGCCAGCAAAGAAACAAACCTCAGAATTAGTCTGCCAATACCCTGGATAAGCTTGGAAGTGGATTCTTCCCAGATTCTTCCAATAAGAGCCCTGTTGGCCCACACCTTGACTTCAGTCTTTGAAACCCAGATCAAAGAAACCAGACTTCTGACCTAAAGAACTGTGAGACAATAAATTTGTGTTGTTTCAAGCTGCTAAATGTTTGTGAGAATCTGTTTTGGCATCAACAGAAAATTAATACATTATTGACACCAGAAACATCAGAAACAGGCCAGTTGTGGTGGCTCATGCGTATAATTTCAGCACTTTGGGAGGCTGAGGTGGGCAAATCACCTGAGGTCAGGAGTTTGAGACCAACCTGGCCAACATGGTGAAATCCCATCTCTACTAAAAATACAAAAATTAGCCAGGGGTGGTGACACACACCTTAATCCCAGCTACTCAGGAGGCTGGGGCAAGAGAATCACTGGAACCCAAGAGGCAGAGGTTGCAGTGAGCCATGATCGTGCCACTGAACCTGGGTGACACAGTGAGACAAGAAAGAAGAAAGAAAGAAAGAGAGAGGAAGGAAGGAAGGAAGGAAGGAAAGAAAAGAGGAAAGAAAGAAAAGAAAGAAAGAATCAGAAACAACTTAAGTACATCACACATTCTTACATATTTATTCACCTGTATTCAAACTTAAGGCACTCTGTATGAAGCTACATTTCCTCATTCTACCTTTGCCTGAACCTTGACTTTATGGTTTCTGTTTAGTTTTCCTTAAATTTTTAAATTAGAAATGTATGTATTTCCATTTAATAGTTATTTGTCTTAAGCCTTGCAAAGCCAATGGAAAGAAAGGCAAAAGTAAGAAGCAAAACCTCACCAGGGCTTTTATCGTTTTTTTCTTCAGTTCTTAGGAAAAGGCTATCATTTCTAAGGTATGATGTAGTTATTGTCTTTTCTGATCCTGAACATCTGACAAAAGATCTCTTTTCAAGAGAAAAGAAGACATTTCAGAGACAGGCCCAGCTCTTAGAATTGTGACAATTACTCAATTTCCCTCCCTTAATGAAGGACAACTTTTTAAAAACACAAAGCTGACCAGGCGCGGTGGCTCACATCTGTAATCCCAGCACTTTGGGAGGCTGAGGTGGGCGGATCACAAGGTCAGGAGTTCGAGACCAGACTGGCCAACATGGTGAAACCCCATCTCTACTAAAAATACAAAAAAAAAAAAAAAAAATTAGCCGGGTGTGGTGGCAGGCGCCTGTAATCCCAGCTACTCAGGAGGCTGAGGCAGGACAATCACTTGAAACCGGAAGGTGGAGGTTGCAGTGAGCCACGATTATGCCACTGCACTCCAGCCTGGGCAAAAGAGCGAAACTCCATCTCAAATAAACAAAAAACAAAAACAAACAAACAAACAAAAAGAACAAAGCTAGGGTTGGAAAAAGCCCTCAGAGGTCAGACTAATCAGCACCAATGAGGAATTTCCAGTCCTCTATCCCCACCCCTAAATACAGATACAGAGAAAGGCAATGAGAACCTGGACTGTCTTCTCCCTTGCATGGGATCAGAGCCAGGCAAGTTCTGGTGGGAGAGCTGACACTGGATTTCTACTCTGAGGTCTGGCAGGTTCTAGTATTTACAGACCCAAGTTCTAAACTGGGAATCAAGACAAAGTAGATGGAATCTGTAAATCTGTGCACCAGCAGTTGTAGGTTTTTAAGTGTGTCAAATTTCTTTATACATAAATCATCTTCCCACTTGTAACAGAAGTTCTATTTAAAAGTTGCTGACTTAGTCCTCAAAGCACTGCATTGTAGATACTGTTCTAGAAGCTTTCTGTTAACAGTGATGCAGTTGTTAATAGGCCAGTTCTGGACACACCATAGGACACACAGACACCTACACACCTAAAGAAGTTTCATCTGGGGTGTAAAAGGAGAAAGTCAGCAGAGTAAGGTTAGGTAAGACCCATGCCCTGAGTCCCCTCCCCAGCCACCAACATGGGATCCATCTGGCCCACAAGAGCAGGAAGAACAAGGGCAAACATGTCCCATACAACAATGGGATTCTGTAGGGCTGCTTCCCACCTCAGCCACACAGCAGGGCAGACTCACCAAGGACCGACTGGGTCTGACCACCAAAGTCTGCCCCAGCCAAAGCAGAACTACCAGATGAGCTCAGAATTAATATGCCCAAGGCCAATTCCCTCATAATGTTGCCTACAGAAGCCCCAGCAAGCACTGGCTAAGGTTCTGACTACTACCGTCTTCAACTGCCTTGAACACCCAGATAGAATTCACTCACGTGTGTGGGGGAAAGAAAGACAGATCAGACTGTTACTGTGTCTATGTAGAAAAAGGAAGACATAAGAAACTCTATTTTGATCTGTACTAAGAGAAATTCTTCTGCCTTGAGATGCTGTTAATCTGTAACCCTAGCCTCAACCCTGTGCTCGCAGAAACATGTGCTGTGTTGACTCAAGGTTTAATGGATTTAGGGCTGTACAGGATGTGCTTTGTTAAAAATGTGTTTGCAGGCAGTATGCTTGGTAAAAGTCATCACCATTCTCCAGTCTCAAGTACCCAGGGACACAATGCACTGCGGAAGGCTGCAGGGACCTCTGTCCAAGAAAGCCTGGGTATCATCCAAGGTTTCTCCCCACCGAGAGAGCCTGAGATACGGCCTCGTGGGAAGGGAAAGACCTGACTGTCCCCAAGCCCGATACCCGTGAAGGGTCTGTGCTGAGGATTAGTGAAAGAGGAAGGCCTCTTTGCAGTTGAGATAAGAGGAAGGCATCTGTCTCTTGCTCATCCCTGGGAATGGAATGTCCTGGTGTAAAACCCAATCATACATTCTATTTACTGAGATAGGAGAAAACCACCTTATGGCTGGAGGTGAGACATGCTGGCAGCAATACTGCTCTTTACTGCACTGAGATGTTTGTGTAAAGTCAAACATAAATCTGGCCTATGTGCACACCGAGGCACAGCACCTTTCCTTAAACTTATTTGTGACACAGAGTCCTTTGCTCACATGTTTTCCTGCTGACCCTCTCCCCACCATCACCCTAGAGTCCTGCCACACCCCCTCTCCGAGGTGGCAGACATAGTGATCAATAAACACTGAGGGAACTCAGAGACTAGTGCCGGTGCGGGTCCTCCGTATATTAAGCACCGGTCCCCTGGGCCCACTGTTCTTTCTCTATACTTTGTCCCTGTGTCTTATTTATTTTCTCAGCCTCTCGTCCCACCTGACGAGAAACACCCACAGGTGTGGAGGGGCTGGACCCCTTCAATGTGGAGAAAAATGGCCAAAGGCAGATGTGTGCCAGAAACCCCTACAGGGGCTAAACAGTCAAGATACACCAGCCGCTAACTAGAATAAGTTGTTAGGCCTCCTAACTATACTTCCCATAAACCTCAACTGCCCAGCACAGGTGCCTCAGGCACTGCCCATGGCCAAACTACACTTCCTAGGAAGCTCAGCAGCCCTGCTCAAAAGCCTCAGTTCCCAGAAAAGGCAAAGAGGGGCTAAACACCGGGTAGACTACACTCCACAAATTCAGCTGAGCTTGCTTCTCCCTCTCAGGGAACCTGGTGCCGATCGCTGGCAATTGCCTCCTTCTGGTCCCTCCCTGGGAGGATGAACGTCCTAGGGGCACTGGGTCCAGTGCGTAGACTGAGTTTCATCTGCCCCTTGTTCAGGTGGGGGCAACTCATCAGTAAATTACAGTTTTTGTAATCCACTTGATTCATATGGGACATTTATAGCAGCTATTCCTAACATCCTTTTCTGCTATCAGTGTGCCACTTCTGGGTCTCTACTGAGTTTTATTCATGTTATGGGGTTATACTTTCCTGCTTCTTTGCACACCTGGGTAAGTTTTGATTGGATGCCAGACACAGTCAATTACTGACTGACAGATTGCTATTTCTTCATTAGTCTCTGTCTGGAAAACTGCTAACTTACTTGGAAAGTATGGCCTTCTCATGGCTTGCAGGTATGCTTTGTGAGGAGGGTTTGAGGCAGTCTTTACTATAGAGCAAATCTGAAACACCCACAGAGGCAACACTCCTTACTTAAGGTCCACTGTGATTCTCCAAATGTTAGGAGGCATTTCCATTCCAGCTGGTGGAAATGCTGATTACTCCCAACCTTGTGTATAATCCAAGGATTTTTCTGTGTGTTCATTTCTTCCTGTTCTTCCTCCAGCCTAGGGGGGGTTTCCTCACATACATATGCTGATTATGAGTCAAAAGGCTTGTGGGAGAAACTCTATAGAACTCTCAATTCTTGAGTGCAGCTCTTCTCCAATAATCCAACTCATGAATTTGGGCCACCTTGAATTCCTCAAACCCTAAACTCTGTCTCAATTCAGAGAGATGACTGGGATCTGCTTGGGTTTCTCCTCTCAATCCTGCAGACTGGAAACTTTCTCCAGGCACTAAGCTGGGGCAATCATAAGGCTCATTTCATTGTTTCCTTTCTCTCATGGAAAGCTGTCCTGAGCCCTTTACTTCTCAATGTCTGATGAAGTTCATTCATATATTTTGTGCATCTTTTTTAGATATTTAAGGCAGGAGATTATATACATTACACATTTACTGTAAAAGAAAAAGGGACTGTTTGGGTTGGCTATGAAAAAGTCAATATCCAGGTGCATTATGTCATATGCATTCCGTACTCATAATAAAGTATGTTAGTTTTTTTTCCCCCTTTTTTAGAAACAGAGTCTTATTCTGTCACCCAGGCTGTAGTGCAGTGGCATGATCATAGCTCACTGCAGCCTAGAACTCCTGGACTCAAGCAATCATCTTGCCTCAGCCTCCCAAGTAGCTGGGACTATAGGCACACACCACCTTGTCCAGCTATTATTTATTTTTATTTTTTTGTAGAGATAGTCTCGCTATGTTGCCCAGGGTGGTCTCAAACTTCTGGGCCCAAGTGATCTTCCTGCCTTGGCCTCCCAAAGTGCTGAGATTACAGGTATGAGCCACTGTGCCTGGCCAGGTAGGTTAATTTATATAATTTCAGAATAGATACAAATTTATGTTTAGCAACATTTCAAGCATCATAAATCTCATGTTCTTTTTGGACATTTAGGAGTTATTTTCCAGTGCTGATGTGATTTTAACATTTCAAGAGCATCTATAATGCTCACATATAACAATCATAGCATCAGATTCTCTGATTATAGAATAAAATGTTAACATACTTGGATCCTAATAAGATAGGGAAATTATCCTGGCTTATCTGGGTTTTCACAGTGTAATCACAAGGGTCCTCAAACACGGAAGAGGGAGACAGAACACTCAAGTATTTGAGTGATGTAAGACTAATTGGCCATTGCTGGTTTTGAAAGGAGGCCCCAAACCACAGAATTTGGGCAGCTTCTAGAAGCTGGA
This sequence comes from Pongo pygmaeus, assembly GCF_028885625.2. Classification (NCBI taxonomy): domain Eukaryota; kingdom Metazoa; phylum Chordata; class Mammalia; order Primates; family Hominidae; genus Pongo; species Pongo pygmaeus. The sequence goes on from NC_072393.2 coordinate 58,026,474, forward strand.
AAGGCAAGGAAAGACGCTCCCCTAGGGCCTCCAAAAAGAAAAGCAGCCCTGTCAACAGCTTGATGTAGCCCCGTGAGATGCATTTGGACTTCAGACCTCCAGAACTGTAAAATAATGATTTTGTGTTGTTTTCAGCCATTAAATCTGTGTTAGTTTGGTGCAGCATTCATAAGACACTAACACAATTTTACTTCCATATTTGTTATATTCATAGGTTTTTGTTACATAATACCATTCCTGGGGTTCAAGATTTCATTAAACACGTCCCTCCAAGACTCTCAAGACATAAAAGTATGATACATGAGTTAATTTGCTGAGTTGCCATCATTTCTTACTTTCAAGAGTTTTTCTTTTCTGTAAATTCTCCCATATTTTACTAATAATGTTTTCCGTATCCATTGCCTCTACAGTTGTCTATGTTTCTTTGGCACAGGAGGCACAATTTAGCACTAAAAGCACCATCACAATCTTTCATAAATATTCCTGTAAGAATTCTTTTGATACCAATTGAGATATCATCTCCAGGTAAAGACTTCCTCATAACAGCTGCATTTCTACCCAACATGATTTCAATGGCGTTTAACAGGTTTGACTTCTCACAGAAATGTCCTCCACAACCACTGCCTCCACAGTGTTTCAGCCCTAAATGAGCTCTCTGGGATATAATGGCTGGAGGATTCCTACTAAAGATTTTCCCACCTGTCTGGTATCAGAAGATTTATTCTTATACAATATCTGTAAGATACAAGATATAATTTATTACTGATGGGACCACATTCACTTCATTCGTGAGGCTTATTCTCTGTTCAAATTCCTGATTAACTACAAAGGCTTGATTTCTTGGAAAAGGTTGTTCCACAATCACTACATTTCTGCCCACTAGGTGCTCACTCTTGTTTAATAATGGCGGGGTTCCTGAGGAAGGCATTTCTATAGGTACTGTGTTCATAGTCTTTTGCTCTTGTATGAGTTCACTCATGTATAAGGACGTATGACTCCTTGAGGAAGGTTTCTCCACCTTCAGTGAATTTATGGCTGTCTCTCTTATGTGAATTTTCTTATGTTTAATGAGGACTGACATGTGGGCAAAGGCTTTGCCACATTCGCTGCATGAATATGGTCTCTCTCCAGTATGAATACGCTGATGCTGGATGAGCTTCGACTTGCTTCTAAAGGCTTTTTCACACTCACTACATTCATAAGGTTTCTCTCCTGTATGAATTCTCTGATGTCTGGTCAGGTCTGACTTAAAACAGAAGGTTCTTCCACAATCACTGCATTTATAAGGCTTATCTCCTGTGTGAAGTCTCTGGTGTACAATGAGGTATGCCTTCTGAGAAAAGGCTTTCCCACACACACTGCACCCATAGAGTTTCTCTCCAGTATGGGATTGCTGATGTCTATTGAGCCGGCACTTCCGGCTGAAGGCTTTTCCGCATTCGCTGCATCTGTAGGGTTTCTCTCCTGTATGGGTTCTCTGATGGACCATGAGCTGTGACTTTCTGGAGAAGGCTTTTCCACATTCACTACATTCATGGGGCTTCTCTCCTGTGTGAGTTCTCTGATGCTCAGTGAGCTGAATCTTCCTCATGAATGTTTTCCCACATTCACCACATCCATGGGGTTTCTCTCCTCTTTCAGTTCTCTGATGTTGAATAAGCTGTGCTTTCCTGGAGAAGGCTCTCCCGCACACACTGCATTCATGTGGTTTCTCTCCTGCACAAATTTTTTGTAGGTCACTGAGCTGTGATTTAGGGCTGCTGGGTTTAACACATCTATGGTATTTAACTCGAGTAAGAGTTTTGTCATGCTTGATATGGAGGCATGATTTCCCATATCCACCAAATGCATCAGAAACTTTTCCTGCATATCTTCTATTCTGGATAACAAAACCTAAATGAGATTTCAAACTTTTACAATGTGAGCCAAACTTATTGTGTCTTTATATTAAAGGAACAATGCTTTTACATAAGCCAAACTTATTTCCAAGGGCATAACTTTGTTGACATCTTTCGAAATGTTTAAGCTCATTTTGGTTTTCTGGGTACCACTGCATATGGTCAACCCCCCAAATTTCTTCTAGGAAAAAGAACAATATGAACATCCATGATAATTTTTTGTGGAGGTGGCAGAAGGTGCAAAAATGCCATGGTTTTGGCTGGCTTTTATAAGATCTCAGTCTCAGAGTAATGTACCTCACACTCTGTGAAAAAGGATGATATTATAAAACAGCAAAAGGAAAATACAGCAACTTTAGCAACAACAATGGATACTCTATAATGAATCAATACAACTTGAGCTGCCTCCCAAATTGGACCTTGCAAATAGAGACAGAATAGAAACAGAAACACATTGCAACTGGAATAAATCAAAAATAGATGGAGGGGATGGATGTATCCACCCAACAAACACTGAATAGACTGGTATTTGGGATACTACAGTGACTAATAATTATTCTCTCTCTCCATGAACCTGTCATTCAGGTAAAGACAGAGAATCAACAGGTATGCAAAGAAGTAAGAAAATTACAGAATGTGAGGAACAGTACAAAGGAAGTGGCTCACATCATACGGTAAGAAAGAGCAACGTTATGCAAAGAACAAAATAAAGAACATTCCAAGAAAAGGGAACAGCCAGTGTGAAAACCCAGAGGAAAAAACTTAGGTGTGATAAAAAAAAAAATGTAAGAGAAGCTGGTTTACCTGGAATATCCTGAGCTTGAGTGAAGTAGAAATACAAAAGTTTGGCAAGGCTGGCAGGATTAAAAACATGAAGATTTTGGAGGAAGACTTTGTTAGAAACTGGAATTTATGCTAAGAACAATGGCAGTAAGCCACCAAACATTTTTTGCCAAGAAAACATGTTCTGAATTGACAGTTCCAAAACATGACTGTTCTATGGAGAATGAATTGAAAAGATGAAATTATAGAAGGGAATATGCTGGAGGTTATGGCAGAATTCAGATGGCTTGATCAGGAATAATTACAATGGAGATGGAGAAATGTGAAAAAACAAGAACATAAGTATGGAGGAGGAAAAGATAGGATTCACTCTTAGAACACATGTTGCCAGTAGAAAAGCAAAGAATTGAGGATAACTGTTCAGTATGTGGCTTAAACACCTATGTAGGTGCTGGTGCCATTTAATAAAATGAGGGTAAAAGAAGCCTCATACCAACCAGTAAAACACACACACAAAACAATATATGACCATTACTAAGTTAGTGCAGCATAGACACAAAGAAGATAAAAGTCAGAAAAGAGGGTGGCCAGGCGCAATGGCTCACGTCTGTAGTCCCAGCACTTTGGGAGGCCGAGGTGGGTGGGAGGAGCTCAAGACCAGTCTGCACAACATGGTGAAACCCTGTCTCTACTAAAAATACAAAAAAAAAGATTAGCCAGGCGTGGCAGCGGGTGCCTGTAATCTCACCTACTTGAGAGGCTGAGGCAGGAGAATCCCTTGAACCTTGGAGGCAGAGGTTGCAGTGAGCCGCGATTGGGCCACTACACTCCAACCTGGGCAACAAAAGCAAAACTCTGTCACAGAAAAAAAAAAAGGGAGCTCCAAATGTGCCCTGGAATAGTCAAAAACTAGTTCTTGGAAGTAAAACAAGAGCCGACAGTGAAAGAGGGCAGTATCTGGATGTAAAAATGCAACATGATCAAATGCACAGATGTCAGTCCTCATGGTATTTGACATTATCTGTAGCATTCAATAAAATATATGCCTTCCTCCTCCTTGGAATAATTTTGTCACTTATTTCATGGACATCTTCTGACTCTCCCACCACAACCCTGATACTTTTTCTACGTGGCTGGGTTCTCCTCTTTTGAATCTCTGAATATATGTGGACCTCTTCTTTCTTCAAGCAACACTCACTCCTCATGTCTTCTCACCAAGTTCCAGTGCCTTGACGGCCCCTGCCCAGAGGTGAATGAAGCCATCACATCAAATGGAACTCACAGAAAAACAGAAGTCAGTCAAACGTGCAGCAATGGAGGCAATGAGAACCTCTATTACCATGGCCTACTGTGAGGTGGGACTTCAGAGTGGAGTGTTCAAAACAATAAAAATTAACAGGAGCAGCTGAGACATTCAGACATAGAACAGAGTAAACCGAGAAGACTCAAGGCAACTCCAAGGTGACCAGGCACCGGATTGGTGAGCAATACAGCAGAACCTAAATATAATGCACAGGAAGGGAAAGGATTTTCCAAGAGGAAAGAGAATCACAGTTTCTAACCCTGAAGCTGAGGGAAGAAGAATTTCACAGAATACTCGTCCTGGGTGCTGGCAAAATAAAGAATAAGAAGGCAGGTGAGATTACAGAAAAGGAGATATCTGCATGAAGCTATTTGTCAGGAGACAGAGCTGAAATCTTTAGTATATATGAGTATACTACATGATGGTAGAAACATCTGGGAGAAAGGAGGATTCTGGTTTCACATACTGGAAGAAGGAAATATTTGGAGAGCTGTCCTGGCGGCTGGCGACACACAGCGGGTTAAGAGTGCAGATGAGACATTAGTAGCAGACATGTTAATTTGCGAGTCTCCAGCAGGGGACAGAGAGCTCAGGCCCTGAGAGTGAATTAAACTTCTACCAGGAGAATCAGCAGAAGATAAAAAAAAAAAAAAACAGAAGCTGGAAAGGCAGGGAGCAGTGGGTGAGTAAGTCGACAGAGATGCCCCAAGAGACAAAGTGTGGGGGCTTTGACGTGAGCTAAGGTGAGGTGATTTTCAGTAAAGGAAATCGGGCCTTTCCAGAGGGGCCGGGATACGCTTTTAAGCAACAGAAGTGCTAAAAGTAACACAATCCAGCCAGGCGCAGTGGCTCACGCCTGAAATCCCAGCACTTTGGGAGGCCAAGGTGGGTGGTTCATGAGGTCAGGAGTTCGAGACCAGCCTGGCCAATGTAGTAAAAACCTGTCTCTACAAAAAATACAAAAAATTAGCCGGGCCTGGTGGCCAGCGCCTGTAATCCCAGCTACTCGGGAGGCTGAGGCAGGAGAATCACTTAAACCTGGGAGGTGGAGGTTGCAGTGAGCCAAGATCACGTCACTGCACTCCAGCCCAGCCACAGTGCAAGACTCCGTCTCAAAAACAAAACAAAAAAAAAGGCAACGCAATCCAGATGGGTTACGAGGGGAATTTCAAAGCAAGTAAGGAAGGGGCAAAAGTCAGGAGCAGGCTGGGAAGAATGGAACCAGGTAAGAATTCAAGGTCTTCGATGACATGGACTGAAATCAGATCCAGAAAATAGAAGAAAGGAAGACATTATCCTTTGAGAGCCAGCTCTATTAGGGATGGACACAGATGCAGAAAGGTTGATTAGGTTTCTGGGCCACTACCTACTGTAAAGTCCTCTGAAGAACACTTTAAAAGCATCAACCCTTCTCCGACCAGCTGGGATTTTCATGCCATTTCTCCCCATTTTCTTAGTTTTCACTCACTTACCTGGACAGATTTGACTGTGGGCTGCTCCTTCTACTATCCATGGGGGTTCTCCTTGCTCCAACTTGAAGAGCGAATCTGGCTTGGTGCCTTGATACCCTGTAAATGGGAGATCACTGAACACTTGGCATGTGTCCTTGGGGAATGGATGAAGATGGAGAGGGTTATGTCTCAGGAACCACAGCATTTGCAATCTGATAAAGCAAAACTCTTTCATTCAGGAAAAGAGCACAACCACTTTGTGCCGGGGAGGAAAATAAAAGTCTGCGACACACCCATACCCATTAGGATGGCTACTATCAAACAAATAAACAGACAAACAAAAACACAAAATAACAATTGTTGGCAAAGATGTGGAGAAACTGGGACCCTGTGTACTCTTGGTGGGAATGTAAAATAGTACTGATATTGTGGAAAACTGTTCCTCAAAAAATCAACAATGGAATGACTGTATCACCCAGCAATTCCACTTCTGGGTATATACCCCAAAGAACGGAAAGCAGGGTCTCAAAGAGATATTTGTACACCCATATTCATAGCAACATGATTCACAAGCACTAAAACATGGAAGCAACCCAGTATTCCTTAACAGATAAGTGGATAAGCAAAAGGTGGTATACACACACAAAAGAATATTATTCAGCCTTAAAAAGGAAATTCTGGCACATGCTACAACATGGATAAACCTTGAGAACATCATACTAAGTGAAATAAGCCAGGCACAAAAAGACAGACACTATATAATTCCACTTATATGAGGTACTTAGAGAAGTCAAAATCCTAAAGACAGAAAGTGAATGGTGGTCGCCAGGGGATGGGGAGAAGTTGGGGAATGGGTAGTTGTTGTTTTGTGGGTACAGAGTTTCAGTTTTAGAAGACAGAAGGTAGTGCTGGTGGGTGCATAACACTATGAGCACTATGAGTGCATTTAACCCACTGAACTGCACGCTTATGGTTAAGACGGTAAATTTTATGTTATATATTTTACCACCGCAACAAAAAATCTATAACATACAATGCTTTAGACTAAACCATTAAATATTTACAGGACCATACAGTGGTCACCAAATAAGAAAGAAAAGGTAAGTGACTGCAATGCTGTCCTTACCTACTGATACTAGGTTGCTGTAGTTCTCCAACATTACTTCCTTATACAAGACCTTCTGAGACTGGTCCAAAAACTGCCACTCCTCCCTGGTGAAGCCCACAGCCACATCTTCGAATGACAATGACCCCTATAATAACAATTCCAATGCAATCTGAGGTGGATAACAATAGATGATGCGGAAAAGAGGGACGGGGACATGTCTTGATCCTTTTCTCCATGACAACTTATGCACACCATGACTATTTCACATACCAAAGGACCATGGAATTCCACCAACTCTTCCTACCCTAAAAAAGCACTAAGGCAGTACTCACATAGATATGAAACAACGTGTAATAAGAATGTTCATTATTCCTTTGTTTCTCATAATGAAAAACTTACCAATAATCTAAATGTCTATCAAAAGCAGACAGGGTTAAATTACAGCACCTCCATGCTATAATATACTACAAAAATGTTAAAATCAATGAGGTAGATGTATACATATCCACATGATTATCAATGATCTCCAAGGCAGTCTCTTAAATGCAAAAAATTAAGCTCCTAAATAATATATAATCTAAGACATATTTTAAAAATGTAATAATATGGCTGGGCATGGTAGCTCACACCTGTAATCCCAGCACTTTAGGAGGCTGAGGTGGGCAGATCACAAAGTCAGGAGATTAAGACTATCCTGGCTAACACAGTGAAACTCCATCTCCACTAAAAATACAAAAATTAGCTGGGCATGGTGGTGGGCACCTGCAGTCCCAGCTACTAGAGAGGCTAAGGCAGGAGAATGGCATGAACCTGGGAGGCGGAGCTTGCAGTGAGCCAAAATTGCGCCACTGCACTCCAGCCTGGGCGACAGAGCGAGACTCTGTCTCAAAAGGAAAAAAAAAAAAGTAATAATATGGCTGGGTGTGGTGGCTCACGCCTACAATCCCAGCACTTTGGGAGGCTGAGGCAAGGGGGCTCATGAGGTCAGGAGTTCAAGACCAGCCTGGCCAACATGGTGAAACCCCCATCTCTACTAAAAATACAAAAATTAGCAGGGTGTGGTGGCATGCACCTGTAATCCCAGTTACTCAGGAGGCTGAGGCAGGAGAATTGCTTGAGCCCAGGAGGCGGAGGTTGCAGTGAGCCAAGATTGCGCCATTGCACTCCAGCTCTGGGCGACACAGCAAGACTCCATCTTGGGGAAAAAAAAAAAAGTAATAATATTTACAATTACATATGTATAAGTATACACATGTATGCATACAGAAATGTACATAAATATAAATATATTCTACCAGATGTCAATCACAGGGAGGAACTAGTTAGAGACCCAAACTACGAACACTTATTTATTATCCTTTGGGTTGAAGTTTGGGCAGAAAAAGGGTGAAAGGAGATACTCTCTTTTGATACAAATGCTTCTGTTTCCTTGAATCTCTTGCGTGCAAATGTAGCCATGTATCATTTCAGTAATTCAACATAGAAAAAGCAAAACAAGCAGAACGGGTGCTTTGTTTTTTGAACCTGGAGTTAACAAGGTAAGAAAGAAGCATTGTCAGTATCTGCATTCCAAGCTGTTACCAAAGACTGGAGCTGTTAGTTGTCTCCTGCTGTATCAATAACAAAAATCTGGATGAGAGAATTCTTCTTCATGGAGGATCATTCAAAGGTCAAGCAGCCCATTCATTCTATTGGATACTCCAGGCTTTATTACTGGGCAAAGTCAGATGACCAGAAGCCTCTATTTTCAAGGCACACTATTTTCGAAGAATTTTGTCCAATCCAGTTTTCCTTTGGCATTACTCCTTAGCTTACCCCACTAAACAACAGGAAAAAGCCAAAGAAAACATCCCATGCCTTTATTACAAGGCTGACTTTGAGGATACTGTCAACCACAAAAGCTCTCTGAAGGAAAGAAGTTTCTCAAGATCTAACAGCAATGACACATTTACCTCCCCTGAAGAACTGCCTTGCTCTCTCCTCACAGACATTACAATCGTGGCATTTTTCATGTATTTCCTGTTATTTCAGCTGCCAAAAAAAAGGAGACACAGTTTAAAGCAGAGAAAACCCACAGGGTCTTAACAGTCACTTAGCTATGTTCCGACATTAAGAACTTTCACAAACCCCCTGATCTATATATCTCGTTTCTTAATTTGCCAAGATTTTAAGATTCCAACTTAAACTTATTTTCCGACAGATCCTGATTTTTATCAGCATACACTATCTCATTTAACCAGACAGTCTTTTACAAGCTTCCACAGACCCATTGGGAAACAAAGGACAAAATAGGTAAAACAAACCTCACCTGGGCCTTGGCCATTTCCTTCAACAATTAGGGCTAGCAACTCTAGGATGTTCTCTCTCTTCTGTCTATTCTGGGCCTTCCCAGAAGTTGTGGTCAGGTATCATCTCAGGTCAAGCTACCACTGGAAACGATGATCTTCCCCAGCCTGGAAGCTCTTTCTTCCATTACTGAAAATGTCTTGTTCCTATAGGCTAGAACCTGTGGATTCAAGACCAAATTCAATGATAAGAAGACATGCTCCTAGGATCACAAGTCTCCAGTTGCCATCTGGACTCACATTAACATCAGGTTCCAATATTTCATCTGTCTCCTTAACACCCTGGAAGCCATTACATCATGGGGCAGTGATCCAGAGGAAGATATGGAATGGGCAAGAGGAATGCCTTTTTTTTTGGTTATGTCAGAAATAGAGTGGATGTGAAACAGGAGAAAATAAACAAAAACCACCTTATGGTCTTGTCCACTGCCAAGTTCTCACATATATCAGTTTTAGGTAAGACAATGAAGGAAGTGGTAAAGCCAGGCATGGTGGCATGTGCCCTAGAGTTCCAGCTATTGTAGAGGCTGAGATGGGTGGATCTCACCTGAGCTCCAGAGCTCAAGACCAGCCTGGACACGTGGCAAGATTCTGTCTCTAAAAATAAAAACATAAAAGAAGTGGTGGCTCAGGAAACTGACTTAAAATCATCACCGGTAGCCACATGCTCCTAAATTTTTTGTTTATTGCACTGTCTTACTAATAATACAAACCATAAGCACTGTCTTACCAAACCCTCAATACTACTTTATAAGGTACTCATTATTATTTCCATCTTAAACATGAGTAAGCTGAGGCTTGCTGAGACTAAGTGTGTTGTGCAGGTTAACATTCTTCCTAATTAGCAGCATGGGAACTTGAATCTACATCTGGCTCTCTCCCTTGTGACACTTCCCTCCTACAACAGCCTCACAGTGCAAATTTGTTCTCTTCCCTACCCACTTTTAGAACTTTACTTCCCAGCGCTTTACACTGTGGGGTGGCCACATAGTCACAGCTACACAAACAAGAGCCTGTGATCTCCTAATGCAATATTCAGTGTGCATGCTCAGCCTGCTCCTTCCACACAGGCAGGAAAGCAAAGGCGGTCGGTCCCATCTTTGCCCCAGAAGCAGCAGTTCAGAGATCAGTCTCCCCAAGAGCCACTCTAGAAACTCACACTCTGAGAACACCCACACTGTGAGACCAACTTGAATTTTGCTGTCACCCCAGCAAGTCATTCTCAAGACTCTCTAGCAAGCCTGTATCCTTTACACCCAGAGAGCTCATCTCCAAGCCATTTTCTGATCCACTGGTAAACACACTGGTCAAGATGCAAACCTCCTCTACCTTCAATCCTGAGACCGCTTCATCCCAGCCCCAGCCCTTCAGTCTAGCCTCCCTACAGGGCCAGTCCAAAAACAGTGGTACCCAACCCAAATGCAGAAATCCATATGGATGGCTAAGAGGTAGAAAAGGCAGTTATGCATGAATGGGTTGGAGCTGAGATCTCCAGGGTTGAAAAATCAAGGATCCAACCATTTCCCAGAAGCTCATGGCAGACTTTCCCTCATACGTAATACATCAGAATTGCACCAAATACTCACGCGGAGAACATGGCAATGTAACCGAGAATGGCAATGATACCACCCTGATTGGTAAGAATAATCTGGATTTCCTACTGAACTGAGGTTCAGGTCAAATGTCCAGAGGACAGTTACCTAAATTAAAGAGGAATTTTCTTAACAAAGGGGGCTTGGATGTCAGATTGGCAGCCAACAGTATCCAATAAAAAAAAAAACTAGGGTCTGCTGTGTTGGCTCAGGCCTGTAATTGCAGCAATTCTGGAGGTGAAGGCAGGAGAATTCCTTGAGGCCAGGAGTTCGAGACTAGCCTGGGCAACATACCAAGACCTTGTCTCTACAAAAAAATTTAAAAATTAGGCAGGCATGGTGATGCATGCATGTAGTCCCAGGTACTTAGGACAGTGAGGCAGGAGGATCACTTGAGCCCAGGAGTTCCAGGCTGAATTGAGTTTATGATCGCATCACTGCACTCCAACCTGGGAAACACAGCAAGATCCTGTCTCAAAAAAAAAAAAAAATTAAGGCAAAAACAAAGCCTTCCACTTCAAATAAAAGTTAGGATGCTTCCAAACCATTACAAGCCCTCAGCCTTATCTGCTTTTGGGAGGAATGAAGCAGGGAGGAAGGAAACAGGTAACCTCTCCCACATGATGGCCTACCTTTGGATTTGGCTGACTGCTGTATCAGGGTATCATTTTGTGTGGGCTTTTAAAAATTTTTTTTTTTTTTTTTTTTTGAGAAGGAGTCTCAATCTGTCGCCAGGCTGGAGTGCAGTAGCGCCATCTCAGCTCACTGCAACCTCCGTCTCCCGGGTTCAAGCAATTCTCTGCCTCAGCCTCCTGAGTAGCTGGGATTACAGGTGCCCACACCACGCCTGGCTAATTTTTGTATTTTTAGTAAAGATGAGGTTTCACCAACCTTGGCCAGGCTGGTCTTGAACTCCTGACCTCGTGATCCACCTGCCTCAACCTCCCAAGTGCTGGGATTACAGGTGTGAGCTACTGCGCCTGGCCAAAATTTTTTTTTTTTTATAGAGACAGGGTCTCGCTATGTTGGCCAGGTTGGTCTTGAACTCCTGGCCTCAAGCAATCCTCCCACCTCAGCCTCCCAAAGTGCTAGGATTACAGGCATGAGCAACTGCTCCCAGCCTCATGGTATAGTTTAACTTGTTGTTCTCTACCTACCCAACTCCCAATTTTTCCTTTTAATTAAGTGAGTAGTTCATCTTAGAGGTTTGATTAGTCCCATGTTCAATTTTTTTAGATAAGAATCCTTCATGGATGGTGCTGTGTACTTCCTACTGCAACATATGAAGAGGCATGAGGGAAAAAAAACAAAGAAAAAAAAAGAAAAGGGAGCTGTTATAGAATTAAAGAGATCTAAGAGATACAACAAGCAAATCGAATGCACCCACATCATTTGGATCATGATTCAAACAATCCAATGTTAAAAGACAATGACGAGATGATCAGAAAAAAACTGAGTGTGGACTAGCTATTCAATGAACTAAAGAAATAGGCCGGGCACAGTGGCTCACGCCTGTAACCCCAGCACTTTGGGAGGCCAACATGGGCAGATCACTTGAGGTCAAGAGTTCAAGACCAGCCTGGCCAACAGGAAGAAATCCCATCTCTACAAAAAAATACAAAAATTAGCCTGGTGTGGTGGCAGATGCCTGTAAGCCCAGCTACTCGGGAGGCTGAGGCAGGAGAACTGCTTCAACCTGGGAAGTGGGAATTGCAGTGAGCCAAGATCATGCCACTGCAGTCCAGCCTCGGTGACAGAGCGAGAGTCTGCCTGCCCAAAAAGATAAGGAAATAAATTATTATTAACTTGGATACACTGAAAATGGTCTAGGATGGGTGAAGTGGCTCACATCTGTAATCCTAGCACTTTGGGAAGCCAAGGCAGAAGGACTGCTTGAGCCCAGGAGTTCAAGACCAGCCTGGGCAACATAGCAAGATCCTGTCTGTAAAAGAAAAAACAAAAAGGAAATGGTCTAGTGGTTATAAATTTTTTTAATGACCTTACTGGTTAGAGATTCATACTGGGATACTTACAAGTTTCAAGGCATGAAGCCTTGGATTTGCTATGAAAGTCTCCAAACTAAAACAAAAGTGGAGGCACAAATAAATATGACTGATATGACAGATGAATATGAATTGATAACTGTTGAAGCTAAGTTATGGGTAAATATTATACTCTCAATTTCCATGAAAAAAAGTTAAAAAGAATCATCAGAGCCTGATGAGTTCTATCTAATCTTTACAGTACAGAGATGACTCCAATATTATGTAACATTCATAAATCACAGAAAAAAGTGAAGCCTCTCTAACAATTATATAAAACCAGCATTTCCAAACACGAATCAACAGAATAGAAAAAAAAAAGAATTATAGAGATAGGTGCTTTTCCATTGATTTTCATCCTTCCTTCTTTTCTAATACTTGCATTCAAGGTTATAAATTTCCTCCACTGACTGCTTAGGTTAAATTCAACAAGGGTTTACATGTAGAATTCTTATTAAAATGCAATTGAAAATATTTCCACTGTGATTTTTTGAACTCAGATTATTTAGAAGTGTATGGCATAATTGCCAATCATTCTGACAAGAAAACAGCATGTTCTGAATTGATAGTTCGAAAAACTCACATGACTATTCTATGGCGAATAAATCATTCTGATATTGATTTATAGCTTAATGCCACTACAGTTAGAGAAAATATTCCGTATGGTTTTAATCCTTTGAAATTTATTTAGACTAGCCTGATGGCCAAGCATATGGTGATTTTTTATAAATGTCCTATGTGCATCTGAGGAAAATTATTGAGTGTAGTGTTTTATATTGGTCAAGTTTGTTAATTATGTATGTCATTCTAACCTTTCAGGGGTTGGGACTATTGTGGGTTAGCTGCCTGTTTTTGTAAATAATGTTTTATCAGAACACAGCCACACCCATTTGTTTATACATTCTGTATAGCTACTTTCATTCTATAATTGTAGAACCTAGTAGATGCAGACAAGACCGTTTAGCCGGCAGAGACTAAAATATTTGTCATCTGTCTGCACCTTTACAGAAAGTTTGCCAGCAATGGTTAATCTATACCCTTTTAGCTTTTTGTCTGCCTGTTCTCTCAGTTACCGAGAGAAGTATGTTAAGAATTTCCCATTACGATTAGGCATTTGCGGTTTCTCCTTGTGTCTAGCATACTCCATTCCTCTATACTTAACACACTAAGTATATGCTCAATTGAACTTTTTTCTTTTTTTTTTTTTTTTTGAGACGGAGTTTCACTCTTGTTGCCTAGGCTAGAGTACAATGGCATGATCCCAGCTCACTGCAACTTCTATCTCCTGGGTTCAAGTGATTCTCCTGCCTCATCCTCCTGAGTAGTTGGGATTACAGACACCCGCTACCACGCCTGGCTAATTTTTGTATTTAGTAGAGACGGGGTTTCATCATGTTGGCCAGACTGGTCTTGAACTCCTGATCTCAGGTGATCTACCCGCCTCAGCCTCCCAAAGTGCTGGGATTACAGGCATAAGCTCTCACGCCCAGCCCTCAATAGAACTTTTATGCACCAAAAGACATGTAGAAAAACGTTCATATCAACAATTCTCATAACTCCCATAAGCCATAACAATGTCTCTTGATAGTGGAATGGATAATATGGGGTATAATCATCAATGGAATACTACACAGCAATGAAAAAGAAATGAGCTACTACTATATGCAGCAACTTAGATGAATTTCACAACAAAAATATTAAGCAAAAGAAGCCAGCCACAAAACAATGTGTACCTTAGGATTTCATTTATATAAAGGTGACAACCAAGCACATCTATGATGTTTTTAGGATAATAATTACCTTTGGAGAGGAGAGAGAAGATGAGGGCTTCTGGGATGCTGCATTATTCTATTTTTTTAACCTGGTGATTTTCAAGTATAATCACTTGAAAAAAAACTTAAGAGACCAATTTCTCTTATAAATGTATAGGCAAAAAAATTTTTGAATTTGCTACTATGAAAAATTTCAAGCAAAAGAACAGTATACTCAAATTCCACATATTCATCATGTGACTTCAAGAATGATGAACTCACATCTAATTTTGTTTTATCTATACCACCATTCAGTCCCTCTCCAGCAATGGATTATGGATTATTCTGAAGCTAATCCAAGATATCTTTTCATTTTTTGATGCAAAAACATTAAATAAAATTTTATCAAATAAAATCCAGTCTCATATTAAAAGAACAAACCATTATTGACAAGTATGGTTTTTTCCCTCGGGAATATATGAAATTGGGAAATAGAGCAACATAAATCAAAGAAAATTTTAAAGAGAAAAAAAAAATGAAAATAATTGTAAAGGTCAAAAGCCCTTAGGAAAGAGAAATAAAAACTTGATAAATCACAGTAATTATTTATTCAGACCATACTACGTACCTAGTACTACACTTTGAACATACTTAAAGAACATTTGCTCACTTAATCTTCATAATGATTCCATGAAAAAGAAACTATGACAGCTTTTTTCCCACAAATAAGGAAACTGACTAAGGAATTAACGTACCCAAGTCAGAGGCAGAGGCACGTACTTCTTACTCCACAGTCCATACACTTGCCACCTGGCTAAAATTATTTGCAGATGACAAAATGCTCAACTAGAAAAAAGAAAGACATCAATTTATAAGTTATGTGTAATGACATGAGTAGAATGAAGTGACAGAATAAACATATATATTTTTAACTTCTGTTCTTGTCCACTAAGTAAAATTGGAACAAAAAAAGGAAAGGGGGAGGGGTCTTATGCGAAAAAAAAGTCACGATTTACAACAAAAAGTATTAACTATGTAGAAATAAGCATAACCAGAAATGTCCAAGATACGTATGGAAAAACACTACAGCCAAAGAAATAAAAATATTAGGTTAATAGAAATCCATCACATGTTCCTGAAAGTGTTGTATCTAGATCTACATCAATTCTACCCAAATTAAAGCAACCACTTGAGGAAACTGCAGCAATTTAAAACTCTCAAAGAGCATGTAATATGGGAATACGAAGTTGACAAGATGTTATTAAATACGAATAAAATTAGACCAATACCTAGACACCTGATCCCAACATTAAACATGAAATACACTAAACCAGAGTTATTTTTTGGAGGAGTATTTAAAATGAAGGGGATGTTATTACTTGGGTCGCAATGAACCTGAAAACAAATTTGCTACAGAATATACAGCAGCAGAGAAGCAAGGGGACCAGCAGACCCCTTTTTAAGTACGCATGTGATAAGCAATGAACACGAACTGCCCAGAGCTGTCTCCAACACCGACACGATTCGCTTCCCCACCACGACGCCCTAGCGCTACTGTGCAACGAAGACCTCCCAAGCGCTGGTTCCAATGCGGAGATCATGGGCTCCCAGACTCTGGGAATCCCAACACGACTGCGAAACGAACTCCGAGCGAGGACTCCCCCAGAGCTCCCCGCAACACGGACCCCACGCGCTAGCGAACAACAGAAAAAAAAACTCAGCGCGCTCTCCCTGCCCCTGAAACATTCCCAGAAGCCCAGGGAGACCAGACCGATAACGTCTGTCTCCACTGCTGGAGGCAAGTCACGGACCCTAAGTCTCTAAACACTCGCCTCTGCCCGCCGCCCCGCGAACCCCACACACTGCAGACGCGACACTGGCAAGTTTCGGGGATGGCGGCCGGCGAGGGCCGTACGGAGTCTTTCCAGAGACGCGGAATACGGCACCGGCCGTCCCTTTATGATGCAATATGTCTGCGCCCAGGGGACGCTTGCTGGGAGCAGCCATTTTCAACCCTACTGCCGTAGAGCAGGCGGAGTCCCTCTTTTCGCGCCTAAAGACAGGTAGGCTCTGACGATGAAAAGCAATTGAAAACGACCGATTTCACACTTTTTCCAGTCCACGTGAACTGCTGCTAGATCTTGGCTTTGCAACATTAGCCAGGGGCGCTACATAAACTGCTTAGTTTCTCAAAGGCTCAAGCCTGCCCTGATCTGTCTACAGGCTGGGTAGAGATGGTCACAGACTTTGATCCTAAGAAGAATGGAAAGAAACCATGTGGGCGCGGCAATCTTAGAGGAATTTCAAGAGGGAGGGACCTGAGCAACAATCGGAGGGGTTATTATCCTGAGGATGCTTCTGGCTGGAGAAAGCAGCCTTTGAGAACTGCCTAAGAAGCATCTTTACATCTACATCAGATGTAGCCTCACAGGAAGGAGTCAGTCACAGAAAGGGTAAAACAACCGCGTGTTAAAGCTTTGGTTATAATTGGTGTGGAGAATGGAGAACGCAGTTGATCAGCGGCTGACAAAGTGGGGAACCAACACTAAAACAGGGCTCTCCCACCCTGGAAAAGCCAAAGGCAGAACAAGCCTTTACATCCAGGAAGGTGGGAGCTACCTGAAATCAAAACTCTGAAGGGGAGATGATTCTGTTCAATACTGAGGCTCAGCTGATCAATTAACTGATGAATTCTAGCAACAAACCTGCTCCCTATAATTTTACAACCAGCCTCAGAGAACCTTTAAAGGGATTGATCATTCATTCATTTATCCAATGAATGTTTATAAAATGCCTAATATGTGTCAAATACTGTTGTGCGTGCTGGGAATACAAAAGTTGGAAATTCAGGCACAAAGACTCTCATTCATGGAGATTACATTCTACTGGCAATTTCAGTGTGTGAGCTAAATTGAGTGGTGCTAACTGTTGACTTGGCTGGTTGACTGAAACTTGGATTCAAAATTTGCCTACACTAAATGAAGTTTAAATGCCAGAAACCTCCTCATATATTATAAAGTATCCAAAGATAAATGGAGTTAGGAATGCTAGGATGGATTTATCATGTAAAATCAAGATTACCCATACCTCAAATATGTATTCCAGTAGCATCTAGAAGACAGTCTCTTCACTGACACTGATCTGGTCACAGGAAATAGAGATATACTACTGTAAGATTATTTTATTGTACATTAAGTGATATAATGTCCTTGAAGTTAGAATGATAAGTTCATGATTTTCTTTCAGTCAGTTCAGGCTACTAGAAAAAATACCATAGACTGACTGAGTGCCTTAACAAACATTCATTTCTCACGTTCCAGAGGCTGAGGAGTCTCTAGAACTGGACTCTAAAACACAAGGTGTTGGCAGGTCTACTGTCCAGTGAGAGTCCATTTCTTGGTTTATGCATGGTCATCTCATTCTGTCTTCACATGGCAAACAACAGAGAAAGAGAAAACAAACTCTCTTCTGTGTTGTCTCATAAGACACATAATCTCAACATGAGGGTTCCACTTTCAAGATGTAATTACCTTCCAAAGGTCCCACTTCCTAATGCCATCCCTTAGGGATTAGGACTTCAACATGTAAATTTGGAGAGGACATAAGTATGCAATCCCTCACAATGATGTATGCTATAAAATCTAAAGGAATCAAATGACAAGGATTTACAGTTAATAAGCCAACAAAGGAGACAATATGTAATAATAAACACACTCAGCTACTCTAAGGGAAAGCAGAAAAAGAAGAAAAGGAGAACAAAGAAGACATAGAATAAACAACAAATAGTTTAAGTTAGTAATTTAAATCTAAACACATCAATACATTAAAAGTAAATGATCTAAATACCCCAGTAAAAAGACAGAGATTGTTAACTGGATAAAAAAGGAAGACCCAACTATATGTTGCCCACTAAACACCCACTTTAAATATGAAAGCACAAATAGGTTAAAAGTAAAACCATGATAAAGATATGAAAGATATAAAAGAGAAAAACCCATGTCAAATTATTAGAGGTTAAAAATTACAATTTCTGAGAGAAAACATACTTTGGATGGGATTAATGACAGATTAAACACTGTGGAAAAAAGATTAGTGAACTGAAAGACATAGCTATGAGAACTATAAAAAATGAAATAATGAAGGGTAAAATAAAAAGCATGAACATCATTTTCATGTACATATGTGTATACACAAAAAGATTTGTGAACTTGAACAGGGCAAGAGATACAATCTAAACTACAAAGAGAACAAAAGCTAACCCCTACCTTGGCCCCCAGAGTAAGAGATATCATTGTGAGGAACACCAAGTGGAAACCTCTAAAACTGCCCCCCTCCCCAGCCAAACTCTATGATCAAGATAGTAAATGAAAAACAATAATGTGGGAGGGGTAGTGAGGTTTATAAGATATAAAAAGTAAAATATATTTCATATCTTGTAAACCCTACTATACATATTAGTGCAGGGAGCTGAAGGCCCATGGGATGTGACCAACTCAGCATTCCGCTGGAGGCTATATGATCAAACAGCAAACTGTTTATCATGAATGCAGGATGTGGGCAAACTCACACTGCCCTGCCACCAAAAGGTTTGCTGAGGGACATCACTCCCTGTCACCAGGCTCCTTGAAGTTATCTGCTTGAGAAATCTAGCGCCTATTGTCCAAAGGATGCAAGCCTGCTGTGAATCAAATGGCCAACTGACAATTACCCTACAATCACCCCCCCTTTCTTGCTATCTCTTTTGCCTAATAAATACAGAGGGCTGTGTAAAGCTCAGGGCCCTTGTCCACTAGAGGTAAGTTGCCCCCTGACCCCTTCTTCCAAACATACTCTTTTGTCTCTTGTCTTTTATTCCTATGTTTGCCCCACTTTGTTCAGCCCCCTAGGTCCCTGCGAGTTACAAGTGGCGCCTGAACAGGGACTCCATGGATGTCTACAAGTGGTGTCCAAACAGGGACAGAATCGGGTGCTCTACAAGTGGTGACCCAAAACAGGGACTCCAAGGACGTCTACATATTAGTGCATTCAGTCTTTTCTCTAGCAATTTGAACTAATAAATATAGTAACAGTGTATTGTTCTAACAATATCCTTGTTTACTCAATCTAGTATCTGTGTCAATTATAGGTCTGTTTTGATTGATTGCATTTTTCCCTTAATGTTTCTCACTTTTCTACTTTTATGCATGCATGCTAATTTTTTATTGGATGCCAGAAATTGCCAGCTTTAGCTTGGAGTGGGGAGCTGGATATGTCTGCATTTCTATAAATATTCTTGAGGCTTGTTCTGTGATACATTTATGTTACTTGGAAACAGTTTGATCCTTGTGATTTTGCCTTTAATCTTTGTTAAGCAAGACCAGATTACTTTTTTGGATGAGATTCAGTCAGTTAATTTAACAATATGTACTGAGTACCTACTCTATGACAGGCAAGTTCTAAACATCTAGTATACAGGGTGAACAAGACAAATTAGTTTCCTACCCTCATGAAGGTTACAGTCTAATTTTACGGTCTATAACTTAAAGACCTTATACTCAGGAGCTTAAATTCAGCAATTTGATATTACAATAAGTTTTGTATTAGAACTGATACTCATAGTAATATTTATACATTACTCAATGTATAAATAAACTGGGGTATAATCATCAATGGAATACTACACAGCAATGAAATGAGCTATGCAACAACTTGATGAATTTCCCAACAAAATGTTGAGCAAAAGAAGCCAGCCACAAAAGAACATGTACTTACGATTTCATTTATATAAAGGTGATAACTAGGCAAATCTATGATGTTTTAGGATAATGATTCCCTCTGGAGAGGAGAGAGGAGATGAGGGCTTCTGGGATGCTATATTGTTCTATTTTTTTAATGTGGTGTTTTTCAAGTATAATCACTTGAAAAAAAATTTCAAGAAAATGCCAATTTGTCTTATAAATGCAGAATCAAAAACATTTTTAAATATTCCACTATGAAATTTTTCTACATGTAAACCTTTGTTAAATTTAGCCTAAGCAGTCAATGGAGGCAACTTATAAACATAAATGTAAGTATCAGAAAAGAAGGAAGGATGAAAATCAATGAATAAGCATCTATCCCTATAATTCTCTTTTTTTCCCATTCTATTGATTAGTGTTTGGAAATGCTGGCTTTATACATTTGGTAGAGACTTCTCTTTCTCTGTGACCTGTGAATGTTAGATAATATTAGAATAATCTGTACTGTAAAGATTAGATAGAACTCATCAGGCCCTGATGACTCTTTTAAACTTTTTTAATGGAAATTGAGAATAGAGAAAATAGTTTAATATTTGCCCATTACCCAGCTTCAATGGTTATCAACTCATGGCCAGTCATATTCATCTGTGCATCCACTTTTGTTTTACTCTAGAGAATTTCATAGCAAATCCAAGGCTTCATGACTTAAAACTTGTAAGTATCCCAGTATGAATCTCTAACCAATAAGGTCATTAAAAAATTTATGACCACTAGACCATTTCCATTATGTTTTTCTTTTAGAGATGGGATTTTGCTTTGTTGCCCAGGCTGGTCTAGAACTTCCGGGCTCAAGAGGAGTTCTCTCAAACTCATGGGCTCCACTGTAACTTTTTTTTGACTCATAGATTATTGAGAAGTGTATGGCATAATTTCCAGTCACTCTGACAAGAAAACAGCATCTTCTGAATTGATAGTTCCAAAAAGTCATATGATTGTTCTATAGAGAATGAATCATTTTCGTATTGGTTTATAGGTTAATTCCACTGCAGTTAGAAAAAATATTCTGTATGATTTTAATTGTTTGAAATTTACTTAGACTTGCTTGATGGCCAACCATATGGTGACCTATGTGCATTTGAGGAAAATTGTTGGGTGTAGAGATATATCAAGCAAAGCTTTGTCTTGAAATATATAAAAGATCTTTATATATTTTGTCAAAATCTTAAAGAGAAGAGCTGAGATGTTCATCAAGTGTTTCTTAGGGTTTTTGCATGATAAACTGATTTTTTTTTACACTTGCCCTAATTAAGACAGTTTACCTACTGACAGGCCTAAGTGATATGACCTCAAGCCCTACCTCAAATATCAGTTTTCCGGTAATGGACTTGACCTCAGCCTTAAGCTAGCATCAGTTTTGTGCCAGTGCCTATTGACATTACCACTGTCCACAGTTCAATTATTATACCTATCAGCCTCTGAAAATATCATCCAGGTTGGACAAAGGCCTGCAGTATTCCAGTTTACAACTAGATTCAGCTCTTCTAGAACCCCTTTGTCTTCCCTGATCCTGTTCAGCCTCTTCAGCTCTCTGTGGAACATAAGATACCAGGACAAAGTTGATTCTCCTATAAAGATCTCTTTTCATATGGCACCAGGATACTTACCTGAGAGTACTTCTGCAGTGGGAGGAAATGAGGATAGATGCCAGGAAGAATGTTGGAGCTGTTCCATTCCACAAGGAAGGTTGCAGCTGGTTAGTACTTATCTAGGCGTTTACAAGTTCATATTCCCAGGATTCTGAAAACAACAACTTGGATTATTTGAATTCCTGAGCCATAGCCATTTACATTTCACTAGGCCCAGGACGACAATTACGTCAAGCAGGATAATCATGCCTGCATGGAGCAGTAACCTAGTGCAGCATCTCAGGGACCTAGGTAATAAGTTGGTAATGAGGTCAAAGAAGGGTTCTTCAAGTGGCCCCACTGCCTGCTTCCAGGTCTCCTCTACTTGTGTTATAATAATACCTGAGATATTTATTCAGGTACAGCAAGAAGTGTTGGCAATCACACCCACTCCTCTCAGTTGGACTGAAAGAAAGTAATTATGTTGTCTGAAACAGCCATCCCAAAGGAGTTGAGGGATATCTTCTGGGCAGCCATGACAGTGGCTATAGAGGCAGTATCTGTCATGGCCAGGGACAGGTTTCTTATTTTTCATGAGCACCAACGACTATGTATGGTACGAAAGATCTTAGGACACAAAGATCTTAGGACATAAACCCAGAGACAGGTACACCTCCTGGCAGGTCCCTAGTAAGCATAGTGTGCATACAGTCTTAGGCTGCTGGCCCAGTGGTGTGTTTCATTCTCAGGAGTGATATCCAGAGGCAACCCTAACATACCCAATGTGCAGGATGCCACCACCCACCAGTTGTCCAGGCATGACATTGCCTATTCTATATTTGTATAATCCCCAGACCACCCACAGAGAAAAATGTAGGTGTATCTCTCAGGTACACACAACACCCCTTCTCCATTTTATTGTTCAGTGACCTATTCATGAGTGTGGAGGCATTGGCATTTGCCATCCAAGTCTCGACCCTGTTACAGGAACTTAGTTTCTCCCACACGATGTTGTTCATGAAGCCCCTGCACAGATGGTTAACAACACTCCAGTCTTTCTTTTTATCACCACCAGTGGGATACTCTTCATGTAATCAAAAGTGTGGTACATCAAAGGGCCAGCCCACCAAGGTTTTGTTAGTTGTGGCTGTGGCATTTTGTCACAGTTGGTTAAGTTAAAACAGGGCACCTCTGCTTCCCTCCCATGTTCAGTAAGCCAGTAAGCCACTTGAGTTCTGCTGGTATACGCTGTAGTGTTAGGTATACTGGTAGTTTGTCAGTGGTAGGATGAGAGGGTCACTCTAGTTGGTGAAAGGAGGACCAGAATGGCAGATCCAGCAGGGCTTCATCAGGTTACACTTAGGCCAGAGCTTGGGAGAGCCTAAGGAAAGCTTTATGCTTCCAAGTCTCTGCTGCCTTGTCATTGTGAAAAAGCATACTGACAGATTAGTGCCCCTCCCCCTAACCCTCCTGGGGCCTCAGGTGTTCCCTACCTATTGGATAGGAGTTGGACTGAGTTGGGGTAGCAACCCAGTCTGTTTATACCAGTCCCTGTTGATTGACCCAAACCTTTCAGCTTCAGTTGCCTAGTCCAGGAAGGGAGGTCACATCCTATATAAACTTGACATGTCTGATAATTTTGCACACCTGACTAGAAAGATCAGCTGTCTCTGGCACCACTAGAGGGAACCTAGCACTGTGGTATTCCTTGGTCCTGTCCCTTACCCTTTCTTTTTGAAGTACTCATTTTCTGAAATAATATTTAATTAAATTTAGAGTCAGAAATTTAACAGCTAATCATCATATGATCTTGGGTGGGCACTGAAGATAGACAATTATAAAAAAGGAACCCACAAATGGGAGAAGTGAATATAACGTTGTTACAGTCTCACCAATGCACCACAATGTAGCAATCTCTGGTTGTGAGTTATCACCCAGAGTTCTTTGTCTCACAACCAAGAAAATTAAGGAGTGTGGATGCAAAGGGTGAGGTTGGAGTGAAAGTTTAATAAGAAGAAAGCTCTCCACAGCAGAAAGGGAGCCTGAATGGGTTGTCATTTTTACAACTGAATTCAAAAGCTTTTATATAAAACTCATCTCTGTAGCTGTTTGTGTAACTTATCTGTGAAGCTGTCTGTGCAACTCCCCCTATCTATGTAGCTGTCTTTAGGGAAGCACAAAGCATAGCTTCTCCTGTTTGTGTAACTGTGGGTCTGTTTTAAGTAAGACTTCTCACTCCCCCTGCAAGCTCCCATGGAGCCCACCATGTACATGCCTGAAAAGGGGAGGAAACTTTTTCCGGGAGCCCACTAATCACACAAAGAATAAAAGGCTTCTATGTTGGGCCTTACTTTCTTATCAGTGCAGCTGCTGCCTGAGTTTTCCCCACTCTGCTCTGTTTGTGCCTGTGCTTGATTTTTCAGGCTTTCTCTTTAAAAGAATTTTGCCAAAGACCAGCTTTAGCTGTCTGCCCCATTAATTTTCCTTTTTTCCTCCCTCAATGTGATAACCTTAACCAGTGATGTGGGGCAGACACCATCTCCTTTAACTTACGGAATAATTAACACAGTAAATAGTAATAGTTCAAGATATTCTGTCTAAAAATAGACATCAGGTATATTATCTGACATATGATGAGGTCAGGAATGGAACAGAAAGCTCTCAAACAGTCCTCATTTCTGCAGGGCTTCTTTGTTTCAAGAGTAATTTAATATTTTGTTAAAGGCACTTTACAGTAGTGGGCTCACAGTGTTTTATTTCTGTATGATTTCACCTGCTAAAGGATGTGGCAGAATTTACCACTGAAAATGCTGCCACATTCACTACCTTCCAGGAGTTTTTCTCCAGTGTGTACTGACACCTCTAAAGGACAAAGGCTCTCCCACCATCACTGTATTTCTACCCACTATGAGCTCACTGTTGCCATGATGATCACCAATAATAGGGTCCCTCTTCCAAAAGAGGCTTTCCTAGTATCTGCATTCACATGATTTCAAGCTTTGTATTGAAACATAAGCTTGAAATCTTATGAAGGAGGACTTAACCAGATAATCAACTAGATACTTTTGCTCAAGGCTTTTCTGCATTTAATGTAGTTTTAAATTATGTGTTTGTAATATAAAAGAAGATGTAATTGATGACTGAAGGCACGACCACATTCACTGCATTTGTAAGCCTTCTGTCCTGTGCAAAGCTTCTATTATCTCCTGAGGGTACACATCTGGCAAGTGGCTGTCCCACAAGGACTACGTTCCTATCTGCTAGGAGCCTGCTGATGTTAAATGGCATCTGTGGGGTCACAGAAGGTGTCTGCACAGTTACCATATTAACAGGGCTTTCCCCCTGCATGTGTTCACTAGGACTTAAGCTGTGACTTGCTGTGGAAGGATTGTCCACCTTCACTGAATCCCCCCGTTTCTCCCTTGAGTGTATTCTCTTATGTTTAACAAGGCAAGACATATAGAAGTAAGCTTTGTCACACTCATCACAGCCATAGGGTCTCTCTCCCGTGTGAGTTCTGTGATGTACAATGAGCATTGTCTTTGTAATGAAGGCTTTCCCACAGTCACTGCATTTATAGGGTTTCTCTCCTGAGTGAATTCTCCGATGTCTAATGAGTCCTGACTTCTGTGAACAGGGTTGCCCACATTCAGGACATACAAAGGGGGTCTTTCCTGTATGATATCTCTGATGTGCTACAAGGCAAGACTTCTGGCTGAAGGCCTTACCACAGTCAACACATCCATAAGGTTTCTCTCCAGTGTGAGTTCGTTGATGTATGTTGAGATTGCCCTTCTGAATGAAGCCTTTTCCACATTCACTGCATACATGAGGCTTCTCTCCTGTATGAGTTCGCTTATGTACACTGAGTAGTGATTTTCTGGAGAAAGCCCTCCCACATTCGCTGCATTGATGGGGCTTATTTCCCGTGTGAATCCTTTGATGTTCAGTAAGCTGAGATTTCCTGGGGAAGGCTTTCCCACATTCACTGCACCCATGTGGTTTCTCTCCTCTGTGAGCTCTCTCGTGTTCAGTGAGCCTGTACTTCTTGGAGAAGGCTTTCCCACACAAGCTACACCCGTAGGGTTTCTCTCCTTTGTGAACTCTCTCATGTTCAGTGAGCCTGCACTTCTTGTAGAAGGTTTTCCCACAAAAGCTACACCCGTGGGGTTTCTTTCCTGTGTGAATTCTCTTATGCTTAGTGAGCTGTGACTTCTTGAGGAAAGCTTCCCCACAGTCAGCGCATTCATGGGCTTTCTCTATGTTGTGTGTTTGCTGATGTTTAAGGAATCGTGACTTGGTGCTGATGGGTTTTCTACTTTCAGGGAATTCAATTTCCATAGGCATTTGTTCATGATTATCATGGAGAAAAGCTCCATCTCCATTAAACTCAGCAGGCTCCTTTCTGTTGTATCTTCTGCTCTGGTTGGTTAAACCTAAATATGATTTCAAAGTTCTTCCATGTTCATAGCGTTGTCCTGTCCTCTTCAGTATTTTTTGGTTTTGCAAGTGCTGCTGCAGATGATCATCAGCTTTCTCAATTTCTAAGAGAGAGAACAATAAATCCTTCTATGATCATCACATGGAATAAAACTGCTTCAAAGATCCCTTGGGGTTGGCTGCCTTTTTACTGGAACCCCTATAATACCAACATGGAAGGAATTCCAAGTATAAATGTTCCCTATCTGTTAAAAAACTTTTAAGAATTGTAGTTAAATACACATAAGATAAAATTTGCCAGCCGGGTGCGGTGGCTTATGCCTGTAATCCCAGCACTTTGAGAGGCCAAGGCGGGTGGATCACGAGGTCAAGAGACCAAGACCATCCTGGCCAACATGGTGAAACCCTGTCTCTACTAAAAATACAAAAAAATTGGCTGGGCGTGGTGGCACGTGCCTGTAGTCCCAGCTACTCGGGAGGTTGAGGCAGGAGAATCACTTGAACCTGGGAGACAGAGGTTGTAGCAAGCCAAGATCGCTCCACTGCACTCCAGCCTGTCAACAGAGTGAGACTCCATCTCAAAAAAAAAAAAAAATTTGCCAGCCAGGCACAGTGGCTCATGCCTGTAATCCCAGCACTTTGGGAGGCTGAGGTGGGAGGATCGCTTGAGCCCAGGACTTTGAGACCAGCCTGGGCTACAATAGGGAGACTCTGTCTCTACAAAAACTTTTTTTTAATTTAAAAAAGAATAATCCTGAGTAGGGAAACAGCAGACATAGGTAGTAGAATAAATATCCCAGAAAGGCAAGTTAGAATGTTGGATACACAGCCTTTGACTTCATCCTAATCCTATTAGACTGTTGGGTGATAAAATATGCCCTTCTTCATTCTGTAGACCATCATCACACTAATTTTCCTAGAGCACCAATCTCACATTTCCAGGAAAACTGCAGTCAATACTCTAACCTTTGTTAAAATAGAGATCACAAGACTGATGGGACAGATGCTTTGTAGCAATAAGATACCAAATTATAAACTAGGTCTAAGGACATACAGGTAAGGGTTAAGTCACACACCCCCTACATTTAAAGAATAAACTATGTTCTAACTGCCACAAGTGTTTTTTGTTTTGTTTTGTTTTTTTCTTTTTCTGTAGCAGCTAAACAAACACTGGCCTTGGGACAAGCAATATTGAAACAATTGCAGCTCCCGGACCACCAGATGCTGACTAACTGATGCCCCTCACCCCCAACAGCATTCCACAGGCCATAACTGCAGCTATGATTGGACAGGAGACTGATCTCAGTATCTTTCTCCTGATAAACACCAGCAAGGCTGTTTTGGTCAGCTGCCGGAGTCTGTGCAGACTTTTCTTATATCCTGTAAAAGACCTCCTAGCATACAGTCAAATTCCACCTCATTTTAATGTTAAAACTCCACTCCAAAATGAACGTGGATTATATGTTACATATATGTTTGCTCGCTATGCACATGTTTGCTGATTCTCATAAAGATATTCTTAAGAGTCCCCATCTCTCACTGAATAGGTATGCCAAGCAAATCCTACAAGGCAAAAAGCCTCCTGCAAGGCAAAAAGAAAAAAAAAAGTTTCCCCTCTTCAGTGATGTGTGTTTTTTCCACTTCCTCAAGGTCACACCACTCAGATCTGTGAATCACCTTTTGTTAGAATATAAAGTTTCTCTTTGCCTCCTCGATTTTTTGGTTAACACCTTGTATCTACCTGGCTATGATATATTCTCATATGTTCCAACAGAAAGAGAAACACGGTGATCCCTATGGACTTTCAGAACATGCAAGCAGAACACGCGGTCCTCTCCACACAGCCCTGCCACTGCACCAAATATGGAAACTGTCACCTTCTTCATCATGCCCTACTTGCACAGATGTCATATTGGATTTTTTTTTCTACTTTGCTGTCCCTAATATACTAATCCCTCACCTTGCCACTAACAGCCTCTACTTCCTGAATTTTGTACTTATGTCTCTGTTGGCATCGGTGAAGGGAGCCCTCAAGGACTACCTCCCTACTTCTGAATCAAGACTTGAGGCAGCTTTTAGTTTTTCTTAGAACATCAACTATACAGTATGATTGCTACAATACTGCCACCAGGTGAAAGGTAAGCTCTACCTAGAGCTAGAAAAATACAAAACTTTACCTACACCACCACCCTGAATTACTGGCACAGAAAATTCACAGCAGGAGCCGAACAATAAAAGTTTTATCATTTCCATGACGCATCCACTTTAAGTTCCCACTTCACCATTTCCCAGCAAATATCTTCTAACTCTGGCCTCCATGTGACCAGTTTCAAGCTAATCTTTTTTTTTTTTTTGAGATGGAGTCTTGCTCTGTCACCCAGGCTGGAGTACAGTGGTGCGATCTCAGCTCACTTCAACCTCCGCCTCCCAGGTTCAAGCAATTCTCCTGCCTCAGTCTCCTGAGCAGCTGGGATGACAGGCACGTGCTACCACGCCTGGCTCATTTTTTGTATATTATGTAGAGACAGGGTTTCACCACGTTGGCCAGACTGGTCTCAAACTCCTGACCTCAGGTGATCTGCCCACCTTGGCCTCCCAAAGTGCTGGGATTACAGGCATGAGCCACCGCACCTGGCCTTCAGGCTAGTCTTCTGACAGTCCCCACATAGCCTTGCATTTCCAGTTCTACAACTTCTTGTCATATGTCTTCATCTTAATTCAATACCTAGCTATGTCTCTTGCATAAGATATTTTATCAGTCTGTCATTCTCCATCTTGTCTAGACCACTGTAGGTTACATTTCTTCTAAAGTCCTACAATTCTTTCTGTATTTACTATTCACTTTATCTTTGTATAGCCCTGAATTGTAACAAAAACATTTCACACATTCAAAAGTTTAATTTGTAAATATTACATAAAAATTTGCCCTATTTTTGCTAACAAAATCTTCGCTCAAGAAAGACATTTCTGTTTCTCACTAAATTCAGTCTCTTCTACTGTGTATTATGGCTACAGTTCATCAACTCATAAAAACAGCCCCCGAGAGAGCTTCGTGTAAAGACACGCCCAGGCCCCCAACCCAATTCTAACAAAACCAGACTCACAGAGCAAGAGGCCTTGGTATGGACAGTGTCATGAAAACTCCTTTAATAAAGATCTAGCCTTTCAGCATGCTCTTTAAGAGTCATCACCACTCCCTAATCTCAAGTACTCAGGGGCACAAACACTGCAGAAGGCCGCAGGGTCCTCTGCCTAGGAAAACCAGAGACCTTTGTTCATGTGTTTATCTCCTGACCTTCTCTCCACTATTATCCTATGACCCTGCCATATCCCCCTCTCCGAGAAACACCCAAGAATGATCAATAAATACTTCAGAAATTAAAAAAAAAAAAAAAAAAAAAAAAAAAAGATCTAGCCTTTAAGAAATGCTTAATAGATGGAAAAGTATGACCTCTCTTCAGCCTGGCTAATCTGTCCTTCGATGAAGAAATGCATGAATGACCAAGATGTATTTCAATCTTACATGAAGAAGAATGAAAACGAGGACCTCAACTCCAGAGTAGCAAAGGAACCTCAAGCACCACCAAATCACACTGATGTGGTATCTATGGGAGTGGCTTGTGTGTGATTGGGATGCAAACTAGAATGGGAATTTAGAGATGGAAGATATTATTATATTGTAGTGTATTAAAAACCATTACATGAAAAGAAAATTCAAGGTGAAAAATACATAGTGTCAGAATGTGAAAAACAAACCATAATCACATACCTATGCCTCAGTTTTTTTGTTTTTTTGTTTTGTGTTTCTTTTTGTTTTTTGAAACAGGGTCTCACTCTGTCACCCAGGCTGGAGTGAAATGGCACAATCTCAGCTCGCTGCAACCTCCACTTCCTGGGTTGAAGTAATTCTCCTGCCTCAGCCTCCTGAGTAGCTGAGATTACAGGCATGCACCACCACACGCAGCTAATTTTTGTATTTTTAGTAGAGATGGGGTTTCACCATGTTGGCAAAGCTGGTCTCGAACTCCTGACTTTGTGATCCGCCCGCCTCAGCCTCCCAAAGTGCTAGGATTACAGGTGTGAGCCACCATGCCTGGCCTCCTATGCCTCAGTTCTTATCTCACTTGATGAATCAGTAACTCTAGACAATGTTTATGGCACTCTTTCTCCCTCTCTCTCTTATATAAATGTATATATACATATAAATATATAAAGTATATACACACATACACACATATACACATATATATACACGTGCATATATATATAAATGCTGTTCTAGCAAATTAATCAAACTTGAGGAGAGGGTCTTGGGAACCCCTACTTTACAGCTGGTTGGTCAGAAGCTGAGGTGACAACCTGGGACTTGCCACTGGCATCTGAAGTGGGAGACAGTCTTGGACTGAGCCCTTAACCTGTGGGATCTGATGCCATATCAGGTAGATAGGGTCAGAGCTGATTTGAAATAGATGATACCCAGCTGATGTCTGCTGGAGAATTGCCTGGGGTGTGAGAAAACAACCCCTATATATCCAGTGGCATAAATGCTGTGTTGAGTGACCATGTGACAGAGAAAAAAAGTTTGTCGTTTTTGCCTCAGAAACACAAAATGATCCTCTGACAAGTGATGAAGAAGAATGGGAAGATGTGAAAATCCAAGCAAGAAGAACTTAGGGGAAGCAACTCAACATCTAAGAAGAAATGAATAGGGATCAGTTCCAAGAAGAGATAAAGGGGTATGTATGTTTCTCTGAATTCCTATAAGAAAAAGAGCTCTTGTATCCTAGGGGAGAAGATGTGGCAGCTGTTTCTGTCTCCCTAGACACTTTCATAACTGTCATGCCTTCTCTAAATGACCAGAATGTGATTTCCACTGCCCTCCCCTCTTGCTGGTTCTCTCTCACTTACCTGGATGGGCTGGACTGTGGATTTCATCTTCTAATGTCCATAGAGGTTCTCCTTGTTCCAACTTGGTGAGGGCATCAGGTTTGCTGGCTTGATACCCTGTTTGTGGGAAATGGGAGAAGACTTAGGCTCACTGAATTGTACTACGTGGCTCTGATGATAGGAGAAAGGTACATGTTAGGGACTGCATAATTTGCATGTTAGCAAATTAAAGGCTTTTTTTCTAAGATGAAGGAAGATTATGCCTCTTCCTCTGGGACCAGAGACGGGCCTGAGGATCTGCCATTTGGGAGCACAGCAGACATATCAAAGCTTCCAGAAGCTGAGAAAGCAAAGGCCACTGACTGGGTACCCTCTGAGTGACACAGGGCAGCTGTCCTCACCCACTGACACAAGGTTGCTGTAGTTCTCCAACATCACATCCCGGTACAGACGCTTCTGAGCAGGGCCCAGGAGCTGCCACTCCTCCCAGGTGAAGTCCACAGCCACATCCTTCAGGGTCAGTGATTCCTGTAATAACACAGTCCTGCTTAATATGAAATGTTTCTCTTTTATTGACATGGAAGAAATATGAAGTTGTTCTGCCCATTTTTACCACATAAGCTGCACCTGTACAGTTGTCCCTTGGTATACTCAATGGAATGGTTTCAGGATGCCCCGCATATACTGAAATTGTGCATACTCATGACCCATAGTTGGCCTGGTGGAATCTGCTTATGTTACTCTGTATAAGTGAGTTTCACATCCTAAGAATACTATATTTTTGATTCAAGTTTGGATATAAGTGGACCCTTGCAGTACAAATTCATGTTCACAAATAAACTGTATTCCTAGTTTTTTAAATATACTGTGAAAGAAGCAAAGTCATAGTAAAATATTCTGTATTTTATAGTAACCATGCAGCCATCCATTAATCCAACAAATCATAAGTTTCTGTAATATGCAGCCATTAAATCCTCTTGCTAACATGAGAACATCTGCAGTGTTTTTCAGCACCTACTTGCAACCCTAAACTGTATGCTATAGTCATATAGTACCTGCAGAATAAGCTAGCATGACCCCCTTCTTGTAAACTATACCATGATATTTAGCAAAACAACAAATAAACTACGCAGTGGCCGTAAAAAATAAGCCATCATACATGTAAGCATGGACACACATAGATACATGTATACGTATACAACGCATGTATACACACACATATACATGCATGCAGACATAGATGTCCTCACAGGTAAATCCCTAGAACAGGAAAACAAGCATTTATTAGTGACACACTAGGGAATTAGGAAAAAAAGTATATAGAGGGGGAACTTTGTTTTTGCACTATGTGTACAATTTAACTTGAGTCTTTCACATTGAAAATCTATCCATGAGGCCAGGCATGATGTCTCACGCCTGTAAACCCAGCACTTTGGGAGGCAAAGGTGGGCAGATCACCCAAGGTCAGGAGTTTGAGACCAGCCTGGCCAACATGGCAAAACCTGGTCTCTACTAAAAATACAAAAATTAGCTGGGCATGGTGGCACCTAGATGAAGCATGAGAATCGCTTGAACCCAGGATGCAGAGGTTGCAGTGAGCGGAGATCACGCCACTGCACTCCAGCCTGGGCAACAAAGTAAGACTCTGTCTCAAAAAAAGAAAAAAAAAACTATCTATGAATCTGTGGTTCTTTCTGACACCAAATACACAGTGTCTTTTCTAGCAACACTTTCTCTGATGCCAACTGGGTATCCTAGAGTTCGATGCTATGCTAACACTAACCGCTGAGGGTTATCATCAGACTCTGCAGGTTTAAGGGCTCGGTCCCACAAGACTGCCCTCACATCATGTGCCACTCTGGGGTCCCCACATTATCACACTTCTGTCCAACTTGACCACAACTGGAGGGTGCCACAACCTCCCTGCTCAGGTTCGATAATTTGCTAGAATGACTCACAGAACTCAGGAAAATGTCACATAATTACAGTTTATTATATAGGATACAAACGACAGCCAGGTGAAGAGGTACAGAAGTCAAGGTCCAAAGGGTGTCAAGCACAGGAGCCTCTGATCCCGTGGAATTGCAGTGCACCCTTCCCCCACCCCCCACTTCCACATGTGATCTCCAAACCCCATGGGGGTTTTTATGGAGCTTCTACAATATGGGCATGATTAAATCATCAACCATGGCTGGGCACAGGGGCTCACGCCTATAATCCCAACACTTTGGGAGGCCAAGGTGGGCAGATCATGAGGTCAAGAGATCGAGCCCATCCTGGCCAAGATATTGAAACCCTGTCTCTACTAAAAAAAAAAAAAAAAAAAATTAGCTGGGTGTGGTGGTTTGTACCTGTAGTCCCAGCTACTCAGGAGGCTGAGGCAGGAGAATTGCTTGAACCCAGGAGGTGGAGGATGCAGTGAGCCGAGACTGCACCACTGCACTCCAGCCTGGCGACAGAGCGAGACTCCATCTCATTAAAAAATAAAAAATAAAAAATAAAAAAAAGAAATCATCAACCATTGGTCACAGAATCTGGAGGTCGGGGGTGGGACTGAAAGTCCCAACTCTATAATCAAGGCTTGGTCTTTCTGGCAACCAGCCCCATCCTGAGGTTGTCTAGGAGCCCATTCTGAGCCACCTCATTACCATAAACTCAGGTGTGGTTGAAAGGGGCTGGTTATGAAGAACAAAATACACTCCTATCACTCAGGAAATTCCAAAGGTTTTAGGAGCTCTGTGCCAAGAACCAGAGACAGACACCAAATATATATACATGTAAAACCATAATGAGTCATTTGCATAATTTTTTTAAGTTAAGGCATTAAAAGAGGTGAGAGGTTAATAACTGGATTTGAACACAGGGAAGGGCTCTGTATTTTCTGAGACAACATGACATTCTAAAGCAAACCGTGTGGATCTCAACAACCCAAGCCATTGCCAAAGAGAACTTTCAACTCCCTATGGTCAAATCTGTACTTAAACACCAGTTTAGTGACCTGTTCATGGAGCTCCTTTGAAAGCAAACCTGCATTTTTTAGGCAATTAGGTTTATTCACAGATAAACACAGACTGCAACAAGGTTGGGTATATAGGCCGTGGTGCTGTGAGCTCCTGAAAAACTGTGTTCATTAAAACCTTCTTGGTATAGTCCCATAGAGGACTCAGAATAATCATGTAGGAACGGTCACACAAAACTTGCTTGTGTATCTTTTGGAAAAATGCTGTTAAGGACAAAAAGTCTATCTTGTCACCTCTAGCAAAAAGCATCAAACGAATTTCCCAAGATTTAAGTGCCATGAAATACTGACATCCCCTGAGGAAGGGACCCGCATTCTCCTCAGAATCAGTGCACATCAAGTAACTTACCATGATTCTCTGGGTGTGATGGTGGCCAAAGATTTTGGACACAAGCTGACACTTAATGTAGCCAACAGGGTCTGGCAGAGTCACACATTATATTCCAACACTGGTCACATGTGAACTATGTGAACAAAGTATTCGTGATCCCACTTTGTCCTGGATTAAAGGTACAGTCTAAGTCTGTTTCTCCCCAGAGCTCACTTTTTCCAATTTATACTTTTAATGTAAATGAACTGATTTCTTCAGACTTCCACAAATCCATCAGGGAATCGAGTTAAGAATAAAACAAACCAAAAGTCACCTGGGCCTTTGTCATTTTCTTCTGTTTCAGGAAATACCCAAGAACTGGGATGCTTCTTCTTTGGTTTCTTCTGGATCCTCCCTAAATTTTGGCTAAGAAATCTGAGTCTCCATTTAAGAGTGTTCCCAGAAATGAGGACATCCACATCCAGGAACCTCCTCCTTCCTTCACTTGAACTCTCTTGCCTCTGGGGAGCCAGGACCTGTGGAGTGAAAATCAAGTTCATTTGGTGACACATTCCCTCCAGGCCCAGATGCTGTCTCTGCTGCTGTAAACTCTCCTGAAGTCAAGGCCAAGCAATACATCTAAGCATCCCTTTGTCAGGTGTCCCCAAGTCTTTACATCCCAGGGCAATAAAACAACACTCTGAATGTGGGGAGTCACATGGGAGTGGGCTTAACTAGGAGCCGGCATATCTGGCCACTTTCCAATGCTTCAAAGGAGTGTCTTTCTCCTTAAGCACAATGTTTATAAATAAGAGAGCAGGTCATGCTCTGGTCATGAGAACGTGATGGTAATAAGGAGGCTTTCCTCCTCAGTGGCCTCCT
This sequence comes from Pongo pygmaeus, assembly GCF_028885625.2. NCBI lineage: Eukaryota > Metazoa > Chordata > Mammalia > Primates > Hominidae > Pongo > Pongo pygmaeus. The sequence goes on from NC_072393.2 coordinate 58,061,627, forward strand.
GTGACTTTCCAAAACTTATTGTCCCATATTTTTATGGCCAGTTTATGCCAGCACCCCATAAGCCTTTTTCCCAACGATCGTGAGACACACAGAGAAGAAACACACAGGGAAAAGAGAGGGCCATGTGAAGATGCAGGCAGAGACTGGAGTGATGCTGCCACAAGCCAAGGACACCTGAGAGTCTGTTAGAAAAGGGGAGACAGGTGAATGAATGTGGGCAGCTGTGCCGGAGCCCCTCAAGACCACTCCCAGATGCAGTGATTCACTAGGTGAACTCACAACACTCAGTCTGTAATCATATTCATCGCAACCACTTATTACTGTGAAAACATACACAGCAAAACCAGCAAAGGTAAAAGGTACATGTGGCAAAGTCTGAAGGAAACCAGACACAAGTTTCAAGTTCAGTCTCTTTGGAGTCACACAGGATACACTTAATTCCCCCAGCCACAAGTCACGACAACACACGTGAAATGCTATAAACCAAGGAAGTTTATTAGAGATTGTGTGCCATGGTTTTTATTGGGGGCCGATCATGAAGGTGCTCACTGCCTAACATTCACCAAAACTCCAGAATCCTAGAGGAAAGCAGGTGTTCAGGATAAACCACATTGTTTGAAAAAAACAGCTTAGGCACAGTGAGCCAATATTTTTAGGAAATGGTGGGACTGCCTCCAAAAATCTAAGCTCCTAAATGCCAGCTGCTATGGTTTGAATGTTTGTGTCCTCCAAAATTCATGTTGAAACTTAATCTCCAATGCAATGGTATCAAGAGGTGGGCTTTTAGGAAGTGATTAGGTCATGAGGGCTCCTCACTTGTGAGTGGCATTAAGGCCCTTATAAAAGAGGCTTTGGCCAGGCACAGTGGCTCATGCATGTAATCCCAGCACTTTGGGAGGCTGAGGTGGGAGGATCGCTTAAGGCCAGGAGTTTGAAGCTGCAGTGAATTGTGACTGCACCACTGCACTCTAGCCTGGGCGACAGAGAAAGACCCTGTCTCTTAAAAATAAAAAATAAATAAAAAATAAAGGCCGAGGGTGTTGGCTCACACCTGTAATCCCAGTACTTTGGGAGGCCAAGGTGGGCAGATCACTTGAGCTCAGGACTTGGCAACATGGTGAAACCCCATCTCTACAAAACATACAAAAATTATTCAAGTGTGGTGGCACATGCATGTATTCCCAGCTACTCAGATGGCTGAGGCAGGAGGATTGCTTGAGCCTGGGAGGTTGAGAGGTTGAGACTGCAGTGAGCTATGATGGTGCCACTGCACTGCAGGCTGGGTGACAAAGTGAGACTCTGTATCAAAAAAAAAAACAAAACCTAAAAAAAGAAGAAATAATAATAAAAATAAAAGAGGCTTCACACACAGACCGGCCCTTTTTGCTCTTCCGCCTTCTGCCATGTGAGGGCACCGCATTCTTCACCTCCAGAGAAATAGCGACAAAACACCATATTGAAAGCAGAAATCAGGCCCTCACCAGACACCAAACCTGCTGGTGCTTCGATCTTAGACTTCCCAGTCTCCAGAACTATAACAAATAAATTTCTGTTGTTTATAAATTATCCAGTCTCAGCTATCTTGTTATAGCAGCACCAACAAGACTAAGACAGCATCCTATAATTTAATTCATTCTGAGACTGTGTATGTAGACATAGTGTCAGACACCACAGATTAAGGGCTCAGTTCAAGCCTGCCACCAACTTCAGACGCAAGTTGCAAGCAGCAGGTTGTCACCTGTACCTCTGATGGACCAGCTATAAATCAGGATTCACACCACCTCCTCCTCAGGTTCGATTAATTTGCTGGACGGCTCACAGAACTCAGGAAAACACTTAACATTTACTGGTTTATTTTAACTCTTTTCCTGTCTAGAAAAACGAAGTGCAGCTCGCTGCCAGCGCTTATTTAATTTTACATAAACATGCTCTTTGAGGCTGCAGTAAATCTGATTTTCAATGTGAAAATAAAATATAAAAGCTGTTCTAGGAGTTATTTCTAAACAGAATTAACATCAGAATCGTCTGAATCATCAGAATTCTCTATTTGTAAAATCGGATCCATCCAGTGAGTCTTCAGCCAAGAACTGTTTGAGAATGATGTTAACATCACGTGTAGAAATGCTACATTTTCTAGGATTTGACATTTTCAGTGATCAAGAACTACTACATTTTGTAAATGGAAATACCACTACTAAAAACAGAATGCTATAAATAGAATGATGTCTTTTGTTTCCAAAGTTGACCTACTAGAGCAATGTGAAAATAATAAAAGTGAGATCGTTCATGACAAAGTTATCTCGGGGTAAATGCTCCAGCTGCAAGCACCAAAGGTGAGTATTCTCAGGGCAAATGGGAAAAGGAATAAAGGATATTACAAAGGATACAGATGAAGAGCCAGATGGAAGGGATAGCACAGAGCAAGGTTTGTAGCAAGGGGCGTGGGACTTCCATGCCCTCCAAGGAAGCTTATTAGAGACTCAGTGCACCACCCCTCAGGCACCTCTACATGCTCAGGAATCTGTAAGTTCCCCAGAAGTTCACCAGTCCTTTTGAGTTTTTACGCCGGTTTCATTATGTGGGCATACTTGATTAAAACACTAATCACTGGTGATCAACTCAACTTTCAACCTCCCTGTTGCCAGGCAGAGCTAAAATTTCCAACCCTCAAATCACATGGTTAGTTGCCCTGGCAACCAGCCTCCCCCATCCTAAGGCCAGCCAGAAGGCCCCAGTCACCAGCCATCTCAATGCCACACAAAAAGGCACTATTTCCTGAAGAGGTTCCAAGGGTTTTAGGAGACATGTGCCAGGAAACAGGACAAAGATCAAATATACATTTCTTATAAATCACACCAATCATAGCTGGGCGCGGTGGCTCACGCCTGTAATCCCAACACTTTGGGAGGCTGAGGCAGGGGGATCACCTGAGGTCAGGAGTTCAAGACCGGCCTGGCCAACATGGTGAAAGCCTGTCTCTACTAAAAATACAAAAATTAGCTGGGCGTGGTGGTGGGCGCCTGTAATCCCAGCCACTCGGGAGGCTGAGGCAGGAGAGTCGCTAGAATCCAGGAGGTGGAGGTTGCAGTGAGCTGAGATGGCACCACTGCACTCCAAACTGGACAACAGAGCTAGATTTGGTCTGGGGGTTGGGAGAAAACTTTGATCCCCAAATGCTCAAGGAGACTGATGCTTAAGCAAACTAAATATTGCCTGAGAATGACTCCACACTTCTATATTTGAGTCCTTGTGGATAAACTGCAACCTAGCTTAACAGACAAAATTGAAAACCAAACTTAATCGTATGCACCGGTAACAATAGCTGAGTGTTGGCCAATCCCAGCAGCCATACTCATAGAACGCTGAATGTTCCAACTGCGTTCAAATAAGGCAAACACCAAATGGTAACCAATCTCACTGTTTCTGGACCTCGCTTCCGATTCCTGTATGTCACTTTACCTTTTTTGTCTATAAATTTGTTCTGACCACGAGGCACCCCTGGAGTCTCTGTTAATCTGCTGTGATTCTGGGGGCTGCCCAATTCGCGAATCGTTCATTGCTCAATGAAACTCCTGTAAATTTAATTCGGCTGAAATTTTTCTTTTATCAGTGATTTGAGTAATAATAAAACTCCGGTCTCCCCGCACAGCCGGCTCTGCATGAATTGCTCTTTCTCCATTGCAATTTCCCTGTCTTGCTCTGTCTAGGCAGCCGGCAAGTGTGGGCGGTTATAGTTTCACAACTCAACCACCAGCCAGGGGCCTGGGCTTGTAAAATACCAGATTTTACAAGCCTCTGAGCCCCACATGCCTGGGCCTCCCCGAAACACTTAACACACATCCCTGATTCACCCCAAAACCTACACCAGACACCCTCGTAAGCTGCCCAGTACCCCAGCTTCATAACCGACTTTAAACTGCGGGGTTTGGAGTGATAATAATGGGTTCGGTGATAATAATGGGGTCGGTGATAAAGCCGGCGTGCTGGGCAGCGTCCCCCCAGAGTTCCCCATCCAGTGATCCGAGCCCTACTAACAGAGTGACCCTCAGAGACCCCAAACTCTGACGCCGAGTCTCAGTCGCTGAACTCGACAGACCTTTAACGCCCAACCACAAAAACTCTCCCATGCCGGACCGCAAAGGCACCCCAACCCAAAGGCTCCACCGCCCAGGCCGCCAGCTCTCCCCACAGGCTCCTCAGAAGCTCCCTACCCCTTTAACCTACTCCACGGAGAGACCCAAACACTCACCTGATTTCCTTCTGGCTACACCTAAATTCCCTGAATGCTTCCTTTTCTGGCCCTTAAACTCCGGCATTGGCCCCGGCTTCCGGCGGTCCACGAGGGCGCGAGTTAATTCTGCAGTGCCTAGGACTATGGGACTTAGGCTTTGCTTGGAGGAGGTAACATGTCCGCGCCCTGAGCCACGGCTCTCTGGGCGCGGCCATCTTGGTAGATCTGACGTACAGAAGGGAAACAGTTGTTTCTTGTATCATTAAACCGGGATGACTCTCCTGAAAGCAAAAATCTGAAGCACAGGAACATTTTCTGGAGTTTATCTGAACAAACAGCAATTCATGAATTAGGAAGCATCAAACCAAAAGAAGTCTCGCGCTTCTATCTTAAAGCATTAGACGCAAGTATTCACAGGGTGAGTGAAGGAGTAAAACAAAGAAATTATTTGATTAGTTACAATTATAAAAATGCTTTTTTTAAAATTTGCCTTGGAAAGTCCCTAATGACATAATAGTATGTGAGTTGGCCGCTTTTGATCGGTTGAGATTGAGTTTTGTCCTTCCCTAACACAAGCGTTTACCAGAAATGACTCAAGTGAATTGTTGCTTATGTTTGCAGGTTAAGCAAGGTTAAGGCTGTTTTTAAGGCCTACTGGGTTTTGTTTGCTCAGGAGTTTTTGAAGTCTGGTCTGCATTTTCATTTTGCTTTGACACAGGAGACAGTGAAATGGCACTGATGTGTTCCCTCTGCTGACACCTCAACCCCTGCACTGTGAAGTTGGAGCACCAACAACAGTGCACTGTGGGGAAAAGAAAGAGAGATCAGACTGTTACTGTGTCTATGTAGAAAGAAGTAGACATAAGAAACTCCATTTTGTTCTGTACTAAGAAAAATTCTTCTGCCTTGAGATGCTGTTAATCTGTAACCCTACCCCCAACCCTGTTCTCACAGAGACATGTGCTGTGTTGACTTAAGGTTTAATGGATTTAGGGCTTTGCAGGATGTGCTTTGTTAAACAAATGCTTGAAGGCAGTATGCTTGTTAAAAGTCATCACCACTCTCTAATCTCAAGTACCCAGGGACACAATACACTGCACAAGGCCACAGGGACCTCCGCCCAGGAAAGCCAGGTATTATCCAAGGTTTCTCCCCATGTGATAGTCTGAGATATGGCCTCGTGGGAAGGGAAAGACCTGACCATCCTTCAGCCCAACACCCGTAAAGGGTCTGTGCTGAGGATGATTAGTAAAAGAGGAAGGCCTCCTTGCAGTTGAGAAAAGAGGAAGGCCTCTGTCTCCTGCTCATCCCTGGGCAATGGAATGTCTCCGTGTAAAACCCGATTGTATGTTCCATCTACTGAGATAGGAGAAAATCGCCTTAGGGCTGGAGGTGAGACATGCTGGCGGCAATACTGCTCTTTAATGCACCAAGATGTTTATGTATGTGCACATCAAAGCACAGTACCTTTTTCTTACCTTGTTTATGACACAGAGACATTTGTCCACATGTTTTCCTGCTGACCCTCTCCCCACTATTATCCTATTGTCCTGCCACATCCCCCTCTCCGAGATGGTAGAGATAATGATCAATAAATACTGAGGGAACTCAGAGACTGGTGCCGGCGCAGGTCCTCTGTATGCTGAGTGCCAGTTCCCTGGGCCCAATTTTCTTTCTCTATACTTTGTCTCTGTGTCTCTTTATTTTCTCAGTCTCTCATCCCACTTGATGAGAAACACCCACAGATGTGGAGGGGCAGGCCACCCCTTCACTGCACAAACCACACAGATATTCAGAGGCTCAAATGCAACCAAGACCAGCACAGTGCCAAGTATGTCCACCTCAGTGAGCTGCGGAGAGGTGACTGCACCGTTTATTGACTGACTACTAGGAAACTGTCAAGAGGCAGCCCACTGAGCGTGGCCATCTTAGAGGAATTTCAGGTGTCCCTACAACAGAGAATATGCCTTGAGAAAGGGGGAAAAATAGGCCACTTAGCTTGGGTAGTCAAGGCAGGATGTGCTACACAGCCCTAAATCCATTAAACCTTGAGGCGGTATGTTTGGTAAAAGTCATCGCCATTCTCTGATCTCAAGTACCCAGGGACTCAATGCACTGCAGAAGGCTGCAGGGACCTCTGCCCAGGAAAGCCAGGTATTGTCCAAGATTTCTACCCATGTGATAGCCTGAGATATGGCCTCATGGGAAGGGAAAGACCTGACTGTCCTCCAGCCCAACACCCATAAAGGGTCTGTGCTGAGGAGGATTAGTGAAAGAGGGAGGCCTCTTTGCAGTTGAGATAAGAGGAAGGCATCTTTCTCCTGTTTGTCCCTGGGAATGGAATGTCTTGGTGTAAAACCCGAACGTACATTCTATTTACTGAGATAGGAGAAAACTGCCTTATGGCTGGAGGTGAGACATACTGGCAGCAATACTGCTCTTTACTGCACTAAAATGTTTGTGTAAAGTCAGACATAAATCTGGCCTATGTGCACATCGAGGCACAGCACCTTTCCTTAAACTTATTTATGACACAGAGATCTTTGCTCACGTTTTCCTGCTGACCCTCTCCCCACCATTACCCTGTTGTCCTGCCACATCCCCCTCACTGAGATAGTAGAGATAGTGATCAATAAATCCTGAGGGAACTCAGAGACCAGTGCTGGCATGGGTCCTCCGTATGCTGAGTGCCGGTCTCCTGGGCCCACTGTTCGTTCTCTATACTTTGTCTCTGTATCTTATTTCTTTTCTCAGTCTTTCATCCCACCTGACGAGAAACACCCACATGTGTGGAGGGGCTGGCCCCCTTCAGTTGTGAGGATCAATATATATATTCATATTAAAGATTGCTTTTTGCTTCAGGCTGTTTGGAAAACACCAAGCGTAGAAACTTGAAATTGTGTTCTATGAAAAAACTGGATACAAAAGCCACTATCAAGGTAGGAGGTGGGACTTGACTCAAGAGACCAGGCTCCAACACCAGACAAAATTGAGGACTAGCTAAAACAGCAACAGGGCAGAAGCAGCTTTTCATAAGACATACCCACCAGTATGCCATGTCACGTTTACCATTTCCATGGTAACACCTGGGAGTTATTGCTGCTTTCCATGACAACAAGCTGATGACCTGAAAGTTACCACCTTCTTCTAGAAATTTCTGCATAATTCACCCCTTACTTTGCATATAATTAAAAGTGGGTAGAAATATGACTGAAGGGCTGCCTCTGAGCTGCTACTCTGGGCATACTGCTCCAAAAGGAGCAGTACCTCTGCTGCTGCTGTGCACTGCCACTTCAATAAAAGTTGCTATCAAAGGCTGGGTGCAGTGGCTCATGCCTGTAATCCCAACAATTTGGGAGGCTGAAGCAGGCAGAGCATGAGGTCAGGAGTTTGAGTCCAGCCTGGCCAATATGGTGAATCACCATCTCTACTAAAAATACAAAAATTAGGCTGGAGACCATCATTCTCGGCAAAGTATCACAAGGATAGAAAACCAAACACTGCATGTTCTCACTCATAAGTGGGAGTTGAACAATGAGAACACACAGACACAGGGAGGGGAACATCACACATTGGGGCCTGTCAGGGGGTGGGGGACTGGGGGAAGGATAGCACTGGGAGAAATACCTAATGTAAATGACGAGCTGATGGGTGCAGCAAACCAACCTGGCACATGTATACCCATGTAACGAACCTGCACGTTGTGAACATGTGCCCTAGAACTTAAAGTATATATATATATATATATATATATATATTTTTTTTTTTTTTTTTTTGCCAAAGCAATCGTTTTATTTTATTTTATTTTTTGAGTCAGAGTCTCATTCTGTCACAAAGACTGGAGTACAGTGGCGCAATCTCAGCTCACTGCAATCTCTGCCTCCCAGGCTCAAGTGATTATCCTGCCTCAGCCTCCCGAGTAGCTGGGACCACAGGCGCACGCCATTACTGCCTGGCTAATTTTTGTATTTGTAGTAGAGACGGGGTTTCACCATGTTGGCCAGGCTGGTCTTGAACTCCTGACCTCAAATGATCCACTCGCCTCAGCCTCCCCAAATGCTGGGATTACAGTGTGTGCCACTGCACCTGACCTCAAAGCAATCTTGAAAAAGATCAAAGTTGGAGGAATCACACTTTCCAGTTTCAAAACTTACTACAAAGTTACAGAATGAAGACAGTGTGATATTGGCATAAGTGTACACATATAGACCAATGAAATATAATTTTAATTTAATAAACCCATATGTCTATGGTCAATTGATTTTCTTTTTTTTTGTTGTTCACTTTGTCACCCTGCTTTATTAAACATTTCTTTTTTTTTATGAAGTATTTATTGATCATTCTTGGGTGTTTCTCGGAGAGGGGGATGTGGCAGGGTCATAGGATAATAGTGGGGAGAAGGTCAGGACATAAACACATGAACAAAGGTCTCTGGTTTTCCTAGGTAGAGGTCCCTGCGGCCTTCTGCAGTGTTTGTGCCCCTGGGTACTTGAGATTAGGGAGTGGCGATGACTCTTAAAGAGCATGCTGCCTTCAAGCATCTGTTTAACAAAGCACATCTTGCACTGCCCTTAATCCATTTAACCCTGAGTTGACACAGCACATGTTTCAGAGAGCACGGGGCTGGGGGAAAGGCCATAGATCAACAGCATCCCAAGGCAGAAGAATTTCTCCTAGTCAGAACAAAATGGAGTCTCCTATGCCCACCTCTTTCTACACAGACACAGCAACAATCTGATCTCTCCTTCCTCTCCCCACACTTCCCCCGCTTCTTTTCAACAAAATCACCATCGTCCTCATGGCCCGCTCCCGATGGTCGCTGTCTCTTCGGAGCTGTTGGGTACACCTCCCAGACAGGGCGGCCGGACAGAGGCGCTCCTCACTTCCCAGACGGGGCGGCCGGGCAGAGGCGCTCCTCACTTCCCAGACGGGGCGGCCGGGCAGAGACGCTCCTCACTTCCTCCCATACGGGGTGGCGGCGGGGCAGAGGCGCTCCTCACCTCTCAGACGGGGCGGCCGGGCAGAGGCGCTCCTCACTTCCCAGATGGGGCGGCCGGGCAGAGACGCTCCTCACCTCCCAGATGGGGCGGCCAGGCAGAGGCACTCCTCACTTCCTCCCAGACGGAGTGGCGGCCAGGCAGAGGGGCTCCTCACCTCCCAGATGGGGTGGCCTGGCAGAGGTGCTCCTCACTTCCCAGATGGTGTGGCGGCTGGGCAGAGGCGCTCCTCACTTCCCAGATGGGGCAGCCAGGCAGAGGGGCTCCTCACTTCCCAGACGGGGTGGCCGGGCAGAGGCGCTCCTCACTTCCCAGACGGGGTGGCCAGGCAGAGGCACTCCTCACCTCCCAGATGGGGCAGCCGGGCAGAGGCGCTCCTCACTTCCCAGACGTTGGGCAACTGGGCAGAGGTGCTCCTCACTTCCCAGACGGGGCAGCCGGGCAGAGGCGCTCCTCACATCCCAGATGATGGGTGGCCGGGCAGAGACGTTCCTCACTTCCTATACGGGATGGTGGCCGGGCAGAGGCGCTCCTCACTTCCCAGATGGGATGGCCGGGCAGAGGGGCTCCTCACATCCCAGACGATGGGCTGCCAGGCAGAGATGCTCCTCACTTCCTAGAGGGGGTGGCGGCGGGGCAGAGGCTGTAATCTTAGCACTTTAAGAGGCCAAGGCAGGAGGCTGGTAGGTGGAGGTTGTAGTGAGCCGAGATCACGCCACTGCACTCCAGCCTGAGCACCATTGAGCATTGAGTGAGCGAGACTCTGTCTGCAATCCCAGCACCTCGGGAGGCCGAGGCCGGCAGATCACTCGAGGCCAGGAGCTGGAGACCAGCCCGGTCAACACGGCGAAACCCCGTCTCCACCAAAAATACAAAAACCATTCAGGCGTGGCGGCGCGCGCCTGCAGTCCGAGGCACTCGGCAGGCCGAGGCGGGAGAGTCACAGGAGCCCGAGGCAGGGAGGTTGCAGTGAGCCGAGATCACAGCAGTACAGTCCAGCTTCGGCAACAGAGGGAGACCGAAAAAGGAAGGAGAGGGAGACCGAAGAAAGGGAAGAGGGAGAGGAGAGGGAGAGGGAGAGCTAAGTATATTTAAAAAAAATAAAAAAATTAGCTGGACATGGTGGCGCGTGCCTGTAGTTCCAGCTACGCAGGAGGCTGAGGCAGGAGAATCACTTGAACCCGGGAGGTGGAGGTTGCAGTGAGCTATCATGCCACTGCACTCTAGCCTGGATGACAGAGTAAGACTCCATCTCAAAAAAAAAAAAAGTTGCTATCTAACATCACTGTGGGACCCCTGAATTCTTTTGAAATGTAAGATAAAATCTTTTTGCAAAATGGAGTTAGTTATGTCAAGAGTGCTCTGTACATGTTGTGAACTCAAAACAGACAACTCCCCATTTTCTCTCCTTTTTTTTTTCCCCGAGATGGGGCGTCTCGCCCTGTTGCCTGGAGTGCAATGGTACGATCTTGGCTCACTGCAATCTCGTGACCCACTATGCTTGGCCTTAATATTTTCTACTATAGTTTATGCTAAGTCATTTTAAAGAAATCCTTCCCCACATTAAGATCATAAAAACATTATCTTATATTTCCTTCTAACACTTTTAGAGTTTTGCTGTTCAATTCAGGCTTCCAGGGGTTAGCAAACTGCTGCTCATAAGCCATATCCAGTCCACAGCCTGCTTTGCCCTTGAGCTAAGATTGGCTTTTAATATTTTTAAAGAGTAAAATAAATAGAATATACAACAGAGATCATATGTAGCCTGCAAAGCCTGAATACTTACTATCTGGTCTTGCACCAAAATAGTCTGCTGACTTTTATAGTCTAATACACGAAGCACTGATTTGTGTAGGATATGAAGTGGCACCTGTAATCCCAACTACTTGGGAGGCTGAGGCAGGAGAACTGCTTGAACCTGGGAGACAGAGGTTGCAGTGAGCAGAGACTGTGCCACTGCACTCCAGCCTGGGCAACAAAGTGAGACTCCGACTCAAAGAAAAGAAAAAAAAAATCCCAAAACAAAACTCCACTTAAGATGCACATACCAGCTTGCCTACAATATCTTTTTTTTTTTTTTTTTGAGACAGTCTTGCTGTCACCTAGGCTGGAGTGTAGTGGTGCGATGTCAGCTCACTGCAACCTCTGCCTCCTGGGTTCAAGTGATTTTCCCACCTTAGCCTCCCAAGTAGCTGGGATTACAGGTGTGCATCACCACTGCCTGCTAATTTTTGTATTTTTATTAAAGACAGGGTTTCACCATGTTGGCCAGGCTGGTCTTGAACTCCTGACCGCAAGTGATCCACTCGCCTCAGCCTCCAAGAGTGCTGGGATTACAGGTGTGAGCCACTGCACCTGGCCTGTCTTTTGAAAATAGATGGATGATCTAACTCTGTTTTAAAAGCCTGATTTTGGCTGCAACTTGTGTATATAAAAGACTTCTCAGCAATCTTGTGCCTTGGTTCACCTGAAACAGGTACCTCACCTATATTTGGTGGTTGGCGATCTAGAGACAAATAGTATCCTAAGTGACTGAAAAAGATCCCTGGAATCTGTGCCTGTGTGTCTCAGAACACCATCATATTTACATGTATTTTATTTCATTGGATTTTATTTTTCATGCTATACTGTAGCCTTTGTCTTTCTTGGAGTTTTAGGTAAGTATAACTTGTGGAGTCATGTGAGACTGTTCAACATCTTACCCTGAGTAACTGCTATAATTGCAGTCACCTATTTTAGGGAAAAACATTGTACTTGAAAAGGAAACATATTTTTGTAAAATTAATATCAAGTTCAGTGTATTTTATAATTTATTCTCAATTTAAGAAAACTGTTTAGGAGACTTTGCTGCTACATTCTAGAGAGGGATTAATAAAAACATGTCTCACTTTTGGCTTATGCTGTTTCAAAGGGAAACACATCTTGCACACCTTGTGGCTATGAAGGAAAGAGAGGCTTATTTTATTTGACTATAGGATCAAGCCACATTATCCATTCATGCAATAAAACCAGGAATGCAAAAATTATTTAATTTCCATCTCTCTGATATCAGGGACTATCTCTCAAACTATTTAGAATCCAGAAGCAGCGTAAAACCTGTGAAGACTCATCTTCCTCAATCCCCAAATATTTCATTGGTTTACAAGAAACAAAACCCTGTATAAAGATGACAGCTTCTACTATATTTCATCCAATCTGAGATACCTTTGGTTGTATGGCACAGCACAATTTTACACACCAAGTTCTCCATTTAAATATGTTAAGCCACATATATAAATAAGTATGCCACACTTAAATTTTAGCAGTGGTAATATGTTGGAAAAATGTCTATCTTAGAATTGATGAGATAAAGTTTTACCCAAGAGCGCCACAACATCTTCCAGACCCATTTACAAATACTAGCAAACACTACGGAGATAAAGATAAACAGTATTATATTGAGTTTTTTACTAAAACAATGAACCACTGCAGTTCTGTGGGGAGCCGAAAGCCTGAGGGTCATGACCAATTCAGCATTCCACTGCAGGCTATATGATCAAACAGCAAACTGTTTATCATGAATGCAGAATGTGGGCAAACTCATAACTGCACCTGCCACCAGAAAGTATGCTGAGGGCAATCACTCCCTGGCACTGTGCTCCTTGAGGTTATCTACTGGGACATCTGGAGCATACTGTTCAAAGAATGCAGTCATGCAGGCCTGCGCTAAATCAAGCAGCTGACCGACAACCATCACCTCCTCCTTGTTTTCTTTACTCAATAAATATGAAGTGCTATAGAAGCTCAGGGCCCTTGTTCACTAGAAGCAACAGCCCCCTGACTTCTTCTTCCAAACATGTTCTTTTGTGTTTGTTTTTATTCCCGCATTCATCCTCCTTTGTTCAGTCCAGTAGGGTCCGTGGCACAGTTCAATTATAAGTTACATAGCATTATACAAAGATTCAATGCAGATATTCTATGGGAAGGCTTTATGCATATTTAATCATACATACTACAAATTCACAATTGTGATGTTAACACATGCAGTTCCCAAATATGAGCAATCATTTTTACAATAAAAATAGGTACAAAACACTTAAATATTTGGTATTGTTCTGATATTTTTTGCTTTGTTTTCTGACAAACATATTTATTTACATATTTAATACAATACTTTCTATAATGCTGATTATATAACAAGAGCAGAAAAAAAAAACAGATGAAAGCATGATTTCCCAGATTCATTAACATACAAAATTACAAATTTCTTTTTTCTTTTCCTTATTATTATTATTTTTTTAGACAGGCTGTCACCCAGGCTGGCGAAATCTTGGCACACTGAAATCTCCACCTCTTGGCTCAAGTAATTCTCCACCTCAGCCTCCTGAGTAGCACCATCTCCAGCTAATTTTTGTATTTTTTTGTAGAGATGGAACCCCATGTTGAAAACACTGGTCTCGAACTCCTAAGCTCAAACGATCCTTCCAATTTGGCCTCCCAAAGTGCTGAGATTACAGGTGTGAGCCACTGCACCTCACCTAAAGTACAGAATTTCTTCTTTAGTGTCAATTATCTGAAACTGATGTAAATGCATTTTATGCCAACAACATCCTTATAATCAATAATACATAGATGTTCCTTCCTGTTTGTTCCCTCTGGCTTATATTCAATTGACATTTATTGAAAAAGGTATTACCTCCTGACTGGCATCATGCCCAGCACTATTCTCTGATAAGAAATGATGTGTAAGCTTGAAATTAAAGTTTGTTCACATTTGCTGCAGCCTTGAGGTTTCACTCTTATATTAACCTTGTGGTATAATGAGCTAGTCCTTCTCACTGCCAACTTTCAGATATTCACTTCATTTATGATTTCTCTCCTTTGTGTGTTTTCTGATGTAGAATGAGGCTGAACTTGTGGGAGAAGGTTTTCCAACATTCAGTGCATTCATAAGGTTTCTCACCTATATGCATTCTTTGATGTATAATATGATGTGACTTCTGGGCAAAAGATTTCTGACATTTGCTGCATTCATGGGGTTTTTCTCCTATATGTGTTTTCTGATGTAAAACCAGGCTAAACTTGATGGGGAAAGTTTTCCCACATTCACTACATCCATAGGGTTTCTCTCCTGTATGGACTCTCTGATGAGTGGTGAGACTAAACTTATGAGAGAAAGTCTTCCCGCACTCAAGGCATTCGTAAGGCTTCTCTCCCGAGTGAATTCTCTGATGTATCAGGAGATAGGACTTCCGGCTGAAGGCTTTGTGACATTCTCCACATTCATAAGGTTTCTCTCCAGTGTGAGACCGCTGATGAATATTCAGGTGTGACTTTTGGCTAAAAGTCTTCTGACACTGACTTCATTCATAGGGTTTTTCCCCTGTATGAGTTCTTTGGTGTAGGATGAGACTAAACTTGATGGAGAACATTTTCCCACATTCGTTGCATCCATAGGGTTTCTCTCCCGTATGAGTTCTCCAGTGAATATTGAGGAATGACTTTACACTAAAGCCTTTTCCACATTCACTGCAGTGATATGGTTTCTCTCCTGTGTGAGTTCTCTGATGTCTACTGAGCTCAGATCTCTGGATGAAGGCTTTCCCACATTCATTACACCCATATGATTTTTCCCTGGTATGGATTTTTTGATGTAAAATGAGGTTAAACTTAAGGGGGAATGTTTTCCTGCACTCATCACAACCATAGGGTTTCTCTCCTGTGTGAGCTCTCTGATGGATCATGAGCTGTGACTTATTGCTGAAGCTTTTCTGACATTTGCTGCATCCATAGGGTTTCTCTTCAGTATGACTTCTTTGATGGAAAGTGAGTTTTGACTTATCACTAAAACCTTTTTGACATGTACAACACTCAAAGCATTTCTCTCCTGTGTGAGTTCTTTGATGTTTATTAAGGCATGACTTATCAGTAAAAGCTTTCCCACATTTATTGCACTCATAAGGTTTCTCTCCTTTATGGGTTCTCTCGTGTAAAATGAGACAGAACTTCTGGCTGAAGGCTGTCTGACATCTACTGCATCCATAGGGCTTCTCTCCTGTTTGTTTTCTTTGATGCTTAAAGAGGTCCAACTTCTGGGAAAAGGCTTTCCCACAGCCACTGCAGTCATACTGTTTCTCTTGTTTTTGAGTTTTCCAGTGTTTTATGAGCTGTGACTTATGACTGAAAGCCTTACACGTTCATTATATTCATTGTATTTCTCTTCAGCATGAATTTTCTCATACTTAGGATAAAGAAAAACTTTGTCATATCCATTACATTCACCTTCATTTCTTGCATAGCTTCTGTTTTGAATAAAGTACTCCAGATTAGGATTCAGGTGTTTCCCAAGTGCAAAAGAGGTATGAAGGTTTGAGCTCAGATGAGATGTTATGTTGCCAAATGTATGACATTTGTGGTGTCTCTCCATAGTTTCAAGGCTGTTTTGGTTTTCTCGGTGCCATTCTGTGTGATCATTGACTTGCCAGGCATATTCTAGAAAGGAGACCAATTAATCCACTGTGATCATGTAATAAAAGGAGTAGAAGCTCACAGCAAGGGCTAAGGAGAGAAGAAGAAGTGAAACTGTGGGTAGAGAATGAAAGTCTGAGATATTTATAAATGGAAGAAAAAAAAACAGAAGAAACTATGAGAGGTGTGAAACACATACAAAATGAAGATAAGGGAGGAAAATTTAGGAATACTTGAAAATAGGGCTATGACTATGAATTAGGAGGATGAAGACAAGGAAAAGCAAGTAAACTAAAGATGCCAGGGAGAAAGATTAACCAGGAAAGCAAGTTCTGAGATGAGCCAGAGAGGGATTTGATCAGAGTACCTAAAAGAAGAACATGGATTCTTTTAAAAGCCAAGCAAAAGAGTTCTAATATGGAGCAACTAAAAAGTGGAGGCAGTTTTAAGGTATGTGAGGAGCTTATGTCACCTGTTCTTAGTCACATTCACAACTTTAAGAACTTCAAAAACATTTCTCCAAACAGCATTTCAGAGGTGCCCCCCTATTTCTGTTCAACTGGGATATTACTTTAAGTTCTCCTATAGGACTGGTTTTTCACTTACCTGGACAAACCTGACTCTGGATTTCTTCCTCTAGTATCCATGGTTTTCCTTGCTCCAACCAGAATAATGCATCTGCTTTGGTAACTTGATACCCTAGAAAAGTATCAAGGAAAATTATAAAGGACACATGAATGCAAATACTAGGGCTACAAGACTTCTGAAAAATGATGAAGATTACTTTTTTTTTTTTTTGAGATGGAGTCTCACTCTGTCACCAGGCTGGAGTGAAGTGGTGCGATCTTAGCTCACTGCAACCTCCACCTCCCGGGTTCAAGTGATTCTCCTGCCTCAGCCTCCCAAGTAGCTGGGACTACAGGTGTGCGCCACCACACCCAGATATTTGTATTTTTAGTACAGATGGGGTTTCACCATGTTGGCCAGGATGGTCTCAATCTCTTAACCTCGTGATCCACCCCCCTTGGCCTCCCAAAGTGCTGGGATTATAGGCATGAGCCACCATGCCTGGCTGAAGATTACATTTAAGGGGTTAAATAATTTGCATCTGAGCCAAGTAAAGGCCTTAATGTCCATTGGAAATGAGAGAAAAATACTCTGTTAGAGGCCAGAAAAGTACTAAAAATCTATGATGTATTAAACTGAAGTCTAAAAAAAATAAAGTATTTGTGAGGCCCACCCTTTTTAATTACTCAGAAAGGAAGGGCAATTGATTGCCTACACTACCCAGGAAAACTGTGCTTACCCAGTGATACCAGGTTGCTATAATTTTCCAACATCACATCTTGGTACAGATTCTTCTGAACACGGTCCAGTAGCCGCCATTCTTCCCAGGTGAAACCCACAGCTACATCCTTGAATGACAGTGAGCCCTGTAATAGAACATTCCTACTCAATTCTAAAGAATTACCATTGTGTAATGCTATGAACATAAATGATAATTTCTTATAATACATTTTCCCAGAGTAAGTTATTTGGCTGCCTTCCATGTAACTAGTTTTGCATTATAATATATAGGAAAATGTTTTAGTTAAAATATCCTATTTTGGTACTTCCACTCATTCACTGATTCACATATTTAATCATTCATTCACAAAAGAGAATCAGAACCTCCTTACATCCTTTAATAAAATATTTAATCTGCAACAGCAGTCCCCAACTTTTTTGGCACCAGGGACTGGTTTTGTGGAAGACAATTTTTCCACACACTGGGGCAAGGGGATGGTTTTTGAATGATTCAAGTGCATTACATTAATTGTGTACTTTATTTCTATTATTATTACATTGTAATATATAATGAAATAATTATACAACTCACCATAATGTAGAATCAGTGGTAGTCCTGAGCTTGTTTTCCTGCAACTAGATGGTTCCAGCTGGGGGTGATGGGAGACAGTGACAGATCATCAGACATTAGATTCTCATAAGGAGCGTGCAACCTAGATCCCTCGCATGTGCAGTTCATAACAGGGTTTGCACTCCTAGAAGAATCTAATGCTGCCTCTGGTCTGACAGGAAGGGGAGCTCAGGCAGTTATATGCATGATAGGGAGTGGCTATAAATACAGATAAAGCTTGCTCACTGGCCTGGCCCACTTCCTAACAGGCCACGGACCAGTGGCAGGGGTTGGGAAGCCCTGTTCTAGAGAATCATTGAGCCTGATGGTGGGCAAGGGTCACTCAACTAAAATTCACCCAAATTCACATTTAGATATGTCAATGCTGATACAGGAAACCATAAGGATACACAAAAACGTTTCAAGACTGATTATGTTAAAGATGGTGAAAAAGGATTAAGAGGGAACTTTCAGGTTTTGCACTATAAACTTCTATATTGTTTGAAAGTTTGACACTGTGAATTTTTTTTTTAATTCATTCAAGTTGGAGAAGTATTATAATGATGATGATTTTGTTTAGAGACAGGGTATTGCTCTGTTACCCAGGCTGGAAGGCAGTGGCATGATCACAGCTCACTGCAGCCTTGACCTCCTAGGCTCAAGCAATCCTCCCACCTCAGCCTCCTGAGTAGCTGGAACTACAGGTGTGTGCCACCATGCTCAGCTAACTTTTGTATTTTTTTGCAGAGACAGGGTCTTACAATGTTGCCCAGGCTGGTCTCAAACTCCTGGGCTCAAGTGATCTTCCCACCTCAGCCTCCTAAAGTGCTGGGATTACAAGAGTGAGCCACCATCGCCCAGCTCACATTGTGAATATTTTAAGCTTCATTTATATAATTGGAATTTTAAAAAAATAAGTAGATAAGTATTGGCTTTGAACAGAGAGCTAACACTGCATTCTTGGGTGTGGAGAGATTATGAAGGGAAACTCTAAGACTCTCTCAACATAACTTGGAACTGTTTACTAATCAATGTAAATAGGACTTTCTCTACCTCAGCACTACATATTGAGCATCCCTGCTTCAAAATTCTGAAACCTATAATGCTCCAAAATCTGAAATTCTTTTTAGGGCTGAGGTGATGCACAAAGGTCATGCTCAAAGGAAATGCTTGTCAGGACATTTCTAATGTTGGATTTTCAGATTAGGGATGCTCAACTAGTAAGTATAATTAAGTAAGTAAGTAAGTAAGCAACCATTCTGAAAAAAAAAAAATCTAAAATCTGAAACACTTCCAGTCCCAAGCATTTCTGATAGGGGATGCTCAATCTGCATTTGTTGGAGGCTGAGAAAATGGGGGTTGTGACCAACCCAGTATACCACTGGAGGCTATATGAGCAAATGGAAAACTGTTCTCATGAAAGCAGGATGTTGGAAAACTGACAAATTGCATCTGCCGCCAGAAGGAGTGCCAAGGGCAGTCACACCCCAGGCAGAGTGTTCTTTGTGGTTTGTAGGGAGCCAAAGGTCCATGGGACATGATCAACTCAGCATTCCACTGGAAGCTACGTGATCAAACAGCAAACTGTTTATCACAAATGCAGGATATGAGCAAACTCATGACTGTGCCTGCTGACAGAAAGTTTGATGGAGGTTATCATTCCCTGGCACCAAGGTTATCTACTGGGACATCTAGAGCCTGTTGTTTGAGGAATGCAGTCTTGCAAGCCTACTCTGGACCAACCAACTGACCCCTTCTTCCACACCCCTTCTCACTATCCCTTTTGCCTAATAAATACACAGGGCTGTGTAAAGCTCAGGGCCCTTGTCCACTAGAGGCAAGGTGCTCCCTGACCCCTTCTTCCAAATATACTCTTTTGTCTCTTGTCTTTTATTCCCACATTTGCCCCCCTTTGTTCAGCCCACCAGGGATCATGGCAGGTTACATAGTGGCCCCCCCAAACAGTGACAGAATTGGGTGCTCCACAGTGGTTATCTATAGGAACATCTGAAGCCTGTTGTATAAAGAAAGTAATTATGTGTACCTCTAATGAATCAAAGCAGCTGACCAACCATTACCTCTCTCTCCCTATTGATTCTACCTAGTAAATATGAAGGGCTGTAGAAGCTGAGGGCTGTCTTTGCTCACTAGAAGCAAGGAGTCCCCTGACCCCTTCTTTTAAAATGTATCTTTTTGTCTTTGTCTTCACTTCTGCATTCATCCCACTTTGTTCAATCCCATAGGAACAGACTGTGACAGGCATTGACATTTTGGTTTGGAGAATTCTTTATTTTGGGGCCCTGTAGTATCATTGTAGGATGCTTAGCAGCATTCTTAGCCTCTATCCACTAGCTCCAATTAGCACACCCTCCTTTCCCAGGTGTGACAATCAAAAATGTCTCCAGACATTGCCAAATGTCACCTGGGGTCAAAAAATGAAAACCACTGATAAAAAAAAAAAAGCAGAATATTGAGGACTCTTTGTGGAAGACCATATGACGGTCATAGAATCCATCCATCTTAAAAATCTCTACATTTTATCCCTGAATAAAAACAGACCACCAGGAGGCTGTGGACTTTGGCTACACTGTTCTGGGTCCCTGAAGCACTCTGATCACTGAGTTTGGTTTTGGTATTACACCACTGGCTTATCTGTGGGGGCACTAACTTCCATATGATCTATATCATGACCCATCAAAGAAATTTCTTCTTCTTTAAGTGACATGAAATATTTACTTTTCTAGAGGAGCTTTCTCCTCAGGGAAAAAGAAATGATTTCTTATTGTGTCCATGTGGTAGACTGCATTTCCCAAAGATGACCGCAATAATATCTCACATTCCAAAGGAAACCTTCCGCTAAACCTTGCCACTCCCACACGAAGAGATGGAGCCTATTCCCTTCCCCCTTGAATCTGGCTAGTCTTGGTGATTTGCTTGTACCTGCAGAATGCAACAGAGGTGACACAACATAACTTCTGAGGCTAAGGCAGAAAAGCGTGGGGGAAAGAAAGAGAGATCAGACTGTTACTGTGTCTATGTAGAAAAAGGAAGACAAAAGACACTCCATTTTGATCTGTACTAAGAGAAATTCTTCTGCCTTGAGATGCTATTAATCTGTAACCCTAGCCCCAACCCAATGCTTGCAGAAACATGTGCTGTATTGACTCAACGTTTAATGGACTTAGGGCTGTGCAGGATGTGCCTTGGTAAAAATGTGTTTGCAGGCAGTATGTTTGGTAAAAGTCATGGCCATTCTCCAGTCTCAAGTACCCAGGGACACAATGCACTGCAGAAAGCCACAGGGATCTCTGCCCAAGAAAGCCTGTGTATTGTCCAAGGTTTCCCACAACCGAGACAGCCTGAGATATGGCCTCGTGGAAAGAGAAAGACCTGACTGTCCCCTAGCCCGACACCCATAAAGGGTCTGTGCTGAGGAGGATTAGTGAAAGAGGAAGACCTCTTTGCAGTTGAGATAAGAAGAAGGTACCTGTCTCCTGCTCATCCCTGGGAATGGAATGTCTCGGTGTAAAACCCGAGTATACATTCTATTTACTGAGATAGGAGAAAACCGCCTTACGGCTGGAAGTGAGACATGCTGGGGCAACACTGTTCTTTACTTCACTGAGATGTCTGTGTAAAGTCAAAGATAAATCTGGCCTACGTGCATATCAATGCACAGCATCTTTCCTTAAACTTATTTATAACATAGAGTCCTTTGCTCACATGTTTTCCTGCTGACCCTCTCCCCACCATTACCCTATAGTCCTCCCACATCCCCCTCACTGAGATAGTAGAGATAGTAATCAATAAATACTGAGGGAACTCAGACCAGTGCTGGTGCGGGTCCTCCGTATGCTCAGTGCCGGTTCCCTGGGCCCACTTTTCTACCTCGATAGTTTGTCTCTGTGTCTTATTTCTTTTCTCAGTGTCTCATCTCCACCTTGTGAGAAATACCCACAGGTGTGGAGGGGCAGGCCTCCTTCATCTGGTGCCCAACGTGGGGCACGAACCCATGACCCTGAGATTAAGAGTCTCATGCTCTACCGACTGAGCTAGCCGCAGAATGCAACAGAGGTGACACAACATAACTTCTAAGGCTAAGGCAGAAAAGGCCCTGTGGCCACATCTGGGCTCTCGCAGAGCCAGCATCATGCTGTAAGAAGCCCATCCATGTCACACATGGAGGTCACACACAGGTGCTCTGGCTGGCAGCCTCAGCTGAGCCTAGTTTTCAAGTAATCCCAGCCTGGCACACAGATACAGAGAGGAAGAAGCCTTCAGATGATTCCAGTCCCCAACCTTCTGAGTCTTCCAGTTGAGATTCAAGACATCGGGGTGTGAAGACAAGCTAGGCAGTAAAGGATTAACAGAGCGAGTCTAGGTTACCCAGAAACTGAACATTCCAAAGAAAGGCTCAGCCCTTCCCTATACCTGAGAGGTAACTTCTAAACCAAGCTTGTACAACCTGTGGACCATGGGTTGCACATGGTCCAGGAGGGCTTTGTTTTGTTGGTGGTGGTGGTGGTGCACATGGCCCAGGAGGGCTTTGTTTTGTTGTTGTTGTTGTTGTTTGAGATGGAGTTTCACTCTGTTGCCCAGGCTGGAGTGCAGGGGCACAATCTCAGCTCGCTGCAAACTCCAAATCTCAAGTTCAAGTGATTCTCCCACATTCAAGCAATTCTCCTACTTCAGCCTCCCAACTAGCTGAGATTACAGGCATGTGCCACCATGCCCAGATAATTTTTTGTATTTTTAGTAGAGACAGGGTTTCACCATATTGGCAAGCCTGGTCTGGAACTCCTGACCTCAAGTGATCTGCCCACTTCAGCCTCCCAAATTGCTGGGATTACAGGCATAAGCCACTGTGCCTGGCCTCCAGGAGGGCTTTGAATGCAAAACAAATTTGTAAACTTTCTTAAAACATTATGAGATTTTTTGAGTTTTTTTTTCTTTTTTCTTTAAGCTCATCAGCTATTGCTAGTGTTAGTATATTTTATGTGTGCCCAAGACAATTCTTCTTCCAGTGTGGCCCAGGGAAGCCAAAAGACTGGACATTCCTACTCTAAGCCATTGGAATATATTGTCTGATGAGGGTCTTTGTTTACTGGGAGACTGGGGTCACACAAGATAGTCTACACTAACAATGTATGATGGAAGTCTTGGGCCACACTGTAGTTATGGTGGCCTCTGAAGGGGCTGAAGAATAAGGTCAGCCACTCATGTGCTCAGCCTCATCCATATATGTAAAGCCAAATAAAAACCCTGGACACCCAGGCTCAAGTGGGCTTCCTGGACTGGCAATACGTCATGCCTGTTGTCACACATCATGGCTAGGACAATCAAACATTGTCCATGTGACTCCACAGAGAGAGGAAAACTCAAAGCTTCTGCACAGCATCTCCCAAACCCTGCCCTACACACCTTTCTCTGTTTGATTTTAACTGTATCCAGTCTATGTAATAAAATAAAATCATGAATATGACAGTTTTGCTGAGCTCTGTGTTATTCTAGCAAATTATTGAACCTGAGGAACCCCAGATCTTGCGATCCCCAGAACACACAAGCCATCACCATGTCTCACTTCCTGACTCAGTGAATCCATGAAGATCATAAAAATAAATTCACATCTCTAGATCTTGGGCTGGCTTGCTATATAGCAACAGATTACTTGGAATAGGGAAACAGTCATAACAACATTTTCGTCCACGATGGGTTGCACACACAATGGTGGTCCCTTAAGATTATAATGGAGCTGCCAACAAACATATGAAAAAAAGCTTATCATCACTGGTCATTAGAGAAATGCAAATCAAAACCACAATGGGATACCATCTCATGCCAGTTAGAATGGCAGTCATCAAAATGTCAGGAAACAACAGATGCTGGAGAGGATGTGGAGAAATAGGAACACTTTAACACTGTTGGTGGGAGTGTAAATTAGTTCAACCATGTGGAAGACAGTGTAGCAATTCCTCAAGGATCTAGAACTAGAAATACCATTTGACCCAGCAATCTCATTACTGGGTATATACCCAAAGGATTATAAATCATTCTACTATAAAGACTCATGCACACATATGTTTATTGCAGCACTGTTCACAATAGCAAAGACTTGGAACCAACCCAAATGCCCATCAATGATAGACTGGATAAAGAAAATGTGGCACATATACACCATGGAATACTATGCAACCATAAAAAAGGACGAGTTCATGTCCTTTGCAGGGACATGGATGAAGCTGGAAACCATCACTTTCAGCAAACTAACACAGGAACAGAAAGCCAAACAGCACATGTTCCCACTCATAAGTGGCAGTTGAACAGTGAGAACATATGGACAAAGGGAGGGGAACATCACACACCAGGGCCTGTCTGGGGTTGGGGGGCTAGGGAAGGGATAGCATTAGGAGAAATACCTAATGTTGGTGATGGGTTGATGGGTGCAGCAAAACACCATGGCACATGTATACCTATGTAACAAAACTGCACGTTCTGCACATGTACCCCAGAACTTAAAGTATATATATATAAAAAAAAAGATTATAATGGAGCTGAAAATTTCCTGCCATCTAGTGATATGGTAGCTATCTCAAGGTAGTAGCATGCGTTACTCAGTTGTCAGTGATGATGCTGGTGTAGACAAACCTACTGCTCTTCCAGTCATATAAAATGCAACACATACAATATGGATAGTATGTAATGCTTGTTAATGATATACATGACTATGTTACTGGTGTGGGGGAAAGAAAGATAGATCAGACTGCTACTGTGTCTATGTAGAAAGAAGTAGACATAAGAAACTCCATTTTGTTCTGTATTAAGAAAAATTTTTCTGCCTTGAGATGCTATTAATCTGTAACCGTAGCTCCAACCCTGTGCTCGCAGAAATATGTGCTGTGTTGACTCAAGGTCTAATGGATTTAGGGCTGTGCAGGATGTGCTTTGTTAAAAAGTGTTTGCAGGCAGTATGCTTGGTAAAAGTCATCACCATTCTCCAGTCTCGAGCACCCAGGGACACAATGCATTGCCGAAGGCCACACGGACCTCTGCCCAAGAAAGCCTGGGTATTGTCCAAAGTTTCTCCCTGCTGAGACAGCCTGAGATATGGCCTCATGGGAAGGGAAAAACCTGACTATCCCCCAACACAACACCCATAAAGAGTCTGTGCTGAGGAAGATTAGTAAAAGAGGAAAGCCTCTTTGCAGTTAAGATAAGAAGAGGCCATCTGTCTCCTGCTCATCCCTGGGAATGGAATGTCTCAGTTTAAAACCCAATTGTACATTCTATTTACTGAGATAGGAGAAAACTGCTTTATGGTTGGAGGTTAGACATGCTGGTGGCAATACTGCTCTTTACAGCATTTAGATGTTTGTGTAAAGTCAAACATAAATCTGGCCTATGTGCACATTGAGGCACAGCACCTTTCCTTAAACTTATTTATGACAGAGTCCTTTGCTCACATGTTTTCCTGCTGACTCTCTCCCCACCATTACCCTATAGTCCTGCCACATCCCCCTCTCCGAGATGGTAGAGATAGTGATCAATAAATACTGAGGGAACTCAGAGACCAGTGCCGGCACGAGTCCTCCATATGCTGAGCGCCAGTCCCCTGGCCCTCCTATACTTTGTCTCTGTGTCTTATTTATTTTCTCAGTCTCTCATCCCACCTGAGAAGAAACGCTCACAGGTATGGAGGGGCTGGCCCCCTTCAGCTAGTTCATGTATTTACTATACTAAATCATTATTTTGGAGTATTTTTATCTTTCTACTTATAAAAAAAAAGTTAACTGTTAAACAGCCTCAGGCAGGTCTTTCATGAAGGATTCCAGAAGAAGGCATTGTTATCCTAGGAGATGACAGCTCCGTGTGTGCTACTGCCCCCAAAGACCTTCTGGTAGGACAAGATGTAGAGGTGGAAGATAGTGATATTAATCATCCTGACCCTGTGTAGGCCCATGCTAATGTGTGTAGCTTACTTTTTAACAAAAAAAGTTTAAAAAATAAAAAAAGAAGAAAACTTATAAAGACATAAAGAAACATTTTTGTACAGCTGTACAATGTATTTGTGTTTTAAGCTAAGTATTATTACAAAAGAGTTGAAACATTAAAAAATAAAAAGTTTAAAAAGTAAAAAAGTTACAGTAAGCTGAGATTAGTTTATTATTGAATAAGAAACAAGCTTAAAAATAAATTTAGTGTAGGCTAAGTGTATAGTGTTAGGTTTACAGCAGCAGGCAGTAATGTCCTTCACATTCACTCACCACTCACTCACTGATTCACCCAACGCAACTTCCAGTCCAGCAAGCACCATTCATGGTAAGTGCCTTATACAGATTTACCGTTTTATATCTTTTATACTGTACTTTTATTGTACCTTTTCTAGGTATGTTTATATCCATGAATACTTACCATTGCATTATAATTGTCTATAGTATTCAGTACAGTGACATGCTGTACAGGTTTATAGCCTAGAAGCAATAGGTTATACCATATAGTCTAGGTGTGTAGTAGGCTATACCATCTAGGTTGGTATAAATACACCCTAGGATGACAGAATTGCCTAACAATGCATTTCTCAGAATTTATCCCTGTTGTTAAGCAACACAAGACTGCAATAGAGACTAATTTGACTCTCAATTTTATTAAGTATTTAGAGCCACATGGGCTATAATCTGTGTTCTAACTTTAAGCTATCTGTGTAAGCAAATGATTTACATACTCCTATTGCAACCTGGCAGTGAAGTTCATCTTTAATCTCAGTAATTCTTTTTTTTAATCAGCTCTGACATTTATCTATTCATGTTCTATCTGGTATACAGTAGTCCTCATTGTGGGGGAAAGAAAGATAGATCAGACTGTTACTGTGTCTATGTAGAAAGAGGAAGACACAAGAAACTCCATTTTGATTTATACTAAGAAAAATTCTTCTGCCTTGAGATACTGTTAATCTCTAACCCTAGCCCCAACCCTGTGCTCACAGAAACATGTGCTGTATTGACTCAAGGTTTAATGGATTTAGGGCTGTGCAGGGTGTGCTTTGTTAAAAATGTGTTTGCAGGCAGTATGCTTGGTAAAAGTCATCGTCATTCTCCAGTCTCGAGTTCCCAGGGACACAATGCACTGGGGGAGGCTGCAGGGATCTCTGCCCAAGAAAGCCTGGGTATTGTCCAAGGTTTCTCCCCACTGAGGGAGCCTGAGATATGGCCTCGTGGGAAGGGAAAGACCTGACCGTCCCCCAGCCTGACACCCTTAAAGGGTCTGTGCTGAGGAGGATTAGTGAAAGAGGAAGGCCTCTTTGCAGTTGAGATAATAGGAAGGCATCTGTCTCCTGTTTGTCCCTGGGAATGGAATGTCTCAGTGTAAAAACCCGATTGTAAGTCCTATTTACTGAGATAGGAGAAAACTGCC
This sequence comes from Pongo pygmaeus, assembly GCF_028885625.2. Taxonomy (NCBI): domain Eukaryota; kingdom Metazoa; phylum Chordata; class Mammalia; order Primates; family Hominidae; genus Pongo; species Pongo pygmaeus. The sequence continues at coordinate 58,088,607 of NC_072393.2, forward strand.
TTATGTCTGGTGGCAACACTGCTCTTTACTGCATTGAGATGTTTGTGTAAATTCAGACATAAATCTGGCCTATGTGCACATCGAGGCACAGCACCTTTCCTTAAACTTATTTATGACACAGAGACCTTTGCTCACATGTTTTCCTGCTGACCCTCTCCCCACCATTACCCTATAGTCCTGCCATATCCCCCTCACCGAGATGGTAAAGATAGTGATCAATAAATACTGAGGGAACTCAGAGACCAGTGCGGGCGTGGGTCCTCCATATGCTGAGCGCTAGTACCCTGGGCCAACTTTTCTTTCTCTATACTTTGTCTCTGTGTCTTATTTCTTTTCTCAGTCTCTCGTCCCACCTGACGAGAAATACCCACAGATGTGGAGGGGCTGGCCCCCTTCACCTCAAAGATATTGAACAAACATTATATCCTTTTTTTTTTTCAGATATGAGGTCTCACTATGTTGCACAGGCTGGTCTCGAACTCCTGAGATCAAGTGATTTTCCCACCTCAGCCTCCCAACGTGCTGAAATTATAGGTGTGAGGCCACCATGCCCAGCCTCATAATATCCTTTTAATTATGAGCATTATGAAACCTCTTCAAATCCACTGGAAAACCAAGTAGGAAGTCAAAGATACACATGTATAACTCACTTGGGACTTGGACATTTTCTGGTGCCCTTAGATACAGCCAGCAACTGGAAAATTTGCTCTATTGTTGACTCTGGCTCTTCTCTGAAGCTGGTCACTGGTCAAGAATGAAGTGTTGATCTTAATATCTTCACTTCCTTCCCTCATAGAAACTATCTTATCCCAGGAAGCCAGGACCTGAGGATTAAAGGAATTCACTGCTTTAATAAACTATGATTATAACAGATGTTTTGAGTTGTGTGAGTACTTATTTGTGTGTGTGCCTTAGATACACACATATGCACAATTATTTAACTGTTAACTATGTTTTCTTCAGGTGGTAGGTTAATCTAATAATTTAAAGGAAAAAATAATATACAGTACCAGATGGCTGGTTTTACAAGAAACACTACAGGTCACTCTTTGACTGGAAAAAAAATGTTGCTAATTATACTCATGTTTGTCTTCTGTTCTCTACTAATCCTACAATGCAGAGTGGGAATAAGAGCAGTGACCTCCTCGCCTGACAAACCTGTGGCTGCACCTATCTATGCTCTGCAATCAAAAAACCCTAATACAGAAAACAAAAAAGGGGGAGATGTTGGGATTCACTCAGGATGGTGGCTATAATTTCGGTAATTGCTATGGCTGTAAGCCTCCCTGTGGCTACAGCAGCCCAAAATTATACCTATTGGGCATATGTCCCATTTCCACCTTTAATTAGGCCTGTCACATGGTTGGAACTCCTGGTTGAGGTTTATGTTAATGATAGTGTTTGGATGCCAGAGCCTACAGATACTTGTGGGCCCTCTCATCCAGAGGAGGAAGGAATGTTAATAAATGTGTCCATGCATTATCAGTTCCCCCCTCTTTGCATAGGACTGGCTATCGGTTGCCTAAAAGGCTACTGACAACATTGGCTAGTTAAAATTCCAGGTCATAATCAAAGACCAGTATCCTATCATTTATTTTCTGGGTGGAACCTGGATCATTCACAGAGTTCCGTTCAATTGGAACAGTTTAAGCCCAGAAAAGAGAGGTGTCAACAACCTCAACAATGGTCAAAGGATTTAGAAATATTGATTTGGAAGGATTGCATCTCTGATCACGTGGTGGTACTGAAAATAATTCCTATGGAATCATCATTGATTGGTCCCCTAAGGGGACCTTTGCAGTTAATTGTACCAATCAGAATGATAGATGCAAGACAAAACTAAAACAAGAACTATACTATCAAAGAGATGACACTACCTACACTGAAAAATATGCCCAGTTTCCCATAATTTGGACCAATTTTGGTACGGCCAGTCCACATTCAAAAATGATTAATCCAGTAATGGGCCCTGAACATCCCGAATTATGAAAGTTAACGATGGCCCAATCTCATATTAGGGTTTGGGAAGGAAAATATTATCTTGAGGGAAAAGGTGAGAGACTTCAATTTGTGTATCAGTTTTCTTCCAACCAAACAGTGCCCATTCAGAGTTGTGTCAAGCCTCCTTTTATGTTGATGGTCAGAAATAATGATATTCAACCTAATTCTGAAACTATTACTTGTCAAAACTGTCATCTTTTCACCTGTATTGATTCCACGTTTGTGAAAACGTCTGTGTTGCTGGTGAGGGCCAGAGAAGGAGTTTGGATACTGGTTTCCCTCAAGAGACCTTGGGAAGCCTCTCCTGCCATGCATATCATCACAGAAATGTTAAATGGAGTGTTTACCAGAACAAAAAGATTTATTTTTACCCTTATAGCAGTCATTATGGGCCTTATTGCAGTCACAGCTACTGCTGCGGCTGCTGGAATTGCTTTACACTCCTCTGTTCAAACTGCAGAATATGTAAATAATTGGCAAAAGAATTCTTCAAAACTGTGGAATTCTCAGACCCGGATAGACCAACAACTGGCTAATCAAATAAATGATCTTAGACAGACTGTTATTTGGATGGGAGATCGTATAATGAGCTTAAAGCATCGATTACAAATGCAATGTGACTGGAATACTTGTGATTTCTGCATATCTCCCCATTCATATAATGCTATTGAACATCACTGGGAAAAAGTTAAATATCATCTGGAAGGAAGGGATGGAAATTTAACATTGGATATAACCAAATTAAAGGAACAGGTTTATGAAATGTCTCAGGCTCATTTAACTCTCCTGCCTGGGACTGACATTCTGGCTGGAGCTACTGATGGACTTTCAAACATAAGTCCTCTTAAATGGATTAAGAGCATTGGAGGATCAACTATTGCAAATTTTGCTTCAATGTGTATCTGTTTATGCTGCTTGCTTTTAGTCTGCAGATGCAGAAGATGCCTCTGGAGACAGACCAGATACCACGAACAAGCCATGATAGCAATGGCGGTTTTAAAAAAGAAAAAAGGGGGGCATATTGGGAAAATGGCTTGTGGGGTGCCTACATAAACTGGCCATAAAAATATGGGACAATAAGTTGTGGAAAGCCACAGAAGGCCTCTGAGGAGGAAAGCCTCCTTATTGCCATCACGTTCCCATGACCAGAGTGTGATCTGCTCTCTTATGTATAAACACTGTGGTCAAGGAGAAATACACTCATTTGAAGCATTGGAACGTGGCCAGATATGCCAGCTCCTAGTTAGGCCCACTCCCCACAGCTGCCCTCTGATAAGTTAAAGAATAAATCAGTAGCTAAGTTTATGCTGTTTCAGCACAAAGAAAATTTACCTAAATCACCATTGCTATAGATTAGGTGTATAACACACTCCCCCCTTTCACCATTTCACCCCTGAACATCTGCTTCTTAGATCTAAGTGATTGTACTGAATAAATAGTGTGGAGACCAGAGCTTGGCACTTTGCAGCCTCTGATTTGCTCTGGCCCCCTGACTCCCACCTTTATGAACTCTTAACCTGTCTCTTCTCATTCCTTTGTCACCATTGGATTTCAGGTACCCTATGGGTGGTGTTAAGGCTGGTCCCCAACATGTCTTTATTCCTGCATTCATCTTACTTTGTTAAGCCCAACAGGGTCCGCAACAAGTAACAATAAGAGCTCAGTAAAGAAATGAAAGAGAATTCTTTTTTTTTTTTGAGACGGCGTCTCCCTCTGTCACCCAGGCTGGAGTGCAGTGGCTAAATCTCTGCTCACTGAAACCTCCACCTCCTGGGTTCAAGCGATTCTCCTGCCTCAGCCTCCTGAGTAGCTGGGATTACAGGTGCACGCCACCATGCCTGGCTAATTTTTTTTTGTTTTTAGTAGAGAGGGGGTTTCAGCATGTTGGTCAGGCTGGTCTCGCACTCCTGACCTCGCAATCTGCCCACCTTGGCCTCCCAAAGTGCTGGGATTACAGGCATGAGCCACCGCACCTGGCTGAGAAAATATTTTTTAAGTTAGCTGCTTTTCTACCTATCAGAAAATAAAAAATAATAAAAAGTTCAAGTGTAAAGAAAAGTCATTTACAATAGCAGCAAAAGTATATATGATCTGGAAATGAAGTCACAAGGAATGTCCAGACCTATGTGAATATTTTAATATGTCTTATCTATCCAAATTACTGAAAAGATTTAACACAATCCCAGTCAATATTGCAAGGAGATACTATGCAGATATCAACAAAACTTTGTACCAAAAGTCAGTAATGGTGGAACAATTTTATCATGTAAGGCTGCTTCTATAAGGCAAATTATAAGCTATTTATTCAGTGTTAGCACACCTTTATAATAAAACAAATCACAGAAAAGTATGTAAAAGGAAACAAATCAAAAGTTTAACAAGGTGTATCTCCAGGTATCAGGATTTGGGGTGTGGGAATGTCCCCTTATGTATCAGAAGGATGAAAAGGGAAGAGCCTAAGGAAATATGCAGTAAGTTTCAAGACCAGAGGACGAGACACCACAACTTTCATAATATGCATTTCTGTTTAGACTTTGATCATTTCAAAGCACTTTTCACTGTTGTGAAGAAAGGGGGAGTGACTCAGAGGACAAAGGAAGTTGGAAGGTAGGTTTTGAAGAAGGCACTAACTTAACCTATGAAAAGTCAGTGGGACTTTAAAATCCCAACACCTTGCAAAACCCAAAGACTTCCAAAGCTCCAAACTCCCTATGAATTTCTTGGGTACCCATGCCTGCCTACATCATACTTAAAATATCAGCCGCAAGGCCACCCCAGATCATTCTAGTTGATTCCTACAGGGAAATTATCACTGGTCTATCGAGACACGAACACTCAGACCCTTGTAACTCTTAGTAACTCCTGAAGACCCTCAAAGGCAAGAAAAAAGGCAGCCCTAACAATGACCTCCCTACAAAGCCACCCCACTCAATGACCACCTCCAAAGATGCCCCAAATACTAACCTAACTCAAGGACATTTCAGCCACTGACCTCACCTGTTGGACACTCCAATTAGTGACCCTGTGAAGAACAGGGGTTATTACCCTTGGGGATAATCACTGACTTATCCCCAAGGATGTCTCAATTGTTGACATCACGCACTTCAATGCTGTCCCAAGAACTGAACTTCCCCTAGAAGGCCTAGGGTACTAATACACCCCCCAAAGATACCCAGTTTCCTTCAACAATACCTTAATCACATCCTGGGAAAATCACAATCACTGAATCACCCTGTGGATCACTCCAATCACTGATCTGCCTCCAAGGTCGCCCCAATCCCTGACCTTGGGGTTAGACAAAGGCTAATCTCAAGCACTAACGTCCTTCTCTAGCTCACCCTAATCCCTCCAGTCCACCCTAATCCCAGTCTCAGGGAAAGCCGGCAACTTTCCCTACCATCCCGCTTCCCCACACTGGCTAGCTCCCCTCATGGCTCCCACAGACTCCCCTACCATAAATCTCAAATCTCCACAAACCCAACTCCTAATTCCGCTCCCTGAACGTGAAACTGAGACCCCTTAAAAGATCCTGGGCGCACCAGCTGAGTCGGAAGCACCCCGGTCCATCACTTCTGCTACAGACTCACAAGCCTGGCCGCTCCACCTCACTGGTCAAGTTTAACCTCTGGAGCTGCCAAGTCTGCAGCCTTCCAGTCATCACCTGTGGCCCGTTCCATTCAACTTCCGGGTCTTTTAGACAAAGACGCCGCGAGAGAGTATGGCGGCGCTCTCGTAACTGATACACATGGGGGCCGCCATCTTGAAAGAGTCTCCGTACACCATCTTTCCCCGCCCACAATAACTTTACTGGTCTGTGTTGAGTCCAACGCGAGCGACGCCAACCACGAGGCGCATGCACCTCCCAGACTCTGTCCAACGCAGGTCCAATCCTCTCCGGCAAGACGCACCAAGCCCAGCATGCTCTGCTACGTTTTTGTTGCTTGTAAGTAGGAAGCAGCTCCACGTTACAGCGGACGCGGCTATGTTGGAGAAGGTGTACATATCCCTACAGAAAAGAGCGACATCCCTTAGGAAAGAAGGTGAAACGACCTCCAGGAATGCTTCTGGGGAACAGTGTAGGGTTTGGAGATCACTGTGGGCACAGGGTAATCAGAGCCAGCTGAATGAAAAGATCTCCCCCACCCAGGGTTAGTGGTGGGTATTGGGTGACATCTCCAGGGTGAAAGGTGAAGGCAAAGGGACAGTAGGGGGTGGAGCTAATAGTGAGGGTGGGGCCTTGCTGTTGACCAAGTTGGATCCCAGAAAGGGTTGGTAGAAATTTTTGTGCAAGCTGCATCTCAAATCAATAATTTCTACTAAGTTATTAGAATTGGAATTGCTGATCCAAAGAAAATGAAAAATTTTGAGTAAATAATTCCAGATTACTGTCCAAAAAATGTTCTATTAGTGTATATACTATACTAGCAGCTATCCATTGTTCTGAAGAACTCCACTGAAAACTACTAGCTAATATTTTAAGTGTATACAGTTTTTTTGAATAGGTACCTATGTCAAGCATAATATTTGCATTATCTTACATAAAACTATAAAAGCTGTAGATGGTAGAAATAAATATTACCTTCACTCTGCATATTTAAAAAAGGCTTAGGGGCTGGGCACGGTGGCTCACCCCTGTAATCCCGGCACTTTGGGAGGCCGAGGCAGGAGGATCACCAGGTCAGGAGTTCAAGACCACGCTGGCCAACATGATGAAACCCTGCCTCTACTAAAAATACAAAAATTAGCTGGGCATGGTGGCATGCACCTGTAATCCCAGGTACTTGGGAGGCTGAGGTAGGAAAATTGAACTGGGACCCAGGAGGCAGAGGTTGCAGTGAGCCAAGGCACTCCAGCCTGGGCTTCAGAGCTAGACTCCGTCTCAAAAAAAAAAAAAAAGGCTTAGAAAGGCTAAGTCTGTTGCAATGCATATTTCCTCACAACCTTGGCCATTTAATCTTTGCCAACCTTAAGGGTGAATTGTGGGGGAAAGAAAGAGAGATCAGATTTTTGCTGTGTCTATGTAGAAAAAGGACGACATAAGAAACTCCATTTTGATCTGTACTAAGAAAAATTCTTCTGCCTTGAGATGCTGTAAATCTGTAACCCTAGCCCCAACCCTGTGCTTGCAGAGACATGTGCTGTGTTGACTCAAGGTTTAATGGATTCAAGAATGTGCAGGATGTGCTTTGTTAAAAAAGTGCTTGAAAGCAGTATGCTTGGTAAAGTCCAAGAAAGCCTGGGTATTGTCCAAGGTTTTTCTCCACTGAGACAGCCTGAGATATGGCCTCGTGGGAAGGGAAAGACCTGACCATCCCCCAGCCGGACACCTGTAAAGGGTCTGTGCTGAGGAGGATTAGTGAAAGAGGAAGATCTCTTTGCAGTTGAGATAAGAGAAAGGCATCTGTCTCCTGCTCATCCCTGGGAATGGAATGTCTTGGTGCAAAACCCGATCGTACATTCTATTTACTGAGATAGGAGAAAACTGCCTTATGGCTGCAGGTGAGACATGCTGGCGACAATACTGCTCTTTACTACACTGAGATGCTCGCTTGTGTAAATCAAACATAAATCTGGCCTACGTGCACATCAAGGCACAGCACCTTTCCTTATTTATGACACAGAGAATTTTATTCACATATTTTCCTGCTGACCCTCTCCCCACCATTACCCTATAGTCCTGCCACATCCCCCTCTCTGAGATGGTAAAGATAGTGATCAATAAATACTGAGGAAAGTCAGAGACCAGTGCTGGCACGAGTCCTTCGTATGCTGAGTGCTGGTCCCCTGGGCCCACTGTTCTTTCTCTATACTTTGTCTGTGTGTCTTATTTCTTTTCTCACTCTCTCATCCCACCTGATGAGAAATACCCACAGGTGTGGAGGGGCTGGCCCCCTTCATAAGGTTGTTGAGATTTATCTATGTTGGTGCATACATCTATTTGTTCTTTTATTATTGTTGAGTAGTATTCCAGGGTATGATTACACTGCAATTTGCTTATACATTCATCTACTGATGGACACTTGGACTGTTTCGTGTTCAGGGTATTATGCATAAAGGTGCTAAGAACATTCTTGTGAGTCTTTGTGAGAACATATAATTTCATTACTGTCGTATAAGTATCTAGGAGTGGAATTCCTGAGTCATAAGATTCTTGCTTTTATTTTGCAATTCTCCTAAGGAATCATACAGTCTGTAAAGCTTTTTACTCTTCACAGATTTGATATTTTAAGTAACATGGTATGTTTCTGAAATGGAGTTTGCATTTTGGGGCATTTTCTATAGATATATCATGAAGGACACATGAAAACTCTGTTATAAATATAAACACTCCACTGCATGCAGGAATTTCCTTCTAATTCTTCCAATGGAATTGTCTTAATTTAGGTTGGATCAGAATTAGAATTTACGTTATGATGACTATGTAAATAATATTTATAGGTCAGTCGAGTAGTATCCTATGATTACTTTTCTTGCACAACTTTTTTTTTTCTTTTTTTCCTCAAGAAGGGGTTGCCAAGGCTGTGTAGTGCAGTGGCTATTGATAGGTGCGATCACAGCTCACTGCAGCCTGGAATTACTGGACTCAAGCGATCTTCCTGCCTTGGTCTCCCCAATAGCTGGGACTACACGTGTGCGCCATCACGCCCGGGCTTCTACAACTTTTCATTCTCCCAGAGTCGTCTTATTTATTCCTTCCAGAATTTTAGGCACTTGGTTCTCCGAAAGCCCCGACCTTAAGATTGACTCCACCTCCAGCAGGGGGAAGTCCCTTCTTCTCTCTTAAGGAAAATTCCCGCCTCCCGCATTGGATTCCCTTTTCCGGTTGGCTGGTGGCTGCTCTCTTTACGTGCACTGGGCGGTGACCCTGTCCCTCAAATGTAAATGAGGTTTCAGCTGGTCGCTGTTTTTTCACTTTCCGTTGATGGGGTGAACAATATCCTCGTACCTCAATTGCTTCTCCACACCCTTTTGGTCCTCAAAAATCTTCCTCTTGCCCTCCACATGTAGCTAGAAGCGTTTTCGCGGTATATGACTCAGGGTGCGATTGCTCTTTTTCCTCTGTGGAGAAAGCGTTTTCACTTGTACGGACACCTAAATGTTAAGATGGCCGCGCCCATTGTGTCATTCCGGTCATTCTTTGTGCAAAGCGGATGACTTTTCTCCCCAGCCCGCTAAGGGGCACGTAGCCCATACCATGTTTGTCTTGGCTAAGCTCCACCCTCTGAAAATAAATGAAACTTGGGCGCAGGATTTAGGTGCCAAAATATGGGGTTCTTCACCGTCCCGCGCCATCCCTGAATACTTGGGCAGAAAAGGTCCACTTTACCTTCCGTACGTGCAGGATTCAAAGATGGCCGCCTCCAGTATCCGTGACGAGAGGACGCGAACTTACTACCTCCCAGTCGTCCGTGCTCCGTACACCTGCAACTTCAGACCTTCGTCGGCCGCCGTAGGCCGGCTTGGGCGCTGGGCGACGGCCCAGAAGTGGAAGAATTCAGGAAAGTGCAGGCTCTGGGAAGTCTGGGTGGGTTCCCCGCAAAATCAGGTCTGTGTGTGGGTCTGTCTGTCAGGATGAGGGGAGGAGGGTGTCTCTGGGCGTCCGTTTAGTGCGGAGCCGTGGAGTTTGTTGGGGGAAGCGGGAGCAAGTGGGAGTCGGGGTATTGGGGTTGGGGCGTCTCCGGAGTCAGCCCTGACGGATGCCAGTGGTCGGTGGTCAGGGTCTGTCCAGAGCAACGCTTGGAAGTCCGTGATCAGGGTTTGGTGCCTTTGCGGGTCACTCTGTAGGGCTCGGTGATTGAGGACTGGAGTGAGGAGTGGTTTTTGTCAAGGAAAACGGGTGTCTGCCTTGGATTTGGGATTTTATTTTTTATTTTTGAGACAGGGTCTCGCTCTGTCACACAGGCTTGAGTGCAGTGGCGCAATCGTGGCTCACTGCAGCCTCCATCTCCCGGGGCTCAGGTGATCTTCCCACCTCAGCTTTCCCGAGTAGCTGGGACTACAGGTGAGCGCCACTACGCTGTCTATCTATGTATCTATCTAATCTATCTAATCTATCTGTCTATCTAATCTATCTAATCTATCTATCTATCTATCTATCTATCTATCTATCTATCTATCTATCTATCTATCTATCTAATCTATCTGTTTATTGCAGAGTCTCACTGTTGCCCAGGCTGGTCTCCAACTCCTGGCCTCAAACGATCCTCTCACCTTGGCCTCCCAAAGTGCTGGGATTACGGGCGTGAGCCTTAGCTCCAGGCTGTAATCAGGATTTAATATGCGACTCAGTGAGGAGGAGCCGGGGTTCATGTGAACCTGGGTGTGTGGCCCAGGTTTTTGGATTAATCTAAGGGGTTGTGACCAGTGTTAGGGAGGTCTAGATGTGACAGTCGTGGAGACGCTTGTGAAGGCTGAAGCCTTGGCAGCCAGGGCATCCTGATTGGTGTGTGTGTTCAGGTCCAATGGTACATTCCCTCTCAGTCCCTTTTAAGTTTCTCTGCAAGGACTGGTTTACAATCTCATTTGACTTCTCACATCTCTCCTTTCTCTCATCCTGGTAAATAGGAAAGCTTTGGGGAAGATCAAAGATTAATCAAATCTAAAATGGTAAGGTGGCCTGGCGCGGTGGCTCACGCCTATATTCCCAGCATTTGGGAGGCCAAAGTGGGCGAATGGCTTGAGCCTAGAAGTTGGAGATCAGCCTGAACAACATAGCCTGTCTCTCCAAAAAATACAAATATTAACTGTGTGTGGTAACACATGCCTGTAGTCCCAGGTACTCGGGAGGCTGAGGTGGGACGATCACGTGACCCCGGGAGGTCTAGGCTGCAGTGAACTATGATTGAGCCACTGCACTCCAGCCTGGGCAACAGAGTGAGACCCTGTCTCAAAAAAAAAAAAAAAAAAGAAAGAAAGAAAAGAAAAGAAAAGGAGAAAAGAAAAAGGAAAAAAAAAACAAAGAAAATGATAAGGTTTCTATTAAAGATTTTTGTCCTTCTTCCTCAGGTTTACTGTGTGAATGTATGTATACACACACGTAAATATTTTCTTTCAGGTTCTGACACAAGTAAAACCTCTCTCTTATCCCAAAATGTGTTCCCCAGTAATGACTTTTGATAAGATTTTTGTATATTTCAATTTCAGTTTTCTATGCTTGATTTTCACAATGCAGATAAGCTGCTGAAACATGGGTATAATTTGCCTTATTTAATTTTACATTATAAACGTTCTTATAGTAAACATATCATCCATGTTTTTGTTCAAAAAAATTTTTTTAAGATTTCTGTAATAGTATACCATCAAGAGGCAAAACTGCACCATTGTGACTTGAATCACTAAGTGTATGGATATATTTAGATAGAATTTTAAGACTTAAAAAGTTCACTTATCACTTTTAAGAATGGGTCACAATTCTATGTTTACCCAAACATTTCTCCCTGACCCTCATCAGCACCTTGGTTTTTAATTTTTTTGCAATTGTAAATGGTGTGTTTTTAATTTTGACCTTTCTGTTCTCTTCTAATTCACTCTTACATAGAAGAGCAATTAGTTTAGAAAATATTTACATTGTTTTTGGTCACCTTACTGAACAAGCTTCCCTGTTCTCCAGGTTACAAAAATTTTCAAACATATAACATGATTTAAAGAACTTTACAATTGAATACCTGTATGCCTACCACCTGGATTTTATCATCATTTTATTGTGTTTCTTTTATTACATATCTATCTATATATCATCCTTCTACTCATCATTAATCCATCTTTTTTTCATTTTGTAGAGATGGCATCTCACTATGTTGCCCAGGCTGATCTTAAACTGCTGACCTCAAGTGATCCTCTCTCCTTGGCCTCCTAAAGTGCTAGGATTCCAGGTGTGAGCCACCTCACCCGGCCACATTTATCCATCTTGTAAAATATTGCTTTGTTTTTTGGTGCATTTCAAAGTAAGTTGCAGACATTCATACATTTGCCCCTGAATATTTCAGTAGGTTTATCATAATTAAGTTCTACTGACAGCTTTTCCTAATTACAGGTCTATTAGTCACGTACTGTATAATTCAGTGGCTTTTACTATGTGCGGCCATCACCAAAGTCAATTTTAGAACATTTTCATCACTTAAAAAGAAACCCCGTACCCTTTTGTTACCACTCCCTATGCCCTACCACTAAGTAATCTCTAATCTACTTTCTGTCTCTATAGATTTGCTTATTTTGACCTTTCTGTTTTCTTCTAATTTACTCTTATTTCATTTCATGTAAATGCTACAATATAATATGTGGTCTTTTGTGACTGGTTTCTTTCACATAGCATTTTTTTTTTTTTTTTTTTTTGAGACAGAGTCTTACTCTGTCACCCAGGCTGGAATGCAGTGGCATGATCTCAGCTCACTGCAACCACCACCTCCCAAGTTCAAGTGATTCTCCTGCCTCAGCCTCCCAAGTAGCTGGGATTACAGGCCCCTGCCACCATGCACGGCTAATTTTTGTATTTTTAGTAGAGACGGGGTTTTGACATGTTGGCCAAGCTGGTCTCAAACTCCTGACCTCAGCTGATCCGCCCACCTCAGCCTCCCAAAGTGCTGGGATTACAGGCGTGAGCCACTGCGCCCGGCCTACATAGTATAATGTTTTCAAGGTTTGTCTGTGTCATAGCATGTATCTGTACTTCATTCTTTTTTATGCCAGAATAGTATTTCATGGTATGGATATGGCATCTTGTATTTATCCTTTCATCAGTTGATGGACTTTTGGGTTATTTCCCCTTTTTGGCTATTATAAATAATGTGCTATAAACATTTGTGTGTAAGCTTTTATTGTTTTTATTTCTCTTATATATAAGCCTAGAAATGGAGTTGCTTGGTCATATAGTATGTTTAGGCATTTGAGGAACTACCAGACTTTTCCAAAGTGGCTGCACCATTTAACATTTCCACCAGCCATATTTGAGGGTGTCCATTGCCACCATATACCTACCAACACTTGTTATTTTTGGTTTTTTATTACAGGCATTCTAGTGGGTGTTAGGTGATTTCTCATGGTTTTGATTTGCATTTCTCTGGAGACTTACGTTGAGCCACTTTTCATTTACTTATAATATACATAACTGAGGTACATGTATTTTTACTAAATATGGAATTGTTAGTATTTTTAATAACTAGATAGCTCCATTTCTGGATGTATGTACTTCTAATCAGCCAATTAATCCTGTTAATAGACCTAAATCCTTTACATCAACTTTGCATGCATGTATCGCTATTTCCTTTACAAAAATTTCCAAGGTGGATTTTTGGGTTCTAGTAATATCTCAATTGAAAGTATTCAGTGCAAAGTGTTATTTCCAAAATTGTTCAGTCACTTAATACTGATAAAAAAGTATGTCTATTTTGGAATGCTTGCAACTTTTAGATATAAAATCATCAATCTGACTATAAACTTATTTTTTATATATGTTCAATTGAATCTATAAAACTGTCACTCTTGCTTAGTCATATAATTTATTTCCTCTTCTCTAATATTGATTATTTATGCTTGATTCTTTATCAAACTAATTGGGTAGCCTTTCCAGAATAGTTAAAATAGTGATAATCATCCTGTTCATCTTTGATATTGCTCTTAACTTTGGAGAATGTACTTTTATAGTTTCATAGAACTTTTTTTTCTTCATTCCTAGAACTTTTGTAGGATGTATTTAATTTTTTAAAATGAGGTAAAATTCACAAGCCATAAAATTAATCATTTTAAAGTCAACAATGCAATCACTCTTAGTACATTCACAGTGTTGTACAACCACCACTTGCAGTCACTTCACATTCTCCCCTCCAGTAGACCCTGGCAACCACCCATGTGCTTTCTGTCTCTTTTTGTAGAGTGTCGCTCTACAAAAAAAGCTCTACTGTCGCTGTTTGGGGTGCCAGTTGTAACTGACCATGATCCCTGGTGGACTGAACAAAGGGGTGCAAATGAGGGAATAAAAGACAAAAACAAAAGAGTATATTTGGAAGAAGGGGTCAGGGGGCACCTTGCCTCCAGTGGATAAGGGCTCTGAGCTTTACACAGCCCTCCGTATTTATTAGGCAAAAGAGATAGAGAGAAGGGGGAGTGATTGTCGAGTAATTGTCAGTCGGCCTTTTGGTTCACAGCAGGCTTGTGAGATTGCATTCCTTGAATAATAGCCTCTAGATGTCCCCATAGATAGCCTCAAGGAGCCCAGCGCCAGGAAATGGTGGCCCTCAGCAAACCTTCTGGGGCAGGTACAGAAGCGAGTTTGCCTACATTCTGTACTCATGATAAACAGTTTGCTGTTTGATCATGTAGCCTCCAGTGGAATGCTGAGTTAGTCACGATTCATTTGGCCTTTTCAGCTCCCAACATCTTTTTTTTTTTTGAGACAGAGTTTCACTCTTGTTGCCCTGGCTAGAGTGCAATGGCTTGATCCCAGCTCACCGCAGCCTCTGCCTCCCGGGTTCAAGCAATTCTCCTGCCTCTGCTAGGATTACAGGCATGCGCCACCATGCCTGGCTAATTTTGTATTTTTAGTAGAGACCGGGTTTCTCCATGTTGGTCGGGCTAGTCTCGAACTCCCGATCTCAGGTGATCCACCCGCCTCAGCTTCCCAAAGTCCTGGGATTACAGGCATGAGCCACCGCACCTGGCCAGTGTGCTGTCTGTATGCATTTACCTAATCTGGGTATTTTATATAAATGAAATCATATAACGTGACATTTAGTGTCTGACATTTTCTTTTTTTTCTTTTTTTTGAGACAGGGTCTCACTCTATTTCCCAGGCTGGAGCGCAGTGGTGCACTCTTGGCTCACTGCAAACTCTGCTTCCCGGGCTCAAGCAATTCTCATACCTCAGCCACCCTAATAGCTGGGATTATAGGCACGCACCACCATGCCTGGCTAATTTTTGAACTTTTTGTAGAGATGCGGTTTCCTCATGTTGCCCTGGCTGGTCAAGAGTTTATGTTGAGCCGGGCGCGTTGGCTCACGCCTGTAATCCCAGCACTTTGGGAGGCCGAGGCTGGCGGATCAGGAGGTCAGGAGATCGAGACCATCCTGGCTAACACAGCGAAACCCCGTCTCTACTAAAAATAAAAAATAAAAAAATAGCCGGGCGTGGTGGCGGGCGCCTGTAGTCCCAGCTACTTGGGAGGCTGAGGCAGGAGAATGGCGTGAACCCAGGAGGCGGAGGTTGCAGTGAGCCGGGATCGTGCCATCGCTCTCCAGCCTAGACAACAGAGCGAGACTCCGTCTCAAAAAAAAAAAAAAAAAAAAGAGTTTTTCTTGAGCTCAAAGTAATCCTCCTGCCTTGGCCTCCCAAAGTGCTAGGATTACAGGTGTGAGCCACCACACCTGAATGTCTGACATTTTCACTTAGCATAATGTTTTTGTGGTTGTGGATTGTGTGCTGGGCTACTCCTTTAATGATTAGCCAGGGCATCTATAAACCTGCCTTACCGTTCACTTCCTGCTTGCACTGAACCTGTAGACATCAGCCAGAAGGAACGTTTTAGAGTCTTCTTAGGTCTTTTGTCAGCCAACATCCTCCCGTGTGCATGCATGTGGCTTTATAAATTCCTCAGTCTATACGAGTGCTTTCGAATGGTATAATTTCCTCAAGACACTTTCCTCCTACCTTTTTCTCACAACGTTTCCTCTGTGACTCAAGTGTAATCTTTTGCCCAAGGCAGCTGAAGGTTGTTGTTCTGCTTCACAAAGTTTTTGAGAAATGCCCATTACTTTTCCTCCCTGAGCGAATTCCAAAACAGGAAGGGGCCTGTTGTGTAGGTCTTTCAGGCAGTTAGAATAGACGACAAACAATTTTTTTATTTTTATTTTTGAGACAGGGTCTCACTCTGTCACCTAGGCTGGAGTACAGTGACAAGATCTTGGCTCACCACAGACTCAAACTCCTGGGCTCAAGTGATCCTCCCACCTCAGCCTCCCAAAGTGCTGGGATTACAGGCCTGAGCCACTCCACCCAGCTAAACAAAATTATTTGTGAATAAAGTCTATTCTGTTCCCTCCAGGGCCTGAATCCAGGTTCCCACATTGGGAATGTTGGCTGCAATCTTTAAGACCATCAGTGAGCTGGGGAGGGGGTGGAGCAAAGACAAGTAAAAATGGCACAGAACTTTCCACTATTTTAAGTCACCATTTTGTTGTTGTTGTTCTTGTTTGTTTTGTTTCTTTGAGATGGAGTCTAGCTCTGTCACCCAGACTGGAGGGCAGTGGTGTGATCTCAGCTCACTGCAACCTCCGCCTGCCAGGTTCAAATGATTCTCCTGCCTCAGCCTCTTGAGTAGCTGGGACTACAGACATGTGCCACCACACCTGGCTACTTTTTGTATTTTTAGTAGAGATGGGGTTTCACCATGTTGGCCAGGCTGGTCTTGAACTTCTGGCCTCAAGTGATCCTCTGGCCTCAGCCTCCCAAAGTGCTGGGATTATAGGCAAGCATGAGCCACCATGCCCGGCCAGTCACCTTTTTTTTGACTCAACATTTGCTCTGTTGTTGTAAACCTTTGACTGTTTTTCAGAGTTCTGACCAAGTTTTTGTTTTGTTTTTGATTGTTTTTACTTGATTTTTTGATAGTTTTTTTACTTGAGTTTTTGATTTTTCGATAGAGGGACAGACCCTTGGACCTACCTACTCTGCCATTTTTACTCAATGAGATTTTCCTCCACAGTATACTTGCTTTTTTTGTTGTTGTTGTTGGTACTTTTAAAAAAGAAATAAACTGATGCAAGTGCACCTTCAGTGATATCCTCTAATCCACCCCCTTTCCTCTCCTCCATCCCTAGGGATAACTATTCTCTTGAACTAATTTCATATAATGCATGTTTTATTAAATGTGTACATATCCAAAAATAATACATAGTCTTATTTTATGTTTTTTAATTTTTTAAATATACTTTTCTTTGTTGTTTCTTTCATATCATGATGATTTGTGAACACGTCCTGTTTGGTAATGATGCTTTAGAATTTATGGAAATTTTCTTTATGGCTTCCTATACATACATGAGTTTTCAGGAAATATACACCTCCAGGGAAAGGACTTAGCCACTGGAGCAAACAGGCGTGATTACACGTGATTACATTCTCCAGAAAGCTCATAAGGGTCAAAAATGAAGTAGAAGCTCTTCAGCTATTCCCGGGAAAGGGGCTGTGGAAGCTCATGGGAAAGGAAGCCTTGTCATTTGAAATACACACCCTGGATGTCACTGAAATGTTGCATCCATCGCCTCCTGCCCAGGAATGTTAGATCATTTGGGTTCCACACCTTTCCACTGGTGTCATTCTAAGAAGAAAAGTGTGAAACATCTCTTGCCACAATTATGTGCTTCTGAGATTGCAGAGGGAAGGGGAGCATTTGCAGCTGTGGGTTAGAGGATGAGTCAGTGCAGGCCCTGTGGGTTTGGAGCATGCAGGAGGGCCACTGGGAGCTTGTCACAATGATTCCACCCAGGTGGAAGGAAAGCTCAGGGTGACTCCATCCAGTTGATGCTCTCACCATGTGAGTCTCTTACTTGAGTTTTAGAATTGGGCATAAAGAAAGCCTCTGGGGCCGCCACTCTCTGACCTGCTGCTTTCAGGCCAGGGGTGTAGTGTGCAGCTTTTCCATTTGTCTTTGTGCCTGTGTCACTGTTGGCAGTGCTGATTTCAGAAGGTCAGATTATATGTCTATGATGGTGGCCATCTTCCATGATGAATGAAACTCCCTCAAGGTAGTAGCAAAGAGAGCTAAGATGTATGATGACGGTATGTGGTCCAAAGGAATTCAGCAGAGGCTAAGGTCATGTTCTTGGAGACAGGCTGTGTGGGTTCAGATTCTACTTCTGCTTTTGGACAATATAGTCAAATCTGTAAGCCTTAGGTCAATGTTGGAATGGGAAATAATGATTGATACTTTATAAGGATGTAATGCAGAAGGTAGTAATGAGAATTCAAATAAGACAATGCCTCTGCTTGGCTTAGTACATTTGTCTTCAAACTGAGGCATGCCTACATGTGAGGTATGTGATGACTTTTGACCAGGCATGTGGACACACGTGGTTTTAAAGAAATAAGTATCCAATTCCTCACCTTCTCTGCCCTTTTTCTAAAACCTGATCTAAGAAGTCTCTTGGTGTTGCAGCATCATGTTGGTGCTAGTTTTCCTTTCCCATCTCCCCTCTCACAGTCACCCCACTTCCATTTCACAGAAGAAAGACAGTTTATAAATGTATTGGCCATACATGTAGAATCTTATGTTTTGTTGCTCCAGGATTTGTTGTTGCCCCAGGGTGGGTTAAAACTTCTGGGGCCCCAAATAAAGGGACAGTTAGAGATGACCTTGCATTAAGGTGAGAACACAGCAGCAGTGACAGCACCTGGGCCTGCAGGGAATGTACACTCAAATCAATTTACTCTTCAGCCCGCAGGTCCTGACTCCAGGAGCAAGACACTTCAAGTGAGGTGAGGAGGAGGTTCCAGGACCTGGATACCATCCTTTGCAGGGATGTAATTCACCAGAGACCAAGATTTCTAGCCAGAAATTGAGGGCAGCTCAAGGAGAGACTACAGACAAAGCATCCTACTTACTGGCTATTTCCCAGTAACAGAAGAAAATGATCAAGTCCCAGGTGACTTTTTGTTTGTTTTAGTCTTTCCTTCATCACATGATTGATTTCTGGAAGACTTTAAAAGTCAGTTGAATTAAGTCAAAAAGTATAAGTTGGTAAACTAGGATTTGTGCATCAGTAAATTTAGATTCTAATTTCAACATCTAGGCAAAGGAGGATCAGGACTATATTGTTTACATGTGGTATCATAGAAAAATATTTGGTCTTTGTCTGGCATAGAGCTCCTGAAACCCTTGGAATTTCCTGAATGATAAGGGTTTTTTTTTTGTTTTGTTTTGTTTTTTTTTTTTTGAGACAGGGTCTCACTTTGTCACCCAGACTGGAGTGCAGTGGTGCAATCTTGGCTCACTGCAGCCTCGGCCTCCTGGGCTCAAGTGATCATCCCATCTCAGCCTCCTAACTAGCTGGGAGTGTGTGCCACCAGGCCCAGCTAACTTTTTGTATTTTTTTGTAGAGATGCGGTTTCACCATGTTGCACAGGCTGGTCTCTAACTCCCAAGCTGAAGCAATCTGTCTCCCTTGGCCTCCCAAAGTTCTGGGACTACAGTTGTGAGCCACTATGCCTGGTCCTCTTTTTTTCTAGTGAAACTACTCTCAGTGGACCCCTAGGTAGCTTCAGTATGGAGGCTGGTTGCCAGAAATAACAAGCCTTGATGAGAAGCTTGGAACTTTCAGTCCTACCCTTAATCTTCAGGGAGCAGAGAGAGGCTGGAGATTGAGTTCAGTCACCAGTGGCCAATGATTTATTCAACCATGTCTGTGTAACATATAAACCCCTAAACAGCAGGGTTTGGAGAGCTGGGTTAGTAAACACATTGAGGTGCTGGGAGGTTGGTGCGTGCAGAGAGAGCATGGAAATTTATGCCTATACACCACCATACTGTGCCCTGTGCAGCTTTTCCATTGGGTTATTCCTGGGTTGTAAATAAACCAGTAATAGTAGAGTGCTTTCCTGGGCTCTGTGAGTTGTTCTAGTAGATTATTGAACCTCAAGGTGGGTTGCAGAAATCCCCACATTTGTAGCCAAGGGACAAAAGTCTTTGTAACCTGGGGACCTCACACTTGTAACTGGTGTCTGAAGTAAGGTTGGTCTTGTGGGACAGAAACCTTAACCTATGGGTCTTCCAGGAGTTGGTGTCAGAATTGAATCTAATTGTTGGACACCTGTTGGGTGTTAGAGAATTGGAGAACTGGTTGATGTGAGCAAAAACCCACACATTTGGTGTCAGAAGTGTGAGTAAAAACAGCACAATGGAATTCACACAAAATGACTAATGTTGGAACCTAATGTGTGACCGGAGCATCCTGTGGGTTATAGTAGCTGTCACCTTCTGTCAAATGTCTCTGACTGTCATCACATCCAGAGAGTCCTTGGTCACAGGATATGCACTGACTCTCAGGAGAAAGCAGACCAGTTCCCGAGAGGTGTCACTATTAAATGCACTTAGGTCCCAGGACAGTTTTTGGATGTTTCTTCCTAGAGGTGGTGTGACAGATGGTGTCTTTTTTCTTTCTTTTATTTTTTTGAGATAAGAGTCTCACTCTGTCATCCAGATTGGAGTGCAGTAGTGCAATCTTGGCCTACCACAACCTCTGCCTCCCAGGCTGAAGTGATTGTCCTGCCTCAGCCTCCTGAGTAGCTGAGATTACAGGCATGCACTACTACTGCCCAGCTAATTTTTGTATTTTTAGTAGAGACAGGGTTTCACCATGTTGGCCAGGCTGGTCTTGAACTCCTGACCTCAAATGATCCTCCCACCTCGGCCTCCCAAAGTGTTGAGATTACAGGCATGAGCTACCGCGCCTGGCCCCGGATATAAATGCCATAAGCACAGCCTTCTCATACATGCCAAAGCACAGGTCCTCAGAGACCTTTTTGGGAAGAGGCCAAAGGAACTCAGAGGACACAGTTCAGGGGGCCAAGGCAAGGTTAACCAAGGACCCAGCCTTATGGCTGTTAGGGTCAATCCAGGAATAAAACCTGAAAGGCTGAGGAAAATGGAAAGATTGCACGACTTTCTTTTTTTATTCTTTTTCTAAAATGTTTTTTCATTTTTCTTCTTTTTCTTTTGAGTTTCACGTTGTCACCCAGGCTGGAGTGCAGTGCTGTGAACATGGCTCACTGCAGCCTCGATCTCCTGGGCTCAAGCAATCCTCCCACTTTAGCCCCTCAAGTAGCTAGGCATGTGCCACCACATCCAGCTGATGGTTGTGTTTTTTGTAGAGATGGGGTTTTGCCATGTTGCCCAGGCTGGGATTGCATGACTTTCTAAGGTTCTCTGTATGAACAGGTGGCTGACTTACTGTTTGAGACAGGATTGGCAGTAGGGAGTTGAAAGTACTGTTGTCTGGTAAGGGAATGGGTTGTTGGGATCCAGAGGGTTTGCTTTCAACATCCCCCTATCTAAGATAGTGCACACTCTTTTTCCATGTTCAAAGCCAGTTCTTACTCCCTCATCCTTTAATACCTTAAAAAAATTTAAGTATATAAATGTACATGGATATATATATATATATATATATATGCAATATGCTGCATAGGTTTATAGTCTGGGAGCAATAGGCTATAGCATAGAGCCTCGGCATGTAGTAGGCTGTACCGTCTAGGTTTAAGTAAGTGCACTCTGTGATGGTTGAACAACAGAATTGCCTAATGATGCATTTCTCATAATGTATCCTTGTTATTAAATGACACATGAATAAATAAATATACATGTATACATGTTTGCATATATTTGTATGTATGTATATATATGTGTATATATTTAGAGACGTATCTGTCTTAGCCGTTAGATCTTTGGATAGTACCTTTCCATTATTGTATTTTCTCTTTCACAAACTAAATTGGTACATGCTAGACCTTACCTCTCCTCTGTATTTATTAATCTTGTCTTTTATATATTGCATCATTCTGTCCTTTTGTTGCATTTTTGGTAGTTTTTTCAGATTTACTTACCAGTTCATTGACTATCTCTTCAGTTATGCCGCTTACACGCCTGATAACGTAAATATAAATACTTCAAAACCCATATGTGTGTGTATGGTTTTTGAATAATATTTTGTATGTTCTTTTTTATTATTTATTTATTTTATTTATTTATTTATTTATTTATTTTGAGATGGAGTCTCACTCTGTCACTCAGGCTGGAGTACAGTGGCATGATCTCGGCTCACTGCAACCTTTGCCTCCTGGGTTCAAGTGATTCTCCTGCCTCGGTCTCCTGAGTAGCTGGGATTACAGGCATGCACCACCATGCCTGGCTAATTTTTGTATTTTTAGTAAAGATGGGGTTTCACCACGTTGGGCAAGCTGGTCTCGAACTCCTGACCTCAGGTGATCCGCCCGCCTAGGCCTCCCAAAGTGCTGGGATTACAGGCGTGAGCCACCATGCCTGGCCTATTTATTTATTTTGTAAGCCAGTCACATTTAGCAGTAGGGGTTAATAATACTTAATTGTCTCTTGTTCTTTGGACATGTTTTGGAAAGAGTCTTTTATTCCTCCTAACTTATAAAATATACTTATTTATTATGCAATATCTTGTAGTGTTTGGGGTTTCCTCCTGGTTGATTCTGGTAGTGCACATGAAGATTCATTGAAGATTCATGATGGATAAAGAAGTATGCTTTATTCATCCTGATATTGCTAAAGTATATTTAGTGCCTGGCAAATAGGTGCTCAAAAAAAAAAGGATTAGCAAGAGGATTAAATGATTGGTTCTTATAGAAACTTCTGATTTGTTAAATGATAGATAATTATACAATTACAGAATATTTTGCTAGAGATAGATTTTGAATATAGATAGATTTTGGAGATGGATTTTGCCTCTATGACAATGTATTTTTTAAAAAATCACAGCACCTAGATATATAGATGCAGACTATTTGGTGAAAATGAGCAGAACGATGTTCTTCACATTTCTTCCATTTAAATGAGAGAAATACTTCACATTAAGCAGGACTCCCTTGTTACAGGAATCACTGACCCTGGAGGATGTGGCTGTGGAGTTCACTTGGGAGGAGTGGCAGCTCCTCGGCCCTGCTCAGAAGGACCTGTACCGAGACGTGATGTTGGAGAACTATAGCAACCTCGTGTCAGTGGGTGAGGACAGCTGCCCTGTGTCACTCAGAGAGTACCCAGTCAAAGGCCTTTGCTTTCTCAACTTTCAAAAGCTCTGGAGGGCCTGTGGTGCTCTGAAGTGGTAGATTCTGTACCCTCCCTGGCCCCAGATAAAAGAGTGTAATGTGCCCCCTTCAGAGGGAAAATCCCTTTGCTTTGCAGATACATAAATTACATAGTTCCTAAAACAGAACATGGTCCCATGTTGATAGACCACAGCTCAATTCAATGAGCCTAAGTTGTGTATCATTTCCTATGAACAGGGTATCAAGCCAGCAAGCCAGATGCACTCTTCAAGTTGGATCAAGGAGAACCATGGACAGTAGAAAATGAAATCCACAGCCAAATCTGTCCAGGTGAGTTCAGGGTGAGAGCCAGCAAGGAGGGTGGCTGAGCAAGTCACATGATAATTGTTCAGCGGTGTCTGAGCTGTCAGGGCATCTGAGGCTGTGTGGACAGAGCCTCCATGTATCCCTCTCCCCACACAAAAGCTCTTTCTCCTTCAGGTACTTAGAGGAACATCTACCTCTTTATCGCATCTTGGATTTCATCACTATTTTTTTATTTATTTTATTTTATTTTATTTTTTTGAGATTGAGTCTCACTCTGTCACCCAGGCTAGAGCCCAGTGGTGCAATCTTGGCTCACTGCATCCTCTGCCTCCCAGTTCAAGCAATTCTCCTGCCTCAGTCTCCCCAGTAGCTGGGATCACAGGCACCCGCCACTACGCCCAGCAAATTTTTTTGTATTTGCAGTGGAGACGGGGTTTCACCAAGTTGACCAGGATGGTCTCAAACTCCTGACCTCTGGTGATCCACCCGCTTAAGCCTCCCAAAGTGCTGGGATTATAGGTGTGAGCCATCACGCCCGGCCTCATCACTCTTTATTTAATCTAGGTTTGATTTGTTTTTCTCAAGGTTTCTTCCTTTTTAGGATTCTCAAATCTCATCATTTCTTGTTCCCCCATCAGAGCATCACTACCTGTTCCTTCTACTTCTCTTGCTGTGAAATTCGTCCTTCCATGTCTGTCACCAAAGAGCGGTCTTGGATATCAGCACTCTCTCCTGACCACTATACCTTTCTGCCCCTTTAGATAATGTTGATTTTCTTTTTTTCCAAAGGTCTTCCCACCCTATCTTGGACTCTGTGCCCCCTTAGTAACCTGATCTGTTGCTTTGCATATATTTGCTTCCTTAGCTTCTCTTTCTTCTCCCACTCTGAGGTCCTCCAGAGGTTCTGTTTCCCATTTATTTTGCTCTTTTCTCATATCCTTTACAAGTTTCCTTCACTCTAATGACTTAAGTTCTTGTCATTCTTGTCTTTTCTATGGAGATTCTCAGATTGACATCTCCCTTAATATTTCCTAACTTACATGTTTGTACCATATTTTTTACCCACTTGCATGTCAGCTCCTTGAGTCGATCCTGGCCACCATAAGGTTACCTTGAAACTTCCTGCCTCCTCAGCTCCCGTATTTAAAGTCTGCTCTTTCAATTGATTTTTGAAGTAGTCTCATTCTCTTTCCAACCCAAACCAGATTACTACACCTCATGCCTGCTTTGCCTCAATTTCCTTTTGGAATAATTAATTCTGCCTATTATTTAGTTTCTCTTCAATTATATTCCTGGACTTATTCCCTTAAAGCTTTTCTGTTCTTACCATAGTCTGATGGCACTGAGTCCCAGTGAATCATAGCAGTCATATAAGATGGAAATTTCTCATCTGTCAGGTGATAATCTAGTTGAATCACCATGATATGGTATTATCTTGCCTACACAGAGTTGGCTTTCCTTTTCCTTTTCATAAATTCAAAGCCAACTATATTTAAAGCACTACATTTGAAGTAGTCTCCGCAGTGTGTCCCTTACTTTCCTTGTTTCATTGCCTTAAATATTTTTTGATAGCCTATTACATGTGAGCCCTGACAGCTGTGAACATCAATAACAACAACAAAATTATTCTTGGAGATTACATGCTAAAAGGAAGAGGCACGAAATTAATCAAAATGGATAAATGTCTTGTGGTGAAAAATGCTGGGAAGATCAATAACAAATTATAATGAGGGATGCCAGGAGTGGGAATGGCTGTTTGGTCAGATGCCTTTGAGCAGCTGTATGACAGATGTGAGTACGTCCCTCTGGTGAATTACCTTCCAAGTAGACAAAATAGCAGGTCCAAAGGCCCAAGGCAGGTGTGTGTTTGAGGAACTTCAAGGAAGCCTGTGTGAATACAGAGGAGTGAACAAGAGGGGCAGTGGTCGGAGATAATACGGAAGTAAGGACAGTGTGGTGGGATCTGGAGTTTGGGGTAGACAGGTCATGTATGACCTTTCAAGGACATTTTAATGACTTGCCTTTTTTTTTTTTTTTTTTTGACACAGAATCTCTCTCTGTCTCCAGGCTGGAGTGCAGTGCTGCGATCTCAGCTCACTGCAACCTCCGCCTCCCTGGTTCAAGCAATTCTCCTGCCTCAGCCTCCCGAGTCACTGGGACTACAGGTGCATGCCACCATGCCCAGTTAATTTTTGTATTTTTAGTACAGACGGGGTTTAACGGTGTTGACCAGGATGGTCTTGATCTCCTGACCTCGTGATCCGTGTGCCTCGGCCTCCCAAAGTGCTGGGATTACAGGCGTGAGCCACTGTATCCGGCCATGACTTGATTTTTTAAAAAATTATGAGATGAGGAAACATGAAGGAGTTTTGAGTAGAAGAGTGACATGATGTCATTTATATTTAAAAGGATCACTTTCACTACTTTGTAGAAAGTATACAGGAGAAGGCAGAGGTTGAAGCCTGAAGTCCACTTGGGAGGCTATTGCTATAGTACCAGACAGAGTGATTCTCTTCCACCTAAGTAGAAGGGGTGAGTGTTAGTGAGTTTCAGAATACAGGAGTCCCCCGTTATCCACAGTTTCTCTTTCTACAGTTTCAGCTACCTGCAGTCAACTATGGTCTGAAAATGTTAAATGGGAAATTCTAGAAACAAACAATTCTTAATTACATTGCTCACCATTCCAAGGAGCATGAACTCTTGCACCATCTTGCTCCATCCTGGGACAGGAATCATTTTTTGTCCAGCATATGCATGCTGTGTACCCTACCCACCTATGTTGCTTAGTAGCCATCTTGGTTATCAGAGCAACTGTCAAGGTATCACAGTGCTTGTGTTCAAGTAACCTTTGTTTTACTTAATAATGCCTCCAAAGCTCAAGAGTGTGATGCTAGCCTATTGTTATAATTCTTCTATTTTATTATTTGTTATTGTTAATCTCTTCCTGTGCCTAGTTTATAAACTTTCTTATAGGTATGTATGCACTGTATAGGAAAAAACATAATGGATATAGGGTTTAGTATGATTCAGAGTTTCAGGCATCCATGGTGTGGGGGGTGTCTTGGAACATATCACCCATAGATGAGGGATTACTGTATATTTATAAAGGAGGACATATGGAATTTACTATTGAAGTAGACAAAGGGTGTGAGACAAACATACAAATGAAAGATGATAGTAAGGTTTCTGGCATGAGTCTGAGCAGGAATTAACTTGCCATTTCCTGAGAAATTTACCTTGTTTATACACTGACTGCTTTTATTTTTTGTTTTCTTTGTTAAAATTATAATGGTTTATTCTTGTCCAAGTGACAATAGGCATATCTACTTGGAGTTTTTTAAACCGTGGAAATAGTGTGGTCAGTAGAGCCAGCCTGTACAAGGCTGTTTGTGAAATAGTTCTATTCCATGCTCATGGAAAGATTTATTGTTCTCTTCTTTCCTAGAAATCAAGAAAGTTGACAATCATCTACAGATGCACTCACAAAACCAAAGATGTCTGAAGAGAGTGGAACAATGCCATAAACATAATGCATTTGGAAACATCATTCATCAGAGGAAAAGTGATTTTCCTTTAAGGCAAAATCATGGTACATTTGACTTACATGGGAAAATACTGAAATCAAATTTAAGTTTAGTCAACCAGAACAAAAGGTATGAAATCAATAATTCTGTGGGGGTTAATGGAGATGGGAAATCCTTCCTTCATGCCAAGCATGAACAATTTCATAATGAAATGAACTTCCCCGAAGGTGGAAATTCTATGAATACAAATTCACAATTCATTAAGCATCAGCGAACTCAAAAGATAGATAAACCCCATGTATGCACTGAGTGTGGGAAGGCTTTCCTCAAGAAGTCTCGCCTCATCTATCATCAGAGAGTTCACACTGGGGAGAAACCTCATGGATGCAGTATATGTGGGAAAGCCTTCTCCAGAAAGTCCGGGCTCACTGAACACCAGAGAAACCACACAGGAGAGAAACCCTATGAATGCACTGAATGTGACAAAGCATTCCGCTGGAAATCACAGCTCAATGCACACCAGAAGATTCATACAGGAGAGAAGTCATATATATGTGGTGATTGTGGAAAAGGCTTCATCAAGAAGTCTCGGCTCATTAATCATCAGAGAGTTCATACAGGAGAGAAACCACATGGATGCAGCTTGTGTGGGAAGGCCTTCTCCAAAAAGTCCAGGCTCACTGAACACCAGAGAACTCATACAGGAGAGAAACCCTATGAATGCACTGAATGTGACAAAGCATTCCGCTGGAAATCACAGCTCAATGCACATCAGAAAGCTCACACAGGAGAGAAGTCATATATATGCCGTGATTGTGGAAAAGGCTTCATTCAGAAAGGAAATCTCATTGTACATCAGCGAATTCACACTGGAGAAAAACCCTATATATGCAATGAATGTGGAAAAGGCTTCATCCAAAAGGGCAATCTCCTTATTCATCGACGTACTCACACTGGAGAGAAACCCTATGTATGCAATGAATGTGGGAAAGGCTTCAGCCAGAAGACATGTTTAATATCCCATCAGAGATTTCACACAGGAAAGACACCCTTTGTATGTACTGAGTGTGGAAAATCCTGCTCACACAAGTCAGGTCTCATTAACCACCAGAGAATTCACACAGGAGAGAAACCCTATACATGCAGTGACTGTGGGAAAGCTTTCAGAGATAAATCATGTCTCAACAGACATCGGAGAACTCATACAGGGGAGAGACCCTATGGATGCTCTGATTGTGGGAAAGCTTTCTCCCACTTGTCATGCCTTGTTTATCATAAGGGAATGCTGCATGCAAGAGAGAAACGTGTAGGTTCAGTCAAATTGGAAAATCCTTGCTCAGAGAGTCATAGCTTATCACATACACGTGATCTCATACAGGATAAAGACTGTTAACATGGTGACTCTGCAGATGCCTTCTGTGGCAGTTCAGACCTCATTAACTAACAGTGCGTTCCAAGCAGTTAGCAAAGTAGCCATTGTGAGCCAGCCTGTTGCCAGAAGTTCAGTCTCAGCAGATAGTAGAATTTGCACAGAATAAAAACCATATGAATGCAGTGAATGTGGTAGTGCTTTCAGTGATCAATTACATCATATGTCACAAAAAACACACAGGAACAAACTGATATATTCAAGGTGGAAAGCCCTTGAATAAAACGTTATGGCTGATAAGCATATACTCAGAGAAAAATAGTATGAAGTGGAGACTGGGAAATTCTTTTATGGGAAGATAGATCCTCTCATCAGTGACCATAGATCACATCTTCAGTGAGCTTATAGTTGGTAGAAATATAATGATCATGGAAAAGTCCTTGTTCAGAAATAGTACCCCAGTAGGTATCAGGGAGTTTACACAGGAGAGAAACTGTTGGAAGACCTTTGAAGGCTGTGAATGTGGCAGGGTTGCTAGTGGTACATTCTGCCTTATCCTCAGAGAGAATCATATAGAAATAAAACTATGAAAATGTAACTAGAACATCTGCATCAAAATATGAAAGAACACATGAAGCAAATAAGCCCTGTGAAAAGGAATATTTTAGAGATTTTGATCACAAATCTAACATCATTATATGGCAGATAATATACAGGATGTGTATTTTAGGACAATATACTTTGAATCACTAGTTGATATGTCAATGACTAATTAAAAGGGGTTGTCAGTGTTACACACCATTGTTTAAATTTATAGCACAATGTACCTCTTCCCCCTTTTTTGATAAGAGTCTTCTATTCCCAACCAAGATCATTATATGATTAGCTCTTGTGTTTCTTTGATTCCAAATTTCTTCACTTGTTATTTCAGACTACTGAAGCTCTTCAAAAGGAAAAATAATTTAATAATGTAACACAACAAGTTTGGATGTGTTTGACTTTATAAATATCACCCCAGAGGAATAAGTTCAAAACTTGTGAATAACCAATTGGCCATACTCTTAATTTAGAAGGTAGTCCTCATCCTAACCCTGTGGTTTGTCTTATTGTTGGCATAAACACCATTCAGAATAGTTTGAATGATCTGTTTTCTTTACCTGAAACTGTTTCCTTTATCTAGGAACCATGGATGACGGCAGTGGGAAACAAAGCAAAATTTCAAGCCAGCATTTTTAAAAAGCTGGATTATATGCATGTAGCTATTTTACCCTCCAGCAGCTGTAGTTAAAAAATGCATATGCCTATATCAGTTGAAAGAGACATAACAATATAAAGATCAAATTGTCCTGGTAATTTTTTGTTCATGGGACATATTTGGAGTGGGAAGGGGAAAGGACTCAATTTTCCTTACATAAAACAGGATATGAATACTTTTCTAAAAAGTGTTCATGTCTTTACCTAAATTATAAATTCCTTGATAGTTTGTAGGCAATTGTATATACCCTAGCAGATACCAAAATAGAAATTAATTATATGTAGATTTGGAAGATGAATGAAGGTGCATGAATAACCCAGTGGACAATTGATCAAAATTACTTTTGCCATTGAAGGAAAGGAGCTACCGGAAAGAAATTCTAAGGATTAGTGTTATTCTAAAAAAAACTTAAAAAAAATCCTGAATAGATACTCATTTCTGTCATAAGAAGGGCAGAACAGAGAAGGAATAGGATTCACAGAATAAGCCCAATAAAAGAATAAAATAACTTCATTCTCTAAAAATAAAGGACAGCATGTAAGGTGGGTGAAGGTGAGAACCTTTTGGATATCTTGGATAAGAACACTTAAGTTTGTCTGCAGATCTGTCATCTTGGAGAGCTGCTACTGTTTTAAAGATCCTGGCTCATCTGTGGTATGCTGAATTGGAACATATGATTTATCTTCATCATTCCTTCTCACCTGGGGTTAAGACCCTCATCCTCTCCTGTACTCAGTTCCTTCCCTTGATCTAATAAAGATATATCCATGTCAGAAACAGTCCTGCTCACAAGGAAAAATAAAGTGGAAATTTGCCATAAAGTGGCTGCCTCAAAATTGAAACCCAAACTCTGGGTTATTGAGTGATTACAACAAATAGTTTTTGAGCATCTGCACTGTTGCAGACACTTGTGCACACAGGATACACTGATGAACAAAACATAAAGTTGTGGCCTGTAACAGGGTGGATTCAGTACAGATGCTCTGCAGTTAAGAGTATAAGAAATGGACTCTTCTTCAACCTGGACTTCAGATTCTCTCTACTTCTTGCCTTGTGAATCTGCACATCCTATCATAGCAGTCATAGCATCCTACTCCCTGAACACATAAATCAGGGTGCGCTACTGGGCTTCCCAGGCCTGTCCTTGGGACCAGGTATTGAACTCACCTTTCAGAAGTTGGCATCCCATCTAAATAAATTTAACTGGATACTCAATTCCAGGTTGCCTCTTTCAAAAGGCACATTGCCCCTTGCCTTCATAATGATGCTTCTTCCTAAGGGCTCAGTGTGGGGTAGAGTGCGCGGCCATCTTATTTTTTTGCTCAGGCTGTTAAAAGTTTTTATAATTTTCTGATAATTTATCTAGTTCGCGCAGTGACTGAGGTTCCCTGAAATTAATTCACTGTCTTCCAACGCCGTGGTAACAGCCCTTCCTTCCGGGTTCTCTGGTGGGAGTCGCCGAGATGGGCGTGGCCATGATACGTCACAGTGCGAGGCCGAGGGAGGAACTCTGTCGTCTGGGAATGCATGGTTTCCCGGCCAGACGCCGAGGGCCCTCAAAGTCCCTAGCAACGGCTGCGGAGGCAGATGTAAGTCGTTTTGGACGCAGGCTTAGTGTTTGGTCCCAGCGTTCGGTGGAGTCCGGAGAGACTCAGGATCAGATGGGTCGGGGTCTGGATGTGGCTCCAAGTGAAAGGCCTGTGGGGGTCAATGAAGGGGAGCCCCCTGTTCTGAGACCATGTGGGACCTTGCGTCCTGGGGTTCTCTCTGGGTTTACTCAATGGAGAAGTCTGGCTTTGGTGATAGGGCGCCTGGCGGTCAGTAATTAAGAGACTGGAAGATATTAACGACCTACTGTCAAGGTTTATGGTCGTTGAGGGAATGCCGTGGGAATCAGTGGTTGAGAAACGGGGTAGGAAAGTGTGTATCAAGGAATGAACTTGGTGTCCAGTCCGGGTTTGCAATTTAATGTGATAGAGAAGCTTGGGGCTGGAGAAGGTTTTCGTGAAAGAGGTTTCAGTTTGAGGTTTCAGATTTAATTTGGAGTCAATGTTTGAGGAGGCCTGTACGTGTCTGTGGTTTAGGGGCCTGAGGAGTCTGGAGCTTTGGAGGCCCAAGAGCCCTGGAGAGTGGGTGGGTTGAGGCTTAATAATTGACTGCTGGTTACAGTTGTGATTAAAGCTACATTTACCTAGTGGATCTACATGCAGTTCAGTTCTTCAAGTCCAAGTCCGTCTTAAAAATAACAATGGAAAACATTTCCCTTCCTATATTCATATCATTGTCTACAAATTTCTGGACGAGGTAATTATGAGTTTGCTACTAAAGTCGAGCTTTTTTCTCTCTAGTTCCCAACTTTACCATGTCGTTTTCATAAATATTTTCTTTCAGATTTATTCCAACACAAGAAAAAAATCTCTGTTACCCACACTTCTGATTCTTATTGAGGAGCATTTTTTTTCATTTCATCCTACAGTTTTTCACAATTGCAATACTTTGGGTAAATATTTGATTTCATCACTTAAATTCTCATCACAAACATACATACATGTATGTATGTATATATAGTATATATCTCCATATTTCTATCTCTATATACATCTATGTATCTATCATCTATCTATCTATCTGTCTGTCTATCTATCTATACAGAGAGAGTCAGTCTTGCCCTGTCTCCCAGGCTGGAGTACAGTGGTGCCATCAGCTCACTGTAACCTTGAACTCCTGGGTTTAAGGGATCCTCCTACCTCAGCCTCCCAAGTAGCTGGACTACATATAAAATTTTTCAATGGCAGTATCACATCAGAAGGTTGTACCAGTGGCTTACTAAATGGAGTCACATTAAATGTTTGCCTTAATTAGGGTGGAATTGACATGTATAAAATATTCAATTCTATTTCTATATTTTTTCTCTATATATAACATTCTGATACTCTAATTACTCAAGTTCTTCCATTCCTAACCCCAAGATTTGTGGTTCACTTTTTTATGTCCTAGACCTTATGGTTACATTTATTCTTAAGAGCTTATACTGTTTTTTCATAATTCCTCTAGAAGAGGAAGTCATTTTTTAAAAATTGAGACAGAGTCTCACACTGTTGCCCAGGCTAGAGTATAGTAGTATGATCTTGGCTCACTGCAACCTCCGCCTCCCAGGCTTACGGGATTCTCCCACTTCAGTAGCTGGGACTACAGGCACTCGCCACCACGCCCAGCTAATTTTTGTATTTTTTGTAGAAATGAGGTTTCACCATGTTGCCCAGGCTGGTCTTGAACTCCTGAGCCCAAGCGATCCACCTGATGCATTACCTGCCTCAGACACCAAAGTGCTAGGATTACAGGCATGAGCCACTGCTCCTAGCCAAGCATTTCTTAAATCCAAATATTTGCTGGAGTATGCGTACCTAATGCATGTATTAAGGCCTATCCCTCTGAGAGTCTGGGCTGATAGATTTGGAGTACAATCCCTGCAGAGTGTTGACAAAATTCTTTAGGGGATGCTGTTGTGACATACTTGGTAACTCACAGCACTAATATATGCTAAAATGGATGGAATTTTGTGAGAAACAAGAAAATATCTTCTAGTAGTGATGTTTTTTGTAACAAATATATGAAATATCTGTATGTAATACAGGATTTGAACACAAGGTATTGTTGGAATTCTAGGTTGTGTGAAGTTACATGTCAAGATGTTACTGAAATGCCAGCGGTTCAGTCTAGGTCCCATTGCTTGCCACACAGAAAGACAATCACTGAGACAATGAGTATTGCGAGAGAAGAAAGGCTTTTTTGGGTAACATCAGGTGGGAGAGGAAAATAAATATCAAATCTGTCTCCCCACAACTGACTAAAATTGGTGGCATATATAACAGGCAAGGAATATAAAACAGGAATTAGGGGAGGGTAAGGAAGAGGCATTGGCCAACAGGAATCAGGTGGTCAGTTAGGCAATCATGATGGATGAGGGGTCTGCCATTGCATTGTCTAGATGCAGTGATCTGGTAAGTTTCAGGTCATTGATACTATCTGGGAGGCCTGATGGTTGGTTTCATGAGAAACAAACTCAGATAAAATGAATATAAATTTCAAGCTTAAGACTAGGAGGTTCAATTACTATATTTATTCAAAAAGACTGTTAACATCAGTTTTGTGGGGAAATCAGGCCAGTTTAAAAAATGATCAGCAAAGATAGGGAATATGGTAGAAATGTAAAGGAAATAGAGGTTAAAGTGATATATAGAGCATAGGGAATGATGGCATGATATGTAAAAGGCATGTCTAAATTTTGAATAAAGATAATGAAGGGCAGAGAATGAAGAGATTAAATGGAAAATTTGTCAGGCCATGGGGGAGAATGCCAAAAGATTTGGTCTGAAGCCAGCCATGTGAAAGCCAATGTTAGAAGGTGTCTGTGGGGGAAGTAGTAAAATGCAAATGTGGATAAGTGGGGTAATCATAGCAACATTAACTTTTATTGCCAGGCCGACTGGATTTTGTGTTAGTAATTGAGGTAGCATGGTAGAGGGTAGGTTTCTTTTGTATTTTTCTAGCCTATGGGTAGTCTTATCTTTCACCCAGTGACAGCAATGATGCAATAATAAGGAACAGCCAGAGTTTCATATATAAATATATATATAAATTATATATATATATTTTTTGAGATGGAATCTCACTCTTTCACCCAGGCTAGAGTGCAATGGTGTGATCTCAGCTCACTGCAACCTCTGCCTCCTGGGTTCAAGCGATTCTCCCGCCTCAGCCTCCCTAGTAGCTGGGATTACAGGCGCCCACCACCACGCCCAGCTAATTTTTTGTATTTTTAGTAGAGATGGGGCTTCACCATGTTGGCCAGGTTGGTCTCGAACTCCAGACCTCAGGTAATCCACCCACCTCAGCTTCCCAAAGTGCTGGGATTACAGGCGTGAACCACCGCTTTACGTTCTGGCTGGGGAAAACAAAATAAAAACACAAGCAAACTGAAAAATGAGGTGGCTGCAGATTATGAGAGAAAACACACACTGCCTATATCCAATCAGGGAAATAAGCAGACACGCTTGTTTTAAACAAATATCTTGGGAGAGGCAAGTCAGAATGTCAGATTTTGACTTCAATGTATCTGTGACACTCTTAGATGGTCATCCTGTTTTAAAACGCATCCCTTTTCTTCATCCTGTATCATCAAACTAATTTTCCCAAAGCACCAATCTCACATTTAGAGGGAAACTTATTCTCAATGTCCAACCTTTAGCCTCACTGGGGGCACATTCTCCTGTGCTTCTAAAGAAAGAGGGAAGGATGAGAAACAATGATCATTTGGAAAGTTTGCAGTAGGCCAATGAACCATGTAGACCTCTCCAGAAGCAGATGTGCTTCTGAATAGGATAAGATGTGTTACTGAATGGGTGCTGCTGCTGATGCCCACATGTGTTGTCTGTCACCTTCTTCAATCACATTTGGCATGTAGTACCTACACAGATGTCAGATCTGAATTTTTCCCATTTCATTGTCCCTAATACACTGATCCCTTGTCATGTAACTAATAGCATCTTCTATAATTCTACAATTATGTCTTGGTTGGCATCACACAAGGGGCCTAAGGGACCCCCTTCTTCCTTTTAAACCAAGACTCATGCCACCTTTACATATTTCTTAGAAAGGAGGATATGTAATGGAGGAAGACAAGGCTCACCGATGAGTTCAAAACAAGGGGACGAAGAAAGTGAGGAATTAAGGTTTGCTCCAAAGTATTTTGCTTGAGTCAAGAGACTCTTTTTTTTTTGAAAGATATATTTAACATTTTACATTATGTATATAATAGTCAAAAAGTCTTTTATCTCAGTCAATGAGTATTTTATTTCAGTGAAAGGGTCTTATATATCGGGGACATCTGGCCTGGGATCTAGGAAACATGGAAGGAAATTAATCTGTAATAAAATGTTAGTAATTAAGAGCTCAAGCTCTATGACTCAGTCTCCAAAGTCAACTTTCCTCAAGTCCTAGTAACTTTTAGACACCACCAATAGACAGACTATTTTCTTTTAGGCTCAACTTTCTTTACATAAGACATGTGAATCCACACGTCTATGCCTTCTACATTTTAGTGCAAGGATTAGTAAGAAGTATCTAATAGAGCACTTTCCAGTTTGGTTAAAGGGAGTCCTTTAACCAAATATCATTTTAGATATCATTTCCAATAGAAAAAAATCTCCTGGCTGAAGTTCATGGGTTTTAAGTTCTTTGTTTCCTGGGAGTTCACTATAAAAAGAGTCTTTTTTCAAATTATGATTTTTAGTTAGTTGTTTTATAAAGATGTCAGAAAAATATGTCTTCTTTTAGCATTATGGATTTATACTTTCCTGGGGATAATTTCATGCATCTACCTGTTATTATCTCAATTGAGGAAAACTGATGTCTACCAAAAGGGGTGGATTTTAGGTTAAGCAAAACCAGTGGAAGAGCCCTTGGCCAAGACATGTTAAAAGCCTGGGTTAATTTTGCCAATTGAATTTTAATTATTTTGTTTATGCATTCTACTAATGCAGATGACTGAGGGGGATATGCAGAATGGAAGTGTTAAAGAATTGGCCATATTTTACATAGTGACTGAATTACATGTGCAGTGAAATGAGTAC
This sequence comes from Pongo pygmaeus, assembly GCF_028885625.2. Taxonomy (NCBI): domain Eukaryota; kingdom Metazoa; phylum Chordata; class Mammalia; order Primates; family Hominidae; genus Pongo; species Pongo pygmaeus. The sequence continues at coordinate 58,124,467 of NC_072393.2, forward strand.
CTCTGCCCCTGTGAAGTTCTAGAAAGACTCCTCAAGTCTAATTTTTCAAGGAGAATTTTACTTAATGTTAGGGCTGTTGCTCTTCTGCATGGAAATGCTTCTACCCAATGAAACTATACGGACTTTCATTACTAGAACAAACTTGTATCCTTGTGATGGGGTAGTCAAATAAAATCTGCCACACCTCAAAGGGGGCTTCAGGTAAAGAAAAATGTTCTTAGGAACTATGTAAATGTTTCCCTGGATTATATTTTGGGAAAATATGGCAGCGACTAAATGCTTTATGAGCTACAGTTGAAGAAACTTTTCAAAATACTATTTTTCTCAAGTAACCACTTTATCAGGGCTATGGTGAATTAAATCAGTCCATAGGGTTGAAAATGATGACTGTAATTCAGTAGGAAGTATAGGCAAGTTGTTTAGTCCACACCATATTTCACCTTTTTGTTTTATATTTTCTAATTCTGTTTTTAGAGCTCTGGATTGGGTTAATTTATGTCAAATTCGGGGGCTTCTTTCAAAGTTAATATGAATTGTTTTTATTGCCTAGATGTATTTAGGCAGTCCTCACTGTAACCTTATGAGCTAGCTGACTTCCTTCACTTTCTGGAGTATCTGATTTGGAATTTTTTGGAGTATCTGATTTGGATTTTAATAATATGTAGTGAGTTTTATAATAATGTTTTTTAATAATAAAGAGATAAGGTATCCATTTTTTATGGACTGGCCGGAAGAGGTTCAGGACCCTCCTTATTTATTTTCACAGTATTACAAAGTCACGAATGACTTCAAAGGTATATCTGTTGCCTGTATATAAATTAGCAGTTGTTCATTTTGCCAATTGACAAGCTCTAATTAATGCTGTCAACTTGGCTTGTTAAGCAGAGATTGCTTCTAGAAGGTAAGAACTCTATTTTTTCCCTGCTTGTAAATTTGAGATTAATCTTTAAGTAAGATCTGTCTGTAAATCAAACCACACCAGTGTTACTAAGATGAGTTTCTTGCAGGTTTGTCCTAGGAGAGAAAAGCTGACCAGTTAAGGTTATGCAATCATGAGGCATTTCATCCAAATTTAGGGGGAGAAGAGTAGCAGAATTTAGGTTATTACATGTACAGATTGTCATGAGGTGCAGAAAGAAGTTAAGACTTCTAAAGGGACTAGCTTGCTAACTAAATAATTCTGAGCATGAAGTGAATTTAGAAGTGCTTCCAGGCTGGCATGCTGGCTCATGCCTGTAATTCTAGCACTTTGGGAGGCCAAGGTGGGTGGATTCCTTGAACTCAGGAATTCGAGACCAGCCTGGGCAACATGGTGAAACCCTATCTCTACTTAAAATACAAAAATTAGTCAGGGGTGGTGGCAGGCACCTATAGTCCCTGCTACTCAGAGGGTAAGGTGGGAGGATGGCTTGAGCCCAGGAGGTGGAGGTTGCAGTGAGCCAAAATCACACCACTGCAGTCCAGCCTGGGCAACAGAGCCAGACCCTGTCTCAAAAAAAAAAAAAAAAAAATTATGCAATCACGAGGCATTTCATTCAAATTTAGGGGCAGTTTCATATGAGGTGCAGAAAGAAGTAGGACTTCTAAAGGGACCAGCCTGCTAACTAAATATTTCTGAGTATGGAGTGAATTTAGAAGTGCTTCCAAGCTGGGTGTGGTGGCTTATGCCTATAATCCTAGCACATTGGGAGGCTGAGGCAAGAGGCTTTCTTGAGTTAAGGAATTTGAGACCAGCCTGGGAAACATAAGGAGACACTGCTGCCTCCAGAAAAAAAATTTAAAAATTAGCCAGGCATGTTGGCATGCACCTGAAGTCCCACCTAGGTAGGAGGCTGAGGTGGGAAGATTGCTTGAGCCCAGGAGGTTTACTAGTAGGGTGATTGCTGTATTAACCCCATGCAGGCTGGTAGTCCTCTAGCCACTGAATCCAATTGCTGACTGTAGTATTATACAGGTCTATTTTGGGCCCCATGTTTTTGGGTCATAATGCCTAGGGTATTTTCTTGATCTTCCTCTACAAACAATGTAAACAAAATAATTTGGATTTCCTAGTACTGGGGCATCTATGAGATCCTTTAAATTGTTCCTAACATTAATTGATATTTCTCTGTCCAATCCAGAGAGTCTGCTTATCTCATTTTAAAAGGGTATAGAAAGGTAAGCTTTTAATGAAAAATTCAGAATCTAATTTCCGCAATAATTTTCCAGTTCCAGAAATCCTCTTAGGTGTTTTCTTAGTTTTTAGGGTAAGCAAGGAAAATATTTGTTTTATTCTATTTGCATCAATAAAAAGGCCTTTCTTGGACAATAGATAACTCTAAATATTTTACTCGTTGTTGACAGAACTCAAGATTTTTTATTGGAGACCCCATGTCTCTTTGAAAGCAATTTTTGTAACAAGTGAATCCCATCTTTTTGTAGCAGCTTTCTCATCTTCTGAACAAAGAAGGAAATCATCCACATATTGTATTATAGTTTTCAAAAATGCAGCATATAAGACATTTGGTTTCAATATTTCTGAGAAATAAGTTGGACTCTGAGTATATTCCTGAGGCACAATCATCCATGTCCATTGTTTGTCTTTCCATGTGAAGCCAGTAGTGTGGGGGAAAGAGAGATCAGACTGTTCCTATATCTATGCAGAAAGAAGAAGACATAAGAAACTCCATTTTATTCTGTACTAAGAAAAATTCTTCTGCCTTGAGACGCTGTTAATCTGTAACCCTAGCCCCAATCTTGTGCTTGCAGAGACATGTGCTCTGTTGACTCAAGGTTTAATGGATTTAGGGCTGTGCAGGATGTGCTTTGTTAAAAATGTGTTTGAAGGTAGTATGCTTGGTAAAAGTCATCACCATTCTCCAGTCTCAAGTACCCAGGGAAAAAATGCATTGCAGAAGGCCACAGGGACCTCTGCCCTAGAAAGCCTGGGTATTGTCCAAGGTTTCTCCCCACTGAGACAGCCTGAGATATGGCCTCATGGGAAGGGAAAGACCTGACCATCCCCCAGTCCGACACCCATAAAGTGTCTGGGCTGAGGAGGGTTAGTGAAAGAGGAAGATCTCTTTGCAGTCGAGATAAGAGGAAGGCATCTGTCTGCTGCTCATCCCTTGGAATGGAATATCTCAGTGTAAAACCTGATCATACATTCTATTTACTGAGATAGGAGAAAACTGCCTTATGGCTGGAGGTGAGACATGCTGGGGGCAATACTGCTCTTTACTGCATGGAGATGCTTGTGTAAAGTCAAACATAAATCTGGCCTACGTACACATCAAGGCACAGCACCTTTCCTTAAACTTATTTATGACAGAGTCCTTTGCTCACATGTTTTCTTGCTGACCCTCTCCCCACCATTACCCTATAGTCCTGCCACATCCCCCTCACCAAGATTATAAAGATAGTGGTCAATAAATACTGAAGAAACTCAGAGACCAGTGCTGGCGCGGGTCCTCCATATCCTGAGTGCTGGTCTCCTAGGCCAACTATTCTTTCTCTATACTTTGTCTCTGTGTCTTATTTCTTTTCTCAGTCTCTCGTCTCATCTGATGAGAAACACCCACAGGTGTGGAGGGGCTGGCCCCCTTCATCTGGTGCCCAATGTGGGTGCTTTTCTCTAGGGTGAAGATATGCTAGACTGTGGTCATTGAGGACAAGTCAACGAGAGATTTCCAGGTACATCCATGGTCAGCCTTGTGGTAAGCTTGTGCGCTTGGAGGAACCCAGAGTAAAAATGGGACAAACTGATAGTAAATATGCCTCTTATCTCAGCTTTAGTAAAATTCTTTTAAGAAGAGAGGGAGTTAGAGTCTCTACAGAAAATTTAATCACTCCATTTCAAATAATAGAACAATTCTGCCCATGGTTTCCAGAACAGGGAACTTTAGATCTAAAAGATTGGGGAAAAATTGGCAAAGAATTAAGCAAGTAGGGAGGGTAAAATCATCCCACTTACAGTATGGAATGATTGGGCCATTATTAAAGCAGCTTTAGAACTGTTTCAAATAGGAGAAGATAGCTTTTCAGTTTCTGATGCCCCTGCAAGCTGTGTGATAGATTGTGAAGAAGAGGCAGGGACAGAATCCTGGAAAGGAATGGAAAGTTCACATTGTAAATATGTAGCAGAGTCTGTAATGGCTCAGTCAATGCAAAATGTTGACTACAATCAATTACAGGAGGTAATATATCCTGAAACATTAAAATTAGAAGAAAAAGGTCCAGAATTAGCAGGGCCATCAGAGTCTAAACCAGGTTGGCCAACTCCTTTTCCAGCGGTTCAGATACCTGTAACATTACAACCTCAAATGCAGGTTAGACAAGTACAAACCCCAAGAGAATATCAAATAGAAAAAGACAGAGTCTCTGTCACAGCAATGCCAATCCAGATACAGTACCCACAATATCAGTCGGTAGAAAATAAGACCCAACAGCTGGTAACCTATCAATACTGGCCGCCAGCCGAACTTCAGTATCGGCTGCCCCTAGAAAATCCGTATGGACAGCCTGACACCTGTAAAGGGTCTGGGCTGAGGAAGATTAGTGAAAGAGGAAGGCCTCTTTGCAGTTGAGATAAGAGGAAGGCATTGGTCTCCTGCTCGTCCCTAGGAATGGAATGTCTTGGTGTAAAACCCAATCGTACATTCTGTTTACTGAGATAGGAGAAAACCGCCTTATGGCTGGAGATGAGACATGCTGGTGACAATACTGCTCTTTACTGCACTGAGATGTTTGTGTAAAGTCAAACATAAACCTGGCCTACGTACACATCAAGGCACAGCACCTTTCCTTAAACTTATTTATGACACAGAGATGTTTGCTCACGTTTTCCTGCTGAACTTCTCCCCACTATTACCCTATAGTCCTGCCACATCCCCCTCTCTGAGATGGTAGAGATAGGGATCAGTAAATACTGAGGGAACTCAGAGACCAGTGCTGGCACGGGTCCTCCATATGCTGAGCGCCGGTCCCCTGGGCCCACTGTTCTTTCTCTATACTTTGTCTCTGTGTCTGATTTCTTTTCTCAGTCTCTTGTCCCACCTGACGAGAAACACCCACAGGTGTGGAGGGGCTGGCCCCCTTCAGCTGTACACAAGCAAACACCAGAGTCTCCATTCTCAGGTTCCATTACTGTAGGCTGTACATTTTATTCTTATTCTGCCCCTTCTGAGATATCTTGTGGTCTTATACGCTACCAGGAATTTGCAAGTACTTTCCTTTCTTGTGAAGTGTTTGGCACACAGGAAAAAATGAGGGAATATTAGTTACTATACTTGTCCTTTCATGAATCATTTGAAATGTCACTTCTTCAGACAGCATTCTGGGATGCCTCTCAGTTTTGTCTTATTTATAATAATGCAATCATTAAATATAAAATTGTAACTCTTAAGTGGGGCTAAGGAAGGGAACTATAGAAGGCATTCAATAGGGAAATAGAGGAAGCATCTCTCTTCTGGGGATAATTGAAGATCATTTTTCCTGATGATCATCTGCTCACTTAACTGCTGTTCAGAATGGACTGTGAGTTCCACAAAGGCAGAACTCTATAATTTTTTTTTAGCCCCAGTGCTCAGAACAAAAACTGGAACACAGCACTTCAATAATAAGACTATTGAACAAATAACCATATTTGGCTGACAGGCTACAGTCTTTCCTTCTTCACTTACCCTCAAGGTGCTGTGCTGCTACTCAGTGATAATTAAACATAGAAAAGATGCAGCTGGGTGCAGTGGCTCACACCTGTAGTCCCAGCACTTTGGGAAGCCGAGGCGGTGTATCACAAGGTCAGGAGATAGAGACCATCCTGGCCAACATGGTGAAACCCCATCTCTACGAAAAATACAAAAAAATTAGTTGGCTGTGGTGGCACGTGCCTGTAGTCCCAGATACTCAGGAGTCTGAGGCAGGAGAATCGCTTGAACCTGGGAGGCGGAGGTTGCAGTGAGCTGAGATCACGCCACTGCACTCCAGCCCGGCAACAGAGCAAGACTCCGTCACAAACAAACAAAACATAGAAAAGATGCAAAAGAGTGTATGCTGTATGCCACCTTTTGAAAAAAGGACAAATAATAATATATACTTGTATTATAAAAAGAAACACTGGACAGATTCACAGTAAACATGTTTATCTGTAAAAGCTAGAAGGTCGGGGAAAACTAGGATTGAGAACAGGATAAGATATTCACAAATATGCTTTTGTACAGCTTTAAGTTTTGAATCGCATGACTACGTGACCTAGTCAAACTATTTCAGAGTAAAAATAAACAGCCAGTAGAGTCTCTATTGCCCTAGGAGTGGAGGCTGATCACAGGGTAATCTAAGGATGAGATCATAAAGTAAAACAAACCCTCCAAGCAAAAAAAAAAAAAGTTTTAGATGCCAGAAAACATTTGAATCTACAGCCTGCCACTTGGCAGCTAAGTAGCTTGAAAGCTGTGGGAGCAACACTCCTTAATTCAACCAAATACTACCTCAGCATCTGCGAGGTGCCTGATCTAGTGCCCAATGTTGGAGATGAAATGTGAGGAAAAAACAGACCTACTCTCTTGAAGGGGGCCAGCCCCTCCACCCCTGTGGATATTTCTCATCAGGTGGGATGAGAGACTGATAAAAGAAATAAGACACAGAGACAAAGTATAGAGAAAGAACAGTGGGCCCAGGGGAACGGTGCTCAGCATACGGAGGACCCACACCAGCACTGGTCTCTGAGTTCCCTCAGTATTTATTGATCACTATCTCTACTATCTCAGTGAGGGGTATATGGCAGGACTATAGCGTAATAGTGGGGAGAGGGTCAGCAGCAAAACGTGAGCAAAGGACTCTGTGTCATAAATAAGTTTAAGGAAAGGTGCTGTATCTTGATGTGTACATAGGCCAGATTTATGTTTGACTTTACACAAACATCTCAGTGCAGTAAAGAGCAGTATTGCTGCCAGCATGTCTCACCTCCGGCCATAAGGCAGTTTTCTCCTATCTCAGTAAATAGAATGTACCATCGGGTTTTACACCGAGACATTCCATTCCCAGGGACGAGCAGGAGACAGAGGCCTTCCTCTTATCTCAACTGCAAAGAGACCTTCCTCTTTCACTAATCCTCCTCAGCCCAGACCCTTTATGGGTGTAGTGCTGGGGGACGGTCAGGTCTTTCCCTTCCCATGAGGCCATATCTCAGGCTGTCTCAGTGGGGAGAAACCTTGGACAATACCCAGGCTTTCTTGGGCAGAGGTCCCTGCGGCCTTCCGCAGTGCATTTATTCCCTGGGTACCAGAGACTGGAGAATGGCGATGACTTTTACCAAGCATACTGCCTGCAAACACATTTTTACCAAAGCACATCCTGCACAGCCCTAAATCCATTAAACCTTGAGTCAACAGAGCACATGTTTCTGCGAGCACAGTGTTGGGGCTAGGGTTACAGATTAACAGCATCTCAAAGCAGAAGAATTTCTTAGTACAGAACAAAATGGAGTTCCTTATATCTACTTCTTTCTTCATAGACACAGTAACAGTCTGATCTCTCCTTCTTTTCCCCACTCTCTCTGCCTTCAGAAAGTTTAGAATCCAGATGGGGAATGCACAGTGAAATCTACAAAATGTTAAACTGCAATTCCCCTAAGTGCTAGGAAGAAGAGGAACATGATCCTATGGAAGGCCAGACTGGTGAGGGAAAGCTGCTCTGAATTAGTGATGTTTGAAGATGATGAAGGAGGAAAAATGCAGAAAATGGGGGGAAAGAAAAGTTCAGGCAGAAGAAAGAGCATGCACAGAGGCCTCAAGGTGATGAAAGGATGTCAGCAGCATATGAGGGGCCAAAAGAGAGCCAGTGTGTCAGAACAGGGAGAGCAAGGTGGAGTATGGGAGAGGGAAGAAAGAACCAGAACATGCAGACTTGATGACCATTTTAAGGATGTTTGCCATTGTCCAGACCCCAAGCAGAACAGTCATTGCAAGTTTCAAAGTTTAAAGCAAGAGAGTTTTGTAATCACAGCTCTATTAAGCTTAAAAAGTATGCTATATGAGGAATCCTTGGATCACTGCATGGCAACCTTTTTGTCATCAACTCACAGTTTTGATTAAGTTCAGGCACACCTATGCCTGAACTTGATTCCTCCTCTTCCCCTCACTGGGACTAATAACATTACTTGTATTAATTGTGTTTCTTGCTAGACACTGTTTTAAGTACTTTACATTTACTTCTCACAACAAACCTGAGGCAGATATTTTAAAGCTAAAGTCAAGACCTTGGTAAATTTGTTGCTCTATGGCACACGGCTTGGGCATGGCAGGGCAGGATTCAAACTAGGCAGTGTGACTTCAGGATGCATTCCAAATCACTATGCAGGACTGCCTCTTGGCCCAGGAGGGACTGAGGTCATGGGAGCAGATGAAGGGTGATCTTCATTAAAACCATAAGGATCCTGGGTTTGGGAGCAGACACAGTGTGTACCAAGCTTAGGTATGCACTGAGCCTCCTTCATCTGGGAGGTCAAGCTCTGAAAGGTACGTTAAGCAAGTGCTCAGGGTAGGCCTGGCCAACTCATCCTTAGACCCTGATAGAGCATAAGCGACCTGACCTTACCATGGAAGGATGTGCAGATTCACAAAGGCCAGATGTGGATAGGGCCTGGTTGGTGGAGCGCCCGTTTCTGATTCTTTGCTGGAGAGTATCTGCTCTGAATCTATCCCATTATAATGTGGGGGTAATGATGGGGCACTAAACCAGGATTTAGGGCAAAGATGCACAAAATTAGGTGTGCACAAGAAAGCCCTCATTACAAATGCGGAGTGCCAGGTTCCAGCCCCAGAGGATCTGGTTTAGGAAGTCTAGGGGTGACTCAGGGATTTGCATCCTTTTAAATTTCTGAGAAACTTGGGGCAAGAAGCTCACAGACAACAATTACAAACACTCCTGGAGTATTCTGTGCTTACAAATGCTGTAACAGGCTCTCCTCAGTACACTTAGGTCTTGGCTCAAATTACATCCAGAAAAGCCTTCCCCTGGAGAAAAAAAAAATATATTTTTAAAAGCCCCCATCACTACCTATGCATTAGTATCCACTACTAGTCTTTTTCTCCTTCCTAACATCGTACAATCTGTTTCTCTGCCTCACTCAATGGTAAGGTTTATAAAGGTTATTCCTTTGCCTGTATTGTTCATCGATCCATCCTACTGTATCTAAAACAGTGCCTTGCACAGTGATGCTACATAAAAGTTATTTAGTGGCCAGGCGCAGTGGCTCATGCCTGTAATCCCAGCATTTCGGAGGCCGAAGTGGGTGAATCACGAGGTCAGGAGTTTGAGACCAGCCTGGCCAACATGGTGAAACTCCATCACTACTACAAATACAAAAAATTAGCTGGGCGTGGTGGCAGGCACCTGTAATCCCAGCTACTCGGGAGGCTAAGGCAGGAGAATCGCTTGAACCCGGGAGGCGAAGGTTGCAGTGAGCTGAGTTCGTGCCACTGCATTCCATCCTGGGTGACAGAGCAAGGCTCCATCTCAAAAAAAATGTTACCTAGTAACCCAGGATTTCTGTTGAATTCTGACCTAGCCACAACAAAGCAAATTTCCCTTTATTTTCCTATGAGCAGCACTTACTGTAACTTGGACAGTGTATCCATATGGGATGAAGGTTAAAAAACTGGATAAACAAGGCCAAGAGACCTACTTCCAGAAAAGTGAGAAGAATGATGAAGATAAATCATGTCTCAAAAAAAAAAAAAAAAAGAAAAAGAAAAATCACGTCTCAGTTCAGCAGGTCACAGAGAAGCTGAGATCTCTGAAATGGTAACTCTAGCAGGTGATAGGTCTTATGGACAAATAAAAGGGTCGTCTCTAAGACGTCCCAAAAGAAACTCATCTCCTCCCATCTGTTACAGTCTCATCCATTCTCAGAGACTAAGATTTTCCTCCTCCTTTGTGTTCTACTTATTCTAAGGGTCCTTTTCCTTTTCTGCTCTGCCCCTTTTATATTTGGCTAAGTCTCTCTAATCACACAAAAGTTGTGAGTGACAATTCTATTCTTTACAACTGTCATTCCCTTCATTGACAAAATACACTTATCTTTCCAAATCATTCTCTCTCCAAATCAATACATAATTAGTTTTTGTTTTTCTATGTGTTGGGAAATATTAGATCATGCAAAGCAGCCTCTCCAGCATAACTTTCTGGGATGTTGGAAATGACGACAAAGAGTCCCCATTGTCTGAAAGTTCTGTTCACTCTGCTGTCCAGTTTAGTAGCCGCTACTCACATATACAGCTCTTGAGCAGTGAGGGAACTGAATTTTTAAATTTTGTGTTCAGTTTCTTTAATTCTAAAATTTAAGTAGCCACAAAACTTAACAGGGAATTTGTAATCTCTTGGAGAGATAAGACACGGGCAAAAACAAACAAAAAGCCCTCCTTTTTGTACTAAGGTGCTTAAGTACCATTAACAGCAGTCCTTCTGCAACTCCTTGAACAATAAATTATCATGTCGCCTGGACACAGTTACTCCATGTCCATTTCACCTAATGTAGATATTTGCATCCCCTGACTAGATTACCTGAGTGTAATGATACCACTTAAAATTAACCCCACAAACTCTCCAGGAGACCACAGACTTTTTCTTCTTTGACCTCAGCTCCTGGAACAGGACAAGGTACAAAGGAAATAATTTTAAAATATTTGTTTAATGAAACAAATTGACTAGTTTCACAGATCCCTCTGCGTAATACAAAGTTCTGAAAGTTTATGGTCCTGGTTTTCAATTAACCCTCCACACTGATCTAAGGAAACTGAATTGACACATATGTGTCCCACATTCCACCATTCCAGTATCAGCCCTTTCCCACCAACCGCCCCTTATGAAGCTTTACTGCAACACTCCCAACACCAATTATCTCATCTCTTTTAAAAATTCACAGTACTTCATTTCCTCCACTTAAAAGTACTTGGGCTTCCTTTACTCATTTAATTGAGACAATCGAGCAACTGCTGTGTATGTGCTTAGGTTAACATCAGATTTTGCCTGTGTATCACAGCATACATTTAAATAGGATGAGTTTATCAGGCTATCTCAGCCTTATACATTTTCTCTCAGTGTGTGCTTTTCGGCCACATAATGAACTACAAATTTTTGCTCAACCCTTTTCCACATAGATCTGAGTTTTCTTCCTATGGGTTTTCTGTAACATAAAATAAGACATAATTGATCACAGAAGGCACAACCACATTCACTGCATTCACAAGGTTTCTGTCCTGTGCAAATCCTCTGTTATCTCCTGAGGCTGCACATCTGACCACTGGCTGTCCCACAAGGACTACGTTCCTGTTAGCAAGGAGGCCGCTGATGTTTAATGATGTCTGAGGGGCCACAGAAGGCACTTGTGTAGTCACCCCGTTAGCAGAGTTTTTCTCCTGCATGACATCACTGGTGTGTAATGAGCTGTGCCTCTCTGCAGGAGGATTTTCCACCCTGGCTGCCTCTTGTTTCTCCCTTGTGTGTATTCTCTTATGCTTAACCAGACACGACATATACGCAAACGCTTTCCCACACTCGTTGCAGCCATAGGGTCTCTCTCCTGTATGAGTCCTTTGATGGACAATGAGCTTTTGCTTTGTGCTAAAGGCTTTCCCACATTCACTACATTCAAAGGGTTTCTCTCCTGTGTGAATTCTTTGATGTTTAATGAGACCTGATTTCTGAGAACAGGATTTTCCACATTCACTGCACACAAAGGGCGTCTTTCCTGTGTGAAATCTCTGATGTGCTATGAGACAAGTCTTCTGAATGAAGCCTTTTCCACATTCATTGCATATATAAGGTTTCTCACCTGTATGAATTCGCTGATGTACAATGAGATTTCCTTTCTGGATGAAGCCTTTTCCACATTCACTGCATATATAGGGTTTCTCTCCAGTATGTGTTTTCTGATGTATGTTGAGCCGTGATTTCTTGAGAAAGGCTTTGCCACATTCAGGGCATTCATAAGGTTTTTCTCCTGTATGAGTTCGCTGATGTTCAGTGAGCATGAACTTTCTGGAGAAGGCTTTCTCACATAGACTACATCTGTGGGGTTTCTCTCCTGTATGCATTACCTGGTGATCAGTTAGCCAAGACTTCTTGATGAAAGCTTTCCCACATTCACTGCACACATGATGCTTCTCTAATTTTCGTGTTTTCTGATGCTTGGGACTGATGAATTGGGACTTAGTGCTGATGAGTTTTTGACTTGCAGGGAATTTAATTGCAGTATGAACTCGTTCATGGTTAGCATGAAGAAAGGAGTCCCCATTTCCAGTAAACTCAACAGAGTTCTTTATTTCATAGACTTTGCTCTGGTTAACTAAATTGGATTTCAAACTTTTTCCATGTAAGTCAAATATATCATGATTTTGCCCTAACAGAAACTGACTTTTGCTGCAATGAACAATATTTTCAAATGCATCATGTTCATGACATTGTTTCCTTCTGTTCACCAGGCTTTCACTCTGCAAGTGCTCCAGCACATGATCAACTTTCCACATGTCTAGAAAGAAAAGAACAAAGATTTCTATCATTTTGATTTGGGGTGAAAATTTGTTTTTTTTTTTTTTTTAAGATGGAGTTTCGCTCCATTGTCCAGGCTGGAGTGTAATGCTGCGATCTCAGCTCACTGCAACCTCTGCTTCCCGGGTTCAAGCAATTCTCCTGCCTCAGCCTCCCAAGTTGCTAGGATTACAGGTGCCTGCTACCATGCCCGGCTAATTTTTGTAGTTTTAGTACAGACGGGGTTTCACCATGTTGGCCAGGATGGTCTCGAACTCCTGACCTCAGATAAGCCATCGCGCTCGGCCAAAGTATTTTTTGTTTTGTTTTGTTTTTGGGAGATGGAGTCTCACTCTGTCGCCCAGGCTGGAGTGCAGTGGCACAATCCCGGCTCATGGCCAAAGTATTTTTTGTTTTTGTTTTTTTTGTTTTGGGGGGATGAAGTCTCACTCTGTCGCCCAGGCTGGAGTGCAGTGACACGATCCCGGCTCACTGCAACCTCCACCTCCTGAGTTCAAGCGATTCTCCTGCCTAAGCCTCCTGAGTAGCTGGGATTACAGGCATGCACCACCATACCCAGCTAATTTTGTAAATTTAGTAGAGATGGGGTTTCACCATGTTAGCCAGGCTGATCTCAAACTCCCGACCTCAGGTGATCTGCCCACTTTGGTCTCCCAAAGTTCTGGGATTACAGGTGTGAGCCGCTGCGCCCGGCCCCAAAGCATTCTTTTTTTTAATGCCTTGATGTGAGGTGTCTCTTAGTAATAACCCTATGACCTGAGTGTAAATAAAACTCCATGTTTAATGTTCCTTGCACATTGGCAAAAAATAATAGTATAAACAAACTAAAAGGTGAAAGCAGTTAGCATAAAAACAAGGTTAGATCACTAATAATAAAGACAGATTTGGCTGCTTTCTAAATGTGCCTTGCAAAACAGACCTTAAAATACAAGCAATTCACTGTGACCAGCAGACCAGAGGTTGGAGGCCCATTTCATCCAAAGAACAGATTTATTTATTCCACATACTCTTACTGAATGATCACCATGTGCCAGGTATGGTGCTAGTGGGGATAGGCACAAAAATCGCTTGAACCCAGGAGGCGGAGGTTGCGGTGAGCCAAGTTCTCACCGTTGCACTCCAGCCTGGGCACAGAGCAAGACTCTGTCTTAAAAAAAAATAAATTAATAAAAATAAATAATAATAATGAATAATTTTTAAGGGAATGAGTTAGGGAAGTAATCATATGTGTGGAACACACCAGGGAGGGTTTGGGAAAGAGGATGGAAATCTCTTTGTGAGCAACATGGTATTATATCACAGATATAACGAGAAACGAGAAATTTGACAGGTAACATGGTTTACTGGGACTTGGTGTCATCAGAATACGATGGAGAAAAAAACAAAAGCAAATTATTAAATACAGAAAGGAACCAAACGGAAGTAGGCGGGAGTTGAGAATGAAGGATGTTAAAAAAAATGACTTTTTTACTTAGAGATTCATCATGACTAGCAGAGACCTTTAAAGAAGAGAGCTCTTCAGGCAGGTAATGCCCAGATGGCCGAGATTCAGGATGTACAGGAACAAACGAGAATCGAAACTTAACGGTTTTCTTGGAGGAAAGCTGATTCTAGTCCCTTGCAGTTACTAGGAACTCAGGAGAGAGTTGCCATGAAGTAAATTACACAGAACTAAAATCTGTGTTAGATAACAACAGGCAGATGTCAGTTTGGGACTCTCCTCCAGGGAGCGGAAGGAGTTTAACTTACTAGAATGAAGGAAACTTTGAAGAGTGAAGGGCACAGATGAGAAAATGGAAAACGGGGCCTTTGGAGAACCTAAGAATAAGGAAAAAGAGAAGCAAAGGAAGCCAAGGCACAGTAAAAGCCCAGTTTACCCTGAGGAAGCCACATCCAACACAGGGGAGGTTTTAGGAGGGGAGATCAGCATTAGCCAAGGGGCATAAAGGGGTGGGAGTCCGAAAACAGTGAGGACTTCAAAGTTTCCTCTGTGGAAAGAGGCCTGGAAGGTGGAATTTTGTAACAAGAGAGGTGGAACGACATGAAGAAGGGAAATATTTGAAACCCGAGGAAGAAGAAAATTATGCAGGCAAACAAAAAATATGTAGATAAAATAATCAGATCTCTGAGGAGATAAAGAGTTTTTTTTTTTGTTGTTGTTGTTGTTGTTTTAACTCAATTCCTACAAAGAATAACAGGTCTCACACTGGGAGACAGATGAGTAGAGGAACTGTTTACATATCCTCAAACCCCCTTCACAGCTGTGTTGCATTCTCTGACTGACTAGAATGTGACTTGCATAGCCTTCTGCCTTGTGGGTTCTCTCACCTGAACAGGCTCCACTGTGGATTCCATCTTCAGTTGTCCACGGTTGTTCTCCTTGTTCCAACTTGAAGAGTGCATCCGGTTTGCTGGCTTGATACCCTGTTCATGGGAAATGATAGAGGACTTAGGCATATCAAATTGGGCTGGCAATGTCAAGAAGGAAGAATGTTACATTTTAAGAAACTTGAGTTTCTTAAAATATGTAAAATTTAGTTTCTTATCTGAAACTATGAAAGTTTAGTTTCATATCTGTAACATCAAGGTTTTTCTCTCACAAGAGGGTAGATTACACCATCTTGTGTGGGAGCAAGAGAAGGATCTGAGAATCTACCACTTCAGAGTACTGCAGGCATTCCAAAGAGGTAGGCATCTGAGAAAGGAAAGCCACTGACTGGGCACCCTCTGAGTGACACAGGGCAGCTGTCCTCACCCACTGCCACCAGGTTGCTGTAGTTCTCCAACATCACGTCCCGGTACAGGTCCTTCTGAGCAGCACCCAGGAGTTGCCACTCCTCCCAAGTGAAGTCCACAGCCACATCCTCCAGTGTTATGGATTCCTGTAATAACAGTCCTGTTTAATAAAGTGATGTCTTTTTGATGATGTGGAAGAAATGCTAAAGTTTTTCTGCTCATTTCCACTCTACAGGCTGTGTGCATATACCAAATAGCTTTTTTTTTAATACAATGTGGAAGAAGTAAAGTCCTAATATAATATTCTGTAATTGTATATTCAATCATCCTCCATTCACCCAATTGGAAGTTTCTATAAAGTGTAGAAGTTAAATCTTGCTAACCTAAAAACAACATATTTATATATTTTATATATGTAAATATATATGAATATATGTACATATATTTATTTTATATACATGCAGATGAAAGACATATATACAGCCATCCTTTAGTATCTGTAGGGTATTGATTCCAGGACCTCCTGAGGATACTGAGGTGTCTGATATAAAATGGCACAGTATTGGTCAGGCACAGTAGATCACACCTGTAATCCCAGCACTTTGGGAGGCCAAGGCAGGAGGGTCACTTGAGCCCAGGAGTTCAAGACCAGCCTGGGCAACATGAGATCCCATCTGTACAAAAAATTAAAAAATTAGCTAGGCACAGTGGTGAGTGCCTGTGGTCCCAGCTACTTGGGAGGCTGAGGCAGGAGGCTCATTTGAGCCTAGGAGTTAGAGACTACACTGAGTTATGACCATGCTACTGCACTGCAGCCTAAGCAACAGAGCAAGACTCTGTCTCTAATAAAATAAAATAAAATGGAATAGTACTTGCAGATTTGCATGTAACCCATGCACATCCTCCCATATACTTTTCTTTTTTTTTGAAATGGAGACTCACTCTCTCTCCTAGGCTAGGGTGCAGTGGCGTAATCTCGGCTCACTGCAACCTCCGCCTCCCAGGAGCAGGCAATTCTTTTGCCTCAGCATCCCAAGTAGCTGGGACTACAGGCATGTGCCACTACACCTGGCTGATTTTTTTTTGAGATGGAGTTTTGCTCCTGTTTCCCAGGCTGGAGTGCAATGGTACAATCTTGGCTCACTGCAACCTCCGCCTCCCAGGTTCAAGCGATTCTCCTGCCTCAGCCTCCTGAGTAGCTAGGATTACAGGTGCCTGCCACCACAACCAGCTAATTTTTTGTATTTTTAGTAGAGACGGGGTTTCACTATGTTGGCCAGGCTGGTCTCAAACTCCTGACCTCAGACAATCCACCCACCTCAGCCTCCCAAAGTGCTGGAGTTACAGGAGTGAGCTACCGTGCCCAGCCCCATATACTTTAAATTATCTTTAGATTACTTATAATATCTAATACAATGTAAATGCTAGGTTAACAGTTGTTATACTGCATTGTTTAGGGAATTATGACATTAAAAAAAGTCTGTATGTGCTCAGTTCAGATGCTTAAAATATATATATTTTCAATCCTCAGTTGGTTGAATCCATGGATGTGGAAGCCATGGATATGGAGGGCCAACAATATATCACAAATCCAGGCCTCCTATTTTTCTGATGGACTAATTATAAACTGAGGGTTCCTGTGACCTTCTCCTTGAGTTTGATAATTTCTCAAGGAGAAGGAGAAAATGAAGTAATGGAGAAACAGTATCCAAAGATCTGCAACTGAAAATTTTTCAGAACTGATTAAACACTCCAAAATTCAAACTCAAGAAATCCAACAAGTTTTCAAGCAAGAAGTCTACACGTAGACACAACAGATTGAAACTAAATTACACCAGATACAAAGGGGAGACTATAAAAGCATCCAGAGACCAATGACAGGTTACCTACAAAGCAGACAAAATTTTCTGACAGCTGACTGCGCCACAGAAATCATTATAGCCAATAAATATTGGAACAATAAATGTAAGGTCCTCAGCTCTTGGACAACACAGCCCAACCCTGAAGACCATTTAGGACTGAAAGGCATGGCTGGCAAAGGACCTACAGCCCTGTAATAGTGACAATTAAGACTGCTTATCAATGAATTGTCAATCTCCTGTCTCAGGATGCAGGATGGCTTTAAAGGATACTGCTGGGTGGGAAATTGAGTCATTGAAGACCCAGGGAACAGCAGAAGGTACACTCTATACTCATTTTATTAAAGAGGCCAGTGAACACACTTGGCAGATGATACAAGTACTTAATCCTGGTTGGTTTACCCATTCTAAATTATTTATGTGAGATAGCTATCTATTTGGAAAAAAGTAAAGTGAGAGTCCTACCTCAATCCACACTCAAAAATAATTTACTACATGACAGATCCATGGCAGGCAGATTCGATGGCTCAATGAACTCCATCCTCCCAGTGTTCACCCCTTTATGTAGTTCCCACTTACAGGGAGCCAAAGGTCCGTGGGACGTGACCAACTCAGCATTCCACTGGAGGCTATATGATCAAACAGCAAACTCTTTATCATGAATGCAGGACATAAGCAAACTCACAACTGCTCCTGCCGACAGAAGGTTTTCTGGAGGCAATCACTCCCTGGCGCTATCTACTGCAACATTTAGAGAATGTAGTCTTGGAAGCCTCCTCTGGACTGAGCAGCTTACTCCTACTTCCACTGCACCACCCCCCCAACTATCTCTTTTGCCTAATAAATACGGAGGGCTGTGTAAAGCTCAGGGCCCTTGTCCACTAGAGGCAAGGTACCCCCGACCCCTTCTTCCAAATATACTCTTTTGTCTCTTGTCTTTTATTCCTGTGTTCGCCCCCCTGTGTTCAGTCCCCCTAGGTCCGTGGGTTACAAGTGGTGCCCAAACAGGGACAGAATTGGGTGCTCTACACCCTCTCCTTGAGCATGGACTGGCCTAATGACTTATCTCTTTTCAGAAGAATATGGCAAAGGCGTTGGAATCTCACCTCCTTAATTAAGCTATACATGTTTTTAAAAATTATTCAATGAGAATTGTTAAAGCACAGTAAGGAAGACTTTATTCAGGGCCATTATGATAGGTATATAGACAAATGTAATGGGATTTTGCAGTGGTAGAGGGTGAATAGTCTTAACTCCAAATACAGCATAAGCAAGTGGGAATTTACAGCCAAGGAACAGAGTGAGGGTCAGTAATACAAAATTACCAAGAGGGCCAGGCACAGTGGCTTATGCCTGTAATCCCAGCACTTTGGGAGGCCAAGGCAGGAGGATCGCTTGAGCCCAGGAGTTCAAGAGCAGCCTGGGCAACACGACAAGACCCCATCTCAATTTAAAAAAAAAAAGAAGAAGAAAGGAAGAAAGAAAAAAGCAGAAAAGTGAAAGTAAAAAATAAACTCATAGTCAACCCACCCCCGCCCCCCACACACACACACACACAAAACATGTTTATGATCTTTTATCATTTTTCAGATTAAATACTTGATTCTCTCCTAACCCCCAATGGTGACAAATGCATTTTTTCAAGTATAGCTATAAACTGATGGAATTTTATATAATTAATGTTCTTCAATCATTTGCAATCATTAGTCTTTGGATGCTCAAAGTGTAGCATCTTAGGCCAATGAAGAGTCCCTTCAAGTTGGCTGCTATGTTCTTTGAAATATGATTCTATCATGTAAAATATATATATGTGTATATCATAATGGATGTATATGTTTATATCTACAGATTCATATATACTCATGCTTTTATTAATACATATATAGACACAGATCCACAAACAGATACAGTGACAGGAAGTAAATATTACCAACCATTTACAGAAGTGGATTAGGAAGAAAATATATGAAAACTTTTTCTTTCTTTCTTTTCTTCAATTTTATTAAATATAGACAAGGTCTCACTAGGTTGCCCAGGCTAGTCTCAAACTCCTGGGCTCAAGGAATCCTCCTGCCTAAGCCTCCCAAAGTAGGCATAAGCCACTGCACTCAGCCAGAAACTTTTTTTTTTTTTTTGAGCCGGAGTCTCGCTGCGTCATCCAGGCTGGAGTGCAGTGGCACCATTTCGGCTCACTGCAATTTCCGCCTCCCGGGTTCATGCCATTCTCCTTTCTCAGCCTCCCGAGTAGCTGGGACTACAGGCACCTGCCACTACACCCAACCAATTTTTTGTATTTTTAGTAGAGACGGGGTTTCACCGTGTTAGCCAGGATGGTCTCGATCTCCAGACCTCGTGATCCACCCACCTCGGCCTCCATGAGCCACCACGCCAAGTTGAAACTTATTTTTTGATATGTGCACTTTCTTATTTTACTGGGACACAATCACAGATGACCTATGTGGCTGATCTTAGGTCCACAGCCTCCCAGAAGTCAGGTTTTAGCATCTAGTTTTTCTGGAAGTTTCTGACCTATCATAGATCACAAATCTATCATAGATCATATTTTTAGGCTGTCCAATGGCCAAAGGACCCAAGCAAACAAAGACACTACCATTAGCAAGACATTCCAGAAGCCCAGAGCTCACCCTCCATTAGCTTGAAGACAAAGGCCAAAACTCCCTTTGCATAAGTTCAATTATTTACTGTACAATAAGAACTTGGCATTTTCTACAAGGTGAAAGTCTAAAGGAAATCTGTAAACTCCAATCCAAGTCCTGTCCAGACAATATCAATTTCAACTCCCTGTCTCCAAATCCATATTCAAACACCAGTTCGGCTATCTGTTCATTGAGAACCATTTGAAAGTCTTGGAATCCTGCCATATTCCTAGGATGTCTAGATTTTATTCCAAGTTAAATCCAGACTGCCACAAGGCTGAAATTAATTTGTGTTGGTCTCTGTGTTTACTGAGTTTGCTTAGTCTAGTCCATAGCAGTATATAAGGAGTCCTTCAAGAAACAGCTACAGGAAACCTGCATCTGAATTTACGATCTGGACACAATCCACCACATCAACTCTAGGAAGAACCACTGAAGAAATTTCCTGAGACCAAAGTGCCATGAAATAATGGCAACCCCCAGGAAGTAATCTGTTTTATCTTCAAAAACAGGACATACCATGTAAATTATGATTTTCTTGTGATATTGCCTGTCAGAGATATTAGATGCAAGCTGACAGCTAATATAACCCACAGGATCCTCCAGCCATGCACAGTGTCACAAAATTCTTAGTTTAGTGTTAATGCTATGAACGTTATATTCCTTATCCTACTATTTTGCATGATATTGAGTTTAAATACTAAGCTTATTTCTCTCCAGATCCTGCTTTTTGAAATTTATACTTTTTATATTAGTGAAATTGATGTTTATAGGCTTCTACAAATCTATTATGGAACAAAGGAAAGAATAAAACAAACCAAAAGTCAGTTACCTGGGCCTGGATCATTTTCTTCTGTTCTTGGAAGACAGCATTCAACTGGGATGGTCTGTCTTTGTATCTTCTGGCCTTCTCTTCAGAAGTCTCAGTCTTCAATCAAGTGTGCCCCTAGAAATGGTGAACCCCAAATCCACTTCCTCCCTCTTCAGGTTATGTTTTTTGCTCCTGAGGAGTCAGAACCTGTGGGTTGAAGAGCAAATTCAATGTAAGTGGTACATTTTTTCTAGGCCCAGATACCGTCACTGCTCCTAGGCACTCATCTTAAAGCAATGCCCCCAATATAGTTAACTATACCTTTGTTTGGAGCCCCACAGGATTTTATACCTGTGGCCAATAATGTCTAGGATCCTTAATGTGGTGGAGGTATGCCTTTCCTCTGGGACGTTTCCGGGGAAGGACTGTGAAGGCATGTAGGAAATGAGACCCACCACAGCACCATGCCTCAGGAGATGGTGAACTCTTAGGCAGATTAGTTTTAGAAAAGAGACAATCAGCAAGGAGAGGACCTGGTCTTTGTTTTCCTTTAAATCATGTGTGCTCCCACACCTCTTGAAAAGTCTTTGTACATACACCCTGTGAGGACATGTACTTCGGTTTAAAAGCCAATGTACTGGGCAAATCATAAGCATTGTCATAAAAACAGTACTGACAATATTTTAGGAGGTTTTAAATACATAAAAGGCTAAAATACACAATAATTTACTGGATAAATTAGGTGGTAAATAAAGTTGACGTGCTCTAAGGTTTCTGTAGAATGGAAAAGTGCTAATTAGCAGAAGAATATGACAAAGGTTGCACACTACGTGTAATCTCTAGTTACAATTAACACCAGTAAGTCCAGGCAGAGTGGCTCACACCTGTAATCCCAGCATTTTCCGATGCCGAGGCGGGCAGATCACCTGACATTAGGAGTTCAAGACCAGCCTGGCCAACATGGTGAAACCCTATCTCTATAAAAATACAGTTATTCCGGAAGCTGAGGCAGAATTGCTTGAACCCGGGAGATGGAAGTTGCAGTGAGACAAGACTGTGCCATTGCACTCCAGTCTGGGCAAAAAGAGCGAAACTGTCTAAAAAAAAAAAAAAAAAAAAAAAAAAAACCACAAACTAGTAATTGTTTTAAAGTACGTACGTTCAATGCCAACAAAAGGGGGAAATGTAATAATAAGAAATTCATCCAAAAGAAGAGAATCAAAAACAGAGAACAAAAAGAGCAAATACAATGCATTTACATAGCTGTTTTAAAATAAAATGTACTAAGAAAATTACATTACATTAACTATTTTATGCTAAGTAAAAACAGAGAATGGATTCCAGTTAATTACATTAAATATAAATACCTCAAAACTGTCAGAATGATTAAAAATTAAAATCCAATAACATCTGGGGTTTATTTTATTTTAATTTTTGAGATAGAGTCTCACTCTGTCGCCCAGGCTGGAGTGCAATGGTGCAATCTCGGCTCACTGTGACCTCAGCCTCCCAGGTTCAAGCAATTCTCTGCCTTAGCCTTCTGAGTAGCTGGGTTTACAGGCACCTGCTGCAGGGAGCCGAAGGCCCGTGTGATGTGACCAACTCAGCATTCCACTGGAGGCTATAGATCAAACAGCAAACTGTTTATCATGAATACAGGATGTCAGCAAATTCATGACTGCTCCAGCTGACAGAAGGTTTGCTGGAGGCAATCACTCCCTGGCGCTGTTATCTACTGCAACATCTAGAAAATGCAGTCTTGCAAGACTACTCTGGACTGAGCAGCTGACCCCTTCTTCCACCTCCCCCTTTCTCACTGTCTTTTTTGCCTAATAAATATGAAGGGCTGTGTAAAGCTCAGGGCCCTTGTCCTCTAGAGGCAAAGTGCCCCCTGACCCCTTCTTCCAAATATACTCTTTTGTCTCATCTTTGTTCCCACGTTCAACCCTCTTAGTTTAGTCCACCTAGGTCTGTGCAGGTTACAAATGGCAACCCAGAACAGGGACTCCAAGGACGCCCAACGAGCAGCATCTGAACATGGGACTTCAAGGACGTGAATGAAGAAGGTCTGCTGGAGCAGAGGAACTGAAATGGACAAGGTGAACAGGGACCCTGGGAAGAGTCTGCTGGCAGCATATATAAGGTCAGTGCCCTAAAGAGGTACTGGGAGCGCTGCTTTAAAGAAGTCCTGGGAAGTTTTCTGAATCAGGGTAACAAGGGAAAGAATTTGTCTCTTGAAGAAAAACATTATGTGCAGTTGCTTAAAGTTCTGTTGAGACAGTCTGGAGCTCAGGTTAATTCGCAGACAGTAACCTCCTGCAAAAGCCACAAAAGGTTATTACACATAACCCATGGTTTCCACAAGCAGGCACTCTTGATGTGGAAATTGGGATACAGCAGGAGAAGGATTAAAACAGGCTCATCAAAAAGGTCTTAAAGTTGATTCTTCTGTTTTCTCCACTTGGAGTTTAGTTCGTACTGTACTTCTGCCATTATCTCATTATTATTCAGCAGGACAGCAAGCTGAATCTAAAGATCTGAAAGAATCTGTTGACCCACCCACAGCTCCAATTAAAAATAAAAAACAGGAGAGGGAGGATAAAAATTGGCCTATACCGCCTCCTTCAGTTGTAGAATCATCTGTACTGCCTCCTTCGGTGGCAGAAATAGAAACCCTAATACAAAGAATTTAATGCTCTGCTGCCATAGCTGGAGAGCCCTTAGGACATTGTGCTTTTCCTATTTCCATAAGGCCTGATCCAAATAATCCACAGCAGGTTATTCATGAACACACCCCACTAGAGTATAAGTTGTTGAAGGAATTAAAAGCGAGAGTGGTAAATAATGGCATAAAGAGCCCATTGACCTTAGGATTGCTAGAATCTGTGTTTGGTGCTATGCGTTTTTTACCCTTCGATGTGAGACACTTGGCGCGAACTTGCTTGTCCGCTAGTGCATATCTGACATGGAATTTAAATTGGCAAGAAATGTATGCAGACCAGGCTAAACAGAATCGTGTTGCTGGATACGGAGACATGACAGAGGATATGCTGTTAGGTCGTGGCCCTTATTCAGACGTAGAACGTCAAATGGCACTCCCAGATGCTGCTTATCAGCAGTGTGCACAGGCCGCTAAACACGCCTGGGCCACAATCCTGAAGAGGGAGTCCCAGTACAGTCCTTTTTACATATCATGCAAGGGTCGCAGGAACCCTATGCACAATTTCTTACAAGATTACAAGAGGCAGTGAAGCGTCAGATTCCTCATACTGTTGCTGCAGAAATGCTAACCTTAACTTTGGCTTTTGAGAATGCAAACGTGTATTGTAAATGTGCACTGCCACCAGTGAGGTGTACAAAAAGCTTGGGAAATTTTCTCAGAGCTTGTCAGGATGTAGGAACTGAGCTTCATCAATCTGCAAAGTTAGCATAAGCAATGGCTAATTTAGCAGCTAACTAATCTAAAAGGAGCCAAGGGTCAAACCCTAAAATGGGAAAATGTTATAATTGTGGAAAAACTGGACATTTAAAAAAGGAATGCCGCCAGATCTCAGGACAGAAAGGATATTACAATGCAGTTCACTCCCTAGCAGAAAAAACACCAGGACTCTGTACTCGCCGTAACAAAGGAAATCACTGGGCTACCCAGTGCTGCTCAAAATTTCATCAGAATGGCACCCCGTCGGTAAACGAGATGGGGGCCTGGACCCAGACCCCTCGAACAATGAGGGCATTCCCAGTGCAGACCACAACCCCACTTCAGGGATGGGTTCCTGGAGGCACATTGATTCCCTCAACCCAGGAACACCAGGAAGTGCAGGATTAGATCTACCCACCAGAGAAAGAATCACATTAGTTAGGGGAGACAAACCTATTTGGGTATTTGGGGACCTTTACTGACAGGGTACACAGGACTAATTTTAGGTAAAAGCTGCCTTAACTTGCAAGGCATCACTGTAGTCCCAGAAGTGACTGACTCTGATTATGAAGGAGAAATTCAGGTAGTTTTAATGTCACAAGATCTTTGGGTTTTTGAACTGGGAGAATATATTGCTCCATTATTGCTTATTCCCTGTGAATTACACCCTTCCCCATGAAAAGAGAAACAAGGAAATAAAGGGTTTGGGAGCACAACTACACGGGAAATCTATCTTTCCCAACCCATAGCCTCTAATAGACCTACCTGTGTAGTACAAATTAAAGGAAAGAAATTTTATGGGTTTATGGATACGGGGGCTGATGTGTCAGTAATATCTATACGATGGGCACATCAAACATTACAATGCATGTTGAAAGGACAAAAAGGGGGTATAAGAGGCCAACTACCACCTCAATCAAAACTACATTTAGCCTTATTTACTTTAAATTTTCTGACTCCTGGTATGGATGGTTAAGACTCCAGCAGAAAGACATTGGCAAGTGTTAGAGGAAAAAAGCAGTTTACCTGAAAGTGTTATGGAAATCCCCAGCAGGAGGACAATGGAAAGGCCCGGTGGATTTACTGACCTGGGGAAGAGGGTATGCTTGTGTGTTTACAGGAGATGGACAAGCCGTGTGGGTGCCCTCAAGGTGCGTGCGACCACGGAATGGGAGACTGGAGAAACACACGGTGGCCAACCATGGGCCCGGTCCCTCCTGTACAAGCTATGAGTCAGCTGAGCCTGAGTGCAAAGATGGAGAGAAGGCCAACCAGAGTCACGATGACATCAACCCCCATAACCTGGGGACAACTCAAGAAAACCACGCATGAAGCTGAGAAACTACTGGAGTGTCAGGGACAGGCAAAAACCCCTGATTCCACGTTCTTGGCCATCTTAGCCATAATGTCCTGTGCGCCACGTTTTCCCTGTGCACAGGCAAAAACATATTGGGCATATGTTCCCAATCCCCCAGCAGTATGGCCTATACTTTGGAGCTCACTCCTCCTGAGATTTATCACGATCAGGGAGAGTGGGCTCCAGGACCCCTCACTCCCTCTGACATAGAACAGTCAGACTCTCAGAACAATGTCATTAATTATACCGCTCCACTGGAAGGACTCCCTTTGTGTATCACCACAAAGACATCGCTCAGCCATAGCTGTCTTACAATTCAAGCTCAAACATGGTTGAGTCACTATGGAAAAATTATGTACTTATTAAGTCTTGGTTCTATTAATGTAACTGGTGTGCTAACCAACCATTCCCAGTCCAATCACCCTAACTGTGCTGATTATACAGAATGGATTCCATTCAATAGTTCCTACCCCACTCCGTGGACCCAGTGTCTTGATCCACTGGCTAGTAAACAATATATGTCAACTGGAGACATTGTGGATTGGGAACCTAAAGGTCAATTAGATGGAAAAGGTGAAAGTCAGAAATCATGGCACAAACTTCACTGGCATTGGTGGCAAGCTTTTAATGCTTCTTCTTTACACAACACCAGAATCCAATCCCAGTCTGCTGCTCAGATTGCTTGGCATGGAGCAGGCTTTAGCCCACCTCTTCCTCAGTTGCATTATCTGGGGAGGAAAGGACCAATTCAAGAAACTATATGGAAGGCGGCACTCCCATTTATGAATGGCAACATCTGGATTGGAACACTATCTAATAATAGCAATAGTAAGCAACAAAGTCTTAATGTTGCATTTGTAAAGAATAGCACCACTCAATTTACAGTTTGTGTTTTTAATCCTTATGCCTTTTTGGCAGCTAAGAAGGACCAGCTTCAGGTAAACAACACCCAATTGACCTGTAAATCTTGCCAGTTATATCACTGCATTAATCATAGCACATTGTGAACACATAATATGTCTACTTTGATATTTTTGGTTGCATCCCTGGGCTATGGATTCCTGTTAATCTGTCTGAGCCTTGGGCTACCACACCTGCTTTGCATTTTGTAAAACTTCTTCTAACTCAGCTTACTCACTGTGTCCGTAGAGCCTTAGGCATAATTTTTGCTATTGTTTCCTTGGTCAAACTAATAGCTTCTGTTGTGATATCTTCTGTAACTCTGCATAATTCTATTCAAACAGCCCGGTAGGTAGAGAACTGGACATGCACAGCTGACCAAGCGAGGCTACTTCAGAATAAAATTAACACTGAGTTACAAACTGAAGTGGCAATGTTAAAATCCACGGTTCTGTGGTTAGGGGAACAAGTACAAAGCTTGCAGTTGCAGCAGCAATTGCGCTGTCATTTTAATCACACCCATATTTGCGTAACTAACTCAGAATATAACCAAAGTGAGTATCTGTGGGACCTTGTGAAAGCCCATTTGCAGGGAGCTTTCATATCCAACATCATCTGTGATATTGGTGAATTACAAAACAAAATTCTTGATTTAAATAGGCAAACTCAAGAATTTCAGCCTTCTTTAGAAGACTGGACCGAATTCCAGGAAGGCCTGGAGAGCCTTAACCCTTGGACCTATCTAAGGCACCACATTAACATCTTATATGTAGTTCTTGGAATAATGTTGTTTTGTCTCTGTCTTCTGTTTATAGTCTGTAAAATCGGATGGACCGCCAATTGGAGAATGAGAGCTGCCCAGCCCAGCCTTACATTCTTTCAATTAATTCATAAACAGGGGGATATGCAGGCAGCCGAAGCCCCGTGGGACATGAAGCCCCGTGGGAAATGACCAACTCAGCATTCCACTGGAGGCTATATGATCAAACAGCAAACTGTTTATTATGAATACAAGATGTGAGCAAACTCACCACTGCTCCTGCCGACAGAAGGTTTGCTGGAGGCAATCACTCCCTGGCACCGAGGTTATCTAGAGGTTATCTACTGTGACATCTAGAGAATGCAGTCTTGCAAGGCTACTCTGAACTGAGAAGCTGACCCCTTCTTCCACCCCCCACCCTCCTATCTCTTGTGCCTAATAAATACAGAGGGCTGTGTAAAGCTCAGGGCCCTTGTCCACTAGAGGCAAGGTGCTCCCTGACCCCTTCTTCCAAATATACTCTTTTGTCTCTTGTCTTTATTCCCGCGTTCGCCCCCATTTGTTCAGTCCCATAGGTCCATGTGGGTTACAGCCCGCCACCACGCCTGGCTAATTTCTGTATTTTTAGTAGAGATGGGATTTCACCATCTTGGTCAGGCTGGCCTTGAACTCCTGACCTCATGATACACCCGCCTCGGCCTCCCCACATGCGGTTATTACAGTTGATATGTCTGAACCAAAATGATATGGGAAGTTTGAGAATAAAAGGTTGGAGACAATATGCCACAGAGAGAGTAACCAAAGATAATATGTTATAACTATATCTCAGACAAAACTGACCAGAAATCCTAAAGAATTATCAGAGAGAAAGAGAAACAATGCTCACTGAAAAGAGGTGCAATTTGGCTCTTCATTCATAGAAATACGCCATATGTATACCCCTAACAACAGTCTTGAAATGTATACAGCAAAAAATAGAACCAAAAACAAGAAATAGAAAATTCAGACTAAAAGACTTTAACAGACCTCTCCTAGTAACTGACAGAACGAACAGACCATCAACAAACAAAATAAGATTTATAAATGAGAAAGAAATGAATCTTTTATCTGAGGAATGTGACTCCCTTCAAGTTATCAGGTCTAGAGAGGCATTAAAATGTGACAGCAGTCTTTCTGATAGGGGTTCCCCTGAAAAAAAAAAAGAAAAAATTAAAAACTAACAAAAATTTAATGTGACAATAGTCACATCTCATTTCCCCCGAAGCTAAATAATTATCTCTTAAAGCCACTTGCTATGTAGGCTCAAGACTAACTCACACCGAGTAGCCATAAAATGCCATTCACTGGACATCATAACTCATAAAACCCCATAGTTAACAATGTATAGCCAATTGTTAATTGATATTATTTCTGTAAACCAATGAGAATTCTTGCCAAACAACTTTATGTCAGCTCACGGTTTGTTCCCTTTTGCCTTTAAAACCTGTTTCTAAGAAAATCCTAACAGAGCACTTACCAAGGCAACCTGAAAGTATTTTCCCAGGCAGCTGTCCTCAATTTGGCTCAAGTAAACTCTTTAAAATTGTATTTTGTGCAGTTTCCTCTTTCAGGTTGACATAAAAGATATCATTTACAAGAACTCGATATATTTTTAAAATTAAATCTGAGATAAATTTTAACAGTTTTAAATAAATGCAAAGATGTACTATAAAGATGGGTTGGAAAACAAAGCATTTAAAAATGTCAAGTCTCCCAAATCTACAGATTCAGTGAAATCACAGTCACAATCCCAAACTGATAATGAAAAGTTTAAATAGCTATAAACTTTTTTTTAAAGTTTGAAAAAAAACTTAGAAGACTTGCCATATCAGTTATGAGGACTTATAAAGCTACTTTAATTAGGACGGCACAATATTAGTACAGTAATAGGCAAATAGGACAAAGGAACAGAATAAAATCCTTATAAGCAGAATTAAGCACATATAGAGACTCAATGACAATGATAGCACTACAGGGAAGTAGATAAAAGCGGTCTTTTCAATAAATGGAACTGAGAGCGCCGTGGCTCACGCCTGTAATCCTAGCACTTTGGGAGGCTGAGGAAGGTGTAGGGGAAAGAGAGAGATCAGACTGTTACTGTGTCTATATAGAAAGAGGAAGACATAAGAAACTCCATTTTAATCTGTACGAAAAAAAATTCTTCTGCCTTGAGATACTGTTAATCTGCAACCCTAGCTCCAACCCTGTGCTCCCAGAAACATGTGCTATATTGACTCAAGGTTTAATGGATTTAGGGCTGTGCAGGGTGTGCTTTGTTAGAAATATGTTTGCAGGCAGTATGCTTGGTAAAAGTCATCGCCATTCTCCAGTCTCGAGTACCCAGGGACACAATGCATTGCGGAAAGCCACAGGACCTCTACCAAAAAAACCTGGGTATTGTCCAAGGTTTCCTCCCACTGAGACAGCCTGAGATATGGTCTCATGGGAAGGGAAAAACCTGACTATCGACTATCCCCCAGCCCAACACCCATAAAGGGTCTGTGCTGAGGAGGATTAGTGAAAGAGGAAGGCCTCTTTACAGTTAAAATAAGAGAAAGCCATCTGTCTCCTGCTCCTCCCTGGGAATGGAATGTCCCGGTATAAAGCCCAATCATACATTCTAATACATTCTATTTACTAAGATAGGAGAAAACCACCTTATGACTAAAGGTGAGACATACTGGTGGCAATACTACTCTTTACTACACTAAGATGTTTGTGTAAAGTCAAACATAAATCTGGCCTACGTACACATCAAGCCACAGCACCTTTCCTTAAACTTATTTATAACACAGAGTCCTTTACTCACATGTTTTCCTACTGACCCTCTCCCCACCATTACCCTATAGTGCTGCCACATCCCCCTCACCAAGATGGTAAAAATAGTAATCAATAAATACTAAGAAAACTCAGAGACCAGTGCCGGTGCGGGTCCTCCATATACTGAACACCAGTCCCCTGGGCCCACTTTTCTTCCTCTATACTTTCTCTCTGTGTCTTATTTCTTTTCTCAGTCTCTCATTCCACCTTGTGAAAAATACCCACAGGTGTGGAGGGGCAGGCCCCCTTCAGGCAGGTGGACCACTTGAGCCAGAGTTCGAGACCAGCCTGGCCATCATGGTGAAACCCCATCTCTACTAAAAATACAAAAATTAGCCAGGCAAGGTGGCACCTACTGGTAATTCCAGCTACTCGGGAGGCCATGGCACAAGAATCACTTGAGCCCAGAAGGCGGAGGTTGCAGTTGAGCCAAGATCACGCCACTACACTCCAGCCTGGACGACAAGAGCAAGACTCTATCAAAAAAAAAAAAAAAAAAAAAAATCAATAAATGGTACTGGGGATGGGGACAGAAAGTTAAAACCCCCCTCACAACATACACAAAAACCATTTTAGAATCGACTGTCAATTTCAATGGTAGAAACATATCAATAAAGCTTTAAAGAACATTAATATAGGAGAATCTCTCAATGTTATTAGGGTATGGTCAGATATTTTAAACAGGCCACATAAAGCACCCTATAAAGCAAACTACATTCTGCTAGGGGAACTGTATGTAAGTGGTACAACCACTTTAGAAAACAGTTTGACATCTATTTAGACTGAGGTTATACACACCCTATGAAGCAGCAATTTTACTCTGAGGTGCACATCTAGGTATAAATCTCTGCCTCCCCCATATGAGAGCACATATGAACCAAAAGACATTTACACAAATTTTCATAGATGCATTATTCTTAATAATATAAGCTTTAGATAATACAAATGTAATTAATAATAGAAAAAACTGCTATATTTTACATAATGGAATGTGATAGAAAACCTATTATACCTTTGGCCCAGCCTGCAAGAATGCTTTTTACATTTTTGAAAGACTGTAAAACAAAAAGCAAATTAGCATATGCAAGAGACCATATGTAGCCTGCAAGCCCTAAAATATTTACGTAAATTTGCCTGATCCTTGTCATTGAGCAAAGAAAATATACTCAGATGCAACAGGAGAGACCCTCACCAATAATGAGTAGAAGAAGGCTGACACAAAAAAAGAATGATGTACAATTCCACTGATATACAGAGTTTAAAATAGGCAAAACTGTATTAACTACAATGATAAACAATGATTAATTATATAAAGAA
Organism: Pongo pygmaeus; assembly: GCF_028885625.2. Classification (NCBI taxonomy): domain Eukaryota; kingdom Metazoa; phylum Chordata; class Mammalia; order Primates; family Hominidae; genus Pongo; species Pongo pygmaeus. The sequence continues at coordinate 58,155,666 of NC_072393.2, forward strand.
AAGCCTAAAATACTTTACGGTGTGAGGATGGAAAAAGGCTCACAGAACGCCACTGGTGTGCTGACCATATTCTATTTTTTGACCTGGGCAATGACTGCTTATACATATATCGCTGCCATGATAAATTGTACATTTAAAATATATAAATCTAGAAGAATTAACAAAGTAAAGGAAGAGATCAACCATACCAAACAGTTTACCTCAAGGAAAGGTGTTAACTCCAGACAACACAACGGGTGAATTTTATAGGTGGGCAACCAAACAAGAACGTCCACTAACATCCTATTTTCCTACTTTGTATTGGAAAGTTGAGCCAATGCATTAAGATAAGAATGAATTATAAGCATTACAAAGTAAGACAGAAAATTAAGGTTATTTTCAGGCAATATCATCACGAACATGGAAAAAGAGATACAAGAAATTACATATTTAAAAAAGAAAATGCTCCCTCAGAAACTCCCAGGCAGATTTTCGCACACACAGTTGGCTAGAATTGCACCATACGCCTAAGCTCATTTCCATGTCAAACCTATCACTAGCAATGGCAATTGGAACCAGCAAGATTGGCTAAGACCAACCAGGCCTTACTAAGAAACTGGGATTTGGGTCACCTTGCCACAGGGATGAATACTTCACGAAATGGAGATTCTGTTAAGAAAGTGTGAATATAAGGCGGGCAAGAAACAGTCACTATATATTAAGAAGTGAAGGCCGGGCGCGGTGGCTCACGCCTGTAATCCCAGCACTTTGGAAGGCCAAGGCGGGCGGATCACCTGAGGTCAGGAGTTCGAGACAAACCTGCCCAACGTGGTAAAACCCTGTCTCTACTAAAAATACAAAAACTAGCCGGGCGTGATGGCGCACGCCTGTAATCCCAGCTACTCAGGAGGCTGAGGCAGGAGAATCGCTTGAACCCGGGAGGCGGAGATTGCAGTGAGCCAAGATCGCGCCATTGCACTCCAGCCTGGAAGACAAAAGTGAAACTCCGTCTCAAAAAATAAAAAATAAATAAAAAATAAAAGAAGTGAATGCAGAGGTTGGCAACATTTTCGATTTTGCCGCCCACGAGGTCTCTGTCACAACTCAACCGCTGCCTTTGCAGCCATAGACAATATATAATCGGAGGGTATGACTGAACTTGACCCCCCGATCTGTAAATAGCCACCCCAAGGATCAGAAGAGTAGATATATGGTTTCGAACTAATGCTGGGGGCTGTGTCGCCTTTTGCCCCAGTAACCGAGGTTCGAACCTCAACCCAGGACCCAGGGCTCCAAAGTCTCGAAAGCTTCAGCCCTCACAAGCCTTTGTACCACAGACACTGGCCCCATGCCTCTTACTCATCCGAACCACGGACCAGACACTCTCCAGCGATGGACATCCTCCCAGACTCCAACATCACTGAGTCCCAAATTAAATCCGGAACCCAAAGCAGACGCCGCATCGATCCTAATCTCCAGCTCCATCCTTTACAAGCAGAGTGATCCATACTTTGACAGTTAGGACACGGTCGTTGATCACTACAGACCGTTAGTCATTGTACTCACACCAAAGGCACGCGGACCACAGACAGGGGGATCACAGACTCCCACCAGGTACCTCCCAAATGCCTACACCCCGACGCTCCCCAGTCTTCCTGCCAAAAACTAGGCGGTCCAGGATACACCACGTCCTCAGATCTCCCAAACCTTCCACTGAGACAAAACCTGAACTGGGACAAAAAACTTTCCGGGACAAAACCACACACTGACCTCTATTTTCTCCAGATCCACAAAGAGGGCCTCAATGTTACACTTCCGTAAACTGCTCCTACTTCTGGAGTCCTCGCACGGGTTTATGGTCCACCTACGGCGGCCGAGTAGAACCTAAAATGTTTAAAAGAGCAAGGACAACCGCATTTACGGCCTTTCCTACTCTGTAAAATGGCCGCGCCCATAGCCGTGGCTCCTGACGGCAACCATGTTTGAAAATCGGACGCACAGAAGGCAGTGGCGGGTTTTTGAGCCAGCGGCCAGGAAAGATGAGAAGTCACTGAAATCGCCTCGTTTCCTGGCACTTAAAGTCTTGCGAAAGGGGGAAGATTTTCAGAGACTCAGGCTTTATCAGGCAAATATGGGGCCAGCTAAATTGCCTTTAGCGCTTTGCCATCCACTTTGTTAAATTAAAAAAAAAAAGTTTTGAAAAAGACAAGTAACAGTGCAGCCAGGTGTAGGTATCCCAGAGAATGAATTGGAAATGGAAAAGGTAACAGGTCAGGTAGAAAGGGAAAAGGCAACAACACATCAGGTAGGCAGACACCCACGGGAAAGCGTCTGGCGAAAAATAGCTTGCAGGAAGCGGTTTTTAAGAACAGAAAAATAGCAGATATTCGGGGGGGGGGGGGCGGTGGTGGTGAAGAAAGAAAAAAATTGTAATTTTTTTTTGAGACGGAGTCTTGCTCTGTCGCCAGGCTGGAGTGCAGTGTCGAGATCTGGGCTCACTGCGACCTCTGCCTCCCCGGTTCAAGCGATTCTCCTGCCTTAGCCTCCCAAGTAGCTGGGACTACAGGCACGCGCCTCCACGCCCAGCTAATTTTTGTATTTTTAGTAGAGACTGGGTTTCACCATGTTGGCCAAGATGGTCTCGATCTCCTGACTCGTGATCTGCCTGTCTCGGCCTCCCAAAGTGCTGGGATTACAGGCGTGAGCCACCACGCCTGGCCTCAAAATAATAATTATTATTTACAAAAAAGCAGAAGACGGAGGAGGAAAAGGAAGAGGAGGAGGAAGAGAAAAGAGGAGAAAAGCAGAGAAAAGAGAAAAGAGGAGAAGAGAGGAGAGAAAAGAGATTTCGAGAATGAGTTACAATGTGAGCCTGGCCATGACAGACTAAAGGAACTGGGCCTCCTAGAAAGGCCACTTTTAGTAAAGGTGCCAATGGGAAGAGCAGAATCAGAATTGAGAGTATAAAAACATTGTTAAGAGCTTTTTGACAAAAGTGCCAAGCCCAATAAGGATAGTCTTTTTCAACAAGCGGCACTGGGATAATTGGATATCCACATGCAGAAAAATAAGTTAAGACCCTCAAACCATACACAAAAGTTAACTCAAAATAGATCATAGATCTAAGTTTAAGAGATAAAAGTATAAAACTTGGAGAAGAAAAAGGGAGATAATCTTCATGGACGTGAGTTAATTCTGAGAGTAAAGGATGACCCATAAAACGAAATAAAATTAATAAAGTGGACTTAATTTTTTTTTAAGTTTGTGCTTCTAAACACAACATTTAAGAAAGTGAAGTGGAGCATGGTGGCTCACACCTGTAATCCCAGCTCTTTGGGAGGCCGAGGCAGGCGGATCATCTTAGGTCAGGAGTTCCAGACCAGCCTGGCCAACAAGGCGAAACCAGTCTCTACTAAAAATACAAAAATTACCCGGACGCGGTGGCGCGCACCTGTAATCCCAGCTACTCGGGAGCCTGAGGCAGGAGAATCGCTTGAATCCGGGAGGCGGAGGTTGCAGTAAGCGGAGATCGCGCCACTGCACCCCAGCCTGAGCGACAGAGCAAGGCTCCTCAGTAAAGACACCACTTCGTCACCCTGAATTACTCTGATTTTTATGGGTACAATGAGAATAGTGGATGTAGGAAGACAACGTTTTTAAATAGAAACCTTCAGGACAGATTTGGACTTGAAATACTGACAGGAAGTGTTTCCAGCATCCAGTTAGTCTCAAAGCAACCACTAACCTTCAACTGCACACCTCAAAGCCTCCAGCCTCATTACATTCTCAAACACAGACAAGCCCCGTCTTCCCCTAAATAAAATTGCCTTCAAATTCAATTTAAAACTTACCACAGAGGAACTCCTTTGACACTCCTCCCCCTAGACCTTTCATTCACGCCACTCCTCTTCCTAGCTTGGGCTTCTCTGTATCTGAGCCCCATATTAAATTGCAAATCTGAGCAAAAAACAGCATTCACTGAGACACATTTTCCATCCAGTTTTCAATTACTGAGACTCATGAAGAGTGAACATATAGACCTCAAGCTCTGTCCATGGGACCCTCAGTCATTAAACTCTTAAAACTAAGCCTTAACCTTCGACATCCCAAGGGTCCCTTTCTCACACCCATATTCCTCGGTGACTAAACTGAAATAAAACCCCTGAACACGGACGTTCACATGCATTTCCACTTCATGGTCCCCACAAGCTCCCCATCCTGATTCACATGCAGCATCAGGCTCTCAAGGCTACAGTAGCAGCTGCCAAAGGCTGAACACATATCAGAACCTACTTCCGATTCTGGAATTCTGGTGCTGCAACCCCATCCTTCGCCATCTCTACGAACACCAAGAGGCTGGGAGGCGGGCTTCCGGAGAGGGATATGGGACATTTCCCAAAGTCCAAGTTCTGGCTTTGAACATTTTATATGAGGTAGCATAGCTGTTTTACCTCATAGAGCATATTATGTTATTTCTGATGGGAGTGACTGTAGATTATTACTGGAGTGATAGACACGCACATCAACAGAATAGAGTCAAGAAATGGACACAAGAACAGGCAACTGATTTTTACAAATGTTCAAAATCAATTTAATGGAAAGAGGACAGTGTTTTCAATACTGTTGAATCAACTGGGTAACCATAGGCTGAACTTTAAATTAACCCTTACCCTATATACAAAGTTGAATTTAAATGGATCATATTGCTAAATATTAAAAAGCAAAACTGGCTGGGCATGGTGGCTCATACCTGTAATGCCAGCACTTTGGGAGACTGAGGTGGCCGGATCACGAGGTCAGGAGATCGAGACCATCTTGGCCAACATAGTGAAACCCCATCTCTACTAAAATACAAAAATTAGCTGAGCATGGCGGCGCATGCCTGTAATCCTAACTACTTGGGAGGCTGAGGCGGGAGAATCGCCTGAACCCAGGAGGCGGAAGTTGCAGTGAGCCGAGATCATGCCATTGAACTCCAGCCTGGGTGAGAGAGCGAGACTCTATCTCAAAAAAAAAAGCAAAACTACATTATTTTGTCAAAGGAAGTAGAAAAAGAATTATCAATTACAGTAAGGAAGGAATACTTGGATGTAATGCCAAAACCCCACAATCCATAAAAATTAAAAAAAAAAAAGGCTGGGTGCAATGGCTCACACCTGTAATCCCAGCACTTTGGGAGGCCATAATGGACGGATCACCTGAGGTCAGGAGTTTGAGTCCAGCCTGGCCAACATGGTGAAACCCCAATCTCTACAAAAGTACAAAAATTAGTGGGGCATGAGCAGGTGCCTGTAATCCCAGCTACTTGGGAGGCTGAGGCAGAAGAATCACTAGAACCTGGGAGGCAGAGGTTGCAGTGAGCCGAGATCATGCCATTGCACTCCAGCCTGGGCAAGACAGCAAGACTCCATCTCAAAAAAAAAAAGTTGGACTTCATCATAATTAAAATCTTTTTCTCTGAGAAAAAAAAGAAAGAACCACATCTAGGGAAAAATATTTGCAAGTGATATAAAACCTTTATCCAGCTGGATAAAATCCTTATCCAGCATTAATAAACAACTCTCAAAGCAGTGCACAGTGGCAAATGCCTGCAGTCCCAGCTACTCTGGAGGCTGGGACAAAAAACTTCTCAAGACCGGGAGTTTGAGACTGTAGTGTGCTATAATGGTGCCTGTGAATAGCCACTGCACTCCAGCCTGAGCAACATAGTGAGACTTTGTCTCTTAAAAAAAAAAAAAAAAAAAAGCCTTTAGGGAAGTGCAAACGGAAGGCCACATACAATTGGTATGTTTGTATTCATACCAATACATGCACAATAGGATAGGTAAAATAAAACATTCCAGTCCTGCGTGGTGGCTCACGCCTGTAATCCCAGCACTTCAGGAGGCCGAGGCAGGTAGATCACGAGGTCAGGAGTTCGAGACCAGCCTGGCCAAGATGATGAAACCCCGTCACTACTAAAAATACAAAAATTAGCCAGGCGTGGTGGCAGGCGCCTGTAATCCCAGCTACTCAGGAGGCTGAAGCAGGAGAATTGCTTGAACCCGGGAGGTGGAGGTTGCAGCAAGCCAAGATCGTGCCACTGCACTCTAGCCTAGGCGACAGAGCAAGACTCCATCTCAAAAACAAAACAATACAAAACAAAAAAAATACTGACATCATCAAGTGGAAGAATGCGGAGCAACTGAACCTCTCTATATATTGCTGGTGAGCAATGAAATACCACTCTGGTTAGTATCTTACAAAGGTAAACATATACTTACCTTGTGACCCATGAATCATACTCTGCAGTAATTATCCTAGAGAAATAAAAAATTGTGCTCACACAAAGCCTGTGTGTACAAATGTTCATAAGATTTTTATTTGTAACAGTAAGAAAAACTGGGAACAACCCTAATGTCCTTCAGTGGGTGAATAAACAAATAGTGGTATATTCGTATCACAGATTATTAGTCACCAATAAGAATAAAACAATGATACACAGAACAACTTGGATGGATTTCAGGTTAATTTGCTTTAGTTGAAATAGCCAATACCAAAAGCGTACATGCTGTATGATTCCATTTTTATAACATGCTACTAATGACAAAACTAAAGATGAAAAGATTTCTGATTGCCAAGGATTAGGGTTGAGGAGAGGCTGTGACTATAAAAAAGTAGCATGAGGGAGTTTGCATTGATGCAACATTCTGAATCTTGACTGTGGAGGTGGTGACATGAATCAACATATGTGATTAGATTTCTTAAAGCTGCACATAAAAACCAAACAAAAATGCGTGCATGTTAAAACTGGTGATTTCCAAATAAATTCTGTAGTTAACAGTATTGTAACAATTTCACTTTCCTGTATTTGGTAATGAACTATGCTTATGTAAGGTGTTATCTTTGGAAGAAGCTGGGTTAAGGGCATTCAAGAACTCTGGAATATTTTGGTAAGATTTTGTGAATCTAAACTTATTTCAAAATAAAAACTTACAAAAACATCTTATTTATATTAATTTCATAACAACTGATGTCACTTATAAACTTAAACACATTCAAGTATGGTCAATTACACTTATGAATTGAATATACTGTATCCAGTTTCATTCTGAAGTACTTCAGTTATTCTGAAATAACACAAACTTAGAACCAAAGAAATGCAGGAGCTAATCATATAAAATGAGGCAGGCATAAAATACTCCTGTATTATATACAATATTAAATTTTAGTTCGTGATTAGAGGAAGTCACAATTTAAAATGTATAAAATTAGTGACAAGGCAACTAGGAATATGGCTCAAGGTATCCTGTTCCCAAATGCACATGAGGCATATTATCTGTTAAGGTTAGAATTGTGACAGAAAGCTCTCATCCATCATTTTGCCAAGGCTTCTTTCCTTCATTAAATTCTCTGATATTTTCCTAAAAGTCTTCTACATTGAATGTTTTCATAAGTTTTTTTCTGCATTATTTCACAGCACATGATGAGGCAAAACATTTTACTGAAAACCCTGCCATATTCACTGCCAGAGGAAAGTATTTCTCCAGTGTGAACTCTCTCAATCTAATGAGGTTTTATTTTTGGGCAAAGACTTTCCTATAATTATTACATTTCCACGAATTAGTAGTTTATTCATGATCTATGATCACTTCTGAGGGGGTTTATCTTCCCACCAAAGGCTTTCATAGTCTGCCACATTCATAGGATTTTTCTCAGTATGCAATTTTTAGACATAATGTCCTAAAATATTTTCTCAAATGTTTTGTACATGTTTTCTCTGACACAAAACATGAAGTAATTGATCACTAAATAAACAACCACATAGTCTGCATTCATGAAATTACTCTTCTTTGCAGGTATCTTAAGGGCCTACATCTGGCAAAAGGCTTTCCCAAATGACTACCTGTGAATTCTCTTGTGTTTAACAAGGATAGACAAGTGGGCAAAAGCTTTCCCACAATCACTACATCCATAGGGCCTCTCTCCTGTATGTTTTCTTTGATGAACATTGAGCCCTGATTTTGTAGTGAAGGCTTTCCCGCAGTCACTGCATTTGTACGGTTTCTCTCCTGTGTGAATTCTCTGATGTGTAATAAGATCATTTTTGCGCAAAGAGAATTTTCCACATTCAGTACATGCAAAGGAAGTCTTTCCTGTGTGAAATCGCTGATGTTGTATGAGGCATGTCTTCTTCCTGAAGGATTTATCACATTCATTGCATTTGTATGGCTTCTCTCCCGTATGAGTTTGCTGATGTATACTGAGAGTACTCTTCATGGTGAAGCCCTTTCCACATTCATTGCATATATAAGGTTTCTCCCCAGTATGAGTTCGCTGATGTGCAATGAGCATGCTTTTCCCAGTTAAGCCTTTGCCACATTCACTGCATACATAGGGTTTCTCTCCTGTATGAGTGCGCCGATGTACATTGAGATGACTCTTCTCAGTGAAGCCTTTTCCACACTCATTGCAAATATAAGGTTTCTCTCCTGTATGAGTTCGTTGATGTCCCATTAGCCGGATCTTTGCTGGAAAGCCTTTTCCACACTCACCACATACATAGGGTTTTTCTCCAGTATGAGTTCGCTGATGCACAATGAGGCGGCTCTTCACAGTGAAGCCTTTTCCACAATCATTGCATATATATGGCTTCTCTGCAGTATGAGTTCGCTGATGTACAATGAGGTCACTCTTCATGGTGAAACCTTTTCGACATTCGGTGCATACATAGGGTTTCTCTCCAGTATGTGTTCGCTGATGTCTGATAAGTGGGCTTTTCAAGGCGAAGCCCTTTCCACACTCATTGCATTTATAAGGTTTCTCTCCAGTATGAGTTCGTTGATGTACCATGAGACAGTGCTTCATTGAAAAGCCTTTTCCACATTCGCTGCATGTATATAATTTCTCTTCTGTATGAGTTTGCTGATGTGTGATAAGACTGTTCTTCAAGGTGAAGCCTTTCCCACATTTATTGCATATAAAGGGTTTCTCACCAGTATGAGTTCGATGATGTGCGATAAGACGCCTCTTCTCAATGAAGCCTTTTCCACATTCACTACATATATAAGGTTTTTCTCCTGTGTGAGTTTTCTGATGTGTAGTGAGACTGAACTTTGTAGAGAAGGCCTTCCCACATACACTGCATCCATGGGGTTTCTCTCCTGTATGAGTTCGTTGATGATAAATGAGCCGACACTTCTTGATGAAGGCTTTCCCACATTCGCTACATGTGTAAGGTTTCTCTCCCATATGAGTTTTCTGATGTATATTGAGCTGCGATTTCTTGAGGAAGGTTTTGTCACATTCAGTGCATTCATAATGTTTCAGTTCTGTATGAGTTCTCTGATGGTCCATTAGCCTGGATTTTCTGGAAAAAGCTTTCCCACACATACTGCATACATGAGGTTTTTCTCCATTGTGAACTCTCTGATGATCAATAAACTGAGACAACTTGAGGAAGGCTTTCCCACATTCACTGCATACATGCGCATTCTCTATGTTATGAGTTCTCTGTTGCTTAATGAACTGGGACTTATTAATAGGTTTTGCAATTGCAGGAAACTTCATTTCAGTATAAAATTGTTTATGGTTAGCATGAAAAAGGGATTTCCCATCTCCATTAAACTCAGCAGAGTTCTTTAGGCCAGAGCTCCTTTTCTGGTTTTCAAAACTTAAATTTGAGTTTAAAGGTTTTTCATGTAAGTCAAAGGTATCACGATCTTGCTTCAGCAGGAAATGACCTTTGTTCTGATTAACAATATTTCCAAACATATTCTGTTCATGGCACTGTTTCACACTCTTCTGAATACTTCGATTTTGCAAGTGATGCTGCAGAGGATCATCAATTTTCCTGATTTCTAGGAAAGAAGAGAACAGTCAATCACTCCATCATCTTGTTTTGAAATAAACTATTTAAACTATTTTTTAAAACTGCCTTGGTGTGAGGTGACTCTTTAGTGAAAACCCTATTTTATTTATTTATTTTTTTGTAAGCAATAAAGCTTTTTAATCACCTGGGTGCAGGCAGACTGAGTCCGAAAAAGGAGTCAGCAAAGGGTGATAAGGGGAGGGCAGTTTTATAGCATTTGGGTAGGTAGTAGAAAATTACAGCTAAAGGGGGTTGAAAACCCTATTTTAGTATAAAGGAAACTCCATGTATAACTATCCCTCATCTCTTACACATTGGGAGAGATGTGTAAGATTCCTTTTATCTCTTACACATAAAGGAAATTCCATGTATAAATATCCTTCATTTCTTACAAATAAAACACAATAATATAAACACACCTAAAAGTAAAAGCAACTGTACAAACAAGGCTAGATAATTCACAATGTATATAGATTTGGCAGCTTTCTAAATAGGTCTTTATACAATACACAGATAGTCAAATATAAACAGGTCACTTTTTGCAGGGAACCCCAAAATTTGGCAGGACACCAGACCATAGAAATTAGAGAAATATCAGACCACACAGGTTGATCCCAAATGACAAAGGCTGTATTAATTTATTCTACAAATGTTTGCTGAATGACATCTATGTGTAAGTCACTATACTCATGTTTGGGATATACAAACACCTTTCTTCTTTTTTTTTTTTTTTTTTTTTGAGACAGGGTCTCTGTCACCAAGGCTGGAGTGCAGTGGCATAATCTCAGCTTACTTGCAACTATAATTTCTCCCTCCCAGGCTCAAATGATCCTCCCACCTCAGCCTCTTGATTAGCTGGGACCACAGGCATGTGCCACCACACCCAGCTAATTTTTTGTATTTTTGGTAGAGATGGGTTTTTGCTGTGTTATCTAGGCTGGTCTTGAACTCACAAGTTCAAGAAGATCCACCTCCCTTGGCCTCCCAAAGTGCTGGGATTACAGACATGAGCCACTGCACTCAGCCAATTCTCACAAAGGTTTAATTTTAGTTAGGAAAAAATGAAATCACAAGGAAGCAAAAAAATAAAGAAGGTAATTGCATTTTGTGAAATGTGGTTAATGGAACAATGGAGATATAAGAGGTGGAGAAAATCAAGATATAGTTAAAGAAATGACAAGGTTCACTAATAGGTTCAATAGGAGGAGTGAAAGAGGGTTAAAGGAAGTGAGGACTCAAAGATTATTCCAAAAATTATATGGTTTCAGGCTGGACACAGGGGCTCACACCTATAGTCCCAGCACTTTGGGATGACGAAGCGGGTAGATCACATAAGGCCAGGAGTTCAAGACCAGCCTGGCCAACATAGTGAAACCCTGTCTCTACTAAAAATACAAAAATTAGGCATGGTGGCACATGCCTGTAGTCCCGGCTACTTGGGAGGCTGAGGCACAAGAATCGCTTGAACCCAGGAGGTGGAGGTTGCAGTGAGCTGAAATCACACCACTGCACTCCAGCCTGGGTGACACAGCGAGACTCTGTCTCAAAAAAAACCACAAAACTATATGGCTTCAGCCATTGGATAGGAAGAAAAAAACCTCATGATGAAAATAGGAATATTACTATCTGGAATGAAGGGAAAAATTTAGCATGCCTTGTGAAACACATAAAGTTTAAGATGATTACCACACATCCAAGTACAAACATGAGGAAATTGGTTGAATATATAAATCTCGAAAAGGCTTTATCTGGAAACAGCAATGTAGATGACATCCAACATTTACAAATTATTCAAAGAAAGAGTACTGGATGAGACTTTAGTTGGAAACATGTAGAAAAAAAGAATGAAGGCACAGGGCCAGGGAACTTGTCAATCCAACGTGTAGAGTTTGGGAATTTGTTAAGTCCACTGAAATGAACCAAACACTGACTATTATGATTAGGTGCACAAGTGGAGACCCAGGTGTACAAAACAAACATCTAAGAATGGTAAGAATGTAATAATAGCCTCTTGAAAATTGCTAAAATAGATTTGAAGTGTTCTCACAAAAAAAGTAAGTATGTGAGGTAGTATATATGTTAATTTGTTCAATTTAGCCATTCTACAATGTACACATATTTCAAAACAACATGTTTTACGTGATAAATATATGTATTTTTTATTTAGGAATTAAAAAGTAATTGTGTCCTGGTGTGGTGGCTCATGTCTGTAATTCCAGCACTTTGGGAAGGTGAGGCAAAGAGGATCACTTGAGCCCAGAAATTTGAGACCAGCCTGGGCAACATAGTGAGACCTTTCTCTATAAAAAATACAGAAATTAGCTGGGTGTGGTGGCATGTAGTCCCAGCTAGGCTAAAGTGGGAGGATCACTTGATCCCATTCTCTATAAAAAATACAGAAATTAGCTGGGTGTGGTGGCATGTAGTCCCAGCTAGGCTAAAGTGGGAGGATCACTTGAGCCCAGGAGATTGAGGCTGCAGTGAGCCATGATTGTGCCACTGCACTCCAGCCTGGGTAACACGTAGAAAAATAAAAAAAAAAAAATCATAAATTTTAAAAACAGAAGAATGTGAGATCCTCAGCATTTGATTTAAAGTGTCACATGCTGAGTGATTATCACATTCCCCAAACTTGCTATTCTTCTTCATTCTATGTACCACCATTAAACTAATTTTCCCAAAGCACAATCTCAAGTTTAGATGAAAAGTTCTATACTTAAGACTCTATCTAATGACCTAACTGGATCATACTATCCCATGTTGCTACAGAAAGAGGGAACAATGATTTGCAGCAAAGTGTTAACTCAGCAGGCCTGGGCTATTCCATCCCTACACATTCCAAAGAAAGACTCGTCTTAACTGCCTTCTAAAAGATAACCTCTGAGCCCCTGGAATATTCTGCCTGCCAAGGGTATCTTTTAATGCCTGAGGCCTTGGGTCATATCAGATAGTTTATGCTAGCAATGTGATTTATGGTGGACACCTGGTTTTGCATGTCTCAGGTTTTGGGCCACATTTGTATTGTTTTGACTCTGGGGGGCTACAGACACTGGGCTTAGATGAGCTTCCCTAGTTGGCAACAACTTCACATGTGTTGTCAAACACTGTTGCAGGGAAAATTCAGCACTTTGTGCAACTCCACTAGAACAGGAGAACTGAAAGCTTGCACCTAGTTTCTCCTGGATTCTTCTTTCTGTACTTTTTACCTTTGATGATTTTAATTTGCATTATTTCACTGTCACAAATTATAATCATGAGTGTAGCAGTTCCCTCTCCTCCCCATTAACATCTACCTTCTACATAGCAGGCAAAGTAATCTATCAAATAAATTAGTTGTATCATGTCACTTCTCTACTCAAAACTCCCTACTGTGTTCTCAACTCATTTGGAATAAAATCAAGGTCATGAATGCCCTTGACAGGCAGTATGTGACCTCTGTATCAAAACTTCCAACTATGCCCCCACTGTTCTTATTTCCAGACAGTTTTGCTTTTGCTCACTCTACTCTATCCATCCAAGCTTCCTAGAAGTTCCCCAAACACACTCCAGGGTCATTTTTCAACTTCTCATTGTCTCATACCTGCAACACTCTTCATCCAGGGAGCCTACACATGTTTATCATCTATCTGCTCAAAGGCACCTTAACAAAGAGCTGTTCCTGCCCTACAAGCACAGCACCAACTCCTAACACTTACTGTTCCACTAGCTGCTTTAACTTTCCTTATAGCAATTTTTACTCCAAGATATGTTATTTATATATCTGCTTATTATTGGTTATATGGTTACTTCTAAGAGAACAAAAGCAATGTGAAGAATAAAGACATGGTAAGTTTTTTCTTTCTTATTTGTACTGCTGATAGCGTTGGAATATAGTAGGCTATCAAAACACAAGTTTTGGGTGTGTGTGTGGGGCGGGGGGGGGTTTGTCACCCAGCCTGGAGTGCAGTGGCATGAACTTGGCTCATTGCAATGTCTGCCTCCAGGGTTCAAGTGATTCTCCCACCTCAGCCTCCTGAGTAGCTGGGATTATAGGCACATACCACCACACCCGGCTAATTTTTGTATTTTTAGTAGAAATGGGGTTTCACCATGTTGGCCAGGCTGGTCTCGAACTCCTGAACTCAAGCGATCCACCTGCCTTGGCCTCCCAAAGTGCTGGGATTACAGGCATGAGCCACCGCGCCCAGCCCAAAACACAAGTTTTAAAGGAGGGAATCATATGACAAGAAACATGATTAACTGGGACTAGGTGTCATCAAAATATGATAGAAAAGTAATTAATGTTATTTCTGTATTCTAGCAATGAATAATCTGAAAATGTAATCAAGAAAACAATTCCATTAACTGCAGAAACAAAAAGAAAACTATACTTAGGAATATACTTAGCAAAGGAAGTACCAAATTTATATTCTGAAAGCAATAATGCATTGTCAAAAGAAGTCAAAGACCTAACAGGATATAAAACTGTCCAATGTTCATGGATCAGAATACTTAATATGATGAAAATGGGAATACTCCCCCAAATTGTTACACAGACTCAGTGCAGTACCTACCAAAATCCTAGCCACCCTTTTTGTAGAAATTTACAACTGATTCTAAACTTCAAATGGAAATTCAAAGGACTCAGAATAGTCAAAACAATCTTCAAAGCAAAGAACAAAGATGGAGGACTCACACTTCCCAATTTCAAAACTTACTATAAAACCATAATCATCAAGACTATTTGAGAATATACATTTATACTTAGTATATGTTCCAAAACTGATTGTGGTATGGTTACACAACTAGGTGAATAGATTAAAAACCACTGGCTTGTACACCTTAAATGGGTGAAATCATGTGATATGTGCATTGTATCTCAATAACAGTTTACAAATATAATGAAAAAAACAAAAGCTATACAGAAATGAATGCAGTCAAAACATCTAACATGAATTAAAGAAAGTTCAGAATTAGCAAAACTATGAAGGAAGGAATTTGCAGCAGACATAAACGTCTGATGGTTTGGGCTAGAAATAATATAAGATATTAAAAGATCTTTTCTAATTAATCAAAACATTATCTTAAAGTAGAGAACTTTAAGAGAGCTCAGCATGTAGAAAACATTTAAGGTAATGCCAGAATTTAAGAGGTGCAGTAATGAAGGAGACCCTGAATTTAAATAGGACAGCCTGCAGCACGATTCACAACAGCAAAGACATGGAATCAACCTAGGTGCCCATGAATGGTGAACTGGATAACGATGGTATATATACACCATGGAATACTACAAAGCCATAAAAAAGAACTAAAGCATGTCGTCTGCAGCAACATGGATGCAGCCGGATGCCATTACCCTAAGTGAAATAACTCAGAAACAGAAAACCAAATACTGTGTATTCTCACTTGTAGCAAGAGCTAAACATTGGGAACACAGGGACATAAAGATGGGAATAATAGGCACTGGGGACTCCAAGAGGAAGAAGGGAGGAAGGCAAGGGTTGAAAAACCACCTATTTGGTACTATGTTCACTACTTGGGTGACAGGATTGAGCTTCTATTGAATCCTTGGCATCAGGCAATATATCCATGAGACAAACCTGCATATGCATCTCCTGATGCACCTCCTGAATCTAAAATAAAAACATTAAACATAAAATAAAATTTAAAAAATAAAATTAAATAAGGATAGCCAAAAGCATTATTCTTAGAGGGAAGATGATTCTTGTTCCTTGTACACAAAATGGGAAGTTACAGGCTAGTTGTCATGAAGACAAGTAAAATACATGGAAATAAAGTAAACATTACATAATATTAAGGCAGAAGTTAATTTGGTAGTCTCTTCCAGACAATGAAGAGTTAACTCATGGGAATGAAAAAAACTTTTAAAAGTTATGAGAACAGTAAAGAAAACGGAAGAAGGATGGGCTGGGCATGGAAGCTCATGCTGTAATCCCAGCACTTTGGGAGGCCAAGGCTAACAGATCACTTGAGCCAAGGAGTTCAAGACCAGCCTAGGCAACATGACAAAACCCCACCTCTATAAGAAATACAAAAATCAGCTGAGCATGGTGATGTGTGCCTGTAGTCCCAGTCACTTAAGAGGCTGAGGTGGGAGGATCGCTTGAGCCGAGGAGGTCGAGGCTGCAGTGAGCCTGGGTGACAGATGAGACCTTGTTTCCAAAAAAAAAAGTGTGGAGAAACTCAGTATTCAGTATAGGAGGAATAAGAGAACTTAAGAAACACATAAATGCCAATTAGAGACCAGGTTATCATGGGCACAGCATCCAGAGTGGAGAAAATGAGGGAAAATAATGATTCCCAGAGTGGGAATAATGAAGGAAAATTATTATTTTCCTACTAGGGCAGGAAGATGCAGTAGTCAGAAAAAAGTAATGAGTTCAAAGGTCTCTCTTTCTGGAGAGGCCTGGAAAGTGGAATTTCATAGCAAGAGAGGTAATACACAAGCAGAGACACTGTGACAGTGGACGAGAAAAGGCAGATTTGAAAATCCTAAGAAGATAATTATATAGACAAAAATAAGATGTGTATAAAATAAACAAAGATGAAATCTCAAGGAAGAAAAAGTGGGGGCCGGGCGTGGTGGCTCAAGCCTGTAATGTCAGCACTTTGGGAGGCCAAGGTGGGCAGATCACGAGGTCAAGAGATCAAGACCATCCTGGCCAATATGGTGAAACCCCGTTTCTACCAAAAATACAAAAATTATCTGGGCGTGGTGGTGTGCGCCTATACTCCCAGCTACTCAGGAGGCTGAGGCAGGAGAATCCCTTGAACCCAGGAGGCGGAGGTTGCAGTGAGCCAAGATCGCGCCACTGCACTCCAGCCTGGTGACAGAGCAAGACTCCATCTCAAAAAAAAAAAAAAAAAAAGAAAGTGGGGCATATTTTCCATACTACAACAAAAAAGAGCTCTTCCCTGGGAAGAAGGAGTCATGGAGGGGCTGTTGCTGTGTCTTCAGATGCCCTCACTGCTTTGACGTCTGCTCTGTGTGGGCAGAACATGGGGTCTGTGGCTGTCCACCTGGCTGGTCCTCTCACTCACCAAAACAGATTCGAGAGTAGATTTCATCTTCTGTTGTGCAAGTTTCTTCTCCTCGTTCCAATTTGGAGAGTGCATCTTGTTTGCTGGCTTGAAACCCTGTTCATGGGAAATGACAGAAGATTTAGACAAATCAAACGGGGCTGGCATATTGAAAAAGGAGAGTGTTACATTTAAAGAACTACACAGGTATCAAATCTGTAACAAGAAGGTAGATTATACTCTCTTGTGTGGGGCAAGAGAATGATGTGAGAATCTACCACTTCAGAGTACTGCAGGTAAGCAGCTGAGAAAGGAAGGCCACTGACTGGGCACCATCTGAGTGACACAGGGCAGCTGTCCTCACCCACTGCCACCAGGTTGCTGTAGTTCTCCAACATCACGTCCCGGTACAGGTCCTTCTGAGCAGGGCTCAGGAACTGCCACTCCTCCCAGGTGAAGTCCACAGCCACATCCTCCAGTGTTAGGGATTCCTATAATAACACACTTCTGTTTAATGAAGTGATATTCTTTTGGTGATAGGAAAAGAATGTCAAGGAAGTCATTCTGCTCATTTTCACCATATAGGAAGCTGGTGGGGTTTTTTCTTAGTACATTTTGACAGAATAAGAATCCCAGTAAAATATTCTGTAACTGTGAGGTCATCCATTCATTCAACAATGTTGAAAAGTCAAAGAAATGTCTGTAATACACAGCTATCCAATCCTCTTGCTAATGAAAGAAGATCTATAATATATAGCATCTATTTCCCAATACCAAACTAGTTATAAGTATATGCCAGTTACAAGTAGATGAATAATACAGATTCTTAAATTCACTATGAGCTTTCAGGCCAATATCAAACTCTGCAATGAAGACATGGCAGATGCTAGTATCACAAGACAATGCATTCTAAATAACTATGGTTAATATAGTTAACCATGTTATTATTTTATTCTGAATGAAATAAAAGAAACTATATAAAACATGTATAAAGCACAAAGATTATTAGATGATTAAGCAAATTTGTTTTTTTGTTTGCTTATTTTGTTTTTTTGAGATGGAGTCTCACTCTGTTGCCCAGGCTGGAGTGCAGTGGCACAATCTCGGTTCACTGCAACCTCTGCCTCCTGGGTTCAAGCAATTCTCCTGCCTCAGCCTCCCTAGTAGCTGGGGTTACAGGCGCATGCCACCAGACCTGGCTAATTTTTGTATTTTTAGTAGAGATGAGGTTTCACCATGTTGGCCAGGCTGGTCTCACACTCCTGACCTCAGATGATCCACCCGCCTTGGCCTTCCAAAGTGCTGGGATTACAGGCATGAGCCACAGTGCCAGGCCATGATTAAGCAAATTTGGGAAAAAAAAATCCTTAGAATATATATGCAGACACATGCATGCACACAGACAAATTCATATATATGTGTATGTTATTAGACAGCGTTAATAACATTAAATACAATGAAGAAACAGCTAAAAGAAATCTACTTTTGCA
Source organism: Pongo pygmaeus (assembly GCF_028885625.2). NCBI lineage: Eukaryota > Metazoa > Chordata > Mammalia > Primates > Hominidae > Pongo > Pongo pygmaeus. The sequence goes on from NC_072393.2 coordinate 58,174,005, forward strand.
TTTATGAGAAGGCTACAGTTAAGAACACCACCTACCATAACACCTTTGTGAAGAACTATCAAAGATGTATGTGAGCCTCAGAATTATAAGCCATGAAACATTAACATCCCTCAAGAAACTGGTCTGCTTTCTCACAGTTGATGTAACTTATCATGTTTCCCTTGTATAGCTTGTCAGAGATACTAGAGGCAAGTTTACAGCAAATGTAACCTACGGGGTCCCACACAGTCCCACAAATTCCAACATGAATCATGTAGTATGAATCCTATGAATAATATATCCCTGATCCTTCTTTGCCCAGATTTCTCCAGGTCCTGATATTTCCAATTTATACTTTTCTGATTAATTACCCTGATTTTTACAGGACTTTAAAAATACATTGGAGAATAAAGGAAAGAATAAAACAAACCAAAAGTCACCTGGGCCTGCATCCTTGTCTCCTAAATTTGGGAAATGACTGCTAACTTGGACGTTCTGTATTTGTCTCTTCTGAATCAGCTCTAAATTTCTGTGCAAAAACTTCAATCTCCAATCAAGGATGTCCCCAGAAATGATGACACCCAAGTCTTGGAAACTCCGCCTCCTTCCTTCACTTGATTTCTCTCATTCTCAGCACCTGTGGGCTGAAGCGCAAATTACTCTGAGTGGTACATTCTTTTTAGGCCCAGATGTTGTCACTGTTCCTATATGCTCACCTTAAATCAAGGCCCCCAAATATCTATCTGTTCTTTTATTTAGTGCTCCAGAAGCTTTTATATCTGGGCTAGTAAAATATAACTTTCTGAATATATGGGAGGTACAGCACCCTTCTATATAAAGTTGACATGGTATGACTACTGCTAGTAAGTGAAAGAGAATGCAGGAAAAAGAATCGTCACAACGTGATGCCCAGCAGCAGGGCAATCCTCAAGCAGATCAGTTTTAGGAAAGAGGTCACATAGTTAAGATACACACATTTTTTCTTTAAAACCATGTGTACCCATCTACCTTTTCAGAGGCCTTTTTACATTCTAGGATACTGTAATCTGAGAAAACTGTCCTAAGCAAATAATAAGCACTATCTTATTTAAATTATTCATTACCATCCACATCTTTAACTTTTTTTCTTTTTTTTTTTGAGACTGAGTCTCACTCACTCTGTTGCCCAGGCTGGAATGAGTAAGACTCCAATGGCGTGATCTCTGTTCACTGCAACCTCCATCTCCTGGGTTCAAGCGATTCTCCTGCTTCAGCCGCCTGAGAAGCTAGGATTACAGGTGCACGCCCCATGCGCGGCTAATTTTTGTACTTTCAGTAGAAATGGGGTTTCACCATGTTGGCCAGGCTGGTCTTGAACTCCTGACCTCAAGTGATCCACCCATCTCAGCCTCCCAAAGTGCTGGGACTACAGGCATGAGCCACTGCACCCGGCCGCCATCCACATCTTGATACGTGCAAAGTATTCTAAGTATAAATGTATAAAGGATACTCAGCAAAAATATCCTTGAGGAATTACATATTACAGCAAATCCTAACGGATATTCTTCAAGCAAAAGAAAGATGACTCCAGTGTAAGCAGAGGAGGAAGGTCTGAAGAGGAACAAAATGGTAAGTAATTAATAAAGCCTAAATCAGTATTGACTGGAAAAATAATACTGATAATAATATATCAGGAAGTTTTAATATATATAGTGTTAAAATATTCCATAAGAACAAATAGGCCGGGTGCGGTGGCTCATGCCTGTAATCCCAACACTTTGGGAGGCTGAGGCGGGCGGATCACGAGGTCAGGAGTTCGAGATCAGCCTGACCAACATGGTGAAACCCCATCTCTACTAAAAATACAAAAATTAGCTGGGCATGGTAGCGCGTACCTATAATCCTAGCTACTCAGGAGGCTGAGGCAGGAGAATTGCTTGAACCCGGGAGGCGGAGGGTGCAGTGAGCCGAGATTGTGCCATTGCACTTCAGCCTGGGCGACAGAGTGAGATTCTGCCTCAAAAAAAAAAAAAATCCAAAAAAAAAAAGAACATATAAAGTAGGAGGATGGCAAATGAAAAAGTATTTTAAGATATCTGTATAGTAGAAGAGTATAAAATACTAATTATCATAACATTAACAAATAAGTTTATATGTTGTTCGTAATCAATAGTGTCAGCAATAAAACTAATTTTTAAAAAATTATTTCCATGTTAAAACAGAGGTCTATGGTTTCCGTGGCAGCTACTCAACTCTACTGTTGTAGCTCAAAAATGCCCGTATACAAAAAAATAGACAAATGATTGTGGCCAGGTCCCAACAAAACTTTATTAACAGAAACAGGTGCTGGGAGATTTAGTCCAACGGCTCTAGTTGCCCAACTGTGAATTAGTGCAGAAAAGCCATATGGTCACCTAAATCAACAGTCAGTAACATAGTATCCAGGACCTGGACCACCTGTTTTGTAAATAAAGTCTTATAGGAACACAGCTACATGCATTCCATGACATCTCGTCTCAGGCTATTATCACATTACAATGGCTGAGTTGAGAATTTGGGTCTAGAATGTCACTCAGTAGAAGGCAGTATAAAAAAATAATCAAAGATGACTTTTGAATATAAGGGGCAGATTATCAGTATTTGCCTGATATGTCTGTATTCCTTCAGTCAGGTGGCTGGATACAAAATTTAAATAGAAAAATCCTATATCCTCCTACAGCATATACAGATCAAGAGTCAGTATTAAGAGCAGAACATTTCTTGGGAATAATTCAACATTCTATTGAAAATTGCCAATAAAGGTATCCCTGGTAACCCAAAACCCCATTCCTAAAACTTTCTAAAAAGGTAATATTGGCAACAGTGTGCTATCTGACAGGTCATTTTTACTTTCTTCACTTGATTTTTCATAGGGAAAACACAGGTTTACATCAGAAAAATATTAGCATTCTACATTTAAAATAAAATTGCTGATGGTAGTTCAGTAATATAAGTTTACGGCTTTAAATGTTTTCATTAATAGAAAAAAGAAACCAGGCGGGAGGAAGGGAGAGAAAAAAATGAATATAAATACAAATTTTACAAAAGACAAAACCATAAATAATCCTCAGAGATAATGGTGAGGAAAAGATGTTTAACTCCTCTTTTGGCCAACAAGTAAAGAGACACAAGTTATGCCAATCACACAATGAGAAAGAAGCAGAATCAGGGCTGAAAATCCAGGTTTGTTTCCCTTCAAAATCCACTTTTACTGCACTTTATACCTAACCAAAATTATCTGTAAATCAGATGCTTCCCTATTAAGTAAATAAATAAAGCAATTAACAGGCTATTAGTAGAATTCTAGTTAATCATATACAGAATTATTTAGAGGAATGGTACTTATGTCTGTAACTTACTTTGAAATATACCAAAATCAGTAACAAATAAGGAATGATTCACAAACAGAGGAATGGATGAATACTTAGAAAACCAGCAGAGCTGATCTAATACAATGTTAATGGTAAAAGCTAGGTGGTAGGTATATTGGCATTAACATTAAACTTCTTTCAATATTTCCATAGGTTCAAAAATTTTCACAAAAAAATATGTTAGGCAGAGAGAAAAATATTGTAATACTAAGAATTAAGATGACCAAATATAAAATAAATATTTAAAATTAATTTATCTTTTGTTATAGATTATAAGGAAAGGGGAGTCAGAAAGCAATACACTGCAATAAAAGTAATAGTCTAGATTGAAGATTAAAGGCAGGAAAAACAAAATTCATGGATAAATGGATAATCATAAAATGTTCCTAAAAATGATACCTAAACATTTTAATACATTTCACTTCTATCCAAACGGATGCATAAACTTAATGTGAATGCACTTATAGTACCACCAGCTCGAACAGTAAAAACAACTTCTAAATGTTTATTACATAATATAAAGCGAAAAAGATAATAGTACCATTTACGTAATTTATCTGAATTATGAATATTAAGTACATAACATACACGTCTAAAATGGAAATATTCTGAAAATTTGACAAAGGTTATCTTTGAGTAACCGAGCTTACCATGGCAGAGATGTTATCTTACTTGCGTCAGAAAGAACCTGAAAAGAAATATCCAAGAGGATACGCTGGAAACTTGCAGGACAAAGGGTAGAAACCGCATCTTAAATATAAAACATACTACTTTTAGGTATGCTAGATGATTGATCTCGCCAAAAACTTCCATTTCTGAGGATTCAAGACCAAGGGGTGATGGAAGGTGCCAAAGGGGATTTAAAAACCAGTCGTGGAGAAGGGTCTTGGGCAGAAGGGGAATGCTAATGAGCATCAATTCTGTTCCAGCAGCCAGGGCTGGGGCTAACCCACCACCTGCCATGGTTCCCAAGCCACCAGAGCTGCAGCCGACATCGGAATCTGTGGCGCTACCACCACCGCCACCCGGATTAATTCCAAAACCTGGATCAGAAACCTCCGTACCTTAACCCCCAAGACAGTTCCTCAATCATTTAGTACCAAACAAAACCTGAACCATAAACCGATTCGCTGACCAAACAAACCCTCCAGTTCGCAACCACTGAGCCCCGCCAAAGGACAACAGCAAAGACACCAGAATGTGACTTGGGCACTCAGTAGCTGATCTCTAGAGATCTTTAACCACAAACTACACGAGGACCCTGTGACTGGTCCCAGAGGTACACCGATCACACACACACACACCCTATCACAGACCCCTTATAGTTCCCCTGCGATAGGAATTGGACCCACGCTAAGCTCCTGAAAGAATTCCACTGGCGTCGCCAAACGCTGGCGCCGACAGATACCAGTCCATCACCACTGTCCACGAACACGCCCAGCCACGGACAGAATTTCCTCCCCCGTCACCACAGCGACCGCCCAGTGACAGAACTTACTTCCCAGAACTTGGTCTGCTCTGGCCTCATCTCTCGGCCTCCTCAGTGCCTTACGGCGACTACCCAGGGTCGGAGGCGTTCCCAGCGTCTGCGCAGATGCAAGATGGCCGCGCCCTCGTCGCCGTGGCTCCATGGGGGCCGCCATCTTTGAGTATCTGACGTATACAAGGCAAAAGGCCCGTTTTGGCGCTGGTGACCGGGGGTGACCGGGGATGGCTGGAAAGATGAAAGAGCACTGAAACTGTCCTATTTCCTGGCACCTCAACCCTTCATAAATACGGGTCCACATACAAAGACTCTAGTTTACACAAGACAAAAATGGCGTGGAGGTAAATCCCTTTCAGCGCTGAATAGAAGTCTAAGATGGCCGCGACCTTTACACTTTGTACAAAGGTTAGGAAACAGTTCCTTGTGAGGGAAAAGGAGAACCGGCCGAGGGGACACCTCGGCCAAAGCCAGATTTCTAGCAGAAAATAGCTTGAAGCGCCTTTTGGACGCAGAAGAGGGCTGTTAGCTACGCTGACGGAACACGGGTAGCAGTCAGACTAGGTAATGAAAACGGTTGGAACGTGCCAAAATTTTGTTGGGTGAAAGGCATGGGGAAAAGCCAGTAAAAGCCAGAAAGTATAGTTCCCAAGGCGGAGGGGAGAGCCTGGGACCCAGGTGGAGCCAAATATGAGGGCTGGACTCAGGAGAAGTGGCCAGAAATTAAGGGAACAGGACCACTTCAGTGAGAAAAAAAGGTTGGGTAAGAGGCCGGGCGCGGTGGCTCACGTCTTTAATCCCAGCACTTTCGGAGTCCGAGGTGGGCGGATCACCTGAGGGCGGGAGTTCGAGACCAGCCTGACCAACATGGAGAAACCCTGTCTCTACTAAAAATATAAAATTAGCCAGGCACGGTGGCGCATGCCTGTAATCCCAGCTACTCGGGAGGCTGAGGCAGGAGAATCGCTTGAACCCGGGAGGCGGAGGTTGCTGTGGGCCAAGATGGCATCATTGCATTCCAGCCTGGGCAACAGGAGCTAAACTCCGTCTCGAAAAAAAAAGAAAGAAAGGTTAAGAAAGAGATCACGTTATACTACATGTGCCACTGCGAATAGTATGTGCAAAGTCATGGCAATGCTGAACTGTAAATATAAATCCAACCAAACTTCCTATATTAGAAGAATAAGAGAAAGGAAATGCCTGTGTGAATCTGTGTGTGTGATATAGGTATCAGTATATAAATATACAGAGAAATTGTCAAACTATTTTTCAGAGTCAAGTTCGTGTTCCATTTCCTATTCTCACCGTCGTATATGAGATTTTTTCTTTCTTTTTTTTTTGTCTCTTTTTTGAGGCAAGGTCCACTCTGTTACCCAGTCTGGAGTGCCTGGGGAGATCGCAGCTCACTGTAACTTGGAACTCCTGGGCTCCTGAGCAGCTGGGACTACAGGTGGGCGCCACCACACCTGGCTAATTTTTAAATTTTCTGTAAAGACGGGGGTCTCACTATGCTGCCCAGCTGGTCTTGAACTGGCCTCAAGCAGTCCTCCCACTTCATCCTCCAAAAGTGCTGGGATTACAGGTATGAGCCACTTCACCCTTCACCCGGCCTATAAAGAGATCTGAAAAGAAATAAGAAAAAAGATGGGCGCGGTGGCTCATGCTTGTAATCCTAACACTTTGGGAGGCCAAAGTGGGAGGATTGCCTGAGCTCAGGAGTTTGAGATCAGCCTGGCCAACATGGCGAAACCCCATATCTACTAAAATACAAAAAAAATTAGCTGGGCATGGTGTCTCAGGCCTGTAGTCCCATTTATTCGGAAGGCTGAGGCACGAGAATCGCTTGAACCCAGGAGGCAGAAGTTGCAGTGAGCCAAGACCACGCCACTGCACTCCAGCCTGAGAGACAGAGCGAGACTCTTGTCTCAAAAAAATAAAAATAAAAATAAGGAAAAGATGATCAACTTAAAAGCTCTCTAAAATTTTCTATAAATAGATGAAGGAAATAAACAGGACACTTTTTTTTAATGTAAATGATCCTAAACAATTTTAAAAATATCTGTTTTACTAATATTCAAACAAATGCAAAGTAAACGTGAAATATAAATGTTTTAACCCTTATTAAGGTTTGTAAAGATTGAACGACAAATTATATTTAGATTATAAGGCCATGGAACAAAGGCATTCTGTTATGCTAAGCCTCTTTAAGTCTTCTTTTTCTGCATGGTAGGTAATAATGTTGTCCATTACATACTGCTTTAAATGAATTGAGATATTATCATACTTGTCATAATTCGAAGTTCTTAAGCATTACATTATTTCTAGGTATAGGATTGTGTTTCTATATAAATTAGTAAAATGTTTTTGTAGTACAGTCTGTTATTACCCAGTTTAAACTTTTCCTTCTCTGAGCCATGAATTTTAAGAATTGATTCAATAGAACTTTTCTTTGTGAGAACAAATATGTGCAAGGATATTTATGGTGTTGATCTGACAATTATAAGGAAACAAATACTTTTGTGGTTATTGCATAAATTTATTCTTGCATCTCTATATTCACATCTTTGGATAGTATTCTCCATAGTGACTGACTAATGTGTCCAATAGGACAGTAGCAAGCGTAACACAAATGGAGGTGAGAAATAAGCTTGCTCATCAAGGCTTGCTTGTCTCTTAGAGATCTTCCAACCACATTGTAATAAAGCCCAGACTAGCCTCTTGTTGACTGTGTAAAGGCCTCATCCATTCCAGCAGAAGCCCAAATATGTGAAAAAAGCTATTTAGACCATGCAGCCCCAGTCAAAATCCAACCACTAGAGCCTCCGGCCCAGCAGTCCCAACTGTTACTGAACTCTGTGGACAAACATAATGCCATGAGTGGGTGGGGGTCACCTAATCTGCCATCCAAGTGCTTATCCCTGCTCCTAGCCAAACAGGACTTGCCAGCTTGGGTGGTGTCCAAGTAGGGAGAGGCCCTCACTCTTGGATCACCATAAGAGGTGAGACAGCTGGCTCTGCAGGACATTGAAAAAATTGGGTGTGCCTTCCTCTGTAGGGCCACCTGGCAAGGATACAGCTGTCTGCAAACTATGATCACTGCCTGAAGGAGCCCCATGAGCAGAGGATGCCCAAGGCCTTGGGAACCCACCCCTTGCACTAGATTTAATGACTACCCTGCTGGGTTTTGAACTTGCATGGAGCCTGTAGCCCCTTTCTTGTGGCTTTCTCCCTTTTGGAATGGGAATGTTTACCCAATGTCTATACCCCCATTGTATCTTGGAAGCAAATAACTTTTGATTTTACAGGCTCATAGGTAGAAGAGACTTGCCTTGTCTCAGATAAGACTTTGGACTTTTGAGTTAATGCTGGAATGAGTTGAGACTTTGGGGACTCTTAGGAAGGCATGATGGTATTTTACAATGTGAGGACACGAGATTTGTTGGGGAGGGGGACCAGGGGCTGAATGATACAGTTTGGATATTTGTCCCTGCCCAAATCTCATGTTGAAATGTAATCCCCAATGTTAGCCAGGTGTGGTGGCTCACGCCTGTAATCTCAGAACTTTGGGAGGCCGAGGCAGGTGGATCACAAGGCCAGGAGATCGAGACCATCCTGGCTAACACGGTGAAACCCCATCTCTACTAAAAACACACAAAAAAAATTAGCTGGGCGTGGTGGCGGGCGCCTGTAGTCCCAGCCACTCGGGAGGCTGAGGCAGGAGAATGGTGTGAACCCGGGAGGCAGAGCTTGCAGTGAGCCGAGATCGTGCCACTGCACTCCAGCCTGGGTGACAGAGCGAGACTCCATCTCAAAAAAAAAAAAAAAAAAAATGTAATCCCCAATGTTGAAGGTAGGGCCTGGTGGGAGGTGTTTCAGTCATGGGGGTAGATCCCTCATGGCTTGATGCTGCCCTTGCAATAGTGAGTACTAGCAAGATCTAGCTATTTGAGTGTGCAGCACCTACCCCCTCCACTCTGTCTTACTCCTGCTCCCTCCTTCACCTTCCACCATGATTGTAAGCTTCCTGAGGCCTCCCCAGGACCAGATGCCAGTGCTATGCTTCCTGTACAGCCTGTAGAATCATAAGCCAATTAAACCTCTTTTCTTATAAATTATCCAGCCTCAAGTATTTATTTATAGCAATGCAAGAATGGCCTAAAACATGCTGTCTCTACAAAAAAAAAAAAAAAAAAAAAAAAAGCCAGGCATGATGGTGCACACACATAGTCCCACCTACTTGGGAGGATGAGGCAGGAGGAACACTTGAACCCAGGAGTTTGAGGCTGCAGTGAGCTATAATTGCACCACTGCACTCCAGCCTAGGCAACAGGGACTCTTTTGTTTTTGTTTTTGTTTGTTTTTCAGACAGAGCCTATTCCGTCGCCCAGGCCTGGAGTGCAGTGGCAGGATCTCAGCTTACTGCAACCTCTGCCTCCCAGGTTCAAGTGATTCCTGCCTCAGCCTCCCAAGTAATTGGGATTACAGGTGCCAACTGTAGAGCGCCCGATCCTGTCACTATTTGCGGCGCCACTACGTAACCCACACGGACCTAGGGGGACTGAAAAAAGTGGGGGAAACGGGAATAAAAGAGACAAAAGAATATATTTGGAAGAAGGGATCAGGGGACACCTTGCCTCTAGTGGACAAGGGCCTTGAGCTTTACACAGCCCTCCATATTTATTAGGCAAAAGAGATAGTGAGAAGCGGGGTGGAAGAAGGGGTCAGGTGCTCGGTCCAGAGTAGGGTTTGCAAGACGGCATTCTCTAGATGTCCCAGTAGATAACCTCAAGGAGCTCAGCACCACGAAGCGATTGCCCTCAGCAAGCCTTCTGGCAGTGGAAGCAGTCATGAGTTTGCCCACATCATGCATTCATGATAAAGTTTGTTGTTTTATCATACACCCTCCAGTGGAATGCTGAGTTGGTCACATCCCACAGGCCTTCGGCTCCCAACAGCCCACCACCACGCCCAGCTAATTTTTTATGTGTATTTTTAGTAGAGACAGGGTTTCACCACGTTGGCCAGGCTGGTCTTGAACTTCTGACCTCAAGTGATTGCCTGCCTCGGCCTCTCAAGAGACCCTGTCTCTTAAAAAAGAAAAAAAAGAGGTTAAGATTGTAAATCCTAAAAGAAAAGCAAAAGCAAAAGCAAAAGCTGTATGTAGATTTCACAGCATCTTTATTTATAGCACTTAAAACCAGGAAAACAGTGCAAATATATCTCATAGGTGAATGGATAAACAAACTAGTACATCAAATATGTATACTACTCTCTAATATAAACAGCTTTCATCTGGTTAGATACATGGTGGTAAAAAAATAATAATAAAACAACTATTCATCAACTCATATAAACCTTAGGAGTAATTTGCTGAGTGACAAAAATGCCAAAAGCTTACATACTCTCTATCAATAAAAATTCATATAACTTATTTATATAAAATTTATAAAAACCATTTACAAAAACAATTTGATTTTTATCACATTCATGAAATGATGAAATTATACTGATAGGAGAAAAGTGGTTGGCAGAGTTAGGTTTGGATGGAGTGTAAGCATAAAAAGGTAGCATGAGGGACTTGTGTTCATTAGTTTTATGTGGTTGCAGTGGTTACACGAATCTATACATGTAATACAACTTCTTAGAGTACAAACTAAAAAAAGAAAAAAACATGTAAAAATTAGTCAAATCCCAAATAAGATTAGTTTACTTTATAGTATCCTACCAATGTTGTTTTTCTGGTTTTGATAATTATGGTTATGTAGGATATTTTTACTAGAAATTGGTTGAAGGATACTAGCAAAGCCTCTAGACTAGTTTTGCAATTGCGTTTGAGTTCAAATTTATTTAAGTTGAAGGTGGTTTTATAAACTGATCATCTCTATAATCTTAGTTAAGCAAGTCCAAATATGTTGTTATGTTAATATATTTAACATATTCAGTTTCTTTTTAAACTACTTAAGTTTGCTTAATGTACAATTAAGCTTAGAGCCAAAGAAAGGAAAAGAGCTAATCATAATATGGGGTGGTTGTTCTCAAGTATTTTCTGACACCAATAGATTCTGTAATTCTCCCACACCAACTGGGTGTTCTACAATTCAATTCTGACACTAACTTCTCCAAGTTAGTGCAGACTCCACAAGTTAAGAGGCTCAGTCCAAGACTTCCCCCACATCAGATGCCACTCACAAGGACAACCTGCAGTTCTGAATGGTGATAAATTCCAAGTTCCCACTATCCCTACTCAGGTTTGATAATCTGCTACAGGGCTCACAAAACTCAAGAAAACAGTGTACTTTGTTTTACTGGTTATAAAGGACGCAAATGAACACTCAAATGAAGAGGTACATAGAGTAAAGCCTAAAAAGGGTTCTCCTAATCTCAGGAGCCTCTATCCCTATGAAGTTGGAGGTGCACCACCCTCCTAGGCTATTTGGAGTTCTCTTAATCTCATTGTCTAATCTAATCTCCAGCCCCCCTCCCCTTCCAGGAGGTGGGAGAAATGGGGGACAAAGTTTCCATTCTCTAGTTACTTGATCTTCCTAGGGAACAGCCCCATTCTGAGGCTGTCTAGGGGACCAACCATAAGTCACCTCAGTAGTATAATCAGGTGTAATTAAAAGGGCAGTGCTATGAATAACAACAACAGCAAAAACAAAACCAAACCAAAAAAAAACACTCCTATCACTCATGAAATTCTAAGCGTTTTAGGAGCTCTGTGCCAGGAACCAGGAACAAAGACCAAATGTATTTCTTATTATACCACAATTTTACAAAACAGTAAAAATAAACAGTAATGAGACAGTATATTATGGAATCATTGGCAAGGCAACTAGAAATGAGGATTAAGGTATCCTGTCTGAAAATGCACACCAGGTGTATTAGCTGATGTTTAAGGTTACACTTATTAAGAAAAAGCACTCAAATATTCATCATTTTCACCACATTTCATGCCTTCATGAGCTCTTGATAGTTTGCTAAAGGTGTTCCACATTTATTTGATAGCATGTTCGTAACAATTTTACTTTCTATGTGATCTCCTGACAAAATGAAGGAGAGTGCGTCACTGAAATCCTGCCATTAATACTGTCACCTTAAAGTTATTCTCCAGTGTAAACTTTGACACTCACTGAGGTCATATTTCTGAGTAAAGACTTTGTCATGGTCATCATGTTTCTATCAACAATAAGCTCACTTACGTTGAAATCTATGATGAAACCTGATAATAAAGTCTATCTTTCCACAGAAGACTTCCTAGTCTTTCTATTCACAGAATTTATCTCTGTATACTTTTCAGACATATGAGCAGAAATTATTGCTCAAAACATCTCCACATTAATATAGTTTATTCAACGTGTTTTCATTGACAGAAAATATGAGGTAAAAGACCACTAAAGGCACTACCTTATTTACTGTATTCATCAAGTTGATCTCTAGGGCAAATTATTTCACCTCCTGAGGACAGACACACATCTGTCAACAGGCAGCACCATGTTTATGTTCCAATTGGCTAGAAACACACTGATGTTTAATGAAGTCTGAGTTGCCACAAAAGGCATTTCCATAGTCACTGCACTAGTAGGGTTTTCTTCTGCATGAGTTCACTTATAAGGAAGGAGCTGTGACTCTCCATTACAGGAGTTTTCAACTTGACTGATTCTACCCATTTCTCTTGTGTGCATTTTCTTATGTTTGACAAGGTGTGATAAGTGGGAGAAGGCTTTCTCACAATCACTGCATCCATACGGCCTCTCTCCTGTATGCGTTCTTTGATGTACATTGAGTACTGACTTTGTGGTGAAGGCTTTTCCACATTCATTGCACTTATAAGGTTTCTCTCCTGTGTGAATTCTCTGATGGGTAATGAGGCCATATTTGTGTGAATAGGATTTTCCGCACTCGGTACATACAAAGGGAGTCTTTCCTGTATGACATCTCTCATGTTGTATGAGGCATATTTTCTGGCTGAAGGCTTTACCACATTCATTGCATTCATAGGGTTTTTCTCCTGTATGAGTTCGCTGATGTATAATAAGAGTGCGCTTTGTGGTGAAGCCTTTACCACATTCATTGCATATGTAAGATTTCTCTCCTGTATGAGTTCGCTGATGTATAATGAGAGTGCGTTTGACAGTGAAGCCTTTTCCACATTCACTGCATATGTAAGATTTTTCTCCTGTATGGGAGCGCTGATGTACAATGAGATTGCTCTTCACAGTAAAGCCTTTTCCACATTCACTGCACATATAGGGTTTCTCTCCAGTATGAGTTCGCTGATGTACAACAAGATAGCGCTTCATGGTGAAGCCTTTTCCACATTCACTGCATATATAGGGTTTCTCCCCTGTATGAGTTCGCTGATGTACAATGAGATTGCTCTTCACAGTGAAACCTTTTCCACATTCATTGCACACATAAGGTTTCTCTCCACTATGAGTTCGCTGATGAGCAATTAGATAGCGCTTCATTGTAAAGCCCTTTCCACACTCACTGCACATATAGGATTTCTCTTCTGTATGGGTTTCTTGATGTGTAATGAGACTACTCTTCACAGTAGAGCCTTTTCTATATTCATTGGGTATACAGATTTTGTCTCTTGTATTAGTTTTCAGATGCTTAGTGAACAGGACACTTCTGGATAATTTCTCACATTGACCACTTCCAGGATTCTCTTGTATACAAATGTTCTCATGGTAAATGAGCTGAGACTTCCTAAAGAAGGTTTGCTCACATTCAATGCATGCATGGGGTTTCTCAATTTTCTGAGTCCTCTGATGCTTGAAGGCTTGGAATTTAGTATGGATGCGTTTTGCATTTTCAGAATATCTAGTTTTAGTATGCGTACGTTCATGCTTACCATGTAGAAGCGTTTTCTCACCTCCAATAAACTCAACAGGGTTATTTATTCCATGTCTTCTCTTCTGGTTGATTAAACTTAAACTTGATTTCAAGTTTTTTCTGTACAAGTCAAATGTATCATGATTTTGCACTATAGGAAAATGTGTCTTGCTGAGACGTACAATATTTCTAAGTGTATTCTGTCCATTGCATTGCTGCACGCTTTTCAGAAGTCTTTGGTTTGGAGAGTGCTCTTGCAGATGACTGTCAACTTTCCTGATTCCTAAGAAAGAACAGAGTAACAGATTCTTCCACGAGAATTGTATGAGATAAAAATGCTTATGAGGCTGGGCGTGGTGGCTCATGCCTGCAATCCCAGCACTTTGGGAGGCTAAGCAGGGCAGATCACGAGGTCAGGAGTTCAAGACCAGCCTGACCAATGCGGTGAAACCCCGTCTCTACTAAAATTACAAAATTAGCCAGGTGTGGTGGCACGTGCCTGTAATCCCAGCTACTCAGGAGGCTGAGGCAAGAGAATCACTTGATCCCAGGAGGACGAGGTTTCAGTGAGCCGAGATTGGGCCATTGCACTCCAGCCTGGGTGATAGAGCGAGACTCAGTCTCAAAAAAAAAAAAGCTTATGAGATGATTTGCTGGGGGCTGGCTCTTTACTGTCAACTCTATGATCCCAGTATAAAAGGAAATTATGAAGATATAAGCTGAAATAAGTAAGAATCAGATCCAAGAAAAGATAAAAAGTCTTTAAAGCTATAATAACATTAAAAGTTATCAGATGGGGAGATGAGTATATGGTGGAGCTGCTTAGGTACCCTCAGATACTTCACATCTGTGACACCTTTCTTTAATGACTACAATAAGACTCCTATAGCCACTGTCCTTGCTGGTTCTCACTTACCTGGACAATTTTTATTCTGGATTTTAGCATCTGTTATCCATGGTTCTTGTCCATGCGCCAACTTGGAGAGTACATCTGGTTTGCTAGTTTGATACCCTGTTCATGAGGAAAGACAAACACAAACATACTGAACTGGAGTCCAGTATGTCAAGATGGGAAAATAATACATTCGATGAAGAAAACAATTTCAAAGTAAGCATTCTCTCTTACAAGAGATTATACCACTTTGGGGTCAGAAAGGGGACTGAAATGTAACTCTTCCAAACACCACAGTGACTGTAAAGCTTTGATTAGGTGAGCATAGGACGGTGTCTGGGCATTGTAGGCACCTCTAGGTGACACAGGGGAACTATTCTTACCCAGTGATACTAGGTGGTTATAGTTCTCCACCATTACATCCCGGTACAGGTTCTTCTGAGCAGTGTCCAGGAGCTGCCACTCCTCCCAGCTGAATTCCACAGCCACATCCTCCAGGGTCAGTGATTCCTGTAATTACAAAGTCCTATTCAATATGATATAAACTCCTATTGTTAATATAGAAGTATAAGATAATTTTTTTTTAATTTTCACAATACAGCCCGCATCTATATTCCTTTCTCAAATATACTTTGGTAGGAGCAAAATCCTCTATCTATACATTTTAGTGCCTATTTCTAAATATTAAACATAGGCAAATGACATCAGCACAAATAAAACATCCCTACATTACCAATGACTTCACAACCAATATAAGGATCTGTCATGAATAGACTTCACATCTTGAATTCATAAAATAGTGCTTTTAAATAAATGTAAGAGAAAAGATGAAACTATATCTGCATAAAGCACAAAAGGCCCCTAAAGTTGATTAGATTTTTATTTATTTTTTAATTTTTAAAGAGACAGTCTTGCTCTGTAGCCCCAAATGGAGTGCAGTGTCACGGTAATAGCTCAATGCAAACTTGAACTCCTAGGCTCAAGCGACCTTCCCACCTCAGCCTCTCAAGTAACTAGGACTACAGGTGGATGCTACTACCAATTTTTGTAGAGACAGGGTCTTGTTATGTTGACCAGGCTGGTCTTGAAGTCCTGGCCTCAAGAGATCCTCCTGCCTCGGCCTTCCAAAGTGCTGGGATTACAGGTGTGTGCCACTGCACCCAGCAAAAAAAAACTTCTAACAGAAAAACATATATACATATGTGTATTAATGGACAGATTAACAGCATATTAGATACACTGAAGATTATTGGTGAATTGGAATATGTAACTGTGGAAATGGCAGAAAATGCAGTACAGAGAAAAAAAGATAAATCATAACAAAGAAGTTAATAAATATGAAATACAGAGTTGGAAGACCTAGTGTATGCCCACTTATGGTTTCTAAAAGGGAAAATTGTGTAATAGAGAAGCAATATCTATTAATAAATATCTAAAACCTAAAATATTTCAGGACTAAATACCTCAAATCTCAAATTCAGAAATCCCAACAAGTTCAGAGCAGGAAGTCACAACTGGTGTGACACATCAGACTGAAACTACCATACATCAAATGCAAAGGGAAAACTATAGAATCATCAAGAGACAAAAGACAGATTACCTACAAAGAAATAACAAAATATACTGATGACTGACATTTCAACAACAGAATCCAGAAACGTATGGAATACCATCTTCAAAGTCCTGATTCTTGCAACAAAAAAGGCCAATTTTGGAAGGCCATTTGGGATTAAAACACATGGCTAGCAGATGACTTGCTGTCTTACAACCATGATATCAAGGACCTGTTTGTCAACTAAACTGTCATTCTCCTGTTTCACAATAACTTTTCAGAGAACTGCAGAGTGTGAAGTAGAGGTAACTAAGATCCAAGGAAATACTGATAAGAGAATCTATGCTATATTACTGTGTGGGATGCTGCATAGTCAAGAAAGTAGACTCATGAGAGGGCGCAAGTGCTCAAGCCTGGTAAGCTTATCTCATTCCAAAATCTTTATGTGAGATGTCTATTGACTGGGTAAGTGTAAAGTTAAATTTCTACCTCACTCCACAGTCCAAAAGAATTTATTACTGGATGGAAATCTTGCAAGCCAACTCTAAGGTGTCCTCTGATAATCTCATTCTCTAGCTGCAGTGACTTCTAACATCAACTACCTGGGTTAGGCCAAACTTCCCAGGTTAAAAGCACAATCCTCCACAAGACTGCCCTCACTTCAGACACGAGCTGCAAGCTTAAGGTTACAAAGACCACCCTCAACTCCAGCGAGCTGGCTACAAATGTGTGGAGCTATCATGACTCCCTCAGGTTTAATAACTTGATAGAACAACTCAGAGAACCCAAGAAAGTGCTGTGTTTACAACTGGCACTTTACTATTGCAAAATGACACAAATCAGAATCAGCTAAAGGAAAATATGCACAGGTTGAGGTCTGGGAAGGTTCCAAACACAAAGCTGCTGACTGTCCTCTCCTCATGGAATCGTGGGTGGCATTACAACTTCCTGACTACATCATGTAACAATATTCAAGAGTACTTGCCAGCCAGCAAGGCGCACCTAAACTTTGATGTCCAGAGATTTTATTGAGACTTCATTATGTAGGCACAGTTTATTGAAGCATTGCCCATGTAGCTGAGTTCAGTCTCCAGTTCCCTCCCCTTCCTGACTGGTATTACATGGCTCAAAGCCACAACTCTCTAATCACTTAGTGCTCTTTTTGGCATGGGCAGCCTCTATCCAGAGTTATGTCATTGCCATAAATTATCTAGGGACCCACTATGAGTCACTGCTATACATATAAACAATCAAATATGAGTGGCCCACCATGAATGACAGAGACACTCTTATAACTTGGGTAATTACAAGGGTTTAGAGGTTACCTCCCAGGAATGAAAACAAAGGCTAGCCAAATTCTTTATTACACTCTAGGTGTTCCTGCCCCTGTGCAGTACCATCCTCCTGAGTATCAAGTGGCCTAAAAGCTTGTTTCTAAAGAAAAGCATACAGCAAAAGTGACAAGATGCCACTTTAAGATTACACTCTATGACTTCCATCTTGCTAGCAGAATCTGTCATTTTCTAGCTTTGATTAAACAATTTGGCATATAGGGGACGTGCATGTGACAAAAAAACTAAAGGTGGGCTTAGATAAACAGACAGGTAGAAACTGAGGACCTCAATTAAACTGCCTCATTTCTCATTCTGGAAATGAATCCTCCCAACAACCAAATAAGTGAGCTTAGAAGCGCATCTTTTCGCATTTCAGCCTTCAGATCAGATTCCAACCCAGCTAACACCTTGACTACAACCCCCATGAGAGACTGTGAATCAAAGTAGCCAGGTAAGCCATGCCCTTATTCCTGAGCCACAGAAAGTGTGAGATTTTTTTTTTAAGTGTTGTTTCAAGTCACTACATTTGGGAATAATTTCTTAAGTACTAATAGACAATGAATATAAGATGTAAACTTAAGAAGAACTTATGAGGCCAGGAGTGGGGCACATATCTGTAATTACAGTACTTCCAGAGGATAGTTTGAGCCCAGGAGTTTGAGACCAACCTGAGCAACATAGTGAGACCCTGTCTCTATTCTCTACAAAGAACAAAAAATTAGGTGGGTGTGGCAGTGGATGCCTGTGGTCTCAGCTATTCAGGAGGCTAAGGCAGGCAGATGGTGGTTGAGACTGCAGTGAGCCATCATTGTGCTACTCCACTCCATCTTGGGTAAGAGAGCAAGTCCCTGTCTCAAATAAAGAAAAAAAAAGGAATAAATGAAAACATGTTCATAATATAAGTAAAAAGCTTTAAAAAAAATGACTTCTGCATGGGAAAAAATATTTTGAACAAGCTAAAAGAGAAGTAAGACTCTAGAAAAATATTTGCAATATATAAAAGGATCAATATCCAGTCAAGATAAACAATTATAAATCAGTAAGACCACAAAAAAATTAAATGAGCAAAGACTAAAGACACTTTATGACAGAATAAATAATCCAAAGAAACAACAAAGAGACGAGAAGGATCTGAACCTCACTGGTGAATGGGAAAATGCAAAATAAGGCAAAATAATACTGGATCATCTAGATCATGGAAAATAAACAATTTGATAACATAGTAAGTGTTGGCAAGATTTGCAGCACTGAATGTTCTTTTTGCGCAGTGTTTTCCAACACTAACAACCAATTCTCCAATTATCTAAACACAAACTAGATGTCCAACAATTCAATTCAATTCTGACACTATCTGTGTCAGAATCCACAGATTTAAGGGTTCAATCCCACAAGACTGCCTCCTCTTGAGTTCCTCTGCCCGGCCGCCCCACTGTCTGGGAAGTGAGGAGCACCTCTGCCCAGCCGCCCACCATCTGGGAAGTCAGGAGCGCCTCTGCCCGGCCACCCCACACTGCCACCACCGTCTGGTGAGGAGCGCCTCTGCCTGACCGCCGCAACGTCTGGGAAGTGAGGAGCGCCTTTGCCCGGCTGCTGTGCAACCCTCCAAGTGTGAAGTGACAGCCTTGTGTGTGATCTTTCTGCCCTCCTCAAGTCTGCATTTTTGACATTAAAGTTTACTTTTCAATTAAAATTTTTAAATTGGAGAATATATAATTTAAAAAAAAAAAAAAGACTGCCTCCACTTAAGATGCCAGTCACAAGTCCTGGGCTACCAGTATTTCTGACTAACTGGCTATAAATTAGGGGCTCCCACAAACCCCTCCTCAGGTTTGATAATTTACTAGAACAGTCATAGAACTCAGGAAACACTTTACCTATGGTACCTAGTTAATAATAAAGGATATAACTCAGGAACAGCCAGACTGAAGAAATGCATAGGGCAAGATATGGAAGAGGGTGTGCCAAGCTTCCATTCCTCTCTGGGTGTGGCATCCTCCGAGCACCCTGGTATGTTCACCAACCTGAAGCTTGTTCAAGAGTACAAAAAATTAGCCGAGTGTGGTGGTGGGTGCCTGTAGTCCCAGCTACTCAGGAGGCTGAGGCAGGAGAATGGCGTGAATCCGGAGGCGGAGCTTGCAGTGAGCCAAGATCACGCCACTGCC
This sequence comes from Pongo pygmaeus, assembly GCF_028885625.2. Taxonomy (NCBI): domain Eukaryota; kingdom Metazoa; phylum Chordata; class Mammalia; order Primates; family Hominidae; genus Pongo; species Pongo pygmaeus. The sequence goes on from NC_072393.2 coordinate 58,193,634, forward strand.
CACCAGCCTGGGCGTCAGAGTGAGACGCTGTCTCAAAAAAAAAAAAAAAAAAAGAAAAGAAAAAAACTCACAGCCTGGGCGACAGAGCAAGACTCCGTCTCAAAAAAATAATAATAATAAATAAAACTTTTTTTTTTTTTTTGAGACGGAGTCTTGTTCTGTTGCTCAGGCTGGAGTGCAGTGGCGCGATCTCAGCTCACTGCAACCTCCACCTCCCGGGTTCAAGGGATTCTCCTGCCTCAGCCTCCCGAGTAGCTAGGACTACAGGTGCGTGCCACCACGCCCAGCTAATTTTTTTTTTTTTTTTTTTTTTTTTTTTGAGACGGCATCTTGCTCTGTCGCCCAGGCTGGAGTGCAATGGCATGATTTCAGCTCACTGCAACCTCCGCCTCCCGGGTTCAAGCAATTCTCCTGCCTCAGCCTCCCGAGTAGCTGGGACTACAGGCGCCCGTCACCATGCCCAGCTAATTTTTATACTTTTAATAGAGCCGGGTTTCACGATGTTGGCCAGGATGGTCTCGATCTCTTGACCTTGTGATCTGCCCGCCTCGGCCTCCCAAAATGCTGGAATTACAGGCGTGAGCCATCGCGCCTGGCCTAATTTTTGTATTTTTAGTAGAGACTGGCTTTCACCATGTAGGCCAGGATGGTCTCGATCTCTTGACCTCATGATCCGCCTGGGATTACAGGCGCGAGCCACCATGCCCGGCCTGTTCAGGAGTTTTTATAGAACTTACTCTCCAGTCCATTCCTCCTTTCAGTTCCAATCCTCTAATTGCTTGGTCTTTCTGGGGACCAGTCTTATCCTGACACTATCTAGAGGTCTCATCATTAGTCACCTCATGAGCAGAAATTCAGGTTTCCTTATGAATAACAAAAGACACACCTATTCCTCAGGAAGAAATTCCAAGGGTTTTAAGCATACTGTGCCATGAACTGGGAACAACGACCAAATATACTTCTTATCCATGTCACTTTCTATATACCAGATTGTGAAAAATAAATATACATTTGTTCTCTGCCCTCCAAATCTTTGGAATTGCTGAAGTGTCTTTTATATGCTATTGAGATGACTGGTGCCTGGGGCTCTTCCATGGCCTCAGGAAGACAGCTGGTTGCCAGGGGAACCAACCTTGTGACAGACAGTTGGAACTTTCAGTCTCACCTCTCCAACCAACCCCTGACCTCTGTAGAAGGGAGAGGTGATGGAAAATGAGCTTACCACCAATAGTTAATGAATTAATAAATTATGCCTATGTAATGAACCCACCAAAGCAATAAAAGGATGAGGTTGAGAGCTTCCAGGCTGCTGAACATAGGGCAGTCCTGGGAGGGCAGAATACCCAGAAAGGGCATGGAAGCCCTGAGGCCCTTCCCCATTACCTGACCTATGCATCTTTTCCAACTGGCCTTTCCTGAGTTTTACCCTTTCATAATAAGCCAGTAATCTAGTAAGTAAACTGTCTTCCTGCATTTTTTGAGCCTTCTAGCAGATGAACAGATCCAAGAAGGGGGTTGTGCGGACATCCAATTGGTAGCCAAGTCCAAAAGAAACTGTGAGTAACCTGGGGACCCAGCACTTTTCAGGGGGGCAGTCTTGTGGGACTGAGTCCTCAACCTGTGGAGTCTGTCCTAAGTCTAGGCAATTAGTGTCAGAATTGAGTAAATTTTAGAGTACCTAATACGTATGGAGAATTGAATTGATGTGTGGGAAAAAACCCACATATCTGGTGTCAGATGTGGGGAAAAGAAAGAGAGATCAGACTGTTACTGTGTCTATGTAGAAAGAAGTAGACATAAGAGACTCCATTTTGTTCTGTACTAAGAGAAATTCTTCCACCTTGAGATGCTGTTAATCTGTAACCCTAGCCCCAACCCTGTGCTAGCAGAAATACGTGCTGTGTTGACTCAAGGTTTAATGGATTTAGGGCTATGCAGAATGTGCTCTGTTAAAAAAGTGCTTGAAGGCAGTATGCTTGTTAAAAGTCATCACCATTCTCTAATCTCAAGTACCCAGGGACACAATACACTGCGGACTAGGAAAGCCAGGTATTGTCCAAGGTTTCTCCCCAAGTGATAGCCAGAGATATGGCCTCGTGGGAAGGGAAAGACCTGACTGTCCCCCAGCCCGACACCGGGGGACACTCGTAAAGGGTCTGTGCTGAGGAGGATTAGAAAAAGAGGAAGGCCTCTTTGCAGTTGAGATAAGAGGAAGGCATCTGTCTCCTGCCAACTACTTGGGAGGCTGAAGCAAGAGAATGGCATGAACCTGGGAGGCAGAGCTTGCAGTGAGCCAAGACTGCGCCACTACACTCCAGGCTGGGCGACAGAGCAAGACTCCGTCTCAAAATAAATAAATTAATTAATTAATAATAAAAAAAAAGTTGGTTGGCAGGCACCAGCATGCAAAGAATGCCAACATACCAAAAATGGTCTGGAGTATGTACATTAAAATGACAACCATAGGTCCTTCTTGAGTGGTGATTCATGTATCATTGTAATGGTCAAAAGTTGAACTACCAACAAAGCATGCATTCTTTCATATTGAGTCTACTTTTTTTTCCTTCTTTTTGAGACAGGGTCTTACTTCGTCACCCAGGTTGGAGTGCAGTGGTGCAAACATGGCTCACTGTAGCCTCGTCCTCCTGAGCTCTAGCAATTCTCCCACCTTAGCCTCCGAAGTAGCTGGGACTACAGGTGTGCACCACCACACCCAGCTAATTTTTGTATTTTTTTTTAGAGATGGGGTTTCACCATGTTGCCCAGGCTGGTCTTGAACTCCTGAGCTCAAGCGATCCGGAATCTACTTCTTAAGGCAGAATGAACCCCCACCTCTACTCCCAAAAGCAATCTAAGTTAATTTCTCCCTAGAACACAATTATCCCAGTATATACTTAAGTTCAACTGACTTTTTCAGGCCACCATAAATCTATCAAAAAATCAAAGGGAAAATATAACAAACCAAAAATCACCTGGGTCTTGATCATTTTCTTCTGTGCTCAGAAAATAGTGGATAACATGGACTATACTTCTTTGTATCTTCTGCATTTGCCATGAAGTTTTTGAAGTTTTCCTAGTCAGAAATATTAGTGTCCACTTAAAGTTGTCCCCAGAAATTATGCTATCCAAGGCCAGCAACCTCCTTCTTCCTTCATTGCTTCACTTGAGTTATCTTGCTTCTGGGAGCCAGGACCTGAGGACTGATAAACAAAATGGCTTTAAGTGTACATTAACTTTTAACAAGTTAATGATGACTTTTAGCAAGGATACTGCCTTCAAGCACTTTTTTAACAAAGCACATCCTGCACAGCCCTAAATCCATTAAACCTTGAGTCAACACAGCACATGTCTCTGCAAGCACAGGGTTGGAGCTAGGGTTACAGATTAACAGCATCTCAAGGCAGAAGAATTTCTCTTAGTACAGAACAAAATGGAGTCTCTTATGTCTACTTCTTTCTGCATAGACACAGTAACAGTCTGATCTCTCTTTTCCCCAGACACCTGCCTCTGAGGCATTGTGCTGTGCTGTTCTGCTTTCCCACCTTCTCTATAATAGTCATGCCACTTCTACTTTACAAAGGAAAGGCATAGCTTTCACACATTTAGAACCATGAAAACCTCTGAGGCACCAAATAAAGGAACTGTTAGGACCGCCTTAGGGCTGGAGGTGAGACATGCTGGCGGCAATACTGCTCTTTATTGCACCGAAATGTTTGTGTGCATACACATCAAGGCACAGCACCTTTCCTTAAACTTATTTATGATACAGAGACCTCTGCTCACATGTTTTCCTGCTGAACCTCTCCCCACTGTTACCTATTGTCCTGCCACATCCCCCTCTCCGAGATGGTAGAGATAGTGATCAATAAATACTGAGTGAACTCAGAGACCAGTGCCGATGTGGGTCCTCCGTATGCTGAGCGCCAGGCTCCTGGGCCCACTTTTCTTTCTCTATGCTTTGTCTCTGTCTCTTATTTCTTTTCTCAGTTTCTCGTCCCACCTGACAAGAAACATCCACAGATTGTGGAGGGGCTGGCTCCCTTCAAGGTGAATTCTCAGACAGATCAACTTTAGGAAAGAGAACACATGGAAGGCTCCAAGAATGTCTCTAAAAACCGTGTGTGCCCATGTACTGGTTCAAAAGTCTCTGTAAGCTCTACGGGTATACATACCTCGTGTCAAGACCAATGTACTAAGCAAATCACAAGAACTGTCTCATTTCACATTATGCGCTAAAGGAGTAACTTTACCCAAGAGAGCTTTGTCCTTTGCCCACAGTTCCTATGAGGCAAACTCTAAGCCTTGGAATACGCTGCTTGATATAACTGTCTTTGGTTATCAGGGCAATTTAAGCCATGCCAAACTGTCTATCCTAATAATGTGGTTTACTGTGGGAGGCCTTGGACCACATGGTATTAGTTTGATATGTGGAAGAGCTGGAGATTGAAGTCAGCCTCATAGGCAGTCAACTGTGTGTATGTTAACTGATATCCAATAAAACTCTGAACACCAAGGCCTAGGTGAGTGGCAACAATGGTTACAATGGCTGGCAATAATAATATAAGGGTGTATATATAAGGATACGATAATTTAAAAATGTATGAAGCAAAACAGAATGAGAGAGGATTAGACAATTCAACAATAATAATTGCGACATCACCCTACTGGCAATAATAAAGAAAACAAATAGAAACTCAGCAAGGATACTGAAAACTTGAACATTATCAACCAGCTAGACTTAACTAACATTTAACACTGCACTCAACAGCAGTTTTTTTCAAAAGCACGTTATATGCTTTTGAACATATACACTCAACAACTGCACTCAACAACATTTTTTTCAAAAGCACATGTTATATTTTCCAGGAAAGATAATATCCCATGTGATAGCCTGAGATAGGGCCTCGTGGGAAGGGAAAGACCTGACCGTCCCCTAGCCCCACACCCGTAAAGGGTCTGTGCTGAGGAAGATTAGTAAAAGAGGAAGGCCTCTTTTACTGGGATATGCTGGGATATAAAACAAGTGTCAATAAATTCTAAATATATTTTCCAACCACAACAATTTAATTATAAATCAATATCAGAATGAAATTTAGAAGATATCCAAATATTTGGAAATAAAATAGCACAGATCTGAATAACCATGGTTAAAAAGAAAATCATGAGCCAGGCACGGTGTGGCTCACACCTGTAATTCCAGCACTTTGGGAGGCTGAGATGGGTGGATCACTTGAGGCCAGAAGTTCCACACCAGACTGGCCAACATGGTGAAACCCCACGTCTACTAAAAATACAAAAAATTAGCCAGGCACGGTGGCGCGCGCCTGTAATCCCAGCTATTCAGGAGGTCAAGATGGAAGAATCACTTGAACCCAGGAGGTGGGAGCGGGGACCGCACCATCGCACTCCAGCAATGGCGAGAACAAGACCTTGTCTCAAAAAAAGAAAAAAAAGGAGAGAGAGGAAAAAGAAAATCACATGGGAAATTGGACAATATTTTGAACTGACTGGAAGCAAAAACACAACATAAACATTAATTAGCTGTCCCTAAAGGAGTTGTTTTTAAAAAATAACTTTAAATCAGAAAAGAAAAAAAAACCTGTATCAGAAAAGAAAACACCCTCATATGATTACTCATTGTCCAAACTGAAAAACTACAAAACGAGGAGCAATTAAAACACAAACCAATTTGACTGAAAAAATAAAGAGGAAAGTGGAAATCGGTGAAAAAAAAAAACAGAAACACATTTTTTTAAAAAGCGCCCGACGAAAAATACGAAAAGTGACTGAAAAGATCAATAAAATTGATACCCATTAATTAGAGTGATCAAGGGAAAAAGACACAAGTTACCTTGTGTCTAAAGAAAGGCATAGCTTTCACACATTTAGAACCTTATTTTATTGCCCCAGGGTGTAAAAGCCTCCGAGGCACCAAATAAAGGAACTGTCAGAAATATTAGGGTCCTTTATTAAAGGTAAGTGCACAGCAGCAGTGACAATCAGGAATGTAAGATGTAACATTATCACTGCTGACTCTACAAAACTTAAACAGCTTATGAAGTGACGTCATGAATTTTACGTCACAGATCTCTGTCTCCCTATGAGAAGAGTGGCGATGTGGAAAGACAAAAAAGTTTTTGGTATGGACCGCGGGGACGGATTTGAACTTGATGGAGGGAAGTGGATTTGAGCAGAGGAAATGCAGCCTTCAAGTCTGTCCCCGCATTCAAGGTTTCAACCAATTATCAAGGGGCCCTGGACCTCCTCACACACTGACAGTCCCTACCAGGCTTCTCCGTGACTCAGCCCTATATTAAATCCCATATGAAACCCCAAACACGCCTAGGAAATCGAGAAGACATCTCCCCAACCCAGACATCTCTAAGGCTGAGCCCCACACTAAATCGCGACCCTGAACGAGGCCCCCGCGTTCACGGGTACAACCTTCTCACTCCAGTTCCCAATCACTGAGCCCCACAAGCCAAGTGACTCACAAGGGCCCCAAACCCAGACAGAGTCGGACTCGTCGCTGATTTCCTCAGACTCTTCATCCCTACAGCCAAAGGCCCCGTCATTAACGCCCCGCTTCCTCAGCGACTGCCTTCAAATACAGCTCCAATGAGGATGCTCCACGCACCATCGGTACACAGACCCACAGGCCGCGAGTCCATGCCCAGAACTCGACTCACCCGATCCCGAACCTCTCCAGACACCACTGGCAGCGACAGAACGCAGCATCCACGTCCGAAAACGCTTCCTATTCAGACGCGCTTCTGCGCGGCCTACCGGAAGCTGAGCGGTGAGGACGATGAAGTGAGAGGAAGACCACAGAGCCTGCCCCGGATCGCGAGTTCAGACTGCGGGCGCCGCTCTATGAGGTCACAGGGCTGCGCCCATCGCAGCGTTTCTGACAGGAGCGGCCATAATGGCTGTGGGAATCACTCTTAGCCACCTCAGTGCCTTTGTCTCTTCGTTACAAGGGACACTCAAGAGTCGGGTGCCCAGCCAAGGCCAACACGGCGCAGTGGCATTCTATTCAGTCTGCTGTGGGAAAAAAGATGGCGGCGCCCTTTGTGCCCATTATAGCTGAGAGTGGAGCCTTAGCTGGAGCACCATGGGCACGGCCATCGTAGAGGAAGGCAGCGGCCGTATGGCAGAGAAGATGCTCATATCCAGGACAATTTGGAAAAATAAACAAGGTTTGAAGAGGCCACGGTGCTAGCCAGGAAGCGGTCACAGAGTTGCCAAAACCAGTGGTCACTGAAAGTGTTAGATTTGGGGATAGGGCGGGGGTTGTGGACTGGGTAAGTCTTTTTTGTAGGTTAGATTAGACTCTGACTGAATGGACGAAGCCGAGAATAGGAGTAATGCTCCATTAAATGCTAATACCCACATGGGGCTTGCTATTAAAACTACTGCCAGTGGGGAAGGGAATGAGGAGGTGAAGGTGCAACTGTGTTAATATCTACATGTTTCCTTCCAGAAGTAAAGGAAGATGACAGTGGGGCATTTAAGAATATGAAATTATTAGAATGCGATCATCCTACTTTGCAATGTTTCCAGATTTTTTAAAAAGTCACACTTAAAAAATATTAGTTCTATTTTTGCAGATGTTGGCGTTGTAACTGTAGAAGATTTAAGTAAATATTGTATTTTTGGAAGGCAACCTAGAGCCAATTTAATTTTTTCGTTTTCTTTGACACAGCAATTCTAAAAGCTATTTAGTCAAAAGCTGTCTTAATATTAACCACAACTTTTGTAATTTACAAAAAAAGGGAATTACAATGAGATGAATACTTTGGTAAATTATGGAACATCTGCTCAACTGTAAGAGTATATATCAATTTAAAAGAATACACTACAATTGTTTTATAAAAAAGAAAAAACTTTGTCAGAGGACAAAAAAATGATCTGCAGGATAGTATATATTTTATGGTCTTGTTATTGGAAGAAATCATAAACATCTTTTGGAAAATTGTGATTGGTTAAACAAGACATTTAGTTTGAATCAATATTGTTTGTGTTCATAGGTAGAGAATGCCATGTTTTTACTTGAAAAATATTCCCAATTTATACTTAATTTTACTATCTTTGTATCATAATCTTGAATATATTATAAAACATGTTGATCTTAGAAAAAAATTAGGTATGATGATGTATAAGTTCATGGCATGATAAATGCAAATAACAGACTGTTTTCTTTCAGAAAATAAATATACTCATGCATTTGAAAAATTCTGGAGAATATACTAACAATATTTGACTGTTCCGTACAATTATGGTGACTTAAAATTTCTTCATTTTACTTACGTTTTGTAATTTCTAGAGAATAAGAATTTCATGTTCGTATAATTTCTTGAGTGTTATAACATTCCATCCAGGATTAAATTTCAGCCCCGTTCATCTGGAACGGTATGTAAGTTTAGCACCTGGTCCACAGGACTATGAGCAGCCCATGATGGGACCCTCACTGATCATTTCCAGGAGTGGGCTGATACAACTTTGCTGTGGCAGGCTGTGCTGATTCACGGGACAAGGAAGGTGATTCAAGGGCCTGGTTGGTGGAGCACTTTTGTCTGATTCATTGCCGGAGACAATCTGCCCTGAATCCATCTTGTTAGTGTGGGAGTGGTGATGGGAGCACCAATCCACAATTTAGGGCAGAGATGTTCAAATTTAAGAAAGCTCTTTTTGTAAATGCAGAGTCCGAACCCCATTCCCCAGAAATTCTAGCTTGGAAAGTCTGGGGAGTGACTCAAGAATTCGCCTTCTTTTACAAGCTTCTCAGAGAATGCTGAGGCAGGAACCCCAATGAAAACACTTAGAAAGTTCTATAGTGTTCTGGACTTAAAAATATGATGGTTGTCTCCCCACAGTATATTTAGGCTTTGATTCAAATTATATCTGCACAGAAAAGCCTTCCCTGAAAACTCTTCCTAAGATAACTCTGGTTACAATCTATGAACTTACTAGGCTTTATATTTCTTCCTAGCACTTATCTGAATTTGATTTTGTATTTATCTTACTCAGTCTCCTTCACCAGACTGTATGTCATATCAAAGCCAGCACTTTGCCTGTTTCATTCATTGATGTGTCTCCATTGTCTACAACATGCCTGCCATGGTGTAGAAGCTCAAAAAATATTTTCAAAGAATTAAATTACTCAATATGGAGTCAGGGATTGAATTCTGCCACAATACTATATGGCAAATGTCTATTACTTTTATAAAGAGAACTCACCATTTATAAACTGGATTAAATCTCATTAGATCAAGGGAAATAACTCTGGATAGAGAAAACAGGAACCCTGTTTCTAGGGAAACTAATAATTTTTTGCCACCAGGCCTGCTCAAAGAGAAATGGTTAAGGAAGTTCGCATAAAAAGGAAATAACTAAAGGAAATATAACATCAGGAATGAAGAAAAAGGAACAGAAAGGGTAAATATGTTATAAAATACAATATTCTTTTGAGTTTTAAAAATTGGGTTTGCTGGTTGGAAGCAAAAGTTACAATTTTACTTGATATGGTTCTCAGTGGATGTAGAGATGCTAAATGTCATTTTCTGATACGGATGTGTAAGTTGAGGCCGTGATCATATACCACCACACACCTAATAGGAAAGCTAAAGCACACTGGTAATGCCAAGAGCTAGATAGAAAGGGCATGGAACAAATGGAATGCTCACACATTGGTGGTGGGAATGTAAACTAGTACAGCCACTCTGGGAAAGAGTTTGGCCGTTTCTTATAAACACATTTACCATATTCACCAGCAGTCATGCCCCCAGTGTCTATCCCAAATATATAAAAACTTATGTTCGCACAATATCGGGTACACAAATAGTCACAGCATCTTTATTTATAACAGCAAAACACTGGAAACAACCCAAATGTCCATCAACAATGAATGGATACACAAACCCTGGTACATCCATTTAAAAGAATACTAACTCAGTAACAAAAATTAAAACTATTTAGACACCCAACAACTTGGATAGATCTTAAGGGTAATTTGCTGAGTGAACAAAGCCCTATCTCAAAGGTTGCGTACCTTACGATTCCATTTTAATAGCATTCTTGAAATGACAAAATTAGAGTGAGGGGATCAGTGGCTACCATGGGTCATATTGGGAGGACAGTGTGAGTATAAAAAGGTAGCAAGAGGAGGCCAGGCGCAGTGGCTCATGCCTGTAATCCCAACACTTTGGGAGGCTGAGGCGGGTGGACCGCCTGGAGTCAAGAGTTCAAGGCCAGCCTGGCCAACATAGTGAAACCCCATCTCTACTAAAAATACAAAAATTAGTCGAGTGTGGTGGTGGGTGCCTGTAATCCCAGCTACTTAGGAGGCTGAGGCAGGAAAATCTCTTGAACCTGGGAGGCAGGGTTGCAGTGAGCCAAGATCATGCTATTGCACTCCAGCCTGGGCAACAAGAGCAGAACTCCGTGGTTTTTATTATTATGATTATGTAAGATAACATTGATGATGCTAAGCAAAGGATACTCAGGAAACTTTTGTATATTTTGTAATCTCTTGTGAATCTAGAATTATTTCAAAACAAATTTTAGAAAAATAATATTTAAGGCATTTTTGTAAACTACATAATGGTACCTACTAACTTGGATAAACACATCCAAATATACTGAATTACATTTATCAATAAATTGAAAAAATAAATTTGGGGCCTATAATATGTAAGAACTAATAAATAATACCAGGTTGGCACAGAAAACACCTGTGTTATATATAGCATTAAAATTTAATCAGTGATAAGAACAGCCCGCTTTACAATTATGGAATCATTGATAATATGATGCAAGGTATGCTGTCCCAGAATAGATATCAAGTGTATCATGGTTTAGATTTGTGACAGAAAGTCCTCAAATACTTTTTTTTTTTTTTTTTTGAGGCGGAGTTTCGCTCTTGTTGCCCAGGCTGGAATGCAATGGCGCAATCTTGACTCACTGCAAACTCTGCCTCCCAGGTTCAAGTGATTCTCCAGCTTAGCCTCCAGAATAGCTGGGATTACAGGCATGAGCCACCATGCCCGGCTAATTTTGTATTTTTAGTAGAAAGGGGGTTTCACCATGTTGGTCAGGCTGGTCTTGAACTCTCGACCTCAAGTGATCCACCCACCTTGGCCTCCCAAAGTGCTGGGATTACAGGCGCAAGCCACTGTGCCCGGCATTATGTATCATTTTCATGAGACTTTTTTACTTCATGAATTTCCTGATCCTTTTTAAAGTTACTCTTCATATAAGTTTTATTTCTGTATGAAGTAATGATGATGAGGCAGCATGTATCACGAAATCCTACTGTATTCACTGCCATCTGAAACTTTTTCTCCAATATGAAATATATCTGCCAACTGTTAAGGTTTTATTTCTGGGCAAAGGCTTTCACATGATAATGCTGCTAGTATGTGTAAGTTCATTGATGATCTATTATGATCACTGGATAGGGTCTTTCTTCCCATAGAAGGCTTTCCTAGCCTCCCCCTTTGTAAGATTTATCTCAGTAAATACTTTTCAAGACATAGTTACTTAGAAAATTTTCAAGACTTTTCTGCATTGGATGTATCAAGTTTATTTCCTACATGTTTATTGTGATATACAATATGAGGTAATTAATCACTGAAGGCACTAGTGCATTCTCTGCATTCATTAAAATTCACTCCTGCAAATTGCATTATCTTCCAAGGGTGAAAATCTAGCAACAGGCTGCTCTACACTGCCTATATGTATGCTGGGAGCACACTGCTGTTTAATCAGTTCACATTACTAACTTGGTTTTCTCTCTGCATGAATTTGTTTGTATGTAATCAGTTCAGATTATCTGCAAAAGGACTATGTACCTTACATATTTGTCATGTGGACGTTGTCATAGTTTTAATGAAGGTTGACAAATGAAAGGTTACCCCCAATCCACAGAATCTCTCTGAGTTATTTTCTATACATTGGTACATCAAAGAATTCAGAGCCTGAATTCATGTTGAAGCCTTTCTGACATTGATAGCATTCATCCAGTGATAACACTGGATTTTGAAATATGATTTTTCATACTCAGTACACATGTAGAAAATCTATACTGTGAAATCTCTGATGTTGTACAAGACAGATTTTCTTCCCAAAGGCATGACCATGTCCATTGCATTGTTAGGGTTTGTTTCCATTATGAGTTCGCTGATGTACAATGAGATTTCTCTTTGAGGAGAAGGCTTTTCTACATTCACTACATACAAAGGGTTTCTCTCCTGTATGAGTTCGTTGATGAACAATTAGACGGCTCTTCATAGTGAAGCCTTTACCACATTCATTGCATCCATAAGGTTTTTCTCCAGTATGAACTTGCTTATGTAAAGCAAGCTCAGTTTCCTTGGCAAAGCCTCTTCCACATTCACTACATATACAAGATTTCTCTTCTGTATGAATTTGCTGATGTACAATGAGATAGCGTTTCATGGTGAAGCCTTTTCCACATTCACTGCACATAAAGGGTTTCTCTCCAGTATGAGTTCGCTGGTGTACAACAAGATTGCTCTTAAAGGCAAAACCTCTTCCACATTCATTGCATATGTACGGTTTCTCTCCAGTATGAGTTCGCTGATGTAACATCAGTCCACTATTCACAATGAAACCTTTCCCACATTCACTGCACCTGTAAGGTTTCTCTCCAGTATGAGTTCGCTGATGTACAATCAGCCGACTCTTCAAGGGGAAGCCTTTCCCACATTCACTGCATATGTAGGGCTTCTCTCCAGTGTGAGTTCGCTGATGTATGATGAGCATGCTTTTCACAGTAAAACCTTTTCCACATTCACTACATAGATATGACTTCTCTACTGTATGATTTCTCTGATGTACAATCAGATTACTCTTCCTGGGAAAGCCTTTTCCACATTCGTTGCATACATAGGGTTTCTCTCCTGTATGAGTTCGTTGATGTTCGATCATACGGCTCTTCATGGTGAAGCCTTTCCCACATTCATTGCATATATATGGTTTCTCTCCTGTATGATTTCGTTGATGGATGATGACATAGTGCTTTGTGGTGAAGCCTTTCCCACATTCACTACAGATGTAGGGCTTCTCTCCTGTATGAGTTCGCTGATGTATGATAAGCATGCTCTTCCCAGTGAAGCCTTTTCCACATTCACTACATACATAGGATTTCTCTCCAGTATGATTTCGCTGATGTACAATGAGATTACGCTTGCCTGGGAAGCCTTTTCCACATTCATTGCATATGTAGGGTTTCTCTCCAGTATGAGTTCGCTGATGTTCAATCAGACGGCTCTTCATGGTGAAGACTTTTCCACATTCACTGCATATAAAAGATTTCTCTCTTTTATGAATTCTTTGATGTTCATTTAGCCTGGACTTTCTGGAGAACACTTTTGCACACAAAGTACATCCATAAGGTTTTTCTCCTGTATGAACTCTCTCATGATCAGTGAGCTGAGACTTCTTGACAAACGCTTTCCCACATTCACTGCATATGTGGTTTTTTTCTATTTCATGAGTTCTCTGATGCTTACTGACTTGGGATTTAGTGCTATTGGATTTTGTACTTACAGAGAATTTAGCTGCAGAATAAAGTTCTTCATAGTTACCATGAAGAAATGATTTCCCATCTCCATTAAATTTAGTAGAGTTCTTAATTTCACAGCTTTTTTTCTGGTTGACTAAACTTAAATTTGATTTCAAAGTTTTTATATATAATTCAAATGTATCATGATTTTCCCTGAAAAGACAAAGGCTTTTGGTTTGAGAGGCAGTATTTCCAAATGCATTATGTTCATGGTATTGTTCCACACTCTTCAGCATCCATTGATTTTCCAAGTGATCCTGCAGATGATCATCAACTTTGTTGTTTTCTAGGAAAGAAGAGAACAATGAATCCTTTTATAATCTTGTTGGGGATAAAACTGTTTTCTTAGAAAAAAAATCCTTGGTGTTTTATTTTGTTTATTATTATTTTTTTTTGAGACAGAGTCTCGCTCTGTTACCCAGGCTGGAGTGCAGTGGTATGATCTCGGCTCACTGCAACCTCCGCCTCCTGGGTTCAACCAATTCTCCTGCCTCAGCCTCCCAAGTAGCTGGGATTACAGGCATGTGCCATCATGCCCAGCTAATTTTTGTATTTTTAGTAGAGACAGGGTTTCAATATGTTGGCCAGGCTGGTCTTGAACTCCTGACCTCCAGTGATCCCCCTACGTCGGCCTCTCAAAATGCTGGGATTACAGGCATGAGGTACCATACCTGGCCAGGTGTTTTTAAATATGGCTATTTAATGACAATACTACGATAATAGTGTTAAAGCAACTTCATGTATACACTTTGGTAAAAACATAATAATATAAACAAACCAAAAAGTAAAAGCAGTCTGTATGCAAATAAGGTGAGGCAGTTGACAATCTATATTTGTCAGCTTTCTAAACAGCTAGATTTGTCAGCTAGATTTGACAGCTTTCTAAACAGGACCTTGCAAAACATGTGGACATAGTAAAATACAAGCAAGTCATTATTACAAGCAAACAACAGGGCTTGGAGGAACACCATTCCACAAAATTTTGGGTGACACCAGACCACAAACGTGGAAAAGGTAACTGATTCACAATTCTGAGGGTTGTATTTATTCACTCCACTAGTATTTGCTGAATGACTCCTATGGACAAGGCACTCTGCTGGCATTTGGGATATACAAAATATGCTTTCTTTTCACTGCTGCTGAATTCTAGTTAGGAAAAACAAGAAGAAGGAACAAAAAAAGAAGGGAGTTGGTGATGTTAAATGTGGTTTGATGGAGCAGTGTAGATGATGAGAGTTGGAAGAAAGCAGGATATTTTTGTATAAAGAAAAGACAAGGTTAAGTGATGAATTCAATGGGGACAGTGAGGAAAGTGAGGGCTCAAAGATTACTAACTATATGGCTTGAGCCACTGGGTAGATGAAAGCATCTGATAATGAGATGGCAGATATTACTGCAGTCCAGAACATGTAAAGTATACACTGTGAAACATACACTTTGAAATGGTTATCAAATATTTAACACAGACATCAAGAATCTGGTTGGAGGTATAAATGGAGAAGGCAGCATGGAAATAATCAGTACATACATATTATTTGAGAAAAAAGGACTGAATGACTTTTTTTTTTTGAGACAGGGTCTCACTGTCACCCAGGCTGGCATGCAGTGGCACAATCTTGCATCACTGCAACCTCCACCTCCCAGGCTCAAGCAATTCTCCCACCTCAGCCTCCTGAGTAGCCGGGACTACAGGCACATGCAACCACGCCTGATTGATTTTTGTATTGTTTGTAGAGATGGAGCCTTGCCATATTGCCCAAGCTGGTCTTGAACTCTTGGGCTCAAGTGATCTGCCCACCTCTGCTTCCCAAAGTGCTGGGACTATAGGTGTGAGCCAAGGCACTGAGCCCGGATACCATGTTGAGAAGACATGTAGAATGAAAGATGAAGGTACAGAACCAAGGTTTTAGACATTCCAACATTTGGTTTTGGGATTATTTAAGCCCTGTTAGAGGAACCAAACTGTGAATATAAAGATCAGGGAAATATGCTTACTGAGATATATAGAATAAATACATTCACATGCGTGTTGCCTGGCATGTAAGAATTGGAAATCTCCATCTGTTGAAATTAAGTGAACTGAGATAGACTCTTGTATGGTAATTGTTACTAAATTTGCCCCTCTTCAAACTGTAAACTACCATCTAACTTTCCAAAAACATCCATCACGTTTAATGAACAACTCCTATAGTCAACACTCCACCCTCTGGTTTAGCTGTGTTGCGTTATCATATGTTCCATTAATTATGAAACAGGAAAACAATGATAGGGAATTTTGCAACTGGCCAGTGTACCATGTAGTTGCCTTCAGAAGAAAATGTGCTGCTGCATGGGATATGAAAACTGTGACTTTCTTCAATCACATTCTGCATGCAGTAGAAAAGTCATATCAAGGCCAGGCACGGTGGCTCATGCCTGTAATCCCAGCACTTTAGGAGGTCAAGGTGGGCAGATCACTCGAGCTCTGGAGTTCCAGACCAGCCTGGGCAACATGGTGAAACACCATCTTTACAAAAAATACAAAAATTAGCCAGGCATGGTGACGTGCACCTGTAGTTCCAGCCACTTGGGATGTTGAGGTGGGAGGATCGCTTGAGCCCAGGAGGTCGAGACTGCAGTGAGCTGAAATCGTGCCACTGCACTCCAGCCTGAGCAACAAAGTGAGACCCTGCCTTAAAAAAAAAAAAAATAAAATTAAGTCATATCCAATTTTTCCCATTTCAGTGTCCCTGATACACTGTTTCCTCATCTGCCACCAAAAGCATCTACTTCAATAATGCTACATTTATGTCTCAGCATCAGTTAAGTTGTACTAAAGGATAAACTTCTTCTAGACAAAGGTTGTGGCATCTTCACCTTCAGTTTTTCTTAAGATATTTAGCTGTTTCTTATTATTGCTACACTGCTGTCATCCAAGTGAAAGGTCAGACTAGCAAGATATTTTGTGAAAAGACAAAAATATAAAATTAACCAACCCTCAACCATGCTACCTCAATTACTCATATATACAATCAAAAGTCATCTTGATAAAAAAAAAAGTTTACATTACCATGAATATTACCATGTTTCTGCTCTATGATTTCTCCAACAAGCAGCTCCTATCACTGACCTGTATTTGGCCAACTTGAGGCCAATCTTTTGATAGTCAGGCCCATGGCCTTGCACAATTCCTATTTCATGCCTTCATTCTGTTTTTTGAGATGGAGTTGCGCTCTTGTTGCCCAGGCTGGAGTGCAATGGCACAATCTTGGCTCACCGCAACCTCTGCCGCCTGGGTTCAAGCGATTCTCCTGCCTCAGCCTTCCTGAGTAGCTGGGATTACAGGCATGTGCCACCATGCCCGGCTAATTTTGTATTTTTAGTAGAGACGGGGTTTCTCCATGTTGGTGAGGCTGGTCTCAAACTCCTGACCTCAGGTGATCCCCCCACCTAGGCCTCCCAAAGTGCTGGGATTACAGGCATGAGCCACCGCACCTGGCCCATGCCTTCATTCTTAATTCATGTCACCATCTTCCTAATTCAAAATCTAGATATGCCTTGTGCACATCATACTCTTGCTGCAATTCTGACTATCCTGCCATATGCTCTATTTTCTCTGTATTCCTTAATTAACCCCTTTATTGTTAATTTTTATGGTAATCTTCTGTGTAGTGAGGATCTAGCTCTAACCTCATCCAAAGAGAGATCTAGCATTTGTTCTTAGCTATTAGGAAATGATCTCTAGGCCCCTGGAATGTCCTGGCCCATAGGAGTGTCTTTGTTTGCCTGGTGGCTTTAGCCACTGGACAGTTTAACAATATGATTTATGATAGGGGCTTTGGCCCATGCCATATCAGTTCCAGCCTTTGGAAAAACTGGACACTCTAGGTATTAGCCTGACTTCTGGGAGAGACTGAAGACTAAAAGTCAGCCATGTGGGCTGTATGTGACTGAAACCTAATCAAAACTCTGGCCACCAAAGGCTCAAGTGAACTTCCCTCGTTGTCAATACTCTGTGTTGTCACACACTGTGGCTGGGAAGAGATGTAATGTCCACAGTGAGAGGAGGACCAGAAGTTCTGTACTTGGACCCCTCCTGGACTACAAATGACCTGGCAATTCTACTCCTAGGTGAAGACTCAAGAAAAATGAAAACATATGTTCCTGAAAAAGTTGTCCATGAACGTTCATAGCAGCATGATTCATAAAAGCCAAAAAGTAGAAACAAGCCAAATGTTAATTCAATAGATGAATTGATAAATAAAATGTGGTATATCCGTACAATGGAATATTATTCAACAATGAAAAGAAATGAAGCATGATACATGCTAAAGAATGGAAGAATTTCAAAAACATTATGCTAAATGAAAGAAGCCAGACACAAAAGACCATATATTTCATGATTCTATTTATATAAAATGTCCAGAACAGGCAAATCTATAGAGATAAAAAGTAGAGGCCAGGTACGGTGGCTCACACCTGTAATCCTGGCACTTTGGGAGGCCGAGGCAGGTGGGTCACGAGGTCAGGAGTATGAGACCAAACTGGCCAACATGGTGAAACCCCATCTCTACAAAAACACAAAAATTAGCTGGGCATGATGGTGCGTGCCTGTAATCCCAGCTACTTGGGAGCCTGAGGCAGGAGAATCGCTTGAACCCGGGAGGTGGAGGTTGCAGTGAGCCAAGATCACACCATTGCACTCCAGCTTGGGTGACAGAGCGAGATTCCATCTCAAAAAAAAAAAAGAAAAGAAAAGAAAAAGAAAGTAGATTAGTGATTGCCTAGGGCTGGGGGCTTGGAAACAATTTTTTTTTTTAAGTGATGCTTTGAAAATCTTCCAAAATTGACTATGGTGATGGTTACATAACTGTTCATACACTACAAAGCACTGAAAAATAAACTTTAAGTTGGAAAATTGTATGGTATGTAAATTATCTAAGCTGTTGCAAAAACAATCTATAATGAGAAAAACACATTAGGGAAATGAATACAATGCTATTGTCTAAGATGAACTAAAGGAAAAGCAGAAATCAAATGTACAAAGGAAGTACTCTGAGACAGACATAAGTTATGACCTGGTTTGGACTAGAACTGATGTAGGACGTAAAACAGTCCTTTCTAGGTAAACAGTAAACAAAAATAGTACAGACTTTTAAGAAGAGAACTCCGTAGGTAGAGGACATTCAATACAACACCAGCACAGACAGGACAGATGTATGGTACTAAAGGAGAATGCAACCTTAAAATAAGATAGGAAGGGTTTTTTGTGGAGGGAAAATGATTCCCATTCCTAATGTAGGCACTGCTTCTGTGTCCTCAGACACCCACACAGCCTTCTTTCACTGACTATAATATGACTTACGCATCTTGCTACTTCTCACGTACCTGGACAGATTCGACTGTGCCTTTCATCTTCCATTGTCCATGGTTCTTCTCCTTGTTCCAACTTGGAGAGTGCATCTGGTTTGCTGACTTGATAACCTGTTTATGGGAAATGATAGAAGACAGACACACTGGATTGGGCTGGGGTATGTAATGTGAGAGAATGTTACATTTAATTAACTAGACAGTTTCCACATCTGAAAGTAGAGGTTTTTCTCTCAGGAAAGGGCAGATTACAGTCGGACCTTAACATCTGGAAATTTCACATCCAGGGATTCAACCAACCATGAATTGAAAATATTTTTTAAAAAACAATAAAAAAATACAATAATAAAAAAATACAAAGTGCAGTGGCTCTTGCCTACAATCCGAGCACTATGGGAGGCTGACGTGAAACCAACATTTGAAGCCAGGAGTGGGAGACCAGCCTGGGCAACATAGACTCCATCTCTACAAAAAAAAAAAAAAAAAAAAATTAGCCAAGCATGGTGGTTTGCACCTGTAGGCATAGTTCCACAGGAGGCTGAGGCAGGAGGAACACTTGAACCCAGTTTAAGGCTGCAGCAAGCCATGAAGGCACCACTACATTCCAGCCTGGGTGAAAGACCGAGACACTGTCTCTAAAGAAAAAAAAAAAACAATAAAAAACAAATTAAAACATATAGTATAACAACTTACATAGCATTTACATTGTATTAAGTATCAGGCATAATTTGGAGATGATTTAAAGTATTCAGGAGGAGGTGTGTGTAGGTTATACGCAAATACAATGCCATTTTATATGAGACTTGAGCAACTGTGGATTTCATATCCATGGAAAGTTGTGAAACCGATCCCTCTTGGACACTGAGGGGTGACTGTATATCCTTTTATCAGAAGCCAGAGGATGTGCCAAAAATCTAATATTCAGAGCACTGCAGTAACTTCCAAGGGTAAGCAACTGAGAAAGCAAAGGCCACAGACTGGGCACCCTCCAGGTGACATAGAGCAGCTGTCCTCACCCATTGATACCAGGTTGCTGTAGATCTCCAACGTCACATCCCGGTACAAATCCTTCTGAAAAGGGTCCAGGAGCTGCCACTCCTCCCAGGTGAACTCCACAGTAACATCCTCCAGTGTCAGCAATTCCTGTAAGAAAACAGAGCCTTGCTTAATAGGAAGTGTTTCTCTTTTACTGACATGAAAAGAATGTGAAGGGAAGTTGTCTTGCTCACATTAACCATATAGACTGCATCCATCTATAAGTCTATTGTATCTTTTAATATTGCTAGAGAATCTCCAAGTATTCTATAATTGTACAATGCCCCATTTGCTCAACAAAAATTAAGGTTTTATATCAAATCCTCTCAGTAAAAACAGGTTTTATGTATAAATTTTAATTTTGGTATCTATTGACCAGTCAAGAAAGTATATGCTACTGACATCTAGATATCTTATATAAATTGTTTCATTCACCGTTAAGCCTTCCCAGCTAATACTAGCATAAGACATGGAGAGACTTCAGATGCTAGAACCACAGGACACTACATTCATGTTTAATTATTAAATGGATTAAAAAATAGAAATGTATAGAAAACATGAGACACTATTAAAGAGTAACCAAACTGGGAAAACTTATTCTTGGAAACATATATTAAATATATATGTATACACACATACATATATATATACGTATATGTATATATACATATACAGTCACAGGTATGTGTGTCTATTAACAGAAAGGTTATATTAAATACACTGAAGAGATAATTAGTGAGTTGGAATTCACAGTAAAAAAAATAACAGGGCCAGGTGTAGTGGCTCACACCTGTAATCCCAGCACTTTGGGAGGCTGAGGCAGGTGGATAGCTTGAGCTCAGGAGTTCAAGACCAGCCTGGGAAACATGGTGAAATCCTATCTCTACCAAAAAGACAAAAATTAGCCAGGTGCGGTGGCACAAGCCTGTGATCCCAGCTACTTGGGAGGGTGAGGTGGGGGATCACTGGAGCCCAGGAAGTTGAGGCTGCAGTGAGCTGTGATCATGTCACTGTACTCCAGCCTGGGTGACAGAGTGAGACCCTATCTCAAAAAATTAAAATAACTGAAAAATGAAGCAGAGACACAAAGTGACAGAAAGTATGAAGGAGAGTTTACTAAATATGAAAGATAGAGTGAGGCCTAACATATGCCTATACATAGTTTTTGAAATATTATATTCAAATAACAGAAGCAATTTCCAAATATCTGAGAAATTTTCAGAACTGATTAAATATCCTATAACTCAAATTTAATAAATCAACAAAGCCAAGCAGAAAATCTGCATCTAGACACATCAGACTGAAACTATTGAACATCAGAAGCACATATAACATTATGCAAACAACTGTTAATAGAAGGAAAAGATGCATTACCATCAAAAGAAAGAAAAATGTCCTAACGACTGTCTTCCACAGAAACAAAAGAACCAAGAAAAGTGCAGAATAATATCTTCAATGTCTTGATTCTGCGGCAACTGGCAAATTGTATGGTATGGCCTAGGCCTGAATACCACTGGAAAATAAATTGAGACCCCCTTGTCAACTAAACTGCCACTCTCCTGTCTCAACATGACTTATAATCACATGGTAGTAGGAACTTGAGGCAGGAAAGAGCTAGGTGCAAATTGATGGGATAATCTATCCCCATACAATCACAGAGATTAATACACAGAGAAAAGAACAGACTTGGTGGAGTCTGCAAATTCTTAATGCTGCTGATCTTATCACATTCGTGAATTATTTCATACGAGAAATAAATCTGTTTGAAAAAAAAAAACTTAGGTTTCTACCTAATTTCATACTCAAAAATAAGTTTTTCCTATTTAAAGTCCTAATCAGAAAGCAAAAGAACCTGTGGAAGCAGAAGCAAATATGAAATATATTCATGTTCAAAGCCATAAAGGAAAAAAAAGGGACAAATTTTATGAGGAAAAAAATTTAATTTCTACATTGAAAAGCAGATCATAAACAAAGCTGAAAGAAAAATGACAGGCTAAAAAAACTTTGCAATAAACAAAATCTCAATATATAGTAGATATAAGCAACTCATTAGCCAGTAAGAAAAAAGTTTTTTTAATGTAAAAATCATAAAGTCAGGCATTTCACAAGAGAAAAAAATTCAGTTGGCCAAGAAATACACAAGAAGGCTTTCAACCTCACCTGTGATGAGGAAAATGCAAAATAAGACAAAAGAATATTGGACCATTGAAAATTGTATAATTTGATAATGTCATATTTTTAAGCACTGGCAAAGACTTAAGGCACAAAGGACTCCATGTATCAGTTTCTATGTGGCAGGCACTCATTTAAATACTTTACATAGTTTAACAATGTTTTCAAGTATGACTTCAGACAAATGGAATTTTATACAGTCAATATTCTTCAATTAATTGCAGTGATTATTCCTTTATATTCTGAAACTATACCATCTAAGGCAGGGATGTCCAATCTTTTGGCTTCCCTGGGCCACACTGGAAGAAGAAATGCATTGGGCCACGCATAAAATACACTAACACTAACGATAGCTGAAAAAAAAAATGCAAAAAATTCTCATGTTTTAAGAAAATTTACAAATTTGTGTTGGGCCACATTCAAAGCCATCCTGAGCTGCATGCAGCCCACAGGCCACAGGTTGTACAAGCTCGATCTAAGGTGACCAGCAGGTGGAATGTGATTCCACTGAAGCAAAAGAAGTCATAATAAATGTGTTTATATATGCAGACACATACATAAAACACATAGATTTATAAATACACATACATACAGAGATGCACACAGTTCAGTGACAGTAAGTACGTGCTACCAAACATTTGTTGAAGCAGTATAAGAGGATTAGGAAGAAAGTTATGAAGAGGGAATCTACTTTCACTTTTTTTTTTTTTTTGAGACAGAGTTTCGCTCTTGTTGCCCAGGCTGGAGTGCAATGGCGTGATCTCGGCTCACCACAACCTCCACCTCCCGGGTTCAAGCGATTCTCCTGTCTCAGTCTCCCAAGTAGCTGGGATTACAGGCATGCGCCACCACACCCAGCTAATTTTGTGTTTTTAGTAGAGATATGGTGTCTCCATGTTGGTCAGGCTGGTCTTGAACTCCCGACCTCAGGTGACCCACCTGCCTCAGCCTCCCAAAATGCTGGGATTACAGGCATGAGCCACCGTGCCCGGCCCGGAAATTTACTTTTTTAACCAGTGTGTACTTCATCATCAGAATTTATTTCCCTGTGGGGCCAGGTGCAGTGATCCCAGCACTTTGGGAGGCCAAGGTGGGTGGATCACCTGAGGTCAGGAGTTCGAGACCAGCCTGGCCAACATGGCAAAACCCCATCTCTACTAAAAATACAAAAACTAGCCAGGCATGCAGGTGCACACCTGTAATCCCAGCTACTCAGGAAGCTGAGGCAGGAGAACCCCTTGAACCCAGGATGTGGAGGTTGCAGTGAGCCAAGATCACGCACTGCACTCCAGCTTGGGCAACAGAGTGAGATTCCACCTCAAAAAACAAAAACCAAAAAAAAAAAAAAAAAAAAAAAGAATTTTTTCTCTTTGGAATCCATGAGTAATTTATGTAACTACAAAAAATAAAAGCAATAAAAGTATGCAAGAATTGGCGGTGAAAATGCAGAAGGATACTGTATATTCTGAGATGAGGAGAAGTTATCAAACATGGCACCCAACAACTCAAGACCTTATCAGACAACTCCCTAATGCCAAATCTGCAGTTAATGCCAGTTCAGCCACCTGTTCAGGAAAATGGAAGCTATGCAAGCCTTCCATTTTCCTAGGTCACTTAGATTTTATTCCTAAATAAGCTCACACAGACACTCAAGACTTGAGTGTGTGGCCTTGCTTTCGTCCCCTGAAGAAACTGTTTCCACTGAGTTTGCCTGGTCTATTTCCATACGAGTCTCTGAGGAACCCTGTAATAAATAGCAGTAAGAAATCTTCTGCCTTTATTAGAAAGCTAGTTCAAAACACTGTTCACCATATCACCTCTGGGAGGAATAGCAAATTTTTCTAGAGATCTAAGTGCCATGAAATAATAATCTCCTGAGGAACCTGTCTGCTTTCTCCCCACAGTCACTGTATAACTTAGCATGACTTTCTTGTACTGGCTGTCAGAGACATCAGATGCAAATTGAGAGGTAAGGTAATGGAAAGGATCTTCTAGTCAGGCATTATTTTCCAACATCAGTCATTTTGTAGGAATCACATAAACACTATATTCCTGATCTTACGTTGCCATGATGTCGGAGTTAGATTTAAAGTTTATTTCTCTCTAGATTCTGAAATGATTTCTTACAGGTCTCTACAAATCCACTATGGAATAAAGGAGAGAATAAAATAGAGAAAAAGTCACCTGGGCATTGATCATTTTCTTCTGTTGCGGGAAATGGCCAGTACCTGGGATACTCTGTCTTTGTCTCCTCTGGATCTGCCTTAAATTTCTAGTTAGAAACCTCAGTCACCAGTGAAGGGCGTCCACAGAAATCATATCTAGGTCCTGGAATCTTCCTCTTTCTTCATTCACTTCTTGTCTCTTCCCAGGGTAGCCAGGACCTGTGGACTGAAGAGCAAAACAACTTTCAGGGGTACATTCACCTTAACACATGGCCCTGAATATTTGTCTCTTTATTTGGTTCTCTCAAACCAATGAAACACAAGACCCTCATTGTAGGCCAAATGCCTTTCTTCGGTGAAGTGTGGAAGTAACATGAAGATGAAAGGGGAGGTCACAAAGGAGAATCCATACAGCATCATGCCTAAGCAGTAGGTAATTCTCATATCAGTTTTTTAAATGAGGCCATATGGACGGTGAGAAACTACATTTTTTCCTTTATACAATGTTACCCTCACACCTCTTTAAAAGTCTTTATATATATTTAAAAGTGTTTATATACGGCCAGGCATGATGGCTCACACCTGTAATCCCAGCACTTTGGGAGGCCGAGGTGGGTGGGTCACCTGAGGTCAGGGGTTCGAGACCAGCCTTGTCAACATGGTGAAACACTGTCTCTACTAAAAATACAAAAAATTAGCCAGGCATGGTGGCGGGAACCTGTAATCCCAGCTACTCAGAGACTGAGGCAGAAGAATGGCTTGAACGCAGGAGGCGAAGGTTGCAGTGAGCCCAGCCATTGCACTCAAGCCTGGGCGACAAAAGCAAGACTCCATCTCAAAAAAAAAAAAAAAAAAAAAAAAAGTGTTTATATACACACTTCAATATGAAGAACAAGAAACACAGAAAAAAAGAGGGAGACAGAGAAAAGGAATACGAGTTATAAATACAAATTTAGAAAACAATTCAAAAATATAAATACTGGGAAAATAGCCGCCTTTATATACTAACGTACAAAACCTGAAACACCCATAAAAATATGCAGTACATTTGCAAAAGGAACGATAAAATAGGCTCTTGTTAATTTGTGCTCAGTAATTTAAAAAAACATAATGTTAAGTAGAAAGCTTATTCATCCGTCCCCCTTCACCCCCCAAAAAACTTTATTTTCTGCAGGTTCAAGAGCATGGGTTGCTGTGGAAAGCCAGAGGATTAGAAAACTCATCGTGGAGGAGGTACTTGGACCTGAAACTTTTAGGAAATGTTAACGTTCATCAAGTCTGTTCCAGCAGCCAAAGTTTGAGCTCAACACACACACACACAAAACCAGCCAGGGCTCTTGTGAACAGACTTCAGCTTTCACTTGTCTCTACACAAAAGACCACCACCCCGCCAGATAAAATACGAAAACCTGGAGTAGATACACAGGTACACTGACTTCCCTTAATGATTCATCGCTCACTGAGCCACAGATTAATCCAGAATGTGAAACAGAAGTCACATTCGTAGACAAAAGCCACCCCATCGATTCTCAATCACTGAGCCCCACTGTGGAGTGACCCGCGAGGACCACAATCCCTGACCTCAGTACTCTTGGTCGTTGATCTATTCAGGCCTTTAATCATTGACCACCAGAGCCTCCATGAGGGACCCCCAAAGATATCCTATCACAGACACCCACCAGGGACTCCTACCAGTTCCCCTCCAAAACGAAACACCCGCCCCCGCCTCCCCCAACCGCCGCGCTACCTCTACCACATACCGCCACCAACAACGCAGACGCCCTCAGAATGCTCCCTCCCAGCACGTTTCCACGCCCTGACCTGCACACTGACCTGACTCTCCTTGGAACAGCCGCGACCTCTTAAAAGCTGAACTTACTTCCCTAAACTTCTTCCACTTCTGGGCCCCTCGTCCAACTCCCTCCCCCTCTAAACCTCCAGAGAGGGTCAGCCGCGTTTCCATGGAGAGCGGAATGCGGCCTTCCGGCTTTTCCTCAGGAGGAGACGCGTCCAAGCCTGCGTCGCCTCGCCGCTCCGGGGGCGGCCATCTTTGAGTACGTGACGTACAGAAGGCACAGCGGCTGCCAGACGCGGTGGACAGAGGCCTCTTTAACTGTCCGATTTCCAGACACCTCAGCCCTGGCAGAAAATGGAGAGCTTAACAGAGGCTTGAGTTCACACAGGCAGATACAGCGTGGGGGTAAAGTCCTCTGAACAGACAGGGAACAGAAATAAGTTGGTCTTCTCCTTGCAGGGGATAGCAAACGGCGCAAACTTCTCAAAGGCCAGAACCCATTATTACCGCAAAGGCGCGGCATCCCTTCTTAGCGGTCATGATGGCTGTGACGTCTCAGCTCAATGGAAAATTAAAGTCACCTCTGGGCACATCAAACACTATTGTAAATGCGAATCGTTTTAGAAGCCGTATAAAAACTGAAGCAAGCGGGACTAGAAAAATAAGCGAGCGGTGCGTTGCAGGTAACCGAGCCAGAGCGGTTAGGTGAGAGAACCGTGGGGGCGGCCATCTTAGGGGAAGTTCGGTGTCCGTACGGCAGAACATATGCTCTCTGGGAAGCTTGCGGTGAAACTGGCCCATGGAAATGTCTTTAGAAGAGAAGAACCACCTGGCTCTGTTCTTGACTCTGGAAAAGAATCCTTTTGTAGAATTATTTAGGTTGTTGCCAGATTAATTTCCTTCAGAGAGTTTCCTTGCCCCCACGCCTTCCTATCTTTAAAGCCAACAATAGTATGTCAAATCCCTTTAATATTTGAAACCACTGACTATTGCTGTTGCATCTCTCCGGTTTCTCCTATTCTTAAGTGCTTGGGCAATCCAGAATTATCTCCCAATGCTAAAGTCAGCTGATTAATAAACTTAATTACAATGCAGAGTCCTTTTTGCCATGTAACATAGCCATGGGAATTACTCTGGGGTTGTAGATCTGCCTATGATATGATGACACTAATGAATATTTTGCAATGAAAAAAATACTGTTTAAAAATATATGTATACATATATTTTTATATATGTATATTTTTACAGAATTATTACCACAAGTTATGCCTTGTGATGGTTTCTTATAAGAAGCAAGGAGGAAAAGGTCCTTAACATTTTCAGTTGTGTTTTTTTTAATAATAAAGCATGCGTTCTAATTTACAAAAACCACAATAAAGGTATTTTCATCATGTCAGTCTTGAGGCTGAACAACACTTAACATTCTTTTTCCTTTTACCTGTCTGCCTTCTCCCTTCCCCTACATTCTCTATACCCCACCCTCCAGGCTCTCTGTTCCACCATCTTATGCTTATGGCCCCTTTCCCCTGAGCTCTCTTATTACTTCCATCTATCACACAGACACACACTGTCACTCCCCTAAACACTCTAGTGTTAAACAATTGCTGCTGATTGTTTTTGACAAGTGCCCTATGGGTAGGCGTGTTCACATAGATAAAGTCAAGTCAAATAGAGGAATGCTATGAGAATAGACCTATTCAGCAGGCTGCAAAACAGGCTTAGTAGTGAAAATTCTGTGGGGATGGAGGATTTTGGGTGTTTCAGAGCCATTTCTGCCATTTTCAGAGCCATTTCTACCTCGTCAAGTGCAGATATACTGCTAGGGTGCAGATATTCACTGTTACTGTTGTTAAAAGGTGGTTGTTTTTCAAGGCTACCTTGGAGCTGAGGATATGGGGATAGGATTAGGGCAAGGTAAATACCACAAGCTCACTGTGGCCAGCATTGTAGACTTAATTGGCCATTCTAGAAGAGGAACTAACTGGCTTCTAGCCAGGGCCTAAAAACTAGATCTAGATAGCACAAAAAGATTACATTAAACTTCCTCTAGTGTCCCATCTATCAGATTCCAATCCTGAAGGACCAACTCAATCTCTCTTCTATTTCATCTCCTTTCTCTCATCTTATAAAAGATATTCTTTTGAAAACTCTGTTTATTTCACATATAACGGAGCTGATATTTGTATGTTTTGTGGAGATGGTGTTTCATCATGTTGCCCAGGCTGGTCTTGAACTTTTAGGCGCAAGCAATCCTCCCACCTCGACCTTCCAAAGTGCCAGGATTACAGGCATAAGCCACAGTGCCTGTCTTCACATTTAATCTTTTCAAATTACTTCACTATGTATTCTTTTTTGTTGTTCTTTTTTTTTTCTGTTTACTTCACTGTGTATTCTAAGCACAAATAAGAAATTCTTATTTCCTAATTACTGTTTATTTCCATATATAATATATTTTTTAATAAGTTTTTTTTTTTAGACTGCATCTCACTCTGTCACTCAGGCTGGTGCGCAGTGGTACAATCTCAGCTCGCTGCAAACTCTGTCTCCTGGGTTCAAGCAATTCTTCTGCCTCAGCCTCCGAAATAGCTGGGATTACAGGTGTACCACCACACCCAGCTAATTTTTGTATTTTTAGTACAGACATGGTTTCACCATGTTGTTCACACTGGTCTCAAACTTCTGAACTCATGTGATCCACCTGCCTTGGCCTCCCAAAGTGCTGGGATTACAGGCATGAGCTCCAACACCTGGCCCATTTCCTAATATTTGTATATACTTGCTATATTTTTATTTTTACCACACATAAAAATCAAGGCAAATGCAAGCCATGGATCTTATACATACAAAGGCACGTAGAAATATAATCATATAGTGAATATTCATGCATACTGAGGCAGGTTTTTAGATGCTCAGAGTCTGAAATTCCACTGCATGGTATTTCCACAAAATGCCCTGGGGCATACTCAGACAGAATAGCTCAAGTGCAAATTATAAGCATATATTCCCCAAATTGTATCCTGTTTGAATTCATCAAAGTTGAAATGAAGGAAAAAATAATAAGGGCAGCTGTGGGGAAAAGAAAGAGAGATCAGGCTGTTACTGTGTCTATGTAGAAAGTAGACATAAGGGACTCCATTTTGTTCTGTACTAAGAGAAATTCTTCTGCCTTGAGATGCTGTTAACCTGTAACCCTAGCCCCAACCCTGTGCTTGCAGAGACATGTGCTGTGTTGCCTCAAGTTTTAATGGATTTAGGGCTGTGCAGGATGTGCTTTGTTTAAAAAGTGCTTGAAGGCAGTATGCTTGTTAAAAGTCATCACCATTCTCTAATCTCAAGTACCCAGGAACACAATACACTGCGCAAGGCCACAGGGACCTCTGCCTAGGAAAGCCAGGTATTGTCCCAGGTTTCTCCCCGTGTGATAGCCTGAGATATGGCCTCATGGGAAGGGAAAGACCTGACTGTCCCGCAGCCCAACTCCCGTAAAGGGTCTGTGCTGAGGAGGATTAGTAAAAGAGGAAGGCCTCTTTGCAGTTGAGATAAGAGGAATGCATCTGTCTCCTGCTCATCCCTGAGAATAGAATGTCTCAGTGTAAAACCCAATTGTATGTTCTATTTACTGAGATAGGAGAAAACTACCTTAGGGCTGCAGGTGAGACATGCTGGTGGCAATACTGCTCTTTATTGCACGGAAATGTTTGTGTGTGTGCACATCAAGGCACAGCACCTTTCCTTAAACTTATTTATGACACAGAGACCTTTGTTCACATGTTTTCCTGCTGACCCTCTCCCCACTATTACCCTATTGTCCTGCCACATCCCCTCTCTGAGATGGTAGAGATAATGATCAATAAATACTGAGGGAACTCAGAGACCAGGGCCAGCTGGGCGGGTCCTCCATATGCAGAGCGCCAGTCCCTAGGGCCCACTTTTCTTTGTCTATACTTTGTCTCTGTCTCTTATTTCTTTTCTCGGTCTCTCGTCCCACCTGATGAGAAACACCCACAGGCTGTGGAGGGGCTGGTCCCCTTCAGGCAGCCAGAGAGAAAGGTCGGGTTACCCACAAATGGGAGCCCATGAGACTAACAGCAGATCTCTCAGCAGAAACCCTACAAGCCAGAAGAGAGTGGGGGCCAATATTCAACATTCTTAAAGAAATCCATTTTCATCCGAGAATTTTATATCCAGCCAAACTAAGCTTCCTAAATGAAGGAGAAATAAAATCCTTTACAGATAAGCAAATGCTGAGAGATTCTGTCACCACCAGGCCTGCCTTACAAGAGCTCCTGAAGGAAGCACTAAACATGGAAAGGAACGACTGGTACCAGCCACCACAAAAACCTGCCAAGTTATAAAGACCATAGACGCTACGAAGAAACTGCATCAACTAATGAGCAAAATAACCAGCTAACATCATAATGACAGGATCAAATTCACACATAACAATATTAACCTTAAGTGTAAATGGGCTAAATGCTCCAATTAAAAGACACAGACTGGCAAATTGGATAGAGTCAGGAACCATCAGTGTGCTGTATTCAGGAGACCCATCTCAAGTGCAGACACATACATAGGCTCAAAAAAAAAAAGGAATGGAGGAAGATCTACCAAGAAAATGGAAAACAAATAAAAGGAGGGGTTGCAATCCTAGTCTCTGAGAAAACAGACTTTAAACCAACAAAGATCAAAAGAGACAAAGAAGGCCATTACATAATGGTAAAGGGATCAATTCAACAAGAAGAGCTAACTATCCTAAATATATATGCACCCAATATAGGAGCACCCAGATTCATAAAGCAAGTCCTTAGAGACCTACAAAGAGACTTAGACTCCCACACAATAATAATGGGAGACTTTAACATGCCACTGTAAACATTAGACAGATCAACAAGACAGAAAGATAAAAAGGCTATCCAGGAATTGAACTCAGCTCTGCACCAAGTGGGCCTAATAGACATCTACAGAACTCTCCACCTCAAATCAACAGAATATACATTCTTCTCAGCACCACATTGCACTTATTCCAAAATTGACCACATAGTTGGAAGTTAAGCACTCCTCAGCAAATGTAAAAGAACAGAACTTATAACAAACTGTCTCTCAGACCACAGTGCAATCAAACTAGAACTCAGGATTAAGAAACTCACTCAAAACCGCTCAACTACATGGAAACTGAACAACCTGCTCCTTAATGACTACTGGGTACATAACGAAATGAAGGCAGAAATAAAGATGTTCTTTGAAACCAATGAAAACAAAGACACAACATACCAGAATCTCTGGGACACATTTAAAGCAGTGTATAGAGGGAAATTTATAGCACTAAATACCCACAAGAGAAAGCAGAAAAGATCTAAAATTGACACCCTAACATCACAATTAAAAGAACTAGAGAAGCAAGAGCAAACACATTCAAAAGCTAGCAGAAGGCAAGAAATAACTAAGATCAGAGCAGAACTGAGGGAGATAGAGACATAAAAAACACTTCAAAAAATCAATGAATCTAGGAGCTGGTTTTTTGAAAAGATCAACAAAATTGATAGACTGCTAGCAAAACTAATAAAGAAGAAAAGAGAGAAGAATCAAATAGACGCAATAAAAAATGATAAAGGGGATATCACCACCGATCCCACAGAAATACAAACTACCATTAACGAATACTATAAACACCTCTACACAAATAAACTAGAAAACCTAGAAGAAATGGATAAATTCCTGGACACATACACCCTCCCAAGACAAAACCAGGAAGAAGTTGAATCCCTGAATAGACCAATAACAGGCTCTGAAATTGAGGCAATAATTAATAGCCTACCAAACAAAAAAAAGTCCAGGACCAGACAGATTCACAGCTGAATTCTACCAGAGGTACAAAGAGGAGCTGGTACCATCCCTTCTGAAACTATTCCATAGAAAAAGAGGGAATCCTCCCTAACTCATTTTATGAGGCCAGCATCATCCTGATACCAAGGCCTGGCAGAGACACAACATAAAAAGAGAATTTTAAACCAATATCCCTGATGAACATTGATGCAAAAATCCTCATTAAAATACTGGCAAATCAAATCCAGCAGCACATCAAAAAGCTTATCCACCAAGATCAAGTTGGCATCATCCCTGGGATGCAAGGCTGGTTCAACATATGCAAATCAATAAACATAACCCATCACATAAACAGAAACAAAGGCAAAAACCACATGATTATCTCAATAGATGCAGAAAAGGCATTCGACAAAATTTAACAGCACTTCATGCCAAAAACTCTCAATAAACTAGGTATTGATGGGACGTCTCTCAAAATAATAAGAGTTACTTATGACAAACCCACAGCCAATATCATACTGAATGGGCAAAAACTGGAAGCATTCCCTTTGAAAACTGGCACAAGACAGGGATGCCCTCTCTCACCACTCCTGTTCAACATAGTGTTGGAAGTTCTGGCCAGGGCAATCAAGCAGGAGAAGGAAATAAAGGGTATTCAATTAGGAAAAGAGGAAGTCACATTATCCCTGTTTGCAGATGACAAGATTGTATATTTAGAAAACCCCATCATCTCAGCCCAAAATCTCCTTAAGCTGATAAGCAACTTCAGCAATGTCTCAGGATACAAAATCAATGTGCAAAAATTACAAGCATTCCTATACACCAATAATAGACAAACAGCCAAATCATGAGTGAACTCTCATTCATAATTGTTACAAAGAGAATAAAATACCTAGGAATCCAACCTATAAGGGATGTGAAGGACCTCTTCAAGGAGAACTACAAACCACTGCTCAACAAAATAAAAGAGGACACAAACAAATGAAAGAACATTCCATGCTCATGGATAGGAAGAATCAATATCATGAAAATGGCCACACTGCCCAAAGTAATTTATACATTCAATACCATCCCCATCAAGCTACCAATGACTTTCTTCACAGAATTGGAAAAAACTACTTTAAAGTTCATATGGAACCAAAAAACCCGCATTGCCAAGATGATCCTAAGCAAGAACAAAGCTGGAGGCATCACGCTACCTGACTTCAAACTACATACTACGAGGCTACACAACAGCATGGTACTGGTACCAAAACAGAGAGATAGACCAATGGAACAGAACAGAGCCCTCAGAAGTAGTACCACACATCTACAACCATCTGATCTTTGACAAACATGACAAAAACAAGAAATGGGGAAAGGATTTCCTATTTAATAAATGGTGCTGGGAAAACTGGTTAGCCATATGTAGAAAGCTGAAACTGGATCCCTTCCTTACACCTTACACAAAAATTAATTCAAGATGGATTAAAGACTTAAATGTTAGACCTAAAACCATAAAAACCCTAGAAGAAAACCTAGGCAATACCATTCAGGCCACAGGCATGGGCATGGACTTCATGACTAAAACACCGAAAGCAATGGCAACAAAAACCAAAATTGACAAATGGGATGTAATTAAACTAAAGAGCTTCTGCACAACAAAAGAGACTACCATCAGAGTGAACAGGCAACCTACAGAATGGGAGAAAATTTTTACAATCTACCCATCTGACAAAGGGCTAATATCTAGAATCTACAAAGAACTGAAACAAATTTACAAGAAAAAATTAAACAACCCTATCAAAAAGTGGGTGAAGGATATGAACAGACCCTTCTCAAAAGAAGACATTTATGCAGCCAACAGACACATGAAAAAATGCTTATCATCACTGGCCACCAGAGAAATGCAAATCAAAACCACAATGTGTTACAGGAAGTCAGCGACCCCAGAGGGACCGGATGGAGCTGCGGCAGAGGAACATAAATTGTGAAGATTTCACTTTAATATGAACATTTATCAGTTCTCAAATAATACTTTTATAATTTCTTATGCCTGTCTTTAATCTCTTAATCCTGTTATCTTCATAAGCTGAGGATGTATGTCACCTCAGGACCACTGTGATAATTGTGTTAACAGTGGTTCTACTTTTCCCATTTGCCCTGTGATCTTTGTTGGACCCTTATCAGTGGTTCTACTTTTGCCCTTTGCCCTTTTCCCTCAGAAGGATGTGATCTTTGTTAGACCCTTATCAGTGGTTCTGCTTTTTGCTCTTTGAAGCATGTGATCTTTGTACCTACTCTCTGTTCTTATACCCCCTCCCCTTTTGAAACCCTTAAAAAAAAACTTACTGGTCTGAGACTCAGGCGGGCATCATGGTCCTACCAATACGTGATGTCACCCCTGGAGGCCCAGGTGTAAAATTCCTTTCTTTGTACTGTCTCTCTTTATTTCTCAGCCGGCTGACACTTATGGAAAATAGAAAGAACCTACATTGAAACATTGGGGGCAGGTTCCCCCAATAACAATGAGATACCATCTCACACCAGTTAAAATGGCAATAATTAAAAAGTCAGGAAACAACAGGTGCTGGAGAGGATGTGGCCAAATAGGAACACTTTTACACTGTTGGTGGGACTGTAAACTAGTTCAACCATTGTGGAAGACAGTGTGGCAATTCCTCAAGGATCTAGAACTAGAAATACCATTTGACCCAGCCATCCCATTACTGGGTATATACCCAAAGGATTATAAATCATGCTGCTATAAAGACACATGCACACGTATGTTTATCGCGGCACTATTCACAATAGCAAAGACTTGGAACCAACCCAAATGTCCATCAATGATAGACTGGATTAAGAAAATATGGCACATATACACCATGGAATACTATGCAGCCATAAAAAGGATGAGTTCATATCCTTTGTAGGGACATGGATGAAGCTGGAAACCAACATTCTGAACAAACTATCACAAGGACAGAAAACCAAACACCGCATGTTCTCACTCATAAGTGGGAATTGAACAATGAGAACACTTGGACATAGGGTGGAGAATATCGCATACCAGGGCTTGTCGTGGGGTGAGGGGAGTGGGGAGGGATAGCATTAGGAGAGAAACCTAATGTAAATGATGAGTTAATGAGTGCAGCACACCAACATGGCAAATGTATACATATGTAACAAACCTGTACATTGTGCACATGTACCCTAGAACTTAAAGTATAATTTAAAAAAATAAAAAATAAAAGATTATGGGCCAGGGTTGTGGCTCATGTCTGTAATCCCAGCACTTTGGGAGGCTGAGGCAGGTGGATCACCTGGGGTCAGTAGTTCAAGACCATCATGGTCAACATGGCAAAACGTGGTCTCTACTAAAAATACAAAATTTAGCCAGGTTTGGTGGTGCACACCTGTACACACTTGTAATCTCAACTACTCAGGAGGCTGAGGCATAAGAATCGCTTGAACCCAGTAGGCAGAGGTTACAGTGAACCAAGATCATGCCACTGCACTTCAGCCCTGGGCAACAGAGAGAGACTTCATCTCAAAAAAAAAAAAAAAGAAAACCAAAGATTAATGTTCCCTCTGAAAAATAAACATACATAGTGGGATATTCTGCAGGGCAGGTAAAGTAGAAACTTTATATATTCAACCCAAAGCACATTTTTGTTAATTAGCACTGTGGCCACTCCACTAGAACAGAATGGAACCCCACCCACACTTTGATATGGATGCTGGGACTGATGATGTCACCTAGTGAAGTATCATGAGAATATTTGTTACATAATGAGACTCTAAAAAGAGCAGGAGAAGACTTCCCAAGCTGGTTCAAGTGGCTTGTGAGGGCAGGAAAATGTGTTGTGACTATGGTTAAGGAGTAGGGCAAGGGTAAAGGTACCCAGGCATGTCTTGAACTTCCAGCATATACCAAAGAAGGGAGCACTCAGGCTTTATTATCAACTTGCCCAAATAGTGTGGCTTAAAAGATGTCAGTAATCAATCAAAAAATAGATTCAGATTCTTTAATTCAATACTGAATATTTACTCTTGAAACTCCTGACTTCTAGGTTGAGACTCAATTTCCTCATGCTAAAAACCTTATACATGTCCTTTCTTCAAGCATAAATAGGACCCTTTACATAACTGTTGAAAGTGCTTCCGAAATACTGCTTAGACAAATTGTCTACAATATTTTTACACTTGTATTGTGAAAATTAATGTTTATAAGACTATAAAAATTGAATAACAATTCATTTTTCAAAAAGCTGTAAAAATTTCTCTATGAGGTTATCATAATAAGCATAGTATTCTATAATTTCTCAACTATAGCAAAACTTCATTTTTATTATTTATTTATTTTGAGACACAGTTTCGCTCCAGCCTGGGTGACAGAGTGAGACTCCGTCTCAAAATAATAATAATAATTATAATTATACACTTTCCTAGAAATTATTTAACCCAATTTATAGATTTACATTTCTTCCCTTGTACTTCAGTGAAAAACCTGGAGGATCCATAAATCAAGGTGGTATTTTCAGATTTGTGTGGCAAAAAATATGTACAGAGAGGCTGGGAGCGGTGGCTCACGCCTGTAATCCCAGCACTTTGGGAGGCTGAGGTGAGCAGAGCACAAGGTCAGGAGATAGAGACCATCCTGGCTAACATGGTGAAACCCTGTCTCTACTAAAAATACAAAAAAAATTAGCCAGGCATGGTGGCAGGCGCCTATAGTCCCAGCTACTTGGGAGGCTGAGGCAGGAGAATGGCAAGAACCCGAGAGGTGGAGCTTGCAGTGAGCCGAGATCGCACCACTGCACTCCAGCCTGGGCGACAGAGCGAGACTCTGTCTTAAAAAAAAATATATATATATATATATATATATAAATAATATATATATATATAAATAATATATATACATATATACAGAGAAATGACAGATGCAAATCATGTGTTCTACCAATATGTAGAGGGTCCCTTACATTTTAAGTTCGGTGAAATAATTAGAATGATACAAGATAATGAACTGAAATTGCATAATGTGGAAGCAAAACTGTTACTAATGTGCAAGTATATCAACAGGATTTTTAAAACACAGCATGCTAATTATACCTTAAAATATATTTCTCCCAGTCTGGGCAACATGACAAAACCTCATCTCTACAAAAAATACAAAAATTAGCCAGGCATGGTGGCACGAGCCTGTGGTCCTTAGGCAAGAGAACAGGGTGTGGAGGCAGGAAACCTAAGGCTGTTTCATGCTAACTTCCTTGAGCTAAATTGATGGGAAAACCCTAACTTTCGACACCTAAGTAACAAAAGGACCAGAGACTACTCCCTTTGCAAATCTCTACCTTTTCTGCCCGGCAGGTGGCAAATTAAAAGTACCTCTGATTGGTTGCTTTTTGTAACCAATCAGATATTTGGGTAGGAGTGTGACCTTTGTAACTTTACTTCAGCCTCTGATTGGTTGACTGATTGCAGGCCACCATTTTATTTACATGAGGTCAGCACCAAGCAGCCAATGGGAAACCTCTAGTAGTCATTTGGACCCAAGAAGATTCTGTATCTGGGCCACTGCTTGGGCCTGTTCCCACACTGTGGAGTGTACTTTCATTTTCAATAAATTGCTGTTTTCATTCTTTTGATGCTGCATTCTTTCATTGCTTTGCTGGGGGTCGGAGTTAGCTCAAGCGGTTACCTCCTCATGCCGGAGTTTCTATCATTGCTTTGCTGGGTGTTTTTTCCAATTATTTGTTCAAAATGCCAAGAACATGAACAACTTGCAGTCAAGACCCTCTACTGGTAACATATTTTGGTGAGCTAGCCAGGAGAGAAGGTAGGCCCAAAGTTTGGGATTTCTTTTTCTCCTTTCCCCTTTTACATACAGGGAAATCTTCCTCTCTCCATCTTTTCCTTTCCAACTCAGGACCCTCGGTGGACAGCACCTAAGCACGAAGACAATTGCAAGTTTCTGGCCAGGGCCATTCTCTGGTGAAACTGAAAGGTTTCCGTGTGGAAGTGCCTAACTGCCACCGCTTGGTTAAGGTGAGGAACCTTTTCCTCGTTTTTGTTTTTCTGAGTCCTATTCCTTTTTTCTTTTTCTGAGTTGTTTTCCTTTTCTCCTTTTTCAGTCTTTCAGCAGCCGTTTCCTAGTAGCTCATTGGTAATTGAGGGGAACTGACTGGGGCTACTCTGTGGTATTCTCTGAAGGCCAAGGAGTGAACAGGGATGGCTGCCCTGCCCAGAAGGGGAAAAGACTCATTTCTGTCCTTTTCAGTTATAATCCCTGAACCCTATGTGTGATGCAGTTAGCAGCAGCAGCTCGTCCAGGGCGAACTCACAGGTTTCAGGTGACTTATGCTTCTTTTATTTATGCTAAATTTTTCCCTTCTCCCACTCAACTGGCAAAGGACAGAAAACCCACCTAGCTATGCGCAAAAGGTTACACAAGTCAGAGGGTCCGGGCATGTGGTCTGTGTGGTGCATGGTGGTGGAGGGAATTCATCAAAGGGAATTTATTATTGCCTAAGTTAAGAGCGTTAAAGCGTTGCTTTAAGTGAGATAGAAAAGCTTTAAGTCAGGTCCTCAGTGGTGGAGGGAACCATTCCAAAGTGGTGCCAGCACCCATCTAAGGTCAGAGATGTCTGACAGACTAAGTTGGGGCCCTAAATGGGGGACGCCCTCAGGGACCCCAGTCTGGGCCCAAAATTTTTCCAGGGGGATGCCCCAGGTAAAATTAGGGTCACCTAATGAGCCCTCCACTTTTCAAAGTCCTCTTCTCTTTTCCAAACCACTATGGGCAACTCTCCACCTATTCCACCTGATTCCACGCTTGGCTACATCCTCAACCATTGAAATCAATTTGACCCTGACACTCTAAAGAAAAATGTAAAATTTTTTTTGCAATATTGTCTGCCCCCATTATGAACTGCCCAGCCTGGAACAATGGGCAGTCTTGGTAGCCTTAATTATGACATCATCCTGCCATTAGACCTATTTTGCAAGAGGCAGGGCAAATGGTCAGAAATCCCATATGCACAGGCTTTTATGACCCTATACCAAAACCTAACAGTCTGTCAAACTCCCAGAACCCACTCCCACCACCAAAGGAAAGTTCTAAGGTAGAATTAGATATTATAGATGATCCCCCACCCTTTTTTTTTTTCTTTTTTGAGACGGAGTTTTGCTCATCGCCCAGGCTGGAGTGCAATGACTTCATCTGGGCTCACCGCAACCTCCACCTCCCAGGTTCAAGCAATTCTCCTGCCTCAGCCTCCCAGGTGGCTGGGATTACAGGCACACACCACCATGCCCATCTAATTTTGTATTTTTAGTAGAGATGGGGTTTCTCCATGTTAGTCAGGCTGGTCTCGAACTCCCGACCTCAGGTGATCTGCCCACCTCGGCCTCCCAAAGTGCTGGGATTACAGGCGTGAGGCACTGCGCCAAACCAGATGACCCCCTTTTACAAGAGCCACTTGTCTCTAAGGGTAAACAACGACCATCCCTATAGCCCCCTTAACAAGTGCTCCTGAGGCTAAAACCAGGAGCAAACACTGGGGACCCTACAAAGTCCCTCTAATACTCAGTGGGGAACACCATATTCTACTCTCCCTCCAGCTTTGCTACCCCGTAGGGAAGTAGCAGGAGCCGAATGGCCAGTCCTATTACAGGTCCCCTTCTCTATAAATGATATACAGCAATGTAAGTAAAAGCTAGGAAGCTACTCTAAAAATCCTAGGAAATTTGCAGATGGGTTCCAAAAGTTGACCTTATTACTATTGCACTCCAGCCTGGGCAACAGGGTGGTTACATGATAATAATGTCAATTTACAAAGATGATTTGAGAATCTTGTCTGTATGCACTTAAAACCAGCTGCAAAACATGTGAAGCAACAAGTGACAGAAGTGAAAAGAATGTACAAATCTGTGGAGCACAGATTTTTAGGTTAGTGAAAGTACTCCATATGTTTCCCATATCCCAAAGCAACACTCTATTTGTCAAAGGACACCCTGAACACAAAAAGCTCAGTGACTTACATTGTAAATTTACCTCATTCTCCACCATATTCCATGCTGCTTAACTCACACAGTACAGTGACCTTAATCTTCCAGAAAACATGGATATGAAGGAACCACACCTAATGAAGTAAGCCCTCTCATCTTACTGATTTATTCCCAGAGACCACAATGAAAGATGTGTAGGAAAGGCAAGACTTCATACTTTAGGATGAAGGTCACAAATAGTCAACTAGCCTTTTTAAGAAATGTCAAAGTGAATACAATTATTTTATATACTGAATTGGCCATTTCCACACGTGCTCTTGATCCTTTGATGTACATATTACCTGGGGTTTTAACAAATTTTGTCTTGTGGT
Source organism: Pongo pygmaeus (assembly GCF_028885625.2). Lineage (NCBI taxonomy): Eukaryota > Metazoa > Chordata > Mammalia > Primates > Hominidae > Pongo > Pongo pygmaeus. The sequence goes on from NC_072393.2 coordinate 58,233,924, forward strand.
TATTTTACAGTATGTACCATTCCAGTCAATCCTGGATGGAGAAGCAGACTTAGTTATCCACAGTATGATTTACCTAACTTGGAATCTGTTGAGAAATTATTTTTTTTTTTTTTTTTTGAGACGGAGTCTCGCTCTGTCGCCCAGGCTGGAGTGCAGTGGTGCAATCTGGGCTCACTGCAAGCTCAGCCTCCCGGGTTCAAACAATTCTCATGCCTCAGCCTCCTGAGTAGCTGGGACTACAGGCACGTGCCACCACGCCTGGCTAATTATTTGTATTTTTAGTAGAGATGGGGTTTCACCATGTTAGCCAGGATGGTCTCGATCTCCTGACCTCGTGATCCGCCTGCCTCGGCCTCCCAAAGTGCTGGGATTACAGGCGTGAGCCACCGTGCCTGGCCGAGAAATGGTTTAAAATTTCACCACGTTAATTACATTTGCAAGGTTTCTATCCAGTATGAATAACTTGGTAAAGCCTGAAGACACACTACTGATTAAAAGTCCTTCCATGTTAAGCACACTAATATGACTTTGCTCCTGTATAAATTCTCTCAAACTCGAAAAACATGAACATTTGATTTTTTTATTTTTTTTGAGACAGAGTCTCACTCTTGTCACCCAGGCTGGAGTACAATGGCACAATCTCGGCTTACAGCAACCTCCACCTCCCAGATTCAAGTGATTCTTCTGCCTCAGCCTCCCAAGTAGTGGGATCACAGGTGCCCACCACTACGCCCAGCTAATTTTTGTATTTTTTAGTAGAGATGGGGTTTCACCATGCTGGCCAGGCTGGTCTCAAACTCCTGACATCAGGGGATCCACCCACCTCGGCCTCCCAAAGTGCTGGGATTACAGGTGTGAGCCACCACACCCGGCCCATTTGATTTTTAAAAAGGCTTACCACATTCGTTACATTTGTAAGGCTGTTCTCCAGTATGAATACTCTGATGTTTCCATTTTGATGTTCGGGTAAAAAGTCTTAGCACACACATTACATTTGTCAAAGATGTATATTCTGATGTCCAGTGAGTTCAGATACCTCGGGGAAGCCTCTAGCACATACATTTATATGATTTCTTTCCAATATAAACTCTCAAGTCAAGTAGTGACTGAACTCTGGTGAAGCTTTTGCCACACTCATTTCATTTGTAAAGCATATCTGCACTTTGAGTTATAGACCCACAAGTTTTGACCTTTAAGTAGTATTCTTGCCACATATACTACACTTCTGTGATTTCTCTCCACGGTGTATATTCTTATGCCTAGTGAACACTTGCTTAAAACTTAGCTGTATTAACTTCATGTGTAAATATATTAGGCCATAATTGCATTGCTAGACAGAAATACCTGAGGCTAGGTAATGTATAAAGAGGTTTAATTGACTCACAATTTTGCAGGCTTTATAGGAAACATGGCGCTGGCATCTGTTCACCCTCTCGGGAAACCTCAGGAAGGTTAAAATGATGGTGGGAGGTGAAGGGGGAGTGGGCATGTCACATGGCCAGAAGGAGAACAAACAAGAGGGAGTTGCCATTCACTTTCGTGTGTGCGTGTGTGTGTATAACAGAGTCTCACTCTGTCACCCAGGCTAGAGTGCAGTGGCGCGATCTCGGCTCACTGCAACCTCCGCCTCCAGGGTTCAGGCAATTCTACTGACTCAGCCTCTCGAGTAGCTGGTACTACCAGTACTCGCCATGAAGCCCAGCTAATTTTTTGTATTTTAGGTTTCACCATGTTGGCCACGCTGCTCTTGAACTCCTGACCTCCAGTGATCTGCCCACCTCAGCCTCTCAAAGTGCTGGGATTACAGGCATGAGCCAGACCTCATGAGAACTATCACAAGGTCAGCAACAAGGGGATGGTACTAAACCTTTCTTGAGAAATCCACCCCCATCATCCAATCAGCTCCCACTAGGCCCCACCTCCAATACTGGAGATTACAATTCCACATGAGACTTCAAAGGGAAAGGACAAATATACAGCTATATCAGTAAGTATAAATTATTTGGGGATCTCAGAAGTTAGGACAATGTCTAACGGCCTTTCCACATTGAGTTTAGTTGTAAGGTTTTCTCCAGTATGTTTTATCTGATGTTTAGTGAGGCCTGAGCGACTAATGTAAGATTTGCCACACTCATTACATTTATAAGGTTTTTCACTAGAATGAATTCGTTGGTGTTTAGTGAGGCAAGACCGCCGCCCAAACGCCTTGCCACATTCCATACATTTGTATGGCTTCTCTCCAGTGTGGTTTCTCTGATGGTAAACCAAGTTTGACCTTTCGATAAAAGCTTTACCACATTCATTACATTTATAAGGTTTCTCTCCAGTATGCATCATCTGATGATTAAGCAGAATTGAACGTACTCTAAAGGCTTTGCCACACTCATTACATTGGTAAGGTTTCTCTCCAGTATGAATACTCCAATGACGTGCGAGGCCTGAGCGATAACGGAAGACCTTGCCACATTCATTACATTTGTAAGGTTTCTCTCCAGTATGAATTCTCCGATGCCTTGCAAGGGTTGTAGTGGAGTTAAAGACTTTCCCACATTCAATACATTTGTATGGCATCTCTCCAGTATGTCTTCTCTGATGGTACACCAGACTTGTTTTATGACTAAAAGTTCTACCACATTCACTACATTTGTGTGGTTTCTCCCCAGTAGGATTTCTGTGATATCTTGCAAGTTTTGAACTTTGGATAAAAGCCTCACCAAACTCATTACAGTGGTAAGGGTTCTCTCCAGTATGAATTACCAGATGTTTAGTGAGGCTTGAACGCTGAGAATAGGCTTTGCCACAATCATTACATTTGTAAGGTTTCTCTCCGGTATGAATTTTCCGATGACGTGCTAGGCATGAGTAGTAACTGAAGACCTTGCCACATTCGTTACACTGGAAAGGTTTCTCTCCGGTATGACTTCGCCTATGAATTGAAAGGTTTCCACTGTCAATGAAGACCTTGCCACACACATTACATTTGTAAGGTTTCTCTCCGGTATGCATTCTTTGATGACGTGCTAGGCATGAATAGTAAGTGAAGACCATGCCACATTTATTACAATGGAGAGGTTTTTCTCCAGTATGACATCTCATATGAACTGAAAGGTATCCACCGTAATTAAAGACCTTGCCACACACATTACATTTGTAAGGTTTCTCTCCGGTATGAATTCTCTGATGTACAGTCAGTAATGAGCCCCAATTAAAGGCTTTGCCACATTCGTTACATTTGTAAGGTTTCTCTCCAGTATGAACTCTCTGATGCACTGCAAGATGTGAATGTTGACTGAAGACCTTGTCACATTCATTACATTTGTAGGGTTTCTCTCCAGTATGAATTCTCCGATGCCCGGCAAGACGTGAACGTTGAAAGAAGACCTTGCCACATTCATTACATTTGTAAGGTGTCTCTCCAGTATGAATTATCTGGTGCCTTACAAGTTGTGAATTTTGATAAAAGACCTTGCCACACACATCACATGTATATGGTTTCTTTCCTGCATGGATTATATGATGTGCAGTGAGGCTTGAGTTCCGTTTAAAGGTTTTGCCACATTCGTTACATTTGTAGGGTTTGTCTCCAGTATGAACTGTCTGATGAGTTGCAAGAGACGAACTTTGACTAAAGCACTTCCCACATCGATTACATTTGTAAGGTTTCTCTCCAGTATGAATTCTCTGATGAACTGCAAGGTGGGAACTTTTACTAAAGGACTTGCCACATTCATTACATATGTAGGGTTTGTCTCCAGTGTGACTTCTCCAGTGATTTACAAGATCTGAATTTTGTCTGAAGATCTTGCCACATACATCACATTGATATGGTTTCCCTCTTGTATGGACTATCTGATGTACTGTTAGTAGTGAGCCCTGATGAAAGGCTTTGCCAGACTCATTGCATCTGTAAGGTTTCTCTGTAGTATGTATCATCTGATGATTAATAAGACTTGAAGACATTCTAAATGCTTTGCCACACTCATTACCTATGTAAGGTTTTTCCCTAATGTGTGTTTTCTCATCTTGCGTAGGTAACGAAAGTTGCAAAAAATCATCCCCATATTTCCTAGAAATGTTGCTTTGGACACCAGGAAAAATTCTTTGAAGTGGTGAAGCTAAAAAACCATTGTTAACTGTCCTCTCAATTTGATTACATTCATAAATTTTCTCTGCAGTTTGAAATTTCTGCAATTCACCCAGACCGGACTGAAAGCTTAATATAAGCTGATTTTCCATATGCTTGTTTTCTACGTCCCCTTGACTATGTTGAACTCTTTTACCAGTAAGATTGTTTTTATGGGTCATTGGCCCTTCTTTATAATTTATTTCACCATCTTTCCATTGAAAGTCAAGGTCCTGTAGATTTTTCCGGATTTCCCTGAAGTAAAAATTTTCAATGTCATAGCTTTCATGTCCTTCCAACATCACTGTTTGGAATTTTTCTCCTGTGTTACTGTTCTGTATTGGTGGTAATTCCTTGATCACACACTTAGGAGAGATACCTGCAAAATATAATGAACATGGGGTTTTAAAATAACTATTATTGGTAAATATTATTTTATACTGAAAACACACTACACTAAACATAATGTTTATACTAGCAAGTTGTGAAACTTTTCTACCATGATATTCTATTTGTAGAAATGCAAAATGAATAGAATTCTATGGTAAAGAAAGAGTGATTACATGTAATTCAAATCAATTTTAGGAAAGCCTAGTTTCAAACATCCTTCGACCAAAAGACTCATGTTATGCAAACATATATGAGCACCAAAACAAGTATTTTGCAACCACTGACCCCAAATGACACACCAATTGGCAGTAAACATATGGCTTCCTCATAATAGGAGAGAAAATAGTTACGTATATTTATTTCATACAAATGAATGCCAAGCAACAGCAAGATATACTGTAATGGTAAATATTAACTAATAAATAATCATAATATAAATTAATAAATAAAACATTCTAATAGCCTGTGATAAAACCAGCAGGTAAATAATGAACAACCACAAAATACAAATCTATAGTATGAAATTCTAAACAATTCTCCATCAATATTAAGCAAGAACTTATATTCTAGAGGCAGTACATGATAACTAGAAAATATGTTGAGATCACTGGTTTTTAAAGATAAAAGAAAGGTAAATATGTCTATGGCCATACCACCGTGAATGCATCTGATCTTGTCTGATCTCAGAAACTAAGCAGTGTCAGAACTGGTTAGTACTTGGATGAGAGAAAGGTAAATATATAACATAATAAAGAATAAAAACGGGGGACAGGTCAGCCGGGTGCGGTGGCTCAAGCCTGTAATCCCAGCACTTTGGGAGGCCGAGGTGGGTGGATCACAAGGTCAGGAGTTCAAGACTAGCTTGGCCAACATGGTGAAATCCTGTCTGTACTAAAAGTAAAAAAAATCAGCCGCGTGTGGTGGCAGGTGCCTGTAATCCCAGCTACTCAGGAGCCTGAGACAGGAGAATCATTGGAACCCAGGAGGTGGAGGTTGCAGTGAGCTGAGATTTCGCCACTGCACTCCAGCCTGGGCGACAGAGCAAGACTCCGTCTCAAAAAAAAAAAAAATGGGGACAGGTATGGTGGCTCAGACCTATAATCCCAGCATTTTGAGAGGCCAAGGTGGGCAGATCACTTGAGGTCAAGAGTTTGAGACTAGCTAGGCCAACATGGTGAAACCTCATCTCTACTAAAAATATAAAAAATTAGCCAAGCGTGATGGTGCATGCCTGTAATCCCAACTACTCAGGAGGCTGAAGCACGAGAATCACATAAACCTGTAAGGGGGAGGTTGCAGTCAGCCAAGATCACGACACTGCACTTCAGCCTGGGCGACAGAGACAGACTGCCTCAAAAAAAGAATAAAACTTGGGAAAGGAAATCAGAAATCCCAGTTATGATTTCATGCCTACAATTATGTAACAAACAATAGAGCAAGTCCCTAAGTATTCATTGTCTTTTTTTGCTTTTAGCTGAGATGGAGTCTCACTCTGTCACCCAGGCTGGAGTGCAGTGGCATGATCCCACCTCACTGCAACCTCCAACTCACAGGCTCAAGCAATCCTCCCACCTCAGCCTCCTGAGAGCTGGGACCACAGATGCATGCCATCATGCCCGGTTAATTGTTTTGTAGTTTTGGTAGAGATGAGGTTTTGCCATGTTGCCCAGGCTGGTCTGGAACTCCTAAGCTCAAACAATCTGCCCACCTCTGCCTCCCAAAGTGCTGGGATTATAGGCATGAGCCATCATGCCCAGTCCTATTCACTGTCTTTATTATCCAGTTCATTGGCCACAAAATATATATGATATAGAGACTGTACTTGGAAAATGCATGAACTGAGATAAAAGACAACACCATTTGGAACAAACTGCAATATGAAAACTTACAGATACAATGTAGACTGCTCTGATATAAAGACTTATGTCTGCCAAAATTCCTATGTTAAGGCCCCATCCTCAATGTGATAGTATTTGGAAGTATGGTCTTTGGGAGGCAATTAGGTCAGGATGGTGCACAGAACTTCAGGAATGCAATTAGCAGAAACGTGAAAAAGCTTCTGCTTTTTGCATGGAAATCTCCCTGCCACATGAGAACACAGAAAGAGTCAGCCATGGCACACCAGAAAAAAGTCCACACCAAGAACCAAAGTGGCTGGCTCTGACATGTTGAACTTTGCACCACCCAGATCTGTGAAAAGTCAATTTCTGTTTAAACCACCCTATCTATGGTATCTGATATAGCTAGTCATGCTGACTAAGGTAAAGCCAATATGCTATCTCATTATAAACATTAAACAATGTTGATACACGTTATTAAACAAATTTGTGAGTCTGTACTATAAAACATGCAATATTCTAAGCTAGCTAACAGCACTAACTTGTTTAAAAAGTCTTTAGGTAAATTATCACTATTTAACAAACAAGCAAGCTAAATATGCCCACAGGATTTATGTATCTATACCCAATTTACAAAGAAAGTAAGACACAAGAACCTGGGTTTGCAAGATCAAACATGTTTTTAAAAACAACTTCCCAAACAAGCAGTGCAGGTAACAGGTCAACCCAAATATCAAGAGTGTAGAAATACTTCAAGAGCTATTTTGTGTAGAGCACCTGATTCTGTCGCTGTTTGGGGTGCCACTATGTAACCCACATGGACCTAGGAGGACTGAACAAAGGGGGCGAATGCGGGAATAAAAGACAAGAGACAAAAGAGTAGATTTGGAAGAAGGGGTCAGGGGCACCTTGTCTCTAGTGGACAAGGGCCCTGAGCTTTACACAGCCCTCCGTATTTATTAGGCAAGAGAGATAGTGAGAAGGAGGGTGGAAGAAGGGGTCAGCTGTGCGGTCCAGAGTAGGCTTGCAAGACTGCATTCCTCAAACAACAGGCTCTAGATATGGCAGTAGATAACCCTGACACCAGGAAGTGACTGCCTCCAGCAAACCTTCTGTCAGCAGGAGCAGTCATGAGTTTGCCCACATCCTGCATTCATGATAAACAGTTTGCTGTTTGATCACATAGCCTCCAGTGGAATGCTGAGTTGGTCACGTCCCACGGGCCTTGGCTCCCTGCAATGCTGCGTTGCCAAAAGCATTATTCAGCCATCCGTCATGAATAACGAACGGTATCTGAGTCATCATCCCCTGCACATATTGATTTACGCAGTGTTATCAGACAGTGGTCAAGTGAATGAGTAGGGGTTACCCCTTACAGAGTGAGAGTAGCATGGGAGGTGAGGGAGTTCTGCAATAATGGGAGTATAAAATTAATATGCTAGTCAGTAACTGGGTGGTCCATCTGGACGAAGTAACATGTTAGGAAAGACCCAGGAGGACAAAGAGCAAGAGCGGAGATCAAGCAGTAATGAGCATGGGGCAGCAGGGTTTGTGCTTGCAGAGCTGTGGGAATATAATTGCACAAGAAACAGCTAAAATCCTGGCTTTGGAAGAAAAGAGAAACTAATGTAGAGGTAGCATTGTACTGACTAATACTTAAACATGAGAATTATACTATGGGTGCAGGACAACAAGGGAAGACAATTAAAAAGGAGGTGGTGTGATGATATGGGAAGAAAACAGATTTATGTCTCTATAATATTTGCTATGAAATTTATCAAACTGAATGTCCCATGAGTTCTATTTCCAGGTATATGCTCAACAACCCTACATATCAAGAGATATGTGAAAGATTGTTCTTACAATTCAATCCTTAAGAAAAAACCTGAAAATGGCCATGAAGAGGAGATGGATGAATTCATTTTGTACACGCACATAAAGACACCATAAAACTTTATTGATAGGACAAGAATGTTAAGGAGACATGGGGTGCAGAATAAGGACCCCTAGCACAACAGGCAAAGATTTGAGAAAACAAAGAAAGCAGGAGACTCTTGTCAAGGTTTAAATATATGTTAATGGAGACACAGTATATACGATGAAAGTATCCTGGGATATCAAAAACACAACATGGAAGCAGATCTGTAAAAAAGTCATTTTTGTATGTAATTGAAGTTAAGCTGTTATTAGTTTAAAATAGGATGTTATAAATCTAAAGTGTTTTCTGTAATTGCAATGGTAACCACAAAGAATGTAGAGAAGACACACACAATGGAAATAAAACTATTTCAGGAAAAAAAAATCAACTATATAAAAACGAAGGCAGTAAAACAGAACAAAAAAAACTAAAAGAGATATAGAAAACACTTAACAAAATGGCAATATAAGTCCTTTTCTATCAGTAATTACATTAAGTGTAAGTGTTTATACTCCACAGTCAAAAGACAGAGACTGGCTGAATAAATTTTTAAAACTGTCTTCAGCTACACACTGTCCAGAAAATACTCATTTTAATTCAAAGGACACACATAGGCTGAACTGAAGGGATGAGAAAAGATATCCCCTATAAATGTTAAACGAAAGACGTCAGAGGTGGCTAAACTGATGACAGCCAAAATAGACTTTACGTCAAAACTGGTACAAGAGACAAAGAAGGGCATTATATAATGATTAAAAGGTTAATTCACTAGGAGGATATAACAATATGTGCCTATATAGAGATCCTCAATATGTGAAGCAAAATTAACGTAACTAAAGAGAGAAGTAGTTCCACAGTAATAATAAGATACTTCAATGGCCTATTTTTACTTATAAATAGGACAATCAGACAGAAGAAAAACAAGGAACTAGAGAACCTAAACTATATATCAAATTGAACCTAACCTATATATGCATAACACATCACCCAAAAACAGTGCAATACAAATTTTTCAGAACTGCACATGAAATATTTTTCAAAAGAAATATTGGAAAAGAAAAAATTTTTAAAACTTTTTAAAGACTAAAATCGTAAAGCGTAACTTATCCCATCATAATAAAATAAAACTAGAGATCAACAGCAGAAGAAAATTAGATTATCAACAAATATGTGGAAACAACATACTCTTAGGCCGGTGTGGTGGCTCACGCCTGTAATCCCAGCAATTTGGGTGGCTGAGGCAGGTGGATCACCTGAGGTCAGGAGTTTGAGACCAGCCTGGCCAACATAGTGAAACCCTCAGCCAGGCGTGGTGGCAGATGCCTGTAATCCCAGCTACTCGGGAGGCTGACGCAGGAGAATCGCTTGAACCCAGGAAGTGGAGGTTGCAGTGAGCCGAGATTGCACCACTGCACTCCAGCCTGGACAACAAGAGTGTAACTCCGTCTCAAAAAACAAAAACAAACGAAACCATACCCTTAAACAGCCAATATGTCAAATTAGAAATCACAAGGGAAATTTTAAAAATCTCAAAACAAAGGAAAATGAAAATAGAACATACCAAAACTTGTGAATGCAGAAAAAACAGTGCTAAGATAGAAAATCTGCAGATATAAATGTTAACATTAAAATAGAAGATATCCAATGGAACAGAATAGGAAACCCAGAAATACAGCCACACACCTATAACCAACTGATCCTTGATAGTCAAAAAAACAATTGGGAAAAGACATTCTATTCAATAAAGGGTGCTAGAAAAACTGGCTAGCCATATATAGAAGAATGAAACTGGACTCCTATCTCTTGTCATATACAAAAATTAATTCAAGATGAATAAAGACTTACATTAAGACTTCAAGCTACAAAAATTCTAGAAGAAAATCTAGGAAAAACTTTTCTGGACAAAATACAAGTTTTTTTTTCTTTCTTTTTTTTTTTTAGAGACAGGGTCTTGCTCTGTCACCCAGGCTGAAGTACAGCAGTGTGATCTCAGCTCAACGCAACCTCTGCCTACTGGGTTCAAGCAATTCTCTTGTTTCAGCCTCCCAAGTAGCTGAGATTACTTGCATGTGCCACCACAGCCGGCTAATTTTTTTGTATTTTTAGTAGAAACAGGGATTCACCATGTTGGTCAGGCTGGTCTCGAACTCCTGACCTCAGACCTCAAAATGATCCGCCTGCCTCAGCCTCCCAAAGTGCTGGGATTACAGGCATGAGCCATTGCTCCTGGCCCAATACAAGTTTTTTAAGAGAATTTATTCTTCATTGCTTGAGCATCATGAAAAAAATATATAGGTTTTATAAATAGTAGAGAAGTCCCTGAAGTGTAAGAAATGGGCTAAGTGTAAAATAAAGTTAGATTTTTAAATAATGATTCAGTATAACATGATGGACATGAATGTAGACAGGAGAATAGTTATTATAATATAGCACTTGTTCCAAGAAAGAAAAAAACAGTGCGATTTGAACAAAATCCAGCAAGCTATATTTAGGAAACTGAAACTTACTACAGAAAAGCAATGTATGTTATATAACAAAGAACGATCAATCTATTAAATGGTATTTCCACAATTAAGATAGTAACTTAAAAAATTATGTTCAAGATACTAAAAATTTCCAACTTAAAAACTGTAATCAATTTAACTGACAAATATGTACTTTCATAGTAGGAATTAAGTCAGGTGAAACAGAAGTAAAAGGAATAACTGAAACTATCAACACAACACTATGGAGTTTCTGTAAGTTTTAGGGAAACTGCTGCTGAGCTATACCATCTGTACTAAAGAAGGAAATCTTGTAAAATACATAAAACAATATGCATTCCCCAACACAACACTACCACACATAGAAACAGAAAACAAAGAAAACTGAGTATCCTCAAAAATATGGAACTGATTAAATAAATAAAAACAAAGTTCATTTATAATACATGAAAATGCATCAGATGAAAGCAATGGTTGCTTAAAACGAATTTTGTGGACTTAAAAAAGAAGCCTCATTCAACTTCATTAGCTTCCTCAAGATCAAAGTCATACTCACTGTAAACAAAAATACTGGGGAAGAAAGTGTGGCATGAGCAGTGGTTCAGGCAATAGCCCTGGAGAGATGAAGCTGTGAACCTGGACAATGTTCTTCCTGGGAGAAATTCCTTTTTTTGAGACAAAGTGTCACTCTTGTCCCCCAGGCTAGAGTGCAAAGGCGCAATCTCGGCTCACTACAACCTCCGCCTCCCGGATTTTTTTGAGGGATTCTCCTGCCTCAGCCCCCCGAGTAGCTGGGATTACAGGCGCCTGCCACCATGCCCGGCTAACTTTTGTATTTTTAGTAGAGACGGGGTTTCACCAAGTTGGCCAGGCTGATCTAGAACTCCTAACCTCAGGTGATCCACCTGCCTCAGCCTCCCAAAGTGCTGGGATTATAGGCGTGAGCCACCGCGCCCGGCATGGGAGAAATTCCTACACCATTCACTGCTAGCTCAAAAAAGAGGACCGTTAGTATATGAGATCAACATTGCCACAGTACCCTTGAGAGATACTTTTGTGACATTTCTCAGAAACCAGGCTCTTGTGATGGTTTCTATCTGAATATCATGATAAATGCTGATCATTCTACTCTGGCTTTAATAGTTACCTCTGTATGTAGCAAGATGATGTTAAAACTCATTACTCGAAGTGCTTGCCTTCAAAAATTTTCTCTTACCCAGTAAACTCACTCCATACGATAGTCCACAAGATATTCATAACCCCAAGATGGGTTATCACAGCAGGAAAAAAGCATAAAATGTCAGACCCTAGAAATGTGTCACACAAACATAAAAGAGAATGCAAGATCAGAAAGAGCCAAGGCACAAACAAGACAGAGAAAAACACAGGAGTTGGATTGTGAGGGATCTTGAAATGAGACAGTGCTCTGTCCACAGATCCCAAACTAAGAGTGTGAAGACAGAGATGCGCTCCCTGTGTAGGACTAAGAATAAAGAGAGGACCTTTGTGTCAACTGTCTTTACAATTCTTCTATGTAACAATCTCAGGAGACCCAACTCATTCCCCTGTCACAAACCCAAGAAGAGTGTCCAAAGAAGAACTAAGAAAACGGCTGAGGGACCTGAACAGGCAGAGAGGGCTGAAGATAGTCCAGTTCTAGGACCCCAGCTTCAAAGGAAGGGTAACCAATGTTTCCTCATCTCCTGATCAGCACTTTCAAGTATAGGAAATGGGGTGGAACCAGAAAAGCTCCAGGCATCAGGACTATGGAGCCCTCAGCTCCAATCTATATGGATCAGAGAACTGAGGATCAGATGGAATCAAGAACAGGAGGAGAGACCACCCGGGAAAGAGACTTCTTTGAAAAGGCCCTTCCCATGCCACAGAGTCACAGCATCAGAGTTCACAGAATACAGATGACACTGTGGTCCATCATAACAGTCCTGTACTTTGCTCTGTTGGAGCTGCAGCAACCCCTGGAGAGTGAAAGGGTAAAGTTATATGTGTCTGGAGAGCAAAGTGATAAGCAGGAAAGAAGAAAACTTCTGGAGCTCACAGAAAATCAAATTTGTTTCCCCACAGAACTCTCCCACTTGCAGAGTCTTACACACACAATTTCATGGTACCGCTTCCATTGTGCCCATTTGAGCTCTTACCTGTGATCACGCCTTTCATGCATTCCCCACAGTTTGGGTTCCTTGCTATTTTCACTTGGCTCACCACAGTCCAGGGCTCTTTCCCTTGCTCCAACATGGAGATAATATTCAGGTCAGGAAGACAGAGTCCTGCTTATAAAAAAAGAAAGAAGATGTCCCATGGTTTTTCCAGAACCCAGCCTAATGTCTAGGTAGAAGAGAAAACACTGCAGTTGAATCTACAAAATATTTCACAAACTCATCCATTGATTGCCTCCTTCTGAATGCTTAGTGAACACTGTAAGATGAAGATATCTAGCTCTCTCCCAAGAAATACTGAATCAAAAACACAGGGATAGGCCAAGCGTACTGGCTCAAGCCTGTAATCTCAGCACTTTAGGAGGCCAAGACGGGAAGATGGCTTGAGCACAGGAGTTCAAGATCAGCCTGGGCAACAGAGTGAAACCCTGTCTCTACCTGGGCATGGTGTTGCACACTCATAGTCCCAGCTACTTGAAAGGCTAAGGTGGGAGGATGGCTTTATCCCAAGAAGCTAAGGTTGCAGTGTCCCGAGATCACAAGATCACACCACTGCACTCCAGCCTGGGTGACAGACTGAGACTGTGTCAAAAAAAAAAAAAGCACAAGGATAGAAAACAGGAACAGGGAATTGGATATATTAACTCCACCGTAAGGTTTTACATGTACCTCAGCTCTGGAACCACCACTAATGTACAAAGAAGGAAGCAGAATATCCATAGAAATGGGACAGTTAAAGGCCAGATGCAGCATTATGAAGCTTTTTATTTGTGAATCAACAAGGCTTCAGTCTCTGTCAAATAATGTAGGGCCTCACAAGAAACACAATAAGGAAAGTACAAAAATGCACAAGGGAAGATCCTAACTTCCAGAGGAAAATTATCTTCACCTAGGAAGCCGAGGTTCCTGTAGTTCTCCAACATCACGTCCCTGTACAAAGCTTTCTGAACAGGGTCCAGGCATTTCCACTCCTCCTGAGAGAATTCTACAGCCACATCCCTGAATGTCAAAAATCCCTGAAATGAAAAACACATTTCAATATGAGCAATGGGTGAGCTCTTATCTTTACATAAAATGAGAAGAGGAGAGAACTGTCATATCAATTTGATTGAAGTGTGTTTTGACATATCCATTAAAAGCATCTGTGAGATAATTATGTGTCACTAATTTTGGGTTTTATAAAATTCAATAAGAGATTAGGATTTTATCTAAATCGGTGGACATTTCTCACTTTTGTGGACAAAATAACAAATAAACACATGGTTATCCCTATGAAAGTTTTAGATATTATATTTGTTACACCAAGTGAGGTGTCCAGATGAGCTAGAATACAAGTGGTGTCTTCAGAGATGACAATGTTCTTAGTGGCTTTAAAGAAAGGTCAGAAACTAAAAACCGTGATGACAAGAGCAAGAGCAAGGACTAAAGTTCTGGAACACTCCCCATGTACCGGGCATTACTCCAAAGGGTTTATATGTTCTAACTCAAATGATGACATAATCAGCTATGACAGAAATACTTCTTCCCATCTTACTAGAAGACAACTGTGTCACAGACAGGCTAAGAAAATCACCTAGGTCAACAACCTGCAAACAGCAGAGCAAGCACCTGAACCCAGATGTCTAAAAATTAGAGTTGAATCAACAGAATCCGACAGTTATATAACAGAGTATGTCCTAGTCTTTCTGTGCGGCTATAACAAAAATAAGAGAGACTAACTAATTTATAAACAATAGAAATGTATTTCTAATGATTCTGCTGGCTGGGAAATCCAAGATCAAGGTGTCAGCAGGACTGATGTCTGCTGAGGGCTAATCCCTGCTTCGAAGATGGTCTTGTTGCTGCATAGGGGACGAATGCTACAGTACACTGACAGAGGGTTGCCTGAGAAAACTTGAAGCAAGTTCAAGATTAACTTGAAACCGCATAAAGGATCATTATATAGGCTGGGCGTGGTGGCTCACACCTGTATCTTAGCACCTTGGGAGGCCGAGATGGGTGGATCATGAGGTCAAGAGATCGAGATCATCCTGGCCAATATGGTGAAACCCCATCTTTACTAAAAATACAAAAATTAGCTGGGCGTGGTGGTGTGCACCTGTAGTCTCAGCTACTGGGAAGGCTGACACAGAATTGCTTGAACCTGGGAGGTGGAGGTTGCAGTGGGCTGAGATCGTGCCACTGCACTCCAGCCTGGAGACAGAGTGAGACCCCATCTCAAAAACAGAGAAAAAAAAGATCATCATATAAGCACACACAAGCACGCACATAATACATTACTATTCATAAAACTAATCCATTCACATGATAATATAGAAGAAAATTTTAAAAATTAAGCAAATCACTGGAAAGAAGAAATATGTAAAAAAGTTTTTATAATCCCAGCACTTTGGGAGGCAGAGGTGGGCAGATCACAAGGTCAGGAGATCAAGACCATCCTGGCTAACACAGTGAAACCCCGTCTCTACTAAAAATACAAAAAATTAGCCGGGCGTGGTGGCCCGCGCCTGTAGTCCCAGCTGCTCGGGAGGCTGAGGCAGGAGAATGGCATGAACCCGGGAGGCAGAGCTTGCAGTGAGCCGAGATCGCACCACTGCACTCCAGCCTGGGTGACAGAGCAAGACTCTGTCTCAAAAAAAAGAAAAAAAAGGTTTTAAAGAAAAAACATTTTAAGGCCATAGAAACATTTAAGATATAATTTTCAACAGTGTTCCCAAGCCTGTATCTTATGTAGAGAAAAGAAAAAAATTAAAATAAAACCAAGTAAATAATTTCAACTGTGAAAAGATAATAGGCTGATTTATGAAATGATGATGTTGTAAATAAAAACCAATGCATACAAACATTTAAATTAGCTGAAATAAGAAGCTATCTCTCAATGACATATTTTTTGGATGACTTTTTAAATCATTATTCTTAGGCATGTATGTTTTAGCATGCTTGGGACAATGAAAATGTATAAATTGTATTTCAATTACTTTGTACTTACTACTTCATTTACTTATTTATTTTGTACTTATTCGATACTAGGCTGGAGAAAATGGTACAAAATTTTAAAAGTATATAAACTTTTATGACAATTACTATTAAATGCCTATATTTAAATATCTAAGTGCAATTTTATCCAATTAAATTTAGCTACTTACGCATTAACAAAAGCCAAATGGAGTTTATTAGTTTATTCCACCAATAAATAAAACAGTGATTCAAGATTAGGTGGTTTATTAGTGTAATACATTAAAATTTAACAGATTAAGATAGAAACAATATGTACTGCAGCAGTATATGCTTGCATAAATTATTAGAAAATTTAAAAATCATGTCAAAAAGGAAATCTGTAAAAAAAAACAAAACCCAAAAACTGTTAAGGAAAAATATTTCACCCAACAAGTGAAACACTGGATTCATTTCCTCTAAATTAAGTAAGAGAAAAGGGGGTTTTTCATTTCCTCTAAATTAAGAGAAAAGGGGGTTGGCCAGACCTCCTGTCATTCACCACTGCACTGGATGTCTAAGCAGCAGCAAAGAGAAAAGGTGGGAGGGAAAAGGGCAAGGAGGGGGTAGAGCCAAAGAGTTAGATCTACTAAAATTAAGAGATAACATGATTGTGGCCAGGCGCGGTGGCTCATGCCTGTAATTCCAGCACTTTGGGAGGCCGAGGCGGGAGGATCACCTGAGGTCGGGAGTTCAAGACCAGCCTGACCAACATGGAGAAATCCCGTCCCTACTAAAAATACAAAATTAGCCGAGCATGGTGGCACATGCCTGTAATCCCAGCTACTAGGGAGGCTGAGGCAGGAGGATCGCTTGAACCTGGGAGGCGGAGGTTGCAGTGAGCCGAGATCACGCCATTGTACTCCAGCCTGGGCAACAAGAGTGAAACTCCACCTCAGAAAAAAAAAAAGAGATAACGTGATTGCAACCCAGAAAAAGAATGTTTAAGTTACGAGCTAATAATGTACTGAAATAATCTTCCTACTTTAGTAACACTAATTTAAAAACAACACACACACTTCTAAATTTTCATTAGCATATATACCATGGCACTTAAGTACAAAACATTTTCAGAATTATGTGAACAAATTATAAAACTACACTGAGTGATGTCAGCAAGATAAAGGAACAAGAATCCCCAAACTCTGCAGTCACCACAGTGAAATGATTTTAACAACAATTTATGGACTAATTGCCTCGGGGATAAATCCAGAAAACAGTTACGAGGTTTCTACACCTCAGGCTGACATAAAGCATACAGTATAGAAGCTCTGAAGGAAAATTTGAAGCATCCACTTGACAGAGACCCAGCCCCTGCCATGCAGTGGGGTAACAGAAAAGAAACCCACAACTCCCAAGATCATCTAGGGGATGGAAAGGAGCAGAATATCTGTCCAACATCCTGACTTTTCAGATGACCAACTGATGGGCTGGTTTCTCTCTTCCTGAATATAAGCACTGACAAGAACAAGGTGAAAAGTTAGGGGCTACTGAGAAAAAGGATGATTTACATAAACCAGTGTGCGCAGTAACACAGACAAACGCTAAGTGAATATCCAGTAGTACAGCTTACTGTAGCACCAAAGTCTGCAATATCAAAGAGAGACAACAGGGGAGCTTCTGGGTAGAAACTAGCAAACATTTTCAATGAAGAGATGACAAGCAAAGGCCCAGAGAGGACAAAATCCTCAGCCAGAAAAGGTGTGGAAGGTCTCTACAATCTAGTTGAGTTGACTGCAGAGTGTCCTCCCTGAACAAAGCAACCACCAAAAACTGGGGAGGTAGATGATTTTTAAAATAGGGAAGTGCCAAAAGAAGATACTAAAACTTACAAAGAAATAGGAAAATACGGTCCATAAGAAGAAATCAATTAAGTCTCTACAAACCTACACTAAAGAAATGGTGATTTACATCTTGGCTTTGAAGAACTAACAAGAAATAGGGATCACCCTCAGTATACGCAGGGGATTGGTTCCAAGATTCCCTAAGGGGACAAAAATCTATGGATACTGAAGTCCCTTATATAAAAAGGCATAGTATTTGCATATAACCTACCTATATCTTCCCATATGATTTAAATCATCTCTACATTACTTATAATAGCTAATACAATGTAAATGCTATGTAAGTAGTTGTTATACTGCATTGTTTAGGAAATAATGACAAGAAAAAAAGGACTGTACATGTTCAACACAGATGAAACCATCCATTTTTTTCTGGCTATTTGTAGTTCATAGTTGGCTCCATCTATGGCTGCACGAGCCATGAATACAGAGGGCTGACTATATGTGAATTACCAAAGAATTTGAAATAACAGCCACAAGAATGCTCAATGAGTTAAAAGATAGCACACACAGACAACCTCACGAAATCAGGAAAACTATATGAACTATGCATGCAAAGAAGAATATCAACAGAAATGGAAGCTATAAAGAAGAATCAAAAAGAAATTCTGAGGCTGGGCACCGTGGCTCACGCCTACAATTCCAACACTCCAGGAGGCCAAGATGGGGGAATTGCTTAAGCCCAGGAGTTCCGAGACCATCCAGGGCAACATGGCAAAATCCCATCTCTACAAAGAGTACAAAAATTAGGCAGGTGTGACGGTGCATGCCTGTAGTCCCAGCTACTCAGGAGGCTGAAGTGGGAGGTTCATTTGAACCCGGGAGGCAGAGGATACAGTGATCCAAGATTGTGCCACTGCACTCCAGCCTGGGAAAGAGTGAAACCCTGCCTGAAAACAAAACAAAAGAAAGAAAAAAAGTTGAGTTAAAAATACAATAACTGAGTTGAAAAATTCGCTAGATGAGTTCAACTGCTAACTTAATGAGGCAGAAGAAGGAATCGGTGAACTCAAAGGGGATTTTGACAGGGAGGAAAACAAAAACTATAAAAAATTAAGAAAAATAAAGAGAGTCTAAAGGGCTCATGGGGAAACCATCAAGCACCAAGAACGTATGTATCCTGAAAGCCCAATAAATAATGTGAATATACCTAACATTACTGAACTGTAAGCAAACAAACAAGCTTTACTGAAAGACATAATAAAGATATGATCACTGACTGACAAACTCAATTCTTATAGGAAGATGTGATGGTGACAAGACCTGCAACTGTAAAAATTCATGGCCATTCAAACACAAACAAAATATGTGGGAATTTAATAAAATGTGACTGTTGTATAAAAAAAGAACCAACAAAATTTTGGAAAGAAAATGGAGGGGTTTGCCAATCTTCATATGAGCCTATTATGACATTTATAATCTGAAACTTTAAAAGTAATTAAATATAATCTACAAAAAGATATACACAAAAATTCAAATTAAAGATTCAATCAAAAAAAATTCATGCAAAGAAAATGTAAGCAAGAAGCATGAGATTTTAAAGAAACTTCAAATTTTATAATCACACCATGAGCCAGGCCTTCCAAAAGATAAAACAAACATTTATTTATTTTTGCTTTTGTGGTATACCATCCTAAAAGAAGCAATCATTCTTTGAACTGCCAGTGAAGTAACCCTCAGACACTTGTGGTGAAGACAGCATGCACAGAGGAAGCCACAGTGACATTCTTTGCAAAAGTGAAAAATTGTAAAAGATCCATATGTCTTCATTTAGAAATTCCTCCAAAGAGGATGCAAAATAAGCTATTAGTGTTTATTAACATAAAAACATGTACATTTCAAAAACTTGCAAAATACAGCAGAACATTCACTGAAGAACTGTTTTCTAAAATCTCATAATGACATGTAAATGCATCTTGACACCTCTCACTGACTCTTGCCACAGAACTTACAATAGTAGCTCCTCAATGAAACATGAGGCATGGTGGAGGATGTGACAGGGAAAAGGAACCTGGGCTCCTCCGGGTGGGTAACTGAGTGATTGCCTCTTCTAGGGTGGTGCATTTCCTATTTTGGTGAATCTGGCAAGATTCCCCACCACCCCAAGTTCAAGGGTGCCCCCTCCCACCAACGACACATGACATTTCCCACTCTTTAAAAAAAAAACAAACTACTATGTTCTTTTTTCTCTTTGAGGATCTAAAAAAAATAAAAATTCTTTGTATTTCCATTTTCCAATTCCTTGGACTGTGAGGACATTTCATTATTTTGTGGAAATCAAAATAGAATAATTTTCATTTTATGCTCAATTTTCTTTTACTGCATTCTAGGAGCTATTTCATGTTCTGTAGTTAAAAGTTTTTAAATATATATGCCTTGATGTTCTTTTTTTAGGTTATGAAGTGTGTTCTTGATGCCCTGTTTTTTACTTGTTTGCTTACAAATTTTAGTGTGTCTATTTAAGGTACACAATATAGCAAGGTATAGATAGTAAAAAACTCACGACAGTTTAACAAATTAGTATATCCATATCTTACAGTTACCTTTTTTTTTTTTTTTTTTGCTTTTGTGGCAAAAACAGCTAGAATCTCATTTAGCATAAATTTCACATATAATAAGATGTTATTCCCTACCATCCTTATGTTGTATCACCTTCTTAATGTCTAAATTCCATCTCTGCTTGGACTTTTACCACAAAACAAATATATATATCATGTGATGTTTAAAATAAAAGAAATGTAATATTTAATAATAATTGGTGGAATGACAGAATTTGGCTCCATCTTCTCTAACATCAAAAAAGTTTGGCTGTTACATCTGAGCAAAATTATAACCATTTTACAAAAAACAACTGCCTGTAAGAGTCCCAGCAGGAACACCGCATTCTCTGTGGGATGGATATGCTGAGAATGGCTAAATTAATCTGACATTCAGGTTGATTTCATATTTTAAAATCAATGATGGAATAAAACAACCTCTATCACTGATGTCTGTACCTAGTTTTCCATTTCATTCTCGGTCATTAAGATTGTGGAGTTAGAAAGAGTGACTGATTCATTATAGCTTCAAATGTGGTATAAAATCAGGCAGAAAAGATCTCCCTTTAAAGGCATCTTTTCAAGAATTTATGAGGTATTTTTGCATATTAACATGTGACTTCCACATATAGCTTCTCTACTCCTGGTCTACTGAGAGCTGACAGTGCATTCAGATGTTGCCCCTAAACAATCTCTGCTACCCAAAAGCTGACACCACAGGACTCACACCCTGTCTCCATCCATGTCTGGGTGTGAGCCCTTCCCAGGACCATGCCCAATGGAGCCTCTTCCCAAGCTCATGTCACTGAGTCACCGTGAGATCTGGAATCTAAGTGCAGATGAGAGGGACTGAAGGAAGGCATAGGTGAGTGCGAGCACATGTGTCAGGCAGGATACTTCAGACTCAGAGAAGATTTGCAGCTCCAACGCCCTGCATTTCAAAAAGGGAGGAGACAGAACAATCCACCAAGATTATCACTTTACCTGAGGAAGAGCCATCCCTGGCTCCTTTTCTTTCTTCTTTCTCTCCTGGGCCTCTCTCTCAGTCAATATAATTAATTCTTTAAAAGTCAAATCTGAAAGTCGAAAATATGTTGTTTAATCCTTGGAAACAACACATTCCTTTCTGTGCCACAACCATGCCCACAGGGAAGGCCTCAGCATGTGGAGAGACAGCCCAGTGCACCAGGGGGATGCAAGAATAATAAATTCCTACACAAAGACCAAGTAAGTTTTTCACCCTTTTCTTCAGAACTTGTTCCACTCCCAGAGAAGCCCCCACACACCCTGCAGCAGTGGGGAGCTGGGCTGGACTATGCTTCCCTTCAGGACATAGACCCATCCCTCATCAAACCCCATACAGAGCACAGCCCCCTCACCTCCCTGTGGATCACAGGCTGAGCTCAGCTCTCAGAAACAGAAGACACAAAGGCTGGATGCTCAATGCTGGATACAAATTAGAATCAACTTGGGTACTTTAACAATATGGAGGTTGAGTCCATCCTACCTATTGGAAGTGGAATCTGTGGTAAAAGGGCACAAAATGTGCCCTCAAACTGCCTCAGCACGCTAATGTGAAGCCAGGGTTGAGTACATCTTAAAGGGGGCAAGACTAGCACAGCCCCATCCTCCCAGCTCTGCTCTCCCCTTGGGGCCTCATTGTTACCAGTTTGTAGACAGTAGAAGACAATGGACCAGAAAGAAACACAGAGACACATAATATGCACCAGGGGTAGGGGTGAGGGTGTGGCTGGAGTGTTAAATGGTGAGAGGGGGGTGAATCACAGAAGTCCCAATGGAGAAGGTGATATCAGAACAAAGACCTCAAGAAGGAAGGATGTTTGCACCTGCAGCTGAGGGGCCAGACAGCCCAGGTAGAGGCCCTGAGGCAGGAGCAACCTCAGCCCAAGGAACAGGAAAGAGGCCTGTGTGGCTGGAGCAGAGGGAGGAGGGAGGACACAGGCAGGAGATGAGGTCAGAGAGGTTCTGGGGAGCAGATTAGGTAGAGATGAGGTATTCAAACATTTTTCTCCCACAGCTCACAGTAATTTCAGAAACTATGCATTTCCTCACCCTTTTTAAGTAAACATAACCTTTCTTTATCACATGAATTAAAGCACTTCTTTTTAATGTCATGTTTTCTCTATTTCAAATATATGCTGACATGTAAAGCTAAAGCCAGGAAGTACAGTGTCACCATCATCTGAGATGTGCAGGAGCACAGGGGAATGTACTTGGGGAGTTCAGGCAATCACTTTTGGTGGAGATACCTGTTAGATGGCTGAGCAGAGAGAGGAGAGGACAAAAGGACACAGAATTCTAGAGTTCAGGAGACAGGCCTGCAGGGGACATGGAAACGTGTGAGTGGGTAGGTGGGTGATATGGATCAGCTCTGTGTCCCTGGCCCAAATCTCACACTGAATTGTAATCCGCACTGTTACTGGTGGGGCCTGGTGGGAGGTGGATGGATTATGGGGGTGGATTTGTGATGAATGGTTTTGCACCACCCCTTGGTGCTGTTCTTATCATAGTGAGTTCTCACGAGATCTGGTTGTTTAAGTGTGTAGCGCCTCCCCGCTCACTCTCTCTTGCTCCTGCTCCCGCCATGTGAGACGCCTGTTCCTACTTCACCTGCTACCATGTTTGGGATCTTCCTAAAGGCTCCCCAGAAGCAGATGTCGCTACGCTTCCTGTGCAGCCTGCAGAACTGTGGGCCAATTAAACCTGTTTTCTTTATAAATTACTCAGTCTCTGGAATTTTGTTGTAGCAATTCCAGAATGGACTACTACAGTGGGGTTTAAAGCCATGAGATGAGATGATGAGGAAAGACAGTGGGTGTGGACAGAAACAAGAAGAGGTTCAAGGACTAAGCCATCAGTCATTCCCACATTGAGAAACATTCGGAGTCAGGACACAGCAGCAGAGGAAAGTGTGAAATGGTCAGGGAGGTGACAAGAAAATCAAATAGCTCCTGACAGGAAAAGAAAGAGTAAAGCAGGAAATGAAATACATTGGATTTAGAAATGGGGAGGTCACTGGTGACTCTGAAAAATAAAGTTATCAGTGGAATGGTGGATATGAAAGTTTCATCCAATGCATTCGAGACACAATTGGAGGCAAGAAGTGAAGACAGAGACTCTGAACAAGATTGTAGTGTATTATGCTCTTAAATGAAGTACAGAAGAGAGGTACTCACTACAGGCAGAAACGCAGTTAATGGTATGCTTCGTTTTAATTAGGGCAAAGTGGAAGGAAACTAGAGGCTTTAGGGTCTGTGTGTGCATGCATTTAATGGGCAATACACCACCATCAGTAAACACTGTTTAAAGTAATTCTGTAGAAGTAAAAATGAATGACACAGTTAAACAAATTTTATGGAAGCCCAAAGTATTTTTGTTGTTTTCTTTTTAACTTATATTTTAAGTTCAGGGGTACATGTGCAGGACGTGCAGGCTGGTTATATAGGTAAATGGGTCATGGGGGTTTGTTGTACACATTATTTCATCATCCAGGTATTAAGCCTAGTATTCATAAGTTATTTTTCCTGATCGTCTCCCTCCTCCCACCTTCCACTCTCAGGCAGATCCCAGTGTGTGTTGTTTCCCTCTATGTGTCCATGTGTTCTCATCATTTACCTCCCACTTGTAAGTGAGAACATGCAGTATTTGGTTTTCTGTTCCTGTGTTAGTTTGCTAAGGATAATGGCCTCCAGCTCCATCCATGTCCTGGGAAAGGACATGATCTCGTTCTTTATGGGAAGGCTGTTGTTTCGGACTAGCCTCCCCAACTACCAGACCAAGCCAGAATGAAGTCTCTTGTACTGAACCTTGAAATGGGCCAGGTTTAGGGGAAAAAAAACTCCAAAAAATAAACAGAGAGGCCCGGGGCAGTGGCTCACACTTGTAATCCCAGCACTTTGGGAGGCCAAGGTGGGCGGATCACCTGAGGTCAGGAGATTGAGACCAGCCTGGCCAACGTGGTGAAACCCTGTCTCTACTAAAAATACAAAAATTAGCTGGGCATGGTGGTCCATGCCTGTAATGACCCTACCCCCGAATACCGACACCACTATCTACTAAAACAGATGTCTTCAATGATGCACACATGCCCCAATGAGACCCCAACATCTTCCAAGGAAATTCTCCATATTGACATTTAGATATTCCAAAATGTGTCTATAACCGTCTTAACGTGCAGCCCAAAATACTCCAAAAAAAAAAAAAAAAAAAAAGGTAGCCCCCTAAATGATCTCTGTGATTTTCCAGATAATACTTCGGTAAGTTGCATGATTCCTGCACTCCCAAAAGACCCCACAGAAGTCACCATGAAAAGTGCTTATGGCAGTACGGCTCTGGGTTCCACGCTCTCAGGACCAACGAACCAACTCTCCAGCTGCCCACCCTCCCTGTGGACTCAACTTAGGCCTTGCTTCTCACTTCAGTTGACGATAGAACAATATGAGTTTGGATTGTATGGGTCCATTTATAAAAGAATTTTCTTCAATAAACATCTGAAAAATATTTTGAAGACTTGCAACAATTTGAAAAAGCTCACAGATGAATTGTGCACCCTAATTAAGAAAAAGGTATGCCAGAAATGCATAAAATATATGTAGATATTAGTCTATTTTATCACTTAGTACCATAAAACACACACGAATCTATTCTAAGTTAAAATTTACCAAACTTATATAAACACCTCTAGACTGTGTATGGTTCCATCTGCAGTCAAAACAAATGTAAAAAAAAGTAAAGACACAGTATTCAATCATAATTGCATTAATGAACTGTAGTACATACTGAACTTCTATAATAATTTCATAGCCACCTCCCATTGCTATTGTGGTGAGCTCAAGTATCTGCTTAATGTGCCCCGTGATGTTAATCATCTCCATGTGAACTGTTAATCTCTCTAGTAAATTGGAGACCGCAGCAAAAATTGATCTCTGTGGTTCTGGCACATTTTTCGTTGTTTGGTGCAATACGATAAACTCTGAATAACAACACGGGACCCATCTGAAATGCCACTAGTGATGCTGGAAGTGCTCCCAAAAAGTAGAGAAAAGTCATGACATTACAAGAACATGTTGAATTGCTTAATGTGTACCACAGATTGAGGTGTGCAATTCAGTTGCCCGCCATTTCAAGATAAATTAATCTGGTGTAAGGACCATTGTTAAAAGAGAAAATTCATGAAGTCATCACTGCAGCTACACCAGCAGGCACGAAAACAATGTACTTTTTGCTAAATACCTTTTTTATCCTATATTGAAAATGCAGCTTTTATACAGGTGCAAAATCACCATAATGAAGGCATACCTGTAGACTCTAATATGATTTGAGAAAAAGGGAAGTTATTTTATGACAACTTTAGGAAGGTAAAGGATCTAAAGCTGGAGAGTTTGATGCCAGCAAAATATGCACTGATAATTCAAGAAGTTTGGCTTAAAAAATGTCAAGATAACAGAAGCAGCCACTCCAACCAAGAGGCAGTAGATGGGGTCCCAAATGCTATGAAGAAAATCATTAATGAGCCAGGCATGATTGCTCGCCCCTGTAATCCCAGCACTGTGGAAGGCCAAGGTGGGCAGGTCACTGGAGCCCAGGAGTTCCAGACCAGACTGAGCAACATGGCAAAACCCCAAGTCTACTAAAAAATACAAAAAAAACAGCCGGGCATGGTGACACATGCTTGTAGTTTCAGCTACTCGGGAGGCTGAGGTGAGAGGATGCCTTTAGCCCGGGAGGCGGACATTACAGTGAGCCGAGGTCACGTCACTGCACTCCAGCCTGAGCAACCGAGCAAAAAATAAAGAAACTGTGGCATTCCAAAATGATCCATGCACCCTCACAACCACCCATAATCCCACTTCCGAGTGCTTCTGCCAGACCTACGAAATTCCTTTCCAAGAGTTCCACATACCCCTTGCTCTTATAACCACACTTGGGACAGGTGCACACACCATACCATGGCTCATCTGAAGGCACACCCTTGCTTTCTGGAGCCTTCTATGGACTCGCCTCCATTTTCTCCCATGTTTCTACCTCTCCTCCATGCATGCATGAACAAACTAGGCTAAAAGGTACAGGATCTCTGCGCACATGCAACACAGCAGGAAGGTACACAAACTGCAAACTGAAGGACCCTGGGCCTTCAGTATGAAGACCACAAAGTTGGGCCTGCTGAGAAAACTTGCCAGCAAGTGCTGACAATATTAAGTCTAGTTTAAAGGCAGCTGGGCATTGGCTAGATTAAGTTCAGTGAGGATGTCTCAGAAGACAGGCCCTAAATCTTTCTATACACTAAAGACAAAATATCTGAAAAAAGAAATAAAACAGTCCCATTTGCAATAGCATCAAAAGGAATAAAATACTTAGGAATAGATTTAACCAGTGAAGTAAAAGATCTGTACGCTGAAAGCTCTTAAGACACTGATAAAAGATATTGAAGCGGCCAGGAAAGTGGCTCATGCCTGTAATCCCAGTGCTTTGGGAGGCTGAGGTGGGAGGATTGCTTGAGGTCAGTAGTTTGAGACCAGCCTGGGCAACATAGTGAGACTCTTTCTCTACAAAGAAAAGAAATTAGCCAGGTATGGTGGTGCATACCTGTAGTCTTAGCCCTTCAGCCAGGTATGGTGGTGCATACCTGTAGTCTTAGCTACCTGGGAGCCTGAGGTAGGAGGGTTGCCTGAACCCAGGAGTTCAAACTGCAGTGAGGTATGATCGCCCCACTGCATGCCAGCACTCCAGCTTGAGTAACAATGTGAGCCTGGTCTCTAAAAAAAGAGAAAGAAAGAAAGAAATGACTGTAGAGAGCCGAAAGCCAGAGAGTCATGACCAACTCAGCATTCCACTGAAGGCTGTATGATTAAACAGCAAACTGTTTATCATGAATGCAGGATGTGGACAAACTCACATCTGCCCTGCCGCCAGAAGGTACGCTGAGTGCAATTACTCCCTGGCGCCATGCTCCTTGAGGTTATCTACTGGAACATCTGCAGGCTACTGTTCAGAGAATGCAGTCGTGCAAGCCTGCACCGAGTAAAGCAGCTGACTGACAACCACCCACTTCTCCCTATCTCCTTTACTCAATAAATATGAAGGGCTCTAAAAGCTCAGGACTCTTGTTCACTAGAAGCAAGGAGCCCCTGACCCCTTCTTCCAAATATACTCTTTTGTCTTTGTGTTTATTCCTGTGTTCGTCCCCCTTTGTTCAGTCCAACAGGGATTGGGGCTGCAACAAAGGATAAAAAAAAAAAAATTGAAGAACACACAAAGAAATGGAAAGCTATCCCATGTTCATGGATTGTAAGAATATTTCAAAATTATTAAAATGTCCATACTACCAAAAGTGATCTGCAAATTCAGCACAATCTCTATCAAAACTCCAATGCTATTTTTCACAGATAAAAACAAAAAAAAAAACCCTAAAACTTTTATACAACCACAAAAAACTCCAAAGAGCCAAAGCAGTGTTGAAAAACAACATGCTAGAGGCGTCATACTTTCTGATTTCAAACTATATTATAAAGGTACAGCAATCCTAACAGTATAATACTGGCATAAAAACACAGAGAACAATCAAACACAAGAGAGCCCAGAAATAAACATGCACATATACAACTAGCCTTTGACAAGGGCACCAAGAATTTACAATGAGGAAAGGACAATCTCATCAATAAATCCTGTTGGGAAAACTGTATATTCACATTCAAAAGAATATGAAACTGGACCCTTATCTCACACTATATGCAAAGATAAACTCAAAATGGATTAAAGATTTAAATATATGATCTAAAACCGTAAAACCCCAGAAAATAGAAAAAAAGCTCCTTGACATTGATCTTGACAATGATTTTTTTGGATATGACACCAAAAGCCCAGGCAACAAATGGTGGGACTACATCAAACTAAAAAGTGGGACTATGTCCAACTAAAAAGTTTGGCCAGGCGCAGTGGCTCATGCCTGTAATCCCAGCACTTTGGGAGGCCAAGACAGGCAGAGTACTTGAGGTCAGGAGTTCGAGGCCAGCCTGGCCAACATGGTGAAACCCTGTCTCTACTAAAAAATTAGCTGGGAATGGTGGTGCAACCTGTAATACCAGCTACTAGGAGGGCTGAGGCAGGAGAATCATTTGAACTCAGAAGGCACACATTGCAGTGAGCTGAGATTGCGCCACCACACTCTAGCCTGGGCAACAGAGTGAGACTCCATTTTGGGGGTGGGGTGGGGGAGGGACAAAGCTCCTGCACACCAAAGGAAACAATCAACTAAATGAAAAAGCAATTTATAAGATGGAAATATGTATCTGCAAACCATATATTTAATAAGTGGTTAATATCCAAAATATATAAAAACTCCTACAATTCTACAGGAAAAATACCCCAAATAATCTCAATAAAAATGGGCAAAGGACCTGAACATTTTCCAAATAAGACATATAAATGACCAACAGGTATATAATAAGGTGCTCAAGATCACTAATCATCAGAGGAATGCTAATCAAAACCACCATAAGCTATCACCTCATACCTCTTACGAAGGCTATTATTAAATAGGCAAGAGATAACAGGTGTTAGCAATGATATGGAGAAAAATGAGCCCTTGTACACTGTTGCTGGGAGTGTACATCAGTACAGCCATTATGAAAAACACTATGGATGTTCTTCAAAATATTAAAAATAGAACAACAATGCAATCCAGCAATCCCATTTCTGGGTATATATCCAAAGGAAATAAATGAAACCAGTATCTTGAAGAGACATCTAGGCCAGGCATAGTAGTTCATGGCTGTAATCCCAGCACTCTGAGAAGCCGAAGCGACAAGATCACTTGACACCAGTAGTTAGAGACCATGCTGGACAACATAGCAGAGACCATGTATCTGCTGAAAAAACAGACAAAAACAAAAAAACGGCTGGGTGCGGCGGCTCATGCCTGTAATCCTAACACTTTGGGAGGCCAAGACGGGCAGATCACGAGGTCAGGAGTTCGAGACCAGCCTGGCCAACATGGTGAAACCCCGTCTCTACTAAAAACACAAAAAGCTGGCCGTGGTGGCGGGTGCCTGTAATACCAGCTACTCGGGAGGCTGAGGCAGGAGAATCATTTGAACCTAGGAAGTGGAGGTTGTAGTGAGCTGAGATTGCACCATTGCACTCCAGCCTGGACAACAGGGTGAGACTCTGTCTCAAAAAAAAAAAAAAAAAAACCTTACAAAATATCTGTCCCCCATGATCACTACAGTATTATTCATAACAGCCAAGAAATGGAAACAACCCAAGTGCCCATCCATGAATAAATAAATATGTGTGTATATAGACAGATATACAGAGTGTTTGTGTGTACATATATATAATGGAATATTATCCAACCATAAAAAGAAGAAAATCCTGCTATTTGCAACAACATGGATGAACCTGGAAGACATTATGCTAGGTGAAATAAGACAGACACTAAAAGACAATTACTGTATGACCTCACAAGTAGAATCTAAAAAAGTCCAATTCATAGTAACAGGGTAGAACAGTTGTTGCCAAAGGCTACTGGGGGGTGAAAATGGAAAATGTTGGTTAAAGGGTACAAATTTTCTGTTATAAAATGAAGAAGTTCTGAGAAAGCTAACGTACACCATGATGACTATACTATATTGGACACTTTAACAGTTTGGAAAGTTTTTGAAAAATCTAATAAATTATGGGGTAAAAGTTTAAAAAATGATGGCACTTAGTATTTAGAAATGAATGAGATCACCTGATTATTGGATGCCACCATATCTTATTTCTGGAGTTAGCAACTACAGGAAAGAAGCAATTGAATAAAATGTATCTCAAGCTTCCAAAATAACAATGAATTAACTGTAAAGCAACTACAAAGAAAAAAGTAAATTCATTACAAAAAAAAACAAGACTTTCAATGCTTCTGCGAAGACATACCTTGTAGGCCTAGTGTGATGGCTCACATCTGTAATTCCAGTGCGTTGAGAGGCTGAGGTGGAAAGACTGCTTGAGGCCAGGAAGTAGAAGCTGCAATGAGCCAAGATCATGCCACTTGCTCTCCAGCCTAGGCGGCAGAGAGAGACCATGTCCCCCACCAAAAAAAAAACAAAACAGAACAAAGCCAAAAAAACCACCAAAGACATATCTTGTAGTGACAGTCAGTCATTTCTTGCCCCATTTCTCCCCTCCTTTATCCTCTACTCCATCATTGGGAAGAAGAGAGTTACCACAAATAACTGGATCAAGTCACTGCCCTCTGGCTAAATAGGAATTCCAAATATCTTTTGATACAAATAAATACAAAATGCACAAAGCTTATAGAAAAAACTTTGGTGATTTTCATCCTCATGAGTACAACTTAAACATATTTCAAATCAGAGTATAAAGCCACAAATCAATATATTACAACCACCATCCATATCCAACCAACTGTCACGCATCTGGATGGGGTCCTCTCCCGCTTTCTTCACTGTTATGTGTTTCCCTCTCTCATTCTGCGCGTCTTTTTCTCCTTTTCTGTTTTTCACCACTTTCTTTATTCCCTCTTTTATGTCTGTTCTGCCCAATGCTTCCCAACTTACTTCACCTCTCGTAGCTCTTTCTCCCCAATCTTTCCGATTGTCCCCAATCTCCACGTATTTCTGCCTATTTTCCCCCATCTAAGCTCCCTCTCTGCTCTCCTTGTTAAATTCCCTCTTCCGTGTTACATCTCCTTTGTTCCCACTCTCTAGCACCCCCAGTTTCCTAGGCTTCCTCCCTGCTGTGGTTCTCCCTCTACTCTGCTTGTCACCCACTGCCCTCTCTCCCTCTCTTTCAGTCCCAGCACCACGAAGCTCTGTCAGCCGCGGCTCCAACTCTTTCACCTTCTCCCCACTGTCTGTCTGTAGTGCCTCCTCCTTTGCCGCCCCACTCTATTTTGCTGCCCTTCATCTCTCTGAAGGTCCCCCTTTTTTTCTAAATTTCTCTGTGTGCTTTTCTCCCCCTGCTACTTTCTCCATCCGTTCTCTTTCACTCTTGCTCTCTTTGCAAGTCCCTAAATTATCATCCATTTTGCCGTGTATTTATGGGTCTCCCTCATTCTTTTCTCCTGTTTTTCCTTTTGCTCCGTCGTTCCACGTCTTTTCCTCTCCTGATCCCTCTCACCCACACATTCGGGAGGAAAGGGGAGGAATAGGATGCCCACCTCCCGGAAGAGCACATTTTCCAGTGGAGTAAAATTTGGGAAGGAAGAACACTGGGTGTCACAAGACAGACTCAGGTCACCTGTCCCAACGGGGAGTCAAGAAAAGCAGTGGCTGTGAAGGGGAAGCCTGGGGAGCGGAAGGACCCTGCGTGAGGACGACACAAGGTGGCGCGGGGAACGATGTCTCACGACAGGGAGGGTCTGCAGAATCCCAGGACCTGAGAGGAGAAGCGGCTCCTTCAGGAGCCGGACGGTGGGCGCTCCCCTCCAGGGGCAGACGAGGGAGGAGCTCGGGGATCGCGAAGGGCGCTAATCCACATCCCGAATGAGGACTCGACTTGGCGCGGGGCCCAAGCAGAGAGTTTTAAGCAGGAACACGACCTGAATGGGGCTGTCTACATGGTCCTAAGGAAGAAAGGCAGAGAGCAAGGAACAGCCTCAGAGAGATTTTAAACCGAAAGGGAAGCAATTCTCCTACTTACTTGGGACGAAGAGGCTGTCGCGGGTATTTTAAGGTCCGTAGCGATCCCCAGGTCACGGGTATGGAGAACCGAGGACTGCGAAGTGCACGTTTAATCAAGGTAGACGAAGAGAAGCAAACGTTTAATCCAGGTAGACTGAAACACAGGCATAGCGACGTGGCCTTTTCACAGCGCGATCTGCTTCCGGGTGTGCAGGAAACTGGGCGCGGAAAGAAAAACTGGGCGGCCTGGGGGCGGGGCCTAGGCCGGGCGCGACTGGGAAAGGGCTGGGCGGAAAGACGGGCCTGACTTGGGAGTGGCCCGAAAGGGTGGTGGGAGGCCCAGGGAGGTAGGGGGCGTGACTAGGTGGGGCTTGGCTGGACCGAAAACTGGGATGAAGCGGGACCTCCAGGGGTGGGCGGGGCCGAGGGCCTGTTCTCCACTCCGCCTCTCACCCAGCAGGATTTCGTTTTCCAGATTTGGGACTATTTGTGACTATTTCTTGTCCTGTGAAGCAGCGTTGCTCCTTGCCCATTTTAAATTAATGTTTCAGAATTTAAGGTTGAATCTTAAAGTTGTGGTCCACTTATACTGGAAACTAAGACGATTTATTCTTAACAAGTTGAACTGATTTAAGTCACAACCGATTTTTCCGAGCCTGGTGGACTGCATCCAGTCTTACCAGAAAAGCTGAAGCTACTCAGTAGTCAGGGAACTAGAATCTCTGTGGGGACTGGATGTGGAGCAGTGACTGGATCCAGGAACCCAGAAGACATTATGCCAAGCAAAATGTGCTAGACACAGTATAGAAAATGAAATAAGCAGAGGTTCCTCTTCAAAAGGACTTTCCTCCCAGTCTAATTGAGAATAGATAGTAACCTCTCTTACAAGCAAAATTTACTCAAAGACCTGTACTAACATTCTTAAATATCTGCTAGCCATAATAGATAAATCAATATACTCTGTGTTCTTAGCTCCCACATGGTTAGCCTAGATATTTGCCCTGGCATGCCTGAACTGTTCCAAGCAAGCATTAGGTCACAGCCTATTCCTTTTCCTTATTTGGAAGTGTTTTTGCCTCTCTCAGCCTTCCACAAGTTACTTCCTCTCTTCCTTTGTTCTCCTCTGCCTTTGCCTCTTTTGGGAAGTTCTAAGGTGCTAGCCAATCAGGTCAAGCACAGAATTGGGTCCGACTCCAGCCAGTGGAAACCAGACACAGCAGTAGGGTGGATGCGTCACGTTATTATTATTATTATTATTATTATTTTCTTTTTGAGACGGAGTCTCCTTCTCTCACCCAGGCCGGAGTGCAGTGGCGCTATCTCGGCTCACTGCAAGCTCCGCCTCCTGGGTTCACACCATTCTCCTGCCTCGGCCTCCGGAGTAGCTGGGACTAGAGGCGCCTGCCACTGCACCCAGCTAATTTTTTGTATTTTTAGTAGAGACGGGGTTTCACCACGTTAGCCAGGATGATCTCGATCTCCTGACCTCGTGATCGGCCCGCCTCGGCCTCCCAAAGTGCTGGGATTACAGGCGTCAGCCACCGCGCCCGGCCAGACGCGTCAGGTTATAAGTGACCCTTCTCCTTTGTTCGTGTGTACTCTCGTGGCAAGACTGCTAGTGAGCGGCACCCTTTCTGCAGAAAGTAAACTAGCCTTGCTGAGAGATCCTTTGTCTCAGTGTTGATTTTTGCGACACTGAGCACCCGTTCCCAACACACACAAAGAAACATACTTCATGCACTTACTTACATGTACTAAGTACAAACATCAAATTCAGAGTAACAAATTAGAAGGGTGGTTTCCAGGGCTGAGGGTCTTTCCTATGCCTGTCCCACCATTGTATTTTGGAAGCAGATAACTTCTCTGGCTTCACAGATTCACAGCTGGGCAGAAATTTTGCCTCAGGATGAACCACACCTTGTGTCTCACCCATATGTGATTCAGATAATATTTACGTGATATTTGGGCCTTAGAGTTGATACTGAAATGGATTAAGACTTTTCAGATGGGCCAGGCAAGGTAGCTTAGGCCTGTAACCCCAACAATTCAGGAGGCCAAGTCTGGCAGATTACTTGAGCTCAGGAGTTCAAGACCAGCCTGGGCACATAGCAAGAACCCCGTCTCTACAGAAGATATAAAAATTAGCCATGCTTAGTGGCACACTCCTGTAGTCCCAGATACTTGGGCGGCTGAAGTGCCAGGATCACTTAAGGCCAAGGGTTTGAGACCAGCCTGGGCAACATAGTCAGACCCCATCTCTACAAAAAATTAAATTAGCCAGGCATGGTGGCTTGCATGTGTGGTCCCAGCTATTGGGAGGCTGAGGCAGGAGGATCATTTGAGCCCAGGAGGTCGAGACTGTGATAAGTCATGATTACGCCACTGCACTCCAGCCTGAGTGACAGAGAGAGACCCTGTCTCAAAGAAATAAATAAAAGATTTTTGTTCTGATGGGAGTGAAGGGATTTTGCATGTAAGAAGGACATAAAGTTTAGGAGTCCAGAACATAGTGTGTTATGAGCAGAATAATTTCCACAAAAAAAAAAAACCCCTAACTTGAAGTCCTAATACCCAGTACCTCAAAATATAACTGTATTTGGATATATGGCATCTACAGGAGTGATTAAGTTAAAATAAGCTTGTTAAAGTGGGTTCTGATCCAATCTGGCTGATTTCTTTATAAGAAGAAGAGATTCAGCTGGGCAAAGTGGCTTGCCCCCGTAATCTCCACACTTTAGGAGGCCGACATGGGCAGTTCCAGCCCAGCCTGGGCAACATGGTGAGACCCTGTCTCTACTAAAAATACAAAAATTATCTGGCAATGGTGACCCACACCTGTACTCCCAGCTACTGAGGAGGCTGAGGTGGGAGATTTGCTTGAGCCTGGGAGGCAGAGGTTGCAGTGAGCCAAGAT
This sequence comes from Pongo pygmaeus, assembly GCF_028885625.2. NCBI lineage: Eukaryota > Metazoa > Chordata > Mammalia > Primates > Hominidae > Pongo > Pongo pygmaeus. The sequence goes on from NC_072393.2 coordinate 58,268,784, forward strand.
CACACCACTGCACTCCAGCCTAGAAGCCAGAGTGAGACTCTTGTCTCAATAAATAAACAAATACATAAATGAAAGATAACACCAAGGAAGCAGGCAGCTAACTCGCCTTCTTCTGTTAGGTGTTTGATGAAAAATTGAAGCAGAAAGTTTATGAGCTATGTATGTTATCTGCGCAGAAGGGCTATATGTCCTAAGCCATAAAGAAAAACAGACCTACAGCTTATCTGCTTCCTGTATTTTGTTTATATGTCCTGAACCACGAAGAAAGGCAGTTTTTTAAAATTTTGTTTTGTTTTGTTTTTTTGAGACAGAGTCTCGCTCTGTCACCCAGGCTGGAGTGCAGTGGCATGATCTCAGCTCACTGCAACCTTTGCCTCCTGGGTTCAAGCAATTCTCAAGCCTCAGGCTCCAGAGTAGCTGGGACTACAAGCACCCACGACCACGCCCAACTAATTTTTTGTTGTTGTTGTATTTTCATAGAGACAGGGTTTCACCATGTTGCCCAGGGTGGTCTGGAGCTCCTGAGCTCAGGCAATTTGACTGCCTTGGCCTCCCAGAGTGCTAGGATTACAGGCGTGAGCCACCGCACCTGGCCTAGAAAGGCAGATTTATAGCTTATTTGCTTTATCTCTTTGCTTTCCCCTGGTCCTGCCAGGCTGACTCCTTTTCCCTAATTAGGTCTCCACAAACTCTACCATAAAAGCGCATTTTTCTCACCCTCCTATAAAATCCCTGGACTCCTAGTTTTACTACAAATAAACCAGGATTCTATTTCCCAGCATGAAAAGTTTGTCAGAAAAAAACAGAGGTAGCATGGGACCTTCTTTCTTTTCTTCAAAACTAATTCACCTCCTCTTCTTCTCTTTCCTGTCTCTTCCTAGACTGGCCTGCACAGTTCTAGATCCCCAGTGAATCCTTGGGTTGACATACAAGGGAAGAAGAACCTATAGAAAGGGAAATCTCTAGCTCTCAGAGGTGGCTTTTTGGATGTCTGGATGCACTCATAACCATCCTCATGTTACCAGAAAGGGGTCCTGATCCAGAACCTGAAACTGCCATTGCAAATTATAACTGAGAATTATTACAGTGAAAGGGATCTGACCTAACCAACTCCGTCTTGCTTTTAACCTCCAAGCTGCCTTTGTTCACTCCTGGGTGTAGGCCAAACTAGCTTTGGGAGGAATTTGGTTTATCTTTTGAAACAAAGGCATTAATAGCCCTTTCCCAAAACAAATCCCCTTTCTGCTTGGGACTAGACTGCCTTTGTAGGACTAACAAGTTAGTCACAAAATTAGAAACTATAGTTTAGGAGTCATGCAGCTAGAGGCTACAAGATTGTCACCTTTCCCAAATTGCTCCTGGGAATAACATCAGTATTTTAAAACCTAAGATCAGTGTTTGAGATATTTTGCAGACCCTGCACTTGATGGATCACCTGACACCCAGATCAATAAACTGACTCATCTGGTCTTGTGACACCACCCAGGAACTGACTCAGTGCAAAAGGACAGTGTCAACTCTCTATGATCTCATCTCTGAACAACCAATCATCACTCTGGACGCACTGGCCCCTACCCATCAAATTATCCTTAAAAACCCTGATCCCCAAGATTTCAGGGAGACTCATTTGAGTAATAATAAAACTTCAGTCTCCTGTACAGCCAGCTCCACGTGAATTAAACTCTTTCTCTATTACAATTCCCCTGTCTTGATGAATTGGCTCTGTCTAGGCAGCAGGCAAGGAGAACCTATTAGGCAGTTAAACCCAAAAGAAGGGGTTCTTGGATCTTGTGCAAGAAAGAATTAGGGGTGAGTCCAGAGAGTAAAGTGACAGCAACTTTTTTAAGAAAGTAAAGGAATAAGGCAGGGTGCAGTGGCTCACACCTGTAATCCCAGCACTTTGGGAGGCTGAGGTGTGAAAATTGCTTGAACCCAGGAGTTGGAGACAAGCCTGGGCAACATGGCAAAACCCCATCTCTACAAAAAAAAAAAAAATTAGCCAAGGGTGGTGGCATGCACCTGTAGTCCCTGCTACTCGGGAGGCTGAGGTGGGAAGATTGCTCGAGCCTGGGAGGTGGAGGTTGCAGTGACCTGAGATCACACCACTGCACTATTGCTTGGGCAACACAACCACTCTCTCCCAAAAGAAAAAAACATATATAGATAGATAGATAGATTCAGACAGTTTTTATTTCAACACTGAATGTTTACTCTTGAAACTCCTGACATTTAAGTTGATAAAAACTCAATTTTCCCCATGCTAAAAACTTTATACATGTCCTTTCTTCATGCATACATAGAACCCTTCACACAATATAATTGTTGGAAGTGTTTCTGAAATACTGTTTAGACAAATTGTCTATATTTTTACACTTGTACTATAAAAATTAATATCTAACAGACAATAAATATTAAAGTATTTAATAAAAGAATCATTTTTCAAAGGCTAAAACAATTTCTACTTGAGATTATCATAATAAGCATTGTATTCTATGATTTCACAACTATAGCAAAACTTTTTTTTTTTTTTGAGATGAGGTCTCACTCTGTTGCCTAGGCTGCAGTGCAGTGATGCAATCACACCCCACAGCAGCCTCCACCTCCCCAGGCTCAGGCGATCCCCCAACCTCAGTTTTTGTATTTTTAGTAGAGACGGGGTTTCACCATGTTGCCCAAACTAGTCTAAAACTCCTAGGTTCAAGCGATCTGCCCACCCCCACATTCTAAAGTGCTGGCATTACAGGCGTGAACCACCGTGCCTGGCCAAAATGTAATTTTAAAAATAATTTTTAAAATCATTATACAATTTCCTAGAAACGATTTAACCCAATTTAAAGATTTACATTTCTTTCCTTGTGCTTCAGTGAAAAACTAGAGGATTCACAAATCAAGGTGGTATTTTCAGATTTGTGTGGCAAAAGAATATACAGAGAACTGACAGATGTAAAGGATGTATTCTATCAATATGTGGAGGGTCCCTTACATTTTCAGTTCAGTGAAAGAACTGGAATGATACAAGATAATGAACTAAAATTGTATAATGTAAAAGCAAGAGCTCTGTTGCTAATGTGCAACTATATCAGTGGGATTTTTAAAAACCCAACATACTAATTTGGCAGGGTAGGGTGGCTCATGCCTGTAATCCCAACACTTTGTGAGGCCAAGGTGGATGGATCACTTGAAGTAAGGATTTTGAGACCAGCCTGATCAACATGGTGAAACCCCACCTCTACTAAAAATACAAAAATTAGCCAGGCATGGTGGCAGGCGCCTGTAATCCCAGCTGCTTGGGAGAATTGCTTGAACCTGAGAGGCAGGGGTTGTAGTAAGTCAAGATCACACCACTGCACCCCAGCCTGGGCAACAGAGCGAGACCCGGTCTCAAAAAAAGAAAACAAATAACCACAACATGCTAATTACACCTTAAAATATATTACTCTTAGGCTGGGCAACATGGTGAAACCCCATCTCTACAAAAAAATACAAAAATTAGCTGGATTTGGTGGCATGCGCCTGTAGTCCCAGCTACTTGGCAAGCTTAGGTAGGAGAATTACCTGAGCCCAGGAGGTGGAGGTTGCAGTGTGCTGAGACTGTGCCACTGCACTCCAGCCTGGGTGACAAAGCAAGACCCTGTCTCAAAATATTATAATATGTGACAGTGCAGCTTCCATCAGAAATAATCTGTTCCTCTTTTGCTCACACCAAATATTCATCCCCACTTCTAAAAAATATAAAAGAATAAGCCAAAATGTAACTTCAAGTCACAAGCAAGGACCTCATGACAGTCTCATGAGACTTCTTTTCATTGAGAGCCAAATAGAGTCCTCCTCACTCACAACACTTCGTTGTGGAACAGAAAAATGAAACCTGAATAAACCCTCCCATCCAGAGAAGGAAAACAAAGAAGGTACCCCGTAGTTTCTGTTTCACAGCAGATGTGCAATGTTGCTGAGAAGATGAGTCAGGGACTGATTCCACAAGGTCAAGAATGAACAACTGTCCTTTTCATGGCTACAGTTCTCCTGAGAATGTTTCCAGTCCATTGTGATTAGTTGTTCTTGACTTCACCTGATGACATCCCTAATACAGTATCAGAAAGTATGCCTTCCTTGTGCAGTAAGCACCTTTCTCCAGCTACTGCTATTTATTTATTTATTTATTTTTTATTTATTTTATTTATTTATTTTTTTAAAGACAGGCTCTGTTGCCCAGGCTGGAGTGCCGTGGCACTATCTCGGCTCACTGCAACCTCCACCTCCCAGATTCAAGTGATCCTCCTGCCTCAGCCTCCAGAGTACCCACCTACTTCATTCCCACAAAAATTTACCATCCAAAAGATTATTATGTCTATATTTAGTTTTGTTTTTAGAAAATACTATGGACTGGTAGGAGTCTCAAAAGTACAACACTACTAAAAATGCAGAAATTAGCCAGGCATGGCAGTGTGCATCTGTAATCCCAGCTACTCTGGAGGCTGAGGCAGGAGAATCACTTGAGCCCAGGAGATGGAGGTTGCAGTGAGCTAAGATTCAGCTATTGCACTCCAGCCTGAGCCACAGCGAGAGACTCTGTCTCAAAAATAAATAGATAAATATTTTTGGTAGGAAAGCTTAAAGAAAAATAATTCTATATGAGAAAGAATCTTGTATCAGAAATTTTGTCCTGGAATAAAATGGCTGATTGTATAAGAAAGATGGATGTTCAGGAAAAACAAGAAATCCCACACATGTCATGAATGGTCTGTGTAAGTCATAATAAGATTTATGAAAAAAAGTTTTATGTGATCAAATTCACTATAATTAAAGGGAAATTTTAATAGTCTTTCTAGAGATTGGGTTTTGATTTTAAAAAACACCACTTATAAAGAATTGGTTCAAACTACAAAATTTTCTTAAGCGGTGCTTTACTCTAAATAAATTATGAAACATAATTTATTCAATGTAAAGTTCAAGTTTTATGGAATCTCACTGTTTTCAGCTTTCTCTCCCCTTTTAAAAGGCCTGAAATCATAACTTTTCCACCTAATTTTCAGCTCCTGTAACCTTTTCTTCTTTGGGTTCTAACTGTTGTGGCCTGACACTATAAAATGTTTTGTTTTTGAGGTCTAAAGGAAATGTTTCTTTCCAAACATAATATCTCCCATAGGGAACAGCAGTCACACTGTAGAAGGGCTTTTCTTTTGCCTTTGGAAAACTGGCCTACTAAACAGATCTCACACTTTATCAAAGTAATTCCTGTGTCAGTATTACTAAGTTTGGTTTGGTTACAAGGAAATTTAAATTAAAAATTTTTAAATTAAGTTTATTATATCCATATAACTTTCTGTATATTCTTTTAAAGTCCCTGTTCCATTCAGTTAAAGGGCTTTGACTCCTGGGTCTAAAAAGGACACCAAGTCTTGCTAAATCTTAAACAATGACAGCAGTTCAAGCCTCATCTTCATACCCAGTAGAAGTTCCTAATCAAAATAAACTGTATTTGTGAAACACAGGGCAAGAAATTAAAACTATTCAACTCCTCAAGTACCAGTGGTTATAATGAAAGAAGTGGACATGTGAGATTGTCAGGGTCAATTTTTAGAGCTGAAATAAGTTTGGTTTCTCTAGAAATTAACTATCAATTTCAAAGGCAAATTGTTGCAAGACTAGCATACAAGCCCCTGCGTCAGATTAACAAGGTTGTCTTGGAGCATTAGCCCACTTTTTTTTTATTCTTAAGATGGAGTCTCACTGTTGCCCAGGCTGGAGTGCAATAGTACGATCTGGACTCACTGCAACCTCCACCTCATGGGTTCAAGTGATTCTCCTGCCTCAGCCTCCCAAATAGCTGGGGTAACAGACATGTGCCACCATGCCCAGCTAATTTTGTATTTTTAGCAGAGATGGGGATTTACCACGTTGGTCAGGCTGGTCTCAAACTCCTGACCTCAGGTGATTCATCCGCCTCGGCATCCCAAAGTGCTGGGATTACAGGCATGAGCCACCGTGCCCAGCCTAGCCCACTATTTAATAAAGATTATATAGTGTATAAAAAGGCTCATGGAAATTATACTTACAGTCAAGATGATTAAAATTTTATAGTTTGTTTATAAAACATTGAAAAACCAATTTAATTGGCCTTGTGCCATTTTTACTAGGGAATATTGTTTGGGAAATTAAGTCTTCTCTCTCAAAAAATAAAGGTTGCCACCTTTTTTTGAAATCTTTGTGATACCACTTTGGTTAAATGAATCACTTATTTTATAATGACCTGTGATCCTATTTTATGACATCAAGTGTTTTAAACTTTTTATATTTGACAAGCTTTCCAAAGTCACATTTTAACTTGGGTCCTCATTAAACTTTTGTTAATCCCCTGAAATCCAGAAGAGACATATTTGGCTTATTTGGTATAAAAATCATACAGGAAGCATCGTCAAATACAAAATGGTGTTTGGCTTTCTTTGGGCTGTACTTGTATAAATATGAAATTGGCATGTATTCCAAAATTATGGAAACCTCTTATAATTCTGATATGACTTACTATACGTTATTTTATTTTTTGAGATGGAATCTTACTCTGTCACCCAGGCTGGAGTGCAATGGCACCATCTTGGCTCACTGCAACCTCTGCATCCTGGGTTCAAGCAATTCCCCTGCATTAGCCTCTCAAGTACCTGAGACTATAGGTGTGCACCATCACACCTGGTTAACATTTGTATTTTTAGTAGAGATGCGGTTTCACCATGTTGGTCAGGCTGGTCTTGAACTCCTGACCTCAACCCACCTCGGCCTCACAAAGTGCTGCAATTACAGATGTGAGTGACTGTGCCCAGCCACATGTTATTAATAATTATAATTGTTGGCTGGGCATGGTGGCTCAAACCCGTAATCCCAAAACTTTGGGAGGCTGAGGCAGGCGGATCACCTGAGGTCAGGAGTTCAAGACCAGCCTGACCAACATGGAGAAACCCCATCTCTACTAAAAATACAAAATTAGCCGGGTGTAGTAGCACATGCCTGTAGTCCCAGCTACTCAGAAGGCTGAGGCAGGAGAATCGCTTGAACCCCAGAGGAGAGGTTGTGGTGAGCCCAGATTGTGCCACTGCACTCCAGCCTGGGCAACAAGAGCAAAACTCTGTCTCAAAAAATAATTATTATTATTATTATTATTGACTATTATGTAAAACGGTTGTATGTCACAGAAGTAACCAAAATTTCCATTATAGTCAATTGTGGTTTTAATAACAGCTGTCCTGAGACATTTTGTTGCCACAGGCAATTATTGTCTTGTTTGGATCCTCTTCAAATGTTGGTTTATAATCAGCTATAGGACTTTAATAGGTGCTCTGGAATGCAAGTTTCTGATAACTTTGGAAAATGTGACATTAGAATAGAAGAATAGAGGAAAGAACTTTCAAAACTTTCATGGATAACTAAAATGTTCATGAATATCAAACACAACACACATTAACTGCATGGACTGAACTAATAGGAGACTAAAATAATCTTTCTGATTTTTTCTTTTGATCCTTTGTTTTGCAGAGTCAAGGAAACTTTTATTTTGAGCTATTGACAGCAATTTTTTTTTTTTGAGACAGTCACCCAGGCTGGAGTGCAACGGCATGACCTGGGTTCACTGCAGCCCCTGCCTCCCAGCCTCCCAGGTTCAAGTGATTCTCCTGCCTCAGCCTCCCGAGTAGCTGGGATTACAGGCACCCACCATCATGCCCAGCTAATTTTTGTATTTTTGTAGAGACAGGGTTTCACCATGTTGGCCAGGCTGATCTCGAACTCCTGACCTAAGGTGATCTGCCCGCCTTGCCTCCCAAAGCACTGGGATTATAGGCATGAGCCACTGTGCCCAGCCGACAGCATTTAACAATTGAGGAAAGTATACTGCTGTGAACAAAATTTGGAACATATTTGTTTCTCTCTACTTGCTTTCTCCAGAGTTTGGAAACTATTTCTGAGTATTCTTTTTTTTTTTTTTTTTTTTTTTTGAGACGTAGTCTCGCTCTGTCACCCAGGCTGGAGTGCAGTGGGGCGATCTTGGCTCACTGCAAGTTCCGCCTCCCGGGTTCATGCCATTCTCCTGCCTCAGCCTCCTGAGTAGCTGAGACTACAGGTGCCTGCCACCATGCCTGGCTAATTTTTTTGTATTTTTAGTACAGACGAGGTTTCACCGTGTTAGCCAGGATGGTCTCGATCTCCTGACCTCATGATCTGCCCACCTCGGCCTCCCAAACTGCTGGGATTACAGGCTTGAGCCACCGCGCCCGGCCCTGAGTAATCTTAACTTATGGCAATATAGTTATTTGCGTAAGTGCAATGAGTTTGTTTTGGTTTTTTGTTTTTTGGCCAACAGGGAACCGTCAGAGAAACTGGTAATTTTACCAAGGCTTTGACTGGAATGGCATGCTAATCTAACTTCACTTACACAGCCAATGAAACCCTCTTGGGAAAACTGGCCTCATACCTTGTGAATACATTCCCTGTACAAGGTTCCTGACCTGTGGCAAGTAAAGAATGCCACTTTCTGACAAACCCAGGAGCCGCAAGTTATCTTGGGACCTCAAGAGGAGAGGAATTTACCCAACTCATCGATATTTGGTGCTACAAAGCCATGGCTGGGCTCTGCTTTTTAAAAGTCTTATCTGAGATTCCTTCTATGGAACAAAGTTCCACCAAAGCCAATTTTAAAAGCCTGTAAGAAAAATAAGTATACTTGCTGCACTTTATACATATAATCTGGCCAAGTATAATGAAGTAAATCAGTCCTTCCATGATTTAACTTTAGTAAAAATGGGAAACTGGAGAAAAATTATGTTTCAAAAACTATGGTACACCTGTTGTTAGATTCTAGTCTTGACTAATGTTTTTCAATTTTTTTTTTTTTGAGATGGAGTCTCACTCTGTTGCCAGGCTGGAGTGCAGTGGCACGATCTTGGCTCACTGCAACCCCTGCCTCCCGCGTTCAAGCGATTCTCCTACCTCAGCCTCCCGAGTAGCTGGACTACAGGCATGTGCCAACACATCCAGCTAATTTTTGTATTTTTAGTAGAGACGGGGTTTCACCATGTTGGCCAGGATGGTCTTGATCTCTTGACCTCGTGATCTGCCTGCCTCAGCCTCCCAAAGTGCTGGGATTACAGGCGTGAGCCACGGCGCCCGGCTTATGTTTTTCAATTTTTATGATTTTCCACAGTTTGGACTGAATTCTAATTTTTTACAGCTACATGTCTCTGAAATAGTGTTTTCAATTTTTTCTTCTTTCTTTTCTTTTTTCCCCGATATTTTCTAATTTGAAATCACTGAAAACTAAACTGTATTTTCTTGAAGCCCTGATAACCGAAGCTAGACAACTTAAACTTCAGAAGAAAATAACAGCAACCTATTCACATACATAAGCCACTTTCATACCTATCTACTGATGTATGGACTTTAGAGTAATATAGCCTGTATCTATTTTCCAGGATTGTTCTTTGTTTTTCTCCCTTCCTCCTGCTATTTTCTCTTCATAGGACACGACACTTTACAAACTGCTAAAAATGAGCTTTCCGAATAACATGGGACTTGTCCACCTGAAAATAAACTGTCCTAGCCATGAAAGATCAGATGAAACCTGATTTTTTTTTTTTTTTTTTTTTGAGATGGACTCTCGTTCTGTCCCCAGGCTGGAGTGCAGTGACGCAATCTGGGCTCACTGCAACCTCTGCCTTGCAGGTTCAAGCGATTCTCCTGCCTCAGCCTCCTGAGTAGCTGGGACTACAGGCATGTGCCACCACGCCTGGCTAATTTTTGTATTTTTAGTAGAGATGGGGTTTCACCATGTTGGCCAGGATGGTCTCGATCTCTTGACCTCGTGATCCACCCGCCTCGGCCTCCCAAAGTGCTGAGATTACAGGCGTGAGCCACGGCGCCCAGCCTCTCCCAAAGATTTTTAAAGGAGAAAAGGGGAAATGTGAAAGGAAAATAAATCTTGGCACCCAAAACTCACTAAGCCAAAGGGAAAAGTCAAGCTGGGAACTGCTTAGGGCAAACATGCTTCCCATTCTATTCAAATCATCCCTCTGTTCACTGAGATAAATGCGTGTGATTGCTTCCTTTGAAAATGCTTACCAGAAACTCAAAAGAATGCAACCTTTGTCTTTTATCTACCTATGACCTGGAAGCACCCTCCCTGCTTAGACTTATCCTGCCTTTCCAAACCAAACCAATGTGCATCTTACACATTAATTGTTATCTCCTAAAAGTGTATAAAACGAAGCTGCACCCCAACCACCTTGGGTATATGTGGCCAGAACCTCTTGAGGCTATGTGACAGGCAAGCATCCTTACCTTTGGCAAAATAAACTTGAGAAATTGACTGGAACGAAAGAAGTAATCTTCAGAGAAAATAAAAATAACAGGGAAAAACAGGGAGATTACATGATAAAAATGTCAACTTACAAAGATGATTTCAGAACCATCCGTGTGTATGCACTAAAAAACAGCTGCAAAACGTGAAGCAACAAGTGACAGAAGTGAAAGAAATACACAAATTTAGATTGAGCAAAGAGGATTATTAGGGTAGTCAAAGTACTCTGTATGTTACCATAATATGTGAATATGTGCCATTTTACAGTTGTCCAAACCCACACAATGTACAAGTGTGAGCCAACTATAAACTAGGGATGTTGGGTGATAACCTACCACTTTGGTGGAGGATGTTGACAATGGGGAAGGCTATGCATATGTAGGGGAAGGAGCTATAAGAGAAATCTCTGTACCTTCCACTAAATTTTGCTGGGAACCAAAAATTGCTCTACAAAGTAAAGTATATCATAGAAAAAAAATTGAATTAGAAAATAGGTTAGAAACATGAGGAGAAATTTCATTGATGCAGATGCACAAATAGGCAAAAGAAAAGATTTTCCATATTACTGTCCATCAAGTCTCAGAAATTAACAATGTTCTATTTCTTTTTTTTAATTGAAAACTGAACAGCAAATGAATTTTTATGGTTTGTTTTCTCCAACAAACTTAACAATATTAAAATGTGTGAGAAATAATATTCATTGCAACAGGTTATGAGGGTGGAAACAAATAGTGTTACAATTTGCTAGAAGCATAACAGAGCTTACTGACATTTTCAAGGAAAAACAACAAAGAAAGAAGTCATCAAACAAGATGGTATCTTGACAAAGGCACAGAGCTCCACAACTGCTTCATACTCTGCACACAATAAATTCTCTCAGAGAGATGAAAGGAGTGACGCCAAATCGGCTTGCATTTGAGTTGTGGACACTACCACTGGTATTATTCATATAACCAAGGCTCTATATCACCCCTCTGGAGAAAAAAGTGCAACACAAAATCTGTGTAACAAAGGAAAGCAAAAGTAGCAATAAAGGTCCAGAGAAATACACACATGCAAATACAGTACTGCAAACTCAGTAAAAGGAGTTTTGACTGGAGTATGAACTTTCAAGTTGAAGATATATTTCGAAGGGACAGTCACCCAAAGCTTGAGAGCTAGAGCAGAGAGACTTGCTTGCTGTCAGTAACTGAGTAGATGAAATGCGTAATTTTTCACTAGGTGATAATTCCCTTTGGGAAGAAGTGCCTTATCTTTAATTATTCTACTTTTTGTTATATGGTTCATGCTTTTAAACTGCAATTGTCTCAAACTTGCTTGCTAATGAATTGTGTAACACCAGATAATGGCAGGTTGTCAAAAGATAACCCCAGTGGATCATTTAAGCTGCTTTTATGAGAAGCATGGTGCTAAGCTGCCTTACACAGTCTTTTTACAGTAACCATTAAAAAAAAACTGAGTTTATTTGATCACGTATTATCCCTTTTCACATAAGGTCATATTAGAGGAATTCTTGGAAGAGGTTTTCAAACTAGTCCTTTGGGCATTTAAAAAATCATTATATAAATGTACACTTCTTCAATACATAAGAACAAACATTTTTCCTTTACCAAAAAAACTCATTTTTAGGCCAAAATAAATTACAACTTGCTGAAATACCTTTTATGGCTCAGTGCTCATTCCAGCTATATGAAGCTATGTTTTTTGCACATCTTCAGAAATTAGAGATACTGAGAGTTGTTACTTTTTTGGGGGGGGGGGATGGAATTTCACTCTGTCACCCAGGTTAGAGTGCAGTGGCACAATATCGGCTCACTACAACCTCCACCCATAGGGTTCAAACGATTCTCCTGCCTCAGCCTCCCAAGTAGCTGGGATTACAGGCACCCAACACCATGCCCGGCTAATTTTTGTATTTTTAGTAAAGACGTGGTCTCACCATATTGGCCAGGCTGCTCTCAAACTTGACCTCAGGTGATCCACCTACCTTGGCCTCCCAAAGTGCTGGGATTATAGGCGTTAGCCACTGCGCCCGGCCAGAGAGAGAGTGGTTGCTTCTAAAATGACATGATGATATAGCCCTGGCTCAGGGAACAGATCAAGTTCTAAATCTCAGGAATAAAAAACAGATACTCGTTATCCAATCCATATAGTCTTGTATTATATACATATTAACAGTCTATGCAGTGAAAAGTGAAGGACAGAAATTCCATAAAACTTTAAAAACACACAACATAGGCCGGGTGTGGCGGCTCATGCCTGTAATCCCAGCACTTTGGGAGGCCGAGGCGAGCGGATCTTCTGAGGTTGGGAGTTTGAGACCAGCCTGACCAACACGGAGAAACCCTGTCTCTACTAAAAATACAAAATTAGCCGGGTGTGGTGGTGCATGCCTGTAATCCCAGCCACTTGGGAGGCTGAGGCAGGAGAATCGCTTGAACCCAGGAGGCAGAGGTTGTGGTGAGCCGAGATCGCACCATTGCACTCCAGTCTGGGCAACAAGAAGAAAACTCCATCTCAAAAACAACAGCAACAACAACAACAAAAAAAGACAAAATAACACAACATAAAAAGGGAAAGAAAGAAAACATTTAATGTACAAGCTACTCCATTTGGCAACGTGTACTAAGATAAAAACTTATCTACAAACTGAATATAACACAAGAAAAATGTGATTTAAGAAGTGATCTCAGGTCCATGCTCTTCAGTTCTTCCAAATTTGTAGATCAGAGTGGTTGGGTAACATATGCACCAAAAAGAATCCACATGGAAGCAATAAGTACCCCAAACATCAACATGAAACCAACGAAAAGCCAAACTCAAGGACCTGTTCTTCCTAAATAACCACTTTCATAGCTATCACCTCTCACCTGAGCATTGGATATGGCATTTATCATGAAGAAAGCCAATGTGGGAAATACACCACATGTGTGAAAGTCACGGTTCAACTGTTGTGGCCTACGATACACCACAGCTGCGTCATTATCCACCAGCCTGTAAAAAACAATATACCTGTCACAACAGACGCCACAACATTTCTTCTCTCACTCCAGTCAATACATTCACATTCTGGCCAACGAAAATTATCTAGGAAGACTGCAATTTTTTACTTCTTAAGCATAAATTTTTCATTAAATGCTGTATCCCCACTTCCTCAAACACCCACGCGGACTTCAGGCATGTGCACAAGGAAGACTGCTGCTCTGCAGTCTGGCCGGCATCCTCTAGCTCCACCTTAGCCTTGGGAGCCCACAACGTTCTATTTTTATTTGATCCCGTCTGCCTCCAGCAATCACTGAAAAGAAACAGCCTTTACCAAACACTCCAAAATGTCTTTGTGGTGATGCCATTAGGAACTCATAACTGTCCCCAGGAATTGGCAGTGGGAACAAAGGTTTTCAGGAATATTCTCAGCTCACCAAGCTTGTACATTATCCATATTGGTGAATTGACAAATTGAAGTTTTTTGCAAAGCTGCTATCTCAGAATCACAAACTTACATCTCACAACCAGCTGGCCCCCTCCCCCCAACACATTGGTACAGTAATCCCACATTATCTGCAGTTTCACTTTCCATGATTTCAATTAGCAATGGCAACTGTGGTCCAAAAACATTAAATGGAATATTCCCAAAATAAATAACTCAGAAATTTTAAACTGTGCAGTTGTCACTAATGTGATGAAATCTCACATTGTTCCGCCCAGGACATAAATCATCCCTTTATACAGTGTAGCCACACAGAATAAACTACCCATCTCTCAGTCACTTAGTAGTCATCTCAGTTAGCATTGTTAGAGTATTGTGGTGTTTGTGTTCAAGTATCTCCTATTTTACTTAATTATGGCCCCAAAGCACAAAAGTAGTGAGGCTTGCAACTTGGATATCTCAGAGAAGCTGTAAGCTAGACACAATAGCATGTACCTGTAGTCACAGGTAGTCTGGAGGCTGAGGCGGGAGGACCACTTTTTGAGGCTGCAGTGTGCTAAGATCTTACCTGTGAATAACCGCTGCACTCAGCCTGGGTGACATAGCAAAACCCCCTAACAAAAAAAAAAAAAAAAAAGAGAAAGCAAGAAAGCTGTAAAGCACCTCCTTTAAGTTAAAAAGTGAAAGCTTATTGATTTAATAAGAAAAAAATACAGATGAAGATGCTAAGATTTATCATAAATCTTCTGTACAAGTGTGAATAAAAATAATCAGTACTAGCTTTGCTGTCACACCTCAAAACTTGACTGAAACTATATATTTAGAGTTCGGTACTATCCACTTTCAGGTATCCACTAGAGGACACTTGGAAGGCATCTTGTGGGTGAAAGGGGGACTACGGTATAGGCAAAAATCTATGTTGTTTGATTTCGCCATAGAAAACAATTGTCACACATTATTTTAACCAGCAGAGTGTCATGCAGTGTCTGTTAGGAAGTTCTTTACTAAGGTGGGATAAATCTGTGTCAGTGAAAGGAACGTCACTGAGTTAGGAAAACGAGTAATGTTTTATTAATTGAACCATGAGACTTCTGATACATTTTGAATGTAACAGCAGTAAAATATAGAGTAAATGCTTTAATGTGAATCTGGCTTGTGAACATGCTATTCTGATTCTTTTGATTAAATTCTCCTCTCTGATAACTGCTGTCTTCCACTTCCAAGAATAAGACTAAATTTACATTTATCTTTGCTATATA
Source organism: Pongo pygmaeus (assembly GCF_028885625.2). NCBI lineage: Eukaryota > Metazoa > Chordata > Mammalia > Primates > Hominidae > Pongo > Pongo pygmaeus. The sequence goes on from NC_072393.2 coordinate 58,283,809, forward strand.
ACAGCTGTCATTCAATGGAGATGATCATCATTTCCTCTGCATTATTTCTCCCACACAATCCACCCCTAGTAACCTATCACTTGCCTCCCATGAATACCGTTAATAGTCCATCAATGTCCTCACTGGTATTTCAGTCGGTTGTGCAATTATTTCCTACAACCCAAAGTGGCACTCTATGTGTTAATGGACACCTTGAACACAAGCACAACTTACATCATAAACTTACATTATTCTCCCAGTTACTCCATGCTGTGTAACTCACAGAATACTGAATTTTAAAATTCAGTATTTAAAATTCCTTAATCTTCAGGAAGCATGGAAATGAAGGAAACACACTGAATGAAGGAGGCCCTCTCATCTTGTTGATTCATTCCCAAATACCACAATGAAGGATATGTAAGGAAGATGATAGACTTCAAATCTTAGGATAAACGTCACAGTCTAGTAGCTATTTTAAGAAACGCCCCATTGGCCAGGTGTGGTGGCTCATGCCTGTAATCTCAGCAATGTGTGAGGCCAAGGCGGCAAATCACTTGAGGCCAGGAGCTTGAGGTCAGTCTGGCAAACATGGTAAAACCCCATCTCTACAAAAAAATATAAAAATTATCCAGGCATGGTGGCATGACTGTAATCCCAGCTACTTGGGAGGCTGAGGCACAAATTGCTTGAAACCAGGATGTGGAAGTTGCAGTGAGGTGAACTGGTGCCACTGCACTACAGCATGGGGAACAGCAAAAAAAAAAAAAAAAAAGAAACCTCAAATTTAATGTAATATTTTATAAACTGAATGAGCCATTTTCACACATGCACTTGCTCCTTTAAAATACATACTGTCCTGAGTTTTAACAAATGTTGTTTGGTAGTTATTCTGTAGTAATATTCCAGACCAATCTTGGAGAAGCAGATTTGGTTATCTATCCCTAGTATGATTTCAAAGATGTGTAGTCTGTTGAAAAAACTGGTTGAAATTTGTGCCACATTGATTACATTTCCAAGTTTTCTCTCAAGTAGGAATAATTTGGTAAAGCCTGGAGACACACTACTGCTTACAGGTCCTTTCATGTTCAGCATACTTACAGGATTTTTCTCCTTTATACGTTCAATCAAACTGCAAAGGAATGGACACTGGTTTTGTCTCGCTTTAAGTTCTGGATACATGTGCACAATCTGCAAATTTGTTACATAGGAAAACGTGTGGCATGGTGGTTTGCTGCACCTACCAACCCATCACCTAGGTATTAAGGCAAAAATGCATTAGCTATTTTTCCTGATGCTCCACTTCCCTGCCCTTCCCACCCCCATCGGCAGGCCCCAGTGTGTGTTGCTCCCCTCCCTGGGTAGATGTGTTCTCATTGTTCAGCTTCCACTTTTTAAGTGAGAACATGTGGTGTTTGGTTTTCTGTTCCTGTGTTAGTTTCCTGAGGATAATGGCTTCCAGCTCCATCCACATCCCTGCAATGGACATGATCTCATTCCTTTCTATGGCTGCGTAGTATCCCATGGTGTATATGTACCACATTTTCTTTATTCAGTCTATCACTGATAAGCATTTGGGTTGATTCCAGGTCTTTGAACATTTCATTTTTTAAAGCCATTTATTTGTAAGGTTGTCTCTAGTATGAATACTCTGTTTGCATTTTGATGTTCGGGTAAAAACCTTAGCATGCACATTACATTTCTGTGGTTCCTCTCAAAGATGTATATTCTGATGCCTAGTGAGTTCTGATGCCTGGGGAAAGCCTCTGACACATACATTTATATGATTTCCTTTCAGTATAAACTCTCTTATGACAAGTAGTGATTGAACTCTAGTAAAGGTTTTGCCACCCTCATTTCATTTCATACATCTATGCCCTTTTAATTACCTAGATTTACAAGCTCTGGCTTTTGAGTAGAATTCTTGTCACACGTATTACACTTCTGTGATTTTTCTCCAGGATGTATACATCCTGGAATATATATACATATTCTTACACCTAATGAGCAGTGAATACTAGCTTAAAATTTAGGTATATTTACTGCATGTGTAAATGTATTAGGTCATAACTGCATTGCTACAAAAAAAACCTGAGGCTGGCTAATGTATAAAGAAAAGAGTTTAATTGGCTCACACTTCTGAAGGCTTAAATGGAAACATGGTGCTGGCATCTGATCACCCTCTAGGGAAGCCTCAGGAAGGTTAAAATCATGGTGGAAGGCAAAGGGGGTGTAGGTATTTCACATGGTAAGAATGAGAGCAAGCAACAGGGAAGTGCTATGCACTTTTAAACAGCCAGACCTCAAGAGAAGTCACTATTGCCAGGACAGCACCAAGGGGATGATGCTAAATCTTTCTCAATTTGAGAAATCCACTTCCATGATCCAATCACCTCCCAATGGGCCCCACCTCCAATACTGGAGATTACAATTCCATAGGGATTTCAAGAGAAGGGGTAAATATACAAGGTATATCAGTAAGTATGAAGTATTCGGTGATTCCAGAAACTAGGACAACGTCTAAGGCCTTGTCACATTGAGTTTAGTTGTAAGGTTCTCTCCAGTATGTCTTATTCGATGTTTAGTGAGGCCTGAGCGACAAATAAAAGATTTCCCACACTCATTACATTTATAAGGTTTTTTGCCAGAATGAATTCTTTGGTGTTTGTTGAGGGAAAACAACCGCCCAAAGGCTTTGCCACATTCAATACATTTGTATCTTTTCTCTCCAGTGTGGATTCTCTGGTGACTTACAAGATGTGAACTATGCCTGAATACCTTGCCACATTCATCACATTTATATGGTTTCTTTCCTGCATGAATTATCTGATGTGCAGTGAGGTTTGAGCTCCGTTTAAAGGTTTTGCCACACTCATTACATTTGTAAGGTCTGTCTCCAGTATGAACAGTCTGATGAAGTCTAAGATGGACACGCTGACTAAAGGAATTCCCACACTGATTGCATTTGTAAGGTTTCTCTCCGGTATGAATTCTCTGATGTCTATTGAGTGTGGAGCCCTGATTAAAGGCTTTGCCACATTCATTACATTTGTATGGTTTCTCTCCAGTATGAACTCTTCGATGCCCTACAAGATGTGAATACTGACTGTAGACCTTGCCGCATTCATTGCATTTGTAAGGTTTCTCTCCACTATGAATTCTCCGATGCACTGTAAGACGTGAACATTGACTGAAGACCTTGCCACATTCTTTGCATTTGTAAGGCTTCTCTCCAGTATGAATTCTCCGATGCCTTGCAAAAGCTGAACGGTCACTGAAGACCTTGCCACATTCTTTGCATTTGTAAGGTTTTTCTCCAGTATGAATTCTCCGATGCACTGCAAGACGTGAATGTTGACTGAAGACCTTGCCACATTCATTGCATTTGTAAGGTTTCTCTCCAGTATGAATTCTCTGATGAGCTGCAAGTCGTGAATGTATGCTGAAAACTTTGCCACATTCATTGCATTTATAAGCTTTCTCGCCGGTATGAATTCTCCAATGCACTGCAAGACGTGAATGCTTACTGTAGACCTTGCCACATTTATTGCATTTGTAAGTTTTCTGTCCAGTATGAATTCTCTGATGCACTGCAAGACTTGAACGTTTACTGAAGACCTTGCCACATTCATTGCATTTGCAAGGTTTCTCTACAGTGTGAATTCGTCGATGCACTGCAAGACTTGAACGTTTACTGAAGACTTTGCCACATTCATTGCATTTGTATTGTTTCTCTCCACTGTGGATTCTCCGGTGACATACAAGATTTGATCTATGTCTGAATGCCTTGCCACATACATCACATTTATATGGTTTCTTTCCTGCATGGATTACCTGATGTACAGTGAGGTTTGAGCTCCGTTTAAAGGTTTTGCCACACTCGTTACATTTGAAGGGTCTCTCTCCAGTATGAACTGTCTGATGAAGTCTAAGATGGACACGCTGACTAAAGGATTTCCCACACAGATTACACTTGTAAGGTTTTTCACCGGTATGAATTCTCTGATGAACTGCAAGGTGGGAACTTTTACTAAAGGACTTGCCACATTCATTACATATGTAGGGTTTCTGTCCAGTGTGACTCCTTTGGTGTCTTACAAAATATGAATTTTTTCTGAAGATCTTGCCACATACATCACATTGATACGATTTTCCTCTTGTATGGACTACCTTATGTACAGTTAGTAGTGAGGCCCGATGAAAGGCTTTGCCACACTCATTGCATTTGTAAGGTTTCTCTGTAGTATGTATCCTCTGATGATTAATAAGGCTGGAAGACGCTTTAAAGGCTTTGCCACACTCATTACATACATAAGGTTTTGCCCTAATGTGTGGAGAAACTAAACAATCGTTATTACCTGTCTTTTCCGTTTCATTACATTCATAAAGTCTCCCTTCAGTTTGAACTTTCTGCAGTTCAGCCAGACATGACTGAAAGCTTGATGTAAGCTGGTTTTCAATATGATTGTTTTCTACATCCCCTTGACTATGTTGATCACTTTTACCAGTTAGATTGTTTTCATGGGGCACTGGCACTTCTTTATCATTTGTTTCACCATCTTTCCATTGAAATTCAAGGTCATATAGATGTTTCTGTATTTCCCTGAAGTATAAATTTTCAGTATCATAGCTTTGAGGTCTCTCCAGTGCCACTGTTTGGAACCTTTCTCCTGTATTACTGTTCTCTGTTGGTGGTAATTCCTTGATCACACATTTAGGAGAGATACCTGCAAAATATAATGAACATGAGTTTTTTTTAAACTACTACTATTGATAAACAAATATTTTATATTGGAAACATACTACACTAAACATAATCTTTATACTAGACAGGTGTGAAAGTTCTCCACCATGATCTTTTATTTTTAGAAATACAAAATGAATAGAAGTCTATAGTAAAGAAAGGGTGACTACATGTAATTCCAATTAATTTTAGGAAAGCCTAGTTTCAAACATCCTATGACCAAAAGACTTATGTTGTGCAAACATATATTGGCACTAAAACAAGTATTTTGCAACCAATGACACCAAATTACAAACCGATTGGCAGAAAACGTGGCTCTCTCATAAGAGAATAAAAGTTATATATATTTATTTCATATTTACTGTGTACAAACAAATGCCAAACTACAGCAAGATATAGTGTAATGGTAAATATTCACAAGATCAACTAATTAAAATAATCATCATATAAATTAATAAATAAAACACTCTAATAACCCATGATAAAACCAGCAGGTAAGTAAAATACAATATACAATATACTTAGAATTCCATACTATAAATTTGTATATTGCATATACAAGTTTGCATCATATGCAAATATACAAATTTATAGTATGGAATTCTAAACAATTCTCCCTTTATAATAAGCAAGAACATATATTCTAGAGACAACATATGATAACTAGAAAATATGTTGAGATCACTGACTTTTAAACATAAAAGAAAGATAAATGTGTCTATGGCCATACCACCTGGAACACAGCTGATCTCAGAAGCTAAACAGTGTCAGACCTGGTTACTACTTGGATGAGAGAAAGGTAAATATACAACATAATATAGAATAAAAAGTGGGGAAGGAAAAATACTGACTATGATTTCATGCCTACAACTATGTAACAATCAATAGAGCAACTCCCTATCTGTTGTGGTTTTTCTTGAGATGGAGTGTCACTCTGTCACCTAGGCTGGAATGAAGTGGCATAATCTTGCCTCACTGCAACCTCCACTTCTAAGACTCAAGTGATCCTCCCACCTCAGCCTCTCAAATGGCTGAGACCAAAGATGTTCACCACCACACCCACCTAATTTTTTTGTAGTTTTGGTAGAGACAGAGTTTTCCTATGTTGCTCAGGCTGATCTCGAACTCCTGAGGTCAGGCAACCTGCCTGCTGCAGCCTCCCAAAGTGCCGGGATTACATACAGGCATGAGTCACCACACCTGGTCCTATTCATTGCCTCTAATTATCTAGTTAACTGGCCACAAAATATATATCATAAAGAGATTTCTACTTGAAAAGCATATGAACTAAGATAAAAGACAACAAACACTGTTTGGTAGAAACTACAAAATGAAAACTTACAGATACAATGAAGGCTGCTTTGATATAAAGACTTATGTCTGCCAAAATTCTTATGTTGAGGACCCAATCCTCAATGTGATAGTATTTGGAGGTGTGCTCTTTGGGAGGCAATTAGCTCCTCTGCCATGTGAGGACACAGAAAGAGAAAGCCATAGTAAACCGGAAAAAGGGCCCATGCCATGCCAAGAACCAAAATGGTTGGTTCTGATATGTTAGACTTCTCACCACCCAGATCTGTGAAAAGGGAATTTCTGTTGTTTCAACACCCAATCTACAATATCTACTATAGGTAGCCATGCTGACTAGGGTAAAGCCAATATGCTATCTCATTATAAACATAAAACAATGTTGATATGCTTTATTTAACAAAGAAATCTGTGAGTCTTTACTAAAAAACACAATATTCTAGACTAGCTAACAGCACTAACTTGTTTAAAAAGTCTTGAGGTAAATTATCACTATTTAACACACAAGCACAGTAAGTACGCCCACAGGGTTTATGTATCTACATCCAATTTACAAAGAAAGTAAGATATGCACCTACATTTGCAGGATCAAACACTATGTTTTTTTCAAAAACTGCCCAAGCAGGTACTGTAGATAACAGGTCACCCCAAATACTAAGAGTGTAGAAAGAAATACTTCAAGAGCCATGCTGTGTTGCCAAAAGCATTATTCAGCCATCCCCATGAATAACAGTATCTGAGTCATCATTCCCTGCACATAATGATTTAGGCAGTGTTCTCAGAAAGTGATCAGGCCGAGGCAGGTGGATCACAAGGTCAGGAGTTCAAGACCAGCCTGGCCAAGATGGTGAAACCCCATCTCTACTAAAAATACAAAAATTAGCTGGGTGTGGTGGCAGGTGCCTGTAATCCCAGCTACTTGGGAGGCTGAGGCAGGGAACTGCTTGAACCTGGGAGGTGGCGGTTACAGTGAGCCGAGATCACACCACTGCACTCCAGCCTGGGCGACAAAGCAAGACTCCATACGAAAAAAAAAAAAAAAGGAAGTGATCAAGTGAATGAGTAGGGTCATCCCTTACGGAGTGAGAGTAGTGTGGGAGATGAAGGAGTTATGCAATAATGGGAGTGTAAAACTAATATGCTAGTAAGTAGCCAGGTATTCCCTCTGGAACAAAGTACTATTTTAGGAAAGGCCAGGGAAGAGAAAAGGCAAGAGGAAAGGGCAAGGAGTAATGTGCATGGGGCAGCAGGGTTTGTGCTTGCAGAGCTGTGGGTATATAATTTCACAAGGAACAGTTAAAATCCTGACTTTGGACGAAAAAAGAAACTAATTTAGAAGTAGCATTATACTGGCCAATACTTAAATATGGGAATTATATTATGGGCACAGGACAAGGGAAGATAGTTAAAAAGTAGGCAGTGTGAGGATACGGGAAGGAAGCAGACTTATGTCTTTATAATAAATGCTATGAAATTTATCAAATTGAATGTCCCATGAGTTACATTTCCAGGCATATGCTCAACAACCCTACATATCAGGAGATACGCGAAAAAATGTTCCTACAATATAATCCTGAAGAAAAAAATTGATAACAGCCATGAAGAGGAGATGGATGAATTTATTTTGTACACACACAAAAAGACAACATAAAACCTTATTGATAGTACAACAACGTTAAGGAGACTTGGGGTGCAGAAGAAGAAACCCTAGCAAAATAGGCAAATATTAGTCTGAAAAAACTAAGAAAGCAGGCAACTGTTGTCAAGGTTTAAATACATGTTCATGGAGACACAGTATATATGGAAGTAATCTGGGATATCAAAAACATAACATGGGAGCAGACCTGTAAAGGAGTCATTTTTCTATGTGACTGAAGTCAAACTGTTACCAGTTTAAAACAGGATGTTATAAATCTAAAGTGTTTTCTGTAATTGCAATGGTAACCACAAAGAATGTATAGAAGACACACACAATGGAAATAAACGTATGTCAAGACAAAAGAATCAACTAAATAAACACGAAGGCAGTAACGGATATGAAGAACAAAAAAATCTAAGAGATACAGGAAACATTCAGCAAAACGGCAAGAGTGAGTCCTTCTCTATCAGTAATTACATTAAGTGTAAGTGGCTTAAACTCCACAATCAGAAGATAAAGACTGGCTGAATGAATTTTAAAAACAGGCTCCAACTACATGCTATCCACAAAAGATTCATTTTTATCTGAAGGACACACACAGGCTGAATTGAAAGGGTGAAAAAAGATATCCCTTAGAAGTGGTAACAGAAACACATCAGAGGTGGCTAAACTGGTGTCAGTCAAAATAGACTTTATGTCAAAACTGGTACAAGAGACAAAGAAGGGCATTATGTAATAATTAAAGGGTTAATTCACTAGGAAGATATACTAATTACAGTTATACATGCACCTAATATTAGAGATCCTTAATATATGAAGCAAAAGAAACATAACTAAAGGGAGAAAAGTTCCACAGTAATAATAAAATACTTCAATGGACCACTTTTATAAATAGGACAGACAAAAAAAAAGTAAGTAAATAGGCAACCTAAACTATATGTTAAATTGGACCTAACCTACATATGCACAACACATCACCCAAAAACAGCACAAAAGAATTTTTTCAGAACTTCACTCAGAACATTCTTCAAAAGAAATATTTAAAAGTAAAACTTTTTAACACTTTTTTGTTGAGGCTGAGTCTTGCTCTGTTACCCAAGCTAGAAGGCAGTGGCGTGATCTTGGTTCACTGCAACCTCCGCCTCCCAGGTTCAAGCGATTCTCCTGACTCAGCTTCCCGAGTAGCTGGGACTACAGGCGTGTGCCACCACACCCAACTAATTTTTGTATTTTTAGTAGAGATGCGGTTTCGCTATGCTGGCCAGGCTGGTCTCAAACTCCTGACCTCGTTTAACACATTTTAAAGACTGAAATCATAAAGCGTAACTTATCCCTTCATAATAAAATAAAACTACAGATCAACAGCAAAAAAAAAATTGGAATATCAACAAATACGTGGAAACAACATATTCCTAAACAGCCAATATGTCAAATTGGAAATCTCAAGGGAAATGATAAAATATCTCAAAACAAAGGAAAATGAAAATAGAACATACCAAAACTTATGTATGCAGAGAAAACAGTGCTAAGATAGAAAATTGTTAGATACAAATGCTTCTGTTAAAATAGAAGATCTCCAATGGAACATAATAGGGAACCCAGAAATACAGCCACATACCTACAACCAACTGATCTTTGACAAAGACAACAAAAACAATTGAGATAAGACATTCTATTCAATAAAGGGTGCTGGAAAAACTGGCTAGCCATATATAGAAGAATGAAACTGGACCCCTATCTCTCATCATATACAAAAATTAATTCAAGATGAATATAGACTTAAATGTAAGACCTCAGGCTACAAAAATCCTGGAAGAAAACTTAGGAAAAACACTTCTGGATAAAATATAATTTTTTAAAAAAAATGTATTCCTCATTCCCTAAGCATGACGGGAAAAAATATATAGGTTTTATAAACATTAGTTGAGAAGTCCTTGAAGTGCAAGAAATGGGCTACATGTATAATAAAGTAAGATTTGAAAATAATAATTCAGTATAACATGATGGACTTGAAAGTAGACAGGAGAATAATTATTATAATATAGCACTTGTTCCAAAAAAAAAAAAGTGTGATTTAAAGAAAATCCAGCAAGTTATATTTAGGAAACTGAAACTTACTACAGAAAAGCAATGTGTCTTATATAACAAGTATGATCAGGCCAGGCGCAGTGGCTCATGTCTGTAATCCCAGCACTTTGGGAGGCCAGGACGGGCGGATCACCTGAGGTCGGGAGTTCAAGATCAGCCTGACCAATATGGAGAAACCCCACCTCTACTAAAAATACAAAATTAGCCAGGCGTGGCGGCACATGCCTGTAATCCCAGCTACTCAGGAGGCTGAGGCAGGAGAAGCGCTTGAACCTGGGAGATGGAGGTTGCAGTGAGGCGAGATCGCGCCATTATTTTCCAGCCTGGGCAACAAGAGTGAAAATCTGTCTCAAAAAACAGAACAAAACAAAACAAAACAAAAAAACAAAGTATGACCAATCTCTTTCATGGTATTTCTACAAATAAGATAGTAACTATATTAAAAAAATATATTCAAGGTATTAAAAAATTTCCAATGAAAAGAACTGTAATCAATTTCATTAATAATTTTTTTTTTTTTTTTGAGATGGAGTCTCGCTCTGTCGCCCAGGCTGGAGTGCAGTGGCGCAATCTCTACTCACTGCAAGCTCCCGCCTCTGGGATTCACGCCTTTCTCCTGCCTCAGCCTCCTGAGTAGCTGGGACTACATGAGCCCACCACCACACCCTGTTAATTTTTTGTATTTTTAGTAGAGACGGGTTTCACCGTGTTAGCCAGGATGGTCTTGATCTCCTGACCTCGTGATCCACCCGCCTCAGCCTCCCAAAGTGCTGGGATTATAGGTGTGAGCCACCATGCCCGGTCTCATTAACAAATTTAATACTAGGAATTAAGTCAGGAGAAATCGGAGTAAAAGGAATAACTGAAACTGTCTTATTACAACATTATGGAGTTTGTGTAAGTTTTAGAGAAACTGCTGCTGAGCTATACCATCTGTACTAAAGAAAGAAATCTTGTAAAATATATAAAATGATATACATTCCCCAATACAACACTACCTCAAAAAGAAACATAAAACAAAGAAAACTGAGTATCCTCAAAAATATGGAACTGATTATTAAATAAATAAAAACAAAGTTCACCTATAATACATGAAAATGCACCAGATTAAAGTAGCGGTGACTTAAAACAAATTATGTGGACTTAAAAAAATATAAGCTTTGGCCGGGTGTAGTGGCTCACACCTGTAATCCCAGCACTTTGGAAGGCTGAGGTGGGTGGATCACAGGGTCAGGGATAGGCCAAGCGTACTGGCTCAAGCCTATAATATCAGCACTCTGGGATGCCAAGACCAGAGAATTCCTTGAGCCCATGAGTTCAAGAGCAGCCTGAGTGACACAGTAAAAACCCTGTCTCTACGTGGGCATGGTGGCACGCACCCATAATTACAGCTACTTGGGAGGCTAAGGTGGGAGGATTGCTTGAGCCCAGGAGACAGAGATTGCAGTGAGCTGTGATAACACCACTGCACTCCGGCCTGGGGAACAGAGCAAGAACCTGTTTTAAACAAACAAAAAAGCACATGGACAGAAAACAGGGAATTGGATATTTTAACTCTGCCATAAGGTTCTCTGCGAACTTCAGCTCTGGAACCACCACTGATGTACAAAGAAGGCAGCAGAATATATATATATAAAGGAGACAGTGAAAGGCCAGATGCAGCATTATGAAGCTTTTTATTTTTGAACCAACAAGGCTTCAGTCTCAAATAACGGAGGGGCTCCCAAGAAAGACAACAGAGAAAATACAAAAATGCACAAGGGCAAATCTGAACTTCTAGAAGGAAATTATACTCACCTAGGAAGACCAGGTTCCTATAGTTCTCCAACATCACATCCTTGTACAAAGCCTTCTGCACAGGCTCCAGGCATTTCCACTCCTCCTGAGAGAATTCTATGGCTACATCCTTGAATGTCAAATGCCCCTGAAATGAAAACACATTTCAACAAGAAGCAATATGAGAGCTCTTTTGTTTACATAAAATGAGGAGAGAACTATCACATCATTTTGAAGTGTGTGTTTTTGACATATCTATAAAAGGCATCTGTGAGAAAGTTATTGGTCCCTAATTTTAGTTTGTTATAAAATACAATAGGAGACTATTATATTCTCTACATCAGTGTATAGTTCTCTTTTTGTAGACAATACAAGAAATACACAAATAAGAAAAACACATGGTTATCCCTTAAAAAGTGTTAGAGATTATGTTCCATACATCAACTGTGTCTAGGTGAGCTAGTATATGAGTGGTGTTTTCAGAGATGACAACGTCTATAGCAGCTTTAAAGGTCAGAAACTAAAAACTGTGATGACCAGAGCAACAGCAATGACTAAAGTTTTGAAACACTCCCCATGCGCTGGGCATTATTCCAAATGCTTTACATGTTCTAATTCAAATAACAACATAATAGCCTATGAGAGAGAGACTTGTTCCATGTTACTGTGTCACAGACGCGCTAACAAACTTGCCTAGGTCAACAACCTGAAAATGGCAGAGCAAGCATCTGAACCCAGATGTCTGAAAATTAGAGTTGAACCAAAACAATCAAACAGTTACATTATGGTTACAGAATATCCTAGTCTCTCTGTGCTGCTATAACTAAATAAGACAGACTGGGTAATTTATGAACAATAGAAATATATTTCTCATAATTCTGCAGGCTGGGAAATCCAAGATCAAGGTGCCAGCAGGACTGATGTCTGCTAAGGGATGATCCCTGCTTTCAAGATGGTGTCTTGTTGCATTTTCTGGAGGAGAGGAAGGGACACATGGCAGAGGGACAGAAGTGTCCCCACATGGCAGAAGGGACAGAAGGGCCAAAAAGCAGTGAACTTCGTAGGATAAGCGTTTTGATATCTCATTGACCAGAACATCATATCCCATTGGTAAGGGCAGACCCCTCATGATCCAATCACCTACTAAAACCCAAACCTCATAATACTTGGAGATTGGGCATTGGAGATTAAGTTTCAAATGAATTGTGGAGAGAAAAACACTCAGACCACAGTATTCCATCCTGCCCCACCAAAATTCATGTACTCCTCACATGCAAAATGCATTCCATCCCAATGGCCCCCCAAAGTCTTAACTTTTCTACTACCCATTCAAAAGTCTATAGTCTACAGCTGCATCTAACTATAATCTAAATCAGCTATGGGTGAGACTCAAAAATGTGTTTCATCCTGAGGCAAACTGCTCTCCAGCTGTGAACCTGTGAAATCAAACGACTTAAGTGCTTCCAACATCCAATAGTGGTGTAGACACAGGTTAAATATTTCAACTCCAAAATGCAGAAACAGGAAAGAAGAGGTAGCCACTCCCATGTTAAGTCTGAAACTCAAATAGGGCACACATATTAAATCTTAAGGCTTGACAATAATCTTCTTTGACTCTATGTCCCACCTTCTAGACATCTTGGAGTAGGAGTTAGGTCCCCAGTGTCCTGGGGATCCCTGCACCATTAGTTTGGTTGGGATCACCCATATGGAAGTTCTCACAGGCTGTGGTTTCCCGAGCTGGGATCACATACTGGTGACTCTACAGTTCTGGGGTCTCAGGGGTGGTCCTGCTTCCAGGGCTCCCCTTGACATTGCCCTAATAAGGAGTCTCTAAGGTGTCCCTGCCTCCATGACTAGGCTGAGAATTGCCCTAGTGGTAACTTCCTGTGGTAGCACTGAAAGGAACAGGATGAAAGGTTAGGGGCCACTGAGCAAAAAGATGACTGACATAAACCAGTGTCTGCAGTAACACAGAAAGACACAAGGGTGAAGATCTAGTACCACAGATATCTGCAGTACCAGAGTCTATCTACAATAGTACAGAAAATAAGGGAGCTTCTGAGCAGAAAGCAGCAAACCTCTTCAATAGGGAGATGACAAGCAAAGGCCCAGAGAAAAAGCATGGGAAGTCTCCAGAATCTAGGGTAGTTGATTGGAATGTCCTCCCTGAACAAAGCAGCCACCAAATCTGGGGAGGCAGCTGATTTTTCAAATGCTAAAGTCACAAAAGAAGACAATAAAACATACGAAGAAACAGGGAAATACGGTCTATAAAAAGAAACCAATTGAATCTCTACAAACCTACATGAAAGAAATGGCAATTTACATGTTGGCTTTGAAGAATTAAAGAGAAATGTGGGCCGGGCATGATGGCTCACAACTGTAATCCCAGGACTTTCAGAGCGCCAGGCAGGAGGATCACTTCAGAGCAGGAATTTGAGACCAGCCTGGCCAACATTATGAAACCCCATCTCTACTAAAAATACAAAAATTAGCCAGGCATGGTGGCACATGCCTGTAATCCGAGGCTGAGGCATGAGAATCGCTTGAACAGGAGGCGGAGGTTGCAGTGAGCTGAGATCGCACAACTGCACTCCAGCCTGGGCAATAGAGTGTGACTCTGTCTCCAAAAATAAAGAAAATGCGATCACCTGAGGTCAGGAGTTCAAGACCAGCCTGGCCAACATGGTGAAACTCCATCTCTACTAAAAATACAAAAATTAGCCAGGTGTGGTGGCATGTGCCTGCAGTCCCAGCTACTCAGGGAGACTGAGGCAGGAGAATTGCTTGAACCCGGGAGGCAGAGGTTGCAGTGAGTCGAGATCATGCCACTGCACTCCAGCCTGGGTGACAGAGCGAGACTCCATCTCAAAAAATAAATAATAAATAATTAAATAAAATAAAGAAAATGAAGAGAGTCTAACAGGCTTATGAAAAACCATCAAGCACCAAGAACATATGCATTCTGGGAGTCCAAAAAATAATATGAATATATCTAACATTACTGAACTTTACATAAGCAAACAAGCTTTAATGAAAAAGACATAATAAAGATATTATCAAAGATTGACAAACTCGATTCTTATTGGAAGACATGGTGACGTAAAGACCTGCAACTGAAAAAATTCAGAGCCATTCAAACACAAACAAAATAGGTGGGATTTCTTTTTTTTTTTTTTTTTAAGATAGAGTCTCACTGTCGCCCAGGCAGGAGTGCAGTGGAGCAATCTCAGCTCACTGCAACCTCCACCTCCCAGGTTCAAGTGATTCTCCTGCCTCGGCCTCCCAAGTAGCTGAGATTAAAGACATGCACCACCATGTACAGCTAATATTTGTATTTCAGTAGAGACGGGGTTTCACCATGTTAGCCAGGCTGGTCTTGAACTCCTGACCTCAGGTGATCCACCCACCTTGGCCTCCCAAAGTGCCTGGATTACAGGCGTGAGCCACCACACCCGGCCAATATGTGGAATTTAAATAATATGTGACTGTGTTGTGTAAAAGGAGAACCATAATAATTTTGGAAAGAAAATGGAGGGGTTTGCCAATCTACTTGTGAACCTATTATGTTATTTATAATCTAAAACTTTATAATCAAATATAATCTACAACAAGATATACAGAAAAATTCAAATTAAAGATTCAAGCAAACAAAATGTAAGCAACAAAACATTAGATCTTAAAAAAAACAGTATTTTATAATCACACAGTGAGCCAGGCCTTCCAAAGAAAGATCAGTTATTTATTTTTGCTTTTGTGGTATAGCGTCCTAACAAAAGCAACCACTCTTTAAACTGTCCAACTTGAAGGAACCCTCAAACACCTGTGGTGAAGAGAGCATTGTGGTAGCCATGGTGAAAAATTATAAAAGATCCGTATGTCTTCATTTAGAGATTGTTCCAAAGAGGATGCAAAACAAGCTATTAGTGCTTATTAACATAAAAAGATGTACCTTTGAAAAACTGGCACAATGAAATTTCACAACAGAACATGTACTGAAGAATTGTTTTCTAAAATCTCATAATGACATGTAAATGCATCTTGACACGTCTCACTGACTCTTGCCACAGAACTTACAACTGTAGCTCCCCAGGGAAACATGAGGGATGATGGAGAAAGTGACAGGGAAAAGAAATCCGGGTTCCTCCAGTTTGGGTAATTGAAAGAGTGATTGCCTCTTTAGGATGGTGCATTTCCTATTTTCCTGGATATGGCAAGATTCTCCACTACCCTAAGGTGCAATGGTTTCCTCATACACCAACGACACATGAGATTTCCCACCCAATTAAAAAAACAGAAAAAAAAACCCTTACTACTATGTTCTGTTTACATTTTGAGGCTATGGGGAAAATGAAAACCCTTTGTATTTCCATTTTCCCATTCCTTGGACTGTGAGGAGGTTTCATTATTTTGTGGAAATCAAACCAAAATAATTTTCATTCTTACTGCATTCTAGGAGCCATTTCATATTCTGTAGTTAAATTTTTAAAATATATATGCCTTGATGTCCTTCTCTTAGGTTATAAATTTCTTTCTGTATAAAACTAAAGCTGGGCACAGTGGCTCATGCCTGTAATCCCAGCACTTTGGGAGGCCAAGGCGGGCGGATCACCTGAGGCCGGAAGTTTGAGACCAGCCTGACCAACATGGAGAAACTCTGTCTCTACTAAAAATACAAAGTTAGCCAGGCATGGTGGCGCATGACTGTAGTCCCAGCTACTCAAGAGGCTTAGGCAGGAGAATCGCTTGAACCCGGGAGGCGGAGGATGCAGTGAGCCAAGATTGCGCCATTGCACTACTCCAGCCTGGGCAACAAGATGAAACTCCATCTCAAAAAAAAAAAAAAAAAAAAAGCTAAAATGTTTCCTTGATGCCCATTTTTGTTTGCTGATAAATTACATTGTGTATATTTAAGGTATACAACATGGTATCATGGTATAGTAAAAAAAAAAAAAGTCATTGGAGTTTAACAAATTAACACACCCATCATCTCACAGTTACTTTTTTTTTTTTTCCCTCTGTTTTGGCCAGAACAGCTAAAATCTCATTTAGCGTGAATTTCATATATAATAAAACATTATTTTCAGGCTGAGTACGGTGGCTCACACTGTAATCCCAGCACTTTGGGAGGCTGAGGCAGGCAGATCATCTGAGATCAGGAGTTCGAGACCAGCATGGCCAACATGATGAAACCCCCCACCATTTCCACTAAAAATACAAAAATTAGCCAGGTGTGGTGGTGCACGCCTGTAATCCCAGCTACTGGGAGGCTGAGGCAGAGAATCGGTTGAACCTGGGAGACAGAGGTTGCAGTGAGTTGAGATCACGCCATTGTAGTCCGGCCTGGGTGACAAGAACGAGACTCTGTACAAAACAAAAAGCGAAAAACAAAACAAAATTATTTCCTATCATCCTCGTGTTGTATTAACTTCTTAATGCCTAAGCTGCATCTCTGCTTGAACTTTTACCAAAAAAAAAAATATACATCATGTGATGTTTAAAATAAATATAATATTTAATAATAATTGCTGCAGTGAGAGAATTTGGCTCCATCTTCTCTGATAACAAATGTTCAGCTCTTACATCTGAGCAAAATTATAATCTTAAGACTTAAAACAACTGCTGGTAAGAGTCCCCACAGGAACACCGCAGTCTCTGTGAGATGGATATTCTGACCATGGCTAGAATCTGACATTCAGGTTGATTTCATATTTTTAAATCAGTGATGGAATAAAACATGCTCTAATGTCTGTATCTAGTTTTCCATTCAATTCCCCATCATTAAGGTGGTGCAGTTAGAAATAGTGACTCATTCATACAGCTTCAAATGTAGTATAAAATCAGGCAGAAAGATCTCCCCTTACACGCCTCCTTTTCCATATTTTTTTTTTTTTTCTTTTTGAGGATGAAGTCTTGCTCTGTCACCCAGGCTGGGGTGCAGTGGCACTATCTTGGCTCACTGCAACCTCCACCTCCGGGTTCAAGCTATTCTCCCGCCTCAGCCTCCTAAGTAGCTGGGATTACAGGCCCCTGCCACCATGACTGGCTAATTTTTGAATTTTCAGTTGAGACGAGGTTTCACCATGTTGGCCAGCTGGTCTCAAACTCCTGAGCTCAAGTGATCCACCCACCTCTGCCTCCTAAAGTGCTGAGATTACAGGCATGAGCCACGGCGCCTGGCCCCTTTCGATAATTTACTAGGTATTTATGCACATTAATATGTGACTTCCACATGCAGCTTCTCTATTCCTGGTCTACAGAGAGCTGACAGTGCATCCACATGTGGCCCCTAAACAATTCCTGCTGTTTAACAGCTCTGATACCATGTGGCCCACACCCTGTCTCCATCCATGTCTGGGTGTGAGCCCTTCCCAGGGCCATGCCCAGTGCAGCCTCTTCCCAAGTTCATGTCACTGGGTCACGGTGAGATGGAATCTAAATAAGATGAGAGGAGCTAAGGAAAGGCATGGATGAGCAAGAGCAAATGTGTCAGGAAGGACGCTTCAGACTCAGAGAAGATTCGCAGCTCCGACGCCCTGCACTTCACAAAGGAAGGAGACAGAATGACCCACCAAGAATATCACTTCACCTGAGTAAAATATCACTTTACCTGAGTAGCCATCACTGACTCCTTTTCTTTCCTCTTCTTCCTCTTCTGGGTTTCTTTCTCAGTCAATGTAATTATTCACACATCAAACCTGAAAGTAAAAAAATCTGTTGTTTAATGCTTGGAAACATGCTTGGAAACAACACATTCCTTTCTGTGTCACAACCATGCACACAGGGAAGAACTCAGCATGTGGAAAGACAGCCCACTGCACCAGGGGGGATGCAAGAATAATAAATTCCTACACAAAGACCAAGCGAATCTTTCACCATTTTCTTCAGCATTAGCTCCCCTCCGGGAGAAGCCCACACACAGGCTGCAGCAGTGCGTAGCTAGGCTGGACTGAGCTCCCATTCAGGGCACGGACCTATCCCTGATCAAACCCCATGCAGAGCATAGCCCCCCCTCACTTCTGTGGGTCACAGGCTGAGCTCTGCCCTCGGAAACAGGGGACACAGAGGCTGGAAGCTCAATGCCGGATACAAATGAGAATCAACTTGGGGCTGGGAGCGGTGGCTCATGCCTGTAATCCCAGCACTTTGGGAGGTCGAGGCGGGTGGATACCTGAGGTCAGGAATTCGAGACCAGCCTGGCCAACATGGTGAAACACCCTCTCTGCCAAAAATACAAAAATTAGTCAGGCATAGTGGCGCACACCTTAAATCCCAGTTACTTGGGAGGCTGAGGCAGGAGAATCGCTTGAACCTGGGAGCCGGAGGTTGCAGTGAGCCAAGATCAAGCCATTGCCCTCCAGCCTGGGCGACAGAGAGAGACTCTGTCTCCAAAAAAAAAAAAGAATCAACTTGGGTACCTTAAACATTACGGAGGCTGGGCCCCACCCTAACTATTGGAAGAAGAATCTCTATAAGGGGGAATGAACCATGTGTTACAAATGCCTTAGCACTCTAGTGTGAAGCAAGGGCTGAGTACCTCTCAAAGGGGGCAAGACTACCACAGCCCCAGTCTCCCAGCTCTGATCTCCCCTTGGGGCCTTGTTGTCACCAGTCTGTAGAAAGTGGAAGGCAAAGGACCAGAAAGAAACACACAGAGCAGAAAATATGGACCTGCTTTTATTGGCTTTTATTTGCAATCCTAGAATCAGACAACACCTCATTCTTAAAATGAAAGGAGTGTTCTGTGAGCTAAGGGGAGGAGGTTGGCTTCATAAGCTGAAAGGGGCTGAATGGAGCAAAATCAGGAAACTAAAAGCAGGTTGGTGGTTTCAAAGTTACTTTTCTTTGGGTTGCCATTTTCCCCAGATCCTCAAAATGTAAAAACAACATAGTAGTAAGTTTTGTTTAAATGAGTGGGAAATCTCATGTGATGCTGGTGGGAGAGGGCACCTTTGCAGCTCGGGATGGGGGAAATCTTGCCAGATTACCTGCAACTGAGGGGCCAGAGAGTTCTAGGCACAGGGACAGCTCAGGTAGACACCCTCGGCTCCAGGAACAGGAAAGAGGCCTGTGTGGCTGTAGCAGAGGTAGTGAGGAGGACACAGGTAGGAAATGAGGTCAGAGAGGTCCCAAGGCAGCAGATTAGGTAGGCACGACGTCTTCAAACATTTTTCTCCCACAGCTCACAGCACTTTTAGAAACTATGCATTTCCCTACCATTTTAGGTAAATGTAACTTTTCTTTATCATTGGAATTAAAACCCTTCTATATAATGTCATATCTTCTGCATTTCAAATATATCCTGACACGTAAAGCTAAAGCCAGGAAGTATAGGGCCACTGTCATCTGAGATGTGCAGGAGCACAGGGGAATGTACTTGGGGAGTTTAGGAAGTCACTTTAGACACATAAAGGTGGAGATGTCTCTTAGACGGCTGAACAGACAACAGAGGAGACAACAGGACACAGAATTCTAGAGTTAAGGGGACAGGTCTGCAGGGGACATGGAGATGTGTAGGTGGGTAGGTGGGTGATATGGATCAGGTTTGTGTCCTTGGCCCAAATCTCACACTGAATTGTAATCCGCAGTGTTACTGGTGGGGCCTGGTGGGAGGTGGATGGATTATGGGGGTGGATTTGTGATGAATGGTTTTGCACCACCCCTTGGTGCTGTTCTTATCATAGTGAGTTCTCACGAGATCTGGTTGTTTAAAAGTGTGTAGCGCCTCCCCGCTCACTCTCTCTTGCTCCTGCTCCCGCCATGTGAGACGCCTGTTCCTACTTCACCTGCTACCATGTTTGGGATCTTCCTAAAGGCTCCCCAGAAGCAGATGTCGCTACGCTTCCTGTGCAGCCTGCAGAACTGTGGGCCAATTAAACCTGTTTTCTTTATAAATTACTCAGTCTCTGGAATTTTGTTGTAGCAATTCCAGAATGGACTACTACAGTGGGGTTTAAAGCCATGAGATGAGATGATGAGGAAAGACAGTGGGTGTGGACAGAGATAAGAAGAGGTTCAAGGACTAAGCCATGAGTCATTCCCACATTGGGAAACATTCAGAGTCAGGACACAGCAGCAGAGGAAAGTGTGAAATGGTCAGGGAGGTGACAAGAAAATCAAATAGCTCCTGACAGGAAAAGAAAGAGTAAAGCAGGAAATGAAATACATTGGATTTAGAAATGGGGAGGTCACTGGTGACTCTGAAAAATAAAGTTATCAGTGGAATGGTAGATATGAAAGTTTGACTGGATGCATTCAAGAGGGAACTGGAGGCAAGAAGTGAAGACAGAGAGTATAAATAAGATTTTAGCACAGAACAGGGGTACTCATACGGGCAGAAATGTAGTTAGTAGTATGTTTTGTTTTAATTAGGGCAGAGTGGAAGGAAACGATAAGCTTTAGGGTCTGTGTGTGCATGCATTTAATGGGCAATACCACCATCAGTAAACACTGTTTAAAATAATTCCCTAGAGGTAAAAATTGGCCTTTATAAAAGGCCAATTTTTTTTTCTCCTTTTAACTTATATTTTAAGTTCAGGGGTACATGTACAGGATGTGCAGCCTGGTTCACAGGTAAACGGGTCATGGGGGTTTGTTGTACACATTATTTCATCACCTGGGTTTTTTTTTTGTTTTTTTTTTTTTTTGAGACAGAGTCTTGCTCTGTCGCCTAGGCTGGAGTGCAATGGCACGATCTCGGCTCACTGCAACCTCCGCCTCCTGGGTTCAAGCAATTCTCCTGCCTCAGCCTCCTGCTGGCACTACAGGCATGTGCGACCACACCTGGCTAATTTTGTATTTTTAGTAGAGGCGGGGTTTCACTATATTGGTCAGGCTGGTTACGAACTCCAGACTTCAGGTGATCCACCCGGAGCCACGACGCCTGGCCCCATCACCCGGGTATTAAGCCAAATGTCTCTTAGTTATTTTTCCTGATCCTTTCCCTCCTCCCACCCTTCACCCTCAGGTAGGCCCCAGTGTGTGTTGTTGCCCTCTATGTATCCATGTTTTCTCATCATTTACCTCCCACTTATGAGTGAGAATACGCAGTATTTGGTTTTCTGTTCCTGTGTTAGTTTGCAAAGGATAATCGCCTCCAGTTCCACCCATGTCCCAGCCAAGGACATTATTTTGTTCCTTTTTATGGAAAGGCCGTTGTTTTGTACTAGCCTCCCGCACTACCAGACCAAGCCAGAATGAAGTCTCTCATGCTAAGTGCCACATTAGCAAACTGACCCTTGAAATAAGTCACGTTTAGGAAAAAAGAAAATTCCAAAAAAGAAAACAGGAACAGGAGTTAAAAAATGAATTTGTAATTATTTCCCTTCTTATCACGACATCATAACAAGGTTTGAGGGAAGCACATCTCACATGAGTGTGAAAACCCAATCATCACATTTATTAACTACAAAAGGATCGAATTTGTTGTGATTTTGTCCTTCAACAATAAGAAACTGGTAAATGTGTTTCTCTAAGTTCTGTGAGCCATCCTAGGAAATTAATCAAACCTTTGGCTGGGATAGTAGGAATGCCAATTTGGAGTCAGTAGGCCAGAAGTATAGGTGACAACCTACTACGTTCAAAATGATAGCTGAAGTGAGATGGGGAGGTCTTGTGAGACTGAGCCCTTAAACTGTGGGCAACCTGTGGGAGACGACTCTAACTCCAGGTAGACAGTGCCAGAATTAAATTGAATTATAAGGCAATCTAGCTGGTGTCTGCTGGAGAACTGTTTAGTGTGTAGGAGAAAACTCCCCAACACTGGCCACAGCAGAGTTCTGTGTTAAGTGTGACAGTAGAAAGGAAAAAGTTTGTTTTTTCCTTTACACCCTGCAATTACTAGGCCTGTCATTCTCCAAAGAGCATTACCCATCCTCTCCCCAAACTGCCTCCCCAGGACCTAGTGGACCCTCTTGACTAGAGAAAATATCCCTGTTCCACACTGAGTTTTAAAGCATTTTGCCTCGTAGCTCCCTGTGATTGTTGCAGCAGACAGAGGTGGGGGGAAAGTAATCACCACTGTCCTGGCAGCGAGAAAGTAACAGCTGTATCTTCCAAGGACAGTCCCAATTGAAATCTTTGTGCTGCAGGTCACTGTGATATCATATTCTCTGATTCTTTGAAAAATCTTCCCTAAGTCACCATCCTGCCATAGACCCACCACAGAAAACCCTCCCTAACGAAAGCCTTTTGTCACTAGAGTTTGAGGCCCTAACGTTCCCCTCCTAAACTGAGACAGGTTTACAAACTTCCATGGGGTCCACACCCTTCCCAGATACTCCATAGTGCTCCCCATATCCTGCTACGAAATCCCACATGCCCCAACAACTCATAAACTCCTGCTGACCTAATACACACAAAGATACCTGAGGACTCAATGACCCAAGACACCCTATTCCATTCATAATGACCCCACCCTTGAACACTGGCACCACCATCTACTAAAACAGATATCTCCAATGATGCACATGCCCCAATGAGACCCAACATCTTCCAAGGAAACTCCATATTGACATTTAGATATTCCAAAATGCATCTATAACCATCTTAACTTGCAGCCCAAAATACTCCAAAATAACAAATGTAGCCCCCAAAGTGATGGACCCCACAGAAGTCACTATTGAGAGTGCTTGCTGTGCTGCAGCTCTGGGTTCCACACCCTCAGGACCAATGCACCACCTCTCCAGCTGCCCACTCTTCCCGTGGGCTCAGCTTAGGCCTTGGTCCTCAATTCAGCTGACACTTGAACAATATAGCTTTGGATTGTGTGGGTCCACTTTTAATAAAATTTTCCTCAATAAACATGCTGAAGAATATTTTGAAGATTTGCAGTATTTTGTTGGCTGTACAACAAGAAGGCCTGGACAATGAGAAGTTGTCCCTTAAGTCAGGAAGGGAATGCCTTTTAAAGTTGTTTGATGTTGGGCCGGGCACAGTGGCTCATGCCTGTAATCCCAGCATGTTAGGAGGCCGAGGCAGGCAGATCTCTTGAGGCCAAGAGTTCGAGATCAACCTGGCCAACACAGTGAAACCCCATCTCTACTAACAACACAAAAAATTAACTGGGCATGGTGGCACATGCCTGTAATCTCAGCTACTTGTGAGGCTGATGCATGAGACTCGCTAGAACCCAGGAGGCAGATGTTGCAGTGAGCCGAGATCGCACCCCTGCACTCCAGTCTGGGCAACAGAGTAAGAATTTGTCTCAAAAAAAAAAAGGAGGGGGGCAGGGGGCAAAGGACCTGAACATTTTGCAAATAAGACATACAAATGCCAGGCACGGTGGCTCACGCCTGTAATCCCAGCACTTTGGGAGGCCGAGGCGGGCAGATCACCTGAGGTCAGGAGTTCAAGACCAGCCTGACCAACATGGTGAAACCCCCATCTCTACTAAAATACAAAAATTAGCTGGGCATAGTGGCAGGCGCCTGTAATCTCAGGTGCTTCAGAGGATGAGGTCGCAGTGAGCTGAGATCACGCCATTGCATTCCAGCCTGGGCAACAAGCGTGAGACTCTGTCTCAAACAAACAAAAAAAAAGACATATAAATGACCAACAGGTCATATGAAAAGGTACTCAAGATCGCTAATCACCAGGGATATATAAATCAAAACCACCATAAGCTATCACCTCATACATCTTAGTAAGGCTATTATCAAATAGGCAAAAGATAACAGATGTTAGCAGTGATATGGAGAAAAATGAGCCCTTGTACACTGTTGCTAGGAGTGTACATCAATACAGCCATTATGAAAAACACTATGGACGTTCTTCAAAATATTAAAAATAGAACAACAATGCAATCTAGCAATCCCATTTCCGGGTATAAATCCAAAGGCAATCCAATCAGTATGTTTAAGAGACATCTAGGCCAGGTGTGGTAGTTCATGCCTATAATCCCAGCACTCTGAGAAGCTGAGATGGGAAGATTGCTTGAGACCAGGAGTTAGAGACCAGCTTGGATAAAACAGCGGGACCATGCCTCTACTTAAAACAAACAAACAAACAAACAAACAAAACTTAGGAACCTCTGCCCCCTCATGATCACTACGGTATTATTCACAATGGCCAAGATACAGAAACAACCAAAGTGCCCATCCAGGAATGAATATGTAAAGAAAATGTGTGTGTATATATATTTATGTATGTGTATATATACAGAGTGTGTGTGTACATTTATATAATGGAATATTATTCAACCATAAAAAAGAAAATCCTGCCGGGCGCGGTGGCTCACGCCTGTAATCCCAGCACTTTGGGAGGCCGAGGCGGGCGATTCATGAGGTCAGGAGATTGAGACCATCCTCGCTAACACGGTGAAACCCTGTCTCTACTAAAAAAAAAATACAAAAAATTAGCCGGGCGTGGTGGCGGGCGCCTGTAGTCCCAGCTAGTCAGGGGGCTGAGGCAGGAGAATGGTGTGAACCCGGAAGGCGGAGCTTGCAGTGAGCTGAGATCGCGCCACTGCACTCTAGCCTGGGCGACAGAGCGTGACTCCGTCTCAAAAATAAGAAATAAAAATAAAAATAAATAAAATCCTGCTATTTCCAAAAACATGGATGAATCTGGAGGACATTATGCTGGGCAATATAAGACTGACACAAAAAGATAACTACTGTATGTTCTCACAAGTAGAATCTAAAAAAGTCCAATTCATACTAACAAGGCAGAACAGTTGTTACCACAGGATGGTGGGTGGGGAAAGTGGAGAAATGTTGGTCAAAGGGTACAAATTCTCAGTTATAAAATGAAGAAGTTCTGAGGAATCTAATGTACTCCATGGTGAGTTTACCGTACTGGACACTTTAACAGTTTGGAAAGTTTTTGAAAAATCTAATAAATTATGGGGTAAAAGTTAAAAAAGGCAATATTTAGAAATTAATGACATCAGCTGATTACAGGATGACATCAAATCTTATTTCAGAAGTTAGTAATTATAGAAGAAACTGAATAAACTAAAATTTAAATCAAGCTTCCAAAATAACAATGAATTAACTGTAAAGCAACTACAAGGAAAAAAGTAAATTCATTAACAAAACAAAAAACAAACACTCTCAACCCTCCTTCAAAGACATACATTGTAGGCCTGGAGAGGTGGTTCACACATGTAATCTCAGCACCTTCAGGGGCTGAGGAGGATGGAGTGCAGCTGAGAGGCTGCAGTGAGCCGATATGTTACCGCACTCCAGCCTGGGCGACAGAGACCCTGTCTCAAAAAGAGAAAAAACAAACAAAAAACCAAAGATATATCTTGTAGTGACAGTCAGTCATTTCTTGCCTGTTTCTCTCCTCCTCCATCCCCTACTCCATCCCTGGAAAGAAGAGCTACAAAATGACTAAATCAAGTCACTGCCCTGTGGCTAAATAGGGATTCCAAATATCTTTTGATACAAATAAATACAAAATGCACAAGCATTTTGAAAAGAGTGGTAATTTTCATCCTCATGAGTACAATTTAAAGAAACAAATTTTAAATTAGAGTATAAAGTCACAAATCAATACATTAAAACAACCATCCATATCCAATCAACTCACCGCTCATCTGGATGGGGTCCTCACCCACTCTCTTCACTACTATGTGTTTCCCTCTCTCATTCTGCACGTCTTTTTTCCCTTTTCTGTTTTTCTCCCCTTCTTTATTCCCTCTTTTACGTCTGTTCTGCCCAATGCTTCGAAACTTATTTCACCTCTTGTTGCTCTTTCTCCCCAAACTTTCCCATTGTCCCCAGCCTCCACGTATTCCTGCCTCTTTTCCCCCATCTGAGCTCCCTGTCTGCTCTCCCTGTTAAAATCCCTCTTCCCTGTTAAATTCCCTTTTCCCTGTTACATCTCCTTTGTTCCCACTCTCTAGCACCCCCAACTTCCTAGGCTTCCTCCTTGCTGTGGTTCTCCCTCTACTCTCCTTTGTTACCCACTCCCCTCTCCTTCAGTCCTAGCACCACGTGGCTCTGTCAGCCGCGGCTCCAACTCTTACCTTTTCCACTCCCCGCGTCTGACTGCAGTGCCTCCTCCTTTGCCGCCCCTCTCTATTTTGCTGTCCTTCAGCTCCCTGAAGCTCTCCCTTTTCCCTAATTTCTTTATGTGCTTTCCTCCCCGTGCTACTTTCTCCATGCGTCCTCTTTCACTCTTGCTCTCTTTGCCAGTCCCTAAATTATCAACCATTTTGCCGTGTACTCATTCTTTTCTCCCCAGTTTTTCTTTCTGTCTCGTCACTCCCCCTCTTTTCCTCTCCTGATCCCTCTCACTCACACATTTGAGGAAAGGGGAGGAATAAGATGCCCACCTCCCGGAAGAGCACATTTTCCAGTGGAGTAAAAAATTTGGGAGGGAACGACAGTGGGTGTCACAAGACAGACTCGGGTGACCTCCTGCAACGCGGAGTCAGGAAAAGCAGTGGCTGTGAAGGGGCAGCCTGGGGAGCGGAAGGACCCGGCGTGAGGAGGACACTAGGTGGCGCGGGGACGACACTAGGTGACGCAGGGGACGACACTAAGTGACGCAGGGGACGGTGTCTCAGGACAGGCAGGGTCTGCAGAATCCCAGGACCTGGGAGGTGAAGCGGCTCCTTCAGGAGCTGGGCAGCGGGCGCTCACCTCCAGGGGTCGACAAGGGCGAAGATCGGGGGTCTCGACTGGTGGGAATCCACCTCGCGAGGGAGGACTTGACTTCGCCCGGGGCCGAAGCAGAGGTCAATGAGTTTTAAGCAGGAACACGACCTGAATGGGGTTATCTACATGGTTATCTACATGGCAGAAAGGCAGGGAGCAAGGAATAGCCTGAGAGATTTTAAACCGAAAGGGAAGCAATTCTCGGACTTACGTGGGGAGAAGTGCCTGTTGCAGGGGCGAAGGGGCTATGGGTATTTTAAGGTCCGTAGCGATCCCCAGATCATTGGTATGGAGAAGTGAGGACTGCAAAGTGCACGTTTAATCCAGGCAGACGGAGCGAAGCAATGTTTCATCCACGTAGACTGAAACACACACACACAGCGATAAGGCCTTTCCCTGGCGCAATCTGCTTCCGGGAGTGACGGAAACTGCTAGCGGAGAGAAAAAACTGGGAGGCCAGGGGGCGGCGCCTGGGCGAGCCGCGACCAGCAAGGGGCCGGTCGGAAAGAGGGGCCTGACTGGGGAGGGACCCTGAGAGGGTGGAGCCGGGCCAGAGCGGCAATGGGCGAGGCTAGGTGGGGCGTGACCGAGCCGCGGCGGAGGATGGGGCGGGGTTTCATGGCGTAAGCGGGCCGAGATAGAGCCTGTTATTTACTCTGATTCACAGGCAGCATGTCTTTGGTTTTCTGACTATTTCTTGTCCTGTGAAGCAGCGTTGCTTCCTGCCTATTTTAAGTTAATGTTTCAAAATTTAAGGTTAAAGCTTAAAGTTGTGGTCCACTTATATTGGAAACTAAGATGACTTCTTAACAAGTTGAACTAAGTCAAAACCGATTTTTACAAGCTTGGTAGACTTCATCCACTCTTGCCAGTGATGCTGAAGCTACTCAGTAGTCAGGCAACTAGGATCTCGCTGGGGATTTGATGTGGAGCCATGGCTGGATCCAGGAACCCGGAAGACATTATGCCAAGCGAAATATGCTAGACACAGAAAGACAAATACTGCATGTGCTTTTACACGTGCAAAGTACAAACGTCAAATTTACAGTAACAGAAGGGTGGTTACCAGGGCTGGGGAATGTATCCTATGCCTTTATCACCATTATATTTTGGAAGCAGTTAAACTTCTCTGGCCTCACAGATTCACAGCTGGGCAGAAATTTTGCCTCAGGATGAATCACACTTTGATTCTCACCCATGTGTGGTTCAGATAACATTTAGGGGGTATTCTGCCCTAAGAGCTGATATAGGAATGGATTAAGACTTTTGAGAGTTGATACTGAAATGGATTAAGTCTTTTGAGATGGGCCAGGTGCACTGGCTCCGGCCTATAATCCCAGCAGTTTTGGAGGCCCAGGTGGGCAGGTCACTTGAACTCAAGAGTTCAAAACCAGCCTGGGCAGCAAAGTGAGACCCCCATCTCTACAAGAAATACAAAAATTAGCCAGGCTTGGTAATGCACTCTTGTAGTCCCAGCTACTTGGGAAGCTGAGGTGTCAGAATTGCTTGAGGCCAGGGATTTGAGATCATCCTGGGCAACATAGCCAGACCTATCTCTACAAAAAATTAAATTATCTGGACATGGTGGCCTGCACGTGTGGGCCCAGCAACTCGGGAGGGTAAGGAAGGAGGATCATTTGAGCCCACGAGGTGAAGGCTGCAGTGAGCCATGAGAAAAGGAGATTTGGTTGGGTGCAGTGGCTCACGCCTATAATCCCCACACTTTGGGAGGCCAAGGTAGCAAGGAGCTAACTTGCATTCTTCTGTTAGCTGAGGCGTTTGATGATAAATGAAAGCAGAAAGTTTGTGAGTTATTTACCTTCTTTCCACAGAAAGGCCATATGTCCTTGGCCATAAAGAAAAAGAGACCTACAGCTTATCTGCTTCCTGTATTTTGTTTCTATGTCCTGGACCATGAAGAAAGACAGATTTATAGCTTATTTCCTTTATCTCTCTGCTTTCTCCTGGTCCTTTCAGGCTGACTCCTTTTCCCTAATTAGGGCTGCACAGACTCTACCCTCAAAGGGCATTTTTTTCTCACCCTCCTATAAAATCTTTTCCACAAATAAACCAGAATCCTACTTCCCAGCATGAAAAGTTTGTTGGAAAAAAAACTGAGGTTGCATGGGACCTTCTTTCTCTTCTTCAAAACTACTTCACCTCTTCTTCTCTCTTTTGTCTCTCTCTTCCTAACTGCCCTGCACAATTCTAGGTTCCCAGTGAATCCCTGGGTTGACATGCAACGGAAGAACCCATAGGGAAAGGAAATCTCTGGCTTTCAGAGAGAACTTTTTGGATGTCTGGATGCATTCATAACCATCCTCGTGTTACCAGAAAGGGGTCCTGATCCAGAACCTGAAACTTCCATTGCACAATTATAACTGAGAAAATTATTACAGTGAAAGAGATCTGACCTAATCAACTCCATCTTGCTTTTAACCTCCAAGCTGCTCTTGTTCATTCCTGGGCATAGGCTGAAGTAACTTTGGAAGGAACTTAGTTTACAGTTTGAAACAAAGACATTAACAGCCCTTTCCCAAAAGAAACCCCCTTCCTGCTTGGGGACTAGACTGCCTTTGTAAGACTAACAAATTAGGCACAAGGTGAGAGATGATAGTTTAGGAGTCATGTAGCTGGAGGCTACAAGATTCTCACCCTTCCCAGATTGTTGCTGGGGATAACATTACTATTATAAAACCTAAGATCAGTGCTTGAGATATTTTGCAGCCCCTGAACTTGACGGATCACCTGACACCAACCCAGATCCATAAACTGGCTCATCTGGTCTTGTGACCCCACCCAGGAGCTGACTCAGTGCAAAATGACAGCTTCAAATCTCTATGATTTTGTCTCCTACCCAACCAATCAGCACTCCTGACTCACTGACCCCTACCTATCAAATTATCCTTAAAAAACCCAATCCCTGAGTTTTCAGGGAGACTCATTTGAGTAGTAAAAAAAATTTCAGGTTCCTGTACAGCCAGCTCCACGTGAATTAAACTCTCTATTGCAATTCCCCTGTCTTGATGAATCAGCTCTGTCTAGGCAGTGGGGAAGGAGAACCTGTTGGGCAGTTACAACCAAAAGGGAGGGTTCTTGGATCTCATGCAAGAAAGAATTAGGGGTGAGTTCACATTGTAAAGTGAAAACAATATTACTAAGCAAGTAAAGGAACAAGGCAGGGTGCAGTGGCTCACGCCTGTAATCCCAGCACATTGAGAGAGGCTGAGATGGGCAGATTGCTTGAACCCAGGAGTTCGAGAGCAACCTGGGCAACATGACAAAACTCTATCTCTACAAAAAATACAAAAATTAGCCAAGGGTAATGGTGTGCACCAGTAGTCCAAGCTAGTTGGAAGGCTGAGGTTGGAAATTGCTTGAGCCTGGGAGAATTTTTTTTTTTGAGGCAGTGTCTGGCTCCAGTCACCCAAGCAGTAGTGCAGTAATGCCATCTCGGCTCAGACTCTAATTCAACACTGAATGTTGAGCTTCTGAGCGTGATATAGCGGAAGTGCCTTCTCTTCCGGTCTCTCTGGTCTTGGCCACAGAAGCGAGATGACGAGGGGAACGTCATTGTTTGGAAAGCATCGCAATAAGACGCACACGTTGTGCTGCTGCTGTGCCTCTAAGGCCTACCACCTTCAGAAGTCGACCTGTGGCAAATGTGGCTACGCTGCCAAGTGCAAGAGAAAGTATAACTGGAGTGCCAAGGCTAAAAGACAAAATACCACCGGAACTGGTGGAATGAGGCACCTAAAAATTGTATACCACAGATTCAGGCATGGATTCTGTGAAGGAACAACACCTAAACCCAAGAGGGCAGCTGTTGCAGCGTCCAGTTCATCTTAGGAATGTCAATGATTAGTCATGCAAAAATGTTCTGGTTTAAAAAAAAAAAAACAAAAACCTGAATGTTTACTCCTGAAACTCATGATGCCTAGGTTGAGAAAGACTCAATTTTCCTCATGCTAAATACTTTATACATGTCCTTTATTCATGCATACATAGGACACTTTACACAATATAATTGTTGAAAGTGCTTCTGAAATACTGTTCAAATTGTCTATAATATTTTTACACATGCACTATAAAAATTAATATTTATCAGACAATAAATATTAAATAATTAAATAAAATTGCATTTTTCAAAGGCTCTAACAATGCATATTTGAGTTATCATAATAAACATTGTATTCTATGATTTTTCAACTGTAATATAATTTTTTTTGAGATGGGGTCTTGCTCTGTTGCCCAGGCTGCAGTGTGGTGCTGCAATCACGGCTCATGCAGCCTCCACCTCCCAAGGCTCAAGTGATCCTCTCACCTCAGTTTTTGTATTTTTAGTAGAGATGGGGTTTCATAATGTTGCCTAGGCCGGTCTCAAACTTCTGGGCTCAATCTGATCACCTCAAACTCCCAAAGTGCTAGGAATACAGGCATGAGCCACAGAGCCCAGCCAAAACTACATTTTAAAAATAATTTTTTATCATTATACACTCCAGTAGAAACCATTTAACCCAATTTATGGACTTACATTTCTTCCACTGAAGAACCTGAAGGATCCAAAAATCAAGGTGACATTCTCAGATTTGTGTGGCAAAAAAAGTAAAGAGAAATAACAGATGCAAAGAATGTGTTCCACCAATATGTGGAGGATCCCTTTTATTTTAAGTTCAGGGAAAGCATTGGAATGATACAAGAAAATAAACTGAAATTGTATAATGTGGAAACAAGAGCTCTGTTGCTAATATGCAAGTTTATCACTGAGATTTTAACAACACAACATGCTAATTATACCTTAAAATATGTTTCTCCCAGTCTGGGCAACATGGCGAAACCCCATCTCTACAAAAAAATTCAAAAATTAGCTAGGTATGCTGGTGTGCACCTGTTGTCCCAGCTACTTGGGAGGCTGAGGGAAGAGGATCACCTGAGCCCAGGAGGTGGAGGTTGCAGTGAGCTGAGATCGCGCCACTGCACTCCAGCCTGGGTGACTGAGCGAGACCCTGTCTCAAAATATTACAATATGTGACAGTGCAGCTTCCATCAGAAATAATTTGTTCCTCTTTTGCCCACACAAAATATTCACCTCCACTTCCTCTAACATTTTTTTTTTTTTTTAAAAAGCCCAAACATGACTTTCAGTTGTTGCAAGCAAGGATCTCATGACAGTCTCATGACACTTCTGTTCATTGACAGCCCAATAGAGTCCTCGTCACTCACAACATTTCATGGTGGAACAGAAAAATAAAACCTGAATTAACCCTCACATTCAGAAAAGAAAAACAAAGAAGGTACTACCCAGTAGGTCCATAGCAAATGTGCAATTTTGCTGAGAAGATGAGTTAGGGCCTGGTTCCAGAAGGTCAAGAATGAACAACTGTACTTTTCATGGCTACAGTTCTCCTGAGAATAGGTTTCCAGTCCACTATATTTTGTCGTTCTTTACTTCACCCGATGACATCCCTCATGCAGTATCAGAAAATATGCCCTCCTTCTGCAGTAAGCAGCTTTCCCCAGCTACTTCATTTCCACTTAAATGTACCATCCCAAAGACTATTATGAGTCTAAATTTAATTTTGTTTTTATAAAATACTATGGACTGATAGAAGTCTCAAAAGTATAACATTATGAAAAGTAAAACAAAAGATAGCATTTTATCTCATGCCATTTCAAAATAGGGACATTTTCAAAGCTAAACCCATGACTTTAGCTATAACCACGAGTTTTAGGAACACTTCCTTAGTTTCAGAATTTTATTCCAGTGCTTTTGAACTTCTTAAGCCACAGTCTAGTTTCTATTTACTACACTTGCCATTTCATCCACCCACAAAAAACAATTTCACAAGAGTTACCTTAATCAACTGGCAGGTTATTTCAAAGAACGTTAGGGCTATGGCCTTGATTTGGACTTTGTTATAATTTTAACTTGCTGTTGCCCCTCAAACCACTTCTCAAATGTGAGTTTTATCAGTTGCAGATGAGCTACTGCTGCAGACTTAAACATTTCTTGAAAATCAGCTAACTCATTTTTGAAGAATTTACAAAATATTGTGTCAAGTACAGTTGAAAGCCATATGGCACATTAGCACCTTCTGCTTTCTTTTTGTTTGTTTTGTTTTGTTTTGAGATGAAGTCTCACTCTGTCACCCAGGCTGGAGTGCAGTGGCATGATCTCGGCTCACTGCAACCTCCACCTCTTGGTTTCAAGCAATTCTCTGCCTCAGCTTCCTGAATAGCTGGGATTGCAGGTGCCTGCCGCCACGCCTGGCTAATTTTTTTGTATTTGTAGTAGAGACAGGGTTTCACCATCTTGGCCAGGTTGGTATTGAACTCCTGACCTCGTGATCCACCCGCCTCAGCCTCCCAAAGTGCTGGGATTACAGGCGTGAGCCACCACGCCCGGCCCATGCAACTTCTGCTGTCTTGATCTCTATAATGGCAGGTGGTATTTCCAAGAATGATGCCCCCTCTCCAGGAAACGTTAGCACATGTCTGGAGACATTTTTGATTGTCACAATTGGTGGTGTTGCTGGTATCTGGTGGTAAGGGACAGTGATATGTGTTTCCTCCAAATCTCATGTTGAAATATGACCCAAATTGTTGAAGGTTGGCCGAGTGAAAGGTGCTTGGGTAATGGGGTTGGGTCCCTTCTGAATGGTTTGGTGCTCTCTCCATGATAATGAGTGAGTTCTTACTCTTAGTACACACAAGACCTACCTGTTTAAAAAAGACTAGTGGCCGGGCTGGTGGCTGAAGCCCGTAATCCCAGCACATTGGGAGGCTGAGGCAGGTGGATCACAAGATCAGGAGTTCAAGACTAGCCTGGCCAAGATGGTGAAACCCTGTCTCTATTAAAAATACAAAAAGTAGGCGGGCATGGTGGTGGGCAGCTGTAATCCAAGCTACTCAGGAGGCTGAGACAGAGAATTGCTTGAACCCAGGAGGCAGAGGTTGCAGTGAGGTGACATTGCGCCACTGCACTCCAGCCTGGGCAACAGAGCAAGACTCTGTCTCAAAAAAAAAAAAAAAAAAAAAAAGAATCCTTCTTCTAGTACACAGATGCATTTTAAAGGGGTCTCCTCTATTGCTTTTTCTCTCAAAATCAATTTCAATTTGGCCTATCTGTTCACATTTACATGAGGATCTGAACTATTGTTTTCATAGGTAAATGAGTGACTGAGTATCCTCAGCTTCGAACAGAAAGAGTATTTTGCTCCTCGCAGCTGATTGGCACCCCTAGGTGACCAGGGGCCTCAAGGGAGTGTCTGGGAAGTTGACCCACTTCCCAGTAGTGGCTCTACAGAGAACTCCCACAAAATTAGTTTAAAAAAGACTAATCCAGGAAGCACAT
Source organism: Pongo pygmaeus (assembly GCF_028885625.2). NCBI lineage: Eukaryota > Metazoa > Chordata > Mammalia > Primates > Hominidae > Pongo > Pongo pygmaeus. The sequence continues at coordinate 58,318,305 of NC_072393.2, forward strand.
ATGGGTTCGGGTAACTTGTGCTTTGAGCCCTCCTGGAGGTGCTTAGCCCTCCGGAGGAGAAACTGAGACACATAGGAGGGCGGCAGTGACTCAGTGGTAACACACTGTGGAGTCTCCTTTGCAAGCAGTACACACTTTGACCTACTCCACAAAACCCTAGGCCACATCTCAGTTTCTCCTTTTAAGGAAACAAACAAACAAAAAGTGGGAACCAAATAACCCAAGAACGAGGAGAAAACAAGAAGAATGACCCCCCTTTCAGGCACTCCTTTGGTTTTATGGCACCTCTTCTTGCAAGTGTTAGTATGACATGAACTTATATGGTCTTTTTGTGCACAAGTACATCAAGGAAAATTCAGAGCCCAAAGGTCAGCCTGCAACTATAAAGTTCCCAAGTTCTCTATCTCTCTGCTTTCTTTTCTGCCTGCTTGAAGTCCACTGTAACTTTTCTAATGAGATAAAATCCACTGTTTGCCATTTCTTTTTGTTACTCTTTTTGAAAACCAGTAAGTTTCTACTAATATCTCAAGGCTAGAGTTCTGAAGTAAAAGCTATATGATCTTTGGTTATATGAGAATGTATGTGTGTGCTAATGTGTTTGTACATGTATTTTGTTGTGTTTTGGACACAAGGTACCAAATTGGCTTAAAGAGTACTCGTAAATTAAATAATAAGCCAAAATGTTTTTCAAGTTCATATGACTTAAGTAAAATCTTTAATAAGTTAGCTTTAAAAGTATTGGTAAAAAAGGCCAGGGATGGTTGCTCATACCTGTAATCCTAGCACTTTGGGAGGCTGAGGCAGGCAGATCACCTGAGGTCAGGAGTTCAAGACAAGCCTGGCCAACATGGTGAAACCCTTTCTCTACTAAAACTACAAAAATTAGCCAGGCATGGTGGTGGGTACCTGTAACCCCAGCTACTCAGGAGGCTGAGGTGGGAGAATCTCTTGAAACCAGGAGGCAGAGGTTGCAGTGAGCCGAGATCATGCCACTACACTCCAGTCTGGGCAAAAGGTCAAGACTCTGTTTCCAAAAAAAAAAAAAAAGTATTTGTAAAATAATATTAGAAATGTCTTTAAAATTGCCACCATACATTTTTGTTTGCATTTATTGATCAAGCAATTTCATACTTATCCCTGCCAAATACTATTGAGGCAGGAAAATAGCAGAGGGAATTGGAGTTTGGATAAAGGGTGGAATGAGTAGGAGCAGAAGCAAGGTGAAGAGGTGGGTGCCCAAGCATGTCATGAATGGTCTGTGTAAGTCATTAATAAGAGGATTTATGGAAAAAAAAAACCTTTTATATTTCAAGTTGTATATAAATTAAAGGGAAATTATAATGGTATTCCTAGTGACTAGGTTTTGATTTAAAAAAAAAAACACTTATAGCCTAAATAATTGGATCAAAATACAAAATTTCCCTAAGGTGTTGCTTTACTCTTAATAAATTACAAGACAATATAATTTTTTTACGCAAAGTTCAACTTTTATTGTGTCTTGCTGTTTTCAGCTTTCTCTCCTCTTTTAAAAGGCCCGAAATAATAACTCTACCCTTCAACTAATTTTCAGCTCCTGTAAGTTTTTTTTTCTTTTCGTTTCTAACTGTTGTGGCCTCATGCCAACAACAACAAAATGGTTTATCCTAGAGGTCTAAAGGAAATGTTTCCTTTCAATGTAATATTCCCCATAGGAAACAGCAGTTGCACTGGAGAAGGTCTTTTCTTTTGCCTTTAGATAACTGGCCTAATAAACAGATATTACACTTTATCAAAAATAATTCCTATGTCATTATTACTAAGTTTGGTTTGGTTAGAAAAAAACTGATTAAAAATTTTTTTTAAATTAAGGTTATTACATCCATGTAATTTTCTGTATGTGCTTTTTTTTTTTTTTTTTTTTAAGACAGTCTCACTTTGTCACTCAGGCTGGAGTGCAGTGGCATAATCTTGGCTCACTGCAACCTTGTCCCTTGTCTCATGGGTTCAAGGGATTCTTGTGCCTCAGCCTCCCGAGTAGCTGGGATTACAGGCATACACCACCATGCCCGGATAATGTTTTTGTATTTTTAGTAAAGATGAGGTTTTGCCATGTTAGCCAGGCTGGTATCAAACTCCTCATCTCAAGCGATCTGCCCACCTTGGCCTGCCAAAGTGCTAGGATTACAGGTGTGAGCCACCACGCCTGGCCTATATGTGCTTTTAAAGTCCTTGTGTCACTAAGTTACAGGGCTTTGATGCCTGGGTCTAAAAAGGACACCAAAAGTCCTGCTAAATCTTAAACACTGACAGCAGTTAAAGTCTCATCTTCAGACCTAATAGAAGATGCCAATCAAAATAAACCGTGTTCGTTGAGACACAGGACAAGAAAGTAAAACTATTCAGGCTGGGCACGGTGGCTTACGCCTGTAATCCCAGCACTTTGGGAGGTCGAGGTGGGCAGATCACCTGAGGTCGGGAGTTCAAGACCAGCCTGATCAACATGGAGAAACCCCGTCTCTACTAAAAAAATACAAAATTAGCCGGGCGTGGTGGCACATATCTGTAATCCCAGCTACTAGGGAGGCTGAGGCAGGAGAATCACTTGAACCTGGGAGGCAGAGGTTGTGGTGAGCCAGGATCGCGCCATTACACTCCAGCCCGGGCAATAAGAGCAAAACTCCGTCTCAAAAAAAAAAAAGAAAGTAAAACTACTCAACTCCTCAAGGCCTAGGGGCTATTACAGAAGAGGTGGGCACATGAAATTGTAAGGGCTTACCTGGAGAGATAAAATAAGTTCAGTTTCTCTATATATTAACCATTGATGTCAAAGGCACACTGATGCAAGACCAGGATTTGAGCCTCTGTGTCAGATTAACAAGGTTTTCTTGGAGTATTGACCCTCTCCTTAATAAAGATTATAATGGTTGTAAACAGGCTTATGGAAATCATATCTTATGGGAAAGATGATTAAAATTTTAGATTGTTTATAAAATTTTGAATAACAAATTTAATTGACCTCATGCTGTCTTTATTAGGGCTTATTGTTTGAGAAATTAAGTATCCTCTCTCAAAAAATAAAGGTTTTTGACTTTTTTTTGAAATCTTTGTAATATCACTTTGGTTAAATGAAGGACTTATTTTACAATGACCTCTGATCCTATTTTGTGATATCAAGCACTTTAAAGTTCGTCAAATATTTTTTGTCATACTTTAAATTGGGTCCTCATTAATCTTTTGATATTAGTTCCCTGAAGTCCAAAAGAGACATATTCAGTTTGTTTGGTATAAAAATCATACAGAAAGCATTGTCAAAGATGAAATGGTGTTTGGCTTTCTTTGGGCTATATTTATATAAATGTGTTATTTATGTGTTCTAAAATTATGAGAAACTCCTGTAATTCTGATATGACTTCATGTATGTTATTAATAATTGTAATTATTATGTAAAATTATTGTATGCCACAGAAGTAACCAAAAGTTCTAGTCAATTGTGGCTTTAATAGTGGCTGTCCTAAGACTTTTCTGTCATTTATGGACAATTGTTGTCTTATTTTGATCCTCTTCAAAAGGTAGTTTGGCCGGGTGTGGTGGCTCATGCCTGTAATCCCAGCACTCTGGGAGGCTTAGGTGAGCAGATCACTTGAGGTCAGGAGTTCAAGACCAGCCTGGCCAACATGGTGAAACTCCATCTGTACTTCTAGAAATACAAAAATTAGCTGGGCTTGGTGGCATGTGTCTGTAACCCAGCTACTCAGGAGGCTGAGGCAGAAGAATTGCTTGAACCCAAGAGGCAGAGGTTGCAGTGAGCTGAAATCATGCCACTGCACTCCAGCCTGGGTGACAAGAGCAAAACTCCATCTCAAAAAAAAAAAAAAAAAAAAATGTTGCTGATCATTTGTTTTGTTTTTCAGAGACAAGGAAACTTTTCTTATGAGCTGTTGGCAGCTGTTAACAATTGAGGAAAGTATACTCCTGTAAACAAATTTTGGTGCATATTTGTCTCTCTGCTTTTGAATTATCTGGAATTTGGAAACTATTTGTGAATATTCATAACTTATGGCAATATAGTTATTTGCATAAGTGCAGTAAGATTTTTTTTTAGCTGGTTATGGTGGCTCAAGCCTGTAATCCCAGCACATTGGGAGGCTGACACAGGCAGATCATTTGAGCCCAGGAGTTCAAGTCCAGCCTGGCCAACATGGAAAATCCCCATCTCTACAAAAAATATGAAAATCAGCCAGGTGTGGTGGCACATGCGTATAATCCAAGCTATTTGTGAGGCTGAGGTACAAGAATTGCTTGAACCTGGGAGGTGGATGTTGCAGTGAGCCAAGATCACACCACTACACTCCAGCATGGTTACTAGAGTGAAACTCTGCCTTGGAAAAAAAAAAAAAAAAAGTTTTCTTTTGCAGCAGAACACCATCAGAGAAAATGGCTATTTTACCAAGGCTTTGACTGAAATGGTGTGCTTTCCTTTAAGGAATCAAACTTGACTTATAGAGCCTATTAAAGCCCCTTGGAAAACTGGCCCCATACCCTGCCTACAGCACCCCTATACAGGGTTTCTGACCTGTGTTAAGTAAAGAATGTCCCTTTCTGATAGGCCCAGGAACTCCAAGTTATCTTGGGACCTCAAGAGGAGAGGAATTTACCCAACTCATAGGTATGTGGTAGTACACAGCAATGGCTGGGCTTGGCTTTTAAAAAGTCTTATCTGATATTCCTTTTGTGGAACAAATTTCCATCAAAGCCAATATAAAGAGCCTATGTGAAAAATGATTCTTGCTGCACTTATATGTATAAACAGGCCAAGTATAATAAAGCAAATCAGTCATACCATGATTGGTCTTTAGTAAAAACGGGAAACTGGAGTGAGAAAAATTATGTTTCAAAAACTACAGTACATCTGTTGTTAGACTCTAGTCTTGCCTATTGTTTTTCAATTTTTATTATTTTCTACAGTTTGGACTGAATTCTAACTTTTCTGGGCTACACATCTCCAAAATAATGTTTTTAATTTTTTCCCTCTTTCTTCCCCCATTTTCCCTAATTTGAAATCACTAAAAACTAAGCTGTGCTTTCTTAAAGTCCTGAAAACCAAAGCTAGACAACTTAAATGTCAGAAGAAGATAATAACAGCCTATTTACATACATAAGGCACTTTCATACCTGGCTACTGATGTATGAACTTCAGAGTAATATGGAGTAAAATAACAATTTTCCGAAATTGTTATTTTTCTGTTTGTTGTTTCTCTCCCTTTTTCCCCCCATTTTCTCTCTGCAGGACATGAGACTTCACAGCGTGCAAAATGTGAGCTTTCCTAATAATATGGGATCTCCCTCTCTAGGAATAAACTGTCCTAGCCATGAGGGATCAGAGGAAACCTAAGAACAGAGACTCATTTTCTTCTAAAATGATTTCTCCAAAAAATTTTTAAAAAGAAAAAGACATTAGAGGGGAGAGTTAAAATCATCATTAAAAAAAACCAGGGGTGGGGGAATGTGAAAAGTCCTGGGAGGTGGAGGTTGCAGTGAGCTGAGATAATGCCACTGCACACTAGCCTGGAGGAAAGACCAAAGACTCTCTCAGAACAAAACAAAAACCTCTAATTGAATACAATATTTTATAAACTGAATTGGCCTTTTCCACGTATGTTCTGGCTCCATTGACATACATACTGTCTTGAGTTTTAACAAATTTTGTCTGGTAGTTATTGTGTAGTATGTAACATTCCAGGCCAATCTTGGAGAAGCAGGCTTGGTTATCCCTAGTATGATTTCAAGGATGTGTAGTCTGTTGTGAGAACTGGTTTTAAATTTTACCACACTGTTACATTTGTAAGGTTTATCTCCAGTATGAATTTGGTAAAGATTGAAAACACATTACTGCTTAAAGTCTCTTTCATGTTCAGCACATTCATAGGATTTTTCTCCTATATAAATTCTCTCACTCCAAAAGCATGAACATTTGATTTTTTTTTTCTTTTTTTTTTTTTGAGACAGAGTCTCGCTCTGTCGCCCAGGCTGGAGGTGCGATCTCAGCTCACTGCAAGCTTAACCTCCCGGATTCATGCCATTCTCCTGCCTCAGCCACCCGAGTAGCTGGGACTACAGGCGCCCACCACCTCGCCCAGCTAATTTTTCGTATTTTTAGTAGAGACGGGGTTTCACCATGTTAGCCAGGACGGTCTCGATCTCCTGACCTCATGATCCACCTGCCTTGGCCTCCCAAAGTGCTGGGATTACAGGCGTGAGATACCACGCCCGGCCGAACATTTGACTTTTTAAAAAGTCTTACTACATTTGTTACATTTGTAAGGTAGCTCTTCGGTATGAATACTCTGGTTTCCATTTTGATGTTCAGGTAAAAGCCTTACCACACACATTACATTTGTGTGGTTCCTCTCAAAGTTGTATATTTTGATGTCTCATGAGTTCTGATGCCTGGGGAAAGTCTCTGGCATATACATGTAGATTTCCTATCAGTATAAACTCCCTTATGTCCAGAAGTGATTGAACTCTGGTAAAGGTTTTGCCACTCTCTTTTCATTTGTAAAGCATCTCTGCACTATGAATTATCTATAGATCCACAAGTTTTGATCTTTGAATAGAATTCTTGCCACACATACTGCACTTCAGTAATTTCTCTCCAATATGTGTATTCTTTTTTTTTTTGGAGACCATGTCTTGCTCTGTCGCCCAGGCTGGAGTGCAGTGGTGTGATTTTGGCTCACTGCAACCTCCACCTCCCGGGTTCAAGCAATTCTCCTCCCTCAGCCTCCAAAGTAGCTGGGACTATGGGCACACGCCACCACGCCTGGCTAATTTTTTGTATTTTAGTAGAGACGGGGTTTCACTCTGTTGCCCAGGCTGGTCTCAAACTCCTGAGCTCAGGCAATCTGCCCACCTCAGCCTCCTAAAGTGCTAGGATTACAAGGGTGAGCCACCGCACCCGGCCTTCCAGTATGTACATTCTTATGCCAAGTGAGTAGTGAACAATACCTTAAAACTTAGCTACATTTACTGCATGTGTAAATGTATTGGGCCATATTTGAATTTCTATGAAGAAATACCCAAGGCTGGGTAATTTATAAAGAAGTTTAATTGACTCACAGTTCTGCAGGCTTTACAGGAAACATGGTGCTGGCATCTGCTCACCTTCTGAGGAAGCCTCAGGAATGTTAAAATCATGGTGGAAGGAAAAATGGGAGTGGGCACGTCACATGGCAAGAATAGGAGCAAGAGAGAGGAAAGTTCCATACACTTTTTTTTTTTTTTTTTTTTTTTGGAGACAAGGTCTCGCTGTCACCCAGGCTGGAGTGCACTGGCACAATCTTGGCTCACTGCAACCTCTGTCTCCTGGGTTCAAGTGATTCTCATGCTTCAGCCTCCTGAGTAGCTGGGATTACAGGCATGCATCACCATGCCTGGCTAATGTTTGTATTTTAGTAGAGACAACTGTTCACCACGTTGACCAGCCTGGTTTTGAACACCTGGCCACAAGTGATCTGCCTGGTTCAACCTCCCTAAATGCTGGGATTACAGGCATGACCCACCATGCCTGACGTGCCATACACTTTTAACCAACAAGACCTCAGCCGGGCACAGTGGCTCACGCCTATAATCCCAGCACTTTGGGAGGCCGAGGCAGGCAGATCACAAGGTCAAGAAATTGAGACCATCCTGGCCAACATGGTGAAACTCCGTGTCTACTAAAAATACAAAAATTAGCCAGGCATGGTGGTGTGCACCTGTAGTGCCAGCTACTCAGGGAGACAGGCAGGAGAATCACTTGAACCTGGGAGGCAGAGGTTGCAGTGAGCCTAGATCACGCCACTGCATTCCAGCCTGGCGACAGAGAGAGACTCCGTCTCAAAAAAGCAAAACAAACAAAAAAACAAGATTTCACCAGAAATCACTATCCCAAGAAGAGCAAAAATAGGGTGATGCTAAACCATTCTTGAGAAATCCACCCCTGTGATCCAATCACCTCCCGCCAGGCCCCACCTCCAATACAGGGGATTAAAATTCCACATGAGATTTCAGACGGAAGTGACAAATATACAAGCTATATCAATAAGTATGAATTATTTGAACCCAGAAGTTAGGAGAACCTCTAAAGGCTTTTCCATGTTGAATTTTGTTGTAAGATTCTCTGCAGTATGTTTTGTCTGATGTTTAGTGAGGCCTGAGCGACTAATGAAAGATTTGCCACACTCGTTACATTTATAAGGTTTTTCTCCAGAATGAATTATTTGGTGTTTGCTGAGGCAAGAAAACCGCCCAAAGGCCTTGCCACATTGAATACATTTGTATGGCTTCTCTCCAGTGTGATTTCTTTGATGGTACACCAGCTTTGACCTTTCAATAAAAGCTTTACCACATTCATTACATTTGTAAGGTTTGTCTCCAGTATGCATTTTCTGATGATTAACCAGAATTGAACGCACTCTAAAGGCTTTGCCACACTCATTACACACGTAAGGTTTCTCTCCAGTATGAATACTCCGATGACGTGCTAGTGTTGATTGATGACGAAAGACCTTGCCACATTCATTACATTTGTAAGGTTTCTCTCCAGTATGAATTCTCCGATGCCTTGCAAGATTCGAAGTGGAATTAAAGACCTGGCCACATTCAATACATTTGTATGGCATCTCTCCAGTATGCCTTCTCTGATGGTATGTCAGGCCTGTTATATGACTAAAAGTTCTACCACAATGGCTACATTTGTGTGGTTTCTCCCCAGTAGGATTTCTGTGATATCTTGCAAGTTTTGAACTTTGGATAAATGCCCCTCCAAACTCATTACAATTGTAAGGTTTCTCTCCAGTATGAATTATCAGATGTTTAGTGAGGCTTGAACGCTGAGTATAGGCTTTGCCACAATCATTACATTTGTAAGGTTTCTCTCCGGTATGGATTTTCCGATGACGTGCTAGGCATGAGTAGTAACTGAAGACTTTGCCACATTCGTTACATTGAAAAGGCTTCTCTCCAGTATGAATTCTCTTATGATTTGAGAGGTTTCCACTGTCATTGAAGACCTTGCCACACACATTACATTTGTAAGGTTTCTGCCCAGTATGAATTCTTAGATGACGTGCTAGGCATGAGTAGTTCCTGAAGACTGTGCCACATTCATTACATTGGAAAGGTTTCTCTCCCGTATGTATTCTCTTGTGAATTGAAAGGTTTCCACTGTAATTGAAGACCTTGCCACACACATTACATTTGTAAGGTTGCTCCCCAGTATGAATTCTTAAATGTCTTACAAGGCATGAATTTTCACTAAAGACCTTTCCACATTCACCGCATTGGTAACGTTTCTCTCTGGTATGAATTATCTTATGTCGAGTGAGTAATGAGCCCTGTTTAAAGGCTTTGCCACATTTATCACATTTGTAAGGTTTCTCTCCAGTATGAATTCTCCGATGCCCCGCAAGATGTGAAGTCTGACTGAAGACCTTGCCACATTCATTGCATTTGTAAGGTTTTTCTCCAGTATGACTTCTCTGGTGCCTTGCAAGTTGTGAACGCTGACTGAAGACCTTGTCACATACATCACATGTATATGGTTTCTCTCCTGTATGGATTATCTGATGTGTAGTGAGGCTGGAGCTCCGTTTAAAGGTTTTGCCACACTCATCACATTTGTAAGGTTTGTTTCCACTATGAACTGTCTGATGAGTTGCCAGGTTGGAACTTTGACTAAAGGACTTTCCACATATGTTGCATTTGTATGGTTTCTCTCCAGTGTGGATTCTCTGGTGATTTACAAGATTAGAATTCTGCCTGAAGACCCTGCCACATATATCACATTGATATGGTTTCTCTCCTGTATGGATTATCTGATGTGTAGTGAGGCATGAGCCTTGTTTGAAGGTTTTCCCACACTCATTACATTTGTAAGGTTTCTCTCCAGTGTGAATTCTCTGATGTATTGCAAGGTTGTAACTTTGACTAAAGGACTTGCCACATTCATTACATTTGTATGGTTTCTCTCCAGTGTGACTTCTCCAGTGATTTACAAGATCTGAATTTTGTCTGAAGATCTTGCCACATACATCACATTGATATGGCTTCCCCCTAGTATGGACTATCTGATGTATAGTTAGTAGTGAGCCCCGATGAAAGGCTTTGCCACATTCGTTGCATTTGTAAGGTTTCTCTGTAGCATGTACCATCTGATGGTTAACAAGACTTGAAGACACTCTAAAGGCTTTCCCACACTCATTACATATATAAGGTTTTTCCCTAATGTGTGTTTTCTCAAGTTGGGTGGGTAATGACAGTTGCAAAAACTCATTCTCATATTTTTTAGAAATGTTGGTTTGGACACTAGGAAGAATTCTTTGAAGTGGTGAAACTAGGGAACCATTATTAACTGTTTTCTCAGATTGGTTACATTCATAAATTTTCCCTTCAGTTTGAAATTTCTGCAGTTCAGTCAGACGTGACTGAAAGCTTAATGTAAGCTGATTTTCAATACATTTGTTTTCTATATCCTCTTGACTATGTTGACCTCTTTTACCATTAAGATTGTTTTTATAGGTCATTGGCACTTCTTTATAATTTATTTCACCATCTTTCCATTGAAACTCAAGGTCCTGTAGATTTTTCTGGATTTCCCTTAAGTAAAAATTTTCAACATCATAACATTCATGTCTTTCCAGTGTCACTGTCTGGCATTTTTCTCCTGTATTACTGTTCCCTATTGGTGGTAATTCCTTGGTCATACATTTAGGAAGGATACCTACAAAATATAATGAACATGGGAGTTTTTTTGTTGGTTTTTTTTTTGAGACAGAGTCTTGCTCTGTTGCCCAGGCTGGAGTGGAGTGGCACAATCTCGGCTCACTGTGACCTCCACCTCCTGGATTCGAGCTGTTCTTCTGAGTAGCTGGGACTACAGGCACACACCACCCCACCTGGCTAATTTTTATATTTTTAGTAGAGACAGGGTTTCCCCATATTGGCCAGGCTGGTCTCGAACTCCTGACCTCGTGATCCACCCACCTCGGCCCCTCAAAGTGCTGGGATTACAGGTGTGAGCCACTGCACCTGGCTGAACATAGATTTTAAAAATAACTAGTATTATTTGTTTTTTTTAAATAACTACTATTCGTAAATATTTTATATTGAAAACATACTACACTAAAAATAACGTTTATACTAGACAGTTACCAAACTTTACCACAGTGATCTTCTACTTTTACAAATAAAAAAGGAGTAGAATTCTTCAGTAAAGAGTAATCACATGTAATTCAAATTAATTTTAAGGAAGCCTAGTTTCAAACATTCAGTGACCAAAAGACTCATGTTGTGCAAACATATATTAGCACTAAAACAAGTATTTTTCCACCATGCCCCCAAATCATACACCAACTGGCAGCAAACACATGGCTCTCTCAGAAGAGAAAATAGTTATATATATATATATATTTACTTCATATTGATTGTGCACAAATAAATGTCAAATTACAGCTAAATATCAACAAGTTCAACTAATTAATGGTCTATGTAAATGGCAAGCTAGAATTATAAATCAAAAATAGTACTGGGAAAATGAGAAAGAATTTTTTGAACTTATAATACTAAGTTATTTTTCTGAATACTTATTACATAAGTATTACAACTGTTCTAAAACTACCTATTTCTGGCCGGGCGCAGTGGCTCACACCTGTAATCCCAGCACTTTGGGAGGCCGAGGTGGGTGGATCACGTGGTCAGGAGTTCAAGACCAGCCTGGCCAACATGATGAAACCCCGTCTCTACTAAAAATACAAAAATTAGCCAGGCATGGTGGTGTGCACCTGTAATCCCAGCTACTTGGGAGGCTGAGGTAGGAGAATTGCTTGAACCCAGGAGGCAGAGGTTGTAGTGAGCTGAGATTGCGCCACAGCACTCCAGTCTGGGTGACAGAGCAAGACTGTCTCGGAAAAACAAATGAACAAACAAAAAACTATCTATTTCCATAAAAAATAGACATTTGCAACACTAACAAGCAGTGCAAGTCAGCTATATTGACTTATGTCTGCCAAAACTCGTATGTTGGGGTCCTAATCCTCAATGTAATATTACTTGGAGGTGTGAACTTTGGGAGGCAATTAGGTCACCATGGTAGATAGAATTTCAGGAACGGAATAGGAATTAGAGTAGATGTGAAAAAGCTTTTGCTTTTTGCATGGCAATCCTTCTGCCATGTGAGGACACAGAAAGAGTTAGTCATGATACACCAAGAAAATGGTCCACACCAAGAACCAAGGTGACTGGCTCTGACATGTGGACTACTCATCACCCAGATCTGTGAAAAGTGAATTTCTGTTGTTCAAACCACCCTATCTATGGTATCTGCTATACCTAACCACACTAAGTTAAAGCTAATATGCCATCTCATTATAAACATGAAATAATGTTGATATACCTTATTAAACAAAGAAATTTGTGAGTCTTTACTATAAAACATGCAATATTCTAAGCTAGCAAACAGCACTAACTTGTTTTAAAAAAATCTTAAGATAAATTATCACTATTTTACAAATAAGGACAGTAAGCCTGCCCACAAGATTTATGTATCTACACCCAAATTACAAAGAAAGTAAGACGTGAACCTGGGTTTCCGGGATCAAACATGTTTTTAAATAAAACTGGCCAAACAGTCAGTGCAGATAACTGGTCACTCCAAATACCAAGAGTGTGGAAAGAAATACTTCAAGAGCCAAGGTGTGTTGCCAAAACATTATTCAGTCATCCTTCATGAATAACAGTATCTGAGTCATCATCCCCTGCACATATTGACATAGGCAGTGTTCTCAGAAAGTTGTCAAGTGAATGAGTAGGGGTCACCCCTTACACACTGAGTGTAACATGGGAGGTGAGGGAGTACTGCAATAATGGGAGTGTAAAATTAATATGCTAGTAAGAAACTGGGTGGTCCATCTGGACCAAAGTAATATGTTTGGAAGAGGCAGGGAGGAGGAAGGGCAAGAGGGGAGGGCAAAGAGTTATGAGCATGGGGCAGCAGTGTTTGTGCTTGCAGAGCTGTGGGTATATAATTGCCCAAAGAATAGTTAAAATCCTGACTTTGGAAGAAAAGAGAGATACTAATTCAGAAGTAGCATGGTGACTCACACCTGTAATCCTAGCACTTTGGGAGGCCAAGGCGGGCAGACTGCTGAGCTCAGAAGTTTGAGACCAGCCTGGGCAACATGGTGAAACCCCGTCACTACTAAAACACAAAAAATTAGCCGGGAGTGGTGGTGTGAGCCTGTAGTCTCAGCCACTCAGGAGGCTGAGGTAGGAGAACTGCTTGAACTCGGAAGGCGGAGGTTGCAGTGAGCTGAGTTCATGCCACTGCACTCCAGCCTGGGCGACAAAGCTAGACTCTGTCTCCATATTAAACAAAAAAACAAAAAAACAAAAAAAAAAACCAGTAGCATTATACTGACTAATACTTAAATATGGGAATTCTACTATGGGCACAGGACAACAAGGGAAGACATTCAAAAAGGGGATAGTGTGATGATATGGGAAGTGAAAGGCCCAATGCAGCATTATGAAGCTTTTTATCTGTGAGTCAACAAGACTTCAGTCTCAGTCAAATAATGGAAGGGCTCCCAAGAAAGACAACAGAGAAAATACAAAAATACACAAGGGCAGATCTTAACTTCTAGAGCAAAATTATCCTTACCCAGGAAGACCAGGTTCCTGTAGTTCTCCAACATCACATCCCAGTACAAAGCTTTCTGCACAGGGTCCAGGGATTTCCACTCCTCCTGAGAGAATTCTATGGCTACATCCCTGAATGTCAAAGGTCCCTGAAATGAAAAATACATTTCAACAAGGGGCAATGGGAGAGTTCTTACCTATACATAAAATGAGAAGAGGAGAAAACTGTCACATCAATTTGATTGAAGTGGGTGTTTTCACATATCCATGCAAAGCATCTGTGAGAAGGTTATGTGTCCCTAATTTAAGTTTGTTTTAAAATTCAATAGGAGATTAGGATATCCTGTAAATCAGTGTACGCTTCTCATTTTTGTGTACAATGCAAGAAATATACAAAGAAATGAACACGTGGTTATCTGTATAAGTGTTAGATATTATGTTCAATATATCAACTGAGTGTCCAGATGAGCTAGTATACGAGTGGTGTCTTCGAGATGACAATGTCCATAGCAGCTTTAAAGAAAGGTCAGAAACTAAAAACTGTGATGACCACAGCAACAGCAATGACTGAAGTTTTGGAACACTCCCCATGTGCTGGGCATTACTCCAAATGCTTTACATGTTCTAATTCAAATAACAACATAATAGATAGATAGAGAGATTTGTTCCCATGTTACTAGGAGACAACTATGTCACAGAAAACACTAAAAAGTCACCTAGGTTAACAACCTGAAAATGTCAGAGCAGGTATCTGAACCCAGATGTCTAAGAATGAGTCTTGAATCAAAAGAAACAAACGGTTAAATTATGGTTATGGTATGTCCTAGTCTCTCTGTGCTGCTGTACGAAGTAAAACAGACTGGGTAATTTATGAACAATAGAAATGTCATGATTCTGCTGGCTGGGAAATCCAAGATCAAGGTGCCAGCAGGACTGATGTCTGGTGAGGGATGATCCCTGCTTCCAAGATGGTCTTGTTGCTGCACAGGGGACGAATGCTGTGTCCCCACATGGCAGAAGGGACAGAAGGGGCAAAAAGCAGTGAACTCTGTAGAATAAGCCTTTTGATATCTCATTGAAGAGAACACCATATCCACTGATAAAGGCAGACTTCTTATGATCTAATCTCCTCCTAAAGGCCACGCCTCATAACATTTAAAGATTGGGCACTGGGGATTAAGTTTCAACATGAATTGTGGAGGAGAAAAAAAACTCAGACCATAGCATTCCACCCCTGGCCCCCAAAATTGATGTACTTCTCACAAACAAAATACATTCTATCCCAATGGTTCCCAAAGCCTTATTTCTACAACCAATTCAAAAGCCTATAGTCTAGAGTTGTATCTAAATCAGATATGGGTGAGACTCAAACATGCATTTCATCCAAAGGCAAACTGCTTTCTAGTTGTGAACCTATGAAATCAAACGAGTTATGTGCTTCCAAAATACAATGGTGGGGCAGACACAGGTTAAATATTTCAATTCCAAAAGGGAGAAACAGGAAAGAAGGGGTAGCTGTTCCCACGTAAGGCTGAAACCCAACAGGGCATACACATTAAACACTAAGGCTTGACAATAATCTTTGACTCTGTGTCCCACCTTCTAGACATCCTGGAGTAGAGGTTGGGTCCCAACATCCTGGGGATCCCTGCCCCAGTGGTTTTGTTGGGATCACCCCACATGGAAGTTCTCACAGTGCCTGCAGCTCTCCCAAGCTGGAATCACATACCGGTGACTCTTCAGTTTTAGGGTCTCAAAGGTGGCCCTGCTCCCAGGGCTTTACTGGACCTTATCCTAACAGGGACTCTCTGAAGTTGGCCCTGCCTCCACAGCTAGACTGAGCATTGCCTTAATGGGGACTTCCAGGGACAGCATTTTTATGCCTAGGCTCCAAGGATCTCTGAGGCATTCTTTGAAATCTAGATGGAAGTAGTCATGAGTCCACATCTCATGCCCTCTGCACACTTTTAGTTAGCACTGTGTTGATGTTGCCAAGGTCTACAGTTTGTGTGTTGTAACTGACCTCGATCCCTGGTGGACTGAACAAAGCAGGTGAATGCGGGAATAAAAGAAAAAGACAAGAGAGTATATTTGGAAGAAGGGGCCAGGGGGCATCTTGCCTCTAGTGGACAAGGGCCCTGAGCTTTTTCAGCCCTCCGAATTTATTAGGTAAAAGAGATAACCAGAAGGCGGGGGTGATTGTCGGTAACGCAGTCAACCGTTTGGATCACAGCGGGCTTGCAAGACTGCATCCTTCGAACAATATGCTCTACATTTCCCAGTAGATAACTTCAAGGAGCCCAGCGCCAGGGAGTGACGGCCCTCAGCAAACCTTCTGGTGGTAGGCACAGTCTTGAGTTTGCTCACATCCTGCATTCATGGTAAACAGTCTGCTGTTTGATCATATAGGCTCCAGTGGAATGCTGAGTTGATCACGATCCCTTTGGCCTTTTTGGCTCCCAACAACGTGTGCCCTCTGGAGTGGTGGCTGGTCTGCACCTGGTCCTACTTCAGCCACAGGTGGGGTAGGCAAGGACCTCTGCTCTGAAATACAGAGATCACAGACCTGAGGTATCGGAGTTCCCAGGTCCAAAGGGCACCCTGGGCCACTCCCTTGAAACTATTCTGCCCTCAAGGCCCTGGCACTCTGGACCTACAATGGGCACAGCAGTCTCAAAGATCTCTAAAATGCCTTTGGGATGATTCTCCCATTGTCTCAATAATCAGGTCCTGGCTTACTTCTATCCATACTAATCTCCTTGTCCGAGGCCACTTGGCTACACCCCTCTTGGTTTTCTCTCCTAAATACACTTTTAATTCTTTACATGGCCAGGCTGAGAATTTTCCAAATCTTTACACTGGGCTTTGAAAACAAATTGTTTTTAACTCTTTTGTCTCTTCTTCCATTTTACTATAAACAGGTCAGAGAAGCCATGCAGCAACCTGAACAATTTGCTTTGAGAGTGTTTCTGCCAAACATCTTAGTTCATCACTCTTAAATTCTGCTTTCCACAGCCCGGGTGCGGTGGCTCATGCCTGTAATCTCAGCACTTTGGGAGGGCGAGGTGGGCGGATCACAAGGTCAAGAGATCGAAACCATCCTGGCCAACATGGTGAAACCCCATCTCTACTAAAAATTCAAGATGAGATTTGGGTGGAGACACAACCAAAGCCATATCAACTGGTTTCTGTCTTGCCTGAATATAATCACTGAAAGGAACAGGATGAAAGGTTAGGGGCCACTGAGAAAAAAGAAGATTGACATAAACCAGTGTGTGCAGCAACACAGAAAGACACTAGGTAAGATCTAGTACCATAGCTGACTGCAGCACCAGAGTCTTCAGTAGCACAGACAGGTAACAGGGGAGCTTCTGAGTAGAAACCAGCAAACTTCTTCAATTAGGAGATGACAAGCAAAGGCTCAGAGAGGACAGAATCCCCAGTCAGAAAATTATAATTGTGTGTGTGTTGTTGTTGTTGTTGTTGTTTTAGATGGATTGTTCTACTGAACTCCAGCCTGGGCAATAGAGTGAAACCCTGCCACAAAAAAAGGAAAAGAAAAAGAAGGAAGGAAGGAAGGAAAAAAGGAAGGAAGGAAGGCAGGGAGGGAAGAAAAAGAGAGAAGGAAAGAAAAAGTGAGAAAGAAAGAGAGAAATGGCCGGGTGCAGTGGCTCACACCTGTAATCCCAGCACTTTGGGGAGCCGAGGAGGGCAAATCACCTAAGGTCAGGAGTTTGAGACCAGCATGTCTAACATGGTGAAATCCCATTTCTACTAAAAATACAAAAAATTAGCTAGGCTTGGTGGTACGTGCTTGTAATTCCAGCTACTCAGGAGGTTAAGGTAGGAGAATTGCTTGAACCCAGGAGGCAGAGGTTGCAGTGAGCCGAGATCGCACCATCGCACTCCAGCCTGGGCAACAAGAGTGAAACTCTGTCTCAAAAAAAAAAAAAAAAAGAGAGAGAAAGAGAAAGGAGGGAGGGAGGGAGAGAGAGAGAGAGAGAAAGGAAAGAAAGAAGGAAGGAAGGAAGGAAAGAGAAAGAAAGAAAAGAAAGAAAGACAAACTAGAGCTAAAAATAAAATAACTGAGTTGAAATAGTCACTAGATGAGTTCAACAGCTGACTTAATCAGGCAGAAGAAGGAATCAGTGAACTCAAAGGGGATTTTGACAGGGAGAGAAACAAAAACTATAAAAAACAGAAAAATGAAGAGAGCAAAAGGGGCTCATGGCAAACCATCAAGCACCAAGAACATATGTATTCTGGAAGTCCAATAAATAATGTGAATATATATAACATTACTTAACTGTAAGTAAACAAGCTTTACTGAAAGGCATAATATAATCAAAGGCTGGGTTCAATGGCTCATGCCTGTAATCCCAGCACTTCTGGAGGCTAAGGCAAGTGGATGACTTGAGTTCAGGAGTTTGAGACTAGCTTGATCAACATGGTGATACCCCCTCTCTCCGAAAAATACAAAAAAATTAGCTGGGTATGGTGGTGAGTGCCAATAGTCCCAGCTGCTCAGGAAGCTGTGGCAGGAGGATCCCTTAAATCTGGGAGGCGGAGGTTGCAGTCAGCCCAGATCATGCCACTGCACTCCAGCCTGGGCAACGGAGCCAGACTTCATCACCAAAAAAAAGATTCACACAAAGAAAATGTAAGCAAGAAAACCTTAGATCTAAAAGAAACATAGTATTTTATGATCACACTGTGAGCCAGGCCTTCCAGAAAAAGATAAAGCAAACATTTATTTATTTTTGCTTTTGTGGTATGCCATCCTAAAAGAGGCACTCACTCTTTAAACTTCCCAACCTGGAGGAAACTTCAGACATCTGTGGTGAAGATAGCATGCATACAGGCAGCCACGGTGACACTCTTTGTAACAGCAAAAAACGGTAAAAGACCCATACGTCTTCATTTAGGGACTGCTCCAAAGAGGATGCAAAACAAACTATTAGTGTTTATTAACATAAAAATATGTACACTTCAAAAACTTGCAAAATAAAATTTCACAGCAGAACATTCACTGAAGAATTGTTTTCTGAAATCTCATAATGACACGTAAATGCAACTTGACACCTCTCACTGACTCTTGCCACAGAACTTACAACAGTAGCTCCCCACAGAAACATGAGGGATGGCAGATGATGTGATAGGGAAAGGAACCTGGGTTCCCCCAGGTTGGGGACTTGAAAGAGTGATTGCTTCCTCTAGGATGGTGCATTTCCTGCTTTGCTAGATCTGGCAAGATTCTCCACTACCCTGAGCTGCAAAGCGACCCTCTCCCACCAACATCACACGAGATTTCTCACTCATTTAAACAAAACCTACTACTATGTTTCTTTTAGATTTGGAAGATCTGGGGAAAATGATAACTCTTTGCATTTCCATTTTCCATTTCATTAATTTGTAGAAATCAAAATAAAATAATCTTCATTCTTTGCTCAATTTTTTTTAACTGCATTCTAGCAGCCATTTCATATTCTGCAGTTAAATTTTCAGAATATATATGCCTTAATGTCCTTTTTTTATTTTTTATTTTTGGAGACAGAGTCTAGCTCTGTCGCCCAGGCTGGAGTGCAATGGTGCAATCTCAGCTCACTGCAACCTCTGCCTCCTGGGTTCAAGGGATTCTCCTGCCTCAGCCTCCTGAGTAGCTGGAACTACAGGCATGCGCCACCACGCCAGGCTAATTTTTGTATTTTTAGTAGAGGTGGAGTTTCACTATGTTGGCCAGGCTGGTCTCTAACTCCTGACCTTGTGATCCGCCTGCCTCGGCCTTCAAAAGTGCTGGGATTACAGGCATGAGCCACTGCGCCTGGCCAATGTCCTTTTTTAAGATTATAATTTTTTTTTTTAGCATAAAACTGAAATGTTTCCTTGATGCCCATGTTTTATGTTTGCTTATAAATTTTACGGTATACAACATGATATTACAGTATAGATAGTAAAAAAAGTCACTATAGTTTAACAAATTAACATACCCATCATCTCAGAGGTACCCTTTTTTTTTTTGACAGGAACAGCTAAAATCTAACATAGCATGAATTTCATGTATCATAAAATATTATTTTCCTATCATCTTCATGTTGTACCACCTTCTTAATGCCTCAACTGCATCTCTGCTTGGACTTTTACTGCAAATAAATATATTATGTGATGTTTAAAATAAAAGAAATATGATGTTCAGTAATAATTGGTGGAATGAGAGAATTTGGCTCCATCTTCTCTAATAACAAAGGAGTTCTGCTCCTACAACTGAGCAAAATTACAACCTTTTTACATAAAACAACTGCTAAGAGTCCCAGCATGAACACCGCAGTCTCTGTAGGACGGATATAGTGACAATGGCTAAATGAATCTGACATTCAGGTTGATTTTATATTTTAAAATCAATGATAGGCCGGGCACGGTGGGTCACACCTGTAATCCCTGCATTTTGGGAGGCCGAGGCAGGAGGACCACCTGAGGTCGGGAGATCAAGACCAGCCTGACCAACATGGTGAAACCCCATCTCTACCAAAAATACAAAAATTTGCCAGGCGTGGTGGCACATGCCTGTAATCCCAGCTACTCAGGAGGCTGAGGCATGAGAATCACTTGAACCAGGGAGGTGGAGGTTGCAGTGAGCCGAGATCGCACCATTGCACTCCAGCCTGGGCAACAAGAACGAAACTCTGTCTCAAAAAAAAAAAAAAAATCAATGATAAAATAAACACCCTCTATCACTGATGTATGTACTAATTGTCCATTCCATTCCCAGTCATTAAGATTTTGAAGTTAGAAACAGTGACTAATTCATACAGCTTCAAATGTAGTATAAAACTAGGCAGAAAAGATCTCCCCTCGTAGGCCTCTTTTCCAGAATTTACGAGGTATTGTGCACATTAATATGTGACTTCCGCGTGCAGTTTCTCTACTTCTGGTCTACAGAGAACTGACTGCATCCTGATTTTGCCTCTAAACAATCTCTACTGCCAACAGCTCTGACACTGTGAGGCCCATACCCCGTCTCTATCCATGTCTGGGTGTGAACCTCTCCCAGGACCATGCCCAGTGGGGCCTCTTCCCAAGTTCATGTCACTGGGTCGCAGTGAGATAGAACCTAAGTGAGAAAAGAGAAACTAAGGGAAGGCATGGGTGAATGGCAGCAAACGTGTCAGGCAGGATGCTTCAGACTCAGAGAAGATTCGCAACTCCAATGTGTCACATTTCAAAAAGGAAGGAGACAGAATGATCCACTAAGAATACCATTTTACCTGTGGAAGAGCCATCCCTGACTCCTTTTCTTTCCCCTTCTTCCTCTTCTGGGCTTCTCTCTCGGTCAATATAATTAATTCTTTACAAGTCAAATCTGAAAGTGAAAAATCTGCTGTTTAATGCTTGGAAACAACACATTCCTTTCTGCACTACAACCACAGGGAAGACCTCAGGGAAGACCTCAGCATGTGGAGAGACAGCCCACTGCACCAGGGGGATGCAAGGATAATAAATTCCTAAACAAAGACCAAGTGTCCTGGCATGGTGGCTCACGCCTATAATCCCAGCACTTTAAGAGGCAGAGGTGGGCAGATCAACTGAACTCAGGAGTTGAAAGCATCCTGGCCAACACAGTGAAACCCTGTCTCTACTAAAAATACAAAAATGAGCTGGGTGTCGTGGCATGCACCTGTAGTCCCAGCTACTCAGGAGGCTGAGGCAGGAGAATTGCTTAAACCTGGCGAAGGTTGCAGTGAGCCGAGATCATGCCACTGTGCTCCAGCCTGAGTGACACAGCGAGACTCCATCTCAAATCAATCAATCAATCAATAAAAATAAAAAAGAAAATGTATGATGTGTCTGTATACACATCTTTATGTGTACGTGTATTTATATAGATATATATAGTATGCGTACATATGTATAATGGATTTATTCAACCATTAAAAAAAAGAAAATCCTGCTATTTGCAACAACATGGATGAACCATGCAATCTCCGCCTCCCAGGTTCAAGCGATTCTCCTGCTATTTGCAACAACATGGATGAATCTGGAAGACATTACGCTAGGTGAAATAAGACAGACACTAAAAGACAATTACTGTATGACCTCACAAGCAGAATTTTAAAGTATCCAGTTCACAGGAACAGGGTAGAACAGTTGTTGCCAGGGGCTGGTGGTGGGGAGAATGGAAAAATGTTGGCCAAACGGTATAAACTTTCAGTTATAAAATGAAGAAGTTCAGGGGAATCTAACGTACACCGTGGTGTCTATACTGTATTGGACACTTTAACAGTTTGGAAAGTTTTTGAAAAATTTAATGAATTATAGGGTGAAAGTTTAAAAAAATGACAATACTTAACATTTAGAAATGAATGACGTCAGCTGATTATAGGATGCCACCAAATCTTATTTCAGAAGTTAGTAATTATTTATAGAAAGGCAGATATTGAATAAACTAACACTTATCTCAAGCTTCCAAAATAACAATGAATTAAGTGGAACTACAAAGAAAAAAGTAGGCCGAGCGCGGTGGCTCACACCTGTAATCCCAGTACTTTAGGAGGCCGAGGCCAGCGGATCCCCTGAGGTTGGGAGTTCGAGACCAGCCTGACCAACATGGAGAAACTCCGTCTCTACTAAAAATATAAAATTAGCCAGGTGTGATGGCACATGCCTGTAATCCCAGGTACTCGTGAGGCTGAGGCAAGAGAATCACTTGAACCTGGGAGGTGGAATTTGCAGTGAGCCGAGATGGCACCATTGCACTCCAGCCTGGGCAACATGAGCGAAACTCCGTCTCAGAAAAAAAAAAAAAGAAAAAAGTAAATCCATTACCAAAAAAAAATAAGGCTCTCAATACTCATACAAAGATATACCTTGCAGGCCTGGCATGGTGGCTCCCGTCTGTAATCCCAGCACTCTGAAAGGCTGAGGCAGAAAGACTGCTTGCGCCCAGGAGGTTGAGGCTGCAGTGAGCGGAGATCATTGCACTGTACTCTAGTCTGACAGAGCAAGACCCTGTCTCAAAAAAGAAAAAAAAAAAAAGACATACCTTGTAGTGAGAGTGACAGTCATTTATTGCCCCATTTCTCGGTTACTCTATCCTCTACCCCATCCCAGGGAAGAAAAGAGTTACCACGAATGACTTAATTTAAATGCCCTCTGGCTAAACAGAAATTCCAAATATCTTTTGATACAAATAAATACAAAATGCACAAGCCTTACAGAAAAGAGTGGTAATTTTCATCCTCATGAGTACAATTTAAAGAAATGAATTTTAAATTAGAGTATAAAGTCACAAATTAGAATATTACAACCACCATCCATATCCAATCAACTCATCGCTCATCTGGATGGGGTCCTCTCCCAATTTCTTCACTACTATGTGTGCCCCTCTCTCATTCTGCACCCTTTCTCCCCTTTTCTGTTTTTCTCTTTATGTCTGTTCTGCCCAATGCTCTACAACTTACTTCACCTCTCCTAGCTCTTTCTCCCCACTCTTTGATTGTCCCCAATCTCCACGTATTTCTGCCTCTTTTTCCCCATCTAAGCTCCCTCTCTGCTCTCCTTGTTAAAATTCCCTCTTACCTGTTACACCTCCTTTGTTCCCACTCTCTAGCACCCCCAACTTCCTAGGCTTCCTCCCTGCTGTGGTTCTCCCTCTACTCTGCTTGTCACCTACTGCCCTCTCTTTCAGTCCCAGCACCACGTAGCTCTGTCGGCTGCGGCTCCAACTCTTTTACCTTCTCCCCACTGTTTGTCTGCAGTGCCTCCTCCTTTGCTGCCCCTCACTATTTTCCTGCCTTTCATCTCTCTGAAGGTCCCCCTTTTTTTCTAAATGTCTCTATGTGCTTTCCTCCCCCTGCTTCTTTCTCCATTCGTTCTCTTTCACTCTTGCTGTCTCTTTGCAAATCCCTAAATTATCATCCATTTTGCCGTGTATTTATAGGTCTCCCTCATTCTCTTCTATTTGGTCTTTCCTTTTGCTCCGTCGCTCCCCCTCTTTTCCTCTCCTGATCCCTCTCACCCACACATTCGGGAGGAAAGGGGAGGAATAAGATGCCCACCTCCCGTAAAAGCATATTTTCCAGTGGAGTAAAATTTGGGAAGGAAGAACACCGGGTGTCACAAGACTCAGGTGACCTCCCCCAACGGGGGGATCAGGAAAAGCAGCGGCTGTGAAGGGGAAGCCTGGGGAGCGAAAGGACCCGGCGTGAGGAGGACACAAGGTGGCAGGGGGTACGGTGTCTCAGGACAGGGAGGGTCTGCAGAATCCCAGGACCCGGGAGGAGAAGCGACTCCTTCAGGAGCCGGACGGCGGGCGCTCCCCTCCAGGGGCTGACGACGGAGAAGCTCCGGGGTCCCGACGGGCGGGAATCCACCTCCGGTCTACATGGTTGTCTACATGGTCCTAAGTGGGGTTGTCTACATGGTCCTAAGGCAGAAAGGCAGGGAGCAAGGAACAGCCTCAGACAGATTTTTAAACCGAAAGGGAAACAATTATCAGACTTACTTGGGGCGAAGGGGCTGTTGCTGGTATTTTAAGGTCCGTAGCGATCCCCAGGAAACGGGTATGGACAAGGGAAGACTGCCAAGTGCACGTTCGATTCAGGCAGACGGGGCGAAGCAAATGTTTAGTCCAGGTAGACGGAAACTGACGCGCAGCGCTGTGATCGTTTCCCCGCGGGATCTGCTTCCGGGTGTGCAGGAAGCTGCACGCGCTGAGAAAAAAGACTGAGAGGCTTGGGGCCGGAGAGGGGCCTGGGCAGGGTGCGACCCGCAAGGGAAGGGGCAGAAAAACGGGCCAGATTTGGGAACCCTGAAAGAGTGGGGCAAGGCTGATGCGGTAGCGGGCGGGGCCGAGTGGGCTAAGCGGGACGGGCGGTGCCGGCGGGACCTGTTTGGTGGGCGGGGCCTGTTATTCCCTCTGCCTTCCACCCAGCAAGTCTTTGTTCTCCTGATTTGGGAGTATTTGTGACTATTTCTTGTCCTCTGAAGCAGCGTTGCTTCCTGCCTATTTTAAGTTAATGTTTTAGACTTTAAGGTCAAAGCTTAAAGTTGTGGTCCACTTCTGTTGGAAACTAAGATGTTTTCTTCTTGTCAAGTTGAACTGATTTAAGTCAAAATCGATTTTTGCGAGCCTCGTGGACTCCATCGGGTCTTGCCAGTGAGGCTGAAGCCAGTTAAGGCTGAAGTTACTCAGTAGTCAGGGAACTAGGATCTCCGTGAAGATCTGATGTGCAGCCGTGGCTGGATGCAGGAACCCGGAAGACATTATGCCAAGCGAAATGTGCTAGACACAGAAAGACAAATCCTGCATGTGCTTACTTACATGGGCAATCTACAAACATCAAAATCACAGTAACAGAGTAGAAGGGTGGTTTCCAGGGCTGACAGTCTATCCTATGCCTGTCCCACCATTGTATTTTGGAAGCAAATAACTTCTTTGGCTTCACGGTTTCACAGCTGGACAGAAATTTTGCCTCAGGATGAACCACACTTTGAGTCTCACCCATATGTGATTCAGATAATATTTGGGTAATATTTGGGCCTTACAGTTTGATACTGAAATGGATTAAGACTTTGAAATGGGCCAGGAGCAGTGGTTCTGGCCTGTAATCCCAGCTCTTTGGGAGGCCAAGGTGGAAGGATTGCTTGAGCTCAAGAATTCAAGACCAACCTGGGGCAACATAGTAAGACCCTTGTCTCTACAAAAAATACAAAAATCAGCCAGGCATGGTGGCTCACGCCTATAGTCACAGCTACTTGGGAGGCTGAGGTGGCAGGATCTCTTGAGCCCAGGGGGTCAAGGCTGCAATGAGTTGTCATTGCACCACGAACTTCTGCCAGGGCAACAAAGTGAGACTCTCTCTCAAAAAATAATAATAATAAGACTTTTGAGATGTTAGGATGGGGGTGAAGGGATCTTGCATGTGAGAAGGACATGGATTTTGGGAGTTCAGTGTACAGAATGTTATGAGCTGAATCACATCCCTAAAAAAATCATTGTTGGCCAAGCGCGGTGGCTCATGCCTGTAATCCCAGCACTTTGGGAGGCCGTGGCGGGCAGATCACGAGGTCAGGAGATCGAGACCATCCTGGCTAACATGGTGAAACCCTGTCTCTACTAAAAATGCAAAAAATTAGCCGGGCGTGGTAGCGGGTGCGTGTGGTCCTAGCTGCTCCGGAGGCTGAGGCAGGAGAATGGCGTGAACCCAGGAGGCGGAGCTTGCAGTGAGCCAAGATCCAGCCACTGCACTCCAGCCTGGGCGACAGAGCCAGACTCTGTCTCAAAAATAAATAAATAAATAAATAAAATAAAATAAATCACTGTCTTTAAGTTCTAACACCCAGTACCTCAGAATATGACTGTATTTTGACATAGGGCATTTAGAGGCTATTAAGTTAAACTAAGATTGTTAGAATGGGCTCTGATGCAATCTGACTGATGTCTTGATAAGAGGAAATTTGGCTGGAAGCAGTACCTCACGCCTGTAATCCCAGCACTTTGGGAGGTCAAGGTGGATGGATCACTTGAGCTCAGAAGTTTGAGACCAGCCTGGCCAACATGGTGAAACCCCATCTCTACTAAAAATACAAAAATTAGCCAGGCGTGGTGGCACATGCCTTTAGTGCCAGCTACTCGGGAGGCTGAGGCAGGAGAACTGCTTGAACCTGGGAGGCAGAGCTTGCAGTGAGCCGAGATTGTGCCACTGCACTCCAGCCTGCGTGACAGGGCGACACTCCGTCTCTAAAAAAAAAAAAAAAGAAAAAGAAAAATTAGCCGGGTGTGGTGTCACGCACCTGTAATCTCAGCTACTTGGGAGGCTGAGGCAGGAGAATTGCTTGAACCCGGGAGGCGGAGGTTGCAGTGAGCCAAGATCGTGCCACTGCCCTCCAGCCTAGGCCAAAAAAAAAGAAAAAACAACAGGGCGTGGCACCTCCCCATTCTCTGTCTTCCTCCTGTCTGGGCATGTGAAGTACTTGCCTCCCCTTCACCTTCTGCCATAATTGTAAGTTTCCTGAGGGCTCTCCAGAAGCCAAGCAGATGTCAGCATCATGTTTCCTGTACAGCCTGAAGAGCCATGAGCCAATTAAACCTCTTTTCTTTATAAATTACCCAGTCTCCGGTATTTCTTTATAGCAATATGAGAACAAACTAATATACTGGCACTACAGGCATGTGCCACCACACCTGACTAATTTTCAAATTTTTTGTAGAGATAGGGTTTCACGTTGTTGTCCATGCTGGTCTTGAACTCCTGGGCTCAAGTGAGCCTCCTGCCTTGGCCGCCCAAACTGTAAAGTAGATAAAATAAAAAATATATATATTTTTCCAAGGCCGGCCGCTGTGGCTCACA
Organism: Pongo pygmaeus; assembly: GCF_028885625.2. Taxonomy (NCBI): domain Eukaryota; kingdom Metazoa; phylum Chordata; class Mammalia; order Primates; family Hominidae; genus Pongo; species Pongo pygmaeus. The sequence continues at coordinate 58,345,304 of NC_072393.2, forward strand.
CCTGTAATCCCAGCACTTTGGGAGGCTGACGGGGGTGGATCACGAGGTCAGGTGATCAAGACCATCCTGGCTAACACAGTGAAACCACACCTCTACTAAAAATACAAAAAATTAGCTGGGCGTGGTGACATGCACCTGTAGTCCCAGCTACCCGGGAGGCTGAGGCAGGGGAATCGCTTGAACCTGGGAGTTGGAGGTTGCAGTGAGCTGAGATCGCGCCACTGCACTCCAGCCTGGGGACAGAGTGATACTCCGTCTTAAAAAAAAAAAAAAAAAAAAAAAAAAAAAAAATTTCCTTCAGATGAGTAGGTAATCAAGTAAGAAAGAAATATAAATCTTAAAAAAGTGCTGGGCATGGTGGCTTACGCCTGTAATCCCAGCACTCTGGGAGGCTGAGGTGGGTAGATCACCTGAGGTCAGGAGTTCAAGACCAGACTGGCCAACATGGTGAAACCCTGTGTCTACCAAAAATACAAAAATCAGCCCGGCACGGTGGTGGGCGCCTGTAATCCCATCTACTTAGACTGAGGCAGGAGAATCTCTTGAACCCAGGAGGGGGAGGTTGTAGCAAGCTGAGATGGCGCCATTGCACTCCAGCCTGGGCAACAGAGCAATACTTCGTCTCAATAAATAAATAAATAAATACTATTTTTCCTTCCTTGAGAAACTCAAAGGAGGCTGATCTGTATGTGATCCGCAATTGACTTTTCAGTTAGTGGTCCTTTGCTGTGACCCACAGAAGTGTGACATTCTATGGATGGATTCTTCTCCCTGAGACCAGAACTTCATCTTTTGCATATGATCAGAGGCTTTTAGAGGCTCTGCATTACTTTTCCGATCAACACCATTACACAAGTTTAGCCTAGAGACAGCTGACATGGGACGGTACCTTATGAACAAATACTGTTGGACTCAGCTCTCTTGCAGGGATCTTGCAGCCCCTTAATAATTTCCTCCAGGGCCACTGAAAGACTCTGGAATTTTTCCTAGATCTGTCTCCCACACATACATAGACTGGAATTTTTGGACAAAAGCTCTGTTTAGGCTGAGCTTGATGGCTCATGCCTGTAATCCCAGCAGTTTGGGAGGCCAAGGCAGGCAGATCACTTGAGGTCAGGAGTTCAAGACCAGCCTGGCCAACATGGTGAAACTCCGTCTCTACTAAATAAAAAAATACAAAAATTAGCCAGGCATGGTGGTGCATACCTGTAATCCCAGCTACTCGGGAGGCTGAGGCAGGAGATTCTCCTGAACCCAGGAGGCAGAGGTGGCAGTGAGCCAAGATTGTGCCACTGCCCTCCAGCTTGGGTGACAGAGTGAGACTCTGTATCAAAAAAAAAACCAAAAAAAAAACCTCTGTGTATCACTCTGAGCCCCGCCCAACCTGTATCTCTAGAAGGATGATATTCTCTGAAGAGACCGATCTTAGGTGTCTCTTTGCACTGATGTTATTGATTTAGCAAAGAAGACAAATAGGCAAATGTCAGTTTACGCTGGTGATGGGATCTAGTGATCTCTTACTTGACTTGGGTCTCTGATTTACTCAAATAATGACAAAAATGGATTCCCTTCTAGATGGCAGAAAAACAAGAGGAGCTCCAGCCCAAACAGGAGGTAGAAAGTGGAATCTATGCCACGTGGAGTCCATTTTGAGTTCAGCCATAGGCACTGAGTGTCCCCCAACAAAGAAATGGCTCTCTATTATTTGAAGGGCACTCTTGTTGGCACTGCTGCCTGGAGCTACTGGACACTGAGAGCGTGCATCTCAGACTGGAGTTCTAGGTCTGCATCACAGAGCGACGGAACAGCACAAAGGTTCTTTAGTGTGGAGAAGAGATAAAAAGGAGAAGGTGAGCCCTGACCCTCCTCCCACCATCCAGTCTAGCCAACCCCAGCAAACATCTGAAACCAACCCAATCCCTTCACTGTTCTTTTTCCTTTTTCTTTTGAGACAGGGGTTTACTCTGTTGCCCAGGCTAGAATGCTGTGGCACGATCATGGCTCACTGCAGCCTCAACACCTCCAGGCTCAAGTGATCCTCCCACCTTAGCCTGCTAAGTAGCTGGGACTCTGGACTACAGGTGCACACCACCACGCCCAGCTAACTTTTGATTTTTTATAGAGACAGGGTCTTACTATGTTTCCCAGGCTGGTTTCAAACTCCAGGGCTCAAGCCATCTACCCACCTCAGCCTCGCAAAGTGCTGGGATTTATAGGTGTGAACCACCATGCCCAGCCCACTGTTATTTTTTTAAACTCTAAAAAATATTATATCTTTTAGCTTTTTCTCTTTTCTTTTTTTTTTTTAGACAGGGTCTTGCTCTGTCACCCAGGCTGGAGTGCAGTGGTATGATCACCACAGCATTGACATCCCGGCCTCAGGCGATCCTCCTACTTCAGCCTCCCAGTAGTTGGGACTACAGACACGCGTGACCACACCTGTTGGGAGCCGAAAAGGCCAAAGGGATCGTGACCAACTCAGCGTTCCGCTGGAGGCTATATTATCAGACAGCAAACTGTTTATCATGAATGCAGGATGCGGGCAAACTCACTGCCCTGCCACCAAAAGGTTTGCTGAGGGCCTCACTCCCTGGCACCGGGCTCCTTGAAGTTATCTATTGAGAAATCTATCACCTATTGTTCGAAGAATGCAGTCTTGCAAGCCTGCTGTCAATCAAACTGCCGACCGACAACCCCCCTACTGCTCTCGCTATCTCTTTTGTCTAATAAATACGGAGGGCTGTGTAGGAGGACTGTGTAAAGCTCAGGGTCCTTGTCCACTAGAGGCAAGTGCCCCCTGGCCCCTTCTTCCAAATATACTCTCTTGTCTTTGTCTTTTATTCCTGCGTTCACCCTCCTTTGTTCAGTCCCCCTAGGTCCGTGCCGCCTACACACACCTAGTTAACTTTTTTTTTTTTCTGTAGAGATGAGGTTCCACTATGTTGTCTAGGCTGGTCTCAAACACCTGGGTTCAAGGGATCCTTCCGCCTCTGTCTCCTAAAGTGCTGGGATTATAGGCGTGAGCCACTTGCATTGTGGTCCTTTCACTCTTCTCTAAGCCTCCATCTATTCCATTTCCATCCCCTCATCATATCAAACATACCCTTTGGGCCAGGTGCGGTGGCTCACACCTGTAATCCCAGTACTTTGGGAGGCCGAAGGTGGGCAGATCACTTGAGGTCAGGAGTTCGAGACCATCCTGGGCAACATGGTGAAACCCCGTCTCTACTAAAAATACAAAAATTAGCTGGGTGTGGTGGTACACACCTGTAGTCCCAGCTACTCAGGAGGCTGAGGCAGGAGAATCGCTTGAACCTGGGAGACAGAGGTTGCAGTGAGCTGAGATTGCCCCACTGCACTCCACTTGGGCAACAGAGCGAGACTCTGTCTTAAATAAATAAATAAATAAATATAAAAACATATCCCTTGGTAAAACTTTACTTATTCCACATGTAACTCAGATCTCATATGAGTCTAGCATCACTCTTAGAGAGCTAGACTTTAACCTCATTAATCTATCATCCTGAAAGTCCATCGTTTTCCCACAAATATTTGCTAATTCCCAGGGATTTATACTCTCAGGGTCTACTATGTCCTCTATTCAAGCTTTCTTGTAAAACATGTCTTTGCTTTAAATTAACACAGCCTTTCTTTCTAGTAGGCCCCAAAAAACCACATTCACAGAAAAGCCTCACTTAGCCATTTGGCCTTTTTTAATTTATTTTTATTTTGAGACAGGGTCTCACTCTGTCACCTAGGCTGTGGTTCAGGGGTGGATCATAGCTCACTATAGCCTCAAACTCCTGGGCTGAAGGGATCCTCCTACCTTAGCCTTCTGAGTAGGTGGGATTACAGATGTATGCCACCAGGCCCAGTGTCAGGCCTCTGAGCCCAAGCCTGCACGTATACATCCAGATGGCCTGAAGCAACTGAAGAATCACAAAAGAAGTAAAAACGGCTAGTTCTTGCCTTAATTGATGACGTTACCTTGTGAAACTCCTTCTCCTGGCTCAGAAGCTCCCCGACTGAGCATCTTGTGACCCCCGCCCCTGCCAACAAGAGAACAACCCCCTTTGACTGTAATTTTCCACTGCTTACCCAAATCCTATAAGACTGCCCCACACCATCTCCCTTCGCTGACTCTCTTTTTGGACTCAGCCCACCTGTACCCAGGTGATTAAAAAACTTTATTTATTTATTTTTTTTTTTGCGAGACGGACTCTTGCTCTGTTGCCCAGGCTGGAGTGCAGTGGCGCAATCTCGGCTCACTGCAACCTCCACCTCCCGGGTTCACGCCATTCTCCTGCTTCAGCCTCCCGAGTAGCTGGGACTACAGGCACCCGCCATCACGTCCAGCTAATTTTTTGTATTTTTAGTAGAGATGGGGTTTCACCGTGTTAGCCAGGATGGTCTCGATCTTCTGACCTTGGGATCCACCCACTCTGGCCTCCCAAAGTGCTGGGATTACAGGCGTGAGCCACCGCGCCTGGCAAAAAGCTTTATTGCTCACACAAAGCCTGCTGGTGGTCTCTTCACACAGACACCCGTGACACCCAGCTAGTTTTTTTGTTTTGTTTTGTTTTGTTTTTTTGTTTTTGGAGACAGGGTCTCGCTCTGTCACCCAGGCTGGATTACAATGGTGTGATCATACCTCAACCTCCTGGATTCAAGTGATACTCCTGTCTCAGCCTCCTGAGTAGCTGGGAACACAGGCACACACCACCATGCCTGGCTAATTTTTGGATTTTTTTGTGGAGACAAGGTCTCACCATGTTGCCCAGGCTGTTCTCAAACCCCTGGGTCAAGTGATCCTCCTGCCTTGGCCTCTCAAAGTGTTGGGATTACAGGCATGTGCCACCATACTGGGCCTTTTTTTTTAGAGAGAGATGGGGTTTTACTATGTTGTCCAGGTTGGCCTCAAACTTCTGGCCACAAGTGATCCTCCTGTCTTGGACTCTCAAACAGTTGGGATTACAGGTGTGAGCCACCATGCCCAACCCTGGCCTTTATTCAAGACACTGTATGGCTGACACACGAGGAAAGAGATGCCATCCAGCTCCATGGGAAACAGTTTCATAACCTTATTGTAATTATTTTTCTTCCAGTCCCTTCTGGGCTGCTCTGCCATTGGGGGCTTGAAGCTCTTCCTTTCTACCTATGCATCCCCTTTACCCTGCTGTCCTGCTCTTCTCTGTCCTGGTTCCTCTCTCCCTCAATATTTTATATTCTCCATCTATATAGGTCAATTTTCTCCCAAATCTATTCTCCAATTTGTACACTTAAACTCATTTGATTTGGAGAATGTGTGAGTCTTCCCTTTAACATAATTGTGTCCCTTATGAGAGCAGTTAGTTTTAAATGGCAATATTATTTTGTTGCTTTAAGTTTTTTTTTTTTCCTAGGAGTCTTAGCTCTGCAGGGTTCTTTGAGCTTTTCAGAACTACTTTATGGCCGGGCGAGGTGGCTCACGCCTGTAATCCCAGCACTTTGGGAGGCCGAGGCGGGTGGATCACGAGGTCAAGAGATCGAGACCATCCTAGCTAACATGGTGAAACCCCGTCTCTACTAAAAATACAAAAAATTAGCTGGGCGTGGTGGTGGGCGCCTGTAGTCCCAGCTACTCCGGAGGCTGAGGTAGGAGAATGGTTTGAACCCAGGAGGCAGAGCTTGCAGTGAGCTGAGATCATGCCACTGCACTCCAGCCTGAGTGACAGAGTGAGACTCCGTCTCAAAAAAAAAAAAAAACAACCAAAAAAACAAAAAAAACCCCTGCTTTATTAGGCCGGGTGTGGTGGCTCATGCCTGTAATCCCAGCATTTTGGGAGGCCTAGGTGGGTGGATCACCTGAGGTTGGGAGTTCAAGACCAGCCTGACCAACATGGTGAAACCCCATCTCTACTAAAAATACAAAATTAGCTAGACGTGGTGGCACATGCCTGTAATCCCAGCTACTTGGGAGGCTGAGGCAGGAGAATTGCTTGAACCCAGGAGGCGGAGGTTGTAGTGAGCTGACATCATACATTGCACTCCAGCCTGGGCAACAACAGCAAAACTCCACCTCAAAAGAGAAAGAAAGAAAGAAAAACTACTTTATTGAGGTATGATTGACATATAAAAAACTGTAGATATTTAATGTATACAACTTCATGTGTTTGGAAATAAGTATACATCCTTGAAACTGTTATCACAACTAATGCCATAAACTTATCAATTGCCTCCAAAAATTCCCTTCCAGTTCATTTCTTCACTCCGCTTTGGTTTTGTTTGTCCTTTTGTGATAACATAAGATCTTATATAAGACCTGCCCTTTCAGCAAAGTTTTAAATGTACAACACAGTATTTGTTAATCATGTGCCCTATGTTGTACGGTAGGTCTCCAGAACTTGTTTATCTTGCAGGACTGAAACTTTGTACACTTTCCTTTTTGTTTTTGTTTTTTTGCTTTTTTAATTTCCCCAGCTTCATGAGAAACTTTGCACACTTTGGCCAACACCTTTTCCTTTCCTCCCACCTCTCAGCCTCTTGCAACGACTATTCTACTTTCTGCTTCTGTGTGTTTGAGTATTTTGGATTCCACATATAAATGAGGTCATATGGCCGGGTGCGATGGCTCACGCCCGTAATCCAAGCACTTTGGGAGGCCAAGGCAGGCAGATCACAAGCTCAGGGGTTCAAGACCAGCCTGGCCAACATAGTGAAACCCCGTCTCTACTAAAAATAAAAAAACAAAATTAGCCGGGCGTGGGGGTGGGCGCCTGTAGTCCCAGCTACTCAGGAGGGCAGGAGAATGGCGTGAACCCAGAAAGCAGAGCTTGCAGTGAGCTGAGATCGCGCCACTGCACTCCAGCCTGGGTGACAGAGTGAGACTCTGTCTCAAAAAAAAAAAATAAGATCATATGTTATTTGTCTTTCCATGTCTGTCTTATTTTACTTTCCATAATGTCCCTTAGGTTCATTCAAGTCATCACAAATGACAAGATTTCCATTTTTTTCCTTTTTATTTGAGACGCAGTTTCACTCTGTCGCCCAGGCTGGAGTGCAGTGGTGCGATCTTGGCCCACTGCAACCCCAACCTCCCGGATTCAAGTGACTCTTCTGCCTCAGCCTCCCGAGTAGCTGGGATTACAGGCGCACACCACCATGCCCGGCTAATTTTTTTGTATTTTTTAAATAGAGATGCGGTTTCACCATGCTGGCCAGGCTGCTCTCGAACTCCTGACCTCATGATCTGCCCGCCTTGGCCTCCCAATGTGCTGGGATTACAGGTGTGAGCCACTGCGCCTGGCCTGTTTTTTTTTGTTGTTTTTTTGTTTGTTTTTTTTTTTGAGACAGAGTTTGACTCTTGTCACCCAGGCTGGAGTGCAATGTCTCAATCTCGGCTCACTGCAACCTCCACCTCCTGGGTTCAAGCGATTCTCCTGCCTCAGTCTCCTGAGTAGCTGGGATTACAGGCGCCCACCACCATGCCCAGCTAATTTTTTGTATTTTTAGTAGAGATGGGGTTTCACTATGTTGGCCAGGCTGGTTTCAAACTCCTGACCTCAGGTGATCCACCAGCCTTGGCCTCCCAAAGTGCTGGGATTACAGGCATGAGCCACCACGCCTGGCCTAGATTTCCATTTTTTTAAAGGCTGAATAGTGTGTGTGTGTGTGTGTGTGTGTGTGTGTGTGTGTGTGTGTGTGTGTGTGTTTATCCATTCATCAGTGAACATTTAGGTTTTTTCCACATCTTGGTTATTGTGGCAATAAACATAGGAGTGCAGATCTCTCTCCAAGATATTGATTTCATTCCTTTGTATATATACCATGAAGGGGGATTGCTGAATCACCTGGTAGTTCTATTTTTGATTTTTTGAGGAACCTCCATAATGTTTTCTACCAATTTACATTCCCACCAATGGTGTACAAGGATTCCCTTTCTCCACATCCTTGCCAACACTATTGCCCTTTAATATTACTTTGTTTTGTTTGTTTTTGAGACAGAGTCTCGCTCTGTCACCCAGGCTGGAGTGTAGTGGCACAATCTCGACTCACTGCAACCTCCGCCTCCCGGGTTCAAGCGATTCTCCTGCCTCAGCCTCCCGAGTAGCTGGGACTACAGGCATGAGCCAGCACGCCCGGCTGTTTCCTTTTGTTTTTGTGAGGCAGAGTCTTGCTCTGTCATCCAGGCTGGAGTGCAGTGGCACATTCATGGCTCACTGCAGCCTCAATCTCCTGGACCCAACCAATCCTCCCACCTCAGCCTTCCAAGTACAGTAGCTGGGACCGCGGGCAGATGCCACTGTGCCCAGCTTATTTATTTATTTATTTATTTTTGTTTGAGATGGAGTTTCGCTCTTGTTGCCCAGGCTGGAGTGCAGTGGCGTGATCTCGGCTCACTGCAACCTCCACCTCCCAGGTTCAAGCGATTCTTCTGCCTCAGCCTTCCTGAGTAGCTGCGATTACAGGCATGTGCCACTACACCGGGCTAATTTTGTATTTTTAGTATAGATGGGGTTTTTCCATGTTGGTCAGGCTGGTCTCGAACTCCCGACCTCAGATGATCCGCTGCCTCGGCCTCCCAAAGTGCTGGGATTACAGGCATGAGCCACCACGCCCGGCTATTTATATATTTTGAGACAGAGTCTCGCTCTATTGCCCAGGCTGGTGTGCAGTGATGTGTGATCTCAGCTCACTGCGACCTCCACCTCCTGGGTTCAAGCGATTCTCCTGCCTTAGCTTCCCAAGTAGCTGGGATTACAGGCGCCCACCACCATGCCTGGCTAATTTTTGTATTTTTAGTGGTGCACATGCCTGTAATCCCAGCTACTCGGGAGGCTGAGGCACAAGAATCCCTTGATCCCAGGAGATGGAGGTTGCAGTGAGTCGAGATTGCACCACTGCACTCCAGCCTGGGCAGCAGAAAGACTCTGTCTCAAAAAATAAAAATAAAAACAAAAAAATAAAAAATTCAAGGTTGCTTGAAGAAGATATAAGACTCCAGTGTCAGGTCCAACAGACATTATTACTGACAACACAGCAAAGAAGCAGAAACTTGATACGTCAATCCCCTTGCACTTCAAGTCCAACAGGACTGATGAGAAAGGGTCTGGACAGATGCTTTGCATAAAGTGAGTGTGTAATGCAGTGAGTGTGTGCCACAATGAAGAATCCTGAGCTTACAAAGCAATCTTTTAAGAGGGCCACATGAAGACCTCCCCAGCCTTTGCTTCAGACATAGGCATCATTATTATATATATTTTTTACAGTGGTTAGGGGCAACAAATCTGCTCTGGCCATGGGGACTCGCTATTGCTATCTTCCTAAACCGTTTGCTATGCAAACATTCTTGGCCGGGCGCTGTGGCTCATGCCTGTAATCCCAGCACTTTGGGAGGCCGAGGCTGCTGGATCACCTGAGATCAGGAGTTTGAAACCAGCCTGGCCAACATGGTAAAACCCCCGTCTCTACTAAAAATACAAAAATTAGCCGGGCATGGTGGCGGGCACCTGTAATCCTAGCTCCTTGGGAGGCTGAGGCAGGAGAATCGCTTGAACCCAGGAGGTGGAGGTTGCAGTGAGCCGAGATCACGCCATTGCACTCCAGCCTGGGTGACAAGAGCAAACTCCATCTCAAACAAACAAACCACAAAAAGAAACACAAACAGGCCGGGCGCAGTGGCTCATGCCTGCGATCCCAGCACATTGGGAGGCCGAGGTGGGCAGATCACGAGGTCAGGAGTTTGAGACCAGCCTGGCCAGCATGGTGAAACCCTGTCTCTACTAAAAAAATACAAAAAATTAGCCAGGAATGGTGGCACGTGCCTGTAATCCCAGCTATTCGGGAAGCTCGGTTAGGAGAATTGCTTGAACTCGGGAGGGGGAGGTTGCAGTGGGCCAAGATTCAGCCACTGCACTCCAGCCTGGATGACAGAGCAAGACTCCGTCTCAAAAAACAAACAAAAAAAACCCCCAAAAAACCCAAAAACATTCTTGATAAGACAGTTTGGAACAAAAGCTTTAAAAAATGTGAAGACACGTGAGATGCCCAGGGAGAATTATCTACCAACATAGTGTACGTTTCCCTTTAATACACGGGAATAATCAATCTTCGGAACAAAAAGATCCCCTGGCTGGGCACGGTGGCTCATGCCTGTAATCTCAGCCCTTTGGGAGGCTGAGACAGGCAGATTGCTTGAGTCTGGGAGTTTGAGACCATCCTGGGCAGTGTAGAGAGACCTACTTAGACTGAGTGAGCTTCTAGACAGGACAAATAAAAAGAGCATTGCAAGTAGGGTTTTACAAGGGGGCTATTTGACAGGTCAAATAATGTCAATTTCCTGTGACTGGGACTTTGAAGGGACTCCAGCCCTGTTCGCCTCCTGCCAGTGGTTGCCAGGTTGCTGTTCCTCTCTGATTGAGACTGCTGGCTTTTAAGTCTACTGTGGATCAGTGGAGGGACAATGAAATAGGGCAAGTTAAAAAAAAAACCCACAAAGCTTGCTATTCTTCCCAAGATCCAGCTGTTTTCCTTGAACGCAATGAATATAATCCCTAGATTGCTGCAAACTCTTGGTTAACTTCCAAAGATAAAAAAAAAAAAACAGTAATCCCAGCACTTTGGGAGGCCGAGGCGAGTGGATCACGAGGTCAAGAGATCGAGACCATCCTGGCCAACATGGTGAAACCCTGTCTCTACTAAAAATACAAAAATTAGCCGGGCATGGTGGCACACGCCTGTAGTCACAGTTACTCAGGAGGCTGAGGCAGGAGAATCACTTGAACCCGGGAGGTGGAGGTTGCAGTGAGTTGAGATTGCACCACTGCACTCTAGCCTGGATGACAGAGCGAGACTCCATCTCAAAAAAAAAAAATTGATCCTGAAAATTGCTTTTTTTTTTTTGAGATGGAGTTTTGCTCTTGTCGCCCAGGCTGGAGTGCAATGGTGCCATCTTGGCTCACTGCAACCTCCGCCTCCTAGGTTAAACTGATCTTGCTGTCTCAGTCTCTCCAATAGCTGTATTTTTAGTAGTAAGGCCTTGGGAAGGTCATTAGGTATGATGGTGGAGCCCTCATGAATGGGATTAGTGTCCTTATAAGAATTCTGTCAGACACAGTGGCTCACACCTGTAAGCCCATGACTTTGGGAGATCAAGGAGGGAGGATCAGTTGGGGCCAGGAGTTTGAGACCCTGTCTCCACAAAAAAATTAAAAGTAAATAATTATCTAGGCATGGTGGTGAATGCCTGTAGTCCCAGCTACTCAGGAGGCTGAGGTTGGAGGATTGCTTGAGCCCGGGAGTTTGAGGCTGCAGTGAGCTGCGGTCGTGCCACTGCACTCCAGCCTGGGTGACATAGTGAGACCCTATGGCAGGATCTCACTGTTTTTTTTCTCCAAAAAAAAAAATAATTGTTAAAAAAAAAATTCCAGTATTGTGCAGTAGCTGGATGTTACAAATTTTAAAAAGAAGAAAATAAAAAATAAAATAAGAGTCCCGATAGAACTTGCTTCTCCCTTCCACCCTGTGAGAAGGACACAGCTAGATGGCACCATCTACGAATCAGAAAGTGGATCCTCACCAGACACTAAATTGCTGGTGCCTTGATCTCAGACTTCCTGGCCTCCCAAACTGTGAGAAATAAGTTTCTGTTGTTTATAAGCTACCTAGTTTATGGTATTTTGTTTCAGCAGCCTGAACTAAGACACTTTGCAACTTCCACTTTCCACTCAACATATATCGTCCCCATTTCTCTTATTCCATATATACAGATCTAAGTGGTGTTTTTTTTTTTTTGTTTTTTGTTTTTTTTTGAGACAGAGTCTCGCTCTGTCACCCAGGCTAGAGTGCAGTGGCGCGATCTCTGCTCACCGCAGGCTCCGCCCCCCGGGTTTACGCCATTCTCCTGCCTCAGCCTCCCAAGTAGCTGGGACTAGAGGTGCACACCACCTCGCCCGGCTAATTTTTTGTATTTTTAGTAGAGACGAGGTTTCCCCGTGTTAGCCAGGATGGTCTCGATCTCCTGACCTTGTGATCTGCCCGCCTCGGCCTCCCAAATTGCTGGGATTACAGGTGTGAGCCACCGCGCCCGGCCTCTAAGTGGTTTTTATGAATAGTTCTTTAATAATCCATAGTTGGTATGTCCGATATTTTATGCAATAATCTATCAAATAGTGGACTTTCCTATTTTACATATGTAGAAATTGAGGATCAGGGCTGGGAACAGTGGCTCACACCTGTAATCCCAGCACTTTGGGAGGCCAAGGCGAATCACTTGAGCCCAGGAGTTCGAGACCAGCCTAGGCAACATAGTGAGACTCCCGTCTGCACATTTTTAAAATTAAAAAAAAAAAAGGCCGGGTGTGGTGGCTCATGCCTGTAATCCCAGCACTTTGGGAGGCCAAGGCGCGCTGATCACCTGAGGTCAGGAGTTCGAGACCAGCCTGACCAACATGGAGAAACCCCATGTCTACCGATAATACAAAAATTAGCTGGGCATGGTGGCGCATGCCTGTAATTGCAACTACTCGGGAAGTTGAGGCACGAGAATCACTTGAACCCGGGAGGCAGAGGTTGTGGTGAGCCGAGATTGTGCCATTGCACTCCAGCCTGGGCAACAAGAGTGAAGCTCTGTCTCAAAAAAAAAAAAAAAAAAAGGAAACAGGATTAGGAAAGCCCAAGACCCAACATCACGAATGTCTCCTAGTCCCAGAATCTCTTGCATTTGTACACCCCACCCCACTATGAACTCAGGCATAGTAAAATAATCCAAAATCCCCCATCAAATATTTTATATATATACATATATATATATTTCTATTTTATTTTAATTTTTTTGAGACAGGGTCTTGGCTGTTGCCCAGGCTAGAGTGCTGTGGTGTGATCATGGCTCACTGCAGCCTCGATCTCCTGGGCTCAAGTGATCCTCTTGCCTCTGCCTCCTGAGTACTACAGGGATGTACCTGATGTACTACAGGCATGTGCCACCACGTCCGGCTAAACTTTCTTTTTTGCAGTGACGGAGGTCTTGCTATATTACCCAGGCTGTTCTTTACCTCCTGGCTTCAAGCAATCCTTCCTCCTTGGACTCTCGAAGTGTTCAGATTACAAGCATGAGCCACCACCGCCCCTGTCTTGTATCATTATATTAAAGCTGAGTTTTAGTCAAGCAAGCCTTTGGAGTCAGACTGTCCAGGTTCAAATTCCAGCACCCGATGAGTGGGGTGGCTCATGTTCGTAATCCCAGCACTTTGGGAGGCCAAGGCAGGTGGAACATTTGAACCCAGGAGTTTGAGACCAGCCTGGGCAATACAGTGAGACCCCAGGGGTCTCTACAAAAATTAGAAAATTACCCAGGCATGGTCACACATGCCTTTAGTCTTAGCTACCGGGGATTGGGGGCGCTGAAGTGAGAGGACCACTTGAGCCTGGGAGATCAAGACTGCACTGAGCATGGAACAGATTGCGTCCCTGCACTCCCAGCCTAGGCAACAAGGCAAGACCCTGTCTCAAACAAACAAATTCCAGCACCACTATTACCATCTATGAGAACTTGGACAAATTCCTAAAGTTCTCTATGCCTCAGTTTCCTCATCCATTAAATTACGATGATGCTGGTACTTTACATATCTCATAGAGTTGTTGTCAGGGTTAAATGAATTAATTTACTGAATACACTTTACTGTAGCTATTATCATTGGCATTGATCTGTATAGGTATTGATTTGTATAGGTATTTGTTAAATACTTATTAAAGTTTGCAGTTTTGTTTTGCATTTTGGAATCCATAATTTGTTTTTATTTTGTTTCTGAGATTTATTATGCCTCATTTAAGCCTCTGAAAATTCCTAGGCCCTAAGCACTTCAAAGGCCCCCAGCCCAACATCCCAAGCAGCCTGACACCAAGACAGGCACGCATAGCTAAAAAGATCCCTAGCCTCAGAGACCTTGAGGCTGAGGGGAGTCCTGGTAATATGGAAGGCTGGGACTGAAATATTCAACCCCATCCCCACTTTTATGAGCAGCAGTTTCCTAACTGCAGTGGGTAAGGGTATTTGAAATAGATGCTGGGCCGGGCACGATGGCTCACACCTGTAATCCCAGCGCTCTGGGAAGTCCAAGTGGGCGGATCACCTGAGGTCAGGAGTTCGAGACCAAACACGGCCAACATGGTGAAACCCCGTCTCTACTAAAAGTACAAAATTAGCCGGGCGTGGTGGCTCATGCCTGTAAATTCCAGCTACTCCGGAGGCTGAGGCAGAAGAATCGCTTGAACCCGAGAGGTGGAGGTTGCAGTGAGCAGAGATTGAGCCACTGCACTTCAGCCGGGGCAACAAGAGCGAAACTCCGTTTCAAAAAAAGGCCGGGTGCGGTGGCTCACACCTGTAATCCTAGCACTTTGGGAAGCCAAGGCAGGCAGATCACCCTGAGGTCGGAGTTTGAGACCAGCCTGGCCCAAAGTGGTGAAACCCCGTCTCTACTAAAAACACAAAAATTAATCGGGTGTTGTGGTGGGCGCCTGTAATCCCAGGTACTCTGGAGGCTGAGGCAGGATAATTGCTTGAACCCGGGAGGCGGAGGCTGCAGTATGCCGAGATCGGGCCACTGCATTCTAGCCTGGGCAACAGAGCGAGACTCCGTCTCAAAAAAAAAAATAATAAAATAAATAAAGAAAGAAAAAGAAAAGAAAAAGAAGAAAAAAGAAACAGGTGCTGTGGGTATTCAGACCTGTCAGAGTGCTAGCTCAGCCCAGCCCTTCAAGTAGCAGAATAAAGGAGGAAAGAGCATCCCAGGCCTTCCCATCCCCATTCAACTCCCTCAGAGTGGTCCTAAGATTGCGGTGGGGGGTGGGGCTGTGTTGAAGAGGTTAAAAACAGAGATTAGTCAGATCCAATCCTGCTCCCAGTCTATGGCGGAAACAGATTCGAATACATAGTCACAGCCCAGCCTCTGGGATTGAGAGACAGAGAGAGAGATGGGATTGGAGAGACAGAGAGAGAGAGGATTGGAGAGACAGAGAGAGAGAGAGATGGGATTGGAGAGACAGAGAGAGAGAGAGAGGATTGGAGAGACAGAGAGAGAGAGATGGGATTGAAGAGACAGAGAGAGAGGTTCTGTGGCTCTGGAAGCCTAGAGAACAGAGCCTGAAGACAGAGAGGAAAGGGAGTAAAGGGGAGGCATTTATGCAGAGATCTGAGAAGTGAATATGAAAGGCACCCCGAGCAGAACGCACAGCTTGGGCAAGGCGGCTTGCTGGCATGAAAACGCAAGAAGTGCTCAGGCAGCTCGAATTCTCCAGGACATCAGATAAAAGGTAAAAAACAAGAGTGGGAGACGCGCCTAGACAGGGTATTGAATACCAGCCCGAGGGGCTTGGGTTTCATCCAAACAGCAAGGCAACTGAACTCAACACAGTGAGACTCGGTCTCCACAAAATTTTTTTAAAAAATTGGCCGGGCCTAGCGGCGCGCGCCGATAGTCCCAGCTATTTCTGCAGGCTGAGGGGAGAGGATCGTTTGAGCCCGGGTAGGTCCAGGCGGCAGTGAGCCTAGATCCCGCCACTGCACTACAGTCTGGGCAACAGAGCGAGACCCTGTCTTTAAAAAAGTAAAAAAAAAAAAAAAAAGAAAGAAAAAGAAAAAAGAGAGCAGGGGCAAGTCGCTCCCTTCTCTGGGCCTTGGCATAAATCAAGCACAAATCAAAGTCTCACTCCCTCCTCCTGCCGCGCAAAGGCGCAGGGAGCCAGCCAGCCATCCAGCGTAACCACGGCCTGGTAACTCAAAACCTGCACACCCTCGAGCTCCCCACATGACGTCACGTATTACCACCGACGCACGCGCAGAAGCCTTCCCGGGGACTCACGACAGGGCAGGCTTAGCCTCCTCCCCATATCGCCCCTCATTGGCTAGAAACTACTGCTCGTCTCGGTCGTTGTTAGCAGCGACCAGGGCGGGTACAATCTTGGTCGCTAGGACACGGCTAACTTCCGCTTTCTTCCCCCTCTCCTAGGCTCAAACTAGTCAAATCTTGTTCACTCGACCAATGGCAAATGGGAGGTGGGCGGGACTTCGCCAGTCCGGACCAAAGAAACGCGAGCTTAGCCCGGCGTAGCGCGGCCAATGGCCGTGGAGCAGCCCCTGTAAACTGGCTCGGGCGCCCCCACGCCCGCTTTTCCTTCTCCTCCCAGCCCTGCCCCCCCACGTTTCAGCACAGCGCTGGCCGCAGTCTGACAGGAACGGGACGGAGCCAAGATGGCGGCGGCCGACGGCGACGACTCGCTGTACCCCATCGCGGTGCTCATAGACGAACTCCGCAATGAGGACGTTCAGGTCCGGAGGCTACGGGGGACTTGGGGAAGACGGGGAGGGGTACCTGGGGGCACTGGCGGCCCTCGCGGAGGAGACTCAGCGTTCGCTGGGAGTGGCGGCAGGGTGCGGCGGCCAATCAGCGTGCGTCTCTTATCTCCCCGGGTGCCCGGACTCATTGAGACGGCGCTCCCGATTGGGTGTCGGCCCAGTGGAGGGCGGGGGCCAGCGCTAGCCTCGAGGGTCCCGGGCCTGCTCTGTGCGCGCGGCGGTCCGCGGTCCTGGGAGGTTGTGGCCGGGGCTGGGGTCGGCGGACTGGGTCTGGGGGAGAGGAGGATTCCGTGATTGGCAGCGGCCTCTGAATGGCCTCTTGGAGTTGTGGGGCGCGCATGACTTGCTCCAAGTAGGGGAGGGCCGCCTGGTGGGTCGGGACCTGGGAAGGTTTTTTTCTTTTCTGGGTTTCGACTGCTGGGCCAAGTGGGGACCGAGAGGCGAAGGCCTGCCATCCCAATTCCTGCTCTTCCTCCGCCTCTCATTTTGGTTTAGGTGTCCTAAGAGGACGGGGACACAAAAACACCTCCCCCCCCCCACCAAAGGTGGGGACTAGCCAAGTTTAGGAGCGAATTAGGTTGTAGAAACCCGCCTCCCCACCTCCCCGGATCCTCCCATTGACCAGGATAGGGGGTGAAAGATTTGCTAAGCGAATGAACATTTATTTATTTCTTTTTTTTTGAGGCAGTCTCTGTGTCGCCCAGGCTGGGGCTGGGGAGCAGTGGCGCGATCTCGGCTCAGTGCAACCTCTGCATATCGAGTTCAAACCATCCTCGCGCCTCAGCTCCCTAAGTAGCTGCGATTACCGGCGCGAGCCACCACGCCCAACTAATTTTTGTATTTTTAGCAGAGACGGGGTTTCGCCATGTTGGCCGGGCTTGGTCTGGAACTCTTGACCTCAAGCGATCCACCCGCCTCGGCCTCCTAAAGTGTTGGAATTACAGGCGTGAGCCACCGCGCCCAGCCCTGATGAACATTCCTGGTTATGGGATGAGGTGGCCCAAGACTCTGAGCCGGCCTGGTGTGGGGTTGAGAACAGTTAGAACTGCAAGTCCACCTCCCACCCGCTGTGTGACCTTGTGCAAATTACTTCACCGCTTTGGGTTTCTGTGTTCCATAAAATATGCGCTAATAGTAGTCCTGGTCTTGCTGGAGGGACTTGTGAGGGACTGAACGAATTATGACACAAATAAAAAGTAGAATGGTGTCAGGCCTGTTGTAAGGGCTCGATAAATATTAGCTGTAATTATTGGGAGTGGTGATTAAAGCGGTCCCATCCTCCCTTTAGGTCTGTTTTCCCATTTATAAAATTGAACAAGGTGCACTGGGTAACCTGCCAAACGTGGGTCTCGCCTCCTAGGTTCGTGGTATATCACTGTTTCTGGTGGCAGACAGGTTGTGGTTGTACTCCCGGCCCTTCCACTTGTTACTGATTGACAAGGGCAAGTTAGTTAATCTCTCTAGGCCTGTTTCCTCTTCTCTTTAATGGGGATAATTACCTAGTTCATAGGGCGGTTGTATGAATTCTTTTGTTCAGTAAATATATGCCATGTATGAGATATGATGCTGGGGATATAGTGGAGACACCAGTTGCTATACAGGATCCAGGTGTGAAACAGGTCAGCAGAGCTGAATAGATGAGTGTGTGAAAAGTGATGGGAAGGAAACAAATAGGATGTAGTGGTAGTGAATCCATATTGAATTGGGCCTCTGTTCTGTGCAGGGCACTGTTCTAAGCACTGGTATATAGCAGGAACAAGACAGACAAAAACTCTAGGCCTTGGGGAGTTTATTTTGTAGTGAGGAGAGACAGACAATAAACAGAGTATACTGGGGATAAGCGTTAGGGAGACAAATAAAAATAAGAGAGATGGGGTATAGGGGATGCAGTTTTAAAGTGTGGTCAGGGGAGGCCTTGTTGAGATCCTGTTTGAGAACACGCCTGAAAGCAGAGGGCACAGCAAGTACAAAGTGGGGTGGGGCAGATCCATTTTAAGTAGGCCAATCAGGCAAGGTCCCTCTGAGGATGCAGAGTTTGAGAAGAGATTGAAAGAAGGTGGGGGAGAGCCTTCCAGGAAGAGGGAACAGATATGTAATGGCCTTTTTTTTTTTCTTTTTTTTTTTTTTTGAGACGGAGTCTTGTTGCTCTGTTGCCCAGGCTGGAGTGCACTGACGCGATCTCTGCTCCCTGCAACCTCTGCCTCCCGGGTTCAAGCAATTCTTCCGCCTCAGCCTCTTGAGTAGCTGGGACTACAGACGCAGGCCCCCACACCCGGCTCATTTTTTTGTGTGTGTTTTTAGAAGAGACTGGGTTTCCCGGTGTTGGCCAGGCTGGTCTCAGACTCCTGATCTCAGGTGATCCTCCTGCCTCAGCCTCCAAAAGTGCTGGAATTACAGGTGTGAACCACTGTGCCCGGCCGGTTTTTTGTTTTTTTTTAACTCCAGGATCACTTTCTTCAGCTGTCTATCCTCCCATCTTTTCATTCATCCATCCATCCACTAACCAGCAAACATTTGTAGGGAGATGTCTTTGTGCCAGGATCAGAGCTAGGCAGCTTACCGGTTTATTCTAAAGAATATTACAAAGGATACAGATGAAGACACATGCAGCTGAGGTGTAGGGGAAGTTGTGTGGAGCTTCCATGCCCTCCCTAGGCATTCCACCCTCCAGGAACCGCGAGGTGTTCATCTGTCTGGAAGCTCCTATGGCTACTTTTGTGCTACAGCCCAGAGTTGCATAGTTGTAACAGAGATGGCCTCAAAGCTTAAAATATTTGCTGTCTAACCGTTTGCAGGGAAAAAATTGCTGACCTCTGACTTAAACCATCTGTGTAACAAATTATTGGGTGCTTGCTCTGTGCTAGGTACAGTACAGAGGAATATCACTGACGATCTTACTGAATTCTCACAATCACTGTTTGAAGTAGGTCCTGTCCTTGTCCACATTTTCCAGATGAGGAGACTGAAGCACCATAAATAACATGGCCAAAGCTGTGCAGCTGAGAAGTGAAGGAGCCAGGAAAGGAAGTAGGACCTAAGGATGGAATAGAGTCTGGGGTGGGACACACGGTTGCTGATTATATTCATATGCCAGATATTTTAATTGTGTCTGAGACAGTTCAGGATACTAGAAGGAACATGGGATATGAAATCCTGTAGTCTTGATTTATTTGTTCAGCAAATATTTATCAGCACCTCCTGTGTGCCAGACTGTGTTTTAGATACTAGACATACAGTAGGGAACAAAACAGCAAAGCTGCCCTTGTGGGGTTTACATTCTGGTTTGGGAGACAGATAGATCTGTAGTGGGATGTCAGTGGCAGTAATTGCTAAGAAGAAAAATTGCTGGACATGGTGGCTCAAGCCTAATTCTAACACTTTGGTTTTATTTTATTTTTTTTGAGAGAGAGTCTCACTCTGTCATCCAGGCCGTCTCTGCTCATTGCAACCTCTGCCTCCCGGGTTCAAGTGATTCTCCTGCCTCAGCCTCCTGAGTGGCTAGGATTACAGGCGCCCGCCATCACATCCAGCTAATTTTTGTATTTTTAGTAGAGAGTGGGTTTCACCATGTTGGCCAGGCTGGTCTCAAACTCCCTGCCCACCTCTGCCTCCCAAAGTGCTGGGATTACAGGCATGAGCCACCGTGCCTGGCCAATTCTAGCACTTTGGAAGGCCAAGGTGAAAGGATCGCTTGAGCCCAGGAGTTTAAGACCAGCCTGGGCAACAAAGTGAGACCCTGTCTCCACCAAAAAAACAAAAAACTTTAGCTGGTGTGATGACACAGGCCTGTGGTCCCAGCTACTCAGGAGACTGAGGTCGGAGGATCGCTTGAACCAGGGAGATCGAGGCTGCGGTGAGAGCCTGGGCGACAGCAAGACCCTGTCTCCAAAAAAAAAAAAAAGAACAAAATAAGACAGGTACAGGGAATAGAGCAAGCACGTGGGGCTGCTGTGTTAGATAGGGAGGTTAGAGAAAGCTGCTCTGAGGAACTGATGTTGAACAAGGATTTGAATGAAATGAACAGGTCGTGGAAGAGCAGTCTGGGCAGAAGGAATAGTTGGTACAAAGGTCAGGAGTGGGAGGATGCTTGATGCGTTCAAAGCACAGCAAAAAGGCCAGTGTGACTGAGGCAGAGAGAATGGCAAAGTGGTGGGAGGTGAGGACTAGACCAGGACTAGATCAAGTGAGGCCTGTGGGCCAAGGTGAAGGCCTTGAAGATGGGAGGGAGGGGGAGGAATTGCAAGGCTTTGAGTAGTAATGATGGATTCTGGTATAATTTTAAAGGATCCTTCCTCTGGCTGTCATAGGGGTTGGGCCCTGTTGAGGTGCCATTACAAAGCACCCAGGACCAGTGTTAGCATGCAGGGGGGAAGTACGGTTACAGTCAGGACATGTTGAGGGGGGCTGATGGGATTTGCTGGTGGGTAATGTAGAGGGAAGAGTTGAGGATGACTGAAGTTTGAACCCCCGCTCTGCCAGTTTGCTCTCTGTGTGCCCCTGGAGCAGTACTTTCCCCTTTTTGGACCCAGATTCCTCATCTGCAAAATGGGGATAATGATGAAGAATCAGCATGTGCCTGGTTGTGAAGATGCAGTGAAATTGGCTTGTTCGTTGTTCTGCGGTAGTCATATGGCGGGGATTGAGCAGACCTGAGGAAATGGGGCATCTGGGGAACCGTGTGGGACCAAGTCAGCAAGTGCTAAGGCCTGGGTTGGGAATACACTGGGCTGTTTGTTTTTTTGGTTACTATCAAGGAATCAGTTGTGACAAGCCAGGCCCAGTGAGAATGCATCAGTAGACTAGGGTCAGATTGTGTTGGGCCTTGTAGGCCAGAGTAAGGCCTTAGCTTTTATTCTGAATGTGAAAGGAAAACATACCACATGTGGGATTACACCATATACATTCATATTATGGAAGGCTCCATGGGTTGAATGCAGGGTGGATCTTCAAAAGTGGGTCCCCTTTCCACAGGTGCATATAGTGGGAAGGTGGATTTTATTTATTAACTCACCACAGAGCAGGCTCCATGCTGAGGCCTGCTGGGACACAGTCCCAGTCTAGGGTGGTAAGTGCTGTCATGGAACCATAATGGGTGGACTCTTTGGAAAATCCCAATTCCTATTCTCTCACTTAACACAACAATCAACAACACAGAAGAAGACTTCCGTGACTAAATGTGTGTTGGGATGGGGAGAGATTCTTCACCACCACTAAGCAAGCAATCAGTTCTGCAGCACACACCAACTGGGTGTCCTCCAGTTCAATTCAGACACGACCTGGAGACAGTGTTGGATCCAACAGGTTGAGGGCTCAGGCCTCAAAACTGCCCCTTGGCCCTCGCCTTCAGTTGCCATTCTGGGTCGTCAGAACTTCTGATCTACCTGCTTCAAGTTGGAGTTCCCATGACCACCCTGCCTTTGGGTTTGATTAATATGCTAGAGCAGCTCTCAGAACTCAGGGAAACATGTAAGTTTATCAGTTTATTATAAAGGATAGTATAAAGAATACAGATGAAGAGAGGCATAGGGTGAGCTATGGGGGAAGGGGTGTGGAGCTTCCATGCCCTTCTTGGGTGCACCACCCTCCAGGAACCTCTGTGTGTTCAGCTATGTTGAAGTTCCCAGGCCCTGTCCTTTTAGGTTTTTATAAAGGCATTGTTAGGCAGGATTGATTAAACCTGGTGATCACCTTGACCTTCAGCCCCTCTCCGATCCCTGGAGGTTGTGGGGTGGGGCTGAAAATCCCAACCCTCTAGTCGTGCCTCTCTGTTTTCCATGACTAT
Organism: Pongo pygmaeus; assembly: GCF_028885625.2. Classification (NCBI taxonomy): domain Eukaryota; kingdom Metazoa; phylum Chordata; class Mammalia; order Primates; family Hominidae; genus Pongo; species Pongo pygmaeus. The sequence goes on from NC_072393.2 coordinate 58,367,416, forward strand.
CTTTCCAGTGACCATGGACCCCATCCTGAAGGTATCAGTCAACATTAGCATACAAAAAGCGCCTTGGAGATTCCAAAGATTTGAGGAGTTGTATGCAAGGAAATAAGGATGAAGCCCAAATCTGTATTTCACAGTATCACAACTGTAGCAGGTGCTTGGTGGGGACACACTTGGGAGATAGTCAGTGCACAGGGAATTCTCCTCAGGATATGACATGATCAACGGCCAGTCAAGGTTTCTGAAATGATATTAATAGCTTTTCTATCAGGAATGTGACAGAGACCCCAACCAAGAGTTGTTTAAACAAGTAAGGGTTCTTTTTATTTCTCATAGCAAATTCAGCAGCTCAAAGCTATCACAGAATTGGGTCAGCTCAAAGATATCACAGAAATGCGGTTTTTTCGACTGGCCTATTTTGGTTATAAGATTCCAGCAGCATCTGCTGTCCTAATGGAACTGCACTTTTTAGTGCAGTTTAGCAGAGGCCAGCTTAGGACACAGAGAGAGGTTCTTCCCTTCCTCCCGTTTATGAAGGAGGAAAATCTCTCCTGAATCTCCTCGGCAGACTTGCTTGTATATCTCTTTGCCGAGAACCAGGTCATATGCAGAGTTAGTTGAGGTTAAGTTTGGCTATAAGTAGTAGGAAAACTCTAAATAACAGGGGCTTAAATGAACTTGAAGTTTATTTCTGACTGATGACCAAAATGTCTGGTGGCAATCCAGGCTGCTGTGGCACTTCATGGTGTCAGGGTCCCAGGCTCTTACCATTATGCGCTGGTTGTATCCTCCATTCTACCCTCCGTGTCCCCCAGGTTACCTCAGGTCCCCAAGTTGGCTGCCGAAGCCCCAACCATTATAGCTCCATTCCAGACAGGAAGGAGGGAAGATAAGTGTGACCCGCATCCCTATAAGTTGCACAAAACATTTCCACTTAGATTTTATTGGCCAGATGTTAGTCTTACGGTCACATTCAGATGCAAAGGCAATTCAGAAATGTCTTTTCCAGGGGTCATGTGTACAGCTGAAAACCAAGGATTATGAGCAGCAGTATAGCCCCGTGCAGGAGCTCTTAACTTGGGGATCATCTGCAATTCCCAGGCAGGTCCATGAATTTGGATGGCAAAAATAACATCTTTATTTTCATTAACCTCTAACTTACATTTAACTTCCCTTCTGTTATGAATTATAATATCACTATTGTATATCATAGGTACTGTTAGCAAAACCTGTGACTGTCGCCAGTGGAAATCAGGAGTGTGTTCACATGTCATTTCTGCTATTATACATACCTTCTAGTGTTGTTTATGTTCACCTTTTTCAAAACTGCGTTCATTATTAGACCCACTAAGAGGATTCATGGCACCACCCCCACCCCTCTATAAGAAAAAAACCAAAAAAAGCCGGGTGCAGTGGCTCATGCCTGTAACCCTAGCATTTTGGGAGGTCGAGGTGGGAGGATCGCTTGAGCTCAGGAGTTTGAGGGCAGCTTGGGCAACATAGTGAGGCCTCATCCCTACAAAAAGTTAAAAAACTAGCTGGGCTTGGTGACACCTGCCTGTAGACCCATCTACTTGGGTAGCTGAGGCGGGAGAATCACTTGAGCCCGGGAGGTCAAGGCTACAGTGAGCTATGATCGTGCCACTGCACTCCAGCCTGGGTAACAGAGCGAGACCCTGTCTCAAAACAACAACAAGAACAACAAAAAAGAAAAAACAGAGCAAATATGAATCCATAGTACTGGTTAAGAACCTGGTGGCTGGGATTCAAATCCTGGCTTTGCTACCAGTAAGCTGTATGCAGTTAACCTCCCTGTGCCTTTGTGTTCTCTGTCATAAGATGGGGGATTCTGTATTTCCCTCATGGGATTGTGAGGGTCAAATGAGTTAAAACATTAAAGCCCGGGGCATAGTAGAGACTAAGGAAATATTTACTGTTATTATTCTGTCATGGTGAAAAAAGGGAAAAGAAACATCAGTGGACTAGCTGCCACAATGTCCTTCTTAATAATCTGAACAAAATCAGGATGCTGTCAGTGAGGCGTGGTTGCCACGGCTACCACTATTAATCTTCCCCTAGTGCTAGGGTGTCCCTGTAGAATGTCATTTTGTACTCAAGACAACCCTCTGAAGGTAGGTATTCTCATCATCCCCACTTCGCAGATGAGAAAATTGAGGCTCAGAAAGGTACACGGATTGCCGAAGATTCCACAGCTAATATGTAAGCAGTTTAGCCTTGAACCTGGACAGTGCAGCTCTGTAGTACCACCCTAGGCCACCTTTCTCAAGCATTGATGATGCTGTCTGCCTGAAGAAGCACTTTTAATGAAACCAAAAGCAGAATCCCAAAGAACAGCAGTGGAAGGAAGGGGGCTCTCTGGATGGGAGAGCAGCCTGATTGTCATGGGCCTACCTCTTGGACATCCCCAGCTTCAAGTTGGGGTTCCCATGACCCCCTCTTTGGGTTTGATTGATTTGCTGGAGCGGCTCACAGAACTCCAGGAAACACCTAGGTTTACCAGTTTATTATAAAGGATATTGCAAAGGATACAGATGAAGAGGTGCATAGGGTGAACTATGGGGGAAGGGGCAGGGAGCTTTCATGCCATCCCTGGGGATGCCACCCTCCAAGAATCTGGATGTTCTGCTATCGGGAAGCTCTCTGAATCCTATCCTCTTTGGTTTTTATGGAAGCTTCATGATACAAACATTTTTGCCTAAATGACAGTATGTTATTGAAATTGAGTCAGGCTGCCTGGCTTCATTGCTTTCCAGTAAGTGACAGCCTCACCTCTGTGCATCAGTGTCCTCACTCGCCTCTGTGCATCAGTGAAGTGGGGATGCTGCTAACGATACATACCTCGGAGCAGTTAGGAGGATTCAGTGTGTTAATCATCCATGTCAATCACTTGGAATGCTGCCAAGCACGTAGCAAACAATAAATGTTTGTTGCTATTCTGGCATTTATGATTATGATTATTAATTGTGATTATTCCCTGCACCATCTCATTGTCCTCACGTGGTCACCTAGTGTGGCCCTAGCCCATGTGTATATTTCCCCATAGCTCAGGCTTAGAGAAGAACACACAGATCAACTTGGAGAAAACAAAGAGGAAAGAAATAGGCAACTAGGTCAATACTCCCCACAATATTTAATTTAATTAAATTAATTAATTTATTTATTTGAGGCGGAGTCTCGCTCTGTCACCCAGGCTGGAGTGCAGTGGCACGATCTCGGCTCACTGCAAGCTCCGCCTCCCGGGTTCATGCCATTCTCCTGTCTCAGCCTCCCGAGTAGCTGGGACTACAGGCGCCCGCCACCATGCCCGGCTAATTTCTTTTTGTATTTATGGTAGAGACAGGGTTTCACCGTGTTAGCCAGGATGGTCTCGATCTCCTGACCTCATGATCTGCCCGCCTCAGTCTCCCAAAGTGCTGGGATTACAGGCATGAGCCACCGCGCCCGGCCTCCCCACAGTATTTTATTATGAAAGTTTTCAGACATGCATAACGTTGGAAGACTAATGCAAGGGTCAGCAGACTACAGTCCATGGGCCCAATTCAGCCCACTGTCTGCTTTTGCAAGTAAAGTTACTGAAACACAGCTATGCCTATTTGCTTCTCTAGTTCTGGTTCTATGGTTGTTTTCAGTGCCAAACAGGCAGAGTTCAGTAGTTAGGTTTGCAAAGCTGAAAATAATTACTGTCTGGCAATGTATAGAATAAGTTTTGCTGACTTCTAGCCTAGTACAGTGAGCACCTCTATACTTATACCCCAGGTCAGTGATTGTTAGTGTTTGCCATATTAGTTTTTTATCTTTCTATAGGTCTCTCTCTATATATGTTTTATTTTTTAGCTGAAAATCAGTTGCAGGTTTTGTAGTACTTTATCCTGAGGTCTGTTTAATGCCAGAATGGTGAGTTTTTGGACTACCTGTATGAAAGATTTACTGTGTGCATTTTTCTGAGGAGAGACCATCACAACACTTCATCAGACGCTCATCATCTGTAATCCCAAAGATATTCTTCAACTCCTGGACCGGAGAACCCAACTCACGCAAGATCTTAGTCACTTGTAGACCTCGTCTCAGTTATGTGGGGCCTCAGAACAGAACAGGCTAAGGGAGCTCCTGCTCCTCAACCTCGCCCTGTCCCTACCTGTTCTGCCTCTATCCAGGAAGAAAGGTCCCCTGTGGGACCATTAGTCACGCTCCCACTCACGAAAGCATTTCCTCCCACTCTCAACACTCATGAACTCATTCCATTCTTGTGACAGTGCTGGGAGCTATTAATAATAGGAGAGGCCTCGTGGTGGAGATGAAGAAATGAGGGGAGAGTTCCACAGTCTCTCCTGCAGTCAGAGCAGCTGGCTTTGGATCCCAGACTCCCTCGGTGCTCGCTTTGGCAGGTGTCTTTACCTCTCTGAGCCTCACTTTCCAAAGTGGTGAAAAGAGGATATTAGCCATGCTTTTCTTCTAGGATCTAGAGGATCAAATGAGGTCCCAACATGTAAATGCTTGTTGTGAGATCTATTATGTGTGTTAGCCAAATATAATAGTTCTCTAGGACTGCCACAGCAAATCACCACGAACTGGGTAGCTTAACACAACAAATTTATTCTCTCACAGTTCTGGAGGCCGGAAGTCTGAAATCAAGGTCTCGGCAGGGTTGGTACCTTTTGGAGGCTCTGAGGGAGACCCATTCCATGCCTCTCTGGAAGTTAGGACTTCTGGTGGCGCCAGCAATTCCTTGTGTTCCTCGGCTTGTGGATGCATCTCCTGGTCTTTCCACCCGTCTTCACATGCCTGCCTTCCCCTCTGTATCTGTCTTCCTTTCTGTCTCTTAGAAGGACACTGTCACTGGATTTAAGGCTAACCCTCTGTTTAGGATGATATTATCTGGACACACTTAACTACGTCTGCAGACTGTTTTGACATGCACATCACTGGGACATAACTTTTTGAGGCTGCTATTCAGCCTCCTATACTGATGGTATTACTACTGCTAATGCTACTCTTGTTTTTGTAGTCATTTTATTATAATATTGTTTGTTTGTTCTTTTTTTTTTTTTTTTTTTTTTTGAGACAAAGAGTCTTACCCTGTTACCCAGGCTGGAGTGTTGTTTGTTTTTTTATAATCACTTAGCCAGCAATCCTGGCTTTAAATCGTGCTCCGTGTGATCTTAGCTGTCTGACTCTGAGAGGGGCTTTTGTTCTCCGAGCCTGTTTCCCTGTCTGTAAAATGGGACTCCAGCTAGTGACATGGGTGCAGGTGTGTGGATGTGTTTAGCCAAGTACCTGGCACAGAGGAAGCATGTTATAAACGTGGCTGCTGCTGTTAAAGCACAGTGCATTGTCATGTTAATGGTACTATGTACAGGAGAAAGTGATGAAGAGAGAGGAGGAGAGGAAGTACGGTTTTCAACAGAGTGGTCCTGGAAAGTGCAACTGAGTAGGTGTCGCCTCCATAAGACCCAAGGGATGCTTTTGCATTTGTTGCTGCTGCCACTACTATTGTTCTTATTTAATGGTTCACTCGAGGTCACAGGGTCTCTTGGTGGGTGTTTGCCAAATTACTGTTGAGCATCTTCACATAACCAAGCAAGGCTTCCAGGGGCTGACTGGGTTCAGAGCTGTGAGAACTCATGCGTGTCTGGGATTTCTAACTTTTTCCCCTCCTCTTCTTCTTCTCTCATTAGCTTCGCCTCAACAGCATCAAGAAGCTGTCCACCATTGCCTTGGCCCTTGGGGTCGAAAGGACCCGAAGTGAGCTTCTGCCTTTCCTTACAGGTAACAAAGGGGATCCCTGGGGCCCAGATGTGGGGACTCTTGGGAGGTGGTTTTCGCTAGATAAGAGAAGACTTGTGGATTTAACATATTGTTTGTGAATGTCTGCCCTGTGTTAGACACTATGGAGTGGGAAAAGGGATTCAGAGAAGTGCAGTCTTACTCTAAAAGAATGGTCTGGAATGATGGAGGCAGACAGATGGTGAAAGGGATCTAGAGGCAGATAGAACCAGGTTTGAGTTGCAGCTCCAACAGCTGGAAGCTGGTGACTTTAGACAAGTTAGTTTACCTGTTTCTTACATTTTCATCTGTAGATTGGGATAATCATCCATGTGCCAAAGTGTTGATCTGAGCATTCAATGTTAATAACAATTGCTAATACTTATGATATGCTTACTGTATGCCAGGTGGTGTTCTACACCGTATCTTGTGAGGATTGAGTTCATATAAAGTGTTTAGAAAGCTGCCTGTACTCAGTAAACATACATCACTATAATTTCACCCAGTTGATCTCACAGCAGTGCCTTAAGCAGGTAATACTACTGTCCCCATTTTATAGATGAAGAAACCAAGGTGTAGAGAGGTGAAGTGATTCATTTGCCCAAGGTCGTGCAGTTAGGAGGTAACTGAGAAGGGATATTTATCTAGTCATTCTGGCCTTTAACTTGACAGCATTGGTTAATGACTGATTTCAGATCCGAGCTCTACTACTTTCTAGGTGTGTGACTTTGGGCAAGATATTTTACATCTACCTGTTTCAGATTGTTCACAGGTGAAATGGGCATAATTATGTAACCTAACATGAAGACTAAAGAAGATACTGTAAAGTGCTTATGACACTGTGCAGTACGTGCCACCTAAGCTATAGCTGCCAGGCTGTACTAAGCACTGCTGTCTGTCAGGATGTAGGTAAAGCACTTAGTACACTGTCTGACACAGACTGCATCACAATTAATAGTAAATCCTCTGTTATCATTATTCCCATTACTACTTCATGTTTTATACTTAATACCAGCTGAAATCACAGCTGAAGGTTTAGAGTGCTTTGTCACTAAACTCTTGTGTATGGGATCATCTTACTTGGACCTAGTGATGATCCTGGGGAGGAAGGAGCTTGAGGTTGTTCACCCCCCCAACACTGGACAGATGGGGTATTGGAGCCTAAAGAGGTGCAGTGACTCGCCTACAGTGGCACAGCTAGTGACTCAGGGGTGCAGGTGTGTCTGACTGAACGCTACATGAAGAGTAGATGTCTGCTCATATGACACTGAACAAGTGGCCCCAAACCAGGTGGCTTCTGTTGGTGAACTGTTGGGGAGACTTGAAAGCTTTAGAATGCTGAGGCATGGCAGGATAATGAAGTGGTGAAGAAGTTGTAAAGGAAAAATGTTGGAGGGACCTGGGTTTGCAATAAGCAGCTGTGCCACTGACTTGCTAGGAAAACCTGAGTAGGTCACTCCACCTCTCTTAGTCTCATTTCCCTCGTCTGTAAAGGAGCCTAATAAGAGCAGTACCTAACACTCGGGGTGTGTAGGGAAAACTCTCTGTCTTTCCTCTACTTTCACATCACAGCAATCATAACACAGAACATGACTTCTGTGACCATATGTCTGGGTTTTTTCCCCCAAACTAAGCAGTGGACAGCAGCTGGTTGTCCTCTAATTCAGTTCCGACATGTCTGCCCAAAGACAGTGTCAGATCCCACAGATTGACAGCTCAGTCCCCAGGACTGTCCCTAACACCGCTCACCAGTCGCTGGTCCTCTGGAACTTCTGACTGATCAGCTTCAAGTTGGGGTTCCCATGACCCCCTCTTTGGGTTTGATTAGGCTCACAGAACTCAGGGAAACACTTACGTTTACCAATTTATTATAAAGGATATTGCAAAGGATACAGATGAAGAGATGCATAGAGTGAGGTATGGGGGAAAGGGCCGGAGCTTCCGTGCCCTCCCTGAGCCCACCACCCTCCGAGAACCTCCACATGTTTCACCATCTGGAGGGTCTCTGAACCCTCTGGGTTTTTATGGAAGCTTAATGACAGAGGGTCCTGAGTGGAACGGAGGCACCAGTCATGTGGGACTCTGTGGGAAGAGCATTTCAGGCTGTGGGGAGAGGCAGATGTGTGCTCAGTGTGTTGGAAGAGTAGCAGTGAGGTAGCCATGGGTTGAGCAAGATTGTTAAGGGAGAGTGAGACTAGGACATGAAGTTGGAGAAGAACAGTGACCACAACATGTGAGTTCAGGTTTCTTTGAAACTATTGGGAGATTGAAATGAAAGAGTGTCAGGATTTCTTTTACACCTGAAAGAGTCACTCTGGGTTCTGGGAGATCAGATGGTGTAGGGGGCAAAGGTGGAAGCAGGAAAACCAGGTAAGAAGCTGTTGCAGTCTCCCAGGCGACAGCTAGTGATGATCAGAGTGACCTTAGGTTGGGAGGGTTGACAGGCTTGGCTCAGAAGGAGCTGCCAACCCTTCCAAGAAGGATAGTTCTCTGTGGATTGGTGGAAAGACAAGGTGCTGGCAGCTCCCAAGTGTTTGGCCTTTGGCAGCATTGCTTGGCTATAAGCTCTAGACTGGAGATAGAGATGAATAAGAATTGAGTCCGTGGATATGCATAAGGTCTTCAGGAGACAAAGAAAACAGGGAGGGTGGTTTTAACTGCGTGCAGAGGGAGCCAGGGAAACTGAGGCTGGGAACGAGCCTAAGAACAGCGTAGCCGGAGTCATATTGCCGAGAATTTATTTATCGAAGGAAGAGGCAGAGATGCTAACCCTCCTACTGGGCGCTGTGCTGAGCTCTTCACTGAAAGCATTTATTTCCCTTCAGTCTCAGAACAACCCTATGAAGAGAGAACAGCCCTGTTGTGATTTAGGGTATGAGAAAGGCTCAGAGAGATGGAGTGAGTTGCTGTATAAGCACCCAACAGTAAAGCAAGATTTGAACCTACCATAAAATGGGGATGATGATAATGACTACTTAAATGAGAGGGTTGTGGTAAGGAGGTGACGCAGAAGTTGAACCCACCACTTACACTCACACCCCTTTGGCCAGAGCAGGGTCACATGGCCTTGCCAACTGCAAGGGCGTCTGGGCAATGCAGTCGGCTGTTAGATTGCCATATACCCAACTTAAATGCAGGAGGTTTAAGTGCCAGTAGATGCCAGGGATATTAGCAGCTTGTGCTGTGCAGAGATTAGCCGTTCCCACTGCCTCAGGGATGAGAGGATGGAGCTTAAGAGAGAGGCCTTTGGATGTGGGCATTAGGGACAGAACAGATTTTCCCTTCACATATTCATTCTTTCAGCAAACCTGAATTGCTGTCTGTCTGTGCTCAGCTCTAGCAGGAACTGGGGCACAGAGGAGCCAGTCCTGGGCTCGCTGATTATAGCCTATGTTAGGGATGTGGTAAAGGTGGCATGGAAGGAGAGAGAGACTGAGCCCAGAGAAGGTGTAGCGGACATCCTAGAAATCTTCCAAGAAGGGGTAGCTAAACTGAATCTCCAAGGATAAAAAAAAATTTCTGGCAGAGGGAACAGTGCTGAGGGGAGAAGCTGGACCCCAAAAAAGCTCTTGTTGACCATGCTCTGCGCTTTATACACCTGGTCATATTTGCTCCTCACTGTAACCGTTGCTACGAGGGAGGGATGGTGAACACCATTTTACAGACGCAGAAGCTGGGACTCAGATAGGTGGAATCACTCAGTCAGTGTTCCACACCTGCTAGAGGGCAGAAGCAGGACTTAGGGTTCTCTCATCCCAGCCAAGCCTGTACCTTAATCTCTGTGTCAGCCCAGGTGGAGAGTGGGGAGCAAGTGGGCGGATGGGAGAACTGAGGGCTGACAGCCTGAGGAAGCAGAATGGAGTCCATGTGTTCTGAGCTTGGGCTGGGGTCAGAGTTGAGATGGAATAGTCACGAAGTCTATCTTGGTTCCACAGATACCATCTATGATGAAGATGAGGTCCTCCTGGCCCTGGCAGAACAGCTGGGAACCTTCACTACCCTGGTGGGAGGCCCAGAGTACGTGCACTGCCTGCTGGTGAGTGGAAGGCAGGAAGTCCTCTTGCCCACCCCTTAGGGTCGGCCCGTGGCCCTGCCGGCCTAGGGCAAGGGGGGGAGCATGTCGGAGAGCGTGGGGATCACGTCAGAACAGCTGGGCCATGGACATCCGCTTTAATCCAACAAGTCAGGAGTGGCTTTTAATATCATGAACTCAGGGTGTAGTTGTCATCCTTTCTGTTTAGTGGTCAGGTAGGTGCCCAGTGCCAGGCCTTACCTGGGATTCTACATACAGGGCTGTGGGTTTAGAGTCAGGCTGGGTTCTACTACTGATTTGCTGTGTGACTTGTAAGAGAAGTATGTAACCTCTCTGTGCTGCACCTTTCTCATCTGCACAATGGGGTTATGAAAACCTTTTTAAATTATCTTGAAGAGCCCTAGCACAGTACTTGGCACTTAGTAGGTACTAACAGATGTTAACTGCAGTTGTCATTATTGTTGCTGTGACACCATATCCAGCCTGGGGGTAGGAGGGATTCCCTGTTTATGGGCGAGCCACCTGGAGCACTGAGAGGCTAAGCATCTCTTCAAGATTCTATGGCTAGTAGATGGCAGAGCTGGGATTCTTGGTCTGTCCATTTGACTGTCTGCCAGGTCCCCACCCCAGTGCCCGCCTGTGTGTCCTGTGCTAGGTGATGGCTAGGGACGCAACGATGGGTCAGATCCCAACAAGAAGCATTGTTTGAGAGAAGATGATCTGGGAAGGCAGACTCTACAGGTTGCCTAGTCCCCTGGTTTTCACTGTTCTCAGAGTGCTGGGCCGCTGCTGCTGCCTCTGCCTCTGCCCCACTCGCCCAGTGATTCTGTATTTCACTGTTGCTAGAGATACAGTGTGGCACTGGCACTTGATGATGTTTTACGGTTAGCAGCAGCCTTTCTCCCTCTAGTGGTGTATAAAGAATGGTGCTTATCATTGTTGGGATCTTGGGATTTGAGCAAATACAACAATTTGTTTTTTCCCAAACAGCGTTATCTAAGGAAACTTGATAGTTACCATTAAATTCTGGTATCTCAGCCTTCATCTGGGCATATGTGTATAATTTGTGCGTATGGACACACAAAATTGTATACAAATGGATCATTTCATACATTTTACACAAAACAGGGCTTCTTAACGTGAGCATGATGAGGTTTGGGGCCAGCCTAGAAGGGGTTCCTTGAATTTCACAAAATTGTCTGTAGCCCCTGCCTGGTATTTGTCAGGTGGAACTTCTGAGCCGTGAATTCATAGCTTTCAGTGGCTTCTCAGAGGACTTAGGAGCAGAAGACATCATTTTTATGAAACCGCAAGGCTTCAACAAGGGCCCCCAGGGTCTGCAACTGAGGTTGGGACTCAGGCTTGCTGTGGAGTTGGGCTGGGACCCAGGGATGCTTCTACCTGGCCAGGGTCTCCCAACAGAACATTCTCAGTGAGGAAAGTTCCAGTCAAGCCATGCTTCCTTTTGGGAAGCAGTTCCCTGTGACTGATGTGCCTGACGTTCATGTCAGCCAGTAGACATATCCTGGGGCTGTCTGGGCCAGGCAGTGCTGGAAACCAGAGAAGAGTGAGATCAGAATAGCTTGTGCTTGCTCGTTGCCTGCAGTGCACATCCCAAGAGCCTTACACAATTGTATACTGATGGTAGCTGTATTGCCCAGATGAGGAAACTGAGGCACAGGCTGATTTAAGTGAATTGCCCGAGCTGGGAAGAGGCAGAGTCCAGATTCCATCCCAGGCCCCTAATTCTTAGCCAATCCTATGTGCTATCCTCAGAGGGCTCCTGGTTGCTTTCAGAGCTGTAAACAAGGGAGGCAGGGGGGTCCTTAAAACCCAGGGAAAGCACCTAACGTGCTTAGGTGGGATGGGAAGTTGTCAGGGAAGGCTTCCTGGAGGAGGTGGCTGTTAACCTGGATTTTGACAGGTTATAAGAAATAGAAAATGGCTTTGTGTAGTTTCTTCATTCCACAAACATTGAGCAAGGTCTCTAGGCTGTGGAAACCCAGAGATGTGTCAGACCCACTCCCGGCACTCGCTCTCAGCAGTGGTGAAATGGAATTAATTACAGAGACTCCTGTAGTTGCAGTGTAAGGATTGTTTTTTTGTTTGTTTGTTTTGTTTTTTTCCCGAGATGGAGTTTCACTCTTGCTGCACAGGCTGGAGTGCAGTGGCGCGATCTCGGCTCACTGCAACCTCTGCCTCCCAGGTTCAGGTGATTCTCCTGCCTCAGCCTCAGGAGTAGCTGAGATTACAGGCATGTGCCACCACACCCAGCTAATTTTTGCATTTTTAGTAGAGACGGGGTTTCACTTTGTTGGTCAGACTAGTCTCGGAATCCTGACCTCAGGTGATCCACCCACCCCGGCCTCCCAAAGTGCTAGGATTACAGGTGTTAGCTACCGTGCCTGGGTGTGAGGGTTGTTTCTGTGTCAGCAGCTCTTTTTATTTTTATTTTTTCTTTGAGACAGAGTCTCACTCTGTCACCCAGGCTGGAGTGCAGTGTTGCAATCTCAGCTCACTGCAGCCTCTGCCTCCTGGGTTCAAGTGATTCTCAAGCCTCAGCCTCCCAAGTAGCTGGGATTACAGGCACCCATCATCATGCCCGGCTAATTTTTGTATTTTTTGTAGAGACAGGGTTTCACCATGTTGGCCAGGCTGGTCTGGAACTCCTGGCCTCAAATGATCACCTACCTTGGCCTCCCAAAGTTCTGGGATTACAGGCGTGAGCCACCGCATCCGGCCAGCAGTTCCTAACTCTTTTGGAATTATGGATTCCTTTGAGAATCTGTTAAATTCCGGAACCTCTCATAAAAGTACACAGGATTTTAGGCGGTTCACACTCTTCCCTACCCTGTGTGGTCTCCAGGTTTGAGAACCCTTTCCCCCAGACTTCACAGAGAGGCTTCACAGTAGTGAGTCTTCACTGTGCAAAGGCATCAATTGCAGTTTCTTAAATGTGTACGTTCCTGGGCCTGGGGGGACAGACCTGCGAAGGAAGACACTGTAGCTGGTAGCTGGCCCTCCACTCAGTCTGACAGCCCTTCCCACAGAGGCCTGGGCGAGACCAGCCTCCTGCAGCGTGGTGTCCAAGTGCCCTGGCCTGGCAGAGGCAGCGCCCGATCAGGAATCCTGGCTCTACAGCTCTGAGCGCTGTCCATGCTGGGATAGGCCTCCCGGGAGATCTGCTGCAGGGTGGTCAGGGATCATACTTTGAAAACTACTTCCTGCGGTAACCTACTGGAGAAGAGAACCTTGGCTTACATCATTACTGCTCAGCCTCTGTCCCAGGCCTCCTTATAACAGATTGCCATAAGTTCTACCTGTAGTCACTTGGCAGGTGTTCATTGAGTGCCTTCTCTGTCCCAGCCCAGGTGGTGGGAGAACTGAGGTGAGCAAGAGGAACTCTCTCCCTGTAGTATCCCAGTCACACCGCACCTATGGTCACACTCCCATGATACCGTCCTGAACCTGAGACGTCACGATAGCATGAAGACCTGTGACAATGACATTACGCTGGCTTGCTTAGTATTACATTTTTCCTTTGAATCATTCATTGCAACTATTTTTAAATGCTATTTTTAAACATTTGTTTTTATTCTTAGTTTTACTGTAAAAATATACATAGAATGTGCTATTTTAATTATTTTAAAGTGTGTAGTTCTGTGGCAGTAAGTTTATTCACATTGTGCAGCCATTATCACCATCCAAATTTTTCACCTCCTCAAACTGAAATTCCAAACCCATTGAACATGAGCTCCCCATTCCCTCTCCCCCAGCCCCTGGCAGCCACCGTTCTACTTTATGAGTTTGACTGTTCTAGAGTCCTCATATAAGTGGAATCAGAAAATATTTGTCTTTATGACTATTAGTTCATATCCCTTGGCATAACATCTTCAAGGTTGATCCGTGTTGTAGCATGTGTTACATGAGACTTCTCACATATAAGACTCTTGAGTTTTTTTGAGGGCTGCATTTGGAAAACCAGATTTGCTTATTGCCAGCTGCATTCTCCCATAGTGACAGTCCTTGGAGCTGGGGAGCACCTGCCCTCCCTGGGCTACATGCTCTCCAGGGTGTCACAGTGCCTGCCTCTTCCTATTCACGCCTTCTGCCGCCACCCCTGCCTGTCACCTTGGCTGATGGTATCATTCTGTTACTTGACTGGGCCCTGGAGGCATTTCCATTTATGATTTTTTTTTCCTGCTTTAAATACCTGTCAGCCCAAGTTGAATTTCAGACCAGAGACCTCCACACCTTTATTTGAACATATTGGGATAAGTTTAGTTTCCCTTCAGTAGGTCACTAATTAAGAGTTCCTGTCTTGTGCTAAGAGTGATGCTGGGCTCTGGGGATACAGTAGAGAGCCAGTCATATGTATCTGAAGGAGCACAGTCGTTCTAGGCCCACAGTAACAACCAGCGAGCAGTCCCGAGCCCCATAGTCCCCCAGAAACATGAGATCCCAATTCAGTCACCAGAGCTGTGTGTAACTGTTCATGGAAGCTTAGGTCAGGTTTTCGATCCTGACCTGTAGCTATTACTAGCTTGGGCAAGCCAGGCCGTACCTCACTTTTCTCTCTTTTTTTTTTTTCATTTTGAGAGGGAGTCTCGCTGTGTTGCCCAGGCTGGAGTGCAGTGGTGCGATCTCGGCTCACTGCAACCTCTACCTTCCGGGTTCAAGGATTCTTTTGCCTCAGCCTCCCGAGTAGCTGGGATTACAGGCGCACACCACCACACCCAGCTAAATTTTTTTGTATTTTTAGTAGAGACGGGGTTTCACCATATTGGCCAGGCTGGTCTCGAGCTCTTGACCTCGTGATCAACCTGCTTTGGCCTCCCAAAGTGCTGGGATTACAGGCTTGAGCCACTGTGCCCGGCCCGTTTTCTCTTCTTTAAAATCAGGACTTGCTTTATAGAATTCAGTGAGGAAGAACAAGCACCCCTGGTACAACACGGTGGTCCTGCCTAGTACACACAGTGAATAGATGTTGTACGCAGTGTCAGTGATGATCATTGCACTTTGAGAGGCTAAGAACTTTCTCCTCAGAAAGTGACGTGTGTAATTTTAAGGTTCATGGACCCCAGTGAAACTCCTTCAAGGACCCCTAAATAAGAACCTTTGTGGAAGGCACGCTGACAGAGACCTTCTGCTGGCTGGCATAGTATTACGTTTTTCCTTTGAATCATGCATTGCAACCATTTTTAAAGGCTATTTTAATGAAGGCCGGGATGGGTAATAAGGAAGTTTTCTCTGAGGAGATGAGCCCATGATGGGGTGCAGGATGGGGCTCCAGGGCCGGGGATGGTGGAGAGGGAGCTGTCCAGTGACTTCGTGTTCTCACCACAGCCACCGCTGGAGTCGCTGGCCACAGTGGAGGAGACAGTGGTGCGGGACAAGGCAGTGGAGTCCTTACGGGCCATCTCACACGAGCACTCGCCCTCTGACCTGGAGGCGCACTTTGTGCCGCTAGTGAAGCGGCTGGCGGGCGGCGACTGGTTCACCTCCCGCACCTCGGCCTGCGGCCTCTTCTCCGTCTGCTACCCCCGAGTGTCCAGTGCTGTCAAGGCGGAACTTCGACAGTGAGTCTCTGCCCCCCTTGGAAGCGCCAAGCTCCCCCCTCAGCTCCAGCCTTCTCTGAAGCCTCAGACTCCTTTCGATCTAGCTGGGGCCCAAATGCCCCTGAACTCTCTCCACTCCCACTCCTGCTTACCACCTGATGGGCCACATCCTCGAGAGTTGGTCTCTGGACACAGCCACCTGTCAGTTTACCACCTCTGCCCCTTTGCTCACTTAGGAATTGAGATGATGGCAGGTCCTCCTTCCCATTGGTTAATGTGAGGATTTAAAAGAATAATCACACATAAAGTGCTTAGAGCAAAATCTGGAACATAAAAACTTTCAGCAAATCACATCTGATGGTATCTCCAGCCTGTCCCAGGTCCAGTGCCTTTGGCAGATAAACCACCTCAGTTTTCAGCCTCCTGCTCCTCTACTTTGCAAACAGTTGACCATCAAGCCCAGGTTTGAGCCTGGCTCACTCCAGAACTCTGGTTTACGGCTGTACACATGCTTAGATACTTACACTGGCCCCCACCGTCTTTGACCGAAGCAATTGCTGCTGAAAAATAAAGCCTTTCTGTGGCTCTAGACCAGCCTCTTAGTTAAGCAGTTTTTGTTTGTGTGTTTTTTGAGATAGGATTTTGCTCTGTCATCCAGGCTGAAGTGCACTGGTGCAATCATAGCCCACTGCAGCCTCAACCTCCTGGGCTCAGGCATTCCTCCTGCCTTAGCCTCTCAAATAGCTGGGACCACAGGTGTGCAACACCACACTGGGCTCATTTTTTATTTTTGGCAGAGATGAGGTCTCACTATGTTGCTCAGGCTGGTCTTGAACTCCTGGGCTCAAGCCTTGGTCTTCCAAAGTGTTCAGATTATAGGTGTGAGCCACTGTGCCTGGCCCGTTGGTTAAGCAATTTTTATGGTCATGATGTAATCGTCAGCACTTACCATTGACTAGATTTATTATGTGCAATCTGTGAAGTGTCTCACACACATTATTTTCATTTAAACCTCATGCGGACCTGTGGGGTAGGTACTGTTACTATCAGCTCCGTTTCATAGGGCTGGGAAGACAGAGAGGGGGTTGTCACTTGTCCAAGGTCGTTCAGCTAAAACCTGGACCCACACGACTACAGAGTCTGTGCTTGCTCCTCTCTGCCATACTGCCTGCTGCCTCAGGATCCCCATCCCCGACTCCCAGGTACTTCCGGAACCTGTGCTCAGACGACACCCCCATGGTGCGGCGGGCCGCAGCCTCCAAGCTGGGGGAGTTTGCCAAGGTGCTGGAGCTGGACAACGTCAAGAGTGAGATCATCCCCATGTTCTCCAACCTGGCCTCTGACGAGCAGGTGAGTTTTGCTTCCTGGCCCTCTCTGCTCTCCCCTCCTTCTGGTGGCTCCTGCCCATGAAAGAGAATCCCAGAGCTCAGCAAGGCCTCTGCTGCCCTCCCCCTGTTCCTCTCCTCTCCCCAGGACTCGGTGCGGCTGCTGGCGGTGGAGGCGTGCGTGAACATCGCCCAGCTTCTGCCCCAGGAGGATCTGGAGGCCCTGGTGATGCCCACTCTGCGCCAGGCTGCTGAAGACAAGTCCTGGCGCGTCCGCTACATGGTGGCTGACAAGTTCACAGAGGTAGATGAGCGACCGTTGACATTGTCCCACTGGTGGGGACACTGTGATACCCTCAGAAGGGAAGCATACAGGAGCTGAGGTTTAACATTAGGCCGATGGAAACATTGGGCGTTTGAGCAATAGGATCTCTATGATCATCTAACTGCATCTCACTTCATATGCCAATCCTGGTTGATTGACATGGCATCTTGAGGTGCTACTTTGAGAAGGATTCTGAGGCTAAGTTAAGGCTACGTGGAGGAAAGTGCCACAGGAGCAGAGAAGGGTAGCACATGTGGGGGTGTTCCTGACATAATCAAGCTGTCCTTTCACAAAGGGGAAGACACAGCCCAAAAAGGTGGGGGTTTTTGTGTGTGTGTTTTTTTTTTTGAGACGGAGTCTGCGCCCAGGCTAGAGTGTTGTTGCCCAGCTGGAGTGTGGTGGCGCAATCTTGGCTCACTGCAACCTCTCCCTCCCGGGTTCAGGCAATTCTCCTGCCTTAGCCTCCTGAGAGACTGGGATTACAGGTGCCCACCACGACACCCGGCTAGTTTTTGTATTTTTATTAGAGACGGGGTTTCACCATGTTGTTAGCCAGGCTAGTCTCGAACTCCTGACCTCAAGTGATCCGCCTGCCTTGATCTCCCAAAGTGCTGGGATTACAGGTGTTAGCCACTGTGCCCAGCCCCGGAAAGTTTAATTAACTGATCAGAGTGACACTACCAGCCAGGCAGAAAGGGGACAAGACTCCAGGTCTGAGACTCTCAGGACAGTGCTCCTTCCACAGGGATCCAGATTGTCTCATCCCACAAGCATGTTTGCTGAGCACCAGCTATTTGCTGGGCCAGTGAATTCGGCACATTCCTGGCCTTCACGGAGCCAGGCAGTCTGAAGGGGAAGATTGACTTAGGGGAAATTTGATTATAAAGTGTCACAGGTGTGGGACAGACAGACAGATGTGGGGCCTTGGAAGCATTGAGGAGGGGAGGTGGTGTTGCAGCTGGTTCTAGAAGATGAGTGGGTAAGAGCTAAGATAGGAACTTTGTTCCAGCCAGACGACAAAGAACCCTGGGAGGCGAGAGCAAGTGCAAGCAGGAACATTCAGGCCTGATCTTGACGGCCCAGCCTGAGAGAAAGCAGGAGAGAGGGTAGGGTGGGATCAGAGAGGCCTCGAGTGCCACTCCACCCTGGGGCGCCCTTTGCCTGTAATTATGCTGGTTCCCACTGGCATTTGCGGGAAGGACTCAGAGCTTCAGAATAGCGCACCATCACCACAGTTAGGGAAGGCTCTTCGCGTCCTTGTCTCCTGAGCTGCATAAACTGTGTCACACTGGGTCTTAGAATAGAAATTCCATGAGGGCAGGAATTTTAGGCTGTTAAACCAGTTCTTGGCACATAGTAGACATTCAGCAAATATTTGCAAGATGAATAAAAGGCAGTATTTTCCCAAGATATCATGAGGTCCTTCAAGATTTTTACTTGTTCATTCCCGTCTTCATAATGAACTGTCCTGCTTCCTACCAGGTCTTCAGGAACCAGCTTTGCAGCAGGAGCCATGCGTCTTTCCATGCCTGGTGCTATGAAACAGGCAGGGCCAAGCGTGCCTCCCTTTTTTTTTTTTTTTTTTTAAAAGACAGAGTCTCAGTCTTTCGCCCAGGCTGGACTACAGTGGCACAAGCTCAGCTCACTGCAACCTCCACCTCCCAGACTCAAGTGATTCTCGTGCCTTAGCCTCCTGAGTAGCTGGAATTACAGCTGTGCACCACCACACCCAGCTAATTTTGTATTTTTAGTAGAGATGGGGTTTCACCGTGTTGGCCAGGATGGTCTTGAATTCCTGGCCTCAAGTGATCCACCCACCTCGGTCTCCCAAAGCGCTGGGATTACAGGTGTAAGCCACTGCGCCCGGCCCTAGAGTGCCTTCCTTTCTGTCAATCTTTATTGTTTTATTTTTATTTTGAGACAGGGTCTCACACTATCACCCAGGCTGGAGTGCAGTGGCACAGTCACGGCTCACTGCAGCCTTGACCTCCTGGGCTCAGGTGATCCTCCCACCTCAGCCTCCTGAGTAGCTAGGACTACAGGTGCCTGCCCCCACACCCAGCTAATTGTTGTGTTTTTTGTAGAGTCAGGGTTTCACTGTGTTGCCCGGGCCGGTCTTGATCTCTTGGACTCAAGCGATCTGTCCACCTCAGCTTCCCAAAGTGCTGGGATTATAGGCATGAGCCACCGCACTTGGCCTATTATTTTATTTTCATTACAAAAGTAATACGTGCTTCTGGTAACAGATCTTTAAGAAATACAGCCATATATAAATCAAAAAGTTGCAGTCACTATATCATTTGAATGTTTTTGGATCAAGTAACAGAAAACTTAACCCCAGTAGCCTGAACAATATGGAAATCTGTTATTTTTAATGCTGACAACACTGTGAGGTAGGTGCCCTTGCAGTCCTCATTTTTCTTCAGAAGCAAAAGAGGCTCAGCGAGGTGAAGAGCCTTGCCCCGGGGTCAGACTTGGCACTCGAATTAGATCTTAGCACTGCTTCCAAGGCCCACGCTCTGTCCCCTAATTCTGGTGCCTTCACTTTGATTTTGGCTTCCTTAGCCCAGAGTAAACTGCCAGGCCTTCTCACTCTCCCCCTCCTCCTTCCTGTCTGCAGCTCCAGAAAGCAGTGGGGCCTGAGATCACCAAGACAGACCTGGTCCCCGCCTTCCAGAACCTGATGAAAGACTGTGAGGCCGAGGTGAGGGCCGCAGCCTCCCACAAGGTCAAAGGTTGGTGCTGGCAGCCGAAACACAGCAAGTGGGGTGGGTATCCGAGGGGCTGGAGGTGGAACTAGCACATCAGGTCTCACTTCCCTTTGCCTCCCTCTCCCTGCCCACAGAGTTCTGTGAAAACCTCTCAGCTGATTGTCGGGAGAATGTGATCATGTCCCAGATCTTGCCTTGCATCAAGGTAACAGAGAGTTTGATGGGAGGAACCAAGTGGATCCGAGCCTGCCAAAAAGAGGGGCTGGAGACAAGGCTTTGGGGATAGTCAGCTGCAAACTAGGTTCCCAGCCCTGTGGGACCAGGCAGCTGTTGGGTTTCAAGCAGTTAGGGGACCTGACTGCAGCTTGAGGCTGACCTTAAAGGTGGAAGTACTTTCTAGAACCTCAGACGTCACTGAGTCCTCTCATTCACAGGGTCTTGGGGTTGGAGTGGGGGCTGCTGAGAGCAGGGGTCATTGAACTCTAAGTAGGTGGTACGCATAAGGAATAGTGATTTCCCCTGTACCCTAAGCCATCCCCTGCTCTATGAATGAGAGGGGCAGAAACAGGTTATTGTCTCTTAGGAGTTGGCATCTACTTGGCCACTTGCTGCTGCAGGGGTTGCACTGACCCCTGTGCCTACCTCTTCTCTCTCCCAGGAGCTGGTGTCCGATGCCAACCAACATGTCAAGTCTGCCCTGGCCTCAGTCATCATGGGTCTCTCTCCCATCTTGGGCAAAGACAACACCATCGAGCACCTCTTGCCCCTCTTCCTGGCTCAGCTGAAGGATGAGGTAAGGGTGCCAGGATCTCAGCTCTGGGTTTGTGGAGGGGACAGGTGGGTCTTCCTAGATAGCTAGGGTTTACCTAGATTGACCAGGAATCTCCTGATATCTCAACAGACATCCAGATCTTTGCTGAGTTGCATGTTTGTGGGCATACCTGTGTGTTCATGCATTCATTCCTCCAGGCACTCTTCATGAGTCTTTTCCTGGACATTGAGGATATGAAAAATAGAAATTTAAAGTTTTATTTATGGCCAGGCGTGGTGGCTCACGCCTGCAATCCCAGCACTTTGGGAAGCTGAGGCGGGTGGATCACCTGAGGTCAGGATTTCGAGACCAGCCTGGCAAACATGGTGAAACCTCGTGTCTGCTAAAAATGCAAAAATTAGCCAGGCATGGTGGCAAGTGCCTGTAATCTCAGCTACTTGGGCAGCTGAGGCAGGAGTATCACTCGAACTCAGGAGGCGGAGGTTGCAATGAGCCAAGATTGCACCACTGCACTCCAGCCTGGACAACAGAACAAGACTCTCTCTCAAAAAAAAAAATTTATGTATGTTTTGAGATAGGGTGTTGCTGTGTTGCCCACACTGCAGTGCAGTGATGTGATCATGGTCCACTGCAGCCTTCGCCTTCCAGGCTCAAGTGATCCTCCCACCTTAGCCTCCCAAGTAGCTGGGACTACAGGCAAGAGCCACCACATCTAGATAATTTTTAAAAACATTTTCCATAGAGACAAGGTATTATGTTGCCCAGGTTGGTCTTGAACTCCTGATCTCAAGCGATCCTCCTGCCTTGGCCTCCAAAGGCCTGGGATTATAGGCGTGAGCCGCCGCGCCCAACCTAGAATAAGAGTTTTGATCCTCAAAAGCCTTCAGAGACTGGCAGTGGAGGGAGACAGGCAGTCCCATGATGCCATTAAGGTGTTACAGGTTCTGTTAAGGATGAGTTCATGTTTTTTAGGGTTTAGGCTAAGGTGCTGTAGTATAGACCCCAGAATACATTCTGGCTTAAATTAGGTGGTGGATTTTTTTTCTCTCTCTCATAACAGTCTAGGCGGCCTTACACTGGTGGGTTAGCCCTGCTGACCTCAACTGTCTCTGAATCTCAGGAAACTACTCCAATTTTTAGCATCTCTTAGCTGGCATGGAGGGGTCAGGCACAGACCACAGCAGGCGCAGTCCTATGAAGGACGAGATTCCTCACATGTGCTTGCACCCCGTACACCCATTGGCCAGGAGGATCATGTGACCACACCCAGCCGTTCAGGTTGCCTGGATTACAAAGGATGAGAGGCGGTGCTGGGTGATGACTGGAGAGATCATCAGGGTGACCACTGGGGAAGGATTTGGACTTGACTGTGGGCAAGAGGAAGAGCCAGAATAGAGTTGGTGTTAGAAGGCACCCTGAGGCTTATGTGAAGGAAAGATTGAAGTGAGGCGGCCAGCAGCGATGTAGGAAGACCAAACCGGAGGCTGTGGGAGTCTGTGGGAGTCTGGAAGGCTGAGGCTAGACTAAGTGATGTGTAGAGATGAGGCTGCAGTGATACGGAAGGATTCAAGATTGTTCAGGAGGCAGAAGGGACCACATGGTGGTTTTTGCCTTGGTGGTGAAAAACTGGGCAGATGGTGCAATTGTTTGCTGGTGTGTGACATCTTTGTTCCCAAAAGCCTCAGTCTTTCTCTCTTCCCCATCCCCTTCTTTCTTTTTTATACACAGGCGCACACACAGTGTGCTAGAGAGTTGGAGGAAATACTGTAACAGAAAGTACTGCATCACATTTCAGTCCCCCATGCCCCTAAAAGTTACGTTATTCAATTCCGTTACAGTGGAGTAATCTCTTAGCCCCAGAATTACAGTCAATTTTTTAATACATTGAAAAGAGTGCACTATTTTTAATATATTTTTTGCTCTTTTTGTTTTTCCCTATTAGTGGGTGATTAATTGTACTGTTTTTAATCAATTACGTCAGTTGCTAAAAGTCTGAATCTTCATTAATGTTCATGACGAATTTTATGACTTAAGTAATTTATCTGAGTTATGCTTCACATGCACATAGTTTTTATAATCATATTTTGTAGATATTAATACAATTTATATTTGTTTTTGATGCTTTAATGGGCATAATTTGGCTGGTGAGAGCCCCTCAAGTTGTCTGCTATGTCATTTCACACCTCTCCAGAGTTTTGGGGATCATTTTGCCTCTGGCATGAGGGAAGGACCCAGGCTCAGCCCAGTTTGAAGGCAAGCCCATATGTGAGGACTGGAGCATTTTTTGCTCCAGTTTCCCCTTCAGCAAGCACTATATGGTAATCATGTGCTGGCAGCCAGCCTGTCTCAGGGCAGCTTCTCTTAGAAGAAAAGAACCAGCATGGTTTTCTTGGTGTGAGGAATTCATCTGACTTATATTTGAGATTTGCATTTTAGATTTATAAACTTTATATTTCACATTTTGACTCTCACCAGAATTTATAAACTTGTCTAAATGAAAAAGGCTACCTTTTTACTGGTGCACCAAAAAGAAGTCTTTTTAAATGGGTGAGGTATAGTCTCTGAGCCTTCTCTTCTCATGCGCATGTTCAGCACCTTGAGGCACACACAGCAAGGGCTGGAGCTGGGTGAGGGCCAGTCCTATCCTCGGAATGTGCAGGGTTTCAGCAGCCCAAGCCTGCCAGGCTTGTTCACTTGGTTATTGATTCATTTCAGTGCTCCTTTATTTATTTATTTTTTTAGACTAAAATAGTTTTAATAAGGAAATAGTTTTCTTCCTTCCCCTCGCCCGTGTTGTGGACTGATATCCAGAAAGGAACCCTTGTTAGCAAGCAGCGGAGCTAGGATTAGAAGAATCATGTCTGCCTGTTTTTTCCAGGGTGTTGTATTTTCCTACTGTGATTCTTAAAGTCCTTTCAAAATGGATAAACATTTCTTGTGATACTATTGTAAGGTTTAAAAATCTCCTTAAGTTAGTGATCCATGCTGCTTGCTTTTTGTGTGCCGTTAATGTATTCCCAGAACGGGGAGCTGGGCTTGGACAGGAGTAATCCCTCGGGAGATGTCCATAAAAGTTGATGCAGCTGAGCTCTTTCCATCCTGTCCTGGGTTGCTGTGTGCATTGCATTCTCTCAGAATCCTTCTTTCCTCTCCTCAGTGCCCTGAGGTACGGCTGAACATCATCTCTAACCTGGACTGTGTGAACGAGGTGATTGGCATCCGGCAGCTGTCCCAGTCCCTGCTCCCTGCCATTGTGGAGCTGGCTGAGGACGCCAAGTGGCGGGTGCGGCTGGCCATCATTGAGTACATGCCCCTCCTGGCTGGACAGCTGGTGAGTGAGGAGGCCTGGGGGCCAGGCAGTGCTGCCTCAGGGGAGGTACAGTATGTCCGGGGCTGTGATAGGGAAACGGGGGGCTTTGAAGGCTTAGTGGAGGCTGTGACAACTGCCTGGGGAGTCGAAGGAAGGGACCCAGGAAATAGGGCCTTAAAAGATGCATTGGATTTAATAAGAGAGAAGAGGGAAACGAGCACCTCAGATGAAGTTGAGAAGTGTCCGGTCTTTCTAGGGTGGGTGTAGGTTCCATGGGGTGTGGCTGGCAGCTCCCCCTGTTTGCTCTCCTGGAACACTTACCTTGGAACCCTTGGTTTCTCCTGTAGGGAGTGGAGTTCTTTGATGAGAAACTTAACTCCTTGTGCATGGCCTGGCTTGTGGATCATGGTGAGTACCTCCACAGGAGCAGCAAGAAGAGATGGGAGCTCCAGAAAGGCAGGATGGATTGGCTGGGGCTGTGGCGGGCAGTGGAGGAGGCTAGAGTCACTCCCCATGCCACTGGATGCTCGTATGGACCAGCTCGCGTGCTTGTTAGAGTCCCAGAGAAGTGTTGAGTGGGAGGAGGATGAAACAGATCACCCAGGGGTTGCCTGGTATAGTGGAGAGCCAGAGGGCCACTGAGCAGCCAGACCAGGGTTTTGAATCCTGCCTTTGGGGCTGTCAGATCTAAAACAAGTCACCTGCTGTCTTTGAATGAGCCCCACACTCATTCTTTGAAACTTCTTATTCTGGTCCCTTGGGGCCATTATGAGAATTGCTCATTGTTTACACTAAGAGAGGTAAAAAATAAAAGGTAATATTTATCTCTGTGAAGCCCTGTTTGAAGTAATAAGTGCCACATAATTTAGGCAAATCACTTGTTAGAGCCTTAGTTTGCCCATCTGTAAAATGAAGCCAGTAGTGGAACCTACCTCTTGGAGTGGTTGAAAAGATAGTATATAAAAAAAACAGTTACTAGATATAGCACATAGTAAGCCCTTTTTTCTCTCTTTGCCTCACATGCGGCCTGGCACCTAGGGGCTGCTTTGTAAGCCATGGTGAGTGTGACCTACATTTTGCCCACATCAGTTCTTCACCTCCAAATCCCTGTCTGTCTCACCCTCACCCTTCTGCAGTATATGCCATCCGCGAGGCAGCCACCAGCAACCTGAAGAAGCTAGTGGAAAAGTTTGGGAAGGAGTGGGCCCATGCCACAATCATCCCCAAGGTCTTGGCCATGTCCGGAGACCCCAACTACCTGCACCGCATGACTACGCTCTTCTGCATCAATGTGAGCCTTCCACCTGCCTGCTGGCCCATCCCTAGGGAACTGGAGTGCCTGGGAGAGGAAGGATGCTAGAGGGTTCCCCAAGGGAGACACCTGGCTTGGGAATGGAGACATGGAGGGCATCTTCTATCCGGAGATGAGTCCTTGGGGAACTGCAGGCAAGGGGGTGGGGCTCCCAGGGTCAGGGTCGTAGGGCCTCTGGGACTGGAGACTTGGATGGTGAGGGACCCAGGTCCTGGGAGACTTGACCTGTTGGAGCAGCGATCTCAAGCTTTATGAGCACCCGTCTCCTTCCCTGAGAAATGTGTGTCTCTATCTGTGGTGCGGTGGGTGAGTGTATGGGCTCTAGGTCAGACCTAGTTTTAAATTCTGGCGCCACCATACATTAACTATGGACCTTGGATAGTTACCTAACCCCTTCATGCTTTGGTCTTCTCATTTGTAAAGAATTCACACTGGTAATCACAGCCTGCTGAGTGTAAAGATTAATCAGGTTATACACGCACAGGGCTTAGAAGAGTTATGCTACAGATAGGAAGTGCTCCTGTCTGTTTGCTTTTCCTACGATTATAATTATCTCATGTACTACTTATTTATGTGTAAACCATACACAGAGCTAGAAAGGAAGGGATTTAAAAATAAATACAACTAAGTGTTCTGATCATTTCTTCCCATGCCACACTCTGGAGATCACTGCTCTAAGGAGGGATCCTAGGGCTTGGTAATTAAGGTCCATCTCCAGAATAATTAAGGGAAGCCAGAGGACAGAGAAACTGGGACGTCGCAGAATGGAGACATGGTGTTAGGATGGTGTTAGTGGAGTTGGGAGATTCACTCCACTAACTGAGTCACCCGTATTGCTTAGCCTCTGTAGGGCCTGATGATCACCAGAGTGGCCTGGTCAGAGGCAGAGGGAAATGAGAGTTAGCCAGGAGCTTTGCATACTCACCCCTGCCACTCACTGACCCCCAGGTGCTGTCTGAGGTCTGTGGGCAGGACATCACCACCAAGCACATGCTGCCCACGGTTCTGCGCATGGCTGGGGACCCAGTTGCCAATGTCCGCTTCAATGTGGCCAAGTCTCTGCAGAAGATAGGGCCCATCCTGGACAACAGGTGAGGTCTGGATACTCCCCCACACACTGGCAGGGGCTTGTTGTGGGCACCTTAATCTTTGACCTTTGAAGGTGGAGCCCAGGGTCAGAGGCCTGGCAGCGCTCCTTGCTTTCTGTGTGACCTTGGCTCCCTTCCCTTCTCAAGATCTGTTTTCTCAACTGTAAAATGAACATCACAGCATGAAATAGAAAGAGAGGGTGATGGGATGGCAGTCCTATGTACTGGCAACAAGTCATTAGAAAATGAAATCACCTTATGTTTTATATGTAAGTATGTGTATAATTTATAATTGCACCAAAAATATCAAATAGCCAGGAATAAATTCAATGAAAGATGTGTATGTAACACCTCTAGTGTAAACTGTAAAACACTACTGTGAGAAATTAAAGCAGACCTGACCAAGGTGGGCGGATCAGTTGAGGTCAGGAGTTCACGGCCAGCCTGGCCAACATGGCAAAACCCCGTCTCTAGTAAAAATACAAAAAATTAGCGGGTGTGGTAGCAGGCGCCTGTAATGCTAGCTGTTTGGGAGCCTGAAGGCAAGATAATCGCTTGAATCCAGGAGGCGGAGGTTGCAGTGAGCTGAGATCACGCCACTGCACTCCAGTCTGGGTGATAGAGCGAGACTCTGTCTCAAAAAAAATTAAAGCAGACCTACATAATATTCATGGATGGGACAGTTCCCTGAACTCATCTTTAGATTCAATATAAGCCCATTAAATCTTAACAGGTTCTTTAGTGGAAAATTGACACTTCTAATGAACAAAGTTGGATGATTTATACTACCAGAGACCAAGACTTACGACACCGCAGTAATTAAAATAGTTGTGAACACAAGAATATTTAAATCACCCAATAGGATGGAATCAAGGGCACAGAAACAGTCCCACGTGTGTTTAACAGCAGGCACCTCTGTAGTTGAGTGGAGAAATGTATGTATTTTAAAAAACATATTTGGGGCAGTTTGATACCCATGTAGGAATAAAAGAAGCCTCACCTCAATGCATAAACAAATTAATTTGAGATGACAGACTAGAACCAGAAAGATTTTAAGACAAAGGACCTAGAAGAAAATGTAGGAAAATATCTTCATGAGTTAGTGTAGGCACAGATTTGTTAAACAGCAAACCAGAGGAAGTGATGGGTAAGTTGACCTTCTATAAAATGTAGCACTATTTCTCAAAAGACAGCATTTTGAGAGTAAAATGCAAGCCACTGACTGGAGGAAGATGTCTGCAATGTATGTTTCTGAGAAAGGACTCATCCACAATACCTGTCTACAAATCAGGCAGGACAAGAAAGAGATGGGGAAAAAGACTTGAATAGGCACTTGAAAAAGGATCTCCAAATAGCCGGTAAGCATATGACAAGGTGTTCAGCATCATTAGCCTTCAGGAAAATGCAAATTAAAGCTCAGTGACATATCACTACACACCTCCCAGAGCAGCCAACATTAAAAAAGACTCAGTGGTGCAGATGTTGGTGAAGACATAGAAGAGCTGGAACTCTCATCCATTGCACGTGGGGCTGTACATTTAGGGTTTGATCACTCTGAAAACGGGAGTGGAACTGGAGTGGAATTTGGTGAAGCTTGTTATACAAACACCCTGTGAAACAGCCCTTCCCCTCCTGGGTCTCTATCCAGGAGAAATGAGTGCTGTTTCTGTCAGAAGAATGTTCATGGTAGCTTTATTCATAGTAGCCATAAAAATGGAAACAACCTCCATGTCTGTCCACAGTAGAGTAGATAAATTTTAGTTTACTGATGTAGTGGGAAACAATTCAGCAGTAACGAAACAAATGCCTGCTATAAGCAGCAACAGGTGACTCTCACAGATAACCATGTTGAGTGAGGAGCCAAACCCAAGAAAACACACCATTTATGTCAAGTTCAGAAACAGGCAGAATGAAGGAATCGAGATGATAGAAGTAAGAACAGTGGTTATTTGGGGAGAACAGAGAGCTGTCAACTAAAAGTGGGGGACCCACAAAGCCTGCAGATTCCTCTCTGTATCTGTTCCAGGACACAACCTCAGCTTTAGTTTCTCTCCGAAGTCCTCCTCCGTTTTCCAAAACAATTGACTCTTGGTGCAGGCGGATTTCCCTGGGTCCCATAGATGAGAGTGGGTGCCTCCTCTGGGCTCCTGGAGGACCAGGAACTTCCCCTTGGGGCCACTTACCACTCCCCTCTTATGTACCAGTTTGGTCTCTTCCTCCTGGCCCGGGTGCCTCATGGCAGAAATCAAGAGTGATTTAGCTCCATATTCACTGCTAATACATCGTAGGCCTCAGTGAGTATGTGTGAAATCAATGAAAGATCCATTTGCTGGGCCTCAAAGACTTGGGGGTTCTGAGATTCTGTTCCACTTTCCCAGCCTGCTCTGATCTCCCTGTTTGGGGCCCCAGAGAAGTCTGTCCTTGTTTGTCATACTTCTGACCTTTAATTGGTTGGTTGGTTGGTTTTTTGCAGTTTGTTTGGTTTTCCTTTGAGACAGAATCTCGCTCTGCCACCCAGGCTGGAGTACAGTGGTGCGATCTCGGCTCACTGCAGCCTCTGCCTCCTGGGTTCAGGCAGTTCTTGTGTTGTGCACCACCATGCTTGGCTAATTTTTGTACTTTCAGTAGAGATGGGGGTTTTCCCATGTTGTCCAGGCTGGTCTTGAACTCCTGGCCTCAAGTGGTCTGCCCACCTTGGCCTCCCAAAGTGCTAGGATTACAGGCATGAGCCACCGTGCTCGGCCTTGATTTTACCTTTTCTTTTTTTTTTGAGGTGGAGTTTCGCTCGTTGCCCAATTTGGAGTGCAATGGTGCAGTCTTGGCTCACCACAACCTCCGCCTCCCAGGTTCCAGCGGTTCTCCTGCCTCAGCCTCCCAAGTAGCTGGGATCACAGGCGTGCACCACCACGCCTTGCTAATTTTGTATTTTTAGTAGGGACAGGGTTTCTCCATGTTGGCCAGGCTGGTCTCGAACTCCTGACCTCAGATGATCCACCCGCCTTTGGCCTCCCAAAGTGCTGGGATTACAGATGTGAGCCACCACACCCGGCCTGATTTTACTTTTAATTGACACATGATTATACATATTTATGGGGGTATAGTGGTGTTTCAATAACGTATGCAAATGTGTAATGATCAAATTAGGATAATTAGCATATCTATCACCTTAAACGTTTACCATTTTCTTTGTGATGAGAGCATTCAAAATCTTTTATAGCTGGTTTGAAATATGCAAAATATTATTATTAACTGTGGTCACCCTCCTGTGCAGTGATCAGAGATTTCTAATTCCTGTGTGCGTCCTGGATTCTTGAGACTCCTCCCACCTTGGGTTTGGTGTGTCCGTGTCTGTGTACACCTTCTTGCTCAAGAGATGTGCCTACCTGTTGCCCCAGTCCATCCTGGCTCACCCTCTCTCTCCCTGTCTCCTTTCGCTTTCCAGCACCCTGCAGAGTGAAGTCAAGCCCATCCTAGAGAAGCTCACCCAGGACCAGGATGTGGATGTCAAATACTTTGCCCAGGAGGCTTTGACTGGTAAGACCTAGAAAGCACAGAGCCCTAGCAGGAGGGTGGACTTTGAGGACAGGCTCTAGGCCTGCGGGCAGCAGCTTCTGGGAGGGGGAGGTACCATGGCATTGTGGGCAGAGAGAGGGCTGTGGTTCTGATTCTTTCTTGTTCCTGTTTTCCTAGTTCTATCTCTCGCCTGATGCTGGAAGAGGAGCAAACACTGGCCTCTGGTGTCCACCCTCCAACCCCCCCAAGTCCCTCTTTGGGGAGACACTGGGGGGCCTTTGGCTGTCACTCCCTGTGCATGGTCTGACCCCAGGCCCCTTCCCCCAGCACGGTTCCTCCTCTCCCCAGCCTGGGAAGATGTCTCACTGTCCACCTCCCAACGGGCTGGGGGAGCATGGGGTTGGACAGGACAGCGACCCTGGGAGGAAGGGGCTACTCCGCCCACGTCGGGGAGAGATGTGAGCATCCCGGGTCACTGGATCCTGCTGCTGTGATGGGAACCCCTCCCCCATTTTCTTCTCCACCTCCCATCCTCCCTCTCATTGGTTTTTTTTGTGTGTGTGTCAACTGTGCCATTTTTATTTTATTCCTTTTATTTTCCCCCTTTTCACAGAGAAATAAAGGTCTAGAAGTAGTCGGTCCTCTGGCCTTAGTCGTCAGCATGGAGGAGGGGGCACCACCGCAGAGCCACAACATCTGCCCTTTTCTCTGGAGAAGATCTTGTTACAGGACCCATTATACCCCTATGTCCCGAAAATTCTCTGGGGATCCCGCCAGGAGTGCTGCTGGCCTTTGGGGTAGAGGGTCCATGAGGTGCTCTGGCTGGTGTCCTGTAGTGCAGTTCAGATTCATAGATGTTGGCCGAGTATTTGGGGGGTTAAAAGCAGGTACCTTGGAACCAGACTGCTTGGGTCCAAATTGTGGCTCCTTCAGTTAATAGACATGTGACTAGGAGTAGCTTGTTAAGTCTTTATGAGCTCAGTTTTGTATTGTGTAAAATGAGAGTTACAGTAATACCTAGATTGCAGGGTGGGTGGCGAGGACCAAGTGAATTAGTACCTGGAAAGTGTGTAACAGTTTCAACATGAGAAGTACACAACATGAGAAGCAGAGTTAGCTGTACATTGCCAGAGAACCCCCTGTGGGCCATTTCCTGTGTTCTTGAAGAAGACTTGGGCTTGGACCCTGTCCCCAGGAGGTCTCAGAGTAATCAGGACGGTACTAGGGAGAGAACTATGGCAAGATAGATCAGTTGTCTCTCAGTATCTATTCTCCCCTTCCTAATGTAGAAGCTCTGATTTTTAGCTGGGCACATGACTACATGGATTCAAGGTATTTTCCTAGTGTTTCTTGAAATTAGGTGTGGTATTGTGACCAAATTCTAGCCAAAAAGATGTTGAACAGAAGTGGTATATGCAGCTTCTAGGAAGTGTTCTTAAGGGGGAAGGCGTGATCCCCCACCTTTCCTCCTCCTTCGTGCACTCTGGAATGTGGACCAGATGGCCGGAGTAGGAGCTGCCACCTTGGGCCAGAGAATGATCTTAGGAGCGAAGGTAAGTAAGGCAGGACAAGATAGAAGGAGCCTGCCTCCCTGAGGCTATGAAGAGCCATGCCAGTATTGTCACCTGGGAGAATTAAATTGGTCAATTGCCTGTTCGTTTGGAGTTTCATCACTTGAAGGTGACCGGAATTCTAACTGATGCAGGGAGGGGCCCAGAGCACCCTGGAGAAAGGAGCAAGGGACGTATGGCTGGTGGTGTCTGCATGGAAGGGTTTCACAGAGGAAATGATGCTTGAGCACATTTTGACCCAGGTGGTAGAAGGGAGATGTGGCTTTGAGTGACAAGGTGATTTCACCAGCTCAGCCTTCATATTAGCACATCCCTACCCTTTGTTAGACTTTATTGTGCCCTAGGGGATGAGGCTGAAGGAGACCAAAAAGCATCTTTAGAAATTTCCATTTATACCCTGGGCGATAAACTCTCTCCCAGTTGAGAACCACTGCTCTAGAAATGTGAACACACGTGTAACCAGACATCAAAGTCTGACATTAAACTTTGACTTTCCCTGTGGTTAACGCTGCTGGTCCATTGCAACAAGAGTGCAGCGGACCAGCAGCCTTTGCATTCTCAGGAGCTTGTCAGAAATGCAGAGCCTCTCGCCCCTGCCCCGACCTGCTCAGTCAGAGCCTTCATTTTAACAAGATGCCCAGGTTCATCTGCACACTGAAGTTCGAGAAGTCCTGCCTTAAATACTAACCCAGTTTTTCTCTCTTGAGAATGCTACGTGGGTCTAGGGCTGAGGATGTGCTATGGCTCAGAGGTGGGGTCTAGAATTGGACATGTGTATGTAGACAAGGCTCAGGGATATGTTGAGGTTGCAAGATTGGGCAAGTGATGGAATGGGATCATTACAGGAGGTGGAGGTGGGATGGATACCCAGGATGTGCTGGGTAATGAGGTGATAGTCAGCGACCACAGGAGTGAGTATGAGAGACGAGGGTGAAGGATAGCTTGAGTTATTGAACCCTGGCAGAGTGTCCTCAGTTAACCAGGAGTTGCCTAGTGTCTTGGGTCATGTGTTCTAGAAGCAGAGCCCGAGTGGAGACTCGTTCAAGTGTCTGAGGGAGTGCTCTCAGGAGAAGGGACTGAGGTAACTCACCTTCTGTGAGCTTCAAGTTGGAAGAATCCAATCAGGTGATTAATGTGATGTTATTAAGTCCGTTGTTAGGAGCGGTTCCTAATCTCCCAGGCTGCAGGCTTTGTTTGCTCCATACACCTGGCTTTCTCTGTAGCAGCTGAAGTTTGATGCTAGAGCTGGGTCAGGGTGGAGAGACTGTGTGGAGCCAGGACTCATGACCCTGGCCTGTTTCTCCCCCTCTCTAGGCCTAAATCCCAGCAGTTACACTGGCCGTTTCTAATGGTTCCTTCCACAGCACTGTTCTCCAGAGCCCACACACAAATTTTGTCTCCTTTTGTGATGACTGTACTTCTTTGGCCGTTTTCGCTAACAGCCTCTTCACTGACCCCTTCCTTCCACTGCTTTGACCCAGACATCTGGATGCGAATGAGGTTGAGTCACTTGATGCCTTTGGCTAATGCATAGGGGCACAAGTAGAGCTCTAGAATCACCATGCCCTTGACTCAGGGTGCAGAATCTGCCTGTGGTGCTTGAGCTGTGGTTGTTGCTAGGCCATCGTGGCTCAAGCCTGTAATCTGAGCACTTGGGGAGGCTGAGGCGGGTGGATCACCTGAGGTCAGGAGTTCAAGATGAGCCTGGCCAACATGGTGAGACCCTGTCTCTACTAAAAATACAAAAAATTAGCCAGGCATGGTGGCAGGCACTTGTAATCCCAGCTATTTGGGAGGCTGAGGCAGGAGAATCGCTTGAACCAGGGAGGCAGAGGTTGTAGTGAGCCGAGATTGCACCATTGCACTCCAGCCTGGGCAACAAGAGCAAAACTCCATCTCAAAAATAAGTAAACAAACAAATAAATACCTTGAATGTAAATGGATTAAATTATTAAAGACACAGAATGTCATAATAATTTTTTAAAAGACCCAAGTATATACTGTGAGAGGAGACTAACTTCACCATTAAGAACACAGGAAGTGAAGAACTAGAAAAATATATTCTATGCAAATAGAAACCAAAACAGAGTTAAGGAAAAATATAATAGTACAAAAATTGTCATTATACAATGATAAAGAGGTGAATTCATCAAGAGGATGTAAGAATTGTAAATGTAGATAAGTGCACCATCAGAGAACTTTAATATATGAAGCAGATATTAATAAATCTGAAGGGAGAGACAGACTGCAATACAATACTAGTAGGGAGCTTAAATATCTTACTTTCCACAGTGGACAGATCATTCCGACAGAAAATCAATAAGAATTGTTGGATGCAAACTGCACTTTAGACCAAATGTACCCTAACAGACATACACAGAACATTCCATGAAACAGTAGCAGAGTATCATTCTTCTCAAGCATATGGAACATTCTCTAGGACAGATGATATAGATAAGACAAAGTAAATTTTATCAAATGTAATTGAAATTATATCAAGTATTAGTTCCTACTACAATGGGACAAAATTAGAAATCAATAACGAGGAATTTCAAGATGGAGGGATATGGGAAAATTAAACCACATGCTCCCAAACAAACAATGGGTCAAAAAGGAAATCACAAGAGAGATTTTAAAGTATCTTGAGACAAACAGAAATAGAAACACAACATACTAAATCTTATGGAAAGCAGCAAGAGCAGTTCTAAGGGGGAAGATTAGAGCAATAAATGCCTACAACAACAACAAAAAAGGTCTCAAGTAAACAACCTAACATTACACCCTAAGGAACTAGAAAAAGACAAGCAAACTAAATGAAGTCAGTAAAAAGAAGGAAGTAATAAAGATCCAATGTAATCAGAAAAAAATGAGAGCAGAAAAACACAATTGAGAAGATCCTTGAAACTAAGATTGCTTTTCTGAAAAGATAAATCACAAAGCTTTAGCCAAACAAACCAAGAAAAAAGAAGACTCAATATCAGACATGGAAGATGAGACATTACACTTAATACCACGGAAATACAAAAGTTCGTAAGACAACATTGTCCACAATTACATGCCAACAGGTTAGACAACCTAAAAGAAGTAGAGAAATTCCTAGAAAGATAAAACCTGCTAAGACTGAATCATGTGGAAATAGAAAATATCTTTCATTAATGCAGAATCAAGGAAAACAAATTAGGCCAGGTGCAGTGGCTCACCGCTGTAATCCCACAACTTTGGGAGGCTGAGGCAGGCAGGTCACCTGAGGTGAGGAGTTTGAGACCAACCTGGCCAACATGGTGAAACTGTGTCTTTACTAAAAATACAAAAATTAGCTGGGTGTGGTGGTGCATGCTTGTAATCCCAGCTACTTGGAAGGCTGAGGCACAAGAATCACTTCAACCGGGGAGTGGAGGTTGCAGTGAGCCTAGATCGCACCACTGCGCTTCAGCCTGGGCAACAGAGGGAGACTCTTGTCTCTAAATAAATAAAATTTAAAAAAACAAAAATTAAAAATCTGAACTGACCAAGAATGAGAAACGAGACTCAATCAGTAATAAAACACTCGCATCAAAGTAAAGCCCAGGATGTGATGTGTTATTTGCAGCATTCTACCAAACATTAAGAAAAGAGTAATGCCAATCCTCAAATTCCTTCAAAATATTTAAGAGTAGAAAACATTTCCATTCTCTTTTTTGAGGCCAGCATTACCCCGATGCCAAAGCTACACACAGGGGTACTACAAGAAAAAGCTACAGGTCAACATTCCCCGTGAACTTAGATAGAAAAATCCTAAACAGAATAGTAGCAAAAAAAAAAAAAAAAATTGACCTGCGCGGTGACTTCATGCCTGTAATCCCAGCATTTTGGGAGGCTGAAGCAGGTGGATCGCCTGAGGTCAGGAGTTCGAGACCAGCCTGGCCAACATGGTGAAACCCTATCTCTACTAAAAATACAAAAATTACCTGGGCATGGTGGCAGGTGCCTGTAATCCCAGCTACTCAGGAGGCTGAAGTAGGAGAATCACTTGAACCCAGGAGGTGAATGTTGCAGTGAGCCCAGATAGCGCCATTGCACACTCCAGCCTGGGTGGCAGAGTGAGACTCCATCTCAAAACAAAAAAAAAAGCAACACATTAAAGGATTATTTACCATAATGAAGTGGTAGGTTATCCCTGGATGAAGGATGGGTCAACCTATGCAAATCTGTGAATGTGATGCACCACATACAAAGAATGAAGACATAATCCATATGAGCATCTGAACAGATTCACTGAATGCATTGGGCAAAATTCAACATTCTTTCATGATAAAAACTCTCATCAGATTAGGTATAGAAGGAATGTACCTCAGCACAACAAAGGCCACATATGACCAACCCACAGCTAATACTATGCCCAAAGATGAACAGTTGAAAGCCTTGCCTCTATGATTGGGAACAAGTCAAGGATGCACACTCTCACCACTTTTATTTAACATAGTAGTGAATGTCCTTGCCAGAGCAATTAGGCAAGAAAAAGTAATATAAAGCATTCAAATAAAAAGGAAAGAAGTGAAATTATTCTTGTTTAGTAATGACCTTATACACAGAAAACTCAAGACTAAACAAAAATACTGTTAGAAATAATAAGTGATAATAAATGAACTTTAAAAAGTTTGAAGATATGAAATTGGTGAGCAAAATTAGTTGCATTTTTATATACTAACAGTGAACTCTCTGTAAAAGAAATCAAAACCATCTTATTTTCAATAACCAGCAAAACAATAAAATACATAGAAGTGATTTTGTCTAAAGAGGTGGATAACCTGTAAACAGAAAATTATAAAATGTTGATAAAACAATGAGGAATATACAAAAAGATGAAAAGATATGTTGTGGTTGGGAATTGGAAGAATTAATAGTGTTAAAATGTCCATACTAACCAAAGCAATCTGCAGATTCAGTGCAATCCCTATCAAAATTCTAATGGCATTTTTCACAGTAATAGAAAAAACAATCTTGAAATTCATATGAAACCCAAAACCCCCCAAATTTTCCAAAATAATCTTGGGTAAAGGAAACAAAGCTGGATGTATAACACTACCTGATTTCAACATCTGCTACGAAGCTATACTAATCAAAACACATGACACTGGCATAAAAACAGACACATGGACCAATGGGATGGAATAGAGAGCTCAGCAATAAGCCTATGCATTCATGCTCAATTGACTTCAACAACAGTGCCAAGAACACATGATGTGGAAGGATGCATTTGGATATCTACATAGAAAAACAATAAAATTGGGGTTTTTTAATCCGATTTTTATTCAAATATTGCCTCAAAATGCGTTAACAACTTAAACATAAGGTCTGAAACTATAAAACTACTAGAATAATTCATAGGAGAAAAGCTACATCATATTTGTCCAAGCAATGATTTTTGCATATGACCCCAAAAGCACAGTCAATGAAAGCAAAAATAGACAATTGGGATTATATCAAAAACTTCTGTACAGCAAAAAGTTGGGGTAGTGGTGGTGAAGAAATTTTGATTAATTAGTACAAAGATATGGTTAGAATGAATAAGCTCTACTGTTAGCACAGTAGAGATTATTGTTAACAGTAATTTATTGTACGTTTCAAAATAGCTAAGAGACGATCTAAAATGTTCTCAACGCAAAGAAATGATAAGCATTTAATGTGATGGGTATCCTAAGTTCCTTGATTATTTCATTTTTTGCTTCAGTAAATGGGATCTTGCTCTGCCACCCAGTGGCGGTCATGGCTCACTGCAGCCTTGAACTCGGCTCAAGGGATTTTTCCATCTCAGCCTCCAGAAGTGCTCAGATTACAGGCATAAGCCACTTTGCTCAGCCAAAAGGGGCCAAAAGGTGGATCACTGAAAGGTGTTATGTGAAAAATTTTTGCTGCTACCCAAATCTAAATGTTGAACTGCCCTGAATCTCCAGTACCTTAGAATGTGTTTTGAGACACAACCTTTTAAGGGCGATTAAATTAAAATGAGGGCGTTAGAGTGGGATCCAATCAATCTGACTGATGTTCTTATAGAAAGGGAAAATATGGACACAGAGAGAGACACCAGAGTGTCGTGCACATAAAGACTTTGAGGACACTTCATAATGGCGACCATCTGCACGCCAAGGAGAAAACAGCAAGCCTGCCTTCACCTCAATCTTGAACTTCCAGTCTCCACAACACTAAGAAAATTAATTTCTGTTGTTTGTACTACCCAGTCAATGGCATTTTGTTATGGCAGCCTGAGCAGATTAATACACAAGGCAAGAATCTGCCTTTTCTTTCTTTCTTTTTTCTTTTTCCTTTTTTTTTTTTTTTTTTTTTGACAGACTCTCGCTGTATCACCCAGGCTGGAGTACAGAGGCACGATCTCGGCTCACTGCAACCTCTGCCTCCTGAGTTCAAGCGATTGTCCTGCCTCAGCCTCCCCAGTAGCTGGAATTACAGGCACCCGCCACCACGCCTGGCTATTTGTATTTTTAATAGAGACAGGGCTTTGCCATGTTGGTGAGGCTGGTCTTGAACCCCTGACCTCAAGTGATCCACCTGCCTCAGCCTCCTGAAGTCCTGGGATTACAGGTGTGAGCCACTGCACCCAGCAGAATCTCCCTTTTCAATGCTGACACCTCTATGAGTTTCTTATAATCTCTCCTCATGAATTCCAGGTTCCCAGTCTCTGAAGATGTCAGTTCTTACAGCTTGACCCTCTCAGAAAGGAGAGGCTTCACAGGGAGGCATAAAGAAAGCAGAATCTGGGCATACATCTCCCATTATATTGTTTGCCCATTTTCAGGAATTAAAGGATAACAAAGTCACCAAGGGATCTTCTCCATTAGAGGGAAGCTGCTGAGATGTAGTGTGAAGAGTATTGATTGGTTTCAGAGGCAGAACTTCCTGTTGCTGTCTTTGGACAAATCGTTAACTTTTCTAAGTCTGAATCCTCCAGTGATATAGCAGTTGCCAACATTCCTCGCAGGGATATTGTGAGTCTCACAGGGCATTCTGCACGTGAAAGGAGGTGGTAAATATAAATCACTGCACATATGTGAGGCTTCATATTATAGTCATAGATGTTTTGGATCTTGCTTCCTGATTTCTGATGCTCACAGAATCTAAAATTGCAGAATTTAACCAAAGAGGGCATTTTTCTCAACCTTCTGTAAAATCCCTTTGTTCTTAATTTTCACCACATGAGAAGCAGACTTCTATCTTCTAGCTCTGATATTATTCAGTGTATGGGTCTCAATTTAGAAAAGTGATTGAGTGATGACACAGAGAGGCCAATGGGATTTTTAAAGGAAAGGCAGGGCAGAGCAGGGTACACAGTTTAGGACTGGCCAGATTGAGGCATTCCTGAGGGCCTTGGGGAAAGGGGTTGTTCCTAGTTTTCTGGTACCTGGCTTTGTGTTGACTTAGGAGAGCAGAATATTGGCTTGGTGTGTGAGAGTTTGACAAGGAGAGGGTTGGGGCATGGGCTCTGGGTGGCTAAAGTTTCATAGGAAAGGCGGGCTCCAGGAAACCCACTTCTACCTGTAAGAATTTGCTAGCCCCAAGATGGGCAGTCTCTGCCCAGTCAGGGAAGACATAGTCACAGCACCAAGAACACAGAAAATAAGGAAATATAATAAATATAATTGGCCCTGTGATGGACAGGTGCCAAACAGACAAATACAGAATCTAAAGAAACGGATTTAAAACAGAGTTTGTCACACACAAAAAAGAGAAATCCTGGGAATTTTTTTTCAAAACAACTTCACTTCTAGTCTTTTTTTTTTTTTTTTTTTGAGATGAAGTCTCTTGTCCCCCAGGCTGGAGTGCAATGGTGTGATCTCGGCTCACTGCAACCTCCGCCTCCCAGGTTCAAGCGATTCTCCTGCCTCAGCCTCATGATTACAGGTGCCTACCACCATGCCCAGCTAATTTTTGTACTTTTAGGAGAGACGGGGTTACACCATGTTGGCCAGGCTGGTCTTGAACTCCTGACCTCAGGTGATCTGCCCGCCTCGGCCTCCCAAAGTGCTGGGATTACAGGCATGAGCCACCATGCCCAGCCCACTTCTATTTTTTAAATTTCTATTTCTAAACCAGTCTTTGCAATTTCAGTCTCCGGTGAAGTCTTGGGTTGACATTACAGGAA
Source organism: Pongo pygmaeus (assembly GCF_028885625.2). Classification (NCBI taxonomy): domain Eukaryota; kingdom Metazoa; phylum Chordata; class Mammalia; order Primates; family Hominidae; genus Pongo; species Pongo pygmaeus. The sequence goes on from NC_072393.2 coordinate 58,406,852, forward strand.
GAGGGGGAGAACCTATAGGGAAGAGAAGGGTCTCAGAGGTGGCTATTTGGATGTAGGACTCATAACTGCCTCTGTTCAAGGTAGGAGAAAATGCTGTAGTCACAGGAATGTCTGTCCATGGGCTCTGCCTGGGAATGGGTTTCTTCCTCTATTGACTCTCCTCTATCTTAGCAGTGTTTTTGGAAACCCTAGTCAATGAATGTCTTATTATCTTGAGTTTCAGTGACTCTAGAGTTCATCTAGAAAGCTCTAATACTACATGGATTTAGATATTGTCTGAGGATAAAACTGATTTGCCTTTTTTGCAGGGCAATTTTCAGTTATTATTTTGTTCCTGGGTTGAAGAAACTGATGCATATGTGTCTTGGAGTTTAACTTTTTTTTTTTTTTTTTGAGACAGAGTCTCGCTCTGTTGCCCGGGCTGGAGTGCAATGGTGAGATCTCGGCTCACTCCAACCTCCACCTCCCAGATTCAAGCAATTCTTCTGCCTCAGCCTCTCAAGTAGCTGGGATAACAGGCGCCTGCCACCACGCCCAGCTAATTTTTGTATTTTTAGTAGAAACGGGGTTTCACCATGTTGGCCAGGCTGGTCTTGAATGCCTCACCTCAAGTGATCTGCCCACCTCAGCCTGCCAAAGTGCTGGGATTACTGGCATGAGCCACCACGCCTGGCCAGAATTGAACTTTTGAAAGAGTTTGTTCTTTCTGTGGCAGGAATAGATTGTCTTGTCCACATGCTTTTCTCCTACACCTGTGTTCAGGGCTTGGGGAGTCTTTTCCTCTGAAATAGGAGGTCCTGGTTCCACATGTCCTTAGTGAAGCTCTACTGATTTCAATCTTCTCAGATCATCTCTCTCTTCAGTATGGGCTAAATTCTTATCAGATCTCTGCAACCTGCAGCTTTGAGGCACAATGATCCAAATACACCCAGCTGCTCCTCCTGTGAGTGTCCATGTAGAGGGCACTCAGCACCTGGGAAGCTGCCGCAGGTCTAACAAGCACAGTCTGGGGATGATGCAGTGACACCTCAAAAGCCACCATCTCTGGGCACAGTCATAATAGTGGGAAACACTTAAACTTGGCTCTGGTAATTTACCTCCATTTTATTAGTAGCCTCAACTCATGAGCAAGGTGGTTTTAAAAGAATGACTTCTCCACCATATTGATCATCAGAGTTCCTGATGGAAGGGAGCATGTTATTGCACCCCTTAGATGGCACATACACCATTTAGATTTTTAATATTTTCTTTTTTGAGACGGAATCCCGCTCTGTTGCCCAGGCTGGAGTGCTGTGGCATGATCTCAGCTCACTGCAACCTCCGCCTCCTGGGTTCACACCATTCTCCTGCCTCAGCCTCCCAAGTAGCTGGGAGTACAGGCGCTCACCACCACCATGCCCAGCTAATTTTTTGTATTTTTTGTAGAGACGGGGTTTCACCATGTTAGCCAGGATGGTCTTGATCTCCTGACCTCGTGATCCACCCGCCTTGGCCTCCCAAAGTACTGGGATTACAGGCGTGAGCCACTGCACCCAGCCAGCTTTTTAATATTTTCTAACTCACCCTCTCTCAGCACATTTTGTGATATAGGTTGGGGATCAGGAGACTTCTTAGGCTTACCTTTTTCCATGGATCTCCAAAATTCTTGTCTCCTGGGGTATTTCTTGGCTGGAGTCTCTTATTACTATACACAGCAAACAAATCTGTCCTGTACCCCGGGGGCCCCCAGCTCCCATGCCATGGGCCTGTGCCGGTCCCTGGCCTGTTAGGAAACCAGCCGCACAGCAGGAGGTCAGCCGTAGGTGAGTGAGCATTCCTGCTTGAGCTCTGCCTCCTGTCAGATCAGCAGCGGCATTAGATTCTCACAGAAGCACGAACCCTGTTGTGAACTGCACATGTGAGGGATCTAGCTTGCATATTCCTTATGAGAATCTAATGACTGATGATCTGAGGTGGAACAGTTTCATTCCGAAACCATCCCCTGCTGGCAACCATCATTGGAAAGATTGTCTTCCATTAAACCAGTTCCTGGTGCTGAAAAGATTGGGGACCACTGCTCTAACCCCAAGAAGCTGACATTGCCCCTATCATTCAAGGTTCCTTATTTGCATACACATTCATGAAAAGAAAGTCCACGGTAAATTGCACATGTCTCCGCCTATAAGACCTCACATGTACAGGCAGCCCACAGAGTTGTCTAACAATTTTATCCACCACCCATTTCTTCACCATATTTACTTTTGGCAAATATTTTCATGAGTACACCATATAGTAAACCACCCTGATTCATCAGATGCAGAAGGTAAAATGAAACACATTCAATTCCCTCAAGTAACATTGGATTAAGACCATTGTAAACAGGATAATACACACCAGAATTAGGCTAACCTGCCTAAATCCACTCCACTGTGCTCATGAAGGTACCACATTCAGACAGCGGAAGAAACTCCAATAACCATGAGGGTTTATTCTAGAAATCAATGTGGCTTCTCCTTAAATTTCTATATTGACTTTTCGAGGGTGATGAGCAAGTAAACTACTCAACATTTTTCAGAAACATGAAGTTTACATATTTCTGATCAGATAAGGACATTTTTTATTCCTTATCCAGACAAAGAAGAGCCTGGACACATTGGAATCACGGCTTATGAGCAGAAAGGGGCTGACAGTTGGAAAACGTAGAGAAATTAGTTTAGAGATGTTTGCCAACCACCAGCTGAGATTATGATAGCTGGTGAGATTATGATAGCTGGTGGTTCGCCAACCACCAGCTGAGATTATGATAGCTGGTGAGATTATGATAGCTGGTGGTTCGCCAACCACCAGCTGAGAGGGCAATAGAAATGTGAAAGATGGAGGAGAGGGTGTAGAAAGACACAAAGGTGCTCGCCAGGACGAAGATGCTTTGGGTGGCTCTGGACTTGGGGGAAGATCCAGGAGAAGCATGAGTTCTGTGCATGTATTGGACCTGCTGCTTGTGCCTGTACAGGATGAAAATCGTAGAGCTACTCACCCAGATTATAAGCACAGAAAATAAAACTTCAGGGAGCACTATCAATGCTGTATACATGGAGACAGGGATTTTCTCATAATCTACAACAAAACAGTATCCCAAATCCCTTTCCTTTGTGATATTTTTGGATCCGTATTTGCTAGACGAGAACAACAGATATAGTGGAAAAATAAAATTGACCAGCATGTGTAGGATCCAGCAAAGGGAAATTGAGAAGCCAATATACTTTGGATCTTTTACTTTAAAATCTTTCCAACAGGAGTTCATAGGGCTGATCATGATGGTCTGGAAGACACTCAAGAGGCAGGTGGTGCCAGTGGACACTCCCCTGCTCATTCTCTGAACAAACAAAATAAGTTTGCATCCAAAATCATTGAGGAAATGTTTCAACCCAAAGCCTACTATTGTTTGTGGTACTCCATAAGAGAAAATGACCAAGGAGTTGGCTGTAGTCAGGTGCTTGAGAATCAAATCTGTGGACCGCAACCTGCATTCAAAGTGGTCAAACAAGAGATAATGGTAAAGAAGAGAGAAATTGCCCAAGATTCCAACTGTAGTCTGTGATAAGAAGATCATTCCTATTGCAAAATTCGTGTAAACTATTCTGTCATTCAATATGTTTTAAAAAATTATAGCAATTATTCCTCTGATAAAAAGGTTCATAGTTGAGTTTTGAAATCCAAAATGTACTTTGAAAGTGTGCTCTTCTGGGATTGCCAAAGACTGCAGGAGGCAGGAAGAGATGCATGGAATTCCCAGTAAAATTCACGGAGAAGTCAGCACTAGGAATGAGGTAGCATTAACCTGGAGGAAGAAATGACAGGTGAGTTCAGATGGAAAGAAGACATAATCAGACATTTTCATTATAACCTGAAGTTTATCCTAGTCATATTGGAAAAAAGAAAAACTGTAATCATTACCCACATCATAGAGTGTAAATTCTGAATGGATTACTCATCTAAATATTAAAGATAATAAAGGTTTTAGGAAGAAAAATTGATATTTCAGTGGTCTAAGAATAAGAAAATATCTCTAACAAAACACAAACATTAACAATATGAATGAAATGACAAATTACATTAAGACTGGTAATTGTTCGCATCAAATCCACATACATATGTACGCACACGAGAGAGAGAAGGTGGGGGAGAGAACAGAGGTGGTGACAGACGGAGAAAGATGTGTATCCGTCATGAAGAACTTTAACAAACCACACGAGATTACAAAGTGGGCTGATTGTTCCATCTGAGACTATGAAAAAGAAGTTATTCAGCCGGGCGCGGTGGCTCACACCAGTAATCCCAACACTTTGAGAGGCCAAGGCAGGAGGGTCACTTGACCCAGGGGTTTGAGAACAGCCTGGGCAAAATGGTGAGACCTCGTCTCCACAAAAAATCCAAAAACTAGCCAGGCATGGTGGTGTGTGCCTGTGTTCCCAGCTACTCAGGAGGCTGAGACAGAAGTATCACTTGAGCCCAGGAGGTTGAGCTATGATCACACCATTGTAATCCAGTCTGGGTGGCAGAGTGAGACCCTGTCTCCAAAAACAAAACAAAACAAAAAAACTAGCTTGGTGTCATGGGTGTCCATGTGAAGAGACCACCAACAGGCTTTGTGTGAGCAATAAAGTTTTTTTGCCGGGTGTGGTGGTTTACGCCTGTAATCCCAGCACTTTGGGAGGCCAAGGCGGGTGGATCACAAAGTCAGAAGATCGAGACCATCCTGGCTAATACGGTGAAACCCCGTCTCTACTAAAAATACAAAAAATTAGCTGGACGTGATGGCGGGTGCCTGTAGTCCCAGCTACTCGGGAGGCTGAGGCAGGAGAATGGCGTGAACACAGGAGGCGGAGCTTGCAGTGAGCCGAGATCATGCCACTGCACTCCAGCCTGGGTGACAGAGTGAGATTCTATCTCAAAAAAAAAAAAAAAGTTATTCAGTGGCTAAGGAATATGCAAAATATTCAATGCTGTTAGTAATCAGGAAAATTCAGAGGAAACCAATACCTGGTACCGTCATACACCAAACAGAAAGCTCAGATGGAAATGACAGGAAATACTAACTTTGACAAGGATGTGGATAAACTAAGAATTCAGGCACTGCTGGTGGATGTTGAAATGGATACAAACATTTTATAAAACTGTTCCAATAACCTCTAAATAAACTTACCAGATGTCAATTTAAGTTGCAACAATTTCATTTCTATGAATTTACAAAACATAAATTCTTACATATACCACCAAAAGATGAGTCACACGCTGTATAGTAGCACTATTCATTACTTATAAGATCCACAAACTCAATACCAATCACATGCCCATTAACAATGAAATGGCTTCATCAATTGTTTGATATTCATGCATTGGAATCTGATGAAGCAATACTGATGAATACCATCAACAATACATAATCATAAAGATATATTCAGCCGGGCACGGTGGCTCACGCCTGTAATCCCAGCACTTTGGGAGGCTGAAGCAGGCGGATCATGAGGTCAGGAGTTCAAGACCAGCTTGGCCAACATAGTGAAACCCCGTCTCTACTAAAAATACAAAAATTAGCCAGGCATGGTGGCGCATGCCTGTAGTCCCAGCTACTGGGGAGGCTGATGCATGAGAATTGCTTGAACCTGGGAGGTGGAGGTTGTGGTGAGACGAGATTGTGCCACTGCACTCCAGCCTGGGCAACAGAGCGAGACTCCGTATCAAAACAAACAAACAAAGAAACAAAAACAGAAACCATAATCATAAAGATACATTCACAAAAAATTCTTATGGAATATAGGAGCCAAATATGAAATAATTTATGCTGATTTCATTTATATCAAGTAGCAAACAGACAAATGTGATTTAAACTCTTACATACTGGAATAAATGTAAACCAGTATCTTGACAGCAACACTTCTACAAATAGTTCCAACAGAACGATAGCCTTGAGGATAGTGACTTAGCACAGAGGAGCTTCTGGTGATCTGGCAGTATTCTGTTTCCTCATCCATGTGTTGCATAAAGAGTTATGTTCTTTTGTGAAATTCCAGTGAACTGTGACTTATAACCTATGATAAGTCTTTGACTTAATCAAAATACATATCACTGGAAGCCATTATCCTCAGAAACTAACACAGGAACAGAAAACCAAACACCACATGTTCTCAGTTATAAATGGGAGCTGAACAATGAGAACACATGGACACAGGGAGAGGAACAACACACACTGGGACCTGTCGAGGAGGTGGAGGGGAGGTAGAGCATCAGGATAAATAGCTAATGCATGCAGGGCTTAATACCTAGGTGATGGGTTGATAGGTGCAACAAACAACCATGGCACACATTTGCCTATGTAACAAACCTGCACGTCCAGCACATTTATCCTGGAACTTAAAATTTAATTAAAAAAACAAAAACTATTAAAAAAATAAAAAATAATAATACATATCATCAAAAAGAGTTAGAAAAAGTTTAGGGTGGGGATATTTGTGCTAAGAATGTGTGCGAACTTCCACTTGTGTCTGTACCAGATAAAATTTATGAAGACGCAGGCACAGATTAACAGCCACAGCAAGAAACATAAGAGAATAATACCAATGCTATATATGCTGATTCTTTGATTTTTGTCCTGAATACAGAAGAAAACTATCCTGTCTTGTTTTGTTTGTAATGTTTCTGCTGCTATGTTTGGCAATCACACGCATAGGGTAAAGCTGTATTTATCAGCATACTCAAGGTCCAGTAGGGGAAAATAGAAAGCCCCATATACTTAGGATAGTTTATTTTAAATTCTACATATCTGGAGTTCCTGGGGCTCATCATGATGGCTTGAAACACTGCAGGCACAGGTGGTGCCAACGGTCACACCCTACCAACTCTGTAAGGATAACAAATTAGAATCCAAAATCACGAAGGAAATTATTCAATATAAAATCTGCCATTGACTTGGTGCTGCATACAGAGGTGTGTCTTGGGGATACCCTTAAACAGAATGTGTAGGAAGTGGCTATAATCAGGTGCTTCCAATTCAAATCTGTGGTCTTCAACCTGCACCCTGTTAAGTAAAAGAAGACATAATGGTAAAGAAGACAGAAACGCTTCAGGGTTCCAACAAAATTCTACGATAAGTAGATCATTCCTATTGCCAACTCCCTGGAGGCCATTCTGCCAGTTCCCAGTGACTGATATTCATCTTTAGAGCCAGAAGATCCTGCAGAGAACATGATAATATCAATGGAAAAACCCATATTCTACTGAGAAACATTTAAAGTTTTGTTTTGCGAAGAAGCTTTCTAGGGTTGAATGTGTAACATTTAAAGAGCACTTACAATATAGGAATCACTGCTGTAATGTGGTATGTATGATACCTTCTTTGATTTTTATAACTGTATGATGGATTCGCTGGCATACTTTTCCTTGTAGAGACAAAAGGAACTTAAGATACAGACAGGTGCAGTGATTTGTGGAAATTCACCAGCTGCTTAGGGGCTAAGAGGAGACTTGCACCTGACTAGGGTGGCTGCGAAGGTAATTGCTAAGGCCTGTGTTATGCTAACAGACCATTCAGCTGTGTTTTCAAAAAATCTGAATCTAGTTAGGTTTGTTTGTTTACCGTGCCATTTTATTTTCCATCTCTGGTATTTTATTTTATAATTTTGTTCAAAACAAGTTTCCATTCCTGTGTAAAGATTTACTGCATAAGTCAATATCCAATGTCAGTAACCTTTGATATCCCAATATACTGTTGGTGCACTAATTAGCATATAATCCTAAAGGAAACTTCCCCTGGTACAAGTTGGATTTACTGAATGCAAGAATGGCTCAATATTACTTTGGTAGCAGAAGAACTCATTAACTCATCCAATAGGAGGAAAAAATACTATGGCATTTATCAATGAAATTATTGAAGTATATTACTCTGTTTCTAGACTGTTAAACATGAAATACTAACAGGTAATAAAACAGTATAGATAGAAACTCAGTTATTGGTAATTTTTGATCAGTCAGATATCAACATGTTAATGTACAGTTATGTGAAACTATTAGCAGGGTAATGTAATTTGTAAAATACATTAAAACAGAAGAAATATCTGCAAAATTGAATCCAGAGAACACAAAATCTTGAGCATTATGGATGTTGAAATCATAGTAAAATGAACTTTTACAACTCAATAGCAAAAAATAACTCCTAAAACAAAAAAGTAATAGATCAATTTTAAAATTTTAAAATTTTAAAACTCCAAAGAAGACATTCAAATGCCCAACAGGTGTATGAAAACATGCTCCATGTCACTGGTTCTGCAGAAAATACAAGTCGAAACCACAGTGAAGTATCACTTCACACCTCTTATAATTACTATTAGCAAAAACCCAAAACAGCAAGTGTGGCAAAGAGGCAGAGAAACTGTAACTCTTATACACTGTGGCTGAAAATGCAAAATGGTGCTGCCTATGTGGAAAATGATACAGATGTTCCTCAAAAAAATTAAAATGAAGCCAGATGTGGTGCATGCCTGCAAACCTGCAGTTACTTAGGGAAACTCTGTCTCTAAAATAAAATAAAATAATAAAATAAAATAGTGACAATTAACGTATGATCCAGCCTTCCCACTTCTGAGTATACAGCAAAATAACTGAAATCAGGACTTCAGAGATATCAGAACTTCCATGTTCATTGCAGCACTGCTCACAATAGCTTGGATGTGGAAACAACCTAACTATCCATTGAATGATGAATGGATGAAAAAAATGAGATGTGTGAATATAAGGTGGAACATTATTCAGCCTTCAGAAAGAAGGAAATTCTGCAAGAGATGACGACATAGATAAATCTTAAGGATGTTGTGCTAAGTAAGTAAGGCGGTCAGTGAAGGACAAATACTGCATGATCTCACTTGTGTGTGTAATCTGAAATAGCCTAATAGAATGAGAGAGTAGGATAGGCTGGGCACGGTGGCTCATGCCTGTAATCCCAGCACTTTGGGAGGTCGAGGTCGGTGGATCACCTGAGGTCAGGAGTTCGAAACCAGCCTGCCCAACATGATGGCACCCTGTCTCTACTAAAAACAAAAGTGCAAAAATTAGCCAGGCATGGTGGCATATGCCTGTAATCCCAGCTACTCGGGAGGCTGAGTCAGGAGAATAGCTTGAACCCGGGAGGCAGAGGTTGCAGTGAGCCAAAATCATACACTCCATCTGGGGCAAAAAGAGCAAAACTCTATTTCAAAAAAAAAAAAAATTAAAGAGTTATACAGAATATTTTTGACCAGGAAAAATAACACAAGATACAGTTGATCCTGACTACTGCTGTTTGCAACTCTTAATAGTAAAGTGACTCTTCCCTTAAATGCTACTTCCCTAACTTCAAGAGGGAAAGCAGCCTCACCATAATCCTAAGAGCACAGAGGTTTTCCGTGGAGGACAATCATTGTCTCCATTAAGCACATCATTTATGCAGAGTTAGATTTCTTAAAAAACAATTTTATTCCAGAAATGATTTCAGATATATGGTTTCTGCACAGGATAAGGTAATTTTTCTAGCTCTATCCTACTCTTCATTATAACCATGGAGGCAGTATAAGCATATTATTAAAAATACTGTAAATGTACTGTGTGATTCTTATGAGGTATGTGAACAACATATATATTTATTTACTACAATCCTTGAGCACCATAAATCTTATTTAATTATCACTGGAATTATTTACCAACTCTCATCCTAAGGGAAGATTTTATTAAGATACCTTTGTTTTGTTTTGTTTCTGAGACGGAGTCTAGTTTTGTCACCCAGGCTGGAATGCAGAGGTGTGATCTCAGCTCACTGCAACCTCCGTCTCCGGGTTCAAGCAATTCTCCTGTTTCAGCCTCCCAAGTCGCTGGGATTACCGGCACCTGCCAGCACGCACAGCTAATTTTTGTATTTTTAGTAGAGTTGGGGTTTCGCCATGTTGGTCAGGCTGGTCTCAAACTCCTGAACTCGAGTGATCTGCCCGCCTCAGCCTCCCAAAGTGTTGGGATTACAGGTGTGAGCCACCGTGCTCATCCGGATTTTATTATGATACTTTGTATCCATCAGGGATTGGTATAGGGTTTAGGCCCCTCATCTCTCTTTATTGACTCAGCCCATAAGAGAGAAATTATTCCTCCTCCCTGTCTGGCTTTGCTACTGACTCTGTTTCTACAAAAGAGAAATCACTTTCCAGACATGACCGCTTGGACTTCTTTTCTTGCAGATTCTGCCTCCCAGACTGAAACACAAAAATACTCACCTGATTCCTTCCCATTGCCAGGACAGCCCAGTTTGTGTGAAGGTCATAACAGCACTGTGTGGGAAGGAGGCAGCCAGACCCTGAGATAAAGGTTTGTGAGTCTGTGACCTCATCTTCCCTCAGAAGTGCAATTATAATTTAACCTGTAGCAGCAATGACAGCCTACTTAGGGAGTTGATAACTCTTTGAAAAACTTTTTGCAGTTGCTAATTACCAGAGGCAGTTACAACTTTCTCATAAATGTCTCCAAAGAGACCACTGAAGTATCCAAAAGAGGCTCTTACTTTTTCACAATCCCTGAAGACTGCAAGGAGCAGAAAATATTGAGGTCTGGTCTGTGAGGCACTTATAGAGAAGCATGTTTGTCTCACTGGATTTCCTAATTCTATGAGATACTCTTCTTCCTAAAATCAAGCTCATCCTTAATTTGCAGATCCATTATGTAAGTATTCAGCAGGTAACTGGAATCAGACAAAGGATCTAGAATGGATTAATAATAAGAAATGAGATAAAGGTGGGAGAAAAACATGGAGTAATTTGCATTAGAAATCGATGGACTCATTTATATAATTAAATGTAAATTAACTTAGAAATGATAATATGGACACGTTCTAGGAATATACTTTACCATTGTGACCTCAGCAGTGACAGAAAAAGTCTGGACATAAAAATATTCTAAAGAGAAAGATGTAAAAAAAAAACATCTCTTACAAATAAAACAGATGATTTAACAGGCAAATTCTACCATTCTTTTTTTTTTTTTTTTTTTTTTTTTGAGTTGAAGTCTTGCTCCATTGCCCAGGCTGGAGTGCAATGGTGTGATCTCGGCTCACTGCCACCTCCACCTCCCTGGTTCAAGCAATTCCCCTGCCTCAGCCTCTCAAGTAGCTGGGATTACAGGTGCATGCCCCCACACCCAGCTAATTTTTTTATATTTTTAGTACAGACAGGGTTTCACCATATTGGCCAGACTGGTCTTAAACTCCTGACCTCAGGTGATCCACCCACCTCGGCTTCCCAAAGTGCTGGGATTACAGGCGTGAGCCACCATGCCCAGCCATTCTTTTAACTATTAGATAAACCTAGGCTATCTTCTCAATTGAACAGCAGTAGATAGGAAATTTCTCTACATTTACCATTCCTGAATTTTTAGTAAAAAGCACTAATCAGTTATGCCATTAATTTGAAGTTTAAAATGGAAGAGCCAAAAATGAAACTTTGGTTTCCCAACACACAAATCCACAATTTGACCCAGATCCACTCTCCATTCTCCTGGGAGACATTTGAGGTAAACTGAGAAGTTACAGGAAACATAGTCCACACAAGACCACACTCACTTCAGACGCCCACTGCAATTTCAGGGCTTCCCCAAATCACCCTAAAGTTGGACAATTCACTGGAAGAACTCATGGAACTCCTTGAAAGCTGCCATGCTCACGGTTATGGAAAAGATCCAGGGTAGCAGCAGGCAAGGGAAGAAGCGGATAGGGCAGAGTCCAGGATAAGCACCACATCTGGAGCTTCCATTTGTCTTCGCCCGTACTCCCAGCTACTCCGGAGGCTGAGGCAGGAGAATCGCTTGAACCCGGGAGGTGGAGGTTGCAGTGAGCAGAGATTGTGCCACTGCACTCCAGCCTGGGTGATAGAGCGAGACTCAGTCTCAAAAGAAAAAATAAAAGAAAATGTAGAAGATTTGGGTGGATGGGGGTGGGGCAGGTGTCGGTAAAGTGGTTCTAGAAGGATGGGACAGAGAGAAGATTAGGTGATGAATAAGCCCTAAACGGCAGTGGGATGATGGTCAAGCTATGGATACTGGTGGATGGGATTATATCTTCAAAGTCCCTATTTCTAAAAAGGTCCTGTGCTGAGGTACTGGGGGTTAAGATTTCAACATGAATTGGGTGGGGGAACACAATTCAACCCATAGCAGAAAGTGCATGTTGATGCCCTAAAAGGCATATTCTCAAAATATAGATATTTCAAGATGATGAGAAAGGGGCTTAGAGGAGAAGAGAAGAAAATCCTTCTTTCTTAGGCCAATGTGAAGTCCCAGGTGAGATGCTGTGTCCTCTCTTCCTCAGGAAATGCCATGTCTTTAGAATTTGAAGCTCTTTACTGATTTCTGCTTCTGAGATACTGAGCCTAGAACAGAATATGTTAGTTGTGTGTATGATATTGAGCCTAGAACATTATATATTAGTTGTGTGTGTGTGTGTGTGTGTATAGACAGAGAGCAACTTCAGATCCACTTTCAGATTGAATATGTATTCAACCCTCAGAGGGAGAATACATTTTAATACCGAAAATTGTTCCTTCTGGAGATCCAAATAGTATCAGTCATGGATTATTAATGAACAATTTGCCTTTAATTTATTATTTAAATATTTTCCCATTAAATTTGTATCTATGTGTATTCCTTTTTGGTTTTTTTTTGAGATAGAGTCTCCCTCTGTCACCCAGGCTGGAGTGCAGTGGCGTGATCTCGGCTCACCGCAATCTCTGCCTCCCGGATTCAAGGGATTCTCCTGCCTCAGCTTCCTGAGTAGCTGGTATTGCATGCGCACCACCATGCCTGGCTAATTTTTGTTGTATTTTTAGTAGAGATGGGGTTTCACCAGGTTGACCAGGCTGGTCTTGAACTTCTGACCTCAGGTGATCCACCTGCCTCAGCCTCCCAAAGTGCTGGGATAACAGGCATGAGCCACAGTGCCCAGTCTAGTACTATTTTTACATAGTATATACTATGTGTTATCATACATAAATATCCTGAAGTTCATTAAGATAAGCATGCACCTCGCATTCTTGATATTATGTAATACATATTATATTAATTCATTATGACGGTTCATTTTATGTGTCTGCTTGACTAAGCCAAGGAATGTGCAGATGGAACATCATTTCTGAGGGCGTCTGTGAGGATGTTTCCAGATGAGATAAGCATTCAAATCGACGTTCTCAGCTGAGAGGATTGCCCTCCCTAGTGTCCCTGGGCATCATCCAATCAGTTGAAGGCTTGGATAGAACAAAAGGTAGAGGAAAGAAGAATTTACCTCTTTTTCTTCCTGCCTTCCTGCTTGAGCTGGGACATTGATCTTTTCCTCCTTTGGACTAGGACTGGCACCACAGACTTTCTGGTTCTCAGGCCTTTGGGCTCAAACTGGAATTACAACACTGGCTTTTGTGGGTCTCCACCTTGCAGACAGCAGATTGTGAGACTTCTCCATAATCTCGTGAGCCAATTCTTCATAATAATATTTTTCATATATATATGTACACACACACACACACAACTACTGTTTCTATTTCTCTGGAGAACCCTAACTCACACAATTATGCATACATTTTTTGTCTCCTATGCATATTCTTTTTTTTTCTTTAAGAGATAGGGTTTTACTTTATCACCCCAGGCTGAAGTACAAAAGTGTGATCATAGCCCACTGCAGCCTCCATCTCCTGGGCTCAAGTGATTCTCCTGCCTCAATCTCCTGAGTAGCTGGGGCTACAGGTGCATGCCACTGTGCCTCACTGATTTAAATTTTTTTTTTTCTTGTAGAGAGGGAGTCTCCTTGTGTTGCCCAGGCTGGTCTTGAACTCCTGGGCTCAAGTGATCCACCCACTTCAGCTCCCCAAAGTGCTGGGATTACAGGCTGGAGCCACAGCACCCAGCCTCTTATGAATAGTCTTTTTTTTTTTAACTTTTATTTTAGGTTCGGGGGTAAATATGGAGATTTGTTACATAGGTAAACTTGTATAATGGGGGTTTGTTGTACAGATTATTTCATCACTTAGGTACTAAGCATAGTACCTGATCGGTATTTTTTTTTGGTCCTCTCCCTCCTTCCATCCTCCACCCTCAAGTAAGCTCCAGTGTCTATTGTTCATTCCCCTCCATCTGTCCATGTGTTCTCATCATTTAGCTCCCACTTACAAGTGAGAACATGTGGTATTTGATTTTCTCTTCCTGCATTAGTTTGCTAAAGATCATGGCCTCCAGCTCCATCCATGTCTCTGCAAAGGACATGATCTCATTCTTTTTTATGGCTGCATAGTATTCCATGGTGTATATGTACCACATTTTCTTTATCCAGTACCATTGATGGGCATTTAAGTTGATTCCATGTCTGTTATTGTGAGTAGTGCTGCAATGAGTATATAGGTGAGTGTGTCTTTATGGGAGAATGATTTATATTTTTTTGGGTAGATATTCAGTTGCTAGGTCAAATGGTAGTTCTGTGTTTAGCTCTTTGAGGAATCGCTACACTGCTTTCCACAATGGCTGGACTAATTTACACTCTCACTAAGTGTATAAGTGTTCCTTTTTCTCCACAATCTTGCCAGCATCTGTTATTTTTTGACTTTTTTGTGAGAGCCATCTGACTGGTGTGATGATTGTGGCTTTGATTTGCATTTCTCTAATGATCAGTGATATTGAACTTTTTTTCATATGATCACTGGCTGCATGTATGTCTTCTTTTACATGTATGTCATCTTTTACAGCTAATTAATGAGTGCAGGAATGTTGCAAGGTGCAAAGTCAACATAAAAATTAGTTGCATTTGTACATACTAACAATACACTGTTTGCAAAGGAAATAAAGAAACAATCTCATTACAATAGCACCAAAAATACTTGGAAATGAATTTAAACATGTGGGTGAAATATTTGCACCCTTAAAACTATAAGACATTGATGGAAGAAATTGGAGAAGACATAAGTAAATGAAAATACATCCCATGTTAATGGATTTGCAGAATCAGTGTTTCTAAAAGGTCTATAGTATAATGAGTGATCTACAGAATCAGTTCAATTCCTATAAAAATATCAATAGTATTTATCACACTAATGTATAACCAATCCTAAAATTCATATGGCAACAGAAAAGAACTTTCTACTGAGAAATCACAAGACCTACAATTCAGATGGGAGAAGTCATTTCTTATAAAGGGTTACAGCCTGCAAGGTGGCCATTCTGACAGACTGGGAAGTGTAAATTCCAGTAGAGCTCCCAGTGGAAAAGAAATTTATGCTGAACGAGTTAGCCAAGTATACATATTCAATAGGTAACAGGATGAGCTATGACTATTCATGCAGGGGGTCCTAACGCATGCATTTTGAACAAACATGCATGCTACCTGTGTCTCATGCTAACCTTGATATGGAGGTTGAACATTCAAATGCATTGCAATTAGGCCCTACAAGTCAAAAGGTGAAGGTGCTCTGTGTGCAGCCTCTGTAAAGCCCACCAGAACCAGTCCATGGTTGGTGGTCTCTTATCAGGAGAATGTTACCAAAATCAGTCTCTTGTCCAATCAAAGCTGTAGTTATGGCTTGTGGAACACGGGGCTTTGGGTCAGTATCTGGTGATGGATATGCTGCAATTGTTTTAATATTGCCTGTTTTGAGGCCAATGCACTTTATTTGTGCTGCTAGAGAAAAAGAACAACCGTGTGGCAGTTAAAACATAGTTTATTATTTAAGCGTAGGGGTGTGTGACCTAACCGTTGCCTGGTGTGGCTTTAGGTCTTGTTCATAATTTGGTATCTCATTGCCGCAAAGAGTCCATTATGTCGGTCTTGTGATCTCTATTTTTTTTTTTTTTTTTTTTGAGACAGAGTCTCGCTCTGTTGCCCAAGCTGGAGTGCGCTGGCCTGATCTTGGCTCACTGCAACCTCCACCTCCCAGGTTCAAGCGATTCTCCTGCCTCAGCCTCCCGAGTAGCTGGGACTACAGGCGTGCGCCACCATGCCCTGCTAATGTTTGTATTTTTAGTAGACATGGGGGTTTCACTATGTTGGCCAGGCTGGTCTCAAACTCCTGACCTTGTGATCTGTCTGCCTCGGCCCCCCAAAGTGCTGGGATTACAGGTGTGAGCCACCGTGCCCAGCTGTGATCTCTATTTTAACATTAATGTTGGTCAGTTGTTGTGTTTAAGCCACAAAAGGAGGGTATAACGAAATATCTAACCTCCATCCTGTCTTGGCCTGAACTCAGTTTTTTTTTTTTTTTTTCTTTTTTCTTGAGACGGAGTCTTGCTCTGTCGCCCAGGCTGGAATGCAGGGGTGCGATCTCGGCTCACTGCAACCTCCGCCTCCTGGGTTCAAGTGATTTTCCTACTTCAGCCTCCCAAGTTAGCTGGGACTACAGGCGCATACCACCATGAGTGGCTAATTTTTTGTGTTTTTAGTAGAGATAGGGTTTCACCGTGTTGGTCAGGCTGGTCTTGAACTCCTGACCTCGTGATCCACCTGCCTTGGCCTCCCAAAGTGCTGGGATTACAGGCGTAAGCCACTGTGCCCAGCCTAGAACTCTGTTTTTAAGGTTCCTCTGGGGTCCCCTTGGCCACAGGTGGTTGGAGAGCTTAAGATTTTATTTTTAGCTCTCAGAACCCAAATAGCCAAAGCAATCTTGAGCAAGAAGAACAAGGCTGGACAACAATTCCACCAAGGCTCAGGAAAATAGCCAGGGCAGATGGACTCTAATCTAAGTGAGTTTCACTTGCACTGAAGGCTTAAGGAAGGACCTAGAGAGCAAGCTACCCTGGGTTTCATACCCTGGGGTCACATGAACAATGGGCTGAAGCATTGAAGTACATCCAGTGTCTAGCAAAGACTGAAACAGAAGCCAGGCTGTTCAGCCAGCCCCTCCCTATCTCAGGAGGCTCCATTTCCAGAACACTCTACAGTTATTCTTGAGAACTATAGCAAGAAAGGGAGGAGAACCAGGTCAGTCCATGATCACTTGAAGAACTATCCATTGGTTACTGCTGTGATTGTGTTATGTTACATGGTAAAAGGGATTTTGCGATTGTAATGAAGGTTACTGCCCAGCTATTTATTTATTTATTTATTTTTATTTATTTATTTATTTATTTATTTATTGAGACGGAGTCTTGCTCTGTTGCCAGGCTGGAGTGTTATGGCGCCATCTCGATTCACTGCAACCTCTGACTCCCTGGTTCAAGCAATTCTCCTGCCTCAGCCTCCTGAGTAGCTGGGATTACGGCCACATCCCACTACGCCCAGCTAATTTTTGTATTTTTAGTAGATCTGGAGTTTCACCATGTTGGCCAGGATGGTCTCAATCGCCTGACCTCGTGATCTGCCCGCCTCGGCCTCCCAAAGTGCTGGGATTATAGGCGTGAGCCATGGCACCCGGCCTGCCCAGCTGTTTTTAAGACAGGAAGATAGCCCTGGATTATCTGATAGACCCAATGTCAGCCCCAATTACATGAGCCCTTAAAGAAGGAGAATAAGACAGAGAGATGCAGCAGAAGAGGAAATCAGAGATAAGAAACTTCAGAGGGGTTGTACACATTATTGCTGGCATTTAATATGGTATGGATATACCTGCACAAAGAAACTCTCAGAAGTAAATAAATTTTTGCCAACAATCTAAAAGACCTTGAAAGTGGATTGTTTGTCTCCCAGTGTCTCAAGATGAGAGCCCAGGCTGGCTGATCCTTGATCCAGCCTTATTACACCCTAATCAGTGTATCTGACCAGGCCTTCAGATTTCTGATCCAAAAACAGCAAAACAATAAATGGGTGTCATATTAAGTTGCTATGTTTGTGGTAAGTTACATTCTTCCTATAAAACAAATTTAATGCTAAAATATTTAAATAATAAAAATAAAGATACATTGTTCATTAATACCATGACTAATACTGTTTGGATCTCCAAAAATAGCTATTTTATTTTCCTTTGAGACAGAGTCTGCCTCTGTCACCCAGGCTGGAATGCAGTGGCACGATTTCGGCTCACTGCAACCTCCGCCTCCCAGGTTCAAGCGATTCTCATGCCTCAGCCTCCGAAGTAGCTGAGATTACAGGTGTCTGCCACCACACCCAGCTAATTTTTTTGTAGTTTTAGTACAGACGGGATATCGCCATGTTGGCCAGGCTGTTCTTCGACTCCTGACCTCAAGCGTTCTGCCTGCGATGGCCTCCCAAAGTGCTGATATTACAGGCATGAGCCACGGCTCCTGACCAGAAATAACAATTTTCAGTATTATACTATATCCTTCTTCCTCTGCAGCTTGAATGTATATCTGAATTTGTATCTGAAGTTTCTCACTGTCTACACACACACACACACACACACACACACACACACGCCCCTAACATAATCTGTTCTAGGCTCAGTATCTCAAAAACAGAAAAGTAAATATCTTCAAATTATAAAGACATATCATTTCGTGGGGAGGACACGGCATCTCCCCTGGGACTCCACATTAGCCTGAGAAAGAAGGATTTTCTTCTCTTTCCTTCTAAGCCTCTTTCTCATTATCTTGAAAAATCACAGTTGCATTTTGAGAACAAGCCTTTTTTAAAAACATATTATCAACATGCACCTTCTGCTATGGGTAGAATTGTGTCTCCCCAAAATTCATATATTGAAATCTTAGGACAGGCATGGTGGCTCACGCCTGTAATCCCAGCACTTTGGGAGGCCGAGGTGAGTGGATCACCTGAGGTCAGGAGTTTGAGACTAGCCTGGCCAACATGGTAAAACCCCGTCTCTACTAAAAATACAAAAATTAGCTGGGCATAGTGGCATGCGCAGTAATCCCAGCTACTAGGGAGGCTGAGGCAGGAGAATCACTTGAACCCAGGCGGCGGAGGTGGCAGTGAGCTGAGATTGTGCCACTGCAATGCAACCTGGGCGACAGAGCAAGGGAAAGAAGAAAGAGAGAGAGAAGGAAGGAAGGAAGGAAGGGAAAGAAGAAAGAAAGGAAAGAAGGAAGGAAGGAGAAAGAAAGAAAGAAAGAGAAAGAAAGAGAAAGAAAGAAGAGAAAGAAAGAAAGAAAAGAAAATCTTAACCTCAGCATGTGGCCTTATTTGGAAATAGGGTCTTTGCAGATGTGTCTCCATTCCCCAATCTCCATACTGCTTCTCTGTCCACCTGAATAACCCCTTGATGTCCACCTCACTGCCTTTTAGGTCTTTATTCATCCCCTAGTCCTCTCTTTGTCCCATCACTCTCCAACCCCTTTGTCTATACCTGTTCCCCTGCCCCCTCATCCATCCAAACCTTCTAGATATTCCTACCCCACCTAAATTCCACACCAATTTGGATTCCTTCCTCTGTCAACTTTATGCCCTGCACAATTACAGGGATCTCAGCCCAACAGTCCCCCACCCTTTTAGGACCTTCACACCCTTCCTCTCGACTTCTAGTTGCTCCCATTCTTGTACCCATGGCTCAATTTCCACATTCTCCATGGCTTCTCCCTTGAAATCCCACATCTCAGTCATAGGTTGCCCTCAGCTCCCTCTGTCCCTCACCCTTCAGCATCCTCAAGTCCACCATCCTCACTACCTTATTAATCACCAGAAATCATTTTGTCTCCCCGTGTCCATTAGCTCTCCTGCAAGGCTTGAGCTCCCCCTCCTGGCCTCTGTCTCTCTCTTGGAATATTAACAACCCCCAGGACATCTGCACTCCACCAAAAGACTTTTTTTTTTTTTTTTTTTTTTTTTTTGAGACAGAGTCTCGCTCTATTGCCAGGCTGGAGTGCGGTGGTGCAATTTTGGCTCACCACAATCTCCGCCTCCAGGGTTCAAGCCATTCTCCCGCCTCAGCCTCCCAAGTAACTAGGATTACAGGCATGTGCCACCATACCCATCTATTTTTTATATTTTTCACGGGGATGGGGTTTTGTGTTGCTGCCCAGGCTGGTCTCAAACTCCTGACTTCAGGTGATCTGCCTGCCTCGGCCTCCCAAAGTGCTGGGATTACAGGTGTGAGCCACCGTGCCCGGCCAGATTTTACAGTATCCTTTTTTGTTAATGCTGCCTTGACTCAGATCTGAGATACTGGCTAGAGTTGGCCAGTTCCCCTAATTGAGTAGCTGTTTAACTCTACACCCCCAGGCCACTATGTACCCATTTTAATCCCCTCAGGGCTATGTACCATGTAACCTGCCACGATCCCTGGTGGACTGAACAAAAGGGGTGAACGCAGGAATAAAAGACAAAGACAAAAGAGTATATTTGGAAAAGGGAGTACCTTGCCTCTAGTGGACAAGGGCCCTGAGCTTTTTCAGCCCTCCAAATTTATTAGGTAAAAGAGATAACAAGAAAGGGAGGGTGATTGTTGCGTAATTGTCAGTCGGCTGTTTGGTTCACGGCAGGCTTGCGAGACTGCATCCTTCAAACCATAGGTGCTAGATTTCCCGGTAGGTAACTTCAAGGAGCCCAGCACCAGGGAGTGATGGCCCTCAGCAAACCTCCTGGCGGCAGGCGCAGTCATGAGTTTTCTCACGTCCTGTATTCATGATAAACAATTTGCTGTTTGATCATATAGCCTCCAGTGGAAAGCTGAGTTGGTCACAATCCCTTTGGCCTTTTCGGCTCCCAAAAGTACCAGATTACTAGGTACAGCCACTTTGCCTTGAAGCCCTTGAAATGGTTCAACTTAGGCAATTCACAGGGTGGCCTGCAACACTAGCTCAGCCTCTCGCTCTGCTTGCCCTCATAAGCCCCAGTACTGCTCCATTTCGCTGTTACCTGACCCTTGGTGCAATGCCCTCCGTGGCTCTTCTGACATTTTTCTGTCCTTTGGAGCTGTAGGTAGCAGAATACTGCCTTTTCTCTTTCCAAGTGTCACTGTCTTGTGTCTTTGCATGAAAAGAATCTTTAAATCTTATTCAACATATACACATCTCCATCCCCCATGTTCTTTAACCATCTATGGACTTCATCTCTCCTGGGTGTTTTACCCACTCCGCTCCATCACTTACTTCTGCCTATGGTCCCCTCTCCATTATTCCTTTATTCCCATGACTACTGCATCCCTTAGTTCCTCAGAGTTCACTGTGTGCTATTCCCTAACTTCCTTGCACACTTTGTCCCATAGTGTCCTGAAAACCAGCAGTGCCCTTTAAACACATTGCATCCTTTAACCGCAAGTGCATAGGGAGCGGATCTCCGTGCCCTTAAAATGCCATGCCTGATAGGAGTGCCTCTGTTTGCTTTCAGGCTTACCTACTGAACACTAACACTGTGATTTTTGATTAGCGATTTGGATAAACCATATGAATTCCAAATTCTGGAGGAACTGTACAAGGCTGGACAGTGAGGAGGGCCTGAAGATGAAAGGTCAACCATGCAAAGTATTTGATCACATTCCACTATAACTCTGGGCACCAAGGCTTGAATGAGCTTCCCTGGTTGGTAATATTCCATAAGTACCATCATTTATTGATGCTGGGAAAGTAATGCTTCCATGACTGCAGGGAGAGGACAACAGGAAACTCCAGATACGGTGCTTTTCCTAAATTCTGCCCTGTCTGCTTCTTCCCTTGTGGATGTTAACCTGTATTTTTCCCTGTAATATACTGTAACCATGAGCATAACAGCTTTCAGGGAGTTCCGTGAGTTCTTCTAGTGAATCATCCAACTATAGAGTGACTTGGGGAAACTCTGAACTTCCAGTTGGTGTCTGAAGTGAGTGTGGTCTTGTGTGGACTGTGTTTCCTGTAACTTCTCAGTTGGCCTCAAATATTTCCTAGAAGAATGGAGAGTGAACCTAGGTCAAATTGTGGATTTGTGTGTTGAGAAATCAAAGTTTCACTTTGGACTCTTATATTTTATTTATTTTCTTTATTTTTTCTGAGATGGAGTCTTGCTCCATCGCCCAGGCTGGAGTGCAGTGGCGGATCTCAGCTCACTGCAACCTCCGCCTCCTGGGTTTAAGCGATTCTTCTGCCTCAGCCTCCTGAGTAGCTGGGACTACAGGTGCCCGCCACCATGCCTGGCTAATTTTTGTATTTTTAGTAGGGATGGGGTTTCACCATGTTGGCCAGGCTGGTCTTGAACTCCTGACCTCATAATCCACCCACCTCCTGGGATTATGGGCGTGAGCCACTGTGCCCAGCCCTATTTTCTTTTTTTCTTAAGACTAATCAAGTGCAGTAGTGACAAGGGAGAAAGAGTAGAACAAGGAGTTCGATCTGTAACTGACTGTGAACAATCCATTGAGATAACTGATTACCTTTGGACCTGGCTCTTATATTTTACACTTCCCAATTGATTACATAACGGATGAGTGCTTCTTTCTAGAAATTGAGGAACAGTGTATATAGACAGCTGTGGTAACCATCTACTGCTGTTCTACCTATTAGATAATGCAGTAAGCAGCAGATGGTTACCTATTATCTAATTTTACCTATTATAAATATCTAATAGGTAAAAGAATGGCAGAATTTTCCTGTCAAATCATGTGAATTGGTACTTTATTTTTGATGGGCATTTTTTTCAGCATCTTTCTTTTTAGAATATTTTCTTAATTTTTAAATTTGTTATATATTATATATAAATTATATATATATACACACATATATATACACATATATATATATATATATAATTTTCTTTTTAAAGACAGAGTCTCACTCTGTCACCCAGACTGGAGTGCAGTGGCACAATCTCAGCGCACTGCAACTTTCGCCTCCCAGGTCCAAGCAATTCTCATGCCTCAGCCTCCCAAGTAGCTGGGATTACAGGCGTGAACCACCACACCTGGCTAATTTTTTTATTTTTAGGAGTGACGGGTTTCACCATGTTGGCCAGGCTGGTCTCGAACTCCTGACCTCAAGTGACCCACCTACCTCCACCTCTCAAAGTGCTGAAATTACAGATGTGAGCCACCACACCCAGCCTTATTTTTAATTTGTATTATTATTTTGAGATGGGCTCCAGCTCTGTCACCCAGGCTGGAGTGCAGTGGCACAATCTCAGCTCACTGCAACCTCTGCCCCCCAGGCTCAAGCGATTCTCATGTCTCAGCCTCCTGACCTCCTGAGCTGGGACTACAGACACACGCCACCATGCCCAGCTAATTTTTTTGTATTTTTGGTAGAGACGGGGTTTTGCAATGTTGCCCAGGCTGGTCTCAAACTCCTGAGCTCAAGTGATCAGCACGCCTTCCAGAGTGTTGGGGATTACAGGCGTGAGCCACTGCCTCCGGCCAAGAATACTTTCATGGTTAGACTTTTTCTATCAGTGTTGGGGTCAAAACAGGAAAGTATATTTTCCTACAAAACGTCCATATCATCATTTCCAAATTAATTTCTGTTTAGTTATACAAATAAGTCCAATGATTTCTAATGCAAATTATTGACATCATGTTTTTCTTTTGCACTTATTTCATTTCTTATTATTAATCCATTTTAGATTCTTTCTCTGATTCCATTTACTTGCTGAATACTTAAATAAAGGAGCAGCTTAGGATTCTGGAAATTAACAGTGAACTTGATTTTAGGAAAAATATCTAAGAGAAGTGGGGAATCCAGTGAGACAAAGGTGCTTCTCTGCCAATTCCTCAGGCATCAGAGCTCAATATTTTCTGCTTCTTAAAGCCTTCAGGGATCTTGAAAAGTAAAAGCCCGTTTTGTATACTTTAATGATATCTTTGAAGACACGAGAAAGTTGTAATTGCCTTTGGTAATTGGCAACTGGAAAAAAAAGTTTTTCAAAAATGTTACTGTCTCCCCAAGTCTGCACTGTTATTGCTGCACCCGGTGAAATGATAATTGCAATTCTAAGGGGAGGTGAGGTCACAGGATCACAAACCTTTATGTCAGGGTCTGGTGGCCTCCCTCCCATACTTGCACAAGTTGTTGTAATCTTCACACTGAACCAACCACTCTGGCAGTGGGAAGGAGTTAGCTGAGTATATTTGTTTTTCAGCCAGAGAGGTAGAATCTGCAAGAAAAGAAGTCTTAGGGCCAGGCACGGTGGCTCACACCTGTCATCCCAGCACTTTGTGAGGCCAAGGCGGGGGGGTCACCTAAGGTAAAGAGTTCGAGACCAGCCTGGCCAACATAGTGAAAACCCAACTCTACTAAAGATACAAAAAATTAGCCAGGCATGGTGGCGGGCACCTGTAATCCCAGCTACTTGGGAGAATGAGGCAGGAGAATCCCTTGAATCCAGGAGGTGGAGGTTGCAGTGAGCCGAGATTGCGCCATTGCACTCCAGCCTGGGCGACACTAGCGAGACTCTCTAAAAAAAAGAAGAAAAAAAGAAGTCTTAGTAATTGATTATGTCCAGAAAAGGGGTTCCTCTGAGGTAGAAACAGAACCAGTGCTAAAGACAGACAAAGAGGAGGAATAATTCCTTATTTATAAGCTGAGCCAGTGAAGAAAGATGACAGTCCTAAACCCTATACCAATTCCTGATGGATACAAAGGTATCTTAACAAAATCCTCACTTGGGATGATGGTTGGTGAATAATTCCAGTGATAATTAAATAAGATTTATGGTGCTCAAGGATTGTAGTAAATAAATATATGTGTTGTTCATATACCTCCCAGGAATCATACAGTAAATTCATAATATTTTTAATAATATGCTTGTACTGCCTCCACGATTATAATGAAGAGTAGGATGGATCTAGAAAAATTACCTTATCCTGTGCAGAAACCATATATCTGAAATCATTTCTGGAATAAAATAATTTTTTTTTTTAAGAAATCTTGCTCTGTATAAATGATGTGCTTAATGGAGACAATATTGTCCTCCACGGAAAACCTCTGTGCTCTTAGGATTATGGTGAAGCTGCTTTCCCTCTTGAGGTTAGGGAAGTAGCATTTAAGGGAAACGTAGCTTTACTATTAAGAACTTCAAACAGCACTTGTCAGGATCAACTGTATCTTGTGTTATTTTTCTCTGGTCAAAAACATTCTCTATAACTTTAAATTTTTGTGATTTTATTGTAGTGAGATTACTTACAATGAGAACTATCCTCTTAACAAATATCTAAGTGTACATTATAGCCCTGTAACCTATAGGTCCAATGCTGTGCAGGGGATCTCTGGAAGTTATCCATCTTGTTTTCCTGAGACTTTTTGCCTCTGAATTAGCAACTCTTCATTAACCCCTCCCCGCATTCGCTGGCAGCCTCCGTCCTACTCTCTCGTTCTATGAGGCTGTTTCAGATTATACATACAAGTGAGATAATGCAGTATTTGTCCTTCACTGACTGCCTTACTTACCTAGCACAATATCCTTACGGTTCATCTATGTTGTCATCTCCTGCAGAATTTCCTTCTTTCTAAAGGTTGAATAATGTTCCATTGTATATTCATACACCAAATTTTCTTCACCCATTCACCATTCCACGGACAGTTCGGTGGGTGCTATTGTGAGCAGTGCTGCAATGAGCATGGAAGTTCTAATATCTCTTGGAGGTCCTGACTTCAATTCTTTTGCTAAATACTCAGAAGTGGGAAAGCTGGATCATATGGTAGTTCTTATCTCATTTTGTTGTTTTTTTTGTTAGAGATGGAGTCTTGCTATGTTTCCCAGGCTGGCCCAAACTCCTAGGCTCAAGCTATCCTCTTTCCTCTGCTCCCTGCATAACTGGGTCTGTAGGCATGCACCATCTCATGTGGCCTCATTTCAATTTTTCGATTAATGTCTATATTGTTTTCCCTACAGGCAGCACCGTGTTACATTTCCAGCCACAGTATCCAAGGGTTCCAGTTTCTCTGCATCTTTGCCATACTGGCTGTTTTTGCTAATAGTGATTATAACAGGTGGGAAGTCATACCTCATTGTGATTTTTACTTGTGTTTTCTACATAATCAGTGACACTGAGCATGTTTTTATATACCTGTTGGGCATTTGAATGTCTCCTTTATAATAATGTCTATTCAAGTCTTTAGTCCATTTTTAAATTAGGTCTATTTTTTTTTGTTTTGTTTTAGGAGTTATTTTTTGCTATTGAGTTGTAGAAGTTCGTTCTATGATTTCGACATCGATAATGCTCAAGATTTTATGTTCTCTGGATTCTATTTTTACATATTTCTTCTATTTTATTGTATTTTACAAATTATATTTCCCTGCTAATAGCTTCGCATGACTTGTACATTAACATATTGATGAGTAAATGATCAAAAATTAGTAATAATTGAGTTTCTATACCGTTTTAATACATGTTAGTATTTCATGTATAAAAGTTTAGAAACAGTAATATTGTTCAATGATTTATTTGATAGATACCATTGTATGTTTTCTCCTATTGGGTGAGTAAATGAGTCTTTCTGCTACCAAACTAATATTGAGCCATTCTTGCATTCAGTAAATCCAACTTGCATATGAGGAAGTTTCCTTTAGGATTTTAATCAGTGCGCCAACAGTTCATTCGTATATCAAAAGTTATTGACATTGGATACTGACCTATACAGTAAATCTTTACACAGAAACAAAAACTTGCTTTGATCAAAATTATAAAAGAAAATACCAGTGATGGGAAATACATGGCATGGTAAACAAACAAAACTAACTAGGCCTAGATTATTTAAAAACACAGCTGCCTGATTTGTTAGCATAGCAAGTCCTTAGGTTCCTGTCTTCGCAATCACCCTAGTCAAATTCGAGTCCCCTTTCAACCATTAAGATGCCTGGGAATTTTGACAAATCATTGAACTTCTCTGTGTCTAAGTTCTTTTTGTCTCTACAAGGAAAAGTATGCCAGTGAATCTATCATACAGTTAGAAAAATCAAAGAAGGTACCACACATACCACATGATAGCCGTGATTCCTATATTGTAAGTGCTATTTAAATGTTATACATTCAACCCTAGAAAGCCTCTCAGCAAAACAAAACTTCAAACATTTTTCAGTAGAATACTGTTTTTCAGTTATGTCATTAATGCAATCCACACCTCATGTTTTCTGCAGGATCTTCTGGCTCTCAAGACAAATGTCAATCACTAGGAACTGGCAGAATGGCCTCCAGGGATAGGAGGAATGGTCTATTTATCACAGAATATTGTTGGAATCCTGAAAAATTTCTGTCTTCCTTACCATTGTGCCTTCTTTTATTTAGCAGGGTGCAGATTGAGGTCCACAGATTTGAATGGAAGCACCTGATTATAGCCACTTCTTGCTCATTCTGTTTAAAGGTGTCCCCAAGACACACGTCTGTATGCAGCACCAAGTCAATGGCAGATTTTAGGTGATATAACTTCCTTAATGATTTCAGATTCCAATTTGTTTCTGTCCTCACAGAGTTGGTAGGGTATGACTGTTGGCACCACCTGTGTCTGCAGTGTTTCAAGCCATCATGATAAGCCCCAGGAACTACAGGTGTGTAGAATTTAAAATGAATTATCCAATGTATATTGGGCTTTCCGTTTTTCTCTGCTGGACCCTGATACATTGATAAATACGATTTTTTTCCAGCCGGGTGCAGTATCTCACACCTGTAACCCCAGCACTTTGGGAGGCCGAGGTGGGCAGATCACTTGAGGCCAGGAGCTGGAGACCAGCCTGGCCAACATGGCAAAACCCCATCTCTGCTAAAAGTACAAAAATTAGCCAGGCATGGTGGCACGCGCCTGTAATCCCAGCTACTCGAGAGGCTGAGGTAGGAGAATTGCTTGAACCCAGGAGGCGGAGGTTGCAGTGAGCTGAGATCGTGCCACTGCACTCCAGCTTGGATGACAGAGTGAGACTGTCTTAAGAAAAAAAAAGTTGGGGGGGTGAGATATGAGAGAAAAACATACTTATTAGTACCTGTTAATTCAAAAATATTGCCATAAAATTATTGCCGGCAGACGTAAGGCTATTTAAAATTTGATAATCTAGTTTTACTTCTATCAGGGTTCTATAAAAGAATAATCTGCCTACCAAATACACTTAGAATTACTGCAGAATTATTCTTTAGATCAATAAATACAATTGTCTTCTGAAGACTATTTTAAGGGCTTTGTTATCTACAGGTGCCAGGACATTGAAGAAGAGAAAACAAGATTTAAAAGAGATTATAATTTTAAAATAAAAAGTATGTTTACTTATTACTTTCAGAATGCACCTAAAGTGAATCTGAACTTACAGTATTTTTAGAAAATATTGACCTAAGCATATTTCAAAGGTGTTTAAAATAAGTGTGGAATAGAACAAGTGAAAGGAAGAAGTAATTTACATGTATTTTTAAAAAGCTATTGCTTATTTATTTATTTAGACAGAGTTTTGCTTTTGTCGCCCAGGCTGGAGTGCAATGGCGATCTCTGCTCACTGCAACCTCCACCTCCTGGGTTCAAGCAATTCTCCTGCCTCAGCCTCCCAAGTAGCTGGGATTATAGGCGTGTGCCATCACGCCCGGCTAATTTTTGTATTTTTAGTAGAGACGGGGTTTCTCCATTTTGGTCAGGCTGGTGTCCAACTCCTGACCTCCAGTGATACGACCGCCTCGGCCTCCCAAAGTGCTGGGATTACAGGCGTGAGCAACCGCGCCCGGCCTCTATTGCCTCTTTAAAAGCAACAGCTGGTAACCTGACTTCTCACTGGCCTTAGCACTCCACGCCCCAGATGTGGCTCAGGAAACTCTTTGGAACTCTCTTCTCCAGAGTGACTGGGGAATAGAAATGGGGAGGATTTCTATGCTATTCTGTGGGGCGTCAGCATGAAATTACACATTCAGCACCGGTTGAGTTTGCATATTGTATTTTAGTTTGCATTCCTTTCACAGACAATTTAAGGGCTTTTCAATTAAATTTCTAAATTTTAATTGAATTCCTTAATTTTAATTGTGGGAACTTTCCTGGATCCAAACAACAGAGGTTGACCCTCCTAGTGAGATCCCAGGTCACAAACCGTGGAGCGGTTCCAGCCTGACTGGCAAGTGTTGCTTGCAAAATCCGGAAAACCGAGACACGCCCAGAGATAGGAGGAGGGCAGCGCAGGCCCCGTTCCATAAGCATTCAGGCCCCGCCCACCACCTCGCTGGCCACGCCCCGGCCTGGCCTCTCCGTTCGCGCGCAGCCGCCTGCAGACCCGGAAGTGGATGGCGTGGAGATATGGCGCAACTGCGGCGCGTGAGTTTTCCTTTGTTTAGATTAAGTGTTCGCTTAGCGGTGCCCTCACGCTTCTGTACCCGGGATGTGGGGGGCGGTACAGACCTTGAAATCCCCGCACCGCTCTCTCCACCCCGAGTAAATTCATGCGTCCCGTCAGAATTCTGGGGGTCGCTTCCCTGTGTGTTAAAATCGCCCTAGGGCTGGTTCTGTCCCCGGTCGTTGTGCCGTAGGGCCGTGTAGGCAGCTGCTTTCGCGCCGTTTTCCTGCTTAAAACCCTTCAGTGACCCCTCCGCCAGCCCCGCGCCACGTAAAGTCCCCACCTGCGAGGCGGATCCACGCCCTCAGGGTCCCAAGCCTCGCCCTTGTCGGCCCCTGGGGCGCAGCGCCGCAGCCGCAATTCGGGAGGGGCCGCGTCCTCTGCCTGGCCTGGAGATTCTGCAGATCCCACCCTGTTCTGCCTGCCGCCCTAGTCCTCCTTGGGCCGTGCCCTTCTGTCCCCAGGCCTCTTCGCAGTCACGGCTTCTCCGGATCCTGTGTTGGGGGAGGTGGCCGGGACCTATCTTAGGGCACCCAGTGTTCTTCTGTCCCAAATTCCTCCCATTGGAAACTGTGCTCTTGAGGAGGTGGACATTTTATTCCAGTCCCCTCCCTGTGAATGTGAAGTGAAAGAGAGATGGAGAGCGAGGTAGAGGAAACAGAAAAATTGAGAGAGAAAATAATGAGGGAGATCCATAACAAGACAGCAACGCAGAGGGAGGGTGAGAGATTTGCAAAGTGAAAGAAGCACCCCAGGAAGTAGCAGGGAGAGAAAAGCAACTGGAGAAATGTAGAGAAAAGTTCTATTTCTAGACAGATGAAGGACAGCAAGGTAGGGAGAGGGGCAGCAAAGCGGGAGGCTCCTCAGACAAAGCTGGGGAGAGTAGGAGGGATTTGGAGCCAGGGCAGACCGAGCAGCGTGGTGCTGGGACAGCAAGAGGGGGCAGCCGGTGACAAGGAGAGCAGAGGGAGAACCACCCCAGAGATCTGGGGTTGCCAGACAGTGGGGACAAGGGGGCGTAACAGAGAAGAGGGAATTTAACAGGAGGAGCACAGATGGGAGAAGAAAGAGGCAGAAATATATGGAGATTGGAGACAATCAAGACTGGAGAGAAAGAGCAACAAGAGGAAAAAAATTGCAAGATGGAGCAGATCAAGTAGAAAAGAAGGAATAGAGGGAAGAAGGGGAGAAACTGCGGGAGAGGAGGGGGGCTCAAAATCTCGGCTCACTGCAACCTTAGCCTCCTGAGTTCAAGCGATTCTCCTGCCTCAGCCTCCCGAGTAGCTGGGATTACAGGCGCCCGCCACCACGCCTGGCTAATTTTGTATTTTTAGTAGAGACAGGGTTTCACCGTGTTGGCCTGACTGGTCGTGAACTCCTGAGACCTCAGGTGATCTGCCCACCTCGGCCTCCCATAGTGCTGGGATTACAGACTTGAGCCACCTTGCCCGGCCTCCTCACATTTTATTAATTTGCTAGAATGGTTCCCAGAACTCAGAGAAAATTTTACTTAGGTTTACTATCAGTTATAAAGGTTATTACAAAGGATACAGATGGAAGAGCCATCCTAGCAATTCAAAACAGAGGAGTGTGTTTTGGAAACTGTTAATTTTATCCATATCTGAAGTGAGGGGCAGTCTTGTGGGACTGAGTCCTTAACTGGGATCTGATTCTATCTCCAGGTAGATACTATCAAAATTGAGTTAAATTGTAGGTCATCCAGCTGGGAGTGTGCCAGAGAACTGGTCAGTATGGGGAAAAACACGTGCACATTTCCATCTCAACCAGTAAAGGGAAGAGATCTCCAACCGGCCCACCCACCTGTCTCAGGGCCTGTAATCTCTACTCAGTAGTAACTGGGAATGGTCTGTCCCTCCCCCTGGCTGTTGCTGACCCTGCGATTGTGCACCATGTGCCAGCCCTACTCACACTCTCAGGACAGTGTGACATCCTTCCTCTGTGGCATCACCAATATTTACTTCAAGGGATTCCTTTGGTTAGTATACCCACATGGAGGTATTGTCCATTAAAACACACACAGATACACTGGCTGGGCATGGTGGCTCACGCCTGTAATCCCAGCACTTTGGGAGGCCAAGGCGGGCGGATCACTTATGGCCAGGAGTTCCAGACCAGCCTGGCCAGCACGGTGAAACCGCATCTCTACTAAAAATACAAAAATTAGCTGGGCGTGGTGACACGTACCTGTATTCCCAGTTACTCCGGAGGCTAAGGCAGAAGAATCACTTGAACCCGGGAGGTAGAGGTTGCAGCGAGCCGAGATGGAGGTTGTAGTGAGCCGAGATCACGCCACTGCACTCCAGCCTGGGTGACAAGAGTGAGACTCTGTCTCAAAAAAAAGCACAGATGAAGCCTTTATTTTCTTGCCACTCCTCCGTGATTAAAACAAAAAATATTCTATTAATTACATCTCTCCCTGTAGTGAGTACCCCTCCCTCTTCAACGCTCCATTTGAGAACACAGTGCACTAAAATCTTGTTTATATTTCTGTCTTCAGTCTTGCCTCTAGTTCTTGATTTACCCCCTTCCAGTTAAGCTTTCACCTCCACCATTCCTTTGATCCTTTTTTTCCCAGAGGCACCAGTGATCTCTGTGTTTCGAAGTCCAATTTTGAATTTCCTATCCTCATCTTTTCATCTTAGCAACATGTTGCACAGCTGATCATTCCCTGTTCTTTTTTCTTAGCTTTGAAGACGTCTCTAAGTTTATTTAATTACTTTGTTTCAGATTTTTGTCTTACCAGTTTCCTCTGCTGGTGTCTCCTGAAGCTGTCTTCTCTGAATGTGGGAGTGTCCCATGATTTAGGTCTTTTTTGTTTTTGTTTTTGTTTTTAAGACAGGGTCTCAGTCGGTCACCCAGACTGGAGTGCAGTGGTGCAATCATAGCTCCCTGCAGCCTCGAACTCCTGGGCTCAGGAGGTCCTCCTGCCTCAGCCTCCCAAGTAGCTGGGACTCTAGGTGCACACCACCATACCCGAGTAATTTTTTTATTTTTTAGTACAGACTGGGTTTCCCTATGTTGGATAGGCTTAGATCTCAAAACTCTTCTTATCTCTGTTCACACACACTACCCTTCCTTATCATCTCATCTCATGGCTTTGAACCCCATCTACCTGTCTCCATGTGCCCTGCAGACCTCTGCCCTGAGGTCTAGAAACCTGTGTTCGGTTGTCCCCTCACTTCTTTGCTGGGACATCTAACAGGCATCTCCACCTTTGTATGTGCCACTTTCTGAACTCCCCCAAATGCATTCCCCTGCAGTCCTGCGCATCTCAGATGAGGGTGACCCTGTACTTCCTGGGGCTTAGCTGAACTTGTCATATGTTCAAAATATGTAAGATGTTACATTGTAAATACATTAATTTTTTTTTTTTTTTTTTTTTGAGACGGAGTCTTGCTGTGTCACCAGGCTGGAGTGCAGTGGTGCGATCTTGGCTCACCATAACCTCTGCCTCCCGGGTTCAAGCAATTCTCCTGTCTCAGCCTCCCGAGTAGCTGGGACTACAGGCGTGCACCACCACGTCCGACTAATTGTTTGTATTTTTAGTAGAGATGGGGTTTCATCATGCTGGCCAGGATGGTCTCGATCTCTTGACCTCGTGATCTGCCCGCCTTGGCCTCCCAAAGTGCTGGGATTACAGGCATGAGCCACCATGCCTAGCCTGTAAGTACATTAATTTATAACATAAATAATTACATATTTACTAAAACAGATGAGGAAATTTGTTTCTGAAATTCTTTTGAGGTATGGGAGAGAAATGTTGGTGGCCTCATCCCTGTGTG
Source organism: Pongo pygmaeus (assembly GCF_028885625.2). Lineage (NCBI taxonomy): Eukaryota > Metazoa > Chordata > Mammalia > Primates > Hominidae > Pongo > Pongo pygmaeus. The sequence continues at coordinate 58,439,768 of NC_072393.2, forward strand.
ATCTGTGTCCCAGGACCTGTCTGAGCTCATCTCCTGCCTGTGTCCCCCTCATTTCCTCTGCTGCAGCCACACAGGCCTCTTTCCTGGGGCCAGGGTTGCTCCTGCCTCAGGGCTTCCACCTGGGCTGTCCCTCTGTCTGGACATCTCTAGCCTGTCAGCTGCAGGTGCAAACACCTTTTCTTCCTCAGGTCTTTGTTCTGATATTACCTTCTTCATGGAGGCTTCTGTGTTCCTCTCCACCCTACATTTAACACTCCAGCTACACCCTTACCCCGACTGTGGTCCACATTGCCTGCTCTGGATGTTTCTTTCTGCTCTTTTGCTGTCCACTACATAAATCCTGGTAACAAGACCCAAGGGTAGAGCAGAGCCAGAAAGTGGGGGTGTGCTGGGCTTGCCCCATCTCAGTGGAGCTCACCCCTGGTTTCACATTGGAGTGCAGATACACGTCTTGTGCCCCCAGCCTCTTACCTGAGATTCCCATTCACATACTCAGGTTGGGCCCAGCCTTAATATTTGAAGTTGATTCTACAGTAGTTGCTCCTTATCTGCCAGTGTACTTTTTGAGGTTCCAGTTACTCATGGTCAACCACAGTCCAAGGATATTACATGGCAAGTTCCAGAAATGAAGAATTCACAAGTTTTAAATTTCTCACCCTTCTGAGTAGGATGATACAATCTCTCACTGTCCCACTCTGTTTTGCTCAGGACTTGAATCATCTCTTTGTCCAGTATGTCCCCCTGTATAGTCATCCCTCGATATCACATAGGATTTGCTTCCAAGATCCCCCCAAGACTACCCAAATCAGATGACCTTCAAGACCCTTATATAAAATTGCATAATACAGTCACATGCCACATAAGGACATTTCGGTCAGCAGCAGACCACGCCTATGATGGTGGTTCCATAAGATTACACTGGAGCTGAAAAGTTCCTGTTGCCTAGCTACCTCAGAGCAGTCATGACATCATAGTGCAGTGCATTCCTTGTGTTTGTGGTGATGCTGGCGGAAACGAACCTAGTGTGTTACCAAACAGCTTTAACCTGGATGTGGAGGAGGATGACATTGAGAATCTCTTAGAGGTGGTTCATGAGGAATGGGTTAATGAGGAGTCATTGGAACTGATACAGGTACGCATAGCTGAAGAAGAGGCAAGAGAATAGGGAACTGGCTGGGCACGGTGGCTAACATCTGTAGTCTCTGCACTTTGGGAGGCCAAGGCAGGTGGATCACTTGAGGTCAGTGTCAGGAGTGGTGGCACATGCCTGTGGTCCCAGCTGCTTGAGAAGCTAAGGTAGGAGAATCACTTGAACCCAGGAGGTGGAGGTTGCAGTGAGCCAAAATCGCACCACTGCACTCCAGCCTAAGCGACAGAGCGAGACTCTATCGCAAAAAAAAAAAAAAAAAAAAAGAAAAAAGAGAATGAGCCAATAGGAAACTGAAGGAGAAAAAGAAAATACTCTCAAGGCAATTCACAGTTAAAGATAATAGCAGAAGCTTTTGCAGACCTTGACAAGCTCCTTAAAAGGTTTGAAAACATAGGCACTAACACCTAAAGATTTTCATTAATAGAAAGGAACATCCATGATGCATTATCTACTCATAAGAACATTTAGGAAGACAAAAGAAACAAAGCAAGCAAACCACCATGGATGTATTTCTGAAAAGAGTGACGCCTCTAGAAGAGCCTCAGGCAGGTCCTTCAGGAGGCGTCTGGGAGAAACCATTGTTACCATAGGAGGACTTTGTGGTGGGACAAGATTTGGCAGTGGAAGACAGTGACACTGATGGTCCTGACCGTGTGCAGGCCTAGGCTGATGTGTGTGTTTGTGTCTTAGTTGTTGACAAAAATGTTTAAAAAGGTTAAAAAAAAAATTAAAAACGAGAAAAAGTTTAGAGAATTAAGATAAAAAGATAAAATATTTTTCTATAGCTGTACAACGTGTTTGTGTTTTAAGCTGTTATTGCAAAAGAGTCAAAAAGTTAAATTTAAAAGTTTATGCAGTAAAACAGTTGCAGTAAGTAAGCTTAGTTTATTACAGAAGAAAAAAGTATTTTTTGTGAACTTAGTGCAGCCTAAATGTGCAGTGTTTATAAAGCCTGTAGTAGTGTACAGTCATGTCCTAGACCTTCGCATTCATTCATCACTCACTGACTCACCCACAGCAATTTCCAGTCCTGCAAGCTCCATTCATGGTAAGTGCCATAGACAAGTGTACCATTTTTTAAACTTATACCATATGACTTCAGTATTTTTTTTCTTTTTTTTTTTTTTGGAGACAGAATCTCACTCTGTCACCCAGGCTGGAGTGCAGTGGTATAATCCTGGCTCACTGCAACCTCTGCCTCGTGGGTTCAAGTGATTCTCCTGCCTCAGCCTCCCGAGTAGCTGGGATTACAGGCACCCACTGTCATGCCTGGCTAATTTTTGTGTTTTTAGTAGAGACGGGGTTTCCCCATGTTGGCCAGGCTGGTCTCGAACTCCTGACCTCAGATGATCCACCTGCCTTGGTCTCCCAAAGTGTTGGGATTAGAGGCATGAGCCCCCGTGCCTGGCCTTACTGTACCTTTTCTATATTTAGATATGTTTTGACTTACGAGTACTTACCATTGTTACAGTTGACTATAGTATTCAGGACATAGCATGCCCTACAGGTTTTTAGCAGTAGGCTGTATTATATATACCAGATGTGTAGTAGGCTATGCTATCTTGGTTTGTGTAAGTTCCTTCTTTAATGAAGTGGTCTGAAAATGCGTTTCTCAGAACATGTCCCTGTTATTAAGCAATGCGTGACTGTATTTGCATATAACTTATGCACATCCTCTGCATCCTCCCGTATACTGTAAACCATCTGATTACTTGTAATACCTAATTAAATATAAATGCTATGTAAATACTTGTTATACTGGGTTGTTTTCTTGTATTATTTTTATTTTATTGCTGTTTTATATTGGTGTATTGCTTCCTTTTGTCTTTTTAAAATTATTTAAGTCTATAATTGGTTAAATCCATGGATACAGACCCCATGCACTGTATACTCTGTCTGCCCATCAATCCGTTAATAGTCTTCTTTTTTGTTTTGTTTTGCTTTTGATAGTAGTCTTTTTTATCCGATCCAATTTTGTGGTATCTTATTGGTTTTAAGTGATTCTGATTTTACTTAACATGCCCCCCAAGCACATGAGGATTGATGTTGGCAAGTTGGATATGCCAGTGAGAATCTGTCACAGGCATCCTTTAAGTGGAGTAAATAGGGTTCAGTACTGTTCCAAGTTTCATTCACTCAGGGTTTTGCAACGTATCCCCTTGGATAAAGGGATTTTACTGTATTCTGTATCCAACACTGAGCACCGAAGCCGTGTCTTCATTTCTGAAGGCTAAGCTCAGCCTCTGATTCACAAAGAGGTGAGGGGGGCTGTGCTCTGCATGGGGTTTGGTCAGAGCCAGGTCTGCGCCCTGAAGGGGAGCTTAGTCCAGCCTAGCTCCCCACTGCTGCAGCGTGTGTGTGGGCTTCTCCAGGAGGGGAGTGGGTTCTGAAGAAAGGGACCAAAAACTCACTTGTTCTTCCTGTAGGAGTTTATTGTCCCGGCATCAACTCTGATGCAGTGGGCAGCAGAGGAGCGTATTTCCACAGGGTGAGTTCTTCACCACGTGTGTGGTTGTGGCAAGGGAAGAAGGTATGTTGTTTCTAAACCCTAAACAGCATATTTTTGACATTCATGATTGACTTCTAAAGAGTCATGTCGGCCGGGCGCGGTGGCTCACGCCTATAATCCCAGCACTTTGGGAGGCCGAGGCGGGCGGATCACGAGGTCAGGAGATCGAGACCATCCTGGCTAACACAGTGAAACCCCGTCTCTACTAAAAATACAAAAAATTAGCTGGGCGTGTTGGCAGGCGCCTGTAGTCGCAGCTACTCGGGAGGCTGAGGCAGGAGAATGGCGTGAACCCGGGAGGCGGAGCTTGCAGTGAGCTGAGATCGGGCCACGGCACTCCAGCCTGGGGGGCAGAGTGAGACTCCATCTCAAAAAAAAAAAAAAGTCATGTTATGTGAAGGAGAAGCTCAGAAGAGGAAAGCAGAGGAATCAGGGATGCCACTTACTCAGGTAAAGTGATATTCTCAGTAGATTGTTCTGTTTCTTATTTCTTCCTGAAATGCCGGGTGCTGGAGTTGAGAATCTTCTGAGTCTGAAGCATCCTGCCTGACAGGTTTGCTCGCACTCACCCATGCCTTCCCTCAGTCCCTCTCATCTCGCTTAGATTCCATCTCTTGTGACCCAGTAACATGAACTTGGGAAGAGGCTGCACTGGGCATGGTCCTGGGAAGGGCTCACACCCAGACGTGGATGGAGACGGGTTGAGGGTCCTGTAGTGTCAGTGCTTTCGGGCAGCAGGGATTGTTCAGGGGCCACATCTGGATGCACTGTCAGCTCTCTGTGGAGCAGGATTAGAGAAGCTGCCCACAGAAATCACGTATTAATGTGCCCAAGTACCTGGTAAATTCTGCAATAAAAATTCAGGAAATCTTTTCTGCCTTTTTTTTTTTTTTTTGGAAACAAGAGTCTCGCTCTGTCGTCCAGGTTGGCATACAGTGGTGCAATCTTGGCTCACTGCAACCTCTACCTCCCAGGCTCAAGCTATCCTCCCACCTCAGCCTCTTGAGTAGCTGGGACCACAAATGCGTACCACCATGCCCGGCAATTTTTTGAATTTTTGGTAGAGATGGGGTTTCACCATCTCCACCCACCTCAGCCTCCCAAAGTGTTGGGATTACAGATGTGAGCCATCACGCCGGGCCTTTTCTGACTTTTAGTAATAGCCAATCTGACTAATGAGATGGTATCTCATTGTGGTTTTGATTTGCATTTCTCTAATGATCAGTGATACTGAGCTTTTTTTCCATATGCTTGTTGGCTACATATATGTCTACTTTTGAGAGGTGTCTGTTCATGTCCCTTGCCCACTTTTTTCGTTTGTTTGTTTGAGATGGAATTTCGCTGTTGTCGCCCAGGCTGGAGTGCAATGGTGTGATCTCAGCTCACTGCAATCTCTGCCTCCCGGGTTCAAGCGATTCTCCTGCCTCAGCCTACTGAGTAGCTGGGATTACAGGCCCCTGCCAGCACACTCAGCTGATTTTTGTATTTTTAGTAGAGACAGGGTTTCACCATGGTGGCCAGGCTGGTTTCGGAACTTCTGACCTCAGGTGATCCAACTGCCTCAGCCTCCCAAAGTGCTGGGATTATAGGCATGAGCCACCGCACCTGGCCCTTTGCCCGCTTTTTAAGGGGGTTGTTTTTCTCTTGTAAATTTGTTTAAGTTCCTTGTAGATGCTGGATATTAGACCTTAGTTAGATGCATAGTTTGCAAAAATTTTCTCCCATTCTGTAGGTTGTCTGCTCATTCTGTTGATAGTTTCTTTTGCTGTGCAGAAGCTCTTAAAGTTAATTGGATACCACTTGTCAATTGTTGTTTTTGTTAGATTGCTTTTGGTGTCTTTGTCATGAAATCTTTGCCCATTCCTGTGTCCAGGATGGTATTGCCTAAGTTGTCTTCCAAGGTTTTTATAGTTTTGGGTTTTACACTGAAGTTTTTAATCCATCTTGAGTTGATTTTTGTGTATGGTATAAGGAAGGGGTCCGGCTTCAATCTTCTGCATGTGGCTAGCTGGTTATCCACCGTTTATGAAGTAGGGAGTCTTTTCCCCATTGCTTGTTTTTGTCAGCTTTGTCAAAGATCAGATGGTTGTTGATGCGCTTCCTTTCTGGGCTGACTATTCTGTTCCATTGGTCTTTGTGCCTGTTTTTGTACCAGTACCATGTTGTTTTGGTTGCTGTAGCCTTGTGGTATAGTTTGAAGTTGGATAACTTCATGCTTCCAGCTTTGTTCTTTTTGCTTAGGATTGCCTTGGCTATTTAGGCTCTTTTTTGATTGCATATGAATTTTAAAATAGTTTTTTCTAGTTCTGCAAAGAATGTCATTAAGATTAGCCTTCAATCTGTAAATTCTTTGGGCAGTATGGTCATTTTAATTATATTGATTCTTCTTATCCATGAGCATGGGATGTTTTTCTGTTTGTGTCTTCTCTGATTTCTTTGAGCAGTGGTTTGTAATTCTCACTGTAGAGAATAATCTAAATTTTAATGGACAAAGCAATGGGTTAGTGCAGTAGTATAAGCCTATAATTTGAGCTTCTTGGGAGGCTGAGATGGGAGGATCTCTTGAGTTTGAGACCACCCTGGGCAACATAGTGAGACCTCACATAAATTTTAAAACATACTATATTTATATATTTGAAAATAGGTACTTGTGACTGGAGTTCAAGTTTCTATGTTTTTTTTCATGATTTACCTTTTTTTTTTTTTTTTTTTTTTTTTGAGATGGAATCTCACTCTTTTGCCTAGGCTGGAGTGCAGTGGTTTGATCTCGGCTCAGTGCAGCCTCCATCTCCTGGGTTCAAACAATTCTCTTACTTCAGCCTCCCGAGTAGCTGGGATTACAGGTGCCCGCCACCGCACCTAGCTAATTTTTGCATTTTAAGTAGAGATGGGGTTTCACCGTGTTGGCCAGGCTGGTCTCGAACTCCTGACCCTCAGGTGATCTGCCCACCTCAGCCTCCCAAAGTGTTGGGATTACAGGTGTGAGCCACTGCTCCTGGCTGGTCTACTTTTTTTTAATAGCTTAATATACAGTAATGTTTATAAACTAAACTGAGTACTATTTATACATTTTTATTGTTGCAAACATGCTGAAATACACATTAGCAAAAATAATACTGACTGCCAGGCAGTATGTGCACTGTTAGTCCCAGTTTCTTGGGAGGCTGAGGAGGGAGGATCATTTGAGATCAGGAGTTCAAGGCTGTACTGTGCTATGATTATTCACTGCATCCCAACCTGGACAACATAGCAAGAGCTGGTCTCTAATAATTTTTTTTTTAAAAGATGACAAATATCTAAAAATAGGTCATTGAGAGACAACTCCTTATTTCATCTGATGTGTAAATTGTATATGTGTATTACTTTATAAGCTAAGTGTGTATAAGCGTGCACATGTGATGTGTTTGCATGAGTGCATGGATAAGCAAGCCTATAGTTAAGGTACAACATCATTTTATAAGAATTTTTTAATTTTTATTTTTATTTTATTTTTTATTTTTTTGAAACTGAGTCTCGCTCTGTCGCCCAGGCTGGAGTGCAGTGGTGTAATCTTGGCTCACTGCAGCCTCTGCCTCCCGGGTTCAAGTGATTCTCCTGCCTCAGCCTCCCGAGTAGATGGGACTACAGGCGTGCACCGCCACACCCGGCTAATTATTATATTTTTAGTAGAGACAGGTTTCACCATGTTGGCCAGGATGGTCTTGGTCTCCTGACCCCGTGATCCGCCTGCCTCAGCCTCCCAAAGTGCTGGGATTACAGGCATGAGCCAACGCTTTTGGCCGTGCGTGTTGGCTCACACCTGTAATCCCAGCACTTTGGGAGGCCTAGGCGGGCGGATCACCTGAGGTCGGGAGTTCGAGACCAGCCTGACCAATGGAGAAAGGCCGTCTGTACTAAAAATACAAAATTAGCTGGGCGTGGTGGCACACACCTGTAATCTCAGCTACTCGGGAGGCTGAGGCAGGAGAATCCCTTGAACCTGGGAGGCAGAGGTTGTGGTGAACCGAGATCGCACCATTGCACTTGAGCCTGGGCAACAAGAGCAAAACTCCGTCTCAAAAAAAAAAAATTATATTTTTGAACAGTTGAAATTACATCTGAAATACTTTCCATGACCTTATAAGTGTTCTACACTATTGGGCAGGGTGTGGTGGCTTACGCCTGTAATCCCAGCATTTTGGGAGGCCGAGGCGGGTGGCTCGCATGAGGTCAGGAGTTCAAGACCAGCCTGGGCAACATGGTGAAACCTTGTCTCTACTGAAAATACAAAAATTAGCCAGGTATGGTGGCGCATGCCTGTAATCCTAGCTGCTCGGGAGGCTAAGGCAGGAGGAGAATTACTTGAACCCGGGAGGCAGAGGTTGCAGTGAGCCGAGATTGCACCACTGCACTCCAGCCTGGGTGACAGACTGAGACTCTGTCAATAAAAAAAAAAAAAATGTGTTCTCCACTATCACGTTAATGAGTTAATGGCAGTAAGAATAGTAATGTATTATGAGGAAGATACGTGTGTATGCATATATAATGACCTTTTATGCAGATTCAGATTTTTGTCCATGAACTTAACTTTACTCAGGTAATTGTTAGTTTACTTTTGATGCTGATCTGTTACTTAACTGTTGATTCTTTAGGTTTGATTCTAATGCCCAGACACAAAATTAACCCACAATTATCTCTATAGAAGTGTTAGGTATTATGTTTGACACACCAAGTGATACTCATTATCTACCTAAGCTAGAATACAAGTAGTTGGTGTCTTCAGCTCAGGTAGATATTGAATGAAAAATCTACACTAGTTTAAAGAATATCATAACTTTTTATGGAAAAGTATAATAAAACTCAATCACAGACATATAACTAGCTCAAAAATACCTTAATGTGGATATGTCAGAATATTCACGTCAGCACTTCAGTTGAGTCAGTCCTTACAACCCTCTTCTCATTTTGTGTGAACATAATTATTCTCTCCATACCCTGTTGGTCAAATATATCTTTTATTTTAGGGACAGTTGACATTCAGGGACGTGGCCATAGAATTCTCTCAGGAGGAGTGGAAATGCCTGGACCCTGTGCAGAAGGCTTTATACAGGGATGTGATGTTGGAGAACTACAGGAACCTGGTCTCCCTGGGTAAGGATAATGCCCCTCCAGAAGTTGGGGTCTGCCCTTAGTATCTCTGCATTTTCCCTTGTGTGCCTCTTGGGAGCCCCTGCATTGCTTGACTGAGATTGAAACCCTGTTGACTTGGGCACGGTGGCTCATGCCTGTAATCCCAGCACTTTGGGAGGCTGAGGTGGGTGGATTGCTTGAGGTCAGGAGTTCGAGACCAACCTGACCATAATGATAAAACCCCATCTGTACTAAAAATACAAAAATTAGCCAGGTGTGGCGGTGTATGCCTGTAATCTCAGCTACACGGGAGGCTGAGGCAAGATAATTGCTTGCACCCAGGAGGCGGAGGTTGCAGTGAGCCGAGATCATGCCACTGCACTCCAGCCTGGGTAACAGAGCAAGATTCTGTTTCAAAAAAAAAAAAAGAAACCCTGTTGACTCAGAAATGAAAAGCTCCCCTATGCTTTCTGGACTTGAAATGCCCCCTTTCTTCAGACATTGTGTCTCCTTCATGATACACCTTTGGGTGGTACCTGGGCTTAAGTGTGCATAAAACCTTATGACAAACTTTTCAAATATCCAGTTCCCTGTTTTCTACCCCTGTGCTTCTGATTCTGTAGTTCTTGGAAGAGAGTTCGATGTCCAGTTATCACAGGGTTCCCTAAGCATTCAGGAGACAGTCTGTGGGTGAATTTGTGAAATGTTTTTCTTGAATTCTTGATTAGTTGTTTTTTTTTTTATTTATAGTAGAATGACTTATAATCCTTTGAGTACATACCCAGTAATGGGATTGCTGGGTCAAATGGTATTTCTGGTTCTAGATCCTTGAGGAATAGCCACACTGTCTTCCACAGTGGTTGAACTAATTTATACTCCCATCAACAGTGTAAAAGTGTTCCTGTTTCTCCACATTGTCTCCAGCATCTGTTGTTTGCTGACTTTTTAATGATCACCATTCTAACTGGCGTAAAAGGATTAATTTTTAATATCATCTCTCTTGCCTAAACAGAGGGCTTGGATTTTGGAGACATCACAGCACATCTTGATTCTTTCTTTTATAAACAGGAATCTGTCTTCCTGACCTGAGTATTTTCTCCATGATGAAGCAAAGGACAGAGCCCTGGACTGTGGAGAATGAAATGAAAGTAGCAAACAATCCAGATAGGTGGGAAGGTATCAAAGATATCAACACAGGTAAGAGCTCAGATGGACAGAATGAAAGCCACACTTTTTTTTTTTTTGAGACAGTCTCTGTCCCCCACACTGGCGTGCAGTGGCCATCATAGCTCACTGCAGCCTTGAACTCCTGGGCTTCAACAGTCCACCTGCTTTGGCCTCCCAAAGTGATGTGATTATAGGCATGTGCCCCGTGCCTACCAGAGCCACACTATTAAATCGTGTTTGGGAAACTCTCTATAAGTGGCAGAATTGTGTAGAGAAATAAGAGTTTAAATCCTGTGAGTTCTTAAGAGAAATCTTTACCCCCACCTGTCACCATGTCCTGTATGTATGTATGTATGTATGTATGTATGTATGTATTTATTTGGAGATGGAGTCTCGCTCTGTCTCCAGGCTGGAGTGCAATGGCGTGATCTCAGCTCATTGCAACCTCTGCCTCGCCGGTTCAAGTGATTCCTCTGCCTCAACCTCCCGAGTAGCTGGGATTACAGATGCCTGCCACCACGCCCAGCTAATTTTTGTATTTTTAGTACAGACGAGGTTTCACCTTGTTAGCCAGGATGGTCTCAATCTCTTGACCTCATGATCCGCCCGCCTCGGCCTCCCAAAGTGCTGGGATTATGGTGTGAGTCACCACGCCCGGCCCACGCTGTCGTTTAGATGTGTAATAGTTGTATGTTTTTGCCCTGCAGTGTTACTGCAGCCCAAACAGAGGCAAAAGCAAAGGCTTTTATCCTGATGGACAATATACCCTGTCATGTGGCTTCTGTCAACTCTTTAGTCCTTGATTCTGAGGGTCACAGAGAGCGCTGTTTCAAAGGAGTGTCCCTTTCCCCTGTGGTCTCTTTCTGTATGGGATTTTATCTGATGCTCAGTTCTCTATCCTTATACATCACAGCTGAGGTCTGCATAGACCTGCCTCCTTGACCTGTTCATGATCTGCCCATTTCCTGTACTGGGAAGACCTGATGGGGAGATGGGAAAACACAGGCTGCTGTCTTTTGCATCTGGGTCCTGAAAACTGCATGGAGCTGTTTCAAGCCCTCTTTGCCTGTTCAGGTCTGTTTGAGGTGGGGAAAAGTCAGGGATTTTCCTACTCTCACATGCCACTTGGCACAGAATGCTTCATTTCTGGTCACCAAAATGTGTGGAGATTTCTCCCCAACATCAACCAGTTTTGGGGTTTCCTGCAATTCATTGGTGACACTATCTACCTGACTTAGAGTTGCATCCCACAGGCTAAGGGTTGAGTCCCCAGGCCTGTCCCCCACCTAAGCCACCAATTGCCAGTAGTGGGTTGTCACCTTTCTATCTGACCAACCAGCCACAAGTCAGGGTTTCCTCGACCCCCTTCTTCTGTTCGGTTACTTTGCTAGGGTGGCTTACAGAACTCAGTGAAACACTTCATTATGTTCGTTGGTTCATGAGGAAGGACGTTTCCAAGGATACAGATGGACAGCCAGATGAGGAGATTCACAAGGCGAGGCACCTAGGAAGATTCACTGGGTGTGCCACCCTCCAGGCCTACCGCATGTGTTCAGCATTTGAAAGCTCTCAGGAATTTTTATGGAGGCTTCATTACTTAGGCATGATTGTTATTAACTCAGTCTCCAGCCCCTGTACCCTTCCTGGAGGATGGTGGTTGGTGCTGACAATTTTATGCTTCTAACCATGGCGTGGTCTTTCTGGGCTTTCTATATCTGCAGATATAGAAACCATGGATATGAAGGCCAATAGTAAGGGACTTGAGCATCACACATTTTGGTATCTCAGGGTTTTTTAGCACAAAACTCGCAAACCATGTTTTTCCTCTGCTCTCACACCACCACAACAGTTATCAACACAGAAGAAGACTTCTCTGACCAAAGGTGTGGGGGTTTTTCCCCATACACCAAGCAGCAGACAGCAGCTGGGTGTCCTCCAACTCACTTCCAACACTGTACCTGGAGATAGGGCCAGGTCCCACAGGTTTAGGGCTCAGTCTCCAAGACTTGCCCCACTTCCACCAGTTGCAAGTCTGGGTCTCCAAACTTCTGACCAACTGGCTTCCAGTTGAGGTTTCCACAATCCCCTCTTTGGGCCCAATTAGTTTGCTGGAGCAGCTCACAGAAGTCACAGAAACACTCACGTTTGCTGGTTTATTATGAAGGATATTGCAAGGATACAGATGAAGAGACGTGTGGGACAGGTATGGGGGAAGGACTGTGGAGCTTCCAAGCCCTCCCTGGGTGTGCCACTCTCCAGGAAACCGCCATGTGTTCAGACATCCTGAAGCTCTTGGAACCCAGTCCTCTTGGGTTTTGATGGAAGCTTTGTGACATCAGCATTTCTTCCCCCAGGGTATACAGCAGGACCCTCTCTGGGGAGATCTTAGGACCCGAAATCAGAAAGGTAGGGGGAAAGTTAGAGTCCTGCCTTAGGGCAGGTGAAAGGAGAGGAGGAGAAGGTTGGAGAGGTTATTTTTCTTAAGGTCTGCAGAGGTCTAACCCAACATTATAACCAAAGACTGTAGCAAGGGCTATGGGAGTTATGAGCCAGGAACTGTGGACAAAAACCAATGTATATGTGTATCATAACACCACACAGAGGAGCCTGAAACGTGTCCTCCCTAGATACCAAGGGAGATATTCTGAATAGAAATAATGGATGGGCACCCAGTCAATAATCAATGAAAGACAGCTAATAAGCACAAGTGCGTACCACTGCATTTAAATGATATAAGACCAGAGAGTCAAGAAAGACCTGGATCCCGGAAGAGCTCAATTTAAAAAAAAAAAGAAAGAAAGAATCCAAGTGGGCTTTTCCCCCCCCTAATTATAAAGGAAAAGCCTTCGTTCTTTCAATATTGAGTATGATGTTACCTTTCGGCTTTTTATATATGGACTCTATTATGTTAAGTAAGTTCCTCGTATTCCTAGTGTTTTGAGTGTTGTTTTTTTTTTTCTTTTTCTTTTGAGGGGGTGTCTCATGCTGTCGTGACCTTGACCTCGGCTCACTGCAGCCTCCACCTCCCAGGCTCAAATGATCCTCTCACCTCAACCACATGCCAGGCTGATTTTTGTATTTTTTGTAGAGGTGGAGTTTCGCCGTGTTAGCCAGGCCGGTCTGGAATTCCTGAGCTCAAGCGATCCTCCCGCCTTGACCTTCCAAAGTGTTAGGATTACAGGCGTGAGGCACCGTGCCTGGTGAGTGTTTTTATCATAAATGATTGCTGAAGTTTTTCAAATGTTTTTCTGCATCAGCTGAGATTATTGCATGGATTTCTTTTTCTTTATTCTGTTATTGTGGGATATTACATAGACTAATGTTCCAAAGTTACATCCTTCTTGCATTCCTGAAATAAATCTTGCTTGGTCATGAGGTGTGATCCATTTTAATATGCTGCTGAATTTATTTTGCTACCATTTTGTTGAGGATTTTTGCATTAGATTAATCAGGAATATTGCTCTGCAGTTTTGTTTTGTTTTGTTTTAAGATGGAGTCTTACTCTGTGGCCCAAGCTGGAGTGCAGTGGCGTGATCTCGGCCCACTGCAGCCTCTGCCTCCTGGGCTCAAGTGCTTCTCCTCCCTCAGCCTCCACCATGCCCGGATAACTTTTATATTTTAATAGAGACAGTGTTTCACTATGTTGGCCAAGCTGGTCTTGAACTCCTGACCTCAGGTGATACGCCTGCCTCAGCCTCCCAAAGTGCTGGGATTACAGAATTACAGGTGTGAGCCACCGTGCCTGGCCTGCTCTGCAGTTTTCTTTTTTTTTTTGAGACGGAGTCTTGCCCTGTTGCCCAGGCTGGAATGCAGTGGTGTGATCTCGGCTCACTGCAACCTCCACCTCCCGGGTTCAAGTGATTCTCCTGCCCCAGCCTCCCAAGTAGCTGGGATTACAGGCGCGTGCCACTACGCCCAGCTAATTTTTGTATTTTTAGTAGAGACGGGGTTTCACTATGTTGGTCAGGCTGGTCTCGAACTCTTGACTTCGTGATCCGCCCACCTTGGCCTTCCAAAGTGCTGGGATTACAGGTGTGAGCCACCGCGCCCAGCCTGCTCTACAGTTTTCTTTAGGGCCTTTGCCTCTGCTTTCAAGGTAACAGCAGCCTCATTGAATGAGTGTAGAAGTGGTTCTCCTCCTCAACCTTACGGCAGATTTTGAGGATTGGTGTTAAATCTTTCTTCAGTATTTGATAGAATTTTACACTGAGGTCATCTGGTCCATTGCTGTTGTAGTTGGTAGGTATTTAATAACTGATTCAGTCTTCTTATTTGTTACTGATGTGTTTAGATTTTCTACTTCATTGTTAAGTCTTGGTAAATGGTGTCTATCTACAAATTTATCAATTTTTTTCTTGGTTATCATATTTTTTGTTATATAATTGTTGAGTCTCATTTAATTTCCATTTTTATTTGTATAGACTTGTTTGTAATGTCCTCTTTTCCCTTTCTAATTGTAGTTATTTCTGTCATATGCTTCATGTTTCTTTTTTCTAGTTTAGGTAAGGGTTTGTCAGTCTTATTCAAAGTGTGAACTCTTACTTTCCTGACTTTCTCTAGTGCTTCTCTGCTGTTTTCTTTGTTTTCTAACCTTTATTTTTTCTTTCTGCTATCTTAATGTTCATTTTTTTCTTTTTCTTTATTTTTTTGAGACGGAGTGCTGCTCTGTCGCCCAGGCTGGAGTACAGTGGTGCGATATCGGCTCACTGCAACTCCGCCTCCCGGGTTCAAGCAATTCTCCTGCCTCAGCCTCCCAAGTAGCTGGGACTATGGACGCACGCCACATGTCCAGCTAATTTTTTTAATTTTAGTAGAGACGGGGCTTCACCTTGTTGCCCAGGCTGTTAGCGAACTCCTGAGCTCAGGCAATCCACCCTCCTCGGCCTCCCAAAGTGCTGGGATTACAGGTGTAAGCCACCGCACCCGACCGTGTTCATTTTTTTCTTTATTGAGATATAAAGTTAGGTTGTTTATATGTTATTTTATTCTAGTTTATTTATTTATTTTTTAAGAGATAGGGTCTCACTGTGTCACTTAGGCTGGAGTGCAGCGGCATGATCATAGATCCTGGGATCCAGTGATGATCTCACTTTAGCCTCCTGAGTAGCTGGAACTACAAGCACATGACACTGTGCCTCACCAATTAAAACAATAATTTATTTTATTTTATTTATTTATTTTGTTTAGAGATAGGGGGTCTCACTTTGTTGCCTAGGCTGGTCTGCAACTCCTGGCTTTAAGAGATCCTCCGACCTCAACCTCCTAAAGTGCTGGGATTACAGGTGTGAGCCACCACACCCAGCCATTTTTTTATTTTTCATGTATGCATACATCATTACAATACCCCTTCCAGCACTATTTTTGTTGCATTTCATGAGTTTTGCTGTGTTATATTTACATTTTCCTTTATATCATGATATTTTCTAATTTTACTTTTATTTTATTTTTATTTATTTATTTACTTTTATTTATTTATTTTGAGATAGAGCCTCACTCTGTCGCCCAGGCTGGAGTGCAGTGGCACGATCTCAGCTCACTGCAACCTCTGCCTCCCGGGTTCAAGTGATTCTTCTCCTGCCTCAGCCTGCTGAGTAGTTGGGATTACAGGCGCACGCCACCACACCCAGCTAATTTTTTTTTATTTTTAGCAGAGATAGGGTTTCACCATGTTGGTCAGGCTGGTCTTGAACTCCTCACCTCATGATCTACCCGCCTCGGCCTCCCAAAGTGCTGGGATTACAGGCATGAGCCACTGCATGTGGCTTTTTTTTTTTTTTTTTTTGAAACGGATTCTCATTCTGTCACTCAGGCTAGAGTGCAATGGCACAGTCTCAGCTCACTGCAACCTCTGCCTCTGGGTTCAAGCAGTTCTCCGGCCTCAGCCTCCTGAGTAGCTGGGATTATAGGCACACACCACCATATCCGGCTAATTTTTGTATTTTTGGGTGGAGACGGGGTTTCACCATTTTGGCCAGGCTGGTCTCCTGGCCTCAAGTGATCCGCCCGCCTCACCCTCCCAAAGTGCTGGGATTACAGCCACCACACCTGGTCTATGCAGCTGCTCAAAAGAGCCTCTTTCCCTAAGAGGCTCATCCTGCTTTTTCTTAGAAGCTTTCAATTTCTGTTGTATTTCTCTACTCATAATCCCTCTCAAACTCACCTGTAATCCTCCTGAGTCCTGCAGATTCCCCATTGCTCCATTGCATCACCCTACCTTTTGGGTTTTCTCCACTGTCAGTGTGATATTATGCTGATATTTCTTCCAGTGTCTGAATCAGATGAGGCAGATTCCAGTTCCTCCGTCAGGGTCTATACATGCCAGAGGCCGGATGTGGTGGCTCATGCCTATAATCCCAGCACTTTGGGAGGCCACGGCGGGCAGATCACGAGGTCAGGAGATCGAGACTATCCTGGCTAACACAGTGAAACCTCGTCTCTACTAAAAATACAAAAAAATTAGCCGGGCATGGTGGTGGACGGCTGTAGTCCCAGCTACTTGGGAGGCTGAGGCAGGAGAAAGGCGTGAACCCAGGAGGCGGAACTTGCAGTGATCCGAGATCATGCCACTGCACTCCAGCCTGGGCGGCAAAGCCAGACTCCAACTCAAAAACAAAAACAAAAAACATGCCAGAACCATGGGTTCAAATTACACTGTTTACTTGCTTTCCTAGGGAGAAGCTGTGCAGTGAGAAGCAAAACAGGAAACAAGCCTGTTACAAATCAACTTGGATTAACCTTTCAGTTACCTCTGCCAGAACTGGAGATATTTCAAGGTGAAGGGAAGATTTATGACTGTAATCAAGTTGAAAAGTACATCAGCCATAGTTCTTCAGTTTCGCCACTTCACAGAATTTATTCTGGGGTCAAAACCCACATTTTTAATAAACATAGGAATGATTTTGTTGATTTTCCATTGCTGTCACAAGAACAGAAAGCACACATTAGGAGAAAACCGTACGAATGTATTGAGCAGGGCAGAGTCTTCAGAGTGTCTTCAAGCCTTCCTAATCATCAAGTAATCCACACTGCAGATAAACCTAACAGATGTCATGAATGTGGTAAAGCCGTGAGGGACAAGTCAGGCCTCGCAGAACATTGGAGAATTCGTACGGGAGAGAAACCTTACAAATGTAAAGAATGTGGCAAGCTCTTCAATCGAATTGCATACCTTGCACGACACGAGAAAGTGCATACTGGAGAGAGTCCTTACAAATGTAATGAGTGTGGCAAGGTCTTCAGTCGAATTACATACCTTGTACGACATCAGAAAATTCATACTAGAGAGAAACCTCATAAATGTAACAAATGTGGCAAGGTTTATAGTAGCAGTTCATACCTAGCACAACATTGGAGAATTCATACAGGAGAGAAACTTTACAAATGTAATAAATGTGGCAAAGAATTTAGTGGGCATTCAAGCCTCACCACCCATCTGTTAATCCACACTGGAGAGAAACCTTACAAATGTAAAGAATGTGACAAGGCTTTTAGGCACAAGTTCTCCCTAACAGTTCATCAGAGAAATCATAATGGAGAGAAACCTTATAAATGTCATGAATGTGGCAAAGTCTTCACTCAAGTTTCACACCTTGCACGACATCAGAAAATTCACACTGGAGAGAAACCTTACAAATGTAATGAGTGTGGTAAAGTCTTCACTCAGAATTCACACCTTGCGAATCATCAGAGAATCCATACTGGAGAGAAACCTTACAAATGCCAGGTGTGTGGTAAGGTCTTTAGGCACAGTTCATGGTTTGTACAGCATCAAAGAAGTGTTCATGAGAAAGTCCTTACAAACTGAGTTTGGCAAAGTGTATTATAAGTTCTAGCAGTAATCAACATCCGAGAGTCTATACTAGAAAGAAATCATTTAAATGTACTATATGTGGCACAGGCTGTATGGAGACCTACCAAATCACTAGACATCAAAACATTCGTCTTTGGTGAAACCACACAAATGGATTGTGTGTGCCAAGGCTAACAAGTCAAAATATGTTGAACCTAATGATATGATGTGTGTAAAGGGTGCAAGGACATGTGGAAATGGTCTGTTATATTCGGGTTATTAAAAATGTAATTGGCCGGGCGCGGTGGCTCACGCCTGTAATCCCAGCACTTTGGGAGGTTGAGGTGGGTGGATCACAAGGTCAGGAGTTCGAGACCAGCCCGGCCAGTATGGTGAAACCCCGTCTCTCCTATAAATACAAAAAAATTACCCGGGCGTGGTGGCACATGCCTGTAATCCCAGCTACTCAGGAGGCTGAGGCAGGAGAATTGCTTGAATCCGTGAGGCGGAGGTTGCAGTGAGCCGAGATCACTCCACTGCACTCCAACCTGGGTGACAGAGCGAGACTCCGTCTCAAAAAAAAAAAATTATTTGGGTTTGAAAGGCCAGGTGCAGTGGTTCATGCCTATAATCTCAGCACAATAGGAAGTCAAGACAGGAGGGTCACTTGACTCCAGGAGATCAAGATCAGTATGGGCAACGTAGCAAGGCCCATCCCTACAAAATAAAAAAAATAAATAAGCCAGGCCCTTGGCATGTGTCTGTAGTTCCAGCTACTCAAGAGGCCGAGGCAGGAGGATTGCTCAAGCCCAGGAGTTTGAGAGTTTGAGCAGTGAGCTCTGATCTTGCCATTTGTACTCCAGCTTGGGTGACAGAGCGAGACCGTGTCTCAAAAGAAGAAAAAAAGGCTAGTTTTTATGACTTCAACCTGAACTTTGGAATCTCTTCATGTGCCTTCCCTACACAGGCCTTTCACTGTGGTCTCTGGGAAAGAATCAGTAAGATGACAGGGCTGACTTCATTAGCTGAGGAGCGTTTCTATCCAATTTCCTGGAGGAATAAGGACACTGCCTTTTCGGATTAAAGATTGTCTGATTTAGAGACCATGGAGGTGGACAGAGAATAACAAAACCGTGATGGCAGTCATCATGCTTATTGCAGTTAGCACACTCTTTTCTTGACAGGCACAGTGCTGCTGTGCTCTACAAATGACCATGAAATAGAGCACGCCATGACTTTAGGACACAGGTATTTTGATGGGAAGACAGGTCATTAGGGACTGATTACATAGTAGAGACGTTGCAGGGGAAATGGTGGCCACCTTCTCCATTGAATAGCAATAGCTGCTCTTTAGCAAAGACTGATTAAAAAGTACTCTGATTTTTCAAATGGAAGAGAGAACAGTTAAATCAGAGTAGAGAGTTTAATCAAAACTGCCAATGGAACATGCTCTTGAGTAGGATTCACATTTAACTGCTGGCATAATTTGCAACTGTTTGATTTTCTCATGTTTGGAACAATAAAGTTGACATTTTCCAAAGTGTGAATGATTCATCTTCTTTCTACCAATATTGTTTTATCCCATCTCAGGGGGATACTTTATAGCAGACAATAATAAGGCACCATTAGGATTTTTTTATTATTTTTATTTTTAAAATTATACTTAAAGTTCTAGTATACATGTGCACAACATGCAGGTTTGTTACATAGGTATACATGTGTCATATTCGTTTGCTGCACCCATCAACTCGTCATTTACATTAGGTATTTCTCCTAATGTTATCCCTCTGCCAGCCCCCCACCCCCCGACAGGCCCCGGTGTGTGATGCTCCCTTCCCTGTGTCTAGGTGTTCTCATTGTTCAATTCCCACCTATGAGTGAGAACATGGGGTGTTTGGTCTTCTGTCACTGTGATAGTTTGCTGAGAATGATGGTTTCCAGCTTCATCAGTGTCCCTGCAAAGGACATGAACTCATCCTTTTTATGGCTGCATAGTATTCCTTTTTTTTTTTTTTTTTTTTGAGATGAAGTTTTGCTCTGTCACTCAGGCTGGAGTGCAATGGCATGATCTCAGCTCACTGCAACCTCTGCCTCCCGGGTTCAAGTGATTCTCCTGTCTACACTTCCCAAGTAGCTGGGATTACAGGCATGCACCACCATACCCGGCTAATTTTTTGTATTTTTAGTAGAGATGGGGTTTCACCATGTTGGCCAGGCTTGTCTCGAAGTCCTGACCTCGGGTGATCCAGCCGCCTTGGGTTCCCAAAGTGCTAAGATTACAGGCGTGAGCCACTGCGCCTGGCCAGGATTTTTAAGGTTGAAGCATCCACAACAATTTTGTGTGTGAAATGAAATGACATGCACTTTTGGGCATATACACTTGGGTAAGTATGATTTTGGGTAATAGTACTTAAGTTATTCTCTCTACTCTTTGTTTTTGTTTTTTGTTTTGTTTTGTTTTGAATGGAGTTTCGCTCTTGTTGCCCAGGCTGGAGTGCAATGGTGTGATCTCAGCTCACTGCAACCTCTGCCTTCCAGGTTCAAGTGATTCTCCTGCCTCAGCCTCCCGAGTAGCTGGGATTACAGGCATGTACCACCACGCCCAGCTAATTTTGTATTTTTAGTAGAGACAGGGTTTCTCCATATTGGTGAGGCTGGTCTCGAACTCCTGACCTCAGGTGATCTGCCCACCTCAGCCTCCCAAAGTGCTGGGATTATAGGCGTGAGCCACCACACTTGGCCTACCTCTCTACTCTGCCCTAAGATGCTTGTGTGGGTAAAGTGAAAATCACATAACAGTGCAGCTTCATCATCATATACCCTCAGTGTTCATGACTTGATAAACATGCACTGTATTATGTTTCTATGTGCCTTTTTCTTGTGTGCCAAATAAGACCCATGGCAGGCACCTTCATTTTCAGGAAGCAAAAATACAGATACAGTAATATGGAAAATAGGACAAAGTGTGGACTTCAGGATGAAAATATTGTAACAATCTTGCTATTGACCTCGTAGCGCTCAGTGACATAATTTGAAAATATTAATGTTCAGAAATGTTCTCTTGAGGATGAACACACAGAATGGGAATTTCGTTTTGCTTTGGTAGATTAACTAGAAACTTCATATTTTCACCCTTATAACTTTTTTGGTAATTTGAACTTTTGATCACTCTTCTGGAACTGCTTTGACATCCACCTGAAGTTTGGTTTGGATATTGAGGATGATGATGCCATTCACTAATGTGATCTCAAAATGTTTACTCCATAATGAGGCTTTCTGGGGACAGCAGGGTAGACTTCCCTGGTTGGTCCAGATATGACTAGGGAATCGGCATAGGTGACTGGCTTGGGGTATGATGATTGTTAAGGGATAGGGCTTGGGCAGGGGTGCCCACTTGTGGTTTGAACTTTCAGCTGGTGCCAAAGGAGTGGGCCCTGAGGATTTTTCAGTTGGCCAGACGGGCAGAATAGGAAGAGAGAGTGCAGAGGTGTAAAAGGCGTTGGTGTTCAGACATCACAAAATGCAGTCAACTCTAGTACAACGCTGAATGCTTCCTCTGGAAACTCCTGCCATCTTGGTTAGGAAAGACCCCGATTTTCTTCATGATAATATCTTACGTTCCTTTTTTAGTTACAGATACAGGTCTCATTGCACAATATGATTGTTGAAAACACTTGTGAAATATTTTTTAGTAAAATTGCCTAAGATTTTTTTTATAGTAGACAATGAAAATTATTGTGTGGGTTTATAATAAATATAATGTATTACATAATATGATTTATTAAAATATATTTATTATAAATATGATATTACTAGAGCATTTTTCCAAAAGCTATGGAAATGTCATATTCCCATTATAGCATTAAGCAATATATTCCATGGTTCATTTTCAACTCTAATAAAATTATATTTTGTGTTTATATATGTATATAAAGACACATAATTTTTTTTACTTTTTTCTTTTTCTATACATTGCATCCAGATACTATGCTTGTTTTTTTTTTTTTTTTTTTTTTGAGACAGAGTCTTGCTCTGTCACCCAGGCTGGAGTGCAGCGGCGCGATCTTGGCTCACTGCAGCCTCTGCCTCCCGGGCTCAAGTGATTGTCCTGCCTCAGCCTCCCGAATAGCTGGGATTACAGACGTGCACCATCACCACACCTGGCTAATTTTTGTATTTGTAATAGAGATGGGGTTTCATCATGTTGGCCAGGCATGGTCTTGAACTGACTTCAGGTGATCTGCCCGCCTCGGCCTCCCAAAGTGTTGGGATTACAGGCATGAGCCACCACGCCCGGCCAGATGCTATGCTTAATACATTTTTTCCTAATGTCACTCTAGTGAAAATTTTAGGCGACACAAAAATCAGACTGTTGTTTGAAGACAATGTTTTTTGACAAGAGTATGCACAAGACAATGGCAGGTATAAACGTTTTATTGTAAATATGAAAAAGGAAAAAATGCTTTCACTGTATTAGAGGACTTGAAGTAACATGAAGTGATTCCAACCCTTTATCTTTATTTATTTATTTATTTATTTATTTATTTATTTATTTGAGATGGAGTTTTACTCCCGTTGCCTAAGCTGGAGTGCAATGGCGCGATCTCAGCTCACTGCAACCTTCACCTCCCGGGAGCATGCTCCTCTATCTTTTTTTTTTTTCAGATGTTTGAGCTCTTCCAGGTTTTTTGGGATTTCTGTTGGTTTGTTTTGTTTTTTGCTTTTCTACATAATTGTTTGGATAATCTTGTCAGTATCTACAAAGTGCCTTGATAGTAAATATATTAACCCTGTGTATCAATTTGGGGTAATTTCACATTTTTTTCTGTGTTGAGTCTATCAATAAATTGATATTGTATATGTCTCTATCTGGGTGTCTTTGATTTCTTTCATCAGCATTTTGTAGTTTTAAAATCCTGAGAATGTTAAATTAACATATTTTTTGACTTTTTTTTTTTTTTTTTTTGAGACAGAGCCTTGCTCTGTTGCCCGGTCTGGAGTGCAGTGGCACGATCTTGGCTCACTACAACCTCCGCCTCCCAGGTTCAAGCGATTCTCCTGCCTCAGCTTCCCGAGTAGCTGGTATTACAGGCGTATGCCACCATGCCCGGCTAATTTTTGTGTTTTTAGTAGAGATGGGGTTTTACTGTGTTGGCCAGGCTGGTCTCGAACTCCTGACCTCAAATGATACGCCCACTTCGGCCTCCCAAAGTGCTGGGATTACAGGCCTGAGCCACCACGCCTGGCCTTCATTGACCTTTTTATTGAGCAATCATGTGGTATTGTATTTTTAATTTCAGGTTCCACATGTTAATTGCTAGTGGATAGAAATATACGAGATTTTTGTATGTTGATGTTGTGCCTTGAGACCTTGAAATTTTATTTTGGAGACTTTTGTAGATATTTTTGGAATATTCTACATAAAGCTATTTTGTTAGTTTCCTGTTGTTACCGGAGTGAATGCCTTAAAACAAGAAAAAATGTATTCTTGCCCAGGCGCGGTGGCTTACGCCTATAATCCCCCCACTTTGGGACGCTGAGGCAGGTGGATCACTTGAGTTCAGGAGTTTGAGACCGGCCTGGCCAGCATGGTGAAACCCCGTCTCTACCAAAAATACAAAAATTAACCACGCTTGGTGGCGGGCGCCTGTGATCCCAGGTACTTGGGAGGCTGAGGCAGGAGAATCGAGGTGGAGGTTACAGTGAGCTGAGATTGCACCATTGCATTCCAGCCTGGGCAACAAGAGCGAAACTCTGTCTCAAAAAAAAAAAAAAAAGAGAAAAGCACATAATGGGTCATATACAAGGGTGAGCCTTCTTTGTTGTTGTCGTTGTCTTGTTTGCTTGTTTGCTTTTTTTTCTTTTTTTTCTTAGACAGGGTCTCAATCTGTTGCCCAGGCTGGAGTGCAGTGGTGTTATCTCTCTGCTCACTGCAACCTCTGCCTCCTGGGTCCAGGCGATTCTCCTGCCTCAGCCTCCCGAGTAGCTGGGATTACAGCCACCCCCACAACACCCAGCTAGTTTTTGTATTTTTAGTAGAGATAAGGTTTCACCATGTTGGCCAGGCTGGTCTCCCAGCTCCTGACTTCACTCGCCTTGACCTCCCAAAGTGCTGGGATTACAGGCATGAGCCACCGTGCCCGGCCGACAAAAATAATTTTAAAGTAATGGCTAGTTCATCCATATCTATATGTACTCCCTATATACAGAATCTGAATTCAAATTCAATCATAGCCTTATTTTCCCAGGTCACAGAAAACAGTCTCTTCTTTGAATTAATATAAGTTTATTTTTATCAGCTCACTTCTCTAATAGAGAAAATGTCTCCTCTTACTTGTTTTCATCAGGGCTCAGTTGGTACAAGAGAAAATATCATGATAATTTTTTTAAATGTTACATAGACATGACATTTTAATTACTGCTTGTATTTTGTAGTAAGACCAAAGAATTCATAATTCTATATGCTGTTTTCCCCATGATTAGTAGGAAAGAGAAAAACATTTTTCTAAATATCCTTTTTTTTTTTTTTGGAGACAGAGTCTCACTCTGTTGCCCAGGCTGGAGTGCAGTGGCACGATCTCAGCTCACTTCAACCTCCGCCTCTGGGTTGAAGCAGTTCTCCTCCCTTAGTCTCCCAAGTAGCTGGGATTACAGTTGTGCACCACCACGCCCGGCTAATTTTTGTATTTTTAGTAGAGACAGGGTTTCCTCATTTTGGCCAGGCTGGTCTCGAACTACTAACCTCAAGTGTTCTGCCTGCCTCAGCCTCACAAAGTGCTGGGATTACAGGCGTGAGCCACCATGCCTGGCCTAAATATACGTCTAAGTTTTTGTTCCATTTAACAGGTACACAGACCCTAACAATGGAAATTGACAAGCACACTTTGCAACAATTCATAATCTCTCTCTCTCTTTTTGAAAGGAGGTCTCTTTATGTTGCCCAGTCTGGGCTGGAACTTCTGGACTCAAGCAATTCTCCTGCCTCATAGTCCTGAGTAACTGGGATCACAGGCCTGTGTCACTGTGCCCAGCTAGTGTTGTCTCATACGTGACAGGAACAGATGCCAGACAACCAAAATGAATACTTAGGGCCCCTCGATACCATTCAAAGACAGAAGTATGCACAAAGTTTATGCTGACATTATCAGTTTAAACTTTTTGATGTTCTATTTGACAATTATAACGTGTGTTTATTATGTTTTCCATTTTTCATGTTAGAATATGTGGTGACAATGTTGAAAGTGACTCTACTCCTAAATTCCTAGAAAATAGCAAAGGGTGGCTGGGTGCCATGGCCCACGCCTGTGATCTCAGCATTTTGGAAGGCTGAAGAAGGAGACTTGCTTGAGCCCAGGAGTTCAAGACCACCCTAAGCAATAGAGGGAGACCCCATCTCTACAAACAGTTTTTTGTTTTATTATTTTTTTTTAATTACCAGAGCATGCTGGCATACACCTGTGATCCTAGCTCCTCTGGAGGCTGACATAGGAGGATCACCTGCACTCGGGGAAGTCAAGGCTGCAGTGAGCCCTGCACTTCAGTCTAGCTGACAGAGCAAGACTCTGTCTCAAAAAAAAATAAATAAATAAAATAAAATAAATAAAATAGAACAAAAATAAAAATTATTTGTGCCGGTGATCCCAGTTACTCAGGAGGCTAAGGTGGAGGATCTCTTGAGAGTGGTCCAGGCTGCAGTGAACCCCGATTGCACCACTGCACTCCAGCCTGGGCAACAGAGCAAGACCCTGTGATTTAAAAAAAAAAAAAAAAGCCAGGTTCAGTGGCTCACACCTGTAATCCCAGCACTTTGGGAGGCCGAGACGGGCGAATCACGAGGTCAGAAGATCGAGACCATCCTGGTTATCACGGTGAAACCCCATCTCTACTAAAAATACAAAAAATTAGTCGGGCGTGGCAGGTGCCTGTTGTACCAGCTACTCAGGAGGCTGGGGCAGGAGAATGGCGTGAACCCGGGAGGCGAAGCTTGCGGTGAGCTGAGATCGTGCCACTGCACTCCAGCCTGGGCGACAGAGCGAGACTCCATCTCAAAAAAAAAAAAAAGAAAAAAGAAAAGAAAAGAAAATTGCAAAGGTTAAACACCTACCACAGCACCCTGCCACCTGCCCCTTCCTTCCTCTCTCACCTTTGTTTTCCTGGGAACAGCTCACTGGAGAGAACCAGCAATGAAGAATTATTCTTCCTCATAGCACTTCATTAAGTCTAATGATCCTCGCCTTGTTTACAAAAGTAAAAGCCAGATGGAGACCTCTCAAATTCCCATCCTTTGACTTACCAAGGATTACTGAATTGTTTGTCCCCACTGCCAGGTGCTCATGCACTGCCCCATACCTGGTCCTTTCTAGCCTTGCTCCCTGCTCCACATAAAAGAAAAACTCTTTTCTTTGTGGCTCTTGGTCATGTGGCAATCTTGTGGTTGGAGCATTGTTCCTATTGTAATCATCCTTTTGAATACGATCTCTCCCAACTAAAGTATGAATTTGTGTTTTGAGAGATGTAAATATTTTCATTATGCCATCTGTGTTGGAATCTCTTCATTCTTTTGTATTTGTGTGTGGCATAGGCTATAAAGTATACTCAACAGTTGAAAATAGTTCCTATGTTAGTAAAATATTTTGAATCCTCAATGATTTGCATCTGTGTTATAATGATATTACAGGGTAAGCATATGTTAAAATCTCTGACTGAGGAAATATCCATTTTTACTTATTAGAGAAAAACTATATCCATGTTGGTCCCTTGAAAATTTTATGCTAATTTTATATCCTTTTTTGTTTGTTTGTTTGTTTTTTAGACGGATAGATGGAGTCTCACACTGTCACTCAGGCTGGAGTGCAGTCACCTGATCTTGGCTTACTGCAACCTCCACCTCCTGAGTTCCAGCGATTCTCCTGCCTCAGTCTCCAGAGTAGCTGGGATTACAGGCACGCACAACCGTGCCCAGCTAATTTTTGCATGTTTAGTAGAGATGGGGCTTCACCATGTTGGCCAGGCTGGTCTCGAACTCCTGACCTCAAGTGATCAACTGACTCAACCTCCCAAAGTGCTAGGATTATATACCCTAAGTGCTAGGATTATATACCCTATACCCTTGCCTGGCCAACAGGATCATATTTCAATTAATTAACACTTCAAGATGAATGCAACCTTCCAATAATAGGGATGTGAGAGAAAAGCATACTTATTAGTATATGTTAATTCACAAATATTGCCATAAAATTATTGCCAGTAGGCATGAGGCTATTTAAATTTTGATAATTTAGTTTTACTTTTTTCTAGGTTCACATGAAAAAGAATAACTTGCCCACCAAATAATCTTAGTATTATTGCAAAATTTTTCTTTGGTGAAAATCCAGTAGTCTTCTGAAGACTCTCTACAGGCTTTGTTATTCCCACATGAGAGAACATTAAGAAAAGAAAACACCTAAAAAAAGATCACAATTGTTAAAAGTACGTTTTCTAGTTACTTTCAGAATGCATGTAAAGTGAATTTGATATTACAGTATACTTAGAAATTATTGATGTAAGCATATTACAATGTCAACTAAGTTTATGTGAAAGGGATTTGAGGTTCATTCATCTCAAATTGGAATAGAATAACATAGAATAACAAATGTAAACAAGAACTATGTAATTTACATCTATTTTTAAAAGTTAATGCTTTTTTTTTTTTTTTTTTTTGGTCTCTCGCTCTGTCACCCAGGCTGGAGTGCTGCAGTGGCACGATCTCGGCTCACTGCAACCTCCGCCTCCGGGGTTCAAGCGATTCTCCTGCCTCCACCTCGAGTTGGGATTACACGCGTGCGCCACCACGCCCGGCTAATTTTTGTATTTTTAGTAGAGACGGGGTTTCACCGTGATGGCCAGGCTGGTCTCAAACTCCTTACCTCAAATGATCCCCTCCCTTGGCCTCCCAAAGTGCTGGGATTACAGGTGTGAGCCACCTCGCCCGGTTAATGCTTTTTTAAAAGCAACAATTGGTGACCTAAATTCTCACTGGCCTTAGCCCTCCATGCCCCTGGTGCTGTCACTAGAAAACTCTCTGGAGCTGAGCACAGGGTTACCTCTGTCCCTCCCGAAAGAACAGGGAATAGAAAAGGAGAGGATTTCTATTCTGCTTTGTGGGCCGTCAGCATGAAATTGCACATTCTACCCAGGCAGGGCTTTGCAGTTCACATATTAACTTGCGTCGCTTTCACAGACAATCCCAGGGCTTTTTAATTAAATTGCTAAATTTAGTTTTTTATGTATTTATGTGAGAGACTGAGTCTCTGTCGCCCAGGCTGGAGTGCAGTGGCCGTCATAACTCAGTGTAAACTCAAACTCCTGGGCTCAAGCGACCCTCCCGCCTCAGTCTTCGGGGTAGCTGGGACTACAGGTGCCCGACCCCACGGTCGGCTTAAGATTAACTTTAATAGCAGGAATTTTCCTGGATCTAATCATTAGCCTACTTTGCTCTGTCCCGGCAAGAGTACAGTTCGGAGACAGCTGAGTTGCTCCAGCCTGCTTGACAGGTCTCGCCTGCAAAACCCGGAAAACAGAGGCGCTGGAAGCGAGGCGGAGGGAAGCGCAAGCCCCGCCCCTCCCCGCCCCACCCCGCCCCCGCCCCGGCCAGGCCCGGCCCCGCCCTGCTGGGACTCCTCCGCTGCGCGCGCAGTTTCCCACAAACCCGGAAGCGGATCGCGTGGAGTGAAGGTCACGCCGCGGCGCGTGAGTTTCCCTTTGTGTAAATTAATCTGCGCTTCCCAGCTCTCCCGCGCTTCTGTACCCGGGATCTGAGGGGCCACACAGACCTTGAAATCCTCGCACCGCTCGCTCTACCCCGACCAAATTCAGGCGTCTCCGTGAGAGTCAGGCGGTCGCTTCCCTGTGTGTTTAAATCGCTCGGCGGCGGGTCCTGTCCCCCGTCTTTTTGCCACAGGGCCATGTAGTTACCTCCTGTCGCGGAGTTTTCCTGCTTCAATCCTTCAGTGATGCTTACCTTCGCCCCGCACAGCGTCCTCCTCCGCTAGGCGGATTGCGGTCTATCAGGTCCCCCCAGCCTCGCCTTTGTTGGCCATGGAGCGCAGCGCTCCAATCTCAATCCAGGAGAAGCCGCGTCTTCTGCCCAGTCCTGGGATTCTGCGGACGCCACACCTCTCTTGATCCAGACCCTACCTTTACCCTCCTTGATACGGGGTCCCGCTACTCCCCAGACTTCCTCTTCCCAGCCACCGCTTCTCCTAACCCTGGGTGTGGGGAGGACTTATTCTCTCTTGACATCCAGTGTTCTTGCGGGCCAAATAACACCCAGCTGAAACGGTGTTCTGCATGTGGGCATCGGATCCCAATTCCTTCCATGGGGATGTGTGCAGAAAGAGAGATGGAGAGCGAGGGAGAAGAGAAACATTTTGAAGCAGAAAAGAAGATTGAGGGAGAGCCATAAGCAGATGGCAAAGTAGAGAATGGATGGCGGATTTGCAGAGGCAGCGAATGAAGCCGGGAAAGTAGCAGGGGGAGAAAAGCAACTGGAGAAGCGCAGAGAAAAGTTCCATCTCCGGAGAGATGAAGGACAGCAAGATAGTGAGAGGGGCAGCAAAGTGGGACGTTCCTCAGTTTGAGAGTGGGGGAGAGGAGGAGGGATTTGGAGCCAGGGTAGACAGAGCAGTGTAGTGCTGGGACAGCAAGAGGAGTCAGCTGGTGACAACAAGAGCAGAGGGAGAACCACAGCAGGTGGAGGCCTGGGATCTCAGGGTGCCAGAGAGTGGGGACAAGGGGGTGTAACAGGAAAGAAGGGATTTAACAGAGCGGAGGGGGAGCAGAGACAGGGGAAGAGGCAGGACCGGGCACGGTGGCTCAGGCCTGTAATCCCAGCACTTTGGGAGGCCGAGGTGGGTGGATCACCTGAGGTCAGGAGTTTGAGACCAGCGTGGTCAACATGGTGAAACCCCATCTCTACAAAAAATACAAAAATTAGCCGGGCGTCAGAGCGCACATGTAATCCCAGCTACTCAGGAGGCTGAGGCAGGAGAATTGCTTGAACCCGGGAGGCGGAGGTTGCAGTGAGCTGAGATTGTGCCATTGCACTCCAGCCTGGGCGACAAGAGCAAAACTCCGTCTCAGGAAAAAAAAAGAGGCAGAAATAGGTGGAGATGGGGACGATCAAAGATTGAGCAGAAAGTTTGGAAAAGGGGTGAAACAAATTGCCAGAATGGAGCAGAACAGGTGGAAGAGAAGGAATAGAAGGAAGAAGGGGAGAAACATCAGGAGAAGAGAGGGGCTCAAAATGAGCAGAATCTTAGGGGAAAAATAAAGAGGGGGAAAAAAAGCTAGAGAAAGAAGGTGAGAATGAGAGATACGTACAGAATGAGGGAGGGAAACACAGTACTGAGAAAAGAGGGAACCCTGGGTGCAGATGAACGGTGAGTTGATTGGATATTATGATTAAGTTGTGACATTGATTTATCTATTTATAATCTGATAATATGAAATATACTTTAAAAATACAGATGAAGATGAGATGTACAAAACTCCTGTCTGTAAGGCTGGTGCATTTTACAATTCTTGGCATCAGACTTTAGCTTCCACTCACATTCCCTATTCAGGCACAGCTCAGTGACTTGAGTCATTCAGGTGTGGGTCACCCACTTTCCTTTTCTTGCGACGGGGTAGGGTGTGGGTGAGTGTATAAGATAGCAGGAAAACCAAAGTGTATTTCCTACTCTTGCAATCAACACAATAGTGAACACTCAACACAGAATGCTTCATATCTGATGAACAAAATGTGTGGGGATTTCTTCCCACCAACAAGCAATTCGTCAGACACTGCCTGGGTGATCCGTAATTTCACTCAAGTTGACACTGTCTACGTGAAGTTAGCATCAGATCCCACAGGTTGGGGGCTCAGTTCCACAAGGCTGCCCCTACTTCATGTGCTGGTTGTAAGTTCCTGGTTGGGACCTGAACTTCCACCAAACATCTAAAAATTGAAGATTCCCTTAACCCTTTCCTCAGATTTTATTAATTTGTTAGCCTGGTTCACAGAACTCAAGGAAGCATTTTGCTTAGTTTTACCCATTTGCTATGAAGACTATTGCAAAAGATACAGATGACTAGCCTGGTGGAAGAACCCTCCTAGCAAATTAATCAAAAGAAGGGGCTTTGGGATACCCTGATTTTTTTTCTTTTGTTTCGAGACGTAGTTTCACTCTTGTTGCCCATGCTGGAGTGCAATGGCATGATCTCAGCTCACTGCAACATTCACCTCCCGACTTCAAGCATTTCTCCTGCCTCAGCCTCCCAAGTAGCTGGGATTATAAGTGTGTGCCACCACGCCTAGCTAATTTTTGTAGTTTTAGTAGAGACGAAGTTTCACCATGTTGGCCAGGGTGGAATAAATGGAGTTCAGTACTGTTGAAGTTCCAGGCATCCAATGGGGGTCTTGGGACATATCCCCCATGGATAAGGGGATTCCACTGTGTTCTGCATCTGGTGCTGAGCACCAAGGCTCTGTTTCCTCCATTTCTGAGGGATTACATGAGCCTGGGATCCATAGAGAGGAGAGGAGGGGCTGTGCTCTGCATGGGGTTTGGTCAGGGCTGGGTCTGGCCCTGAAGGGGAGCTTAGACCAGCCCAGCTCCCCACTGCTGCAGCATGCATGTGGGCATCTCTAGGAGGGGAGCAGGTTCTGAAGATGAGTAAAAAACTCACTTGTTCTTCCTGTAGGAGTTTCTTGTCCCTGCATCAACTCTGGTGCAGTGGGCAGCAGAGGACATCTTTCCACAGGGTGAGGTCTAACCTGTGTATGTGATTGTGGCACAGGAAGAGGGTGTGTTGATTCTAAGCCCTAAACAGCATATTTTTGACATTTAGGATTGACTTCTAAAGAGTCATGCTGTGTGATGAAAAAGCCCAGAAGAGAAGAAAGAGGAAAGCAAAGAAGTCAGGGATGGCTCTTCCTCAGGTGAGATGATGTTCTCGGTGGATTGTTCTGTCTCCTTTCTTTCAGAAACGCTGGGCCTTGGAGTTGGGAATCTTCTCTGAGTCTGAAGTGTCCTGCCTGACAGGTTTGCTCACGCTTACCTATGCCTTCCCTCAGTGCCGAGACCAGCTTGGTTGTGGGGACCCTAACCTAGTGGCACTAGAGGAATTAAAGACACAGACAGAAGAATAGAGTATAAAGTGGGATCAGGGGCCAACAGCCATCAGAGCTGAGAGCTGTGAACAGGGTTTGACTCACATATTTATTGACAGCAAGCAATTGATAAGCATTGTTTCTATAGATTATAGATTAACTAAAATCATTCCTTATGGGAAACAAAACATTCTTAGCAAGGATTAGAGAAACAGGCTCTGGCTAATTATCTGCAGCAAAAACGTGTTAAGGCACAGGCCATTCATGCTATTGTTTGTGGTTTGAGCAGTTTTCCACTCTGGGCAGGCCAAGTGTTCCTTGCCATGCTCCAGTAAACCAACAACTTCTAGCAGTGTGTGTCATAGCCATCACGAGCACGTTTCATTGCTGCAAAAATCCTGCTTATGGCCAGTTTCTTTAAAGCCTGTTTATGACAGGCTTAGGGCCTGTTGCCAACGTGTCCCCCTTTCTGTTTTTGCAAAGCGACAAAGGCAAAGGCTGCTTTGTCACGGTGGGCTACTTCTCACAGGATTCGTGATTTGGATCTGCAGACTACACAAAGACAAACAACACAGATTAAAAGCACAATCATCATTGAAATCATGGAGCCTCCAAATGTCTTGATCCAGTTTAATGGGTTAATAGCTGCTAATCCGTCTGCAGCTCCTTCAAGCTCTTTAGTTCCTGGCATTAGCATCAGATGTGCCTGAGAGGCTTGGAATACTTCTTCCTTCAGTTTTGTAATATCTAAAGATAAATTTCCAGTATGACCCTTTAAATGTCTCTTAACTCTTTCCTACTCATGCTCTGTTTCGTTATACAGATAAGGAGTAGTGCAAAAATCAGAAGTATTCCAATCACATTGTATCTGCATTCTATATTCTAGACTAACCACTTGATCTCCTAGCCTCATTACAGTTTATCGGAGATCATTGATTTGATTAGCTAGTTTTCGGTCTGTGTTAGTTTGGGAATTGCACCGCAAAGTAGAATTTTTCTGCCAATTATTTACATAGTTTGCTCTTTGTACTGTGGAATGCAAAGTAACTCCAGCTACCATGGCAGTAGCTGTGACAGCAATCAATCTCATAATGATTAAAATTAAAGTGGCAATGAAATGCCAAGAGTACCTCAAATTCTTTTGAAGAATTTCAATAATGTATGCACAGAAGGAGAGGCTTCCCAAGGATAGGAAAGCTTTACAGGTATCCGTACTCCTCGGGCTCTTACCACTAAAATAGAATGATCAGTATTATACAAGGAAGAATTCACACAAGAAAACCATGTACATTCTTGACAAGTCACATGATGATTAGGGAGATCAAGTTTTAAATCACTTACTACAAACAAGAAAGGAGGCCTTATTGTCAGTCTCGACATGGCTGCAACTGGGGGGTCCTTGGGTTCCTCCCAAAATCTCCTCCTTAGCATCTGGCTCATGATAAGGTTTCAGGTGTCTTAATGGTATCCAAATCGGCTGCTGGTTTTGGCCTGGAGATACATAAGCATAACTTCTACCCCAAGTTGTTATTTTACCGATTTCCCAACTTTTTGTTATCGGATCTCTCCACCAAACCAGTTGTTCCGCTTCTGTCTTTGCAGCTGATTTCCGTAGATGCTGTTCAGCTGCTGATAGCATCTAGCCTTTAGGCAAGCGCAAAAAATTTTAAGTCAATAGTGCTAGATTCAATTGCATAATTGGAGTTCCATAATCACTGTTCCCCCCTTTGTGTTTTTGTAATTGCTGTTTTAGGGAGAGATTCATTCTTTCCACAATGGCTTGTCCTTGTGAATTATATGGGATGCCAGTAATGTGTTTAATACTCTATATAGAGGAAAATGTAGCTAGAGCTTGGCTAGTACAGCCTGTGGTGTTATCTGTTTTAATAGAAGCTGGAATGCCCATCACTGCGAAGCATTGCAGAAAATGCCATTTAACACAGGCAGAAGATTCCCTTGTTTGACAGGTAGCCTAAACAAAGTGAGAAAAGGTATCTACACATACATGCACATAAGCCAGTTTACCAAAAGAAGGAACATAAATGACATCTATTTGCCAAAGAGAATTAGGTTCCAATCCTTGAGGATTAACTCCTCCTGTAAAAGATGAGGAATGCACCATTTGGCAAGTTGGGCATTGCTGGATAATAGCTTTAGCTTCTTTCCAGGTAATGCTGTATCTACGTTTTAGACCAGAGGCATTAACATGGGTTAAATTGTGAAAGTGTCCAGCATTAGATATTGCAGTAGCAACTAGGCGGTCAGCCATTTGATTCCCTGCAGTTAAAGGTCCTGGAAAGGGTGTATGAGCTCTAATATGAGTAATGTAAAAGGGTGCATTCTATTCCTAACTGTGGTTTGTAATTGGGTAAATAAAGTCATTAGCTGTTCATCTGTGTGAAATCATAACTGAGCATTTTTAATTGTGTGGAATGGACTACATATGAAGAATTAGAAATGACAGGCATCTTAAAAGCAGTCAGTACCTTAATTACAGCTACAAGCTCCGATTTTTGAGCTGAAGTATAGGGCATCTGGAAAACTTCAGTTTTTGATCCAGAATAAGAAGCTTTACTATTGCTAGACTCATCTGTAAAAACATTTTCAGCACTTTTAATTGGTTTAAATTTAGTTATTCTAGGGAGAATCTAATTAGTTAATTTTAAAAATTGAAATAATTTTGTTTTTGGAAAGTGATTATTAAGAACACCCACGAAATCAGCTAACTGGGTTTGCTAAGTAAGATTATTTATAAAGGATTGTTATATTTGTGCCTTTGTAAGAGGGGCAATAATTTTTTTCAGGGTCATATCCATGCAATTTAACAATTCAAATTCTCCCATTCCCTATCAGAGTAGCAATTTGATCCAAATAATGAGTTAGAATCCATGAATTCATATGTGGAAGAAAAAGCCATTCTACCAAGTCTGCTTTTGGACAGTAACACCAGTAGGTGAATGCTGAGTTGGAAAAATCACTAAGTCTAAAGTCTTTTCTGGATCTATTCTATTTATTTGAGGTTTTATGTACTTGTTTTTCAATGAGTTGTAACTCTGCCTCAGCCTCCTTTGTTAATTGCTGAGGGCTAGTGAGACTAGGATCTCCTTTAAGGATAGAAAATAGATTACTCATGGCATAGGTAGGAATGCCTAGAGCAGGTCGTATCCAATTAATGTCCCTTAGTAATTTTTGAAAGTCATTCAGTGTTTTTCAATTGATCCTTATGGTTACTTTCTGTGGCACTATTGTAGTGTCATTTACTAAGGTCCCTAAGTAGGAGTAAGGAGTAGTAGTCTGAATTTTGTCAGGAGCTATAATTAAACTGGCATGAGAAATCCAATTTTTTAAGGGATCATAACATTGGAGTAATATTTCCTGAGTGGGGGCAGCACAAAGAATATCGTCCATATAATGAATAATGTAACACTGTGAAAATTTTTTATGAGTAGGTTCAATTGCTTGTCCTACATAAGTCTGACAAATTGTTGGACAGTTTAACATGCCTTGTGGCAACACTTTCCAATGAAAACGCTTAGCAGGCTGCAGGTTGTTTACCGCAGGAATTGTAAATGCAAACCATTCACAGTCTTGCTCAGCTGAGGGGATAGTAAAGAAAGTCTTTTAAATCTATGACTATTAAAGGCCAATTTTTTGGAATCAGCAGGAAAAGGCAATCCTGGCTGCAGTGCCCCCATAGGTTGTATAACTGAATTAATGGCTCTAAGATCTGTCAACATGCTCCATTTATGTGATTTTTTCTTAATAACAAAGACTGGAGAATTCCAGGGGGAAAATGTTGGAGCTATGTGTCCTTTTTCTAATTGTTCAGTAACTAAGTCCTCTAAAGCCTCCAGTTTCTCTTTACTTAGTAGCCATTGCTTTATCCAAGTTGGTTTATTTGTTAACCATTTTAAAGGTATAGGTTCTGGAGGCTTAACAATGGCTGCCATGAAAAATAATATCCTAAGCCCTGGCGAGAATTTTGTCCTTTTGCTTGAAGTGGTTTCTTTAACCCTTTTAAATTTTTTTCTAATCCCATGACAGGCACATACCCCATCTCTTGCATCATATGCTGACTTTGAGGGCTATATAATTGTTCTGGAATTAACACTTGTGCTCCCCATTGCTGTAATAAATCTCTTCCCCATAAATTTATAGGTACAGAAGTTACAATTGGTTGGCTGGGTGCGGTGGCTTAAGCCTGTAATCCCAGCACTTTGGGAGGCCAAGGCAGGTGGATCATGAGGTCAGGAGTTCAAGACCATCCTGGCCAACATGATGAAACCCTGTCTCTACTAAAAATACAAAAAAATTAGCCGGGCATGGTGGTGGCTGCCTGTAGTCCCAGCTACTCAGGAGGCTGAGGCAGGAGAATGGCATGAACCTGGGAGGCGGAGCTTGCAGTGAGCCGAGATCACGCCACTGCCCTCCAGCCTAGGGGACAGAGCCAGACTCTGTCTCAAAACAAACAAAAAAACCCACGAAAAGCAGAAGTTACAATTGGTTGAATAGTCCCAGATTGTTCATTGGGTCCTTCACAATGCAATATATAACTGCTTTGATATACTTTAGGGGCTATACCAACTCCAACTATGTTAAATTGAGTGGGTTGAATTGGCCACATGGACGGCCAGTGCTGTAGAGAAATGATTGAAATGTCTGCTCCTGTATCTACCAGTCCTTTAAATTTTTTTCCTTGAATAGTTATTTCACAGGTAGGACGTTTATTAGTAATTTGATTCACCCAATAAGCTGCTTTGCCTTGTTTATTTGTGCTTCCAAATCCTCTTGTTCATTTAGTTTCACTTTTCCCCATTTCCACTTATGGCACAATCAGGAGCTGTGCTATGGGCTCTCCTGGCTCTGCTTTCCAGGGAACAGAAGTAGATATAACAATTTGAATTTCCCCATTGTAATCAGAATAAATGACTCCTGCATGTACTTGGACTCCTTTTAAATTTAAACTAGACCTACCTAGAAGTAATCCTACTGTCCCCACTGGTAAGGGTCCACAGACTCCTGTTGGCACTTTTTGCGGGGGTTCCCCAGGCAGAAAGCTCACAGGTTTTGTGCAGCATAAATCTACTGCAACACTACCGGCTGTGGCAGGGGACAGGTATTGTATGGGGGTGAGGGAGTGGCCTGAGCTGGAAATGCCTCAGTTTGGAATGAGGCCCGGGATGGGTCCCTCATGGCATTTCCTGAAATCAGGTTCCCATCCTTATCAAACTTAGAGTGACACTGATTAGCCCAATGTTTTCCTTTTTTACATTTTGGACATATTTCAGGCTCAGCAGATTTCTTTTTTCCCCCAACTGGCAGCCTGACTTGCTGGTTTTTTCTACATTCTTTTTCAGTATGACCATGCTTCCCCCAGTTAAAACAAGCTCCAGGAAATGGAGTATTTCCTTTACCCACTTTCAGTCCTGCCATTGCCTGGGCTAACAGAGTAGTCTTATGCAGATTGCCTCCAATACCATCACAAGCTTTAATATAGTCAACCAAATGTGCTTTTCCCCTAATAGGTCGCAGAGTGGCTTGGCACTCAGGATTGGCGTTGTCGAAAGCTAATAACCGCAACACTATGTCCTGAGCAGCTGAATCTGCAATCACCTTTTTAAGAGACTCCTGTAATCTAGCTATAAAATCTGCATACAGTTCTTTCAGTCCCTGCTTGACAGCACTTGAAGGGTATTGTTCCCTGCCTGAAGTGATTTTTTCCCAAGCTCTAATACACACTCCTCTAAGCTGCTCTATGGCATCATCCCGCATAACCACTTGTGCATCTAAACCACCCCAGCCACCGACTCCCAAAAGTTGGTCTGCAGTTATATTAATTTGAGGTTGGGCCTGGGCATTGTGAGCAGCCTGGATGGAAGCTTCATCTGCCCACCAAGTTTTAAGTTGTAAGAACTGAGCAGGAGTTAGACAAGCTCGAGTAAGTGCATCGTAGTCAGTAGGAATCATTTGACTGGAGACAGCAACATTCTTTAACAGTCCCATTACAAAAGGAGAACTTGGTCCATATTGATTAATAGCTTGTTTAAATTCTTTAAGTATTTTAAAAGGAAAAGGCTCAAATGTAGCCATCATATTCCCCTGTTAATCAGGTGGGTGCATTCTAACAGGGAACTGCCAAGCATCCATATCAGACTCTCATCTAGCTTGCTGGATTCCTGCCTGAATAGAACCGAGAGCAGTTGCTTGAGGCACTGCTCAAACAGTCACTAGGGCAACTACTTTTTGCCCAGTGTCCTCTGGAAAAGAAAGATCTGGAGGGTCAGGCCACTCTTTTTCTTCAAAATGATGAGGGGGTGTAGACGGGTAGGGACAAACCTCTCCCTCCTTTGCTGCTTTAGCTGGCAAGGAAATCTTCTCTGTCACTTCTGTACTTCATTACACTCCCCTTCTTCTTCTGATTCCTCCTCCTTATCATCTGTGTGGAAAGGCTCCAAGGTGGAATGAACCAGAGCCCACACTGACCAGACAGTTTAGGAATGTCCTCAGCGCCATCCTTATATGCCTTCTTCAGTGTGCTGCCTAGCTTTTCCCAGACCTCTACATTCATAGTTTCTCAGTCTGGATACCAGGGGCAGTATTTCTCTACCACACTAAAAACCTGCATGAGTCAGCTAGTGCTAACTTTTATTCTTCCTTTTCTGAGGAGCTGCTGAAGCAGACTCAAATAAGCCTCATGTCTGCTTGACCCTTGTCCCGTTGTTACCCTGATGCTTCCGAGCTCCCGTTCTTACCGCAGGGATTGCTTAAGAGTACTTGGGTGTTCTCCAGCGTAGTTCCACGTTCTCCAGCCGTCACTCTGGTGACCCTTCGACCCAGGTTTGAGTCCCACGTTGGGCGCCACTTGCTGAGACCAGCTCGGTCATGGGGACCCTAACCTAGTGGCGCTAGAGGGATTAAACACACAGACACAAGAATAGAGTGTAAAGTGTGATCAGGGGGCCAACAGCCTTCAGAGCTGAGAGCTGTGAACAGAGTTTGACCCACATTTTATTGACAGCAAGCCAGTGACAAGCATTGTTTCTATAGATTATAGATTAACTAAAAGCATTCCTTACAGGAAACAAAACATTCTTAGCAAGGATTAGAGAAACAGGCTCTGGCTAATTATCTGCAGCAAAAACGTGTTGTTAAGGCACAGGCCACTCATGCTATTGTTTGTGGTTTGAGCAGTTTTCTACTCCGGGCAGGCCAGGTGTTCCTTGCCCTGCTCCAGTAAACCAACAACTTCTAGCAGTGTGCGTCATAGCCATCATGAGCACATTTCATTGCTGCAGAAATCCTATTTATGGCCAGTTTCTTTAAAGCCTGTTTATGACAGGCGTAGGGCCTGTTGCCAGCACCGCAGTCCCTCTAATCTCACTTAGATTCCATCTCCCGTTACCCAGTGACGTGAACTGGGGATTAGGCTTCACTGGGCATGGTTCTGGGAAGGGCTCACTCCCTAGCATGGATGGAGATGGGGTGTGGGCCCCGTGACATTAGAGCTGTTGGGCAGTAGGGATTGTTCAGGGGCCACATCTGAGTGCACCATCACCTCTCTGTAGACCAGAAACTGCATGTGGAAGTCACGTATTATTGTGCACGAGCACCTAGTAAATTCTAGGAAAGGAGTGAAGGAAGGAGAACCTTTTCTGCTTGATTTTTTTTTTCTTTTTTTTTTGAGACCGAGTCTTGCTCTGTCATCCAGGCCAGAGTGCAGTGGTGCAATCTCGGCTCACTACAACTTCCGTCTCTCTGGTTCAAGCAATTCTTGTGCCTCAGTGTCCTGAGTAGCTGGGATGTCAGGTGCCCACCACCACGCCC
Source organism: Pongo pygmaeus (assembly GCF_028885625.2). Classification (NCBI taxonomy): domain Eukaryota; kingdom Metazoa; phylum Chordata; class Mammalia; order Primates; family Hominidae; genus Pongo; species Pongo pygmaeus. Next base: position 58,479,447 of record NC_072393.2, read on the forward strand.
AGCTAATTTTTGTATTTTTAGTAGAGATGGAGTTTCAACATGTTGGCTAGGCTGGTCCTGAACTCCCAAGCTCAGGTGATCCACCTGCCTCAGCTTCCCAAAGTGCTGGGATTATAGGCGTGAGCCACTGTGCCCAACCTTGCCTGATTTTTACTACAGTTGAAGCTAAACGCCTTTCCCAGTTTTTTACGTCTAGCTTGGTTCAGGGAGGACGTTCTCTCATCATTCTCAGCGCAGGCTTCTCACAGAGACTGATTTTCCTTTGGGGAGTCTCCTGCACCAGCTGTGTTAAGCAAAAAATGTGACAATTTTGCTCAGAGATTGGAGCAGATTTTTTTTTTTTGTCAGGCGGAAATCATATTCTTGTCCACCAATTATTATTATCATTTTTTTCAACATCAAATTATGTATAAATTTATCTTATAGAAAAACTCGAGATGTACAGGTTAGGCCATCAAATACAAAACATTCCCTGTCCTAAATGTCTACGTGACATGTAAATAGTTGTTATGGGAGGGAGCCTTCCACCCTCTCTCAGTCTCACTGGGGACCCACTGCTGTCAGCTCTGTCAGGAGTGAGAGCAAGTTCTGTAGAATTATATGTATACAGCATTGTGGTGTTTTAAGTAAAATTCTCAGTGATTGTTTTATGATACTTCATTCTGTAAGTTGTGAAAATTTGCTCCTTTACACCTTCATGTGAACGTTCTCTGAATTAACAATCAGTCACCTCTCTGTTTTTAGTGTCTGGCTTGGTTCAGGGAGGATGTGCTCTCGTCAGCCCAGCTGGAGACTCTGGAGGTCCCTCACCTTGTCTGGGATGTGTCCTCTCTGGGCTTTGCTTGTTACCTCCTCACTGAAGGGGGTGACCAGGTTCTGCTGAGGAATGCCCCTTTCTGTACCTGCTCTTCAGCCTGTGTGGGGCAATAGGAAGCTGGGGTCTGCACCATCACGTAGTGTCTGCCTGCGTTACTGCTGGCTCTGGTTTATGCTGGTGCCTTTGTTTTCAGTGGCTTCCTGACCTGGGGCCCTGTTACTTCAATACTTATGTTCAGACAAGACAGAAACTTGTCCCTTAGGCGGTTCCCTGAAAAGTCAGAAGGTTGGATAGACATTCCCATTGTTTTCCTCTCTCAGGAGATATCTGGAGTTTGTGGTATCCTCTGGATGATGGCATGTCATGCCTGGGCAGGGGTTCTGGTGAGTGTGTGTCACATATTTTCACACTCAGCTCCCAGTAGGTTGACTTGGTACTGGTGCATCTCTGGGTGCAGCCTCCTGAGTGGCTTCTGGATTTCTCACAAAAGTCAATTGGCCCATGTATTCTTGTTTAAGTTGTGTCTACATGGATTCAAAATGGTCCAAGGCTTCCTATTCCTCTGTCTTGCTGACATTACTCTTTTAGTAGAGTTGCAGATTTCTTACACAGGTCTGGAATGTCTTCTAGTTAGGGGCCATGTATATTTCCTAAGGGAGATGTCAGATGTTTCTTTACTGTATGTGTCATTTTATAAATAGTGCCACTAAAGAAGGAAACTTTTTTCAATATATTCTGTTTTCTTTTTTTAAAATTTATTTTCTTCTTTTAATTCTTTTTTCTTTCTTTCTTTTTGAGACAGAGTCTTGTTCTGTCACCCAGGCTGAAGTGCTGTGGCAGGATCTCAGCTCACTGCAACTTCTGTCTTCTGGGTTCAAGCAATTCTCATGCCTCAGCCTCACAAGTAGCTGAGATTACAGGCGCCCACCACCACGCCCAGCTAATTTTTTGTATTTTTAGTAGAGATGGGGTTTCACCATGTTGGCCAGGCTGGTCTCGAACTCCTGACCTCAAGTGATCCACCTGCATCGGCCTCCCAAAATGCTGGCATTACAGGCCTGATCCCAGCACTGCACCAGGCTAATATATTCTTATTAGTTAATTATGCTAAAATGACATTCTTTGTCTTGGTTAAAATAATTTTGTTAATTATATATATTTTTAAATCCAGCTTTTTCCTGCCCCCAACCCCCACTAATTTTTTTTTTTTTTAACCTCTCTTTCTGGTCCCTGCACAGGCATCCTGTGCAGTGGTGATTGGCTGCAGCACAGACCAGCCCCCTTTTCCCTGCCTTAAAGTCGAGGAAATGTCTGCCATGTTTACTGCTGATTATCATGTTTCATGAGATGTTCTAGCTTAATGATATGGTTGTTTTTGTTTTCAAATTTTATTTTTGGCCTTGTTTTTAATTATCTAGTAATTTCTTAAGATGTATACTGCTATTTTCTTTGACTTATTTTGTTGAATTATTATATCATATTAATAAATTTTCTATCATGTATTAATGTTTTATTAATGGAATATATTGATAAATCCCATTGGGCTTTTGTAAATACCAAATACATAAATTTTATGGACATAATTATTATATTTATGTAAGTCAGGGTCGATCACATGTGTGTAGAATCCCAGCTTCTTGGGAAGCTGAGGCAGGAGGATCCCTTGAATGCAGGAGTTTGAGACCACCCTAGGCAACATACTGAAACCCCATCTCAATTTTTAAAAATATTATATATAATCATATTTTTATATAAATAGAGATGGGATCTTTCTGTGTTTCCCAGGCTGTTCTTAAACCCCTGTCCTCAAGCAGGCCTCCAAAAGGCCACCTTGGCCTCCAAAAGTGCTGGGATTACAGGCAGAGCCACCACACCCAGCCTACATTTATATTTTTGAATCTGGGTATTTAATAGAGATTGGAATTCAACTTTCTGTGTTTTTTCATGGTCTATCATTTTTTAATGGCTTAATATACAGCAATGTTTATAAACTCAATTGAGTACAATTTATACATTTTTGTTGCAAACATGCTGAAATGTACATAGCAAAAATAACAATGACAGGTGGGTGCCATGGTACAAACCTTTGGTTCCAGATACGTGGGAGGTTGAGGGAGAAACATTTGAGCCCCAGGAGTTCAAGGCTGTAGTACACTGTGAATAAGCCACCTCCATGCAACCTGGACAACATAGTGAGACCCTGTCTCTAAAAATTAAAAAAAAAGTGATGACAAATATCATCTAAAACATAGGTTGTTGACAGACAACTCCTATTTCAGTTGATGTGTGTAAGTGTACATGTGTGCTAGTGTATATGGGTCTAAGTGTACATATAAATAAGTGTGTACATGTGATGTGTGTTCATGACTGCACAGATGAGCAAGCCTATGGTTTTATTAAAGACACATCATCATTTTTATGTATTTTTTTTAACAGTTGAAATTACGTCTGAAATATTTTCCATGACCTCGGAAATTGTCCTACACCATCATGTTAATGAGTTGATGGCTGTGAATAGTAACATATTATGGGATACGTGTGTACTCATATATAATGATCTTTTTTTGTTTTGTTTTGTTTTTTTTGACAGAGTCTGTCTTTGTCACCAGGCTGGAGTGCAGTGGTGCGATCTTGGCTCACTGCAATCTCTGCCTCTCAGGTTCAAGTGATTCTCCTGCCTCAGCCTCCTGAGTAGCTGGGATTAAAGGCGCGTGCCACCACGCCCAGCTAATTTTTGTATTTTTTAGTAGAGACGGGGTTTCACCACATTGGTCAGGCTGGTCTTGATCCCCTGACCTCGTGATCTGCCCGCCTTGACCTCCCAAAGTGCCGGGATTACAGGCATGAGCCACCATGCCTGGCCATAATGACCTTTTATGAACGTCCATGATTTTATCCCTAAACTTGTTTTAACTTTTTTCTTAGGTAATTGTCAATTTAATTTTGATGCTGATCTGTTCATTGTTTGATTCTTTTGGTTTGGTTCTAATGCCCGGACACCTGGGATCTGGTGCTTCCTCTGCTGTTTTTAGTCCTTACACCTGGGGCAAGTTTCTTAGAGTATCTGTGACACGTTTGTCTTCTCAGTAAGACAGGGACAGGTCTTTCTTTCATGGGCTTTTGTTGTTATAGCAGTTAGTACATGTAAAGCATTTAGAATAGTGCCTGTCACATGGGAAGTGTTCAAAAGCTTCAGTCATTGCTATTGTTATCATCAGAGTTTTATAATTCTTTTTTTTTTTTTTTGAGACAGAGTCTCACTCTGTAGCCCAGGCTGTAGTGTAGTGGTGTGATGTTGGCTCATCACAACTTCTGCCTCCTCGGTTCAAGCAATTCTCTTGCCTCAGCCTCCTGAGTAACTGGGATTACAGGCACCCACCAGTACGCTCGGCTGATTTTTGTATTTTTAGTAGAGATGGGCTTTCACCATGTTGGCCAGGATGGTCTTGAACTGACCTCAAGTGATCCGCCCACCTCGGCCTCCCAAAATGCTGAGATTACAGGCGTTAGCCACCGTGCCCAGCCTATAATTCTTTTTTTTTTTTTTTTGTGAGACGAAGTCTCACTCTTGTCCCCCAGGATGGACTACAGTGGTGCAATCTCGGCTCGCTGCAACCTCTGCCTCCCGGGTTCAAGCGATTCTTCTGCCTCAGCCTCCCGAGTAGCTGGGATAACAGGTGCATACCACCACACCCGGCTAATTTTTGTATTTTAATTAGAGATGGGGTTTCACCATGTTGGCCAGACTGGTCTCTAACTCCTGACCTCAGGTCATCTGCCCACCTCAGCCTCCCAAAGTCCTGTGATTACAGGCGTGAGCCACCATGCCTGGCCTATATATATATATATATATATATTTTTTTTGAAGCCACTGTGGATATTGTCATCTCTGAAGACACCACTTGTCTTGTAGTGGTGGTGATATTGGTGGTAGGTATTCAGATCAGATAGATACTGAATGTCACTTGGAGTGTCAAAAATAATATCTAATGCTTCTATAGAGATAACCATGGGTTAATTTTTTATTTGTATTTCTTATATGTCCACTAAATGAGAAATCTGTATTGATTTTTAAAATATAACTTCTTTTGGAAAAGAATAATAAAACACAATTCACAGGCCAGGGTGGTGGCTCATGCCTGTAATCCCATCACTTAGGGAGGCTGAGATGTGTGGACCACTTGAGATCAAGAGTTCAAGACCAGCCTGGCCAACGTGGCAAAATTCTGACTCTACTGAAAATAACAAAAATTAGCCGGATGTGGTGGTGTGCACCTGTAATCCCAACTACTTGGGAGGCTGAGGCACAAGAATTGATTGAACCCAGGAGGTGGAGGTTGCAGTGAGCCAAGATCGCACCACTGCACTCCAGCCTGGGCGACAGAGTAAGACTCTGTCTCAAAAAAAAAGGAAAAAAAAAGAAGCACATTTACAGACAATAACTACATCACAAATACCTTAATGTGGATTTGTCAGAACATTCTCTTCAATCGAGTTAATCTTTACAACTCCCTTTTCATTTTGAGTGAAGATAAGTACCCTTTACATATCCTGTTGGTGAAATGTGGTTTTCATTTTAGGGACACTTGACATTCAGGGATGTTGCCATAGAATTCTCTCAGGCGGAGTGGAAATGCCTGGACCCTTCACAGAGGGCTTTATACAAAGATGTGATGTTGGAGAACTACAGGAACCTGGTCTCCCTGGGTGAGGATCATGCCCTTGCAGAAGCCGGGATCTGCCCTTCATTATTTCAGCATTTTCCCTTGTGTGCCTCCTGGGAGCCCCTGCATTGTTTGACTGACATTAAGTAGGAGAATCACTTGAACCTGGGAGGCAGAGGTTTTGGTGAGCCGAGATCACGTCATTGCCAGCTTGCCAACAGAGCAAAACTCACTCCGAAAAAAAAAAAAAACAACAACAACCAAAAAAACCCTTATTGACTCGGGCTGGGACCAGTGGCTTACACCTGTAATCCCAGCACTTTGGGAGGCCAAGGCAGGAGGATCACCTGAGGTCAGGAGTTTGAGACCAGCCTGGCCAACAATGGTGAAACCCCATCTCTACTAAAAATACAAGAATTAGCTGGGCATGGTGGTAGGAGCCTGTAATCCCAGCTACTTGGGAGGCCGAGTCAGGAGAATCTCTTGAACCCAGGAGGTAGAGGTTGCAGTGAGCCAAGATTGCACCATTGTACTCCAGCCTGGGCAACAAGAGTGAAACTCCGTCTCATAAAAAAAAAAAAATCTAAAAACCTTGTTGACTCAGAAATGAAAAGCTCCATAGTGTTTTCTGGAGTTGAAATGTCCTTTTTCTTCAGATGTTCTGTCCCCTTCATTATACATCATTGGGTGGTACCAGGGCTGAAGTATGCATAAAACCTTTTTTGTTTGTTTTTGAGATTGAGTCTTGCTCTGTTGCCCAGGCTGGAGGGCACATGATCTTGACTCACTGCAGCCTCCGCCTCCCAGGCTTAAGCAATTTGCCTTAGCCTCCCTAGTAACTGGGATTACAGGCGCCTGCCACCACATCAGGCTAATTTTTGTAGTTTTAATTTGTACAGTGTTGGCCAGGCTGGTCTCAAACTCCTGGGCTCAAGCAATCCACCTGCCTCGGCCTCCTGAAGTGCTGGGATTACAGGCATGAGCCCCCACACCCAGCTGCATAAAACCTTATGGCAAACTTTTCAGATACCCACTTACCTGTTTTCTACTCCTGTGCTTTGTGTTATGTTTTTTTTTTTTTTTTCGAGATGGGGTATTTCACTCTTGGAGGCTGGAGTGCAATGGCATGATCTCGGCTCACTGCAACCTCCACTTCCTGGGTTCAAGCGATTCTCCTGCCTTAGCTGCTCGAGTAGCTGGGATTAGAGGCATGCGCCACCACGCTCAGCTAATTTTTTTTTTTTTTTTTTTTTTTTTTGTATTTTTACTAGAGATGGAGTTTCTCCATGTTGGTCAGGCTGGTCTCGAACTCCCGACTTCAGGTGATCCACCTGCCTCGGACTCCCAAAGTGCTGGGATTACAAGTGTGAGCCACCGCGCCCGGCCTCTACTCCTGTGCTTTATACTCAGTAGTTCTTGTAAAGGGGCTTGATGTCTGTATGTTATAATATTCCCTAAGCATTCAGAAGGAGGCAGTCTATGGATGAATTTGTGAAATATTATTCTTGATTCATTTGTGATATCCTGTCTCCTTCCTACACATAGGGCTTGGATTTTGGAGATGCCACAGCACATTTTGATTCTTTTTTTACAAACAGGAATCTCTCTTCCTGACCTGAATATTAACTCCATGTTGGAGCAAAGGAGGGAGCCCTGGTCTGGTGAGAGTGAAGTGAAAATAGCAAAAAATTCAGACGAGAGGGAGCGCATCCAAGGTGTGAACACAGGTAAGAGCTCAGATGGGCATGGTGGAAGCCATGCTGTTGTTTGGGCTTTTTTTTTGTTTTGTTTTGTCTAGTTTTGGTTTTTAATGTTTGTATTTTTGTGTTTGTTTTGTTTTTGAGATGGAGTCTCTGTCATGAAACAGAGCCTGAGAGACAGAGCGAGACTCGGTTTCAAATAAATAAATAAATAATTTTCTTGTTTATTTGACTGGAGATCTTTCTTTCTCCCTCTCTCTTTCTTTCTTTCTTCCTTTCATTTATTTATTTGAGATGGAATTTTGCTCTGTTGCCCAGGCTGTAGTGCAGTGGCGTTATCTCAGTTCACTGCAACCTCCGCCTCCCGGGTTCAAGGGATTCTGCTGCCTCAGCCTTCCAGGTAGCTGTGATTATGGGCACCTGCACCATGCCCGGCTAATTTTTGTTTGTATTTTCAGTGATGACGGGGTTTCACTATGTTGGCCAGGCTGGTCTCGAACTCCTGACCTTAAATGATCTGTCTGCCTCGGCCTCCCAAAGTGCTGGAATTACAGGCGTGACCTACCGCACCCAGCTTCTTTTTGTTTTTCAGATACAGGGGTCTTGCTATGTTGCCTATGTTGATTTTGAACACCTAGGCTCAAGCAATCCTCCTGCCTCAGCCTCCATAAGTACTCTGATTACCGGCATGAGCCACGATGCCTAGTCTTATTTTTTTATTTTGAATTTAGATTTAATTGATTACCAGGAATATTTAACTAATTCCCCTGACAATTTCACTCTTCCCTCCCCCTTTCTGTTCTGTTTGTATGAATTTCAGTATTTTGGATACTCAAATGGAATCACATATGCTATTTGTCTTTTTATGACTGGCTTATCTCACTTAGCGTAGTGTCTTTCGGGTTCATCTATTTTGTAGCACATCAAGAAATTTGTATATTCTTTTAGGACTGAATAATTTTTTTCTACTTGTCTGTACCACAGTTTGTTTAACTATTCATCCATTGGTGGATACCTGCATTGCACCTACCTCTTTATTATTTTTGAAAAATGCTGCTATGAACATGGGTTTTTGTTGTCATCGTTGTTTTTTGAGATAGTGTCTCGCTGTCTTCCCCAGGCTGGAGTGCAGTGGCATGATCTTGACTCACTGCAACCTCCGCCTCCTGGGTTCAAGCAATTCTCCTGCCTCAGCCTCCCAAACAGCTGGGACTACAGGTGCACACCACCACGCCCAGCTAGTTTTTGTATTTTTAGTAGATGGGGTTTCTCCATATTGGCCAATCTCTTCTCGAACTCCTGACCTCATGATCCACCTGCCTCAGCCTCCCAAAGTGCTGGGATTGTAGGTGTGAGCTATTGTGCCTGGCCTTGAACGTGGGTTTTTAAGTATCTCTTCAAGATGCTGTCTTTATTTTTATTTTTTTTTCATTTGTTTGTTTGTTTGAGATGGAGTTTTGCTCTTGTTGCCCAGTCTGGAGTGCAATGGCACAATCTTGGCTCACTGCAACCTCCACCTCCTGGGTTCAAGCAATTCTCCTGACTCAGCCTCCTGAGCAGCTGGGATTACAAGTGTGTGCCACCACGCTCAGCTAATTTTTGTATTATTAGTAGAGACAGGGTTTCACCATGTTGGCTAGGCTGGTCTCGAACTCCTTACCTCAGGTGATCCGCCTGCCTAGGGCTCCCAAAGTAGTAACATTATGGGCATGAGTCACTGTGCCTGGCCTTTTATTGTTTTAATCTTTATACCCAGATGTGGAATTGTTGCCTATACTGATCATTTGATTTTGGATTCTTTGAGAAAATGTCATACTTGTTTCCATAGTGATTGCACCATTTCAATTTTCCACCATCTGGGGCACAAAATTCTCCTATTTCTGCATATTTTCGACAACAGTTGTGATTTTCTGGTGTTTCATTTTTTTTCCCTTTCATGACAAGAAATATTCTATATGGGTGTGAGGTGATATTCTATATGGGTGTGAGGAAAAATATTCTATTTTCTATTTGCATTTCTCTAATGATTTGTGATATTTTGCATTTTCTCATATGGTCGTATGTCACTTTTGGAAAAATGTGTATTTCTTTCCACATTTCAAAATTGGTTATTTGTTTTGCTTTGTAGGAGTTATTTGTATATTTTTATTTTATTATTTTAATTAATTATTTATTTATTTTTTGAGATGGAGTCTTGCTCTGTCACCCAGGCTGGATGCAGTGGCGTGATCTGGGCTCACTGGTACCTGCGCCTCCCAGGTTCAAGCAATTCTTCCGCCTCAGCCTCCCAAGTAGTTGGGATTACAGATGCTTACCACCGTGCCTGGCTAAATTTTTGTATCTTTAATAGAGATGGGTTTTCCCTATGTTGGCCAGGCTGATCTCGAACGCCTGACCTCAGTGATCCACTTGCAGCAGCCTCTTAAAGTGCTGGGATTACAGGCATGAGCCACCACATCCAGCCTATATATATATTAGATACTAAGTTTTTATCACAGATACGACATGCAAATATTTACTTACATATGGTAGGTTTTCTTTACTTTGTGGTAATTGTTTCTTCCATCCACAATAGTTAATTTTGTCATAGTGCATCATGTGTATTTTTACCTTCTTTCCTGTACTATCAGTTTTATATCTGGGGGAACGTTGAATCCAATCTCATGAAGCTTTTTACCTATGCTTTTTTCTAGGAGTTTTATCGTTTTAGGTCATGAATAGACTTTAATTTAATTTTTGCATAGAGTGTAAAGTAAGAGTTCAGCCTCATTCCTTTGCATGTGGGCATCCTTTCTCTTCAGCACTATTTGATGAAGTGACTGTCCTTTCCTTATTACATGGTCTTGACATTTTGATTGAACATCATTCGACCAAGTATTCGAGGGTTTGTTTCTGGCTTCTCTATTCTTGCTTTTTTTTTTTTTTTTTTTTTGCATGGGGGGATGGATTCTCACTCTGTCATCCATGCTGGAGTGTAGCAGTGAGATCTCGGCTCACTGCAACCTCCGTCTCCTGGGTTCAAGTGATTCTCCTGCCTCAGCCTCCCAAGTAGCTGGGATTACAGACCTGCACCACCATGCCTGGCTAATTTTTGTATTTTTAGTAGAGATGGGGTTTCACCATGTTAGGCGGTCTGGTCTCAAACTCCTGACCTCAAGCAATCCGCCCGCCTCGGCCTCTCAGAGTCCTGGAATTGCAGGCGTGAGCCACCTCACCTGGGTCATTTTTTACTTTAATGGAGAATTTTATTCTCTCATTTGGGTTGCTGGTACTGGACAGGTCTAAAGTACTAATGAACTTCCTTAGCTCTTCTTTATTGAGGAAAGTCTAAATTTCTCCTTTATTTTTGCAGGTGACTTTTGCTAAATATAGTATTCTTGGTTGATTTTAAGCACTTTCAATATGTCATCTCACTGCCTTCTGGCATGCAAAGTTTCCGCTGGAGAAAGCACATAGTCTTAGACATTTTCCTCTAAATGGCAAATATCTTTTTTGTTGCTCCTGTCAAAATTCCTCTTCTGTCTTTGATGTTTGATAATTTGCTGATAATATATCTCTGTGTGAATATCCTTGGGTTCATTTTAATTCGAATGGTCAGGCTTCTTGAATTGTATATTCAGGTCTTTCTTCAAAATTGGGATTTGGACAATTATGTGGACATTATTTCTTCGGTTGCAATTTCTGATCCTCTGTCTTCTCCTTATGAACCTCTAATAATTTGTGTGTTGTTGTGCTTGAGAGCATCCGAAAAATGTATTAGCATTTATTTGCTTTTCTTCTCTGTTTTTTGTTTTTGGTCTTTGTAGCTGATACTGTGGGTTTTTTTTGTTTGTTTTTTGTTTTTTTTTTTGAGATAGAGTCTCGCTCTGTAGCCCAGGCTGGAGTGCAATGGCTCCATCTTGGCTCACTGCAATCTGCCTCCCAGGTTCAAGCGATTCTCCTGCCACAGCCTCCTAAGTAACTGGGATTACAGGTGCATGCCACCACGCCCATCTAATTTTTGTATTTTTTGTAGAGATGGGCTTTCACCATGGTGGTCAGGCTGGTCTCAAACTCCTGATCTAGTGACCCTCCTGCCTTGGCCTCCCAAACTGCTGGAATTACAAGTGCAAGCCACTGTACCTGGTGGAGCTGATAGTTTTGAATAACTGATCTTTAAGTTTGCTCATTGTTTTTGGTGCTCTATCCGTCTGCTGTTGAGCACCTAATGAATTTTTACTTTATTTATTGTATTTCAGCTCCAGAATGTTTTTTGTTTCCTCCTTTGTTTAATATCTTCCTACTCATGTATCGTTTTTCTGATTTCATTTAGTTGTCTATCTCTCTTTGATATCTCTTAGCTTATTAAGAATCTTAAGGCAGTTGCTTTAAATATTTGTCAAGGGCCAGGTGCAGTGCCTCATGTCTGTAATCCCAACACTTTGGGAGGCCAAGGCAGGAGGATCACTCGGGCCAAGGAGTTCAACACCAGTCTAGGCAATATCATGAGCCCTTGTCTCTAAAATAACACAGAGAAAACTTGCTGAGGCTGGGTGTGGTGGCTCACGCCTGTAATCCCAGCACTTTGGGAGGCTGAGGCGGCCAGGTCATGGTGAGGAGTTCCAGACAAGCCTGGCCAACATGGTGAAACCCCATCTCCACTAAAAATACAAAAATTAGCCGAACATGTTAGCCGAACATGTTGGCTGGGACCTGTAGTCCCAGCTACTCAGGAGGCTGAGGCAGGATAATTGCTTGAACCTGGAGGTGGAGGTTGCAGTGAGGCAAGATTGCGTCATTGTACTCCAGCCTGGGCAACAAGAGCAAAACTCCATCTTAAAAACAAACAAAAAAAAAACAACAGAAAACCCCAAAACTTGCTGAATGTGGTGGTGCATGCCTGTAGACCCAGCTACTCAGGAGGCTGAAGCAGGAGAGATCGCTTGAGCTGGGGAAGTAGTTGCTGCAGTGAGCCACGACCATGCCACTGCAATCCAGCCTGGACGACAGAGTGAGACCCTGTCATAAATAAATAAATAAATAAATAAATAAATAAATATTTGTCTAGTAATTTAGAGAGCTGCCTGTCCTTTTCTAGGTTTGGTTTTATTTCTTTTTAGCCATATTTCTCTTTCCTTTCATAGGCCTTGTAATTTTTGGATTAGGTTTGGTAAAATAACTGCTTCTCTCAGTTGTTTTGTATAAGACTTGGTCAGAGGGAGATCTTTTCTAATTAGCCTGTTGTAAAGGGTGTGGGAACACTCCTTTTCTGGGGATGTGCCTTTCCTAGCTTTGTGCATGTACTGTTATTATGCATACTGCTTCTCTTAAGTGTCTTATTTTCCCTAAGAGACTTGTCCCTTCTTTTACTCAGAAGGTTTCAATTACTGTTCTATCTCTCTGCTCATAATCCCTCTCAAACTCACCTGTAATCCTCCTGACTCCTACAGATTTCCCAGCACTCCAGTGCATCCATCACCTTACCCTTTTCTGTTTTCAGCACTACCAGTGTGATGTATAAAGTGTGCTGATACATTGATTTCTTCCAATGTCTGAGTCAGATGAGGCAGATTCTAGTATTTTCTAGTATATTCTAGTATTTTCATCAGACTCTAAACATGCCAGAATTATGGGGTCTGAATTTTACTTTTTTCTTGCTTTCCTAGGGAGCAGCTATGCATTGGGAAGCAATGCAGAAGACAAACCAATTAAAAAACAACTTGGAGTATCCTTTCACTTACATCTGTCTGAACTGGAGCTATTTCCAGATGAAAGGGTAATAAATGGATGTAATCAAGTTGAAAACGTTATCAACCACAGTTCCTCTGTTTCCTCTCTTCAAGAAATTTCTTCCAGTGTCAAAACCCCCATTTTTAATAGGAATGATTTTGATGATTCTTCATTTCTCCCACAAGAACAGAAAGTACACATTAGAGAAAAACCTTATGAATGTAATGAGCATAGCAAAGTCTTTAGAGTGTCTTCCAGCCTTTCTAAACATCAAGTAATCCATACTGTAGAGAAACCTTACAAGTGTAATGAGTGTGGCAAGGTCTTTAGTCGCAATTCACACCTTGCAGAACATTGGAGAATTCATACTGGAGAGAAACCTTACAAATGTAATGACTGTGGCAAGGTTTTTAGTTACAATTCAAACTTTGCACGACATCAAAGAATTCATACCAGAGAGAAGCCGTATGAATGTAATGAATGTGGTAAAGTCTTCAGTAATAATTCTTACCTTGCACGACATCAAAGAATTCATGCTGAAGAGAAACCTTACAAATGTAATGAATGTGGTAAGGGCTTCAGTCATAAGTCATCTCTAGCAAATCACTGGAGAATTTATACTGGAGAGAAGCCTTACAAATGTGATGAATGTGGCAAGGCCTTCTATAGGATTGCGCTCCTTGTACGACATCAGAAAATTCATACTGGAGAGAAACCTTACAAATGTAACGAATGTGGAAAGGTCTTTATTCAGAATTCACACCTAGCACAACATTGGAGAATTCATACAGGAGAGAAACCTTACAAATGTAATGAATGTGGAAAAGTATTTAATCAACTTTCAAATCTTGCACGACATCGAAGAATTCATACTGGAGAGAAGCCTTACAAATGTAATGAATGTGGTAAAGCATTTAGTGAGTATTCAGGCCTTTCAGCCCATCTTGTAATCCACACTGGAGAGAAGCCTTACAAATGTAATGAATGTGGCAAGGCATTCAGACACAAGTTATCCCTAACCAATCATCAGAGAATCCATACTGGAGAAAGACCTTATAAATGTAATGAATGTGGCAAGGTCTTCAATCGAATTGCACACCTTGCACGACATCGGAAAATTCATACTGGAGAGAAACCTTACAAATGTAATGAGTGTGGCAAGGCTTTTAGTCGCATTTCATACCTAGCACAACATTGGACAATTCATATGGGATAGAAACTACAAAGACAACAAATGTGTCAAAGAATTTAGTGTGGACTCAAGCCTTACTACCCATCTTTTATTCCATACTGCAAAGAAATTTTGCGAATGTAAAGAATATGACAAGGTCTTCAAACACAAGTTTTTCTAATAATTCACTAGAGAATTTATACTGGAGAGACTTCACAATTATAATGAATGTGTGGAATAGTCTTCAACAAAATTTCACACCTTGCAAAAGGAAATCTAAAAAAACACAATCAGAAATGGCAAAGGGGACATTACCACCAACCCCATAGAAATACAAAAAACCCTCAAAGATTACTATAAACACCTGTATGCACACAAACTAGAAAACCTAGAAAAAATTAATAAATTCCATGAAAGATATAACCCCCCAAGATTGAACCAAAAAGAAATTGCATCCCTGACAGACCAATAATGAGTTCCAAAATTTAATCAGTAATTAAAAACCTATCAAACAAAAAAGCTCTGGACCAGACAGATTTATAGCTGAATCCTACGAGATGTATAAAGAAAAGCTGTTACCAATCTTACTGAAACTGTTCAAAAACATGGATGCAGAGGGACTCCTCCCTATCTGATACTATGAGGCCAGCATCATTCTAATACCAAAACCTGACAGACACAATGAAAAAAGAAAACTTCAGGCTGGTATTCCTGACGAATATAGGTGCAAAAATCCTCAGCAAAATACTAGTAAACCAGATCCATCTGCACATCAAAAAGCTAGTCCAACATGATCAAGCAGGCTTTAGTGTTGGGCTGCAAGGTTGGTTCAGTATACACAAATCAAGAAATGTGATTTATCACATACACAGAACTAAAAACAAAAACCATGACCATGATCATCTCTTTAGATGCAGAAATGTTTTTAATAAAATTCAACATCCTTTCATGTTAAAAACCCTCAACAAATTACACATTGAAGGAACATACTTCAATAAGAACCATCTATGATGGTCCCACATCCAAAATAATACTGAATAAGCAAAAGCTGGAAGCATTCCCCTTGAGAACTGGAAAATGACAGGGATGACCACTCTCACCACTCCGATTCAACATAGTACTGAAAGTCCTAAGCTTAGTGATCAGGCAGGATAAAGAAATAAAAGGCATATATAAATAGGAAGAGGGGAAGTCAGTTTCTCTTGTAGAAGATATAATTCTGTATTTAGAAAACCTGTTGTCTCTGCCCAAAGGCTCCTAGATCTGATAAACAGCTTCAAAAAAGTTTCAGGATACAAAATCTATGTACAAAAATTAGTTGCATTTCTATACACCAGTAATGTCCAAGCTATGAACCAAATCAAGAATGGAATCCTATTCACAGTAGCCACAAAAAGTATAAAATACCTAGGAATACAGCCAACCAGATAAGTGAAAGATTTCTACAATGAGAATTACAAAGCAGTGCACAAAGGGATAGAAACAATACAAATTGAAAAATATCTCATGCTCATGGATAGGAAGAATCAGTATTGTTAAAATACTGTCCAAAGCAATTTGCAGAGCCAGTGCTATTTCTATTGAACTACCAATAGCATTTTTCACAGAATCAGAAGAAAACATTCTGAAATTTATTTGGAACCAGAAAAGCCCAACCTAAATAGCAAAAGCAATCCTAAGCAAAAAGAGCAAAGTTTGAGGTATCACACTACCCAACTTTAAACCATACTAAAAGGCTACAGTAAATAAAACAGCATGGTACTGGTACAAAAACAGACACATAGTTCAATGGAGTAGGTAAGAGAACCCAGAAATAAAGGCATATACCTACAACCATGTGATCCTCAACAAAGCTGACAAGCAATGAAGTAAGAACTTCATTCAATAAGTGGTGCTGGCATAACTGGCTAGCCATATGCAGAACATTGAAACTGGACCCCTATCCTTCACGTTATACAAAAATCAACTCAAGATGGATTAAAGACTTAAATATAAAACCTAAAAGTATTAAATCCCTAGAAGAAAACCCAGGAAATGCCATTCTGGACATAAGCGCTGGAAAAGACTTAATGATGAACAC
This sequence comes from Pongo pygmaeus, assembly GCF_028885625.2. Taxonomy (NCBI): domain Eukaryota; kingdom Metazoa; phylum Chordata; class Mammalia; order Primates; family Hominidae; genus Pongo; species Pongo pygmaeus. The sequence goes on from NC_072393.2 coordinate 58,495,588, forward strand.
CCCAAAGCAATTGCAACAAAAACAAAAATTGACAAGTGGGACCTTGTCAATTGAACTAAATAACTTCTGCACAGCAAAAGAAGCTATTAACAGACTACCGAATGGGAGAAAATGTTTACAAACTGCATCTGACAAAGATCTAATCCAGAATCTAAAAAGAAGTCAAATCAACAGTGAGAAAACAACCCCATTAAAAACCGGGCAAAGCCCATGAATAGATGTTTCTCAAAAGAAGACATACATGCAGCAATAAGCATATAAAAAAATGGTTAATATTGCGAATCATTAAGGATATGCAATCAAAGCCACAATGAGATACCATCTCAGACCTGTGTGAATGGGTATTATCAGAATGGGTATTATTAAAAAATCAAAACATAGATGCTAGTGAGGCTGCAGAGAAAAGGAAATGCTTATATACTGCTGGTGGAATGTAAATTAATTTAGCCATTGTGGAAGGCAGTGCAGCAATTTCTCAAAGATCTAAAAGCACATAGCATTCAACCCAGCATCCCATTACTGAGTGTATATACCTAAAGGAATATAATCATTGTACCATAAAGACAAACACGTGTATGTTCATTGCAGCACTATTCACAATAGCAAAGATGTGGAATCAAGGTAAATGCCCATCAACAGTAGACCAGATAAAGAAAATGTGGTACATATAAACCATGGAATACTATGCAGCCATAAAAAAGAACAAGACTGTGTCCTTTACAGCAACATGGATGGAGCCGAGGTTCTTATCCTAAGTGAATTAATGCAGAAACAGAAAATAAAATATCCCATGTTCTCACTTATAAGTGGGAGCTAAACATTGATTACACATGGACTCAAAGAAGGGAACAGTAGACACTGGGGCTTACGGGTGGAGGTTGGGAAGAGGATGTCACCAGGATTACCTGGTGACAAAATTAACTGTACACCAAACTCCTGCAACATGCAGTTGACCCATGTACACATACTCCTTGAACCTAAAATAAAACATGAAAAAAAGCAAATTTCACACCTTGTAAAACATCAGGGAATTTATATTGCAAAGAAACCTTACAAATGTATGTAGCAAAGCATTTAGTGTGCCTTCAAGTCTTAATATTCATCAGGTAATCTGTAATGCAGAGAAACCTTACAGTTATAGTGGATATGGGGCTGGGCACAGTGGCTGACGCCTGTGATCCCAGCACATTGGGAGACCAAGGTAGGTGGATCACCTGAGGTCAGGAGCTCAAGACCAGCCTGGCCAACATGACGAAAACCTGTCTCTACTAAAAATAGAAAAATTAGTTGGGCATGGTGGCATGTGCCTGTAATCCCAGCTACTCAGGAGGCTGAGGCAGGAGAATCACTTGAACCTGGGAGGCAGAGGCTGCAGTGAGTAGAGGTCAAGCCACTGCATTCCAGTGTGGGCAACTGGAGACTCTGTCTCAAAAAAAAAAAAAAAAAAAAAAAAAAAAAGTAGATGTGGCAAGGTCTTTACTCAGAATTCAAACCTTGCAAATCATCACAGAATCCATGCTGGAGAGCAACCTTACAAATGCAACATGCGTGGTAACGTCTTTAATCACAATTCACACCTTCCACAGCATCAGATAATTCATTCACAAGAGTCCTTACAGAGTATGGCAAACTCTTCATTATGAGTTCTGATATTAATCAGCATCAGAGTGTCGTACTAGAGAGAAATCATATAAATGTATGTGACACGGGCTTTATCCAGCCCCACCAAGTCACTGGATATCAACACATACATCTTTGAGGAAACCATAGGCTGGGTGAGGTGGCTCACGCTTGTAATCCCAGTACTTTGGGAGGCCAAGGTGGGCGGATCACTTGAGGTCAGGAGTTCAAGACCAACCTGGCCAACATGGTGAAACCCCATCTCTACTAAAAACACAAAAATTAGCTGGGTGTGGTGGAATGCGCCTGTAATCCTAGCTACTGGGGAGGCTGAGGCAGGAGAATCACTTGAACCCAGGAGGTGGAAGTTGCAGTGAGCTGAGATTGGGCCATAGCTCTCCAGCTTGGGAAACAGAGTGGGACTCTGTCTTGGGAAAAAAAAAAAAAAAAAAAACCCATAAAGATGGATTGTGGATTGTGGATGCAAAGGGTATTAATCAAGGACCATTACTATCGAACGTGAGAGCATTGAGCATTTACAAAAGAAATAACTCAAGTCTCTAGTACTTCCGTATTATATATGACATAGCATGTTGCAGAAAAATTACAAGCCAAAAGATGCCAAGCCTCATGATGCAAGGGCATGTGGAAATTGGATTTTTATTCAGGTTATTAAAATATTTAATACCTTGGACATTTTGGAAAGGCTACTTTACTCTTTATGACTTTCAGCCTAAACTGAAAACTCTCATTATGTGCTTTTCCTACAGGCCTTTCACTGTGGTCTCTGGGAAAGAATAGCATGACAGGGCTGATTTTATTAGCTGGGGAGCATTTCTATCCAGTTTCCTGGAAGAAGGACATTGCCTTTTCAGGTTAAATATTGTTTGATTTAGACAGCATGGAGGTGAGCAGAGAATAACAAAACTGTGTATCAGTCATCATACTTACTGTGTTCAGCAAACCTTTTTCCTGACAGGCACAGTGCTATAAACCTGTACAGCTGGTTACACTACTGAATACTGTAGGCAATTGTAATAAAATGGTAAGTATTTCTGTGTCTAAATATAGAAAAGTTACCATAAGAATACCATATAAGGCTGAGTGTGGTGGCTCATGCCTATAATCCCAGCACTTTTGGAGGCTGAGGTGGGCAGATCACCTGAGGTTGGGAGTTCAAGACCAGCCTGACCAACATGGAGAAACCCTGTCTCTGCTAAAAGTACAAAATTAGCCGGGCGTGGTGGTGCATGCCTGTAATCCCAGCTACTCGGGAGGCTGAGGCAGGAGAATTGCTTGAACCTGGGAGGTGGAGGCTGTGGTGAGCCAAGATCACCCCACATTAAATACCATATAAAAGACAGAAACAAAGTGCACCTATATAGGGCACTTACCATGAATGAAGCTTCCAGAACTGGAAGTTACTCTAGGTGAGACAGTGAGGAGTAGTGAGTGAATGTAGAGGCCTAGGACACACTCCACACTACTGTAGGCTTTAGAAACACTGTACACAGCTGGGCACGGTGGCTCACGCCTGTAATCCCAACACTTTGGGAGGCCGAGGCGGCTGGATCATGAGGTCAGGAGTTTGAGACCAGCCTGACCAACATGGTGAAACCTTGTGAATACTAAGATTATGAAAAAATTAGCCAGGCATGGTGGCATGTGCCTTTTATCTCAGATACTTGGGAGGCTGAGGTGGGAGAATCGCTTGAATCTGGAAGGCGGAGGTTGCAGTGAGCCAAGATCATGACATTGCACTCCAGCCTGGGTGACAGAGCAAGACTCCGTCTCAAAAAAAAAAAAAAAAGAAAAAGAAAAAAATAAAAGAAACACTGTACACTTAGGCTACACTAAATTTATTTTTAAAAAAATAAAGTGTGCTGTGATGTTACCATGGCTACAGCGTCACTAGGCATTAGGAATTTTTCAGCTCCATTGTAATCTTATGGTACCACCATCGTATATGTGGTCAGTAGTTGACCAAAACATCATTATGTGGTGCATGACTACTTATTTTCACTGATGTCCTTTGCCATTTTAAAGTGATGGAGATCTTTGTACCATAATATGTTAGGCTAAGTAATGGGTTTCTGAAACATGTTAAGAGACAAAATACTGTAAGACTGAGGTTAAATTATTACTGATTACATATCAAAAATGGATTAATAATGAAGGCATATTTAATTTAGGAATAATGTAATTATTGAAATTGACTGGGCTGGGAGCAGTGGCTCACACCTGTAATCTCAGTACTTTGGGAGGCTGAGGCAGGCAGATTATGAGGTCAGGAGTTCAGCCTGACCAACATAGTGAAACCCCATCTCTACTAAAAATACAAAAAAATCAGCTAGACGTGTTGGTGGGTGCCTTTAATCCCAGCTGCTTAGGAGGGTGAGGCAGGAGAATCGCTTGAACCCAGGAGACAGAGGTTGCATGAGTCGAGATCACGCCACTGCACTGCAGCCTCTGTGACAGAGTGAGACTCCATCTCAAAAAAAAAAAAAGAAGAAAAGACAAACACTAAAAGTGGCATCTAGATTTTTTTTTTAAGACGGGGTCTTGCTCTGTGGCCCAGGCTGGAGTACAGTGGCGTGAACACAATTCACTGTTGCTTCAGACTCCCAAGTAGCAGGGACCACAGCTATGCACCACCATACCTGGCTAATATTTATTTAGTAGAGACAGAGTGTTGCTATGTTGCCAGGCTGGTTTAGAACTCCTGGGCTCAAGGGAGCCTCCGACCTTGGTCTCTCAAAATGCTGGGACTGCAGGCATGAGCAACCATCCACCAGTTTTTTTTTTTCTTTTCTTTTTAACAGAGAACTATCACAATATACATCTGAACCTGCAAACTGCCAATTCCCAGATTTTTTTCGTCTGAAACTCATCATAATGCTAACTTTTCTACAAACAGATATTGCCTAAGACCGAGAGGGATAATAGTTTCACTATAATCAGCAGACCGCAGACATTTTCTATGGATAGTACTGTGTCCATGAAGCATATAATATACCCACCTTTAAGAAAAGAAGTTATTTATATTGCAGCCATTGCCTCTCAGACAATCAGTTTTTTGATATAATTGTCACATAGTTATATTTATTCATCGTGACATGAAAAGAGGCTTTATATTGACACCTCTATTATCCTGAAAATCATGTTTGTAATTTTTGTAGGCTGGATAAACTTCACAACTACAATTGCAGTGTGATTTAAATATCAGATAATAGTATAGAATAAAACATCAACCATCGCCACAAGTGTGGATTACATTAAATTACTGTCAGAGGTATCAGGGATTTGTATAGATGGGAGGACCAAGTGCTCCAGATTATTTCAACAACTCATTGGGATGTAGCTCTGGACCAGTTTAAACTTTTTTTTTTTTTTTTTTTGATGGAGTCTCACTCTGTCGCCTAGGCTGGAGTGCAGTGGCGCGATCTCAACTCACTGCAACCTCCACCTCCTGGGTTCAAGTAATTCTCCTGCCTCAGCCTTCCGAGTAGCTGGGACTACAGGCGCCCACCACCACACCCAGCTAATTTTTGTATTTTTAATAGAGATGGAGTTTCACCATGTTTGCCAGGATGGTCTTGATCTTGACCTCGTGATCCGCCCGCCTTGGCCTCCCAAAGTGCTAGGATTACAGTTGTGAGCCATCACACCCAGCTGGGCCAGTTTTTCTGAAGAATTTTCTGACATAAGCACTGCTCCAGATTCCTGAAGGCCTCCTTCCCTTCACAGATGCGCCTCTCAGAACAAAACGGAAAATACTCACCAGACTCTTTTCTGCTCCCAGGATGGTGGGCTCAGTATGAAGTTTATAACAGTCAGTATATCTGTGAGAGGGAGACAGCCAGGCCCTGAGATAAAGGTTTGTGATTCTGCGACCTCACCTCCCCGAAGAACCACAGTTATTAGTTTACCTTTAGCACAATTGCAGTGCATGCTAGGAAAGTCAAAAATATTTTTTTCTAATAATTTGTCTCAGTTCTCAATTACCAGAAACAATTACAGTGTCTAGTGAGTGTCTCCAAAGAGACTAATGCAGTATTTAGAAGAGGCTTTTTTATTTCCATGGACCCTGGAAGCAGACAGGAGCTCAGGTGGAGAGTGCAGGACATGCTGAGGTCTGAGCCATGAGGGACTCTCAGCAAATTGTACACCTTATGGGACCTTCTGCTTCCTTGAGTTCTGCTCAAAATCTAACTTTTTCCTGACTCTGAGAACCATATGCTTCCAGACCCCTTCTAGATTATGGGAAGGCAAATGGGATATCATGAAGAGACCGAGAAGGATCTATTAATGCACTAAGAGTGAAAGGAAGAATGTGATGTCAATAATTGATAGTTTGAAACATTAAATGGCACTTTCTGATATACATGAATGATTAAATAAAAAATTGGGAGATGAGACCTAACTCCTGTGCAGAAGAATTCCAAATAACTCTTGTAGACACTCTACCTCCAAGGAGGTGGAATACACGTAACTCCCAACTCCACAAATGCAGGCTGCACAGTGCTGCTTCCTTTTAAACAGTAAAGTATGGCAGGGAGAGAATGAGAGGAATTTTATAGCTGAGAATCCTGACAGACACAGCCTCAGACAGGTGATCAAGGTCGACATCCACAGGGGATTAAGTAATGTTAATAGTATGCACCTTTGATAGCATGTGATAAAAATGGCACTTCTCATTGGTTTTTCTCCCCAATGTACCTAACCTTTGTCTAATCATGGGAAACATCAGACAAATCCCAATAGAGTGGCAGTCCCCAATAACACATCGACAGCCCTGCTACCTAACCAGTACTCCTCAAACCTGACCAGGTTATAAAAAACAAGAGTCTGAGAATCTGTTAGAGCCAAGGGGAGCCCAAAGACACATAATGGCTAAATCTAATGTGGTGGCCTAGACAGGATCCTGGCAGAGAAAAGGTCAGGGAGCTGAAGGCCCGTGGGATGTGACCAACTCAGCATTCTTCTGGAGGCTATATGATCAAACAGCAAACTGTTTATCAAGAATGCAGGATGTGGGCAAACTCACACTTCCTTGCCATCAAAAGGTTTGCTGAGGGACATCTCTCCCTGGCACCGGGCTCCTTGAAGTTATCTAATGAGAAATCTAGCACCTATTATTCAAAGGATACAGTCTTGCAAGCCTGCTGTGAACCAAACAGCTGACTGACAATTACCTGACAATCACCCTGCCTTTCTCACTATCTCTTTTGCCTAATAAATACGGAGGGTTGTGTAAAGCTCAGAGCCCTTGTCCTCTAGGGGCAAGTATACTCTCTTGTCTTTTATTCCCACATTAGCCCCCTTTGTTCAATCCCCCTAGCTCCATGTGGGTTACAAGTGGTGCCTGAACAGGGACAGAAGTGGGTGCTTTATAAGTGGCATCACGAAGTGGCACCCTGAATAGCAACAGTGGCATCCAAACTCGGGACTATGAGGACGTAAACGAAGAAGGTCTGCTGGAGCAGAGGAACTGAAATTGACAAGGTGAACAGGGACCCTGGGACGAGCCTGCCAGCAGCGGATATAAGGTCGGTGCCCTAAAGAGGTACTGGGAGCAGTGCTTTAAAGAAGTACTGGGAATGGGAAGTTTTCTGAATCAAGGTAACAAGGGGAATAATTTGTCTATTGAAGAAAAACATTATTTGCAGTTGCTTAAAGTTTTGTTGAGACAGTCTGGAGCTCAGGTTAATTTGCAGACACTAACCTCCTGCAGAAGCCACAAAAAGCTAACACGTGTAACCCATGGTTTCCAAAGGCAAGCACTCTTGATGTGGAAAACTGTAATAGAGCAGGAGACGGATTAAAACAGGCTCATCAAAAAGGTTTTGAAGTTGATTCTTCAGTTTTTTCCACTTGGAGTTCAGTTTGTACTGTATTTCTGCCATTATCTTCTTCTTATTCTGTAGGACAGCAGGCTGAATCTAAAAATCTGAAGGAATATGTTGTTCTCACAGCTCCAATTGAAAATAAAAAACAGGAGAAGGAGGATAAAAATTGCCCTATACTGCCTCCTCCAATTGCAGAAACATTTGTACCACCTCCTTCGGTGGCAGAAATAAGAGACCCTAATACAAAGAATTTTATGCTCTGCAGTCGTAGCTGGAGAGCCCTTAGGACCTTGCACTTTTCCTATTTCCATAAGGCCTGATCCATATAATCCACAGAAGTTTATTCATGAACACACCCCACTAGAATTTAAGTTGTTGAAGGAATTAAAAACTAGTGTGGTCAATAACAGAGTACAAAGCCCATGGTTCCTGGAGGAAGGAAAGCTAGACGTAGAACTCTGGGAACAAGTAAGGAGAAATCTTTTTTTTTAAAATTTTTTTTCTTTTTATTATTATTATTATTATTATTATACTTTAGGCTCTATGGTACATGTGCACAACGTGCAGGTAAGTTACATATGTATATATGTGCCATGCTGGTGCGCTGCACCCACCAACTCGTCATCTAGCATTAGGTATCTCTCCCAATGCTATCCCTCCCCCCTCCCCCCACCCCACAACAGTCCCCGAAGTGTGATGTTCCCCTTCCTGTGTCCATTTGTTCTCAAAGTTCAGTTCCCACCTATGAGTGAGAATATGAGGTGTTTGGTTTTTTGTTCTTGCGATAGTTTACTGAGAATGATGATTTCCAATTTCATCCATGTCCCTACAAAGGACGTGAACTCATCATTTTTTATGGCTGCATAGTATTCCATGGTGTATATGTGCCACATTTTCTTAATCCAGTCTATCATTGTTGGACATTTGGGTTGGTTCCAAGTCTTTGCTATTGTGAATAATGCCGCAATAAACATACGTGTGTATGTGTCTTTATAGCAGCATGATTTATAGTCCTTTGGGTATATACCCAGTAATGGGATGGCTGGGTCAAATGGAATTTCTAGTTCTAGATCCCTGAGGCATCGCCACACTGACTTCCACAATGGTTGAACTAGTTTACAGTCCCACCAACAGTGTGAAAGTGTTCCTATTTCTCCACATCCTCTCCAGCACCTGTTGTTTCCTGACTTTTTAATGATTGCCATTCTAACTGGTGTGAGATGGTATCTCATTGTGGTTTTGATTTGCATTTCTCTGATGGCCAGTGATGGTGAGCATTTTTTCATGTGTTTTTTGGCTGCATAAATGTCTTCTTTTGAGAAATGTCTGTTCATGTCCTTTGCCCACTTTTTGATGGGGTTGTTTGTTTTTTTCTTGTAAATTTGTTGGAGTTCATGGTAGATTCTGGATATTAGCCCTTTGTCAGATGAGTAGGTTGCGAAAATTTTCTCCCATTGTGTAGGTTGCCTGTTCACTCTGATGGTAGTTTCCTTTGCTGTGCAGAAGCTCTTTAGTTTAATTAGATCCCATTTGTCAATTTTGGCTTTTGTTGCCATTGCTTTTGGTGTTTTAGACATGAAGTCCTTGCCCATGCCTATGTCCTGAATGGTAATGCCTAGGTTTTCTTCTAGGGTTTTTATGGTTTTAGGTCTAACATTTACGTCTTTAATCCATCTTGAATTGATTTTTGTATAAGGTGTAAGGAAGGGATCCAGTTTCAGCTTTCTACATATGGCTAGCCAGTTTTCCCAGCACCATTTATTAAATAGGGAATCCTTTCCCCATTTCTTGTTTTTGTCAGGTTTGTCAAAGATCAGATAGTTGTAGATATGTGGCATTATTTCTGATGGCTCTGTTCTGTTCCATTGATCTATATCTCTGTTTTGGTACCAGTACCATGCTGTTTTGGTTACTGTAGCCTTGTAGTATAGTTTGAAGTCAGGTAGCGTGATGCCTCCAGCTTTGTTCTTTTGGCTTAGGATTGACTTGGTGATGTGGGCTCTTTTTTGGTTCCATATGAACTTTAAAGTAGTTTTTTCCGATTCTGTGAAGAAAGTCATTGGTAACTTGATGGGGATGGCATTGAATCTGTAAATTACCTTGGGAAGGATGGCCATTTTCATGATATTGATTCTTCCTACCCATGAGCATGAAATGTTCTTCCATTTGTTTGTATCTTCTTTTATTTCCTTGAGCAGTGGTTTGTAGTTCTCCTTGAAGAGGTCCTTCACATCCCTTGTAAGTTGGATTCCTAGGTATTTTATTCTCTTTGAAGCAATTGTGAATGGGAGTTCACTCATGATTTGGCTCTCTGTTTGTCTGTTATTGATGTATAAGAATGCTTGTGATTTTTGTACATTGATTTTGTATCCTGAGACTTTGCTGAAGTTGCTTATCAGCTTAAGGAGATTTTGGGCTGAGACAATGGGGTTTTCTAGATATACAATCATGTCATCTGCAAACAGGGACAATTTGACTTCCTTTTTTCCTAATTGAATACCCTTGATTTCCTTCTGTTGCCTAATTGCCCTGGCCAGAACTTCCAACACTATGTTGAATAGAAGTGGTGAGAGAGGGCATCCCTGTCTTGTGCCAGTTTTCAAAGGGAATGCTTCTAGTTTTTGCCCATTCAGTATGATATTGGCTGTGGGTTTGTCATAAATAGCTCTTATTATTTTGAGATACGACCCATCAATACCTAATTTATTGAGAGTTTTTAGCATGAAGGGTTGTTGAATTTTGTCAAAGGCCTTTTCTGCATCTATTGAGATAATCATGTGGTTTTTGACTTTGGTTCTGTTTATATGCTGGATTACATTTATTGATTTGTGTATATTGAAACAGCCTTGCATCCCAGGGATGAAGCCCACTTGATCATGGTGGATAAGCTTTTTGATGTGCTGCTGGATTCTGTTTGCCAGTATTTTCTTGAGGATTTTTGCATCAATGTTCATCAAGGATATTGGTCTAAAATTCTCTTTTTTTGTTGTGTCTCTGCCAGGCTTTGGTATCAGGATGATGCTGGCCTCATAAAATGAGTTAGGGAGGATTCCCTCTTTTTCTATTGATTGGAATAGTTTCAGAAGGAATGGTACCAGCTCCTCCTTGTACCTCTGGTAGAATTCGGCTGTGAACCCATCTGGTCCTGGACTTTTTTTGGTTGGTAAGCTATTGATTATTGCCACAATTTCAGCTCCTGTTATTGGTCTATTCAGAGATTCAACTTCTTCCTGGTTTAGTCTTGGGAGGGTGTATGTGTTGAGGAATTTATCCATTTCTTCTAGATTTTCTAGTTTATTTGCATAGAGGTGTTTGTAATATTCTCTGATGGTAGTTTGTATTTCTGTGGGATTGGTGGTGATATCCCCTTTATCATTTTTTATTGCATCTATTTGATTCTTGCTCTTTTTTTCTTTATTAATCTTGCTAGCAGTCTATCAATTTTGTTGATCCTTTCAAAAAACCAGCTCCTGGATTCCTTAATTTTTTGAAGGGTTTTTTGTGTCTCTATTTCCTTCAGTTCTGCTCTGATTTTAGTTATTTCTTGCCTTCTGCTAGCTTTTGAATGTGTTTGCTCTTGCTTTTCTAGTTATTTTAATTGTGATGTTAGGGTGTCAATTTTGGATCTTTCCTGCTTTCTCTTGTGGGCATTTAGTGCTATAAATTTCCCTCTACACACTGCTTTGAATGCATCCCAGAGATTCTGGTATGTTGTGCCTTGGTTCTCATTGGTTTCAAAGAACATCTTTATTTCTGCCTTCATTTCATTATGTACCCAGTAGTCATTCAGGAGCAGGTTGTTCAGTTTCCACGTAGTTGAGCGGTTTTGAGTGAGATTCTTAATCCTGAGTTCTAGCTTGATTGCACTGTGATCTGAGAGATAGTTTGTTATAATTTCTGTTCTTTTACATTTATTGAGGAGAGCTTTACTTCCAAGTATATGGTCAATTTTGGAATAGGTGTGGTGTGGTGCTGAAAAAAATGTATATTCTGTTGATTTGGGGTGGAGAGTTCTGTAGATGTCTATTAGTTCTGCTTGGTGCAGAGCTGAGTTCAATTCCTGGGTATCCTTGTTGATTTTCTGTTTCGTTGATCTGTCTAATGTTGACAGTGGGGTGTTAAAGTCTCCCATTATTAATGTGTGGGAGTCTAAGTCTCTTTGTAGGTCACTCAGGACCTGCTTTATGAATCTGGGTGCTCCTGTATTGGGTGCATATATATTTAGGATAGTTAGCTCTTCCTGTTGAATTAATCCCTTTACCATTATGTAATGGCCTTCTTTGTCTCTTTTGATCTTTGTTGGTTTAAAGTCTGTTTTATCAGAGACTAGGATTGCAACCCCTGCCTTTTTTTGTTTTCCATTTACTTGGTAGATCTTCCTCCATCCTTTTATTTTGAGCCTATGTGTGTCTCTGCACGTGAGATGGGTTTCCTGAATACAGCACACTGATGGGTCTTGAGTATTTATCCAATTTGCCAGTCTGTGTCTTTTAATTGGAGCATTTAGTCCATTTACATTTAAAGTTAATATTGTTATGTGTGAATCTGATCCTGTCATTATGATGTTAGCTGGTTATTTTGCTCGTTAGTTGATGCAGTCTCTTCCTAGTCTCGATGGTCTTTACATTTCGGTATGATTTTGCAGTGGCTGGTACCGGTTGTGCCTTTCCATGGTTAGCGCTTCCTTCAGGAGCTCTTTTAGGGCAGGCCTGGTGGTGACAAAATCTCTCAGCATTTGCTTGTCTGTAAAATATTTTATTTCTCCTTCACTTATGAAGCTTAGTTTGGCAGGATATGAAATTCTGGGTTGAAAATTCTTTTCTTTAAGAATGTTGAATATTGGCCCCCACTCTCTTCTGGCTTGTAGGGTTTCTGCCGAGAGATCCGCTGTTAGTCTGATGGGCTTCCCTTTGATGGTAACCCGACCTTTTTCTCTGGCTGCCCTTAACATTTTTTCCTTCATTTCAACTTTGGTGAATCTGACAATTATGTGTCTTGGAGTTGCTCTTCTCGAGGAGTATCTTTGTGGCGTTCTCTGTATTTCCTGAATCTGAATGTTGGCCTGCCTTGCTAGATTGGGGAAGTTCTCCTGGATAATATCCTGCAGAGTGTTTTCCAACTTGTTTCCATTCTCCCCGTCACTTTCAGGTACACCAATCAGACGTAGATTTGGTCTTTTCACATAGTCCCACATTTCTTGGAGGCTTTGCTCGTTTCTTTTTATTCTTTTTTCTCTAAACTTCCCTTCTCACTTCATTTCATTCATTTCATCTTCCAGGGCTGATACCCTTTCTTCCATTTGATCGCATCGGCTCATGAGGCTTCTGCATTCTTCACGTAGTTCTTGAGCCTTGGTTTTCAGCTCCATCAGCTCCTTTAAGCACTTCTCTGTATTGGTTATTCTAGTTATACATTCTTCTAAATTTTTTTCAAAGTTTTCAACTTCTTTGCCTTTGGTTTGAATATCCTCCCGTAGCTCGGAGTAATTTGATCATCTGAAGCCTTCTTCTCTCAGCTCGTCAAAGTCATTCTCCGTCCAGCTTTGTTCCGTTGCTGGTGAGGAACTGTGTTCCTTTGGAGGAGGAGAGGTACTCTGCTTTTTAGAGTTTCCAGTTTTTCTGCTCTGTTTTTTCCCCATCTTTGTGGTTTTATCTACTTTTGGTCTTTGATGATGGTGATGTACAGATGGGTTTTTGGTGTGGATGTCCTTTCTGTTAGTTTTCCTTCTAACAGACAGGACCCTCAGCTGCAGGTCTGTTGGAGTACCTGGCCGGCCGTGTGAGGTGTCAGTCTGCCCCTGCTGGGGGGTGCCTCCCAGTTAGGCTGCTCGGGGGTCAGGGGTCAGGGACCCACTTGAGGAGGCAGTCAGCCCGTTCTCAGATCTCCAGTTGCGTGCTGGGAGAACGACTGCTCTCCTCAAAGCTCAGATGGAAATGCAGAAATCACCCGTCTTCTGCGTCGCTCGCGCTGGGAGCTGTAGACTGGAGGTGTTCCTATTCAGCCATCTTGGCTCCTCCCCAAGTAAGGAGAAATCTTAACATCTGGCGCAAAGGCATCAGGTCCAATAAAATCTTTAATGTTATGGGCTTTAATTAGATCAGTCTTGGCTCAGTTACACACAGAAGAGCCTAAGAAGAGCAGGGAGGAGAAAACATCACTTGCCTTATCACCTCCTCTTCCCTCAGCCCCAGTATCATCAGGCCAAAATAACAAAGAGGAAATGGAAGTCTTACCTAAGCCTCCTCTTCCAATAGATAGGACAAAGGACAGAGGATACGCTATAGCTATCAGTCCCTGCGTTAAACAGGCAACATTAGAAGGAGAGCTCTTAACCTTCTCAGTAATGCAGAATTGGCAAGGTAATCAGGTGTATGTTTATAAAAAGATAAGAAAAAACGCATTAGAAGCCGAAACTGCACAGCCAAGCAGGCAGTAGGTGGAAGAAAAGGCTCAGCAGCAGAAAAGCTCCCGGCAACCAAGCCAACAAGGCCTGCCCGGGCTGGCAACATCCCCCTGGCAAAGGAGGGAGGGACCGGTGCAGACACAGGCAAAGCCTAAGCAAGTACAACATGGCTGCCTCCCAGGACCTGCACCGCTGCCTCTGGCTCTGCGAGCAGCCCGTAGCAAAATTTCATGTGTTACATCCCAGGCTATGATTCTCTGCTAAGATTTAAGTAAAATGTAAGAATTTGAAAAACCTGTTTTCTAATAATGGCCACTGTTGTTATCTCTCTTCTATCCCTGATGTAGCTTTCCAAATTCAATTTAAGTAAAATAGTAACCTCTGAAGGGAGAGAGATTACAGAGGGCCCATGAATTAGTTAAAAAGTAACTAAAAGCTAGGCATGTAAAACCACACATTACTCTTTAAAGGAGAACTTTAAACCTAATTAAATGGTATTTGTTAAATTAAAAGGTAAAAATGCTGTGCCCTTCTCAGAAAGTGAAGAAAAGTTGTATGTAAGTGTACTGAAAACTTAGGCATGAATGACTGTCTTAACCCACTGATTACAGATAGTCTTTGATTTGTACTTGCTAGAAGAGTCCTAAATTGAGTTCCCCAGCTAGGGAGTCACTGTTTTCAGGACTGTTTGCCTGATTAAACTCCATAAACTTAGTCACATCCCACGGGCCTTCAGCTCCCTGCAGAAAAGAACATGAGTTAAAACTAAGGAAATCAGAATAAATTATGAATAAGTTGATGGTAGTGTATCAACAATGGTTTATAAACTGCAAAACCCATACAAAACTAGTATAAGATGTTAATAATAGGGAAAACGAGTCAGGGTATATGGAACTTGTCTACCTTTTTTGAATTTTTTAAATATAAATCTATAAATGTTCTAAAATAAAGTGTATTGTTTTTTAAATAACTAATTTAGGCCGGGCTTGGTGGCTCACGCCTGTAATCCCAGCACTTTGGGAGGCCAAGGCAGGTGGATCATGAGGTCAGGAGTTCAAGACCAGCCTGGCCAACTTAGTGAAATCCCGTCTCTATTAAAAATACAAAACTTAGTCGGGCATGGTGGCACGTGCCTGTAGTCCCAGCTACTCGGGTGGCTGAGGCAGGAGAATTGCTTGAACCCGGGAGGTGGAGGTTGTAGTGAGCTGAGATTGTGCCACTGCACTCCAGCTTGGGTATCGGAGTGAGACTTTGTCTCAAAAATTACTTTATTTTAAAAGTAATTTATAAAATTCAATGAATATTGGTTGGAAACACAGATGAAACAAATTTTCTAGGAAAATGTACTCTATCAATTTTGACAGTAGCAGAGATAGAAAATCTAAACAGAATGTAAGATGAAAGATATAAGATGATTTAACAGAGAAATTGTACCAATCTTTCAGGCAGGAGAATCACCTGAGGTCAGGAGTTTGAGACCAGCCTGTCCAACATGGTGAAACCCTGTCTGTACTAAAAATACAAAAATTAGCCAAGCACCGTGGTGCAAACCTGTAGCCCCAGCTACTTGGGAGGCTGAGGCTGGAGAATAGCTTGAACCGGGGAGGCAGAGGCTACAGTGAGATAAAACCGTGTCACTGCACTCCAGCCTGGGTGACAGAGCAAGACTCTGTCTCAAAAACAAACACACACACACACAGACAAACTATGTAATTTACATCTATTTTTTAAAGTTATTGCTTTTTTAAAAAGCAACAGTTGGGCTGGGCGCAGTGGCTCACCCCTGTAATCCCAGCACTTTGGGGGGGCAGGGGGGGTGGATCACGAGGTCAGGAGATTGAGACCATCCTGGCTAACATGGTGAAACCCCATCTCTACTAAAAATACAAAAAATTAGGCGGGCGTGGTGGTGGGTGCCTGTGGTCCCAGCTACTCAGAAGGCTGAGGTAGGAGAATGGCGTGAACCCGGGAGGCGGAGCTTGCAGTGAGCCTTGGTGACACAGCGAGACTCCGTCTCAAAAAAAAAAAAAGCAGTTGGTGGTGGCCTAACATCCCTCCGGGGACAGGACCCATCGCCGAATGATGGGTGTGGTGGCATGTGCCTGTAGCGATTTTAACACACAGGGAAGGGACCGCCAGACTCTCACGGAGATGCCCCAGTCGTTCTGCCTTGGGCCAGGTAAATACGGATTCCCAGGGTGGGCCTTAACCCGCCAACGCGCTTGGTGTTGTCCCTCGGAAACTCTAGAGATGAGCACTCTAGAGATGACTCAGTGGACTGGGAAAGGCAGACCCACCTCAATTTGGGTGGGCACAATCTAATCAGCTACCAGCACAGTCAGAATAAAAGCAGGCAGAAGAACGTGAAAAGACTAGACGGGCTTAACCTCCCAGCCTACATCTTTCTCCCGTGCTGGAGAGCACAAATGATGATGGAAAGGGAGAAGATTTCTATTCTGTTCTGTGGGCCGTCAGCATGAAATTGCACATGCTACCCAGGGAGGCCTTTGCATTTCGCATTTTAACTTGCAGCGCCTTCACACAGAATTCCAGGCCTTTTAAATTAAATTGTTAAAATTTGTTTTTCTTTACTTATTTATTTTAGGACAGAGTCTACACTGAGTATAGCACTGGGTCTACACTACGCCCAGGCTGGAGTGCAGTGGCCATGGTAGCTCAGTGTAGACTCGAACTCCCGGGCTGAAGCGATCCTCCAGCCTCAGCCTCTCTAGTCGCTGGGACTACAGGTGCCTGCCACCATGGCCGGCTTAAAATTCATTTTAATAGCAGGAAATTTCCTGGAGCTAATCCTCAACTGACGTTGCTTTGCTCCGGCAGGATCCCAGTTTGCAGACGCCTGAGCTGCTGCAGCCTCACTGCCGGCAAAACCCGGAAAACAGAGGCACTGGAGGCGTGGCCTAAGGAAGCCCCGCCCCACCCCGCCCCGCCCCGTCCCGCTCTCTCCGCTGCGCGCGCAGTTTTTTGCAGACCCGGAAGCGGATCGCGTGTGTAGAAGGTCACACCGCCGCGCGTCAGTTTCCCTTTGTTTAGATTCAATCTGGGCTTCCCAGCTCCCCCGCGCTTCTGTAGGCGGGATCTGAGATTCAACACAGACCTTGAAATCCCCGCACCGCTCCCTCCACCCCGTGTAAATTCAGGCGTCTCCGTGAGAGTCCGGCGGTCGCTTCCCTGTGTGTTAAAATCGCTCGGCGACGGGTCCTGTCCCCGGTCGTTCTGCCTTGGGCCAGGTAAACACGGATTTTCGAGACTCCTTTCCGTTTAAAACTCTTTACTGACCCAACGTCCTGCCCTGCGCTTTTAAAAGTCCTCACTGCAAGGTGGATTCCCGCCCGGGGAGCCTCCCAACCTCGCCCCCGGCCCCTGGAGCACAGCGCCGCAGCCCCAGTCCCGGTGGGGGAGGCCGCGTCCTGTGCTGGGTCCTGGGATCCTTGAGACCCCACACTTCTAATAATTCAGCCCCACCCTTTTCCTCCTTGATCCAGGCCTTCCTACTCCCCAGGCCTCCCCTTCCCAGCAATCGCTACTCCCGACCCCCTGGTGTGGGGACGTGACTTCTTCTGTCTTAGGACATTCAGGATTCTTCGTCCCAAATTCCATCCCACTAAAAATGTGCTCTTGGCGGAGGTGGACACCTTATTGTACTCCCCTGCCTATGGATATGTGGGGAAAGATGGTGAAAGAGTGGCAGGAAATAGAAAAATTTTGAAAAAGAAGCATGAGGGAGATCCATAAGCAGACGGCAGAGAGTAGCCGAGAGATTTACAGAGACAGTGAATGAAGCCGAGAATGTAGCAGGGGGAGAAAAGTTACAGGAGAAATACAGAGAAAAGCTGGGTCTCCAGAGAGATGAAGGACAGCAAGGTTGGGAGAGGGGCAGAAAGGGGGAGGCTCCTCAGACAGAGAATAGTGGAGATTTGGAGCCAGGGCAGACAGCAGCATGGTTCTGGGACAGCAAGAGGGGGCAGCTGATGACAAGGAGAGCAGAGGGAGAACCACAGCATGGGGAGGCCTGATCCGGGGGGGCCAGAGAGTGGGGACAAGAGAGTGTAGCAGGGAAGAGGAAATCTAACAGGGAGAACAGAGAAGAAGCAGAGATAGGGAGGGCAAGAAACAGGTAGAATGGAAATTGGGGACAATCAAAAATTGGACACAAAGAGGAACAAGGGGTAAAACAAATTGCCAGAATGGAGCAGAACAAATGGAAGAGAAGGAATAGAGGGAAGATGGGGAGAAACAACAGGAGAGGAGAGGGGCAGAAAAATAAGCCAATTCTTACGGGAAAAATGAAGTGAAAAAAAGCAGGAGAAAGAAGGTGAGAATGAGAGAGATGTACAGAATGAGGGAGGGAAACATACTAATGACAAAAGAGGGGGACCCTGAGTGCAGATGAGCGATGAGTTGATTGAATATTATGATTAAATTGTGATATACTGATTTCTCTAATTGTAATCTAAGAAGTATAAAATTTATTTCAAAAGTACAGATGAAGATGAGACTTGCAAAGTTCCTGCCTATAAGGGAAGTGCATTTTATTATTCTTGACATCACAAGTTAGCTTCCATTCACAATCCCTATTCAGCCAGAGGGCAGTGACTTGCCTCATTCGGGTGTGGGTGAGTGGATAAGATAGAAGGAAAAACCAAAGCGTTTTCCTACGCTTACAGTCAACACAATAGTGAACACCCAACACAGAATGCCACGTCTCTGGTCACCAAAATGTGTGGGGATTACTTTCCACCCACAAGCTGTTCATCAGACACTACCTGGGTGTTCTGTAATTTAACTCAATTTCACACTAACACTGTCTATGTGGGGTTAGCATCAGATTCTACAGGTTGAGAGCTCAGTTCCACAGGCATGCTCCCACTTCAGGTGCCACTTGCAAGTCCTGGGTTGGGACTTCAACCTTGTGACCAACCAACTATGAACCGGGCCATGACCCTTTCCTCACATTTTGTGAATTTGCTAGAGTGGTTCACAGAACTCAGGGAAACTTTTTGCTTAGTTTCACCCATTTGTTACAAACCATATTACAAAGGACACAGATGAACAGCCAGATGGAAGAGCCTTCCTAGTAAACTAATCAAAATGAGGGGCTTTTGGACCAGGCGCAGTGGCTCTTTCTTCTAATCCCAGCACTTCGGGAGGCCAAGGTGGGCAGATCCACTTAAGAGTTCAAGACCAGCCTGGCCAACAAGGTGAAACCCCGTCTCTACTGAAAATACAAAAATTAGCTGCGCATGGTGGCGTGTGCCTATAATCCCAGCTACTTGGCTGAGGCACAAGGATCTCTTGATCCCAAGAGGTGAAGGTTGCAGTGAGCCAAGATCGCACCACTGCACTCCAGCCTGGGCAACAGCGAGACTCTGTCTCAAAAGAAAAGGAGGGGCTCTTAGTAACCATGGTTTTTTTTCTTTTTTCTGAGATGGAGTTTCACTCTTATTGCCCTGGCTGGCGTGCAATGGTGCGATCTTGGCTCACCACTGAAGGGATCGCCTGCCCCTCCATACCTGTGGGTGTCTCATCAGGTGGAACGAGAGACTGAAAAAAGAGACACAGAGACAAAGTATAGAGAAAGAAAAGTGGGCCCAGGGGACCGGCACTCAGCATATGGAGGACCCGCACCACCGGTCCTCTGGCACTAGTCTCTGAGTTCTGTCAGTATTTATTGATCATTATCTCTACCATCTCGGAGAGGGGGATGTGGCAGGACAATAGGGTAATAGTGGGGAGAGGGTCAGCAGGAAAACATGTGAACAAAGATCTCTGTCATAAATAAGGAAAGGTGCTGTGCCTTGATGTGCACGTACACAAACATCTCGGTGCATTAAAGAGCAGTATTGCCGCCAGCATGTTTCATCTCCAGCCCTATGGTGGTTTTCTTCTATCTCAGTAAATAGAACAGACAATCGGGTTTTACACCAAGACATTCTGTTGCCCAAGGACGAGCAGGAGACAGATGCCTTCCTCTTATCTCAACTGCAAAGAGGTCTTCCTCTTTCACTAATCCTCCTCAGCACAGACCCTTTATGGGTGTCGGGCTGGGGGATGGTCAGGTCTTTCCCTTCCCATGAGGCCATGTCTCAGACTATCACATGGGGAGAAACCTTGGACAATACCTGGCTTTCCTAGGCAGAGGTCCCTGTGGCCTTCCGCAGTGTATTGTGTCCCTGGGTACATGAGATTAGAGAATGGTGATGACTTTTAACAAGCATACTGCCTTCAAGCACTTTTTAAACAAAGCACATCCTGCACAGCCCTAAATCCATTAAACCTTGAGTCAACACAGCACATGTCTCTGTGAGCACAGGGTTGGGGCTAGGGTTACAGATTTACAGCACCTCAAGGCAGAAGAATTTCTCTTAATACAGAACAAAATGGAGTCTCTTATGTCTACTTCTTTCTGCATAGACACAGTAACAGTCTGATCTCTCTTTCTTTTCTCCACACACCACAACCATCG
Organism: Pongo pygmaeus; assembly: GCF_028885625.2. Classification (NCBI taxonomy): domain Eukaryota; kingdom Metazoa; phylum Chordata; class Mammalia; order Primates; family Hominidae; genus Pongo; species Pongo pygmaeus. The sequence goes on from NC_072393.2 coordinate 58,515,944, forward strand.
CCTCCCGGGTTCAAGCGATTCTCTTGCCTCAGCCTCTCCAGTAGCTGGGATTACAGGTGACTGCCACCATGCCTGGCTAATCTTGTATTTTTAATAGAGATGGGATTTCTCCATGTTGGTCAGGCTGGTCTTGAACTGCCGACCTCAGGTGATCCACCCGCCTTGGCCTCCCAAAGTGCTGGGATTACAGGCGTGAGCCACCGATCCTGGCTGGAAACCATGCTTTTTATCTGCATCTAAACTGAGGGGCAGCCTTATGGGACTGCACCTTTAACCTGTGGAATCTGTGCCTATCTCCAAGTAGACAGTACCAAAATTGAGTTAACTTGTGGGACACACAGCTGCGAGCGTGCCACAGAACTGGTCAGCATGGGCCGGACGCGGTGGCTCACGCCCGTAATCCTAACACTTTGGGAGGCTGATTCGGGCAGATCACTTGAGGTCAGGAGTTCGAGACTAGCCTGGCCAACGTGGTGAAAAATAAAAAATTAGCAGGGCATAGTGGCTTGTGCGTAAGTTACTTGTCCACAAGTAACTCCCAGCTACTCAGGAGGCTGAGGCAGGGGAGTTGCTTGAACCCTGGAGGTGGAGGTTGTGGTGAGCCGAGACCGCGCCGCTGCACTCCAGCCTGGGCGACAGTGAAACTCTGTCTCAAACATGGGGGAAAACATACATTTTGGTGATGAGTGGCATAGTATTCTGTGCTGAATATGAGTGTAGTAAAAACAGTTATCTTTGGGAAGAGACTTGGCCCAGCAGTCTCAGGGCCTGTGATGTCTACTCTATAGTGACGGAATGATCTGTCTCTGCTCCTGGCTGCTGCTTATCCTGAGACTGTGCACCATGTGCCAGCCCCACTTACAGTCTCAGAATGGAATGACATCCTTCGTCTATGGTGTCATTAATTTTTTTGTCTAGGAAATTATTATTATTATTATTATTTTTTGAGACGGAGCCTCGCTCTGTCACCCAGGCTGGAGTGCAGTGGCGCAGTCTCCACTCACTACAACCCCTGCCTCCTGGGTTCAAGTGATTCTCCTGCCTCAGCCTCCCAAGTATCTGGGATTACAGGCACGCGCCACCACGCCTGGCTAATTTTTGTATTTTTAGTAGAGACGGAGTTTCACCATGTTGGCCAGGCTGGTCTCGAACTCCTGACCTCAGGTGATCTGCCCGCCTTGGCCTCCTAAAATGCTGGGATTACAGGCGGGAGCCACTGCTCCTGGCCTAGGAAATTATTTTGGTCAGCATACTGAAATGGAGGTGTTGTCCATTAAAACACACACACTCACCTACTCACTCACTAAAGCCTTTATTTTCTTTCCATTCTCCAATCTTTAAAACAAAAAATACTGTATTTACTACATTTCTCCCTGCAGTAAGTACCCCTCTTGCATGCTCTATTTAAGATCACAGTACACTAAAATCTTGTTTATATTCTGTCTTCAATTCTTGCCCCTAGTTCTTGGTTGACTCCATCCGATCAAGTTATCACATCCACCCATTCCATTGCTCCTGCGACCTACCTGTTTCTAAATTTATTTTTATTTTTAAAAAATTTTATTTTTTATTTTTATTTTTTTTGAGACAGAGTCTCGCTCTGTCATCAGGCTGGAGTGCAGTGGCACGATCTCGGCTCACTGCAACCTCTGTCTCCCAGATTCAAGCGATTCTCCTGCCTCAGCCTCCTGAGTAGCTGGGATTACAAGCACACGCCACCATGCCTGGCTAATTTTTGTATTTTTAGTAGAGACGGGGTTTCACCATGTTGGCCAAGATTGTCTCGATCTCTTGACCTTGTAATCTGCCCGCCTCGGCCTCCCAAAGTGCTGGGTTTATAGGCATGAGCTACCGCGTGTGGCCCCTAAGTTTATTTTTAATTAATTATTTATTTTTTTAAGGGATGGGGTCTCACTCTATTGCACAGGCTGGAGTGCAGTGAGGCAATCATAGCTCACTGTTACCTGGAACTCCTAGGCTCAAATGATCCTCCTGCATCAGTCTCCCAAGTAGGTAGGACTACAGGCATGTACCACTATGTCTGGCTAATATTTTTATTTATTTACTTATTTATTTATTTTTGAGACAGGGTCTTGCTCTGTCTCCCAGGCTGGAGTGCAGTGGCATAATCACAGCTCACTGCAACCTAGACCTCCTGGGCTCAAACAGTTCTCCCACCTCAGCCTCCTGAATAGCTGGGACTACAGGGGCATGCCAGTATGCCGCTAATATTTTGTTTTTTTATAGAGCTGGAGTCTTGCTATGTTGCCTAGGCTGGTCTCAATTTCCTGGGCTCAAGCGATTCTTCCATCTCAGCCACCCGAGTAGCCGGGACTACAGGTTCGTGCCACTGTGCCATGCTAATATTTTGATTTTTTGTAGAGTTGGGGTCTTGCTGTGTTGTCCAGACTGGTCTTAAACTCCTGAGCTCAAGTGATTTTCCCACCTCAGCCTCCCAAAATGTACCCAGATGGAGGCATCATTTATTAAAACACACTCCTGCATAAAATAAAGGTTTTATTTTCCTTCCACTCTTCTATCTTTAAAACAAAAAATATTGTTTTAAATACAGTTTTTAAATTTTTGTCCTCATCTTTCCTTCCCTGTCAGCAGCAATTTGCACAGCCAATCACTCCCTCTTCTTTTTTCTTAACTTTGAAGAGATTCTTCATACTTTAAAAAATCTGTTTAACTTTTTTTTTTTTTTTTTGAGGTGGAGTCTTACTCTGTCACCCAGGCTGGAGTGTAGTGGTGCGATCTCGGCTCATTGCAACCTCCGCCTCCTGGGTTCAAGTGATTCTCCCACCTCAGCCTCCTGAGTAGTCCCGAGCTGGGACTACAGGCTTGTGCCACCACACCTGGCTAATTTTTGTATTTTTAGTAGAGACGGGGTTTCACTGTGTTGGCCAGGCTTGTCTTGAACTCCTGACCTCGTGATCCATCCGCCTTGGCCTCCCAAAGTGCTGAGATTACAGGCATGAGCCACGGCGCCTGGCCCTTTTTAACATTTTTGTCATCACCTTCATGTCTCCTGAACTGTCTTCTGTGAATATGAGTGTCCCACAATTTAGTCCTTCAACCTGTTCTCTCTACCCACACCCTCTACCTTTCCTTATGATCTCATCTTACGGCTTCAAACCACCACCTGCCTGTCTCCACTTTCCCTCTCCACTCACCCCTCCTGAATTCCAGAATCCTGTGTCCACTCGTGTTCTGGACATCTCTGCTGGGGCATCCACAGGCATCTCCACCTTCATATGTCCAAAAGAGACTCCCTGAACTCCCCAAACACGTTTCCCTGGCAGTCCTGCACGTCTCAGATGAGGGACACCCTGTGCTTTCTGGGGATTAAGTAAACCTGTCAAATGTATTTAAAATATAGGAGATAATTTCTTACTTGTGTTTTCATTTATAATACAAACAATAAATCACATGTTTACTTACATGCCTGTAATCCCAGCTACTTGGGCTAAGGCAGGAGAATCGCTTGAACCCAGGGGGCAGAGGTTGCAGTTAGCCAAAGATCACGCCCTGCACTCCAGCCTGTGCGACAGAGTGAGGCCCTGTCTCACAAACCCACACACACAAAATTAGCCGGGCATGGTGGCAGGTGCCCGTACTTCCAGCTACTCTGGGAGGCTGAGGCAGAATTGCTTGAACCTGAGAGGCAGAGGTTGCAGCAAGCCGATATCACGCCATTGCACTTCAACTTGGGTGACAGAGTGAGACTGTCTCAAAAAAAATGTATTTGCTCAGTTAGGATGGAAATAGGCCTATATGGAAAGTACAGTTAATGTTTGAGTTGAATCTTGATAGAAGCAGTTTCTTGGGAGAAATGGCATCCAGCCCAGTGGAGACCCGCAAGAACAGGTCACGTCCATACATTCCCGCTAGAGGGCAGTGCTGGTGTTGGTTGAGGCTTCGGAGGTCACCTTGAAGGCTAACCGTGTGATCACTGGAGAACAGCTGGCATGCAGCCATGTCTCAGTATAGGCTACAGGTCTTCAGAGAGGCCCCTGACAGCAGAGTGTGTCGCAGCCTCTGGTCTCACAGTGCCTGTCAACCTCTTGAATTTCTGTGTATTGTGAATTCCAGTAGTCGAGGTCAGAATCTCATATATGGGGTCTGAGAAGGTGCCATATAACATTCTCCAGGGGAGGGGGGAATCCAACCACATTCTCTGGGGTGGGAGGGAAGTTTACTCCATTTCTCATTTATGGGGGCTGCTAAGGGGTGATGCATCACTCATGAAGGAAGGAGGAACACACTCCAAGTTTTTATCGCAGCATATAAGTCATTCATGTAGCAAACTGTAAGTGGAAATCATTTGAAACCTACATAACAGGGGGCCCAGGTTTCTTCTGCCTCAGAAACTTCATCTGGGGTGCTTCTCTGCCTGGAACTCTCTGGCCCCTCAGCTGCAGGTGACAAACACCCTTCCTTCCCCAGGCCTTTGTTCTGGTAGTACCTTCTTAGGATTCTGTGACCCCCCCATAGCCCCCGATTTAACACTCCAGCCTGACCCCACCCCAACTCTCCTCCATTTTGAAGGTCTGTGTGTTTCTTTCTTTCCCTTTTCCTGCCACTGTCTGGATCCTGGTGACAGCAAGGATCCAAGGGGAGAGACGAGCCAGAAGGTGGGGACTGTGCTGGCTCAACCCCTCTGAGTGGAGCTCAGCCCTAGTCTCACATTTGAGAGCTGAGGCATTTTGCAGAAACATTTCTTGTGCCTTCTTACAGAGATTCTGATTTCAATACTCAGATGGAGGCCAGGCCTAATATTTAAAGCTGATGCTACAGTAGTTGCTCCCTATCTGCTGGTTTGATTTCTGTGGTTCCAGATACTCGAGTTTAACTGTGGTCTGAAAATATTACACAGAAAGTTCCAAAAATGAAGAATGCACAACTTTTAAATTTCTCGCCATTCCGAGTAGTGTGCTGAAATCTAGCACTGTCCCACTCTCTTTTGTTTTTGAGGAGTCTCACTCCATTGCCCAGGCTGGAACACAGTGGTGCAATATCGGCTCACCGCAACCTCTGCCTCCTGGGTTCAAGTGACTCTCATGCCTCAGCCTCCCAAGTAGCTGGGATTACAGGCATATGCCACCACACCCCACTAATTTTTTGTATTTTTAGTAGAGACAGTTTCACCATGTTGCCCAGGCTGGTCTTGAACTCCTGAGCTCAGGCAATCCACCTGCCTTGGCCTCCCAAAGTGCTAGGATTACAGGTGTGAGCCACTGTACCTGGCCAGTCCCACGCTATTTTGCCCAGGACTCAAATCATCTCCTTTTCTGGTATATCTAGGCAGTACAGTCATCCCTCAGTATCGGAGGGATTACTTCCACGACCCCTGAGGATACCAAAATCAGGTGATCTTCAAGTCCCTTATGTAAAGTTGCATAGTATAGCCATAAACTGCATAATGACATTTTGGTCAACAATCAAATCTATGATGGTGGTTCCATAAGATTACACTGTTACACTGGAGCTGAAAAGTTCCTGTTGCCTAGCTACATCAGAGCAGTCATGACGTCATAGTGCAGTGCATTCCTTGTGTCTGTGGTGATGCTGGAGGGAAACAAACCTAGATCGTTGCCAGGCAGCTTTAACCTGGGTGTGGGTGAGGATGACACTGTGATGCTCCTAGAGGTGGTTCATGAGGAATGGACGAATAAGTGGTTGAAACTGATAGAAGAACACATAGCTGAAGAAGAAGTGAGAGGATAAGAAAGTGAAGGAAAAGAAAAAAAAAATCCAGGAACTTTCATAGTGAAGGGTTTAGCAGAAACTTGTACAGACCTCAACAAGCTTCTTAAAAAGTTTGAAAACATGAACTCCAACACCAAAAGGTGTTTATTTATTTATTTATTTATTTATTTTATTTTATTTTATTTTTTTGAGACGGAGTTTCACTCTGTCGCCCAGGCTGGAGTGCAGTGGCGCGATCTTGGCTCACTGCAAGCTCCGCCTCCCGGGTTCACGCCATTCTCTCACCTCAGCCTCCCGAGTAGCTGGGACTACAGGCGCCCGCCACCACGCCCAGCTAATTTTTTGTATTTTTATTAGAGACAGGGTTTCACCATTCACAGGATGGTCTCGATCTCCTGACCTTGTGATCTGCCCGCCTCGGCCTCCCAAAGTGCTGGGATTACAGGCGTGAGCCACCGCGCCTGGCTTATTTTATTTTATCTTTTGAGACAGAGTCTCGCTCTGTCACCCAGGCTGGAGTGTAGTAGTGTGATCTTGGCTCACTGCAACCTCTGCTTCCTGGGTTCAAGCAATTCTCCTGCCTCCATCTCCTGAGTAGCTGGGATTACAGGTGCCTGCCATTACACCTGGCTAATGTTTGTATTTTGTTTTTGTTTTTGTTTTTTTTGAGATGGAGTCTCACTCTGTTGCCCAGGCTCAGTTCACTGCAACCTCTGCCTCCTGGGTTCAAGCCATTCTCCTGCCTCAGCCTCCTGAGTAGCTAGGATTACAGGCATGCGCCACCATGCCCAGCTAATTTTTGTATTTTTAGTAGAGACAGGGTTTCACCATGTTGGCCAGTCTGGTGTCGAACCCCTGACCTCGTGATCTGCCTGCCTCGGCCTCCCAATGTGCTAGGATTACAGGCGTGAGCCACAGCGCCCGGCCTAATGTTTGTATTTTTGTTAGAGATGGGGTTTCACCATTTTGGCCAGGCTAGTCTCGAATTCTTGGCCTGGTGTGATCCGCCTTCCTCAGCCTCCCAAAGTTCTGGGGTTACAGGCGTGAGCCACCGCACCCAACCCCAAAAGGTGTTTATTAATAGAAAGGAAAGTTTATGGTGCATTACCTGCTCACAAGAACATTTAGGAAGAAAAAATAATGAAGTAAGCCACCATGGATATTTTTCTTCCTCTCTCGTTTCCTAATCAGCTGATTCATTTTTTTATTTTTTTATTTTTTGAGTCCGAGTCTCACTCTGTCACCAGGCTGGAGTGCAGTGGTGCGGTCTTGGCTCACTGGAACCTCCACCTCCGGGGTTCAAGTGATTCTCCTGCCTCAGCCTCCCAAGTAGCTGAGACTACAAGCATGCGCCACCACTCCCAGCTAATTTTTGTATTTTTAGTGGAGATGGGGTTTCACCATGTTGGCCAGGATGGTCTCGACCTCTTGACTTCATGATCTGCCCGCCTTGGCCTCCCAAAGTGCTGGGATTACTGGCGTGAGCTACTGCACCAGGCCCTCAGCTGCCTTTCAGATTCACACCACAGACATATTTCTGAAAGGAGTGCCTCCTCTCCTAGAAGAGCCTCAGGCAAGTTCTTCAAGAGGTATCCAGAAGAAGGCATTGTTATCCCAGATGACAGCTCCATACATGTTATTGCTCCTCAGGACCTTCCAGTGGGACAAGATGTGGCACTGGAAGACAGTGACATTGATGGTCCCCACCTTGTGTAGGCCTAGGCTAAGGTATGTGTTTGTGTCCTGGTTGTTGACAAAAAGGTTTAAATGGGGAAAAAAAATTTTAAATGGGAAAAAGCTTATAGAATAAAGACATAAAGACAAAATATTTTTGTACAGCTATACAACGTGTGTTTTAAGCTAAATGTTATTGTAGAAGTCAAAAAGTTAAATTTACAAGTTTATAAAGTCAAAAAGTTATAGTAAGCTAAGGTTAATTTGTTATTGAGAAAAAATATTTTTTATGTTAGTGTAGCCTAAATATACAGTAAGTATGTATGTATGTATGTATTTTTGAGACAGCCTCTCACACTGTCGCCCAGGCCGGAATGCAGTGGTGCGATTATGGCTCACTGCAGCCTCAACCTCTTAAGTTCAGGTGATCGTCCCACCACAGCCTCCTGGGTAGCTGGGACTACAGATGTGTTCCACCATGCCTTGACTGATTTTTTGTATTTTTTTGGTAGACACACGAGTCTCGCCATGTTGCCCAAACTGGTCTCGAAATTCTGGACTCAAGCAATCTGCCTGCCTCGTTCTCCAAACGTGCTGGGATTATAGGCATGAGCCACCACGCCTGGCCGAGTATTCAGTATTTATAAAATCTACAGTAGTACAGAGTTATGTCGTAGGCCATCACATTCAGTCACCACACACTCACTGACTCATCCAGAGCAATTTCTAGTCCTGCAAGCGCCATTCATGGTAAGTGCCCTAGACGGCTGTACCATTTTTTAAACATTTATATCATATTATTATTGTACCTTTTCTATGTCGAGACATGTTTTTATTTACAAGTACGTACTATTGTGTCACAGTTGCCTGTAGTATTCAGTACATAACATGATGTACAGGTTTTTAGCAATAGGCTATACCATATACCCTAGATGTGTAGTAGACTATACCGTCTTGGTTTATGTTAAGTTCAGTCTGTAATGAAATGGTCTGAAAACACATTTCTTAGAACAGGTCCCATTACTAAGCAGTGCATGACTGTATTTGCGTATAAATTACACACATCCTCCCATAGACTTTAAATCATCTCTTGATTACTTATAATGGATTAATGAAGTTTATAAATGCTATATAGTTGTTATACTCCGTTGTTTTCTTGTATTATTTTCATTGTTTGTTACTTTTTGGTTTCTTTCCTTTTTTTGTAATTATTTCAGTTTGTCATTGGTTGAATCCCTGGATTTGGACCCTAGAAATACTGAGGGCCGAGTGTAGACTCTATCTGCCCATTAGTCAGTGAATAGTCTTCTTTTTGATCTGGTCCACTTTTAGGATATCTCAGTCCTTTTGTTTAACCCTTATTTTACTTAACAGTATTCCCCAAGCACATGAATATTGATGCTGGCATTTTGGATATGCCAGTGAGAAGCTGTCACATGCATAATTTAAGTGGAGTAAATAGAGGTCAGTACTGTTTGAGGTTGCAGGCATCCACTGGGCATCTTGGAACATATCCTCCTGGATACGGAGATTCCACTGTGTTCTGTATCTGGTGCTGAGCACCAAGGCTCTGTGTCCTCCATTTCTGAGGGATTACATGAGCCTGGGATCCATAGAGGGGGGGGAGGGGCTGTGCTCTTCATGGGGTTTGGTCACAGCTGTGTCTCTTCCCTGAATGGGGCAGCTCAGTCCAGCCTAGCTCCCTACTGCTGTAGTGTGTGTGCAGGCTTCTCCAGGAGGGGAGCGAGTCCTGAATAAAAGAGTAAAAATTTCACTCGTTCTTCCTGTAGGAATTTCTTGTCCCTGCATCAACTCTGGTGCAGTGGGCAGCAGAGGACATCTTTCCACAGGATTAGGTCTAACCTGTGTGTGTGGTTGTGGCATAGGAAGGGGAATGTGTTGATTCTGAGCAGTAATCAGCGTATTTTTGACATTTAGGATTGACTTATAAACAGTCATGCTGTGTGATGAAGAAGCCCAGAAGAGGAAAGCAAAGGAGTCAGGGATGGCTCTTCCTCAGGTAAAGTGATATTCTCGGTGGATGGTTCTCTCTGTTTCTTTCTGAAATGCCTGAAGCATCCTGCCTGACACGTTTGCTCACACTCACCCATGCCTTCCCTCAGTCCCTCTCATCTCGCTTAGATTCCATCTCTTGTGATCCAGTGACATGAACTTGGGAAGAGGCTGCACTGGGCATGGTCCTGGGAAGGGCTCACACCCAGACATGGATGGAGACAGGGTGAGGGTCCTGTGGTGTCAGTGCTGTTGGGCAGCAGGGATTGTTCAGGGGCCACATCTGGATGCACTGTCAGCTCTCTGTGGACCAGGATTAGAGAGGCTGCCAATGGAAGTCACGTATTTTTTTTTTTTTTTGAGACAGAGTCTTGCTCTGTCACCCAGGCTGGAGTGCAGTGGCATGATCTTGGCTCACTGCAACCTCCACCTCCCGGGTTCAAGCAATTCTCCTGCTCAGCCTCCTGAGTAGCTGAGATTACAGGCGCCCGCCACCACGCCCAGCTAATTTTTTTGTATTTTTAGTAGAGACGGGGTTTCACCATGTTGGTCAGGCTGGTCTCGAACCCCTGTCCTCGTGATCCACCTGCCTCGGCCTCCCAAAGTGCTGGGATTATAGGCGTGAGCCACCGCGCCTGGCCGGAAGTCACGTATTAATGCACACAAGTACCTGGTAAATTCTGGAAAAGGAGTTCAGGAAGGAGAAATCTTTTCTGTCTGATTTTTACTACATTTGAAGCTAAACACCTTTCCTACTTTCTAGTGTCTGGCTTGGTTCAGAGAGGACATTCTCTCTTCTTTCTCAGCATGCCCCTCCCATGGAGACTAGTGTTCCTGCAGGGAGTCTTGTACAGCAGCTGTGTTAGGTGAAAAAAGCTGTAATTTTGCACAGAGATTGCAGCATAAATTTTTTGTCATTAAAGAGGTGGAAATTATATTCATTCTTGTTCCAGCAATTGTTTTTTTTAATGTTAAACATCAAATTATGTATATATTTGTTTTATAGGAAGACACCAAACATGCAGCTTAGGCCATCAAAAACAAAGCCTCCCCTGCCCTGCCCTATGCAGTTTCCCACCCTCCCTGCATCTCACTGGCGACCCACTGCTGTCAGCTCTGTGTCAAGAGCGAGAGCATGTCCTGTAGAAATATATTTATACAGCATTGGCCAGGTGTGGTGGCTCATGCCTGTAATCCCAGCACTTTGGGAGGCCGAGGCGGACAGATCACCTGAGGTCAGGAGTTTGAGACCAGCCTGGCCAACATAGTGAAACCCTGTCTCTACTGAAAATACAAAAATTAGCAAGGCATGGTGGCGGTCACCTGTAATCCCAGCTACCACAGAGGCTGAGACAGGAGAATTGCTTGAACCTGGGAGGCGGAGGTTGCAGTGAGCCAAGGTCATGCCACTGCACTCCAGCCTGGGCGACAGAGCAAGACTGTGTCTCAAAAAACAAAACAAAACAAAAAAAACGTATACAGCATTATAAGGCTGGACGCTGTGGCTCATGCCTGTAATCCTAGCGCTTTGGGAGGCCAAGGTGGGTGGATCACCTGAGGTTGGGAGTTTGAGACCAGTCTGACCAACATGGAGAAACTCCATCTCTATTAAAAACAGAAAATGAGTCGGGCATGGTGGCACATGCCTGTAATCCCAGCTCCTCGGGAGACTGAAGCAGGAGAATCGCTTGAACCCGGGAGGCGGAGGCTGCAATGAGCCAAGATTGCACCATTGCACTTCAGCCTTGGAAACAAGAGCGAAACTCCAAAAGAAATATATTTATACAGCATTATGGTATTTTAAATAAAATCCTCAGTGATTGTTTCGTTGTAATATTTTATTCCAAAAGTTGTGAAAATTTGCATGCTTTCATGTTAGGAAGATGATTCCTTGCTCCTTTACATCCTCATGTGAACGTTCTCTGAATTAGAAATTAGTCACCTTGGCAAGGTGCAGTGGCTCACGCCTGTAATCCCAGCACTTTGGGAGGCCGGAGGCGGGCAGAGCACCTGAGGTCAGGAGTTCGAGACCAGCCTGACCAACATGGTGAAACTCTGTCTCTACTAAAAATACAAAATTAGCCTGGTGTGGTGGTGCACACCTGTAATCCCAGCTACTTGTGAGGCTTAGGCGGGAGAATCACTTGAACCCGGGAGACAGAGGTTGCAGTGAGCCAAGATTGCGCCATTGCACTCCAGCCTGGGCGACAGAGCGAGACTGTCTCGAAGAAAAAAAAAAAAAGAAAGAAATCAGTCACCTCTCGTACCTCTCGTTTTTTGTGCCTGGCGTGGTTCAGGGACCATGTGCATCATTCAGCCCAGGAAGAGTCTCTGGAGGTCCTGAGCTTTGTCTGGGATGCATCCTCTCTGGACTTTGCTTGTCACCTCCTCACTGAAGAGGGTGGCCAGATTCTGCTCAGGAGCTTCCCTTTCTGCACCTGCTCTGCAGCCTGTGTGAGGCCATAGGAAGCTGGGGTCCTCACTGCCACCTAGTATCTGCCCGTGTAACTGCGGCCTCTGATTTATGCTGATGCCTTTGTTCTCGGTGGCTTCCTGATCTGGGGCCCTGTTACTTCAGTGCTTCTGTTCAAACAAGACAGAACATTGTCCCTCAGGAGAAATCTGGAGTTTGTGGTTTCCTCTGGATGATGGTGCGTCATGCCTGAGCAGGGGCTCAGGCTAATGTGTTCATGCATTTTCCCACTGGGCTCCCAGCAGGTTGACTTGGTGCTTCTTTGGGATGCAGGAACTTGCTAAGGACCTTCTGGATTTCTCACAAAGCCAATTGGTCTGTGTATTGTTTAATTTTTGTCTCCATGGGGACAGAAAGGTCTGTGGCTTCGCATTCCTGTTTCTGGCTGACATTACTCTTTAGTAGAGTTGTGGATTTCTTACACAGGTCTGGAGTGTCTTTTAGTTAGGGGCCACGTGTATTTGCTGAGGGAGAGGTAGGATGTTTCTTGTGTGTGTGTGTCATTTATAATTAGTGCTGCTGAAGAAGGAAACTTCTTCTTTTTTTTTTTTTTTTGAGATGGAGTGTTTCACTCTTGTTGCCCAGGCTGGAGTGCAATGGCGTGATCTCGGCTCACTGCAACCTCTGTCTCCCAGGTTCAAGCAATTCTTCTGCCTCAGCCTCCCGAGTAGCTGGGATTGCAGGCATGCGCCACCACGCCTGGCTAATTTTGTATTTTTAGTAGAGACGGGGTTTCTCTGTGTTGATCAGGCTGGTCTCGGACTCCCCACTCAGGTGATCCGCCCATCTTGGCCTCCCAAAGTGCTGTGATTACATGTGTGAGCCACCGCGCCTGGCCAAAACTTGTTTTCAATAAATTCGTATTAGTTAATATGCCTAAATGGCATTCTTTGTTTTGGTTACAATCCTGTCATTCGTTAGTTCTAACAGATCCTGCTTTTTCCTGCCTCGTACCCCCACTTTTTTTTTTCCTGTTTTTTTCCTCTGCTTCTGGTCCCTGCTCAGGCATCCTGTGCGGTGGTAATTGGCTGCAGCACAGACCAGTGCCCTATTCCTGGCCTTAAATTAGAGGAAATGCATCCCACGTTTACTGTTGATTATGACGTTTTATGAGATGTTCTTGTTTAATATCATGTTTTTTTTGTTTGTTTTCCAATTTCATTCTTGGCCTGAGTATTAAGTATCTAGTAATTTCTTAAGGTATGTCCTGCTGAGATATTTTCTATGACCTTTATTTGTTTGTTTATTTTTTGAGACGGAGTCTCGCTCTTGTCGCCCAGGCTGGAGTGCAGTGGTGCGATCTCGGCTCGCTGCAACATCCGCCTCCCAGGTTCAAGCAATTCTCCTGCCTCAGCCTCCCGAGTAGCTGGGATTACAGGTGCCCACCACCATGCCTGGCTAATTTTTGTATTTTTAGTAGAGACAGGGTTTCACTATGTTGGCCGGGCTCCCGAAGTGCTGGAGTTACAGACGTGAGCCACTGCACCCAGCCTATTTGTTAAATTAGTGTATAAGATTCTTAAATTTTGTATAATGTATCACTGTTTTATTAAAGAAATAAATCAATAAACTCCATTGGGCTTTCGCTAATACCTACATATGTAAATTTTAATGGATAAAAGTGCATTTATAGGCCAGGATTAGTGATGCATGCCTATAATCCCACCTTCTTGGGAGGCTGGGGCAGGATTAAACTCTTCCCTTGAACCCAGGAGTTTGAGATCTTTCTGGGCAACCTAGTAAAACCCCATCTGAATTTTTAAAAATACTGCATATTTTTGAATGTGGGCATTTACTAGAGATTGGAGTTGAAGTTTCTATGTTTTCTAATGATCTGCCATTTTTAATAGCTTAATATTCAAAAATGTTTATAAACTAAATTGAGTACAATTTATACATTTTTAGTGTTGTAAACAATGTGGTCCTCATTTTAGGGACACTTGACATTCATGGACGTGGCCATCGAGTTCTCTCAGGAGGAGTGGAAATCCCTGGACCCTGGACAGAGGGCTTTATACAGGGACGTGATGCTGGAGAACTACAGGAACCTGGTCTCTCTGGGTGAGGATGACTTCCCTCCGGAAGCCGAGATCTGCTCTAATCTATCTTTGCATTTTCTCTTGTGTGCCTCTTGGGAGCCCCTAAATTGCTTAACTGAGGTAGAAACCTTGTTGACTCAGAAATGAAAAGCTCTATTATGCTCTCTGGATTTGAAATGTGTCCTTTCTTCAGATGTTCATGATACATCATTGGGTGGCACCAGATAACCAGTTCTCTATTTTCTCCCCTGTGTTTACAAGTCAGTAGTTCTTGGAAGAGATCTCAGTGTCTACATATTGCAGTATTCCCTAAGTATTCAGAAGGAGCCCGTCTGTGGGTGAACTTCTGAGATATTATTCTTGATCCATTTGCGATATCTCCTCTCTTACCTAAACATAAGGCTTGGGTTTTGGAAATGCCCCAGCACATCTTGTTTCTTTCTTTTTATTAACAGGAATCTGTCTTCCTGACCGAAGTATTATTTCCATGTTGAGGCAAAGGAGAGAGCCCTTGGTTCTGCAAAGTCAAGTTAAAATAGTAAAAAATACAGATGGAAGGGAATGTGTCAGAAGCGTGAACACAGGTAAGAGCTCTGATGGGCAGTGTGGAAGCCATAGTTTTTATTTTTTTATTTTTGAGCCAGGGTGTTCCATTATCACCCAGGCTGTAGTGCAGTGGCAATCATAGCTCACTGCAGCCTCAAACTCCTGGACTCAAACAATCCTCCTGCCTTGGCCTCCCAAAGTTCTAGATTACAGCCACTGCACCTTGCAAAGCCATACTATTTTTTTTTTTTTTTTTGTCTTGCTCTGTTGCCCAGGCTGCAGTGCAGTGGTGTGATCTCAGCTCACTGCAACTTCTGCCTCCCAGGTTCAAGCGATTCTCGTGCCTCAGCCTCCCCAATAGCTGGGATTACAGGCATGTGTCACCACACCCAGCTAATTTTTGTGTTTTTAATAGAGACGGAGTTTCACCATGTTGGACAGGCGGGTCTCAAACTCCTGACTTCCAGTGATCTGCCTGCCTCAGCCTCCCAAAATCCTGGGATTACAGACGTGAGCCACCACACCCAGCCCATACTAACTATTAAAGAGTGTGTGGGAAACTCTCCAAAGGTGGGAGAGTTCTGTGAGAAAAGAAAAGTTTAAATCCTAGGCATTCTGAATGGAAATATTTCTTTGCTCTCTCTTGTCACTCAGCTCTATAAATGTGTAATAGTTTCATCTTTTTGCCCTCGAGTGGTGTTGCCGCCCAGAGACAAAAGCAAAGTCTTTATCATGATGGACAGCACCCGGTCATGTGGCTTCTGTGAACTTTTGTTCCATGATTCTGAAGAACACAGGGAGCATTGTTGCCAGGGGTCTCTTTCCCCTGTGGTCTTTCTTTCTGTACTTGATTCCATCTGATGCTCAGTGTCTGTCCCTGTAGGTCAAAGCCGAGGTCTTCACAGACCTGCCCCCTTGACCTATTTATTCATGGTCCACCCCATTTCCTGTACTGGGAAGATGTAATCAGGAAATGGGAAAACATGAGCTACTCTTTTTTTCGCATCTGGGCCCTGGAAACTACAGGTGCCTCCAGCCCCCTCTGCCTGTTCAGGTCTATTTGGATGGGAAAAAGCCAGTGATTTTCCTATTCTCACATGCCACTCAGCACAGAGAGCATTTCACTTCTGGTCACCAAAACGTGTGGGGATTTCTCCCCATCAACAATTTTTCACTGGATCTTTACTGGGTTTTCTATAATTCATTTCTAACACTGTCTACCTGGAGTTAGAATCAGATCCCACAGGCTAAGGGTTGGGTTCCCAAGCCTGTCACCCACCTCAGCCACCACTTGCTAGTAGTAGGTTGTCACCTTTCTGTCTGACCAACCAGCTGTAAGTTGGGTTCCCTCGACCCCCTTTTTCTGTTTGGTTACTTTGCTAGGGTGGCTTACAGAACTCAGTGAAACACTTCGTTATGTTCATTGGTTGATGACGAAGGATGTTTCTAAGGATACAGATGGACAGCCAGATGAGGAGATTCACAGGGCGAGGCACATGGGAAGATTCACTGGGTGTGCCACCCTCCAGGCACCTGTGTGTCTTCAGCATTTGGAGGCTCTCGTGACCCCATAGTTCAGGGATCTTTATGGAGGCTTCATCACATAGGCGTGATTGGTATTAACTCAATCTCCAGCCCCTCTCCTAGAAGATAGTGGGTGGGGCTGACAGTTTCATGCTTCTAAGTATGGCCTGGTCTTTCTGGTGATCAGCCCCATCCAGGGACCCACAAAGGTTGCCTCATTAGAGCAGATCACACTCACACCACCCAGGACATCTCAAGGTCTTCAGAGCTCTGTGTCAGGAACTGGGGAAGAGACCAATGTATGCATTTCTTCTTATTCCACAAGGCCCCTCAGCCATTCTTCGGTTGTGCTTCATCCACACTTTACTGGTGTGTGTCACAGGGGAGTAGGTGGCTCTTCTGAGATGCTTACTCAGCTAAGTGGGGCGCAGATAGTCAACAGAAAGACCTTGTATTGGATCCCTAGGTCCCCATGGGGAGCATGGCACAAAATAGCAACCAGATGCCTCTGGTTTTAACACTACCATCATTTGTTCAAACCACTGTTTCTTTCATCTTGTACCTTTCCATGTATTATAAATTAACTTGGCTTTTGTATATTTAGTCAGCAGTTCCATATTTCATATAAAACTCTTTGTGTTTATTATTTTGTATCTGTGGGGCTATAGTATCAGGGAATGGCCATTGGTTTATATATTTTTGAGTGTGTGTTGTTTTTTTTACAGCACAGGGTATGCCTTAGCAGGAGATTCTCTAAAACCTATAGACACTCCAGAAATTTTTGAGTAGGAGTTTAAATATTTGTTTTCCTTTGTTTTACCTGACTTAGTAGCTACTATTAAACAACATTTTGCCAATTAAATTTATTACAGTGTATAATATGGAAATTTTTTATATCTTAAGAATATGCTGTTTTAAAATTGTTGCCATCTTAATCTCAGAAATACCATTACATTGATTTGTCATAATTTGTTATTTAAGACTGAGGGGCAAAACTCAAACCATATCTTCCTCTGTCTGGTCTTGCACCACACAACAATAAACACAGACAACTTACGTGACCAAATGTGAGTTTTTCTTCCACCAATAAGCAATCAGTTCGCAGTGGATACTTGCTGAGTACCCTTGAATTCAATTCTGATGCTGTGTACCTGCAGAGCGCGTCACATCCCACAGGTAGGGGGCTCAGTCTCCAATACTGCCCCCTTTCAGACACCGGTCATAAGTCCAGGCCTCTGGAACTTTCAACCAACCAGCTTCAAAAGTTAGGGTTCCCATGGCTCCCTCTTTGCATTTGATTAATTTGCTAGAGTGGTTCACGGAGCTCATGGTAATACATACTTAGCATTTACAGGGTTTATTACACAGTGTATTTTGAAGGATCCAGACCTGGCATGGTGGCTCACATCTGTAACCCAAGAATTTTTGGAGGCTGAGGTGGGCGGATTACTTGATCCCAGGAGTTTGAGACCAGCAACATAATGAGACGTTATCTCTACCAAAAATTAAAAAATTAGCCGGGCATGGTAGTGCATACCTTGTAGTCCCAGCTGCTCAAGTGGACTGCTTGAGCCCAGGAGTTTAAGGCTGCAGTGAGCTGCACTGCAGCCTGGCTGACACAGAGCAAGACCTTATTCCAAATAGATAGAGAGGGATAAATTAACAGATGGAAAGAACATAGGGTCAGGTCTGGAAGGGTCCCCAGCACAAGAGCTTCTGTGTCCTGGAGTTGGCTTGTGCCACCCTCCTGGCATGTGTGGGAGTCCCTGCTCACCTTCCTGTCAGCCCTGGGGTGTTCAGCTGTCCAGAAGCTCTCTGAACCCAGTCCTTTTGGGTTTTTATGGAAGCTTTATTATATAATGAAGTTACATGATATGACTTCATTATTTGTCTTTTTGTCTTTGTGCGACTGGCTTATTTCACTTAACAGAGCGTCTTTCAGGTTCATCCATTTTGTAGCATATGAAGACATTTCCATATTTTTTTAGGAACAAAGAATGTTTCTTTTTCTTTCTTTTTTTGAGATGGAGTCTCACTCTGTCACCGGGCTGGAGTGAAGTGGCGCGATCTTGGCTCACTGCAACCTCCGCCTCCCGGGTTCAAGCGATTCTCCTGCCTCAGCCTCCTAAGTAGCTGCGACTACAGGCATGCGCCACCACGCCCAGCTAATTTTTGTGTTTTTAGTAGAGACGAGGTTTTACCATGTTCACTAGAATGGTCTTGATCTCCTGACCTCGTGATCCACCCACCTCAGCCTCCAAAAGTGCTGGGATTATAGGCATGAGCCACCGCGCCTGGCCTCCTTTTTCTGTTTCTTAATCAGGTTATTGGTTTTCTGATTTGTAGGAGTTTTATATATTTTAGATATATAAAATCTTATCAGAGGTATGATTTGCAAACATTTTCTCACATATGGTAGGTTTCCTTTTCACTCTGGTAATTGTTTTCTTCCATCCACAATAGTTGTAGGTCTTGTGGTAGTGCATTTTATGTATTTTTACCTTCTTTCTTGTGTTGTCAATGTTCTATCCAGGGAAGCATTATTGAATCCAATGTTATGAAGCTTTCTACCTGATTTTTTCTAGGAGTTTTATGGTTTTAGGTCTTAGTTTTAGGTCACGAATTGACTTTCAGATAATTTTTGCATACGGTGTAATAAGAGTTCAACTTCATTCCTTTCTTGTGGATATCCAGTTTCCTCAGCACTATTTGATAAAGAGACTGTCCTCTCTCATTACATGGTCTTGGTAGCCTTATTGAACATCATTTGACCAAATATTTGAGGGTTTGTTTCTGGCCTGTCTGTTCCAGTCCATTGGCGTGTATGTCTGCCTTCATGGCAGTACAGTTCTGTTTTGATGAAGGTAGCTTAGCAATAAGTTTTATAATCATGCAGTGGTGTAACACCTCCAGCTTTCTTTCTTTCAAGTTTGTTTTGCTATTGAGGCACTTGTGTGATTTCATATTAATTTTAGGATGAGTTTATTTATGAAGAAAGCTTCATTGGGATTTTGCTAAAGAGTTCACTGAATCTGTAGATCTCTTTGGCTATTGACATCTTAACCTTAAGACTTACAATCCATAAACATGGGCTGTTTTTGTATTTGTGTGTGTCTTCTCTAATTTCTTTCAGCAATTTTTTGTAGATTTCTGTGTACAAATTTTTCCCGTCCTTGTTAAGCTTATTCCCTCCATATTTGGAGGTTTTGCATGTACAGATTCCACAAAATTGCAGATCAGAAATCCATAGGTCATTGAATCTGCCCATGTGGATCCCATGGATACTTAGGGCAGACTGTATTTTCAATCCATGGTTAGTTGAATCTGCAGATATAGAAACCACAGGTATGGAAGGCCTGCAGTAAGGAACTTAGGCATCCACAGATTTTGATATCTGAGAGTGTTTTAGGAAAAGCTCTCAAACCATGTTTTTCCTCTGCTCTCACACCACCACAACAATCTGTCAAGACAGAATAAGACTTCCGTGACCGACAGTATAGGAGTTTTTTCCCACACACCAAGCAACGGACAAGAGCTGGGTTTCCTGCAGTTCAGTTCTGACACTATACCTGGAGATAGTGTCAGATCCCACAGGTTGAGGGCTCAGTGTCAAAGACTTCCCCCTTTTCTCACCAGTTACAAGTCTGGGCCTCCAGAACTTCTGACCAACTAGCTTCCAATTGTGGTTTCTGTGGCCCCTCTTTGGGCTCAATAAATTTTCTGGAATGTCTCACAGAACTCACAGAAACACTTATGTTTGCTAGTTTATTATAAAGGCTATTGAAAAGGATACAGATGAAGAGACCTGCAGGGCAAGGTACGGGGGAAGGGGCGTGGAGCTTCTATGCGCTTCCTGCATGCACCAGCATCTAGGAAGCTCCATGTGTTCAGCATCTGGAAGCTCTCTAAATGCAGTCCTCTTGGATTTTTATGGAAACTTTATTATGTCTGCATTCTTTCCCCCAGACATAAAGCAGGACCCTCTCTGGGGAGGTCTTAAGACCTGTAATCAGAAAGATGAGAGAACATTAGAGTCCTGCCTTGGGGTGGGTGAATGGAGGGTAGGAAAAAGTTGGAGAGGTTCTGTTTCCTGAGTTCTGCCCTGGGGCCTACCATACCCAACACTATAACAGAAGACTGTAGCAAAGGCTATGGGAGTTATGAGCCCGGAACTGCAGATAAAAACAAATATATATGTATACCATAACACCACACAGGGGTTCCTGGAACCTGTCTTCCCTGGACACCAAGGGACAGCTGTATTCTGAATAGAAATAATGCAACATGGGCTTTCTTTTTATTTTTTCCTAATTATGAGGGAAAAGCCTTCATTATTTCAACACTGAGTATGATGTTACCTTTTGGCTTTTTATATAAGGCTTCTGTTATGTAAAGTAGATTCCTCGTATTCCTAATGTGTAGAGTGTTTCTATCATCAGTAGTTGTTGATGTTTTTCAAATGTTTTTTCTGCATCCAATGAGCCTATCAAGTGGGTTTTTGTTTTTATTTTATTTTTGTGGAGTATTGCAGGGATCAATGTTCCTAAGTTGCAACATCCTTGCATTCCAGGAGTGACTTTCACATGATCATAGTGTGTGGTCCATTTTAATATACTGCTGAACTTGCTTGCTAGCATTTCGTTGTGGATATTTGCATTAGATTGATGAGGAATATTGCTCTGTAGTTTTCTTAGAGTCTTTGTGTGCCTTTTATGTCAAGGTAACACTAACCTCATTGAATGAGTGAGGGAGTATTTTGTCCATCACATGGAAAATTTTTAAAGAGTGTTGGTGTTAAATCCTTTTTCAGTATTTGATAGAGTTTTACAGTGAAGTCATCTGGTTCATTACTTGTTTTTGTTAGTAGTTATTTGATAACTAATTCAATCTCCTTATTTGTTACTCATCTTAGTGTTTCTACTTCTTCATGTGTAAGTCTTGGTGAGCAGTGTGTATCTAGAAATTCATCCATTGTTGGGACACAGTTGTACAATCTCATTTTCTTTTTTTTTTTTTCCGAGACAGAGTCTCGCTCTTGTAGCCCAGGCTGGAGTACACTGGCGCGATCTCGGCTCACTGCAACCTCCGCCTCCCGGGTTCCAGCGATTCTCCTGCCTCAGCCTCCTGAATAGCTGGGATTACAGGCGTGCACCACCAGGCCTGGCTAATTTTTTGTATTTTTAGTAGAGATGGGGTTTCACCATGGCCAGGCTGGTCTTGAACTCCTGACCTCAGGAGATCCACCTGCCTCGGCCTCGCAAAGTGCTGGGATTATAGGCGTGAGCCACTGCGCCTGGCCACAGTCTCATTTTCTACAATTCAGTTTTATTTGTAATGTCCTCTATTCCATTTCTAAGTTTACTTATTTGAGGCTTACGCTTCATTTTTGTTTTGTTGTTTGTTTATCTAGCTAAGGGTTTGTCAATCTTTTTAAAATTTATTTTAATTGAAAAAAATTTTTTTCAAAAGAGATAGAAGGTCTCATTATGTTGCTCAGGCTGATCTTGAACTCCTGAGCTCAAGTGATCCTCCCGCCTTGCCCTCCCAAAGTGCTAGGATTACAGGCGTGAAACACTATGCCCAGCTGTCAATTTTCTTACCATTCAAAGTATGAGCTTGCAGTTGCATGACTTTAGTGTTTCTCTATTCTGTTTTCTTTGTTTTCTAATCTTAATTTTTTCTTTCTGCTACCTTTGTATTTAGTTTGTTTTTTTTTCATACTTCATTGAAGTATAAAGTTAGATTGTTTACATGTAACTTTATTTATTTATTTTAGTGATGCGTTCTCACTCCGTCTCCCACATTGGAGTGCAGTAGTGCAATCATAGCTCACTTCGACCACAAACTCCTAGGCTAAAGTAATTCTCTTATCTCAGCCTCCTGAGTAGCTAGGACTACAGGTGCATGGCACTGTGCCTTGCTAACTAAAAAATAAATAAGCCAGCACTATGGCTCACACCTGTGGGAATCACACTATGGGATTATGCCTGTAATCCTAGCACTTTGGGAGGCCGAGGCGGGTGGATCACTTGAGGTCAGGAGTTCAAGACCAGTCTCACCAACATGGTAAAACCCCGTCTCTACTAAAAATACAAAAGTTAGCTGGGCATGGTGGCACACGCCTGTGGTCCCAGCCACTGGGGAGGCTGAGGCAGGAGAATCAGTTGAACCCGGGAGGCGGAGGTTGCAGTGAGCCGAGATCGCACCACTGCACTCCAGCCTGGTGACAGAGCGAGACTCCATCTCAAAAATAAATAAATAAATAAATTTTGTAGAGATGGTGTCTTGTTGCCTGTGCTGGTCTGCAACTCCTAGCTTGAAGTACTCCTCATGCCTCAAACTCCCAAGTGCCAGGATTACAGATGTGAGCCATCATGCCTGGCCATTTGTTTATTTTTAATGTAAGCACACATTTTTGTTGCATTTTATAAGTTCTGGTGTGTTCTGTTTTCCTTTCCTTTTCTATCAAGATATTTTAAAAATCAGTTTGTGGTTTCTTTTTTGACCTATTGGTTTTTTAGGTGTGTTGTTTAATTTGGACATATTTGTGGGTTTTACATTTTTTTCTGTTAATTTTGTTTTATTACATTATAATGGGAATAATACTTTGTAGACTTCTAAATGTTTAAAAGTTTGTTTTGTGTCATAACATGAGGTCCATCCTGGAAATTGTTCCATGGGCACTTCCGAAAAATTTGTATTCTGCTGTTTTTAGGTAATATGTTCTGTATACGTCTGTCATATCTAATGAGGCTATAGTGATGTTTGAGTCCTCTGTTTTATTCTTATTCTCTTTGATTTTTATTTATTTATTTTTAGTTTTTAGTTTTAAGGAGCAGGGAGTTTCATAGGCAAGAAAGAAAGGGGAAGAAAGAAAGAAGAAGCTCCCCTGTACAGAGACAGAGTGAGGGGGTCTCCAAAGCTGAGAGACAGAACCCCCTTCTCTTTTGGTTCTATCTTTTTTTTTTTTTTTTTTTTTTGAGACATAGTCTCACCCTGTTCCCTACCCAGGCTGGAGGGCAATGGTGTGATCTCAGCTCACTGCAACCTCCACCTCCCAGGTTCAAGCGATTCTTATGCCTCAGCCACCCGAGTAGCTAGGATTACTAGAATGCACCACCACATGCCGCTAATTTTTGTAGTTTTTGTAGAGATGGGGTTTCGCCATATTGGCCAGGCTAGTCTTGAACTCCTGGCTTCTAGTAATCCTCCTGCCTCAGCCTCCAAAAGTGCTGGGATTACAGGTGTGAGCCACCCTGCTTGGTCACCTGGTTCTATCCATTTTCGAAAATGAATTATAGAAGTCTACTACTATATTGTGGAGCTATCTGTTTCTCCTTTGAATTTTGTGAATGTTTCCATCCTATACTTAGGGGCTGCAATATTTGGTGCCTTTACATTTATAGTTGTTATATCTTCTTGGTGAATTGAACCCTTCATCATTTTATAATAACTTTTCTTTCTTATACTGGTTATTGAGTAAACGTCTGTTCTCTTTGATTTTAATATAGATACCTCTGCGCTCTGCTGGTTACTATTTGCATGGAATATCCTTTTCCATCCTTTGAGTTTCAGCCAGCGTATGTCTTAAGAGTTAAAGGGAGTCTGTTGTGGATAGGATTTAATTGGATCCTGTTTTGTTCTGATTCCAGTGGGAAATCATTTGGATTTCACATACTCATAGAGAAGGCCTTAATATTGCCATCTTGTCACATATTATCTGTAGATTTTGTAACATCTTGTAGATTTTTTTGTCCTTCATTTTTCCCTTACTGCCTGCTTTTGTATTTTGTTGGTTTTTTAATCGTGACATGCTTTGATCCCCTTCTCATCTCCTCTGGTGTATGTTTGTAGACGTTCCTCTTGTGGTTAAGATTGAAGTTACATAAAACATTGTAACAATAAAACATTATTTTAAAATGTTAACAGCTTAACCTTGATTATGTACCGAAAGCATTACATTATAGCTGTGCTATTTGTTATTGTGCTAGAAATTCCTTCTATATATGTAATATTCCCATTAACACATTTTAGTGCTTTTAAAATAATTTTGCCTTTGAAATGCTAGGAAAGAAAAGCCAAATTACAAATGAAAAGTACAATAATGCATGATTTTTTTGTTTTCTTTTTAAATTTTTTTCTCATACAGTGTCACTCTCAGGATACTATGTTTCCATATTTGATCATTTATTGACCTTTAATGGAGAACTTTATATTTTCATTTGGGTTAGAAGTACTGTCTGGGGTCCTTTTATTTCCTTTTGAAGGATTCCTTTTAGCATTTCTTGTCAGACAGTTCCAAAGTACTAATTACCTTCCTCAGCTCTTCTTTATTCAGGAACGTCTAAATTTCTCCTTTATTTTTGCAAGCAAGTTTTGCTGAATATAGTATTCTTGGTTTTTTGTTTGTTTGTTTGTTTGAGAAGGAGTCTCTCTCTGTTGCCCAGGCTAGAGTGCTGTGGCGCGATCTTGGCTCACTGTAACCTCTGCGCCCTGCCTTCCCCCATGCCAGGTTCAAGTGATTCTCCTGCCTCAGCCTCCCAAAGTAGCTGGGATTACAGGCATGTGCCAGCATAGCCAGCTAATTTTTGTGTTTTTAGCAGAGATGAGGTTTCACCATGTTGGCCAGGCTGGTCTTGAACTTCTGACCTCAGTTCATCAGTCCACCTCAGCCTCCCAAAGTGGTAGGATTACAGGTATGAGCCACTGCACCCAGCCGTATTTTTTTTTTCTTTAAGCACTTTCAACATATCATCATCTTTCTGCCTTCTAGCCTGCAAGTTTGCTTTAAGATGTTTAATGATAGGCTGGGCATGGTGGCTCACGCCTGTAATCCCAACACTTTGGGAGACCAAGGCAGGCAGATTGCCTGAGGTTGGGAGTTTGAGACCAGTCTGGCCAACATGGTGAAACCCCATCTCTACTAAAAATACAAAAAAATTAGACAAACGTGGTGGCGTGTGCCTGTATTTCCAGCTACTTGGGAGGCTGATGCAGGGGAATTGCTTGCGGAGGTTGCAGTGAGCTGAGGTGGCACAACTGCACTCCAGCCTGGGGCAACAGAGAGAGATTCCGTCTCAAAAAAAAAAAAAAAAAAAGAATTGTGACAGGTGTGACAGGGAGACCTTTCCCAATTAACCTGTTGTAAAGGGTGTGGGAACACCTCACTTCTGGGGATGTGTGTTTCCTAGCTTTATGCATATATTATACTATTACTAATGTCTATACAACTGCTCTTAAATGTCTTATTTTCTCTGAGAGGCTCATCCCTGCTTTTTCTGAGAAGCTTTCAGTT
This sequence comes from Pongo pygmaeus, assembly GCF_028885625.2. Classification (NCBI taxonomy): domain Eukaryota; kingdom Metazoa; phylum Chordata; class Mammalia; order Primates; family Hominidae; genus Pongo; species Pongo pygmaeus. The sequence continues at coordinate 58,541,220 of NC_072393.2, forward strand.
TCTGTTCTATTTTTCTGCCCTTAATCTTTCTCAAAGTCAACCATAATCCTCCCGAGTCCTGCAGATTCCCCACTGCTCCAATGCATCACGTCACCCCCTGGTGTTTTCAGCTCTCACAATGTGACATGCAAAGTATGCCAATACTTCTTCCAGTGTCTGAGTTGGGTGAGGCTGATTCTAGTCCCTCCACCAGACTGTAAACATGCCAGAATCATGGGTTCATGTTCTACTCTTTCTTCTTTTCTAGGGAGGAGCTGTATATTGGGAAGCAATGCAGAAAACAAGCCTATTAAAAATCAACTTGGATTAACCCTTGATTCACATCTGTCTGAATTGCAGCTGTTTCAAGCCGGAAGGAAAATGTACAGAAGTAATCAAGTTGAAAATTCGTTTACAAACCATCGTTCCTTAGTTTCACCACTTCAAAAAATTTCTTCTAGTTTCACAACACACATTTTTAATAAATATAGAAACGATCTTATTGATTTCCCATTACTCCCACAAGAAGAGAAAGCATACATTAGAGGAAAATCATATGAATGTAATGAAGATGGTGAAGTTTTTAGAGTCCCTGCAAGCCTGACTAACCATCAAGTAATCCATACTGCAGAGAAACCTTACAAATGTACTGAATGTGGCAAGGTCTTCAGTCGCAATTCACACCTTGTAGAACATTGGAGAATTCATACTGGACAGAAGCCTTACAAATGTAGTGAATGTGACAAGGTGTTTAATCGCAATTCAAACCTTGCACGACATCAAAGAATTCATACTGGAGAGAAGCCTCACAAATGTAACGAATGTGGCAAAGCATTTAGAGAGTGTTCAGGACTTACTACCCATCTTGTAATCCATACTGGAGAGAAACCTTACAAATGTAATGAGTGTGGCAAGAACTTCAGGCACAAATTTTCTCTAACCAATCATCAGAGAAGTCACACGGCGGAAAAACCTTACAAATGTAATGAATGTGGCAAGGTCTTTAGTCTGCTTTCATACCTTGCACGGCATCAAATAATTCATAGTACAGAGAAGCCCTACAAATGTAACGAATGTGGAAGAGCATTTCGCAAGCGTCCGGGCCTTATGGCCCATCTTCTAATCCATACTGGAGAGAAACCTTACAAATGTAATGAATGTGACAAAGTCTTTGGGCGCAAATTATACCTAACCAACCATCAGAGAATTCATACTGGAGAGAGACCTTACAAGTGTAATGCGTGTGGCAAGGTCTTCAATCAAAATCCACACCTTTCACGACATCGGAAAATTCATGCTGGAGAGAATTCACTGCGTACTTTACAGATGCAATGAATGTGGCAAAGTCTTTAGTTACAATTCACACCTAGCACAACATTGGAGGACCCAGGAGAAAAACCTTACAAATATCATGAATGTGGCAAAGAATTTAGTTTGCATTCAAGCCTCATCACTCATCTCTTGATCCACACTGAAAGGAAACCCTACAAATGTAAAGTTAATAACATATATATAAATAATCTATAAAGAGAGAACAGTTATATCAGAATAGAGCATTTAATGAAAACTACCAGTATAGCATATTCTTGAGTAGGATTCACAGTTAACTGCTGGCACTATAATTTGTAACTCTTTGATTTAGAATGTACATACTTCTCATGTTTTAAGTAATAAAGTTTAAAGTTTTTTTCTTTTTTCTTTTTTTTTTGAGATCAAGTCTCACTGTATCACCCAGGCTGGAGTGTAGTGGCACGATCTTGGCTCACTGCAACCTCCGTCTCCCGGGTTCAAGCGATTCTCCTGCCTCAGCCTCCCGAGTAGCTGGGATTACAGGCATGCGCCACTACTGCCCAGCTAATTTTTGTATTTTTAGTCAAGATGGGGTTTCCCCATGTTGGCCAGGCTGGTCTCAAACTCCTGACCTCAAGTGATCCACTGGCCTTGGCCTCCCAAAGTGCTGGGATTATAGGTGTGAGCCACAGCGCCCAGCCTAGTTTAAATTTTTCTTAGTGTGAATGAATCACAACCTTTCTACCAACATTGTTTAATCTTACCTCAGGAGGATACTTTATAGTAGAGAATAATGTCCCGTTAGGATTTTAAGGTTGAAGCAGCCAGAACAATGTGTGTGTGTGTGTGTGTGTGAGAGACATAAAACAACATACGCTTTTGAGTGCATATACTTAGGTAAGTATGATTTTGAGTAATTACACTTAGTACATGAGTTCGTCTCTCTGTACTCTGGCGTAGAGTGCTTATGTGGGTAAAGTCAAAATCACTTTGTGAATAGCAGTGCAATTTCAGCCTTGTACACCCTCAAATGTGCATCACTGTTAATGAGTATGCCCTGTATTATGTTTCTACATGCCTCTTTCTTGTGTGCCAAGTAAGACCTATGGTGAGCACCTTCATTTTCATGCAGCAAAAATATATAGTAATATGACAAATAATTAGGAAATAAAAGTATTGGTTGAGGGTAAAAATGTAGCTGGGCGTGGTGGCTCACGCCTATAACCTCAGCACTTTGGAAGGCTGAGGTGGGCGGATCACGAGGGCAGGAGATTGAGACCTTCCTGGCCAACATGGTGAAGCCCTGTCTCTACTAAAAATACAAAAAAAAACCAATTAGCTGGGCGTGGTGGTGTGCACCTGTAGTCCCAGCTACTCGGGAGGCTGAGGCAGGAGAATCGCTTGAACCCGAGAGGCAGAGGTTGCACTGAGCTGAGATCGCATCACTGCACTCCAGCCTGGTGACAGAGTGAGGATCCATCTCAACAACAACAACAAAAATACTGTAACACAATTTCTTTACTACTAGTGTTCAGTGACATCATTTGAAAATATTAATGTTCATGCATTTTCTTTTAAGTCGAAGCACACAGGGAATTTTGTTTTGGTACATTAACTAGAAACTTCATATAGTCACCCTGACAACTCTTGGTAATTTGAATTTTTGACCAGTCTTCTGGAACTTGTTTGAAGTTCCCCTAAGGTTTGGCTTGGATCTTGAGAATGATGATCCCATACACTGATATGGTTTGAGAGTGTTTATTATATAATGAGGCTTTGTGGCGGAAAGCAGGGTATACTTTTCCAGCTGGTCCAAAAGTGGCTTCAGAGAACTGGGATAGGTGACTGGCTTGGGGTGTCATGATTGCTAAAGGGTAGGGCTGGGGCGGGGGTACCCACTTGTGGTTTGAACTTCCAGCTGGTTCCAAAGGAGTGAGCACTGAGGCTTTATTATCAGTTGACTGGATGGGCAGAATAGGAAGAGGGAGTGCAGAGGTGTAAAAGGCGTTAGTGTTCAGACATCACAAAATGCTGTCAACTCTAGTACAACACTGAATGCTTCCTCTGGAAACTCCTGCCATCTTGGTTAGGAAATACACCCAATTTTCTTCATGGTAATATTTTATTATATTCCCTTTATGGATACAGATATAGGTCTCATTGCATATATAATATGATTGTTGAAAATGCTTGTGAAATATAGTTCAGTAAAATTGCCTAAGGTTTTTGTTTCTGTTTTTTTTTTTTACAGTATTTCAATGAAAATTATTGTTTGGAAGTGTTTATAATAAATATGACTTACCATATAATTTCATATCTAATTATACAATAAATATGACAGAATTTTGTAATGTATTACACAATAAATGACATTTTTGTAATCTATATTTATTATACGATAAATACAATTTTACTACAAGAGCATTTTTCCAAAAGCTATGGATATGTCATTTTCTGATTCTGGTATTATGCAATATATTTCATGGTTCATTTTCAATTGTAATAAAATTATGTTTTATATGTATATATATTTTTACATTTTTTTTTCCTACATTGCCTCCAAATTCTATGTTTAATACATTTCTTCCCTGTTTTGCTCTGGTGAAAACTTTAGGGGACAAATAAATGAGGGTGCTATTTGGAGGCAAAATTTTGTGACATGAGACTGGGCATGGTGGCATGTACCTGTACTCCCAGCTACTTGGGAGGCGGAGGTGGGAGGATCGCTTGATCCCAGGAGGTCGAGGCTGCAGTCACTGAGCTGTGATTGTGCTACTGCACTTCAGCCTGGGCGACAGAGGGAGACCGTCTCAAAAAAAAACTTGTGACATGAGTATGTCCATAAGACAATGGCAGGTATACACTAGGATTAATATAAATATGAAAAAGAAAAAAATACTTGGCCGGGTGGGGGGCCCACGCCTGTAATCCCAGCATTTTGGGAGGCCGAGGCAGGCAGATCACGAGGTCAGGAGTTCAAGACCAGCCTGGCCAACATGGAGAAACCTTGTCTCTATTAAAAATACAAAAAAGTAGCCCGGTGTGGTGGCGGACGCCTGTAATCCCAGCTGCTTGGGAGGCAGAGGCAGGAGAATAGCTTGAACCCAGGCTGCGGAGGTTGCAGTGAGCCCAGATCGCATCACTTCAGTCCAGCCTGGGCAAAAGAGCGAAACGCTGTCTCAAATTGAAAAAAAAAAAAAGGAAATTGCACATTCCGCCCTGGCAGGGTTTTGCATTTCATATTTTAATTTGCATCCCCTTCCCGAACAATTCCAGGGCTTTAAAATTCCGGAAACTAGCGTTTATTTATTATTCATTTATATTTATTTATTTTAATTATTTCCAATTTATTATTTATTTATGATTATGTATTTATTTATTAGGCACAAGGTTTCTCTCTGCCGCCCAGGCGGGAGTGCAGCGACACGACCTCGGCTCACCGCAGCCTCCACCTCATGGGCTCAAGCGATCCTCCCGCCTCAGCATCCGGGTGGCTAGGACGACATACGAGCGCTCCTACGGCCGATTTAAAATTAATTTTAATAGCAGGAATTTTCGTGGATCTAATCATCAACAGACTTTCCCTCTGCCGGGGCACGATGTGTTTCCAGATAGCTGAGTTGCTCCAGTCTCCACGGCACGTCTCGCCTCCAAAACGTGACGAGCTGGGAGCCAGGCAGAGGGAAGCGCAGGCCCCGCCCAATTCCATCCTGGGCTGGCCTCGCCTCGCCTCTCAGCTGCGCGCGCAGTTTCCTGGAGACCCGGAAGCAGATTTCGTGGAGTGACGGTCATGCTGCGGCGTGTGAGTTTCCCTTTGTTTAGATTAAATCTGGGACGCTGAGTCTCCTTGCGCTTCTGTACCCGGCATCTCAGGGGTCACACAGACCTTGAAATCCCCGCACCGCTCCTTCCACTCCGACTAAACTCAGACGTTCTAATGAGAGTCTGGCGGTCGCTTCCCTAAGTGTTAAAATCGCTCAGAGGCTGGTCCTGTCCCCGGTCTTTCACCACAGGGCCATGTAAACAGCTGCTATCCGGAGTTTTCCTGCTTCAGATCCTTCAGTGACCCCCTGGACGCGCCACGCGCCGCTTAAAGTTCTTACCAGCGAGATGGATCCAAGTCTTTCCGGTCCCCCAAGCCTCGCCCTCTTTTCACAGGCGTGCCCCCTTTTCAGTGCCTTAAATGAGAGGAAATCTATCTGATGTTTACTGCTGATTGTGATGTTTGAGTCTCCATTGGGCTTTTGCTAAAACCTAAATAAATATTTAGTGGACAAAATTAGGTTAGTGCAAAAGTAATGGCAAAACCGCGATCAGTTTTGCACCAACCTAATATTTATGGGCCGGGGCTGGAATTTGTCTTCTCCTGAGGCCCAGGCTGGACAATTCCTTGAGCACAGGAGTTTGAGACCACTCTGGACAACATAGTGGGACCCCCATCTCAATTTTTGAAACATATTTTTCAGTGTGGGTATTTAATAGAGATTGGAATTCAAGTTTCTATGTTTTTACATGGTCTGTGTTTTTGAAATATTTTAATATAAAATAATGTTTATAAACTGAATTGAGCACAGTTTATACATTTTTATTGTTGTAAACATGCTGAAATGCACATTAGCAAAAATAATAATGACAGCCAGGCACAGTGGTGCACACCTGTCATTCTAGTTACTCGGAGAGGGTGTCATTTGAGGCCAGGAGTTCAAGGCTGTAGTGTGCAATGAATAAGCCGCTGCACTGCAACCTGGACACATTAAAAAACAAAGACAAATATCTAAAAAAGAGGTCATTGAGAGACAACTCTTTCAGGTGTCATGTATATGTTTACTAGAGTGTATGTGTGTGAGTGTACATATGTATATGAATAAGTATATGTGTGTGCGTGAGTGTACATATGTATATGAATAAGTGTATATGTGTGTGCGTGAGTGCACAGATGAGCAGGTCTATTGTTTTTATCAAAGGCACATCATCAGTTTATATACATCTTATATCTTTTAACAGTTGAAATTACATCTTAAATATTTTCATGACCTTAAAATTGTTCTATACTCTTATGATGATGAGTCGATGGCTGTAAGGATAGTAACCTATTATGGGGATACATGTGTGACAGTTTCTTGACTTTAATCCCAGAACTTGTTTTAACTATACTCAATTAGGTCATTGTCTGTCAATTTACTTTTGATGCTGATCTGTTACTTTATTGTTTGATCTTTTTTTTTTTTCTTTTTTTGAGACGGAGTCTCGCTTTGTCACCCAGGCTGGAGTGCAGTGGCACCATCTCAGGTCACTGCAAACTCCACCTCCCGGGTTCATGTGATTCTCCTGCCTCAGCCTCCCGAGTAGCTGGGATTACATGTGCCCACCACCACACCCGGCTAATTTTTGTATTTTTGGTAGAGATGGGGTTTCATCATGTTGGCTAGGCTGGTCTTCAACTCCTGACCTCAAATGATCCACCTGCCTTCTTGGCCTCCCAAAGTGCTGGGATTACAGGCATGAGCCACCACGCCTAGCTTAATTCTTAAAGTTTGAGTCTAATGCCCAGAAACCTGGGATCTGGTGCTTACTCTGCCATTTTTAGCCTTCACATCTGGGGCAAATTTCTTAGAATGTCTGAGAAAGAGTTGTCTCTTCAGTAGGATGGGAACAGATTGTTCTTTTATGGGCTTTTGTTGTTATAGCAGTTAGTACATGTAAAACATTTAGAAAGTACCTGTCACATGGGAAATGTTCAAAAGCTTCATCCTGGCTGGGTAAGGTGGCTCATGCCTGTAAACCCAGCACTTTTGGAGGCCGAGGCAGGTGGGTTGCTTGAGGTCAGGAGTTCGAGACCAGCCTCACCAACATAGTGAAACCCCGTCTCTACTAAAAATAGAAAAATTAGCTGGGCATGGTGGTGGGTGCCTGTAGTCCCAGCTACTCTGGAGGCTGAGGCAGGAGAATCACTTGAACCTGGAAGGCGGATGTTGCAGTGAGCCAAGATTGTGCCACTACACTCCAGCCTGGGCACCAAAGTGAGACTCCGTCTAAAAATATATATATAGAGAGAGTATCTGACACTTCTATAGAAATAACCGTGGGTTATTTTTTTGTATTTCTTGTATTGTCCACAAAATTAGAAATCTATACTAATTTAAAGAATATCATAACTTCTAATGGAGAAGTATAATAAAACACAATTTGAAACACATAACTAGCTAAAAAATACCTTAATGTGGATTTGTCAGAGCATTCACTTCAATCAAGTCAGTCCTTACAACTGTCTTCTCATTTTGTGTGATACCCTGTTGGTGAAATGCGTTTTTCATTTTAGGGACACTTGACGTTCAGGGATGTGGCCATAGAATTCTCTCAGGAGGAGTGGAAATGCCTGGACCCTGCTCAGAGGACTTTATACAGGGAAGTGATGTTGGAGAACTACAGGAACCTGGTCTTCCTGGGTGAGGATAACTTCCCTCCAGAAGTCAGGATCTGCACTGGTGTATTTTTGCATTTTGTCCTGTGCCGCTTAGCATCTTAGGAGTCAATGTATTGCTTGACTGAGATTGAAACCCTGTTGACTCAGAAATGAAAACCTCCATAATGCTTTATAATGCTGTATTTTTCAGAAATGATAAGCTCCATAATGCTTTCTGGACTTGAAATAATATTCTGCCCGCTTCAAGGTTCATGAAGGGGTGGCCTGCCCCTCCACACCTGTGGGTGTTTCTCATTGGGTGGGACGAGAGAACTGCAGGCAAGCCTGACTGATGTCAGGCCCTCCACAAGAGGTGGAGGAGCAGAGTCTTCTCTAAACTCCCCTGGGGGAAGGGAGACTCCCTTTCCCGGTCTGCTAAGTAGCGGGTGTTTTTCCTTGACGCTAATGCTACCGCTAGACCACGGTCCGCTTGGCAAGGGGCGTCTTCCCAGACGTTGGCATCACCGCTAGACCAAGGAGCCCTCTGGTGGCCCTGTCTGGGCATAACAGAAGGCTCGCACTCTTGTCTTCTGGTCACTTCTCACTGTGTCTTCTCAGCTCCTATCTCTGTATGGCCTGGTTTTTCCTAGGTTATGATTATAGAGCGAGGATTATTATAGGAATAAAGAGTAATTGCTACCAACGGAGGACCCGCGTTGGCACCGGTCTCTGAGTTCCCTCAGTATTTATTGATCATTATCTCTACCATCTCGGAGAGGGGGATGTGGCATGACAATACGGTAATAGCGGGAGGAGGGTCAGCAGGAAAACATGTGAACAAATGTCTCTGTGTCATAAAGTTAGAAAAGGTGCTGTGCTTTGATGTGCACATACATAAACATATCTGGTGCATTAAAGAGCAGTATTGCCGCCAGCATGTCTCACCTCCAGCCTTAAGGCGGATTTCTCCTATCTCAGTAGATGGAACCTACAATTGGGTTTTACACCGAGACATTCCATTGCCCAGGGACGAGCAGGAGACAGATGCCTTCCACTTATCTCAACTGCAAAGAGGCCTTCCTCTTTTACTAATCCTCCTCAGCACAGACCCTTTATGGGTGTCGGGCTGGGGGATGGTCAGGTCTTTCCCTTCCCACGAGGCCATATCTCAGACTGTCACATGGGGAGAAACCTTGGACAATGCCTGGCTTTCCTAGGCAGAGGTCCCTGTGGCCTTCCACAGTGTATTGTGTCCCTGGGTACTTGAGATTAGAGAGTGGTGATGACTTTTAACAAGCATACTGCCTTCAAGCACTTGTTTAACAAAGCACATCCTGCAAAGCCCTAAATCCATTAAACCTTGAGTCAACACAGCAAATGTCTCTGTGAGCACAGGGTTGGGGCTAGGGTTACAGATTAACAGCATCTCAAGGCAGAAGAATTTCTCTTAATAGAGAACAAAATGGAGTCTCTTATGTCTACTTCTTTCTGCGTAGACACAGTAACAGTCTGATCTCTCTTTCTTTTCCCCACAATTCATCGTTGAGTGGTACCAGGGCTTAAGTATGCATCAAACCTTATGACAGACTTAAGATATCTAGTTCTGTTATCCACCCCGTGCTTATGATTCATTACTTCTTGCAAGAGAGCTCGATGTCTACATGTTACAATGTTTCCTCAGCATTCAGAAGGAGGCAGTGGATGAATTCATGTGAAATACTATTCTTTTTTTTTTTTTTTTTTTTTTTTGAGACAGTCTCGCTCTGTTGCTAGGCTGGAGTGCAGTGGCAGTATCTCGGCTCACTGCAACCTCCGCCTCCCAGGTTCAAGCGATTCTCCTGCCTCAGGGTCCCGAGTAGCTAGGAGTATAGGCGTGTGCCACCACGCCTGGCTATTTTTTGTATTTTTAGTAGAGACGGGGTTTCACCATATTGGTCAGGCTAGTCTTGAACTCCTGACCTCGTTATCCGCCCGCCTGGGCCTCCCAAAGTGCTGGGATTATAGGCATGAGCCACCATGCCTGGCGAAATACTGTTCTTGATTCATTTATAATATCCTCTCTCCTACCTAGACATGGGGCTTGGATTCTGGAGATGCTACAGCACACATTCATTCTTTCTTTTTATTATTATTATTATTATTTTTTTTTTTTTTTTTTGAGACAGAGTCTTGCTCTGTTGCCCAGGCTGGAGTGCAGTGGTGCAATCTCGGCTCACTGCAAGCTCCGCCTGCCGGGTTCATGCCATTCTCCTGCCTCAGCCTCCCGAGTAGCTGGGACTACAGGCGCCCGCCACCACACCCGGCTAATTTTTTTTTTTTTTTTTTTTTGTATTTTTAGTAGAGACGGGGTTTCACCATGTTAGCCAGGATAGTCTCGATATTCTTTCTTTTTTTAAATAGGAATCTGTCTTCCTGACCTGAGTATTATCTCCATGTTGGAGCAAAGGAGAGATCCCCGGAATCTGCAGAGTGAAATGAAAATGGCCAACAATCCAGGTGGCAGGGAATGCATCAACGGTGTGAACACAGGTAAAAGCTTAGATGGCCAGAGTGGAGGCCCCATAATTTTTTTTTTTTTTAAACAGGGTCTTGCTCTGTCACTGAGGCTGTCGTAGAGTGGCAATCATCAGTGGCAATCGTGGCTTAACTCATAGCCTCAAACTCCTGGACTCAAGTGATCCTCCTTCCTCTGCTTCCCAAAGTGGTGAGATTACAAGCAGGAGCCACTGTACCCTGCAAAACCACACTTTGAGATTCTGTTTGGGAGCTCTCTGCAAGTGGGAGAATTCTTTGGGAAAATAAAAGTTTAAATCCTGGGAGTTCTGATTGGAGTTTGTTTTGTTTTGTTTTGTTGAGACAAGTTCCTTGCTCTGTTGCCCAGGCTGGAGTGCGGTGGTGGTGTGATCGTGGCCCCTGTACCCTCAGTCTTTAGGCTCATATGATCATCTCGTCTCTGCCAGCCAAGTCACTGGGACTGTAGGCATGTGCCATTGCATCTTGCTAATTTTTAAAAAATGTTTTGTGGAGATGAGGTCTCACTAGGTTGCGCAGGCTTGTCTTGAACTCCTGGCCTCAACTATTCTTCCCACCTGGACTGCCTAAGTGAGTTAGTTCACTTAGAATAATGGCCTTCAGTTCTATCCAGGTTGCTGCAAATGCCATTATTTCGTTGCATTTTATGGCTGAGTAGTATCCCATATTATATGTATACCACATTTTCTTTATCCACTTGTGGATTGATGGGCATTTGAGCTGGTTCTCTACTTTTGCACTTGTGAATTGTGCTGCTATAAACGTGTGTGCAAGTGTCTCTTTTGTATAATGACTTCTTTTCCTCTGGGTAGATACCCAGGAGTGGTTTTGCTGGATCTAATGGTAGATCTACTTTTAGTTCTTTAAGGATTCTCCACATTGTTTTCCGTAGTGGTTGTACCAGTTTACATTCCCACCAGCAGTGTAAAGTGGTCCCTTTTCACCACATCCACGCCAACATGTATTATTTTTTTATTTTTTGATTATGGCCATTCTTGCAGGAGTAAAGGGTATTACATTATAGTTTTAATTTGCATTTCTCCGATAATTAGTGATGTTGAGTCTTTCTTCATATGTTGGCCCTTTCTATATCTTCTTTTGACAATTATCTATTCATGTCCTCAGCCCACTTTTTTTTTTTTTTTTTGAGACAGCGTCTTACTCTGTCGCCCAGGCTGGAGTGCAATGGCACGATCTCAGCTCACTGCAACCTCCACCTCCTGTGTTCAAGTGATTCTCCTGCCTCAGCCTCCTGAGTAGCTGGGATTACAGGCACCCGCCACCACGCCTGGCTAATTTTTGTATTTTTAGTAGAGACAGGGTTTCATTATGTTGGCCAGGCTGGTCTCAAACTACTCACCTCAGGTGATCCATGGGCCTTGGGCTCCCAAAATGCTGGGATTACAAGGGTGAGAGACTGCGCCCAGCCCTTAGCCCACTTTTTGATAGGATTGTTTGTTTTTTTCTTGCTGATTTGTTTGAGTTCCTTGTAGATTCTGGATATTAGTCCTTTGTCAGATACATAGTTTGCAAAGATTTTCTCCCACGCTGTGGGTTGTCTTACTCTGCCGATTATTTCTTTTGCTGTGTCAGAGGCAAAGTCTTTATCATGATGGACAACACCCTGTCATATGGCTTATGAGAATTCTTTGATTCCCTCATTCTGAAGGACATAGGGAGGGCTGTGTCAAAGGGGCCTCTTTTTCCCGTGGTCTCTGTTTCTGTAGTGATTTTATCTGATGCTAAGTTTATATATCAAACCTGGGGTCTGCATAGACCTGCCTCCTTGACCTATGTATGGTCCACACAATTTCCTATACTAGGAAGACCTAATCAGAAGATAGGAAAACATTGGCTGCTCTTTTTTTTTTTTGCATGCGGGGCTCAAAGATTGCATGAAGGCGTCTCAACCCCTCTTTGCCTCTTCAGGTCTTGTGGAGATAGGGAAAATCCAGTGTTTTTTCTACTCTCAAATGCTACTCAGCAGAGAGTGCTTCACTTCTGGTCAACCGAATGGGTGGGGATTTCTCCGCACCAACAACCAGTTTTTCAGTGGCCATCTAATAGTTTTCTGTGATGCCTTTCTGATATTATCTATCTGGAATTAGAGTCAGATCCCACAGCAAAGGGTTGAGTTCCCAAACATGTCCCCTACCTCAGCAACCAATCACAAGTAGTAGGTTGTCACCTTTCCTTCTTACCAACCAGCTACAAGTTGGTGTTCCCTCAAGCCCCTTCTTGGGGTTGATTACTTTGCTAGGGTGGCCCACAGAACTCAGTAAAACTTTCTTAGGTTCACTGCCTCACACTGAAGGATGTTTTGAAGGATACAGATGAACAGCTGGATGAGATTCACAAGGGGAGGCACGTGGGAAGATTCACTGGGTGTGCCACCCTCCAGGCACCTGTGTGTCTTCAGCATTTGGAAGATCTCATGAACCCATAGTTCAGGGACTTTATTTATTTATTTATTTATTTTTGAGACAGAGTCTTGCTCTGTCACCCAGGCTGGAGTGAAGTGGCACAATTTCAACTCACTGCAATCTCTGCCTCCCGGTTCAAGTGATTCTTCTAGTTCAGGGATTTTTTATGGAGGCTGCATCACATAGGCATGATTGATATTAACTCAGTCTCCAGCCCCTCTTCCCTTCCTGGAAGACAGTGGATGGGGCTGACACTTTCATGCTTGTAATCATGGCCTGGTCTTTCTGATGATCAGCCCAGTCCAGGGAACCTACAGAGGTTGCCTCATTAGCACAAATCACATTCCTATCACCCAGAACATTCCAAGGACTTAGGAGCTCTGTGTCAGGAGCCAACGAAGAGACCAATGTATGTATTTCTTCTTATTTTACAAGGTTCCGCAGCCATTCTTCAGTTGTGCTTTGTCCATACTTTACTGGTGTGTGTAACGGGAGTAGGTGGCTCTTCTGAGATTTGTACTCAGCAGAATGGGAAAGACAATTGACAGAAAGATCCTTTAGGCCAGGGGTGGTGTCTCATGCCTGTAATCCCAGCACTTTGGGAGGCTGAGGCAGGCAGATCAGGAAGTCATGAGATCGAAACCATCCTGGCCAACATGGTGAAACCCCGTCTCTATTAAAGAATATAAAAAAAAATTAGCTGGGCGTGGTGGTGCATGCCTATAGTCCCAGCTACTCAGGAGGCTGAGGCAGGAGAATCGCTTCAATCCAGGAGGCGGAGGTTGCAGTGAGCCAAGATCGTGCCACTGCACTCCAGCCTGGTGACAGAGCGGGACTCTGTCTCAAAAAAAAAAAAAAGAAAGATCCTTTATTGGATGCCCGAGTCCTCGTGACAGAATAGTTTACTAGAATGATGCATCTGGTTGTAAGACTAAAGCCACTGCTGATTTTATTTTGGGCCTTTCCATGTATTAGAAATGAACTTGGGGCCAGGCACAGTGGCTCATACCTGTAATCCTAGCACTTTGGGAGGCTGAGGTTAGTGGATTGATTGAGCCCAGGAGTTTGAGACCAGCCTGGACAACATGGCAAAAACTTGTCTCTACAAAACATATAAAAATTTGACTGTGGTGGTGCACACCTGTAGTCCCAGCTACTCAGGAGGCTGAGGTGGGAGAATCACCTGAGCCCAGGAGGTCAAGGCAGCAGCCAGCCATGATCGTGTCACTGAACTCCAGCCTTAGTACAGAGTGACACCTTGTCTCAGAAAAAAAAAAATAAGAAGAAAATAAAAAATAAATGAACTTGACTTATTTGTATTTAGTCAACAGTTCCATATGGTACTCTTTGTCTTTGTTTTATATGTGTGGGGATGTTGTATCAGGGAATGGCCATTGATTTATATATTTTTGAGGACTTTTTTTTTTTTTTTTTTTTTGCCTAGGAGTTTATCTAACACCTATATACACTCCAGGAGTTTTGGAATGGGTAGTATAAATATTTCTTTTCCTTTCCTTTACCTGATTAAGATATTAAATAATATTTTTGTCAGTTACATTTATTAGAATGTATAAATTGGGAATTTATTTTCATTTTTCTTTTTTTTTTTGATAGAGTCTTGCTCTGTCACCCAGGCTGGAGTGCAATGCCTCAATCTTGGCTCACTGCAACCTCTGCTTCCTGGGTTCAAGCAATTCTTTTGCATTGGCCTCCCAAAGTGCTAGGATTACAAGCGTGAGCCTCTGCACCTGGCCTCATTTTTAATTTTTTTAGAGACAGGGTTTCACTCTGCTGCCCAGGCTAGATGGCAGTGGTGCAATTTTAGGTCACTGCATCCTTGACTTTGGGGGCAAAAGTGCTCTTGCCAGCTCAGGTGATCCACCCGCCTCAGCCTCCCAAAGTGCTGGGATTGCAGGCGTGAGTCACTGTACCCGGCTCTGATATTTTTAATAATGCTGCAATGAACATGGGTTTCTAAATATCTCTTTAAAATGCTATCTTAGTTCTTTTGTATATATACCCAGATGAGGAATTGTTGCCTATACTGGTAATTTGATTTTGGATTATTTGAGAAAATGTCATACTTGTTTATTTATTTTTTATTATTATTTTCGAGACGGTCTCACTCTGTCACCCAGGATAGAGTGTGGTATACAATCTCAGTTCACTGCAACCTCCGTCTCCCAGGTTCAAGTGATTCTTGTGCCTCAGCCTCCTGAGTAGCTGGGATTACAGGCGTGTGCCTCCATCCCATCTAATTTTTGTACTTCTTTAATAGAGACAGGGTTTTACCATGTTGGCCAGGCTGGTCTCCAACTCCTGGTCTCAGGTGATCCACCTGCTTCAGCCTCCCAAAGTGCTGGGATTACAGGCGTGAGCTACTGCACCTGGCACATACTTCTTTGCACCATTATACATTTCCAACAACAGGACATAAGTCTCCCATTTCTGCACATTTTTGCCACTTGTGATTTACTGTTTTTTTTTTGTTTTTTGGGTTTTTTTTTTTTAACAATAAACATTCCATATTGGATGTGAGATTATAGCTCATTGTGTTTTTTATTTGCATTTTTCCAATGATTAGTGATATTTTGCATGTTTAATATGGTTGCCAGTTATTTGTATATCACCTCTGGAGAAATGTGTATTCCATTCTTTTCCTTATTTCTTAATTTTTCATTTACTTTTATTCAATAATAATATTAAATGAAATATCTTTTTTTATTTGTATGAGTTACATATATTTTAGATATTAACGTCTTATCGGAGGTTTGATTTGCAAATATTTTGTTACATTTAGTAAGTTTCCTTTTGACTCTGGCAATTGTTTTCCTTCATTCACAATCATTGTCTGTCTTGTAGTGCATTTTATGTATTTTTGCCTTCTTTCTTGTTCTGTTGTTTTAGATATATTCTTGCTCTTTTGCCCAGGCTGGAGTGCAGTGGTACAGTCATAGCTCATTGTATCCTGTATCTCCTGGGTTCAAGTGATCCTCCTGCCTCAGCCTCCCAAGTAGCTGGGACTACAGGCATGCACCACCATGCCTGGCTAATTTTTAAAAATTTTTTGTGGAGACAGGGTCTTGCTGTGTTGCCCAGGCTGGACTTGAACCTCTAGGATCAGTGATCTTCCCACTTCAGCCTTGCAAAGTGTTGGAATTACAAGCATGAGCCACTGCTCCCAACCAGAATCCTCTGTTTCTTTATTCTTCTTCTGGTTCTATCCATTTTCAAAACTGGAATATTGAATTCAACTATAATATTGTGGAGCTATTTCTCTTTGGAGTTTTATCAAGTTTTCATTCTATACTTAGTTTTTTAAATTTACTTATTACTTTTAATAGAGATGGGGTGCCAGTGTGTTGCCCAGGCTTATCTCAAACTCTTAGGCTCTAGTAATCCTCCTGCCTCAGCCTCCCAAAGGGCTGGGATTACAGGCATGAGCCACTGCACCCAGCCTCATTCTGTACTTAGGAGCTCTGACACTTGGTGTTTATATATTTATAATTGTTGTATCTTCTTGGTGAATTGAGTCTTTCATCATTCTATAATAATCTTTGTCTCTTATGGTTTTTGAGTAAAAGTCTATTATCTCATATTAACACTGCTACCTGTACTTTCTGCTGGTTACTGTTTGCATGGAAAATATTTTTCCATCCTTTCCATTTCAGCCTGTGTGTGTCCTTAGAATTAAAGGGAGTTTCTTGCAGGTAGGATTTAGTAAATCTTGTTTTCTTCTGATTGCAAAGTTAAATCAGGCCAACATTACATGAAAAGAAGGAGAATATCAAACATAGAAACTATTAAAAACAAAAGAATACATATTAGATTATTATTGTAGATTATTTAAATCTTGTAGATTTTTTCCCTACATTTCTTTCTTACTGTCTTCTGTAGTATTTTGCTTGTTTCATTGTAGTGACATACTTGAATCCCATGTGTGTGTGTCCAATACATTTTCTTTTTGTGGTTAGCATTGCAGCTACTTCAAATACTGAAATTGAAACATTCTATTTTTAAATATTGACAGTGTAACTTTGGTTAGGTACAGAAAGGTCTACTTCACAACTCTGCTCTCACTTTCTGTTATTAATGGCAGAAATTATTTTGATATATGTTATGGTCCCATTAACATACATATATAGTGCTTTTTAAATGATTTTGTCTTTTAATTGCTAGGAAAGAATTATGGGAGGCTGAGGCGGGTGGATCATCTGAGGTCAGGAGTTCGAGACCAGCCTGGCTGACATGGTGAAACCCCGTCTCTACTAAAAATACAAAAATTAGCCAGGTGGGGTAACGCATGCCTATAATCCCAGGTACTACTTGGGAGGCTGAGGTGGGAGAATTGTTTGAACTTGGGAGGTGGAGGTTGCAGTGAGCCAAGATCGCGCCACTGCACTCCAGCCTGGGTGACAGAGCAAGACTCTGTCTCAAAAAACAAACAAACAAAAACCATTAAAAGTCAAGTTACAAAAGAAAAGAGTAATAATAAATATCTTTATATTTGATTATTTACTGACCTTTAATGGTATTGAGGTTAAAGATACTATTTAGAGACCTTTTATTTTATATTGAAGGAATCCCTTTAGCATTTCTTGTTGGGCAAGTCTAGAATACTAATGCACTCCCTCAGCTCTTCATTTTCTAAGAACATCTAAATTTCTTATTTTTGCAGGTGAATGTTACTAAATATAGTATTCTTGGTTGATATTTTTGCTTTGTTTTAAAGTGTTTTCAACATTTCCTCTCACTGCCTTCTACCCTGCAAAGTTTCTGTTGAAAAATACACATAATCTTGTATAGTTTCCCTTTATGTGACAAGTCTTTTTTTGTTGCTGCTATCAAGACCGTTTCTTTGTCTTTGACTTTTGATAATTTCTGTATAGTATGTCTCTGAATGTCCTTGGGTTAGTTTTAGTTAGCATTTTAGTTTAGTTAGTTGACCAAGCTTCTTGAATTTGTATATTCATTTCTTTCCTTAGATTGGGGATGTTTGAGCATTATTTCTACAATGGTGATTTCAAATCCTCGTCTTCCTGTGAATCTCCAATAGTTTGTATATTGTTCCACCTGATAGTGTCTCAAAAATGTACTAGGGTTGGTTTTCTTCATCATTTTTTCTTTTTGCTCTTTGGAGCTGATTCTTTTGAATAACGTATCTTTCAATTTGCTCATTGTTTTCTGTTCCTTTTGCAGTCTGCTGTTGAATCCCTTAGTGAAGTATTACTTCAGTTATCATATTTAAGCTCCAGAATTTCTGTTCTTTTGGTTTTAGTAGTTTCTCCTGTGATTGGTATTCTTTTTCTTTTCATGTAATGTTTGCCTGATTTTATTTAGTTATCTGTCTCTGTTATCTTTTTTAGCTCATTAAGCATCTTAAGGCAGTTGCTTTAAATACCTGTCAAGTAATTCAGAGGGCTGCCTATTTTTAGGCTTGTTTTGTGGAGATTGATTGATTGATCATAATTTTAGCCATATTTCCCTGTCCTTTTGTAGGCCTCGTAATTTTTGGTTTAGGTTTGGTAAAGCAACCACTTCTCCCAGTTATTTTGTGTAAGAGTTGTGCAGGAGGATACCTTTACTAATTAGCCTGCTATAAAGGGTGTAGGAACAGCCACTCCTTTTCTGGGGATGTGTTTTTTTCTGGCTTGTGGAAGTACTATTACTAATGACTATACAGCTGCTCTAAAAGTTCTGATTTTCCTTAAGAGGCTCATCCTTGCTTTTTCTCAGAAGCTTTCAACTTCTGTTGTATTTCTCTGCTCATAGTCTCTCTCAAACTCACCCATAATCCACCTGACTCCTGCAGGTTCCCCACTGCTCCAGTGCATCCCTCCGTCCCTTTTGTTTTCTGCACTGCCAGCATGATACACACAGTATGCTGATATTCCTTCCCATGTCTGAGTCAGGTGAGGCAGAATTTAGTCTGTCAGACACTGAACATGCCATTGTCATGGGTTGAAGTTCCACTGTTTTCTTTCTTTTTTAGAGAGCAGCTCTAAATTGGGAAGCAATGCAGGAAACAAGTCTCTTAAAAATCAACTTGGATTAACCTTTCAGTTACATCTGAGTGAATTGCAGCTATTTCAAGCTGAAAGGAATATTTCTGGATGTAAACATGTTGAAAAACCTATCAACAACAATTCCTTAGTTTCACCACTTCAAAAAATTTATTCTAGTGTCAAATCCCACATTTTAAATAAATATAGAAATGATTTTGATGATTCTCCATTTCTCCCACAAGAACAAAAAGCACAAATTAGGGAAAAACCTTGTGAATGTAATGAGCATGGCAAAGTCTTTAGAGTGTCTTCAAGCCTTGCTAACCATCAAGTAATCCACACTGCAGATAACCCTTACAAATGTAATGAATGTGACAAGGTCTTCAGTAACAGTTCAAACCTTGTACAACATCAAAGAATTCATACTGGAGAGAAGCCTTACAAGTGTCATGAATGTGGCAAACTCTTCAATCGAATTTCACTCCTTGCACGACATCAGAGAATCCATACTGGAGAGAAACCTTACAAATGTAATGAGTGTGGCAAAGTCTTCACTCAAAATTCTCACCTTGCAAATCATCACAGAATCCACACTGGAGAGAAACCTTACAAATGTAATGAGTGTGGTAAGGTCTTCAATAGAAATGCGCACCTTGCACGACATCAGAAAATTCATAGTGGAGAGAAACCTTACAAATGTAAGGAATGTGGCAAAGCATTTTCAGGGGGTTCAGGCCTTACCGCTCATCTTGTAATTCACACTGGAGAGAAACTTTACAAATGTATTAAATGTGGCAAGGTCTTCAATCGAAATGCACACCTTACCAGACATCAAAGAATCCATACTGGAGAGAAACCTTATGAATGTAAAGAATGTGGCAAGGTCTTCAGGCACAAGTTTTGTCTAACCAATCATCATAGAATGCACACGGGAGAGCAACCTTACAAATGTAATGAATGTGGCAAAGTCTTCAGTTACAATTCACACCTTGCACAACATCAGAGAACACATACTGGAGAGAAACCTTACAAATGCAGTGACTGTGGCAAGGTATTTAGTCGACTTTCATGCCTTACACGACATCAAAGAGTTCATACTGGAGAGAAGCCTTACAAATGTAATGAATGTGGCAAAGCATTTAGAGACAGTTCAGGCCTTACTGCCCATCTACTAATTCATACTGGAGAGAAACCTTACAAATGTAAAGAATGTGCCAAGGTCTTCAGGCATAGATTATCCCTAAGCAATCATCAGAGATTTCATACTGGAGAGAAACCTTACAGATGTAATGAATGTGGCAAGGACTTCACTCGAAATTCAAACCTTGCAAATCATCACAGAATCCATACTGGAGAGAAACCTTACAAATGCGGTGAATGTGACAAAGTCTTTAGTCACAATTCACACCTTGCACGACATAGGCAGATTCATACTGGAGAGAAGCCTTACAAATGCAATGAATGTGGCAAGGTCTTCAGCCACAAGTTATACCTAAAAAAACATGAGGGAATTCATACTGGGGAGAAACCCTACAGATGTCATGAATGTGGTAAGGACTTCACTCGAAATTCAAACCTGGCAAATCATCACAGAATCCATACTGGAGAGAAGCCGTACAGATGAAATGTGTGTGGTAAGATCTTTAGTAATAATTCACACCTTGCACAGCATGAGAGAATTCATTCATGAGAGAGTTCTTACAAACTGAGTATGGCAAACTCTTCATGCTAAGTTCTAGCATTAATCAACATCAGAGATTCCATACTAAAGAGAAATCATAGCAGTGTATGTGAAACAGGTCTCTTGAGGCCTGCCAAATGACTAGATATGAAAACATACATCTTGGATGAAACCACACAGATGGATTATGTATGCTGAGGCTATTATTCAAGGACCATTACTATGGAACATGATAAGATTTACACAAGCGATAATTCAGTCTCCAGTTCTCCAATATTTATGATATTGCATGCTGCAGAAAAGTCACAGCTCCAAATACGTTGAATCTCATGACGTGATGCATGTCAAAGGTCCAAGGCCATGTGGAAATGGTCAGTTATATTCAGGCAATTAAAAAACCTAATTATATAGGGTTTTTTGAAAAGGCTACTTTACATTTTATGACTTTCATCCTCAACTCTGAAATCACTTCATGTGACTTCCTTAGAGACCTTTCACTGTGGTCTCTTGAAAAGAATCAGGATGCCGGGCGCGATGGCTCCCACCTGTAATCCCAATACTTTTGGGAGGCCGAGGCGGGCAGATCACGAGGTTAAGAGATGAAGACCATTCTGGCTAACACGGTGAAACCCTGTCTCTACTAAAAATACAAAAAATTAGCCGGGTGTGGTGGCAGACGCCCGTGGTCCCAGCTACTCGGGAGGCTGAGGCAGGAGAATGGTGTGAACCTGGGAGGTGGAGCTTGCAGTGAGCTATCACGCCACTGCACTCCAGCCTGGGGGACAGAGTGAGACTCCGTCTCAAAAAAAAAAAAAAAAAAAAACAAAAAAGAAGCAGTATGATGACAGGGATGACTTCATTAGCTGAGAATCATTTCTATCAGTTTCCCGAGGAAGAAGGACACTGCGTTTTCAGATTATTGTCTGATTTAGAGAGCATGGAGGTGGGGAGGAATCATATAAAACGATGATGGCAGTCATCGTACTGTTGCTGAGCACTTTTTTCCTGACAGAATGGCACAGTGCTTCTGTGCTCTACCAACTAGCCATGAAATAGAGCATATCTATAGAAATCATGCAAGGGAGATGGTGGCCACTTGGATTGCATAGCAATCACTGTTTAGACAAGAATGATTAAAAAGTAGTCATTTTTGGCCGGGTGCAGTGGCTCACACCTGTAATCCCAGCACTTTGGGAGGCAAGGTGGGTGGATCACTTGAGGTCAGGAGTTTGAGACCAGCCTGGTCAATATCTCCAAACCCCATCTCTACTAAAAATACAAAAATTAGCTGAGCTTGGTGGTAGATGCTTGTAATCCCAGCTACTCGGGAGGCTGAGGCAGGAGAATCGCTTGAACCCAGGAGGCAGAGGTTGCAGTGAGCCAAGATCGCACCATTGCACTCCATCCAGCCTGGGTGACGAGCAAAACTCTGTCTCCAAAAAAAAAAAAAAAAAAAAAAGTGGTCATTTTTGAAATGGAAGAGAGAACAGTTAGATTGGAGAATTTAAACTACCAGTATGCCATGTTCTTGAGTAGTATTTACATTTAACTGTTGGCATAATTTCCAGCTGTTTGATTTAGAATGTACATAGTTCTCATGTTTTAATTAATAAAATTAAAATTTTCCTAAGTATGAATGAATCACATCATTTCTACCAATTGTTTTATTCCCCCCTTAGGAGAATATGCTGCACAGTAATGCAACATTAATAGTAAATACTCTGCCATTTGGTTTTGTTTGTCTTCACACTGAGTTATGTAGCAGTGATATGTGTCTAACCACTAACTTTAGTGTAAAATAGGCATTTTAAAAAATGCACCATTAAGGTTGACGCATCCAGAACAATTTTGTGTGTGTGTGTGAAACCAACATATGCACACACTTGTGAGTGCATATCCTTGGGTAAGTATAATTTACACTAATCATACTTAATACTTGAATTATTCTCTCTGTGCCACTTCAGCCTCATACACCCTCAAAAGTCCATCAAACATTCACTATTCATTATATTTCTACGTGCCTGTTGTGTGCCAAAGAAGACTCATTGCATGCACCTTAATTTTTATGAAGCAAAAATACAAATGTATGACAAATACTATTTTTTTTTTTTTTTTGAGACAGTGTCTCGCTCTGTCACCCATGCTGGAGTGCAGTGGCACGATCTCGGCTCACTGCAACCTCTGCCTCCTGGGTTCAAGCAATTCTCCTGCTTCAGCCTCCCGAGTAGCTGGGACTACAGGCGCACGCCGCCACGGCCAGCTAATTTTTTGTATTTTATTAGAGACGGGGTTTCACCATGTTGCCCAGGCTGTTCTCAAACTTCTGAACTCAGGCAATCCGCCCACCTCCGCCTCCCAAAGTGCTAGGATTACAGGTGTGAGCCACTGCGCCTGGCGACAGATAATACTAAATGAAAGAAAATATGTTAATAAGAGTGAAAATACTGTACCACAATGTCTTTTTTTTTCCTAGTAATGCATGTCTTTATTTTTTTTTCCTAGTAGTGCTCAGTGACGTAAGTGGAAAATATTAATGTTCATAAATTTTCTCTTTTTTTTTTTTTTTAGACAGAGTCTCACTCTGTCGCCCAGGCTGGAGTGCAGTGGCACGATCTCGGCTCACTGCAACCTCCACCTCCCAGGTTGAAGCGATTCTTCTGCTTCAGCCTCCCAAGTAACTGTGATTACAGGCACGCACCACCACGCCTGGCTAATTTGTGTATTTTTAGTAGATACAGGGTTTCACCATATTGGCCAGGCTGGTCTCAAACTCCTGACCTCATGATCCACCCGCCTCGGACTCCCAAAGTGCTGGCATTACAGGTGTGAGCCACTGCACCTGGCCCATAAATTTTCTCTTAAGAATAGTCACACAGAATGGGCATTTTTTTTGCTTTTGTAGATTAACTGGAAACTTCATATACTCCCCCTTATAACATTTTTGGCAATTTGAACTTTTTTTTTTTTTTTTCGAGACAGAGTCTCACTCTGTCACCAGGCTGGAGTGCAGTGGCGCGATCTCGGCTCATGGCAACCTCCGCCTCCTGGGTTCAAATGGCTGCCTCAGCCTCATGAGTACCTGGGACTACAAGTGTGTACCACCACGCCCAGCTAATTTTTGTATTCTTAATAGAGACGGGGTTTCACCATGTTGGCCAGGATGGTCTTGATCTCTTGACCTCATGATCCACCCGCCTCAGACTCCCAAAGTACTGAGATTACAGGCATGAGCTACCACACTTGGCCGATAATTTGAACTTTTGACTGCTGTACTGGAATTTGTTTGAAGTCCACCTAAAGTTTGTGTTAGATATTGAGAATGATGATGCCATACACTGATATGGTCTGCAAATGTTTACTACATAAACATTTACATGAGGCTTTCTGGGGAAAGAAGGATGGACTTCCCCAGCTGGTCCAAATTGGAGAACAGGGATAGGTGAGCAGCCTGGGATGTTGTATTAGTCTGTTCTCATGCTGCTAATACAGACATACCCGAGACTGGGTAATTTATAAGGAAAAAGAAGTTTAATGGACTCACAGTTCACAGGGCTACAGAGACCTCACAATCATGGCAGAAGGTGAAGGAGGAGCAAACGCATGTCTTACATGGTGGCAGGCAAGAGAGAGCCTATGCAGGGAAACTGACCTTTATAAAACCATAAGATCTCATGAGATTTATTCACTATCATGAGAACAGCACGGGAAAATCCCACCCCCATGATTCAGTTACCTCCCACCGGGTCCCTCCCACAACATGTGGGGATCATGGAAGCTACAATTCAAGATGAGATTTGGTGGGGACACAGCCAAACCATATCATTTTGCCCCTAGTCCTTCCCAAATCTCACATCCTCACATTTCAAAACCAATCATGCCTTCCCAACAGTCCCCCAAAGTCTTAACTTATTTCAGCATGAACTCAAAAGTCCACAGTCCAAAGTTTCATCTGAGACAAACAAGTCTCTTCTGTTTATGAGCCTGTAAAATAAAAAGCAAGTTAGTTATTTCCTAGGTACAGTGGAGGCACAGGCATTGGGTAAATAACACCCATTCCAAATGGGAGAAATTGGCCAAAACAGGTCACAGGCCCCATGCAAGTCTGAAATCCAGCAGGGCAGTCAAATCTTAAAGCTCCAAAATGATCTCTTGACTCCGTGTCTCACATCCAGGTCACACTGATGCAAGAGTTGGGTTCCCATGGTCTTGCAGGGAACCCATCTCTGCCCCTGTGACTTTGCAGGGTATAGCTCCTCTCCTGGCTGCTTTCACAGGCTGGTGTTGAGTGTCTGCTACTTTTCCAGGCACATGGTGCAAGCTGTCAGTGAATCTACCATTCTGGGGTCTGGAGGAGGGTGGCCCTTTTCTCACAGCTTTACTAGGCGGTGCCCCAGTGAGTAGTCTGTGTAGGGGCTCCAACCCAACATTTTACTTCTGTACTGCTCTAGCAGAGGTTCTCCATGAGGGCTCCGCCCCTGCAGCTCACCTCTGCTCCAGTTCCAATAAAGTTCCTCATCTCCATCTGAGACCACCTTCAGCCTGGACTTTTTGGTCAGAACCATTCAACAACCATTTTCTAGGAAGCTTCAAACTTTCCCACATCTTCCTGTCTTCTTTTGAGCCCTCCAAACTGTTCCAGCCTTTGCCTGTTACCCAGTTCCAAATTTGCTTCCACATTTTGAGGTATCCTTATAGCAGCACCCCACTCTACTGTTACCAATTTACTCTATTAGTTTGTTCTCATGCTGCTAATAAAGAAATACCCAAGACTGGGTAATTTATGAAGACAAAGAGGTTTAATGGACTCAGTTCCACGGGGTTGTGTCCTCCGTGCTTCTGCCACAGGGCCATATAGAGAGCTCTTATCGTGGAGATTTCCTGCCTCAAATCCTTCAGTGTCCCCTACACTGGCCCGCACCTTTTTTAAGGTCCTCACCGCAAGGTTGATTCCTGCCCTGGGCGCTTCCCATCCGCTCCCTCACCAGCTCTGGAGTGCAGCGATGCAGCCCCAGTCCCAGGGAGGCCGTGTACTCTTCCTGGTCCTGGGATCCTGCAGACCCTGCCCCTCTCCTGATTTTCTCCTGCCTTTTTCCTCCTTGATCGGGAGCCCTTCTGCTCCCCAGGCCTCCCCTTCTCCTGATATCGATTGTGGGGACGTGACTTCTATCTCAGGACATTAAGGTTTCCCTTGTCCCAAATTCCATCCCACAGAAAATGTGCTCTTGAGGTGGGGATCTGACTCCAATCCCCTCCCTGTGAATGTGTGGAGGAGAGGAAATAGAAAAATGGTGAAATGGGAAAGAAGAATGAAGGAGACCCATAAACAGATGGCAGCTGGGTGCGATGGCTCACACCTGTAATCCCAGCACTTTGGGAGGCTGAGGCGGGCAGATCACGTGAGGTCGGGGAGTTCAAGACCAGCCTGACCAACATGGAGAAACCCTGTCTCTAAAAAATACAAAATTAGCCAGGCGTGGTGGCAAATGCCTGTAATCCCAGCTACTCTGGAGGCTGAGGCAGGAGAATCGCTTTTACCTGGGAGGCAGAGGTTGTGGTGAGCCAAGATCGCACCATTGCACTCCAGCCTGGGCGACGAGCGAAACTCCATCTCAAAAAACAAAAACAAAACAAAACAAAAAAACAGATGGCAAAGTAGATGGTGGATGAGGGATTTGCAGAGACAGTGCATGAAGATGCCGAGAAAGGAGCAGGGGGAGAAAAGCAACTAGAGAAATTTAGAGAAAAACTGGGTTTCTAGAGAGATAAAGCTCAGCAAGATAGGGAGAGGGGCAGAAAGGGGGAGGCTCCTCAGATGGAGAGTTGGGGAGAGAAGGAGGGATTTGGAGCCAGGGCAGACAGAGCAGCATGGTGCTGGGAGAGCAAGAGGGGGCAGCTGGTGACAAGGAGAGCAGAGGGAGAACCACAGCCTGGGGAGACCTGGGATCTGGGGATGCCAGAGAGGGGACAGGTGGGTATAGCAGGGAAGAGGGGATTTAACAGGGGAAGCTGGGGGCAGCAGAGATGGGGGAAGAAAGAGGCAGAACTGTATGAAGATTGGAGACAAATATTGTGCAGAAAGAAGAATAAGAGGTGAAAGAAGTGAGAAAGGAGCAGAACATTTGGAAGAGAAGGAATAGAGGGAAGAGCGGGAGAAGGAAGAAGGGCTTGAAATGAGAACCCTAAGGGAAAAATAAAGAGAAAAAAAAGCTAGGAAAAGAAGGTGAGAATGAGAGGTAGGTAGAGAAACACACAGTAATGAGGAAAGGGGGGGACACTCAGTCCAGATGAATGATGAATTGATTGGATATTATGATTAATTTCTGTATAATAAACAAAATTTGTTTAAAATATACAGATGAAGATGAGAATTGGAAAACTGTCTATAAGGCATGTGCATTTCATAATTCTTGGTATCAGAGGTTAGCTTCCATTTGCTGTCCTTATTCTGCCAGATGGCAGTGACTTGACTCATTCAGGTGTGTGTCACTATCTTCAGTTCTGGGATGGGGCAGGGTGTGGGCGAGTGTATAAGATAGGAGGAAAAACCAAAGTGTTTTTTCTACTCTCACAATCAACACAATAGTGAATGCTCAACACAGAATGCCTCATCTCCGGTCATCAAAATGTGAGGGGATTACTTCCCACCAACAAGCAATTTTTCATCAGATAAAAACTGGGTGTTCTCTAATTGAGCTCAACTTGACACCATTTATAGGGGGTTAGCATTAGATCTCACAGGAGGCTGAGGGCTCAGTTGCACAAAACTGCCCCCAGAATTTGCTATTGCCAGAGAGATTTACACAACTTGGAGAAACAATTTACTTAGGTGTACCATTTGTTATAAAGGATGTTACACAGGACACAGATCAACAGCCAGATGGAAGAGCATTCCTAATAAATTAATGGAAACAGAAGTATGTTTTGGAAACCATGGACTGACTTTCTTTCTCTTTCTCTCCTCCCTTCCTCCCTTTCTCTCTCTCTTTCTTTCTTTCTCTTTCTTTCTTTTCTTTCTTTCTTTCCTTTCTCTCTCTCTCTCTTTCTTTTCTTTTCTTTCTTTCACTTTGATGGAGCCTTGCTCTGTCACCCAGGCTAGAGTGCAGTGGTGCTATCTCAGCTCACTGCAACCTCCACCTCCCAGGTTCAAGTGATTCTCCTGCCTCAGACTCCCAGGTAGCTGGGATTACAGGCATCTGCCACCACACCTGGCTAATTTTTATATTTTTAGTAGAGACAGTGTATTGCCACGTTGGCCAGGCTGGTCTCGAACTCCAACCTCAAGTGATCTACCTGCCTCGGCATCCCAAAATACTGGGATTACAGGCGTGGGCCACTGCACCCAGCCCAGGGCTTGAGTTTTAAAGTTGCCACAGTACACCTTGGTTCTCTTTTTTTATAAACAGGAATCTGCCTTCCTGACCTGAGTATTATCTCTATGCAGGAGTGTAGGGACCAGCCCCACAGGGTCGGTGGGTCTCTCCCTGTGTGCGGTGATGAGAGAGTGTAGAAATAAAGACACAAGACAAAGAGATAAGAGAAAAGGCAGCTGGGCGTGGGGGACCACTACCACCAATGCGCAGAGACCGGTAGTGGCCCCGAATGTCTGGCTGTGCTGTTAGTTATTGGATACAAGGCAGAAGGGGCAGGGTAAAGAATGTGAGTCACCTCCAATGATAGGTAAGGTCACGTGGGTCACGTGTCCACTGGACAGGGGGCCCTTCCCTGCCTGGGAGCCGAGGTAGAGAGGGAGAGGAGACAGACAGAAAGACAGCTGACGCCATTATTTCTGCATATCAGGGACTATTAGTACTTTCACTAATTTACTACTGCTATCTAGAAGGCAGAGCCAGGCGTACAGGATGGAACATGAAGGCAGACTAGGAGTGTGACCACTGAAGCAGAGCATCACAGGGAGACGGTTAGGCCTCCAGATAACTGCGGGCAAGCCTGACTGATGTCAGGCCCTCCACAAGAGGTGGAGGAGCAGAGTCTTCTCTAAACTCCCCCGGAGAAAGGAAGACTCCCCCCCACCTTTCCCGGTCTGCTAAGTAGCGGGTGTTTTCCCTTGACACTTATGCTACCGCTGGACCACAGTCCACCTGGCAACAGGCGTCTTCCCAGATGCTGGCATTACCACTAGAACAAGGAGCCCTCTGGTGGCCCTGTCTGGGCATAACAGAAGGCTCACACTCGTCTTCTGGTCACACCTCACTATGTCCCCTCAGCTCCTATCTCTGTATGGCCTGGTTTTTCCTAGGCTATGATTATAGAGTGAGGATTATTATAATATTGGAATAAGAAGTAATTGCTACAAACTAATGATTAATGATATTCATATATAATCATATCTAAGATCTATATCTGGTGTAACTATTCTTGTTTTATATTTTATTATACTGGAACAGCTCGTGTCATCTGTCTCTTGCCTCGGCGCCTGGGTGGCTTGCCGCCCACATGGGAGCAAAGGAGAGAGCCCTGAACTCTGCAGAGTGAAAGGAAAATAGCAAAAAATCCAGATGGGAGGGAATGGATCAAAGGTGTGAACACAGGTAAGAGCTCAGATGGGCAGAGTGGAAGCTGAAGCTGTATAATTTTTTTTTTTTTTTTCCTTGAGAGACAGGGTCTTGCTCTGTTAGCCAGGTTGGAGTGCAGTGGCAATCATAGCTCACTGCAGCCTGGAACTCCTGGACTCAAGTCATCCTCCTTCCTCTGCCTCCCAAACTGGTGGGATTACAGGTGTGAGCCAATGCACCCTGCAAAGCCACACTAATAAATAGTGTTTGGGAAACTCTGCAACTGGGATAATTCTGTGGAAAACCAATAGTATAAATCCTGTTAGTTTTTTTTTTTTTTTCTTTTCTTTTCTGAGACAGAGTCTCACTCTGTTGCCCAGGCTGGAGTGCAGTGGCGCAATCTCGGCTCACTGCAACCTCTGCCTCCCAAGTTTAAGCTAGTATCCTGCCTCAGCCTCCTGAGTAGCTGGGATTACTGGTGCCTGCCACCATCCTTGGCTAATTTTTGTATTTTTAGTAGAGATGGGGTTTCACCAAGTTGGCCAGGCTGGTCTCGAACTCCTGTCCTCAGTTGATCTGCCCGCCTCAGCCTCCCAAAGTGCTGGCATTACAGGTGTGAGCCACCACGCCTGGCCTAAATCCTGTTAGTTTTGAATGGAAATTTTCCCTTTTTTTTTCTTTTCTGGGACAGGTTCTTGCTCTGAGACAATGACAAGTACAAACTAGGTTTACTGTAAATATGAGAAAGGGAAAAAATATTTTTACTGTATTAGAAGACTTGAAATCACATGAAGTGATACCAATCTTTTGTTGTTGGTGGTCAGATGTTTAGGTATTTTAGGTGTTTGGGTTTTTTGTCTTTCTACATAACTGCTAACCTTGTTAGTATCTGCAGAATGCCTTAATTAGGAAAGGTATTAACCCTATGTGTCAGATTTGTGTAATTCATATTGTTTTATATGGAGTCTTCCAATAAATGTATATGGTATATGTCTCTATTTGCTGTCTTTGATTTCTTTTATCAGCATTTGGTAGTTGTAACATAACAGTTCTATGAATGTTTTGTTTCACATGTATTTCTTTGACCCTTTTTTTTTGAGACAGAGTCTCGCTCTGTTGCCCAGGCTGGAGTGCAGTGGTGCCATCTCGGCTCACTGCAAGCTCCGCCTCCTGAGTTCATGCCATTCTCCTGCCTCGGCCTCCCCAGTAGCTGGGACTACAGGCACCTGCCACCACGCTTGGCTAATTTTTTTTGTATTTTCTTAGTAGAGATGGGGTTTTGCCGTGTTAGCCAGGATAGTCTCGATCTCCTGACCTCGTAGTCCACCTGCCTTGGCCTCCCAAATTGCTGGGATTACAGGTGTAAGCCACTGCACCCGGCCTCTTTGACCTTTTTCTTAATGGAACAATCATACATAGTATTTTATTTTTAATATCAGGTGTTTCATGTGTAAATTGTATAGAAATATACAAGATTATTATTATTTTGAGACAGGGCCTTACTCTGTCATCCAGGCTGGAGTGCAGTGGAGCAATCTCAGCTACTGCAACCTCTGTCCTGCAGGCTTAAGTCATCCTCCCACCTCAGCTTCCCCAGTAGCTGGCACTGCAGGCATGTGCCACCATGGCCTGTTAAATTTTAGTGTTTTGTAGAGATGGGGTTTCACCATGTTACCCAGCCTGGTCTCAAACTCCTGAGCTTGGGTGATCTGCCTGCCTCGGCCTCCCAAAGTGCTGGGATTACAGGCATGAGCCACCATGCCTGGCTGATGAAATATATATTTTTGTAGGTTGAACTTATACTTTGCTACCTTTACATTTTTCTTGTTCTAGAGATTTTTGTAGATTTTTTTGGAATTTTCTACATAAAATCATTTCATCAGTTTCCTATTGCTATACACAGTGATTGGCTTAAAACAAGAAAAATTTATTCTTTTATAATTCTGCAAGTCACATATCTAATATGGGTCCATAGTTCTGTGATTCTTCATGAATCTCCAGGGGAGAATTTGTTTCCTTACCCTTTGTATGTTCCAGAGGCCACTTACATCCTTTGACTCATGGTCCACTTCCTCCATCTTTAAAGGTGAGAAAAAAATCTCTTTATCCCTCTATTTTCAACACATCACCACTGTCTCTGTCCCTTTGCGTCCACCTGCACCCTTCTGATATTGAACCTTGTGATTCTATCACTTTGACCATATAATTCAGGATAATGTCTATCTAAAGATCCTTAACTAGACCACATTTGCAAACTCCCTTTTGACATATCCAGTAACACAGGTTATAGGGATGAAGCTACCTTCCTTTGGGAAAGGTATTAGCCTGCACAACCAGCATATTTTCTGTTGGTACACTTATTTTTTTTCTCCTGTCCTCAGGCCACCCCCCTTCCCCAGCCTCCCAAAGCCCTGTGATTACAGGCCTCAGACACCACACCCAGCCTGTCACTTTTATTTCCTTTTCCTTTATTTCATTGGCTGGAACCTTTCATATTGTGTGGAATAGTAGTGATAAGAGGGGACATCCTTGCCCTCATCCCAACCTCTAGGGGAAACTTTATGCTTTCACCAGTATGTATGATGATTCTGTAAGGGTTGGTAGGTGATCTTGAGTTGAGGAAGTTTCCCATGATACTGTTTTCCATACTGACTGCAGTATTTCAGATTCCCACAAAACGTACGAACATAGTTTCTCCATATCCTTGCTTGTGAAGCAGGTTCACTGCACACTGGTTGCCAATGTGTCTGAGTTGAGTGAGAGATAATCTCACGCACACACAGTAAGTTACACGAAGTGAATTTGTTACATATAGATCGGCAGACGCCTGGGATTCGTGCGTTCTGCTCCCCAAGGCTCAGGAAAACCACCCAGTGCAGATGCAGTCTCTCTGTATGTGTTCAACTTGCATCACAGCTGTGAGAGGCTGGAAGACGGCCTATCCTGGGTTTCATGCTCCAGGGATGCATGGCACATTGGCCTAAAGCAACAAAGGGGATCCTGTTCTGGGGGTCTGGAACACATCCTGTCCTTTTCTTACCGGTCCCTTCCTCTCAGGATGTTGCTTTTCCAGCACATTCTATATTCATTCTTGGGAACTACAAGTGAGAAGTCAGATGCAACTGGGCCAATTCAACCCCACTTGAATGCTGTCCTACAGTCTCTCCGCCAATCCAGGTATCCCTTTTATTTTCATATTTTTTGAGACGGTGTCTCGCTCTGTCTCCCAGGCTGGAGTGCAGGGGCACAATCTTGGCTTACTGCACTTCCACCTCCCGGATTCAAGCAATTCTTGTCTCAGCCTCTTGAGTAGCTGGGACTGCAGGCGTGTGCCACCATGCTTGGCTTTTTTTTTTTTTTTTTTTGTATTTTTAGTAGAGACTTGGTTTCACCATGTTGGTCAGGCTGGTCTCTAACTCCTGACCTCAGGTGATCTGCCCGCCTCGGCCTCCCAAAGTGTTGGGATTACAGGCGTGAGCCACCATGCCTGGCCCAGATATCCCCTTTAATAAAGCTAGTCCATTTATGGGTGCAGTGACCTCCCTGGATCTGGAGGTAGAGGCTGGTCTCAGGAGATTGAAGTAATACCTTGACTGGAAGAATCTCAGGGCAACATCACTGAGGTACAGCCAGTTGCATTTCACTAGGCTCAAGAGGACTGCTGCCTCAAGCAGGATAACCAAGCCTGCCTGGAGCAGTGCCATAGTCCAGGATCCCAGTGACGTAGGTGAGAAGTTGGTACTCAGATCAAAGAAAAGTTCTTCAGGTGACCCCACTGTCTGCAGCTAGTAGGCCTGCTTGTGGGTCTTATGTATTTGTGTTTCAAAAATAACATGAGGTCCTGATGTGGGGTCCTTATCTCCCATGCAAGGTGACTCATGCCTATAATCCCAGCACTTTGGGAGGAGCAGATGGGAAGACTGCTTGAGGCTAAAAGCTGGAGACCGGCCTGGGCAACAAAGCCAGACTACATCTCTATTAAAAACAAACCAAGAAACAATAGAAAATTAGCACAGTGGAGAGGCACAGGCCTTTACTCACAGCTACTCGGGAGGCTGAGACAGGAGGTGCCCAGGACCCCAGGAAGTCAAGGTTGCAGTGAGCTGTGATTGCGCCACTGTATTTCAGCCTGGGTGGCAGAGACCCTGTCTTCAAATTTTAAAAAGTATTAAAAAACTAAGTTGGACCGGGCGTGGTGGCTACTCTGGAGGCTGGGGCAAGAGGATCACTTGAACCCCGGAGGCGGAGGTACGGTGCGTGCCACTGTACTCCCGCCTGG
This sequence comes from Pongo pygmaeus, assembly GCF_028885625.2. Classification (NCBI taxonomy): domain Eukaryota; kingdom Metazoa; phylum Chordata; class Mammalia; order Primates; family Hominidae; genus Pongo; species Pongo pygmaeus. Next base: position 58,574,325 of record NC_072393.2, read on the forward strand.
GCGACAGAAGGAGACTCTGTCTCAAAACAACAACAACAACAACAACAACAAAACTAAGTCGTTTATGACTATTCTTCAGTTATTGGCTTTTTTTTTTTTTTAAGAAACATTTGGTAACTTATCTTCACACTGGCCTTAGTCCTCCATGCCCAACATGATGTTCCTAGGAAAGTCTCTGGAATTGAGCACAGGGTTGACCTTCACCCTCTAGAGTGAATGGGGAAGATAAATGAAAATATTTCTCTTTATGGGGCACTGGCATGAAATAGAACATTCCACCCTGGCAGGGTTTTGCATTTCACATTTGAGCTTGCAACCCCTTCACAGACAATTCCAAAGTGTGTTAATTCAATTCCTAAAGCTTCCCTTCCCTTCCTCCCTTCCCTTCCCTCCTTACTTTTCTTTCTTGTCCATTTATTTTTGTTTTTTTTCTTTCTTTCTTAGTTTTCTTTCTCTTTTTCAACTTCTCTTTCTCTTCTCTTTCTCTTTACTCTCTCTGTTCTCTCTCTCTCTGCTTCCAGGGTAGGTGGGACTTGAAATTCATTTTAGTAGAAGGAATTTTCGTGGATATAATCAACAACCGATTTTGCTCTGCGCAGGCAAGATCCGTTTTCAGACCGCTCAGCGGATCTTGCCTCCCAAACCCTGAAAACAAGCGCGGCGCGTCAGGCGAACTGAAGCGCAGGCCCCGCCCAGGCCTTGTCCCGGCCAGCCCTGGTCCCAGCCCGTCCGGCTTTTAAGATGCCCGCGCAATTTCGTGCAAACCCGGAAGCGGACCGCGGTGGGTGAACGCCTAGAGCGCAGTTTCCGGTAGACCCGGAAGCCGATCGCAGGGAGAAACTGTTTTCGCAGCAGTGCGTGAGTTTCCCTTTGTCTATATTAAGTCTAGGCTGGCCAGTTCTTCTGCGCTTCTGTACCCGGGATCTGAGGGGTATGCAGACCTTGAAATCCCGGCACCGCTCCCTCCACCCGGAGTAAATTCAGACGTCCTTTAAGAGTCTGGGAGTCGCTTTCTGCGTGTTAAAATCGCTTGGAGTCTGGTCCTGTGCCCGGTCTTTTTGTCATATACCCACGTAGACACCTCCTATCGTGGGGTTTTCCTGCTTCAAATCCTTTAGTAACCCCTACACACGCCCCGCACCACGTAAAATCCTCACTCTCCGTTCCCCCAGCCTCGCCCTTCTTTGTCCCTGGAGCTCAGCGCCCCAACGGGGTACGAGAGGCCTCGTCCTCTGCCCGGATCTGGTTTGTGCAGACTCCACCCCTCTCCTGACCCACTCCTGCCTTTTTCCTCCTTAATCTGGACCCTCTGTTTCCCAGGCCTCCCTTTCCCAGCCACTGGTTCTCCTGACCCCGAGTGTGGGGAGTGACTTTAGTCTCCTGACATTGAGTGTTCTCTGGGGTCACCTTCCAGCCCACCAAAAATGAGCTCTTCTGGAAGTGGGCATCTTATTCCAATGCCCTCCCTGTGAATGTGTGGAGAAAAAGAGATGGGAACGAGTCAGAGGAAATAGAGAAATTTTGAAAGAGAAATGAAGAATGAGAGACCCATTAACAGATGGCAAAGTAGAAGGTGAGTGAGGGGTGTGCAGAGACACAGTGAAAGAAGGTGCCGAGAAAATAGCAGGGGGGGAAAAGTAACTAAAAATATAGAAAAACCTGGGTCTGTAGAAAGACGAAGTTCAACAAGATAGGGAAGGCTTCTCAGACAGAGAGTGGGGGAGAGGAGGAGGGATTTGGAGCCAGGTCAGACAGAGCAGCGTCGTGCTGGGACAGCCAGAGGGGGCAGCTTGGTCACAAGGAGAACAGAGGGAGAACCACAGCAGGGGGAGGCCTGTGATCTAAGGGTGCCAGAGAGTGGGGACGGGTGTGTAACATCGAAGATGGAATTTAACAGGGAGAGCCCAAGGGGAGCTGAGATGTGGGACGAAAGAGGCAGAAATATATGGAGATTAGGGACAACGAGGAGGTGAAACAAGTTGTAAAAATGGATCAGAACAGGTGGGAGAGAAGGAATAGAGGGAAGAATGGGACAAAGAGAAGAGGAGAGGGACTCAAAATGAACAGAATCCTTGGGGAAAATAAAGAGAAAAAAAGAGCTAGGGAAAAAAGATGAGAATGAGAGATATGTACAGAATGAGGGAGGGAAACAGTAGTGAGGAAAAAGGGGGACCCCGGTTACAGATGAGTGGTGAGTTGATTGGAAATTATGATTGAATTGTGACATATTAATTTTTCTATAATATAAAATTTGTTTAAAACACATGAGGCTAGGGGCAGTGGCTCACACGTGTAATCCCAGTACTTTGGGAGGCTGAGGTGGGCGGATCACCTGAGGTCAGGAGTTGAGACCAGCCTGGCCAACATGTGAAACCCCATCTCTAGTAAAAATACAAAAATTAGCTGGGCCTGATGGCCTGCGCCTGTAATCCCAGCTACTCGGGAGGCTGAGGCAGGAGAATCACTTAATCCTGGGAGGCACAGGTTGCAGTGAGCCGAGATTGCGTCACTGCACTTCAGGTTAGGTGACAGAGCAAGACTCCATCTCAAAAAAAAAAAAAAAAAAAAACCACACACATGAAGATGAGAATTGGAACACTATTTATAAGGCATGTGCATTTTATAATTCCTGGCATCAGAGGTTAGCTTCCACTTGTAATCTGTATTCTGCCAGAGGGCAGTGATTTGGCTCATTCAGGTGTGGTTCACTCTCTTCTTGGGATGGACTAGGGTGTGAGCAAGTGTATAAGATAGGAAAATCTAAGGTTTTTTTGTGCTTGCAGTGAACACAATAAAGAGCACTCAACACAGAATGCCTCATCTCTGGTCACCAAAATAATATGGGAATTACTTGTCACCAACAAGCAATTCTTTGTCAGACAGCACCTGGGTGTTCTGTAATTTTACTCAGTTTAACTGGTCAGTGTAGCAACAACCACACACACATTTTGATCACTAGAGGTGAGGTATTCTCTTTTGGGTGTGAGAGTAGTAAAAACAGTGTGGTTTTTTCCTGTCTCAAACAGTAAGGGGAAGAATTTTCCAACAGGACCACCCACCTGTCTCTAGGACTGTGTTCTTACTCAGTAGTGACTGGGAATTGTCTGTCCCTGCTTCTGGCTGCTGCTGACGCTGAGACTGTGTGCCACAGGTCAGCCCCATTCACACTCTCCTGATGCCATAGCATCCCTCCTCCACAGTGTCATCAGTTTTTACTTCAAGGGAATTATTTTGGTCAGTGTACCCAGATGGAGGTGTTGCCCATTAAAACACACACACACACACACACACACACACACACACACACAAATGCCTTTATTTTTTCCACTATTTCATCCTCAGAAGAAAAAACAAAGTATTAGCTACATTTTTACTTGTAGTAAGTATGCCTTTTCTGTGCTCCATGTAAGAGCACAATATACCAAAATCTTGTTTAGGCTCTTTGTCACTCCTTCATTTCTTGCTTGACCCCATCCAATCAGGTTTTGACACCAACCATTCCGTTGCTCCTTTTTTTATCTGAGTCACCAGTGACTTCTCTGTTTCTTAATGTAGTTAGTTAGTTATTCATTCATTCATTTAATTTTTAGAGACAAGGTCTTGCTCTGTCACCCAAGCTGGCATGCAGTGGCACAGTCATAGTTCACCATAACCTCAAACCCCTGGGCTCCAGCAATCCTCCCGTCTCAGCCTCCGGAGTAGATAGGACTATGGGCCTGTCCCTCTGCCTGGCTGAATAAAAAAAATTTTTTTTTTTTAGAGACAAAGTCTCACTACATTGCCCAGGCTGGTCTTGAACTCTTCACTTCTAGCCATCCTCCTACAAAGAAGTCCCAGCATGCTGGGATTAGAGGCATGAGCCCCTGTACCCTACTTAAATCCAACTTTGGATTTTCTGTCCTCATCCATCTTTTTCTCTCAGCAGCATGTTTCACAGCTGATCACTCTTATTTTTTTCTCAGCTTTGAAGACATTGCTCATGTTTTTAAAAATCTGTTTAAAATTTTTCTCATTACTTCCATATCTTATCAGTTTCCTCTGCTGGTGTCTCCCGAAGTGTCTTCTCTGAATATGGAAATGTCACCCAATTTAGTCCTTAAACCTGTTCTGTCTGCCGACACCCTCTGCTCTTCCTTTTGATCTCATCTATGGTTTTATACACCACCACCATGTCTCCATTTTCCCTCTCCACCCACCCCTCTCCTCTGAATTCCACAATCCTGTGTCCAGTCATGTTCTCGACATCTCTGCTGGGACATCCACAGGCATCTCCACCTCCACGTGTCCAAAATAGGCTTCCTGAACTCCCCCAAACATGTTCTCCCTACAGACCTGCATAGCTCAGATGACAGACGCCTTGTACTTTCTGGGGATTAACTAAACCTGTCAGAATGTGCTTAAAATATATGAGATACTATTTGTGTTTTAATTTCTAAGGTAAAAATAAATGACATGTTTACTTAAAATGAGTGAGGAAATAGACTGTTTCAAAATTTCTTTTGATGTGTGGGAGAAAATATTTGAAGAGCTCAGCCCTGCCTGATCTGCTTCCCCAGGACCTCTCTGACCTCATCTCCTGCCTCTGTTCTTCCCGCTCCCTCTACTGCAACTACACAGCCCCCTTTCCTTTTCTGAGAGCGTTTTGTATTTTTAAAATAAATGCTTGATCAAAGTATGATTTTAGGAATCACACAGTTTATTACCACATGAATAATTGCTTTTTTTTTAGATTCACAAATTTTAAGAAAGGGAGAATAAAGTGAAAAAATCTCAGAAGGAATCCACTCAACAGACAAGGTACCTTAACCACATAATGGGTAATTTCCAAAATTATTAACATCTGTTTGCTCTGTTAGGCTAAATCAGACCTATGTAGAAAGTCAAAGTTTGAGGATTACCTCAGGGTGAGGTCTTCCCTTTGTGTGTGGCTATGGCACAGGAAGGAGGTATGTTGATTCTAAGCCCTAAGCAGCATATTTTTGACATTCAGGATTCACTTCCAAAGAGACATATTATGCAAGGAAGCAACTCGGAAGAGGAAAGAAAAGGAGTCAGGAATGGCCCTTACTCAGGTAAGATAATATTCTCAGTGGATTGTTCTGTCTCCATTTCTTCCTGAAATGCCAGGCATTGGAGTTGCTAATCTTTGACTCTGAAGCATCCTGCCTGACACGTTTGCTTGCACTTACCCATGGCTTCTTGCAGTCCCTTCATTTCCGCTTGAGATTTCAGTTCACCGTGACCCAGTGACGTGAAATTGAGAAGAGGCTACACAGGGCCATGGTCCTGGGAAGGGCTCTCAGCAGACATGGATGGAGACGGGGTGTGGGTCCTGTGGTGGCAGTGCTGCTGGGCAGCAGGGATTGTTCAGGTATCACATCTGGATGCACTGTCAGTGTTCTGTGGACTAGAATTAGAGAAGCTGCACATCAAAGTTCCTTTCTTTCTTTTTTCTTTTTTTTTTTGAGACAGAATCTCACACTGTTGCTCAGGCTGGAGTGCAGTGGCATGATCTCTGCTCATTGCAACCTCCACCTCCAGATTTAAAGGATTTTTCCACCTCAGCTTCTCATGTAGCTGAGATTACAGGTTTGCACCACCACTCTAATCTAATTTTTGTGTTTCTAGTAGAGGTGGGGTTTCGCCATGTTGGCCAGGTTGATCTTGAATGCCAGCCTCAAGTGATCTGGCCACCTCGGCCTCCCAAAGTGCTGGGGTTATGGGCGTGAGCCCCCACCCCCAGCCATATCCAGTGATTTCTTAAGGTATAGGGTGCTGAGGTATTTTCTTTGCCCTTAATATGTTAAATTAATATATTAATCAATTTCCTGTAACATATCACCTTTTTATTAATGGAATAAATTAGTAAACTTAATTAAATTTTGTTAATATCTAAATAACAATATTTTAATGGACAAAGCTTTATTTATAGGCCAGAAGCAGTGATGTGTGCCTATAATTCTAGCTTCTTGGGGGGCTGAGGTGGGAGGATCCATTCAGCCCAGGAGTTTGAGGCTATTCTGGACACCTAGTGAGAGCCTGTCTAAAATTTTTAAAATAGTATATTTTTGAATATGGATATTTAGTAGAGATTGGAGTTCAGGTTTCTGTGGTTTTACATGGTCTCCCATTTTTAAGCACTTACCATATGTTTATAAAATAAGTTGATACAATTTATACATTTTTATTGTTGCAAACATGCTGAAATACACATTAGGAAAAATAGTACTTACAGGTAGGCACAGTGGTGCATGCCTTTAGTTTCCCACTTGGGAGGTTGAGAGGAAGGATCCTTTGACGCTAGGAGTTCAAGGTTATGGTGCACTATGAATAGCCACTGCCATCCAATTTGGACAATGTATTGAGATCCTGGGTCTAAAAATTGCGAACCAAACTAATGATGAAAAATATGTAAAAAATAGGTCATTGGGACTGGGTGCAGTGGCTTACCCCTGTAATCCCAGCACTTTGGGAGGCCAAGGCAGGCAGATCAGAGGGTCAGGAGTTTGAAACCAGCATGACCAACATAGTGAAACCCCATCTCTACTAAAAGTAGAAAAATTAGCCAGGTGTGGTGGCATGCACCTGTAGTCCCAGCTACTTAGGCGTCTGAGGTAGGTGAATCGCTTCAACCTGAGAGGAGGAGATTGTGGTGAGCCGAGATTGTGCTACTGCACTCCAGCCTGGGCAACAGAGCGAGACTCCATCTCAAAAAAAAAAAAAAAGTCAGTGAGAGACAACTTCTCTTATTTCAACTGATGTGTATAAGTGTGTGTGTGTACTAGTGTATATGAGTGTGTAAGTGTGTACGTGTGTGGATGAGTGCACAACAGTGGTTTTTATGAATGGCATGTCATCTATATAAATTTTATATTTTTTAGTCAGTTGAAATTACATCTTAAATATTTACCAGGTTCAAAGTTTCTATACTATCATGCTAATGAGCTGATAGCTATAAGAATAATAATGTATTATGGGGATATATAGTATATTATATATATGCAGATATAATGACCTTTTAGGCAGTTTCATGTTTTTAATCCTTGAACGTGTTTTAAGTTTACTGAATTAGGTAATTGTCAATTTTCTTTTGATGCTGATCTGTTACTTAACTGTTTGATCCTTTAGGTTTGATTCTAATGTCCAGACACCTGGGATCCCGTGCTTACCCTGACATTTTTAGTCCTGACACCTGGGGCTAGTTTCCTAGAATATATGTGAAAGAGTTGTCTTCAGTAAGATAGGAACAGATTATTCTTTCTTCTTTTGTTTGTTTGTTTAGGTGAAGTCTAGCTCTCTCACCCATTCTGGAGTGCAGTGGCGAGATCTTGGCTCGCTGCAACCTCCGCCGCCCGGGTTCATGCGATTCTCCTGCCTCAGCCTCCCAAGTAGCTGGGATTACAGGCATGTGCCACCACACCCAGCTAATTTCTGTATTTTTACTAGTGATGGGGTTTCACCATGTTGGCCAGGATGCTCTCAATCTCTTGACCTTGTGATCGCCTGCCTTGTGATCCTCCAGTTAGTTCATGTAAAGCATTTAGAATAGTGCCTATCACATGGGAAGTGTTCCATTCAGCCATTGCTATTGTTATCATCACAGTTTTCAGATTTTGACCATTTTTTATTTTATTTGTTTTTTTGAGTCAGAGTGTCACTCTTGTCCGTTGCCTAGGCTGGAGTGCAGTGGCATGATCTCAGCTCACTGCAGACTCCACCTCCCGGGTTCAAGAGATTCTCCTGTCTCAGCCTCCTGAGTAGCTGGGATTACAGGCGCTTACCACCACACCTGGCTAATTTTTTTCTATTTTTAGTAGAGACAGGGTTTTTCCATGTTGGCCAGGCTGGTCTCGAACTCCTGACATCAGGTGATCCATCTGCCTCAGCCTCCCAAATTGCTGGGATTACAGGCATGAGCCACCACACCTGGCCAAGATTTTGACCATTCTTAAAAACTACAGTAGGTTGGGGCCGGGCACGGTGGCTCACGCCTGTAATCCCAGTGCTTTGGGAGGCCAAGGCAGGTGGATCAGGAGATAAAGAGATCGAGACCATCCTGGCCAACATGGTGAAACCCCATCTCTACTAAAAATACAAAAAATTAGCCGGTCGTGGTGGCAGGCACCTGTAATCCCAGCTAGTTGGGAGGCTGAGGCATGAGAATTGCTTGAACCTGGGAGGCGGAGGTTGCAGTGAGCCAATATCACACCTTTGCACTCCAGCCTGGGCAAAAAGAGCGAAACGCCGTCTCAAAAGAAAAAAAAACAAAACCCACAAGTACAGGAGGTTGGGTGCGGCGGCTCACACCTGTAATCCCAGGACTTTGGGAGGCCAAGGTGGGAGGATGGCTTGAGCTCAGGAGCTCAAGACCAGCCTGAGCAACATGGTGAGACACCATATTTACAAAAAATACAAAAATTAGCCAGGCATGGTGTCATGAGCCTGTAGCCCCAGCTACTCCAGAGGCTGAGGTTGGAGGATGACTTGAGTTTGAGAGGCAGAGGTTGCAGTGAGTCAAGATTGTGCCACTGTACTCCAGTCTGGGTGACAGAGTGAAACCCTGTCTCAAAAAAAAGAAAAAAACACTGTAGACATTGTCATCTCTGAAGACACCACTTGAATTGAATCTCAGGTAGATACTGGATATCACTTGATGTGTAAAAATACCTAACACTTCTATAGAGAGAGATAACCCTGGATTAATTTTTTTTGTATTGTCCAAAAATGAGACATCTACACTGATTTAAAGAATGTCTTCTTATGGAGAAATATAATAAAACAACAATTACAGAGACATAACTGGCTCAAGAATACCTTAATATGGATTTTTCACAGTGCTCACATCAGTGGAGTCAATCCTTAATGACTGTCTTCCCATTCTGTGTGATGATGAGTACTGTCTGCATACCCTGTTACTGAAATGTGGATTTTCTTTTAAGGACCCTTGAAATTCAGGGATGTGGCCATAGAGTTCTCTCAGGAAGAGTGGAAATGCCTGGACCCTGCGCAGAGGACTTTATACAGGGATGTGATGTTGGAGAATTATAGGAACCTGGTCTCCCTGGGTAAGGATAATGTCCCTTCAGAAGCCGGGATCTGCCCTGGTGGATCTCTGAATTGTGTCTTATGTGCCTCTGAGGAGCTCCTGCATTGCTTGACTGAGATTGAAACCTTGTTGACTCAGAATTGAAAAACTTTATTACACTTTCTGGACTTGAAATGTCCCCTTTCTTCAGGTGTTCTCCTCCCTTCACAATTCATGATTGGTGGCACCAGGGCTGAAGTATGCATGAAACCTTATGACAAACTTTAAAAATATCCAGTTCCCTGTTTTCTACCCCTGTGCTTTTGATTCTATAGTTCTTGGAAGGGGGCTCTATGTCTGCATGTTACAATGTTCCCTAAGCATTCAGAAAGAGGCAGTCAGTAGATGAATTTGTGAAATACTATTTATGATTTAACTGTAATATCCTCTTTCCTCCGTAAATACAGGACTTGGACTTGGGAGATGCCACAGCACACATTTATTCTTTCTTTTATAAATAGGAATCTGTCTTCCTGACCTGAGTGTTAACTCCATGTTAGAGCAAAACAAAGATCCCTGGACTCTGCAGAGTGAAGAGAAAATAGCAAACAATCCAGATGGCAGGGAGTGCATCAAAGGGGTGAACACAGGTGAGAGCTCGGATGGGCAGAGCGGAGGCCCCATAATTTTTGTTTTTTGAGACAGGGTCTCACTCTGTCATCCAGGCTAGAGTGCGATGGAAATCATAGCTCACTGCAGCCTTGAATTCCTGTCTTTAAGGGATCTCCCTGGCTCGCTCTTCCAAAGTGTTGGGATTACAGCCGTGAGCCACTGTACCCTGCAAAGCCACACTGTTACATAGTGTTTGGGAAACTCTGCAAATGGGAGAATTCTGTGGGAAAACAAAAGTTGAAATCTTGTGAGTTCTGAACAGACATTTTTCTTTATTTTCCTATTTATTTTTTGGAGATGGGATCTCTCTTGGGTCACCCAGGCCAGAATGCAGTGGCACGATTATGGCTTGCTGCATCCTCGACTTCCTGGGCTCCAGTGATTCTCCCACCTCAGCCTCCTGAATAGCTGGGACTGCAGGTGTACACCACCATGCCTGGCTAATTTTTTGTATTTTTTGTGGAGATGGGGTTTCCCCATATTACACAGGCTAGTGTTGAACTCCTGGGCTCAAGTAGTCTGCCTGCCTCAGCTTCCCAAAGTGTTGGGATTATAGGCATGAGCCACAGTAACCAGTAAGGTGTGTTGTTTAATTGGCACATATTTGTGGATCTTTAAGTTTTTATTCTTTTGGCTGGGCATGGTGGCTCATCCCTGTAATCCCAGCACTTTGAGAGGCTGAGGCAGGCAGATCACTTGAGGCCAGGAGTTAGAGACCAACCTGGCCAACATGATGAAACCCTGCCTCTACTAAAAATACAAAAATCAACTGGGTGTAGTGGCAGGTGCCTGTAATCCCAGCGACTCAGGAGGCTGAGGCAGGAGAATCGCTTGAACCTAGGAGGTGGAGGTTGCAGTGAGCCGAGATTGCGCCACTGTGCCCTAGCTTGGGTGACAGAGTGAGACCCTGTCTCAAAAAAAAAATAAAAGTGCTTTTTTTTTTCCTTTGTTAATTTCAACGTTACATGCCTCTGCCTCTGGAGTAGCTGGGACTACAGACATGCACCACCACACCCGGCTAATTTTTGTACTTTTAGTAGAGATGGGATTTTTCCATGTTGGGCAGGTTGGTCTCGAACTCCTGGCCTCATGTGATTAGCCCTCCCTTAGCCTTCCAAATTGCTTGGGATTACAGGTGTGAGCCACTTCACCTGGCCCAAAACATTCTATTTTAAATGTTAACAGCTTATCTTTGATTAGATACACAAAGCTCTGCTTAACAACTCTGCTCTCACTTTCTGTTATTACTGGCAGAAATTAATCCTATATATTTTATGTTCCCATTAACATATGTTTATAATGCTTTTTAAATGAGAGTGTCTTTTTTTTTTTTCTGAGATGGAGTCTCCTTCTATCTCCCAGGCTGATCTCGGCTCACTACAGCCTCTGCCTCTCTGGTCCAAGTGATTCTCCTGCCTCAGCCTCCTGAGTAGCTGGGATTACAGGCGCCCATCCCCACCCCTGGCTAATTTTTGTATTTTTAGTAGAAACAGGTTTTTGCCATATTTGCCAGGCTGCTCTCCGACTCCTGACCTCAAGTGATCCACCTGCCTCGGCCTCCCAAAGTGCTGGGATTACAGGCGTGGCACTGTACCTGGCCTGATCGTGTCTTTTAAATTGTAGGAAAGAAAAGTCAAGTTACAAATGAAAAGTGCAATAATATATGTTTCTGTATTTGATCATTTGTTGACCTTTTATGATGAGCTTTTTATTTTTATTTTTGGGGGATGGAGTTTTGCTCTGTTGCCCAGGCTGGAGTGCAATGGCAGGATCTTGGCTTACTGCAACCTCTGCCTCCTGGGTTCAAGCGATTCTCCTGCCTCAGCCTCCCGAGTAGCTGGGATTGCAGACACCACGCCCAGCTAGTTTTTGTATTTTTAGGAGAAGTGGGTTTCACCATGTTGGCTAGGCTGGTCTCGAACTCTTGACCTCAGGTGATCCACCCACCTCAGCCTCCCAAATTGTTGGGATTACAGGCATGAGCCACTGCGCCCTGTCTATGATGACCTTTATATTTTCATATGGGTTAAAGATACCGTCTAGAGTGCTTTCATTTCATCTTGAATGCTCGTTTTAGCATTTCTTCTTGGACAGGTCTAGAATACTAATTAACTTCCTCAGCTCTTCTTTAGGAAAGTCTAAAATTCACCTTTATTTTTGCAGGTGAGTTTTGCTAAGTGTAGTTTTCTTCATTGCTGTTTTGCCTATTTTTCTTTAAGCAGTTTCAATATATCACCTCACTGCTTTCTAGCCTGAAGATGTCTGCTGGAAAATATATATAATCTTACAGAGTTTAGTATTGTCTGACGAGTCTCTTTTTTGTTGCTACTGTCAAGATTTTGTCTTTGTCTTTTTTTGACTCTTGATAATTTCTTTATAGTATGTCTCTGTGTGAATGTATTTGGGTTAATTTTAGTTAGAATGGTCAAGTCTTTTTTTTTTTTTGAGATGGAGTTTCACTCTTGTTGCCCAGGCTGGAGTGCAGTGGCACGATATTGGCTCACTGCAGCCTCTGCCTCCCGGGTTTAAGCGATTCTCCTGCATCAGCCTCCCAGGTAGCTGGGATTACAGGCACCCACCATGATACTCCTTTTCATGCATCGTTTTCCTGATTTCATTTAGTTGTCTATCTCATTTATGTTTTAGCTGGTTAAGCATCTTAAGACAGTTGCTTTCAAAATTTGTCAAGTAATCAGAGGGCTGCCTTTTTCTAGGTTGGGTTTGTGGAGATTTGTTTGTTTTTTTGTTTGTTTGTTTATTTCAATGTCCTTATGTAGGCCTTGTAATTTTTGTTTTAGGTTTGCTAAAACAACCACTTCTTCCAGTTTTTTTTTTTTTTTTTTTTTTTTGAGATGGAGTCTTTCTCTGTTACCCAGGGGCTGGAGTGCAGTGGCATGATCTTGGCTCACTTCAACCTCCACCTCCCAGATTCAAGCAGTTCTCTTGTCTTAGCCTCCTGAGTAGCTGGGACTAGGCACACACCATCACACCCGGCTAATTTTTGTATTTTTAGTAGGGACGGGGTTTCACCGTGTTGGTCAGGCTGGTCTCCAACTCCTGACCTCAGGTGATCCGCTTACCTTGGCCTCCCAAAATGCTGGGATTATAGGCATGAGCCACCATGCCCAGCCAGTTCTCTAACTATTGACCTCAAGTTATCCATCCCCCCCCTTGGTTTCCCAAAGTGCTGGGATTACAGGCATGAGCCACTGCACTGGCTGTTGCAGTTCTTTTATGTAAGAACTGTACAGGATGAGAGCTTTACAAATCAACCTATTGTAAAGGGTGTGGGTGCCACCTGCATGGACCTTGGGGGACTGAACAAAGGGAGCGAACGTGGGAATAAAAGACAAAGACAATAGAGTATATTTGGAAGAAGGGGTCAGGAGGCTCCTTGCTTCTAGTGAACAAGGGCCCTGAGCTTTAGAGCCCTTCACATTTTATTGGGTAAAGGATAGAGGGAGGAGGTGGGGGGTGGTTGTCGGTCAGCGGCTTGATTTACAGCAGGCTTGCAAGACTGCATTCTTTGAACAATAGGCTCTAGATGTCCCAGTAGATAATCTCAATGAGCACAGCGCCAGGGAATGATTGCCTTCAGCAAACCTTCTGGTGGCAGGCGCAGTCATGAGTTTGCCCACATCCTGCATTCATGATAAATAGTTGGCTGTTTGGTCGTATAGCCTCCAGTGGAATGCTGAGTTTGTCAAGTCTCTCGGGCCACGGGCTCCCTACATCTCCCCTTTGTGTTTATGTATTACTGTTACAGATTTGTCTAAGCATTGGCCTACCTAAAAGTTCTGTTGGAGATAGGGGGTAGAGAGAATAAACAAAAACAAAGGTTTTTGTGGCTGTAGCCGGGAGGCATGTCTCTGCTGAAGCATTTGCTATACAAGCCATAATTCCTCTTCAGCCTCTTAGTGGCCATGGGGAATTTAAGGAAGAGTCTCCTTGCAGGGTTTGGTAAAGATGTGTAAGTTGATAGGTGGCAATACCTAGCATCGGGGATAGCCAATTAATATCTCCTAGTATTTGTTGAAAATCATTTAAAGTCTATAATGTGTCTTTACCGAGGACTGCTTTCTGAGACCGTACACTCCTCTCCATAACAATATTTCCTACGTAATGGTATGGGGAAGTTATTTGCACTTTCTCTGGAGCAATTTTGGGATTCCATTTAACATGATCTTGCTTTACATCTCTGAATAATGGATGTAAAATTTGATCTGTAGGAGTGGCCAAGAGAATATCATCCGTAAAATGAATGATATACGCAGTGGGAAACATATTTTGAGGCTCCTTTAATGCTCTTCCTACAAAATGGTGACATAATGTAGAACTGTTAAGCATGCCTTCAAGTAAAACTTTCCATCGATAGCAAGAAACAGGTTCTCTATGATTAATAGAAGGCACAGAGAAGGCAAATTGAGACTTATCCTTCTCGTGTAATGGTATAGTAAAGAAACAATCCTTAGAATCTATTACTACAAGAGGCCAGTCTCTTGGAATGGCTGTCGGGGAAGGTAAACCCTGCTATAATGCACCTATTGGTTTAATTTGTGCATTAATCGCTCTGAAATCGTGCAGCAGTCACCATCTTCCAGACTTTTTTGGAATAACAAATACCGGTGAATTCCAGAGGCTGACTTCTCTATATGTCCTGCATTCAATTGTTGTTTTACCACAGATGACATTGATCTAGCTTCTCCTGTGTTAGGGGCCATTGATCCACCCACACAGGTTTGTCACTGAGCCATTCTAATGGTAAGGCATTGGGCGGAGGAGAAATATCAATGACCCCCATCAGAAATCCTGACGTCCTAGCCCTTTACTGTTTTTCCAGTTATTGATAATGGATTAGGGTTTCCTTGTAGGAATTTTCCTAAACCTTTTCTACTGTCATATCCCATGTCCTTCACATTTTAAATCCTGGGTTACCAGAGTTTTCATTTGTAAGTCTCATATCCCATGCTGTAAGTCTCAACCCCATAAATTGATGGCTGTATTTGCAACATAAGACTGGAAAGTACATGACTGACCATCCGGACCAAGACAAGGTAAAATCTCAGTACTCTGTTGAACACTTTTAGCTGCTCCTACTCCCACTAGGGATGTGGAGGTTAGTCTGAGAGTCGATGCTGGGGGCCAGTCTTTACTGGATATTACTGACACATCAGTTCCTGTGTCCATTTGCCCATAAAATTTCTTTCCTTTAATTAGTACTACACAGGTAGGTCTATTAGGTGCTATGGGTTGGGAAAGATAGGTTTCCCATGTAGTTGTGCTCCCAAACCCTTTATTTCCTCATTTCTCCTTTTGTGAAGATGAGTGTAATTTGCAGGGAATAAGCAATAGCTGAGCAGTATATTCTCCTGGTTCAAAAACCCAAAGATCTTGTGACATTAAAACTACTTGAATTTCTCCTTCATAATCGGAGTCAGTCACTCCTGGGACTACGGTGATGCCTTGCAAGTTAAGGCAGCCTTTGCCTAAAATTAGTCCCATGTATCCTCTTGGTAAAGGTCCCCAAATGCCAGTGGGAATTTTGATAGGTTTGCCTCCACCAACTACTGTTATTTCTCTGACTGGGAGATCTAATCCTGCACTTCCTGGTGTTCCTGGGGTGAGGGAATCAATGTTTCTCTTGGGACCCATCCCTGAAATGGGCTTGTGGTCTGAACTGAGAATCCCCTCATTGTTTGAGGGGCCTGGGTCCAGGCCACCTTCTCGTTTCCCAGCAGGAGGGGTGCCATTCTGATGAAGTCTTGAGTGGCACTGATGAGCCCAGTGATTTCCTTTGTTACAGCGAGGACAGAGTGCTGGCATTTTTCTGCTGGGGGTGGGGGCACTGCATTGTGAGGTCCTTTCTGTCCTGAGATCTGGTGGCATTCCTTTTTAAAATGTCTGGTTTTTCCACAAGTACAACATTTTCCCACTTTAGGGTTTGACCCTTGGCTCCTTTTAAATTTGTCAACTACTAAATTAGCCATACTTCAGCTAACATGGAAGAAAATGCAGTTCCTACATCCTAACAAGCTCTGAGAAAATTTCCCAAGTCTTTTGTACACCTTACAGGTGCCAGTGCACATTTACAATCCATGTTTGTGTTCTCAAAAACTAAAGTTAAGGTTAGCATTTCTGTGGCAGTGGCATGAGGAATCTGACGCTTCACTGCCTCTTTTAATCTTGCAAGAAATTGTGCATAGGGCTTCTACAACCCTTGCATGATATGCAAAAAGGATTGTACTGGGACTCCCTCTTCTGGAATTGTGGCCCAGGCGCAATTAGCAGCCTGTGAATGCTGCTGATAAGCAGCAGGTGGGAGTGCCATTTGATGTTCCAGGTCTGAGTAAGGGTCATTACCCAGTCATATCCTCTGTAGCGTCTCTTTGGCAAGGCATGATTCTGTCTAGCCTGGTCTGCACACAGTTCTTGCCAATTTAAATTCCATGTCAGATATGCACTAGCAGACAAGTTTGTGCCAAAAGTTTTACATCAAAGAGTAGAAGGCACGTAGCACCGAATACAGAT
The DNA here is from genome assembly GCF_028885625.2 of Pongo pygmaeus. NCBI lineage: Eukaryota > Metazoa > Chordata > Mammalia > Primates > Hominidae > Pongo > Pongo pygmaeus. The sequence continues at coordinate 58,590,550 of NC_072393.2, forward strand.
TTTAGCAATCTTAAAGTGAACGGGCTCTGCACTCCATTGTTAACTACACTCATTTTTAATTCCTTCAACAACTAAACTCTAGTGGGGTATTTTCATGAATAGACTGGTGTGGATTGTTTGGATCAGGCCTTATGGAAATAGGACAAGCAGAAGGTCCTAAGGGCTCTCCAGCTATGGCAGCAGAGGGTAACATTCTTCGTACTGGGGTCTCTATCAGGCCTTATGGAAATAGGACAAGCAGAAGGTCCTAAGGGCTCTCCAGCTATGGCAGCAGAGGGTAACATTCTTCATACTGGGGTCTCTATTTCTGCTACTGAAAGAGGTGGTACAGATGTTGCTGCAACTGGAGGGGGCAGTAAAAAACAATTTTTATCCTCCCTCTCCTGTTTTTTGTTTTCAATGGGATTTGTGGGTGGGACAATGGATTCTTTCAGCCTGCTGCCCAGCAGAATAATGGAATAATGAGATAATGGCAGAACAGTATGAACTAGACTCCACGTGAAAACAGAAGAATCAACTTTAAGACCTTTTTGATGAGCCCTTTTTTTTTTTTTTTTTTTTTTGAGACGGAGTTTCGCTCTTGTTGCCCAGGCTGGAGTGCAATGGCTCGACCTCAGCTCACCGCAACCTCCGCCTTCTGGGTTCAAACGATTCTCCTGTCTCAGCCTCCCAAGTAGCTGGGGTTACAGGCATGCACCACCATGCCCAGCTAATTTTTATTTTTAGTAGGGACGGGGTTTCTCCATTTTCGTCAGGTTGGTCTTGAACTCCTGACCTTGTGATCCGCCTGCCTCGCCCTCCCAAAGAGCTGGGATTGCAAGCGTGAGCCACCGCACCTGACCTGATGAGTCTTTTTTAATCCTTTTCCTGCTGTGTCCCAATTTTCCACATCAAGAGTGCCTGCCTGTGGAAACCATGGGCTATGCATAATAATCTCCTGCAGAAGCTTAATGTCTGTGAATTAACCTGAGTTCCAGACTGTCTCAATAGAACTTTAAACAACTGCACATAGTGTTTGTCTTCAACAGACAAATTCTGCCCCATGTTACCCTGATTCAGAAAACTTCCCGTTCCCAGTACTTCAGAGCACTGATCTTATATGGCTTCCAGTACCTCTTTAGGGCACTGACCTTGTATCTGCTGCTGGGCGACTCATCCAGGGTTCCCCATTCACCTTGTGAATTTCAGTTCCTCTACTCCAGCAGAACCTTCTTTGTTCACGTCCTCAAAGTCCTGTTTTTGGAGGCCACTTGTCCAACATCCTTGGAGTCCCTGTTTTGGGTCACCAGTTGCCACCTGCACAGACCTTGGGGGACTGAACAAAGGGGGCGAACATTGGAATAAAAAAGGTGTATATTTGGAAGAAAGGGTCAGGGGGCTCCTCCTAGTGAACAAGGGCCCTGAGCTTTAGAGCCCTTTGTATTTTATTGGGTAAAGGAGCTGGTGGCATGGGGGAGGGGGGTGGTTATTGTTCAGCAGCTTGATTTACAGCAGGTTTGCAAGACTGCATTCTTAGAACAATAGACTCTAGATGTCCCAGTAGATAATTTCAATGAGCACGGCACCAGGGAGTGATTACCTTCAGCAAACCTTCTGGTGGCAGGCACAGTCGTGAGTTTGCCCACATCCTACATTCATGATAAATAGTTTGTTGTTTGATCATATAGCCTCCAGTGGAATGATGAGTTGGTCACATCTCTTGGGCCTTCAGCTTCCTACATGTGGGAACACAGTCCTTTTCTGGGGATGTGTTTCTTCTGGCTTGTGGAAGTACCATTATTAATGTCTATACAGCTCTTCTTGGATTTCTGATTTTCCCTAAGAGGCTCATCCCTGCTTCTTCCCAGAAGCTTTCAGTTTCTGTTGTATTTCTCTGCTCATAATCTCTTTCAGATTTACCCATAATTCTCTTGGCTCCTGCAGATTCCCCACTGCTCCAATGCATCACCTCAGTTCCTTGTGTTTTCTGCACTGCCAGCATGATATACACAATACGCTGATACTCCTAGCAATGTCTGAGTCAGGTGAGGCAGAATCTAGACCCTCTGTCAGACACTAAAAAATGCCATTATCATGGGTTGAAGTTCCACTCTTTTCTTTTCTGTTTTAGAGAGGAGCTCTAAATTGGGAAGTAATGCAGGAAACAAGCCTTGTAAAAATCAACTTGGATTCACTTTTCAGTTACATCTGAGTGACCTACAGCTATTTCAAGCTGAAAGGAAAATTTCTGGGTGTAAGCATTTTGAAAAACCCATCAGTGACAATTCCTCTGTTTCACCGCTTGAAAAAATTTCTTCCAGTGTCAAATCCCATCTTTTAAATAAATATAGAAATAATTTTGATCATGCTCCATTACTTCCACAAGAACAGAAAGCACACATTAGGGAAAAAGCTTATAAATGTAATGAGCATGGCCAAGTCTTTAGAGTATCTGCAAGCCTTACTAACCAAGTAATCCATAATGCAGATAATCCTTACAAATGCAGTGAATGTGGCAAGGTCTTTAGTTGCAGTTCAAAGGTTGTGATACATCGAAGAATGCATACTGGAGAGAAGCCTTACAAATGTCATGAATGTGGCAAGCTCTTTAGTAGCAATTCAAACCTTTCACAACATCAAAGAATTCATACTGGAGAGAAGCCTTACAAATGTCATGAATGTGACAAGGTCTTTCGAAGCAGTTCAAAGCTTGCACAACATCAAAGAATTCATACTGGAGAGAAGCCTTACAAATGTCATGAATGTGACAAGGTCTTCAATCAAATTGCACACCTTGTACGACATCAAAAAATTCATACTGGAGAGAAACCTTACAGTTGTAATAAATGTGGCAAGGTCTTCAGTCGCCATTCATATCTAGCAGAACATCAAACAGTTCATACTGGTGAGAAACCTTACAAATGTGAAGAATGTGGCAAAGCATTTTCAGAGCGTTCCAGCCTCATAACCCATCAGTTAATTCACACTGGAAGGAAACCTTACAAATGTAAAGAATGTGACAAAGTCTTTGGGCGCAAGTGTTTCCTGACCTCTCATCAGAGAATTCATACTAGAGAGAGACCTTATGGATGCAGTCAGTGTGACAAGATCTTTAGTCAGAAATCAGACCTTATACGACATCGAAAAACTCATACTGATGAGAAGCCTTACAAATGTAATAAATGTGGCACAGCATTTAGAGAGTTTTCAGACCTCACTGCCCATTTTCTAATCCATAGTGGAGAGAAACCTTATGAATGTAAAGAATGTGGCAAAGTCTTCAGGTACAAGTCTTCTCTAACCAGTCATCATAGAATTCATACTGGAGAGAAGCCTTACAAATGTAACAAATGTGGCAAGGTCTTCAGTCGTAGTTCAAACCTTGTATGCCATCAGAAAATTCATACAGGAGAAAAGCCTTACAAATGTAATGAATGTGGCAAGGTCTTTAATCAAGCATCATACCTTACAAGACATCAAATAATTCATACTGGAGAGAGGCCTTACAGATGTAATAAATGTGGCAAAGCATTTCGAGGGTGTTCAGGCCTTACTGCCCATCTTGCAATCCATACTGAAAAGAAATCTCATGAATGTAAAGAATGTGGCAAGATCTTCACTCACAAGTCTTCCCTCACCAATCACCATAGAATTCACATTGGAGAGAAACCTTACAAATGCACCCTGTGCAGTAAGGTCTTCAGTCACAATTCTGACCTTGCACAGCATCAGAGAATTCATTCATGAGAGTCCCTACAAACTGTGTATGGTAAAACCATCATCATGAGTTCTAGCATTAATCAACATCAGTGAGTCCATACTATGTGGAAATCATATAAATGAAATGTATGTGACACAGGCTTTATCAAAGCTTGCCAAATCACTAGACATCACCACATCACTGTGGAGGATGAAAGCACACAGATGAATTGTGTGTACTTGGGCTATTATTCAAGGACCATTACTATAGAACACGATAGGATTTACACAAGAAGTAACTCAGTCTCTGGTTCTCTGATACTAATCTGTGATATTGCATGCTGCAGAATAATGCTAAGTCAAAATATGTTGAATCTCATGACCTGATGTATATCAAAGGCGCAACGGCTTGTAAATGACCAGTTTTATTCAGGCTATAAAGCATTCAATTATTTGGGGCTTATAGAAAAGGCTACTTTACTTTTTATGACTTTGAAATCTCTTCATGTGCCTTCCATACAGGCCATTCACTGTGGTCCCTGGGAAAGAATCAGTAGGATGACAGGGCAGACTTCATTAGCTGAGGATTATTTCTATCTAATTTCCTGATGGAGGACATTGCCTTTTGAGATTAAATATTGTCTGATTTAGAGAGCATGGAGGTGGGCAGAGTAACATAAAACTGATGACTGTCATCATACTGTTGCAGTCAGCACACTTTGTCCTGACGTAAATGCACAGTGCTTCATTGTCCACCAACTGACTGTGAAATAGAGTATGCTGCAATCTTAAGGCATAGGTTATTAGTGGGAAGAGAGTAATAGGTTGCTAGTGTCTGATTATATGGTAGAAATAATGCAAGGTAGCCACCTTCTCCATTGAATAGCAGTAGCTGCTGTTTAGCAAAGACTGATGAGAAACAGACTTTTTTTTGAGATAGAGTCTCACTCTGTTGCCCAGGCTGGAGTGTAGTGGTGTGTTCTTGGCTCACTGCACCCTCCGCCTCCTGGGTTCAAGCAGTCCTTCTGCCTTAGCCTCCTAAGTAGCTGAGACCACAGACGTGCACCACCACACCCAGTTAATTTTTGTATTTTTAATAGAGACAGTATTTACCATGTTGGCCAGGCAGGTCTCCAACTCCTGACCTCAAGTGATATGTTCGCCTCAGCCTCCCAAAGTGCTGGGATTACAGGCATGAACCACCATGTCCAACCTCATTTTTGAAATGGAATAGAGAACAGTTATATCACAGTTGAGAGTTTAATCAAAATGACCAGATCAGCATATTCTTTTTTTAGATGAGACAGAGTTTCACCCTTGTCACCCAGGCTGTAGTGTGGTGGCACGATCTTGGCTCACTGCAACCTCTGCCTCCTGGGTTCAAGCAATTCTCCTGCCTCAGCCTCCCAAGTAGCTGGGATTACAGGCGCGTATGACCATACCCAGCTAATTTTTGTATTTTTAGTAGAGATGGGGTTTCACCATGTTGGCCACACTGGTCTAGAACTACTGACCTCAGGTGATCCACCTGCCTCAGCCTGAAAGTGCTAGGATTACAGGTGTGAGCCACTGCGCCTTGCCAGATCAGCATATTCTTAAGTAGGATTCACATTTAATTCTTGGCATTATAAGTTGCAACCGTTTGATTTAGAATATATGTAGCGCTCATGTTTGTAGTAATAAAGTCTCATTTTTCCTAAGTATGAATGAATCATGTCTTTTCTACCATCATAATTTCATCCTACCTCAGGAGGATGGATACTCTGTAGCACACAGTAATGCGCCATTGGGATTTTAAGATTGGAGCATCCAGAGCAAGTTTTCTGGTTGTGAAATGAAACATGTCCTTTGGGTACATATCCTTAGGTAAGTGTGAATATGAGTAATCATACTTAGTACTTGAATTATTGTACCTGTACTCTGCCCTAGAATGCTTCTGTGGGTACAGTGAAAATCCCATAACAGTGCAACTCCAGCATCCTATACCCTCAAATGTGTTCATCGCCCTTGGCAAATGTTTAGTGTATCATTATATTTCTATGTGCCTTTTTCTTGTGTGCTACATTAGACCCATGGCACACACTTTCTTTTTTTTTTTTTTTTTGACAGAGTCTCGCTCTGTCACCCAGGCTGGAGTGCAATGGTGCAATCTTGGCTCACTGCAACCTCCACCTTCTGGGTTCAAGCAATTCTTCTGCCTCAGCCTCCCGAGTAGCTGAGATGACAGGCACCTGCCACCAGGCCTGGCTAATTTTTTTGTATTTTTAGTAGAGATGGGGTTTCACAATGTTGGCCAGGCTGGTCTCGAACACCCGACCATAGGTGATCCACCTGCCTTGGCCTCCCAAATGCTGGGATTATATTCATGAGCCACTGTGCCTGGCCCACACTTTCATTTTTATGAAGCAAAAATACAAATATGACAAATATGAGATAAAAGTGTGAGGATAAGGTTAAAAATAGTGTAACACAATCTCTTTTGTCCTTGTGCTCAGTGACATAATTTGAAATTACTAATGTTCATAAATTTCATCATAAGGGTGGACACATAGAATGGAATTGCGTTTTGCTTTGGTATTTTAACTAGGAACTTCATATATTTACCCTCACAACCTTTGTGGTAATTTGAACTTTTGCCCACTCCACTAGAACCTTACAAAAAAGTTTTTTTTTTTTTAAATTTAGACAGGGTCTCTGTTACACAAGCTGGAGTGCAGTGGCACAATTAGGGCTCACTGCAGCCTCAACCTCCCTGGCTCAAGTGATCCTCCCACTTTAGCCTCATGAATAGCTGTGACTACAGGCGCACACCACCACACCCAGCTAATTTTGGGGTGTTTTTTGGTCACAATGTTGCCCAGCTGGTCTCTAACTCTTGGGCTCAAATGACCCACCCACCTCAGCTTTCTAAAGTGCTAGGATTACAGGCGTGAGCCATGCACCTGGCCTCCACTAGAACTTGTTTGACGTCCACCTGAAGTTTGGCTTGGATATTGAGAATGATAATGCTATGTACTGAAGTGGTCTGAGAATGTTTATTACATAATAAGGCTTTCTGAGGAAAGCAGGCTAGACTTCCCCAGTTGGTCCAAAAACGTCATGAGAGAACTGGGATAGGTGACTACTTTGGGTGTTATGATTGTTGAAGGGTTGGGCTGGGGTGTGGGTACTTACTTGTAGTTTGAACTTCTACCCAGTGCCAAATGAGGGAGCACTCAGTCTTTATTATCAGATGACCAGATGGGCATAATAATGTAGTCTCAGCAATGCACTAAGATGTAACAGTCTCATTTGAGATAACACCTCGGGTTCTTTGTCCTACCTCCAAGAAAAGGAGTGTGGACATAAAAGTGAGTTTGGAGTGAAAGTTTAATAAGCAAGAGGAGAAAGCTGTCTGCCAGCAGAGAGGGGCTCCCGAACAGGAGTACTCACTATGAGGTCCGTATTGGGGTTTTTATGGACTGGAAAAAACCCTTAGTCTGCGGGCTGTCTTGGAGAATGCACGCCTCAGTTTGGCCCGGGACCTATTAGAAGCTGAAGTGAAAGTTTGGCCTGGGACCAATTAGGGGCTGAAGTGATGATTCATAGAAGCCAGCCTTACAGTGCAATACAGGAAAATAGAGTGCCCACACGAACTTACTGGAGGCCACTGTACCCATGCCCTCAAAAGGAGAAGAAACTTTTGCCTGGGAGCCCACTGACTCTACCAAGACAAAAGGCATTTCTATGCCAGGCCTGCTCCCTTATCTGAGTGAGATGGAGGTCTGTGCAAGTTTTTATCCAAATGGGCCTTTTCTGTCTGTGCAGCCGTGGGCATAACACCTTGTGCTGGTTCCGTTATCGGTGTCTGCACCTTGAATTTTTTTCCCAGGCTGCTTTTTCTGTTAGGTGGGGATGAGGCACTGACCCATGGGCCAGGGACTCTCCAGAGACCCTTTTCTTGCTGTCTACCTAAGGCAAGTTAACTACCTCCTTTCATAGGAAGAGGGAATGCAGAGGTGTAAAAGCTGTTAGTATTCAGACATCACAAAATGTAGTCTAACTCTTCAGTACAAGACTGAATACTTCCTCTTGAAACTCCTGACTTCTTGGTTAGGAAAACCCCAGTTTTCTTTATGGTGATAGCTGGTTACATTCCTCTTGGCTGGACATGTAGGTTTCACTGCACCTATGATTGTTGAAAATGCTTGTGAATTACTGTTTAGTAAAGTGTCTAGTAAAGTTGCCTGAGATACATTTTACCCTAGTTCAATGAAAATTATTGTACAAAAGTGTTTATTATAAAATCAACATGATTTGTTCAAATACTGTTTATTGATATATAATTATATTTATTATACAATAAATATGATTTTGCTAGAAGAGCATTTTGCCAAAAGTTGTGGAAATGTCATTGTCAGATTATGGTATGAAGCAATTTTTTTCGGGCTGAGTGGGGTGGCTCACACCTGTAATCTCAGCACTTTGGGAGGCCAAGGTGGGAAAAATCACTTGAGCCCAGAAGTACAAGACCAGCCTGGGCAACATAGCAAGAGCTTATGTCTACAAAAAAATTTAAAAAATAGCCAGGTGTGGTCATGTACACTTGTGGTCCCAACTATTTAGGGGCACTGCAGCAGGAGGATCGTTTGATTGCAGAAGGCTGAGGCTGCTGTCATCCTTGATTGTAGCACTGCACTCCAGCCTGGATGACAGAGGGAGACACTGTGTCAAAAAAATATTTATCCTCTCCCTCTCCCCTCTCCCCTCTCCCCTCTCCCCTCTCCCCTCTCTTCTTTCTTCGGTCTACCTCTACTTCTTTCTTCAGTCTCCCTCTGTTGCTGAGGCTGGCCTGTACTGCCGTGATCTCAGCTCACCGCAACCTCTCTGCCTCGGGCTCCTGTGATACTCCTGCCTCGGCCTGCTGAGTGCCTGGGATTGCAGGTGCCCGCCACCACGCCTGACTGGTTTTTGTATTTTTGGTGGAGACGGGATTTCGCCATGTTGACCGGGCTGGTCTCCAGCTCCTGGCCTCGAGTGATCTGCCCGCCTCGGCCTCCCGAGGTGCTGGGATTGCAGACGGAGTCTCGCTCACTCAATGCTCAATGTTGCCCAGGCTGGAGTGCAGTGGCATGATCTCGGCTCACTACAACCTCCACCTCCCAGCCGCCTGCCTTGGCCTCCCAAAGTGCTAAGATTACAGCCTCTGCCCGGCCGCCACCCCATCTAGGAAGTGAGGAGCATCTCTGCCTGGCCGCCCATCATCTGGGATGTGAGGAGCTCCTCTTCCCGGCTGCTGCATCTGGGAAGTGAGGAGCACCTCTGCCCGGCTGGCCCATCTGGGAAGTGAGGAGCTCCTCTGCCCAGCCGCCATCCCGTATAGGAAGTGAGGAGCGTCTCTGCCTGGCCGCCCATTGTCTGGGATGTGAGGAGCGCCTAGGCCCAGCCACCCCATCTGGGAAGTGAGGAGCGCCTCTGCCCGGCTGCCCCGTCTGGGAGGTGAGGAGCGCCTCTGACTGGCCGCCACCCCATCTGGGAGGAAGTGAGGAGCGCCTCTGCCCAGCTGCCCCTTCTGGGAAGTGAGGAGTGCTTCTGCCCAGCCACCCCGTCTGGGAGGTGAGGAGCACCTCTGCCCGGCTGCCCCGTCTGGGAGGTGAGGAGCGCCTCTGCCCGGCCACCCCATGTGGGAGGTGAGGAGCACCTCTGCCCGGCCGCCCCGTCTGGAAGGTAAGGAGCGCCTCTGCCTGGCCGCCACCCTGTCTGGGAGGAAGTGAGGAGCGCCTCTACCTGGCTGCCCCATCTGGGAGGTGAGGAGCGCCTCTGTCCGGCCGCCCCATCTGGGAGGTGAGGAGCGCCTCTGCCCGGCCGCCCGGTGTGGGAGGGGAGGAGCACCTATGCCCGGCCGCCCATTATCTGGGATGTGAGGAGCACCTCTGCCTGGCCACCCATCATCTGGGATGTGAGGAGCGCCTCTGCCTGGCCGCCCCATCTGGGAGGTGTACCCAACAGCACCGAAGAGACAGCGACCATCGAGAACAGGCCATGATGACGATGGCAGTTTTGTTGAAAAGAAAAGGGGGAAATTTGGGGAAAAGAAAGATCAGATTGTTACTGTGTCTGTGTAGAAAGAAGTAGGCATAGGTGACTCCATTTTGTTCTGTACTAGGAGAAATTCTTCTGCCTTGGGATGCTGTTGATCTATGGCCTTGCCCCCAGCCCCGTGCTCTCTGAAACATATGCTGTGTCAACTCAGGGTTAAATGGATTAAGGGCGGTGCAAGATGTGCTTTGTTAAACAGATGCTTGAAGGCAGCATGCTCTTTAAGAGTCATCACCACTCCCTAATCTCAAGTACCCAGGGGCACAAACACTGCAGAAGGCCGCAGGGACCTCTGCCTAGGAAAACCAGAGACCTTTGTTCATGTGTTTATCTGTTGACCTTCTCTCCACTATTATCCTATGACCCTGCCATATCCCCCTCTCCGAGAAACACCCAAGAATGATCAATAAATACGTAAAAAAAAAAATTATTTTGTGCTTCTTTATATGAGTTACATTAAAAATCTTCTTTTATAAATTGCAGTCCAGATTCCATGTTTAATACATTTCTTCCATGTGTTACTTGAGTGAAAATTTACGGGCTACATAAATGTGGCTGTTGTTTGGAAAGAAAATGTTGTGACATTAGTATGCACACAAGACCATGGGAAGTACAAACTAGGTTTCCTGTAAATATGAGAAAGGAAAAAAATGCTTTTACTATGTTAGAAGACTTAAAATGACATGAAGTGATTCCAGTCTTTCTGTTGTTATTCTGATGTTTTAGCTATTTTAGATTTTGGGGTTTGGTTTTTTTTGTTTCATTGCCTTTCTACATAATTGGATAACCTTGTTAGTATCTGCAGAATGCCCTGATTAGGAAATGTGTTAACCCTATGTGTCAATTTGGTATAATTTCATATTGTTTTCATATTGTTTTATGTGGAGTCTTCCAATATATGTATATTGTATATGTGTCTGTATTTGGTGTCTTTGATTTATTTCATGAACATTTTGTAGTTTTAACATAATGGTTCTATGAATGTTTTGTTTGACACGTATTTCTTTGACTTTTTTTTTTTTTTTGAGACACAGTCTCACTCTGTTGCCCAGGCTGGAGTACAGTGGTGTGATCTCGGCTCACTGCAACCTCCGTCTCCTGAGTTCAAGCAATTCTCCTCCCTCAGCCTCCCAATTAGCTGGGATTATGGGCACGTGCCATCACTCCTGTCTAATTTTTGTATTTTTAGTAGAGATGGGGTTTCACCATGTTGGCCAGGCTGGTCTCGAACTCCTGTCATCAGGTGACCTGCCCACCTTGGCCTCCCAAAGTGCTGGGATTACAGGCATGAGCCACCATACCCAGCTGACCTATATTGTTAATGGAGCAATCATACATGGTATTTTATTTTTAATATCAGCTTTCATGTGTAAAGAAATATGCTAGATTATTATTATTATTATTATTTTTTTGAGACAACGTCTTACTCTGTCACCCAGGTATAGTGCAGTGGAGCAATGTCAGCTAAGTGGAACCTCTGTCCTGCAGCTTTAAGTGACCCTCCCACCCCAGCTGCCTGAGTAGCTGAGACTGCAGGTGTGTGCCACCATGGCCGGCTAATTTTTGTGTTTTGTAGAGACAGGGTTTTGCCATGTTACCCATGCTGGTCTCAAACTCATGAGCTCAAGCAATCCACCTGCCTTGGCCTTTCAAATTGCTGGGATTACAGGCATGAGCTGCCATGCCTGGCCAGTGAAATATACAAGATTGCTGTATGTTGGCCGGCGCGGCAGCTCACGTCTGTAATCCCAGCACTTTGGGAGGCCGAGGCAGGTAGATCACGAGGCCAGGAGATTGCGACCATCCTGGCTAACACGGTGAAACCCCGTCTCCACTAAAAATACAAAAAATTCTGCAGGCGTGTTGGCGGGCGCTTGTAGTCCCAGCTACTCTGGAGGCTGAGGCAGGAGAATGGTGTGAGCCCGGGAGGCAGAGCTTGCAGTGAGCAGAGATCGCACCACTGCACTCCAGCCTGGGTGACAGAGTGAGACTCCGTATCAAAAAAAAAAAAAAAAAAAAGATTGCTGTATGTTGATCTTACACCTTGCCACCTTTACATTTTCCTTGTTTACAGATTTTTGTAGATTTTTTGGAATTTTCTACATAAAATTATTTCACCAGATTCTTATTGCTACCACACAGTGATTGGCTTAAAACAAGAAAAATTTATTTTTTTACAATTCTGTAGGTCACATATCTAATATGGGTCCACAGCTCTGTGATTCTTCATGAATCTCCAGGGGAGATTTTTTTTTCCTTACCCTTTGTAGGTTCCAGAGGCCACTTACATCCTTTGACTCATGGTCCACTTCCTCCATCTTTTTTCTGAGATGGAGTTTCGTTCTTGTGTCCCTGGATGGAGTGCAGTGGTGCAATCTCGGCTCACCGCAACTTCCACCTCCCTGATTCAAGCGATTCTCTTGCCTCAGCCTCACAAGTAGCTGGGACTACAGGCACGTGCCACCACGCCGGGCTAATATTTTTATTATTTTTAGTAGAGACGGGGTTTCACCGTGTTAACCAGGATGGTCTTGATCTCTTGACGTCGTGATCTGCCCGCCTCAGCCTCCCAAAGTACTGGGATTGCAGGCATGAGCCACCACACCCGGCCCACTTCCTCCATCTTTAAAGGTGAGATAAAATCTCTTTATCCCTCTATTTTCAACACATCACAACTGTCTGTCCCTTAGGGTCTACCTGCATCCTTCTGATATTGAAACTTGTGATTCTATCACTTTGACCATATAATCCAGAATAATGTCTATCTAAAGATCCTTAACTAGACCACATTTGCAAACTCCCCTTTGACATAGCCAGTAACACAGGTTACAGGGATGACCTGTGCAACCATCATATTTTCTGAGAGTACACTATTTTTTTCCTCCTGTCCTCAAGCCACTCTCCTTCCTCATTGCTACCACACAGTGATTGGCTTAAAAGAAGAAAAATCTATTCTTTTACAATTCTGTAGGTCACGTATCTAATATGGGTCCACAGTTCTGTGATTCTTCATGAATCTCCCAAAGTGCTGCTATTACAGTCCTCAGATACCACATCCAGCCTGTCACTTTTATTTCCTTTTCTTCCTTTATTTCACTGGCTGGAACTTTTCACACTGTGTGGAATAGTAGTGATAAGAGTGGACTTCCTTGCCTCATCCACTACCCCTGGGGTAACCTTTATGCCTTTCATCAGAATGTATGATGATCCTTTATGAATTGGTGGGTGATCTTGACTTGAGGAAGTGTCCCATGACACTGTTTTCCATACTGACTGCAGTCTTGTTTTTCTGAAAAATAACTTTTTTTTACTGGCAACTGTCAAAAGAAATAATCACAATACTTAGAACAAGGGAAGAAACCCCCAGACAGATGGTTTTTTCTTTTCTTTTCTTTTTTTTTTTTTTTTGAAAGAGAGTCTCGCTGTTGTTGCCCAGGCTGGAGTGTAATGGTGCAATCTTGGCTCACCACAACCTCTGCCTCCCGGGTTCAAGCAATTCTCCTGCCTCAGCCTCCTAAGTAGCTGGGATTACAGGCATGTGCCACCATACCCAGCTAATTTTTTATTTTTAGTAGACGGGGTTTCTCCATGTTGGTCAGGCTGCTCCCAAACTCCCGACCTCAGGTGATCCACCCACCTCAGCCTCCCAAAGTGCTGGATTACAGGCATGAGCTACTGCACCCGGCGTTTTTTTTTTTTTTTTTTTTTTAAATTCATCAGGCTGGAGCAGAGTTTAAACCAATCTGGGGTTACCATTCCAGCTATGGCCACAACCTGATCTCTACATCTTGGCCTTCTTTGCATTGGCTAGAAGCTGGCTCACTTCACCCAAGGGCCTAGTTTGATGGCATTCATGCTTTCTGCAAGTTTGAGCATCCCTCGCTCCTGGCGCTGGTGGTGCCACTCAGTCATGGATTGGAGCATCCACTTGGTCTGGCACTTGTACAAATAGAAGCCGTAAATGACAACCTCGGTGAGGTCTGAAGACTCCAGAGCCTTCAGCACGAGCATGACCTTGCTCACCTGCTCAATGTAAGGGATTTGAGATCAGTCTGGGCCAAACATGGCTTCCAGCAGCTGCTTCTGGACCTGGAGCACCTCTGGATCTTTCAGGAAGTTTCACCCATGGCGGGATATTTCTACGTCCAGGATTGTTCCCAAATTGTAACCCTTACAAGCAAAACTATGCTCCCACGTGAGTCGGGCCTAAGTGTTCATCAGTATTTTCAGTTCCCACCAAATGTATGAAGATTGCAATTTCTCCACAACCTTGCTTGTGAAGCAGGTTCACTGCACACTGGCTACCAACGTGTCGGAGTTGAGTGAGAGATAGTTCCATGCACACACAGTAAGTTACATGAAGTGAATTTGTTACTTACACATTGGCAGCAAGGGACAGCAGATGCCTGGGGTTCGTGCATGCAGTTCCCGAAGGCTCAGGAAAACCACCCAGTGCAGATGCAGTCTCTGTGTGTGCTCCACCTGCATCACAGCTGAGGGAGCCTGAAAGGTGGCCTGGCCCAGGTTTCATGCTCCAGGGATGCATGGCACATTGGCCTAAAACAATGAAGGGCGTCCTGTTCCGGGGGGACTGGAACAGATTCTGTCCTTCTCTCATCAGGATGGATGGGATCCTGTACTTCCCCTCAGGATGTTGCTTTTCTAGCACATTTTATATTCATTCTTGGGAACTACAAGTGAGAAGTCAGATGCAACTGGGCCAGTTCAACCCCACTTGAGTGCTGTCTTGCAGTCTCCCCACCAACCCAGTATCCCCTTAATAAATTTAGTCCATTTATGTGTGTACTGACTTTCCTGGATCTGGAGGTAGAGGCTGGTCTTAGGAGATTGAAGTAATACCTTGACTGGCAGAATCTCAGCGCAACATCATTGAGGTACAGCCAGTTGCATTTCACTAGGCTCAAGAGGACTGCTGCCTCAAGCAGGATAACCAGGTCTGCCTGGAGCAGTGCCATAGTCTGGGATCCCAGTGACCTAGGTGAGAAGTTGGTACTCAGATCAAAGAAAACTTCTTCAGGTGACCCCACTGTCTCCAGCCAATAGTCCTGCTTGTGGGTCTTATGTATTTTTGTTTCAAAACTACCTGAGGTCCTGATGTGGGGTCCTTACCTCCTGTGCACAGTGACTCATGCCTATAATTCGAGTACTTTGGGAGTGTAGACAGAAGAAACACTTGACGCCAGAACTTGGACACCCGGCTGGGCAACAAAGTGAGACTCCATCTCTACAAAGTAATAATAATATAAAACTAAAAAGTTAGCACAGTCCAATGTCACAGGCCTGTATTTCCAGCTACTCGGGAGGCTGAGGTAGGAGGTGCCCATGATCCCAGGAAATCAAGGTTGTAGTGAGCTATGATTGTGCCACTGCACCCCAGCCTGGGTTTCACAGTGATTCCCTGTCTTTAAAAAAAAAAAAGTCTTAAACTAAATAATTTATACCTATTTTTAAAGTTACTGGCTTTTTTGAAAAGAAAGAGTTGGTGACCTGACTTCACACTGGCCTTAGTCCTATATGCCCAAGGTGGTGTCCCTAGAAAAGTTTCTGGAATTTAGCACAGGGTTGACCTCACCCTCTGGAGTAAATGGGGAATGTAAATGAAAAGTATTTCTAGCCAGGTGCGGTGGCTCACGCCTGTAATCACAGCACTTTGGGAGGCCGAGGCGGGCGGATCACGAGGTCAGGAGATCGAGACCACGGTGAAACCCCGTCTCTACTAAAAATACAAAAAAAATTAGCCGGGCATGGTGGTGGGTGCCTGTAGTCCCAGCTACTCGGGAGGCTGAGGCAGGAGAATGGCGTGAACCTGGGAGGCGAAGCTTGCAGTGAGCCAAGATCATGCCACTACACTCCAGCCTGGGCAACAGAGCAAGACTCCGGCTCAAAAAAAAAAAAATAGTATTTCTATTCTGTGTGGCATTGACATGATACTACACATTCCACTCTGGCAGGGTTTAGCATTTCACACTTTAGCTTCCATCCCCTTCACAGATAGTTCCAAAGTGTCTTAATTCCTAAAATTTGTCTTTCTGGCTGGGCACGGCGGCTCAGGCCTGTAATCCCAACACTCTGGGAGGCCAAGGTGGGCGGATCACCTGAGGTCAGAAGTTCAAGACCAGCCTGGCCATGGTGAAACCCCGTCTCTACTAAAAATACAAAAAATTAGCCGGGCATGGTGGTGCGCGCCTGTAATCCCAGCTACTCGGGAGACCGAGGCAGGAGAATCACTTGAACCCCGGAGGTGGGGTTGCAGTGAGCCGAGATCGCACCACTACACTCCAGCCTGGTGGAGTGAGGCTCTGTCTCAAGAAAAAGAAAGAAAGAAAATAAGACTAGAGAGAAAATAGCGCAACAAAGAATGTAGGTGTCTGTGCCTGTGTGTGAGAAAAAGGGAGAGACAAGAAAGAACGAAAGAAAGACTTTTTTTCGATCTCCTGACCTCGTGATTCGCCCGGCTCGGCCTCCCAAAGTGCTGGGATTACAGGCGTGAGCCACCGCGCCCGGCCTTGTCTTTCTTTTCGCTTTCTTTTCACACTCTCTTCTCTCTCTGCTTCCAGAGTAGTTGGGACTTAAAATTTATTTTAATAACAGGTATTCTCGTGGATCTAATCACCAACCGATTTTGCTCTGCCCAAGCAAGATCTGTTTCCAGACTGCTGAGCAGATCTCGCCGCCAAAACCCTAAAACAGGATCGCTGAGTCAGACTGACAGAAGCACAGACCCTCCCTGAGCCCGCCCTGTCCCGGCCCCACCCTCGGCCCCCGGCCCGGCCTGTACTTTGCGCGCGCAATTTCCTGCAGACCCGGAAGTCGAGATCGTGGAGTGAACGTTTCGCGCGCTTTTTCTGTAGACCCGGCAGCCGTTTGCGTGGAAAGACCGTCTAGCCGCCACCTGTGAGTTTGCCTTTGTCTAGATTAAATTTAGGCTGCCCAGTTCCTGTGTGCTTCTTACACCCGCGATCTGAGGGCTCACGCAGACCTTGAAGTCCCGGCATCGCTTCATCCATTCCAAGTAAATTCAGGGTTCTCTAGAGAGTCTGGAGGTCGCTTCCCTGCGTGTTAAAACCGCTTGGAGGCTTCTAGGCCGGGCGCGGTGGCTCATGCCTGTAATCCTGGCACTTTCCTATTTTTTTTCGTTTTTTTGTAATTATTCAGTCTGTAGTTGGTTGAATCCATTGATGTGTACCCCAGAGATACCAAGGGCTGACTTTAGACTGTATCTGCTTGTTAGTCACTTAATAGTCTTTTTTTTTTCCTGAGACTGAGTTTTGCTCTTGTTGCCCAGGCTGGAGTGCAATGGCGTGATCTCGGCTTACTGCAAACTCCGCCTCCCGGATTCAAGCGATTCTCCCGCTTCGGCCTCCCAAGTAGCTGGGATTACAGGCCTGCGCCACCATGCCTCTCTAATTTTGTATTTTTAGTAGAGATGGGGTTTCACCATGTTGGCCAGGCTGGTCTCGAACTCCTGACCTCAGGTGATCTGCCCGCCTCATCCTTCCAAAGTACTGGGATTGCAGGCATGCCACCACACTTAGCCAATAGCCTTCTTTTTGATGAGATCCACTTTTATGGTATCTCAGTGCTTTTTTTAATGTAACCCCTTTTTTTTCCCCCTTAACAATGCCCTCCACGCACATAAGTATTGATGCTGACAATTTGGTTTTTTGGTTTTTTTTGAGACAGAGTCTCACTCTGTCGCTGAGGCTGGAGTGCAGTGGCACTGTGTTGGCTCACTGCAACCTCTGTCTCCTAGGTTCAAGCAATTCTCCTGCCTCAGTCTTCCGAGTAGCTGGGATTACAGGTGTCCACCACCACGCCCGGCTAGTTTTTATATTTTTAGTAGAGACAGGGTTTCACCGTGTTGGCCAGGCTGGTCTTGAACTCCTGACCTCAGGCAATCCACGCGCCTTGGCCTCCCAAAGTGCTGGGATTACAGGCGTGAGCCACCACGCCAGGCCTTGATGCTGACAATTTGGATATGCCAGTGAGAAGCTGTAACATGGAGTCTTTAAGTGGAATTAATAGGGATCAGTACTGATGGAGGTTTCAGGCATCCGTTGGGGCTCTTGGAACATCATGCACATCGATGAAAGGATTCTACTATATTCTGTATCTAGAATTGAGCACCGTGATCCACAGAGGGCTGAGGGGCCTGTGCTCTGCATGAGCTTTGGTCAGGATGAGGTCTGTGCTTTTTTTTTTTTTTTTTTTTAGATAGAGTCACATTCTGTCACCCAGGCTGGAGTGCAGTGTCACAATCTTGGCTCACTACAACCTCTGCCACCAGGGATCAAGCAATTCTCCTGCCTCAGCCTCCTGAGAGCTGGGATTACAGGTGCCTGCCACTGCCCAGCTAAGTTTTGTATTTTTAGGAGAGTTGGGGTTTCACCGTCTTGGCCAGGCTGGTCTTGAACTCCTGACCTCGTGATCGACCTGCCTCGGCCTCCCAAAGTGCTGGGATTACAGGCATGAGCCACTGCGCCTGGACTTTTTTTTTCTTTTTTAAGACGGAGTTTCACCCTGTCACCCAGGCTGGAGTGCAATGGCGCAATCTTGGCTCACTGTAACCTCTGCCTCCTGAGTTCAAGGGATTCTTCTGCTTCAGCTTCCTGAGTAGCTGAGATTCCAGGCCCGTGTCACCACGCCCAGCTAATTTTTTGTATCTTTAGCAGAGACGAGGGTTTCACTATGTTGGCCAGGCTGATCTCAAACTCCTGACCTCATGATCTGCCCGCCTCGGCCTCCCAAAGTGCTAGGATTATAGGTGGGAGCCACCGCACCCAGCCAAGTCTGTGCTTTTAAGGGGAGCTCAGTCCAGCCCAGCTCCACACTGCTGCAGTGTGTGTGTCACTCACCAGGAGAGAGGAGAGAGTTTTGAGGAAGGGAGTAAAAAACTCACTTGTTGATTTTCCTATAGGAGATCAACAGTAGGCAGCAGAGGACCATCTTTCCAGAAGGTTAGGTCTTCCCTTTTTGTGTGGCTATGGCACAGGAAGTGGGTGTGTTGATTCTAAGCCCTAAACAGCATTATTTTTGATACTAGGGTTCACTTTCAAAGAGACATATTATGCAAGGAAGCAACTCAGAAGAGGAAAGAAAAGAAGTCAGGAATGGCTCTTACTCAGGTAAGGCAATATTCTCAGTGGATTGTTCTGTCCCTGTTTCTTCCTGAAATGCCAGGCATTGGAGTTGCTAATCTCTGACTCTGAAGCATCCTGCCTGACCCATTTCATTGCACTTACCCATGGCTTCTTCCAGTCCCTTTCACTTCCACTTGAGATTCCAGTTCCCTATGACCCAGTGACATGAACTTGGGAAGAGGTTCCACTGGGCATGGTCCTGGGAAGGGCTCACACCCAGACATGGATGGAGACGAGGTGTGGGCCTTGTGGTGTCAGTGCTGTTGGGCAGCAGGGATTGTTCAGGGGCCACATCTGGATGCACTGTGAGTGTTCTGTGGACTAGGCCTAGAGAAGCTGCATGTGGAATTCCTTTTTTTTTTTTTTTGAGACAGAGTCTTGCACTGTTGGCCAGGCTGGAGTGTGGTTTTGTGATCTCAGCCGTATAAATGTATATGTATACTAGTGTATATGAGTGTTAGTATATACATGTATAAGTGTGTACATGTGATGTGTTTGCATGAGTGCACAGATGAGCAAACCTATAGTTTTTTATAAATAGCATGTCATCATTATATATATATTTTTATCAGTTGAAATTACATCTATTCATCAGGATGTTCAAATTTTTCTACACTATCATGTATGATGATATGAGGCATCATACCTGATAGTGGCTATAAGAGGCAATGGCTATAAAAATAGTATAGTAACGTATTATGGGGATATTATATGTATGCATATATAATGAACTATTAGGCAATTCCATGTTTTTAATCCTTGAAGTTGTTTTAAATTTACTGAATTAGGTAATTGTCAATTTACTTTTGATGCTGATCTGTTACTTAACTGATTCTTTAGGTTTGATTCTCATGCTCAGACACCTGCGATCTGGTGCTTACTCTGTTGTTCAGTGCTCACACCTGGGGCAAGGTAGCATGTAGGTGAAAGAGTTGTCTCTTCAGTAAGATAGGAACAGATTATTCTTTCATTGGCTTTTGTTGCTATACCAATTAGTTCATGTAAATCATTTAGAATAGTGCCCATCACGTGGTAAATGTTCTATTCAGCCATTGCTATTGTTATCATCACAGTTTTCAGATTTTGACCATTTTTTATTTATGTTCTTTGAGACAGGGTCTTGCCCTGTCACCCAGGCTGGAGTGCAATGGTGCAATCTTGGCTCACTGCAACCTCTGCCTCCTGGCTTCAAGCCATTGTCCTGCCTCAGCCTTCTGAGTAGCTGGGATTACAGGTGCACACCTCCTTGCCCAGCTAATTTTTTGTATGTAGTAGAGATGGGGTTTCACCATGTTAGCCAGTCTGGTCTCGAACTCCTTACCTCGTGATCCACCTGCCTCAGCCTCCCAAAGTGCTGGAATTACAGGCATGAGCCAGTGCGCCCGGCCCAGATTTTGACCATTTTTAAAAACCACAATAAGTCAGATGTGGTAGCTCATGCCTGTAATCCCAGCATTTTTGGAGGCTGAGGTGGGAGGATCACTTGAGCTTAGGCATTTGAGACAAGCTTGGACAGACTGGTGAGACTCTATCTCTACAAAACATACAAAAATTAGCTGGGCATAGTGGTGTGAGCCTGTAGTCCCAGCTACTCGGGAGGCTGAGGTTAGAGGATCGCTTGAGCCTGGGAGGCAGAGGTTGCTGTGGGTCGACATCACACCCCTGCACTCCAGTCTGGGAAACAGAGTAAGATCCTATCTCAAAAAAAAAAAAAAGAAAGAAATCACTGTAGACATTGTCATCTCTGAAGACACTACTTGTATCTCAGGTAGATACTAAATGTCACTTGATGTGTCAAAAATAATACCTAACATTTCTTTCTTTTTTTTTTTTTTTTTTTTTTTGAGACGGAGTCTCACTCTGTCGCCCAGGCTGGAGTGCAGTGGCGCTATCTCAGCTCACTGCAAGCTCCCTCCTGGGTTTGCGCCATTCTCCTGCCTCAGCCTCTGGAGTAGCTGGGACTACAGGCCCCCGCCACCACACCTGGCTAATTTTTTTGTATTTTTAGTAGAGACGGGGTTTCACCGTGTTGGCCAGGATGGTCTTGATCTCCTGACCTCGTGATCCAACCGCCTTGGCCTCCTAAAGTGCTGGGATTACAGGCATGAGCCGCCGTGCCCAGCAATAATACCTAACATTTCTATAGAGATAACCCTGGTTTAATTTTTTGTTTGTATTGCTTGTATTATCCACAAAATGAGACGTCTACTCTGATTTAAAGAATGTCATCACTCCTTATGGAAAAGTATAATAAAACACAATCACAGACACATAACTAGTTCAAGAATACTTTCATGTGGATTTGTCACAGTGCTCACTTCAGTGGAGTCAGTCCTTACAACCGTCTTCTCATTCTATTTGGAGATAAGTACTCTCTCCATACCCTGTTTTTGAAATGTGGATTTCCTTTTAGGGGCAATTGTCATTCAGGGATGTGGCCATAGAATTCTCTCAGGAGGAGTGGAAATGCCTGGACCCTGGGCAGAAAGCTTTATACAGGGATGTGATGTTAGAGAACTACAGGAACCTGGTCTCCCTAGGTGAGGATAATGTCCCTCAGAAGCCTGCATCTGCTCTGGTATATCTTTTTGCATTTTCTCTTGTGTGTCTCTCGGGAGCCCCTGCATTGCTTGACTGAGATTGAAACCTGTTGACTAAGAAATGAAAAGCATTATGCTTTCTGAACTTGAAATGTCCCCTTACACCAGCCTGACCAACATGGTGAAACCCCATCCCTACTAAAAATACAAAGATTAGTTAGGCATGGTGGAGCATGCCTGTATTCCTGGCTACTCGGGAGGCTGAGGCAGGAGAATCACCTGAACCTGGGAGGCAGGGGCTGCAGTGAGCTGAGATCATGCCACTGCGCTCAAGCCTGGGTGACAGAGTGAGACTCGTCTCAAAAAAAAAAAAAAAGAAAGAAAAGAAATGTCCCCTTTCTTCAGATATTCTGCTTCCTTCATGATTCATCATTGGTGGCACCAGGGCTGAAGTATGCATGAAACCTTATGACAGACTTAAAAATTATCCAGTTCCCTGTTTTCTACCTGTGTGCTTTTGATTCAGTAGTTCTTGAAAGGGGGCTTGATGTCTACATGTTACAATGTTCCCTCAGCATTCAGAAGGAGACAGTCAGTGGATGAATTTGTGAAATATTATTCTTGATTAATTTGTAATATGCTCTCTCCTACCTAAATATAGGGCTTGGACTTTGGAGATGCCACAGCACACATTTATTCTTTCTTTTTATAAATAGGAATCTGTCTTCCTGGCCTGAGTGTTACCTCCATGTTGGAGCAAAAGAGAGATCCCTGTACTCTGCAGAGTGAAGTGAAAATAGCAAACAATCCAGATGGCAGGGAGTGCATCAAAGGGGTGAACACAGGTGAGAGCTTGGGTGGGCAGAGTGGAGGCCCCATAATTTTTGTTTTCTGAGAAGGGTCTCACTCTGTCATCCAGGCTAGAGTGCAGTGGCAATCATGGCTCACAGCAGCCTTAAACTCCTGGACTTAAGGGATCCTTCTGGCTGGGTCTTCCAAAGTGTTGGGATTACAGGCTTGAGCCACTATACTCTGCAAAGCCACAGTATTACATAGTGTTTGGGAAACTCTGCAAGTAGGAGAATTCTGTGGGAAAACCAAAGTTGAAATCCTTTGAGTTGTGAACAGACATTTTTCATTTTCTTTTTTCTGTTTTGAGATAGTGTCTCTCTCCTGTCACCCAGGCTAGAGTGCAGTGGCATGATTATGGCTGGCTGCAGCCTCACCTTCCGGGGCTCACATGATTCTCCCACCTCAGCCTTCTGAATAGCTGGGACTAAGTGTGTACACCACCATGCCTATCTAGTTTTTTGTATTTTTAGTAGAGATGGAGTTTTGCCATATTACCCAGGCTGGTCTTGAACTCCTGACCTCAAGTGATCCACCCGCCTCCGCCTCCCAAAGTGCTGGGATTACAGGCATGAGCCACTGTGCCCAGCCTCACATAATGATTTTTGAGTTCTAATTAACTTTCTCAGTTCTTCTTTATCTAGGAAAGCCTAAATTATTTTTGTAGATGAGTTTTGCTAAATATAGTATTCTTCATTGATGTTTTTCTTATTTTTCTTCTTTTTTTTTTTGAGACAGTCTCACTCTGTCACCCAGGCTGGAGTGCAGTGGCATGATCTTGGCTCACTGCAAGCTCTGCCTCCTGGGTTCACGCCATTCTCCTGCCTCAGCCTCCCAAGTAGCTGGGACTACAGGCTCCCGCCACCATGCCTGGCTAATTTTTTTTGTATTTTTAGTAGAGACGGGGTTTCACCGTGTTAGCCAGGATGTTCTCAATCTCTTGACCTCATGATCCACCCACCTCAGCCTCCCAAAGTTCTGGGATTACAGGCATGAGTCACCGTGCCTGGCCCTTATTTTTCTTTAAGCACTTTCAGTATCACTTCACTGCCTTCTACCCTGAAGATACCTGCTGGAAAAATACACATAGACATACAGTTTCCTATTATATGTCAAGTCTCTTTTTTTGTTGATGCTATCTAACTTTGTCTCTGTCTCTCTTTGACTTTTGATAATTTCCTTACATTATGTCCCTGTGTGAATGTCTTTGGGTTAATTTTAGTAATGGTGAAGCTTCTTGAATTTGTATATTCAGTTCTTTCCTCAGATGTGTGATGTTTTAACATTATTTCTTCAGTTGTGGCTTTTCATCCTTTGTCATCTTCGTATGAATCTCCAATAGTTTGTATATTGTTCCACCTTATAGTCTCTCAAAAATGTATTAGGGTTTGTAAGGTTTTCTTCATCATGTTTTCTTTGTGGTCTTTGGAACTGATACTTTTGAATAACTTATCTTTCAGTTTGCTCATTGTTTTCCATTCCTTTTGCTATCTGCTGTTAAACCCTCTAATGGATTTTTACATCAGTTACTGTATTTCAGCTCCAGAATTTCTGTTCTCTTGTTTTTAATAATTTCCCCTGCGTTTGTTATCCTCATTCTTTTCACATACTGTTTTTCTGATTTTATTTAGTTTTCTATTTCTGTTATCTTTTAGTTTGGTGTCTGGAGTTTTATTTATTTATCTATTTATTTGTTATTCTTTTAGCCATATTTTCTTATCTTTTCATAGGCCTTGTGTGATAGTTTTTGGTTTAGGTTTGGTAAAACAACCACTTTTTTCAGTTATTTTTTATAATGTGCAGTGGGAGACCTTAGTTATTGTAAGGGTGTGGGAACACTCCATTCTTTTCTGGGATGTATCTGTCCTGACTTTGTGAATATACTATTACAAATATCTACACTGCTGCTCTTAAATATCTTATTTTCCTTAAGAGGCTTATCCCTGCTTTTTCACAGAAGCTGTTAGTTACTCTTGTATTTGTCAGCTTATAATCTCTCTCAAGCTCTCCCTTAATTCCCCTGACTCCTGCAGATTCCAGATGCTTCGGTACATCACCTCACTCCCTTGTGTTTTCTGCATTACCAACATGTTATACAAAGTATGCTGATACTGGCTGGGCACAGTGGCCCACGCCTGTATTCCCAGCACTTTGGGAGGCTGAGGCAGGTGGATCACGAGGTCAGGAGTTTGAGACCAGCCTGGCCAACATAATGAAACCCCATCTCTACTAAAAATACAAAAAGTTAGCCAGGCATGGTGGCAGGCACCTGTAATCCCAGCTACTCAGGAGGGAGAATTGCTTAAACCCAGGAGGCAGAGGTAGTAGTTAACTGCAATCACGCCATTGCACTCCAGCCTGGGTGACAGTGCGAGACTCCATCTCAATAAAAACAAAGTATGCTGATACTTTCAATATCTGAGTGAAGTGATGCAGAATCTTGTTTTCTGTCAGACTTTAAACATGCCAGAATCAGGGATTAAGTTCCAAAATTTTCCTGCTTTTCTAGAGAAAAGTTCTAAATCAGGAAGCAATGCAGGAAACAGTTCACTTAAAAATCAACATGGATTAACTCTTCAGTTACATCTGACTGAATGGCAGCCATTTCAAGCTATAAGGAATATTTATGGATGTAAGCATGTTGAAAAATCTATCAGTGACAATTCCTCAGTTTCACCAGTTCAAATAAGTTTTTCCAGTGTCAAAACCCATATTTTTAATAACTACAGAAATGATTTTCTTTTTTCTACATTACTCCCACAAGAACAGAAAGCACACATTAGGGAAAAGCCTTATGGATGTAATGAGCATGGGAAAGTCTTCAGAGTGTCTTCAAGCCTTACTAACCGTGAAGTAGTCCACATTGCAGATAAAACTTACAAATGTAGTGACTGTGGCGAGATCTTTAGTAGCAATTCAAACTTTGCACAACATCAACGAATCCATACTGGAGAGAAGCCTTACAAATATAATGAATGTGGCAAAGTCTTCAATCAGAATTCACACCTTGCACAACATCAGAAAATTCATACTGGAGAGAAACCTTACAATAACAATGAATGTGAGAAAGTCGTTAGTCACCATGCCTACCTTGCACAACATAGGAAAATTCATACTGGGGAGAAGCCTTACAAATGTAGTGAATGTGGCAAAGCATTTAGTGTGTGTTCCAGTCTTACTGCTCATCTTGTAATCCACACTGGAGAGAAACCTTATGATTGTAAGGAATGTGGCAAGGTCTTCAGGCACAAGTCTTCCCTAACCACTCATCAGACAGTTCATACTGGAGAAAGACCATACAAATGTAATGAATGTGGCAAGGGCTTTAGTCGAATTGCACTCCTTGCAAGGCATCGGAAAGTTCATACTGGAGAGAAACCTTACAAATGTAATGAGTGTGGCAAGGTCTTTATTGGCAATTCACGCCTTGCACGACATAGGAAAATTCATACGGGGGGGAGGCGTTACAAATGTAATGAATGTGGCAAAGCATTTAGAACATGTTCAGATCTCACTGCCCATCTTCTAATCCATACTGGAGAGAAACCTTATGAATGTGTAGACTGTGGCAAGGTCTTCAGGCACAAGTCTTCCCTAACCTATCACTGTAGAATTCATACTGGAGAGAAGCCTTACAAATGCAATGAATGTGGCAAGGTCTTCAGTCAGAATTCAAACCTTCAACGACATAGGAAAATTCATACTGGAGAGAAGCTTTACAAATGTAATGAATGTGGCAAGGTCTTCCGTCAGAATTCACACCTTGCACAACATAGGAATATTCATACTGGAGAGAAGCCTTACAGTTGTAATGAATGTGGCAAGGTCTTCCGTCGGAATTCACACCTTGTGCGACATAGGAATATTCATACTGGAGAGAAGCCTTACAGTTGTAATGAATGTGGCAAGGTCTTCAGTCGGAATTCACACCTTGTGAGACATAGGAATATTCATACTGGAGAGAAGCCTTACAGTTGTAATGAATGTGGCAAGGTCTTCAGTCGGAATTCACACCTTGCGCGACATAGGAATATTCATACTGGAGAGAAGCTTTACAAATGTAATGAATGTAGCAAGGTCTTCAGTCGGAATTCACGCCTTGCACAACATAGGAATATTCATACTGGAGTGAAGCCTTACAGTTGTAATGAATGTGGCAAGGTCTTTAGTAAAAATTCCATCCTAGTACAACATTGGAGTATTCATACCAGAGAGAAGCCTTAAAAATTTAGTGAAACTGGCAGGGCGCGGTGGCTCACACCTGTAATCCCAGCACTTTGGGAGTCTGAGGTGGGTGGATCATGAGGTCAGGAGATTGAGACCATCCTGGCTAACAGTGAAACCCCATCTCTACTAAAAATACAAAAAAAAAAAAAAAAAAAAAATTAGCTGGGTGTGGTGGCAGGCACCTGTAGTCCCAGCTACTCAGGAGGCTGAGGCAGGAGGATGGCATGAACCTGGGAGGCAGAGCCTCCAGTGAACCGAGTGAGCCACTGCACTCCAGCCTAGGTGACAGAGTGAAACTCCATCTCAAAAAAAAAAAAAAAATTAGTGAAGCTGCCAAGCATGGTGGCTCATGCCTTTAATCCCAGTACTTTGGGAGGCCAAGGTGGCCAGATAACCTGAGGTTAGAAGTTCGAGACCAGCCTGACCAAGATGGAGAAACCCCGTCTCTACTAAAAATACAAAATTAGCTGACTAAGGTGGCAGGCACCTGTGATCCCAGCTACTCACGAGGCTGAGGCAGGAGAATTGCTTGAACCTGGGAGGCGGAGGTTGTGGTGTGCCGAGATTGCAACATTGCACTCCAGCTTGGGCAAGAGGGGCAAAACTCGTTAAAAAAAAAAAAAATTATGAAGCCTTACAAAAGTAATAAATATGGCAAAGAATTTCATATGAAATCATGCCTCTCTACCCATCTATTAATCCATACTGGAAGGAAACCATACCAATATAAAGAATACAAGAAGATCTTCAGGCACATGTTTTCCCTAACCTCTCATCAAGAGAATTCACACTGGTGATTGACCTTAAACATGTAACAAGTGTGGCAAGGTCTTCACTTAAAATACACACCTTGTAAACTATCACAGAATCCATACTGGTGAGAAATCTTACAAATGAATGACAGCATCTTCAAATAAAATGCACATCTGGCACAACATTGGAAAATTCATACTGTAGAGATACCTTTTAAATGTAGCAAATGTGGCAAAGTCAAAGTCACAATTCACATCTTGCACATCAAATAATTCATACTGGAGGCTGGGTGCGGTGGCTCACGCCTGTAATCCCAGCACTTTGGAAGGCTGAGGCAGATGGATCAGTTGAGGTCAGGAGTTTGAGACCAGCCTGACCAATGTGTTGAAACCCCATCATTACTAAAAATAAAAAAAATTAGCTGGGTGTGGTGGTGGGTGTCTGTAATCCTAGCTACTCAGGAGGCTGAGGCAGGAGAATCACTCAAACCTGGGAGATGGAGGTTGCAGTGAGCCAAGAATGTGCTACTACACTCCAGCCTGTGTGACAGTGAGATTCTGTCTCAAAAAAAAAAAAAAAGAATTCATACTGGAAGGAAGCATTACAAATGTAATGAATGCGGCAGAGCATTGAGAGGGTGTGTTCAGGTCTTACTGTTCATTTTGTAATCTGTAGTGGAGAGAAGTCTTTTTTTTTTTTTTCCCGAAACAGAGTCTCACTCTGATGCCCAGGCTGGAGTGCAGTGGTGCAATCTCAGCTCGCTGCAACCTCCACCTCCTGGGTTCAAGCAATTCTCCTGCCTTTACCTCCCAAGTAGCTAGGACTACAAGCACATGATGCCATCATGCCTGGCTAATTTTTTGTATTTTTAGTAGCGACGGGGTTTCACTGTGTTAGCCAGGCTGGTCTCGATCTCCTGACCTTGTGATCCACCTGCCTTGGCCTCCCAAAGTGCAGCTCCCATGAGCTGCTGCACCCAGCTTGAGAAATCATATGAATATATAGAATGTACTCCAGACATGGTGGCTTACACCTATAATCCCAACACTTTGGGAGGCCAAGGTGAGAGGATTGCTTGAACCCAGGAGCTTGAGACCAACCTGGGTAACATAAGGACAACTCCATCTCTACAAATAATAAAAAATTAGCCAGGTGTGTTTGTATATGCATGTATTCCCAATTACTTGGGAGGCTGAGGCAGAAGGATCATTTGAGCCTAGGAGCTTGAGGCTACAGTGAGTCATGTTTGCAGTACTGCACTCTAGCCTGGGTGACAGAGTGAGACCCTATCTAGAAATATAAACAAACAATGTGAAACATCTTCAGTCACAAGTATTCCCTAACAAATCACTATAGAATTCATACTGCAGAGAAGCCTTACAAATGCAGCGAATGTGGCAAAGCATTTAGATAATGTTCAGGTCTTACCGCCCATCTTGTAATCCATACTGCAGACAAACCTTACAACTGTAATGAATGTGGCAAGGTCTCCAATTGAAATTCACATCTTGCAAATCACCACATAGAGAGAAACCTTACAAATACAAATCACCACATAATGGAGAGAAACCTTACAAATGCAACATATGCAGTAAAATGTTTTAGTCACAATTCACACCTTGGACAGCATCAGATAATTTATTCATGAAAGAGTCCTTACAAACTGTGTGTAGAAAGCTCATCATGAGTTCTAGCATTAATGAACATCAGAGGTTCCTTACTAAGGAGAAATCATATAAATGTAATGTATGTGGCACAGGCTTTCCTGAGGCCTGCCAAATCACTAGAAATCAAAATATACTTCTTGGATAAAACCACACAGATGGATTATATATTCTGAGGATATCCAAGGACCATTGCTATAGAACATGAAAAGGATTTAATTATTTTCTTTTTTCCTAAAAGTGTTGGGAACAGGCCACCAAACCTGGCCAGAAACAGTCCCCAAAACTGGCCATAAACAAAATCTCTGTAGGACTGTGACATGTTCTTGATGGTCATGATGCCCATGCTGAAGGTCGTTGGTTTACCAGAATGACGGCAAAGAACACCTGGCCCACCCAGGGTAGAAAAACCACTTAAGGCATTCCAGAACCACAAATTGTAGCATGTGCAGTCTGCCTTAAGGACATGTTCGTGCTGCGATAACTAACCAGACCCATCCATTTGTTTCCCATAAGGAATGCTTTTATGTAATCTATAATCAACAGAAACAATGCTTATCACTGGCTTGCTCTCAATAAATATGTGGGTAAAACTCTGTTTGTGGCTCTCAGCTCTGAAGGCTGTCAGCCCCCTGATTTCCCACTCCACACTATATTTCTGTGTGTGTGTGTCTTTAATTCGTCTAGCACCACTGGGTTCGGGTCTCCATGACTGAGCTGGTCTCAGCAGAAAGCTACTTTCCTCTGTATAACTTTCAACCTGAACTTTGAGATCTTGATATATACCTCCTCCTACAGGCCTTTCACTGTGGTCTCTGGGAAAGAATCAAGTGAAAGAATCAATAGGATGACAGGGCTGATTTCATTAGCTGAGGATCACTTCTATTCAGTTTCCTGGAAGAAGAACACTGTCTTTTTATATTAAATATTGTCTGATTAGACAGCATGGACATGGGTAGAGAATAACATAAAATGATGACTGCTTGAAGCTGTCATGCTTATTGCATGCTGCCTACTCTTTTCTTGACAAGGGTGCACAACTTCTGTGCTCTAATAAATAGCCATAAAATAGAGCATGCCATTAAAGGCACGGCATTTTTATGGAAAGAGAATAATTGTTGTTAGGTACTGATTACATGGTAGCAATCATAGAGGGGAAGGGGTGGTCACCTCCTCAATTGAATAGCAATAGTTCCTGTTTAGCAAAGATGGAAAACAGTAGTCTTATTTTTGAAACGTAAGAGAAAACATGCATTTTCTCTTAAGTCTGTTTCCCAGGGACAACGCCTTGGGCATGGAGGGTTAAGGCCAGGGATAAGTTAGGTCACCAAATGTTGCTTTTAAAAAGGAAAGCTAAAACTTTTAGATGATGGATATAAATGACTCTTAAACTTTTAAACAATAGATATAAATAGCTCTCCCTTATACCTGTTACTCTATTCCAAACTTCAGATGAAATAACCTCAAACACCTCTGAGATAAACTTTATTGACATCATAATGTCAATAATTTCGATATGTAGAGTGAATTTCAAATTTACACGCACTCTGTATGTAAATAGAAAAGACAATCTTGGCTGGGTGTGTTGGCTCATGTTTCTAATCCTAGCACTTTGGGAGGCTGAGATGGGAGAATCACTTGAGGCTAAATGTTCGAGACTAGCCTGGGCAACAGAGTGAGTCCCAGAGCTCTAGTCTCTTAACTTTTTAAGTATACAATTCAGTATTGTTATTCAACCTTAACATCATCCTTTCTTTTAACATTTTCAATGGTACTTATTTATATGGTACATGTGATATTTTGATACACACATAAAATAGGTAATGATCAAATCAGGATAATTTAAATATCCATCACCTCAAACCTTTCTTTCTCTTGACAACCTTTCAAATCTTCTAGCTACTTTGAAATATACAATAAATTATTGTTCACTATAGTCACCCTACTATGTTACTGGAGATGACAACTTATTCCTTCTGTTTTTTTTTTTTTTTTTTGTACCCATTAACCTGCTTCTTTTCATGCCTGTGCTAACCCTCCCCACTCTCTGGTAATGACCATTCTACTCTCTACCTCCATGAGATTAACTTTTTTAGCTCCCACATACGAGTGAGAGTATGAGATAATTGTCTTTTCTGTACCTGGCTTATTTTATTTAACATAATGACCTCCACTTTGACCCATGTTGCTGCCACAAATGACAAGATTTTATTCTTAAAGGATGAACATTATTCCATTGTCTATATATACATTATCCATTTGTTTGTGATGAAAATGTAAGTTGATTCCATATTTTGGCTACTGAGAACAGTGCTGCAGTCAACATGGGTGTGCAGATATCACTTTGATATCCCGATTTCCATCTATTCTCATTCTCTCTCCCTCTTTCTCTCTCTCTTTCCAGCAGTGGGATTGCTGGATCATATGGTAGTTCTGTTTGTAGTTTATTAAGGAACTTCCATACTGTTTTCCATAATGACTATACTAATTTGCATTCCCACCAACAAGTGTACTAGCATTTTCTTCCTTTGCATATTCACCAGCATTTGTTATTTTTTGTATTTTTGATGATAGCCATTCTAACTGAGATGACATTATATCTCACTGTAGTTTTGATTTGCATTTACCTGATGATTAGTGATGTTGAGCATTTTTTCATAGGCCTGTTGGTCATTTGTATGTCTCCCTTTGAGAAATGTCTTTTCAGATAGTTGGTCCATTTTTTAATTGGCTTTAAAAATTTGTTTGCAGCCAGGTGCGGTGGCTCACACCTGAAATCCCAGCACTTTGGGAAGCTGAAGCAGGTGGATCACGAGGTCAGGAGTTGAAGCCTAGCCTGGCCAAGGTGGTGAAACGCTGTCTCTACTAAAAATACAAAAATTAGCCAGGTGTGGTGGTGTGTGCTTGTAATCCCAGCTACTCGGGAGGCTGAGGCATGAGAATTGCTTGAACCCAGGAGAAGCAGAGGTTGCAGTGAGCCAAGATTGCACCACTGCACTCCAGCCTGGGCTACAGAGTGAGACTCCGTCTAAAAAAAAAAAAAAAAAAAAATTGCTATCAAGGTGTTTGAGTTTCTTATATATTCAGCTTATTAGTTCCTTGTCGAAAGGATAGCTCGTAAATATTTTCTCCAATTCTGTCACTTGTCTCTTCACTATGTTGACTGTTTCCTGTGCTGTGCAGAATCTTTTTAGTTTGATATAATCCAATTTGTCTATTTTTGCCCTTGTTGCCTGTGTTTTTGAGGTCTTACCTAAAAAATCTTTGCCCAGATCAATGCCCTGAAGAGTTTTCCTATTGTTTTCTTATAGTTTTATAGTTTCAGATCTTCCATTTATGTCAAACCATTCTGACTTTATTTTTGTGTATGGTGAGAAATAGAGGTCTAGTTTTATTTTTCTGCATATGGACATCCAGTTTTCCAGCACCATTTATTGAAGACTGTCTTTTTTCCCAATGCATGTTCTTTGTCAAAAATCAGCTGGCTGCAAAGATGTGGGTTTCTTTGTTTTCTCTTCTGTTGCTCTATGTGTCTATTTTTATCCCAGTAACAAGCTGTTTTGGATACGATTACTTTCTAGTACATTTTGAAGTCAGGTAGTGTAATACCCCTCAGGTTGGTTCGTTTTGCTCAGAATTGCTTTGGCTTTTTTGGATCTTCCGTAGTTCCCTATGAATTCTAGGATTTTTTTTTTTTTTTAGACAGGGTCTCTATTGCCCAAGTTGGAGTGCAGTAGCGCGATTTCAGCTCACTGCAACCTCTGCCTCCCAGGCTCAAGCGATTCACCTGCCTCAGTCTCCTGAGTAGCTAGGACCACAGGTGCATGCCACCGCACCTGGCTAATTTTTGTATTTTTTGTAGGGATGGGTTTTGCCATGTTGCCAAGGCTGGTCTCAAATTCCTGAGCTCAGGTGATCCGCCCATCTTGGCGTCCCAAAGTGCTGGAATTACAGGCATAAGCCGCCGCACCCAGCCATAGGATTCTTTTTTTCTATTTCTGTGAATAATGTCTTTTGATATTTTGAAAGAGAATGTGTTGAATATGTACATTGCGTTTGATAGTATGATCATATGCACAATATTAATTTTTCCCACCCATGAAGATGGGATGTCTTTACTTTTTTGTGTAACCTTTCCACTTCTTTCATCACTGTTTATAATTTTCTACCCAGAGATTTTTCACTTCTGGCCTGGGACGCGCGCGTCTTCAGGGTGGAAGCCTGGCGCACGTCTGGAGGTGCCGAGGAGCCAACCAGCCCAAACTTTGGGGGAAATGACTCCCCTCTGCGCTCGCCCCTCGCTCTGCTACCATTTCCTTCCGTTTCTGCTTCGCTTGGCGATGCAAAACGCGCAAGGCTCACGGCAGAGGGCCGAGGCCACGGGACTCTCCGGTCCGGGCCCGCCCCTCGGCCGGGCGGTGCGGCGCGAGATGCCCCGGCCGCTGTCCAGCGTTGGCCGCCTGAGCAGAGGCTGCCGCGGAGCTAAGACACCCGCTCTTTCACCCAGCCAGCGGGCCCAGCCCGCGGAGGAGGGCGGCATGCAGCTCCGCTTTGCCTGGCTCTCCGGGCACGCGGGCTACGATCTGTACAGTGCCTGTGGTTACACACCACCACCTACGGAGAAGGCTGTTGTGAAAACGGACATTCAGACAGCGCTTCCTTCTGGGTGTTATGGAGAGTAGCTCCAAGGTCTGGCTTGCCTGCAAAACACTTTGTTGATGTAGTAGCTGGTGTCACAGATGAAGATTATAGAGGAAATGTTGGTGTTGTACTCTTTAATTTTGGCAAAGAAAAGTTTGAAGTCAAAAAAAGGTGATCGAATCGCACAGCTCATTTGTGAACGGATTTTTTTATCCAGAAAGAGAAGAAGTTCAAGCTTTGGATGACACCAAAAGGGGTTCAGGAGGTTTTGGTTCTACTGGAAAGAATTAAAATTTATGCAAAGAACAGAAAACGAGAAGTCATACCTTTTTCTTAAAAACAAAGAGTTTTTGCTTAAAGTGTTTTGGTGTTTTGCACTTCTGTAAACTTACTAGCTTTGCCTTCTAAAAGTACTGCATTTTTTTTTAATGATCAAAGAAGAGATCATTTAAAAAAAGCATTTATTTGTGTCTGGATCACAAAGAAACTTTGTTTTTCTGCAATTGATGGTTATATGTAAATCTACTTTGTGGTGACCTGATGTAAACAGCGTCGTCTTAAAATAAAACGTACATCAATTACAGATAAAAAAAAAAAACCCTGTATTATTTAACTCAAGAAATGATACCCCTTCAGCAACTTAAAAAAAGAAAAAAAAGTGTGTTTTTGTTTTGTGCGTGTGTTTTCTTTTTTTTGTTTTGTTTTTTTTTGGTTTTTTGGAGATGGAATTTCACTCTTGTTGCCCAGGCTGGAGGGCAATGGCCCGATCTCTGCTCACCGCAACCTCCAACTCCCGTGTTCAAGAAATTCTCCTGCCTCAGCCTCCGGAGTAGCTGGGATTACAGGCATGCGCCACCATGCCCGGCTAATTTTTTATTTTTAGAAGACACAGGATTTCTCCATGTTGGTCAGGCTGGTCTCGAACTCCCAACCTCAGGTGATCCGCCCGCCTCGGCCTCGCAAAGTGCTGGGATTACAGGCGCAAGCCACCATGCCCAGCCCTGTGTGTGTTTTTTAAGAGAGACTGGGACTCACTCTGTTGCCCAGGCTAGTCTCGAACGTTTAGCCTCAAGTGATTCTCCCATCTCAGCCTCCCAAAGTGCTAGGATTAGAAACATGAGCCAACACACCCAGCCAAGAGTGTCTTTTCTATTTACATACAGAGTGCGTGTAAATTTGAAATTCACTCTACATATCGAAATTATTGACATTATGATGTCAATAAAGTTTATCTCAGAGGTGTTTGAGGTTATTTCATCTGAAGTTTGGAATAGAGTAACAGGTATAAGGGAGAGCTATTTATATCTATTGTTTAAAAGTTTAAGAGTCATTTATATCCATCATCTAAAAGTTTTAGCTTTCCTTTTTAAAAGCAACATTTGGTGACCTAACTTATCCCTGGCCTTAACCCTCCATGCCCAAGGCGTTGTCCCTGGGAAATTCTCAGGAGCTGAGCACAGGGTTGATCCTCACCCTCCAGAGTGTAGGGGGAATAGAAAAGGAGAGGATTTCTACTCTGTTCTGCGGGACGACAGCATCAAATTGCGTGTTCCGTCCAGGCAGGGCTTTGCATTTCCCATTCTAGTTCGCTTCCCCTCCCAGACAATTCCAGGGCTTTTAAATTAAAATACTAAAATTAACTAATTGCAAGAACTATCTTAGGTCCAATCACTGGCTCCTACTTTGACCCTCTCATAGAGATCCCAGGTCCCAGACTGCTTGGCTGCTGGTCACTGATAGGGTCTTTCCTCAAAAACCTGGAAAACAGACGCGCCCAGAGACAGGCCGAAGGCAGCGCAGACCCCGCCCCTCACTACCCCACCCTCTCTTTTCCCGGGCCTCGCCCATCCCTGGCCTCAGCTGCGCGCGGTTTCCTGGAAACCCGGAAGTGAATCGTGGGGAGTGAACTTGCAAGCGCAGTTTCCTGGAGACCCTGAAGCCGATCGCGTGGGGAGCCGGTCTTGCAGCAGCGGGTGAGTTTCCCTGTGTCTAGATTAGATCCGCTTCCAGCGCTTCTGTACCCGGTGTTGGCGGAGGGGTTCCTACGGATCTTCAAATCCTCCCGCCGTTCCCTCCACCCTAGGTAAATTAATACATCGCCAAGAAATTCGGAGGTTAAAATCGCTCGGAGGCTGCTGGTCCTGTCCCTGAGCTCTCTGCCTTCAGGCCACATAGACGCTTTTCTTCCCGTTTACCTGTTTAAAACCCTTTACTGACCACTTCTTCGGTCCCGCGTCATGTAAAAGTCCTCACCCCTGAGGTGTATTCATGCCCGGTGGGTCCTCCAAGCCTCGCCCTTCTGGCCCCTTGGAGCTCAGTCCCGCAGTCTCAATGCATCAGCGCCTTGTTCTCTGCCCGGCCCTGGGATTTTGGAAACCCCACCCCTCTCCTAATCCACCCCCGACCTTGTCCTCCTTGGGCTGGGCCCTTCTGTTCCCCAAGTTTCCCCTTCACAACCCACATTCCTTACGCCGCAATGAGGGAGGTGACGGGGCCTGGCTTTTGACACTCAGTGTTTTTCCGTTCCAAATTGCACCCGCTGGAAAATGTGCTCTTCCAGAGGAAAAACGATTGATTTATTATTTCCTCTTCTGAAACTCAACACAATAGTAAACACTGAACCCAGAATACTTCACCTGTGGTCACCGAATGTGTGGGGATTTCTCCCCACTAACAAGCAGTTCTCTATCAGACACCAACTCGGTGTCCCATAATTTACCTCATTTCTGACAGCCTTGCTCCCTCTGCTGCAGCTACACAGACCTCATTCCTTTTCCTGGAGCTGAGGTTGCTCCTGTCTCAGGGCCTTCACCTGGGCTGTCCCTCTGTCTAGGACTCTCTAGCCCCTCAGTTGCAGGTGACAAACATCCTTCCTTTTCTAGGCCTGGGTTCTGATATCACCTTCTCAGTGAAGGTTTATGTGACCCTTCCCCTGTCACACCCTCACCTGCTCTGGCCAATATTGCCTCCCCTAGATGTTTCTTTCTGCTCCTTTGCTGTCCACTGTCTGGATCCTGGTGACAACAAGGACCCAAGCGGAGAGCAGAGCCAGAAGGTAGGGGTTGTTCTTTTGCTCACTCTGAGTTTAGCTCAACCCTGGCTTCACATTAGAATGCTGAGACATTTTGCAAATATATCTCTTGTGCCTCCTTTCCAGAGATTCCCATGCACATAGGTTCAAGCGCAGTGTCCCACATGATTCTAATCTGTATTCATCACTGAACATCAGGGTGCTGTGTCTTCCATTTCTGAAAGCTGATATCAGCCTGTGATCCACGGAGAGGGGAGAGGCTGTGGTCTGCATGGGGTTTGGTCAGGGCCAGATCTGTGCCCTGAAGGGGAGCTCAGTCCAGCCCCGCACCCCACTGCTGCAGCATGTATGTGGGCTTCTCCAGGACGGGAGTAAGCTTTGAAGAACTCAAAAACTGACTTGTTCTTCCTGTAGGACTTTCTTGTCTGCATCATCCCTGGTGCTATGGGCAGCAGAGGGCCATCTTTCCACAGGGTGAGGTCTTTCCTGTGTGTGTGGTTGTGGCACAGGGAGGGGTGTGTTGATTTTGAGCAGTAAACAGCATATTTTGAACACTCAGGATTAACTTGTTTTTTAAAAAGTTTTCTTTTTCTTTTTCTTTCAGGATTAGCTTCTAAAGTCTCTTTCATCTCTCCTAAGGAAGCCTAGAAGAGGAGGAAGAGGAAAGAAAAGGAATCAGGAATGGCTCTTAGGTACAGTGATATTCTCAGTGGACTGTTCTGTGTCTCCTTCCTTTCTGAAATGCCATGTGTGGTGTTATGATATATATTGGTTTCCATCGATGGTTCCTGGCTTATAACCTCCATAGCCCTTGTTACAATAATGTTGGATGTGTTAAGCCTCAGGGGCAGGCCTCTGACCTTCTTTTGCCTTCCTTTCACTCTGATGTTCCCCAGCCTTTCTAATTGTGGGTCTTAAGACCCTCCTCTGAGAGCTTCCCACCCTGTACCCTGGGGGGAAGGATGTTGATGTCATGAAACTTCCATAAAAACCCAAAGGGCAAAGTTCGATGAGCTTCTGGATGGCTGAACAGATGGAGGTTCTTGGAGGTAGTAAGCCCGGTGGGGCATGGAAGCCCTGCACCCCTTCCTCCATACCTTGCTGTAGGTGCCTCTTCATCTGTATCCTTTGCAGTATCCTTTATAATAAACTGGTAAAGGTAAGTAAGTGTTTCCCTGAGTTCTGTAAGCCAATCTAGCAAATTAATTGAACACAAAGTGGGGGTCATGTGAACCCCAGTTTGAAGCTGGGTGGTCATAAGTTCTGAAGGCCTGGACTTGCAACTGGTGTGTGTGGAGGCAGTCTTGGAGACTGAGCCATCAACTCGTGGGATCTGACGCTGTCTCCAGTCTTAATGTGCACAGTAGACAGTGTTGGAATTAAATTGGAAGATACCCAGCTAGTGTCTGCTGCTTGGTGTGTGGGGAAAGTACCCACATACTTTTAGTCACAGAGGTCTTCTTCTGTGTTGATGATTGTTGTGGTGTGAGAGTAGAGAAAAAGCACAATTTGAGGAGAGCTTTTCCCTGTACACATCAGGCATTGGAGATGTCAATCTTCTCTGAGTCTGAAGCATCCTGCCTGTCATGTTTGCTCACACTCACCCATGTCTTCCCTCAGTCCCTCTGATGTCACTTAAATTCCATCTCACAGTGACCGGTGGTGTGGAATTTGTGAAGAGGCTCCACTGGGAAGGACTTATACCCAGACATGGATGGAGACAGGGTGTGGGCCCCATGGTGTCACTGCTCTCGGGCAGCTGGGATTGAAGGATTGTTTAAGAGCCAGGTCTGGATGCACTGCCAGCTCTGTAGACCGGATTATGGAAGCTGCACATGGAAGTCTCAATGTGCACAACTGCCTGATAAAATTTGGAAGAAGAGATTAGGAAGAGGAAATCTTTTCTGCCTGATTTTATACTCCATTTGTAGTAAACATTTAACAGCAAGAGATTCTTTAAACCATTCTAAGTACATCCATCCTATGGAGATTGTGGTATTCCTGCAGACTCTTGTGAAACAGATGTTTCAGGTGAAAATGGTAAGACTTGGGTAATACTTCTTCTAGGATGGGGCATTTCCTATTTTCTTAGATCTTGCAAGGTTCTGTTATCCCCAGCTGCAGGGGTACCTCTCCCACCAAGAACATGTGAAATTTCCCCCTCATTTAAAAAAAAAAAACAACTTGCTACTATGTTTATATATATATATTTTGAAAATCTGGGAAAAATGACAACCCTCTGTATTTTCATTTTCCAATTTATTGTCAGTCTACATAGGTTTTATTATTTTGGGGACATGTATATACAAAATGAATTTTCATGCTTTGCTCAATTTTCTTTCCATGTGTTTTAGTATCTGTTTTAATTTCTGTGGTTTTTATTCATTACATATGCCCTGATGTCTTTTATTTTAGGTTATACATTTTTTAATTGTAAGACAAATCTTTCATTTATACCTTCTGATTTTTGTTGTGCCTTTGTTGGTTTCATCTTGATTTGGAAGGCCTTGTGTGATTATTAAGTACTAAGTTTCATTTAGGAATAAAGTTTTGTCGTTTAAAATTTTGTTTACATTTGTGTTTAATTTGAATTTTTGTGTATATCATAAGTATTTGATTTGTTGTAAAATTACAGATGTTTGTCATAAGAGGTTCTTACATATTTGGAAAACCTCTCCATTTTGTTTTTCTTTTCAAAATTTTGATGGTTCTCCTTTCACAGGGCACAGTCATTAAAAACTCATATATTTCTTTTGTGTTTGAATGGCTGTGGATTCCTAGTCAGAGAGGTCTTTGTGTCACCACATCTGCTAATAAGAATTGGGTTTTCCGGTCCATGATGCTATCTTTGTTATGTCTTTTAGTAAAGTTTATTTGCCTGTTTATAGTTCAGTAATGTTAAGTATATTCACATTACTGTGCAACATATCTAGAAGTTTTTCATCTCGCAAAACTGAAACTGTATACCCAGAATACACTATATCCCTTCTGACCTCACTATAGCCTCTGTCAACCCATCTTTCTA
Source organism: Pongo pygmaeus (assembly GCF_028885625.2). NCBI lineage: Eukaryota > Metazoa > Chordata > Mammalia > Primates > Hominidae > Pongo > Pongo pygmaeus. The sequence goes on from NC_072393.2 coordinate 58,630,197, forward strand.
TGTTGTTTATATGCATTTGACTACTTTAGTATCCCATGTGAGTGGAATCACACAGTATTTGTCCTTTTGTGACTGTCTTATTTTCCCTAGTGTAATGTCCTCAAGGTTCATCCATCTTGTAGCATATGACAGGATTTTCTCCTTTTATAAAGCTGAATAATATTCCATTGCATGTGTATAACACATTTTCTTTATCCATTCATCTGTAGATAGGCATGTTGTTTTTTCTGTCTTCTTGGCTATTGTATATAATGCTGTGATGAGCAGGGATTTGCAAATATCTCTTTGAGGGCCTGCTTTCAAGTCTTTAATGTGTATGTACACACACACACACACAGATATATATATATATACATACTACCATATGATCCAGCAGTCTCACTTCTGGGTATGAGTGTGTATATATAGATGTGTGTGTGTATGTGTGTGTGTGTATATATATGTGTGTATATATATATATTTTGAGACGTGTGTGTATATATATATGTGTGTGTATATATACGTGTGTGTGTATATATATATATACAAAAAATACATATATATGTATATAAATACACAAAAAATATATATTTTATATATTTATGTATATATATACACAAAAAATATATATATTTTTTGAGATGGAGTCTTACTCTGTCGCCAGGCTGGAGTGCAGTGGTGTGATCTTGGCTCACTGCAACCTCTGCCTCCTAGGTTCAAGTGATTCTCCTGCCTCAGCCTTCCAAGTACTACAGGTGCATGCCACCACGCCCAGCTAATTTTTGTATTTTTCTTAGAGATGGGGTTTCACCATGTTGGCCAGGATGGTCTCAATCTCTTGACCTCGTGATCTACCCACCTCAGCTTCCCAAAGTGCTGGGATTACAGGCATAGCCACCGTGCCTGGCCAGATGTGTATTTTTAAATATGTACGTGTGTGTGTATATATATACACACACACAAATATATATACGTGTATGTGTATATAGATGTATAAAATATCTACACACACCCATGCCCAGAAGTAGGATTGCTGGATTATATGGTAGTTCTGTTGTTAATATTTTGAGGAACCCCCTTACTGACCTCAGTAATGGATATACCATTTTACATTCCCACCAACTGTCCACAAATGTTCCAGTTTCTCAGCATCCTCTCCAACACTTTTTTTTTATTGATGATGGCCATCCTAATGGGTGTGAGGTGATACCTCATTGTAATGTTGATTGGCATTTGTCTTATGATTGGTGGTGATGAGCATCTTATCATGTGCTTGTTGGCCATATTGTCATCTTCTTTAGAATAATGTCTATTCAGTTCCTTTGCCCATTCATTAATTGGGTTATATATTTTTGGTGTTGAGTTGTAGAAGTTACTTGATAATCTGTTAATGCCTATCAGATATATGATTTGCAACTCTTCTCCCATTCCGTAGGTTTGCCTTTTCCTTATTTTGATTGATTCCTTTGAAGTGCAAAAGCTTTTAAGTTGGATGTAGATCCTTTAGTGTTTTACTTTTCTTGCATGTGCTTTTGGTATTACATCCAATAAATCCTTTCCAAAACCAGTGTCGTGAGGTTTTCTTCTATTCCTAGTTTGTTACATGTATTAATCCGGAAATGGTGTTGAATTGTTCCTAATGCTTTTTTTGCATCAATTGAGATGATGGCATGGTTTTTGTCCTGAATTATATTAATAGTTGTGATATAGTTTTTATTGGGGACCAGCCTCAACACCACCCATTTTTTCTTTTTTAAAACCACCATTGCTATCATGGCTTGTTCGTAGTGTCTGGTCTCTCTCCAGAGGTGTCTTCCCCATCTGCAGACTAAAAGCAAACAGCATAAACAGATACACATTAAAGCAAAATTTGCAATAGTTGATCCTCCAATGGTCTTAATCCATTTAAGAGGATTTACATTTGAAAGTCCATCAGCAGCTCCAGCTAGGATGTCAGTTCCAGGCAGGAGAGTTAAATGAGCCTGAGACGCTTCAAAAACCTGTTTCTTTAATTTGGCTATATCCAATGTTAAATTTCCATCCATTCCTTCCAGATGATGTCTAACTTTTTCCCAGTGATGTTCAGTAGCATTATGTGAATGGGGAGTTATGCAGAAATCAGAAGTATTTCCAATCACATTACATTTGCAGTCGATGCTCTAAGCTCATTAAACAATCTCCCATCCATATAACAATCTGTCTAAGATCATTGATTTGCCAATTTTTGGTCTATTTGAGTCTGAGAATTCCACAATTTTGAGGAATTATTTTGCCAATTATTTAAATATTCTGCAGTTTGAACAGAGGAATGTAAAGCAATTCCAGCAGCACTCCCCTTAACATTTCTGTGATGATATGAATGGAAGGAGAGGCTTCCCATGGTCTATTGAGGGAAACTGGTATCCAAACTCCTTCTCTGGCCCTTACCAGCAACACAGATGTTTTCACACAAAACGTGGAATCAATATAGGTGAAAAGGCAACAGTTTTGACAATTAATAATTTGAGAATTAGGTCAAATATGAATATTTCTGACCATCAACATGAAAGGAGGCTTGACAGAACTCTGAATGGGTACTGTTCAGTTGGAAGAAAACTGATACACAAATTGAAGTGTCTCACCTTCTCCATCAAGATAATATTTTCCTTCCAAACCTGAATATGAGATTGGGCCATTATTAACTTCCATAGTTTAGGGTGTTCAGGGCCTATTATTGGATTAATTATTTTTGGATGTGGTCCGGCTGTACCAAAATTGGTCCAAATTACAGGAAAATGAGCACACTTTTCAGTGTAAGTAGTGTCATCTCTTTGATAGTATAGATCCTGTTTCAGTTTTGTCTTGCATCTATCATTCTGATGGGTACAATTAACTGCAAAAGTCCTCTTAGGGGACCAATCAATGATGATTCCATAGGAATTATTTTGCAGTAGCACACCGTGATCAGCAATGCAATCTTTCCAAATCAATATTTCTAAATCCTTTGACCATCGTTGAGATTGTTGGCACCTCTCTTTTCTGGTCTTAAATTGTTCCAGTTGGACTGAACTCTGTGAATGAGCCAGGCTCCATCCAGAAAATAAGTGATAGGATACTGGTCTTTGATTATGACCTGGAGTCTTAACTAGCCAATGTTGTTGATAGCCTTTTAGGCAACTGATAGCTGGCCCTATGCAAAGAGGGAGGACTGATAACCCATGGACACATTTATTAACATTCCTTCCTCCTCTGGGTGAGAGGGCCCATGAGTATCTGTAGGCTCAGGCATCCAAACACTATTATTAACATAAACCTCAACTGGGGGTTCCAACAAAGGGCCCATGAGTATCTGTAGGCTCAGGCATCCAAACACTATTATTAACATAAACCTCAACTGGGGGTTCCAACAAAGTGACAGACCTAATTAAAGGCAGGAATGGGACATATGCCCAATAGGTATAATTTTGGTCTGCTGTAGCCACAGGGAGACTTACCGCCATAGCAATTACCGCAATCATAGCCACCATGAGGTTACTCGAGTTTAGTGGTTTTTGTTGTGCCTTCAGGTTTTATCGTGCAAGCTGTGTCAGCCTCTTGATCTGTCTCAAGTCAGTGGGCTCGCTTGACAGGTTTTGTTTGTCTTCATCTGGTCAACTGAAATGTTTATTCGAGCCATCAGGTGTGCTGGGGGGGGTCGAGATCTTGGTTCCAAAATCCTTTTCTTTGGAATTTTGCTCATGTTAGAGTTTAAGATGTTTTGTAGGTACCCAAACTGGAAGCTGGTTTTCTCCTGGGGAAATACAAGCAAACCCTCTTCCCCATGTTATAACTCTCCCTCTTTCCCAGGTCTTTGTTTTAAAGTCCTTCCACCACACAGGTCTTCCTTCATGAACATTTATCTTCTGTCGTGTTAAATGCTGCTTAGCTGCTGTAGTAACCTGATCCTGGGAGATGTTCAAAAAATTTAAGGTAACAAGAGCCAATTGTAATTGCGTATGAGGGGTGGAATATTCCCTATCTCCCCGTATTTCCTGTTTATGTAATTGCATTTTTAAGGTTCGATTCGCTCGCTCAAGAATCACTTGCCCTTGAGAATTATAGGGGATACTTGTGCTGTGTTTAATGCTCCACTACAGTAGCCTGTCCGTTGTCTTGTTTTTAATTTTTTTGGAATTCCCATGACAGCAAAACAGGAAACCAAACATGTTTTTATGTGTGCTGCAGTCTCACTGGTTTGGCAAGTAGCCCATATAAAATGAGAATATGTATCTCTGGTTACATGGACATAAGAAAGTTTGCCAAATGTAGGAACGTGGGTGATGTCCATTTGCCACATCATGTTAGGTGCCAACCTTTGAGGCTTAAAACCAGTTCCTTGATGTGGTAATTGCCTGGCATTGAGGACAATGCTGTATAATGTCCTTGGCCTGTTTCCACGTAATTTGATATTTGTTTTTAAGTTCTGCTGCATTAACGTGCGTTAATGAGTCGAAATTTTGGGCATCAGTAAGTGAGGGGGAAACCAACAAGTCAGCTTGGCTAATTAGCCTTAGTCAAGGGTCCTGGAAGATTGGTATGTGCTCGGACATGAGTTATATAGAAAGGAAATTCCCAGGCATGCACAACTGCTTGTACAGAGTTGGACAACTGATAAAGCTGTTCATCAATAATATATTTAATTAAGGCAGTTTTAATATGCAGAGTAGCTTGCACAACATAAGCTGAATCTGAAACAATATTAACTGGCTGATTAAAATCTTCTAATACTGTAATTGCCACCTGTAATTTAGCTCTTTGGGCTGAGGAAAAGTATGGATAACTTTATCACAAGGTCCCACATATGCCATTTTCCCAGTACTGGAGCCATCAGTAAAAATAGTCACAGCTTCTTCCAAAGGGGCATCCTGAGTAATTTTTGGAAGAATCCATGTAGTTAATTTTAAGAACTGGAAAGTTTTATTTTTAGGATAATGATTATCAATACATCCAACAAATTCTGGTAAATTAACTTGCCATGTAACTGAGTTAATAAATGCCTGTTTAACTTGATTTTTATTCATTGGAACTATAATTTTATTGGGCTCACTGCCACAAAGTTTAACAATTCATATACAAGCCTGTCTGGTTAAAATTGCCATCTGATCTAAATATACTGTAAGTGTTTTTATGGTATTATGTGGCAAAAAGGACCATTCAACTAAATCCTCATTTTGAATAATAATCCCCATTAGGCAGTACAAAGTAGGGAAGACAATGAATTGTAGAGGCAAGTCTGAGTCAATCCTACTGACTTGGGCTTGCTGAATTTTTTCTTCAATTACTCTTAACTTTTTCATGGCCTTGGATGTTAGTCCTCTTTTACTGTGTAAGTCGGAATCTCCCCTCAATATTGAGAAGAGATTAGACATAGCATAAGTAGGAATTCCTAAGGTGGGCCAAGTACAATAAATATCTCCTAACAATTTTTAAAAATCATTTAAGGTTTTTAAAGAATTTTTTCTGATTTGAACCTTTTGAGGCTTAATGGCTCTATTCTGTACTTGCATCCCCAAATACTGAAAAGGAGTCGTTGTTTGAATTTTGTCAGGTGCTATAAGCAATCCAGCGTTTGTAATTGCCTTTGTAAAGATGAATAACATTGAATAAGTTGGTCTCTGTTTTTTGCTGAACATAGTATGTCATCCATGTAATGGATGATGTAACAATCTGGAAATTGATCTCTAACAGGCTGGATACCTCTGCCAACAAAAGTTTGACAAACTGTGTGACTGTTTAACATATCCTGGGGTAAAACCTTCCAATGATATCTGGCTGCAGATTCTTTGTTATTAACAGCAGGGATGGTAAAGGAAAATATTTCAAAATCTGCCTCTGCTAAGGGAATTGTAAAAAAGCAGTCTTCTAAAATCTATAATAACAAGCAGCTGGTCTTTAGGGATCATGGTGGGGGATGGGAGCCCAGGTTGTAAAGCTCCCATCGGTTGAATTACAGCTTTGACCACTCACAAGTCAGTCAGCATGCGCCATCTGCCGGACTTTTTCTTAATTACAAATATTGGGGAATTCCAAGGAGAGAAAGTGGGTGAAACATGTCCTTTTTCTAGTAGTTCTGTAACTATTTCATGAAATTCCCCCAACTATTCCTTGCAGAGCGGCCACTGTTTGACCCAGACAGTAGTAAACTGCAGGGCGAGCCTGAATTGCCCCCTCCCCATAATGAACTGTGGGGCAGGTAATAATTGGCATGGAGAGCCAAGTCTCGGGGAGCCGAGTCTCGGGCTCCCTCCCCCAGCACTCACTCGGTTGAGGAGGAGGTGGCCATTCCAGGCATTCCTCTGGAAGAGCCGTGGGCTGAACAATTTTCTGAGTAGGTTTAGGGAAACTGGCGGGGATTGGCATAAATCACCTCTGGACTCTCCTTTTGGCTAGTACTTGGTAGAGGCGGTTCAGAGTTCTGAATATCAAACTCCTCTCTCTCCTCCTCTGACTCAGCCTTATCATCTGTCTGAAAAGGCTCCAGTGCTGCACGCACCAATGACCAAACTGACCAAACAGGAAAAGGAATTTCCTTTCCTTCTATCTATGCTCTTTTAAGGTCCTTTCCAACTCTTTCCCAGTCTTTCAGTTCCAAAGTTCTCTCTTCAGGCAACCAAGGACAAAACTGTTCTACAGTATGAAACAAATCCATAAGATTTTCCTTATCAACTTTTACCCCACTATGCTTCAAGCGTTGCTGTAGCAAGCTCAAATACGTGGCGTACTTATATTCAGTTTATCCCATTTGTGTCCCTGGCTTTCTCTGAGTGCCTCGCTTACCTGCAGAGCTTAAAAACTTTTTCATCCTCAGGAGTCCTCCATCTGTCGGCCCTCAGTTTCACATGCTTGAGCGTTCCTTTACCAGATTCTCTCGGGCCCCATGGTTGGGTGCCAAGATGTTGGGGACCAGCCTCAACACTACCTGTAGGGTACTCAAAGTCCGATGGTGACAAAGAAATGAGAAGAGACAAGTTAAGAGTGCATAAAGGTGGGGGCCACGGGGCCAGATTCAAGGTAGGAGGCTGCAAAAGGCCCTGATCTCTGGTCTCCACACTATTTATTGTGTACAATCACTTAGATCTAAGAAGCAGATGAGGGGTGAAACGGTGAAAGGGAGGTGATGTGTCATACACCTAATCTATAGCAGTGGCGGTTTAGGTGAATTTTCTTTGTGCTGAAGCAGCATAAACTTTACTACTGATTTATTCTTTAACTTATCGGAGAGCAGCTGTGGGGAGTGGGCTTAACTAGGAGCCGGCAAGTCTGGCCACATTCCAATGCTTCAAAGGAGTGTCTTTTTCCTTGAACGAAATGTTTACAGATAAGAGAGCAGGTCTTGCTTAGAGCATGGGAACATTATGGCAATTAGGCTTTCCTCCTCAGAGGCCTCTTGTGGCTTTCTACAACTTATTGTCCCATATTTTTATGGCCAGTTTATACAGTCACCCTGTAAGCCCTTTCCCCAACAGTTTTCTCTTTTTTTTAATGTTTGTACCATTTTTTACTAGCTTAAAATAGAAAAATGTTGATGAACTAAATGTTGATGAACAGTTGATACATTTCATTGTTCCGTACATGCTGAAATGGACACAAACAAAAATGGTGATTTTTAAGAAGTTGTTGAAAAACTCACTTGTAGACAACTGTTATATAGGTTAATTTAATCACGTGTATATGTATGTCTACATGAGTGCATGGATGAGCAAGCCCATGGCTGTTATGAAACACTCATCATAATTTAATCAATAAGTTTTATATTTAACACTTGAAATTATCTCTACAGTAGTTTCCATGGCCTTAAATTTTTCCTACACTGTCACATTGAGTTGAATAATAGTAAGCATAGTGCTGTAGGATGTGTTTGCATGTGTGTATATATAATGTGTGCATATATAATCAATATACAATAACCTTTCATGAAGTTCCATGTTGTTATCCTTGAACTCATTTCACACTTTCCCAGGCAACCCTCTCTCAATTAATTTTTGAGACAGAGTCTTGCTCTGTTGCCCAGGCTGGAGTGCAGTAGCACAATCTTGGCTCACTGCAACCTCTGCGTCCTGGGTTCAAGTGATTCTTCTGCCTCAGCCTCCCAAATAGCTGGGATTGTAGGTGCATGACACCATGCCTGGTTAATTTTTGTATTTTTAGTTGAGACGGGGTTTTGCCATGTTGGCCATGTTGGTCTCGAACTCTTGACCTCAAGTGATCTGCTGGCCTCAGCCTCCCAAAATGCTGACTGTGATTACAGGCATGAACCACCGCACCTCAGCTTACTTTTGTAGATCGTATCTGTTAGTAACTTGTTGGACCCAGGAGGCGGAGGTTGTGGTGAGCCGAGATCACACCACTGCACTCCAGCCTGGGCAACAAGAGCAAAGCACTATCTCAAAAAAAAAAAAAAAAAATCAAAAATTTAGCTGAGCATGGTGGCACAAACCTCTAGTCCCACCTGGTTGGGAGGCTGAGGTGGGAGGATCACTTGAGGGCAGTCAGTTGAGATGGCAGTGAGCATGATCAAACCACTGCATTCCAGCCTGTGGGAAACACAGTGAGACCACAACTCTTAAAAAAAAAAAAAAAAAGAAAGAAAACAAACTACAAAATGCTGATGAAAGAAATCAAAGGCACTCAAATGGAGACATATAGAATGTCAATTTATTGGCAAACTCAGCATAGAAACAATATGAAATTAACCAAATTGATACACAACATTAATACATTTCCTATCAAGCCATTTTGTGGATACTAACAAGATTATCCAAAAAATTATGTAGAAAGGCAAAAAAAGATAGAATGCCTAAAACATCTGGAAAAAAAATAAAAAGGTTGGAATCATTTCATGTGATTTCAAGTCTCCTAGTATAGTATAAGTATTTCCTTATTTTTTTCATATTTACAATAAACCTAGTTTATACCTGCCATGATCTTATGTGCATACTCACGCATATTTTTTCCTCCAAATAACAGCCTCATTTATGTGCCCCCTAAACTTTTCACTACAGTAACAAAGGGAAGAAATGCATGAAACATAGAATGTAGACTGCAACATGTGGAAAAGGAAAAAACTTTTTTAAATTGTATACAAAAACAAAAAATAATTTTATTACAATTAAATAACTAGAGAACATTTTGCTTAATACCATAATCAAAAATGACATTTCCGTAGCTTTTGGAAAAATGCTCTTCTAGTGGAATCCTATTTATTATATATAACAATTAGATAATGATAAATTATATTACGTAAATAAACACTTCATAATAATTTTCACTGAACTGATATGAAAAATATCTTAGGCAATTTTACAAAACAGTATTTCACAAGCATTTTCAACAGTCATATTGTGCAATGGGACCTACGTGTCCAGCCACAAGAGGAATGTAATAAGCTATTACCATGAAGAGAATTGAAGTCTCTCCTAACCGAGTCTGGAGTTTCAAGAGTGAACATTCAGTGTTATCCTAAAGAGTTAGACTTCATTTTGTGATGTCTGAGTAATGTGATGGTTAATATTAGGTGTCAACTTGAGTGAGTTGAAGGATATCTAGATGGCTGATAAAGTATTGTTTCTGGGTGTGTCTGTGAGGGTGTTGCCAGAGGAGATTGACATTTGAGTCAGTGGACTAGGAGAGGAAGACCCACCCTCAATGTGAGTGGGCACCATCCAATTGGCTGCCAGTGTGGCTAGAACAAAGCAGGTGGAGGAAGGTGGGATAACCTTGCTTGCTGGAGTCTTCTTGTTCTCTTTCTTCTTCCCATGCTGGATGCTTGTTTATGCTTCTCCTGCCCTTGGACATCAGACTATAGGTTCTTCAGCCTTTGGACTCTGGGACTTGAACCAGCAGCTTCCTGGGATCTCTTGAGCCTTTGCTCACAGACTGAAGGTTGCATCGTTGGCTTCCTTGGTTTTGAGGTTTTCAGACTTGGCCTGAACCACTACCAGCTTCTCTCTTCTCCAGCTTGCATACAGCCTATCATGGGACTTTTGCCTTGTAATTGTGTGAACCAATTCTCCCTAATAAACTCCCTTTTATATATACATGTATCCCATTTGTTCTGTACCTATAGAGAACCCTGACTAATACAGACTTTGGTACCTGGAGTGGTTCTAGAGGAATATATATATATATATATATATATATATATTTTTTTTTTTTTTTTTTTTTTTTTTTTTTTGACAGGATCTCACTCTTTTGCCCAGGCTGGAGTGTAGTGATGCAATCTTGGCTCACTGCAACCTCCACCTCTGAGGTTCAAGCCATCCTCTGGCCTCAGCTCCCCAAGCAGCTGGGACTACAGTGTGCACCACCGTACCTGGCTAATTTTTGCATTTTTTGTATGATGCAGTTTTGCCATGCTTCCCAGGCTGATCTCGAACTTCCGAGCTCAAGCAATCCACCTGCCTTGGCCTCCCAAAGTACTGGGAATACAGGTGTGAGCCACTGTGTCCAGCCTAGAGGAACAAAATTTTAAGGACGAATTTCCTTAGTTGGTTTAGGGCCTTCTGGAGTTGGCTCTCTAATCTTATTACTACTAAAAATGCTAAGGTCTCTACTTCTAATAGTAAAGAGAACACTGATAGTCCTTGGTATGCATTGTTCAGAGACTTGTGCAAAATAAATGTATTTGATACTCATGATTCAGTGCTCCTGAGAGGCAAGGAGTTTAGTGACTTTATGCATGATACTTTTCAACATTTCTGGAGAACCAAAGAACATAATGAAGTTGCTTTCCTAAGTTCCTGGGTAAAAAATGATGAAAGAAATGGATAAGCTCAGAGACGATACCTCCCAGATCTAGAAGATATCATACTTAGCCTCAAAGCTTCTAAGGGTAGCCTAGGTGGGACTCTTGTAGACAAAAGGCTGAAATTGCCAAAAATCAGACACAAGCTCTTATGTGAGTGGATGACCTACAATAATTGGTGTACACTCAGCCTCACCAGGTATCTATAAAGTGAGGGCATTGATTGGGAAAGATTGGGAGCATGTAACTTGACATGGGGATGTGTGGGAGGATCCTGATGAAGCTGGGAACACTGAGCTCTTAAACCCTGATGAGCCCTTTTCGCAAGAGAAAATGGCCTCTCTACCCCTCATGGTGGCAACGTCTTCTTCCCCACCCAGGCTGCTTTCAGCCTTTGTACCTTTTTTCTGAGGAGATTCACCATGCATTGCCTGAGGAAACAACAATGGCCTCCTCTGAGGCAGATGTGAGGCAAGGCAATGCTGATTCTTCTCAGGATCCACCCCCACCCCCCTTCTTTGCCTCTAGACCTGTAACTAGACTCAAGTCCCAGTGGCTCCTAGAGGTAATGTGACCCATGAGGAGGTGCGCTGCACTCCAAAAGAACTGCTTAGGCATAATTATGACATTATTGTCTATATTTGGAGATTATGATTTAAGGAGATGTGTATGAGTGCCAAGTTGATGAGGGGTAGATTTGTGGTTAATCTTGGTTGTCAGTTTGATTGGATTGAGGGATGCCTAGATGGTTCATAAAGTATTGTTTCTGGATATGTCAGTGAGTGTATTGCTAGAGGAGATTGACATTGGAGTCAGTAAACTGGGAGAGGAAGGCCCATCCTCAGTGTGGGTGGGCACCATCCAGTTGACTGCCAGACAGCTAGAACAAAACAGGCAAAAGGTAGAATAAATTGGCAAAAGGAAGAATAAATTGGTCTTCTGGCTCTTTCTTCTTTCTATACTGGACACTTGCTTACACTCCTTCTGCCCTTGGAAATCAGACTCCAGGTTCTTTGGCCTTCGGACTCTGAGGCTTGCACTGGTGGCTTCCCAAGGGCTTCCAGGCTTTTAGCCATAGACTGAAAGCCTGATATGGATTGGATATGTGTCCCTATCCAAAACTCATGTTGAACTGTAATCCCCAGTGCTGAAAGTGGGGCCTGGTGGGAGGTGATTTGATCATGGAGGCCATTTCATGTGGTTTAACACCATCTTCCTCTTTGTGCTACCATGGCAATAGTGAGTTCTTGTGAGATATGGTTGTTTAAACGTGTGGCACCTACCCCCACGCACTTCCTCCTGTTCTGGCCATGTGAAGTGCCTGCTCTTACTTCACCTTCCTTCATGATTTTAAGTTTCCTAAGGCCTCCCTAGAAGTCAAAGAGATGCTGGCATTATGCTTCTGGCACACCCTGGAGAACTGTGAGCCAATTAAACCTCTTTTCTTTATAAATTACCCAGTCTTAGATATTTCTTTATAGCAATGTGAGAATGGACGAATACAAGGCTGTAATACTGTTGGCTTCCCTGGTTCAGAGACTTTTGGATTTTAACTGAGTGACTACCGGCTTTTCTCTTCCCTGGTTTGCAGAGAGCCTATTGTGGAACTTAACTTTACAATTGTATGAGCCAGTTCTCCCTAATAAACTCCCTTTTATATATACACAGATCCTATTAGTTCTGTTTCTCTGTAGAACCCTAATACAATTACTAACACATTTCATACCTCTGCACTCCCTGTTTGTATTCTGCCCATCTTGTCAAGCTGATAATAAAGCCTGAGTGCCCCTTCCTTTTGCACCAGCTGGAAGTTCAAACCACAAGTGGGTACTCCAACCCCAGCCCTATCCTTTAACAATCATGGTACCCCAAGCCAGTCATCTATTCCAGTTCTCTGAAGCTGCATTTGACCCAGCTAGGGAAGTCTACCCTGCTTTCCCCATAAAGCCTCATTATGTAATAAACATTTTCAGGCCATTTGAGTGTATGGCATCATCATTATCAATATCCAAACCAAACCTCAGGTGGACGTTAGACAAGTTCCAGTACAGTGGTCAAAAGTTAAAATTACCAAAAAAAAGGTACGAAGGTGAATATATGAAATTTCTAGTCAGTCTGCCAAAGGAAAACAATATTCATTTTGTATGTTCATTCTTGAGAAAATATATGAAGATTAGTATTTTCAGATTATGTCACTAATCACAAGGACAAAAAAGACATTATTACAGTATTTTTACCCTTAACCTCATACCTTTTTACATCTTATTTTTCATATTACTATATTAGTATACTTCATATAAATGAAGGTGCGTGCCATGGGTCTTATTTGGTGCACACACAAAAAGGCACATAGAAATATAATAATATGGTGGCCAGGCACAGTGACTCATGCCTGTATTCCCAGCACTTTGAGAGGCCAAGGTGGGTAGATCACCTGAGGCCAGGAGTTCGAGACCAGCCTGCCGAACATGGTGAAAACCCTAATGGTGCATTATTATTGTCTGCTGTAAAGTATCTTCCTGTGGTGTGATAAAACAGTGTTGGTAGACACAACATGATTCATTCATACTTAGGAAAATTTAAACTTTATTACATAAAACATGAGAACTATGTATATTCTAAATCAAACAGTTGCACATTATATTGCCAATGGTTAAATGTTAATTCTATTCAAGAACATGCTATATTGGTAGTTTTCATAAAACTGTCTACTCTGATATAACTGTTCTCTCTTCCATTTCAAAAATAAGACTATAGTTCATCAATTTTTGCTAAACAACAGCTATTGCTATTCAGTTGAGGAGGTGGCCACCATTTCCCCTGGATGATTTCTATGGCATAATCAGTCCCTAAGAACCCATTACTCTTTTCCATAAAAATCCTACTTTCCTAAGGCCATGGCATGCTCTATTTTAAGGTTATTCAGTAGAGCATAGAAGCACTGAGCCATTCTGTAAGGAAAAGAATACATTGAACACAAGTATAATGACTGGCATCATAGTTTTACATTATTCTCTGCTCACCTCCATGCCATGAAAAGATTTCAAAGTGCAGGCTAAAGTCATAAAGAGTAAAGAAGCCTTTTCAAAAATCCTCCCAAATAATTTTTAAAAAATTATAAGCTGAATATAACTGATCATTTCCACATGCCCTTGAACCTTTGGTACACTTCATGTCATGAGCTTAAACATATTTTGTTGTATAATATTTCTTCAGCATGGAATGTCATAGATTAAAGAGAACCAGAGACTGAGTTATTTCTTGCATAAGTCTTCTGATGTACTCTAGTAATATTCCTTGAGTTATAGCCTCAGCATACAAAATCTATCTGTGAGGTATTTTCAAAGATGTATGTTTTGATGTCTAGTGATGTGGCAGGCCTCAACAAAGCCTGTGTCTTGTACACTACATTTACATGGTTTCTCTTTACTATGGACTCTGATGTTGATTAACTCTCATGATGAAAAGTTTGCCATACTCGGTTTGGAATGACTGTGTCATGAATTAATTATCTGATGCTGTGTAAGTTGTGATTTGTGACTAAAGACCTTACCACATACATGGCATTTGTAATGTTTCTCTTCAGTATGGATTCTGTGATGATTTGCAAGATGTGAAATCTGAGTGAAGGCCTTACCACACTCATTAAATTTGTAAGGTTTCTCTCCAGAATGGACTCTGTGATAACTTGTAAGGTAGAACTTTTGTCTAAAAACCTGGTCTCACTCACTACATTTTTAAGGTTTCTCTGCATTATGGATTATTTTATGAAAAGCAGGGCTTGAATGCACACTAAATGCTTAGCTATATTAACTACATTTGTAAGATGTCTCTCCAGTATGAACTATCTGATGTTTTGCAAGGTGTGAAATTAAGATTAAAGGCTTTGTCACATTCATTACATTTATGTCTCTCTCCAGTATGAATTCTCTTATGAATTGTTAAGGAGAACTTGTTCCTGAAGTCCTTATCACATTCCTTACATTTATAAAGTTTCTTTCCAGTGTGGATTAACAGATGTGTAGTGAGGCTTGAATGCCCACTAAATTCTTTGCCACATTTATTAAATTTGTAAAGTTTCTCTCCTGTACGAATTCTCCAACATTGTGCTAGGTATGAATAGCTAATATAGACCTTGCCACATTCATTACATCTATAAGGTTTCTCTTCCATATGAATTCTCCAGTGTTCTGTAAGGTGTGAATTGTGACTAAAGATCTTACCACATTCATTACATTTGTAAGGTTTCTCTCCAGTATGAGTTCTCCAGTGTCATGCAAGGTTTGCAATTTGATTGAAGACCTTGCCACATTCATTACATTTGTAAGGCCTCTCTCCAGTATGAATTCTCTGATGATTGCTTAGGGATAACCTATGCCTGAAGACCTTGCCATGTTCATTACATTTGTAAGGTTTCTTTCCACTATGGATTAGAAGATGGGCAATAAGTCCTGAATAGTCACTAAATGCTTTGCCACATTCAATATATTTGTAACGCTTCTCTCCAGTATGAATTCTTTGATGTCATACAAGTTATGAAAGTTGACTAAAAACTTTGCCACATTCATTACATTTGTAAGGCTTTTCTCTGGTATGAATTATCCAATGTTCTGCAAAGTGTGAACTGCGAGTAAAGACCTTGTAACATTCATTACATTTGTAAGGTTTCTCTCCAGTAAGAAATAACTCAGTCTCTGGCTAAAAACTTTGCCACATTCATTACATTTGTAAGGCTTCTCTCCGGTATGAATTATCCAATGTTCTGCAAGGTGTGAACTGTGAGTAAAGACCTTGTAACATTCATTACATTTGTAAGGTTTCTCTCCAGTATGAATTCTCTGATGTCATGCAAGGTATGAATTATTCCTGAAGACTTTACCACACTCATTACATTTGTAAGGTTTCTCTCCGGTATGAATTCTCTGATGATTGATAAGGGATAACTCATACTTGAAGACTTTGCCAAATTTTTTTACATTCGTAAGGTTCTCTCCAGTATAAATTACAAGATGGGCAGTGAGGTCTGACCACTCATTAAATATTTTGCCACACTCATTATATTTCTGAGACTTTCTCCAGTATGAATTCTTTGATGTTGTGCAAGGTTTGAATTGCAACTAAAGAACTTGCCACATTCATTACATTTGTAAGGTTTCTCTCCTGTATTTACTCTCTAATACTCTGAAAGGTGTGAATTGTGACTAAAGACCTTGCCACATTCCATACATTTGTAAGGTTTCTCTCCAGTATGAATTCTCAGATGTTCTGCCAGATGTGAATTGCGATTAAAGACCTTGCACATTCATTACATTTATAAGGTTTCTCTCCTGTATGAATTCTGTGATGTTGTACAATGTATGAATTTTTCCTAAAGACTTTACCACACTCATTACATTTGTAAAGTTTATCTGGATCTAGGATTATGTCATGGTCAGCAAGGCTTGAAGACACTCTAAAGACTTTGCCATGCTCATTACATTCATAAGATTTTTCCCTAATGTGTGTTTTCTGTTCTTGTGGGAGCAATGGAGAATCAAAAAAATCACTACTACATTTATTAACATGAGTTTTCACACTAGAAGAAATTCTTTCTTTCTTTTTTTTTTTTTTTTTTTTTTGAGACAGAGTCTTGCTCTGTCACCCAGGCTGGAGTGCAGTGGTGCGATCTCAGCTCACTGCAACCTCCACCTCCTGGGTTCAAGCAGTTCTCCTGCCTCAGCCTCCTGAGTAGCTGAGATTACAGGCACCCGCCACCATGCCCAGCTAATTTTTTTGTATTTTTAGTAGAGACGGGGTTTCACCATGTTGGTCAGGCTGGTCTCGAACCTCTGACCTCGTGATCCACCCGCCTCAGCCTCCCAAAGTGCTGGGATTATAGGCATGAGCCACTATGCCCGGCCGAGTGCAGCCAATTAATATCCCCTAACAGCTGTTGAAAATCATTTGAAGTCTGTAACCTGTCTTTACAGAGAACTACTTTCTGAGGCTGTACACTTCTTTCAGTAACAATAGTGCCTAAGTAATGGTATGGGGAAATTGTACCTTTTCTGGAGCTATTTTGAGAGTCCATTTAGTTAAAGCCTGCTTTGTTCCTCGGAATAACTCATGTGAGATTTGATCTGTAGGAGTGACCAAAAGAATGTCATCCATCAAATGAATGATGTAAGCAGTAGGAAACATATTCCAAGGCTCCTTTCATGCCCTTCCTACAAAATGCTGACATAGCATAGGACGGTTAAGCATGCCTTGAGGTAAAACTTTCCATTGATAGTGAGAAACAGGTTCTCTTTGATTAATAGGAGGCACAGAGAAAGCGAATCAAGGCTTATCCTTCTTATGTAAGGGTATAGTAAAAAAAAAAAAAAAAAATCCTTAAGATCTATTACTACAAGAGGCCAGTATCTTGGAATGGCTGCTGGGGCTGGCAGACCTTGCTGTAATGCACCCATCAGTTTAATTTGTGCATTAATAGCTCTCAAATCATGCCGCAGTCACTATCTTCTGGGTTTTTTTGGGATAACAAACACTGGTGAATTCCAGCTGACATCACTATATGTCCTGCATCCAATTGCTCTTTTACTAGCTGCTGAAGTTGAGTTTGTTTCTCCTGTGTTAGGAGCCACTGATCCACCCATACAGGTTTTTTGCTGAGCCATTCTAATGGTAAGGCAGTTGGCAGAGGAGAAATATCAATGACCCCCATCAGAAATCCTGATGTCCTAGCCCTTTTCTATCTGTTTTTCCAGTTACTGATATTGGGTTAGGAGTTCCTTGTAGAAATTTCCCTAAACTTTTCCCACTCTGATATCCCATATTCTTCAACATTTTAAATCCTGGGTTATCAAATTTTCACTTGTAAGTCTCCTATCCCATCCTGTAAGTCTCAACCCCATAAATTGATAGCTATATTTGCAACATAGAGCTGAAAAGTATATGACTGCCCATCCAGACCAAGACAAAGTAAAATCTCAGCACTCTGTCAAACACTTTGAACTGCTCCTGCTCCCACTAGGGATATGGAGGTTAGTCTGAGAGGCCATGGTATGGGCCAGTCTTTCCTGGTTATTACTGACACATCAGCTCCTGTGTCCATTAGCCCATAAAATTTCTTTTCTTTAATTTGTATTACACAGGTAGGTCTATTAGAGGTTATGGGTTGGGATAGATTTCCCATGTAGTTGTGCTCCCAAAGCCTTTCTTTCCTCATTTCTCTTTTCATGGAGAAGGGTGTAATTTGCAGAGAATAAGCAACAATTTGAGCGATATAGTCTCCTGGTTCAAAAACCTGAAGATCTTGTGACATTAAAACTACTTGAATTTCTCCTTCATAATTGAAGTCAACTACTCCAGAGACTACAGTGATGCCTCGCAAGTTAAGATGGCTCTTGCCTAAAATTAGTCCCATGTATCCCGCTGGTAAATGTCTCTAAATGCCAGTGGGAGCTTTGGTAGGTTTGTCTCTTCCAACTAATATAATTCTTTCTGTGGCAGGGAGGTCTTATCCTGGTCTTCCTGGTGTTCCTGGGGTGAGGGAATCAATGTTTCTTCTGGGACCCACCCCTGAAGTGTGGTTGTGGTCTGAACTGTGAATGCCCTTATTGTTTGAGGGGCCTGGGTCCAGGCCCGCTTCTCATTTCCTGATGGGGTGTATGATTCTGATGAAATTTTGAGTGGCACCGATTAGCCCAGTGATTTCCTTTGTTACAGTAAGGACAGAGTCCTGGCGTTTTTTCCTGGTAGTAGTGGGGAACCGCATTGTAAGGTCCTTTCTCTCTTGAGATCTGATGGCATTCCTTTTTAAAATGTCCAGTTATTTCCACAGTTATAACATTTTCCCATTTTAGGGTTTGACCATTGGCTCTTTTTAGACTTATCAACTGCTAAATTAGCCATTTCTTGTGCTAACATTGTGGAGCAATGCAGCTCAGTTCCCACATCTTGACAAGCTCTGAGAAAATTTCCCAAGTTTTTGTATATCTCACAGGTGCCAGTGCACGTTTACAATCTGCATTTGCATTCTGAAAAGCTAGGGATAAGGTTAACATTTCTGCAGCAGTGGTGTGAGGAATCTGACACTTGACTGCCTCTTGAAATCCTGTAAGAAATGGTGCATAAGGTTCCTGTAACCCTTGCACAATATGTAAAAAGGATTGTATTGGGACTCCCTCTTCTGGAATTGTGGCCCAGGCATGTTTAGTAGCCAGTGCACACTGCTGATAAGCAGCGTCTAGGAATGCCATTTGATGTTCCAGGTCTGAATAAGGGCCATTACCTAACAGCATATCCTCTGTAATGTCTCTGTGTCCAGCAGCACTATTCTGTCTAGCTTGGTCTGCACACATTTCTTGCCAATTTAAATTCCATGTCAGGTATACACTAGCAGACAAGCAAGTGCAAGCCAAATGCTTTACATCAAAGGGTAGAAGACGCATAGCACCAAATACAGATTCTAGCAATCCTAAAGTGAACAGGCTCTGTATTCTATTAGTAACTACATTAGCTTTTAATTCCTTCAACAACTTAAACTCTAGTGGGGTGTGTTCATGAATAAGCTGCTGTGGGTTATTTGCATCGGGCCTTATGGAGATAGGAAAAGCACAGGGTCCTAAGAGCTCTCCAGCTATGGCAGCAGGCATAAAATTCTCTCTCTTGGGGTTTCTATTTCTGCTACCGAAGGAGGCGGTACGGATGTTTCTGCAACTGGAGGGGGCAGTATAGGCCAATTTTTATACTCCCTCTCCTGTTTTTTATTTTCAATTGGTGCCGTGGGTGGGACAATAGATTCTTTCAGATTTTTCGACTCAGAACATGACTCCTTCTGTCCAGCAGAATAAGAAGGAGATAATGGCAGAAGGACAGTATGAACTAAACTCCAAGTGGAGAAAACAGATGATCAACTTTAAGACCTATTTGATGAGCCCATTTTATTTTGTTTTATTTTTTGTTTTATTTATTTTTTGAGACGGAGTCTTGCTCTGTCTCCCAGGCTGGAGTGCAGTGGCACGATCTTGGCTCACTGCAACCTCTGCCTCCCAGGTTCAAGCAATTCTCCTGCCTCAGCCTCCCATGTAGCTGGGACTACAGGTGCCAGCCACCAGGCAAGGCTAATTTTTGTATTTTTAGTAGAGACAGGGTTTCACCATATTTGTCAGGCTGGTCTCGAACTCCCAACCTCAGGTGATCTGCCTGCCTCAGCCTCCCAAAGTGCTGGGATTACAGGCGTGAGCTACCACGCCCGGCTATTGATGAGCCCATTTTAATCCTCCTGCTCTGTCCCAATTTTTCAAATCAAGAGTGCCTGTCTGTGGAAACCATGGGTTACGCATAGTAACCTCCTGCAGAAACTTAGTTAATGTCTGAGAACTAACCTGAGCCACAGAATGTTTAAGTACAACTTCAAGCAACTTCACGTAAAGTTTTTCTTCAATAAACAAATTGTGCCCCATGTTAACCTGATTCAGAAATTTCTCATTCCCAAGGCCGGGTGCAGTGGCTCACGTCTGTAATCCCAGCACTTTGGGAGGCCGAGGTGGGCGGATCACGAGGTCAGGAGATCAAGACCATCCTGGCTAATGCGGTGAAACCCCGTCTCTACTAAAAAATACCAAAAATTAGCCGGGTGTGGTGGCGGGCGCCCGAAGTCCCAGCTACTTGGGAGGCTGAGGCAGGAGAATGGCAGGAACCCGAGAGTCAGAGCTTGCAGTGAGCCAAGATTGTGCCATTGCACTCCAGCCTGGGAGACTGGAAGACAGCAAGACTCCGTCTCAAAAAAAAAAAAAGAAAAAAGAAACTTCTCGTTTCCAGTACTTTTTTAAAGCACTGGCCATAGAGGTTCCATTATGGTTTTGACATTTTGGGAAACCAGTTTTACCATTGTGTCAGTAAAACAATAAGTTTGAGAGCATATGATCTAAATAAAGATATTTGAAGGGTTAGTTGGAATTCTAAAAGTAGGTAATGGCCAAATAGCATTCTCATTCCTTAACAGACAAAAACTTCTTTGTCAAAGGAATTAGAAAATGTGAAAATATTTTTTCCAGATAAAGCTCATATGCCACTTCCAATTGACTAATGAAATATAATAGACAGACTGAAAAAGTGGATTATGATTTTTTTAATCTTTATTTATTTATTTATTTATTTATTTATTAATTGGCGGAGTCTCACTGTGTCTCCCAGGCTGGATTCCAGTGGCACAGTCTCGGCTCACTGCAAGCTCCGCCTCCTGGGTTCACGCCATTCTCCTGCCTCAGCCTCCTGAGTAGCTGGGATTACAGGCACCCGCCACCATGCCCGGCTAATTTTTTGTATTTTTAGTAGAGACGGGGTTTCACCGCGTTAGCCAGGATGGTCTCGATCTCCTGACCTCGTGATCCACCTGCCTCGGCCTCCCAAAGTGCTGGGATTACAGGTGTGAGCCACCGTGCCCACTTGATTATGAATCTTAAAATGCTTCCTGTAAATATTATGTAGTTAAAGACTGATTTCCAGCATCTGACATAACGGTAGGTTTCCTGTTAACCAGTTTCTCTTCTTTCTGGGTAATTGCAAGTGAATATGTGCACATACTGACCCAAATAAAATCAGGGCCCCAACTGGGTCGTTCACTGAAAATTCCTGGGCAAATAGTCCGTAAAAGCTGTTTACCTCTGAATGCACTATGGCTGGTTAAATAGAGAGAACATCCTTCTTCCAGCTGTAAAGGATGAAGCATATTAAACATTAGCCAGGCAGTAATGAAGCTAAATAACCATACAGCAGCTCTGTCTGACAATGTTGTGCTGGATATTGCAGTTTACTTTCAAGGTGCAGATATAAGGATTTAAAAAAAATAATAATTTTGGCCGGGCGCGATGGCTCACGTAATCCCAGCACTTTAAAGAGGCTGAGGCAGGTGGATCACAAGGTCAGGAGTTCAAGACCAGCCTGGCCAAGATGGTGAAACCTCGTCTCTACTAAAAATACAAAAATTAGCCAGGCATGGTGGCACTTGCCTATAATCCCAGCTACTCGGGAGGCTGAGGCAGAGAACTGCTTGAACCTGGGAGGTAGAGGTTGCAATGAGCCGAGATCACACCACTGTACCCCAGTCTGGGCGACAGAGCGAGACTCCATCTCAAAAAAAAAAAAAATAATAATAATAATTTGGCACCAAATAAATATGAGTAGCATCCTTTGGCCTATGAAATAGAGTCAGGATTTGCAGGGAATTGAGTTTGAGAAATGAATGAATAAAGGCACCATGGTACCTGACCCCCTCATTTCATGTGTGTGACTCTGAGCACTCACAGGCATGTCCAGCAACTCAGCAGGTGGGTTAGCCTGGGGTTATACCTTGGACCTTATATCACTCTCAGTACCTCTTTAGGGCACTGACCTTATATCGGCTGTGGCAGACTCCTCCTGGTGTCCCCATTCATCTGATCAATTTCACTTCCTCTGCTCCAGTGGACCTTCTTTGTTCATTTCCTTATAACCCTGTGTATGGGTGCCATGTTGCCGGGGACCCTGTTGGACTGAACAAAGAAGGAACGCGGGAATTAAAAGAATATGTTTGGAAGAAGGGGTCAGGGGACTCCTTGCTTCTGGTGAACAAGGGCCCTGAGCTTCTAGCATCTTTCACATTGGATATGATTCGTTGTGACATGTTGATTTCTGTGTATGTAATATAATAATTAAAACTTGTTCCAAATTATACATATGAGATTGAGAATTTTAAAATTCCTATTTATAAGACATGTACAATCTATAAATCTTGGCATCAGAGGTTAGCTTCCACTTGTAATCCCTATTCAGCCAAAGGACAGTGACTTACGCAGTTGTGTGTCACTCTCTTCCCTTTTCCCAGAGTCGGGTAGGAAATGGGGCAGTGAAGTGGGAGAAAAAATCATTTTCTCTTATTACATAACACTTTTAATTAAATTAATTCATTAATATTTTAAGATGGGCCTGCCCTATCTCCCGGGCTGGAGTGCAGTGGCGTAATTTCCTCTAACTGCAGCCTTGACCTCCTAGGCTCAAGCGATCCTCCTACTTCAGCCTCCCAAGTAGCTGGGACCACAGGTGTGAACCACCAAGACTGGCTGGTTTTGTATTTTTTTTTTTTTTTTTGTAGAAATGGGGTTTCACTATGTTTCCCAGGCTGGTCTCAAAATCCTGGGCTCAAAGGATCCTCCTGCCTTGGTCTCCAAAATTACTGGTATTACAGGGATGAGCCACCATGTCTGGCCTACATAGACATTTTTTTTTTTTTTTGAGAGGGAGTTTTGCTCTTGTTGTCCAGGCTGGAGTGCAATGGCATGATCTCAGCTCACCTCCATTTCCCAGCTTCAAGCAATTCTACTGCCTCAGCCTCCAGAGTAGCTGGGATTACAGGCATGCACGACCACGCCCGGCTAATTTTGTGTTTTTAGTAGAGACAGGGTTTCTTCATGTTGGTCTAGGCTGGTCTCTAATTCCCCACCTCAGGTGATCTGCCCGCCTCGGCCTCCCAAAGTGCTGGGATTACAGGTGTAAGCCACCATGCCCAGCCCATAGTAGTTTTTAAAACAGACATCAGGATGCGGTGGCTCACGCCAGTAATCCTAGGACTTTGGGAGGCCGAGGTGCGTGGATCACGAGGTCAGGGGCTTGAGACCAGCGTGGCCAACACAGTGAAACCCCATCTCTACTAAAAAAATACAAAAATTAGCCGGGCATGGTGGCAGACGCCTGTAATCCCACCTACTCAGGAGGCTGAGGCAGGACAGTTGCTTGAACCTGGGAGGCAGAGGTTGCAGAGAGCCGAGGTTGTGCCACTGCACACCAGCCTGGGCAACACACCTAGACTGCATCGGAAAAAAAATAAAGAAAAAAAAGAACATCAAAGCCGGGTGTAGTGGCTCATGCCTCTAATCCCAGCACTTTGGGAGCAAATCACTGAAGGTCAGGAGTTCGAGACCAGCCTGGCCTATATGGTAAAACCCTCTCTACCAAAAGTACAAAAATTAGCGGGGCATGGTAGCACACACCTCTAATTTCAGCTACTCCGGAGGCTGAGGCAGGAGAATTACTTGGACCCGGCTGGGAGGCAGAGGTTGCAGTGAGCCATGATTACACTACCGCACTCCAGCCTGGGTGACAGAGTGAGACTCCATCTCCACAAAAAAAAAAAAAAAAAAATTAGCCAAGGTTGGTGGCATGCGTCTGTAGTCCCATCTACTTGAGAGGCTGAGGCAGGAGAATCATGCCACTACACTCCAACCTGAGTGATAGAGCATGACTCTGTCTCAAAAAACAAAAAAAGAAATAGCAATCAGCTCTTTAATGTCTCTCTTTGTATAAGCAGTAGTCCTGGCCGTGCGCGGTGGCTCACACTTGTAATCCTAGCACTTTGGAAGACTGATGTGGGCAAATCACCTAAGTCGGGGGTTCGAAACCAGCCTGACCAACATGGAGAAACCCTGTCTCTACTAAAACTACAAAATTAGCTGGGTGTGGTGGTGCATGCCTGTAATACCAGCAACTCAGGAGGCTGAGGCAGGAGAATTGCTTGAACCTGGGAAGCAAAGGTTGTGGTGAGCCAAGATCGTGCCATTGCACTCCAGCCTGGGCAACAAGAGGGAAACTCCGTCTCAAAAAATAAATAAATAAATAATAAAAATAAAAGCACTAGTCCTATTCACGTGTAGTCAACACGCATGGCCAAATTCTCTCACAGGCCCCATCTGCAGGAACATCCTATTGGGCAATAAGAACTCTGAACATCCCTTTTGGCCAATATAAACATTCAGACCAGGGAGCCTACATCAGGTTTTTGAAGTTTTTATTGTGCAATTTGTTTTATACAATGTTTTCTGTGATCTCAGTTTATAAATTTTCCCAGTACACATTCTATGTTTTATATTTTATGCACAGTTAACTAGATAACTAAGGGCAATGCATATATATAAAATTGCTCTATTGCCTGGTGTTACGTAACTGTACCTGTGACATCACAATTGCACCCTCTGACACTGTTAGTCAGTTCTTATTCCTTTTAATGCTGTGTATTTACTTGAACGCATACATCAGAAGGTAGTGATCTTAACATGTATTTCAGTTCTTATAGTGTGTGCTGGTGTTAAGTAGAAGTTGTGGCTTTTGTCTTAAGAGAGAATTGTTTAGAATTCTGCAGGCTGTATAAATGTACTTATTATTTGCTTGCTGGTTTTATCATGGGTTAGAATAGTTTACTGATTAATATTTAAGATTTCACATATGGCTTTTCCGTATATGATATGTAATGGAACTGACACACTGCACTTGTTAATTTCAATAAGTCCCTGTTCTGCATGGATATAGGTAATTTTATGACAGGTATTCAGAAAAAGATTGTATTAACTTTTTTTTTTTTTGAGATGGAGTCTCGCTCTGTCACCCAGGCTGGAGTGCAGTGGCACAATCTTGGCTCACTGCAATCTCCGCCTCCCAGGTTCAAGGGATTTTTGTGCCTCAGCCTCCCGAGTAGCTGGGACTACAGGTGCCCGCCACCATGCCTGGCTGATTTTTGTAATCTTTTCTTATCTTCTCTGTGCTACGATTATTTGACAATACAGAATTTCCGTTGGTTTTGGTTACCCTTACATAAGCTTCTTGTGGATTATTTACCAATATAGTATATTGTGTGGTCTTTTAGCATTTATTTGTATACAGTAAATATTGTCACTATGAAGAATATATACTTTTCTTCTCATTGATGTGACAGTGATATGTTTCTTGCAAACTGTGATACACTTTAGGGTCACAGTAGAAAAACACTCCTGACTTTAGGCTTACACATGTTTGTGCCCTGTCAGAGTTTTGTCATGATATTGGATACAGGCTTCCATAGAAATGATTTGGAGGACATGTAATCACCCTTTATTTATTAAAGAATCTTACTCCTTTTGTATTCCTAAACTTTGAAGGTCATGTTTGGGAAGTTTAAAATAAGTATTTTTTTGTGTCATATTTACACATTTCAGTATGATTTAGCATCTGGACTTAATTGGAAATGTATTGGTGTTTATATTTTGTAGATATCTCTTCCAAATGCTTGATGAAAAAGGTGGAAGGATTACTTGAGCCAGGGAGTTGAACGCTGCAGTGAGCCCTGTTTTTGCCAGCACACTCCAGCTTGGGTGAGTGAGCTATACCCTACCTCAAACAATTCAATAAATGAGAGGTATAATTCCTCCTTTGAAAATAAAGAAAGAGATTTTCTTTCCTTTCATCCCTTTTCTTAGGACATTTATTTAGAAAATATGCAAAAATACGAAAGTTAACTGGGCATGGTCCTGTGCACTTGTAATACCAGCTACTCCAAAGGCTGAGGCAGAAGAATAGATTCCATCCAGGAGGCAGAGGCTGCAGTGAGCCACGATCTCGCAACTGCACCCCAGCATGGGCCACAGAGAAATACCCTGTCTCAAAAATAAAAGAAAAGAAAAGAGTAAAAATAGAGAAAGTAATAGATCTCTTTCACAAATGTGCTGGGACAACTAACTGGATATCCACGTGGAAAAGAATAATGTTGGATCCCTATGTCACACCATGAAAAATTTTATTTAAAAACAGTAAAACAAACAAACAAAAAACAAGGCCGTGTGGGGTGGCTCACATCTGTAATCCAAGCAGTTTGGGAGGCTGAGGCGGGCAGAACACGAGGTCAGGAGATCGAGACCATCCTGGCTAACACGGTGAAACTCCATCTCTACTAAAAATACAAAAAATTAGCTGGGCGTAGTGGCGGTCGCCTCAAATCCCAGTTACTCGAAAGTCTGAGGCAGGAGAATGGCGTGAACCCGGGAGTTGGAGCTTGCAATTAGCCAAAATCGTGCCACTGCACTCCAGCCTGGGCGGCAGAGAGAGATTCTGTCTCCAAAAAAAAAAAAAAAAAAAAAAAGAAAAAGAAAAAGAGCGAGGGAGAGGCCAGGAAGGGAGCCCTGCGGGAGGGGGTATTACTTTGTCCCCCAGGCTGGCCTGGACTCCCAGGTTCAGCGATTCTCTGGCCGCTGCTTCCTGAGTAGCTGGGACCTCAGGCTTCCGCCTGGTGCCTGCATCCCTGCTGTGTTTAAGCAGCAGGTGGTGACCTCACTTCTCCCTGGCCTGAGCACTCGGTCCCGCATCCCAGGGGGAGGCCCTAGGGATGGCTCTGAAGCTGAGCAGGGGTGGACTCTCCCTCCTGAGTGAATGGCGAATAGAAACGGAGAGGATTTCTGTTCTGTCCTGTGGGCCATCAGCATGAAATCATTTATGTTCCACCCAGGCAGGGCTTTGCATTTCACATTTTAGTTTGCATGCCCGTTCCAGACAATTCCAGGGCTTTTGAATCATGCCTCAGCCTTCCTGGCCGCTCTCACCTCCAAAAACTGAAAAAACAAAGGCGCTGGGTGCGAGGTGGAGAGATACACAGGTCTC
Source organism: Pongo pygmaeus (assembly GCF_028885625.2). Taxonomy (NCBI): domain Eukaryota; kingdom Metazoa; phylum Chordata; class Mammalia; order Primates; family Hominidae; genus Pongo; species Pongo pygmaeus. The sequence goes on from NC_072393.2 coordinate 58,657,357, forward strand.
GCCAGGTCCCGCCCCACCCCGCCCCGCCCCGCCCCGCCCTCTGGGGGTTCTAAAGGGCAAGGTCTCTCCGCCTCGCGCCCCGACCCTACCCCGCCCAGGCCCCGCCAAACTGTTCGCGGGCCCCGCCTAGGCCTGGCTTCTGTCCTGCGCGCGCAAACTCGGAGGCGGATCGCTTGGAGTGAAGGTCCTGCCGCGGCACGTGAGTTTCACTCTGTCTTGTATTAAGTCCGCGCTTCCCAGCTCCCCGGCGCTTCTGTCCCTGGGACGTGGGGTCCCCACGGACCTGGAAATTCTTGCCTGTCTTCCTTCACATAGAGCAAATTGAGATGTCCCAGTAAGAGTCCGGGAGTTGCTTGCTTTTGGGTTTGAAGTCGTCCGGAGGCTGGTCCAGTCCCCGGTCTTTCTGCTGTAGGGCAATGTATACACTTCCTATCGCGTAGTTTTCCTGCTCAAAACCTTTTTCTGACTCTCCCGCCCTGTGCTTCTTAAAGTCCTCACCCGCCGGGTGGATTCCCGCCCTGGGCGCCTCCCAGCCTCTCCCTCTTCGGCCCCTGGAGCAAAGCGCTGCGGCCCCAGTCCTGCCTGGTCCTGGGATCCTGCAGGTGTCACCCTTGTCTTAAGGCGCCGTCGCCCCCTACGTCCCTCCTCGTGCAGGGTCCTGCTGCTCCCAAAGTTTTCCTTCCGCAGTCACCGCTTCCCCTGAACCAGCGTTGGGCAGGTCCCAGGGGCTTGTCCTTTGACCCCGGGTATTCTTGCCTGCCCAGCTCCACCTTCCGGAAAACGCACTTCTCCTGGATGCAGGCGTCTTATTCCAAACCCGCAGAGTTTTGCTGGTGGCAAGAACAGAGGGAGAACCACAGCAGGGAGGACACCTGGGGATCTGGGGTGCTAGAGAGTGGGGACGGGGGGTGTAACAGGGAAGAGAGAATTTAACGGGGAGAGCAGAGGAGATGTAAAGAGGCGGTAATATATAGATTGAGGACGACGGAAAGATGGGGAGAAGGGCAACAAGAGGTTAAATAATGACTGGGCGCGGTGGCTTATGCCTGTAATCCCAGCAGTTTTGGAGGCTGAGGCGGGCGGATCACCGGAAGTCCGCAGTTCGAGACCAGCCTGCCCAACATAGAGAAACCCCGTCCCTACTAAAAATGCAAAATTAGCAAGGCGCGGTTGCACATGCCTGTAATGCCAGCTATTAGGGAGGCTGAGGCCGGAGAATCGCTTGAAGCTGGGAGGCGGAGGTTGTGGTGAGCCGAGATCTCACCATTTCACTCCAGCCTGGGCAACAAGAGCAAAACTCCGTGCAAAAAAAAAAAAAAAAAAGGTTAAATAAGTTGTGTGGATGGAGCAGAAGAGGTGGAAGAGAAGTAATAGAGGGAAGAATGGGATAAATAGCAGGAGAGTAGAGGGGTACAAAATGAGGAGCAGAATCCCAGGGAAAAAGACAAGAAAACAAGAGCTAGAGAGAGAAGGGGAGAATGAGAGATGTGTAAAGAATTAGGGAGGGAAGCACAGTAATGAAGAAAGAGGGGCTGGGCGCAGTGGCTCAAGCCTGTAATCCCAGCACTTTAGGAGACCGAGGCAGAGGGATTGCTTGAGTCCAGGAGTTCAAGACCAGCCTAGGCAAAATAGTGGGACCCGCCATCGCTGTCAAAAAAAAAAAGGAAAAAAAATATAACCGGGCATGATAGTGTGCACCTGTAATTTCAGCTACTCTGTAGGCGGAGGCTGGAGGATCACTTGAGCCCAGGAGCTCCAGGCTGCTGTGAGCAGAGATCATGCCACTGTACTCCAGCCTGGTCAAAAGAGCAAGATCCTGTCTCAAAAGAAAAAAAGGGTGGGGGACTTCGGGTACAGATGAGTGGGTGAGTTCATTGGATATGATTAGTTGTGACATGTTGACTTCTGTGTATATAGTCTAATAACTTGTTTAAATTATGCAGATGAGTTTGAGAATTTAAAAAGTCCTATCTATGAGTCATGTACATTCTATAAATCTTGGCATCAGAGGTTAGCTTCCACTTGGAATCCCTATTCAGCCCGAGGGCAGTGACATTCAATTGTGAGTCACTCTCTTCCCTTTTCCCAGGTTGGGGTAGGAAGTGGGGCAGTGATGTGGGAAAAAAAAATCACTTTCTGTTATTAAGTAATACTTTTAATTAATTAATTAATATTTTGAGACAGGGTCTGGCTCTATTTCCCAGGCTGGAGTACGATGGCATTATCTACTCTAACTGCAGCCTCGACCTCCTAGGCTCAAGCGATCCTCCTCCCTCAGTCTCCCGAGTAGCTGAGACCACAGGTGTGAGACACCAAGCCCAGCTAGTTGTTTTTTTTTCTTTGTTTGTTTTTTTGTAGAAACAGAGTTTCAGTATGTTTCCTGGGGTGGTCTCAAAATCCTGGGCTCAAAGGTTCCTCCTGTCTTGGCCTTGCAAAGTACAGGGATTACAGGGATGAGCCACCGCGCCCGGCCTACATACTAATTATTATTATTATTATTAGTTTTTTGAGGTGGAGTTTCACTCCTGTTGCCCAGGCTGGAGTGCAATGGCACGATCTTGGCTAGTGACTATCTGTGCCTTTAGGGTTGAAGCGATTCTCCTGCGATACTACCCCCGAGTAGCTGGGATTACAGGCATGTGCCACCATGCCCTGCTAATTTTGGATTAGGAGGCCGAGGCAGGAGAATCACTTGAACCCAGGAGGCAGAGGTTGTGGTGAGCTGAGATCGCACCATTGTACTTCAGCGTGGGCAATGAGAGCAAAACTCTGTCTCAAAAAAAAAAACAAAAAAGAATGGAGCAAAACAGGAGAGGGGCATAAAATGAGCAGAAGCCCAGGGAGAAATGCAGAGAAGAAACAGATGGAGAGAGAAAGTGAGAAAGGGCTAGGTATAGAATGATGGAGGGAAGCAGTAATGAAGACGAAGGGGGACCCTGAGTGCAGATGAGTGGTGAGTTGATTGGATGTGATGATGAAGTGATGACATGTTGTTTTCTATGTATATAAGGTAACAAATTTAAAATTTGTTTAAATTATATGGATGAGAATGAGAGTTGCAAAATCCAATGTCTAAGTGTGCTGTATTTTATGATTATGGTGTCAGAGGCCAGCTTCCCTCTGCAACCCCTCTTCAGCCAGAGGACAGTGACTTGACTCATTAGTTGTGGATCACCCTCTTCCCTTTTCATGGATGGGGTCGGGAGTTGGGGAGAGAAGTAGGGTAAGAAGTGACTGAGTCTCTGTTACTATATGGAACGTGATGAAAGGAGTATTAAAAGTGCTTTTGTTCTCTTTTTGTAATTGGTTTTCTTTTTTCTAGTTCCTCCTCATTTCATTAGTTTAATTGTCTTTTTTTTTTCCTTTTTGAGATGGAGTCTCTCTCTGTCACACAGGCTGGAGTGGAGTGGAGCGATCTTGACTGACTGTGTAACCTCTGCCTCCCGGGTTCAAGCAATTTTCTGCCTCAGCCTCCCGAGCAGCTGGGATTATAGGCCCCCACAACCACACCTGTCTGGTTTTTGTATTTTTAGTAGGGACAGGATTTACCATCTTGGCAAGATGGTTCTTGAACTCATGACCTCGTGATCCACCCTCCTTGGCCTCCCAAAGTGCTGCAATTACAGGCGTGAGCCACCACGCTTGGCCTCATTAGCTGTTATTTATTTATTTATTTATTTATTTATTTATTTATATATTGATTTGAGACAGAGTCTCGCTCTGTCACCCAGGCTGGAGTGCAATGGTGCAATCTCGGTCACTGCAACCTTTGCCTCTGGGGTTCATGTGATTCTCCTGCCTCAGCCTCCTAAGTAGTTATGATTACAGGCATGCAGCACCATGGCCGGCTAATTTTGTATTTTCAGTAGAGATGGTGTTTCTCCATGTTGGTCAGGCTGGTCTTGAATTCCTGACCTCAGGTGATCCTCCCACCTCAGCTTCCCAAGGTGCTGGGATTACAGGCATGAGCCACCGCACCCAGCCTTTAATTTTTGTTTTTTTGAGACACTCTTACTTTTGTCCAGGCTGGAGTGCAGTGGCAGGATCACAGCTCAGTGCCACAGCAACCTCCTGGGCTAAAGTGGTTTTCCCACCTCAGGCTCCGGAGTAGCTGGGGCCACAGGCATGCTCCACCAGGCCCGGCTAATGTTTAGATATATATATTTATTTATTGAGACTCTCTGTCACCCAGGCTGGAGTGCAGTGGCATGATCTCGTCTCACTGCAACCTCCGCCTCCCGGTGTCAAGCGATTCTCCTGCCTCAGCCTCCTGAGTAGCTGGGATTACAGACGCCCACCACCCTCCCAGCTAATGTTTGTACTTTTAATAGAGACAGATTTCACCATGTTGGCCAGGCTGGTCTCAAACTCCTGACTTCATGATCCGCCCACCTCGGCCTCCCAAAGTGCAGGGGTTACAGGTGTCCACCACTATGCCCTGATAATTTTAGTATTTTTAGTAGAGACATAGTTTCTCCATGTTGGACAGGCTGGTCTTGAACTCCTAACCTTGTGGTCTTCCTGCCCCGGCCTCCCAAAGTGCTGGGATTATAGGCGTGAGTCACCATGCCTGGCCTTACTGTTTTCAAAGTATGATATATTTTCAACTATTTCTCCTTTGAGCCAAGATTTCATTACATCTATATTTTTTAACCATTTCAAAATTGTTTCTCTATGAAATTGTGTTCAGTTTACATTGAGGTCTGTGTGCTTTCTAGTCTTTATCATATATCGAAAACATTTTCTATTATGTGATATATGATGTTAGGTTGTTTCAGTGTGTACTTGATAAAGATATCAAGGACCTTTTTTTCTTTTTTTTCTTTGTATTTTTAGTAGAGACAGGGTTTCACCGTGTTAGCCAGGATGGTCTCAATCTCCTGACCTCGTGATCCTCCCGCCTTGGCCTCCCAAAGTGCTGGGATTACAGGCGTGAGCCACCGCACCTGGCAAGGACCTTTTTTCTTTATCCTAACATGAAAATTTAGTTAAAGTAGCCTATTCCATTTTCTTTTCTTATGTCATCTGAAAAAATGGTGATCTGTGAGCTTCTAAGTAAGTGTCTCCCTCAAGTCCCTCTGGTCCATAATATTCTCTGCAGATGTTGAAGGATGGGCTGGATTGACTTGGAACCTTGGTTTAGCAGAGCCCATGTGTTCATGAGAAAAGCATTTGCTCAGATCTCATTTCTACAGCTGCCTCTTTTTCAGTGTTTTAAACACCTATTGCTATGCATGCGCAGTTGTGTATATTTTGAACATTTTTCTGGGATATGTTTGGGATTGCTGTCATCAGAACCTTACAACTTGAAAGAAGTTTCCTTTGCTCAGGTATATAAGATGGTCCTGGAATTTTTGTTTGTTTTTCTTTGAGATGGAGTGTCGCTCTGTCACCCAGGCTGGAGTGCAGTGGCATGATCTCAGCTCACTGCAACCTCCACCTCCCGGGTTCAAACAATTCTTTTGTCTCAGCCTCCCAAGTAGCAGGGACTACAGGCGCCTGCTACCATGCCTGGCTGATTTGTGTATTTTTTTTTTTTTTTTTTGAGACGGAGTCTTGCTCTGTCGCCCAGGCTGGAGTGCAGTGGCACAATCTCCTCTCACTGCAACCTCCACCTCCCTGGCTCATGCCATTCTCCAGCCTCAGCCTCCAGAGTAGCTGGGACTACAGGCACCTGCCACCGCGCCCAGAGAATTTTTTGTATTTTTAGTGGAGACAGTCATTCATCGTATTAGCCAGGATGGTAATTTGTGTATTTTTTGTAGAGACGGGATGTCACCATATTGGCCAGGATGGTCTCGAACTCCTGACCTTGTGATTTGCCCACTTCAGCCTGCCAAAATGTTGGGATTACAGGAATCAGCCACCTCGCCTGGCCGCTTTTCTTTTTTTTTTTTTTTTGTAAGATAGACTGTTACCCTATCACCCAGGCTGGAATGCAGTGGAACAATCTTGGATCACTGCAGCCTCTGCCTTCCGGGCTCAAGTGATCTTGCATCAGCCTCCCAGGTAGTTGGGACCACAGATGCACACCACGAGGCCTGGCTAAGTTTTTGTATTTTTGGTAGAGATGGGGTTTACTATGTTGCCCATGTTCGTCTCAAACTTCTCAGCTCAAGTGATCGGCCTGCCTCAACTACCCAATGTGCTGGGATTACAAGGGTGAGTCATCACTCCTGGCTGGTCTTGGAAATTTCTAGACGAGGAAGACCAAGGCAGCCTATTGGCCCTTCCAGGCAATCACATGGGAATCAGCCACACCTCCTTCCTCCTCACCTCAGAGCTTCTCAGAATAACTTGGTGAAATGTCTCCCGCTGTGAGCCTCAGTGAGCCCACCTGTAACATGGAGGTGAGGAATAAGACCGGAAAAGCTCAGTCAGTGACACTGACCCCTGAAAGGACTGACAAAATACAGTGTGTGGCTTTTCTTCTGGGAGAGGGTAGTGCTGATTTTTAACTCAAATTTCAAATGAATTCCAGTTCTCTAAAATGAGCAAAAACAGGGGATTAGACTCAAATCACCTTGAACCTTATCATCTCACAGCTTTCACCCACCTACACGACTCCATGTCCCCTGCAGGCCTCGCCCCTGAGCTCTACAATCCTGTGTCCAGTTGTCTCCTCAGCTCTCTCTTGGGACATCAAACAGGCATCCCCACCTTCCAGTGTCCATAAGTGACTTCCTAAATCCCCAAACACATTCCCTTGCAGTCTGCACATCTCAGATGAGAGTGACTGTGTACTTCCGGAAACTTAGCTGAACTTGACAGCATGTATTTTAAATATGGGAAATATATTACATTATTTGTAAGTGTTGTAATTTATAATACAAAGAGAAACTTACATGTATATGTGAAAAAAGTGAGAAGATACATCACTTCCAAATTTTTTTTTTTTTTTTTTGAGACGAATTTTCACTCTTGTGGCCGAGGCTGGAGTGCAAATGCCATGTTCTCAGCTCACTGCAACCTCTGTCTCCTGGGATCAAGGGATTCTCCTGCCTCAGACTCCTGAGGAGCTGGGATCACAATCGACTTTCAAAATGCTTTTGGGTTGTGGGAGAAACATGTTTGAAGACCGTGTCCCTATGGGTCTGTGCCCCCAGGACTTCTCTGACCTCATCTCCTACCATTGCCCTCCTCTCTTCCACTGCTGCAGCCACACGGGCCACTTTCCTCTTCCTGGGGCTGAGGTTGCTCCTGTCTCAGGGCCTTCACTTGAGCTGTCCCTCTGCCTAGGACTCTGCCCTTCAGCTGCAAGTGACAAGCAGCCTTTCTTTCCTAGGTCCTTGTTCTGATATCATCTTCTCCGGGTTTCCTTTGTGATCTCCCACAGCCCCCATTTGACGTTGCAGCTGTGAAACCAGAAAATCTTACAGAGATCTCAGTTAATTTAGAAAGTTTATTTTGCCCAAGGTGGTCAGCGCAGAGCTTAATTTTATACACTTTATGGAGACATGAGACATAAATCAGTGTATGTAAGAAGTACATTGGTTTGGTCTGGGAAGTTGGGAGAACTTTAAACAAAGGCAGGAAGACTTGAAGCAGGGAAGGGGCTTTTAGGTCACAGAGAACTGAGGCACAAATGGTTGCAATCTTTTGAGTTTCCTTTTTTTTTTTTGAGATGAAGTCCCATTTTGTCGCCCAGGCTGGAGTGCAGTGGCATGATCTCGGCTTACTGCAACCTCTGCCTCCTGGGTTCAAGTGATTCTCCTGCCTCTGTTTCCCAAGTAGATGCCCGGATCATTTTTGTATTTTTAGTAGAGATGTCCTTTCACCATGTTGGCTGGGACGGTGTCGAACTCTTGACCCAGAGTGACCTGCCTGCCTCGGCCTCCCACAGTGCTGTAATTACAGTCCTGAGCCACTGTGCTGGGTCCTTCTTTTGAGTTTGATTAGCCTTTCAAAGGAGGCACTCAGATACGCATCTATGTCAGGGAGCAGGGGGTGACTTTAAATAGAAGGGGAGTCTGGTTCCCTAAGCAGTTCCCAGCTTGACTTTTCCCTTTTGCTTAGTTATTTGGGGCCCCAAGATTTATTTTCCTTACACACAGCCCAACCCTCACCCCACCTCTGGTCCCCATTGACTGTTCTATGTGACTTTTTTTTTTTTGAGATGGAGTCTTGCTCTGTCACCCAGGCTGGAGTGCAGTGGTCGATCTCGGCTCACTGCAACCTCTGTCTCCCAGCTTCAAGCAATTCACCTGCCTCAGCCTCCTGAATAGCTGGGATTATGGGCACCCACTACCATGCCTAGCTAATTTTTGTATTTTTAGTAGAGAAGGCATTTCACCATGTTGGCCAGTCTGGTCTTGAAGTCCTGACCTCGTGATCCACCCACCTAGGCCTCCCAAAGTGCTGGAATTATAGGTGTGAGCCACTGCACCTGGCTTCTTTGTGATTATTTTTGTGCCTTTGTCATCCACTGTCTGGATCCTGGTGAGAACAAGGCCCCAAGGGGAGGGCAGAGCCAGAACGTGGGGCTGTGCTGGGCTCACCCCCTCTGAGTGAAGCTCAACCCTGGCTTCACATTAGAGTGCAGAGCATTTTGCAAACAGAGCTTTTGTGCTGCTTTAGCAGAGATTCTTATTCCGATGGGATGGAACCCACTCTCAGTAACACCTGCAGTAGCCCAGGTGCTTGCCATCTGTGTGTAGCATTGAGCTTGGAAGCTCTGTGTCCTCCATTTCTGAGGGCTGAGCTCAGCCTGTGATCCACAGAGAGGTGAGGAGCTCTCCTCTGGATGGGGATTGATCAGGGATGGGTCTGTGCCCCAAAGGGGAGATCAGTCCAGCTCAGTTCCCCACTGCTGCCTCGTGTGTGGTGGCTTCTCCAGGAGGGGAGTGAGATCTGAAGACTGTGGTCAAACATACACTGATAGGTCTTCCTGTGGGACTTTCTTATGTCTGCGTGATCTCTGGTGCACTGGGCAGTGGGGGACTTCTTTCTACAGGGTGACATCTCCCCGTTCATGTGTTTTTATCACAGGAACCGAGTGAGTCATTTCTAACATGAAGTCTTGTTTTTCTTCCACATACAGGATTGATTTCTAAAGACTCATGTTATGTGAGGAAGCAGCTCAGAAGAGGAAAGGAAAGGAGCCAGGCATGGCTCTTCCTCAGGTGAAGTGATGTTCCTCTGTGGATTAATCTGTCTCTTTCCTTTCTGAAATGTAGTAGTATTATATTGTATTGTAGTAATGTATTGTAGTAGCCAGTCTTTTCTGAGTCTGAAGCATTTTTGCCTGACACGTTCGCTTGCACTCACCCATGCCTGCCCTCAGTTCCTCTCATCTGCTCAAAAGAACTCCATCTCCTGTGACCCAGTGAGATGAACTTGGGAAGAGGCTCCACTGGGCATGGTCCTGGGAAGGGCTCACCCAGACATGGATAAACATGGGGTGTGGGCCCGTTGATGTCAGCACTGCTGGGCAGCCTGGATTGTTCAGGGGCCACATCTGGATGTCAGCTGTTTGTGGATCAGTTCAGAGAAACTATATATGAAATACATATGTTAATGTGCCCAGATATGTGGCAAATTCTGGGAAAGGAGAGAAATAAGGGGAAGTATTTTGTATCTGATTTGGTAATGCATTTGAAGCCACACTAGTAGATCAAGATGTCTCTGTCTCCAAACTTTTTTTGTTTTGTTTTGTTTTAAGAGACAGAACATTGGTCCAGGTGCTCACACTTGTAATCCCAGCCTTTGGGAGGCCAAGGCAGGAAGATCACTTGAGGTCAGGAGTTCAAGACCAGCCTGTCCAACATGGTGAAACCCCATCTCTACTAAAAATTCAAAAATTAGCTGCATGTGGTGGTGCATGCCTGTAATCTCAGCTACTTAGGAGGCTGAGGCAGGAGAATCACTTGAGCCCAGGAGGTGGAGGTTACCATATGCTGAAATTGTGCCACTGCACTCCAGCCTGGGAAATGGAGCGAGACTCTGTCTCAAAAGAAAGAGAGAGAGAGAAGGTGTTGCTCTGTGGCTTAGTTCTGGAGTACAATGACACAATTCAGAGTTTACAGCAGCCTCAAACTCCTGGGCTCAACTAATCCCTACTTTAGATTCCCAAAGAGCCTGAGTGATAGGCGTGGGTCACCATATGTATGTACATATGTTAAGATGGAGTCTCCCTCAGTCACCAAAGCTGGAGTGCAATGGCATGATCTCGGCTCACTGCAACCTCTCCCTCTGGGTTTCAAGCAATTTTTCTGCCTCGGTCTCCCGAGTTGCTGGGACCACAGGACGCACCACCACACCCAGCTAGTTTTTGTACTTTTAGTTAAGACAGGGTTTCATTATGTTCTTTAGGCTCATCTTAAACTCCTGATCTCGTGATCTGCCTGTCTTGGACTCCCTAAGTGCTGAGATTAAAGGTGTGCACCACCATGTCCGGCCTTATTTTTTATATTGTATTTTTATTTTGTTGTCCAGGCTGGATGGCAGTACTGCAATCATAGCTCACTATAGCCTTGATATCCTGGCCTCCAGTGATCCTCCCCTCTTGGCCTCCCAAATTGCTGGCATTCCAGATGGAGACAGCCAGCCCGGCTGGACTCTGCACTTTTTTGAGATGGAGTCTCTCTTTGTTGCCCAGCTTGCATTGCAGTGGTGGGATCTCAGCTCACTGCAACCACTGCCTTCTGGCTTCAAGCAATTCTTTTGCCTCAGCCTCCTATCTGGGATTACAGGCATTTGCTGTCACACCTGGCTAAGTTTTTTGTATTTTTAGTAGAGATGTGGTTTCAGCATGTTCCCAGGCTGGTCTCGAATTCCTGAACTCATGATCTGCTCACCTCAGTCTCCCAAGTGCTGGGATTACAGGCATGAGCCACTATGCCTGACCAATCATGATAGTTTTTAGATTCAGACTTTTCCTTGAAAGCCATTCGACTTTGTCCTCTGAAACACCACTTGTATCTTAGCTCATCTAGAGACTTAATATCACCTGGTATGTTGAACATAATATCTGACATGTCTGTAGAGAAAACCCTGTGTTGGCTTTTTTTTTTTTTTTTTTGAGATGGAGTCTTGCTCTGTTGCCAGGCTAAAGTGCAGTGGTGTGATCTTGGCTCACTGCGACATCTGCCTCCTGGATTCAAGTGATCCTCCTGCCTCAGCCTCTTGAGTAGCTGGGAGTACAGGTCCACACCACAACACCCGGCTAATTTTTGTATTTTTATTAGAGAAGTGGTTTTGCCATGTTGGCCAGGATGGTCTCGATTTCTTGACCGCATTATCTGCCCACGTTGGTCTCCCAAAATGCTGGGATTACCGGTGAGAGCCACTGTCCGGCATTGCTTTTTTTTTTTTAGATGGAATGTCAGTCTGTTGCCATGGATTGAGTGTTGTGGTGTGATCTTGGTTCACTGCAGCCTCCATCTCCTGGGTTCAAGTGATTCTCCTGCCTCAGCCTCCTGTGTAGCTGGGATTACAGGTGCCTGCCACCATGCCCGTCTAATTTTTATATTTTTAGTAGAGACAGGTTTCCACCACATTGACCAGGCTGGTCTCAAACTCTTGACCTCAAATTTTCTGCCCACCTTGGCCTCCCGAAGCGTTGGTATTACAGGTGTGAACCACCACGCCCGGCCCTGTGTTTCCTTTTTATTTATATAGTTTTTATATTGTCCATAAAATCGAGACTTCCATAGTGACTTATGGGATCTTAAAATCTTTCAAGGAAAAGTACAATAAAATGCAACTACAGGGAAAAAATATTCAAAAATACCTTAACGTGTTTTTGTCAGAACAGTCTTTGATCAAAGAAATACTTATTTTCTCATTTCTCATTTCCTGCGAAGGTGATAACTCAGTCCTCCTTAATGTTTTGTTGAAATGTGTGTTTCATTTTAGGGACGCTTGACTTTCAGGGATGTGGCTATAGAATTCTCATTGGCGGAGTGGAAATACCTGAACCCTGCGCAAAGGGCTTTGTACAGGGAAGTGATGTTGGAGAACTACAGGAACCTGGAGGCTGTGGGTGAGGAAAATGTCCCTGCAGACATGAGGAGTCTGCTCTTGTCTATCTTGGCTCTTCCTGGTTTTGTATTCTCTTTTGTAATTTTGCCCCATACGTGGTTTTTTTGTTTGATTGTTTGTTGTTTTGAGATGGAGTTTCACTCTTGTTGCCCAGGCTGGAGTGCAATTGTGTATCGGCTCACCATAACCTCCGCCTTCCGGGTTCAAGCGATTCTCTTGCCTCAGCCTCCCAAGTAGCTGGGATTACAGGCATGCGCCACCACACCCAGCTAACTTTGTATTTTTAGTAGAGATGGGGTTTCTCCGTGTTGGTCAGGCTCGTCTCTAACTCCAGACCTCAGGTGATCCACCCACCTCGGCCTCCCAAAGTGCTGGGATTACAGGTGTGAGCCACCATGCCCAGCTCATTCTGGTTTTTGAGGAGCATCACAGAAGCGTCTCTCACTGGCACTGTGACAATGTTCATCCCTTAAACTAATGATCATCTTCTCTAAGCAGCAGTCAGTGGTGTTGAAATTCCTCCCAGCGAGGACATCATTTGGGCTCACAGCCTCATATGTATGAGGCTCTTGACTGAACTCTTGTTCATTTCACATTTTTCACACCAATATGTGTCATTGTTCATTTTTAAGAAGAAAACCTATGTTCAGTTTGTTGTAGAATCAACCCTGTAACAGATATGGTTTCCTTCAATCTTATTGAGGGAGCTTGTGAGGTTGAATGAGGTTTCCATAGTTTAGTTCTACTGTCATTTCCTTCAGACACAGTGGCTTTCAACTTGTTAGTTTCTATGTTTGTTTTTTTTTTGAGTCAGAATCTCACATTTTCCCTGGCTTGAGTGCAGTGGCATGATCTTGGTTCACTGCACCCTCCACCTATTGGGTTCAGGTGACTCTCCTGCCTCAGCCTCTTGAGTGGCTGGGATTACAGGCATGTGTCACCACACCCTAGTAATTTTTGGTAGTTCTATTACAGATGGCAGTTTCACCATGTTGGCCAGGCTTGTTTTGATAGCCTGGCCTGACGTGATTCACTTGCCTTGGATTCCAAAGTGCTGGGATTACAGGCATGAGCCACCACCCCTGGCCCCATCCGAGTTTGTTTCTAAGGCTGAATAATACTCCATTTTATGTGTATACCACATTTTCCTCATGTATTTATCTGTCAATGGATATCTGGGTTGGTTTTTTCTCTTTACTATTATGAACAATACTGCCAGGCTGGGTGCTCTTTACTGTCTCTTTTTATAAATCACTAGTCCTGGCTGGGCGAGCTGGCTCACGCGTGTAATCCCAGCACTTTGGGAGGCTGAGACAGCCTGGGTGACAAAGTGAGACTCTACCTCAAACGGAAAAAAAAAAGGAAAAAAAAGAAAAAAAAAGTTAATACAATACTTTTCTCAATAAATGTCATAAAATTACATATATCCACACAGAACAGACACTTAGTGACTTTTGAAACATTTTTTGTAGTTTTATTTTTTTGAGACGGAGTCTTGCACTCCAGCTTGGAGTGCCGTGGTGCGATCTCAGCTCACTGCAACCTCTGCCTCCTGGGTTGAAGTGATTCTCCTGCCTCAGCCTCGAGTACCTGGGATTAAAGGCACACACCACTATGACTGGATAGTTTGTGTGTTTTTAGTAGAGATGGGGTTTCACCATGTTGGCCAGGCTGGTCTCAAACTCCTGACCTTAAGTAATCCACCACTTTTGGCCTCCCAAATTTCTGGGATTGCCGGTGTGAGCCACTGCACCTGGTGGCATTTTGTGACATTAACGAGTGGAGTGTGTCAGTTATATTGCATACCACATACTGAAAAGCCATATGCAAAATTATAAAAATTAATTAATAAAATATTGTAACCCATGATAAAACCAGCAAGCAAATAAGTACATTTATACAGCCTGCAGAATTCTCTTATTCTTATTCTTATAAATAAGTACATTTATACAGCCTGCACAAATCCCTCTTAAGAAAAAAGCCACAACATCTACTTAACCACCAGTACACAATATAAGAACTGAAATACATGTTAAGATCACTACCTTCTGATGTATGAGGTCAAGAAAATACACAGCATTATAAGGAATAAGAATTGACTAACGGCTGGGCACAGCGACTCACACCTGTAATCCCAGCACCTTGGGAGGCCAAGGCAGGTGGAGCATGAGGTCAGGAGTTCGAGAACAGGCTGGCCAACATGGGGAAACCGCACCTCTGCTAAGAATACCAAAACATCAGCTGGGCGTGGTGGTGGGTGCCTGTTATCTCAGCTACTTTGGAGGCTGAGGCAAAAGAATCTTTTGAACCCAGGAGGTGGAGGTTGCAGTGAGCCGAGATTGCGCCATTGCACTCCATCCTGGGTGACAGGGCAAGATTCCGTCTCAAAAAAAAAAAAAAAAAGAATTGACTAATAGTGTAGAAAAGTGCAGTTATGATGTCACAACTACAGTTATGTTCATATTGGCTAAAAGCCATTATCAGACGTCCTTTTTTTTTATTTTTGAGATGGAGTTCCACTCTTGTTGCCCAGGCTGCAGTGCAATGGTGCAATACTAGCTCACTGCAACCTAAGCCTCCTGGGTTGAAGAGATTCTCCTGCCTCAGCCTCCTCAGTAGCTGGGATTACAGGCATTCACCACCACACCCGGTAATTATGTATTTTTAGTAGAGATGAGGTTTCTCCATGTTGGTTATGTTGGTCTCGAACTCCCAGCCTCAGGTGATCCACCCACCTCGGCCTCCCAAAGTGCTAAGATTACAGGCGAGAGCCACCGCGCCCAGTCCATTATCAGACTTCTTATTCTCCAATAGGATGTTCCTGCAGATGGGGCCTTTTAGAGAATTTGGTCATGGGTGTTGACTAATTGTGAATAGGACTAAGGCTTTTAATTTGTTTCTTTCTTTTTCTCTCTTTTACTTTCTCTCTCTCTCTCTCTCTCTCTCTCTTTTGTGATGGAGTCTTGCTCTGTCACCCAGGCAGGAGTGCAGTGGTGCAATCTCGGCTCACTGCAACTTTGCCTCCCGGGTTCAAGTGATTCTCCTGCCTCAGCCTCCCAAGTAGCTGGGACTATAGGCATGCACCACCATGCACAGGAAATTTTTATATTATTAGTAGCAACGGGGTTTTACCATGTTGGCCAGGATGGTCTCGATCTTTTGACTTCGTGATCTGCACTGCACAGCCTCCTAAAATGCTGGGATTACAGGCATGAGCCACTGCGCCCCGCCTCTTTATTTATTTTTGATTCAGAGTTTCAGTGTTGTTGCCCAAGCTGGAGAGCAATGGTATGATCTTGGCTCACCATAACCTCTGCCTCCCAGATTCAAGCGAGTCTCCTGCCTCAGCCACCTGAGTAGCTGGGATTACAGGCATGTGCCACCATTCCCGGCTAATTTTGTAGTTTTAGTAGAGACGTGGTTTCTCCGTGTTGGTCAGGCTGGTCTCAAACTCCCGACTTCGTGTGATTTGGCCGTGGTGCCATCTCGGCTCACTGCAACCTCTGCCTCCCAGGTTCAAGTGATTCTTGTGCCTCAGCCTCCTGAGTAACTGTGACTATAGGCACGGGCCAGCACACCTGGCTAATTTTTGTAATCTTTTCTTATCTTCTCAGTGCTGTAATTGTTTCACAATACAGAATTTCCATTGCTTTTGGTTATCCTTACAGGAGCTTGTTGTGGATTATTTACCAATATAGTATATTGCGTGATTTTTTTTTTTTTTTTTTTAGCATTTATTTGTACACAGTAAATATGGCTTAAATATGAAGAATATATATTTTTCTCTTCATTGATGTGACAGTGGTATGTTTTTTGGAAACTGTGATACACTTTAGGGTCACAGTGGAAAAATACTCCTTACTTTAGGCTTACACATGTTTGTGCCCTGTCAGTGTTTTGTCATGATATAGGAAATAAGCTTTCATAGACTTGATTTGAAGGACATGTAATTGTCCATTATTTATTAAAGAATCTTACTCCTTTTGTGTTCCTAAACTTTGAAGATCATGTTTGGGAAGTTCAAACTAAGTGTTTTTTATTGTGTCATATTTACACACTTCAGTATGATTTACCATCTGTACTTAATTGGAAATGTATTGGTATTTATATTTTGCAGATATCTCTTCCAAATGCATGATGAAGGAGGTCTTGTCAACAGGGCAAGGCAATACAGAAGTGTTCCACACAGGGACATTGCAAAGACATGAAAGTCATCACATTGGAGATTTTTGCTTCCAGGAAATTGAAAAAGATATTCATGACTTTGAGTTTCAGTCACAAAAAGATGAAAGAAATGGCCATGAAGCAGCTATGACAAAAATCAAAGAGTCGACTGGTAGTACAGACCGAGATGATCAAAGGCATGCTGCAAACAAGCCTATTAAAGATCAGCTTGGGTTAAGCTTTCGTTTGCATCTGCCTGAACTCCACATCTTTCAGCATGAAGAGAAAATTGCTAATCAAGTGGAGAAGTCTGTCAACGATGCTTCCTCAATTTCAACATCCCAAAGAATTTCTTGTAGGCCTGAAACACATATTCCTAATAACTATGGGAATAATTTTTTCCATTCATCATTACTCACACAAAAACAGGAAATACACATGAGAGAAAAATCTTTCCAATGTAATGAGACTGGCAAAGCCTTTAATTGTAGCTCATTTGTAATGAAACATCAGATAATCCATTTAGGAGAAAAACAATATAAATTTGATACATGTGGCAAAGTCTTTAATGAGAAGCAATACCTTGCACGCCATCGTAGATGTCACACTGGTGAGAAACCTTACAAGTGTAATGAATGTGGAAAGTCCTTCAGTTACAAGTCATCCCTGACATGCCATCGTAGGTGTCACACTGGTGAGAAACCTTACAAGTGTAATGAATGTGGAAAGTCCTTCACTTACAAGTCATCTCTTACATGCCATCGTAGATGTCACACTGGTGAGAAACCTTACAAGTGTAATGAATGTGGAAAGTCCTTCAGTTACAAGTCATCCCTTAGATGCCATCGTAGACTTCATACTGGAGTAAAACCTTACAAGTGTAATGAGTGTGGCAAGATGTTTGGTCAAAATTCAACCCTTGTAATTCATAAGGCAATTCATACTGGAGAGAAACCTTACAAGTGTAATGAATGTGGCAAGGCTTTTAATCAACAATCACACCTTTCACGTCATCATAGACTTCATAGTGGAGAGAAACCTTACAAGTGTAATGAGTGTGGTAAGGCTTTTATTCATCAATCAAGCCTTGCACGTCATCATAGAATTCATACTGGAGAGAAATCTTACAAATGTGAAGAATGTGACAAAGTTTTCATTCAGAAATCAAACCTTGAGAGACATAAGATAATTCATACTGGAGAGAAACCTTACAAGTGTAATGAGTGTCACAAGACCTTCAGTCACAGGTCATCTCTTCCATGCCATCGTAGACTTCATAGTGGTGAGAAACCTTACCAGTGTAATGAATGTGGGAAGACTTTTAATGTACAGTCACACCTTTCACGTCATCATAGACTTCATACTGGAGAGAAATCTTACAAATGTAAGGTTTGTGACAAGGCTTTCATGTGCCATTCTTATCTGGCAAACCATACTAGAATTCATAGCAGAGAGAAACATTACAAGTGTAATGACTGTGGTAAGGCTCACAGTCACTTGATTGGTTCATCAGTCAAGCCTTGTACGTCATCATAGACTTCATACTGGAGAGAAATCTTACAAATGTGAAGAATGTGACAAAGTTTTCAGTCAGAAATTAACCCTTGAAAGACATAAGAGAATTCATACTGGAGAGAAACCATACAAATGTAAGGTTTGTGACATAGCTTTCACATGGAATTCACAGTTGGCATGACATAGAAGAATTCACACTGGACAGAAAATGTACAGGTGTAATGAGTGTCACAAGACTTTCACTCACAGGTCATGCCTTCTATGCCATCGTAGACTTCATAGTGGTGAGAAACCTTACAAGTGTAATGAGTGTGGGAAGACTTAATCGACAATCACACCTTTCACGCCATCACAGAATTCATACTGGAGAGAAACCTTACAAATGTGAAGCATGTGACAAAGTTTCCAGTCAGAAATCAGCCCTTGAGTCACATAAGAGAAATCATACTGGAGAGAAACCATACAAATGTCAGGTTTGTGACACAGCTTTCACGTGGAATTCACAGCTGGCAAGACATACAAGAATTCACACTGGAGAGAAAACTTAACAAGTGTAATGAGTGTGGCAAGACCTTCAGTCACAAGTCATCCCTTGTATGGCATTGTAGACTTCATGGTGGAGAGAAATCTTACAAATGTAAGGTTTGTGACAAGGCTTTCATGTGTCATTCCTATGTGGCAAAACATACTAGAATTCATAGTGGAATGAAACCTTTCAAGTGTAATGAGTGCAGCAAGACCTTCAGTCACAGGTCTTCCCTTGTATGCCATCATAGACTTCATAGTGGTGAGAAACCTTACAAGTGAGAAACCTTACAAGTGTAATGAGTGTGGCAATACCTTCCATCACTGCTCATCCCTTTTATACCATCGTAGACTTCATACTGGAGAGAAATCTTACAAATGTACGGTTTGTGACAAGGCTTTCATGCATAATTCACACCTAGTAAGACATACCAGAATTCACACTGCAGAGAAACCTTACAAGTGTAATGAATGTGGGAAGACTTTTAATGAACAATCACAAGTGTAATGAGTGTGGCAAAGACTGTAGTGACCGGTCAACACTACCATCAGGCCATTCATGGTGTAGGGAAACTTGACTAACATAATGATTATCACAAAGTCTTCAGTAACACTACAATGATTGCAAATCATTGGAGAATCCATAATGGAGAGAGACCTTCCGAGTGTAATAAATGTGGCAAGTTTTTCAGACATCGTTCATACATTGCAGGTCATCGGCGAACTCACACTGGAGAGAAACCTTACAAATGTCATGACTGTGGCAAGGTCTTCAGTCAAGCTTCATCCTATGCAAAACATAGGAGAATTCATGCAGGAGAGAAACTCACAAGTGTGATGATTGTGGCAAAGCCTTTACTTCACATTCACACCTCATTAGACATCAGAGAATCCCTACTGGACAGAAATCTTACAAATGTCATAAGTGTGGTAAGGTCTTCAGCCCGAGATCACTCCTTTCAGAACATCAGAAAATTCATTTTTGAGATAACTGTTCCCAATGCAGTGAGTATAGCAAACCATCAAGCATTAATTGACATTAGAGTCAATCCAGAATTGACTTGAGTTTGTTCTGACTTAACATTGAGTTCAACCCTTAATTGACATTCAAGTGTTTTAGAGGATTGGGCCAGGTGTAGTGGATCACACCTGTAATCCCGGCACATTGGGAGGCCAAGGCAAGTCAGTCACTTGAGGTCAAGAGTTTGAAACCAGCATGGCCAAGAGATGTGAGCCAGTTTTCCCAGCCTGTTTATTATTTTTTGAGACGGAGTGTTGCTCTTGCTGCCCAGGCTAGAGTGCAATGGTGCGATCTTGGCTCACAGCAACCTCCGCCTCCTGGGTTCAAGCGATTCTCCTAACTCAGCCTCCCTAGTTGCTGGGATTACAGGCATATGCCACCATGCCTGGCTAATTTTTTGTATTTTTAGTAGGGAAAGGGTTTCTCCATATTAGGCTGGTCTTGAACTCCCGGTCTCAGGTGATCCACCCACCTCGGCCTCCCAAAGTAATGAGATTACAGGCATATGCCACCGTGCCCAGCATTGTTTCTTTTTCTTTTCTTTTTTTTTTTTTTTTTTTTTTGAGATAGTACTTTTTTGAGATAGTACTTTTTAAAAGGTATATACCATAGTGGTTTTTAAAAGGGATATCAGACTGGGTGTGGCAGCTCACGCCTGTAATCCCAGCACTTTGGGAGGCCAAGGCAGGCAGATAACGAAGTCAGGAGATCGAGACCATCCTGGCTAACACCGTGAAACCCCATCTCTATTAAAAATACAAAAACTTAGCTGGGCGTGGTGGTGGGCGCCTGTAGTCTCAGCTACTTGGGGGGCTGAGGCAGGAGAATGGTGTGAACCCAGGAGGTGGTGCTTGCGTGGAGCCGAGATCGTGCCACTGCACTCCAGGCTGGGTGACAGAGTGAGAGTCTGTCTCAAAAAAAAAAAAAAAAAAGATGTCAAACCCGGGGTATCTCATCCCACAGCACTTGGGAAGACTGAAGTGAGTGGATCATCTAAGATCAGAAGTTCAAGAGCACCCTGGCTAAAATGGTGAAACCCTGTCTCTACTAAAAATAAAAAAGTTAGCTGGGGGTGGGGGTGTGCACCTTTAGTTCTAGCTACTTGGGATGCTGAGGCATTAGAATCGCTTAAACCTGGGAGGTAGAGGTTGCAGTGAATCAAAATCGTGCTACTCTACTGCAGCAAGGGTGGCAGAGTGAATCTTCATCTGAAACAAATGAAAAAAACAGACATCAAAAATGCTTTTGTTCTCATTGTATAATAGACTTCCCTTTTTTTTCCTTCTGGTTCCTCTTCAGTTCTCTACTTATTTTTTCTTTTTTGCAGTTTGAGTTTGAGATATAGCTTAGTTTTTAAAGTTTTATTTCTTAATACATAATGACTTCTGAAAGATGCCTTTGCAGCATCCTATAATCAGCTCACATCATTCGTTTCTGTACTTGTATATTTTCCAGTTATTTTCCGGTTGACCCCAGAATTCGTGAGATTTTTTTCCTACAACAATTTCAAAAGAGTTGCTGTTTGAAATTAGTTGTATCCAGTTCAGATCGAGGTCTGCATGCTTTCTAGTCTTTGTTATTTATTGGAAGGCTCTGGTACCTACTACTTAAGTTTGATTGTTTCAGCGTGTACTTGGTAAAGATGTCAGTGACCTTTTAACTAAACATCAAAATGTAGTTTAACCAGTTAGTCTGATTTCAGTTTTCTTTCGTTATGTCATTTGTTTAAATCTTGAGCTAGGAGCTATTTATTGCGTGTTTTCCTCAAGGCCCTGTGGTCCATTCTGGAAAAATGTTGAAACATGGGCTGGAGTAGCATAGAGCATTGCTCCAAAAGCACCCATGTATTCTTTTCTTTTTTTTTTTGAAATGGAGTGTCGTGGTGCGATCTCAGCTCGCTGCAACTTTTACCTCCTTGGATCAAGTGATGCTCCTGCCTCAGTCTCCTGAGTAGCTGGAATTACAGGCACCCACCAGCACACCCAGCTAGTTTTTGTATTTTCAGTAGATACAGGGTTTCACCATGTTTGTCAGGCTGGTCTCAAACTCCTGACCTCGAGATCCACCCAACTCAGCCTCCCACTGTGATGGGATTACAGGCATGAGCTACCACGTCCAGACTCTATTTTATTTTTTTAGATGGAGTTTTGCTTTTGTTGCTCAGGCTGGACTGCAATGGTGCGATCTGGTGTCACTGCAACGTCTGCCTCCCAGGTTCAAGGGATTCTCCTGCCTCAGCATACCGAGTAGTTGAGATTACAAGTGCCCTCCACCACTCCCAGCTAATTTTTCGCATTGTTAGTAGAGACAGGGTTTTATCATGTGGGCCAGGCTGGTCTCAAACTCCTGACTTCAGATGATCTGCCCACCTCGACCTCCCAAAGTGCTAGGATTACAGGCGTGAGCCATCGTGCCTGACGACTCATGTATTCTTGATTGAAATAATTTGCTTATGTCTCAGTTCTACAGTTGACCTTCTTTCACTGTTTTCAAGGTCAATAGCTGTGTGTTTACACTTCTGCATTTTATAAATGTTCCTGTGATTTTCTTGTAAGGGAGAATTAACTGTCAGGAATCAATGTCATCAGAACTTTGCAAAAGAAGTTTCTTTAGCTCAGGTTCATGTAAGATGCTTCTCTAATTTTCTAGGATGTGGGTGGTAAGACCAACCTTTCCCATTAGCCCTTCCAGGCCCCCATGTAAGACTTTAGACACCTTCTCACTCATCTCAGACCTTCTCAGGGTACCTTGGTGAAAATGTCTTCCGATCTGAGCCCCAATGAGCCTCCCTGCAACTTGGCGACTAGGGGCTTGACCAGAAAAGCTTAACCCGAGTGTCCCTGACCCCTGAAATGTTTGGCAAAATCTTTTTTTTTTTTTTTGAGGAGTGCCCAGTTGTAATTAGAATTTTCAGTGGGATGCAGTACCCTAAAAATGAAAAAGAAAAGCAGAAGAATGGAAGAAACAGGTGTAGACTCAGACACAGAGACCATCTTTGGGGCCTTTCTCTGTATGAGGATATCACAGTGAAATCTAAAGCAGGTCATGTCAGTCCCTGGCAGGGAACCATCCACCGGCTTCCTGTGTTCCCCAGGACAAAAGTCCAACCCCTCACTGTGGCTCCGCAGCCCTGTGTCCACGGCCCCTTCCACTGTCCTGCCTCCTCCTGGGAGCTTGCCTTCATCCCATGAATCCCTCTGCCCCAGTCATATTTGCTTTTCTCTTTTCCCAAACATGAAAACCCTTCCTGTCTCAGGTCATCATCCCTGCTCTTACTCTATGTACACTGTCTCTTTCTCCTCCTTCAGGTCTAGGCTCAGAGCTCTCTCCCATGCCCTCCCACCGCCGGTCTCAAGCTCCTGAGCTCAAGTGATCTACCCACCTCGACCTCCTAGAGTGCTGGGATGACAGGCATGAGCCACCACACCCAGCCTCTGCATGGGGTTTCATCAAGTCTGGGTCTGTGCCCTGAAGGGGAGCTCATTCCAGCCCAGTTCCCAACTGCTGCAGCATGTGTGTGTGGGCGGGGGGGGGGGGGGGACTTCTCCAGAAGGGGACCGGGAATTTCTGTGTAGGAGTTTATCATCCATGGTGAGGAGGGCAGCAGAGGGGACTGTATTTGCTCAGGGTGAGGTCTCCTTTGTGTCAGGCCTCTGAGCCCAAGCTAAGCCATCCTATCCCCTGTCACCTGCACGTATACATCCAGATGGCCTGAAGCAACTGAAGATCCACAAAAGAAGTAAAAATACCCTTAAGTGCTGACATTCCACCATTGTGATTTATTTCTGCCCCACCTTGACTGATCAATGTATTTTGTAATTTCCCCCACCCTTAAGAAGGTTCTTTGTAATTCTCCCCACCCTTGATAATGGACTTTGTGAGATCCACCCCCTGCCCGCAAAGCATTGCTCCTAACTCCACCACCTATCCCAGAACCTATAAGGACTAATGATAATCCCACCACCCTTTGCTGACTTTGTTTTTGGACTCAGCCCGCCTGCACCCAGGTGAAATAAACAACCTTGTTGCTCACACAAAGCCTGTTTTGTGGTCTCTTCACATGGATGCGTGTGGCACTGTATGTGTGGTTGTGCTCCAGGGAGGGGGTGTGTTGATTCTAAGCAATAAACAACATATTTTTAACATTCAGGATTGACTTCTAAAGACTCTTGGTATGTGAGGAAGAAACCCGGAAGAGGAAGAGGAAAGCAAAGAGTCAGGGATGGCTCCTCCTCAGGTGAGATGATATTCTTGGTGAATTGTTCTGTCTCCTTCCTCTCAGAAACTCTGGGCCTTGGAGTTGGGAATCTTCTCTGGGTCTCAAGTGTCCTGCCTGACAGGTTAGCTCACACTCACCCATGCCTTCCTTCAGTCCCTCTCATCTCACTCAGATTCCATCTCTTGTGACCCAGTGACATGAATTTGGGAAGAGGCTGCACTAGGCATGGTCCTGCGAAGGGGTCACACCCAGACATGGATGGAGACAGGGTGAGGGTCCCATGGTATCAGTGCTGTTGGGCAGCAGGGTTTGTTCAGGGGCCACATCTGGATGCACTGTCAGCTCTCTGTGGACCAGGATTACAGCAGCTGCCAATGGAAGTCGTGTATTTGTGTGCACAAAGTACGTGTAAGTTCTAGAAAAGGAAACCAAGAAGAGAAAATCTTTTCTCCCTGATTTTATACTACATTTTTAGGTAATGGAGTGAGTTCGTGTTTCTGACTCCAAAAATCGTACTAATTGGAATGGAAAGTTCATACACAGACATGAGTGATACAAGGTGTGTTATTCCATCATTAAGAATAGGAAATCAACCTAAATAATAGCAGGAGATTCATTAAACCATTCTTAGCACATTAAGCTCATGGAGACTGTGGTGTTACTGTGGAGAGGCTTGTGAAACAGGTGTTTTTGGTAAAAATGGTTACAATTTATTTTTTGAGATGGAGTCTGGCTCTGTCACCCAGGCTGGAGTGCAGTGGCATGATCTCAGTTTACTGCAACCTTTGCCTCCCAGGTTCAAGTGATTCTCCTGCCTCAGCCTCCCGAGTAGCTGGGGTTATACGCATGTGCCACCACGGCCAGCTAATTTTTTTGTATTTTTAGTAGAGATGGGGTTTCACCATGTTGGCCAGGGTGGCCTCAAACTCCTGACCTCAGGTTATCCACCCACCTCAGGCTCCCAGAGAGCTGGGATTACAGACATGAGCCACCGTACTCAGTCCCATCAATTATTATTAAATATATATTTTGATATTTAAACATCACATGATGGATATATTTGTTTTCTGGTAAAACTCCAAGGAAAGCTGCAGCTTAGACCCTTTGACATAAAGCATTTCCTTTCCCTGTCACGTCCTCTACCTTCTTTCCAACCTCACTGGGGAGCCGCTACTGTCAGTTCTGTGTCAAGTGTCAGAATAAGTCTCGTACACCTGTATTTCTGCATCATTATGAGACTTTAAAAATAATTCTGTAGTAAATTAAAGAAATAAAATGTTTTATAATTATGTTTTTACTTTAGGATTGTGGCTACATGTGAAGGTTTGTTACATAGGTAAACTCATGCCATTGGGGTTTCTTGTAAAGATTATGTTATCACTGCGGTATCAAGCCCAGTACTCAGTAGTTTTTTTTCTTTGTTTTTTATTTTTTTGACACTGAGTTTTGCTCTTTTTTTTTTCTGGCTGGAGTACGATGGCATGAACTCAGCTCACTGCAACCTCCGCCTCCCGGATTCAAGCAACTCCCCTGCCTCAGCTTCCTGAATACTGGGATTACAAGCACATGCCACCATACCTGGCTAATTTTTGTATTTTTAGTAGAGACAGGGTTTCACCATGTTGGCTAAGCTGATCTTGAATTCCTGACCTCAGGTGATCCAACCTCCTTGGCCGGGCAAAGTGCAGGAATTACAGGTGTGAGCCACTGTGCCCAGCCCCCAATAGCTATTTTTTCTACTCTTCTCCTTCCTCTTACTCTCCACCCTCAAGTAGACTCCAGTGTCTGTTGTTTTCTTCTTTGTGTTTCAGTAAATATTTTAGTTTGATATTTAATTTTTCTAGTTGTGAATTTATATGTTGTCATATTAGTAAACAAGGCTAGCTTGCTCTTTGACATCTGCGTTGGAAATTGGCTGAATGACAACATGTGGGTCCTTTGCCATTTTTCTCCTGACCTCATGATCCGACCGCCTTGGCCTCCCAAAGTGCTGGGATTACAGGCATGAGCCACAGTGCCCGGCCTTCAGTTTTCATCTATTTGATTTTATTTTGAGACAATGTCTCGCTCTTTTGCTTAGGGTGGAGGGCAGTGGCGTGATCTTACCTCACTGCAACCTGCTTCAGGCTCAAGCCATCCCCCAACCTCAGCCTGCCGAGTAGATGGGACCACAGGTGCTTACCACCATGGCTGGTTATTTTTTTTCATTTTTATTTTTTTTGAGATGGAGTCTCATTCTTTAGCCAACCTGGAGTGCTGTGGTGTGATCTGGTCTCACTGCAACCTCTGCCTCCCGGGTTAAAGTGATTCTCTTACCTCAGGCTCCTGAGTGTGTGGGACTACAGGTGAGTGCTGTCAGGCCTCTGAGCCTAAGCTAAGCCATCATATCCCCTGTGACCTGCATGTACACATCCAGATGGCCAGTTCCTGTAACTGACGACATTCCACCACAAAAGAAGTGAAAATGGCCTGTTCCTGCCTTAACTGATGACATTATCTTGTGAAATCCCTTCTCCTGGCTCATCCTGGCTCAAAAGCTCCCCCACTGAGCACCTTGTGACCCCCATACCTGCCCGCCAGAGAACAACCCCCTTTGACTGTAATTTTCCTTTACCTACCCAAATCCTATAAAATGGCCCCATCCCTATCTCCCTTTGCTGACTATCTTTTAAAACTCAGCCTGCCTGCACCCAGTTGAAATAAACAGCCTTGTTGCTCACAGAAAGCCTGTTTGGTGGTCTCTTTACATGGACGCGCATGAAAAGTGCCACCACTCCCGGATAATTTTTTGGTATTTTCGGTAGAGACGGCATTTCACCTTGTTAGCTAGGATGGTCTGGATTTCCTAAGTTCGTGATCTGCCCAACTCGGCCTTTCAAAGTGCTGGGAGTACAGGCCTGAGCCACCTGGCCTGGCCTTTTTTTTTTTTTTTTTTTTTTTTTTTTTTTTGAGACAAAGTCTCTGTTGCCCAGGCTGGAGTTCAGTGGCATGATCTCAGATCACTGCAACCTCTGCCTCCCAGGTTCAAGCGATTCTCCTGTTTCAGCCTCCTGAGTAGCTGGGATTATAGTCAAGTGTCACCACCCCCAACTAATTTTTTTGGTATTTTTAGTAGAGATGGGGATTCACCATTTTGGCCAGGCTGTTATTGAACTCCTGACCTCAGGTAATCTGCCTGCTTCAGTCTCACAGAATGCTGAGATTACAGGCACGAGCCACCGTGCCCAGCCCCACCAATTATTATTAAATATATATTGTGATATTTAAACATCACATGATGTATGTATTTGTTTTGTGGTAACGCTCCAAGCAAAGCTGCAGCTTAGGCCCTTGACCATAGAGCATCTTCTTTCCCTGTCATGTCCTCCACCCTCCTTCCAACCTCACTAGGGAGCTGCTACCGTCAGTTCTGTGCCAGGTGTCAGAGCAAGTCTCATACACAGGTATTTCTGCATCATTACGAGACTGGAAAATATTCTGCAGTAAGTTAAAAAAATGTTTTTGTTTTCTTTTTTTTTTTGAGACAGACACTCATTCTATCGCCAGGGCTGAAGTTCTGTGACATGATCACTGCAGCCTGTGCCTCCCAGGTTCAAGCATTTTCCTGTCTCAGACTCCTGAATAGCTGAGATTACAGGAGCCTGCCACCACAACTGGCTAATTTTTGTATTTTTAGTAGAGATGGGATTTCAACATCTTGGCCAGGCTGGTCTTGAACTCCTGTCCTCATGATTCACCCGCCTCGACCTCCCAAAGTGATGGGATTACAGGCGTGAGCCACCCTGCTTGGCTAATTTTTTTTTATATTTATGTTTTTACTTTAGGTTCGGGGCTACATGTGAAGCTTTGTTACATTGGTAAAGTTGTATCATCGGGGTTTTTTGTACAGATTATTTCATCACTCTGGTATTAAGCCCAGTACCAAATAGTCATTATTTATTTATTTTTTTGAGACTGAGTTTTGCTCTTGTTGCTCAGGCTCAAGTATAATGGCATGATCTCAGCTCACTGTAACCTCTGCCTCCCAGGTTCAAGCAATTCTCCTGCCTCAGCCTCCTGAGTAGCTGGGATTACAGGTGCCTGCTGCCACACCTGGCTAATTTGTATTTTTTACTAGAGATGGGGTTTCACTATGTTGGCCTGGCTGGTCTTGAACTCCTGACCTCAGTTGATCCACCCACCTCCCCGCGGTCTCTCAAATTGCTGGGATTACAGGTATGAACCACCGGCCCGGCCCCCAATTGTTATTTTTTCTGCTCCTCTCCTTCCTCCCACCCTCCACCCTGAAGTAGATCCCAGCGTCTGTTGTTTTCTTCTTTGTGTTCCAGTACATATTTTACTTTGATATTTAATCCTATTGGTTGTCAAAATTTACATGTTGTCACGTTAGCAAACATGGCTGTCTTGCTCTTTGAAATCTGCATTGGAAATTGGCTGAATGACAATGTGTGGGTCCTTTCCGATGTTTCTCTGTATGAAGAGTCGTATAGTGGCTGCCTCTGTGCACGCCTGCATTACTACAGATATCTGTAGATTCCTCCAGATCAGGCAGTTGAAAGGGTGATTACTGTTTGTAGGATGGGGCATTTCCATTTTCTTAGATCTGACAAGATTTCCCCCGCCCTGAACTGCCAAAGTATCCTTTTCCAGCAAGATGAGATTCCTCTTCAGTGAAACAAAACTTGCTACTTTTCATATTTTTAAAAACTTTATATATGTGTATACACATCCCCACACACGTGCACACACATATACATACAAATACATATATACATACACATATGTATATATTTTGAAAATCTGGGACAAATGACAACCCTTTGTATTAACATCTAGTTTTTTGTGAGTCTGTGTAGGTTTTATTATTTTGTGGACATATATATATAAAATGGATTTTTGTACTTTGAGTAATTTTGTTTTCGTGTATTTTATATTATTTTGAGATGGGGTCTTGCTTTGTTGCCCAGGCTGGTGTGCAGTGGTGCAATCATAGCTCACTGCAACCTCCACCCTCAGGATCAAGCCATCCTCCCACCTCAGCCTCCCAAATAGCTGGGAGCACAGGTGCCTGGCATCATGCCCGGCTAATTTTTATTTTTTTTGCGATGGAATTTTAGTTTCCCAGGTTGGAGAGCAGTGGCGCGATCAGGGATTACTGCAACCTCTGCCTCCAGGGATCAAGTGATTCTCCTGCCTCAGCCTCCTGCGTAGCTGGGATTACAGCCATGTGCCACTGTGCCTGGCCGATCTTTTACTGTGGTCGTTGTCATCCTTGAAGAGCTCACTCATGCTCTGGCTGATCTAGATACTGAATATCACTTGGCCATTTTTTTTTTTTTTTTTGAGACAGAGTCTCGCTATGTTGCCCGGGCTGTAGTGCAGTGGTGCGAACTTCACTCACTGCAAGCTCCACCTCTCAGCAGAGCCAAAACGTGGGGCTGTGCTGGTCTCGCCCCGTCTGAGTGGACCTCAGCCCTGGCTTCACATTAGAGTGCAGAGCATTTTGCAAATAGAGCCTTTGTGCTGCTTTAGCGGGGATTCTTATTTTGATGGGATGGAACCCACCCACAGTAATACCTGCAGTGGTGCAGGTGCTTGTCGTCTGTGCGCAGCATTGAGCATGGAAGCTCTGTGTCCTCCATTTCTGAGGGCTGAGCTCAGCCTGTGATCCACAGAGAGGTGAGGGGCTGTCCTCCAGATCGGCATTGATGAGGGATGAGTGTGTGTCCCGAAGGGGAGATCAGTCCAGCCCAGCTCCCCACTGCTGCCTTGTGTGTGGGGGCTTCTCCAGGAGGGGAGTGAGATCTGAAGACTGGGGTCAAACATACACTTGTAGGTCTTCCTGTGGGACTTCCTTATCTCTGCATGATCTCTGGTGCAGTGGGCATTGGAGGACTTCTTTCTACAGGGTGACGTCTCCCCTGTTCATGTGTTTTTGCCCCAGGATGGGAGTGAGTCATTTCTAACAGGAAGTTTCATTTTTTTCCACATACAGGATTGATTTCTAAAGACTCATGTTATGTGAGGAAGCAGCTCAGAAGAGGAAAGGAAAGGAGCCAGGCATGGCTCTTCCTCAGGTGAAATGATATTCCACTGTGGATTAATCTGTCTCTTTCTTTTCTGAAATGCCAGGTATTGTAGTAGCCGGTCTTTTCTGAGTCAAGCATTTTTGCCTGACACGGTCGCTTGCACTCACCCATGCCTGCCCTCAGTTCCTCTCAGCTGCTCTGAGATTCCATCTCCTGTGACCCAATGACATGAACTTGGGAAGAGGCTCCACTGGGCATGGTCCTAGGAAGGGCTCACCCAGACATGGATAAACATGGGGTGTGGGCCCGTTGATGTCAGTGCTGCTGGGTAGCCTGGATTGTTCAGGGGCCACATCTGGATGTCAGCTCTTTGTGAACCAGATCAGATAAACTACATATGAAATACATATGATAATGTGCACAGATATCTGGTAAATTCTGGAAAAGGAGACTAATAAGGAGAGGTATTTTGTATCTGATTTGGTAATGCATTTGAAGCCACACTAGTAGATCAAGATGTCTCTGTGTCCAAACTTTTTTTTTTTCTTAAGAGACAGGATGTTGGTCCAGGTGTGGTGGCTTATGTCTGTAATACCAGCACTTTGGGAATCCAAGGCAGGTAGATGACTTGAGGTCAGGAGTTTGAGACCAGCCTGGCTAACATGGTGAAACACCATCTCTACTAAAAATACAAAAATTAGCTGGGTGTGGTGGCGCATGCCTGTAATCTCAGCTACTCAAGAGGCTGAGGCAGGAGAATCACTTGAACCCGGGAGGTGGAGGTTACCGTATGCCAAAATTGTGCCACTGCACCCCAGCCAGGGAGATAGAGTGACATTCTGTCTCAAAGGAAAAAAGAGAGACAGAGAAGGTGTCACTGTGTGGCTTAGTTCTGGAGTACAATGGCACAATTCAGAGTTTACAGCAGCATCAAACTCCTGGGCTCAACTAATCCCTACTTTAGCCTCCCAAAGAGCCAGCCTGAATGATAGGTGTGGGTCACTGTATGTATGTATGTATTTATTTATTTATTTAAAGATGGAGTCTTGCTCAGTCCCCAAAGCTGGAGTGCAGTGGCACGATCTCAGCTCACTGCAACCTCTGCCTCCCCGTTTCAAGCAATTCTTCTGCCTCAGCCTCCCGAGTTGCTGGGACTACAGGCATGCACCACCACATCCAGCTAATATTTGTATTTTTAGTTGAGATGGGGTTCTATCATGTTGGTTAGGCTGTTCTCAAACTCCTGACCTTGTGATCTGCCTGTCTCAGACTGCCTAAGTGCTGGGATTAAAGGCGTGTGCCACCATGTCCGGCCTTATTTTTTATATTGTATTTTTATTTTGTTGTCATGGCTGGAGTGCAGTGGTGCAATCATAGCTCGCTATAGCCTTGATATACTGGCCTCCAGTGATCCTCCCCTCTTGGCCTCCCAAATTGCTGGCATTCCAGATGGGAGACAGTCAGCCCAGCTGGAGTCTGCACTTTTTAGAGATGGAGTCTCGCTCCATTGCCCAGGTTGGATTGCAGTGGTGGGATCTCAGCTCCCTGGCCCTCTGCCTTCCGGCTTTAAGCAATTCTTTTGCCTCTGCCTCCCAAGTATCTGAGATTGCAGGCATATGATGCCATGCCTGGCTAATTTTTTTGTATTTTTAGTAGAGATCTGGTTTCACCATATTGGTCAGGCTGGTCGAACACCTGACCTTGTGATTCATCCACCTCGGCCTCCCAAAGTGCTGGGATTACAGGCGTGAGCCACTGCACCTGGCCTGCTCTGATCTCATTTCTACAGCTGCCTCTTTTTCAGTGTTTTAAACACTTGTAGCTATGTGTTCACAACTGTGTATATTTTGAACATATTTCTTTGATTTTCTGGGAGTGAGTAATTACATGTCTGGCACTGATGTCATCAGAACCTTAGATTGTGAAAGAAGTTGCTTTTGCTCAGGTATATAAAAGACAGTCCTGGAACTTTGATTTTTTCTTGTTTCTTTGTGAGATAGAGTGTCACCCTGTCACCCAGGGTGGAATGCAGTGGCACAATCTGGGATCACTGCAACCTCTGCCTCCCATGTGCAAGTGATCTTCTTGCATCAGCCTCCCAAGTAGCTTGGACCACAGAGGTGTGCCACGACACCCGGCTAAATTTTGTATTTTTGGTAGAGATGGGGTTTCACCATGTTGCCCAGGATGGTCTCAAACTTCTGGGCTCAAATGACCTGCCTGCCTTAACTTCCCAAAGTGCTGGGATTACCGGGCTGAGCCACCACTCCCAGCTCATCTTGGAATTTTCTAGAGGAGGAAAACCAAGGCAGCCTATTGGCCCTTCCAGGACATCTCATGGGAATCAGCCACACCTCCTTTCTGCTCACCTCAGAGCTTCTCAGAATAACTTGGTGAAATGTCTCCCGTTGTGAGCCTCAGGGAGTCCACCTGTAACATAGAGGTGAGGAATAAGACTGGAAAAGCTCAGTCAGAGTGACACTGACCGCTGAAATCACTGACAAAATACAGTGTGTGGCTTTTCTTCTTGAGAGTAAAGTGCTCAGTTTGTTTGTTTGTTTGTTTGTTTGTTTTTGAGACTGAGTCTCACTCTGTCACCCAGGCTGGAGTGCAGTGGTGCAATCTCGGCTCACTGCAACCTCCACCTCCTGGGTTCAAGTGATTCTCCTGCCTCAGCCTCTCGAGTAGCTGGGATCAGAGTTGGCTTTCAATATTCTTTTTGGTTGTGGGAGGAAAATGTTCGAAGACCATGTCCCTATGGATCTGTGCCCCCAGGACCTATCTGACCTCATCTCCTACCTGTGTCCTCCTTCCTTCCACTGCTCCACCCACACGGGCCACTTTCCTCTTCCTGGGGCTGAGATTGTTCCTGTCTCAGGGCCTTTGCTTGAGCCATCCCTCCACCTAGGACTCTCTGTCCCCTCAGCCAGCCCCCCATTTGACATTGCAGCTGTGAACCCAGGACTTCTCAGACAGATCTCTGTTAATTTAGAAAGTTTATTTTGCCAAGGTTGAGGACACACCCATGGCACAGCCTCAGGAAGTCCTGCTGACATGTGCGCAAGGTGGATGGGGCACAGCTTAATTTTATACATTTTTAGGGAGACATGAGACATCAATCAATACATGTTAAGATGAACATTGGTTTGGTCTGGGAAGGCGGGACAACTTTAAACAAAGCCAGGGAGACTTGAAGCAGGGAGGGGGCTTCCAGGTCACAGATAAGTGAGGCACAAATGGTTGTGATCTTTGAGGGTTTTTTTTTTTCTTTTGAGATGAAGTCTTGCTCTGTGGCTCACGCTGGCGTGCAGTGGAAGGATCTTGGCTCACTCCAACCTCTGCCTCCTGCATTCAAGTGATTCTCCTGCCTCAGCTTCCCAAGTAGCTGGGACTACAGGTGCACACCACTACAGTCAGATAATCTTTGCATTTTTAGTAGAGATGTTGTTTCACCATGTTGGCCGGGCTGGTCTCGATCCCTTCATCCCAAGTGATCTGCCTGTCTTGGCCTCCCAAAGTGCTGGGATTACAGTCCTGAGCCACTGTGCTGGATCCTTCTTTTGAGTTTCTGATTAGCATTGCCAAAGGAGACACTCAGATACACATGTATGTCAGGGAGCAGAGCGGTGACTTTGAATAGAAGGCGAGTCTGGTTTCCTAAGCAGTTCCTAGCTTGACTTTTCCCTTTTGCTTAAGTGATTTGGGGGCCCCAAATTTATTTTCCTTTCACACAGCCCAACCCTCACACCACCTCTGGTCTATCTTGCCTGTTCTGTGTGATTGCTTTTGTGCCTTTGTCATCCACTGTCTGGATCCTAGTGAGAATAAGGCCCCAAGGGGAGGGCAGAGCCAAAACATGGGGCTGTGCTGGGCTCGCCCCCTCTGAGTGGAGCTCAACCCTGGCTTCACATTAGAGTGCAGAGCATTTTGCAAATAGAGCCTTTGTGCTGCTTTAGTGGGGATTCTTATTTTGATGGGATGGAACCCACCCACAGTAATACCTGCAGTGGTGCAGGTGCTTGTCATCTGTACGCAGCATTGAGCATCGAAGCTCTGTGTCCTCCATTTCTGAGGGCTGAGCTCAGCGTGTGATCCACAGAGAGGTGAGGGGCTGTCCTCTGGATGGGGTTTGATGAGGGATGGGTCTGTGCCCTGAAGGGGAGATCAGTCCAGCCCAGCTCCCCACTGCTGCCTAGTGTGTGGGGGCTTTTCTACGAGAGCAGTGAGAACTGAAGACTAGGGTCAAATATACACTTATAGGTCTTCCTGTGGTAGTTTCTTATCTCTGCATGATTGCTGGTGCAGTGGGCAGCAGAGGACGGTCTTTCTACAGGGTGAGGTCTCCCCTGTCTGTTTTTGCCCCAGGAAGGGAGTGAGTCATTTCTAACATGAAATCTCATCTTTTTTTTTTTTTTTTTAATGGGGAAAAGAAAGATCAGAATGTTACTGTGTCTTTGTAGAAAAGGGAGACAAACTCCATTTTGATCTGTATTAAGAAAAATTGTTCTGCTTTGAGATGCTGTTAATCTGTAACTTTAGCTCCAACCCAACCCTGTGCTCACAGAAACATGTGCTGTATTGAATCAAGGTTTAATGGATTTAGGGCTGTGCAGGATGTGCCTTGTTAACACTATGTTTGCAGGCAGTATGCTTGGTAAAAGTCATGGCCATTCTCCATTCTCGGTTAACCAAGGACACAAGGCACTGCAGAAAGCTACAGGGACCTCTGCCCTAGAAAGCCTGGGTATTGTCCAAGGTTTCTACCCACTGAGACAGCCTGAGATATGGCCTTGTGGAAAAGGAAAGACCTTATATCCCCCAGCCTGACACCCTTGAAGGGTCCGTGCTGAGGAGGAGTAGTGAAAGAGGGAGGCCTCTTTGCAGTTGAGATAAGAGGAAGGCTTCTGTCTCCTGCTCATCCTGGGAATGGAATGTCTTGGTGTAAAGCTGACCATTGGTTCTATTCTGAGATAGGAGAAAACCACCCTATGGCTGGAGGTGAGATATTCTGGCATCAATACTGCTCTGTGACTCTTTGCTACACTGAAATGTTTGTGTAAAGGGAAACATAAATCTGGCCTACGTGCACATCCATGAAGGGTGCCAGCCCCTCCACACCTGTGCGTATTTCTCATCAGGTGGGACGAGAGACTGAGAAAAGAAATAAGACACAGAGACAAAGTATAGAGAAAGAACAGTGGGCCCAGGGGACCGGCTCAGCATACGGAGGACCCACATTGGCACCAGTCTCTGAGTTCCCTCAGTGTTTATTGATCATTATTTTTACTATTTTAGTGAGGGGAGTGTAGCAGGGCAACAGGTGGGGAGAGGTCAGCAGGAAAACATGTGAACAAAGGAATCTGTATCATGAATAAGTTCAAGGAAAAGTACTGTGCCTGAATGTGCACATAGGCTAGATTTATGTTTCTCTTTACCCAAACAACACAATGTAGGAAAGAGTAACAGAGCAGTATTGCCTCCAGCATATCTCGCCTCCACCCACTGGGCGGTTTTCTCCTATCTCAGAATAGAACCAATGGGAATGGTCAGCTTTACAGGGAGACATTCCATTCCCAGGGACGAGCAGGAGATAGATGCCTTCCTCTTATCTCAACTGCAAAGAGGCCTGCCTCTTTTACTACTCCTTCTCAGCACAGACCATTTACTGGTGTCTGGCTGGGGGATGGTAAGGCCTTTCCTTTCCCATGAGGCCATATATCAGGTTGTCTCAGTGGGGACAAACCTTGCACAATACCCAGGCTTTCTTGAGTAGAGGTCCCTGCAGCTTTCTGCAGTGCATTGTGTCCCTGGTTAATTAAGATTGGAGAATGGTGATGACTTTTACCAAGCATACTGCCTGCAAACATATTGTTAACAAGGCACATCCTGGCCGAGCATGGTGATTCACGCCTGTAATCCCAGCTCTTTGGGAGGCCAAGGCAGGCAGATCACAATGTCAGGAGTTTGAGACCAGTCTGACCAACATGGTGAAACCCCGTTTCTACTAAAAATACAAAAATTAGCTGGGCGTGGTGGTGGGTGCCTGTAATTCCAGCTACTCGTGAGTCTGAGGCAGGAGAATCGCTTGAACCTGGGTGGCAGAGACTGCAGTGAGCCGAGATCATGCCACTGCACTACAGCCTCTGTAACAAAATGATACTCCCCCTCAGAAAAAACAAAACAAAAAACAAAACAAGGCACATCCTGCACAGCCCTAAATCCATTAAACTTTGATTCATTACAGCACATGTTTCTGTAGCACAGGGTTGGGGCTATAGTTAAAGGTTAACAGCATCTCAAAACAGAAACAATTTTCCTTAGTACAGATCAAAATGGAGTTTCTTATGTCTTCCTTTTCTACATAGACACAGTAACAATCTGATCTCTCTTTCTTTTCACCACAATCCAGGCACAGTATATTTTCTTAAACTTATTAATGATACAGATGCCTTTGCTTATATGTTTCACTGCTGACATTCTCCTCACCATCACCCTGTTGCCCTGCCGCACTCCCCTTGTGAAGATAGTAAAAATAGTGATCAATAAATACTGAGGGAACTCAGAGACCAGCGCCAGTGCAGGTCCTCGCATGCTAAGTGTGCTGGTCCCCTGGGCCCACTGTTTTTTCTCTATAGTTTGTCTCTCTGTCTTATTTCTTTTCTCAGTCCCTCATCTCCACCTGATGACAAATATCCGCAGGTGTGGA
This sequence comes from Pongo pygmaeus, assembly GCF_028885625.2. NCBI lineage: Eukaryota > Metazoa > Chordata > Mammalia > Primates > Hominidae > Pongo > Pongo pygmaeus. The sequence goes on from NC_072393.2 coordinate 58,693,518, forward strand.
GGGGCAGGCCCCCTTCATTTTTCACATACAGGGTTGATTTCTAAAGACTCGTGTTACATGAGGAAGCAGCTCAGAATGTTGTAAGAGAGCGAGTTAGAGAAACACCATACTTAGAGATGAATTCAGGGGTCCTTTATTAGCTGGCGACCAAGAGACAGATTCACGCTCAAAATTCTCTCAGCCCTGAAGAAGGGGCTAGATTTTCTTTTATACCTTGGTCTAAGAAGGGGAGGGGATAGCCTAGCTGAAGCAATTTTACAGAAGCAGAATAGGCAAAAAGTAAAAAATTAATGGTTACAGAGATAGTTACAGAAAAATAAACAGTTCCAGGCGCAGGGGCTTGAACTATCACTAAGAGATAAATGCAGCGGCTTTTAGGTACCTTCCACCAAGCACATTCCCAGGGGCTGCTGGTACAGCCTGCCTGAATATCTTATCAGCAGGTGCATTCCTGGATGTGCTTGGAGTCAGCTTGTGCTATTTATTCCCTTAAGGGGGATAAAGGGCGCTGCAAGTGAAGAAGCTAAAATGGAGTCTGTCTGGCTCTCTCTCTAGGAGAGTCACTTAGGTTAAAACAAGGTAGGGTAGCCCGGCACGGTGGCTCACGCCTATAATCCCAGCACTTTGGGAGTCCGAGGTGGGCGGAACACGAGGTCAGGAGATCGACACCATCCTGGCTAACACAGTGAAACCACATCTCTACTAAAAAATATGTAAAAAATTAGCCAGGCGTGGTGGCGGGCGTTTGTAGTCCCAGCTACTTGAGAGGCTGAGGCAGGAGAATGGCGTGAACCCAGGAGACAGAGCTTGCAGTGAGCGGAGATCGCACCACTGCACTCCAGCCTGGGTGACAGAGAGAGACTCCATCTCAAAAACAAACAAAGAACAAACAAACAAACAAAGTAGGGTATCACAAGAAGAGGAAAGAAAAGGAGCCAGGGCTGGCTCTTCCTCAGGTGAAGTGAGATTCCTCGGTGGATTAATCTCTCTCCTTTCTGAAATGCCAGGTATTGTAGTAGCCAGTCTTTGTCTGAGTCTGAAGCGTCCTGCCTGACAGGCTCACTCGCACTCACCCATGCCTTTTCTCAGCTCCTCTCATCTGCTCTGAGATTCCATCTCCTGTGACCCAGTGACAAGAACTTCTTAAGAAGCTCCACTGGGCATGGTCCTGGGAGGGGCTTACACCCAGACATGGATGGACACGGGGTGTGGGCCCCTTGGTGTCATTGCTGCTGGGCAGGCTGGATGGTTCAGGGGCCACATCTGGATGTCAGCTCTTTGTGGACCAGATTAGAGAAACAACATATGAAATACATGTTAATGTGCACAGATATCTGGTAAATTCTGAAAAAGGAGACCAATAAAGGGAGATAGTTTGTATCTGACTTGGTAATGCATTTGAAATCACTTTGGGGGCGGGGCCTGGGGTGGGGCAAGAGGGAGGAGGCTGCTTGGAGGCAGCGCTGGACAGTGGGACGGGGCGGGGCCAGAGGCTTATCCTCGTTTGGGGGCGGGACCTGAAATGGGGTGTTGTTCTTAAGGGCAGGGCCTGGCTGCGATGGATCGGGCTCTCTCCTCAGCTGGGTCCATGATGTGACGTGCTGTCATCCTCTTGACCTGCAGGACTGGATCCCCCGGGTGCTGATTGGTGGATTGTTTCTGGTGTGCCGTGATATTACCCCTAATATCACAGGGATGCTTCCTGCCCTTTTTAAGTTAGCATTTCAAACAATCGAAGTTAAAACAACACATTGTAGTGGGCCAACTGTACTGAACGCTGAGTCGTTTTTTCTCTGAAGTTGAAAATGGTTTTAATGCAAAGCGCCTTTTTTGAGCAGGCAGAGTCGTGCATCCTGCAGGCGGGGTGAACTCCCCTCAGGCTGGGGCAGGCTGGGGGACGGGGCAGGTACCTCGGTAAAGGGGTGGAGTGGGGCGCTGCTTACAAAGGGGACTGACAATTAGAATGGCTTAGTAAACTAAGCAAGGTCCTGGGTTGTTTGAGTGGATAATGGAAATAGAAAGGTGACACGGAAAACTGCCTATTATACACAGGAGGTGGAGGAAATTTTCATATTTCCTGGAAATAAAGCCAGAACTCGGAGCAGTGGGTCACACCTGTCATCCCAGCACTTTGAGAGGCCGAGGCGGGAGGATTGCTTGAACCCAGGAGTGTGTGATCAGCCAGGGCATAATAGTGAGACCTTGTCTCTACAAAATATATATAAAAAAAAAATCAGCCAGATGTGGTGGTGCACACCTGTGTTCTCAGATGCTAGGGGCACTGAGATGAAAACATCACTTGAGGCCGTGCGCGGTGACTCATGCCTGTAATCCCAGCACGTTGGGAGGCTGAGATGGGCAGATCACCTGAGGTCGGGAGTTCAAGACCAACCTTACCAACAAGGAGAAACTCCATCTCTACTAAAAACACAAAAAAATTAGCCAAGCATAGTGGCCTATGCTTGCAGTCCCAGCTACTCGGGAGGCTGAGGCAGGAGAATCGCTTGAACCCGGGAGGCAGAGGTTTTGGTGAGCCAAGGTCGAGCCATTGCACTCCAGCCTGGGCAACAAAAGTGAAACCCCATCTCAAAAAAAAAGAAAAGAAAAAAAAGAAAACATCACTTGAGCCAGGGAGTTGGACGCTGCACTGATCCCTGATCTCACTAGCACACTCTAACCTGGATGACAGAGCTAGACCCTGTCTCAAACAAACAAGCAAATAAGTGAGAGGCATAATTCCTCCTTCAAAAATAAAGGAAGAGATTTTCTTTCCTGTAGTCTCTTTTCTTAGGATATTTATTTAGAAAATGTGTAAATGAATTTTCTCTGTCTTCTGAAGTGGTATGTTTTTTGAGACAGAGTTTTGTGCTTGTAGCCCACGCTGGAGTGGAATGGCATGATCTCCATTCACTGCAGCCTCCATCTCCCGGGTTCAAGCAATTCTCCTGCCTCAGTCTCCCGAGTAGCTGGGATTGCAGGCATGTGCCGCCATGCCCGGTTAATTTCATATTTTTAGTAGAGAAGGTTTTTCTGTGTTGGTCAGACTGGCCTCAAACTCCTGACCTCAGGCGATCCGCCCGCCTCTGCCTCCCAAAGTGCTAAGATTACAGGTGTGAGCCACTGCACTCGACCAGAAGTGGAATTCTTTAGAAAAGAACTAAACTATTTTTTAGCTTAATGACCCAGGGATGTATTTCCGAAGGACTTGGGAGCTCTCTTTGAAAGGCAAACAACAACAGAGATAGTACTTGTATCTCAGTAGGAAATTAAATTATTCAAACATCAAGTGATTCCAATTTAAAGCAATGGACATTTAAACAATTCTGAGCCTTGAGAGGAATGTGGTCATGCAACTAGAGTCCAGTGGAATACAGGCGCAACTTCTAAGAGTTTTCCTGTAAGTAATTTGGAAAACTGGCCATGCACAGTGGCTCACGCCTGTCATCCCAGCACTTTGGAAGACTGATTCTGGCAGATCACGAGGTCGAGAGATAGAGATCATACTGGCCAACATGGTGAAACCTCGTCCCTAATAAAATACAAAAATTAGCTGGGCATGTTGGTGCATGCTTCTAGTACCATCTGTTCTGGAGGCTGAGCCACTAGAATAGGGAGTCGGAGGTTGCAGTGAGCCGAGATTGCGCCACTGCACTCCAGCCTGGTGACAGAGTGATACTCCATCTCAAAATAAATAAATAAATAGCAATAAAAATAAAAAAATAGGAAGACTAAGCAGCCCCAGCGAGAAGACCTCCTCAGAGCATTGTGACTTCTTACACAGTGATAATGTAACCTTCCTTGAAGTGTATCAATCCATCACCAATCAAGTTGCTGCAGCCTATGCAGTGGTCTTGAATGAAAAATGTGGTGATTCTGCTAAAGCTTCTGTGTCTTTCCCTGTGTGTGAAATGTTAACGTCTCTACTTTGGAATGCTGATCCCATTCATTTGGAGTTGATGTTTCCAGGTGGCTTTCTTCAAGCTTTGTGTTCACATTAACTCTCTACTTAATCATGTATTTTAAATTTTAATATTTACTGCTGATGTCAGTTTCTGTCTTATTGCAGGAGCAATAAGACAGAAGAGAGGGCACCTGTTGCCATGTTGTAAAACTCACACTTGTCAAAAAGACATGGGTTAGGGTTTCTTCCCCTCCCTCAGGATGACGCTAGTTAGCTGACACAGATGGTCACCTCCATTACCAAGTAGAGCCAGGATGAACTATGTGTGACCAAGGGTGTTGTCAAGTCCTCTTCCCTGAGGACTGATTAGTGTTTATCTTGAAAACATGTACTTAATGGGTTGTATAGAACACTGAAGTGTCTTTCTCTCTTTTCAACCTCTTAGCTGTTTGCCTCTATTTCCCATCACATTCTGGTCTAAGGCTTATTGATTTATTTATTTAGAGACGGAATCTCGTTCTGTCACCTAGGCTAGAGTGCAGTGGTGCGATCTCAGCTCATTGCAATCTCCGCCTTCAGAGTTCACACCCTTCTTCTGCCTTAGTCTCTCCGAGTAGCTGGGGCACCACGCCCGGCTGATTTTTTTTTTTTTTGAGATGGAGTCTTGCTCTGTCACCCAGGCTGGAGTGCAGTGGTGCTATCTCAGCTCACTGCCAGCTCCACCTCCTGGGTTCACGCCATTCTCCTGCCTCAGCCTCCCCAGCAGCTGGGACACAGGTGCACACCACCACACATGGCTATTTTTTTTGTATTTTTAGTAGAGACGGTGTTTCACCATGTTAGCCAGGATGATCTCGATCTCCTGACCTCATGATCCGCCTGCCTCGGCCTCCCAAAGTGCTGGGATTGCAGGCGTGAGCCACCGTGCCTAGTCTCCCGGCTCATTTTTTGTATTTTTAGTAGAGATGGGGTTTCACCTTGGTGTCCATCTCCTGACCTCGTGATCCGCCCGCTTCGGCCTCCCAAAGTGCTGGGATTACAAGCGTGAGCCCCCGTGTCTGGCCCTAAGGCTTATTTATTAACAAAATGGTTTTTATTTCTTTCTCTGTTATCGTCGTGGAGATGATTTCTCATTTGGGAGAATATTTTTTAGTTTTCAGTTATATTTTGTCAACATTTAAAAAGCAAAGTAAAGAATATTTCTTGGGGCAGGCATGTTGGCTGACGCATGTAATCCCAGCACTTTGGGAGGCTGACGCAGGCAAATAACTTAAAGTGAGGAGTTCGATACCGGCCAGGTCACCGTGGTGATACCCCGTCGCTACCAAAAATACAAAAATTAACCGGGCATGGTGGCGCACGCCTGTAATGCCAGCTGCTCCCGAGGCTGAGGCAGGAGAATCGCTTGAACCCAGGAGGCAGAGGCTGCATTGAGTTGAGATCTCGCCACTGCACTCCAGCCTGGGCAACAGAGAAATACTCTGTCTCAATAATAATAATAATAATAATAATAAAGTAATAGATCTCTTCCACAAATGTGCTGGGACAACTAACTGGATATCCACATGGAAAAGAGTAATGTTGGATCCCTATGTCACACCATCAAAAATTTTATTTAAAAAGTATTATTATTTTTTTTTAAAGGGAAAAGGCCAGGGCGCGGTGGCTCACGCCTGTAATCCCAGCACTTTGGGAGGCTGACGTGGGCAGATCACCTGAGGTCGGGAGTTCAGCCTGGCTAACATGGTGAAACCCTGTCTCTACTAAATATACAAAATTAACTGGGCGTGGTGGCGCAAGCCTGTAGTCCCAGCTACTCGGGAGGCTGAGGCAGAAGAATCGCTTGAACCCAGGAGGCGGAAGTTGTAGTGAGCTGGGATCACGCCACTGCACTCCAGCCTGGGCGACAGAATGAGACTCTGTCTCCAAAAAAAAAAAAAAAAAAAAAGGGAAAGGGAGAGAGAGAGAGACTAGGAAGGAAGACCTGCCGCAGTGGGTGTTACTTTGTCTCCCAGGCTGGCTTGGAACCCCAGGCTCAGCGATTCTCTCCGTTGTTTCCTGAGTAGCTGGGACCTGAGGCTCCCGCCCCCGCGCCTCTGCTGTTTTTAAGCAGCAGGTGGTGACCTCACTCCTCCCTGGCCTAAGCACTCCGACCCGCCTCCCTGGCGGTGGCTTTAAGGAAGTCTCTGAAGCTGAGCTCAGGGTGGACTCTCCCTCCCGAGTGAATGGAGATAGAAAGGGAGAGGACATCTATTGTGTTCTGTGGGCCATCAGCATGACATCGTACGTGCCGCCCAGGCAGGGCTTTGCATTTCACATTCTAGTTTGCATCCCGGTTCCAGACAATTCCAGGGCTTTGGAATCGTGCCTCAGATTTTCTGGCGCTCTTGCCTCCACAACCTGAAAACAGAGAGGCTAGGAGCGAGGCTGAAAGACGCGCAGGTCCCGCCCCGGCCCCGCCCTCTGCCGGTTCTAAAGTGCGAGGTCTCACCGCCTCGCGCCCCGCTGCTACCTCGCCCAGGCCCCGCCCACCTCCTCCCACCTCTCGCCCAGGCCTGGCTTCCGTCCTGCCCGCGGAGATTAACGCAAACCCGGAAGCGGATCGGGTGGAGTGAAGGTCACATCGCCATGGTGAGTTTTGCTCTGTGTTGCATTAAGTCTCCGCTTCCCAGGTCCCGCCGCTTCTGTCCCTGGGACGTGGGGTCCCCACAGACCTGGAAATTCTCGCCCATCTTCCTTCGCCAGAGCAAATTGAGACATCCCAGTGAGAGGCCGGGTGTCGCTTCCTTTCGGGTTTAAAGTCGTCTGGAGGCTGGTCCCGTCCCCGGTCTGTTTGCTATAGGGCAATGTATATACTTTCTATTGCGTAGTTTTTCTGCTCAAAACCTTCTTCTGACTCCTCCCGCCCCGCGCTTTTTAAAATCCTCACCCACGAGGTGGATTCTTGCCCGGGGCGCGCCTCCCAGCCACCCCTCGTCGGCCCCTGGAGCGCCGCGCCGCAGCCCCAGTCCCGGGGAGGCCGCGTCTTCTGCCTGGTCCTGGGATCCTGCAGACCCCATCCTTCTCCTAAGGCGCCGTCCCCACGCCCCCACGTCCCTACTCGTGCCATAGCCTGCTGCTCCCCAGGTCTCCCCTCCGCAGTCACCGCTTCCATTGAACTCGCACTGGGGAGGACCCAGGGCCCTGTCCTGTGACACGGGGTCTTTTTGCCTGCCGAGCTCCAGCCCCTGGAAAACGCGCTCCTCCGGGATGCAGGCGTCTTACTCCAAACCCCTCCTGCGATTGTGTGGGCAGAAGGGATCAGGAGACAGAGAGCAGTAGAAAACCTGAGACAGAGAAAAAAAGAATAAGAAAGGCCCATAACAGATGGCAAAATAGAGGACTGGTGAGGAATATGCCAAGATATGGCAAAAGTGGGGAAAAAAAGCAACAAAAAAACCTAGGAAAGCAGGAGGAGAAAAGCAACTGGAGAAATGTAGAGAAAACCTAGATGTACACAGAGATGAAGGACGGCAAGGTAGGGGGGTGGCAGCAAAGAGGGACGCTCATCAGAGTGAGGGAGAGAGGGAGGGATTTGGAGCCAGGGCAGACAGAGCAGAGTGGTGCTGGTGGCAAAGAGAACAGAGGGAGAACCACAGCAGGGAGGACACCTGGGGATCTGGGGTGTCACAGAGTGGGGACAGGGGAGTATATCAGGGAAGAGAGAATTTAACAGGGAGAACAGAGGAGGCGCAGACATGGGTGAAGAGGCAGAAATAGATGGAGATTGAGGACGATTAAAAGATTGGGGAGAAGGAGCAATAAGAGGTTAAATAAGTTGCGAGGATGGAGCAGAAGAGATGGAAGAGAAGGAATAGAAGGAAGAAGGGGATAAACAGCAGAAGAGAAGAGCGGTACAAAATGAAGAGCAGAATCCCAGGGAGAAAGAAAAGAAAACAAGAGCTAGAGAGAGAAGGGGAGAATGAGAGATATGTACAGAATTAGGGAGGGAAGCACAGTAATGAAGAAAGGGGGGCTAGGCACAGTGGCTCATGCCTGTAATCTCCACACTTTAGGAGACTGAAGCAAGGGGATTGCTTGAGTCCAGGAGTTCGAGACCAGCCTGGGCAACATAGTGAGACCCCTATATCTGCCGAAAAAAAAAATAAGGAAATAACCGGGCGTAATGGTGTGCACCTGTACTCCCAGCTGCTCTGGAGGCCGAGGTGGGAGGATGACTTGAGCTCAGGAGGTCCAGGCTGCAGTGAGCTGAGATCATGCCACTACACTGTAGCCTGGTCAACAGAGCGAGACCTTGTCTCAAAAGAAAAAAAGGGGCAAGAGACTGGGTTTAGATCAGTGGGTGAGTTCATTGGATATGATTACTTGTGACATGTTGACTTACCTGTATATAATCTAATAACTAAAAACTTGTTTAAATTATACAGATTGAGAATTTTAAAATTGGTGTCTATAAGACATGTACATTCTATAAATCTTGGCATCAGAGGGTATGTTCCACTTGGAATCCCTGTTCAACCAGAGGGAAGTGACTTATTCAGTTGTGAATCCCTCTCTTCCCTTTTCCTAGGATTGGGAGGATGTGGGGTAGTGAAGTGGGAAAAAAGTCACTGTCTGTTATTACATAATACTTTCAATTTAATTAATTAAATAATATTTTGAGACCGGGTCTGGCTGTATCATACAGGCTGGAGTGCAGTGGCATGATCCTCTAACTGCAGCCTCTACCTCTTGGACTCAAGCGATCCTCCTACGTCAGCCTTCTGAGTAGCTGGGACCAGAGGCATGAGCCACCAAGCCCAGCTGCTTTTTATATATATATATATATTTGTAGAAACATGGTTTCACTACGTTTCCCAGGCTGGTCTCAAAATCCTGGGGTCAAAGGATCCTCCTGCCTTGTCCTCCCAAATTACTGGGATTACAGATGGGATTACAGGGATGGCCCACCGCGTCTGGCCTACGTAGCCCCCCTTTTTTTTTTGAGAGGGAGTTTTGCTCTTTTTGCCCAGGCTGGCATGCAATGGCATGATCTCAGCTCACCACAACCTCTGCTCCCTGGCTTCAAGCAGTTCTACCGCCTCACCCTCTGGAGTAGCTGGGATTACAGGCATGCACCACCATGCCTGGCTAATTTTGTGTTTTTAGTAGAGATGAGGTTTCTTCATGTTGGTCCAGGCTGGTCTCTAACTCCCTACCTCAAGTGATCCCCTGCCTGGGCCTCCCAAAGTGCTGGGATTACTGGCATGAGCCACCACTCTCAGCCCATAGTAGTTTTTAAAAGGGACATCAGGGCGTGGTGGCTCACGCCTGTAATCCCAGCACTTTGGGAGACAAAGGTGGGTGGATCATGAAGTCAGGAGTTCAAGACCAGCCTGGCTGACACAGTGAAACTCAATCTCTACTAAAAAATACAAAAATTAGCCAGGCATGGTGGCAGATGCCTGTAATCCCAGCTACTCCGGAGGCTGAGGCAGGAGAATTACTTGATCCCGGGAGACAGAGGTTGCAGTGAGCCGAGATTGTATCACTGCATGCCAGGCTGGGCAACACAGCTAGACTCCATCTGACAAAAAAAAAAAAGAGAGACAGATAGAAAAGTAAGGAACATCAAAGTTGGGTGTGGTGGCTCATTCCTGTAATCCCAGCACTTTGGGAGCAAATCACTGAAGGTCAGGAGTTCAAGACCAACCTGGCCTACATGGTGAAACCCTGTCTCTACCAAAAATACAAAAATTAGCTGGCCATGTAGACACATGCCTCTAATTTCAGCTACTCTGGAGCCTGAGGCAGGAGAATTACTTGGACCTGGCTGGGAGGCAGAGGTTGCAGTGAGCCATGATCACACTGCTGTACTCCAGCCTGGGTGACAGAGTGAGACTGCATCTCCCAAAAAAGAAAAATTAGCCAAGGGTGGTGGCATGCATCTGTAGTCCCATCTACTCAGGAGGCTGAAGCAGGAGAATCTCTTTAGGCAGGAGAATCATGCCACTACACTGCAGCCTGAGTGACAGAGCATGACTTGGTCTCAAAAAACAGAAAAAGAAATAGCAATCAGCTCTTTAATGTCTCCATTTATAAAAGCAGTAGTCCTGGCCATGTGCCGTGGCTCACACTTGTAATGCCAGCACTTTGGAAGGCTGATGCAGGTGAATCACCTGATGTTGGGGGTTCGAGATCAGCCTGACCAATGTAGAGAAACCTCGTCTCTATAAAACTCCAAAATTAGCTGGATGTTGTGGCGCATGCCTGTAATACCAGCTACTCTGGAGGCTGAGGCAGGCTAATTGCTTGAACCCGGGAGGCAAAGATTGTGGTGAGCCAAGATCGCGCCATTGCACTCCTTCCTGGGCAACAAGACGGAAACTCTGTCTCAAAAAATAAAAAAATAATAATAAAAATAAAAGCAGTAGACCTATTCACGTGTAGTCAACCCCATGACCAAATTCTCTCACAGGCACCATCTGCAGGAACATGCTATTGGAGAATAAGAACTCTGAACATCACTTTTGGCCAATATAAACGTTCAGACCAGGGAGCCTGCATCATATTTTTGATGTTTTTATTGTGCAATTTGTTTTATACAATGTTTTCTGTGATCGCAGTTTATAAATTTTCCCAGTACACATTCTATGTTTTATATTTTACACACAGTTAACTAGATAACTAAGGGCAATGAATATATATAAAATTGCTGTATTGCCTGGTATTATGTAACTGTACCTGTGACATCATCATTGCACCCTCTGACACTGTTAGTCAGTGTATTTAATGCTGTGTATTTACTTGAACTCATACATCAGAAGGTAGTGATCTTAACATGTATTTCAGTTCTTATAGTGTGTGCTGGTGTTAAGTAGAAGTTGTGGCTTTTTTCTTAAGAGAGAATTGTTTAGAATTCTGCAGGCTGTATAAATGTACTTATTATTTGCTTGCTGGTTTTATCATGGGTTAGAATAGTTTACTGATTAATATTTAAGATTTCACATATGGCTTTTCTGTATATGATATGTAATGGAACTGACACACTGCACTTGTTAATTTCAATAAGTTCCTGTTCTGCGTGGATATAGGTAATTTTATGACAGGTATTCAGAAAAAGGTTGTATTAACTTTTTTTTTTTTTTTTGAGACAGAATCTCGCTCTGTCACCCAGGCTGGAGTGCAGTGGCACAATCTTGACTCACTGCAATCTCCGCTTCCCAGGTTCAAGTGATTCTTGTGCCTCAGCCTCCCGAGTAGCTGGGACTACAGGTGCCCGCCACCATGCCTGGCTGATTTTTGTAATCTTTTCTTACCTTCTCTGTGCTATGATTATTTGACAATACAGCATTTCCATTGGTTTTGGTTACCCTTACATAAGCTTCTTGTGGATTATTTACCAATATAGTATATTGTGTGGTCTTTTAGCATTTATTTGTGTACAGTAGATATTGTGTAAATATGAAGAATATATACTTTTCATTGATGTGACAGTGATATGTTTTTGGTGAACTGTGATACATTTTAGGGTCACAGTAGAAAAATACTCCTTACTTTAGGCTTACACATGTTTGTGCCCTGTCAGAGTTTTGTCATATTGGAAATAGGCTTCCATAGAAATGATTTGAAGGACACGTAATTGCCCTTTATTTATTAAAGAATCTTATTTCTTTTATATTCCTAAACTTTGAAGATCATGTTTGGGAAGTTCAAAATAAGTATTGTTTTTTGTGTCATATTTACACATTTCAGTATGATTTACCATCTGGACTTAATTGGAAATGTATTGGTGTTTATATTTTGTAGATATCTCTTCCAAATGCTTGATGAAAAAGGTGGGAGGATCACTTGAGCCAGGAAGTTGAATGCTGCAGTGAGCCCTCTTTTTGCCACCACACTCCAGCTTGGGTGAGTGAGCTACACCCTATCTCAAACAAACAAGCCAATAAATGAGAGGTATAATTCCTCCTTTGAAAATAAATATTTTCTTTCCTTTCATCTCTTAGGACATTTATTTAGAAAATTTGCAAGTGCATTTTCTGTCTTCTGAGGTAGTATGTTTTCTTTCTTTTCTTTTGTTTAATTTTCTTTTATTTCCTTTTCTGTTCTTTTCTTTTCTTTAATTTTCTTTTACTTCCTTTTCTGTTCTTTTCTTTTCTTTCTGATGGAGACAGAGTTTTGCTCTTGTTGCCCAGGCTGGAGTTAAATAGTGTGATCTCGGCTCACTGCAATTTCCATCTCCTGGGTACATGAGATTCTACTCCTTCACCTTCCAGAGTAGCTGGGACTACAGGCACCCGCCATAATCCCTGGCTGATTTTTATAGTTTTGTGGAGACGGGGTTTCACCACATTGGCCAGGCTGGTCTTGAACTTCTGATATCAGATGATCCTTCAGCCTCGGCCTTCCATAGTACTGGGATTACAGGCGTGAGCCACCGTGCCCGGCCCAGGGATGTATTTCTGAAGAACTTGGGAGCTCCTTGAAAGGCAAACAACAGCTGCGTGCAGTGGCTCATGCCTGTAATCCCAACACTTTGGGAGGCCAAGGCAGGTCAATCCCGAGGTCAGGAGTTCGAGACCATCTGACAAACATGTTGAAACCTTGTCTCTACTAAAAATACGAAGAAATTAGCCGGGCATGGTTGCACATGCCTGTAGTCCCAGCTGCTCAGGAAAATTGTTTGAACCTGGGAGGCAGAGGTTGCAGTGAGCCGAGATTGTTCCACTGCACTGTAGCCTAGGTGACAAAGCGAGACTCCATCTCAGAAAAAAAAAAAAAAGGCAAACAACAAGATAGATTGTACCTGTGTCTCAGTAGGAAATTAAGTAATTCAAACATCAAATGATTCCAATTTAAAGCTATGGACATTTAAATAATTCTGAGCCTTGAGAGGAATGTGGTCATGCAACAAGAGTCTAGTGGAATGCAGGCGCAACTTCTAGGAGTTTTCCTGGCTGACTGTCATGGCTCAAGCCTGTAATCACAACACTTTGGGAGGCCAAGGCATCTGGATCGCTTGAGGTCAGGATTTCAAAACCAGCTTGGCCAGCTTGGTGAAACCCTGTCTCTACTAAAAATAGAGAGAAATTACAGGTGCCTGCCACCCCGCCCAGTTAATTTTTGTATTAGGGTTAGTGTTAGAGTTTCTCCCCCTCCCTTGGGGTGAAGCTAATTAGCTGACAGAGATGGTCACCTCCATTACCAAGTAGAGCCAGGATGAACTATGTGTGACCAACGGCTTTTCAAGTCCTCTTCCCCGAGGACTGATTAGTGTTTATCTTGAAAACATGTACTAAATGGGTTGTATAGAACACTGAAGTCTCTTTCTCTCTTTTCAACCTCTTGGCTGTTTGCCTCTATTTCCCATCACATTCTGGTCTAAAGCTTATTTATTAATGAAATAGTTTGTCTTTCTTTCTCTATTATCGTTGTGGAGATGATTTCTCATTTGGGGGAAGACTCTGTTTTTCAATTATATTTTCTCACATTTAAAAAGTGAAGTAAAGAATATTTCCTGGGCCAGGCACGGTGACTCACGAGTGTAATCCCAGCATTTTGGGAGGCCGAGGCAGGCGGATCACTTGAAGTCAGGAGTTCTAGACCAGCCTGGCCAACATGGTGAAACCCCGTCTCTACCAAAAATACGAAAGTTAGCTGGGCATCATCATGTGCTCTTGTAATACCAGCTACTCCAAAGGCTGAGGCAGAAGAATAGCTTCAACCCAGGAGGCAGAGGCTGCAGTGAGCCACGATCTCACAACTGCACCCCAGCATGGGCCACAGAGAAATACTCTGTCTCAAAAATAAAAAGAAAGAAAAAAGTAAAAAAAGAGAAAGTAATAGATCTCTTTCGCAAATGTGCTGGGACAACTAACTGGATATCTACATGGAAAAGAATAATATTGGATCTCTATGTCACACCATGAAAAATTTTATTTAAAAACGGTTAAAAAAAAAAACCGGGTGGGGTGGATCACATCAGTAATCCTAGCAGTTTGGGAGGCTGAGGCAGGCGGATCACAAGGTCAGGAGATCGAGACCATCCTGGCTAACATGGTGAAACCCTGTCTCTACTAAAAATACAAAAAATTAGCCGAGCATCGTGGTGGGCGCCTGTAGTCCCAGTTACTCCAAAGGCTGAGGCAGGAGAATGGCGTGAACCCGGGAGGCGGAGCTTGCAGTGAGGCAAAATTGTGCCACTGCACTCCAGCCTGGGCGACAGAGCGAGACTCCATCACAAAAAACAAAAAACAAGGAGAGAAAAGAAAAAGAGCGAGGGAGAGACGAGGGAGGGAGCCCTGCGGGAGGGGGTGTTACTTTGTCACCCAGGCTGGCCTGGACCCCCAGGTTCAGCGATTCTCCCGCCGCTGCTTCCTGAATAGCTGGGACCTCAGGTTCCCCCCCCTCCACCCCTCCCCTGTGCCTGCATTCCTGCTGTGTTTAGGCAGCAGGTGGTGACCTCACTCCTCCCTGGCCTGAGCACTGGGTCCCGCATCCCAGGGGAGGCCCTAGGGAAGTCTCTGAAGCTGAGCACAGGGTGGACTCTCCCTCCTGAGTGAATGGAGAATAGAAAGGGAGAGGATTTCTATTCTGTTCTGTGGGCCCTCAGCATGAAATCGTATATTCCGCCCAGGCAGGGCTTTGCATTTCACATTTTAGTTTGCATCCCCGTTCCAGACAATTCTAGGGCTTTTGAATCATGCCTCAGCCTTCCTGGCCACTCTCACCTCCAAAAACCGAAAAAACAAAGGCGCTGGGTGCGAGGTGGAGAGATGCACAGGTCCCGCCCGCCCCGCCCTCTGCCGGTTCTAAAGGGCAAGGTCTCTCTGCCTCGCGCCCCGCCTCTACCCTGCCCAGGCCCCACCAAACTGTTCTCGGACCCCGCCCAGGCCTGGCTTCTGTCCTGGGCGGGCAAACCCCGAGGCGGATCGCGTGGAGTGAAGGTCGTACCGCGGCGCGTGCGTTTCGCTCTATCTTATATTAAGTTTTTGCTTCCCAGGTCCCCGGCGCGTCTGTCCCTGGGACGTGGGGTGCCCACGGACCTGGAAATTCTCGCTTGTCTTCATTCATCCAGAGCAAATTGAGATGTCCCAGTAAGAGTCCGGGAGTTGCTTGCTTTCTGTTTGAAGTCATCCGGAGGCTGGTCCCGTCCCCGGTCTTTCTGCTATAGGGCAATGTATACACTTCGTATCGCTTAGTTTTCCTGCTCAGAACCTTGTTCTGACTCTCCCACCCCATTCTTTTTAAAGTCCCCACCCGCGAGGTGGATTCCCGCCCTGGGCGCCTCCCAGCCTCTCCCTCTTCTGCCCCTGGAGCAAAGCGCTGCGGCCCCAGTCCTGGGGAGGCTGCGTCTTCTGCCTGGTCCTGGAATCCTGCAGGTGCCACCCTTGTCTTAAGGCGCCGTCGCCCCCTACATCCCTCCTCGTGGTGGGCCCTGCTGCTCCCCAAGTCTTCCCTTCGCAGTCACTGCTTCCCCTGAACCAGCGTAGGGCAGGTCCCAGCGACTTGTCCTTTGACCCCAGGTATTCTTGCCTGCCCAGCTCCACCCGCCGGAAAATGCGCTTCTCCGCGATGCAGGTTTCTTACCCCAAACCCGCAAAGTGGTGCTGGTGGCAAGGAGAACAGAGGGAGAACCGCAGCAGGGAGGACACCTGGGGATCTGGGGTGCTGGAGAGTGGGGAGAAGGGGGCGTAACAGGGAAGAGAGAATTTAACAGGGAGAGCAGAGGAGACGCAGAGATAAGAGGCGGTAATATATAGAGATTGAGGACGATCGAAAGACTGGGGAGAAGGAGCAACAAGAGGTTAAATAAGGACCGGGCGCCTTGGCTCATGCCTGGAATCCCAGCAGTTTGGGAGGCTGAGGCGGGCGGATCACCAGAGATCCGGAGTTCAAGACCAGCCTGACGAACATGGAGAAACCCCATCCCTACTAAAAATACAAAGCTAGCTGGGCGCGGTTGCACATGCCTGTAATGCCAGCTATTAGGGAGGCTGAGGCCAGAGAATCGCTTGAACTTGGGAGGCGGAGGTTGCGGTGAGCCGAGATCGCACCATTGCACTCCAGCCTGGGCAACAAGAGTGAAACTCCGTCTCAAAAAAAAAAAAAGAGGTTAAATAAGTTGTGAGGATGGAGCAGAAGAGGTGGAAGACAAGTAATAGAGGAAAGAAGGGGATAAATAGCAGGAGATTAGAGGGGTACAAAATGAGGAGCAGAATCCCAGGGAAAAAGACAAGAAAACAAGAGCTAGAGAGAGAAGGGGAGAATGAGAGATATGTACAGAATTAGGGAGGGAAGCACAGTAATGAAGAAAGAGGGGCTGGGCGCAGTGGCTCAAGCCTGTAATCCCAGCACTTTAGGAGACCGAGGCAGAGGGATTGCTTGAGTCCAGGAGTTCAAGACCAGCCTAGGCAAAATAGTGAGACACCCCATCTCTTTCAAAAAAAAAAAAAAAGAAAAAATTAACCGGGCACGATAGTGTGCACCTGTAATTTCAGCTACTCTGTAGGCGGAGGCTGGAGGATCACTCGAGCCCAGGAGCTCCAGGCTGCTGTGAGCAGAGATCATGCCACTGTACTCCAGCCTGGTCAAAAGAGCAAGACCCTGTCTCAAAAGAAAAAAAAGGGTGGGGGACTTCAGGTACAGATGAGTGGGTGAGTTCATTGGATATGATTAGTTGTGACATGTTGACTTCTGTGTATATAATCTAATAACTTGCTTAAATTATACATTGAGTTTGAGAATTTTAAATGTCCTATCTGTGAGCCGTGTACATTCTATAAATCTTGGCATCAGAGGTTAGCTTCCACTTGGAATCCCTATTCAGCCCGAGGGCAGTGACATTCAATTGTGAGTCACTCTCTTCCCTTTTCCCATGTTGGGTAGGAAGTGGGGCAGTGGTGTGGAAAAAAAAAATCGCTTTCTGTTATTACATAATACTTTTAATTACTTAATATTTTGAGATAGGGTCTGGCTCTGTCGCTCAGCTGGAGTACAACGGCGTTATCTACTCTAACTGCAACCTCGACCTCCTAGGCTCAAGCGATCCTCCTCCCTCAGTCTCCCGAGTAGCTGAGACCACAAGTGTGAGACACCAAGCCCAGCTAGTTGTTTTTTTTTGGTTTGTTTGTTCGTTTTTGTAGAAACAGGGTTTCAGTATGTTTCCCAGGGTGGTCTCAAAATCCTGGGCTCAAAGTTTCCTCCTGTCTTGGCCTTGCAAAGTACAGGGATTACAGGGATGAGCCACCGCGCCCGGCCTATATACTAATTATTATTATTATTATTAGTTTTTTGAGGTAGAGTTTCACTCCTGTTGCCCAGGCTGGAGTAAAATGGCACGATCTTGGCTAATGAGTATCTCTGCGTTTAGGGTTGAAGCAATTCTCCTGTGATACTCCCCCTGAGTAGCTGGGATTACAGGCATGTGCCACCATGCCCTGCTAATTTTGGATTAAGAGGCCGAGGCAGGAGAATCACTTGAACCCAGGAGGCAGAGGTTGTGGTGAGCTGAGATCACACCATTTTACTTCAGCGTGGGCAATAAGAGCGAAACTCCGTCTCAAAAAAAACAAAAAAGAATGGAGCAAAACAGGAGAGGGGCATAAAATGAGCAGAAGCCCAGGGGGAAATGCAGAGAAGAAACAGATGGAGAGAGAAAGTGAGAAAGGGCTAGGTATAGAATGATGGAGGGAAGCAGTAATGAAGACGAAGGGGGACCCTGAGTGCAGATGAGCGGTGAGTTGATTGGATGTGATGGTGAAGTGATGGCATGTTGCTTTCTCTGTATATAAGGTAACAAATTTAAAATTTGTTTAAATTATACCGATGAGAATGAGAGTTGGAAAACTCCTGTGTCTAAGTGTGGTGCATTTCATAATTATGGCGTCAGAGGCCAGCTTCCCTCTGCAACCCCTCTTCAGCCAGAGGACAGTGACTTGACTCATTAGTTGTGGATCACCCTCTTCCCTTTTCATGGATAGGGTGGGGAGTGGGGGAGAGAAGTAGGGTAAGAAGTGACTGAGTCTCTGTTATTATATGGAATGTGATGAAAGGAGTATTAAAAGTGCTTTTGTTCTCTTTTTGTAATTGGTTTCCTTTTTTCTAGTTCCTCTTCATTACTTTAGTTTTTTTTTTTTAATTTTTGAGATGGAGTCTCTCTCTGTCACGCAGGCTGGAGTGCAGTGGAGCGATCTTGACTCACTGCAACCTCTACCTCCCAGGTTCAAGGAATTCTCTGCCTCAGCCTCCCAAGCAGCTGGGATTATAGGCGCCTGCAACCACACCTGTCTGATTTTTATATTTTTAGTAGAGACAGTTTTCACCATCTAGGCCGGACTTGTCTTGAACTCATGACCTTGTGATCCACCCACCTCGGCCTCCCAAAGTGCTGCAATTACAGGCGTGAGCCACCACGCTCGGCCTCAGTAGTTGTTTTTTATTTTTTAATTTTGCTTTTAATTTACTTATTTTTGTTATTGTGGTTTTTTTTTGTTTTGGACAGAGTTTTGCTCTTGTTGCCCAGGGTGAAGTACAATGGCGTGATCTTGGCTCACCACAAACTTCACCTCTGGGGTTCAAGTGATTCTCCTGCCTCAGCCTCCTGAGTAGTTATGATTACAGGCACGCACCACCATAGCCGGATAATTTTGTATTTTCAGTAGAGACGGGGTTTCTCCATCTTGGTCAGGCTGGTCTTGAACTCCTGACCTCAGTGATCCTCCCACCCCAGCCTCCCAAGGTGCTAGGATTATGGGTATAAGCCGCTATGCCCAGCCTTTAATTGTTATTTTTTTGAGACAGTCTTACTGTTTCCCACACTGGAGTGCAGTGGCAGGATCACAGCACTGTGCAGTGGCAACCTCCTGGTCTCAAGTGATTTTCCCACCTCAGCCTCCGGAGTAGCTGGGACCACAGGCACGCCCCACCAGGCCCAGCTAATGTTTAGATATATGTATTTATTTATTGAGACTCTCTGTCACCCAGTCTGGAGTCCAATGGCACGATCTCATCTCACTGCAAACTCCGCCTCCTGGGGGTCAAGCGATTTTCCTGCCTCAGCCTCCTGGGTAGCTGGGGTTACAGGTGTGCACCACTATGCCCTGCTAATGTTTGTATTTTTAGTAGAGGCATGGTTTCTCCATGTTGGCCAGGCTGGTCTCAAACTCCTAACCTTGTAATCTTCCTGCCCCGGCCTCCCAAAGTGCTGGGATTATAGGCGTGAGTCACCATGCCTGGCCTCATTGTTTTCAAAGTATGATATATTTTCAAATATTTCTCCTTTGACCCAAGATTTCATTAGATCTTTATTTTTTAACCATTTTAAAATTGTTTCTCTATGAAATTTTTTTGAGTTTACATTGAGGTCTGTGTGCTTTCTAGTCTTTATCATATATCGAAAACATTTTCTACTATGTGATATATGTTGTTAGGTTGTTTCAGTGTGTACTTGATAATGATATCAAGGACTTTTTTTCTTTACCCTAACATGAAAATTTAGTTGAAGTAGCCTATTCCATTTTCTTTACTTATGTCATCTGAAAAAATGCTAATCTGTGAACTTCTAAGTAAGTATCCCCCTCGAGTCCCTCTGGTCCAT
The DNA here is from genome assembly GCF_028885625.2 of Pongo pygmaeus. Taxonomy (NCBI): domain Eukaryota; kingdom Metazoa; phylum Chordata; class Mammalia; order Primates; family Hominidae; genus Pongo; species Pongo pygmaeus. The sequence continues at coordinate 58,712,999 of NC_072393.2, forward strand.
AATATTCTCTACAGATGTTGAAGGATGGGCTGGATTGACTTGGAACCTTGGTTTAGCAGAGCCCATGTGTTCATGAGAAAAGCATTTGCTCAGATCTCATTTCTACAGCTGCCTCTTTTTCAGTGTTTTAAACACCTATTGCTATGCACGCACAGTTGTGTATATTTTGAACATTTTTCTGGGAGTGAGTAATGATACATTTGGGATTGCTGTCATCAGAACCTTACAACTTGAAAGAAGTTTCCTTTGCTCAGGTATATAAGATGGTCCTGGAATTTTTGTTTGTTTTTCTTTGAGATGGAGTGTCGCTCTGTCGCCCAGGCTGGAGTGCAGTGGCATGATCTCAGCTCACTGCAACCTCCACCTCCCTGGTTCAAGCAATTCTTTTGCCTCATCCTCCCGAGTAGCAGGCACTACAGGCCCCTGCCACCACACCTGGCTAATTTGTGTATTTTTAGTAGAGACAGGATGTCACCATATTGGCCAGGATGATCTCAAACTCCTGACCTTGTGATCCGTCCGCCTCAGCCTCCCAAACTGCTAGAATTACAGATGTGATCCACCCTGCCCGGCCTTTTTTTTTTTTTAACCGTTTTAAAATAAAATTTTTCATGGTGTGACATAGAGATCCAATATTATTCTTTTCCATGTAGATATCCAGTTAGGTATTACAAGGGTGAGTCACCACTCCTGGCTGGTCTGGAAATTTTCTAGAGGAGGGAGACCAAGGCAGCCTATTGGCCCTTCCAGGCCATCACATGGGAATCAGCCACACCTCCTTCCTCCTCACCTCAGAGCTTCTCAGAATAACTTGGTGAAATGTCTCCCACTATGAGCCTCAGTGAGCCCACCTGTAACATGGAGGTGAGGAATAAGACCGGAAAAGCTCAGTCAGTGACACTGACCCCTGAAAGGACTGACAAAATACAGTGTGTGGCTTTTGCTCTGGGAGAGGTAGTGCTCAGTTTTAACTTGAATTTTAAAGGGATTCCAGTTCTTCAAATATTTAAAAAAAAAAAAAAAGCACAAGATGAGCAAAATCAGGGGATTGGACTCAAATCACCTTGAACCTTATCATCTCACAGCTTTAACCCACCTACACGACTCCATGTCCCCTGCAGGCCTCGCCCCTGAGCTCTACAATCCTGTGTCCAGTTGTCTCCTCAGCTCTCTCCTGGGACATCAAACAGGCATCCCCACCTTCAGGTGTCCACAAGTGGCTTCCTAAACCCCCAAACACATTCCTTTGCAGTCTGCACATCTCAGATGAGAGTGACTGTGTACTTCCGGAAACTTAGCCTAACTTGACAGCATGCATTTTAAATATGGGAAATAAATTACTTTATTTGTAAGTGTTGTAATTTATAATATAAAGAGAAACTTTATAAAGTACAATGCCATGATCTCAGTTCACTGCAACCTCTGTGTCCTGGGATCAAGGGATTCTCCTGCCTCAGACACCCGAGTAGCTGGGATCACAGTCGACTTTCAAAATGCTTTTGGGTTGTGGGAGAAAAATGTTTGAAGACCATGTCCCTATGGGTCTGTGCCCCCAGGACTTCTCTGACATCATCTTTTACCTGTGTCCTCCTCTCTTCCACTGCTGCAGCCACACGGGCCACTTTCCTCTTCCTGGGGCTGAGGTTGCTCCTGTCTCAGGGCCTTCACTTGAGCTGTCCCTCTGCCTAGGGCTCTTCCCCTCAGCTGCAAGTGACAAGCAGCCTTTCTTTCCTAGGTCCTTGTTCTGATATCATCTTCTCCAGGTTTCCTTTGTGATCTCCCAGAGCCCCCATTTGACGTTGCAGCTGTGAAACCAGAAAATCTTACAGAGATCTCAGTTAATTTAGAAAGTATATTTTGCCCAAGGTGGTCAGGGCAGAGCTTAATTTGATACATTTTATGGAGACATGAGACATCAATCAAAATATGTAAGAAGTACATTGGTTTGGTCTCGGAAGTTGGGACAACTTTAAACAAAGGCAGGAAGACTTGAAGCAGGGAGGCGGCTTTTAGGTCACAGAGAAATGAGGCACTAATAGTTGCAATCTTTTGAGTTTCCTTTTTTTTTGAGATGAAGTCTCATTTTGTCACCCAGGCTGGAGTGCAGTGGCACGATCTTGGCTCACTGCAACCTCTGCCTCCTGGGTTCAAGTGATTCTCCTGTCTCAGCTTCCCAAGTAGATGCCCAGATCATTTTTTTTTCCAGGGGGGGCTTTGAAGGGGGCATCAGTGCAGCCCGGGTCCCCCCTGCTGCCTCGTGTGTGGCGGCTTCTCCATGAATGGAGTGAGATCTGAAGACTGGGGTCAAACATACACTTGTAGGTCTTCCTGTGGGACTTCCTTATCTCTGCATGATCTCTGGTGCAGTGGGCAGTGGGGGACTTCTTTCTACAGGGTGACATCTCCCAGTTCATGTGGTTTTGTTACAGGATGGGAGTGAGTCATTTCTAACATGAAGTCTTATTTTTTTTCACTTACAGGATTGATTCTAAAGACTCATGTTACGTGAGGAAGCAGCTCAGAAGAGGAAAGAAAAGGAGCCAGGCATGGCTCTTCCTCAGGTGAAGTGATATTCCTCTGTGGATTAATCTGTCTCTTTCCTTTCTGAAATGCCAGGTATTGTAGTAGCCAGTCTTTTCTGAGTCTGAAGCATTTTGCCTGACATGTTCGCTTGCACTCACCCATGCCTGCCTCAGTTCCTCTCAGCTGCTCTGAGATTCCATCTCCTGTGACCCAGTGAGATGAACTTGGGAAGAGGCTCCACTGGGCATGGTCCAGGGAAGGGTTCACACCCAGACATGGATAAACATGGGGTGTGGGCCCGCTGATGTCAGTGCTGCTGGGCAGCCTGGATTGTTCAGGGACCACATCTGGATGTCAGCTCAGAGAAACTACATATGAAATACATATGTTAATGTGCCCAGATATGTGGTAAATTCTGGGAAAGGAGACAAATAAGAGGAGATATTTTGTATCTGATTTGGTAATGCATTTGAAGCCACACTAGTAGATCAAGATGTCTCTGTGTCCAAATTTTTTTTTTTTAAGAGACAAGATGTTGGTCCCAGTGCAGTGGCTGTCACCTGTAATCCCAGCACTTTGGGAGGCCAGGGCAGGAAGATCACTTGAGGTCAGGAGTTCGAGACCAGCCTGGCCAACATGGTGAAACCTCATCTCTACTACAAATACAAAAATTAGCTGGGTGTGGTGGTGCATGCCTGTAATCTCAGCTACTTAGGAGGCTGAGGCAGGAGAATCGCTTGAGTCCAGGAGGTGGAGGTTACTGTATGCCGAAATTGTGCCAGTGCACTCCAGCCTGGGAGATGGAGCGAGACTCTGTCTCAAAAGAAAAAAAGAGAGAAAGAAGGTGTCGCTCTGTGGCTTAGTTCTGGAGTACAGTGGCACAATTCAGAGTTTACAGCAGCCTCAAACTCCTGGGCTCAACTAATCCCTACTTTAGCCTCCCAAAGAGCCTGAGTGATAGGCATGGGTCACCATATGTATGTATGTTTATTATGTATGTATTTATTTATTTTAAGATGGAGTCTCGCTCAGTCAGCAAAGCTGGAGTGCAGTGGTACGATCTCGGCTCTTTGCAACCTCCCCCTCCCAGTTTCAAGCAATTCTTCTGCCTCAGCCTCCCGAGTTGCTGGGACTACAGACATGCACCACCACACCCAGCTAATTTTTGTATTTTTAGTTGAGACAGGGTTTCATCATGTTCGTTATGTTGGTCTGGAACTCCTGACCTCATGATCTGCCTATCTTGGACTCCCTAAGTGTTGAGATTAAAGGTGCACGCCACCATGTCAGGCCTTATTTTTATGTTGCATTTTTATTTTGTTGTCTAGGCTGGAGTGCAGTGGTGCAATCAAAGCTGCTATAGCCTTGATATCCTGGCCTCAAGTGATCCTCCCCTCTTGGTCTGCCAAATTGCTGGCATTCCAAATGGGAGACAGTCAGCCCAGCTGGACTCTGCACTTTTTTGAGATGCAGTCTCGCTCTGTTGCCCAGGTTGGATTGTAGTGGTGGGATCTCAGCTGACTGCAACCTCTGCTTTCTGGCTTCAAGCAATTCTTTTGCCTCAGCCTCCCAAGTATCTGGGATTACAGGCATTCACTGTCACGCCTGGCTAATTATTTTGTCTTTTTAGTAGAGATGGGGTTTCACCATATTGGTTAGGCTGGTCAAACTATTGACCTTGTGATTTGTCCACCTCAGCCTCCCAAAGTTCTGGGATTACAGGCCTGAGCCACTGCACTTGGCCAAACTCTGCACTTTTAATGACTGCGAATGTAATGGAAAGTGGAGATAGGCATCAGTGGTACAGGATGCTTTATTACATCATTGATTTTATTTTATTTTTAAATTTTTTTTTCAGTTGAGTCTCACTCTGTTGCCCAGGCTGGAGTGCAGTGGTGTGATTTTGTTTCACTGTAGCCTCTGACTCCCGGATTACAGTTATTCTTTTGCCTCAGCCTCTCGAGTACCTCGGATTAGAGGTGTGCATCACCACGTGTGTAATGGCATGATGTGATATGTGCGCATGAATACATGGATGCATAAGCCCATGGTTTATATAGAAAACACAACATTTGCAATAAGTTTTATTTTTTATAAAAATTATAATGATTTTAAGTATTTTTCATTGTTGTCAACTATCACGATAATGAGTTAATGGTAAGATGGGGCCCGGCCCGGTGGCTCACACCTGTAATCCCAGCACTTTGGAAGGCTGAGGTGTGTAGATCATGACATCAGGAGTTCAAGACCAGCCTGGCTAAAATGGTGAAACCCCATCGCTGCTAAATATACAAAAATTAGATGGACGTGGTGGCAGGTGCCTCAAATCCCAGCTACTGGGGAGGCTGGGGCAAGAGAATTGCCTGAACCTGGGTGGCACAGGTTGCAGTGAGCTGAGAGATTGTGCCACTGTACTCCAGCCTGTGCAATAGAGTGAGACTCCATCTGGAAAAAAAATAAATAAGAAGTATTGTGAAGGATTATATGCATGCCTGTGTGTATCCATTCAGTGACCTTGTAGGATGATCCATGTTCTCACCCTTGGACCTTTATCACATTCTCTGCACTAGATAATCCTGTGTCAGTTTAGTTTAAAGTTGTATCTGTTACTTAGGTGTTTATATTCAAATGTGAATCCCAGACATCTGGATTCAGGTGCTTGTGTTGACATTTTTAGCTGTTTGATTTGTGGTAATTTTCCTAGTATGTGTGATGCACTTGTCTCCAAGTACAGATCTTGCTTCATGGGATAGTATGTTATTTTATGGCTTAAGACATGGGAAGCACTTAGAACAGTGTATAGCACATGGGAAGCATTCAAAAATGTTAGTCATGGCTATTGCTGTCATCATAACCGTTTTTTTTTTTTTTTTGGAGACAGAATATTGCTTTGTCACCCAGGCTGAAGTGCAGTGGCATGATATTGGGTCATTGCAACCTCTGCCTCCTGGTTTCAAGCAATTCTCCAGCCTCAGCCACCCGAGTATCAGGGATTACAGGCACCCACCACCACGCCCAGCTAATTTTTGTGTTTTTAGTAGAGATGGGGTTTCAGCGTGTTCCCAGGCTGGTCTCAAACTCCTGACCTCGTGATCCACCCGCCTCGGCCTCCCAAAGTGCTGGGATTACAGGCATGTGCCACTGTGCCTGACCGATCATGATAGTTTTTAGATTTGGAATTTTCTTTCAAAGCCAATGGACTTTGTCCTCTCTCAAACACCGCTTGTATCTTAGCTCATCTAGAGACTAAATATCATCCGGTATGTTGAACATAATATCTGACATGTCTGTAGAGAAAACCCTGTGTTGGCTTTTTTTTTTTTTTTTTTTTAGATGAAATCTTGCTCTGTTGCCAGGCTAAAGTGCAGTGGCACAATCTCGGCTCACTGCAACCTCCACCTCCTGGATTCAAGTGATCCTCCTGCCTCAGCCTCTTGAGTAGCTGGGAGTATAGGCCCGCACCACAACACCCAGCTAATTTTCATATTTTCAGTAGAGACATGGTTTCAGCATGTTGGCCAGGATGGTCTTGATCTCTTGACCACATTATCTGCCTGCCTTGGTCTCCCAAAATGCTGGGATTACAGGCAAGAGCCACTGCCTGGCATTGCTTTTTTTTTTTTAGATGGAGGGTCAGTCTGTTGCCCAGGATGGAGTGCAGTGATGCGATCTTGGCTCACTGCAGCCTCCATCTCCTGGGTTCAAGTGATTCTCCTGCCTCAGTGTCCTGTGTAGCTGGGATTACAGGTGCCTGCCACCATGTCCGTCTAAGTTTTATATTTTTAGTAGAGACAGATTTTCACCACATTGACCAGGCTGGTCTCGAACTCTTGACCTCAAGTAATCTGCCCAACTTGGCCTCCCGAATTGTTGGTATTACAGGTGTGAACCACCATGCCCGGCCCTGTGTTTCCTTTTTATTTATATAGTTTTTATATTGTCCATAAAATCGAGACTTCCATAGTGACTTATGGGATCTTAAACTCTTTCAAGGAAAAGTACAATAAAATGCAACTATACAGGAAAAATATTCAAAAATACCTCAACGTCCTTTTGTCAGAACACAGTCTTTGATCAAATAAATACTTATTTTCCCTTTTCTCATTTCCTGTGAAGGTGATAATTCAGTCCTCCATAATGTTTTATTGAAATGTATGTTTCATTTTAGGGACGCTTGACTTTCAGGGATGTGGCTATAGAATTCTCATTGTCAGAGTGGAAATACCTGAACCCTGCGCAGAGGGCTTTATACAGGGAAGTGATGTTGGAGAACTACAGGAACCTGGAGGCTGTGGGTGAGGAAAATGTCCCTGCAGACATGAAGAGTCTGCTCTTGTCTATCTTGGCTCATCCTGGTTTTGTATTCTCTTTTGTGATTTTGCCCCATCCATACTTTTTTTTTTTGTTGTTTTTGTTTTGACATGGAGTTTTGCTCTTGTTGCCCAGGCTGGAGAGCAATGGTATGATCTCGGCTGACGATAACCTCTGCCTTCCAGGTTCAAGTGATTCTCCTGACTGAACCTCCCGAGTAACTGGAATTACAGGCATGCACCACCACGCCCAGCTAATTTTGTATTTTCAGTAGAGACGGGGTTTCTCCATGTTGGTCAGACTCATCTCTAACTCCAGACCTCAGGTGATCCGCCCACCTCGGCCTCTGAAAGTGCTGGGATTACAGGCGTGAGCCACCGTGACCAGCTTATTCTGGTTTTTGAGGAGCATCACAGAAGCGTCTCTCACTGGCACTGTGACAATGTTCATCCCTTAAACTAATGATCATCTTCTCTAAGCAGCAGTCAGTGGTGTTGAAATTCCTCCCAGCAAGGACATCATTTGGGCTCACAGCCTCATGTGTATGAGGCTCTTGACTGAACTCTTGTTCATTTCACATTTTTCACACCAATATGTGTCATTGTTCATTTTTAAGAAGAAAACCTATGTTCAGTTTGTTGTAGGATCAACCCTGTAACAGATACGGTTTTCATCAATCTTATTGAGGGAGCTTGTGAGGTTGAATGAGGTTTCCATAGTTTAGTTCTACTGTCATTTCCTTCAGACACAGTGGCTTTCAACTTGTTCATTTCTATGTTGTTGTTTTTTTCTCATAGTCTCTCTGTGTTGCCCAGGCTTGAGTGCAGTGGTGTGATCTTGGCTCACTGCAACCTCCACCTTTTGGGTTCAAGTGATTCTCCTGCCTCAGCCTCTTGAGTGGCTGGGATTACAGGCAATGTGTCACCACACCCGGGTAATTTTTGGTGGTTCTATTACAGATGGCGGCTTCGCCATGTTGGCCAGGCTGGTTTTGATAGCCTGGCCTAACATGGTTCAGTTGCCTTGGATTCCCAAAGTGCTGGGATTACAGGCATGAGCCACAGCCCCTGGCCCATCCGGGTTGTTTTTAAGGCTGAATAATATTCTATTCTGTGTGCACCACATTTTCCACACATATTTATCTGTCGATGCACATCTCTACTATTATAAATAATACTGCCAGTCTGGGTGTCGTGGCTCACGCCTGTAATCCCAGCAATTTGGAAGGCTGAGGTGGGTGAATCACCTGAGGTCAGGAGTTCAAGTCCAGCTTGACCAACTTGGTGAAACCACATCTCTATTAGAGGTACAGTTTTTTTTGTTTTGTTTTTGCTTTTATTAAGATGGAGTATTGCTCTGTCACCCAGGCTCAAGTGCAGTGCGGTGGTGCAATCTCACCTCACTGTAACCTCCACATCCCAGGTCAAGCAATCTCCTACCTCACGCTTCTGAGTTGCTGGGATTACACACATGCACCACCATGCCCGGCTACTGTTTTGTATTTTTTTATAGAGGCAGTGTTTCACCATGCTGGCCTGGCTGGTCTTGAACTCCTGACCTCCTGATCCACCTGCTTATCCCCCCAATGTACTGGTATTGCAGACATGAGCCACTGCACTCAGCCTGGCTCTGTTTTCACAAACACATCTCTACCTACTGTGCCAGGGGAACCTTGTTCACCCGCATGGTCTGCTGTACTCTTCATAGAGTTTGCTTGTGTGTGTGTGTGTATGCATTTCTGGAATCTACAGAGGGGATTTTGTTGAATATATTCTTGAAACTAGAAATCAGAGTCACTTAATTTAAGGATGTAAAACTGCTTTCACCTCAGGCCACCATACTGCTGCTTTTTTGGATCTCTTTCATTTTTGTCCCTTGCCCATATTGTAATTTGAATATTTAACCTTGGGTCAATATTTTAACTTTTGCTCAATTAGTTCCACTTTCGTCCAAGCTCAAGATTTGGTGTATCCTAGTGGAATTATATTCCCACAAACGTGCATGCACAAAGATCCCTCCCACATGCCCATTACTTCCTGCCTCCAACCTTGCCCTCCTTTCCCGGCCTTGCCTCACACGGTACATTGATCTGGATGCAAATACTGTTGCTTTCCAGCCTATTGATTTGTAATAGTGAACACCCCAATTTCCCCATGAGCCCTCCCCTCCAACACCACTCTCCCTGAGTAAGGCAAGACCTTATTCATCCACTGGACAAAATTATAGGAGGCTGCCTAAACCAACGTGTGCAGGGCATGATGACTCAGCTCATGATCCATGAGGGATGGCTTTAGCACCACTGTCAGCAGCGCAGCTCAGCCCTTGTGTCCCAGCTCAGTCCTTGTATCCCCCTTGATGTACTTCTTTCTGTTCTCCTTGTATTTTCTGTGTCTGGTCATTTTCTGTACTGCCTGGGCTGACTATTGTGCCTAAGAACATGTCGTGGGATCTTTCAGGCCCAGGATCAAGACTTATCCCTCACTTACCGTACGTGCAAACTGGGGTCATGTCCATGAACACTGTGAGCCTCCTGTCATTATTTCAGAAATAATGTTAATTTGCCTCCAGAGTTGGTTTTTGTTTTGTTTTGTTTGTGTGTGTGTGTTTTTTTTTTTGTTTGTTTTGTTTTTGTGATGGAGTTTTGCTCCTGTTGCCCAGGCTGAAGTTCAATTGCACAATCTCAATTCACCGCAACCTCCACCTCCCAGGTTTAAGCGATTCTCCTTCTTCAGCCTTCCGAGTAGCTGGGATTACAGGCATGCACCACCATACCTGGCTAATTTTGTATTTTTAGTACAGATGGGGTTTCCCCATGTTGGCTACGCTGGTCTCAAACTCCTGACCTCAAGTGATCTACCTACCTCAGCCTCCCAAAGTGCTGGGATTACAGGCATGAACCACTGTGTCCGGGATATTTTTTCTTTAAATGGAGTTTCTCTCTTGTTGCCCAGGCTGGTGTGCAATGGTGCAATCTCAGCTCACTGCAACCTCGACTTCCTGGGTTCAAGTGATTGTCCTGCCTCAGGCTGCCAAGTAGCTGGGATTATGCCTGGTGCAAGCCTGGCTAATTTTTGTATTTTTAGGAGAGAGGGGGTTTCTCCATATTGGTCAGGCTGGTCTCGAACTCCCAACCTCAGGTGATTCATCCACCTGCTTTTTAAAACAAGTGAATACTATTAGATGGCTTCATATAAGTTTTATAGTACACACTCAACTTCCTTTGTTTAATAAGATTTTTCAGCCTTCAGTGATGTTGATGATGAGATGCCCCTTTTCCTGTCTCACTCATCTCACTGTTCTGTCAGAAATAGCTTAGACTGGCCAGCTGCAGTGGCTTTTGTCTCTAATTCTAACACTTTGAAAGGCTGAGGTGGGTAGATGGCTTGAGGTCAGTAGTTTGAGACCAGTCGGGCAAACATAATGAAACCTTGAATCTACTAAATTAAAAAAAATTGGGTGTGATGACTCATGCCTATAATGCCAAAATTTTGGGAGGGTGAGACGGGTGGATCACCTGAGGTCAGAAGTTCGAGACCAGCCTGGCCAACATGGTGAAACCCCGTCTCTAGTAAAAATACAAAAATTAGCTGGTCGTTTTGGTATGCACCTGTAATCCCAGCTTCTTGTGAGGCTGAGACAGGAGAGTCACTTGAACCTGGGAGGTGGATGGTGCAGTGAACCATGATCATGCCACTGCACTTCAGCCAAGGTGACAGAGTTAGATTCCATTTGCCACCAAAAAAAAAAAAAAAAGTTAGCCAGGCATGGTGGCATGTGTCTGTACTCCCTGCCCAGCTGTTAGTCCATTCTTAGTTCTTGAAATGCTGTATATTTTCTTAACCTCATACATCAGAAGGTAGTGATCTTAACATGTATTTCAGTTCTTATATTGTGTGCTGGTGGTTAAGTAGAAGTTGTGGCTTTTTTCTTAAGAGGGAGTTGTTTAGAATTCTGCAGGCTGCATAAATGTACTTATTTTCTTGCTGGTTTTGTCATGGGTTACAATATTTTATTAATTAATTTTATAATTTTACATATGGCTTTTTGGTATGTGGTATGCAATATAACTGACACACTCCACTTGTTAATGTCACAAAGTGCCACCAGGTGCAGTGGCTCACACCTGTGACCCCAGAAATTTGGGAGGTCAAGGGGGGGTGGATTATTAAGGTCAGGGGTTTGAGACCAGCCTGGCCAACATGGTGAAACCACATCTCTACTAAAAACACAAAAATTAGCCAGGTGTAGTTGTGTGTGCCTGTAATCCCAGGTACTCAGGAGGTTGAGGCAGGAGAATCACTTCAACCCAGGAAGCAGAGGTTGCAGTGAGCTGAGATTACACCATGATGCTCCAAGTTGGAGTGCAAGACTACTTCTCAAAACAATAAAAATGGAAATTTTTTTTTTTGAGACGGAGTCTCACTCTGTCGCCCAGGCTGGAGTGCAGTGGCATGATCTCAGATCACTGCAAAGTCCACGTCCTGGGTTCACACCATTCTCCTGCCACAGTCTCCCGAGTAGCTGGGACTGCAGGCACCTGCCACCACGCCTGGCTATTTTTTTGTATTTTTAGTAGAGACAGAGTTTCACCGTGTTATCCAGGATGGTCTCGATCTCCTGACCTTGTGATCCACCCACCTCGGCCTCCCAAAGTGCTGGGATTACAGGCATAAGCCATCGCACCTGGCCCAAAAAATTTTTCAAAAGTCACTAACTGCCTTTTCTGTGTAGATATATATAATTTTATGACATTTATTTAGAAAAATCTTGTATTAACTTTTTTCTTTTTTTTTTTTTCTGTTTGAGGCGGAGTCTATTTTGCCACCCTGGCTGGAGTGCAGTGGTGTGATCTTGGCTCACTGCAACCTCTGCCTCCCAGGTTCAAGTGATTCTTGTGCCTCAGCCTGCTAAGTAGCTGTGACTACAGGCACGGACCATCACACCTGGCTAATTTTTGTAATCTTTTCTTATGTTCTCAGTGCTATAATTGTTTGACAATATACAATTTCCATTGCTTTTGGTTATCCTTACATGAGCTTGTTGTGGATTATTTACCAATATAGTATATTGTGTGGGTTTTTTTTTTTTTAGCATTTATTTGTACACAGTAAACATGGTTTAAATATGAAGAATATATGTGTTTCTCTTCCTTGATGTGATAGTGATATGTTTTTTGCAAATTGTGATGCACTTTAGGGTCACAGTGGAAAAATACCGCTTACTTTAGGCTTATACATATTTGTGCCCTGTCAGTGTTTTGTGATGATATAGGAAATAGACTTTCATAGAATTGATTTGAAGGACATGTAATCACCCTTTATTTATTAAAAAGTCTCACTCTTTTTGTGTTCTTAAACTTTGAAGATCATGTTTGGGAAGTTCAAAATAAATATTTTTTTTATGTCATATTTACACACTTCAGTATGATTTACCATCTGTACTTAATTGGAAACATATTGGTGTTTATATTTTGTAGATATCTCTTCCAAATGCATGATGAAGGAGGTCTTGTCAACAGGGCAAGGCAATTCAGAAGTGTTCTACACAGGGACATTGCAAAGACATGAAAGTCATCGCATCGGAGATTTTTGCTTCCAGGAAATTGAGAAAGATATTAATGACATTGAGTTTCAGTGTCAAGAAGATGAAAGAAATGGCCATGAAGTACCCATGACAAAAATAAAAAAGTTGACTGGTAGTACAGACCGATATGATCACAGGCATGCTGGAAACAAGCCTATTAATGATCAGCTTGAATCAAGCTTTTATTCACATCTGCCTGAACTCCACATATTTCAGATCAAAGGTAAAATTGGTAATCAACTTGAGAAGTCTACCAATGATGGTCCCTCAGTTTCAACATCCCAAAGAATTTCTTGTAGGCCCCAAATCCATATTTCTAATAACTATGGGAATAGTCCCCCAAATTCTTCATTACTCCCACAAAAACAGGAAGTACACATGAGAGAAAAGTCTTTCCCATGTGATGAGAGTGGCAAAGCCTTTAATTGTAGCTCACTTTTAAGGAAACACCAGATAATCCATTTAGGAGACAAACAATATAAATGTGATGTATGTGGCAAGCTCTTTAATCACAAGCAATACCTTTCATGCCATCGTAGATGTCACACTGGTGAGAAACCTTACAAGTGTAATGAGTGTGGCAAGTCCTTCAGTTATAGGTCATCCCTTACATGCCATCATAGACTTCATACTGGAGTAAAACCTTACAAGTGTAATGAGTGTGGCAAGATCTTTCGTCAAAATTCAGCCCTTGTAATTCATAAAGCAATTCATACTGGAGAGAAACCTTACAAGTGTAATGAATGTGGCAAGGCTTTTAATCAACAGTCACACCTTTCACGTCATCAAAGACTTCATACTGGAGTGAAACCTTACAAATGTAAGATTTGTGACAAGGCTTTCGTGTGTCATTCCTATCTGGCAAACCATACTAGAATTCACAGTGGAGAGAAAACTTACAAGTGTAATGAGTGTGGTAAGGCTTTTAATCATCAATCAAGCCTTGCACGTCATCATATACTTCATACTGGGGAGAAACCTTACAAATGTGAAGAATGTGACAAAGTTTTCAATCAGAAATCAACCCTTGAGAGACATAAGAGAATTCATACTGGAGAGAAACCATACAAATGTAAGGTTTGTGATACAGCTTTCATGTGTAATTCACAGCTGGCACGACATAGAAGAATTCACACTGGAGAGAAAACTTACAAGTGTAATGAGTGTCACAAGACCTTCAGTCGCAGGTCATCCCTTCTATGCCATCGTAGACTTCATAGTGGTGAGAAACCTTACAAGTGTAATGAGTGTGGCAATACCTTCCGTCACCGGGCATCCCTTGTATACCATCGTAGACTTCATACTCTAGAGAAATCTTACAAATGTACGGTTTGTGACAAGGCTTTCATGCGTAATTCAGTCCTGGCCGTACATACTAGAATTCATACTGCAAGGAAACCTTACAAGTGTAATGAATGTGGGAAAGCTTTTAATCAACAATCACATCTTTCACGTCATCATAGACTTCATACTGGAGAGAAACCTTACAAATGTGAAGCATGTGACAAAGTTTTCAGTCAGAAATCAGCTCTTGAGTCACATAAGAGAATTCATACTGGAGAGAAACCATACAAGTGTCAGGTTTGTGACATAGCTTTCACATGGAATTCACAGCTGGCTCGACATACAAGAATTCACACTGGAGAAAAAACTTACAAGTGTAATGAGTGTGGGAAGACCTTCAGTTACAAGTCATCCCTTGTATGGCATCGTAGACTTCATGGTGGAGAGAAATCTTACAAATGTAAGGTTTGTGACAAGGCTTTCGTGTGTCATTCCTATGTGGTGAAACATACTAGAATTCATAGTGGAATGAAACCTTTCAAGTGTAATGAGTGCAGCAAGACCTTCAGTAACAGGTCTTCCCTTGTATGCCACCGTAGAGTTCATAGTGGAGAGAAACCTTACAAGTGTAATGAGTGCAGCAAGACTTTCAGTCAGAAGGCATCCCTTCTATGCCATCGTAGACTTCATAGTGGTGAGAAACCTTACAAGTGTAATGAGTGTGGCAATACCTTCCGTCACTGGTCATCCCTTGTATACCATCGTAGACTTCATACTGGAGAGAAATCTTACAAATGTACGGTTTGTGACAAGGCTTTCGTGCGTAATTCATACCTGGCAAGACATACTAGAATTCACACTGCAGAGAAACCTTACAAGTGTAATGAATGTGGGAAAGCTTTTAATGAACAATCACACCTGTCACGTCATCATAGAATTCATACTGGAGAGAAACCTTACAAATGTGAAGCATGTGATAAAGTTTTCAGTCGCAAATCACACCTTAAAAGACATAGGAGAATTCATACTGGAGAGAAACCTTACAAGTGTAATGAGTGTGGCAAAGCCTTTAGTGACCGGTCAACACTTATTCACCATCAGGCCATTCATGGTGTAGGGAAATTTGATTAAAATAATGATTGTCACAAAGTCTTCAGTAACGCTACAACCATTGCAAATCATTGGAGAATCCATAATGAAGAGAGATCTTCCGAGTGCAATAAATGTGGCAAGTTTTTCAGACATCGTTCATACATTACAGTTCATCGGAAACTTCATACTGGAGAGAAACCTTACAAATGTCATGACTGTGGTAAGGTCTTCAGTCAAGCTTCATCCTATGCAAAACATAGGAGAATTCATACAGGAGAGAAACTCATAAGTGTGATGATTGTGGCAAAGACTTTACTTCACATTCACACCTCATTACATATCAGAGAATCCCTACTGGAGAGAAATCTTACAAATGTCATAAGTGTGGCAAGGTCTTCAGTCTGAGGTCACTCCTTGCAGAACATCAGAAAATTCATTTTTGAGATAACTGTTACCAGTGCAGTGAGTATAGCAAACCATCAAGCATTAATTGACATTAGAGTCAATCCAGCATTGACTTGAGTTTGTGTTGACTTAATATTAAGTTCAAGCCTTAATTGACATTCAAGTGTTTATGTTAAGAGGGTGGGGCCAGGTGTGGTGGCTCAGGCCTGTAATCCCAGCACATTGGGAGGCCAAGGCACATAGGTCACTTGAGGTCAGAAGTTTGAAACCAGCATGGCCAACAGATGTTGGCCACTTTTGCCATCCTGTTTTTTGTTTCTTATTTTCGTATTTATTTATTTATTTTGAGATGGAGTGTCACTCTTGTTGCCCAGCCTAGAGTCCAATGGTGTGATCTCAGCTCACCACAACCTCCGCCTCCCAGATTCAAGCAATTCTTCTGCCTCAGCCTCCCTAGTTGCTTGGATTACAGGCGTGTGCCACCACGCCCGGCTAATTTTTTGTATTTTTAGTAGAGACAGGGTTTCTCCATATTAGTCAGGCTGGTCTCGAATTCCTGACCTCAGGTGATGTTCCCACCTTGGCATCCCGAAATCCTGGGATTACAGGCATGAGGCACCGCGCCCGGCCTTGTTTCTTATTTTCTATTTTTTTATTTTTTTGAGAGGCAGGAGAATGGCGGGTGAACCCATGAGGTGGAGCTTGCAGTAAGCCCAGATAGCGCCATTGCACTCCAGCCTGGGAGACAGAGTGAGACTCCGTCTCTAAAAAAAATAATAATAAATAAAAAAATGTAGTTTAACCAGTTAGTCTGTTTTTCAGTTTCCTTTCCTTATGTCATTTGTTAAAATCTTGAGCTGGGAGTTATTTATTGCGTTTTTCCCTCAAGGCCCTCTGGACCATTCTGGAAATATGTTGAAACATGGCCTGGAGTGGCATAGGGCGCTCCTCCAAAAGCACCCATGTATTCTTTTCCTTTGTTTTTTTTTTTAAATGGAGTCTCACTCTGTCACCTTGGATGGAATGCAGTGGTGCGATCTCAGCTCACTGCAACCTCTGCCTCCCGGGATCAAGTGATTCTCCTGCCTCGGTCTCCTGAGTAGCTGAAATTACAGGCACCTACCAGCATGCCTGGCTAATTTTTGTATTTTTAATAGAGACGGGGTTTCACCATGTTTATCAGGCTGGTCTCAAACTCCTGACCTCGTGATCTGCCAGACCCGGCCTCCCAAGGTGCTGGGATTACAGGCATGAGCCACCGTGCCCTGCCTCTTTTTTTTTTGAGATGGAGTTTCGCTCTTGTTCAGGCAGGACTGCAATGGTGCGATCTGGTGTCACTGCAACATCTACCTCCCAGTTTCAAGGGATTCTCCTGCCTCAGCATACCGAGTAGTTGGGATTACAGGTGCCCTCCACCACTCCCAGCTAATTTTTTGCATTGTTAGTAGAGACAGGATTTTACCATGTGGGCCAGGCTGGTCTCGAACTCCTGACTTAAGGTGATCTGCCCACCTCGATCTCCCAAAGTGCTAGGATTACAGGCGTGAGCCATCGTGCCTGACGACTCATGTATTCTTGATTGAAATAATTTGCTTATGTCTCAGTTCTACGGTTGACCTTCTTTCACTGTTTTCAAGGTCAATAGCTGTGTGTTTACACTTCTGCATTTTATAAATGTTCCTGTGATTTTCTTGTAAGGGAGAATTAACTGTCAGGAATCAGTGTCATCAGAACCTTGCAAAAGAAGTTTCCTCTGCATAGGTATGCATAAGATGCTTCTCGAATTTTCAAGGATGTGGGTGATATAGACCAACCTTTCCCATTAGCCCATCCAGGCCCCCATGTAAGACTTTAGACACCTTCTCACTCATCTCAGACCATCTCAGTGTAACTTGGTGAAAATGTGAGCCTCCCTGCAACTTGGCAATGAGGGACTTGACCAGAAAAGCTCAACCTGAGTGACTCTGACCCCTGAAATGATTGGTAAAATGGAGTGCGTGTCTGGGTGTGGCTTTTTCGTTTTCTATTTTTTTTTTTTTTTTTTGAGGAGAGGAGTGCCCAGCTGTAATTAGAATTTTCTTTTTTTTTTTTTGAGACGGAGTCTCGCTCTGTCGCCCAGGCTGGAGTGCAGTGGCACAATCTCGGCTCACCTCAAGCTCCGCCTCCTGGGTTCACGCCATTCTCCTGCCTCAGCCTCCTGAGTAGCTGGGACTACAGGCACCCACCACCGCACCTGGCTAATTTTTTGTATTTTTAGTAGAGACCGGGTTTCACCGTGTTAGCCAGGATGGTCTCCATCTCCTGACCTTGTGATCCGCCCACCTTGGCCTACCAAAATGCTGGGATTACAGGCGTGAGCCACCGCACCCGGTTTGTAATTAGAATTTTCAATGGGATGCAGTGCCCTCAAAATGAAAAACAAAAGGAGAAGGATGGAAGAAACAGAGCTGTAGGCTCAGACACAGAGACAATCTTCAGGGCCTTTCTCTGTATGAGGACATCACAGCGAAATCTAAAGCAGGTCATGTCAGTCCCTGGCACGGAACCCTCCACCAGCTTCCCGTGTTCCCCAGGACAAAAGTCCAACTTCTCACCGTGGTTCCACAGCCCTGTGTCCAGGGCCCCTGCCAGTGTCCAGCCTCCTCCTGGGAGCTTGCCCTCATCCCATGAATCCCTCTGCCCCAGTCATATTTGCTTTTCTCTTTTCCCAAACCTGAAAACCCTTCCTGTCTCAGGTCATCATCCCTGCTCTTACTCTATGTACACTGTCTCTTTCTCCTTCAGGTCTAGGCTCAGAGCTCTCTCCCATGCCCTCCCACCCCAGGTCTCAGCCTCCGGAGTAGCTGGGACTACAGACGCCTGCTACCACACCCGGCTTTTTTTTTGTATTTTTAGTAGAGATGGGGTTTCGCCATGTTATCCAGAATGGTCTCAATCTCCTGACCTCGTGATCTGCCCACCTCGGCTTCCCCAAGTGCTGGGATTACAAGCATGAGCCACCATGCCTGGCATCTGAATTTTTTTTTAAATTTTTTTGAGACAGAGTCTTACTCTGTCGCCCAGGCTGGAGTGCAGTGGTGCGATCTTGGCTCACTGCAACTTCCACCTCCCAGGTTCAAGCAATTCTTGTGCCTCAGCCTCCTGAGTAGCTGGGATTATAGGCGTGTGCCATGACGGCCAGCTAATTTTTGTATTTTTAGTAGAGATAGTGTTTCACCATATTGGCCAGGCTCATCTTGAACTCCTGACCTCGTGATCTGCCCGCCTCAGCTTCCCAAAGTGCTGGGATTAGAGGCATGAGCCACCATGCCCGGCAGCATCTGAACTTTTAATGACTTGGAATTGTGGGGAAAAGAGAGAGATCAGACTGTTACTGTGTCTACATAGAAAGAAGTGACATAAGAGACTCCATTTTGTTCTGTACTAAGAAAAATTCTTCTGCCTTGAGATGCTGTAAATCTGTAACCCTAGGCTCAACCTTGTGCTTGCAGAAACATTTGCTGTGTCAACTCAAGGTTAAATGGATTAAGGGCGGTTCAGGATTTGCTTTGTTAAACAAATGCTAGAAGACAGCATGCTCGTTAAAAGTCATCACCACTCCTTACTCTCCAGTACCCAGGGACACAAAACACTGGGAAAGGCCTCAGGAACTTCTGCCTAGGAAAACCAGATATTGTCCAAGGTTTCTCCCATGTGATAGCCTGAGATATGGCCTGGGAAGGGAAAGACCTGACCATCCACCAGCCCAACCCGTAAAGGGTCTGTGCTGAGGAGGATTAGTAAAAGAGGAAGACGTCTTTGCAGTTGAGATAAGAGGAAGGCATCTGTCTCCTGCTTGTCCTGGGGCAATGGAATGTCTTTGCATAAAGCCCGATTGTATGTTCCATCTACTGAGATAGGAGAAAACTGCCTTAGGGCTGGAGGTGAGACATGCTGGAGGCAATACTGCTCTTTAAGCCGTTGAGATGTTTATGTATATGCACATCAAAAGCACAGCATGTTTTTCTTTACCTTGTTCATGATGCAGAGACATTTGTTCACGTTTCCCTGCTGACCCTCTCCCCACTATTACCTTATTGTCCTGCCACATCCCCCTCTCCGAGATGGTAGAGATAATGATCAATAAATACTGAGGGAACTCAGAGGCCGGTGCAGGGGCAGGTCCTCCGTATGCTGAGCGCTGGTCCCCTGGGCCCACTTTTCTTTCTCTATACTTTGTCTCTGTGTCTCTTTCTTTTCTCAAGTCTCTCTTTCCACCTGATGAGAAATGCCCACAAGTATGGAGAGGCAGGCCACCCCTTCAGGAATGGAATGGAAAGTGGAGATACATGTCAGTGGTACAGGATGCTTTATCACATCATTGATTTTATTATTTTTTTTTTGAGTTGAGTCTCCCTCTATCACCCAGGCTGGAGTGCAGTGGTGAGATTGTGGCTCACTGTAGATTCCACCTTCTGGATTACAGTGATTCTGTTGCCTGAGCCTCTCGAGTAGCTGGGATTAGAGGTGCGCGCCACCACTCGTGTAACGGCATGATGTGATGTGTGTGCATGGAGACATGGATGGATAAGCCCATGGTTTATGTAGAAAACACATGATTTGCAATAAGTTATATTTTTTATAATTGTTAGGATTGTAAGTATTTTTCATTTTTGTTCACTATCACAATAATGAGTTATTAGTAAGGATTGGCCAGGCGAGGTGGCTCACGCCTGTAATCCCAGCACTTTGGGAGCCCAGGTGAGTGAATCACAAGGTCAGGAGTTCAAGACCAGCCTGGGAAAAATGGTGAAATGCCCTCTCAACTAAAAATTAGCCAGGCCTGCTGTCAGGTGTCTGTAATGCCAGCTACTCAGGAGGCTGAGGCAAGAGAATTGCTTGAACCTGGGTGGAAGAAGTTGCAGTGAGCCAAGATCGTGCCACTGTACTCCAGCCTGGGTAATAGAGTGACATTCCTTCCCCCAAAAAATTAAAAACTTCATAATTATTAATATTATTATTATTACAGGCATGAGCCACTGTGCTTGGCCTGTTTTCACAGACACATCTCTTCCTACTCAGCCAAGGGATCCTTCTTCACATCCATGGTCTCTACTTTGCTGTACTCCTCATAGACTTTACTCATTTTTTTTGTGTGTATGAAATTCTGGAATCTACACAACGCATATTTTTGAGTATATGCTTGAAACTAGAAATCAGAGGCCATTTTACTTAAGAGATGTAAAACTGCTTTCACCTCAGGCCACCATACTGCTGCTTTTTTGGATCTTGTTCATTCTTGTCCCTTGCCCATATTGTAATTTGCGTCGTTAATCGTGGGTCAATATTTTACCATTTGCTCAATTAGTTCCACTTTCGTCCAAGCTCAAGATTTGGTGTATCCTAGTGGAATTTTATTCCCACAGACGTGCATGCACAAAGTTCCCTCCCACATGCCCATTACTTCCTGCCTCCACCCTTGCCCTCCTTTCCCGGCCTTGCCTCACAGGGTACATTGATCTGGATGCAAATACTGTTGCTTTCCAGCCTATTGATTTGTAATAGTGAACACCCCAATTTCACTGTGAGCCCTCCCCTCCAACACCACTCTCCCTGAGTAAGTCAAGACTTATTCATCCACTAGACAAAATTATAGGAGGCTGCCTAAATCATTGTGTGCAGGGCATGATGACTCAGCACATGATCCATGAGGGATGGATTTAGCATCAGTGTCAGCAGCGCAGCTCAGCCCTTGTGTCCCAGCTCAGCCCTTTTATCTCCCTTAATGTACTTCTATCTGTTCTTTTTTTTTTCTCTTTATATATATATACTTTTTTTTATTATACTTTAAGTTCTAGGGTACATGTGCACAATGTGCAGGTTTGTTACATATGTATACATGTTCCATGCTGATGTGCTGCACCCATTAACTCATCATACTTCTTTCTCGTATTTTCTGTGACTGGTCATTTTCTGTATTTTCTTGGCAGACTATTGTGCTTAAAAACATGGGATCCTTCAGGCCCATGATCAAGTTTGTTCCTCACTTACCGTATGTGCAAATTGGGGTCATGTGCATGAACACCCTGGCCTGCTGTACTTATTTGAGAAATAATGTTAATTTGCCTCTAGATTTTTTTTTTTTTTTTGAGACGGAGTTCCGTTCTTGTTGCCCAGGCTGGAGTGCAATGGGGCAATCTCGGTCACCGCAACCTCTGCCTCCCAGTTTCAAGTGATTCTCCTGCCTGAGACTCCCAAGTAGCTGGGATTACAAACATGTGCCACCATGCCCAGCTAATTTTGTATTTGTTTTAGAGATGGTGTTTTTCCATGTTAGACTGCTCTCAAGCTCCCGACCTCAGGTGATCCACACACCTCGGTCTCCCAAAGTGCTGGAATTACAGGCGTGAGCCCCGGCACCTGGCTGCCTCCAGGGTTTTAAAACAAATTAATGCTATTAGATGGCTTCACATATTGCAGGTTTTGTGCTACAGGCTCTAAACTTCCTTTGTGTAATAAGATTTGTCAGCCTTCCGTGATGTTGATGATGACATGCTCCTTTTCCTGTCTCCCTCATTTCACTGTCCTGTTAGAAATAGCTTAGACTGGCCGGCCACGGTGGTTAACACCTCTGTTGCCAGCACTTTGGGAGGCCAAGGTGGGTAGATCACTTGAGGTCCAGAGTTTGAGACCAGTCAGGTAATCCCAGCACTTTGGGAGGCCGAGACTGGTGGATCACCTGAGGTCAGGAGTTTGAGAGCAGCCTGGCCAACATGGTGCAACCCCTTCTCTACTAAAAATACAAAAATTACCTGGGTGGGGTGTCACATGCCTAAAATCCCAGCTGCATGGGAGACTGAGGCAGTAGAATCACTTTATCCCTGGAGGTGGAGGTTGCAGTGAGCCAAGATCATGCCATTACACTCTAGCCTGGGCAAGAAGAGCAAAACTCCATCTCAAAAATAAAGAAAGAAAAAATAAAAATAAAAGCACCAGTCTTATTCACGTATAGTCAACACCCATGACCAAATTCTCTCAAAGACCCCATCTACAGGAACATCCAATTGGAGAATAAGAACTCTGAACATGGCTTTTGGCCAATATGAACACTCAGACCAGGGAGCCTGCATCATATTTTTTATGTTTTTATTGTGCAATTTGTTTTATAAAATGTTTTCTCTGATCCCAGTTTATAAATTTTCCCAGTATACAGTCTGTGTTTTACATTTCATGCATAGTGAACTACATAACTAAGGCCAATGCATGTACATAGAATTGCTGTATTGCCTGGCTGTTATATAACTGTAGTTGTGATATCATAATTGAGCCCTCTGACACTGTTAGTCGATTCTTTTTTTTTTTTGGAGACGGAGTCTTGCCCTGTTCCCCAGGCTGGAGTGCAATGGCATGATCTCGGCTCACTGCAACCTACACCTCCTCGGTTCAAATGACTCTTCTGCCTCACCCTCCAGAGTAGCTGGGATTACAGGTGCCTTCCACCATGCCCAGCTAATTTTTTTGTATTTTTAGTAGAGACAGGGTTTCACCATGTTGGCCAGGCTGGTCTCGAACTCCTGACCCCGTGATCTGCCCTCCTCTGCCTCCCAAAGTGCTGGGATTACAGGCATGAGCCACCGCACCCTGTGGTTAGTCAATTCTTACTTCTTATAGTGCTGTGTATTTACTTGAACTCATACATCAGAAGGTAGTGATCTTAAGTGTATTTCAGTTCTTATAGTGTGTGCTGGTGGTAAGTAGAAGTTGTGGCTTTTTTCTTAAGAGGGAATTGTTTAGAGGTCTGCTGGCTGTATAAATGTACTTATTATTTCCTTGCTAGTCTTATCATGGGTTACAATATTTTATTAAATAATTTTTACGATTTTACATAGGGCTTTTCAGTAAGTGGTATGCTGGGAAACATGGTGAGACCCGCTTTTCTGCAAAAAATACAAAAATTAGCTGGGAATGATGGCACATGCCTGCAGTCTCAACTACTGTGGAGTCTGCAGTGGGAGGATGGCTTGAGCCTGGGAGGTCAAGACTGTAGTGAGCTGTAATCATGCTACTGCACTCCAGCATGGTTGACAGAGCAAGATGCTGTCCAAAAAAGAATACTTATTGTAAAGTTTGGGTACAGGAATAATGAAGTCATTGATGCTTTACAAACAGGCTATGGAGTTGATGCCCAAAAGAAATAAACAGTTTGTAAATGAATAACTCATTTTGAGCTGTGGCAAGACAATGCTGAAAGTGATGCATGGAGCGGCAGGCAGACCATCCACATCAGTTTTACAGAAAGAAAGTTAATCTTGTTCGTGCTTCAGTGAAAAGAACTAACAGCAAACAGGAGAAACAGTAGTCAGGAATTCGATAATAGCCTGGTTAACATGATGAAACCCGGTCTCTACTAAAAATACAAAGATTAGCTGGGCACGGTGATGGGCACCTGTAATCCCAGCTACTCGAGAGGCTGAGGCAGAAGAATCGCTTGAAACCAGGAGGCGGAAGTTTCAATGAGCCGGGATCCCGCCATTGCACTCCAGCCTGGGCAACAAGAGCAAACCTCTGTCTCAAACAAACAAACAAACAAACAAAAATGTCTAGCCCCCTCTCCTTCTTTCTCTGCCATCGTGGTGTGTGCTTGACTCCACTTCTTGTCATGTCTTCTCACAAGACTTTCAGGATTAAGCGATTTCTGGCCAACAACCGAAAGCAAAATCATCCGATTTCCCAGTGGATTCGAATGAAAACTGGCAATAAAATGAGGTACGACTTTAAAAGGAGACACTGGAGAAGAACCAAGCTGGGTCTATAAGGAATTGCACATGAGATGGTACACATATTTATGCTGTGTGAGCCTCATAATCACGTTGCTCAAGCTGAAAATGTCACTACCATCTGGAGACTTGGACATGTTTTATTGGGAATATATTTTTTTCTCTCTGAATCTGTTATGAACGCGTTGGTTGGGTGGGTTCAGTAATAAACATGTGAGACCTTTCATTTCAAAAAAAAATTTCAAATGACGTAATAGATTACCTAAATTTCTGTTTTGCTTTGTTTTGTTTTTTGAGATGGAGACTCCACTGGGTTCAGTGGATCGCACCTGTGGTCCTGGCACTTTGGGAGGCTGAGGTGGGAGGATTGCCTGAGGCCAGGAGTTTCCTGGGAATCTTCTCATCTCCCCTAACCCAGTTCATGAAAGATCCTTGGGCTTTACTGTTAGGGAAAAAATCTATATAAAACAATATCAGCGGCCGGGAGCGATGGCTCACGCCTGTAATCCCAACACTCTGAGAGGCCAAGGCGGGTGAATCACTGAGGTTAGGAGTTCGAGAACAGCCTAACCAACATGGAGAAACTCTGTCTGTATTAAAAATACAAAATTAAGCCGGGCGCGGTGGCTCACGCCTGTAATCCCTGCTCTTTGGGAGGCCAAGTCGGGCGGATCACGAGGTCGGGAGATCGAGACCATCCTGGCTAACAAGGTGAAACCCTGTCTCTACTAACATACAAAAAATGAGCCGGGCGCCGTGACGGGCCCCTATAGTCCCAGCTACTCGGGAGGCTGAGGCGGGAGAATGGCGTGAACCCTGGAGGCGGAGCTTGCAGTGAGCCGAGATAGCACCACTGCACTCTGGCCTGGGCGAAGAGCAAGACTCTGTCTCAAAAAAATAAATTAAAAAAATACAAATACAAATAAAAAATTAGCCGGGCATGGTCGCACGTGCCTGTAATCCCAGCTACCCAGGAGGCTGAGGCAGGAGAACTGCTTCAACTTGGGAGGCGGAGGTTGCTGTGAGCCGAGATCACGCCAATGCACACCAGCCTGGGCAACAAGAGAAAAACTCCATCTGAAAAAATAAAATAAAAAACAATATCAGTATGTCAGAGCATTATGTCTGCCACAATATTTGTGAAAGGAAAATCAAAATTACTAACCAAAGAGAAAAGTCAAGCTGGGAACTGTGTCAGACAAACCTGCCTCCCATTTTATTCCTAAACAAGATAGCTACAAGGACTAAACAGAAAAGCTACATACTCCACTCACAAACTGTGGGCCTCAAGATCTCCACCCCAAAATAGTTCTGTTGAATTTCACCCTGGCATTGTAAACTGAGCTTATCTTCACAGGTGTAGGAAAGAACCCATCCCTCTGCACACCTGAGTCAAATGTCTATCTGACTGCTTCCCCTGCCCTATTGTTTATGTAAAAATGCAGGGTCACTGAGCCAGCCTAAGGCATAAGTGACTATTCCTCCACCGTCTCTCACATATAAATTGTGTATTCAATGAAAGGCTGATCGAAGACTCAAACACTGTGATCATTTCTTATCTCCCTGTGACCTGGAAGCCCGCAATTCCAGTTATTCCACCTTTCCAGATCGAACCAAGGTGGATCTTACATGTATTGATTGATGTCTCATGTCACCCTAAATTTGTAAATTGCAGCCTGAACACCTTGGGCACACGTCATTAAGACTTCCTGAGGCTGTGTCATGGCTGCATTTTAACTTTGGCAAAATAGATTTCTAAATTCATTGAGACCTAGTAGATGCTTTTGGATCACAAGCTCATGAACACAGAAAAAATCAAGATAGAATAAGGAAAAAACTAGTGTAATGGAAAGCACAAAATCAGTTCCAAAATCTGAACTCCTTCATGTTTATTCACCATAGGGAAATGCTTTTCAACTTTGTGGGATTAGATTCCATTTGTGAAAGAGATATATATATATATATATGTTTGTTTGTTTTGTTCTTTGAGACAGAGTTTCACTCTTGTTGCCCAGGCTGGAGTGCAATGGTGCTATCTCGGATCACTGCAACCTCTGCCTCCCAGGTTCAATGGATTCTCCTGTCTCAGCACCTTAAATAGCTCGGATTACAGGCATGCATCACCATGCCTGGCTACTTCTTTTGTACTTAGTAGAGACTGGGTTTCATTTTGTTAGGCTGGTCTTGAGTTCCTGACCTCAGGTGATCCGCCTGCCTCAGCCTCCCTAAGTGCTGGGATTACAGGTATGTGCCACTGTGCTGGTCTGAAAGATATATTTCTAATATTGGATTGAAATAAAAACCCATTCTATATAACATTAGCTAATTTAAAATGGAAATAGTAGATAATCAATTGCATACATACACAAAACTTTGTAACATTTCACTTAGTATTGCTATTACTAAGTTATTGGGGCAGAAGCTCAGTCTGTCAGATACATTACAAAAGAGTGGTGTCTCCATAATTGTGCTTAGGACTCTGCTGCATAAGTGGATAAACTGTTAAACAGTATCCTAGGAGAGCTAGGGTGACAAAGTTCAAGTTCATTAAAACTATCAAGACACATTCCTTACTGCTCACGCATGAGTCACGGTCTTAAGACGTTTACAGTTAAGGAAAGCAGCTTAATCATACCTGCAAGGACAAACTCCTACATAAACACAATGTCCAGATGACCCAATATCCCATGACAATATATGCTTCTAAGATAATTACAGTCGTGCTTTCACATATTTGCACATTAAAATACCAAGGATAGGTTTTTTTTTTTTTGATGGAGCTTCACTTGTGTCATCCAGGCTGGAGTGCAATAGCACAATCTCAGCTCACTGCAACTTCCGCCTTCTGGGTTCAAGCGATTCTCCTGCCTCAGCCTCCTGAGTAGCTAGGAGTATAGGCATGCGCCACCACCCCCAGCTAATTGTTGAATTTTCAGTAGAGATGGGGTTTCACCACGTTGGCAAGGCTGGTCTCGAACCCCTGATCTTAGGTGATCCCTCAACGTTGGTCTTCCAAAGTGCTAGAATTACAGGCGGGAGCCAATGCAACCGGCCAAGGATAGCTTTAAATCAACAAAGTAATAAGTTGTGTTACACTGTCAGCCCACTGGCAGGTAGACATACCTTAGTTTTTACCTAAGCACTTATGTAAGAGAAATTTTAAGAGGAGGCAGTTCCCTTTGTTTTTGAGGTCACCCTACTATGTAACTGGTAGCTTGCTTTCTTTTTTTTTTTTTTTTTTGAGACGGAGTCTCACTCAGGCTTGAGACACCTTGTCCAGCTGTATTTATTATTATTATTATTATTATTATTTTGTTTTTGAGACTGCGTTTCACTCTAGTTCCCTGGGCTGGAGTACAATGGCATGATCTTGGGCTCACCACAGCCTCCGTTTTCTGAGCTCAAGCAATTCTCCTGCCTCAGCCTCCCGAGTAGCTGGGACTACAGGCGCATGCCACCATGCCAGGCTAATTTTTGTATTTGTAGTAGAGACAGGGTTTCTCCATATTGGTCAGGCTGGTCTCCAACTCCCGACGTCAGGCCATCCGCCTTCCTCAGCCTACCAAAGCACTGGGATTACAGGCTTGAGCCACCACGCCCGGCCTGAAGTAGTATTTTTTAGAAAGTAATTAAACCATTTTTCAGCATAATGACCCAGAGATGTACTTCTGAAGGACTTAGGAGCTCTTCCTGAAAGGCAAGCAACAAGGGAGATATTACCTGTATGTCAGTAGGAAATTAAATATTTCAAATATCGACTATTTCAAATTTAAAGCTACACACTTTTAAATAATTAAGAGCCTTGAGAGGAACGTGATCATGCAACCTGAGTCCAGTGGCATGCAGGCACAACTTCTACAAGTTTTCCTGGCCAGGCACGCAGGCTCAGGCCTGTAATCCCAGCACTCTGGGAGGCTGAGGCAGGCGGATCACCTGACATCAGGAATTAGAAACCAGCCTGGCCAACATGGGGAAACCCCGTCTCTACTGAAAATACAAAGCCATTAGCCGGGCATGGTGGTGCACACCTGTATTTTCAGCTACTTGGGAGGCTGAGGCAGGAGAACTGCTTGAATCCAGGACGTGGAGGTCGTAGTGAGCCGAGATCACATCACTGCATTCCAGCCTGGGTGACAGAGCAGGACTCCTTACCAAAACAAAACAAAACAAAATGTGCTATACAATTTAGTTTCCTAATATCAATTTTAAAAGGTTTTCTTGTAAATAATTAGGAAAACTAAGCAGCCCCAGAGATAAGACCTCCTGGCATCATTGTCCCTTCTTATAGAGTGATAAAGTAACCTTCCTTGAAGTGTATCAATCCATCACCAATCAAGCTGCCGCAGCCTATGCACTGGACTTGAATGGAAAATGTGGTGATTCTGGTAAAGCTTCTCTATCTTTCCTTGTCTGTATGAAACGTTAATGTCTCTACTTGGGAACGCTGACCCCATTCCTTTGGAGTTGAGGTTTCCAGGTGGCTATTCTCATGCTTTGTGTCCAAATAAACTCTATAATTAATAATGTATTCTAAATTTCATTATTTACTGCTGACATCAGTTTCTGTTGGATTGTAGGAGCCTCATCAGAGAGGGCACCTGTCGCCATGTTGTAAAACTCACACTTGTCAAAAAGACATGGGTTAGGGTTTCTCTCCCTCCCTCAGGATGACGCTAGTTAGCTGACACAGATGGTCACCTCCATTACCAAGTAGAGCCAGGGTGAACTATGTGTGACCAAGGGTGTTGTCAAGTCCTCTTCCCTGAGGACTGATTAGTGTTTATCTTGAAAACATGTACTTGGGTTGTATAGAACAGTGAAGTTTCTTTCTCTCTTTTCAACCTCTCAACTGTCCTCTATTTTCCATCACATTCTGGTCTAAAGCTTATTTATTAATAAAATAGTTTTTATTTCTTTCTCTTATTGTCGTGAAGATGATTTCTCATTTAGGGGAAGATTTTTTAGTTTTAATTGTATTTTCTCAACATTTCAGAGCGAAGTGAAGAGTATTTCTTGGGCCAGGCACAGTGGCTCATGCCTGTAATCCCAGAATTTCAGGAGGCCGAGGCAGGCGGATCACTTGAAGTCAGGAATTCGAGACCAGCCTGGCCTACATGGTGAAACCCCTTCTCTACCCAAAATACAAAAATTAGCTGGGCATGGTGGTGTGTGCCTGTAATGCCAGCTATTCTGGAGACTGAGGCAGGAGAATCGCTTCAACCTAGGAGGCAGAGGCTGCAGTGAGCCGACATGTCACCACTGCACTCCAGCCTGAGCGACAGAGAAATACTCTGTCTCAAAAAAAAGAAAAA
The DNA here is from genome assembly GCF_028885625.2 of Pongo pygmaeus. Lineage (NCBI taxonomy): Eukaryota > Metazoa > Chordata > Mammalia > Primates > Hominidae > Pongo > Pongo pygmaeus. Next base: position 58,742,265 of record NC_072393.2, read on the forward strand.
AAGAAAAAAGAAAGCAATAGATCTCTTCCACAAATGTGCTGGGACAATTAACTGGATATCCACATGGAAAAGAATAATGTTGTATCCCTATCTCACACAATCAAAATTTTATTTTAAAAATTAGACGAGGAAGGGAGCCCTGCAGGAGAGGGTGTTACTTTGTCGCCCAGGCTGGCCTGGACCCCCAGGCTCAGCGACCCTCCCGTCCCTGGGTCCTCAGGCTCCCTCCCACCCGGCCGCATTCTTGCTATTTAAGCAGCAGGTGGTGACCTCGCTCCTCCCTGGCCTGAGCACTCCGTCGCGCATCCCAGGCAGTGGCCCTAGGGAAGTCTCTGAAGCTGAGCACAGGGTGGACTCTCCCTCCTGAGTGAATGGAGAATAGAAAGGGAGAGGATTTCTGTTCTGTTCTGTGGTCGTCAGTATGAAATTGTACGTTCCACCCAGGCAGGGCTTTGCATTTTACATTCTAGTTTGCAACCCCGTTCCAGACAATTCCAGGGCTTTTGAATCGTGCTTCAGCCTTCCTGACCGCTCTCGCTTCCAAAGCCCGAAAAAGAGAGTCGCTGGGAGCGAGGCTGAGAGAAGCACAGGTCCCGCCCCGGCCCCTCCCTCTGCCGGTTCTAAAGGGCAAGGTGTCTCCGCCTGGGGCCCCGCCTCTACCTCGATCAGGCCCCGCCCACCGTCTCATTGGCTCCACCCAGGCCTGGCTTTAGTTCTGTCCGCACAGATGCGCGCAGACCAGGAAGCGGATCCTGTGGAGTGAAGGTCGCACCGCGGCGGTGAGTTTTGCTCTGTGTTGTATGAAGTCTGCACTCCCTATATCCCTGGCACTTCCGTACCTGGGACGTGGGGTCACCACAGACCTGTAAATTCTCACCCATCTTCCTTCAACCAGAGCAAATGCAGACGTTCCCTTGGGAATCCGGAAGTCCCTTCCTTTTGTGTTTAAAGTCGCCCTGAGGCTGTTCCCGTCTCCAGTCTTTCTGCTGCAAGGCGATGTATACACTTCCTATCGCGTAGTTTCTGTGCTCAAAAGCGTTTTTTAACTCCTCCCTCGACGCGCTTTTCAAAGTCCTCACGCAAGATGTGTACTTCCGCCCTGGGCGCCTCCCAGCCTCAACCTTGTAGGCCCCTGAAGCGCAAACGCCGCGATCCCAGTCTGAGGGAGGCCGCGTTCTCTTCCTGGTGCTGGGATCTTGTGGACTCCACCCTTGTCCGAAAGCGTCATCGCACCCTATCTCCCGCCTCATGCTGCGCCTTGCTGCACCCCAAGTCTCCCCTTAGCAAGCAGTCACCGCTTTCCTTGAGCCAGCGTTGGGGAGGTGCCAGGGGCCTGTCCTGTGACACGGTGTGTTCTTGCCTGCCTAGATCCAACCCCTGAAAAATGAGCCTCTCCAGGATGCAGGCGTCTTACTCCAAACCCTCCTGTGATTGTGTGGGCCAGAGGGATCAGGAGACAGAGAGAGGGACTGAGAGAGCAGTAGAAAACCTGAGACAGAAAAGAATGAGAAAGGCCCATAACAGACGGCAAAGTAGAGGGTGGTGAGGGATTTGCCAAGAGACAGCAAAAGTGAAAAAAAAAAAAAGAAAGCAGGAGGAGAAAAGCAACTGGAGAAATGTAGAGAAAAGTTAGATGTACAGATAGATGAAGGACAGACAGCAAGGTAGAGAGGGGCAGCAAAGAGGGAGGCTCATCAGAGTGAGAGAGAGAGAGAGGAGGAGGGATTTGGAGTCAGGGCAGACAGAGCAGAGTGGTGCTGGTGGCAAGGAGAACAGAGGGAGAACCACAGCAGGGAGGACACCAGGGGATCTGGGGTGCTAGAGAGTGGGGACAGGGAGGTACAACGGGGAAGAGAGAATTTTACAGGGATAGCAGCAGAGGTGCAGAGATGGGATAAGAGGCAGAAATATATGGAGATTGAGGACGATTGAAAAATTGAGGAGAAGGAGCAGCAAGAGATTAAATAAGACGTGAGGATGGAGCCCAGATAATTTTTGTATTTTTAGTAGAGACAGGGTTTCACCATGTTGGCCAGGCTGGGCTCGAACTCCTGACCTCAGGTGATCCACCTGTCTCGACCTCCCAAAGTGTTGGGATTACAGGCGTGAGCCACCGCACCTGGCCACCGCACACATTCTTGATTGAAAAAGTTTGCTTATGTCTTAGTTCTCCAGCTGACCCTCTTTCCCTGTTTTTTGTTTGTTTGTTTGCTTGTTTGTTTTGAGATGCATTTTTGCTCTTGTTGCCCAGGCTGGAGTGCAGTGGTGCGATCTTGGGTCACCGCAACCCTTTTTGTTTTTTTTTGAGACGGAGTTTCACTCTTGTTGCCCATGCTGGAGTGCAATGGTGCGATCTCGGCTCACTGCAACTTCCGCCTCCCGGGTTCAAGCGACTCTCCTGCCTCAGCCTCCCTAGTAGCTGGGATTAGAGGCATGTGCCACCATACCAGGTTAATTTTGTATTTTGAGTAGAGATGAGGTTTCTCTATATTGGTCAGGCTGGTCTCGAACTCCCGACCTCAGGTGATCTGCCCGCCTCGGCTTCCCAAAATGCTGGGATTACAGGCATGAGCCACCGAGCCCGGCCTACTCACCGCAACCTTTACCTCTCAGTTTCAGGCAATTGTCCTGCCTCGGCCTTCCTGAGTAGCTGGAATTACAGGCATGTGCCACCACGTCTAGATAATTTTTGTGTTTTTAGTAGAGATAGGGTTTCTCCACATTGGTCAGGATGGTCTTGAACTCCCGACATCAGGTGATCCGCCTGCCTCGGCCTGCTAAAGTGCTGGGATTACAGGTGTGAGCCACCGCACTCGGCCTCCCTGTTTTCAAGGTCACTAGCTATGTCTTTATACTTCATTTTATAAATGTTACTGAAATTTTCTTGTGAGGAAGAATTAAATGTTGGGAATCAGTGGCATCAGAACTTGCAAAAGAAGTTTCTTTATCCCAGTATGTGAAAGAGTCTTCTCTATACTTTCAAGGATAGTTTTGATAAGGCCAACCCTTTCCATTAGCCCTTCCAGGCCGCCATGTAAGAATTCCGGTACATCTTCTCACTCATCTCAGACCTCAGCGTGACTCGGTGAAAATGTCCCCGTTGTGAGGATGTCACAGCTAAATCTAAAGCAGGTCATGTCAGTCCCTGGCACGGAACCCTCCACGGGCTTCCCGTGTTCCCCAGGACAGAAGCCCAACTCCTCACTGTGGCTCCACAGCCCTGTGTCCAGGGCCCCTGCCAGTGTCCAGCCTCCTCCTGGGAGCTTGCCCTCATCTCATGAATCCCTCTGCCCCAGTCACATTTGCTTTTCTCTTTTCCCAAACATCAAAACCCTTCCTGTCTCAGGTCATTTTCACTGCCCTTACCCTATTTCCCTAAACGCTCACAGCACTGTCCCTTTCTCCTCCTTCAGGTCCTGGCTCAGAAATGTCTCCCATGCCCTCCCACCCCCAGCTGAACTTCCCTCTGCCAGTCAGTCTCTATCACATTACTCAGGTTTTATTATCTCTGTGTCAGTCACATCACAAATGCACTTTTTTTCTTTTTCCAGAGAGTCTCACTCTGTCCTCCAGGCTGTGAGTGCAGTCTTGTGATCTTGGCTCACTGCTACCTCTGTCTCCTGAGTTCAAGCAATTCTTGTGCCTTAGCCTCCCAAGTAGCTGAGATTACAGGTGTGTGCCACCATACTCTGCTAATTTTTGTATTTGTATTTTATTTTATTTTTGAGTCTTACTCTGTTGCCCTGGCTGGAGTCCAGTGGTGTGATCTCAGCTCACTGCAACCTCCACCTTCCAGTTTCAAGGAATCCTCCAACCTCAGCCTCCTGAGTAGCTGGGATTACCAGTGCCCACCAAGTCTGGCTACTTTTTGTATTTTTAGTAGATATGGGGTTTCACCATGTTGGCCAGGCTGCTGTCAAACTCCTGACCTCAAGGAATCCTCCCACCTCAGCCTTCCATAGTGCTAGTATTACAGGCATGAACCACCACGCCTAGCCCCAATTTTTGTGTTTTTGGTACAGACAGGTTTTCACCATGTTGGCCAGGCTGGTCTCAAACTCCTGAGCTCTACTGATCCTCCCACCTCAGCTTCCTAAGTAGCTGGGACCAGAGACACACAGACATGCATCACCATACCTGACTAAGTTTTTGTGTTTTTGGTAGAGATGGGGTTTCACCATGTTGCCCAGGCTGGTCTCAAACTCCTGAGCTCAAGCGATCTACCCACCTTGGCTTCCCAGAGTGGTGGGATGACAGGCATGAGCCACCGCACCCAGCCTCTGCATGGGATTTGGTCAAGGCTGGGTCTGTGCCCTGTAAGGGAGCTCATTCCAGCCCAGATCCCCACTGCTGCAGCGTGTAAGGGCTTCTCCAGGAGGGAAGTGACAGTTTTCTTACAGAAATGTATTATCCCTGGTGCAGTGGGCAGCAGAGGTGACCATATTTTTTCAGACTGAGTTCACCTTTGTATGTGTCATTGTGTTACAGGGAGGAGGCATGTTGATTCTGAGCAATAAACAACATATTTCTAACATTCAGGATTGACTTCTAAAGACTCTTGGTGTGTGAGGAAGAAACCTGGAAGAGGAAGAGGAAAGCAAAGGAGTCAGGGATGGCTCTTCCTCAGGTGAGATGATATTCTGGGTGGATTGTTCTGTCTCCTTCCTTTCAGAAACGCTGGGCCTTGGAGTTGGGAATCTTCTCTGAGTCTCTAGTGTCCTGCCTGACATGATTGCTCAGACTCAACTCATGCCTTCCCTCAGTCCCTGTCATCTCACTTAGATTTTATCTCTTGTGACCGAGTGACATGAACTTGGGAAGAGGCTGCACCGGGCATGGTCCTGGGAAGGGCTCACACCCAGACATGGATGGAGATGGGGTGAGGGTCCCGTGGTGTCAGTGCTGTTGGGCAGCAGGGATTGTTCAGGGGCCACATGTGGATGCACTGTCAGCTCTCTGTAGACCAGGATTAGAATGGCTGCCAATGGAAGTCACCTATTAATGTGCACAAAGTTCGTGGTAAATTCTACAAAAGGAGGCCAATAAGAGAAAATCTTTTCTCCCTAATTTTGTACCACATTTTTAGGTAATTGAGTGAGTTACTGTGTTTCTGAGTTGAAAAATTGTACTAATTAGAATGGAAAGTTCCTAAACAGATGTGAATGATACAGGGGTTTTATTCCATCATTATTTAAAGAATATGAAATCAACATAAATAATAGCAGGGGGTTTATTAAACCACTCTTAGCAAATTAAGCTGATGGAGACAGTGGTGTTACTGTGGAGAGGCTTGTGAAACAGCTGTTTTTTGTAAAAATGGTTACAATTTTTCTCAAATATGGGAGCAGTACTTCCAGCTGCCAAATTATCCTTTTCCACCAAGATGAGATTCCTCTTCAGTTAAACAAAATTTGCTACTTTATATATATATTTTTTGTTTTGTTTTGTTTTGTTTTGTTTTTTTCAAGACAGAGTCTTGCTCTGTTGCCCAGACTGGAGTGCAGTGGCAAAATCTCCGCTCACTGCAAGCTCCACCTCCCAGATTCACACCATTCTCCTGCCTCAGCCTCCCAAGTAGCTGGGACTACAGGCACCCCCCACCATGCCCGGCTAATTTTTTATTTTTTAGTAGAGACAGAGTTTCACCATGTTAGCCAGGATGGTCTCGATCTCCTGACCTTGTGATCCACCCACCTCAGCCCCCCAAGCATGAGCCACCATGCCTGGCCTACTTTTTGTATTTTTAAAACCTTTATATATATATACACACATCCCCATACATATACACACACATATATACATACACATACATATATACACACACGTATATATTTTGAAAATCTTTTATATTTTGAAAATCTGGGACAAATGACAACGCTTTGTATTAACATGTTTTTTGTGAGTGTGTGTAGGTTTTTTTTTGAACATATACAAAATAGAATTTTGTACTTCGATTAATTTTATTTTCATGTATTTTATTTTACTTTGAGACAGAGTCTTGCTTTGTTGCCCAGGCTGGAACGCCTTGGTGCAATCACAACTCACTGAAACCTCCACCATCAAGGTAAAGCCATCCTCCCACCTTAGCCTTCCAAGTAGTTGGGACAACAGGTGCCTGCCACCATGCCCAGCTAATTATTTGTTTCTAACATAAGAAATTCATACTGAGAGGGTATCCTGAGCTCTTCAAAAAGTATAATCAAACACCACTGGGAAGACATCATGTGGTGAAAAATCCCTTACTTGGATTTGTCAGAACATTCACTACAATTAAATCCATGCTTTCCCCTCTCCTCTTCTCATTTTCTGTAAAGATAAGAACTCCTCCCATAACCATTTGGTTAAAATGTGTTTTTATTTCAGGGTCTATTGACATTCAGGGATGTGTCCATAGAATTCTCTCAGGAGGAGTGGAAATGCCTGGACCCTGCTCAGAGGACTCTATACAGGGACGTGATGTTGGAGAATTATAGGAACCTGGTCTCCCTGGGTGAGGATAACTTCCCTCCAGAAGTGAGGATGTGCCCTTTTGTATCTTTGTATTTTCTCTTGTTGCCTCTTGGGAGCCACATCCTTGCTTGACTAAAATGGAAGCCGTATTGAGATAGAAATGAAAAGCTTCATGATGTAGCATCTGGACTTTCACTGTCCCCTTTAGGTGTTCTGCATTCTTCATGGTAGCTCAGTGGGAGTTCCAGAAGTAAAGTAGGCATAGAACCTTATGGCAGGCCAGGCATGGTGGCTCACACCTGTCATCACAGCATTTTGGGAGGCTGAGGTGTGTGGATCACTTCAGGTCAGCAGTTTGAGACCAGCCTGGCCAACATGGAGAAATCCCATCTCTACTAAAAACACAAAAATTAGCCAGGCGTGGTGGTGCATGCCTGTAATCCCAGCTCCTAGAAAGGCTGAGGAAAGAGAATCACTTGATCCCAGCAGGCCAAGGTTCCAGTGAGCTGAGAACACACCACTGCACTCCAGCTCGGGAAACAGAGCAAGACTCTGTCTCAAAACACACACAAAAAAACCTTATGGCAGACATTAATCATATCCAGTTTCCTGTTTGCTTTTCCTGTGCTTTCAATTCAGTAGTTTTTGGAAGACAGCTTGATGTCCACATATTACATATTACAGTGCTCCCCAAGCATTCAGAAGGAGGCAGTCAGTGGAGCAATTAGTGAAATATTTTCTTAGATCCATCTGTAATGTCTTCTTTCCTACTGAAACACAGGGCTGGGACTCTACAAAAGCTCCAGCACATCTTAGTACTTTCTTTTTATAAGCAGGAGTCTCTTGCTGATGTGTTATCTCCATGTTGGAGCAAGAGAAAGGGCCCTGGACTGTGGAGAGTGAAGTGAAAATAGCAAAAAACTCCAGATGGGTGGGAATGTATTATAGGTGTAAATGCAGGTAAGAGCTCAGATGGGCAGAGTGGAAGCTCCATCTTCAAATAGTGTGTGGGGAAACTCTGCAAGTGGGAGAGTTCTGTTGGAAAAGGAAAGTTTCAATCCTGAGATCTCTGAAATGACATCTTTCTTTGCCCCTGCTCATCCCTCTGCTCTTCCTTTCTTCATTTTTCTTATTTTATGAAAGAGTCTCACTGTGTTGCCCAGGCTACAGGGCAGTGATACGATCTTGGCTAACAGCAGCCTCCACCTCCCAGGCTCAAAGGATTTTTGTGTCCCAGCTTCCTGAGTAGCTGGGACTGTAGGTGCTCACCACCATGCCCAGCTAATTTTTGTGTTTTTAGTAGAGACAGGGTTTCACCATGTTGGCCAGCCTGGTCTCAAACTCCTGATCTCAAGTGATCCACCTGCCTTGGCTTCCCGAAGTGTAGGCCTAAGATTACCTAAATGCTGAGGCAAGAGACTGAAGGCACAAACTGTTTCAGTATAATAAAGAAAACAGTTACAATAAGAATAGTCATAATACAAATTAGATACAGAGATGATCATGGACAATTATCAATCATTATTAATCATTAGCTTTTAATATTACTCTTTGTTGCATTACTAATATAACGTAGGAATAACCGGCAGGTATAGGGTCAGGTGCTGAAGGGACATTGTGAGAAGTGACCTAGAAGGCAAGAGGTGAGCCCTCTGTCACGCCTGCATAAGGGCCGCTTGAGGGCTCCTTGGTCAAGCGGTAACGCCAGTGTCTGGGAAGGCACCCGTTAATTAGCAGACCACGAAAGAGACTCTCCTTTCCTTGGAGGAGTCAGGCAACATTCTGCTCCACCAGCTTCTTGTGGAAGGCTGGATGTTATCCAGGCCTGCCCGCAGTCATCCGGAGGCCTAAACCCCTCCCTGTGGTGCTGTGCTTCAATGCTCATGCTCCTTGTCCACTTTCATATTCCTCCTGTACTCCTGGTTCCTCTTTGAAGTTCCTAGTAGATAGCGAGTAGAAAAAATAGTGAAGTCTTAAAGTCTTTGATCTTTCTTAGAAGTGCATAGAAGAGTTGGGCGCGGTGGCTCACGCCTGTAATCCTAGCACTTTGGGGGGCCAAGGTGGGCGGATCAAGAGGTCAGGAGATAGAGACCATCCTGGCTAACATGGTGAAACCCTATCTCTACTAAAAATCCAAAAGATTAGCCATGCATGGTGGTGGGAGCCTGTAGTCCCAGCTACTTGGGAGGCTGAGGCAGGAGAATGACATGAACCCGGGAGGCGGAGCTTGCAGTGAGTCAAGATTGCACCACCGCACTCCAGCCTGGGCCACAGAGTGAGACTCCGTCTCAAAAAAAAAAAAAAAAAAAGTGCAGAGAAGAAAACGCTGATGTATGCTGCCTTCTCTCTCTGATTTGGCTACTTAAAAGGCAAGGGCCCCTTGTCCTATGATCACGTGACTTGCTTCACCTTATCAATCACTTAGAAGATTCACCCTTCTTACCCTGCCCCCTTGTCTTGTATGCAATAAATATCAGCGCACCCAGCTGTTCGGGGCCACTACCGGTCTCCGCATCTTGATGGTACTTTAACCCCTGGCCCAGCTGCTTTTTCTTTATCTCTTTGTCTTGTGTCTTTATTTATTACAATCTCTCATCTCCGCCTAAGAGGAGAACACCCGCTAAGCCCGTAGGGCTGGACCCTACACCAAAGCACTAGGATTACAGGCGTGAGCCGCCATGCACAACTATTGTATTATTTTAAACGGTTTTGTCTTTTAGTTCTTTGTAAACATGTAAGTGGTTTAAGCATGATCCCAGTGTGAATATAACAACTACGTTAGTGTCCATTTCTTTTACATTTTTTGAAACGGAGTCTCGCTTTGTCGCCCAGGCTGGAGTGCAGTGGCGCGATCTTGGCTCACTGCAAGCTCCACCTCCCAGGTTCACGCCATTCTCCTGCCTCCGCCTCAGCCTCCTGGCTGAGTACCTGGGACTACAGGCACCCGCCACCGTGCCTAGCTAATTTTTTTGTATTTTTATTAGAAACAGGGTTTCATCGTGGTCTCAATCTCCTGACCTCGTGATCCACCCGCCTTGGCCTCCCAATGTGCTGGGATTACAGACGTGAGCCACCACACCTGGCTGTGCCCATTTCTTTCAGTAAACAGAAACGAAGTGTGTTGTATAGATAAAATAAAAAGGCATGAAAAAACACTGTACATATATGTTACCAGAAATGCAACATGCACAGAAATAATTCCGACAAAAATAAAAAAAGTTCTAGAGGAGAAGTAGTTTTGGGAAGTGGTTATTGTTGCAGGTATGTTAAAGATCTTAAAGTCTGCCAGGCGCGGTGGCTCACGCCTGTAATCCCAGCACTTTGGGAGGCCGAGGTGGGTGGATCACCTGAGGTCAGGAGTTCAAGACCAGTCTCAACATGGAGAAACCCCGTCTCTACTAAAAATACAAAATTAGCCGGGTGTGGTGGTGGGCACTTGTAATCCCAGCTACTCGCGAGGCTGAGGCAGAATTACTTGAACCTGGGAGGCGGAGGTTTCAGTGATCCGAGATCGTGCCATTGCACTCCAGCCTGGGCAACAAGAGCAAAACTCCGTCTCAAAAAAAAAAAAAAAATCTTAAAGTTATAGCATAATAATGAAACCAGCCTGGTTAACATGCTGAAACTTCGTCTCTACTAAAATTACAAAAATTATCCAGGCACGGTGGTGAGTGGCAGTAATCCCAGCTACTCAGGAGGCTGAGGCACGAGAGTCACTTGAACCCGGGAGGTAGAGGTTGCAGTGAGCCGAGATCGCAGCATCGCACTCCAGCATGGGAGACAGTGAGACTCCATCTCAAAAAACTAAATAAATAAAAAAGTTTCATAACCTGCAAAAACAACTTCTACTCTAGAATTTTTTTTTTTTTTTAGATGGAGTCTCTCTCTGTAGCCCAGGCTGGAGGGCAGTGGCATGATCTCAGCTAACTGCAAGCTCCACCTCCTGGGTTCACACCATTCTCCTGCCTCAGCCTCCCGAGCAGCTGGGACTACAGGCGCCCGCCACCACGCCTGGCTATTTTTTTTGTATTTTTAGTAGAGACGGGGTTTCTCTGTGTTAGCCAGGATGGTCTTAATCTCCTCACCTTGTGATCCATCCACCTCAGCCTCCCAAAGTGCTGGGATTACAGGCGTGAGCCACCGCGCCCTGCCTTTTTAGAACTTTTTTTATTTTTGTCAGAATTATTTCTGTGTATGTTACATTTCTGGTAACATATATGTACAGTGTTTTTTCATGCCTTTTTATTTTAAATAATATTATAAATATTTAGTTCTGAACAAAAGTTACACATATGACAGTTTCTGTATCTGTCCTCTTATTAATTAATTAATTTATGTATTTATGAGACAGAGTTTTGCTCTTGTCACCCATACTGAAGTGCAATGCTGCTATCTCGGCTCACCACAACCTCCACCTCCCAGGTTCAACCAATTCTCCTGCTTCAGCCTCCTGAGTAGCTGGTATTGCAAACATGCACCACTACACCCAGCTAATTTTGTATTTTTAGTAGAGGAAGAGTTTCTCTTTGTTGGTCATGCTGGTCTCAAACTGCTGACCTCAGGTGATCTGCCTGGCTTGTCCTCCCAAAGTGCTGGGATTACAGGCATGAACCACCACGCCCAGCCTATCTTTTTTTATTTACCTTTACTGGAGAACTTTATATATGTTTGTGGGTTGGAGTTACTTTTTAGCCTTCTTTCATTTCTTTTTTTTTTTTGAGAAAAAGTCTTGGTCTGTCACCCAAGCTAAAGTGAAGTGGTGTGATCTCAGCTCATTGCAACCTCCACCTCCCAGGTTCCAACAATTCTCCAGTCTCAGCCCACCAAGTAGCTGGGACTACAGGCAAGTGCCAACACACCAGGATAATTTTTTGTATTTTTTAGTAAAGACAGGGTTTCACCTTGTTAGCCAGGATGGTCTCAATCTCCTGACCTCATGAACCTTCTGCCTCAGCCTCTCAAAATGCTGGGATTACTGGTGTGAGCCACGTGCCTGGCCTGCCTCAAGTTTTTTAAAACATGTTAGTGCTATTAGATGGCTTCAAGTATTGCAAGTTTTACAGTACAGACTCTTAACTTCCTTTGTTTAATAACATTTATCAGCTTTTGGTGATGTTGATGATGAGATGCTCCTGTTCCTGTCTCAGTCATTTCACTGTCCTGTCAGAAATGGCTTAGACTGACTGGCAGTGGTGGCTTACACCTCTAATCCCAGCACTTTGGGAGGCTGAGGTGGGTAGATCACTTGAGGTCAGGAGTTTGAGACCAGTCTGGCCAACATGGTGAAATCTCAAATGTACTAAATGCTAAAAATGGGCCAGGCACAGTGGCTCACACCTGTAATCCTGGCACTTTGGGTGGCTGAGATGGGCCGATCACTTGAGGTCAGGAGTTTGAGACAAGCATCGCCAACATGGTGAAACTCCATCTCTACTAAAAATACAAAAGTTAGCTGTACATGGTGGCATTCACCTGTAATCCCAGCTACTTGGGAGGCTGAGGCAGGAGAATCACTTGAACCCAGGAGGTGGAAGTTGCAGTGAGCCAAGATCATGCCACCGCACTCCAGCCCATGTGACAGAGTGAGACTCTGGGCTAAGGAGGAAGAATCACCTGAGGTAGGAGAATCCTGCCAGTTCACTCCAGCCTGGGTGATAGAGCGTGATTGGATCTCAAAAACAAACAAAAAGGAAATACCTTCAGACACAGAGATTTATTTCTCATGAATTTGGGAAGCGGGAAATCCGAGAGCAAGGTGCCAGCCAAGTTGGTTCCCGTTGAGAGCATTCTTCACAGTTTACCCCAGCCACCTTCCTGCCGTGTCCTGACATGGTGGAAAGAGGAGCAGGCAATGAACTCTTTAATGTCTCTTCCTAAAGGTACCAGTCCTATTAACGAGTTGTAAACACTCATGATTAAATTCTTTCTAAGTCCACATCTGCAGGAACAACCTATTAGAGAATACTAAATCTACCAAAGCTTATTTGAGAAATAGTTATTTATCTTATTTTATTTTTTGAGGTGGAGTCTCATCCTGTTGCCCAGGCTGAAGTGCAGTGGCATGATCTTGGCTCACTGCAGCCTCTGCCTCCCAGGTTCAAATGATTCCTGCCTCAGCCTCCCAAGTAGCTGGGATTACAGGTACCCTCCACCATGCCTAGCTAATGTTTTTGTATTTTTAGTAGATATGGGGTTGCACCATGTTGGCCAGGCTGGTGTCGAACTTCTGACCTCGTGAATCACCTGCCTCAGACCCCCAAAGTTCTAGGATTACAGGCATGTGCCACCGTGCCCAGACTTTAGTCAATTCTTATTCCTTATAGTGCTGTGTATATTTTTGACTTCATACATCAGAAAATAGTGATCTTAACATGTATTTCAGTTCTTATGTTGTGTACTGGTGGTAAGTACAAGTTGTGGCTTTTTTCTTAATAGGCAATTGTTTACAATTCTGCAGGTTGCATACATGTACTGATTGTTTTCTGGCTTGTTTTATCAAGCCAGGAAATATTTATCAATATTTTATTAACAGATTTTTATGACTTTACCTGTGAGTTTTCGGTATGTGATATGCAATATAACTGACACACTCCACTTGTTAATGTCACAAAGTGCTGCCAGGCACAGTGGCTCTTTCCTGTAATCCCAGGACTTCGGGAGGCTGAGACATGTGGATCACTTGAGGTCAGGTGTTTGAGACAGGCCTGGCCAATATGGTGAAACCCCATCTCTACTAAAAATACAAAAATTAGCCAGGCATGGTGGTGAATGCCTGTAATCCCAGGTACTCAGGATGCTGAGAAAATAGACTTGCTTGAACCCAGGAGGCAGAGGCTGCAGTGAGCCAAGATCGTGCCATTGCACTCTGGCCAGTGACAGAGCGTGACTCCATCTCAAAAAAATAAAAATACAAACACTTTTTTAAAAAGTCACAAAGTGCCTGTTCCACATGGATATAGGTAATTTTGTAACAGTTATTTAGAAAAATATGGTGTTAACATTTTTCTTTTTTGAGATGTAGTCTCACTCTTCACTCAGGATGGAGTGCAGTGGCACAATCTCAGCTCACCACAATCTTGGCCTCCCGGGTTCAAGCAATTCTGCCTCAGCCTCCCAAGTAGCTTGGATTACAGGTACCCACCACCACACCTGGCTACTTTTTGTATGTTTAGTAGAGAAAGGGTTTTGCCATGTTGGCCAGGCTGGTCTGCAACTCCTGGCCTCAGGTGATTTGCCTGCCTCGGCCTCCTAAAATACTGGGATTACAGGTGTAAACCACCATGCCCTGCCTTCTTTCTTTAGAGATGGAGTCTCACTTTGTCACCCAGGCTGGAGTGCAGTGGTGCGATGCTGGTGCACTGCAACCTTTGCCTCTTGGCTTAAAGCAATTCTTGTGCATCAGCCACTTGAGTAGCTGGGACTAAAGGCATGGGCCACCATGCCTGCCTAATTTTTGTAATATTTTCTTATCTTCTCAGTGCCATGATTCTTTGACAATACAGAAATTCCATTGATTTTGATTATCCTTACAGGAGCTTGCTGTGGATTATTTACCAAAATAGTACCTTGTCTGGTTTTTTAGCATTTATTTGTATACACTAAGTACCCTATAAATATGAAGAATATATATTTTTCTCTTCTTTGATGTGACAGTGATATGTTTTTTGCAAAGTGTGATACACTTTAGGGTCACAGTAGAAAAACACTCCTGACTTTCGCCTTACAAATGTTTGTGCCCTGAGAGTGTTTTGTCATGATATTGGAAATAGGCTTCCATAAAAATGATTTGAAACACATGCAATCACCATTTATTTATTAAAAAATCTTACTCCTTTTGTGTTCCTAAACTTTGAAGATCATGTTTGGGAAGTTTAAAATAAATATTGTTTTTTGTGTAATATTTACACATTTCAGTATTGTATAATTTCCATACTTAATTCGAAACCTATTGGTGTTTATATTTTGTAGATATCTCTTCCAAATGCATCATGAAGATGTTCTCATCAACAGGACAAGGCAATACAGAAGTGATCCACACAGGGACATTGCAAATACATGCAAGTCATCACATTGGAGATACTTGCTTCCAGGAAATTGAGAAAGATATTCATGACTTTGTGTTTCAGTGGCAAGAAAATGAAACAAATGGCCATGAAGCACCCATGACAGAAATCAAAGAGTTGATGAGTAGTACAGACCGATATGATCAAAGGCATGCTGGAAGCAAGCCTATTAAAGATGAGCTTGGATCAAGCTTTTATTCACATCTGCCTGAACTGCACATATTTCACCCCGAAGGGAAAATAGGTAGTCAAGTTGAGAAGGCTATCAAGGATGCTTTCTCAGTTTCAGCATCCCAAAGAATTTCCTGTAGGCCAAAAACTCGTATTTCTAATAAGTATAGGAATAATTTCCTCCAGTCTTCATTACTCACACAAAAACGGGAAGTACACACAAGAGAAAAATCTTTCCAACATAATGAGAGTGGCAAAGCCTTTAATTGTAGCTCACTCTTAAAAAAACATCAGATAATCCATTTAGGAGACAAACAGTATAAATGTGATGTATGTGGCAAGGTCTTTCATCAGAAGCGATACCTTGCATGCCATAGATGTCACACTGGTGAGAAACCTTACAAGTGTAATGAGTGTGGCAAGACTTTCAGTCATAATTCAGCCCTGTTAGTTCACAAGGCAATTCATACTGGAGAGAAACCTCACAAGTGTAATGAATGTGGCAAGGTTTTTAATCAACAATCAAACCTTGCACGTCATCATAGACTTCATACTGGAGAGAAACCTTACAAATGTGAACAATGTGACAAAGTTTTCAGTCGCAAATCACATCTTGAAAGACACAGGATAATTCACACTGGAGAGAAACCATACAAATGTAAGGTTTGTGACAAGGCTTTCAGACGTGATTCACACCTGGCACAACATAGTGTAATTCACACTGGAGAAAAACCTTACAAGTGTAATGAGTGTGACAAGACCTTTGTTCAAAATTCATCTCTTGTAATGCATAAGGTCATTCATACTGGAGAGAAACGTTACAAGTGTAATGAATGTGGCAAAAGTTTTAATCACAAATCAAACCTTGCATGTCATCATAGACTTCACACTGGAGAGAAACCTTACAAGTGTAATGAATGTGGCAAGGTTTTTAATCGAAAATCAAACCTTGAACGTCATCATAGACTTCATACTGGAAAGAAATCTTAGAAGTGTAATTCTCAAGGTTTTTAGGCAACAATCAAAGCTTGCATGTCATCATAGACTTTACACTGGAGAGAAGCCTTACAAATGTGAAGAATGTGACAAAAGTTTTCAATTTCAAATCACTCCTTGAAATACATAGGAGAGTTCATACTGGAGAGAAACCGTACAAATGTAAGGTTTGTGACAAGGATTTCGGGTGTGATTCACACTTGTCCCAACATACTGGAAGTCACAGTGGAAAGGAACTGTACAAGTGTAATGAGTGTGGCAAAGCCTTTAGTGGTCAGTCAACACTTACCATCAAGCAATCCATGGTACAGGGAAACTTGACTAAGGTAATGATTGTCACAAAGTCTTCAGTAATATTACAACCATTGCAAAACATTGGAGAATCCATAATGAAGGAGGTCTTACAAATGTAATAAATGTGGCAAGTTTTTCAGACATCATTCATAGCTTGCAGTTCATTGGTGATCTTATACAGGAGAGAAATCTTACAAATGTGATGATTGTGGCAAGGTCTTCAGTCAAGCTTCATCTTTTGCAAAACGAGAGAATTCATACAGGAGAGAAACCTCACAAATGTGATGATTGTGGCAAGGTCTTCAGTCAAGCTTCATCTTTTGCAAAACGAGAGAATTCATACAGGAGAGAAACCTCACAAATGTGATGATTGTGGCATAGCGTTTACTTCACGTTCACACCACATTAGATATCAGAGGATCCATACTGGACAGAAATCTTACAAATGTCATATGTGTGGCAAGGTCTTCAGTCCGAGGTTACTCCTTGCAGAATATCATAACGTTCATTTTTGAGGTAATAGTTACAAATGTAATGAGCATAGCAAACCATCAAGGATTAATTGACCGTAGAGTCAGTTCAGAATTGACTTGAGTTTGAGTTGACTTAAAACATTCAGTTGAAGCATTAATTGACATTAAAGTGTTTATGTTAAGAGGATTGGGCCAGGCGCGTGGCTCACGCCTGTAATCTCAGCACTTTAGGAGCCCAAGGTGGGTAGATCACTTGAGGTCGTGAGTTTGAGACCAGCCTGGCCAACAGACGTGAGTCACTATTCCCAGTCTGCTTTTTGTTTCTTTAACAAAAACCAATAGGGATTTTTATAGGTATTGTGTTGAATCTGAATCACATTGGCTTATATAATAACTATTAATTTTTCCAAACCATCAATATGGGTTGTATATATATGTTTTTAATCATTTTGGTCAATGTTTGTAGATTTCAAGGTGTGAAATTCTCAGTTTTTTTACGTTTATTCCTAAGTATTTCTTACTTTAAGATCTCTAGCAAATAGTGTTTTTTAATTTTCGTTTAAATTTTTTATTGTTAATGTATGGAAATTCAACTGATTTTTGGTGCTGCTATTGCATTGTGTAAATCCACTGAATGTGTTTATTAGTTCCAGTAGTATTTTGGTTGACTCAGGCCCCGCCCACCTCTTCGCCTCCCGTCTGGCCTGACCCAGGCCCCGCCCACATCCTCGGGGGTCTCCCGCGGGTCTGGCTTCTGTACTGTGCTGATTGGCACAGACCCGGAAGCTGATGGCGTGGACTGAAGGTTGCCCCGTGGAGTTTGCGCTTCCCAGTTCTCTGGTGCTGCTATACCGGGGAGGTGGGTGTTCCCACAGACCTGGAAATTCCGGCCCCTCTTTCTCAACTCAGAGCAAATTGAGACGTCCGGGTGGGAGTCCGTGAGTCTCTTCCTTTTGAGTTTAAAGTCGCCCTGAGGCTGGTCCCGTCCCCGTCTTTTCTGCAGCGGGGCCGTGCAGACACCTCCTGTCGTGAAACTTTCCTTCTCAAAACCCTTCCCGACCCGTCCTCCCGCCTCGCGCTGTTTCAAGTCCTCACCCGCGAGCTGGACTCTCGCCCTGGGCTCCTCCCAACCTTGCTCTCATCGGCGTCTGGAGGGCAGCGCTGCAGCCCCAGTTGCCAGGTTTGTCTCAAACTCCTCGGCTTAACTGATCCGCTTGCTTTGGACTTCCAAAGTGCTAGGATTACAGGAGTGAGCCACCACACATGGCCAGTCCTGGAATTTTGTAGGAGGATGACCAACGCAGCCTGTTGACCCCCTTCCTGGCCATCCCGTGAAAATCAGCGACTCCTCCTTACAAAACTCAGAGCTTCTCAGGATAACTTGGTGAAACGTCCCCCGCTGTGAACCTCAGTGAGCCCACCTGTAACATGGAGGTGAGGGAGAAGACCAGAAAAGCTCAGTCAGAGTGACACTGACCCCTGAAATGATGGGCACAATGGAGTGTGTGGCTTTTCCTGTAGGAGAGGGTGATGCTTAGTTGTAATTTGAATTTTAAAACATTCCAGTTCTCCGAAAAACAGGATTGGACTCAAATCACCTTGAACCTTATCATCTCACGGCTTTGACCCACCTACACGGCTCCGTGTCCCCTGCAGGCCTTGCCCCTGAGCTCTACAATCCTGTGTCCAGGTGTCTCCTCAGCTCTATGCTGGTACATCAAATAGGCATCTCCACCTTCACGTGTCTATAAGTGACTTCCTAAACCCCCACACATATTCCCTTGCAGTCCTACATGTCTCAGATGAGGGTGAGAGTGTACTTCTGGGGGCTTAGCTGAGGTTGACACCATGTATTTTAAATATGGAAAATAAATTACATTATTTGTAAGTGTTGTAATTTATAATGTAAAGAGAAAATTACATGTGTACATGAAAGGAGTGAGAAAGTACATCATTTCCAAATTTATTTTGAGGTGTGGGAGAAAAATGTTTCAAGACTTCATCCTTAGGGATCTGTGCTCCCAGGACCCCTCTGACTTCATCTCTTGCCTGTGTTCTCACTCCCTCTGCTCCAGCCATACAGGCCTCTTTCCTTCTTCTGGGACTGAGGTTGCTCCTGTCTCAGGGCCTTCTCCTGGGCTGTCCCTCTGCCTAGGACTTTCTGGCCCCTCAGCTGCAAGTGACAAGCAGCCTTTCTTCCCTAAGTCTTTGTTCTGATATTACTTTCTCTATGGAAACCTTTGTGATCTCCCACAGCCCCCCCACTTGACATTGCAGCACCACCTTCACCCCCACCTCTGGTCCATGTTGCCTGTTCTGTGTGATTCTTTTAGTTCCTTTGCTGCTCACTGGATCCTGGTGGGAACAAGTCCCCAAGTGGAGAGCAGAGCCAGAAGGTGGGGCTGTGCTGGGCTGGCACCCTCTGAGTGGAGCTCAACCCTGACTTCACATTACAGTTCTCAGGCATTTTGCAAATACATCTTTTATTCTGTTTTATCAAAGATTGCTATTATCATAGTATGGGACCCACCCTCAATAATACTTACAGTGGCACTGGTGATTCTCATCTGTGTCCAGCATTGAACATCAAGGCAGTTTCCTCCATATTGAGAACTGAGGTCAGTCTGTGATCCACAGGGAGGTGAGGGGGCTGTGCTCTGCATGGGGTGTGGTTAGGGCCAGATCTGTGCCCTGAAGATCTGTGTCCTTCTGCAGCGTGTGTGTGGACTTTTCCAGCAGGGGAGCAAAATCTGAAAACCAATTGAAATTACCCTTGTAGGTCTTCCTGTGGCATGTTCTTATTTCTGCATAATCTCTGGTGCAGTGGGCAGTAGAGGACCATCTTTGTCCCTGGTGAGGTCTCCCCTGTGTGTGTGTTTTGTCACAGGAAAGGAGTGAGTGATTTCTAAACACTAAATCTCGGCTGGGTGCAGTGGCTCACATCTGTAATCTCAGCTCTTTGGGAGGCTTGGTTGGGCAGATCTCAAGGTCATGAGATCGAGACCATCCTGGCCAACATGGTAAAACCCCATCTCTAGTAAAAATAGAAAAATTAGCTGGGCCTGGCAGTGCATGCCTGTAATCCCAGCTACTTAAGAGGCTGAGGCAGGAGAATCACTAGAACCAGGGAGGCAGAGGTTGCAGTGAGCTGAGATCATGCCACTGAACCAAATCCTGGTGACAGAGCTAGACTCCATCTCAAAAAAAAAAGAAAAATTAAATCTCATATTTTTTTACACACAGGATTGATTTCCAAAGACTCATGCTATGTAAGGAAGCCATCAAGAAGGGCAAAGAAAAGGAGCCAGGGATGGCTCTTCCTCAGGTAAAGTGATATTTCTCAGTGGATTCTTCTGTCTCCTTGTTTTCTGAAATACCAGGTATTGTGGTAGCCAGACTTCTGTGATTCTGAAGCGTCCTAACTCACAAGTTTGCTCACATTCACTCATGCCTTTTCTCAGTCCCTCTCATCTTAAATTCCATCTGCCTCTATTGCCCAGGCTAGAGTTCACTGGAGCAATCTGGGCTCACTGTAACCTCCACCTCCCAGGGTCAAGCGATTCTCATGCCTCAGTCTTCCAACCTAACTGGAATTACAGATGCATGTCACCATACCTGGCTAATTTTTGCATTTTTATTAGAGATGGGGAATCACCATGTTGGCCAGGCTGGTCTTGAACTCCTGGCCTCAAGCAATCTGCCTGCCTCAGCCTCTGCCCAAGTGTTGGGATTATAGGTGTGAGCCACCATACCTGGCCTTTCATTTTTTTTTTTTTTTTTTTTTGAGACAGAGTTTCACTCATGTTGCCCAGGCTGGAGTGCAATGGTGCGATCTTGGCTCACTGCAACCTCCACCTCCCAGGTTCAAGCGATTTTCCTGCTTCAACCTGCCTAGTAGCTGGGATTACAGGCATGTGACACCACGCTCAGCTAATTTTGTATTTTTAGTAGAGACAGGGTTTCTCCATGTTGGTCAGGCTGGTCTCGAACTCCCAACCTCAGGTGATCTGCCCACCTTGGCCTCCCAAATTGCTGGGATTACAGGCATGAGCCACCGTGCCCAGCCAGTTCTGGTTTTTGAGGAGCATCACAGAAGCGTCTCTCACTGGCACTGTGACAGTGCTCATTACATAAACTAATGATCATCCTCTCTAAGCAGCAGTCACTGCTGTAGAAATTCCTCCTAGGGAGGACATCATTCAGACTCACTGTCTCATATATATGAGGCTCTTGACTGAACTCTTTTTTTCTGGACATGGAATTTTACTCTTGTTGCCCATGCTAGAGTGCAATGGGGTGATCTCCACTCACTGCAACCTCCACCGCCTGGGTTCAAGAGATTCTCCTGACTCAGCCTCCCAAGTAGCTGGGATTACAGGCTCCCACCACCATGCCTGGCAAATTTTTGTATTTTTAGTAGAGACGGGGTGTTCTTAAACTTTGAAGATCACTTTGGGGACGTTTAAAATAACTATTACTTTTTGTGTAATATTTACACATTTCAATATTAACTATTATTTACCATCTGTACTTTTTTTTTTTTGAGATGGAGTCTTGCTCTGTCACCCAGGCTGGAGTGCAGTGGCATGATCTCGGCTCACTGCAAGCTCTGCCTCCAGGGTTCATGCCATTCTCCTGCCTTAGCCTCCCAAGTAACTGGGACTATAGGCACCTATCCCTACACCTGCCTAATTTTTTGTATTTTTAGTACAGATAGGGTTTCACCATGTTAGCCAGGATGGTCTCGATCTCCTGACCTCATGATCTGCCTGCCATGGCCTCCCAAAGTGCTGGGACTTTGGTGTGAGCCACTGCACCCGGCCTACCATCTGTGCTTAATTGTAAACCTATTGGTCTTTATATTTTTTAGATAGCTCTTTAAAATCCATGATGGAGTTCTCATCAACAGGGCAAGGCAATGCAGAAGTGTTCCACACAGGGACATTGGAAAGACATGAAAGTCATCACATTGGAGATTTTTGCTTCCAGAAATCAAGAAAGATATTTATGACTTTGAGTTTCAGTGGCAAGAAATTGAAAGAAATGGCCATGAAGCACCCATGACAGAAACCAAAGAGTTGACTGGTAGTACAGACAGACATGATCAAAGGCATGCTGGAAACAAGACTATTAAAGATCAGCTTGGATTAAACTTTCATTTGCATCTGTCTGAACTGCATGTATTTCAGACTGAACGGAAAATTGGTAATCAAGTGGACCAGTCTATCAATGATGCTTCCTCAGCTTCAACATCCCAAATAATTTGTTGTAGGCTCAAAACCCATATTTCTATTAAGTATGGGAAGAATTTCCTCTATTCTTCATTATTCACACAAAACAAGAAGTACACATGAGAGAAAAACCTTTCCAATGTAATGAGTGTGGCAAAGCTTTTAATTATAGCTCACATTTAAGGAGACATCATGTAACCCATTTAGGAGAGAAACATTATAAATGTGATGTATGTGGCAAAGTGTTTCATCAGAAGCAATACCTTGCACGGCACCATAGCATTCATACTGGAGAGAAACCTTACAAGTGTAATGAGCATGGCAAGACCTTCAATCAGAAGTCATCCCTTCAGTGTCATCATAGACTTCACACTGGACAGAAACATTACAAATGTGAAGAATGTGACAAAGTTTACAGTTGAGGATCACAACTTGAAACACACAGGAGAATTCATACTGGAGAAAAACCATACAAATGTAAGGTTTGTGACAAGGTTTTCTGGGATAATTCATGCCTTTCATGCCATAAGAGTTCATACTGGAGAGATACGTTACACATGTAACGAATGTGGCAAGGCTTTTAGTAGAAAAGCAAACCTTGCACATCATAGACTTCATACTGGAGGGAAATCTTACAAATGTAAGGGTTGTGACAAGGTTTTCCACCATAATTTATGCCTTGCACAACATCAGAGAGTTCATACTGGAGAGAACCTTGCATATTTCGTGAGTGTGGAAAGACCTTTGCTCAAAATTCAGCCCTTATAATGCATAAGACAATTCATACTGGAAAGAAACCTTACATGTGTAATAAATGCAGCAAGGTTTGTGGGCAGCAAGCCACCCAGACACCAAGGCAAGAGACCAAGGACACGAGCTGTTCCAGTATAATAAAATATAAAACAAGAATAGTTATACCAGATATAGATCTTAGAGATATATGAATATCATTAATCATTAGTTTGTAGTAATTACTCTTTATCCCAATATTATAATAATCCTCACTCTACAATCATAACCTAGGAAAAACCAGGCCATACAGAGATAGGAGCTGAGGGGACATAGTGAGGTGTGACCAGAAGACAAGAGTGTGAGCCTTCTGTTATGCCCAGACAGGGCCAGCAGAAGGGCTCCTTGGTCTAGCAGTGATGCCAGCGTCTGGGAAGATGCCCGTTGCCAGGCAAACTGTGGTCCAGCGGTAGCGTAAGTGTCAAGGGAAAACACCCACTACTTAGCAGTCCTGGAAAGGGTGGGAGTCTCCTTTCCCCGGGGGAGTTTAGAGAAGACTCTGCTCCTCCACCTCTTGTCAAGGGCCTGACATCAGTCAGGCTCACCCGCAGTTATCTGGAGGCCTAACCGTCTCCCTGTGATGCTCTGCTTCAGTGGTCACACTCCTAGTCTGCCTTCATGTTCCATCCTGTATGCCTGGCTCTGCCTTCTAGATAGCAGTAGCAAATTAGTGAAAGTACTAATAGTCCCTGATATGCAGAAATAATGGCATAAGCTGTCTTTCTGTCTGTCTCCTCTCCCTCTCTGCCTTGGCTGCCAGGCAGGGAAGGACCCCCATCCAGTGGACACGTGACCCACGTGACCTTACCTATCATTGGAGATGACTCACATTCTTTACCCTGCCCCTTCTGCCTTGTGTCCAATAAATAACAGTGCAGCCAGACATTCGGGGCCACTACCGGTCTCTGCGCATTGGTGGTAGTGGTCCCCTGGGCCCAGCTGTCTTTTCTATTATCTCTTTGTCTTGTGTCTTTATTTCTACACTCTCTCATCACCACACACAGGGAGAGATGAACCAACCCTGTGGGGCTGGTCCCTACAAGGTTTTTAGTAGAAAAGCACACCTTGCATGTCATCATAGGCTTCATACTGTCTAAGGTTTCTAATCAACAATCAAACCTTGCACAGTGTCAGAGGGTTTATACTGGAGAGAAACCTTACACGTGTAGTGAGTGGGGCAAAGCCTTTAGTGGGAAGTCATCACTTTTTATCATCAAGCAATCCATGGTATAGGGAAACTTTGCAAATGTAATGATTTTCACAAAGTCTTCAGTAACGCTACAATCATTGCAAATCACTGGAGAATCCATAATGAAGAGAGATCTTACAAGTGTAATAAATGTGGTAAAATTTTCAGACATCAATCATATCTTGCAGTTTATCAGTGAACTCATACTGGAGAGAAACCTTACAAATGTCATGATTGTGGCAAGGTCTTCAGTCAAGCTTCATCCTATGCAAAACAGGAGAATTCATACAGGAGAGAAACCTCAAGTGTGATGATTGTGGCAAAGTCTTGACTTCACGTTCACACAGCATTAGACATCAGAGAATCCCTACTGGAGAGAAATCTTACAAATGTCAGAAGTGTGGGAAGGTCTTCAGTCCGAGGTCAATCCTTGCAGAATGTCATAAAATTCATTTTTGAGATAACTGTTCCCAATACAGTGACTATAGAAGATCATAAAGCTTTAATTGACATTAGAGTCAAATAGGCATTGACTTGAGATTGAGTTGACTTAACATTGAGTTTAAGCATTTTTACATTAAAGTGTTTATGTTAAGAAGATTGGGCCAGGTGGGGTGGCTCATGCCTGTAATCCCAGCACTTTGGGAGGCCAAGGCTGACAGATCACAGCCACGCCTGGCTATGAGAGGGTGTAGGTGGCCATAGAGGTGGGACCTGGTTAGAAGGGGCAGGGCCTTGAACAGAATCTGGGCGGGGCAAGAATGAGGAGGCTGCCTGTAGGCCATGCCAGAGGGTGATCATCATCTTGAGGGCAAGGTCTGGAAGTGGTGTTTTGAAGGGCAGGGTCTGGAGGGGGCGGGTCCTGGCTTTCTCCTCAGCTGAGCCCCAGGTGTTGACTGCTGTCATCCTCTTGCCCTGCAGGACTAGATTACCCGGGTACTAATTGGTGGATAGTTTCTGATGTGCCGTGATATTACCCCTAGTATCACAGGGATGCTTCCTGTCTGTTTTAAGTTTATATATATATATATATATATATTTTTTTTTTTTTTTTTTTTTTTTTTGAGACGGAGACTTGCTCTGTCGCCCAGGCTGGAGTGCAGTGGCACGATCTCGGCTCATTGCAAGCTCCGCCTCCCAGGTTCATGCCATTCGTCAGCATGAAATCGTAGTTCTGCCCAGGCAGGACTTTGCATTTCACATTTTATTTTGCATCCCCGTTCCAGACAATTCCAGAGCTTTTGAATCATGCCTCAGCCTTCCTGGCCTGTCTCCCTTCCAAAACCCGAAAAACAGAGGCGCTGGGCTCAAGACTGACTCACAGTGTCCCGCCCTGGCCCCGCCCTCTGCCGGTTCTAAAGGGCAAAGTCTCTCCGGCTGGCGCCCCGCTTAGGCCTGCCCAGGCCCCGCCCACCTCCTCGTGGACCCCTCCCAGGCCTGGTTTCTGTCCTGCGCGCGCAGATTCGCGCAAACCTGGAAGCGGACAGCGTGGAGTGAAGGTCTCACCGCAGCGCGTGAGTTTCTCTCTGTCTTATATTAAGTCTGTGCGTCCCAGGTACCCGGCGCTTCTGTATCTGGGACGTGGGGTCCCCACAGACCTGGAAATTCTTGCCCGTCTTCCTTCACCTAGAGCAAATTGAGACGTCCCTTTGAGAGTCCGGGGTTCACTTCCTTTTGGGTTTAAAATCGCCTTGAAGCTGGTGCGGTCTCTGGTCTTGCTGCTATAGGGCAATGTATACACTTTCTATTGCGTAGTTTTCATGCTCAAACCCTTTTTCTAACTCCTCACGCCCCGCGCTTTTTAAAGTCCTTACAGGTGAGGTGGATTCCCGCCCTGGGCCCCTCCCACCCTCGCCTTCCAATGCCCCTCCAGTACAGCGCCGTGCCCCCATTCCCGCGGAGACTGCGTCCTCTGCCTGGTCCTGAGATCCTGTAGACCCCACCATTGTCTTAAGGCGCCGTCGACCCCCACCTTCCTCCTCGTGCCGGGCCCTGCTGCTCAACAGGTCTCCTCTCCGCCGTCACCGCTTCCCCCGAGCCCGCGTTGGGAAGGTGCCTGGGGCCTGTCCTGTGACACGGGGTGTTCTTGTCTGCCCAGCTCCAGCCCCTGGAAAATGAGCTCCCCTGGGATGCAGGCATCTTACTCCAAACCCTCCTGTAATTGTATGGGCCAAAGGGATCAGGAGAGAGAGAGCAGTATAAAACCTGAGATAAGAAAAGAAAGCAGGAGAAAAAAGTAACTGGAGAAATGTAGAGAAAAGCTGGATGTACAGAGAGATGAAGGACAGCAAGGAAAGGAGGGGGCAGCAAAGAGGGAGGCTTGTCAGAGTGAGGGAGAGGAGGAGGGATTTGGAGCCAGGGCAGACAGGGCAGAGTGGTGCTGGTGGCAAAGAGAACAGAGGGAGAACCACAGCAGGGAGGACAACTGTGGGTCTAGAGTGCTATAAAGTGTGGACAGGGGGGTATAACAGAGAAGAGAGAATGTAACAGGGAGAGCAGAGGAGGCGCAGAGATGGGAGAAGAGGCGGAAATCTATGGAGATTGAGGGCAATCCAAAGATTGTGGGAGAAGGAACAATAAGAAGTTAAATAAGTTGCGAGGATGAAGCAGAAGAGGTGGAAGAGAAGGAATAAAGGGAAGAAGGGGATAAACAGCAGGAGAGGGGAGGGGCAAAAATGAGGCGTAGAAGCCCAGGGAAAAAGACAAGAAAACAAGAGCTAGAGAGAGAAGGTGAGAATGAGAGATGTGTACAGAATTAGGGAGGGAAGCACAGTAATGAAGACAAAGGGGCTGGGCGCAGTGGCTCACGCCTGTAATCCCAGCACTATAGGAGACTGAGACAAGGGGATTGCTTGAGTACAGGAGTTCGAGCACAGCCTGGGCAACATGATGAGGCCCCCCCCCCCAATCTCTGACCAAAAAAAAAAAAAAAAAAAAAAAATTAACCGGGCGTGATGGTGCGCACCTGTAATCCTAGCTACTCTGGAGGCCGATGTAGGCGGAAAACTTGAGCCCAGGAGGCCCAGGCTGCAGTGAGCCGAGATCATGCTACTGCACTCCAGCCTGGTCAAGAGTGAGACACTGTCTCAAAAGAAAAAAAGGAGCGGGGGACTTTGGGTACAGATGAGTAGGTTAGTTCATTGGATATTATTAGTCGTGACATGTTGACTTCTTTGTATATAATCTAATAACTTAAAACTTGTTTAAATTATACAAACAGCAGTGACTTATTCAGTTGTGAGTCACTCTCTTGCCTTTTCCCAGGGTTGGGTAGGAAGTGGAGCAGTGAAGTGGGGGAAAAAAATTGCTGTTATTACATACTTTTAATTTAATTAATTAATATTTGGGACAGGCTCTGGCTCTATCGCCCAGGCTCATGCCTGTAATCTCAGCACTTTGGGAGGCCGAGGCAGGCAGATCACCAGAGGTCGGGGGTTCCAGAACAGCCTGACCAACATGGAGAAACCTTGTTTCTACTAAAAATACAAAATTAGCCAGGGGTGATGGGGCATGAATGTAATCCCAGCTACTCGAGAAGCTGAGGCAAGAGAAGTCACTTGAACCCAGGAGGCGGAGGTTGCGGTGAGTTGAGATTGCACCATTGCACTCCACCTTAGGCAACAAGAGCAAAATTCCGTCTAAAAAAAAACCAAAAAGATATCCGTTTCCTTGTTTGCTACTCTTGTGTTTTTGATTCAGTAGTTCTTGGAAGAGAGCTCGATGTCCACATATTACAGATTACTATTCTCCCTAAGCATTCAGAAGGAGGCAGTCAGTGGAGGAATTTGTGAAATATTTTCCTAGATCCATCTGTAATGTTTTCTTTCTTACTAAAACATAGGACTGCGGCTCTAGAAAAGCTCCATCATGTTATCTTCCTTTTTTTTTTTTTTTTTATAAGCAGGAGTCTTTCTGACCTGTTATCTCCATGTTGGAGCAAGGGAAGGAGCCCTGGACTGTGGAGAGTGAAGTGAAAATAAAAAAAAATCCAGATGGGTGGGAATGTATTACGGGTGTAAACGCAGATAAGAGCTCAGATGGGCAGAGTGGAAGCTCCACCTTCAAATCTCTTTGCAAGTGGGAGAATTCTGCAGGAAAAGAAAAGTTTAAATCCTGAGATCTCTGAGTGGACATCTTTCTTTGCCCCCTCTTATGTCTCTGTTATTTATTTTATTTTATTTTATTTTATTTTTTGAGACAGCGTCTCACTGTCTTGCCCAGACTGGAGTGCAGTGGCACAATATCTCACGACGACCTCTGCCACCTGGGTTCAAGTGATTCTCCTGCCTCAGCCTCCCAAGTAGTTGGAACTACAGGCATGCATCACCACCACAACAGACTAATTTCTGCATTTTTAGTAGAGACAGGCTTGCACCATGTTGGCCAGGCTGGTTTTGAACTCCTGACCTCAGGTGTTTTGCCCACCTCAGCCTCCCAAAGTGCTGAAATTACAAGTGTGAGCCACCACACCAGGCCTCTCTGCTCTTTAGATGTGTAGTAGTTTGATTTTTTTGTCCTCTAGTGATGCTGCAGCTCAGAGGTGAAGGCAAAGTCTTTATCCTGATGGGCAACACCCTGTCATCTGGCTTCCGTAACCTCGTTGGTTTCTTGACTCTGGCACAGGGAGGGCTGTGGCAAAGGGGTCTCTGTCCCCTGTGGTCTCTCCTTCTGTACTTGATTCCATCTGATGCTCCATTCTCTGTCCCTATAGATCAGATCTCAGGCCTCCATACACCTACCCCTTGACCTAGCTGGTTCCATCCCATTTCCTGTACTTGGAACACCTAATCAAGAGACTGGAAAACCTGGGCTGCTCCTCCTTTGCAACTGGGGTGCGGGATACTGCACGGAGCCTTCTCTGCTTGTTCAAATAGTTGGCTTGCCTATTTGAAGTAGGAAAAAAGGCCATGCACTGTGGCTCATGCCTGTGATCCCATCATTTTGAGAGGCTGAGGAGGGCAGATCACTTGAGGTCGGGAGTTTGAGACCAGCCTGGCCAACATGGTGAAACTCCGTCTCTACTAAAAATACCAAAAGTAGCCGGGCATGGTGGTGGGTTCCTGTAATCCCAGCTACTCAGGAGACTGAGGCAGAAGAATCTCTTGAACCCGGGAGGTGGACTTTGCAGTGAGCTGAGATTCTGACTCTGCACTTTAGCCTGGGTGACAAAGCGAGACTCTGTCCCACCACCACCAAAAAAAAAGAAATAACAACAAAAAAAGTGTTTTTCCTACTCTCTCGTGCCACTGAGCACAGAATGCCTCAGTTCTGATCACCAAAATTTGTGGATTTCTCCCCAACCGCACCTTGGAGTGCAATGGCGTGATCTCGGCTCACCACAACTTCTGTTTCCCAGGTTGAGATGATTCTCCTATCTCAGCCTCCTGAGTATCTGGCAAAAAAGCAAGATCTCATCTCAAAATAAAATAAAATATATGAGAACAAAATTACTCAAAGTACAAAAGGCTAATCAGAGACTCAAAAGAAAGCAACCATTTGTCTCTTATTTACCTATGTCCTGGAATCCACCCCCCGACCCTGCTTTGAGTTGTTCCACCTTTCCCGACTTAACCAATGTACATCTGACACTTATTGATATGTCATGACTCCCTAAAATGTAAGCTCTACCTAGACCATATTGGGCACATGACCTTAGGACCTCTTGAGCCTGCGTCGTGGGCATGCTCTTAACCTTGGCAAGATAAACTTTCTAAACTGATTGAGGCTTGTCTCAGATACTTGGTTCACAAACTATTTTTAAAGTCCCAGGTAATTTATTTTAGCAGCTATAAGAAAAATCTGGGCTGGCACGGTGGCTCATGCCTGTAATCCCAGCGCCTTGGGAGGCCAAGGCGGGCAGATCACAAGGTCAGGAGTTCGAGACCATCCTGGCCAACATGGTGAATCCTTGTCTCTACTAAAAATACAAAAATCAGTGGGCATCTTGGCATGTGCCTGTAATCCCCCCTACTTCAGAGGCTGAGGCTGGAGAATCGCTTGATCCAGGGAGTCGTGGGTTGCACTGAGCTGAGATTGTGCTACTTCACTCTAGCCTGGTGACAGAGCAAGACTGTCCAAAAAAAAAAAAAAAAAAAAAAGAAAACAAAAAGCTGGTTTCAGGGGTTTCTGGTTACAACAGGAAATTTCAGCAGCCATACTTCAGAGAATCACATTCTTGAAGCAATGTTTGTGTCCTGAGTTCATTTTTCATCTGTCCTCTTGACTTTGGTTTAGTTATGAAGCAGCCTCATTTTCTTGGGTAATACATGAGGTTCGTTGTCTCATGGCCACAGAAATCAAGGACGTGGACACCCAAGAGTGGAGTTAAGAGTGGAAGTTTAATAGGTGAAAGAAAGTCAATAGCTCTCTGCTACAGAGAGGGGTCCTGGAAAAATGGTTTGCAGATTCCTGGTAAAATGTAGGGGTTTTATAGAAGAGCTGGTGGGGAGGCAGTGTCTTATCTACATAGGACCAGATGTGACATTTGCATACAGCATGAATTTCTGGCAGCCCCCTCGCCAATCTTTTATTATGCAGGTTCTTTGCCTGAGGTGTGCCATGTTGCCCATTTCTTTCTTACTGTACTCATGCTAATAAAAAAGGAAAGATGGAGCTTCCATGGTGGACATGCCTAGCCCCAAGGTAGCCCCTTTCCTACTGGTGCAGCTGCTGACTTTCCCTCATGTAAGCTTCCAGCTTGCTTACCTATGTTTGCAGATCGATTTTTCAGGCTGCTCTTTGTTAGAACAAAATGATATTTTGGGCAGCTTTTTGTTAGAAGGGAAGCTCTGCAGAGGAGTTTTTGCCCTTACTATCTGCCTAAATAGTTTCTTTTTACCTCCTGTATAAGTTGGATATGGCAAGAGTGACCCAATTGATAAGACAAACTTTTATCATGGCAGAATTTTAAATTCACTTTACATGCATTCTGCAAGTAACTAGAAAAGATACTTTTTATTTGCAAATTATAAGGTTTTTGTTTGTTTGTTGTTGTTGTTTTTTGAGACAATCTCACTGTGTCACCCAGGCTGGAGTGCAGTGGTGCAATCTCGACTCACTGCAACCTTCGCCTCCCAGGTTCAAGCAATTTTCCTGCCTCAACCTGCTGAGTAGCTGGGATTACAGGTGTGCGCCACCATGCCTGGCTAATTTTTGTATTTTTAGTAGAAACGGCATTTCGCTATGTTGGCCAGGCTGGTCTTGAACTCCTGTCCTCAAGTGATCTGCCTGCCTCGGCCTCCCAAAGTGCTGGGATTACAGGCATGAGCCACCACACCTGGCCAATTATATGGTATGTTATTTTTTATTATTTTTATTATCTTTTTTTGAGACGGAGTCTCAGTCTGTCACCCAGGCTGTAGTGCAGTAGCACGATCTTGCCTCACTGCAACCTCCTTCTCCTGGGTTCAAGCAATTCTTCTGTCTCAGCCTCCCAAGTAGCTGGGATTACAGACATGCGCCATTACTCCCAGCTAACTTTTTTTTTGTATTTTTAGTAGAGATGGGATTTTACCATATTGGCCAGTCTAGTCTTTAACTCCTGACCTGGTGATCTGCCTGCCTTGGCCTCCCAAAGTGCTGGGATTACAGGCTTGAGCCACCGCACCCGGCCCTATAAGTTATTTTATACCTTTTCTTTGTTTTCTCTTTCTGTCAGGTGTGGTAAGAAAACCTGTAACATAGATAGCCTTCAGAATATATTTGGATTTACTGTGGAGTCCTAATTAGGGAAAAGGAGTCTGGCTAGTGGGAACAGGGGGAAAGCAAAGAGATAAGGCAAATAAGCTATTTAAAAAACTAAACATTGAGCTGCCATATCATCCAGCAAGCCTAGTGCTGGGTATAAATATAACATGGATGCAACTGGAGATATATATATGTATATACACATATATATATATACATATACATATATATGTGTATATACACATATATACATATACATATATGTGTATATACACATATATATATACATATACATATATATGTATATACACATATATATACATATACATATATATATGTGTATACACACATATATATATATATTTTTTTTTTGCTGAGACAGAGTCTCGCTATGTCACCCAGGCTAGAGTGTAGCAGTGTGATCTCTGCTCACTGCAACCTCCGCCTCCTGGGTTCAAGCGATTCTCCTGCCTCAGCCTCCCAAGTAGCAGATTACAATCGTGCCACTACCTTGCCCAGCTAAATTTTGTGTTATTTTTATTCGTATTCCCCATATTTACTTTTATCTCATGGTACTTTTTATATCCTTACTATATATGTATTTTTACTTTATGTAAATTAAAATGCATGCCATGTGTTCATTTGGGACATAAGAGAAAGGCATTTAGAAGAATACAAGTCACACTTATCAATAGGGATGCAGGTTTGTCAGACTGTGAAACTGCACTGCTATGGGATTTTCATCATGTTCGTATAAGTATCCTAAGGCCGACTGCAGAGATGATAACTGAAGTGGAAGGTGTGATTGTATGTTCTCAAATTGTACGATGTTTAATTCCATCATAAGAAAAATTGTAGGCTGGGTGTGGTGGCTTATGCCTGTAATCCCAGCAATTTGGGAGGCCAAGGCAGGCGGATCAGGAGCTCAGGAGATAGAGACCATCCTGGCTAACACAGTGAAACCCCGTCTCTGTCAAAATACAAAAAAATTAGCCAGGCGTGGTGGTGGACACCTGTAGTCCCAGCTACTCAGGAGACTGATGCAGGAGAATGGTGTGAACCTGGGAGGCAGAGCTTGCAGTGAGCTGAGATCATGCCACTGCACTCCAGCCATGGCAACAAAGCAAGACTCCATCTAAGAAAAAAAAAATTGTAGATCCTTCAGCCTTAGCAACCTGATGGTGCATTGTTTGTGTTTAGACATGAAGGATCCTATAGAGTTGAGATAAAGCTATGCAGGTAGATGGAACATAATTAACTCATAGTTATAAAAAAATTAAATTTTATTAACACACGAGATCTGTGATACATTCTGAATAAAACAATAGAAAATGTAGCCTAGCCAACACAGTGAAACCCCATCTCTACCAAAATACAAAAATTAGCTGGGCATGGTGGTGGTGCACCTGTAGTCCCATATACTAGGGAGGCTGAGGCAGGAGAATTGCCTGAGCCTGGGAGGCAGAGGTTGCAGTGAGCCATGATCACTCCATTGCACTCCAGCCTGGGTGACAGAGTGAGACACTGTCTCAAAAAACAAACAATAGAAAATGTAATGCTAATAGTTTAATAGGATTCCTAATCAAGGACCTACTATTGTGGGTTTTTTTTTTTTTTTAATAATTAAACTCTACTTTGGACCAGGCACAGTGGCTCACACCTGTAATCCTAGCACTTTTGGGAGGCCAAGCAGAAGGATCATTTGCGCTCAGGAGTTCAAAATCAGCCTGGGACACATAGTGAAACCCCATCTCTACAAATAGAAAAAAAAAAAAAGCTAAAAATCCCTCTTCTCTGTGGTAACTGCTCTTTTTTTTGTTTTTATTATTATACTTTAAGTTTTAGGGTACATGTGTACCATGTGCAGGTTTGTTACATGTGTATACATGTGCCATGTTGGTGTGCTGCACCCATTCACTCATCATTTAGCATTAGGTATATCTCCTAATGCTACCCTCCCCCCTCCCCCATCACCACGGTAACTGCTCTTTTTAAGTTCAAGATTAAGTGCAATTTTTCCTCAATCTTGCTACATTACAGCTACTGTCATTCAATGGAGATGTGGCTAACATGTTCCCTGCATTACCTCTACTGTATATGTAATCACTTCCTATTAACGTATTAATCTCCTCCAATAAAAACTGCAGTCTCTTAAGGTCTTGAACTGCTCTATTTCATGATTGGTTAGAAGAGCATTTCTTTCCTGTCTTCCACACTGGCCCTCTCTGTGAAGAATGCCCTGTATGCAATAATATGACTGATATCACAGCTTTACATTATCCTCAGCCCCTTACAAATGTTAATTCAGCCATTTTTTTCCTTTTTCTTTTTGAGACAGAGTCTCATTCTTTCATCCAGGCTGGAGTGAAGTGGCACAATCTAGGCTCTCTGCAACCTCTGCCTCACGGGTTCAAGTGATTCTCCTGCCTTAGCCTCTCTTGTAGCTGGGATTACAAGCGTGCATCACCACGCCTGGTGTGTTTTTGTATTTTTATATTAGAGATGTGGTTTCACTTTGTTGCCCAAGCTTGTCACAAACTCCTAATCTCAGGTGATATACCTGCCTTGGCCTCCTAAAGTGTTGGGATTACAGGCATGAGCCACCATGCCCAGCCCATTCTGGTTTTTGAGGAGCATCACAGAAGCACATACATAGGCAACAATCTCCGTCTGGTTCTGTTTCCTTTTCTTTGTGTGTGTGTGTGTGTGTGTTTTTTTGTTTTTTTTTTTTTTGAGATGGAGTCTTGCCTGTCACCCAGGCTGGAGTGCAGTGGCAGGATCTCAGCTCACTGCAAGCTCTGCCTCCCAGATTCAAGCAATTCTCCTGCCTCAGTCCCCCGAGTAGCTGGGATTACAGGTGCCAGCCACAATGTCTGGCTAATTTTTATATTTTTAGTAAAGATGGGGTTTCACCATGCTGGCCAGGCTGGTCTCGAACTCCTGACCTCAAGTGATCCACCCATCTCCGCCTCCCAAAGTGCTGGGATTAGCCAATATTCAGCCAGTAATTAATTTCAAAAGACAGTGTCCCTGTTTCACAGGAACATGGAGAGAAATGATTTCACCTAATAAAGTAGGCCATTGTTTCCCATTCCTGCCTATAGATCATGAAATGACTAAGAAAGACATTATAAAAACATTGCAAATGTTAGCATGAAAGTCAACATTGGTAAAGAAGTCTTTCTCCTTCAATAATATAATAAATTATTTTATGACCTGAAAGTAACTGGCCATTTCCAAATGTCCGTGAGTCTTTGATATATGTCATGACTTTTAACATATTTTGAATTGTAATTATTCTGCAGAATGTAATATAAAAGATGAATGGTAGAGAATTAGACTTCCTATTGGCCGGGTGTGGTTGCTCACGCCTGTAATCCCAGCACTCTGGGAGGCCAAGGTGGGCGGATCACGAGGTCAGGAGATAAAGACCATCCTGGCTAACATGGTGAAACCCCATCTCTATTAAAAATACAAAAAATTAGCTGGGCATGGTGGCAGGTGCCTGTAATCCCAGCTACTCGGGAGGCTGAGGCAGGAGAATGGCATGAACCCGGGAGGTAGAGCTTGCAGTGAGCTGAGATCACGCCACTGTACCCCAGTCTGGGCAACAGAGTGAGACTCCATCTCAAAAACAAACAAAAAAGAATTAGACTTCCTGTGAGCTCTCAGATGGATTATAGTTTGTGAATAATTTACCGTATCATTACATTTGTAAGGGCTTGTTCCACTATAATTTTTATTTTATTTTTTGGGATGGAGTCTCACTCTGTTGCCCAGGCTGAAGTGCAGTGGCACGACCTTGGCTCACTGCAACCGCCGCCTCCCAGGTTCAAGTGATTCTCCTGCCTCAGCCTCCCAAGTAGCTGGGATTACAGGCATGCACTACCACACCTGGGTAATTTTTGTATTTTTAGTAGAGACGGGGTTTCTCCATGTTGGTCAGGCCCGGGCTCCACTCTGACCTTTTTTTTTTTTTTTTGAGACAGAGTCTCACTCTGTCGACCAGGCTGGAGTGCAGTGGTGTGATCTCGGCTCACTGCAACCTCTGCCTGCCAGGTTCAAGCAACTCTCCTGCCTCAGTTTCCCAAGCAGCTTGGACTACAGGCATGTGCCACCACCCCCAGCTAATTTTTGAATTTTTAGTAGAGATGGGATTTCACTATGTTGGTGGGCCAGGGTGGTCTCAATCTCTTGACCTCATGATCCACCTGCCTCGGTCTCCCAAAGTTCTGGAATTACAGCCATGAGTCACTGGGTCTGGCCCTCCACTATGAATGTTTAATGAACCCTGAGGATGCATCTTAGATTAGTAACCCCTTTCCAGATTCACTACATTTGCCTGGTTTTTATTGAGTAGATCTCTCACAACAAAATCATCAATATTACACTGAAAGGCTTATTACATTCATTATCTTTGTGTAGTTACTCTGCAGTATAAACCCTGTGATGTTCCAGTTTTGATGCCTGGGTAAAAGCCTAAGCATGCACGTTACATTTGTATGGTTTCATCAAAAAAGTTTTTGATGCCTAGTAAGACTATGGCCTGTGAAAAATCTCCATCACATATAATTATTATAAATGCTCTTTAGTATGGATTCTCTGATGTTGATGAATGTTTGAAGTCATAATGGTTTCCCACTCTCTGTTTTTCTCTCAAATATGAATTTTTGCAATATTGTACAATGTGAGAATTGTGCCAGAAGACCTTGTCACATTCATTACATTTGTTAGGTTTCTCACCAGCAAGAATTCTTTGAAAAATCCTGACCTCAGATTTTACCTTAAGCCCTTGCCACATTCAATACGTTAGTAAAGTTTCTGTCCTCTATGGTGTAGCTAACGGTTATTAAGCCTTGAACAAAAACTAAAGGTTCTGCTACATTCATTATACTTGCAAAGTTTTTCTCCAGTATAAATTATTGTATGTCTTGCAAGGCTTTAATGCTAACTGAACACACTGCCACATTAATTACATTTGTTAGATTTCTCTCCGGCATGAATTCTCTGATGATGTATAAGATATGAATTGTCATGGAAGAGTTTGCCACGTTCATTACATTTGAAAGGTTTCTCTCCAGTATGGATCGCGTGATGATTAGTAAGGCTTGAATGCATACTAAAAGTTTTGCCACATTCATTACATTTGTAAGGTTTCTCTCCAGTGTGGATTTTCCGATGATGTGCTAGGGATGAGTTTAGACTGAAGACCTTCCCACATTCATTACATTTATAAGGTTTTCTCCAGTATGAATTCTCCGATGATACGCAAGGTATGAATTTTGACTGAAGACTTTGCCACATTCATTACATTTGTAAGGTTTCTCTCCAGTATGAACTCTGCGATGTTGTACAAGATGGGAATTTTGACTGAATACTTTGTCGCATTCATCACACTTACAAGGTTTCTCTCCAGTATGAATTATCACATGTTGGCCAAGGTACGAATTGCGACTGAACACCTTGCCGCATTCATTACATTTGTAAGGTTTCTCTCCAGTATGAATTTTCCAGTGATTTGCTAGGGATGACTTGTGACTGAAGACCTTGCCACATTCATTACATTTGTAAAGCTTCTCTCCAGTGTGAATTCTCCGATGATGTGCAAGGTGTGAAATATGATTGAAGACCTTTCCACGTACATTACATTTGTAAGGTTTCTCTCCAGTGTGAATTCTCCAATGTTGTGCAAGGTGTGAAATATGATTGAAGACCTTTCCATATACATTACATTTGTAAGGTTTCTCTCCAGTGTGAATTCTCTGATGTTGTGCAAGGTGTGAAATATGATTGAAGACCTTTCCAAATACATTACATTTGTAAGGTTTCTCTCCAGTGTGAATTCTCCGATGATTTGCAAGGTGTGAAATATGATTGAAGACCTTTCCACATACATTACATTTGTAAGGTTTCTCTCCAGTGTGAATTCTCCGATGTTGTGCAAGGTGTGAAATATGATTGAAGACCTTTCCACATACATTACATTTGTAAGGTTTCTCTCCAGTGTGAATGATCAGATGTTGTGCAAGGTAGGAATTGTGACTGAACACCTTGCCACATTTGTTACATTCGTAAGGTTTTTCTCCAGTATGAATTGTCCGATGTTGTGCAAGGTGTGAAATTTGATGGAAGACCTTGCCACATTCATTACATTTATAAGGTTTCTCTCCAGTATGAATTCTTTGATGTTGTGCAAGTTGTGAAATTTGATTAAAGACCTTGCCACATTCATTACATTTATAAGGTTTCTCTCCAGTATGAATCCTGTGATGCTGTGCAAGGTGTGAAATATTATTGAAGACCTTGCCACATTCATGACATTTATATGGCTTCTCTCCAGTATGAATTCTTCGATGACTTGCAAGGTTTGATTTTTTATTGAAGATCTTGCCACATACATCACATGTAAATTGCGTCTCTTTAGTATGGATTATTTGACGTATAGTAAAATGTAAGCCTTGATGAAAGGCCTTGCCACACTCATTACATTTGTAGTGTTCTGTCCCAATATTTGCTTTCTCTTTTTTTGTGAATAATGAATCCATGAAATTATATTCATATGTATGAGAAATATGGGTTTTGACAGTAGAAGAAATACATTGGGGTGGGGAATCTAAGGAACTACTGTTGACAGATTTTTCCATGTGATCATATTTATATATTTTCCCTTCAGCTTGAAATAGCTGCAGTTCTGGTAGATGTGACTGCAAGTTTAATCCAAGCTGATTTTTAATAGGCTTGTTTTGTGCATCATCCTTTCTACCATGCGTGTCTCTTCTGCCAATGAGACTTCCCTTATAGGTCATACACACTCGTTTATAATGTCTTTCATCATGTTTCCACTGACACTGAGAGTCATGTACATTTTTCTGGGTTTCTCTGAAGCAAAAATCTTGTATGTCGTGGCTTTCCTGTCTTTCCAGCATTACTGTCTGGAATATTTCTCCTGTATTACTCTCTTTTTTTGGTGGTAATTCCTTGATCTCACATTTAGAAAAAATACCTACAAGATATAAGGAACCCACAGTTTCCAATTAATTACAGATATTTAATAAAGATCTCCTATTGAGATATGTAATAGTACACTAAGAGTAATACTTATGTTAAAGAAAGTTACAAAACTCCCAATCATGATTTTTAATTTTTTGGAAAACAAAAGGAACAGATATTTTCTAATAGAGAAAGGGTGACTGCACATAATTCAAACTAATTGCAGAAAAGCCTAGTATAAAGAAACCTATGGCCAAACCACTTACTTGCAAAAATTTTGGTTAGCTCCCCAAAAAGGAGAATTTTTCCAACATGAAGCCTGAGCATATGGCAATAGAAGGAAAACATATGGCTGTCTAATAGTTGAAAGAATTTTCTACTTAGGAAATTTATTGACTAAGGTCAGAGAAAACATTCTTTGGAGCAAACTGAAAAATAAAAAGGTATATAACACAACAAAGGCACCCATGGTCTAAATGTTTGCACTGACCAAAAGATCGTATTCCCCAATATTATGTTATTGGAAGTGGGGACATTGGGCAACAATTAGGCCATGAGGAGGAAGCTCTCATGGACAGGATTAGTGCCTGTATAAGAATAGTTGCTTCCTCTCACTCTGACATATGAGACATAGCAAGAAGCAGGCTGGGGCCAGGTGCAGTGGCTCATGCCTGTAATCTCAGCAACTTGAGAGGCCACGGTGAGTGAATCATCTGAGGTCAGGAGTTCGAGACCAGCCTGACCAACATGATTAAACCCTGTCTCTACTAAAAACACAAAAATTAGCAAAACTCCATCTCAAAAAAAAAAAAAAAAAAGGCAGACTGGGGTAAAATAGAAAGAAGGCACCACCCAGGAAGTGTTTTTATGCATTTTGATCTTGGAATTCACTTCTTACAGATTTATGAGAAATTATTTCCTGCAGTTTAAGGTGTAAGCATCTCAGTCTACAGTATTTCTTATGGCAGGCTGAGGTGGTTAAGACATGAAAAGGTCCATCTAATAAACATGACAGAGACTGATAAATCTTTTTTTTTTTTTTGAGATGAAGTCTCGCTCTTGTGCCCCAGGCTGGAGTGCAATGGCATGATCTCTGCTCACTGCAACCTCTGGCACATGAGTTCAGGCAATTCTCCTGCCTCAGCCTCCTGAGTAGCTGGGATTACAGGCGACTGCCACCATGCCCGGCTAGCTTTTGTATTTTAATATAGACGAGGTTTCACCATGTTGGCCAGGCTGGTCTCGAACTCCTGACCTTAGGTGATCCACCCACCTCGGCCTCCCAAAGTGCTGGGATTACAGGCATGAGCCACCGCATCCAGCCAAATCTTTTCTTAAATAAACTTTTCCATCTTTACACAAACTATGCGATATTCCTAGCCATCTACCAACAGTAACTTGCCAAAAGAAACTTGGAGTAAATTATTGCTTTTCAAATAGAGTAGGTCCACCAATTTACACTGAAAGTAAGTGAGGTCAATGGGATTTGATCTTGGGCTGCAGACCCAGACATGTTCTTAAAAGTGGATGCAGTATTGACCTGGCAATCCCATTGCTGGGTATATACCCAGAGGATTATAAATCATTGTACTATAGAGGCACATGTACATGTATGTTTCTTGCAGCAATATTTACAATAGCAAAGACTTAGAACCACAATAGCAAAGACTTAGAACCAACCCAAATGCCCATCAAGGATATACTGGATAAAGAAAATGTGGCACATATACTGCATGGAATACTATGCAGCCATAAAAAAGAATGAGATAGGCAGGACACAGTGGCTCACACCTGTAATCCTAGCACTTTGGGAGGCTGAGGTGGGCAGATCACCTGAGGTCGGGAGTTGGAGACCAGCCTGATTAACATGGTGAAACCCTGTCTCTACTAAAAATACAAAATTAGCTGGGCATGGTGGCACATACCTGTAATTCCAGCTACTTTAGAGGCTGAGGTGGGAGAATCGCTTGAACCCGGGAGGCAGAAGTTCTGGTGAGCCAAGATTGTGCCATTGCACTCCAGCTTGGGCAACAAGAGAGAAACTCCAACTCGGAAAAAAAAAAAAAGAATGAGAATGAGATCATGTCCTTTGTAGGGACATGGATGAAGCTGGAAGCCATAATTCTCAGCAAACTAACACAGGAACAGAAAACCAAACACTGCATGTTCTCACTCATAAGTGGGAGTTGAACAATTAGAACACATGGACACAGGGAGGGAAACAAAATACAGCAGGGCCTATCAGGGGGTAGGGGGAAATGGGAGGGAGAACATTGGGAAAAATACCTAATGCATGCAGGGCTTAAAACCTAGATAACAAGTTGATGGGTGCAGCAAACCACCATGGCACATATACCTACGTAACAAACCTGCACAACACAACACGACACAGCAAATAGATGCATGGAAAGAAATCATTTCAAGGGAGCTACATAGAACTGGGTTGTGTTGCTAACCATGTCACTTGGTAATGAAAGAAATCATTTCAAGGGAGCTACATAGAACTGGGTTGTGTTGCTAACCATGTCACTTGGTAATCCTTCATAGACAATGGTATGTCAACCATCATACAGAGCAGACATTGGTTTAGGCTGTGTCCTGAGAAAGCTGTCCTATGGATAAGCAAGTGTCTTTCCTTACATAGTGAGAGTAGCATGGGGACTGAGAGAGTACTGTGGATATTGAGGTGGTCAGAAATACAAAGATTAATATGTTAAGAAGTGACAGTAGGCCGGGAGCAGTGGCTCATGCCTGTAATCCCAACACTTTGGGAGGCCCAGGCAGGTGGATCACCTGAAGTCAGGAGTTCAAACCCAGCCTGGCCAACATGGTGAAACCCTGTCTCTACTAAAAATACAAAAATTAGCTGGGTATGGAGGTTGGCACCTGTGATCCCAGCTATTGGAAAGGCTGAGAGAGTAGAATCACTTGAACCCAGGAGGAGGAGATAGCAGTGAGCAGAGATCATGCCATTGTACTCCAGCTTGAGTGACAGAGCAAGACTCCATGTCAAAAAAATATAATTATAGTTCATCAGTTAAAATTTTGACCTTAGTAGAAAAGAACTGATTTAATAAAGTGCATAGTAATATTCCATCCTTGGCTGGGCACGGTGGCTCACGCCTGTAATCCCAGCACTTTGGGAGACTGAGGCAGGCAGATCACAAAGTCAAGAGATCAAGAATATCCTGGCCAACACGATGAAACCCTGTCTCTACTATAAATGCAAAAATTAGCTGGGCATCGTGGTGCATGCTTGTAGTCACAATTACTTAGCAGACCGAGGGAGGAGAATCAATTGAACCTGGGAGGCAGAGGTTGCAGTGAGCCAAGATCCTGCCACTGCACTCCAGCCTGATGATGCAGCAAGACTCCGTCTCAAAAAAAAAAAAAAAAAAGTACCCCGTCTTCAACCCTGGGAAAAATTGCAACTGTGCAGCAAAAATGGAAGAGATTTTTTAAAGTCAGTATGATAAGGCAGAAAGAAAGCAGATTTACATCTCTTATAATGTATCCTATGAAATTTATCAAACTGAATGACCTATGAATTCTATTTATAGGCATATATTCAACAAATCCAATATACAGATTCAGCACGATCTCAGCTCACCTCTTTCTCCCAGAATGAAGAGATTCTCCTGCCTCAGTCTCCTGACTATAGGCACCCACCACCACGCCCAGCTACTTTTTGTATTTTTAGTAAGGATGGGGTTTTACCATGTTGGCCAGGCTGGTCTCAAATCCCTGACCTCAAGTGCTCCACTTGCCTCAGCCTCTCAAAGTGATGGGATTACAGGCATGAGCCACTGCATGAGGCCTTTTATCCTATTTCAAATAGACAACCAGACTATTTGAACAAGTAGAGATGGCTCCGTGCAGTATCCTGGGCCCCAGATGCAAAGGAGGAGCAGCCCAGATTTTTCCATCCCCTGATTAGGTGTTCCAAGTACAGGAAATGGGATGGAACCTGAATAGGTCAAGGGGCAGGTATAAGAGGCCTCAGTTCTGATCTATAGGGACAGAGAATGGAGCATCAGATGGAATCAAGTACAGAAGGAGAGACCACAGGGGACACAGCCCTTCCTGTGCTGCAGAGTCAAGAAACCAAAGAGGTCACAGAAGGCAGATGGCACGGTGTTGCTCATCAGGATAAACACCCTGTCCTTGTCTCTGAGCTGCAGCGGTACCACTAGAGGGCAAAAAGATCAAACTAATACACATCTAAAGAGCACCAGGCACAGGTGTGGTGGCTCACACCTGTAATCCCAGCACTTTGGGAGGCTGAGGTGAGCAAATCACCTGAGGTCGGGAGTTAGAGACCAATCTGGCCAAAATGGCAAAACATCTCTACTAAAAATACAAAAATTAGCCAGGCGTGGTGGTGGTGCATGCCTGTAAAAAGAAAAGAAAAGAAGAGAAGAGAAGGGGAGAGAAGAAGAGAAGAGAAAAAGAGCACTCAGATGGATAAGTGGGGCAAAGAAAGACATCCATTCAGAGATCTCAGGATTTAAATGATGTTTTTCCCACAGAATTCTCCCACTTGCAAAGAGTTTCCCCACACACTATTTGAAGTTGGAGCTTCCACTCTGCCCATCTGAGCTCTTACCTGGGTTTACTTCTGTAAAGCATTCCCAGCCAGATGCGATGGCTCATGCCAGTAACCCCAGTACTTTGGGAGGCCGAGGCAGGTGGCTCAAAATGAGACCATCTTGGCCAAACTGGTGAAATCCCATCTCTACTAAAAATACAAAAATTAGCTGGGCATGGTGGCATGTACCTGCAGTCCCAGCTACTTGGGAGGCTGAGGCAGGAGAATCACTTGAACCCCAGAGGTGGAGGTTGCAGTGAGCTGAGATTGTGTCACTGCACCCCAGCCTGGGTGACAGAGCAAGACTCTGTCTCAAAAAAAAAAAAAAAAAAATTCCCATCCATCTCAATTTTTTGGAATTTTCACTTCATGCTACACAGTCCAGGGCTCTTTGCCTTGTTCCAACAGGTCAGAAAGAGACTCCTGCTTATAATAAGTAGGAAACATGACATGTTGGAGCTTTTCTAGAGCCCCAGCCCTATGTTTCTGTGGAAAAGAAGATATTGCAGATGGACCTAGGAAAATAT
Organism: Pongo pygmaeus; assembly: GCF_028885625.2. NCBI lineage: Eukaryota > Metazoa > Chordata > Mammalia > Primates > Hominidae > Pongo > Pongo pygmaeus. Next base: position 58,785,712 of record NC_072393.2, read on the forward strand.
TTCACAAATTCCTCCACTGACTGCCTCCTTCTGAATCCTTAAAGAGCACTGTAATATGTGGACATTGAGCTCTTTTCCCAGAACCACTGAATCAAAAGTGCATGAGTCACAAACAGAAAACTGGATATCTTTAAAGTCTGCCATAAGGTTTTGTTTTGTTTTTGTTTTTTGAGATAGAATCTCGCTTTGTTACCTGGGCTGGAGTGCAGTGGTGCATTCTTGGGTCACTGCAACCATTGCCTCCCAGGTTCAGGTGATAATCTTACCTCAGGCTTTCTAGTAGCTGGGATTACAGGCATGTGCCACCACGCCTGGATAATTTTTGTATTTTTAGTAGAGATGATGTTTCACCATTTTGGTGAGGCTGGTATTGAACTCCTGATCTGAAGTGATCCACAAGCGTTGGCCTCCCAAAGTGCTGGGATTAAAGGCATGAGTCACCATACCTTGCCAGCCATAAGGTTTTAAGCCTACTTTACTTCTGGAACCCCCACTGAGCTATCATGAAGAATGCAGAACATCTAAACAAAGGGCACAGTTAAAGTCCAGATGCTACACCATGAAGCTTTTCATTTTGAAATCAATATGGCTTCCATTTTAGTCAAGCAATGATGTGGCTCCCAGGAGGCAACTGGAGAAAATACAAAGATACACAAGGGCACATCCCCAGGAGGGAAGTTATCCTCACCCAGGGAGACCAGGTTCCTATAATTCTCCAGCATCACATCTCTGTATAGAGTCCTCTGAGCAGGGTCCAGGCATTTCCACTCCTCCTGAGAGAATTCTATGGCCACATCCCTGAATGTCAACAGACCCTGAAATGAAAACACATTTTAACCAAATGGTTATGAGAGGAGTTCCTATCTTTACAGAAAATGAGAAGAGTGGTGACAACAAGGATTTAATTGTAGTGAATGTTCTGACAAATCCAAGTGAGGGATTTCTCACCACATTAGGTCCACTCAGTGGTATTTGATTACACTTTTTGAAGAGGTCATGATACCCTCTCGGTATAAATTTCTTATGTTTCTGAAGAATATAAGAAACACTCAAATAAACAATAGATGCCTGGTTCCCATTATAGAAACGTTAGAAACTTTTGGCCAGGTGCTGTGGCTCACGCCTGTAATCCCAACACTTTGGGAGGCTGAGGCAGGTGGATCACAAGGTCAGGAATTCGAGACTAGCCTGGACAATATGGTGAAACTCTGTCTGTACTAAAAATACAAAAATTAGCCGGATGTGGTGGTAGATGCCTATAGTCCCAGCTACTCAGGAGGCTGAGGCAGAATTGCTTGAACCCAGGAGGTAGAGGTTGCAGTGAGCCAAGATTGTGCCACTGCACTCCAACCTGGGCAACAGAGTGAGACTCCATCTCAAAAAAAAAAAAAAAAAAAGAAACGTTAGAAACTTTTATTGACACACCAAGTGACACTCAGTATCTAGAAGAGATAGAGCATGAGTGATGCCTTCAAAGATGACAACATCCGCAGTGAAATATCAGCTGGTCTAGGTGGCACATGCTTGTAATCCCAGCTACATGGGAGGCTGAGGCCAGAGACTTGCTTGATCCTGTGAGGCAAAGGTTGCAGTAATCCAAGATCACACCACTGCACTCCAGCCTGTTTAACAGAAACTCCATCTCAAAAAAAGAAAAAAAAAAAAATTAGCTGGGCATGGTGGCAGGCATCTGTGGTTCCAGCTATTTGGGAAGCTGAGTTGGGAGGATGTCTTTACCATGAGGGTACAGGTTGCAGTGAGCTACGATCGCACAACTGAGCTTCAGCCTGGGCAACAAAGCGAGACCCCATCTCAAAATAAAATACAAGAAAACAAAATTACTCAAAGTACAAAAATACATTTTGTATATATATATGTCCACAAAATAATAAAATTTACACGGACTCACAAAAAACCAGAGTTGAACTCAAAGGGTTGTCATTTTCCCCAGATTTTCAAAATATAAGATTTTCAAAATATATACGTGTGTGTGTGTGTATATATGTGTATATGTATATATGTGTGTATATGTGTGTGTGTGTGTATATATGTGTATATGTATATATATGTGTGTGTGTATATATGTGTATATATGTGTGTGTGTATATGTGTATATGTATATATGTGTGTATGTGTGTGTATATGTGTGTATATATGTGTGTATATATATGTGTGTATATATGTGCGTGTGTTTATATGTGTATATGTGTGTGTATATATGTGTGTGTGTATGTATATATGTGTATATGTATATATGTGTGTATATATGTGTGTGTGTGTATATATGTGTGTATATGTGTGTGTATGTATATGTGTGTGTATATTTGTGTATATGTATATATGTGTGTATATGTGTGTGTGTATGTATATGTATATGTGTGTATGTGTGTGTATATTTGTGTATATGTATATATATGTGTGTATATGTGTGTGTATATATGTGTGTGTATATATGTGTGTGTGTATATGTATATATGTGTGTATATGTGTGTGTATATATGTGTATATGTATATATATGTGTGTATATATGTATGTATGTGTATATGTATATATATGTGTGTATGTGTGTGTGTATATATATGTGTATATGTATATGTGTGTATATATGTATGTATATATGTGTGTGTGTGTGTATATATGTGTGTGTATATATATGTATATTATATATGTGTGTGTGTATATTTGTGTATATGTATATATGTGTGTATATATGTGTATATGTATATGTGTATGTATATATATGTGTGTATATATGTGTGTGTGTATATGTGTATATGTATATATGTGTGTATATATGTGTATATGTATATATATGTGTGTATATATGTGTGTGTATATATGTGTATATGTATATATATGTGTGTATATATGCGTGTGTATGTGTATATATGTGTGTGTATATATGTGTATATATGTGTATAAGTATATATGTGTATATGTGTGTGTATATATGTGTATATGTATATATATGTGTGTATATGTGTGTATATATGTGTATATGTATATATGTGTGTATATATACGTGTATATGTATATATATGTGTGTGTGTATATATGTGTATATGTATATATATGTGTGTATATGTGTGTGTGTATATATGTGTATATGTATATATGTGTGTATGTGTGTGTGTATATATGTGTGTATATATGTGTATATGTGTGTGTGAGTATATATGTGTATATGTATATATGTGTGTATATATGTGTGTGTGTATATATGTGTGTATATATGTGTATATGTATGTGTGTGTGTATATGTATATGTGTGTGTATATGTGTGTATATACACGTGTATATGTATATGTGTGTGTGTGTATATATGTGTGTATATATGTGTGTGTGTATATATGTGTATATGTATATATATGTGTGTATATATGTGTGTGTATATATGTGTGTGTGTGTATATATGTGTGTATATATGTGTATATGTATATATATGTGTGTGAGTATATATGTGTATATGTATATATGTGTGTATATATGTGTGTGTGTGTGTATAGTTTTGTTTAACTGAAGAGGAATCTCATCTTGGTGGAAAGGGATACTTTGGCAGTTGAGGGCAGGGGAGAATCTGTTGAGTTCTAAGAAAACAGGAGAGTACCCATCCTAGAAGCAATCACTCTTTCAACAGCCTTCCCTGGAGGAATCTTCAGATGTCTGTAGTAATGCAGGTGAGCACAGACGCAGTGACAATGGCACTCTTTATACAGAGAAAAGTCACAAAGGACCCACATGTCATTCAGCCAATTTCCAATGCAGGTGTCAAAGAGGAAGGTAGCCATGTTTACTAACATGAGAACATGTTAATTTTCACAACAAGCAGGATCAAATATCAGAGTAAAATATTTACTAAACACAAAGAAGAAAACAACAGACACTGGGCGTCAGGCCTCTGAGCCCAAGCCTGCAAGTATACATCCAGATGGCCTGAGGCAACCGAAGAGCACAAAAGAAGTGAAATAGCCAGCTCCTGTCTTAACTGATTGACCAACCTTATGACTTTCCATTATGACTTGTTCCTGCCCCACCCCAACTGATAGATGGATCGACCTCATGACATTCGTCTTCTGGACAATGAGTCCTATGATCTCCCCACCATGCACTTTGCGACCCCCTCCTCTGCTGACAATAGATAACCACCTTTAACTGTAACTTTCCACTGCTTACCCCAGTCCTATAAAACTGCCCCTCCCCTATCTCCCTTTGCTGACTCCTTTTTTGGACTCAGACTGCCTGCACCCAGGTAAAATAAACAGCCTTGTTGCTCACACAAAACCTGTTTGGTGGTCTCTTCACAGGGACATGCGTGACACTTGGTGAGACCCGGGACAGGAGGACTCCTTCAGGAGACTGATCCCCTGTCCTGATCTCCATGAGGAGCTCCACCGACGACCTCGGGTCCTCAGACCAACCAGCCCAAGGAACAGCTCACCAATTTCAAATTGGGTAAGTGGTCTTTTTACTGTCTTCTCCAACTTCTCTCACTATCCCTCATTCTCTTTCTCCTTTCAATTTCAGCACCACCTTTCAATCTCTCCCTTCCCTTAATTTCAGTTCCTTTCCTTTTCTGGTAGAGACAGAGGAGACATGTTTTATCTGTGAACCCAAAACTTCAGCGCTGGTCATGGACTTGGGAAGACAGTCTTCCCTTGGTGTTTAATCACTACAGAGATGCCCGTCTGATTATTCACCCACATTTCAGACTTGTTTGATCACTGCAGGGACACCTGCCTTGATCCTGCACCTTGGTGGCAAGTACCATTTCCTCTTTGTGGCAAGTAGCACCCTACTCTCTCTGTGTCTGTACACCTGTTTTCTCTAAACTTATGTTTTTACTATGGGCAACCATCCACCCTCCATTCCTCCTACTTCCCCCTTAGCCTGTGTTCTTAAAAACTTGAAACCTCTTCAACTTTCACCTGATCTAAAACCTAAGCATCATATTTTCTCCTGCAACAGTGCTTGGTCCCAATACAAACTTGATAATGGCTCTAAATGGCCAGAGAATGGCACTTTTGATTTCTCCATCCTACAAGACCTAAATAATTTTTGTCATAAGATGGGCAAATAGTCTGAGGTGTCTTATGTCCACGCATTTTTTACACTTCACTCCCTCCCTAGCCTCTGCTCCCAATGTGACTAGTCCCAAATCCTTCTTTCCCTCCTGCCTGTCTCTTCAGTCCCAAAACCAAGTGCTGCTGAGTCCTCTGAATCCTCCTTTTCTGCAGACCCCTCTTACCTCTCTCCCCCTCCCCAGGCCTCCTCAGCAGGCTGAATCAAGTCCCAATTCTTCCTCAGCCTCCACTTCCCCACCCTGTAACCCTGCTGTCACCTCCCCTCCCCACACCCAGTTCGGCTTACAGTTTGGTTCTGCAGCAAATACTCCCCCACCTGCTCAAAAATTTCCTCTTTGAGAAGTGCCTGGAGCTGAGGGCATCGTCAGAGTGCATGTACCATTTTCTCTATCAGACCTTTCCCAAATTAATCAACACTTTGGCCCCTTCTTGTGAGACACCACTAAATTTATACAGGAATTCCAGTATTTAACCCAATACTACAACTTAACCTGGAGTGACTTAAATGTTATCCTAACTTCTACCCTTTCCCCAGATGAGTGGGATAGAGTTTATACCCTAGCCCAGTCCCACACTGACACCTGCGGGCCTCATGAGCCAAACCTTCAAGAAGGCATCAGGGTAGTTCCCCAAGAAGATCCCCAATGGGAATACCAGATAGGCTCCCCAGGTATAGCTAGGCAAGATTATGATTTCCTGCCTAGTTGAAGTGCTTAAAAAGGCAGCTTACAAAGCTGCTAATTATGACAAACTTAAAGAAACTACCCAAGGTAAAGATGAAAACCTAGCTCAGTTCATGGTTCATCTGGCAGCAACTCTCAGACACTTTACATCCCTAGACCCTGAATGTTCAGAAGGCCTTCTCCTTCTCAATATGCATTTTATCAACCAGTCAGCTCCTGACATTAGAAAAAAGCTTCAAAAATTGGAATCCACTCCTCAAACCCCACAACAGGAATTAATCAACCTGACCTTCAAGGTGTGCAATAATAGAGAGGAGGCAGCCAAATGGCAATGCATTTCTGAGTTACAATTACTTGCCTCTGCTGTGAGACAAAACTCAGCTGCACCTCCAGCACACAAGAACTTCAAAACACCTAAGCTGCAGTGGTCAGGCATTCCCACAGGACCTCCTCCCTCAGAATCTTGCTTCAAGTGCCAGAAATCTGGCCACTGGGCCAAGGAATGTCTACAGCCAGGGATTCCTCCCAAGCCATGTCCCATCTGTGCAGGGACCCATGGAAATCAGACTGCCCAGCTCACCCAGCCACCACTCCTAGAGCCCCTAAAGCTCTGGCCCATGGCTCTTTGACTGACTCATTCCCAGATCTGCTCGGCTTGGCAGCTGAAGACTGACACTGCCCAATTGCCTCGGAAGCCCTCTGGACCATCAGGGATGCTGAGCTTTGGGTGAATCTTACAGTGCCCTCTGGACCATCAGGGATGCTGAGCTTTGGGTGAATCTTACAGTGCCCTCTGGACCATCAGGGATGCTGAGCTTTGGGTGAATCTTACAGTGGAGCATAAGTCCATCCCCTGTTTAATTGATACAGGGGCTACCCACTCCACATTACCTTCTTTTCAAGGGCCTGTTTCCCTTGCCTCCATAACTGTTGTGGGTATTGATGGCCAGGCTCCTGGACCCCTTAAAACTTCCCAATTTGGTGCCAACTTGAACAATATTCTTTTATGCACTCCTTTTTAGTTATCCCCACCTGCCCAGTTTCCTTATTAGGCTGAGACATTTTAACCAAATTACCTGCTTCCCTGACTATTCCTGGACTACAGCCACATCTCTTTGCCACCCTTCTTCCCAACCCAAAGCCTCCTTCACGTCTTCCTCTCGTATCCCCCCACCTTAACCCACAGGTATGGGACACCTCTGCTCCCTCCCTGGCAACTGATCACACACCAATTCCTAATCACCCTTACCCTGCTCAACACAAGTATCCCATCTCACAACAGGTTTTAAGGGGATTAAAGCCTGTTGTCACTTGCCTGCTACAGCATGAGCTTCTAAAGTCTACAAACTCCTTATGATTCCCCCATTTTAAGTGTCCAAAAACTGGACAAGTCTTGCAGGTTGGTTCAGGATCTGTGCCTTTTAAACCAAATTGTTTTGCCTATCCACCCTGTGGTGCCCAGCCTGTACACTCTTTTGTCCTCAATACCTCCCTCCACAACTCACTATTCCATTCTTGATCTTAAAGATGCTTTTTTCACTATTCCCCTGCACCCCTCATCCCAGCCCCTCTTTGCTTTTACCCAGACTGACACTGACACTCATCAGTCCCAGCAGCTTACCTGGGCTGTACTGCCTCAAGGCTTCCGGGATAGCCCTCATGACTTCAGCCAAGCTCTTTCTCATGATTTACTTTCTTTCCACTCCTCTGCTTCCTACCTTATTCAATACATTGATGACCTTCTACTCTGTAGTCCCTCCTTTGAGTCTTCGCAAAAGGATACCCTGCTACTCCTTCAACATTTATTCTCCAAAGGATATCAGGTATCCCCTTCCAGAGCTCAAATTTCTTCCCCATCCATTACCTACCTCGGCATAATTCCTCATGAAAACATGCATGCTGTCCCTGCCAACTGTGTCCAGCTGATCTCTCAATCCCCAACCCCTTCTACAAAACAACAACTCCCTTCCTTCCTGGGCATGGTTGGATACTTTCACCTTTGGACCCCTGGCTTTGCTGTCCTAATGAAACCATTGTATCAGCTCACAAAGGGAAACCTAGCTGACCGCATAGATCCTAAATCCTTTCCACACTCCTCTTTTCATTCCTTGAAGACAGATCTACAGACTGCTCCAACACTAGTTCTCCCTGACTCATCCCAAGCCTTTTCATTACACACAGCCGAAGTGCAGGGGTGTGCTGTCAGAATTCTTACACAAGGACCAGGACTGCCCCCTGTAACCTTTTTGTCCAAACAACTTGACCTTACTGTTATAGGCTGGCCATGATGTCTCCATGCAGCTGCCACCACCCTAATACTTTTAGAGGCCCTCAAAATCACAAACTATGCTCAACTCACTCTCTACATTTCTCATAACTTCCCAAGTCTATTTTCTTCCTCACACCTGATGCATATAATTTCTGCTCCTTCAGCTACACTCACTCTTTGTTGAGTCTCCCACAATTACCATTGTTCCTGGCCCAGACATCAATCCAGCCTGCCACATTATTCCAGATACCACACCTGACCCCCATGACTGTATCTCTCTGATCCACCTGACATTCACTCCATTTCCCCCTCCTTTCCTGTTCCTCACCCTGATCACACTTGGCTTATTGATGGCAGTTCCACCAGGCCTAATCGCCACTCCCCAGCAGAGGCACGCTATGCTATAGTATCTTCCACGTCTATCATTGAGGCTACCACTCTGCCCCCCTCCCACTACCTCTCAGCAAGCAGAACTCATTGCCTAAACTCAGGCCCTCACTCTTGCAAAGGGACTACACATCAATATTTATACAGACTCAAAATATGCCTTCCATATCTTGCACCACCATGCTGTTATATGGGCTGAAAGAGGTTTCCCTGCTATGCAAGCGTCCTCCATCATTAATGTCTCATAATAAAAACTCTTCTCAAGGCCACATTCTCCTTATGTCAAGTCGACTCCCCCCATATTTTGACTCCCCACAACACAAGCTACTATTTCTGTGGTCACTCCATTATGCATCTCTCAGCAAAGACCCACTGGAATTCCCCTGGGTAACCTTTCACCTTCTCAATGCTCCTTCACTCTTCATCTCCAAAGCCCAACTACACATATCACTGAAACAATTGGGGCCTTCCAGCTCCATATTACAGATAAGACATCTATCAATACTGGCAAACTTAAAAACATTAGCAGTTACTATTGCATAGGAAAACATTTACCTTCTATTTCACTCCATCCTTGGCTACCTTCCCCTTGCTCTTCAGACTCTCCTCCCAGGCCCTCTTCTTATTTACTTATATCCAGCCCCATAAATAACAGTGAAAGTTTGCTTGTAGACACTCAACACTTTCTCATACACCATGAAAATCGAACCTCCCCCTCTACACAGTTACCCCATCAGTCCTCATTACAACCTCTGATGGCTGCCGCCCTAGCTGGATCCCTAGGAGTCTGGGTAAAAGACACCTCTTTTAGTACTCCTTCTCATCTTTTCACTTTGCATTTCCAATTTTGCCTTGCAAAAGGCCTCTTCTTCTGTGGCTCCTCCACTTACATGTGTCTACCTGCTAGTTGGACAGGTACATGTACATTCATTTTTCTTATTCCCAAAATTCAATTTGCAAATGGGACTGAACAGCTTCCTATCCCACTCATGATACCAAACAAACAGACAAAAAGGAGTTATTCCTCTAATCCCTCTACTTGTAGGGTTAGGACTTTCTGCTTCCACTATTGCCCTTGGGGTTGGAATAGCAGGCATTTCAACTTCTGTCATGACCTTTCATAGCCTTTCAAATGACATTTCTACTAGCATTACAGATATATCACAAACTTTATCAGTCCTTCAGGCCAAGTCAACTCTTAGCCCAAGTTGTCCTCCAAAATCGCTGAAGCCTTGACTTACTCACTGCTGAAAAAGGAGGACTCTGTATATTTTTAAATGAAGAGTATTGTTTTTACCTAAATCAGTCTGGCCTGGTATATGACAACATAAAGAAACTCAAGGATAGAGCCCCAAAATTTGCCAACCAGGTAAATCATTATGCGGGACCCATCTGGACACTTTCTAACTGAGTGCCTTGGCTGTTCCCTATTCTTAGTCCCCTGGTACCTGTTTTTCTCCTTCTCTTATTCAGACCTTGTGTCTTCCGTTTGGTTTCTCAATTCATACAAAACTGCATTCAGACCATCACCAATCATTCTATATGACAGATGCTACTTTTAACAACCCCACAGTACCATCCCCTGCACCAAGATCTCCCCACAGCCTAAATCCCTATTCCTTGTAACTCATTATAAAACTTTCCTTAAGGTGTCCATGCAGCTCCTAATCTCACTCAAAGCAACCCTGAGAAACATCATCCATTACCTCTCCATACCACCCCAAAAGTTTTTGCCACCTCAACACTTCACCACTATTGTTTTATTTTTCTTATTAATATAAGACAGGAATGCCAGGCCTCTGAGCCCAAGACTGCACGTATACATCCAGATGGCCTGAGGCAACCAAAAAGTACAAAAGAAGTGAAACAGCCAGCTCCTGTCTTAACTGATTGACCAACCTTATGACTTGCCATTATGACTTGTTCCTGCCCTGCCCCAACTGATCAATTGACCTCGAGACATTCTTCTTCTGGACAATGAGTCTTATGATATCCCCACCATGCAACTTGTGACCCCCTCCTCTGCTGACAATAGATAACCACCTTTAACTGTAACTTTCCACTGCTTACCCCAGTCCTATAAAACTGCCCCACCCCATCTCCTTTTGCTGACTATCTTTTTCAGACTCAGTCTGCCTGCAACCAGGTAAAATAAACAGCCTTGTTGCTCACACAAAGCCTGTCTGGTGGTCTCTTCACACAGACGAGTGTGACACTGCAGTCTACTTGAGGGTGGAGGGTGGGAGGAAGGAGAGGCATAAAAAAAAATATTGGGGGCCGGGCATGGTGGTTCATGCCTGTAATCCCAGCACTCTGGGAGGCCGAGTTGGGTGTATCACCTGAGGTCAGGAATTCAAGACCAGCCTGGCCAATGTGGTGAAACCCTGTCTGTACTAAAAATACAAAAATTAGCCAGGCATGATGGCAGGCACCTGTAATCCAGCTACTGAGGCAGGAGAATCCCTCAAACCTGGGAGGTGGAAAGTGCAATAAGCTGAGATCATGCCAGTATACTCTGGCCTGAGCAAGAAGAGCAAAACTCAGTTTCAAATAAATAAGTAAATAAATAAATAAATAAATAAATAACTATTGGGTACTGGGCTTAATGCCAAAGTGATGAACTACTCTGTACAACAAACCCCAATGACACAAGTTTACCTGTGTAACAAACCTTCACATGTAGCCCCAAGCCTAAAGTAAAAAAATGAATATTGTCAGGCCTGAGCCCAAGCTAAGCCATCATATCCCCTGTGACCTGCATGTACACATCCAGATGGCCAGTTCCTGCCTTAACTGATGACATTCCACCACAAAAGAAGTGAAAATGGCCTGTTCCTGCCTTAACTGATGACATTGTCTTGTGAAATCCCTTCTCCTGGCTCATCCTGGCTCAAAAGCTCCCCCACTGAGCACCTTGTGACCCCCCACTGTGACCACCAGAGAACCACCCCCCCTTTTCCTTTACCTACCCAAATCCTGTAAAATGTCCCCACCCCATCTCCCTTCGCTGACTGTCTTTTCAGACTCAGCCCACCTGCACCCAGGTAAAATAAACAGCTTTATTGCTCACACAAAGCCTGTCTGGTAGTCTCTTCACACAGACGCGCATGAAAAATATAATTTCTTTTAATTTACTGCCATTTTTTTCTAAAGTCTCATAACGATGCAGAAATACACGTGTACGAGACTTGCTCTGATACCTGGCACAAAACTGACAGTAGTAGCTCCCCAGTGAGGCTGGAAGGAGGGTGGAGGATGTGACAGGGAAAGGAGACGCTTTATGGCCGAGGGCCTAAGATGCAGCTTTGCTTAGAGTTTTACCACAAAACAAATATATTCATTGGTCAGGTGTGGTGGCTCATGCCTGTAATCCCAGCACTTTGGGAGGCCCAAGGCAGGCGGATCACCTGAGGTCGGGAGTTTGAGACCAGGTGAGTTTGAGACCATGGCCAACATGGAGAAACCTCATTTCTTCTAAAAATACAAAATTAGCCAGGCATGGTGACCCATGCCTGTAGTACCAGCTAGTCAGGAGGCTGAGGAAGGAGAATCACTTGAACCCAAAAGGTAGAGGTTGCGGTGAGCAAAGATCACACCATTGCACTCCAGACTGGGCAACAAGAGTGAAACTCTCTCAAAATAAATAAATAAATAACAAATATATACATCATGTGATATTTAAATATAAAAATATATATTCACTATTAATTGGTGGGGCTGGGCACCGTGGCTCGTGCCTGTAATCACAGCACTATTGGAGGCTGAGGCAGAAGGATCGCCTGAGGTCGGGACTTTGAGACCAGCCTGGCCAACATGATGAAAGCCTGTGTCTACTAAAAATACAGAAAGATTAGCCAGGTGTGGTGGCATGTACCTGTAATCTCAGCTACTCGGGAGGCTGAGGTAGGAGAATCACTTGAACTCAGAAGGCAGAGGTTGCAGTAAGCTGAGATCAGGCCATTGCACTCCAGCCTGGGTGACAGAGCAAGACTCCATCTCAAAACAACAACAACAATAATAATAATAGGTGGAATGAGAATATGGCTCCATCCTCTAGGATACAAAAGTGCTTCTCCCATAGTTGAGAAAAATAGTAACTATTTTTACCAAAAACACCTGTTTCAGAAGCCTCTTAACACCCAATCTCCACGAGCTTAGTGTGCTAACAATGGTTTAAAGAATCTCTAGCTATTATTTAGGTTGATTTCCTATTCTTAAAATAATGATGGAATAACACACCTTGTATCATTCATGTCTGTGTATGAACTTTCCATTCTAATTAGTAAGATTTTTGGAGTCAGAAACAAAGTAACTCACTAAATTACCTAAAAATATAGTATAAAATCAGGGAGAAAAGATTTCCCCTTATTTGTCTCCTTTTCTAGAATTTACCACATACTTTGTGGACATTAATACGTGACTTCCGTTGGCAGCTGCTCTAATCCTGGTCCACAGAGAGCTGACAGTACATCTAGATGTGGCCCCTGAACAATCCCTGCTGCCCAACAGCACTGACACCATGGGACCCTCAACCTGTCTCCATCCATGTCTGGGTGTGAGCCCTTGCCAGGACCATGCCCAGGGCAGCCTCTTCCCAAGTTCATGTCACTGGATCATGAGAGATGGAATCCAAGTGAGATAAGAGGGACTGAGGGAAGGCATGGGTGAGGGTGAGCAAACATGTCAGGCAGGACACTTGAGACAGAAAAGATTCCCAACTCCAAGGCCCAGAGTTTCTGAAAGGAAGGAGACAGAACAATCCACCGAGAATATCATCTCACCTGAGGAAGAGCCATTCCTGATGCCTTTGCTTTCCTCTTCTCCTTCCAGGTTTCTTCCTCATGTACCAAGAATCCTTAGAAGTCAATCCTGAATGTTAAAAATATGTTGTTTATTGCTCAGAATCAACACACCCCATCCCTGTAATACAACACATACAAAGGAGACCTCATCCTGAGGAAATATGGTCCCCTTTGCTGCCCACTGCACCAGAGACAATAAACTACTACAGGAAAACTCCCACACCCTTCTGGAGATGCCCATACATGCTGCAGCAGTGGGGAGCTGGGCTGGAATGAGCTCCTCTTCAGGGCACAGACCCAGCCCTGACCAAACCCCATGCAGGAACTGGGTGCAGTGGCTCATGCCTGTCATCCCAGCACTCTGGGAGGCCGAGGCAGGTGGATCACTTAATCTCAGGGGTTTGAGATCAGCCTGGGCAACATGGTGAAACCCCATCTTTACCAAAAATAGAAAAACATAGCCAGGCATGAAGGTACACGTCTGTGTGTCTATGGTCCCAGCTACTTAGGAAGCTGAGTAGACAGAATCGCTTAAGCTCAGGAGTTAGAGACCAGCCTGCCAACATGTTGAAACCCTCTCTCTACTAAAAATACAAAAATTGGGCTGGCCGCAGTGGCTCATGCCTGTAATACTAGCACTCTGAAAGGCTGAGGCGGGTGGATTGCTTGACGTCAGGAGTTCAAGAGTAGCCTGGGCTACATAGTGAAACCCCATCTCTACCAAAAATACAAAAAGTAGCTGGGCTTGCTGGGCATCTGTAATCCCAGCTACTTGGGAGGCTGAAGCAAGAGAATCGCGTGAATCTGGGAAGCTGAGATTGTGGTGAGCCGAAATCACGCCACTGCACTCCAGCCTGGGGAACAGGGAAATTCCAGCTCAAAAAAAAAAAAAAAAAAACACTATGTAGACCAGGTGCGGTGGCTCTTTCCTGTAATCTCAGTACTCTGGGCGGCCAAGGCAGGAGGATACTTTGAGCCCAGGATTTTGAGACTAGCCTGGGAAACACAGTGAAACCTCGTTTGTACAAAAAAAAAAAAAAAAAAAGAAAAAGAAAAAGAACTAGCCGGGCTTCTTGGTGGCTTACGACTGTGGTCCCAGCTACTTAGGAAGCTGACGCAGGAGGATTACTTGAGCCCAGGAGAACCAGGCTGCAGTGAAAGATCACGCCACTGCCTTCCAGCCTAAGCAATTGGCCAGACCCTGTCTCTTAATATTAGTTAATTAATTAAGTTAAAAATTATGTGTTAACAGAAAGGGATTTTTTTCCCACTTCACTGCCTCACTCCCTACCCCACTCTGGGAAAAGGGAACGGAGTGACTCACCAGTGAATAAGTCACTCCCCTCTGGCTGAATAGCGATTCCAAGTGGAAGATAACCTCTGAGGCCAAGATTTATAGAATGTACATGTCTTATAGATAGGATTCTTAAAATTCTCAATCTCATCTGTATAATTTAAGCAGTTTTAAGTTACTAGATTATATACAAAGAAGTCAAATGTCACAATTAATCGTATCCAATGAACTCACCCACTCATCTAAACCCAAAGTCCTCCGACTCTTTGAGACAGGTCTCGCTCTGTTGACCAGGCTGGAGTGCAGTGACATGATCTCGGCTCACTGCAGCCTGGACCTCCTGGGCTCAAGTGATCCTTCTGCCTCGGCCTTCAGAGTAGCTGGGACTACAGGTGCATACTATCATGCCCTGTTGTTTTTTCTTTTTTTGGCAGAGATGGGGGTCTCACTATGTTGCCCAAGCTGGACTCGAACTCCTGTACTCAAGAAATCTTCTTGCCTCAGTCTCCTAAAGTGCTGGGATTACAGGCATGAGCCACTGGGCCCAGCCCTTCATTCTTCATTACTCTGCTTCGCTCTCTAATTCTGTACATAACTCTCATTCTCCCCTTCTCTCTCTAGCTCGTTTTCTTTTCTTTTTCCCTGGCATTCTACTCCTCATTTTGTACCCCTCTCCTCTACTGCTGTTTATCCCCTTCTTCCCTCTATTCCTTCTCTTCCACCTCTTCTGCTCCATCCTCACAACTTACCTAACTTCTTGCTATTCCTTCTCCCCAATCGTTCTATCGTCCTCAATGTTGATATATTTCTGCCTCTTCTCCCATCTCTGTGCCTCCTCTGCTCTCCCTGTTAAATTCTCTCTTCCCTGTTATAACCCCCATCCCCACTACGTGGAACCACAGATCCCCAGGTGTCCTCCCTGCTGTGGTTCTCCATCTGTTCTCCTTGCCACCAGCACCACTCTGCTCTGTCTGTCCTGGCTCCAAGCCCCTCCTCCTCTCCGTCACTCTGATGAGACTCCCTCTTTGCTGCCCCTCTCCCTACCTTGCTGTCCTTCATCTTTCTGTACAACTAGGTTTCTCTACATTTCTCCAGTTACTTTTCTCCTCCTGCTTTCTATTTTTTTCTTTTCACTTTTGCTGTCTCTTGACAAATCCCTCACCCATTCTCTACTTTGCCCTCCTTTATGGGTCTTTCTCATTCTTTTCTGTCTCAGCTTTTCTACTGCTCTGTCTCCCGATGCCTTTGGCCGACACAATCACAGGAGGGTTTGCAGTAAGACACCTGCATCCCGGAGGAGCTCGTTTTCCGGGGGCTGGAGCTGGGCAGGCAAGAACACCCCATGTCACAGGACAGGCCCTGGGTATCTCCCCAACGCGGGCTCAGGGGAAGAGGTGACTGTGGAGGGGAGACCTAGGGAGTAGCAGGGCCCGCCACGAGGAGGGAGGTGCGGGGCGACGGCGCCTTAAGACAAGGTTGGGGTCTGCAGGATTCCAGGACCAGGCAGAGGACGCGGCCTCCCTGGGACTGGGGCCCCGGCGCTGCGTTCCAGTGGCCTACGAAGGCGAGGGTGGGAGGCGCCCAGGGCGGGAATCCAGCTCTCGGGTGAGGACTTTAAAAAGCGCGGGGCGGGAGGAGTCAGAAAACAGTTTTGAGCAGGAAAACTATGTGACAGGAAGTGTATACATCGCCCTACAGCAGAAAGACCGGGGACAGCCCAGCCTCAGGGCGACTTTAAACCCAAAAGGAAGCGATATCCGGACTCTCATGGGGACGTCTCAATTTGTCCTGGGTGAAGGAAGAAGGGAGAGAATTTCCAGGTCTGTGGGGAACCCCACGTCTCAGGTACAGAAGTGCCGGGGACCTGGTAAGCGCAGACTTAATAGAAGAGCGAAACTCACCGCCACGGTGTGACCTTCACTCCACGTAACCCGCTTCCGGGTTTGCGCGAATCTGCGCGCGCAGTAGAGAAGCCAGGTCTGGGCGGGGCCCGTGAGGAGGTGGGTGGGGCCTGGACGAGGTAGGGGCGGGGTGGGAGGCCGAGAGACTTTCCCCTTTAGAACCAGCAGTGGGCGGGGCCAGGGCGGGACCTGTGAGTCTCTCAGCATCGTTCCCAGAGCAGAGGCATTTTTCGGGTTTTGGAGGGGAGACCGGCCAGGAAGGCTAAGGCATGATTCAAAAGCCCTGGAATTGTCTGGAATGGGGATGCAAACTAGAATGTGAAATGAAAAGCCCTGCCTGGGCTGAAAGGTACGATTTCATGCTGACAGCCCACAGAACTGATTAGAAATCCTCTCCCTTTCTATTCTCCTTTCACTTGGGAGAGAGTCCACGCTGTGCTCAGCTTCAGAGACTCAGGCCACTGCCTGAGATGCAGGATGGAGTGCTCAGGCCAAGGAGGAGTGAGCGGTTTAAACACAGCTGGGTTATGGGCGCGGGAGTGGGAGCCTGAGGTCCCAATTGTTCAGGAAGCAGCGGCGGGAGGATCGCCGAGCCTGGGAGTCCAGGCCAGCCTGGGCGACAAATTAACACCCCCTCCCGCAGGGCTTCCTTCCTCATCTCTCTCTCTCTTTTCTTTTTTATAATAAAATTTTTGATGATGTTACATAGGGACCCAACATTATTCTTCTCCACGTGGATATCCAGTTAGTTGTCCCAGCGTATTCGTGTAAGAGATCTATCAGTTTCTTTTTTTGTTTCTTGAGATGGAGTTTTGCTCTAGTTGCCCAGGCTGGAGTGCAATGGCGCCATCTCCATCTCCCAGGTTCAAGCAATTCTCATGCGTCTGTCTCCCAAGTAGCTGGTATTACAGGGATGTGCCACCATGCCCTGCTAATTTTGTATTTTTAGTAGAGATGATATTTCTCCATGTTGGTCAGGTTGGTCTCTAACTTCTGACCTCAAGTGATCCGCCCGCCTCGGCCTCCCAAAGTGCTGGGATTACAGGTGTGAGCCACCGCGCCCGGCTTATTTTCTTTTTTATATTTACTTTTTTCTATTCTTTTTTTTGAGGCAGAGTTTTATCTGTTGGCCAGGCTGGAATGCGGTGGCGGGATCTGGGCTCACTGCAGCCTCTGCCTCCTGGGTTGAACCGATTTTCCTGTCTCAGCCTCCGGAGTAGTTGACATCACAGGCACGCACAACCATGCCCGGCTAATTTTTGTATTTTCGATACAGACAAGGTTTCACTATATTGGCTAGGCTGGTCTTGAACTTCTGACTTCAAGTGATCCGACCGCCTCAGCCTCTCAAAGTGCTGGGATTATAGTCATGAGCCACCCTTCCTGGCCCAAAAAATATTCATTACTTTACTCTTCAAATCTTGAGGAAATATAATGGAAAACAAAATAAATCTTCCCCCAAATGAGAAATCATCTTCGCGATGATAATTGTGAGAGAAATAAAAACCACTTTATTAATAAATAAGCCTTAAACCAGAATATGATGGGAAATAGAGGCAAACAGCTAAGAGGTTGAAAGAGACAAGGAAATTTCACTGTTCTATACAACCCATTGAGTACATGTTTTCAAGATAAACACTAATCAGTCCTCAGGGAAGAGGACTTGACAACACGCTTGGTCACACATAGTTCATCCTGGCTCTATTTGGTAATGGAGGTGACCATCTGTGTCAGCTAATTAGCTTCATCCAGAGGGAGGGGGAAAGCCCTAACCCATGTCTTTTTGACGAGTGTGAGTTTTACAACATAGCGACACATGCCCTCTCTGGTCAGGCACCTACAATCCGACAGAAACTGATGTCAGCAGTAAATAATAAAATTTAGAATATATGATTAAATATTGAGTTTATGTGAACACAAAACTTGAGGAAAGCCACCTGGAAACACCAACTTCAAATAAATGAGATCTGCGTTCCAAAGTAGAGACGTTAAGGTTTCACACACAGGGAAAGACAGAGAATCTTTAGCAGAATCATGAGAGTTTTCATTCAAGACCAGTGCATAGGTGGCAGCAACTTGATTGGTTACGGATTGATACAATTCGAGGAAGGTTACTTTAACACTCCATAAGAAGTAACAATGATCCCATGAGGTCTTATCTCTGGGGCTGCTTAGTCTTCCTAATTATTGACAGGAAAACTCTTTTTTGTTTTTCTTTTAGAGGCAGTATTGCTCTGTCGCCCAGTGGTGCAATCTCAGCTCACTGCAACCTCCACCTCCTGGGTTCAAGCAGTTCTACTGACTCTAATTGTCAGTCCCCTCTGCAACCAGAGCCCCACTCAACCCCTTTACTGAGGTCCCTGCCCCTTCCCACTGCGTTGTCCCAGACTGAGGGGGGAGCTCGCCCTGACTGCAGGACTCTGCCTGCTCAAACAAGGCACTTTGCATTAAAACCATTTTCAACTTAAGAGGAAAAATGATTCAGCGTTCAGTACAGGTGGCCTACTACAACATGTTGTTTTACCTTCGATTGTTTGAAACACTAACTTGAAATGGGCAGGAAACATCCCTGTGATATTAGGGGTAATATCACGGCACATCAGAAACAATCCACCAATCAGAACTCGGAGGATTTTGTCCAAGCGGGCAAGAGGATGACAGCAGGCGACATCCGGGGCCCAGCTGAGGAGAGAGCCCGAATCCGACCCTTGCAGGCCTCCGCCCTTCAGAACAACAACCCCTCCAGACGCCGCCCCCAAGATGACGGTAACCCTCTGTTTCTGCCCTTTCCCGCTGTGTGGCCTGGCCCCCAGGCGGCCTCCTCCCTCTTGCCCCGCCCCAGCCTTGTTCCAGGCACCGCCCCCAGACTCTAGCTCTCCTAGGTTCCTTCTTAAGTTTATACACTCATGCACCACAGAGTCCTAAGCACAAATATGGAAGACACCACGCTCTGGTAAGGTATCTATCTGACAGACTGAGCGTCTGCCTCAAGAACATAGCAATAGCAATACTAAGTGAAATATTAGTAAGTTTCATATATGTATATAATTAATCATTTATTATTTGCAGCTTTAAATTGGCTAAAATTACATAGCATGGGTTTGTATTTTAATCAAATATTAAAAATATATCATTCACAAATGGAATCTAACCACACAAAGTTGAAGAACATTTCCTTATGTCGAATAAATATGAAGGACTTCAGATTTTGGAACTGATTTCATGCTTTCCATTACACCTAGTTCTTTTCTTTTCTTTTACTGTTTTTTGAGATGGAGTTTCTCTCTTGTTGCCCAGACTGGAGTGCAACGGCGACATCTCGGTCATTTCGGAACTGATTTTGTGCTAGTTTTCTTCCTATTTTTTTTTTCTGTGTTCATGAGCTTGTGAACCAAAAGTATTAAATCAATTTAGAAATCTACTTTGCCAAGGTTTAAAAATGCACCAGTGACAGCCTCAGGAGGTCCTGACGACGGGTGCCCAAGGTTTTCAGGCTGCAGTTTGGTTTTACATATTTTACAGAGACATGAGACATCAATCAGTACATATAAGATGTACATTAATTCGGTCTGGAAAGGTGGAAAAACTGGAATTGGGGGCTTCTGGGTCACAGGTAGATAATAAATGATCACATTCTTTGAGTGACTCATCAGCCTTTCGCTGAATACACAATTTATATATGAGAGGGTGTAGAGGAATAGTCACTTATGCCTTAGTCTGGCTCAGTGACCCTACATTTTTACATAATTAGAGCAGGGGAAGCAGTCAGATAGGCATTTGACTCAGGTTTGCAGAGGGACGGGTTCTGTCCCACACCTGTGCAGATAAGCTATCAGTTTACATTGCCAGGGTGAAATTCAACAGAACTATTTTAGGGTGAAGAGCTTGAGGCTCCCAGTTTGTGAGGGGAGTATTGTAGGTCTTCTGTTTTTTTTTTTTTTTTTTTTGAGACAGTTTTGCTCTTGCCCAAGCTGGAGTGCAGTGTGCAGTGGCCCAATCTCGGCTCACCGCAACCTTTGCCTCTTGGGTTCAAGCGATTCTCCTGCCTCAGCCTCTTGAGTAGCTGGGATTACAGGTAGGTGCCACCACGCCTGGCTAATTTTGTATTTTTAGTAAAGGCCGGGTATCTCCATGTCAGTCAGGCTGGTCTCGAACTCCCGACCTCAGGTGATCAACTGCACCCAGCCTCTTTGTAACTTTTTTTAAATCCTTGTAGCTATCTTGTTTAGGAATAAAATGGGAGGCAGGTTTGTCTGACACAGTTCCCAGCTTGACTTTTCTCTTTGCCTTAGTAATTTTTATTTTTCTTTCACCAGCTTGTGACAGACATAATGCTTTGACACACTGATATTTCTTTATACACATTTTCCATAACAGTAAAGTCCAAGGGTCTATCATGAACTGGGTTAGTGGTGCACGTCTCTGTGTCTGTGGTCCCAGCTACTTAGGAAGATGAGGTGGGAGGATTACTTGAGTTCAGGAGTTCAAGACCAACCTGGTCAACATGGTGAAACCCTGTCTCTACTAAAAATACAAAAATTGGTCTGGGCGCCATGGCTCATGTCTGTAATACTAGCACTCTGGAAGGCCAAGATGGGCAGATTACTTGAGGTCAGGGGTGCAAGGCCAGCCTGGCCAACATGGTGAAACCCCATCTCTATTAAAATACAAAAAGTAGCCAGCCTTGGTGGGTATCTGTAATCCCAGCTACTCAGGAGACTGAGGTAGGAGAATCGCTTTAACCTAGGAGTGGAGGTTACAGTGAACTCGGGTGGTGGAGGATGTAGTGAGCCGAGATCTTGCCACTGCACTCCGGCTGGGTGACAGACTGAGACTCAAAAATACAATAAAATAAAGATAAAAATACAAAAATTAGCCAGGTTTGGTAGCACACACCTGTAATCCTAGCTACTTGGGAGGCTGAGGCACAAAAATTGCTTGAACCCAGGAGACAGAGGTTGCAGTGAGTCAAGAAAAAGAGACTGCACTCACAGGTTGGACCACAGAGTCAGACTCTGTCTCAAATAGAAAAACAAAAACCATTAACGCTGTGAGTGATGCAGAGATAAAAATCCTGAGTAACGGTCGGGCATGGTGGCTCACTCCTGTAATCCTAGCACGTTGGGAGGCTGAGGTGGGTGGATGAAGAGGTCAGGAGATTCAGACCATCCTGGTTAACACAGTGAAACCCCATCTTTACTAAAAATACAAAAAATTAGCCGGGCATTGGGGCATGCACCTGTAGTCCCAGCTATTTGGGAGGCTGTGGCAGGAGAATCGCTTGAAACTGGGAGGTGGAGGTTGTGGTGAACCGAGATTGTGCCATTGCACTCCAGCCTGGGTGACAAAAGCAAAACTCTGTCTAAAAAAAAAAAAAAAAAAATCCTGAGTAACGTAAGAGACCGACAGGCAGAGGAAACTTCAGATGGGGGTGGGAGGGCATGGGAGACATCTCTGATTCTAGACCTGAAGGAGGAGAAAGGGACAGTGCTGTCATCATTTAGGTACATAGTGTAAGAGCAGGGACAATGACCTGAGACAGGAAGGGTTTTGTTGTTTGGGAAAAGAGAAAAGCAAATGTGACTGGGGCAGAGGGATTCATGGGATGAGCGCAAGCTCCCAGGAGGAGGCTGGACACTGGCAGGGGCCCTGGACACAGGGCTGTGGAACCACAGTGAGGAGTGGGGCTTTTGTCCTGGGGAACACGGGAAGCTGGTGGAGGGTTCCCTGCCAGGGACTGACATGATCTGCTTTAGATTTTGCTGTGATATCCTCATACAGAGAAAGGCCCTGAAGATGGTCTCTGTGTCTGAGTCTACAGCTCTGTTTCTTCCATTCTTCTGCCTTTTTTTTTTTTAAATTTTTAGGGTACTGCATCCCATTTAAAATTCTAATTACAAATGGACAGTTCCCTCTCGCAGAAAAAAAGTCACATCCAGACACTCACTCTATTTTGCCAATCATTTCAGGGGCCAGGGTCACTCAGGTTGAGCTTTTCTGGTGTAGCCCCTCATCTGCAAGTTTCAGGGAGGCTCACTGAGGCTCAGAGTGAAGACATTTTCACTGAGTTACCCTGAGAAGGTCTGAGATGACTGAAAAGATGTGTCTGAATTCTTACATGTGGGCCTGGAAGGGCTAATGGGAAGGGTTGGTCTTTATCACACCCATTATTGAAAATTAAAGAAGTGTCTTCCACATACCTGGGCTAAAAAAACTTCTTTTGCAAGGTTCTGATGACATTGACTCCCAACATTTAATTCTTCATTACAAGAAAATCACAGTAACATTTATAAAATGCAGAAGTGTGAACACACAGCTATTGACCTTGAAAACAGTGAAAGAAGGTCAGCTGTAGAACTAAGACATGAGCAAATGTTTTCAATCAAGAATACATGGGTGGCTGGGTGCAATGGATCATGCCTGATATTGCAGCTCTTTGGGAGGTTGAGGCAGGTGGATCACCTGAGGTCAGGAGTTTGAGACCATCCTGGCCAACATGGTGAAACTCCATTTCTACTAAAAATACAAAAAATTACCTGGGTGTGGTGACAGGCACCTGTAGTCCCAGCAACTTGGGAGGCAGAGGCAGAATAGCTTGAACCCGGGAGGAGGAGGTTGTCGTGAGCTGAGATCTCACCATTGCACTCCAGTCTGGGCAACAAGAGCAAAACTCCATCTCAAAAAAAAAAAAAAAAAAAAAAGGGTGCTTTTCAAACAGTGTTCCATGCCAATCCAGCCCATCTTTCAACATTTGTCCAGAATGGACCAGAGTGCCTGAGGGAAACATGCACTTAATAGCTCACAGCTCAAGATTTTAACAAATGACATAAGGAAAGAAAACTGAAAAATAGACAAACTGGTTAAACCACACTTTGATATTAAGGTAAAAGGTCACTGTCATCTTTACCGGGTACACACTGAAACAATCAAATTTCTGCATTAGGTACCAAATGTTTCCAATAAATAATAGAGACTAGAAAGCATGCACATCACGATCTGAACCAGACACAAACAGAAACTATTTTGAAATTGTTTTAAAAAATATAACAAATTCTGGGGTCAATGGAAAAATAACTGAAAAACATACATGTACAGAAAAAAATGATGTGAGCTGATTGTAGGATGCAACAAAGGCATCTTTCAGAAGTGATTATGTATTAAAAAAGAAATTTTGAAAACTAAGATTTATCTTGGCCAGGCACAGATGCTCACACCTGTAATCCCAGCACTTGGGGAGGCCAAGATGTGCGGATCACCTGAGGTCAGGAGTTCAAGGTCAGCCTGGCCAACATGGTGAAACTTCATCTCTATTAAAAATACAAAAATTAGCTGGATGTGCTGACACCCGCCTGTAGTGCCACCTACTCAGGAGGTTGAGGCAAAAGAATCACTTGAACCCAGGAGGCAGAGGTTGCAGTGAGCCAAGATCATGCCACTGCACTCCAGTGTGGGTGACTGAATGAGATTCTGCCCCCCCCACAAAAAAAGGATAAAGAAAGAAAAATAGAAAAATGAAGAGAAAACAGAAAAAAAATAAAGTAAATCTATTACACAAGAGAACAAAAGCAGTTTTGATGTCCCTGTTTTTGATTTTGTTTATTTTTTGTTTATTTGCTTGTTTTCATGAGATAGAGACTTGCTCTGCCACCCAGGCTGCAGTGCAGTGGCATGATTTTGGCTCACTCACTACAGCCTCTACTTCCCAGATTCAAGTGATTCTCCTGCCTCAGCCTCTTGAGTAGCTGTGACTACAGGTGCATGCCACCACGCCCAGCTAATTTTTGTATTTTTAGTAGAGACCAGGTTTCACCATGTTGGCCAGGCTGGTCTTAAACTCCTGACCTTAGGTGACCTGCTTATCTTGGGTTCCAAAAGTGCTGGGATTACAGCTATGAGCCACCATGGTTTGATGTTCCTTTAAAAAAGTAAATGTAGGCCAGGTGTGGTGGCTAATCCCTGTAATGCCAGTACTTTGAGGGTCCAAGGCAGGAAGATCCTTTGCATCAAAGATTTTGAGACCAGCCTGGGAAACAGTAAACCCCGTTTCTCCAAAAAAAAAAAAAAAAAACCAACCAACAACAACAAAACTAGCTGGGATTGGTGGCTCATGCCTGTGGTCCCAGCTACTCAGGAGGCCAAGGTACAAGGATCACTTGAGCCCTGGAGGTCAAGGCTACAGTTAGAGGAGATCACTCCATGGCACTCCAGCCTGGGTGATAGAGCCAGATGCTATCTCAAAATATTAATTAATTGGTTAATTAAATTAAAAGTATTATTGAGGCAGAAATTAAAGAAGAAAGCAAATTTTCCTCTACTGAGCTAACTCACTCCAAGGATAGTAACAGGAAAGGCCATAGAAAGGTTTGTGGTGACCCAGTCTAAGAAACTGGATACATCCCCCACAACTACACATGGTTAAGAAAACAAATTACTGTCTCTCCTTTCCCAGAATCATTAATTATGACTATTTTTGCAAATGTCTGTATGTCTGTATTTAGCAAGCTCTGTAAGGTCCTGTTTTTCTTTTGACACATCTGCAAGGTCACCAGCTAAGCAAGGCCATGAGTTATACCAAGGCAGCAGTTATGGTATAGATTACATAACTTGTCACTGTATGATTTACTGTCTTTGTATAGATTACATAACTTGTCACTGTATGATTTACTGTCTTTGTCCTGCTTCTGTAAGCTTGCCTATATAAGCCCAGCTCTGTCTTTGTTCTGGGCTTAGCTTTTTGGATGTGAGTCCACTGAGCTGGTGTGCACCTTAATAAAACCCCTCTGTTTTACCCATTGATCTCTCCAGTCCTCTCATTTCCCACATTATGTAATAACAGAAAGTGATTTTTTTCCCACCTCACTGCCCCACTTCCTACACCACCCTGCAAAAAGGGAAGAGAGTGACTCTCAAGTGAATAAATCACCAACCTGTGGCTGAATAGGGATTCCAAGTGGAAACTAACTTCTGATGCCAAGATTTATAGAATGTACGTGTCTTATAGATAGGAATTTTAAAATTCTCAATCTCATCTGTATAATTTAAATAAGTTGTTATTTATTATATTATATACACAGAAGTGAAGATGTCACAAGTAATCATATCCAATGAACTCACTCACTCATCTGCCTTGGCCTCTAGAGTAGCTGTGAGTACAGGTGTGCACCATCATGCCCTGTTAATTTTTGTTTTTTGGCAGAGATGGGGGTTTCACTATGTTGCCCACACTGGTCTCAAACTCCTGGACTCAGGCAATCCCCTTGCCTTAGTCTCCTAAAGTGCTGGGATTACAGGCATTAGCCACTGCATTACTGTGTTTCCTTCCCTAATTCTGTAAATATCTCTCATTCTCCCCTTCTCTCTCTAGCTCTTTTTTTTCTACTTCCCTGGGATTCTGCACCTCATTCTGTACCCCTCTCCTCTCCTGCTCTTTATTCCCTTCTTACCTCTATTCCTTCTCTTCCACCTCTTCTGCTTCATCCTTGGAACTTATATAACCTCTTCTTCCTCCTTCTCCCCAGTCTTTCAATCATCCTCAATCTCCATATGTTTCCACCTCTTCTCCCATCTCTGCACCTCCTCTTTTCTCCCTGTTAAATTCTCTCTTCCCTGTTATATCCCTCTGTACCCACTCTCTGGCACCCTAGATTCCCAGCTGTGCTCCCTGCTGTTGTTCTTCCTCTGTTCTCCTTTCCACCAGCACCACTCTGCTCTGTCTGTCATGGCTCCAAATCCCTCCTCCTCTCCCTCACTCTGATGAGCTTCCCTCTTTGCTGCCCCTCTTCCTGCCTTGCTGTTCATCTCTCTGTACATCTAGCTTTTCTCTACATTTCTCCAGTTGCTTTTCTCCTCCTGCTTTCTTATCTTTTTTTTTCACTTTTGCCATCTCTTGGCAAATGCCTCACCCATCCTCTACTTTGCCATCTGTTATGAGTCTTTCTCATTCTTCTTTTCTCTGTCTCAGGTTTTCTACTGCTCTATGTCTGTCTCCTGATCCCTTTGGCCCACAGAATTGTAGTAAAGGTTAAAAAGAAAAAGAAACAAGTTTTCTTCTCCTTAGCAGCTCACTTAAAGAAAAGTTATAAGATAATGCTGTCTGAAAAGCTAAGGCTAAAGGAATGGACTCTAGACACTTTTTAAATTCCAGAACAAAGTGAAGGAAAAAAAAGAGAGTGAGAAAGACAAATTCTTCTACTGTTACTCCTTTCCCTAGTCTCTTAAACATGACTATGTTTTACAAATGTCTGTATTTAGCCAGTTCTTTTTTTTTTTTTTGACACAGCTACAAGGCCACCAGCTATGTAGAATCCAACTTCTCTAAGACTCATATAAGATAAGCCCTATACTGTAATCTTGTCCAGTCCCACTGCTGTTAAAGTTGCAGGTGTTGTGCCTTAGATCCACCACAGTCAGCTGAAACTGGCAGCTCAAGACAAGTAGACAAGCCAGCAACACCCAGATCATCCAACTCAGCTGATCCTGAGATGAGATCAAACTGCTGCTAAAGAAGACTGCCTGCTCTAGTCACTACAGAGTCTGACCAGTCTATACACAGCTGAAGCTTGAGGGGACAAGCCCTGCTCTAGTCACACACCAGAAGCTGACTAGTCTATGCATGGCTGAAGCTTGAAGAGTCATTAAGCAAGTAAATGCAGTTAGGAATCTTAAGACTAGTAGTTTTCCTTGTAATACTGTTTTTCTATTGTTCTGTCACTGTGCTCAATCTCCTCCCCTGAGCAATGACCTCTTCTGTCCTTGCTAGACAGGAATATGCTATTCATTGCTTTGCTGTTATTACCCCCCTTTACCATGCTAAAAGAAGCACCCATAGAAAAGTGTCCCCATCGTACACATACTACATAGTCAAGGAACAGTATAACCAAGACTCTATTATACCAAACTTATTATGAGTGTACAAGGACTCACCTAAGAACTTGTACTTAAAATCAGATCACCTATTCAATTCATGATCCAGGAAATAGCCAGCCTTATATATGCTATGACTCCAAGTCTTTACCTAAGACTTAGTTTGAAGTTCATATCAAATCAAAAGTAAGAAGTCTTATAAGTCATACCCAAGACTCTCTCCCCCAGGAGGAGGTTATATCCATATATTTTGATATTTGTCAGTTAAC
Organism: Pongo pygmaeus; assembly: GCF_028885625.2. Taxonomy (NCBI): domain Eukaryota; kingdom Metazoa; phylum Chordata; class Mammalia; order Primates; family Hominidae; genus Pongo; species Pongo pygmaeus. The sequence goes on from NC_072393.2 coordinate 58,813,262, forward strand.
ACCCATGAACCCAGCCTGTCTCACAATCTCTGGTCCTACAAAGTACTATACAAACTGCCAGTACAAAATTGTGTGTGCACCCCCTGTTTGCCTCTCCAAGGCCCTAGCAATAGCTTGCTGGAACTACACAATGCAGTTCACTGACTGATCATCACTAATGAGACAGCAAATGCATTAGAGTTACTAGCCCAGCAAGCCACAAAAACGAAAAATGCTATTTATCAGAACAGATTAGCTTTAGACTACCTCCCAGCCCAGGAAAGAGGAGTATGTGGAAAGTTCAATCTAACTAATTGCTGCCTAGAAATCAATGAAAATAGAAAGGCAGTTATAGAAATATCTGCAAGAATAAGAAAATTAGCCCATGTTCCAGTTCAAACTTAGAAAAGGTAGTCTCCAGATTCTGTCTTTAGAGATTAGTTTTCATTTTTTGGAAAGTTCAAGACTTTAATAAGAGTATTTCTAGCCATATTAAGAAGCTGCCTAATACTCCCTTGTCTCTCACCTCTCCTTGTTAGAAGCATTCAATCAGCTATAGAGGTGATAGCAGCTAGGGAAACTGCCACTCAGCTGATGGCTGTGCATAAATATCAACCTTTGCCCAAAGAAGAAAACTTGTCTGTTCATGCAGAATTAAGCAATAGTGAGGCCTTCTATTAAACTTCTTTTATTAAAGGCCTCAAAAGTAGGAAAAATATAGTAAGGGTTAAAAAGAAAAAGAAACAAGTTTTCCTCTGCTTAGCAGCTCACTTCAAGGACAGTTATAAGATAACGCTGTCTTGAAAGACAAGATCAAAGGAACAGGCTCCAGACATCCCCTCCCTCCTGAGCAAAGTTGAGGAAAAAAAAAGAGAAAGACAAATTATTTTACTGTTACTCCTTTCCCTAGTCTCTTAAAAACGACTATGTTTTACAAGTATCTGTATTTAGCCACTTCTGGTTTTTCTTTTGACGCAGCTACAAGGCCACCAGCTATGCAAGGCCACAAGTTGTGCATGTGATTAACTGCCTTTGTTTTCCTTCTTGTATCCCCACTTATAAAAGCCCCACTCTTTGTTCAAGGCTCAGCTTTTTAGATATAAATCCACTCAGCCAGTGCTTACCTTAAAATAAACATCCTTCTGTAATCCCATATCAGTCTCTCCATTCCTCAGTTTACCACAACACAATCACAGGAGGGTTTGAAGTAAGATGCTTGTATCTCAGAGGAGTGTGTTTTCCAGGGGCTGGAGCTGGGCTGGCAAAACACCCCGTGTCACAGGACAGGCCCTGGGTACCTCCCCAATGTGGGCTCAGGGGAAGAGGTGACTGCAGAGGGGGGAACCTGTGAAGCAGCAGGGCCCGGCATGAGGAGAGAGGTGGGAGGGTCACGGCGCCTTAAGACAAGGGTGGGGTCTGCAGGATCCCAGCACCAGGCAGAGGACGCGGCCTCCCTAGGACCAAGGCAGCAACGCTGCACTCCAGGGACCAATGAGGGTGAGGCTGGGAGGCGCCCAGGGAGGGAATCCACCTCTCAAGGGAGGACTTTAACAAGCATGGGGTTGGAGGAGTCAGAAAAAGGTTTAGAGCAAGGAAACTATGCGATACGAAGTGTATACATTGCCCTAGAGCAGAAAGACCGGGGACAGAACCAGCCTCAGGGCGATCTTAAACCCAAAAGGAAGCAACCCCCAGACTCTCACAGGGACGTCTCAATTTGCTGTGGGTGAAGGAAGACGGCTGAAAATTTCCAGGTCTTGGGGACCCAACGTTCCAGGTACAGAACTGCTGGGGACCCGGGAAATGCAGACTTAATACAAGACGGAGGGAAACTCATGCACCATGGCGTGACCGTCACTCCACGTGATCTGCTTCCAAGTTTGTGAGAATCTGCACGCTCAAGACAGAGCCCAGGCCTGGACAGGAACCGCGAGGAGGTGGGCGGGGACTGGGTGAGGTAGGGGCGGGGCACGTGGTGGAGAGACCTTGCCTTTTAGAACCGGCAGAGGATGGGGCTGAGGCAGGACCTGTGTGTCTCTCAGCCTGGCTCCCAGCGCCTCTATTTTCAAGTTAAGAAAAAACATGATTCAGCATTCAGTATAGGTGACTATGTTGTTTTACCTTCAATTGTTTGAAATACCAACTTAAAACAGACAGGAAACATCCCGGTGATATTAGGGGTAATATCATGAATATCAGGGCACATCAGAAACAATCTACCAACCAGAACCTGGAGGATCCAGTCCTGGGGGGCAAGAGGGTATGACAGCAGGTGACATCCATGGCCCAGCTGAGGAAAGAACCTGGACCTGCCCCCACCAGGCCCTGCCCTTCAGAACAAAACCCCTTCCAGACTCTGCCCCCAAGATGATGATAACCCTCTGGCCCTGTCCCTTCCCACTGTCTGGCCCAGCCCCCAGGCAGCCTCCACACTCTTGCCCTGCCCCAGTCCTGTTCCAGGCCCTACCTCCACCTCCACCCTCTAACCAGGCCCAGCTTCCAAAGCAGCCTCCACCCTCTCGCCCAGCTCCAGTAACAGTTTTCAGGCCCTGCCCCCTCAACAACCTTTCCCTTCTCGTGCCCTCTCCCCACCCACTGTCCAGAACCCACCCAGACAGGGTTGAGGGCCCACACACAGTTGTTCTTCAGCACTCAAGGCTGACACAGGTGAGTGGTTTTTTTGTCTTTCTGCTTCAAACCTGGCTTTCGCAGCACCCCAGCAGCAAGTCCAGCCACACCAGGAATCTGCGTGCTTTGGGATGTTGAAATCCCTCATGTGAGTTTGTGCAGTTTCAGGAAGTCCCAACTTCTCCATGGGAAGCACACAGGCTGGTGGCTTTGCAGCTTTTGTATCATTTTATAAAATGATACAAAAGATCTTGTATGAGCCGGTATGACACATCTGACAACTTTACAGGTAATATTGGAGTATTATATATAAGCCGGTTGATTTGCAGGACTGCTGTGACAGTTTGGGAATGTAAATACCTATCCAGCCAAAACGTTCCCACTGTAGAGCAGAAATTCCTGGCCCAAGATCCTCAATGGGATAACAACACAGTCCACTAAAAAGTCATGAAAGATATAAGGGAAATGATAATTAAAGAAATTCAGGAGTCAGTGCCCTGTGCTCAGAATCTTTCCCAAGCATTTGACATAAAACAGGAAAAAGATGAAAGCCCCATAAATTTTCTAAAAAGACTATGAGAACAAATGAGAAAATATGCACATTTAGATCCAGAAGACCCTTACAGGCAAGGAATGTTAAAGCTACATTTTGTTCCAATAGCTGGCAAGACATTGCAAAAAAGTTACAGAAACTAGAAAACTGGAAAAAACAGTCTATATGGGAATTCTTAGAATAAGCTCAAAAAGTATATATAAGGAGGGATGAAGAAAAACAAAAGCAAAAAGCAAAAATTTTCTGACAGAATGCACCAGAGGCCAAGCTTAAGCCTCCATTTGCCAGGCCTCACAAAAGATATGAGACAAGGGGGCCATAGAACTCAAAGACAGGTAAAGAGGGAAAGCAAACCCAGTACCCTAAGACTCCAAAAACTAAAAGGGAGAGGGACAAGACAAATGTTACAAGTGTGGAAAATTAGGTCATTTCAAAAGAGAATGTCCTGAGTGGAGAAAGGAGAAAAAAAAATCCCACTTAAGGAATTTAAAGAATAAGGAAGTCAGGAGCTCTGTCTTTTCTATCTCCAGTCCCACTGAGATCCCTTGATAAATTTAAAGGTGGGACCAAAACATGAGCTTGTTACTTTTCTTTCTTTTTTTTTTTTTTGAGACAGAGTTTTGTTCTTGTTGCCCAGGATGGAGTGCAATGGCATGATCTTGGCTCACTGCAACCTCCACCTCCCAGGTTCAAGTGATTCTCCTGCCTCAGCCTTCCCAAGTAGCTAGTATTATAGGCATGTGCCACAAAGCCTGGATAATTTTGTATTTTTAGTAGAGGTGGGGTTTCTCCATGTGGGTCAGGCTGGTCTCGAACTCTCGACCTCAGGTGATCTGCCCACCTTGGCCTCCCAAAGTGCTGGGATTACAGGTGTGAGCCACTGCACCTGGCTGAACTTGTTACTTTTCTAATAGACTCAGGAGCTTCCTGCTCCTGTTTGTCTTGTGCCCTCTAATATAAATTGTTCATTAGAAGAACTTCAAGTTTTAGGAGTCAAAGGGGAAAGATTTAAAGCCAAAGTCTTAGAAAAAACAGAATTCAGATTTGAAACCCGATCAACCAATGTTAAATTTTTGCTACTCCCTAAGGCTGGGACAAACTTGTTAGGAAGGGGCCTAATGTTAAAGTTAGGTATAGGCCTACATGTAAGCCCAGAAGGATTCTTCACTTCATTAAACCTGCTTACTACAGCAGAGGAAAGCTACTTCAATGCTAATGAGTGGTCAAGAGAGGGAAATTGAAGGAAGCTACAAGTTCCTCCAATTCACATAAAGTTAAAAACTCCCAGGGAAATGGTGAGAAGAAACCAATATCCAATTCCCTTAGAAGGCAGATTAGGTTTAAAACCTCTAATTGAGAGCCTTATCTGAGATGGACTACTTGAACTGTGCATGTCTCCCTATAATACTCCAATATTAAGTGTAAAGTAGTCAGATCGGTGATACTGGCTTGTAGAAGATCTTCAAGCCATTAATCAAATTGTTCAAACCACTCATCCTGTTGTTCCCAATCCATATACTATTCTCAGCAAAATTCCATATGACCATCAGTGGTTTACAGAAATAGACCTGAAAGAGGCCTTCTGGGCATGTCTTTTAACTGAAGATAGTCAGGATATATTCACTTTTGAATGGGAAGATCCTCACTCAGGATGAAAACAACAATACTGCTGGACAGTCTTGCCCCAAGGATTCACAGATTCTCCTAACTTGTTTGGCCAAATTCTTGAGGAGGTGTTAGAAAAGATGAGCATCCCAAAGTGTGTAGGTATGCTCCAGTATGTGGATGATATACTAGTGTCAGGGAAAGCTGTAGAACAATTATCTGCCTTTTCCGTCAGCCTTCTCATCCATCTCTGTGGAGAGGGACTACGTGGTGTGGTGGCACACATCTGAAATCCCAGCTACTTGGGAGGCTTAGAAAAGAGAATTGCTTGAATGCAGGAGGTGGATGTTGCAGTGAACCAAGATTGTGCCATTGCACTCCAGCTTGGGCAACAAGAGAAAGACTCTGTTTCAAAAAAAAAAAAAAAAAAGGAAAGAAAGAAAGAAAAAACAGGCTGGGCAAACTGGTTCAGGTCTGTTGGCCAGGCTGGTCTCAAACTGCTGACCTCAAGTGATCTGCCTGCCTTGGCCTCCCAAATTGCTGGGATTACAGGTGTGAGTGACTGCACCTGGCCCATTCTTCTTACTGTAAACACTTTTTATGTCAATTAATGCTTGAACTCAATGTTAAGTCAACTCAAACTCTAGTCAATGCTGAATTGACTCCAATGTCAATTAAAGTTTATTATTTTCTATAGTCATCATATTTGGGACAATTATCTCAAAAATGAATTTTCTGCTGTTCTGCAAGGAGTGACTTCAGACTAAAGACCTTGCCACACCTATTCCATTTGTAAGATTTCTGTCCAGTATAGATTCCCTGATGTCTAATGCAGTGTGAATGTAAAGTAAAGACACTGCCATGCTGGGTGTGGTGGCTCATGCCTGTAATACCAGCACTTTGGGAGGCTGAGGCAGGCGGATCATAATGTCAAGAATTGAGAGCAACAAGGCCAACATGGTGAAACCTTGTCTCTACTAAAAACATAAAAATTAGCCAGGCTTGGTGGAGCATGCTTGTAGTCCCAGCTACTCAGGAGGCTAGGAAGCAGAATTGTATGAACCTGGGAGGTGGAGGTTGCAGTGAGCCGAGATCATGCCACTGCACCCCAGCCTGGACAAAAGAGTAAAACTTCATCTGAAAAAAAAAAAAAAAAAAGACTTTGCCACAATTATCACAGTTGTGAGGTTTCTCTCCCATATGATTTCTCCTGTGTTTTGCATAAGATGAAGCTTGACTGAAGACCTTTCTGCAATCATGACATTTGTAATGTTTCTCTCCAGTATGAGTTCACTGATGAACTGCAAGCTATGAACAATGTCTGAAATATCTGCCACATTTACTACACTTGTAAGATCTCTCTTCATTATGGATTCTCTAATGATTTGCAATGCTAGTAGCATTACTGAGGACTTTGTGAGAATCATTACATTTGTAAAGTTTCCCTATACCATGGATTGCTTGATGATGAATAAGTGATGACTGCCCACTAAAGGCTTTGCCACACTCATTGCACTTATAAAGTTTTTCTCCAGTATGAAGTCTATGATGGCATACAAAGGATGACATATGACTGAAGGTCTTGCCACACTCATTGCACTTGTAAGGTTTCTCTCCACTATGAAGTCTATAATGGTATACAAAGGATGACATATGACTGAAGGTCTTGCCACACTCATTACACTTATAAGGTTTCTCTCCAGTATGAATTCTGTGATGTTGTGCAAGGTTTGACTGTTGATTAAAAACCTTGCCACATTCATTACACTTGTAAGGTTTCTCTCCAGTATGAATTGCCTTATGAATTAGAAGGGATGAATTTCTAGCGAAGGTCTTGCCACACTCATGACAGTTGTAAGGTTTTTCTCCGGTATGAAGTCTACGATGGCCCACAAGGGATGACTTCTGACTGAAGGTCTTGCCACACTCATTACACTTGTAAGGTTTTTCTCCAGTATGAAGTCTATAATGACATGCAAGGTGTGCTTTTTGATTAAAAACCTTACCACATTCATTACATGTGTAAGGTTTCTCTCCAGTATGAACTCTCTGATGTTGTGCAAGGTATGAATCACGCTGGAAAACCTTGCCACATTCATTACATGTGTAAGGTTTCTCCTTAGTATGAACTCTGTTATGGCGTGAAAGGCATGAATTATGCCTAAAAGCTTTGTCACAAACCTTACATTTGTATGGTTTCTCTCCAGTATGAATTCGCCTATGTGTTTCAAGTTGTGATTTGCAACTGTAAACTTTGTCACATCCTTCACATTTGTAAGGTTTCTCTCCAGTATGACGTCTAAGATGCCCTACAAGGGATGACATCTGACTGAAGGTCTTACCACACTCATTACACTTGTAAGGTTTTTCTCCAGTATGAAGTCTATGATGGCGTGTAAGAGATGACTTGTGACCGAAGGTCTTGGAACACTCATTACACTTGTAAGGTTTTTCTCCAGTATGAACTCTATGGTGCCATGCAAGGTATTGCTTTTGATGAAAGACTTTGCCACATACATCACATTTATATTGTTTCTCTCCTGAATGGGTTACATGATGTCTCCTTAAATGTGAGCTATAATTAAATGACTTGCCACACTCATTACACTGGAAAGGTTTTTCTGTCATGTGTTCTTCCTGGATTTGTGAGAATAATGAAGAATAGAGAAAGTTCTTCCCATACCTATTAGAAATATGGGTTTTGAGCCTACAAGAAATTCTTTGGGATGTTGAAACCAAGGAAGCATTGTTGATAGACTTCTCCACTTGATTATCAATTTTCCCTTCAGTCTGAAATTTGTGCAGTTCAGGCAGATGCGAATAAAAGCTTGATCCAAGCTGATCTTTAATAGGCTTGTTTCCAGCATGCCTTTGATCATATCGGTCTGTACTACCAGTCAACTTTTTGATTTTTGTCATGGATGCTTCATGGACATTTCTTTCAACTTCTTGCCACTGAAACTCAAAGTCATAAATATCTTTCTTGATTTCTGGGAAGCAAAAATCTCCAATGTGATGACTTTCATGTCTTTCCAACATCCCTGTGTGGAACACTTCTGTATTGCCTTGCCCTGTTGATGAGAACTCCATCATGGTTTTAAAAGAGCTATCTAAAAAATATAAAAACCAATAGGTTTCCAATTAAGTACAGATGGTAAATAATATTTAATACTGAAATGTGTTAATATTACACAAAAAGCAATACTTATTTTAAAATTCCCAAATATGATCTTCAAAGTTTAAGAACATGCCATCTCTACTAAAAATACAAAAATTAGCCAGGCGTGGTGGTGGGTGCCTGTAATCCCAGCTACTCGGGAGGCTGAGGCAGGAGAACTTCTTGAACCTAGGAGGCAGAGATTGCAGTGAACAGAGATCACATCATTGCACTCCAGCCTGGGCAAGAAGAGCAAAATTCCATGTCAAACAGAGTTCAGTCAAGAGCCTCATATATATGAGGCAGTAAGCCTGAATGATGTCCTCCCTAAGAGGAATTTCTACAGCAGTGACTGCTGTTTAGAGAATATGATCATTAGTTTATGTGATAATCACTGTCACAGTACCAGTGAGAGATGCTTCTGTGATGCTCCTTAAAAACCAGAACAAAAGGCCAAGCGTGGTGGCTCAGGTTTGTAATCCCAACACTTGGCTAGAGGCTGAGGTGGGCAGATTGCTTGAGACCAGGAGTTTGAGACCAGCCTGGCCAACATGGTGATTCCCCATCTCTAATAAAAATACAAAAATTAGCAAGGTATGGTGGCTTGCATCTGTAATTCCAGTTAGGTTGGGAGGCTGAGGTATGAGAATTGCTTGAATGCAGGAGGCAGAGGCTGCAATGAGCTGAGATCACAACAGTGCACTCCAGCCTGAGCAACAGAGGGAGACTCTATCTCAAACAAAAAAACCAAAACAAAAGCAGAACCACAGCTGGAAACACTTGTCAGTCACTGTCATGCTTTCTATTTCATCTCCTGGGCCACCCTGACAATTCTGCTCAGGGTTTCCAGGGGCATCTCTGCCTACAGCGGGATGATGTTCAATTGTATTAGTCAAAGTGGTCATGAATGTTCTGTTTTTATGTAAAACCACTCCATAGTAGAGTCTCTAAGAAGCTGTCCATGACAGACAGGAGGGTCATCACTGCAGAAAACAATGACATGTACATCAAAAGCATGTATGTGGCAAAATCACAAAAGAGAATATAAAACCAGAAAGAGCCAAGATAGACAAGGGCAGATTCCTCACTTCAGGAGGGACATTTTCCTCACCCACAGACTCCAGATTCCTGTAGTTCTCCAACATCACGGCCCTGTATAAAGCCCTCTGCGCAGGGTTCAGGCATTTCCACTCCTCCAAAGAGAATTCTATAGCCACATCCCTGAAAGTCAAGCATACCTAAAATGAAACACACATTTCAACAAAACATTAGGGAGGAGTCATTACCATCACACAAAATGAGAAAAGAGAAAATAATTATTGATTTGATCCAAGACGGTGTTCTGACAAACCCATGTTAAGGTATTTTTGAACATTTCTTTCTGTACAGTTGCGTTTTATTGTACTTTCCCATGGTAGATTTTAAAATCTCCTAGTCACTGTGGAAGTCTCAGTTTTATGGAAAATATAAAAAATATATGTCTGGGCATGGTGGCTCACACCTGAAATCCCAGCAGTTTGGGAGGCTGAGGTTGGTGTATCAACTGAGCTCAGGAGTTCAAAACCACCCAGGGCAACATGGTGAAACCAAGTCTCTACTAAAAATACAAAAACATTAACTGGGTGTGGTTGTGCATGCCTCTAGTCCCAGCTATTTGGGAGGCTGAGGTAGGAGAATAGCTTGAGCTCCAGAGGCAAAGGTTGCAGTGAGCTGAGATTGTGCCACTGTACTTCAGCTTGGGCTGCAGAGTGAGACTCCATCTATGTGTATATATATATATATGGCCATATATATATATATGGCCAGGCATGGGGGCTCACACCTGTAATCCTGTCACTTTGGGATACCAAGGTGGGTGGATCACTTAAGGTCAGGAGTTTGAGACCAACCTGGGCAACATGGTGAAACCCCATATCTACTAAAAATATAAAAATTAGCTGGGCATGGTGGGGGAACGTGCCTGTAATCCCAGCTATTTGGGAAGCTGAGGCAGGGGAATTGCTTGAATTCTGGAGGCTGAGGCTGCAGTAAGCCAAGATCATAGCACTGCACTCCAGCCAGGGCAACAGAGCAAGTCTTTCTCAAAATAAAAATATATGTATGTATATATTGCAAATAATGTGTTTTCTACAAAAACCATGGGCTTGGCTTGGCATGGTGGCTCACAACTATAATCCCAACACTTATGGAGGCTGAGGCATGTGGATCACAAATTCAAGAGATTAAGACAATCTGGGCCAACATGCTGAAACCCTGACACTATTAAAAACACAAAAATTAGCTTGGTATGGTGGTGTGCGCCTGTAGTCCCAGCTACTCAGGAGGATGAGGCAGGAGAATCACTTGAACTCAGGAGGCTGAGGTTGCAGTGAGCCGAGAAAGTGCCATTTCACTCCAGCCTATCGACAGAGGGAGACTCTGTCTCAAAAAAAATCATGGGCTTCTCCATTAATGCTCTCCTGGACACACTTAAAATCACATCTACACACATTTAAATGAACTTCAGTCGGGACATTATAAGCAAAAACCTGGAGAGGACACATCCATAGCTACTCACCAGGCTGAGGTGGGAGGATGGCTTGAGCCTGGAGAGCAGAGGTTGAAGCGAACCAAGATTGCATCACTGCACTCCAGCCTGGGGGACACAGTGAGACCCTGTCACCCCCACGCCCCCCCAAAGTTGGAAGCTCATTGAATTAAGAGACAACTTCAAGAAATCATAAATGCAATGCATGAAGAAAATGAGAAGGTCAACCAATATACAGAAATTATGAAGAACTACATAGAAACTCTCAGGCTAAAAATACAGTAACTAAATGGAAAAACTCAATACATGGGTTCAAAATCAGAATTCATTATGTAAATTAAAAATTAGTGAAGAGGAGATAGGTGAGGTAGCTCACACCAGGACTTTGGGAGGCTGAAGTGGGTAGATCACTTGAGGTCAGGAGTTCAGAGACCAGCCTCATCAATATGGTGAAACTTTGCCTCTACTAAAAATACAAAGATTAGCTGGGTGTAGTAGTGGGCTCCCCACTGCACTCCAGCCTGGGTGACAGAGTGAGAGTGTCTCAAAAAATAATAAAATAATTTTTAAAAGGCCAGGCATGGGCCAGGCACAGTGGCTCATGCCTGTAATCCCAGCACTTTGGGACACCGAGGCAGGCGGATCACCTGAGGTCAGGAATTCACGACCAGCCTGACCAACATAGAGAAACCCCATCTCTACTAAAAATACAAAATTAGCCAGATGTGGTGGTGTATGCTTGTAATCTCAGTTACTTAGGAGGCTGAGGCAGGAGAATCGCTTGAACCTGGGAGGTGGAGGTTGCAGTGAGCCGAGATTGGATCATTGCACTCCAGCCTGGGCAACAAGAGCAAAACTCTGTCTAAAAAAAAAAAAAAAAAAAGGCATGGTGGCTCATACCTGTAATCCCAGCACTTTGGAAGGCCAAGGCGGGGGGAATCACCTGAGGTTGGTAGCTCAAGACCAGCCTGATCAACATAGAGAAACTCTGTCTCTACTAAAAATATAAAATTAGCCAAGCATGGTGGTGCATGCCTGTAATCCCAGCTATTCGAAAGGCTAAGGCAGGAGAATTGCTTTAACCATGAAAGCGGAGGTTGCAATGAGCCAAGTTCATGCCATTGCACTCCACCCTCCCCAACCAGAATGAAACTTCATCTCAAAAAAAAAAAGTAGTGAATAGGAAAAGATACAACAACAAAGAATAAAGAAAAATGAAGGGAGTCTAAACAGACTAACAGGACACCATCAAGGATACCATCCTACACATTATGAAAGTCCCAGGCCAGGTTGTGGCTCATGCCTGTAATTCCAGCACTCACGCCTGTAATTCCAGCACTTTGGGAAGCCAGGGTGTGGGGATCACCTGAGGTCAGAAGTTCATGACCGGCCTGGCCAACATGGTGAAATTTCATCTCTACCAAATATACAACAATTAGCCAGGTGTGGTGGTGCGCACCTGTAACCTCAGTTACTTGGGAGGCTGAGGTGAGAGAATCGCTTGAATCCAGAGGCAGAGGCTGGAGTAAGCCGAGATTGCACCACGGCACTCCAGCCTGGGCAACAGTGTTGGGATTTACTCAAGATAGGCGCAGAAATATTAAAGAGAAATATTAGGGAAAGTTATAGGGAACAGTCACAAACCTTTTGGAAGGCCGAAAGGTTATATAGCTTGTAATAATTGAACAGGCTGAAGGCAGCTGGTTCTTACCTTAGAGCACTAGGTCATAGGGTAAATACTAGGGACAATAGAGGCTTCCCCAGTTAAGTCTGTTTACCCTACCTCCATTAACTAACCTTTGAGCCAGATGCCCCTCTAGGGGGAGGCTGACCAGGGAAATTGCCCCTTAATGGTATTTACTTTAGACCACAGTACCTGAGCTTTAATCATTCATAAAACTACTCTCTTAACCATGTTAATTATCCTCAAGTGTGTTTACTCAAACTTCTGTTGTTAATTCTATTCTAAATAAATGCCTGGAGTGCGAGCTGCTCAGGGCTGGCTGCAGTGACAAACCTCTCTTGGTGTGCAGGTGATTGGACACCCAGGAGGACTGACAAAGTAGAATATCTATGTGTCGGTGTATGTTTCATTCATCCATCTGGGCCAGGGTCTGTGGGCAGACCCCTGCAGCTAATGCCCTCTTGTGAGGAGCAATGCCTCAGTTGGTGTCCTGTGTGAGGAAAGTCAGGGATCTACAGAAACAGACCCCCCCGCAGTTCAAGCCTCTCTTGAGGCAACCTGCAAAGGAAGGGTGAGGACCACCCGCTTGAGGAAAGCTGCGATGGAAGTGTGAGGAACACGACCCCCGAAAACGAAGGCAAAGAAGGACTTCGTGGTCAAGCCAGTGAGTAATCAGTAAGTCATTGGTGCCCACTCGAGGTTACCACCTTCTGGGGGAAGTTGAGTCAAGCTGAGGTTTCATCATGGGACAGCAGTTGTCAGCTCAACAGAAACAGTATATAAAAGCGTTAAGACAGTTGCTTAAGGCTAGTGGTCGGAAACACAGCAGAACTAGCAAAACAGAATTATCTGTGTGTCAGTGTATGTTTTATTCATACGTAGTTTAGGTCAGGGTCGACACGCAGACCCCCACAGCTAATGCTGTGTTGTGAGGAGCAATACCTCAACAGAGCAAGACTCCATCTCAAAAAAAAAAAGAGTACCAGAAGTCACAGAAGTGAATGAGAAGAAGAGAGGAACAGAAAAGCTTGTTGGAAGGCATAATGGCCAAAAATTTCTAATTTCAGGATGCAAAAGAAACAAATTCAGCACCTTAAGAATATCCAACTAGGATAAATCTAAGTCAGAGACCTACAACAAACAACATCATAATAAAACTGTCAAAATTCAGAGATAGAGAAAGAATCCTAACAACAGCCAAAAGAAGAGCTAACTGTCACCCAAGAGAGAGCTCCTGTAGTATTGTCAAGATGTTTCTTGGCTAGGCGGGCAGTAACTCACACCTGTAATCCCACGACCTTGGGAGGCTGAGGCCAGCAGATCATGAGGTCAGGAGTTCAAGACCAGTCTGGCCAACATAGTGAAACCCATCTCTACTAAAAATACAAAAAAATTAGTGGGGTGTGGTGGTGTGTAACTGTAATCCCAGCTACTCAGGAGGCTGAGGCAGGAGAATTGCGGTGGTAAGAATCATGGTGATAAGACCACAGTAGAAAGCTTTGCTTAAGTGAGTGGGAAATTTCACATATTCTTAGTCAGAGAGGGCACCTCTGCAGCTAGGGGTAGGGATGGAATCTTCCCACATCTAAAAGAGGAAATGTCAAATCCAAGAAGAAGCAATCAGCTTTTCAATACCCCAACTTGCAGGAAACTTCCAGATATCTGTAGTGAAGTCACCATGCTCAAAGGCAGCTAGTGTGTTATTCTTGGTACAGTGAAAAACTGTCAAGGAGATTAAGTGAAGTCAGGGGTTTGAGACCAGCCTGGCCAACATGGTGAAATCCTGTCTCTATTAAAAATACAAAATTAGCCCAATGTGGTGGTGGATACCTGTAATCACAGCTACTTAGGAGGCTGAGGCATGAGAATCTCTTGAACCTGGGAGGTGGAGGTTACAGTGAGCTCAGATTGCTCCAGTGAACTCCAGCCTGGGCAATAAAGGGAGATGGAATTTAAGATGAGAGGGACTGAGAAAAGCCTTGGGTGAGTGCGAGCAAACTTGTGAGGCAGGATGCTTCAGAATCACAGAAGACTGGCTACTACAATACCTGGTATATCAGAAAAGAAAGAGAGAGAATAATCCACAGAGGAACATCACTTTACCTGAGGAAGAGCCATCCTTGTCTCCTTTTCTTTGGTCTTCTTGGCGGCTTCCTCATGTAACATGAATCTTTGGAAATTAATCCTGTGTGAGAAAAAAATATGATATTTAATTAATTTTTTTTTTGAGATGGAGTCCAGCTCTGTCACAATGATGGGGTTCAGTGACATGATCTCATCTCACTGCAACCTCTGCCTCCCCAGTTCAAGGGATTCTTCTGCCTCAGCATCCTGAGTAGCTGGGATTCCAGCCATGCTCCATGATGCACAGCTAATTTTTGTATTTTTAGTAGACATGGGGTTTCACCATGTTGGCCAGGATAGTCTCGATCTCCTGACCTTGAGATCTGCCCACCTCAGCCTCCCAAACAGCTAGGATTACACGGGTGAACCACCGGACCCAGCTGAGATTTAATGTTTAGAAACCACACATTCCTTTCCTGTGACAAAACACACACTGGGGAGACCTCACCCGGTATAAAGACTGTCCTCTACTGCCCACCTCACCGGAGATCATGCAGAGATAAGAAAGCCCCATAGGAAGATCTGCAAGGGTAATTTTGACCTGTTTTCAGATCTTGCTCCCTCCTGAAAATGTCCACACACACGCTGAAGCAGGGCACAGACCTTCAGGACACAGATCTGGCCCTAACCAAACCCCATGCAGAGCACAGCCCCCTCAGCTCCCTGTGGATCACAGGCTGATCTCAGCTCTCAACATGGAGGAAGCTGCCTTGATGTTCAATGCTGGACACAGATGAGAATCACCAGCGCCATTGTATTATTGAGGGTGTGTCCCATCCTATGATAATAGCAATCTTTGATAGAACAGCATAAAGGATGTATTTGCAAAATGCCTGAGAAACCTAATGTAAAGTCAGGGTTGAGCTCCACTCAGAGGGTACCAGCTGAGCACAGCCCCACCTTCTGGCTCTGCTCTCCCCTTGGTGACTTGTTCCCACCAGGATCCAGTGAACAGTGAAGGAGCAAAAAGAATCACACAGAACAGGCAACATGGACCAGAGGTGGGAGTGAAGGTGGGGCTATCATGTCAAATGGGGGACTGTGGGCAATCACAAAGGTTACTCTAGATAAAGTGATGTCAGAACAAAGACTTAGGGAAGAAAGGCTGCTTGTCACTTGCAGCTGATGGGACAGAGAGTCCTAGGCCAAGGGACAGCCCAGGTGAAGACCCTGAGACAGGAGCAACCTCAGCCCCAGAAAAAAGAAAGAAACCTGCATGGCTGGAGCAGAGGGAGTAAGGAGGACACAGGCAGGAGATGAGATCAGGGAGGTCCTGGGAGCACAGATCCGTAGGGATGAGGTCTTGAAATATTTTTCTCCCACACCTAAAAAGAATTTTGGAAATGATGTATTTTCTCACTCCTTTCATGTATACACACAACTTTCTCTTTATGTTATAAATTACAACATTTACAAATAATGGAATTCATTTCTCATATTTAAAATACATGCTGTCAAGTTTGGCTAAGTCCCCAGAAGTACACTGTCACCCTCATCTGAGATGTGTAGGACTGCAAGGGAATGTGTTCAGGGGTTTAGAAAGTCACCTATGGAATTGTGCATGTGGAGACGCCTGTTTGATGTCCCAGCAGACAGCTGAGGAGACAACTGAACATAGGATTGTAGACCTCAGGGGAGAAGCCTGTAGGGAACATGGAGTTGTGTAGGTGGGTTACAGTTGTGAAATGACATGATATGGAAGGGCAGTGGGTGTGGACAGAGATGAGGAGAGGTTCAAGATGATCTGAGTCTAATTACCTGTTTTTCCCATTCTGGTACTTGTGTTTTTTACATTTTTGGAGAATAGTAATTTATTTAAAATTCATATTACACCTGAGCATTACCCTCTCATATAAAAAAGCCACAAACTATTTGGCCAATCATTTCAGGGGTCAGTGTCCCTCTGACTGAGCTTTTCTGGTCTTATTCCTTGCCTGTATATTACAGGTGGGGTCACTGAGGTTCAGAGTAGGAGACATTTCACCAAGTTATCCTGAGAAGCTCTGAGATGAGTCGGAAGGAGGTGTGGCTCATTCCTATGTGATGGCCTGGAAGGGCCAACAGACTGTGTTGGTTTTTCTCTCTAGAAAATTGCAGGATAGGCCGGGTGTGGTGACTCACCCCTGTAATCCTAGCACTTTGGGAGGCTGACGGGGGTAGAGCACATGAGCCCAGGAGTTTGAGACCAATCTGGGCAACATGGTGAAATCCTATCTCTATGAAAAGTACAAAAAATAGCCAGGCATGGTGGTGTGCATCTGTGGTCCCAGCTATTTGGGAGGCTGACCAGGTGTGATCACTTGGACCTGGGAAGCAGAGGTTGCAGTGAGCCAAGATCATACCACTGCACTCAAGCATGGCTGACAGAGTGACACACCATCTCAAAAAAGGAAAAAAAAAAAAAATTCCAGGACCATCTTTTATATACCTGAGCAAAAGAAATGTCTCTTTCAATGTCCAAGGTCCTGATGGCATGAATCCTAAACACGCAATTATTTTCCCAGAAAAATGACAGTAATATGTTCAAAATACACACAATTGTGAACACATAGCTATAAGTGTTTAAAACACTGAAAGAGAGGCAGTGGTACAAATGAGATCTGAGCAAATGTTTTCTGTGTGAGCACATGGGCTCTGCTGGAACAAGGTTCCAAGTCAATCCAGCCCATCCTTCAACATCTGCAAAGAATATTATGGATTAGAGGAACTTGAGGAAAATGTTTACTTAGAAGCTCACAGCTCACCATTTAATCAGATGACATGAGGAAAGAAAATGGAGCAATAGGCTACTTGAACTAAATTTTGATGTTAGCATAAAGAAAAAATTTCCTTGATATCTTTATCGAGTACACATTGAAACAACCTAAAATCATTTATCATGTACCAGAAAATGTTTCCAATACATAATAAAGACTAGAAAGCATGCAGTGCTCAATCTAAACTGAACAAAATAAATTTCAGAGAAAAACAATTTTAAAATGGTTAAAAAATATACATCTAATGAAATGTGGGATCAAAGAAGAAAATTCAAAATACATATCATAGTTTGAAAATGATGATGTGACTTCGTAAGATTCTACCAAAGCTTATTTGAGAAGCAGTTATTTATTTTACTTTTATTTTATTGAGATGGAGTCTCGCTCTGTTGCCCAGCTGAAATGCAGTTATGTGATCTCAGCTCACTGCAACCTCCACCTCCCAGATTCAAGCGATTCTCCTGCCTCAGTCTCCCCAGTAGCTGGGATTGCAGGCAAGCGCCACCATGCTCAGCTAATTTCTGTATATCAGTCGAGATGAGGATTCACCATGTTGGCCAGGCTGGTCTCGAACTCCTGACATTAGGTGATCTGTCAGCCTCCGCCTCCAAACTGCTGGAATTACAGGCGTGAGCCACTGCACCAGGCCTATTTTTTTTTTAATTAAGAACAAGCTGGGTGTGGTGGCTCATGCCTGTAATCCCAACACTTTGGGAGGCCGATGCGGCTGGATCCCTTAAGCCCTAGAGTTTGAGACCAGCCTGGGCAACATGGAGAAAGCCCATCTCTATAAGGAACACAAAAATTTGCCCTATGCAGTAGCATGCAGCTGTGGTCCCAGCTACTCTGGAGGCTGAAGTGGGAGGATCCCTTGAACCCAGGAGGTTTATGCTGTGGTGAGCTCTGATCCTGTAACAGCTCTCCAACCTGGGTGACAAAGTGAGACCCCATCTCCAATTAAAAAAAGAAGAAGAAAGAACCACTGGGTCCTGGGTCTAGGGGCAGGGAATCTAAGGCCAATTAACACGAACTTTTAAGTCCATGCCATCTGCTTCTGGGTCTGTGCCAATCAGGGCAGGACAAAAGCCAGGACTGGGAGGGGAGTCCCAGGAGGTGAGCTGGGCCTGAACAAGGCCACGAAGGGATGAAGATAAGTGGGTGGGGCATGAAGGACAAGGGGCCTGGTGCCAGGGGGAAGAGGCCTGGGCTGTGAGGCGTTCACAGGGGAATGAAGGGGTCAGAGCCTGAGCTTCCCTCTATCTCCCTCTCCATGCCTCTGTTTTCCAGGTTTTGAAGGTGAAACCCACCAGTGAGGCTGGAACAGCTCAGGAGTCAGGGAAATAGTACCTCCCTGAGAAGTCAACATGGGGTGGTAATTAGATCCAGGAAAGTTCCTTACTATTGAAATTAATTTTAGCAATTTAATTTCAAAACCTCAAAGTTGTCTAGGGCAGGAATGCAAACTAGAATGCGAAATGCAAAGCCCTGCCTGAGCCAAATGTACAATTTTATGCCGATGGCCCACAGAACCAATTAGAAATCCTCTCCCTTTCTATTCTTCATTCACTGGGGTGGGAGAGTCCACCCTGTGCTCAGCTCCACAGACTTCCCTAGGGCCACCGCCTGGGGTATGGAGCAGAGGGCTCAGGCCAGGGATGAATGAGGTCAACACCTGCTGCTTAAAAACAGCAGGGATGTAGGTGGAGTGGTGGGAGCCAGGAGTCTCAGCTACTCAGGAAGCAGGGGTAGCAGGATCGCTGAGCTGAGAAGTCCAGGCCAGCCTGGGTGACAAAGTAAGTCCCTCTACCCCAGAGTTCCCACTTCTATCTCAATAAGAAAAAAAGTGATTTTTTAAAAAAAGCACTGACCTTGTAACATTGCATATAAATTGCCCAGTTGTTCCTTACATTTGTTATTTTATGCTGCACGTGTTAAATATGAGTTCTAAATTTCTCTTCAAAGAATCGATATGTCAGTATGTGCAATTATTTGCCTTCTACTTTTAAACTTAACTTCCTCATAAAGCAACCTTTTTCAATCACCTGCTCCACCCTGAATAATTCTCCACCCTGACTCATTCCATAACCATTTTTCCCACCAAACCACTCACCCCATCACTCTTTTTAAATTAGCCAATCGGAATTAGCTTAGCCTGTGCGGTCTAATCCTAGCCAATAGGGGAATGACACAGCAGCAGGGGCCTCATGCATCTGGAGTAAGAACCCCTTCCCCTCCCTTGCCCATGTGTGCACTCACCATTGCTCCATCTATGAGGACGCACCCTTCTATAGAAGTAAATTGCCTTGGCCAGGTGCGGTGGCTCACACCTGTAATCCCCACACTTTGGGAGGCTGAGGTAGGCAAATCACGAGGTCAGGAGATCGAGACCATCCTGGCTAACACAGTGAAACCCCATCTCTAATAAAAATACAGAAAATAAAAATTAGCCAGGCATGGTGATGGGTGCCTGTAGTCCCAGCTACTCAGGAGGCTGAGGCAGGAGAATGGCGTGAATCCGGGAGGCGGAGCTTGCAGTGAGCCAAGATGGCACCACTGCACTCCAGCCTGGGTGACAGAGCAAGACTCCATCTCAAAAAAAAAAAAAAAAAAAAAAAGTAAATTGCCTTGCTGAGAAGAGAAAAAGAAAATTTTATATTCAAGTGCTATTTCTTTTGTGGCACCAAAACTTTATTTATAACAATTTGGGGGCTCGCCAGTGATTACAGTCCCATCCAGGGGCAGTCTCTGGTTCTCTCTTGTGAGGAGCTGTGTCCTGCCCCATTGTGGCAGCTTCAGGGGTGAAAAATCAGGACCCACCCAGTGCGAGGAATAACCTGGACTCTCCGCAGTGTGGAAAGAAACCAGCCAGCAACCTGGGATAAAGATCCTCACATACAGCGGCGATGACTCTGTGCAGAGACAAATGGAGGAGAAGCCGCGGGAGCCAGTAAAGTACTTCCTTGGTGGTCGAATTCTGGAGGGCTGAATGTGTGTGTGCATGAATGAACACAGACAACCCTGCCTGCGGTGTTGTGTGGATGGTGACAAGTCCTATTGCTGGACAGAGTGAGTGGGTCCTCTCTGTGGTTCCATAGCTACCTCATATGGCTTAGGGCGGATACTGCTGTGGGATTTATACTGGCACATCAACACTAAGAGGGGCCTAATTCTTTCTTGGGGGAGGGGCCAGAGAGGACAACTTGAGTGGGAAGTGTGCAAGGGTCCTTTAGAGGAGGAAAGGGAGAAAACAGATCAAACTGAGGCAGACAAGGCAAGACATCCCTGTTTTGAGGGGTTGAGTCTTCTGGGGCAGGGAAAGCAAGACTCCCCCTGGTTTGAGGGGTTGAGCCTTCCAGGGCTGGCAAGGCAAGACATCCCTTTTTTGAGGAGTTGAGCCT
Source organism: Pongo pygmaeus (assembly GCF_028885625.2). Classification (NCBI taxonomy): domain Eukaryota; kingdom Metazoa; phylum Chordata; class Mammalia; order Primates; family Hominidae; genus Pongo; species Pongo pygmaeus. The sequence continues at coordinate 58,833,673 of NC_072393.2, forward strand.
TCTGGGGCAGGCAAGGCAAGATATCCCTGGTTTGAGGGGTTGAGACTTCCAGGGCAGGCAAAGCAAGACATTCCTGGTTTGAGAGTTGAGCCTTCCAGGACAGGCAAGGCAAGACACCCCTGGTTTGAGGGGATGAGCCTTCCACAAATTTTAGAGGGTTGAACCTCACACAAACCTCCAATAGTAAGAAAAATGTTCAGAACTCCCCTTTCCTTTCTTCTCAGGGGAAGAAAGAGTAGCTCCACTCATGGCAGTTTTTCCCCTAAGGGAAGGGGAAGGAGAGAGGAGAACAGCACAAGTGGCTGGCAGAGGCAGGGAAAGACCAGCAGAGAGGAAAGAGAAACTGGGAGAGGAAATCAGAAAGGAGAAAGAAAGAAAGAGACAGAGAGTCAAAGAGAGAGAAAGAGACAGAGAGGCAAAAAGGGAGTGAAAGAGAGAGGGAGAGAGAGAGAGAGTAGTAAGAGAAAACAGTGTGCCCTATTCCTTTAAAAGCCAGGGTAAATTTAAAACCTATAATTGATAATTGAAGGTCTTCTCCGTGACCCTATAACACTCCAATACCACCTTGTTGTCAGTGTAAACAAGGGCATAGCCCAAAAGCACTGAGGCCACTGACAACCCATAGCCTTCCTATCAAAAATCCTTAACCCAGTAATCCGCAGATGGCCCAAATGCATTCAATCTGCAGCGGCAACTGCTTTGCTAACAGAAGAAATAGAAAAATAACTTTTAGAGGAAACCTCATTGTGAGCACACCTCATCAAGTAAGAACTATCCTAAGTAAAAAAAAAAAAAAAAAAGCAAAATGGTAGCTTACTGACTCAAGAATTTTCAAGTATGAGGCTATTCTGGTAGAAAAAGATGATTTAACATTAACCACTGAAATTTCCATTAACCCAGCAGGTTTTCTAACAGGGGATATAAATCTTGATTATTTACCATACAAAGGTCCGACCAGACCTAGGAGGAACTCCCTTCCAGACAGGACTATAGAGGGTTTCTCCCAGGTGACTGAGGGAAAAAGACACAATGGGTATTCAGGAAGTGATAAGGAAACTCTTGCAGAAGCAGAGTTAGAAAAATTGCCTAATAATTGGACTGCTGAAATGTGCAAGCTGTTTGCACTCAGCCAAACCTTAAAGTACTTACAGAATCAGGAAGGAGCCATCTATACCAATTCTAAGTTAATATGGACTGAACGAGGTCTTATTAATAGCAAAGAATTGAAATCCCAAACTTATAATATTTTCAACAAAAGTAAAGTTTGCTAAAGGTTACCAGTGTAACATGTATTATCCTAACTTCTAATCTCGTGGCCTTGGGCAGTCTAGTTCACAGACACGAAGGAAGTTCACTTTGGAAAAGAATGGTTATCATCTTTGAAAAAAACAAAAGGAGGAAGGAGAATTTATGTAAAAAGAATGTTATATGGTAAATTCTTGTCCTAAAATAAATTAACTGGTGGTTTAAAGAAAGGGATATTTGCAACAAGTCAGAAAGTTGAGGCATGTTGAAGAATTGTCTGTCAAAGTTGTGAAAAAAGAAAAGTTATTGTAGCCTTTCTGTCCAAACAACTTGACCTTACTGTTTTAGCCTAGCCCTCATGTCTGCATGCAGTGGCTGCCGCTGCTTTAATACTTTTAGAGGCCCTAAAAATCACAAACTATGCTCAACTCACTCTCTACATTTCTCATAACTTCCAAAATCTATTTTCTTCCTCATAACTGACGCATATACTTTCTGCTCCCTGGCTCCTTCAGCTGTACTCACTCTTTGTTAAGTCCCACAATTACCATTGTTCCTGGCCCGGACTTCAATCCTGCCTCCCACATTATTCCTGATACCACACCTGACCCCCATGACTGTATCTCTCTGATCCACCTGATATTCACCCCATTTCCCCATATTTCCTTCTTTCCTGTTCCTCATCCTGATCACGCTTGATTTATTGATGGTGGTTCCACCAGGCCTAATCACCACACACCAGCAAAGGCAGGCTATGCTATAGTACAAGCCACTAGCCCACCTCTCAGAACCTCTCATTTCCTTTCCATCATGGAAATCTATCCTCAAGGAAATAACTTCTCAGTGTTCCATCTGCTATTCTACTACTCCTCAGGGATTATTCAGGCCCCCTCCCTTCCCTACACATCAAGCTCGAGGATTTGCCCCCAGCCAGGACTGGCAAATTAGCTTTACTCAACATGCCCCGAGTCAGGAAACTAAAATACCTCTTAGTCTAAATAGACACTTTCACTGAATAAGTAAAGGCCTTTCCTACAGGGTCTGAGAAGGCCACCACAGTCATTTCTTCCCTTCTGTCAGACATAATTCCTCAGTTTAGCCTTCCCACCTCTATACAGTCTGATAACAGACCAGCCTTTATTAGTCAAATCGGCCAAGCAGTTTTTCAGGCTCTTAGTATTCAGTGAAACCTTTATATCCCTTACAGTCCTCTGTCTTCAAGAAAAGTAGAACGGACTAAAGGTCTTTTAAAAACACATCTCACCAAGCTCAGCCACCAACTTAAAAAGGTCTGGACAATACTTTTACCACTTTTGCTTCTCAGAATTCAGGCCTGTCCTCAGAATGCTACAAGGTACAGCCCATTTAAGCTCCTGTATAGACTCTCCTTTTTATTAGGCCCCAGTCTCATTCAACACCAGACCAACTTAGACTGTACTCCAAAAAAAACTTGTCATCCCTACTATCTTTTGCCTAGTCATACTCCTATTCTCCATTCTCAACTACTTATAAATGCCCTACTCTTGTTTACACCACCAGTTTACACTGTTTCTTCAAGCCATCACAGCTGATATCTCTTGTTGCTATCCCCAAACTGCCACTCTTAACTCCCTCTTAGAGTGGATAGATGACATTTGCTGGCAAGGCACCCTCCAATACTTGCAACCTGATGAAGTTCTATTCTTTACTTTTATACTCACTCTTATTCTCATTCCCATTCTTATGTCACCCTTTACCTCTCCCCAGCTATCTCCACCACACTATCAACCTTACCCATTCTCTCCTAGCCACTTCTAATCCCTCCTTAGTGAACAACTGCTGGCTTTGCATTTCCCTTTCTTCCAGTGCCTACACAGCTGTCCCCACCTTACAGACAGACAGGGCAACACCTCATGTCTCCCTACACCTCTGGACTTCCTTTAACAGCCCTCACCTTTACCCTCGTGAAGAACTCATTTACTTTCTAGACAGGTCCAGCAAGACTTCCCCAGACATTTCACATCAGCAAGCTGCTGCCCTCCTTCGCACTTGTTTAAAAAACCTTTCTCCTTATATCAACTCTACTCTCCCCATATTTGGACCTCTCACAACACAAACTACTATTCCTGTGGCCGCTCCTTTATGTATCTCTCGGCAAAGACCCACTGGAATTCCCCTAGGTAACCTTTCACCTTCTCGATGTTCCTTTACTCTTCACCTCTGAAGTCCAACTACACACACATCACTGAAACAATTGGAGCCTTCCAGCTCCATATTACAGATAAGCCCTCTATCAATACTGACAAACTTAAAAACATTAGCAGTAATTATTGCTTAGGAAGACACTTGCCCTGTATTTCACTCCATCCTTAGCTAACTTCCCCTTGCTAATCAGACTCTCCTCCCAGGCCCTCTTCTTGTTTACTTATACCCAGCCCCAAAAATAACAGTGAAAGGTTGCTCGTAGATACTCAATGTTTTCTCATACACCATGAAAATCAAACCTCACCCTCTACGCAGTTACCCCATCAGTCCCCATTACAACCTCTGACAGCTGCTGCCCTAGCTGGATCCCTAGGATTCTGGGTCCAAGACACCCCTTTCAGCACTCCTTCTCATCTTTTTACTTTACATCTCCAGTTTTGCCTCGCACAAGGTCTCTTCTTCCTCTGTGGATCCTCTACCTACATAGGTCTACCTGCTAATTGGACAGGCACATGCACACTAGTTTTCCTTACCCCCAAAATTCAATTTACAAATGGGACCGAAGAGCTCCCTGTTCTCCTCATGACACCGACGTGACAAAAAAGAGTTATTCCACTAATTGCCTTGCTGGTTGGTTTAGGACTTTCTGCCTCCACTATTGCTCTCGGTACTGGAATAGCAGGCATTTCAACCTCTGTCACGACCTTCTGTAGCCTCTCTAATGACTTCTCTGCTAGCATCACAGACATATCACAAACTTTATCAGTCCTCCAGGCCCAAGTTGACCCTTTAGCTGCAGTTGTCCTCCAAAACCGCCGAGGCCTTGACTTACTCACTGCTGAAAAAGGAGGACTCTGCATATTCTTAAATAAGGAGTGTTGTTTTTATCTAAATCAATCTGGCCTGGTGTATGACAACATAAAAAAGCTGAAGGATAGAGCCCAAAAACTTGCCAGCCAAGCAAGTAATTACGCTGAACCTCCTTGGGCACTCTCTAATTGGATGTCCTGGGTCCTCCCAATTCTTAGTCCTTTAATATCCATTTTTCTCCTCCTTTTATTCAGACCTTGTATCTTCCGTTTAGCTTCTCAATTCATGCAAAACCATATCCAGGCCATCACCAATCATTCTATATGACAAATGTTTCTTCTAACATCCCCACAATATCACCCCTTACCAAAAGACCTCCCTTCAGCTTAATCTCTCCCACTCTAGGTTCCCATGCCACCCCTAATCCTGCTTGAAGCAGCCCTGAGAAACATCGCCCATTCTCTCTCCATACCGCCCCCCAAAAATTTTCGCCACCCCAACACTTCAACACTATTTTGCTTTATTTGTCTTATTAATATAAGAAGGCAGGAATGTCAGGCCTCTGAGCCCAAGCCAGGCCATCGCATCCCCTGTGACTTGCACATATACATCCAGATGGCCTAAAGTAACTGAAGATCCACAAAAGAAATAAAAACAGCCTTAACTGATGACATTCCACCATTGTGATTTGTTCCTGCCCCACCCTAACTGATCAATGTACTTTGTAATCTCCCCCACCCTTAAGAAGGTACTTCATAGTCTCCCCCACCCTTGAGAAGGTTCTTTGTAATTCTCCCCACCCTTGAGAATGTACTTTGTGAGATCCACCACTGCCCACCAGAGAACAACCCCCTTTGACTGTAATTTTCCATTACCTTCCCAAATCCTATAAAACGGCCCCACCCCTATCTCCCTTCGCTGACTCTCTTTTTGGACTCAGCCCGCCTGCACCCAGGTGAAATAAACAGCCATGTTGCTCACACAAAGAATGTTTGGTGGTCTCTTCACACGGATGCACATGAAAGTTATAAGAGGGAATTTATGCAAGAAATGTCGTGTAATTTAAAAGTAATTAGTCCTTCTGAATGTAAAACTATTGAAGAAACAGTTTATGTGCAAGATGTGTAAGAAAAGTAAAATATACTTTTGGTAAAAGGATTATAAGGAGGCATAAGAATGTGGATTTTTACCTACATTAAAAGGTTAAAAAATGTGTTTTAAAGGTTTAAGCAAGTTTTGAAATGTTAATTGTAAAGGAAATTCTGTGTGTAAACATACTGGCAAAAGTTAAAGGGGTAATATCCAGTTTTTCTGTGAACTGGATATTAAAATAAAAGCACAACTGGTTTTTCTTAAAGCACTAACATGCTCTTTAACAAAAATTATAAAAGGTTAGAAAGAGTCTATAAAAATCTTACGGTCAGACATTAACATTGGATAAATATGTCTAGAAGGTTTTATTAAAATTAAGTTTAACATTAATAAAACACTAATATAAAGGTGAAATTTAGCTTATCTGGTATAAAAATCATACATGAAGTGTTGTTAAATATAAAATGGTATTTGGATTTCTTTGGTCTAAAAACTAATAAAAATAGGTGCTAAAGAAAATTTATCAGCAAGAAGGCACCAAGGATTATAAAGTCCACTACTGATGTCCCCACATTTAAAACAAATGATCAATTTCTTAGAAATTATATACTTGGTTTATCCTCCACCTTCTCTTCCTTTAAAACAAGAGGTCTTTTAGCACAGGTGCCACCTCCGGAGTTTCCAGTACATCAGTATCGGCCTGGGGATGACGTTCTCATCAAAGGGTGGAAAGAATGGAAACTCGAGCCAGCCGAGGAAGGACCCTATCTTGTGCTGCTAACCACTGAGACTGCTGTTTGCACAGCAGAAAGGGAGGCACACATCACACCCGAGTCAAGCAAGTGCCCATTATCATCAGAATCATGGGCCATTGTTCCTGGATCAAGCCCTACCAAATTAAAGCTAAGGAAAGCTTAGTCTATCTATCTTTTCCTTTCCTTTCCTTTCCTTTCCCAGTGCTTATATCCATTACTATTCCTACCACTAGCAACTCTAACCCAACTTTAGAGCATTTCTATGGTTTAGGAGCAGAAGTCACTGGAAAGGATCCTATAGGCTTCTTTAAGGTGTGCTTTTTTCTCCTTCTCTCTTCCTCCTACAGCTGCCCCTTTTCCAAATCTATGAAATCAAACTATGACATGCCTCATGCCAAATGACAAAAGCAAGTTCTCAGTAGTAGAAATAGGAGACCTAAGGCAAACCATAGCCATTGAAACAGGGTATAAATATGTAAATGCCTGGCTAAAATGGATTAAATATTCCCTCAGCATGTTAAACATAGTCAATTGTTATGCTTGTGCGCATGGCAGGCCAGAGGCCCAGATTGTCCCCTTTCTACGAGGGCTGTCCTCCAGTAGACCAGGTGTGGGCTGGGTGCTAGCTCTTTTCCAGGATTCTACAGCCTGGGGTAACAAGTTATGCCAAGCTCTCTCTGTCTGCTATATTCCAAAGTTTGACATCCTGTGGGTCAGCCCTCCAGGGCCACCCAGCTTCCGACTCCCAACACTAAGTTCACTTCATGTCCCTCATGACAGGGAGGAAACTTAACGTTCCTTGGGGACCTGAAGGGATGCAGAGAGCTTAAAAATTTTCAAAAGCTTCCCAATCAGTCACCCCTTATTCATCCCTGAGTAGATGCATAGTGGTGTTAAGGTGGACCTTTACTGGACACTCTGCCGAGTAACTGAAGTGGCACTTATGCTTTAGTCCAGTTGGCTATCCCTTTCACCGTGGCATTTTATCAACCAGAGAAAGGAAAAATAAGACACCATGAAGCAAAAGAAGTCCCTTATGGGTCTTTTGACTCTCACATCTATTTAGACACAATTAGAGTCCCATGGGGAATACCAGATCAATTTAAAGCCCAAAATCAAATAGCTGCAGGATTTGAGTCAATGTTTTGGTGGGTGACAATAAAATGTAAATTGGATAAACTAATCTATTACAACCAACAGCAATCTATTAACTACACTAGAGATGCTGTTAAAGGAATAGCTGAGCAATTAGGGGTTACCAGCCAGATGTCTTGGGAAAATGGGATAGCCTTAGACATGATATTAGCATAAAAAGGAAGAGTTTGCATCATAATTAAAACTCAGTGTTGTACCTTCATCCCAAACAACACTGCCCCCATTGATAGTAAAACAAAGACATTGCAAGGTCTGACTGCTCTGTCCAATAAGTTAGCAAACAACTCGGGGTAAACGACCCCTTTTTAGGATGGCTAGAAAAGTGGTTCGGTAAATGGAAAAGAATAGTAGCCTCAATTCTTACTTCCCTCACAGATGCAATGGGTGTACTTATTCTTGTTGGGTGCTGTGTCACACCATGCATCCGTGGATTGGTGCAGAGGTTCATAAAAATAGCACTTAACTAAAATCTCCCTTAACTATCCTCCACCTTATCCAAAGAAGTTTATTCTTATTTTGGAAAATCAAACAGAACAACTAAGCCAAGACATGTTAAAGAAGTTTGAAGAGAAAGAGCTTAAGTAAAATGCAAGAGAAGGGAATGTTAGATATGAGTTCTAAATTTCTTTTAAAAGAATCAATAAGTCAGTATGTTCAATTCTTTGCCTTCTACTTTTAAACTTAACTTCCTCATAAAGCAACCTTTTTCGATCACCTGCTCCACCCTGACTCATTCCAATCACCTGCTCTGCCTTGACTCATTCTGATCACCTGCCCCACCCTGACTCACTCCAATTACCTGCTCCCCACTGACTCATTCTCCACCCTCATTCCATAACATTTTTCCTACCAAACCACTCACCTTGTCACTCTCTTTAAATTAGCCAATCAGAATTAGATTAGCCTGTGTGGTCTAGCCCTAGCCAATAGGGGAATGACACAGCAGCAAGGGCCATGTGCATCAGAAATAACCCCTTCCCCTCCCTTGTCCAGGTATGTGCTCACCATTGCTCCCTCTGTAAAGGCACACCCTTCTATAGAAGTAAATTGCCTTTCTGAGAAGAAAAAAAGAAAATTTTATATTCGAGAGCTATTTCTTTTGCAGCACCAAAACTTTATGTATAACACACTTAAAATGAGTTTTATTTGTCGTGGAAAAGAGTCAAACTCTGTAAAATATTTTAAAATATTTATTCTGCACTAAATATGAATAATCATGGCCCGTGACACAACTCTCAGGAGGTCCTGAGAACATGTATCCAAGGTGATGGGGAACAGCTTCTTATTAGACATTTTAGGGAGGCATTAGACATCAATCAAATACATTTAAAAGATGCATTAATTTTGTTCAGAAAGGTGGGACAACTCAAAGTGGGGGCTTCCAGGCTATAAGTAAATTTAAACATTTTCTGATTGAGAATTGATTGAGTTTGTCTAAATACCTGGGATCAACAGAGAGGAAATGTTCAGGTTAAGTTAAAAGATGGTGGAGACCAAGGTTCTTTTGGAGTCTTCTGTTGGCTGCCTTCAGAGATAATAGATGATAAATGTTTTTTATTCAGACCTTCCAAAGGTGTTAGATTTTTACTTAATCTCTTCAGGATTGGGAGGACCTAGAAGAAAAAGTTCTCGCTATGTTAACAGAGATTCTTTGTAGATGCACATGAACCCCTCACAAAGGACAGCTTTGAAGGACCATTTCAAAATATGGCACAGAAACATGTTTTGAGATCAAATATTTTGACTTTCTTCTTTATCACGTTTTGTCACAGTCAGACTAGGAAGTAAGACAGGAATATATGGGACTAAATAAAACCCATCTAATGAGTATTTATGGTTTGTAAGACATCACTCCCCAGACTCTACATAGGAATTTGGACAAGATAAAAAAAATCAGAGCTTACTCCTCATTCTCAAAAACATTTTTTTTTACAGTTCTTCCCTGCAATATAAATACTTTTATGATAAATGTTGTTGACAACATAATATGCTAACATCAATAATTTCTAAATGTATTGGAATATTAAATTTACTTGCCTTCTAAAAAAATTAGAAAATGTACATTTTATCTTCAAATTGTAATTTTTTTTCCTTCAGACAGGACCTAGTTCTGTCACCCAGGCTGGAATGCAGTGGCAGGAACACTGCTCATTGCACCCTTAACCTCTGGGGCTCAAGCAATCCTCCTACCACACCTCCCAACTAGCTGGAGCCGCAGGCGCTCACCACCAAGCCCGGCTAATTTTTTAGTACTTTGTAGAGGGGTGGTCCCACTATGATGCTCAGGCTGGCCTTCAACTCCTAGACTCAAGCAATCACCCCAACTTTGCTTCCCAAAGTGTTGGGATTACAGGTGAGTCACCATACCCATCCAATTGTAATCTATTTTAGGTGTTTTCTTTGTTATTCTCTCCTGAGTGTTCTATCAGGTGTGAATAAAAAAGGCTATAAAATATGCAATCTTTAAATGTTAGGATTTATTTTCATATAGAGAAAGATGATGAAATATTACTAAGAATACATTGCAGTCAAGTTATTCTGTTTTACTTGGGCCCTGAAAAAAATAAAACTAAATTATAAAATTGGCTGGGCACATTGACTCACACCTGTAATCCCAGCACATTGGGAGGTCGAGGCAGGTGGATGACCCTGAGGTCAGGAGTTTGAGACTAGCCTGATAACATGGTGAAACCCCATCTGTACTAAAAATACAACAATTAGCCGGGCACGGTGGCACAAAACTGTAATCTCAGCTACTCAGGAGATTGAGGCAGGAGAATCTCTTGAATCCAGGAGGCAGAGGTTGCAGTGAGCCAAGATCTCGCCACAGCTCTCCAGCCTGAGCAAAAGAGTGAGATTCTGTCTCAAAAAAAATAAAAATAAAAATAAAAATAAAAATGTAAATCACCTCATTTCTGCATGTAACAATTTTATGACAATATCTGTAACTTAATATGTACTATGAACTATGTTTTTCTCCCACATCCCTAGTTATGGAAGAATTCATCTATCAAACACTAGTAATTAGCTAAAATATGATTACATTTAGAAGGGAAATTAGCATATCTAGAATATTAGCAAGTTATAAAAGCATAATGTGGTCAGGCATGGTGGCTCGTGCCTGTAATCCGAGCATGATGGGAGGCAGAGGCAGGAGGATGGCTAGTGCCCAAGAGTTGGAGACCTGCCTAGGCAACATAGCAATACCTCATCTTTATGTTTTAAAAATTAATTAAGTTACTTATTTATTTCTGAGATTGAGTTTGGTTCTTGTTGCCCAGGCTAGGGTACAATGGCATGGTCTTGGCTCACTGCAACATCTGCCTCCTGGGTTCAAATGATTCTCCTGCCTCAGCCTCCCAAGTAGCTGGGATTATTGGTGCTCACCACCATGCTGGGTTAATTTTTGTATTTTTAGTAGAGACAGGTTTCACCGTGTTGGCCAGGCTGGTCTCCAACTCCTGACATAAGGTGATGCACCCACCTTGGCCTCCCAAAGTGCTGGGATTACAGACATGAGCCACCGTGCCTGGCAAAAAAAGTTTATTTTAATTAGAAATAATTAATAAATGGAACATGATAATGGGTACAAAAAATAGAATAAGACCTATTATTTCATAACACAACAGAATGACTGTAGTCAATGATTAAATTGTACATATAAAAATGGGGATGGCCAGGTGTGGTGGCTCAAACCTATAAGCCCCATCTCTACCAAAAATCCAAAAAAACTGGGTGTGAGCCTGTAATCCCAGCTACTCGGAAGACTGAGGCATGAGAATCACTTAAACCCAGGGAGCAGAGATTGCAGTGAGTGGAGATTGCACCACTGCATTCCAGCCTCCGCGAAAGAGCTGGACTCCATCTCAAAAAACTAAACAAATGGCTGGGCATGGTGGCTCATGCCTGTAATCCCAGCACTTTGGGAGCCAAGGCGGGTGGATCACCTGAGGTCAAGAGTTCAAGACCAGCCTGACCAACATGGTATAAACCTGTCTCTAAAAAAATACAAAATTAGCCAAGGGTGATGGTGCTTGCCTGTAATCTCGGATACTCGGGAGGCTGTGGCAGAAGAATCACTTAAACCAAGAAGGCAGAGGTTGCAGTGAGCTGAGATCACACCACTATACTCCAGGATAAGCAACAAGAGTGCAACTCCATCGCAAAAAAAAAAAAAAAAATGCTATAAACAGAACATCAGAAAAAAATATAGAAAGTTAGGTGTATTTAAAAACCTTAAGCTTTTGAAAGCTGTTTTCCCAAGTAATCAAAAACGAGCCAATAACAATGCAAATATTATCTTTTTGTTTTTTGTTTTTTCTGGAGACAGAGATCACACAACTGCACTCCAGCCTGGGTGACAGAGTGAGACTCCGACTCAAAAAAAAAAAAAAAATTACCAATGTTAACTGAACTTGGAAAGCACCACACATTTGCACACTCACACAGACACAACCCTCTGATATGGCTCGAGACCAAATCCACAGGTTAAAAAGCCCTCAGAATGAACTCTTGGGCCTTAAGCCTTTCAAAAGATCACCTGTTTCCTGTGAGGTAGGGGCTGTGGCCCTGATGTGCAAAGACTTAGGAACATCCAGTCATCATAGAAATCCTAAACAAAATAGATAGAGAAGGAAATTTACCTCAACAATATGAAAGACCATCCATGAAATGACTACAGCTGAAATAACCAATCAGGGAAAATGGAATGCTTTTCCTGTAGGATCTCACATGATGCTAGAATGCTCTCACCCTTTCTATTCAATCAATACTGGCTGTCCTAGCCAGAGCAATGAAATAGCAAAAGAAATCAAACTCATCCAAATCAGAAAGAAATAAATAAAATTTTATTTGTTTGTAGATGACATGATCCTCTGTGTAGAAAGTCACAAAGACTCAACCAAAATACAAGTGGAACTAATAAACATTCAGTGGATTTGCAGAATACAATATTACACCAAAATTAGTTGAAGTTCCATGCATTAACAATAAAAAATTTTAAAAGGAAATTAAGAAAACACTTCCATTTTCTAGAGAATTTAAACTAAGATATACTTAGGAATAAATGTAAAAATGTGAGAAGTTTCTACCTTGAAATCTAAAAACATTGATCAAAATGATTAAAAACATAGAGATACAACCAATATTGATAGATTGGAAAACTTAATATCGTTAAATGCTTATATAACCCAACATGATTTAGATTTAACACAATACCCACACGAATCCCTATCAATTTTTGTTAAAGAAACAAAAACAGGCTGGGAAAAGTGGCTAACCTCTGTTGGCCAGGCTGGTTTAAAACTTCTGACATCAAGTGATCTACCCACCTTGGGCTTCCAAAGTGCTGGGATTACAGGCATGAGCCACCATGGCCAGCTACTCTAAGCTATTTCTGACAGGACAGTGAAATGAGTGACACAGGAAAAGGGGCATCTAATCACCAACATCACCAAAGGCTGACAAATCTTATTAAACAAAAGAAGTTCAGAATCTGTACTATAAAGCTTGCATTACTTGAAGCCATCTAATAGCATTAACTTGTTTTAAAAACCTGGAGGCAAATTAACATTACTTCTCAAATAAGGACACCAGGCCCACAGTGTTTATGTACTTCACCCCAATTTGCATGTACGGTAAGTGAGGGACAAGACTTGATCCTAGGCCTGAAGGATCCCATGACATGTTCTTAAGCACAATAGTCTGCCCAGGCAGTACAGGAAATGGCCAGTCACAGAAAATACAAGAACAGTAACAAATATATCAAAGGTGACACAAGGGCTGAGCTGTGCTGCTGACAGTGGTGCTAAAGCCATCCCTCATGGATCATGAGCTAAGTCATCATGCCCTGCACATGTTGATTTAGGCAGCCTCCTATAATTTTGTCCAGTGGATGAATAAGGTCTTCACTTACTCAGGGAGAGTAGTGTTGGAGAGGAGGGGCTCACGGGGAAAATGGGGTGTTCACTATTACAAATCAATAGGCTGGAAAGCAACAGTATTTGCATCCAGATAAATGTACCCTGTGAGGCAAGGTCGGGAAAGGAGGGCAAGGGTGGAGGCAGGAAGTAATGGGCATGTGGGAGGGATCTTTGTGCATGCACATCTGTGGGAATATAATTCCACTAGGATAGACCAAATCTTGAGCTTGGATGAAAGTGGAACTAATTGAGCAAATGGTAAAATATTGACCCATGGTTAACTCTGCAAACTACAATATGGGCAAGGGAAAAGAATGAATGAGATTCAGGCCAGTTGCAGTGGCTCACGCTTGTAATCCCACCACTTTGGGAGGCTGATGCAGGCAGATCATGAGGTCAGGAGTTCAGGACCAGCCTGACCAACATGGTGAAACCCTGTCTCTACTAACAATACAAAAATTAGCCAGGCGTGGTGGTGCATGCCTGTAATCCCAGCTACTCAAGAGGCTAAGGCAGGAGAATTGCATGAACCCTGGAGGTGGAGGTTGCAGTGAGCTGAGATGTGGCCACTTCACTCCAGCATGGGTGACAGAGTGAGACTCTGTCTCAAAAAACAAAACAAAACAAAAAGAAAAGAAAACAGACCCAGACAGAGATTGTTGCCTATGTATGTGATTGGTCAAATTAGTGAAGAAAACAATAATGCGCTAACTAAAATTTTTGCATATGAAAATTAGAGGGTAAGGCCAGGCTCAATGGCTCATGCCTGTTATCCCAGCACTTCGGGAGGCTGAGGCAGGTAGATCACAAGATCAAGAGTTCAAGACCAGACTGGTCAAAATGGTGAAACCCCATCTTACTAAAAATACAAAAATTAGCCAGTCATGATGGCAGATGCCTATAATCCCAGGTACTTGGGAGGCTGAGGCAGGAGAATCGCTTGAACCCAGGGGACAGAGGTTGCAGCAAGCTGAGATTGTGCCATTGTACTCCAGCCTGGGCAACAGAGCGAGACTTCATCTCAAAAAAAAAAAGAAAAAAGAAGAAAAAAACTTGAGGGTAAATCTTGTTTCTTATGTAAAAACAAGGGTGTCTCTTTTCCTGGTTCCTATATTATCTGATGTCATATCCCTGGACTTTTAAACACAGTCTCTGGAATAAATGAGACATGAAAAGTGAAGGTGACAGACTAGCAAATGCCAGGCCCTCATATCCTCATGGAGACACCAACTCAACAAAAATGTTTCATCAAAAATATCTTTGTAGACCGGGCATGGCTCAGGCCTGTAATCCCAGTACTTTGGGAGACCAAGGTGGGTGGATCACCTAAGGTCAAGAGTTCGAGACCAGCCTGGCCAACATAATGAAACCCTGTCTCTACTAAAAATACAAAAATTAAGCCAGGTGTGGTGGTACATGCCTGTAATTCCAGCTACTCAGGAGGCTGAGGCAGGAGAATCACTTGAACCCAGGAGGCAGAGGTTGCAGTGAGCTGAGATCACACAACTGCCTCCACCCTGGGTGACAGAGCAAGACTCCATCTCAAAAAAAAAAAAAAGAAATGAACACTAAAATATGGGGATTTCATTCAACCTCACAAGCTCCCTTAATAAGATTGATGAAAACCATATCTGTTACAGGGTTGATTCTACAACAAATTGAAAAAATGTTTTCTTGTTAAAAATGAACAGTGACACATATCGGTATGAAAAATGTGTAATGAACAACAGTTCAGTCAAGAGCCTCATATAAGACCATGAGCCCAAATGATATCCTCAGTAGGAGGAATTTTAACACCACTGACTGCTGCTTAGAGAAGATGATCATTAGTTTATGGGATGAACATTGCCACAGTGCCAGTGAGAGAAACTTCTATGATGCTCCTCAAAAACCAGAATGGCTGAGGCATGGTGGCTCATGCCTGTAATCCCAGCACTCTGGGAAGCCAAGGTGGGTGGATCACCTGAGGTCAGGAGTTCAAGACCAGCTTGGGCACCAAGGTGAAACTCCGATTCTACTAAAAATACAAAAACTGGCCAGGTGTGGTGGAGCATGCTTATAATCCCTGTTACAAGGGAGGCTGAGGCAGGAGAATTGCTTGAACCCAGAAGGTGGAGGTTGCAATGAGCACAGATTGCACCACTGCACTCCAGCATGGGTGACAGAGGGAGACTCTATCTCAAAAAAAAAAAAAGAAAGCATGACAGCTGGAAACACTTGTCAGTCAGTGTGATGCTTTCTATCTCACATCCTGGTCCACGGTGACAATTCTGCTCAGGGTTTCCAGGGCGTCTCTGCCTAGAGCAGGATGATGTTCAATCATAATAGTCAAAGTGTTCTTCATAAATTTTCTATTTTTATGCAAACTCACTCCATAGGGGAGTGCCTAACAAGATATTCATGACTGACAGGAGGGTCATCACTGCAGAAAACAATGACATGTACGTCAAAAGCATGTATGGGGGCTGGGTGCATTGGCTCACACCTGTAAGCCCAGCACTTTGAGAGGCTGAGGCGGGTGGATCACCTGAGGTTGGGAGTTTGAGACGAGACTGACCAACATGGAGAAGTCCTGTCACTGCTAAAAATACAAAATTAGCCAGACGTGGTGGCACATGCTGGTAATCCCAGCTACTTGGGAGGCTGAGGCAGGAGAATTGCTTGAACCTTGGAGACAGAGGTTGTGGTAAGAAGAGATCACACCACTGCACTCCACCCTGGACAACAAGAGGGAAACTGTCTCAAAAACAAATAAACAAGAAAGCAGGCATGGGGCAAAATCACAAAAGAGAATACATAACCAGGAAGAGCCAAGATAGACAAGAGCAGATTTCTCATGTCTGCAGGGACATTTTCATCACCCACAGACTCTAGGTACCTGTAGTTCTCCCACATCACTTCCCTGTATAAAGCCCTGTGCGCAGGGTTCAGGCATTTCCACTCCTCCAAAGAGAATTCTATATTGACATCCCTGAAAGTAAAATGTCCGTAAAATGAAACACACATTTCCACAAAACATTATGGAGGAGTCAGTTATCACCTTCACACAAAATGAGAAAAGAGAAAATAAGTACTAATTTGATCAAAGACTGTGTTCTGACAAACCCACATTAAGGTATTTTTGAATATTTTTTCTCCACAGTGGTGTTTTATTGTACTTTTCCATGAAATATTTTAAGATCCCTTAAGTCACTGTGGAAGTCTCAGTTTTATGGACAATGTAAAAAATATACAAATAAAAAGGAAACACAGGGCCTAGCGTGGTGGCTCATGCCTGAAATCCCAACACTTTGAGAAGCCAAGCCGGGCAGATAATTTGAGGTCAAGAGTTGGAAACCAGCCTGGCCAACATGGTAAAACCCCTTCTCTACTAAAAATATAAAAAGTAGCCAGGCATGGTGGCAGGCACCTGTAATCCCAGCTACACAGGAAGCTGAGGTAGGAGAATCACAAGCCCAGGAGATGGAGGCTGCAGTGAGTTGAGATCACACCACTGCACTCCAGCCTGGGTGACAGAGTGAGACTGTCTCAAAAAAAAAAAAAAAAAAGCAAACAAACACAGAATTTTCTCTACAGATAGTATGTTCAACATAACAGGTGATATTCATTACCTACATGAGCTGAAATACAAGTGGTGTCTAAGAGAGGACAAAGTCCAATAGATTTGATAGAAAAGAGAGTAAAGTCCAAAACTAAAAACTGTTATGATCACAGCAATAGCCATGACTAACATTTTTGAATGCTTCCCATGTGCCATACACTGTTCTAAGTGCTTCCCATGTCTTAAGCCATAAAATAACATACTATCCCATGAAGAAATGTCCATACTTGGAGACAACTGCATCACACACACTCTAGGAAACTTGCCACAAATCAAATATCTAAAAATGTCAACACAAGCACCTGAATCCAGATGTCTGGGATTCAGATTTGAATCTAACCACCTATGTAACAGATACTGCTTCAAAACTAAACTGACACAGGTTTATCTAGTGGAGAGAACATGAAATAGGTTCAAGGGTAAGAACATGGAGCATCCTACAAGGTCATTGAATGGACACACACAGGCATGAATATAATACTGTACAATCCTTCTTACTATTTTTCCTTTTAAGACAGAGTCTCACTCTGTCAACCAGGCTGAAGTGCAGTGGCACAATCTCAGCTCACTGCAACCTCGTTTGCCCAGGTCTAAGCAATTCTCCTGCCTCAGCCTCCCAAGTAGCTGGGATTACAGGCACCTGCCACCACACCCAGCTAATTTTTGTAGAGACGAGGTTTCACCATCTTGGCTAGGCTGGTCTTGAATTCCCAACCTCGTGATTCACCCTCTTCAGCCTCCCAAAGTGCTGGGATTACAGGCATGAGCCACCGTGCCTGGCCTGTTTTACTATTAACCCATTATTGTGATAGTTGACAACAATGAAAAATACTTAAAATTATTACAATTATTATAAAAAATAAAAGTTATTACAAATGATGTGTTTTCTATGTAACCATGGACTTATCCATCCATGTATTCTCCCAAGATGGGAGGATCCCTTGAGGCCAGGAGATCCAGGCTATAGTGAGCTATGATTGCCCCACTGCACTTCACCCTGGACAGAATAAAAATACAATATAAAAAATAATTCCGGAAGTGGTGACTCATGCCTGTAATCCCAACAGTTTGGGAGGCTGAGGTGGGCAGATCACAAGGTCAGGAGTTCGAGACCAGCCTGGCCAACATGGTGAAACCCCATCTTTGCTAAAAACACAAAAATTACCCAGGCATGGTGGTGCATGCTTGTAGTCCCAGCTACTCAGGAGGCTGAGGCAGAATTGCTTGAACCCGGGAGTCAGAGACTGCACTGAGCTGAGATTGCACCACTGCTCTCCAGCCTAGGCAACAAAGCAAGACTCCATCTCAAAAAACAAGAAAAAGAAAAAGAAAAGACTTAGCTATGTGTGGTGACACATGCGTATCCTTCTAGCTCTTTGGGAGGCTAAAGTGGGGATCACTTGAGCCCAGGAGTTCAAGGCCGCTGTAAACTAGAATTGTGCCATTGTACTCCAGACCTGGGCCACAGAGTGACACCTTCTCTCTCTCTCTCCATCTCTCTTTTCTAGATGGAGTCTCACTCTGTTGCCTAGGCTGGAGTGCAGTGGCACCACCTCAGATTACTGCAACCTCCACCTTCCAGGTTCAAGTGATTCTCCTGCCTCAGCCTTTTGAGTAGCTGAGATTATAGGCATGTGCCACCACACCCAGCTAATTTTTGTATTTTTAGTAGAGATGAGGTTTCACCATGTTGGCCAGGCTGCTCTCAAACTCCCGACTTCAAGTGATCCACCAGCCTTGGCCTCCCAAAGTGCTGGGATTACAGGGGTGAGCCACCACACCCAGCCCCACATTTACATTATGGCATCTTGACTTGACCCTTGGCTCCTCAGCTGCCCTGTGACTGTGTGTGTGTGTGAGTGTGTGTGTGTGTCTGTGTGTATGGGTGTGTGTGCACATGCTCATATGTTGTGACAGGCAAGGAAAAGCCAGTACAGAGTCATCACCACTGGCCTGGCAGGAGGAGGTGGCCCTTGGGCTGCAGTTCACTGTGCTGTTTGCACTCTGATCCTTGGAAGAATCTTTCCTGAAGTCATGGAGCCTCTAGCTCCTCTGAACAGAACTAGTTGTGTAGGAGTGTGTCCTTCATGCCCCTCAGGTCCCTGACCTTCTCCCCACCCTGCCTCTAAACACATCACCTGCCAGTGGCAAAGCCCCTGCCCATAATGACCAAACTGGGTCCTGGTGATGTGCAGAGCATGGAAGACCTGGGAGCTGGAGTGAGGCAGTAACACAGATGACAAAAATGGGGATGCCTCAGGACTGGCTGAAGACCCAGGATCTGGTCTGTAGGGCTTTTCTGACCTTAGTGAGGCCTTCTCCTCTTATTTTGACTAAAACAAATTGACACAGGAAGTTTAGATCAATTAGAGTTGAAATTTCCAGAAGAAATGTGGTACCATCCTCACACTTGCCCCAGCCCCTCAGTCTTCCCTGAGGATACCTCAGCATCTAAACTGCAACCCCAGAGTAGGTGCTGCTGTTGTCCTGTGGCCAAGATGGTAATTGTGTATCCTTCAAGTAAGGGAGACACAACACACAAAGTAATCCATGCAGAAGGGTGTTTCTGGGCGGGCACAGTGACTCCCATCTGTAATCCCAGTACACCGGGAGACTAAGGCAGATGGATCACCTGAGGTCATGAGTTTGAGATTAGCCAAACATGGTGAAACCCTGTCTCTACTAAAAATACAAAAAGTGAGCTGGGTGCAGTGGCTCATGCCTGTAATCCTAGCACTCTGGGAGGCCGAGGCTGGTGGATCACTTGAGGTCAAGAGTTTGAGACCAGCCTGGCCAATATCGTAAAACCACATCTCTACTAAAAACATAAAAAGTAGCCTGACTTGGTGGGCATCTGAAATCCCAGCTACTCGGGAGGCTGAGGCAGGAGAATTGCTTGAACTCTGTTGGTGGAGGTTGTAGTGAGTCAAGATCACACCACTACACTCCAGCCTGGGTGACAGAGTGAGACTCAAAAATAAAATAAAATATAATAAAATAAAAATAAAAATAAAAATACAAAAATTAACCAGGTGTGGTGGCACACACCTGTAATCCCAGCTACTTGGGAGGCTGAGGCACAAGAATTGCTTGAAGCTAGGAGACAGACTGCAGTGAGCCAAGATCACGAGAGTGCACTCATAGTTGGGACAATAGAGTGAGACTCTGTCTTAAAAAAAAAAAAAAGAAAGAAAAAGCGCTTCTGATATGATTGATGCAGAGATAATAAAACCTGAGTAACGTGATAGAGACTGATGGGCAGAGGGAACTTCAGATGGGGGTGGGAGGGCATGGGAGACAGCTCTGAGCCTAGAACTGAAGGAGAAGAAAGGGACAATGCAGTGATCATTTAGGGACATAGGGTAAGAGCAGGGACAATGACCAGAGACAGAAAAGGTTTTGGTATTTGGGAAAAAAAAAATGTGACTGGGGCAGAGGGATTCATGAGATGAGGGCAAGCTCCCAGGAGGAGGCTGGACACAGGGCTGTGGAGCCACAGTGAGGAGTGGGGCTTTTGTCCTGGGGAACACGGGAAGCTGGTAGAGGGTTCCCTGCCAGGGATTGACATGACCTGCTTTAGATTTTGCTGTGATATCCTCATACAGAGAAAGGCCCCGAAGTTGGTCTCTGTGTCTGAGTCTACAACTCTGTTTCTTACATTCTTATGTTTTTCTTCATTTTTGGGGTACTGCATCCCATTTAAAATTCTAGTTACAACTGTACACTCCCCTGTCCCAGAAGAAAAGCCACACCCAGACACACACTCTATTTTGCCAATCATTTCAGGGGCCAGGGTCACTCAGGTTGAGCTTTTCTGGTCTAGCCCCTCATCTCCAAGTTGCAGGGAGGCTCACTGGGCTCAGAGCAGGGACATTTTCACCAAGGTACCCTGAGAAGATCTGAGATGAGTGAGAAGGTGTGTCTGAATTCTTACATGGGGGCCTGGAAGGGCTAATGGGAAGGGTTGTTCTATATCACCCCTATCCTTGAAAATTACAGAAGCATCTTTCATATACCTGGGCTAAAGAAACTTCCTTTACAAGGTTCTGATGTCACTGATTCCTGACAGTTAATTCTTCCTTAAAAAAAAATCACAGTAACATTCATAAAATGCAGAAGTGTGAACACACAGTTATTGACCTTGAAAACAGGGAAAGAAGGTCAGCTGTAGAACTAAGACATAAGTGAATTGTTTCAATCAAGAATATATGGGTGGTCAGGCATGGTGGCTCACGCCTGTAATCCCAGCACATTGGGAGGTTGAGGTGGGTGGATCACCTGAGGTCAGGAGCTCGAAACCAGCCTGGCAAACATGGTGAAACCTCGTCTCTACTAAAAATACAAAAAATGAGCCAGGCATGGTGGCAGGCAACTGTAATCCCAGCTACTCAGGAGGCTGAAGCAGGAGAATCGCTTGAACCCCAGAGGCAAATGTTTCTGCAAGCTGAGATGGTACCATTGCACTTCCAGCCTGGGGAACAAGAGTGTAACTGTCAAAAAAAAAAAAAAATACAGGAGTGCTTCTGGAACAGCATTCCATGCCAATCCAACCCATCTTTCAACATTTATCCAAATGCATCAGAGGGCCTTGAGGGAAACATGCACTTAATAGCTCTCAGCTCAAGATTTTAACAAATGATATAAGGAAAGAAAACTGAAAAATAGACTAACTGGTTAAACTACATTTTGATGTTAAGGTAAAAGGTCATTGACATCTTTACCAGGTACACACTGAAACAATCAAACTTCTGTATGAGGTAACAAAGGTTTCCAATAAATAATAAAACTAGAAAGCATGCAGACTTCGATCTGAACTGGATGCAACTAATTTCAAACCAAAACTATTTTTAAATTGTTTTAAAAAAAAATCTAACAAACTCTGAGGTCAACGGGAACATAACTGGAACATATACATGTACAGAAAGGAATGATGTGAGCTGGTTATAGGATGCCACAAAGGCATCTTTCAGAAGTGATTATGTATTTAAAAAGATACTCTTAAAACTAAGATTTTTCTCAAACTCCAACTGCAAAAAAATTACATATATATAATGAATAAATGAGAAACCAGAAAGAAAAAAAAAAAAGAAATCTATTACACAACAAGAACAAAAGCACTTTTGATATCCCTTTTATTTATTTTTTTGTTTGTTTGTTTTTCTGAGATGGAGACTCGCTCTGCCACCCAGGCTGCAGTGCAGCAACATGATTTCAGCTCACTGCAACCTCTACCTCCCAGGTTCAAGTGATTCTGTACCTCATCCTCCTGGGCAGCTGGAACTATAGGTTCACGCCACCATGCCTGGCTAAGTTTTGTATTTTTCATAGAGACGGCGTTTCACCATGTTGGCCAGGCTGCTCTTGAACTCCTGACCTTAGGTGATTCTCTCACCTCGGTCTCCCAAAGTGCTGGGATTACAGGCATGAGATACCACACCTGGCTTTCATGTCCATTTTAGAAAGTACTATGGGCTGGGTGCAATCCCAGCACTTTGGGAGGCCAAGGTGAGCAGATCACCTGAGGTCAGGAGTTTGAGACCAGCCTCTCTAACATGGAGAAACCCTGTTTCTACCAAAAATACAAAATTGGCCCAGAGTGGTGGTGCAAGCCTGTAATCCCAGCTACTCAGGAGGCAAAGGCAGGAGAATTGCTTGAACCCGGGAAGCAGAGGTTTCAGTAAGCTGAGATTGCAACATTGCCCTCCAGCCTGAGCAAAAAGAGTAAAACTCCATCTCAAAAAAAAAAAAAAGTACTATGTAGGCCAGGTGCAGTGCCTCAACTCTGTAATCCCAGTACTTTGGGAGGTCAAAGCAGGAGGATCCTTTGAGCCCAGGATTTTGAGACCAGCCTGGGAATTTAAAACCCCATTTTTAAATTATATATATATATATATATATATAAAACTAGCCGGGTTTGGTGGCTCATGCCTGAGGTCCCAACTACTCAGGAGGCTGAGGTAGGGGGATCGCTTGACCCCAGGAAGCCAAGGCTGCAGTTAGAGATCACGCCACTGCACTCCAGCCTGAGTGATAGAGCCAGACCCTGTCTCAAAATATTAATTAATTAAATTAAAAGTATTGTGTAATAACAGACAGTGATTTTTGTCACACTTCACTGCCCCACGTCCTACCCCACCCTGGGAAAAGGGAAGAGAGTAACTTACAACTCAATAAGTCGCTGCCCTCTGGCTGAATAGGGATTCCAAGTGGAAGCTAACCTCTGATGCCAAGATTTACAGAATGTACATGTCTCATAGACAGGAATTTTAAAATTCTCAATCTCATCTTTATAATTTAATCGTTTTAAGTTATTAGATTATATACACAGAAGTCAACATGTCACAACTAATCATATCCAATAAACTCACCTACTCATCTGATCCCAAAGTCACCCCACCCCTTCTTTTCTTTGGAAACAGGGTCTCACTCTGTTGACCAGGCTGCAGTGCAGTGGCATGATCTTAGCTCACTGCAGCCTGGAACTCCCGAGCTCAAGTGATCCTCCTCCCTCAGCCTCCAGAGTAGCTGGGATTACAGGTGCATACCATCATACCCGATTAATTTTTTTTTTTTTTTTTGGCAGAGATAAGGGTCTCACTATGTTATGCAGGCTGGTCTAGAACCCCTGGACTCAAGCAATCCCCCTGCCTCAGTCTTCTAAAGTTCTGGGATTACAGGCATGAACCACTGCACCCAGCATCTCTTTCTTCATTACTTTGCTTCCTTCCCTGATTCTGTACATATCTCTCATTCTCCCCTTCTCTCTCTAGCTCTTGTTTTATTTTCCCCCGGGGTTCTGCTCCTCATTTTGTACCTCTCTCCTCTCCTGCTGTTTATCCCCTTCTTCCCTCTATTCCTTCTCTTCCACCTCTTCTGCTCCATCCTCACAACTTATTAACGTCTTGCTGCTCTTCTCCCCAATCTTTTGATCATCCTCTATCTCTATATGAGACAGAAATTTAAAAATAATAAGTACTGCATTTATTCACTCCAAGAAAAGTAAAAGCTAAGGCCCATAATGTGGCAAGGCAAGGGTTAAAAATAAAAAGAAAAGAACAAATTTTCCTCTGCCTATCAAGCTCACATCAAGGACGGTTACAGGATAACGTCCGAATAGCCAAGTCTAAATGAATGGGCTCCAGACACCCCCACCTTCCAGAGCAAGGTTGAAGGAAAAAAAAAAAAAGAGAGAGAGAAAGATTATTTTACTGTTACTCTTTTTCCAGGCTTCTGAAGCATTATTATGTTTTACAAATGTCTGTATTTATTCAGGTCTTGTTTTTCCTTTGATGCAGCTATAAGGCCACTGGCTATGCAAGGTCACAAGATATGTTATGCTATAGATTACACGACCTGTCACTGTATAATTAACTGCTTTTGTTTTGCTTTCGTAAGGCCACTTATAAAAACCCCGCTCTGTCTTTGTTCAATGCTCAGCTTTTTGGATATGAATCCACTGAGCCAGTGCGTACCTAAAATAAACAATTCTGTTTCTCTCATATTGGTCTCTCCATTCTTCAGTTTACCCGAACACAAATATTTCCACCTCTTCTCACATCTCAGTGCCTCCTCTGCTCTCCCTGTTACATTCTCTCTTCCCTATTATACCTTTATCGCCACTCTCTAGCACTCTAGATCCCCAGGTGTCCTCCCTGCTGTGGTTCTCCCTCTGTTCTCCTTGCCACCAGCATCACTCTGCTCTGTCTGCCCTGGCTCCAAATCCCTCCTCCTCTCCCTCACTCTGATGAGCCTCCCTCTTTGCTGCCCCTCTCCCTACCTTGCTGTCCTTCATCTCTCTGTACATCTAGCTTTTCTCTACATTTTCCCAGTTGCTTTTCTCCTCCTGCTTTCTTATCGTTTTGTTTTCACTTTTGCTGTCTCTTGGCAAATCTGTCACCCATCGTCTACTTTGCCATCTGTTATGGGCCTTTCTCATTCTTCTTTTCTCTGTCTCAGGTTTTCTACTGCTGTCCGTCTCCTGATCCCTTTGGCCCATACAATCACAGGAGGGTTTGAAGTAAGACACCTGCATCCTGGAGGAACGCATTTTCCAGGGGCTGGAACTGGGCAGGCAAGAACACCCCGTGTCACAGGACAGGCCCTGGGCACCTCCCCAACGCAGCCTCAGGAGAAGCGGTGACTGCGGAGGAGAGACCTGGGGAGCAGCAGGGCCTGGCACGAAGAGGGAGGTCGGGGGCGACGGCGCCTGAGGACAAGGGTGGGGTCTGCAGGATCCCAGGACAAGGCAGAGGGCACGGCCTCCCCGGGACAGGGCCCGCGGCGCTGCACTTCAGGGGCCGACAAAGGCAAGGCTGGGAGGTGCCCAGGGCGGGAATCCACTTTGCGGGTGAGGACGTTAAAAACCGCGGGGCGGGGGGAGTCTGAAAATGATTTTGAGAAAAGAAAAAAACAAAAAACTACGCGATAGGAAGTGTATACATTGCCCTATAACAGAAAGATTGGGGATGGGACCAACCTCAGGGAGACTTTAGACCCAAAAGGAAGCGACTTCCGGACTCTCACAGGGATGTCTCTATTTGCTCTGGGTGAAGATGGGAGAGAATTTCCAGATCTGTGGGGACCCTAGGTCCCAGGGACAGAAACGCTGAGGACCTGGGAAGTGCAGACTTAATATAAAACAGCGAAACTCACCGCCGCGGTGTGACCGTCACTCCACGCGATCCGCTTCCAGATTTGCGAGAATCTGCGCGCGCAGGACTGAAGCCAGGCCTCGGCGGGCCCCGCGAAGTGGTGGGCGGGGCCTGGGCTGGGTAGCGGCCGGGTGCGAAGCAGAGAGACTTTGCCGTTTAGAACCGGCAGAGGGCGGGGCCGTGTCGGGACATGTGTGTCTCACATCCTGGCTCCCAGCACCTCTGTTTTTCGGGTTTGGGAGGCGAGAGTGGCCAGGAAGTATGAGGCATGATTCAAAAGCCCTGGAATTTTCTGGAACGGGGATGCAAACTAGAATGTGAAATGCAAAGCCCTGCCTGGGCGAAACATACAATTTCATGCTGACGGCCCACAGAACAGAATAGAAATCCTCTCCCTTTCTAGTCTCCATTCACACTCACACGGGAGGGAGGGTCCTCCCTGTGCTCAGCTTCAGAGACTTCCCTAAAGCCACTGCCTGGGGTGCGGGACAGAGTGCTCAGGCCTGGGAGGAGTGAGGTCACCACCTGCTGCTTAAACACAGTAGGGGTGCAGGCGCGAAGGCAGGAGCCTGAGGTCCCAGCTACTCAGGAAGTAGGGGCAGGAAGATCGCTGAGCCCTGGGGTCCAGGCCAGCCTGGGCAACAAAATAACACTCCCTCCCTCAAGGCCACCTTCCCTGTCTACCTCTTTCTCCATCTCTCTCTCTTGCTTTTTAAACTTTTTTAAATAAAATTTTTGATGGTGTGACATAGGGATCCAACATTATTCTATTCCTTGTGGATATCCAGTTAGTTGTCCCAGCACATTTGTGGAAGAAATCTATTACTTTTTTTTCACGTTTTTCTTTGAGAGGGAGTCTCCCTCTGTTGCCCAGGCTGGCGTGAAGGGGCCTGATCTCTGCTCACTGCAACCTCCGCCTCCCAGAATGAAGTGATTCTCCTGCCTCAGCCTCTGGAGTATTACAGTATTACTGGTATTAGAGGCACGCGGGACCGTGCCCGGCTAATTTTTGTATTTTTGATAGAGACAGGCTTTCGCCATGTTGGCCAGGCTGGTCTCAAACTCCGAACTTCAAGTAATCTACCTGCCTCGGCCTCCCAAAGTGCTGGGATTACGGGCGTGGGCTACCTTGCATGGCCTAAGGAATACTCTTTACTATTTAAACGTTGAGAAAATATAATTGAAAACAAAAAAAAAATCTTCCCCCAAATGGGTAATTATCTCCACGACAACAGAGAAATAAATAAAAACCATTTTATTAATAAAGAACCTTAGACTCAAATGTGATAGGAAATAGAGGCAAACAGCTATGAGGCTGAAAGAGAGAAAGAAATGTCGCTGTTCTATACAACCCATTAAGTACACGTTTTCAAGATAAACACTAATCAGTCCTCAGGGAAGAGGATTTGACAACCCCTTGGGTCACACGTACTTCATCCTGGCTTTACTTGGTAATGGAGGTGACCATCTGTGTCAGCTAATTAGCTTCATCCCGAGGGAGGGGGAAAAACCCTAACCCATGTCTTTTTGACAAGTGTGAGTTTTACAACATGGCGACAGGTGCCCTCTCCGGTGAGGCTCCTACAATACGACAGACACTGATGTCAGAGGTAAATAATAAAATTTAGAATATATGATTAAGTGCAGAGTTTGTTTGAACACAAAGCTTGGAAATAGCCACCTGGAAACATCAACTTCAAATGAATGGGATCAGTGTTCTCAGGTGGAGACGTTAAGGTTTCACACACATAGGAAAAGACAGAGAAGCTTTAGCAGAATCACTACATTTTCCATTCAAGACCAGTGCATAGAGTGCAGCAACTTGACTGGTGATGGATTGATACACTTCAAGGAAGGTTACTTTATCACACCATAAGAAGGGACAATGATGCTGAAAGGTCTTAACTCTGGGGTTGCTTAGTCTTCCTAATTATTTACAGAATAACCTTTTTCTTTTTTAGTTGTTTGTTTGTTGTTGCTGTTGTTTTTTTCAGACAGCGTCTAGCTCTGTCACCCAGGCTGGAGTGTACTGGCACTATCTCGGCTCACTGCAACCTCCACCTCCTGGGTTCAAGCAGTTCTCCTGCCCCAGTCAGCTAGGTAGCTGTGACTACAGGCCAGTGCGACCACACCTGGCTAATTGTTTTCTATTTTTAGTAGAGACTGGGTTTCACCATGTTGAGCTTCTCTATTAATCTCTCCTGCACACTTCAGATCACATCCACACACACTTAAATTAACTTCAATTCAGAGATTATAAGCAAAAACCTAGAGAGGACACATCCACAGTTACTCACCAGGCTAAGGTGGGAGGATCGCTTGACCCTGGAGAGCAGAGGTTGAAGTGACCCAAGATCACACCACTGCCCTCCAGCCTGGGGGACACAGTGAGACCCCATTACCTGCATCCACCAAAAAGTTGGAAATGCATTGAAATAAGAGACAGCTTCAAGAAACTATAAAAGCAACGCAAGAAGAAAATTCAAAGGTCAACCAACATACGGAAATTATGAAGAACTACACAGAAACTCTTGGGCTAAAAATAGAGTAACTAAATGAAAAAACTCAATACATGGGTTCAAAATCAGAATTCATTATGTAAATTAAAAATTAGTGAAGGGGGGATGGGTGAGGTGGCTCACACCAGGACTTTGGGAGGCCAAGGTGGGTGGATCACTTGAGGTCAGGAGTTTGGAGACCAACCTGGCCAATGTGGTGAAACCTTGTCTCTACTAAAAATACAAAGATTAACAGGGTGTGGTGGTGGGCTCCTGTAGTCCCAGCTACTCTAGAGGCTGATACTGGAGAAGCACTTGAACATGGGAGGCAGAGGTTGCAGTGAGCCGAGATCACCCCACTGCCGTCCAGCCTGGGCGACAAAGCAGGACTGTCTCAAAAATAATAATAATAATAATAAAATAGGCCAGGCCTGGTGGATCATGCCTGTAATCCCACTACAAAAAAAAAAAAAAAAAAGACAAAACTGACACATGTGCCCATACAAGTTGTAGCATGGATTCAACCCTGATGCCATGTTCAGAAAGTAGTTCCCAGCACTAGGAGGATTTAAAACTCTTATAATAGGAGTTATAATAGTAATAGAAACCTGCTTACTGCTGCCTTGTTTGCTACCTGTACTTCTTCAAATGATAAAAAGCTTCATCGCTACTTTAGTTAACCAAAATGCTTCAGCACAAGTGTACTATATGAATCACTATCAATCTATTGCACAAAAAGAAATCAGTAGCAAAAATAAGAGTGAGAATTCCCACTAATAAAAAGTGAGAGTCTCAAAGAGGGGAAATGAGGGAAGAGAGAGACCCTCTTATATTGTTTTATACTCAGTACCTGTTTTAAGAAAAAAACAAGGAAGTAAAACCAAAGGCAGGCATCCTGCTGCCAGGCACCAGACCTAAAACCAGACCGGAAACCAGGCCTCAGCCTGCCTGGCCTAAACCTAGTAATTAAAATTCCACTCGTGACCTGGCAACTGATGTTATCTATAGATCCCAGACATTGTATGGAAGGACACTGTGAAACCTCCTGTTCTTTTCTGTTTCACTATGACCACCAGTGCATGCAGCCCCTGTAACATACCCCCTGCTTGCTCAAATCAATCACTACCCTTTCATGTGAAATCTTTACTGTTGTGAGCCCTTAAAAGGGACAGAAATTGTTCACTCAGCGAGCTCGGATTTTAAGACAGTAGCTTGCCAATGCTCCCAGCTGAATAAAGCCCTTCCTTCTACAACTCAGTGTTTGAGAAGTTTTGTCTGTGGCTCATCCTGCTACAACCTGAGGGCAGGAGTTCAAGACCAGCTGGGCCAAAATGGTGAAACCCCATCTCTACTAAAAATACAAAAAAACTATTTGGGGGTGGTGACACTGGACTATAATCCCAACTACTTGGGAGGCTAAAACAGGAGAATTGCCTGGGAGGCAGAGGTTGCAGTGATCAGAGATCAGGACACTGAACTCCAGCCTGGGCAACAGAGACTTTGTCTCAAAAAAAAAAAAAAAAAAAAGGCCAGAAGAGGTGGCTCACACCTGTAATCCCAGCACTTTAAAATGCCGAGGTGGACGGATCACGAGGTTATGAAATCCAGACCATCCTGACTAACAAGGTGAAATTCTGTCTCTACTGAAAATACCAAAAAATTATCCGGGCATGGTGGTACTCGGGTGTAGGTGTAGTCCCACATACTTGGGAGCCTGAGGTAGGAGAATCACTTGAACCCAGGAGGCAGAGTTTGCAGTGAGCCAAGATCACGCCACATTACTCCAGCCTGGCTACAGAGTGACACTCCATCTAAAAAAAAAAAAATTAACTGGCCATGGTGGAACGCACCTGTGGTCCGAGCTACTTGGGACACTGAGGTTGGAGGATGGCTTGAGCCTGAAGGAGGTCACAGTGAGCTAAGATCACACCACTGCGCTCCAGCCTAAGCGACAGAGAGAGACCTTCTCTCAAAATAAAATCAAACATATGAAAACAGAATAACTCAAAGTACGAAAATCCATTTTGTTTATATAGGTCTGCAAAATAATAAAACAGAGACTCACAAGAAACTACATGCTAATTTTAAAAAGTTGTCATTTTCCCCAGATCTTCTTTTCTTTCTTTCTTTTCTATTTTTTTTTTTTTTTTTTTTTAGACAGGGTCTCGTTCTGTTGCCCAGGCTGCAGTGCAGTAATGCAATCTTGGCTCACTGCAACTTCTGCCTCCTGGGTTCAAGCAGTTCTCCTGCCTCAGCCACAGAGTAGCTGGGATTACAGGTGCCCGCCACCATGCCTGGCTAACTTTTGTATTTTTGGTAAAGATGGGGTTTCACCATGTTGGCCAGGCTTGTCTTGAACTCCTGACCTCAGGTGATCCACCCACCTCAGCCTCCCAAAGTGCTAGGATTACAGGCAGGAGTCACCACTCCCAGCAGATTTTCAAAATATATACATATATGTGTGTAAATATGTACGTATATGTATGTGTGTGTGTGTGTATATATATAAAGGTTTTTAAAATATAAAAAGTAGCAAGTTTTGTTTAACTGAAGAGGAATCTCATCTTGCTTGAAAAGGATACTTTGATAGCTGGGGGCAGGGAGGAATCTTGTCAGATCTAAGAAAACAGGAAATGCCCCCTCCTAGAGGAAGCAATCACTCTTTCAACTGCCTGACATGGAGGAATCTTTAGATATCTGTAGGAATGCAGGCATGCTCAGAGGCAGCCAGTATGGCACCCTTTATACAGAGAAAAATTGCAAAGGACCCACATATTGTCATTCAGCCAATTTCCAATGCAGATGTCAAAGAGCAAGCTAGCAATGTTTACTAACATAACAACATGTAAATTTTCACAACTAGCAGGATCAAATATCAAAGTAAAATATTTACTAAAACACAAAGAAGAAAACAATAGACACTGGGGTCTACCTGAGGGTGGAGAGTGGCAGGAAGGAGAGGAGCAGAAAAAATAGCTAATGGGGCTGGGCACAGTGGCTCACACCTGTAATCCCTGCACTTTGCTAGGTCAAGGGGGCTGGATCACCTGAGGTCAGGAGTTCAAGATCAGCCCGGCCAACATGGTGAAACCCTGTCTCTACTAAAAATACAAAAATTAGCCAGGCGTGGTGGCATGTGCTTGTAACCCCAGCTACTCTGGAGACTGAGGCAGGAGAGTTGCTTGAACCTGGGAGGCAGAGGTTGCAGTGAGCTGAGATCATGCCATCATACTCCAGACTCAAAAAACAAGAGCAAAACTCAGTGTCAAAAAAAAGAAAAGAACTACTGGGTACTGGGCTTGATACTGGTGTGATAAAATAATCTGTACAACGATCTCCAATGACATGAGTTTGCCTACGTAAGAAACCATCACATGTAGCCCCAATCCTAAAGTAAAAACATAACTATAAAACATTTTATTTTTTAAATTTACTATGGAATTATTTTTAAAGTCTCATAATGATGCAGAAATACACGCGTATGAGACTTGCTCTGACACTTGGCACAGAACTGACAGTAGCGGCTCCCCAGTGAGTTTGGAAAGAGGGTGGAGGATGTGACAGGGAAAGGAGATGCTTTGTGGCAAAGGGTCTAAGCTGCAGCTTTGCTCGGAGTTTTACTAGAAAACAAATATATCCATCATGTGATGTTTAAATATCAAAATATATATTTAATAAACATTGGTGGAGCTGAGCACGGTGGCTCATGACTGTAATCCCTGCACTCTGGGAGGCTGAGGTGGGTGGATAACCTGAGGTCAGAACTTTGAGGCCACCCTGGCCAACATGGTGAAATGCCATCTCTACTAAAAATACAAAAAAATTAGCCGGGCATGGTGGCACATGCCTATAACCCCAGCTACTCGGGAGGCTGAGGCAGGAGAATCACTTGAACCCAGGAGGCAGAGGTTGCAGTAAACTGAGATCATGTCACTGCACTCCAGCTTGGGTGGCAGAGGCTGACTCCATCTCAAAAAATAAATTGTAACCATTTTTACCGAAAACATCTGTTTCACAAGCCTCTCCACAATAACACCACAGTCTCCATGAGCTTAATGTGCTAAGAATGGTTTAATGAATCTCCTGCTATTATTTAGGTTGATTTGCTATTCTTAAAGTGATGATGGAATAAAACACCTTATGTCATTCATGTCTGTGTATGAACTTTCCATTCTTATTAGTAAGATTTTTGGAGTCAGAAACACAGTAACTCACTCAATTACCTAAAAACATAGTATGAAATCAGGGAGAAAAGATTTTCCCTTATTGGTTTCCTTTTCTAGAATTTACCATGTACTTCGTGCACATTAATACTTGACTTCCATTGGCAGCTGCTCTAATCCTGGTCCACAGGGAGCTGACAGTGCATCCACATGTGGCCCCTGAACAATCCCTGCTGCCCAACAGCACTGACACCACGGGACCCACACCCCATCTCCATCCATGTCTGGGTGTGACCCCTTCCCAGGACCATGCCCAGTGCAGCCTCTTCCCAAGTTCATGTTACTTGGTCACAAGAGATAGAATCTAAGTGAGATGAGAGGGACTGAGGGAAGGCATGGGTGAGTGTGAGTAAACGTGTCAGGCAGGAAGCTTCAGACTCAGAGAAGATTCCCAACTCCAAGGCCCAGCGTTGCTGAAAGGAAGGAGACAGAACAATCCACCAAGAATATCATCTCACCTGAGGAAGAGCCATCCCTGACCCCTTTGCTTTCCTCTTCCTCTTCTGGGTTTCTTCCTCATGTACCAAGAGTGTTTAGAACTCAATCCTGAATGTTAGAAATATGTTGTTTATTGCTCAGAATCAGCACACCCCCTCCCTGGAGCACAACCACACACGTGAAGTATCAAGCACGTCCGTGGGAAGAGGCCACCAAACATACTTTGTGTGAGCAACGGGGCTGTTTATTTCACCTGGGTGCAGCTGGGCTGAGTCTGAAAAGACAGTCAGAAAAGATGGTGGGATTATCATTAGTTCTTATAGGTTTTGGGATAGGCAGTGGAGTTAGGAGCAATGTTTTGTGGGCAGGGGGTGGATCTCACAAAGTCCATTCTCAAGGGTGGGGAGAATTACAAAGAGCCTTCTTAAGGGTGGCAGAGATTGCAAAGCACATTGATCAGTCAGGATAGGGCAGAAACAAATCACGATATTGAAATGTCATCAGTTAAGGATATTTTCACAGTTGCTTCAGGCTATCTGGATGTATACGTGCAGGTCACAGGGGATATGATGGCTTAACTTGGGCTCAGAGGCCTAACTAAAGACCTCAACCTGAGGAAATACGGTCCCCCCTGCTGCTCTCCACACCAGAGACTATAAACTCCTTACAGGAAAACTCCCACTCCCCTTCTGGAGGAGTCCACACATGCTGCAGCAGTGGGGAGCAGGGCTGGAATGAGCTCCCCTTCAGGGCACAGACCCAGCCCTGATGAAATCCCATGCAGAGGCTGGGTTGGGTGGCTCATGCCTGTCATCCCAGCACTCTAGGAGGCTGTGGTGGGTAGATCGCTTGAGCTCAGGAGTTTGAGACCAGCCTGGGCAACATGGTGAAACCCCATCTCTACCAAAAATACAAAAACTTAGCCAGGTATGGTGGTGCAGGTCTGTGTGTCTGTGGTCATAGCTACTTAGGAGGCATAGGTGGGAGGATCACTTGACCTCAGGAGTTTGAGACCAGCCTGGCCAACATGGTGAAACCCTGTATCTACTAAAAATACAAAAATGGGCTGGGCATGGTGGGTCATGCCTGTAATACTAGCACTCTGGAAGGCCGAGGTGTGCTGATTACTTGAGGTCAGGAGATCAAGACCAGCCTGGCCAAGACGGTGAAACACTGTCTCTACTAAATACACAAAAAGTAGCTGGGCTTGGTAAGCATATGTAATCTCTGCTATTCGGGAGACTGAGATAGGAGAATCGCTTGAACCTGGGAGGTGGAGGTTGCAGTGAACCGAGATCGCGCCACTACACTCCAGTCTTGGTGACAGACAGACTCAAAAATAATATAAAATGGAAGTTAAAATACAAAAATTAGCTGGGTGTGGTGGCAGACACCTGTAATCTCAGCTACTTGGGAGGCCAAGGCACAAGAATTGCTTGAACCCAGCAGACAGAGGTTGCAGTGAGCCAAGATCAAGAGGCTGCACTCATAGGTTGAACAACAGAGTGACTCTGTCTCAAAAAAAAAAAAAAGTGCATTTCTGATGTGATTGATGCAGAGACAATGAACCCTGAGTAACGTGATACAGACTGATGGACAAGGGAACTACAGATGGGGGTGGGAGGGCATGGCCGACAGCTCTGAACCTAGACCTGAAGGAGGAGAAAGGGACAGGGTACAGAGGGTAAAACCAGGGACGACCACCTGAGACAGGAAGGGTTTTGATTTTTGGGGAAAGAAAAGAGCAAATGTGACTGGGGCGGAGAGAGTCATGAGATGAGGGCAAGCTCCCAGGAAGAGGCTGGACACTGGCAGGGGCCCTGGACACACGGCTGTGGAACCACAGTGAGGAGTGGGGCTTTTGTCCTGGGGAACACGGGAAGCTGGTGGAGGGTTCCCTGCCAGGGACTGACATGACCTGCTTTAGATTTCACTGTGGTATCCTCATACAAAGAAAGGCCCTGAAGATGGTCTCTGAGTCTACACCTCTGTTTCTTCCATTCTTCTGCTTTTGTTTTTCATTTTTAGGGCACTGCATCCCATTGAAAATTCTAATTGCAACTGGGTACTACTCTTCTCAAAAAAAAAACAAAACAAAAAAACCACACCGAGAAATTCACTCCATTTTGCCAATCATTTCAGGGGTCAAAGTCACTCAGGTTGAGCTTTTCTGGTGTAGCCCCTCATCGCCAAGTTGCAAGGAGGCTCACTGGGGCTCAGATTGGAAGAAATTTTCACCGAGTTGCCCTGAGAAGGTCTGAGATGAGTGAGGTTTGCCTGAATTATTACATGGGGGCCTGGAAGGGCTAATGGGAAGGGTTGATCTTATCACCCCCATCCTGGAAAATTAGAGAAGGCTCTTTCACAAACCTGAGCTAAAGAAACTTCTTTTGCCGGGCACGGTGGCTCAAGCCTGTAATCCCAGCACTTTGGGAGGCCGAGGCGGGTGATCACCTGAGGTCAGGAGTTTGAGGCCAGCCTGACCAACATGGAGAAACCCCATTTCTACTAAAAATACAAAATTAGCTGGACATGGTAGTGCATGCCTGTAATCCCAGGTACTTGGGAGGCTGAGGCAGGAGAATCACTTGAACCCAGGAGACAGAGGTTGCAGTGAGCCAAGATCATGCCACTGCACTCGAGCCTGGGGGACAAGAGCGAAACTCCGTCTCAAAAAAAAAAAAAGAAAAAGAAAAAAAGAAACTTCTTTTGCAAGGTTCTGAGGCCATTCATTCCTGACAGTTTATTTTTCCTTACGAGAAAATCACAGTAACATTTATAAAATGCCGAATTGTGAACACACAGCTATTGACCTTGGAAACAGTGAAAGAAGGTCAGGTGCAGAACTAAGACATAAGCAAATTGTTTCAATCAAGAATACATGAATGGTCAGGCACGGTGGCTCACACCTGTAATCCTAGAACTATGGGAGGTCGAGGTGGGCCGATCACCTGAAGTCAGGGGTTCAAGACCAGCCTGGTCAACATGGTGAAACCCTGTCTCCACTGACAATGCAAAAACTTAGCCAGGAGTGGTGGAGGGCACCTGTAATCCCAACTACTCGGTAGGTTGAGGCAGGAGAATCACTTGAACCCGGGAGGCAGACATTGTAGTGACACAAGATCACAGTATTGCAGTTCAACCTGAGCAACAAGAGTGAAACTCCATCTCAAAAAAAAAACACCAAAAACAAAAAAATAAAAATACCGAGGCTGGGAGCGGTGGCTCACACCTGTAATCTCATTACATTGGGAGGCCAATTCAGGTGGATCACGAGGTCAGGATTTGAGACCAGCCTGACAAACGTGGTGAAACCCCGTCTCTACTAAAAATACAAAAATTAGCCAGGCATGCTGGTGGGTGCCTGTAGTTCCAGCTACTCAGGAGACTGAGGCAGGAGAATCACTTGATCCAGGGAGGCAGAGGTTGCAGTGAGCTGAGATCGCACCACTGCACTCCATCCAAGGCAACAGAGCAAGACTCCCATTTGAAAAAAAAGAAAAGAAAAGAATACATGGGTGCTTTTGGAGGAGCGTTCTATGCCAATCCAGTCCATGTTTCAACATTTTTCCAGAATGAACCAGAGGGCCTTGAAGGAAACATGCAATAAACAGCTCCCAGCTCAAGATTTTAACAAATGACATAAGGAAAGAAAACTGAAAGAATAACTGCTTAAAGTACATTTTGATGTTTAATTAAAAGGCCACTGACATCTTTACCAAGTACACACTGAAACAATCAAACTTAAGTTTAGGTACCAAAGGTTTTCAATAAATAACAAAGACTAGAAAGCATGTAGACCTTGATATGAACTGGATGCAACCAATTTAAAACAGCAACTATTTTGAAATTGTTTTTAAAAAAAATCTAATGAATTCTGGGGTAAACAGGAAAATAACTGGAAAATATACAAGTACAGAAATGAATGATGTGAGCTGATTATAGGATGCTGTAAAGGCATCTTTCAGAAGTCACTATGTATTAAGAAATAAAAATTTTATAACTAAGATTTATCTCAAGATTTTTGAGTTGAGATAAGATTTATCTCAAACTCAAACTGCAAAAAATAAATAAATAAATAAATAAAAATAAAGAGAGAAATGAAGAGGAACCAGAAAGAAAGAAAAGGAAGTCTATTATACTAGAAGAAAATCATTTTTGGTGTCTTTTTTTGTTATTTTTTGTTTGTTTGAGATGGAGACTCACTCTGCCACCCAGGCTGCAGTAGAGTGGCACAATTTTGGTTCACTGCAACCTCTACCTGCCAGGTTTAAGCAATTCTCATGCCTCAGCCTCCCAAGTAGCTGGAACTAAAGGTGCACACAAACACCCCCAGCTAATTTTTGTATTTTTAGTAGAGACGGGGTTTCACCATGTTGGTCAGAGTGCTTTTGAAGTTGTGACCTGAGGTGACCAGTTCACATAGGTCTACCAAGGTACTCTGATTGCAGGGATGAGCCACAACGTACGGTGGCTTTGATATCTTTTTTTTTTTTTTGAGACAGATCCTCACTCTGTCTCCCAGGCTGGAGTGCAGTGGTGCGATCTTGACTCTCTGCAAGCTCCACCTCCCAGGTTCATGCCATTCTCCTGCCTCAGCATCTGGAGTAGCTGGGACTACAGGCGCCCACCACCACGCCTAGCTAATTTTTTATATTTTTAGTAGAGACGGGGATTCACCGTGTTAGCCAGGAGAGTCTCGATCTTCTGACCCCTTGATCTGCCTGCCTCGGCCTCCCAAAGTGCTGGGATTACAGGCATGAGCCCCCGTGCCTGGCCTCATATCCCTTTTAAAAATTACTACGATTTATCCCTTTTAAAAAGTACTAACTCAAAAAAGTACTATCTCTTTAAAAAGTACTGGCTCAAAAAAATAATAACAGAAAATAAGAAACAAAAAACAGGCTGAGAAAAGTGGTTCATATCTGTTGGCCATGGTGGTTTCAAACTCCTGACCTCAAGTGACCTATGTGCCTTGGCCTCCCAACGTGCTGGGATTGCAGGCATGAGCCACCACACCTGGCCCAATCCTCTTAACATAAACACTTGAATGTCAATTAAGGCTTGAACTCAACGTTAAGTCAACACACACTCAAGTCAATGCTGAATTGACTCTAATGTCAATTAATGCTTGATGGTTTGCCATACTCATTGCATTGGGAACAGTTATCTCAAAAATGAATTTTCCAGTGTTCTGCATGGAGTGATTTTGGACTGAAGACCTTGCCACACTGATGACATTTGTAAGATTTCTGTCCAGTAGGGATTCTCTGATGTCTAATGAGGTGTGAATGTGAAGCAAAGGCTTTGCCAGAGTCATCAAACTTGTGAGGTTTCTCTCCTGTATGAATTCTCCTATGTTTTGCATAGGATGAAGCTTGACTGAAGACCTTGCCACAGTCATGACATTTGTAAGATTTCTCTCCAGTATGAGTTCACCGATGACCTTGCAATGTGTAAATGATGTCTCAAAAATTTGCCACATTTATTACACTTGTAAGATCTCTCTTCATTATGGATTCTCCAATGATTTGTAATCGTTGTAGCATTACTGAAGACTTTGTGACAATCATTACATTAGTCAAGTTTCCCTACACCATGAACTGCCTGATGGTGAATAAGTGTTGACTGCTCACTAAAGGCTTTGCCACACTCATTACACTTGTAAGGTTTCTCTCCAGTGTGAATTCCAGTATGTTGTTCCAGGTGTGAATCACTCCCAAGTCTTGTCAGAAACCTTACATTTGTATGCTTTCTCTCCAGTATAAATTCTCCTATGTCTTTAAGGTGTGATTTCCAACTGGAAACTTTGTCACATGCTTTACATTTCTAAGGTTTCTCTCCAGTATGAATTCTATGATGACGTGACAGGTGTGATTGTTGATTAAAAGCCTTCCCACATTCATTACACTTGTAAGGTTTCTCTGCAGTGTGAATTCTGGTATGTCTTGACAGGAGTGAATTACGCACGAAAGCCTTGTCACAAACCGTACATTTGTAAGATTTCTCTCCAGTATGAAGTCTACGATGGTATATAAGGGATGGCCAGTGACGGAAGGTATTGCCACACTCATTACACTTGTAAGGTTTCTCACCACTATGAAGTCTACGATGACAGTGAAGGGATGACCTGCGACTGAAGGTCTTGCTGCACTCAT
The DNA here is from genome assembly GCF_028885625.2 of Pongo pygmaeus. Lineage (NCBI taxonomy): Eukaryota > Metazoa > Chordata > Mammalia > Primates > Hominidae > Pongo > Pongo pygmaeus. Next base: position 58,872,404 of record NC_072393.2, read on the forward strand.
TACACTTGTAAGGTTTCTCACCACTATGAATTCTACGATGGCATACAAGGTATGACCTGTGGCTGAAGGTCTTGCTGCACTCATTACACTTGTAAGGTTTCTCTCCACTATGAATTCTAGTATGTTTTGCCAGATACGAATGACAAGCAAAAGCCTTGTCACAAACCTTACATTTGTATGGTTTCTCTCCAGTATGACTTATCTTATGTGTCTCAAGGGTTGATTTACGACTGAAAACCTTTTCACATTCATCACATTTGTAAGGTTGCTCCCCAGTATGAACTGACTTATGAATTAAAAGATCTGAATTTTGACCAAAGGTCTTCCCACATTCATTACACTTGTAAGGTTTTTCTCCACAGTGAATTCTAGTATGTTTTGCCAGTTGTGAACTCCGCACAAAAGCCTTGTCACAAACCTTACATTTGTACGATTTCTCTCCACCATGAAGTCTATGATGGCATACAAGGGATGACTTGTGACTGAAAGTCTTGCCACACTCATTACACTTGTAAGTTTTCTCTCCAGTGTGAATTCTCCTATGTCGAGCCAGCTGTGAATACCACATGAAAGCTATGTCACAAACCTGACATTTGTATGGTTTCTCTCCAGTATGAATTCTCTTATGTGTCTCAAGGGTTGATTTCCGACTAAAAACTTTGTCACATTCTTCACATTTGTAAGGTTTCTCTCCAGTATGAATTCTATGATGTGAAATTTGTGATTGTCGATTAAAAGCCTTGTTACATTCATTACACTTGTAAGGTATCTCTCCAGTATGAATTGCCTTATTAATTAGAAGGGCTGAATTTTGACCAAAGATCTTGCCACACTCATTACAATTGTAAGGTTTTACTCCAGTATGAAGTCTATGATGGCATGTGAGGGATGACTCCTGACTGAAGGTCTTGCCACACTCATTACACTTGTAAGGTTTCTCTCCAGTGTGACATCTACGATGGCATGCAAGGTATTGCTTGTAATTAAAGAGCTTACCACATACATCACATTTATATTGCTTGTCTCCTAAATGGATTATCTGGTGTTTCCTTAAGAGTGAGCTACAATTAATGGCTTTGCCACTCTCATCACATGGGAAAGATTTTTCTCTCATGTGTACTTCTTCTTTTTGTGTAAGTAATGAAGAATTCAGGAAATTATTCCCATAGTTATTAGAAATCTGGGTTTGGGGCCTACAAGAAATTCTTTGGGACATTGAAACTGAGGGAGCATCATTGGTAGACTCAAGTTGATTACCAATTTCACCTTTGATCTGAAATATGTGCAGTTCAGGTAGATGTGAATAAAAGCTTGATCCAAGCTTATCTTTAATAGGTTTGTTTCCAGCATGTCTCTGATCATCTCGGTCTGTACTACCAGTCAACATTTTTATTTTTGTCATGAATGCTTCAAGGCCATTTCTTTCATCTTCTTGACACTGAAACTCAATGTCATGAATTTCTTTCTCAATTTCCTGGAAGCAAAAATCTCCAACGTGATGACTTTCATGTCTTTGCAATGTCCCTGTGTGGAATACTTCTGTATTGCCTTGCCCTGTTGACAAGACCTCCTTCTTCATGCATTTGGAAGAGATATCTACAAAACATAAACACCAATAGATTTCCAATTAAGTACAGATGGTAAATCCTACTGAAGTGCATAAATATAACACAAAAAACAATACTTATTTTGAACTTCCCAAACATCATCTTCGAAGTTTAGGGAAATGAAAGGAGTAAGATTCTTTAATAAATAAAGGGCAATTACATGTCCTTCAAATCAATTCTATGAAAGCCTATTTCCTATGTCATGACAAAACACTGACAGGGCACAAACATGTGTAAGCCTAAGGTAAGGAGTGTTTTTCCACTTGTGACCCTGAACTGTATCACAATTTGCAAAAAGCATATCACTGTCACATCAGTGAAGAGAAAAATATATACTCTTCATATTTAAGGCATATTTACTCTATACAAATAAATGCTAAAAAAAAAAAACCGCACACAACATACTATATTGGTAAATAATCCACAACAAGCTCATGTAAGGATAACCAAAAGCAATGGAAATTGTGTATTGTGAAACAATTATAGCACTGAGAAGATAAGAAAGGATTACAAAAATTAGCCAAGTGTGGTGGCCCATGCCTGTAGTCACAGCTATTCAGGAGGCTGAAGCACAAGAATCACTTAAACTTGGGAGGTAGAGGTTGCAGTGAGCCAAGATCACACCACTGCACTCCAGCCTGGGTGACAAAGTGAGACTCTACCTAAAAAAAAAAAAAGTTAATAGAATATTTTTCTGAATAAATGTCATAAAATTACCTATAAGAACAGGCACTTTGTGACTTTTCAAAAATTTTTTGTATTTTTATTTTTTTGAGATGGAGTCTTGCACTCCAGCTTGGAGTGCCATGGTGCCATCTCAGCTCACTGCAGCCTCTGCCTCCTGGGTTGAAGTGATTCTCCTGCCTCAGCCTCCTGAGTACCTGGGATTACAGACATGTGCCACTACGCCTGGCTAATTTTTGTGTTTTTAGTAAAGATGGGGTTTCACCATGTTGGCCAGGCTGGTCTCAAACTCCTGACCTCAAGTAATCCACCCACCTCAGCCTCCCAAAGTTCTGGGATTACAGGTGTGAGCCACTGCACCTGGTAGCACTTTGTGACATTAACGAGTAGAGTGTGTCAGTTATATTGCATACCACATACCAAAAAGCCATATGCAAAATTATAAAAATTAATAAATAAAATATTGTAACCCAAGATAAAACCAGCAAGCAAATAAGTACATTTATACAGCCTGCAGAATTCTAAACAACTCCCTCTTAAGAAAAAAGCCACAACTTCTACTTAACCACCAGCACACAATATAAGAACTGAAATACATGTTAAGATCACTACCTTCTGATGTATGAGTCAAGAAAATACACAGCATTAGGCCAGGCACGGCGGCTCAAGCCTGTAATCTCACCACTTTGGGAGGCTGAGTCAGATGGATCACGAGGTCAGGAGATTGAGACCATCCTGGCTAACACGGTGAAACCCTGTTTCTACTAAAAAAATACAAAAACATTAGATGGGCATGATGGTGGGCACCTGTAGTCCAAGCTACTCTGGAGGCTGAGGCAGGAGAATGGCATGAACCTGGAAGATGGAGCTTGCAGTGAGCCCAGATCGTGCCACTGCACTCCAGCCTGGGTGACAGAGTGAGACTCTGTCTCAAAAATAAAATAAAATAAAGAAAATACACAGCATTTTAAGAAATAAGAATTGGCTAATGGCTGGGCACAGTGCCTCACACCTGTAATCCCAGTACTTTGGGAGGCCAAGGCATGTGGATCATGAGGTCAGGACTTCAAGAACAGCCTGGCCAACATGAGGAAACCCCATCCTACGAAGAATACAAAAAAATCAGCTGGGCCTGGTGGAGGGCACCTATAATCTCAGCTACTTTGGAGGCTGAGGCAAAAGAATCATTTGAACTCAGGAGTTGGAGGTTGCAGTGAGCTAAGATCGCACCATTGCACTCCAGCCTGTGTGACAGGGCAAGACTCCGTCTCAAAAAAAAATAAACAAAGGAAGAAAGAATTGACTAATAGTGTAGAAAAGTGTAATTATGATGTCACAACTACACTTATGTAACAGCCAGGCAATACAGCAATTTTATATACATGCATTCCCCATAGTTATCTAGTTCACTATGCATAAAATTTAAAATATAGAATGTGTACTGGGAAAATTTATTAACTGAGATCAGAGAAAACATTGTATAAAACAAATTGCACAATGAGAACAAAAAATATGATGCACGCTCCCTGGCCTGAATGTTCATATTGGCTAAAAGCCACTAGCAGATTTCTTACTCTCCAATAGGATGTTCTTGCAGATGGGGTCTTTTAGAGAGTTTGGTCATGGATGTTGACTAATTATGAATAGGACTAGGGCTTTCAATTGTATTTTTTCTTTCTTTCTTTACATTTTATTTTTATTTTTTATTTTTTGAGAGGGAGTCTCACTGTGTCACCCAGGCTGGAGTGCAGTGGCGCAATTGTGGCTCAGTGCAACCTTTGCGTCCCGGATTCAAGTGATTCTCCTGCCTCAGCCTTCAGAGTAGCTAGGACTACAGGTGTGCACCACTATGCCCAGATAATTTTTATATTTTTAGTAGAGAAGGGGTTTCACCATGTTGGCCAGGATGGTCTGAATCTTTTGACCTCGTGATCCACCCTCCTTGGCCTCCCAAAGTGCTGGGATTACAAGTGTAAACCACCATGCCTGGCCTCTTTATTTATTTTTGAGATGGAATTTTGCTCTTCTTGCCCAGGCTAGAGTGCAATAGTGTGATCTAGGATCACCACAACCACTATCTCCCAGGTTCAAGTGATTCTCCTGTCTCAGCCACCCAAGTAGCTGAGATTACTGGCATGTGCCACCAACTCCCGGCTAATTTTGTAGTTTTAATAGAGACGTGGTTTCTCCATGTTGGTCAGGCTGGTCTCAAACTCCCAGCCTCATGTGATTTGGCCATCTTAGCCTCCCAAAGTGCTGGGATTGCAGGCATGAGCCACCACACCCGGCAAAGACTAGTGCTTTTATAAAAAGAGACAGTAAAGAGCTGATTGCCTGCTCCTCTTTACACCACTTGAGGACACGGCAGGAAGGTGGCTGGGCTAACCCATGAAGAAGGCTCTCACCAGGATCCAATCTAGCTGACATCTTGTTCTTGGATTTCCCACTTTCCAGATTCATGAGAAATAAATTTCTGCATCTTAAGCTTTCCAGTTTCAGCTATTTCTTTTTTTGTCTGTTTTTGAGACCGAGTCATGCTTCATCACCCAGGGTGGAGAGTAGTAGCACGATTCTCCTACCTAAAGAGATTCTCATGCCTCAGCCTCTTGAGTAGCAGGGACTACAGACACATGCCACCATGCCTGGCTAATTTTTTTTTTTTTTTTTGGGAAACAGAATCTAACTCTGTCACCCAGGCTGGAGTAAGTGGTGCAATCATGGCTCACTGCAACATCCACCTCCAAGGTTCAAGTGATTCTCGTGTCTCAGCCTCACAAGAAGCTGGGATTACAGGTTCATACCAACACACCCAGCTAACTTTTGTATTTTTACTAGAGATGGGGTTTCACCATGTTGGCCAGGCTGGTCTCGAACTTCTGACCTCAAGTGATCCACCCGTCTCGGCCTCCCAAAACATTGGGATTATAGGCATGAGCCATCACACCCGTCCAATTTTTTTTAATTTAGTAGGTTCAAGTTTTCATTATGTTTGCCCGACTGGTCTCAAACTCCTGACCTCAAGCCATCTACCCACCTCAGCTTTTCAAAGTGCTGGAATGAGAGGTGAAAGCCACTGCGGCTGGCCAGTCTAAGCTATTTCTGACACAACAGTGAGATGAGTGAGACAGGAAAAGGGGCATCTCATCATCAACATTACTGAGGGCTGACAAATCTTATTAAACAAAGGAAGTTTAGAGTCTGTACAATGAAACTTATAATATATGAAGCCATCTAATAGTATTCACTTGTTTTAAAAAGCAGGTGGTCAAATCACTAGTAGAAACTCTGTCTCTACTAAAAATACAGAAATTAGCCAGGCTTGCGCCAGGCATAATCCCAGCTACTTGGGACCCTGAGGCAGGGCAATCACTTGAACCCAAGAAGTGGAGGTTGCGGTGAACCGAGACTGCACCACTGCACTCCAGCCTGGGCAACAAGAGGCAAACTCCATTTAAAAAAAAAAAAAGGCCGGGCACAGTGGCTCATGCCTGTAATCCCAGCAGTTTCAGAGGCTGAGGCAGGTAGATCACTTGAGGTCAGGGGTTCGAGACCAGCCTGGCCAACATGGTGAAACCCCATCTGTACTAAAAATACAAAATTAGCCAGGTGTGGTGGCACATGCCTGTAATCCCAGCTTCTCGGGAGGTGGAGGCAGGAGAATCATTTGAATCCGGGAGGTGGAGGTTGTGGTGAACTGAGATTATGCCATTGCACTTCAGCCTGGGAAACAGAGCAAAACTCTTTCTAAAAAAAAAAAAAAAAAACCAACCCTGGAGGCAAATTAACATTATTTCTCAAATAATGACAGCAGGCCCACAGTGTTCATGGACATGACCCCAGTGTGCATGTACGGTAAGTGAGGGACAAGACTTGATCCTGGACATGAAGGATCCCACGACATGTTCTTAGGCACAATAGTCTGCCCAGGCAGTACAGGAAATGACCAGTCACAGAAAATACAAGGAGAACAGAAAGAAGTACATCAAGGGGGATACAAGGACTGAGCTGGGACACAAGGGCTGACCTGCGCTGCTGACAGTGGTGCTAAAGCCATCCCTCATGGATCATGAGCTGAGTCATCGTGCCCTGCACATGTTGATTTAGGCAGCCTCCTATAATTTTGTCCAGTGGATGAATAAGGTCTTGCCTTACTCAGGGAGAGTGGTGTTGGAGGGGAGGGGCTCACAGGGAAATTGGGGTGTTCACTATTACAAATCAATAGGCTGGAAAGCAACAGTATTTGCATCCAGATCAATGTACCATGTGAGGCAAGGCCGGGAAAGGAGGGCAAGGGTGGAGGCAGGAAGTAATGGGCATGTGGAGGGAACTTTGTGCATGCACGTCTGTGGGAATATAATTCCACTAGGATACACCAAATCTTGAGCTTGGACGAAAGTGGAACTAATTTAGCAAATGGTAAAATATTGACCCAAGCTTAAATATGCATATTACAATATGGGCAAGCGACAAGAATGAAAGAGATCCAAAAAAGCAGCAGTATGGTGGCCTGAGGTGAAAGCAGTTTTACATCCTTAAATTAAATGCCTCTGACTTCTAGTTTCAAGCATGTACTCAACAAAATCCCCTGTGTAGATTCCAGAAATGCATACAAACACACACACACACAAACAACTAAACTCTATGAAGAGTACAGTAGAGTAATGTAGGAGACCATGGGGGTGAACAAGGATCCCCTGGCTGAGTAGGTAGAGATGTGTTTGTGAAAACACAGCCAGGCTGAGTGCAGTGGCTCATGTCTGTAATCCCAGCTCATTAGGAGGACGGATGGGTGGATCATGTTGTCAGGAGTTCAACACCAGCCTGGCCAGCATGCATGGTGAAACACTGTCTCTACTAAAAAAAACCCAAAACATTGGCAGGGCATGGTGGTGCGTGTCTATAATCCTAGCTACTCAGGAGGTTGAGGTAGGAGATTGCTTGAACCCAGGAGGCAGAGGTTGCAGTGAGCTGAGATTGCACCACTGCACTCCAGCCTGGGTGAGAGAGAAATACTCCATCTTAAAAAAAAAAAAAAAAAAGGAAAGAAACTGTACCTTTAATAGACATATGGTTTTGCCATGTTGTCTAGGCTGGTCTTGAACTCCTGACATCAGGTGATTCACCCACCCACTTCCAAAGTGCTGGGATTACTGGCATGTGTGATTTCACCCAGCTGACATTATTTATAATAGTAAAGAGAAGAAACCAACCCAGATGTCCATCGACAGATAAATATATGAACAAAATGTGGTACACACATACAGTGGAATATTATTCAGCCTTAAAAACAAACTTGGATGGGCCAGGGGTGGTGGCTCATGCCTGTAATCCCAGCACTTTGGGAATCCAAGGCAACTGAATCACATCAGGCCAGGCTATCAAAACCAGCCTGACCAACATGGCAAAACCGCCATCTGTAATAGAACTACCAAAAATTAGTCTGGTGTGGTGACACATTGCCTGTAATCCCAGCCACTCAAGAGGCTGAGGCAGGAGAGTCACTTGAACCCAAAAGGTGGAGGTTGCAAGTGAGCCAAGATCATGCCACTGCACTCAAGCCTGGGCAACAGAGTGAGACTCTGACTCAAAACAAACAAACAAACAAAAAAACAACAACATAGAAATGAACAAGTTGAAAGCCACTGTGTCTTAAGGAAATGACAGTAGAACTAAACTACGGAAACCTCATTTAACCTCAAAAATTCCTCAATAAGATTGAAGAAAACCATATCTGTTACAGGGTTGATCCCACAACAAACTGAACATAGGTTCTCTTGTTAAAAATGAACAATGACACATTGATGTGAAAAATCTGAAATGAATGAGAGTTCAGTCAAGAGCCTCATACATATGAGGCTGTTAGCCTGAATGACATCCTCACTAGGAGGAATTTCAACACCACTGACTGCTGCTTAGAGAAGATGATCATTAGCTTATGGGATGAACATTGTCACAGTGCCAGTGAGAGAGGCTTCTGTGATGCTCCTCAAAAACCAGAATGAGCTGGGCATGGTGGCTCATGCCTGTAATCCCAGCACTCTGGGAGGCCAAGGTGGGTGGATCACCTGAGGTTGGGAGTTAGAGATGAGCCTGATCAACATGGAGAAAACTCATCTCTACAAAAAATACAAAATTAGCTGGACGTGGTCCCACATGCCCATAATGCCTATAATAACAGCTACTCAGGAGCCTGAGGCAGGAGAATTGCTTGATCCTGAGGGGTGGAGGTTATGGTGAGCCAAGATCGTACCATTGCTCTCCAGCCTGTGCAATAGGAGCGAAACTCCATCTCAAAAACAAAAAAAACAAAAAAAGAAAAAACAAAACCCATGTATGGGGCAAAATCACAAAAGAGAATACAAAGCCAGGACGAGCCAAGATAGACAAGAGCAGACTCCTCATGTCTGCAGGGACATTTTCCTCACCCACAGCCTCCAGGTTCCTGTAGTTCTCCAACATCACTTCCCTATATAAAGCCCTCTGCGCAGGGTTCAGGAATTTCCACTCTGCCAATGAGAATTCTATAGCCACATCCCTGAAAGTCAAGCGTCCCTAAAATGAAACACACATTTCAACAAAACATTAAGGAGGACTGAGTTATCACCTTCACAGGAAATGAGAAATGAGAAAATAAGTATTTATTTGGTCAAAGATTGTGTTCTGACAAAACCACGTTAAGGTATTTTTGAATATTTTTTCTCTATAGTTGTGTTTTATTGTACTTTTCTTTGAAAGATTTTAAGATCCCATAAGTCACTATGGAAGTCTCGATTTTATGGACAATATAAAAACTATAAAAATAAAAAGGAAACACAGGGCCAGGCATGGCGGTTCACGCTTGTAATCCCAACACTTCAGGAGGCCAAGGCAGGCAGATTATTTGCGATCAAGAGTTCGAGACCAGCCTGGCCAACATGGTGAAAAACTGTCTCTACTAAAAATATAAAAATTAGCCAGGCATGGTAGAAGGCACCTGTAATCCTAGCTACACAGGAGGCTGAGGCAGGAGAATCACTTGAACCCAGGAGATGGAGACTGCAGTGGGCCAAGATCGCATCACTGCGCTCCATTCTAGGCAACAACCTGACACTCCATCTCAAAAAACAAAAACAAAAAAATGCAATACCGGGCGGTGGCTGTTGCCTGTAATCCCAGCACTTTGGGAGACTAAGGTGGGCAATAATGTGGTCAAGAGATCGAGATCATCCTGGCTAACATGGTGAAACCACGTCTCTATTAAAAATACAAATATTAGCTGGGTGTTGTGGTGCGGTCCTGTACTCCCAGCTACTCAAGAGGCTGAGGCAGGAGGATCGCTTGAATCTGGGAGGTGGAGGTTGCAGTGAGCCAAGATCGTGCCACTGCACTTTAGTCTTGCAACTGAGCAAGACTCCATCTCACAAAAAAAAAAAAAAAAAGAAGCAAACACAGGGTTTTCTCTACAGACATGTCAGATATTATGTTCAACATACCAGGTGATATTAAGTCTCTAGATGAGCTAAGATACAAGTGGTGTTTCAGAGAGGACAAAGTCCGATGGCTTTCAAAGTAAAGTCCAAATCTAAAAACTGTCATGATTGGTCAGGCACAGTGGCTCATGCCTGTAATCCCAGCACTTTGGGAGGCCGAGGTGGGTGGATCACGAGGTCAGGAGTTTGAGACCAGCCTGGGAACATGCTGAAACCCCTTCTCTACTAAAAATACAAAAATTAGCTAGGTGTGGTGGTAGGTGCCTGTAATCCCCGATATTCAGGAGGCAGAGGCTGGAGAATTGCTTGAAACCAGGAGGCAGAGGTTGCAGTGAGCTGATATCATGCTGGATACAAAATATCTCCCCTTATTAGTCTCCTTTTCCAGAATTTACCACATATCTGTGCACATTAACATATGCATTTCATATGTAGTTTCTCTGAGCTGACATCCAGATGTGGCCCCTGAACAATCCAGGCTGCCCAGCAGCACTGACATCAACAGGCTCACACCCCATGTTTATCCATGTCTGGGTGTGAGCCCTTCCCAGGACCATGCCCAGTGGAGCCTCTTCCCAAGTTCATGTCACTGGGTCACAGGAGATTGAATCTCAGAGCAGGTGAGAGGAACTGAGGGCAGTTATGGGTGAGTACAAGCAAACGTGTCAGGCAAAATGCTTCAGACTCAGAAAAGACTGGCTACTACAATACCTGGCATTTCAGAAAGGAAAGAGACAGATTTATCCACAGAGGAATATCACTTCACCTGAGGAAGAGCCATGCTTGGCTCCTTTCCTTTCCTCTTCTGAGCTGCTTCCTCACGTAACATGAGTCTTTAGAAATCAATCCTGTATGTGGAAAAAAAATGAGACTTCATGTTAGAAATGACTCACTCCCTTCCTGTGACAAAAACACATGAATGGGGGAGATGTCACCCTGTAGAAAGAAGTCCCCCACTGCCCACTGCACCAGACATCAGGCAGAGATAAGAAAGTACCACAGGAAGACCTACAAGTGTATGTTTGACCCCAGTCTTCAGATCTCGCCCCCCTCCTGGAGAAGCCCCCACACATGAGGAAGTAGTGGGGAGCTGGGCTGGACTGATCTCCCCTTCAGGGCACAGACCCATCCCTGATCTAACCACATCCAGAGGACAGCCCCTCACCTCTCTGTGGATCACAGGCTGAGCTCAGCCCTCAGAAATGGAGGACACAGAGCTTCGATGCTCAATGCTACACACAGACGACAAGCACCTGGGCCACTGCAGGTATTACGGGGGGTGGGTTCCATCCCATCAGAATAAGAATCCCTGCTAAAGCAGCACAAAAGCTCTATTTGCAAAATGCCTCTAGACTGTAATGTGAAGCCAGGGTTGAGCTCCACTCAGACGGGGCGAGCCCAGCGCAGCCCCACGTTCTGGCTCTGCCCTCCCCTTGGGGCCTTTTTCTCACCAGAATCCAGAGAGTGGATGACAAAGACACAAAAATAATCACACAGAACAGTCAATGTGGAGAAGGGGTGGGGTGAGGGTTGGGCTGTGTGTAAGGAAAATAAATCTTGGGGCCCCAAATCACTAAGCAAAAGGGAAAAGTCAAGCTGGGAACTGCTTAGAGAACCAGACTCCCCTTCTATTCAAAGTCACCCCTCTGCTCCCTGACACAGATGCATATCTGAGTGTCTCCTTCAAAAGACTAATCAGAAATTCAAAAGAAGGACCCAGCACAGTGGCTCAGGACTGTAATCCCAGCACTGTGGGAGGCCAAGGCAGGCAGACCACTTGGGGTGAAGAGGTAGAGACTAGCCCAGCCAACATGGTGAAACCACATCTCTACTAAAAATACAAAACTGATCCAGGCATCTACTTGGGAAGCTGAGACAGGAGAATCACTTGAACCCAGGAGGCAGAGGTTGCAGTGAGCCGAGATCATGCCACTGCTCTCCAGCCTGGGCAACAAAATGGACTTCATCTAAAAAAAAAAAGGAAACTCAAAAGATTGCAACCATTTGTGCCTCAGTTCTCTGTGAACTAAAAGCCCCTTCCCTGCTTCAAGTCTTCCTGCCTTTGTTTAAAGTTGTCCCAACTTCCCAGACCAAACCAATATACTTCTTACATATATTGATGGATGTCTCATGTCTCCATAAAATGTATAAAATTAAGCTCTGCGCTGACCACCTTGGGCAAAATAAACTTTCTAAATTAACTGAGATCTCTGTAAGATTTTCTGGTTTCACAGCTGCAACGTCAAATGGGGGCTGTGGGAGATCACAAAGGAAACCCGGAGAAGATGATATCAGAACAAGGACCTAGGAAAGAAAGGCTGCTTGTCACTTGCAGCTGAGGGGAAAAGAGTCCCCGGCAGAGGGACAGCTCAAGTGAAGGCCCTGAGACAGGAGCAACCTCAGCCCCAGGAAGAGGAAAGTGACCCGTGTGGCTGCAGCAGTGGAAGAGAGGAGGACACAGGTAGAAGATGAGGAGAAAAATGTTCAAAATATACACAACTGTGCATGCATAGCTATAGGTGTTTAAAACACTGAAAAAGAGGCAGCTGTAGAAATGAGATCTGAGCAAATGCTTTTCTCATAAACACATGGGCTCTGCTAAACCAAGGTTCCAAGTCAATCCAGCCCATCCTTCAACATCTGCAGAGAATATTATGGACCAGTGGGACTTGAGGGAGACACTTACTTAGAAGCTCACAGATCACCATTTTTTCAGATGATATGAGGAAAGAAAATGGAATAGGCTACTTCAACTAAATTTTCATGTTAGGGTAAGGAAAAAAGGTCCTTGATATCTTTATCAAGTACACACTGAAACAACCTAAAATTATATATCACGTAGTAGAAAATGTTTTCAATATATGATAAAGACTAGAAAGCACACAGACCTCAATGTAAACTGAACACAATTTCGTAGAGAAACAATTTTAAAATGGTTAAAAAATATAGATGTAATGAAATCTTGGGTCAAAGGAGAAATATTTGAAAATATATCATACTTTGAAAACAATGAGGCCAGGCATGGTGACTCATTCCTATAATCCCAGCACTTTGGGAGGCCAGGGCACGATCACAAGGTTAGGAGTTCGAGACAAGCCTGGCCATCATGGAGAAACCATGTCTCTACTAAAAATACAAAAATTAGCAGGAAATGGTGGTGCACACCCTGTCACCCCAGCTACTCTGGAGTCTGAGGCAGGAGAATCCCTTAACCCCAGGAGATGAAGGTTGCAGTGAGACGAGATCATGCCACTGCACACCAGTCTGGGTGACAGAGTCTCAATAAATAGAAAAATATATATGAACATTAGCCAGGCTTGGTGGGGCACGCCTGTGGTCCCAGCTACTCCGGAGGCTGAGGTGGGAAAATCACTTGAGACCAGGAGGTTGCCACTGCACTGAGCTGTGATCCTGCTACTGCATTCCAGCCTGGGAAACACTAAGAGTGTCTCAAAAAAACAAAAATTAAAGGCCAGGCAGCTGCTCATGCCTGTAATCCCAGCACCTTGGGAGGCTGAGGCAGGAGGATTGCCTGAGGTCAGGAGTTCAAGACCAGCCTGACCAAGATGGAGAAACCCGTCTCTACTAAAAATACAAAATTAGCCGACCATGGTGGTGCATGCTTGTAATCATAACTACTCAGGAGGCTGAGGCAGGAGAATCACTTGAACCCCAGAGGCGAACTTTGCAGTGAACCAAGATCATGCCATTGCACTACAGCCTGGGAAACAAGAGCAAAACTCAGTCAAAAAACAAACAAACAAACAAAAAAACAAAACCCCGACAACAACAAAAATAAGTAAATTAAAAGTAAACTTAAAAAATGAAAAACAACTAATGAAGCAAAGCATGGTGGCTCACACCTGTAATCCTAGCACTTTGGGAGGCCAAGGCGGGTGGATCACGAGGTCATGAGTTCAAGACCAGTCTGGCCAAGATGGTGAAACCCTGTCTCTACTAAAAATACAAAAGTCAGACAGGTGTGGTGGTGGGCGCCTGTAATCACAGCTGCTTGGGAGGCTGAGGCAGAGCATTGCTTGAACCCAGGAGGTGGAGGTTGCAGTGAGTCAAGATCATTCCACTCCACTCCAGCCTGCATGACAGAGAGAGACTCCATCTCAAAAATAAAAAAATAAAATAAATAAAAACACACAAAAAAACCAATGAAACGAATGAAATGAAGAGGAACTAGAAAAAAGGAAACCAATTACAAAAAGAGAACAAAAGCACTTTTAGTATTCCTTTTATCACGTTCCATGTAGTAACAGACACTCAGTCACTTCTTACCCTACTTCACTCCCCACTCCCCATCCCAGCCATGAAAAGGGAAGAGGGTGATCCACAACTAAGGAGTCAAGTCACTGTCCTCTGGCTGAAGAGGGGTTGCAGAGGGAAGCTGGCCTCTGATGCCATAATTGTAAAATGCACCACACTTAGACACAGGAGTTTGGCAACTCTCATTCTCATCTGTATAATTTAAGCTAATTTTAAATTTGTTACACTAAAACCAGAGAAAGCAACATGTCATCACTTCATCATCACATCCAATCGACTCACTGCTCATCTGCACTCAGGGTCTCCCTTCATCTTCATTACTGCTTCCCTCCATCATTCTATACCTAGCCCTTTCTCACCTTCTCTCTCCACCTGTTTCTTTTCTGCATTTCCCCCTGGACTTCTGCTCATTTTATGCCCCTCTCCTGTTTTGCTTCATTCTTTTCTTTTTTCTTTTTTTTTTTTTTTTTGAGATGGGGTTTCGCTCTTGTTGCCAGCACTGAAGTGCAATGGTGCGATCTCAGCTCACCACAACCTCTGCCTCCTGGGTTCAAGTGATTCTCCTGCCTCAGCCTCCTAATCCAAAATTAGCAGGGCATGGTGGCGCATGCCTGTAATCCCAGCTACTTAGGGGGAGTATCACAGGAGAATCACTTCAACCCTAAAGGCAGAAATAGTCATTAGCCAAGATCATGCCATTGCTCTCCAGCCTGGGCAACAAGAGCGAAACTCCACCTCAAAATAATAATAATAATTAGTATGTAGGCCAGGTGCTGTGGCTCATCCCTATAATCCCAGTACTTTGCAAGACCAAGACAGGAGAAACCTTTGAGCCCAGGATTTTGAGTCCAGCCTGGGAAACATATTGAAATTGTTTCTACAAAAAAAAAAATTAAAAAAATAAATAAATAACTAGCTGGGCTTGGTGTCTCACACCAGTGGTCTCGGCTACTCAGGAGACTGAGGGAGGAGGATCGCTTGAGCCTAGGAGGTCGAGGTTGCAATTAGAGTAGATAAGGCCATTGCACTCCAGCCTGGGCAACAGGGCCAGACCCTGTCTTAAAATATTAATTAATTAATTAAAAGTATTATGTAATAACAGAAAATTGTTTTTTTCTTTTTCCCCACATCACTGCCCCACTTCCTACCCCACCCTGGGAAAAAGGAAGGGACTGACTCACAACTGAATAAGTCACTGCCCTAGGGCTGAATAGGGATTCCAAGTGGAAACTGACCTCTGATGCCAAGATTTATAGAATGTACATGACTCATAGATAGGAATTTTAAAATTCTCAATCTGTATAAAGAAGTTATTAGATTATATACACAGAAGTCAACATGTCACAACTAATCATATCCAATGAACTCACACACTCATCTGTACCCAAAGTCCCCCACCCTTTTTTTGAGACAGGGTCTTGCTCTTTTGACCAGGTTGGAGTACAGTGGCATGATCTGTGCTTACAGCAGCCTGGAGCTCCTGGGCTCAAGTGATCCTCCAGCCTCTGCCTACAGAGTTGCTGAAATTACAGGTGCACACTGTCATGCCTGATTTTCATTTTTGTTTTTTTTTTTTTGACAGAGATGGGGGCAATGACTATTTTGCCCAGGCTGGTCTTGAACTCCTGGACTCAAGCAATCCCTCTGCCCCAGTCTCCTAAAGTGCTGGGATTACAGGTGTGAGCCACTGTGCCCAGCCCCTCTTTCTTCATTACTGTGCTTCCCTTCCTAATTCTGTACATATCTCTCATTCTCCCCTTCTCTCTCTAGCTCTTGTTTTCTTTTCTTTTTCCCTGGGACTGTGCTCCTCGTTTTGTACCCCTCTCCTCTCCTGCTATTTATCCCCTTTTCCCCTCTGTTGCTTCTCTTCCACCTCTTCTGCTCTATCCTCACAACTTATTTAACCTTTTTTTTTTTTTTTTTTTGAGATGGAGTTTCCATCTTGTTGCCCAGGCTGGAGTGCAATGGTGTGATCTTGGCTCACCGGAACCTCTGCCTCCCAGATTCAAGCGATTCTCCTTCCTCAGACTTCCTATTAGCTGGCATTACAGGCATGTGCAACCATGCCTGGCTAATTTTGTATTTTTAGTAGAGATGGGGTTTCTCCATGTTGGTCAGGCTGGTCTCAAACTCTGGACCTCAGGTGATCTGTCCACCTCAGCCTCCCAAAGTGCTGGGATTATAGGCATGAGCCACAGCGTCTAGTCCTTATTGAAGGGGGCCAGCCCCTCCACACCTGTGGTTATTTCTCATCGGGTAGGATGAGAGACTGAGAAAAGAGATAAGACACAGAGACAAAGTATAGAAAAAGAACAGTAGGCCCAGGGGACCAGCACTCAGCATATGGAGGATCCGCACCAGCCCAGGTCTCTGAGTTCCCTCAGTATTTATTGATCACTATCTCTACCATCATGGAGAGGGGGATGTGGCAGGACTGTAGGGTAATGGTGGGGAGAGGGTCAGCAGGAAAACATGTGAGCAAAACTCTCTGTGACATAAATAAGTTTAAGGAAAGATGCTGTACCTCGATGTGCATGTAGGGTAGATTTATGTTTGACTTTACACAAACATCTCAGTGCAGTAAACAGCAGTATTGCCACCACCATGTCTCACCTACAGCCATAAGGCAGTTTTCTCCTATCTCTGTAAATAGAATGTACGATCCGGTTTTACACCGAGACATTCCATTCCCAGAGATGAGCAGGAGACAGAGGCCTTCCTCTTATCTCAACTGCAAAGAGGGCTATCTCTTTCACTAATCGTCCTCAGCACAGACCCTTTACAGGTGTCTGGCTGGGGGCTGGTCAGGTTTTTCCCTTCCCACAAGGCAGTATCTCAGGATGTATCAGTGGGGAGAAATCTTGGATACCCAGGCTTTCTTGGGCAGAGGACCCTGCAGCCTTCTGCAGTGTATTTTGTCCCTGGGTACTCGAGACTGGAGAATGGTGATGACTTTTACCAAGCTTACTGACTGCAAACACATTTTAACAAAGTACATCCTGCACAGCCCTAAATCCATTAAACCTGGGGTCAACACAGCACATGTTTCTGTGAGCACAGGGTTGGGGCTAGGGTTACAGATTAACAGCATCCCAAGGCAGACTAATTTCTCTTAGTACAGATCAAAATGGGGTTTCTTATGTCTACTTCTTTCTACATAGACACAATAACAGTCTGATCTCTCTTTTTTTCCCCCCAAACCTTATTTAACCTCTTGTTGCTCCTTCTCCCCAATCTCTCAATCATCCTCAATTTCCATATATTACCACCTCTTATCTCTCCGTCTCCTCTGCTCTCCCTGTTAAATTCTCTCTTCCCTGTTACAGCCCCCAGTCCCCAATCTCTAGCACCCCAGATCCCCAGGTGTCCTCCCTGCTGTGGTTCTCCCTCTGTTCTCTTTGCCACCAGCACCACTCTGCTCTGTCTGCCCTGGCTCCTCCTCTCCCTCACTCTGGTGAGCCTCCCTCTTTGCTGCCCCTCTCCCTACCTTGCTGTCCTTCATCTCTCTTTACATCTAGCTTTTCTCTACCTTTCTCCAGTTGCTTTTCTCCTCCTGCTTTCTTATTTTTTTTTCTTTCACTTTTGCTGTCTCTTGGCAAGTTTCTCACCCATCCTCTACTTTGCCATCTGTTATGTGCCTTTCTCATTCTTCTTTTCTCTGTCTCTGGTTTTCTACTCCTCTCTCAGTCCCTTTCTCTATCTCCTCATCTCTTTGACCCAAACAATCACAGGCGGGTTTGGAGTAAGAGGCCTGCATCCCGGAGAAGTGCATTTTCCAGGAGTTGGAGCTGGGCAGGCAAGAACACCCGGTGTCATAGGACAAGGCCCTGGGACCTCCCCAACGCTGGCTCAGGGGAAGCGGTGAATGCGGAGGGAAGACTTGAGGAGCAGCAGGGCCCGGCACGAGGAGGGACGTGGTGGGAGACGGCGCCTTAAGGCATGGGTGGCACCTGCAGGAGCCCAGGACCAGGCAGAGGACGCAGCCTCCCCAGGACTGGGGCTCTGGCGCTGTGCTCCAGGGGAGGCCGACGGGGGCTGGGAGGCGCCCAGGGCAGGAATCCACCGCACAGGTGAGGACTTTAAAAAGCAAGGGGCGGGATGAGTCAGAACAAGGTTTTGAGCAGGAAAACTATGTGATAGGAAGTGTATACATTGCCCTATAGCACAAAGACCGGGGACAGGACCAGCCTCCAAGCGACTTCAAACCCAAAAGGAAGCAACTCCAGGACTCTTATGGGGACGTCTCAATTTGCTCTGGGTCAAGGAAGACAGGCGAGAATTTCCTGGTCTGTGGGGACCCCACGTCCCAGGGACAGAAGCGCCAGGGACCTGGGAAGTGCAGACTTAATATAAGGCAGAGCAAAACTCACACGCCGCGGTAGGACCTTCACTCCACGCGATCCGCTTCCGGGTTTGCCGCGCAGGACAGAAGCCAGTCCCGGGCGGGGCCGCCAAACAGGTTGGCGGGGCCTGGGCGCGGCAGAGGCGGGGCGCGAGGCGGAGAGACCTTGCCCTTTAGAACCGGCAAAGGGCGGGGCCGGGACTGGACCTGTGCTTCTCTCAGCCTGGCACCCAGCGCCTCTGTTTTTTGGGTGTTTGGAGGTGAGAACGGCCAGGAAGGCTGAGGCATGATACAAAAGCCCTGGAATTGTCTGGAACGGGAATGCAAACTAGAATGTGAAATGCAAAGCCCTGCCTGGGCGGAATATATGATTTCATGCTGACGGCCCACAGAACAGAACAGAAATCCTCTCCCTTTCTATTCGCCATTCACTCAGGAGGGAGAGTCCACCCTGTGCTCAGATGCAGAGACTTCCCTAGTGCCTTTGCTTGGGATGCGGGATGGGGTGCTCAGCCCAGGGAGAAGTGAGGACACCACCTGCTGCCTAAACACAGCAGGGATGTGGGCGCGGGGCCAGAAGCCTGAGGTCCCAGCTATTCAGGAAGCAGCGGCGGGAGAATCGCTGAACCTGGGGGTCCAGGCCAGCCTGGGCGACAAAATAAGACCCCCTCCCACAGGGCTCCCTTCTTCCTCTCTCTCGCGTGTGCTTTTTGTTTTCTTTCCTTTTTATTTATTTTTATTTATTGAGACGGAGTCTTACTCTGTCGCCCAGGCTGGAGTGCAGTGGCATGATTTTGCCTCACTGCAAGCTCCACCTCCTGGGTTCACGCCATTCTCCTGCCTCAGCCTTTTGAGTAACTGGGACTACAGGTGCCCGCCACGATGCCCGGCTAATTTTTTGTATTTTTAGTAGAGACGGGGTTTCACTGTGTTAGCCAGGATGGTCTCGATCTCCTGACCTCGTGATCCACCCGCCTCAGCCTCGCAAAGTGCTGGGATTACAGGTGTGAGCCACCACGCTTCGCTTTGTGTTTTTTTTTTTCTTTTTAAATAAAATTTTTGATGGTGTGACATAGGGATCCAACATTATTCTTTTCAATGTGGATATCCAGTTAGTTGTCCCACACATTTGTGAAAGAGATCAATTACTTTCTCTTTTTTCACTTTTCTTTCCTTTTATTTTTGAGACAGGGTATTTCTCTGTGGCCCATGCTGGGGTGCAGTTATGAGATCGTGGCTCACGGCAGCCTCTGCCTCCTGGGTTGAAGCTATTCTTCTGCCTCAGCCTTTGGAGTAACTGGTATTACAAGCACACACGACCATGCCCAGCTAACTTTCGTATTTTTGGTAGAGACGGGGTTTCACCATGTTGGCCAGGCTGGTCTGGAACTCCTGACTTCAAGTGATCCGCCTGCCTCGGCCTCCCAAAGTGCTGGGATTACACTCAGGAGTCACTGTGCCTGGCCCAGGAAATATTCTTTACTTCACTTTTTAAATGTGAGAAAATATAATTGAGAAACAGAGTCTTGCCCCAAATGAGAAATCATCTCCACGATGATAATAGAGAAAGAAAGAATAACTATTTTATTAATAAATAAACTTTAGACCAGAATGTGATGGGAAATAAAGGCAAACAGCTAAGAGGTTGAAAAGAGAGAAAGAAACTTCACTGTTACTATATAACCCATTTAGTACATGTTTTCAAGATAAACACTAATCAGTCCTCAGGGAAGAGGACTTGACAAGCCCTTGGTTACACCAAGTTATAGTTCATCCTGACTCTACTTGGTAATGGAGGTGACCATCTCTGTCAGCTAACTACCTTCATCCCGAGGCAGGGGGAGAAACCCTAACACTAACCCTAACACAAAAATTATCTGGGCATGGTGGCAGGCGCCTGTAATTTTTCTGTATTTTTAGTAGAGACAGAGCTTCACCAAGCTGGCCCAGCTGGTTTTGAACTCCTGACCTCAAGTGATCTGCCCACCTCGGCGTATCAATGTGTTGTGATTACAGGCTTGAGCCACCAGGGTCAGCCAGGAAAACTCTTAGAAGTTGCACCTGCATTCCACTAAACTCTGGTTGCACGACCACATTCCTCTCAAGGCTCAGAATTATTTACAGGTCCATAGCTTTAAATTGGAATCACTTGATGTTTGAATTATTTAATTTCCTACTGAGACACAGGTACTATCTATCTTGTTGTGTACCTTTTTTTTTTTTTTTTTGAGACAGAGTCTCGCTTTGTTGCCCAGGCTGCAGTGCAGTGGTGCAATCTCGCCTCACGGCAACCTCTGCCTCCCAGGTTCAAGCAATTCTGCCTCAGCCCCCTCAGTAGCTGGGACTGCAAGCATGTGCCACCACACCCGTCTAATTTTTTTGAATTTTTAGTAGAGACAGGTTTTCACCATGTTGGTCAGGTAGCCTCAAACTCCTGACCTCGGGATCGGCCAGTCTTGGCCTCCAAAAGTGGTGGGATTACAGGCATGAGCCACCGCACCCAGCTGTTGTTTGCCTGTCAAAGTGAGCTCCCAAGTTCTTCAGAAATACATCCCTGGGCTGGGCGTGGTGGCTCATGCCTGTAATCCCAGGACTCTGGAAGGCCGAGGCTGGAGGATCATCTGAAATCAGAAGTTCAAGACCAGCCTGGCCAACAGGGTGAAACCCCATCTCTACAAAACTATAAAAATCAGCCAGGCATTATGGTGGGTGCCTGTAGTCCCAGCTACTTGGGAGGCTGTGGCAGGAGAATCACATGTACCCGGGAGATGGAAATTGCAGTGAGCCGAGATCGCACCATTTAACTCCAGCCTGGGCAACAAGAGTAAAACTCCATCTCCAAGAAAGAAAAGAAAAGAGAAAGAAAGAATACTATCTCAGAAGACAGAAAATGCATTTGCAAATTTTCTAAATAAATCTCTTAAGAAAAGAGATGAAAGGAAAGAGAATCTCTTTCTTTATTTTCAAAGGAGGAATTATACCTCTCATTTATTGGCTTGTTTGTTTGAGATAGGGTCTAGTTCACTCACCCAAGCTGGAGTGTGGTGGCAAAACAGGGCTCACTCCAGCCTTCAACTCCCTGGCTCAAGTGATCCTCCCACCTTTTTCATCAAGCATTTGGAAGAGATATCTACAAAATATAAACACCAATACATTTCCAATTAAGTCCAGATGGTAAATCATACTGAAATGTGTAAATATGACACAAAAAATAATACTTACTTTAAACTTCCCAAACATAATCTTCAAAGTTTAGGAACATAAAAGGAGTAAGATTGTTTAATAAATAAAGGGAGATTACATGTCCTTCAAATCATTTATATGGAAGCCTATTTCCAATATCATGACAAAACACTGACAGGGCACAAACATGTGTGAGCCTAAAGTAAGGAGTATTTTTCACTGTGACCCTAAAGTGCATCACAGTTTGCAAAAAACATATCACTGTCACATCAATGAAAAGTATATATTCTTCATATTTACAGAATATCTTATCTATACAAATAAATGCTAAAGGGCCACAAAATATACTATATTGGTAAATAATCCACAACAAGCTCATGTAAGGGCAACCAAAATCAATGGAAATGCTGTATTTTCAAATAATCATAGCACAGAGAAAATAAGAAAAGATTACAAAAATTAGCCAGGCATGGTGGCTTGTGCCTGCAGTCCCAGCTACTCAGGAGGCTGAGGCACAAGAATCGCTTGAACCTGGGAGGGAAAGGTTGCAGGGAGCCAAGATTGCATCACTGCATTCCAGCCTGGGTGACAGAGTGAGACTCCATCTCGGGAAAAAAAACAAAAAAGAAAGAAAAGAAAGAAAAACAAAACAATGTTAATATACAATATTTTTCTGAATACCTGTCATAAAATTACCTATAACCACTCAGAACAGGCACTTATTGAAATTAACAAGTGCAGTGTGTCAGTTATATTACATGTCACATACCAAAAAGCCATATGTGAAATCTTAAATATTAGTCAGTAAACTATTGTAACCCATGATAAAACCAGCAAGCAAATAAGTACATTTATACAGGCTGCAGAATTCTAAACAAATCCCTCTTAAGAAAAAAGCCACAACTTTTGCTTATCACCAGCACACAATATAAGAACTGAAATATGTGTTAAGATCACTACCTTCTGATGTATGAGTTCAAGTAAATACACAGCATTATAAGGAATAAGAACTGACTAACCATGTCGGAGGGTGCAATGATGATGTCACAGGTACAGTTACATAACACCAGGCAATACAGCACTTTTATATATCTGCATTGCCCTTAGTTATCTAGTCAACTGTGCATAAAATATAAAATATAGAAAGTGTACTGGGAAAATTTATCAACTGAGATCACAGAATATACTGTATAAAACAAATTGCACAATAAAAACATAAAAAACATGATGTAGGCCCAGCGCGGTGGCTCAAGCCTGTAATCCCAGCACTTTGGGAGGCCGAGGTGGGCAGATCACAAGGTCAGGAGATCGAGACCATCCTGGCTAACATGGTGAAACCCCGTCTCTACTAAAAATACAAAAATTAGCTGGGCATAGTGGCGGGTGCCTGTAGTCCCAGCTACTCGGGAGGCTGAGGCAGGAGAATGGTGTGAACCCGGGAGGTGGAGATTGCAGTGAGCTGAGATTGCGCCACTGCACTCCAGCCTGGGTGACAGAGCCAGACTCCATCTCAAAAAAAAACATGATGTAGGCTCCCTGGTCTGAAAGATTATATTGGCCAAAAGCGATGTTCAGAGTTGTGTCCAATAGGATCTTCCTGCAGATGGGGCCAGTGAGAGAATTTGGTCATGGGTGTTGACTACACGTGAATAGGTCTAGTGCTTTTATTTTTATTATTTATTCATTTATTTATTTGTTTACTTTTTGAGATGGAGTTTCCCTCTTGTTGCCCAGGCTGGAATGCAATGTCACGATCTTGGCTCACCGCAAACTTTGCCTCCTAGGTTCAAGCAATTCTCCTGTCTCAGCCTCCCAAGTAGCTGGGATTACAGGCATGCACCACCACACCCAGCTAATTTTGTATTTTTAGTAGAGATGGGGTTTCTCTATTTTGGTCAGGCTGGTCTCGATCCACCTACCTCAGGTGATTCGCCCGCATCAGCCTTCCAAAGTGCTGGGATTACAAGTGTGAGCCACCGTGCACAGCCAGGACTACTGCTTCTATAAAGAGAGACATTAAAGAGCTGATTGTTATTTCTTTTTGTTTGTTTGTTTTTTGAGACCAAGTCATGCTCTATCACTCAGGCTGGAGTGTAGTGGCATGATTCTCTTGTCTAAAGAGATTCTCCTGTCTCAGCCTCCTGAGTAGATGAGACTAGAGATGCATGCCACCACCGTTGGCTATTTCTTTGGGGGATTGGAGAGACAGAGTCTCACTCTGTCACCCAGGCTGGAGTGCCATGGTGCAATCGTGGCTCACTGCAACCTCTGCCTCCCAGCCAGGTCCAAATAATTCTCCTGCCTCAGCCTCCAGAGTAGCTGAAATTAGAGGCATGTGCCACCACGCTCAGCTAATTTTTGTATTTTTGGTAGATACAGGGTTTCATCATGTAGGCCAGGCTGGTCTCAAACCCCTGACCTTAAGTGATTTGTCCCAAAGTATTAGGATTACAGGCATGAGCCATCACGCCCGGCTTTGATGTTCCTTTTTCTTTATTTTTTTTTCAGACAGACTCTAGCTCTGTTGTCCAGGCTGGCGTGCAGTGGCACAATCTCGGCTCGCTGCGACCTCTGCCTTCAGGGTCCAAACAAACCTCTGCCTCCTGAGTAGGTGGGATTACAGGAGTCTGCCATCATGACCAGCTAATTTTTGTATCTTTTTTTAGTAGAGATGGGGTTTCACTCTGTTGGCCAGGCTGGTCTCAAACTCCTGACCTCGTGATCCACCCACCTCGGCCTCCCAAAGTGCTAGGATTACAGGCTTGAGCCACCGTGCCCTGATGTCCCTTTTAAAAACTACTATGGGCTAGGCATGGTAGCTTACACCCATAATCCCAGCACTTTGGAAGGCCGAGGCAGGCAGATCACCTCAGGTCGGGAGTTAGAGACCAGCCTGGACCAACATGAAGAAACCCCGTCTCTACTAAAAACACAAAATTAGCCAAGCGTGGTGGTGCATGCCTGTAATCCCAGCTATTCGAGAGGCTGAGGCAGTAGAATTGCTTGATGCCAGGAAGCCAAGGTTGTGGTGAGCTGAGATCATGCCATCGCACTCCAGCCTTGGCAACAAGAGCAAAATTCCCTCTCAAAAAAAGAAAAAAAAAAATGGCCGGGTGGGTGGCTCACGCCTGTAATCCCAGCACTTCGGGAGGCTGAGGCGGGCGGATCATGAGGTCAGGAGATTGAGACCATCCTGGCTAACACGGTGAAACCCTGTCTCTACTAAAAGTACAAAAAAATTAGCCAGTAGTGGTGACAGGAGCCTGTACTCCCAGCTACTTGGGAGGCTGAGGCAGGAGAATGGCATGAACCTGGGAGGCGGAGCTTGCAGTGAGCTGAGATTGGGCCACTGCACTCCAGCCTGAGCGACAGAGCAAGACTCCATCTCAAAAAACAAAAACAAACAAACAAAAAAAACCCAGAATAACTCAAAGTATTGAGGGCTAAGTAGGCCAGACATGGTGGCTCCTCCCTGTAATCCCACCCATAATCCCAGTAATTTGGGAGGCCAAGGCAGGAGGATCCTTTGAGCCCAGGATTTTGAGACCAGCCTAGGAAACATAGTGAAACCCCATTTCTACAAAAAAAAAAAAAAAAAATACAAAAACTAGCCGGGCTTGGTGGCTCATGCCTCTGGTCCCAGCTACTCAGAAGACTGAGGAAGGAGGATGGCTTGAACTTAAGAGGTCGAGGCTGCAGTTAGAGGAGATCACGCCACTGCACACCAGCCTGGGTGATAGAGCCAGACCCTGTCTCAAAATATTAATTAATTATTAATTAAATGTGTTATGTAATAACAGACAGTGACTATTTTCTCACTTCACTGACCCACATCCTACCCCATCCTAGGAAAAGGGGAGACAGTGATTCACAACTGAATAAGTGGCTGCCCTCTGGCAAATAGGGATTCCAAGTGGAACATAACCTCTGATGCTAAGATTTATAGAATGTACATGTATTATAGATATGAATTTTAAAATTCTCAGTCTCATCTGTGTAATTTAAACAAGTTTTTAGTTATTAGATTATATACACAGAACTCAACATGTCACAACTAATCATATCCAATGAACTCACCCACTCATCTGAACCCAAAGTCTCTTGCCCCTTTTTTTTTGTTTGGAGACAAGGTCTCGCTCAAAGTCTCTTGCCCCTTTTTTTTTTGTTTGGAGACAAGGTCTCGCTCTGATGACCAGGCTGCAGTGTAGTCGCATGATCTCAACTCACTGCAGCCTGGACCTCCTGGGCTCAAGTCATCCTCCCAGCTCGGCCACCAGAGCAGCTGGGAGTACAGATGCACACCATTATGCCCGGTTATTTACTTACTTTTTTGGCAGAGATGGGGGTCTCACTATGTTGCCCAAGCTGGTCTCGAACTCCTGGACTCAAGCAATCCCCTTGCCTCAGTCTCCTAAAGTGTGGAGATTACAGGCGTGAGCCACTGTGTCCAGACCCTCTTTCTTCATTACTGTGCTTCCCTCCCTAATTCTGTACATATCTCTCATTCTCTCCTTCTCTCTCTAGCTCTTGTTTTCTTTTCTTTTTCCCTGGGATTCTGCTCTTCATTTTGTACCCATCTCCTCTTCTGCTGTTTATCCCCTTCTTCCCTCTACTCATTCTCTTCCATCTCTTCTCCTCCATCCTCGCAACTTATTTAACCTCTTATTGCGCCTTCTCCTCAATCTTTCAATCGTCCTCAATCTCCATCTATTTCTGCCTCTTCTCCCATCTCTGCGCCTCCTCTGCTCTCCCTGTTAAATTCCCTCTTCCCTGATATACTCCCCTATCCCCATTCTGTGTCATCTCAGATCCCCAGGTGTCCTCCGTGCTGTGGTTCTCCCTCTGTTTTCCTTGCCACCAGCACCACTCTGCTCTGTCTGCCCTGGCTCCAAATCCCTCCCTCTCTCCCTCACTCTGATGAGCCTCCCTCTTTGCTGCCACTCCCCCTACCTTGTGATCCTTCATCTCTCTGTACATGTAGCTTTTCTCTACATTTCTCCAGTTGCTTTTCTCCTCCTGCTTTCTTAGGTGTTTTTTTTTTTTTTTTTCCCACTTCTGCCATCTCTTGGCATATCCCTCAGCAATCCTCTATTTTGCCATCTGTTATGGGCCTTTCTTATTCTTCTTTTCTCTGCCTCAGGTTTCCTACTGCTCTCTGTCTCCTGATTCCTTTGGCCCACACAATCGTAACACGGTTTGGAGTAAGACGCCTGCAGCCTGGAGGAGAGCATTTTCCAGGGCCTGGAGCTCCGCAGGCAAGAACACCCCATGCCACAGGACAGGCCCCTGGGACCTACCTAGTGCGTGTTCAATGAAAGCGGTGACTGCGGAGGGGAGACCTGGGGAGCAGCAGGCCCTGGCATGAGGAGGGAGGTGCGGGGCGGGGGCGGGGGGGGAGGCGGAGACGGCGCCTTAGGACAAGGATGGGGTCTGCAGGATCCCAGGACCTGGCAGAGGACTCGGCCTCCCCGGGACTGGGGCTGCGGTGCGGCGCTCCCGGGACCGACGAGGGGAAGGCTGGGAGGCCCCCTGGGCAAGAATCCACCTCGCGGGTGAAGACTTTAAAAAGCGCGGGGCGGGAGGAGTCAGAACAAGGTTCTGAGCAGGAAAACTACGCAATAGAAAGTGTATACATTGCCCTATAGCAGAAAGACCGGGGACGAGACCAGCCTCAGGACGACTTTAAACCCAAAAGGAAGCGACCCTCAGGCTCTCAAGGGGATGTCTCAATTTGCTCTGGGCGAAGGAAGATGCGGGAGAATTTCCAGGTCTGTGGGGACCCTATGTCCCAGGGACAGAAGCCCTGGGAACCTGGTTAGCGCAGACTTAATACAACACAGAGCAAAACTCACCGCGTCGATATGACCTACACTCCACCCTATCCGCTTCCGGGTTTGCGTTAATCTGCGCGCGCAGGACAGAAGCCAGACCTGGGCGGGAAGTGGGAGGTAGGCGGGGCCTGGGCGAGGTAGAGGCGGGGCGCGAGTCGGAGAGACCTTGCCTTTTAGAACCGGCAGAGGGCAGGGCCGGGGCGCGATCTGCGCATCTCTCAGCCTCGCTCCCAGCGTCTCTGTTTTCAGGTTTTGGAGGCGAAAGCGCCAGAAAGTCTGAGGCATAGTACAAAAGCCCTTTTGAGAGAAGAGAGAGACCCTCTGACATTGTTTTATATTCTTTTTATATTCAATAAAAACAACAGGAAGTAAAACCAAAGACAGGCAGCCCGGCGCCAGGACTGAAACCAGGCCTGGACCCACCTGGCCTAAACCTAGTAGTTAAAAATCAACTTATGATTTAGAAGCTGATGTTATGCATAGATTCCAGTCATTGTATAGAAGAACATTGTGAAACTCCCTGCCCTGTTCTCTTTCTCCCTGATCACCAGTGCGTGCAGCCCCTATCATGTATCCCTTGCTTGCTCAAATCAGTCACGATCCTTTCATCTGAAATCTTTAGTGTTGTGAGCCCTTAAAAGGGACAGAAATTGTGCACTTGGGGAGCTTGGATTTTAAGGCAGTAGCTTGCTAATGCTCCCAGCTGAATAAAGCCCTTCCTTCTACAACTCGGTGTCTGAGAGGTTTTGTCTGCGGCTCATCCTGCTACACTGTAATTGTCTGGAACAGGGATACAAACTAGAATGTGAAATGCAAAGCCCTGCCTGGGCGGAATGTACCATGTCATGCTGAGGGCCCACAGAACAGAATAGATATCCTCTCCCTTTCTATTGTCCATTCACTCAGGAAGGAGAGTCCACCCTGTGCTCAGCTTCAGAGACTTCCCTAAAGCCACTGCCTGGGATGCCGGACAGAGTGCTCAGGCCGAGGAGTGAGGTCACCACCTGCTGCTTAAAGACAGCAGAGGCGTGGGGGCGGGAGCCTGAGGTCCCAGCTCAGGCTGAGGAAGCGGCGGCGGGAGAATCGCTGAGCCTCAGGTTCCAAGCCAGCCTAAGCGACAAAATAACACCCACTGCCGCAGGTCTCCCTTCCTTCTCTCTCTCTCTTTTTTAAAAAAACTTTTGCAAATAAAATTTTTGATTGTGTGACATAGGGATCCAACGTTATTCTTTTCCATGTGGATATCCAGATAGTTGTCCTAGCACATTTGTGGAAGAGATTTATTACTTTCTTTTATTATTATTATTATTATTATTTTTGAGACAGAGTATTTCTCTGTCGCCCAGGCTGGAGTGCAGTGGCGAGATCTCGACTCAATGCATCCTCTGCCTCCTGGGTTCAAGCGATTCTCCTGCCTCAGCCTCAGGAGCAGCTGGCATTACAGGCGTACGCCACCATGCCAGGCTAATTTTTGTATTTTTGGTACAGATGGGTTTGACCATGTTGACCAGGCCAGTATCGAACTCCTCACTTCAAGTTATTTGCCTGCCTCATCCTCCCAAAGTGCTGGGGTTATGGCGTGAGCCAACATGCCTGGCTAATTTTTTGTATTTTTAGTAGAGATGGGGTTTCATCGAGTTAGCCAGGACGGTATCCATCTCCTGACCTTGTGATCCGCCCGCCTCGACCTCCCAAAATACTGGGATTACAGGCGTGAGCCACCGCGCCCGGCCAGAAATATTCTTTTTTTTTTTTTTTTTTGAGACGGAGTCTCACTCTGTTGCCCAGGCTGGGGTGCAGCGGTGCGATCTCGGCTCACTGCAAGCTCCGCCTCCCGGGTTCACGCCATTCTCCTGCCTCAGCCTCCCGAGTAGCTGGGACCACAGGCTCCCGCTACCACCCCTGGCTAATCTTTTTGGGTTTTTTTTTTTTTTTGTATTTTTTTAGTAGAGATGGGGTTTCACCATGTTGGCCAGGATGGTCTCGATCTCTAGACCTCGTGATCCACCCGCCTTCGCCTCCCAAACTGCTGGGATTACAGGCGTGAGCCACCATGCCATGCCACAGAAATATTCTTTGCGTCGCTTTTTAAATGTTGACAAAATATAATTGAAAACTAAAAAATCTTCTCCCAAATGAGAAATCATCTCCACGATGATAACAGAGAAAGAAATAAAAACCATTTTATGAATAAATAAGCCTTAGACCAGAATGTGATGGGAAATAGAGGCAAATAGCTAAAAGGTTGAAAAGAGAGAAAGAAACTTCACTGTTCTATACAACCCATTAAGGACATATTTTCAAGATAAACACTAATCAGTCCTCAGGGAAGAAGATTTAACAACACCCTTGGTCACACATAGTTCATCCTGGCTCTACTTGGTAATGGAGGTGACCATCTGTGTCAGCTAACTAGCATCATCCCGAGGGAGGGGAAGAAACCCTAACCCATGTCTTTTTGACAAGTGTGAGTTTTACAACATGGTGACAGGTGCCCTCTCTTCTGTCTTATTGCTCCTGCAATAAGACAGAAACTGACGTCAGCAGTAAATAATAAAATTTAAAATATATGATTAAGTACATAGTTAATGTGAACACAGAGCTTGAAGAAAGCCACCTGGAAACATCAACTCCAAATAAATGGGATCAGCATTCCCAAGTAGAGATGTTAAGGTTTCACACACATAGGGAAAGACACAGAAGCTTTAGCAGAATCACCACATTTTCCATTCAAGACCAGTGCATAGGCTGCAGCAACTTGATTGGTGACGATTTGATACACTTCAAGGAAAGTTACTTTATCACTACATAAGAAAGGACAATGCTCTGAGGAGGCCTTATCACTGGGGCTCTGTAGTCTTCCTAATTTTTTTTATTGTTATTGTTGTTTATTTATTTATTTTGAGATGGAGTCTCGCTCTGTCTCCAGGCTGGAGTGCAGTGGTGCAATCTCAGCTCACTGCAACCTCCGACTCCCTGGTTCCAGTAATTGTCATGGCTCAGCCTCCTGAATAGATGATACTACAGGCAGGCACCAACATGCCCAGCTAATTTTTGTATTTTTTTTAGGGACGGGATTTCACCGTGTTGGCCAGGATAATCACTATCTCTTGACCTCGTGATCTGACAGAATCAGTCTCCCAAAGTGATGGGATGACAGGCGTGACCCACTGTTCACGGCCAGTTTTCCAAATTATTTACAGAAAAACTCTTAGAAGTTGCGCCTGCATTCCACTGAACTCAAGTTGCATGACCACATTCCTCTTAAGGCTCAGAATTATTTAAAGGGCCATAGCATTAAATTGGAATCACTTGAAGTTTGAATTACTTAATTTCCTACTGAGACACAAGTGCTATTTCTGTTGTTGTTTGCCTTTCAAAGAGAGCTCCCAAGTCCTTTGGAAATACATTCCTGGGTCATTAAGCTAAAAAACGGTTTAGTTAGTTTCTAAAAAAATTCCATTTCTGTCTGAGTGCGGTGGCTCACACCTGTAATCCCAGCACTTTGGGAGGCAGAGGCGGGCAGATCGCCTGAGGTCCTAGTTTGAGGCCAGCCTGACCAACATGGAAAAAACCCTTCTCTACTAAAAATACGAAATTAACTGGGCATGGTGGCACATGCCTGCTATCCCAGCTACTCAGGAGTCTGAGGCAGGAGAATCGCTTGAATCCGGGAGACGGAGGATGCAGTGAGCGGAGATCACGCCATTCCACTCCAGCGTGGGCTACAAGAGGGAAACTCCATCTCAAAAAAAATGCTGTTTCAGAAGACAGAGAAAATTCATTTACACATTTTCTAAATAAATGTCCTAAGAAAAGAGACTACAGGAAAGAAAATCTCTTACTTTATTTTTGAAGGAGGAATTATGCCTCTCACTTATTTGCTTGTTTGTTTGAGACAGGGTCCAGCTCTGTCATCCAGGTTAGAGTGTGCTAGTGAGATCAGGGATCAGTGCAGCGTCCAACTCCCTGGCTCAAGTGATGTTTCAATCTCAGTGCCCGAAGCAGCTGAGAACACAGGTGTGCACCACCACATCTGTCTGATTTTTTTTTATTTTTAGTAGAGACGAGGTCTCACTATGTTGCTCAGGCTGATCACACACTCCTGTGTTCAAGCAATCCTCCGGCCTTGGCCTCTCAAAGTGCTGGGATGACAGGTGTGACCCACCGCCCCGAGTTCTGGCTTTATTTCCAGGAAATATGAAATTTTCCTCCACCTCCTGTGTATAATAGGCAGTTTTATATGTCACCTTTCTATTTTCATTATCCACTCAAACAACCCAGGACTTTGCTTGGTTTACCAAGCCATTCTAATTGTCAGTCCCCTTTGTAAGCAGTGCCCCACTCCACCCCTTTACCGAGGTACCTGGCCCGTACCCCATCCTGCCCTAGCCTGAGGGGAGCTCGCCCCGCCTGCAGGACGCGCGACTCTACCTGCTCAAAAAAGGCACCTTGCCTTAAAACTGTTTTCAACTTCGGAGAAAAAACGATTCAGCGTTCAGTACAAAATGGCCCACTACCAAATGTTGTTTTACCTTCGATTGTTTGAAATGCTAACTTAAAACGGGCAGGAAGCCTCCCTGTGATATTAGGGGTAATATGACGACACATCAGAAACAATCCACCAATCAGAACCCGGGGGATCGAGTGCTGGAGATCAAGAGGATGACAGCAGGCCACATCAGGGACCCAGCTGAGGAAAGAGCCCCGAAGCATCTCTGCCAGGTCCCGCCCTTAAGAACAACACCCCATTTCAGGCCCCGCCCCCAAGACCAGGATAAACCTCTGGCATCCCTGCACCGTCCCGCTGTCCAGACTGGCCTCCAGGCAGCCTCCTCCCTCTTGACTCACCCCAGGCCCCGCCCCCAAATTGTGGCTTCAAATGCATTACTAAGTCAGATACAAAATATCTCCCCTTATTGGTCTCCTTTTTCAGAATTTACCGGATATCTGTGCACATTAACATATATATTTCACACGTTGTTTCTCTGATCTGGTCCACAAAGAGCTGACATCCAGATGTGGCCCCTGAACCATCCAGGCTGCCCAGCAGCGCTGACACCATGGTGCCCACACCCCGTGTCCATCCATGTCTGGGTGTGAGCCCCTCCCAGGACCATGCCCAGTGGAGCTTCTTAAGAAGTTCTTGTCACTGGGTCAAAGGAGATGGAATCTCAGAGCAGATGAGAGGAACTGAGAAAAGGCATGGGTGAGTGCGAGTGAGCCTGTCAGGCAGGACGTTTCAGACTCAGAAAAGACTGGCTACTACAATACCTGGCATTTCAGAAAGGAAAGAGACAGATTAATCCACCGAGGAATCTCACTTCACCTGAGGAAGAGCCATGCCTGGCTCCTTTCCTTTCCTCTTCTGAGCTGCTTCCTCATGTAACATTAGTCTTTAGAAATCAATCCTAAATGTGAAAAATGAAAGGGGCCTGCCACTCCACACCTGTGGATATTTCCCATCAGGTGGAGATGAGAGACTGAGAAAACAAATAAGACACAAAGACAAAGTATAGAGAAAGAACAGTGGGCCCAAAGGACAAGCACACTCAGCATGTGAAGACTCACACCAGCGCTGGTCTCTGAGTTCCCTCAGTATTTATTGATGACTATTTTTACTATCTTTGTGAGGGGAGTGCGGCAGGGCAACAGGGTGATTGTGGGGAGAAGGTCAGCAGGGAAACATGTGTGCAAAGGAATCTGTATCATGAATAAGCTTAAGGAAATGTACTGTGCCTGGATTGTGGGGAAAAGAAAGAGAGATCAGATCGATACCGTGTCTATGTAGAAAAGGGAACTCGATTTTGATCTGTACTAAGAAAAACTGTTTCTGCTTTGAGATGATGTTAACCTGTAACTTTAGCCTCAACCCTGTGCTCACAGAAACATGCTGTATTGAATCAAATTTTAATGGATTTACGGTTGTGCAGGATGTGCCTTGATTTGTTTTGTTTCATTTTGTTTTTCTGAGGTGGAGTCTCATTTTGTTGTGCTGGCTGCAGTGCAGTGGCATGATCTCAGCTCACTGCAACCTCTGCCACCTGGGTCAAGCGATTCTCCTGCCTCAGCCTCCCAAGTAGCCGGGATTACAGGCGCTGGCCACTAAGCCCGGCTAGTTTTTGTATTTTTAGTAGAGACGGGTTTTCACCATGTTGCTCAGGCTGGTCTCGAACTCCTGACCTTGTGATCCACCCGCCTCAGCCTCCCAAAGTGCTGGGATTACAGGCGTGAGCCACCATGCCCAGCCAGGATGTGCCTTGTTAACCATGTTTGCAGGCAGTATGCTTGGTAAAAGTCATCGCCTTTCGCCATTCTCAATTAACCAGGGAGAAAATGCACAACGGAAAGCAGCAGGGACCTCTGCCCAAGAAACTCTGTGTTTTGTCCAAGGTTTATGCCCACTGAGACAGCCTGAGATATGGTCTCATGGGATAGGAAAGACCTCACCATCCACCAGCCCAACACCTGTAAAGGGTCTGTGCTGAGGAGGAGTAGTGAAAGAGGGAGGCCTCTTTGCAGTTGAGATAAGAGGAAGGCTTCTCATCTGGGAGGAAGTGAGGAGCACCTCTGCCCGGCTGCCCCATCTGGGAGATGAGGATCACCTCTGCCCGGCCGCCCCATCTGGGAGGTGAGGAGCGCCTCTGCCTGGCCGCCACCCCATCTGGGAGGAAGTGAGGAGCGCCTCTGCCCGGCCGCCCCATCTGGGAAGGGAGGAGCGCCTCTGCCCGGCCGCCCCGTCTGGGAAGTGAGGAGAGCCTCTGCCCGGCCACCCCGTCTGGGAAGTGAGGAGTGCCTCTGCCCGGCCGCCCCATCTGGGAGGTGAGGAGTGCCTCTGCCCAGTTGCCACCCTGTCTGGGAGGAAGAGAGGAGCACCTCTGCCTGGCTGCCCCGTCTGGGAGATGAGGAGCACCTCTGCCCGGCCGCCCTGTCTGGGAGGTGAGGAGCGCCTCTGCCTGGCCGCCACCCCGTCTGGGAGGAAGTGAGGAGCGCCTCTGCCCGGCTGCCCCATCTGGGAAGTGAGGAGCGCCTCTGCCCGGCCACCCCGTCTGGGAAGTGAGGAGTGCCTCTGTCTGGCCGCCACCCTGTCTGGGAGGAAGTGAGGAGCGCCTCTGCCTGGCTGCCCCATCTGGGAAGTGAGGAGCGCCTCTGCCTGGCCACCCCGTCTGGGAGGTGAGGAGCGCCTCTGCCCGGCCACCCAGTGTGGGAAGTGAGGAGCATCTCTGCCCGGCCGCCCTGTCTGGGAGGTGAGGAGCACCTCTGCCTGGCCGCTACCCCATCTGGGAGGAAGTGAGGAGCGTCTCTGCCCAGCCGCCTGGTCTGGGAAGTGAGGAGCGCCTCTGCCCGGCCACCCCCTCTGGGAAGTGAGGAGCGCCTCTGCCCGGCCACCCCCTCTGGGAAGTGAGGAGCGCCTCTGCCCGGCCACCCCGTCTGGGAGGTGAGGAGCGTCTCTGCCCAGCGGCCCCGTCTGGGAAGTGAGGAGCACCTCTGCCTGGCCGCCCTGTCTGGGAGGTGTACCCAACAGCTCCGAAGAGACAGCGACCATCGGGAGCGGGCCATGAGGACGATGGCGGTTTTGTTGAAAAGAAGGGGGGGAAGTGTGGGGAAAGGAAGGAGAGATCAGATTGTTGCTGTGTCTGTGTAGAAAGAGGTGGGCATAGGAGACTCCATTTTGTTCTGACTAGGAGAAATTCTTCTGCCTTGGGATGCTGTTGATCTATGGCCTTTCCCCCAGCCCCGTGCTCTCTGAAACATGTGCTGTGTCAACTCAGGGTTAAATGGATTAAGGGCGGTGCAAGATGTGCTTTGTTAAACAGATGCTTGAAGGCAGCATGCTCTTTAAGAGTCATCACCACTCCCTAATCTCAAGTACCCAGGGGCACAAACACTGCAGAAGGCCGCAGGGACCTCTGCCTAGGAAAACCAGAGACCTTTGTTCATGTGTTTATCTGCTGACCTTCTCTCCACTATTATCCTATGACCCTGCCATATCCCCCTCTCCGAGAAACACCCAAGAATGATCAATAAATACTAAAAAAAAAAAAAAAAAAAAAAAGAGGAAGGCTTCTGTTTCCTGCTCATCCCTGGGAATGGAATGTCTCAGTATAAAGCTGACCATTCCCATTGGTTCTATTCTGAGAGAGGAGAAAATTGCCCTGTGGGCGGGGGTGAGATATGCTGGCAGCAATACTGCTCTGTTACTCTTTCCTACACGGAGATGTTTGGGTGAAGAGAAACATAAATCTAGCCTATGTGAACATCGGGGTACAGTTTCTTTCCTTGAACTTATTCATGATACAGATTCCTTTGTTCACATGTTTCACTGCTGACCTCTCCCCACCTGTTGCCCTGCTACACTCCCCTCTCTAAGATAGTAAAAATAATGATCAATAAACACTGAGGAAACTCAAGAGACTGTGCGGGTCCTCCGTATGCTGAGCCCTTGTCCCGTGGGCCCACTGTACTTTCTCTATACTTTGTCTCTGTGTCTTATTTCTTTTCTCTGTCTCTCATCCCACCTGATGAGAAACACCCACAGGTGTGGAGGGGCTGGCACCCTTCACTGGATGTGCACATAGGCCAGATTTATGTTTCACTTTACACAAACATCTCAGCATACCAAAGAGTCATGGAGCAGTATTGCTGCCAGCATATCTCACCTCCAGCCACAGGGCAGTTTTCTCCTATCTCAGAATAGAAAGAATGGTCAGCTTTACACCAAGACATTCCATTCCCAGGATGAGCAGGAGACAGAAGCCTTCCTCTTATCTCAACTGCAAAGAGGCCTCCCTCTTTCACTACTCCTCCTCAGCACACACCCTTCACTGGTGTTGGGCTGGGGAATGTAAGGTCTTTCCTTTCCCACAAGACCATATCTCAGGCTGTCTCAGTGGGTGGAAACCTTGGACAATACCCAGGCTTACTTTGGCAGAGATCCCTGTGGCTTTCTGCAGTGCCTTGTGTCCCTGGTTAATCGAGAGTGGAGAATGGCATGACTTCTACCAAGCATACTGCCTGCAAACATAGTGTTAACAAGGCACATCCTGCACAGCCCTAAATGCATTAAACCTTGATTCAATACAGCACATGTTTCTGTGACACAGGGTTGGGGCTAAAGTTACAGATTTATAGTATCTCAAAGCAGAACAGTTTTGCTTAGTACAGATCAAAATGGAGTTTATGTCTTCCTTTTCTACATAGACACAGTAACAATCTGATCTCTCTTTCTTCTCCCCATAAAAAAAAAAAATGAAACTTCATGTTAGAAATGACTCATTCCCTTCCTGGGGCAAAAACCCACAGACAGGAGAGATCTCACCCTGTAGAAAGATGGTCCTCTGCTTCCCACTGCACCAGCGATCATGCAGAGATAAGAAAGTCCCACAGGAAGACCTACAAGTGTATATTTGACCCAGGTCTTCAGATCTCACTCCCTTCCTAGAAAACCCCCACACACAAGGTAGCAGAGGGGAGCTGGGCTGGATTGATCTCCCCTTCAGGGCACAGAGTCGTCCCTCATCCCTCATCAATCCCCATCTGGAGGACAGCCCCTCACCTCTCCGTGGATCACAGGCTGAGCTCCGCCCTCAGAAATGGAGGACACAGAGCTTCCATGCTCAATGCGATACACAGATGACAAGCACCTGGGCCACTGCAGGTATTACTGAGGGTGGGTTCCATCCCATCAGAATAAGAATCCTTGTTAAAGCAGCACAAAAGCTCTATTTGCAAAATGTTGTGCACTCTAATGTGAAGCCAGGGTTGAGCTCCACTCAGAGGGGGCGAGCCCAGCACAGCCCCAAGTTCTTGCTCTGCCCTCCACTTGGGGCCTTGTGCTCACTAGGATCCAGACAGTGGATGACAAAGGCACAAAAGTAATCACACAGAACAGGCAAGATAGACCAGAGGTGGTGTGAGGGTTGGGCTGTGTGAAAGGAAAATAAATTTGGGGACCCCAAATCACTAAGCAAAAGGGAAAAGTCAAGCTAGGTACTGCTTAGAAAACCAGACTCGCCTTCTATTCAAAGTCACCGCTCTGCTCCCTGACATACATGCATATCTGAGTGCTCCTTTGGCAATGCTAATCAGAAACTCAAAAGAAGGACCCAGCAAAGTGTCTCAGGACTGTAATCCCAGCACTTTGGGAGGCCAAGGCAGGCAGATCACTTGGGGTCAATGGTTCAAGACTAGCCCGGCCAACATGGTAAAACAACATCTCTACTAAAAATATAAAAGTTATCTGAGCATGGTGGTGTGAACATGTAGTCCCAGCTACTTGGGAAGCTCAGGCAGGAGAATCGCTTGAATGCAGGAGGCAGAGGTTGGAGTGAGCTGAGATCCTGCCACTGCATGCCAGCATGAGCCACAGAGTGAGACTTCATCTCAAAAGAAAAAAAGAACCTCAAGAGATCACAACCATTTGTGCCTCAGTTATCTGTGACCTGGAAGCCCCTTCCCTGCTTCAAGTCTCCCTGGCTTTGTTTAAAGTTGTCCCAACTTCCCAGACCAAACCAATGTGCTTGTTACTATACTGACTGATGTCTCCCTAAAATGTATAAAATGAAGCTGTGCCCCGTCCACCTAGGGCGCATGTCATCAGGAATTCCTGAGGCTGTGCCATGGGTGCGTCCTCAACCTTGGCAAAATACATTTTCTAAATTAACTTAGATCTGTCTGAGAAGTCCTGGGCTCACAGCTGCAATGTCAAATGCGGATCTGTGTGAGATCACAAAGGATTCCACGGAGAAGGTGATACCAGAACAAACACCTAGGGAAGAAAGGATGCCTGTCACTTGCAGCTGAGGGGACAGAGAGTCCTAGGCAGAGGGACAGCTCAAGTGAAGGCCCTGAGACAGGAGCAATCTCAGCCCCAGGAAGAGGAAAGTGGCCCGTGTGGGTGGAGCAGTGGAAGAAAGGAGGACACAGGTAGGAGATGAGGTCAGATAGGTCCTGGGGGCACAGATCCATAGGGACAAGGTCTTCAAACATTTTTCTCCCACAACCCAAAAGAATATTGAAAGCCAACTCTGATCCCCGCTACTCGAGAGGCTGAGGCAGGAGAATCGCTTGAGCCTGGGAGGTGGAGGTTGCAGTGAGCCAAGATCACACTGCTGCACTACAGCCTGGGCCACAGAGCAAGACTCAGTCTGAAAAACAAACAAGCAAGCAAACAAACAAACAAACTGAGCACTAACCTCTCGAGAAGAAAAGCCACACACTGTATTTTGCCAGTCATTTCAGGGGTCAGTGTCACTGTGACTGAGCTCTTCCGGTCTTATTCCTAACCTCTATGTTAAGGGGGGGCTCACTGAGGCTCACAACGGGAGACATTTCACCAAGTTATCCTGAGAAGCTCTGAGGTGAGTAAAAAAGAGGTGTGGCTGATTCCCACGAGATGGCCTGGAAGGGCCAATAGGCTGCACTGGTCTTCCTCCTCTGGAAAATTGCAAGACCAGACGGGAGTCGTGGCTCAGTCAGGTAATCCCAGCACTTTGGGAAGTTGAGGCAGGCAGGTCATTTGAGCCCAGAAATTTGAGACCAACATGGGCAACATGGGAGTCTGATTTAATAACTATATTTCCTACAACTAGCATATAAGGGGGCTTTACACAACTTTGCAAAGGAACTGTTAGACTGGAATTTATGTTGATAGTACAAAATGTCTTACAATCTCGTTTCTATAGCTTGATTTCCAGACCAAATTTTAATGCAGTATGAGGCCACAGTAAGCCTCTATAATTTTGGATGTTGAAGACCAGAAACAGGACTTATTATCTTTGTTCTTGGAGTAGAGATTTTTTTTTCTACCCATTAAAAATTAGTAGAAAGACTAATTTTTTGTGCTTATGTTTGTCTAAACTTTTTGTTAAGTCACTATTAATGGCTGGACTCACTTGTGCACTGGGACACGATTGAGTTTGTCCTGTGCAATTGTGGTAGGATTGACCTCGAGGTGCTCAATCTATAATAGTTCCGTATTTATCATTTTGTAATATCACCACACTATTGGCCGCACATTTTTCCCAAACTAAAACTTTTGTGTCTTTTGATCCTTCGGGAATTTTTTTGGGGTAAGACTTTCCTTTAGGCCTAAATTTTAATGATCTTTGATAAGAAAAGTCTTGTAAATAATTTACCTGTGGCCTGAGTGACATTCCACTTACCAAGTGATAAGTAAATCTACTGATGGTACCGACAGTAGGTACTTCTACCAACCAATTTTGGATTGCAGGCATTAAACATCCTGGTATCTCCCTAGGCAAATAGGATGATAATGATACCCAGTGGAAATATTTATTATCATTTATTTTATTCAGGTTTGGCAGGGGAACGATCATCTGTGGTGCCAGGTACCCATACACTATTATTAACATATACTTCAATAGGATTATCCATCTATGTGACTGCCCAAATTAAGGGTGGGAAAGCCACAAAGGCCCAGTAAGTATAACTAGCTGTAGCTGCTCCTGCAGGAATGGGAAGACTTACCACCGTTGATACAATCATCAAAGCTGCAAGCAGCGTGTTCTCTGGAATTTGTGTCACCTTTGTGTTCTCTAGGCTTTTTTAAGCTAACTGTGTCAGCTTTTAGATTGTGCCCAAGTTGGCAGCTCTGCCTTCTTGGTGGATGGCAACTTTATCTGTTTTTTTGACATCACCATTTTGTTTATCTTGTGAGTCAATGGTGCTCGATTGCGGTGTTTCCATGTCTGTGGAGGCGCTTTTTTTTTTTTTTTCATCTCTAATGGGTTTATTGTAGAACTTTAAATGTTTAGTGGGCATCTAAACAGGAAGCTGATTTTCTCCTGGTGAAACCCAAGCAAAACCTCTCCCCCAAGTTACCACCTTCCCTATTTCTCATGTCTTATTTTTGTTGTCTTTTTATCAAATCAGTTTTCCTTTATGTGGGCTGTTCTTTTTACCAGTAAGATGTTGTTCTGCAGAGGTAGTAGTCTGATTTTTATAAATGTTTAAAACATTTAAAGTATACAGTGCTAGATTAAGTTGCATCTGAGGAGTGGTATACTCCTTACTGTCTCCCC
The DNA here is from genome assembly GCF_028885625.2 of Pongo pygmaeus. Classification (NCBI taxonomy): domain Eukaryota; kingdom Metazoa; phylum Chordata; class Mammalia; order Primates; family Hominidae; genus Pongo; species Pongo pygmaeus. The sequence goes on from NC_072393.2 coordinate 58,912,838, forward strand.
CTGCTCTTTGTTTAACTAATTGAGTTTTGAGTGTTCTATTAGTTTTTTTTAACTATGGCCTATCCTAGGGAATTATAGGGAATTCCTGTTGTATCTGTAATTTTCTACTGATTTAAGCATTTTTGGAAAGCTTTACTATAGTATCCTGGTCCATTGTCAGTTGTAATTTTTTTGGAACTCCCATGACAGCAAAACAAGATAATAAGTGTTTTTTAACATGGGAAGTACTTTCTCCTGTCTGGCAAGTTGTCCATATGAAATGTGAACAAGTATCAACTGTTACATGGACACATCATAATCTTTTAAATGAAGGTACATGTGTGACATCTATTTGCCATAATGCATTAGGACATAGACCTCTGGGATTAACTCCTGCCTCTTGAGTGGGCAGGTGTAGGACTTGACACTGGGTGCGATGTTGTACAATATTTTTTTCCTGTTTTCATGTGACATCAAATTTGTTTTTTAATCCTGCTGTATTTACATGAGTCAAAGCATGAAGTTTTTGTGCTTTTATGAATGCAGATGATACCAGTAAGTCAGCTTGTTTATTTGCTTTAGCTAAAGGCCCTGGTAAATTAGTGTGTGCTCAAATATGAGTAATATAAAATGGGAAATTTTTTTTTTAGTTTGCTGTAATAAACTGAACATCTTGTTTAACTGATCATCTATGCTATATTTAATTAGAGCTGTTTCAACAACCTTTATAGCCTGCACTACATATGCAGAATCTGATACAATATTAATAGGTTGATCAAAGTCTTATAACACTGTAATGACTGCAACCAACTCTGCTCTTTGAGCCGATTGATATTGAGTTTTGATGACTCGCTCTTTTGGCCCTGTGTAAGCTGCTTTTCCATTGCTGGAACCATCAGTAAACACTGTCAGAGCATTTTTTAAAAGTTTATGTCTGGTAATTTTAGGTAAAATCCAAGTAGTCAATTTTAAAAACTGGAAGAATTTTGTTTTTGGGTAATGATTATCAATAATTCCCACAAAATTAGTAAGACCAATCTGCCATGCACCAGAATTGATAAAGGCTTGTCTAACCTGCTCTTTGTTTAAAGGAACAACTATTTTGTCTGGTTCATTTCCACACAATTTTATTATTTGTAGTCTTGCCTGACCAATTAATGTAGCTATTTGATCCAAGTACAATGTAAAAGTCTTAATTGTATTGTGAGGAAGGAATGACCACTCCACAAATCAGTATTTTGAACAATGATGCCTGTCGGAGAATGTGCAGTAGCAAAAATCAAAAGTTGTAGTGGGGCTAAGGGATCTATTCTATTTATTTGTCCTGACTGAATTTTTTCTTTTACTAACTTAATTTTTTTTTGTTGCCTCTGGGGTTAATATTCTTCTACTATTTAAGTCTGGGTCTCCTCTTAAGATAGAGGAGAAATTTGACATGGCATAAGTAGGAATGCCTAGAGTTGGCCGAATGTAATTAATATCTCCTAGCAATTTTTGAAAGTCATTTAATGTTTTTAATGTGTCTTTTCTTATTTCTATTTTTTGTGGCTTAATTTTTCTATTTTCTATCTGCATCTCTAAATAATGAAAAGGAGTAGAGGTTTGAATCTTATCAGATGCTATTGCCAGTCTTGCATGGCAACCTCTGCTTGCAGAAATGTGTAACAGTCAGTTAATTTGTCTCTCGTTTCTGCAGCACACAAAATATCATCAACATAATGAATAACAGTCTGAAAACTTATCTCTAACTGGTTGAAGAGCTTGACCTACAAAAGTCTGACAAATAGTTGGACTATTAAGCATTCCCTGAGGTAAACAGTTTCCACTGAAACCTGGTGGCTGGTTCCTTATTATTTATGGCTGGTATAGTAAAGGCAAATTTTTCAAAATCTTTCTCTGCCAGAAGAATGGTAAAAAAGCAATCCTTTAGATTAATTATAATTAAAGGCCAGTATTTTGGGATCATGGCCGGAGAGGGCAACCTGGGTTGGAGAGGCCCCATGGGATGAATTACGGCATTTACGGCTCTTAAGTCAGTTAACATACACCATCTGCTGGATTTTTTCTGAATTACAAACGCAGGAGAATTCTAAGGAGAGAAACTGGGTGAAACATATCCTTTTTTAAGTAGTTTTTTAACTATTTTATGTAGCGCCCCCAAATTTTCCTTAGGGAGTGGCCACTGTTTGACCCAGACAGGATGCTGCAGGGTGAGTCTGAATTGCTCCTTCACCATAGTGAACTGTAAGTTGGGCAATAATGGGCACAGCGAGCCAAGTTGCAGTGAGCCTAGTTTCAGGCTCTCTCCCCCAGCACTCACTCAGCTGAGGAGGAGGTGGCCATCGTGGTTTTAGCTCCTGTGGCCCTGATGGTTCTGGACCTTTTTCTTTTAACTTTAATGTTTCAGGATATATTACCTCCTGTAATTGATTGTAGTCAACATTTTGCTGTGACCGACCCATTACAGACTCTGCTACATATTTACAATGTGAACTTTCCATTCCTTTCTGGGATTCTGTCCCTGTCTCTTCTTCACAGTCTATTACATAGCTTTTAGGACCATCAGAAACTGGAACACTCTCTTCTCCTTTTGAAACGGTTTTAAAGCTGCTTTAATAATGGCCCAATCATTCCATACTGTAAGTGGGATGAGTTTACCCTCCCTACTTCTCTGTTTTAATTCTTTGCCAATTTTTTCCCAATCTTTTAGATCTAAAGTTCCCTGTTCTGGAAACCATGGGAAGAATTGTTCTATTGTTTGAAATAGCTTGCTTAGATTTTCTGTAGAGACTCTAACTCCCCCTTTTCTTAAAAGAATTTTAATAAAGCTGAGATGAGAGGCATATTTTCTTGTAGTTTGTCCCATTGTTACCCTGGCTTTTTTCGAGCGCATGAGCTTACCGCAAGGCTGACCGTAGAAGTACTTGGGAATCTCTCATTGACTTGTCCTCAATGATCATGCTCAAGCATACCTTTACCTTAGAGAAAAACCCCACATTGGACCCCAGGTGAAGGTGGCCAGCCCCTCTACACCTGTGAGTCTGTTTTGTCAGGTGGGATGAGAGACTGAGAAAAGAAATAAGACACAGAGACAAAGTATAGAGAAAGAACAGTGGCCCCAGAAGACCGGTGCTCAGCATATGGAGGTCCCGCACAGGCACTGGTCTCTGAGTTTCCTCACTATTTATTGATCACTATCTCTACCATCTCAGAGAGGGGGATGTGGCAGGACAATAGGGTAATAGTGGGGAGAGGGTCAGCAGGAAAACATGTGAACAAAGATCTCTGTGTTATGAATAAGTTAAGGAAAAGTGCTGCGTTTTGATGTGCACACACACAAACATTTCAGTGCATTAAAGGGTAGTATGGTGCCAGCATGTTTTACCTCTAGCCCTAAGATGGTTTTCTCTTATCTCAGTAAATAGAACATACAATCAGATTTTACACTGAGACATTTTATTTTTAGGGATGAGCAGGAGACAGATGCCTTCCTCTTATTTTAACTGCAAAGAGGCCTTCCTCTTTTATTAATCCTCTTCAGCACAGACCCTTTACGGGTGTTGGGCTGGGTGACAGTCAGGTCTTTCCCTTCCCATGAGGAAATATCTCAGGATATCACATGGGGAGAAACCTTGGACAATACCTGGCTTTCCTAGGCAGAGGTCCCTACAGCCTTCCGCAGTGTATTGTGTCCTTGGGTACTTGAGATTAGAGAATGGCAATGACTTTTAACAAGCATACTGCCTTTAAGCACTTTTTTTAAACAAAGCACATCTTGCACAGCCCTAAATCTATTAAACCTTGAGTCAACACAGCACATGTCTCTGCAAGCAACAGGGTTGGGGCTAGCATTACAGATTCACAGCATCTCAAGACAGAAGAATTTCTCTTAGTACAGAACAAAATGGAGTCTCTTATGTCTACTTCTTTCTACATAGACACAGTAACAGTCTGATTTCTCTTTCTTTCCCCCACACTTCTTATCTTTTCTACCATCTGACCATTTTGTTCAGATCAGCTGAACATAGTGTGACTGTGACACACAGACTGAGGGTGCAATTCCAGCTAAACATCCCCTTAGGGGACCAATCAATAATGATTCCATAAGAATCATTGTGCAGTACCTCTGCCTGTTCTGCAATGCAATCTTGCTAAACAAGTACATTCATTTTTTCTAACTGGGTCCAATCCTGTTTACAAATAGGTTTTTGAGGGTGGTATGCCTCAATTATAGGAGCAGATTTATTATGGTAAATACTGAGATCAGAAAACATGTGTAACTGTGTCATACAGTGATTTACATCCAGGCATTATTAGCAGCTAAGATTGATAAATATGTCTAATAAGTATAATTGTTCTCTGTGTCAGCCTTTGTTGAAGGAATACTCACAGAAATGGTGATCACCGCCATCATAGCTACCATTAAATTATTCATTGTGAGTGGTTGTCCTGCTTTCCTCAGGTTTTCTTCCTCGATCTGTGACAGCTTCTTGATCTGTCTCCAGGTGGGTGGCTGTGTTCGATGGGTGTTGCTCGTGACAGTTGGGGAACTCCTCAGCACCAGCCTTGACATGGCTGCAACCGGGGAGTCCTCAGGATCCTCCAGGAATCTCTTCCTTGGCATCTGGCTCATGATAAGGTTTCAGGTGTCTTGATGGTATCCAAATTGGCTGTTGATTTGGCCTGGAGAAACACAAGCATAACCTCTACCCCAAGTTATTATTTTACCTATTTCCCAAATTTTTGTTATTGGGTCTCTCCACCAAATCACTTGTTCTGCTTCTGTCTTTGCAGCCAGTTTCTGTAGATGCTGTTCAGCTGCTGATAACATCTGGCCATTGGGCAGGCTCAAAAAATTTAAAGTTAATAGTGCTAGATTCAGTTGCATCTGTGGTGTTCTGTATTCTCTGTCTCCCCCTTTCTGCTTTTGCAACTGCTGTTTCAGGGAGAGATTCATTCTTTCCACTATGGCTTGTCCTTGAGAATTGTATGGGATACCAGTAATGTGTTTAATATTCCACATAGAGAAAAATGTAGCTAGAGCTTGGCTAGTATAGCCTGGGGCATTATCTGTTTTTATAGAAGCTGGAATGCCCATCACCACAAAACACTGCAAAAGATGACGTTTAACACAGGCAGAAGACTCTCCTGTTTGGCATGTAGCCCAGACAAAGTGAGAAAAGGTGTCCACACATACATGTACATAAGCTAGTCTCCCAGACGAGGGAACATGTGTGACATCCATTTGCCAAAGAGAGTTAGGTTCCAATCCTCGAGGGTTAACTCCTCCTGTAAAAGATGAGGAATGTACCGTTTGGCAAGTTGGGAATTGCTGGATAATATTTTTAGCTTCTTTCCAGGTAATGCTGTATCTGCATTTGAGACCAGAGGCATTAACATGGGTTAAATTGTGAAAATATCTAGCATTAGATATTGCATTAGCAACTGAGAGATCAGCCATTTGATTCCCTTCAAAGGTCCTAAAAGAGGTATATGAGCCTAAATGTGAGTGATGTAAAAAGGGTGCATTCTATTTCTAACTGCTGTTTGCAACTGGGTAAATAAAGTCGTCAGTTGTTCATCTGTATGAAACTGTAATTGAGCATTTTCAATTAACTGTGTGGAATGAACAACATATGAAGAATCAGAAATCAATTAATAGGCATATCAGAAGCAGTCAATAACTCAATTACAGCTACAAGCTCTGTTTTTTGAGCTGAAGTATAGGGCGTCTGAAAACTTTACTTTTTGAGCCAAACTAAGAAGCTTTACTATTACTAGGCCCATCTGTGAAGCAATGAAAATGCTCAGCAGGCTGCAGGTTGTTTACTGCAGGAATTGTAAATGCAAACCATTCACAGTTTGTTCAGCTAAGGGGATAGTAAAGAAACAGTCTTTTAAATCTATGACTATTAAAGGCCAATTTTTGGAATTTTAGGAGAAGGCAATCCTGGCTGTAATGCTCCCATAGTTTATATAACTGAATTGATAGCTCTTAAGTCAGTTAACATTCTCCATTTACCTTTTTTCTTAATTACAAAAACTGGAGAATTCCAAGGGGAAACTGTTGGAGCTATGTGCCCATTTTCTAACTGTTCAGTAACTAATTTCTCTAAAGCCTCCAGTTTCTCTTTACTTAGTGGCCACTGTTCTATCCAAATTGGCTTATCTGTGAACCATTTTAAAGGTATAGGTTCTGGAGGCTTAACAATGGCCACCATTAAAAATGGTATCCTAATCTTTGGCGGGAAGTTTTTAAACCTTGCAAATTTTTTTCTAGTCCCGTACCAGGGACATACCCCATTTCATGCATCATATGTTGACTTTGAGGGCTATATAATTGTTCTGGAATTAGAACTTGGGCTCCGCATTGTTGTAATAAATCTCTTCCCTATAAATTTATAGACACAGAAGTTATATTGGTTGAATAGTCCCAGGTTGTCCATTGGGCCCTTCACAATGCAAAACAGAACTACTTTGATATACTTCAGGGGCTTTACCAACTCCAACTATGTTCAATTGAGCGGGTGGAATTGGCCACGTGGATGGCCAGTGCTGTAGAGAAATGATTGAAATGCCTGCTTCTGTATCTACCAAACCTTTACATTTCTTTCCCTGAATAGCTATTTCACAGGTAGGATGTTTACCAGTAATTTGATTGACCCAATAAGCTGCTTTGCCTTGTTTATTTGTGCTTCCAAATCCTCCTGTTTGTTTAATTTCACTTTTTCCCATTCCCACATATGGCACAATCAGGAGATGTGCTATACGCTCTCCTGTCTCTGCTTTCCAGGAAACAGAAGTAGATATAACAATTTGAATTTCCCCATTGTAATCTGAATCCATGACTCCTGTATGTATTTGTACCCCTTTTAAACCTAAACTAGACTTTCCTGAAAGTAATCCTATTGTACCCACTGGCAAGGGCCCACAGACTCCTGTTGGGACCTTTTGTGGGGGTTCCCCAGGCAGAAGTCTCACAGCTTTTGGGCAGCATAAATCTACTGTGGAACTATGGCTATGGTGGGGGACAGACATTGTACAGGGGTGAGGGAATGGCCTGAGCTGGAAATGCCCCAGTTTGGAATGGGGCCTGGGATGGGCCCCTCATGGCATTTCCTGAAATCAGATTCCCATCTTCATCAAACTTAGAGGGACACTGATTAGCCCAATGTTTTCCTTTTTTACATTTTGGACATATATCAGGATCAGCAGTTTTCTTTTTTCCCCTATCTGGCAGCCTGACTCGCTGATTTTTTCTACATTCATTTTTAGTATGACCATGCTTCCCACAGTTAAAACAAGCACCAGGAAAGGGAGTATTTCCTTTCTCCACTCTCAGTCCTGCCATTGCCTGTGCCAACAAGGCAGCTTTATGCAGATTACCTCCGATACCATGACAGGCCTTGACATAATCAACCAAATGTACTTTCCTTCTAATAGGTCACAGAGCAGCCTGGCAATTGGGATTACAGAGTGAGACTCCATCTCAAAAAAAGAAAAAAAAAAAGCATTGTCAAAAGCTAATAACTGCAACACTATATCCTGAGCAGCTGAATCTGCAATCATCTTTTTAAGAGACTCCTGTAACCAAGCTGTAAAATCAACGTATGGTTCTCTTGGTCCCTGTTTTATAGCACTAAAGGAAGGGTATTGTTCTCCATCTGAGGTGATTTTTTCCCAAGCTCTAATGCACACTTCTCTAAGCTGTTCTATGGCATCATCCTGCATGACCAGTTGTGCACCTAAACCAGCCCAGCCGCCAACCCCCAAAAAGTTGGTCTGCAGTTATATTAATTTGAGGTTGGGCCTCGGCATTGTGTGCAGCCTGAATGGAAGCTTCATCTGCCCACCAAGTTTTAAATTGTAAGAACTGAGCAGGAGTTAGATAAGCTCAACTAAGAGAGTCCCAGTCAGTAGGTATCATCTGACTGGAAACAGCAACATTCTTAACAGTCCCATTACAAAAGGAGAACCTGGTCCATACTGATTTACAGCTTGTTTAAATTCTTTGAGTAATTTAAAAGGAAAAGCCTCAAATGTAGCTGTAATATTTCCCTGTTGATCTGGGGGGTGTATTCTAACAGGGAACTGCCAAGTCTCTAAATCACCCTCTCTTCTAGCTTGTTGAATTCCTGCCTGAATAGAACTAAGAGCGGTTGCTTGAGGCACTGCTCAAACAGTCACTGGGGCAACTCCTTTTGACCCAGTGTTCTCCAGAAAAGAAAGATCTGGAAGGTCATTTTCTTCAAAATAATAATGAGGGGGTACAGAAGGGTAGGGATGAACCTCTTCCTCTTTTGCCACCTTAGCTTTAGCTGGCAAATAAACCTGCACTGTTACCTCTTCTGTCACTTCCTCCTCATCATAAGTGTGAATAAGTTCCAAGGTGGAAAGAACCAGACCCCACACCTGTCCCATTGTTACCCTGATGCTTCCGAGCTCCTCTTCTTACTCATCACAGGGATTGCTTTACTTGGGTGTCCTCCAGCTAGTTTTCCATTCCAACTGTCGCTCCAGTGACCCTTCGACCTGGATTCGAGACCCCACGAAGGCACGCCACTTGCCGAGACCAGCTCGGTCAGGGAGACCCTAACCCAGTGGTGCTACAGGAATGAAAGACACACACACACACAGAAATATAGAGGTGTGAAGTAGGAAATCAGGGGTCTCACAGCCTTCAGAGCTGAGAGCCCCAAACAGAGATTTACCCACGTATTTATTAACAGCAAACCAGTCATTAGCATTCTTTCTATAGATATTAAATTAACTAAAAGTATCCCTTATGGGAAATGAAGGGATGGGGTGAATTAAAGGAATAGGCTGGGCTAGTTAACTGCAGCAGGAGCATGTTCTTAAGGCAGAGATCGCTCATGCTATTGTTGTGGCTTAAGAATGCCTTTAAGTGGTTTTCTGCCCTGGATGGGCCAGGTGCTCCTTGCCCTCATTCCAGTAAACACACAACCTTCCAGGGTGGGCGTTAGGGCCATTACGAACATGTTACAGTGCTGCAGAGATTTCGTTTTTGGGGGGCTTGCTCCCAACAAGTTTGGCCTTCCCACCTCTATACAGTCCGATAACAGACCAGCCTTTATTAGGCAAATCACCCAAGCAGTTTCTCCAGCTCTTGGTATTCAGAGGAACCTTCATACTCTTTACCATCCTCAATCTTCAGAAAAGGCAGAATGGACTAATGGTCTTTTAAAAACACACCTCAACAAGCTCAGCCACCAACTTAAAAAGGACTGGACAATACTTTTACCACTTGCCCTTCTCAGAATTAGGGCCTGTCCTCAAAATGCTACAGGGTACAGCCCATTTGAGTTCCTGTGTGAATGCTCCTTTTTATTAGGCCCCAGTCTCATTCCAGACACCAGAGCAACTCGGAATGTGCCCCAAAAAGCTTGTCATCCCTACTATCTTCTGTCTAGTCATACTCCTATTCACCCTTCTCAACTATTCATAAATGCCGTGCTCTTCTTTACACTGCCAGTTTACACTGTTTCTCCAAGCCATCACAGCTGGTATCTCCTGGTGCTATCCCCAAACCACCACTCTTAACTCTTAAAGTAAATAAATAATCTTTGCCGGCAAGGCTATGCTGAACCTCCTTAGGCACTCTCTAATTGGATGTCCTGGGTCCTCCCAATTCTTAGTCTTTTAATACCTGTTTTTCTCCTTCTCTTATTCTGTTTAGTTTTTCAATTCATACAAAACCATATCCAGGCCATCACCAATAATTCTATATGACAAATGTTTCTTCTAGCAACCCCACAATATCACCCCTTACCACAAAATCTTCCTTCAGCTTAGTCTCTCCCACTCTAGGTTCCCATGCCGCCCCTAATTCCATGAAGCAGCTCTGAGAAACATCGCCCATTTTCTCTCCATACCATCCCCAAAAATTTTCGCTGCCCCAAGACTTCAACACTATCTTGTTTTATTTTTTATTTAATATAAGAAGACAGGAATGTCAGGCCTCTGAGCCCAAGTTAAGCCATCATATCCCCTGTGACCTGCACATACACATCCAGATGGCCTGAAGTAATTGAAGAGTCACAAAAGGAGTGAAAATAGCCTGTTCCTGCCTTAACTAATGACATTGTCTTGTGAAATCCCTTCTCCTGGCTCATCCTGGCTCAAAAGCTCCCCCACTGAGCACCTTGTGACCCGCACCTCTGCCCTCCAGAGAACAACCCCCTTTGACAGTAATTTTCCTTTATGTACCCAAATCCTATAAGACAGCCCCACCCCTATTGCTCTTTGCTGATTCTCTTTTTGGACTCAGCCTGCCTGTACCAAGGTGAAATAAACAGCCTTTCTGATCACACAAAGCCTGTTTGGTGGTCTCTTCTCACAGACGGGAGTGAAATTTACTGCAGAATATTTCCCAAAGTCTCATAACGATGCAGAAATACATGTGTACAAGACTTGCTCTGACCCCTGGCACAGAACTGACAGTAGCGGCTCCCCAGTGAGGCTAGAAGGAGGGTGGAGGATGTGACATGGAAAGGATATGCCCTGTGGTCAAGGGCCTAAGCTGTGGCTTTTCTTAGAGGGTTACCACAAAACAAATACATACACCGGGCGCGGTGGCTCACACCTGTAATCCCACCACTTTGGGAGGCTGAGGTGGGCGGATCACGAGGTCAGGAGATTGAGACCATTCTGGCTAACACGGTGAAACCCCGTCTCTACTAAAAAATACAAAAAATTAGCCGAGTGAGGTGGCGGTCGCCTGTAGTCCCAGCTGTGCGGAAGGCTGAGGCAGGAGAATGTCGTGAACCCCGGGGGGTGGAGCCTGCAGTGAGCCGAGATCACGCCACTGCACTCCAGCCTGGGCGACAGCAAGACTCCATCACAAAAAAAAAACCAAAAAACCAAAAAAACAAATACATACATCATGTGATGTTTAAATATCACAATATATATTTAATAATAATTGGTGGGGCTGGGCACGGTGGCTCGTGCCTGTAATCTCAGCACCCTATGAAGCTGAAGCCGGCGGATCACCTGAGGACAGGAGTTCAAGACCAGCCTGGAATCCCAGCACTTTGAAAGGTCGAGGCAGGTGGATCACGAGGTTAGGAAATCCAGACTGTCCTGGCTAACAAGGTGAAATTCCGTCTCTACTGAAAATACCAAAAAATTATCCAGGCTTGGTGGCACTCACCTGTAGTCCCACATACTCAGGAGCCTGAGGTAGGAGAATCACTTGAACCCGGGAGGCAGAGGTTGCAGTGAGTCGAGATCATGCCACTGCACTCCAGCCTGGCTACAGAGCAAGACTCCATCTCAAAAAAAAAAAAAAAAATTAACCAGCCATGGTGGAAGTCACTTGTGGTGCCAGCTACTTGGGAGGCTGAGGTTGGAGGATGGCTTGAGCCTGAAGGAGGTCACAGTGAGCTAAAATCATGCCACTGCCCTCCAGCCTAAGTGACAGAGTGACACCTTCTCTCAAAATAAAATCAAATATATGAAAATAGAATAACTCAAAGTACGAAAATCCATTTTGTTTATATAGGTCCGCAAAAGAATAAAACCCACACAGACTCACAAGGAACTAGATGTTAACAGAAAAAGTTGTCATTTTCCCCAGATTTTCTTTTCTTCCTTTCTTTTTATTTTTTTTAGACAGGGTCTCGTTCTGTTGCCCAGGCTGCAGTGCAGTAATGCAATCTTGGCTCACTGCAACCTCTGCCTTCTGGGTTCAAGCCGTTATCCTGCCTCAGCCACAGAGTAGCTGGGATTACCGGTGCCCGCCACCATGCCCGGCTAACTTTTGTATTTTTGGTAAAGATGGGGTTTCACCATGTTGGCCAGGCTTGTCGTGAATTCCTGACCTCAGGTGATCCACCCACCTCAGCCTCCCAAAGTGATAGGATTACAGGCATGAGTCACCACTCCCAGCAGATTTTCAAAATATATACATATGTGTGTGTAAATATGTATGTATATGTATGTGCATGTGTATGTGTATATATATATATAAAGATTTTTAAAATATAAAAAGTAGCAAGTTTTGTTTAACTGAAGAGGAATCTCATCTTGCTGGAAAAGGACACTTTGGCAATTGGGGCACGGGGGAATCTTGTCAGATCTAAGAAAACAGGAAATGCCCCATGCTAGAAGAAGCAATCACCCTTTCAACTGCCTGACCTGGAGGAATATTCAGATATCTGTAGGAATGCAGGCATGTGCAGAGGCAGCCACTATGGCACTCCTTATACAGGGAAAAATCTCAAAGGACCCACATGTTGTCATTCAGCCAATTTCCAATGCAGACATCAAAGAGCAAGCTAGCCATGTTTACTAACTTGACAACATGTAAATTCTCACAACTAGCAGGATCAAATCTCAAAGTAAAATATTTACTAAAACACAAAGAAGAAAACAACAGACACTGGGGTCTACTTGAGGATAGAGAATGGGAGGAAGGAGAAGACTGAAAAAAATAGCTACTGCGGGGTGGGCACAGTGGCTTACACCTGTAATCCCAACACTTTGAGAGGCCGAGAGGGTTCGATCATCTCAATGTCAGGAGTTCAACATCAGCCTGGCCAACATAGTGAAACCCTGTCTCTACTAAAAATACAAAAATTAGCCAGGCGTAGTGGTGGCATGTGTTTGTAATCCCAGCTACTCGGGAGGCTGAGGCAGGAGAGTTGCTTGAACCCAGGAGGCTGAGGTTGCAGTGAGCTGAGATCATGCTATCATACTTGAGCCTGAATAAACAAGTGCAAAACAGTGTCAAAAAAAGAAAAAAGAAAAAAAATTATTGGGTACTGGGCTTGATACCGGAGTGATAGAATAATCTGTACAACAAACCTCAATGTCATGAGTTTACCTACGTAACAAACCTTCACGTGTAGCCCCAATCCTAAAGTAAAAACATAACTATAAAACATTTTATTTAATTTACTATAGAATTATTTTTAAAGTCTCATAATGATGCAGAAATACACGCGTATGAGACTTGCTCTGACACCTAACACAGAACTGACAGTAGCGGCTCCCCAGTGAGTTTGGAAGGAGGGTGGAGGATGTGACAGGGAAAGGAGATACTTAACGGCAAAGGGTCTAAGCTGCAGCTTTGCTCGGAGTTTTACTAGAAAACAAATATATCCATCATGTGATGTTTAAATATCAAAATATATATTTAATAATAATTGGTGGAGCTGAGCACGGTGGCTTGTACCTGTAATCCCAGCACTCTGGGAGGCTGAGGTGGGTGGATAACCTGAGGTCAGGAGTTTGAGGCCACCCTGGCCAACATGGTGAAACCCCATCTCTACTAAAAACACAAAAAAATTAGCCGGGTGTGGTGGCACATACCTGTAACCCCAGCTACTTGGGAGGCTGAGGCAGGAGAATCACTTGAACCTGGGAGGTGGAGATTGCAGTAAACTGAGATCATGCCACTGCACTCCAGCCTGAGTGACAGAGGCTGACTCCGTCTCAAAAAATAAATTGTAACCATTTTTACTGAAAACATCTGTTTCACAAGCCTCTCCACAGTAACACAACAATATCCATGAGCTTAATGTGCTAAGAATGGTTTAATGAATCTCCTGCTATTATTTAGGTTGATTTCCTATTCTTAAAGTAATGATGGAATAACACACCTTGTCATTCATGTCTGTGTATGAACTTTCCATTCTATTTAGTAAGATTTTTGGAGTCAGAAACACAGTAATTCACTCAATTACCTAAAAATGTAGTATAAAATCAGGGAGAAAACATTTTCTCTTATTGGTTTCCTTTTCTAGAATTTACACGTACTTTGTGCACATTAATACGTGACTTCCATTGGCAGCTGCTCTAATCCTGGTCCACAGGGAGCTGACAGTGCATCCACATGTGGCCCCTGAACAATCCCTGCTGCCCGACAGCACTGACACCATGGGACCCTCACCCTGTCTCCATCCATGTCTGGGTGTGAGCCCTTCCCAGGACCATGCCCAGTGCAGCCTCTTCCCAAGTTCTTGCCACTGGATCATGAAAGATAAAATCTAGGCGAGATAAGAGGGACTGAGGGAAGGCATGGGTGAATGCGAGCAAACTTGTCAGGCAGGAAGCTTCAGACTCAGAGAAGATTCCCAACTCTAAGGCCCAGCGTCTCTGAAAGGAAGGACACAGAACAATCCACCAAGAATATCATCTCACCTGAGGAAGAGCCATCCCTGACTCCTTTGCTTTCCTCTTCCTCTTCCAGGTTTCTTCCTCATGTACCAAGAATCTTTAGAGGTCAACCCTGAATGTTAAAAATATGTTATTTATTGCTCAGAATCAATACACTCCCTCCCTGTAACACAACCACACATACAAAGTGTCAACCACGTCCATGTGAAGAGACCACCAAACAAGCTTTGTGTGAACAATGAGGCTGTTTATTTCACCTGGGTGGAGCCGGGCTGAGTCCAAAAAGAGAGTCAGCAAAGGGTGGATAGGATTATCATTAGTTCTTATAGGTTTTGGGATAGGCGGTGGAGTTAGGAGCAATGTTTTGGGGGCAGGGGTGGATCTCACAAAGTCCATTCTCAAGGGTGGAGAGAATTACAAAGAACCTTCTTAAGGGTGGGGGAGATTACAAAGAACTTTTTAAGAGTGGGGGAGATTACTAAGTACATTGATCAGTCAGGGTGGGGCAGAAATAAATCACAATGGTGGAATGTCATCAGTTAAGGTCATTTTCACTTCTTTTGTGGATCTTCAGTTGCTTCAGGCCATCTGGATATATACGTGCAGGTCACAGAGGATATGATGGCTTAGCTTGGGCTCAGAGCCCTGACACAAAGGAGACCTCACCCTGAGGAAATAATGGACTGCCTGCGGCCCTCCACACCAGGGACAATAAACTCTTACAGGAAAACTCCCGCTCCCCTTCTGGAGGAGTCCACACACACGCTGCAGCAGTGGAAAGCTGGGCTGGAATAAGCTCCCCTTCAGGGCACAGACCCAGCCCTGACCAAACCCCATGCAGAGGCTGGGTGTGGTGGCTCATGCCTGTCATCCCAGCACCCTAGGAGGCTGTGGTGGGTAGATCGCTTGAGCTCAGGAGTTTGAGACCAGCCTGGGCAACATGGTGAAACCCCATCTCTACCAAAAATACAAAACTTAGCCAGGTATGGTGGTGGTTCACGTCTGTGTGTCTGTGGTCCCAGCTACTTAGAAGGCTGAGGTGGGAGGATCGCTTGACCTGAGGAGTTTGAGACCAGCCTGGCCAACATGGTTAAATCCTGTCTCTATTAAAAATATAAAAATGGCCGGGTGTGATGGGTCATCCTGTAATACTAGCACTCTGGAAGGCCAAGGTGTGCTGATTACTTGAGGTCAGGAGATCGAGACCAGCCTGGCCAACATGGTGAAACCCTACCTCTACTAAATACACGAAAAGTAGCCGGGCTTGGTAAGCATCTGTAATCCTCACTACTTGGGAGACAGAGGTAGGAGAATCGCTTGAACCTGGGAGGTGGAGGTTGCAGTGAGCCGAGATTGTGCCACTACAGTCCAGTCTTGGTGACAGACTAAGACTCAAAAATAAAAGAAAATAAAAGTAAAAATACAAAAATTAGCTAGGTGTGGTGGCAGACACCTGTAATCTCAGCTACTTGGGAGGCTGAGGCACAAGAATTGCTTGAACCTAGGAGACAGAGGTTGCAGTGACCCAAGATCACGAGACTGCACTCACAGCCTGGATGATAGAGTGACTCTGTCTCAAAAAAAAAAAAAAAACAAAAAAAAACCGCATTTCTGATGTGATTGATGCAGAGATAATAAAACCTGAGTAACATGATACAGACTGTCGGGCAGAGGGAACTTCAGACGGGGGTGAGAGGGCAAGGGAGACAGCTCTGAGCCTAGATCTGAAGGAGGAGAAATGGACAGGGTACACAGAGTAAGAGCAGGGACAATGACAGGAAGAGTTTTGATGTTTGGGAAAAGAGGAAAGCAAATGTGACTGGCGCAGAGGGAGTCAGGAGATGAGGGCAAGCTCCCAGGAGGAGGCTGGACACTGGCAGGGGCCCTGGACACAGGGCTGTGGAGCCACAGTGAGGAGTGGGGCTTTTGTCCTGGGGAACATGGGAAGCCGGTGGAGTGTTCCCTGCCAGGCACTGACATGATCTGCTTTAGATTTAGCTGTGATATCCTAATACAGAGAAAGGCCCTGAAGATGGTCTCCACGTCTGAGTCTACATCTCTGTTTCTTCCATTCTTCTGCTTTTGTTTTTCATTTTTAGGGCACTGCATCCCATTGAAAATTCTAATCACAGCTGGGCACTCCTCTCCTCAAAAAAAAAAAAAAAAAAAAAGCCACACCCAAACACGCACTCCATTTTGCAAATCATTTCAGGGCCAGGGTCACTCGGGTTGAGCTTTTCTGGTCTACCCCTATCGCCAAGTTGCAGGGAGGCTCACTGGGGCTCAGATCAGAAGATATTTTCACCAAGTTACCCTGAGAAGGTCTGAGAGGAGTGAGAAGTTGTGCCTGAACTCTTACATGGGGGCCTGGAAGGGCTAATAGGAAGGGTTGGTCTTATCATCCTCGTCCTGGAAAATTAGAGAAGCCTCTTTCACAAACCTGGGCTAAAGGAACTTCTTTTGCAAGTTTCTGATGCCATTGATTCCTGACAGTTAATTCTTCCTTACAGGAAAATCACAGGAACATTTATAAAATGCAGAAGTGTAAACACACAGCTATTGACCTTGAAAACAGGGAAAGAAGGTCAGCTGTAGAACTAAGACATAAGCAAACAGTTTCAATCAATACATGAGTGATCAGGCACGGTGGCTCACACCTGTAATCCTAGCACTTTGGGAGGTCGAGGTGGGCAGATCACCTGAAGTCAGAAGTCGAGACCAGCCTGGTCAACATGTTGAAACCCTGTCTCTACTAACAACGCAAAAAACTAGCCGGGAGTGGAGGAGGGCACCTGTAATCCCAACTACTTGGTAGGCTGAGGCAGGAGAAGGGCTTGAACCTGGGAGGCCAATGCTGTAGTGACACGAGATCGCACCATTGTAGTTCAGCCTGAGCAACAAGAGTGAAACTCCGTCTCAAAAAAAAAAGAAAAAGAAAAAAAAAAAGAGGCCAGGCGCCGTGGCTCATGCCTGTAATCACAGCACATTGCAAGGCCGAGTCAGGCGGATCACAAGGTCAAGAGTTAGAGACCAGCCTGACAAACATGGTGAAACCCTGTCTCTACTAAAAATACAACAATTAGCCAGGCATGCTGGTGGGTGCCTGTAATTCTAGCTACTCAGGAGACTGAGGCAGGAGAATCACTTGATCCCGGGAGGCAGAGGTTGCAGCAAGCTGAGATCGCACCACTGCACTCCATCCAAGGCAACAGAGCGAGACTCCATTTCAGGGGGAAAAAAAAAAAAAAAAGGAATACATGGCTGCTTTTGGAGGAGAGTTCTATGCCAATCCAGCCCATGTTTCAACATTTTTCTAGAATGGACCAGAGGCCCTTGAGGGAAACACGCAATAAATAGCCCCCAGCTCAAGATTTCAACAAATGACATAAGGAAAGAAAACTGAAAAACAGACTAACTGGTTAAACTACATTTTGATATTTAGTTAAAAGGTCACTGACATCTATACCAAGTACACACTGAAACAATCAAACTTAAGTATTAGGTACGAAAGGCTTCCAATAAATAACAAAGACTAGGAAGCATGCAGACCTCGATCTGAACTGGATGCAACTAATTTCAAACAGCAACTATTTTGAAATTTTTTTTTTTTTATCTAGCGAATTCTGGGGTCAACTGGAAAATAACTGGAAAATATACAAGTACAGAAATGAATGATGTGAGCTGATTATACGATGCTGCAAAGGCATCTTTCAGATGTGATTATATACTATGAAAGAAATAAAATTTTTAAAACTAAGATTTATCTCAAACTCAAACTGCAAAAAAAAAAAAAAAGAATAGAGAGAGAAATGAAGAGGAATCAGAAAGAAAAAAAAGGAAGCCTATTAAACAATGAGAACAAAAGCATTTTTGATGTCTTTTTTTTTATTTTTTGTTTGCTGGTTTTTTTGAGATGGAGACTGACTCTGCTGCCCAGGCTGCAGGGCAGTGGCACGATTTTGCCTCACTGCAACCTCTACCTCCCAGGTTTAAGCGACTCTTGTGCCTCAGCCTCTCAAGCAGCTGGAACTAAAGGTGCACACCCCCACCCCTGGCTAACTTTTTTATTTTTAGTAGAGATGGGGTTTCAACATGTTAGCCAGGGTGCTCTTGAACTGCTGACCTTAGGTGATCCACTGACGTCAGTCTACCAAGGTGTTGTGATTGCAGGGATGAGCCACCATCCAGCTTTGATATCCTTTTTTTTTTTTTTTGAGATAGACTCTCACTGTCACCCAGGTTGGAATGCAGTGGCGCGATCTTGGCTCCCTGCAAGCTCCGCCTCCAGGGTTCACACCATTCTCCTGCCTCAGCCTCCCGAGCAGCTAGGACTACAAGCACCTGCCACCACGCCCGGCTAATATTTTGTATTTTTAGTAGAGACAGGGTTTCACCGTGTTAGCCAGGACGGTCTCGATCTCCCGACCTTGTCATGGGCCTGTCTCAGCCTCTCAAAGTGCTGGGATTACAGACATGAGCCTCCGTGCCTGGCCTGATCTCCCTTTTATAAAGTACTATTTCAAAAAAGTACTATCTCTTTAAAAAGCACTATCTCAAAAAAGAAAAATAGAAAATAAGAAACAAAAAACAGGCTGGGAAAAGTGGCTGACATCTGTTGGCCATGCTGGTTTCAAACTTCTGACCTCAAGTGACCTATGTGCCTTGGCCTTCCAACGTGCTGGGATTTCAGGTGTGAGCCACTGCACCTGGCCCAATCCTCTTAACAAAAACACTTGAATGTCAGTTAAGGCTTGAACTCAATGTTAAGTCAACACAAACTCAAGTCAGTGCTGAATTGACTCTAATGTCAATTAACGCTTGATGGTTTGCCATACTCATTGCATTGGGAACAATTATCTCAAAAATGAATTTTCTGATGGTTTGCCATACTCATTGCATTGGGAACAATTATCTCAAAAATGAATTTTCTGATGGTTTGCCTTACTCATTGCATTGGGAACAGTTATCTCAAAAATGAATTTTCTGATGTTCCGCAGAGTGAACTCGGACTGAAGACCTTGCCACACTGATGACATTTGTAAGATTTCTGTCCAGTAGGGATTCTCTGATGTCTAATGAGGTGTGAACGTGAAGTAAAGGCTTTGCCACAATCATCACACTTGTGAGGTTTCTCTTCTGTATGAATTCTCCTATGTTTTGCATAGGATGAAGCTTGACCGAAGACCTTGCCTCAATCATGACATTTGTAAGGTTTCTCTCCAGTATGAGTGTGTCAATGAACTGCAATGTGTGAATGATGTCTCAAAAATTTGCCACATTTATTACACTTGTTAGATCTCTATTCATTATAGATTCTCCAATGATTTGCAATGGTTGTAGCGTTACTGAAGACTTTGTGACAATCATTACATTAGTCAAGTTTCCCTACACCATGAACTGCCTGATGGTGAATAAGTGTTGACTGCTTGCTAAAGGCTTTGCCACACTCATTACACTTGTAAGGTTTCCCTCCAGTGTGAATTCCAGTATGTTGTCTCAGGTGTGAATCACTCCCAAAAGTCTTGTCACAAACCTTACATTTGTATGCGTTGTCTCCAGGATGAATTCTCTTATGTCTTTTAAGGTGTGATTCACGACTGAAAACTTTGTCACATGCTTCACATTTGTAAAGTTTCTCTCCAGCATGAACTCTATGATGAAGTGAAAATTGTGATTGTTGATTAAAAGTCTTCCCGCATTCATTACACTTGTAAGGTTTCTCCGCAGTGTGAATTCTGGTATGTCTTGCCAGGTATGAATTACGTACGAAAGCCTTGTCACAAACCGTACATTTGTAAGATTTCTCTCCAGTATGAAGTCTACGATGGTATACAAGGGATGGCTTGTGACTGAAGGTCTTGCCACACTCATTACACTTGTAAGGTTTCTCACCACTATGAAGTCTACGATGGCAATGAAGGTATGACCTCTGACTGAAGGTCTTGCTGCACTCATTACATTTGTAAGGTTTCTCACCACTATGAAGTCTACGATGGCATACAAGGTATGACTTCAGACGGAAGGTCTTGCTGCACTCATTACACTTGTAAGGTTTCTCTCCACTATGAATTCTAGTATGTTTTGCCAGATACGAATGACAAGCAAAAGCCTTGTCACAAACCTTACATTTGTATGGTTTCTCTCCAGTATGAACTATCTTATGTGTCTCAAGGGTTGATTCATGACTGAAAACCCTTTCACATTCTTCATATTTGTAAGGTTGCTCTCCAGTATGAATTGACTTATGAATTAAAAGATCTGAATTTTGACCAAAGGTCTTCCCATATTCATTACACTTGTAAGGTTTTCCTCCACTATGAATTCTAGTATGTCTTACCAGGTGTGAATTCCATGCGAAAGCCTTGTCACAAACCTTACATTTGTAAGATTTCTCTCCACCATGAAGTCTATGATGGCATACAAGGGATGACTTGTGACTGAAAGTCTTGCCACACTCATTACACTTGTAAGTTCTCTCTCCAGTGTGAATTCTTGTATGTCTTGCCAGCTGAGAATTCCACGTGAAAGCTATGTCACAAACCTTACATTTGTATGGTTTCTCTCCAGTATGAATTCTCTTATGTGTCTCAAGGGTTGATTTCCGACTGAAAACTTTGTCACATTCTTCACATTTGTAAGGTTTCTCTCCAGTATGAATTCTACGATGACGTGCAAGGTTTGATTGTTGATTAAAAGCCTTGTCACATTCATTACACTTGTAAGGTTTTTCTCCAGTATGAATTGCCTTATGAATTACAAGGGCTGAATTTTGACCAAAGATCTTGCCACACTCATTACACTTGTGAGATTTTACTCCAGTATGAAGTCTACGATGGCATGTAAGGGATGACTCCTGACTGAAGGACTTGCCACACTCCTTACACTTGTAAGGTTTCTCTCCAGTGTGACCCCTATGATGGCATGCAAGGTATTGCTTGTGATTAAAGAGCTTGCCACATACATCACATTTATATTGTTTCTCTCCTAAATGGGGTATCTGGTGTTTCCTTAAGAGTGAGCCACAATTAAAGGCTTTGCCACTCTCATTACATTGGAAAGATTTTTCTCTCATGTGTACTTCCTGTTTTTGTGTGAGCAATGAAGAATTCAGGGAATTATTCCCATAGTTATTAGAAATATGGATTTGGCGCCTACAAGAAATTCTTTGGGATGTTGAAACCGAGGGAGCATCATTGGTAGACTTCTCAAGTTGATTACCAATTTTACTTTTGATTTGAAATATGTGGAGTTCAGGCAGATGTGAATAAAAGCTCGATCCAAGCTTATCTTTAATAGGTTTGTTTCCAGCAAGCCTTTGATCATATCGGTCTGTACTGCCAGTCAACTTTTTTATTTTTGTTATGGGTGCTTCATGGCCATTTCTTTCATCTTCTTGACACTGAAAGTCAATGTCATGAATTTCTTTCTCAATTTCCTGGAAGCAAAAATCTCCAATGTAATAACCTTGATGTCTTTGCAGTGTCCCTGAGTGGAACACTTCTGTATTGTCTTGCCCTGTTGATAAGACCTCCTTCAGCATGCATTTGGAAGAGATATCTACAAAATATAAACACCAATAGGTTTCCAATTAAGTACAGATGGTAAATCATACTGAAGTGTGTAAATATGACACAAAAAACAATACTTATTTTGAGCTTCCCAAACATCATCTTCCAAGTTTAGGAACACAAAAGGAGTAAGATTCTTTAATAAACAAGGGGCAATTACATGTCCTTCAAAGCAATTCTATGAAAGTCTATTTCCTATATCATCACAAAACACTGGCAGGGCACAAACTTGTGTAAGCCTAAAGTAAGGAGTATTTTTCCACTATGACCCTAAAGTGTATCACAATTTGCAAAAAACATATCACTGTCACATCAATGAAGAGAAAAATATATATTATTTATATTTAAACCATATTTACTGTGTACAAATGCTAAAAAAAAAAAAACAACACACACAATGTACTATATTGGTAAATAATCCACAAGCTCATGTAAGGATAACCAAAATCAATGGAAATTCTGTATTGTGAAACAATTATAGCACTGAGAAGAGAAGATTACAAAAATTAACCAGGTGTGGCGGCCCATGCCTGATAGTCACAGCTACTTGGGAGGCTGAGGCACAAGAATCACCTGAACCTGGGAGGCAGAGGTTGTGGTGAGGCAAGATTGCACCAGTGCACTCCAGCCTCGGGGACAAAGTGAGACTCCGCCTCAAAAAAAAAAAAAAAAAAAGCAAAAAAATGTTAATACAATATTTTTTTGAATAAATGTCATAAAATTGCCTATATCCACACAGAACAGGCACTTAATGACTTTTCAAAAAATTTTTGTATTTTTATTTTTTTGAGACGGAGTCTTGCACTCCAGCTTGGAGTGCCATGGTGCCATCTCAGCTCACTGCAACCTCTGCCTCCTGGGTTGAAGTGACTCTCCTGCCTCAGCCTCCTTAGTACTTGGGGTTACAGGCATGCACGACTATGCCTGGGTAATTTTTGTGTTTTTAGTAGAGATGTGTGGGCAGCAAGCCACCTAGGTGCCGAGGCAAGAGTTCAAGGGCACGAGCTCTTCCAGTATAATAAAATATATAAAATAAAAAGAGTTATACTAGATCTAGATCATAGACATGATTACATATGAATATCATTAATCATTAGTTTGTAGCAATTACTCTTTATTCCAATATTATAATAATCCTCACTCTAGAATCATAACCTAGGAAAAGCCAGGCCATACAGAGATAGGAGCTGAGGGGACATAGTGAGGTGTGACCAGAAGACAAGAGTGCGAGCCTTCTGTTATGCCCAGACAGGGCCACCAGAGGGCTCCTTGATCTAGTGGTGACGCCAGCGTCTGGGAAGATGTCTGTTGCCAAGCGGACTGTGGTCTAGCTGTAGCATCAGTGCCAAGGAAAAACACCCCCTACTTAGCAGACTGGGAAAGGGAGTCTCCCTTTCCCCGGGGGAGTATAGAGAAGACTCTCCTCCACCACCTCTTGCGGAGGGCCTGACATTAGTCAGGCCCACCTGCAGTTATCCAGAGGCCTAAATGTCTCCCTGTGATGCTGTGCTTCAGTGGTCACGCTCCTAGTCCGCTTTCATGTTCCATCCCGTACACCTGGCTCTGCCTTTTAGATAACAGTAGCAAAATTAGTGAAAGTACTAAAAGTGTCTGATATGCAGAAATAATGGCATAAGCTATCTCTCTCTCTGCCTCAGCTGCCAGGAAGGGAAGGGGCCCCTGTCTAGTGGACAGGTGACCCACGTGACCTTACCTATCATTGGAGAAGGCACACACTCCTTACCCTGCCCCTTTGTCTTGTATCCAATAAATATCAGCGCAGCCTGGCATTCAGGGCCACTACCCATCTCTGCGTCTTGGTGGTAGTGGTCCCCTGGGCCCAGCTGTCTTTTCTTTTATCTCTTTGTCTTGTGTCTTTATTTCTACAGTCTCTTGTCTCCACACACAGAGAGCAAAACCCACCGAACCTGTCGGGCTGGTCCCTACAGAGATGGGGTTTCACCAGGTTGACCAGGCTGGTCTCAAACTCCTGACCTCAAGTAATCCTCCCGCCTCAGCCTCCCAAAGTTCTGGGATTACAGGTGTGAGCCACTGTACCTGGTGGCACTTTGTGACATTAACGAGTGGAGTGTGTCAGTTATATTGCATACCACATACTGAAAAGCCATATGTAAAATTATAAAAATTAATAAAATATTATAACCCATGATAAAACCAGCAAGCAAATAAGTACATTTATACAGCCTGCAGAATTCTAAACAATTCCCTCTTAAGAAAAAAGCTACAACTTCTACTTAACCACTAGCACACAATATAAGAACTGAAATACATGTTAAGATCACTACCTTCTGATGTATGAGGTCAAGAAAATACACAGCATTTTAAGAAATAAGAATTGACTAATGGCTGGGCACGGTGGCCCACACCTGTAATCCCAGTACTTTGGGAGGCCGAGGCATGTGGAGAACGAGGTCGGGAGTTTGAGAACAGCCTGGCCAACATGGGGAAACCCATCTCTACTAAGAATACAAAAAAAACAGCTGGGTGTGGTGGCGGATGCCTGTAATCTCAGCTACTCTGGAGGCTGAAGCAAAAGAATCATTTGAACCCAGGAGGCAAAGGTTACAGTGAGCCGAGATTGTGCCATTGCACTCCAGCCTGGGTGACAGGGCAAGACTCCATCTCAAATAAATAAATAAATAAATAATTGACTAATAGTGTAGAAAAGTGCAATTATGATGTCACAACTACACTTATGTAACAGCCAGGCAATACAGCAATTTTACATATGTGCATTCCCCATAGTTGTCTAGTTCACTATGCATAAAATATAAAACAGAATGTGTACTGGGAAAATTTATTAACTGAGATCAGAGAAAACATTGTATAAAACAAATTGCACAATAAGAACAAAAAATATGATGTATGTTCCCTGGCCCGAATGTTCACCTTGGCTAAAAGCCATTATCAGATTTCTTATCCTCTAATAGGATGTTCCTGCTGATGGGGCCTTTTAGAGAATTTGGTCATGGGTGTTGACTAATTGTGAATAGGACTAGGGCTTTTAATTGTATATTTGCTTTCTTTATCTACTTTTGAGACAGAGTTTCACTCTTGTTGCCCAGGCTAGAGTGCAATAGCGTGATCTAGGTTCACCACAACCTCTACCTCCCAGGTTCAAGTGATTCTCCTGCCTCAGCCACCCGAGTAGCTGGGATTACAGGCATGTGCAATCGTGCCCGGCTAATTTTGCAGTTTTAGTAGAGACGTGGTTTCTCCATGTTGGTCAGGCTGGTTTCAAACTCCCAACCTCATGTGATTTGGCCACCTCAGCCTCCCAAAGTGCTGGGATTACACGCAGGAGCCACCACGCCCAGCCAGGACTAGTGCTTTTATAAAAAAGACAGTGAAGAGCTGATTGCCTGCTCCTCTTTACACCATGTCAGGACACAGCAGGAAGATGGCTGGGCTAAACCATGAAGAAGGCTCTCACCAGGATCCAATCTAGCTGACACCTTGCTCTTGGATTTCCCATTTTCCAGATTAATGAGAAATAAATTTCTATGTCTTAAGCTTTCCAGTTTCAGCTATTTCTTTTTTTGTCTGTTTTTGAGACCGCGTCATGCTTCATCACCCAGGCTGGGGTGTGGTGGCACGATTCTCCTACCTAAAGAGATTCTCATGCCTCAGCCTCTTGAGTAGCTGGGACTACAGACACATGCCACCATGCCTGGCTAATTTTTTTTCGGGAAACAGAGTCTCACTCTGTCACCTGGGCTGGAGTGCACCGGCATGATCATGGCTCACTGCAACATCCATCTTCCAGGTTCAAATGATTCTTGTGTCTCAGCCTCATAAGAAGCTGGGATTACAGGTGCATACCAACATACCCAGTTAATTTTTGTATTTTTACCAGAGACGGGGTTTCACCATGTTGGCCAGGCTGGTCTTGAAATTCTGACCTCAGGTGATCCACCCGTCTTCGCCTCCCAAATTTTTGGGATTATAGGCGTAAGCCATCACGCCCGTCCAATTTTTTTTAATTTAGTAGATTCAAGGTTTCATTATGTTTGCCCGACTGCTCTCAAACTCCTGACCTCAAGCCATCTACCCACTTCAGCCTTTCAAAGTGCTGGAAACAGAGGCCTAAGCCACTGAAGCTGGCCAGTCTAAGCTACTTCTGACACAACAGTGAAAACAGTGAGACAGGAAAAGAGGCAACTCATCATCAACATCAATGAAGGCCGACAAATCTTATTAAACAAAGGAAGTTTAGAGTCTGTACTGTAAAACTTGTAATATATGAAGCCATCTAATAGTATTCACTTGTTTTAAAAAGCAGGTGGACGAATCACCTGAGGTTGGGAGTTCAAGACCAGCCTGACCAATATGGAGAAATCCCATCTCCACTAAAAATACAAAAATTAGCTAGACTTGCACCAGGCATAATCCCAGCTACTTGGGACCCCGAGGCCAGACAATCACTTGAACCCAGAAAGTGGAGGTTGCGGTGAGCTGAGATTGCACCAATGCACTCCAGCCTGGGGAAGAAGAGGGAAACTCCATTTAAAAAAATAAAAGGCCAGGCACAGTGGCTCAGGCCTGTAATCCCAGCTCTTTGGGAGGCTCAGGCAGGTACATCACTTGAGGTCAGTAGTTCAAGACCAGCCTGGCCAACATGGTGAAACCCCATCTCTACTAAAAATACAAAATTAGCCAGGCGTGGTGGTGCATGCCTGTAATCCCAGCTACTCAGGAGGCTGGGGAAGGAGAATCGCTTGAACCTGGGAGGTGGAGGTTGTGGTGAACTGAGATTGTGTCATTGCACTTAAGCCTGGGCAACAGGAGCAAAAGTTCATCTCAAAAAACAAACAAACAAAAACCAAAAACCAACCCTGGAGGCAAATTAACATTATTTCTCAAATAACAAAAGCAGGCCCACAGTGTTCATGGACATGACCCCAGTTTGCACGTACGGTAAGTGAGGGACAAGACTTGATGCTGGGCATGAAGGACCCCACGACATGTTCTTAGGCACAACAGTCAGCCCAGGCAGGACAGGAAATGACCAGTCACAGAAAATACAAGGAGAACAGAAAGAAGTACATCAAGGGGGATACAAGGACGGAGCTGGGACACAAGGGCTGAGCTGCGCTGCTGACAGTGGTGCTAAATCCATCCCTCATGGATCATGTGCTGAGTCATCATGCCCAGCACACGTTGATTTAGGCAGCCTCCTATAATTTTGTCCAGTGGATGAATAAGGTCTTCACTTACTCAGTGAGAGTAGTGTTGGAGAGGAGGGGCTCACGGGGAAATTGGGGTGTTCACTATTACAAATCAATAGGCTGGAAAGCAACAGTATTTGCATCCAGATCAATGTACCATGTGAGGCAAGGCCGGGAAAGGAGGGCAAGGGTGGAGGCAGGAAGTAATGGGCATGTGGGAGGGATCTTTGTGCATGCACATCTGTGGGAATATAATTCCACTAGGATAGGCCAAATCTTGAGCTTGGATGAAAGTGGAACAAATTTAACAAATGGTAAAATATTGACCCAAGGTTAAATATTCAAATTACAATATGGGCAAGGGACAAGAATGAAAGAGATCCAAAAAGCAGCAGTGTGGTGGCCTGAGGTGAAAGCAGTTTTACTTCTCTTAAATTAAATGCCTCTGATTTCTAGTTTCAGGCATATACTCAACAATATCCCCTGTGTAGATTCCGGAAATGTGTACACACAAAAAAATAAGTAAACCCTATGAAGAGTACAGTAGAGCAATATACGAGACCATGGAGGTGAAAAAGGATGCCCTGGCTGAGTAGGTAGAGATGTCTTCGTGAAAACAGAGCCAGGCTGAGTGCAGTGGCTCACATCTGTAATCTCAGCTCATTAGGAGGATGGATGGGTGGATCACAAGGTCAGGAGTTCAAGACAAGCCAGGCCAGCATGGTGAAACACTGTCTCTACTGAAAAAATATAAAATATTAGCCAGGCATGGTGGTGCATGTCTGTAATCCCAGCTTCTCAGAAGGCTGAGGTAGGTGATTGCTTGAACCTGGGAGGTGGAATTTGCAGTGAGCTGAGATTGCACCACTGCACTCCAGCCTGGGTGACACATCAATACTCCGTCTTAAAAAAAAAAGAAGAAACTGTAACTTTAATAGAGATGTGGTTTCACCGTGTTGGCCAGGCTGGTCTCGAACTCCTGACCTCAGGTGATTCACCCACCTCAGCCTTCCAAAGTGCTGGGATTACAGGTGTGTGCCACTGCACACAGCCTGGCAGTATTATTTATGATAGTAAAGAGAAGAAACCAACCAAGATGTCCATCGACAGATAAATATATGAACAAAATGTGGTATACACATACAATGGAATATTATTCAGCCTTAAAAACAAACTCGGATGGGCCTGGGGCTGTGGCTTATGCCTGTAATCCCAGCACTTTGGGAATCCAAGGCAACTGAATCACCTCAGGCCAGGATATCACAACCAGCCTGGCCAACATGGTGAAACTGCCATCTGTAATAGAACTACCAAAAATTACTTGGGTGTGGTGACACATGCCTGTAATCCCAGCCACTCAAGAGGCTGAGGCAGGAGAGTCACTTGAATCCAAAAGGTGGAGGTTGCAGTGAGCCAAGATCACGCCACTGCACTCATGCCTGGGCAACAGAGTGAGACTCTAACTCAAAACAAACAAACAAACAAACAAACAAAACACAACATAGGAACGAACAAGTGGAAAGCCACTGTGTCAAGGAAATGACAGTAGAACTAAACTATGGAAACCTCATTCAACCTCACAAGCTCCCTCAATAATTTTGATGAAAACCATATTTGTTACAGGATTGATCCTATAACAAACTGAACATTAAGTTTTCTTGTTAAAAATGAACAATGACACGTATTTGTTGAAAAATGTGAAATGAACAAGAGTTCAGTCAAGAGCCTCATATATATGAGGCTGTGAGCCCAAATGACATCCTCGATGGGAGGAATTTCAACACCACTGACTGCTGCTTAGAGAACATGATCATTAGTTTATGGGATGAACATTGCCACAGTGCCAGTGACAGACACTGCTGTGATGCTCCTCAAAAACCAGAATGAGCTGGGCATGGCGGCTCATGCCTGTAATCCCAGCACTTTGGGAGGCCAAGGTGGGTGGATCACCTAAGGTCGGGAGTTAGAGACGAGTCTGACCAACATAGAGAAACCCCGTCTCTACTAAAAATCCAAAATTAGCTGGGTGTAGTGGCACATGCCTGTAATCCCAGCTACTCAGGAGGCTGAGACAGGAGAATCGCTTGAACCCGGGAGGCAGAGGTTATGGTGAGCCAAGATCATACCATTGCTCTCCAGCCTTGGCAACAAGAGCGAAGATCCATCTCAAACAAAAAAACAAAACAAAAAAACAACCAAAAAAAAACCCATGTATGGGGCAAAATCACAAAAGAGAATACAAAACCAGGAAGAGCCAAGATAGACAAGAGCAGACTCTTCATGTCTGCAGGGACATTTTCCTCACCCACAGCCTCCAGGTTCCTGTAGTTCTCCAACATCACTTCCCTGTATAAAGCCCTCTGCGCAGGGTTCAGGCATTTCCACTCTTCCAATGAGAATTCTATAGCCACATCCCTGAAAGTCAAGTGTCCCTAAAATGAAACACACATTTCAACAAAACATTAAGGAGGACTGAGTTATCACCTTCACAGGAAATGAGAAAACAGAAAATAAGTATTTGATCAAAGACTGTGTTGTGACAAAACGATGTTAAGGTATTTTTGGATATTTTTTCCCTATAGTTGCATTTTAGTGTACTTTTCTTTGAAAGATTTTAAGATGTTATAAGTCGCTACAGAAGTCTCAATTTCATAAACAACATAAAAAGTATAAAAATAAAAAGGAAACACAGGGCCAGGCATGGTGGTTCACACCTGTAATCCTAACACTTCGGGAGGCCAACGCAGGCAGATTATTTGATGTCAAGTGTTCAAGATCAGCCTGGCCAACATGGTGAAAACCTGTCTCTACTAAAAATATAAAAATTTGTCGGGCATGGTGGCAGGTACCTGTAATCCCAGCTACACAGGAGGCTGAGGCAGAAGAATCACTTGAACCTGGGAGATGGAGGCTGCAGTGAGCCAAGATCACATCACTGCACTCCATCATGGGCAACAGACTGATACCATCTCAAATACCAAAACAAAACAAAACAAAAAAAGCAATGCCAGGCGGTGGCTGTCACCTGTAATCCCAGCATTTTGGGAGATCAAGGCAGGCAGATAATGTGGTCAAGAGATCGAGACCATCTTGGTCAACATGGCAAACCCACATCTCTACTAAAAATACAAAAATTAGCTGGGTGTCATGGTGCGGACCTGCATTCCCAGATACTCAAGAGGCTGAGGCAGGAGGATAGCTTGAATCTGAGAGGTGGAGGTTGCAGTGAGCCAAGATCGCACCACTGCACTTTAGCCTGGCAACAGAGCAAGACTCCATCTCAAAAACAAATGAACAAACAAACAAACAAACAGGGTTTTTTCTACAGACATGTCAGATATTATGTTCAACATACCAGGTGATATTAAGTCTCTAGATGAGCTAAGATACAAGTGGTGTTTCAGAGAGGAAAAAGTCCAACGGCTTTGAAAGAAAAGTCTGAATCTAAAAACTGTCATGATTGCTCAGGCACAGTGGCTCATGCGTGTAATTCCACCACCTTGAGGGGTCAAGGCAGGTGGATCATGAGGTCAGGAGTTCGAGACCAGCCTGGGAACATGCTGAAACCCCTTCTCTACTAAAAATACAAAAATTAGCTGGGAGTGATGGTGGGTGCCTGTAATCCCCAATACTTGGGAGGCTGAGGCTGGAGAATTGCTTGAAACCAGGAGGCAGAGGATGCAGTGTGCCAATATCATGACATTGTACTTCAGCCTGGGTGACAGAGCAATACTCTGTCTCCAAAAAAAAAACAAAAACCAAAAATTGTCATGATCACAGCAATAGCCATGACTAACATTTTTGAATGCTTCCCATGTTCTATACGCTTCTAAGTGCTTCCTGTGTCTTAAGCCTTAAAATAACATACTATCCCATGAGGAAAGATCTGTACTTGGAGACAACTGCATCACACACACTCTAGGAAACTTGCCACAAATCAAATAGCTAAAAATGTCAACACGAGCACCTGGATCCAGATGTCTGGGATTCACATTTGAACATAAATGCTGAAGTAACAGATACAGCTTTAAACTAAACTGACAAGGGTTTATCTAGTGGAGAGAATGTGATAAAGGTCTAAGGGTGAGAACATGGATCATCCTACAAGGTCACTGAATGGACACACACAGGCATACATATAATCCTTCAAAATACTTCTTTTTTTTTTTTTTTGTGAGATGGGGTCTCACTCTATTGCACAGGCTGGAGTACAGTGGCAGAATCTGAGCTCACTGCAACCTCGGCCACCCAGGTTCAAGCAATTCTCTTGCCTCAGCCTCCCCAATAGCTGGGATTTGAGGCACCTGCCACTGCATCCATCTAATTTTTGTATATTTAGCAGAGACGGGGTTTCATCATCTTAGCGAGGCTGGTCTTGAACTCCTGATGTCGTGATCTACCTGCCTCAGCCTTCCAAATGAAAAGTAGTTAAAATCATTACAATTATTATAAAAAATAAAATTTATTGCAAATGAAAAATACTTAAAATAATTACAATTATTATAAAAAATAAAACTTATTGCAAATGTTGTGTTTTGTGCATAAACCATGGGCTTATCCATCCATGTATTCATGCACACACCACATCATGCCGTTACACACGTGGTGGCCCACCTGTAAACCTAGCTACTTGAGAGGCTGAGGCAACAGAATCACTGTAATCCGGGAGTCAGAGGCTACAGTGAGCCAAAATCACACCACTGCACTCCTGCCTGGGCGACAGACTGAGACTCAACTCAAATGATATTAAAAAATAATGTAAAATCAATGATGTAAGAAAGAATCCTGTACCACTGATGCCTATCTCCACTTTCCACTCCATTCCAAGTCATTAAAAGTGCAGAGTTTGGCTAAGCATGTTGGCTCAGGCCTGTAATCCCAGCACTATGGGAGGCTGAGGTGGATGAATCACAAGGTCAGGCGTTCGACCAGCCTGACCAATATGGTGAAACCACATCTCTACTAAAAATACAAAAAAAATTAAACAGGTGTGGCAGCAAATGCCTGTAATCCCAGATACTCAGGAGGCTGAGGCAAAATAATTGCTTGAAGCCGGAAGACAGAGGGGCAGGGGGCTGAAATCCCACCACTGCAATCCAACCGGGGCAATGGAGCAAGACTCCATCTCAAAAAAGTGCAGAGTCCAGCTGGGCTGACTGTCTCCCATCTGGAATGCCAGCAATTTGGGAGGCCAAGATGGGAGGATCACTGGAGGCCAGGATATCAAGGCTATAGTGAGCTATGATTGCACCACTGCACTCCAGCCATGACAACAAAATAAAAATACAATATAAAAAATAAGGCTGGACATGGTGGCACACACCTTTAATCCCAGCACTTTGGGAGTCCAAGACAGACAGATCATGAGGTCAGGAGTTTGAGACCAGCCTAACCAACATGCTGAAACCCTATCTCAACTAAAAATACAAAAATTAGCTGGGTATGGTGGTGCGTCCTGTATTCCCAGCAACTCAGGGGGCTGAGGCACAAGAATTGCTTGAAACTGGGAGGTGGAGGTTGCAGTGAGCGGAGATCATTCCATTGCACTCCAGCTTTGGGGACTGAGTGAGACTCCATCTTAAAATAAGTAAATAGATAGATTAGATAGATAGATAGATACACACATACATACATACATACATGCATACATACATGCTTATATACGGTGACCCATGCCTATCACTCAGGCTCTTTGGGAGGCTAAAGTAGGGATTAGTTGAGCCCAGGAGTTTGAGGCTGCTGTAAACTCTGAATTGTGCCATTGTACTCCAGAACTAAGCCACAGAGCGACACCTTCTCTCTCTCTCTTTTCTTCTGAGACAGAGTCCCACTCTGTCTCCCAGGCTGGAGTGCAGTGGCACAATTTCGGCATACAGTAACATCCACCTCCTGGGTTTAAGCAATTATCTTGCCTCAGCCTCCTGAATAGATGAGATTACAGGCATGCACCACGACAACCAGCTAATTTTTGTACTTTTAGTAGAGATGGGGTTTCACCATGTTGGCCAGGCTGGTCTTGAACTCTTGACCTCAAGTGGTCTTCCTGCCTTGGCCTCGCAAAGTGCTGGGATTACAGGTGTGAGCACCTGGACCAACATCCTGTCTCTTAAAAAAAAAAAGTTTGGAATCACAGACACCTTTATCTACTAGTGTGGCTTCAAATGCATTACCAAATCAGATACAAAATATCTCCCCTTATTAGTCTCCTTTTCCAAAATTTACTAGATATCTGTGTACGCTAACATATGTATTTCATATGTAGTTTCTCTGATCTGGTCCACAAACAGCTGACATCTAGATGTGGCCCCTGAACAATCCAGGCTGCCCAGCAGCACTGACATCAATGGGCCCACAGCCCATGTTTATCCATGTCTGGGTGTGAGCCCTTCCCAGGACCATGCCCAGTGGAGCCTCTTCCCAAGTTCATCTCACTGGGTCACAGGAGATGGAATCTCAGAGCAGATGAGAGGAACTGAGGCAGGCATGGGTGAGTGCAAGCGAACATGTCAGGCAAAATGCTTCAGACTCAGAATAGACTGGCTACTACAATACCTGGCATTTCAGAAAGGAAAGAGACAGATTAATCCACAGAGGAATATCACTTCACCTGAGGAAGAGCCATGCCTGGCTCGTTTCCTTTCCTCTTCTGAGCTGCTTCCTCACGTAACATGAGTCTTTAGAATCAATCCTGTATATGAAAAAAAAATGAGACTTCATGTTAGAAATGACTCACTCCCTTCCTGTGACAAAACCACATGAACCGGGGAGATGTCACCCTGTAGAAAGAAGTCCCCAACTGCCCACTGCACCAGAGAGCATGCAGAGATAAGAAAGTCCCACAGGAAGATCTATAAGTGTGTTTGACCCCAGTCTTCAGATCTCAAGTGTGTTGACCCTCCTGGAGAAGCCCCCACACACGAGACAGCAGTGGGGAGCTGGGCTGGACTGATCTCCCCTTCAGGGCACAGACTCATCCTTCATCAATCCCCATTCAGAGGGCAACCCCTCACCTCTCTGTGGATCACAGGCTGAGCTCAGCCCTCAGAAATGCAGGACAAAGGTGCTCAATGCTACACACAGATGACAAGCACCTGGGCCACTGCAGGTATTACGGAGGGTGGGTTCCATCCCATCAGAATAAGAATCTCTGCTAAAGCAGCACAAAAGCTCTATTTGCAAAATGGTCTGCACTCTAATGTGAAGCAGGGGTTGAGCTCCACTCAGAGGGGGTGAGCCCAGCACAGCCCCACATTCTGGCTCTGCCCTCCCCTTGGGGCATTGTTCTCACCAGGATCCTGACAGTGGATGGCAAAGGCACAAAAATAATCACACAGAACACTCAATGTGGACCAGGGGTGGGGTGAAGATTGGGCTGTGTCTAAGGAAAATGAATTTGGGGCCCCAAATCACTAAGCAAAAGGGAAAAGTCAAGCTGGGAACTGCTTAGGGAGCCAGACTCCCCTTCTATTCAAAGTCACCCTTCGGCTCCCTGACATAGATGCATATCTGAGTGCCTCCATTGAAAGGCTAATCAGAAACTCAAAAGAAGGACCCAGCACAGTGTCTCAGGACTATAATCCCAGCACTGTGGGAGGCCAAGGCAGACAGATCACTTGGGGTCAAGAGGTCGACACCGTCCCAGCCAACATGGTGAAACCACATCTCTACTAAAAATACAAAACTGATCCGGGCATCTACTTGGGAAGCTGAGACAGGAGAATCACTTGAACCCAGGAGGCAGAGGTTGCAGTGAGCCGAGACTGTGCCACTGCACTCTGGTCTGGGCAACAAAATGAGACTTCATCTCAAAAAAAAAAAGGAAACTCAAAAGATTGCAACTATTAGTGCCTCATTTCTCTGTGACCTAAAAGCCGCCTCCCTGCTTCAAGTCTTCCTGCCTTTGTTTAAAGTTCTCCCAACCTCCCAGACCAAACCAATGTACTTCTTACATATTTTGATTGATGTCTCATGTCTCCATAAAGTGTATAAAATTAAGCTCTGCCCTGACCACCTTGGGCAAAATAAACTTTCTAAATCAACTGAGATCTCTGTAAGATTTTCTGGTTTCACAGCTGCAACGTCAAATGGGGGCTGTGGGAGATCACAAAGGAAACCCGGAGAAGATGATATCAGAACAAGGACCTAGGAAAGAAAGGCTGCTTGTCACTTGCAGCTGAGGGGCAGAGTCCTAGGCAGAGGGACAGCTCAAGTGAAGGCCCTGAGACAGGAGCAACCTCAGCCCCAGGAAGAGGAAAGTGGCCCGTGTGGCTGCAGCAGTGGAAGAGAGGAGGGCAATGGTAGGAGATGAGGTCAGAGAAGTCCTGGGGGCACAGACCCATAGGGACACAGTCTTCAAACATGTTTCTCCCACAACCCAAAAGCATTTTGAAGGTCGATTGTGATCCCAGCTACTCGGGTGTCTGAGGCAGGAGAATCCCTTGATCCCAGGACACAGAGGTTGCAGTGAGCTGAGAAGATGGCATTGTACTCCAGCCTCGGCCACAAGAGTGAAAATTCCTCTCAAGAAAACAAAACAACAACAAAAAAATGGAAGTGATGTATCTTCTCACTCTTTTCACATATACATGAAAGTTTCTCTTTGTATTATAAATTACAACACTTACAAATAAAGTAATTTATTTCGCATATTTAAAATGCATGCTGTCAAGTTAGGCTAAGTTTCCGGAAGTAGACAGTCACTCTCATCTGAGATGTGCAGACTGCAAAGGAATGTGTTTGGGGGTTTAGGAAGCCACTTGTGGACACCTGAAGGTGGGGATGCCTGTTTGATGTCCCAGGAGAGAGCTGAGGAGACAACTGGACACAGGATTGTAGAGCTCAGGGGCGAGGCCTGCAGGGGACATGGAGTCGTGTAGGTGGGTTAAAGCTGTGAGATGATAAGGTTCAAGGTGACTTGAGTCTAATCCCCTGTTTTTGCTCATCTTGTGCTTTTTTTTTTTTTTTTTTTGAGAACTGGAAATCATTTAAAATTCAAGTTAAAACTGAGCACTACCTCTCCCAGAAGAAAAGCCACACACTGTATTTTGTCAGTCCTTTCAGGGGTCAGTGTCACTGACTGAGCTTTTCCGGTCTTATGCCTCACCTCTATGTTACAGGTGGGCTCACTGAGGCTCACAGCGGGAGACATTTCACCAAGTTATTCTGAGATGCTGTGAGGTGAGGAGGAAGGAGGTGTGGCTGATTCCCATGTGATTGCCTGGAAGGGCCAATAGGCTGCCTTGGTCTTCCTCCTCTAGAAAATTCCAAGACAAGCCAGGAGTGGTGACTCACCCTTGTAATCCCAGCACATTGGGTAGTTGAGGCAGGCTGATCACTTGAGCTGAGATGTTTGAGACCAACATGGGCAACATGGTAAAGCCCATCTCTACCAAAAATCCAAAAATTAGCCAGGCCTCGTGGTGTGCATCTGTGGTCCCAGCTACCTGGGAGGCTGATGCACGATCACTTGAGCCTGGGAGGCAGAGGTTGCAGTGATCCAAGACTGTTCCACAGCATTCCAGCCTGGGTGATAGGGTGACACTCTATCTTACCAAAAAAAAAAAAAAAAAAAAAAAAGCAGTCAGGCAAGGTGGCTCACACCTGTAATCCCAACACTTTGGGAGGCCTAAGTGGGTGGATCACAAATCCAGGAGCTCAAGACCAGCCTGGCCAATATGGTGACATCCCATCTCTACTAAAAATACACAAATTAGCCAGGCGTAGGGGTGCTCGCCTGTAATCCCTGCTACTCGGGAGGCTGATGCAAAATAATTGCTTGAACCCAGGAGGTGAAGGTTGCAGTGAGCTGAGATCATGCCACTGCACTCCAGCCTGGGTGACAGAGCGAGACTCCATCTCAAAGAAAAACAAACAAACAAACAAACAATTCCAGGACTATCTTTTATATACCTGAGCAAAGGAAATGTCTTTCAAGTTGTAAGGTTTTGATGACATCAATCCCAAACACAAAATTACTCACTCCCAGAAAAATGTCCAAAATATACACAACTGTGCATGCATAGGAATATGTGTTTAAAACACTGAAAAAGAGGCAGCTGTAGAAATGAGATCTGAACAAATGCTTTTCTCATGAACACATGGGCTCTACTAAACCAAGGTTCCAAGTCAATCTAGCCCATCTTTCAACATCTGTAGACATTATGGACCAGAGGGACTTGAGGGGAACACTTACTTAGAAGCTCACAGATCACCATTTTTTCAGATGACATAAGAAAAGAAAATGGAATAGGCTACTTCAACTAAATTTTCATGTTAGGATAAAGAAAAAAGGTCCTTGATATCATTATCAAGTACACACTGAAACAACCTAAAATCATATATCACGTAGTAGAAAATGTTTTCGATACATGATAAAGACTAGAAAGCACACAGACCTCAATGTAAACTGAACACAATTTCATAGAGAAGCAATTTTAAAATGTTTTAAAAATATGGATCTAATGAAATCTTGGGTGAAAGGAGAAATATTTGAAAATATATCATACTTTGAAAACAATGAGGCCAGGCATGGTGACTCACGCCTATAATCCCAGCACTTTGGGAGGCCGGGGCAGGAAGACCACAAGGTTAGGAGTTCGAGACCAGCCTGGCCAACATGGAGAAACCATGCCTCTACTAAAAATACAAAAATTAGCAGGGCATAGTGGTGCACACCTGTAACCCCAGCTACTCAGGAGGCTGAGGCAGGAGAATCGCTTGACACCAGGAGGCGGAGGTTGCAGTGAGATGAGATCATGCCACAGCACTCCAGCGTGGGTGACAAAGAGAGTCCCAATAAATAAATATGTATATATATCTAAACATTAGTCAGGCCTGGTGGGGTGTGCCTGTGGTCCCAGCTACTCTGGAGGCTGAGGTGGGAAAATCACCTGAGCCCAGGAGGTTGCCGCTGCACTGAGCTGTGATCCTGCCACTGCGCTCCAGCCTGGACCGCAGTAAGAGTGTCTCAAAAAACTAAAAATTAAAGGCCGGGTGCAGCGGCTCATGCCTGTAATCCCAGCACCTTGGGAAGCTGAGGCGGGAAGATCACCTGAGGTCAGGAGTTCAAGACCAGCCTGACCAAGATGGAGAAACCCCGTCTCTACTGAAAATACAAAATTAGCTGGCCATTGTGGTGCATGCCTGTAATCATAACTACTCAGGAGGCTGAGACAGGAGAATCACTTGAGCCCCAGAGGTGAAGTTTGTGGTGAGCCAAGATCACGCCATTGCACTTCAGCCTGGGCAACAAGAGCAAAACTGCACCCCAAAAAAAAAAAAAAAAAACCCGACAACAGCAAAAATAAGTAAATTTAAAGTAAAATTAAAAAATAAAAAACAACTAATGAGGCCCATGCGGTGGCTCACGCCTGTAATCACAACACTTTGCGAGGCTGAGGCGGGTGGATCACGAGGTCATGAATTCAAGATCAGCCTGGCCAAGACGGTGAAACCCTGTCTCTACTAAAAATACAAAAATCAACAGGTGTGGTGACAGCTGCCTGTAATCCCAGCTGCTCGGGAGGCTAAGGCAGAGCATTGCTTGAACCTGAGAGTCGGAGGTTGCAGTGAGTAAAGATCGCTCCACTGCACTCCAGCCTGCGTGACAGAGAAAGACTCCATCTCAAAAATAAAAAATAAATAAATAAATAATCACACAAAAAAACAACTCAACTAATGAAGAGAGGAACTAGAAAAAAAAAAACAATTACAAAAAGAGAACAAAAGCACTTTTAATATTCCTTTTATCACATTTCATGTAGTAACAGAGACTCAGTCACTTCTTACCCTACTTCACTCCCCCACTCCCCACCCCATCCATGAAAAGGGAAGAGGGTGATCCACAACTAATGAGTCAAGTCACTGTCCTCTGGCTGAAGAGGGGTTGCAGAGGGAAGCTGGCCTCTGACGCCATAATTATGAAATGCACCACACTTAGACACAGGAGTTTTCCAACTCTCATTCTCATCGGTATAATTTAAACAAATTTTAAATTTGTTACATTATAAACAGAGAAAACAACATGTCATCACTTCATCATCACATCCAATTAACTCAACGCTCATCTGCACCCAGGGTCCCACTTCGTCTTCATTACTGTTTCACTCCATCATTCTTTTTTGTTTGTTTGTTTTGAGACCGAGTCTTGCTCTGTCGCCCAGGCTGGAGTGCAGTGGTGCGATCTCGGCTCACTGCAAGCTCCGCCTCCCGGGTTCACGTCATTCTCCTGCCTCAGCCTCCTGAGCAGCCGGGACTACAGGTGCCCACCACCACACCCAGCTAATTTTTAGTATTTTTAATAGAGACAGGGTTTCACTGTGTTAGCCAGGATGGTCTCAATCTCCTGACCTAGGGATCCGCCTGCCTTGGCCTCCCAAAGTGCTGGGATTACAAGCGTGAGCCACTGCACCCAGCCTCCCTTCATCATTCTATACATAGCTCTTTCTCACCTTCTCTCTCCATCTGTTTCTTTTCTGCATTTCCCCCTGGACTTCTCCTCATTTTATGCCCTTCTCCTGTTTTGCTCCATTCTTTTTTGTTTTTTTTAGAGGAGCTTCGCTCTTGTTGCCCACGCTGGAGTGCAATGGTGCGATCTGAGCTCACCACAACCTCTGCCACCCGGGTTCAAGTGATTCTCCTGCCTCAGCCTCCTTATACAAAATTAGCAGGGTGTGGTGGCACATGCCAGTAATCCCAGCTACTCGGGGGAAGTATCACAAGAGAATCGCTTCAACCCTAAAGACAGAGCTAGTCATTAGCCAAGATCGTGCCATTGCACTCCAGCTTGGGCAACAAGAGCAAAACTCCACCTCAAAAAAAAAAATAATAATAATAATTAGTAGGTAGGCCCGGTGTGGTGGCTCATCCCTGTAATCCCACTATTTTGCAAGGCCAACACAAGAGGAATCTTTGAGCTCAGGATCTTGAGACCAGCCTGGGAAACATACTGAAACCCTGTTTCTACAAAAAAACAAAGAAAGAAAGAAAAAAAACAACTAGCTGCACTTGGTGTCTCACACCTGTGGTCTCAGCTACTGGAGAGACTGAGGGAGGAGGATCGCTTGAGCCTAGGAGGTTGAGGCTGCAGTTAGAGTAGATAACGCCATTGTAATCCAGCCTGGGTGATAGAGCCAGACCCTGTCTCAAAATATAAACTATTTAATAAATTAAAAGTATTATGCAATAAGAGAAAGTGATTTTTTTTTTTCCCACATCACTGCCCCACTTCCTACCCCACCCTGGGAAAAGGGAAGAGAGTGACTGACAACTGAATAACTGGGATTCCAAGTGGAAGCTAACCTCTGATACCAAGATTTATAGAATGTACATGTCTCATAGACAGGAGTTTTAAAATGCTAAACCTCATCTGTATAATTTAAACAAGTTATTAGATTATACACACAGAAGTCAACATGTCACAACTAATCATATCCAATGAACTCACCCACTCATCTGTACCCGAAGTCCCCCACCCTTTTTTTCTTTTGAGACAGGGTCTTGCTCTTTTGACCAGGCTGGAGTACAGTGGCATGATCTCTGCTCACAGCAGCCTGGAGCTCCTGGGCTCAAGTGATCCTCCTGCTTCAGCCTAGAGTAGCTGAAACTACAGGTGCACACCATCACACCCAGTTAAATTTTTTTTTCTTTTTTTGACAGAGATGGGGGGGTCTCACTATTTTGCCCAGGCTGGTCTTGAACTCCTAGACTCAAGCAATCCCTCTGCCTCAGTCTCCTAAAGTGCTGGGATTACAGGCGTGAGCCACTGCACCCAGCCCCTCTTTCTTCATTACTGTGCTTCCCTCCCTAATTCTGTACACATCTCTCATTCTCCCCTTCTCTCTCTAGCTCTTGTTTTCTTTTTTCCTGGGATTGTGCTCCTCATTTTGTACCCCTCTACTCTCCTGCTATTTATCCCCTTTTTCCCTCTATTACTTCTCTTCCACCTCTTCTGCTCCATTCTGACAGCTTATTTAACCTCTTTTTTTTTTTTTTTTTTTTTTTTTGAGACGGAGTTTCACTCTTGTTGCCCAGGCTGGAGTACACCGGTGTGATCTTGGCTGTCACCGCAACCTCCGCCTCCCAGGTTCAAACGATTCTCCTGCTTCAGCCTCCCTAGTAGCTGGGATTACAGGCATGTGCAACCGCTCCCAGCTAATTTTATATTTTTAATAGAGACGGGGTTTCTCCCTGTTGATCAGGCTGGTCTCGAACTCTGGACCTCAGGTGATCCGCCCGCCTCGGCCTCCCAAAATGCTGGGATTACAGGTATGACCCACGCGCCCGGTCCTTATTTAACCTCTTGTTGCTCCTTCTCCCCAATCTTCCGATCGTCCTCAATCTCTATATACTACAGCCTCTTTTCTTATCTCTCCATCTCCTCTGCTCTCCCTGTTAAATTCTCTCTTCCCTGTTACACTCCTCTGTCCCCACTCTCTAGCACCCCAGATCCCCAGGTGTCCTCCCTGCTGTGGTTCTCCATTTGTTCTCCTTGCCACCAGCACCACTCTGCTCTGTCTGCCCTGGCTCCAAATCCCTCCTCCTCTCCCTCACTCTGGTTAGCCTCCCTCTTTGCTGCCCCTCTCCCTATCTTGCTGTCCTTCATCTGTGTACATCTAGCTTTTCTCTACATTTCTCCAGTTACTTTTCTCCTCCTGCTTTCTTAGTTTTTTTTTGTTTCACTTTTGCTGTCTCTTGGCAAATCCCTAACCCATCCTCTACTTTACCATCTGTTATGGGCCTTTCTCATTCTTCTTTTCTCTGTCTCTGGTTTTCTACTGCTCTCTCAGTCCCTCTCTCTATCTCCTGATCCCTTTGGCCCAGGCGGGTTTGGAGTAAGAAGCCTGCATCCCATAGAAGCGCATTTTCCAGGGGGTGGAGCTAGACAGGAAAGAACACCTGGTGTCATAGGACAAGCCCCTGCGATCCCCCCAGTGCTGGCTCAGGGGAAGCGAAGACTTGGGGAGCAGCAGGGCCCGGCACCAGGAGGGACGTGGTGGGCGACGGCACCGTAAGACAAAGGTGGGACCTGCAGGATCCCAGGACCAGGCAGAGGACGCAGCCTCCCCGGGGCTGGGGCTGGGTCTGGGGCGCTGCACTCCAGGTGCCAAATGGGGCGAGGCTGGGAGGCGCCCAGGGCAGGAATCCACCTCGCGGGTGAGGACTTTAAAAAGCACGGGGCAGGAATAGTCAGAAAAATGTTTTGAGCAGGAAAAATACGCGATAAGAAGTGTATACATTGCCCTATAGCAGAAAGACCGGGGACGGGAACAACCTCCGAGCGACTTCAAACCCAAAAGGAAGCAACTTCCGGACTCTTACCGGGACGTCTCAATTTGCTCTGGGTGAAGGAAGACCGGCGAGAATTTCCAGGTCCGTGGGGATCCCACGTCCCAGGGACAGAAGCGCCGGGGACCTGTGAAGTGCAGACTTAATACAAGGCAGAGCGAAACTCACGCGCCGCGGTAGGACCTTCACACCACGCGATCCGCTTCCGGGTTTGTGCGCGCAGGACAGAAGCCAGGCCTGGGCGGGTCGGCTGGACCTGGGCGGGGTAGGGGCGGGGCGCAAGGCGGAGAGACCTTGTCCTTTAGAACCGGCAGAGGGCGGGGCCGGGACTGGACCTGTGCTTCTCTCAGCCTGCACCCAGCACCTCTGTTTTTTGGGTTTTTGGAGGCGACAGCGGCCAGGAAGGCTGAGGCATGATTCAAAAGCCCTGGAATTGTCTGGAACGGGGATGCAAACTAGAATGTGAAATGCAAAGCCCTGCCAGGGCGGAACATAGGATTTCATGCTGACGGCCCACAGAACAGAATAGAAATCCTCTCCCTTTCTAGTCTCCATTCACTCGG
Organism: Pongo pygmaeus; assembly: GCF_028885625.2. Classification (NCBI taxonomy): domain Eukaryota; kingdom Metazoa; phylum Chordata; class Mammalia; order Primates; family Hominidae; genus Pongo; species Pongo pygmaeus. The sequence continues at coordinate 58,955,564 of NC_072393.2, forward strand.
GAGGGAGAGTCCACCCTGTACTCAGCTTCAGAGACTTCCCCAGGGCCACTGCCTGGGGTGCAGGATGGAGTGCTCAGGCCTGGGAGGAGTGAGGTCACCACCTGCTGCTTAAACACAGCAGGAATGCGGACACGAGGCAGAAGCCTGAGTTCCCAGCCACTCGGGAAGCAGCGGCAGGAGAATCGCTGAACCTGGGGGTCCAGGCCATCCTGGGCGACAAAGTAACACCCCCTAACTGCAGGGTCCTCTTCCTCATCTCTCTCTCGCTCTTTTTCCTTCCTTTCTTTTTTTTTTTTTTTTTGAGACGGAGTCTCGCTGTGTTGCCCAGGCTGGAGTGCAGTGGCACAATTTTGGCTCACTGCAAGCTCCGCCTCCCGGGTTCACACCCTTCTCCTGCCTCAGCCTTTGGAGTAACTGGAACTACAGGAGCCCGCCTAACCCAAACAAAACAAGACCAGGAGGGCGCTGTGGCTCACACCTGTAATCTCAGCACTTTGGGAGGCTGAGGAGGGTGGATCACAAGGTCAGGAGATCGAGACCATCCCGGCTAACACAGTGAAACCCCATCTCTACTAAAAAATAAAAAAAAATTAGCCAAGCGTGGTGGTGGGCGCCTGTAATCCCAGCTACTCGGGAGGCAGAGAGAGGAGAATGGAGTGAACCCGGGAGGCAGAGCTTGCAGTGAGCCAAGATCGTGCCACTGCACTCCAGCCTGGGCGACAGAGCGAGGCTATGTCTCAAAAAAAAAAGAAAAAGAAAAAGAAATATCTCCCCTAGTTTTTCTCCTTTTCCATAATTTACCAGATACCAGTGCATACATTAATGTATGACTTTCATATATAGTTTCTCTGGTCTGGTTCACAAAGAGCTAGATGTGCATCCAGATGTGGCCCCTGAACAATCCCTGCTGCCCAATATCACTGACACCACGGGACCCTCACCCCATCTCCATCCATGTCTGGTGTGAGCCCTTCCCAGGACCATGCCCAGTGGAGCCTCTTCCCAAGCTCATGTCACTAGGTAATAGGAGATGGAATTTAAGTGAAGATGACAAGGACTGAGAAAAGGCATGGGTTAGTGTGAGCAAACGTGTGAGGCAGGATGCTTCAGACTCACAGAAGACTGGCTACTACAATACCTGGCATTTCAGAAAAGAAAGAGACAGAAGAATCCACCGAGGAATATTACTCCACCTGAGGAAGAGCCATTCCTGGCTCCTTTTCTTTGCTCTTCTTGGTGTCTTCCTCATGTAACATGAGTCTTTGGAAAATCAATCCTGTATGTAAAAAAAAATACTAGATTTAATTTTTAGAAATCACTGCCTCCTTTCCTGTGACAAAACACACACACAGGGGAGACCTCGCCAGGGAGAAAGATGGTCCTCTGCTACCCACTGCACCAGAGATTATGCAGAGAAAAGAAGGTGCCACAGGAAGACTTACAAGGGTAGTTTTGACCCATTTTCAGGTCTTGCTCCCCTCCTGGAAAAGTCCACACACACGCAGCGGCAGGGCACAGACCTTCAGGGCACAGATCTGGCCCTAACCAAACCCCATGCAGAGCACAGCCCCCTCACCTCCCTGTGGATCACAGGCTGATCTCAGCTCTCAACATGGAGGAAAGTGCCCCGACGTTCAATGCTGGAGACAGATGAGAATCACCTGTGCCATTGCAGGTATTATTGAGGGTGTGTCCCATACTGTGATAATAGCAATCTCTGATAAAACAGCATAGAAGCTATATTTGCAAAATGCCTGAAAACCCTAATGTGAAGCTCCACTCAAACCCAAGTTGAGCTCCACTACTCAAACCCAAGTTTGAGCTCCACTCAGGGTGCCAGCCCAGTGCAGCCCCACCTTCTGGCTCTGCTCTCCACTTGGGGACTTGTTCCCACCAGGATCCAGTGAACAGCGAAGGAGCAAAAAGGATCACACAGAACAGGCAACATGGACCAGAGGTGGGGGTGAAGGTGGGGCTGCCATATCAAATTGGGGGCTGTGGGAGATCACAAAAGTTTTCATAGAAAAGGTGATGTCAGAACAAAGACTTAAGGAAGAAACGCTGCTTGTCACTTGCAGCTGAGTGGCCAGAGAGTCCTAGGCAGAGGGACAGCCCAGGTGAAGGCCCTGAGAAATGAGCAACCTCAGTCCCAGAAAAAGAAAAGAAGCCTGCGTGGCTACACTAGAGGGAGCAAGGAGGACACAGGCAGGAGATGATGTCACAGAGCTCCTGGGACTCAGATATCTAGGGATGAGGTCTTGAAACATTTTTCTCTCACATCTCAACTCAAAAGAATTTTGGAAATGTATTTTCTCACTCATTTTATGTATACATGTAACTTTCTCTTCTATACTTTGTCTCTGTGTCTCTTTCTTTTCAAAGTCTCTCGTTCCATCTGATGAGAAATGCCCACAGGTGTGGAGGGGCAACCCACCTCTTCACCACTGCAATCCATCCTGGGCGATGGAGCAAGACTGTATCACAAAAAAGTGCAGAGTCCAGCCAGGGAGGCTGCCTCACACCTGGAATGCCAACAATTTGGGAGGCCAACACGGGAGGATCCCTTGAGGCCAGGAGATCGAGGCTATGGTGAGGTATGATTGCAGCACTGTACTCCAGCCTGGACAACAAAATAAAAAAAATATGAAAAATATGGCCGTACACTTTCATGTGTGTCCATGTGAAGAGACCACCAAACAGGCTTTGTGTGAGCAACAAGGCTGTTTATTTCACCTGGGTACATGTGGGCTGAGTCTGAAAAGAGAGTCAGCAAAGGGAGATAGGGGTGGGGCCATTTTATAGGATTTGTGTAGGTAAAGGAAAATTACAGTCAAAGGGGGTTGTTCTCTGGCGGGCAGGAGTAGGGGTCACAAGGTGCTCAGTGGGGGTGATTTTTGAGCCAGGATGAGCCAGGAAAAGGACTTTCACAAGGTAATGTCATCACTTAAGGCAAGGACTGGCCATTTACACTTCCTTTGTGGTGGAATGTCATCAGTTAAGGTGGGGCAGGGCATATTCACTTCTTTTGTGATTCTTCAGTTACTTCAGGCCATCTGGGCATATACGTGCAAGTCACAGGGGATGAGATGGCTTGGCTTGGGCTCAGAGGCCTGACATACACGTGGCCCACGCCTTTAATTCCAGCACTTTAGGAGGCCAGGAAGGGTAGATCATGAGGTCAGGAGTTTGAGAACAGCCTGGCCTACATGGTGAAACCCTGTCTCTACTAAAAATACAAAAATTTTGCAGGTGTGGTGGTGCACACCTTTAGTCCCAGCTACTTGGATGGCTGAGGCAGAAGAATCGCTTGAACCCAGGAGGCAGAGGTTGCAGTGAGTTGAGATTGCATCACTGCACTTCAGCTTGGGCAACAGAGTGAGACTCCATTTCAAAATAAATAAATAAATAAATAAATAAATAAATAAATAAAACAATTACCCACATGTGGTGACCCACTCCTATCATTCAAGCTCTTTGGGAGTCTAAAGTCAGAATTACTTGAACCTAGGAGTTTCAGGCTGCTGTAAACTCTAAATTGTGACTTTGTACTCCAAAACTAAGCCACAGAGCAACATTACCTCTCTCTCGCTCTCCTTTTTTTTTTTTTTGAGATGGAGTCTCACTCTGTTGCCCAGGCTGGAGTGCAATGGCACAATCTCGGCTTACTGTAACCTCCACCTCCCAGATTCAAGTGATTCTCCTGCCTCAGCCTCCTGAGTAGCTGAGATTACAGGCATGCACCATCACCCCCAACTCATATTTTTAGTAGAGATGAGGTTTCACCATGTGGGACAGGCTGGTCTCAAACCCCTGGCCTCAAGTGATCCGCCCGCCTTCGACTCCCAAAATGCTGGGATTACAAGTGTGAGCCACCACACCCAGACCAACATGCTGTCTCTTAAAAAAAAAAAAGTTTGAAGTCAGAGACATGTTGATCTACTAGTGTGACTTCAAATGCACTACCGAATCAGATACAAAATATCTCCCCTTATAGGTCTCCTTTTCCAGAATTTACCAGATATCTGTGCATATTAAAGTATATATTTCATATGTGGTTTCTCTGATCTCATCCACAAAAAGCTGACATCCAGACATGGCCCCTGAACAATGCAGGTTGCCCAGCAGCACTGACACCACGGGGCCCACACCCCATGTCCATCAGTGTCTGGGTGTGAGCCCTTCCCAGGACCATGCCCAGTGGAGCCTCTTCCCAAGTTCATGTCACTGGGTCACAGGAGATGGAATCTCAGAGCAGCTGAGAGGAACTGAGGGCAGGCATGGGTGAGTGTGAGTGAATGTGTCAGGCAAAATGCTTCAGACTCAGAAAAGACTGGCTACTACAAAACCTGGCATATCAGAAAGGAAAGAGACAGATTTATCCACAGAGGAATATCACTTCACCTGAGGAAGAGCCATGCTGGCTCCTTTCCTTTCCTCTTCTGAGCTGCTTCCTCACGTAACATGAGTCTTTAGAAATCAATCCTGTATGTGAAAAAAATATGAAACTTCATGTAGAAATGACTCACTCCCTTCCTGTGACAAAAACACACAAACGGGGGAGACCTCACCCTGTAGAAAGACGGTCCTCTGCTGCCCACTGCACCAGGCATCATGCAGAGATAAGAAAGTCCCACAGGAAGACCTACAAGTGTATGTTTGACCCCGGTCTTCAGGTTTCGCCCCCCCTCCTGGAGAAGCCTCCCCCACGAGGAAGCAGTGGGGAGCTGGGCTGGACTGATCTCCCCTTCAGGGCACAGACCCATCCCTGACCAAACCCCATCCAGAGGACAGCCCCTCACCTCTCTGTGGATTACACGCTGAGCTCAGCCCTCAGAAATGGAGGACACAGAGCTTCAATGCTCAATGCTGCACACAGATGACAAGCACCTGCGCCACTGCAGGTATTACTGAGGATGGGTTCCATCCCATCAGAATAAAAATCTCTGCTAAAGCAGCACAAAAGCTCTATTTGCAAAATGCTCTGCACTCTAATGTGAAGCTAGGGTTGAGCTCCACTCAGAGGGGGCAAGCCCAGCACAGCCCCACGTTCTGGCTCTGCCCTCCCCTTGGGGCCTTGTTCTCACAAGGATCCAGAGAGTGGAAGTCAAATGTGCAAAAATAATCACACAGAACAGGCAGTGTGGACCAGAGGTGGGCTGAGGGTTGGGCTGTGTGAAAGGAAATAAATCTCCGAGCCCCAAATCACTAAGCAAAAGGGAAAAGTCAAGCTGGGAACTGCTTAGGGAGCCAGACTCCCCTTCTATTCAAAGTCACCCCTCTGCTGCCTGTTATAGATGCTTGTCTGAGTGCCTCCTCTGAAAGGCTAATCAGAAACTCAAAAGAAGGACCCAGCACAGTGGTTCATGCCTGTAATCCCAGCACTGTGGGAGGCTGATGCAGTGAGCTGAGATCATGCCACTGCACTCCAGCCTGAGCGACAAAACGAGACTTCACCTCAAAAAATACAAAAAAGAAACTCAAAAGATTGCAACCATTTGTGCCTCATTTATCTGTGACCTGGAAGCACCCTCGCTGCTTCAAGTCTTTCTGGCTTTGTTTAAAGTTGTCCCGCCTTTCCAGAACAAACCAATGTACGTGAGCCACCACGCCCGGCCCAATACTCTTTTTGTTTATTTATTTATTTATTTTATTTTTGAGACGGAGTCTCGCTCTGTCGCCCAGGCTGGAGTGCAGTGGCAGGATCTCGGCTCACCGCAAGCTCTGCCTCCCGGCTTCACGCCATTCTCCTGTCTCAGCCTCCCGAGTAGCTGGGACTACAGGTGCCCGCCACTACACCCGGCTAATTTTTTTTTGTAATGTTAGTAGAGACAGGGTTTCACCGTGTTCGCCAGGATGGTCTCCATCTCCTGACCTCGTGATCCACCCACCTCGGCCTCCCAAAGTGGTGGGATTACAGGTGTGAGCCACTGCACCCAGCCCTGCCCAATCCTCTTAAACACTTTAACGTCAATTAATGCTTGAACTCAATGTTAAATCAACTCATCCTCAGGTCAATGCTGATTTGACTGTAGTGTATGCCTTGATGGTTTGCTATACTCATTGCATTTTGAACTATTACCTCAAAATATACTTCTTACATATATTGATTGATGTCTCACATCTCCATATAGTGTATAAAATTAAGCTGTGCCCCATCCACCTTGGGCACATGTCATCAGGACTTCCTGAGGCTGTGTCACAGATGTGTCCTCAACCTTCACAAAATACACATTCTAAATTAACTGAGATCTGTCTGAGATTTTCTGAGTTCAAAGCTGCAATGTCAAATGGGGCAGAAAGGCTGCTTATCACTTGCAGCTGAGGGGCTAGAGAGTCCTAGGCAGAGGGACAGCTCAAGTGAAGGCCCTGGGACAGGAGCAACATCACCCTCCCAACAAAGGAAAGCAGCCCGTGTGGCTGGAGCAGTGGAAGAGAGAAGGGCACAGGCAGGAGATGAGGTCAGAGAGGTCCTGGGGACAGAGATCCATAGGGTTAAGGATTTCAAACATTTTTCTCTCACAACCCAAAAGCATTTTGAAAGTCCACTGTGATCCCAGCAACTCGGAGGGCAGAGGCAGGAGCATCGCTTGAACCCAGAAGAAGGAGGTTACAGTGAATCAAGATTGAGCCACTGAACTCCAGCCTGGGTGAGAAGAGCCAAACTCTGCCACACACACACACACACACACACACACACACACACACACACACACACACAAAAGTGATGTATCTTCTCAGTCATTTCATGTATACATGTAAATTTCTCTTTATATTATAAATTATAACATTTACAAATAATGTAATTTATCTCCCACATTTCAAATACATGTTGTCAAGTTTGGCTAAGTCCCCAGAAGTACACAGTCACCCTCATCTGAGACATGTAGGACTGCAAGGGAATGTGTTTGGGGGTTTAGGAAGTCACTTATGGACACGTGAAGGTGGAGATGCCTGTTTGATGTCCCAGCAGAGAGCTGAGGAGACAACTGGACATAGGATTGTAGAGCTCAGGGGCAAGGGCTGCAGGGGACATGGAGCCGTGTAGGTGGGTTCAAGCTGTGAGATGATAAAGTTCAAGGTGATTTGAGTCTAATCCACTGTTTTTGCTCTCCTTTTGCTTTTTTTTTTTTTTTTTTAATTTTGGGAGGACGGGAATCCATTTAAAATTTGAGTTAAGCCTGGGTGCAGTGGCTCATGCTTGTAATCCCAGCACTTTGGGAGGCTAAGGGAGGTGGATCACAGGATCAGGAGATGAAAACCATCCTGGCCAACATGGTAAAATGCCATCTGTATTAAAAATACAAAAATTGGAAGGGCATGGTGGCTCACACCTGCAATCCAGCACTTTGGGAGACAGAGGCAGGTGGATCACGAGGTTAGGAGATGGAGACCATCCTGGCTAACACAGTGAAACCCTGTCTCTACTAAAAATACAAAAAATTAGCTGGGCATGGTGGCACATGCCTGTAGTCCCAGCTACTTGGGAGGCTGAGGCAGCAGAATCGCTTGAACCCAGGAGGTGGAGGTTGCAGTGAGCCAAGATCACACCACTGCACTCCATCCTGGGCAACAGAGCAAGACTCCATCTCAAAAAAAGAAAAAGAAAAAGAAAAAATTAGCTCAGCATGGCAGCACACACCTGTAGTCCCAGCTACTCGGGAGGCTGAGGCAGCAGAATCGCTTGAACCCAGGAGGTGGAGGTTGCAGTGAGCCAAGATCACACCACTGCACTCCATCCTGGGCAACAGAGCAAGACTCCATCTCAAAAAAAAAAAAAAAAGAAAAAGAAAAAGAAAAAGAAAAAATTAGCTCAGCATGGCAGCACACACCTGTAGTCCCAGCTACTTGGGAGGCTGAGGCAGGAGAATTGCTTGAACCTGGAAGTGGGAGGCTACAGTAAGCTGAGATCACACCACTGCACTCCAGCCTGGGCAACAGAGCATGACTCTCTCTCCAAAAAAAAAAAAAAAAAGAAAGAACGAAGTCTGGAGGCACTATCTACTTCCATTCTTAGTGCAGACCCTGCTGGAGCTGCTGCCACTATGGGTGATCAAGAGGATCTAGTGTACCAGGAGAAGCAGGCCAAGCAGCCTGAGTGATACAATGAATTGCAGGAGTCCATGAAGAAAGTGCAAAGACAGATGTGGAGCTGACAGTTGGAGAAAGAAACCTTCTATCTGTTGCATGTAAGAATGTAATTGGAGCTAGAACAGCCTCCTGGAGAATAAGCAGCTGCATTGAACAGGAAGAAGAAAACAAGGAGGAGAAGACAGGCTAGGAATGATTCGGGGATATCAGCAAATGGTTGAGACTGAGCTAACATTAATCTATTGTGACATTCTGGATGTACTGGACAAACCCCTCATTCCAGCAGCTAACACTGGTGAGTCCAAGGTTTTCTGTTATAAAATGAAAGGGGACTACCACTGGTATCTGGCAGAATTTGCCACAGGAAATGACAGGAAGGAGGCTGCAGAGAATAGTCTAGTGGCTGATAAAGCTGCTAGTGATACTGCATTGACAGAATTTCCACCAACGAATCCTATCCGCTTAGGTCTTGCTCTCAGTTGTTTTATATTCTACTAGGAAATTCTTAATTCCCCTGACCATGCCTACAGGTTGGCAAAGGCAGCTTTGGATGATGCAGTTGCAGAACTGGATATGAGGAGTGAAGAAAGCTATAAGGAGTCCACAGTTATCATGCAGTTGTGACATGATAATCTGACACTATAGACTTCGGACATGCAGGGTGATGGAGAAGAGCAGAGTAAAGATTAAAGAAGCTCTGCAGCATGTGCCTGTAATCCCAGCTGCTAGGAAGGCTGAGGCAGGAGAATTGCTTGAACCCAGGAGGTGGAGGTTGCAGTGAGCCGAGATCATGCCATTGCACTCTAGCCTCAGCAACAAAAGCAACACTCAGTCTCAAAACAAAACAAAACAAAAAAACAAAAATTTGCCTGGTGAGGTGGCGTGCACCTGTAATCCCAGCTACTCAGGAGGGTAAGGCAGGAGAATTGCTTCATCACAGGACACAGAGGTTGCAGTGAGCTGAGATTGCACCACTGCACTCCAGCCTGGGTGACAGCAAAACTCAGTCTCAAAAAAATATTCTACCAAAACTTATTTCAGAAGTTTTTTCTTTTTCTTTTTAAAATAAAAAACAGGCTGCATGTGGTGGCTTATGCCTGTAATCCCATCAGTTTGAGAGGCTGATACAGCTGGATCGCTTGAGCCTAGGAGTTCAAAACCAGCCTGGACAACATGGCAAAATCCGGTATCTAAAAACACACAAATATCTGGCCATGCTAAGTGGCTCATGCCTATAATTCCAGCACTTTGTGAGGCCAAGAAGGGCAGAATGCTTGAGATCAGGAGTTGGAGACCAGCCTGGCCAACATGGAGAAACACTGTCTCTACTAAAAATACAAAAATTAGCCTAGCATGGTGGTGCATCCCTGTAATCCCAGGTACTCGGGAGGCTGAGGCAGGAGAATGGCTTGGCCCTGGGAGGCAGAGATTGCAGTGAGCCAGGAACATTCCACTGCACTCCAGCCAGGGTGATAAAGAGAGTATCAAAATAATAATAATAATAATAATACAAACATTAAGCAGGCCTGCTGGGGTGCACCTGTGGTCCCAGCTACTCAGGAGGCTGAGGTGGAAAAATCACTTGAGCCCAGGAGGTTGCAGCTGCAGTGAGCTGTGATCTGGCCACTGCACCCCAGCGTGGGCAACAGTAAAAATGACTCAAAAAAACAAATTACAATTACAAAATAAAAAACAACTAATGAAATGAAGAGGAACTAGAAAAAAAATGTATTTAAAAAAAGAGAACAAATGCACTTTTAATATTCCTTTTATGCAGGTTCGATGCCATAACTGAGACTCAGTCACTTCTTACCCTACTTCACTCCCCCACTCCCGACCCCATCCATGAAAAGGGAAGAGGGTGATCCACAACTAATGAGTCAAGTCACTGTCCTCTGGCTGAAGAGGGGTTGCAGAGGGAAGCTGGCCTCTGACACCATAATTATAAAATGCACCACACTTAGACACAGGAGTTTGGCAACTCTCATTCTCATCTGTATAATTTAAACCAATTTTAAATTTGTCACATTAAAACCAGAGAAAGCAACATGTCATCACTTCATCATCACATCCAATCGACTCACTGCTCATCTGCAGCCAGGATCCCCCTTCATCTTCATTATTGCTTCCCTCCCTCATTCTGTACATAGCTCTCATTCTCATCTTCTCTGAAATTAGAATTAGCATGGCATGGGGGCACATATCTGTCATCCTAGTTGCTTGGGAGGCTAACGTGAAGATCACTTGAGCCCATGAATTTGAGGCTGCTGTAACTAGAATTGTTCCATTGCACTCCAGACTGGGCCTCAGAGTGACACCCTGTCTCTTAAAAAAAAAAGCTTGGAGTCAGAGACGTACTGACTCACTAGTGTAGCTTCAAATGCATTGCAAAATCAGATGCAAAATATATCCCTTAGTTTGCCTCCTTTTCCAGAATTTACCAGATACCAGTGCACATTAGTGTATGACTTTCATATATAGTTTCTCTGATCTGGTCCACAAAGAGCTAGACGTGCATCCAGATGTGGCCCCTGAACAATCTCTGCTGCCCAGAATCACTGACACCACGGGGCCCACACCCCATCTCTATCCATGTCTGGCGTGAGCCCTTTCCAGGACCATGCCCAGTGGAGCCTCTTCCCAAGCTCATGTCACGAGGTTATAGGATATGGAATTTGAGTGAAGACGACAAGGACTGAGATAAGGCAGGGGTGAGTGTGAGCAAACATGTGAGACAGGATGCTTCAGACTCACAGAAGACTGGCTGCTACAATACCTGGCATTTCAGAAAGGAAAGAGACAGATTAATCCACTGAGGAATCTCACTTCACCTGAGGAAGAGCCAGCCCTGGCTCTTTTTCTTTGCTCTTCTTGGCGTCTTCCTCACATAACATGAGTCTTTCGAAATCAATCCTGTATGTAAAAAAATAAGAAATTTAATGTTTAGAAACCACTCCTTTCCTGTGACAAAACACATATACAGCGGATATCTCACCCGGGGGCAAAGATGGTCCTCTGCTACCCACCACACGAGAGGTCATGCAGAGATAAGAACGTCCCACAGGAAGACCTACAAGGGTAACTTTGACCCATTTTCAGATCTTGCTCCCTCCTGGAAAAGTCCACACACACGCTGCAGCAGGACACAGATCTTCAGGGCACAGATCCGGCCCTAACAAAACCCCATGCAGAGCACAGCCCCCTCACCTCCCTGTGGATCACAGGCTGATCTCAGCTCTCAACCTAGAGGAAACTGCCCTGATGTTCAATGCTGGACACAGATGAGAATCACCTGCACCATTGTAGGTATTGTTGAAGGTGGGTCCCATACTGTGAACATAGCAATCTCTGATAAAACAGCATAAAAGCTGTATTTGCAAAATGCCTGAGAACCCCAATATAAAGTCACAGTTGAGCTCCACTCAGAGGGTGCCAGCCCAGTACAACCCCACCTTCTGGCTCTGCTCTCTGCTTAGAGACTTGTTCTCACCAGGATCCAGTGAACAGCGAAGGAACAAAAAGAATCACACAGAACAGGTAACATGGACCAGAGGTCAGGGGGAAGGTGGGGCTGTCATGACAAATGGGGGAGCTGTGGGAGAACACAAAGTGTTCCATAGAAGAAGTGATGTCAGAACAAAGACTTGGGGAAGAAATGCTGCTTATCACTTGCAGCTGAGTGGCCACAGAGTCCTAGGCAGAGGGACAGCACAGGTGAAGGCCCTGAGACAGGAGAAACCTCAGCCCCAGAAAAAGGAAAGAGGCCTGCATGGCTGGAGCAGAGAAAGTGAGGAGGACACAGGCAGGGGATGAGGTCAGAGGGGTCCTGGGAGCACAGATCCATAGAGATGAGGTCTTGAAACATTTTTACCCCACACCTCAAAAGAATTTTGGAAACGATGTATTTTCTCACTCCTTTTATGTATATATGCAATTTTCTCTTTACATTACAAATGACAACACTTACAAATAATGTAATTTATCTCCCATACTTAAAATACGTGCTGTAAACTTTGGCTAAGCTTCCAGAACTACATTGTCACCCTCATCTGAGACATGTAGGACTGTAAAGGAATGTGTTTGGGGTTTGGAAGTCACTTATGGGCACATGAATGTGGAGATGCCTGTTTGATGTCCCAGCAGAGACCTGAGGAGACAACTGGACACAAGATTGTAGAACTCAGTGGAGAGGCCTGCAGGCGACATGGGTAGGTGGGTTAAATCTGTGAGATGAGATAAGGAAAAGCAGTGGGTGTGGACAGAGACAAGAATAGGTTCAAGATGATTTGAGTCTAATCCCTTGTTTTTCCATTCTGGTATTTGCCTTTTTTTTTACATTTTTGGAGGACAGGAATCCATTTAAAATTCAAATGACACCTGAGCATTACCATCTCCTACAGGAAAAGCCACACACTATTTGGCAAAGTATTTCAGGGGTCAGTGTCACTCTGACTGAGATTTTCTGGTCTTAATTCTCACCTGTACATTACTGGTTGAGTCACTGTTGTTACGAGCAGGAGACACTTCACCACGTTATCCTGAGAAGCTCTGAGTTGAGTCAGAAGGAGGTGTGGCTGATTCCCACATGATGGTCTGGAAGTGCCAATAGGCTGTGTTGGTCTTCTTTCTCTAGAAAATTGCAGGATGGGCTGGGCAAGGTGGCTCACCCTGTAATCCCAGCAGTTTGGGAGGCTGAAGTGGGTACATCATTGAGCCTAGGAATTTGAAACCAACCTGGTAGACATGGTGAAACTGCGTCTCTACCAAAAGTATAAAAAATTAGCCAGGCGTGGTGGTGTGCATCTGTGGTCTCAGCTATTTGGGAGGCTGACTGGGATGGATCATTGGGCCTGGGAGGTGGAGGTTGCAGTGAGCCAAGATCGTGTCCCTGCACTCAAGTATGGGTGACAGAGTGACACTCGTCTCAAAAAAAGGAAGAAAAAAATTTCAGGACCATTTTATATACCTGAGCAAATGAAATGTCTCTTTCAATGTCTAAGGTTCTGATGGTATGAATCCTAAACATAATTATTTTCTGAGAAAAATGACTGTAATACGTTCAAAATAAACACAATTTTGACCACATAGCTATAAGTGTTTAAAACACTGAAGAAGAAGCAGCGGTACAAATGAGATCTGAGCAAATATTTTCTTCATGAACATATGGGCTCTGCTGGAACAAGATTCCAAGTCAATCCAGCCCATCCTTCAACATCTGCAAAGAATATTATGGACCAGAGGAACTTGAGGGGAACATTTACTTAAAAGCTCACAGCTCACTATTTAGTCAGATGACATAAAGAAAATGGAATAATAGGCTACTTGAACTAAATTTTGATGTTAGCATAAAGAAAAATTTCCTTGATATCTTTATCAAGTACACATTGAAACAAACTAAAATCATTTATCAGGTACCAGAAAATGTTTCCAATATATGACACAGACTAGAAAGCATGCAGTCCTCAATGTAAACTGAACACAATAAATTTCAGAGAAAAGCAATTTACAATGGTTAAAAAAATATATATATAATAAAATGTGGGGTCAAAGAATAAATTTTTCAATAAGTATCATAGTTGGAAAACAATGATGTGACCTCGTAAGAGTCTACCAAAGCTTATTTGAGAAGCAGTTATTTATTTAATTTTAATTTAATTTATTGAGACAGAGTCTCACACTGTAGCCCAACTGGAGTGTAGGTGCGCCATCTCAGCTCACTGCAGCGTCCACCTCCCGGATTCAAGCTATTCTCCTGCCTCGGCCTCCTGAGTAGCTGGGATTACAGGCACTTGCCACCAAACCAAGCTAATTTTTTCTATATTTTAGTCAAGATGAGGATTCACCATGTTAGCCAGGCTGTTCTCAAATACCTGACCTCAAGTGATCTGTCTGTCGTGGCATCCCAAAGTGCTGGGATTACAGGTGTGAGCCACAGCACCTGGCTTTTTTTCTTAATTAAGAAACAAGCCGGGCTTGGTGGCTCATGACTGTAATCCCAGCACTTTGGGAGACCGATGTGGCTGGATCGCCTCAGCCCTGGAGTTCTAGACCAGCTTGGGCAACATGGTGAAAGCCCATCTCTACTAGGAACACAAGAATTTGCCTGGTGCAATGGCGCACAGCTGTGGTCCCAGTGACTTTGGAGGCTGAAGTGGGAGGATCCCTTGAACCTAGGAGATTGAAGCTGCAGTGAGTTTTGATGCTGTCACTGCTTTCACACCTGGGCAACAGAATGAGACCCATCTCCAGTAAAAATGAAGAAAGAGGAAACACATGCATCCTGGGTCTGGGGACAGGGAGAATCTAAGGCCAATTAACATGAACCTCAGGAGGTCCTGATGACGTGTGCCCAAGGTGTTGAGGTTGCAGTTTACTTTCACACATTTTATGGACACATGAGACAGCAATCAATACATAAAACATATACATTGGTCCAGTCTGGAAAGGTGGAATAACTGGAATTGGGGGGGCTTCCAGGTCATAGGTAGATAAGAAATGATCACATTCTTTGAGTCTTTGATCAGCCTTTCACTAAATACACAATTTATATGTGAGAGCTGGAGGAGGAATAGCCACTTACGTCTTAGAGTGGAGTACAGTGGCATGAGCACGGCTCCCTGCAGCCTCTACCTCCCAGGCTCAAGCCATCCTCCCACTGCAGACTCCACAGAAGCTGAACCACCAGACATGTGCCACCATGCCCAGCTAATTTTTGTATTTTTTGTAGAGACAGGAGTTTCACCATTCTGTCCAGGCTGGTCTTGAATACCGGCGCTCACGTGACCCACCTGTCTCAACCTCTGAAAGTGCTGGTATTACAGGCCTGAGCCACTGCATCTGGTCTCATCGTAAATTTGACTTTTCTTGTTTCAATTTTAGCAGAATTTACATTGCTTTGATTGAGTCTCTTTTCAAACTGATTTTACCCTTCTGAGTGCCTCAAACTACATCCTGTTCAGACATGTTATAACAGATTTGTACCATTTTATTTTGGTGCAAAAAATGTGACATCATGCACAATTTTCATATAATATGTATTTTTTCATGAACTTCGTGAAGACCCCTTATACTAGCAAACTGTATTCAAGAGGATATAAAAAGGATTGTAGATATGCAAGTGCCAATTATTTCTGGGATGCAAGGATAGTTCAACATATTCAAGCAAATCAATGTGATGTACCACTTGAACATAATGAAAGATGAAAACCACATCATCTCAATACATGGAGAAAAAGCATTTCACAAAATTCAACATCCAGTCATCATGGAAATCCTACACAAAATAGATAGAGAAGGAAATTTACCTCAACAATACAAAAACAATACATGAAATGACCACAGGGGAAATAAACAATCAGGGAAAATGGAACGCTTTTCCTATAGGATCTGAAATGATGTAAGACTGCTCTCACCCTTTCTATTCAATCAATATTGGCTGTCCTAGCCAGAACAATGAAATAGCAAAAGAAATCAAACTCATCCAAATCAGAAAGAAAGAAGTCAAATTTTATTTGTTTGTAGATGACATGATCTTCTGTGAAGAAAATCAGAGTCAACCAAAATACAACTGGAATAAACATATTCAGTGTATTTGCAGAAAAGAATAACAGCACCAAAAATTAGTTGAATTTCCATATATTAACAATAAATAATTTTAAAAGAAAATTAAAAACCACTTCCATTTGCTAAAGAGCTTAAAGTAAGAAATATTTAGGAAGAAACATATAAAGGTGAGAAGTTTGTACCTTGAAATCTATAAACATTGATCAAAATGATTAAAAACATGTATAAATACATATACAATCCACATTGATTGGAAAAATTAGCATTGCTCAATGATTATATAACCCAATGTGATTTAGATTCAACACAATACTCATAGGAATCCCCATAACTTTTTGTTAAAGAAACAAAAAACAGGCCAGTCGCGGTGGCTCATGCCCATAATCTTAGCACTTCAGGAGGTGGAGGCGGGTGAATCATAAGGTCAGAAAATCGAGACCATCCAGGCTAACATGGTGAAACCCAGTCTCTACTAAAAATACAAAAAATTACCCAGGCGTGGTGGCACACACCTGTAGTCCCAGCTACTTGGGAGACTGAGGCAGAAGAATTGCTTGAACCTGGGAGGCAGAGGTTGCAGTGAGCCGAGATGATGCCACTGAACTCCAACCTGGATGACAGAGCAAGAGACTCCATCTCAAAAACCAAAAAAAAAAAAAAAAAAAAAAGAAAGAATAGAAATGAAAACACAGGCTGGGAAAAGTGGCTCCCATCTGTTGGCCAGGCTGTTCTCAAACTCTTAATCTCCAGTGACCTACCAGTCTTGGCCTCTCAAAGTGCTGGCATTACAGGTGTGAGCCACAGCACCCAGCCCAATCCTCTTAACATAAACAGTTTAATGTCAATTAATGCTTGAACTCAATGTTAAGTCAACTCAAACTCAGGTCAGTGCTCATTTGACTGTAATGTCAATTAATGCTTGATGGCTTGCTATACTAATGGCATTTGAAACAATTTTCTCCAAAAGGAATTTTCTGATGTTCTGCAAGGAGTGACCTCAGACTGAAGACCTTGTCACACTGATGAAATTTGTAAGATTTCTGTCCAGCATGGCGGATTCTCTGATGCCTATTGAGGTGTGAGTGTGAAGTAAAGGCTTTGCCACAATCATCACACTTGTGAGGTTTCTCTCCTGTATGAATTCTCCTGTGTTTTGCAAAGGATGAAGCTTGACTGAAGACCTTGCCACAATCATGACATTTATAAGGTTTCTCTCCAGCATGAGTTCGACGATGAACAGCAAGATATGAACAATATCTGAAAAATTTGCCACATTTTTTACACTTGTAAGATGTCTCTTCATTATGGATTCTCCAATGATTTGCAATGTTTGTAGCATTACTGAAAACTTTGTGACAATCATTACATTAGTCAGGTTTCCCTACACTATGGATTGCTTGATGGTGAATAAGTGGTGACTGCCCACTAAAGGCTTTGCCACACTCATTACACTTGTAAGGTTTCTCTCCAGTGTGAATTCTAGTATGTCTTGCCAGGTGTGAATCACTTCCAAAAGCCTGGTTACAAACCTTACATTTGCATGGTTTTTCTCCAGTATGAATTCTCCTGTCTTTCAAGCTGTGATTTGTGACTGACAACTTTGTCAGTCTTCACATTTGTAAGATTTCTCTGCAGTATGAAG
The DNA here is from genome assembly GCF_028885625.2 of Pongo pygmaeus. Lineage (NCBI taxonomy): Eukaryota > Metazoa > Chordata > Mammalia > Primates > Hominidae > Pongo > Pongo pygmaeus. The sequence goes on from NC_072393.2 coordinate 58,972,857, forward strand.
ACTATGATGACTTGTAAGGTGTGATTGTTGATTAAAAACAATGCCACATTCATTACACTTGTAAGGTTTCTCTCCAGTATGAATGGCTTTATGACTTACAAGGGTTGAATTGTGATGGAAGGTGTTGCCACACTCATTACACTTTTAAGGTTTCTCTCCACTATGAAGTCTATGATGGTATACAAGGTTTGACATCTGACTGAAGGTCTTGCCACACTCATTACACTTGTAAGGTTTCTCTCCAGTATGAACTCTCTGATGCTGTGCAAGGTGTGCTTGTTGATTAAAAACCTTGCCACATTCATTACACTTGTAAGGTTTCTCTCCACTATGAAGCCTATGATGGTATACAAGGGATGACATCTGACTGAAGGTCTTGCCACACTCATTACACTTGTAAGGTTTCTCTCCAGTATGAAGCCTACGATGGATTATAAGTGATGATGTCTGACGGAAGGTCTTGCCACACTCATTACACTTGTAAGGTTTCTCTCCAGTATGAACTCTCTGGTGTTGTGCCAGGTGTGAATCCCTCTGGAAAGCCTTGTCACAAACCTTACATTTGTATGGTTTCTCTCCAGTATGAATCCTCCTATGTCTTTCCATGTGTGATTTGCGACTGAAAACTTTCTCACATTCTTCACATTTGTATGGTTTCTCTGCAGTATGAAGTTTTTGATGACATGCAAGGTTTGCTTTTGTACTAAAAACCTTGCCACATTCATTACATGTGTAAGGTTTCTCTCCAGTATGAACTCTCTGATGTTCTGTAAGGCATGAATCACTCCGGAAAGCCTTGTCACAAACCTTACATTTGTATGGTTTCTCTCCGGTATGAATCCTCCTATGTCTTTCAAGGTGTGATTTGCACCTGAAAACTTTGTCACATTCTTCACATTTGTATGGTTTCTCTGCAGTATGAAGTCTATGATGGCGTGCAAGAGTTGACTGTTGATTAAAAACCTTGCCACACTCATTACACTTATAAGGTTTCTCTCCAGTGTGAATTATACTATGTTTTGCCAGGTATGAATTATATGCAAAAGCCTTGTCACAAACCTTACATTTGTATGGTTTCTCTCCAGTATGAATCCTCTTATGTCTTTCAAGGTGTGATTTGCGACTGAAAACTTTGTCACATTCTTCACATTCATAAGGTTTCTCTCCAGTATGAAGTCTACGATGGCGTGCAAGGGTTGACAGTCGATTAAAAACCTTGCCACATTCATTACACTTGTAAGGTTTCTCTCCAGTGTGAATTATAGTATGTTTTGCTAGGTATGAATTACATGCAAAAGCTTTGTCACAAACCTTACATTTGTATGGTTTCTCCCCAGTACAAATTATCTTATGTGTTTCAAGGTGTGATTTGCAACTGAAAACTTTGTCACATTCTTTACATTCGTGAGGTTTTTCTCCAGTATGAAGTGCCTTGTGAATGAAGAGGGATGTATTGCGACCAAAGGTCTTGCCACACTCATTACACTTGTAAGGTTTTTCATCAGTGTGACATCTACGATGGCATGCAAGGTATCGCTTCTGATTAAAGACCTTGCCACATACATCACATTTACATTGTTTCTCTTTTAAGTGAATTATCTGATGTTTTTTTAAGAGTGAACTACAATTAAAGGATTTGCCATTCTCAATATATTGGAAAGATTTTTCTCTCATGTGTACATTCTGTTTTTGTGTGAGTAATGAAGAATGGAGGGAATTATTTCCATACTTATTAGAAATACGGGTTTTGGGTCTACAACCAATTCTTTGGGATGCTGAAACTGAGGAAGCATTGTTCATAGACTTCTCAACTTGATTACCAATTTTCCCTTCAGGCTGAAATATGTGGAGCTCAGGCAAATGTGAATGAAAGCTTGATCCAAGCTGATCTTTAATAGGCTTGTTTCCAGGATGTCTTTGATCATGTCGGTCTGTATTACCAGTCAACTCTTTGATTTCCATCATGGTTGCTGCATTGCCATTTCTTTCATCTTTCCACTGAAACTCGAAGCCATGAATGTCGTTCTCAATTTTCTGGAAGCAAAAATCTCCAACATGATGATTTGCTTGCCTTTGCAATGTCCCTGTGTGGAACACTTCTGTATTGCCTTGCCCTGTTGAGAATATCTTCATCATGCATTTGGAAGAGATATCTACAAAATATAAACACCAATAGGTTTCCAATTAAGTACAGATGGTATATAATACTGAAATGTGTAAATATGACACAAAAAACAATACTTATTTTAAGCTTCCCAAACATGATCTTCAAAGTTTAGGAACACAAAAAGAGTAAGATTCTTTAATAAATAAAGGGCAATTACATGCCTTTCAAATCAATTCTATGAAAGTCTATTTCCTATATCATGACAAAACAATGACAGGGCACAAACATGTGTGAGCCTAAAGTAAGGAGTGTTTTTCCACTGTGACCCTAAAGTGTATCACAGTTTGCAAAAACCACATCACTATCACATCAAAAAAAGAGAAAAATATATATTCTTCATATTTACAGCATATTTAGTGTATACAAATAAATGCTAAAGAACCACACGATATACTATATTGGTAAATAATCCACAGCAAGCTCATGTAAGGATAACCAAAATCAATGGAAATTCTGTATTGTGAAACAATCATAGCACTGACAAGACAACAAAAGATTACAAAAAATTAGCCAGGTATGGTGGCCCGTGCCTGTACTCACAGCTACTCCAAAGGCTGTGTCACAAGAATTGCATTAAGCCAAAAGGCAAAGGTTGCAGTGAGCCCATATTACACCACTGCACTCCAGCCCAGGTGACAAAATGAGCCTCCATCTCAAAAAAAAAAGGCAGGGCATGGTGGCTCATGCCTGTAATCCCAGTACTTGTAGAGGCCAAGGCAGGCAGATCAGCTCAGGTCAGGAGTTTGACCAGCCTGGCCAATGTGGCAAAACCCCGCTTGTACTGAAAATATGAAAAGTAACCAGTGTGGTCACAGGTGCCTGTAACCCCAGCTACTTGGGAGGCTGAGGCAGGAGAATCGCTTGAACTTGGGAGGGGAAGATTGTGGCGAGTTGAGATTACACCACTGCACTCCACCCTGGATGACAGACTGAGACTCCATCTCAAAAAAAATAAAATGTTAATACCATATTTTTCTGAATAACTGTTACAAAATTATCTATATCCATGTGGAACAGGCACGTTGTGATTTTTTTTTTTTGCGACAAAATCTCCCTCTGTCACCCAGGCTGGAGTGCAGTGGCATGATCTTGGCTCACTGCAAGCTCCACCTCCTGGGTTCATGCCATTCTCCTGCCTCAGCCTCCCCAGCAGCTTGGACTACAGACACACACCGCCACACCTGGCTAATTTTTTTGTATTTTTAGTAGAGACAGGGTTTCACTGTGTTAGCCAGGATGGTCTTGATCTCCTAACCTTGTGATCCCCTCACCTCAGCCTCCCAAAGTGCTGGGATTACAGGCGTGAGCCACCGCACCTGGCCGACTTTTTAAAAAAAATTTTATGTATTTTTATTTTTTTGCGATAGAGTCTCACTCTGTCACCAAGGCTGGAGTGCAATGGTATGATCTTGGCTCAATGCAACCTCTGCCTTGGGGTTCATGTGAGTCTCTTCCTTAGGTTCTGAGCACCTGGGACTGCAGGCATGCGCCATTGTGCCTGGCTAATTTTTGTATTTTTAGTAGAGATGGGGTTTGGTGACACCTGTTGGCCAGGCTGGTCTCGAACTCCTGACCTCAGGTGATCCACACGCCTCGGCCTCCCAAGACCTGGGATTACAGGCATGAGCCACTGCACCCTGTGGCACTTTGTGACATTATCAAGGGGAGTGTCAGTTATATTGCGTACCACATACTGAAAACTCACATATAAAGTCATAAAAATCAATTAATCAAATATTGCAACCCATGATAAAACAAGCAAGAAAATAACAAGTAGATTTATACAGACTGGAGAATTCTAAACAATTCCCTCTTAAGAAAAAAACCACAACTTGTACTTACCACCAGCACACAACATAAGAACTGAAATAGATGTTAAGATCACTACCTTCTGATATATGAGGTCAAGAAAATATACAGCATTATAAGGAATGAGAACTGACTAACAGCTGTGTGTGGTGGCACATGCCTGTAATCCCAGCACTTTGGTAGGCTGAGGCAGGTAAATCAGGAGTTCAAGACCAGCCTGGACAACATGGTGAAACCCCATCTCTACTAAAAATACAAAAAAATTAGCTGGGTGTGGTGGAGGGTGCCTGTAATCCCAGGTACTTGGTAGTGTGAGGCAGAAAACATTTGAACTCAGGAGGTGAAGGTTGCAGTGAGCTGAGATCGTGCCACTGCATTCCAGCCTGGGCAACAGGATGAGACTCCATCTCAAAAAAATAAAATAAGATAAATAACTACCTCTCAAATAAGCTTTGGTAGATGTGGTATTCTCTAATAGGATGTTCTTGCAGATGCAGACTTTGAGAGAATTTAGTCATGGGTGTTGACTACTCATGAATAGGACTAGCGCATTTATAGAGACATTAAAGAGCTCATTGCCTGTTCCTCTTTCCACTGTATCAGGACATGGCAGGAAGGTGGCTGGGCTAAACCATGAAGAAGGCTCTCACCAGGAACCAATCTGGCTGGCACCTTGCTCTTGGATTTCCCACTTTCCAAATTCATGAGAAATAAATGTCTTTGTCTTAAGCCTCCCAGTTTAAGCAATTTCCTTTTTTGTTTGTTTTTGAGATGGAGTTACGCTCTATCACCCAGGCTGGAGTGTAGTGGCACGATTCTCCTACCTCAAGTGCTTCTCCCTCCTCAGCCCAGTCTTACTCTGTTGCCTGGTCTGGAGTGCATTGGCATGATCTTGGCTCACTGAAACCTCCACCTCCTGGGTTCCAGTGATTCTCCTGCCTCAACCTCCCAAGTAGCTAGGATTACAGGTGCATGCCACCATACACAGCTAAGTTTTGCATTTTTAGTAGAGACGGGGTTTCATCATATTGGCCAGGCTTTTCTCAAACTCCTGACCTCAAGTGATCAAACAATCGCAGCCTCCCAAAGTGCCAGGATTACAGGTGTGAGCCACCGCGCCTGGTCCATTTTTGGCATTTAGTACATTCGAGGTTTCACCATGTTGGCCAGACTGGTCTCAAACTCCCAACCTCAAGTGATCTACCCACCTTGGTCTCTGAAAGTGCTAGGATTAGAAAAGTGACACACCACAGCTGGCCAGTCTAAGCTATTTCTAACAGGACAGTGAAATGTCAGAGACAGGAAAAAGAGCATCTCATCATCAACATCACCAAAGGCTGACAAATCTTATTAAACAAAGAAAGTTAAGAGTCTGTACTGTAAAACTTGCAATACTTGAAGCCATCTACTAGCACTAACATGTTTTTAAAAACTTGAGACAGGCCAGGTGTGGTGGTTCATGCCAATAATCCCAGCATTTTGGGAGGCTGAGGTGGGAGGATCACAAGGTCAGGAGATTGAGACCATCCTGGCTAACAAGTTGAAATTCTGTCTCTACTAAAAAAATACAAAAAATCAGCCCACGGTGTTGGCACTCACCTGTAGTCCCAGCTACTTGGAAGGCTGAGGCAGGAGAATTGCTTGAACCTGGGAAGTGGAGGTTGCAGTGAGCTGAGGTGACACCACTGCACTTTAGCCTGGGTGACAGACCGAAACTCTGTCTCAGAGAGAAAAAAAAAAAGAAAGAAATGAAAGAAGGCTAAAGAGTAACTCCAACCCACAAGCATATATAAAGTTCTCCAGGCCAGGTGTGGTGGTTCACACCAGTAATCCCAGCACTTAGGGAGGCTGAGGCTGGCAGATCACCAGGTCAGGAGATCGAGACCATCCTGGCCAACCAACATGGTAGAACCCTATATCTACTAAAAATACAAAACTTAGCTGGGTGTAGTGGTGCACACTTGTAGTTGCAGCTATTTCGGAGGCTGAGGAAGGAGAATTGCTTGAACCTAGAAGGCGGAGGTTGCAGTGAGCTGAGATCACACCACTGCACTCCAGCCTGGGCAACAGAGTGAGACTCCGTCTCAAAAATAATAATAATAATGATAAATAAATAAATAAAGTTCTCCAGTAAAGGTACATAAAAAAACAGATAGGCCAGGCATGGTGGTTCATGCCTGTAATCCCAACACTTTGGGAGGATGAGCCAGGCAGATCACCTGAGGTCGGGAGTTCGAGTCCAGCCTGGCCAACAAAAAGAAACCATCTCTACTAAAAATACAAAATTAGACGGGCATGGTGGCGCATATCTGTAATCCCAGCTATTCGGGCCTGAGGCAGGAGAATCAGGTGTACTGGAGAGGCAGAGGTTGCAGTGAGCTGAGATCGCAGCATTGTACTTCAGCCTGGGTGACAAGAGCAAAACTCTGTCTCATAAATACATAAAGTAATTAATTAATAAATGGACAGATACAGAAACTGGCATATGTATACCTTTTCTTCATAACTGAACTTTTTTCATATTATTTAAAATAAAAGACATTAAAAACACTGTACATATACATTAACAAAAATGGAACAAACACAGAATTAATTCTGACATAAATTAAAAAAAGTTCTAGTGGAGAAGAAGAAGTCACTTTTGCAGGTTATGGAATTTTTTTTTTCTTTTTTTGAAATGGAGTTTCACTCTGTCTCCCATGCTGGAGTGCAATGGTGCGATCTCGGCTCACCGCAACCTCTGCCTTCCAGATTCAAGTGGCTCTCCTGCCTCAGCCTCCTGAGTAGCTTGGATTACAGCCACACACAATGGCACCTGGCTAATTTTTGTAATTTTAGTAGAGATGAAGTTTTGACATGTTAGCCAGGCTGGTTTTGAACTCCTGACTTCAGATGATCTGCCCACCTCAGCCTCCCAAAGTGCTGGGATTACAGGTGTTCACATGTCCAGGTTATGGAAATTTTAAGTTTCTTTATTATGCTATAACTTTCATACATTTAACATACCTGCAACAATAACCTCTGCCCAAATATCTAAAGAACTACAAGATAAAACTATTTAAAATAATAACAATGGTTAGGCATGGCAGCTCACACCTGCAATCCCAGTGTTTTGGGAATCTGAGGCAGGTGGATCACTTGAGATCAGAAGTTTGAAACCAGCCTGGCCAACATGGTGAAACACCGTCTCTACTAAAAACACAAAAATTAGCTGGGCATGGTGGTGAGCGCCTGCAGTTCCAGCTACTCAGGAATCGGGCACAAGAATCCTTTGAGCCCAGGAGGCAGAGGCTGCAGTTAGCCAAGATCATAGCAGTGCACTGTAGCCTGGGCAACAGAGTGAGACTCTGCCATAAAAAAAGAGAGAAAGAAAGAATAGCAAGAAAGAGCAGAGAGATAAGCGGGGGCAAAGAAAGATGTCCTTTCAGAGATGTGAGGATTTAAACTTTTCTTTTGCCACAGAATTCTCCCACTTGCAGAGAGTTTCCCCACACACTATTTGAAGGTGGAGCTTCCACTCTGCCCATCTGAGCTCTTACCTGTGTTTACACCTGTAATACATTCCCACCCATCTGGATTTTTTTGCTATTTTCACTTCACTCTCCACAGTCCAGGGCTCTTTCCCTTGCTCCAACATGGAGACAGCAGGTCAGAAAGAGACTCCTGCTTATAAAAAGAAAGGACCATAATATGCTGGAGCTTTTCTAGAGTCCCAGCCCTATGTTTCTGTAGGAAAGAAGACATTACAGATGAATCTAGGAAAATATTTCTCAAATTCCTCCACTGACTGCCTCATTCTGAATGCTTAGGGAGCACTGTAATATGTAGTATGTGGACATTGAGCTCTCTTCCAAAAACTAAAGAATCGAAAGCATGGGAGAAGCAAACAGGGAACTGGATATCTTTAAAGTCTGCCATAAGGTTTGTTTTTGTCTTTGTTTTTTGAGACAGAGTCTTGCTCTGTTGCCCAGGCTGGAGTGCAGTGTGTTCTCAGCTCACTGCAAACCTTGGCCTCCTGGGTTCAAGTGATTCTCTTTCCTCAGCCTCTCTAGGAGCTGGGATTACATGTATGCACCACCACACCCAGCTAATTTTTGTATTTTTGTAGAGACGGGGTTTCTCCATGTTGGCCATGCTGGTCTCAAACTCCTCACCCATAGTGATCCACATGCCTTGGCCTCCCAAGTTGCTGGGATGACAGGTGTGAGCCACCATGCCCAGGCTGCCATAAGGTTTTCTGCCTACTTTAGTTCTGGAAGCTCCACTGAGCTATCATGAAGAATGCAGAACCTCTAAACAAAGGGTCAGTGAAAGTCCAGATGCTATATCATGAAGCTTTCATTTCAAAATCAATACGGCTTCTATTTTAGTCAAGTAAGGATGGGGCTCCCAAGAGGCAACAAGAGAAAATACAAAGATATGCAAGGGCACATCCCCAGGAGGGAAGTTATCCTCACCCAGGGAGACAAGGTTCCTATAATTCTCCAGCATCACGTCCCTGTATAGAGTCCTCTGAGCAGGGTCCAGGCATTTCCACTCCTCCTGAGAGAATTCTATGGCCACGTCCCTGAATGTCAACAGACCCTGAAATGAAAACACATTTTAACCAAATGGTTATGGGAGGAGTTCCTATCTTTACAGAAAATGACAAGAGAGGGGGAAAGCATGGATATAGTTGTAGTGAATGTTCTCACAAATCCGAGGGAGGGATTTTTCACTACATGATGTCTTTACTATACTTTTTGAAGAGGTCAAGACACACTTTCAGTATGAAATTCTTAAGTTTGTGAAAACTTCAAGAAATAAACAAATAAAAAATCAATGTTGGATTCCTGTTATAAAAATGTTTGAAACTTTTATAGACACACCAAGTGACATTCATTATCTAGATGAGAGAGAGCACGACTGATGTCTTAAAAGATGACAACATCCACAGTAAAAGACAGGCTGGGCACAGTGACACATGTCTGTAATCCCAGCTATGCAGGAGGCTGAGGCAGGAGGATTGCTTGATCCTGGGAGGCAGAGGTTGCAGTGATCCCAGATTGCATCACTGCACTCCAGCCTCGGCAACAGAAACTCCGTCTCAAAAAAAAATTAAAAAAAAAAAAAAAAGCATTAGCTGGATGTGGTGGCAGGCACCTGTGGTCCCAGCTACTTGGAAGGCTAAGGAGGGAGGGTGGCTTGACCCTGAGGGTGGAGGTTGCAGTGAGCTGCGATCCCACCAGGGCACTCAAGCCTGGGAAACAAACCGAGACCCCGTCCCAAAATAAAATAAAATACATGAAAACAAAATTACTCAAAGTACAAAAATCAATTGTGTTTCTATATTTTCACAAAATAATAAAACCTAGAGACTCACAAAATAATAAAACCTAGAGACTCACAAAACACTAGATGTTAATACAAAGGGTTGTCATTTGTCCCAGATTTTCAAAATATAAAAGATTTTCAAGATATATACGTGTGTGTATATATGTATTTGTATGTATATGTGTGTGCATGTGTGTGGGGATATGTATGTACATATATGAAGTTTTTAAAAATATAAAAAGTAGCAAGTTTTATTTAACTGAAGACGAATCTCATCTTGCTGGAAAAGGACACTTTGGCAGTTGGGGGCAGGGGGGATCTTATCAGATCTAAGAAAACAGAAAATGCCCACTCCTAGAAGCAGTAATCACCTTTTCAACTGTGTGACCTGGAGGAATCTCCAGATATCTGTAGTAATGCGGGTGTGCACAGAGGCGGCTACTATGGCACTCTTTATACAGGGAAAAATCGCAGAGGACCCACATGTTGTCATTCAGCCAATTTCCAATGCAGATGTCAAAGAGCAAGATAGCCATGTTTACTAACATGACAACATGTAAATTCACAACTGGCAAAATCAAATATCAAACTAAAATATTTACTAGAACACAAAGAAAACAATAGACACCGGGGTCTACTTGAGGGTGGAGAGTGGGAGGAAGGAGAGGAGCAGAAAAAATAACCATTATGGGCCCGGCACGATGGCTCACGCCTGTAATCCCAGCACTTTAAGAGGTCGAGGCAGGAATAACCAGGTCAAGAGTTCAAGACCAGCGTGGCCAAGATAATGAAAGCCCTTCTCTACTAAAAATACAAAAAACAGCCAGACGTGGTGTTGGCTGCCTGTAATCTCAGCAACTCGAGAGGCTGAGGCAGCAAAATGCTTTAACCCGGGAGGCGGAGGTTGCAGTGAGCTGAGATCATGCCATTTCACTGCAGCCTGGGTGACAGAGCGAAAAAAAGGAGCCCAGTCTGAGCGGCGACGTCGACGGCGGCAGCGGCGGCGGTGGTGGCAGTAGCACTGGGCCTACGGGTGGTCGGGGCTCCGGGCCGGGGCGGCGGCGCCATCTTGTGCCCGGGGCCGGTGGGGAGGCCGGGGAGGTTGCCCCGGGGGGCGCAGGGGACGATGGGAATGGCCTGGAATCTGAGGAACTGGAGCCTGAGGAGCTGCTGTTGGAGCCCGAGCCGGAAGAGGAGCCGCTCCAGCCCCGCGCCGCATGCCCGGGAGCTCCAGGCCCTAGGCCTCCTTCAGGAGCCACCGGCAGCCAAGAGGAGGGGGAGGAGCCGGGACTGGTCGAGGGTGACCCGGGGGACGGTGCCATTGAGGACCCGGTGCCGGAAGCTATCAAAGCTGGAGTCAGGGAGATGGAGGAAGAAGCTGAGAAGCTAAAGGAGCTACAGAACGACGTAGAGAAGCAGATGAATATGAGTCCACCTCCAGGCAATGCTGGCCCAGTGATCACGTCCATTGAGGAGAAGATGGAGGCTGATGCCCGTTCCATCGGTGCTGGCAATGTGGACTACGGTGCAACAGCAGAAGAGCTGGAAGCTCACTTTCATGGCTGTGGTTCAGTCAACCATGTTACCATACTCTGTGACAAATTTAGTGGCCATTCCAAAAGGTTTGCATATATAGAGTCCTCAAAGATTCAATGAGGACTTCCTTTGCCTTGGATGAGTCCCTATTTAGAGGAAGGCAAATCAAGGTGATCCCAAAACGAACCAACAGACCAGGCACCAGCACAACAGACCGGGGTTTTCCACGAGCCCGCTACCGCGCCCAGAACACCAGCTACAGCAGTTCCCGCTCTCCATTCTACAGTGGTTTTAACAGCAGGCCCTGGGGTCGCGTCTACAGGGGCCGGGCTAGAGCGACATCATGGAATTCTCCTTACTAAAAAAAATGTGTATTAGGAGGAGAGAGAGGAAAAAAAGAGGAAAGAAGGGAAAAAAAAAAGAATTAAAAAAAAACAGAAGATGACCTTGATGGAAAAAAAACATATATTTTTAAAAAAAGATATACTGTGGAAGGACAGAGAATCCCATAACAAACTGCCGAGGAGGGACCTGTTTTGGGGAGCAAGGGAAGGCCCAGGGAGTGGGGCAGGGGGCGGCTTATTCACTCTGGGGACTCACCATGGACACGTCTCCACAGTGCAAGCTGCTCCCCATGTTTCCCTGCCCCACTTCGCCCCCTTAGGGGCTGCTCAAGGGTAGGTGGGCGTGGGTAGGAGGAGGTTTTTTTTTTTTTACTCAGGGCTCTGGAAGGACACCAAACTGTTCTGCTTGTTACCTTCCCTCCATCTTCTCCCCGCCTTTCACAGTCCCCTCCTGCCTGCTCCTGTCCCTCCAGGTCTACCACCCACCCCACCCCTCGTCTCCAGCTACCTGCCCCTCCAGACTGCCTGGTGATCTATTTTGTTTCCTTTTGTGTTTCTTTTTCTGTGTTGAGTATCTTTCTTTACAGGTTTCTGTAGCCAAAAGATCTCTGTTCCGCTCCCAGCAGCTCCACTGTAAATTCCCCTTCCCCCTGGGGAAATGCACTACTTTGTTTTGGGTGGTTTAGGGGTGTTTCTGTTTTTCAGTTTTTTGTTTTGTTTACCTTTGCCTTTTTTCCCTTTTATTTGGAGGGAATGGGAGGAAGTGGGAACACGGTGGTGGGAGATGGATTTTATTTTTTTAGCTCATTTCCAGGGGTGGGAATTTTTTTTTTTAAATATGTGTCATGAATAAAGTTGTTTTTGAAAATAAAAATTGTTTGGACTTTAAAAAAAGAAAAAAAATTTTTTAAGTCACTACAGAATTTCTTCTAAAGCCTCATAATGATGCAGAAATACACATGTACAAGACTTGCTCTGACATACACATATATGTATGTATATGTATAGATATGTGTGTATGTATGTGTATACATATATTTATATATATAAAGGTTTTTAAAATATAAAAAATAGCAAGATTTGTTTAACTGAAGAGGAATCTCGCCTTGGTGGAAAGGATACTTTGGCAGTGGGAGGAAGGAGAGAAGCAGAAAAAATAACTATTGGGTCCGGGCACAGTGGCTCACACCTGTAATCTCAGCACTTTGGGAAGCTGAGGCTGGTGGATCACCTGAGGACAGGAGTTCAACATCAGCCTGGCCAACATGGTGAAACTCTTGTCTCTATTAAAAATACAAAAATTAGCAAGGTGTAGTGGCAAGCACGTGTAGTCCCAGCTACTCGAGAGTCTGAAGCAGGAGACACACTTGAACCCGGGAGGTGGAGTTTGCAGTGAGCTGAGATCATGCCATAATACTCCAGCCTGGGCAACAAGATCATAACTCAGTCTCAAAAAATAAATTAAAAAAATAACTGTCAGGGCACAGTGGCTCACACCTGTAATCCCAGCACTTTGGGAGGCCGAGGTGGGTGAATCACGAGATCAGGAGATTGAGACCATCCTGGCTAACACAGTGAAACCCCATCTCTACTAAAAATACAAAAAAATTAGCTGGGCGTGGTGGCGGGCACCTGTAGTCCCAGCTACTCGGGAGGCTGAGGCAGGAGAATGGCATGAACCTGGGAGGTGGAGCTTGCAGTGAGCCGAGATCCCACCACTGCACTCCAGCCTGGGCGATGGAGCGAGACTCTGTCTCAAAAAAAAATAAAAATAAAAATAACTATTGTGTACTGGCCTTGATACCGGTGTGATGAAATAATTGGTACAAGAAACTCTAATGATGTGAGTTTACCGCTGTAAAAAACCTTCACATGTAGCCCCAAACATAAAGTAAAAAAAAAATAAACATTTTTGTTTAATTTACAACAGAATTTTGTTTAAAGTCTCATAACGATGCAGAAATACACGTGTATGAGACTTGCTCTGACAGCTAACACAGAGCTGACAGTAGCAGCTCCCCAGTGAGGCTGGAAGGAGGGTGGAGGATGTGACAGGGAAAGGAGATGCCTTATGGCAAAGGGTCTAAGCTGCAGCTTTGCTTGGAGTTTTACCACAAAATATATACATCATGTGATGTTTAAATATAACCATTTATATTTAATAATAATTGGTGGGGCTGGGCATGGTGGCTTGTGCCTGTAATCCCAACATTCTGGGGGGCTGAGGCAGGCAGACCACCTGACATTAGTTCGATGCCAGCCTGGCCAACATGGTGAAACCCTGTTTCTACTAAAAATACAAAAAAATTAGCCGGGTGAGCCAGGTGTGTTGGCTCAGGCCTGTAATCCCAGCACTTCAGGAGGCCAAGGCAGGAGGATCACGAGGTCAGGAGATCGAGACCATCCTGGCTAACACAGTGAAACCCCGTCTCTACTAAAAACACAAAAAATTAGCAAGGGGTGGTGGCAGGCACTTGTAGTCCCAGCTACTTGGGAGGCTGAGGTAGGAGAATGGCATGAACCCGGGAGGCAGACCTTGCAGTGAGCCAAGATCACACCACAGCACTCCAGCCTGGGTGACAGAGCGAAAACATCGTCTCAAAAAAAAAAAAAAAAAAATTAGTCGAGGATGGTGGCGCGCACCTATAATCCCAGCTACTAGGTGGGCTGAGACAGGAGAATCGCTTCAACCTGGGAGGCAGAGGTTGTAGTAAGCTGAGATCATGCCACTGCACTGCAGCCTGGGCAACAAAGCAAGACTCCGTTTCAGAAAAAAAAAAATAAATAAATAATGATAATACATGGAATGAGAATACGGCTTTATCCTCTTGGATAAAAAAGCAGTACTCTCCAATATTTGAGAAAAATTGCAACCATTTTTACCAAAAACATCTATTTCACAAGCCTCTCCACAGTAACACCATAGTCTCCCTGAGCTCAATGTGCTAAGAATGGTTGAATGAATCTCCTGCTGTTATTTACATTGATTTCATGTTCTTAAAATAACGAAGGAATAGGCCAGGCACGGTGGCTCATGCTTGTAATCCCAGCACTTTAGGAAGCCAAAGTAGGTGGATCACCTGAGGTCGGGAGTTTGAGACCAGCCTGATCAACATGGAGAAACCCCATCTCTACTAAAAATACAAAACTAGCTGGGCATGGTGGCGCATGCTTGTAATGCCAGCTACTCGGGAGGCTGAGGCAGGAGAATTGCTTGAACCCAGAAGGTGGAGGTTGTGGTGAGCTGAGATCATGCCATTGCACTCCAGCCGGGACAACAAGAGTGAAACTCTGTTTCAAAAATAACAATAATAATAACGAAGGAATCATTAATGTATTATTCATGTCTATGTATGAACTTTCCATTCTAATTAGTAAGATTTTTGGAGTCAGAAACACAGTAACTCACTCAATTACGTAAAAATGTAGTATAAAATCAGGGAGAAAAGATTTTCCCTTATTCGGCTCCTTTTCTAGAATTTACCACGTACTTTGTGCACGTTAATACGTGACTCCCATTGGCAGCTGCTGTAATCCTGGTCCACAGAGAGCTGACAGTGCATCCATATGTGGCCCCTGAACAATCCCTGCTGCCCAACAGCACTGACACCATGGGACCCTCACCCCATCTCCATCCATGTCTGGGTGTGAGCCCTTCCCAGGCCCATGCCCAGTGCAGCCTCTTCCCAAGTTCATGTCACTCTGTCATAAGAGACGGAATCTAAGCGAGATGAGACAAACTGAAAGAAGGCATGGGTGAGTCTGAGCAAACATATCAGGCAGGACACTTCAGACTCAGAGAAGATTCCCAACTCCAAGGCCCAGCGTTTCTGAAAGGAAGGAGACAGAACAATCCACCGAGAATATCATCTCACCTGAGGAAGAGCCATCCCTGACTCCTTTGCTTTCCTCTTCCTCTTCCAGGTTTCTTCCTCACGGACCAAGAGTCTTTAGAAGTCAATCCTGAATGTAAAAATTATGTTGTTTATTGCTCAGAATCAACACATCCCCTCCCTGTAACACAACAACACATACAAAGGAGACTTCACCTTGAGGAAATACAGTCCCCTCTGCTGCCCACTGCACCATGAACAAAAAATTCCTACAGGAAAACTCCCACTCTCCTCCTGGAGAAGCCCACACACACGCTGCAGCAGTGGGGAGCTGGGCTAGGATGAGCTCCCCTTCAGGAAATCTCTACCAAAATTACAAAAACTTAGCCAGGTATGGTGGTGCACATCTGTCTGTCATTGGTCCCCGCTACTTAGGAAGCTGATGTGGAAGCATCACTTGAGCTCAGAAGTTTGAGACTGGCCTGGCCAACATGGTGAAACCCTGTCTCTACTAAAAGTACAAAAATTGGGCCAGGCGCAGTGGCTCATGCCTGTAATGCTAGCACTGTGAAAGGCCGAGGTGGGTGGATTACTTGAGGTCAGCAGTTCGAGAGCAGCCTGGCCAACATGGTGAAACCCTGTCTCTACCAAAAATACAAAAAGTAGCCAAGCTGGGTGGGCATCTGTAATCCCAGCTACTTGGGAGGCTGAGGCAGGAGAACTGCTTGAACGTGGAAGGTGGAGGTTGCAGTGACCTGAGATCACGCCACTGCACTCCTGCCTGGGTGACAGAGTAAGACTCAAAAATAAAATAAAATACAAATAAAAATACAAAAATTAGCAGGGTGTGGTGGCACACACCTGTAATCTCAGCTACTTGGGAGGCTGAGGCACAAGAATCACTTGAACCCAGGCCAAGATCACAAGACTGCACTCACAGCCCAGAGGACAGAGTGAGAGTCTGTTTGGGATAAAAAAAAAAAAAAAAAAGTGCATTTCTGATAGGATTGACACAGAGATAAGGAAACTTGAGTAATGTGATAGACACTGGTGGGCAGAGGGAACTTCAGATGGGGGTGGGAGGACATGGGAGACAGCTCTGAACCTAGACCTGAAGGAGAAAGGGACAGTGCCATCTTCATTTAGAAACATTGAATAAGAGCAGGGACAACGACCTGAGACAGGAAGGATTTTGATGTTTGAAAAAAGAGAAAAGCAAATGTGACTGGGGCAGAGGAAGTCAGATGAGGGCAAGCTCCCAGGAGGAGGCTGGACACTGGCAGGGACCCTGAACACAGGACTGTAGAGCCAAAGTGAAGAGTTGGGCTTTTGTCCTGGGGAACATGGGAAGCAGGTGGAGGGTTCCCTGCCAGGGACTGACATGACCTGCTTTAGACGTAGCTGTGATATTCTAATATAGACAAAGACCTCCAAAGATGGTCTCTGTTTCTGAGACTACCACTCTGTTTCTTCCATTCTTCTTCTTTTTTTTTTTTTCATTTTTGGGGTACTGCATCTCATTGAAAATTCTAATTACAACTGGGCACTCCCCTCTCCCAGAAAAAAGCCACACCAGACACCCCCTCTATTTTGCCAATCATTTCAGTGGCCCGGGTCACTCGGGTTGAGCTTTTCTGGTCAAACCCCTCATCTCCAAGTTGCAGGGGAGGCTCACTGGGGCTCAGAGCTGGAAACATTTTCACCAAGTTACCCTGAGAAGGTCTGAGATGAGTGAGAAGCTGTGCCTGAATTCTTACATGGGGGCCTGGAAGGGCTAATGGGATGGATTGGTCTTATCATCCCATCCTTAAAATTAGAGAAGCATTTTTCACATACCTGGGTTAAAGAAAATTCTTTTGAAAGGTTCTGATGAAATTGACTCCCAACATCGAATTCTTCCTTACAAGAAAATCACAGGAACATTTATAAAATGCAGAAGTGTAAACACACAGCTCTTGACCTTGAAAACAGGGAAACAGAGTCAGCTGTAGAATTAAGACATAAGCAAATTTTTTCAATCAAGAATACATGGGTGGACAGCTGCTGTGGATCACACCTGTAATTCCAGCACTTTGGGAGGTGGAGGTGGGTGGATCACCTGAGGTCAGGAGTTTGAGACCAACCTGGCCAACATGGTGAAACCCTACTTCTACTAGAAATACAAAAATTAGCCGGGCTCCATCGTTGCAACTTATTTAACCTCTTGTTGGTCCTTCTCCCCAATCTTTAGATCGTCCTCAATCTCCATAGATTTCCACCTCTTCTCCCATCTCTGCTCTCCCTGTTAAATTCTCTCTTCTCTGTTATAACCCCCGGACCCAATCTGGCACCCCAGATCCCCAGGTGTCCTCCCTGCTGTAGTTCTCCCTCTGTTCTCCTTGCCACCAGCACCACTCTGCTCTGTTTGCCCTGGCTCCACATCTCTCCTCCTCTTCCTCACTCTGATGAGCCTCCACATTTTTGCCCCCCTCTCCTTATCTTGCTGTCTGTCCTTCATCTCTCTGTACATCTTGCTTTTCTCTACATTTCTCCAGTTGCATTTCTCCTCCTACTTTCTTATCTTTTATCACTTTTGCTGTCTCTTGGCAAATCCCTCACCCATCCTCTACTTTGCCATCTGTTATGGGTCTTTCTCATTCTTTTCTCTGTCTCAGGTTTTCTACTGCTCTCTCAGTCCCTCTGTCTGTCTCCTGATCCCTTTGGCCCACACAATCACACGAGGGTTTGGAGTAAGACGCCTGCATCTCGGAGGAGCGCATTTTCCGAGAGCTGGAGATGGGCATGAAGAACACCCCGTGTCACAGGACAGGCCCCGGGCACCTCTGCAATGCAGGCTCAGGGAAGCGATGACTGCGGAGGGGAGACCTGGGGAGCGCCAGGGCCCAGCAAGAGGAGGAGGGAGGTGGGGGGCGACGACGCCTTCGGACAAGGGTGGGATCCGCAGGATCCCAGGACCAGAGAACGCGGCCTCCCTGTGACTGCGGTCGCGGCGCTGTGCTCCAGGAACCCAGGAGGATGAGGCTGGGAGGCGCGCAGGGTGGGGATACACCTCTAGGGTGAGGACTTTAAAAAGCGCAATGCGGAAGGAGTCAAAAAGTTTTGAGCAGGAAAACTACGCGATACGAAGTGTATACATTGCCCTGTAGCAGAAAGACCGAGGACGGGACCAGCCTCAGTGCGACTTTAAACCTAAAAAGAAGGGGCTTCCAGACTCCCAGGAGAACATCTCCATTTGCTCTGAGTGAAGGAAGAAAGGTAAGAATTTCCAGGTCTATGGGGACCCCACATCCCACGTACAGAAGTGCCGGGGACCTGGGAAGCGCAGACTTAATACCACACAGAGCAAAACTCACCGCCGCGGCGTGACCGTCATTCCACTGGATCCACTTCCTGGTCTGCGCGAATCTGCGCGCGCAGGACAGAAACCAGGCCTGGGTGGAGCCAAGGAGGAGGTGAGCGGGGCCTGGGTGAGGTGTGGGCGGGGCGCGAAGCGAGAGACCTTGCCCTTTAGAACTGGCAGAGGGCGGGGCCGGAGTGGGACCTGTGAGTCTCAGCCTCCTCCCAGGCCACGTTCTCAGGCTTTTGAACCCGGGAGATAGAGCTTGCAGTGGGTCGAGATCGAGCCACTGCACTCCAGCCTGGGCGACAGAGCCAGACTCCGTCTCTTAAAAAAAAAAAAAAAAATGCTTGTGCGAGATAGGGATACAACATTTCTCTTTTCCATGTGGATATCCTGTTAGTTGTCCCAGAATATTTGTAAAAGAGATCTATTACTTTCTCCTTTTTATTTACATTTTTTCTTTTCTTTTTTCCCTATATATATATATTTTTTTTTGAGGCTATTTCTCTGTCGCCCAGGCCGGAGTGCAGTGGTGAGATCTTGGCTCACCGCAGCCTCTGCCTCCTGGGTTAAAGCGATTCTTCTGCCTCAGCCTCCGGAGTAGCTGGTATTACAGGCACACACCACCATGTCCGGTTAATTTTTGTATTTTGGGTAGAGACAGGATTTCACCATGTTGGACAGGCTGGTCTTGAACTCCTGACTTCAAGAGATCCGCCTGCCTTGGCCTCCCAAAGTGCTGGGATTACAGGCGTGAGCCGCTGTGCCTGGCCCAGGAAATACTCTTTACTTTGCTTTTTAAATGTTGAGAAAATACAACTGAAAACTAAAAAATCTTCCCCGAAATGAGAAATCATCTTCATGACAAAACAAGAAGAAATAAAAACCATTTTATAAATAAATAAGCCTTAGACCAGAATGTGTTGGAAAATAGAGGCAAACAGCTGAGAGGTTGAAAAGAGAGAAAGACACTTCACTGTTCTATACAACCCATTAAGTACATGTTTTCAAGATAAACACTAATCAGTCCTCAGGGAAGAGGACTTGACAACACCCTTGGTCACACATAGTTCATCCTGGCTCTACTTGGTAATGGAGGTGACCATCTCTGTCAGCTAATTAGCTTCATGCAGAGAGAGAGGAATTACTTTAACCCACGTCTTTTTGACAAGTGTGAGTTTTACAACATGGCAACAGGTGCCCTCTCTAGTGAGGCTTCTACAATCCGACAGAAACTGATGTCAGCAGTAAATAATAAAATTTAGAATACATGATTAATTATAGAGTTTATTGGAACACAAAGCTTGAGGATAGACACTTGGAAACATCAACTCCAAATGAAGGGGGCCCGTGTTCCCAAGTAGAGACGTTAAGGTTTCACATGCAGGGAAAGACAGAGAAGCTTTAGCAGAATCACCACATTTTCCATTCAAGACCAGTACATAGGGTGCAGCAAGTTGATTGGTGATGGATTGATACACTTCAAGGAAGATTACTTTATCCCTCTGTAAGAAGGGACAATGATGCCAAAAGGTTAGTCTTCCTAATTATTTACAGGTAAACTTTTTTTTTATTGATATTAGGAAATTAATTTTATTGCACTTTTTTTTGTTTTGTGTTTTTTTTGTTTTTGGTATGGAGTCTTGCTCTGTTGCCCAGGCTGGAGTGCAGTGGCGCAATCTTGGCTCACTGTGACCTCCATCTCCCGGGTTCAAGCAGTTCTCCTGCCTCAGCCTCCTGAGTAGCTGGGATTACAGGCACATGCCACCATGCCTGGCTAATGCTTTTGTATTTTCAGTAGAGAGTGGGTTTCACCATGTTGGCCAGGCTGGTTTCTAATTCCTGACCTCAAGTGATCCACCCACCGTAGCCTCCCAAAGTGCTGGGACTACAGGCGTGAGCCACTGCACCTGGGCAGTAAAACTCTTAGAAGTTGCACCTGCACACCACTGGACTCAGGTTGCATGACCACGTTCCTCTCAAGGCTCAGAATTATTTAAATGTCCGTAGCTTTAAATTTGAAATATTTGATGTTTGAATTATTTAACTTCCTACTGAGATATAGGTACTATCTCCCTTGTAGTTTGCCTTACAAGGATCGCTCCCAAGACCTTCAGAAATACATCCCTGGGTCATTAAACTGAAAAAAGGTTTAGTTACTTTCTAAAAAATACCACTTCAGGCCAGGTGCGGTGGCTCAAGCCTGTAATCCCAGCCTTTTGGGAGGCCGAGGAGGACAGATGGCCTTAGGTCAGAAGTTGGAGACCAGCCTGACCAATATGGAGAAACCACATCTCTACTGTAAATACAAAAATTAGCCTGGCCTGTTGGCATGTGCCTCTATTCCCAGCTACTCGGGAGGCTGAGGGAGGAGAATCGCTTGAGCCCAGGAGACACGGAGGTTGCGGTGAGCCAAGATCACGTCATTGCACTCCAGCCCAGGCAACAAGGGTGAAACTCCGTCTCAAAAACAAAAAATAAATAACAATAACAATAATAATAATAATAATAATAATAATAAATATGGCCGGCGTAGTGGCTCACACCTGAGCGAGACTCCATCTCAAAACAAAACAAAATAACACAAAACAAAACAAAAAACAAAAAAAAACACACTACCAGTTCCACAGTAGGGTGTCCTCAAAAACAAAGGAAATGCCTCCTTTTTAAGTTTTTCTTACATAGGCATCCAGGTAAAAACAAAGATATGTCTACCTGCCGACAGTCTAAAAAACTTATTACTCTGTTGATTTAAAGCTATCCATGACTGGTCGTGGTGGCTCATGACTGCAATCCCAGCACTTTGGGTGGCTAAGGTGGGCAGATCACCTGAGTTCAGGACTGTGAAACCAGCCTGACCAACATGGTAAAACCCCATCTTTACTAAAGATACAAAAATTAGCGAGGTGTGGTGGTGCTCACCTGTAGTCCCAGATACTCAAGAGGCTGAGACAGAGGAATCAATTGAACCTGGGAGGCAGAGGTTGTGGTGAGCTGAGATCGTGCCACTGCACTCCAGCCTGGGTGATATAGAGAGACTCGATCTCAAAAAAATAAATAACTAACTTTAAAGATGAAAATAAAGAAAAATCTGGAGAGGTCTCAGGAATCTCTGGCTAGTCTGATTGGAGAGTGTTCTTCCTCACTGAAGTCAGACACCAAAAACCATGAAAGCTGGCTGATTTCTGAACTGCTGAAGTTCCAACAGAACATAACCAGATATACAAAGAGATAACATGGATGATCCCAAGAAATTAAACACAAATTTATAAAACAGAGACTTAGAAATAATGAGACTAAAAATTCAAAATAAGCCTGGGCAACATGTTGAAACTATGTTTCTACCAAAAATACAAAAATTAGCTGGACAAGGTGGTGCACACCTGTAGTCCCAGCTACTTGGGAGGCTGAGATGGGAGGATTGCTTGAGCTTGAAATGCAGAGGCTGCAGGGCACATGGAGCTCTCTCATGTTCTCAGAGAGGGTGCTTTTACACCTGGGTGTAGGGATGGAATCTTCCCAGATCTAAGAAATGAGGAAATGCCACATCCTAGAAGAAGCAATCAGTTTCTCAATAGCCCCTCCTGCAGGAACCCTCCAGATACATGTAGCGAAGTCAGCACACTCACAGGCAGCCAGTGTGGCATTCTTGGTAACAGTGAAAAACTGGGAAGGACTCACATGTCTTCATTCAGAAAATGCTCCAAGGAGGATGAAAAACAGCAAGCTATCTTGTTTCCTACCTTGAAAACGTGGAATATTTTAAGACTTGCAGGATAAAATACCACAACAAAACATTTATCATGTTGAGCTCAGTGGCTCACACATGTAATCCCAGTACTTGGGAGGCCGAGGATGGAGGATCACTTGAGGCCAGGAGTTTGAGACCAGCCTGGCCAATATGGAGAAACTCCATCTCTACTAAAAATATAACAATTAGCCAAGCATGATGGCACCTACCTGTAATGCAGCTACTCAGTTGGCTGAGGCTAGAGAATCATTTGAACCCATGAAGCAGAGGTTGCAATGTGCTAGTAAGTTCCAGCCTGTTGACAGGGTCAGACACCTGTCTCACAAAACATACAAAACAAAAAACAAAACAACAACAAAAAAATCATTTGGCCGGGCACAGTGGCTCATGCCTGTAATCCCAGCACTTTGGGAAGTTGAGGAGGATGGATCACTAGAGGCCAGGAGTGCCAGACTACCCTGGCCAAAATGGTGAAACTCCATCTCTACTAAAAATACAAAAAGCTTATCCAGGTGTAGTGGCACACACCTTTAGTCCCAGGTATTCATGAGGCTGAGGCACAAGAATCACTTGAACCTGGAGGAAAGAGCCTGCAGTGAGCCAAGATTGCACCACTGCACTCTAGTCTGGGCGGCAGGCACATTCATCAAAGAATTTTTTCTAAAATCTCAAAATGGTGTCTGAATACATTTCTGTAGGACTTACGCTGACTTGCCACAGAACTCTCAGCAGTGATTCCCCATTGAGTCATGGGAACGGGTGGAAGGCTGGACAGGAAAGGGGATGCGTAAGTGAATTTTCTTTGTCCGGGAGTGGTTGCTCAACGCCTGTAATCCTAGCACTTTGGGAGGCCGATTTCCTGTTTTAAAAGCAATAATAGGGCCGGGTGCGGTGGCTCACGCCTGTAATCCCAGCACTTTGGGAGGCCAAGGCAGGCGGATCACGAGGTCAGGAGATCGAGACCATCTTGGCTAACACGGTGAAACCCCGTCTCTACTAAAAATACAAAAAATTAGCCGGGCGCGGTGGTGGGCACCTGTAATCCCAGCTACTCAGGAGGCTGAGGCAGGAGGATGGCGTGAACCCAGAAGGCGGAGCTTACAGTGAGCCGAGATAGCACCACTGCAGTCCGGCCTGGGCAAAAGAGCAAGACTGCATCTCAAAAAAAAAAAAATAAATAAATAAATAAATAAAAGCAATAATAGAACAAATTGTCCTCTACCACTGATGTTACCTCCACTTTTCATTCCATTCTAAGTCATTAAAAGTGCAGAGTCAAAACTGGGAATTGTGGCAAATTCTTGTAATCCCAGCATTTTGGGAGTCCAAGGCGGGTGGATCACCTGAGTTCAGAGGTCCGAGACCAGCCTGACCAATGTGATGAAAACCCGTTTCTACTAAAAGTACAAAACTTAGCGCTGCGTGGGCTGGCTCATGCCTGTAATCCCAGCACTTTGGGAGGATGAGGTGGGCAGACCATGAGGTCAGGATTCTGAAAGCAGCCTGGCCAACAAGGCAAAACCCCATCTCTACTAAAAATACAAATATTAGCTGGGTGTGATGGTGCATGCCTGTAGTCCCAGCTACTCAGAAGGATGACGTAGGAGAATTGCTTGAACCCAGGAGGCAGAGGTTGCAATGAGCTGAGACCACACCATTGCACTCCAGCCTGGGTGACAGAATGAGACTCCATCTCAAAAAACAAGCAAACAAACAAACAAAAACTCAGCTGGGCCTGGTGGTATGCACCTGTAGTCCAAGCTACTTGGGAGGCTGAGCCAGGAGAATTGCTTGAACCCAGGAGGTGGAGGGTGCAGTGAGCCAACAGACATTGTGCCACTGCAATCCAGCCTGGCCACAGATCAAGACTCCATTCTCACCCACCTTAAAAAGAAAAAAGTACAGAGTCCAGCCAGGCGGGCTGTCTCATATCTGTTATCTCAGCAATTTGGGAGGCTGAAATGGGAGGATCTCTTGAGGCCAGGAGCTCAAAGCTATAGTGAGCTTTGACTACACCACCGTACTCCTGCCTGGACAAAATAGCAAGACCCCATAGCCACATAATAAAAAATGAAAGACTTAGCCAGATATGGTGACACATGCCTGTCATCCTAGCTCCTTGGGAGGGTAATGTGTGGATCACTTGAGACCAGGAGTTTGAGGCTACTATAAACTAGAATTGTACCTTTGCACTCCAGACTGGGCCACAGAGCAAAACCCTGTCTCCGAAAAAAAAAAAAAATTTTGGTTTCGAATGCATTACAAAATCAGAAACAAAATATCTCCCTTTATTGGTATCCTTTCCAGAATGTATGAGATATCAGTGCACATTAATGTATGACTTTCATATGTAGTTTCTGGGATCCAGTCCACAAAGAGCTAAACATGCATCCAAATGTGGTGCCTGAACAATCCCAGCTGCCCAGCAGCACTGACACCATGGGGCCCACACCCCGTCTTCATCCATGGCTGGTGTGAGCCCTTCCAAGGACCATGCCCAGTGCAGCCTCTATGGAAATTCATGTCACTGAGTTATAGAAGATGGATTTTTTTTTGAGATGGAGTCTTGCAGTGTCTGCTCATGGCAAGGTCTGCCTCCCGGGTTGATGCCATTCTTCTGCCTCAGCCTCCCAAGTAGCTGGGACTACAGGCACCCGCCACCATGCCTGGCTAATTTTTTTGTATTTTTAGTAGAGATGGGGTTTCACCATGTTAGCCAGGATGGTCTCGATCTCCTGACCTCATGATCCACCCACCTCGGCCTCCCAAAGTGCTGGGATAACAGGCATGAGCCACCGCACCCGGCCTAGAAGATGGAATTTAAGCGAAGATGAGAGAGACTGACAGAAGGCATGGGTGAGTGCGAGCAAATGTGTCAGGCAGGATTCTTCAGACTCAGAAAAGACTGGCTACTGTAATACCTGGCTTTTCAGAAAGAAAGGAGACAGGATAATCCACCAAGGAATATCACGTATATCCATGCAAAACAGGCACTTTTTGATTTTTTTTAATTTTATGTATTTTTATTTTTTTGAGACAGAGTCTTGCTCTGTCACCCAGGCTGGAGTGCAATGGCACGATCTCACCTAAATGCAACCTCCGCCTCCTGAGTTCAAGTGATTCTCTTGCCTCAGCCTCATGAGTAGCTGGGATTACAGGTGTGCTCCACCATGCATGGCTAATTATTGCATTTTTAGTAGAGATAAGGCTTCACCATGTAGGCCAGGCTGGTCTTGAACTTCTGACCTCAAGTGATCCACCCACCTCAACCTCCCAAAGTCCTAGGATTACAGGTGTGAGGCACTGCACCCGGCGGCACTTTGTGACATTAACGAGTGGAGTGCCATTTGAACCCGGGAGGCAGAAGATGCACTGAGCTGAGATCATGCAATTGCACTCCAGCCTGCGTAACAGGGAGAGACTTTCTCTCAAAAAAGAAAAAAAGAATTGACTAACAGTGTCAGCGGGCTCAATTATGATGTCACAACTACAGTTAAATAACAGCCAGGCAATACAGCAATTCTATATATAAGCATTTCCCTTAGTTATCTAGTTCACTATGCATAAGATATAAAACATAGAATATGTACTGGGAAAATTGATAAACTGGGATCACAGAAAACATCGTATAAAACAAATTACACAATAAAAACATCAAAAACCTGATGCAGCCTCCCTGGCCTGAATGTTCTTATTGGCCAAAAGCCATGTTCAGATTTCTTATTCTCCAATAGGATGTTCCTGCAGATGGGGCCTTTCAGATAATTTGATCATGGGTGTTGACTACTCATGAATAAGACTAGTGCTTCTATTTTTATTTTTATTTATTTATTTATTTTTTTGAGACAGAGTCTCCCCCTGTCACCCAGGCTGGACTGCTGTGGCAGGATCTCAGCTGACTGCAAGCTCTGCCTCCCAGGTTCATGCCATTCTCCTGCCTCAGCCTCCTGAGTAGCTGGGACCACAGGTGCCCGCCACCACACCTGGCTAATTTTGTTTCTGTATTTTTAGTAGAAATGGGGTTTCACCGTGCCAGCCAGGATGGTCTTCATCTCCTGACCTTGTGATCCACCCACCTCGGCCTCCCAAAGTGCTGGGATCACAGGCGTGAGCCACCTCACTCGGCCTTATTTTTATTTTTTTTCTTTATTTATTTTTGAGAAAGAGTTTCACTCTTGTTGCCCAGGCTAGAGTGCAATGGCCTGATCTTGGCTCACTGAAACCTCCACCTCCTGGGTTCAAGTGATTCTCCTGTCTCAGCCTCCTGTGTAGCTGGGATTTCAGGCATGTGCCACCACACCCAGCTAATTTTTGTATTTGTAGTAGAGATGGGGTTTTACCATATTGGCCATGCTGGTCTCGAATTCCTGACCTCAGGTGATCTGTCTGTCTTGGCCTCCCAAAGTACTGGGATTACAGGCTTGAGCCATCGCACCCAGCCATCCACTTTTTTATGTTCAGTAGATTCGAGGATTGACCATGTTGGACTGACTGGTCTCAAGCTCCTCACCTCAAGTGATCTACCCACCTCAGCCTCCCAAAGTGCTGGGATTAGAGGTGTGAGCCACCGTGGCCAGCCAGTCTAAGCTGTTTCTGACAGGACAGTGAAATGACAGAGACAGGAAAAGGAGCATGTCATCATCAACATCGCTGAAGGCTGACAACTCTTACTACACAAAGGCAGTTTACAGCCTGTTGTATAAAAGCTGCAATGTGTGAAGCCATCTAATAGCACTAACTTGTTTAAAAACCTGGAGGCAGCTGGGAACGGTGGCTCATGCTTGTAATCCCAACACTTTGGAAGGCCCAGGCAGGTGGATCACCTGAAATCGGGAGTTCGAGAACAGTCTGACTGACATGGAAAAACCCCGTCTCTACTTCAAATACAAAATTAGCTGGGCATGTTGGTGCATGCCTGTAATCCCAGCTACTTTGGAGCCTGAGGCCGGAGAATCGCTTGAACCTGCGGGCGGAGGTTGCAGTGAGCCGAGATTGCACCATTGCAGTCCAGCCTGGGCAACAAGAGCAAAACTCCATCTCAAAAAACAAACAAACAAAAAATCTGGAGAAAAATTGACATTATTTCTCAAATAAGTTCTCAAATAAGTACAGCAGGCCCACAGTGTTCATGTACATGACCCCAATTTGCACATACAGTAAGTGAGGGACAAACTTGATCCTGGGCCTGAAAGATCCCATGACATGTTTCTAAGCACAATAGCCCACCAAGAAAGTACAGAAAACAACCAGTCACAAAAAATACAAGGAGAACAGAATGAAATACTACAAGGGGGATACAAGGGCTGAGCTGGGACACAAGGGCTGAGCTGCGCTGCTGACACTGATGCTAAATCCATCCCTCATGGATCATGAGCTGAGTCATCATGCCCTGCACACGTTGATTTAGGCAGCCTCCTATAATTTTGTCCAGTGGATGAATAAGGTCTTGCCTTACTCAGGGAGAGTGGTGTTGGAGGGGAGGACTCACGGGGAAATTGGGGTGTTCACTATTACAAATCAATAGGCTGGAAAGCAACAGTATTTGCATCCAGATCAATGTACCATGTGAGGCAAGGCCAGGAAAGGAGGGCAAGGGTGGAGGCAGGAAGTAATGGGCATGTGGAGGGAACTTTGTGCATGCACGTCTGTGGGAATATATTTCCAGTAGGATACACCAAATCTTGAGCTTGGACGAAAGTGGAACTAATTGAGCAAATGGTAAAATATTGACCCAAGCTTAAATATGCAAATTACAATGCAGGCAAGGGACAAGAATGAATGAGATCCAAAAAAGCAGCAATATGGTGACCTGAGGTGAAAGCAGTTTTATGTCTCTTAAATTAAATAGCCTCTGATACCATTTCAAGCATATACTCAATAATATGCCTTTTATAGATTCCAGAATTTCATACACACACACAAAAATGAGTAAAGTCTATGAGGAGTACAGCAATATAGGAGACCATGGATGTGAAGAAGGATCCCTTGGCTGAGTAGGTAGAGATGTGTCTGTGAAAACAGAGACAGACTGAGCACAGTGGCTCATTCCTGTAATAACAATAATAATAATGATGACAGGTTTTTTCTCTTTTCTCTTTTTTTGAGATGGAGTGTCACTCTATTGCTCAGGCTGGAGAGCAGTGGTGTGATCTCAGCTCACTGCAACTCATGCCACCCAGGTTCAAGCAATTATCTTGCCTCAGCCTCCCGAGTAGCTGGGATAACAGGTGCCTGCCACCAGGCCTGGCTACAAGTTTGTATTTATTTTTGTTTTTTTGTTTTTTTTTTTTGAGACGGAGTCTTGGTCTGTCTCCCAGGCTGGAGTGCAGTGGTGCGATCTCGGCTCACTGCAAGCTCCACCTCCCGGATTCATGCCACTCTCCTGCCTCAGCCTCCCAAGTAGCTGGGACTACAGGTGCCTGCCACCACGCTCAGCTAATTTTTTTTGTATTTTTATTAGAGATGGGGTTTCACCATGTTAGCCAGGATGGTCTCGATCTCCTGACCTCATGATCTGCCTGCCTCGGCCTCCCAAAGTGCTTGGATTACAGGCATGTGCCACCATACCCATCCTAAATTTTGTATTTTTAGTAGATACAGGGTTTCACCATTTTGGTCAGGCTGGTCTTGAACTCCTGAGCACCGGACTCGGCCTCCCAAAGTGCTGGGATTACAGGCATAAGCCACCATGCCCAGCCCCTTCTTACTATTAACTCATTATTGTGTTAGTTGACAACAATGAAAAATCTTAAAATCATTACAATTATTATAAAAAATAAAACTTATTGCAAATGTTGTGTTTTCTACATAAACCATAGGCTTATCCATCCATGTATTCATGCACACACATCACATCACGGCGTTACACACGTGGTGGTGCACACCTCAAATCCCAGCTACTTGAGAGGCTCAGGCAAAAGAATTGCTGTAATCCAGGAGGTGGAGGCTACAGTGAGAAAATATCTCACTACTGCACTCCAGCCTGAGTGACAGATTGAAACTGAACTAAAAAAAATAAGTAAAATCAACGATGTGATAAAGCATCCTGTACCACTGATGTGTATCTTCACTTTCCATTCCATTCCAAGTCATTAAAACTGCAGAGACTGGCCTGACACGGTGGCTCAGGCTTGTAATCCCAGCACTTTGGGAGGCTAAGGTGAAGAAACACAAGGTCAGGAGTTCCTGACCAGCCTGACCAATATGGTGAAATCCCATCTCTACTAAGAATACAAAAAAAGTAGTCAGGCATGGTGGCACATGCCTGTAATCCCAGCTACTCAGGAGGCTAAGGCGGAAGAATTGCTTGAACCCAGGAGGCAGATGTTGCAGTCAGCTGAGATCCCGTCACTGCACTCTCCAGCTTGGGCAACAGAGCGAGACTCCATCTCTAAATAAATGAATAAATAAATAAATAAAACAATTACCCACAAGTGGTGACACATGCCTATCATTCAAGCTCTTTGGGAGGCTGAAGTGGGGATTACTTGAGCCAAGGAGTTTGAGGCTGCTGTAAATCATGAATTGTGCCATTGTACTCCACAACTAAGCCACAGAGTGACATTTTCTCTCTCTCTCTCCTTTTTTTTCTTTTGAGATAGAGTCTTGACCTGTTGCCTAGGCTGCAGTGCAGTGGCACGATCTTAGCTTACTGTAACCTCCACCTCCTGGATTCAAGTGATTCTCCTGCCTCAGCCTCCTGAGTAGCTGAGATTACAGGCATGAGCCACGACTTCCAGCTAATTTTTGTATTTTTATTAGAGATGAGGTTTTACCACATGGGCTAGGCTGGTCTCAAACTCCTGACCTCAAGTGATCCACCTGCCTTGGCTCCCAAAGTGCTGGGATTACAGGTGTGAGCCACCACACCCAGACCAACATCCTGTCTACTAGTGTGCCTTCAAATGTATTAAGAAATCAGATACAAAATGTCTCCCCTTATTGGTCTCCTTTTCCAGAATTTACCAGATATCTGTGCACATTAATGTATGTATTTCATATGTAGTTTCTCTGATCTGGTCTATGAAGAGCTGACATCCAGACATGGCCCCTGAACAATCCAGGCTCCCCAGCAGCACTGACACTATGGGGCCCACACCCCATGTTTATCCATGTCTAGGTATGAGGCCTTCCCAGGACCATGCCCAGTGGA
Source organism: Pongo pygmaeus (assembly GCF_028885625.2). Classification (NCBI taxonomy): domain Eukaryota; kingdom Metazoa; phylum Chordata; class Mammalia; order Primates; family Hominidae; genus Pongo; species Pongo pygmaeus. The sequence continues at coordinate 59,003,102 of NC_072393.2, forward strand.
ACCTCTTCTCAAGTTCATGTCACTGAGTCACAGGAGATGGAATCTCAGAGCAGCTGAGAGGAACTGAGGGCAGGCATGGGTGAGTGTGAGTGAACCTGTCAGGCAAAATGCTTCAGACTCAGAAATGACTGGCTACTAAATACCTGGCATTTCAGAAAGGAAAGAGATAGATTAATCCAAAGAGGAATATCACTTCACCTGAGGAAGAGCCAACACCTGGCTCCTTTCCTTTCCTCTTCTGAGTGGCTTCCCCATGTAACATGAGTCTTTAGAAATCAATCCTGTATGTGAAAAAAGTATGAAACTTCATTTAGAAATGACTCACTCCCTTCCTGTGACAAAAACACACAGACAGGGGAGACCTCACCCTGTAGAAAGAAGTCCTCCAATGCCCACTGCACCAGACATCAGGCAGAGATAAGAAAGTACCACAGGAAGACCTACAAGTGTATGTTTGACCCCAGTCTTCAGATCTCGCCCCCCTCCTGGAGAAGCCACCACACATGAGGCAGCAGTGGGGAGCTGGGCTGGACTGATCTCCCCTTCAGGGCACAGACCCATCCCTCATCAATCCCGATCCAGAGGACAGCCCCTCACCTCTCTGTGGATCACAGGCTGAGCTCAGCCCTCAGAAATGGAGGACACAGAGCTTTGATGCTATACACAGATGACAAGCACCTGGGCCACTGCAGGTATTACTGAGGATGGGTTCCATCCCATCAGAATAAGAATCTCTGCTAAAGCAGCACAAGAGCTCTATTAGCAAAATGCTCTGGACTTAAATGTGAAGCTAGGGTTGAGCTCCACTCAGAGGGGGTGAGCCCAGCACAGCCCCACATTCTGGCTCTGCCCTCCCCTTGGGGCCTTGTTCTCACCAGGATCCTGACAGTGGAAGTCAAAGGCGCAAAAATAATCACACAGAACAGGCAACATGGACCAGGGGTGGGGTGAATGATGGGCTGTGTGAAAGGAAATAAATCTGTGAGCCCCCAAATCACTAAGCAAAAGGCAAAAGTCAAGCTGGGAACTGCTTAGGGAGCCAGACTCCCCTTCTATTCAAAGTCACCCCTCTGCTCCCTGACATAGATGCATGTCTGAGTGCCTCCTCTGAAAGGCTAATCAGAAACTCAAAAGAAAGGCCCAGCACAGTGGCTCATGCCTGTAATTCCAGCACTGTGGGAGGCTGATGCAGTGAGCTGAGATCGTGCCACTGCACTCCAGCCTGGGCGACAAAATGAGACTTCATTTAAAAAAAAAAACAAAAACAAAAAAGAAACTCAAAAGATTGCAACCATCTGTGCCTCATTTATCTGTGACCTGGAAGCCACCTCCCTGCTTGAACCTGGGAGAAGGAGGTTGCAGTGAATTGAGATCTATAAGGTCCAGCCCTACAGGGCTTAGCGGGTGTTCTCCCCGTGTGCAGAGACAAGAGACTGTAATAAACAAAGACACAAGACAAAGAGATAAAGAGAAAACAGCTGGGCCTGGGGGACCACTACCATCAAGACGCAGAGACCGGTAGTGGCCCCGAACGGCTGGGTGCGCTGATATTTATTGCATACAAGACAAGAGGGCAGGCTAAGAAGGATGAATCCTCTAAGTGATTGACAAGGTGAAGCAAGTCATGTGATCACACGACAGGGGGCCCTTCCCTCTTAGGTAGCCGAAGCAGAGAGAGAGAAGGCAGCATACGTCAGCGTTTTCTTCTATGCACTTATAAGAAAGATGAAAGACTTCAAGACTTTCACTATTTCTTCTACCACTATCTACTACGAACTTCAAAGAGGAGGCAGGAGTATGGGAGGAACATGAAAGCGGACGAGGAGCGTGAGCATTGAAGCACAGCACCACAGGGAGGGGTTTAGGCCTCCGGATGACTGCGGGCAGGCCTGGATAACATCCAGCCTTCCACAAGAAGCTGGTGGAGCAGAGTGTTCCCTGACTCCTCCAAGGAAAGGAGACTCCCTTTCGTGGTCTGCTAAGTAACAGGTGCCTTCCCGGACACTGGCATTACCGCTTGACCAAGGAGCCCTCAAGCGGCCCTGATGCGGGCGTGACAGAGGGCTCACCTCTTGCCTTCTAGGTCACTTCTCACCATGTCCCTTCAGCACCTGACCCACTGGTTATTCCTAGGTTATATTAGTAATGCAACAAAGAGTAATATTAAAAGCTAATGATTAATGTTTATAATAGTGATTGATAATTGTCCATGATTATCTCGATATCTAATTTGTATTATGACTATTCTTATTGTAACTATTTTCTCTATTATACTGAAACAGTTTGTGCCTTCAGTCTCTTGCCTCCGCACCTGGGTGATCCTCCACCTACAGAGATAAAGCCCTGCACTACAGGCTGGACGAGAAGAGCCAAACTCTGACACACACACAAAAAAAGAATTTTAGAAGTGATGTATCTTCTCAGTCCTTTCATGTATACATGCAAATTTCTCTTTACATTACAAAGTACAACACTTACAAATAATGTAATTTATTTCCCATATTTAAAATATATGCTGTCAAGTTCGGCTAAGTTTCCAGACGTACACAGTCACCCTCATCTGAGATGTGCAGACTGCAAGGGAATGTGTATGTGAGTTTAGGAAGTCACTTTTGGACACGTGAAGGTGGAGATGCCTGTTTGATGTCCCAGCAGAGAGCTGAGGAGACAACTGGACACAGGATTGTAGAGCTCAGGGGCAAGGGCTGCAGGGGACATGGAGTCGTGTAGGTGGGTTCAAGCTGTGAGATGATAAAGTTCAAGGTGATTTGAGTCTAATCCACTGTTTTTGCTCTTCTTTTGCTCTTTTTTTTTTTTTTTTTTTTTTACTTCTGGGGGACTGGAATCCATTTAAAATTCGAGTTCAGGCTGGGCGCAGTGGCTCATGCTTGTAATCCCAGCACTTTGGGAGGCCAAGAGGGGTGAATCACAAGATCAGGAGATCAAGACCATCCTGGCCAATATGGTGAAACCCCACCTCTATTAAAAATACAAAAATTAGCTGGATGTGGCAGCATGTGCCTGTAGTCCCAGCTACTCAGGAGGCTGAGGAAGGAGAATTGCTTGAACCTGGGATGGGGAGGCTGCAGTGAGCCAAGATCATGCCACTGCACTCCAGCCTGGACAACAGAGCAAGACTCTTGTCTTCAAAAAAAATAAGTAAATAAATAAAAAGGAAGTCTGGAGACACTATCCACTTCCCTCCGTAGTGCAGACCCTGCCAGAGCCACTGTCAGGAAGAGTCCATGAAGACAGTGACAGGGACGGATGTGGAACTGACTGTTGGAGAAAGAAACCTTCTATCAGTTGCATGTAAGAATGTGATTGGAGCTGCAAGGGCCTTCTGGATAATAATCAGCTGCATTGAACAGGAAGAAGAAAACAAGGGAGGAGAAGACAGGCTAGGAATGATTTGGGGATATCGGCAAATGGTTGAGACTGAGCTAACAATCTGTTGTGACATTCTGGATGTACTAGACAAAACCCTCATTTCAGCAGCTAACACTTGTGAGTCCAAGGTTTTCTATCATAACAATAAAAGTGGACTACCACAGGTATCTGGCAGAATTTGCCACAGGAAATGACAGGAAGGAGGCTGCAGAAAACAGTCTAGTGGCTGACATAGCTGCTAATGATACTGCATTGACAGAACTTCCACCATCGCATCCTATCCGCTTAGGTCTTGCTCTCGATTGTTCCATATTCTACTAGGAAATTCTTAATTCTCCTGATCATGCCTGCAGGTTGGCAAAGGCAGCTTTGGATGATGCAGTTGCAGAACTGGATATGCTGACTGAAGAAAGCTATAAGGACTCCACACTTATCATGCAGTTGTTTCATGATAATCTGACACTATGGACTTTGGACACGCAGGGTGATGGTGAAGAGTAGAATAAAGAAGCTCTGCAGGATGTGGAAGACTCAAATTAGTGAGCCATAAAAGCCAACAAGAGAAACAATCTGTGACCACCTCAGTCCCCATTCCACCCCTTGGAAGCTCCTCACTGTCACCAAGAACCACCAAATCTGACTTTTACATTTGCCTCAGAATTTGCTCCCTGCCCTGTTTTGTTTTTTTGTTTGTTTGTTTGTTTTTTTTAACAGTTTTCAAAAGTTTTTAAAAGCAAGAGTGAATTTCTGTGGATTTTACTGGTCCCAGCTTTTAGGTTCTTTAAGACACTAACCGGACTACATAGAGGCTTCTTCAGCATTACTGTATTGTCTCCATGTCAGATGTGGCAAGATCACCATTAGAAATGGAAATGACACCTGAAAGCCATTAGACCTCTAGGTGAGGCAAGCACCTAAGAGAGAGGTTCATCACATGATAGAGGCATAAGTGCTATCAGTATTCATTTTTCTAATGGCTTAAACTGTATTTTATACCAATGTTTGAAAGTCATTGGGTGTTAGCTTGAGATGGTTAAAGGTTGTTTGGGGAGGGAGTTTGTTGTAATGGTTTTGCTGTAAAAAATGTTTCAAACTCTGCTGAAGTGTTGCTGAAAAGCATGGTGCTGGTAACAGTTCAACAACCCATGGCTGCTCCTTCTTGCCTACTTTACTCTCCCACTGAAGCAGGTTAGCATTGAGGGTGCTATGGAGAAGCCCACATGGCTGTTCAATGCTTCGTTTCTTCTCCTTTCCCCTCCCCCTACCTCCTTCCCCTCACTCCTCCCCTCCTTCACTCACTCAACCTCTTTTGTTCAGTATGTCTAACTTGAAGATAATTTGTACTACTGGATATCTGACTGGAGCCACAGTACCGAATCTATATTGTTCTTACTAAAACACAGCATGGAGTTAACATTAAACTTAAGTGAACAAACCTAAATTTAAAATGTGAAAATAAAAAAAAAATTCCAGTTAAAACTGAGCACTACCCTCTCCCAGAAGAAAAGCCACACACTGTATGTTGTCAGTCATTTCAGGGGTCAGTGTCACTCTGACTGAGCTTTTCTGGTCTTATTCCTCACCTCTATGTTACAGGTGTCACTGAAGGTCACAGCAGGAGACACTTCACCAAGTTATCCTGAGATGCTCTGAGGTGAGGAGGAAGGAGGTGTGGCTGATTCCCATGCAATGGCCTGGAAGGCCCAATAGGCTGCCTTGGTTTTCCTCTTCTAGAAAATTCCCAAACAAGACGGGAGTGTGGGTCACCCCTGTAATCTCAGCATATTGGGAAGTTGAGGAAGGCAGATCACTTCAGCCCAGAAGTTTGAGACCAATCTGGGCAACATGGTGAAACCCATCTCTACCAAAAAAACAAAAAATTAGCCAGGCATCATGGCACATGTCTGTAGTCCCAGCTGCTTGGGAGGCTGATGCAATAAGATCCCTTGAGCCTGGGACACAAAGGTTACAGTGATCCAAAACTGTACCACTGCATTCCAGCCTGACAGAGTGACATGCCACTTCAAAAAAACCAAAAAATTCCAAAACAATCTTGTATATTCCTGAGCAAAAGAAACTTCTTTTGAGGTCTATGGTTCTGATGGCATCAATCCCAAACATGTAATTACTCACTCCCAGAAAATCACAGAAATATGTTCAAAATATACACATTGTGAACGCATAGCTGCAGGTATTTAAAACACTGAAAAATTGTGAACACATAGCTCTAGGTGTTTAAAACACTGAAAAAGAAGCAGCTATAGAAATGAGATCTGAGCAAATGTTTTCTTCATGAACACATGGGCTCTGCTAAACCAAGGTTCCAAGTCAATCCAGCCCATCCTTCAACATCTGCAGAGAATATTAAGGACCAGAGGGACTTAAATTAGTTATGTTACAAAGAGAGGAAGCAACATGTCATCACTTCATCATCACTTTCAATCAACTCACTTCTTATCTACACCCAGAGTCCCCCTTTGTCTTCATTACTGTTTTCCTCCCTCATTCTGCATATAGCTCTCATTCTCACCTTCTCTGAAATTAGAATTAGCCAGGTGTGGTAGCACAGGCCTATCATCCTGGCTCCTTGACAGGCTAATGTGGGTATCATTTGAGCCCACAAATTTGAGGCTGCTGTAAACTAGAATTGTTCCATTGCACTCCAGACTGTGCCCTGGAGTGACACCCTGTTTCTCAAAAAAAAAGTTTGGAGTCAGAGACATATTGACTTACTAGTGTAGCTTCAAATGCATTACAAAGTCAGACACAAAATATCTCCCCTAGTTTGTCTCCTTTTCCAGAATTTGCCAGATACCAATGCACATTAATGTATTGAAGGAGGCCTCCCCCTCCACACCTGTGGGTATTCCTCACAAGGTGGAGATAAGAGACTGAGAAAATAAATAAGACACAGGGACAAAGTATAGAGGGAGAAAAGTGGGTCCAGGGGAGCGGCGCTCAGCAAGTGAGGACCTGCACCAGCGTTGGCCTCTCTGAGTTCCCTCAGTATTTATTGATCACTATCTCTACTATCTCGGTAAGAGGAATGTGGCAGGACTATAGGGTAATGGTGGGGAGAGAGTCAGTAGGAAAACACGTGAGCAAAGGACTCTGTGTCATAAATAAGTTTAAGGAAAGGTGCTGTGCCTGGTTGTGCACGTAGGCCAGATTTATGTTTCAGTTTACACAAACATGTCAGTGCAGTAAAGAGCAGTATTGCTGTCAGCGTGTCCCTAGGGTGGTTTTCTCCTATCTCAGTAAATACAATGTACAATTGGGTTTTACACCAAGACATTCCATTCCCAGGGATGAACAGGAGAGAGATGGCTTCCTCTTATCTCAACTGCAAAGAGACCTTCCTCTTTCACTAATCCTCCTCAGCACAGACCCTTTACAGGTGTTGGGCTGGGGGACTGTAAGGTCTTTCCCTTCCCATGAGGCCATATCTCAGGCTGTCTCCATGGGGGGGATACTTTACAATACCCAGGCTTTCTTGGGCAGAGGTCCCTGTGGCTTTCCACAGTGCTTTGTGTCCCTGGTTAATTGAGAATGGAGAATGGTGATGCCTTTCACAAAGCATACTGCCTGCAAGAACTTTTTAAACAAAGCACATCTTGCACAGCCTGAGATCCATTAAATCTTGCTTCAATACAGCACATGTTTCTGTGAGCACAGGGTTGGGGCTAAGGTTAAAGATTAAGAACATCTCAAAGTAAAAGAATTTTTCTTAGCACAGATCAAAATGGAGTTTCTTAAGTCTTCCTTTTTCTACATAGACACAGTAACAGTCTAATCTCTCTTCCTTTCCCCCACAATATATGAATTTCATATAGTTTCTCTGATCTGGTTCACAAAGAGCTAAATGTGCATCCAGATGTGGCCCCTGAACAATCCCTGCTGCCCAACAGCACTGACACCATGGGGCCCACACCCCGTCTCCATCCATGTCTGGTGTGAGCCCTTCCCAGGACCATGCCTAGTGGAGCCTCTTCCCAAGCTCATGTCACTAGTTATAGGAGATGGAATTTAAGTGAAGATGACAAGGACAGAGAAAAGGCATGGGTGAGTGCCAGCAAATGTGTGAGGCAGGATGCTTCAGACTCACAGAAGACTGGCTACTACAATACCTTGCATTTCAGAAAGGAAAGAGACAGAAAAATCCACCGAAGAATATTACTCCACCTGAGGAAGAGCCATCCCTGGCTCCTTTTCTTTGCTCTTCTTGATGTCTTTCTCACATAAGTCTTTGGAAATCAATCCTGTATGTGAAAAAAATCAGATTTAATGTTTAGAAACAACTCCCTCCTTTCCTGTGACAAAACACACACACACAGGGGAGGCTTCACCCTGAGAAAGAGGGTCCTCTGCTGCCCACTACACCAATGATTATGCAGAGATAAGAACATGCCACAGGAAAACTTACAAGGGTAATTTTGACCTGTTTTCAGATCTTGCTCCCCTCCTGGAAAAGTCCACACACATGCTGCACCAGGGCACAGATCTGGCCCTAACCCAACCCCATGCAGAGCACAGCCCCCTCACCTCACTGTGGATCACAGGCTGATCTCAGCTCTCAACATAGAGGAAACCGCCTTGACATTCAATGCTGGAGACAGATGAGAATCACCTGTGCCATTGAAGGTATTATTGAGGGTGTGTCCCATACTGTGATAATAGCAATCTCTGATAAAACAGCATAAAAGATGTATTTGCAAAATGCCTGAGAACCCTAATGTGAAGCCAGGGTTGAGCTCCACTCAGAGGGCACCAGCCCAGCATAGTCCCACCTTCTGGCTCTGCTCTCCACTTGGGGACTTGTTCCCACCAGGATCCAATGAACAGTGAAGGAGCAAAAAGAATCACACAGAACAGGCAACATGGACCAGAGGTGGGGTTGAAGGTGGTGCTGTCATGTCAAATGGGGGACTGTGGGTGATCACAAAAGTTTCCATAGAAAAAATGATGTCAGAACAAAGACTTAGGGAAGAAATGCTACTTGTCACTTGCAGCTGAGTGGCCAGAGAGTCCTAGGTAGAGGGACAGCCCAAGTGAAGGCCCTGAGAAAGGAGCAACCTCAGTCCCAGAAAAAGGAAAGAAACCTGCATGGCTGGAGCAGAGGGATTGAGGAGGACACAGGCAGGAGATGAAGTCAGAGGGGTCCCGGGAGCGCAGATCCATAGGGGATGAGGTCTTGAAACATTTTTCTCTCACACCTCAAAATAATTTTGGAAATGATATATTTTCTCAGTCCTTTTATGTATACATGCATATTTCTCTTTACATTACAAATGACAACACTTACAAATAATGTAATTTATCTCCCATACTTAAAATACATGCTGTAAAGTTTGGCTAAGCTTCCAAAAGTACACTCTCACCCTCATCTGAGACATGTAGGACTGGAAGGGAATGTGTTTGGGGGTTTAGGAATCACTTATGGACACATAAAAGGTGGAGATGCCTGTTTGATGTCCCAACAGAGAGCTGAGGAGACACCTGGACACAGGATTGTAGAACTCAGTGGAGAGGCCTGCAGGGGACATGGGTAGGTGGGTTAAAGCTGTGAGATGAGATAAGGAAAAGCAGTGGGTGTGGACAGAGACAAGAAAATGTTCAAGACGATTTGAGTCTAATCCCCTTTTTTTCCATTTTGGTATTTGTGATTTTTACATTTTTGGAGGACAGGAATCCATTTGAAATTCAAATTACACCTGAGCATTACCCTCTCCTACAGGAAAAGCCACACACTATTTGGCAAAGTATTTCAGGGCTCAGTGTCATTCTGACTGAGCTTTTCTGGTCTTATTCCTCAACTGTACATTACAAGTTGAGACACTGTTGTTTCAAGCAGGAGATACTTCACCAAGAGTACAAAAAATTAGCCAGGTGTGGTGTTGTGCATCTGTGGTCTCAGCCATTTGAGAACTGACTGTGGTGGATCTTTGGGCCTGGGAGGCAGAGGTTGCAGTGAGCCAAGATAGTGTCACTGCACTCAAGTATGGGTGACCTAGTGACACTCCTTCTCAAAAAAAGAAAAAAAAAATTCCAGGACAATTTTATACACCTGAGCAAATGAAATGTCTCTTTCAACCTCTAAGGTTCTGATGGCATGAATCCTAAATATGTAATTATTGTCACAGAAAAATGATAGTTAATACCTTCAAAATAAACACAATTGTGAACCCCTAGCTATAGGTATTTAAAACACTGAAAGAGGCCGGGCACCGTGGCTCACGCCTGTAATCCCAGCACTTTGGGAGGCCGAGGCGGGCGGATCACGAGGTCAGGAGATCGAGACCATCATGGCTAACACAGTGAAACCCTGTCTCTACTAAAAATACAAAAAAATTAGCCAGGAGGGGTGGCGGGCTCCTGTAGCCCCAGCTATTCGGGAGGCTGAGGCAGGAGAATGGTGTGAACCCGGGAGGCGGAGCTTGCAGTGAGCCGAGATCGCGCCACTGCACTCCAGCCTGGGCGACAGAGCCAGACTCCATCTCCAAAAAAAAAAAAAAAAGAAAAGAAAACGCTGAAAGAGAGGCAGTGGTACAAATGAGATCTGAGCAAATGTTTTCTTCATGAACACAGGGGCTCTGCTGGAACAAGGTTCCAAGTCAATCCAGCCCATCCTTCAACATCTGCAAAGAATATTATGGATCAGAGGAACTTGAGGGGAACGTTTACTTAGCAGCTCACAGCTCACCATTTTATGAGGTGACATAAAGAAAGAAAATGGAATAACAGGCTACTTCAACTAAATTTTGATGTTAGCATAAAGAAAAAGTTACTTGATGCCTTTATCAAGTACACATTGAAACAACCTAAAATCATTTATCAGGTACCAGAAAATGTTTCCAATGTATGATGCAGACTAGAGAGCATGCAGTCTTCAATGTAAACTGAACACAATAAATTTCAGAGAAAAAAGTTTTAAAATGGTTAAAAAATATATCTAATGAAATGTGGGGTCATAGAAGAATATTTGGAACACATATTATGGTTGCAAAACAATGATGTGGCCTCATAAGATTATACCAAAGCTGTTTTGAGAAGCGGTTTTATTTTTTTGATTTTATTTTTTTTTGAGACGGAATCTCACTGTGTCGCCCAGGCTGGAGTACAGTGGTGCGATCTCGGCTCACTGCAAGCTCCGCCTCCCGGGTTTACGCCATTCTCCTGCCTCAGCCTCCCGAATAGCTGGGACTACAGGCGCCCGCCACCGGGCCCGGCTGATTTTTTGTATTTTTAGTACAGACGGGGTTTCATCATGTTAGCCAGGATGGTCTCGATCTCCTGACCTCGTGATCCGCCCACCTCAGCCTCCCAAAGTGCTGGGATTACAGGCATGAGCCACCGCGCCTTGCCCTATTTTATTTTATTTTAGACGGAGTCTTGCTGTTGCCCAGCTGGACTGCAGCTGCGCGATCTCGGCTCACTGCAACCTCTGCTTCCCAAATGAAAGCCATTCTTCTACCTCACCCTCCCGAGTAGCTGTGTTACAGGCACTCGCTACACCAAGCTAATTTCTATATTTTAGTCAACATTGTCTTGTCCCAACTTAAAATGACTTATCCATTTACAAACTAGTGATTTCTTTTGGGCATTGTCCCCATAACCTTTTCATAAAGCATCAATGATTTCATTGTTCCTCCAGTCAAATTTCACCATATTCATTTCTTGAGACATTGTCTCTCTGTCACCTACGCTGGAGTACAGTGGCATGATCACGTCTCCCTGCAACCTCGACCTTCCAGGCTCAAGCCATCCTCCCTACTGCAGACTCCACAGAAGCTGAACCAGCAGACATGTGCCACGATGCCCAGCTAATTTTTGTATTTTTTGTAGAGAAGGGGGTTTCACCATTCTGCCCAGGCTGGTCTTGAGTACCGGGGCTCACGTGACCCACCTGTCTCGGCCTCTGAAAGTGCTGGGATTACAGGCCTGAGCCACTGCATCTGGTCTCATCAGAAATTTGATGTTTCTTCTTGTTTCAATTTTAGCAAAATTTACATTGCTTTGATTCTTTTTTCAAACTCATGTCTTCCCCTTCTGAGTGCCTCAAACTAGACCCTGTTCAGACATGTTATAACAGATTTGTACCAGTTTATTTTGGTGCAGAAAATGTGACATCATGTGCAATTTTCACATAATATGTATTTTTTTCATGAACTTCTTGAAGACCCCTTATACTAGCGAACTGTATTCAAGAGGATATTAAAAGGATTGTTGATATGCAAGTGCCACTTATTTCTGAGATACAAGGATGGTTTAACATAGTCAAGCAAATCAATGTGATATTCCACTTGAACACAATCAAAGATGAAAACCACATCATCTCAATACATGGAGAAAAAGCATTTCACAAAATTCAACATCCAGTCTTCATAGAAATCCCAAACAAAATATATACAGAAGAAAATTTACCTCAGCAATACAAAGACCATCCATGAAATGACCACATTGGAAATAACCAATCAGGGAAAATGGAATGCTTTTCCTGTAGGGTCTCACATGATGCAAGAATGCTCTCACCCTTTCTATTCAATCAATACTGGCTGTCCTAGCCAGAGCAATGAAATAGCAAAAGAAATCAAACTCATCCAAATCAGAAAGAAAGAAGTCAAATTTTATTTCTTTGTAGATGATATGACCTTCTGTGAAGAAAATCACAAAAAGTCAACCAAAATGCCACTGGAACTAATAAACACATTCAGTTTATTTGCAGAATAGAATAACAGCACCAAAAATTAGTTGAATTTCCATACATTAACAATAAATAATTTTAAAAGAAAATTAAAAACCAATTCCATTTGCTAAAGAACTTAAAGTAAGAAATATTTAGGAATAAACATAAAAAGTGAGGTTTGTACCTTGAAATCTATAAACATTGATCAAAATGATTAAAAACGTGTATAAATAGATATAAACCCCATACTGATTGGAAAAATGAATATTGCTCAATGATTATATAACCAAATGTGATTTAGATTCAGTACAATACTCATAGAAATCCGTATAACTTTTTGTTAAAGAAACAAAAAACAGGCCATGCACGGTGGCTCATGCCGTAATCTCAGCACTTTGGGAGGTGGAGTCGGGTGGATCATGAAGTCAGAAGATAGAGACCATTCTGGCTAACACTGTGAAACCCAGTTTCTACTAAAAACACAAAAAATTACCCAGGTGTGGTAGCACACAACTGTAGTGCCAGCTAATTGGGAGACTGAGGCAGGAGAATCGCTTGAACCTGGGAGGAGGAGGTTGCAGTGAGCCGAGATCACACCACTGCACTTCAACCTGGGTGACAGAGCAAGACTCCATGTCAAAGAAAAAAAGAAAAGAAAAGAAAAAGAAAATAAAGGCTGGGAAAAATGGCTCCCATCTGTTGGCTAGGCTGTTTTCGAACTCATGAGCTCCAGTGACCTACCTGTCTTTGCCTCTCAAAGTGCTGGACTTAAAGGCATGAGCCATGGCCCCCAGTGCAATCCTCTTAACATAAACAGTTTAATGGCAATTAATGCTTGAACTCAATGTTAAGTCAACTCAAACTCAGGTCAAGGCTGATTTGACTCTAATGTCAATTAACGCTTGATGGTTTGCTATACTCACTGAATTTGAAACAATTGTCTCCAAAAGGAATTGTCTGATGGTCTGCAAGGAGTAAAGACCCAGACTGAAGACCCTTCCACACTGACAACATTTATAACATTTCTGTCCAGCATGGATTCTCTGATGCCTAATGAGGTGTGAATGTGAAGTAATGGCTTTGCCACAATCATCACACTTGTGAGGTTTCTCTCCTTATGAATTCTCCTATGTTTTGCATAGAATAAAACTTGACTGAAGACCTTGCCTCAATCATGACATTTATAAGGTTTCTCTCCAGCATGAGTTCACCAGTGAAATGCAAGGCATGGACGATGTCTGAAAAATTTGCCACATTTATTACACTTGTAAGATCTCTCTTCACTGTGGATTCTCCAATGATGTGCAATGGTTGTAGCATTACTGAAAACTTTGTGACAATCATTACATTAGTCAAGTTTCCCTATACCATGGATTGCTTGATGGTGAATAAGTGTTGACTGCCCACTAAAGGCTTTGCCACACTCATTGCACTTGTAAGCTTTCTCTCCAGTGTGAATTCTAGTATGGTTTGCCAGGTGTGAATCATTCCCGAAAGCCTTGTCACAAACCTTACATTTGTATGGCTTTTCTCCAGTATGAATTCTCCTATATATTTGAAGCTGGATTTGTGAATGAAAACTGTCACATTGTTCACCTTTGTAAGATTTCTATGCAGTATGAAGTCTATGATGACTTGCAAGGCATGATTGTTGATTAAAAACCATGCCACATTCATTACACTTGTAAGGTTTCTCTCCACTAAGAATTACAAGGTGTGAATTTTGACCTTTTAATTACAAGGTGTGAATTTTGACCAAAGGTCTTGCCACACTCATTACACTTCTAAGGTTTCTTTCCAGGGTGAATTCTAGTATGTTTTGCCAGGTATGCATTATATGCAAAAAGCTTGTCACGAACCTTACATCAGCATGGTTTCTCTTCAGTGTGAATTTTCTTATGTGTTTTAAGGTTTGATTTATGACTGAAAACTTTGTCACATTCCTCCCATTTGTAAGGTTTCTCTCCAGTATGAAGTCTATGGTGATGTGCAAGGGTTGCTTTTTGATTAAAAACCTTGCCACATTCATTACACTTGTAAAGTTTCTCTCTAGTGTGAACTGCCTTATGACTTACAGGGTTGAATTGTGATGGAAGGTCTTGCCACACTCATTACACTATTAAGGTTTCTCTCCACTATGAAGCCTATGATGGTATACAAGGGATGACATCTGACTGAAGGTCTTGCCACACTCATTACACTTGTAAGGTTTCTCTCCAGTATGAAGCCTACGATGGATTATAAGCGATGATGTTTGACGGAAGGTCTTGCCACACTCATTACACTTGTAAGGTTTCTCCCCAGTATGAACTCTCTGATGTTGTGCCAGGTGTGAATCCCTCTGGAAAGCCTTGTCACAAACCTTACATTTGTATGGTTTCTCTCCAGTATGAATCCTCCTATGTCTTTCCAGGTTTGATTTGCGACTGAAAACTTTGCAACATTCTTCACATTTGTAAGGTTTCTCTCCACTATGAATCCTCCTATGTCTTTCAAGGTGTGATTTGCGACTGAAAACTTTGTCACACTCTTCACATTTGTAAGGTTTCTCTCCAGTATGAAGTCTACAATGGCGTGCAAGGGTTGAGAGTCGATTAAAAACCTTGCCACATTCATTACATGTGTAAGGTTTCTCTCCAGTGTGAAGTATAGTATGTTTTGCCAGATATGAATTATATGCAAAAGCCTCATCACAAACCTTACATTTGTATGGTTTCTCTCCAGTATGAATCCTCTTATGTCTTTCAAGGTGTGATTTGCGACTGAAAACTTTGTCACATTCTTCACATTCATAAGGTTTCTCTCCAGTATGAAGTGCTTTGTGAATGAAGAGGGATGAATTGTGACCAAAGGTCTTGCCACACTCATTACACTTGTAAGGTTTCTCACCAGTGTGACATCTACGATGGCATGCAAGGTATCGCTTCTGATTAAAGACCTTGCCACACACATCACATTTATATTGTTTCTCTTCTAAGTGGGTTATATGATGTTTTTTTAAGAGTGAACTACAATTAAAGGATTCGAAACTCTGTATACATTCGAAAGATTTTTCTCTCATGTGTACTTCCCATTTTTGTGTGAGTAATGAAGAATGGAGGGAATTATTTCCATACTTATTAGAAATATGGGTTTTGGGTCTACAAGAAATTCTTTGGGATGTTGAAACTGAGGAAGCATTGTTGATAGACTTTTCAATTTGATTACCAATTTTCCCCTCAGGCTGAGATATGTGCAGTTCAGGCAGATGCGAATGAAAGTTTGATCCAAGCTGATCTTTAACAGGCTTGTTTCCAGCATGACATTGATCATGTTGGTCTGTATTACCAGTCAACTGTTTGATTTCTGTCATGGGTGCTGCATGGCCATTTGTTTCATCTTCTTTCCACTGAAACTCGAAGTCATGAATGTCTTTCTTAATTTCATGGCAACAAAGTGCTCCAATGTGACTTGCTTGTCTGTGCAGTGTCGGTGCACGGAACACTTCTGTATTGCCTTGCCCTGTTGATGACAATGTCTTCAACATGCATTTGGAAGAGATATCTACAAAATTTAAACACCAATAGGTTTCCAATTAAGTACAGATGGTATATAATACTGAAATGGGTAAATATCACAGAAAAAACAATAGTTATTTTCAACTTCCCAAACATGAGCTTCAAAGTTTAGGAACACAAAAGGAGTAAGATTCTTTAGTAAATAAAGGGTGATTACATGTACTTCAAATCATTTCTATGGAAGCCTATTCCCAATATCATGATGAAACACTGACAGGGCACAAACACATCTGGGTCTAAAGAAAGGAGTGTTTTTCCACTGTGACCCTAAAGTGTGTCACACTGTGCAAAATATATATCACTGTCACATCAGAGAAAAATATATATTCTCCATATTCACAGCGTATTTAGGGTATACAATTAAATGCTAAAGAAGCACACAATATACTATATTGGTAAATAATCCACAACAAGCTGTTGTAAGAATAACCAAAATTAGTGGAAATTCTCTATTGTCAAACAATCATAGCACTGACAAGACAACAGAAGATTACAAAAATTAGCCAGGTGTGGTGGCTACACAGCACCTGTACTCCCAGCTACTCCAGAGGCTGAGTCACAAGTATTGCATTAAGCTAAAAGGCAAAGGTTGCAGTTAGCTAAGATTGCACCACTCCACTCCAGCCTCGGTGCAAAATGAGACTCCATCTCAAAAAAAAAAAAAAGGCATAGCATGGTGGCTTGTGACTGTAATCCCAGTAACTCCGGAGGCTGAGGAAGGTGGATCACCTCAGGTCAGGAGTTCAACCAGCCTGGCCAATGTGTTGAAATCCCGTCTCTACTAAAGAAACAAAAGTAGCTGGCGTGGTCGCAGGCGCCTGCAATCCCAGCTACTTGGGAGGCTGAGGTATGATAATCGCTTGAACTTGGGAGGCAAAGATTGTGGTGAGTTGAGATTGTGCCACTTTACTCCACCCTGGACAACAGAGTGAGACTCTGTCTCAAAAAAAAAAAAAAAAAGAAAGAAAATGTTAATAACATATTTTTCTGAATAACTGTTACAAAATTACCTATATCCATGTGGAACAGTTATGTTGTGACTTTTTAAAAATTTTTTTGTATTTTTGTTTTTTTGAGTAGAGTCTCACTCTGTCACCCAGGCTGCAGTGTGACAGCATGGTCTTGGCTCACTGCAACCTCCACCTCCTGGGTTCATGCTAGTCTCTTGCCTTAGGTCCTGAGCACCTGGGATTACAGGCATGTGCCACCATGCCCAGCTAATTTTTGTATTTTTAGTAGAAATCAGGTTTCACCATGTTGGCCAGGCTGGTCTTGAACTCCTGACCTCAGGTGATCCACACGTCTCAGCCTCCGAAAGTCCTGGGATTACAGGCATGAACCACTGCACCCTGTGGCACTTTCTGACATTAATGGGGGGAGTGTGTCTGTTATATTGTATACCACATACCAAAAACTCACATATAAATTCATAAAAATCAATTAATCAAATATTGTAACCCATGATAAAACAAGCAAGAAAATAATAAGTAGATTTATACAGACTGAAGAATTCTAAACAATTCCTTCTTAAGAAAAAAGCCAAAACTTGTACTTACCACCAGTACACAATGTAAGAACTGAAATACATGTTAAGATCACTACCTTCTGATAGATGGGGTCAAGAAAATACACAGCTTTATCAGGAACAAGAATTGACTAGCAGCCGGGTGCAGTGGCTCATGCCTGTAATCCCAGCATTTTGGTAGGCTGAGGTGGGTGAATTATGAAGTCAGGAGTTGAAGACCAGCCTGGACAACATGGCGACACACCATCTCTATTAAAACTACAAAAAAATCAGCCAGGCACGGAGGAAGACGCCTGTAATTCCAGCTGCTTAGGAATCTGAGGCAGGAAACATTTGAACCCAGGAGGTGGAGGTTGCAGTGAGATGAGATCATGCCACTGCACTCCAGCCTCAGCGACAGGATGAGACTTTGTCTCAAAAAAATAAAATAAGATAAATAACTACTTCTCAAATAAGCTTTGGTAGATGTGGTATTCTCTAATAGGATGTTCCTGCAGATGCAGACCTTGAGGGAATTTAGTCATGGGTGTTGACTTCTCGTGCATAGGACTAGTGCATTTATAGAGACATTAAAGAGCTCATTGCCTGTTCCTCTTTCCACCGTATCAGGACACAGCAGGAAGGTGGCTGGGCTAAACCATGAAGAAGGCTCTCACCAGGAACCAATTTGGCTGGCACCTTACTCTTAGATTTCCCACTTTCCAAATTCATGAGAAATAACTTTCTGTGTCTTAAGCCTCCCAGTTTAAGCTATTTCCTTTTTTGTTAGTTTTTGAGATGCAGTCACACTCTACACCCAGGCTGGAGTGTAGTGGCATGATTCTCCTACCTCAAGTGATTCTCCCACCTCAGCCCAGGGTCTCACTCTGTCACCAAGTCTGGAGTGCAGTGGCATGATCTTGGCTCACTGCAACCTCAACCTCCAGGGTTCAAGTGATTCTCCTGCCTCAACCTCCCAAGTAGCTGGGATTACAGGTGCACGCCACCATACACAGCTAATTTTTGCATTTTTAGTAGAGATGGGGTTTCACCATGTTGGCCAGGCTTGTCTCAAACTCCTGACCTCAAGTTTGAGGTTGCAGCCTCCCAAAGTGCTGGGATTACAGGGGTGAGCCTCAGTGGCCAGCCAGTCTAAGCTTTTTTTTTTAATTATTATTTATTATTATACTTTAAGTTTTAGGGTACATGTGCACAATGTGCAGGTTAGTTACGTATGTATACATGTGCCATGCTGGTGTGCTGCACCCATTAACTGGCCATTTAGCATTAGGTGTATCTCCTAATGCTATCCCTCCCCCCTCCCCCCAACCTTTTTTTTTTTTTTTTTTTTGAGATGGAGTCTCGCTCTGTTGCCCAGGCTGGAGTGCAGTGGCTCAATCTTGGCTCACCGCAAGCTCTGCCTCCTGGGTTCATGACATTCTCCTGCCTCAGCCTCCGGAATAGCTGGGACTACAGGTGCCTGCCACCACGCTCGGCTAATTTTTTGTATTTTTAGTAGAGACGGGGTTTCGCCATTTTAGCCAAGATGGTCTCAATCTCCTGACCTCGTGATCCACCCACCTTGGCCTGCCAAAGTGCTGGGATTACAGGTGTGAGCCACCACGCCCGGCCAATCACTCTAAGCTATTTCTAACAGGACAGTGAAATGACAGAGACAGGAACAGGAGCATCTCATCATCAACATCACCAAAGGCTGACAAATCTTATTAAACAAAGGAAGTTAAGAGTCCGTAGTGTAAAACTTGCAATACTTGAAGCCATCTACTAGCACTAACATGTTTTAGAAACCTTGCGACAGGCCAGGTGTGGTGGCTCATTCCAGTAATCCCAGCATTTTGGGAGGCTGAGGTGGGAGGATCACCAGGTCAGGAGATTGAGACCATCCTGGCTAACAAGCTGAAACTCCGTCTGTACTAAAAAAATACAAACAATTAGCCCAGTGTGTTGGCACTCACCTGTAGTCCCAGCTACTTGGAAGGCTGAGGCAGGAGAATTGCTTGAACCTGGGAAGTGGAGGTTGCAGTGAGCCGAGATGACACCACTGTACTTTAGCCGGGGTGACAGACCAAAACTCTGTCTCAGAGAAAAAAAAAAAAAAGAAAGAAATGAAAGAAGGCTAAAGAGTAACTCCAACCCACAAGCCTATATAAAGTTCTCCAGACCGGGTGTGGTGGCTCATGCCTGTAAACCCAGCACTTTGGCAGGCTGAGGCGGGCGGATCACCAGGTCGGGAGATTGAGACCATCCTGGCAAACCAACATGGTGAAACCCCATCTCTACTAAAAATACAAAAATTAGCTGGGTGTAGTGGTGCATGCCTGTAGTCACAGCTACTCGAGAGGCTGAGGAAGGAGAATTGCTTGAACCCGGAAGGCAGAGGTTACAGTGAGCCGAGATCACACCACTGCACTCCAGCCCGGGTGAGAGAGTGAGACTCTGTCTCAAATAAATAAATAAATAAATAAATAAAGTGCTCCAGTAAAGGTAAATAAAAAAACAGATAGTCCAGGTGCGGTCGTTCATTCCTGTAATCCCAGCACTTTGGGAGCATGAGTCAGACAGATCACCTGAGGTCAGGAGTTCGAGATCAGCCTGGCCAACAAGGAGAAACCCTGTCTCTACTAAAATACAAAATTAGATGGGTGTGGTGGCGCATGCCTGTAATCCCAGCTACTCGGGAGGCTGAAGCAGGAGAATCGGTTGTACCCAAGAGGCAGAGTTTGGAGTGAGCTGAGATTGCAGCTTTGTACTTAAGCCTGGGTGACAAAAACAAAACTCTGTCTCATAAATACATAAAGTAATTAATTAATAAGAGGACAGATACAGAAACTGGCATATGTACACCTTTTCTTCATAACTAAACTTTTTTCATATTATTTAAAATAAAAGGCACGAAAAACACTGTACATATATGTTAACGGAAATGCAAAATACACAGAAATAATTCTGACATAAATAAAAAAATTGTAGTGGAGAAGAAGTAGTTTTTGTATGTTATGGATTTTTTCTTTTTTTTTTTGTCTCCCTGGCTGGAGTGCGATGGTGTGTTATCAGCTCACCGCAACCTCTGCCTCCCAGATTCAAGTAACTCTCCTGCCTCAGTCTCCTGATTAGCTGGGATTACAGCCACCCACCACTGCACCTGGCTAATTTTTGTAATTTTAGTAGAGATGAAGTTTTGACATGTTAGCCAGGCTGGTTTTGAACTCCTGACCTCAGGTGATCTGCCCACCTCAGCCTCTGAAAGTGCTGGGATTACAGGTTTGAGCCACTGCACATGTTCAGGTTATGGAAATTTTACATTTCATAATTATGCTATAACTTTAAGATGTTTAACATACCTGCAACAATAACCTCTGCCCAAATATCTATACAACACACTTCACTTCTGCATACTGAAAGGAATGGACACTAACGTTGTTGTTATAGTCACACTGGAATCATGCTTAAACCACTTATATGTTTACTAAGAACTAAAAGATAAAACAGACAAAACTATTTAAAACAGTAACAATGGTTAGGCATGGTGGCTCACATCTGTAATCTTAGCACTTTGGGAATCCGAGGCAGGTGGATCACTTGAGATGAGGAGTTTGAGACCAGCCTGACCAACATGGTGAAACCCCCTCTCTACTAAAAACACAAAAATTAGCTGGGCATGGTGGTGAGCACCTGCAGTTCCAGCTACTCAGGAATATGGGGAACAAGAATCCTTTGAGCCTGGGAGGTGGAGGCTGTAGTTAGCCAAGATCGTATCACTGCACTGTAGCCTGGGCAACACAATGAGACTCTGTCATAAAAAAAAGAAAGAAAGAAAAGAAAGAAAGTAAGAGCAGAGAGATAAGCAAGTGCAAAGAAAGTGTGAGGAAAAGAGAGATCAGATTGTTACTGGGTCTATGTAGAAAAGGAAGACAAAAGAAACTCCATTTTGATCTATATTAAGAAAAATTGTTTTGCTTTGAGACGCTGTTAACCTGTAACTTTAGCCCCAACCCTGTGCTCACAGAAACATGTGCTGTATTGAATCAAGTTTTAAGGGATTTAGGGCTGTGCAGGATGTGCCTTGTTAACAATATGTTTGCAGGGAGTATGCTTGGTAAGAGTTATCACCATTCTCCATTCTTGGTTAACCAGGGACACAATGCACTGCAGAAAGCCGCAGGGACCTCTGCCCAAAAAAGCCTGGGTATTGTCCAAGGTTTCCCCCAACTGAGACAGCCTGAGCTATGGCCTCGGGGGAATGGAAAGACCTTACATCTCCCAGCCCAACACCCATAAACGGTCTGTGCTGAGGAGGAGCTGTGAAAGAGGGAGGCCTCTTTGCAGTTGAGATAAGAGGAAGGCTTCTGTCTCCTGCCCATCCCTGGGAATGGAATGTCTCAGTGTAAAACTGACCATTCCCATTTGTTCTATTCTGAGATAGGAGAAAAGCACCCCATGGCTGGAGGTGACATATGCTAGCAGCAATACTGCTCTGTTACTCTTTACTACACTGAGATGTTTGTGTAAAGTGAAACATAAATCTAGCCTAGGTGTACATCCAGGCACAGTACCTTTCCTTGAACTTATTCATGATACAGATTCCTTTGCTCACATGTTTCCCTGCTGAACTTCTCCCTAGCTGTTGCCCTGCTACACACCCCTCACTAAGATAGTAAAAATAATGATCAATAAACACTGAGGGAACTCAGAGACTGGCGCCGATGCAGGTCCTCGCATGCTGAGTGTGCCAGTTCCCTGGGTGCACTGTTCTTTCTCTATACTTTGTCTGTGTGTCTTAGTTCTTTTCTGAGTCTCTCATCCCACCTGATGAGAAATACCCACAGGTGTGGAGGGGCAGGTCCCCTTCAGAAAGATGTCCATTCAGAGATGTCAGGACTTAAACTTTCCTTTTCCAACAGAATTCTCCCACTTGCAGAGTTTCCCCACACACTATTTGAAGGTGGAGCTTCCACTCTGCCCATCTGAGCTCTTACCTGTGTTTACACCTGTAATATATTCCCACCCATCTGGATTTTTTTTTTTTTTGCTATTTTCACTTCACTCTACACAGTCCAGGGCTATTTCCTTTGCTCCAACATGGAGATAACAGGTCAGAGACTCCTGCTTATAAAAAGAGAGTCTAGAGTCCCAGCCCTAGGTTTCAGTAGGAAAGAACACATTACAGAATGATCCGTAATCTGTTCCACCTACTGCCTCCTTCTGAATGCTTGGGGAGCATTGTAACATGTAATATGTGGACATCGAGCTCTCTTCCAAGAATACTGAGTCAAAAGCACAGGAGAAGCAAACAGGGAACTGGATATCTTTAAAGTCTGCCATAAGGCTTTGTTTTTGTTTTTTGAGACAGAGTCTTGCTCTGCCATCTGGGCTGGAGTGCAGTGGTGTGTTCTTGGCTCACTAGAACCTTTGCCTCCTGGGTTTGAGTGATTCTCTTTCCTCAGCCTTTCTAGGAGCTGAGATTACAGGTTTGTGCCACCATGCCTGGCTAATTTTTGCGTTCTTAGTAGGGACTGAGTTTCTCCATGTTGGCCAGGCTGGTCTCCAACTCCTGATCTAAAGTGATCCACATACCTCCCAAGGTGCTGGGATGACAGTTGTGAGCCACCATGCCCAGCTTGCCATAATGTTTTATGCCTACTTTAGTCCTGGAACCCACATTGAGGTATCATGAAGAATGCAGAACATCTAAACAAAGGGGACAGTGAAAGTCCAGATGCTACATCATGAAGCTTTTCATTTCAAAATCAATACAGCTTCCATTTTAGTCAAGCAAAAATGTGGCTCCCAAGAGAAACAAGAGAAAATGCAAAGATACACAAGAGCACATCCCCAGGAGGGAAGTTATCCTCACCCAGGGAGACCAGGTTCCTAAAATTCTCCAGCATCACGTCCCTGTATAGAGTCCTCTGAGCAGGGTCCAGGCATTTCCACTCCTCCTGAGAGAATTCTATGGCCACGTCCCTGAATGTCAATAGACCCTGAAATGAAAACACATTTTAACCAAATGGTTATGAGAGGAGATCTTATCTTTACAGAAAATGAGAGGAGGAGAGAGGGGAAAGCATGGATTTAATTGTAGTGAATGTTTTGACAAATCCAAGAAACGGATTTCTCACCACATGATGTCTCTCCAGATGTGTTTTATTACACTTTTTGAGTATAATCAAGGCATACTTTCAGTATAAATTTCTTATGTTTGTGAAAAATATAAGAAATAAACAAATAAAAAATCAATGTAGGGTTCCTGTTATAAAAATGTTTGAAACTTTATTGACACACCAAAGGAGGCTGAGGCAGGATAATCACTTGATCCTGGGTGGCAGAGGTTGCAGTGATCTCAGATCGCATCACTGCACTCCAGCCTGGGCAACAGAAACTCCGCCTCAAAAAAAAAAAAAATTAGCCGGGTGTGGTGGCAGGCACCTGTGGTCCCAGCTACTTGGAAGGTTAAGTAGGGAGGATGGCTTGACCCTGAAGGTGGAGGTTGCAGTGAGCTGCGATCCCACCAGGGCACTCAAGCCTGGGCAACAAAGCGAGAGCAAGACCCCATCTCAAAATAAAATAAAATACATGAAAACAAAATTACTCAAAATACAAAAATCAATCGTGTATATATATGTTCACAAAATAATAAAACCTACAGAGACTCACAAAACACTAGATGTTAATACAAAGGGTTGTGATTTGTCCCAGATTTTCAAAATATAAAAGATTTTCAAAATATATACATATGTGTATATATGTATTTGTATGTATATGTGTGTGCATGTGTGTGGGGATGTGTTATGTACATATATAAAGTATACACATATATAAATAAAAAAAAAAATAAAAATAACTATTAGGTACTGGGCTTGATACCGGAGTGATGAAATAATTGGTACAACAAACCCTGATGACACGAGTTTACCTCTGTAACAAGCCTTCACATGTAGCCCCAAATGTAAAGTAAAAAATATATAAAAATTTTTTTTAATTTACAATGGAATTTTTTTTTTTAGATGGAGTCTTCCTCTGTTGCCCAGGCTGGAGTGCAGTGGTGCAATCTCGGCTCACTGCAAGCTCCGTCTCCCAGGTTCAAGTCATTCTCCTGCCTCAGCCTCCCAAGTAGCTGGGAATACAGGCGCCCGCCACCACACCAGGCTAATTTTTTGTATTTTTTAGTAGAGACACGGTTTCACCATGTTAGCCAGGATGGTCTCCATCTCCTGACATTTTGATCCACCCACCTCAGCCTCCCGAAGTGTTGGGATTACAGGCATGAGCCACCGCACCCGACCCAGAATTTTTTTTAAAGTCTCATAATGATGCAGAAATACACGTGTACGAGACTTGCTCTGACACCTAACACAGAACTGACAGTAGCGGCTCCCCAGTGAGGTTGGAAGGAGGGTGGAGGATGTGACAGGGAAATGAGAAGCCTTATGGGAAAGGGTCTAAGCTGCAGCTTTGCTTGGAGTTTTACCACAAAACAAATATATACATCACGTGATGGTGAAATATAACCATTTGTATTTAATAATAACTGGTGGGGTTGGGCACGGTGGCTTGTGCCTGTAATCCCAACACTCTGGGGGGCTGAGGTGGTCAGACCAGGTTAGGAGTTCGAGGCCAGCCTGGCCAGCATGGTAAAATGCTGTTTCTACTAAATACAAAAAAATTAGCCAGGCGTGGTGGCACGCACCTATAATCCCAGCTACTAAGTGGGCTGAGGCAGGAGAATCTCTTCAACCTGGGAGGCAGAGGTTGCAGTAAGTTGAGATCATGCCACTGCACTGAAGCCTGGGCAACAAAGCAGGACTCCATTTCAAAATAATAATAATAATAATATTAATAGGTGGAATGAGAATACAGCTTTCTCCTCTAGGATAAAAAAGAAGTACTGCTCACATATTTGAGAAAAATTGTAACCATTTTTACCAAAAGCACTTGTTTCACAAGCCTCTCCATAGTAACACCACTGTCTTCATGAGCTTAATGTGCTAAGAATGGTTGAATGAATCTCCTGCTGTTATTTACATTGATTTCATATTCTTAAAATAATGAAGGAATAGGCAAGGCACAGTAGCTAATGCTTGTAATCCCAGCACTTTAGGAGGCCAAAGTGGGCAGATCACCTGAGGTCGGGAGTTTGAGACCAGTCTGACTAACATGGAGAAACCCTGTCTCTAATAAAAATACACAATTAGCTGGGCATGGTGGTGCATGCCTGTAATCCCAGCTACTCGGGAGGCTGAGGCAAGAGAATAGCTTGAACCCAGGAGAAGGAGGTTGCGGTGAGTTGAGATCACGCCATTGCCCTCCAGCCTGGGTAACAAGAGCGAAACTCCGTCTCAAAAAATAATAATAATAATAATAAAGGAATCATTCATGAATTTTCATGTTTATGTATGAACTTTCCATTCTAAGTAGTAAGATTTTTGGAGTCAGAAACACAGTAACTCACTCAATTACCTAAAAATGTGGTATAAAATCAGGGAGAAAAGATTTTCCCTTATTGGTCTCCTTTTCTAGAATTTACCACGTACTTTGTGCACATTAATACATATCTCCCATTGGCAGCTGCTCTAATCCTGGTCCACAGAGAGCTGACAGTGCATCCATATGTGGCCCCTGAACAATCCCTGCTGCCCAACAGCACTGACACCATGGGACCCTCACCCCGTCTCCATCCATGTCTGGGTGTGAGCCCTTCCCAGGACCATGCCCAGTGCAGCCTCTTCCCAACCTCTTGTCACTGGGTCATGAGAGACGGAATCTAAGTGAGATAAGAGGGACTGAGGGAAGGCATGGATGAGTGTGAGCAAACCTGTCAGGCAGGATGCTTCAGACTCAGAGAAGATTCCCAACTCCAAGGCCCAGGGTATCTGAAAGGAAGGAGACAGAACAATCCATGGAGAATATCATCTCACCTGAGGAAGAGCCATCCCTGACTCCTTTGCTTTCCTCTTCCTCTTCTGGGTTTCTTCCTCACGTACCAAGAATCTTTAGAAGTCAATCCTGAATGTAAAAATTATGTTGTTTATTGCTCAGAATCAACACATCCCCTTCCTGTAACACAATGACACAAACAAAAGAGACTTCACCCTGAGGAAATACAGTCCCCTCTGCTGCCCACTGCACCATGAACAAAAAATTCCTACAGGAAAACTCCCACTCTCCTCCTGGAGAAGCCCACACACATGCTGCAGCAGTGGGGAGCTGGGCTAGGATGAGCTCCCCTTCATGAAATCTCTACCAAAAATACAAAAACTTAGCCAGGTATGGTGGTGCATGTCTGTGTGTCATTGGTCCCAGCTACTTAGGAAGCTGATGTGGAAGCATCACTTGAGCTCAGAAGTTTGAGACTGGCCTGGCCAACATGGTGAAACCCTGTCTCTACTAAAAGTACAAAAATTGGGCCAGGCGCAGTGGCTCATGCCTGTAATGCTAGCACTGTGAAAGGCCGAGGTGGGTGGATTACTTGAGGTCAGCAGTTCGAGAGCAGCCTGGCCAACATGGTGAAACCCTGTCTCTACCAAAAATACAAAAAGTAGCCAAGCTGGGTGGGCATCTGTAATCCCAGCTACTCGGGAGGCTGAGGCAGGAGAACTGCTTGAACGTGGAAGGTGGAGGTTGCAGTGACCTGAGATCACGCCACTGCACTCCTGCCTGGGTGACAGAGTAAGACTCAAAAATAAAATAAAATACAAATACAAATACAAAATTTAGCAGAGTATGGTGGCACACACCTGTAATCTCAGCTACTTGGGAGGCTGAGGCACAAGAATCACTTGAACCCAGGAGATACAGGTTGCAGTGAGCCAAGATCACAAGACTGCACTCACAGCCCGGAGGACAGAGTGAGAGTCTGTTTGGAAAAAAAAAAAAAAAAAAGTGCATTTCTGTTGGGATTGACACAGAGATAAGGAAACTTGAGTAATGTGATAGACACTGGTGGGCAGAGGGAACTTCAGATGGGGGTGGGAGGACATGGGAGACAGCTCTGAACCTAGACCTGAAGGAGAAAGGGACAGTGCCATCTTCATTTAGAAACATTGAATAAGAGCAGGGACAACGACCTGAGACAGGAAGGATTTTGATGTTTGAAAAGAGAAAAGCAAATGTGACTGGGGCAGAGGGAGTCGTGAGAGGAGGGCAAGCTCCCAGGAGGAGGCTGGACACTGGCAGGGACCCTAAACACAGGGCTGTGGAGCCAAAGTGAAGAGTTGGACTTTTGTCCTGGGGAACATGGGAAGCAGGTGGAGGGTTCCCTGCCAGGGACTGACATGACCTTCTTTAGATGTAGCTGTGATATTCTAATACAGAGAAAGGCCTCTGAAGATCCTCTCTGTTTCTGAGTCTAACACTCTGTTTCTTCCATTCTATTGCCTTTTTTTTTTTTTCATTTTTGGGGTACTGCATCTCATTGAAAATTCTAATTACAACTGGGCACTCCCCTCTCCCAGAAAAAAGCCACACCCAGACACAGCCTCTATTTTGCCAATCATTTCAGGGGTCAGGATCACTCAGGTTGAGCTTTTCTGGTCTAGGCCTTCATCGCAAAGATGCAGGGAGGCTCACTGGGGCTCAGAGCTGGAAACATTTTCACGAGGTTACCCTGAGAAGGTCTGAGATGAGTGAGAAGGCATGCCTGAATTCTTACATGGGGGCCTGGAAGGGCTAATGGGATGGGTTGGTCTTATCATCCCATCCTTAAAATTAGAGAAGCATTTTTCACATACCTGGGTTAAAGAAAATTCTTTTGAAAGGTTCTGATGAAATTGACTCCCAACATCGAATTCTTCCTTACAAGAAAATCACAGGAACATTTATAAAATGCAGAAGTGTAAACACACAGCTCTTGACCTTGAAAACAGGGAAACAGAGTCAGCTGTAGAATTAAGACATAAGCAAATTTTTTCAATCAAGAATACATGGGTGGACAGCTGCTGTGGATCACACCTGTAATTCCAGCACTTTGGGAGGTGGAGGTGGGTGGATCACCTGAGGTCAGGAGTTTGAGACCAACCTGGCCAACATGGTGAAACCCTATCTCTACTAAAAATACAAAAATTAGCCGGGCTCCATCATTGCAACTTATTTAGCCTCTTGTTGGTCCTTCTCCCCAATCTTTAGATCGTCCTCAATCTCCATGAATTTCTGCCTCTTATCCCATCTCAGCGCCTCCTCTCCTCTCCCTGTTAAATTCTCTCTTCCCTGTTATAATCCCCCGGACCCAATCTGGCACCCCAGATCCCCTCCGCACCCCAGATCCCCTCTGTCCTCCCTGCTGTGGTTCTCCCTCTGTTCTCCTTGCCACCAGCATCACTCTGCTGTGTGCCCTGGCTCCACATCACTCCTCCTCTTCCTCACTCTGATGAGCCTCCACATTTCTGCCCCTCCCTGTATCTTGCTGTCTGTCCTTCATCTCTCCGTACATCTTGCTTTTCTCTACATTTCTCCAGTTGCTTTTCTCCTCCTGCTTTCTTATCTTTTATCACTTTTGCTGTCTCTTAGCAAATCCCTCACCATCCTCTACTTTGCCATCTGTTATGGGTCTTTCTCATTCTTCTTTTCTCTGTCTCAGGTTTTCTACTGCTCTCTCAGTCCCTCTGTCTGTCTCCTGATCCCTTTGGCCCACACAATCACATGAGGGTTTGGAGTAAGACGCCTGCATCTCGGAGGAGCGCACTTTCCGAGAGCTGGAGATGGGCAGGCAAGAACACCCTGTGTCACAGGACAAGACCCGGGCACCTCTCCAACGCGGGCTAAGTGGAACCGGTGACTGCGGAGGGGAGACCTGGGGAGCGCCAGGGCCCAGCAAGAGGAGGAGGCAGGTGGTGGGCGAGGACGCCTTCGGACAAGGGTGGGATCCGCAGGATCCCAGGACCAGACAGAGACCGGGGCCTCCCCGGGACTGGAGTCGCGGCGCTGTGCTCCAGGAACCGAAGAGGGTGAGGCTGGGAGGCGCGCAGGGTGGGGATACACCTCTAGGGTGAGGACTTTAAAAAGCGCAATGCGGAAGGAGTCAAAAAACGGCTTTGAGCAGGAAAACTACGCGATAGGAAGAGTATACATTGCCCTATAGCAGAAAGACCGGGGACGGGACTAGCCTCAGGGCGACTTTAAACCTAAAAAGAAGGGACTTCCGGACTCCCAGTAGAACATCTCCATTTGCTCTGAGTGAAGGAAGAAAGGCGAGAACTTCCAGCTCTATGGAGACCCCACGTCCCATGTACAGAAGTGCCCGGGACCTGGGGAGCTCAGACTTCATACAACACAGAGCAAAACTCACCGCCGCGGTGTGACCGTCACTCCACTGGATCCGCTTCCTGGTCTGCGCGAATCTGCGCGCGCAGGACAGAAACCAGGCCTGGGTGGAGCCAAGGAGGAGGTGAGCGGGGCCTGGGTGAGGTGTGGGCGGGGCGCGAAGCCAGAGACCTTGCCCTTTAGAACTGGCAGAGGGCGGGGCCAGAGCGGGACCTGTGAGTCTCAGCCTCCTCCCAACCCCTGTTTTCCGGGTTTTGGCGGCGAGAGCAGCCAGGAAGGCAGAAAGATAACTCAAAAGCCCTGGAATAGTCTGGGAGGAGGATGCAAACTAGAATGTGAAATGCAAAGCCCTGCCTGGGCGGAACGTACGATTTCATGCTGACGGCCCACAGAACAGAATAGAAATCCTCTCCCTTTCTATTCTCCATTCACTCGGGAGGGAGAGTCCACCCTGTGCTCAGCTGCAGAGACTTCCCTAGGGCCAGAGCCTGGGACGCAGGACGGAGTGCTCAGGCCAGGGAGGAGTGAGGTCACCACCTGCTGCTTAAACACAGCAGTGATGCGGGCACGGCCGTGGGAGCCTGAGGTCCCAGCTACTCAGGAAGTAGTGGCGGGAGGATCGCTCAGCCTGGGGGTCCAGGCCAGCCTGGGCGACAATGTAACATTCCCTCCCGCAGTCTTTCTTTCTCTTTTTTTTTTAATTTTTAAAATAAAATTTTCATTAGGCCGGGCACGGTGGCTCACACCTGTAATCCCAGCACTTTGGGAGGCTGAGGCAGGTGGATCACGAGGTCAGGAGATCGCGCCACGCTGGCTAACACGATGAAACCCCGTCTCCTCTAAAAATACAAAAATTAGCCGTGCTTCCTGGCGGGCGCCTGTAGTTCCAGCTACTCAGGAGGCTGAGGCAGGAGAATGAGGTGAACACGGGAGGTGGAGCTTGCAGTGGGCCGAGACCGAGCCACTGCACTCCAGCCTGGGCGACAGAGCCAGACTCTGTCTCTAAAAATAAATAAATAAATAAATAAATAAATAAATAAATAAATAAATAAATTTGCTTGTGTGAGATAGGGATACAACATTACTCTTCTCCATATGGATATCCAGTTAGTTGTCCCAGCACACGTGTAAAAGAGATCTGTTACTTTCTCCTTTTTATTTACATTTTTTCTTTTTTTTTTTTGAGACAGAGTATTTCTCTGTCGCCCAGGCTGGAGTACAGTGGTGACATCTCGACTCACTGCAGCCTCTGCCTCCTGGGTTGAAGCGATTCTTCTGCCTCAGCCTCCAGAGTAGCTGGCATTACAGGCACACACCACCATGCCCGGCTAATTTTTCTATTTTGGGTAGTGACGGAGTTTCATCATGTTGGAGAGGCTGGTCTTGAACTCCTGACTTCAAGTGATCCACCTGCCTCAGCCTCCCAAAGTGCTGGGATTACAGGCATGAGCTGCTGTGCCTGGCCCAAGAAATACTCTTTACTTCGCTTTTTAAATGCTGAGAAAATACAGTTGAAAACTAAAAAATCTTCCCCAAAATGAGAAATCATCTTCAAGACAAAACAGGAAGAAATGAAAACCATTTTATTGATAAATAAGCCTTAGACCAGAATGTGTTGGGAAATAGAGGCAAACAGCTGAGAGGTTGAAAAGAGAAAAAACTTCAGTGCAACCCATTAAGTACATGTTTTCCAGATAAACACAAATCAGTCCTCAGGGAAGAGGACTTGACAACACCCTTGGTCACACATAGTTCATCCCGGCTCTACTTGGTAATGGAGGTGACCATCTGTGTCAGCTAGTTAGCTTCATGCAGAAGGAGGGGAAATACTTTAACCCACGTCTTTTTGACAAGTGTGAGTTTTACAACATGGCAACAGGTGCCCTCTCTAGTGAGGCTTCTACAATCCGACAGAAACTGATGTCAGCAGTAAATAATAAAATTTAGAATACATGATTAATTATAGAGTTTATTTGAACACAAAGCTTGAGGATAGACACCTGGAGACACCAACTCCAAATGAAGGGGGCCCGTGTTCCCAAGTCGAGACATTAAGGTTTCACACGCAGGGAAAGACGGAGAAGCTTTAGCAGAATCACCACATTTTCCATTCAAGACCAGTGCATAGGGTGCGGCAAGTTGATTGGTGACGGATTGATACACTTCAAGGAAGGTTACTTTATCCCTCTGTAAGAAGGGACAATGATGCCAAAAGGTCTTATCTCTGGGGCTGGTTAGTCTTCCTATTTACAGGTAAACTTTTTTTTTTAATTGATATTAGGAAACTAAATTTTATTGCACTACACGCTACCAGTTACAAAGTAGGGCATCCTCAAAAACAAAGGAAATGCCTTTTCCTTAAGTTTTTCTTTTTTTTTTTTTTTTGAGATGGAGTCTCGTTCTGTGGCCCAGGCTGGAGTGCAGTGGCCCAATATCCGCTCACTGCAAGCTCCACCTTCTGGGTTCATGCCATTCTCCTGCCTCAGCCTTTTGAGTAGCTGGGACTACAGGTGCCCACCACCATGCCCGGCTAATTTTTTGTATTTTTAGTAGAGAGGGGGTCTCACCGTGGTAGCCAGGATGGTCTCGATCTCCTGACCTCGTGATGCTCCTGCCTCGGCCTCCCAAAGTGCTGGGATTACAGGTGTGAGCCACTGCGTTCAGCCTGTTTTTCTTATGTAGGCGCCTAGGTAAAAACTAAGATATGTCTACTTGCCGGTCTACTGACAGTCTAACAAAATTTACTATTTTGTTGATTTAAAGATATCCTTAGTTGGTCCCGGTGGCTCATGCCTGTAATCCCAGCAATTTGAAAGGCTGAACCACGGGGATCACCTGAGGTCAGGAGTTCCAGACCAGCCTGGACAACATGGTGAAAGCCTGTCTCTACTGAAAATGCAACAATTAGCCAGGTGTGGTGGCACATGCCTGTAATCCTAGCTACTCAGGATGCTGAGGAAGTAGAATCGCTTGAACTTGGGAGGCAGGGGTTGCAGTGAGCTGAGATTGTGCCATTGCACTCCAGCCTGGATGACAAGAGTGAAACTGCACTATAAAAAAAAAAAAAAGGTCAGGACTGTGAAACCCTTCCTGCAGGAACCCTCCATATACAGGTAGCAAAGTCAACACACTCAGAGGCAGCCAGCATGGCATTCTTGGTAACAGTGAAAAACTGGGAAGGACTCACATGTCTTCATTCAGAAAATGCTCCAAGGAGGATGAAAAACAGCAAGCTATCTTGTTTCCTACCTCAAAAATGTGGAATATTTTAAGACTTGCAGGATAAAATACCGCAACAAAACATTTATCATGTTGAGCTCAGTGGCTCATGCATGTAATCCCAGTACTTGGGAGGCTGAGGAGGGAGGATCACTTGAGGCCAGGAGTTTGAGACCAGCCTGGCCAATATGGAGAAACTCCATCTCTACTAAAAATATAACCATTAGCCAAGCATGATGGCACCTAGCTGTAACGCAGCTACTCAGTTGGCTGAGGCTAGAGAATCATTTGAACCAATGAAGCAGAGGTTGCAGTGTGCTAGTAAGCTCCAGCCTGTTGACAGGGTGAGACACCTGTCTCACAAAACATACAAAAGACAAAAGAAAAAAAGAACTGACTAACAGTGTCAGAGGGCTGAATTATGATGTCACGACTACAGTTAAATAACAGCCAGGCAATACTGCAATTCTATATACACGCATTGTCCTTAGTTATCTAGTTCACTATGCATAAGGTATAAAACATAGAATGTGTACTGGGAAAATTGATAAACTGGGATCAGAGAAAACATAGTATAAAGCAAATTGTAGGCCGGGCGCGGTGGCTCATGCCTGTAATCCCAGCACTTTGGGAGGCCCAGATGGGCGGATCACAAGGTCAAGAGATTGAGACCATCCTGGCTAACACGGTGAAACCCCGTCTCTACTAAAAATACAAAAAAAATTAGCCCGGCATGGTGGTGGGCACCTGTAGTCCCAGCTACTCAGGAGGCTGAGGCAGGAGAATGGCGTGAACCTGGGAGGAGGAGCTTGCAGTGAGCCGAGACTGTGCCACTGTACTCTAGCCTGGGCGACAGAGCGAGACTCTGTCTCATAAAAAATAAATAAATAAATAAATAAATAAATAAATGTACAATAAAAACATAAAAATAATGCAGGCTCCCTGGTCTGAATGTTCATATTCGCCAAAAGCCATGTTCGGATTTTTTTTTTTTTTTTTTGAGACGGAGTCTCACTCTGTTGCCAGGCTGGAGCGCAGTGGCACGGTCTCGTCTCACTGCAACCTCCACCTCCTGGGTTCAAGCGATTCTCCTGCCTCAGCCTCCCAAGTAGCTGGGATTACCAGCACATGACACCACACCTGGCTAATTTTTGTATTTTTAGTAGAGATGGGGTTTCACCATGTTGGCCAGGCTGGTCTTGAACTCCTGACCTCATGATCCACCCGCCTCAGCCTCCCAAAGTGCTGGGATTACAGGCATGAGCCACTGCACCCAGCCCTTGTTCGGATTTCTTATTCTCCAATAGGATGTTCCTGCAGATGGGGCCTTTGAGAGAATTTGGTCATGGGTGTTGACTACTCATGAATAGGACCAGTGCTTTTATTTTTATTTTTTCTTTATTAATTTTTGAGAAAGAGTTTCACTCTTGTTGCCCAGCCTAGAGTGCAATGGCCTGATCTTGGCTCACTGAAACATCTGCCTCCTGGGTTCAAGTGATTCTCCTATCTCAGCCTCCCATATAGCTGGGATTTCAGGATGTGCCACCACACCCAGCTAATTTTTGTATTTGTAGTAGAGATGGGGTTTTACTATGTTGGCCAGGCTGGTCTTGAACTCCTGACCTCAGGTGATCTGCCCGTCTTGGCCTGCCAAAGTACCGGGATTACAGGCTTGAGCCACCGCACCTGGCCATTTTCTTGTGTTCAGTAGATTCAAGGATTCAGCACGTTGGACTGACTGGTCCCAAACTCCTGACCTCAAGTGATCTACCCACCTGAACCTTACAAAGTGCTGGGATTAGAGGTGTGAGCCACTGTGGCCAGCCAGTCTAAGTTGTTTCTGACAGGACAGTGAAATGACGGAGACAGGAAAAGGAGCATGTCATCGACATCAGTGAAGGCTGAAAACTCTTATTACACAAAGGCAGTTTACAGCCTTTAGTATAAAAGTTGCAATGTGTGAAGTCATCTAATAGCACTAACTTGTTTAAAAACCTGGAGGCATCCAGGCATGGTGGCTCACGCTTGTAATCCCAACACTTTGGAAGACTGCGGGGGGTGGATCACCTGATGTTGGGAGTTCGAGAACAGTCTGACTGACATGGAAAAACCCCATCTCTACTTCAAATACAAAATTAGCTGGGCATGTTGGTGCATGCCTGTAATCCCAGCTACTTGGGAGCCTCAGGAAGGAGAATCGTTTGAACTCAGGGGTCGGAGGTTGTGGTGAGCTCAGATTGCACCATTGCAGTCCAGCCTGGGCAGCAAGAGCAAAACTCTGTCTCCAAAAAAAAAAAAAAAAAATTCTGGAGGCAAATTAACATTATTTCTCAAAAAAGTTCTCAGATAAGTACAGCAGGCCCACTGTGTTCATGTACATGACCCCAATTTGCACATACAGTAAGGAAGGGACAAACTTGATCCTGGGCCTGAAGGATCCCACAACATGTTTCTAAGCACAAAAGTCCACCAAGAAAGTACAGAAAACAACCAGTCACAAAAATGCAAGGAGAACAGAATGAAATATTACAAGGGGGATACAAGGGCTGAGCTGGGACACAAGGGCTGAGCTGTGCTGCTCACAGTGGTGCTAAAGCCATCCCTCATGGACCATGAGCTGAGTCATCATGCCCTGCACACGTTGATTTAGGCAGCCTCCTATAATTTTGTCCAGTGGATGAATAAGGTCTTGCCTTACTCAGGGAGAGTGGTGTTGGAGGGGAGGGCTCACGGGGAAATTGGGGTGTTCACTATTACAAATCAATAGGCTGGAAAGCAACAGTATTTGCATCCAGATCAATGTACCATGTGAGGCAAGGCCGGGAAAGGAGGGCAAGGGTGGAGGCAGGAAGTAATGGGCATGTGGGAGGGATCTTTGTGCATGCATGTCTGTGGGAATATAATTCCACTAGGATGCACCAAATCTTGAGCTTGGACGAAAGTGGAACTAATTGAGCAAATGGTAAAATATTGACCCAAGGTTAAATATGCAAATTACAATATGGGCAAGCAACAAGAATGAAAGAGATCCAAAAAAGCAGCAGTATGGTGGCCTGAGGTGAAAGCAGTTTTACATCTCTTAAATTAAATGGCCTCTGATTTCTAGTTTCAAGTGTATATGCAACAATATACCTTGTATAGACTCCAGAATTTCATCCACACACACAAAAATGAGTAAAGTCTATGAGGAGTACAGCAACAAAGGAGACCATGGATGTGAAGAAGGATCCCCTGGCTGAGTAGGTAGAGATGTGTCTGTGAAAACAGACAGGCCGAGCACAGTGGTCCATGCCTGTAATAACAATAATAATAATAATGACAGGGTTTTTTTCTTTTTTTTGAGATGGAATGTCACTCTTTTGCCCAGGCTGGAGTGCAGTGGTGTGATCTCAGCTCACTGCAACCCCTGCCACCGAGGTTCAAGAAATTCTCTTGCCTCAGCCTCCTGAGTAGCTGGGATAACAGGCGCCTGCCACCGGGCCTGGCTAAATTTTCTGTTTATTTATTTATGTATTTATTGAGACAGAGTCTTCCTCTCTTGCCCAGGCTGGAGTGCAATGGTGCGATCTCGGCTCACTGCAACCTCTGCCTAATGGTTTCACACCATTCTCCTGCCTCAGCCTCCCAAGTAGCTGGGACTACAGGCACCCATCACCATGTGTGGTTAATTTTTTTTGTATTTCATTAGAGATGGGGTTTCACCATGTTAGCCAGGATGGTCTCGATCTCCTGACCTCTTGATCCACCGGCCTCAGCCTCCCAAAGTGCTGGGATTACAGGCGTGGGCCACAGCGCCAATCCTAAATTTTGTATTTTTAGTAGAGACAGGGTTTCACCATTTTGATCAGGCTGGTTTTGAACTCCTGAGAACCTGCCTCAGCCTCCCAAAGTGCTGGGATTACAGGCATCAGCCACCATGCCCGGCCCCTTCTTACTATTAACTCATTATTGTGATAGTTGATGACAATGAAAAATACTTAAAATAGCCGGGTACGGGTGCAGTGGCTCAAGCCTGTAATCCCAGCACTTTGGGAGGCCAAGGTGGATGGATCACGAGGTCAGGAGATCAAGACCATCCTAGCTAACACGGTGAAACCTCGTATCTACTAAAAATACAAAAAATTAGCCGGGAATGGTGGCAGGCACCTGTAGTCCCAGCTACTCAGGAGGCTGAGGCAGGAGAATGGTGTGAACCTGGAGGCGGAGCTTGCAGTGAGCCAAGATCGGGCCACTACAATCCAGCCTGGCCAACAGAGCCAGACTCTGTCTCAAAATAAAAAAAGAAAAATACTTAAGATCATTACAATTATTATAAAAAATAAAACTTATGCCAAATGTTGTGTTTTCTACATAAACCATAGGCTTATCCATCCACGTATTCATGCACACCCATCACATCATGCCGTTACATGTGTGGTGGTGCACACCTCTAATCTCAGCTACTCGAGGTGCTCGGGCAAAAGAATCACTGTAATCCAGGAGGCAGAGGCTACAGTGAGCCAAAATCTCACTGCTATACTCCAGCCTGGGCAACAGAGGGAGACTCAACTAAAAAAAAAAATACAATCAATGATGTGATAAAGCATTCTATACCACTGATGTGTATCTTCACTTTCCATTCCATTCCAAGTCATTAAAAATGCAGAGTCTAGCCAGGCACAGTGGCTCAGGCCTGTAATCCCAGCACTTTGGGACGCTGAGGTGAAAAAACACAAGGTCAGGAGTTCCCGACCAGCCTGACCAATATGGTGAAATCCCATCTCTACTAAGAATACAAAAAAATTAGCCAGGCATGGTGGCACATACCTGTAATCCCAGCTACTCGGGAGACTGAGGCAGAAGAATTGCTTGAACCCAGGAGGCAGATGTTGCAGTCAGCTGACAGCCTGTCACTGAACTCCAGCTTGGGCAACAGAGTGAGACTCCATCTCAAAATAAATATATAAATGAAACAATTAGCCACTTGTGGTGACACATGCCTATCATTCAAGCTCTTTGGGAGGCTAAAGTGGGGATTATTTGAGCCCAGTAGTTTCAGGCTGCTGTAAACTCTAAATTGTGCCATTGTACTCCAAAACTAAGCCACAGAGTGACATTTTCTCCCTCTCCCTCTCCAACATGGTGAAACCCCATCTCTACCAAAAATACAAAAAATTAGCCAGGCATCATGGCACACATCTGTGGTCCCAGATACTTGGGAGGCTGATGCAATAAGATCACTTGAGCCTCGGATGCAGAGGTTACAGTGATCCAAGACTGTACCACTGAATTCCACCCTAAGTGACAGAGTGACACTCCACTTTGAAAAAAAAAAATTCCACAACCATCTTGTATATTCCTGAGGAAAAGAAACTTCTTTCGAGGTCTGCAGTTCTGATGGCATCAATCCCAGACATGTAATTACTCACTTCCAGAAAATCACAGAAATATGTTCAAAATGTAAACATTGTGAACACATAGCTGCAGGTGTTTAAAACACTGAAAAATTGTGAACACATAGTTCTAGATGCTTAAAACACCTGAAAAAGAGGCAGCTGTAGCAATGAGATCTGAGCAAATGTTTTCTTCATGAACACATGGGCTCTGCTAAACCAAGGTTCAAAGTCAATCCAGCCCATCCTTCAACATCTGCAGAGAATATTATGGACCAGAGGGATTTAAATTAATTATGTTACAAAGAGAGGAAGCAACATGTCATCACTTCGTCATCACATCCAATCAACTCACCGCTCATCTGCATCCAGAGTCCCCCTTTGTCTTCATTACTGTTTCCCTCCCTCATTCTGTATATAGCTGTCATTCTTACCTTCTCTGAAATTAGAATTAGCCAGGTGTGGTAGCACAGGCCTGTCATCCTGGCTCCTTGAGAGGCTAATGTGGGTATCACTTGAGCCCACGAATTTGAGGCTGCTGTAAACTAGAATTGTTCCATTGCACTCCAGAATGGGCCCCAGAGTGACACCCTCTTTCTTAAAAAAGAAAGTTTGGAGTCAGAGACATATTGACTCACTAGTGTAGCTTCAAATCCGTTACAAAATCAGACACAAAATATCTCCCATAGTTTGTTTCCTTTTCCAGAATTTACCAGATACCAGTGTATATTAATGTACTGAAGGGGGCCTGCCCCTCCACATCTGTGGATATTCCTCAGAAGGTGGAGATAAGAGACTGAGAAAAGAAATAAGACACAGGGACAAACTATAGAGGGAGAAAAGTGGGTCCAGGGGAGCAATGCTCAGCAAGTGAGGACCTGCACCGGCATCGACCTCTGAGTTCCCTCAGTATTTATTATTTAGGTATTTATTTATTTATTTATTTATTTTTGAGACAGAGTTTTGCTCTGTCACCCAGGCTGGAGTGCAGTGGCATGGTTTTGGCTCACTGAAACCTCCGCCTCCCAGGTTCATGCCATTCTCCTGCCTCAGCCTCCCAAGTAGCTGGAACTACAGGCACCCACCACCAGGCCTAGCTAATTTTTTCTATTTTTAGTAGAGACAGGGTTTCACCATGTTAACCAGGATGGTCTC
Organism: Pongo pygmaeus; assembly: GCF_028885625.2. Classification (NCBI taxonomy): domain Eukaryota; kingdom Metazoa; phylum Chordata; class Mammalia; order Primates; family Hominidae; genus Pongo; species Pongo pygmaeus. The sequence goes on from NC_072393.2 coordinate 59,042,258, forward strand.
AATCTCCTGACCTTGTGATCTGCCCACCTCGGCCTCCCAAATTGCTGGGATTACAGTCGTAAGCCACCGCGCCCAGCCTCCCTCAGTATTTATTGATCACTATCTCTACTATCTTGGTGAGGGGAATGTGGCAGGACTATAGGGTAATGGTAGGGAGAGAGTCAGCAGGAAAACACGTGAGCAAAGGACTCTGTGTCATAAATAAGTTTAAGGAAAGGTGCTGTGCCTGGATGTGCACGTAGGCCAGATTTATCTTTGAATTTACACAAACATCTCAGTGCAGTAAAGAGCAGTATTGCCGCCAGCATGTCCCACCTCTAGCCTTAGGGCAGTTTTCTCCTATATCAGTAAATAGAATGTACAATCGGGTTTTACACCAAGACATTCCATTCCCAGGATGAGCAGGAGACAGATGGCTTCCTCTTATCTCAACTGCAAAGAGACCTTCCTCTTTCGCTAATCCTCCTCAGCACAGACTGTTTACAGGTGTTGTGCTGAGGGACTGTAAAGTCTTTCCCTTCCCATGAGGCCATATCTCAGGTAGTCTTAGTGGGGGGGAAACTGGACAATACCCTGGCTTTCTTGGGCAGAGGTTCCTGCAGCTTTCCGTGGTGCATTTGTGTCCCTGGTTAATCGAGAATGGAGAATGGCAATGCCTTTCACAAAGCAAACTGTCTGCAAGAACTTTTTAAACAAAGCATGTCTTGCATAGCCTGAGATCCATTAAATCTTGATTCAATACAGCACATGTTGCTGTGAGCACAGGGTTGGGGCTAAGGTTACAGATTAAGAGCATCTCAAAGCAGAAGAATTTTTCTTAGTACAGATCAAAATGGAGACTCTTATGTCTTCCTTTTTCTACATAGACACAGTAACAATCTGATCTCTCTTTTATTCCCCCATAACGTATGACTTTCATATACAGTTTCTCTGATCTGGTTCACAAAAAGCTAAACGTCCATCCAGATGTGGCCCTTGAACAAACCCTGCTGCCCAACATCACTGACACCACGGGGCCCACACCCCATCTCCATCCATGTCTGGTGTGAGCCCTTCCCAGGACCATGCCCAGTGGAGCCTCTTCCCAAGCTCATGTCACTAGGTTATAGGAGATGGAATTTAAGTGAAGATGACAAGGACAGAGAAAAGGCATGGGTGAGTACCAGCAAACATGTGAAGTAGGATGCTTCAGACTCACAGAAGACTGGCTACTACAATACCTGGCACTTCAGAGAGGAAAGAGACAGAAGAATCCAATGAGAAATACTGCTTCACCTGAGGAAGAGCCATCCCTGGCTCCTTTTCTTTGCTCTTCTTGATGTCTTCCTCATGTAACATAAGTCTCTGGAAATCAATCCTGTATGTGAAAAAAATCAGAGATTTAATGTTTAGAAATCAGTCCCTCCTTTTCTGTGGCAAAACACACACACGGGAGATCTCACCCGGGAGAAAGAGAGTCCTCTGCTGCCCACTGCACCAGAGATTATGCAGAGATAAGAAGGTGCCACAGGAAGACCTACAAGGGTAATTTTGACCCGTTTTCAGATCTTTCTCCCCTCTTGGAAAAGTCCACACACATGCTGCAGCAGGACACAGATCTTCAGGGCACAGATCTGGCCCTAACCAAACTCCATGCAGAGCACAGCCCCCTCACCTCCCTGTGGATCACAGACTGATCTCAGCTCTCAACATAGAGGAAACTGCCTTGATTTTCAATGCTGGAGACAGATGAGGATCACCAACGCCATAGTAAATATTACTGAGGGTGGGTTTAAATCTATGATAATAGCAATCTCTGATAAAACAGCATAAAGGATGTATTTGCAAAACGCCCGAGATCCCTAATGTGAAGCCAGGGTTGAGCTCCACTCAAAGGGTGCCAGCCCAGCACAGCCCCACCTTCTGACTCTGCTCTCCGCTTGGGGACTTGTTCTCACCAGGATCCAGTGAAGAGTGAAGGAGCAAAAAGAATCACACAGAACGGGCAACATGGACCAGAGGTGGGGGTGAAGTTGGGGCTGTCATGTCAAATGGGAGACTGTGGGTGATCACAAAACTTTCCATAGAAAAAAGTGATGTCAGAACAAAGACTTAGGGAAGAAACGCTGCTTATCACTTGCAGCTGAGGTGCCAGAGAGTCCTAGGTAGAGGGACAGCCCTGGTGAAGGCCATGAGATAGAAACAACCTCAGTCTTAGAAAAAGGAAAGAAACCTGTATGGCTGGAGCAGAGGGAGCGAGGAGGACACAGGCAGGAGATGAAGTCAGAGGGGTCCCGGGAGCCCAGATCTGCAGGGATGAGGCCTTGAAACATTTTTCTCTCACACCTCAAAGGAATTTTGGAAATGATGTATTTTCTCAGTCCTTTTATGTATACATGCAAATTTCTCTTTACATTATAAATGACTACACTTACAAATAATGTAATTTATCTCCCATACTTAAAATACATGCTGTAAAGTTTGGCTAAGCTTCCAGATATACACTCTCACCCTCATCTGAGACATGTAGGACTGTAAGGAAATGTGTTTGGGGGTTTAGGAAGTCACTTATGGACACGTGAATGTGGAGATGCCTGTTTGATGTCCCAACAGAGAGCTGAGGAGACAACTGGACATAGGATTGTAGAACTCAGTGGAGAGGCCTGCAGGGGACATGGGTAGGTGGGTTAAAGCTGTGAGATGAGATAAGGAAAAGCAGTGGGTGTGGACAGAGACAAGAATAAGTTCAAGATGATTTGAGTCTAATCCCCTGTTTTTCCATTCTGGTATTTGTGATTTTTATATTTTTGGAGGACAGGAATCCATTTAAAATTCAAATCACACCTGAGCATTACCCCCTCCTACAGGAAAAGCCACACATTATTTGGTGAAGTATTTCAGGGCTCAGTGAAACTCTGTCTCTACCAAAAGTACAAAAAATTAGCCAGGCGTGGTGGTGTGCATCTGTGGTCTCAGCCATCTGAGGGGCTGACTGTGGTGGGTCTTTGGGCCTGGGAGGCAGAGGTTGCAGTGAGTCAAGATCGTGTCACTGCACTCAAGCATGGGTGACTGAGTGACACTCCTTCTCAAAAAAAGAAAAAAAAATTCCAGGACAATTTTATATACCTGAGCAAATGAAATGTCTCTTTCAACGTCGAAAGTTCTGATGGCATGAATCCTAAACATGTAATTATTTTCCCAGAAAAATCATAGTAATATCTTCAAAATAAACACAATTGTGAACCCCTAGCTATAGGTGTTTAAAACACTGAAAGAGAGGCAGTGGTACAAATGAGAGCTGAGCAAATGTTTTCTTCATGAGCATATGGGCTCTGCTGGAACAAGGTTCCAAGTCAATCCTGTCCATCCTTCAACATCTGCAAAGAATATTATGGATCAGAGGAACTTGAGGGGATGTTTATTTAGCAGCTCACAGCTCACCATTTAATCAGATGACATAAAAGAAAGAAGATGGAATAATAGGCTACTTCAAATAAATTTTGATGTTAGCATAAAGAAAAAGTTACTTGATATCTTTATCAAGTACACATTGAAACAACCTAAAATCATTTATCAGGTACCAGAAAACGTTTCCAATGTATGATGCAGACTAGAGAGCATGCAGTCTTCAATGTAAACTGAACACAATAAATTTCAGAGAAAAACAATTTTAAAATGGTTAAAAAATATATCTAATGAAATGTGGGGTCATAGAAGAACACTTTGAACGCATATCATAGTTGCAAAACAATGATGTGACCTCGTAAGACTATACCAAAGCTTTTATGAGAAGCAGTTTTTTATATTATTTTATTTTAGAGATGGAGTCTCACTCTTGCCCAGCGGGAGTGCAGTTGCAGGATCTCAGCTCACTGCAACCTCCGCCTCCCAAATTCAAGCCATTCTTCTGCCTCAGCCTCCCGAGTAGCTGGGATTACAGGCACTCGTCACCACACCAAGGTAATTTCTATATTTTAGTCAAAATGAGGATTCACCATGTTAGCCAGGCTGTTCTCAAATACTTGATCTCAGGTGATCTGCCTACCTTGGCCTCCCAAATTGCTGGGATTACAGGCATGAGCCACAGCACCTGCTCTATTTTGTTTTTTTTTTTAATTAAGAAACATGTTGGTCATGGTGGCTTATGGCTGTAATCCCAGCACCTTGGGAGGCCGATACGGCTGGATCGCTTGAGTGCTGGAATTCCAGACCAGCTTGGGGAACATGGGAAAGCCCATCTCTACTAGGAACACAAAAATTTGCCGGGTGCGGTGGCATCCGGCTGTGGTCCTAGAGACTTTGGGGGCTGAGGTGGGAAGATCCATTGAACCCAAGAAATTGAAGCTTCAGTGAGCACTGATTCTGTCACCGCTCTCACACCTGGGCAACAGAATGAGACCCATCTTTAATAGAAATGAAAAGGAAATACATGCATCCTGGGTCTGGGGACAGGGGGCGTCTAAGGCCAATTAACACAAACCTCAGGTCCTGACAACGTGTGTCCATGGTGTTGAGGCTGCAGTTTGGTTTCACACATTTTACAGACACATGAGACAGCAATCAGTACATATATACACTGGTCCAGTCTGGAAAGATGGAATAACTGGAATTGGGGACCTTCTGGGTCACAGGTAGATAACAAATAATAACATTCTTTGAGTCTTTGATCAGCCTTTTACTAAATACACAATTTATATGTGAGGGGGGAGGAGGAATAAGTCACTTATGCCTTAGTCTGGCTCAGTGACCCTACATTTTTACATAAACAATAGGGCAGGGGAAGCAGTCAGATAGACATTTGACTCAGGTGTGCAGAGGGATGGGTTCTTTCCCACACTTGTGAAGATAAGCGCTCAGTTGACATCACCAGGGTGAAATTCAATGGAACTATTTTAGGGTGGAGATCTTGAGGCTCCCGGTTTGGGAGGGGCATATGTAGCTTTTAAAAAAATCTTTGTAGCTATCTTGTTTAGGAATAAAATGGAAGGCAGGTTTGTCTGACGCAGTTCCCAGATTGACTTTTCTCTTTGGCTTAGTAATTTTTATTTTCCTTTCACAAGCTGGTGACAGCCATAATGCTTTGACACACTGATACTGTTTTGTATAGATTTTTCCACAACAGTAAAGTCCAAGGGTCTGTCATGAACCGGGTTAGAGAAGATGAGAAAATTTTCAGAAGACTCCATCTCAAAAAAACAAAACAAAACAGAATTTAAAATACTCTACAGAATTAAGTCATTTGACTTTTTTAAATGAAAAGTCTCACATATTTATTACTGAACCAAGCCAACAAAGGTATTCATAACAGATCCAGAGAGAAAAAATATATTCTAAATAAAACATGTCCAACTGTCCAGATAGTGGTGCCATTTTCAGCTTCACATGGTAACATGGCCAAATCCTCAGACGGCATGAATATATGCGCCATCTCATGTGCAATTCCTTATAGACCCAGCTTGGCTCTTCTCCAATGTCTTCTTTGACAGTTTGTACCTGTAAAACTGATGTGGATGGTCTGCCTGCCACTCTGTGCATCACTTTTTTTTTTTTTTTTGAGATGAAGTCCCACTCTGTCGCCCAGGCTGGAGTGCAGTAGCATGATCTCGGCTCACTGCAAGCTCCACCTCCCGGGTTCACACCATTCTCCTGCCTCAGCCTCCCGAGTAGCTGGGACTACAGGTGCCCACGACCACGCCTGGCTAATTTTTTGTATTTTTAGTAGAGACAGGGTTTCACCGTGTTAGCCAGGATAGTCTCGATCTCTTGACCTCGTGATCCACCCGCCTCGGCCTCCCAAAGTGCTGGGATTACAAGTGTGAGCCACCACACCTGTCCTGTGCATCACTTTCAACATTGTCTTGTCCCAACATAAAATAAGTTTTCCATTTACAAACTGTGTATTTCTTTCGGGCATCATCCCCATAACCTTTTCATAAAGCATCAATGATTTCATTATTCCTTTACCCAATCTTTACCAAATTCATTTTTTGATACACTATCTGTCTCTGTCATCCATGCTGGAGTGCAGTGGCATGATCATGGCTCCCTGCAGCCTTGAACTCCCAGGCTCAAGCCGTCCTCCCACTGCAGTCTCCACAGAAGCTGAACCAGCAGGCATGTGCCATGATGCCCAGCTAATTTATGTATTTTTTGTAGAGAAGGTGGTTTCACCATTCTGCCCAGGCTTGTCTTGAGTACCCGGGCTCATGTGACCCAACTGTCTCAGCCTCTGAAAGTGCTGGGATTACAGGCCTGAGCCACTGCATCTGGTCTCATCACAAATTTGATGTTTCTTCTTGTTTCAATTTTAGCAGAATTTACATTGCTTTGATTGAGTTGCTTTTCAAACTCATGTCTTACCCATCTGAGTGCCTCAAACCAGACCCTGTTCAGACACATTATAACAGATTTGTACCAGTTTATTTTGGTGCAAAAAATGTGACATCATGTGCAATTGTCTCATAATATGTATTTTTCCATGAACTTCCTGAAGACCCCTTGTACTAGCAAACTGTATTCAAAAGGTTATAAAAAGGATTGTTGATATGTAAGTGCCACTTATTTCTGGGATGCAAAATGATTCAACATAGTCAAGCAAATCAATGTGATATACCACTTGACAAAATTAAAGATGAAAACCACATCATCTCAATACATGGCAAAGAAGCATTTCACAGAATTCAACATCCAGTCATCATGGAAATCCTACACAAAATAGAAAGAGAAGAAAGTTTACCTCAACAATACAAAGACCATCCATGAGATGACCACAGCAGAAATAACCAATCAGGGAAAATGGAATGCTTTTCCTGTAGGATCTCACATGATGCAAGAATGCTCTCACCCTTTCTATTCAATCAATACCGGCTGTCCTAGCCAGAGCAATGAAATAGCAAAAGAAATCAAACTCATCCAAATCAGAAAGAAAGAAGTAAAATTCTGTTTGTTTGTAGATGACATGATATTCTGTGTAGAAAATCACAAAGAGTCAACCAAAATGCAACTGGAACTAATAAACATATGCAGTGGATTTGCAGAATAGAATAACAGCACCAAAAATTAGTTGAATTTCCATACATTAACAATAAACAATTTAAAAAGAAAATTAAAAAACACTTTCATTTGCTAAAGAACTTAAAGTAAGAAATACTTAGGAATAAACGTAAAAAGGTGAGAAGTTTCTACCTTCAAATCTACAAACATTGATCAAAATGATTAAAAACATGTACAAATAAGAGATACAAGCCATATTGAATGGAATAATATTGCTAAATGATTATATAACTGAATATGATGTAGATTCAAAACAATACCCAGAGAAATTTCTATAACTTTTTGTTAAAGAAACCAAAAACAGGCCAGGCATGGTGGCTCATGCCTGTAATCTCAGCACTTTGGCAGGTGGAGGCAGGCGGATCATAAGGTCAGAAGATCGAGACCATCCTAGTTAACATGGTGAAACCCAGTAAAAATACAAAAAATTACCCAGGCATGGTGGCATTCACCTGTAGTCCCAGCTACTCGGGAGACTGAGGCAGGAGAATCCCATGAACCTGGGAGGTGAAGGTTGCAGTGAACCAAGATCACATCACTGCACTCCAACGTGGGTGACAGAGCAAGATTCCATCTTAAAAAATATATATAAATAAAAGAACATACAGGCTGAGAAAAGTGGCTGCCATCTGTTGGCCAGGCTGGTCTCAAATTCATGACCTCAAGTGACCTACCTGTCTTGGCCTCTCAAAGTGCTGGGATTACAGGTGTGAGACACCACGCCTGGCCCAATCCTCTTAACATAAACAGTTTAATGTCAATTAATGCTTGAAATCAATGTTAAGTCAACTCAAACTCAGGTCAATGCTGATTTGACTCTAATATCAATTAATGCTTGATGGTTTGCTATACTCATTGCATTTGAAACAACTGTCTCCAAAAGGAATTTTCTGATGTTCTGCAAGGAGTGACCTCAGACTGAAGACCTTGCCACACTGATGACATTTGTAAGATTTCTGTCCAGTATGGATTCTCTGATGCCTAATAAGGTGTGAAGGTGAATTAAAGGCTTTGCCACAATCATCACACTTGTGAGGTTTCTCTCCTGTATGAATCCTCCTATGTCTTTCAAGGTGTGATTTGCGAATGTAAACTTTGTCACATTCTTCACATCCGTAAAGTTTCTCTCCAGTATGAAGTTTATGATGACATGCAAGGTATGCTTTTGTACTAAAAACCTTGCCACATTCATTACATGTGTAAGGTCTCTCTCCAGTATGAACTCTCTGATGTTCTGCAAGGCGTGAATCACTCCGGAAAGCCTTGTCACAAACCTTACATTTGTACGGTTTCTCTCCAGTATGAATCCTCCTATGTCTTTCAAGGTGTGATTTGCGACTAAAAACTTTGTCGCATTCTTCACATCTGTAAGGTTTCTCTCCAGTGTGAACTCTACGATGTCCTGCAAGAGTTGCTCGTTGCTTAAAAACCTTGCCACATTCATTACACTTATAAGGTTTTTCTGCAGTATGAACTGCCTTATGAATTATGAGGACCGAATTTCGAGCGAAGGTCTTGCCACACTCATTACATTTGTAAGGTTTCTCTCCAGTATGCAGTCTATGATGGTATAAAAGGTGTGATGTCTGACTAAAGGTCTTGCCACACTCATTACACTTATAAGGTTTCTCTCCAGTATGACTTCTATGATGACATGCAAGGTTTGCTTTTTGATCAAAAACCTTGCCACATTCATTACATGTGTAATGTTTGTCTCCCCTGTGAATTCTAGTATGTTGTGCCAGGTGTGAATCATGCTTAAAAGCCTTGTCACAAACCTTACATTTGTATGGTTTCTCTCCAGTATGAATTATCCTATGTATCTCAAGATGTGAATTGCAACTGAAAACTTTCTCACATTCTTCACATTTGTAAGGTTTCTCTCCAGTATGAATTCTCCTATGTCTTCGCAAATGCAAATGGAATCTTGATCCAAGCTGATGTTTAATAGGCTTGTTTCCAGCACGCCTTTGATCATATCGCTCTGTACTACCAGCCAACTTTTTTATTTCTGTCATGGGTGCTTCATGGTCATTTGTTTCATCTTCTTGCCACTGAAACACAAAGTCATGAATGTCTTTCTCAATTTCCTGGGAGCAAAATGCTCCAATGTGATAACTTGCTTGTCTTTGCAATGTTCCTTTGTGGAACACTTCTGTATTGCCTTGCCCTGTTGATGACAAGGTATTCATCATGCATTTGGAAGAGGTATCTACAAAATATAAACACCAATAGGTTTCCAATTAAGTACAGATGGTATAAAATACTGAAATGTATAAATATCACACACACACAAAAATACTTATTTTAAACTTCCCAAACATGAGCTTCAAAGTTTAGGAACACAAAGTGAGTAAGATTCTTTAATAAATAAAGGCTGATTTCATGTACTTCAAATCATTTTTACAGAAGCCTATTTCCAATATCATGACAAAATACTGACAGGGCACAAACAGGCATAAGCCTAAAGTAAGGAGTATTTTTCCACTTTAATCCTAAGGGGTATCACACAGTGCAAAAAATGTATCACTGTCACATCAAAGAAGAGAAAAATATGTATTCTTCATATATACAGTATATTTAGTATGTACAAACAAATACAAAAAAACAGACAATGTACTATATTGGTAAATAATCCACAACAAGCTCTTGTAAGGATAATCAAAATCAATGGAAATTCTGTATTATCAAACAATCATAGCACTGAGAAGATAAGATTACAAAAATTAGCCGGGTGTGGTAGCCCACCCTGTCGTCCCAGCTACTCGGGAGGCTTAGGCACAAGAATTGATTTAAGCCAAGAGGCAACGTTTGCAGTGAGCCCACATCGCACCACTGCACTCCAGCCTGGGTGACAAAGTGAGACTCCATCTCAGAAAACAAAAAAAGGCAGGGGGTGGTGGCTCACGCCTGTAATCCCAGTACTTTGGGAGGCTGAGGCAGGTGCATCACCTCAGGTTAGGAGTTCGCCCAACCTGGCCAACATGGCAAAGCCCCATCTCTACTAAAAATACAAAATGTAGCCGGGCATGGTCATAGGTGGCTGTAATCCCAGCTAGTTGAAAGGATGAGGCAGGAAAATCGCTTGAACTCGGAAGGCAAAGATTGTGGTGAGCTGAGATCACACCATTGCACTCCACCTTGGGTGACAGAGTGAGACTGCGTCTCAAAAAAAAAAAAAAAAAAAGAAAACGTTAATACCATATTTTTCTGAATAACTGTTACAAAATTACCTATATCCATGTGGAACAGGCACGTTGTGACTTTTTTAAAAAATATTTTTATATTTTTATTTTTTTAAGATGGAGTCTCACTCTGTCACCCAGGCTGGAGTGAAATGGCATAATCTTGGTTCACTGCAACCTCTGCTTCCTGGGTTCAAGTGAGTCTCTTGCCTCAACTTCCCAAGCACCTGGGATTACAGGCACATGCCACTATGCCCAGCTAATTTTTATACTTTTAATAGAGATGGGGTTTCACCATGTTGGCCAGGCTAGTCTCAAACTCCTGTGAACTCCTGTGATCTCGAACTCAGGTGAGCCACATGTCTCGGCCTCCCAAAGTCCTGGGATTACAGGCATGAGCCACTGTGCCCAGTGGCAGTTTGTGACATTAACGAACGGAGTGTGTCAGTTATATTGAATACCACATACTGAAAACTCATAAAAGAAAGAAAATAATAAGTCAATTTATACTGCCTGCAGAATTCTAAACAATTCCCTCTTAAAAAAAAGCCATAACTTGTAGTTACCACCAGTACACAACATAATAACTGAAATACATGTTAACATCACTACCTTCTGAAGTATGAGGTGAAGAAAATACACAGAATTATAAGGAGTAAGAATTGACTAATGGCTGGCCACGGTGGCACATACCTGTAATCCCAGCACTTTGGTAGGCTGAGTTGGGTGGATCATGAGGCCAGGAGTCCAAGACCAGCCAGAAACAAATGGTGAAACCCCATCTCTACTAAAAATACAAAAAAAATTAGCTGGGCATGGTGGCAGGTGCATGTAATCCCAGCTACTTGGGAGTCTGAGGCAGGAATCATTTGAACCTGGGAGGCTGAGGTTGCAGTGATCCAAGATAGTGCCACTGCACTCTAGCCTGGGCAACAAGATGAGATTCCATCTCAAAAAAATAAGATAAGATAAATAACTACCTCTCAAATAAGCTTTGGTAGATGTGGTATTCTCTAATAGGATGTTCCTGCAGATGCAGACCTTGAGAGAATTTAGTCATGGGTGTTGACTTCTTGTGAATAGGACTAGTGCATTTATAGAGACAGTAAAGAGCTCATTGCCTGTTCCTCTTTCCACTGTATTAGGACACAGCAGGAAGGTGGCTGGGCTAAACCATGAAGAAGGCTCTCACCAGGAACCAATTTGGCTGGCACCTTGCTCTTGGATTTCCCACTTTCCAAATTCATGAGAAATAAATGTCTGTGTCTTAAGCTTCCCAGTTTAAGCTACTTCCTTTTTCATTTGTTTTTCAGATTGAATCACACTCTATCACCCAGGCTGGAGTGTACTGGCAGGATTCTCCTACCTCAAGTGATTCTCTCTCCTCAGCCCAGAGTCTCACTCTGTTGCCCGGGCTGGAGTGCAGTGGCATGATCTCGGCTCCCTGCAACCTCCACCTCATGGGTTCAAGTGATTCTCCTACCTCAGCCGCCAAGTAGCTGGGATTATAGGCGCATGTCACCATGCACAGCTGGTTTTTGTAGTTTTAGTAGAGATGGGGTTTCACCATATTGGCCAGGCTTGTCTTGAAGTCCTGACCTCAAGTGATCAACCTGTCTCAGCCTCCCAAAGTGCTGGGATTTAGGTGTGAGCCACTGCGCCTGGCCCATTTTTGGCATTTAGTACATTCCAGGTTTCACCATGTTGGCCAGACTGTTTTCAAACTCCTGACCTCAAGCAATCTACCCACCTTGGTCTTCGAAAGTGCTAGGATTAGAGGCATGAGCCACCATGGCCGGTCAGTCTAAGCTATTTCTAACAGTGAAATGACAGAGACAGGAACAGGAGCATCTCATCATCAACATCACCGCAGGCTGACCAATCTTATTAAACAAAGTATATTTAGGGTCTCTACTATAAATCTTGCAATACTTGAAGCCATCTAATAGCACTAACATGTTTTAAAAACCTTGAGACATGTAGGGCATGGTAATCCCAGCATTTTGGGAGGATGAGGTGGGAGATTCATGAGGTCAGGAGATCAAGACCATCCCAGCTAACAAGGTAAAACCCCATCTCTGCTAAAAAAAAAATACAAAAACTTAGCCTGGCATGTTGGCACTCACCCATAGTCCCAGCTACTTGGGAGGCTGAGGCAGGAGAATCACTTGAACTTGGGAAGTGGACGTTGCAGTGACCCAAGATCACACCACCGCACTTTAGCCTGGGTGACAAACTGAGACAGTATCTCAAAGAAAAAATAAATGACAGAAGGCTAAAGAGTAACTCCAACCCACAAACATATATAAAGTTCTCCAGTAAAGTTAAATTAAAAAACAGGTAGGCCGGGCATGGTGGTTCATGCCTATAATCCCAGCACTTTGGGAGGGTGAGCCAGGCGGATCACCTGGGGTCAAGAGTTCGAGACCAGCCTGGACAACAAGGAGAAAACCCTGTCTCTACCAAAAATACAAAATTAGGCCAGGCATGGTGGCTCACGCCTGTAATCCCAGCAGTTTGGGAGGCTGAGGTGGGTGGATCACAAGGTCAGGAGATCGAGACCATCCTGGCTAACACAGTGAAACCCCATCTCTATTAAAAATACAAAAAAATAGCCAGGCATGGTGGTCGGCACCTGTAGTCCCAGGTACTCAGGAGGCTGAGGCAGGAGAACTGCTTGAATCTGGGAGGCAGTGAGCTGAGATTGCGCCATTGCACTCCAGCCTGGGAAACAAGAATGAAACTCTGTCTCAAAAAAATAAATAAATAAATAAAACAATAAAAATACAAAATTAGCTGGGTGTGGTGGTGCATGCCTGTAATCCCAGCTACTCAGGGGCTGAGGCAGGAGAATTGGTTGAACCGGGGAGGCGGAAGTTGTGGTGCCAAGATTGCAGCATTGCACTTCAGCCCGGGTGACAAGAGCAAAACTCTGTCTCATAAGTACATAAATTAATTAATTAATAAAAGGACAGATACAGAAACTCACATACATATAACTTTTCTTCATAACTAAACTTTTTTCCATATTATTAAAAATGAAAAGGTATAAAAAAACACTGTACATATATGTTAACAGAAATGCAACATACACAAAAATAACTGTGACAAAAATAAAAAAAGGCTCTCCCTCTCCCCCTCCCCCTCCCCCTCTCCCTCTCCCTCCTTCAGTCTCCCTCTCCTTCTTTTTTCCGTCTCCTTCTGTTGCCAAAGCTGGACTGTACTGCCATGATCTTGGCTCGCTGCAACCTCCCTGCCTCGGGCTCCTGTGACTCTCCTGCCTCGGCCTGCCAAGTGCCTGGGATTGCAGGCGCGCGCCGCCACGCCTGAATGGTTTTTGTATTTTTGGTGGAGACAGGGTTTCGCCCTGTTGACCTGGCTGGTCTCCAGCTCCTGGCCTCAAGTGATCTGCCCGCCTCGGCCCCCCGAGGTGCTGGGATTGCAGATGGGGTCTCGCTCACTCAATGCTCGATGTTGCTCAGGCTGGAGTGCAGTGGCATGATCTTGGCTCGCTACAACCTCCACCTCCCAGCCGCCTGCCTTGGCCTTCTAAAGTGCTAAGATTACAGCCTCTGCCCCGCCGCCACCCCGTCTAGGAAGTGAGGAGCGTCTCTGCCTGGCCGCCCATCGTCTGGGATGTGAGGAGCCCCTCTGCCCGGCTGCCCCATCTCGGAAGTGAGGAGCACCTCTGCCCTGCCGCCATCCCATATAGGAAGTGAGGAGCATCTCTGCCCGGCCGCCCATCATCTGGGAAGTGAGGAGCGCCTCTGCCTGGCCGCCCATCATCTGGGAAGTGAGGAGCGCTTCTGCCCGGCCACCCCATCTGGGAAGTGAGGAGCGCCTCTGCCCGGCCGCCCCATCTGGGAGATGAGGAGCACCTCTGCCTGGCTGCCACCCCGTCTGGGAGGAAGTGAGGAGCACCTCTGCCCGGCCGCCCCATCTGGGAGATGAGGAGCGCCTCTGCCTGGCTGCCACCCCGTCTGGGAGGAAGTGAGGAGCGCCTCTGCCGGGCCGCCCCGTTTGGGAAGTGAGGAGCGCCTCTGCCCAGCTGCCCCATCTGGGAGGAGAGGAGCGCCTCTGCCAGGCTGCCACCCCGTCTGGGAGGAAGTGAGGAGCGCCTCTGCCGGGCCGCCCCGTTTGGGAAGTGAGGAGTGCCTCTGCCCGGCTGCCCCATCTGGGAGGAGAGGAGTGCCTCTGCCCAGCCGCCACCCTGTGTAGGAAGTGAGGAGCGCCTCTGCCCGGCCATCCCATCTGGGAGGTGAGGAGCGCCTCTGCCCAGCCACCCATCGTCTGGGAAGTGAGGAGCGCCTCTGCCCGGCCGCCCCATCTGGGAGGTGAGGAGCACCTCTACCCGGCCGCCCCATCTGGGAAGTGAGGAGCGCATCTGCCCGGCCACCTCATCTGGGAAGTGAGGAGCGCCTCTGCCTGGCTGCCACCCCATCTGGGAGGAAGTGAGGAGCGCCTCAGCCCAGCTGCCCCATCTGGGAAGTGAGGAGCGCCTCTGCCCGGCCACCCCATCTGGGAGGAGAGGAGCGCCTCTGCCCGGCTGCCACCCCGTCTGGGAAGTGAGGAGCGCCTCTGCCTGGCCACCCCATCTGGGAGGTGAGGAGTGCCTCTGCCTGGCTGCCACCCCGTCTGGGAGGAAGTGAGGAGCACCTCTGCCCGGCTGCCCCATCTGGGAGGTGAGGAGCCTCTCTGCCCGGCCGCCCCATCTGGGAAGTGAGGAGCCTCTCTGCCCGGCCACTCCATCTGGGAAGTGAGGAGCACCTCTGCCCGGCCGCCCCGTCTGGGAAGTGAGGAGCGCCTCTGCCCGGCCACCCCGTCTGGGAAGTGAGGAGCGTCTCTGATGGCCGCCCCCTCTGGGAAGTGAGGAGCGCCTCTGCCCGGCCACCCCATCTGTGAAGTGAGGAGGACCTCTGCCCGGACGCCCCATCTGGGATGTGAGGAGCGCCTCTGCCCGGCCGCCCCGTCTGGGAGGTGAGGAGCGCCTCTGCCTGGCTGCCACCCCGTCTGGGAGGAAGTGAGGAACGCCTCTGCCCGGCCGCCCCGTCTGGGAGATGAGGAGCGACTCTGCCCGGCCGCCCATCTTCTGGGATGTGAGGAGCGACTCTGCCCGGCCGCCCATCTTCTGGGATGTGAGGAGCGCCTCTGCCCGGCCGCCCTGTCTGGGAGGTGTACCCAACATCTCCGAAGAGACAGCGACCATCGGGAGCGGGCCATGAGGACGATGGCGGTTTTGTTGAAGAGAAGGGGGGGAAGTGTGGGGAAAGGAAGGAGAGATCAGATTGTTGCTGTGTCTGTGTAGAAAGAGGTGGGCATAGGAGACTCCATTTTGTTCTGACTAGGAGAAATTCTTCTGCCTTGGGATGCTGTTGATCTATGGCCTTTCCCCCAGCCCCGTGCTCTCTGAAACATGTGCTGTGTCAACTCAGGGTTAAATGGATTAAGGGCGGTGCAAGATGTGCTTTGTTAAACAGATGCTTGAAGGCAGCATGCTCTTTAAGAGTCATCACCACTCCCTAATCTCAAGTACCCAGGGGCACAAACACTGCAGAAGGCCGCAGGGACCTCTGCCTGGGAAAACCAGAGACCTTTGTTCATGTGTTTATCTGCTGACCTTCTCTCCACTATTATCCTATGACCCTGCCACATCCCCCTCTCCGAGAAACACCCAAGAATGATCAATAAATACTTCATAAATAAATAAATAAATATAAAAAAAGTTCTACTGGAGAAGAAGAAATTTGGAGGTTATGGAATTTTTTTATTTTTATTTTTATTTTTTGACATGGAGTCTCGCTCTGTCTCCCAGGCTGGAGTGCAATGGTGCAATCTTGGCTCACTGCAACCTCCACCTCCCAGGTTCAAGTGACTCTCCTGCCTGAGCCTACTGAGTAGCTGGGATTACAGCTGCCCACCACTGGGCCTGGCTAACTTTTGTAAATTTAGCAGAGACGAAGTTTCACCATGCTACCCAGGCTGGTTCTGAACTCCTGACCTCAGGCAATCTGCCCACCTCGGCATCCCAGTGCTTGAATAACAGGTGTCAGCCACTGTACTTGGCCAGGTTATGGAAATTTTAAGCTTCATTATTGTGCTATAAGTTTCAGATGTTTAACATACCTGCAACAATAACCTCTCCCCATATATCAATACAACACACTTCACTTCTGCATACTGAAAGGAATAGACACTAATGTGGTTGTTACAGTCACAATGGAATCATGTTTAAACCACTTAAACTAAGAACTAAAAGACAAAACTATTTAAAATAATAACAATGGTTGGGCATGGCAGCTCGCGCCTGTAATCCCAGCATTTTGGGAAGCCGAAGCAGGTGAACCACTTGAGATAAGGAGTTTGAGACCAGCCTGACCAACATGGTGAAACCCCATCTCTACTAAAAGCACAAAGTGAGCTGGGCATGGTGGTGAGCGCCTGCAGTCCCAGCTTCCAAGAAAGGTGGGGCACAAGAATTCTTTGAGCCCGAAAGACAGAGGCTGCAGTTAGCCAAGATTGTTCCACTGCACTGTAGCCTGGATGAAAGAGTGAGACTGTCAAAAGAAAAAGAAAGAAAAGGAAAGAAAAGAAAAGGAAAGAAGAAAGGAAGGAAGGAAGAGAAGAGAAGAGAAGAGAAGAGAAGAGAAGAGAAAAGAAAAGAAATAAATAAGGAAATAGCAGAGGGATAAGTGAGGGCAAAGAAAGATGTCCCTTCAGAGATCTCAGGATTGAAACTTTTCTTTTGCCACAGAATTCTCCCACTAGCAGAGTTTCCCCACACACTATTTGAAGGTGGAGCTTCCACTCTGCCCATCTGAGCTCTTACCTGCGTTTACACCTGTAATACATTCCCACCCATCTGGACTTTTTTATTATTTTCACTTCACTCTCCACAGTCCAGGGCTCTTTCCCTTGCTCCAACATGGAGATAACAGGTCAGAAAGAGACTCCTGCTTATAAAAAGAAAGGACCATGATGTGCTGGAGCTTTTCTAGAGTCCCAGCCCTATATTTCTGTAGGAAAGAAGACATTACAGGTGAATCTAAGAAAATATTTCACAAATTCCTCCACTGACTGCCTCCTTCTGAATGCTGACGGAGCACTGTAATATGTAGTATGTGGACATCGAGCTCTCTTCCAAGAACAAATGAGTTGAAAGCACAGGAGAAGAAAACAGGGAACTGGATATGTTTAAAGTCTGCCATAAGGTTTTGTTTTTGTTTTTTGAGACAGAGTCTTGCTCTGTCATCTGGGCTGGAGTGCAGCGGTGTGTTCTCGGCTCACTGCAAACTTGGCCTCCTGGGTTCAAGCAATTCTCTTTCCTCAGCCTTTCTAGGAGCTGGGATTATAGGCATGCACCACGATGTCCAGCTAATTTTTGTATTTTTAGTAGAGACAGGGTTTCACCATGTTGGCCAGGCTGGTCTCAAACTCCTGACCTGAAGTGATCCACACACCTCAGCCTCCCAAGGTGCTGGGATGACAGGCGTGAGCCACCATGCCCAGCTTGCCATAAGGTTTTATGCCTACTTTAGTTCTGGAACCCACATTGAGGTATCATGAAGAATGCAGAACATCTAAACAAAGGGGACAGTGAAAGTCCAGATGCTACATCATGAAGCTTTTCATTTCAAAATCAGTACAGCTTCCATTTTAGTTAAGCAAGGATGCAACTCCCAAGAGAAAATACAAAGATCCACAAGGGCACATCCCCAGAGGGGAAGTTATCCTCACCCAGGGAGACCAGGTTCCTATAATTCTCCAACATCACGTCCCTGTATAGAGTCCTCTGAGCAGGGTCCAGGCATTTCCACTCCTCCTGAGAGAATTCTATGGCCACATCCCTGAATGTCAATAGACCCTGAAATGAAAACACATTTTAACAATCCCTGCTGCCCAACAGCACTGACACCATGGGGACCCTCACCCCGTGTCCATCCATGTCAGGGTGTGAGCCCTTCCCAGGACCATGCCCAGTGCAGCCTCTTCCCAAGTTCATGTCACTTGGTCACAAGAGATAAAATCTAAGTGAGATAAGAGGGACTGAGGGAAGGCATGGGTGAGTGTGAGCAAACCTGTCAGGCAGGATGCTTCAGACTCAGAGAAGATTCCCAACTCCAAGCCCCAGCATTTCTGAAAGGAAGGGGACAGAACAATCCACCAAGAATATCATCTCACCTGAGGAAGAGCCATCCCTGACTCCTTTGCTTTCCTCTTCCTCTTCTGGGTTTCCTCCTCACATAGCAAGAGTCTTTAGAAGTCAATCCTGAATGTTAGAAATATGTTGTTTATTGCTCAGAATCAACACACCCCCTCCCCATAACACGACGACACATACAAAGGAGACCTCACCCTGGGAAATATGGTCCCCTCTGCTGCCCACTGCCCCAGGAA
Source organism: Pongo pygmaeus (assembly GCF_028885625.2). Lineage (NCBI taxonomy): Eukaryota > Metazoa > Chordata > Mammalia > Primates > Hominidae > Pongo > Pongo pygmaeus. The sequence continues at coordinate 59,060,869 of NC_072393.2, forward strand.
TGATAAACTCCTACAGGAAAACTCCCACTCCCCTACTGGAGGAGTCCACACACACGCTGCAGCAGTGGGGAGCTGGGCTGGGATGAGCTCCCCTTCAGGGCACAGACTCAGACCTAACCAAACCCCACACAAAGGCTGGGTGCGGTGGCTCACACCTGTCACCCCAGCACTCTAGGAGGCCAAGATGGGTAGATTGCTTGAGCTCAGGAGTTTGTGACTAGCCTAGGCAACATGGTGAAACCCCATCTCTACAAAAATACAAAAAGTTAGGAAGGTATGGTGGTGCACCTCTGTGTGTCTGTGGTCCCAGCTACTTAGGAAGCTGAGGTGAGAGGATCACTTGTGCTCAGGAGTTCGAGACCAGCCTGGCCAACATGGTGAAACCCTGTCTCTACTAAAAATACAAAATTTGGGCCAGGCACGGTGGCTCATGCCTGTAATACCAGCACTCTGGAAGGCCGAGGTGGGTGGATTACTTGAGGTCAGGAGTTCTAGACCAGCCTGGCCAACATGGTGAAACCTTGTCTCCTACTAAAAATACAAAAAGTAGCTGGGCTTGGTGGGCATCTGTAATCCCAGCTACTCAGGATGCTGAGGTTGGAGGATCACTTGAACCTGGGAGGTGGAGGTTGCAATGGGCCGAGATCATGCCACTACACTCCAGCCTGGGTGACAGAGTAAGATTTAAAAATAAAATAAAATAAAATAAAACTACAAATACAAAAATTAGCCACGTGTGGTGGTGGGTGGCACGCATCTGTAACTCAGCTACTTGGGAGGCTGAGGCACAAGAATCACTTGAACCCAGGAGAGAGAGGTTGCAGTGAGCCAAGATCATGAGACTGCACTCACAGCCTGAAGGACAGAGTGAGACTCTGTTTGAGGAAGGAAAAAAAAAGCGTTTCTGATGTGACAGAGATAATAAAACCTGAGTAACGTGATAGAGACTGACGGGCAGAGGGAACTTCAGATGGGGGTGGGAGGGCATGGGAGACAGCTCTGAGCCTAGACCTGAAGAAGCAGAAACGGAGAGGGCTGTGATCACTTAGGGACATAGGGTAAGAGCAGGGACAGCAACCTGAGACAGGAAGGGTTTTGATATTTGGGGAAAGAGAAAAGCAAATGTGACTGGGGCAGAGGGAGTCAGGAGATGAGGGCAAGCTCCCAGGAGGCGGCTGGACACTGGCAGGGGCCCTGGACACAGGGCTGTGGAACCACAGTGAGGAGTGGGGCTTTTGTCCTGGGGAACACGGGAAGTCGGCGGAGGGTTCCCTGCCAGGCACTGACATGACCTGCTTTAGATTTAGCTGTGACATCCTCAGAGTGGGGACATATTCACCGAGTTACCGTGAGAAGGTCTGAGATGAGTGAGAAGGTGTGTCTGAATTCTTACATGGTGGCATGGAAGGGCTAATGGAAAGGGTTGGTCTTATCAGCTCTCTCTTTGAAAATTAGAGAAGCATCTTTCACATACCTGGGCTAAAGAAACTTCTTTTGCAAGGTTCTGATGCCATTGACTCTCAACATTTAATTCTTCCTTACAAGAAAATTACAGTAACGTTTATAAAATGCAGAACTGTAAACACACAACTACTGACCTTGAAAACACGGAGGCCAGGTGGAGTGGCTCAGGCCTGTAATCACAGCACTTTGGGAGGCCAAGGTGGGTGGATCAGCTGAGGTCAGGAGTTCCAGACCAGCCTGAGCAACATGGAGAAACCCCCGTCTCTACTAAAAATACAAAAATTATCTAGGCATGTTGGGGCATGGCTGTAATCCCAGCTACTCAGGAAGGCTGAGGCAGAAGAATTGCTTGAACCCGGGAGGCAGAGGTTGTGGTCAGCTGAGATCATGCCATTGCACTCCAGCCTGGGCAACAAGAGTGGAACTGTCTCTCAAAAAAACAAACAAACAAAAAAAGAAAATAGGGAAAGAGGGTCAGCTGTAGAACTACGATATAAGCAAATTTTTTCAATCAAGAAAACATGGATGGCCAGATGCAGTGGCTCATGTCTGTAATCCCAGCTCTTTGGGAGGTAGGGCAGGTGGATCGCCTGAGGTCAGGAGTTCAAGACCAACCTGGCCAACATGGTGAAACCCTGTCTCTACTAAAAATACAAAAATTAGCCAGGCTCCACCTCCACGACTCATTTAACCTCTTGTTGCTCCTTCTCCCCAGTCTTTAGATCGTCGTCAATCTCTATAGATTTCTGCCTCTTCTCCCATCTCTGCGCCGCCTCAGCTCTCCCTGTTAAATTCTCTCTTCCTTGTTACACTCCCCTGGCCCCATGCTCTGGCACCCCAGATCCCCAGGTGTCCTCCCTGCTGTGGTTCTCCCTCTGTTCTCTTTGCCACCATCATCACTCTGCTCTATCTGCCCTGGCTCCAAATCCCACCTCCTCTTCCTCACTCTGGTGAGCCTCCCTCTTTGCTGCCCCTCTACCTACCTTGCTGTCCTTCATCTCTCTGTACATCTAGCTTTTCTCTACATTTCTCCAGTTGCTTTTCTCCTCCTGCTTTCTCATCTTTTTTTTTTTCCACTTTTGTTGTCTCTTGGCAAATCCCTCACCCATCTTCTACTTTGCCATCTGTTATGGGCCTTTCTCATTCTTTTCTCTGTCTCAGGTTTTTTACTGCTCTCTCTCTGTCTCCTGATCCCTTTGGCCCACACAATCACAGGAGGATTTGGACACCTACATGTCAGAGGAGCCCATTTTCCAGGGGCTGGTGCTGGGCAGGGAAGAACACCTTGTGTCACCGGACAGGCCCCAGGCACCTTCCCAACGCAGGCCTGGGCAACAGAGCAAGACTTTCTCAAAAAATAAAAAAAATAATAATTATATATATATATATATATATATATATATATATATATGCTGCAAATGCTGTGTTTTCTACATAAACCATGGGCTTGGCCACATGCGTTACCTCATGCCTGTAATCCCAGCACTCTGGGAGGGTGAGGCAGGTGGATCATGAGATCAAGAGATTGAGACAATTTTGGCCAACATGGTGAAACCCCCTCTCTACTACAAGTACAAAAGTTAGCTGGGCTTCTTGGCATGCCCCTGTTGTCCCAGCTACTTGGGAGGCTGAGGCAAAAGAATCACTTGAACTCGGGAGTCAGAAGTTGCAGTGAGCTGAGATGGCACCACTGCACTCCAGCCTGTCGACAAAGTGAGACTCTGTCTCAAAAAAAAAGCATGGGCTTATCCATTAATGCACTTCAGCACATACTTCAAATTACATCCACACACACTTAAATTAACTTGCATTCAGGAGGCATAAGCAAAAACCTGGAGAGGACACAACCAAAGCTACTCACCAGGCTGAGGTGGGAGGATGGCTTGAGCCTGGAGAGCAGAGGTTGAAGTGACCCAAAATCGCACAACTGCCCTCAAGCCTGGGGGACACAGTGAAACCCCATCACCTCCACCCCCCAAAAAGTTGGAAGCTCATTGAATTAGGACATAACTTCAAGAAATCGTAAAAGCAATGCATGAAGAAAATAAGAAGGTCAACCAACATACAGAAATTATGACGAACTACACAGAAACTCTCGGGCTAAAAATACAGTAACTAAATGGAAAAACTCAATACATGGGTTCAAAATCAGAATTCATTATGTAAATTAAAAACTAGTGAAGAGGGGTCAGGCAAGGTGGCTCACACCTGTAATCCCAGCACTTTGGGAGGCCGAGATGGGTGGATCACTTGAGGTCAAGAGTTCAGAGAACAATCTGGCCAATATGGTGAAACCTTGTCTCTACTAAAAATACGAAGATTGGCTGGGGTGTGGTGGCTGGCTCCTGTAGTCCCAGGTACTCTGGAGGCTGAGGCAAGAGAAACAGTTGAACATGGAAGGCAGAAGTTGCAGTGAGCCGGATTGCCCCACTGTACTCCAGCCTGGGTGACAGAGCAAGACTGTCTCAAAAAAATAAAAATAAAAAAAAGAAAATTCCAGGACTATCTTTTATACAGCTGAGCAAAAGAAATGTCTCTCTCCATGTCTAAGGTTCTGATGGCATGAATCCTAAACACGTAATTATTTTCCCAGAAATATGACAGTAATACATTCAAAATAAACACAAGTGTGAACACATAGCTATAGGTGTTTAAAACACTGAAAGAGGCCAGGTGCGGTGACTCACGCCTGTAATCCCAGCACCATGGGAGGCCGAGGCAGGTGGATCATGAGGTCAGGAGATTGAAACCATCCTGGTCCACATGGTGAAACCCGGTTTCTGCTAAAACTACAAAAATTAGCCTGGCATGGTGGTGTGTGCCTGTAATCCCAGCTACTCAGGAGGCTGAGACAGGAGAATCATTGGAACCCGGGAGGCAGAGGTTGCAAGTGAGCCAAGATCATGCCACTGCACTCCAGCCTGGTTGACAGAGTGAGACTCCTTCTCAAAAAAAAAAAAAAAAAAACAAATCAACAACAACAACAACAAAACACTGAAATAGAGGCAATGGTAGAAATAAGCTGTAAGCAAATGTTTTCTTCATGAACACATGGGCTCTGCTGGAACAAGGTTCCAAAACAATCCAGCCCATCGTTCAACATCTGCAAGGAATATTATGGACCAGAGGAACTTGAGGGAGATGTTTACTTAAAGCTCACAGCTCACCATTTTATCAGATGACATAAGGAAAGAAAATAGAATAATACGCTACTTGAACTAAATTTTGATGTTAACGTAAAGAAAAAAGGTCCTGGGGCCGGGTGCAGTGGCTCACACCTTAAATCCCAGCACTTTGGGAGGCCGAGGTGGGTGGATCACCTGAGGTTGGGAGTTTGAGACCAGCCTGACAAACATGGAGAAACCCCATCTCCATTAGAAATACAAAATTAGCTTGGCGTAGTGGCACATGCCTGTAATCCCAGCTATTCAGGAGGCTGAGGTAGGAGAATCACTTGAATCCGGGAGGTAGAGGGTGTGGTGAGCCAAGATCGTGCCATTGCACTCCAGCCTGGGCAATAAGAACAAAACTCCATCTCAAAACAAACAAACAAAATAGGTCCTTGATATCTTTATAAAGTACACATTGAAACAACCTAAAATTGTCCAGGTGCAGTGGCTCACGCCTGTAATCCCAGCACTTTCTGAGGCTGAGGTGGGTGGATCACCTGAGGTCAGGAGTTCAAGACCATCCTGACCAACATGGTGAAACCCCGTCTCCACTAGAAATACAAAAATTAGCCAGGCTTGGTGGCAGGCTCTTGTAATCCCAGCTACTTGGGGGCTGAGGCAGGAGAAGAGCTTGAACCCAAAAGACGGAGGTTGCAGTGAGCCGCGATGGCACCATCACACTCCAGCCTGGGGGCAGAAGGGAGACTTCGTCTCTAAAAAAAGTAAGAAAGAAAAAAAGAAACAACCTAAAATAATTTATCAGGTACTAGTAAATGTTTCCAATATATGATACAGACTAGAAAGCATGCAGTCCTCTATGTAAACTGAACATAACAAATTTCATAGAGAAACTATTTTAAAATGGTTAAAAATATATACATCTAAAAATGTATACATCTAATAAAATGTAGGGTCAAAGAAGAAAATTTTGAACATATATCATAGTTGGAAAACAACGATGTGAGCTCATAATATTCTACCAAAGCTTATTTGAAAAGTAGTAATTTTATTTTTTTCAGACGGAGTCTCGCTCTGTCACCCAGGCTGGAGTGCAGTGGCGTGATCTCAGCTCACTGCAACCTCACCCTTCCTGTTCAAGGGATTCTCCTGCCTCAGCCTCCTGAGTAGCTGGGATTACAGGCGCCCGACATCACACCTGGCTAATTTCTGCATTTTACTTGACACGAGATTTCACCATGCTGGCTAGGCTGGTCTCGAACTCCTGACCTCAGGTGATCTGCCCGCCTTGGCCTCCCAAAGTGCTGGGATTACAGGCATGAGCCATTGCACACGGCCTTTTTTATTTATTTGTTTTTTAATTAAGAAACAAGGCGGGCATGGTGGCTCATGCCTGTAATCCCAGCACTTTGGGAGGGCGATACAGCTGGATCACTTGAGCCCTGGAGTTGGAGACCAGCCTGAGCAACAAGGCAAAATCCGTCTCTACCAAGTACACAAAAATTACCGCGGTGTGGTGGCGTGCGGCTGTGGTCCCAGCTACTCTGGAGGCTGAGGTGACAGGATCTCTTGAGCATAGGATGTTGACGATGCAGTGAGCTGTGATCCTGTCACCGCTCTCCCGCCTGGGCAACAGAGTGAGACCCATCTCCAATAAAAAAGAAGAAAAAGGAAACACCTACGTCCTGGGTCTGGGGGCAGCGAATCTAAGGCCAATTAACGTGAACTTCCCAAAACTAGACAAAAAGGAAAAACCCCGTCTCCGCATCCGGAGTAACAAAGGATCAAAGGCCGCTCTCCCTACCGCCCTCCCCCTTCCACCACGTCTCAGAAAGGGAAAGAGCCCAGGAGTGGCCACGGCCAAGCACCGGCCACACCTTCATCTGCATAGGGCACTCATCTGCTCTGGCCTCGGGCCAATTCACATCAGCATTTCGTTGGCCAAGGGCCAAATTCTTCATCCAGATAAGGGGTGCCCATAGGGACCTCAAAATAAATACTTTAATCCCCCAAAACTTTGTAAACGGGGCCCTGGAGACGCTGGCTCGGGCCCACTTCCCTCTGTGGAGTGCTTTCGTGATTGCATAAATTCGTTTTCCAGGAGTTGGAACTAGGAAGCAAAAGGGCCCCGCACGAGGAGTGAGGTGGGGGGCGACGGCGCCTTCGGACGGGGGTGGCATCTGCAGGATCTTAGGACCAGGCAGAGGACGCGGCCTCCCGGGAACTGGGGTTGAGGCGCGGCGCTTCTGAAGCCGACGAGAGCGACGGTGGGAGGCGCCCAGGGCGGGAATCCAGCTCGCGGGTGAGGACTTCAAACAGCGCGAGGCGGAAGGACGGGTCAGGAAGGGTTTTGAGAAGGAAAATTCCGCGATAGGAGGTGTCTACACGACCCCACTGCAGAACGACTGAGGACGGGACCTGCCTCAGGGCCACTTTAAACTCGAAGGGACTCACGGACTCTCACCCGGACGTCTCAATTTGCTCCGGGTTGAGAAAGAGGGGCCGCAATTTTCCAGGTCTGTGGGGACTCAGCGTCCCCGTTATAGCAGAACCACAGGACTGGGAAGCACATATAAAACAGAGCGAAACTCACGCGCTGCGATGTGACCTTCAGTCCATGCCATCCGCTTCCGGGTCTATGCCAATCAGCGCAGGACAGATGCCAGGCCTGGGCGGGACCCCCAGGAGGTGGGTGGGGCCTGGACGAGGCTGGGAAGAGACGCGAGAGGTGGGAGGGGCCTGAACGAGGCCGGGGCGGGGTTGAGAAACAAGGAGCCTGGCTCCCAGAGGAGTCCTGGGCTGTGAGGGGTCGGCGGGGGCGAGAAGGGGGCGGGTCCTGAGCTTTCCTCCATCTCGCTCTCTGCGCCTTTTTTCCGGGTTTTGGAGGCGAAACCCTCCAGTGAGGCTGGAGCAGCTCAGCAGTCACTGAAATAGACCTCCATGAGAAGTCAACGTGAGGTGGATCCAGGAAAGTTCCTTGCTATTGAAATTAATTTTAGCAATTTATGTCCAAAGTCTGGAAGTTGTCAAGGGAAGGAATGCAAACAAGAATGCGAAATACAAAGCCCTTTCTCAGCGAAACCTCCAATTTCAGGCTGACGACCTACAGAACAGAATAGAAATCCTCTCCCTTTCTATTCTCCATTCACTGGGGTGGGAGACTCCACCCTGTGCTCAGCTCCAGACTTCCCTAGGGCCACCGCCTGGGGTGCGGAGCGGAGGCCTCACGCCAGGGAGGAGTGAGGTCACCACCTGCTGCTTAAACAGAGCAGGGATGCGGGCAGGGTGGCGAGTCTGGGGTCCCAGCTACTCAGGAAGCGGGGGCGGCAAGACCGCTGAGCCCGGAGGTCCAGGCCAGCCTGGGCGACAAAGTAAGACCCTCTACCCCAGAGCTCCTTCCTCTGCCTCAATAAGAAAAAAAGTGATTTTTAAAAAAAGCACTGACATTGTGACAGTGTGTAGCAGGACGAGCGGCAGGCAAAACTTCTCAGACACCAGGTTGTAGAAGGAAGGTCTTTATTCAGCTGGGAGCATCGGCAAGCTACTGACTTAAAATCTGAGCTCCCCAAATGCACAATTTCTGTCCTTTTTAAGGGCTCACAACACTGAAGATTTCACATGAAAGGGTTGTGATTGATTTGAGCAAGAAGGCGGTACGTGACAGGGGGTGCATGCACCGGCGGTCAGAGAGAAACAGAACGGAGCAGGGAGTTTTACAATGTTCTTCTATACAATGTCTGGAATCTGTGAATAATGTCGGGTTCTAAGTCATGAGTTGATTTTTAACTACTGGGTTTAGGCCAGGCAGGCCCAGGCCTGGTTTTGGGCCTGGCGCCGGGCGGCCTGTCTTTGGTTTTACTTTCTTGTTGTTTTTTCTTAAAACAGGTACTGAGTATAAAACAATATAAGAGGGTCTCTCTCTTCCTTTATTTCTTCTTTTTGAGATTCTCACTTTTTATTAGTGGGAGTTCTTACTCTTATTTTTGCCACTTATGTCTTTTTGTGCAATAGATTGATAGTGATTCATATAGTACACTTGTGCTGAAGCATTTTGGTGAACTAAGGTAGCAATGAAGCTTTTTATCATTTGAAGTACAGGTAGCAAACAAGAGAGCAGTAAGCAGGTTTTTATTACTATTATAACTCTTATTATTAAGGGTTTTAAATCCTCCTATTGCTGGGAACAAATTTTTAAACATGGCTCCTGGATTGAGTCCGTGCCACACTTGTATGGGTACATGTGTCAGTTTTGTTATATTTTTAACTATGTCTTCAACTACTTGCCTCTGATCATCTATGTGTAGACAACAATTAGTAAGGTTAAATTTTCTACAAACGTTTCCTTCAGCTGCTAGCAAGTAGTGAAGAGCTAGTCTATTTTGATAGATAGCATTTCTTTTTTTTTTTTTTGGTGACAGAGTCTCGCTCTGTCACCCAGGCTACAGTGCAGTAGCGCGATCTCGGCTCACTGCAAGCTCCGCCTCCCAGGTTCACGCCATTCTCTTGCCTCAGCCTCCCGAGTAGCTGCGACTACAGGCACTGCCACCACACCCGGCTAATTTTTTGTATTTTTAGTAGAGACGGGGTTTCACCGTGTTAGCCAGGATGGTCTCGATCTCCTGACTTTGTGATCCACCTGCCTCAGCCTCCCAAAGTGCTGGGATTACAGGCGTGAGCCACCGCGCCCAGCGATAGATAGCATTTCTTATCAGAGTCTCTTGCTGGGCAAGAACAGTCAAGGCTTGACTGGTTTTATTAGTAATAATTTTTAAAACAGCTTGCAACTGTATGATTCAGTTGAGCATGTAGATGGGGGTTCGATATCCTCATGAGCCATCTTCTGTCTAAGTGGCAGGCTTATAGTATTATATAATTTTTTTAGGAGGTCCTTTATCATCTTTCTAATTACCTATGGCTATGCTTCATTTTTCACGGGAAGCATAGACTGGGAAGCCTAGAAGTTCACCTGTATTTATGGGCAGTAAGAAGAAAGATGGCTTACTGGTGCCAATTACACAGCTAACTGTCCACTGATCAGGCAGCTTAGCATAAGCTCTGTGTCTACATATCTAGTATAACCTGGTGGGGGCCGTCTAGTCCTGGCAGAATTCTGGGTGGGCCTAAACAGTCTGCAACTTTGGAAATTTACTGAATGGATTTCTTTTTGTGTAATTGGAACTTCACTATGTAACTGTTTTTGTGGTACCATTATACAGCTTTTGCCTAAGACAACTAAGCCGCCTTACAGGATGAGTGAATTTTTTTCTTTCTCTAGCTATGCAATATTGTCTAATAGTTGAGACTTTTAGAACTTAAAAATTGTCAGGATGGTTCTTTTGGGCTGGGAATTCATCAGGAAGTGGGTTTGTAGGAACTAATTCTTGGGCTTCCTATGGCCATTGATCTTTTGTTACAGTTCTTCTACAAACATAACATGAGGTGACTTGTAGAGACTGGGCTACATGTTCGGCTAATTGCAAAAATAAATTTTTAGTTTTTCCTGGAATCTTAGGTACTAGCACATTTAGTTCATCATAGAAAGTCTGAAATACTGGTTCTGGAGAGCGTTTTTCAACTTCTTTTTTTATTAGGATGTTTACACTAGGATCTAGTCTTTTTTCCTCAATGCTTAATATTACTTTTTTTTATTCTACTTTGGGTCTGAGGGGTTTGTGATTATCAATTTTAAAAGGTTGCAGCTCCCACTCATGCAAGAGGGGCTGACTTTTCTTTTTTGGAGCTAAACAGATCTTTTTTATCTTCTTTTTAAGTAGCCTAAGTGACATAAGACTAGTATTGACACATCTCACATAAATATGATTCTTGACAGATACACTTTTTTTTTTTTTTTTACTGTGTAACTTTTTTTTCTAATTTAGAGAACTGCATCTTATTCTATGCTGCTTACTATCAATAGTGGCACAAGCATCAAATTTTAAGTTTATATTTTTGGGGACCCCTCTTTCTTCTGTTCTAGCTATTATTTTACTTGTGTCTCTTAGAAAAGGACTAGTCTTTAATTTTATTTTAAAAACTGTAATCATGGGAGGCTTAAAATGGGTTATAACATGCATCAGGTTGGTTATTCCTTGGGCTACATACTTTGGATAGAATAGCGTTATACAAACAAATTTCTTTTAGAGTTCTGGTACACTTACAATAACTAAAATAATAGGACTGTAGCAATCTTTTGTCTTACTTCAGTGACTTGATGTATATACTGGAAACAGTTCCTAGTCTGAGGAAGGTCAGTTGAAGTCCTTACTGTACAAGTCTAAATTTTAAGGAAAATGAGTCCTGCGATGAATTTCCTCATGCTTCGGCCATGCATGGACTAGTCAACTTCTGGGTGTTACTGGAGCAGGGCTTGTCGTCTTCATAGTCACTTTGCAGGGGTTGGCAAAGCTGCTGTTATCTACGTACAGCTCCTAGTCTACTGATGTTTAAGGGTGGTTTCAGAGGTTGGGCCTACTAGAATAAACTGAGTCCAGCACCTCTAAACAGTTACGTTTATCTGGGCTCTTTGATACTAGGAGTAAGGTGGTGGGGTTAGGGTGTTGTCAACTTCAATGGTTATGCAGGGATTTTCACAGAGCAAGCTTTGGTATCTTGTTAGTTTAGCATTTATTAGCTAATGATGTCTTTGGGTATTTATTAAGGTCACTACAGCATGGGGGGGCTTTATGTTTAGGTTTTGCCTAAGAGTTAGCTTATCTGCTTCTTGTGCTAACAGGGCCATTGCTGCCAGGGCCCTTGGACATGGGGGCCAGACTTGGGAAACCTCATCTAGTTGTTTTGAGAGATAGGCTACTGGCCTTGGCCAGGGCCTTACAGTCTGGGTTAAAACTTCAACTGCCATTTTTTTTTTCTTTCTGACACATAGAATGTAAAGAGTTTTTTCAGGTCAGGTGGCCTCAGGGCTGGGGCTGACATGAGTTTTTCTTTTTTTTTTTTTCTGGTTGATGAAATGCCAGGGTGAAAGGGATAGCCAAATGGACTAAAGCATAAGTGTCACTCTAGTTATTCGGCAGAGTGCCTAGTAAAGGTCTACTACTATACCACCAGACATCTGCTCAAGGATGAACAAGGGCTGACTGATTGATAAGCTCTTGAAAATTCTTAAGCTCACTGCATCCTTTCAGGTCTCCAAGGAATGCTAAGTCTCCTCCCTGCCGTGAGAGACATGAAGAGAACTCAGAAGCTGGAAGGCCCTCGGGGGCTGACCCACAGGGACTTTGGGATATAGCAGAGAGAGCTTGACATGACTTGTTACTCCAGGCTGTAGAATCCTGGAAAAGAGCTACCATGCAGCCGACGCCTTGTCAACTAGAGGACCACCTTAGTGCAAGGGGGACAATCAGAGCCTCTGGCCTGCCATGTGCACAAGCATAACAATTGCTTTTGTTTAACGTGCAGATGGAATATTTGATCTATTTCAACTAGGCATTTGCATATTGGTATGCTGTCTTAATTGCCAAAGTTTGTTTTAAGTCTTTAACTTCTATGATCCTCTAGTAAAATGAATGCTTCCTTTAGCACTGATTTTTATTAGTTTTTAGACAAAAGAAAGCTAAACACCATTTTATATTTAATAATGCTTCTTGTATGATTTTTATACCAGATAAGCTAAATTTTACTTTTATATTAGTGTGTTATTAATGTTAAACTTAATTTTAATAAAACTTTGTAGACATATTTATCTAATTTTCCATGTTTGACCATAAGGTTAGATTTTATAGACTCTTTTTAACTTTTTATAGTTTTTGTGAAAGAGCAGGTTGATGCTTTAAGAAAAAACCTGTTGCATTTTTACTTTAACGTCCAGTTCACAGAAAAACTGGATAATACCATTTTAACTTTAGCTAATATGTTTACACACAGAATTTTCTTTATAATTAACATTTTAAAACTTGCTTAAACTTTCAAAACAATAATTTTTTTAACTTTTTAATATAGGTAAAAATCCACATTCTTATGCCTCCTTACAATCTTTTTACCAAAGGTATATTTTACTTTTCTTATACACCTTGTACGTAAACTGTTTCTTCAATAGTACTCAGGAGGCCTTATTACTTTTAAATTATGCAACATTTTTTACATAAAAATTTTTTTTTAAAGCGAACTTTATGTCTTTGGACTAGACTGTCTAAGGTTAAAAGATTAGAAGTTACTATAATACATGTTACACTGTTAACTTTTAGCAAACTTCACTTTTGTTGAAAACCTTGTAAGTTTGGGATTTCAATTATCCTTTGCTATTAATAAGACCTTGTTTAGTCTAAATTAACTTTAATTGGTATAGATGGCCTCTTTTTCTCTCTGCTGGTCTTTCCTTGCCTCTGCCAGCCGCTTATGCTGCTGTTCTTTTAAGTACTGCTGGTGGGGGGAAGGGGGTCTAAAACCAGCTGTAACTCTCTATGTACAGAAACTGGTCTGGGTGCCTTGGCTTACAGGTTACCTTGTGCCATACCTTTGAAACAAGGGACCTGACCAGGCTTCCTTCTGATGGCTAACCTACCTCTAATGCTGGCCAGTCTATTTCACACAACGTTCTAAGTTTTCCTGGTGTCAGAGTAACACCGTAATCTCTTTTAAATTCTTTCTTGAAATTCTTTAACATAGTTCCTAGTGGGATGGGCTTACTTTGCGCCTGACCTATGTTTTTTTTTTTTTTCTCCTAGACAAAATACCACACTCATACCACTTACACTCACCACAAGACAAAGAAGGGATAAAGAGGGCACAAACACACTTTTACCATTTATACCAAACCAAATTCACGAAATTCAAAATCCGAGTTCTAAAAAATTCAAGCCAAGTCAAAACCAAAACTAAAGTATCTAACAATTCAAGTCAAGTCAAAACCAGAACAAAAGTGCCAATGCAGGCACTCTGTGGGTGATCCGGCCATGCTTCCACTCAGAGGGAGTGGGGCAAGTTCCAAAGACTAGTCTTACCAAGTTTCAGATGTCCGGAGTCCAAGTGCCAGTTCCTTCCCGGTGTTTAGCCACTGTGTTAATCCTCCATGGGGGCCTGCTACGTGCTGCTCTGGTGAGGTGATCCACTGGTGCAATATCCTACCTGGGAATGCTCTTTGGATCATGTCACTCAGGCTGGCTGGAGTCCCCTGCAGGGATGCTCCACAGCATAGGCATAAGCCACCTAAGGGGCTGCCTTGGGCATCCATCAGTTACCTCATTTCCTGGTCAGGGAACCAAGAAATGTAGCAGGATGAGCTACAGACAAAACCTCTCAGACACCAAGTTGTAGAAGGAAGGGCTTTATTCAGCTGGGAGCATCAGCAAGCGACTGCCTTAAAATCTGAGCTCCCTAAATGCACAATTTCTGTCCTTTTTACGGGCTCACAACACTAAAGATTTCACATGAAAGGGTCATGATTGATTTGAGCAAGCAAGGGGTACATGACAGGGTCTGCATGCACCAGTGGTCAGAGTGGAACAGAACAGAGCAGGGAGTTTCACAGTGTTCTTCTATACAATGTCTGGAATCTATGAATAACATTGGTTTCTAAGTTATGAGTTGATTTTTAACTACTGGGTTTAGGCCAGGCAGGCTCAGGCCTGGTTTTGGGCCTGGCACCAGGCTGCCTGTCTTTGATTCCACTTCCTTATTTTTTTCTTAATACAGGTACTGAGTATAAAGCAATATGAGAGGGTCTCTCTCTTCCCTCAGAACTGCTAAATAAATTCAGTGGATTTGCACAATATAATATCAGCACCAAAAATTTCTTGAATTTCCATACATTAAGAATAAACAATTTTAAAAGAAAATTAAAAAACACTTCCATTTGCTAGAGAACTTAAACTAAGAAATAGGAATAAACGTACAAAGCTGAGAAGTATGTACCTTGAAATCTACAAACGTTGATCAAAATGATTAAAAACATACATAGAGATACAACCCATATTGATAGTTTGGAAAAATTAATATTGTTAAATAATTATATAACCCAGTGTGATTTAGATTCAACACAATCCCATAAAAATGCCTATCAGTTGATATTCCACCACAAAAGAAGTGAAAATGGCCGTCCCTGCCTTAACTGATGACATTACCTTGTGAAATTCCTTCTCCTGGCTCATCCTGGCTCAAAAACTCCCCCACTGAGCACCTTGTGACTCCCACCCCTGCCAGCCAGAGAACAACCCCCTTTGTAATTTTCCACTACCTACCCAAATCTTATAAAATGGCCCCACCCCTATCTCCCTTCCCTGACTCTTTTCGGACTCAGCCCACCTGCACCCAGGTGATTAAAACACTTTATTGCTCACAAGAACAACAACAACAAAAATAATCCCTGTTTTTGTTAAAGAAACAAAAAACAGGCTGGGAAAAGTGGCTCATGCCTGTTGGCCACACTAGTCTCAAACTCTTGACCTCAAGAGATCTACCCACCTTGGCCTCCCAAAGTGCTGGCATTACAGGTGTGAGCCACCTCACTCAGCCTAATCTTCTTAACATAAACACTTTAATGTCGATTAATGCTTGAACTCAATGTTAAGTCAACTCAAACTCAAGTCAATGCTGAACTGACTCTAGTGTCAATTAATGCTTGATGGTTTGCTATACTCATTGCATTTGGAACTATTATCTCAAAAATGAATTTTCTGATATTCTGCAAAGAGTGACCTTGGACTGAAGACCTTGCCACACTGATGACATTTGTAAGATTTCTGTCCAGTATGGATTCTCTGATGTCTAATGAGGTGTGAATGTGAAGGAAGGCTTTGCCACAATCATCACACTTGTGAGGTTTCTCTCCTGTATGAATTCTCCTGTTTTGCATAGGATGAAGCTTGACTGAAGACCTTGCCTCAATCATGACATTTGTAAGGTTTCTCTCCAGTATGAGTTCACCCATGAACTACAGTGTATGAACGATGTCTGAAAAATTTGTCACATTTACTACACTTGTAAGATCTCTATTCATTATGGATTCTTCAATGATTTGCAACGGTTGTGGCGTTACTGAAGACTTGGTGACAATCATTACATTAGTCAAGTTTCCCTACACCATGGATTGCCTGATGGTGAATAAGTGTTGACTGCACACGAAAGGCTTTGCCACACTCACTACACTTGTAAGGTTTCTCTCCGGTATGAATTCTAGTATGTTGTGCCAGGTGTGAGTAACACTTGAAAGCCTTGTCACAAACCTTACATTTGTAAGGTTTCTCTCCAGTATGAACTCTCTGATGTTGTGCAAGGTATGAATCACGCCCAAAAGCCTTGTCACAAACCCTACATTTGTATGGTTTCTCTCCAGTATGAACTCTCCTATGTATTTCAAGGTGTGATTTGATATTGAAAACTTTGTCACATTCTTCACATTTGTAAGGTTTCTCTCCAGTATGAAGTCTATGATGACATGCAAGTTGTGACTGTGTCCTAAAAACCTTGCCACATTCATTACACTTGTAAGGTTTCTCTCCAGTGTGAAGTCTATGATGATATGCAAGGCTTGATTTGTGATTAAAACTTTTGCCACATTCGTTACACTTGTAACGTTTCTCTCCAGTATGAATGACCTTATGCATTACAAGAGATGAATTTTGAACGAAGGTCTTGCCACACTCATTACACTTGTAAGGTTTCTCCCCAGTGTGAATGACAGTATGTTGTGCCAGGTGTGAATCACGTCTGAAAGCCTTGTCACAAACCTTACATTTGTATGGTTTCTCACCAGTGTGAATTCTCCTATGTCTTTCAAGGTGTGATTTGCGACTGAAAACTTTGTCACATTCTTTACATTTGTAAGGTTTCTCTCCAGTATGAAGTCTATGATGACGTGCAAGGTTTGATTGTTGATTGAAAACCTTGTCACATTCATTACACTTGTAAGGTTTCTCTCCAGTATGAATTGTCTTGTGAACTAAGAGGGCTGAATTGTCACCAAACGTCTTGCCACACTCATTACACTTGTAAGGTTTCTCTCTAGTGTGAATTACAGTATGTTGTGCCAGGTGTGAATCATGTCTGAAAGCCTTGTCACAAATCTTACATTTGTACGGTTTCTCACCAGTGTGAATTCTCCTATGTCTTTCAAGGTATGATTTGCGACTGAAAACTTTGTCACATTCTTTACATTTGTAAGGTTTCTCTCCAGTATGAACTCTATGATGACGTGCAAGGTTTGACTGTTGATTAAAAACCTTGTCACATTCATTACACTTGTAAGGTTTCTCTCCAGTATGAATTGTCTTGTGAACTAAGAGGGCTGACTTGTCACCGAACGTCTTGCCACACTCATTACACTTGTAAGGTTTTTCTCCAGTATGACGTCTATAATGACGTGCAAGGTATGCTTTTTTATTAAAAACCTTGCCACATTTATTACACATGTGAGGTTTCTCACCAGTGTGACATCTATGATGACGTGCAAGGTATTGCTTCTGATTAAAGTCCTTGCCACATACATCACATTTATATTGTTTCTCTCCTAAATGAATTATCTGATGTTTTTTAAAGAGTGAGCTACAATTAAAGGATTTGCCACTCTCATTACATTGGAAAGATTTTTCTTTCCTGTGTACATCCTGTTTCTGTGTAAGTAATGAAGAATGGAAGAAATTATTCCCATAGTTATGAGAAATATGGGTTTTGGGCCTACAAGAAATTATTCGGGCTGTTGAAACTGAGGAAGCATCGTTGATAGACTTCTCAACTTGATTACCAATTTTCCCTTCAGGCTGAGATATGTGCAGTTCAGGCAGATGCGAATGAAAGCTTAATCCAAGCTGATCTTTAATAGGCTTGTTTCCAGCATGACTTTGATCATATTGCTCTGTACTACCAGTCAACTGTTTGATTTCTGTCATGGGTGCTTCACGGTCATTTGTTTCATCTTCTTGCCACTGAAACACAAAGTCATGAATGTCTTTCTCAATTTCCTGGAAGCAACATTCTCCAATGTGATGACTTGCAAGTCTTTGCAATGTCCGTGTGTGGAACACTTCTGTATTGCCTTTCCCTATTGATGAGAACTCCTTCACCATGCATTTGAAAGAGATATCTACAAAATATAAACACCAACAGGTTTCCAAATCAGTACAGATAATATATAATACTGAAATGTGTAAATATGACACCAAAAACAATTCCTATTTTAAACATCTCAAACATGAGCTTCAAAGTTCAGGAACACAAAAGGAGGAAGATTCTTTAATAAATGAAGGGCGATTACATGTACTTCAAATCATTTCTATGGAAGCCTATTTCTAATGTCATGACAAAACACTGACAGGGCACAAACATGTGTAAGCCTAAAGTAAGGAGTATTTTTCCATTGTGACCCTAAAGTGTGTCACAGTTTGCAAAAAATTTATCACTGTCACAACAAAAAGAAGAAAATATATATTCTTCATATTTACAGCATATTTACTGTATAGAAATAAATGCTAAAGGACTGGACAATGTACTATATTGGTAAATAATCAACAACAAACTCTTGTAAGGATAACCAAAATCAATGGAAATTCTGTACTGTCAAACAATCATAGCACTGAGAAGATAATAAAAGATTACAAAAATTAGCCAGATGTTGTGGCCCGTGCCAGTAATCCCAGCTACTCGGGAGGCTGAGGCACAAGAATCACTTTAAGCCAAGAGTCAAAGGTTGCAGTGAGCCAACATCGTACCACAGCACCCCAGCCTGGGTGACAAAGTGAGACTCGAGTCAAAAAAAAAAAAGTAGGCAGGGCGTGGTGGCTCACACCAGTAATCCCACTACTTTGGGAGGCCGAGGCAGGTGGATCTCCTTAGATCAGGAGTACAACCAGCCTGGCCGTCGTAGCAAAACCCTGTCTCTACTAAAAATACAAAAAGTAGCCGAGTGTGGTCTCGGGTGCCTGTAATCCCAGATACTTGGGAGGCTGAGGCAAGAGAATTACTTGAACCCGGGAGGCGAAGATAGTGGTAAGCTGAGATCGCATCACTGCACTCCAGCCTGAGCAAAAAAGTGAGACTCCATCTCAAAAAAATAAAAGAAAATGTTAATATTCTATTTTTCTGAATAACTGTTACAAAATTACCTATATCCATGTGGAACAGGCACTTTGTAACTTTTTTAAAAAATTTTTGCTTTTTGTTTTTTTTTTGAGATGGAGTCTCACTCTGTCACCCAGGCTGAAGTGCAATGGCACAATCTGGGCTCACTGTAACCTCAACCTCCTGGGTTCAAGCAAGTCTCTTGCCTCAGCCTCCTGAGTACCTGGGATTACAGGCACATGCCACCATGCCCAGCTAATTTTTATATTTTTAGTAGAGATGGGGTTTCACCACGTTGGCAAGGCTGGTCTCGAACTCCTGACCTCAGGTGACCCACACGTCTCAGCCTCCTAAATCCTGGGATTACAGGCATGAGCCACTGCACCCGGGGGCACTTTTGACATTAATGAGTGGAATTTCTCAGTTATATTGCATACCACATACCAAAAACTCACACATAAAATCATAAAAATCAATTAATAAAATATGTTATTAATTCATTAATCAAATAATAAAATATTGTAACCCATGATAAAACAAACAAGAAAATAAGTAGATTTATACAGCCTGCAGAATTCTAAAGAATTCCCTCTTAAGAAAAAAGCCACAACTTGTTCTTACCACCACCAGTACACAACATAACAAATGAAATACATGTTAAGATCACTACCTTCTAATATATGAGGTCAAGAAAATACACAGCATTATAAAGGAATAAGAATTGACTATGGCCAGGCATGGTGGCTCATGCCTGTAATCCCAGGACTTTGGGAGGCCAAGGTGGGTAGATCACCCAAGGTCAGGAGTTCTAGAACAGCCTGGCCAACATGGTGAAACCCCGTCTCAACTAAAAATACAAAAATTAGCCGGGCGTGTAATCCCTGCTACTTGGGGGACCCGAGGCAGGAGAATCACGTGACCCTGGAAGGCGGAGGTTGCAGTGAGCATAGACTGCACCATTGCACTCCAACCTTGGGGACTAGAGCGAGACTTCGTCTCAAAAAAAAAAAAAAGAATTGAATAACAGCTGGGCGCTGTGGTGCAAGCCTGTAATCCCAGCACTTTTGGAGGCTGAGGTGGGTGGATCATGAGGTCATAAGTTCAAGACCAGCCTGGACAACATGGTGAAACCCCATCTCTACTAAAAATACAAAAAAAATAGCTATGCATGGTGGCGGGTGCCTTTAATCCCAGCTACTTGGGAGGCTGAAGCAGGAATCATTTGAACCTGGGAGGCGGAGGATGCATTGAGCTGAGATCATGCTACTGCACTCCAGCCTGGGTGAGAGAATGAGACTACATCTCAAAAAAATAAAATAAAATAAATAACTACTTCTCAAATAAGCTTTGGTAGATGTGGTATTCTCTAATAGGATGTTCCTGCAGATGCAGACTTGCAGAGAATTTAGCCATGGGTGTTGACTACCCATGAATACTAAAAGTGCATTTATAAAGAGACATTAAAGAGCTTATTGCCTGTTCCTCTTTCCACCATATTAGGACATGGCAGGAAGATGGCTGGGCTAAACCAGGAAGAAGGTTCTCACCAGGAACCAATTTGGCTGGCACTTTGCTCTTGGATTTCCCGCTTCCCAAATTCATGAAAAATAAATTTCTGTCTCTTAAGCCTCCCAGTTTAAGCTATTTCCTTTTTTGTCTTTGAGATTGAGTCATGCTCTATCACCCAGGCTCAAGTGTAGTGGCATGATTCTCCTGCCTCAAGTGATTCTCCCTCCTCAGTCCAGAGTCTCACTCTGTCACCCGGGCTGGAGTGCGGTGGCATGATCTTGGCTCACTGCAACCTCCACCTCTTGGGTTCAAGTGATTCTCCTGCTTCAACCTCCCAAGTCTGGGATTACAGGTGCACACCACCATGAACTGCTAATTTTTATATTTTTAGTAGACATGGGATTTCACCATGTTGGCCAGGCTTGTCTTGAACTCCTGACCTCAAATGATTGGCCCATCTCAGCCTCCCAAAGTGCTGGAATTACAGGTGTGAGCAACTGCACCTGGCCCATTTTTGGCATTTAGTATATTTGAGATTTCACCATGTTGTACAGACTGATCTCAAACTCCTGACCTCAAGCAATCTGCCCACCTTGGTCTCTGAAAGTGCTGGGATTACAGGAGTGAGCCACCACAGCCAGCTGTCTAAGCTATTTCTTTTTCTTTTTCTTTTTTTGAGACGGAGTCTTGCTCTGTCGCCCAGGCTGGAGTGCAGTGGCATGATCTCAGCTCACTGCAACCTCCATCTCCCAGGTTCATGCCCTTCTCCTGCCTCACCTCCTGAGTAGCTGGGACCACAGGCGCCCGCCACTATGCCCATATAATTTTTTTTGTATTTTTAGTAGAGACGGGGTTTCAACATGTCAGCCAAGATGGTCTTGATCTCTTGACTTCGTGATCCTTCCACCTTGGCCTCCCAAAGTGCTGGGATTACAGGCGTGAGCCACCGTGCCCAGCATCAGTCTAAGCTATTTCTAACAGGACAGTGAAATGACAGAAACAGGAAAAAGAGCATCTTATCATCAACATCACCGAAGGCTGACAAATCTTATTAAACAAAGGAAGTTAAAAGCCTGTACTGTAAGACTTGCAATACATGAAGTCATCTAATAGCAATAACATATTTTATTTTTATTTTATTTTATTACTATTTTATTTTTTTAAGATGGAGTCTCACTCGGTCGCCCAGGCTGGAGTGCAGTGGCGCAATCTCAGCTCACTGCAAGCTCTGCCTTTTGCGTTCAGGCCATTCTCCTGCCTCAGCCTCCCAGGTAGTTGGGACTACAGGCACCCGCCACCACGCCCTAATTTTTTTGTATTTTTAGTAGAGACGGGGTTTCACCATGTTAGTCAGCATGGTCTCGATCTCCTGACCTCGTGATCCACCCACCTCAGCCTCCCAAAGTGCTGGACTTACAGGAGTGAGCTACTGTGCCCGACCTTTATTTTTATTTTTTTTGAGATGGAATCTTGCTCTGTCGCCCAGGCTGGAGTGCGGTGGTGCAATCTCGGCTCACTGCAAGCTCTGCCTCCCAGGTTCATGCCATTCTCCTGCCTCAGCCTCCCGAGTAGCTGGGACTACAGGCGCCCGCCACCACGCCCGGCTAATTTTTTGTATTTTCAGTAGAGTCGGGGTTTCACCATGTTAGCCAGGATGGTCTCTATCTCCTGACCTCGTGATCCGCCCCCCTCGGCCTCCCAAAGTGCTGGGCTTACAGGTGTGAGCCACCGTGCCTGGCCAGCAATAACATATTTTAAAAACATTGAGACAGGCCGGGCACGGTGGCTCATGCCAGTAATCCCAGCATTTTGGGAGGCTGAGGCGGGAGGATCACGTGGTCAGGAGATTGAGACAATCCTGGATAACAAGCTGAAACCCTGTCTCTACTAAAAAAAAATACAAAAATTTAGCCCAGCGTGTTGGCAGTCACCTGCAGTCCCAGCTACTTGAGAGGCTGAGGCAGGACAATCGCTTGAACCTGGGAGGTGGAAGTTGCAGTGAGCCGAGATCATACCACTGCACTTTAGCCTGGGTGACAGACTGAGACTCTGTCTCAAAGAAAAATAATGAAAGAAGGCTAAAGAGTAACTCCAACCCAGAAGCATATACAAAGTTCTCCAGTAAAGGTAAATTAAAAAACAGATAGGCCGGGAATGGTGATTCATGCTTATAATTCCAGCACTTTGGGAGGATAAGCCAGGCGGATCACCTGAGGTCGGGAGTTCAAGACCACCCTGATCTACAAGGAGAAAGCCTGTCTTTACTAAAAATACAAAATTAGCTGGGTGTGGCGATGCATGCCTGTAATCCCAGCTACTCCAGAGGCTGATGCAGAAGAATTGCTTGAACCCAGGAGACAGAGGTTGCAGTGAGCCGAGATCGCAGCATTACATTTCAGCCTAAGTGAAGAGAGCAAAACTATGTCTCATAAACACATAAATTAATTAATAAAAGGACAGATACAGAAACTGGCATATGTGTACCTTTTCTTCATAACTAAACCTTTTTCATATTATTTAAAATTAAAAGTCATGAAAAAACACTGTAGATATATGTTAATGAAAATGCAACATACGCAGAAATAATTCTGACGTAAATTTAAAATTCTACTGGAGAAGAAGTAGTTTTTGCAGGTTACGGAATTTTTTTTTTTTTTTTTTTTTTTTTGAGATGGAGTCTTGCTCTGTCACCCAGCCTGGAGTGGAATGTACCATCCTGGCTCACTGCAACCTCCACCTCCTGGGTTCAAGTGACTCTCCTGGATCAGCCTCCTGAGTAGCTGGGTTTACAGCTGCCCACCACCGTGCCTGGCTAAGTCTTGTAATTATACTACAGACAAAGTTTCAACATGTTAGCTAGGCTGGTTCTGAACTGACCTCAGGTGATCCGCCCCCACCTCATCCTCCCAAAGTCCTGGGATTATAGGCATGAGCCACTGTACCCAGCCAGGTTACAGAAATTTTAAGTTTCATTATTATACTATAAGTTTAAGATGTTTAACATACCTTCAACAATAACCTCTGCCCAAATATCTATACAACACACTTCACTTCTGCATACTGAAAGGAATGGACACTAATGTGGTTGTTATATTCACACTGGAATCATGCTTAAACCACTTATATGTTTACTAAGAACTAAAAGACAAAACTATTTAAAATAATAACGGTTGGGCATGGCAGCTCATGCCTGTAATCCCAGCGCTTTGGGAAGCCGAGGCAGGTGAATCACTTGAGATAAGGAGTTTGAGACCAGCCCAGCCAACATGGTGAAACCCAGTCTCTACTAAAAACACAAAGTTAGCTGGGCATGGTGGTGAGAGCCTGCAGTCCCAGCTACCCAGAAAGCTGGGGCACAAGAATCCTTTGAACCCAAAAGGCGGAGGCTGCAATTAGCAAAAATTGCACCACTGCACTGTAGCCTTGGTGACAGAGTGAGACTCTGTCATAAGAAAAGAAAGAGCAGAGAGATAAGCAGGGGCAAAGAAAGATGTCCTTTCAAAGATCTCAGGATTTAAACTTTCCTTTACCCACAGAATTCTCCGACTTGCAGAGAGTTTCCCCACACACTATTTGAAGGTGGAGCTTCCACTCTGCCCATCTGAGCTCTTACCTGCATTTACACCTGTAATACATTCCCACCCATCTGGAGTTTTTTGTTATTTTCACTTCACTGTCCACAGTCCAGGGCTCTTTCTCTTGCTCCAACATGTAGATAACAGGTCAGAGACTCCTACTTATAAAAAGAAAGGACCACAAAGTGCTGGAGCTTTTCTAGTGTCCCAGCCCTATGTTTCAGTAGGAAAGAAGACATTGCAGATAGATCTAGGAAAATATTTCACTAATTCCTCCTCTGGCTGCCTCCTTCTGAATGCTTACGGAGCACTGTAATATGTAATATGTGGACATCGAGCTCTCTTCCAAGAACTACTGAATCGAAAGCACAGGAGAAGCAAACAGGGAACTGGATATTTTTAAACTCTGCTGTAAGGTTTTTTTTTTTTTTTTTTTTGAGACAGAGTCTTGCTCTGCCATCTGGGCTGGAGTGCAGTGGTGTGTTCTTGGCTCACTAGAACCTTTGCCTCCTGGGTTTGAGTGATTCTCTTTCCTCAGCCTTTCTAGGAGCTGAGATTACAGGTGTGTGCCACCATGCCTGGCTAATTTTTGCGTTCTTAGTAGGGACTGAGTTTCTCCATGTTGGCCAGGCTGGTCTCCAACTCCTGATCTAAAGTGATCCACATACCTCCCAAGGTGCTGGGATGACAGGTGTGAGCCACCATGCCCAGCTTGCCATAAAGTTTTATGCCTACTTTAGTCCTGGAACCCACATTGAGGTATCATGAAGAATGCAGAACATCTAAACAAAGGGGACAGTGAAAGTCCAGATGCTACATCATGAAGCTTTTCATTTCAAAATCAATACAGCTTCCATTTTAGTCAAGAAAAATGTGGCTCCCAAGAGAAACAAGAGAAAATGCAAAGATACACAAGAGCACATCCCCAGGAGGGAAGTTATCCTCACCCAGGGAGACCAGGTTCCTAAAATTCTCCAGCATCACGTCCCTGTATAGAGTCCTCTGAGCAGGGTCCAGGCATTTCCACTCCTCCTGAGAGAATTCTATGGCCACATCCCTGAATGTCAATAGACCCTGAAATGAAAACACATTTTAACCAAATGGTTATGAGAGGAGTTCTTATCTTTACAGAAAATGAGAAGAAGAGAGGGGAAAGCAAGCATTTAATTGTATTGAATGTTCTGACAAATCTGAGTAAGGGATTTTTCACCACATGATGCATTTCTTTTCTTCTTTTTTTGTTTGAGATGGAGTGTTGCTCTGTCACCCAGGCTGGAGTGCAGTGGCATGATCCCGGCTCACTGCAAGCTCTACCTCACAGGTTCATACCATTCTCCTCCCTCAGCCTCCCAAGTAGATAGTACTACAGGCATCTGCCACCATGCCTGGCTAATTGTTTTGTATTTTTAGTAGAGATGGGCTTTCACCATGTTAGCCAGGATGGTCCCTATCTCCTGACCTCATGATCTGCCCATCTCAGCCCCCCAAAGCTCTGGGATTACAGGTGTGAGCCACCGTGCCTGGCCTCACATGATGTCTTTATTATACTTTTTGAAGAGGTCAAGACACCCTGTCAGTATGCATTTCTTATGTTTGTAAAAAATACAGGAAATAAATAAAAAATCAATGCAGGGTTCCTGCTATAGAAATGTTTGAAACTTTTATGGACACACCAAGTGACAGTCAGTATCTCGATGAGACAGAGCATGAGTGATGTCTTCACAGATGACAATGTCCACAGTAAAAGATCAGCCAGGTGCAGTGACACATGCCTGTAATCCCAGCTACATTGGAGGCTGAGGCAGGAGAATGGCTTGATCCCAGGAGGCAGAGGTTGTGGTGATCCCAGATCATGTCACTGCACTCCAGCCTGGGCAACAGAAACTAGGTCTCAAAATTAAAAATAAAAAATTAGTCAGGCATGGTGGCAGGCACCTGTGGTTCCAATTACTTTGAAGGCTGAGGTGGGAGGATGGCTTGACTCTGAGGGTGGAGGTTTCAGTGAGCTACGATCACACCAGGGCACTCCAGCCTGGGCAACAAAGTGAAACCCTGTCTCAAAATAAAATAAAATACATGAAAACAAACTTACTCAAAGTACAAAATCCATTTTGTAAATGTTCACAAAATAATAAAACCTGCACAGACTCGCAAAAAACTAGATGTTAATACAGAGGGTTGTCATTTGTCCCAGATTTACAAAATATAAAAGATTTTCAAAATATATACGTGTGAGTACATATGTATGTGTATGTATATATGTGCGTGTACATATATATGTGTGTGTATATGTGTGGGGATGTGTGTATATATATATATTGTATACATATATACATATATATATAAAGGTTTTAAATATATAAAAAGTAGCAAGTTTTGTTTAACTGAAGAGGAATCTCACCTTGGTGGAAAATAACACATTGATAACTGGGGGCTGGGGGGAATCTTGTCAGATCTAAGAAAACAGGAAATGCCCCATCCTAGAGGAAGCAATCACCTTTTCAACTGCCTGGCCTGGAGGATGGAAAATCACTTGAACCCGGGAGGCAAAGTTTGAAGTAAGCTAAGATCATACCACTGCACTCCAGCCTGGGTGACAGAGCAAGATTCCGTTTCAGAAACAAACAATAATAATAATAATAATAATAATAGGTGGAATGAGAATATGGCTTTATCCTCTAGAATAAAAAAAAAAGTACTGCTCCCATATTTGAGAAAAACTGTAATCATTTTTACCAAAAGCCTGTTTCACAAGCCTCTCCATAGTAACACCACTGTCTCCATGAGTGTAATGTGCTAAGAATGGTTGAATGAATCTCCTGCAATTATTTATGTTGATTCCATATTCTTAACATAATGATGGAATCATTCATGTATTATTCATTTCCATTATATTTATTTATTTATTTATTTAAGACAGAATTTTGCTCTTGTTACCTGGGCTGGAGTGCAATGGTGCAATCTCAGGTCACTGCAACCTCCGCCTCCCGATTTCAAGTCATTCTTCTGCCTCGGTCTCCTGAGTAGCTGAGATTGCAGGCACACACCACCATGCCCAGCTAATTTTGTATTTTTACTAGAGACAGGGTTTCTCCATGTTGGTCAGACTCACTCAATTACCTAAACATGTAGTTTAATATCAGGCAGAAAACATTTCCTCTTATCGGTCTTTTCTAGAATTTACCATGTTCTTTGTGCACATTAATATGTGACTTCCATTGGCAGCTACTCTAATCTTGGTCCACAGAGAACTGACAGTGCATCCAGATGTGGCCACTGAACAATCCCTGCTGCCCAGCAGCACTGACATCATGGGACCCTCACCCTGTCTCCATCCATGTCTGGGTGTGAGCCCTTCCCAGGATCGTGCCTACTGCAACCTCTTCTTATGTTCATGTCACTGGGTCATGAGAGATGGAATCTAAGTGAGATGAGAAGGATTAAGGAAGGCATGGGTGAATGTGAGCAAACCTGTCAGGCAGGATGCTTCAGATTCAGAGAAGATTCCCAACTCCAAGGCCCAGCATTTCTGAAAGGAAGGAGACAGAACAATCCACCAAGAATATCATCTCACCTGAGGAAGAGCCATCCCTGACTCCTTTGCTTTCCTCTTCCTCTTCCAAGTTTCTTCCTCACGTACCCAGAGTCTTTAGAAGTCAATCCTGAATGTTAGAAATATGTTGTTTACTGCTCAGAGTCAACATATCCCCTCCCTGTAAAACAACAACATGTAAAAAGGAGACCTCACCCTGGGAAATATGGTCCCCTCTGCTGCCCACCATACCAGGGAGGATAAACTCCTATAGGAAAACTCCCACTCCCCTTCTGGAGAAGCCCACACACACGCTGCAGCAGTAGGGATCTGGGCTGGAATGAGCTCCCCTTCAGGGCACAGACACAGACCTGACCAAACCACATGCAGAGGCTGAGTGTGGTGGCTCATGCCTGTCATCCCAGCACTCTGGGGGACCAAGGTAGGTACATTGCTTGAGCTCAGAAGTTTGAGACCAGCCTAGGCAACATGGTGAAACTCCTTCTCTATCAAAAATACAAATACTTAGCCAGGTATGGTGATGCATGTCTGTGTTTCTGTCATCCCAGCTACTTAGGAAGCTGAGGTGGAAGGATCACTTGAGCTCAGGAGTTTGAGACCAGCCTGGCAAACATGGTGAAACCCTGTCTATACCAAAAATATAAAAATTGGGTCGGGATCAATGGCTCAAGCCTGTAATACTAGCACTCTGGAAGGCCTAGGTGGGTGGATTACTTGAGGTCAGCAGTTCAAGACCATCCTGGCCAACTTGGTGAAACCTCATCTCTACTAAAAATACAAAAAGTAGCTGGGCTTTGTGGGCATCTGTAATCCCAACTACCCAGGAGGCTGAGGTTGGAGGATCACTTGAACCTGGGATGTGAAGGTTGCAGTGAGCCAAGATCACACCACTGCACTCCAGCATGAGTGACAGAATGAGACTCTAAAATAAAATAAAATACAAATACGAATACAAAAATTAGCCATGTGTCATGGCACACACCTGTAATCTCAGCTACTTGGGAGGTTGAGGCACAAGGATCGCTTGAACCCAGGAGACAGAGGTTGCAGTGGGCCAAGATCATGAGAGTGCACTCACAGCCTGGAGGACAGAGTGAGACTCTGTTTGAAAAAAAAAAAAAATTCTTCGTTTCTGATGTGACTGATGCAGAGATAATAAACCTGAGCAACGTGATAGAGACTGACGGGCAGAGGGAACTTCAGATGGCAGTGGGAGGACATGGGAGATATCTCTGAGCCTATATCTGAAGGAGGAGAAAGGGACAGGGCTGTCATCATTTAGGGACATAGGATAAGAGCAGGACAATGACCTGAGACAGGAAGTATTTTGATATCTGGGAAGAGAAAAGCAAATATGACTGGGGCAGAGGGATTCATGAGATGATGGCAAGCTCCCAGGAGGAGGCTGGACACTGGCAGGGGCCCTGGACACAGGGCTGTGGAGCCACAGTGAGGAGTGGGGCTTTTGTCCTGGGGAACACGGGAAGCTGGTGGAGGGTTCCCTGCCAGGGACTGACATGACCTGCTTTAGATTTAGCTGTGATGTCCTCACAGTGAAAACATTTTCACTGAGTTACCCTAAGAAGGTCTGAGATGAGTAAGAAGATGTGTCTGAATTCTTACATGGGGGCCTGGAAGGGCTAATGGGAACGGTTGGTCTTTATCACCCCATCCTTGAAAATTAGAGAAGCATCTTTCACATACCTGGGCTAAAGAAACTTCTTTTGCAAGGTTCTGATGCCATTAATTCCTAACATTTAATTTTTCCTTACAAGAAAATTACAGTAACATTTACAAAATGCAGAAGTGTAAACACACAGCTATTGACCTTGAAAATAGGGAGGCTGAGGTAGGTGGATCACCTGAGGTCGGGAATTGTAGACCAGCCTGACCTACATGGAGGAACCCTGTCTCTACTAAAAACACAAAAACTATCCAGGCATGGTGGGAAATGGCTGTAATCCCAGCTACTCAGCAAGGCTGAAGCAGGAGAATCACTTGAACCCGGGAGGCGGAGGTTGCAGTGAGCCAAGATCGTGCCATTGCACTTCAGCCTGGGCAACAAGAGCAAAACTACATCTCAGAAAAAAAAAAGAGAAAGAAAGAAAGAAAAGAAAACAGGGAAAGAGGGTCAGCTGTTGAACTAAGACAGAAGCAACTTTTTTCATTCAAGAATACATGGGTGGCCAGGTGTGATGGCTCACGCATGTATTCCCAGCACTTTGGGAGGTCGAGGCAGGTGGATCACCTGAAGTCAGGAGTTTGAGACCAGCCTGGCCAACATGGTGAAATCCTGTCTCTACTAAAAATACAAAAATTAGCTGGACTCCATCCACAACTTATTTAACCTCTTGTTGCTCCTTCTCCCCAATCTTTAGCTTGTTCTCAATCTCTATATATTTCCACCTCTTCTCCCATCTCTGCACCTCCTGAGCTCTCCCTGTTAAATTCTCTCTTCGCCGTTATACCCCCCGGCCCCACTCTCTGGCACCCCAGATTTCCCAGGTGTCCTCCCTGCTATGGTTCTACCTCTGTTCTCCTTGCCACCAGCACCACTCTGCTCTGTCTGCCCTGACTCCAAATCCCTCCTCCTCTCCCTCATTCTGATGAGCCTTCTTGTTTGCTGCCCCTTCTCCCTACCTTGCTGTCTGTCCTTCATCTCTGTACATCCAGCTTTTCTCTACATTTCTCCAGTTGCTTTTCTCCTCCTGCTTTGTTCTCTTTTGTTTCTTCACTTTTGCTGTCTCTTGGCAAATCCCTGACCATCCCCTACTTTGCCATTTGTTATGGGTCTTTCTCATTCTGCTTTTATCTGTCTCGGGTTTTCTACTGCTCTCTGATTCCCTCTCTCTGTCTCCTGATCCCTTTGGCCCACACAATCACAGGATGATTTGGCGTAAGATGCCTGCATCCTGGAGAAGCGCATTTTCCAGGGGCTGGAGCTGGGCAGGCAAGAACACCCCGTGTCACAGGACTGGCCCTGGGTACCTCCCCGACGCGGGCTCAGGGAAAGCGGTGACTGTGGAGGGGAGACTTGGTGAGCAGCAGGGCCCAGCATGAGGAGGGAGGTGGGGGGCGATGACGCCTTCGGACAAGGGTGGGGTCTACAGGATCCCACCACCAGACAGAGAACTCGGCCTCCCTGGGACTGTGGTGTCAGCGCTGGGCTCCAGGGGCCGACGAGGGTGAGGCTGGGAGGCGCTAGAGCAGGAATCCACCTCTGGGGTGAGGACTTTAAAAAGCGCGGGATGGGAGGAGTCAACAGACGGTTGTGAACAGGAAAACTACGCGATAGAAACTGTATACATTGCCCTATAGCAAAAAGACCGGGGACACGGCAGCCTCAGGGCGACTTTAAACCCAAAAGGAAGTGACTTCCGGACTCCCAGGGGAATGTCTCCATTTGCTCTTGTTGAAGGAAGAAGGGTGAGAATTTCCAGGTCTGTGGAGACCCCACGTCCCAGGTACAGAATTGCCGGGGACCTGGAGGCACAGCGTTAATGCAACACAGAGCAAAACTCACCGCCGCAGTGTGACTTTCAGTCCACGCGATCCGCTTCCTGGTCCGGGCGAATCTACAAGCACAGGACAGAAGCCAGGCCTCCGTGGAGCCAACGAGGAGGTGGGCGGGGCCTGGGCGAGGTAGGGGCGGGGCGCCAGGCGGAGAGACCTGCCCTTTAGAACCGGCAGACTGCGGGGCCGGGCCGGACTTGTGCATCTCTCAGCCTCACTCCCAGCCCGTTTTTCGGGTTTTGGTGAGGGAAGAGAGAGACCCTCTCATATTGTTTTATACTCAGTACCTGTTTGAAGAAAAAAAACAAAAAGGAAGTAAAACCAAAGACAGGCAGCCCTGCACCAGGCCCAAAACCAGGCCTGGGCCTGCCTGGCCTAAACCCAGTAGTTAAAAATCAACTCAAAACTTAGAAACCAATGTTTTTCATAGATTCCAGACATTGTATAGAAGAACATCGTGAAACTCCCTGCCCTGTTCTGTTTCTCTCTGACCACCAGTGCATGAAACCCGTTAAGTATCCCCTAGATTGTTCAATCAATCACGACCTTTCACATGAAACCTTTAGTGTTGTGAGCCCTTAAAAGGGACAGAAATTGTGCACTCGGGGAACTCAGATTTTAAGGCAGTAGCTTGCTGATGCTCCCAGCTGAATAAAGCCCTTCCTTCTACAACTTGGTGTCTGAGAGGTTTTGTCTGCAACTCGTCCTTCTATGTTGGAGGTGAGAGTGGCCAGGAAGGCTGAGGCATGATTCAAAAGCCCTGGAATTGTCTAGAACAGGGATGCAAACTAGAATGTGAAATGCAAAGCCCTGCCTGGGCAGAATGTACGATCTCATGCTGGTGGTACACAGAACAGAATAGAAATCTCTCCCTTTCTATTCTCCATTTGCTTGGGAGGAAGATTCCACCCTGTGCTCAGCTTCAGAGACTTCCCTAGGGCCATGGCCTGGGATGCCGGAGGAGTGCTCAGGCCAGGGACAAGTGAGGTCACCACCTGCTGCTTAAACACAGCAGAAATGTGGAAGCAGGGGCGGGAGCCTGAGGTCCAGCTACTCAGGAAGCAGTGGCGGGAGGATCATTGAGGCTGGAGGTCCAAGCCAGCCTGGATGATGAAGTAACACCCCCTCCCGCAGGGATCCCGTCTTTGTCTCTTTTTTTTTTTAATTTTTAAAATAAAATTTTCATTGTGTGAGATAGGGATCCAACATTATTCTTTTCCATGTGGAGATCCAGTTAGTTGTTCCAGCACAATTGTGGATGACATCTATTAGTTTCTTTTTTTTTATTTACTTTCTTTTTTTCTTTTTTCTTTTCTTTTTTTTTTTTTTTTTTTTTTGAGACAGAGTATTTCTCTGTCACCCAGGCTGGAGTGCATTGGCGAGATCTTGGTTCACTGCAGCCTCTGCCTTCTGGGTTGAAGCAATTCTTCTGGCTCAGCCTGCATAGTAGCTGGTATTACAGGCACGTGCCACCATGCCTGGCTAATTTTTGTATTTTGGTAGAGACAGGGCTTCACCATGTTGGCCAGGCTGGTCTTGAACTCCTGACTTCAAGTGATCCGCCTGCCTCAGCCTCTCAAAGTGCTGGGATTACAGGTGTGAGTCACCATGCCAGGCCCAAGAAATACTCTTTACTTCACTTTTTAAATGTTGAGAAAATACAGTTGAAAACTAAAAAAAAATCTTCCCCAGATGAAAAATCTTCTTCACTATATAACAAAGAAATAACAACCATTTTATTAATAAAGAGCCTTAGACCTGAATGTAATGGGAAATAGAGGAAAACAGTTGAGAGTTTGAAAACAGAGAAACTTCACTGTTCTATACAACCCATTAAGTACATGTTTTCTTTTGTCTTTTTTCTTTTTCTTTTTTGGAGACAAGTGTCTCACTCTGTTGCCCAGGCTAGAGTGCAGTGGCACGATCTCGGCTTACTGCAACCTCCACCTCCTGGGTTCAAGCAATTCTCCTGTCTCAGCCTCCTGAATAGCTGGAACTACAGGAGCCTGCTACCATGCTGGGCTAATTTTTGTATTTTTAGTAGAGACAGAGTTTGACCTTTTTGGTCAGGCTGGTCTCAAACTCCTGACCTCAGGTGATCCACCTACCTCAGCCTCCCAAAGTGCTGGGATTACAGGTGTGAGCCACCGCACCCGGCCTAAGTACGTGTTTTCAAGATAAACACTAATCAGTCCTCAGGGAAGAGGACTTGCCAACACCCTTGGTCACACATAGTTCATCCTGGCTCTACTTGGTAATGGAGGTGACCATCTGTGTCAGCTAATTAGCTTCATCCCGAGGAAGGGGGGAAAATGCTAACCCATGTCTTTTTGGCAAGTGTGAGTTTTACAACATGGTGACAGGTGCCCTCTCTAGTGAGGCTCCTACAATCCAACAGAAACTGAAGACAGCAGTAAATAATAAAATTTAGAATACATGGTTAAGTATAGAGTTTATGTGAACACAAAGCTTGAGGATAGACACCTGGAAACCTCAACTCCAAATGAAGGGGGTCTGTGTTCCCAAGTAGAGACGTTAAGATTTCACACACAGGGAAAGACAGAGAAGCTTTAGCAGAATCACTACATTTTCCATTCAAGACCAGTGGATAAGTTACAGCAACTTGACTGGTGATGGATTGATACACTTCAAGAAAGGTTACTTTATCACCACGTAAGAAGGAACAATCAGCCAGGTACGGTGGCTCACACCTGTAATCCCAGCTTTCAGAGGCGAGGCAGGCAAATCACAAGGTCAGGAGATTGAGACCATCCTGGCTAACACAGTGAAACCTGTCTCTACTAAAAATACAAAAAAAATAGCCGTGTGTGGTCCTGGATGCCTGTAGTCCCAGCTACTTGGGAGGCTGAGGCAGGAGAATGGCGAGAACTCAGGAGGCAGACCTTGCAGTGAGCTGAGATTGCACCCCTGAACTCCAGCCTGGGTGACAGAGCGAGACTGTCTCAAAAAAAAAAAAAAAGGGACAATGATGCCAAGAGGTCTTCCTCTGGGGCTGCTCAGTCTTCCTAATTATTTACAGGAAAACTTTTGTGTTTTTATTTTTTCTTTTCTTTTTTTTTTTGAGACAGTTTCACTCTTGTTGTGCAGGCTGGAGTGCTATGGCACAATCTCAGCTCACCGCAGCCTCTGCCTCCCAGGTTTAAGCAATTCTCCTGCCTCAGCCTCCCGAGTAGCTGAGATTACAGGCATGCATCACTATGCCTAGCTAATTTTGTATTTTTAGTAGAGACGGGGTTTCTCCATGTTGAGGCTGGTCTTGAACTCCTGACCTCAGGTGACCCACCCTCCTCAGCCTCCCAAAGTGCTGGGATTACAGGCATGAGCCACCGTGCCTGGCGCTCTTTTTTAATTTTTTTTGAGACATAGTCTCCCTCTGTCACCCAGGCTGGAGTGCAGTGGTGCGATCTTGGCTCACTGCAACCTCCGCCTCCCAGGTTCAAGCAACTCTTCTGCCTCAGCCTCCCAAGTAACTGGGACTACAGTTGCACACCACCATGCCTGGCTAATTTTTGGTATTTTTAGTAGAGACGGGAGTCACCGTGTTAGCCAGGATGGTCTCGATCTGACCTCATGATGCTCCTGTCCTGGCCTCCCAAAGTGCTGGGATTACAGACATGAGTCTCCTTGCCTGGCCACAATTTTTCTTTTTTAAATTGATATTAGGAAATTGATTTATATAGTTTTTTGTGTTTGTTTGTTTGTTTGTTTTTTTTTTGGTACGGAGTCTTGCTGTGTCACCCAGGCTGGGGTGCAGTGGCATGATCTCGGCTCACTGCAACCTCCAACTCCCCGGTTCAAGCAGTTCTCCTGCCTCAGGCTCCCAAGTAGCTGGCAATACAGGCGCGCCCCACCACACCCTGTAATGGCTTTGTATGTTTACTAGAGATGGGGTTTCACCACGTTGGTCACGCTGGTTTCTAACTCCTGACCTGAAGTGATCCGCCCACCTCAGCCTCCCAAAATGCTGGGATTACAGGCTTGAGCCACTGCGCCTGGCCAGAAAATCTCATAAAAGTTCTGCCTGCAGCCGGGCGCGGTGGCTCATCCCTGTAATCCCAGACTCTGTCTCAAAAAAAAAAAACAAAACGTTGCGCCTGCATGCCACTGGACTCTGGTTGCATGACACGTTCCTCTCAAGGCTCAGAATTATTTAAAGTCAGTAGCTTTTAATTTGAAACATTTGATATTTTAATTATTTAATTTCCTACTAAGATACATCTCCCTTGTTGTTTGCCTTACAAGGATCGCTCCCAAGTCCTTCAGAAATACATCCCTCAGTCATTAAACTGAAAAAAGGTTTAGTTACTTTCTAAAAAATACCACTTCAGGCCGGACACCGTGGCTCAAACCTGTAAACCCAGCATTTTGGAAGGCTGAGGTGGGCAGATGACCTAAGGTCAAGAGTTCAAGACCAGCCTGACCAATATGGAGAAACCCTATCTCCACTATAAATACAAAAATTAACCAGGCATGGTGGCATGCACCTGTAGTCCCAGCTACTTGGGAGGCTGAGGCAGGAGAATTGCTTGAGCCCAACAGATGTTGGGGTGAGCCAAGATTGCGCCATTGCACTCCAGCCTGGGCAACAAGAGTGAAACTCCGTCTCAAAAACAAAAAATTAATAACAATAATAAATACAGCCAGGTGCAGAGGCTCACTCAGGTGAGATTCCGTCTTAAAAAAAAGAAAGAATGCTACCACTTACACAGTAGGGCATTCTCAAAAACAAGGGCAATGCCACCTCTTTTGTCTTTTGTCTTTCAAGCTGTGATTTGCGACTGAAAACTTTTTCACATTCTTCACATTTGTAAGGTTTCTCTCCAGTAGGAAGTCTATGATAACATGCAAGGTGTGCTTTCTGATTAAAAACCTTGCCACATTCATTACACTTGTAAGGATTCTCTCCAATATGAATTGCCTTATAAATTACAAGGGCTGAATTTCAACTGAAGGTCTTGTTACGCTCACTACATTTGTAAGGTTTCCCTCCAGTACGAAGTCTATGATAGCATGGAAAGGATGACGTCTGACTGAAGGTCTTGCCACACTCATAACAACTGTAAGGTTTCTTACCAGTGTAACATCTACTATGGCATACAAGGCATCACTTCTGATTAAAGACCTTGTCACATACATCACATTTATATTGTTTCTATCCTAAATGGATTATCTGATGTTTCCTTAAGAGTGAGCTATAATTAAAGGATTTGCCACTCTCATTACATTGGAAAGATTTTTCTCTCATGGGAAAGATTTTTCTCTCATGGGTACTTCCCGTTTTTTGTGTGAGTAATGAAGAATAGAGGGAATTATTCCCATAGTTATTAGAAATATGGGTTTTGGGCCTACAAGAAATTCTTTGGGATGTTGAAATTAAGGAGGCATTGTTGATAGACTTCTCAACTTGATTACCAATTTTCCATTCAGGCTGAAGTACATGCAGTTCAGACAGATGCAAATGAAAGCTTAATCCAAGCTGATTTTTAATAGGCTTGTTTCCAGCATGCCTTTGATCATGTCGGTCTGTACTACCAGTCAACTCTTTGGTTTCTGTCATGGGTGCTTCATGGCCATTTCTTTCAATTTCTCACCATTGAAACTCAAAGTCATAAATATCTTTCTTGATTTCTGGGAAGCAAAAATCTCTAATGGGATGACTTTCATGTCTTTCCAACATCCCTGTGTGGAACACTTCTGCATTGCCTTGTCCTGTGGATAAGAACTTCTTCATCATGCATTTGGAAGAGATATCTACAAAATATAAACACCAATAGGTTTCTAATTAAGTACAGATGATAAATAATACTGAAATGTGTAAATATGAACCAAAAAAGCAATTCTTATTTTAAACTTTCCAAACATGAGCTTCAAAGTTTAGGAACACAAAAGGAGTAAGATTCTATAATAAATAAAGGGCGATTGCATGTCCTTCAAATCATTTCTATGGAAGCCTATTTCCAAAATCATGACAAAACACTGACAGGGCACAAACATGTGTAAGCCTAAAGTAAGGAATGTTTTTCCACTGTGACCCTAAAGTGTATGAGAGTTTGCAAAAAGCATATCACTGTCTATGAAAGAAGAAAAAAATGTATTCTTCATACTTACAGCATATTTACTGTATACAAATAAATGCTATAGGACCACACTACATACTATATTGGTAAATAATCCACAGCAAGCTCATGTAAGGATAACCAAAATCAATGGAAATTCTGTACTGTCAAACAATCATAGCACTGAGAAGATAACAAAAGATTACAAAACTTAGCCAGGTGTCATGGCCTGCACCTGTATTCCTAGCTACTCAGGAGGCTGAGGCAGAAGAATTTCTTGAACCTGGGAAGGAGAAGTTTCAGTGAGCTGAGATCGCACCACTGCAATTAAGCCTGGGCGACAAAGTCAGACTTTGTTTCAAAAAAAAAAAGAAAAGAAAACAACAAAAGAAAATGTTAATACAATATTTTTCTGGATAAATATCATAAAATTACCTTTATACATGCAGAACAGGCACTTTGTGACTTAAAAAAAAAAATTTGGTAGTTTCATTTTTTTGAGACAGAGTCTTGCACTCCAGGCTGGAGTGCAATGGCACAATCTCGGCTCACTACAACTTTCGCCTCCACGGTTGAAGTGATTCTCCTGCCTCAGCCTCCTGAGTAGCTGGGATTACAGGCATGCAACACTATGCACAGCTAATTTTTGTATTTTTAGTAGAGATGGGGTTTCACCATGTTGGCCAGGCTGGTCTCAATCTCCTGACCACAAGTGATCCACATGCCTTGGCTCCCCAAAGTTCTGGGATTACAGGTGTGAGCCTCTGTGCCTAGTGGCACTTCATGACATTAACGAGTGGAGTGTGTCAGTTATATTGCATACCAGATACTGAAAAGCCATATGTAAAATCAGAAAAATTAATAATATATTGTAACCCATGATAAAACCAGCAAGAAAATAAGTACATTTATACAGCCTGCAGAATTGTAAACAACTCTCTCTTAAGAAAAAAGCCACAATGTCTACTTAACCACCAGCACACCATATAAGGCTTGAAATACATATTAATATCACTACCTTCTAGGCCAAGTGTGGTGGCTCACACCTGGGACTACAAGTCCCAGCACTTTAGGAGGCCAAGGCAGGCGGATCACAATGTCAAGAGATTGAGACCATCCTGGCCAACATGATGAAATGCTGTCTCTACTAAAAATACAAAAATTAGCTGGGCGTGGTGGTGTGTGCCTGTAATCCCAGCTAC
Organism: Pongo pygmaeus; assembly: GCF_028885625.2. Taxonomy (NCBI): domain Eukaryota; kingdom Metazoa; phylum Chordata; class Mammalia; order Primates; family Hominidae; genus Pongo; species Pongo pygmaeus. Next base: position 59,098,897 of record NC_072393.2, read on the forward strand.
TCGGAAGGCTAAGGCAGGAGAATCGCTTAAACCCGGGAGGTAGAGGTTGAAGTGAGCCGAGATCGTGCCACTGCACTCCAGCCTGGTGAAGAGCAAGACTCCATCTCAAAAAAAAAAAAAAAAAAAAAGGAGGTCAAGAAAATACACAACAATGCTGGGTGCGGTGGCTCACGCCTGTAATCCCAGCACTTTGAGAGGCCGAGATCTGATGTAGGAGGTCAAGAAAATATACAACAATGCAGGATGCAGTGGCTCACACCTGTAATCTCAGCACTTTGAGAGGCTGAGTCGGGAGGATCACGAGGTCAGGAGATTGAGACCATCTTGGCTAACATGGTGAAATCCCATCTCTACTAAAAATACAAAACATTAGCTGGGTGTGGTAGCAGGCACCTGTAGGCCCAGCTACTCCAAAAGCTGAGACAGGAGAATGGCATGAACTTGGGAGGTTGCAGTGAGCCGAGATCGCACCACTGTACTCCAGCCTGGGGGACAGAGCCAGACTCTATCTCACCAAAAAAAAAAAAAAAAAAAAAAGAAAGAAAGAAAAGAAAAGAAAAGAAAATGCAAAGCATTAAAAGGAATAAGAAAGGAATAAGTATTGACTAACAGCCGGGCACGGTGGCTCACACCTGTAATCCCAGCACTTTGGGAGGGTGAGGCTGGAGGATTATGAGGTCAGGAGTTTGAGACCAGCCTGGCCAACACGGGGAAACACTGTATCTACTAAAAACACAAAAAAATCAGCTGGGCACGGTGGTGGGCACCTGTAATCCCAGCTACTTGGGAGGCTGAGGCAGTTCTTGTGGGTGGAGGATTACCCAGGTGCCGAGGCAAGAGACTGAAGGCACAAGCCATTTCAGTATAATAAAGAAAATAGAATAAGAATAGTCATAATACAAATTAGATATAGAGATGATCATGGACAATTATCAATCATTATTATAAACATTATTAATCATTAGCTTTTAATATTACTCTTTGTTGCCTTACTAATATAACCTAGGAATAACCGGCGGGTATAGGGTCAGGTGCTGAAGGGACATGGTGAGAAGTGACCTAGAAGGCAAGAGGTGAGCCCTCTGTCACACCCGCATAAGGGCCGCTTGAGGGCTCCTTCATCAAGCGGTAATGCCAGTGTTCAGGAAGGCACCTGTTACTTAGCAGACCACGAAAGGGAGTCTCCTTTCCTTGGAGGAAAGGAGCTTCTTGTGGAAGGCTGGATATTATCCAGGCCTGCCCGCAGTCATCCGGAGGCCTAAACCCCTCCCTGTGGTGCTGTGCTTCAATGCTCACACTCCTTGTCCACTTTCATATTCCTCCAGTACTCCTGGTTCCTCTTTGAAGTTCATAGTAGTAAGCGGTAGAGGAAATAGTGAAAGTCTTAAAGTCTTTGATCTTTCTTGTAAGTGCATAGAAGAAAACGCTGACGTATGCTGCCTTCTCTCTCTCTGCTTCGGCTACCTAAGAGGGAAGGGCCCCCTGTCCCATGATCACGTGACTTTCTTCACCTTATCAATCGCTTAGAAGATTCACCCTCCTTACCCTGCCCCCTTGTCTTGTATGCAATAAATGTCAGCGAGCCCAGCCGTTCCGGGCCACTATCGGTCCCCTTAACTTGACGGTAGTGGTCCCCCAAGCCCACCTGTTTTCTCTTTATCTCTTTGTCTTGTGTCTTTACTTATTACAATCTCTTTGTCTCTGCACACGGGGAGAACACCTGCTAAGCCCCATAGGGCTGGACCCTATAAGTTCTATATATATGCATTGAAGGGGGCCTGACCCTCCACACCTTGGGTGTTTCTTGTCAGGTAGGATGAGAGACTCAGAAAAGAAATAAGACACAGAGACAAAGTATAGAGAAAGAGCAGTGGGCCCAGGGGACCGGCACACTCAGCATGCGAGGACCTGCACTGGCCTCTGAGTTCCCTCAGTATTTATTGATCATTATTTTTACTATCTTAGTGAGGGGAGTGTAGTAGCAGAACAGGTGGGGAGAAGGTCAGCAGGGAAACATGTGAGCACAGGAATTTGTATCATGAATAAGTTCAAGGAAAAATACTGTGCCTGGATGTGCAAGTAGGCTAGATTTTTGTTTCTCTTTACCCAAACATCTCAGTGTAGTAAAGAGTAACAGAGCAGTATTGCTGCCAGCATATCTCGCCTCCAGCCATGGGGTGCTTTTCTCCTGTCTCAGAATAGAACAAATGGGAATGGTCGGCTTTACACCGTGACATTCCATTGCCAGGGATGAGCAGGAGACAGAAGCCTTTCTTTTTTTTTTTTTTTTTTTGAGACGGAGTCTCACTCTGTCACCCAGGCTGGAGTGCAGTGGATCTTGGCTCACTGCAAGCTCCGCATCCTGGGTTCACACCATTCTCCTGTCTCAGCCTCCCAAGTAGCTGGGACTATAGGCGCCCACTACCACACTTGGCTAATTTTTTAGATTTTTAGTAGAGACAGAGTTTCACCGTGTTAGCCAGGATGGTCTCGATCTCCTTTTCCCGTGATCTACCCACCTTGGCCTCCCAAAGTGCTGGGATTACAGGCGTGAGCCACCGTGCCCGGCCTACAGAAGCCTTCCTCTTTTCTCAACTGCAAAGAGGCCTCCCTCTCTCACTACTCCTCCTTAGCACAGACCCTTTATGGGTGTTGGGCTGGGGGATGGTAAGGTCTTTCCTTTCCTACGAGGCCATATCTCAGGTTGACTCAGTGGGGGGAAACCTTGGACAATACCCAGGCTTTCTTGGGCAGAGGTCCCTGTGGCTTTCCGCAGTACATTTTGCCCCTTGTTAATAGAGAATGGAGAATGGCGATGACTTTTACCAGGCATACTGCCTGCAAACATATTGTTAACAAGGCACATCCTGCAGGGCACTGTGGCTCACGCCTGTAATCCCAGCACTTTGGGTGGCTGAGGTGGATGGATCACGTGGTCAGGAGATCCAGACCATCCTGGCTAACAGGGTGAAACCCGTCTCTACTAAAAATACAAAAAAAATTAGCCAGGCGTGGTGGCAGGTGCCTGTAGTCCCAGCTACTCAGGAGGCTGAGGCAGGAGAATGATGTGAACCCAGGAGGCGGAGCTTGCAGTGAGCCTAGATTGTGCTACTGCAATCCAGCCTGGGAGACAGAACAAGACTCTGTCTCAAAAATAAAAATAAATAAATAATTTTTAAAAAAAGGCACATCCTGCACAGCCCTAAATCCATTAAACTTTGATTCAATACAGCACATGTTTCTGTGAGCACAGGGTGGGGGCTAAAGTTACAGATTAACAGCATCTCAAAGCAGAACAATTTTTCTTAATATGGATCAAAATGGAATTTCTTGTCTTCCTTTTCCACAAAGACACAGTAACAATCTGATTTCTCTTTCTTTTCCCCACAATGCATTGCCCTTATATAGTTTGCTATGCATAAAATGCAAAACATAGAATGTGTACTGGGAAAATTTATAAACTGAGTCAGAGAAAACTTTGTAGAAAACAAATTGCACAACAAAAACAAAAAAATATGATGCAGGCTATCTGGCCTAAACGTTTGTATTGGCTAAAAGCCATTATCAGATTTCTTATTCTCCAATAGGATGTTCCTGCAGATGAGGCCTTTTAGAGAATTTGGTCATCTGTGTTGACTATTCATGAATAGGACTAATGCTTTTATTTTTATTTTTTCTTTATTTATTGATTTTTGAGACAGAGTTTTGCTCTTGTTACCCAGGCTGAAGTGCAATGGCGTGATCTTGGATCACCACAACCTCGGTCTCTTCAGTTCAAGCAATTCTCCTGCCTCAGCCTCCCGAGTAACTGGGATTACAGGCATGTGCCACCACGTGTGGTTAATTTTTTAGTTTTAGTAGAGATGTGGTTTCTCCATGTTGGTCAGTCTGGTCTCGAACTCCTGACCTCAGGTGATCTGGCTGCATCGGCCTCCCAAAGTGCTGGGATTACAGGCATGAGCCACGGCGCCTGGCCAGGACTAGTGTTTTATAAAAAAGAGACAGTAAAGTGTTCATTGCCTGTTCCTCTTTACACCATGTCAGGACACAGGAGGAAGATGGCTGGACTAAACCATGAAGAAGGATCTCACCAGGAACCAATCTGGTTGAAATCTTGCTCTTAGATTTTCCACTTTCCAGATTCATGAGAAATAAATTTCTGTGTCTGAAGCTTTCTAGTTTATGCTATTTCTTTTTTCATCTGTTTTTGAGACCGAGTCATGCTTCATCACCCAGACTGGGGTGTAGTGGCACAATTCTCCTGCCTGAGGAGATTCTCGTGCCTCAGCCTCTGGAGTAGCTAGGACTAAGGCACATGCCACCATGCCTGGTTAATTTTTTTTGTGGGGGAGAGACAGAGTCTCCCACTGTCACCCAGGTTGGAGGGCAGTGGCACGATCATGGCTCACTGCAGCATAGCCTCCCAGGCTCAAGTGATTCTCCTGTCTCAGCCTCCCAAGCAGCTGGGATTACAGGTGCATGCCACCACAGCCAGCTAATTTCTGTATTTTTAGTTGAGATGAGGATTCACCGTGTTGGCCAGGCTGGTCATGAACTTCTGACCTGAGGTGATCTGTCTTTCTCAGCCTCCCAAAATGCTGGGATTACAAGGGTGAGCTATCGTGCTTGGCCAATTTTATTTTCATTTAGTAGATTTGAGGTTTCTTTATGTTTGTGCAACTGGTCTCAAACTCCTGACCTCAAGCGATCTACCCACCTCGGCCTTTCAAAGTGCTGGAATTAGAGGCGTGAGCCACCACGGCTGGCTAGTGTAAGCTATTTCTGACAGAACAGTGAAATGAGCGAGACAGGAAAAGAGGCATCTCATCATCAACATCATCAAAGATTGACAAATCTTATTAAACAAAAAAAGTTTAGAGTCTGTACTATAAAACTTCCAATACGTGAAGCAATCTAAAAGCACTAACTTGTTTTAAAAACCAGGTGGGTGAATCACTTGAGGTTGGGAGTTCGAGACTAGCCTGACCAATATGTAGAAAGTTCATCTCTACTAAAGATACAAAAATTAGCCAGGCACTGCCGGGAACAGTGGCTCACGCCTGTAATCCTAACACTTTGAAAGGCCGAGGCGGGTGAATCATGAGGTCAGGAATTTGAGACTAGCCTGACCAATATGGTGAAACCCCATCTCTACTAAAAATACAAAAAAATAGCTGAGTTTTGTGGTGCACTGTGAGGAAAAGCAAGAGAGATCAGATTGTTACAGTGTCTATGTAGAAAAAGGAAGACAAAAGAAACTCCACTTTGATCTGTACTAAGAAAAATTGTTCTACTTTAAGATGCTGTTAATCTTTAACTTTTGTCCCAACACTGTGCTCACAGAAACACGTGCTGTATTGACTCAAGGTTTAATGGATCTAGGGCTGTACAAGATGTGCCTTGGTAAAAATGTTTTTGCAGGCAGTATGCTTGGTGAAAGTCATCGCCATTCTCCATTCTCTATTAACCAGAGACACAATACACTGCAGAAAGCTGCAGGGAACCCTGCCCAAGAAAGCCTGGGTATTGTCCAGGTTTCCCCCACTGAGACAGCCTGAGATATGGCCTCATGTGAAGGGAAAGACCTGACTGTCCCCCAGCCTGACACCTGTAAACAGTCTGTGCTGAGGAGGATTAGTAAAAGAGGAAGGCCTCTGTGCCGTTGAGATAAGGGGAAAGCATCTGTCTCCTGCATGTCTCTGGGAATGGAATGACTCAGTGTAAAACCAACCAGACATTCTATTCTGAGATAGGAGAAAACCACCTTATGGCTGGAGGTGAGACATCATGGCAGCAATACTGCTCTTTACTGCACTGAGATGTTTGTGTAAAGTGAAACATAAATCTGGCCTACGTGCACATCCAGGCACAGCACCTTTCCTTAAACTTATTTATGACACAGAGTATTTTGCTCACATATTTTCCTGCTGACTCTCTCCCCACCATCACCCTACAGTCCTGCCACATTCCCCTCTCCAAGATGGTAAAGATAGTGATCAACAAATACTGAGGTAACTCAGAGGCCGATGCCAGTGCAGGTCCTCACTTGCTGACTGCCAGTCCCCAGGGCCCACTTTTCTCCCTCTGTACTTTGTCTCTTTTTTCAGTCTCTCATCTCCACCTTGTGAGAAATATCCATGGGTGCCGGAGGGACAGGACCCCTTCACAAAGTGGTAGAACTACGGGAGTGAGCCACTGCACCCAGCTACACATTTACATTATAGCATCTTGACCTTCGGCTCCCCAGCTGCCTTGTGACTCTGTGTGTGTGTGTGTGTGTGTGTATCTTCACATGCTGTGACAGGCAAGGAAAAGCCAGTAGAGCATCATTGCCACTGGCCTGGCAGGAGGAGGTGGCCCTCAGGCTGCAGTTCACTGTGCTGTTTGCACTCTGATCCTTGGAAGAATCTTCCCTGAAGTCATGGAGCCTCCAGCTCCTCTGGAACAGAACTAGTTGTGTAGGAGTGTGTCCTTCATGCTCCTCAGGTCCCTGACCTTCTCCCCACCCTTCCTGAAGGGAATCCAGAACGCTGACTCTGAGCACATCACCTGGTGGTGTCAAAGCCCCTGCCCATCATGGCGAAACTGGGCCCTGCTGATGTGCAGAGCACGGAGACCCGGGAGCTGGAGTAAGGGATTGGCACAGATGACAAAAGTGGGGATGCCTCAGCACTGCCTGAGGACACAGGGTCTGGTCTGTAGGGCTTTTCTGACCCTAGTGAGGCCTTCTCCTCTTATTTTGACTGAAATAAATAGCCACAGGAAGTTCAGATCAATCAGAGTTGAAATTTCCAGAAGAAATGTGGGACCATCCCCCAGGCCCTGAGTTTTCCCTGAGGATGCCTCAGGATCTTACCCCAGGCCCTGAGTCTTCCCTGAGGATGCCTCAGCATCTGAACCATAACCCCAGAGTAGGTGCTGCAGTTGTCCTGTGGCCAAGATGAAAACTGTGTGTCCTTCAACAAAGGGAGATACAAAACGTTCAAAATAACCCATGCAGAAAGGTGTTTCTGAGTGGGCATGGTGGCTCCCACTTGTAATCCCAGCACACTGCTAGGCTGAGGCAGAAAGATCACCTGAGGTCACGAGTTTGAGACCAGCCTGGCCAACATGGTGAAACCCTATCTCTACTAAAAATACAAAAATAGGAGCAGGTGAGTTGGCTCATGCCTGTAATCCTAGCACTCTGGGAGGCTGAGACAGGTGGATTACTTGGGGTTAGGAGTTTGAGACCAGCCTGGCCAACATGGTGAAACCCCATCTCTACTAAAAATACAAAAAGTAGCTGGGCTTGGTGGGCATCTGTAATCCCAGCTACTTGGGAGGCTGAGGCAGGAGAATCGCTTTAACCAGGGAGGCGGAGGTTGCAATGAGCCAAGATTGTGCCACTGCACTCCAGCCTAGGTGATAGATTGAGAGTCAAAAGTAAAATAAAATAAAATTAAAATTAAAGTACAAAAATTAGCCAGGTGTGGTGGCACACACCTGTAACCTCAGCTACTTGCAAGGTGAGACACAAGAATCACTTGAACTCTGGAGACAGAGGTTGCAGGTAGTGAAGTCACAAGACTGCACTCACAGCCTGGATGATAGAGTGAGACTCTGTCTCAAAAAATAAAAATAAAAATAAAAAGAGCGTTTCTGATGTGACTGATGCAGAGATAATAAAACCTGAGTAACATGATAGAGACTGACAGGCAGAGGGAACTTCAGCTGGGGGTGGAAGGGCATGGGAGACCGCTCTGAACCTAGACCTGAAGGAGGAGATAGGGAAAGGACCATGACAATTTAGGGACATAGGGTAAGAGCAGGGACAATGACCAGAGACAGGTAGGATTTTGAATTTTGGTAAAAGAGAAAAGCAAATGTGACTGGGGCAGAGGGAGTCATGAAATGAGGGCAAGCTCCCAGGAGGAGGTGGCACACTGGCAGGGGCCCTGGACACAGGGCTGTGGAGTTGGGCTTTCAACATCTGTCCACATGGACCAGAGGGCCTTGAGGGAAACATGCACTTAATAGCTCAGAGCTCAAGATTTTAACAAATAACATAAGGAAAGAAAACTGAAAAACAGGCTAACTGGTTAAACTACATCATGATGTTAAAAGTTGCCGATAAATAATAAAGACTAGAAAGCATGCAGACCTCGATCTGAACCTGATGCAATTAATTTCAAACAGAAACTACTTTGAAATTGTTTTTTAAAAATCGAACAAATTCAGATGTCAACGGGAAAATAACTAGAACATATACATGTACAGAAAGGAATGATGTGAGCTTATTACAGGATGCCACAAAGGCGTCTTTCAGAAGTGATTATGCATTAAAAAAGGAATTTTTAAAATTAACATTTATCTCAAAGTCAAACTCCAAAAAAAAAAAAAAAAAAAAGAAAGAAAGAAAAAAGAAAGAAATGAAGAGGAACCAGAAAGAAAAAAAGGAAATCTATTACACGATGAGAACAAAAGCACTTTTGATGTCCCTTTTGTTTTTTAATTTTTTGGTTGTTTTTTTGAGATGAAGCCTCGCTCTGCCCCCCAGGCTGCAGTGCAGTGGTACCATTTCAGTCACTGCAACCTCTACCTCCCAAGTTCATGTGATTCTCATGCCTCAGCTTCCCGAGCAGCTGGAACTACATATGCACGCCACCACGCCCACTTTATTTTTTAGTATTTTTACTAGAGATGGGGTTTCACCATGTTGGCCAGAATGGTCTTGAACTCCTGACCTTAGGTGATTGGCTCCCAAAGTGCTGGGATTACAGTCATGAGCCACCATGCCCGGGTTTGATGTGCCTTTTTTTTTTTTTCCCATTTTTCTTTTTTGAGATGGAGTCTCACTCTTTCCCAGGATGGAGTACAGTGGTGCAATCTTGGCTCACTGCAATCTCCACCTCCCACCTTCAAGTGATTCTCCTGCCTCAGCCTCCTGAGTAGCTGGAATTACAGGCACGTGCCAACACACCCAGGTAATTTTTGAATTTTTAGGAGACAGGATTTCACCATGTTGGTCAGGCTGGTCTCAAACTCCTGACCTTGTGATCTTTGTGATCCACCCACCTCAGCCTCCCAAAGTGCTGGGATCACAGGTGTGAGCCACTGCACCCTGAAGTCCCTTTTAAAAAGTACTATGGTCTGGGCATGGTGGCTCACACTTGTAATCCCAGCATTTGGGAGACCAAGGTGAGCAATCACCTGAGGTCAGGAGTTCGAGACCAGCCTGACCAACGTGGAGAAACCCCATCTCTACTAAAAACAAGTTTAGCTGAACGTGGTGTCTCGTGCCTGTAATCCCAGCTACTTGGGAGACTGAGACAGTAGAATCGTTTGAACTCAGGAAGTGGAAATTGCGGTGAGTCGAGACTGTGCCATTGCACTCCATCCTGGATGAGAGCAAGATTCCATCTCAAAAAAAGAAAAAAAAAAAAAAAGACTATGTAGGCCAGGTGCGGTGGCCCCTCTCTGTAATCCTGACTGTAATCCCAGTAATTTGGGAGGTCAAGGCAGAAGGATCCTTTGAGCCCAGAATTTTAAGACCAGCCTGGGAAACATAGTGAAACCCCATTTCTACAAAAAAAAAAAAAAAAAAAATACAAAACCAAGCCAGGCTTGATGGCTCATGCCTGTTGTCCCAGCTACTTGGGTGGCTAAGGTAGGAGGATCGCTTAAGCCTAGGAGGTCAAGGCTGCAGTTAGAGGAGATCATGCCACTGCACTTCAGCCTGGCTGATACAGCCAGATCCTATCTCAAAATATAAATTAATTAATTAAATTTAAACAATTACATGATAACAGAAAGTGATTTTTTTTCTCCCACTTCACTGCCTCACTTCCTATTCCACCCTGGGAAAAGGGAAGAGAGTGTCTAACAAGTGAATTAAGACACAACCCTCTGGCTGAATAGGGATTCCAACTGGAAGCTGACCTCTGATGCCAAGATTTATAGAATGTACATGTCTCATAGATAGGAATTTTAAAATTCTCAATCTCATCTGTGTAATTTAAACAAGTTTTAAGTTATTAAACTATATACATAGAAGTCAACATGTCACAACGAATCATATCTAATGAACTCACCCACTCATCTGAACCCAAAGTCCCCCGCCCCTTTTTTTCTTTTGAGACAGGGTCTTGCTCTGTTGACCAGGCTGGAGTGCAGTGGCATGATCTCGGCTCACTGCAGCCTGGACCTCCTGGGCTCAAGTGATCCTCCTGCCTCGGCCTCCAGAGTAGCTGGGATTACAGGTGTGTACCATCACACCCAGTTAATTTTTTTTTTCTTTTGGCAGAGATGGGGGGGTCTCATTATGTTGCCCAGGCTGGGCTCGAACTCCTGGACTCAAACAATCCCCTTGCCTCAGTCTCCTAAATTGTTGGGATTACAGGCGTGAGCCACTGCGCTCAGCCCTTCTGTCTTCATTACTGTGCTTCCCTCCCTAATTCTGTACATATCTCTCATTCTCCCCTTCTCTCTCTAGCTCGTTTCCTTTTCTTTTTCCCTGGGATTCTGCTCTTCATTTTGTACCCCTCTCCTCTCCTGCTGTTTATCCCCTTCTTCTCTCTATTCCTTCTCTTCCACCTCTTCTGCTCCATCCTTGCAACTTCTTTAACCTCTTGTTGCTCCTTCTCCCCAATCTTTCGATCATCCTCAATCTCCATATATTTCTGCCTCTTCTCCCATCTCTGCACGTCCTCTGTTCTCCCTGTTAAATTCTCTCTTCCCTGTTAACCCCCACCCCGTCCCCACTCTCTAGCACCCCAGATCCCCAGGTGTCCTCCCTGCTGTGGTTCTCTCTCTGTTCTCGTTGCCACCAGCCCCACTGTGCTCTGTCTGCCCTGGCTCCAAATCCCTCCTCCTCTCCCTCACTCTGAGGAGCCTCCCTCTTTGCTGCCCCTCTCTCTACCTTGCTGTCCTTCATCTCTCTGTACATCCAGCTTTTCTCTACATTTCTCCAGTTGCTTTTCTCCTCCTGTTTTTATCTTTTTTTTTTTTTAATTTTTGCTGTCTCTTGGCAAATCCCTCACCCATCCTCTACGTTTCCATCTGTTACTGTCTTTCTCATTCTTCTTTTCTCTGTCTCAGGTTTTCTACTGCTCTCTCTCAGTCTCCTGATCCCTTTGGCCCACACAATCACAGGGGGCCTTTGAAGTAAGACACCTGCATCCCAGAAGACCGCATTTTCCAGGGGCTGGGCGTGGCCAGGCAAGAACACCCGGTGTCACAGAACAGGCCCCGGGCACCTCCCCAACGCGGGCTCAGGAGAAAAGGTGATTACGGAGGGAAGACCTGGGGAGCATAAGGGCCCAGCAAGAGGAGGGAGGTGTGGGGCGACGGTGCCTTAAGACAAGACTGGGAGGCACCCAGGGCGGGAATCCGCCTCGCGGTAAGGAGTTCAAAAAGTGCGGGTTGGGAGGAGTCAGAAAAAGGTTTTGAGCAGGGAAACTATGCGATGGGAAGTGTATACATTGCCCTACAGCAGAAAGATTCGGGAAGGGACCAGTCTATGGTGACTTTAAACCCAAAAGGAAGCGACCCCCAGACTCTCACGGGGACTTCTCAATTTGCTCTGGGTAAAGAAAGACGGACGAGAACTTCCAGGTCTATGAGGACCCCACGTCCCAGGTACAGAAGCGCCGGGAACCCGGGAAGCGCAGACTTAACACAACACAGAGCAAAACTCACCCCCGAGGTGGGACCATCACTCCATGCGATCTGCTTCCGGGTTTGCGCGAATCTGTGCTCTCGGGACAGAAGCCAGGCCTGGGAGGGACCCGCGAGGAGGTGGGCGGGGCCTGGGCGAGGTGGGGGTGGGGCGCGAGGCGGAGAGAACTTGCCCTTCAGAACCGACAGAGGGCGGGGCCGGAGCATGACGTGTGCGCCTCTGAGCCTCGCTCCCAGAGACTCTGTTTTTCGGGTTTTGGAGGCGAGACCCACCAGGAAGGCTGAGGCATGATTCAAAAGCCCTGGAATTGTCTGGAAGGGGGACGCAAACTAGAATGTGAAATGCAAAGCCCTGCCTGGGAGGAACGTACGATTTCACGCTGATGGCCACAGAACAGAATAGAAGTTCTCTCCCTTTCTATTTTCCATTTATTCGGGAAAGAGAGTCCACCGTATGTTCAGCTTCACAGACTTCCCCAGGGCCACCGCCTGGGATGTGGGACGGAGTGCTCAGGCCAGGAAAGAGTGAGGTCACCACCTGCTGCTTCAACACAGCAGGAATGCGGGCGCGGGGGCGGAAGTCTGAGGTCCCAGTTGCTCAGGAAGCAGCGGCGGGAGGAAGCTGAGCCTGGGGGTCCAAGCCAGCCTGGGCGACAAAGTAACACCTCCTCCCGCAGCGCTCCCTTCCTTGTCTCTCTCTTCTTTTTTTTTTAAAACTTTTTTTTAATAAAATTTTTGATTTTGTGAGATAGGGATCCAACATTGTTGTTTTTCATGTGGATATCCAGTTAGTTGTCCCAGCACATTTTTGGAAGAGGTCTGTTACTTTCATCTTTATATTTACATTTTTTCTTTTCCTTTCTTTTCTTTTTTTGAGACAGAGTATTTCTCTGTTGAACAGGCTGGAGTGCAGTGGCGAGATCTCCGCTCACTGCAAAATTCACCTCCCGGGTTAAAGTAGTTCTCTTGCTTCAGCCTGCCAACTAGCTGGGATTACAGATGCGCGCCACCAAGCCTGGCTAATTGTTTTGTATTTTTAGTAGAGACTGGGGTTTCATCACGTTGGCCAGGCTGGATTCGAACTCCTGACCTCAAGTGATCCACCTGCCTTGGCCTCCCAAAGTGTTGGGACTGCAGGCGTTAGCCACCGCGTCTGGCCAGGAAAACTTAGAAGTTGCATCTGCAGCCGGGCGCCAGTGGCTCACGCCTGTAATCCCAGCACTTTAGGAGGCTGGGTGGATCACGAGGTCAGGAGTTTGATGCCAGCCTGGCCAATATGGTGAAATCCTGTCTCTACTAAAAAATACAAAAATTAGCCAGGCGTGGTGGTGCGTGAATGTAGTCCCAGCTACTTGGGAGGCTGAGGCAAGAGAATCGCTTGAACCCAGGAGGCAGAGGTTGCCGTAAGCTGAGATCAAGCCACTGCACTCCAGCCTGGGTTACATACATAGTGAGACTACGTCTCAAAAAAAAAAAAAAAAAAGTTGCGTCTGCATACCCTAGGACTCAGGTTGCATGACCACATTTCTTTCAAGGCTCAGAATTATTTAAAGGTCCATACCTTTAAGTTGTTTAAATTGGAATTATTTGATATTTGAAATAATTAATTTCCTACTGAGTTACAGGTACCATGTCTCTTGTTGTTTGCCTTTCAAAGAGAGACCCCAAGTCCTTCAGAAATACATCCATGGGTTATTAAGCTGTTTCTAAAAAATACCACTTCAGGCCAGGCACGGTCGCTCATGCCTGTAATCTCAGTGTCAAACCACTGAGGCAGACAGAACGCCTGAGATCGGGAGTTCGAGACAAGCCTGACCAACATGGAGAAACCCCGTCTCTTGTAAAAATACAGGATTAGCCTGCCATGCTGGTGCATGCCTGTAATCCCAGCTACTCTGGTGGCCGAGGCAGAAGAATCGTTTGAACCTGGGAGATAGAAGTTGCGGTGAGCTGAGATCGCACCATTGCACTCCAGCACCGGCAATAAAAGCAAAACTCTGTCTCAAAAAAAAAAAAAAAAACCTCAGAAGTGAAGGGGGCCTGCCCCACCACACTTGTGGGTATTTCTCGCAAGGTGGAGATGAGAGACTGAGAAAAGAAATAAGACACAGAGACAAAGTATAGAGGAAGAAAAGTGGACCCAGTGGACCAGCACTCAGCATACAGAGGACCCGCGCCAGCACTGGCCTCTGAGTTCCCTCAGTATTTATTGATCACTATCTCTACCATCTCAGAGAGGGGGATGTGGGAGGACAATACAGTAATGGTGGGGAGAGGGTCAGCAGGAAAACATGTGAGCAAAGGACTCTGTCATAAATAAGTTTAAGGAAAGGTGCTGTGCCTCAATGTGCACGTAGGCCAGATTTATATTTGACTTTACACAAACATGTCAGTGCTGTAAAGAGCAGTATTGCCACCGTGATGTCTAGCTTCCAGCCATAAGGCGGTTTTCTCCTATCTCAGTAAATAGAATGTATGATCCGGTTTTACTCTGAGACATTCCATTCCCAGGGATGAGCAGGAGACAGATGCTTTCCTCCTATGTTAACTGCAAAGAGCCCTGTATCTTTCACTAATCCTCCTCAGTACAGACCATTTACAGGTGTTGGGCTGGAGGACTGTAAGGTCTTTCCCTTCCCACAAGGCCATATCTCAGGCTGTCTCAGTGGGGGGGAAACCTGGACAATACCCAGGCTTTCTCAAGCAGAGGTCCCTGCGGCCTTCCACAGTGCATTGTGTCCCTGGGTAACCAAGAATGGAGAATGGCATGACTTTTACCAAGCATACTGCCTGCAAACACATTTTTAACAAAGCACACCTTGCACAGCCCTAAATCCATTAAACCTTGAGTCAATACAGCACATGTTTCTGTGAGCACAGGGTTGGGGCTAAGGTTACAGATTAACAGCATCTCAAGGCAGAAGAATTTTTCTTAATACAGATCAAAATGGTGTTTCTTATGTCTTCCTTTTTCTACATAGACATAGTAACAGTCTGATCTCTCTTTTCCCCACACAGAAGACAGAGAAAATGCATTTACAAATTTTCTAAATAAATGTCCTAAGAAAAGAGACAAAAAAAATCTTTTTTTTTTTCAAAGGAGGAATTATACCTCTCATTTATTTCCTTGTTTGTTTGAGACAGGGTCTAGCTCTGTCACCCAGGCTGGAGTGTGGTGGAGAGATTAGAGTTCACTGCAGCCGTGAAATCCCTGGCTCAAATGAGCCTCTCACCTCAGCGCCTTGAGCAGCTGGGACCACAGGCGCGCACCACCACACCTGACTCGTTTTTTGATTTTTAGTACAGACAACGTCTCACTATGTTGCCCAGGCTTATCTCGAACTCCTGGGCTCAAGCAATCTCCCGCCTCAGCCTCTCAAAGTGGTGGGATTACAGGTGTGAGCCACCGCTCTGGGCCCTGACTTTATTTCCATGAAATATGAAACCCCTATCCTCCACCTCCTGTGTGTAATAGGCAGTTTTGTTGTCACTTTTCAGTTTCCATTATCCACTCAAACAACTCAGGACCTTGCTTAGTTTAATAAGCCGTTCGGTCAGTTCCCGCTGCAACCAGCGCCCCACTCCAGCCCTTTACCGAGGTCCCTGCCCCTCTCCCCCACCCTGCCCCAGACTGAGGGGAGCTCACCCCGCCTGCAGGACGCGCGACTCTACCTGCTCCAAAAAGGCGCTTTGCATTAAAACCATTTTCAATTTAAGAGGAGAAACTATTCAGCGTTTAGTACACGTGGTCTACTACAATAAGTTGTTTTACCTTTGATTGTTTGAAATGTTAACTTAAAACAGGCAGGAAGCATCCATGTGATATTAGGGAAAACATCATGGCACAAGAGAATGAATCCACCAATCAGAACCCGGAGGATCCAGTCCTAGAGGGAGAGGATGACAGCAGGCGACATCCATGGCCCAGCTGAGGAGAAAGCCCGAACCCGCCGCCCTCCAGGCCTGGCCCTTTAGAACAACCCACCTTCCAGAGCTCACCCCCTAGAGAGCGATAACCCTCTGGCCTGGCTCCTGCCCTCAGTCCGGCCGGCCCCCAGGCAGCCTCCTCCCTTTTGCCCTGCCCCAGGCCCCGCCGCCACAGCGGCCTCCACTCTCTCGCCCCAACCTAGCACCTGTTCAGGCCCCGCCCCCTCAGCGACCTTTTGCCCTCCTGCCTTGTCCCTGCTTAGTTCCAGAACCCTCCCAGACAGGGTCCAGGACCAGCCCACGGTTGTTCTGCATGGAGAGCCCGGGGCCGACTCGGGTCAGTGGTTTTTTTTTTTTTTGTCTTTCTGCTTCAAACCTGCCTTTTGCAGCGCCCTAGCCCCCAGTCCAGCCACAACATGAATTTGGGTGCGTCGGGATGTTGCAATCCCCACGCGAGTTTGTGCAGTTGTCAGGGAGTCCCAGCTTCGCCATGGGAAGCTCATAGGCCCAGTGGCTCTGCAGCGTTTGTATCGTTTTAGACCATGTCCCCCCCCTTTCAGGTGGCAAAATCTCGGCTCACCACAACCTCTGACTACTAGGTTCAAGCGATTCTCCTGCCTCAGGCTCCTGAATAACTGGAATTATAGGCGCCCGCCACACACCCAGCTAATTTTGTATTTTTAGTAGAGACTGAAAATGTTGGTTATGCCATGTTGGTTACGCTGGTCTCGAAAACCCAATCTCAGGTGATCTGCCCACCTCGGCCTCCCAAAATGCTCGGATTACAGGCGTGAGCCACCGTGCCCGGCCTCTATGTAGCTTTTTTTTTTAGTCTTTGTAGCTATCTTGTTTAGGAATAAAATGGGAGGCAGGTTTGTCTGTCCCAGTTCCCAGCTTGACCTTTCTCTTTGGCTAGTAATTTTTATTATCCTTTCACAAGCTTGGACAGACATAATGCTTTGACACACTGATATTGCTTTATATAGATTTTCCATAACAATAAAGTCCAAGGGTCTGTCATGAACTGAGTTAGAAGAGATGAGACGATTCCCAGGAGACTAGCTCTCAAGCAATCCTCCCACCTCAGCCTCCCAAGGTGCGTGGACCACAGGTGTGATCCACTGAACATAGTGGAGTCTCCAGCTCGAAAAAACAAAAGGTTAAGGTACTCTATCGAATTACATCATTTGACTTTTATTATTTTTTTATTTTTATTTTTTTATTTTCTGAGATGGAGTCTCACTCTGTCACCCAGGCTGGAGTGCAGTGGCACGATCTCGGCTCACTGCAACTTCTGCCTCCCAGGTTCACACCATTCTCCTGCCTCAGCCTCCCAAGTAGCTGGGACTACAGGTGCCCGCCACCACGACTGTCTAATTTTTTGTATTTTTAGTAGAGACGGGGTTTCACCATGTTAGCCAGGATGGTCTCAATCTCCTCACCTTGTGATCCACCCGCCTTGGCCTCCCAAAGTGCTAGGATTACAGGCGTGAGCCACCGTGCCCAACCGACTTTTTTTCTAATAAAATGTTTCACATATTTATTACCGAACCCAGCCAACCAATGCGTTCATAACAGATTCAGAGATAAAAAATATATTCCCAATAAAACATGTCCAACTCTCCAGATAGGGGTGACATTTTCAACTTGATATGGTAGCGTGACTGTGACCTTATTATCAATTTTCATGCAAATCCACTGGGGAATGGAACGAGTTTGCTTTTGTTTCTTGGCCAGGACTCATTTAATCCTGAAAGTCTTGTGAGAAGACATGGCAAGAAGCAAAGTCAAGCACATACTATGATGACAGAGAGAGGAGAAGGGGCTTGACTTTTTCTTTTTTTTAGACTAAGTTTCTTTCTTTTTGCCCAGGCTGGAGTGCAATGGTGCGATCTTGGCTCGCTGCAACCTCTACCTCCTGGGTTCAAGTGATTCTCTTGCCTCAGCCTCACAAGTAGCTGAGTTTGGTCCAAATATGAACTAGAAAGGCAGGAACCTGGCCAAAGTTGGGGAGCTTGAATGTTATTACCTTATTCCTGCTTGACCTTTACTGCCAATGCCAACACAAATGGTCAGAGGTCCCTTATGTGAAAATCTTCATGACCTTGTGAGAAAACCCTGATTTTTGTAAAGGCTGCAAAACAGGCTCAAAAATAAATAAATAAAATAAGGGCCAGTTGCAGTGGCTCATGCCTGTAATCCCACCACTTTGGGAGGCTGAGGCGGGTGGATCAGCTGAGGTTAGGAGTTCAAGACCAGCCTGACCAACATGGAGAAACCCCCTCTGTACTAAAAACACAAAAATTAGCCAGGCATGGTGGCGGGCACCTGTAATCCCAGCTACTCAGGGGGCTGCAGCAGGAGAATTGCTTGAACCCAGGAAGCAAAAGTTGCAATGAGCCCAGATCACACCACTGCACTACAGCCTGGGTGACAAGAGCGAGACTCCATCTCAAAACAAAAAAATTAAATAAAAAATAAATAAAAATACAAAAATTAGCGTGGAGTGGTGGCATGTATCACTAATCCCAGCTACTCAGGAGGCTGAGGCAGGAGAATTGCTTGAATGCGGGAGGTGGAGATTCCAGTAAGCCAAGATCATGTCATTGCACTATAGCCTGGGTGACAAGAGCAAGACTCCATCTCAAAAAATAAAAATAAAAAACAGGCTGGGTAAAGTGGCTCAAGTCTGTTGTCCAGGCTGGTCTCAAACTGCTGACCTCAAGTGATCTACCTGCCTTGGCCTCCCAAAGTGCAGGGATAACAGGCATGAGCCACCGCACCTGGCCCATTCTCCTTAACATTAACACTTTTTATGTCAATTAATGCGTGAACTCAATGTTAAGTCAACTCAAACTCAAGTCAATGTTGAATTGACTCTAATGTCAATTAAAGCTTTATGAATTTTTTTATATTCATTTTATTTGGAACAATTATTTCAGAAATGAATTTTCTGATGTTCTGCATGGAATGGCCACAGACTGAAGACCTTGCCACCCTTACATTTGTAAGATTTCTGTCCAGTATGTATTCTCTGATGTCTAATGAGGTGTGAACATGAAGTAAAGGCTTTGCCACAATCATCACACTTGTGAGGTTTCTCTCCTGCATGAATTCTCCTGTTTTGCATAGGATGAAGCTTGACTGAAGACCTTGTCACAGTCATATTTGTAAGGTTTTTCTCCAGTATGAGTGCGTCAATGAACTGCAATGTATGAATGATGTCTGAAAAATTTGCCACATTTATTACACTTGTAGATCTCTCTTCATTATGGATTCTCTAATGATTTGTGATGGCTGTAGCATTACTGACTACTTTGTGAGAATCATTACATTTGTAAAGTTTCCCTACACCCATGGATTGCTTGATGGTGGGTAAGTGTTGACTGTCCAGTAAAGGCTTTGCCACACTCATTACACTTTTAAGGTTTCTCTGCAGTATGAACTCTCTGATGTTTTGCAAGGCTTGCTTTTTGATTAAAAACCTTGCCACATTCATTACACTTGTAAGGTTTCTCTCCAGTATGAACTCTCTGATGTTGTGCAAGGATTCCTTTTTGATTAAAAACCTTCCCACATTTATTACACTTGTAAGGTTTCTCTCCAGTATGAACTCTCGTATGGTTTGCAAGGCATGAATCACTCCGGAAGGCCTTGTCACAATCTTTACATTTGTATGGTTTTTCTCCAGTATGAATTCTCCTATGTCTTTCAAGGTGTGATCTGCGACTGAAAACTTTGTCACATTCTTCACATTTGTAAGGTTTTTCTCCAGTATGAAGTCTATGATGACGTGCAAGGTTTTCTCTTCTACTAAAAACCTTGCCACATTCATTACATGTGTAAGGTTTCTCTCCAGTATGAAGTGTATGATGGTATTGAAGGGATGACTTCCGACTGAAACTCCTGCCACATTTATTACACTTGTACGGTTTCTCTCCAGTATGAACTCTTTGATGTTCTGCAAGGTATGAATCACTCCGGAAAACCTTGTCACAAACCTTACATTTGTATGATCCCTCTCCACTATGAACTTTCCTATGTCTTTCAAGGTGTGATCTGCGAATGTAAACATTGTCACATTCTTCACATTTGTAAGGTTTCTCTCCAGTGTGAAGTATATGATGGCATTGAAGGGATGACTTCTGACTGAAGGTCTTGCCACACTCATTACACTTGTAAGGTTTCTCTCCAGTATGAATTGCCTTATGAATTACAAGGGCTGAATTTCGACCAAAGGTCTTGCCACACTCATTACACTTGTAAGGTTTCTCTCCAGTATGAAGTCTACAACGGCATCTAAGGGATGACTTCTCACTGAAGGTCTTGCCACACTCATTACACTTGTAAGGTTTCTCTCCAGTATGAAGTCTACGATGGCATACAAGGGATGACATCTGAGTGAAGGTCTTCCCACACTCATTACACTTGTAAGTTTTCTCACCAGTGTGACATCTATGATGATATACAACGTATTGCTTCTGATTAAAGATCTTGCCACATACATCACATTTATATCGTTTCTCTCTTGAATGGGTTATGTGGTATCTCCTTAAGAGTGAGCTATAATTAAAGGCTTTGCCACACTCATTACTTTGGCAAGATTTTTCTCTCATGTGTATTTCCTGTATTTGTGTGAATAATGAAGGATGGAGGAAATTCTTCCCATACTTATTAGAAATATGAGTTTTGAGCCTATGAGAAATACTTTGGGATTTTGAAGCTGAGGAAACACCACTGATAGACTTGTCCAATTGCTTACTAATTTTCCCTTTAGTCTGAAATATGTGCAGTTCAGGCAGATGCAAATGAAAACTTAATCCAAGCTGATCT
Organism: Pongo pygmaeus; assembly: GCF_028885625.2. Lineage (NCBI taxonomy): Eukaryota > Metazoa > Chordata > Mammalia > Primates > Hominidae > Pongo > Pongo pygmaeus. The sequence continues at coordinate 59,119,315 of NC_072393.2, forward strand.
TTAATAGGCTTGTTTCCAGCATGTCTTTGATCATGTCGGTCTGTACTACCAGTCAACTCTTTGGTTGCTGTCATGGGTGCTTCATGGCCATTTCTTTCAACTTCTTGCCACTGAAACTCAAAGTGATGAATATCTTTCTTGATTTCTGGGAAGCAAAAATCTCCAATGTGATGACTTTTATGTCTTTCCAATGTCCCTGTGTGGAACTCTCCTCCTGTATTACCGTGCCCAGTTGATAAGAACTCCATCATGGATTTTAAAGAGCTATCTAAAAAATATAAAGACCAATAGGTTTCCAATTAAGTACAGATGGTAAATAATAGTTGACATTGAAATGTGTAAAAATTACACAAAAAGCAATACTTATTTTAAACTTCCCAAATGTGATCTTCAAAGTTTAAGAACACACTGTCTCTACTAAATATACAAAAATTAGCCAGGTGTGGTGGTGGGTGCCTGTAATCCCAGCTACTCAGGAGGGTGAGGCAGCAGAATTGCTTGAACCCAGGAGGCAGAGGTTGCAGCATGCGGAGATCACCACATTGCACTCCAGCCTGGGCAACAAGAGCAAAATTCTGTGTAGAAAAAAAAAAGAGTTCAGTCAAGAGCCTCATATACATGAGGCAGTGAGCCTGAATGATGTCCTCCCTAGGAGGAATTTCTACAGCAGTGACTGCTGCTTAGAGAAGATGACCATTAGTTTATGTGATGAGCACTGTCACAGTGCTAGTGAGAGACGCTTCTGTGATGGTTCTCAAAAACCAGAACGAAAGGCCAAGCATGGTGGCTCATGCCTCTAATCCCAACACTTGGAGGCTGAGGTGGGCAAATTGCTTGAGGCCAGGAGTTCAAGACCAACTTGGCCAACATGGTGATACCCTATGTCTAATAAAAATACAAAAATCAGCCAGGTATGGAGACATGTGCCTGTAATTCCAGTTAGGTTGAGAGGCTGAAGTACAAGCATTGCTTGAACTCAGGATGCAGAGGTTGCAATAAGCTGAGATCAAGACTCTGCACTCCAGCCTGTTCAACAGAGGGAGACTCTGTCTGAAAACAAACAAACAAAAAGAAAACAAAACCAGAAGCACAGCTGGAAACACTTGTCTTTCAGTGTCATGCTTTCTTTCTCCTATCCTGGGCCATGCTGACAATTCTGCTCAGGGCTTCCAGGGACATATCCTCCTAGAGCAGGATGATGTTCAATTGTATTAGTCAAAGTGTTCATGAATTTTCTGTTTTTATGTAAAACCACTCCACAGGAGAGTCTCTAAGAAGCTGTCCATGACAGATAGGAGGGTCATCACTGCAGAAAACAATGACATGTACATCAAAAGCATGTATGGGGCAACATCACAAAAGAGAATATAAAACCAGGAAGAGCCAAGATAGACAAGGGCAGATTCCTAATGTCTGGAGGGACATTTTCCTCACCCACAAACTCCAGGTTCCTGTAGTTCTCCAACATCACGGCCCTGTATAAAGCCCTCTGTGCAGGGTTCAGGCATTTCCACTCCTCCAAAGAGAATCCTATAGCCACATCCCTGAAAGTCAAGCGTCCCTAAAATAAAAAACACATTTCAACAAAACATTATGGAGGAGTGAGTTATTGCCCTCACGTGAAATGACAAAACAGAAAATAAGTATTGATTTGATCCAAGACTGTGTTCTGACAAATCCACGTTAAGGTATTTTTGAACAATTTTTCAGTATAGTTGCATTTTGTTGTACTTTTTCATGATAGCTTTTAAAATCCCCTAAGTCACTGTGGAAGTCTCAGTTTTATGGACAATATAAGGCCAGGAATGGTGGCTCATGCCTAAAATCCCAGCACTTTGGGAGACCAAGGCAGGTGGATCACCTGAGCTCAGGAGTTTGAGCCCAGGACAACATGGTGAAACCTCATCTCTACTAAAAATACAAAAAAAAAACAAAAAAAAAAACCAGGTGTGGTGGCACACGCCTCTAGTCCCAGCTACCTGGGAGGCTGATGCACAAGAATAACTTGAGAACAAGAGACGAATGTTGCAGTGAACCAAGATCGTGCCATTGCACTCCAGCTTGGGCTGCAGAGTAAGACTCCATCTCAAAAAAATATATATATATATATACACACACACACACACATATATGTTTTATATATATAATATATACTTATATATTATATATATTTTATTTAATATTTAATTATATAATTATATATTATATACAATTATATAATATATGTATATAATATATATTTATAAAATATATATGTATATAATACATATTTATAAAATATATAATATATGCATATAATACATATTTATAAAATATATAATATATGTATATAATATATATTTATAAAATATATAATATATAATACAATATATATGTATTTATAAAATATATTATATATAATACATTATATATAATATATATTGCAATATTGTATCATATATTATATATAATATTGTATAATAAATATATTATTAAATAATTAAAGATATAATTAAATATATATAATATATTTTTTATATATATATAAAATAAGCCCAGGCATGGTGGCTCACACCTGTAATGCCATCACTTTGGGAGACCGAGGTGGGTGGATCACTTAAGGTCAGGAGTTAGAGACCAACCTCTCCAACATGGCAAAACTCCGTATCTACTAAAAATAAAAAAATTGGCTGGGCATGGTAGGGAGGTGCCTGTAATCCCAACTATTCAGGAAGCTGAAGCAGGAGAATCGCCTGAACTCTGGAGGCAGGGGTTGCAGTAAGCCAAGATCATCACAACACCACTGCAATCCTGCCTGGGCAACAGACTGAGACTCTTTCTCAAAAAAAAAAAAAAAAAAAAAAAACAAAAACAAACAAAAAACAGGTATATCTATATATAGCAAATAATGTATTTTCTACATAAACCGTGGGATTGGCTGCACGCAGTAGGTCACACCTGTAATCCCAGCACTTTGGGAGGCTGAGGCAGGTGGATAACCTAAAGTCAGGAGTTCGATACCAGCCTGAAGAACATGGACAAATTCTGTCTCTACTAAAAATACAAAGTTAGCTGGCAATGGTGGCGCATGCCTATATTCCCAGCTACTTGGGAGGCTGTGGCAGGAGAATCATTTGAACCTGGGAGGTGGAAGTTGCAGTGAGCCGATATCATGTCACTGCACTCCAGCTTGGGCCACAAGAATGAAACTCCATCTCAAAACAAACAAACAAACAACAACAACAAAAAAGAAATGAAACAAAACTGTCTAAGGACTCACATGTCTTCATTCAGAGAAAGCTCCAAGGAGGATTTGAAAGAGTGAGCTATCTTGTTTTCTACCTTGGAAACATGAAAATTTTCAGAACTTGCAGGATAAAATACCATAACAAAACATTCATCAGACCGGGAGCAAGGCTCACACCTGAAATCCCAGCACTTAGGTGTGGGCGGCAAGCCACCCAGGCGCTGAGGCAAGAGACAGAGGACACGAGCTGTTCCAGTATAATAAAATATAAAACAAGAATAGTTATACCAGATATAGATCTTAGATATGATTATATATGAATATCATTAATCATTAGTTTGTAGCAATTACTTTTTATTCCAATATTATAATAATCCTCGCTCTATAATCATAGCCTAGGAAAAACCAGGCCATACAGAGATAGGAGCTGAGGGGACATAGTGAGGTGTGACCAGAAGAAAAGAGTGTGAGCCTTCTGTTATGTCTGGACAGGGCCACCAGAGGGCTCCTTGGTCTAGCGGTGACGCCAGCGTCTGGGAAGTCGCCTGTTGCCAGGCGGACTGTGGTCCAGTGGTGGCGTAACTGTCAAGGGAAAACACCCGCTACTTAGCAAACCTGGAAAGGGGGGTAGTCTCCCTTTCCCAGGGGGAGTTTAGAGAAGACTCTGCTCCTCCACCTCTTGTGGAGGGCCTGACTTCAGTCAGGCTCACCTGCAGTTATCTGGAGGCCTAACCATCTCCCTGTGATGCTCTGCTTCAGTGGTCACACTCCTAGTCCGCCTTCATGTTCCATCCTGTACGCCTGGCTCTGCCTTCTAGATAGCAGTAGTAAATTAGTGAAGGTACTAATAGTCCCTGATATGCAGAAATAATGGCATCAGCTGTCTTTCTGTCTGTCTCCTCTCCCTCTCTGCCTCGCCTGCCAGGCAGGGAAGGGCCCCCTGTCGAGTGGACACGTGACCCACGTGACCTTACCTATCATTGGAGATGACTCACATTCTTTACCCCACCCCTTTTGCTTTGTATCCAATAAACAACAGTGCAGCCAGACATTTGGGGCCACTACCAGTCTCCATGCATTGGTGGTAGTGGTCCCCTGGGCCCAGCTGCCTTTTCTCTTATCTCTTTGTCTTGTGTCTTTATTTCTACACTCTCTCATCACCGCACACAGGGAGAGAACCACTGACCCTGTGGGGCTGGTCCCTACATTTAGGGAGGCCAAGGCGGAAGGATCACTTGAGGCCAAAAGTTCGAGACCAGCCTGGCCAACATGGTGAAACCCCATCTGTACTAATAACACAACAATTAGCCAGGAGTGTAGCATGCATCTGTAACTGCAGCTACTCAGTTGGCTGAAGCATAAGACTCATTTGAACCTGAGAGCCAGAGTTTGCAATGTGCCACCACACTCCAGACTGGTGACAGAGTGAGGCCCTGTCTCAAAAAACATGCAAAAAAAAAAAAACCCCATTCATCAAATAATTTTTTGTAAAATCTCATAATGGTATATGAATACATTTCTAAAGGATTGTGCTGACTTGCCACAGAACTCTCAACAGTGATTCCCCACTGAGACATGGGAATGGGTGGAAGGCTGGACAGGAAAGGGGATGCATAAGCGCACTTTTCTTTGGACTTTTACTACACAACACATATATACATCATGTGATGTTTAAAATAAAAGAATTATTTAATAATAATGGGTAGAAAAAGAATGGCTCCATCCTTGCTAATGGCATAAGTTGTGCTCTTATGTCAGAGCAAACTTATAATCATTTTTACCTAAAATGTTTGCTTCATCAGAGTCCCTGTAAAAAAAAAAAAAAAAAAAAAAAAAAAAAAAGTCTCTGTGGGGTCAAAGTGCTGAGAATGATTTAAAGAATCCCCTGCAGTTAGATATTTATATTGATTTCATAATTTGAAGTCAATGATGGAATAAAGCTAACTCTATTACTGATATCTATATCTACTTTCCATTCTATTCCAAGACATTGAAAGTGCAGAGTCCTTCTGGGCTGTCTCACACCTGTAATCCCAGCAATTTGGGAGGCTCAGATGGGAGGACCACTTGAGCCCAGGGGTTCGAGGATGCCGTAAACTAGAATTGTGCCATTGCACTCCAGACTGGGCCCCAGAGTGACACCCTGTCTCTTAAAACAAAAGTTTGGTGTCAGAGACATGCTGACTTACTAGTGTAGCTTCAAATGTATTACAAAATCAGACACAAAATATCTCCCCTAGTTTGTCTCCTTTTCCAGAATTTACTAGATTTACCAGTAAACATTAATGTATGACTTTCATATACAGTTTCTCTGATATGGTCCAGAAAGAGCTAAATGTGCATCCAGATGTGGCCCCTGAACAATCCCTGCTGCCCAACATCACTGACACCACGAGGCCCACACCCCATCTCCATCCATGTCTGCTGTGAACCCTTCCCAGGACCATGCCCAGTGGAGTCTCTTCCCAAGCTCATGTCACTAGGTTATAGAAGATGGAATTTAAGTGAAGATGAGAGGGACTGAGAAAAGGCATGGGTGAGTGCCAGCAAATGTGTGATGCAGAACGCTTCACACTCAGAGAAGATTGGCTACTACAATACCTGGCACTTCAGAAAGGAAAGAGACAGAAGAATCCACCGAGGAATATGACTTACTTGAGGAAGAGCCATCCCTGGCTCCTTTTCTTTGTTCTTCTTGGTGGCTTCCTCACGTAACATGAGTCTTTGGAAATCCTGTATGTTAAAAAAACAAGAGATTTAATATTTAGAAACCATTGACTCCTTTCCTGTGACAAAACACACACACAGGGGAGACCTCACCCGAGAGAAAGATGGTCCTCTGCTTCCCACTGCACCAGAGATCATGCAGAGATAAGAAAGTTCCACAGGAAGACCTACAAGTGTAATTTTGACCCATTTTCAGATCTTGCTCCCCTCCTGGAGAAGTCCACACACAAGCTGCAACAGGACACAGACCTTCAGGGCACAGATCCGACCCTAACCAAACTCCATGCAAAGCCCCCTCACCTCCCTGTGGATCACAGGCTGATCTCAGCTGTCAACATGGAGGAAACTTCCTTGATGTTTAATGCTGGACACAGATAAGAATCACCAGTGCCATTGTAAGTATTATTGATTGTGGGTCCCATCCTATTATAATAGCAATCTGATAAAACAGTATGCCTGTAATCCCAGCATTTTGGGAGGCCAATGCAGCTGGATCCCTTGAGCTCTGGGGTTGGAGACCAGCCTGAGCAACATGGTGAAAGGCTGTTTCTACAAAGAACACAAAAATTAGCGTGGTGTGGTGGCACATGGCTGTGGTCCCAGCTACTCTGGAGGCTGAGGTAGGAAGGAGACCACTACTTCTCCTGCTGCCTTCCTCCTTCCCCCCTGCCTAGTTTATAAGACAGGAGGAAAGGAAGAAAGCAAATGTTAGAAGGAAACAGAAGTAAGATAAATAGCCAAATGACCTTGGTGCCACCACCCAGCCCCAGTGGTTAAAAATAATAATATCAACCCCTGACCTAAACTACTTATGTTATCTGTAAATTCTAGACATTGTATGAAGAAGCATTGCAAAATTTTCTGCTCTGTTAGCTGATGCACGTAATGCCAAGTCACGTTCCCCATGCTTGCTCAATCTATCGTGACCCTTTCACGTGGACCCCTTAGAGTTGTAAGCTCTTAAAAGGGCCAGGAATTTCTTTTTCAGGGAGCTTGGTTCTTGAGACATGAGTCTTCTGATGCTCCAGGCCGAATAAAGCCATTTCCTTTTTTAACCCGTTATCTGAGAGCTACTGTCTGTGGCTCATCATGCTACATTTCTTGGTTCCCTGACTTGGAAGCGAGGTGATTAACAGATGGTTGAGGCAGCCCCTTAGGTGACTTAGGCCTGCCCTGTGGAGCATCCCTGCAGGGTACTCCAGCCAGCTTGAGTGACATTGATTCTGAGGGCGCTCCCAGGTAGGCACGTGCCCCAGAAAGATATTTAGCCTGGCCATCTGAACTTGCAGCGTAACCAGTGTGCTTATTGTAAAGAAATAGGATATTAGAAGGATATTAGAAGGACAAGTGCCCTCAGCTAAAAGGAAAACAAGGTGGTTCAGAGCAGGAGGCCCCAGAAGGAGCCCTGTTCAATATAGCAGAAGAGTTACTGAACTGAGGTGGACCGGGCTCAACTGCCCCCAAAGAGCCCATGGTCAAGATGACAGTTAGGGGCAAAGACATTGATTTTCATGTTGATACCAGTGCTGAACATTCAGTAGTAACCACCCCGGTTGCCCCCTTTTCCAAAAAGACTATTATTATAATTGAAGCCATGGGAGTTTTGTCAAAGCAAGCTTTCTGTTGTCCTGGACTTGTACTGTAGGAAGACATAAAGTGATTCAACAGTTCTGGTACATTCCTGACTGTCCCTTGCCTTGCTAAGAAAGGACTTGCTTAGCAAGCTGAAAGCCACCATCTCTTCTACAGAGCATGGCTCTTTACAGCTAAGGCTACCCAGAAGGGGAGTCATTATGGCCCTTACAGTCCCCCGGGAAGAGGAATGGAGACTTCTCTTAACTGAGCCAGGCCAAGAGATAAGACCAACTCTGGCTAAGCGGTGGCCAAGGGTGTAGACAGAAGACAACCCTCCAGGGTTGGCAGTTAACCAAGCCCTGGTACTTATAGAAGTTAAGCATAGGGTCCAGCCAGTCAGGCAAAAACAGTCCCCAGTCCCCAGAGAAGCTCTTGAAAGTATCCAGGTCCATCTCAAGAGCCTGAGAGCCTTTAGAATTATAGTCCCTTGTCAGTCTCCCTGGAACACTCCCCTCCTTCCTGTTCCCAAGCCAGGGACCAATGACTACATGCCAGTACGGACTTGTGCTTAGTCAATCAAGCTACAGTGACTTTACATCCAACAGTGCCTAACCCATACACGTTAAGGTTGCTGCCAGCTGAGGACAGCTGGTTCTCTGGCTTAGACCTGAAAGACACTTTCTTTAGCATCAGATTAGCCCCTGAGAGCCAGAAGCTGTTTGCCTTTCAGTAGGAAGATCTGGGGTCAGGTGTCACCACTCAGTACACTTGGACCCGGCTTCTGCAAGTGTTCAAGAACTCCCCCACCATCTTGGGGAAGCACTGGCTTGGGACCTCCAGAAGTTGCTGCCAGAGACCTAGGCTGTGCATTGCTCCGGTACGTTGATGACCTTCTATTAGGACACCCCATGGCAGTTGGGTGTGCCAAGGGAAAGGATGCCCTACTCTGGCCCTTAGAGGACTGTAGGTATAAGTTGTCCAAGAAGAAGACCCAGATCTGCTGACAGCAGGTACATTACCTAGGATTTACTATCCAACAGGGGGAGCACAGGCTGGGATCAAAAGGAAAGCAGGCTTTTTACAACCTACTGAAGCCTAAGACCAGAAAGCAGGTGAAAGAATTCTTAGGTGCTGTGAGTTTCTGCAGACCATGGATCCCAAACTTTGCAGTACTGGCCAAGCCTCTGTATGGAGTCACAAAGGGGGAAGACCAGGAAACTTTTGAACAGGGATCCCAACAACAGCAAGCCTTTCATGAGTTAAAAGAAAACCTTATGTCAGCCCCAGCCCTGGGGTTATCTGACCTGACAAAGCCTTTTAAACTGTATGTTTCTGAGAGAGAAAATATGGCAGTTAGAGTTTTGATCCAAACTGTGGGGCCCTGGCTGAGGCCAGTGGCCTGCCTCTCTAAGCAACTAGACGGGGTTTCTAAAGGTTAGCCCTCATGTTTGAGGGCCTTGGCAGCAACTGCCCTGCTGGCAGAAGAAGCAGATAAACTAACTCTTAGGCAAAACCTGAACATAAAGGCCCCCCATGCTGTGGTGACTTTAATGAATACCAAAAGACATCATTGGCTAATGAATGCTAGACTAACCAAGTACCAAAGCTTGCTCGGTGAAAATCCCCACATAACCATTGAACTTTGTTACACCCTGAACCCCACCACCTTACTCCCAGTATCAGACAGCCCTGTTGAGCATAACTGTGTAGAGGTGTTGGACTCAGTTTACTTTAGCAGGCCTGAACTTTGAGACCAGCCTTGGGCATCAGTAGACTGGGAGCTATACACGGACAGGAGCAGCTTCATCAGCCCACAAGGAGAGAGATGTGCAGGATATGTAGTAGTAACCCTGGACACTGCCATTGATGCCAGATCGTTGTCCCGGGGCACTTCAGCCCAGAAAGCCGAGCTCATTGCTTTAATTCAGGCCTTAGAACTCAGTGAAGGTAAGACTGAAAACATTTACACTGACTCTCAGTATGCCTTTTTAACCCTCCAAGTGCATAAAGCATTACATAAAGAAAAGGGCCTGTTGAACTCTGGAGAAAAAGACATAAAATATCAGCAAGAAATCTTGCAATTATTAGAAGCAGCATAGAAACCCCACAAGTTGGAAGTCATGCACTGCAGAGGACACCAGCGAGCTTCCACCTCGGTTGCCTTAGGGAATTCCAGAGCTGACTCAGAAGCTCAAAAAGCAACATCCACACTCTACTGGGCATCAGTCACAGCCCCCCTGCTCCCTCAAGCACCTGACCTTGTATCTACAAGGTCACAGTTGTACTGGACAACAGTTGTACTGGGGGTGCATGAAACCACCCATCTAGGTCAGGAGTCACTTGAAAAGTTGTTAGGCTGGTACTTCTACATCTCACAATTGTCAGCCCTTGCCAAAACTGTGGTGCAGCGGTGTGTTACCTGCCGACAGCACAATGCAAGGCAGGGTTCAGCCGTTCTGCCCAGCATATAAGCTTATGAAGCAGCCCCCTTTGAAGATCTCCAGGTGGATGGAGTTCACAGAAATGCCAAAGTGTAGAAGTAACAAGTATTTACTAGTTTTCATGTGTACCTACTCTAGGTAGGTGGAGGCTTATCCCACATGAACTGAGAAAGCTCGTGAAGTAACCCATGTGCTTCTTCGAGATCTTATTCCTAGATTTGGACTGCCCTTACGAATCGGTTCAGATAACAGGCCAGAGTTTGTGGCTGACTTAGTACAGAAGACAGCAAAGGTATTAAAGATCACATGGAAACTGCATGCTGCCTTCCGACCTCAGAGTTCTGGAAATGTGGAGCAGATAAATCGGACTATCAAAAATAGCTTAAGGCCTTAGGAAAAATTACACAAATGATTTCAGCCCAGGTAAATGAGAGATGCCCCATTAGCTTATTCTCCTCAGTTCACTCTTTCTCCCCAGGTGATCGAGTGTGGATCAAGGACTGGAACATAGCCCCTGTGTACCTCCAGTGGAAAGTACCTCAGACCGTCATCCTGACCACTTCCACCGCTGTGAAGGTAGAAAGAATCCAGGCCTGGATCCACCACAGCCATATAAAACCTGCAGCGCCTGAAACCTGGGAGGCAAGACCAAGCCCAGATAATCCCTGAAAAGTGACCCTGAAGAAGACAACAAGCCCTGCTCCAGTCACACCCAGAAGCTGACTGGTCCTACGCATGGTCGAAGCATGAGGAAGCTCATCGTGGGACTCATTTTTCTTAAATTTTAGACTTGTACAGTAAAGGCTTCAACTGACCTTCCTCAAACTAAGGAGTGTTCCCAGTGTATTCATCAGGTCACCGAGATAGGACAGCAAATTAAAACACTCTTTCTGTTCTATAGTTATTATCAATGTACCAGAACGTTAAAAGCATCTTATTTGTATAATTCCACTCAGTACAAGGTATGTAGCCCAGGAAATGACAAACCTAATATGTATTATAACACATCTAAACCCCCTGCAACCACCGTTTTTCAAATAAGATTAAGAACTGGTCCTTTCCTAGGTGATACAAGTAAAATAATAGCTAGAACAAAAGAAAAAAGAATCCCCAAACAAGAAACTTTAAATTTGATGCTTGTGCAGCCATTAATAGTAACAAGCTCAGATTAAGATGTGGATCTCTTAACTAAGAAAGGAGCCACACAGTAGAAAATAAATATGTTTGTCATGAGGCAGAGGTCTGTGAAAATTGTGCCTATTGGCCATGTTATTTAGGCTACTTAGAAAAAGGACAAAAAAGACCCGGTTCACTTTCAAAAAAAAGAAGCCAACCCCTCCTGTGCTAGCAGTCACTGTAACCCACTAGAACTAATAATCACTAATTCTGTAGACCCCCATTAGAAAAAAAGAGAAGGTGTAGCCCTGAGGATCAATAGGACAAGGGTAACCCCCCAAGTTGCCATTTTAGTCCGAGGGGAGGTCCACAGGCCCTTTCCCAAACCAGTGTTTCAAGCCTTTTATAATGAGCTAAATCTGCCAGCACCAGAGCTTCCAAAAAAGACAAGGAACTTGTTTCTCCAGTTAACAGAAAATGTAGCTCATTCTCTCAATGTTACTTATTGTTATGTATGTGGAGGAACCACTATCGGAGACCGATGGCTTTAGGAAGCCCGAGAGTTGGTGCTCACTGATCCAGTTCCTCACACAATTCCAGTTCAGAAGGCCCAAACTAGCAACTTCTAGGTCCTAAAAACCTCAGTTATTAGACAATACTATGTAGCTAAGGAAAGAAAAAAACCTCACCATCCCTGTAAGAAAGCTCAATTGTCTAGGACAGAGGTTGTACAACAGCACAACAAGGACAGTCACTTGGTGAGGCCTAAACCATACTGAAAAGAACTCATTAAGTAAATTTTCTAAATTACAGACTGCCTAGGCCCATCCAGAATTTCATTGAGACTGGACGGCTCCCGCTGGACTATACTAGATCTGTAGGCACAGAGACCCATCTCCAACAACAAAGAAGAAAAGGAAAAATCTGGGTCCTGGCTCTGGGAATCTAAGGCCAATTAACGTGAACTTTGCAAAACTAGACCAAAAGGAAAAACCCCATCTCCCTACCCGGAGTAACAAAGGATCAAAGGGTACTTTCCCTGTAGCCCTCCCACTTCCACCACGTCTCAGATGGAAAGGGAAAGAGGCCAGGAGTGGCCACAAAGCACCGGCCACCCTGGGGCTGCGGGGCTGCAGTGCTGTGCTCCATGGGCCGACTAGAGCGAGGCTGGAAAGCGCTCTTGCCCAGGGCGAGAATCCAGCTCGCGGGTGAGGACTTGAAACAGCGCGAGGCGGGAGGACACGTCAGGAAGGGTTTTGCAAAGGAAAGTTTCGCAACAGGAGGTGTCTGCACGGCCCCACTGCAGAAAGACGGGGGACGGGACCAGCCTCAGGGCGACTTTAAACTCAGAAGGAAGCGACTCACGGACTCTCACCCGGACGTTTCAATTTGCTCTGGGTTGAGAAAAGAGGGGCCAGAATTTGCAGGTCTGTGGGGACCCCACGTCCCCCATATAGCAGCACCAGAGAACTGGGAAACGCACATGCCGCGGTACAACTGTCAGTCCACGCCATCCGCTTCCGGGTCTGTGCCAATCAGCGCAGGACAGAAGCCGGACCTGGGCCAGATCCCCGAAGAAGTGGGCGGGGCCTGGGCGAGGCCGGGGCGGGGTGCAAAGGACAAGGGGCCTGGAGTGGGAGAGAAGAGTCTTGGGCTGTGAGGAGTCCGCGGGGGCGGGAAAGGGGCGGGGCCTGAGCTTTTCTCCATCTCCCTCTCCGCGCCTCTGTTTTCCTGGTTTTGGAGGTGAAACCCGCCAATGAGGCTGGAGCAGCTCAGCAGTCAGGGAAATAGTACCTCCCTGAGAAGTCGCCGTGCGGCGGTAATTGGACCCAGGAAAGTTCCTTGCTATTGAAATTAATTTCAGCAATTTAATTCCAAAGCCTGGAAGTTGTCTAGGGCAGGAATGCAAACTAGAATGCGAAATGCAAAGCCTCGCCTGAGCGAAAGGTACAATTTCATGCTGACGGTCCACAGAACAGAATAGAAATCCTCTCCCTTTCAATTCTCCATTCACTGGAGTGGGAGAGTCCACCCTGTGCTCAGCTCCAGACTTCCCTAGGGCCACCCGCATGGGGTGCGGAGCGGAGGGTTCAGGCCAGGGAGGAGTGAGGTCACCACCTGCTGCTTAAACACAGCAGGGATGCGGGCGGGGTGGCAGGAATCTGGGGTCCCAGCTACTCAGGAAGCAGGGGCTAGAGGATCGCTGAGCCTGGAGTTCCAGGCCAGCCTGGGCGACAAAGTAAGACCCTCTACCCTAGAGCTCCCTCCTCCGTCTCAATAAACAAAAAAGTGATTTAAAAAAAAGTACTGACATTGTAACAATGTATATATGTAACATATATAATATATAATAACATATATATAATAAATAACATATATAATATCTTATATGTAACAATGCATATAAGTTGCCCAGTTGTTTCTTACATTTATTTCATGCTGCACTTAAAATGAGTTATTTTTGTCGTGGAAAAGAGTCAAAGTGTAAAATATCTTAAGAGATTTCTTCTAAGCTAAATATGAACGACCCTCAGGAGGTCCTGAGAACATGTGTCCAAGGTGATGGGGAACAGCTTGTTCTTAGACATTTTAGGGAGGCATTAGACATCAATCAAATACATTTAAGAAATACATTGCTTTGGTTCAGAAAGGCGGGGCAACTCAAATCGAGGACTTCTGGGCTACAGGTAAATTGAAACATTTTCTGATTGACAATTGGTTGAGTTTGTCTAAATACCTGAGATCCATGGAGAGGAAATGTTCACGTTAAGGTAAAAGATTGTGGAGACCTAGGTTGTTTTCAAGTCTTCTATCGGCTGCCCTTAGAGATAATAGATGACAAATGTTTTCTATTCAGACCTTTAAACAGTGCGAGATTCTTACTTAAATCTCTTCAGGATTGGTAGGACCTAGAAGAAAAAGATCTAGCTATGTTAACAGAGATTCTTTACAGATGCACATGTACCCCTCACAAAGAACAGCTTTGTAGGACCATTTCAAAATATGGCACAGAAACATGTTTTGGGGTAAAATATTTTGACTTTCTTCTTTGTCACATGTTATTCCAGAGTCAGACTGGAAAGTAAGACAGGATATATAGGACTAAATAAAACCCATCTGATGAGTATTTATGGTTTGTAGGGCATGACTCCCTAGACCCTTTAGATAGGAATTTGGGCAAGATAAAAAAATCAGACCTTAGTCCTCATTCTCAAATTCTTTTTTTTTTTTTACATAATTCCTAAATGTATTGTAATATCAAATTCACTTTATGTGCCTTCTGAAAATAAGTAGAAAATGTACTTTTTATCTTCAGATTGTAATTTTTTTTTTTCCTAGAAACAGGACCTAGTTCTGTCACCCAGGATGGAATGCAGTGGCGGGAACACTGCTCACTGCAACCTCAACCTCTGGGGCTCAAGCAATCCTCCCGCCTCACCTCCCAACTAGCTGGGGCCACAGGCCCTCACCACCAGGCCTGGCTAATTTTTTAATATTTTGTAGAGTCGGGGGTCCACTATGATGCTTAGGCTGGCCTTGAACTCCTGTACTCAAACAATCCTCCCACCTTAGCTTCCCAAAGTGTTGGGATTAAAGGCAAGCCACCATACCCATCCAATTGTAATCTATTTTGGGTGTTTTCTTTGTTGTTCTTTCCTAAGTGTTCTATCAGGTGTGAATAACAAAGGCTGTAAAATAGGCAGTCTTCAAACATTGGGATTTATTTTCATATAGAGAATAATTATATTACTAAGGATACATTGCAGTCAGGTTGTTCTGTTTTACATGGGCCCTGAAAAAAATATAACTAAATTACAAAATTGGCTGGACAAAATGGCTCACACCTGTAATCTCAGCACTTTGGCAAGCTTAGGCGAATGGATCACCCTGAGGTCAGGAGTTTGAGATCAGCCTGGCCAACACAGTGAAACCCCATCTGTACTAAAAATACAAAAATTACCTGGGCATGGTGGCACGCGCCTGTAATCCCAGCTACTCAAGAGGTTGAGGCAGGAGAATCGCTTGAGCCCAGGCAGCAGAGGTTGCAGTGAGCTGAGATCTCACCACTGCACTCCAGCCTGGGCAACAGAGTGAGACTGCATCTCAAAAAAAGAAAAAAAAATTATAAACTTTTAAATCACCATATTTCTGCATGCAATAATCTTATGGCAATATCTGTAAGTTAACATGTACTATGAACTATATTTTTCACTCACATCCCTAGTTATCGAAGGTTTCATTTATCAAACACTAGTAATTAGCTAAAACATAATTACATTTAGGAAGAAATTAGCATATCTAAAATATTAGCAAGTTTAAAAAAGCATAATGTGGCCAGGCATGGTGGTTCATGCATGTAATTCCAGCATGATGGGAGGCCGAAGCAGAAAGATAGCTAGTGGCCAAAAGTTGGAGACCAGCCCAGGCAACATGGTGAAACCTCATCTTTATATTTTAAATATTTATGTATTTATGTATTCATTTATTCATTTTTGAGATGGAGTTTCATTCTTATTGCTTAGGCTGGAGTGCAATGGTGTGGTCTTGGCTCACCACAACCTCTGCCTCCTGGGTTCACGTGACTCTCCTGCTTCAGCCTCCCGAGTAGCAGGTATTACAGGCATATGCCATCATGCCTGACTAATTTTCTATTTTTACTAGAGATGGAGTACCTCCAAGTTAGTCAGGCTGGTCTCGAACTCCCGAGCTCAGGTGATCGCCCACCGCAGCCTCCCAAAGTGCTGGGATTAGAGGCCTGAGCCACCGTACCCAGCCTCTATGTAGCTTTGTAAAAAATCCTTGTAGCTATCTTGTTTAGGAATAAAATGGGAGACAGGTTTGTCTGACACAGTTCCCAGCTTGACTTTTCTCTTTGGCTTAGTAATTTTTAAGTTTCTTTCACAGCCTTCTGACAGACACAATGCTTTGACACACTGATATTGCTTTATATAGATTTTCCAAAACAATAAAGTCCAAGGGTCTATCATGAACTGGGTTAGCAGAGGCGAGAAGATTCCCAGAAGACTCCTGATCTCAACCAATCCTCCCACCTCAGCCTCCCAGTGTGTGAGGACCACAGGTGTGATCCACTGAACCCAGTGGAGTCTCCATCTCAAAAAAAAACCAAAAAGCAATACAGGAATTAAGGTACTCTATGGAATTACATCATTTGACCTTTTTTTAAATGAAAAGTCTCACATATTTATTACTGAACCCAGCCAACCAACGTGTTCATAACAGATTCAGAGAGAAAAAATGTATTCCCAAAAAAACATGTGCAACTCTCCAGATAATGGTGACATTTTCTGCTTGATATGGTAACGTGATTGTAACACTCAGACAGCATAAAAATGTGTGCCATCTCATGTGCAATTCCTTATAGACACAGATTGGTTCTTCTCCAATGTCTCCTTTTAAAGTTGTACCTGATTTTATTACCAGTTTTCATCTGAATCCACTGGGGAATGGAACGATTTTGCTTTTCTACTTGGCCAGGAATTGCTTAATCCTGATAGTCTTATGAGAAGATCTGGTGAGAAGCAGAGTCAAGTACACACCACGATGGTGGAGAAAGGAAGAGAAGGGGCTTGACATCTATTATTTTTTTTTTTTTTGAGAGAAAGTTTCACTCTTGTTACCCAGGCTGGAGTGCAATGGCACCATCTCAGTTCACTGCAACTTCCACCTCCTGGGTTCAAGTGATTCTCCCACCTCAGCCTCCTGAGGAGCTGGGATTACAGGTGCCTGCCACCATATCTAGCTAATTTTTGTATTTTTAATAGAGATGGCATTTCACCACATTAACCAGCCTGTTCTCAACCTCCTCACTATTGTTTCTGCTATTAGCTGTCAGTCCCCTTCATTGCGGCACAAACAAGATTATTGTTTTTTTTTGAAACTGATGTGGATGGTCTTTCTGCTGCTCCATGTGTAACCTTCAACATTGTCTTCTCCCAACTCAAAATTAGTTATCCATTTACAAACTGGTGGTTTCTTTTGGGCATCGTCCCCATAACCTTTTAATAAAGCATCAATGTTATCATCATTTGTCTACCCAAATTTTACCATAAGTATTCTATTTTTGAGACATGCTGGAGTGCAGTGGCAAGATCACAGCTCACTGCAGCCTCAATCTCCCAGGCTCATGCCATCCTCACGCTGCAGACTCCACAGTAGCTGGCTCTGCAGACATATGCCACCATGCCCAGTGAATTTCTGTATTTTTTGTGTAGAAGGGGTTTTCACCATGTTGCCCAGGCTGGTCCTGAATGCCTGGGCTCACATGACCCACCTGTCTCAGCCTCTGAAAGTGCTGGGATTACAGACCTGAGACACTGCAACTGGTCTCATCATAAATTTTATGTTTCTTCTTGTTTCAATTTTAGCAGAATTTATATTGCTTTTATAGAGTCTCTTTTCAAATTCGTGTCTTATCTTTCTCAGTGCCTCAAACTAGAGCCTGTTCAGACATGTTATAACAGATTTGTATCAGTTTATTTTGGTGCAAAAACTGTGAAATTCATGCACAATTTTCCCATAATATGTATTTTTCCATAAGCTTCTTGAAGACCCCTTGTACTAGAAAACTGTATTCAAGAGGATATATAAAAGGATTGTAGATATGCAAGTGCCAGTTACTTCTGGCATGCAAGGATGGTTCAACATATTCAAGCAAATCAATGTGATATACCACTTGAACAGAATGAAAGATGAAAACCACATCATCACATCATCTCAACAGATGGAGAAAAATCATTTCACAAAATTCAGCATCTGATCATCATAGAAATCTTAGACAAAATAGATAGAGAAGGAAATTTACCTCACCAATAGAAAGACCATTGATGAAATGACCAATGTGGAAATAACCAAGCAGGGAAAATGGAATGCTTTTCCTGTAGGATCTCACATGATGCAAGAACGTTCTCACTTTTCCTATTCAATAAATACTGGATGTCCCAGCCAGAGCAATGAAATAGCAAAAGAAATGAAATGCCTCAAAATCAGAAAAAGTAAAATTATATTTGTTTGTAGATGACATGGTCTTCTGCATAGAAAATCACAGAGTCAACCAAAACACTACTGTGACTAATAAACACATCGGTAGATTTGCACAATACAATATCAGCACCAAAAATTAGTTGAATTTTCATACATTAACAATAAACAATTTTAAATGAAATATTAAAAACACTTCCATTTGCTAGAGAATTTAAAGTAAGAAATAGGAATAAATGGAAAGAAGTGAGAAATTCATACACTGAAATCTACAAACATGGATCAAAATGATTAAAAACATATATAAAAATATAACCCATATTGATGTTTTGGAAAATTGATACTGTGAAATGATTATATAACCCAATGTGATTTAGATTCAACACAATACACATAAAAGTCCCTATCAGTTTTTGTTGAAGAAACAAAAAACAGACTGGGAAAAGTGCTCACCTCTGTTGGCCAGGGTGCTCTCAAACTCCTGATCTTAAGTGATCTACCTGTCTTGGCCTCCCAAAGTGCTGGGATTACAAGGTGTGAGCCACCACACCTGGCCTAATCCTCTTAACATAAACACTTTAATCTCAATTAATGCTTGAACTCAATGTTAAGTCAACTCAAACTCAAGTCAATGCTGATTTCAATCTAACATCAATTAGTGCTTGATGGTTTGCTATACTCGTTGCATTTGGAATTATTACCTCAAAAATGAATTTCCTGATGTCCTGCAAGGAATGACCTCAGACTAAAGACCTTGCCACACATATGACTTTTGTAAGATCTGTGTCTAGTATGGATTCTCTGATGTGTAATGAGGCATGAACCTGAAATAAAGGCTTTGACACAATCGTCACATTTGTGAGGTTTCTTTCCTGTATGAATCTGCCTATGTTTTGCATAAGATGAAGCTTGACTGAAGACCTTGCCACAATCATGACATTTGTAAGATTTCTCTCCAGTATGAGTTCACTGATAAACTGCAAGGTATGAACGATGTCTGAAAAATTTGCCACAATATAACATTTGTAAGTTCTCACTTCATTATGGGTTCTCCAGTGATTTGCAATGGTTATAGCATTACTGAAGACTTCATGACAATCATTACATTTGTAAAGTTTCCCTATGACATGGATTGCTTGATGGTGAATAAGTGTTGACTGACCACTGAAGGCTCTGTCACACTCATTACACTTGTACGGTTTCTCTCCAGTGTGAATTCTATTGTGTTGTGCCAGGTGTGAATCACACCTGAATGCCTTGTCACAAACCTTACATTTCTATGGTTTCTCTCCAGTATGAACTCTCCTGTGTATTTCAAGGTGTGAATTGAAATTGAAAACTTTGTCACATTCTTCACATTTGTAAGGTTTTTCTCCAGTATGAAGTCTATGATGACGTTCAAAGTTTGATTTTCAATTAAAAACCTTGCCACAGGCCAGGCACGGTGGCTCATGCCTGTAATCCCAACACTTTGGGAGGCCGAGGCGGGCAGATCACGAGGTCAGGAGATCGAGACCATCCTGGCTAACACAGTGAAACCCCATCTCTACCAAAAATATGAAAAAATTAGCTGGGTGTGGTGGCAGGTGCCTGTAGTCCCAGCTACTCCAGAGGCTGAGGCAGGAGAACGGCATGAACCCAGGAGGCAGAGCTTGCAGTGAGCCAAGATCGTGCCACTGCACTCCAGCTTGGGTGACAGAGCGAGACTCCATCTCAAAAAAAAAAAAAAAAAAAAAAAATCTGCCACAATCATTACACTTGTAAGGTTTCTCTCCAGTATGAAGTCTATGATGACATGCAAGATTTGATTTGTGATTAAAAACCTTGCCACACTTGTTACACTTGTAACATTTCTCTCCGGTATGAATGACCTTATGCATTACAAGAGATGAAATTTGAACAAAGGTCTTGCCACACTCATTACACTTGTAAGGTTTCTCCCCAGTGTGAATTATAATATGTTGTCCCACGTGTGAATCACGTCCAAAAGCCTTGTCACAAACCTTACATTTGTATGGTTTCTCTCCAGTATGAATTCTCCTATGTCTTTCAAGGTGTGATTTGCACCTGAAAACTTTGTCACATTCTTCACATTTGTAAGGTTTCTCTCCAGTATGAAGTCTATGATGATGTGCAAGATGTGCTTTTTGATTAAAAACCTTGCCACATTCATTACATTTGTGAGGTTTCTCTCCAGTATGAATTGCCTTGTGAATTACAAGGGATGACTTGTAACTGAAGGTCTTGCCACACTCATTACACTTGTAAGGTTTCTCACCAGTGTGACATCTATGATGGCATGCAAGGTATCGCTTCTGATTAAAGACCTTGCCACATATATCACATTTATATTGTTTCCCTCCTAAATGGATTATCTGACTTTTTTTTAACAGTGAGCTACAGTTAAAGGCTTTGCCACTCTCATTACATTGGAATGATTTTTCTCTCATGTGTGCTTCCTGTTTTTGTGTGAGTAATGAAGAATGGAGGAAATTATTCCCATACTTATTAGAAATATGGGTTTTAGGAATACAAGAAATTCTTTGGGATGCTGAAACTGAGGAAGCATCATTGACAGACTTCTCAAATTGACTATCAATTTTCCCTTTGCTCTGAAATATATGCAGTTCAGGCAGATGTGAATGAAAGCTTAATCCAAGCTGATCTTTAATAGGCTTGTTTCCAGCATGGCTTTGATCATCTCGGTCTGTACTACCAGTCAACTTTTTTATTTCTGTCATGAGTGCTTCATGGCCATTTCTTTCATCTTCTTGCCACTGAAACTCAAAGTCCTGAAAATCTTTCTCAATTTCCTGGAAGGAAAAATCTCGAATGTGATGACTTGCTTGTCTTTGCAATGTCTCTGTGTGGAACACTTCTGTATTGCCTTGCCCTCTTGATGAGAACTTCCTTGTCATGCATTTGGAAGAGACAGCTACAAAATATAAACACCAATAGGTTTCCAAGTAAGTGCAGATGATAAATAATACTGAAATGTGTAAATAGGACACAAAAAACAATATTTATTTTGAAATTCCCAAACATGATCTTCAAAGTTTAAGAACACAAAAGGAGTAAGATTCTTTAATAAATAAAGGGTGATTACATGTTCTTCAAGTCATTTCTATGGAAGCCCATTCCCAATATCATGACGAAACACTGACAGAGCACAAACATGTGTAAGCCTAAAGTAAGGAGCGTTTTTCCACTGTGACTCTAAAGTGTATCACAGTTTGCAAAAAGCATATTACTGTCACATTGAAGAAGGAAAAAAATATGTTCTTCATATTTACAGCATATTTAGAGTATACAAATAAATGCTAAAGGACCAGATAACGTACCATATTGGTAAATAATCCACAACAAGCTCTTGTAAGGATAATCAAAATCAATGGAAATTCTATATTGTCAAACAATCACAGCACTGAGAAGATAAGAAAAGAATATAAAAATTAGCCAGGGGTGGTGGCCCGTGCCAGTAATCCCAGCTACATAAGAGGCTGAGGCACAAGAATCACCAAGAGGCAAAGGCTGCAGTGAGTCAATATCGCACCATTGCACTCCAGCCTGGATGACAAAGTGAGACTCCATCTCAAAAAAAAAAAAAAAAAAAGGCAGGGCATGGTGGCTCACACCTGTAATTCCAGTACTTTGGGAGGCAGAGGCAGGTGGATCACCTCAATACAAAAAGTAGTCGGGCGTGGTGATGGGCACCTGTAATCCCAGATACCTGGGAGGCTGAGGCAGAAGAATTGCTTGAATCCGAGAGGCAAAGATTGTGGTAAGCTGAGATCTTGCCACTGCACTCCACCCTGGGCAACAGAGTGAGACTCTGTCCCCAAAAAAAGAAAGTGTGAATACCATATTTTTCTGAATAACTGTGAAAAATTTCCTATATCCATGTGGAACAGGCACTTTGTGACTTTTTAAAAAAATGTTTATTATTTTTGTATTTTTGAGATGGAGTCTTGCTCTGTCACCCAGGCTGGAGTGCAATGGCACAATCTTGGCTCACTGCAATCTTTACCTCCTGGGTTCCAGTGAGTGTCTTGCCTCAGCCTCCTGAGTACCTTGGATTACAGGCAAGAGCCAGCATGCCCAGCTAATTTTTGTATTTTTAGTAGAGATGGGGTTTCACCATGTTGGCCATTTGGGATTATGGGCATAAGCCACTGCACCCAGTGGCACTTTGTGACATTAATGAGTGCAGCATGTCAGTTATATTGCATGCCACATATTGAATACTCACATGTAAAGTCATAAAATTCAATTAATAAAATATTGTAACCAATGATAAAACAGGAAAATAATATGTACATATATAAAGCCTGCAGAATTGTAAACAATTTCCACTTAAGAAAAAAGCCACAATTTCTACTTACCACCAGCACACAATATAAGAACTGAATTACATGTTAAGATCACTACCTTCTGATTTATGAGGTCAAGAAAATACACAGCATTGCCGGGAGCGGTGGCTCACGCCTGTAATCCCAGCACTTTGGGAGGCCAAGGCAGGTGGATCATGAGGTCAGGAGATCGAGACCATCTTGGCTAACACGGTGAAACCCTGTCTCTACTAAAAATACAAAACGTTAGCCGGGCGTGGTGGCACATGCCTGTAATCCCAGCTACTCGGGAGGCTGAGGCAAGAGAATGGCGTGGACCTGGGAGGTGGAGCTTGTAGTGAGCAGAGATCACACCACTGCACTCCAGCCTGGGCGACAGAGTGAGACTCTCTCTCAAAAGAAAAAAAAGAAAAGAAAATACACAGCATTACAATGAATAAGCATTGACTAACTGCCAGGTGCAGTGGTGCATGCCTGTAATCCCAGCACTTTGGGAGGCTGAGGCATGCGGATCACGAGGTCAGGAGTTCAAGACCAGCCTGGGCAAAATGCTGAAACCCCATCTCTACTAAAAATACAAAAAAATTAGCTGGGCATGGCGGAAGATGCCTGTAATCCCAGCTACTTGGGAGGCTGAGGCAGGAATCGTTTGAACCCGGGAGGTGGAGGTGTCAGTGAGCTGAGATTGTGCCACTACACTCCAGCCTGGGCAACAGGATGAGACTCAAACTACTCAACTACTTCTCAAATAGGCTTTGGTATGATTGATGTTCTCTAATAGGATGTTCCTGCAGATGCAGACTTAGAGAGAATTTAGTCATGGGTGTTGACTACTCATGAATGGGACCACTGCATTTATAAAAAGAGATATTAAAGGGTTCACTGACTCTTCTTTCCGTGTCAGGACACGGCAGGAAGATGGCTGGTCTAAATCATGAAGAAGTCTCTCACCAGGAACCAATTTGGCTGGCACCTTGCTCTTGGATTTCCCACTTTCCAAATTCATGAGAAATAAATTTCTGCATCTTAAGCCTCCCCGTTTAAGCTATTTCCTTTTTTGTTTGTTTTTGAGATGGAGTCACGCTCTATCACGCAGGCTGGAGTGTAGTGGCATGATTCTCCTACCTCAAGTCATTCTCCTGCCTCAGCACAGAGTCACTCTGTCACATGGGCTGGAGTTCAGTGGTGTGATCTTGGCTCACTGCAACCTACACCTCCTGGGTTCAAGTGATTCTCCTGCCTCGGCCTCCCAAGTAGCTGGGATTACAGGTGCACGCCACCATACACAACTAATTTTTCTATTTTTAGTAGAGATGGGGTTTCACCATGTTGACCAGGCTTGTCTTGAACTCTTGACCTCAAGTGATTGGCCTGTCTCATCCTTCCAAATTGCTGGGATTACAGGTGTGAGCCACTGGGCCTGGCCCATTTTTGGCATTTAGTACATTAGAGGTTTCACTATGTTGGCCAGTTTGGTCTCAAACTCCTGACCTCAAGCAATCTACCCACCTTGGCCTCCAAAAGTGCTGGGATTCGAGGGGTGAGGCACCATGACCAGCCAGTCTAAGCTATTTCTGACAGGACAGTGAAATGACTGAGACAGGAACAGGAGACTCTCATCATCATCACCAAAGGCTGACAAATCTTATTAAACAAACGAAGTTAACAGTCTGTACTGTAAAACTTGCAATCCTTGAAGCCATCTAATAGCACTAATGTGTTAAAAACCTTGAGACAGGCCGGGTGCAGTGGCTCATGCCAGTAATCCCAGCATTTTGGGAGGCTGAGGTGGGAGGATCACAAGGTCAGGAGACTGAGACCACCCTGGCTAACAAGGTGAAACCCTGTCTTTACTAAAAAAAGATACAAAAAATTAGCCCAGCATGTTGGCACCCACCTGTACTCCCAGCTACTTGGGAGGCTGAGGCAGAGGAATTGCTTGAACCTGGGAGGTGGAAGTTGTGGTGAGCTGAGATCACACCACTGTACGTTAGCCTGGGCATCAAAGTGAGACTCCATCTCAAAGAAAAAAAAAAGGAAATGAAACAAGGCTACAGAGTAACTCCAACATACAAACATATATAAAGTTCTCCATTAAAGGTAAATAAAAAAACAGGTAGGCCGGGCATGGTGGTTCATGCCTGTAATCCCAGCACTTTGGGAGGCCGAGGCAGGCAGATCACCTGAGGTTGGAAGTTCGAGACCAGCCTGACCAAAAAAGAGAAACCCTGTCTCTACTAAAAATACAAAATTAGCTGGGTGTGGTGGCCCATGCATGTAATCCCAGCTACTTGGGAGACTAAGGCAGGAGAATCACTTCAGCCCAAAAAGCAGAGGTTGGGGTAAGCTGAGGTTGCAGCACTGCGCTTCAGACTGAGTGACAAGAGCAAAACTGTCTCATAAATATATATTAATTAATTAATAAAAGGACAAATACAGAAACCGGCATACATATACCTTTTCTTCATAACTAAACTTTTTTCATATTATTTAAAATAAAAAGGCATGAAAAAACACTGTACATATATGTTAACTGAAATGCAACATATACAGAAATAATTCTGACATAAATAAAAAAAGTTCTAGTGGAGAGGGAGTAGTTTTTGCAGGTTATCAAATTCTTCTGTTTTTTGTTTGTTTGTTTGTTTGTTTTTAAGATGGAGTCTTGCCCTGTCTCCCAGGCTAGAGTGGAATGGTGCAATCTCGGCTCACTGCAACCTCCGCCTCACAGGTTCAAGCAATTATCCTGCGTCAGCCTTCCGAGTAGCTGGGATAACAGGCACCTGACACCATGCCCGGCTAAGTTTTCTATTTTTAGTAGAAACAGAGCTCACAACATTCGCCAGTTTGGTCTCGAACTCCTGATTTCAGGCGATCTGCCTGCCTCCACTGGGATCACAGCCACCCACCACCGTGCCTCACTAATTTTTGTAATTTTAGTAGAGACGAAGTTTTGACATGTCAGCCAGGTTGGTTTTGAACTCCTGACCTCAGGTGATACACCCACCTTGGCCTCCCAAAGTGCTGGGATTACAGGCATGAGCCACTGCACCCAGCCAGGTTATGAAAATTTTAAGTTTCATAATTATGCTATAATTTAAGGTGTTTAACATACCTGCAACAATAAACTCTGCCCAAATATCTATACAACACACTTCACTTTTGCGTACTAAAAGGAATGGACACTAATGTGGTTGTTATATTCACACTGGAATCATGTTTAAACCACTTATATGTTTACTAAGAACTATGAGACAAAACTATTTAAAACAATAACAATGGTTGGGCCATGGTGGCTCGCGCCTGTAATCCCAGTGCTTTGGGAAGCCAAAGAAGGTGGATTGCTTGAGATCAGGAGTTTGAGACCAGCCTGGCCAACATGGTGAAACCTCGTCTCTACTAAAAACACAAAAATTAGCTGGGCATTGTGGTGAGCGCTTGCAGTCCCAGCTACATGGAAAGCTGGGGCAAAAGAATCCTTTGAGCCCAGGAGGCAGAGGCTACGGTTAGCCAAGATTGCACCACTGCACTGTAGCCTGGGTGACACTGTGAG
The DNA here is from genome assembly GCF_028885625.2 of Pongo pygmaeus. NCBI lineage: Eukaryota > Metazoa > Chordata > Mammalia > Primates > Hominidae > Pongo > Pongo pygmaeus. The sequence continues at coordinate 59,145,301 of NC_072393.2, forward strand.
ACAAGGAAAAGAAAGAGAAGAGAAGAAAAAAGAACAGAGAAATAAGCGGGGGGGAAAAGATGTCTGTTCAGAGATCTCAGGATTTAACCTTTTTTTCCCACAGAATTCTCCAATTGCAGAGAGTTTCCCTACACATTATTTGAAGGTGGAGATTCCACTCTGCCCGTCTGAGCTCTTACCTGCATTTACACCTGTAATACATTCCCACCCATCTGGATTTTTTTTTTTTTTTTTTTTGAGACAGAGTTTTGCTCTTGTTGCCTAGGCTGGAGTGCAATGGCGCAATCTCAGTTCACTGCAACCTTGGCCTCCTGGGTTTAAGCAATTCTCCTGCCTCAGCCTCCCGAGTAGCTGGGATTACAGGCATGTGCCACCACACCTGGCTAAGTTTGTATTCTTAGTAGAGACGGAGTTTCTCCATGTTGGTCAGGCTGTTCTCGAACTCCCAACCTCCAGTGATCCACCCGCCTCAGCCTCAAAAACTGCTGGGATTACAGGCATGAGCCACTGTGCCCGGCCCTGGATTTTTTTTTTTTTTTTTTTTTTTTTTTTTTTTTTTGCTATTTTCACTTCACACTCCACAGTCCAGGGCTCTTTCCCTTGCTCCAACATAGAGATAACAGGTCAGAAAGAGGCTCCTGCTTATAAAAAGAAAGAACCATAATGTGCTGGAGCTTTTCTAGAGTCCCAGCCCTATGTTTCCATAGGAAAGAAGACATTACAGATGGATCTAGGAAAATATTTCACTAATTCCTCCACTGACTGCCTCCTTCTGAATGCTTAGGGAGCACTGTAATATGTAATATGTGGACATCGAGCTGTCTTCCAAGAACTACTGAATTGAAAGCACAGGAGAAGCAAACAGGGAATTGGGTATCTTTAAACTCTATCAGAAGGTTTTGTTTTTGTTTCTTCAGAGTCTGCCGCCTGGGCTGGAGTGCAGTGTTGTGTTTTCAGCTCACTGGAACCTTGGACTCCTGGGATCAAGTGATTCTCTTTCCTCAGCCTTTCTAGGAGCTGGGATTAGAGGCATGCACCACCACACCAGGCACGTGCCACCATGTCAGGCTAATTTTTATATTTTTAGTAGAAATGGGGTTTCTACATGCTGGCCAAGCTGGTCTCAAACTCCTGACCTGAAGTGATCCACACACCTAGGCCTCCCAAGGTGCTGGGATGACAAGTGTGAGCCACCACGCCCAGCCTGCCATAATGTTTTATGCCTGCTTTAGTTCTGGAACCCCAAATGAGGTATCATGAAGAATGCAGAACATCTAAGCAAAGGGGACAGTGAAAGTCCAGATGCTACATCATGAAGCTTTTCATTTCAAAATCAATACGGCTTCCATTTTAGTCAAGGAACAATGGGGCTCCCAAGAGAAACAAGAGAAAATGCAAAGATACACAAGGGCACATCCCCAGGAGGGAAGTTATCCTCACCCAGGGAGACCAGGTTCCTATAATTCTCCAGCATCAGGTCTCTGTATAGAGTCCTCTGAGCAGGGTCCAGGCATTTCCACTCCTCCTGAGAGAATTCTATGGCCACATCCCTGAATGTCAATAGACCCTGAAATGAAAACACATTTTAACCAAATGGTTATGGGAGGAGTTCCTATCTTTATAGAAAATGAGAAGAGGAGAGGGGAAAGCATGGATTTAATTGTAGAGAATGTTCTGATATCTGAGTAAGGGACTTTTCACCACATGTCTTCCCAGTTGTGTTTGATTATATTTTTTGAAGAGATCACCACCTGCTGCTTAAACACAGCAGGGTTGTGGGTGCAGAATTGGGAGCCTGAGGTCCCAGCTACTCAGGAGGCAGAGGAGGGAGGATCGCTGATCATGGGGGTCCAGGCCAGCCTGGGCAACAAAGTAACACTCCCTTGCACAGGGCTCCCTTCCTCATCTGTCTTTCTCTCCCTTTTTTTTTTTTTTTAAAAAAAACAACAACAAAAAAACTTTTTTAAATAAAATATTTGATGGCATGACATAGGGATCCAACATTATTCTTTTACATGTGGATAACCAGTTACTTGTCCCAGCATGTTTGTGGAAGAGATCTATTACTTCCTTTTTTTTGTTTAAGTCAATTTTTTTTTTTTAGACAAGGATACTGCAACTATCACTTAAAGTCTGGTGGCACATTCTTTAGGAGGTCCTTAAGGTAATATATTTAATTTACAATTTGATTTGATGTTAAAGTTTTTTAAAACATCACCTCAAACTAGATGCTCAAAATAATGCCCTCACAATAGTCTTTGTAAAGTGTATTCAGATGTTTGATAAAAAATAATGGTGGCTTTATATTACAGTAGTGCTCATTAGCACCACTATAATTAAGGGTCTACCAAGTTTCCAGCAAAACCACCTATTTCTTAGGCGTTTCAAAGGTCACATTGGCTTTAACCAGTGGGTCTTTTTTAAAATATACTTTCGCCTGCCTCAGCTTCCAGAGTAGCTGGCATTACAGGCGCGCACCACCATGCACGGCTAATTTTTGTACTTTTGGTAGAAGACGGGGTTTCACCATGTTGGCCAAGCTAGTCTTGAACTCCTGACTTCAAGTTATCCGCCTGTCTTGGCCTTTCAAAGTGCTGGGATTACAGGCATGAGCCACCATGCCTGGCCCAAGAAATTATCTTTATTTTACTTTTTAAAAGCTACAAAAAAAAAAAAAATTGAAAACAAAGATCTTCCCCCAAATGAGAAATCTTTTTCATGAAGATAATAGAGAAAGAAATAAAAATGATTTTATTAATAAATAAGCCTTAGACCAGAATGTGATGGGAAATAGAGGCAAACAGCGAAGAGACTGAAAAGAGAGAAAGAAACTTCACTGTTTTGTACAACCCATTAAGTGCATGTTTTCAAGATAAACACTAATCAGTCCTCAGGAAAGAGGACTTGACAACACCCTTGGTCACACATAGTTCATCCTGGCTCTACTTGGTAATGGAGGTGACCATCTGTGTCAGCTAATTAGCTTCATCTCGAGGGAGGGGAAGAAACCCTAACCCATGTCTTTTTGACAAGTGTGAGTTTTACAACATGGCGACAGGTGCCCTCTCTGGTGAGGCTTTTACAATCCGACAGAAACTGATGTCAGCAGTAAGTAATAAAATTTAGAATATATGATTAAGTAGAGAGTTAATGTGAACACAACGCTTGAAGAAAGCCACCTGGAAACATCAACGCCAAATGAATGGGATCGGCGTTCCCAAGTAGAGACGTTACGGTTTTACACACATAGGGAAAGACAGAGAAGCTTTAGCAGAATCACCACATTTTCTATTCAAGACCAGTGCATAGGTTGCAGCAACTTGATTTGTTACAGATTGATACACTTCAAGGAAGGTTACTTTATCTCTCCAGAAGAAGGGACAATGATCTGAGGAGGTCTTTTCTTTGGAGCTGCCTAGTCTTTCTAATTACTTACAGGAAAACTCTTAGAAGTTGCGCCTGCATTCCACTGGACTCAGGTTGCATGACCACATCCCTCTCAAGGCTCAGAATTATTTAAAGGTCCATAGCTTTCAATTGGAATTATTTGGGCCGGGCGCGGTGGCTCACGTCTGTAATCGCAGCACTTTGGGAGGCCGAGGCGGGCGGATCACGAGGTCAGGAGTTCGAGACCATCCTGGCTCACACGGTGAGACCCCATCTCTACTAAAAATACAGCTCCTTCCTTTTACCTCGTTGCATTCCTGAGAACAAGGTGGGTCACCAGCAGCTGTGCTGGAGCCACCGGCGAAAATTCGGCCAGGGTTCTCGATCTTGTCGCATCTGTACAAACCGGCACGGTCTGATCCGGAAATATGGCCTCAATATGTGCTGCCAGTGTTTCCGTCAGTACACGAAGGGTATCGGTTTCATTAAGTTGGACTAAATGATCTTCCTTCATAGGATTATCCAAGGCATCTACTCAATGAAAAACCATGATAGTTCTTTGTACGTAAAATAAACATTTGAAAAAACAAACAAACAAAAAAACACAAAAAATTAGCCGGGCGTGGTGGTGGGCGCCTGTGGTCCCAGCTACTCGGGAGGCTGAGGCAGGAGAATGGCGTGAACCCGGGAGGCGGAGCTTGCAGTGAGCCGAGATCGCGCCACTGCACTCCAGCCTGGGCGACAGCAAGACTCCGTCTCAAAAAAGTAAATAAATAAATAAAGTGGAATTATTTGAGGTTTGAATTATTTAATTTCCTACTGAGATACAGGTACAGATAGTTGTTTGCCTTGTTGTTTGCCTTTCAAAGAGAGCTCCCAAGTCCTTCAGAAATACACACCTGGGCCGGTCGCTACGGCTCACGCCTGTAACCATAGTACTTTGGGAGAATGAGGCAGGTGATAGACTGAGCTCAGGAGTTAAAGACCAGTCTGGGCAACACGATGAAACCCCATCTCTACTCAAATACGAAAAAATTAGCCGGGCGTGGCGGCTTGTGCCTGTAGTCCCAGCAACTTGGGAGGTTGAGGCAGGAGAATTGCTTGAACCCGGGAGGTGATGATTGCAGTAAACTGAGATCGCCCAACCGCACTCCAGCCTGAGCGACAGTGAGAAACTCCATCCTCAAACCAAAAAAAAAAAAAAAAAAAAAAAAAAAAAAGGATCATTAAGCTGAAAAACAAAATTAGTTTATAAAAAATACCACTTCAGGGTGGGCACGGTGGCTTACGCCTGTAATCCCAGCACTTTGGGAGGCCGAGACGGGTGGATTGCCGGAGGTCGGGAGTTTGAGACCAGCCTGACCAACATGGAGAAACGCCTTCTCTACTATAAATACAAAATCAGTCGGGCGTGCTGGTGCATGCCTGCAATTCCAGCTACTCGGGAGACTGAGGCAGGAGAACGGCTTGAACACGGGAGACGGAGGTTGCGGTGAGCTGAGATCGCGCCATTGCACTCCAGCCTGGGCCACAAGAGCAAAACTGCGTCTCAAAAAAGAAAAAAAAAACACTGCAGAAGACAGAGAAAATGCACTTACAAATTCTCTAAATAAATGTCCAAAGAAAAGAGAGAAAATGAAAAAAAAAAATCTCTTCCTTTATTTTCAAAGGAGGAATTCTACATCTCATTTATTTGTTTGTTTGAGACCGGATCTAGCTCTGTCATTCAGGGTGGAGTGTGGTGGTGAGATCAGTGCTTACTGCAGCCTCCAAATCCCTGGCTCAAGTGAACCTCCCACCTCAGCGCCCCTAGCAGCTGGGACCACAGGCGCGCATCACCACATCTTGTTGATTTTTTCGATTTTTAGGAGAGACGAGGTCTCACTATACTGCCCAGGCTGATCTCGAACTCCTGGGCTCAAGCGATCCTCCCGCATTGGCCTCTCAAAGTGCTGGGATTACAGGTGTGAGCCACCGCTCCGGGACCTGACTTTATTTCCATGAAATAGGAAATTCTTTTTCACCTCCTGTGTGTAATAGGCAGTTTTGCATGTCACCCTTCAGTTTCCATTATCCACTTAAACAACCCAGGACCTTGCTTAGTTTAATGAGCCGCCCTAATTGTCAGTCCCCGCTGCAACCAGCGCCCCACTGCACCCCTTTACCGAGGCCCCTGCCCTCTCCCCAACCCTGCCCCAGACTGAGGGGATCTCGCCCCGCCTGCAGGACTCTACCTGCTCCAAAAAGGTGCTTTGCATTAAAACCATTTTCAACTTAAGAGGAAAAACGATTCAGCGTTCGGTACCGGTGGCCCACTACAATATGTTGTTTTTACCTTAGATTGAAATATTAACTTCATTTGAAATATTAACTTAAAACGGGCAGGAAGCATCCCTGTGCTATTAGGGGTAATATCACCGCACACCAGAAACAATCCACCAATCAGAACCCGGAGGATCCAGTCCTGGAGGGCAAGAGGATGACAGCAGGCGACATCTGTGGCCAAGTTGAATAGAGAGTCCGGACCCCCCTCCTCCAGGCCCCACTTTTCAGAACAACACCCCTTCCAGACTCCGCTCTCAAGATAAAGATACCCCTCTGGCCCCGCCCCTTCCCGCTGTCCCGCCCGGCCCCCAGGCAGCCTCCTCCCTCTTGCCCCGCCCCAGTCCCGTTCCAGGCCCAGTCCCCAAAGCGGCTTCCACCCTCTCGCCCCGCCCAAGCACCTGTTCTGGCCCCGTCCCCTCGGCGACCTTTCCCCCCTCCCGTTCTGTCCCCGTCCGCTGTCCAGAACCCGCCCAGACAGGGTGCAGGGCCCGCCTACGGTTGTTCTGCAGCGCCCGGGGCTGACTCAGGTGAGTGTTTTTTGTCTTTCTGCTTCAAACCTGTCTTTCGCAGGACCCCAGCCCCGAGTCCAGCCACACCAGGAATCTGGGTGCTTCGGGATGTTGAAATCCCCACGCGAGTTTGTGCAGTTGTCAGGGAGTCCCAGCTTCGCCATGGGAAGCTCACAGACCGGATGGCCCTGCAGCTTTTGTATCGTTTTAGACCCTGTCCTCTGCCTTTCAAGACCCTATTGCCCTTTTCAGTAATCCCGGTTGGCAGCGTCTGTGCGCCTCACCCTTCATCCACCCATGTTTCCCAGCTGTCAGCACCTTTGTTCTCGTGATCGCTGACTCCACAGTGTCCATCTTTGCTTGGCGTGCTGGATGAGGACTACGAAATTCCTACTTTTGTGAGAATTAGATCAATTCTTTTTTGTATAACGTTCACTCGTTTTGTTGCCTAAAATGGGGTCACAGTCCACACCTCATGTTAGAGTTCTTGGATCTTGTGCAGTAAAGAATTCAAGGCGAGTGTCCGAGTGCCGTGAGGAAAATTCAAGTTCCCAGCTTGAATTTTCCTTTGGCTTAGTAATTTTTATTTTCCTTTCTCAAGCCTGTGGCAGACATAATGTTTTGACACACTGATATTGCTTTATATAGATTTCTTAACAGCTAAAGTCCAAGGGTCTGTCATGAGCTAGGTTAGGGGAGATGAGAAGATTCCCAGGAGACTCCTGGTCTCAAGCAATCCTCCCACCTCAGCCTCCCAAAGTGCCAGGACCACAGGTGCGATCCACTGACCCAGTGGAGTCTCCATCTCAAAAAAACAAAAGAAGGCAAAACAGACATTAAGGTACTCTATGTAATTACATCATTTGACTTTTTTTTTAAATGAAAAGTCTCACATGTTTACTACTGAACCCAGCCAACCAAAGCGTTCATAAAGGATTCAGAGAGAAAAAATATATTCCCAAGAAAACATGTCCAACTCTCCAGACAGTGGTGACATGTTCAGCGTAATATGGTAACGTGATTGTGACCTTCAGACAGCATAAATGTGTGTGCCATCTCACGTGCAATTCCTAATAGACCCAGTTTGGTTCTTCTCCAATGTCTCCTTTTGGAGTTGTACCTGATTTTGTTACCAGTTTTCATCCAAATAAACTGGGGAATGAGACGATTTTACTTTTGTTTCTTGGCCAGGAATCTCTTAACCCTGAAAGTCTTGTGAGAAGACATGGCAGGAAGCTGAGTAAAGCACACACCATGATGGTGGAGAAGGAAAGAGAAAGGGGCTTAATTTTTTTTTTTTTTTAAGACAGAGTTTTGCTCAAACTCTGAATAACAGCCTGTTCAGACACGTTATAACAGATTTGTACCAATTTATTTGGGTGCAAAAACTGTGAAAATCATGCACAATTTTCTCATAATACATATTTTTCCATGAACTTCTTGAAGACCCCTTGTACCAGAAAACTATATTAAAAAGGATATAAAAAGGATTGTAGATATTCAAGTGCCACTTATTTCTGAGATGTATGTAGATGACATGATCTTCTGTGTAGAATATCATAAAGAGTCGCTGGGCATGGTGGCTCATGCCTGCAATCCCAGCACTATGAAAGACCAAGTCGGGTAGATCACCTGAGGTTGGGAGTTCGAGACCAGCCTGACCAACAAAAAAATCCCGTCTCTACTACAAATACAAAATTAGCCACGCATACTGGCACCTGCCTGTAATCACAGCTACTCAGGAGGCTGAGGCAGAAGAATTGCTAGAACCCAAGAGGCAGGGTTGTGGTGAGCCGACATTACACCATTGTACTCCAGCCTAGGCAACAGAGATGGGGTCTCAAAAAAAAAAAAAAAGAAAAAAGAAAAAAGGAAATCACAAAGAGTCAACCAAAATACTACAGAAACTAATAGAGACATTCAGTGTATTTGTAGACTACAATATGAGCACCAAAAATTTGTTGAATTTTCATACATTAACAGTAAACAATTTTATAAGAAAACACTTCCATTTTCTAAAGAACTTAAAGAAATACTTAGGAATAAAAGTAAAAAGACGAGAAGTTTCACCTTAAAATCTACAAACATTGATCAAAATGATTAAAAACATATAAATAGAGATACAACACATATTGATGGATTGGAAAACTTATTATTGTTAAATGATTATATAACCCAATGTGATTTAGATTCAACAAAACACCCATGAAAATCCCTACCAGTTTTTGTTAAAGAAACAAAAAACAGGCTGGGAAAAGTGGCTCACCTCTGTTGGCCAGGGTGCTCTCAAACTCCTGACCTCAAGTGATCTACCCGTCTTAGCCCCGCAAAGTGCTGCGATTACAGGCATGAGCAACCCCACACAGCCCAGTCCTCTTAACATAAACACTTTAATGTCAATTAATGCTTGACCTCAATGTTAAGTCAATTTAAACTCAAGTCAACGCTGAACTGACCCTAATCTCAATTAATGCTTGATGGTTTGCTATACTCATTACATTTGGAACAATTATCTCAAAAATGAATTTTCTGATGTTCTGCAAGGAATGACCTCAAACTGAAGACCTTGTCATACTTATGACATTTGTAACATTTCTGTCCAGTACCGATTCTTTGATGTCTAATGAGGTGTGAACATGAAGTAAAGGCTTTGCCACAGTCATCACAATTGTGAGGTTTCTCTCCTGTATGAATTCCCCTATGTTTTGCATAGGATGAAGCTTGACCGAAGACCTTGCCTCAATCATTACATTTGTAAGGTTTCTCTCCAGTATGAGTGTGTCAATGAACTGCAATGTATGAACGATGTCTGAAAAATTTGCCACATTTATTACGCTTGTAAGATCTCTCTTCATTATGGATTCTCCAGTGATTTGCAATGGTTGTAGCATTACTGAAGACTGTATGACAATCATTACATTAATAAAGTTTCCCTACACCATGGATTGCTTGATGGTGAATAAGTGTTCATAGCCCACTAAAGGCTTTGCCACACAGATTACACTTGCAAGGTTTCTCTCCAATGTGAATTCTAGTATGTTGTGCCAGGTGTGAATCATGCCCAAAAGCCTCATCACAAACCTTACATTTGTATGGTTTCTCTCCAGTATGAATTCTCCTATGTCTTTCAAGGTGTTATTTGGGACTGAAAACCTTGTCACCAGCCTGACCCACATGGAGAAACCCCCATCTCTACTAAAAATACAAAATTAGCCAGGCTTGGTGGTGCATGCCTATAATCCAGCTACTTGGGAAGGCTGAGGCAGGAGAATTGCTTGAACCTGGGAGGCGGAAGGTGCAGTGAGCTGAGATCACACCATTGCACTGCAGCCTGGGCAACAAGAGCAAAACTCCATCTCAAAAAAAAAAAAAAAAAAAGAGCTATAATTAGAGGGTTTGCCACTCTCATTATATTAGAAAGATTTTTCTCTCATGTGTACTTCCTGTTTCTGTGTGAACAATTAAGAATGGAGGAAATTATTCCCATACTTATTAGAAATATGGGTTTGGGGTCTGCAAGAAATTCTTTGGGATGTGTGAAATCAAGGAAGCATCATTGACAGACTTCTCAATTTGATTAGCAATTTTCTCTTCAGTCTGAAATATGTGCAGTTCAGGCAGATGCGAATGAAAGCTTATTCCAAGCTGATTTTTTTTTTTTTTTTTTTTTAGACGGAGTCTTGCTCTGTTGCCCAGGCTGGAGTGCAGTGGCTCCATCTTGGCTCACTGCAAGCTCTGCCTCCCAGGTTCATGCCATTATCCTGCCTCAGCTTCCCAAGTAGCTGGGACTACAGGCACCTGCCACCACGACCAGCTAATTTTTTTGTATTTTTTTTAGTAGACACGGGGTTTCACCATGTTAGCCAGGATAATCTCGATCTTCTGACCTCGTGATCTGCCCACCTCAGTCTCCCAAAGTGCTGGGATTACAGGCCTGAGCCACTGTGCCTGGCCCCAAGCTGATCTTTAATAGGTTTGTTTCCAGTGTGCCTTTGATCATATTGGTCTGTACTACCAGTCAACTCTTTGATTTTTGTCATGGGTGCTTCATGGCCATTTCTTTCATCTTCTTTTCACTGAAACTCAAAGTCATGAATATATTTCTCAATTTCCTGGAAGCAAAAATCTCCACTGTGAGGACTTTCATGTCTTTGCAATGTCTCTGTGTGGAACATTTCTGTATTGCCTTGCTCTGTGGATGAGAACTTCTTCATCATACATTTGGAAGAGATATCTACAAAATATAAACACCAATAAGTTTCCAATTAAGTACAGATGCTAAATCATACTAAAATGTGTATATGACACAAAAAACAATACTTACTTTAATCTTCCCAAACATGATCATCAAAGTTTAGGAACACAAAAGGAGTAAGAATCTTTAATAAATACAAGGTGGTTACATGCACTTCAAATCATTTCTACAGAAGCCTATTTCCAATATCATGACAAAACACTGACAGGGCACAAACATGTGTAATCCTAAAGTAAGGAGTATTTTTCCATTATGACCCTAAAGTGTATCATAGTTTGCAAAAAACATATCATTATAACATCAATGAAGAGAAAAATACATATTCTTCATATTTACTGTATACAAATAAATGCTAAAAACCCACACAATATACTATATTGGTAAATAATGCACAACAAGCTCTTGTAAGGATAACCAAAATCAATGGAAATTCTTTATTGTCAAACAATCATGGCACTGAGAAGATAAGAAAAGATTACAAAACTTAGCCAGGTGTGGTGGCAGGCGCCTGTAGTCTCAGCTACTCAGGAGGCTGAGGCACAAGAATCACTTGTGCCTGAGAGGCAGAGGTTGCAGTGAGCCGAGATCGCACCACTGCACTTCAGCCTGGGTGACAAAGTGAGACTCCATCTCAAAAAAAAAAGTTAATAAAATATTTTTCTGAATAACTATCATAAAATTACTCATATCCATGCAGAAAAGGCATGTTGTGACTTTTTTTTTTTTTTTTTTTTTTTTGAGACTCGCTGTGTCGTCCAGGCTGGAGTGCAGTGGCGCAACCTCGGCTCACTGCAAGCTCAGCCTCCCAGGTTCACGCCATTCTCCTGCCTCAGCCTCCTGAGTAGCTGGGACTACAGGCACCCACCACCATGCCCGGCTAATTTTTTTTGTATTTTTAGTACAGATGGGGTCAGGAAATCGAGACCATCCTGGCTAACACGGTGAAACCCCATCTCTACTAGAAATATAAAAATTAGCTGGGGGTGGTGGTGAGCACCTGTAGTCACAGCTACTCAGAAGCTGGGACACGAGAATCGTTTGAGCCCAGGAGGCGGAGGCTATGGTTAGAAAGATCGCACCACTGCACTGTAGCCTGAGCGACAGAGTGAGACTCTGTCATAAAAAAAAAAAAAAAGTAAATAAGAAGGGAGTCAAAGCATGTCTACAGAAAAAAAAGTAATAAACACAAACAGTAGAAATGAGAAATGAAGAACAAAAAAAAACACCTACAAGAAATACAAATAATATGTAACAAAAACACAACAGTAAGGTCTTCTCCATCAGTAATTATTAAAATGTAAATATTTAACTCTGCACTCAGGAGGCAAAGACTGGCTGAATCAACAGGAACCAACTACATGTTGTCCACAGAAGACTCATATTAGCCCTAAGGACACACATACGCTAAAATGTAAAAAATAAAAACCAATAATTAGGTATGGGGGTTGGGGCCTGTAATCCCAGCTGCTTGGGAGGCCAAAGAGGACCTCTTGAGCCCAGGAGATCAAGACCAAATTCAACAACACAGCATAAAACTGAAAAATAACCTGGAGAAAGCAGGGAAGGATAGTCTGCTGGTTTACCATTTTTATCCCTGGTACAGTAGCTCCTCTATTTGTGCCCCCTGGCATATAGTATAGGCTCCATAGCTACTGAGTCAGTGAATGAATGAGAATGACTGAGTGATACTAGTATGTCCTCTCTGGGGTCTCATGTGTGCCAGGGTCCTATTTGACCTTGGAATGGTCTTCATAGTGATGAGGGAGCTGAGCAGGAGCAGCTGAGCAGGACAGCCCAGAGTCCCTCACGCAGACCACTCTGCTTGCCCAACCAGTAAGAAGGACAAGTGTATGATCAGTCAGAAACACATCTGGCTGATCCAACGGGTCACTGCCTGACCTTGAGCAAACTTACATTGGCAATTAAAGACCCTAAACTCTGAAGAAAGAGGAGAGGCTTCCTTGCTGCCCAGACTCTCAATGAAGAAAAATTCCTGGGGTCTAAGACTTCTCACTTGGCAATGACATTGGCTTAAATATTCCCAGACTCAAATCCTTGGGTCTTAGTTGGGTCTTGGGATGGTGCAAACTGATAGAATTGCAGGCAATGAGAGTCAGAATAGAACAGCGGACAGGAAGGTGGACGACTTGAGGGAGGGGATCAAGGACAGGCAGAGAAACCACTCCCCTCCCTCAGACGCCCACCTGGGGAAGCACCAACTTTGTCATTCTAGAGAAGACAACGGGAAAGGGGGGAGTGTGCATAAGGTGGGTGATGGTGTGTGCTGGGTGGAGAGAAAAACCCCTTTTTCTAAATGTCACTCCAATAGCTCAGCCCATCTATTCTACTAACTGCTGAACACAAGGGCATCCTGTGAGGATAAATACGGCTTTTCCTTCCTCCAGTTCCTGAGTCTCCAGGCCATGACTAGGGCTGTAACCCTCAAAATCCCTTCCCAGGACCCAGCGTTCCCTCTTTGTGGGAAAAATATCTGTGCTCCACATTTAGATTATAGCTTATTTATTTATTAACTTATTTATTTATGTTGAGATGGAGTCTCACTAAGTTGCCAGGCTGAAATACAGTGGCACCATCTCAGCTCACTGCAACCTCCACCTCCTGAGTTCAAGCGATTCTCCTGCCTCAGCCTCTTGAGTAGCTGCGACTACAGGCGTGTGCTACCAAGCCCAGCTAATTTTTGCATTTTTTCAATACAGACGGGGTTTAACCATATTGGCCAGACTGGTCTTGATCTCTTGACCTCGTGATCTGCCCGCCTCGGCCTCCCAAAGTGCTGGGATTACAGGCATAAGCTACCACTCCCAGCCATCATTTTTCATCTTTTATTTTTATTTTTATTTGAGACAGAGTCTTGCACTGTCACCCAGGCTGGAGTGCAGTGATGCTATCTTGGCTCACTGAAACCTCCGTCTTCTGGGTTCATGTGATTCTCCTGCCTCAGCCTCCTGAGTAGCTGGGATTACAGGTGCACACCACCACACCCAGCTAATTTTTTTTAATATATATTTTTAGTAGAGACATGGTTTCACTATGTTGACCAGGCTGGTGTCAAAGTCCTGACTTCATGATCCACCTGCCTTAGCCTCTCAAAGTGCTGGGATTACAGGCGTGAGCCACCACGCCCAGCCCCACATTTACATTATAACATCTTGATCCTCGGCTCCCCAGCTGCCTTGTGACTCTGTGTGTATGTGTGTGTGCATGTTCAGGTGCTGTGACAGGCAAGGAAAAGCCAGTAGAGTGTCATCGCCACTGGTGTGGCAGGAGGAGGTGGCCCTCGGGTTGCAGTTCACTGTGCTGTTTGCACTCTGATCCTTGGAAGAATCTTCCCTGAAGTCATGGAGCCTCCAGCTCCTCCGGAACAGAACTAGTTGTGTAGGAGTGTGTCCTTCATGCTCCTCAGGTCCCTGACCTTCTCCCCACCCTTCCTGAAGGGAATCCAGAACCCTGACTCTGAGCACATCACCTGCTGGTGGCAAAGCCCCTGCCCATCATGGCCAAACTGGGCCCTGGTGATGTGCAGAGCACGGAGACCCGGGAGGTAGAGTAAGGCAGGTGACACAGATGGCAAAAATGCAGATGCCTTGGCACTGCCTGAGGACACAGGGTCTGGTCTGTAGGGCTTTTCTGGCCTTAGTGAGGCCTTCCCCTTTTAATTTGACTGAAATAAATAGTTACAGAAAGTTCAGATCAATTAGAGTTGAAATTTCCAGAAGAAATATGGGACCATCCTCACATTTGCCCCAGACCCTCAGTCTTCCCTGAGGACACCTCAGCATCTGAACCACAACTCTAGAATAGGCGCTGCAGTTGTCCTGTGGCCAAGATGGGAACTGTGCATCCTCCAAAGAAGGGAGACACAAAACACTCAAAATAATCCATGCTGAAGGGCGTTTCTGCCCAGGCATGGTGGCTTACACCTGTAATCTTAGCACATTGGGAGGCCAAGGCAGGCAGATGACCTGAGGTCACAAGTTTGAGACCAGCCTGGCCAACATGGTGAAACCCTGTCTGTACTAAAAATACAGAAATTGGGTTGGGTGCGGTGGCTCATGCCTGTAATCCTAGCACTCTAGCACTCTAGCAGTCTGGAAGGCCAAGACGAGCAGATGACTCGAGGTCAGGAGTTCCAGACCACCCTGGCCAAAATGGTTAAACCCCATCTCTACTAAAAATACAAAAAGTAGCCAGGCTTGGTGGCTGTCTGTAATCCCAGCTACTTGGGAGGCTGATGCAGGAGAATCGCTTGAACCCAGGAGGTGGAGGTTGCAGTGAACCGAGATCGTGCCACTGTACTCCAGCCTGGATGACAGAGTGAGACTCAAAAATATGCCAGGGACTGACATGACCTGCTTTAGATTTAGCTGTGATATCCTCATACAGAGAAAGGCCTCGAAGATGGTCTTTGTGTCTAACTGAGTCTACACCTCTGTTTCTTAAATTCTTCTGCATTTTTTTTTATTTCTGGGGTACTGCATCCTATTTAAAATTCTAATTACAACTGGACACTCCTTTCTCACAGAAGAAAAGCCATACCTAGACACGCACTCTATTTTGCCAATCATTTCAGGGGCCAGGGTCACTCGGGTTGAGCTTTTCTGGTGTAACCCCTCATCTCCAAGTTGCAGGAAGGTTCACTGGGGCCACAACTAATGAGTCAAGTCACTGTCCTCTGGCTGAAGAGGGGGTGCAGAGGGAAGCTAGCCTCTGATGCCATAATTATAAAATGCACCACCCTTAGACACAGGAGTTTTGCAACTCTCATTCTCATCTGTATAATTCAAACAAATTTTAAATTTGTTACCTTATAAACAGAGGAAGCAACATGTCATCACTTCATCATCACATCCAATCAACTCACTGCTCATCTGCACCCAGGGTCCCTCTTTGTCTTCATTACTGTTTCCCTCCCTCATTCTGTACCTAGCTCTCATTCTCACCTTCTCTGGAATTAGAATTAGCCAGGTGTGGTGGCACCTGCCTGTCATCCTAGCTCCTTAGGAGGCTAATGTAGGTATCAGTTGAGCCCACAAACTTGAGGCTGCTGTAAGCCAGAATTGTTCCACTGCACTCCAGACTGGGCTCAGGAGTGACACCCTGTCTCTTAAAAGAAGAGTTCCAAGTCAGAGACATATTGAGTCACTAGTATAGCTTCAAATGCATTACAAAATGAGACACAAAATATTTCCCCTAATTTGTCTCCATTTCCAGAATTTACCTGATACCAGTGCATACCTTAATGTATGACTTTCATATATAGATTCTCTGATCTGGTCCACAAAGTGCTAAACATGCATCCAGATGTGGCCCCTGAACAATCCCTGCTGCCCAACAGCACTGACACCATGGGGTCCACACCCCATCTCCATCCATGTCTGGTGTGAGCCCTTCCCAGGACCATGCCCAGTGGAGCCTCTTCCCAAACTCATGTCACTAGGTTATAGGAGATGGAATTTAAGTGAAGGTGACAGGGACTGAGAAAAGGCATAAGTGAATGCGAGCAAACGTGTGAGGCAGGATGCTTCAGATTCACAGAAGACTGGCTGCTACAATACCTGGCATTTCAGAAAGGAAAGAGACAGATTAATCCACCGAGGAATATCACTTCACCTGAGGAAGAGCCAGCCCTGGCTCCTTTTCTTTGCTCTTCTTGGTGTCTTCCTCACATAACATGAGTCTTTGGAAATCAATCCTGTATGTGAAAAAAAAAAATTAGAGATTTAATGTTTAGAAACCACTCACTCCTTTCCCGTGACAAAACACACACACAGGGGAGACCTCACCCGGTAGAAAGATGGTCCTCTGCTACCCACCACACCAGAGATCATGCCAAGATAACCAAGTCCCACAGGAAGACCTACAAGGGTAATTTTGACCCGTTTTCAGATCTTGCTCCCCTCCTGGAAAAGTCCACACACATGCTGCAGCAGGACACAGATCTTCAGGGCACAGATCTGGCCCTAACCAAACTCCATGCAGAGCACAGCCCCCTCACCTCCCTGTGGATCACAGGCTGATCTCAGCTCTCAACATAGAGGAAACTGCCTTGATGTTCAATGCTGGAAACAGATGAGAATCACCTGCACCATTGTAAGAATTATTGAGGGTGGGTTTAATCCTATGATAATAGCAATCTCTGATAAAATAGCATAAAAGATGTATTTGCAAAATGCCTGAGAACCCTAATGTGAAGCCAGGGCTGAGCTCCACTCAGACGGCACCAGCCCAGCACAGCCCCACCTTCTGGCTCTACTCTCCTCTTGGGGACTTGTTCCCACCAGGATCCAGTGAACAGCGAGGGAGCAAAAAGAATCACACAGAACAGGCAACATGGACTAGAGGTGGGGGTGAAGGTGGGGCTGTCATGTCAAATCGGGGCTGTGGGAGATCACAAACATTTCCATAGAGAAAGTAATGTCAGAACAAAGACTTAGGGATGAAACGCTGCTTGTCACTTGTAGCTGAGGGGCCAGAGAGTCCTAGGCAGAGTGAAGGCACTGAGACAAAAGCAACCTCAGTCACAGAAAAAGGAAAGAGGTGTGCGTGGCTGGAGCAGAGGGAGTGAGGAGGACACAGGCAGGAGACAACGTCAGAGAGGTCCTCGGGGTGCAGATCCCTAGGGATGAGGTCTTGAAACATTTTTCTCCCACACCTCAAAAGAATTTTGGAAATGATGTATTTTCTCACTCCTTTCATGTATACATGCAACTTTCTCTTTACATTATAAGTTACAACACTCACAAATAATGGAATTTATTTCCCATATTTAAAATACATGCTGTCAATTTCAGCTAAGCTCCCAGAAGTACACTGTCACCATCAGCTGAGACGTGAAGGACCACAAGGGAACGTGTTTGGGGGTTTAGGAAGTCACTTATGGACACATGAAGGTGGAGATGCCTGTTTGATGTCCCAGCAGAGAGCTGAGGAGACACCTGGACACAGAATTGTAGAGCTTGGGGTGAGGCCTGCAGGGGACATGGAGTCGTACAGGTGGGCTAAAGTGGTGAGATGATAAGGTTCAAGGTGATTTAATTCTAATCCCGTTTTTTCCATTCTTGTGCTTTTGTTTTTTACATTTTTGGAGGACTGGAATCCATTTAAAATTCAAATTACAACTAAGCACCTCCCTGTCCTACAGGAAAAGCCACACACTCCATTGTGCCCATCATTTCAGGGGTCAGTGTCACTCTGACTGGGCTTTTCTGGTCTTCTCCTTCACCTGTATATTACAGGTGGGCTCACTGAGGTTCACAGCGGGGGACGTTTCACCAAGTTATCCTGAGAAGCTCTGAGTTTTGTAAGGAGGAGTCGCTGATTTTCATGTGATGGCCAGGAAGGGTCAACAGGCTGTGTTTGTCATCTTCCTCTAGAAAATTCCAGGACTGGCCACGTGTGGTGGCTCACTCCTGTAATCCCAGCACTTTGGAAGGCTGAAGCAAGTGGATCAATTGAGCCCAGGAGTTTGAGACAAACTTGGCAACATGGTGAAACCCCATCTCTAACAAAAGTACAGAAAATTAGCCAGGCATGGTGGTGTGCCTCTGTGGTCCCAGCTATTTGGAAGGCTGACCGGGGGGGATCACTTGGGCCTTAGAGGCAGAGGTTGCAGTGAGCCAAGATCATGTCACTGCACTCAAGCATGGGTGACAGAGTGACACTCCATCTCAAAAAAAGGAAAAAAAAATCCAGGACCATCTTTTATATACCTGAGCAAAAGAAATGTCTCTTTCAACATCCAAGATTTTGATGGCACAAATCCTAAACACGTAATTATTTTCCCAGAAAAATGACAGTAATACGTTCAAAATAAACACAATTGTGAACACACAGCTCTAGGTGTTTAAAACACTGAAAGAGAGGCAGCTGTAGAAATGAGATCTGAGCAAATGTTTTCTTCATGAACACATGGGCTCTGCTGAAACAAGGTTCCAAGTCAATGAAGCCCATCCTTCAACATCTGCAAAGAATATTATGGACCAGAGGAACTTGAGGGGAATATTTACTTAGAAGCTCACAGTTCACCATTTTATCAGATGACATAAGGAAAGAAAGTGGAGTAACAGGCTACTTGAACTAAATTTTTATGTTAGCGTAAGAAAATAGGTCCTGGGGCCAGGCGCGGTGGCTAACACCTGAAATCCCAGCACTTTGGGAGGCCAGGGCGGGTGGATCACCTAAGGTCGGGAATTCGAGACCAGCCCGACCAATATGGAGAAACCCTGTCTCTACTAAAATTACAAAATTAGCTGGGCGTGGTGGTGCATGCCTGTAATCCCAACTACTCGGGAGGCTGAGGCAGGAGAACCGCTTGAAAACCAGAGGCAGAAGTTGCAGTGAGCCAACTTGCCATTTGCACTCCAGCCTGGGCAACAAGAGTGAAACTCCATCTCAAAAAAAAAAAAAAGAAAGAAAGAAAATAGGTCCTTGACATCTTTATCAAATACACATTGAAACAACCTAAAATCATTTATCAGGTACTAGAAAATGTTTCCAGTATATGATACAGACTAGAAAGCATGCAGTCTTCAATGTAAACTGAACACAATAAATTTCATAGAGAAACTATATTAAAATAGTTAAAAATATATACATCTAATGAAATGTGGGGTCAAAGGAGAAAATTTTGAACACATAGTTAAAAAACAATGATGTGAGGCTGGGCGTGGTGGCTCACACCTGTAATCCCAGCACTTTGGGAGGCCAAGGTCAGCGAATCACAAGGTCAGGAGTTCGAGACCATCCTGGCCAATATAGTGAAACCCTGTCTCTACTAAAAATATAAAAATTAGCTGGGCGTGGTGGCAGGTGCCTGTAGTCCCAGCTACTTGGGAGGCTAACACAGGAGAATCACTTGAACCTGAGAGGCGGAGGTTGCAGTGAGCTGAGATCGTGCCATTGCACTCCAGCCTAGGCAACAGAGTGAGACTCCATCTCAAAAAAAAAAAAAAAGATATGAGCTCATAAAATTCTACCAAAGCTTTATTGAGAAGCAGTTATTTATTTTATTTTATTTTTTTAGATGGAGTCTTACTCTGTTGCCCAGGCTGCAGTGCAGTGGTGCAATCTCAGCTCACTGCAACCTCTGCCTTCTGGGTTCAAGTGATTCTCCTGCCTCACCCTCCTGAGTAGCTGGGATTACAGGTGCCAACCACCACACCCAGCTAACCTGTATTTTAGTTCAGATGAGGTTTCACCATGTTGGCTAGGCTGGTCTCAAACTGTTGCTGTTACATCGGGACTGAACGGAGGAGGATGAACACAGGAATGAAGACAAAGACAAAGGTAACTATTTGCAGGAAGGGACTGGGGGCTCCTTGCTTCTAGAGAACAACAGCCTGAGCTTCTACAGCCCTTCATATTTATTGGGTAAACAGAGAGGAAGGGGTAACTGTCAGTCAACTATTTAATTTAACACAGGCATATGTGATTGCTTTTTTTGTTCAACAGGCTCCAGATGTTTCTGTAGATAACTTCAAGGAACATGGCAGCTGGGATGTGACTGCCCTCGGCATTTCTTCTGGTGGCAGATTCAGTTGTCAGCTTGCCAACTGCTTTCATGAGAACAGTTTGCTGTTTGCTCATACAGCCTCCAGTGGTATACTGAGTTGGTCACGACCCTCATTCCTTCGGTGTCCAACATCTCCCCCTTTATGTTTTTGCATTAATTGAATAAAGGTAATTCCAGGCTGTGCAGCTTTCAATTGCCGGTTGGTGGTCCACCCAATCTTACAGACTATAAACAGAAAACAGAGACATAATAACATTGTTCCTATAATTCTAAGAGAGACATTAAGGTGATGTTTAACATAGGTCTAAGGATTGAGACTTTCTAAACCCTGCTGGAATTCTGTCAAAGCTTCTAAAGAGGGCTGAAACTCTTGAGTCTGCTTATTCAAGTCAAGAATTTTACGTTGTATTTCACTGATATCAAAAGTGACATTGGATATAAAAGCCTCCGAATATGGGCCTTTACAAGGTCCCATGGATATTCAATTTGGTTATATTCCAAATTGGCTACACAAATGTGAGTATGGTTAAAATGACAGCGCAATTGCTGTTGCCATAGTAAACTCTGTATTTGCTCCCCTAACCACAAAACAGTAGTCTTTAACATTGTCACCTCAGTTTGTAATTCAGTATTAATTTGATTTTGAAGCATCCATGCCTGGTCGGCTGTGCACATCCAATTTTCCATATATTGGGCTGTTTAAACAGAGCTGTGCAGTGCTACTGAGGACACCACAACAGAGGTTATTAGTGTGCCCAAGACTCTATGAACACGATGAGTGAGAAGGAGTTTTACCAAGTGTAAAGTGAGGGTGGCAACCCAAGGTTCGGACAGATTGACAGGGACCCATAATCCAGGAATGACATTTACCTTCTTAGAAAAACACAAACCATAAATTGAGTGGTAATACTCCTTACAAAGGTAACATTAAAACTGTGTTGAGTAACATTATTAGTATTGGAGAGTGTCCCAACCCAGATGCTGCCATTCATAAATAGGAGTGCTGCTTTCCATATCGACTCCTGAATTGGGCCCCTCTTTCCTTGATGCTGCCACTGAGGCAAAGGCGGGCTAAAGCCTGCTCTGTGCCAAGCAAGCTGCACGGCAGACTGGGATTAAATCCCAGTGTGATGTAGCGAAGAGATGTTGAAGGTCTGCCACCAGTGCCAGCGAAGTTTGTGCCATGAGGTCTGATTCTCATCTCTTCCATCTAATTGACCACAGGGTCCCCAGTCGCCAATGTCTCCCATTAACATAGACTGTTATCTAGCTAAAGGACCAAGACATTGGGTCCAAGGAAGGGGCGTGCAAAAG
Organism: Pongo pygmaeus; assembly: GCF_028885625.2. NCBI lineage: Eukaryota > Metazoa > Chordata > Mammalia > Primates > Hominidae > Pongo > Pongo pygmaeus. The sequence goes on from NC_072393.2 coordinate 59,166,623, forward strand.
GAGCCCATTCTGTATAATCAATACAATTTGGGTGATGGGGCCAGGAGTGGTTGATGAGCACACCAGTTATATTAACAGAGCTAAGGCCTAATAAATACACAACTTTTCCATGATGACTCAACTATGCCTGGGGTTGGACCGCAAGACAACTGTGGTTGAGCGATGTATCTTTGGTGATGCATAAAGGGAGTCCCTCCAATGGGGCGGCATAATTGATGCTATTGCTGTGAGAGTTTAATTGTTCTAGATCAGGGGGAGTTAGGGGCCCTAGAGCCCACGCTCCCTGATCATGATATACCTCAGGAGGAATGTCACTCCAGACTACAGGTCACACTACCGGGGGATTAGGAACACATGCCCAGTATGTTTTGGCCTCTACACAGGGGAAACATACCTCATAGGACACTACTGCTAACATAGCCAAGCACATGGAGTCAAGGGTTTTTGCCTGACCCTGACGCTCCAGCATTTTCTCAGCTTCCTGCTTTGTTTTCTTGATCTGTCCCCATGTTATGGGGGTGGATGTCAGTGTGACTCCAGTCGGCCCTTGCTCCATCTTTGCATTCAAATTCAGCTGGCTCATGACTCCTACTGGAGGGACCAGGCCCATGGTTGGCCAACGTGGGTCCTGCCAGTCTCCCATTGCATGGTCACACACACCTGGAGGGCACCCACACGGTTTGTCCATCTCCTGTAAAAACACAAGCATACCCTTGTCCCCACATCAGCAATTCCACCGGGCCTTTCCATTGTCCCTCATCTGGAGATTTCCATAACACCTTTGGATAAACTTGCCTCTTTTCCTCTAACACTTGCCAATGTCGTTCTGCTAGTCTTACCACCTATACTAGGAGTCAAAAAATTTAAAGTAAACAAGGCTAAATGTAATTTTGTCTGAGGTGGTAGTTGGTCTCCTATTCCCCCTTTTTGTTTTTTCAACATACGTTGTACCATTTGATGTGCCCACTCAATAAGGCCTTGCCCTCAAGGATTGTAAGGAATTCCTGTTTTATGGGTGACTGCCCACAACTGTAAAAAATTTTGAAAGGCATGACTAGCATAACCAGGTTCATTGTCATTTTTCAATTGTTTAAGGACCCCCCATATGGGCAAATGACAACAATGTCACCAGGCATGACCAGCTATTTCACCTGTTTGGCATGTGGCATGTAGCATATGGGAGTAGGAGTCTATAATCACATGGACATAGCTGAGTTTGCCAAAGGTGGCTATATGGGTAACATCCATCTGTCAGATTTCATCTGGAGCCAAACCTCATGGGGTGCATCCTTCTACAGGTGCAACACCAGGGACATACTGGCAAGTGGGGCAGGCTTGCACAGTAACTCGAGCTTGGTTGCAAGGCAGATGAAACATACAAGTAAGGGCAGAGTTGTTTTGGTGCAGTAATGCATGAGAAGCTTGGGCTTGTTGAAATATAGAACCCATCAGTTTATCTGCTCTGTCATTACCTAGAGATAGTAGTCCAGGGAGTTGTGTGTGAGAGTGAATATGAGAAATATGAAAAGGGGAAGCATGACAGCAAATAGCTTATTGGAGTCTTAGAAACAAGTTAAGCAGTTCTTGTTCTAGGGTACTCTTAATAGCGGCAGTCTCAATGTGACTGGCTGCATTCACAACATAGGCTGAATCACAGACAATATTAATAGGAGATAAAGCTGGAAGCTCTAAAACCAGAATAACTGCAATTAATTCTGAACATTGAGCTGAAACTCCAGAGGTCTTTATTGTTTGAGTATGTTTAGGTCCAGTAACAGCTGCATGACATTTGGAAGAACCATCAGTAACATACGTCTGTCCACCTGAAATAGGCCTGTGATGAGTAATCACAGGGAAGATGAAAGGGTGAACTTTAGAAAATTGCAAGATTTTTTTTTTTTGATCGCTCTTGTCACCCAGGCTGGAGTGCAATGGCACGATCTTGGCTCACGGCCACCTCCGTCTCCCAGGTTCAAGCAATTCTCCTGCCTCAGTGTCCCAAGTAGCTGGGATTAAAGGTGCTCTCCACCACACCAGGCTAATTTTATTTTTAGTAGAGATGGGGTTTCACCATGTTTACCAGGCTGGTCTCAAACTCCTGACCTCAGGCAATCTGCCTGCCTCAGCCTCCCAAAGTGCTGGGATTACAGGCGTGAGCCACTGAGCCTGGCCTAAAATTGCAAGATTTTGTCTGATGGATAATGGTTATCTATTATTCCCACAAAATCTGCGAGAGTGATTTGCCAACGAGTCAACATCTCCCAAACTGCGGCCTGCTGTCGGGAATCCAAAGGAACAATAATTTTATCAGGGTCATATCCTGTAAGCATTCTTGATCTATGCCTGCCTATTGTCATAAGTTGTGTAATTAAAGAAAGATAAACTTACAAAGTTTTCACTGTCTGATTGGATAATAAGAGCCGTTCTATTACCATTATGGATTTCTCTATGAATTGGCCTAAAAATCCTGTTGGAGAACGAGGGGTAGGAAGAATAAAAAAAGCAAAGGCTTTCGTGATTGTAGCCGAAAGGCATGTCATGTTGAAGCATCTGCTCTACAAGCTGTAACTCAGTTTCTGCCTCTTTAGAAAGTTGCTGAGGGGAATCTAATGAAGAATCTCCTTGGAGGGTTTGATAAAGGTGTGTGAGTTGATAAGTAGCAATACCTAGCATCGTGCACAGCCAATTAATATCCCCTAATAATTGTTGGAAACCATTCAGATGGAGACTTGCTCTGCCACCCAGGCTGCAGTGCAGTGGCACAATTTTGGCTCACTGCAACTTCTACCTCCTAGGATCAAGTGATTCTCATGCCTCAGCCTCCCAAGTAACTGGAACTACAGATGCACGCCACCACGCCTGGCTAACTTTTGTATTTTTAGTAGAGACAGGGTTTCACCATGTTGGCCAGGGTGCTCTTGAACTCCTGACTTTAGGTGATTCGCTCACTTCGGTCTCCCAAAGTGCTGGGATTACAGTCATGAGCCACCACGTCCGGCTTTGATGTCCCTTTTAAAAAGTACTATGGGCCGGGTGTGGTAGCTCACACCTGTAATGCCAGCACTTTGGAAGGCCAAGGCGGGCGGGTCAATTGAGGTCGGAAGTTCGAGACCAGCCTAACATGGAGAAACCCTGTCTCTGCTAAAAATACAAAATTAGCTGGGCGTGGTGGTGCATGCCTTTAATCCCAGCTACTCGGGAGACTAAGGCAAAAGAATTGCTTGAACCCGGGAAGCAGATGTTGTGGTGAGCCGAGATTGCGCCATTGCACTCCAGGGTAGGAAACAAAAGTGAAACTCCGTCTGAAAAAAAAAAAAAAAGTACTATGTAGGAGAAGCGTGGTGGCTCATCCCTGTAATCCCAGTACTTTGGGAGTCCAAAACAGGAGGATCATTTAAGCCCGGGATTTTGAGACCAGCCTGGGAAACACAGTAAAACCCCATTTCTACAAAAAGAAAAAATACAAAACTAGCCGGGCTTGGTGGCTCATGCCTGTGGTCCCAGCTACTTGGTAGGCTGAGGTAGGAGGATAGCTTGAGCCCAGGAGGTTGAGGCTGCAGTTAGAGAAGATCACGCCACTGCACTCCAGCCTGGTTGATAGAGCCAGACCCTGTCTCAAAATATTAATTAATTAATTAATTAAATTAAAAGTAATATGTAATAACAGAAAGTGCTTGTTTCCCCACTTCACTGCCCCACTTACTATGCCACCCTGGGAAAAGGGAAGAGAGTGACTCAAAACTGAATAAGTCGCTGCCCTCTGGCTGCATAGGGATTCCAAGTGGAAGCTGACCTCTGATGCCAAGATTTATAGAATATACATGACTCATAGATAGGAATTTTAAAATTCTCAATCTCATCTGTATAATTTAAACAAGTTTTTAGTTATTAGATTATATACACAGAACTCAACATGTCACACTAATCATATCCAACGAACTCACCCACTCATCTGTACCCAAAGTCCCCGCCCCTTTTATTCTTTTGAGACAGGGTCTCACTCTGGTGACCAGGTTGGAGTGCAGTGGCATATCTCGGCTCACTGCGGCCTGGATCTCCTGGGCTCAAGTGATCCTCCTGCCTCAGCCTCCAGAGTAGTTGGGATTACAAGTGAGCACCATCCCCTTCTTCCGTCTATTTCTTCTCTTCCACCTTTTCTGCTCTATCCTCACAACTTATTTAACCTCTTGTTGCTCCTTCTTTCCAGTCTTTCGATCGTCCTCAATCTCCATATATTACCACCTCTTCTCCCACCTCTGTGCCTCCTCTGCTCTCCCTGTTAAACTCTCTCTTCCCTGTTAAACCCCCCGTCCCCACTCTCTGGCACCCCAGATCTCCAGGTGTCCTCCCTGCTATGATTCTTCCTCTTGCCACCAGCACCACTCTGCTCTGTCTGCCCTGGCTCCAAATCCCTCCTCCTCTCCCTCACTCTGATGAGCCTCCTTCTTTGCCACCCCTCTCCCTACCTTGCTGTCCTTCATCTCTGTACATCTAGCTTCTCTCCACATTTCTCCAGTTTTCTCCTCCTGCTATCTTAACTTTTTCTTTTCACTATTGCTGTCTCTTGGCAAATCCCTCACCCATCCTCCACTTTGCCATCTGTTATGGGCCTTTCTCATTGTTCTATTCTCTCTCTCGAGTTTTCTACTGCCCTTTCTCGGGCTCCTGATTCCTTTGGCCCATACAATCACAGGAGAGTTTTCAGTATGACGTCTGCATCCCAGAGGAGTGCATTTTCCAGGGGCTGGGGCTGGGCAGGCAAGAACACCCCTTGTCACAGGACAAGCCCTGGGCACCTCCCCAACACAGACTCAGAGGAAGCGACGACTGCTGAGGGGAGACCTGGCGAGCAGCAGGGCCCGGCACGAGGAGGGAGTTAGGGGGCAACTACGCCTTAAGACAACGGCGGGGTCTGCGGCATCCCAGGACCAGACAGAGGATGCAGCCTCCTCGGGATGGGGGAGGCGGCGCTGCGCTCCAGGGACCGACGAGGGTGAGGGTAGGAGGCGTGCAGGGTGGGAATCCGCCTCTCGGGTGAGGACTTTAAAAAGCGCGGGGTGGAGGGAGTCAGAAAAGGGTTAGGAACAGCAAAACTACGAGGTACGAAGTGTATACGTTGCCCTATAGCAGAAAGACCGGGGACGGGTCCAGCCTCAGGGCGACTTTAAACCCAAAAGGAAGCGACTTCTGGACTCTCACGGGGACGTCAAATTTTGCTCTGTGGCGCATGCCTGTAATCCCAGCTACTCAGGAGGCTGAAGCAGGAGAATCGCTTGAACCCAGGAGGCGGAGGTTGCAGTGAGCCAAGACGGAGCCACTGCACTCCAGCCTGGCGACAGAGCGAGACTCCGTCTCAAAAAAAAAAAAAAAAAAAAAAAAAAAAAAAAAAAAAATTTGCTCTGGGCGAAGGAAGAATGGTAGAAATTTCCAGGTATGTGGGGACCCCACGTCCCCTGGGACAGAAGTCCCAGGGACCTGCGGAGCGCAGACATAACACAACACAGAGCAAAACTCACCACTGCGGTGTGACTTTCACTCCACGGAATCCGCTTCCCAGTTTACGCTAAACGTGGCGCGCAGGACAGACGCCAGGTCTGGGCGGGACACGGGAGGGGGTGGGCGGGGCCTGGGTGAGGTGGGGGCGGGGCACGAGGCGGAGAGACCTTCCCCTATAGAACCGGCAGAGGGCGGGGTGTGATCTGTGCGTCTCTCAGCCTCCGCGTGTTTTTGGGTTTTGGAGGCGAGACCGGCCAGGAAAGCTGAGGCATGATTCAAAAGCCCTGGAACTGTCTGGAAGGCGAATGCAAACTAGAATGTGAACTGCAAAGCCCTGCCTGGACGGAATGTACGATTTCATGCTGACGACCACAGAACAGAATAGAAATCCTCTCCCTTTCTATTCTCCATTCACTCAAGAGGGAGAGTCCACCCTGTGCTCAGCTTCGGAGACTTCCCTAGAGCCACCGCCTGGGATGCGCGACGGAGTGCTCAGGCCAGGGAGGAGTGAGGTCACCACCTGCTGCTTAAACACAGCAGAGATGAGGGCCCGCAAGGGGGCGTGGGACGGCGCAGGGCGGGATCCTGAGTTCCCAGCTACTCAGGAAGCAGCGGCGGGAGGATCGCTGAGCCTGGGGGTCCAGGCCAGCCTAGGCGACAAAGTAACACCCCCTCTTGCAGGGCTCCCTTCCTCGTCACTCTCTCTCTCTGTTTTTTTGTTTTGTTTTGTTTTTAAACTTTTTTAAATAAAATTTTTTATGTTGTGAGATAGGGATCCAACATTATTTTTTTCCATGTGGATATCCAGTTACTTGTCCCAGCACATTTGTGTAAGAGATCTATTACTTTCTTTTTTCACTTACTTTTTTCTTTTCTTTTTCTTTCTTTTTTTTTGAGACAGAGTATTTGTCTGTCGCCCAGCCTGCAGTGCAGTGGGGAGATCTCGGCTCACTGCACACTCTGCCTCCTGGGTTGAAGCGATTTTCCTGCCTCAACCTCCAGAGTAGCTGGCATTACAGGCGCACACCACCATGCCCGGCTAAGTTTTGTATTTTTGGTAGAGACGAGGTTTAACAGTGTTGGCCAGGCTGGTCTTGAACTCCTGACTTTAAGTTATCTGCCTGCCTCAGCCTCCCAAAGTGCTGAGATTACAGGCGTGAGTTACCGTGCCTGTCCCAAGAAATACCCTTTTTTTCTTTCTTTTTTGAGACAGAGTCTCGTACTGTCACCCCAGCTGCTGTGCAGTGGCGCATTCTTGGCTTGCTGCAACTTCTGCCTCCCGGGTTCAAGCGATTCTCCTGCCTCAGCCTCCTGAGTAGCTAGGATTACAGGCGCCTGCCACCATGCCCGGCTAATTTTTTGTATTTTTAGTAGAGACCAGGTTGCACTATGTTGGCCAGGCTGTTCTTGAACTCCTGACCTCGTAATCTGCCCCACTCGGCCTCCCAAAGTGCTGGGATTACAGGCGTGAGTCACCATGCCTGGCCAAGAAATACTCTTTACTTCACTTTTTAAATGTTGAGAAAAGATAATTGAAAACAAAAAAAAATCTTCCCCTAAATGAGATATCATCTCCACCAGGATAATAAGACTTGGCCACATACATCACTTTCATATTGTTTCTCTCCCAAATGGATTATCTGATGTTTCCTTAAGAGTGAGCCACAATTAAAGGCTTTGCCACTCTCACTACATTGGAAAGATTTTTCGGCCGGGTGCGGTGGCTCACGCCTGTAATCCCAGCACTTTGGGAGGCCGAGGCGTGCGGATCACTAGGTCAGGAGATCGAGACCATTCTGGCTAACACGGTGAAACCCGGTTTCTACTAAAAATACAAAAAAGTTAGCCGAGCGTGGCAGCGGGTGCCTGTAATCCCAGCTACTCGGGAGGCTGAGGCAGAATGGTGTGAACCCGGGAGGCGGAGCTTGCAGCGAGCCGAGATTGCGCCACTGCACTCCAGCCTGGGCGACAGAGCGAGACACCATCTCAAAAAAAAAAAAAAAGAAAAAGAAAACGGCAAGCTATCGTGTTTCCTGCCTTCAAAACATGGAAATTTTCAAAACTTGCAGGATAAAATACCACAACAAAACATTTATCATGCCGAGCTCAGTGGCTCACGCCTGTAATCCCAGCACTTTGGGAGGCTGAGGAGGGAGGATCACTTGAGGCCAGAAGTTTCAGACCACCCTGGCCAACATGGTGAAACCCCATCTCTACTAAAAATAAAAGAACAGCCAGGCTTGGTGGCGCACAACTGTAGTCCCAACTACTCTGGACGCTGAGCATGAGAATCCCTTGAACCTGGGGGGCGGAGTCTGCAATGAGCTGAGATTGCGCCGCTGCGCTCCAATCTGGGTGACAGGCGCATTCATCAAAGAATTTTTTCTAAAATCTCAAAATGGTGTCTGAATACATTTCTGTAGGACTTACGCTGACTTGCCACAGAACTCTCAGCAGTGATTCCCCATTGAGTCATGGGAACGGGTGGAAGGCTGGACAGGAAAGGGGATGCGTAAGTGAACTTTTCTTTGAATTTTTACTACACAACACATATATACATTGGCTGGTGTTTAAAATTTAAAAAAAATTAATAATGGGTAGAAGAAGAATATGGCTCCATCTTCTCTAATGATAAGTTCTGCTCTGATGTCAGAACACAATTATAATCATTTTTACCTAAAATGCCTGCTTCATCAGAGTTCCTGCAAAAAAAAAAAAACAACTTTTTTTTTTTTTTTTGAGACAGAGTCTTGCTCTGTCACCCAGGCTGCAGTGCAGTGGCGAGATCTCGGCTCACTGCAACCTCCACCTCCTGGATTCAAGTGATTCTCCTGCCTCAGCCTCCCCAGTAGGTGGGACTATAGGCTGGCGTGCCACCACGCCCAGCTAATTTTTTGTGTTTTTAGTAGAGACGGGGTTTCACCGTGTTTCGATCTCCTGACCTCGTGATCCGCCTGCCTCGGCCTCCCAAAGTGCTGGGATTACAGGCGTGAGCCGCCAAGCCCAGCCAAAAAAAGAAAACTTTAATAACTTTAAACATCAGCTATCACAGGGTGTGTGTGTGTGTGTAAATAATCTAGGTAAACTACAAAATTAGCCAGGTAAATGTAATGGAATACATGCTTGTAAACAAACGTCATAATTTAGGATCTAAGGTTATTATTTGACATTAGCAATCTGGGTAATTTCCAGTTTAAGAATTATAGGGGCCGTGGTGGCTCAACCCTGTAATCCCAGCACTTTGGGAGGCCGAGGCGGGCGGATCAGGAGATCAGGAGATCAACACCAGCCTGGCCATCATGGTGAAACCTCGTCTCTACTAAAAATACAAAAATCAGCTGGCCGTGGTGGCGCGCACCTGTAATCCCAACTACTCGGGAGGCTGAGGCAGGAGAATCGCTTGAACCCAGGAGGAGGAGGTTGCAGTGTGCAGAGATCGCCCCACTACACTCCAGCCTACGCGATAGAGCCATAGAGCGAGACTCCGTCTAAAAACAAACAAACTCAGTTTAAAAACAAACGAACAAACAAAACAACAACAACAACAAAAAGAAGACAGAGAAAATACAGTTACAAATTTTCTAAATAAATGTCCTGAGAAAAGAAAGGAAGGGAGAGTTGTCCTTCACCTCCAGTGTGCAATAGGCAGTCCCACATGCAGGTCACCCTCCATGTTCCATTATCCGCTCAAACAACACAGGTCCTCGCTTAAACAAGCGAGGGTTTTTTTGTTTGTTTTTTTGAGACGGAGTCTTGCTCTGTCGCCCAGGCTGGAGTGCAGTGGCGCGATCTCAGCTCCCTGCAAGCTCCGCCTCCCGGGTTCACGCCATTCTCCTGCCTCAGCCTCCCGAGTAGCTGGAACTACAGGCACCCACCACCACATCTGGCTAATTTTTTTTTTTTTTTTTTTGTATTTTTAGTAGAGACGGGGTTTCACCGTGTTAGCCGGGATGGTCTCGATATCCTGAACTCGTGATCCGCCCGCCTTGGCCTCCTAAAGTGCTGGGATTACAGGCGTGAGCCACCACGCCCGGCCCCTTAACAAGCCCTTCTAATTCTCAGTCCCGGCTGCAACAGCTCCACACTCCACCCCTTTACCGAGGTCCTTGCCCCTCGCCCTCCCCCTACCCCAGCTACCCCAGGCTGCGGGGAGCTCGCCCCGCCTGCAGGACGGGAGTCTTTACCTGCTCACAAAAGGCACTTTGCATTTAAACCATTTTCAAATTAAGAAGAAAAACAGGTAATTCCAGCACTTTCGGAGGCCGAGGAGGGCGGATCACCTGAGGTAAACAGAGACCAGCCTGGCCAACGTGGCGAAACTCTGTTTCTACTAAAAATACAAAAATTAGCCGGGCGTGGTGGTGGGCACCTGTAATCCCAGCTACTCAGGAGGCGGAGGCAGGAGAATCACTTGAACTCGGGAGATGAAGGTTGTGGTGAACCCAGATCACACCATTGCACTCTAGACTGGGCAACAAGAGCGAAACTCTGTCTTAAAAAAAGAAGAAAAGAAAAGCTACCAGTTACACAGTAGGGCTCCTCAGAAAGCAGGGGGAACACCTGTTTCAAGTTTTTCTTGTATAGGGGCCTACGTAAAAGCTAACTGCCGGTGGGCTGATAGTGTGACAAAACTTACTACTTTGTTGATTTAAAGCGATCCTTGGTATTTTAGTGTGCAAGTACTTGAAAGCATGACTGTAATTATCTTAGAAGCATACATTGTCATGAGATATTGGGTCATGTGGACATTGTGTTTCTGTAGGAGTTTGTCCTTGCAAATATCATTAAGCTGCTTTCCTTAACCATTAACGTCTTATGACCTTGACTGGTGCAGTAAGGAGTACATTTTCCAAGGAGTACATTTTCCTAGTTTTAATGGACTTGAGCTTTGACATCCTGGTTCTCCTAGGTTCCTGCTTAACAGCGTATCCACTCATGCACCACAGAGTCTCAGCACCATTATGGAGGACACCACTCTAGTAATATATCAAAGACAGACTGAGCATCTACTCCAATAACATAAATAGTAATAGCAATGCTATGGGAAATATTAGGAAGTTTAATGTATGTATACAATTGATCATTTATTATTTTCAGTTTTATATTGGCTAAAAGTACATAGGATGGGTTATTTTAACCAAATATTAGAAATATCTTTCAAAAATGAGATCTAATATAAACACACAGTTTGAGACCATTTCCTCTATGTTCAATATATATGAAAGAGTTCAGATTTATGAACTTATTTTATGCTCTTCATTAGATCTAGTCTGTTTTCTATCTTGATTTCTTCTGTGTTCATGAACTTGTGAACCAAAAGTATCTAATAGGTCTCAATTAATTTAGAAAGTTTACTTTGCCAAGGTTAACGACATGTTTTTTGCAGCCGATGTGGTCCAGATGCAGCTGGGTTTTATACATTTTAGGAAGACAGGAGACATAAATCAATAAATGTAAGATGTACATTGGTTTGGTCTTGAAAGGCAGAGTAAAGAAAATCAGAGACTTCCAGGTTATAGGTAGACAACAGATAAATGATAGCATTTTTAAAATTTTTATTTATTTATTTATTTATTTATTTATTTTTAGAGTCTTGCTCTGTCACTCAGGCTGGAGTGCAGTGGTGCAATCTCAGCTCACTGCAGCCTCTGCCTCCTGGGTTCAAGCGATTCTCCTGCCTCAGCCTCCTAAGTAGCTGGGATTACAGGCACACGCCACCATGCCTGGCAAAATGTTTAAATTCACCTATAGCCTGAAACCAACCCATCCCGCTTTGAGTTGCCCCACCTTTCTGGACCAAACCAATGTATTTGTTAAATGTATCTCATTGATGTTTCATGCCTCTCTAGAATGTACAAAACCAAGCTGTGCCCCAACCACCTCTGGCCCATGTTCTCAAGACCTCCTGAGGACTGTGTCATGGGCCAGCTCACTCATATTTGGCTCAGAATAAATCTTTTCCAGTATTTTACAGAGTTTGACTCTTTTCATCAACACTAATATCGCTATGTCATTAATTTCTAAATATATTGTAATTTAAAATTCACCACGTGCATTCTGAAATAAGACGATTAAATTTCATTTTAAAATTGTAACGTATTTTAGATATTTTGTTTTCTGTTTCTCAATGTTCTGTCACGTGTGGATAGCAAAGCCAATAAAATACTCTTCAGAAGTCATTTAGATTTATTTTCCCTTAGAGAAAAAATAATTTTGCAATATTTCTAAAGATAAATGGCAGGCAAGTTATTTTCTTTCATATGAGCTCTCAAGAAAGGACAACTCGGCCAGGTGCAGTGGCTCACACCTGTAATCCCAGCACTTTGGGAGGCAGAGGCAGGGGCATCACGAGGTCAAGAGGTCAAGGCCATCCTGGCCAACATGGCGAAACCCCGTTTCCACTAAAAATTAGCTGGATGTGGTGGTGCGCACTCTAGTCCCAACAACTCAGGAGGCTGAGGCAGGAGAATCACTTGAACCCAGGAGGCGGAGGTTGCAGTGAGCCAAGATTGCATCACTGCATTCTGGCCTGGAGACAGAGCAAAAAAAAAGAAAAGACAACTCAATTATTAAATTTTTATAAGTAGCCTCATTTCTTCAGGCAATAATTCCATGGCAATCTCCAACTTAACATGTAATATGGAAGTATGTTTTTCTGTCTCATCATTATAATTCTGTATTATGCAATATTGCTAAGTAGCCAAAAAAGAACACTGAGCCTGGACTTCCATGCAAAAAAAAAAAAATGAATTGATTGTGACGGTTCTTGTTAACCTCAGAATGGTAGACAAGAAGCTGATTATAGCTGAAAGTCATGATTCCATTTTGAATATGTAAAGTTTTGTTGCTTCTAGAAATGTCAAGGAAGCAACATGGACATACTGATTCACAAGAAATTTAAAAGAATATTTCCTGCCGGGCGTGGTGGCCCACACCTGTAATCCCAGCACTTTGGGAGGCCAAGTCGGGCAGATCACCTGAGGTCGGTAGTTCAAGACCAGCCTAACCAACATGGAGAAACTCCATCTCTACTAAAAATACAGAATTAGCTGGGTGTGGTGGCACATGGCTGTAATCCCAGCTACTCAGGAGGCTGAGGCAGGAGAATCTCTTGAACCTGGGAGGTGGAGGTTACAGTGAGCTGAGATGGCACCACTGCACTCCAGCCTGGGTATCAAGAGAAACTCCGTCTTAAAAAAAAAAAAAGTATTTTCTTAATCACAGAAAGATTTTGACATATACATCCTTGTAATATCATTATAAGAGAAATGCAAAGTAATTAGATGTTTCCAAAAAGTTAAAGTAGAAACTACTTGTTTTTTGAAATAGGGTCTCACTCTGTCACTCAGGCTAGAGTGCAGTGGTGCCATCTCAGCTCACCGCAGCCTCAACCTTTCTGGTTCAGGTGATCCCCCCACCTCAGCCTCCCTACTAGCTGGAACTACAGGGCGTGCCACCACACCCAGCTAATTTTTGTATTTTTTAGTAGAGATGGGTTTCGCCAAGTTGCCCAGGTTGTTTTCCGACTCCTGGGCTCAAGCCATCTGGCTGCCTTTGCTTTCCAAAGTGCTGGGAGCCACCACGCCTGAAACTACTTTCATCTGTTGAGCTTATATTATAGCCAGTGTCACAGGAAAGAGTATGTGCATATTCTAACACAGATGGAACAATGAAAATGTTTACTACTGTCAAAAAACAAATTTAAATATTGGTTAGATTTTATTCAAAAGGTATATTGCAATAGGGAAAATGCTCCAACCACAAGATCTGCAAATGTATGAGTTGCACAGAAAAGGGCTTCTCTTTTATAAGGAGAAGGAAGCAAGGTTAGAAAGCACCAGGTACAGGGCAGTGGATGAGCATCTGCTGTGACCTATTCAGCGAATATTTTATCCTAAGGTCAGCTTACTCTTGGGATGGGACATTAAAAAGGCAAAGTTGGGCTGGATGCCATGGCTCATGCCTGTAATCCTAGCACTTTGGGACACCAAGGCAGGTGGATCGCTTGAGGACAGGAGTTCAAGACCAGCCTGGCCAACATGGTGAAACCCTGTCTCTACTAAAAATAAAAAAATTAGCTGGGTATGGTGGCACACGTCTGTAATCCCAGCTACTGGGGAGTTTGAGGCAGGAGAATCACTTGAACCCGGGAGGCAGAGCTTGCAGTAAGCCAAGACTCCATCTCAAAAACAAACAAACAAACAAAGAGAAGTTGTTCTCAATCACAGTGCCCATATGTGGTTAAGAAATAGAGGTTGTTAGCCGGGCACAGCGGCTCATGCCTGTAATCCCAGCACTTTGAGAGGCCAAGGCAGGTGGATCACCTGAGGTCAGGAGTTCGAGACCAGCCTGACCAACATGGAGAAACCCTGTCTCTACTAAAAATACAAAATTAGCCAGGCACAGTGGCGCATGCCTGTAATCCCAGCTACTTGGGAGGCTGAGGCAGGAGAATCACCTGAACCTGGGAGGCAGAGGTTGTGGTGAGCCGAGATCATGCCATTGCACTCCAGCCTGGGCAACAAGAGTGAAACTCTGCCTCAAAAAAAAAAAAACAAAACAAAACAAAAGAGAGAGAAATAGAGGTTGTTCTGAATTTCAATGGCCAAGAATAGTCCAACAGTCAGGGGCTTGGAGAAACAGGGAAGCCTAAGGTTTGAGTAAGTCAACAAGCATTGTTTCCACCATCAGTGAGAAATCCTTGATGAGACAAACTGTGGGAATTTGGAGTCTTTTCTTATGTAAACAAAGAGGGTAAGCTTTGAAGTAAGCTGTTTCTAGGGAAAACAAAAACAAGGGATTGGGCAGGGGAGTGGTTTCCGGTGGGTTTCATTTGTTTTTTTGTTTGTTTGTTTGTTTGTTTTGCTTTTGCCCTAGAGGCCTCAAGAGGCCTGAAGAACATGTGTTCCTCTGGTGGTTTCTTCAATCTTTGCTATTTCTTCAACCCTTTACTAGGTTTACAGGGTTGTAATAAACTTCAACACTGTCACCACATGTAACATAAAACAAAATTTAAAAAATAATAAATATAGGCCAGGCGCAGTGGCTCACACCTGTAATCCCAGCACTTTGGGAGGCTGAGGCAGGCAGATCACCCGAGGTCAGGAGTTTGAGACCAGCCTCAGCAATATGAAGAGACTCCGTCTCTACTAAAAATACAAAATAGCCAGGCATGGTGGCGCATGCCTGTAATCCCAGCTACTCAGGAGGCTGAGGCAGGAGAATCACTTGAACCCAGGAGGCAGAGGTTACTGTGAGCCAAGATCACACCATTGTACTCCAGCCTAGGCAACAAGAGCGAAACTCTGTCTCCACAAGAAAAAAAAATAATAATACATGTGTACTATTTGAAAAATAGAACTAAAAATAGGAAACATAGTGATGTTGCCCCATACCTCAGTTTTTGAACGGAACAAAAGGGCCTTGAGTGTTCATTTTGGCTGTGTGTTATTCATTCCTATCACATACAAGAAACATTAGTAATTATTGGAAGATATGGCTCTAAATCTCCAAATTCAGGAGTCTGTGTAACTGCTAAATTGAACAGAAACCTACAGATATATTAAGAAAAATAGTAGGCTGGATGCGATGGCTCATGCCTGTAATCCTAGTACTTTGGGAGACTGAGGCGGGCAAACTGCCTGAGCTCAGGAGTTTGAGATCAGCCTGAGCAACATGGTGAAACCCTATCTCAAGTAAAAATACAAAAAAATTAGCCGGGCATGCTGGTGTGAGCCTGTAATCCCGGCTAATCAGGAGGCTGAGGCAGGAGAATTGCTTGAACCTGGGAGGCAGAGGTTGCAGTGAGCCAAGATTGCACCACTGCACTCCAACCCGGGTGACAGAGCAAGACTCTGTCTCCAAAAAAATAATAAAAAGAAAAATGATGTTCCCTTTTCCATTTTCCTGCTGACCATGGAAAAACATACTCTCACAGTTTTATCAATTCTTTGGTAACAATTAGAAAATGCAAGCACTGGTTCACGTCGACAGCCCAGAGTCTGCGAATCCTCTGCTCTGAGCCCGTCTGGACTTTCCCGATCCCAGCTTTCTCTCCTTTGAAAACACTAAGAATGACATCACTGCATCAGTTTTTACTAGAGACAATCACCTGTCGTGCCTGGAACAGGGATCGTACCCAGATTGCCCTCAGTCCCAATAATCACGAAGTGCACATCTATAAGAAGTACGGGAGCCAGTGGGTGAAATCTCATGAACTCAATGAGCACAATGGACACATCACAGGTATTGAGTGGGCTCCCAAGAGCGACCGCATTGTCACTTGTGGGGTAGACCGCAATGCCTATATCTGGAGTCAGAAAGATGGTGTCTGGAAGCCAACCCTGGTGGTGCTGAGAATTAATCGTGCAGCTACTTTTGTGAAGTGGTCCCCCCTAGAGAACAAATTTGCTGTGGGAAGTGGAGCATGACTCATTTCTGTTTGTTACTTTAAGTCTGAAAATGACTGGTGGGTAAGCAAGCATATTAAAAAGCCGATTCACTCCACAGTCCTCAGCTTGGATTGGCATCCCAACAAAGTTTTGCTGGCAGCAGGATCATGTGACTTCAAAAGCAGGGTGTTTTCTGCTTACATTAAAGAAGTGGATGAAAAGCCAGCCAGCATGCCCTGGGGCAGCAAGATGCCTTTTGGGCAGCTGATGTCAGAGTTTGGTGGCAGTGGCACTGGTGGCTGGGTCCATGGGGTAAGCTTCTCTGCCAGTGGGAGCCGCCTGGCCTGGGTCAGCCACAACAGCACCGTATCTGTTGCTGATGCCTCAAAAAGTGTTCAGGTCTCAATTCTGAAGACAGAGTTCCTACCACTCTTGAGTGTGTCATTTGTCTCATAGAACAGCATCGTGGCTGCTGGCCATGACTGCTGCCCAGTGCTCTTTAACTATGATGACCACAGCTGCCTGACCTTCATCTCCAAGTTAGACGTTCCAAAACAGAGCATCCAACGCAACATGTCTGCCATAGAACGCTTCCACAACATGGACAAGAGGGCCACGACTGAGGACCGCAACAAGGCCTTGGAGACGCTGCACCAGAATAGCATCACTCAAGTGATGAGGTAGACAAGCAAGGTTGTCGCAAATTTTGCACTACTGGCATTGATGGAGCCATGACAATTTGGGATTTCAAGACCCTCGAGTCTTCCATCCAGGTCCTCCGGATGATGTGAAGCTGAGTGAGCCTTTGCCATCCAGCATGACAAACTGTGGCCAACCACAGCTGTGCTGAGGCATGATGGCGAGGAAGCTAGACCCAAGGAAACACTGAAAACACGTATCACGCCAATCCTGTGTGGTTTTGTTTGAATATAAAATTGGTGAAAGTGTTGGTTTTTTAAAAGCAGTATTTTTTTTTTTTTTTTTTTTTTTGTGATTTCATTCCATTCTTGACCAAAGCTTCCCTTTAAGTAGTTTATTATGGAAAATGGAAAATTGTCACACTAACTTAAAAGACAGGGTGAGGGAGATATGTAAATTGTCCACTAGAAAATTAAATAAAAGAACTAAATGTGGAAAAAAAAAGAAAGAAAGAAAATACAAGCACTTAGGTTGGGTGCAGTGGCTCACGCCTGTAATCCCAGCACTTTGGGAGGCCAAGGTGGGTAGATCACCTGAGGTGGGGAGTTTGAGACCAGCCTGACCAACATGGAGAAACCCCATCTCTACTAAAAATACAAAATTAGCTGGGCATGGTGGTGCATGCCTGTAATCCCAGCTACTCGGGAGGTTCAGGCAGAAGAATCACTTGAATACAGGAGGTGGAGGTTGCATTGAGCCGAGATCGCATCACTGCACTCCAGCCTGTGCAACAAAAGTGGAAAAAAGAGGCCGGGCATGGTGGCTCACACCTTTGGGAACACTTTGGGAGGCTGAGGTGGGTAAATCACCTGAGGTCAGGAGTTCAAGACCAGCCTGGCCAACATGGTGAAACCCATCTCTACTAAAAATAAAAAAAAAAGTAGCTGGGCATGGTGGCGGGCGCCCATAATCTCAGCTACTTGGGAGGCTAAGGCAGGAGAATCCCTTGAACCTGGGGGGCAGAGGTTACAGTGAGCCGAGATTGCACCACTACACTCCAGCCTGGGTGACAGAGCAAGACTCCCTCCCAAAAAAAAAAAAAGAAAAAAGAAAAGAAAATACTAGCACTAATTTATATGTCAGATTCATGTCACATCTCAAATTCATCTAAATTTTCTTGACATCCCTTTTTATACCAGTGGAGCCCTGATGAAGACACTTAATAGAAGTTTTCTCTCTATCAGAGAAATAAGTTGATGAGAATAAACTCAACGAAGGTGAAAATTCTGTTGTTTTCTGTGACCTGGGGGAAAAAGCTTAAGGTGAATTTACATTCAGATTGGTTATAGAGAGAGGACATACAGAAGTGGATGAACTAGGTATAATTAAGTTTTTCTATCCACAAACCAGGTGAAAGTATTGCAGGAGGCAGATAGCGAGGCATGAGCAGGTAAGGAGACCCTGTGTCACCCGCAAGGGGTCCTGATCCAGAACCTAAGAGAGGGTTCTTGGATCTCATGCAAGGAAGAATTCAAGGTGAATCCATACAGTAAAGTGAAGGCAAGTTTATTAAGAGAGTAAAGGAATAAAGTATGGCTACTCCATAGGCAGAGCAGCCTCCTGTTTCGTCCTATGACTAAGAATGCCTTCACTTACTGGGAATGTAACCCAGCGGGTCTCAGGCTTATTTTCTCCAGCCCCTATTCCAGATGGAATTGCTCTGGTTCAAATGTCTCTGACACTTTGGAAAGGAATCTTTAGAAATGAAACTCACTGGCCAGGTGCAGTGGCTTATGCCTGTAATCCCAGCACTTTGGGAGGCCAAAACAGACAGATCACAATGTCAGGAGATTGAGACCATGCTGGCTAACACAGTGAAACTCCGTCTCTATTAAAAATACAAAAACTTAGCTGGCCTGGTGGCAGGCGCATGTAGTCCCAGCTACTCAGGAGGCTGAGGCAGGAGAAGGGCGTGAACCCGGGAGGCGGAGCTTGCAATGAGCTGAGATCGGGCCACTGCACTCCAGCCTGGGCGATAGAGCGAGACTCCGTCTCAAAAAAAAAAAGAAACAACTGTGTCACAGATACGCTAAGCTAAAGATGCTGCCCACTGACAGCAAAAAAAGATCAGTGGCTACATTGCCTCCACCTGGCCTTGTGGCTGCACTTCTCTGGCCCAGAAGGGGACTTATCAGGGGCTAGCTGGACATAATTGAGATGGGGGATTTTCCCCGTTAACAACCATGTGTACTTCTGCAATAACCCATCCTAGAAGAGCCTTCTGCTCAAAATGATACTAAAACACACATCCCTGGGTGGAGATTTGAGATGCTAATGAGACATGTGACGTGTGTACCAGCATGGACCATCACAGGGCTTTCCTCATCAGACGACTTCCTGGAACATGCTTACTAGGAACATCCCTGCACAGCCCCTTCATGAATAATCATGTCAGATTCTCACAAAAAGCCTCTGCCCAACACTAGTAGGGACAGGCTCATTCTTTTGAGGAGCCCACCCTGTTCCACTGTTCAGGGTGTCTCTTCTTTCTGAGCTCCTATGCCTTTAGATAAAGGGCACTTACCTGCTTAACTCTTTCTGCATGTCTCTTGACTGAATTCAAGGAGACCAAGAACCAGAGGACTTCCACGCCCCTCCTGGTAAGACCAAAACCCAGAGGACTTCCACGTCCCTCCTGGTAACATCTGGTGTTTTCCCCTGGTGGCCTGTGAACTGTTCTTCTGGGTAAGTGCCAAAAAGCTGGTGCCAGATTCTCTGGCTGATGACCTCTGCTTCTTTCTGCACTGAAGAACCTCCTGCCCTAATGCAGTTCTGGCAGCTTTAAGGGGAGGGGTTTTTCCTCTCAGGCTCTGTTCACTAACAACTGCCCAGTACCATTTCCCTTCAGCCACTGTCACTCTGCTCCCTCTGGCTGATTTCTCAGCTCACCCTGAGGGGTGACAAGCAGAGAAGGGAGGACTTTAAACTCCACACTGAGTAGATCTGAGACACATGGTGAACCTTCCTGCAGGAGGCTTGTGAAGGTGGCAGGGAATACACCTGGCTGTGCAGTGACTGGGGAGCTTCATATCTTTCAACTAAAACTACTATCCTGTGTTGAGTCGGCTCCTCTACTTGCTGTTCATGGCAGTTCATTCCCCTGGACACAATATGCCGCCACCGGTGTATAATCCCCCAGGTCACTCTGCTTACTCTTTGCTGTCCCTGTCCTCATCGCCGGGCTTCCTTGAATTCTTCCTTCATGTGCAAGCACCTTGTATGTCCTGCTTGTCCGGGACCTGCTGCGTTTGCTTCACTGCCAATCGCCGGAGGCCTGCCCGGGCCTGTGAGGAAGTTTATACTTATTTTTTCCCTAGAGATGAGACCCAGCT
Source organism: Pongo pygmaeus (assembly GCF_028885625.2). Lineage (NCBI taxonomy): Eukaryota > Metazoa > Chordata > Mammalia > Primates > Hominidae > Pongo > Pongo pygmaeus. The sequence continues at coordinate 59,186,541 of NC_072393.2, forward strand.
TCGTCCTTTCAGTTGCCTCCTTTCTCACTGCAGGGACCGGCACTGGCAGGATGCTCGCTTACGGGCATCCCTCGTTTACTATCGGGTCCTTCTCCACCCAACTACTCTTCAAGAATGCCTCATCCTGTGGCTCCTCAAGCGAGCTGTCCGGTTCCTCCGGATGCTCATTTATGGGCCTCTTTCTCAGACCCCAGTTTCTCTTTACAACCGGGGTTTCCTGTGGGTCAATGGGAAGTTCTTCATCCGCCTCCTAAAGCCATTGTTACAGACCTGTACAGCAGTCAGGTGCTTTTTGTATTATGTTGAAAAAGCTGATAGAAAATGCCCCCGGCGCTCCCCTTGCTGCTTATGTGATCATATCAGGGACATAAAAAACCAGAATCAACAGCCCAGTCCACTAACTCTGAGCCCCAGGGGCCTTCCGTGCCTGTTTAAGCATTTTTTCTGTATGATCCCCAAGGAACCTACTATGACTAGGGGAAGATATCAAATTTACCTTCATTCCTCTAACCATCTGTATGCATTAATCCAATATTATCATGCATTAAGGGGACCTTACCATGGAGTCCCTTCTCTGCAGACTTTAGCAGGGGCAGGACTACTGGACTTCTTGCAGAACCAAGGTCACTGGGAATACGAGAGACAAGAGAACTACTCCCATGCTCGACGTTCTTACATGCTTCCCGGCCCAACACAGAGGTGAGAAAGGAGTCCCTCCTAGGCATCAATCCTAGGAAATCTAAGAAACCCTTCTGAGCAAAATGAGATCCAGGCAAACAATGGATGGTGCAAATGCTAAGGCTAGCTAATTCTGGAGCCCCAGGGTAAAGAACCTGTCATCCTTGTAAATAGAGGCATGGACACTTCACCTAGGCCAAGGTGTGGAATGCCTCACCTTCCTGAGGCACCAAATAGGTGGAGAGATGCCTTCTCTATCCTATGTTCTTTCCTGTCTTCTCTTTCAGATGGGTAACCAGAGCTCCGTACCCCGGGATTCCCCTCTCGGATGCATCCTTAGAAACTGGGATAAGTTTGATCCCCAGGCATTGAAACGAAAAAGATTGGTTTTTCTTTGCAATACAGTTTGGCCAAAATATGAACTAGAAAGGCAGGAAGCCTGGCCAGTGGGGGGAAGCTTAAATGTTAATACCATACTCCAGCTTGACCTCTACTGCCGACAACAGCGCAAATGGTCAGAGGTCCCTTATGTGCAAACCTTCATGATCTTGAGGGAAAACCCTGATTTTTGTAAAGGCTGCAAGATAGATCCCGCCCTTTTAGCTATCCTCAGTCGTCCACTCCACAGCCCTCAACCAGGAGGCTTCAATGATTTCCTGGTCAACCCACCTCAACCTCCTCTTCCTGAGACCAAAGAGAAAGAACGAGCACCCCCAGCTCCTTCCTCCTTGTATCACACTCTTAGCCTTGATGGGTCAGCCTCAACCTACACTAGGCCCTCAGGCCCCCGCTATGGAATCTGCCTGCTACCAGTGGTGAGCCGACCAGCAGGACCAGTCCAAGTCCAGGTTCCCTTTTCCATGCAGGACTTGTCCCAAGTTAAGGAAGGCCTGGGAAAATTCTCAGAGAATCCGGGAAAATTCCTGGAGGGCTTCCGTAAATTAACCCTCACTTTTGAACTAACCTGGAAGGATGTCGCCATCCTCCTAGGACAAACCCTGTCTCTGGAAGAAAGACAGACCATTTGGGAGGCAGCACGTCAATGCGGGGATGAGCTACACTTGGCAGATGCCAACTACCCCGTGGGAGCTACAGCTGTGCCCCTGCAGGACCCCAACTGGGACTACGATACCCCGGCAGGAATCTGCGCCAGAAATCATATGCTCCTATGCCTGATAGAGGGAATGAAAAGGAGTCAAGTCAAGCCTGTCAATTATAATAAGTTAGCAACCATCGACCAAGGGCCACATGAGAATCCCACGGCCTTTCTCGAGAGGCTCCAGGAAACTCTTATCAAACATACCAACCTAGACCCGGGATCCCCAGAAGGACAACTAGTCCTAAAGGATCACTTCCTCACACAAGCTGCCCCAGACATTAGGAGAAAACTGCGAATGCTGGCTTTGGGAACCAGAGCCCCCATGTCAGAAATCCTCAAATTTGCTTCCTCAGTATTTTATAACCGAGACCAGGATGAGAGGGACAGGGCCGAGAGGAAGGAAAAACAGAAAGAAGAGAGGCAGGCTCAATTACTAGCTGCTTTGCAAGTCCACCAGCCCCCTCCAGGTTGCCCTAAGGATACCCTCCCGGGGAACTGCTATCAATGCGGAAAGCCGGGCCATTGGAAGGCAAACTGCCCCTATGGGCCAAAGGAGGAAAAGCCTTGCATGGCCTGTCCCCTCTGCCGTAAGCTCAGGTACTGGAAAGAGAACTGTTCCGAGAGCCAAAAGGGCCCCTGAGCCAATGATGGCTTTGAGCTGAGGGTGCCCTCTGCCTTGGCCAGCTCCCAGATGTGACATCATCATCAAAGGGATGGAGCCAAGGGCAACTCTGGACATAGCAGGTAGGACAATACATTTTCTATTTGATTTGGGAGCAGCCTGCTCGGTGCTGACCCCCTTCTCTAGGCAACTTTCCTCTGTCAGGTAATCAGGGTAAATGGCATCTCTTCCAAAGATTTATACCTTCTTTATTGTTAAAAGACCAATTATATCTTTTCCCATGAGTTCCTGATAATGTCTGAATGTCCCATACGTCTTTAGGTCAGGGATATACTCTCCAAACTAGGGGCACGCTTCACATTTACCTGAACTTCCCTGAAAGGGTTTTTTTTTTTTTTTTGGAAGACTCACTCATGACATTGGTGAATTATCTTGATCTGGAATCACAAATAACCCTGAGATATGGGCCTCTGATACACTAGGAAGGGCAACAACTGCAGTCCCAGTCAAAATCCATCTAAGAAAACCTTCCACTTCTTTCATGAGAAACAATACTTGCTATGGCCAGAGGCAACGGAAGGACTTGAGCCTATCATTAACCCATTCCTTAGACATGGCCTGTTAAAGTCTGTAGCTCTCCCTGCAACACAGGAAATCTATTCTGCTGGTAGAAAACATTTAAAGGGTTCTCCACTACTGAACCCTGATTGACTCTGGTTTTCTGATGGCGGCAGTTTCATCCAACATGGAGTGACACATGCAGTTATGCAATAGTGTCTCTATTTGACATTATAGAAGCCAAATCCCTTCCTCCAAGAACCTTGGCACAGCTGGCAGAGCTCATATCCTTAACTAGAGCTGTAGAACTAGGGAAAAACCCAACAGCTACAATTTATACAGATTCAAAATATGCCTTCTCAGGACTCCATGCTCATGTGGCCATCTGGAAGGAACAGGGATTTTTACCAAAAAAAGATACCCCTACGGAATGTGGACCACAGATCCTGGCCCTGCTCTAAGCTGTACACCTCTCACAGGAAATAGCTGTAGTCCACGGCCAGGGACACCAAAGGACCAGGGAGAAAATGCCTAGCAAAACAGGAGGGCGGATCAAGCAGCCAGGACCACTACCCTGTAAGGAACTCCTCATGGCCCTTAACCCAACTTTACCCAACACCTTACCCACCCACAAAAACCCAAGAGGAAAAGGAATGGGCTATCAAATATGGATCTACCCGAGAACCTGAGGTGTGGTATACAGTGGGAGGAATTCTCCACTTTCCTAGGCCCTCCAGTAAAAACCTGTGAGAGCACTCCATGAGTCATGTCACTTTGGGAGACATCATCTCCAACACATGTGCAAAAACCTCTTTTCCAGGAAAGGGCTCTACTAGACTATTTGTCAGGTCTTTAATGCCTGTGCACTCTGTGTCTGTAATAGCCCCCGGGGCCCTACGCTGCCCTGCTTTTTTTTTTTTTTTTTGAGACAAAGTTTCACTCTTGGTACCCAGGCTGGAGTGCAACGGCGTGATCTCAACTCATCGCAATCTCTCCCTCCCAAGTTCAAGTGATTTTCCTGCCTCAGCCTCCTGAGTAGCTGGGATTACAGGCAGGAGCCACCAAAAAAAGATCAAAAAAAAAATTTTTTTTTTTTCTTTGTATTTTTAGTAGAGACGGGGTTTCTCCGTGCTGGTCAGGCTGGTCTTGAACTTCCAACCTCAGGTGATCCGCCTGCCTCAGCCTCCCAAAGTGCTGGGATTATAGGCGTAAGTCACCATGCCCAGCCAAATTTTTTTTTTGTTCAACGTTGCCCAGGTTGGCCTCAAACACATAGCCTTGCCTCCTTGTGCCCCAGGACAACTGGCCAGAGCCAATGAAGCTCCCTGTCCTGCCTAGTTGAGCCAGTTCAGCATCGAGGAGCTTACCCAGGGAAAGACTGACAGATATATTTCACTCAACTGCCACCCTGTAGAGGCTATAAATACCTTCTGGTGTTTGTGGACACCTTTATTGGGTGGGTTAAAGCCTTTCCTACAAGAACAGAAAAGGCCCAGGAAGTAGCCAAGGTACTTCTTAAAAAAAAAAAAAAAAAAAAAAAAATCATCCCGGCCGGGCATGGTGGCTCACGCCTGTAATCTCAGCACTTTGGGAAGCCAAGGTGGGTGGATCACGAGGTCAGGGAATTGAGACCATCCTGGCTAACAAGGTGAAATCCTGTCTCTACTAAAAAATAGAAAAAATTAGGTGGGTGTGGTGGTGGGCGCCTGTAGTCCCAGCTACTCAGGAGGCTGAGGCAGAAGAATGCTGTGAACCCAGCAGGCGGAGCTTGTGGTGAGCTGAGATTGTGTCACTGCACTCCAGCCTGGGCAACAGAGCGAGACTGTCTCAGAAATGAAAAGAAAAACAAATCATCCCTCAGTGTGGGTTTAGTTTGTGTTTACAAAGTGACAACGGCCCAGTTTTTATTTCACACACCCTTTAATTAGTGACAAGTGCCCTAGAAATAAAGTACTCCTAGCACTCTGGAGAACACATTCCTCTGGCAAGGTAGAAAGCACTAATCAAACTATTAAAAGGACCCTGAACAAAGTATGCCAGGGAACCTCCTCACCATGGTTAGAACTCCTGTCCATAGCACTTCTCTGAATGAGCATCACCCCTAATATTACTTATGCCTTCCTACATGCAGACCTAATGTTAGATCCAGACGTTACTCAATTAATCAAATACATAACATCGCTGGCCCAATTTCAACAAGCCATCCAGGAGTTCAGGCAAAAGGTACTGCCTGCCACTGACCCTTCCAGTAATCAACCCTTATACTAGCCAGGGTCACAAGTCCTCATCAAAACCTGAAGAGATGGGTCATCTGTGTCTCAACTAGCCTGGGTCTCTCCTTTATGGAAAGGCCCCTTTATTACTTTCTACCCCGACAGCTATCAAAGTTTCTGGAATCTCTAGTTGGATACATCACTCCTGAGTAAAACTGTGAGAAGGTCCCGAAGAACCAACAACAGAATCAGCATCTGAGTAGTCTCATGAGCCAGCCACTGGAGGGCTTCCAATTCCTCTTCAAGTGAAAAGATAAGTAAAGCCTTCTCTCCTTTCACCTCAAAAAAAGGTCTCTCAGTACCGGGAATCTTGGTTGCGGTGGCATTGGTTCTTCTCCTTACTTTGACCCACACTGGCATGCCACCTGAAGTCCCGATAACAGCCTGTTTTCTCACTAAACACTCCATCTAACCATTTCATTATTTGTCTCTCCTATTTTCACCACTTTCCTTTTGCTTTCACAAAGCTTAAGGGAGAATCAGCTATGACAGAGAAATTCCTTTTCCTGTATCTTTCCCTCCTTGCCATGCCCCTACTCTCACAGGCACAGTGGGGTGAAAATTCCCTTGTCAGTTTTTCCAAAATAATTGCTTCAGGAAACCATCTAAGCAACTGTTGGATCTGCCACAACTTCATCACCAGGTCCTCATCTTACCAATATATTTTGGTAAGAAATTTTTCTTTAATCCTAACATTTGGTTCAGGAATCCCTGAAGGCCAACATAAATCTCTTCCGCTCCAGGTTTCGCTTGCTAACTCAGCGCACCAAGTCCCCTGCCTGGATCTCACTCCACCTCTCAATCAAAGCTCTAAAACGTCTATTGCTACAACTGCTCTTCTCTAAACCACACCTGTTGTCCGTGCCCTGAAGGACACTGTGACAGGAAGAACACCTCTGAGGAGGGATTCCCCAGTCCCACCATCCATCCCATGAGCTTCTCCTCAGCAGGCTGCCACCCTAACTTGACTCACTGGTGTCCAGCTAAACAAATGAACGATTATGGAGACAAGTCACCCCAAAACCGCTGTGCAGCTTGGGAAATAAAAGAGCTAATCACATGGAGGGTTCTATATTCGCTTCCCAAGGCACACACTGTCCCCACATGGCCAAAAACTACTGTTCCCCTGGGAGGGCCTCTATCCCCTACATGCAATCAAACTATTCCAGCAGTGTGGAAATCGCAGTTACACAAGTGGTTCGACAGCCACATCCCCCGGTGGGCCTGTACCCCTCCTGGCTATGTATTTTTATGTGGACCTCAAGAAAATAAACTGCCCTTTGACGGAAGTCCTATTCAACCCCTCCCATGGGTCTAATACTGGCAGGGATGGGAGCGGCCATAGGAATGATCGCCCCACGGGGAGGGTTCGCTTATCATGAAGTCACCCTCAGAAATCTCTCCAGACAAATAGACAACATAGCTAAGAGTACCAGAGATAGCATCTCTAAACTCAAGGCCTCCATAGATTCTCTAGCAAATGTAGTCATGGACAACAGATTGGCCTTAGATTACCTCTTAGCAGAGCAGGGTGGAGTCTGTGCAGTGATCAATAAATCCTGTTGCGTTTATGTCAATAACAGTGGGGCGATAGAGGAGGATATAAAAAAGATCTATGACGAGGCTACGTGGCTCCATGACTTTGGAAAAGATGATTCAGCAGGGTCCATTTGGGAGGCTGTGAAGTTTGCCCTTCCCTCCCTCACATGGTTTGTCCCTTTACTGGGACCAGCTGCCCTTATAGCCTTCTTTCTCCTCTTTGGCCCTTGTCTCTATAATTCACTGATTAAATATGTCTCTTCCAGGATACAGCAATTTCACACAGAGCCCCTAAAAATGGAAAGAGATCATCCAATCTTCCTTGGAGGCCCCAGTACCTACAAGTACATCTCTCCCTTGGATGCCAGTGGGCAAAGATTCTGCAACTATGGAGGGGCTTCTTCCCTGACAGAGAGCAAGAGAGGGAGACCCTGATGACTTCTTCATCCCATGTCAGCAGGAAGTAGTTACAGAAGACCTACGACGTCCTTATGCCCAAAGCTTTTCAGGGTCTCCATCTCTTGAGGGGGAATACTGTTAGGGTAGGCAGGTAGCCAGACATGAGCAGGCAAGGAAGCCCCTGGGAAAGGAGTCTTTAGAAATGCAGCCCACGGATGGCCTCCTTGGAAACACTGCATGCTGAGTCAGCAAAAAGAGGGGCATGGCTACACTGGCTACATGTGGCCTTGTGGCTGTACTCCTCTGTTCCAGAAGGGAACTTATCAAGGCCTAGCCAGAGGTTACCAAGGTAGGAGCTATTCCCCACTAAGGAGCATGTATACTTCTCTAATAATTCACCCTAATATACCATTTTGCTCATTAAAATAATAAAAAAACACACATCTGTGTGGAGATTTTATTTTTTAACCAGATATTCCTTGTTAGACTTTAGATGCAAATGACACGGCACATGTGTGCCCAGACTACTTCTCAAAACATGCTTACTAGTAACACCCCTGCATGGCCCCTTCATGAATAATCATGTAAGATTCTCATAAGAAGCATCTCCCCAGCCAGGTGTGGTGGCTCACGCCTGTAATCCCAACACTTTGGGAGGCCGAGGCGGGCAGATCACCTGAGGTCAGGAGCTCACGACCAGCCTGACCGACATGGAGAAACCCCGTCTCTACTAAAAATACAAAATTAGCTAGACGTGGAGGTGCATGCCTGTAATCCCAGCTACTTGGGAGGCTGAAGCAGGAGAATCGCTTGAACCCGGGAGGCAAAGGTTGTGTTGAGCCAAGATCGTGCCATTGCACTCCAGCCTGGGCAACAAGAGGGGAACTCCATCTCAAAAAACAAACAAACAAAAAGAAGCATCTCCCCAGCATTGGTGAGACAGACTCATTCATATGAGCAGCCCAGCCTGTTCTGTCTTTCAGCGTGTACTGTTTATTTAAAAGCCCCCATAAAAACTCCTCCCAGGCCAGGCACGGTGGCTCAGGCCTGTAATCCCTGCACTTCCTTGGGCAGATCCTCAGACAGATCACGGGTCAGGAGTTTGAGACCAGCCTGACCAACATGGTGAAACCCCATCTCTACTAAAAATACAAAAAAATTAGCCGGGCGTGGTGGCACGCACCTGTAATCCCAGCTACTCAGGAGGCTGAGGCAGGAGAATCATTTGAAACCAGGAGGTGGAGGTTGCAGTGAGCCAAGATTGTGCCACGCACTCCAGCCTGGGCTACAGGAGACTCCATCTGGGGAGGGCGGCGGGGAATTCCTCCTAAGTCACTAGCAGCTGACTCACTCTCTGCAGCAGCCAGTTCTGTCTCTTCTTGACCTGTCTTTAAATAAACATTACTTAATGATTTAACTCTTTCTGTGTGCCTCCTAGATGAATTCTTTCCTTCAGGAAGATAAACTGAAGGACCTCCACACCCCTCCTGGTAACAAAGGTCTTTGTGCAATCCCTCCTGAAGAAGCAATGGAGGATTTCGTGTATCTAAACTAGTAAATACAAACTGTACTCAATTATCCAAGAAATCACTGAAGAAACACTCTTTACTCCATTTTTTATATCTTGGGAAAAATATAATTAAAGACAAAATAATATTTTCCAAACCCAGAAATCCTCACCAAAAAGGAAAAAAATAAATAAACAATCCCAGTTGGTGGCTGGTGAATGCTTCTACCTTAATCAATACATGTTTTGAAGCTGTCAGCTTCTTTTTCCTCATGATAAGTGACTCCACAGAATCTAGTCTTTTCTTTGCCCTCTAGACAAGGAATACAGAATTTTTATCAGAAACAAATAAATTGTTTGGTTTTGCACAATATTTACTAATTTTCTCCACTCATCCACTGTGGAGTCTTAGTACAAAAATAAGACACCACTCTCCCATATTGAAACTAAAACAGACTGAGCTTCTGCTCCATAACCATAAACAGTAATAGCAATACTAACTGAAAGATGAAGTAATTTTACATAAGTAGGTATAAAATTGATAATTCATTGTTATTTTCAGTTTTACAATAAGTGTGAATTACATAGAATAAATCTTTCTCTCTCTCTCTTTCTATTTCTGACAGTCCCGCTCTGTTGCATGGCCAAAGTGCTATGGGGTGACCTCAGCTTACTGCAACCTCTGCTTCCTGGGTTCAAATGACTCTTGTGCCTCAGCCTCCTGAGTAGCTGGGATTACAGGTGTACACCACCTTGCTTGGCTAATTTTTGTATTTTTCATAGAGATGAAATCTCACTATGTTGGCCAGAGTGGGCTCGAACTCCCGACCTCAGATGATCAACCCGCCTTGGTCTCCCAAGATGTTGGGTTTACAGGCATGAGCCACCACACCCAATGGAGTTTTAATTCATTTACTTTAATCATCATGGGTTAGGGATATAGCTTTTAAAAATGTAAGGTTAGTCAGGCTGGTCTCAAACGCCCGACCTCAGGTGATCCGCCCATCTCGGCCTCCCAAAGTGCTGGGATTACAGGCATGAGCCATCATGCCCAGCAATTTTTTCTATCTTAATTTCTTATGTATTAATCAGCTTGTGATAGACACATGGCTTCTGGAACAGAAAAGTGCAAGGGCTTTTTATGAGCAGGGTGTGGAAGACTACCAGTAACAAATGCTTTGGCAGAAGTGATGAGTGAGAAGGGGAGTGAGAGTCTCTACTGTCCTACCTACTAATTGTGCTTTGAGAATTTGGATTGAAAAAAAGCCACCTTAATGGTGTTTGGTTATTGTTTATTCTCCCCCAGTTGGCAGGAGATAAGGACAGAGTCCCCAAAGCTGCTAGGGCACTTAGGGTGGATATGAAACATTAAAACTTCACTTGCTTGAAACCAGAGCAGCCACCAAGCTGCTCAAAATTACTGCCAATGATGTCTTGCTTCCTGGCATTCAGAAACCTTCTCCTTCTCTACCCCCAACTCTTCCTTCCCTCTCTATCCCAATCTCAATCACCTTAAGGAAGAGTTGAGTATCCTGAAAAATTTGGGAGAAAAAAGAGATTCAAACTTTTGTAGCTCTCTTAGTAAGAGTTGCCCCAATCACCTTCCAAGGAGAAATGCTTTGCAGGAGTGTCTCAAACCACCAAGACCTGTTGGACCAAGCACGTATGGGGCCCATAGGAAGAAGCCACTGAGCCTCAGGATCCTCCAGATGCTGGGAGGTACATGGAGCAGCAGGCAGCATTATGCTTGTATCAAGCACCCAAGGAGAACACAAGGCCACTGAGCTGCCCCAGCCTTCCCTGACATGATTGTCTCCTATGGCCCTGGGTTTGTTTGGAGACCTTCAACATAACTGTAATTCCTCCTTCTCCTTTGTAAGCTTAAAGTAAGGGTAGGTTTGCTACCAGTCTTTTAAAAAAGATTGGTGCCACTCTTGCTTACAGGGCAGAGAGAAGGCACCCAGAATGGTGGCCACCAGCACCCCACTCCCAAGCCAATACCACCTCCAGTGTAACCATGCACACAATCTCCAGAAGGGGACCCCAGCCCCTGACCCAGCTGCATTGTCTCTGCCACTGTGGTGAACACTTGCATGGAGGCAGGTACTCTGGCACCCTCTAGCACTCTGGCCCTTGAGGAGTCAGAGGAAAATGCTGGGGCCCAATACAAGTCCCCTAGAGTTAGAGCACGCAGTCCAGATGTTGGGAGCTAAGTGCTGGCCCCCCAAAAATCTTCCAGAAATGAAGCCAGTCAGCTGAATCCACCTTATACCACAATCCACAATCAAACCCTCAAGGTCATCAAATAGTTATGATAAAAGTAAAAAACAAAAACAAAAAACAATCCTCACTCAAAAGTCAGCAACCTCAAAGACTGAAGGTAGATAAGCCCAAAAAGATGAGAAAGAATCAGTGCAAGAACCCTGGAAACTCAAAAAGCTAGAGTGCCTTTTTTCCTCCAAACAAGTGCATCACCTTTCCAGCAAGGTTTCTGCACCATGCAGAGATGGCAGAAATAACAGAAATAGAACTCAGAATGTGGATAAGGACAAAGTTCATTGAGCTATGGGAGTACGTTGAAACCCAATCCAAGAAAGATAACAAACATGATAAAACAATGGGATTATGTAAAGAGGCCAAATCTATGTTTCACTGGTGTCCCTGAAGGAGAGTGAAACCAATTTGGAAAATATATTTTTGCATATTATCCATGAGAACTTCCCCAACCTAGCTAGAGAGGCCAACATTCAAATTCAGGAAATGCAGAGAACCCCAGTAAGATACTTCACAAGAAGATCATACCCAAGTCACATAATCATCAGATTCTCCAAGGTCAAAATGAAAGAAAAAATGTTAAAGGAAGCTAGAGAGAAAGGTCAGGTCACCTACAAAGGAAAGCCCATAACAGCAGACATCTCAGCAGAAAGCCTACAAGCTGGAAGAGATTGAGGGCCAATATTCAACATTCTTAAAGAAAAGAAATTCCAACCCACAATTTCATAGTTGGCCAAAGTAAGTAAGCTTCATAAGCGAAAGAGAAATAAGATCCTTTTCAGAGAAGCAAATGCTAAGGGAATTCATTACCACCAGACCTGCTGTACAAGAGCTCCTGAAGAAAGCACTAAATATGGAAAGACCATTACCAGCCACTGCAAAAACACACTAAAGGACATAGATCAGTTACACTATACCACCTAACATCATGATAACAGATCAAATCCACACATATCAATATTAACCTTAAATGTAAATGGACAGCCAGCCAGGTGCAGTGGCTCACGCCTGTAATCCCAGCACTTTGGGTGGATCACGAGGTCAGGAGTTGCAGACCAGCCTGGCCAACACGGTGAAACCCCATCTCTACTAAAAACACAAAAATTAGCTGGGTGTGGTGGTGCACGCCTATAATCCTAGCTACTCAGGAGGCTGAGGCAGGAGAATCGCTTGAGCCCCAGAGGCGGAGGCTGCAGTCAGCTGAGATTATGCCATTGCACTCCAGCCTGGGCAACAGAGCAAGACTCTGTCTCAGGAAAAAAAAAAAAAGTAAATGGGCTAAATGCCCCAATTAAGAGACAGACTGGCAAGCTGGATAAAGAACCAAAACCCACTGGTATGCTGTCTCCAAAAGACCCATCTCACAAGCAGTGACACACACAGGCTTAAAACAAAGAAATGGACAAAAATCTACCAAGAAAATGGAAAACAGAAAAAAAGCAGAGGGCCAGGTGCGGTGGCTCATGGCTGTAATCCCAGGACTTTGGGAGACCGAGGCAGGAGGATCACTTGAGGCCAGGAGTTCGAGACCAGCCTGGCCAACATGGTGAAATGCTGTCTCTACTAAAAATACAAAAAATTAGCTGGGCATGGTGGCTTGTGCCTATAATCCCAACTACTAAGGAAGCTGATGCAAGAGAATTACTTGCACACCGGAGGCAGAGGTTGCACTGAACTGAGATTGCACCACTGCTCTCCAGCCTGGGCAACAGAGCAAGACTCCATCTCAAAAAGAAAAAAAGGAAAGAAAAAGAAAAAGAAAGCAGGGGTTGCAATTCTAGTTTCTAACAAAACAGACTTTAAACCAACAAAGATTCTAAAAGGAGAAGGAAGGGCATTACATAATGGTAAAGGGTTCAATTTGACAAGAAGAGCTAACTATCCTAAATATATATGTACGCAACACAGGAGCACCCTGTATTCCTAACGCAAGAGCTTGCTCAAAATGCAGGTTCTTAGAGACTTTCAAAGAGACTTACACTCCCACATAATAACAGTGGGAGACTTTAACACCCCACTGGCAATATCAGACAGATCATTGACACAGAAAATTAACAAAAATATTCAGGACTTGAATTCAGCACTGGATCAAATGGACCTGCCAGACATCTATGGAACTGTCTACTCAAAAACAACAGTATATACATTCTCCCCGTTGTCACATGGCACACACTCCTTTTTTTTTTTTTTTGAGATGGAGTCTCACTCTGTCCCCCAGGCTGGAGCGCAGTGGTGCAATCTCAGCTCACTGCAACCTCCGCCTCCCAGGTACGAGCAATTCTCTGCCTCAGCCTCCAAAGTAGCTGGGATTACAGGCACCTGCCATCACGCCCGGCTAATTTTTGTATTTTTAGTAGAGATGGGGTTTCACCATCTTGGCCAAGCTGCTCTTGAACTTCTGAACTCATGATTCACCCACCTCAGCCTCCCAAAGTGCTAGGACTACAGGCGTGAGCCACTGTGCCTGGCCGGCACACACTCTTAAATAGATCACGTAATTGAAAGTAAAACACTCCTCAGCAAATGCAAAAGAACTGAAATCATAACAATCTCTTTGACCATAGCACAATCAAGTTAGAAATCAAGACTAAGAAATTCATTCAAAATCATATATTTATGTAGAAATTGAATCACTTGCTCCAGAATGACTTTTATCTCTTTAATTGACAACTCTTGTCTCCCTTCTTGCTCTTTCTTCTTAAATTTCCTTGGCTATTCCCTCCAAGATGATGTTGGAGAAGAGGAGACTAGAAGTTCTTTAGTGTCATTTCTGACTTTAGTGTGACTTTCTGTAACATTTTCCAGATGTTTGTCAATTTGATGAAGATATATCACTTCCTACTTCACTATTTTTAGGTAACATTATTTCCTGTTAAATACTGCCAATTTTTTTTGCATTTATGAATGTGGGCACCTTATTTTTCTCTTCATTCCTATAGCTGATATAAACTCTGGCAGTGGATTTCTTAATATTAAATGTCACCTGCATTTGGGGCATAAATTATATTTGTTCATTATATATTATTTTAAATTAATAATTACAAATTTTTTGATAATATTTTACATAGGATTCTCTTATGTATATTCAGACTCTAGTAGTTTATGTACTATTTATTACAGTAATTTTATTATTTTTATTTTTTTGAGACAGGATCTCACTGAGTTATCCATGCTGGAGCACAGTGGCATGATCTTGGCTCAGTGCAACCTCCACCTCCTGGGCTGAAGCAAGCCTCCCAGTTCAGCCCCCCAAGTAGCTGGGCCCACAGGCGTGTGCCACCATGCCCAGCTAATTTTTAAAAATTTTTTTCTAGAGATGGGGTTTTGCCATTTTGCTCAGGCTGGGCTTGAACTCCTGGGCTCATGCCCACCTCACAAAACATGTCAATTTCTTCAATGGATATGGTTCTGTTTGGATTTTCTGTGTCAACTAATGTCAATATGGGGAGAGTATATTTCCTAGGAAGTTGCCATTTCATTAGATAATTCTAAAACTTATCTGCAAAGGGAGAGAAACTAGAATAGCAGAAACATAAGAAAAAGAATAAAGTGGGTGAAATCATTGAACATGGTATCAAGATTTGAAAAGTAGTAAACATAGAGGCCAGGTGCAGTAGCTCATGCCTGTAATCCCAGCACTTTGGGAGGCCAAGGTGGGTGGATCATGAGGTCAGGAGATCGAGATCATCCTGGCTAACATGGTGAAACCCCATCTCTACTGAAAATACAAAAAATTAGCCAGGTGTGGTGGCAGGCACCTGTAGTCCCAGCTACTCGGGAGGCTGAGGCAGGAGAATGGTGTGAACCCAGGAGGCAGAGCTTGCAGTGAGCCAAGATCACGCCACTGTACTCCAGCCTGGGCAACAGAGCAAGACTTGGTCTCAAAAAAGAAAAAGAAAAGAAAAAGAATAATAGTAAACATAATCAAGATTGGGGACGGGTGTGCTGGCTCATGCCTGTAATCCCAGCACTTTTGAGAGGCTGAGGCAGGCAGAGCAACCTGAGCCCAGGATTTTGAGAGCAGCCTAGGCAACATAGAGAGACCTCATCTCTACAAAAAAATACAAAACTCAGCCAGGCATGGTGGCACATGCCTTTGGTCCCAGCTACTCAGGAGACTGAGATGAGAGGATCATGTGAACTTGGGAGGGGGAGGTTGCAGTGAGTCAAGATCATGAACACTGCTCTCCAGCCTGGGTGACAGAATGAGACCTTGCATTAAAAAAAAAAAAAAAAAAAAAGAGTGCATGGCATTGGTGGAGAGCAATATATATATCCATGGAACAGAACAGAGAATGCAGAAATATTTCCCTTTTGACTGATATTTGATAAAGATACCAAGGCAGGCTGGGTGTGGTGGCTCACGCCTATAATCCCAGCACTTTGGGAGGCTGAGGCAGGCGGATCATGAGGTCAATAAACTGAGACCATCCTGGCCAATGTGGTGAAACCCCATCTCTACTAAAAATACAAAACTAGCTGGGTGTGGTGGCCTGTGCCTGTAGTCCCAGTTACTTGGGAGACTGAGGCAGGAGAATCACTTGAACCTGGGAGACGGAGGTTTCAGTGAGCCGAGATCATGCCACTGCACTCCAGCCAGGCAGTAGAGTGAGACTCTGTCTCAAAAAAAAAAAAAAAAAAAAAAAAGATACCAAAGCAATTGAAAACAGGACTTTCAAATAATGGTGCTGGACCAAATGAATATCCACAAATGAAAAAAGATGAATCTGCATCTAAATTTTACACTCATTCAAAAAGGATCATATTGTTAAATGCAAAATAAAGAAACCATAAAATGTTAATCTATCAAGAATTAGAAAAACATACTGTAAATTAATTGGGAACAAGCACACCAAAGAGTTCATAGATATGACATCAAAAGCATGGATAAAAATGAGAAATGAAACTTTGTCAAGTTAAAACTTCTGGTCTGTGATACCAATGGAACAGAACAGAGAACCCAGAAATAAGGCCACAAGCCTGCAACTATCTGATCTTTGATGAAGCTGACAAAAACAGAAACAAGCAATGGAGATAACACTCTCTATTTAATAAATGATGCTGGGATAACTGGCTAGCCACATGTAGAAGACTGAAGCTGGACCTCTTCCTTATACCACATAAAAAATTAAGTCAGGATGCATTAAAGACTTAAATGAGAAATCTCAAACTATAAAACACATGGAAGACAATCTAGGTATTACCTAGATTGTCTTCCTAGGCAATACCATTCTGGACATACAAATGGACAAAGATTTCATGACGAAGACACCAGAAGCAATTGCAACAAAAGCGAAAATTGACAAATGGGATCTAATTACACCAAAGGACTTCCACATAGCAAAAGAAACTATTGCAGTGAATAGAAAACCATACAGAATGTGAGAAATTTTTGCGCAAACTATGCACCTGACAAGAGTCTAATATCCGGCATCTATAAAGAACTTACACAAATTTACAAGAATAAAACAACCCCATTAAAAAATGGGCAAAGGACATGAACAGACACTTTTCAAAAGAAGACATATGGCCCATCCCAATGGCTCACACCTGTAATCCCAGCACTTTGGGAGGCCAAGCCAGGTGGATCATCTGAGGTCAGAAGTTCACGACCAGCTTGGCCAACATGGTGAAACCCCGTCCCTACTAAAAATACAAAAATTAGCCAGGCGTGATGGCTCACGCCTGTAATCCCAGCCACTTGGGAGGCTGAGGCAGGAGAATCACTTGAACCCAAGAGGCAGTGGTTGCAGTGAGCTGAGATCGTGCCACTGCACTCCAGCCTGGGTGACAGAGTGAGACTATGTCTCAAAAAAAAAAAAAAAAAAAGAAACATAAAAAGAACCCAGAGCACAGGAAAAGGGAAAGAGGCCTGTGTGGCTGGAACAGAGGGAGTGAGGCATTCACTAGCAGGAGATAAGGTGAGAGATGTTCTGCGGGAGCAGATCAGGTAGGGACAAGGTCTTCAAACCACTCTCTCCCACACCACAAAAGAACCTGGAAATGATTTATTTCCTCACCTGTTTTAAGTAAACATTTAATTTTTTTCTTTCTTGTATAAAATGACACATAAATCTGTCATATTTTCTATAATCCTCATAAATGTTGATATGTTAGCTAAGCCCGAGGAAATCCAGGGTTGCCCTCATCTGAGATGTGCAGTACTGCAGGGGAATGCATTTGGGGAGTTCAGGAACTAATTTTTGGACATATGATGGTAGAGATGCCAGCTGGACCCCCAGAGGAGAGTTGAGGAGATAACTAGACACAGGATTGTTGAACTCAGGGGAGAGGTTTGCAGGAAACACGGAGCCATGCAAGTGGGGTTTAAAGCCATGAGATGAGATGATAAGGAAAGGCAGTGGGTGTGGACAGAGATCAGAAGTCATCCAAGGACTTAACTTTGGGTCACTCTACATTCAAAGAAAGAAGTTCAAAACACAGTAGAAGAGGAAAATGTGAAGTGATCAGGGAGGCAAGAAGAAAAGTAAAAGAAGCAGATTTTTTAAGGTTGATGGGATGTCTTCAAAGCCAAGAAAATAGAAGAGAAACTGATCAACTGTACCACATACTACCAATAGGAAGAGAAAGATGAGGACAGGAAGTTAAATATTGCATTTAAAAATGGGGAGGTTTGCTGGGCGTGGTGGCTCACACCTGTAATCCCAGCTCTCAGGGAGGCAGAGGCGAGAGGATAGCTGGAGCCCAGGAGTTCGAGACCTGCCTGGGCAATATAACGAGACCCCGTTCTCCACAAAAAGGAAAAAAAATAAAAGACAAAAAAAGTGTAAAAATGGGGAGGTTGGCTGGGCTCGGTGGCTCACACCTGTAATCCCAGCACTTTGGGAGGCCAAGGCGGGCAAATCACCTTAGATCAGGAGTTTGAGACCAACCTGGCCAACATGGTGAAACCCCGCCTCTACTAAAAACAGAAAAATTAGCTGGGTGTCATGGTGCATGCCTGCAATCCCAGCTACTACGGAGGCTGATGCTGGAGAATTGCTTGAATCCAGGAGGTGGAGGTTCAGTAAATAGAATGTACCATCGGGTTTCACACTGAGACATTCCATTCCCAGGGACGAGCAGGAGACAGATGCCTTCCTCTTATCTCAATTGCAAAGAGGCCTTCCTCTTTCACTAATCCTCCTCAGCACAGACCCTTTATGGGTGCCGGGCTGGGGGACAGTCAGGTCTTTCCCTTCCCACAAGGCCATATCTCAGGCTGTCTCAGTGGGGAGAAACCTTGGACAATACCCAGGCTTTCTTGGGCAGAGGTCCCTGCGGCCTTCCGCAGTGCATTTTGTCCCTGGGTACTCCAGACTGGAGAATGGTGATGACTTTTACCAAGCATACTGCCTGCAAACACATTTTTAACAAAGCACATCGTGCACAGCCCTAAGTCCATTAAACCTTGAGTCAATACAGCACGTTTCTGCGACCACAGGGTTGGGGCTAAGGTTACAGATTAACAGCATCTCAAGGCAGAAGAATTTTTCTTAGTACAGATCAAAATGGAGTTTCTTATGTCTTCCTTTATCTACATAGACACAGTAACAGTCTGACCTATCTTTCTTTCCCCCACAAGATAGGAGAGTAGAAGGGAAAAAAATGGCTTTATTTTGTGTGTGTACATGTGTGTTTATGTGTTTTTTAAGGGAGAAGACCACCATCTGGGTACACTGATGAATATAAGTCCTTTGAGCCGGGCGTGGTGGCTCATGCCTGTAACCCCAGCACTTTGGGAGGCTGAGGCGGGTGGATCATGAGGTCAGGAGTTCGAGACCAGCCTGACCAACATGGTTAAACTCCGTCTCTACTAAAAACACAAAAATTAGCTGGGTGTGGTGGTGGGCACCTGTAATCCCAGCTACTCAGGAGGCTGAGACAGAAGAATTGCTTGAACCCAGGAGGCAGAGGTGCAGTGAGCTGAGATTGTGCCATTGCACTCCAGCCTGGGAGACAGAGTGAGACTCTGTCTAAAAAAAAAAAAAAAACGAAACAAAAACCAAACAAACGAGAAAAAGAAAATAACGCCCTTGAAGTAAAAACTGATGACATCATGGAGGAAGGATGCCACACTGTCCTGAGACTGCAAGTGGGGCTGACCCGTGGTGCACAATCCCAGGGACAGCCACAGCCATGGGCAGGGATAGACTATTCCCAGTCACTACCGAGTAGAGATCACAGGCCCTGAGGCCGGTGGGTGGGCCCATTGGAGATCACTTTATTTCGTTTTTTTTTTTTTTTTTTTTGAGACGGAGTTTCACTCTTGTTGCCCAGGCTGGAGTGCAGTGGCAGGATCTCGGTTCACTGCAACCTCCGCCTCCCGGGTTCAAGAGATTCTCCTGCCCCAGCCTCCAGAGTAGCTAGGATTACAGACATGCGCCAACACACCTGGCTAATTTTGTATTTTTACTAGGGATGGGGGTTTCACCATGTTGGTCAGGCTGGTCTCGAACTTCTGACCTCAGGTGATCTGCCTGCCTCGGCCTCCCAAAATGCTGGGATTACAGGCATGAGCCACCATGTCTGGCCCCGTTAGTCTTTAGACAAAAAAATAACAAACTGTTTTTCCTGCTCTCACAACACAGAATACTTCACCTCTAATCACCAAAATGTATATGTGGTTTTTCTGCACAATGACTTGCTCCAGTGGCTCTCAGCTGGGTGTTCTACACTTTAACTCAATTCTGACAGTGTCTACAAGGCCATAGCATTAGATGCCACAGGTTAAGATCTCAGTCCCATAAGCAGGTCCCTCACTTCCGGTGCTGTATGCAAATAGCAGTTGTCACTTACATTTCTGAGTGACTTAATAAATACTGTGGTTCTCATAACCACTGCTCCAGTTTAATTAAGTTGGTAGCATAGCTCCTCCATATGGCTGTTTATCTGTATCCTTTGTAATATCTTTTTTTTTTTTCAGACGGAGTCTTGCTCTTGTCGCCCAGGCTGGAGTGCAGTAGCGCAATCTCTGCTCACTGCAACCTCCGCCTCCCCGGTTTAAGTGATTCTACTGCCTCAGCCTCCTGAGTAGCTGGGATTACAGGAACCCGCCACCATGCCCAGCTAATTTTTGTACTTTTAGTAGAGATGGGGTTTCTCCATGTTGGTCAGGCTGGTCTCAAACTCCTGACCTCAGGTCATCTGCCCGCCTCAGCCTCCCAAAGTGCTGGGATTACAGGCGTGAGCTACCGCACCCAGCCTGTAATATCTTTTATAACAAATGAGTAAAGATAAGTATGGAGTTTTCCTCAGTTCTGTGAGCAGCTCTGGCAAATTAATAGAACCCAGGAGGGGGTCAAGGGTTGCCTAATTTATAGTTGGTTAGTCAGAAGTTCATGTTGCAAACTGAGACTTGCAAGTGACACCCATAGTGTGCCAGCCTTGTGGAACTGAACCCTCAAACAGTGGAACCTGATGCTACCTCCAGGTACACAGTGACACAGCTCCGTTACATTACAGGACACCCACCTAATGTATGATGGAGAATGGGTTGTTGGTTGGAGAAATCCCCACACATTTTGATGATCGGCAGTGAAGTAATCTGTGTTGAGTCTTCACTGTCACATTGAGTGTGACAGGAGAAAAAGACAGGAAAAATGCTGTTTTTCCCCTTAGTTCATAGACTCACCCATACCCTACCCTATCCCAGGAAAAGAGAGTGACCAAAAACTAAATGCATGAAGTCACCGCCTTTAGAATGAATAGGGATTTCAAAAGAAGCTATAGCCTGATACCAAGATAGGAAAAATGCACATCTTATAGATAGGAGTTTTTGCAATTCTCACCAATATCCACATATTTTTTAAAAAATTTAAAATTTGTTATATTATAAACACAGAAATCAATATGTCACAATTTAATCAACACATCCAATCAACTCCCCCTATTGCTCATTATTCTGTTTCCCTCCCTCCCTTATTCCTGACACATCTCTCATTCTCACCTTCTTTCTGTAACTCTTGGGAGCTTTTCTGTTTCCCCGGGTTTCTGCTCCTCATTTTGCGCCCCTCTCCTCTTCTGCTGTTTCTACGCTTCTTCCCTCTATTCCATCTCTTCCACCTTCTGGAACTTGTTTCACCTCTTTCTCCCCAATCACATGATTGTCCTCCATCTCCATACCTTTCTGCCTCTGTCTTCCCCCATCTCTGCTTCCCCTGTTAAATTCTCTTCCCTGTTTACACCCCTTTGTCCTCAGTCTCTAGCACCCTCAGATCCCTAGGCTTACACTGAGGTCTATGATCCATTCTGAGTTAATTTATGTACAAAATGTGAGGTCTTTGTCTGGATTTTTTTTTCTTCTGCATTTGGATTTCAAGTTGTTCCAGCACCAAAACTCACTCAAAGAGACAATCTGAACAGGCCTATACCTTTTAATGAATTTGAATCAATAATCCCCAAGAACCTTGTGGGGTTCTCTCTGCTGCCCTCTGTGCCACTGCTGCCACTTCTTGCTGTCCCAGCACCTTGCTGCTGTCTGCCCTGGCTCGAAATCACTCCACCTCTTCCCGACTCTATCTCTCCCTATCTTGCTGTCCTTCGTCTCTTTGACATCAACCTTTTCTCTACATTTCTTCTTTTATTTTCTTCTTCTTTTTTTTTGAGACAGAGTTTTGCACTTGTTGCCCAGGCTGGAGCGCAATGGTGGATCTCGGCTCATTGCAACCTCCTCCTCCCGGGTTCAAGCAATTCTCCTGCCTCAGCCTCCTGAGTAGCTGGGATTACAGGAATGCGCCACCACCCCGGCTAATTTTTGTATTTTTAGTACAGACGGGGTTTCTCCGTGTTGGTCAGGCTGGTCTTGAACTCCTGACCTCAGATGATCGTCCTGCCTTGGCCTCCCAAAGGAGCCTCGGCCTCCCAAAGGAGCCACTGCGCCTGGCTTTTTTGTTTTGGTTTGGTTTTTTGGTTTAGACAAAGTCCCGTTCTGTCGCCCAGGCTGCAGTGTAGTGGTGCAATCTCGGCTCACTGCAACCTCTGCCTCCCGAGTTCAGGTGATTCTCCTGCCTCAGCCTCCTGAGTAGCTGGGATTACAGACCCACGCCACCAGGCCCAGCTAGTTTTTGTTTTTTGTTTTTTGAGACGGAGTCTCGTTCTGTCGCCAGGCTGGAGTGCAGTGGTGTGATCTCGGCTCACTGCAACCTCGGCCTCCCAGGTTCAAGCGATTCTCCTGCCTGAGCCTCCTAAGTAGCTGGGACTACAGGAGTTTGCCACCATGCCCGGCTAATTTTGTATTTTTAGTAGACTATTTTTAGTAGAGACAGGGTTTCTGTCTGACCATGTTGTCCAGGCTGGTCTCGAACTCCTGACCTCGTGATCGGCCCACCTCAGCCTCCCAGCGTGTTGGGATTACAGGCGTGAGCCACCGCACCCAGCAATTTTTGTATTTTTAATAGCGACGGGTTTCGCCCTGTTGACCAGGCTGGTCTTGAACTCCTGACCTCAAGCGATCTGCCCACCTTGGCCTCCCAAAATGCTGGGATTATAGGTGTGAGCCACCGCGCCCGACCCCCAAATTTAATTTTAATATAGTCAGTGGAAAACTCACTCGTGGAGGAGCAACTTCCATTCCGGTGAACTGCTTCCGGGTCTGCAGGAAACTGCACGCACAGGGCGGAAACCAGGATTGGACAGGTCCAGCCAGCGAGATGCAGAGTGGGGAGAGAGGAAGGGAGGGGGCGGGGGCAGAGCGGAAAGGCGAGACCTGTGCTTTCCTCTTCTGGCTGGCTGGGCATCTCTATTTTACGGGTTTAGGGGGCGACATTTACCAGTGAGGCTGAAGCAACTCGGCAGGATCTCCCTGGGACAGAGCAAACTGTTGGTGATTGGATCCAGGAAAATTCTTGCTATCGAAATTAAGCTTAGCAATTTAATTTAAAAGCCCTAGAATTGTCTGACAGGAATGTAAGCTGGAATGTGAAAGGCAAACCCTCCATGGGGTGATGGTGGAATTCTGTGCTGTTACCCCACAGAACAAAATAGAAATTGTTACATTTTCTAGTCTCCATTCACTCCAGAAAGAGTCAACCCTGTACTCGTTTCCAGAGACTTTCATAGGGACAACACCTGGGGTGCAAGGCGTGGGAAGATAGGTCTGTCATCATCCGGATTCATCTTGCCTCTGCCCAAGAGCCAGTGCATTGAAAACAGTGGGGGTTTGCAGCAAAGAACGAGTTTAATAATCGCAGGGCTAACCAGGTCAAACAAGTGGGAGAGAGGGAAGTTAATTCTCAAATCCGTCTCCCCAAAACCTGGAGACTAGGGATTTTGAGGATAATATGGGGAGCAAGGGGCTAGGTAATTGGTGCGGCTGATTGATGGAAGAGGAAATCTTAGGAGTGTCCAAAACAGCCTTCCTGAGCTGAGTCAGTTTCTGCATGGGGATCACAGGATTTGTTGGTGCCAATTCTCTGGGACCAGTGAAGAAGAGGCCCAGGTGGCCTGAGCTGCTCTGCCCAATTGGAAATGTCTGAAAAATACTTCAAAGATCAATCTTAAATTTTGACAGTAATGATGTCTATAGGAGCAATTGGGGAAATTACAAATCTTTTGATCTCTATGATAATGACTGGTTATTGTTTATGCCTACATTTTAGCAGAATTCAGGTAGCTTTCATAATCCTAACCTTGTTGCCTTTTTTTTTTTTTTTTTTGAGGTGGAGTTTCCCTCTTGTTGTTCAGGCTGGAGTGCAGTGGCGCGATCTTGGCTTGCCGCAACCTCTGCCTCACCGCAACCTCTGCCTCCTGGGTTCAAACGATTCTCCTGCCTTAGCCTCCCAGGTAGCTGGGATTACAGGCATGTGCCACCGCGCCCGGCTAATTTTGTATTTTTAGTAGAGACAGGGTTTCTCCATGTTGGCCAGGCTCGTCTCAAACTCCCAACCTCAGGTGATTGGCCTGCCTCGGCTTCCCAAAGTGCTGGGATTACAGGCGTGAGTCACAGTGCCCAGCTCTTTTTTTTTTTTTTTTTTTTTTTTGAGATGGAGTCTCCTTCATTTGCCCAGGCCTGGAGTGCAGTGTTTGCCCAGGCCTGGAGTGCAGTGTTGTGATCTCAGATCACTGCGACCTCTGCCTCCCAGGTTCAAGTGGTTCTCCTGCCTCAGCCTCGTGAGTAGCTGGGATTACAGGCGCCCACCACCATGCCCAGCTAATTTTTTGTATTTTTAGTAGAGACGAGGTTTCACCATGTT
This sequence comes from Pongo pygmaeus, assembly GCF_028885625.2. Taxonomy (NCBI): domain Eukaryota; kingdom Metazoa; phylum Chordata; class Mammalia; order Primates; family Hominidae; genus Pongo; species Pongo pygmaeus. The sequence continues at coordinate 59,210,683 of NC_072393.2, forward strand.
AGCCAGGCTGGTCTCAAACTCCTGACCTCAAATGATCTGCCCACCTCAGCCTCCCAAAGCACCAGAATTACAGGCGTGAGCCACCATGCCTGACCCTAGTGCCTTTCATTAGTCTTACAAAGTTGGTTTTAGTCACCCAAGAAGGTCACTTTGGGGAGGGTCAACTATCATCCTTGCTTGAAAGTCATAACTATAAACTGAATTCGTCTCACACTTAGCTGGACCAACGTCCAGGAATGAAGAAACACAGCTTGTGTGGTTAGACGCAACAATTATGTTAGATTTCTCTAATGATTTTGCAAAGGCGGTTTCAGGTTCAGTGATAAGTTAGATCACCAATTTATGCTCTAAATAACAAGCAATAACTTTTGAAAAGTAGATATTACATAGCTTTTCCTTACACATGTTATTTATTTATTATTATCTTTTTTGAGATGGAGTCTCACTCTGTTACCCAGGCTGGAGTGCAATGGTACAATCTCGGCTCACCACAACTTGTGCAATCGATTCTCCTGCCTCAGCCTCCCGAGTAGCTGGGACTACAGGTGCGCACCACCACACCCAGCTAATTTTTGTATTTTTAGTAGAGATGGGGTTTCTCCACGTTGGTCAGGCTGGTCTCAAACTGCTGACCTCATGATCCACCCACCTTGGCCTCCCAAAGTGCTGGGATTACAGGCGTGAGCCACCGTGCCCAGCCTATTTATTTGAAACAGAGTCTGGGACGGGCAAGGTGGCTCACACCTATAATGCCAGCACTTTGGGAGGCCAAGGTGGGCGGGTCACCTGAGGTCAGGAGTTTGAGACCAGGCTGGCCAACTTGGTGAAACCCCATCTCTACTAAAAATACAAAAATTAGCTGGGCGTGGTGGTGGGCGCCTGTAATCCCAGCTACTCAGGAGGCTGAGGCAGGAGAATCCCTTGAACCTGGGAGGTAGAGGCTGCAGTGAGCCCAGATGGTACCTATGAACTCTAGCCTGGCAAACAAGAGCAAAACTCCATCCCAGAAAAAAAAAAAAAAAAAAAAAAGGCCGGAAACGGTGTATCATGCCTGTAATCCCAGCACTTTGGGAGGCTGAGGCGGGTGGAACACGAGGTCAGAAGTTCGAGACCAGCCTGACCAACATGGTGGAACCCCCATCTCTACTACAAATACAAAAAATTAGTCAGGTGTGGTGGCACATGCCTGTAATCCCAGCTACTCAGGAGGCTAAGGCAGGAGAATCGCTTGAATCTGGGAGGCAGAGGTTGCAGTGAGCTGAGATTGCTCCACAGCACTCCAGCCTGGGCAACAGAGCGAGACTTCATCTCAAAAATAAAATAAAATAAAATAAAATAAAATAAAATAAAATAAAATAAAATAAAGAGTCTGGCTCTGTTGTTCAGCCTGTAGTGCACTGGTGCAATTATGGCTCACTGCTGGAACTTCCAGGCTCAAGTGATGCTACCAACTCAACCTCCTGAGTAGCTGGGACTACAGGCATAAGTCATCGCACCCTGCCAATTTATTTATTTATTTATTTATTTGAGATGGAGTCTTGCTCTGTCACCCAGGCTGGAGTGCAGTGGTGCAATTTTCGCTCACTGCAAGCTCCGCCTCCCGGGTTCATGCCATTCTCCTGCCTCAGCCTCCCGAGTACCTGGGACTACAGGCGCCTGCCACCACACCCAGCTAATTTTTTGTATTTTTGGTAGAGACGAGGTTTCACCGTGTTAGCCAGGATGGTCTCGATCTCCTGACCTCATGATCTGCCCACCTCGGCCTCCCAAAGTGCTGGGATTACAGGCGTGAGCCACTGCACCTGGCCAATTTTTTTAAAAGAAGGATGGGGTCTCACTGTGTTGCCCAGGCTCGTCTCCCATTCCTGGCCTCAAGCAGTGCCCTCACCTCAGCCCCCCAAAGTGCTGGGATCATAGGCGTAAGCCACTGTGCCAGATTTTTTTTTAAATTTTAATTTTAACGTTTTTGACATGGAGTCTTGCTCTTGTTGCCCAGGCTAGAGTGCAATGGCACAATCTCAACTCACTGCAAATTCTGCCTCCTGGATTCAAGTGATTCTTCTGCCTCAGCCTCCCGAGTAGCTGGAATTATAGGTGCTCACCACCATGCCCAGCTAATTTTTTGCCTTTTTAGTAGAGACGGGGTTTCACCATGTTGCCCAGGATGTTCTTGAACTCCTGACCTCAGGAGATCCACCTGCCTCGGCCTCCCAAAGTCCTGGGACTACAGGCATAAGCCACCGTGCCCAGCCAGGAAACATAATTTTAATGTTAAAATTTTAATATATATATATTTAAGATCTTTTTCTTTTTTTTTTGAGATGGAGGTTCACTCTTTTCGCCAAGGGTGGAGTGCAATGCTGTGATCTCAGCTCGCCACAACCTCTGCCTCCTGGGTTCAAGCAGTTCTCCTGCCTCAGCCTCCCAAGCAGCTGGGATTACAGGCATGTGCCACCACGCCCAGCTAATTTTGTATTTATTTATTTATTTATTTATTTATTTTGAGATGGAGTCTCGTTCTGTCACCCAGGTTGGAGTGCAGTGGTGCGATCTCAGCTCACTGCAACCTCCGCCTCCCGGGTTCAAATTATTCTCCTGCCTCAGCTTACTAAGTAGCTGGGATTACAGGCACGTGCCAACATGCCCAGCTAATTTTTTTCTATTTTTAGTAGAGATGGGGTTTCACCATGTTGGCCAGGCTGGTCTCAGACTCCTGACCTTGTGATCTGCCCACCTTGGCCTCCCAAAGTGCTGAGATTGCAGGCTTGAGCCACAGTTCCCGGCCGCTAATTTTGTATTTTTATTAGAGACGGGATTTCTCCATGTTGGTCAGGTTGGTCTCAAACTCCCAACCTCAGGTGATCCGCCTGCCTCGGCCTCCCAAAGTGTTGGGATTACAGGTGTGAACCACTGCGCCTGGCCTTATAGCTTTTGTTTTCTCTTTCTCAATGTTTCTTTTTCTTTCTTTCTTTTTTTTTTTTTTTTTTTGAGATGGAGTCTTGCTCTGTCTATTGCCTAGGCTGGAGTGCAGTGGCACGATCTCGGCTCACTGCAACCTGCGCCTCCTGGGTTCAAGCAATTCTCCTGCCTCAGCCTCCTGAGTAGCTGGGATTATAGGCTCGTGTCAGCACTCCTTGCTAATTTTTGTATTTTTTATTCGTTTGTTTGTTTTGAGACGGAGTCTCGCTCTGTCGCCCAGGCTGGAGTCCAGTGGCGCGATCTTGGCTCACTGCAAGTTCCGCCTCCTGTGGTCACGCCATTTTCCTGCCTCAGCCTCCCAGGTAGCTGGGACTACAGGCGCCCACCACAAGGCCTGGCTAATTTTTTGTATTTATTTTTTTTTAATAGAGATGGGGTTTCACTGTGTTAGCCATGATGGTCTCAATATCCTGACCTCATGATCTGCCCACCTCGGCCTACCAAAGTGCTGAGATTACAGGCATGAGCCACCGCTCCCGGCCTTAGATCATTCCTTCATTTTCTCTTTCTCAGTGTTCTGTCATGTGTGGATAACAAGGCCTATAAAATAGACAGGCCTATGACTATTCAGAAGTCATTTGGATTTATTTTTCACTAAAGAAAATTAATTGCCAGGAGCGGTGGCTCACGCCTGTAATCCTAGCACTTTGGGAGGCCGAGGCAGGTGGATCATGCGGTTAGGAGATCAAGACCATCCTAGTTAACATGGTGAAACCTTGTCTCTACTAAGTGTACAAAAAAAAAAAAAAGAGAGAGAGAGAGAAAAGAAAATTAATTTTGCAATATTTCTAAAAATATATGGCAGACAGGTTATTTTCTTTCATATGAACGCTAAAGAAAGTACAACTCAATTATCAAAGTTTAAATAGGCTCATTTCTATTGGCAATAATTCTATGGCAATCCCTAACTTAGCATTTAATAGGAAGTATGCTTTTCTCTCACATCATTATAATTTGGTATTGTGAAATATTGCTAAGTAGCTACATTCCCAAAAATGAACTTTGAGCCTGGACCTCTATGATCCCATGCAAAACAATGAGTTAATTGTGAAGCTTCTTGTGAACCTCAGAACAGTAGATGAGAAGCTGATTATAACTGAAAATCACAATTTCATTTAGTATATCGGAAATTTTCTTGCTTCCAAAAATATCCAGGAAGCAACATGGTCATGCTGATTCACAAAAAATTTAAAAGAATATTTCCCGAATCACAGAAAGATTTTGACGTATCTTCTGTAACATCATTGTACAAGAAATGCAAATTAATAAGGATTTTTTTTGAGACAGAGTCTCCTTCTGTTGTCCAGGCTTCAGTGCAGTGGCATGATCTTGGCTCACTGCAACCTCCACCTCCCCGGTTCAAGCAATTCTCCCTGCCTCAGCCTCCCAAGTAGCTGAGATTACAGATGCCTGTCACCATGCCCGACTAATTTATTTTATTTTATTTTTTATTTTTAGTAAAGATGGGTTTTTGCCATGTTGGCCAGGCTTGTCTCAAACTCCTGACCTCAGGTGATCCACCTGCCTCAGCCTCCCTAAGTGCTGGGATTACAGGCATGAACCACCATGCCCGACCTAGAATTTTTTCAAAACAGTTTAAGTAGAAACTACTTTTTTGTTTGTTTTGTTTCATTTTGTTTTCTTGAGACAGGGTCTCACTCTCTCTTTCAGGCTCCAAGGCAGTGGCAAGCTCTCAGCTCACTGTACCCTCAACCTCACAGGTTCCACTGATCCTCCCAACAGAGCCTCCTGAGAGCTGGGACTACAGACACATGCCATGACATCCAGCTACGTTTCTGTATTCTTGGTAGAGATGTGGTTTCACCATGTTACCCAGACTGGTCTTAAACTCCTGAGTTTTGGCAAACCGCCACCCTCAGCCTCCCATTGCACTGAGATTACAGCTGTGAGATACTGTGCTTGGCCTTCACAAGAAATGTAAGGATATTTTCTCAATCACAGAAAGATTTTGACATATACTTCGGAAAATCAAGAGTATCAGAGACGGGTCTCAACCAACGTCGAAAGTTTATGTTGCCAAGGCCTAGGACACACCATGACACAGCCTTCTGATGACATATGCCCAAGGTGGTTTGGGTACAGTTTGGTTTTGTACATTTTAGGAAGACATGAGACATCAATCAATATATGTAAGATGTACATTGGTTCACCCAGAAAGGCGGGACAACTTGAAACACGGAGGGGACTTCCAGGTCATAGATAAAAGACAAATGGTTGCACTGAGATTCCGATTAGCCTTTCAATGGACATGTGATTTACAGGAATAGTCACTTATGCTTTAGTCTGACTTAGTGAAACAACAGGACAAAGAAAGCAATCAGATATGTATTTGTCTCATGTGAGCAGATGGTTGACTGTGTTCTCTCTGTCCTTTGTCCACAAGGAATTTCCTAGTGGACAGATAGCAAGGGAGGTATGTAGTTTCTTATCTTTGTAGCATTATTTTATTTTATTTATTTTATGTTATTTATTTTATTTTATTTTATTTATTTTTATTTTATTGTTTTGAGATGGAGTTTCGTTCTGTCACCCAGGCTGGACTGCAATGGCGCGATCTCCGCTCACTGCAGCCTCCGCCTCGCAGGTTCAAGCAATTCTGCCTCAGCCTCCCGAGTAGCTGGGATTACAGGCGCACACCACCATGCCCAGCTAATTTTTTATATCTTTAGTAGAAATGGGTTTCACCATGTTGTTCAGGCTGGTCTCAAACTCCTGGCCTCAGGTGATCTGCCCGCCTTGGCCTCCCAAAGTGCTGGGAATACAGGTGTGAGCCATCGTGCCTGGCCTCTTTTTCATTTTAAAATCTTTTGGAGAAAGCATTTTAGAAGAAAATTAGTCTCTGGTCTCAGGTTTTTTTTGTTTGTTTGTTTTTGTTTTTTAATCTCTTGTGGCTAGGGTGATTCATTCCTAGATGGGTAGGTCCCAAGTTATTAGGAAAGCTCATTTTTAGCAGGTTGTAAAGTCTCACATTCTACAAGGAGAAAACAGGGGTAGGAAGGTAAAAAAACAACAAACAAAAAACAATTCTGGAAAATTTATACACATGATATTACTCTGAAGTCCATACATCAATAGGCAGGTATGAAAGTTGCTATATATGTAAACTGGTTGTTGTTATTTTCTTCTAAAGTTTCAGTTGTCTAGCTTCAGTCTGCAGGGCCTTAAGAAAGCACAGTTTAGTTTTCAGTGATTTCTAATCAAGAAAAGTGGGAGAAAAAAAGAAAGAAGAAAGAAAATTGAAAACATATTTTGCAGATTTGTAGCTGGAAAAATATTACTAATAGAATTTAGTCCAGGCGAGGCACAGTGGCTCACGCCTGTAATCTCAGCACTTTGGGAGGCTGAGGTGGGCAGATCACCTGAGGTTGGGAGTTTGAGACCAGCCTGACCAACATGGAGAAACCCCTTCTCTACTAAAAATACCAAAAAAATTAGTGGGCGTGGTGGCGCATGCCTGTAATCCCAACTACTCGGGAGGCTGAGGCAGGAGAATTGCTTGAACCCAGGAGATGGAGGGTGCGATGAGCCAAAATCACGCCATCGTACTCCAGCCTGGGCAGCAAGAGTGAAAATCCATCTCAAAAAAAAAAAAAAAAAAAAAGAATTTAGTCCAAACTGTAGAAAATAATAAAAATTGAAAAACACAGGCAAGACTAGAATCTAATAACATGTGAACTGTACTTTATTTTGAAACAAACTTCTCTCTCTCCAGTTCCTGTTTTCATTAAAGCCAAATAATAGGATAAATTCATTTGAAAAATAAGTTTTAGTCTTATTATACTTAGCCAGAATATTTGCATAAAGTCAGCAAAAAATAATTATTTGCCATATAGGCTCTTTTTCTTTTTTTTTATATGAACTTTGCTGGAACTTTATTCTATAAGGAATCTCAAATTTGGCTTCAATGCCTTAAGCCATCCTGTGCCTGCAAGTACCTGTATTAACTTGGTGAATTCCTAACCTTGAGATCCCAAGAAAATCTGGGTCTTCTAGGCCTGTCAGAAGGTGACACTCTTTTTTTTTTGAGACAGTGTCCCACTCTGTCACCAAGGCTGGAGTGCAATGGCACAATCTTGGTTCACTGCAACCTCTGCCTCCTGGGTTCAAGTGATTCTCCTGCCTCAGCCTCCTAAGTAGCTGGGATTACAGGTGCTCACCACCACACCCAGCTAATTTTTTTACTTTTAGTAGAGACGAGGATCCACCATGTTTGTCAGGCTAGTCTCGAACTCCTGACCTGGTGATCCTCCGACCTCAGCCTCCCAAAGTGCTGGGATTACAGGCATGAGTCACCACGCCCGGCCAAGGCCAAGTGACACTCTTTACTTTCCACAGGTCCAGAACCTGTATTGGAACTGAGTAGACAAGGTATGAAGCTAGCATTTGCAAGGGGCTTTTTTTGGCTCTATAAATCAACTTTGATTCCTTAAACGAGTCTGTATGTGATATGCCATTCCAGTCAAAACCTTGGTAGACTAACCAATGTCTCCAACTGTGTCCTGTTTAAAAAAAAAACCAAAAACAGATTCTTATTACTCTTACACAAATATCTATACTGCATTAAGTTAAGAATACTCAACACTAAGCCAGGCCCAGTGACTCACACCTGTAATCCTAGCACTTTGGGAGGATGAGGCAGGTGGATCACCTGAGGTTGGGAGTTTGAGACCAGCCTGACCAACATGGAGAAACCCCATCTCTACTAAAAACACAAAAATAAGCCCAGCGTGGTGGCGCATGCCTGTAATCCCAGCTACTCGGGAGGCTGAGGCAGGAGAATTGCCTGAACCCGGGAGGCGGAGGTTGCGGTGAGCTGAGATCATGCCATTTCACTCCAGCCTGGGCAACAAGAGTGAAACTCCATATCAAAAACAACAACAACAAAAAAAAAACAGGCTGGGCGTGGTGGCTCACGCCTGTAATCCCAGCACTATGGGAGGCCAAGGTGGGCAGATCACGAGGTCAGGAGATCGAGACCATCCTGGCTAACACAATGAAACCCCGTCTCAACTGAAAATACAAAAAATTAGCTGGGCATGGTGGTGGGCACCTGTAGTCCCAGCTACTTGGGAGGCTGAGGCAGGAGAATGGCGTGAACCCGGGAGGTGGAGCTTGCAGTGAGCCAAGATCATGCCACTGCACTCCAGCCTGGGAAACAGAGCGAGAGACTCTGTCTCAAAAGAAAAAAAAAAAAAAGAATACTCAACACTAGTTTCTAAATTTGGGAGAAATCAGGTGGAGAGAAATTTGCCCCCAATATTGTTCATAGGAGTATACTTTACTCAATTGTTAAAAGCTGTAAAGTACTCAAAAGAAGTTTTCTTGGCTCTTTAAAACAACGTTTTAAGCAAAAAGTCATAAAAGGATGATTTCAGTCTTCTATTAGTTCAGCTCAGGAGTTAACTCCTGTTTGACTGAAATTGATGAATATGGAAGTCTTGGAAGTTTTTTCTGTATTCTAGTGTCACAACCTGTAAAACTTGCATTCAAGAGAACTCGTCATAGTCCTATGTTGATTATGAAATCACTTTTTTTTTTTTTTGAGACTTATCCTCACTCTGTCGCCCAGGCTGGAGTGCCGTGGTATAATCTCAGCTCACTGCAACCTCCGCCTCCTGGGCTCAATCAATTCCCATGCCTCAGCCTCCCAAGTAGCTGGGATTACAGGCACCTGCCACCATGCTAGGCTAATTTGTGTGTGTGTGTGTGTGTGTGTGTGTGTGTGTGTGTGTGTGTCTGTGGGTCTGTGTGTCTGTGTGTGTGTATTTTTAGTAGATACAGGATTTCACTATGTTGGCCAGGCTAATCTTGAAGTCCTGACCTCAAGTGATCCACCCAGCTCAGCCTCCCAAAATGCTGGGATTACAGGTGTGAGCCACTGCGCCCCAGCCTAATAACTAATTTATTTTAATTAATTAATTTTTTTTTTTTGAGACAGAGTTTCGCTTTTGTTGCCCAGGCTGGAGTGCAAAGGCGTAATCTCAGTTCACTCCAACCTCTGCCCCCCAGGTTCAAGCGATTCTCCTGCCTCAGCTTTCTAAGTAATTGGGATTACAGGCATGCACCACCACACCCGGCTAATTTTGTATTTTTAGTAGAGATGGAGTTTCTCCATGTTGGTTAGGCTGGTCTTGAACTCCCAGTCTCAAATGATCCGCCCACCTCAGCCTCCCAAAGTGTTGGGATTACAGGCATGAGCCACTGTGCCTGGCCCCCCAGCCTTCTTTTACCTTGTTTTACACATTGCCTTTCAATAAGCTTTGAATTAGACAGAAATTATTTACCTTTTAGGAAGAACAGAGTTTCTTTTAGAAAGAATGTTTTTCTTGTGTGTGTGTATATATATATATATATATTTATTATTTATTTATATTTAATTGGAACATACTCAATTAATAAATATCTATTATTTTATTTAATATGACTTTAAATTCTAAATTATGACAGGTTTGCCTATAAGTATTTATTTTATTACATTTTCCTTGAAGGGCCTTGGAGAAAAAGGGAAGCCTAAGTAAGGTTTGATTAAGACAAGTCAACAAACACTGCTTTCATTGAGTGAGAACAAACAATTGAGTAATCTTTGATGAGACAAAGGGTGGGAAATTGGAGCTTTTTCCTATGTAAACAAAGAGGCTATCGTTAGACTTGAAGTAGTTTGGGGAAAGTGTGATTATTTAAAGTAAGCCCTTTGGTTGGGCAGGGGAGTGGTTTCTGGTAGTTTTTTTTGTTTTCGTTTCTTTTTCCCCAAGGCACAGTCTGAAGAGGTCCTGAGAACACGTGCCCCTCTGGTGGGTCCTTCAAACTTTGCTATTTACTAGGTTTTTTTTTTTGTTTTTTTTTTTGAGACAGAGTCTCGCTCTGTCACCAGGCTGGAGTGCAGTGGCGTGATCTCAGCTCACTGCAACCTCCGACTCCCTGGTTCAAGCAATTCTCCTGCCTCAGCCTCCCGAGTAGCTGGGATTACAGGCATGCACCACCATGCCCAGCTAGTTTTCGTGTTCTTAGTAGAGACAGGGTTTCACCATGTTGGCCAGGATGGTCTCGATCTCCTGACCTCGTGATCTGCCTGCCTTGGCTTCCCAGTGCTGGGATTACAGGTGTGAGCCACCTCCCCCAGCCTGCTATTTACTAGGTTTACAGGGTTGTAGTAAACGTCCACATTGTCACCACATATTATATCATCAAACAGAATTCTAAAAGTGATAAATACATGTGTTGTCTTTGAAAAATAAAACTTGGGAGGCTGAGGCAGGAGAATTGCTTGAACCCGGGAGGCAGAGGTTGCAGTGAGCCGAGATTGCGCCATTGCACTCCAGCCTCAGCAACAGGAGCTAAACGCCATCTCAAAAAAAAAAAAAAAAAAAAAAAAAAGAAAGAAACGAAAAATAAAAACAAAACTAGAGATAATAGAAACAGTAGCAGACTTGCCCCCTATCACATACAAAAGACATCAGTAATTGTTGGGAGATATGGCTCTAAATTTCCAACTTCAGAAGTCTATGTAACTGTTAAATTGAATAAAAAGCTAGAGTTATAGTAGGAAATAAAGTGTTCCCTTTTCCATTTTTCCGCTGATCATGGAAAAACACATTCTCACAGCTTCATGAATTCTTGGGTCACAATTAGATAATTCAAGCACTAATTTACATATCAGATCCCTGTCACATTCTCACATTGATCTAAATTTTCTTTTTCTTTCTTTTCTTTTTTTTTTCTTTTTTTTTTTTGAGATGGAGTCTCACTCTGTCACCCAGGCTGGAGTGCAGTGGTGCTATCTCGGCTCACTGCAACCTCCGCCTCCCAGGTTCAAGCAATTCCCTGCCTCAGCCTCCCAAGTAGCTGGGACTACAGGCACCTGCCACCATGCCCAGCTAATTTTTGTACTTTTAGTAGAGACGGTGTTTCACCATCTTGGCCAGGTTGGTCTTGATCTCCTGACCTTGTTGATCTAAATTTTCTTGACATCCTTTTAGCTACCAGCTGAGCCCTGATGAAGATGTTTTCTTTTTTTCGAGATGGACTCTCACTCTGTTACCCAGGGTGGAGTGCAGCGGCATGATCTCGGCTCACTGCAACCTCTGCCTCCCAGGTTCAAGCAATTCTACCTACCTCAGCCTCCTGAGTAGCTGGGATTACAGGTGCTTGCCACTACGCCCAGCTAATTTTTGTAGTTTTTAGTAAAGACAGCCATCTTGGCCAGGCTGGTCTGAAACTTCTGACCTCAAGTGGTCTGCCCACCTCAGCCTCCCAAAGTGCTGGGATTACAGATGTGAGCCACAATGCCTGGCCTGATGTTTCCTTTCTCTTGATGAGAAAAATAAGCTTAGGAGAATAAACTTTGTTTGTTTGGGTATTATTTGTTTTGTTTTTGATACATGGTCTCACTCTCTCATCCAGGGAGTACAGTTGTATAATCACAGCTCACTGCAACCTCCCCCTCATAAGTTGTAAGTTGTAGTGATCCACCTCAGCCTCCCCAGTTGCTGGGACTACAGGCACATGCCACCACACCCAGCTAATTGTTGTATTGTTTGTAGAGACAGGGTTTCACCATGTTGCCCAGGCTGGTCTCAAACTCCTGAGCTCAAGTGATCCACCCACCTCAACCTCTCAAAGTGTGAGGATTACCCATGTGAAACACCATCCCCAGCAGAGAATAAATAATAAGGTGAAGAAAGTTCTGTTTCTTTCTGTGACCTGGGGTGAAGAAAGTTCTCTTGTTTTCTGTGACCTGGGGGAAAAAGCTGTATGTAAATTTGCATTTAGATTGGTTATGGAGAAAACATACATAGGTGGATGAATTAGATACTCTTTCTTTCTCTCTCTTTCTTTTTTTTTGAGATGGAGTTTCACTCTTGTTGACCAGGGTGGAGTACAATGGCACGATTTCAGCTCACTGCAACTTCTGCCTCCTGGGTTCAGGCAATTCACCTGCCTCAGCCTCCTAAGTAGCTGGGATTACAGGTGTGCAGCACCACACCTGGCTAATTTTTTATTTTTAGTAGAGACGGGGTCTCGCAACCCCTTATTTACTGAGAAAGCTCACAAGAACTGCTAACTCTAATCCCCATGTCTAACAACATGGCTTTCTCAACTTTGAAAGGATAACAGCTATCCATTGGTCTTAGGACCCAAAAATTTTGGTGCAACTCCAAATAAAAGTAATAACCATGTTTACTACCATAACTATCCTCACCCTAACTGCCTTACACCATGTTGGTCAGGCAGGTCTCGAACTCCTGACCTCAAGTAATCCACCCACCTCGGCCTCGCAAAGTGCTGGGATTACAGGTGTGAGCCACTGCACCCAGCCTAGATATTATTTCAAAAGTCAATGTGTCCACAAACCAGCTGAAAGTGTTGGAGTACACAGGTAGCCAGGCATGAGCAGGCAAGGGAGCCCCTGGGAAAGGCATGTTTAGAAATGCAGCCCACTGACAGTCTCCTTGAAGACGCTGCCCACTGAGACTAAGCAAAAAAAAAAGGCAGTGGACCATGTGTGTATCCCCTGCACCTGGCCTTGTGGCCCAGGAGCGGACTTATCAGGCCATAGCCAGATATAATGGAGGTAGGGAATTTTCCCCAGTAATGTACATGTGTACTGCTCTAATAATTTTCCCTAGAATAGTCTTTTGATGATTATAATACCAAAAAATAGGCCGGGCGTGGTCGCTCATGCCTGTAATCCTAGCACTCACCTGAGGTCAGGAGTTTGAGACTAGCCTGGCCAACATGGTGAAACCTCATCTCTACTAAAAATACAAAAACTAAGCCAGGCGTGGTGGCAGGCACCCATAATCCTAGCTACTCTGGAGGCTGAGGCAGGAGAATCACTTGAACTCAGTGGGTGGAGGTTGCAGTGAGCAGAGATCATGCCACTTCACTCCAGCCTGGTAGGAACTGCGAAACTCTGTCTCAAAAAATAATAAAAAATAAATAAATACATACATACATACATAAAAATAAGACTGGATGTGGTGGCTCACGCCTGTAATCCCAGCACTTTGAAAGGCCGAGGCGGGCGGATCACTTGAGGTCTGGAGTTCAAGATCAGCCTGGCTAACAAAAATTTGCTGGGCGGGGTGGCAGCTACTCTGCCACCAGCTACTCTGGAGGCTGAGGCAGGAGAATCCTTTGAACCCAAGAGGCAGAGGTTGCAGTGAGCTGAGATCATGTCACTGCACCCTGGGTGACAGAGTGAGACACAGTCTCAAAATAAATAAATAAATAAAAATAAAAAACTTATCTCCTTTTCCTCAAATATTATCCTAGGAAACAAAAAACCACACACCCCTGAATGGAGACTTGAGGTGCTAATGAGACATGTGACATGTGTGCCAGCATAGAGAGTCACAGCACATTCCTGCCCAGAGGACTTCTGGAAACATGCTTATTAGAAACATCCCTGCACAGCCCCTTCATGAATAATCACGTCAGATTCTCATAAAAAGGCTCTGCCCAGGATGAGTGGGGACAGACTTCTTTTCAGGAGCTCACCCTGTTTCTTCATTCAGGGCATCTCTTCTTTTTAAGCTCCTGTCTCTTTAAATAAAGGGCACTTACCCTTTAACTCTCTGCATGTCTCTTGACTGAATTCAAGAAGACCGAGACCCAGAGGACTTCCACGCCCCTCCTGGTAACGTCTGCTGTTTTCCCCTGGTGGCCTGTGAACTGTTCTTCTGGGTAAGTGCCAAAAAGATGGTGCCAGATTCTCTAGCTGACGACCTCTGCTTCTTTCTGCACTGAAGAACCTCCTGCCCTAATGCAGTTCTTCCAGCTTTAAGGGGAGGGGTTTTTCCTCTCGGGCTCTGTTCACTAACAACTGCCCAGTACCATTTCCCTTCAGCCACTGTCACTCTGCTTCCTCTGGCTGATTTCTCAACTTGCCCTGAGGGGTGACAAGCAGAGGAGGGAGGACTTTAAACTCCACAGTGAGTAGATCTGAGACATGGGGACCCTCCCTGCAGGAGGCTTGTGAAGGTGGCAGACAATCCACCCTGGCTGTGCAGTGACTGGGGAGCTTCATATCTTTCAGCTAAAACTACTATCCCGTGTTGAGTCGGCTCCTCTACTTGCTGTTCACGGCAGTTCATTCTCCTGGACACAATATGCAGCCCCTGGTGAATAATCCCCCAGGTCACTCTGCTTATTCTTTGCTGTCCCTGTCCTTGCCGCCGGGCTTCCTCGAATTCCTCCTGTGTGCAAGTACCTTGTAGGGCCTGCTTGTCCGGGACCTGCTGCATTTGCTTCACTGCCAGACGCCAGAAGGCTTTGGGGACTTGTGCTGAACTTTATACTTTTTTTCTTTGAGAATGAGTCCCACTCTTGTTGCTCAGGCTGGAGTGTAATGGTGCAAACTTGGCTCACTGCAACGTCCGCCTCCTGGGTTCAAGCAATTCTCCTACCTCAGCCTCCCCAGTAGCTGAGATTACAGGCATGTGCCCGCATGCCTGGCTAATTTTTGTTTGTTTGTATTTTTTTTCAGACAGAGTCTTGCTCTGTTGCCCAGGCTAGAGTGTAGTGACATGATCTTGGCTCACTGCAACCTCCACCTCTGAGCTCAAGCGATTCTCGTGCCTCAGCCTCACAAGTAGCTGGGATTACAGGTGCAGGTCACCACATCCAGCTAATTTTTGTATTTTTAGTAGAGATGGGGTTTCACCATGTTGGCCAGGCAGGTCTCAAACTCCTGACCTCAGGTGATCCACCTGCCTTGGCCTCCCAAAGTGCTGGGATTACAGGCATGAGCCACTGCACCCAGCTCTAATTTTTTTTTCCTTTTTTTTTTTTTTTTTTTTTTTGAGATGGAGTCTCACACTTTCGCCCAGACTGGAGTGCAGTGGCGCGATCTCGGCTCACTGCAACCTCTGCCTCCTGGGTTCACACCATTCTCCTGCCTCAGCCTTCCCAGTAGCTGGGACTACAGGTGCCTGCCACTACACCCGGCTAATTTTTTGTATTTTTAGTAGAGATGGGGTTTCACCGTTTTAGCCAGGATGGTCTCGATCTCATGACCACGTGATCTGCCTGTCTCGGCCTCCCAAAGTGCTGGGATTATAGGCGCTAGCCACTGTGCCTGGCCTAAATTTTTTTTTTTTTTTTTTGGATGAACTCTTGCTCTGTCATCCAGGCTGGAGTGCAGTGACATGACCTTGGCTTACTTCAACCTCTGCCTCCTGGGTTCAAGCAATTCTCCTGCCTCAGCTTGCTGAGTAGCTGGGATTACAGACATGTGCCACAATGCTCGGCTAATTTTTGTATTTTTAGTAGAGATGGTGTTTTGCCATGTTTGCCAAGCTAGTATCAAACTTCTGACCTCAAGTGATCTGCCAGCCTCAGCCTCCCAAAGTGCTAGAACTACAGGTGTGAGCCACCATGCCCAGACTTTCAACTTCTTGGCTAAAAGAGGATACAGAGCTTCCAAACAGAAGGCCCAATTAATCCAACAACAATTAATCTCATTCTTACTCCAGGAAAACTCAGGCTCTCACCTGAGAAAATACAAGTCATTCAACAAATACCTCACCCTAGCATTCAAATGCAACTTAGAACTTTCCTGGGGCTAACAGAGATTGTAGACTTCGGGTTTTGGAATATGAAGAAATGGCTAAGCCCATTTATGAATCTCACAAAGGAGGGAATGATAAAGAACCCTCATCATGGGCACCCTCACAAGACCAGGCACTTATCCAACTTAAAATTAGTCTACTGCAAGCCCCAGCACTGGGGCTGCCCCAAGTAGACAGCCCCTTCCAGCTTTATACATATATATACATTTTTTTTTTTTTTTAGACAGAGTCTCACTCTGTCACCAGGCTGGAGTGCAGTGGTGTGATCTCAGCTCACTGCAACCTCTGACTCCCTGGTTCAAAAAATTCTGAAGCCAGGCATGGTGGCTCATGCCTGTAATCCCAGCACTTTGGGAGGCTGAGGTGGGTGGATCACTTGAGGTCAGGAGTTCAAGACCAGCCTGACCAATATGGTGAAACCCTGTCTCTACTAAAAATACAAAAATTAGCCAGGCGTGGTGGCACATGCCTGTAATCCCAGCTTCTTGGGAGGCTGAGGCAGGAGAATTGCAAGAACCCAGGAGATGGAGGTTGCAGTGAGCCAAGATTGCACCACTGCACTCCAACCTGGTGACAAAGCAAGACTCCATCTCAAAAAAAAAAAAAAAAAAAAAAAAAAAAAAAAAAAAATTTCTGCCACAGCCTCCCGAGTAGCTGGGATGACAGGGACCCACCACCACGCCCAGCTAATTTCTTGAATTTTTAGTAGAGACAGGATTTCACCATGTTGGCCAGGATGGTCTCTATCTCCTGACCTCGTGATCTACTGGCCTTGGCCTCCCAAAGTGCTGGGATTACAGGCATGAGCTACTGTGCTCCAACTTTACAAAATGAAAATAGAAGGATAGCAATGGGAGTTTTAATACAGACTCTGGGTCCCACAAGGTGCCTGGTGGGCTATGTCTCTCAAAGGCTTGATGGTGGCCCAAAGATGGCCTAGCTGCCTTAAGGCAAAAGCTACCACCACTCTCAGTAGAAGGGGCTTCCAAAATCACAATGGGCCAAATCACTGAGATCTTTACCTCACATCAGATAGCCACTGTGCTGGAATGAAAAGGCTCACACTGGTTGATGGGCAGCTGACTTTTAAAATACCAAGATCTTCTGCTAGCGAATCCAAAATCACCATTCAGGGATGTCACACTCTCAATCCTGCCATTATACTACCCCTTCCCAAGGACACGAAGCCCCTTCACTCCTGTTATGAGGTAAAAAGCCAGGTAGAGTCATAATTCCTCATCAAAACTTGGAGAGATGGGTCACCCGGGTCTCAACTAACTCCTTTATGGAAAGGCTCCTTTACTGTCTTACTTTCCATCCCAACAGCTATCAACATTTCTGGCATCTCCAGTAGGATACATCGGTCCCGAGTAAAACTGTAGGAAGGTCCTGAAGAACCAACAACAGAATCAGCACCTGAGCATTCTTGTGAGCCACTGGAGAACTTAAAATTCTCTTCAAGTGAAAAGATAAGTAAAGCCTTCTCTCCTTTCACCCAAAAGGAAGGTCATCTCAGTACTGGGAATCTTGGTTGCAGTGGCATTGGTTATTCTCCTTATTTTGGCCCTCGCTTGCATGCTACCCAAAGTTCTGATAACAGCCTGTTTTATCACTAAACACTCCATCATCTAACCATTTAATTATTTTACCTCCTATTTTCATCACTTTCATTCTGCTTTCAGAAACTTAAGGGAGAATTGGCTATAACATGGAAATACCTTTTCCTTTATCTTTACCTCCTTCACGTACCCCTACTCTCACAAGCACAATGGGGTGATAATTCCCTTGTCAATTTTTCCAAAATAAATGCTTTGGGAAACCACCTAAGCAACTGTTGGATTTGTCATGGCTTCATGACCAGGTCCTCATCTTACCAATGTATTTTGTTGAGAAGTCTTGCTTTAAACCTAACCTTAGGTTCAGAAATTCCTGATGGCCAACATAAATCTGTTGTGCTCTATTCACTTGCTAACTTAGTGTACCAAGCCCCTTGTCTGGATCTCACTCCACCTTTGAATCAAAACTATAAAACTTTTGTGTATATGTTCGTATGCTCTTCTCTAAACCAAACGCGTTGTCCATGCCCTCAAGGACACTGTGACTGGAATGCCATCTTTGAGGAGGGATTCTCCACTCCCACTATTCATCCCATGAGTTTTTTCCTCAACAGGTTTCCACCCTATCTTGACTCACTGGTGTCCAGCTGTCCATAAGCAAATGAATGGTAATCAAGACAAGTCACCCCAAAATTGACGGACAGCTTGAGGAAGAAAAGACCTAATAACTTGGAGGGTTCTATATTTGCCTCCCAAGGCACACAGGGCCCCCAGCTGGGCCAAGAAATCCTGTCATTGAGAAAAGACCTCTATCCCCTACATGCAATTCCAACTCAGTGGAAATTTCTCTTAAATAGGTGGTTCAACACCAGCATCCCCCAGTAGGCCTGTACCCCTTTTGGCTATATATTTTTATGTAGGCCAATACAAAACAAACTGCACTTTGAGGGAAGTCCTAAGATAACTTATTTAACCCCTCCTCTTGCAAGCCTTTTTACTTGTATCCAACATATGAAGAAATGTGCTGTGGGACTTTTGAAACCATGAGGAATAGGTGTAACCATTTATAACACCACCAAACCAAGATAGAAAGGAGCTCTGAGTCTAATATTGTCAGAAATAGAAGTGGCTATAGGAATTATCATTCCATGGGGAGGGTTCACTGATCTTGAAGTCACCCTTGGAAATCTCTCCACACAAATAGGAAACTTGGCTAAGGATATCAGAAATAACTCAAGGTCTCCCTACACCCTCTAGTAAACATGGTCATGGACAACAAGATTGGTCTTAGATTACCTTTTAGCAGAACAGGGTGGGTCGGTGTGGTGATCAATAAGTCCTGCTGCACTTATGTCAATTACAGTGGGCAAACAGAGGAGGGTATAAAAAAGATCTATGACCACGCTACATGGCTCCTTGACTTTAGAACAGGAGGTGTTTCAGCAGGGGCCATTTGAAAGGCTGTGAAGTCTGCTCTCCCCTCTCTCAAATGGTTCATTTCTTTACTCTGATGAACTACATTTATACTCCTCCTTCTCCTTTTTGGCCCTTATCACTTTAATTTACTGATTAAATGTGTCTCTTCTAGGATACAGCAATTTCACATACAGCTCGTAAAAATGGAAAAACATCAGTGAATCATCCCTGGGTCCCCAGCACCTACAAGCATGTCTCTCTCTTGGATGTCAGTGGGTAATGATTCCAGGAAACTACAGAGGGGCTCCTTCCCTGACAGAGAGCAAGAGAAGGAGACCCTGATGATTTCTTCATCACATGTCAGCAGGAAGTAGTTACAAAAGACCCACGACATCCTTACACCCAAAGCTTTTCAGGGTCTCCATCTCTTAGGGGGGGAAATGTTAGTGCAGGCAGGTAGCCAGACATGAGCAGGAAGAGAGCCCTTGGGAAAGAAATCTTTAGAAACACAGCCCACTGATGGCCTCCTTGGAGATGCTGCACTCTGAGTCAGCAAAAAGAGGACAGCAGCTACATTGGCTACATCTGGCCTTGCAGCTGGGCTTGTTTGGCCCTGAAGAAAACTTATCAGCCCAGCCAGAGATTACCAAGGTAGGAGCTATTCCCCACTAAGGAGCATGTATATTTCTCTAATAATTCACGCTAATACAGTCTTTTGTTCATTATAATACTAAAAAACACCCCGTATGCAGATTTTAGATGCTAATGAGTCAGGTCACATGTATACTAGCATGTACACTCAGTGCTTATGTGCCCAGAGGGCTTTCCAAAACATGCTAACTAATAACAGACCTGCATAGTACTTTCATGAACAATTATGTAAGATTCTCATAAAAAGGGTCTGCCCAGTATTAGTAATGGCACATTCACTCTTTTGAGCAGCTTACCCTGTTTCATCTTTCAGGGTGTACTGTTTGTATAGGTTAAAGCGCTCATAAAAACTCCTTCTAAGGCACTAGTGCCGGCTTACTCTCCCAAGCAGCCAGTTCTGTCTCTTCTTGATCTCCTGTCTCTTTAAATGAAGGTTGCTTAGCCCTTTAACTCCGTGTGTCTCCTGACTGAATTCTTTACATCAGTAAGCCCAAGAACTGAAGAACTTTCACACCCCTCCCAGTAACAAAAGGTGTGTAAAGGATTTAGTGTATCAAAACTAGTAAATACAAACTGCACTCAATTATCCAAAAAAATCATACAAGAAATGCCCTTTACTTCATTTTAAAAAGTGGGAAAATATAATTAAAAGCAAAATAATTTTCTGTTGACCCAAAAATCCTCTCTCCACACACACACATGCATGCACACACACACACACCCCACAATAATCCCAGTTGTTGGGTGGTGAATGCCTCTACCTTAATCAATACATGTTTTGAAGCCATCAGCTTCTATTTTCTCATGAAAGATGATGCCACAGAATCTACTCTTTGCTCTGCCTGGTAGATGAGGAATACAGAATTCCTTAATCTTATCAGAAACATGTAAATTGACTGTTTTTGCATGATATTTACTAAATTTCTTTACTCATCTACTGTGGACACCTACCACAATATGAAATAGAGACCACTCTTGGGCTGGGCGCAGTGGCTCATGCCTGTAATCCCAGCACTTTGGGAGGCGGAGGCGGGTGAATCACGAGGTCAGGAGTTCAAGACCAGCCTGGCCAAGATGGTGAAACCCCATTTTTACTAAAAAATACTAAAATCAGCTGGGCATGGTGGCGGGTGACTGTAATCCCAGCTACTTGGGAGGCTGAGCAGGGAGTTGCTTACACCCAGAAGGCGGAGGTTGCAGTGAGCCAAGATCACACCACTGAACGCCAACCTGGGTGACAGGGCAAGACTCCATTTCAAAAACAAAAAAAAAAAAACAGAAAAAGCAGTGGCTCACGCCTGTTATCCCAGCACTTTGGGAGGCCGAGTTGGGCAGATCACGAGGTCAGGAGATTGAGACCATCCTGACTAACACGGTGAAACCACGTCTCTACTAAAAATACAAAAAAATTAGCCAGGCGTGGTGGCGGGCACCTGTAGTCCCAGCTACTTGGGAAGCTGAGGCAGGAGAATGGCATGAACCCGGGAGGCAGATCTTGCAGTGAGCCGAGATTGCACCACTGCACTCCAGCCTGGGTGACAGAGCAAGACTCCATCTCAAAAAAAAAAAAAAAGAAAAAGAAAAAGAAAAGAAATAGAGGAAACCACTCTCTTGTATTATAACTTACACAGATTGAGCTTCTTCTCCAGAACCATAAATATTAATAGCAATACTAATTAAAATATTAAGTAATTTTATGTAAGTAGGTGTAGAATTAATAATTCATTATTATTTTCAGCTTTGAAATAAGTAAAATTACAGAGAATGGATTTTTCATTCATTTACTTTAATCATCATGGATTAGAGATACAGCTATTAAAAGTGCAATCGAGCAGCACTATTCACAATAGCAAAGATATGGAATCAACCCAAATGCCCATCAATAATAGATTAGATAAAGAAAATGTAGTACATGTACACCATGGAATACTACGCAGCCATAAAAAGGAATGAGATCATGTCCTTTTCAGGTATATGGATGAAGCTGGAAGCCATTACCTTCAGCAAACTAACACAGGAACAGAAAACAAAACATTGCATGTTCTCACTTATAAGTGGGAGCTAAACAATGAGAACACATAGGCCCAGAGACACAAACAACACACACTAGGGCACAATGGAGGGGTGGAAAGAGGGAGAGCCCCAGGATAAATAGTTAATGCATGTGGGGCTTAATACCCAGGGGATGGGTTGATAGGTGCAGCAAACCACCATGGCACACGTTCACATATGCAACAAATTGCATGTCCTGCAGATGTGTTCTGGAACTTACATTAAATTAAAATAAATAAATACTCTATTGCTTAAAAAAATAAAAGTCCAGGCCTGGCATGGTGGCTCACGCCTGTGATCTCAGCACTTTGGGAGGCTGAGGAGGGCGGATCACAAGGTCAGGAGTTCGAGACCAGCCTGGCCAATATAATGAAACCCTGTCTCTACTAAAAAATACAAAAATTAGCCGGGTGTGGTGGTGTGCACCTGTAATCTCAGCTATTCTGTATCTCAGCTAATTCTGTATCTCAGCTAATTCTGCTGAGGCAGGAGAATCACTTGAATCTGGGAGGCAGAGGTTGCAATGAGCTGAGATCGCCCCACTGCACTCCAGCCTGGGCGACAGAGCGAGACCCCATCTCAAAAAAAAATAATAATAATAATAAAACTCCATTTGAATATAACCATACAGATAGAATAGGCCAGGTGCAGTGGCTCACACCTGTAATCCCAGCACTTTGGGAGGCTGAGGCAACGGGATCACCTGAGGTCAGGAGTTCAAAACCAGCCTAGGCAACATGGCAAAACCCCATCTCTACTAAAAATTGCGCCACTGCACTACAGTGTGGGTGATAGATGGAGACTCTGTCTCAAAATAAATAAATAAATAAAAATGAAGAAGAATAGACTGGGCATGGTGGCTCATGCCTGTAATCCCAGCACTTTGGGAGGCTAAGATGGGCGGCTCACCTGAGGTCAGGAGTTCTAGATCAACCTGACCAACACAGAGAAACCCCGTCTCTACTAAAAATACAAAAAATTAGCCAGGCATGGTGGCGCATGCCTGTAATTCCAGCTACTGGGGAGGCTGAGGCAGGAGAATTGCTTGAATCCCGGAGGTGGAGACTGCAGTGAGCCGAGATCGTGCCATTGCACCCCAGCCTGGGCAATGAGAGCAAAACTCCATATCAAAAAATAAAAATAAAATAAAAGAAGAAGAATATAACCAGGCCAGGCACGGTGGCTCCTGTAATCCCAGCATTTTGGGAGGCCAAGGTGGATGGATCACAAGGTCAGGAGTTCGAGACCAGCCTGGCCAACATAGTGAAACCCCTTCTCTACTAAAAAGACAAAAATTAGCCAGGCATGGTGGTAGGTGCCTGTAATCCCAGCTACTCAGGAGGCTGAGGCAAAAGAATAACTTGAAACCAGAAGACAGAGTTTGCAGTGAAGTGAGATCATGCCACTGCACTCCAGCCTTGGCGATAGGGTGAGACTCCATCTCAAAAAATAAATAAATAAATAAAAAGAAAAAGAATAAAGGATGAAAAGGAATGAACAAAACCTCCAAGAACTATGATATTATGTAAAGAAACCAAATCTATGATTCACTGGTATCCCTGATAGTGATGGGGAGAGTGAAACCAACTTGGAAAACATATTTTAGTATATCATTCATGAGAAATTCCCCAACCTAGCTATAGAGGACAACATCCAAATTCAGAAAATGCAGAGAACCCGAGTGAAATACTTCGCAAGAATATTATCATCAAGATGTATAACCATCAGATTCTGCAAGGCTGAAATGAAAGAAAAAAAAGGAAGTTAGAGAAAAAGGTTGGGCCAGTTACAAAGGGAAGCTTATCAGGTTAACAGTGGATATCTCGCAAAAACCCTAGGAGCCAGAAAAGGCTAAAGGCCATTATTCAATATTCTTAAAACAAAGAATTTTTTTTTTTTTTTTGAGACAGAGTTTTGCTCTTGTTGCCCAGGCTAGAGTGCAATGGTGGGATCTCGGCTCACTGAAACCTGTGTCTTCCAGGTTCAAGACATTCTCCTGCCTCAGCCTCTGGAGTAGCTGCGATTACAGGCATGCACCACCATGCCCAGCTAATTTTGCATTTTTAGTAGAGACGTGGTTTCTCCATGTTGGTCAGGCTGGTCTCGAACTCCCAACCTTAGGTGACCCACACACCTTGGCCTACCAAAGTGCTGGGATTACAGGCATGGGCCACTGTGCCTGGCCAAAACAAAGAAATTTTAACCCACAACTTCATATCAACCAAACTAAGCTTCACAAGTGAGGGAGAAAAAAGGTCCTTTCAAACAATAAATGCTGTGGGAATTCATTACTACCACACCTGACTTACAGGAGTTCCTAAAGGAACCACTAACTATGGGGGAAAAAAAAGACTATTACCAGCTACTACAAAAATACACCAAAAGACGCAAATCACTGACACTCTACCAGCTATCATTGTGATGACAGGACCAAATCCACACATATCTATACTAACCTTAAATATAAATGTGCCACATGCACAACTAAGAGACATGGTGTGGGAAACTGGATAAAGAACCAAGACCTACTGGTATGCTGTTTTCAAGAGACCCATCTCACATGCAATGACACATATAGGCTCAAAATAGAGGCATGAAGAAAAATCTACCAAGCAAATGGAAAACGGCAGGGATTGCAATCCTAGTTTCTGATTACATGGATTTATTTATTTATTTATTTATTTATTTATTTATTTATTTATTTTCTGAGATAGAGTTTTGCTCTGGAATGCAGTGGCACATTCCCGGCTCACTGCAACCTCCACCTCCTGGGTTCAAGCGATTCCCATTTCAGCCTCCTGAGCAGCTGGGATTACAGGTGCCTGCCACCAAACCTGGCTAATTTTTTATATTTTTAGTACATATGGGGTTTCACAATGTTAGCCAGGCTGGTCTTGAACTCCTGACCTCAAGTGATCCACCTGCCTTGGCCTCCCAAACTGCTGGGATTACAGGAGTGAGCCACCATGTCCGGCCTCTGACAAAACTTTAAACTAACAAGAATCAAAGAAGACAAACAAAGGCATTACATAAGGATAAAGGGTTCAATTCAACAAGAAGACCTAGCTATCCTAAATATATATGCACCCAACAGAGGAGCACTGAAATGCATAAAGCAAGTTCTTAGAGACCTTCAAACTGACTTCAACTCCCATACAATAATAGTGGGAAACTTTAACACCCCATTGACAATATTAGATCACTGAGATAGAAAATTAACAAAGATATTGAGGACCTGAACTCAGTACTGAATCAAATGGACCTGAGAGATATCTATAGAACTCTTTACTCCAAAACAACAGAATATACATTGTTCTCCTTGCCATATGGCACATACTCTTAAATCAATCACATAATTGGAAGTAAAACCCTCCTCAGCAAAGGCAAAATAACTGATGTTATAACAATCTCTTGAACATATTCCATTCAAATTAGAAATTTAGACTAAGAAATTTACTCAAAACCACACAATTATATGGAAATTGAATAACCTGCTCCTGAATGACTTTTGGGTAAATAATAAAATTAAGGCGGAAATCAAGAAGTTCTTTGAAACTAATGAGAACAATGATACACAATACCAGAATCTCTGGGACACAGCTAAAAAGCGTTAAGAGGAAAATTCACAGCACTAAATGCCCACATCAAAAAGTTAAAAAGATCTCCAATTAACAAGCTAATATCACAACTAACAGAACTAGAGAAACAAAAGTAAACAAATCCCAATGTTAGCAGAAGACAAGAAATAACCAAAATCAGAGGTGAACTGTAGGAGATTAAGACACACACAAAAAACTTCAAAAGGTCAACAAATCCAGAAGGTTGTTTTTGAAAAAATTAATAAAACAGATAAACCATTAGCTAGACTAATAAAGAAGAAAAAAAAGATTCAGATAAACACAATCAGAAACAACAAGGGGGATGTTACCACTGGCCCCACAGTAATACAAAAAATTATCTGAGAATATTACAAACATGTCTTTACACATAAGCTAGAAAATCTAGAAGTAATGAAAAATTATTGGACACATACACCCTCCCAAGACTGAGCCAGGAAGAGGCTGAATCTCTGAACAGACCAATAATGAGCTCTGAAATTGAATCAGTAATAAATAGCCTACCGACTAAAAAAAGCCCAGGACCAGAAAGATTTACAACTGAATTCTACCAGAGCTATAAAGAGCTGGTATCATTCCTGCTGAAACTATCCGAAAAAAATTGAGGAGGAGGGACTCCTCCCTAATTATTTCTAGGAGGCCAGCTAGCATTATCCTGATGCCAAAACCTGGCAGAGATTAAAAAAACAAACAAACAAACAAAAAACCACTTCAAGCTAATATCCTTGATGAACATTGATGCAAAAATCCTCCACAAAATACCAGCAAACCAAATCTAGCAGCACATCGAAAAGTTTATCTAGCCAGGTGCAGTGGCTCATGCCTGTAATCCCAGCACTTCGGGAGGCCGAGGTGGGTAGATCCTGAGGTCAGGAGTTCAAGACCAGCCTGGCCAACATGGTGAAACCCCGCCTCTACTAAAAATACAAAAAAAAGTAGCCAGGCCTGGTGATGAGTGCCTGTAATCCCAGCTACTTGGGAGGCTGAGGCAGAAGAATCACTTGAACCTGGGAGGTGGAGGTTGCAGTAAGTCAAGATCACATCACTGCACTCCACCCTGGGTGACAGTGTGAGACTCCATCTCAACAACAACAACAAAAAAAACATATGGACCTAGAAAGAGATCCTGAATAGCTAAGGTAATCCTAAGCAAAAAGAACAAAGCTGAAGGCATCATGTTACCCCACTTTGAACTATACTGCAGGGCTACAGTAACCAAAACATCATGGCACTGATACAAAAACAGACACATAGACTAATGGAACAGAATAGACAGCCCACGTATAAGGCCACACACCTACGACCATCTGACCATGGAAAAAGCTGATGAAAACAAGCAATGGAGAAAAGAGTCCCTATTCAAGAAATGATGCCATATGCAGAAAATTGAAGCTGGACCACTTCCTTACACCATATACAAAAATCAACTCAAGATGTATTAAAGATTTAAATGTAAAACCCAAAATTATAAGCGCTCCAGAGGACAACTTGGGCAATACCATCCTGGACATAGGAACAAAGATTTTATGACAAAGACACCAAAAGCATCAGAAACAAAATCAAAAATTGACAAATGGGATCTAGTTAAACTTAGGACCTTTTGTACACATTAAAAACAACTGGATCTTGGGTAAACTCACTCAAGAACTTACTACCAAGGCAACAGAGCTAAGCCCCCAAAATTTGGGGAAAAGCAAAAGAAACTAACAACAGGGTAAACAGACAACCTACTGAACGGGAGAAGATTTTTGCAAACTGTGCATTTGATAAAGGTCTATGTGATGGTTAATATTAGGTTTCAACTTGATTGAAGGATGCCTAGATGACTGGTAAAGTATTGTTTCTGGGTATGTCTGAGGGTGTTGTCAGAGGATACTGACATTTGACTCAATGGACTGGGCTAGGAAGACCCACCCTCAATGTGGGTCAGCACCATCCAGTTGGCTGCCAGTAAGGCTAGAACAAAGCACCCAGAAGGTGAGATAAGCTGGACTGCTGAGTCTTCTGGCTTTCATCTGTCTCCCACACTGGATGCTTCCTTCCATGTGTCCTGCCTTTGGACGTTAGACTTCAGGTTCTTCAGCCTTTGGACTCTTGGACTTATAGTGGTTTGCCAGGTGCTCTTGAGCCTTTGGCCACAGACTGAAGGCTGCATTGTTGGCATCCTTACTTTTGAGGCATTTGAACTTGGACTGGGCCACTACTGGCTTCTTTCTTCCTCAGCGTGCAGATAGACTATTGTGGAACTTGGCCTTGTGATCGTGTGGGCCAATTCTCCTTAATAAACTCCCTTTCTTATATACATATATCCTATTAGTTCTGTCCCTCTGAAGAACCCCAATACAGATTTTGGTATCGGGAGTGGTTCAAGAGGAACAGAATTTTAAGGATGTATATCTTTAGTTGATTTGGGGTCTCTAGAGTTGGCTGTTTAATCTGATTAGACCCCAAAATGCTAAGGACTCTACTTCGAATAGTATGGAGAACACTGGTAGTTATTGGCATAAGCTGTTTAATAGTTATGTAAAATAAATGCATTTGATACATCTGATTCACCACTCCTGAGAGGTAAGGAGTTTAGTGACTCTATACATGATACCTTTGACCATATGTTGAGAATCAAGGAATATAATGAAGTTGGTTGATTGCTCATAAGTTTGCTGCACAAATAGATGAAAGAAAAAAAACGAGCTCAGGGATTCCATCTCCCAGCACCAGAAGCGCATATTTAGCCTCAAATCTAAGATTGCCCCGGGTGGGAGTCTAATCTCCTTTAGACAAAGGGCTGAAATTGAGGAAAACCAGACACAAGCTCATACCATGCAAGTGGATGACCTGCAATGAAATGTGACTGTCAGCCTTGTCAGGTGTCTACTGTTAAAGTGAGGCCATTCATTGGAAAATAATGATAACCTGTAACTTGGAATGAGGCTGTGAGGAAGGACCCTGATGAAGCTGGGGGTACTGAGCCTCTAAATTCTGATTTATTTATTAATTTTTTTTCCAGAGGAGACAGCCTCCCTACCCTCAGTGGTGGCAACTTCCCCTTCCTCACCCAGGCTGCCATCAGTCTCTCCACCTTTGTCTGAGGAGATTAACCCTGCACTGGCTGAGGCAATGGCAAGGGTCTACCCTGGGACAGTTGCTAGGCAACACTATACTGATTCTCCTCAGGACCCACAATTTTTGCTTCCAGACCTGTCACTAGACTCAACTCCTGGCAGGTTCCTAGAGGGGAGGTTCAGAGTGTGACCCACGTG
Organism: Pongo pygmaeus; assembly: GCF_028885625.2. NCBI lineage: Eukaryota > Metazoa > Chordata > Mammalia > Primates > Hominidae > Pongo > Pongo pygmaeus. Next base: position 59,238,807 of record NC_072393.2, read on the forward strand.
GAAGTGTGCTATACTCCAGAAGAAGTGCTTGAGTTTTCTAATTTATGTAAGCTGAAGAACAAGTATGGGAATGGATATTAAGGATGTGGGGTAATGTTAGAAGGAACACAAAGTTGGCTCAGGCTGAATTTATTGATATGGGCCTACTAAGCAGAGATTCTGTATTAAAAGTTGCAGCTCAGGGAGTTAAAAAAAAAAAGGTTCTAATATTTTATTTGCTTGGTTAACTGAAACATGGATTGAAAGCTGGCTTACTGAGTGAGCTGGAAATGCCTGATCTCCCTTGGTTTAATGAAGAGGACGGGATCCTAAGCCTTAGGGAGATTGGAATGCTAGAGTGGATTAGTCAATTTAGACCTACTCATCCCAATTAGGAGGGTCCAGAAGACATACTCTTTACCAATACCTTGTGTTGACGAAGAGAGTCAAACTCTGTAAAATATTTGAAAAGATTTATTCTGAGCCAAATATGAGTGACCATGGCCCATGACACAGCCCTCAAGAGGTCCTGAGAACATGTGCCCAGGGTGCTTGGGGTACAACTTGGTTTTATTTTAGGAAGGCATAAGACATCAATCAAATACATCTAAGAAATGCATTGGTTTGGTTTAGAAAGGCAGGACAACACAAAGCAGGGGGTTTCCAGGCTAAAGGTAAATTTAAACACTTTCTGGTTGACAGTTGGTTGAGGTTATCTGTAGACCTGGGATCGATAGAAAGGAATGTTCAGGTTAAAGATAAAGGTTTGTGGGCCAGGTGCGGTGGCTCACGCCTATAATCCCAGCACTTTGAGAGGCTGAGGTGGGCGGATCAAAATGGCAGGAGTTCAAGAGCAGCCTGACCAACATGGTGAAACCCCATCTCCACTAAAAATACAAAAATTAGCCAGGCTTGGTGGCACATGCCTGTAATCCCAGCTACTCAGGAGGCTGGGGCAGGAGAATCGCTTGAACCCGGGAGGTGGAGGTTGCAGTGAGCTGAGATCATGCCACTGCACTCCAGCCTGGGCAACTGAGCAAGACTCCATCTCAAAAAAAAAAAAAAATCAGAGCTTAGTCCTCACTTGTGAAATAGATTTGTGAAGGGAGCACCTGCATCCTTGGAGAGCTCTGTGACTGATCTTCTCTGTATGCCAGATCTTACAGTGGGAACCAGTCACTCAATTGAAAAACTTAAATGCAGTGAGGATAACTGGATCTTAAAGAGGTAGGGGCCAACTAGCGAGACTTATGGCCCCTCAATCAATTTCCAGACCTGAGCCAGTTTACAGATCCAGGACCCCTTGAATGAAAGGGAAGCTGGATTTCCTTAAGAAAGGATCTCACTGCATGACCATTTATACTGTCAATCTTTCTCCCACCCTTTTCCAAGGAGACCTCTGGCCTTTTACCAGGGTAAATGTGCATTGGGGAAATTGGAATGATCAGACCTTTTGGGGACTAGTGGACATGGCTCTGAGCTAACGTTGATTCCAGGGGACCCAAAACATCATTTTGGTCCTCAGTTAGGGTACAGGTTTATGGGAGATCAGATAATTAATGGAGTTTTAGCTCAGGTCTGATTTACAGTGAATCCAGTGTGTCCCCAGACTCATCCTGTGGTCATTTCCCCGGTGCCAAAATGCAGAAATGGAATAGACATACTTAGCAGCAGGCAGAATCCCCGCATTAGCTTGCTGACTAGTAGAGTGAGGGCTATTATGGTGGGAAAGGCCAAACGGAAGCCACTAGAGCAGCCTCCATCTAGAAAAATAGCAAATAAAAAAAATCACAGGCCAGGTACAGTGGCTCACACCTGTCATCCCAGCATTTGGGAGGCTGAGGGAGGTGGATCACGAGGTCAGGAGTTCAAGACCAGCCTGACCAATGTGGTGAAACTCTGTATCTACTAAAAATATAAAAATACAGCCTGGGCACGGTGGCTCACGCATGTAATCCCAGCACTTTGGGAGGCCGAGGTGGTCGGATCACGAGATCAGGAGTTGGAGACCAGCTCCAACAGTAAAACCCCATCTCTACTAAAAATACAAAAATTAGCTGGGCACGGTGTCATGTGCCTGTAATCCCAGCTACTCAAGAGGTAGAGGCAGAATCGCTTGAATCTGGGAGGTGAAGGTTGGAGTGAGCTGAGACAGCGCCACTGCATTCCAGCCTGGGTGACAGAGCAAGACTCTGTCTCAAAAAAAAAAAAAAAAAGACAAAAAAACCCACAAAAATTAGCTGGGCGTGGTGGCGCGCACCTGTAGTCCCAACTACTTGGGAGGCTGAAGCAGGAGAATCGCTTGAACCTGGGAGCTGGAGGTTGCAGTGAGCCGAGATCGCGCCACTGCACTCCAGCCTGGGCAATAAAGCAAGACTCCGTCTCAAAAACAAACAAACAAAAACAACAACATCACATCTCTGGACTTGAAAGATCCAGGGGTGGTGATTCCCACCACATCTCCATTCAGCTCTCTTATTTGGCCTGTGCAGAAGACAGGTGGATCTTGGAGAATGACAGTGGATTATCATAAGCTCAACCAAGTGGTGCCTCCAATGGCAGCTGCTGTACCAGATGTGGTTTAATTGCTTGAGCAAATTACCACACCTCCTGGTAATTGGTATGCAGCCACTGATTTGGCTAAATGCTTTTTTTTCCTTCCATTCCTGTCCATAAGGCCCACCAGAAGGAATCTGCCTTCAGCTGGCAAGACCAGCAATATACCTTCCCTGTCCTGCCTTGGAGGAATATGGGCTCTCCAGCTTTATGTCATAATCTTGTTCACAGAGATCTTGATCAGTTCGTTTTCATAAGATATCACACCGCTCCTTTACATTGATGACGTTATGCTGAGTGGACCCAGTGAGCAACAAGTAGCAACCACACTGAATTTATTGGTGAGACATTTGTATGCCAGGGGATGAGAAATAAATCTGGGTAAAATTCAGGATCCTTTTGCCTCAGTGAAATTTCTAGGGGTCCGGTGGTGTGGGGCTGGTCAAGATATTTCTTCTTCTTCTTCTTTTTTTTTTTTCTTAAATGGAGTTTTGTTCTTGTTGCCCAGGCTGGAGTGCAATGACTCAATCTCGGCTCACTGCAACCTCTGCCTCCCAGGTTCAAGCAATTCTCGTGCCTCAGCCTCCTGAGTAGCTGGGATTACAGGTATTCGCCACCATGCCCGGCTAACTTTTTGTATTTTTAGTTAAGACGGGGTTTCACCATGTTGGTCAGGCTGGCCTTGAACTCCTGACCTCAGGTGATCCGCCCGCCTCAGCCTCCCAAAGTGCTGGGATTACAGGTGTGAGCCACTGCTTCCGGCCAAGATCTTCCTTCTAAGGTGAATGATAAGTTGCTGCATTTGGCCCTTCCTACAACAAAGAAAGAGGCATAACGCCTAGTGGGCCTGTTTGGATTTGGAGACAAGACATTCCTCATTTGGGTGTGTTACTCCGGCCCATTTATCAAGTGACCCAAAAGGCTGCCAATTTTGAGTGTGGTCCAGAACAGAAGACTCCACAACAGGTCCCAGCTGTTGTGCAAGCTGCTCTGCCACTGGGCCATATGACCCAGCAGATCCAATGGTACTTGAAGTGTCAGTGGCAGATAGGCATGCTGTTTGGAGCCTTTGGCAGGCCCCTAAAGGTGAATCATAGTGGGGCCTCTGGGATTTTGGAGCAAGGCCCTACCATCCTCTGCAGATAACTACTCACCTTTTGAAAGACAGCTCCCAGCCTGTTGCTGGGCCTTGGTAGAGACTGAATATTTGACTATGGGTCACCAAGTTACAATGACACCTGATTTGCCTATCATGAACTGGGTATTTTCCGATTCATGGAGCCATAAAGCTGTGCATGCGTAGCAGCATTCCATCATCAAATGGAAATGGTATATACGTGACTGGGCTCAAGCAGTTGCTGAAGGCCCAAGGAAGTTACATGAGAAAGTGGCTCAAATGGCCAGGCATGGTGGCTCACACCTATAATCCCAGCACTTTGGGAGGCCAAGGTGGCTGGATCGCTCGAGGTCAGGAGTTCCAGACCAGCTTGGTCAACATGGCAAAACCCCATCTCTACTAAAAATACAAAAATTAGCCGGGTGTGGTGGTGCATGCCTGTAATCCCAGCTACTCAGGAGGCTGAGGCAGGAGAATCGCTTGAACCCGGGAGGTGGAGGTTGCAGTGAACTGAGATTGTGCCACTGCACTCCAGCCTGGGTGACAGAGTGAGACTCCATCTAAAAAAAAAAGAGAGAAAGTGGCTCAAATGCCTATGATTTCTACTCCTGCCACCCGCCTTCTCTCCCTCAGCATCAACATCCTCACGGGGGGTTCCCTATGATCAGTTAACAGAGCAAAAGAAGACTAGGGCCCAGTTTACAGAGGGTTCTGCATGATATGCAGGTACCACCTGAAAGTAGACAGCTGCAGCACCTTCTAGGACATCCCTGAAGAATAGTGGTGAAGGGAAATCTTCCCAGTGGGCAGAACTTTTGAGCAGCACACCTGGTTGTGCACTTCGATTTGAAGGAGAAATGGCCAGATATGTGATTATATACTGATTCATGAGTTGTAGCTAATGGTTTGGCTGGATGGTCAGGGACTTGGAAGGAGCATGATTGGAAAATTGGTGACAGAAAAATCTGGAGAATTTCCATCCAAATGTTGATGGACCCGAGTGGTCAAAAACAGTGAAGATATTTGTGTCCCACATGAATGTTCACCAAAGGATGACCTCAGCAGAGGAGGATTTTAATAATGAAATGGATAGGATAACTCATTCTGTGGATACCACTCAGCCTCCTTCCCCAGCCACTCCTGTCATCACCCAATGGGCTCATGAACAAAGTGGCCATGGTAGCAGGGATGGAGGTTACACATGGGCTCAGCAATATGGACTTCCACTCACCAAGACTGACCTGGCTATGGCCACCGCTGAGTGCCCAATTTGCCAGGAGCAGAGACCAACATTGAGCCCTCAGTATGGCACCATTCCTTGGGAGTGATCAGCCAGGTACTTGGTGGCAGGTCTTCCATCATGGAAAGGGCAGCAGTTTGTCCTTACTGGAATAGACACTTAGGCCAGATATGGATTTGCCTTTCCTGTGATTCTCCCACCTTGGTCTCCCGAGTAGTAGCTGAGATTATAGGCGTGCATTACCACGCCCAGCTAATTTTTGTTTTTTCTTTTTTTTTTTTTTTGAGACGGAGTCTCGCTCTGTCACCCAGGCTGGAGTGCAGTGGCGTGATCTCAGCTCACTGCAAGCTCTGCCTCCTGGGTTGACGCCATTCTCCTGCCTCAGCCTCCTGAGTAGCTGGGACTACAGCTGCCCGCCACCACACCTGGCTAATATTTTGTATTTTTAGTAGAGATGGGGTTTCACCATGTTAGCCAGATGGTCTCAATCTCCTGATCTCGTGATCTGCCCGCCTCGGCCTCCCAAAGTGCTGAATTTTTGTATTTTCAGTAGAGACGGGGTTTCACCATGTTGGCAAGGCTGATCTTGAACTCCTGACCCCAGGTGATCCGCCCGCCTCGGCCTCCCAAAGTGCTGGGATTACAGGTGTGAGCCACAGCGCCCGGCTGACTGCTGAACTTTTTTTTTTTTGAGATGGAGTTTCGCCTTTGTTGCCCAGGTTGGAGTGCAGTGGCACGATCTCAGCTCACCACAACCTCTGCCTCCCAGGTTCAAGTGATTCTCCTGCCTCAGCCTCCCAAGTAGCTGGGATTACAGGCATGCACCACCATGCCTGGCTAATCTTGTATTTTTAGTAGAGACGGGGTTTCTCCATGTTGGTCAGGCTGGTCTCGAACTCCCGACCTCAGGTGATCTGCTCACTTTGGCCTCCCAAAGTGCTGGGAATAATAAGCCACCAAGCCCAGCCCCAAGAAAAAAAGTTTTTTTTTTAAAAGCTGAAGCCTAGAAGAACATATAGGTGACTAAAAATTAGACAAAAAGAAAAAAAAAAAACAGAAAAAAAGTCAATGTAATACACTGCACTGACAAAGTGAAGGACAAAAATCACGTGATCATCTCAATTGATGCGTAAAAAGTATTTGAGAAAATCCAATACTGTTCATGATTTTAAAAAACCATTTAAACTAGAAAGAGAAGAAAATATCAGAACTTGAGATTTAGCTGTGATTTCTTGGATACAATATGGAAAGCACTGGCAGAAAAGCAAAAATAGATGAATGGAACTACATCTAAGTGAAAAACTTCTGTGCATCAAAAGAGAATGCTCCAGCAAGGATGTAGAAGAGCGAGCTCCTGTTTCCCAACACAAAAGTAAAATCTCAAAACTTGCAGGTTAAAATATCACAATAAAACATTCACTGAAAAACATGTTTTAAATCTCATATCGATGTATAAATACGTTACTATAAATCTTGTGCTGACTCTTGCCATGAACTGAGAACGGTGGTTCTCCACTGAGATGAGCAGGAGGAAGGAAGCTGAACAGAAAAGAGGATGTGTTACATCTTAGTGCCTAAGCTATAAGTTTGGAGTTTTACTATAAAACATTCACCATGTGATGTTCAAAATAAAATAGAATATTTAATAATTATTGGGTTAAAAAAATGGTTCAATTCTCTCCAATGGCAAAGAAGCTCTGATTCACTGTATGAGCAACAGTGATAACCATTCTCACCTAAAACACGGTTCACAGGGATTCCTCCAGGAATACAACATCTCTGTTCTGGTCTGTCTGAAAATAGTTTAATGTATCTCCTGCTGTTTGACATTTATGTTGACTTCATATATTAAAATGTGTGGAATGAAAAAATCCTATCACTGATGTCTCCATCTAAACTTTCCATTCCATTCCGTCATTAAGAGTTTGAACTCAGAAACACAGTGACTCACTTGTTGAGTTCCAAATATAATAAAAATAAGGAGGAAAGATTTCCCCATAGTGTACTCATTTTAAAGCATTCAACAGGAACTTGTGCATATTAATACCTGACTTCATGGGCAACTTCTTGAATCCTGGTCTACAAAGAGGTGGAATACATCCAAATGTGGCCCCTAAACAATCCCTGCTCCCCAGAAGCACTGAAACCACAAGGCCCACACCCCATCTCCAATCCATGTCTGGGTGTCAGCCCTTCCAAGACCATGCCCAGCAGAGCCTCTTCAGAAATTCATGTCACTAGGTCATGCAGGATGGAATCTAAGTGAGATGAGAGGGACTGAGGGAAGGCATGCGTGAGTGAGCAAACATGTCAGGCAGGATGTTTGAAAGATTTGCAACTCCAAAGAATGACATTTTGTTACAGTAGGTAGCTTACCTGGTATGAGAGGGAGAGGGCTCCCCCTCCCCATTCACACACATCAGGAATGAGGCAGGCAACCATCAGGTGATGGTCAGGTGGTTGTTAACTGTCTCTCTAAAATAATAATTAGTCACAGCCGGCGCCAGGGAAAGGCATAGATAGAAAACACCTGAAACTGGTGATCAGCCTCTTCCCATGAGATCTCAGGAGTTGGGCAAGTGGACTAAAGCATGTGCATGTGGACAGCCCACCCCAAGGAAAGGACAGCCCACCCCAAGGAAAAACAGCTCACCCCAAGGAAGCAAGAACGTATGCCAACATATAAAACTCTAAGTCAAAAGGTCAAACTGCACATTTGCCTTTCAAATCGTCCACTTGGCCCTCTTCCAAGTGTACTTTCCTTCCTTTCATTTCTGCTCTAAAGCTTTTTCTTTTCCTTTTTTTTTTTTTTTTTTTGAGTCAAAGTCTCACTTTGTCGCCCAGGCTGGAGTGCAGTGGTGTGATCTCGGCTCACCACAACCTCCACCTCCAGGGTTCAAGCGATTCTCCTGCCTCAGCCTCCTGAGTAGCTGGGACTACAGGCGTGCACCAGTAGGCTTGGCTAATTTTTGTATTTTTAGTAGAGACGGGGTTTCACCATCTTAGACAGGCTGGTATTGAGCTCCTGACCTCAGGTGATTCGCCTGCGTCGGCCTCTGAAAGTGCTGAGATTACAGGCATGAGCCACCGCGCCCAGAAAAAAATTTAATATGTGTTATATTATAAACAGAAAAATCAATATGTCACAATTTAATCAACTCATCCAATCAACACCCCCACCTTGTTCATTATTCTGTGTTTCCCTCCCTTATTCCATACATATCTCTCATTCTCATCTTCTCTAACTCTTTCGTTCTTTTCTGTTTCCCCCTGGGTTTTTGCTCCTCATTTTGAGCCTCTCTCCTCTCTTGCTGCTTCTCTACTTCTTCCTGCTATTCCATCTTTTCCACCTGTTCTTCTCCAGTCTTGCAACTTGTTTCACCTCCCGTCCCTCTTTCTCCCCAATCACTGGATTGTCCCCAGTGTCCATACATTTCTGCCTCTGTCTTCCCCCATCTCTGCTTCCCCTGTAAAATTCTCTCTTCCCTGTTTACACCCCCTTGTCCTCAGTCTCTAGCACCCTCAGATCCCTAGGCTTACACTGAGGTCTGTGATCCATTCTGAGTTAATTTATGCACAAAATGTGAGGTTTTTGTCTGGATTTTTTTCTTTTTTGCATTTGGATGTCCAGTCGTTCCAGCACCAAAACTCAAAGAGAAACAGACAATCTGAACAGGCCTATAGCTTTTAATGAATTTGAACCAATAATCCCTGAGAACCCTGCTGTGGTTCTTCCTCTGCTCTCCTTGTCACCAGCTGCCCCTTCTTGCTGTCCCAGCACCACGCTGCTGCCTGCCGTGGCTCCAAATCCCTCCTCTCTCTCACTTTCTGTCTGAGGAGCCTCCCCTCAGCTGCCCCTCTCCCTACCTTGCTGTCCTTCATCTTTCTGGACATGGAGCTTTTCTCTGCATTTCTCCAGTTGTTTCCCCATCCTGTTACTTTCTCGGCTCCTTCTTTCACTCTTCCTGTCTCTTTGCGAATCCCCCACGCATCCTCCATTTTGCCATCTGTTTATGGGTTTCGCTCATTCTCTGTCTCAGTTTGTCTACTTCTCTCACAGTCCCTGTTTCCAGATCCCCTTGGCCCACACATTCACAGGAGGGTTTGGAGTAAGACGCCTGCATCCCGCAGGGGCACATTTTCCAGGGGGTGGAGCTGGGAAGGCAATAACACCGGGTGTCACAGGACAGGCCCCAGGCACCTCCCTAACGCGGGCTCAGGGGAAGCGGGGACTGCAAACGAGAGGCCTGGGGAACAGCAGGGCCCGACACGAGGAGGAGGGAGGTGGGGGGCGAAGGCGCCTTAGGACAGGGGTGGGGTCTGCAGGATCCCGCCAGGCAGAGGACGCAGCCTCCCTGGGACTGGGGCTGCGGGGCCCACGAGGGCGAGGCTGGAAAGCGCCCAGGACGCGACTCCACCTCGCGGGTGAGGACTTGAAAAAGTGCGGGGCAGGAGGAGGGGTCAGTAAAGGGTTTTGAACGGAAAAATTTAAGGAAAGAACATGTCTACATGACCTGAAGGCAGAAACACCGGCGACGGAACCAGCCTCAGAATGATTTTACCCCAAATCATTGAAACGACCCCAAGAGTCTCATAGCGATGTTGTGACTTACTAGCAGTGAGGGGAGCGGTATGAGAATTTTCAGGGGTGTACGAACCTCCAAATCCGGGGTATGGAGGTGAGAGGACTGCGAAGCCCAAGTGTAATCTTAATAATAGACAGAGGGAAATCCACGGGCCGCCATACAAGGTTCACTCCGCGCGATGTGTTTCCGGGTCTGCAGGAAACTAAGCGCAGAGCGGAATCCTGGGCTGGTCCCGCGAGCGACAGCGTCCGGAGGGAAGAAGGAAGGGGGCGGGGCCTCCGCGGAGGGGCGGGGCCTATGCTTTCCTCTTCTGGCTCCCATGGCATCTCTATTTTTCGGGTTTAGGAGGCAACATTTACCAGTGAGGCTGAAGCAACTCAGCAGGATCTCCCTGGGGCAGGGCAAACTGTTGGTGATTGGATCCAGGAAAATTCCTGCTATTGAAAACGTTTAGCAACTTAATTTAAAAGCCCCAGAATTGTCTGTGAAGGGGATGCAAACTGGAATGTGAAAGGCAAACTCTGCATGGGGGGATGGATCAATCCCGTGCTGATGTCCCACAAAACAAAATAGAAATCCTTTATTTATTTTTTTTTTTTTTTTTGAGACTGAGTCTTGCTCTGTCACCCAGGCTGGAGTGCAGTGGTGCGATCTCGGCTCACTGCAAGCTCTGCCTCCCGGGTTCACGCCATTCTGCCTCAGCCTCCCAAGTAGTTGGAACTACAGGCGCCCACCACTACGCCCGGCTAATTTTTTGTATTTTTAGTACAGACGGGGTTTCACCGTGTTAGCCAGGATGGTCTCGATCTCCTGACCTCGTGATCTGCCTGCCTTGGCCTCCCAAAGTGCTGGGATTACAGGCGTGAGCCACCGCACCTGGCCCTAGAAATCCTTTTATTTTCTAATCTCCATTTACTCCAGAGAGTCAACCTTGTACTCGTTTCCAAAGACTTTCTTTGTTTTTTTTTTTTTTGAAACGTAGTTTCAAATCTGTCAGCCTCGGCTTCCCAAAGTGCTGGGATTACAGGCATCAGCCACTGGGCCTGGCCTCCAGAGACTTTCATAGACGCAACACCTGGGGTGTTAAGCATGGAAAGTTAGGTCTGTCATCACCCTGGATTCATCTTGTCTCTGCCCAGAAGAGACAGTGCACTGAAAACAGGAGAGTTTTGCAGCAAAGAGTTTAATTATCACAAGGCTAGCCAAGTGGAACAAGTTGGGAGAGGGGGAAGTTAGTTCTCAAATCTGTCGCCCAAAAAGTTGGGAGACTAGGGTTTTGAGGATAATTCGGAGAGCAAGGGGCTAGGGAATTGGTGTGGCTCGTTAGTTGTGGAGAAAATCATAGGAGCATTCAATACAGGCCTCCTGGAGCTGAGTCAGTTTCTGGGTGAAGGTCACAGGACCGGGTGGTGCCAGTTCTCTGGTACCAGTGAAGAAGATGTCCAGGTGGCCTGAGTGACTCTGCCCAATTGTAAAAGTCTGAAAAATACCTCAAAGACCAATCTTAGGTTTTCACAATAGTAGTGTTATCTACAGGAGCAACTGAGAAATTACAAATCACTGGTTATTGTTTCTGTCTACATTTTAGCAGAATTCAGTTACCTCCCATAATCCTAACATTGTAGCCTTTCATTAGTCTTAGAAAGTTGGTTTCAGGCACCTGAGAGGGTCACTTTGGGAGGGACTAGTATCATCCTTTCTTCAAAGTCATAACTATAAACTGAATTCCACCCATAATTAGCTGGGCCAATGCCCAGTAATGAGCAAACACAGCTTGTGTGGTTAGAAGCAACAATTAGGTTAGATTTCTCTCACTATCATGATTTTTGCAAAGGCGGTTTCAGGTTCAGTGATAAATTAGATCACCAATTTTTGCTTTAAATAATAAGCAATGGCCGGGTGCAGTGGCTCATGCCTGTAATCCCAGCACTTTGGGAGGCTGAGGCGGGTGGGTCACCTGAGGTCAGGAGTTCAAGACCAGCCTGGCCAACATGGCGAAACCCTGTCTCTACTAAAAATACAAAAAGTAGCCGGGTGTGGTGGTGCATGCCTGTAATCTCAGCTACTTGGGAGGCTGAGGCAGAAGAATCACTTGAACCTGGGAGGCAGAGGTTGCAGTGAGCCAAGGTTGTGACATTGTACTCCAGCCTTGGCGACAAGATTGAAACTTCCTCAAAGAAAAACAAAACAAAACAAAAACCTAAAACATCTGATGGGAGAAAGACCACACAAACAATAACACAAAACCCCCAAACAATATGATTACTGAGTGTTCTAATGGTAAGGAGAAATTTAAACTAGCTGGTTATTAATCTTAACTTTAGCCAAGACAGAACCCCAAATTCGCCTACATACCTACGAATGGGTATACCATCCTAGGAGCAGGAAAAAAACTCAAATTCACCTTCCCAATTGGAAGCGAGCTTAAACTTTAGAAAGGAGTTACCTGCCTTCTATTGTCATGGAAGCAGGAAAATGTGCCTTCCTTATTGGAAGCAAGTAAAACTCCAGAAAAAGATGTACAGCAAAATAAAGTTAAGATCTCAACCAAATTTTGGTAGATCAGGGATTATCTAGAGAGGGAGCTCCCAGGCCTCAGCCAATTGTCCTACTGGTTTGAGCCATAAGGATAGCTCAATCTGGTACCAAGCACCAATAGGAGATTGTCAAAGGTCAGGGCCCACTCCACTCAGAGTTACTTCCTTGGGTCACCAATTTGTCAACCAAGAGTACCTGAGACAGGTCTCAATCAATTTAGAAAGTTTATATGGCCAAGGTTAACAACATGCCTGTGACACAGCCTCAGGAAATCCTGATGACGTGTGCCCAAGGTGGTCTAAGTACAGTTTGGTTTTACACATTTTAGGGAGACATGAGACATTAATCAATATATGAAAGATGTGGGCCGGGCGCAGTGGCTCATGCCTGTGATCCCAACAATTTGGAGGCCAAGGTGGGTGGATCACAACGTCAGGAGTTGGAGACCAGCCTGGCCAACATGATGAAAGACTGTCTCTACCAAAAATACAAAAATTAGCCGGGCATGGTAGCACGTGTCTATAATCTCAGCTACTTGGGAGGCTGAGGCAGGAGAATTGCTTGAACCTGAGAGGTGGAGGTTGCAGTGAGCTGAGATAGGGCCACTGCACTCCAGCCTGGGTGACAGAGTGAGACTCTGTCTCAAATTTAAAAAATAAAATAAAATAGAAATATATGAAAGATGTCCATCGACTTGGTCTGGAAAGTCACACAACTCAATCAGGGAGGAAGCTTCTAGGTCATAGGTAGATAATAGACAAACTGTTGCATTCTTTTGGAGTTTCGGATTAGGCTTTCACTGAATTCGTGATTTACAGGAATAGTCACTTATGCCTTAGTCTGGCTTAGTGAAACAATAGGACAAAGGAAAAAATCAGATACACATTTGTCTCATGTGAGTAGAGGGATGACACTGAGTTCTGTCTGTCCTTTGTCCACAAGGAATTACCTTGTAGGTAAATTTTGAGGAAGGTATGTAGCTTTTAAAAATCTTTGTAGCTATCTTATTTAGGAATAAGGAATAAAATGGGAGGCATATTTGCCTGACAGAGTTCCCAGCTTGACTTTTCCCTTGGCCAAGTGATTTTGGGGTCTGAGATTTATTTCCCTATTACACCTCCTTGTAATATCATTATCAGAGAAATGCAAATTAATATGGATTTTTTTCAAATAACTTAAAGTAGGAACTACTTTCTCTCTCTGTGTGTGTGTGTGTGTGTGTGTGTGTGTGTATGTGACAGAATCTCATTCTGTCACCCAGACTGGAGTGCAGTAGCATGATCATGGCTCATTGCAGCCTCAACCTCCCCAAGCTCAGGTGATCCTCCCACCTCAACCTCCTGGTAGCTGGGACTACAGGCATGTACCATCATGCCTGGCTAATTTTTGTATTTTTTGTAAAGACAGGATTTTGCCATGTTGCCCAGGCCAGTCTCAAACTCCTGGTCTCAAGTGATCCTCCCGCCTCAGCCTGCCAAAATGCCAGGATTACAGGCATGAGCCACTTAGCCCATCCAGGAAGTACTTTCATCTCTTGAGTATATATTATAGCCTGTGTCACAAAAAAAAAAGAGGATGTACATATTCTAACACAGACGGAACAATGAAAATGTTTACTACTGTCAAAGAACAAATTTGGACATTGGTTAGAAGAGATTCTATTCAAAAAGTATATTGTGGTAGGGAGAATGCTCCAACCACAAGATCTGCAAATGTTTGAGTCACAAGAAATGGGCTTTTCTTTTCTCTATAGAAGGAAGCAAGGCTAGAAAGCACCAGGTACAGGGCAGAGGATGAGCATCTGCTGTGACCTATTCAGGGAATTTTTTTTTTTTTTTTTGAGACAGAGTCTCATTCTGTTGCCCAGACTGGAGTGCAGTGTCATGATCTCAGCTCACTGCAACCTCTGCCTCCCAGGTTCAAGCGATTCTCCTGCCTCAGCCTCCTGAGTAGCTGAGACTACAGGTGCATGCCATCATGCCCAGCTAATTTTTGTATCTTTAGTAGAGACAGGATTTCACCATGTTGGCCAGGATGGTCTCAATCTCTTGACCTCATGATCCGCCCACCTCGGCCTCCCAAAGTGTTGGGATTACAGGTGTGAGCCACCGCACTCAGCTCAGGGAATGTTTTATCCTAAGGTCAGCCTACTCTTGGGAGGGGATATTAAGGAGGAGAAGTCGTTCTAAATCACAGTGGCCAAGTGTGATTAAGGAGGAGAGGCTGTTCTGAATTTCAGTGCCCAAGAGTGACTCAACAGTCAGAGGCTTTGAAGAGAGAAGCCTAAATAAGGTTTGATTAAGTCAAGTAAACAAGCATTGTTCCCATTGATAATGTGGACAAACAACTGAGTAATCTCTGATGAGACAAAGGATGGGAAATTGGAGCTTTTTCCTATGTAAGCAAAGAAGGTATCATTAGACTTTAACTACTCTGGGGAAAGTGGGGTTCAAATATGAACTAAGCTCTTAGGTTGGTCAGGGGAGTGGTTTCTGGTAGGTTTTTTTTCTGTTTTGTTATTTTTCCCCAAGGCACAGTCTGAAGAGGTCTCGAGAACATGTGCCCTTCTGGTGGGTCCTTCACCCTTTGCTATTTACTAGTTTTACAGGGTTGTAGTAAACTTCAACATTGTCACCACATATTACAACATCAAACAAAGATTTTAAAAACTAATAAATACATGTGTTCTACTTGAAAAACAGAACTAAAAGTAACAAGAACAATAGCAAACTTTGCTCCTTACCTCAGTTTCTGAATGACATTGAAGGGTCCTCAGTGTGCATTTTGGCTGTGTGGTATTCATTTCTATCACATGCAAGACACTGATCAGTTATTGTTGGAAGATACGGCTCTACATTTCCAACTTCAAGGGTCTCTGTAACTGTCCAATTAAGCAGAAAGCTAGGGTCATATTAAGAAAAATAGTGTGCCCTTATACATTTTTCTGCTGATCATGGGAAAACATTCTCACAGCTTCATGAATTCTTTGGTCACAATTTGAAAATAAAAACACTAATTTATATGTCAGATCCATGTCACATTCTCATATTAATCTAAATTTTCCTGACATCCTTTTTGGTACCAGCTGAGCCCTGATGAAGGAAGGTAATTCAGAGATATTTTCTCTTGTGATCAGAGAAATAACCTAATGAGAATAAACTTATTTTTATTGGGTTTTTTTTGTTTTTTGTTTGTTTGTTTTTGAGATAGGGTCTCACTCTGTCCCCCAGGCTGGAGTGCAGTGGCATGATCACAGCTCACTGTACCCTCCACCTCCTGGGCTCAAGCCATTCTCCCAGCTCAGCCTCCTAAATAGCTGGGACTACAGGGTCACGACACTATGCCCAGCTAATTTTTTTGTCTTTTTTGTAGACATGGGGTTTTGTCATGTTGCCCAGGCTGGTCCCAAACTTCTGAACTCAAGTGATCTGCCTGTGTCAGCCTCCCAGTGTGCTGGGATTACAGGGCACCACCATGCCCAGCTGAAAATAAAATTAAGGTGAAGAAAGTTGTTCTCTGTGATCTCAGGGGAAAAGCTTTAGGTAAATTTGCATTCAGGTTGAATAGAAGAAACATACAAATGTGGATGAACTAGATACTACTTTAAAAGCCTTTCTAGCGCCAGGCGCATTGGCTCATGCCTGTAATCCCATCACTTTAGGAGGCTGAGGCGGGCGGATCACGAGGTCAGGAGATCGAGACCATCCTGGCCAATGTGGTGAAACACCATTTCTACTAAAAATACAAAAATTAGCCGGGCGTGGTGGCATGTGGCTGTAATCCCAGCTACTCGGGAGGCTGAGGCAGGAGAATCGCTTGAGCCAGGGAGTTGGAGGTTGCAGTGAGCCGAGATCACACCATTGCACTCCAGCCTGGGTGACACAGTAAGACACCATCTCAATAAATAAATAAATAAATAAATAAATAAATAAATAAATAAATAAATAAAGTCTTTCTGCCAACAAATCAGCTTGGAGTAGGTAGGTAGCCAGGCATGAGCAGTTAAGGGAGCCCCTGGGAAAGGAATCTTAAGAAATACAACCCACTGGGCCGGGCACGGTGGCTCACTCCTGTAATCCCAGCACTTTGTGGGGCCGAGGCGGGCGGATCACGAGGTCAGGAGATCGAGACCATCCTGGCTAACACGGTGAAACCCCGTCTCTACTAAAAATACAAAACAAGTTAGCGGGTGTGGTGGCGGGCGCCTGTAGTCCCAGCTACTCGGGAGGCTGAGACAGGAGAATGGCGTGAACCCGGGAGGCGGAGCTTGCAGTGAGCCGAGATCGCGCCACTGCACTCCAGCCTGGGCAACAGAGCCAGACTCCGTCTCAAGAAAAAAATAAAAATAAAAAAAGAAACGCAGCCCACTGACAATCCCCTTCTGACAGCAAAAGCAGGACAGTGGCTACATTGCCTACACTTGTGCTTGTGGCTGGGCTTGTCTGGCCCAGGAAGGGAATTATCAGGCCCTAGCCAGAAATAACCCAGCTAGGGGATTTTGCCTATTCAGGAGCATGCGCACTCCTCTAATAATTCATCCTAGAATGGCCTTTTGCTCATTATAATACTGAGAAACACATCCCCCTTTTTTCAAATATGATTTTAGAAAAAAATAAATAAGGGCCGGGTGCGGTGGCTCATGCCTGTAATCCCAGCACTTTGGCAGGCCAAGGCCGGCAGATCACGAGGTCAGAAGATCGAGACCATCCTGGCTAACACGGTGAAACCCCGTCTCTACTAAAAATACAAAAAGAAAATTAACCGGGCGTGGTGGCAGCGCCTGTAGTCCCAGCTACTCGGGAGGCTGAGGCAGGAGAATGGCGTGAACCCGGGAGGCGGAGCTTGCAGTGAGCCGAGATAGCGCCACCGCACTCCACCCTGGGCGACAGAGCGAGACTCCGTCTCAAAAAAAAAAAAAAAAAGAAAAAAAAGAAAAAAGAAATAAAAGCCACACCCCTGGGTGGAGATTTGAGATGCTAAGGAGACATGTGATGTGTGCATGAACAGTCAGAGCACATTCCTGCCCAAAGGACTTCCCACAACATGCTTACTAATAATGCCTGTGCACGGCCCCTTCATGAATAATCATGTCAGGTTCTCATTAAAAGGGTCAGGCCAGCATTAGTAAGGACAGACTCCTTTTCAGGAGCCCACTCGGTTCTGTCGTTCAGGGTGTCTCTTCTTTCTGAGCTCCTGTCTCTTTAAATGAAGGGCATTTACCCTTTAACTCTTTCTGCGCATCTCTTGAATGAATCCAAGAAGACCAAGAACCAGAGGACTTCCACACCCCTCCGGGTAACATCTGGTGTTTTCAGCTGGTTACCTGGTTACCTCGCCTGGTTATCCGGGTAAGTGCCAAAAAGCTGGTGCCAGATTCTCTGGCTGACGACCTCTGCTTCTTTCTGCACTGAAGAACCTCCTGCCCTAATGCAGTTCTGGCAGCTTTAAGGGGAGGGGTTTTTCCTCTTAGGCTCTGTTCACTAACAACTGCCCAATACCATTTCCCTTCAGCCACTGTCACTCTGCTCCCTCTGGCTGATTTCTCAGCTCACCCTGAGGGGTGACAAGCAGAGGAGGGAAGACTTTAAACTCCACACTGAGTAGCTCTGAGACACATGGTGACCCTTCCTGCGGGAGGCTTGTGAAGGTGGCAGGGAATACACCTGGCTGTGCAGTGACTGGGGAGCTTCACATATATACTTTTTTTTTTTTTTTTTTTTTTTTTTTTGGGACAGAGTCTCACTCTGTCGCCCGGGCTGGAGTGCAGTGGTGTGATCTCGGCTCACTGCAACCTCTGCCTCCCGGGTTCAAGCGATTCTTCTGCCTCAGCCTCCCGAGTAGCTGGGACTACAGGTGTGTGCCACCACGCCCGGCTAATTTTTGTATTTTTAGTAGAGACGGGGTTTCACCATATTGGCCAGGCTGGTCTCGAACTCCTGACCTCGCGATCCGCCCACCTCGGCCTCCCAAAGTGCTGGGATTACAGGCGTGAGCCACTGCGACCAGCGCATATCTTTTAACTAAAACTGCAATCCTGTGTTAAGTCAGCTCTTACACTTGCCGTTCATGGCCGTTCACTCCCCTGAACACAATATGCCCCCACCGTTGATTAATCTCCCAGGTCACTCTGCTTACTCTTTGCTGTCCCTCTCCTCGCCGCGGGGATTTCATGAATTCTTCCTGCAGGTGCAAGCCTCTTGCAGGGCCTGTTTATCCAGGACCTGCTGTGTTTGCTTCACTCAGGCGCCAGAGTCCTTTGAGGGCCTATGCTGATGTTTATACTTTTTTCCTCAGAAATGAGACAGCTTTGTCCTTTCCCTTGCCTCCTTTTTCACTGGAGGGACCAGCACTGGGAGGATGCCTGCTTAAAGAAATCCCTCATTTTGGCTGGGCACGGTGGCTCATGCCTGTAATCCCAGCACTCTGAGAGGTTGAGGGGGGTGGATCACCTGAGGGCAGGAGTTCAAGACCAGCCTGGCCAACATGGTGAAACCCCATCTCTACTAAATATACAAAAATTAGCCGGGCGTGGTGGTGCACGCTTGTAATCCCAGCTACTTGGGAGGCTGAGGCAGAAGAATCGCTTGAACCCGGGAGGTGGACATTGCAGTGGGCCGAGATCGCACCATTGCATTCCAGCCTGGGTAACAAGAGCCAAACTCTGTCTCAAAAAAGAAATCCCTCATTTATTATTGGGTCCTTCTCCGCCTGCCTACTCTTCAAGAATGCCTCATTCTGGGACTCCTCAACAGAACTGCCTGGCTCCTCCAGAGGGTCACCTGTGACCACTTCCTTACTCTCTAGTTTCTCTGTACAACCAGGGTTTCCAATGGGCCACAGGGGACCTCTTTCTCCACCTCATTAGGCCATTGTAACAGACCCATGAAGTACTCAGGTCCTTTTTGCTTTTTGTTGAATAAGCTGATAGAAAATGCTTCTCACATTCCCCTTGCTGTTTATGTGATCATATAATCAACTTAACAGCCCAGTTCACTAACTCTGAGCCCCAGGGGGGCTTCCATGCTTTTTAAGCATTTTTTTCTGTATAATCCCCAAGGAACCTTTTAAGAGTGGGGGAAGATACAACATCTTTTCCGTTCCTGTAATCATCAGTATTAGCCCAATATCATTATGTATTAAGAAGACCTAGGCCGGGCGCATTGGCTCACGCTTGTAATCCCAGCACTTTGGGAGGCCAAGGTGGGCAGATCACCCTAGGTCACGAGTTCGAGACCAGCCTGATCAACATGGAGAAACCCTGTATCGGCCGGGCACGGTGGCTGACGCCTATAATCCCAGCACTTTGGAAGGCTGAGGCGGGCAGATCATGAGGTCAGGAGTTTGAGACCAGCCTGGCCAATATGGTGGAACTCTGTCTCTACTAAAAAATTAGCCGGGCCTGGTGGCATGGATCTGTAATCCCACCTATTCAGGCGGCTAAGGCAGAAGAATCGCTTGAACCCTGGACACGGAGGTTGCAGTGAGCTGAGATCGTGCCACTGCACTCCAGCCTGGGTGACAAAGTGAGACTCCATCTCAAAAAAAAAAAAAAAAAAAAAAAAGAAACCCCATCTCTACTGAAAATACAAAAATAGCTGGGCATGGTGGTGGACACCAGTAATCCCAGCTACTCAGGAGGCTGAGGCAGAAGAATCTCTTGAAGCCAGGAGGCGGAGGTTACCGTGAGCCAAGATAGCGCCATTCCACTCCAGCCTGGGCAACAAGAGAGAAACTGTCTCAAAAAAAAAGGACTTTAGAAGTCCCTTCTCTGCAGAATTCAGCAGGGGCACAACTACTGGGCTTCCTGCAGAACCAAGGTCACTGGGAACACGAGAGAAGAGAAGAGAACTACTCTCATGGCAGACGTTCTTCCACCCATCCTTACCCAACACGGAAGAGTGGAAGGCATCACTGCTGGGCATCCCTAAGAAATCCTTCTGAGCAAAACAATAGGAAGGAATGCAAACAGGAGAGCACATGGTAGGGCTAATTCCAGAGCTCCAAGGTGAAGGACACTTCACCCTTGCAGGCAGAGGCATGAGACACCTCATTTAGGTCAAGGATTGGAATGCCTGACCTTTATGAGTCACCAAATAGGTAAAGGGACACTTCCTCTATCCTGCATTCTCCCTTGTCTTGTCTTTCAGATGAGTAATCAGATATTTATATCCCAGGATTCCCCTCCTGGATCCCCCTGGAATCTGGGATAAGGTTGATCCCCACATTGTAAAACAAAAGAGACTGATTTTCCTTTGCAATATAGTTTGGTCAAAATATGAACTAGAAGGGCCAAAGGTGGGGAGCTTAAATGTTAATACCATATTCCAGCTTGACCTTTACTGCCAACACCAACACAAATGGTCAGAGGTCCCTTATGTGAAAATCTTCATGATCTCGTGGGAAAACCCTGATTTTTGTAAAGGCTGCAAAACAGGCTCAAAACAAAAAGAAAAAGAAAAGAAAAAGGAAACAGTCAAGTGCAGTGGCTCACGCCTGTAATCCTAGCACTTTGGGAGGCCAAGGTGGGCTGATCACCTGTCAGGTGACCAGGTGGCCAGATGACCAGGCTGACCACCTGATCAGGTGACCAGGCTGGTCAGGAGTTTGAGACCAGCCTGGCCAGCATGGTGAAGCCCCATCTCTACTAAAAATACAAGAAAATTAGCCGGGCATGGTGGCAGGCACCTATAATCCCAGCTACTCGAGAGGCTGAGGCAGGAGAATCACTTGAACCCAGGAAGCGGAGGTTGCAGTGAGCTGAGATCGCACCATTGCACTCCAGCCTGGGAGACAAGAGCAATACTCCATCTCAAAAAAATAAAAATAAAAAATAAAAAAGGCCAGCCACAGTGGCTCATGCCTATAATCCCAGTACTTTGAGAGGCTGAGGCAGGCAGATCATCTGAGGTCAGGAGTTCAAGACCAGCCTGACCAACGTGGAGAAACCTTGTCTCTACTAAAAATACAAAATTAGCTGGGCATGGTGGTGGGAGTCTGTAATCCCAGCTACTCGGGAGGCTTAGGCAGGAGAATCGCTTGAACCTGGGAGGCGGAGGTTGCGGTGAGCCGAGATCCCGCCATTGCACTCCAGCCTGGGCAACAAGAGCAAAACTCCGTCTCAAAAAAAAAAAAAAAAAAATACAAGCCATTCAAGAGTTTGGACAAAAGGAACTGCCTGCTCTCAACCCTTTCAGGAATCAACACCCATTATACCAACCAGGGTCAAAAAACCTGATCAAAACCTGGAGAGACGGGTCATCTGGGTCTGAACTCCCTTATAGAAAGGCCCCTTTACTGTCTTACTTTCCACCCCAACAGCTATCAACATTTCTGGCATCTCCAGTTGGATACATCAGTCTCAAGTAAAACTGTGGGAAGGTCCCGAAGAACCACACAAACAGAATTCAGCACCTGAGCATTCTTGTGAGCCACTGGAGAACTTAAAATTCCACTTCAAGTGAAAAGATAAGTAAAGCCTTCTCTCCTTTCACCCAAAACTAAAGTCAATCTCAGTACGGGGAATCTTGGTTGCGGTGGCATTGGTTCTTCTTATTTTGACCCACACTGGCATGCCACCTGAAGTCCCGATAATAGCCTGTTTTCTCACTAAACACTCCATCTAACCATTTCATTATTTGTCTCTCCTATTTTCACCACTTTCCTTTTGCTTTCACAAAGGTTAAGGGAGAATCAGCTATGACAGAGAAATTCCTTTTCCTGTATCTTTCCCTCCTTGCCATGCCCCTACTCTCACAGGCACAGTGGGGTGAAAATTCCCTTGTCAGTTTTTCCAAAATAATTGCTTCAGGAAACCATCTAAGCAACTGTTGGATCTGCCACAACTTCATCACCAGGTCCTCATCTTACCAATATATTTTGGTAAGAAATTTTTCTTTAAACCTAACATTTGGTTCAGGAATCCCTGAAGGCCAACATAAATCTGTTCCGCTCCAGGTTTCGCTTGCTAACTCAGCGCACCAAGTCCCCTGCCTGGATCTCACTCCACCTCTCAATCAAAGCTCTAAAACGTCTTTCTATTTCTACAACTGCTCTTCTCTAAACCAAACCTGTTGTCCATGCCCTGAAGGACACTGTGACAGGAAGAACACCTCTGAGGAGGGATTCCCCGGTCCCACCATCCATCCCATGAGCTTCTCCTCAGCAGGCTGCCACCCTAACTTGACTCACTGGTGTCCAGCTAAACAAATGAACGATTATCGAGACAAGTCACCCCAAAACCGCTGTGCAGCTTGGGAAGGAAAAGAGCTAATCACATGGAGGGTTCTATATTCGCTTCCCAAGGCACACACTGTCCCCACGTGGCCAAAAACTACTGTTCCCCTGGGAGGGCCTCTATCCCCTACATGCAATCGAACTATTCCAGCAGTGTGGAAATCGCAGTTACACAAGTGGTTCGACAGCCACATCCCCCGGTGGGCCTGTACCCCTCCTGGCTATGTATTTTTATGTGGACCGCAAAAAAATAAACTGCCCTTTGACGGAAGTCCTAAGATAACCTATTCAACCCCTCCCACGGCAAACCTCTATACTTGCATTAATAACATCCAACATACGGGGGAATGTGCTGTGGGACTTTTGGGACCACGGGGAATAGGTGTGACCATTTATAACACCACCCAACCCAGACAGAAAAGAGCTCTGGGTCTAATACTGGCAGGGATGGGAGCGGCCATAGGAATGATCGCCCCATGGGGAGGGTTCACTTATCATGATGTTACCCTCAGAAATCTCTCCAGACAAATAGAAAACATAGCTAAGAGTAGCAGAGATAGCATCTCTAAACTCAAGGCCTCCATAGATTCTCTAGCAAACGTAGTCATGGACAACAGATTGGCCTTAGATTACCTCTTAGCAGAGCAGGGTGGAGTCTGTGCAGTGATCAATAAATCCTGTTGCGTTTATGTCAATAACAGTGGGGCGATAGAGGAGGATATAAAAAAGATCTATGACGAGGCTACGTGGCTCCATGACTTTGGAAAAGGAGGTGTTTCAGCAAGGGCCATTTGGGAGGCGGTGAAGTCTGCCCTCCCCTCCCTCAACTGGTTTGTCCCTTTACTGGGACCAGCAACAGTTATACTCTTACTTTTTGTCTTTGGCCCTTGTTTCTTTAATTTACTGATTAAGTGTGTCTCTTCTAGGATAAAGCAATTTCACATGAAGTCCCCCCAAATGGAAGGATATCAGCTAGCTGTCATTGGAGGCCCCAGCACCTATAAGCACATCTCCCCCTTGGATGCCAGTGGGCGAAGATTCCGGGAAACTATGGAGGAATTTCCTCTCTGAGACAGAGCAAGAGAGGGAGACCCTGATGACTTCTTCGCCCCATGTCAGCAGGAAGTAGTTACAGAAGACCCACGACGTCCTTACACCCAAAGGTTTTCAGGGTCTCCATCTCTTGAGGAGGAAAATATTAGGGTAGGCAGGTAGGCAGGCGTGAGCAAGCAAGAGAGCCCTCGGGAAAGGAATCTTTAGAAACGCAGCCCACTGATAGCTGTAGTGATGCTGCCCACAGACAGTCAGCACTTCTCTAATAACCCATCCTAGAACAGCCTTTTGCTTTTTTTTTTTTTTTTTTTTGAGACAAGTTCTTGCTCTGTCTCCCAGGCTGGAGTGCAATGGTGCAATCTCGGCTCACTGCAACCTCCACCTCCCAGGTTCAATTGATTCTCCTGTTTCAGCCTCCTGAGTAGCTGGGACTACAGGCATGCGCCGCCATGCCCGGCTAATTTTGTATTTTTAGTAGAGATGGGGTTTCACCATGTTGGTCAGGCTAGTCTCAAACTCCCAACCTCAGGTGATCCGCCCACCTCGGCCTCCTAAAGTGCTGGGATTATAGACGTGAGCCACTGCACCTGGCTACTCGGAACACTTCTGAATGGCACGTTCATGAATAATCATGTAAAGTTATCATAAAAACATCTGCCCAGCCATTAGTAGGAGTAGACATATCCTTTCAATCAGCCCACCCTGTTCTGTCTTTCTGGGTGTACTGTTTTGATGACTTTAAAAGCTCCCATAAAAACTAAGGCATTAGGAGCTGGCTCATTCTTCTGATGTCCTCTCTTTTTAAATAAAGGTTACTTAACCCTTTAACTCTTTCTGTGTGTCTCCTGACTGAATTCCTTCTTTGAGGAAGACCAAGAACTGAAGGATTCCCCACGCCTCGTGGTAACCATAGCTCTATGAAGGATTTAGTGCATCTGAACTAGTAAATACGGGCTGGGCGAGGTGGCTCACACTTGTAATCCCAGCACCTTGGGAGGCTGAGGCAGGCGGATCACCTGAGGTCAGGAGTTCGAGACCAGCCTGGCCAAAATGGTGAAACCCCATCTCTATTAAAAATACATATATTAGCCAAACGTGGTGGTGGGCACCTGTAATCTCAGCTGCTCGAGGGGGTGAGGCAGGAGAATCGCTTGAACCAGGGAGGCGGGGGTTGCAGTGAACTGAGATTGCACCACTATACTCCAGCCTGGGCGACAGAGCAAGACTCTATCTCAAATAAATAAATAAATAAATAAATAGATAAATAAATAAGCTAGTAAATACAAACTGCACTCAACTGTCCAAGAAATACTCTTTATTTATTAAACATTGGGAAAATATAATTAAAGGCAAAATAATTTTCTCCTCACCCAGAAAACCTGTCCACAAAGGAAAACAATAAATTGATAATCCCAGCCCAGTTAGTGGCTGGTGAATGCCTCTACCTTAATCAATACATGTTTTGAAGCAATCAGCATCTATTTTTTCATGAGAGATGACTCCAGAGAACCTGGTCTTTGCTTTGCCTGGTAGGTGAGGAATACCTTAATCTTATCAGAAATATATAAATTGGTCGGGTGTGGTGGCTCCCGTCTGTAATCCCAGCACTTTGGGAGGCCGAGGCGGGTGGATCACAAGGTCAGGAGATCGAGACCATCCTGGCTAACACGGTGAAATCCTGTCTCTACTAAAAATGCAAAAAATTAGCCGGGCGTGGTGGCGAGTGCCTGTAGTCCCAGCTACTCAGGAGGCTGAGGCAGGAGAATGGCGTGAACCCAGGAGGCAGAGCTTGCAGTGAGCCAAGATTGCACCACTGCACTCTAGCCTGGGCGACAGAGCAAGACTCTGTCTCAAACAAAAAAAAAAAAAAAAAAAAAAAAAGAAATATATAAATTATCTGGTTTTGCACAATATTTACTAAATTTCTCTACTCACCTACTCACCCACTGTGAAGACAGCACAATTTGAAATGGACACCATTCCCTTGTAATGGAACACAGACTCAGCTTCTGCTCCACAACAATTAATAGTAATAGCAATACTAAATGAAATATTAAGTAGTTTCATGTAAGTACATATACAATTGATAGTTTGTTATTATTTTCAGTTTTGCAATTGGTACAAATTCCACAGAATAATTTTTTTTCTTTCTTTCTTTCTTTTTTTTTTGAGACTGAGTTTTGCTCTTGTTGCCCAGGCTGGAGTGCAGTGGTGTGATCTTGGCTCACTGCAACCTCCGCCTCCCAGGTTCAAGCAATTCTCCTGCCTCAGCCTACTGAGTAGCTGGGATTACAGGCATGCACCACCACCCCCACTAATTTTTTTTGTATTTTTAGTAGAGACGAGGTTTCTCCATGTTGGCCAGGCTGGTCTTGAACTCCCGACCTCAAGTGATCTGCCTTCCTCAGCCTCCCAAAGTGCTGGGATTACAGGCGTGAGCCACCGCGCCCGGCCTTTTTTTCTTTCTGAGATGGAGTCTGGCTGTGTCACCCAAGCTAGAGTGCAGGGGCGCAATCTTGGCTCACAGCAACCTTCACCTCCCAGGTTCAAGCGATTCTCATGCATCAGCCTCCCAAATAGCTGAGATTACAGGTGCCTGTTACCATACCAAGCTAATTTTTGTAAGTTTTGTAGAGATGAGGTTTCACCATATTAGCTAGGCTGGTCTCAAACTCCTGACCTCGTGATCCACCCGCCTCGGCCTCCCAAAGTACTGGGATTACAGGCGTGAGCGACCGCGCCCAGCCTCTATCTTAATTTCTTCTGTGTTCATGAGCTTGTGGCAGACATGTGGCTCTCCACTGTCCTACCTAGGAATTGTGCCTTAGGAATTAGAGTTTGAATTGAAAGAAGCCACCTTAATGGTGTTTGGTTGTTGTTCATTCTCCTCCGGCTGGCAGGAGATAAGGACAGAGTCCCCAAAGCTGCTAGAGAGCTTAAGGTGAATATAAAACATTAAAACTTCATTTACTTGAAAAGCCAGCAGCCAAGAAGCTGCTCAAGATTAATGCCAATGATGTCTTGCTTCCTGGCATTCAGGAACATTCTTTTCCCCTAACCCTGACTCTTTCCTCCCTCTCTATCCCAATCTCGGTCACCTTAAGGAAATGTTGAGTATTCTGAACATTTTGGGGGAAAAGAGAGATTCAAACTTTTGTAGCTCTGTTGGTAAGAGGTCTCGCAACCACCATCAGAGGAGAAATGTTAGGTGCAGGAGTGTCTCAAACCACCAAGACCTGTGGGGCCAAGCATGTATGGGGCCCAAAGGAAGAAGCCACTGAGCCTCAGGACCCTCCAGATGCTGGGAGGTACATGCAACAGCAAGCAGTATTATGCTTGTATCAAGCACTCAAGGACAAAATAAGGCCACCTAGCTGTCCCAGCCTTCCCTGACATGATTTTCACCTATGGCTCTGGGTTTCTTTGGGGACCTTCAACATAAATGTAATTCCTCCTTCTCCTTCATAAGCTTGAAATAAGAATAGGTTTGCTAGCAGTCTTTTTTTTGAGACAGAGTGTTGCTCTTATCGCCAAGGCTGGAGTGCAGTGGCGCGATCTCAGCTCACTGCAATCTTCGCCTCCTGGGTTCAAGCGATTCTCCTGACTCAGCCTCCCAAGTAGCTGGACTGCAGGCGCCCGCCACCACGCCCAGCTAATTTTTTGTATTTTTAGTAGAGACAGGATTTCACCATGTTGGCCAGGCTGGTCTTGAACTCCTGACCTTAGGTGATCCGCCCACCTCAGCCTCCCAAAGTGTTGGGATTACAGGCTTGAGCCACCACCCCCAGCCTGCTAGCAGTCTTTTTTAAAAGACTGGTGCCACTCCTGTTTATAAGACAATAAGAAGGCACCAAGACCTGCACCCACCAGAACCCCACCCCAGAACCGACCTCCAGTGCAACCATGCACACAGTCTCCAGAAGGTGCCCCCACCCCTGACACAGCGGCATTGTCTCTGCCACTGTGGTGAATGCTCGCATGGAGGCAGGGAACACAGCACTCACTGACACTTTGCCGCAGCTGCTGCACTTCAGCTCCTGCAGCACAGATTACAAACCTTGAGAAGCCAGGGAACAAAGTCAGTGTGCAATACAAGTTTCTGAGATTTAGAGCATGCACTCCAGGAGTTGGGAGCTGAGCATTGGTGTCCCTAAAATCTTCCAGAAACGAAACCGGTTGGCTAAATCCACCTTCTACCACAATCAAATGCTCAAGGTCATCAAACAGAATAAAAGGAAAGGCCGGGCGCAGTGGCTCACGCCTGTAATCCCAGCACTTTGGGAGACCGAGGTGGGCAGATCACTTGAGGTCAGGAGTTCAAGACCAGCCTGGCCAACATGGTGAAACCCTGTCTCTACTAAAAATACAAAAATTAGCTAGGCGTGTGGGTGGCACATGCCTGTAGTCCCAGCTACTAGGGAGGCTAAGGCAGGAGAATAGCTTGAACCTGGAAGGCGGAGGTTGCAGTGAGCTGAGATCGCACCATTGCACTCCAGCCTGGGCAACAGAGCAAGGCTCCATCTCAAAAAAAGGAAAAATAAAAGAAAAATAAACTCATCCAAAGATCAGTTTCCTCAAAGACTGAAGGTAGATAAGCCCATAAAGATGAGAAAAAAAATCAGCGCAAAACCCCTGACGACTCAAAACGCTCCAGAGCTTCCTTTCCTAGAAGCAAACAAATCATCTTTCCAGCAAGGATTCTGAACTAGGCTATGATGACTGATATGACAGAAATAGAATTCAGTATATGGATAGGAATGAAGATCACTGAACTACAGTACATTGGAACCCAATGCAAGGAAAGGAACCCAATGCAAGGAACCCAATGCATTGGGTTTCAATGCAATTTGACAATCATGATAAAACAATGCAAGAACTGACAGACAAAGTAGCCATTAGAGAAAAGAATGTAAGCAATCTGATAGAGCTGAAAAACACATAACAAGGATTTCATAATGCAATCACAAGGACTAGTAGCAGAACAGACCAAGCAGAGGAAAGAACCTCAGAGCTTGAAGGCTGGCTTTCTGAAATGAGACAGCCAGACAAGAATAGAGAGTAAATGATGAAAAGGAACAAACAAAACCTCCAAGAAATGTGGGATCATCCAAAGAGGCTGAATCTGTGACTCTCTGGTATCCCTGAAAGAGATGGGGAGAGTGGACCCAACTTGCAAAACATATTTTAGGACATCATCCATGAGAAACTCCCCAACCTAGCTATAGAGGACAACATTCAAATTTAGGAAATGCAGAGAACCCCAGTAAGATATGGCACAAGAAGATCATTCTCATGACATATAATCATCAGATTTTCCAAGGTTGAAATGAAAGAAAAAATATTAAAGGAAGGTAGAGACAAAAGTCTAGTCACCTATAAGACCATTAGACTAACAGTAGACATCTCAGCAGAAACTCTACAAGGAAGAAGAGATTGGGAGCCAATATTCAACATTCTTATTTATTTATTTATTTATTTATTTATTTATTTACTTATTTATTTATTTAGAGATGTAGCCTTACTGTCACTCAGGCTGGAGTGCAGTGGCATGATCTCGGCTCACTGCAACCTCTGCCTCCCAGGTTCAAGTGATTCTCCTGCCTCAACCTCTCAAGGCCTGGGATTACAGGTGCCCACGATCATGCCTGGCTAATTTTTGTATTTTTAATAGAGATGGGGCTTCACCATGTTGGCCAGGCTGGTCTCAAACTCCTGACGTAAAGTGATCCATCCATCTCAGCATCCCAAAGCACGGGGATTACAGGCACGAGTCACTGTGCCCAGCTTAATATTCAACATTCTTAGAAAAGAAATTCCAAACCAGAATCTCATATTCAGCCAAACTAAGCTTCATAAGGAAAGGAGAAATAAAATCCTTTTCAGACAAGCAAATGCTGACGGATTTTGATACCACCAGACCTGCCTTACAACAGCTCCTGAAGGAAGCACTAAAAATGAAAAGTAAAGATCATTACCAGCCACTACAAAAACACACTGATGTTCACAGATGAGTGATACTATACCAGCTAACACGATGACAGGATCAAATCCACACATATCAATACTAATCCTAAATGTAAATCGGTTAAATGCCCCATTTAAGAGACACAGAATGGCAAACTGGATAAAGAGTCAAGACCCAGGGCCGGGCACAGTGGCTCACGCCTGTAATCCCAGGACTTTGGGAGGCCGACGCAGGTGGATCAGGAGGTCAGGAGTTTGAAACCAGCCTGACCAACATGGTGAAATGCCATCTCTACTAAAAATACAAAAGTTAGCCAGGTGTGGTGGTGCACACCGGTAATCCCAGCTACTCAGGAGGCTAAGGCAGGAGAATCGGTAGAACCCGGGAAGCGGAGGTTGCAGTGAACTGAGATCATGCCACTGCACTCTGTCTTGGGTGACAGAGGGAGACTTTGTCTCAAAAAAAAAAGGGTCAAGACCCATTGCCATCCTCTCTTCAAGAGACCCACCTGCAATGACACACACAGGGACAAAATAAAGGCATGGAGAAAAATCTACCAAGCAAATGAAAAACAGCAGAGGTTGCAATCCTAGTTTCTGACAAAACAGACTTTAAACCAACAAAGATCAAAAAAGACAAACGGGGCATTATGTAATGGTAAAGGGGTCAATTCTTCAAGAAGACTCAACTATCCTAAATACATATGCACTCAACAGAGCAGCATCCAGATTCTTGAAGCAAGTTCCCAGAGACCTTCAAGGAGGGTTAGATTCCCATATAATAATATTGAGAGACGTTGACACTGCACTGACAATATTAGACAGATTATCAAGACAGAAAATTACCAAAGACATTCAGGGCCTGAACTCAGCACTGGATCAAATGGACCTGACAGATATCTACAGAACTCTCCACTCAAAGGCATATATGTCCAAGAATTTATCCATTTCTTCTAGATTTTCTAGTGTATGTGAATAGATGTGTTCATAATTCTTTTTTTTTTTTTTTTTTTTTTTGAGACAGAGTCTAACTTTGTCACCCAGGCTGGAGTGCAGTGGTGCGATCTCGGCTCACCGCAAGCTCCACCTCTCAGGTTCACACTATTCTCCTTCCTCAGCCTCCCGAGTAGCTGGGACTACAGGCACCCGCCACCACGCCCGGCTAATTTTTTGTATTTTTAGTAGAGACGGGGTTTCACCGTGTTAGCCAGGATGGTCTCGATCTCCTGACCTCGTGATCTGCCCACCTGGGCCTCCCAAAGTGCTGGGATTACAGGCGTGAGCCACCACGCCCGGCCAATTTTGTTTTTTTTTTTTTTGAGATGGAGTTCCACTCTTGTTACCCAGGCTGGAGTGCAATGGCACCACCTCGGCTCACTGCAACCTCCACCTCTTGGCACTACAGGTGCCTGCCACCACGCCCGGCTAATTTTGTATTTTTAGTAGAGACGGGATTGTGCCATGTCAGCCAGGCTGGTCTCGAACTCCTGACTTCATGTGATCTGCCCGCCTCGGCCTCCCAAAGTGCTGGGATTATAGGTGTGAGCCACCACGCCCGGCCACGTGTTTGTAATATTATCTCATGGTTGTTTGGTTTCATGTGGAGACAGTGGTAATATCTCCCTTGTTGTTTCTGATTGTATTTATTTGAATCATCTCTTTTCTTCTTTATTAGTTTACCTTCACAAGACTGAACCAGGAAGAAATTGAATCCCTGAACAGACTAATAACAAACTCCGAAATTGAGTCAGTAATAAATAACCCAGCCAGGTGTGGTGGCTCACACCTGCAATCCCAGCATGTTGGAGGCGAGGTGGATGGATCACTTGACGTCAGGAGTTCATTCCCAGCCTGGCCAACATGGTGAAACCCCATCTCCACTGAAAACACAAAAATTAGCTGTGCGTGGTGGTGTATGCCTGTAATCCCAGCTACTCAGGAGGCTGAGGCAGGAGAATCGCTTGAACCCAGGAGGTGGAGGTTGCAGTGAGCTGAGCTCACGCCACTGCACTCCAGCCTGGGCAACAGTGTGAGACTCTGTCTCTAAATTAATTAATTAATTAATTAATAACCTATCAACCAAAAAAGGACCAGGGCTAGAAAGATTCATAACTGAATTCTACTAGATGTATAAAGAAGAACTGGTATCATTTCTGCTGAAACTATTCCAAAAAGTTGAGGAGAGATTCCTCCCTAACTCTTTCTACGAGGCAAGCATCATCCTAATACCAAAACCTGGGAGAGATAAAACAAAAAAGAAAACTTCAGACTAATATCCTTGATGAACATTGATACAAAAATCCTCAACCAAATACTAGCAAACTGAATCCACCAGCGCATCAAAAAGCTTACCCAACATGATGAAGTAGGCTGCCTAATTTTTGTATTTTTAGTAGAGGTGGGGTTTGCACCATGTTCGTCAGGCTGGTCTTGAACTCCTGATCTCGTGATCCACCCACCTCAGCCTCCCAAAGTGCTGGGATTACAGGCTTGAGCCACTGCGCCTGGCAATAAATTATATATTTCTAGAGATTTATTCATTCTGCATAATCTTACTTTATTGGCATATATATATATGCCAGCAAAGCCTACTTGATCATGTTGGGTAAGCTTTTTGATGCACTGCTGGATTCAGTTTGCTAGTATTTGGTTGAGGATTTTTCTATCAATGTTCATCAAGGACATTATCCCTGAGATGCAAGGTTGGTTCAACATACGCAAATCAATAAATGTGATTCATCACATGAACAGAACTAAGGACAAAACCCACATGATTATCTCAATAGCTGCAGAAAAAACTTCTCAGGCTGGGTGCAGTGGCTCATGCCTGTAATCCAAGCACTTTGGGAGGCTGAGGCGGGCAGATCATCTGAGGTTGGGAGTTCGAGACCAGCCTGACCAACATGGAGAAACCCCGTCTCTACTAAAAAAATACAAAATTAGCCAGGCATGGTGGCGCATGCCTGTAATCCCAGCTACTCAGGAGGCTGAGCCAGGAGAATCACTTGAACTTGGGAGGCGGAGGTTGTAGTGAGCTGAGATTGTGCCATTGGACTCCAGCTGGGGCAACAAGAGTGAGACTCTATCTCAAAACAACAACAACAACAACAACAACAAAATATTATATATATGCCAATAAAGTAAGATAATGCAGAATGAATAAATCTCTAGAAATATATAACTTAACTGCCAGGCGCAGTGGCTAATGCCTGTAATCCCAGTACTTTGGGAGGCTGAGCCGGGTGATCACGAGATCAGGAGTTCAAGACCAGCCTGACAAATATGGTGAAACCCCGTCTCTACTAAACATACAAAAATTAGACAGGGATGGTGGTGCGTGCCTGTAATCCCAGCGATTCAGGAGGCTGAGGCAAGAGAATTACTCGAACCCGGAAGGCAGAGGTTGTAGTGAGCTGAGATCACGCCATTGCATTCCAGCCTGGGCGACAGAGAGGTACTTTGTCTCAAAAAAAGAAAAGAAAAAGAAAAAAAAAAAAGAGGCTGGGCGCAGTGGCTCACGCCTGTAATCTCAGCACTTTGGGAGGCCAAGGCGGGCGGATCACGAAGTCAGGAGATCGAGAACATCCTGACTAACACGGTGAAACCCCGTGTCTACTAAAAATACAAAAAATTAGCCGGGCGTGGTGGCGGGCGCCTGTAGTCCCAGTTACTTGGGAGGCTGAGGCAGGAGAATGGCGTGAACCCAGGAGGCAGAGGTTGCAGTGAGCCGAGATCGTGCCACTGCACTCCAGCCTGGGTGAGAGTGAGGCTCCGTCTCAAAAAAAAAAAAAAAAAAAAAAAAGTCCCAACAAAAGAGACCAAGTATAGACACATAATGTGTAATCACTGCATAATTCTACTGAACATTTAATAAAAAATTAACACTGAGAACAGTGGTTCTCCATTAAGATGAGCAGGAGGAAGGAAAGCTGAACAGAAACGTCTTAGTGCATAAGCTGTATGTTTGGGGTTTTACTATAAAACAAATATATTAATCATGTGATGTTTAAATAAGTAGAATATTTCACAATTACTGGGTTAAAAAATGGTTCCATCCTCTCTAATGGCAAAGAAGTTCTGATCCTCTGTCTGAGAACAATGATAACCATTTTCACCTAAAACACATTTCACAGGCGTTCCTCCAGGAATACACAGACTGTGGTCTGTGTTCTGGACTATCGGCAAATAGTTTAACATTTGCTGTTTGACATTTACATGGACTTCATATCTTAAAATGGGTAATGAGATGAGAGCATCTTATCACTGATGTCTGTGTCTCAGCTTTCCATTCCATTCCCAGTCATCAAGAATTTGGAGTCAGAAGGCCAGGTGCGGTGGCTCACGCCTGTAATCCCAGCACTTTGGGAGGCCGAGGCAGGCAGATCACGAGGTCAGAAGATCGAGACCATCCTGGCTAACACGGTGAAACCCCGTCTCTACTAAAAATACAAAAAAATTAGGCGGGGGCGTAGTGGTGGGCGCCTGTAGTCACAGCTACTCGGGAGCCAAGATGTTGAAACCCCATCTCTACTAAAAATACAAAAAATTAGCCAGTCATGGTGGCGGGCACCTGTAGTCCCAGTTACTCGGGAGGCTGAGGCAGGGGAATGGCGTGAACCTGGGAGGCGGAGCTTGCAGTGAGCCGATATCGTGCCACTGCACTCCAGCCTGGGTGACAGAGCGAGACTCCGTCTCAAAAAAAAAAAAAAAAAAAACAGAATTTGGAGTCAGAAACACAGTGACTCACTTGTAGAGTTTCAAATATAATATAAACGAGGCAGGAAAGCTTTCCCCTTAGTGTTCTAATTTTAAAGCATTTAGCAGGAACTTGTGCACAGTAATATTTGACTTCAGGGGCAGTTTCTTGAATCCTGTTCTGCAAAGAGGTGACATGCATCCAGATGTGGCCCCTAAACAATCCCTGCTGCCCAGCATACAACCCACACAAATATACAACAAGAAAACAAAACTGTAGACCAGTATCCCTGAAAATATTGGTGAAAAAGTCCTCAACATAATATTAGGGGGCCCACACCCCATCTCCAATCCAGGCCCCAGTGGAGCTTCTTCCCAAGTTCATGTCACTAGGTCACGGGCAATGGAATGTAAATGAGATAAGAGGGACTGAGGGACGGCATGGGTGAGTGAGCAAACATGTCAGGCAGGATGCTTCAGACTCAAAGACTTGCAACTCCAAAGAATGACATTTTGTTATTGTAGGTAACTCCTCTGGTATGAGCAGGGCAGGGCAGGGCAGGGCAGGAGAGGGCTCCCCCTCCCCATACACACATCAGGAATGTCAGGCAACTATCAGGTGATGATCAGGTGGTTGTTAAACAGCTAAAATACTAGTCACAGCTGGCACCAGGGAAAGGCAAGCTCCTCATAGATAGAAAACACCTGAAACTGGTGATCTGCCGCTTCCCATGAGATCTCAGGAGCTGGGCGAGTGGACTCAAGTATGCGCATGAGGACAGCCCACCCCAAGGGAAGAATCAGGGAAGCAAGACTCTGGAAGTATGCCAATGTATAAAACACCAAGTCAAAAGGTCAAACTGCACACTTGCCTTTCAAGTCACCCACTTGGCACTTGGCCCTCTTCCAAGTGTACTTTCCTTCCTTTCATTTCTGCTCTAAAGCTTTTTTTTTTTTTTTTTGAGACAAGGCCTTGCTCTGTCACTCAGGCTGGAGTGCAATGACATCATCTTGGCTCACTGCCAATCTCCACATCCAGGGCTCAAAAGATTCTCCCGCCTCAGCCTCCCAAGTAGCTGGGACTAGAGTCACGCACCACCACACCTGGCTAATTTTTATCTTTTTTGTAGAGATGGGATTTTGCCATGTTGCCCAGGCTGGTTTTGAACTGCTGGACTCAAGCAATACGCCCACCTCAGCCTACCAAAGCATTGAGATTACAGGTGTGAGCCACTGCGCCTGGCCATTTCTGCTCTAAAACTTTTTATTTGTTTATTTATTCATTCATTTATTTATTTTTGAGATGGAGTTTCGCTCTTGTTGCCCAGGCTGGAGTGAAATGGTGCGATCTCGGCTCACTGCAACCTCCTCCTCCCACATTCAAGCGATTCTCCTGCCTCAGCCTCAGGTCAGGCTGATTTCGAACTCGAGACCTCAAGTGATCTGCTGCCTCAGGTCAGGCTGGTCTCGGACTCTCGACCTCACATGATCTGCCGCCTTGGCCTCCCAAAGTGCTAGGATTATAGGCATGAGCCACCGTGCCTGGCCCTGCTCTAAAACTTTTTAATAAACTTTTGCTTTCACTCCTGCTCTAAAACTTGCCTCAGTCTCTCCTTCTGTCCTATGCCCCTCAGTTGAATTTTTTCTTCTGAGGAGGCAAGAATTGAGGTTGGTGCAGACCTGTATGGATAGGGATTCACCACCTGTAACAATTTCAGAAATAAGAGAAATAAAAATCAACCGATACTATTACTTTACCTGAGTAAGAGCCATCCCTGTTTCCTTTTCTTTCCCTTCTTCCTCTTCTAGGCATCTTCCTTGGGTAACATGAAAAAGCCTTTAGAATTCAATCCTGAATGTCTAAAATATGCCGTTTAATGACTGGAATCAACACCCTCATTTTTGTGCCTCAAACACCCATTCAGGAAAGCCCTCACTGTGGAAAGCCAGTTCTCTGGGAGTCATTGCACCAGATGGGACACAGGGACGACAGGCTCCTACAGGAAGACCAACAGGTGAATTTTGGGCCCATTTCTTCAGAACTCGCTCCCCTCCCAGAGAAGCCCACACACACACTGCAGCAGTAGGGATCTGGGCTGGACTGAGCTTCTCTTCAGGACACAGACCCAGCCCTGACCAAACCCCATGCAGAGCACAGCCCCTCTCACCCATATGTGGATCACAGGCTGATTTCAGCCCTTAGAAACGAAGGGCGGAGCCTGGGTGCTCAATGCTGAACACCCATGGAATCACCTTTAAATATTATTAAGGACAGGTCCCAATGTATTTGAATGAAAACTTCAGGTAAGGGGGCACCAGAGGTGTACCTGCAAAATGCCCCAGATGCCTGCTGGACTCCCAGAGGAGAGTTGAAGAGACAACTGGACACAGGATTCCAGTGTTCAGGGGAGAGGTCTGCAGGGAACATGGAGCCGTGTAGGTGGGTTTAAACCCATGAGATGAGATGATAA
Organism: Pongo pygmaeus; assembly: GCF_028885625.2. Lineage (NCBI taxonomy): Eukaryota > Metazoa > Chordata > Mammalia > Primates > Hominidae > Pongo > Pongo pygmaeus. Next base: position 59,275,239 of record NC_072393.2, read on the forward strand.
GGGTAGTGGGTGTGGGCAGAGATCAGAAGTCCAAGGGGTAAGCTGAGGGTCACTCCACATTCAGAAAACAGAGCTCAAGACATACTAGAAAAATGTAAAGTGATCAGGGACGCAAGAAGAAAATTAAGAGAAATATATTTTTATTTTTTTAATTAAACAATTTTTTGACATGGAGTCTTGCTCTCTCGCCCAGGCTGGAGTGCAGCGGCACGATCTCCGATGACTGCAACCTCCGTCTCTCGGGATCAAGTGATTTGCCTGCCTCACCCTCCGAGTAGCTGAGATTACAGGCGTGCAGCACCACACCCGGCTAATTTTTAGTAGAGACAGGGGTTTCACCATGTTGGCCAGGCTGGTCTCGAACTCCGGACCTCAACTGATCCACCCGCCTCGGCCTCCCAAAGTGCTGGGATTACAGGCGTGAGCCACCGCGCCCAGCTCCTTCCTTCACTCTTCCAGTCTCTGCGAATTCCGACCCGTCCTCTACTTTGCCATGTGTTTATGGGTTTCCTTCATTCTTTCCTCTCACTTTTTCTAATTCCCTCTCAGCCCCTCTCTCTGTTTCCTGATCCCTTTGGCCCACACATTCACAGGAGGGTTTGGAGTAAGACGCCTGCATCCCGGAGAAGCACATTTTCCAGAGGGTGGAGCTGGGCAGGCAAGAACACCGGGTGTCACAGGACAGGCCCCGGGCACTGCGAAGGGGAGGCTGGGGAGCAGCAGAGCCCGGCATGAGGAGGAGGGAGGTGGGGGGCGATGACGCCTTAGGACAGGGTGGGGTCTGCAGGAGCCTAGGACCAGGCAGAGGACGCAGTCTGCGGCGCTGCGCTCCAGGGCCGACGACGGAGAGGCTGGGAGGCGCTCAGGACGGGAATCCACCTCGCGGGTGAGGACTTTAAAAAGCGCGGGGCGGGAGGAGGGGTCAGGAAAGGGTTTTATGGGGGAAGAAGACGCGAAAGGCAGGGGACAGGGACTGGTCTCAGAGCGAGTTTTACCCACATGGCGAGGTCTGTATTTACCTCGGGTGAAGGGCGCGATGCGGAGATTTTAAGGTCAGCAGAGCGGGTGTGGAAAAGGGGGACGGCGAATCGAAGGCTTAATCTACACGTAGGTCTTGCTCGGCGGCGTCACCTTCACACACCGCGATCCGCTTCCGGGACTTCAGGAAACTGCACGTGCGCGCAGAGCCCGGGTAGCCTGGGGCGGAGCCGGGGGAGAGGCGGGGTCTGCGGAGGGACCGCGGGGGCGGGGCCTGTGCAGTTTTAAGGTAAAAAGCATAGAGTTGTGTGGGCCCCTTATGTTGGAAAGCAAAATGTTTTCTTCCCACCAAGATGAAAACGGTTTATCTCAAAACTATTTTTGCCAGCGGGTTGGACCCGATCCTGCTAGGGAGTCTCCTGCAGCTCAGCGGTCTGGGAACTGGGAATTCGGTGGGGGGAGGGGGGTCCAGGAGGATCAGTGAGTGATTAGATCCAAGAAATTTCCTGCAATTCAAATTAATTCGAGTAACTTACTTTAAAAGCCCTGAAATTATCTGTGAAGGGGATGCAAACTAGACTGTGAAATGCAAAACTCTGCCCGGAATGAATGTGATACGTAATGCTATTGCCCAAAGGATCCTCCTTTCCATTTCTATCCCACACTTGTCCCAGTAGAAGAGGCAAGTCTGTGCTTCCTGAGACTTTTATAGGACAACACCTGGACCGTGGGCTGTGGACCGTGGAAGGCTAAAACCCGCACTAAGCTAGATCACCAACTGCTGCTTTAAAACACGCAATAACTTTTAAAAAATAGATATAAATTGCATTGTTCTTCCTTATACTTGTTATTCGGTTCCACACTTGACAAAACCTCAAATAACTTTGAGATAAACTTCTTTTTTTTTTTTTGAGATGGAGTCTCGCTCTGTCCCCCAGGCTCCTGGAATGCAATGGCGCGATCTCGGTTCACTGCAACCTCTGCCTCCCAAGCTCAAGCGATTCTTTTGCCTCAGCCTCTGGAGTAGCTGGGATTACAGGCGCGTGTCACCACGCCCGGCTAATTTTTGTGTTTTTAGTGGAGACGGGGTTTCACTATGTTGGCCAAGCTGGTCTCAAACTCCTGACCTCAAGTGATGCGCCCACCTCGGCCTACCAAAGTGCTGGGATGACAGGCATCAGCCAAGGAGCCCGGCCGAGATAAACTTTCTTTAAATCATAATATGCTTAAATCGATAATATCTAAACATAATTTTTTTTTTTTTGAGATTGAGTTTCGCTTTTGTTATGCAGGCTGGAGTGCAATGGCATGATCTCGGCTCACCGCAACCTCCGCCTCCCGGGTTCAAGCGATTCTCCTGCCTCAGCCTCCCAAGTAGCTGGGATTACAGGGATGCGCCACCACACCTGGCTATTTTGTATTTTTAGTAGAGACGGGGTTTCTCCATGTTGGACAGGCTGGTCTGGAACCCCCCAACCTCAGGTGTTCCACCCGCCTCGGCCTCCCAAAGTGCTGGGATTACAGGCGTGAGTCACTGCGCCCGGCATTTTTTTTTTTTTTTTTTTTTTTTTTTTTAGGATTAGGAAACAGACGTCAGAAGCAGCCAAATCAGGTCTGTAAGGTGGATGCCTAATGATTTCTCATTGCAACCCACTGTTGCAAAACTGCCGTTGTTTGATTAGAGGAATGACCAGGAACATTGTCATGGTGGAGAGGGACGCTGGTGAAGTTTCCCTGGACATTTTTCTGCTAAAGCTTTGGGTAACTTTCTCAAAAATGCTCTAAAAATAAATAAATGTTATTCTATGTCCCTCTAGAAAGTCGACAAGCAAAATGCCTTGTGCATCCCCCACTGCCAAAAAAAAAAAAAAACAAACTATTGCTATGACCTTTGTTCTTCACCGCTCTGCTTACTTTAATTAATTAATTATTGAGAAAGAATCTCACTCTGTTGCCCAGGCTGGAGTGCAGTGGCGCAGTCATGGTGCACCACAACTTTGACGTCCTGGGCTTAAGTGATCCTCCTACCTCAGCCTCTCAAGTAGCTGGAACCACAGGCACACAACACCATGCCTGGCTAATTGTTTTGTAATTTTTTGTAGATACAGAGTCTCCTTATGTTACCTAGGGCTAGTCTTGAACTCCTAGGCTCAAGCAATCATTCTGCCTCCATCTCCCAGAATGCTGGGATTACAGGTGTGTGCCACAGAGCACTGGTTAGCCTTTTGCTTTGACTGGACTATTTCCACCTCTTGGTAACCATTGCTTTGATTGTGGTTTTTTCAGCATTGTACTGGTAAAGCCATGTTTTATCTTCTGTTAAAATTCTCCTAAGCTACCTGGAGTTCAGACAGCTGCACTATTCCTTTATTTTTTTATTATTATTATTTTTTGAGACAAAGTTTCACTCTGTTGCCCAGGCTGAAGTGCACTTGTGCAATCTCGGCTCACTGCAACCTCCACCTCTTTGGTTCAAGTGATTCTCCTGCCTCAGCATCCCAAGTAGCTGGGATTACAGGCATGTGCCACAACGCCCGACTAATTTTTTTTTTGTATTTAGTAGAGACAGGGTTTCATCATGTTGGTCAGGCTGGTCTCGAACTCCTGGCCTCAAATGATCCACCTGCCTTGGCCTCCCACATTGCTGGGATTACAGGCATGAGCCACCGCACCCAGCCCTGCACCGTTCCATAGAAAGAGCTTGTGTATGGCCGGGTATGGTGGCTCATGCTTGTAATCCCAGCACTTTGGAAGGCCAAGGCAGATGGATTGCTTGAGCTCAGGAGTTCAAGACCAGCCTGGGCAACATGATGAAACCCCATCTCTACCAAAAAAAAAAAAAAAAAAAAAAGAGGAGGAAAACATAAAGAGTTCATGTAGACCAGGTGCAGTGGCTCACACCTGTCCACCATTTCCCAACTGAGCTACTGCAGCTCCCTACCTCCTGGGAGCAAGCTACCTAGGAGACACTCCATCACCCACTTCCCTGTTTTGGCTGGGCCACACCCCTGGCTACTTAAAGCCCGAAAACACGGTGCGTGAACCAACCTCGTTGGGTTTTGGACATGTAAGTTACCTGAGATACCCACCACATATATACCTCTTCAACGTAACTCCTCGCTTGCTGTTGGACACTGGTGGGAACGGTGCATCTTACGGCCAGAGCTCTGCGTTACCCTGTAACATGAACTGCCCATTCTCACTCGGGTGCTCACAAACCTTACCAATAAAATTGGACAGGCTCAATAGAGCTCAACTATAAAATGGAACTGGCATATTCGAGATGAGGCACAGCAGAACCTCAAGGGACCAGTATACTCCATGAACAAATGGGTAGCTTACAAGAAGGGTTCAAACAATCCTTAAAGGATCCTCTGGCTCCTCTTGTGGCTACCTGGTACCCAAGATTCACATATATGCCCACCAAGTGTATGGCATGGTTTACTGATGTCTCTGCAAAACAATAAACACACAGGGTCTACTGGGCTTCAGCCCAGTGGATGGCCATTCTTTGACCCAGTGAACGGCCATTCAGCCAGTGGGTGGCCATTCTTGACTAAGATTAGACATAGACATTCTGCCAAATTAGCCAAACTGCATGCATTGGTAATGGCCCCTGCAGTCCACATCCACCACCGTATCTCATCACATTTTCATGACTCATGAGCCATGCAGACTTGTGTGGAACCCTTTAATGCTGCAGGACAGCAGGGGCTCCTTTGGTCCATCCAATCTTCGAAACTGTTGTATTAAGACCTTTGTTTCAACTCCATCAATTTCCATTTCCATTTTACTCATCCCATTTTTTTTTTGAGACAGGGTCTCTCTCTGTCACCCAGGCTGGAGTACAGTTGTCCAATCAATGCTCACTGCAGCCTCCACCTCCTGGGCTCAAGTGATCCTCCCATCCTGGCCTCCTGAGTTAGCTGGGACCACAGAAGTTCACCACCACACCTGACTAATTTTTGTATTTTTTTGTAAAGATGGGGTTTCGCCGTGTTGCCCAGGCTGGTCATCCCATTTCTTAATTACCATCTAAAGATTTCCACTCTGCTGGGAGGAGAGCCATGACTCTCCCCTACCTTTCCCCGCTTAGTTTCATTTTATGAATGCTTTTTTTTTTTGAGACGGAGTCTCGCTCTGTCGCCCAGACTGGAGGAGTGCAGCGGCACGATCTCGGCTCACTGCAACCTCCCCCTTCCAAGTTCAAGCCATTCTCCTGCCTCAGCCTCCAGAGTAGCTGGGATTACAGGTGTGCGCCACCACACCCAGCTAATTGTTTTGTATTTTTAGTAGAGACGGGGTTTCACCGTGTAGGCCAAGCTGGGCTAGATCTCCTGACCTCAAGGGATCCACCCACCTTGGCCTCCCAAAGTGCTGGATTGCAGGTGTGAGTCACCATACCCAGCCCATGAATGCTTGCTTTATTCACCTTTTTTCTTAATGATGATTTTAAAATTTCCCCCTTCATGAGAGAAGTCCTTTGAATCTCCACTATTTTCCCTCATCCATTCTCTTCTTAACTTGATATTAATTGGCACTTGAAAGTTCCAACAGCAGATGTGGAGACAGCAAATTTGATAAGGCTTCCTGAGCTGTCTTTTGGTTTTGTAGAAGTAAGGTACCGTGGGATGTATACATTAAAGGAACAAACTTATTTTTCTCCCCTTCCTTACTTGTAGTTCTCAAGAATAACTTCAGAATGTATTGGGAAGGTAACACCCTGAAATATGAAGAAACTGGCCAAAGCAGCCTGGGCTCCATTCCAGAGCCTCCTGCCCCCCTTTCAAAGAACAGGATGTCCTTCAGTGCTTTAGGGTGGCTCATCACGGGGCCATGTGCCCTAAAACCTAGGGTGGGTGCTCTCTGGGGTCCCTCAGCATCAGTGTCGGTGGGACACCAGTAGATGAGACTCCATCTTCCCCAAGCAGTTTTCCTGAGCCTTGGGGGACCAGCTTGCAATGAATCAATCCTAGGCTTCTACTGCCCCTTGTTGCCTGTCAGTAGTAAACTCACTTTATTGAACTTGTGTGCATGGGTTCTGTCTCACTGTAGTCAGACATTTGGTAACCAGTGCGAAGTGAACCTACTTCACAGGCAAGGAGAGTTTGTAATCCTCCTACGCTTGGCAGTGGGAATGTACAATGGCACACCCACTATGGAAAACAGTATGTTGGAAAACTTCCTCAATAGGGTACCTACAAAACCTTACAGCAAACATCATATATCATGGTCAAAAAGTGAAAGTTTCCTTCCCAGGGTTGGGCACAAGGCAAAGATGTACACTCTTACCACTTCTATTCCACATAGTGTTAGCAATTCTTGGCTGAGGGTAGTGGCTTATGTCTGTAATCCCAACACTTTGGGAGGCTGAGGCAAGAGGACTGATTGAGTCCAGGAATTTGAGACCAGCCTGGGCAAGATGGGGAGACCCTATCTCTACAAAAAAAAAAAATTGAAAATTGGCTGGTGGCTGGGCGAGGTGGCTCACACCTGTAATTTAAGCACTTTGGAAGGCTGAGGAAGGAGGATCCCTTGAACCCAAGTGTTCAAGACTGCAGTAAGGTCTGACTGCACCACTGCACTCCAGCCTGGGTAACAAAGCAAGACCCCATCTAGAAAAGAATAATACTAGTAATTGAAATAAGAAAAATAATAGAGACCAAAAAGGAAGGCATAATAGTGTACACGATGTGATGGTTGTGGTAAGCTAATGACCCCCACCCCCAAAGATACACATACAAAGGATTTCTGTATCAATAGCCCTATACCCTGTATTACATGGTATCTCAAAGCAGAGTTTGCAGATGTGATCTGGCTGAGGATCTTGAGATGGCAGAATATCCAGGATTATCCGGTTGAAGCAACATAATCACAAGAGTCCATATAGGAAAAATACAGGTGTACTTAGAATCACAGAGAATTGACAATGCTTGCATAGCAAAGAGACAAAGAGATTTTATGACACTACCTTCTGACTGTGAAAACGGAGGGATGTAGACCATGAGGTAAAGGATCTAAGTGGCCTCTGGAACCTAGCAGGGGTAAAGAAATAAACTCTCCCCTAGAGAGTCAAGAAGGATCATAGTTCTGTAAACCTGTTTGACTTCTGACCACCACACATTAACAGCATAAATTTGTGTGTGGTTTTTTTTTTTGAGACAGAGTCTTGCTGTGTCGCCCAGACTAGAGTGTGGTGGCGTGATCTTGGCTCACTGAAACCTCCGCCTCAAGCAATTCTCCAGCCTCAGCCTCCCGAGTAGCTGGGATTACAGGCACGCGCCACCGTGCCCAGCTAATTTTTGTAGTTTTAGTAGAGATGGGGTTTCACCATCTTGGCCAGGCTGGTCTCAAACTCCTGACCTCATGATCCACCTGCCTCAGCCTCCCAAAGTACTGGGATTACAGGTGTGAGCCACCATGCCCAGCCTAAATTTGTGTTGTTTTAAGCCACTCACTTTGTGGTAATTGTTACAGCAGCAATGGGAAATTAACAGTTATGTAGAAAACCCTAAGAAATCTAAAAAATCTGGAGAACGAGATTTTAAGGAAATAGACTACCAAATTAACATACAAAAACTACTTTATTTCTATATACTAGCAATTAATACATGGAAATTGAAAATAAAATACAATACTCCTCTGGTTTGAATATCCCCAACAAAACTCATTTGGAAACTTGATCCCCAGTGTGGCCATATTGAGAGGTGGGGCCTTTAAGAGGTCATTGGATCATGAGAGCTCTGCTGTCAAGAATGAATCAATCCATGCACAGATTAATGGACTGTGTTATCACGGGAGCAGAAGTGATGGTTTTATAGGAAGAAGAGAGACCTGAGCAAACAGTATACTCAGTGCTCTCACAATGATGTGCTACATTGCTTCAGGATGCTGCAGAGTGTCCACCAAGAAACCCTAACCAGCATTGACCAAAGGTCAAAAAATGTCTAGTAAGGAGACCTTTATTTCTTACACAGAGTTGCAGCCTGCAGGCTGGGAAGCATGGTCTCTACCAGAAACAACACAGGCAGTTCAGAGGAGGCAAGCTGCAGCAGGAATTTATACTGAATAGGAATATGTTGGATATTAAGTAAACATACTCAACAGGTTATGGGAGGGTCATGCGTGTGTGATAAGCAAACATACATGTTCCCAGTTTATCTACCAGAACAAAATAAAATTCTCATTTTCTATATTCACTCTTAAGAGGAAACTCATGAACATTAATCTTTTCAAATTATATCAATATTCCAAGAACATCATGAAGAAGGTTTTATCTTTATTCTCCACCTTTTTTTTTTTTTTTTTTTTGAGACGGAGTTTTGCTCTTGTTGCCCAGGCTGGAGTGCGGTGGTGTGATCTCAGCTCACTGCAGCCTCAGCCTCCTAAGTAGCTGGGATTTACAGGCATGCGCCACCACACCTGGCTAATGTTTTTGTATTTTTAGTAGAGACGGGGTTTCACCACGTTGGCCAGTCTGGTCTTGAACTCCTGACCTTAAGTAATCCACCTGCCTCAGCCTCCCAAATTGTAGGGATTACAGGCGTGAGCCACCATGCCCAGCCAACTTTTTTTTTTTTTTTTTTTTGAGAACGAGTTTCGTTCTTGGTGCCCAGGCTGGAGTGTAATGGAATGATCTCGGCTCACTGCAACCTCTGCCTCCTGGGTTCAAGCGATTCTCCTGCCTCAGCCTCCCAAGTAGCTAGGACTACAGGCATGCACCACTAAGCCCAGCTAATTTTGTATTTTTAGTAGAGATGGGGTTTCACTATGCTGGCCAGGCTGGTCTCTCCTGACTTCAGGTGATCCGCTTGCCTTGGCCTCCCAAAGTACTGGGATTACAGGTGTGAGCCACCGTGCCTGGCCTAATTTATATTTCTCATATTCTTACTATGTATTTTCACTTCATGGAAACCAAGATGCATAGCATGGGTCTTATTTGGCACACAAGAAACTGATATGGAAATAATATGGTGCATATGCATCAATGGCAATGCAGATTTTGGGGTTTAAGAATGTGAAATTAACTTTCAGTAAGATTTTCATCATACCCCAGTAAGTATCCTAAGCCACAGTGTGGGGCACATAATTCAAGCACAAAATGCGTTTATAGGTTTCCAAAACTGTGTTATTTGATTTCACCATGAAAAAATTGTTCTTGATCTTTTAAGAGCCTAGTGGTGCACTGCTATTATGTTATGAAGTATCCTACTGAGACAGGATAAAACTATGTTGGCAGAAAGAATGTGATTCATTCATAGAGAAAAACCATTCTATTTTATTAGTTAAAACATTATATCTATGATACATTCTGAATAAAACATTAGCAAAATGTGCTTCAAGCAGATAATGTGAGCTCTACTAAAGAGTATGTTACTCTACTTCTGTTGATTAAACTCTTCACTCTGACAACTATTCTCTCTTCAATTTCTTTCTTTTTCTTCTTTAGATGGAGTTTTGTTCTTGTTGCCCAGGCTGGAGTGCAATGGCATGATCTTGGCTCACCACAACCTCCGCCTCCTGGGTTCAAGCGATTCTCCTGCTTCAGCCTCCCAAGTAGCTGGGATTACAGGCACCTGCCACTACGCCCGGCTAATTTTGTATTTTTAGTACAGATGGGGTTTCTCCATGTTGGTCAGGCTGGTCTCGAACTCCCGACCTCAGGTGATCCACCCGCCTCAGCCTCCCAAAGTGCTGGGATTACAGGTGTGAGCCACCATGCCTGGCCTCTCTCTTCAATTTCAAAACAAGATCAATTTTTCATCACTCTTTGCTAAACAACAGGTATTGCTCTTTAATGGATAAGGGGGCAATCTTTTCCCCTGCAGTATTTCTACCACACAGTGTCTAATTATCTATTACTCTCCTCCCACAAAAATCCCAATGTCCTAGGGTCTTGGCCTGCTCCATTTCATGTTCAGTTGATAGACCATTTCTTTCCTCTAAGCCACAGTACTCTCCTGGTAGGAGAAAGGCACCCTGAACATTATCAGAATGGTGAGTGACATCATAGTTTTACATTGCTTTTCGCCACTCCCAAATGCTAATTCAGGTGATACTTAATTTTAAAAGCAAAGTCCTCCTTCTTCACAAATTGGATAGAAATAATCCTTCACCTAATCAATGATCTTCACCCAATCAATGATCCTTCCATCCCAATGATGTTTCCAAGAAACCACCATGGAAGGTGTGTATGGATGCACAATAACAGATTTCAAAGTTCACACTGAAACTCAACAGTAGGCTTTCCAAGAAAACCTTAAATAACTCAATGAAACATTTCATAAGGTGAAGGTAACTGACTGCCTACAAATATCCTGCAACCTTTTCATATGTGAGTTAAAAATATATAATTTTTAGCATATTTGGACTTGTGAGTATTCTGCAGTGTATAATATCAAAGGCAAACAGGGAAACCAGAGACTGTTATTCCTCATAGGAATCCTCACTTACCGTCAGTCACTGGGTAATGGCCTCAGGATGCATACTACATTTGTTTGGTTTCATCAAAGATATAAATCTTGATGCCTAGTAACCTGCGAGACTGGATAAACCCTCTGCCACATATGTTTACCGGATGTCTCTTGCTTATGGCCTCTCATATCCATTAATGCTTCAACTCATGAGGGACTGGCCACTGTCACTGCATTTGTAAGGATTCTGTCAAGAATGAATTAACTGATGTGAAAGGAGTGAATGGTACCTAATGACCTCACCACACTCATTTGTAAGGTTTCTCTCCGGTATGCATTCTGTGATGACTTGCAAGATTTGAACTCTGCCTGAAGACCTTGCCACACTCATTACATTTGTAACGTTTTTCTCCAGTGTGGATTGCCATATGGGTAGTCAGACTTGACCTTACCCTAAAGGCTTTCCCACACTCTGTACACCTGTAAGGTTTCTCCCCAGTATGAATTCTTCGGTGATTTGCCAGGTGCGCATTTTGAGTAAAGACCTTGCCACATTCATTACATTTGTAAGGTTTTTTCCCAGTATGGATTGCCTGATGGGTGGTTAGGCTTGAACGAACACTGAAGGCTTTCCCACACTCATTGCATCGGTAAGGTTTCTCTCCGGTGTGAGTCCTTTGATGATTTGCAAGGTGTGAATTCTGGGTGAAGACCTTGCCGCATTCATTACATTTGTAAGGCTTCTCTCCAGTATGGATGACCTTATGGGTAGTTAGGTTTGAATGCATACTAAAGGCTTTCCCACACTCATTACACTTGTAAGGTTTCTCTCCAGTATGAATTCGCCGATGAGTCGCAAGGTATGAATTGTGCCTAAAAACCTTGCCGCATTCATGACATTTGTAAGGTTTCTCTCCAGTATGTATTGCCTGATGAAAAGTTAGGCTTGAACGATCACTAAAGGCTCTGCCACAGTCATTACACTTGTAAGGTTTTTCTCCAGTATGAACTCTCCAATGCCTTGCAAGTTGTGACGTTTGAGCAAAGACTTTACCACATTCATTACACTTGTAAGGTTTCTCTCCGGAATGAATTCCTCGATGACTTCTAAGGTGTGATTTTTGAGTGAAGCTCTTGCCACATTCAATACATTTGTAAGGTTTCTCTCCAGAATGGATTGCTTGATGGGTAGTCAGACTTGAACGAACACTGAAGGCTTTCCCACACTCATTACACTTGTAAGGTTTCTCTCCAGTATGAATTCTTCGATGATTTGCAAGTTGTGAATTTTGAGTGAAAACCTTGCTGCATTCATTGCATTTGAAAGGTTTTGTTCCAGTATGGATGACCTGATGGGTAGCTAGGTTTGAATGCATACTAAAGGCTTTGCCACATTCATTACACTTGTAAGGTTTCTCACCAGTATGAACTCTCCGATGCCTTCCGAGGTATGAATTGTACCTAAACACTTTGCCACATTCATTACATTTGTAAGGTTTTTCTCCAGTGTGGATTGTCTGATGGATTGCTAGGCTTGAACGAACACTAAAGGCTTTGCCGCACTCATTGCACTTGTAAGGTTTCTCTCCAGTGTGAATTCTCCAATGACTTATAAGGTGTGAATTTTGAGTGAAGAGCTTGCCACATTCATTACATTTGAACGGTTTTTCTCCAGTATGAATTAACTGATGGGTAGTTAGGTTTGAATGTCCTCTAAAGGCTTTTCCACACTCATTACACTTGTAAGGTTTCTCTCCAGTATGAATTCGCCGATGAGTTGCAAGGTATGAATTGTGCCTGAAGACCTTGCCACACTCATGACATTTGTAAGGTTTTTCTCCAGTATGGATGACCTGATGAATAGTTAGATTTGAACGAACAGTAAAGGTTTTGCCGCACTCACTGCATTTGTAAGGCTTCTCTCCGCTATGAATTCTCCTATGACTTGTAAGGTTTGAATTCTGAGTGAACGCCTTGCCACATTCATTACATTTGTAAGGTTTTCCACAACTGTTTGCTTTTCGTCTTTGTGTGAGTAATGAAAAATGGTTAAGTTCATGATATTTTTTAGACCTGTGGGTTTGGACACTAGAAGGAATTTGTTGAAGTGGTGACACTGAGGAACCATTGTTGGTAGACTTCTCAACTTGATTACATTCGTACATTTTCCCCTCACCTTGAAATAGCTGCAGTTCAGGCAGATGCGAATGAAAGCTTACTCCAAGCTGATTGTTCATAAGCTTGTTTTCTATGTCTCTTCTATCGCGTTGATCTCTTTTACCTTCTTTCTGGGTCATAAGCACTCCCTTGTAATTTCCTGTGTCATCTCTCCATTGACACTCAAAGTCATGCATATTTTTCTGGGGTTCCTTGAAGGAAAAGTCTTCAATTTCAGGGCTTTCGTGTCTTTCCAACACCACTGTGTGGAATACTGCTTCTGTACTGCTCTTCTCTTTTGGTAGCAAATCCTTGATTGTACATTTAGGAGGGATATCTACAAGATATAAAGAACCACATAATTTCCAATTAATTACAGTATAGAAATAAATATTTTACACTGCAAACATATTCCACCAAAAGTAATACTTATATCGAACAGACTTTGGAACTTCAGAACCATGAATTTCAATTGTTAGGAACAAAAATGTTTTTTTTTTGAGACGGAGTCTCGCTCTGTCACCCAGGCTGGAGTGCAGTGGTGCGATCTTGGCTCACTGCAAGCTCTGCCTCCTGGGTTCACACCATTCTCCCGCCTCAGCCTCCCGAGTAGCTGGGACTACAGGCACCCGCCACCCTGCCTGGCTAATTTTGTTTTTGTATTTTTAGTAGAGACGGGGTTTCACCATGTTAGCCAGGATGGTCTCGATCTCCTGACCTCGTGAGCCACCTGCCTTGGCCTCCCAAAGTGCTGGAATTACAGGCGTGAGTCACCGTGCCCAGCCAAAAGTAGTATTTTTTAACAAAGCAAATGCAGTTGCATGTAATTCAAATATTTGGGAAGGGCTGGCCGTTGTGGCTCTTGCCTGTAATCCCAATGCTTTGGGAGCCTAAGGTGGGAGGATCACAGGAGGCCACGAGTTTGAGACCAGCCTGGGCAACATAGCGAGACTCCATCTCTACAAAAACAAAATAATTTAAAAATTAGGCCAGGCGTGGTGGCTCATGCCTGTAATCCCAGCACTTTGGGAGGCTGAGGCGGGTGGATCATGAGGTTAGGAGATTGAGACCAGCTTGGCCAACACGGTGAAACCCCATCTCTACTAAAAATACAAAAATTAGTCAGGCGTGGTGGCATGCGCCTATAGTCCCAGCTTCTCAGGAGGCTGAGGCAAGAGAATTGCTTGAACCTGAGAGGTAGAGGTTGCAGTGAGCCAAGACTGTGCCACTGCACTCCAACCTCGGCGACAAAGCAAGACTCCGTCAAAAAATAAAAATAAAAAAATTAGTTCGGCATGCTGGCGTGTGCCCCCAATTCTGGATACTCACGAGGCTGAGGATGCTGGGTGCAGTGGCTCACGCCTGTAATCCCAACACTTTGGGAGGCTGAGGCGGGTGGATCACCTGAGGTCAGGAGTTCGAGACCAGCCTGGTCAATATGGCGAAACTCTGTCTCTGCTAAAAATATAAAAAATTGGCTGGGTGTGGTAGTGGGCACCTGTAATCCCAGCAACTTGGGAAGCTGAGGAAGGAGAATTGCTTGAACTCAGGAGGTGAGGTTGCGCCATTGTACTCCGGCTTGGGCAACAAGAGCAAAACTCTGTCTCATCAAAAAAAAAAAAAAAAAAGAGGCTGAGACATGAGGATTGCCTTAGTCCAAGAGTTCAAGGTTACAGTGAGCTATGACTGTACCACAGCACTACAGCCTTAGAGACAGTGAGATGTCTTAAAAAATAAAAAAATAAAAAAAATTGGGGCAGCCTAGATTCAAACTACCTATGACCAAAACACTCACACTGTGAATCCCATGTTAGCCATCAGAGGATTATTTCTCCACCAGGACCTCGTGGCACATACCAATTGGCCAAAAACATATGGCTATCTCAATTGAAGAAAAATAAGTTATACACATTTAAAGCATACTCATTATGCACAAATACATACTAAAGTACAACACAATATATTATAATGGCAAAGAGCTCACAGGAAACATAATTAAGAAGCAGGAATTTTGAACTGCAAAACCATAATAGCACTAGGAAAATGAATATTCAATAAAACTATGTCAGAAAAAAATGTGTTGAAATACTTGTTATACTATCTATATCCACACAGAGCAGAAAATTTTGCAACATTAGTAAGTGGTACATGACAGTTATATTTCTTTCTTTTTTTTTTCTTTTTTTTTTTTTTTTAGACAGAGTTTTGCTCTGTTCCCCAGGCTGGAGTGTAGTGGTGTGATCTCGGCTTACTGCAACCCCCGCCTCCAGGGTTCAAGTGATTCTCCTGCCTCAGTCTCCCGAATAGCTGGGACTGCAGGCATGTTCTATCACACCTGGCTAATTTTTGTATTTTTAGTAAAGATGGGATTTCACCATGTTGGTCAGGCCGGTCTGGAACTCCTGACCTTGTTATCTGCCTGCCTCTGCCTCCCAAAGTGCTGGGATTACAGGCGTGAGCCTCTGCACCTGGCCTGACAGTTATATTTCACAATACATGCTGAAAACCATAATGTATTAATTTTATGAAAATCAACTAATAAGATATTCTAGCAGCCTATGATAAAATGAATTGAGAGGAATAACTGCATATATAAAATGTTCTTGTTTAAGGCCATGTGTGGAAACTTAAAAAAAAAATTATTGGCCAGGCGCAGTGGCTCATGTCTGTAATCCCAGCACTTTGGGAGGCTGCACCAGGTGGGTCACCTGAGGTCAGGAGTTCGAGACCAGCCTGACCAACGTGGAGAAATCCCATCTCTACTAAAAATACAAAATTAACCAGGTATGGTGGCGCACGCCTGTAATCCCAGTACTTGGGTGGCTGAGGCAAGAGAATCTCTTGAACCCAGGAGGCAGAGGTTGTGGTGAGCCGAGATCACACCATTGCACTCCAGCCTGGACAACAAGAGAGAAACTTCATCTCAAAAAAAAAAAAAATTATTGTCTGTGGAATAATAAACAGTTTTCTCTTAAGAGAAAGAAGGATTTTTATTTAGAACCAACACAGATAATAAGAACTGGAATATGATTTTTTTTTAAATTCTATATTGACAAATTATAGTTATACATATTTACAGGAAACAAACTGATATTCTGTTATAGGTACACAATGTGGACTGATGGAAACAAGCTTATTACCATATAAGTCATCTCAAAATCCTATCATTTACTCCTAATGTTTTCACCCAGTGATCAACATCTCCCTATTCCCTCCAGTCCCCAACCTGTGGTAACCCACACTCTACTCTTTGCTGCTATTAGTTTTATTGGTTTAGATTCCAAAAGTAAGTGAGAACACGCAGTACTTGTATTTCTGTGCTAAAGCCTGGAAAAACAGAATACGCACCCCATGTAAGAATGAGGATCAATGAGAGAATGATTTTGTTAGGCGTCTTTACGGTTATGCTGAGAACAATCTCAGAAGACAGAACCCACTTGTTTATCACACACCCCCATGAAGACTGGCAAAAGCAGAATGGAAGAAATGGCTGAGGGACCTCAACAGGCAGAGACGGCTGGAGACTCTTCCATGAAGTTTGGGACAGCAGATGCCAAGGAGCAGCAGCCAATGTTTCCATCTCCTGAGCAGGTCTTCCACGCACAGGAAATGGGGTGGAACATAAATAGGTCTAGATGTCAGGACTAAGGACTATGGAAGCTTCCCCTCTGACCCACATGGACTAAGAACTGGGCACCACATGGAATTAAATACAGAGGGAGAGACCAAGAAAGAAAGCAGTCTCTTCAAAAGGACCATAGAGTTCAAATGACTTTGCCTCTATCTCTAAGGCAACTTATTTTCCCAAAGAACTCTCTCATTTGCAGAGAGTTTCCCACTTTATTTATTTATTTATTTTGAGATGGAGTTTCGTTCTGTCACCCAGGCTGGAGTGCAGTGGCATGATCTTGGCTCACTGCAACCTCCACCTCCCGGGTTCAAGCAATTCTCTTGCCTCAGCCTCCTGAGTAGCTGGGACTACAGGCACACGCCACCACAACCGGCTAATTTTTTTTGTATTTTTAGTAGAGACAGGGTTTCACAATGTTGGTCAGGCTGGTCTCGAAATCCTGACCTCAAGTGATCTGCCCGCCTTGGCCTCCCAAAGTGTTGGGATTACAGGCGTGAGCTACTGCGCCCCCTCCCACACTCTGGTTAATGAGTGGCCTTCTCTCTGCCCATGTGAGCTCTTACCTGTGACCACACCTTTGACACATTCCCGCATTCTTGGTTTTCTTGCTATTTTCACACAGCTCTTCACAGTCCAGGGCTCTTTCCCTTCCTCCAACATGGAGATAATATTCATATCAAAATGACACAGTCCTGTTTATAAAAAGAAAGGAGC
Organism: Pongo pygmaeus; assembly: GCF_028885625.2. Classification (NCBI taxonomy): domain Eukaryota; kingdom Metazoa; phylum Chordata; class Mammalia; order Primates; family Hominidae; genus Pongo; species Pongo pygmaeus. The sequence continues at coordinate 59,292,132 of NC_072393.2, forward strand.
ACAATGTGCCGGGGCTTTTCCAGAATCCCAGCCCTATGTTTACATGAGAGGACATTACATGTGGATCTAAGAAAACTTGAAAAATTCATCCACTGGACCAGGCACGGTGGCTCACGCCTGTAATCCCAGCACTTTGGGAAGCTGAGGTGGGCGGATCACAAGGTCAGGAGATGGAGATCATGATGGCTAACACGGTGAAACCCCGTCTCTACTAAAAATATAAAAAAAAATTAGCCAGGCGTGGTGGCGGGCGCCTGTGGTCCCAGCTACTCGGGAGGCTAAGGCAGGAGAATGGCATGAACCTGGGAGGCGGAGTATGCAGTGAGCCCAGATCACGCCACTGCACTCCAGCCTGGGCGACAGAGCGAGACTCCGCCTCAAAAAAAAGAAAGAAAAAATCATCCACTGAATGCCTCCTTCTGAATACGCAGGAAACACGGTACTGCTGATAGAAGGCTCTATTCCACCAACAACTTAATCCAAAGCAGAGAGGTAGAAAACAGGAAATCTGACATTTCAAAAGTCTAACACAATGTATTATGCATACAGAAGCTCTGAAACCTCAAATGATGCAGCACAAAGGAGGCAGAACATCTGAAAAAGGGGAAGATTAAAGTCCAGGTTTCCCATGATTAAGCTTTCCATTTCAGAGTCAACAGGACTTCAATCTCAGTCAAGCAATGCAGGGGCTCTCCAGGGACTCACAAGGGAAAATGCAACAATAGACAAGAACAGATCTTGACTTCTGCAAGAAAGTCATCCTCACCCAGAGAAACAAGGTTCCAGTAGTTCTCCAGCATCACGTCCCTGTATAAAATCCTCTGAGCAGGGTCCAGGCATTTCCACTCCTCCTGAGAGAATTCTATGGCCACATCCCTAAATGTCAACCGTACCTAAAATGAAAAACACATTTCACCAAGTGGCTAAGGGGAGAGTTCAAAATTTCACATAAAAGGAGAAGAGGAGAAAACTGTGAGAATAGGTTAAATTGAAGTGGGTGAGCTGACAGATCCAGATTGTGACAATGTGACACACAGATTTGGTCCTCATCCCCCTCTCCTGACATGAGAGCTCACTTGAAATCTGTGGAGTGATAAGTATCTTTTTGTACATTAATGGGATAATTGGTGGCTGGAGCACCTAGGTAGCTTCAGGATGGAGCGGTCACTGGAACTGAGGCTCGGTGGGTGGTCACTGGAAAGACTGAGGCTCGGTTAGACTAAGCCTCTGTCCTCTCGGGAGGGCAGAGGGAATGAAGGTTCAGCTGATCACCAATGCCAATAATGGAAGCAATGCCTCCATAATGGGGCCTCCATGAAAACTCAAAAAAGACAGAATACGTGAGAGAATACATCCCAGCTCCTCACTCCTTTCCCATATCTCAACTAATAGATCACTTCCATCTAGATGTTCATCTGTGTGCTTTGTAGCATCTTCTATAATAAATGGGTAAATACAAGTAAAGTGTTTCCCTGTGTTCTGTGAGCCACTCAAGCAAACTAATCAGTTCCAAGGAGGGGGTCATCAGAATTCACAATTCACAGCTGGTCACTGAGAAGCACAGGCCACACCTGTGTTTGTGACTGGCATTAAAGTGTGTGCGCCGTTGTGGGATTGAGCCCTCAGCCTATGGGAGCTGACCCCATATCCAGACAGACAGCGTCAGAATGGAATCAAATATGGGAACACTTATTTGGTGTCTGTTGCAGAATTGTTTATTTGATGTGTAGAGGAAAACCCAATACATCCAAGATCACAGAAGTATTTGTATTATGGAAGCAAAGTAGGAGAAACTGAGTCTGTTTTTCCCATATTTTCCTACACATTAAGGAATTTGAGCAAGTTATGTCTCCCTAATTCTGTTTTATTACTCTTTTACCTAACAGGTTGTGATATCCTCTATATCAGTGTCGATTTCTCAGTTTTATGGGCAATAAGTATACAAATAAAAAACTGAAAACAAGGTTATCTCTATGGAAGTGTTAGATATTATGTTTGACATACTGAGTGATATTCAATATCTACATGAACTAAATAAGCACAACAGATATCTTAAGAAATGATAATGCGGCCGGGCGTGGTGGCTCACGCCTGTAATCCAGCACTTTGAAAGGCCGAGGCGGGTGGATCACTTGAGGTCAGGAGTTCAAGACCAGCCTGGCCAACATGGTGAAACCCCGTCTCTACTAAAAATACAAAAATTAGCCAGGCGTGGTGGCAGGCGCCTGTAATCCAAGCTACTCGGGAGGCTAAGGCAGGAGAATCACTTAAACCCAGGAGGTAGAAGTTGCGGTGCGCCGAGATCACGCCACTGCACTCCAGCCTGGGCGACAGAGTGAGACTCCATCTCATAAAAAGAAAACTGTACTGAAGTGATGCTGTCTATAAGAGAGAGGAGTAGGAAGTCCCAAGCACTACCCATGGAGACACAGATTTAATAACACTACACGGACCAAATTGTCTTTGTGGGAAATCTGGCAACCACATCAGAGGTCAGAACTCTTTTGAAACACCTACTCACCTGAGGCCCTACCCTGGCATGATGTAGTATCACTGTGAGAAAACCACACTTCCATTTTCTCCTGGGGAGAGAAAGTATGGGAATATCCATCTAACATTCTGACTTTTTTTTTTCTCTTTTTTCCTGTAACACAACACAAGGCTCATAACGTTCTGACTTTTCAGGGCACTGCTAAGGGACAAGTTTCTGTCTTGCCTGAATATAAACACTGAAGTAACAGGACCCCAGGTAAGGAAGCTACTGAGAACAAAGCCATCCATCATAAACCAGAGCTTGTAGCAACGTAGGCAGACACTAGGTGGCGGTGCAGCCCCCAGCTTACTAGGACACCAGCGAGGCTGCGGAACAGCCAGCAGACAACAGAGGCATTCCTGCATACAAACTGGCACAACCTCTTTAGTTAAGCTACAATCAAAAAGTCCACAGAGGACGCATCCCTAGAAAAGGCTTGACGGATCTCCAGAGCCTCTAGTCAGGATGACTGTAGCATGTCTTCCCTGAAGGAAGCCAGAATCAAAAACTACAAGCGGCTGATTAGTGAAATGCTGTGGTCCCAACAGGAGATAACGAGATATCAAAAGAAGCCGGGCACGGTGGCTCACACCTGTAATCCCAGCACTTTGGGAGCCGAGGAGGGTGGATCACGAGGTCAGGAGTTCGAGACCAGCCTGGCCAAAATGGCGAAATCCCGCCTCTACAAAAAATACAAAAATTAGCCGGGTGTAGTGGTGGATGCCTGCAATCCCAGCTACTCGGGGGGCTGAGACAGAGAATCGCTTGAACCCGGGAGGCGGAGGTTGCAGTGAGCTGGGATCTCACCACTGCACTCCAGCCTGGGCGACAGAGTGAGACTCCGTTTAAAAAAAAAAAAAAAAAAGCAAAAGAAAAAAAGAAACACGGACCATATGCAGCAACATATTAAATCACCACAAAGTAATACTAAAGAAGCAGATATATGTATATACATTATCAAAGAAATAACAATAAGACTCCTAAAGTTGCTCAATGTATTAAGACAGTACTCATAAACAACTTCAGAAAATCACAAAAACAATAAATATGAGATTATCAACAAAGAGATAACTATGAAGAAGAAACAGAAATTCTAGAGCTGAAAAACATAACTGAATTAAAAAACACACTAGAGCCAGGCGTGATGGCTCACGCCTGTAATCCTAGCACTTTGGGAGGCTAAGGCGGGCAGATCACGAGGTCAGAAGTTCGAGACCAGCCTGGCCAACATGATGAAACCTCGTCTCTACAAAAATACAAAAACTTAGCTGGGCATGGTGGCGGGCGCCTGTAATCCCAACTACTTGGGAGGCTGAGGCAGGAGAATAGCTTGGACCCAGGAGATGGAGGTTGCAATGAACTGAGATCGCACCATTGCACTCCAGCCTGGGAAACAAGAGTTGCCATCTCGGGGGAAAGAAAAATACACAAAATTAGCTGGGTGTAGTGGCATGAGCCTGTAGTCCCAGCTACTCAGCAGGCTGAGGTAGGAGGATCATTTGAGCCTAGGAGGTTGAAGGTACAGTAAGCTATGATCATGCCACCGTATTCCAGCCTGGGCTACACAGTGAGACCCCGTCTGTAAAATAAATAATAAATAAAAGGAGAAAATGAAATAGAAGAATGATGAAGATAGCCAGGCATGGTGATGCGTGCCTGTAATCCCAGCTACTCAGGAGGCTGAGAGAGAAGAATCAGTTGAACTCAGGAAGCAGAGGTTGCAGTGAGCCAAGATCACACCACTGCACTCCAGCTTTGGGTGACAGAGTGAGACTGCATGTCAAAAAACAAAAAAAAGAAAAGAGAAAAGAAAAATGAACAAATGAACATAGCCTAAGGGAATTGTGGAACACTATCATGTGTGTCAACTCCAATGTCAAAGTAAGAAAAAGGAGTATAAAAGAACTTAACCTACTGTGTCTGAGTGAAAAAGAAAGAAAAAGTCTGTATACCCTCGTAAGTAGTAAGGCAATTGGAGCAGTAATCAAAAAAAAAAAAAAATCCTAGAACAAAGACCAGGAACAAATGCATAATTCATAAGCACTGTACAATTCTACTCAATGTTTAATGAAGAATTAACAATTCTCAAACAATTCCAAATAAGTGAAGAAGAGGAAACAACAAAAAACAATTGTATGATAACACCCTTAGTCTGACACCACCCAAGCAAATATATGACAAGGAAACAAAAGTGTAAGATATTATTCGTGATAAACACTGATGCAAAAGCCCTCAACAAAATACTAGGAAACCAAATTGTAAAGACATTAACAGAATTATAGCCCATGACCAAGTGGACTACACACTGGGAAGACACGAGTGGTTCAACAGAAGAAAGTCAATGTAATACACCACACTGACATGGGGAAGGACAAAAACCACATGCTCATCTCAATCGGTGCAAAAAAAAGTTATTTGACAAAATTCAACATAGTTCATGATAAAAGTGCTCAACAATTCGGGCACGGTGGCTCACGCCTATAATCTCCGCACTTTGGGAGGCCAAGGCAGGTAGATCACCTGAGGTCAGGAGAGTTCGAGACCAGCCTGACCAACATGGTGAAACCCCGTCTCTACTAAATACAAAAAATTAGCCAGGCATGGTTGCACATGACTGTAATCCCAGCTACTTGGATGGCTGAGGCGGGAGAATCTCTTGAACCCGAGAGGCGGAGGTTGCAGTGAGACTGTGCCACTGCACTGCGCTCCAGCCTGAGCAACAAGAGCAAAACTCCATCTAAAAAAAAAAAAAAGGCTCAACAAATCAAGGAAACTTCAGAATATTAGATTTGGCAAAGATTTCTTGGCTATGACACCAAAAGCAAACACAACAGCAGCAAAAAAAAAAAAAAAAAAAAAAGGGACTGCATCCAACCAAAAAACTTTTGTGCATCAACAGATGCTACTAAGAGTAAAACAGTATGCCTGTGACAAGTCCTAGCCAGAGCAATCAGGTGAGAGAAACAGAAGGCATTCAAATAGAAAGAGGGCCTGTAATCTACAAAAAAGAGGGCCTGTAAAACTACAAAAATAGTTTGCACCTGTAATCACATCACTGTGGGAGGCCAAGGTGAGAGGATAGTTTGAGTCCAGGAGTTCGAGACCAACAACATAGTGAGACTCTGTCTCTATTTTTTAGCAACGACAACAAAAACAACAAACGAAAAGGAAAAGGAGGAAGTCAAATTATCTCTCTTTGAGAAGGATATGATTCTGTATCTAAAAAACCCTAAAGATTCCAGTAAAAGACTCCTAGACCTGATAAATGACTTCAGCAAAGTCTCAGGATTTAAAATCAAGGTACAAAAATCAGCAGGATTCATTTTTTTTTTTTTTTTTTTGAGACGGAGTTTTGCTCTTGTTGCCCAGGCTGGAGTGCGATCTTGGCTCACCACAACCTCTGCCTCCCCAGTTCAAGCAATTCTCCTGCCTCAGCCTTCCTAAGTAGCTGGGATTACAGGCATGCACCACCACGCCCAGCTAATTTTGTATTTTCAGTAGAGACTGGGTTTCTCCATGTTGGTCAGGCTGGTCTTGAACTCCCGACCTCAGGTGATCCGCCTGCCTTGGCCTCCCAAAGTGCTGGGATTACAGGCGTGAGCCACCACGCCAGGCCCAGTCAGCAGTACTCTTAAAACCAATAATGTTCATGCTGAGAAACACATCATCAAGAATGCAATCCTATTAAAAATAGCCACACCCCTCAAAAAATGCCTAGGAATATGTCTAACCAAGGTGGTGAACTATCTCTATGAGGAGAACTACAAAATACCAGTGAAAGAAATCAGAGACAACACAAACAAATGGAAAAGCATTTCATGCTCATGGGCTGAAAGAATCAATATCAATGAAATGTCCAAACTGCCCAAAGCAATCTATAGATTCAACAGTATTCTTATTAAATGACCAACATCACTTTTCACAGAATTAGAAAAAACTTCTAAAATGTATATGAAAGCAAAAAAGAGCTCAAAGAGCCAAGACAATCCTAAGCAAAAGGAATAAAGCTGGATGCATCAAATTACCTGCCTTCAAACTATATTGCAAGGCTACAGTAAACAAAACAGCATGGTACTGGTACAAAAACAGACACATATACCAGTGGAATAGAACAGAGACCCCTAAAATAAAGGCCCACACCTCCAACCAACTGATCTTCAACAAAATCAACAAAAATAAACAACGAGGAAAGGATACCCTATTCAATAAGTGGTGCTGGGAAAACTGGCTAAACATATGCAGAATAATGAAACTGGACCCCTATCTCTCGCCATATAAAAAAATTAACTTGAGATGGATTAAATACTTAATATAAGACCTCCAAAATCCTAAAAGAAAACCTAGGAAATACTCTTCTAAGACTTTGGCCTAAGCAAGGCCTAAGCAAGGAATTTATGAAGACCTCATAATATATGCAGCAAAATAAATGCAGCAAATAAAAGGAATTTATGAAGACCTCATAATAAATGCAGCAAAATAAAAAATAGACAAGTGGAACTTAATTAAAGAGCTTGTACACAGAAAAACTATCAACAGAGTAAACAATCTACAGAATGGGAGAAAATACTTGCAAACTACGCATCTGACAAATGACTAATATCCAGAATCTATAAGAAACATAAGCAAATCAACAAGAAGAAGACAAATCACCCCACTAAAAAGTGGGAAAACAGCATAAACAGACACTTCTCAAAAGAAGTCGTACTACTGGCCAACAAGCATATAAAAAAATGCTCAACACCCCAATCATCAGAGAATGCAAATCAAAACCATAATGAGACACCATTTCATACCAGTCATAATGGCTATTACTAAAAAGTAAAAAAAAAAAAATAACAAATATTGACAAGGCTTCAGAGAAAAGGAAACACTTTTACACTCATACACTTATGGGAATGCAAATTTGTTCAGACCATGTGGAAAGCAGTTTGGAGATTTCTCAAAGACTAAAAATAGAATTACAATTCAACCCAGCAATCCCATTACTGGATATGTACCCAAAGGAAAATAGATTGTTCTATCAAAAAGACACCTATATTCATATGTTTATTGCAGCACCATTTACAATAGCAAAGACATGGAATCAACCTAGGTGACCATCAACAGTGGATCAGATAAAGAAAATATGGTAGATATATACCCTATGGAATATTATACAGCCATAAAAAAACAAAAAATCACATCCTTTGCAACAACATGGATGCAGCTGGAGGCCATTATTCCTAGCGAATTAATGCACAAATAGAAAAACAAATACCGAATGTTCTCACAGTGGAAGCTGAACACTGAGTGCACACGAACACAAAGATGAGAACAATAGACACTGGGGACTCCAAAAAGGAACAGGAAGGAAGAGGGGAAGGGCTGAAAAACTATCTATCGGGTACTATGTTCACTACTTGGGTGATGGGATCTTTGGAAGACTAAACCTCAACATCACAAAATATACCCACGTAAGAAACCTCACGTGTACCCCCGAATCTAAAATAAATAGTATAAAATGAATCAAATAAAAGTATGTACCAATGTACACACAAAAATTCAAATCCATGAGACACATTCTGTGGAAAAATGAAATTGCTTTACCTACTATAATCTCAGAAAATGCTTCTAAAATCAGATGTGGCCAGGTGCAGTGGCTCATGGCTATAATCCCAGCACTTGAGGAGGCCAAGGCAGGAGTACTGCTTGAGCTCAAGAGACCAGCCTGGGAAATACAATGAAACCTCATCTCTACAAAAAAATCAAGCTGGGCATGGTGGTGCGTGCCTATAGTCTCAGTTACTCCAGAGGCTAAGGTGGGAGGATCACTTGAGCCCCAGAGATCAAGGCTGCAGTGAGCTGTGATCACACCACTGGACTCCAGCCTGGACAACAGAGTGAGACCCTGTCTCAAAACAATAAACAAACAAACAAATAATAAATAAACAGATGTATAGTAGTTTTCCCCCATACCAGCAATCAATCAATTGCGCAGCAGACACCACCTCGGTGTCCTCCAACCCCAGTTCAGTTTCAACACCATCTACCTGGAGATAGTGGCAAATCCCACAGGTTGAGGGTTCAGTCCCACTTCGGGTGCCAATAGCAAGCCCCAGGTTGTTTTTCCTGTGCTTTTGACAGACTGACTATTAAGCAGGGTTCCTGTAACTCCCTCATTGGGTTCAATTAATTTGCTAGACCTCACAGACCTCAGGGAGACACTTTATGTACATTTACCCATTTATTATAAAGGATATTACAATGAATACATATGAAGAGATGCATACAGTGAAGTATTGGAAAAGGGGCTGGAACGTCCATGCCCTCCCTGAGTATGCCACCCTCAGGATTCTCCACGTGTTCACCTATCCTGAAGCTCTCTGAACCGTGTGCTTTTGCGTTTTCATAGAAACTTCATGAAGTAGGCATGATTAAACCATTGGCCACTGGTGATCAACTTAACCTTCGTCACCTCTCCCCCTCCCTGGTAGCTGAGGAGTAGAGTTTAAAGCCCCAATCTTCCAATCTTGCCTTGGATATTCTGGTGACCCAGGCCCCATCCTGAAGCTTGTTGGAGGCTGCCAGCTATCAGTCAATACATCAGCACGCAAAAAGACAAGACTTTGGAAATTCTATAGATTTTAGGAGCTGTATATGCCAGGAACTGGGTCAAAGACAAAGGCCATGTGAACAATCCACTGGTAGATAAAGATAAAGCATACCATTTCATTTCGTAAGGCCTTCCAAAACAAGATAAACTGAACGAATAATTGAGAAAGGGGTAAGCAAAGAAAGATCATTTTTACAGTAGAATAATGTGTAATTGAAAGGAAGACAACAGTGCGTATATAAAGAATTAAACCAAGCCAGGCACGATGGCTCATGCCCATAATCCCAGCACTTTAGGAGGCACAGTCAGGAGGATGGCTTGGGCCCAGGAGTTTGAAACCAGCCTGGGCAACATAGTGAGACCCTGTCTCTACAAAAAACAAAAACATAAAAAATTAGCTGGGTGTGGCAGCACACAACTGTGGTCCCAGCTACTCAGGAGACTGAAGTGGGACAACTGCTTGGGCCAAGGGGGTCAAGGCTACAGGGAGTCATGACTGTACTATAACCGAGTACCCTCATTTTTCTAAGAAAAAGGGAGTGAGTTATTATTTTTTTCTCTTATTTTCTCTTTTCTCCATTTTTCCCTGTTCCCTACTTCCTACTTAGCCCTTCAGAAATACACTTATAACCTTTTACCTCCCCTTCACCAGATACTCTCTACAGGGCAAGTTCATCTAACTATGTGCTTCGAGCTCCAGAGGGGAATCTCACTTGCCAGGTTACCTCGAGAAACAGAAATCAATCTACAACCCAAAGTCCTGCTACAAAACTCTCTCCCACCCGGAGAGTTTCAGCCACTTTTACAACCTAGTTCTGCCCACAAAGGCACCAGTGGCTGTCAGCTCAACCCCCCGGTACATAAGGCACAGAAGCAAGTAAGGGGGACCCCCACCTGCTTGCTTCCTCTCCTTAGTGCCATTCATGCCAAGCCTGCCTTTTAAAAGCGCCTGCTTTCTGCTCCAAAAGCAACATAGTACCTTAAGGCAGGAAGCCTGTACTTCTTCCCCAAAGCTAGCTTTGGAATAAAAAGTCACTGTCTTTCTACCAGACCTTGCTCTTGTTAACTGGACTCTGCAAGCAGCGAGCAACTGAACCTGCATGTCAGTGACAGAGCCTCTGTGCTCCAGCCTCGCTCCAGCAACAGAGTGAGACCCTGTCTCAAAAAACGTAGTAAAAGTTAAAAAGAAAATAAACCGCAGAATACAACATAGCTCCTGAATTCCAGGAACGGAAAATGGAGCAAAGTATAAAAATTCATTTCCTATATACGCATCCACAAAGTAATGCAACCCACTCAGACTCACAAGGAATAAGAAAATGAAAATAAAATGGGTTGCATTATCCCCAGATTTTCATAATATCAAATGAACACAGTGGCAAGTTTGCTTAACGAGGGGGAAATCTGACGTGGCACTGGTGGGAGAGGGCACCTCTGCACCTGGGGGAGGGATAGAACCTTGCCAGATCTAGCAACACAGGAAATGCACCATCCTAGAAGAGATCACTCTTCCAATCACCCAGCCTGGAGGAACCCGCCACGATCTGTAGTGAAGTCGACATGGTCACAGGCAGCCAGGGCAGCACCTTTTTTTTTTTTTTTTTTTTTTTTGAGACAAGGTCTTGTTCCATCACTCAGGCTGAAGTGCAGTGGCACTATCATGGCTCGCTGCAGCCTCAATCTCTGGGGCTCAAATGATCCTCCCACCTTGGCCTCCACAAGTGCTGGGATTACAGGTGTGAGCCACCGTGCAGCACCCTGTGTGGCATTCTTTATAAAAGTAAGAAAGTTAAAAGATCCACCTGTCTTCATTCCCAGAATGCTCCAACAAGGATGTAGAAAAGTGAGCTCCTGTTTCCTAACACGAAAACATGTCAATGTTCAAAACTTGCAGGTTAACATATCACAACCAAACATTCACTGAGGAATTTGTTTAAATCTCATAATGATGTCAAAATACATTTCTACAGGACTTGCACTGACCCTTCTCACAGAATTGAGAACAGTGGCTCCCCACTAAGATATGAGGGAGGGTGGAAGGCTGGACAGGAAAAGGGATGCTTTACCTCTTGGTGCATAAATGTATCGTTTCACTATAAAACAAATATATACATGATGCCATGTTTAAAATAAAAGAAACAAAATGTTGACTCATAACTGGTAAAACAAAAATACAGTTCCATTCTCTCTAATGGCAAGGTTGTTCTGCTCATATGCCATTCTCACCTACAATACCCGAGGGACAAAGGTTCTTGTAAGAACATCACAGTCTCCGTGGGATAGTTTCTGACACTAGTTTAATGAATCTTGTGTTGTTACACATTTACATTGATGTCATACATTAAAATGGATGATGGAATGAAAGGATCATCTATCTCCAATGTCAGTGTCTCAACTTTCCATTCCGTTCCCAGTCTTTATGAGTTTGGAGTTGGAAACCCAATGACTGACTTGTTCGGCTTCAAATGAAGTTACCAATGAGGCAGGAAAGCTTTCCCCGTAGTGTTCTTATTCTATGCCAGTGAGCAGGTACGTGTGCACAGTAATACCTGACTTCATGGGCAGCTTCTCTTATCACGGTTTACACAGAGCTGACAGTGCATCCAGATGTGGCCCCTGAACAATCCCTGCTGCCCAACAGCACTGACACCATGGGACCCTCACCCCGTCTCCATCCATGTCTGGGTGTGAGCCCTTCCCAGGACCATGCCCAGTGCAGCCTCTTCCCAAGCTCATGTCACTCGGTCGCGGGAGATGGAATCTAAACGAGATAAGAGGGACTGAGGGAAGGCACGGGTGAGTGCCAGCAAACATGTCAGGCAGGATGCTTCAGACTCAGAGAAGACTCGCAGTGCCAATGCCAGGCATTTCAGGAAGAAATAAAAGAACAATCCACCAGGAATATCACTTTACCTGAGTAAGGGCCATCCCTGACTCCTTTTCTTTCCTCTTCCTCTTCTTCCAGACTTCTTCCTTGGGTAACATAAAAGAGTCTTTAGAAATCAATACTGAATATCCAAAATATGCTGCTTGGGGCTGACAATCTATACATCCCCTTCATGTGCCACAATCACACGCACAGAAGATCTCACCCTGTGGAAAGATGGTCCTCTGCGCCCCACTGCACCAGGGGGAATACGGGGATGAGAAACTCCTACAGGAAGAAAGTTTCTGACCCCTTACTTCAGAACCCGCTCTCCTCCTGGAGAAGCCCACACACACACTGCAGCGGTGGGGAGCTGGGCTGGACTGAGCTCCCCTTTAGGACACAGACCCAGCCCTGACCAAACTCCATGCAGAACACAGCCCCCTCACCTCTCTGTGGATCCCAGGCTGAGCTCAGCCTTCAGAAACAAAAGACAGGGATTGGTACTATGCTGGCTACAGAATAGAGTCAACTTTAAATATTACTCAGCTGGGCTCTAAAACACTGAAATGAAAATACGTCAAGTGGGTACAAGAGATGTTTCTGCAAAACGCCTGGGCACTCTAATATGAAGCCAGGGTTGAGCTCCACTGAGGGGGCGAGCCCAGCACAGCCCCACCTTCTGGCTCTGCTCTCCTGTTGGGGACTTGTTCTCACCAGCATCCAGACTGGATATTGAAGGAGCAAAAAGAATCACACAGAACAGGCAACATGGACCAGAGGTGGGGGTGAAGGTGGGGCTGCAATGTCAAATAGGAGGCTGTGGGACATCACAAAGGTTTCCACGGAGGAAGTGATGTCAGAACAAAGACCTCAGGAAGAAAGGCTGCTTGTCACTTGCAGCTGAGAGGCCAGAGAGTTCTAGGCAGAGGGCCAGCCCACATGGAAGCCTTGAGGCAGGAGCAACCTTGGCTCCAGGAAAAGGAAAGGGGCCTGTGTGGCTGGAGCAGAGGGGGCTGGGAGGACACAGGAAGGAGATGACGTCCGAGAGGTCCTGAGGGGGCAGATCACGCACGGAGAGGTCTTCAAACATTCTTTCTCCCATACGTCAAAAGAATTTATGAAACCACGTATTTCCTCACCTGTTTTAAGTAAATGCTTAATTTTTTCTTCATTTTACAAAGTAACACACTTACAACGTAGTATCTTACATATTTTAAACACGACAAGAAGTTCAGCTGAGCCCCAGGAAGTACAGGGTTGCCCTCAGCTGAGATGTGCAAGACTGCAGGGGTGAACATGTTTGGAGGAGTTTGGGAAGTCACTTTTATTTAATTAATTAATTTATTTATTTATTTTTGAGACAGAGTTTCACTCTTGTTGCCCAGGCTGAAGTGCAGTAGCGTGATCTCGGCTCACTGCAGCCTCCGCCTCCTGGGTTCAAGCGATTCTCCTGCCTCAGCCTCCTGAGTAGCTGGGATTACAGGCGCCGGCCACCACGCCCGGTTAATTTTTTGTATTTTTAGTAGAGACAGGGTTTCTCCATGTTGGCCAGGCTGGTCTCAAACTCCTGACCTCAGGTGATCCACCTGCCTCGGCCTCCCAAAGTGCTGGGATTACAGGCGTGAGCCACTATGCCCGGCCAGGAAGTCACTTTTAGACATATGAAGATGGAGATGCCTGTTGGGACACCCCTGTAGAGTGTTTTGGAGACAACTAGACACAGGATTCTAGACCTCAGAGGAGGGTCTGCAGGGGACATGGGGCTGTGTATTAATAGGTGGGGCATAAAGCCATGAGATGAGACAGTAAGGAAAGGCAGTGGGTGTGGACGGAGACAAGAAGAGGTGTAAGGACTGAGCCATGAGCACTTGCACATTCAGAGAACAGAAAGTTCTGGAGACACCAGAAGAGGAAAGCAGAAAGTGATCAGAGTGGCAAGAAGATTGAATAGATTTGTAAAGGTTAACGGGGTGTCATAAAAGCCAAGACAACAGAAGAGGAAGTGATCAGCTGTGCTACATGCTACCGATAGGAAGAAAAAGATGAGGACAGGACATGAATTACGGCATTTAGGAATGGGGAGGTCACTGATGACTGAAAAAGGAAGAATCAGTGGAATGCTGGATGTGAAAGCCAGATTCAAGCAACAATTCAAAGGTTCAAGCAAGAATTGAAGACAAAGTAAAACTAGGTTTTAGAATATTATGCTCTTAAATAGAGCATAAATAGGTACTTATTACAGACGGAAATGTAGTTGAAAGTATTTTTTTGTCTTAAAGATGGAAGAGTAGAAGAAAAAAAGGCTTTATTATGCGTTGGAGATCTGTTCAGAGAGGAAAAAAATCGTTCATACTACTCTGACACTCAACACAGAATATTTTACCTCTAGTCACCAAAATGTGTGTCATTTTCCCCACAATGACAGGTTCTCCAGCAGACTCCCAGGTAGGGAGTCCTGCCGTTTTACTCAATTCTGACACTGTCTACAAAACAGAATCAGACACCACAGCTCGAGGGCTCAGTCGCACAAGACTGCCCTTGCTTCATATGCTGTACGCTCTGACTGACCTGGTCAATGTGCTTCCCTAACACTTTCCTTGGGTTTGAGTAACTAGTTAGCACAGCTTTTCCATCTGGCTGTTCATCTGTGTCCTCTGCAACATACTTTATAACAAATGAGTAAACTAAGTGTTGTCCTGAGTTCGGTGAATGACCGTGGCAAATTACTATAACCTGACGAGGGGGTCAAGTGAATCCCCAATTTACAGTTGGTCGCCCAGAAGTTCAGGTCTCAACCTGCGACTTGTGACCGGCATTTGAAGTGGGGGGCAGCCCTGTGGAACTGACCAACCAGTAAACAGCATCTGATCCTAATTCTAGCTGGACCGTGTCAGAATTGAGTTGAACTATAAGGTCACCCAGTTAGTGTCGGATGGAAAATGCATTGCTGGTGGGAAGAAGTTCCTCCACATTTCGGTGATGAGTTTTCTGTGTTGAGTGTTCACTATCATATTGACTATAATCAGCATCATATAATACTAAATATTATGTAATCAGTATTACATTAACTCATATTCTCGCCCCTACCCAACCCCATCCCAGGGAAAGGGAGGAAGAGGGTGGCCCACAAATGAATGAGTCAAGTCACTGCCCTCTGGCTAAAAAGGTTACAAGTGGAAGCTAACCTCTGATGCCATAATTATAAAATTCATAGCCTTATAGACAAGTTTTGCAATTCTCATCTTTATCTGTGTATTTTAAGCATATTTAAAATCTGTTAGATTATAAAGACAGAAATCAACATGTCACAACTAAATTACCCATATTCAATCAACTCACCACTCACCTGAACCAAGGTCCCCTGCTTCTTCCTTCCTGTGTGTTTCCCTCTCTCATTCTGTACATATCTCATCCTCACCTTCCCTCCCTGGCTCTTTTTTTTCTGTTTCCCCCCAGGTTTCTGCTCCTTATTTTGAGCCCCTCTCCTCTCCTGCTCTTTCTCCCCTTCTTTCCTCCATTCCTTCTCTTCCGCCTGTTCTGCTCCATTCCTCCAACTTCTTCCACCTCTTATTCCTCTTTCTGCCCAATCTTTTCATTGTCCCAATCCCTATCTCCACATATTTCTGCCTCTTTCTTCCCTCATCTTTGCTCCCTCTCTGTTCCCCCTATTAAATTCCCTCTTCCCTGTTACACCCCTTGTCCCCACTCTCTGGCACCCCTAGATCCCAAGCCTCCCCATACTGTGGTTCTCCCTCTGCTCTCCTTGTCACCAGCTGTCCCGTCTCGCTGTCCCAGCACCATATTGTTGTCTGCCCTGGCTCCAAATCACTCCTCCTCTCCCCCACTCTCTGTCTGAGGAGCCTCCCCCTTTCTGCCCCTCTCCCTATCTTGCTGTCCTTCATCTCTCTCTGGAGACCCAGCTTTTCTCTACATTTCTCCAGTTGCTCCCTGTCCCACACTTTCTCAGCTTTGTCTTTCACTCTCAGTGTCTGTCTGCAAATTCCCCACCCATCCTCTGCGTTGCCATCTGTTCATGGTTCTCACTCGTCCTTTTCACTCCTTCTGTTTTTCTGTTTCCTCTCTCTTTCTCCTGATCCCCTTTGGCCACATATTTACAGGGAAGGGGATGGAATAAGATGCCCACCTACTGAAAGCACATTTTCTAGTGGAGTGGAATCAGGGACAAAAGAACATTGGAGGTAAACAGACAGGCCCAAGTCACCTCCTTCAACGCTGGGTCAGAGAAAGCCATGCTTATGAGGGGGAGGCCGGCAGGATAGAGGGCAAGGCTCAATGAGAGCAAGATGGGTGGGTGTCTCAGGGGAGGGGTGGGATCTGTGGAATCCCAGGACCAGGGCGAGGACTCTCTTGCACCGGAGCTGCGGTGCTGCTGTGCAGACGCAATGAAGGGCGAGGCTCAGGGGACCCAAAGGGTGAATGCACCTCGCGGGTGAGGACCTTACAAGGCACAGGATGGGAAGTGAGTAAAGGGTTTCAAGCAGGAAATGGCGTGAAAACTGTCTACATGGCCTGAAGGCAGAAATATTGCAAGCAGGACCTGTCTGTGTGGTTCAATGGGAAGTGACCCCTGACCTCTCATGGACACCTCTGAATTTACTTGGGAATGAGAGAGCCATGAGGGGATATTAAGGTCTATAGGACCCAGAGTGATGGCTCACGCCTGTAATCCCAGCACTTCGTGGGCTGTAATCCCAGCCCAAGCGGGAGGATCACTTGAGCCCAGGAATTTGAGACTAGCTCAGGCAACACAGTGAGACCTCCTGTCTACTAAATATATATTAAAAAAATTATTTAAACGTGGTGGTACACACTGGTGGTCCCAGCTACTCAGGAGGCTGAGGTGGGAGGATCGCTTGAGCCCAGGAGGTCCAGGCTGCAGTGAACTACAATCACGCATATATACATGTATGTCTCTGAGGACGCCTGCAAATTGAGTATGGATGTGCAGGAGCCTGGGAAGCTCAAGTTTAACCTAAACAGAGGGAAACTCGCGTGTGAGGCCTTCACTGCAGGTGATCAGCTTCCAGCAGCTGCTAGAAGAGCTGGGTCCCCTGTAGGTGGGGCCCAGGGCAGGCGCCTGGTGCAGAGGGGCCAGGAGTTCGGAGGTGCCTGAGGGATGAAGTGGGCAGGGGGCTTGGGGAAAGGGGGCGGCGCCCGCGCTTCCCTCCCTCTCACTCCCAGGAGTCTGTTTCCAGAGCTTTAGAGGAGAGACCTACCAGCGAGGCTGAAGCCACTCAGTGGGCTGGGAGCTGGGATCTCTCTAGGTTGTCGGGGGGCAGTGTTCGGATCCAGGAACGTTTCTGCAATTAAAATTAAGCATTTAAAGAAATGCTGTAACTGAATGAGATGCAAACTAGAATGTGAAAATGCAAAACTTGAGCTTAGCAGGGAGTGTACAATTCCATGCTGATCAGCAGAACCTCCTTTCCATTTCTATTCCCTGCGCACCCAGGAAGGACAGTGTCAACTTCGGTTCCAGAGCAGGGATAAGGCCTATGTATTAGTTAGGTCAATAACTTGCTTTTTAAAAAGCAGTAACTTTTTACAAATAGAAATAAATTCCATTGTTCTTCCTTTATCCCATTCCACTCTTGAGATGACACAGCCTCAAATACCTTTGAGATAAACTTTGTCATCATAATATGCTTATGTCAATAATTTCTACATATAGTGTAAGTTGAAATTCACTTTACACGCATTCCAAAAGTACTTGAAGAAATAGAAGAGAAACCAAAGAACACAGATTACAATATTTAAATAAAAATTGTTTTCTAAGTACTTATTTTAATCTGTTGTAGAAAAAAAGCCTGTAAAATCGTCTTCAGAAAACATTTACATTTATATTCACCTCAAGGGTAATTAATTTTGCAAGATTTTAAGTGTATTTGATAGGATTTTTTTTTTTTTTTTTTTTTTTTGAGACAGAGTCTCCCTCTGTCACTCAGGCTGGAGTGCAATGGTGCGATCTTGGCTCATTGCAACCTCTGCCTCCTGGGTTCAAGCAATTCTCCTGTCTCAACCTCCCAAGTAACCGGGATTACAGGTGCACGCCACTATGCCCAGCTAATTTTTTTTGTATTTTTAGTAGAGATGGGGTTTCACCACATTGGCCAGGGTGGTCTCAAACTCCTGACCTCAAGTGATCCACCTGCTTTGGCCTCCCAGAGTGCTGGGATTACAGGCATGAGCTACCATGCTGGCTGGATATTCTCCTTCATATGAACCCTATACAAAGTAAAACTAGATTATCAAATATTAAATGCATCGTATCTACTAGCAATAATTCTTTATGTCAACATCTGTGAATTTACCTCTACTTTGAAGTATGTTTGCCTCTCACATCCCCACATGTGGAAGATTTCATCAACGGAAAAGTGGTGATTAATTGAAAATACAATTGTTTAGACAGGAAAAATAGCATATTTCACAACTACATCTACACAGTTTCAAAAGATATGGTGTCTAGGATAGATTTGGGGACTTTTGCAAGGTAGACAGCTCTGTGTTATGCAATATTGCTAAGTACCTATGTTGCCAAGAAAACAGTTTCAGCATGGACTTCCATAATTCCAAGCAAAGAAATGATTTGATTTTGGATCTTTTCATTAAATTGAGAATAGTAGGGGTGAATCTGATTATAGATGAAAGCCTTGAATCCATTTTGTATATGCAGAGTTTAAATGCTTATAAAATTTTCATTGAAGCAAAATCAACATATTCACAAGAGATTTAAAAAGGATATTTCTGGCCGGGCACGATGGTTCATGCCTGTAATCCCAGCACTTCACTTTGGGAGGCCGAGGCAGGTGGATCACCTGAGGTCAGGAGTTCAAGACAAGCCTGGCCAACATGGTGAAACCCTGTCTCTACTAAAAATACAAAAATTAGCCAGGCGTGGTGGCAGCGCCTGTTATCCCAGTTACTAGGGAGGCTGAGGCAGAAGAATCACTTGAACCCGGGAGGCGGAGGCTGCAGTGAGCCGAGATCCTGCCACTGCACTCCAGCCTGGGCGAAAGAGCAAGACTCCATCTAAAAAAACAAAAACAAAAAAAAAAAAAAGAAGAAAGGATGGAGGGGGGAGACTTAACCTTTGCTATTTGCTAGGATTAGAGGGTCAAAATCAGCTTCTACATTGTCAACACACAACACCAAGTGAAACTCAAAAATAATGAATACACATATATTTGAAAATTGGAATATGACAAACTTTAAACTTGCCCTGGTACCTTGGCCTTTGAGACTTGGCACTGAATCCAGCCTGGGCAACATAGTAAGACCCCATCTATACAAAAAAATTTAGAAATCATCCAGGTGTGGTGATGCATGTCTATAGTCCCAGCTATTCAGGAGGCTGAAGTGAGTTTGAGATTGCAGTGAGCTATGATCACACCACTCCAGCCTGGGCGACAGAGCCTGTCTCAAAAAACAAAAAACAAAAGAAAAAAGCTTTGAAGGGCACTCAGTCTTCACTGTGGGTGTACTGAATGTTCCTGTCACACATAAGAGACATCATTAACTGCTAAAAGAGAATTTCAGCTAATTGAAAAAATTAGATGCACCAAGTTTATTTCAAAGCCATATACATTTAAAATTCCCTTACAATTGTGTAATAGATCAACAATTGAAATATAAGGAAACAAGGCATTAGTGATGCACATGCTCCAATGAGACCCCGATATCATACAAGGTAACACTCCAAACTATCATTTTATCTTCCAAAATGCATCTGAAAGCTTCTTGATCTACAACACAAAATACTCCAAAATACCAAAGGTAACCCAGAAATTTATCTCTGAGATTTTTCCTATAATTCCTCTATTTTAAAAAGTATTCTTTATGTTTAAGGGAATGGTTGGCGACCTAAATTACCAGATACCCTTCCTCCACATACCCTGGTCCAGGGTCCTTGAAACGTCCCTGGACCTAAGCCCAGAGTTCTCTTTCTTCCATCCCGGTGCCTGGCAAGTAGAAATGGAAACGATGTTCTGATAGTTGTCACTATGAAACTGAACACAGCACAAGTAGAAATTTCACCTTTGTTTCATCCTCTAAACAGACAAATCAGGTCCCGGATTAATTAAACGGTTCTAATTGCCAGTTCCAGGATGAAACCACTGCCCCACAGGGACCATCCGCTGATGCCCCTGCACCCCTCCTGATACCCTGAGCTGAGTTGTGATCCTCTTAATGGTAGGATGCCTGTCTCCACCTGCAAACAAAATGAGTTTTTCACTTAAATCGTTTTCAATGTAAGAGTAAAAAAACCTTAGCCTTCAATTAAGTGGCCCAGTACAACTCTGTTCTTTTGCGTTAAATTGTTTGAAATGTTGGATTAACTGAAAATAAGCAGGAAGCATCCCCGCCTAATTTCAATTAGCTGAAATTTTATTTTAGCAGTGCAATGCTGTTGATCCAGTCTTAGTGGAGAGAAAGGCTGGCATAGCAGAAAATGACCTGGGGCCAAGAGGAGTAGAGCCCAGACCTGCTCCTTTCCCGGCCCTGCCCGCTTCCCACAGCCCAGACTGCACTATAGCAGCTTCCACCCTCCCATCCCGCCGCCCTCTTCCACCCCTTTCCCATTGCCCAGACCCCGCCCCAGGGCAGCTTCCACCCTTCTCACCCCGCCCCCTCCCCACTGTCCAGGCCCCACCCCCACAGTAGCTCCACCCTCCCACCCCGCCCTCTTCCACCCCTTTCCCATTGCCCAGACCCCACCCCAGGGCAGCTTCCACCCTTCTCACCCCGCCCCGTCCCCACTGTCCAGGCCCCGCCCCCACAGTAGTTCCACCCTTTCCCATTGCCCAGACCCCACCTCATGGTAGCTTCCACTCGCCCAACCCTGGCCCCTTGCCACTGTCCAGGCCCCGCCCCCACGGCGGCGTCTACCCTTCCTACCCCGCCCCTTCCCAATGCCCAGGCTCCGCCCCACAGCAGTTCCACCCTCCCACCCGACCCTCTTGCACCCCTTTCCCATTGCCCAAACCCCACCTCACGGTGGCTCCCACCCTCCCCACTCTGGCCTCTCCCCACTATCCAAGACCCGCCTCTCGCTGGCCACAGCTCCCGCCCAGAATCCGCTTCCAGTTTTCTCACCGGCAGGAGAGCATTCAAGCCTGCCTTTCAGGGCACTCCAGCCCTGTCCAACCACACTCGGAATCCACCATCCCACCAGACGTTAAAATCCCCAGGTGCGCTCATGGGATTGGTAGCGAGTCCCAGCGTTCCCGCGGGAAACTCTGAGACCCGGTGGCTCTGCAGCTTTTCTATGATTTGAACCCTCTCCTGGATTTGGAGACTGGATTGCTGTTTTTAAGACTCCCAGCTGGTGGCTGGTGTGCTTCCCAGCTGTCTGTCCGTTTGTTCTCACGAGAGATGACTCCACAGTGTCTAGTCTTTGTTTTGCATAACGGATGAGGAATACAAAATGTCTTAATCTTATGAATATATAAATTGGCTGTTTATGCACAATGTTCAGTCGTTTATTCACTCATGTCCCGTGGAATCCTAAGCACAATTATAAGAGTCACATTACATGAGATCAGCATCTAACACAGACAAAGCTTCTGTCTCAATAACAGTAAATAATAATAGCAACATTAAATGAAATATTAGTATTGCTAAAATGGGAGTGTAGTAAACATTAAATAAGTAATTAAAAGTAAATGATATATGGCCAGGCGCGGTGACTTATGCTTGTAATCCCGGCACTTTGGGAGGCCGAGGTGGGCAGATCATATGAAGTCAAGAGTTCAAGACGGCCTGACCAACATGGTGAAACCCCGTCTCTACTAAAAATACAAAAAAATGACCCAGGAGTGGTGGCACATGCCTGTAGTCCCAGCTACTCCAGAGGTTGAGGCAGGAGAATTGCTTGAACTCAGGAGACAGAGGTTGCAGTGAGCTGAGATCGCACCACTGCACTCCAGCCTGGGAGACAGAACGAGACTCTGTCTCAAAATAAATAAATGAATGAATGAATGAATCAATGAAGTATTAGGCCATTTTTATGGTCTTCACTCTGGGAGACTGATGTATGCAGGGGTCTTGTTTGTCCTTGGGGTGGTCTTTATCGTGAGAAGGGAGCTGAGCAGGACCAGCTGAGGGGCAGAGCCAAGGGCCCTTCATGGAGACCACTCTGCTTGCCCACCTGTGGAAGGGCAAGCGCAAGTCCACCCAGAAACACATCTGGCTGACTATGGGGTCGCTGTCTGAGGCTCAGCAGACCCACCTGGCCAATAAAAGACCCTAAACTCTGCAAAAAGAAGAGTTTGTCTCTGTGCCCAGGCCCCTCCATGGAAAAAAGGTCCTGGGGTCTAAGATTTCTCACTTGGCAATGATGTTGGCTTGAGTATTATTCACAGACCCAGATCCTTGGGTCTCGTGTGGGGCAAACTGACCGCAGAACTGCAGGAAGTGAGAGTCTGAACAGAGCAGCAGAAAGGCAGGCAGAAGACTTGAGGGAGGGGAGAAAGGAGAGACACAAACAGACCAACCCCTCCTCTCCCTCAATCACCCGCCTGGGGAAGCATTAGATTCCCGTCTTAGAGAAGCATTAGATTCCCGTCTTAGAGAAGACAATGGGGAAAGGGAGAAGTGTGTGCATAGGATGAGATGTGTGTTGGGTGGACAGAAAGACTCCTTTCCCTAAATGTGACCTCATTAGCTCACCCCATTCTATTGCATGAATTCCTGAGCAGAGGGGCACCCTGTGGGGATGAACACAGCTCTTCCTTCCTCCAGTTCCTGCGTCTCCCTGCCATGACCAGGGCTGTAATCCTCCAACTCCCTTCCCAGGGCCCCGTGGCCCCTCTGCACTGGAGAAAGATCCGTGTTCCACAGCAGGTTTCAAGGACCTTGCCCCTCAGCTCCCCAGCTGCCCCGTGACTCTGTGACTCTGTTATCTTGGATTAAACAGGGAGAGGCCACTGGCCTGGCAGCAAGAATGTGGCAGCTTTATCTTCCCAAGGACAGTGCCAGTGGAAGCCTTTGGGCTGCAGGTCAGTGTGCTGTGTTTCACTCTGATTCTTGGAGAAATCTTTCCCTTACTCTGGGACCCTGATAACCACTCCCTCTTGAGTTGTACCCACAGACGCCCCCACAACAAACCCTCCCTAATGAAATCCATCTGCGCCTGATTCTTAGGACCCCTGTTGCCCTTCTGGACCCAGACATGCTTACAAACTCCCACACTCCCCATATATTTCATAAAGATCCCACAATCCCCAGATACTTCATAAAGATCCAGAAGCCCTGTTATGAAATCTCACAAGCCCCAGTAACTCATGGAATAATATACACAAACACTCCAGGAACTCACTGACCCAGGGCAACGTATTTCCACTCATAGTGACTCCACCCCACAGGGGAATACCACTAAAACCCACCAATAAAACAGAGATGTCTCTAATGATGCAATTAGACCCCAACATCAGGAAAGGAAACACTCCAAATGATCATTTCATCTTCCAAAACACAACCGAAAGCTTATTGATCTGCAACTGAAAATACCCCGAATGCCAAAGGCAACCCAGAAAATAATCTCTGAGATTCTTCCTATCTTTCCTCTATGGGTTTCAGGATGGTTTTTGCACTTCCCAAAGCCTCCGCAGAAATCACCCCGTGGAGCGGATGCTGTGGAGCAGCTCTGGGATCCACACCCTCAGGCCAAGGCACCCATCCTCCTGCTGCTGAAGCTCCCTATGGGCTCAGCTTAGGTCTTGGTTCTAAGTATACTTCAGGATGTTTCTCTCTGCCTGATTCCACTGCCTTCAGTCCTCTTCACTGTGATGATGAGTTTCCGAATTGAATTCCTGCATGCAAATCTCTGTGTCAGCATCTGTTTCCCAAGTAACCTGAGCTGAGACATCAGGGCATTACAAAATGATCCTGCAGCCCCACAACCACCCCAAATCCCACTTCCAGGTGCTACAGCCAGACCTGAGACTTCTTTCCAAGTGTGCCACACACCCCGTGAGCCTACAGCCACCTGTGGGCCAGGTGCATGCAGCATTCATCCAGCTCCTCTAGAGGCTCACCATTGCTTCCACGCCTCACTCAACACCTCTAAGGACTTCTTCACCTGCCCCCCGTTTTTCTACTTCTCTTCCAGC
This sequence comes from Pongo pygmaeus, assembly GCF_028885625.2. Taxonomy (NCBI): domain Eukaryota; kingdom Metazoa; phylum Chordata; class Mammalia; order Primates; family Hominidae; genus Pongo; species Pongo pygmaeus. The sequence goes on from NC_072393.2 coordinate 59,316,257, forward strand.
CTGAGGAGCACACTGGATTGAAAGGCCTCTGGACACAAGCGATGCGGCAGGAATGGACACAAACTGCTATCTGCAGGACAGTGGGCCTCAAGTCTAGATTCTAGAAGTTGGCCATGCTGGAAGGAATTGCCAGCAATTCGGGGACACCATGGAGTCTAGTTTAAAGGCAGGTGAAGATTGGCCAGACTGAGCTGACGGAGGATGTCCAAGAAAAAGAGAGGCCCCAGATCTCATGAGGGAGGCTGCCATTGTCCCCTTGTCTCTCTATTCACAGTCCCCTGCAAAATTCCCCCGCTGTTTAGGGAGTGCCTCCTTCGTGGCCCATTTAGCTTCTGAACTTCTCACCACCCTTCCTGAAGGGAATCCAGGACCCCTGACTGTGAGCACATCACCTGCTGGAAGGCAAAGCCCCTGCCCAGGATGGCCACTGGGCCCTGCTGATGTGCAGAGCGTGGAAGACCTGGGAGCTGGAGTAAGGCGGTGGGGACGCCTCGGCACTGGCTGAAGACACAGGGTCTGCGGGGCTTTTCAGGCCTCAGTGAGGCCTTCTGCTCTTATATAGACTGGAATAAATAGCCACAGGAAGTTTACACCAATTACGGATGAAATTTCCAGAATATGAGACCATCCTCACTATCCGCCCTATCCTTTTGGTCTTCCCTGAGGACTCTTCAGCCCGACCCCAGTCCCAGCATCTGAACCACAACCCCAGAGCAGGTGCTACAGTCGTCCCGTGGCCAAGATGGAGACTGTGTCCTCCAACGGAGGGAGACACAAACCACTCAAAATAATCCATGCAGAAGACTGTCCGATGTGGTGATGGATGCGGAGACAGTGAAACCTGAGTAACGTGATGGAGACTGACAGGCAGAGAGAACTTCAGATGGGGGTGCAAGAGGGTGGGAGACAGCTCTGAGGCTAGACCCGAAGGAGAAGAAAGGGACAGAGCTGTGATGATTTGGGGACATACGGTAAGAGGAGAGACAAAGACTGAGACAGGAAAGGTTTTGATGTTTGGGAAAAGAGAAAAAACAAATGTCACTAGGGCAGAGGGAGTCATGGGATGAGGGCAAGCTCCCAGGAGGAGGCTGGACACTGGCAGGGGCCCTGGACACAGGGCTGTGGAGCCACAGTGAGGAGTTGGGCTTTTGTCCTGGGGAACACGGGAAGCCGGCGGAGGGTTCCCTGCCAGGCACTGACATGACTGCTTTAGATTTAGCCATAACTCTAATGCAGAGAAAGGCCTCCGAAGATGGTCTCTCTGCCTCTGAGTCTACGACCCGGCTTCCATTCTTGTGGTTTTGGTTTTGTTTTAAATTTTAAAGGACTGAGTCCCATTTAAATTTTTAATTGCAGTGGGCACTCCCCACTTCCTAGAAGAACTGCAAAACACAGATGGACACCCAATTCTGCCAAACATTAAGGGGGTCAGTGTTGCTCAGACTGAGGTATATTGACTGAGTCCCTCATCTTCATGTTGCAGGTGGATTTACTGAGGGCTAGAGAAGGAGACGTCTCACCAAGTCATCGAAGTTGAATTAGAAGATGTATGTGACTCTACGATGGCCTCGAAGGGCCAATGGGCAACACTAGACTTTCTCACGCCTCCCCTGGAAAATTCCAGGATGTTCTTTCACGTACCTGGGCAAAAGAAACTTCCCTCTCATGGCTTTACCACATTGATCCCAAACTTAATTCCTCTTTTCCAGAAAAACACAACATACTAATGAAACGCAGAACTGTGAGAACATGGCTATTGGTGTTGAAAACAGTGAAAGACTGTCAGCTATAGAGATGAGCTCTCTCCGCAAATTTTTTCATGAACACATAAGCTCTGCTGGAATAAGGTTTTGAGTCAATCCAGCCCATCCTTCCACATCTACAGAAAAATAGAACTGACAAAAGGGACTTGAGGGGGACATCTACTTAGTAGTTCACAGGTCACTATTTTAAGAGGTGACATAAGGGAAGAAAACTGACTAGTAACAAATTAGTTGGCCGAGCACAGTGGCTCACGCCTGTAATCCCAGCACTTTGGGAGGCTGAGGCGGGTGGATCACAAAGTCAGGAGATCGAGACCATCCTGGCTACCGTGGTGAAACCCCATCTCTACTAAAAATACAAAAAATTAGCCAGGCGTGGTGGCGGGCACCTGTAGTCCCAGCTACTCAGGAGGCTGAGGCAGGAGAATGGCATGAACCCGGGAGGCGGAGCTTGCAGTGAGCCGAGATTGCACCACTGCACTCCAGCCTGGTCAACAGAGCAAGACTCCGTCTCCAAAAAAAAAAAAAAAAAACCGAATTAGTTAATAGGTTCTTATGTTAACATTAAAAAAAAAAAGCGTCATTGATATCTTTACCAAATACACATTGATACTATCTAAAATTCCTACTAATGGCCGGCATAGTGGCTCACGCCTGTAATCCCAGCACTTTGGGAGGGATCACTTGAGATCAGGAGTTCGAGACCAGCCTGGCCAATATAATGAAACCCTATCTCTACTAAAAATACGAAAATTAGCCGGGTGTGGTGGCAGGTGCCTGTAATCCCAGCTACTTGGGAGGCTGAGGCAGGAGAATCACTTGAACCTGGGAGGCGGAGGTGGCAGTGAGCCAAGGTCACATGAGTGCACTTCAGCCTGGGCGACAAGAGTACCTCCATCTCAAAAAAAATAAATAAGGGCCGGGCGCAGTGGCTCACGCCTGTAATCCCAGGACTTTGGGAGGCCGAGACAGGTGGATCACTTGAGATCAGGAGGTCGAGACCAGCCTGGCCAACATGGTGAAATCCTGTCTCTACTAAAAATACAAAAAATTAGCCAGGCGTGGTGGCACACACCTGTAATCCCAGCTAGTTGGAAGGCTGAGGCAGGAGAATCACTTGAACCTGGGAGACAGAGGTTGCAGTGAGCTGAGATCACGCCACTGCCCTCCAGCCTGGGTGAAAGAGCAAGACTGTCTCAAAAATAAATAAATAAATATATAAATAAATAAACAAAAATGAATAAAATTACCTACTGACTACCAAAGAGAATTTCCAATATACGATAAAGAGTAGAAAGCATGCAGACCTCAATCTGAACTCAACACAATTAACTTCAAATGGAAACCATTTTGAAAATATATATACATATTATTTAATATGTATATATTATTAAACTATATATGGAATTCTACAAAGGGAAAAAATTGAAAATATATCACATTTAGAAAAGAATGACATGAGCCAATATAGGATTCCACAAAAGCTTACTTCAGCAATAATTACATATAGAAAAAGAGACTGAATTAGATAAAGCTTCATCTCAACCTTCAGCATGAACTGTGAGATGAAAGGTAAATACAAGGCACCAGGCAGTGACACAGTCAGTCACTCCTTGCCCCTCTTCACTGCCCCACACCCTACCCCATCCTAGGAAACGGGAAGAGGGAGACCTACAACTGAATGAGGCAAGTTACTGCCCAATGGCTGAACAGCATGGACAAATGAAAGCTAGCCTCTTATGCCATAATTATAAAATGCACAAGCCTTTTACACAGAGCTTTATAATTCTCATCCTTATATGTAGAACTTAAACAATTAGATTACAATTTAAATGTAATACATTATAAATAGAGAAATCAAATTGTCATATCCAATCTCAACTCACCTCTCATCTGGCCCCAGGGCGCCTCTCTTTCGTTATAACTATGTGTTCCTCTCCCCCATTTTGTCCCTCTCACTTTCACCTTGTCTCTCCAGCCCTTCTTTTTCCCCTTTTATTATCCCCCTAGGATTCTGACGATTTTGTGCCTCTTTTTTCTTCTGCTGTTTCTCCCTTGTTTTTTCCCCTTATATCTGTTCTACTCCATTCTTCCAATTTGTTTCACCTCTTGTGGCGTTTTCTTTCCAATCTTTTCATCGTCCCAATCTCCACCTATTTCTGCCTCTTTCTTACCCCATCTCTGCGCCTCCTCTGCTCTCCCTGTTAAATCCCCTCTTCCCTGTTACACCCGCTTATCCCCACTCTCTGGCACTCCCAGATCCCAGGCCTCCCTGTGTTGCGGTTCTCCTTCTGCTCACCTTGTCACCAGCTGTCCCCTCCTGCTGTCCCAGCACCACGCAGCTCTGTCTGCCCTGGGCCAAATCCTTTCTCCTCTCCCCCACTCCCTGTCTGAGGAGGCTCCTTCTTTGCTGTCCCTCTCCTTATCTTGTTGTCCTTCATCTCGGGACATCGAGCTTTCCTCTACATTTCGCCAATTGCTTTTCTGCCCCTGCTACTTTTTTGACTGCTGCTTTCACTCTGTCGCTGCAAATCCCTCACCCATCCTCCACTTTGCCATCTGTTTATGGGTCTCCCTCATTTTTCTTTTCTCTTTCTTGGTTTTTCCATCTCCTCTCAGTGGCTCTTTGTCTCTCTTTCTCCTGATTCCCTTGGGCCACACATTCACTGGAGGGTTTGTAGTAAGATGTCTGCATGTTGGAGGAGTACATTTTCCAGAGGGTGGAGCTGGGCAGGCAAAAACACCGGGTGTCACAGGACAGGCCCCGGGCACCTCCCCAACGAGGGCTCAAGGGAAGCGGTGACTGCGAAAGGGAGGCCTGGGGAGCAGCAGGGCCCGGCACGAGAAGGAGGGAGGTGGGGGACGACGGCGCCTTAGGACAGGGGTGGGATCTGCAGGATTCCAGGACCAGGCGGAGGCGCGGCCTCCCAGGGACTGGGGCGGCGGCGCTGCGCTCCAAGGGCCGACGAGCGCGAGGCTGGGAGGCGCCCAGGGCAGGCGGTGAGGACTTTAAGCGATGGGGGCGAGAGGAGGAGTCAGTAAAGGATTTTAAGCAGGAAAATCCTGCTTAAACGTTTAAAAAACCGGGAAAGGCCGTGTTTACTTGGCCCAAGGCAGAAAGACCGGGGGCAGGGACCAGCCTCAGGGCGACTTTAACCCAAAAGGAAGCGTCTCTGGGCCCACACCGCAAGGCCTATTTACCTGAGGTGGAGGGTGCGGTGCGGCGATTTCAAGTCCGTAGCGACCCCCGGGCATCGGGTGTGCGAATGGGGGACGGCGAGGCGCAGGTTGAGTCTACACAGAGGAACACTCATACGCCATGGTGTGATGCTTGCTCTGCACGATCCACTTCCGGGTCTGGGGGCAACTGCGCGGAGGAAAGCGACCGAGCGGCCTGGGCGGGGTCCGAGATGGGCGGAACCGGAAAAGGGCGGGGCGTTGAGAGAGCCGGGCTGAGGCAGGGGCCGCGGGGCAGGGATCCCAGGGAAGGAACGGGGAGGAGCCACCGGGGAGGGGCGGGCAGTGACCAAGTGGAGGGACCCGGGGGCGGGCCGGGGAGGAGCCGCCGGGGAAGGGAGGGGAGGAACCCTGGGAAGGGACCGCGGGGGAGGGAGGCAGAGGGACCGCCAGGAAGGGACCCGGGGGAGAGGCGGGGCTTGACGGGACACGTTAGGGTCTGCGATTTCGTGTGATACCCACAGCCCAGCGCCCAGAGCCCAGAGCCATCTGTAGTGTCTTGTGGAACGGCGTAGATGTTTCAAACGGTTTCAAGTTAAAAGCACAGTTGTGTAGGTTATTTTGGAAACCAAACTGCTTTCCTCTTAGAATGGAAACGGTTTATGTTGAAACCATTTTTTTGCTAGCGCGTTTACCCAGTAATGTTATTGACGCTGAAGCAGCCCAGGAGTCTGGGAACGTGGGTCGACACGGAGCGGTGATGGCATCCTGGAAAGTTTCTGCGATTAAAATTAAGTAATTTAAAAGCCCATATAAATTGCATTGTCCTTTTTTATACTTACTATTCTATTCCGTGCGAGATTACAACCTCAAACGCCTATACTTTTTTTTTTTTTTGAGCCGGAGTCACGCTCTCTCGTCCAGGCTGGGGTGCAGTGGCATGATCTCTGCTCACTGCAAGCTCGGCCTCCCGGGTTCAAGCAATTCTCCTGCCTCAGTCTCCCAAGTAGCTAGGATTACAGGCGCTCTCCACCACGTTCTTTAGTGGAGATGAAGTTTCACCATGTTGCCTAGGCTGGTCTCGAATTCCTGACCTCAAGTGATCCACCCGCCTCAGCCTCCCAAAGTGCTGGGATTACAGGCGTGAGCCACCACACCTGGCCCCAGGAACTACTTTCACCTACTGAATATATATTAAGTCCTTTGCCACAAAGAGATAATATACATAATTTATCTCAGAACAATTAAGATATTTACCACTGTAAATGACAAATTCAGACTCAGAGAAGGAAAGATTTTATTCAAAAGGACTATTGCAATAGAGAGAATGTTCCAATCACAAGATCTGAAAATGTCCGAGAGACACAAACTAAAAAGCTTTTTTTTCTTTTTTCATATATGGAGGAGTAAACAAGGCTAGAAAGCACAAGCACAAGTTATGAGGCTGTGGATGAGCACTTGGCATGACTACAGTTATTCAGGGAAAGTTTATGTTATGTTATGTTATTTCTTGGAGAGAGTCTTGCTCTGTCCACGTTATGTTATTTCTTGGAGAGAGTCTTGCTCTGTCCACCCAGGCTGGAGTGCAGTGGCGTCATCTCTGCTCACTGCAACTTTTCATCTACCAGGCTCAGGCAATCCTCCCACCTCAATCTCCCCAGTAGCTGGGACTACAGGCACACGTCACCACGCCTAGTTAATTTTTGTACTTTTTGTAGAGACGGGGTTTCGCCATGTTGCCCAGGCTAGCCTCGAACTCCTGAGCTTGAAGGATCCCCCACACCTTGGCCTCCCAAAGTGCTGGGATTACAGGCGTGAGCCACCGTGCCCGGTCGATTTATTTTTTGAGAGAGCATCTTGCTCTGTTGCCCAGGCTAGAGTGCAGTGTCAAGACCATAGCTCACTGCAGCCTTCAACTCTGGAATCAAGTGATCCTCCTACCTCAGTCTCCCAAGTAGCTGGGACTACGGGTTTGCACCGCCACACTCCACTAATTTTTTTACTTTTTGCAAAGGCGGATTCTCACTGTGTTACCCAGGCAAGTCTTGAACTTCTAGCCTCAACTGATCCTCCTGCCTTGACCTCCCAAAGTGTTGGGATTACAAATGTGAGCCTGGCTCATCATGGAATTCAAGACCAGTTTGGGCAACATAGCAAGACTCCCATCTCTACAGAAAATTTTTAAAAATTAGCTGGGCATGGTAGCACACACCTGTAGTCCCAGCTACTCAGGAAGATTGCTTGAGCCCAGGAGTTCGAGGCGGCAGTGAGCTATGATCCTGACACTGCACTCCAGTCTGGGCAACAGAGTGAGAACCTATCTCTCTTTCAAAAAAAAAAAAAAAAAAAAAAAAAGCCTACTCTTGGGAGGGGCTGTTGTTAAGGAAAAGTTGTGCCAAATTACACTGAAGAAGAATGGTTCAGAGGGTTGGGCATGGTGGCTCATGCCTGCAATCCTTGCACTTTGGGAGGCCGAGGCAAGCGGATCACATGAGGTCAGGAGTTCGAGACCAGCCTGGTCAACATTTCGAAAACCCGTCTCTACTAAAAACAAAAATTAGCCAGGCGTGGTGGCGCACACCTGTAATCCCAGCTACTCAGGAGGCTGAGGCAGGAGAATTGCTTAAACCAGGGAGGCAGAGGCTGCAGTGAGCCAAGATTGTGCCACTGCACTCCAGCTTGGGTGACAGAGCGAGACTCTGTCTCAAAAAAATAAATAAATAAACAAATAAGCCTGGGAGCGGCGGCTCACGCCTGTAATCCCAGCACTTTGGGAGGTTGAGGAGGGTGGAACACGAGGTCAAGAGATCGAGACCATCCTGGCCAACATGGTGAAACCCCGTTTCTACTAAAAATACAAAAATTAGCTGGGTGTGGTGGCCCGTCCCTGTAGTCCCAGCTACTCAGGAGGCTGAGGCAGGAGAATTGCTTGAAACCAGGAGGCAGAGGTTGCAGTGAAATGAGATCATGCTACTGCACTCCAGCCTGGCGACAGAGTGAGACTCCATCCTATAAATGAATGAATGAATGCATAAATAGTGAATTAGTAATCAAAAACCTCAAAAAAGAAAAGTTTGTAGCTGGGCGTGGTGGCTCACACCTGCAGTCCCAGCACTTTGGGAGACCAAGGCAGGCAGATCCCTTGAGATCACGAGTTTGAGACCAGCCTGGTCTACATGGCGAAACCCTCTCTACAAAAAATACAAAAATTAGCCAGGTGTGGTGGTGTGCACCTGTAGTCCCAGCTACTTGGGAGGCTGGGATGGGAGGATCACTTGAGTCCAGGAAGTTAAGGCTGCAGTGAGCCAAGGTTGCACCACTGCACTCTACTGGGCAATAGAGCAAGATTCTGTCTCCAAAAAAAAAATACTGTCTAAAAAGTTCTGGAGTTTGTGTAAGTTTTGGAGAAACTCCTGCTGAGCCATACCCTCTGCACTAGAGAAGGAAATATTATACTAAAATACACAAATCAATAGACATTCCCTGATATGACAGTTCCACACATTGCAAATTTAAAACTGTGAGTACTAAGGTGTCATCAACAAAACTGCTGATTAAATAGAAAGCCAGGTTCATTTATAATACATGGAAATGCACAAGAAGAAAGTAGCAGTGCTGGAGTGACATCAGCAACGTGGTTGACTATACAGGCCCAGTAAAAATCATATATAAGAACAAAATAATTTTACTAAAGTTGAAAATAAACCTTGGCATTATCACTGTCGATACTGAAACTAAACTTTAGATGGAGTTCACTGCAGTTCCTGTAAAGTGGCCACAAGTTAAAATTCCTAAAAACGTTATCAGGATGAATATATAATTTCTACTTTATCCACCAAAACAAAACAAAATTCACATTGTATATGGTAATTTTTAAAAGGAAGTTCATAAACAATAATTAGTCTTTTCAAATTATGACACTGAACACTCTAAGGACAAAAAAAAAAGTGCTATTTTTATCCTTATCCCCCATATTTAAAACATTTTAGGGTATTTTCCATATTCTTACTATATTTGTACTTTCCCTTCATGTAAATCAAGGTGTACTCCTTGGGTCTTATTTGACACACAAGAGGCATGTAGAAAAATAATCATACAGTGCATAGTCACCAAGAGTGATACAGCTGGCCAGGCACGGTGGCTCACGCCGATAATCCCAGCACTTTGAGAGGCTAAGGCAGGCAGATAACCTGAGGTAAGGAGTTTGAGACCAGCCTGGCCAACATGGTGAAACGCTGTCTCTACTAAAAATACACAAATTAGCCGGACGTGGTGGCGGGTGCCTGTAATTCCAGCTACTCGGGAGGCTGAGGCAGGAGAATCGCTTGAACCTGGGAGGCGGAGGCTGCAGTGAGCTATTGTGCCACTGCACTCCAGCCTGGGCGACAGAGCAAGACTCCGTCTCGAAAAATAAAAATTAAAAAAAAGAGTGACACAGCTTTCATGGCGTAAAATAACTTTCTTGGGATTGTCACTATATTCACATAAGTATCCTGAGGGAGGGTATGGGGAGAACAACTCAAGTGCACTCTGTAAGTGTATGTTCCCAACACTCTATTTAATTCCAAGAAAAAAAAAATGGTTTTATCTTTCAGCCTTAAGAGTCTAATGGTGTGTTGTTATTGTCTGTTACAAAGTAACACTGAGGTGGGATAAAACAATGTTGGCAGAGAGAACATGATGCATTCATAGTTATGCAAAAATCAGATTTTATTAATTAGCACATGAGATCTATGATACATTCTGAATAAAACAGTAGCCAAATGTAATACCAGCAGTAAATGTGAATCCTAATCAATAACATGCTATTTTGGTCCATCTGAGGTTGTGGTTTCTATTGTGGTTTCAATCTTGGCTATGTAACAGCCATGGCCATTCCATGCAGAAGGTGGCCACCGTCTCCCCCTGAATTATTTCCACCATGTAATCAGTCACTAATAACCCATTACGCTCCTCCCACAAATCCCAGTGTCTAAGGTCTTGGTCTGCTCTGATTTTTTTTGAGACAGAAGTCTCTCTCAGTCACCTAGGCTGGAGTGCAGTGGTGCAATCTCGGCTCACTGCAACCTCCGCCTCCTGGGTTCAAGCGATTCTCCTGCCTCAGTCTCTCAAGTAGCTGGGATTACAGGCGCCCACCACTACGCCCAGCTAATTTTTGTATTTTTAGTAGAGACGGGATTTCACCATCTTGGCCAGGCTGGTCTTGAACTCCTGACCTCATGATCCACCCACCTCAGCCACCCAAAGTGCTGGGATTACGGGTGTGAGCCACCGCGCCCGGTCGTGGTCTGCTCTGTTTCATGGTCAGTTTGTAGGTCATCTCTTTCCTATAACCCAAAGTGCCATCTGTCAGGAGAACATCCTGAACACAATAAGGATGATGATGAACATCATCGTTTTGCATTATTCTCTGCCTGCCCCCATGCTTGGTAATTTGCCAAGGCAGAGTCCTTATTCTTCAAAGAATCTGAATAGAAATGATCCTCATCTAATGCAGTGAGCCCTTCCATCTTACTGATTCTTTCCCAGACATTGCCATGAAAGGCAGGTAAGGAGGCCTATCGACAGATTTCAAGGTTTCGGTTGAAAGTCATAAATCCTAAAGTATAAAGTAGTAGCCTTGCAAGACACCTAAAATAAATAAATAAAATATTTTAAAATCTGAGACAACCAGTGACTTCAAACATCCTGCAACCTTTAATATACATCATGTTGTGTGAGTTTTAACACATTTGGGCTTGCAGTTGTTCTACAATGTGTAATATGAAAAGTTTATCAGCACAACTAGACTGAATTATTCCTGACATAAATCCTTGGATGTGTTACAGTTTTGTTCCTTGGTTAATAGCTTCAACATGCACAAAATATACAAAGATGTGTACACATTTTGATGTCTAGTGAGTTGTGAGACCTAAATGAAGCCTCTGCCACACACTTAGGTGTATATGATTTCTCTTTAGCATGGACTCTGATGTCAATGAATGCGTGAACTCATGATGATGGGTTTGCTGTTCTCGTAAGGATCCTCTCAAGAATGAAATTCTCTGATGCTGTGTAGGAGTGAATTGTGACTGAAAACCTTGCCACATTTATTATACTTGTATGGTTTCTCTCTGGTATAAATTCTTTGATGACTCACAAGATTTAAACTTTGAAGACCTTGCCATATTAATTTCTTTTACAAGGTTTCTCCTTAGTATGGATAATTTGATGTCTGAAGAGGTTTGGGCGCACACTAAAGGACTTCCCACAATCAGTACATTTGTAAGGTTTCTTTCCAGTATGGATTATCTGATGTCTAGTGAGGTTTGGGCGCACACTAAAGGATTTGCCACACTCATTACATTTGTAAGGTTTTTCTCCAGTATGGATGACCTGATGGGTAGTTAGGCTTGAATGCACACTGAAGGCTTTGCCGCACTCATTGCATTTGTAAGGTTTCTCTCCAGTATGGATGACCTGATGGGTTGTTAAGTTTGAATGCACACTAAAGGCTTTGCCACACTCCTTACACTTGTAAGGTTTCTCTCCAGTATGAACTCTCCGATGACTTGCAAGGTGTGAATTGTAACTGAAAACCTTACCACATTCATTGCATTTGTAAGGTTTCTCTCCAGTATGAATTCTCCAATGCCTTGCAAGGCTTGAAGTCTGACTGAAGACTTTACCACATTCATTACACTTGTATGGTTTCTCCCCAGTGTGAATTCTCTGATGAGTTGCAAGGCTTGAAGTCTGACTGAACACCTTACCACATTCATTGCATTTGTAAGGTTTCTTGCCACTATGAATTACCTGATGGTTGGTGAGTGTTGACCTCACACTAAAGGCTTTGCCACACTCATTACACTTGTAAGGTTTCTCTCCAATATGAATTTTCTGATGTAGTGCAAGGCATGAATTTCGACTGAAGACCTTGTCACATTCATAACATTTGTAAGGCTTCTCTCCAGTATGAACTCTCCGATGTAGTGCAAGGCATGAGTTGCGACTGAAACCTTTGTCACATTCATTACATTTGTATGGTTTCTCTCCAGTATGAACTCTCCAATGGCGCGTGAGGTTTGATTTTTGACTAAAGACCTTGCCACATAGATCACATTTATATCGTTTCTCTCCAGAATGACTTACCTGATGTACAGTCATGTGTGAGCCATGATTCAAGGCTTTGTCGCAATGAATATATCTGTAAGGTTTTTCCCTAATGCATAATTTCTGTTCTTGTGTGAGTAATGAAGAACAGATGAAATCAGTCCCATATTTATTAGAAATATGGGTTTTGACGGTAGAAGAAATTATTTGGGGTGGTGAAACTGAGGAACCATGGTTGACAGACATCTCAACATGGTTACATTCATAAATTTTCCCTTCAGCTTGAAACTGCTGCAGTTCAGGGGGATGTGATAGAAAGCTTAATCCAAGCTGATTTTTAATAGACTTGTTTTCTATACCTCTTCTATCGTGTTGGTCTCTTCTACAAGTAAGATTTTCTTTTGGTGCCATAGTCACTTTGTTGCAATTTCTTTCATCATCTCTCCACTGACAGTCAAAGTCATGTATTTTTTTCTTGATTTCCCTGAAGCAAAACTCTTCAATGTCATGTTTTTCATGTTGTTCCAATGTCACTGTTTGGAATACTTTTCCTGTGTTACTTTCCTGTTGTGGTGCTAATTCCTTGATTACACAGTTACAAGAGAGATCTATAAGAAATAAAAAACCACAGGTTTCCAATTAATTAGAGACAGTATATAAATATTTCATACTGAATAACAGAATTACACAAAAAGCAACATTTATATACAACAGAGTTATAAAACTTCCCAATCATGATCTTTAATTTTTACGAACACAAAGGAATCACATTCTTTAGTAAAAAAAAAAGGGTGATTACATGGCATTCAAATAAATTCTAGGGAAGGACAGATTCAAACATCCTATGACCAAAACACATTGTACAAACCTATGTTAGCCCTGAAAGGAGTATTTTTTTCACCTTGACAGCAAAGTACACACCAATTGGCAGAAAATACGTGGCCATCTCATTACTGAAATAAATATTACATTTTACCTAGCTACAGCATATTTACTGTGCCCATATAAATGAAAAAAGTACTACACGATATATCATAATGGTAACTAAGCTGCAACAAACTTATGGAATGAATAAGGTACATAAATGATAATTCTGAATTGCAAAACAGTAATAGCACTGAGAAAATGAGACAAAAAATAATAAAACGCTGTTAAAAATAGCTAATTTTTCTGAATACCTGTTATGAAAATATCTGTACCCACCTAGACCAGGCATTTTTGACATTAATGAGTGATGCACGTCAGTTATATTGCATGAAACTTACTAAAAACCCATCATCTGTAAATCATAACAATTAATTAATAAAACACTGTAGTAACCCATGATAAAACCAGCAAAACAAAAACTAGTAACTACACTTGTACAAAGTTATAGCCTGTAAATGATTCTCTCCTAAGAAAAATGCAAGAACTATTTCAGAACCAGCACACAACCTGTGAACTGGAATATATGTTAAGATCTCTGACATTTGATGCATGAGGTCAGGTAAATACATAGCATTATAAAGAAGAATTGAAGAACAAAGTCAGAAATGACAATTATGACTTCACACCTGCACTTATGTAACAAACAGCCAGTCAATAATGCAATTCCCTACATATGCATTGCCCTTTCACGACCTAGTTCATCAGCCACACAATATACATAAGAGTTTGTACTTGGAAAATTTATTAACTGAAATCAGAGAACACAATGTTTAGAACGAATTGAAAATAAAAACAAACAAAATATAATGCAGTCTCTATGGTCTGAATATGTTGGCCAAAATTCATATGCTAAGGTCCTATCCCCCAGTGTGATGTTGTTGCAGATGGGGCATTTGGGATATAATTAGGTCATGAGGTTGGACTAGTCAAAAATAGGATTACTGCCCTTACAGGACAAGACATAAGAGCTTGTTTTCTCTTGCCCTTTGCATCATGTGGGACAGTCAGCAGGCCTGTACCAGGAACTGATTCACCTGGCTCCTTAATTTTGACTGCCCAGCTTCCAGGTCTGGGAAATACAAATTTCTGTGGTTTAGTTCTCCTAGCTTATGATATTTCTTTCTTTTTTTTTTGAGATGGAGTTTTGCTCTTGTCACCCAGGCTGGAGTACAATGGCGCAATCTTGGCTAACTGCAACCTTTGCCTCCTGGGTTCAAGCGATTCTCCTGCCTCAGTTTCCCAAGTAGCTGGAATTACAGGTGCCCACCACCATGCCTGGCTAATTTTTGTATTTTTAGTAGAGACGGGTTTTCAATATGTTGGCCAGGCTGGTCTCGAACTTCTGACCTCAGGTGATCTGCCCACCACAGCCTCCCAAAGTGCTGGGATTACAGGCGTGAGCCACTGCGCCCGGCCCGCCTATGATATTTCTTATGGCACGATGAGTTATATAAGACAGAAAAAGGACAATCTCATCACAATCATCACAGAAGGCTGATCAATCTTATTAAACAAAGAAACTTTGGGACTTCACTGTAAGACATGCAGTATTCCAAGTAATCACACACCACCACCTTGTTTTAAAAACTTTCAAGTAAATTGTTATTATTTTTCAAATAAACACATTAGGTCCACGGTATTCATGTATCTAACCTAAATTTTCACCCAAAATAAGAGAGAAAAACAGGACTAAATCCTGGGCCAGCAGGCTCAGACATTTTTTTTGTTTGTTTGTTTGTTTTTTTGAGACACAGTCTTGCTCTGTTGCCCAGGCTGGAGTGCAGTGGTGTGATCTTGGCTCACTGCAACCTCCGCCTCCCAGGTTCAAGCAATTGTCTTGTCACAGCCTCCTGAGTAGCTGAGATTACAGGCACCTGCCACCATGCCCAGCTAATTTTTTTGTATTTTTAGTAGAGAAGGGGTTTAACCATGTTGGCCAGGCTGCTTTCGAACTCCTGACCTCAAGTGATCCGTCCACCTCAGCCTCCAAAAGTACTCGGATTACAGGCGTGAGCAACTGCGCCGGGCCATCAGACATGTTTTTAAGCACATGTCCACCCAGGCAGTGTGGAAAACCTGGGTGGACATGAGCAGTGTGGAAAACTATCAGTCACAGCAAGAATGCACCCAGGCAAGGAGCATATGAAGAAAAGGAAATACAAGAGCTGGGCTGTGTTGATAATAGTGTTATTCAGTCAGCTCTCATGGAAGACAGCTATGCTCACCACTACACCACCAATGCATCTAGTCAGTCAGCTCTCATGGATAATGGTATCTGAGTCATCACTTCCTACACATACTGATTTAGGCAGATCCTGACTTATAAAGCGGTTGAGTAGCATTTTGTCTTGCATAGTGAGAGTAGTGTGGAGGGTGAGGAAGTCCTGTGGCAATTGGGGTTTTCAGGAATACAAAATCAATATGCTAAAAAGCAACAGTATATTCCATGCAGATCAAGGTATCATGTGAGGATAGGAGAGAGGAAGGGCAAGAGCACAGGGAGGGAGTAATGGGCATGTCGGAGGAAAATCTGCATGCACATCTGTGGGATATAATTCCACTAGGACAGTTACAATTCTGACCTTGGGGCCAGGCGTGGTGGCTCACGCCTGTAATCCCAGCACTTTGGGAGGCCAAGGTGGGTGGATCACATGAGGTCGAGAGTTCAAAACCAGCCTGACCAACAAGGAGAAACTCTGTCTCTACTAAAAATACAAAATTAGCCAGGTGTGGTGGTGCATGCCTGTAATCCCAGCTACTCAGGAGGCTGAGGCAGGAGCATCGCTTGAACCTGGGAGGCAGAGGTTGCAGTGAGCTGAGATCGTGCCATTGTATTCCAGCCTGGGCGACAAGAGCGAAACTCCATCAAAAAAAAAAAAAAAAAAAAAAGGTATCATAAAAAATACAGAATTTACGACTAAATGAAAAAGATGTTCATTTATACCACATGTAAATGTACAAGATGAAACTAGCAGTGGCTTAAACAAATGACACTGGACTTTAAAAACCGAGGCATGACAGCGGTGTAAAGCAAAAAAAGAACAAACAAAAAAACACCAAGGCATCATTCAGCTTCACAAGCTCCCTCCGCAAGTTGTGATGTGTCAACACTGTATTTGTTGTAGGTTTGAATCTACAACAAATTGAATCCAGGCTGAACAAAGGTTTGTTGATGAGAATGAACAATGGTGCACACAGGATGGAAAATGAACAAATGTGGCGTGAACAATAGTTTAGTCAAGAGCCTCACACATATGACGCTGTGAACTTGAACAATGTCATCGCTAGGAGAAACTCCCACACCAACTGTCGGCTTAGGGGAGATGATCATTAGTTTATGTGTCCAGTGCCATCACAGTGTCCTTCAGGTACACTTTTGTGAGGCTCCTCAAAACTAGGACAGCTGGAAACACTTGTCAGTCAGGCTCGCCTGATATTTTGTATCTTACATCCTGAGCCATGCTGACGATTTTGCTCAACGCTTTAAGGGGCATCTCTACATGTAGCAGGATGCTATTCAATTATATTAAAGAGTTTTCCCTCATAAATTTTCTGTTATCATATAAACACCCTCCATAAGAGACTCCAGGAGAAGGTATGCATAACCTATAGGTTGGTTATCATAGCAGAAATACAGAGAAATGACAGACCCCAGGAGTGTGTATATCAAAAGCTGGGTTTGTTTTTTTTTGAAACGGAGTCTCACTCTGTTACCCAGGCTGTAGTGCAGTGGTGCCATCTCAGCTCACTGCAACCTCTGCCTCCTGGGGTCATGTGATTCTCCTGCCTCGGCCTCCTGAGTAGCTGGGATTACAGGTGCATGCCACCACACCTGGCTAACTTTCGTATTTTTAGTAGAGACGGGGTTTCACCATGTTGGTCTTGAACTCCTGACCTCAGGTGATCCGCCCACCTCGGCCTCCCAGAGTGCTGGAATTATAGACGTGAGCCACCGCACCCAGTCAAAAGTTGGTTTTCAGAGAAAAAATCATGCAGACTTAAGAGAAAACAAAATCAGGAAGAGCCAAGGTTTTTCTACATTCATATAGCAATGAGACCAATGGAAAAGAGAGAAAAATACAACATATGAAGCTAGATTTTGAAAGATCTTGAGATGGGATTGTCTGCTCTGCCTACAGATGGATCCTAAGCTAAGAGCCTGAAAGACTAAGACATACTCCCTGTGTAGGATGGGGGATCCCAGTGAAGACCTGTTAACTGTTCTTACAGTTCTGCTGAGTAACAATCTCAGAAGATCCAACCCCCTCCCCTGGTCCACACCCCCATGAACTGTGGCAAAAGCAGAACAGAAGAAATGGCTGAGGGACCACAACAGGTAGAAAGGGCTTGAGACAGCTCCTTGCAGCTCCCGGGGCCTCAGATGCAAAGGAGGAGCAGCCAGTGTTTCCCATCTCGTGGGCAGGTCTTCCAAGCATCGGAAATGGGGTGGAGCATGGATAGCTCCAGGCATCAGGACTGTGGAGGCCTCCCCTCTGATCTATATGGAAAGCGAACTGAGCATCAGGTGGCATCAAGAACAGGAGAGACCGGCCGGGTGCGGCAGCTCAAGCCTGTAATCCCAGCACTCTGGGAGGCCGAGACAGGCAGATCACCTGAGGTTGGGAGTTTGAGACCAGCCTGACCAACATGGTGAAACTCCATCTCTACTAAAAATACAAAATTAGCCAGGCGTGGTGGCGCATACCTGTAATTCCAGCTACTCGGGAGGCTGAGGCAGGAGAATCATTTGAATCCGGGAGGCGGAGGTTGCAGTGAGCCGAGATTGCACCATTGCATTCCAGCTTGGGCAATAAGAGCGAAACTCCATCTCAAAAAAAAAGAACAACGACAACAAAAGACCAGGAGAGACCAAGGGAGAAGTTGACCCTTGTGATGCAGCCCCTCCCGGACCCCTCAGAGTGAAGGAGCCAGAGAGTTCACAGAAGTCAGAGGGCAATGTTGTCCATCATGATGAGCACTGCCATTTGTCTCTGTTTGAGCTGCAGGCCCCACTGGACAGCAAAAGGATCAACTATGACACGTCTCAAGAGCAGAGGTAGAAGTAGGGGAAGTTTAAAATTTCCTCTAAGAGCTCACAGGATATAAACATTTGTTTTCCTACAGAACTCTCCCACTTGCTGAGAGTTTCCAAACACAATGTAATGGTGTGGCTTCCTCTCCCCCCATCTGAGGTCTTACCTGTTTTCACACCTTTGATCCATTCCCACCCTTTTAGTTTTCTTGCTATTTGTACTTGGCTTTCTATGGTCCAGGGCTCTTTCCTGTGCTCCCACATGGGATAATACACTGGTCAGGAAGAGAATTTCCTGCTTATAAAATGAATGGAACATGATGTGCTGTGGCTTTTCAAGAATCTCAGCCCTTTGCTTGGATAAGAAGACAGGCTATCACAGATGGATCTAGGAAAATATTTCACAAATTGTTTCACTGAATGCCTACTCCGAATGCTTAGGGAAGACTGGAATATGCAAATATCTGGCTCCCTTCCAAGAACTACTGAACCAAAGCACAGGGGTAGAAAACAAGAAGTGAGTATTTCAGAAGTCTACCATAAGCTTTCATGGATACTTCAGCTCTGGAACCACCACTGTTGTATCATGAAGGGGTCAGAACATCTGGAAAAAGGGGATGGTTAAACTCCAGTGTCCACATTATGGAGCTTTTCATTTCAGAGTCAACAAGGCCTCAAACTCAGTCAGGCAATGCAGGGGCTCCCAAGAAGCACACAAGGGAAAATGGAAAGATACCAAGGGCAGATTTTGACTTCTGGAAGAAAATTATCCTCACCCAGGGAGACCAGGTTCCTGTAGTTCTCCAACATCACATCCCTGTATAAAGTCCTCTGTGTAGAGTTCAGGCATTTCCACTCGTCTTGAGAGAATTCGATGGCCACGTCCCTGAATGTCAACTGTCCGTAAAATAATAAACACATTTCACCAAGGGGTTATGAAGGGAGTTACCATCTTCACACAAAATAAGAATAAAAGAGAATTTAAGTATAGATTTAATTGAAGTGTGTGTTCGATAAATCCACACTAAGGTATTTTTGAGTACATATCTCCCCCTAATTGTGGTTTTTTTTTTCTCTTTCTTTCTTTTTTGTTTGAGACAAGGTCTCGCTCTGCTGCCCAGGCTGAAGTGCAGTGGCATGATCATGGCTCACTGCAGACTCAATCTCCCAGGTTCAAGTGACCCTCCAACCTTAGCTTTCCAAGTAGCTGGACTATAGGCATGTGTGTACAAAGTACATTTGAAAACTTCAACAATGAACTAGGGATCAAGCAGAAGAAAAAATTTCAGAACTTGAAGACACGTCTTTTGAAATAAATGAGTCAGACAAAAATAAAGAAAAAAATAAAAAAGAATGAACACAGCCTATGTGACATATGGGGCAGGCACCATAAGGTGACCAAATATTTGAATTTTTGATGTCCCAGAAGGTGGAGAGAAAATCAAAAGGATAGAAACCTATTTAACAAAATAATAACCAAAAACTTCCTAAGTATAGTAAAAGGTTTAGATATCTAGATACAGGAAGTTCATAGATTCTCAAAGAGATACAATCCAAAAATGTCTTCTCCTTGGCACATTATAGTCAAACTGTCAAAAGTCAAAGAAAAAGAAAGAGAATTCGGCTGGGCGTGGTGGCTCATGCCTGTAATCCCAACACTTTGGGAGGCCAAGGCGGGCAGATCACCTGAGGTTGGGAGGTTGGGACCAGTCTGACCAACATGGAGAAAACCCATCTCTACTAAAAATACAAAATTAGCTGAGCATGGTGGTACATGCCTGTTATCCCAGCTACTCGGGAGGCTGAGGCAGGAGAATTGCTTGAATCTGGGAGGTGGAGGTTGCGGTGAGCCGAGATCACGCCATTGCACTTCAGCCTGGGCAACAAGAGCGAAACTCCGTCTCGAAAAAAAAAAAAAAGAAAAAGAAAGAGAATTCTAAAAAAAACAGCAAGAGAAAAGCATCTGGTTACTTATAAAGGGTGCTCCATAAAACAGGAAATTTCTCAATAGAAACCTTACAGGCCAACAGAGAATGGTATGATACATTAAATGTGCTGAAAGAAAAAAAAACCCTGCCAGCCAAGGATACTATACTCAGCAAAATTATCCTTCATGAAAAGGAGAAATAGTCTTTCCCAGAGAAGCAAAGCCTGAGGGAATTCTTCACCACTAGACTGGCCCTACAAGAAATGCGTAAGGGATCCCTACATCTAGAAGCAAAAGGACAATATTGGCCATCATGAAAACACACAATACTATAAAACCCACTGTTAGAGTGAACATGCAAGTAAGGAAAGGAGTCAAATGTAAATGTTACCATTATAGAAAACCACCAAACCACAATGAAAAACAATTAGAGAAAGAAAGGAGCAAACATACCAAACAACCAGAAATCAATTAATAAAGTGACAGTAATAAGCCCTCACATATCAATAATGAACTTTATGTAAATGGATTAAACTTTCCACATAAAAGATACAGACTGGCTAGATTGATACAAGCGTATATAACCCAACTATATGCTACCTTTAAGAAACTCATGTCAACTGTAAAGACACAAATAGACTCAAAGTGAAAATATGAAAAAAGATATTATATGCAAACGAAACCAAAAGCAAGCAGAAGTACCTCTACTTCAATCTAACAAAATGAACTTTAAGTTAAAAACAGTAAAAGAGATGAAAAAGGTCATTATATAGTAATAAAGAGATCAATTCAGTAAGAGGAATATAACAATTCTAAACATATATGCACCCAACACTGGAGCATCCAGACATATAAGGTAAATATTATTAGATTTAAAGGGAGAGATACACTCCAAAAATAATAATAGTTAGGGATTTCAGCATTAGACAGCGGATTTAGACAGAAAATTAACAAAGAAACACTGAATTTAAACTGCACTTTAGATTAAACAGACCTAAGAGATATTTGCAGAACATTTCATCCAACAAGTACAGAATACACATTCTTTGCATCAGCGCACAGAACATTCTCCAAGACAGGCTATATATTAGAACACAAAACAAGTCTCAACACATTTTTAAAATATCAAAATCTTAATAAGTATATTCTTAGAACAACAATGGAATAAAATTAGAAATCAATACCATGAGAAACTTTGAAAACTGTACAAATACATGGAAATTAGACAACATGCTCCTAAATGACCACTGGGTCTAGGAAGAAATTAAGGGGGAAATTAAAAAATAAATCTTGAAACAAGTAAAAATGGAAACACAATATGTCAAAACCTATGGAATACAACAAAAGCAATGCTAAGAAGGAAGTTTACAGTAATAAACACCTACTTGAAAAAAGTAGAAAAATTTCAAATAAGCCAGGCACGGTGGCTCACTCCTGTAATCCTAGCACTTTGGGAGGCCAAGGTGGGCGGATCACCTGAGGTCAGGAGTTCAAGACCACCCTGGCTAAGATGGTAAAACCCCGTCTCTACTAAAAATACAAAAATTAGGCCGGGCGCAGTGGCTCACGCCTGTAGTCCCAGCACTTTAGGAGGCCAAGGCGGGTGGATCATGAGGTCAGGAGATCAAGACCATCCTGGCTAACATGGTGAAACCTCGCTTCTACTAAAAAAATACAAAAAAATTAGCTGGGTGTGGTGGTGGGTGCCTGTAGTCCCAGCTACTCCAAAGGCTGAGGCAGGAGAATGGCGTGAACCTGGGAGGCGGAGCTTGCAGTGAGCCAAGATTGAGCCACTGCACTCCAGCCTGGGCGACAGAGGGAGACTTCGTCTAAAAAGAAAAAAAAATACAAAAATTAGCCAGGTATGTGCCTGTAAGCCCAGCTACCCTGGAGGCTGAGATGGGAGAATCGCTTGACCCAGGGACGTGGAGGTTGCAGTGAGCCAAGATTGCGCCACTGCACTCCAGCCTGGGTGACAGAGCAAGAGTCCGTCTCAAAAAAAAAAAAAAAAAAAAAAATTCAAATAGTCTAACAATGCACCTCAAGGAACTAAGATAGCAAGAACAAATCAAACCCAAAATTAGTAGAAAGAAAAAAAAACAAAGATCAGAGCAGAACTAAACAAAATAAATACTACAAAAACACAAAGGATCAACAAAACGAAATGTTGGTTATTTTTAAAAAAGATAACATAATCTATAAACTACTAGCTAGATGAATCAAGAAGAGAGAAGACCCAATAAACAAAATCAGAAATAAAATGGATACATTATAACTGATAACACAGAAATACAAAAGATCATCAGAGACTATTATAAATAACCACACACTAACAAACTAGAAAATCTAGCGGAAATGGATAAAATGCTGGACACCAAGCACCAAGACTGAATCAGGAAGATTCAGAAAACCTTAACAGACCAATAATGAAATTTAATCAGGAATAAAAAGTCTCTGAACAAAGAAAAGTCTGGGACCAAATGGCTTCACTGCCGAATTCTATCAAACTTTCAAAGAAAAACTAAGACTGATTCTCTTCAAACTATTTTACAAAATTGAAACGGAGGGAATTCTCCTTAACTCATTCTATGAAGCCAGCATTCCTGATACCAAAACCAGAAAAGAAAAAAAAAAGAAAACTATAGGCCAAAATCCCTCATGAACATAGATGTAAAAATCCTCATCAAAATACTAGCAAATTGATTATTTTGCTATATTCCCAACACATAAAAATGATAAATACTCAAGGTAATAGACACCTCAAATACCATTACTTTATTATTACACATTTTATGACACATGTAACAAAATATCACATCTGCCCCTTAAATATGAACCAATATTATGTATCAACTTGAAAAAGGAGCAAGCTATCCTTGTTCCTTAATATGAAAACGCGTAAATATTCAAAACTTGCACGATAAAATACCCTAACAAAACATTTATTGACAATTTTCTTCTAAAATCTCACAATGATTAAACACATTTCAACAGGGCTTGAGCTGTCGCTTCTCACAGAACTGGAAATAGTGACTCACCACTGAGACCTGTGTGAGGGTGTAAGGCTTGACAGGAAAAGGGATGCTCTATATCTAAGCACCTCAATGTATCTCTATTGAGAGTTTCACCATAAAACAAATATATACATCATGTGATGTTTAAAATAAAAGCAGCATAATACTTAATAACACTAGATATAATAAGAATATGGATATATCCTCTTTAATGAAAAAGGAGTTCTGCTCTGATGTCTGAGCAAAACTGTTACCATTTTTACCTAAAACATCTGATGCCTAAGAGACCCTGCAGGAATAGCACCACCTCTGTGGTATGCAAGAGGTGCATACCTCTTTAAAATGGTTTAAAGAATGGTTTAAAAACTTAGCGGGGCACGGTGGCTCACGCCTCTAATCCCAGCACTTTGGGAGGCCGAGGTGGACGGATCACGAGGTGAGGAGTTGGAGACCAGCCTGACCTACATGGTGAAACCCCGTCTCTACTAAAAATACAAAAATTAGCCAGGCGTGGTGGCGGGCGCCTGTAATCTCAGCTAGTCAGGAGGCTGAGGCAGGAGAATTGCTTGAACCTGGAAGGCGGAGGTTGCAGTAAGCTGAGATCACGCCACTGCACTCCAGCCTGGGCGACAGAGCAAGACTCAAAAAAAAAAAAAAACAGGTCCTACAGCTGGCCGGGCACGGTGGCTCACACCCGTAATCCCAGCACTTTGGGAGACTGAGGCAGGTGAATCATACGGTCAGGAGTTCAAGACCAGCCTGGCCAACATAGTGAAACCCCATCTCTACAAAAATTAGCCAGGCATAGTGGCAGCCGCCTGTAGTCTCAGCTACCTGGGAGGCTGAGGCAGAGGAATCACTTAAACCTGGGAGGTAGAGGTTGCAGTGAGCCGAGATCGTGCCACTGCACTCCAGCCTGGGCGACAGACTGAGACTCCGCCTCAAAAAAAAAAAAAAAAAAAAAAAAAAGTCCTACAATTATACTTTATTTTTGTCGTTGTTGTTGTTGAGACAGAGTCTCGCCCTGGCACCCAGGCTGGAGTGCAGTGCAGTGGTGCGATCTCCACTCACTGTAAACTCTGCCTCCCGGGTTCAAGTGATTCTCCTACCTCAGCCTCCTGAGTAGGTGGGATTACAGGCATGCGCCATCATGCCTGGCTAATTTTTGTATTTTAGTAAAGACGGGGTTTCACCATGTTTGCTGGTCTCAAACTCCTGACCTACAATGATCCGCTCACCTCGGCCTCCAAAGTGCTGGGATTAGAGGCCTGAGCCACCGTGCTCGGCCTTACAGTTACACTTTTACATTGACTTTATGTTTCAAAGTCAATAAAGGAATAAAACGCCCTCTAGTACTGATGTCTGTATCTCAACTTTACATTCCATTCCAAGTCATTAACAGTCTGGAGTCAGAGACATACTGATATACTAGTTTTATCTGGATTACAAAATCAGGCACAAAATATATCCCCTTATTGGCTGCCTTTTCCAGGATTTACCAGGTATTTGTCTACACTAATAAGTGACTTTAGGCCAGGCGCGGTGTCTCATGCCTATAATCTCAGCACTTTGGTAGGCCGAGGCGGGTGGATCACCTGAGGTCGGTAGTTCGAGACCAGCCTGACCAACATAGAGAAACCCCCGTCTCTATTAAAAATACAAAATTAGCCGGTTGTGGTGGTGCATGCCTGTAATCCCAGCTACTCGGGACACTGAGGCAGGAGAATCACTTGAACCCGGGAGGCAGAGGATTCAGTGAGCCGAGATTGCACCATTGCACTCCAGCCTGGGCAACAAGAGCGAAACTCCATCTCAAAAACAAACAAACAAACAAACAACAACAACAACAAAAAACGTGACTTCCATGGACAACTTCTCTATTCCTGGGCTACGGAGAGCTGACAGTACATCCAAATGTGGCCCCTGAACAATCCCTGCTGCCCAACAGCACTGACATCACGGGACCCTCACCCCATCTCCATCCATGTCTGGGTGTGAGCCCTTCCCAGGACCATGCCCAGTGGACTCTTCAGAAGTTCATGTCACAGGGTCAGGGTGAAACGGAATCTCAGTAGAGATGAGAGGGACTGAGGGAAGGCATGGGTCAATGTGAGCAAACGCGTCAGGCAGGATGCTTCAGACTCAGAGAAGATTTGCAGCTCCAATGCATTGTCTCCCGCCTTTCTGAAAGGAGGGAGACAGAAGGATCCACACAGAATCTTTCTTTACCTGAGTAAGAGCCATTCCTGACTCCTTTGCTCTCCTCTTCTGGGTTTCTTCCTCATGTGCCAAGAGTCTTTAGAAGTCAATGCTGAATAATAACAACAAGTGCTGTTTATTGCTTAAAAATAACACACCCCCTCTTGTGTGACAAGCACACACATACGCAGGGAGGAGCTCACCCTGTGCAAAGACGGTCCTCTGCCGCCCACTACACCAGGGTGGCCCCAGGGACAAGAAACTCCTACAGGAAAACCAATACATGAGCCTTCTGACCCCTTTCTTCAGAACCCCCTCCCCTCCTGAAGAAGCTCACACACACGCTGCAGCAGTGGGGAGCAGACCCAGCCCTGATCAAACCCCATGCAGAGCACAGCCCCCTTTCCCTCTCTGTGGATCCCAGGCTGGGCCCAGCCCTCAGAAGTAGAGGACACAGAGCCTTGGTGTTCAGGCTGGATATAGATTAGAATCATGTTGGGCACTGTATTATCGAGGGCGGGTCCCAACCTATGTGAATGGGAATCTCTGGGACAGGGATGGGGGCACAAGAGGTATATCTGCAAAGTACCTCAGCACTTTATACGAAGCCAGGGGTGAGCTCTACTCAAACACGGTCAGCCCAGCATAGCCCCCACCTTCTGACTCTATTCTCCCCTTGGGACCTTGGTGTCATCAGGATCCAGACAGTGGAAGCAGAAAGAATCGAGAGAAGCATGCAGAGCAGTAATATGGACCAGAGGAAGGGGTGAGGGTGTAGCTGGAGTGTTAAATGGGAGGTGGGTCACAGAAGTCCCCGCTGAGAAGGTGATATCACAACAGGGACCTGGGGAAGGAGGGGTGTTTGCACCTGCAGCTGAGGGGCCAGCGAGTTCCAGCAGAGGGACAGCCCACGTGAAGGCCTTGAGGCAGGAGCAACCTCGGCCCAGGAACAGGAAAGATGCCTACGTGGCTGGAGCAGAGGGAGGGAGGAGGACACAGGCAGGAGATGAGGTCAGAGAGGTCCTGGGAGGGCAGACAAGGCAGGGCAGATGCTTTCAAACATTTTTCTCCCACACCTCAAAAGAATTTTGGAAATGATGTATTTCCTCACCCATTTTAATTAAACATATAATATTTTCTTTATAAATTAACCCACTTACAATGTAATATCTTATATATTTGAAAGTCCCAGGAAATATATGGTCCCCCTCATCTGAGATGTGCAGGACTGCAGGGGAATGCATCTAGGGAGTCAGGAAGTCACTTTTGGACACCTGAAAGTGGAGATACCTGTTAGATGTCCTGGCAGAAAGTTGAGGAGAAGGCTAGGCGTGGCGGCTCACACCTGTAATCCCAGCACTTTGGGAGGCCGAGGAAGGTGGATCACCCGAGGTCAGGAGTTCGAGACCCGCCTGACCAACGTGGTGAAACCCCATCTCTACTAAAAATACCAAAAAATTAGCCGGGCATGGTGGTAGGCACTGGTAATCCCAGCTACTCGGTAGGCTGAGGCAGGAGAATCGCTTGAACCCGGAGGGCAGAGGTTTCGGTGAGCCGAGATCGCGCCACTGCTACAGCCTGGGCAACAAGAGCAAAACTCTGTCTCAAAAAAAAAAAAAAAAAAAAAAAGAGGTTTATTTGGCTCATGGTTCTGCAGGCTGTACAAAACACGGTGCCAGCATCTGCCTATGATGAGGGCCTCAGGAAGCTTCCGTTCAGGATGGAGGGTGAAGGAGCGCAAGCAGGGCAGATGAAATGGCGACAGAGGAGGCGAGAGAGAGAGAGAGAGAGAGGTCAGGCTTTTTGACAACCAGCTCTCAGGGGAACTAAGAGTCAGAACTCACTCCCTAGAGAATGACATCAAGCCATTCCCAAGAGATCTGCTCCCATGACACTCACCAGACCCTACCTCCAACTTTGGAAATCACATTTCAGCATGAGAGTTGGTGGGGCAAAACAAATCATATCCTAACAATTGCACATTCTGAGGCTATGAGTGGGGCTGGCATGTGGTACACAATTGGAGGGTTACTAGCAGCCAGGAGTAGGAACAGACCATTCCCAGTCACTGCTGAGCAGGGATCCCAAGCCCTGAGACGGGTGGGTGGGTAAGTTGGAAAAGATCTCTTCCTTGCTTCCAGGGGCTCAACAGTGAAAAAAACCAAGGCCTTTAAATGAGTAAAAAGAAGAAAGAAAAGCTCCAGAGACAAGGTGCAGAACAGAAAAATAGGAGAAAGGAAGAGGTGCAGGGCAGGAATTAAATGACACCAGGAAATCTGGTTGTATGTTTTCTCCAGGCTGTGATCAGCTACACAGGGACAGAAGCGGAGTAACAGAGTTGGATGTGGGGATGTCTGGGAGAAACAAATGATTTAGTGCACTTGACTTGCAAATCATCTAGTAACTGAAAGGGTCTGTTTATATCCAATGTTTTTTTTTTTTTTTTTTTTGAGACAGAGTCTCACTCTGTCACCAGGCTGGAGTGCAGTGGCGTGATCTCGGCTCACTGCAACCTTCGCCTCCCCGGTTCAAGTGATTCTCCTGCCTCAGCCTCCCGCGTAGCTGGGAATACAGGCACATGCCACCATGCCCAGCTAATTTCTGTATTTTTAGTAGAGACGGGATTTCACCATGTTGGCCAGGATGGTCTCGATCTCCTGACCTCATGATCTGCCCGCCTCAGCCTCCCAAAGTGATGGGATTACAAGCGTGAGCCACCATGCCTTGCCTTTTTTTTTTTTTTTTTTTTTTAAAAAAAAAACAGGATCTTGCTCTGTCGGCCAGGCTAGAGTGCAGTGATGCAATCCTGGCTCATTGCAGCCTCAACCTCCTGGGCTGAAGCAATCCTCCCACGTCAGCCTCTCGAGTAGCTGGGACTACAACAGGCACGAGCCACCACATCTGGCTGATTTTTAAATTTTTTATAGAGACAAGGTCTCACCATGTTACCTAGGCTGGTCTCAAACTGGGCTCAAGTGAGTGTCCTGTCTCAGCCTCTGAAAGTGCTGGGATTACAGGCGTGAGCAACCACGCCTGCCATATCACTATCATTTTAAAAATAAACTGGGGCCAGGTGCGGTGACTCACACCTGTAATCCCAGGACTTTGGGAGGCCGAGATGGGCAGATCACGAGGTCAGGAGTTTGAGGTCAGCCTGATCAACATGGTAAAACCCCATCTCTACTAAAAATACAAAAATTAGCCGGGCATGGTGGTGCGTGCCTGTAGTCCCAGCTACTCGGGAGGCTGGGGCAGGAGAATTGCTTGAACCCGGGAGGCGGAGTTTGCAGTGAGCTAAGATCACACCACTGCACTCCAGCCTGGGCAACAGAGTGAGACTTCATCTCAAAAAATAAAATAAAATAAAATAAACTGGATATGACAGAGGCACATATTCTTTTGTTTTACCATTTTTATTCCTGGTGTAGACAAAAAAAAGAGCCTGGCATATAACGGAGTATTTGTTGAATAAATGAGCAGAATGATACAGGGTGAAACTAGTGCACCCTCCAGTACGGTGTTCACTTTGAGGGACTGATGTGTGCAGGGGTCCTGTTTGACCTCAGGATTGTCTTCACCGAGAGTGAGTGGGGAGCTGAGCAGGACCAGCTGAGGGGCAGAGCCAAGGGCCCTTCATGGAGACCACTCTGCTTGCCCACCTGTGGAAGGGCAAGCGCAAGTCCACCCAGAAACACATTTGGCTGACTATGGGGTCGCTGTCTGAGGCTCAGCAGACCCACCTGGCCAATAAAAGACCCCAAACTCTGCAAAAAGAAGAGTTTGTCTCTGTGCCCAGGCCCCTCCATGGAAAAAAGGTCCTGGGGTCTAAGATTTCTCACTTGGCAATGATGTTGGCTTGAGTATTATTCACAGACCCATATCCTTGGGTCTTGCGTGGGGCAAACTGACCGCAGAACTGCAGGAAGTGAGTCTGAACAGAGCAGCAGAAAGGCAGGCAGAAGACTTGAGGGAGGGGAGAAAGGAGAGACACAAACAGACCAACCCCTCCTCTCCCTCAATCACCCGCCTGGGGAAGCATTAGATTCCCGTCTTAGAGAAGCATTAGATTCCCGTCTTAGAGAAGACAATGGGGAAAGGGAGAAGTGTGTGCATAGGATGAGATGTGTGTTGGGTGGACAGAAAGACTCCTTTCCCTAAATGTGACCTCATTAGCTCACCCCATTCTATTGCACAAATTCCTGAGCAGAGGGGCACCCTGTGGGGATGAACACAGCTCTTCCTTCCTCCAGTTCCTGCGTCTCCCTGCCATGACCAGGGCTGTAATCCTCCAACTCCCTTCCCAGGGCCCCGTGGCCCCTCTGCACTGGAGAAAGATCCGTGTTCCACAGCGGGTGTCAAGGACCTTGCCCCTCAGCTCCCCAGCTGCCCTGTGACTCTGTGACTCTGTTATCTTGGATTAAACAGGGAGAGGCCACTGGCCTGGCAGCAAGAATGTGGCAGCTTTATCTTCCCAAGGACAGTGCCAGTGGAAGCCTTTGGGCTGCAGGTTAGTGTGCTGTGTTTCACTCTGATTCTTGGAGAAATCTTTCCCTTACTCTGGGGCCCTGATAACCACTCCCTCTTGATTTGCACCCATAGACGCCCCCACAACAAACCCTCCCTAATGAAAGCCATCTGCGCCTGTTTCTGAGGACCCCTGTTGCCCTTCTGGACTGACACACTAACTCCCATGGGGTCTTGCACTCCCCAGATAGTCCATAAAGGTCAGGCACTGCCTGAGGACACAGGGTTTATAGAAGCCCTGCTACAAAATTTCGCAAGTCCCAGTAACAATGAAATAATACACATAAATATCTTAGGGTCGCACTGACCCACAACAACGTATTTCTTTCCACTCATGGTGACTCCACCCCACACAAGAGTACCACCAAAGCCTACCAATAAAACAGAGATGTCTCTAACGATGCACGTGCCCCAGTGAGACCCTAATATCTTCCAAGAAAACACTCCAAACTGGTATTTCTGTCTTTCAAAACGCATCTGAAAGCTTCCTGATCGGCCAGGCGCGGTGGCTCCCACCTGTAATCCCAGCACTTTAGGAGGCTGAGGCAGGCAGATCACGAGGTCAGGAGATCGAGACCATCCCGGCCAACATGGCGAAACCCCGTCTTTACTAAAAATACAAAAATTAGCTGGGTGTGGTGGCAGGTGCCTGTAGCCCCAGCTACTCGGGAGGCTGAGGCACGAGAATCGCTTGAACCTAGGAGGTGGAGGTTGCAGGGGTCCAGGATCGCACCACTGCACTCCAGCCTGGCAACAGAGTGAGACTCCGTCTCAAAAAAAAAAAAGAAAAGAAAAAGAAAAAGAAAAAGATAATAGGGCTTTCCAAACTATTCCATGCAGTCCCATAACCACCCATAAACCCACGTCCATGTGCTACAGCCAGACCTGAGACATTCCTTTACAATTCCACTCACTCCTTGATCCCACAACCATGCATGGGACAGGTGTACACATCATTCACCCGGCTCATCTAGAAGCCCACCTTGCTTCCATGCCCCTATGTGACACCTCCAAGAATGCTTCTTCACTTTCCCTCATTTTTCTACTTCTCTTCCATGCATGAAGAGCACACTAGACTGAAAGGCAAAAGGGCCTCTGGACAAAAGCAGGAATGGACACAAACTGCTATCTGGACAGTGGGCCTCAAGTCTAGATTCTAGAAGTTGGCCATGCTGGAAGGAATTGCCAGCAATTCGGGGACACCATGGAGTCCAGTTTAAAGGCAGGTGAAGATTGGCCGGACTGAGCTGACGGAGGATGTCCGAGAAAAAGAGAGGCCCCAGATCTCATGAGGGAGGCTGCCATTGTCCCCTTGTCTCTCTATTCACAGTCCCCTGCAAAATTCCCCCGCTGTTTAGGGAGTGCCTCCTTCGTGGCCCATTTAGCTTCTGAACTTCTCGCCACCCTTCCTGAAGGGAATCCAGGACCCCTGACTGTGAGCACATCACCTGCTGGAAGGCAAAGCCCCTGCCCAGGATGGCCACTGGGCCCTGCTGATGTGCAGAGCGTGGAGGACCCGGGAGCTGGAGTAAGGCGGTGGGGACGCCTCAGCACTGGCTGAAGACACAGGGTCTGCGGGGCTTTTCAGGCCTCAGTGAGGCCTTCTGCTCTTATATAGACTGGAATAAATAGCCACAGGAAGTTTACACCAATTACGGATGAAATTTCCAGAATATGAGACCATCCTCACTATCCGCCCTATCCTTTTGGTCTTCCCTGAGGACTCCTCAGCCTGACCCCAGCCCCAGCATCTGAACTATAACCCCAGAGCAGGTGCTACAGTCGTCCCGTGGCCAAGATGGAGACTGTGTCCTCCAACGGAGGGAGACACAAACCACTCAAAATAATCCACGCAGAAGAGTGTCCGATGTGGTGATAAATGCGGAGACAGTGAAACCTGAATAATGTGATAGAGAGTGACGGGCAGAGAGAACTTCAGATGGGGGTGGGAGGGCACAGGAGACAGCTCTCAGCCTAGACCCGAAGGAGGAAAAAGGGACAGGGTCATGATCATTTAGGGACACAGGGTGAAAGCAGGGACAAAGCCCGTGACAGGAAGGGTTTTGACATTTGGGAAAAGAGAAGAGCAAATGTGACTGGGGCAGAAGGAGTCAGGAGATGAGGGCAAGCTCCCAGGAGGAGGCTGGACACTGGCAGGGGCCCTGGACACAGGGCTGTGGAACCACAGTGAGGAGTGGGGCTTTTGTCCTGGGGAACACGGGAAGCCGGCGGAGGGTTCCCTGCCAGGGACTGACATGACATGCTTTAGAGTTAGCTGTGATATCCTCATACAGAGAAAGACCCCGAAGATGGTCTCTGTGTCTGAGTGCCTGCTTCACATTCTTGTGCTATTTTTTGTTTTCTTTTTTAGAGGAAGAAATCCAAATAAAAATTTTAATTACAACTGGCTAGTCCCCCCACATACAACTGCCAAACAAAATGCACACCCAATTTTGCCCTAAATTTCAGGAGTCAGTGTTGCTCACATTGAGGTTTTGTGGTCTAGTCCCTTATCTCTATGTTACAGGCGGGCTCACTGAGGCTGAGAGAGGGAGTCATTTCACCAAGTTATCCTGAGAGGTCTGAGTTGAGTGAGAAGGAGGAGATGTGGCTGAATTATGATGTCATGACCTGGAAGGGCCAATGGACTATGTTTGTCTTTATCACATCTCCCTTAGAAAATTCCAGGACTGGCCAGGCACGTTGGCTCATGCCTGTAATCCCAGCACTTTGAGGCCGAAGGAGGGGAGATTACTTGAGGCCAGCCTGGCCAACAAGATGAAGGCTCGTCTCTATCAAAAAATACAAAAATTAGCCGGGTGTGGCGGCATGTTCCTGTAATCCCAGCTACTCAGGAGGCTGAGGCAGGAGAATCACTTGAACCCGGGAGGTGGAGGTTGCAGTGAGCCAAGATTGCGTCACTGTACTCCAGCCTGGGTGAAAGAGCAAGACTCCAGCTCACCAAAAAAAAAAAAAAAAAAAAAAAAAGAAAATTCCCAGACCTTCTTTCACATATCTGAGCAAAAGAAACTTCTTCAAGGTTTTATCACATTGGTTCCAAATGCAGCTCACAGCTATTTTAACAAATTACACAAAAGAAGAAAATTGAATAATAGACTAGTTAAACTAGGTTTCGATGTTAAGGTAAAAACATCATTGACATCTTTATCAGGTACACATTGAAACAATCTAAAATTACCTACTAGTCAACAAATAATGCTTCTATTATATGATAAAGAGCAGAAAGCATGCAGACCTCTATCAAAACTGGACACAATTAATTTCAAAGGGAAAGATTTTGAAATTGTTAAGAAATCTGATGAATTTTAGAGCTAAAAAAAATTGAAAACACATTATATTTAGAAAATGACATGAGCTGATTATAGGATGCCACCAAAGATCACTTTGGAAATAATTATATACAGAAAAATAGAGACTGAATTAATGAAGATCTATCTCAAGTTTCAAAATGAACTATAAATGAGATGAAAGGCAATTACTAAGAAAAAAAGCAAATCAATTACAAAAAGCAACAACACTTTTTTTGTTTGTTCTTTGTTTTTTTGAGACGCAGTCTTGCTCTGTCACCGGATCTCGGCACTTGGCTCACTGCAACCTCCGCCTCTCGGGTTTACACAATTCTTTGCCTCAGCCTCCTGAGTAGCTGGGATTACAGACCCGTGTCACCGCACCTGGCTAATTTTTGTATTTTTAGTACAGATGGGGTTTCACTATCTTTGCCAGGCTGGTCTTGAACTACTGACCTCGTGATTCACCCACCTCGGCCTCCCAAAGTGCTGGGATTACAGGCATGAGCCACCATGCCCGGCCTCAACACTTTTAATGTTCCTTTAGAGCAAGGTTGTCCAATCCACAGCCCAGGAAGGCTTTGAATGCAGCCCAACACAAATTCCTAAACTTTCTTAAAACATTTTGAGATTTTTTGCAACTTTTTTTTTTTTTAGCTCATCAGCTATTGTTAGTGTTAGTGTACTTTATGTGTGGCCCAAGACAATTCTTCTTGCAATGTGGCCCAGGGAAGCCAAAAGATTGGACACCCCTGCTTTAGAGAGACACTATGTAGTGACAGAGTCTTTCACTTTCTGCCCAGCTTTACTCTCCCACTCCCCCTTCCCCTCCCCCTGCCCCAATGCCAGGGAAGGGGAAGAGGGTGACCTGTGGGATTAATGAGTCAAGTCACTTCCCTCTGCCTTAACATGGATTGCAAGTGGAAGCTAACTTC
Source organism: Pongo pygmaeus (assembly GCF_028885625.2). Lineage (NCBI taxonomy): Eukaryota > Metazoa > Chordata > Mammalia > Primates > Hominidae > Pongo > Pongo pygmaeus. The sequence continues at coordinate 59,350,155 of NC_072393.2, forward strand.
TGATGCCATAATTATAAAATGCACCAGCCTTAATAGACAGGGGTTTTGCAATTCTCATCATCTGTGTATTTTAAACTTACAAAGACAGAAATCAACAGGTCAAAACGTAGTCATCACATCCAGTCAATTCACAACTCACCTGGACCCGGGGTCCCCCTCTTTCCTCATTACGGTGTTTCCCTCCCTCATTCCATACATCGCTCTCATTCTCACCTTCTTTCTCTAGCTCTTTGCTTCCCCTTTATTTTCTTCCTAGGATTCTGCTCATTTTGAGCCCCTCTCCTCTCCTGCTGTTTCTCCCCTTCTTCCCTCTATTCTTTGTCTTCCACCTGTTCTTTCCATTCTTGCTGTTTATTTAATTCCTCTTTCTTCCTGATCTTTTCATTGTCCCAATCTCCACGTATTTCTGGCTCTTTCTTCCCCATTTCAGCACTCCCTGTTAAATTCCCTCTTCCCTGTTACACACCGTTGTCCCCACTCTTTGGCACCCCCAGATCCCAGGCCTCCCCGTGCTGTGGTTCTCCCTCTGCTTCTCCTTGTCATCGGCTGCCCCCTCTCGCTGTCCCAGTACCACACTGCTCTGCCTGCCCTGGCTCCAAATCCCTTCTGCTCTCCCCCAGTCTCTGTCTGAGGAGCCTCCCCCTTTGCTGCCTCTCTCCCTACCTGGCTGTCCTTCATCTCTCTGGATACTGTGCTTTTTCTCGAAATGTGTCTAGTTACTCTTCTCTCCCTGCTACTTTCTCGGCTTCTTCTTTCACTCTTACTGTCTCTTTGAAAATCTCTCACCATCCTCTACTTTGCCATCTGTTTATTGGTTTCCCTCATTCTTTCCTCTGTCTGGTTTTCTACTGCTCTCTCTGTCCCTCTGTCTCCCGATCTCTTTGGCCCACACATTCACAGGAGGGTTTAGGGTAAGACGCCTGCATCCTGGAGGAGCGCATTTTCCAGGGGGTGGAGGGGGACAGGCAAGAACACCGGGTGTCACAGGACAGGCCCTGAGCACCTCCCCAACGCGGGCTCAGGGGAGGCCTGGGGAGCAGCAGGTCCTGGCACGAGGAGGAGGGAGGTGGGGGGCGACAGCGCCTTCGGACAGGGGTGGGGTCTGCAGGATCCCAGGATCAGGCAGAGGACGCGGGCTCCAGGGGACTGCGGCTGCAGCTGCGGCGCTGCGCTCCAGGAGCCGACGAGGGCGAGGGGATGCGCCCAGGACGGGAATCCACCTCTGGGGTGAACACTTTAAAACGCCCGGGGCTGGAGGAGGGGTCAGGAAAAGGTTTTAAGCTGGAGAAAGAAGCAAAAGGCCGGGGACAGGGAGCAGCCTCAAAGCGACTTCAACCCAAAGGGAAGCGACTCCGGACCCACACTGCGAGGCCTGTATTCACCTGGGGTGGAGTGTGCGGGGATTTTAAGGCCCGTATCGACCCTGGACATCGGCTGTGGAAATGGGAAACAGGGAGCGCAGGTTTAATCTACACAGAGGGACACTCACGCTCGACGCCGTCACCTTCACCCAACACGGTCCGTTTCCGGGACTGTAGGAAACTGCGCATGCGCGGAGAGAAGAGCCGGGGCAGCCTGGAGGAATGGCTGGAGTGGGCGGGGCCTGCGCCGTTTTAAGGTAAAAAAATCAGAGTTGTGTGGGCCACTTATGTTGGAAACCAAAATGTTTTCCACTTACCAAGTTGAAAACGGTTTATGTTAAAACTATTTTGCCTGCGGGTTGGACCCGATCCTGCTAGGGAGTCTCCTGCAGCTTAGCAGTCCGGGAACTGGGATTTCGGTCAGGGATCCACAACTAGCAGTGATTGGATCCATAAAAGTTACCAAAAAACAAAAATAAAGTGTCTGGAATCACTCCACTGGATTTCAAGACTACCAATATAGGAAAGGTAATAAAAATTGTGTGGTTTTGGGGCAATAAAAGACATATGGATCGATGCAATACAATAAGAGAGTGCAAAAAATAGCCTCTACAGGTACTTCCAACTGATTTTTGACAAAGTTACCAAGGGAATTGAATGAAAGAAGAATTTTTAAAAACTGGTGAGGGGCTAACTTAATATCCACAGCAGAAAAGAAGTCATCTCTACTCAAACTTCACAACCTTACAGACATTAGCTCAACACTGACCACAGCCTAAATGTAAAATATCACATCATAAAATGGTATCCTGTAGGAGACTGAAAGAAAAAATTACTCACAATAAAATCGTAAGAATCAAGAGCTTGTTCAAAAATTCTTAGCCATAGCAGCAAAAGCATGATTCATTAAAGAAAAAAAAAAACAACTGGTATTTACCAAATTAAAAACTTTTGGTCTGTGAAAGACCTTAAGACAATGAAAGAAAAGGTATTTGATATGGTTTGGCTCAGTGTCCCCATCAAATCTCATCTTCAAGTATAAACCTCAGGTGTTGAGGGAGGGACCTGGTGGGAGGTGACTGGATCATGGGGGTGGTTTTCCCCATGCCGTTCTCATGATAGTGAGCTCTCAGGAGATCTCATGGTTTAAAAATCTGCGATAGTTCCTCCTTTGATCGCTCTCTCTCCTGCTGCATGCGAGACGTGCCTTGCTTCCCCTTTGCCTTCCTCCATGATTGTAAGTTTCCGGAGGCCTCCCTAGCCATGCGGAACTGTGAATCAATTAAACCTCTTTTGTTTATAAATTACCCAGTCTCAGGTTGTGTCTTTATGGCAGTGTGAAAATGGACTAATACAGTACTGAATAATAGAAAATATTTGCCTACCATATATCTGACATAAAACTGGTATGTGGAATGTATAAAGAATTCTAGAACAACTTAAAAACAACAAAAAAAAAGCAAAATAATCAAATTAGAAAATGGATAGAACTATGAAGAGACATTTCACTGAAGCAGATATACGGAGATAAATGGGCACATAAAAAGATTTCCAACATCACCATCCATCAAATCTCAGACCTCAGCATATTCTGCTTTCTCCATGTGAACCCCTGGATGCTGTCAGAGATCATGGGAAACACAGGAGCTTCTACTGAACAGTCTAGTTGATGTGTATTAGCAACCTGTAATTGTTTCTGGAAACTAACAATGGAAACACAGATAAAAAAAATTCTCAGCTCAATAAATATGCACTGTCTTTGTCATTATTAGTGATTTTTTTTTTTTTTTTTTTGAGACGGAGTCTTGTTCTGTCACCCAGGCTGGAGTGTGGTGGTGTGATCTCAGCTTACTGTAACCTCTACCTCCCAGGCTCAAGCAGTTCTCCTGCCTCAGCCTCTTGAGTAGCTGCGACCACAGGCGCGCGCCACCACACCTAGCTATTTTTTGTATTTTTAGTAGAGATGGGTTTTCGCCATGTTGGCCAGGCTGGTCTCCAATTCCTGACCTCAGGTGATCCACCTGCCTTGGCCTCCCAAAGTGCTGGGATTACAGGGGTGAGCTACAGCGCCTGGCCACCACTAGTGAATTCTTAAACTAACACCTCAGGTACTGGATGCCTCCTTCGAAAGATTTGATAATCTTTCTTATAGGATTATGTGGTAATGAGTGTCTCTGTCATTCATTTAGGCAAGATGCATAGGCAATAGGGATCTATAAAATACAGACTTAATTGATCTATAAAAATATAGATTTAATACAAAGTTACCACAATCACAATGATATATGAAGATAAACCATTTAAAAATTACAAGAGATACTAACAAAATAGGTATAGATGGTGAGTAAAGGACAAAAATAACTAGCATTGTTACTGTAGTATCATCATTAAAAGCTTTGTCTTTGCAACCAGACAACATGGATTCAAATCTCGATTCTGCCTCTTACTGAAATGTGACAAGATGAGTCTTTTAAAGCAGAATATGCTGAGATCTGAGATTTGATGCATGATGATGTTGGAAATCTTTTTATGTGCCTATTTATCTCAGTATAACTGCTTCAGTGAAATGTCTCTTCATAGTTCTATCCATTTTATAAATATATATATATAGAGAGAGAGAGAGAGAGAGAGATGGAGTCCCACTCTGTCACCGAGACTGGAGTGCAATGGCGGGATTTTGGCTCACTGCAACATCCGCCTCCCAGGCTCAAGCGATTCTCCTGCCTCAGCCTCCCGAATAGCTGGGATTACAGGTGCCTGCCACCACACCCAGCTAATTTTTGTATTTTTAGTAGAGACGGGGTTTCACCATGTTGATCAGGCTGGTCTTGAACTCCTGACCTCAGGTGATCCCCCTGCCTCGGCCTCCCAAAGTGCTGGGATTACAGGCATGAGCCACTGTGCCCGGCCTAATTTGATTATTTTGCCTATCTGTCCTAAGTTTCCTCACCTCTGAAATGAGAATATCATTAATACTTATTTCAGGAGCTGACGATTCAGTTGTTACACATAAAGCATTAATAACTGTGATTCTTACTCTAAATGTGATTGATATAAAATATATATGCAAAGATAAATCACTTATTAAAGAATATATATCAGTTTTTTAAAATGGAAACAAATCTAAGGGGAGTATATTAAATGGCAGCTGTCATGGCAAAAGTTGCACAAATATCATGTTTTGCTGTAAGATCCTCTGGCTCAGAACAGAAATACCAGCCACAGTGGGAAGTTGAATTGCCTCCAGGGATTCACTGAGAGAAATTATCTCCTTTGCATAAATGATAATTAATATATTGGGGACTCTCTTATTAAGTGTGTTTTCATTTACTTCTCCAGATGCTGGTTAACCTCCAAACGCTTGATTTTCAAGCATCTGATCTTTGATAACTTACATATTAAGAGAATTCATTTCACCATCTAGTATCCCTGTACTTTAATTGAACTAAAGATTTACAAAGACACTCCATTTTCCTATTTACAGAGAAACTAGTCTGTTCCTGCCATTGTCTTACATACATTTTCATGTCACAAAATTTTATTTCCAAACAACACCCTCATTTATGTATTTTCTAAGTGTTCACTGGAGTAACACAGAGAAGTGCAGTAAACATATAATTTGGATTAAAATGTATGGAAGGAAAAAATCCTTAAAGTAAAAATCATATACAAAAACAAAAAGTCATTTTACTACTATTGGCTCACAGCTGTAATCCTAGCACTTTGGGAGGCTGAGGCAGGAGGAATGCTTGAGGCCAAGAGTTCAAGACCAACCTGGCCAACATAGCAAGACCCCACGTCTAAAAAGAAAAAGAAAAAAAAGAAAAGAAGCTATGGAATATGTTACACAATACCATAAACTGAACATGACATGAACATAACACAGCCTTTGGAAAAATACCCTTTGGCTAAAATTGCTTGATCATATTATGTAATAAACTTTTCCACAAATTCATTTGCATTGAACTACTGTAAAAATATTTGAGGCAATTTAAACAGCATTTCACAAATATTTTCAAGAACGACGTTGTGTAATGGGCCCTATGGGTTCAGCAGAAGGGAAGACTATTATCTACTATTATGAAGAAAGCGGAGGTCTTTCCTAACAAAGAGTTAGAAATTTCTTTTCTTTTTTTGAGAGTCTCACTCTATTGCCCAGGCTGGAGTGCAGTGGTGAGATCTCAGCTCACTGCAACCTCCGTCTCCCGGGTTCAAGTGATTCTCCTGCCTCAGCCTCCCTGGTAGCTAAGACTACAGGTGCACGCCACCACACCTGGCTAATTTTTCTATTTTTAGTAGAGATGCGGTTTCACCATGTTGGCCAGGCTCATCTTGAGCTCCTGACCTAAGGTGATCCACCTGCCTCAGGTTCCCAAAGTGCTGGGATTACCGGCAGGAGCCACCATGCCTGGCCAGAAATCAGAAGTTTCAAGTGTAAATATTCAGTGTTGTGCTACAGTCAGTTTCCATTTTGTGATTTTTGTCTTATAACACCATTTATACCTATGCACTCCCTCTTCTTATTCTGCCCATCTGGCCAAGCTGATAATGCCCGTGTTCCCTCCTTTGGCACTAGATGGAAGTTCAAATCACGTGTGGGACCCTCACCCCAACCCCACCCTTTTACTAAAGGTTATTACCATAACACCCCAAGCAAATTATTTATCCCTGCTCTCTCAAGCCATTTTGGACCAGTTTGGGAAGTCAATCCTGCTTCTCACAGAAAGCCTCATTATGCAATACACATTTCTCTAAAACTTCATTGTTTGGCATCATCATTTTCCGTATCTAAAGCAAACTGTAGATGGAGTTCAATACGCTTTCTGTGGAGAGGTGACAAATTAACATTACTAAAAACGTGATAAAGCTAAATTTATGAAACTTCTAGTTTACCTACCAAAACAAAATGAAATTTCCATTATGTATGTTCATTTTTAAGAGGAAACTCATGAATATTAGTCTTGTCAAATTATGTCACTGAGCATAGCATTCTTAGTTTTTTGTTATTCTGCACTATTTATGATTTCATAATTTTTTTTTTTTTGAGATGGAGTCTCACTCTCTCACCCAGGCTGCACTGCAGTGGTGTGATCTTGGCTCACTGCAACCTCTATCTCCTGGGTTCAAGTGATTCTCCTGCCTCAGCCTCCTGAGTAGCTGGGATTACGGGAGTGTGCCACCACGTCCAACCAATTTTTTTTTTTTTTGGTATTTTTTAGTAGAGACGGGGTTTCACTGTGTTGGCCAGGGTGGTCTCTATCTTCTGACCTCATGATCCACCTGCTTCAGCCTCCCTAAGTGCTGGGATTACAGGTGTCAGCCACCGCGCCCAGCCAATATTTTTCATACAATTGTTTTTTTTGAGACAGGGTCTTGCTTTGTCACCCAGGCTGGAGTGCAATGGCGCAGTCTTGGCTCACTGCAACCTCTGCCTCCAGGCTCAAGTGATCCACCTGCCTCAGTCTCCCCAAGGAGCTGGAACTACAGGCATGAGCCACCCTGCCTGGGTAATTTTTCTATTTTTTTGTAGAGACAGGGTTTTGCCATGTTGTCTTGGCTGGTTCGAACTCCTGGACTCAAGTGACCCTCCTGCCTTGGGCTCTCAAAGTGCTAGGATTACAGGCATGAACCACCACACCCAGCCTACATTTTCTATATTTGTATTTTCACTTCATGTAAATAAAGATGCATGCCATAGTTATTTAGCACACAAGCATGTAAAAATATAATGCAGTATATATTCACCAACAGTGTGGCAGCTTTCAGAGTGTAAGAGTATGAAAATTGCACTTTCTATGGGATTTTCATGATATCCATATAAATATTCTAAGGCAGAGTGTAGACAGAATAATTCAAGTGCAGAGTATGATTACAGTTTCCCAAAATTGTATCTTGTTTGATTCCACAAAGAAAAAAAAAATTGTTCTAGATCCTCCAACCTAAAAGACAGAGTGTATTGTTATTATCTGTTATGAAGTATCCTACTGAGATGGGATAAAACGGTGTTGGTACAAAGAATGTTATTTGTTTACAGTTATAAGAAAACGTTGAATTTTTTTTTGGCAAAACATTATGTCTGTGACACAATCTTAATAAAACTGTAGCAAAATGTAATTCCAGCAATTAGTGCGAATTCTACTAAAAAAAAAAAAAACAAACAAAAAGAAAACCATGGTATTCTGGTTTTTCTGACCAAGCTCTCCACTCTAATAACTGTTATCTCTTCAGTTTCAAAAATAAGCCTATTTTTCATCAATCTCTGCTATAAAACAGCTATTGCCATTCAGTAGAGAAAGTGGCAACCACTTCCCCTGCAATATTCCTATCACATAATCAGTCACTAATAACTTATTACTCTCCTCTCATAAAAATTCCAGTGTCCTGAGGTCTTGGCCTGCTTAATGCAGGTAGAGCCTTACTTCCCTAAAACCCATGGTGTCTTTCTCTCAGAAAAGCACCCTGAACACAATCAGTATGATGATTGATATCATAGTTTTACATTATTTTCTGCCCCTAAACCATGGTCTGTCAATTGAGAGAATATTTAATTTTACAATGCAGAGTCCTCCTTCTTCAATAAACGTGGATAAAAATGATCCTCATGTAATGAAGTAAGCCTTTCCATACTGTGGTTCTTTCCCAGACAGGCACCACGAAAGGTGTTTAAGGATGCAAAATAGCCACAAACAGTAGCCTTTTTGAGAAACCTCAAACAATGGAATAAAAGATTTTTTTTTTTTAGTAATTTAGATCTCTTTTACTGTTTCAGTCATAATTTTGCAAAGGCTCTTTCAATCCCTTGATCTTTCTCTTTCTCTGCAGTGTTACCGACACATAGCACTGCCCATGATGGCTACATATATACATATATATATTTTTTTTAAATTAAGTATTTATTGATCATTCTTGGGTGTTTCTCGGAGAGGGGGATATGGGAGGGTCATAGGATAATAGTGGAGAGAAGGTCAGGAGATAAACACATGAATAAAGGTCTCTGGTTTTCCTAGGCAGAGGACCCTGCGGCCTTCTGCAGTGTTTGTGCCCCTGGGTACTTGAGATTAGGGAGTGGTGATGACTCTTAAAGAGCATGCTGCCTTCAAGCATCTGTTTAACAAAGCACATCTTGCACCGCCCTTAATCCATTTAACCCTCAGTTGACACAGCACATGTTTCAGAGAGCACGGGGCTGGGGGCAAGGCCATAGATCAACAGCATCCCAAGGCAGAAGAATTTCTCCTAGTCAGAACAAAATGGAGTCTCCTATGCCCACCTCTTTCTACACAGACACAGCAACAATCTGATCTCTCCTTCCTTTCCCCACACTTCCCCCCCTTCTCTTCAACAAAACCGCCATCGTCCTCATGGCCCGCTCCCGATGGTCGCTGTCTCTTCGGAGATGTTGGGTACACCTCCCAGACAGGGCGGCCCGGCAGAAGCGCTCCTCACCTCCCAGACAGGGCGGCCGGGCAGAGGCGCTCCTCACTTCCCAGACAGGGCGGCCGGGCAGAGGCGCTCCTCACTTCCCAGACGGGGTGGCCGGGCAGAGGCGCTCACTTCCCAGACGGGGCGGCCGGGCAGAGACGCTCCTCACCTCCCAGACGGGGCGGCCGGGCAGAGGCGCTCCTCACTTCCTCCCAGACGGGGTGGCGGCCGGGCAGAGGTGCTCCTCACCTCCCAGAGGGGGCGGCCGGGCAGAGGTGCTCCTCACTTCCCAGACGGGGCAGCTGGGCAGAGGCGCTCCTCACTTCCTCCCAGACGGGGTGGCAGCCGGGCAGAGGTGCTCCTAACCTCCCAGACGGGGCGGCCGGGCAGAGGCGCTCCTCACTTCCCAGACAGGGCGGCCGGGCAGAGGCGCTCCTCACCTCCCAGACAGGGCGGCCGGGCAGAGGCGCTCCTCAATTCCCAGACGGGGTGGCGGCCGGGCAGAGGCGCTCCTCACTTCCCAGATGGGGCGGCCGGGCAGAGGCGCTCCTCACTTCCCAGATGGGGCGGCCGGGCAGAGGCGCTCCTCACCTCCCAGACAATGGGCGGCCGGGCAGAGGCGCTCCTCACCTCCCAGACGGGGCGGCCAGGCAGAGGCGATCCTCACTTCCCAGACGGGGTGGCGGCCGGGCAGAGGCGCTCCTCACCTCCCAGACGGGGCGGCCGGGCAGAGGCGCTCCTCACTTCCCAGATGGGGCGGCCAGGCAGAGGTGCTCCTCACTTCCTCCCAGATGGAGTGGCGGCCAGGCAGAGGCGCTCCTCACTTCCCAGACAGGGCGGCCGGGCAGAGGCGCTCCTCACTTTCCAGACGGGGCGGCCGGGCAGAGGCACTCCTCACTTACCAGATGGGGTGGCCGGGCAGAGGCGCTACTCACTTCCTCCCAGACGGAGTGGCAGCCGGGCAGAGGCGCTCCTCACCTCCCAGACGGGGCGGCCAGGCAGAGGTGCTCACCTCCCAGACGGGGCGACTGGGCAGAGGCGCTCCTCACTTCCCAGACAGGGAGGCCGGGCAGAGGCGCTCCTCACATCCCAGACGATGGGCGGCCGGGCAGGCACGCTCCTCACTTCCTAGACGGGGTGGCGGCGGGGCAGAGGCTGTAATCTTAGCACTTTAGGAGGCCAAGGCAGGCAGCTGGGAGGTGGAGGTTGTAGCGAGCCGAGATCATGCCACTGCACTCCAGCCTAAGCAACATTGAGCATTGAGTGAGCGAGACTCCGTCTGCAATCCCAGCACCTCGGGAGGCCGAGGCGGGCAGATCACTCGAGGCCAGGAGCTGGAGACCAGCCCGGTCAACACGGCGAAACCCCGTCTCCACCAAAAATACAAAAACCAGTCAGGTGTGGTGGCGCGCGCCTGCAATCCCAGGCACTCAGCAGGCCGAGGCAGGAGAATCACAGGAGCCCGAGGCAGGGAGGTTGCAGCGAGCCGAGATCACGGCAGTACAGTCCAGCTTCGGCAACAGAGGGAGACCAAAAAAAGGAAAGGGAGACCGAAGAAAGGAGGGAGATGGAGACGGAGAGGGAGAGGGAGAGGGAGAGGCGGAATCAAAGATTTTATAACCTGAAGGTAAGTAGCCATTTCCAAATGTCCTTTGACCTCTGAAATATATAATGTCTTAAGTTTTGCCATATTGGGACACGTAATTATTGTGCAGTTTATCATGTTAAAAGTGAATCAAAGAACTAGAGACTGAGTCACTCTTTACATGAATCCTCACCTACAGTTACAGTCTTAGAGTAAGAGCTTCAGGATGCTCTTACACATTACATTTGTGTGGTGCCATCAAATACGTAGATTTTAATGGCTGCAAAGCTGTGAGGCCTGAATAAAGCCTCTGCCACACACAGTACATTTATGTGATTTCTCATTATTATGGACTCTTGGATGTCTATTAATACTTGAACTCATGAAGAGTTTGCCAGAGTCATTGCATTTTTTTTTTCCTTTAAGATGGAGTTTCACTCTTTTTGCCCAGGATGGAGTGCACTGGCACGATCTTGGCTCACTGCAACCTCCGCCCCCTGGGTTCAAGTGATTCTCCTGCCTCAGCCTCCTTTATAGCTGGGATTACAGGCGCACGCCACCAGGCCTAGCTAATTGTGTACTTTTAGTAGAAATGGGGTTTCATCATGTTGGTCAGGCTGGTCTTGAACTCCTGACCTCAGGTGATCCACCTGCCTTGGACTCCCAAAGTGTTGGGATTACAGGTGTGAGCCACTGCACCCAGCCAGTCATTGCATTTTCAAGGAATCTCATGGGCATAAATTCTCTGATGTTGTCAAAGGAATGAATTCTAACTGCAAAAGTTACCACCTTCATTTGTAAGGTTTCTCTCCACTATGAATTCTGTGATGACTTGCAAGGTTTGAACTCTGACTTTAGAACTTTCCACACGTTACATTTGTAAGGTTTTCCACCAGTATGGATTGTCTGATGTGTAGTTAGGCTTGAAGAGATACTAAAGGGTTTCCCACACTCATATGGTTTCTCTCTGGTATGAACTCTCTGATGCCTTGCAAGTTTTGAAGTTTGACTAAAGGCTTTGCCACACTCATTACATTTGTAAGGTTTCTCTCCAGTATGAATTCCCCGATGTCTTGCAAGGTGTGAATTCTGAGTGAAGACCTTCCCACACTCATTGCATTTGTAAGGTTTTTTTCCAGTATGGATTGCCTGATGGGTAGTTAGGCTTGAACGGACACTAAAGGCTTTCCCACACTCACTACACTCATATGGTTTCTCTCCAGTATGAACTCTCTGATGCCTTGCAAGCTTTGATGTTTGACTAAAGGCTTTGCCACATTCATTACACTTGTAAGGTTTACCTCCAGTATGAACTCTCCGATGTCTTGCAAGGTGTGAATTCTGAGTGAAGACCTTGCCACACTCATGACATTTGTAAGGTTTTTCGCCAGTATGGATGACCTGATGGGTAGTTAGGTTTGAATGTTCACTAAAGGCTTTGCCATACTCATTATACTTGTAAGGTTTCTCTCCAGTATGAATTCGCTGATGCCTTGAAAGGTATGAATTATGCCTAAAGACCTTGCCACATTCATTACATTTATAAGGTTTCTCTCCAGTATGAATTCCCCGATGTCTTGCAAGGTGTGAATTCTGAGTGAAGACCTTGCCACATTCATTACATTTGTAAGGTTTTTCTCCAGTATGGATGACCTGATGGGTAGTTAGGCTTGAATACACACTGAAGGCTTTGCCGCACTCATTACACATATAAGGTTTCACTCCAGTATGAATTCTTTGATGATTTGCAAGGTGTGAATTTTGAGTGAAGACCTTGCCACATTCATTACATTTGTAAGGTTTTTCTCCAGTATGGATGACCTGATGGGTAGTTAGGTTTGAATGTGCTCTAAAGGCTTTGCCGCACTCATTACACTTGTAAGGTTTCTCTCCAGTATGAATTAGCTGATGCCTTGCAAGGTGTGAATTACGCCTAAAGACCTTGCCACATTCATGACATTTGTAAGGCTTTTCTCCAGTGTGAATTACCAGATGAATAACTAGGCTTGAACGAACACCAAAGGCTTTGCCGCACTCATTACACTTGTAAGGTTTCTCTCCAGTGTGAATTCTCCAGTGATTCGTAAGGTGTGAATTTTGCGTGAAGACCTTGCCACATTCATTACATTTGTAAGGTTTTTCTCCACTGTGGGTTGCCTGATGGATAGCTAAGCTTGAACGAGCTCTAAAGGCTTTCCCACACTCATTACACTTGTAAGGTTTCTCTCCAGTATGAATTCCTCGATGTCTTGCAAGGTGTGAATTCTGAGTGAAGACCTTGCCACATTCGTTACATTTATAAGGTTTCTCTCCAGTGTGAATTTTCCGATGTTGTGAGAGTTGTGAATTTCGACTAAAGACCTTACCACACTCACTACATTTGTAACGTTTTTCGCCAGTATGGATCACCTGATGGGTAGTTAGGTTTGAACGTGTTCTAAAGGCTTTGCCACACTCATAACATTTGTAAGGTTTCTCTTTAGTATGATTTCTCTGATGACTTCCAAGGTGTGAATTTTGAGGAAAGACCATGCCACATCCGTTAGATTTGTAAGGGCTTCCCCAATTATTTGCTTTTTGTCCCTGTGTGAGTAATAAAGAAGAGATAAAATCTTTGAGATATTTCTTAGAAATGTGGGTTTTGACATTATAAGGCATTTGTTGAGGTGGTGAAACTGAGGAACTATTGTTGAAAGACTTCTCAACCTGATTACATTCATAAATTTTCCCTTCATATTGAAAAAGCTGCAGTTCAGGCAGATGTGACTGAAGGCTTAATCCAAGCTGATTTTTAATAAGCTTGTTTCTTGCATCTCTTTTGTCATGTTCATCTCTTCCACGAGTGAGATTGCCTTCTTGTGTCAAAAGCACTCCTTTGTAATTTCCTTCAGCATCTCTGCATTGATACTCAAGGTCATGCGTATTTTTCTGGACTTCCCTGAAAGAACATCCTTCAATGTCATGGCCTTCCTGTCTTTCCAACATCAGTGTTTGGAATACTTCTCCTGTATTACTCTTCCCTTTGTGTGGTAAATCTTTCATTACAAATTCAGAAGAGAGAGCTACAAGATATAAAGATCCATAGGTTTCCAATTAATTGTAGTATGTAAACAAGTATTTTACACTGAAAAACAATATTAAACCAAAAGCAATTCTTATATTGAACAGATTTATGAAACTTCAGAACAATAATATTCAATTTTTAGGAACACAAAAGAAAGAGGATTGTTTAATAAAGAAAAGTTGATTCCATGTAATTCAAATTAATAGTATGGAAGCCTAGTTCCCAACCTACAATACTGTAGCCAGCAAAGCAACTGTTCAGTCATAAAGGAGAGAAAGTCTTCCCCAGACAAACAAAGCTAAGGGAATTTACCATGATCAGACCTGTTTTACAAGAAATGATAAAGGGAGTTCTTCAAATCCAAAGAAAATGACACAATGCAACTGTTACACTAATATTAATATCATAATCATGGTGTGCAAACCATTTATATATTTACTAAGAGGGCTAAAAGATAAAACTATTAAAAATAAGCACAATAATTTGTCAAGTGACAGGCAGTACACAACATAAATTGCGACATAAAAAATTCAAAATGCAGGGTGAGAAGGGAACGAACACACAGAGAGGTTTTAGTTTCTTTGTTTTGCAATCAAAGATAAGTTGATATTGATTTGAGATAAATTGTTAAAAGCTATAGTATGTTTTTATAAGCCTTATTTATTTATTTATTTTTTATTATACTTTAAGTTTTAGGGTACATGTGCACAACGTGCAGGTTAGTTACATATGTATACATGTGCCATGTTGGTGTGCTGCACCCATTAACTCGTCATTTAACATTAGGTATATCTCCTAATGCTATCCCTCCCCCCTCCCCCCACCCAACAGTCCCCGGTGTGTGATGTTCCCCTTCCTGTGTCCCTGTGTTCTCATTGTTCAATTCCCACCTATGAGTGAGAACATGTGGTGTTTGGTTTTTTGTCCTTGTGATAGTTTGCTGAGAATGATGGTTTCCAGCTTCATCCATGTCCCTACAAAGGACATGAACTCATCATTTTTTGTTGTTGTTGATTTTATTTTTATTTTTTTTAATTTATTTATTTTATTTATTTATTTTTTATTATTATTATACTTTAGGTTTTATGGTACATGTGTGCAATGTGCAGGTTAGTTACATATGTATACATGTGCCATGCTGGTGCGCTTCACCCACTAACTCGTCATCTAGCATTAGGTATATCTCCCAGTGCTATCCCTCCCCCCTCCCCCCACCCCACAACAGTCCCCGAAGTGTGATGTTCCGCTTCCTGTGTCCATGTGTTCTCATTGTTCAATTCCCACCTATGAGTGAGAATATGCAGTGTTTGGTTTTTTGTTCTTGCGATAGTTTACTGCGAATGATGATTTCCAATTTCATCCATGTCCCTACAAAGGACAGGAACTCATCATTTTTTATGGCTGCATAGTATTCCATGGTGTATATGTGCCACATTTTCTTAATCCAGTCTATCATTGTTGGACATTTGGGTTGTTGGACATTTGGGTTGGTCATTGTTGGACATTTGGGTTGGTTCCAAGTCTTTGCTATTGTGAATGGTGCCGCAATAAACATACGTGCGCATGTGTCTTTATAGCAGCATGATTTATAATCCTTTGGGTATATACCCGTAATGGGATGGCTGGGTCAAATGATATTTCTAGTTCTAGATCCCTAAGGAATCACCACACTGACTTCCACAATGGTTGAACTAGTTTACAGTCCCACCAACAGTGTAAAAGTGTTCCTATTTCTCCACATCCTCTCCACCACCTGTTGTTTCCTGACTTTTTAATGATCGCCATTCTAACTGTTGTGAGATGTAAGCCTTATTTTATGGTCACCACAAAGTAAAAGCCTGTAATAGACATATTAATAATAAAAAGCAATGAATTAAAACATACTGCCATTTTGTTACTTCTTTTCTAATTGTTTTCTAACTTCTCTCTTGCTTTCTTTCTTACTGTCTTCCTTTGTGTTTAAGTGATTTTCTCTGGTAGTATAAGTCCTTACCTATCAATAATAACATTAAATAGAAATGGACTAAATTCTCCAATTACAAGAGAGAGGCCTGCTGAATGGATTATAAAACATACAGCTAACTATATGTTGCCTACAACAAACTCACTTCACCTATAAGGATACATGTAGACAAAAAGTGAGGGGATGGAGAAAGATATTTCATGGAACTAGAAATCAAAAAAGAGCAGTAGTAGGTATACTTAGATAAAATAGACTTTAAGTCAATAAGTGTAAAAAGAGACAAAGTCAGTATATAATGAGAAAAAGATCAACTTAGCAAAAGGATATAATAAATATGTACACACCCAAATATGTAAAGCTAATGTTAATAAATCTAAAGGGAGAGACAGGTAGCAATACAATAATATTAGGGGACTTCAAAACACAATTTTTGGTAATGAATAGGTCATCCAGGCAGAAAACCAATAAAAAAAATTAGAGTTAAAATATACTGCAGACTAAATGGACCTAAAAACAGACTTTTTGAATTTTTTTTCTATTTTAAACAGATGGGATCTCCCTGTGTTGCCCAGGCTGTGGTCCAGTGCCTATTCACAGGTGAGTTCACAGTGCACTGCAGCCCTGAACTTCTGGCCTTAAGCATTCCTCTCTCCTCAGCCTCCCAAGTAGCTAAAATTACAGGTATGTTCCATGCCCTAACAGACATTTACAGACCATTTTATCCAACTGTTGCAAAATACATATTCTTCTCATCAGCACATGGATTATGCTTCAGGATAGATTATATGTTAAGACACCAAACAAGTCTCAATAAATTCAAAAAAGTCAAAATTGTATCTAGTATCTTTTCTGACCACAATAAAATAACACTAGAAACCAACAAGAAGAGCCTCGGAAGATACACAAACATGGCTGGGCATGGTGGCTCACACCTGTAATCCCAGCGCTTTGGGAGGCCAAAGTTGGGCAGATCACCTGGTGTCCAGGAGTTCGAGACCGGCTTGGCCAACATGGTAAAACCCTGTTTCTACTATAAACACAAAAAGTAGCCAGGCGTGGTGGCACACACCTATAATCCTAGCTACTCGGGAGGCTGAGGCAGGAGAATTGCTTGATCCCAGGAGGTGGAGGTTGCAGTGAGCCAAGATTGTGCCATGCACTCCAGCCTGGGTGACAGAGCAACACTCTGTCTAGAAAAAAAAAAAACAAGAGAAGATACACAAACACATGGAAATTAGACAACATATTCCTGAACAGCCATTGAGTTAATGAAGAAATTAAGAAGGAAATAAAACATTTCTTTTTTTTTTTTTTTTGAGATAAGGTCTTGCTCTGTCACCTACACTGGAGTGCAGTGGTGTGATCTCAGCCCACTGCAACCTCCACTTCCTGGGCTCAAGTGATCCACCCACCTCAGCCCCCCAAGTAGCAGAGACCACAGGCACACGCCACCATGCCCAGCTAATTTTTGTATATTTTACCAAGACGGAGTTTGAACATGTTGCTCAGGCAGGTCTCAAACTCCTGAGCTCAAGCAATCCGCCCACCTCAGCCTTCTAAGGTGCTGGGATTACAGGCATGAGCCACCATGTCTGGCTAAAAATTTCCTGAAACAAATTAAAATGCAAAACAGCACAATCTACAGGATACAGAAAAAGCAGCAAAAAGAGGAAAGTTTGTAGCAATAAACACCTATATGAAAAAAACGGTAAGTCAACAAATAAAGCAACTAATGATACAACTCAAGGAACCAGAAAAGCAAGAACAAACCCAACCCAAAAGTAGTACAGGGAAAGGAATAATAAAGATCACAGTAGAACTAACCAAAATAAAGACTAAAAAAAAAAATCTAAGATCAATAAAATGAAAAGTAGGATTAAAAAAAAATTTTTTTTTTTTTTTGAGATGGAGTTTTGCTCTTGTTGCCCAGGCTGGAATGCAGTGGCGTGATACTAGCTCACCACAACCTCCGCCTCCCGAGTTCAAGAGATTCCCCTGCCTCAGCCTCCCGAGTAGCTGGGATTACAGGCATGTGCCACCACGCCCAGCTAATTTTGTATTTTTAGTAGAGATGGGGTTTCTCCATGTTGGTCAGGCTGGTCTTGAATTCCCGACCTCAGGTGGTCCACCCACCTTGGCCTCCCAAAGTGCTGGGATCACAGGTGTGAGCCACCGCGCCCGGCCTAAAAAAATTTTTTTTTTAGAGATGGGGTCTACCTCGCTCACACAGGCTGGAGTGCAGTGGCTCAGTCATAACTCACTGCAGCCTTGAACTCCTGGGTTTAACTGATCCTCCTCCCTCAGCCTCCCAAGTAGCTGGGACTACAGAAACGCACTACCATGCTTGGCTAATTTTCGTTTTATTTTTAGAGACGGGGTCTCTTACTATGTTGCCCAGGCTGGTTTGAACTCCTCACCTCAAGCAATTCTCCTTCCTCAGTCTCCCAAGTTCCTGGGATTACAGGCATGAGGCACCATGCCTAGCTTGAAAAGTAGGTTTTTTTAAAAGATAAGCAACATCGACAAACTTTTAGCTAAATTGAAATAAAAGGTGGGGGGAGGTACACTCAAATTAATAAAATCAGAGACAAAACAGAAAACATTAGAACTGATACCATAGACACAAAAAGGACCATTAGGGACAATTATGAACAACTACATACAAATTTAAACACCTAGAAGAAAGGGATACATTTCTTGACACATACAACCTATCAAGATTGAACCATGAAGAAATAGAAAACCTGAAGACACCAATAACAAAATTGAAGCTGCAAAAAAAAAAAAAAAAAAATTCATGCAGAAGAAAAGCCCAGGATTGAATGGATTCACTGCTGAATTCTACCAAACACTTGAAGAAGAACTAATACTGGCTAGGCATGTTAGCTCACACCTGTAATCCCAACAGTTTGGGAGGCTAAGATGGGAGGATTGCTTGATGCCAGAAGTTTGAGAGCAGCCTGGGAAACACAGCAAGACCTCAGCTCTACTAAAAAGTAAAAAAGGATTTGATCAGGCACGGTGGCTCACGCCTGTAATCCCAGCACTTTGGGTGGTCAAGGCAGGTGGATCACCTGAGGTAAGGAGTTCAAGACCAGCCTGGCCAACATGGTGAAATCCCATCTCTATTAAAAATACAAAAATCAGCCAAGTGTGGTGGCACACGTCTGTAATCCCAGCTACTTGGGAGGCTGAGGCAGGAGAATTGTTTGAACTTGGGAGGCAGAGGTTGCGGTGAGCCAAGATCACGCCACTGCATTCCAGCCTGGACAAGAAAACAAGACTCCATCTCAAAAACAAACAAACAAAAAAACACAATTAGTTGGGCATGGTAGTGTGTGCTTGTAACCCCAGCTACTGGGGAGGATGTGGAGGGAGGGTCAGTTGAGCCCAAGAATTTGAGTTTGCAGTAAGCTATGATTGTGCCACTGAACTCCAGTCTGGGTGAGATAGAGACAGAGAGACTATCTCCAATAATAATAATAATAATAATAATAATAATAAAGAAAGAAAGAAAAGAAAAAATAAAGAATACTAATTCTACTCAAACTATTTCAAAAATTGAAGGAAGCACATATTTCCAAACTCATTTTATGAGGCCAGCATTACCCTGATACCAAAAAGCAGACAAGGACACCACGACAAAAAGAAAACTATAGGCCACTAACCCTGATGAATATACATGCAAAAATCCTTGACGAAATAGAATTCAACAACACATTAAAAAGACATTCACCATGATCAAGTGGGATTTATTCCAGGAATGCAAGGATAGTTTAATACACACAAATCAATTAATGTGATTCATCACATCAACAGAATCAAGGACAAGAAGCATATTATCATTTCAATAGATGCTGGGAAATGACTCAATAAAATCATTATCTCTTCATAATAAAAAGTCTCAACAACTTGGGTACAGAAAAAACATACCTAAGCATGATAAAAGCCATATATGACAAATCCAGAGGGAATGTACTAAACAAGAAAAAATTGAAAGCCTTTCCGCTAAGATCTGAAAGACAAGGATGTCCCCTTTCACTACTTCTATTCGACATAGCATTGATGTTCTAGCCAAAGCCATTAGGCAAGAGAAAGAAATAAAAGGCATACAAATTGAAAAGGAAGAAGTCAAAATATACTTCTTTGCAGATGACATGATTTTATATTTAGAAAAACCTAACAACTCCACTAAAACACTCTTAAAATTTAGCTAACTATATAGAATGTGGATCTATATGACTGAGAACTGGGCATCAGATAGAATCAACTACAGAAGGAAACACCAAAGGAGATCAAACAACCCTTTTGTAACAGCCCTCCCTGTGCCACACGGAGTCAAGGAACCAGAGTTCTCAGAAGCTAGATAACAGTGTTGTCCATCATGATAAAGACTTTGCCTTTGTCTGAGCTGCAGCACCACTGGAAGGTGAAAGGATAAACTAGTACAAGTCTAAAGGATAGACAAAAGGGGGCAAATAAAGATATCTGTTCAGAGGTCACAGGATTCAAACTTCTGTTTTCCCATAGAACTCTCAGATTTGCATAGAGTTTCCCAAACACTATTTAATAAACGGCACTTTCTCTACCCATCTGAACTCTTACCTGTGATCACAGCTTTGATCCATTCCCATCCATCTGGGTTTCTTGCTATTTGTACTTGGCTCTCCACAGTGAAAGGCTCCTTCCCTTGCTCCAACATAGAGATAATACTGAGGTCAAAACAAGAGATTCCTGCTTATGAAAAGAAAGGAAAACAATGTGCTGTAGATTTTCCAGAGTCCCAGTCCTACGTTTACATGAGGAGGGAGGACTTTACAGCTGTATCTAAAAAAACACTTCAAAAATTTATCCACTAAATGCTTCCTTATAAATTGTTAGGAAACACTATAATATGCAAATATATAGCTCTCATCCCAAAACCACTGAATCAAGGAATGGGGATAGAAAACAGGGAATTGGATATTTTAAAAGTCCTGAAACCCTCCAGTGACATCAGGAAGAGGACAATTAAAATCCAGTTTCCACATTATGGAGATTTTCATTTTTCAGTCAACACAGCTTCAGTTTCAGCCAAGCAATGCAGGGGCTCCCAGGAGACCCACATGGAAAATGAAAAGATACACAGGGGCAGATCCTGACTTCTGGGAGAAAGTCATCCTCACCCAGGGAGGCCAAGTTCCTATAATTCTCCAACATCACGTCCCTGTACAAAGTCCTCTGAGCGGGGTCCAGGCATGTCCACTCCTCCTGAGAGAATTCTATAGCCACATCCCTGAATGTCACCTGTCCCTAAAATGAAAAACACATCCACCAAGGGGATATAAGAAAAAGTTCCAATCTTCTAAAATGAGAAGACAGAATAGATTAAACTGAAGTGAGTGGGCTGATATCCTAGTTGTGATATAATAAAATATACATATGGTCTTCATCCCCCTTTCCTGACATACATCTCACTTGGAATCTCTGGAGTGGTAAGTGCCTTTGTAAGCTAATGAGATGACTGGTGGCTGGAGGCCCCAAGATAGTTTCAGAATGCGGGGCGGGGGGTGGTCACCAGAAAGACCGAGGCTGGATTACAGAGTTGGGACTTCGGGCCCCATCCCCCAACCTCCCCTGAGGGGACAGGGGCTGAAGGCTCAGCTGATCACCAATAGCCAAAGATGTAAGCAATCATGCCCACGTAATGAAGCCCCCATAATAACCCGAAAGGACAGGGCCTGAACAAGCTTCAGGATAGGGAAACACATGGAGGCTCTGAGGACGCCCCACTGACCCCCACCAAAGACAGCACTCAGCCTCCCAAGTAGTTGGGATTACAGGTGTGCACCACCACGCCATGCTCCTTCTCCCATACCATACCCAATAGACTGCTTACATCTGGCTGTTCATCTGTATACTCTGTAATATCCTATATAATAAATGGGTCAATATAAATAAAGTGTTTCCCTGATTTCTGTGAGCCATTCTAGCAAATTAATCAAACCTGAGGAGGGGGTCATGGGAATTCATGAAGTATAACCCAGTCAGTGAGAAGCAAAGGCCATCTGTGTTTGCAACTGGCATTAAAGTGGGTACATACTTGTTGGATTGAGCCCTCAACCTGTGGGATCTGATGCTATGTCCAGGTAGAGAGTGTCAGAATTGAACTGAATAGGAGGTCACTCAGCTGGTGTCCAGTGCAGAATTGCTCGCTTGGTGTGTGTGGGAAAACCCAGGACATCTGGGATCACAGATGTGTTCTCCGTTGTGAGAGTATAGTAGGAGAAACTGGGTCTGTTTCCACCACATTCTCACACACACAGGTATTTTTGGACAGAATGTTTCCTTAATTCTGTCTTCTTATACTTTTCTATAAGAGGTTATGATAGTCTTTAAGTCAGTGTTGATTTCTCAGTTTTGTAGACAATACAAAAAATACACAAATATACAAATAAAAAACCAACACCGGGTTATCTTTATTGAAGTGCTATATATTACGTCTGACACACCAAGTGATATTCAGTATCTAGATGATCTAGAGCATGAGTGATGTCTTACGAGATGAAAATGTGTACAGTGACTTTAAAGAAAGACAGGTCAGAATCTAAAAACTGTGATCATTGTAATAACAATGACAGATGTTTCTGAGCACTTCCCAAGTGCAAGGCATTATTCTATTTATTTATTTACTTACTTACTTATTTTTTTGAGACAGAGTCGCTCTATCACCCAGGCTGGAGTGCAGTGGCATGATCTCAGCTCACTGCAATCTCTGGCTCCTGAGTTGAAGCGATTCTCCTGCCTCAGCCTCCCAAGTAGCTGGAATTACAGGCACCCACCACCACACCCGGCTAATTTTTGTATTTTTAGTAGAGACGGGGTTTCACCATGTTGACCAGGCTAGTCTCAAACTCCTGACCTCAGATGATCCACCCGCCTTGGCCTCCTAAAGTGCTGGGATTACAGGCACAAGCCACAGTGCTCGGTCTGGCATTATTCTAAATAAATGTCTTGCACGTACTAACTTGTATATGAATATGATAGCCCATGAGAGAAAGATCTGTTCCCATCTTACTAGCAGATAAATGTATATGACAGACACTCTAAGAAACTTGCGTCAAGTCAAAGAGCTAAAATGTCGGAGCAAGCACCTGAATCCAGGTGTCTGGGAATAAGAATTAAACCTAAAGAATCAAATAGTTGGCCAGGTGTGGTGGCTCATGCCTGTAATCCCAGCACTTTGGGAGGTCAAGGCAGGCGGATCACGAGGTCAGGAGATCAAGACCATCCTGACTAACACGGTGAAACTCCGTCTCTACTAAAAAAATACAAAAAATTAGCCAGGCCTGCTGGCGGGCACCTGTAGTCCCAGCTACTCAGGAGGATGAGGCAGGAGAATGGCGTGAACCCAGGAGGTGTAGCTTGCAGTGAGCCGAGACTGCGCCACTGCACTCCAGCCTGGATGACAGAGCAAGACTCTGTCTAAAAACAAAACAAAACAAAACAAAACAAATAGTTAAGTAAAAGAACATGAAAAGTATCTAAATGAGCAAAGTTGAAACAAGTTCATGAATAACATGGAACTTCATAAAAGGTAATTACATATATACACACATTTATTTATGCCCATAATATGTTACTATTCTTACTATTAAATCATTAATGTGATAGCTGAGAACAAATTTAAGGGCACAGAAAATATTTAAGATACAATTTGAATTGCTAAAAAACACAAAACTTATTTAAAATCATGATGTGTGGGCTGGGTGCAGTGGCTCACACCTGTAATCCCAGCACTTTGGGAGGCCGAGGAGGGCGGACCACGAGGTCAGGAGTTCGAGACCAGCCTGACCAACATGGTGAAACACCATCTCTACTAAAAATACAAAAATTAGCCGGGTGTGGTGGCGGACGCCTGTAATTCCAGCTACTAGGGAGGGTGAGGCAGGAGAACCGCTTGAACCCAGGAGGCAGAGATTGCAGTGAGCCGAGATCGCACCACTGCACTCCAGCCTGGGTGACAGAGTGAGACTCCGTCTCAAAAACAAAAAACACGATGTGTGCTTAATAAAAAAACACGCACTCACATCACATATACACAGTTTAGTAATAACAACAGTGAAAAGTTAATCCTCTGTCCTCATTCAGAGAAGGCTCCAATAAAGATGTAGAACGAGCTATACATCTTTCCTAACATGAAAACATGTAAATGTTCAAAATTTGCAGGCTAAAATGTCACAACAAAACATTCACTGAAGGGCCAGGCATGGTGGCTCATGCCTGTAATCCCAGCATTTTGGCAGGCCAAGGTGGGCTGATCACTTCAGGTCAAAAGTTTGGGACCAGCCTGGCCAACATGGTGAAACCTTGTCTCTACTAAAAATATAAAAACTAGCTGGGCGTGGTGGCATGCAACTGTAGTCCCAGCTACTTTGGAGGCTGAGGCGAAAGAATTGCTTGAATCCGGGAGGTAGAGGTTGCAGTGAGCCGAGATTGCACCACTCCAGCCTGGGCGACAGAGTGAGACTGTCTCAAAATAAATAAATACCATAAATAGAATATTTTAATAATTGGTAAAACAGGCCAGGCGCAGTGGCTCACGCCTGTAATCCCAGCACTTTGGGAGGCTGAGGCAGGCGGATCATGAGGTCAGGAGATCAAGACCATCCTAGCTAACACAGTGAAACCCCGTCTCTATTAAAAATACAAAAAAATTAGCCGGGCATGGTGGCAGGCGCCTGTAGTCCCAGCTACTTGGGAGGCTGAGGCAGGAGAATGGTGTGAAACCAGGAGGCGGAGCTTGCATTGGGCCAAGATCATGCCACTGCACTCCAGCCTGGGCGACAGAGCAAGACTCCGTCTCAAAAAAATAAAAATAATAATAATAATTGGTAAAACAAGAATGTGGTTCTATCCTCTCTAATGGGAAAGAAGTTCTGCTCCTATAACTGAACAAAATAATAACCATTCTCACCTAGCACCAGTAGCACAAGGGTCCCTGCAGAAACACCAGTCTCCATTGTGTGGGTTTTCTGAGAATAGTTCAATGATTCTCCTGCATTTTCCATTTAGGTTGATTTCATGTATTAAAATAGATGATGGGATGAAAGAACCCTCTGTCACTGATGTCTGTCAGTCTAAAATTCCCATTCCATTCCCAGTCATTAATAAGAGTTTGTGGTTAGAAACACAGTGACTCACTTGGTGAGCTTCAAATGAAATGTAAATGAGCCAGAAAAATTTCCCCTTATTAGTCTTATTTTACATAATTTAGCAGGTGTTTGTGCACATTAACACGTGACTTCCATGTGCAGCTGCTCTAATCCTGCTCCACAGAGAGGTGACAGTGCATCCAGATGTGGCCCCTGAACAATCCCTGCTGCCCAACAGCACTGACACCACGGGACCCTCACCCCGTCTCCATCCATGTCTGGGTGTGAGCCCTTCCCAGGACCATGCCCAGTGCAGCCTCTTCCCAAGTTCATGTCACTGGGTCACGAGAGACGGAATCTAAGCGAGATGAGAGGGACTGAGGGAAGGCACGGGTGAGCGCGAGCAAACCTGTGAGGCAGGATGCTTCAGACTCAGAAGATTCCCAACTTCAAAGAATGACATTTCAGGAAGAAATAAGAGACAGCACAATCCACTGATAATATTACCTTACCTGGGTGAGCGCCATGCCTGACTTCTCTTTCTTTCCTCTTCCTCTTCTTCAAGGGTTCTTCCTTAGGTAACAGGAAAGTGCCTTTAGAAGTCAATATTGAATATCCAAAATGTGTTGTTTATTGCTCAGAATCAACACATCCCCTTCCTATGCCACAATCACACACACACAGGGAAGACCTCATGCTGTGGAAAGATGGTCTCAGCTGCCCACTGCACCAGGGCGATGCAGGGACAAGAAGCTCCTACAGGAAGATCAATAAGTGAGTTTCTGACCCCTTTCTTCAGAATCTACTCTCCTCCTGGAGAAGCCCACACACACGCTGCAGCAATTGGGAGCTGGGCTGGACTGAGCTCCCCCATTCAGGGCACAGACCAAGCCCTGACCAAACCCCATGCAGAGAACAGCCTCCCTCACCTCTCTGTGGATTGCAGGCCAATCTCAGGCCTCAGAAACAAAAGGTAGAGGCTGAACGTGGTGGCTCACACTATAATCCTAGCACTTTGGGAGGCTGAGGCAGAAAGATCAATTGAGGCCAGGAGTTCAAGACCAGCCTAAACAACATAGCGAGACCCCATTTCTCTTAAAAAAAAGAAATAAATTTAGCCATGCACGGTGGCTCACGTCTGTAATCTCAGCACTTTGGGAGGCCTAGACACAGGATCTAGAGTTCATAGGAGAGGCCTGCAGGTGACATGAAGCTGTGCAGGTGGGGTTCAAAGCCATGAGCTGAGTTGATAAGGAAAGGCAATGAGTGTAGACAAAGAAAAAAAGTGGCTGGAGGACTAAGCCCACATTCAGAGAACAGAAAGTTCTGGAGACACAAGAAGAGGAAAGCATAATGTGATCAGGGAGGCAACAAGAAAATTACAACAAATAGACGTGTAAAGCTTAACGGGATGTCCTAAAAGCCAAGAAAATAGAAGAGAAGGTGAGCAACTGTGCCACATGCTACTGATAGGAATGGAAAGATGACAGGAAATTAAACATTGAATTTCAAATGGAGTCATCACTGGTAAAGGAAAAAGAAAGGATCAGTAGAATGTTGGGTATGAGAGCTTGATTCAAGCAAGAGTTCAAGCAAGGACTGAAGGCAAGAATTGAACACAAAGTAAAAAAAAAATTGTAGTGTATTGTGCTCTTAAACGGAGCATAGAAGAGGAGTACTTACTACAGTGTGAAAGGTAGCTTAGAGTTTTGTTTTGTTTTTTTTTTTTGAGATGAAGTCTCACTCTTGTCACCCAGGCTGGAGTACAATGGTGCGATCTCAGCTCACCGTAACCTCCATCTCCCAGGTTCAAGTGATTCTCCTGCCTCAGCCTCCCGAGTAGCTGGGATCACAGGCGCATGCCACTATGCCTGGCTAATTTTTGTATTTTTAGTAGAGACAGTGTTTCACCATGTTGGCCAGCCTGGTCTCGAACTCCTGACCTCAAGGGATTCACCTGCCTTGGCCTCTCAAAGTGCTGGAATTACAGGCGTGAGCCACCGTGCCTGGCCAATTTAGAGTATTTTTTGTTTTAAAGATGGAGCATAGAAGAAAAAAAGACTTTATTCTGTGTGTGTGTGTGTGTGTGTGTGTGTGTGTGTGTGTGTGTGTGTGTTTTTGTTTTTTGTTTTTGAGACAGGGTCTCACTCTGTTGCCCAGGCTATAGTGTGATGGCATGAACGTGGCTTACTGCAGCCTCAAGCTCTTGTGCTCAAGCGATTCTCTCACCTCAGCCTTGCAAGTAGCTGGGACCACAGGTGCAAGCCACCACATCCAGCTTATTTTTTTCTATTTTTCATAGAGATGGAGTCTTACTATGTTGCCCAGGCTGGTCTCGAACTCCTGGACTCAAGCAGTCCTCCCACCTTGGCCTCTGAAAGTGTTGTGATTACAGGTGTGAGCCACTGTGCCCAGCCCCGTGTACGTGTCTTAATGGAGAACATCACTCCCTGGGTACAGGGATGAATTCCCTTGAAGTTAAAATTTTGAAAGCTTTACGGATTGTGAAGAAAAAAAAAGTTAAAATTGATGGCATGCATATTGTCCTGAGACTGTGAGTGAGGCTGGCACGTGGTGCACAATTGCACGGCCAGCAGCAGCCAGAAGCAGGAACAGGCCATTCCCAGTCACTACTGAGTAGAAATCACAGGTCCTGACAGGTGGGTGGGCCACTTGGAGGTCTTTTCCTTTAGTCTTTGAGATAGGAAAAAACCCAGCTCTACATTCTGCTCTCACACTAAACACAGAATACTTCACCTCTAGTCACCAAAATGTGTGTGTGGCTTTCCCCACAATGACCAGGGGACTCCCAGGGGACTCCCAGCTCCGGGGGCCGGTGGGGGGAGCGGTGAGGCGGGCGTCCTACAATTTCATCCAACTCTGACATTATCTACAAGACAACATGGGCCGGGCACAGTGGCTCATGCCTGTAGTCCCAGCACTTTGGGAGGCCAAGGCAGGAGGATCACTCGAGGCCAGGAGTTCGAGACCAGCACGGCCAACATGGCAAAACCTCGTCTCTACTAAAAATACAAAAATTAGCTGGGTGTTGTGGTACACACCTGTAATCCCAGCTACTTGGGAGGCTGAGGCAGGCAGGAGAATCGCTTGAACTCGGGAGGCAGAGGCTGCCTTGAGCCAAGATTGTGCCACTGCACTCCAGCCTGGGCAACAGAGCGAGACTGTTTCAAAAAGAAAAAAAAAAAAAAAGACTGCATGACGAGGTGCTACAGGTTCAGAGCTCAGTCTAAAACTGCCCCTCACTTCAGACACAGTATGCAAGTGGTAACTGTCACTTATACATTCGAGTGACCGGATAAATACCGTGGTTCTCTCAACCCCTCCTCGGCTTTGATGAACTTTCTAGGACGGCTCTTCCTTCTGACTGTTCATCTGTATCCTCTGTAATATCCTTTATAACAAATCTGTAAACTAAGTGAAGTGTTTCCCTGAGTTCTTTGAGCCGCCCTCACAAATGAATAGAACCTGAGGTGGTGGGGAGGGGGATGTGAAGGGAATCCACAATGTACAGCTGGTCGCTCAGAAGGTCAGGTACCAATGTGAGACTTGCAACTGCCGCCCGGTGCGGGGGCGATTTCGTGGAACTGAGCCTCAATCAGCGGGATCTGATGCTAACTCCAGGTACAGAGTTTCAGAATTGAGTTAAACTATAGGACACTCAGTTAGTGTCTGATAGAGAATGGGTTGTTGGTGGGAGAAATCCGCACACATTTTCGTGAGTGGAGGGAGACATTGTATAGAATGTGCACTGTTGTATTGAGTGTGACAGGAAGGAAAATCAAAGGAAAAATATTTTTTTCCTCTTAGTTCATACACTCGCCCACACCATACCCTATTCCAGGAAAAGGGAAGTGGGTGGACTCAAAACTAAATGAGCGAAGTCACTGCCCTCTGGTTTGAATAGTGATTGCAAATGAAGCTATACCCTAATACTAATCATTGTCAAATGCACGTCTTACGCATTTTACATAAAGGAGTTTCTTCAATTCTCATTTGCAACCGCATAATTTAAGTAAACGTATTTTAAATGTGTTGCATTATTATAAACCCAGAAACCAATGTCACGATGTAATCATCACATCTAATCAACACACCACTCACCTGGACCCAGGGTCCCTCTCTTGCTTCCATACTGTGTTTACCTCCCTCATTCTCTACATAGCTCTCATTCTCACATTAGCTTATTTTTTATTTTCTGTGTTTTTTCCCTGGTTCTTTGCGCGTCGTTTTGAGCCCCTCTCATCTCCTGCTATTTCTCCCCTTGCACCTGTTCTGTCCCATTCTGGGGCCTTGTTTCAACTGATTCCTCTTTCTCCCCAATCTTTTCATTGTCCCCAGTCTCCATATATTTCTGCCTCTTTCTTCTCCCATCTCTGCTCCCTCTGTTAAATCTCCTCTTCCCTGCTACACCTCTTGCCCCACTCTTTGGCACCCCCAGATCCCAGGCCTCCCCCTGCTGTGGTTCTCCTTCTGCTCTCCTCGTCACTGGCTGTCCCCTCTTGCTGTCCCAGGACCACGCTGCTCTGTCTGCCCTGGCTCCAAATCCCTCCTCCTCTCCCGGACTCTGTGTGAGGAGCCTCCCACTTTCCGCCCCTCTCCCTCCCTTGCTGTCCTTCATCTCTCTGGACATCGAGCTTTTCTCTACATTTCTCCAGTTGCTTTTCTCCTTCTGCCTTCTCAGCTCCTTCTCTTACTATCTGCAAATCCCTCGTCCATCCTCTACTTTGCCATCTGTTTACGGGTTTCCCTCACTCTTTCCTCTCAGTTTTTCTACTTCTCTCTCTGTCTCTGCCCCTTTCTCTGTCTGCTAATCCCCTTGGTCCACACATTCACAGGAAGGTTTGGACTAAGACGCCTGCGTCTTGGAGGAGCGCATTTTCCAGGGGCTGGAGCTGGGCAGGCAAGAACACCGGGTGTCACAGGACAGGCCCCAGGCACCTCCCCAGCACGGGATCAGGAGAAGCGGTAACTGCGAAGGGGAGGCCTGGGGAGCAGCAGGGCCCGACACGAGGAGGAGGGAGGTGGCGGGGCGACGGCGCCTTAGAAGAGGGGTGGGGTCTGCAGGATGCCAGGACCAGGCAAAGGACGTGGCCTCCCGGGTACCGGGGCTGCGGCGCTGCGCTCCAGGGGCCGACAAGGGCGAGGCTGGGAGGCGCCCAGTGCGGGAATCCACCTCGCGGGTGAGGACTTTAAAAAGCCCGGGGCGGGAGGAGGGGTCAGGAAACGGTTTTAAGCGGGAGGAAGACGCGGAAGGCCGGGGACAGGGAGAAGCCTCAGAGCGACTTCAACCCAAAGAGAAGCGACTCCGAACCCACACCGCGAGTCACCTGGGGTGGAGGGCGCGGTGCGGGGATCTTAAAGTCTGTAGCTGCCGGGCGCAGTGGCTCACGCCTCTAATCCGAGCACTTTGGGAGGCCGAGGCCGGCGGATTACCTGAGGTCAGGAGTTCGAGATCAGCCTGGGCAACACGGTGAAACCCCGTCTCTACTAAAAATACAAAATTAGCCGGGCGTGGTGACACATGCCTGTAATCCCAGCTACTCGGGAGGCTGAGGCAGGAGAATCGCTTGAACCTGGGAGGCGGAGGATGCGGTGAGCCGAGATCGCGCCATTTGCACTCCAGCCTGGACAAGAGTAAATCTCTGTCTCACCAAAAAAAAAAAAAAAAGAAGAAGAAAAAAAAAGGTCTGTAGCGAGCCCGGGAACTGGCTGCGGAAACGGGGCACGGCGGTTCACAAGTTTAATCCATACTGAGGGACACTCACGCTCGGCGGCGTCACCTGCACCCAACACGATCCGCTTCCGGAACTGCAGAAAACTGCGCGTGCGCGGAAAAGAGCACGGATGCTCTGGGGGCGGGGCCTGGGGAGAGGCGGGATCTGCGGACGAAACGCTGGGGCGGAGCTGGGGCGGGCGAGCCGGGGCGGGGTCTGCGCTTCTCTCAGCCTCCCTAGCCCGCAGTTTCATTTTTCCCGGTTTGGAAACGGAGTGTTCACCATGTCCCCGGGAGCACCGTTGCAATTTGAAGCAGTTTTAAGGTGAAAGAATAGACTTATGTGGACCACTTATGATAGAAACCAAAATGATTTCCTCTTACCAAGTTGAAAACGGTTTATGTTAAAGTTGTTTGCTGGCGGGTTGGACCCAGTTCTGCTAGGGAGTCTGCTGCAGCTCAGGAATGGGGATCTGGGAATCGGGGAATCGGGGATCTCGGTCTGGGAACTGGGATCTTAGTGGAGGATCCACGAGGCACGGCGATTGGATCCAGCAATTCCTGCAATTAAAATGTATTTAATTTAACTAAAATGTCTGGAAATTATCTCTGAGGATGATTCAAAGTAGAATGGGAAATGCAGCATTCTACCTGGACGGATATGCAATTTAATGCAGTAGCCCAACAGAACCTCCTTTGCATTTCAAATCCCCATTCTCCCCAGTGGAAGAGTCAAGCCTGTGCTCAATTCATGGGAAGGTTAAGGCCCCCGATAAGTTAGATCACCAAGGGCTGCTTTATTGTTCTTTAAAACATATATTTTTGTAAAGATGGGAGTCTCGGCCCAGGCTGGTCACCAACTCTTGACCTCAAGCAATCCTCCTGCCTGGGCCTCCAAAATTGCTGGGATTACAGGAGTGAACTACTGTGTCCAGTCAACTACTGATTTAAACCATGTGAATTTTTAAAAAATAGAGATAAACTGCATTATTTTTGCTTATATTCGTTATTCCGTTCCACACTTGAAATGACTTAACCACAAACAACTTTGACATAATCTTTCTTTGCATCAAAATATGCTTAAGTCAATAATTTCTAAATATCATGTAATTTCAAATTCACTTTATGAGCATTCTGAAGGGAACTTGACACAGTACTTTTTATTTTAAAATTGTAATCTACATTGGGTCTATTTTTTTGTTTTCTGTTTCTTAATGTTCTATCAGATGTGGATAACAGAGTGTGGAAAATAGTCACCACATGACAATTGGATTTATTTTCGCCTAAAGAATAATTTTCCAGCATTTCTAACGTATCATCCCAGTACATTCACTGAACTAAAGACTCACAGGGATACCCTTTTTTCATGTTTATAGAGAACCTAGTTTATACCTGCTATTGTCTTATGTACATTTTCATGTCACACAATTTTATCTCCAAACAACACCCTTATTTATATACACCCTATAGTTTTCACTTTAACAAAATATTAAACGTTTCATCTGGGTTACAATGTATGAAAGAAAAAAATAAAAGGGAAAATCATATTAAAAAATAAAAAGTAATTTTACTACAATTGAACATAAACCATGAAATATATTGCTTAATACCATAAACTGAAAGTAACATTTCCATAGCCTTTGGAGAAATGCCCTTCCAGTAAAACTGCTTAATCACATTTATTATGTAATAAACTTTTCCACAGATTTTCACTTAGTATAAAAACATCTTAGGCATTATAACTAAACAGGATTTCAAAAACATTTTCAACAGTTGTGTTATTTTTAATGAGTCCTATGGGTACCGCAGACAAATAAATGTAGAATATTACTATGAAGAAAACTAGGGCAGGGCGTGGTGGCTCACACTTTGGGAGGCAGAGGCGGGTGGATCACTTGAGGTCAGGAGTTCGAGACCAGCCTAGCCAACATGGTGAAACTGTCTCTACTAAAAATACAAAAATTAGCCAGGCGTGGTGGCACATGCCTTGTAGTCCCAGCTACTTGGGAGGCTGAGGCAGGAGAATCACTTGAACCTGGGAAGTGGAGGTTGCAGTGAGCCGAGATCACACCACTGCATTCCAGCTTGGGTGACAGAGCAAGCCTCTGTCTCAAAAAACAAAACAAAACAAACAAACAAAAAAGAAAGCTGGGGTCTTCCCAAACCAAGAATTCAGGAGTTTCCAGAGTAAATAATTCAGTGTACTAGTGTCAGTCTCCATTTTGTGATGTTGTACTACTAACACTTTTACAGCTCTGCACCTCTTGTTCTGCCCATTTGGTCAAACTGATCATGCTTGAGTGCTTCCTCCTTTGTCACTAGATGGACGTTCAAACCACACAAAGCTTCATCTAACCCATCCCCACACCTTATCAACCATAACACACCAAGCAAGTTGCTTATCTGGGCTCTCAAGCCATTTCTGGACCAGCTTTGGAAGTCTACCCAGCTTTCCCCAGAAACCCACATTATGTAATCAACAGTCTCATAACACTTCTCAACCAAACTTTAGGTGAAGTTTGATACAGTTCCAGTAGAGAAGTCACAAGTTCAAATTATCAAAATGTTATGAGGGTGAACATATAAACTTTGTAGTTTATCTGCCAGGAAAAAAAAATCTGTATGTGTTATGTTCTTTCTTAAAAGAAAATTTATATATATTAATTTTTCCAATTGCCACTGAGCATTCCAAGGGTAAAAAAGAGATGTTGTTGTTTTTATCCATATTCCCTACACTTTTTTGTTTCCTAATATGTCATATTTTTACTATACTTGTATTTTCACTTCAGGTACATCAAGATAAATGCCATAGGTGTTATTCGGCATGCAAGAAAGAGACATACAAAAATATAATAATACTGTGCATATGCATCAAGAGCAATGCAGACTTCAGGGTGTGAGAGTCTGAAATATCCTTTCTATGGGATTTTCATTATACCACATAAGTATCCCAAGGCAGAGTGTGGAGAGAATAATTCAAGTACAAAATACAATTAGTTTCTGGGCTGGGCATGGTGGCTCACACCTGTAATCCCAGAGCTTTGGGGGGCCAAGGCAGGTGGATCACTTGAGTTCAGGAGTTCGAGACCAGCCTGGCCAACATAGTGAAACCTTGTCTCTACTAAAAATACAAAAACTAGCCAGGCGTGGTAGC
Source organism: Pongo pygmaeus (assembly GCF_028885625.2). NCBI lineage: Eukaryota > Metazoa > Chordata > Mammalia > Primates > Hominidae > Pongo > Pongo pygmaeus. Next base: position 59,383,572 of record NC_072393.2, read on the forward strand.
GGGCACCTATAATCCCAGCTACTTGGGAGGCTGAGGCAGGAGAATTGCTTGAACCCGGGAGACAGAGGTTGCAGTGAGCCGAGATCACGCCGCTGCACTCCAGCCTGGGTGACAGAATGAAACTCCATCTCAAACAAACAAACAAAAAAACCAAAATACACTTAGTTTCTGAAAATTATATGTTGTTTGATCCAACAATGGAAATCATTGTTCCAGATCCTTCGATAGCTTAATGGTGCACTGTTGTTATCTGTTATGAAGTATGCTACTGAGGTAGGATAAAACTATGTTGGCAAGAAATGATTCATTCATACTTATAAAATACATCAAATTTTATTAGTTAAAACATTAAATCTATGATGCATTCTTAAATAGTAGCAAAATGTGATTCCAGCAGTTAATGTAAATCCTAGTAACAAACATGGGATTCTGGTTACTTTGATTAAACTGCCTATGCTCGGCCGGCCGGGCACGGTGGCTCCAGCCTGTAATCCCAGCACTTTGGCAGGCCAACGTGGGCGGATTATGAGGTCAGGAGTTCGAGACCAGCCTGGCCAGCATAGTGAAACCCCGTCTCTACTAAAAATACAAAAATTAGCCAGGCGTGGTGGTACATGTCTGTAATCCCAGCTACTTGGGAGGCTGAGGCAGGAGAATCGCTAAAACCCAGGAGGCGGAGGTTGCAGTGAGCTGAGATTGCATCACTGCACTCCAGTCTGGGCAACAGAACAAGACTCCATCTCAAAAAAAAAAAAAAATCAATCTTTGCTATGCAACAGCTATTGGCATTTGATGGAGAAGGTAGCCTCCACTTTTCTGCATTATTTGTACCACACATCAGTCCCTAATAAGCTATTACTCTCCTCTAATAAAAATCCGAGTGCCTTCCTGGCTCTATTTCATGGTCTGTTGGTAGAGAATTTCTTTCTTTTTTTGAGTCAGAGTTTCGCTCTTGTTGCCCAGACTGGAGTGCAGTGGCACGATCTCGGCTCACCACAAACTCTGCCTCCCGGGTTCAAGCGACTCTCCTGCCTCAGCCTTCTGAGTAGCTGGGATTACAGGCATGCACCAGCATGCCTGGCTAATTTTGTATTTTTAGTAGAGATGGGGTTTCTCCATGTTGGTCAGGCTGGTCTCGAACTCCCGACCTCAGGTGATCTGCCCGCCTCGGCCTCCCAAAGTGCTGGGATAACAGGCGTGAGCCACCGTGCCCGGCCAGTAGAGAATTTCTTTCCATACCCACAGTGCCCTTCTGTCAGAAGAAGGGCACCTGGAGTGCAATAAGGATGACGAGTGACATCGTAGTTCATTATCCTCTGCCCTTTCCAAGTGCTCTCTAATTCAGACTATATTTAATTTTAAAAGACGGAGTCTTTCTTCTTCAGGAGCTTGGAGAGAAATAATCCTCACCTAATGAGTGAGCCCTTCCATCCTTTGATTCTTCCCCAAACAACACCATGTAAGGCATATAATCATGTATAAAATCAGCAGATTGCAAAGTTCTGGTTGGAAGTTATAAATAGTAGCCTTTTCAATAAATCTTAAATACTTCAACAAAACATTTTATAAGCTGAAAGTAATTGGCCATTTCCAAACATCCTACAACCTTTGATATGTATCATGTAATGAGTTTTAACACATTTGGACTTCTGATTATGCTGAAGTATATAATATCAGAGGGTTATGAGGAAACTAGAGACTGAGTTCTACTCTTCCTATGAATCCTCACCTACAGTTGTGGTCCAGGAGTAATAGTCTCAGCACGCATGTTACATTTGTGTGATTTCATCAAAGATGTATCTTTTGATGCCTATTGAGCTCTGAGACCTGGATAAAGCTTCTGTCATACATAGTATATTGACAGGATTTGAACTCTGATGTCTGTTAATGCTTAAACTCATCAGGAGTTTGCCACAGTCACTGTATTTGTAAGAATTGTCTCAAGAATGAATTCTCTGATGTTGTGAAAGAAGTAATTTGTGGCTGAAGAACTGGCCACACTCCTTTGTAAGGTTACTTTTTTTTTTTTTTTTTTTTTTTTGAGACGGAGTTTCACTCTTGTTGCCCAGGCTGGAGTGCAATGGCATGATCTCGCTCACTGCAACCTCCGCCTCCTGGGTTCAAGCGATTCTCCTGCCTCAGCCTCCCGAGTAGCTGGGATTACAGGTGTGCACCACCATGCCCAGCTAATTTTTGTATTTTTAGTAGAGACAGCATTTCACCATGTTGGCCAGGCTGGTCTCGAACTCGCAACCTCAGGTGATCCCCCCACCTTGGCCTCCCAAAGTGCTGGGATTACGGGCATGAGCCACCATGCCCAGCGTCCTTTGTAAGGTTTCTATCCACTATGAATTCTTCGATGTTTTGCAAGGTTTGAATTTTGAGTAAAGACCTTGCCACATTCGTTACATTTGTAAGGTTTGTCTCCAGTATGGATTGCCATATGGGTAGTTAGGGTTGAGCGAACACTAAAGGCTTTCCCACACTCATTACACCTATAAGGTTTTTCTCCAGTGTGAATTCTTCTATGATTTGCAAGATGTGAATTTTGAGTAAAGACCTTGCCACATTCGTTACATTTGTAAGGTTTTTCTCCAGTATGGATGACCTGATGGGTAGCTAGGTTTGAATGTACACTAAATGCTTTGCCACACTCATTACACTTGTAAGGTTTCTCACCAGTGTGAATTCTCTGATGAACTGCAAGGTACGAATTGTGCCTGAAGACCTTGCCGCAATCATTACATTTGTATGGTTTTTGTCCGGTATGTATTGTCTGATGGGTAGTTAGGCTTGAATGAACACTAAAGGCTTTGCCACACTCATTACACTTGTAAGGTTTTTCTCCAGTATGAACTCTCCAATGCCTTGCAAGTTGTGATGTTTGACTGAAGGCTTTACCACATTCATCACACTTGTAAGGTTTCTCTCCAGAATGAATTCCCCGATGACTTGCAAGGTGTGAATTTTGTGTGAAGACCTTACCACAGTCATTACATTTGTAAGGCTTTTCTCCAGTATGAATTGCCTGATGGGTAGTTAGGCTTGATCGCACACTAAAGGCTTTGCCGCACTCATCACACCTGTAAGGTTTCTCTCCAGTATGAATTCTTCGATGATTTGCTAAGTGTGAATACTGAGTGAAAACCTTGACGCATTCATTACATTTGAAAGGTTTTTCCCCGGTATGGATGATCTGATGCTTAGTTAAGTTTGAATGCATACTGAAGGCTTTCCCACACTCATTACACTTGTAAGGTTTCTCACCAGTATGAACTCTCCGATGCTTTGTAAGGTATGAATTGTGCCTGAAGACCTTGCCACATTCATTACATTTGTAAGGTTTTTCTCCAGTGTGGATTGTCTGATGGGTAGTTAGGCTTGAGCGAACACTAAAGGCTTTGCCACACTCATTACACTTGTAAGGCTTCTCCCCAGTATGAATTCTTCGATGACTTGCAAGGTGTGAATTTTGAGTGAAGCACTTGCCACATTCATTACATTTGTAAGGTTTCTCTCCAGTATGGATAACTTGATGTGTAGTTAGTTTTGAATGTGCTCTAAAGGCTTTGCCACACTCATTACACTTGTAAGGTTTCTCTCCAGTATGAATTCTCTGATGACCTGCAAGGTTTGAAGGTTGACTGAAGACCTTTCCACATTCATTACATTTGTAAGGTTTTTCTCCAGTATGGATGACCTGATGGATTGTTAGGTTTGAACGAACAGTAAAGGCTTTGCCACACTCATTACACTGGTAAGGCTTCTCTCCAGTATGAATTCTCTTATGACTTGTTAGCCGTGAGTTTTGATTGAAGACCTTGCCACATTCATCACATTTATAATGTTTTCCTCGATTACTAAGAGACTTTTCAACTTGATTGTATTCATAAATTTTCCCTTCACCTTGAAATTGCTGCAGTTCAGGCAGATGTGACTGAAAGCTTACTCCAAGCTGATTTTCAACAAGCCTGTTTCCTGCAGCCCTTCTATCACGTTGATCTCTTCTACCAGGGAGATTTTCTTTTTGCAACGTAAGTACTCTTTTAGAATTTCCTTCATCATCTTTCCACTGACACTCAAAGTCATATGTATTTTTCTGAACTTCCTGGAAGGACAAGCCTTCAGTGTCATGGCTTTCAAGTCTCTCCAACTTCACCGTGTAGAATGCTTCTCCCATATTGTTCTTCCCCTTTGGTGGCAAATCCTTGTTTACACATTCACAAGAGATATCTGTCAGATATAAACAACCATAGGTTTCCAGTTAATTATAGTAGGTAAATAATTATTTCCCATTGAAAAACCTGATGTCACACCAAAAGTAATAGTTATGTTGAACAGACTTACGATTCTTCAGAACCATAATTTTCCAGAACACAAAAGGAACAGGATTCCTTATCAAAGGTGATAACATGTAATTCAAATAGTAGGGGATCCTAGTTTTAAACAATCTGTGAACAAAACACTCATATTGTGCAAACCCATATTAGCCCTGAAAGGAGTATTTTTCAACCATGACCCAAGGCTACCAATTGGCAGTATGTTTCACATGGCTGTCACAGAATTCAAGACAAAGAATTCTTATATTGTGCCTATTTAAAGCGTATTTGTTATGCATAAGTAAATGCTAAAGCACAACATGATATACTCTAATGGTAAATAACTCACAGCAAACATATGTAATGAATAATTAAAGAAGTAGTAATTTTGAATTGGAAAACAATAATAGCACTGAAAAAATGAGGAGGAATTCAATTTTAAAATGTCAGAAAAAACTATTTTTCTGAATACCTGTTATAAAACTACATACCCCTATATACCCACACAGAGCAAACATTTTGCAACATTAACAAGTGGTATATAACAGTTATATTTCTTTCTTTCTTTTTTTTTTTTTGAGAAGGACTTTTGCTCTTGTTGCCCAGGCTGGAGTGCAGTGGTACAATCTCGGCTCACCGCAAACTCTGTCTCCCGGGTTCAAGCGATTCTCCTGCCTCAGCCTCCTTAGTAGCTGGGATTACAGGCATGCACCACCACGCCAGACTAATTTTGTATTTTTAGCAGAGACAGGGTTTCTCCATGTTGGTCAGGCTGGTCTCGAACTCCCGACCTCAGGTGATCCACCTGCCTCAGCCTCCCAAAGTGCTGGTATTACAGGTGTGAGCCACTGCACCCAGCCCCAACAGTTACATTTCTTACACACGGTGAAAAACCATCCTCTATCAATAATAATCAAAATTAAGAAAATATTTTAGCAACTCAGGATATACGCAGTAGGCAAGAATTAGTAACCGTGTTTACAGGAAGTTATAGTCTGTGGATTTGTCAACAATTTCTCTCTTTTTTTTTTTGGGAGACAGAGTCTTGCTCTGTCGCCCAGGCAGTGGCGCAATCTCGGCTCACTGCAAGCTCCGCCTCCCGGGTTCACGCCATTCTCCTGCCTTAGCCTCCCGAGTAGCTGGGACTACAGGCACCCACCACCACGCCCAGCTAATTTTTTGTATTTTGTTTAGTAAAGACGGGGTTTCACCGTGTTAGCCAGGATGGTCTTGATCTCCTGACCTCGTGATCCACCCGCCTCAGCCTCCTAAAGTGCTGGGATTACAGGCGTAAGCCAAGGTGCTCAGCCAACAATTTCTCTTGAGAAAAGAGGAGTTTGCTGGGCGCGGTGGCTCCTGCCTGTAATCCCAGCACTTTAGAAGGCCGAGGCAGGTGGATCACGAGGTCAGGAGATCGAGACCATCCTGGCTAACACAATGAAATGCCATCTCTACTAAAAATACAAAAAATTCGCCATGCGTTGTGGCAGGCGCCTGTAGTCCCAGCTACTCAGTAGGCTGAGGCAGGAGAATGGCGTGAACCCAGGAGGTGGTGCTTGCAGTGAGCCGAGATCGCGCCATTGCACTCCAGCCTGGGCGACACAGCCTGACTCCCTCTCAAAAAAACAACAAAAAAGAGGAGTTCTACTTCAGAACCAGCACAGGATATAAGAACCGGAATATAATTTTTTAAAGAAAACTTACATTGTATAATGGCAAACTACAGGTGTATATATTTATGGGGAACAAAATGTCATGATGCATATATACAATGTGGAATGATGGAATCACGCTTATTACCACATCCATCATGTGAAAAACGTGTCATTTACTCTTGTTTAATTGAACCTTTGTGTTGAAACGACAAACATCTTCCTAATCTCCCCAATCCCACCCTCTTGTAACCAACGTTCTTCTTTCTATGAGTTCAAGAGGTTTAGATTCCACATATAGGTAAGAAGGTGCAGTACTTGTACTTCTGTGCCTAGATTATTTCATTTAGCAAAATATCCTCGGGGTCCATCCATGTTCTGGCAGACAGAACTTCCTTCTTTTGAAGGCTAAACAGTGTTCCATCGTTTTCTTTATCCATTCATCTGTTGATGAACACGTAGTTTGATTTCATAACTTGACTATTGTGAACAATGCTGCATTAAACATGGAATGCAGATATGTCATAGATATGCTGATTTAAATCCTTTGGATATATACTTGACCCTTAAACAATGTAGGGGTTAAGAATGCCAACCCTCCACTCAGTTGAAAATCTGTATATAACTTTTGACTCCCCAAAAACTTAACCACTAATAGCCTATGATTGACTGGAAGCCTTACTAACAAACATATAATGTCGATTAGAATGTATCTTGTATTTTTTATGTTATATGTATTGTATACTGTATTCCTTTTTTGTTTGTTTGTTTGTTTTTGAGATGGAGTCTTGCTCTGTCACCAGGCTGGAGTGCAGTGGCACAATCTCAGCTCACTGCAACCTCCACCTCCCAGGTTGGAGCAATTTTCCTGCCTCAGCCTCCCAAGTAACTGAGATTACAGGCGCCCACCACCATGCCCAGCTAATTTTTTATATTTTTAGTAGAGATGGGGTTTCACCATGTTGGCCAGGCTGGTCTCGAACTCCTGGCCTCAGATGATCTGCCCACCTTGGCCTCCCAAAATGCTGGGATTACAGGCGTGAGCCACCACACCCTACAAGAGATCACTTTTTATTATGATATGCAATTTACTGAAGAGATGAACTACTTACATAAAGATGATTAGCGCTACAGAGTGTATTAAGCAAATACTTGCAACACTTGAGCTCCATGTAATAGCAATAGGAGGTGGCTATGAAATTGTATGGCAGTACACTATGTACTAAAATTAGTTCTATATAATTATGATTATTATATCTTTACATTTGTGTGTATATATATTTAATATATAATATATATTATATATAATATAATATATATTATATATATTATATATATATTATATATATTATATATATTTTATATTATATATATATATTTTTTAGATGGAGTCTCGCTGTGTCACCCAGGCTGGAGTGCAGTGGCATGATTTCAGCTCACTGCAACCTCCGCCTCCCAGGTTCAAACAATTCTCTGCCTCAGCCTCCTGAGTAGCTGGGATTACAGGTGCCTGCCACCACGCCCAGCTGATTTTTGTATTTTTAGTAGAGACAGGGTTTCACAATCTTGGCCAGGCTGGTCTTGAGCTCCTGACCTCGTGATCCACCTGCCTCAGCCACCCAAAGTGCTGAGATTACAGGCATGAGCCACTGCGCCCAGCCTGTTTATATTATTCTTGACTGCAAATGGTGTCACATGCAGTAAGTGTGTGTATAAGTTTTGATAAGTTTTAATTTTTTATCATAGATTTGTGTTTTTATTTTGAAAGAGAGTCTCATTCTGACACCCAAGCTAGAGTGCAGTGGTGTGATCTCAGCTCACTGCAACTTCTGTTTCCCTGGTTCAAGTGATTCTCCAGCCTCTGCCTCCCAGCTAGCTGGGATTACAGGCATGTGCCACCATACCCAGCTACTTTTTGTATGTTTAGTAGAAACAGGGTTTCACCGTGTTGGCCAACTGGTCTCAAAATCCTGACCTCAGGTGATCTACCCACCTTGGCCTCCCAAAGTGCTGGGATTACAGGCGTGAGCCACCGCACCCCGTCAGATTTGTGTATTTTTTATGGTGGTAAATAATAGAGTAATAATTTATGCATTCATGACATACCTAATTTTTTCTTAATTTTTATGATATTTTTAGGTTATGCAATTTGTCTGCTTTTTCAAATTGTTGCAAATGTCTTTAAAAATTTCCAATATATTTACTGGAATAAAACCCATATATAAGATGACCCATGGAATTCAAACCTGTGCTGTTCAAGGGCCAACTGTATACCCAGAAGTGGGATTGCTGGATAATATAGTACTTTTATTTTTATTTTTTTGAGAAATTTCCATATAATTTTTCATAATGCCTGGACTAATTTACATTCAACCAATAGTGTATTGGTTGAACCAATATGTGTAAAGATATGGAGAACCCCCAGTCTCCATATCTTTGCTAACACATATCTTTTGTCCTTCTGACAGTAGCCATTCTGACAGCTATGTGATATTTTATGCTGTTTTAAATTTGCATCTCTGCAAGTAGTGATGTTGGCTGTTTGTCTGTCTTCCTTCAAGAACTGTATATTGAGGCTCACACCTGTAATCTCAGCACTTTGGGAGGCCAAGGTAGGTGGATCACCTGAGACCAGGGGTTTGAGACCAGCCTGGCCAACGTGGTGAAACCCTGTCTCTCCCAAAAATGCAAAAATTAGCCAGGCGTGGTGGTGCACGCCTGTAGTCCCAGCTACTTGGGAGGCTGAGGCAGGAGAATTGCTTGAACCTGGGAGGCGGAGATTGCAGTGAGCCGAGATCACGCCACTGCACTCCAGCCTGGGTGACAGAGCGAGACTCTGTCTCAAAAAAAAAAAGGAAATAAAATGTATATTGAGGTCCTTTGGCCATTTTTTAATTGGTTTGTTTTCAAGCTATTGAGTAGTTTCGATTTCTCATACATTTTGGACATTAAATTGGTGTCAAATATACAAATTGCAAATACTTTCTCACAATCCGTAGGTTGTCTCTTCATTATGTTAATTGTTCCCTTTGCAGTGCAGAAGCATTTTCAGTAGATGATACCCCATTTATCTGTTTGCTTTTGTTGCATAAGCTTCTGGGGTCAAGGCCAAAAAATCATTGATAACGTCATGTAGGTTTTCCTCTATGATTGCTTCTAGTAGTTTTACATTATCAGGTCTTATGTTTAAGTATTTAATACATTTTGAATCAATTTTGGTATCTGGTGTGAGATTAACATCCATTTCATTCTCCTGTGTGTGGATATTGCGTTTTTCTAGCAACACTTATTGAAAAAACTGTCCTTTTTTCATTGTGTGTTCTTGGTACCTCTGTCAAAAGGCAACTGGCCGTATATCCATCTTTTTTTTTTTTTTTTTACTCTTTTTTTTTTTTTTTTTGAGATGGAGTCTCGCTCTGTCACCAGGCTGGAGTGGAGTGCAGTGGCACAATCTCAGCTCGCTGCAACCTCTGCCTCCTGGGTTCAAGTGATTCTTCTGCCTCAGCCTCCCGAGTACCTGGGACTACAGGTGTGCGCCACCACACCTGGCTAATTTTTCTATTTTTAGTAGAGACAGCATTTCACCATATTGGACAGGCTGGTCTTGAACTCCTGACCTCGTGATCCACCCACCTCAGCCTCCCAAGGTGCTGGGATAAGCCACCGCATCCGGCATTTTTTACTCTTTCTATTCTGTTCCACTGGTTGATGTGTCTATTTTTAAGGAAGTACTATCCTGTTTTAATTACTATATCTTCATAATAAGGTATATGATGAAATAAGGTAGTGTGATGCCTCCAGGTTTGTTTTGTTCAAAGAATCCCATGCTCAAGTGTGAAAAAAATAGGATACACGCCCCATGTAGGACTGGGATCAAAGAGAGGACATTTCTGTTCACTGTACTTAACATTGGCTAACCATCTCAGAAGATCCAACCCACTCCCCTTGTCACCCACACCCACAAACTGTCACAAAGTGGAAGAGAAGAAGTAGCTGAGACCTCAACAGGCAAGGAAAGCTTAAGACAGCTCCGTGAAGTTTCCGGGGCCCCAGGTACAAAGGAGGAGCAGCCAATGTTTTCTATCTCTTGGAAGTAGGTCTTCCAAGCTTATGAAATGGGATAAAATATGGATAGGGGCACTTGTCGAAACTATGGAGGCCTCATGTATGTCTCTGTGGACAGAAAAATAAGGATTTTTGATTGAATCAAGCACAGAAGGAGAGACTAAGGAGGAAAGCAACCCTTTTGAAAGGAACTAAGAGTTCATAGAAACCCAGTAACAGACGGTTGTAGATCATGACCAAGACTTTGCATGTGTTGCTGTTTGGGCTGTAGCACCACTGCAGGTTGGAACGATAAAGTTTTACACATCTAAAGAACAGGGTATTAAGTGGTAGGGAAAAAAATTCTTATCAGTGATCACAGGATATAAACTTTTAAACTTTTATTTCCCAAAAACTCTTCCATTTGCAGGGTGTTTCTCAAACACTGTCTAATGAGATGCTTTCTCCCTGCCCATCTGAACTCTGACCTGTGATCACACCTCTGATCCACTCCCAGTTTCTATTGTCTCTTGGTTCTCCACATTCCGGGGCTCCTTCCCTTGTTCCAACAAGGAGATAATACTCATATCAAAAGGAGAGATTCCTGCTTATGAGAAGAAAGAAGGCCAGGCATGGTGGCTCACGCCTGTAATCCCAGCACTCTGGGAGGCTGAGTTGGGCAAATCACCTGAGGTCAGGAGTTCGGGACTAACCTGGCCAACATGGTGAAACCTCGTCTCTATTAAAAATACAAAAATTAGCTCGGCATGGTGGCTAAAGCCTGTAATCCCAGCTACTCGGGAGGCTGAGGCAGGAGAATCGCTTGAACTCAGGAGGCGGCAGTTGCGGTTGCAGTGATCCGAGATCATGCCATTGCACTCCAGCCTGGGTGACAAGAGTGAAACTCCGTCTCAAAAAAAAAAAGAAAGAAAAAAAAAAGAAAAAGAAATATAATGTGCTGTGGCTTTTCCAGAATCGCACCCTTAGGTTTACGTGAGAAGAGAGGAAACTGCAGATGGATTTGGGAAAACATTTCAACAATTGATCCACTGAATGCCTCCTGAGTGGTTGGGAAACACCACACTACGCAGATATCTAGCTTTCTTCCATGAACCACTAAATCAAAAGCACAGAAGTAGAAAACAGAAAATCAAACATTTTAAAAGTCTGGTACAAGGTATTACGCATACAAAGCTCTAAAACTCTTCACAAAGTGGGCAGATCATCTCGAGAAACAGCAAGATTAAAGTCCAGATTCTGCATGATCAGGCTTTTCATTTCTGAGTCAACAAGACATCCATCCTCATCGAGCAACGCAGGGGCTCTCAAGAGACTCACAAGGGAAAATGAAAACATACACAAGAACAGACCCTGACTTCTAAAAGAAAGTCATCCTCACCCAGGGAGACCAGGTTCCTATAATTCTCCAACATGACGTCCCTGTATAAAGTCTTCTGAGCAGGGTCCAGGCATGTCCACTCCTCCTGAGAGAATTCTATGGCCACATCCCTGAATGTCAACTGTCCCTAAAATGAAAAACACATTTCACCAAGTGACTATGAGGAAAATTTGAATCTTCACATAAAACGAGAAGAGGAGAGAGCTGTAAGAATAGGTTCAAGTCAGCAGACTGACACATCCAGGCTGTGATCACGGTACATACAGATTTGATCTTCATCCCTCTTTCCTGAAAAGAGCTCACTTGAAATCTGTGAGGTGATAAGTATCTTTTTGTACGTCAATGAGACTAACTGGTGGCTGAAGGCCGCTAGATAGCTTCAGGGTGTGCGCTGGACACTGCAAAGGCCAAGGCAAGATTACAGGGTTAGGGCGGGCGCCATAGCTCATGCCTGTAATCCCAGCATTTTGGGAGGCCAAGGCCAGTGGATCACTTGAGGTCAGGAGTTTGAGACCAGCCTGGCCAACACAGTGAAAAAACCATGTCTGTACTAAAAATACAAAAATTAGCTGGGCATGGTGGTGTGTGCCTGTAATCCCAGCTACTCAGGAGGCTGAGGCAGGAGAATCACTTGAACCTTGGAGGCAGAGGTTACAGTGAGCCGAGATCACACCACCACACTCCAGCCTGGGCGACAGAGTGAGACTCTCTCAAAATAAGTAAATAAAAATAAAAATAAATAAAAGATTACAGGGTTGGGACTTTCAGGCTCAATCTCCAACACTGCAAAAGGGAAGAAGGGCTGAAGGTTCAGTTGAACATCCATGGCCAATAATTTACACAGTTATGCCTATGTAATAAAGCTTCCATAAAAATGCAAAAAATTAAGGTTCTGAGGAGCATCTGGGACAGATGATAACATGGAGGCTCTTTGAGTGGTGCACCCACAGAGGGCATGGAAGCTCAGAGTCCCTTCTCCCTATCTCACCCAATAGATCGCTTCCATCTGCATTCTTTGTTATATCCTCAGCAATAAATGAATCAATATGAATCAAGTGTTCCCCTGAGTTTTGCGAGCCACGCTAACAAATTAATTGATCCCAACGAAAAGGTGATGAGAATTTACAACTTAAGCCAGTTAGTGAGAAACCCAAGCCACAACCTGTGTTTGCGAATGGCAATGAGGTGGCTGCACCCTTGTGGGACTGAGCCCTACACCTGTGGGATGTGATGCTATATCCAGACAGCATCAGAATTGAACTGAATGGGAGGACACCCAGGTCATATCCACTGCAGAACTGCTTGATTGATGTGATGGAAAACCCAACACATCTGGGAGAACAGAAGCGTTCCGTGTTGCAAGAGGACAGTAGAAGAAACTGAATCCGGCTGGGCGTGGTGGCTCATGCCTGTAATCCCAGCACTTTGGGAGGCCGAGGCGGGTGGATCACCTGAGGTCAGGAGTTCGAGACCAGCCTGGCCAATGTGGTAAAACCCCGTCTCTATTAAAAATACAAAAATAGCCAGGTGTGGTGGGGGGCACCTGTAATCCCAGTTACTCGGAAAGCTGAAGCAGGAGAATCATTTGAACCTGGGAGGCGGAGGTTGTGGTGAGCCGAGATCACACCATTGCACTCCAGCCTGGGCAACAGAGCGAGACTCTATCTCAAACAAAAACAAACAAACAAACAAACAAAAAAAAAAAAAAAAAGAAACTGAATTAGTTTTTCCCTATATTCTCACACACTAAGGTTTATTTGAGCAAGTTATGTCTGCTTAATCCTGTTTTATTATTCTTTTCCCTAAGAGGTTATGATATCCTCGAAATTAGTGTGAATTTCTGTTTTGTGGACAATAAATAAATATACAGATACAAAATTGGCTGGGCGCAGTGGCTCATGCCTGTAATCCTAGCACTTTGGGAGGCCAAGATGGGGGAATCACTTGAGGTCAGGAGTTCGAGACCAACCTGGCCAACATAGTGAAACTCTGTCTCTACTAAAAATACAAAAATTAGCTGGAAATTGCTTGAACCCGGGAGGCAGAGGTTGCAGTGAGCCAAGATTGTGCCACTGCACTCCCGCCTGGGCAACAGGGAGGCAAACAAAACAAAACAAAACAAAAAAGCCCAGCACAAGTTTATCTCTAGCAGTGTTAGACAGATATTGTGTCTGACACATCAAGTAATATTCAGCATCTAGATGACCTAGAGAATGAGTGGTGTCTTCAAGGATGACAGCATCCACAGTGGCTTTGAAGAAAAAACAAGTCAGAGTGTTAAAACTATGATGAGAGCAATAGCGATGACAGGGATTTAAGAACAATGCCCATATGCGAGGTAGGATTTTAAATCCTTTATGTGTACTAACACATACAACACTGTAGCCCATGAGAGAAAGATCTGCTCCCATTTTACTGTGGGGACAACTGTTTCACAGACACGCTGAGAAACCTGTCTCAGGTCAAAGGGCTAAAAATGACAGAGCAAGTACCTGTACCCAGGTGTCTAGGAATTAAAATTAAACCTAAGCAATCAGTTAAGCAACAGGCAAGCTACCTGGAAGAGCAGCTCACAATGACCTGAATAATCTTCCAAAGAGGGTAAGTGGGCGGTTTGGAATGCTAAAGCATTAAGGAAGGCTACATAGTCAAGAGCCTTCAGAGTTTTCATTTTAGAATCTCAGTGTCTGAGATCAGCACAAAGGAGTCAATGTATCTGTCCAAGGTTCTGAAAGGGTGGTCATTTTGGAAGAATTCATTTATGTAACGACGTGTACCAATGTCTAATAGATTCCCAACATCCTTTTGTGCAACATCTATCAGCAGCTGCCCACAGCTCTTTGGTTTACCATTCTACCGTGGATGACTGACATGTAGATTGGTCTGAATAGTTTCTTGGTCATTAAACTGGTTAGAAAAGAACTTTCCCAGTCTTTTAGATGCTACACGGTGGCTGAAATCCTCAGAATTACTGTGAAAATGAGGTTTAAAAAATAAAGAAATTGGCTGGGCATGGTGGCTCATGCCTGTAGTCCCAGCACTTTGGGAGGCCGAGGCAGGCAGACTGTTTGAGCCCAGGAGTTTGAGACCAGCCTGGGCAACACAGCAAGACCTTGCTTCTACAAAAAAGTAAAAATCAATAAATACAAATAAATAAAGAAGTACAAGAAATGAGAGAATGTTGGAGAATGAAGGGTAAAATGATGTCGAGCAAAACTGGCCACAGAATGTGTTAATATATTCAAGTTCAAATAGTGTTTTATGAAGAAAGAGACTTTAAAATCTCAGGGGTAAGCAAATTTAAACTGAAAACAGAATAAAAAGTCCTAGAAAGATACAGTAAAAAGTAGTGTCTGTCTCTTTGCATGAAGTAGTATAATATAGTTTGCATAAAGTAGTGTAATATAGTTTGCACACATTTGGAAGACAACCAGCTGGCAAGGGAATTATCTCAAAGAACTACACAGGAGCCAAATGAGATTATCAAGGACAACAAACCACTTCCTTTATTACAAGGTCACACTTACAGAAAAAAGCACATGTAAAAGCCTAATTTCAGCCCTGAATTCAGGACTTTCTCACTGGAAATTTGGGTAGACTCAAAAGAGAAAACAAAGATAAAAGTGGCTATGAGTTTTGGCTGAGCACAGTGGCTCACGCCTGTAATCCCAGCACTTTGGGAGGCCGAGGCAGGCGGATCACGAGGTCAGGAGATCGAGACCATCCTGGCTAACACGGTGAAACCCCGTCTCTACTAAAAATACAAAAATAAATTAGCCGGGCGTGGTGGCGGGCACCTGTAGTCCCAGCTACTCGGGAGGCTGAGGCAGGAGAATGGCATGAACCTGGAAGGCGGAGCTTGCAGTGAGCCGAGATCGCACCACTGCACTCCAGCCTGGGTGACACAGAGCGAGATTCCGTCTCAAAAAAAAAAAAAGTGGTTATGAGTTTTGTATGACTATATAAATTTCTTTCTTTTTTTTTGTTTTTTTTTTGAGATGGAGTTTTGCTTTGTCACCCAGGCTGGAGTGCAGTGGGTTCAGGGAGCTTCCAGAGGGCTGACACGTGGAGGTTCCTGGAGGACGGCATACCCAGGGAGGGCAGGGAAGCTCTGCACCCCTTTCCCCATACCTCAACCTTATGCATCTCTTCACTGGTATCTTCTGTAATAGTATTTATAATCAACCAGTAAAACTGAGTGTTTCTCTGACCTCTAAGAGTTGCTCCAGCAAATTAATCCAACCCAAAGAAGGGTTCATGGTTCGGAACCTCAACTTGAAGTTGGTTGGTCAGAAGTTTCAGAGACCTGGACATGCAATTGGGAACTGAGCCATCAATCTGTGAGATCTGACACTGTCTTCATGCAGACAGTGTTGGAATTGAACTGGAGGACAGCCAGTTGGTTGCTCGCTGTTTGTTGGTGGGGAGAAATCCCTCGCATTTGGCCACAGAAGTCTTCGGTGTGGATTGTGGTGTTGGTGTGAGACCAGAGGAAAACATGGTTTTTGAGTTGTTTTTCCTAAACAGCACCAAAAGTAAATTGACATGAGGTCACCTAACTGAGAAAAACTGAAACAAGTTCAAGGCTAACAATATGGAACTTCACCAAAGGTCATTATATACACAAACGCATTTATGTCCATATATTACTATCCTATTAGTTCATTAATAGATAGTAGAGAACAGGCTGGGCGCGGTGGCTCACACCTGTAATCTCAGCACTTTGGGAGGCCGAGTTAGATGGATCACCTGAGGTCAGGAGTTCGAGACCAGCCTGGCCAACATGGTAAAACCCCGTCTCTACTAAAAATACAAAAATTAGCCAGGTGTGGTGGCAGGCACCTGTAATCCCAGCTACTCGGGAGGCTGAGGCAGGAGAATTGCTTGAACCTAGGAGGCGGAGGTTGCAGTGAGCCGAGATTGCACCCCTTCACTCCAGCCTGGGCAAAAGAGTGAAACTCCATCTCAAAAAAAAAAAAAAAGACAGTGGAGAACAAATTTAAGGCCACAGAAAATATTTAAAATATGACTTCAAACGATAAAACACATACAATTTATTTAAATGATGGTATGTCTTTTATAAAACCATGGGCGTATGCATCTATATATTCATGTGTACACATCACATATACCAGTTAAATTAAGTGAAATAAGGAGATGTGTCTCAATGATGTATTTTTTTTGATGATATCTTTAGTTGTTTTTTTTCGCTCATGTGCTTTTCAGAAAGTCTGGGACAATTAAAATGCATGAATTGTACTTAATGTAGTTTACAAACATTTTTGTAAATTAAGCTGTAAAAACGCTAAAACAAAAATATGTAAGAACTTGTACTCCAATTGGTATTAAATACAAATATTAAAAATACAGATACCATTTTTTCCCAGTTAAATTTAGATATTTAGGCATTAACAAAAGCCCAATGGAGGTTTTAGTTTATTTTACTCATGAAATCATAACATAAGATTAGGACATTTTTTAATACCATACATTAATTTAATAGATTTAAGAAGTACATATTGCAACAATACTTACTCAAAGAAATTATTGGATAACTAAAAATCAGTCCAAAAAGGAAATTTGAAAAACACCAAAAGCTAATATTAAACAAGAAAATTTCACCAAACATCATAATCAAGCAGTAAATGCTGGATGCATTTGCTCTAAATTAAAATGGAGAAAATGGGCTGGGTGTGATGGCTCATGCCTGTAATCCTAACACTTTGGGAGGCCAAGGCGGGTGGATTGCTTGAGCTCAGGAATTCGAGACGATCCTCGGCAAAATAGTGAGACCCCTATCTTTACAAAAAATATAAAAATTAGCTGGGTGTGGTGGCATACACGTGTAGTCCCAGCTACTTGAGAGGCTGAGGTGGGAGGCTGGCTTGAGCCCAGGAGGTGGAGGTTGCAGTGAGCCAAGATTGCACCACTGCACTCCAGACTGGGCGACAGGGCCGGACCTTGTATCAGAAAAAAAAAAAAAAGGAGAAAATGGGGCTCACCAAGGCTCCAGCTAAAGCCCACTTCAGAGCATGCCTGAGCTGAGACCAAGAAAAAGGTAAAGTAGGAGCTGGATCTGTTAAAACTAACAGATGACATACTCACAACCCAGGAGAAGAATGCATTGAAGTATAAGAACTAATAACAATACTGTGAAAACAATCTTCATTCTTTCTTTAGCAGCTCTCATTAAACACAAACACACAATGCATCTCACGAGTACATTAGGAATTATACAATGCTACCTATTAAAATACGTTTCCAGACCTATTTAAAGAAATTATAAAACTGTACTAAAGTGATGTCAATAAAATAGAGGAATAGAACTCCCAAACACTACCTCCACCATGGAGACACACATTTAGTAGCAACATATGAACCAATTGCCTTTGTGAGAAATCCAGTAATCATGTAAGAGGCTGGAACTCTTAACAGAAGTCTAGTAGGAAAATACAGGACATCTGCTCACAGAGGCCTCATCCTGGCATGATGCAGTGTCACTACAAGAAAAACACCCATTTCCCATTTCTCCTGGGAGAGGAAACGTATGAAAACATTCATCCAATATTCTGCCTTTCCAGGGTGCTGCCTGAGGGATAAGTTTCTCTCTTGGTTGAATATAAGTAATGAAGGCTGGGCGCGGTGGTTCACACCTGTAATCCTAGCACTTTGGGAGGCCAAGGCGGGTGGATCGCTTGAGCTCACGAGTTGGAGACCGGCCTGGGCAACATGGTGAAACCCCATTTCTATTAAAAATACAAAAAAATAGCCGGGCGTGGTGACGCACGCCTGTAGTCCCAGCTGGGCGTGGTGACGCACGCCTGTAGTCCCAGCTACTCAGGGGGCCATGGCAAGAGAATCACTTGAGCCCAGGAGGTGGAGGTTGCAGTGAGCTGAGATCGCATCACTGCACTCCAGCCTAGGCGACAGAGCGAGACTCTGTCTAAACCAAAAAAAAAAAAAAAAAAAAAAAAAAAAAGGAGTTTGGTTTGGAGTCAGAAACACAGTGACTCACTTGTTCGGCATCAAATGCAATATAAATAAGGCTACAAAGCTTTCCCCACAGTGGTCTCGTTTTACAGCATTTCATGGGTGCTTGTACACAGTAACATCTGACTTCATAACCAGCTTCTCTTATCACAGTTTACACAGAGCTGGCAATATATTCAAATATGGCCTGAACAATCCGTGTTGCCCAACAGCACTGATGCTACAGGACCCTCACCCCATCTCCATCCATGTCTGGGTGTGAGCCCTTCCTAGGACTATGCCCCGTGCAGCCTCTTCCCAAGTTCATGTCACTGGGTCACAAGAGATGGAATCTAAGTGAGATGAGAGGGACTGAGGGAAGGCATGAGTGAGTGTGAGCAAACCTGTCAGGCAGGATGCTTCAGATTCAGAGAAGATTCCCAACTCCAAGGCCCAGTGTTTCTGAAAGGAAGGAGACAGAACAATCCACCGAGAATATCATCTCACCTGACGAAGAGCCATCCCTGACTCCTTTGCTTTCCTCTTCCTCTTCTTTCAGGGTTCTACCTTGGGTAACATGAAAGAGACTTTAGAATTCAGTCCTGAATGTAAAAAATATGCTGTTTATTGGTTAGAATCAACACACCCCCTCCTGGGCCATAACCTTATACACAGGGAAGACCTTATACACAGGAAAGATGGTCCTCTGCTGCCCACTGCACCAGAAAAGATGCAGGGATAAGAAACTCCTATAGGAAAAACAAGTGAGTTTCTGACCTCTTTCTTTAGAACCCACTCCCCTCCTGAAGAAGCCCCCACACAGGCTGCAGCAGTGGGGAGCTGGGCTGGAATGAGCTTCTGTTCAGGGCACAGACCCAGCCCTGACCAAACCCCACGCTGAGCACAGCCCCCCTCCCCTCTGAGGGTCACAGGCTGATCTCAGCCTTCAGAAACGATCAGCAGTGCCCTGGTGCTCAATGGCAGATACACAATAACAGAACAGAACCAATCTTAAATGTCATTGAAGCTGGGCTGCAACTTATTTGCATGAAAATCTCTGCTAAGGGGGCGTAAGAGACGTATTTGCAAAATGCCTCAGCGTTCTTGAGCTCCACTGAGAGGGGCCAAGCCTGGCACAGCCCCCCACCTTCTGGCTGTACTCTCCCTGGGGGCCTTGTTGTCACCAGGATCCAGACAGTGGAAGGAGAAGCAGCACAGAGAAACACGCAGAACAGCCAACACAGACAAGAGGTGAGGGTGGGGGTGGGGATGGAATGCTGAAGCGGGGGTCAGGGAGAGGGCCACAGAAGTCCCCACTGAGGAAGTGATATCAGAACAAAGACTTGGGTTAGGAAGGGTGTTTGCACCTGCAGCTGAGGGGCCAGAGTCCTAGGCAGAGGGACCACCCATGTGAAGGCCCTGAGGCAGGAGTAACTTGGGGACCCCGGAAAAGGAAAGGGGCCTGAGTGGCTGAAGCAGAGGGAGTGAGGACATAGGCAGGAGATGAGGTCAGAGAGGTCCTGGGGGAGCAGGTCAGGCAGGGTTGAGGTCTTCAAACAATTTTTCTCCCACATCTCCAAAGAATGTTTAGGCGGGATGCAGTGGCTCTTGCCTGTAATCTCAGCACTTTGGGAGGCAGAGGTGGGTGGACTGCTTGAGCTCAGGAGTTTGAGACCAGCCTGGGCAACATGGCAAAACCCCATCTCTAAAAAAGGTACAAAATTTAGTCAGGTGTGTTGGTACGGGTCTGTAGTCCCAGATACTTGGGAGGCTGAGGTAGGAGGATCGCTTCAGCCCAGGAGGTGGAGGTTGCAGTGAGCCCAGATCACTCCAACCTGGGCGACAGAGTGAGACTCTGTCTCAAAAAAAAAAAAAAGACTAGAAGAAATAATAAATAAGTTTTTAAACAATGTATTTCTTTAATTCGCTTATCTTATTTTTAACTCACAAATAATGTCCTATCTTCTATATTAATACATGCTGACATGTTCAGCTAAGCCCTGGGTCTTAGCTGAAGACCCCTACCCACGCTGGGTGTGCTGGGGAACACCTTTGGGGGAATTCAGGATGACCCTTTTGGACATACGAAGGTGGAGATGCCTGTTCCACCTCCTAGCAGACTGTTGAGGAGACAACTGGACAAAGGATTCCAGTGTTCAAGGGAGAGGTCTGCAGGGAACAGGGAGCTGTGTAGGTGGGTTTAAAGCTGTGAGATGAGATGATAAGGAAGAGCAGTGGGTTGCAGGGTCCAGCCCCACAGGGTCGGTGGGTTTTCTCCTCGTGTGTGGGGACGAGACAGCGTAGAAATAATGACACAAGACAAAGAGATAAAAGAAAAGACAGCTGGGCCCAGGGGACCGCTACCACCAAGACGCGGAGACCGGTAGTGGCCCCGAATGTGAGGCTGCACTGTTATTTATTGGATACAAGACAAAGGGGCAGGATAAGGAGAGTGAGCCATCTCCAGTGACAGGTAAGGTCACATGGGTCACGTGTCCACTGGACAGGGGGCCCTTCCCTGCCTGGTAGCCGAGGCAGAGAGAGAGAGAGAGAGAGAGAGAGAAAGAGGGAAACAGCTTACATTATTATTTCTGCTTATCAGAGACTTTTAGCACTTTCACTAATTTGCTACTGCTAACTAAACGGCAGAGCCAGGTGTACAAGATGGAACATGAAGGCAGACTAGGAGCATGACCACTGAAGCACGGCATCACTAGGCCTCTGGATAACTGCGTCCGAGCCTGACTAATGTCAGGCCCTCCACAAGAGGTGGAGGAATAGAGTCTTCTCTAAACTCCCCTGGGGAAAGGGAGACTACCTTTCCCCGTCTGCTAAGTAGCCGGTGTTGTTCCTTGACACTAACGCTACCGCTAGACCATGGTCTGCTTGGCAACGGGTGTCTTCCCAGACGCTGGCGTTACCGCTAGACCAAGGAGCCCTCTGGTGGCCCTGTCTGGGCATAACAGAAGGCTCGCACTCTTGTCTTCTGGTCACTTCTCACTGTGTCCCCTCAGCTCCTATCTCTGTATGGCCTGGCTTTTCCTAGGTTATGATTCTAGAGTGAGGATTATTATAATATTGGAATAAAGAGTAATTGCTGCCAACTAATGATTAATGATATTCATATATAATCATATCTAAGATCTATATCTTGTATAACTATTCTTATTTTATTATACTGGAACAGCTTGTGTCCTCGGTCCCTTGCCTCGGCACCTGGGTGGCTTGCCGCCCACAGCGGGTGTGGACAGGAACCAAGAAGCTCACGGAGTAAGCCGTGCACACTCCACATTTAGGGAACAGAAAAATCAAGAGACACCAGAAGAGGAAAGAGTGACGTGATCAGCGAGGTATCAAAAACTTGAAAACAAATAGTTTTAAAAGGTTAATGGAATGTCCCTAAAGCCAGGAAAACAGAAGAGAAAGTGAGAAAAGAAAAAAAAAGAACACGAAGTTTTTGTGTACTATTCTCTTAAACAGAGCATAGAAGAGGGGAACTTACTACAGAAGGAAAAGTAGTTAAGGATTTTTTGTTTTTTTTTTTTGAGATGGAGTCTCGCTCTGTCACCCAGGCTGGAGTGCAATGGTGTGATCTCGGCTCACTGCAAGCTCTGCCTCCTGGGTTCAAGTGATTCTCCTGCCTCAGCCTCCCAAGTAGCTGGGATTAAAAGCACACGTCACCACGGCCAGCTAATTTTTGTATTTTTAGTAGAGAGGAGGTTTCACCATGTTGGCCAGGCTGGTCTCGAACTCCTGACCTCAGGTGATCCGCCTGCCTCGGCCTCCCAAAGTGCTAGGATTGCAGGCGTGAGCCACCGTGCCCAGCCTTATTTTTTGTTTTAAAGTTGGAAGAGTAAATGGGAAAGAAAGGCTTTATTTTCTCTGTGTGTGTGTGTGTGTGTGTGTGTGTGTGTGTGTGTGTGTGTGTGTGTGTGTGTGTGTGTGTGTGTGTGTGTGTGTGTGTGTGTGTGTGTGTGTGTGTGTGTGTGTGTGTGTGAATAGACAAGACCACTAATCTGGATATGCTCATCAAAATAATTCCCTTGAAGTAAAAGTTGACGCAGTGGAGGAGGAAGCCACACCGTCCTGAGACTGTGGTGCAAAATTGAAGAGCCAGCAACAGCCCCGAGCAGGGACAGACCATTCCCAGTACCTCCTGCGTTGAGATCGCAGGCCTTAAGACAGGTGGGTGGGCCTGTTGGAGAGCTCTTCCCTTTACTGTTTGAGACAGGAAAAAATCAAACTGTTCATACTATTGTCACATTCAACCCAGAATACCTCACCTGTAGTCACCAAAATGTGTGTAGTTTTTCCCACAATGACCAGTTGTGCAGTGCACTCCCAGTGGTGGGTCCTACAATTTCACTCCACTCTGACAGTGTCAGATCTCCCAGGTGAAGATCTCAGTGTGCTACATGCTACTAGTAGCTGATGGCTACACTCTCACCAGATAAATACGGTGATTCTCTTAACCCCTTCCTTGGATTCAATTAACTTGCTAAAACCATTCATCTGTATGCTTCGTAGTATCCTTTGTAACAATTAGGTGGGCTGGGTGCGGTAGCTCATGCCTGTAATCCCAGCACTTTGGGAGGCCAAGGTGGGTGGGTTACGTGAGATCAGCAGTTCAAGACCAGCCTGGCCAACATGGTGAACCCCCTTCTTTACTAAAAATACAAAAATTATCCAGGCATGGTGGCGGACGACTGTAATCCCAGCTACTTGGGAGACTGAGGCAGAAGAATTGCTTGAGCCCGGGAAGTGGAAGTTGCAGTGAGCAGAGATCGTGCCATTGCACTCCAGCCTGGGTGACAAGAGCAAGACTCCGTCTCAAAAACAAACAAACAAAAAACAATTGGGTAAACCAAGGAAAATGTTTCCCTGAGTTCTATGAGCTGCTGTGGCAAATTAATAGCACCTCAGGAAGGGATAAGGAGAATCCCAAATTTATACTCAATGGGTCCGAAGCTCAGAATCTGGGACTTAGGGCTGGTATCTGAAGTGGGGACCCTCAACTAGTGGGATCTAATGCTGACTCCGAGTAGATAGTGTCCGAATTGAATTAAATTATAGGACAGTCAGGTAGTGTTTGTTGAAGAACTGCGTGTTGGTGAGGAGAAATCCCCACCCCACACGTTTTGGTGATGAGAGGCGATGCATTCTTTGTTGAGCGTTCATTACTTGATTATGAGAGTAGGAAAAACACTTTGGTTTTTCCTCCTCACTCATACACTTGCCTACACATTACCCCATCCTAGGAAAAGGAAAGAGGGTGACCCACAACTGAATAAGTCACTGCCCTCTGGTAGAACAGAGATTGCAAATAGAAGCTAACCTCTAATGCCAGGAATTATAAAATGCACGTCTTACAGACAAAACTTTTGCAATTCTCACCAGCATCTCCATAACAGAAACAAAATACATACATATAAAATTTGTTATATTATTAGGGGCTGGGCACAGTGGCTGATGCCTGTAATCCCAGCACTTTGGGAAGCTGAGGTGGGTGGATCACCTGAGGTCAGGAGTAGTGAAATCTCGTCTCTACTAAAAATACAAAAGTTAGCCAGGTGTAGTGGTGCATGCCTGTAATCCCAGCTACTCGGGAGGCTGAGGCACGAGAATCGCTTGAACACGGGAGGCAGAATTACAGTGAGCTGAGATTGTGCCATTGCACTCCAGTCTGGGAAACAGAGTGAGACTCTGTCTCAAGAAAAAAAAAATTTGTTAGATTATGGATACAGAAATCAATACATCACGATGTAATTACCCGTATCCAGTGAAACCACCACGCATCTGGGCCAAAGTCCCCCTCTTTCTTCCTTCCTGTGTTTCCCTCCCTCATTCTGTACGTCTCTCTCATTCTCTTCTTCTCTCTCCTTTTTTCTTTTCTGTGTTTCAGCCTGGGTCTCTGCTCCTCATTTTGAGCCCCTCTCCTCTCCTGCTGTTTCTCCTTCCCTCTATTCCTTCTCTTCCACTTGTTCTGCTCCATTCTTGCAACTTGTTTCACCTTATTCCTCTTTCACCCCAATCTTTTGGTTGTCTCCAATCTCAATATATTTCTGCCTCTTTCTTCCCTTATCTCTGCTCTCCCTGTTAAATCCCCTCTTCCCTGTTTCACTTCCTTGTCCCCACTCTTTGGCACCCCCAGATCCCAGGTGTCCCCCTGCTGTGGTTCTCCCTCTGCTCTCCTTGTCACCGGCTGCCCCTTCTTGCTGTGCCAGCACCATGCTGCTTTGTCCGTCCTGGCTCCAAATACCCCCTCCTCTCCCTAACTCTCTGTCTGAGGAGCTGCCCCTCTCCCTACCTTGCTGTCCTTCATCTCTCTAGACATCGAGCTTTTCTCTACATTTCTCCATCCTGTTACTTTCTCAGCGACTTCTTTCACCCGTACTGTCTCTTTACAAATCCCGACCCATCCTCTACTTTGCCATGTTTATTGGTTTCCCTCATTCTTTCCTCTGTCTCCGTTTTTCTACTTTTCTCTCAGCCCCTCTCTCTGTCTCCTGATCCCCTTGGCCCACACATTCACAGGGAGGGTTTGGAGTAAGACGCCTGAATCCTGGAGGAGCACATTTTCCAGCGGGTGGAGCTGGGCAGGCAAGAACACCGGGTGTCACAGGACAGGCCCCGGGCACCTCCTCAACGTGTGCTCAGGGGAAACGGTGACTGCGAAGGGGAGGCCTAGGGAGCAGCAGGGCCCCGCACGAGGAGGAGGGAGGTGGGGGGCGACGGCGCCTTAGGAGAGGGGCGGGGTCTGCAGGATCCCAGGACCAGGCAGAGGCGCGGCCTCCCCGGGACTGGGGCTGCGGCGCTGCGCTCCAGTAGCCGACTAGGGCGAGGTTAGGGGACAGTAAAATCCTGCACCCACTTCGCGGATGAGGACTTCACAGGGCGCAGGTCAGTAAAGGGTTTTAAGCAGGAAAACGCAGGTCAGTAAAGGGTTTTAAGCAGGAAACGGCGCAGGAAAGGAGGTGTCTGCATGGTCTGAAGGCCGAAAGACCACGGGCAGGACCAGCCTGTGTGATTTTAACCCAAAGCGACGCGACCCCCAGAGTCTCGCGACAACGTCTGAATTTACTTGGAATGGAGGGAGCTGTGCGGGGACTTTAAGGGCTATAGGAACCCCCGGACATCGGGTACGGAGGAGCAGGGGACTCCGAAACGCAGGTTTAATCTAGATAGAGGGAAACTCACGCGGCGACGAACAGCCTTCACTCCAAGAGATCTGCTTCCGGGTTTGCAACAAACTGCGCGCGCAGTAAACGGAGCCGGCGGCCTGGGGGCGGGGCCTGGGCCGACCGGTGCAAAGTGGCGGGTTGCGGTGGGGAAAGACCAGGCGTTGGGAGGGACTGAGAGCATAGGGTGGGCGGGGCCGGGGCGGGCCCTGAACCCGGGAGGCGGAGGTTGCAATGAGCCGATATCGTGCCATTGCACTCCAGCCTGGGTGTCAGAGTGAGACTTCGTCTCTCCTAAAAAAAGAAAAAAAAAACTTAGCCTATCTAAAAGTTTAACCAATGGCCAGTAATATATGCAATCATGCATATGTAATGAAGGCTCCATAACAACCCAAAAGGAGAGGATTCAGAGGAGCTTCTGGATAGGTGAACACTGGGAGGCTCCTACAGTGTGATGCACCCAGGGAGGGCACCAAGGCTCAACGCCTCTTCTCCCATGCCTCACCTCACTGATCCCTTCCATCTGCCTGTTCATCTGTCAACTTTGTAATATCCTTTATAATACGTAAATCTATGTAAAGTGTTTCCCTGTATTTTGTGAGCCACTCTAGCAAATTCGTTGAACCCGAGGAGGGGGTCAAGGGACTCCTGGATTTATATCTGACCCGTAAGCACAGGTCACAACCTGTGCGTGAGACTGGCATTGAAATGTGTGCACTATTGTGGGACTGAGCCCTCAACGTGTGGGATCTGATGCCATGTCCCGGCAGAATGGAACGGAGTGAGAGAACACGCACCTGGTGTCTGTGGCAGGATTGCTTGCTTGGTGTGTGTGGGAAAACCCAGTACCTCTGGGCTAACAGTAACATTCTGTGTTGTGAGAGAACTGTAGAAGAAACTGAATCAGTTTTTCCTATATTCTTAAATATGAATATGTGAGGGTTTTTTTTTTTTTTTTTTTTAGACAGAGTCTTGCTCTTGTCACCCAGGCTGGAATGCAATGGCATGATCTCGGCTCACTGCAACCTCCGCCTCCCGGGTTCAAGCGATTCTCCTGCCTCAGCCTCCCGAGTAGCTGGGATTACAGGTGCCTGCCACCACACCCGGCCAATTTTTGTATTTTTAGTAGAGATGGGGTTTTGCCATGTTGGCCAGGCTGGTCTCGAACTCCTGACATCGTGATCTGCCCGTCTCGGCCTCCCAAAGTGCTGGGATCTCAGGCGTGAGCCACCGCGCCCGGCGTGAAGGCATTTTTGAGCAAGTTATGTCTCCCTAATTCTGTTTTATTGTACTTTTCCCTAAGTAGTTATAATAGCCTCTAAATCTGTGTGGAGTTTTCAGTTTTGTGGACAATACAATAAATATACAAATAAAACCCCAAACACAAGCTGATCTCTATAGAAGTGTTCGATATTATTTTCAACACACTAAGTGATACTCAGTATCTAGATAAGCTAAAGCACGAATGATGTCTTCCGAGGTGACGAGGTCCACAGTGGCTTTACAGAAACACTGGCCAGAAGTAAAAACTGATGATAATAGCAATAGCTATGATAATGGCAATAGCAATGACTAACTTTTCTGAACACTATGTGCAAGGCATTATTCGGAATACTTTACCTGTATTAACTCAAATAACAACATAATAGCTCATGAGAAAAAGATCTTTTCCTATCTTACTAGGAAACAACTGTGTCGGCCGGGCGCGGTGGCTCACGCCTGTAATCCCAGCACTTTGGGAGGCCGAGGAGGGCGGATCACGAGGTCAGGAGATTGAGACCATCCTGGCTAACACAGTGAAACCCCGTCTCTACTGATAATACAAAAAAATTAGCCGGGCGTGGTGGCGGGCGCCTGTAGTCCCAGCTACTTGGGAGGCTGAGGCAGAAGAATGGCGTGAACCCGGGAGGCGGAGCTTGCAGTGAGCCGAGATCGCGCCCTTGCACTCCAGCCTGGGCGAGAGCAAGACTCCGTCTCAAAAAAAAAGAAACAACTGTGTCACAGATACGCTAAGAAAGTGGCCTACGGTCCAACAGCTAGAAATGACAGAGCAAGCCCCGAACCCAGGCATCTAAGAATTACAATTAGGCTGAGAGCAGTGGCTCACACCTGTAATCCCAGCACTTTGAGAGCCTGAGGCAGGAGGGGTGCTTGAGCCCAGGAGTTCAAGACCAGCCTGGGCAATATAGTGAAACCCCATTTCAACAAAATAAAGACAAAACAAAAACAAAAAAGACCTCAACAATTACAATTAAACCTAAAGAATCAGTTAAGTAACAGAAGTAACATCAAAAGTGACAGGATGCCAGGTCAGGGAAACCATTGAGAACAAAGGCAAGCAACATAAACCAGAGTCTGCAGTAACGCAGGCAGACACTAGGTGGAGAACCAGACCACAGCTTACCATGAAAACACAGGTACTGCAGAATTGCAGACTGTCAACAGGAGAGCTCCTGAAGAAAAACTGGCAAACCTCAGGTAACTACAAGCAAAAGCCCAGAGACGACACATTCCCAGAAAAGCCTTCAGAGGTCTCCAGAATCTCTAGTCAGGCTGAATAGAGAGGGTCCTCCCTGAAGGAAGCCAGAAATAAAAAAGTAGGAGTGGCTGATTAGTGAAATGCTGAGGTACCAAGATAACAAGACATTCAAGGAGAAAAGGAAGCATGATCCACACAAAGGAACAAATGAAACCACCACAAACTGACACTAAAGAAATGAAGATGTATGAATTATCAGACAAAGAATTGAAAATAAGAGTCACAAGATGGTCAATGAATTAAGAGAGCACACACAGACAACCACAGGAAATCAGGAAAACAAGATATGAGCAAAATGAGACTATCAATATAGAGACAGAAGCTATAAAGGAGAAACAGAGAAATTTTAGAGCTGAAAAATGTAATCAGAAACGCAGAACACAGAGCCTTGGTGCTCAATGCTGCACACAGATTACAATGCCCTGGGCCACCATAGTTATTATTGAGGATAGATCCCAACTTGACCATGGGAACAGGAATCTTGGGCAAAGGAAAGTTGAAATGGTTAAACTTATACGTTAATACGTTAAAATACGTTAAAAGGTATTTTTGCCAGCGAATGGGACAGAAGTTGAAATGGTTCACGTTGAAATGGTTATTTCTGCCAGCAGGTAGGACAGAAGAGCTGCTAGTGAGACTGAAGCAACTCTGGGTGGGGATCTGGCTTCTCTGGGGGTGTCGATTTGGGGTAGATTGAATCCAGGAAAGTTTCTGCAATTTGAATTAATTTAAACAACTTAACTAAAAAGCCCTGAAAATGACTGTGAAGGGTATGCAAACTAGAATGTGAAATGCAAAACTATGCCTGGGCAGAATGTGTAAGTAATTTCAAGTCACCTCGCAACAGAACTTAATGCAATTGCCTCCATATTCTACACCCATTCACCATGGAGGGAGAGAGTCAGCGCTGTGCACAGTTGCAGAGATTTTCATATGGTAAATACCTGGGGTGTGGAGCGAGGAGGGCTAATACCGGTGACATTAACTCTTGCTTTAGAAAAAGCAGTAACTTTTTAAAAATAGTTGAGCAACTTAAGTTTCCAACTTAGGAAAACATCTTAGTTTCCAACAGAGATGGCCCACATAACTCTAAGGGTTTACCTTAAAATTGAAACATTAACTTAAAATAAGCAGAAAGCAAAACTGCGCCGCAGGACACGAAATAGACTTGTGTTCCCAAACCCAGAAAATAGGGACGCTCTGGGAACCAGGTGGCTGGAAACGCAGGCTCCCGCCCGCCTTCCTTTGGTCCCTCCCGGCCCCGCCCCCTGCCTGTCCAGGCCCGCCCCACCCTCCGCGTTTTCTCCCCGGCCCCCTCCCTGTGCCGGTCGCGCCCCGCATAGGCCCCGCCCCTAGGCCGCCTCAGCCCTCTCCGGCCCCGCCCCCTGCCGGTCTCTCCCTGGCCAGGCCCCGCCCCTTCCCCGCCCCCAGGCCGCCCAGTCTCAGCTGCGCGCGGTTTTCTGTAGACCCGGAAGCGGATCGTGCGGAGTGAAGGCTGCGCCGCCGAGCCTGAGTTTCGTTCTCTAGATTGTATCTGCGCTTCGCAGTACCCCTTCTTCCATCCCCCGGGTCTGGAGGGGGTCCCTACAGATCTTAAAATGACCGCACCGCGCCCTCCACCCCAGGTAAATTCTGACGTTGCTGTAAGAGTGCGGAGATCGCTTTCCCTTTGGGTTAAAGTCGCTCTAAGGCTACTTCCTGAATCTGGTCTTTCTGCCCTGCGCTAGGTAAACATGGCCTTTCGTGTCTTTTGCTGCCTAAAATCCTTTACCGATTTTTCTTCCCGCCACGCGGGAGGGCACTTTTTTTTTTTTTTAAGACGGAGTCTCGCTGTGTCGCCCAGGCTGGAGTGCAGTGGCGCGATCTCGGCTCATTGCAAGCTCTGCCCCCCAGGTTCACGCCATTCTCCTGCCTCCGCCTCCCAAGTAGCTGGGACTACAGGTGCCCGCCACCACACCCAGCTAATTTTTTTGTATTTTTTTTAGTAGAGACGGGGTTTCACGCGTGTTAGCCAGGATGGTCTCGATCTCCTGACCTCGTGATCCGCCCGCCTCGGCCTCCCAAAGTGCTGAGATTACAGGCGTGAGCCACCGCGCCCGGCCGGGAGGGCACTTTTTAGAGCCCTCACCTGCAACGTGGATTCAGGTCTATCCGGTTCTCCAAGACCTGCCCTTGTCGGCCCCTGGTGCGCAGCGCTGCAGCCTTAGTCCGGAGGGGCCGCGTCCTTACTTGGTTCTGGGATTGTGTAGACCCCACCCCTGTCCTAAGGTGCCACCTCTGTCTTTCTCACCTGATATCTTTCTCAGGAAGGGCCTTCAGCTCCCAAGCCCCTCTAGGCAGTTACCTTCCGTGGTGGGAAGGTGAGCTGGGCTTGTCCTGTGACACTCACGGTGGAGGAGGAGGTGACCTGGGCCTGTTCTGTGACACCCAGTATGCTTTTTTTTTTTTGAGAATGAGTCTCCCCCTCTGTTACCCAGGCTGGCGTGCAGTGGCGCGACCTCAGCTCACTGCAACCTCCACCTCCCAGGTTCAAGCGATTTTCCTCCCTCAGTCTCCCGAGTAGCTGGGATTGCAGGCATGTGCCACCACGCCCAGCTAATTTTTGTATTTTCAGTAGAGTCGGGGGTTTCACCATGTTGGCGAGGCTGGTCTCCAACCCCTGACCTCAGGTTATCCGCCCGCCTGGGCCTCCCAAAGGGCTGGGATTACAGGCATGAGCCACCGCGCCCAGCCAACCTATAACACTTCTGACAGCAAATGTGTGGGAGTTTTTTTCCCACACACTAGGCAGTTCTCCAGTCTACACCAGTTGTGTGTCCTATAATTCAATTCAAGTCTGACACTGTGCACCTGGAGTTAGAGTCAGATACAACAGGTTAAGGTCTTAGTCCCACAAGACCACCCCCCCGCCCCACTCTGCCACCACTTCAGACATCAGTCAGAAGTAATAGGTTGTCACCTCTCCTTAAAACTGACCTATATATTGGGGCTCCCATGACTCCCTCTTTGGGTTTGATTAATTTGTGAGGACAGCTCACAGAACTGCTGGAAGCACTTACTTATGTTTACTGATTTTTGTGCAGTCATTCCTCACTTAATGTTTTCTATAGGTTCTTGGAAACCAGGTCATGAATGAAATGATATACAGCAGGTCCTCGAATAACGTTGTTTTTTTCAATGTCATCATTATCATTATTATGATTATTATTATTTTGAGATGGAGTCTAGCTCTGTCACCAGGCTGGAGTGCAATGGCGCAGTCTCTGCTCATTGCAACCTCCACCTCCCAGGTTCAAGTGATTCTCCTGCCTCAGCCTCCTTAGTAGCTGGCATTACAGGCACGTGCTGCCATGCCCAGCTAATTTTTGTATTTTTAGTAGAGACAGGGTTTCACCATGTTAGCCAGGATGGTCTCAATCTCCTGACCTCTTGATCCGCCCACCTTGGCCTCCCAAAGTGCTGGGATTATACAGCATGAGCCACCGCGCCTGACCATTCAATGTCATTTTTTATGTTGATGAGGAAAAGAAGTTGCCATTTCACTTAAAGTTCCGGTTCCCAAGAATCTATTGATAACATCAAGTGAGGATTTGGTGTATTAATAAAGGATATCATAAAAGATACCCATGAGCAGCCAGATGAAGAGATACGTATGGTGAGGTCTGAGAATGTTCTGAGCACAGGAGCTTCTGTCTTTGTGGATTTGGGTGCACCCACCCTCCTGGCATTCAGATGTGTTTATCAACCAGAAAGCTCTCCGAACCCTATAGATCAGGAATTTTTATCGAGGCTTCATCCTGTAGGCATGAGAGATTATTAACTCAGTCTTCAGCCTGCTCCACTCTTTCGGAAATAAGTGATGGAGCTGAAATTTCCAAGCTTCTAATCATGGCTTAGTCTTTCTGGCAACTGGCTCTATCCAGGAGCCCACCAAGACTTGCCTCATTGGAACAAAAACACTCCTATCATGTAGAAAATTCCAAGGGATTTAGGAGCTTTGTGCAAGGACCCGGGGTCAAAGACCAAATATGAGAACCAAAGATTCTCCTAACACCCCTTTCTGTGAGGGGTTTAGGATCTATGTCCCAGGAACCAGGGGCAGAGACCAAAAATATATTTCTTGTTATTTCACACTCCCTCTGAGTGGAGCTCAATCCTGGTTTGACTTGAGAGTACTGAGTCATTCTGCAAATAAAACTCTTGTGCCTCTTTACCTGAGTTTTCCATTCATGTAATGGGGTTGGAGTCCAGCCTTGATAGTAGTTATGTTACCCCAGCTGATTCTAATCTGTGTCCAGCATTGATACTGAGGCTCTGTGTCCTCCATTTCTTTTTTAAACATTTTTTAGATGGAGTCTCACTCTGTCGCCCAGCCTGGAGTGCCATGGGGCAATCTCAGCTCACTGCAACCTCCGCCTCCTGGGTTCAAGCGATTCTCCTGCCTCAGCTTCCCTAGTAGCTGGGACTACAGCACGCACCATCACACCCAGCTAATTTTTGTATTTTTAGTAGAAACAGGGTTTCACTGTGTTGGCCAGGCTGGTATCGTACTCCTGACTTCAGGTGATCCGCCTATCTCGGCCTCCCAAAGTGCTGGGATTACAGACTGTTTCCTCCATTTCTGAGGCCTAAGCTCAGCCTGGGATCCATAGGGATGTGAGGGCGGCTGTGCTGTGCGTGAGGTTTGCTCAAGGCCAGGTGTGCACCCTGAAGGGGAGTTCAGTCCAGCCCAGCTCCCCACCGCTGCAGCATGCATGTGGGCCTCTCTAGGAGGAGAGTGAGTTCTGAAGAAAGGGATTACAGACTCACCTGTTGGTCTTCCTACAAGTTTCTTTTTCCTCCATCACTCCTGGTGCAGTCGGTGGCAGAGGACTGTCTTTGCACGGGGTGAGGTCTTCCCTGTGTGTGTGGTCGTGGCACAGGAAGGGGGTGTGTTAATTCTAGGCATTAAATAACTTCTTTTTCACATTCCAGATTAACCTTTAAAGACTCATGTGGCCGAGGAAGAAGTCCAGAAGGGAAGAAAGAGGAGACAGGGATGGCTCTTTCTCAAGTAAAGTGATATTCTTGGTGGATTGTTCTGTTTCCCTTTTTTTTTTTTTTTGGAGACAGAGTCTTGCACTATCGCCTGGGCTGGAGTGCAGTGGTGTGATCGCTTACTGCAACCTCCGCCTCCCGGGTTCAAGCAATTCTCCTACCTCAGCTTCCCTGGTAGCTGCAATTACAGGTGCCTGCCACCACGCCTAGCTAATTTTTTGTATTTTCAGTAGAGACAGGGTTTCACCATGTTGGCCAAGCTGGTCTCCAACTCCTGACCTCGTGATTCACCCGCCTCGGCCTCCCAAAGTGCTGGGATTACAGGCGTGAGCCACCGTGCCCAGCTTGTTCTGTTTCTCTTTCCTTTCTGAAATTTCATTCTTTGGAGTTGCACATCTTTGAGTCTGAAGCATCCTGCCTGACACGTTTGCTCGCACTCACCCGTGCCTTCCCTCAGTCCCTCTCATTTCACTTAGATTCCATTGCCTGTGACCCACTGATATGAACTTGGGAAGAGGCCCCACTGGGCATGGTCCTGGGAAGGGCTTACACCCATACATGGATGGACACGGCATGTGAGCCCCGTAGTGTCAGGACTGTTAGGCAACAGGGATTGTTTAGCGGCCACATCTGGATGCACTGTGAGGTCTCTGTGGACCAGGAGTAGAGAAGCTGCACATGGAAGTCATGTACTAATGTGCACAAGTACTTGGTAATTCCAGAAAAGGAGGCTGATGAGGGGAATTCTGGCACATTGTTTGTCTGATTTAAGAATACAATCGAAGATAAATACATGAATCTGTATGTTTTTGGCTCCAGAATTGTTATGATTTGGAATGGAATGGAAAGTTCAGAAACACCTTAGTGAGGGGAGGGTGTTTTATTCTAGCACTGATTTGTTTTTTTTTTTTGAGATGGAGTTTCACTCTTGTTGCCTGGGTTAGAGTGCAATGGTGTGATATTTGCTCACTGTAACCTCCGCCTCCCGGGTTCAAGTGATTCTCCTGCCTCAGCCTCCCAAGTAGCTGGGATTACAGGCATGTGTCACCATGCCCGGCTAATTTTGTATTTTTAGGAGAGACGGGGTTTCTCCACGTTGGTCAGGCTGGTCTCAAATTCCCAAACTCAGGTGATCCATCCGCCTCGTCCTTCCAAAGTGCTGGGATTACCGGCGTGAGCTACCACACCTGGCTCCACCAATTTTAAAATATGAAATCAATCTAAATCTCTTTTTTTTTTGAGACAAAGTCTCACTCTTGTCCCCTAGGCTGGAGTGCGATGGTGCGATGTTGACTCACTGCAACCTCCGTCTCCTGGGTTCAAGCGATTCTCCTGCCTGGGCCCCCTGAGTAGCTGGGATTACAGGTGCTTGCCACCACACCAGGCTAATTTTTGTATTTTTAGTAGAGTTGGGGTTTTACCATGTTGGTAAGTCTGGTCTTGAACTCCTGACCTGAGGTGATCCACCTGCCTTGGCCTCCCAAAGTGCTGGGATTACAGGTGTAAGCCACCGCGCCTGGCCAGAAAACAATCTAAATCTCTAACAGAAGGAGATTCTTTAAGTCATTTTCAGCACATCCTTCTCTTGGAGGTTGCTTTTCAGTCTCTTGATTCTTTCTTTTGATGCAGAGATGTTTGTAAGTTTGATGTAGTCCCTTTGCATATTGTTGCTTTTCTTGCCTGTGTCTTTGGTGTCATATCTTAGAAATGATTGCGAAATTCAGTTTCACAAACCTTTTCTCCTACACTTTCTTCTAGGAGTTTTATCATGTTAGGTCTTATGTTGAGGCTTTTAATTCATTTTTCTTTTTTTTTGTTTTTGTTTTTTGTTTTTGTTTGTTACCCAGGCTGGAGTACAGTGGTGTGATCTCAGCTCACTGCAGCCTCTGCCTCCCGGGTTCAAGTGATTTTCCTGCCTCAGCCTCCCGAGTAGCTGGGACTACAGGTGCCCACCATTTCACCATTTTGCCCAGGCTGGTCTCGAACTTTTGACCTCAGGTGATCCTCCCGCCTCAGCCTCCCAAAGTGCTGGGATTACAGGCATGAGCCACTGCGCCCAGCCTAAATATTTAAATTTAAATGGATAGAATTTTATTTGTAGTTTGACTATAACTATTTCATAGGGATTGGAGTTAAAGTTTTAAATATTTTTTCATGTTTTTACCATTCTTTTATTGGCATTATATAACATAATGTTGACAAACTAAGTTAAATACAACTTATACACTTTACTGTCCCCAAGATGCTGAAATGCACATGAGGAAAAATGATAATGAAAAAGTCATAAAAAATATGTCATTGAGAGGCATGTTTTCTCTTTGTCAATTTACATTTGTGTATATACGTGTGCATGAATGTATGGATGAACTATCCTATGGCTTTTATAGAAGACACATCACCATTTCATAAATCAGTTCCGTATTTTTATTTATTTTATTTTATTTTATTTATTTTTTTTGAGACAGAGTCTTACTCTGTTGCCCAGGCTGGAGTGCAGTGGCACGATCTCGGCTCACTGCAACCTCTACCTCCTGGTTCAAGTGATTCTCCGCCTCAACCTCCCGAGTACCTGAGATTACAGGCGTGCACCACCACACCCAGCTAATTTTTGTATTTTTAGTAGAGACGGGGTTTTACCATGTTGGCCAGTATGATATCAATCTCTTGACCTCGTGATCACCAGCCTTGGCCTCCCAACCTGCTGGGATTACAGACGTGAGCCACCACGCCCGGCCACACTTTTTAGCTTCTGACCTTTCTTTCTTTAAAGACACCATGGACATTGTCATCTCTGAAGACAACACACTTCTTCCGGCTCATCCAGATACTGAATATCACTTTGTGTGTCAAACATAATATCTAGCACTTCTATAGAGATAGCTGTGTGTTCATTGTTTATTTCTACGTTTCTTCCATTGTCTACAGAAAGAGCAATCCACACTTATTTAGAAGATATCATAAGCTCTTACAGAAGAGTATAATAAAATACAATTAGGGAGACATACCTAATGTTCTTCGTAACATCCCTAAATGCCCCAAAATACCTTAGCATGGAGCTGCCAGAACTCTCCCTTCAGTAAATCAATACAATTCTTTTTCTCATTTTATGTAAAGATGATAACTCTCCCCCATGCGCTTGGTAAAATGTGTTTTTCAGACACAGTTTGCCTGAAAATACCTTTCCATGGATTTCCCAGAACGTTCATTTAAACTAAATTGACTTATATCTCTCTTTTTGTCGTTTTGTGTGAAGATAACAGCTCTCCCCATGACTTCTTGGTGAAATGTGTTTTTTCATATCAGGGAAGGTTGACATTCAGGGATGTGGCCATCGAATTCTCTCAGGAGGAGTGGAAATGCCTGGATCCTGCTCAGAGGGCTTTGTACAGGGATGTGATGTTGGAGAACTACAGGAACCTGGTCTCCCTGGGTGAGGATAATGCCCCTCCAGAAGCTGGGATCTGCTCTGCTGTATCTCTGCATGTTCTCTGGTGTGCCTCTTGGGAGCCCCTGCATTGCTCAATTAAGATTGAAGCTATGTTAATTCTCAGATGAAAAGCTTAATAGTGCAGCATCTGGACTTGTTTAATTATCCTGTTTTCAAATGATCTACCCCCTTCAAGATACATCATTGGTGGTTCCAGAGCTTAAGTAGAAATAAATCCTATGGTAGACTTTAAAAATCTCTACTTTGGGCCGGGCACAGTGGCTCATGCCTGTAATCCCAGCAGTTTGGGAGGCTGAGGCGGGTGGATCACGAGATCAGGAGATCGAAACCATCTTCGCTAACATGGTGAAACCCTGTCTCTACTAAAAATACAAAAAAAATTAGCTGGGCGTGGTGGCGGGCACCTGTAGTCCCAGCTACTCAGGAGGCTGAGGCAGGAGAATGGCGTGAACCCAGGAAGCAGAGCTTGCAGTGAGCCGAGATCTCGCCACTGCACTCCAGCTGAGCAACAGAGCAAGACTCCGTCTCAAAAAATATATATATATATCTACTTTGGGCTGGGCACGGCAGCTAACGCCTGTAATCCCAGCACTTTGGGAGGCCAAGGTGGGTGGATCACCTTAGGTCAGGAGTTTGACACTAGCCTGGCCAACATGGTGAAACCCCATCTCTACTAAAAATACAAAAAATTAGCTAGGCATGGTGCCAAGCGCCTGTAATCTCAGCTACTTGGGAGGCCAAGGCAGGAGAATCACTTGAACCCAGGAGGCGGAGGTTGCAGTGAACCAAGATCGCGCCACTGCACTCCAGCCTGGGCAACAAGAGCAAAACTCCATCTCAAAAAAAAAGAAAAAAAAAATACACTTTGCTGTTTTCTACCCCTTTGCTTGTGATTCAGTACTTCTTAGAGGACAGCTCAATGTCCATATCTTACCATGTTCCCCAAACATTCAGAAGGAGGCGTTCAGTGGGTGAATTTGTGAAATATTTTTCTAGATCCATTTGTAATGTCCTCTTTCCTCCTCTAAACAAAGGGCTGGGATTCTGTAAAAGCCACAGCACATTACATTCCTTTCTTTTTCTAAGCAGGAATCTCTCTTTCTGAAATGAGTATTATCTCCATGTTGGGGCAAGGGAAAGAGCCCTGGACTGTGGAGAGTGAAGTGAAAATAACAAAAACATCAAATGGTTGGGAATGCATCAAAGGTGTGAACACAAGTAAGAGCTCAAATGGACAGAGAGGAAGCTGTACTGTTGTATTCGGGTAACTCTTTCTGAGTTGAAGAGTTCTATCGGATAAAAAGGGTTTAAATCCTGTGAGCTCTCAATGGAAACCTTTCTTTGCCCTCATTTATCCCTCTGCCCTTCTGACGTGTAGTAGTTTATCCTTTCACTCTGCCATGGTGCTGCAGCTCAAACAGTGACAAAGGCAAAGTCTCTGTCATGATGGACAACACCCTGTCATGTGGCTCCTGTGGCCTCTTTGGTTTCTTCACTCTGAGGGGCACAGGGAGGGTTGTGTCTCCTGTGTTCTCTCCTGTACCTGCATCTGATGCTCAGTTCTCTGTCTATACAGATCAGAGCTGAGGCCTCCATAGACCTGCCCCCTTGACCTATTCAGGCTTTGCCCCATTTCCTGTACTTGGGAGACCTAATCAGGTGATGGGAAAACATTGGCACCTTCTCCTTTGCATCTGGGGCTCCAGAAACCTCATGGTGCTGTCTCCAGTGCTCTCTGTCTGTTGAAGTCTTTCAGCCTCAGTCATTTCTTCTGTTCTGCTTTTGCCACAGATTGCAGTGTATGCTACAGGGGAGTACACTGGGTTTTCTGAGATTGTTTACTCAGGTCTGGAATGGCACTAGACAGAGAGGTCCTCTTTTTTTTTTTTTTTTTTTTTTGAGACAGAGTCTGGCTCTCTTGCCCAGGCTGTGATGCAGTGGTGAGATCTCAACTCACTGGAACCTCTGCCTCCCAGGTTCAAGTAATTCTCTTGCCTCAGCCTCCTGAGTAGCTGGAACTACAGGTGCATGCCACCACACCTGGCTAATTTTTGTATTTTTTTTTTTAATTATTATACTTTAAGTTTTGGCATACATGTGCAGAATGTGCAGGTTTGTTACATAGGTATACATGTGCCATGGTGGTTTGCTGCACCCATCAACCCGTCATCTATATTAGGTATTTCTCCTAATGCTATCCCTCCCCTAGCTCCCCATCCCCTCGACAGGCCCTGGTATGTGATGTTCCCCTCCCTGTGTCCATGTGTTCTCATTGTTCAACTCCCACTTATGAGTGAGAACATGCAGTGTTTGGTTTTCTGTTGTGTTAGTTTGCTGAGAATGATGGTTTCCAGCTTCATCAATGTCCCTGCAAAGGACATGGACTTATCCTTTTTTATGGCTGCATAGTATTCCATGGTGTATATGTGCCACATTTTCATTATCCAGTCTATCATTGACGGGCATTTGGGTTGGTTCCAAGTCTTTGCTGTTGTGAACGATGCCACAATAAACATACGTGTGCATGTGTCTTTGTAGTAGAATGATTTATAATCCTTTGGGTATATACCCAGTAATGGGATTGCTGGGTCAAATGGTATTTCTAGTTCTAGATCCTTGA
Source organism: Pongo pygmaeus (assembly GCF_028885625.2). Classification (NCBI taxonomy): domain Eukaryota; kingdom Metazoa; phylum Chordata; class Mammalia; order Primates; family Hominidae; genus Pongo; species Pongo pygmaeus. The sequence goes on from NC_072393.2 coordinate 59,422,777, forward strand.
GGAATCGCCACACTGTCTTCCACAATGGTTGAACTAATTTACACTCCCACCAACAGTGTAAAAGCATTCCTATTTCTCTACATCCTCTCCAGCATCTGTTGTTTCCTGACATTTTAATGATCAGCATTCTAACTGGCATGAGATGCTTTCTCATTGTGGTTTTGATTTGTGTTTCTCTAATGACCAGTGGTGATGAGCTTTTTTTCATATGTTTGTTGGCCACATAAATGTCTTCTTTTGAGAAGTGTCTGTTCATATCCTTCGCCCACTTTTTGATGGGGTTTTTTTTTCTTGTAAATTTGTTTAAGTTCTTTGTAGATTCTAGATATTGGCCCTTTGTCAGATGGATAGATTGCAAAAATGTTCACCCATTCTGTAGGTTGCCTGTTCACTCTGATGATAGTTTCTTTTGCCGTGCAGAAGTTCTTCAGTTTAATTAGATCCCATTTGTCAATTTTGTTGCCATTGCTTTTGATGTTTTGGTCATGAAGCCCATGCCTATGTTGTGAATGGTATTGCCTAGTTTTCTTCTAGGGTTTTTATGGTTTTAGGTCTTATGTTTAAGACTTTAATCCATCTTGAGTTAATTTTTGTATAAGGTGTAATGAAGGGATCCAGTTTCAGCTTTCTGCACGTGGCTAGCCAGTTTTCCCAACACCATTTATTAAATAGGGAATCCTTTCCCCATTGCTTGTTTTTGTCAGGTTTGTCAAAGATCATATGGTTGTAGATGTGTGGCATTATTTCTGAGGCCTCTGTTCTGTTCCATTGGTCTATATATCTGTTTTGGTACCAGTACCATGCTGTTTTGGTTACTGTAGCCTTATAGTATACTTTGAAGTCAGGTAGCGTGATGCCTCCAGCTTTGTTCTTTTTGCTTAGGATTGTCTTGGCTATATGGGCTCTTTTTTGGTTCCATATGAAATTGAAAATAGGTTTTTCCAATTCTGTGAAGAAAGTCAATGGTAGCTTGATGGGGATAGCATTGAATCTATAAATTACTTTGGGCACTGTGGCCATTTTCACAATATTGATTCTTCGTATCCATGAGCATGGAATGTTTTTCCATTTGCTTGTGTCCTCTCTTATTTCCTTGAGCAGTGGTTTGTAGTTCTTCTTGAAGAGGTCCTTCACGTCCCTTGTAAGTTATATTCCTAGGTATTTTATTCTCTTTGTAGCAATTGTGAATGCCAGTTCACTCATGATTTGGCTCTCTGTTCATCTGTTATTGGTGTATAGGAATGCTTGTGATTTTTGCATATTGATTTTGTATCCTGAGACTTAGCTGAGGTTGCTTATCAGCTTAAGGAGATTTTGGTCTGAGACAATGGGGTTTTCTAAATATACAATCATGTCATCTGCAAACAGAGACAATTTGACTTCCTCTTTTCCTAATTGAATACCCTTTATTTCTTTCTCTTGCCTGATTGCCCTGGCCAGAACTTCCAATACTGTGTTGAATAGGAGTGATGAGAGAGGGCATCCTTGTCTTGTGCCGGTTTTCAAAGGGAATGCTTCCAGTTTTTGCCCATTCAGTATGATATTGGCTATGGGTTTGTCATAAATATCTCTTATTATTTTGAGATACGTTCCATCAATACCTAGTTTATTGAGAGTTGTTAGCATGAAGGCTGTTGAATTTTGTCAAAGGCCTTTTCTGCATCTATTGAGATAATCATGTGATTTTTGTCATTGGTTCTGTTTATGTGATGGATTACATTTATTGATCTGCATATGTTGAACCAGCCTTGTATCCCAGGGATGAAGCTGACATGATCATGGTGGATAGGCTTTTTGATGTGCTGCTGGATTCAGTTTGCCAGTATTTTATTGAGGATTTTCACATTGATGTTCATGAGGCATATTGGCCTGACATTTTCTTTTTTTGTTGTGTGTCTGCCAGGTTTTGGTATCAGGATGATGCTGGCCTCATTAAAATGAATTAGGGAGGATTCCCTCTTTTTCTGATTGGAATAGTTTCAGAAGGAATGGTACCAGCTCCTCTTTGTACCTCTGGTAGAATTCGGCTGTGAATCTGTCTGGTCCTGGACTTTTTTTGGTTGGTAGGCTATTAATTACCGCCTCAATTTCAGAACTTGTTATTGGTCTATTCAGGGATTCGACTTCTTCCTGGTTTAGTCTTGGGAGGGTGTATGTATCCAGGAATTTATCCATTTCTTCTGGATTTTCTAGTTTATCTGCGTAGAGGTGTTTATAGTATTCTCTGATGGTAGTTTGTATTTCTGTGGGATTGGTGGTGATATCCCCTTTATCATTTTTTATTGCATCTATTTGATTCTCCTCTCTTTTCTTCTGTATTAGTCTGGCTAGTGGTCTATCTATTTTGTTGATCTTTTCAGAAAACCAGCTCCTGGATTCGTCTATTTTTTGAAGGATTTTTCATGTCTCTATCTCCTTCACTTCTGCGCTGATCTTAGTTATTTCTTGTCTTCTGCTAGCTTTTGAATTTATTTGTTCTTGCTTCTCTAGTTCTTTTAATTGTGATTTTAGGGTGTTGATTTTAGATCTTTCACGCTTTCTCTTGTGGGCATTTAGTGCTATAAATTTCCCTCTATACACTGCTTTAAATGTGTCCCAGAGATTCTGGTATGTTGTGTCTTTGTTCTCATTGGTTTCAAAGACTGCCTTCATTTCCTTATTTACCCAGTAGTCATTCAGGAGAAGGTTGTTCAGTTTCCATGTAGTTGTGCAGTTTTGAATGAGTTTCTTAATCCTGAGTTCTAATTTGATTGCACTGTGGTCTGAGAGACGGTTTGTTATGATTTCCATTCTTTTGCATTTGCTGAGAAGTGTTTTACTTCCAATTATGTGGTCAATTTTAGAATAAGTGTGATGTGGTGCTGAGAAGAATGTATATTCTGTTGATTTGGGGTGGAGAGTTCTGTAGATGTCTATTAGGCCTGCTTGGTCCAGAGTTGAGTTCAAGTCCTGGATATCCTTGTTAGTGTTCTGTCTCATTGATCTGTTTAATATTGACAGTGGGGTGTTAAAGTCTCCCACTATTATTGTGTGGGAGTCTAAGTCTCTTTGTAGGTCTCCAAGAACTTGCTTTATGAATCTGGGTGCTCCTGTATTGGGTGCATATATATTTAGGATAGTTAGCTCTTCCGGTTGCATTGATCCTTTACCATCATGTAATGCCCCTCTTTGTCTCTTTTGATCTTTGTTGGTTTAAAGTCTGTTTTATCAGAGACTAGGATTGCAACCCCTGCTTTTTTTTGCTTTCCATTTGCTTGGTAGATATTCCTCCATCCCTTTATTTTGAGTATATGTGTGTCTTTGCACGTGAGATGGGTCTCCTGAATACAGCACACCGATGGGTCTTGACTCTTTATCCAATTTGCCAGTCTGTGTCTTTTAATTGGAGCATTTAGCGCATTTACATTTAAAGTTAATATTGTTATGTGTGAATTTGATCCTGTCATTATGATGCTAGCTGGTTATTTTGCTCATTAGTTGATGCAGTTTCTTCATAGTGTCGATGATCTTTACAATTTGGTATGTTTTTGTAGTGGCTGGTACCAGTTGTTCCTTTCCATGTTTAGTGCTTCCTTCCTTATAAGGCAGGCCTGGTGGTGACAAAATATCTCAGCATTAGCTTGTCTGTAAAGGATTTTATTTCTCCTTCACTTATGAAGCTTAGTTTGGCTGGATATGAAACTCTGGGTTGAAAATTCTTTTCTTTAAGAATGTTGAATATTGGCCCCCACCCTCTTCTGGCTTGTAGAGTTTCTGCTGAGAGATCTGCTGTTAGTCTTATGAGCTTCCCTTTGTGGGTAACGTGACCTTTCTCTCTGGCTGCCCTTAACATTTTTTCCTTCATTTCAACCTTGGTGAATCTGACGATTATGTATCTTGGGGTTGCTCTCCTTGAGGAGTATCTTTGTGGTGTTGTCTGTATTTCCTGAATTTGAATATTGGCCTGTCTTGCTAGGTTGGGTAAGTTCTCCTGTAATAATATCCTGAAGAGTATTTTCCAACTTGGTTCCATTCTCCCCATCACTTTCAGGTACACCAATCAAATGTAGATTTGGTCTTTTCACATAGTCCCATATATCTTGGAGGCTTTGTTCATTTCTTTTCACTTTTTTTTCTCTAATCTTGTCTTCTCACTTTATTTCATTAAGTTGATCTTCAATCTCTGATATCCTTTCTTCTGCTCGATCGATTCAGTTATTGATACTTATGTATGCTTCACGGAGTTCTCATGCTGTGTTTTTCAGCTCCATCAGGTCATTTATGTTCTTGTCTAAAGTGGTTATTCTAGTTAGCAATTCATTTAACCTTTTTTCCAGGTTCTTTTCTTCCTTGCATTGGGTTAGAACATGCTCCTTTAGCTCAGAGGAGTTTGTTATTACCCACCTTCTGAAGCCTACTTCTGTCAATTCGTCAAACTCATTCTCCTAGTTTTGTTCCCTTGCTGGTGAGGAGTTGTGATTCTTTGGAACAGAAGAGGCATTCTGGTTCTTCTTGTGCTGGTTTCTCCCCATCTTTGTGGATTTATCTACCTTTGATCTTTGATGTTGGTGACCTTCAGATGGAGTCTCTGAGTGGATGTCCTTTTAGTTGATGTTGGTACTATTCCTTTCTGTTTGTTAGTTTTCCTTCTAACAGTCAGGCCCCTCTGCTCCATGTCTGCTGGAGTTTGCTGGGGGTCTACTCCAGACCCTGTTTGCCTGGGTATCACCAGCGGAGGCTGCAGAACAGCAAAGATTGGTGCCTATTCCTTCCTCTGGAAGCTTCATCCCAGAGGGGCACCCGCCAGGTGCCAGCCAGAGCTCTCCTGTATGAGGTGTCTGTCGGCCCCCAACTGGGAGGTATCTCCCAGTGAGGATACATGGGGGGCCAAAGACCCACTTGAGGAGGCAGTCTGTCCTTTATCAGAGCTCGAACGCCACTGCTCTCTTCAGAGCTGTCAGGCAGGGATGGTTAAGTCTGCTGAAGCTGCTCCCACAGCCGCCCCTTCCCCCAGGTGCTCTGTCCCAGGGAGATGGGGGTTTTATCTGTAAGTCCCTGACTGGGGCTGCTGCCTTTTTTTCAGAGATGCCCAGCCTAGAGAGGAGGAATCTAGAGAGGCAGTCTGGCTGCAGTGGCCTTGCTGAGCTGTGATGGGCTCTACCCAGTTCAAACTTTCCGGCGGCTTTTTTTACACTGTGAGGGTAAAACCACCTACTCAAGCCTCAGCAATGGCGGATGCCCCTCCCCCCACCAAGCTCAAGTGTCCCAGGTCGACCTCAGACTGCTGTGCTGGCAGTGAGAATTTCAAGTTCATGGATCTTAGCTTGGTGGGCTCTGTGGGGGTGGGACTCCCCAAGCCAGACTACTTGGCTCCCTTGCTTCAGCCCCCTTTCCAGGGGAGTGAACAGTTCTGTCTCACTGGTGTTCCAGGTGCCACTGGGGTATGAAAAAAAAAACTCCTGCAGCTAGCTCGGTGTCTGCCTAAACGTCCAACCAGTTCTGTGCTTGAAACCCCGGGCCCTGGTGGCACAGGCACTGGAGAGAATCTCCTGGTCTGCCAGTTGTGAAGACTGTGGGAAAAGCACAGTATCTGGGCCAGAGTGCACCGTTCCTCATGGCACAGTCCCTCACAGCTTCCCTTGGCTAGGGAGGGAAATCCCCCAACCCCTTGCACTTCCCTGGTGAGGTGACACCCCACCCTGCTTTGGCTTGCCCTCTGTAGGCTGCACCCACTGTCCAACCAATTCCAGTGAGATGAAGTGTGTACCTCAGTTGGAAATGCAGAAATCACCCACGTTCTGCGTCGATCTCGCTGGGAGCTGCAGGCCAGGGCTGTTCTATTCGCCATCTTGCCAGCAAATCCTTAATTTTTGTATTTTTAATGGAGATGAGGTTTCACCATGTTGGCCACCTGGTCTGCAACTCCTAACCTCAGGTGATCTGCCTGCCTTGGCCTCCCAAAATGCTGGGATTACAGGCATGAGCTACCATGCCTGGCCAATATCTTTTTCAATATGAACTACTGATTTGCCAACTGTAGTTAATAGAAAACCTGTTTTTTAAATATCTTGTAGATGTCTCTCCTACACATATGATCAAGGAATTACCACCAAAAGAGAACAATAGCACAGGAAAAGTATTCCAAGCAGTGATGTTGGAAAGACATGAAATCCATGACATCAAAGATTTTTACTTCAGGGAAATGCAGCAAAATATTCATGACTTTGAGTGTCAGCGTCACAATGATGCAAGAAATTACAGAGAAATACCTGCAATTAAAATTAAAAACATCACTGGAAGAAGAGATCAACGTGATGGAAGGAATGCAGGAAACAAGCCAGTTGAAAATCAGCTTGAACTAAACTTTTGGTCACATCTGGCTGAACTGCAGGGATTTCAAATTGAAAGGAAAATTTATGAATGTACTCAAATTGAGAAGTTTGTCACCAGTGGGTCCTCAGTTTCATTACTTCAAACAAATCTTCCTCGTGTCAACACCAGCATTTCTAATATATATAGGAATGATTTTATGTGTCCTTCAATACTCACACAAGACCAGAAAGCATACATTAGGGAAAAACATTACAAATGTAGTGATGGTGGCAAGGCCTTTAATCAGAGGTCCAACCTTACTACACATCAGAGAATCCATACTGGACATAAGCCACATAAATGTGACATATGTGGCAAAGGTTTCAGGCGAATTGCAAACCTAGAAAGTCATCATAGAATTCATACTGGAGAGAAACCTTACAGATGTAATGAGTGTGGCAAGACCTTCAATCAGACGTTCAACCTTACTACACATCAGAGAATCCATACTGGACAGAAACCATATAAATGTGATATATGTGGCAAAGGTTTCAGGCAAATTGGAAACCTAGCTAGTCATCATATAATTCATACTGAAGAGAAACCTTACAGATGTAATGAGTGTGGCAAGACCTTTAATAGGATGTTCCACCTTACTAGACATCAGAGAATCCATACTGGACAGAAACCATATAAATGTGATATATGTGGCAAAGGTTTCAGGCAAATTGCAAACCTAGCAAGTCATCATAGAATTCATACTGGAGAGAAACCTTACAAATGTAGTGATTGTGGCAAGACCTTTAATTACAGGTCCCACCTTACTAGACATCAGAGAATCCATACTGGACAGAAACCATATAAATGTGATATATGTGGCAAAGATTTCAGTCAAAATTCATACCTTGAAAATCATCAGAGAATTCACACTAGAGAGAAATCTTACAGATGTAATGAGTGTGGCAAGACCTTTAATAAGATGATCAACCTTACTACACATCAGAGAATCCATACTGGACAGAAACCATATAAATGTGATATATGTGGCAAAGGTTTCAGGCAAATTGCAAACCTAGCAAGTCATCATAGAATTCATACTGGAGAGAAACCTTACAAATGTAGTGATTGTGGCAAGACCTTCAATAGGATGTTCCACCTTACTAGACATCAGAGAATCCATACTGGACAGAAACCATATAAATGTGATATATGTGGCAAAAGTTTCAGTCAAAATTCATACCTTGAAAATCATCAGAGAATTCACACTGGAGAGAAATCTTACAAGGGTAATTAGTGTGGCAAAGCCTTTAGCGTGCACTCAAACCTAACTAAACATCAGGTCATCCATACTGGAGAGAGATCTTATAAATGTAATGAGTGGGGCAAGGCTTTTTTTTCAGAGTTCAAAATTGTAAAACATCAAAGGATTCATTCTGGAGAGAAAGAAAACAAATGTAATGAATGTGGTAAGGCATTTATTCAAAATTCAAGTCTGGTGGACCATCAGAGAATTCACGCTGGAGAGAAAACTTACAAGTGTAATGAGTGTGGTAAAACCTTTATTGGGCATTCAAGCCTAACTAACCATCAGGTAATTCATACTGGAGAGAAACCTTACAAATGTAATGACTGTGGAAAGGCTTATATGAAGTGGTCCCACCTGAGACATCATGAGAGTATTCATACTGGAGAGAAGCCATACAAATGTACCGAATGCAGCAAGGCCTTTAGACAATGGGCGGACATCAGGATTCACCAAAAAATCCATGCTGGAGAGAAACCTTACAAATATGATGAGTGTGGGAAAACCTTTACCCAGGCCTCTCACCTCACTATACATCAGATCATCCATACTGGAGAGAAACCATATGAATATGATATATATGGCAAAGTCTTCAGTCAAAATTCACATTTCGAAAGTTATCGTAGGATTTGTACTGGAGAGAAGCCTTACAAATGTGTGTGGCAAGGTCTTCAGTCAAAATTCACACTTGTAAATCATCCGATAATTCATACTGGAGATAAATCGTACAGATGTCATGAGTGTGGCAAAGCCTTTACTCGAGGCTCACGCTTCATTAATCATCAGATAGTTCATACTGGAGATAACTTTCCAAATGTACTGAATGTAGCAAGGCTTTTAAGCATGGCCCTAAACTCAGGACTCACCAAATAGATCATACTTGTAAATGCAATGAATGTAGCAGTGTTTTAAAGTAGTGCTCACTACTTGTTAGATAAGAGTATCTAATATATCTTGGGGCAAAGGCACACAAATGTAATGTGTGTGACAAGGATTTTATCTGAGGATCAGAAGTTGGGGAACAGAATAATTCATACTGGGGAGAAACCTTAGAAATCCAATGAGCATGTGAAAAACTTTACCATGAGTTCAAGTACTACATGACATCAGAGAGTTCATATTGAAGAGAAACCATGTAAATATAAGGTATGTGGCAGAGGCTCTAATCAGGCTTTACAGTGCACTGGACATCAGAGTATACATCTTTTGCCGGGCGCGGTGGCTTACGCCTGTAATCCCAGCACTTTTGGGAGGCTGAGGTGGGAGGATCACCTGAGGTCAGAGGTTTGAAACCACCCTGGCCAACATGGCGAAACCCTGTCTCCATTAAAAATACAAAAATTAGCTGGGCATGGTGGTAGGTGCCTGTAATCCCAGCTACTCAGGAGGCTGAGGCACGAGAATTGCTTGAACCCAGGAGGCGGAGGTTGCAGTGAGCTGAGATTGCACCACTGCACGCCAGCCTGGGCGACACAACAAAACTCCATCTCAAAAAACAAAACAAAACAAAAAAACAGAGTATACATCTTTTACAGAAATCATAAAAAAGTTACATGCATGGTTGGCACATGTATACATATGTAACTAACCTGCACATTGCGCACATGTATCATAAAACCTAAAGTATAATTAAAAAAAAAAAAGTTACATGCATGCTAAGGCTTTTTTTTTCTTTTTGAGACAGAGTCTCACACTATCGCCCAGGCTGGAGTGCAGTGGCCTGATCTCGGCTCACCACAACCTCTGCCTCCTGGATTCCAGCAATTCTACCTCAGCCTCCCAAGTAGCTGGGACTACAGGCACGCGCCACCACACCCGGTTGATTTTTCTATTTTTTAGTAGATACGGGGTTTCACCATATCGGCCAGGCTGGTCTCGAACTCCTGACCTCGTGATCCGCCTGCCTCAGCCTCCCAAAGTGCTAGGATTACAGGCTTGAGCCCCTGTGCCCAGCCTATGCTAAGTCTTTTACCCAGTGGTCAAAACTGGCACATCACAGGATTTATACTGGAGAGCAACCTCACAAATGTAATGAAAGTGATAAGGCTTTTTATCAAATGTCCTTGTCTTTTGGGTCATGAGAAAACTCATACAGAATCTATTAAAAATGTACTAAACATGGAAAGACCTTTAAGCAACAGTGATGTGATGAAGGTGGTAGTTTTTTAAACGAACTCCCACAACAGCCTACACACCATAGAATTCATACCAGGAATCACAAAGTCTCTAATTTTCCAAAGTTAACTGGAAATATTACGAACTGCAGAATAATTCCAGGCCAAAATATGTTAAATTCATAACATGATGTATATCAAAGGAAAAAAGGACATGTGGAAATGACACATTATCTTCAGTGTATAAAATATTTATGTGAAGTTTCTTGGAAAGGCTACACTACTATTACTGGTTTCCATCTGATGTTTGAGATCTGTTGATTTTATGCTTTTCTTACACGCCTTTCATTATGATCTTTGGGAAGGAATCAATAAAATGATAGGGCCTGCTTCGTTAGGTGTGGTTCATTCCTATTCATGCTCCCTGGAAGAACAAGAATGCTGAATTTTGAAATTTAATATTGTATGAATTAGCCTCAGGGAGAGGTGGAGAATAATACAAAACTAAAAGTCATGCTTATTGTGTTCAGTGTGTCCTTCTCCAGAGGGCCACTGGCATATAGGAAAGGATTGCTGTTCTACCAGTTGACCATGAGATGGCATGCCAGGACATTAGGACACTGCAGTTTTGTTTTTGGTTTTTTTTTTTGAGATGGAGTCTCGCTCTCTTGCCAGGCTGGAGTACAGTCGTGCGATCTCGGCTCACTGCAACCTCCACCTCCCAGGTTCAAGTGATTCTTCTGCCTCAACCTCCCAAGTAGCTGGGAGTACAGGCGTGTGCCACCACCCCCAGCTAACTTTTGTATTTTTAGTAGAGACAGGGTTTCACCATGTTGGCCAGGATGTTCTTAATCTCTTGACCTCGTGATCCGCCCGCCTCCACCTCCCAAAGTGCTGGGATTACAGGCGTGAGCCACTGTGCCTGGCTGACACTGGGCTTTTTATGAGAGTGATAGATTACTAGGACCTCATTATGTGGTAGAAGCAATCATCTTTTTTTAAAAGCAATAGCTGTTGTATATCAACGATAAATGAAAAATTAGTTATTCTTGTAAATTGAAGAAAGAATGGTTATCATAGAGGGTAGTTCAAGTAAGAACCAGGGCTGGGTGTGGTGGCTCACATTCTGTAATCCCTGTACTTTGGGAGGCCAAGGCAGATGGATCTCTTGAGGCCAGGAGTTCGAGACCAGCCTGCCCAACATGGCAAAACCCCGTCTCTACAAAAAATACAAAAATTAGCCGGACATCGTGGTGGATGCCTGTAATCTCAGATATTCGGGAGGCTGAGGGGAGAATCACTTGAACCTGGGAGACGGAGGTTGCAGTGAGCTGAGATCACACCACTGCTCACCAGCCTGGGCAACAGAGTGAGACTGCCTCAAACAAAAACAAAACCAAACAAAAGAACCAGAATAGCATGTGCACGTGTACGTAGACGTTTCACAACTGTCATTATGTTTTGCTACTGTTTTATTTAGAATGTATCACAAGTTTTATGCTTTAATTAATAAAATTTAATCATAGCTTTTAATGAATCATGTTTCTTCTGCCACCACAGTTTTATCTCACCTCAGTTGGGTATTTCATAACAGATAGAAATAGTGCACCATTAGGCTGTCTAGGTTGAAGGAGTCTTGCAGGGGAACATGAGGTTTGTGCTTTAACTGTGGCAACTGACATCCGGTATCCTCGCCTTTAATTTGTTCCCATCCAAAACTAATCCATCTATTTTTCTTTAATAAGTGATTTTTCAAGTTTGCACTTATTTTTTCCTTTACATTACACTTTAAGAGTCACTGTTATTAGTGCTTCATGTGTAATAACAACCTGTGAGATAAGTACTGATGTTATTCACATATCACAAACGAGGAAACTTAAGGCCAAGATGCTTTAAGGACTCATCCACATCCCTGTAAGTGGGTGAATCAGGATTCACGTTTGGCTGCAAAGATGAGTGATATAGTTTGCATCTGTGTCCCTGCCCGGATTTCCTGTCAAATTGTAATCCCCAGTGTTGGAGGTGGGGCGTGATGGGAGGTGACTGGATCATAGGGGCAGATTCCCCTGTGGTACTGTTCTTGTGATAGTAGGTGAGTTCTCATGAGATCTGGTTGTGTAAAAGTGTGTGGCACCTCCCCCTCTGTCTCTTCCTCCTGCTCTGGTCATGTGAAGTGCCTGCTCCCACCTTGCCTTCCCCAATCATTATAAGTTTCCTGAGGCCTCCTCAGAAGCTGAGCAGACGCCAGCATCATGCTTCCTGTACAGCATGCAGAACTGTGAGCCAATTAAACCTCTTTTCTTCATAAATTACCCAATATCAGGTATTTCTTCATAGCAGTGCAAGAATGGACCAATACAATGAATGTCTTAACCATGGCGATCCACTAACACGGCTAGTTATTTTTCTTTTCTTTCTTTTTTTTTTTGAGATGGAGTTTCCCTCTTGTTGCCCAGGCTGGAGTGCAATGGTGCAATCTTGGCTCACTGCAACCTCTGCCTTCTGGGTTCAAGCAATTCTCCTGCCTCAGCCTCCCGAGCAGCTGGGATTACAAGCATGCACCACCAAGCCTGGCTAATTTTGTATTTTTAATAGAGACGGGGTTTCATCATGTTGGTCAGGCTGGTCTTGAACTCCTGACCTCAGATGATCCACCCGCCTCGGCCTCCCAAAGTGCTGGGATTACAGGCATGAGCCACCATGCCCAGCATGGCTAGTTATTTCTCTTTCATGTACTCGACATCTCGACTTAATTTTGTTAGTATCTTTTGTCATAGTGGTTTATCTTCACACGTAATTGTGACTGTAGTAAGTATTATGTCTATATTTTTATTTCATGGGCCAAATTACTATAAATACATACTTAAATAAGATGTAAATACACTGATTACCACGTAATCCCAGAAGAAAGATTGTCCAAGATGAAACTGCATTTATTGACCCAAGAATGGTTCACTATTTATGATGGAGAGAGATTTTCCTCAAGCAAGGAACAAGATTCAAATGATACCAGCTGTTGAAATAATTGCACTATATTGTGGTGAGCCAAGCTATAGAACCTGAAACATAAGACATAAAACATTGGCCAGGCGCAGTGGCTCAAGCCTGTAATCCCAGCACTTTGGGAGGCCGAGGTGGGTGGATCACGAGGTAAGGAGATCGGGACCATCCTGGCTAACACGGTGAAACCCCCTCTCTACTAAAAATACAAAAAATTAGCTGGGCCTGGTGGCACACGCCTGTAGTCCCAGCTACTCGCGAGGCCAAGGTGGGAGAATCACTTGAATCTGGGAGGCGGAGTTTGCAATGAGCCAAGATTGTGCCACTGCACTCCAGCCTGGGCAACAGAGTGAGACTCCATCTCAAAAAATAAATAAGTAAAGAAAAAAAAAAATTTTAGCGTACAGACTAAATTATTGATTTTAGATAATATAATTATTTGTTCGTTAATGGATGGCTACTAACAGCAACTTTATTATAATTAATGTAATCATTGAAATATACTCAAAAGATGTAAAATTGTACCTGGAAGGTATGGAAATGTGTTCATTAAGTAAATTGATATAGTTAGATTTGTAGTGAGTTCAGAGTTAACACTGGAATTTAAAAAACAGGTTTGTTGAGATCTAATTTATATCCATAAAATTGTTTCATTTTAAGTATATAATTCAATGACTTTTAATACACTTGCTATAAGTTGTGAAACCATCCCCCACATTCAAATCTTAGAACATTCCTATCAGCTGCCCCCGAAAAGATGTTTTTTTAACAAAAAAAAGAAAAATATCACATGATATATTTGAATGTGTAAACTGCCGAAGTTATATTGGTATGAAAGCCACATTGGTGACATTGTTTTCTAAAATGTTTCTTTTGTGAACTCCAGAGGGAAGTTACTCTCACTGTAGTCACCAGACAATAGAGATGTCCTGTTTAAATGCAATTATTGTCTCCGTTTAGCACAAGGTAAGGCCAGCATTGGAGAAAAGATGCATATTCTAGCCACGTTCACCCAGACACATAGTTTCTGTAATAATGAGTCACTATTCCATTTTTAACATCATTGTATGCATAGAGGTTTTACAATAATTACTCTATTATCCTGAAAATAATATCAAGGACTCTCGTATGGCAGGTAAATCAGGGTTTAAAACCATAGAAAAGTTTATTCTCACATTGAATGCTATATAGATAAAATATCAGTAGTCACCATCAGAGATTGGTGTGGGGGATAGGACCTCTAGTCTGTCTCCACAGACTGAGTCTGTATCTCAGAAATTATTTCTCCTACTTTTGTATCTTTGCCACAGGAACAGTTTCTACTCCAGAGGAATCTCCTTTTTCAGATGTGAGCACTCACAGAGACCCAGCATACTCCTGTTTCCTTTACATAAAGACTCTGCCTCACATTCTAAAACAGAAAATACTCATCTGATTTCTTCTTAATGCCAGGACTTTGGGCTTAGTGTGATGTCCTAGTGTGTGTGTGGGAAGGGAGCCAGCCAGTCTCTGAGGTATGAGTTTGTCATTCTGAGATATCATCTTTTCATAGAACTACAATGGTCAATTCACCATGAGTGCATGCTTGGTGAGGTGACAATACTTCTGAAAAACTTTTCATTACCAATTATCAGAAACAACTTCAAGTTCCTAATGAACATCACCAAAGAGATATTTGGAGTGTTTGGTAGAGGCCGTTCTGTTTCCAAGATCCCTGAAGACAGACTGTGGCGCTTATGGAGGAAGCAGAAAATGCTGAGGTCTGAACACTTGAGGACAGTAATGCTGAAAATCTTTGTATTTGCCTATAGGGTTTGTGTATCTGCTTCAGTGAAATGTTCTTAAATGTCTTTGCCTTTTTATAATTCATTTTAAATAGACTTTTTAAACAGCAGTTTTAGGTTTACAACAAAATTAAGCGGAAGGTAGAGAGATTTCCCATATACACTGTACCCCCACACAAGGACAGCCTCCCCCATTATTAACAACCCACCAGAGTGGTACATTTGTTACAATCAATGAACCTACATTGACGTGTCATTATCACCCAAAGTTCATAGTTTACATTAAGGTTCACTTTTGTGTTGTATAGTCTGAGTTTGGACAAATGTATGATGACATGTGTTTACCATCATGGTATCATACAAGGTACTTTTACTGTCCTCAAAATCCTCTGTGCTCCACCTAGATTGTCTTCTTTCTTTCAGTTCTATCACTTGTTTCACATATTTTGCAGCTCTCTGTCCTATATTGTCAATTATTCCCAATTAATTATCACCCTCCTATGAAATTACACATCTCTGCCCTTTGATATCAGGCATGGCCCTTGGCTTGAGGCAATGCTTCAAGTCAAGGATTGAAATTCCTTGCCTACTTTATGACAGGCTTGGCTTTCTGCGTTCCTTGGCCAATTTGGTGTGAGTGGAGATGACATGTTTACATTTAAAAACAATTTTTTTTAATGAGAAACTGTCAATAAGTTGGAGAAACTGTCAACTTATTTGTTGATTGTCCCTGTCAATTTTCTCTAATTATAATCATTTTGACTATTTTCAGCTCCTTAAAAAATTGTTTATCATGGGTATGTCCTTTGGTTGATATAAGCCACCTTCCTCAAGTAGCTCAATGTCATTCTTGTAGCTTTTTTCTTTATTCTTAGGCTTATTGCAGGAATGATACAAAATTCTTCTTTGCTCAGAGAAAATAACTAAAACTCCCCTAAAGGCAGTTGACTCACCAGAGTTCTCAAATGACTTGGAAATCGGTAAAATGCAGATTCCCAGGCCGCATTAGGCCCAGCTGAATTCATCTGGACAGTGTTTTTGTTTTCAACAGTTTTACTGAGGTGCAGTTGATACATAGTTATGCACTGCATAACAATGTTTTGGTCAATAAAGGACTGCATATACAATGGTGGTCCCATTAGAATACTGTATTTTTACCATACCATTTCCATGTTTGGACACGTTTAGATACACAAATACCATGGTGTTACAGTTGCCTATGATAACATGCTGTCCCCATTTGTAGCCTAGGATCAACAGTCTATATGGTGAAACCCTGTCTCTACTAAAAATACAAAATTAATCGGGCATGGTGGTGCGTGCCTGTAGTCCCAGCTACTCGGGAGGCTGAGGCAGGAGAATCGAACCATGGAAGTGGAGGTTGCAGTGAGCTGAGTCTATTGTAAATTATTGTAAAAAGTCTACATGGTTTAGCCTAGGTGTGTAGTAGGCGATCCCATGTAGCTTTGTGTAAGCACACCCTATGATGTTAGCACAATGATGAAATCAACAAATTTCTCAGCACATATCCTCATCATTAGGTGGCCCATGACTGTGCTATAAAAGGCTGCACATATTGAGGGTTAGGTCAGCTTGGGGCCCCACTTGCTCAAGGGGCAGGCTCTACCCAGACAGCTGGCACCCCTCAGCTATGTGCATCCATCCTTAGGCAGGGCAAACTCAAGAGTCATCTCTACTCCCTGCTGTGCGCAACCCTTTGAGTACCTGGTTCTGCCAAGAAAGCTACAAAATTGTGTGGCTCCAGGGCAGCAACTTGTGGATCATGCTCCCGAGGCCTGGTGAGAGAAACTTGCATGTTTGAATTTAAATGGAAGCTAGAAGAGGCTTCATTTGCTTCCTCTAACCCTCTCTTTTCTCTGCTACTATGGTATGTCCTGATAGAGACTGAATTTTACCCTGAATCCCAGCATCACATTGTGGAACTAAGAGGTGAATAATGATAGTTCTGAGGAAGCAATAAATGTTTGTTCTTGCAAGCCTCTAAGAATTCAAAGATATTTGCTACCACATTACAACTTCCAGAAAGCTGAAAGTACACTTTCAATGACCTGTTTTTTTCTTTACTCACCTTAACCTTCCAAATCCACAGTCACAGATAGTAGCTCATTATCTCCACTAATTGTAGTAACTTTGAAATCTGCATTTGAGAATTCTCTTCATATGATTACTTTCTTCCCTTCCATTTTATATGTTCTACTTCCATTAGAATAACCATTTATTTTAGGCTGGGTGCAGTGGCTCACACCTGTAATCCCAGCACTTTGGGAGGCTGAGGCGGGCGGATTACAAGGTCAGGAGTTCAAGACCAGCCTGGCCAACATGGTGAAACCCTGTCTTTATTAAAGATACAAAAAATTAGCTGGGCGTGGTGGCACGCGCCTGTAATCCCAGCTACTCCGGAGCTGGGCAGAAAAATTGCTTGAACCCGGGAGGCAGAGGTTACAGTGAGCCAAGATTGCACCATTGCACTCTAGACTGGTGACAGAGTGAAACTCCGTCTCAAGAAAAAAAAAAAAAAAACCATTTATTTTTAATTCATCTAGAAATATATTACCTTTTATTATGTGACCACCCTCAATGAACTATTTGTTCTCTCACTTATAACTTTATCCAATTGGTTTATCATCATCAGATATTTGTAAATGTCAAGAAACTTGCCCTCTTTCACTCTGCCTCCTTCACCTTACTAATCCTCAGAATCAGATATGCTCAGTTACTGACTATGGTCCCCTTACAACCAGGAAGCTCACATTGATGACAAAAAAACAAAAAGAAAAGCCCAAGCAAACAAACAAATTTTAAAAAACCTCTAGGCTTGGGGGCTTTGTGTTAAATTTGAGTTAAAATAAAATTGCCGACGTTCATCCAAGGGTGCTGTTTCCCAATTTGTCATATGGTAATGGAAAATTTCTTCCAACTGGGGTGTTTAGACCACTTCCTTTTAAAGTGATTATTATATGGTTAAACTATCTTGGTATTGGTTTTATGTTGTTGGCTTTGTTCTTCTCTTTTCTTTCGTTTCCTTTGGGTTTTTAAGTGGCTCTCTTTCAATTCCTTTTTTGGCTTTAGTGTTAACGATAACCAAATTTTTAGCATTTGCTTTAGGGGGGTTATACTATACAGCTTATCACAGCCTACCTTCCAGTGATTCCATACAACTTCATGTAAAGCATCAGATCCTTACCCAAGTATACTTTCATTTCACAACTGTTGGTGTGTGTGCTGTCATTATCATACATCTAACTTTTAGATAACCTACAAGCGGCTCCAGGGCAGCAACTCATGGATCATGCTCCCGAGGCAGATTGTTATTTTCTAAACAGTTACATTTTAAAGAGATTTAAAAGGAAGAAATACATTTAAAATTTACCCATGTGGGGCCGGGTGCGGTGGCTCATGCCTGTAATCCCAGCACTTTGGGAGGCTGAGGCGGGCAGATCACGTGAGGTCAGGAGTTTGAGACCAGCCTGACCAACAAGGAGAAACCCCGTCTCTACTAAAAATACAAAATTAGCCGGGCATGCTGGCGCAGGCCTGTAATCCCAGCTACTCGGGAGGCTGAGGCAGGAGAATCGCTGGAACCCGGGAGGTGGAGGTTGCGGTGAGCCGAGATCTCACCGTTCCATTCCAGCCTGGGCAGCAAAAGTGAAACTCCCTCTCGAAAACAAAAAACGAAAAACAAAAACAAAAAAATTACCCATGTGGTTACTATTTCTGGCACTCCTCATTCTTTTGTGTAGATCATGTGTTACGAAACACAAGTCAAATATGAATTACTGAGAGAGGAGGCAGGACTCCAGACCAGATTGGACTCCAGACCAGATTGAAAACTAGCTGAAACAGGGAAGAGGCAAAAGCACCTCTCCATAAGACATGCCCTCCATTGCCATGTCAGTTTACCATTGCCATCGAAACACCTGGAAGTGACCACCCCTTTCCACTGCAATGACCTGGAAGTGACCACACCCTTTCTAGAAATTTCTGAAAAACCTGCCCCTTAGTTTGCACGTAATTAAAAGTGGGCATAAATAATGACTGCAGACCTGTCTCTGAGCTGCTACTCTGGGCACACTCCTTTTGGGGTAGCCCTGCCCTGCAAGGAGCCGTTCGTTCATCTGCTGCCGCTGTTGCCGCCACTCCAATAAAAGTTGCTACCCCACTTTGGGAGGCTAGGGCGGGTGGATCACCTGAGGTCAGGAGTTTGAGACCAGCCTGACCAACATGGTGAAGGCCCGCCCCCATCTCTACTAAAAATGCAAAAATTAGCTGGGCGTGGTGGCACAAGCCTGTAATCCCAGCTACTCAGGAGGCTGAGGCAGGAGAATCGCCTGAACTTGGAAGGCGGAGGTTGCAGCGAGCTGAGGTAGTGCCTTTGCACTCCAGGCTGGGCAACAAGAGCAAAACTCCGTCTCGGGAAAAAAAAAAAAAAAAACGCGCTACCCACTACCAGTTCACCCTTGAATTACTTCCTGAGCGAATCCCCAGTTTGGGGGCTCGCCTGCCCTGCATCATCACCATCTGTTTTTAAATAATGTTTACTTGGAACATGGCCAAACCCACGTGTAGGTACTATTGATCCATTAAAGGCAGAGTAGGGTATTTGCAACCGTATGGCCTGCAAAGAATAAAATACCACTTGGCCCTTTAAAGTTTGTCAATTTCTCACGTAGAGTCATATTCTCTTTTTTCTTTTGAGACCGAGTCTTGCTTTTGTCACCCAGACTGGAGCGCAGTGGTGTGATCTCGGCTCACTGCAACCTCCATCTCCCGGGTTCAAGTGATTCTCCTACCTCAGCCTCCCCAGTAGCTGGGATTACGGGTGCTCGCCACCACGCCCGGCTAATTTTTGTATTTTTAGTAGACATAGGGTTTCACTATATTGGCCAGGCTAGTCTCGAACTCCTGACCTCAGGTGATCCACCCACCTTGGACTCCCAAAGTGCTGGGATTGCAGGCGTGAGCCACCGCACCTGGCTGAGTCATATTTTCATCACATATCTGAATTACAATAAAGTTGGGGAAATAAAGTATACAGTCAGTTTTGTAGTCCAGTGCAAGGGGGACACAAGGTTTCTCCTAATTGGAAAAGAATAACTGGTAGGTCTTTTCCCTTATACCAGGGAAAACATAGGAAATATGTGATTGTGTTGCTATTTGATTTGAAACTACAGTAATGGCTAGGCGCAGTGGGTCAGGCCTGTAATCCTGGCACTTTGGAAAGCCGAGGCGGGTGGATCACCTGAGGTCAGTAGTTTGAGACCAGCCCAACCAACATGGAGAAACCTCGTTTCTACTAAAAGTACAAAAAATTAGCCCGGCGTGGTGGTGCATGCCTGTAACCCCAGCTACTCAGAGAATTGCTTGAACCCGGAAGGCGGAGGTTGCGGTGAGCCGAGATCACACCATTGCACTCCAGCATGGGCAACGAGAATGAAACTCCATCTCAAAAAAAAATAAAAATAAAAAAATAAAGAAAGAAACTACGGTATTTTATGTGAAAATAATTTTTGATGACATTGACAGTAAAGATATAAACTGGGGCTTAAAAACTCCACTAATTTTACTTGCTGCGCATTCATAAGTGGAAGTAGCAATATACCCCTAAGTGGCCCCAGGGGTAGATGACAGAGGTGTGTATCCTAACAAGTCTTTGCAGAACTGGTACCATCAAATCTCTCAGACAGTTTTGACAAATGGTATTTACTATCTTTTCATTAACTCATTACCTCACCCTACCCCTACGTCTTCCCAATAGCTACGAGGCTCCTGTAAATAAATTTGTCTGTGCATTCCACAAATAGGTCATCATGATTCTGGATCCACACTTGTATCTTAACCCCTCTAGGAAAAGAATTGTTGTTAGAAGAATCAACATGCAAAAATATACACAGTTTATATAGGTGTTTTGACTTTTAGTTCCCCAAAATAAAAAAATTATGAACCATAAGAAGTCTCAAATTTTAAATGTCTCCAACAGATGATCACACACCTCACCAAGCCACATGCTGATTGTGGATATTCCTCAATCATTATAAATATGTTCCCAACCTGACAATTTTCTCCATTTCCTCTGCCCAATTATTTTTCCCCATTTGTATCTATATGACAGAGTCCAATTACTGATTTTGCTCAAGTATCATCTTATCCTATGGGCATTTCCTGAACAGTTTAAATTAGGACATCCTGTCATTCTGTCACTACATGTACACTTTGTTGAACTTATCCTCATATTATAATTATTGCTGACTTACCCGTATAGAACATAAGCTACTTGAGAGCAGGGAATTGGTTTAGTTTCTTGCTAGATCATCAATGATTAGAATAATCCCTGAGAGCAGGGACTCTGTGCATTTGTGTTGAATGAATGAATGAATGAATGCATGCATGCACTTTTTTTGATGCAAAGAAGAAAGTTACTGCAATGCATAGTAACTTTCTCATAGATTAGCAGGTCATAGATTCTACTTTTATTCCCACACTTTGTATCTCAGGCAACATGAGCTAAATAGATCCACCTAAGCAATGGAAAAAGGTTTTCATGAAGTTTTTCTAAGCCATGAAAATGGAAGATTCACTCTCAAATGCTCCATTCTATTCGCAGTGAAAAATAACAATCTTATTTGTCAGGTAGAAAAATTTTTGTGAGTAACGACAATCTGAAAAACAGGGACTAAAAAACAAGTAGGAAGTTTATCTTTCTCACATAATAGCAAGTCCAGAGGCTGCAGTTTGGGATGTGGCAGGTCCTCTGAGAAGTCCATTCTGCCTACTCTACCTCCTCAGCATTCCTTCTCCTTGAGGAGAATGCAGATGGCTGGTGTATGACTGAGAAGGGTATAGGATGAGGGGCAAAACCATTTTCATTTTGAGGCTTTGTCTTGTTTACCTGAAAGCAGTATTTCCATATTTTTCTCCAAAGAATATTAATTCTGGTAAATGGCTACTGTAATTATAATGAAGAATGGCGATTTTCAAATTTCATATTCACACATCAAAAACAGAGGAAGAGAAAAAAACAATTAAGTTAGAAAGCCAGGAACAGTGGCTCATGCCTGTAATCCCAGCACTTTGGGAGGCTGAGGTTGGAGGATCGTTTGAGCTTGAGCATGGGAGTTCAAGACCAGCCTGAGCAACACAGTGAGACCTCATCTCTACAAAAAAATTAAAAAGTTAGCCAGGTGTAGTGGCAACACCTGTGGTCCCAGGTACTTGGGAGGCTGAGGTGGGAGGATCATTTGAGCCCAGGAGGTTGAGGCTATAACAAGCTGTGATCACACTACTGCACTGCAGCCTGGGCTGGACAGAGGGACACCCTTTCTCAAACAACAACAACAACAAAACCCACAAACATGTTGCAGACCAAATACCTGTTACCAATTATATTAATGACAACGTGGTCACCATAATTTTGGGAAGAGCCAGATTACATCAACTGACTTTGTTCTTTATCCTGAGAGTCTAATATTCTATATAACCTATCGCCTGTCTTTTGGGTGTTCGAAAAGAAAGACAAAAATTATTAAACTGTCCTTAGTGATTTTTTTTCAACTTACAGATTTACTTCTATTGAGCTCTATTTGTATCTAAATGAAAATATTTCTCCAAGTTTTAATATATTCTAATTCCACTATCAAGGTAGGAAAATGAATTTGAGATTTAAAAAAAAATTCATGCCCTCTTACCTTAAAGTGAGAGATGTACACACTTCCAAATGTATTTTCATATTAGACTATAACTCAAAGGTAATCTGTTATATCATAACTCGGGGATTTTCAGAGGGAGCCTATATTTCCAATGAAGCATTAAAGACCTTCACAGGATTTCCTCGTGTATATAGAATATACTCAATTGAGGGTGAACATTTAAAATGTTTAAGGCTATATTTGTTCCAAAAAATGAATAATCCCATCTCGTTTTAGTTTTCAATTTGTTTAGTTTCCCTTTTTATTCATTGCTTTTCCACATGTAAAATATTTTTGTCTCTACAGTCAAAATTATATTACAAATATATGAAAATCCCTATTCTGTTTTGCCTTCTCAAACTTATTTTCTTAAATAGGTTTCTTGATAGGTACTAATTTCAGATTTTTTTTTATCACAAAGAGAATACCATATATGATATTCTATACCTTGTTTTTTAGGTGTGGTGGCAATCACTCCAATATGACTTTCCTCATTCTTTTTTTTCTTTTTTTTTGAGATGAGTCTCGCTCCGTGGCCCAGGCTGGAGTGCAGTGAGTGGCGCAATCTCAGCTCACTGCAACCTCTGCCTCCCGGGTTCAAGCGATTCTTCTGCCTCAGCCACCAGAGTAGCTGGGATTACAGGCGTGTGCCACCACGCCCAGCTAATTTTTCTATTTTTAGTAGAGACGGGGTTTCACCATGTTGGTCAGGTTGGTCTCGAACTCCTGACCTTGTGATCTGCCCGCCTCTGCCTCCCAAAGTGCTGGGATTACAGGCGTGAGCCACCGCGCTCAGCCCTGACTTTCCTCATTCTTTTAACAGCTTCACATACATAGCCAACATTCCCCTAATTTCTCAGCCACCTTGCCTCAAGTTAAAACCATGAGACCAGTTTTGCCAAACAGGGTGTAAGTGTAATGTATCACTTTCAGGACAAACCACTTAAAACTAAGTGTGACCTTCTTGCTTGTTTCCTTTGAAACAATCAGAGGCCCATTTTTGACATGGAGAAACCATAATATGGAAGCACCTCCATCTCTGAGTTACCACATAAGCATCAGTTGCCCTACAGGGTCAACTATCCCAGTGGTGCAATTGACAGAAAAGACTCATTTTATACAGTAAGCTTCCGGGATTTAACAAAAAAGGTTTTGTATCTCCAGGCGCCACAGGACATGCCATTCCTTACGAGACTTTTAAAAGCAAAGCCTAGACAGCTTTAGCAATACCCTTTCTTGACAAACTGTTAGAGATCTGGGCCTGAAGGGCAAGGAAGGACAATAAAGTCTGTCTTTCTACATTATTTGCTTCTCAATGATGCTCATCAATTGCTATAAATCACTGTGTCATGTTTCCACTGCCAATTTTTTTAGATATTCACAATAAATCCCCCAAACCCCAACCTGTCCTGTGTCTTAGTCCATTTTTTGTTGCTGTAACAGAAAACCTGACCTGGGTAATTTATATGTATGTATATAATTTACGTATGTGTATATATATAATTTATTTCTTCCGGTTCTGGAGGCTGGGAAGTCCAAGGCTGAGGGGCCACATGTGGCGAGGGCCTTCTTGCTGCATCCTAACAGCAGTCATCACATGGTGAGAGAGAGGAAGCATGCCAGCTCAGCTCTCTCTTCCTCCTCTTATGCGGCTACTAATCCCAACATAGGGACCCACCCCCATAACTCCGTCTATCCCTAATGACCTCCCAAAGGCTCCCACCTCTAAATACCATCAACATATGGATTTGAGGAGTCAATTTCCAACACGAGCTTTTGGGGAATACATTCAAACACGGCACCCAGTCACCATTTTCTAAAATAATAATACTGCAGCTACCCAAAATAACCGAACAAAGACATTAGGCACCATTTGCATTCCCTCTCAAAGTTTCTAAAACCATCTCCAGTTTTGAGGTCAGTATGTCTCAGCTACTTTTCTATACTGCAATGTCCTTTGTCCACTTAACACTACCACCCCTGCAATCTGGCACTCAGAACTGTTTTCCAGAAGGCTCTTCCTGTATGGTTCTTGCTAAACTTTGCCAATGAGAAAAACATGAACGGGCCGGGCGCAGTGGCTCACAACTGTAATCCCAGCACTATGGGAGGCTGAGGTGGGTGGATTGCTTGAGGTCAGGAGTTCAAAACCAGCCTGGGCAACATGGCGAAAACCTGTCTCTACCAAAAATACAAAAAATTAGCCCATTTCTTACTCCGGTCTCAAAATAAATAAATAGATAATAAATTAAAAATAAAAAAATTTAAAATGTTGTTAAAAAAAAAAAAAAAAAAAGGAAAACCTGAATAGGAAAGGCAGAAGTGAAGCACTAAGCCATTAATCTCAGATGAATACTGCACAGACCTCACCATCTCTAATCCCAGCCAGAAGCAGTAACTTCTAAGACACCTCCATGAGCTCTAGTTTCTCACTGAAGCTGCCAGTGACTATTTTTCTTTGATATTCCTGCTGGAGTCTTTTCTTAACTTATGTAACTATTCTTCTTGAAATAATTGTATACGTTTTCCTAAACACAGACTAATACAATCATCCAGAATAAAGCTAATTCCATGTTTTCAAAGTTTATTCATCACAATCTGCATTACTGTATTGGTCCTGAGTCTCACTCTGTCACTCAGGCTGAGTGCAGTGTCAGTCATGCCTCACTGCAGCCTCAACCTCCCTGACTCAAGCGATCCTTTCACCTCAACCTCCTGAGTAGCTGGGACTACAGGTGCATGCCATGACACCCAGCTAATTTTTTATTTTTTGTAGAGATGAGGTCTCATTATGTTGCCCAGGCTAGTCTCGAACTCCTCGACACAGATGATCCTCTCTCCTGAGCCTCCCAAAGTGCTGAGACTACAGGTATGAGCCATAGAACATTGCCAACTTTGCCGAAATTAAGAATGCTATCAAGAAAGTGGAAAAACAGAACACAGAAGTGGAAAAAGTATTTGCAAATCTCATAAGGGTGTAGTGTTCAGAATATAAAATAACTCTTACAACTCAACCAAAAATACACAATCTAATTTTTAAAGTATTAAAAGAAATTTTTGAGTAGACATTTCTCCAATGGAGATACACATGGCTAATAAACATATGAACAGATGCTCAACATTCATCATTAAGAAAATCCAACCACAATGAAATATCACTTGTAAGTGACTAGAAGGCTATATACTACTACTACTGCTAACCCAACAACTACAAACATCAATAATCGATAGGAAGTGCAGAAAATGGAACACTGGAACATTGCTGGTAGAAAAGTAAAATGGTGCAGCTGCCTTTGAAAACAGTTTGGCAAATCCACAAAAGGATAATCACTGATAATTACTATATGACCCAGAAATTCCATGTTTACAGACATACCCAAGTGAAAACATGTATCTGCAAAAACATCTTGTAAAAAGTTGTTCATAGCAGCATTTTCCATAATAGCCTAATTTCTTTTTTTTTTTTTTTTTTGAGACAGAGTCTCGCTCTGTCGCCCAGACTGTAGTGCAGTGGCGTGATCTGGGCTCACTGCACGCTCTGCCTCCCGGGTTCATGCCATTCTCCTGCCTCAGCCTTCCGAGTAGCTGAGACTACAGGTGCCCGCCACCAGGCCAGCTAATTTTTTGCATTTTTAGTAGAGACAGGGTTTTACCGTGTTAGCCAGGATGGTCTCGATCTCCTGACCTCGTGATCCACCCGTCTCGGTCTCCCAAAGTGCTGGGATTACAGGCATCAGCCACTGCACCCGGTCCATAATAGCCTAATTTCAAACAGTAAAAAGAGTTCAAATCTCCATCAAATAATGAATGAACAGACAAACTGTAGAATATTATTCAGCAACAAAAAGTGATGAGGTACTAGGCTGGGTATGGTGGCTCACACCTGTAATCCCAGCACTTTGGGAGGCCTAGGCAGGCAGATCACTTGAGGTCAGGAGTTCGAGATGGTGAAACCTTGTGTCTATTAAAAATACAAAAATTAGCTGGGCATGGTGGTGCATGCCTGTAGTCCCAGCTACTCGAGAGGCTGAGGCAGGAGAATCGCTTGAGCCTGCTAGGTGGAGGTTGCAGTGAGCTGAGATTGCGCCACTGCACTCCAGACTAGGCACCAGAGTTAGACTCTGTCTCAAAAACAACAACAAAAAAGTTATGAGGTACTAACAAATGTTAATTTTGGGTGGGTGGTATTTTTTATAGTGACAGTTTACCCAGGCTAGTCTCGAATTCCTGGGCTTAAGCGATCCGCCCATTTTGGCCTTCCAAAGTGTTAGAATTACAGACATGAGCCACTGTGCCTGGCCTAGAAATTGATTTTTTTTTTTTGGACAGGGCTTTGCTCTGTCACTTAGGCTGGAGTGCAGTGGCATGATCCTAGTTCACTGTAACCTCCAACTCCTGAGCTCAAGGAATTCTCCTGCTTCAGCCTCCTGAGTAGCTGGGACTATAGAAATGTGCCACCATGCCCAACTAACTTCTAAATTTGTAGACAGGGTCTTGCCATGTTGCCTATGCTAGTCTCAAACTCCTGGGCTCAAGCAATCCCCTCGCCTGGGCCTCTCAAAGTGCTGACATTACAGATGTCAGCTTCCATGCCCAGCTGGCTAGCTGAAAATTTAAACTACAGTTGAGTATTCACTCCAGCCCCACCAGATAAACATCGTAACACCCCAAGTCAGTCATCTTTCACTGCCTTCTCTAGCCATTTTTGAACCAGGATGGGAAATCTACCCTGTTCTCTCCAGAAAGCCTTTTGTAATAAACATTCTTATAATACTTTGATGTAGAGTACCACCAATCCTGAAATCTAAACCAAACTTTGCACGGGGTTCCCTCCTGTTCCAGTGGAGTGGCGACAAGTGCAAATCAGTGAAAAAATGTTTTGGTGGTAAATACATGAGGTTTCTAGTTTCTTTAAAAAAAAAATCCATTGCCTATGTTCATTATTAAGAGGAAACTCATGAACACTGCTTTTTTTCAAATTATTTCACAGAGTGCTCCAAGTATAAAAAAAGTTATTATTTCAGAAATTTTATTTACTAATAATTTTCATATGCTTACATTTGTATTTTCCTCTCATGTAAAAGGCATGCAGAAATAAAGTTATGTAGAAAAAAGGCATGTAGAAATATAATCGCACAGTGCACATTCATGAACGGGAAGGCAGGTTTCAGGGGGTCTGATATTGTCCCACTATGGCATGGCATTTTCTTTATAGCTATAGAAGTCATCTGGGCAGAGTGTGGAGAAAATATTTCAAGTGCAAATTATGAATGTATATTTCTTAAATTGTATACTGTTTGAACATAACATGGATAGAAATTGTTGTAGATGACATTCAACCTTGAGAGTCTAATGATGTATTATAGTGTTTGATATTAAGTGTCCCAATGAGGTAGGATATGCTTGGGTTGACAGAAGGCACATGATTCATTCAGGGTTACTAAAAATGATTATATTTTACTAATTAAGACATGAGAAGTGTAATATATTCTAAATAAAATGGTATCAAATGCAATCTCAGGGGCCAAATGTGAATCCCCTATAAGAACACTACTCTGGTTCTTTTGATGGAACTGTCCTCTATGGTAACCATTCTCTCTTCAGTTTCCAAAAATAAGACCTATGTTCAATAATCTGTGATATGCAACAGTTACTACCTTTCAAGAGAGGGTGACTATCATTCCCACTCCATTTCTTTCTACCACATATGCAGTCTCTAGTAACTGACCATTTTACTTCCATGAAAATCTCTCAATGTCCCACCCTGTTCTTCTTTCTTGGTCATCTTGTAGCGTAACCGATCTCTCCTATAATCGACAAAGGTCCCCAGTCCTATCGACAATTCTAAGGGGTCCTGACTACATAAAACATATATGTTAGGCAATAGTTTTACCTCTCTTCTGTCACAAACCCCCATGCTCTTATAGTATATTGTATATCAGTGTTCTTGGCTGGGCACGGTGGCTCACGCCTATAATCCCAGCACTTTGGGAGGCCAAGGCAGGTGGATCACCCGAGGTCAGGAGTTCAAGATCAGCCTGGTCAACATGATGAAACCCCATCTCTACTAAAAATACCAAAAACAAAAACAAAAACAAAAACAAAAAACAGGTATCATGGTGCATGCCTGTAATCCTGGCTACTCGTGAGGCTGAGGCACGAGAATCGCTTGAACCCGGGAGGCAGAGGTTGCAGTGAGCTAAGAACATGCCACTGCACTCCAGCCTGGGCAACACAGCAAGACTCTGTCTCCAAAAAAAAAAAAAAAAAAAAAAAAAAAAATTACTGTTCTTGCTTTTTCCAGGTTTCAATAATATAAATAAGCCACACCTAAGGAAGTAGTCCCTTCCATCTTACATCCATTCCTTGAGACAATCATGAAAATGAAAAGCATGCCGTGAAGATTTAACATCAACAGATTTCATACTTTTAAAAATATGAAATAACTGAATAAAAAATTTTTAACACTGACGTTACATCTTTCCATAGATGTCCTTGCTCCTCTGACACACACCATTTCATGAGTTTGTGACTTTTTAAAATTGTCTGTGAATTTAACATCGATCTTCAAGAAGGAATTTAAATCTTCAGGAAGGAATAAAGACTTAGTTCCCTCTAGCCTGAATTTTTGTATGACAAAATGCTTGCATATAAGGATGAATTTCCATTGAGAAATTTAAAATAATTTACCAACTTAACTTGTAATGCTTCTCTCCAATATGAATGGTGTATCCTGAAGTCAGAACGTTGCTTAAAGGACTTGCCACATTTGTATGGTTTCCATCCTGAATGTCTTCTGTTATAACCATAATAGCGTAAATATTTTTATAAAGCTGTTCACATTCATTATATTTGTAAGGCTTCTCTACAGTAAGAATTCTGTGATGTTCCACAAGGCTTGAACTTTGGATAAGCCTTGCCATACGTGTTATCTTCGTGTGGTTTATCTCAAAGACGTATATTCTGGTATCAAGTGAGGTATAAGCCATAGCTAAAGGCTTTACCACATTTTCGTTTTATATGGTTTCTTTTCACAATGGAGCCCCCGATGCTAAGTACAGCTTGAATACTTAATTTTTGTCTCATTATATTTGATATGTTTTTCTCTATTATAACTTTTTTGATGATCTCCAAGGTTTGAACTTTGGAATAAAGCATTACCATGTATATTATGTTTACAATGTTTCTTTTCAATGTGTATTTTCTGATGTCTAGTGAGGTTTGCAAATTGGGTAAAAGCTTTGCCACATTCAGTACATTTGTAAGGTTTCTCTCCAGTATGGATTTTCTTATGCTGAGTAAGATTTGAACGTTCAGTAAAGGCTTTGCCACATTCAGTACATTTGTAAGGTTTCTCTCCAGTATGAGTTCTCTGATGACCCCAAAGGTGTGAACGTTTCATAAAAGCTTTATCACATTTATTACATTTGTAAGGTTTTTCTCCAGTGTGAATTCTCTGATGTTCCACAAGACTTGAACTTTGGACAAAAGCCCTGCCACACACATTACATTTGTGTGGCTTCTCTCCAGGATGTATATTCTGATGCCTAGTGAGATGTGAACACTGCTTAAAAGCTTTCCCACACTCATTACATATGTAAGGCTTCTCTCCAGTATGGATTCTCTTATGTTGGGTAAGGCTTGAACGCTCAGCGAAGGCTTTGTCACATTCATTACATTTGTAAGGTTTCTCTCCAGTATGAATTCTTTCATGACCCCAAAGGTGTGAACGCTGGATAAATGCCTTACCACATTCATTACATTTGTAAGGTTTCTCTCCAGTATGCATTCTCTGATGACTTGCAAGATTTGAATTTTGACTACAGACCTTGCCACATATATTACATTGATATGGTTTCTCTCCTGTATGGACTCTCTGATGCCTAGTGAGGTTCGAACACTGGTTAAAGGCTTTGCCACACTCGTTACATTTGTAAGGTCTCTGTCCCGAGTGAATTCTCCGATGATTAGTGAGGTTCGAACTTTTGCTAAAAGCCTTTCCACAGTCATTACATTTGTATGATTTTTCTCTAATGTGTGTTCTCCCATACTGTGTATGTAACAAAGGGTATTTCAAAATCTTCCTATATTTATTACAAATGTTTTTGACACAAGGAGGAAGTGGTGAAACTGAGGAGCTATTGATAGACTTCTCAACTGGATTACATTCATACATTTTCTCCCCAGTTTGAAATCTCTGTAGTTCAGCCAGCTGTCCCTGTAGGCTTAATCCAATTCTATTTTCAAAACACTTCACATATTTGCTTCCGGCATACCTTATGTTATTTTTCAGTTTTAACAAGTTCCTTATAAATGGCTTGTCATGTATGAAATACTGGTATGCACCATCTCTTATAGAAACACTCTGCTTTAAAGAGAAATGTATTGAGGATTTATTATGTTGTTGATCTTTTCTGTGAGTGAGATTTTTGATACAGGTCAAAGGCGTTCCTTTGTAATTTTTTGCATCATAGTCCCACAAGCTGTCAAACTGAGGCATATTTTCCCAGATTTCCTTGAGGTCAAAATTGTTGATGCCATGGCTTTCCTTTCTTTCTAATATCACCAGATGGTATAATTCCTCTTTATTATTTTCCTTTGGTGATAATCCCTTGCTTGTAAATCCAACAGAAATATCTGAAAGATATAAAAACAACCACAGGCTTTCCATCAAATAGAGTTGCAAGGTAAATATTTTATTAAAATACATAATATTACAAGAAAACTAAGATTTACAATGAACAGAGTTATGAAGTTTCTCAACCGTCTTTAAACGTTTAAGAACACAAAAGGACTAGCTGTCCTCAATAAAGTAACATAGTAACAAAACATGTAACAAATTATTTTAAGCACAGTTTAAAACACCCTAAAGCTAAAACACTCATACTATGTAAATCCACATAAACTCTGAAAGAAGAGGTATTTTTCCACCACCACTCCAAGGAACACGTAAATTGGCATAGCTATATGGTAGTCTCATATTTGAAGATAAACAAATAGTAATGCATTATTTAGTACATAATTATTACACACAAATAAAAGGTAAGGCACAGCTCAAGCTTATCTAATAAAAAATATTTAAAAATGACAATTCATAATTGCAAAAAAAACTGCAAGGAAAAATTAGGAAGAATTTAATAAAATTTTGAATATTTACAAATTGCAAATATGAATACTTGTTATAAAACTACCTATACCCACACAGAATGTGCATTTTGCAGCATTAACAATTTGTGCATGGTGGTTGTATTGCATAATATATACTGAAAAACCATCATCTGTAAATCATTATAAAAATAAATAAAACACTTCAGTAACCTGTGAAAATCTAACAGACAAGTTAATAACCACAATTACACAAAATTGTGAGTGAAATTCTAAAGAATTATTGCTTATGAACTACAGAAAAAACTTACAGAAGGAACACACAATAGGAAAAATAATACTTTGAGAATCACTAAATTTTGAAATGTCAGCTTCAGGTAAATGCACATTATTATAAAGATGAAGAATTAGGAGGGGAGTCTGAAATAATTTCATGCCTGCAGTTACATGACAGCAGTATATAGAGAAACTCCCTGACTAGGAAATGTCATCTAGTATTCTAGTTCTATGGCCAAAACAATACGTATAATGAAAGCTGTGTGCTTTAACATTTTATTATGTAGAGTCAGAAAATGTTGATATGAAAAAAATTACAAAAAATATGTAAGATATAACGCAGGCAAAGGTCAATCTCATAAGAAACATGACAGACACTTGACATATCTTATTCATAAAGGTAACTTTTCAAACCACACTAAATGCTATGCAAGTTACTAAGGTCTCTAACAGCATTACTTGATGTAAATCCTCTTGAGGTAAATTATTACACCTTTTCATACCAAAACAAAGGGCTGAAGAGGTTTACATATCTATCCCTAACTCACACAGAAAGCAAATTTAAAAGCCAGAATCTGAACCTGTGTGTGCAGGCTAAGATGCTATGTTCACAGCATTAAGCACCACTGGCCACCCAGGGCAGTACAGATTATACGTCACAGCAAATACGAGGCGTGTACACTGGAAGAAATGTTTCAAGGCAGATATGGGACCTGACCTGTGTCACCTATAGTGTGACAACACCACTGCTCTCAGATAGCATTTAAGTCACCTTGTCTTGCACACGTTGTTTAGACAGTGACCAGATCATGTTGCTGTCCTGAGTAAGCTGTCCTGTGTATAAGTAGGAGTCATTCTTTACACAGTGTGTGCAATGAAGGGATGTTATTCTGTGCTAAAAAGAAATGAGCTGTCAAGCTATAAAAAGACATGAAAGAAATTTATTTTATTTATTTATTTTTTGAGATGGAGTCTCGCTCTGTCACCCAGGCTGGAGTGCAGTGGCATGGTCTTGGCTCACTGCAACCTCTGCCTCCCAGGTTCACGCCATTCTCCTGCCTCAACCTCCCGAGTAGCTGGAACTACAGGCACCCACTACCACGCCTGGCTAATTTTTTGTATTTTTAGTAGAGACGGGGTTTCACCGTGTTAGCCAGGATGGTCTCGATCTCCTGACCTCGTGATCCGCCCACCTTGGCCTCCCAAAGTGCTGGGATTACAGGCGTGAGCCACCACGCCCGGCCCTAGAAATTTAAATGCATATTATTAAGCGAAAGAAGCCAATCTGAAAAGGCCATATACTATATGGTTCCAACTATATGACATTCTGGAAAAGGCAAATCTATGGAGACAGTAAAGAGATCAGTGGTTGCCAGGTGCTGGGGGGAGGGAGAGGTGAACAGACAGAGCACAGGTTTTTTAGGGCAGTGTAATTATTCTGTAAGATACTATTATGGAGGATATATGTCTATTATATATTTGCCCAAACCCAAAGCATATACATAGAGTGAACCCCAACATCGACTATGGACTTTGGGTGATAATGATGTGTCAATGTAGGTTTTATCAATTGTAACAAATGTACCACTGTGATAGGGGATGGTGACAATGGGGGAAGACGCTGTGCATGTGTGGGGGCACAGAGTATATGGGAAATCTAGTACCTTCCATCAAGTTTGCTGTGAACATAAAATTGCTAAAAAACAAAAAGTCTATTTTTAAAAAGTATAAGCTAAGAGTTGATATAAAGTTACAGGAAACAGAAGTAAAAGGAATAACGAATACTATCCTTTAACAAAGTTTTGGAGGTTATATATGTTTTGAGGAAACTAATATTCAGACATAAACACTCGAGGAAGAAATCTTCTGGTAAAATATATAAAACACCATGAGAGTATATGAAGCAGAAAAAAAAATATATAATAAAACAATATTCATTCATCTCATGGCCCCACACACTGTAGATATAAAACAAAACATACTGAGTATCATAAAAACATGTAACTGGTGATTAAATAAATACAAGTTCATTTATACCAATGACATTGGCAAAATCAAAGTGTCAGTGGCCTAAACAAATTATACTGAACTTTAAAAATGTATGCACAATTCAACTTTATAAGCTCCCTCAATAAAGGCATAAAATTCATACTGAAGAAAAATGTACAACTGCACATATGGGATGAATAATGTGGTATGAACAACAGTTTGGTCAACATTTTCGCAGATACGAGGTTGAGAACTTGGACAATGTTCTTCCTAGGATAAATTTCTACACCTTGTATTGCTGGCTCCAAGGGGATGATCATTATATATCTAATCAGCATTGTCACACTGCCCTTGGGAGACACTGTAAACTCCACAAAAACCAGAAGGTCAGAAGCACTTATCCCTCCGGCTCTCCTGATTCTCTCTCAGCATAGGGGGACATGCTGGCTACTCTACTCAGTGGCTTCAAGAGGCACCTCTGTATGTAGCAGAATGATACTGTAATAGATTAATTAATGTTCTCTTTCAAGAATATTCTGTTACCAAGGAAACCTCTTCCATGGGAGAGTTCACCAAAAGTTGTCCATCGCCTATTGATGGGTTATCACAGCAGAAAGAGAGGAAATTTCATACTCTAGGAATGTGTATTTCTTTTTCTTTTTTGAGATGGAGTTTCGCTCTTCTTGCCCAGGCTGGAGTGCAATGGCGTGATCTCGGCTCACCACAACCTCTGCCTCTCGGGTTCACGTGATTCTCCTGCCTCAGCCTCCCGAGCAGCTGGCATTACAGGCATGCGCCAACACACCCGGCTAATTTTTGTATTTTTAGTAGAGACGGGGTTTCTCCATGTTGGTCAGGCTGGTCTCGAACTCCCGACCTCAGGTGATCCGCCCGCCTTGGCCTCCCAAAGTGCTGGGATTATAGGCGTGAGCCACCATGCCCATCCGGAATGTGTATTTCAAAAGCAACTTTCAGAGGCAAATCTTAGAAGAATATGAAATCAGGAAGACCAAGGTCTCCCTAAGTTCCTGGACAGAGTAGAAAGCTAGAAAAGGGAGAGAAATAAAAGATATGGGAGTAAAATAAAAGGGTCGGATTTTGTAGGATTCTTAAGAAGAGGCAGTGTGCTCTGTCCACAGGCTGCAAGGTGAGAACCTAAAAGAATGAGATATATTCCTATTTTGGAATGGCAATCAAAAACAGGATCTCTCTGTCAAGTCTTTATATTAATGCTGAGTAACAATCTCAAAAGCCTGCCCATTCCCCTTTAGACACATGTGGCAAAAGCAGAAGTGAAGGAATGGCCAAGGGGCTTGTACAAGTAGAAAGACTGACAGTCTTTGAAATTTCAGGGAACCCCAGATACATTTTGGGGGAGCCATTGTTTTCCCATTTTCCTGAAAAGTTCTTGCAGGTATAAGAAATGGAAATAGAAATTGAACAGGTTCTGGAGCCAGGGCTACAAAGGCCCCAGCTCTGATCTGTACAGACTGAAAACCACACATCAGATGAAATTATATACACAAAAAGAGAGTCCTTAAAAACAGCCATTTCAGTCCCTCTCAAAACCAAGAGACCAAAATGGTCAGAGGGGCCAAACAGAGTATTGTAGGTCATGACAGCACCTTTGCTTTTGTGTCTGCATGAGTTGGGGCATCATGGGACAGTGGGAGTTCAACCTTTTACACATTTGAGTAACTGTGTTGGGGGACAGTAGGAGGGGGTGTGGACTTTCCTTTGAGAGCTCATAAGAAACACTTTTGTTTTCCCACTGATCTTTTCCATTTGCAGAGTTTTCCAAACAATACTCAATGGAGTAGCTTACTCTGTGGCCATCTGAGCGCTTATTTGTGCTCACATTCCGACCTACCTGATTTTTTCCCTATTTTTACTTCACTTTCCATACTCTAGGACTCTTTCCTACGCTCCAAAATGAACATAATATTCAGCTCAGGAAAGATTTCAACTTATAAAGAAAAAAGGAACATGGTATGCTGTGCTTTTCCTGGATACATTCCCAGCCCTTTGTTCAGCTATGAAGACAGGACATTACAGATTGGTCTGGAAAACTATTTCCCAAAACAATTTCATAAATTAGCCAACTCACTGCCTTTTCTTAATGCTTAGTGATTATTTTAAATATGCAGACTCTGAAAAAACTACTGAATCAAAGGCACAGGGATAAAACCATGGTACCAGACACTTTAAAATGTTTTCCATAAGGTTTTGTAAGTACTGATGTTCTGGAACCACTACTCATCAAACCTGATTATGTGCAGAACTTCTGAAGAAAGGGGAAGTTTAAAGTCTATATGCTACATTATGAAGCCTTTCCACTCTGAATCAAAAAGTTTCAATCTCCCCTTTTAGAACAGGGATCGGATTCAGACAAGCATATCGGGGGCTCCCAAGAGACTCACAAGGAAAAATGCAAAGATGTACAAGGGTGGTTACCGTTTTCTGGAGGGATGTTATCCTCATCCAGAGAGAGCAGGTTCCTGTAGTTCTCCAACATCACGTCCCTGTACAAGGCCCTCTGGGCGGGGTCCAGGCACTCCCACTCCTCTTGAGAGAATTCTATGGCCACATCCTTGAATGTAAACAGTCCCTGAAATAAAAACACACTTCACCAAGTGGGCACAGGAAAATTTCTTATTTTTACACTAAATGACAGAAAAGAGGTGTACATATTCACTGATTTATGTGAGTTAATGCAAGCAACTTATATATCCCTAATTTTATTTTTTTTAAACTGAGATGAAATTCACATAACATAAAATTAGCTATTTTAGGCTTGGTGCAGTGGCTCACACCTGTAATTTCAGCACTTTGAGAGGCTGAGGCAGGAGGACTGCTTGAGCTCAGGAGTTTGAGACCAGTCTGGGCAACGAAGTGAGCCTTCATCTCTACAAAAAAATTTTAAAAATTAGCTGGGCACAGTGGCATGGGCCCATGGTCCCAGCTACTCAGAAGGCTGAGGTGGGAGGATCACTTGCACCTGGGAGGTGGAGACTGCAGTGGGCAGTGATCATGCCACTGCACCCCAGTCTGGGAGACAGAGCAAGACTTCACCTCAAAATAAAATAAATAAATTAGCCATTTTAAAGTACAATTCAGTGGCATTTAGTACATTCACAAAGTTATACACCACCACCTCTGTCTAGTTCAAAAACATTTTTATCAACTCCAAAAGAAATGCCATACTCATTAAGCAGTCACTCCCCATGTGACTTTAACATGAAATAAGCTTAACCAAATAGGTAAATGACTTGCATGCTGCAAACTATAAAATACTAATGAAGGAAATTAAAGCAGACAAAACAAATAAATGGAAAGATATTCTATGTTCAAGAACTTAGAAAATTAATACTATGAAAATGTCCATATTATCCAAAGAAATCTACAGAGTCAATGCAATCCCTATCAAAATCACAGTGACACTTTTTACAAAAATATAAGAAATAATCCTAAAATTCATATAGAACTATAAAGACCCAAAAGAGCCAAAGCAATTTTGAGCAAGAATATCAAAGCTGGAGTATCACACTTCCTGATTTCAAAGTATATTACAAAGGTATGGTAATCAAAACAGTATGGTACTGGCATAAAATAGACACACAAAACAAAAGGACTAGAATACAAAGCCCAGAAATAAACTCACACATATACAATCAACTGATCTTTGACAAGTGTATCAAGAATAGGAAATCTGTACACTCAAATGCAAAAGAATGAAACTGGATGCTTATCTTACGCCACAAATAAAAATAAACTCAAAACTGACTAAAGACTCAAGGTAAATTTACTCAATTTACCTTGTGTCTTTAGTTTTACCTGAAATTGTAAAACTCCTAGAAGAAAACATAGGGGAAAATGTTCTTGACATTATCTTGGCAATGATTTCTTGGATATAATACCAAAAGCGCAGGCAAGAAAAGGAAAAATAGACCAGTGGGACTACATCAAACCAAAACACTTGTGCACACCAAAAGAAACAACCAACAAAACAAAAAGGCAACTTATGGAATGGGAAAATATTTGCAAACTATATACCTGAGAAGGGGTTAATATCCAAAAAATATTAAGGAACTCCTACAACTCAAGAGCCAAAAAAACTAATTACCCAATAAAAAATGGACAAAAGAGCTGAACAGACATTTTTTCCAAAGAGAATATAAAAATGGCCATTAGG
Source organism: Pongo pygmaeus (assembly GCF_028885625.2). Classification (NCBI taxonomy): domain Eukaryota; kingdom Metazoa; phylum Chordata; class Mammalia; order Primates; family Hominidae; genus Pongo; species Pongo pygmaeus. The sequence goes on from NC_072393.2 coordinate 59,460,534, forward strand.
TACATGAAAAGGTGCTCAATATCACTAATCACCAGGAAAATGCAAATCAACAATGTAATATGATATCACATCTATTAGGATGACCATTAAAGAAAAAAAAGGACAAGCAATGTCTAGGATGTGGAGAAAAGGGAACTGTTGTACAATGTTGGTCAAAGTATGAATTAGTGCAGCCGCTATGGAAATAGTGTGGAGGTTCCTCAAAAATTAAAAATAGGCTGGGCGTGGTGGCTCACACCCGTAATCCCAGCACTTTGGGAGGCCGAGGCGGGCGGATCATGAGATCAGAAGTTCAAGACCAGCCTGGCCAACATGGTGAAACCTCATCTCTATTAAAAACATAAAAATTAGCTGGGCCTGGTGGTGGGCGCCTGTAATCCCAGCTACTCAGGAGGCTGAGACAGGAGAATTGTTTGAACCGGGGAGGCAGCAGGTGCACTGAGCCGAGATCACGCCACTGCATTCCAGCGTGGGCAACAGAGGAAGACTCCATCTCAGGAAAAAATAAAAATAAAATGACCGGCTGGGCGCAGTGGCTCACGCCTGTAATCCCAGCACTTTAGGAGGCCAAGGTGGGCGGATCACGAGGTCAGGAGATTGAGACCATCCTGGCTAACATGGTGAAACCCTGTCTCTATTAAAAACACAAAAAATTAGCCAGGCATGGTGGCCGGCACCTGTAGTCCTAGCTACTTGGGAGGCTGAGGCAGGAGAATGGCGGGAACCCGGGAGGCGGAGCTTGCAGTGAGCCAAGATCGCACCACTGCACTCCAGCCTGGGTGACAGAGCGAGACTCCATCTCAAAAAAAAAAAAAAAAAAAAAAAAATGACCATGATCTAGTAATTCCACTCTTCTGGGTATATATCCAAAAGAATTAAAATCAGGATCTTGAAGAGAGATAGGTACTTCCATATTTATTGCAGCTTTATTCTTAATAGCCAAGTCATGGCTAAATATCCATAGAGGAACGACTGGATAAAGAAAATGTGGTACACACACACACACACACACGAATATTATTCAGCCTTAAAAAAGAAGGAAATCCTGCTATTTGCTATAGACTACCTGAATGAAAATGGAGTATGTTATATAAGTGAAATAGGCCACACAGAGAACAAATACATGATTCCACTTATATGAGGAACTGAAAACAGTAAAACTCATAGAAACAGAGGATAGAATCGTGGTTGCTAGGTGCTGAGTGGGGAAATGGTGAGGTAGTAATCAGTTTCAGTTACACAAGATGAAAAAGCCCTACTGATCTCCTGAATAACACAGTACTTATAGTTAATTCTGTATTGTATACTTAAAAATTTGTTAAGATGGTAGTTCTTAGGTTGTATTCTTATAAAAATATGAAATAATAAAAACAGCAGGAAAAAAACTTTCTGAGGCAATGGATATGTTTATGACAGATTGCAGTGGTGGTGTCAGAGGTATATACTTACCTCCAAGCTCATCAAATTGTATACATTACATATGTATAGCTTTTTTATGTCAATCATACCTCAATAAGGAAGTTAAAATTCATTGAAAACTGAATTTTTCAGTTTTCCTTTTATTGATTTCCAATTTCACTCGATTGTGGTGTGAGAATACAGTTTTATAAGTTGTAGCTTTTTAAAATGTATTGAGACTTGTTCTGTGGCCTGACACGTGGTCTATCCTGGAGAATATTCTATGTGCACTTGACAAGAGTGCAGATTCTGTTTTTGCTGAGTGCAGTTTTCTTTCCGTGCTTGTTTGGTGTAGTTTACAGCAGCGGTGTCCAACCTTTTGGCTTCCCTGGGCCACACTGGAAGAAGAAGAATTGTCTTGGGCCACACATAAAATACACTAACATTAATGACACCTGATGAGCTTTAAAAAAAAAAAAAAAATCACAAAAAAATCTCATGTTTTAAGAAAGTTTACAAATTTGTGTTGTGTCATATTCAAAGCCATCCTGAGCCACATGCAGTCCGTGGTCCATGGGTTAGATAATCTTGGTTTAAAGTGTTGCTCAAGCCCTTTATTTCCTTACTAATCTTCTGTCTGGTTGTTCTATCCATTATTAAACAGAGAGCATTGAATTCTCCAACTATTATAGTAGGACTGTATCTCCTTGTAATTTTTGCTCCAAAATATTTGGGGCTTTGATATTTGATCCATATTTTTTATGGCAGTTACATGTTCTTGATGGATTAGCCCCAATATTTACTGTCCTTCAACATCTCTGGTATCAATTTTTGACTTAAAGTTTATTTGGTCTGCTATCTATATAGCTATCCAGCTAGGTTTAATATTTGTATGAAATACCTTTTTACATCCTTTTATTATACTTTCCAGCCTATTTGTGTTTTTAGCTCTAAAGGAAGTCTTTTATAAACATCACACAGTGAAATCATAGTTTTAAAAAATTATTCCTCCAATAAGTGCCTTTTAATGGAGAATTTAATCCACTTATATTTAAAGTAACTACTGATAAAAGAACCACTTTTACCATTTTGCTATTTGTTTTTTACATGCCTATCTTTTTTGTTTTGTAATTATTCCCTTACTTCCTTCTTTGTGTGTATAAGTTTGTGTGTGTATATCATTTCAGTTCCCTTCTTTACATTTTTGTTATTTTCTTAACGGTTGCCCTGGGAATTAAAATTTCCATCAGAAGCTGATAATAATTAAGTTTCAATTGATGCTAAGTTGGCTTCAATTGCATAACAACTTCTGTTTCTATATAGCTCTGGCTGGTTCTCTTTATACTGTCAAAAATTACTTCTCTATGCATTTTACAGCCAGTAACAGATATACAATTACTGTTTTATACATTTGTAAATCATATAGAAAAAATTTTTTTAAAAAACCAGTAATATTGGCTTTTGTATTTATACCTATGTAGGTATTTTACCTGTATTAATTTGTTCTTATGGCTTTAAGGTACTGCTGGTGTCCTTTTATTTCAGCCTAAAAGACTTTGTTTAACATTTCATGCAGGGTAAGTCTACTAATGCAAACTCCCTCAGCTCTTGTTTATCTGGGGATCTCAATTTCACTGTCAATTCTGAAGGATAATTTGCCTGATACTGAATTCCTGCTGGATAGTTCTTTCATTTCAAACTTTGAATATGTCATTCCACTAATTTCTAGCCTCCATAGTTTCTGATGAGAATTTGGCTGTTAATCTTATTGAGGATCACTGTACATGACAAATCATTTCTATGTTGCTACTATCATGATTCTCTTTTCCTTCCACAGTTTGATTATGTGTCTTGCTGTGGATCTCTGTAAGTTTATCACAATTAAAGTTCACTGAGTTTCCTAGGTATACGGATTCATGTTCTTTATATATTTGGGAGGTTTCAGTTCTTATTTCTTCAAATATTCTTTCTGCCTTTTGCTTTCTCCTTTTCTTTGAAAATTCTTATTAAGCATACATGCATATGCTTCATGGTGTCCCAAAGCTTTCTTACATTTTATTTTTCTTCACTTTCTTCTGCTCAGATTAAATAATTTCAATTAACCTAAAGTTTAAGTTAGCTGATTCTGTATTCTGTCAATCTACTCTTGAAACTTTATAGTTGAAATTTTCATGTTATACTTTTCAGCTCCAAAACTTCTATTTCACTTCTTTTTAATAATTTCTATGTTTTTACTGATATTCGCTGAAACACTGTTGTCCTACTTTCCTTCAGTTCTTTGTCCACCGTTTACTTCAGCTCTCTGAGCATGGTTAAGATAGTTGATTTAAAGTATTTTTTAGTAAGTGTAATGTCTGAGCTTCCTCAGAAGCATCATTATTAAGCCAGTAATCATGCTTCAAATTGCCCAACCTGGAGGAATCCTCACACAGCTATAGTACAGCTGGCCTGCTCAGAGGCAGCCAATGCGGATTCTTTATAACGGAGAAAAACCGTAAACAACCAATGTGTCTTCAGTAAGAGAATGCTCCAATGAGAAAGTAAAAACTCAAGTTATCTCTGTTTACCAGCATAAAAACAAAACAAAGACATACAGTATACAAATATACAATTTTGCAAAACAGAATATCACAAGAAAATATTCACTAAACATTTTCTAAAATTAAATTATGATTTTTACGATTTCTCTTCCATTGAAAAGAATGAACAGTAGTTCCTGATGGAGATAGTGAGTGATGGTGGACTGGACAACATAACGTTTTACTTTTTAGTCTCTAAGCATCACTGCGTGACATTTTATCATAAAATATATACATACATATATATATATATATATATATATCACGTGATGTTTACTACAAAAGAAATGTAGTATTTAACAAGTAGTGTAATCAGAATTTGGCTCCTGCCTCTCTGATGACAGAAAGTTCTGCTCACAGGTCTTAGCTACATTATAGCCATCTTTTGGCTATTATTTTTTAATTATTATTATTATTTTTTTGAGATGGAGTTTTGCTCTTGTTGCCCAGGCTAAAGTGCAATGGCACGATATTGATTCACTGCAACCTCTGCCTCCCGGGTTTAAGCGATTCTCCTGCCTCAGCCTCTCAAGTAGCTGGGATTACAGGCATGTGCCACCATGCCCAGCTAATTTTGTATTTTTAGTAGAGACGGGATTTCACCATGTTGGTCAGGCTGGTCTCGAACTCCTGACCTCAGGTGATCCACCCGCCTCAGCCTCCCAAAGTGCTGGGATTACAGGTGTGAGCCACCGCACCCGGCCCCTTTTGGCTATTATTAAAAAGTCAAAAAAATAACGGATGCTGGTGAGGTTGTGGAGAAAAAGGAACACTTACACACTGTTGGTGGAAGTGTAAATTAGTTCAACCATCCTGGAAGACAGTGCGGTGATTCCTCAAAGATCGAAAAACAGAATTACCATTCAACCCAGCAATCCCATCATGCGTGCACGAACATATACATACGTGCATATGTTCACTGTAGCACTATTCACAATAGCAAAGACATGGAATCAACCTAAATGCCCACCAATGGTGGACTGAATAAAGAAAATGTGGTACACACACACCATGGAATACTATGTAGCCATAAAAAAAGAGATCACGTCTTCTGCAGGAACATGGACGGAGCTTGAGCCCATTATCTTTAGCAAACTAACACAGGAACAGAAAACTAAATGCTGCATGTTCTCACAAGTGGGAGCTAAATGATGAGAACACATGGACACATAGAGGGAAACAACACACACTGGAGCCTATCAGGGATGGAGGGTGGGAGGACGGAGAGGATCAGGAAACATAACTAATGGGTACGAGGTTTAATATCTGGATGATGAAATAATCTGTACAATAAACCCCCACGAGACAAGTTTAGCTATACAGCAAACCTACCCCTGGACTAAAATTAAGAAAAATAATCAATTATAGACATTTTTATCTAAACACCCACTGCATGAGAATTCCTAAATGAACAGCAGAGTCTTCATGAGATGGATGCACTGTGAAGAATTTAAAGAACCTCCTGCTGTTAAGACAATTATGTTGATTTAATATTTTAAAACCAATTATGAAAAAAGACTACCTTCTCCATCCCCAATGTCTACTTCTGAACTTCCCATTCTATTCCAAATTAATATTTTAGAGCCAGAAACACACTGATTCAACTGTTTAGCTACAAATGTATTATAAACTCAAGCTAAGCAAGTTTCCCCATCAGTCTTCTTTTCCAAAGTTTTCCAGGTATTTGTGCACATTAATATATCACTTACATATGCAGCTTCTTTAATCCTGGTTTATAAAGGGCTGAAAGGGCATCCAAATGAAGTCTCTCAACAGTCACTACCACCCAACCTCACTGACGCCATGGAGCCTGCCCCCCATACCCAATCCATGCCTAGGCATAAAACCCTTCCCAGAACAATCATCTAAATGGAGCCTTTTCCACACTTCCATGTTACTGGGTCAGAGTGAGATGGAATCTATGTGGAGACGGAATTGAGGGAAAGCCCTGGGTGTGAATATACATGTTAGTCAGCACACTTCAGAGATAGATAAAATTATCAAGTCCAAAATATGGCATTTCAGGAAGGAGAGGACAAAACAATGAACCAAGAACATAACTTTTACCTGAGAAACAGCCATTCCCTCCTCTTCTTTCTTTCCTCTTCCTCTGAGTTTCTTTCTCCGGTAAGTCAGTCTGTATGTCAAAAATACATTGTTTAATGCTTAAAATCAATACACCCCTTCCTCTACCACACACACAGAGGAAGAGGCTTGATATAGAAAAAAGATGGTCCTTAGCTTCCAACTGCAACAAGAGTGAAAATAAACTCATGAAAAAAATAAACTCCTAAACAGAGACTAAGAAGTGAGTTATTCCACCTATGTCTTCAAAAAGTTTTCCCTTCTTGCTGAAACCCACACATTCTGCATCAATTGCATTATCCTTTGTCCACCTGAAACTCAGCCAAGAAAAACTGTTGTGTCCAAGTTCATGGCCTCTCCCTGGGTAGCCAGCAGCCACTGACTGTCAGTCAATGCAGGATATAAAAGCCTAAAATTGGAACAGGTGAAGAGCCACCATAGCTCCACAAATCCCTGCTGTAGCCATACTAAGCAGTTTAGACTTCTGTCCCACAGGCAGGGGGAAAGCATAAAAAGATTTAATGCCAGGAGATGACATAATAAAACTTAAGACTTACTCCTGATGCAGAGATAGGGAGAAAGAACAAAAAGCTGAGGGAGAAGCAGCTCTCCTATCTCTAAGCTTATGCCCCTACCCCCTTCCTAGTAGTTTCCATCATTTTTGGAGGTCTCAGAGTCATTTAAGACTAACTGTAACTGGGCATCCTCTCTCAAAAAACTGCCACATGCAGACACATGCTCAATCCTGAAAATCATTTCACAGATCCCATCGGCTCAGATTCAGAATTTCTGGTATACCCATCATCTCCACGTTACAGGTGGGCACACTGAGCCTCAGAGAGAGGAGACATTTCACCAAGTTACCTGGAAAAGGTCTGAGTTGAGTGAGCAGAACTCAGTTGTAAATGAATTCTGAAATGGTGGCCTGGATAGGGCAGTAGCAAAGGTTTGTCCTTATTTCCAAATCACCATTCACATTCCTGAGTAGAAGCTTCTATTTCATGGGTTTAATCGATCCCAAGGATTTAATTCTTTTCCAGAAAAATATTCAAAAATATGAAATTACAAATAGCTATTACTCTTGGAAAGCATGAAAGGGGGTCAGCTGTGGAGATTAGTGCTGAGTAATCTCTTCATTATGAACAGATGGGCTCTGTTGGAATAAAATTCCACACCAATCCAGGCCATTCTTCAACATCTTGCAGAGAAAGGACAAAGGGGACCTGGAGGAACACCTACTTAGTGGGAGGCTTTTAGATGACATAAGGGAGTAAAGAAACTGAATACAGCTGAGCCTTGAGCAACACCAGTGATAGGGGTGCTAATCCCCCCACCCCCAGTCAAAAATCCAGGTATAACTTTTGATTCCCCAAAAACTTAACTACTGATAACCCATTGTTGACCAGAAGTCTACTGAAAACATAAACAGTTGATTAACACATATTTTGTATGTTACATGTATTATATACCGTATTCTTATAAAAAAGTAAGCTAGAGAAAAGATAATGTGATTATGAAAATCAAAAAGAAGGGAAAATATATTTACCATTCATTAAGAAGAAGTGGATCATCACAGTTCTTCATCTTCCTCGCATCCTCCCTGAGGTCATATTGTGTGGGCTGCAGTGGAGAAGGAAGAGAAGGGGTTCATTTTGCTGTGTCAGGAGTGGCAGAGGTAGAAGAAAATCCCCTGTATAATTGGACCTGCATAGCTCAAACTGGTGTTGTTCAAGGTCAACTGTATTAAACTAACTGGTTAAACCAGATTTTAAGTGCTAAAAGATTATCAACACTTTAGAGTGAAAACACTGTGAAATCAAGTACCAGACATAAAAGAATAGTTCCAATATATGATAAAAAGTAGAAAGCGTTTAGGCCAGGCGCAGTGGCTCACGCCTGTAATCCCAGTGCTTTGAGAGGCGGAGACAGATTACCTGAGGTCAGGAGTTCGAGACCAGCCTGGCTAACAAGGTGAAAATCCCGTCTCTACTAAAAATACAAATTAGCCGGGCACGGTGGCGCATGCCTGTAATCCCAGCCACTCGGGAGGCTAAGGCAGGAGAATCGCCTGAACCCTGGAGGCGGAGGTTGCAGTGAGCCGAGATCAAGCCACTGCACTCCGGCCTGGGTGACAGAGTGAGACTCCGTTTCAAAAAAAAAAAAAAAAAGAAACAGAAAGCATTTAAACCTCATAAGCTGAACAATACATTTAAGAGAAAATAATTTGAAAAATTTTTTTAAATCCAATAAATTCTGGAATTACATTGAAGACAAGTTGAATACACGTCAAATTTAGAAAATGACACAAGCCACACACAAAAAAGAAGGGAATAATATTGTTAATGTCTGTTTGCAAAAGCAGCATACAGTGTCACAGTTTCTTCCCATTTCTTCACTCTCCTCAAGATCAGAGAAAGGGAAGAGGGTGAGCTGGAATTAACTGAGCTAAGTCAGTTAACCCTCTGGCTGAATAAGGGTTGCTTCTGATGTAATAATTAGAAAACGCAGAAGCCTCACACCCTAGTTTTGCAATTTTCATTCTCTTCTGCACAAACAATGAAACAAATTTTAAATTAATTATAGAGCCACACATCAGTACCTCACAACTTAATGTTCCATATTAAATCAACTCCACACTCACTTGGATTTGGGTGCCCCCCCCTTTCTCCACCATTATGTGATTTTTCCCCCCCTCTCTGTAAATGTCTCTCTTCCACCTTCTGTTTCTTTCCTTTTCTTTTTCCCATTTCGGCGTTTTCCTGTCCCTTTCTGCCCATTTTGCTTCCCTTCCTCTCCTTCTCTGACACAGTGTTTGGCCCCATGCTCGTAGCATCCTTTTTTTCAGTCCCTGCTATTGTTTCTGATGGCTCTCTAATTTCGCGCATTTCTCCCTCTTTATCCTCCATTTCTGCTTCCCCTCTGTTCTCCCTGGAGGAGGGCGAAGGGTGTGTATCCACCCCAAGTGAGGGCTTTACCAGCGGGAGGCAAGAGGGAGTCAGAGAAGAGTTTTAAGCAGAGAAACGACGCGGTGGTGGTCGGTGTCCACACTGACCTAAAGCAAAAAGGTCGGGGCCAGTACCCACTTCAGAACGATTTTAATCCGAAATGGACGCAGATCTCCAGACCCTCTCGGAGCGACGGGACTGGGAACGTCTTAGGGCCACGCCGCGAGAGGAATGAGCAGGTTCTGCGTTTTAACCTGCAGGGCGACCCCAAAACCCGACATCGGAGCGTGGGAACCTGAGGCCCGCGAAGAGCAGGCTTGAACCCGAAAGATGAAGACTCACTCACCCGAGAGCGCCAGTAGCCCCGCGAGATCCGCTTCCGGGTCGGCAGGAACCTGCGCGTACGCGAGTGCACTGGGGCGGCGCAAGGGGCAAGGGCAGGGGCAGGGCGTGGACAACTGTGGGGATGGGCGGGCAAATGGCGGGGATGGGCGGGCAAATGGCGGGATGGGCGGGGACAATGGCAGGATGGGCGGGGACAATGGCGGAATGGGCGGGGACAATGGCGGGGGCGGGGCCTAGGGGTCGGACTGCGGGACCTCGCTTCGGCGCGTCCCAGCGACTTTTTTAGGTCAGTTTGTCGCCCGGCATTACTCGATTCTTCACTTTTGGATTCCCTCGAATCTCTATGGTGTCGTTTGGAGCCTAGCTAAGTAAAAAATTAGAGACCTGTAGTCCCCTTATATTGGAATCGGAGCTTAAGTTGGGAGAGGTTTGCTTGAAAACGTTTCTGCGAGCGAAGGAGGCGCGTCCTGCGAGGCGGGACGAGCGCTGGGACCTGGTGAATGGGAGAGGGCGACGGTATAGGGGGGCGCTTGGATCCAGGAACTTCTGAGATCCGGACGATTAAAATTTTTATTTAATTAAGCGAAAGCTGGAGTTGTCTGCGTAGGTGATGGAAACTGGAATGAGATGCATTTTTGTGCCTGTGCGGAGAGTACAATTTTATATTGACTTTCACTGGAACATAATTTTTATTTCTGCTCCCCAGTCACCTAGAAGGCAGAGATGCACCATGGGCTGAGTTCCAGAGAATTTATGGGGTCAGACCCTGGGCTGTGGGGGGTGGAAGGCTGAGGCTTGGCTTTAAAAGAACAAAAAGTTCTGCTTGTATCGATCTAAATTTATTTTCCTTTCTTTATTATCCTAATGCACACCTCTTGAGATAAATTACAAATCCAAGTGCTGGATTTATTGGAGTTGGTATCTTGTGTTTTGCCTAAGTTATTAATTACTAATATACTATCGTTATTATTATTTTTATTATTATTTTGAGATGTAGTCTCTGTTTCCCACGCTGGATTGTAATGGCGCGATCTCGGCTCACGGCAACCAGCGCCTCCTGGGTCAAGCGATTTTCCTGCCTCAGCCTCCCGAGTATCTGGGACTACAGGCGTGTGCCACCATGCCTGGCTAATTTTTGCATTTTTAGTAGAGACGGGGTTTCACCATGTTAGCCAGGCTGGTCTGGGACTCCTGAGCTCATGTGATCCGCCCACCTGGGCCTCATGAAGTGCTGGGGTTATAGGCGTGAGCCACCGCTCCTGGCCTGTAGTCTGTAAAGTCTTTATTCTCAGTTATTTGGAAGAGTATTTTTAACATAATATGTGGTTGGCAATTCTCCTGGCCAACTGAATTGATTTCTCTTGGGCCCAGAGAGGAAACTTATTGACTGGAGGCTCCCCAAGAGAAGATGAGCCCATATGGGGGTATCTAAGTAAACCAAGGTCTATCCACTGTCTCTTTGGGTCTCTGTTTTCGTAACTGGGAATTACATCTGATAACAGGTGAAGGGTGAAAAAAAATGATAGTGCATTTTAGCATAAAAATACATATATGTTATTTACATATAAACATACGGATATAAAAATTCTATTTATTTTACATATAAAATACATATATGTATTTAAATTTTTTTTTTTTGAGATGGAGTCTCACCCATAGAGATGGGGTTTCACCATATTAGCTAGGATGGTCTCGATCTTTTGACCTTGTGATCCACCCATCTTGGCCTCCCAAAGTGCTGGGATTACAGGTGTGAGCCATAGCGCCCAGCCTCTTTCTCTTTTCAATGTATTAAATGCACAAGATGCCATACTTTCAAATTCCATTTTGCAGAATTATTATATTTTCATAGGTTTCCCAAATCAAATATTAATTCAAGTTTCAGTTAGTTGTTTTAAAATAATAAATATATAGTTACATAATCTTTAAAATGATTAATTTGTTTTCTAGCCTAAAATGCTTTATCACCTTTTATGTTTCATGTCTCATATTTTAGTGCACAACCTACCTAATTTTGTACTTTAATTTCCGTGATGGGTGCCATAGTATTTTTAGTCTTTGCAGACAGTGAAATGAGTTTTTCTGCTGGTATCTTAACATCTACCCACATTAAATACATTGGGTCATATAAAATTATTTAATGCTTATTATAACTTATTAAGACCTATGAATATTCACTCATAAGTTATATTGATATGTAGAATAAATACTTTGACAAAAACAGGAAATTATCAAACCAAATTTGTAAAGTGAACATGACAAATATTTATACATATGTAGGTGTGTGTGTATGTATGTGTGTGTATATATGTATATATATGTGTGTATAGATATATGAAGAACACAACTAGGCAACTATTATAGTATAGCATAGTAGTGAACACCAATGTTACTGCAACCAGGCTACTCACGTTCAAATCTTCACTCTTCTGGTATTTAAATGAGTCACCTAAACTCCTTGTGCTTAAACTCTTTTAGAGTTGGTGAAAGGAGAATAATATGAATTCCTAACTCATGGAGTTGTGAATATTAAATGTTAGAATAGGTACAGCATTGATAAAAGTCACTCATACATTGTAGGTGCTGTAAAAAGAAATACACGAAACTTGGGAAATTTCTTAACAATGTATCTCTCTATATATTTCATTTTTAATGTTCAGGGGGAAGAAATCGTCATAAGTGAAAGGTGATTTTCCATGAAAATGTGGCCCACAACTCATGTTGCCATGCAGAACCTTCTGCTTACTGAATATTGAGTGCTGGAAAATGACAGCATGGCCTCTGTGGATCTGAAAATTGGAATGATCTTCCTATTTGTGGGTGGCAAGCCACCCAGGTGCCGAGGCAAGAGACCGAGGGCACGAGCTGTTCCAGTATAATAAAATATATCAAACAACAAGAGTTATACTAGATCTAGATCATAGACATGATTATATATGAATATCATTAATCATTAGTTGGTAGCAATTACTCTTTATTCCAATATTATAATAATCCTTGCTCTACAATCATAACCTAGGAAAAGCCAGGCCATACAGAGATAGGAGCTGAGGAGACATAGTGAGAAGTGACCAGAAGACAAGAGTTGCGAGCCTTCTGTTATGCCCAGACAGGGCCACCAGAGGGCTCCTTGGTCTAGCGGTAACGCCAGCGTCTGGGAAGACACCCATTGCCAAGCGGACCATGGTCTAGCGGTAGCGTTAGTGTCAAGGAACAACACCCGCTACTTAGCAGACCGGGAAAGGTTGTCTCCCTTTCCCCAGGGGAGTTTAGAGAAGACTCTACTCCTCCACCTCTTGTGGAGGGCCTGACTCAGGCCCACCCGCAGTTATCCGGAGGCCTAACCATCTCCCTGTGATGCTGTGCTTCAGTGGTCATGCTCCTAGTCTGCCTTCATGTTCCATCTTGTACACCTGGCTCTGCCGTTTAGTTAGCAGTAGCAAATTAGTGAAAGTGCTAAAAGTCTCTGATATGCAGAAATAATGGCATAAGCTGTCTCTCTCTCTCCCTCTCTCTCTCTGCCTCGGCTGCCAGGCAGGGAAGAGCCCCCTGTCCAGTGGACATGTGACCGACGTGAACTTACCTATCATTGGAGATGACTCACACTCCTTACCCTGCCCCTTTTGCTTTGTATCCAATAAATATCAGCGCAGCCTGGCATTCGGGGCCACTACCGGTCTCCGCATCTTGGTGGTAGTGGTCCCCCGGACCAACTGTCTTTTCTTTTATCTCTTTGTCTTGTGTCTTTATTTCTCCACTCTCTCGTCTCCGCACACGGGGAGAAACCCACCGACCCTGTGGGGCTGGACCCTACACTATTCCAGGTAGTTGTTGGAATCCTGGGGAATTTTTCACTCTTATGTTATTATATGGTCCTTTACTTTAGAGGATACAAGCCAAGATCCACAGATTTGATTCTCAGGCACCTGACTGTAGCTGATTCCTTGGTTATCCTCACTAGAGGAATCCCAGAGACCATGGCAACTTTTGGGTTGAAACAATTTGACAATTATTTTGGATGCAAATTTCTTTTGTATGCACACGGGGTAGGCAGGGGTGTGTCCATTGGAAGCACCTGCCTCTTGAGTGTCTTGCAGGTGATCATCATCAACCCTAGGAACTCCAGATGGGCAGAGATGAAAGTAAAAGCCCCAAAATACATTGGTCTCTCCAATATCCTGTGCTGGGCCTTCCACATGCTGGTAAATGCCATTTTTCCTATTTATACAACTGGCAAATGGAGCAACAACAACATCACAAAGAAAGGAGATTTGGGATATTGTTCCGCCCCACTTAGTGATGAAGTCACAAAGTCAGTATATGCAGCATTCACATCCTTCCATGATGTTTTGTGTCTGGGGCTTATGCTCTGGGCCAGCAGCTCCATCGTTTTGGTCTTGTACAGGCACAAACAGTGGGTACAATACATCTGTAGGAACAATCTCTACCCCATCTCTTCTCCTGAGAACAGAGCCATCCAAAGCATCCTTGCATTGGTGAGCACCTTTGTATTATGTTACGCCCTTTCCTTCATCACCTATGTTTATTTAGCTCTCTTTGATAATTCCAGTTGGTGGCTAGTGAACATTGCTGCAGTCATCATTGACTGTTTTCCAACTATTAGCCCTTTTGTTCTCATGTGCCGTGACCCCAGCAGATCCAGGCTCTGCAGTATCTGCTGCAGAAGAAATAGATGATTTCAGGAAAATGTGAATTGGCTGTCTTGGTTCATATTCGGCCACTGATGCACTCAGACCTCAAGGGATCTTAAGAATGATTACCAGCCGATTTCACTACAGAGAGACGGGTGAATAAGACAGAGACTTATCCAATGTGAAATACTAAATAATAATAGCCATAGTAAATGAAATCTTATGTAATTAACATGTGAGTACTCATATAGTTGTATTTTTTATTAATGATTGCAGTGAAGAACTTCAGATTCCATAAAATACTCCTGAAATAATGTATAGATACTGAAAACATCTTTGAATGTGTAACGTCCAATCTGAGATATTAAATTTTCCTAAGATGTACTCGAGCTTGGAATCATATAAATGGGCATAGCAGTTGCATAAATGGGCATAGCATGTGGGTGGTTGTTATGGTTTGGGTATTTGACCTCTTGAAACCTCATTTTGAAATTATGCCTTACATCCCACAAAAAGCTGTGGACATGCGAAATATGATAATGTTTATTGAGAAAGATTAGTATATTAAAATATTTCCAGGTAAACATTTGAAGAATGATCCGTAAGAGACAAAAAGGAATATAGGGAGCTGTGTCAGCTCACTTTTACAAAGGGTGCAGATGGGGCCGGGCATGGTGGCTCACACCTGTAATCCCAGCACTTTGGGAGGCTGAGGTGGGTGGATCACCTGAGGTCAGGAGTTCGAGACCAGCCTGGCCAACACGGCGAAACCCTGTCTTTACTAAAAATACAAAATTTAGCCTGGCATGATGGCAGGCACCTGTAACCCCAGCTACTCGCAAGGCTGAGGCAGGAGAATCACTTGAACCCAGGAGGTGAAGGTTGCAGTGAGCCAAGATCGTACCACTGCACCCCAGCCTGGGTGACAGAGTGAGACTCTGTCTGAAAAACAAACAAAGGGTGCAGATAGGAGACAACAAGTAAATAGAGATTTGGCAGGTGGGAAAAAATTGAATGGATTTTCGAGATATTCAGATTGTTCTGGGTTAAGCCTTGATAGCAGCTGGCTATAGTGGCAAGAAGTAGGTTTCAGGATGGACTTCTTCATTTCCAACTTGAGACAAGTTTTTGGAAGAAACTTCATCAGTCTTGGAGCAGCAGATGAATACCAATTTGGAGCCAAAATACACGAATTTGTTTTGTTTAATGCATAACTTTTTTTTTTTTTTTGAGACAGAGTCTCCCTGTTACCCAGGCTGGAGTGTAGTGGCACGATCTCAGCTCACTGAGGCAGGCAACCTCTGCCTCCCAGGTTCAACTGATTCTCCTGCCTCAGCCTCCCGATTAGCTGGGATTACAGGTGCGCGCCACCATGCCTGGCTAATTTTTGTATTTTTGGTAGAGACAGGGTTCACTATGTTGGCCAGGCTGCTCTCAAACCCCTGACCTCAAGTGATCCGCCCACCGAGGCCTCCCAAAGTGCTGGGATTACAGGTGTGAGCCACTGTGCCTGGCCTAATGCAGAGTTTTATATTGATTTTGAAGTCACCAAGAAAGCAAAATGAACATCTTCAAAAGAAATAAAAGGATAAGGCTGGGCGTAGTGGCTCATGCCTGTAATCCCAGCACTTTGGGAGGCCAAGGCGGGTGGATCACAAGGTCAGGAGATCGAGACCATCCTGGATAATACGGTGAAACCCGGTCTCTACTAAAAATACAAAAAAATTAGCCGGGCATGGTGGCAGGCGCCTGTAGTCCCAGCTACTGGGGAGGCTGAGACAGGAGAATGGCGTGAACCCGGGAGGCAGAGCTTGCAGTGAGTGGAGATCGCGCCACTGCACTCCAGCCTGGGCAACAGAGCAAGACTGTCTCAAAAATAAATAAATAAATAAATAAATAAATAAATAAATAAAAAGGATATTAATTCAAACATAGGAAATATTTTAATATGATCCTCTGTAAATTATAAATGGTTATAATTTTTTAAATTAAACACTTTATTTTAGAATAATTTTAGATCTGGAGAAAATTTGCAAGTATAACACAGAGAGTTCTGAAATATCCATCACCTAATATCCCTCATGTAAACATGTTGCCATGAAACATTTGTCAAGACTAGGAAAGGAACGTTGGTTCATTCCTCTTAACTGACTTTATTTATATTTCACCTGTTTTAACACAGTCTTTTTTCTCTTTCAGGGTCCAGTCCAGGACATCACATTATGTTTAGTCATCTTGCCTCCCCAGCCTGTTTTGCTCTGTGTTTTTGTTTTTCATGATCTTGACAAATTTGAAGGGCATTGTTTTACTTTTAGAATGTCACTAAAATTGAATTTGTCTATTGTTTTTCTCATGGATAGACTAGTTTTATGGGTTTTGGGGAAGAAGACCACACTTGTCACATCATATACTGTCAGAAGTCTAAGGAAATTTGGATGAGTTATCTCTGGTGATGTTAATCTTGATCAGTTAGTTAAGACAGTGTTTGTCAAGTTTCTTCACTATATGGTTACTGTGTATTCCTTTCCACACTCTAATCTTTGGAAGGGAGTTTCTAAGCCCATCACACACACTTAAAGTGAGCATGTGTGTTTGTGTGGAAGGGGCATTGAATTAACCTTCACCTGCTGGGAGGTATCCACATAGATTATTTGCCATCCTTCTGTAAGGAAGATATGTCTTTTCTCCTTCATTTATTTGTTTGTTCAATTATTTATTCATATCAACATGAACTCATTGATATTTATATTTTGTTATATAATTCAATGCTAAGGAATTAATTTTGTTACTTAAGTCTTTGCAGCTGTGGTCACTGGGAGTTGTGGAATAATAAAAAATATATATCTGGTCTTCATCTTCATCCTGGTTCCTGTTACAGAGCTTCAAAATCTTTTTTTTTGAGATGGAGTTTTGCTCTGTTGCCCAGGCTGGAGTGCTGTGGCTTGATCTCAACTCACTGCAACCTCCACCTTCCGGGTTCAAGCAATTCCCCTGCCTCAGCCTCCCAAGTAGCTGGGATTACAGGTGTACAGCACCACGCCTGGCTAATTTTTGTATTTTTAGTAGAGATGGGGTTTTGCCATGTTGGCCAGCCTGGTCTTAAACTCTGGACCTCCAGCGATCCACCTGCCATGGCCTCCCAAAGTGCTGGGATTACAGATGTGAGCCACCGTGACTGGCCCAGAGCTTCATAATCTTTTTGAATTTCCTGAATGATGAATGCCTTTGTCATATTCACGAGGTGACTCATGGCACGGGTCCCCACATAGCTTTAAAACGAGGGCTTGTCACCAGAGAGACCAACGATGTAATTAGAAGTAAGACTTTCAGCCACCAGACCACTGGGAAGGGAAGAGGCTAGAGACTGAGTTCAAGCTCATGGCCATTGAATTAATCGACCATGCCTAGGTAATTAAACCCTGATGAAAAATTCAGACATGAAGGCTTGGGGGAGCTTTCTGGCGTGGGACAAACCACATAATAGAAAATAAAATTGCAAAGTAAACTAATAAAGTCTTCAAAAAAGAGGTTATCACTCAAAGTCTTCTCTTCTAGCTATCTTGAAATATACATGACATTGTGATTTGCTATAGTCACCTCACTGTGTAGTAGAACCTATTCTTCTTGTCTAATTAACTTTGTACCTATTGATGAACATCTCCCAGCACCAGTCCCCTCACCCCTTCCCTCCCGGGCCTCTGGTAACCACTGTTCTACCCTCTACTTCTATGAAATCAACTTTTTTAGATCTCACATGAGTGAGATCATGCAGTATTTGTCTTTCTATGTCTGGCTTATTTCAGTCAACATAATGTTCTCCAAGTTCATGCATGTTGCCACAAATGACAGGATTTTATTTTGTTTTATGGCTGAATAGTATTTCATTGTGTATATATACCACACTTCTTTATTTGTTCATCTTTGTATGAGCATTTAGGTTGATTTCATATCTGGACTATTGTGAATAGTGCTGCAATAAACATGGGAGTGTAGATATCTCTTTGACATACTGATTTCATTTCCTTTGCACATATACCCAGTGAGAAGTTTGCTGGATTACATGGTAGTTCTATTTTTAATTTTTTGAAGAATCTCCAAACTGCTTTCCATAATGGCTTCACTAATTTGCATTCCCACCACTACAAAGAAATGATAAATGTTTAAAGCAATTAATATGGTAATTACCACCATTTGATTATTATACAATGTATACATGTATTGAAACATCACATAATACCCCCAAAATATGTACTATTATTATGTGTCAATTACAAATTAAAAATTAGTGAAAAAAGGGGTTACCAAATGTCTAATAAACAAAGAAAATATGCTCAATTGCCTTACTATTCAGGAAATACACATAAAACCACTAACTAGTACCCAAATACACTAACCAGAAGGCTAAAATGAAAATGACAGAATATACCAAGCGTTGACCATGATGTGGATAAACTAATGATCTCACACTGCTGAGGGTTGTGAAAATTGGTATAAACCTGTTGGAAAACTATTTCTTAGTGTCTGAAACAGCTTAACGGATACAAAATTATGACAACAATTCTACTACTGTATATATATATATCGATATATATACACATATATATACAGATATATATATCTCAAATAAATTCATATGTGTGTCACCAAACCATAAGATATCTCAAATAAATTCATACATGTGTCACCAAAACACAAGTTCTAGAATTTATATACCAGCATTATTCATAATAGCCCCAAACTGAAAACTACTCACATGTACATCAAGAATGGAATGATTAAGTTAATAGATATTTACACAATGGAATTCTATGCAGCAATGCTAGTGAATGATCCACAACCACCTGCAAAAATACAGACATATTCACAAACAACATATACAATACAAGATGCCAGATACAGAATAGGTTATTTTGTATGATTCCATTTATAGGAAGTGCAAAACAGATTAAAGTGATCGATGCTATGAGATGTCTGAATAGTGCTGAATCCTTGGGAGTTGTGACAGGAAGGAGTGCATGGGGACACCTTGGGTTCCAGGAATAGCCTGTTTTTTCACCTAGAAGATACACAGGGGATGTGTTCAGGTTTTAAAATTTCACAGAGCTGTGCACATGTCTTACAATTTAGAGAACTGGGAGATGGTAAATAGGTTAGTGTTTTAATGTGCTAATATTGCCAAGGTGAAAGTTAAAGGACTTACATAACTTTATAATTATAGAAGTAATTTCAAAATGTAAAACTAAGATAGTGAGTACAAAACCTTCAAAACAAAAGTGCAAAATGTAGAATTGTTTTAAAAATGTTTTAAAAACAAAGAAGTTAAAATAGAAAGAATAAGAAAATAGGGAAAGTGTAAAGAACACAGAATAAATTGGTAAACATAATCCTGAATATATCCATTATTACATTAAACTGAAACAGACAAATAATTTTTGTTATAGTAACATTGTTTGACTATAATTAATTGAATATTTTAGACAGATACATAAAACATTAGGAAAAATATACAATAATGAAAAACACATTCTATGTAATTTTAACCAATTAAACAGCTAGCATGGCTATGTAAATATCACATGAAATAGACTTTATAGTTGGTTTAACTTGCCACTATTATAATTAATATTTTTCTACATTTCTTAATGTAAACACTTCTAATATTCCTTGGTAGATAGCAAACATAATGCCACTTACTATAAACATACACACAGGTATGTTCCATCTTGCTTTGTGATCTAGTGTGCAGTACATAATCCTAAGTGCCTCATATAAGTTAAAAATGTTTCCTTATTTTTGTTTATGAAGTTCAATATGTTAAGTCAAACAAATTCTTTTGTTTGTTGAACTATTGGATCTTTAATACTTTGCATCAGCTTCATAATGAAAATAAAGACTCAGTATGTTAGATTGTTTCCTATAATTGGGGCATAAGCATTTTGCTCCTTTGGAAGTCTACCTGTCATAATCTCCATACGAACAGAGTGGATTCATACTTTCTCCCTCAATATAGCCATTTCTCTGCTATTTCAAGTAAATTTGAATAAAATGAATGTCTGTGCTCGCTTGCTCACCTTAGAGGTAGGAAAACGCAACCCCCAAATCTCTTTCTTTCCAACATGGCCAACTGGCATCTTCACATGATAAAGAAAAAGAGTCTACCATCTACTGATCTAGATCCTCAAATCTATGCAGTCTCACAGAGTGTGTGTGGTTTTCTGTTGTTGTTGTTGTTGTTTGTTTGTTTGCTTTGAGGCAGGGTCTCACTCCCTTAGCCCAGGCTGGAGTGCAGTGGTGTGATCTCGGCTCACTGCAAGCTCCACTTCCTGGGCTTCAAGTGATCCTCCCATCTTAGCCTCCCAAGTACCTGGGTCTACAGGCATGTGCTACCATGCCTAGGTAATTTTTTTCATATTTTTAGTAGCGATGAGGTTCCGACATGTTGCCCAGGATGGTCTCGAACTCCTGGGCTCAAGCCATACTCCTGCCTTGGCCTCCCAGAGTGCTGGGACTACAGGCATGAGCCAGCACGCCCAGTCAGCATCTGCTTTTTAATAGTCAGCGCTCATGTGATGTTTTTTATTTTGGCATAAATATATTTTTTGTCTCACTCTTGATCAGTGTAACCATTTCTACATGAAAATGATTTAAATATACTGATTTCCCTCCATATAGTTATATTTTAAATTATTATTATCTGTCTGAGGATGTAACATACAGATTTTATAACTTGGGACCCAATTCTGTTATTAAACAAAACCTCGCCTCCACATGACCTCATCACTACAGGAGAACATTTTTTTCTTCACTTTCTTGAATGGTCATATCACACATTGCTACTTGCCCATGTAACTTTTTCAACAATCTCATGCTTACTTAATTTCTGCATAGATTTATTATATCAGATTGAAGGTTGCACACTCAGAGAGATCCCCATCATTTCCAGATTGATTCAGGACCTAATTTTTTTGATTGTATAGACCTTTAATGACTCTACTGCAGGCCTTAATAAAACTTTGATAATATGAATATTTACATAATAATTTCATCATATTTCATTTACAATTGTTCTTACTAGTTAGTGTTTATCATTGGGGTGGAAGTTCACCCTGTCTTGTTCATCACCTTCTCATAATTGGGAGAGGTTCATAATTAAGATTACATTGCTGCACGGAAGAGTAAATCATCAATTGAACCATGAGCAAATATATACAATGTACATGTTTATGATGAAGTTAGGAGATCTTGTCAACTTTTCCAGGCAAAGCAAAGCCTGTATACACTGGGGTCACAGCTCATGAGAACAAAGGGGCTGAGAGTTGGGAAACATACACTCATTAAGGCTGAAGTGTTCACCAGTAAACTATGGGGATTATCCAAAAGAGCCATACAAACTTGGAAAAGGCAGGAGAGAGTGTAAGAAGACACAAAGGTGCTCACGGGGATGAGGATGCTCTGCGTAGCTCTGTTCTCTGGGGAGGCTCTGGGGGAGAGATTGCTCCTATGAATGTGCTGGACCAGCTGCTTGTGCCTGTGCAGGATGCAAACCATGGAGCTGCTGGCCCAGAGCATGAACCCCAGACACAACACATCAGGGAATGATAACAACATTGCACACAGTGTCTGTGCGATTTTGTTGTTGCCTCTCCCACAACAGTCTCCCAAATCCTTGTTCACTGTGGTGTTTCTGTGGTTCCGTTTGCCAGTCACATATATGGGAAAGATGATGTTTACCAACATGCACAGGATCCAGCACAGGAGAACAGAAAAGCCAACATGCTTGGGAGCTTTCTCTTTGAGTTTTGCCCACCTGGATTTCCTGGAGCTGACCGTGATCACCTGGAAGACACTCAAGAGGCAGGTGGTGCCAGTGGACACTCCCCTGCCCACTCTGTGGAGATAGAAAACAAGTTTGCACCCAATCGCATTGAGAAAATATCTAACCCGGAAAGCTGCCATTGTCTGGGGGACTCCTTTACAAAGGAGAGCCAAGAAGTTGGCTGCAATCAAGTGCTTAACAATCAAATCTGTGGACCTTAACCTGCACCCAATGTAGTAAATGGAGAGATAATGGAGAAGAAGAGAGAAGCTCCCCAGGACTCCCACCACGGTCTGTGATAAGATCATTCCCACTGCCATATACCGGGAGGCCATTCTGCGACTGATGTCTGTCACTGATGTTTGTCTTCAGAGCTGGGAGGTCCCGCATGGAAATATGAGGCATGAGCTACATTTATAGTGTCACCTGCAACCCAGCATTCGCCACCTCCCATTGCTCTGCCCTTAGAAATATTTAAAGTCGCTCTTCTGTTAAGAGGCTTTGAGAGTTGAATGCGTAACCTTTAAAGAGCACTTTCAATGTGGGAATCAGTGCTGTGCAGATCATACATGTGATAACTTCTTTTTTCACAAACCTATGAGGCAGGCATTACTATTACTTTCATTGTAAATATGAGAAGGACATAGACACAGAGAGGTGAAGTGACTGGCGACATTTCCACCCTACTTACAGGCAAAGTGCGAAATTGAACCTGCCTGGTTTTTTTGCAAAGAAAGTGCATTTAGCCACTATAGTTGACTAACAAAGCTAGATAGCTGTGTTCTTTGAATAAGACACACACACACACACACACACACACACACATACACACACGCACAGACCTTTTTTTTATTCGTTGTCATTATATTTTAGTCTTGTAGTAGGTTACTGTATGTTGTAATGATTTTACATTATGTGTAAAAATGTATTCTATTTGCCAATATCCAAATAAATAAAGGTTTAGCGATCTTAAAAAATGTAGATGCAGGGATTACAGTTTGATACTATAGAAACCTGCGCCATGACAAGTTGGATTTAATGACTGCAAGCATGGATCAATATTAGAATGGAAAGAGAGTAAAAAACATTGTGAGCATTTGCTTTTGTGCCACGGACAAAGGCATAAAGGCACCTACCACAATCATGTCTTACCCAAAACAATAGGACGTGAAACACCAATATGGGATAAAATAGTGTAAGGTAATAACCAAATTCTTACAAATCTTAGATAACATATCTAGATCTATTAATAACTGAGTTAAACAAATTATTATCCTTAGGACAATATTTGCATAACTAAATTAAAATGTGACAAACATGAAAATTGGAAACTCTAGTGGGTGTATATTATATATACTTTGTAAATGGAAATTAGAGAGTTTGGGTGATGTTAGAATCTATTTAAAGCAGAGAACACATCAGAGGACACATTTGAGTCTGATAGCTGCTCTCCTTAGCTCGTTATTATAAAGTTACCTTTTCCTTAAATGCTGCCTCCTTAACGTCAAGAGGAGACACAGTCTCACCATAATCAACAGACTATGGTAGTTTTCAGTGGAGACACAATTAATGCTCCCATCAAGCCCTGCACACTCTCAGACTTGGAGAAAACATTTTCGTTCCAGCAACTACCAATTAGATACACTGTTTCTGTAAGGAATTATATGACTCCTGTAGAGTCAGTCTATTCATTACAAGCATGGTGATATTATAGTCACATCCTTAGCAATCCTGAAATTTTAGTCTATGATTCCTGCTGGGTAGGTGGAACAGCAGATTGATTTTAGTACCACAGTCCTTAAGAATGCAACCAGGTTTCACTAGTACAACAGATTGATTTAAGAACATTAGTCCTGAAGAACATAGCCAGGTTTCATTATTATTTGGTGAAACACCGACAATGCGGGTCAGTGTGGATTCTCCTAAATCACATCAGGACCCGCCAGGGATTGGTGTGGGGCTAGGATCCCATTTCTCTTCAGTAGCTCAGCTCATGGCTCATAACTATTCCTCTTTTCTCTGTGACTTGGGAACTAGACAGTTTTCAATCTAGAACAATATCTTATTATAATATGATGACTTACCCTGGCTCCTGGGAGGCACCCTTCCCTACAGACTGAAACAGAAACTTTCTCCCCAGCTGCATCTTGCTGCTAGGACGATGGGCTCAGTGCGAAGGTTGCCACAGCCAGGATTGTGTGGGAGGGAAGCAGCCAGACCCTGAGATATGGTTTGTGGTTCTGTGACCTCACCTCCCCTCAGAACTGCAATTATCTTTTCACCTGCAGTGGCAACGACAGTGCAGCCTTGGGGAGCTGAGAACGTTTCAGAACAACTTTTCTTCCCAATTGCTAATCACCAAAAGCAACGACAAGTTTCTGGCCAGCATCTCTTCAGAGACTATGAGGAGTGTTTGGGAGAGGCTCTTTCGTCTCCATCCCCTGGAGAGACACAGTCCTACATGGAGGGAGCAGGAAACGCTGAGTTCTGACCTGTGAGACACTCACAGTGAGGGGCGTGTGTCCCCGGATACTCTGCTTTGCTGGGAAGTTCTGCCCAAAAGCAAGTTCTTTCCTAATCTTCATGCCACTCAGCTGCAGCATCATTAGATTATGTGCAGAGAAATGAACCCAGACAGAGTGTCTGAGAAGGATTTTCAAAGGGATGCAAGCAAAAGGACAAACAGGATGCCAACCGCTCAATGCCAATTAATTTGGAATCTGGATGCTGTGGATCAGGTGGCTAAAAAGTCACTCTTTGATCAGTCCGGGGAAGCAAATGCTGCTTACTCGATTCAAGAGCATTGGATGGTTGCCACAGTCCTCTACATTTGTGTGTGTGTGTGTGTGTGTGTTTCTGAATGTTCAGTAATGATCACTGGTTGCTCTTGTAATAAATTAAGAAATATAAAATGTGAATTCAAGTTAATCTTTTGGTTTTTCCTACAAACAAATGTTCATTTTATTCAGGCCCTCCATTCAATGCATCTCAGTTTCCATGTCAGGGATTAGAGCCATAAGCTGAACAACCCCTATCATACACACAGACGTATATTCACAGAGATGTACACACACAGGTGCAAACACATGCATACATGCACAGCAGCACAAATCAAAGGAACATCACATACATATACACAACTGGACACTCACCCTCACATACACGTTCCACCACAGGCTCACACCCACCACAAACCCACACTCATGTTCAAATACACTCACTATGCCCAGCACTCACACAGACTCACACAGTCCCACTGACCTTTAAACACCACACTCGCAGAGTCAGCAAACGCATTTGTATCTTGATACCAGGTTCCTATCTGGAGACTAGTGGCGGTCATGCCTTTACTGTGATTCAGCCTTTATACTTCTTCCCACTTTGCACCACTCATGATGATGACGTCACCATGTGCAATGTATAAAATGATGTGCACATTGCTACTTTGGTCCAAGGCATTAAGTAGAAAAGTTTGAGTACTGGGGTCGATATTGCATGGGTGTGTGATAGAGGGTCTGATATTGCGTGGGTGTGTGACAGAGTGTGACATTGCACAGGTTTGTGATATAGGGTAAATCTGGGGGCTCATGGAAAGGATGCTATTGAGGCAGAGCACCTGTAAATGTAGATTGATAGTGAACAGGAGACAGAGAACAGAGGCTTAAAAGGGACAAGGAGGTTAATTTCCAGACAGTAGAGGATGCTGCAGGTTTTAAGGGTGCACAGGGGAAAAGCGTGCAAGGAGCTAAGCATATGGGGGATACCAGGTGCTGTGGGAACAAGGGGTGCCAGGGTCATGGAACGAAAGGAGATGATGGGGAGGTAGAGATAATGAGAGAAAGTGGGTAAACAGCAGGAGAGGGTTCAAGGCACCGGCGACTTAATGTCAATGGAAGGTTAAAGAAAATGAGGGGAAGGG
Source organism: Pongo pygmaeus (assembly GCF_028885625.2). NCBI lineage: Eukaryota > Metazoa > Chordata > Mammalia > Primates > Hominidae > Pongo > Pongo pygmaeus. Next base: position 59,486,273 of record NC_072393.2, read on the forward strand.
AAGTAACAGGTGGGGTGCACAGGTCCTGGGAGTGGTCAGTGACCCAAAGTGGAGACGAGGATGGGAATGGTGGAAGGAACTACGTATACGTCATAGGCCTGGGAGGAAAATGAGAGCAGGGTGATGAGAGGACCTGGAAGGGTCATGGGGATGAGCAGCCAATGGGTTTGGGGGAAGAGGGCAGGGACTAGAGAGTTCTGGGAGAAGGGTTGGAGGGCTGGGGAAGCTGAGGACATTGGGAGGTTGATTGCTGGGACATTTGAAGGAGAAGGGCATGGAGATTATGGAATATGGGCTGAGATCATTGGAATGTGGATTGATTTAGCGCTTAGGAGAAGGAGGACATGGAAGGTGGAGAGTGTGGGGGCAGTAGGAGGTGGGGAGGCCTTGCCTGACTTCCCCACAATAGATGGTACGGAGGTGCTGGAGGCATGGAGGCCAAGAAGGGCATGAGAGAGTGGTGGGGTCCAATGTAGAAGTCTAAAGCTGTCAGGAGGATGGGGGAGCGGATTGCTTTGGAGGCGCGGGTGATGACTAAGGGTCATAATGGTGGTGAGAGGGAGGCTGCAGGGGAGGTGAAGGAGGAGGGAGGAACTACACGGAGGTTGGGGTGGCGGAAGGCACTGGGGAAGATTGGAGGTCACTAATTCATTCTCCATTCATCATCTCTCTCATTTACAGCGGACTCACAACTGAGTCACGGATAGACTCTAGTTTCAGTTCATGAAGAGCAAATTATGATTCTGTAAAACACCCCCGAGAACGCTTAAAAGTTAACATGACGTAGCGGGCCACAGGGAGCATCTGGGATGTGCAACATGCCACAGCATTTTCTCTTCTCCTTCAGGACACCAGGTACAGAATGTGACTGCAGTGGGTCCGGCAGGAGAGGCTGTTTCCTGGCACCTGGTGCTCGGTGATAGACAGAGGTGTCAGAAGGTCCCTTCCTGGCTCTGTGGATGTCTTGAGTTTATTTTGTGTCCCAAGTTCAAAAGTATGAGCTTCTTTTATTTATTGTAGTATTTCCAAAATATAGCACATGCATATTGATAGCATATTATTAATATGCCATTAAAATATAGCATATTAAGAAAATAAAATACACAATTCAACATTGAGCACTCTTTCCTTTTGCTTTTCTGTCACTGGAAACCATCACTAAGAGGTAAAGAGTGGTAATCATTTTGTTGATACATTGAGAGTATTTTTTCAATAATATTTTATCATCAAAAAATGCATTGGCTGGTTCTCCAACCCCTGGTGTTATTGTGTGGTTATGTTAAGTTCCACGTAGGCAAAAGAGACTTTGTGGGTGTAATTAACAATCAGCTGAAATGAACTCGGGAGATTATCCTGGATGATCTAGGCGAGTCTAATGTAATCAACTGAGCTCTTAAAGCAGACAAAGAAGTTAGAGACACCGCCGAAGAGGAAGTCATGGCTCGGAGGGAAGAGGGGGATTTCACACGCTGTTACTGGCTCTGAAGAGGATAGGCAGGTGGAAATCATGAGAAGAAAAGGGATTTGTCAGCCACCTAAATGATCGTGGAAGCAGAGATTCTCCCCTGTGGAAGGAGATTCTCTCCCAAGCTTGCAGAGAAAAGCCCAGGCAGCTGACCCCGAGATTCAGACCTTGTGAGACCCTGAGCGGAGGACACAGCCAAGCACTGTGGGCTTCTGACCTACGGGGAAAAAATAAATGGGTGCTGTTATAAGGCACTGACTTTGTGTAATGGTGGAGTCATGGGAAACTGATAAGTACAGGATCAAATTTAATGACAAATTGTTTAAACAGTTAAATAAAATGAGCTATAAATACCCCAGCAAAGATACAAGGCTGATCCCAGGCATCACAATTGTTACCAGTTTGAGATGTATCCTCCTTTATATATTGATAGCTCTATAAATACATCTCTCTCTATATATAGAGAGAGATACATGTATGAAGATCTTATATATAGACAGATATAGATCTATATCTTCATATCTATATCTAAATGTAGAGTTACAGAGACCTAGATCTATAGAGATAGACATAGATACAAATATAGATAAATATATAGACACACATATATGTTCGTGCATATGGAGATATACATAGGTCTATTTGTATACACACATACACATATACATGATTAGGGCATTTTGTCTTCCTTCAAAATTCATATAAATATGTTCATGTTGGACTTATTGTTCATGTTGCTTCACCCAGTCAGTGATGAGTGTGGAAGATGTTTCTATACCTCCTCGGAAACACTGCATCCTATTTCCTGGTGCGTATGAATGAAGCATGTTACTGAATCGCTCCTGTTTACCCCTGTACAGAGTCGCATGTGCTTGTCTGTCTCCTGCTGTGAAACGCTGCAGGCAGTGTAGGTGGCTGAACACACTGATGTGCGAACATGCAGATTATTGGGTGGTTCTGACACATGTATTGCTGCTCCACCGTGATTGCACGTTATTTCTACGGTTGAATAATTGCTAAACTGCCTTCGCCAACGTCTGTAAAACCTAATATCCCAACTAAGGTGCGGCGCAGTTCTCCTACCTTTCGTTTTTTGATCTCCTTGCTCTTTCAGCGCATCAACTCGGGCATTATGGGACCTGAGGAATCTGGGAAGCTCAGATTGCGGGGTGGATGAGAGAGACGAGTTAACAGGCTGAGTTCTGTCTTTAACGGCGCTTCTCGCGCACACCCACACATCAGTGCAAGACACAGGCCCACACCTGCAGCCCTTAGGCCAACACTTCCCAGAGCGCATGCGCCGCACGAGGTCCCGCCCCAAATCGCCCTGTGGATCCGTAACCTACATGCTTATGTACAAAGTAAATGCTGTTCTAGAAATGCAGACAGCGCTGAAAACACACTCACTCATTTTCCAACGTGCTTCTCCAGCCCGAGGAGCTGAACTGCTGAGGAAATAGTCAACGTTTGATTTTTGAGTCAAGAAATTTTTTTAGGATAACGGTTTCAAATTGGAGTGAAAAAGACAAAAATTTTTAACGTTTACTGCACACTGGATTATCATTCTAAATGCATTTCACACATGAATGCATACAATCACAAAAGAGTATCTACATCTATCTATCTTTTCAAGTGAGCCCGCCACTTGGAATATTTTTTTTTTAAAAAAACAGTACTTTTTAAAAACTCAGGCGTGAACATTAAAGAAAGGGTTTTCCAGTTCTAAGAACGTGCTGCTGTTGAGTTCGCAGCCGTGGCTGCACTGCTTCCAGCTCTGGGAGTTCCAGCCCAAGGAGAAGAGGGGTAAAGAAGGATTCCAACCAGGGTCATGCACCGCCCACCCGCAGGAAATCGACGGGGCGCAAATCCACGCTGGGAAGCAGCCAGGAAGCCCTCTCCCGGAGCGGGAAGGAACCTCCTGGTCCCCGCGGGACTGCGCTTTCCGTGAAATGGGACTTGGTTAGAAATCCACTGAACTCGCCGGGCGCGGCGGCTTACGCCGGTAATCCCAGCACTTTGGGAGGCCAAGGCGGGCGGATCACGAGGTCAGGAGATCGAGACCATTCTGGCTAACACGGTGAAACCCCGTCTCTACTAGAAATACAAAAAATTAGCCGGGCGTGGTGGCGGGCGCCTGTAGTCCCAGCTACTCGGGAGGCTGAGGCAGGAGAATGGCGTGAACCCGAGAGGCAGAGGTTGCAGTGAGCCGAGATAGCACCACTGCAATCCAGCCCTGGCGACAGTGCGAGACTCCATCTCAAAAAAAAAAAAAAAAAAAAAGGAAGAAAGAAATCCACTGAACTCCTCATTTGCAAGCTTCCCTTCCAGAGCCTGGCGCAAGAAATTGCTCAGGACATCTAAGCCGACACACGCTTCCAGAGCAGGGCTGTCGGTGCTCTGCAGGGGGTAAGTGCAGAGGATCTGGGTGAGGCTTTTGAAGACACTGACCCCGTGCAGTCCACGCCCACGTGGCTCAGTCCTGCCACGAGACGCCCCCAGCGCGCCCAGGCTGGAGAGCGCACATAGGAACCCACTGTGTTGTGCTCCATGGCACTGCAGGATGGCTATCGTTAACAATAACGCAGGGTTTCCAGTAGCTAGAGGGAGGAGAGTGAATGTCCCCAACACACAGACATGAAGCAGGCTTGAGATGATGGGCATGCTAATCCCCTAATCTGATCACTACGCTAAACCTATTCTAGGATCGCCACGTACCGTGTGAGTATGCACAAGAACTATTTGTCAATTAAAAATAAATTAAATATACATATAAGTATTAGAAACCTTAGAAATCTATTTGAATCTATTAAATATTTGCAATAAAAAACAATCCACTATAATTGGACACATCTTTGTCTGAAAAAACAATACTTTTATCCTGTAATTGATAATGCTGAACGTGAGATTTTATTTTTACATGGGGTCAGACAGTTGTAGTATATGACTGTGGGAGGAAGAAGTGGGTAAAGAAATCAATAATATTTTATCATTGAAAAGAATGCTTTACTATTTGTCAATTTAAAAATTAATTAAATATAAATAGTAGGCACCCCAAAACTTTTTGAATCTATTACATATTTGCAATAAAAAGAATGCAGTATGATTGGAAACATTGTTTTCTAAGAAAAAAACTATTTTTTCCATCATTGAAAGTACTCAACCTAAGATTTTATTTTTGCATGGGGTCAAAAGGTACATAGTACACGCTTGAGGGTGGAGGAATTGGGTACAGAAGTCAGCTACAGGTAGTTTTTTGTTTTAAAAGGGTATGTGACTTTTTAAAACGTAAACTTAATTGACAAATAACAACTGTACATATTTGCAGAGTACATTGTGATGCTTTGATATATGTTGTAGAATGATGAAGTCAATCAGTTTTATACCCATTATTGACATAGCTATCACTTTTTTGGCAAGAACATTTGAAATTCGCTTTCTTAGTAATTGTGTATATTTGCAGTATGCATTATTATGAACTACGGTCATCATCCGGTGCTATAGATCTTAAAAAAAATTCCTCCTTTCTCACTGTGCATGAATTTTTAAGATAAATGCAGTGGAGGTCAAAGGATTAATGCAAGCAAAGACGTTTCAGGGAAGAAGTTTTAGCAGTTCTGCTTCATAAAAATGGTAATTTAACCTGTTTCAGTTTTCTGGACAATATGAGCATTTGGATTTTTTGAAAGCAAGTGAATTTCTTATTGATGGCAAAACAAAACCAAACCATAGTGTTTTCAGAGAGAGAACACAGCAATTGACCCAGGACAGGACATTTACCTGAGAACATGCCTTTCCCATCTCCTAATCCTTCTCTTGCTCTTCCTCATTCCCAGAACTTCTTCCTCAGATGAGATTATCTTGGGAAATCCCATGTGAATTTTGAAAATATGCCTTTTTAACTTCGTTTTCTCTTCCCCACACCACCACTGCACCCACGGCCAGAAGGAACTTGAAATGTAGAAAGGGCAACCTCTCCCTCTGTCCTTTGTCACAGGAGAGGTTCAGGAAGCCTGTGGGTGAGAAACCCACCTGAATAGGCCAGACAGACCCCACACCCTGATATCTCTGTGAGAATTCTTGGGAACACTCCTTTATCAGGCCCTTCCTTGCATTGCTGTAAAGAAATACCTGAGGCTCGGTCATATTAAAGAAAAGAGAATGAACATGCTCATGGTTCTGCAGGCTGTACGGGAAATATTGCAGCATCTTTCTCTAGGGAGGCCTCAGGAAGCTTTTACTCACGGCGGAAGGCAAAGAGGGATAAGGCATTTCACATGGCAAAAGCAGGGACAAGAGAGTGTGGAGGCAGGTGCTGGACAGTGTTAAATGACCAGATCTCATGAGAACTCACTCACTCTGGAAAGGACACAACCACGGGGCAGGAGGCTAAACCATTCATGAGAAAACCGCCCCCACGATCCAATCATCTCCCACCAGGCCCCAGGTCAAACACTGGGGATGACATTTCAATAGGAGATTTGGTCGGGGATCCAAACTATATCAACTCCCATCTCGTCTCCACAGAGAGGCGAGTCTACACTCCATCCTCAATCCCCAAATGCTGCCCAGACCTCAGGATCTTTAAATCCTGGTGAGTTGCTGAGCTCCTGTCCACACCCTGGAGCTGTGCCTGCCTTCCTGTTCCCATCAGAGCCACTGACTCTTTCCAGGAGCTGTCCCTGGAACTGAGAGTTGGCTTCTTGCAGTTCTCCCCATCTGAGGTGGGCTTTTAAAAATTCCATGGATACATGGAGAGTTTGGGTGACCCATCCCCCATAGCCACACCGCATACTCTAGTCCATTTCGGGACTCACAGTGAGCCAGGCTGTTCTTAGACCTCACTTATCCTTGGCCCCACCAAGGCCAGAATCTCCAGTCTTGGTTTCCACTGAGCTCCCTGCCATGGGAGGCTGAGCTGCTCATCCCCTTTCGAGATACAGAATGAGACAGCCTGGGCTTATGTATGAACATTTTAAATATGCAGAAAATAGTGTATGTTGTTCAAAATATATAGTTCTAGGTTAGAATAAAAAAATTATGGGAAGGGCAAACAGCAAATTATATTATTTGTTCCGGATGTACACATATGTGATAAAATGAAAGTGCTAGCAACAGAATAACTAAGAAATGGAGAAAGAGGGAGAGGTAATTAGATCAGATGTGATTACATCATGATTAGGTTAGCCAGGGGGAGTGACTCTGGGGCTCTGGGGCAGTATAAATGCCAGCAGGAGAACAGATCTTCCCCTCAGTGGTCTTTGCTGTCTTCATCGCGGAAGCCCCACTGTGAGGAGTAGAGTTTGCAGAGGGTCCACTTACCTGAGTGACTGCTAGAGGGAAGGAAGACAACAGGTTGGTACATTACAATTTTGGGCCTTGGTTTATTCCAACAGGAGAAATAGAAGAGTGAGAAAACTCTGTAGTGGGTGGTTTTAGATGTCGAGGTAAAGATTACTTAATTGCTTAACAGTGTTTCTTAAGACAGAGCCTGATTCAAAAAACGTTTCACAAATTGTAATGATTGAAAAAACATATATTAAGAAAAACAAGAAAAACAAAAAACAAAACAAAAAAATTAAAAACAAAATTTTAATGATCATATAAAGGTCTACGTTTGCAAGGAATGTTCACCCAGCACCCTGAATTGTGTGGGTGCTGGATGAGCAGTTATGGAGACCCGGTGCCTTTGACGGAGGGCTTTTAAATAAGAGATTTCTTCACTTATCTTTTGTATCAGTATACTCATTGACCTTTGCTAGGAGCTGGTACAAATTCAGGGCCCTGAGCCTCTATACATAGATTAAGCCAAGCAAGACTTAGGCTGTGAGCACCCAATCTATAATGGTGGTGTAAAGAATGGTTCTACTTAAATATGTAGTTAAAAATGTTTCTTTACCTCTCAATTTTGGCGATTTGGATTTTGAAGAGGAAAGCACACTTTATTCTAGATTTTCAAATGTGTTTGTCCCCAGTGTAGCATTCCCTGATCATTTTTTTTTTTTTGTATTTTCATGGCGGTATTGTCTTCTCTATTTCCTAATATGATCTATGAAGATAAATTTTATTATCTTTCTGTGGGCACCCATGGTAATGTATCCTACTACTGCTTTTAAATAAAGAGCACGTTTTCCTGTTGTATTCTATTTATTTTTTCATCTGCTCCAATTTATTGTTTGATTTACCATTTCCATCTTTTCATTTTTGTAATCTCATGTTGTTCTGTCTCTAAGCTGTCTCCATGGACCTGAGCACTTCCCCCAAATTTTCTTTTTTCAATCATGTTGTTGTGGCAAAAAAAAAAGAGGCCTGATCGAGACCCCAGGAGAGGGTTTTTTGTTCTCACACAGGAAGGAATTCCAGGCAAGTCGCAGAGAACAGTGAGAAGAGAGAGTTTACTGAAAGCTACTACATTACAGAGTAGGGCGACCTCAGAATGTGACCGGAAAATGCACCGTCTTTTTTTTTTTTAAGTTGTTCTGATATAGAGTCTTTTCCATGTGAAGATTTAACTGAGCTATGTCTACATGTGGTGGGCTGACAGCATGACAATGTTTAGTGTTCTGTTGATTTAAAGAAAACTATCCTTGACATTCTAGTGTGTAGCTCAGGAAAGCATAGCTATCATTATCTTGAAGGCATCTATTGCTTTGGATATTGGGCATCTGGACATTTTGCTTTCATAGGAGTCTGTCTTGCAAGCATTGCTAAGCTGCTTCCTCAGCCACAAACATCTTAGGACCAGGGTGGTGACTGGCCAGGACTCTGCCTCGCTAGTTTTAAGAAGGAGTTGATTTCTAAATGGTGTCGCCCTCACTCTCCTATGCTCCTGTTTCCCTAGCACTGTGGTCATTTAGACAAAGACATTTCCCCTGAACCCAGGTTTTGCTTTGCTCATCAGTTTGGACATGAAAGGGCTTTGCCTGTATTTTCTTCACACCTTCTGATTTCCACCTGAATATCTTGCTTGATCTTAAGGACTTTGATTGCAGAAATTTCAGAGACTGTGCTTCATAGTTTAAAACATTCTTATAATTTATAAAATGTAGGTATATCTAATTTTGACAAACAGGGACTACAGATTGATAAGATATCCAGTTTTCTAATATATTAAATTCTCTTTGAGGCCAATTCCACGATCAATTTTTCCAGATGTTTGATGGTATACTATGAGGGTCTCTAGAGAAGGGACCTGCATTGCATACACATCGAACATGCTAAGTCCAGTGAACAATTCTTTTAATGGATCACCTGCTTTTCTCATTCACATTGGTGTCATGTCACTGGCAGAGGAAGGATGGGTCCGTGTAGTTTGAATGACAGGATGTGTGAGTTTACTCCTAGGGACACGGTGGGCACAGCAGACAGATGGGGCTGACTGCATCCTGCACCTGGGAGAGTCCAGGGATAGGAAGGAATCAGCGTCTCATTTTCTACCCTCCACAGGGAAAGAGAATCCCTCTGGCAGGACCAGCAGTGATGGACCCCAACACTCTCTCCATGGAACAGGGGAGGCAGTTCTTAAAGCAGTGTGGGATCCCACAAAGAGATGTGAGTATGGGAGCTGTGGGGTCACCTGGGAGGCAGGTGGAATGGGGGGATTCCCAGCCTGGGGGAAGGTTGACGCAGGCTCCCCGCCCATGATCAGGTCATATTCAGGGTTTTAAAACCTCCATACATGGGCACTGACCCATTAAAATCGATACGTAATTCCTCAAAGGGACACGGGAAAATGCCACCGCCACCGCCCCTTAGTTCCCACCTGGGAACAGCAGTGCTTCCCAATACCCTGGGCTGTCGCGCTTGGTTCCATTTGAAGGTCATCAGCAAACTCCTCACCAGCTCTGGAGTAAAGAACTGTGAGATTGCCTTTGCATCCTCATAGCTTAGCTCCCGCACATGAGTGAGAACATAAGCTGTTTGGTTTTGCATTCCTGACTTATTCACAGAGAATAATAGTCTCCAATCCCATCCAGGTTGCTGCGAAGGCCATTAATTTCTTCCCTTCTATGGCTAAGTAGTATTCCATTGTGTGTGTGTATATATCACAGTTCCTTTATCCACCGGTTGATTGATGGGCATTTGGACTGGTTCCATATTTTTGCAATTTGTGAATTGTGCTACTGTAAACATGTGTGTACAAGTATCTTTTTCACATAATGACTTCTTTAAAAAAAGAAAAAAAAAAAACAACGAAATGTGAGCCTGTCCAGCATTCCCTTTAAAATCTCAGGAAGTTGGGAGTTCTTCCTCTCCTCTGCGAAGGCTTCCTCCTGCCTGCAGAACTCAGGTTGCCTCTCCATTCTCCTTTCTCTGCATTAGATTGACTTGATGACAGAGAAATGGGTTGTTCTTGCCTCTGTGGAGGTTCTTCTGCGATTTCCTCTGAAGCCAGGAGAGGATCCGACAGCCCGCTGTGTCTTGAATAAGAAATGCCGGCCTTCAGTGGATCGGCCCCCCACAATTTCACAGAGACCTGGATACCAAGATGAGAGGTAAGACAAGTATTAGGGAGTAAGGTAGGGACAGCCTGGGGCATTCCCCAACCACTGTTTTCCTGTTGTATTCCTGTTGTGGGCTCAAGGTTTCTGCCTGAACATGCCTGGAGGTTTCCGTCTTGCATGTCCCCCCATGACATGGGCTGTGATGTGTGCGATGCCTGGCGTGAACATGCACATACGTGTCAGCATCGCAGGATCCTTAGCGGGCTGGTCCTCGCTTGGCTTTGTGCCTGCTTCTGTGTGAAGAGTGGCGTGTGGTCACAGGGGTCTCATGTGAAATTTCACGAGTATCCATAGGTTGAATATGAAAACTTTGCAAAGCTTTGAGCTTCTGGTTGGTTTTCTGAGTGAGAAGTCTATGAAAATAGTGGGTTTTCTGGAGCTAGCTGGAAAAAAATAAGTAGTTGTTGGCTGTTCGTGTCTTGGCTTTGATAAATATTGTCAGAGGGTTTCAGCTCTGAGGCACTGACTGCACACAAACTGAGAGCCCAGAAAACTTTTATGCAAGGCTGCAAATCTCACTTCACCCTCTAGAAATCAAGCAGCCTTTGGTTTATAAAATCTGTGTCCTGTTCTGGGAGTAGGCCAGGCTGGGAGAGAGTCGCAAAATAGCACAACTGTGACCTGGGTTCAGAGAGGACCAAGTTACAGTGGGCGTGACTCAGTGGCCAGTACGTCCCTCCATCCCTGCTTGGGTAAATAGGGGTAGGAGGGACTTTCGTCTGGTGTCTGTGTAATGTTTTCTCTTTTTCTTATGACTAGGAAATCCAACCATCATTTAATGAAGAAGACTGATCAGAAGCTCAAGGACCTGCCACAGATGGCCGGTCATTACGTCCACCATCGGGCTCAGTGGCCCCCCAGAGCCAAGAACCCACAGGAGCAGCAGAGGAGACCCATGGGGCAGATGACTCCCTCAGCAGAGGAGGAGGAATCCAGGGTCAGTGGGGGCTTGAAAATGTTGGTAACCAATGGACACCAGAGAGTGGGCTTGAACATGGGACCCGTGATTATGACTTAAGAGTTCCCACTGGTCTCAGTCTGACCAGAGCGGTCAGCCTCCTGTCTTGGCAGATTGGCCCATTCGGAGTCTGAGGAGCAGCCTCATTCTCTGTCCAGTGTCATGTCCAGCCTGGTGTTTGCTGAGTCCTCAACACTGGTTCATTATCTTCACTCTCAGACACACGCGTTCTTCCTCCTGGGATCCCTGTTAAACGGGTTCTGGGGAGGACGAGAATATCTTGAATTTCCAGGCAACCAACAGCCCATGGGCCTATGTCCCCTCCTAAACTAATCCATCTCCAAAACCCAGGCCGTGTGTGAAGCTTTGCAGGTGCCTGTGGTTGCTGTTGACTCACTGCTCTCTGTCCTCCTCCACCTGCAGGTGAAATGCAAGAACTGCGGGGCCTTTGGGCACTCAGCCAGGAGCAAGACCTGCCCCATTAAGAGGTGCAGTGGGGCCCTTCCTCTGCAGCCCCTGGGCTCACACAAGGAGAAGGAGAACCTGAAACCAGCAAAGGCCCAGCTACCCCAGGCTCCAGGGCCCTTTATGAGGAATGACAGAGAAAAGGAGCGAAATCCAAGGTAAGGATTTGCAGGGTCAAGGACGATGCGTGAGGTCGGCGCCTCAGGAGCTGGTGTCTCCCCTAGTCTTTCTGTGCAGCCTTCTCTAAGCACACAAGGAAAGCTCCAAATGGAGGTGGGCGGGGGCCTCTGCCTTCCAGGATCCCTACTCAGAGCTTATTCCTGCGCTGAGGGTCTCTAGAGGGCAGGGGCTGTGGGAGACCTGGGGATGTTACCCGAGGTAGGCAGAGTAGTACCAGGGCCTGAATGAACTTAGGGAACCTGGGGCCATGGCGGGGGTGGGGGGTGGGGGGCGGAGCTTCCTGGAAGTGGGGCTGCCTCTGAGATGAGAGAAGAGGCTGTCTTGGCAAAGTTCACAGAGGCCTGAATGCCTCCCTCACCCAAAGCAAGGGCTAGGGCTGGGTTCCAGGAGGGTGCTTGGTTCCCAGTCACTGGTGTGAGCTGGAGGATCAGGCGAGTCCAGACAGTGAACGTGATTTCTTCTGCAGTCCCCAGCAGCAGCAGAGCAAAGCTCCGACGCAGACATTTCCCAGAACTGCCCAAGAGAAGACGCAGGAAGCCTGGAAGGAGCCAGCAGAAGACTGTTTGTTCCTGAGGGTGCGTATTCCCCTGGCCCCGCTCTGTTTCTCCTCTGAGTCCCCTGATTCCTTCACTTCTGTGCCCCTCATGGGTGGGGGTCATTTTTAGACCTAGGCTGCCCTGCAGGAGAACTGCGCTACACGAAGACTTCGCATACTCCGGTTTCCAGCTTCTTTTTCTTCTTCTCTTTTTTTTGAGATGGAGTCTCGCTCTGTCGCCCAGGCTGGAGTGCAGTGGTGCGATCTCGGCTCACTGCAAGCTCCGCCTCCCGGGTTCACGCCATTCTCCTGCCTCAGCCTCCCGAGTAGCTGGGACTACAGGCGCCCGCCACTATGCCTATCTAATTTGTGTGTGTGTGTGTGTGTTTTTAGTAGAGACGGGGTTTCATCGTGTTAGCCAGAATGGTCTCGATTTCCTGACCTCGTGATCCGCCCGCCTTGGCCCCCCAAAGTGCTGGGATAACAGGTGTGAGCCACCGCGCCCGGCCTCTGGTTCTTTATTTGAAAGTTGGTTTCTGTACCTTTATTTGCAAGTTGGCCAGCAAATGCTGCTGGGCACATTTCAGTGCCCATGGGGAGTGACTGATCAGATGCCTTCGGGATACTGGCTGCAGATAAGGCGTCTCCTTCGTTTTTATACATGTTCTTACATCTGCTTTCAAAAGGAGCTGTGCCATTTCCAGTCTCCACATTGTGTGGGGAATTGGTATTCCTTTGATATTAACAATAGAGAACATAAAGACAGTTTTAATTTTCATATGTGATAGTCACAGCAAACAGAATGGCAGACTATCTTTCCCCAGCACTATTCCTGAAGTGACAGTTCTGCATATATTCAGTGACCATGTGTGCATTCTTTTATGTGACGTTTAATTTCCTATGTCCTGTCTCTTTTGTAGGGTCTTCCCTATATTTGATCCTGATTTAGACGCAATCCCAGTGCCTGTTATTCTCCTCTGTTTCTCATGTCAGCCTGTCCATTTTCCTCTGTCCTAGCTTGCTTCTCATTTTCACACAGTTTCTGTTGTGATGTGGTTTTGCATGTGAGATCCCTGCTTCACAGAGTTTGGGAATTCTACTGCTGAGCTGTCTCATGTCGGATGTTTTCTCCCATAGCATCCTACCATGCCACTGCCTGTCCACACCACCAAGAAGAGATCTGTCCTGGGCCCTGTGTCCACAGCTCCCCCGTCTGTCAACAAACCCGAGATGAGATTACTCTGCCCTTCGGGTCACAATGATCGACCTCAACTGAGCACCTGTGGACCCATCAACGGACATGGCGGGGACGTTACTGCCTCCCTGCTCCCTGTTCTGAAGAGCTCCCGCCAGACCCCCACTCTCAGTGCCAGGCTGCCAGCCAACAGGCCCGACGTGTCCTCCCACGGTGCTCTCCAGCCTGCCATGCAGGCATTTGCCCCGGGCCCTGCCCTTAAATCCCAGGCAGAAATCAAACATCCCCATGCAGATGCAAAGCCCAGACCACAGCAAGTCAGACAAAAGTGTGGCCAGGACTCCAGAACCCAGGCACCAGGCAAGCAGCCTGCCCCCGTCCCCACCCAGACTTTCCAGAACCCCGCAAAGAAAGCAAGACTCAGCTCCTTCCCGACCCCCGCCCTGGGAACTCAGCCTCCCTGCACTGCAACTGGACTTGGATCCAAACAGGCCCCCAAGGCGACTGCAGAGACAGCAGCCACCAAGACCGCAACCCTGCAGCCCACATCCTGTCCTCCTGAAAACTCTGCTTCCGCTCAGAGCCCTCACTTCTCAAGGGAGCCTGAGGGGCGGGGTCCCCAGGTCTCAATGAGTGTCCTCTATGAGGACCTTCTGATCTCTTCCTCCTCTGAGGACAGTGACAGTGACTGAGGCCCCCAAGGCAAGAAGACCCAGCTTCAAGCCCATGTGACTTGGAAGTGGCTGAAAGGCTGAGAAAGGGAGAGGCAGGAAGTAGCCCTGTGTGGGGTCAGCCCTTCCCTGGCAGCGGTGCCTGTTCAAACGTGAACCCCAGATACTATCGGGGATCAACGAACCCTGCCTATTTACATTATATAAATTTAACCTGTATTAAAATGGGGCTTTTGAAAGTGTCCTATAGATTTCTTTTTCAATTACATATAATTATATGAGAAACTGAGTCAACATAAGCAAACAATGCTCCACTAGTGTCTCAATAGAGAGCTTTGAAACTCATCTGAGGGAGGGAGCCAAAGACTGAAATTTGAGTAATTCTGGGCAAAGGGCCCTCTGATGGTAGTGGAAAAACGTCAGTATCTTCTGACTCAAGAATATTTGACTGTGAAGGAGAGTTGTAGTGAGAAACGCTTAGCCTTGGAAAAATGAGGAATTTTTTTTTTTCTTGGAAGAATGTGTTTTTTTTTTAATCAGTGAATTCAAACATTTAAGAAACTGTTCTTTTTTATACCGTATACATTTTTCCAGGACATCAAACAAGGGAAATGCTCCATTTATTTTATGAAGCTACCTAGACTCTGATTTCCACTGTGATAGAGAGGGCATCTCAGCTAGCGCATGTGTAAAGTTGAGGTACCAATATTCTCAATGTTGGGGCTATTCAGCGGATTCAATAAGTTATGCAAAGCACGTCATGAATGGCACATGGTAAAATGTATCTTACTATTATTATTATCATACCACAAGTAAACAATAGAGTAACTTCAAGTTTTTAAATGAATTTCACTTATAAGGATATATTCTACTAGCCTTGGAACTTTTGTTATTAAAAGTCATTGTAAAATTCTGCTTGGTTAATTTCTTTGCATATGAATAAAATTATCTGAACTATGACACGTCTTACTGGTGTTTTGAGTTTTCCTTTTCACCTCAGGCCCATTTCCTTACATTTCAATCATCGTGTCTCATTTACTTGAGCAAAGAGGACTGGGTGTCCAGAGTGTCACCTGCAGACCTGTAGCTTCTGAGAAACACAGACCCTCAGGCACAGCCCCATCCCCACCTGCTCAATCAGTACCTGCAGTTGAATAACAACCCCAGGTGTTTCACGTGTGGGTTAAGTGGGATAAGCAGGAACATAGACTGACTCTCAACTTGGTTGCACGTCGGAATCTCCTGGTGAGTTTCAACCACTACTCCTGGCTGGGATCCACCCTTGGAGAGAGTCATGTTCTAAGTCCCGTGTGAGGCTGGATATAGGGTTGGGTGGACCCTTTGTGGTTAAGTCAAACATGGGTCAAGGTTAGGAAACACTGGAGGGAGACGGCGAAGACAATGCTTCCCTAACCCGCCTCCTCCCGTTTTCACCTTGGGAGGAAACTCTCCTGAATCCAGAAAGATCAGAAGGCTCTGAGGGTGGGATTTCAGTCTCAGGAGAGCCTCCCTGTCTCTCTAGGACCTGGTCCCTAAAAAGCAGTGGATGGAAGTCTCCAGGCTGCCTCGTGGATGGGGGCCGGAAGCCATGAAATATAGAGTGATCTGGAAGCTCAGGTTGAACTCCTCCAGCGTGCTTTAGTGGGGGTGATTTTTTAAAATGTGTTATATGGGAGTCATTTCTTCAACGTTGGGCAACCAATTTGCTGTACGAAGGGTTTCCTGGATATGGAAGTTACACTCCAGCATGTTGTGTTTAGTACGCTCTGGTTTGTCTATCAGCTCCGTGCTGATCTGAATTGAAGAAGCTGCACTTTTTTTTTTTTTTTTTTTTTTTTTTGAGGAGTCTCGCTCTGTCGCCCAGGCTGGAGTGCAATGGCATGATTTCAGCTCAGTGCAACCTCCGCTTCCTGAGTTCAAGTGATTCTCCTGCCTCAGCCTCCCAAGTAGCTGGGACTACAGGCATATGCCACCACGCTCGGCTCATTTTTTTTTTTTTTTTGTATTTTTAGTAGAGATGGGGTTTCACCATATTGGCCAGGCTGGTCACAAACTACTGACCTTAAGTAATCTGCCCGTCTTGGCCTCCCAAAGTGCGGGGATTACAGGGGTAAGCCACCACACCCAGCCACAATATTTTTTTTTAGAAGTTGTTCTTCAAACAAATGACTTCCTGCAATTAGGGAGATTATTTTTTAGAACAGTTTTATTGAGATATCATTGATGAACAAAACTGCCTATACAGAAGAAGTAGAACTTGATGTTTTCATAGGGTACATTGTGGAATGATTACTATATTCCAGTTCATTAATATACCTATCACCTCAACATAGTTACCATCTTTGTGTGGGGGGTGAGAAGATGAAATTTAAGATCTATCCTCTTAGAAAATTTCATACATAACAATATAGTATTTTTAAGCAGTCATTCCTAAACTGTACATTAGATCTCCAGAAATTATTAATCTTGCATACATTACTCTTTGTATCCTTTGACCAACTTTCTCCCATTTCTCTCCCCTACTGCCCCTGGCAACCACCATCCTACTCTCTGATTCTATGAGTGTGACTATTTTGCATTCTATACATCAGTAAGATCATTCAGTATTTCTCTCTTTTTTTTTAATTTATGAAGTATTTATTGATCATTCTTGGGTGTTTCGCGGAGAGGGGGATATGGCAGGGTCATAGGATAATAGTGGAGAGAAGGTCAGCAGATAAACACATGAACAAAGTTCTCTGGTTTTCCTAGGCAGAGGTCCCTGCGGCCTTCTGCAGTGTTTGTGTCCCTGGGTACTTGAGATTAGGGAGTGGTGATGACTCTTAAAGAGCATGCTGCCTTCAAGCATCTGTTTAACAAAGCACATCTTGCACCGCCCTTAATCCATTTAACCCTCAGTTGACACAGCACATGTTTCAGAGAGCAGGGGGCTGGGGGAAAGGCCATAGATCAACAGCATCCCAAGGCAGAAGAATTTCTCCTAGTCAGAACAAAATGGAGTCTCCTATGCCCACCTCTTTCTACACAGACACAGCAACAATCTGATCTCTCCTTCCTTTCCCCACACTTCATCCCCTTCTTTTCAACAAAACCGCCATCGTCCTCATGGCCCGCTCCCGATGGTCGCTGTCTCTTCGGAGCTGTTGGGTACACCTCCCAGACAGGGCGGCCGGGCAGAGGTGCTCCTCACTTCCCAGACGGGGCGGCCGGGCAGAGACGCTCCTCACTTCCTCCCAGACGGTGTGGCGGCCGGGCAGAGGCGCTCCTCACCTCCCAGACGGAGTGGCGGCCAGGCAGAGGCGCTCCTCACTTCCTCCCAGACGGGGTGGCGGCCGGGCAGAGGCGCTCCTCACCTCTCAGACGGGGTGGCAGCCAGGCAGAGGCGCTCCTCACTTCCCATATGGGGTGGCGGCCGGGCAGAGGTGCTCCTCACTTCCCAGATGGGGCAGCCGGGCAGAGGCGCTCCTCACTTCCTCCCAGACGGGGTGGCCAGGCAGAGGCGCTCCTCACCTCCCAGACGGGGTGGCCGGGCAGAGGCACTCCTCATCTCCCAGATGGGGTGGCCAGGCAGAGGCGCTCCTCACTTCCTCCCAGACGGGGTGGCCAGGCAGAGGCACTCCTCATCTCCCAGACGGGGCAGCCGGGCAGAGGTGCTCCTCATCTCCCAGAAGGGGCAGCTGGGCAGAGGTGCTCCTCACTTCCTCCCAGACGGGGTGGCGGCCGGGCAGAGGCGCTCCTCACATCCCAGACGGGGCGGCCGGGCAGAGGCGCTCCTCACTTCCCATATGGGGTGGCAGCCGGGCAGAGGCGCTCCTCACTTCCCATATGGGGTGGCAGCCGGGCAGAGGCGCCCCTCACTTCCCAGATGGGGCAGCCGGGCAGAGGCGCTCCTCACTTCCTCCCAGACGGGGTGGCGGCCAGGCAGAGGCGCTCCTCACTTCCCAGACGGGGCGGCCGGGCAGAGGTGCTCCTCACTTCCCAGACGGGGCGGCCGGGCAGAGACGCTCCTCACTTCCTCCCAGACGCGGTGGCCAGGCAGAGGTGCTCCTCACTTCCCAGACGGGGCGGCTGGGCAGAGACGCTCCTCACTTCCTCCCAGACGGGGTGGCCGGGCAGAGGTGCTCCTCACTTCCCAGACGGGGCGGCCGGGCAGAGGCGCTCCTCATCTCCCAGACGGGGCAGCCAGGCAGAGGTGCTCCTCACTTCCCAGACGGGGCGGCCGGGCAGAGACGCTCCTCACTTCCTCCCAGACGGGGTGGCCGGGCAGAGGTGCTCCTCACTTCCCAGATGGGGCGGCCGGGCAGAGGCGCTCCTCATCTCCCAGACGGGGCAGCCGGGCAGAGGTGCTCCTCACTTCCCAGACGGGGCGGACGGGCAGAGGTGCTCCTCATCTCCCAGATGGGGCGGCCGGGCAGAGGCGCTCCTCACTTCGCAGACGAGGCGGCCGGGCAGAGGTGCTCCTCACTTCCTCCCAGATGGGGTGGTGGCCGGGCAGAGGCGCTCCTCACTTCGCAGACGAGGCGGCCGGGCAGAGACGCTCCTCACTTCCTCCCAGACGGGGTGGCCGGGCAGAGGTGCTCCTCACTTCCCAGACGGGGCGGCCGGGCAGAGGCGCTCCTCATCTCCCAGACGGGGCAGCCAGGCAGAGGTGCTCCTCACTTCCCAGACGGGGCGGCCGGGCAGAGACGCTCCTCACTTCCTCCCAGACGGGGTGGCCGGGCAGAGGTGCTCCTCACTTCCCAGATGGGGCGGCCGGGCAGAGGCGCTCCTCATCTCCCAGACGGGGCAGCCGGGCAGAGGTGCTCCTCACTTCCCAGACGGGGCGGACGGGCAGAGGTGCTCCTCATCTCCCAGATGGGGCGGCCGGGCAGAGGCGCTCCTCACTTCCCAGACGGGGCGGCCGGGCAGAGGTGCTCCTCACTTCCTCCCAGACGGGGCGGCCGGGCAGAGGTGCTCCTCACTTCCTCCCAGACGGGGCGGCCGGGCAGAGGTGCTCCTCACTTCCTCCCAGATGGGGTGGCGGCCGGGCAGAGGCGCTCCTCACTTCGCAGACGAGGCGGCCGGGCAGAGGTGCTCCTCACTTCCTCCCAGATGGGGTGGCGGCCGGGCAGAGGCGCTCCTCACTTCGCAGACGAGGCGGCCGGGCAGAGACGCTCCTCACTTCCTCCCAGACGGGGTGGCCGGGCAGAGGCGCTCCTCACATCCCAGACGGGGCGGCCGGGCAGAGGTGCTCCTCACTTCCTCCCAGACGGGGTGGCCGGGCAGAGGTGCTCCTCACTTCCTCCCAGATGGGGTGGCGGCCGGGCAGAGGCGCTCCTCACTTTGCAGACGAGGCGGCCGTGCAGAGGTGCTCCTCACTTCCTCCCAGATGGGGTGGCCGGGCAGAGGCGCTCCTCACTTCGCAGACGAGGTGGCCGGGCAGAGACGCTCCTCACTTCCTCCCAGACGGGGTGGCCGGGCAGAGGTGCTCCTCACTTCCTCCCAGATGGGGTGGCCGGGCAGAGGCGCTCCTCACTTCGCAGACGAGGCGGCCGGGCAGAGGCGCTCCTCACTTCCTCCCAGACGAGGCGGCCGGGCAGAGGCGCTCCTCACTTCCTCCCAGACGGGGTGGCCGGGCAGAGGCGCTCCTCACTTCCTCCCAGACGGGGTGGCCGGGCAGAGGCGCTCCTCACTTCCTCCCAGACGGGGTGGCCGGGCAGAGGTGCTCCTCACTTCCTCCCAGATGGGGTGGCGGCCGGGCAGAGGCGCTCCTCACTTCGCAGATGAGGCGGCCGGGCAGAGGCGCTCCTCACTTCCTCCCAGACGGGGTGGCCGGGCAGAGGCGCTCCTCACTTCCTCCCAGACGGGGTGGCCGGGCAGAGGCGCTCCTCACTTCCTCCCAGACGGGGTGGCCGGGCAGAGGTGCTCCTCACTTCCTCCCAGACGGGGTGGCCGGGCAGAGGCGCTCCTCACTTCCTCCCAGATGGGGTGGCGGCCGGGCAGAGGCGCTCCTCACTTCCTCCCAGACGGGGTGGCCGGGCAGAGGTGCTCCTCACTTCCTCCCAGATGGGGTGGCGGCCGGGCAGAGGTGCTCCTCACTTCCTCCCAGATGGGGTGGCGGCCGGGCAGAGGCGCTCCTCACTTCGCAGATGAGGCGGCCGGGCAGAGGCGCTCCTCACTTCCTCCCAGACGGGGTGGCCGGGCAGAGGCGCTCCTCACTTCCTCCCAGACGGGGTGGCCGGGCAGAGGTGCTCCTCACTTCCTCCCAGATGGGGTGGCGGCCGGGCAGAGGCGCTCCTCACTTCGCAGACGAGGCGGCCGGGCAGAGGCGCTCCTCACTTCCTCCCAGACGGGGTGGCGGCCGGGCAGAGGCGCTCCTCACTTCCCAGACGATGGGCGGCCGGGCAGAGACGTTCCTCACTTCCTATACGAGATGGCGGCCGGGCAGAGGCGCTCCTCACTTCCCAGATGGGGTGGCCAGGCAGAGACGCTCCTCACTTCCTAGACGGGGTGGCGGCGGGGCAGAGGCTGTAATCTTAGCACTTTAAGAGGCCAAGGCAGTAGGCTGGGAGGTGGAGGTTGTAGCGAGCCGAGATCACGCCACTGCGCTCCAGCCTGAGCACCATTGAGCATTGAGTGAGCGAGACTCCGTCTGCAATCCCAGCACCTCGGGAGGCCAAGGGGGGCAGATCACTCCAGGCCAGGAGCTGGAGACCAGCCCGGTCAACAGGGCGAAACCCCGTCTCCACCAAAAATACAAAAACCAGTCAGGCGTGGCGGCGCGCGCCTGCAGTCCCAGGCACTCGGCAGGCCGAGGCAGGAGAATCACAGGAGCCCGAGGCAGGGAGGTTGCAGCGAGCCGAGATCACCACAGTACACAGAGGGAGACGGAAAAAAGAAGGAGAGGGAGACCGAAGAAAGAGGGAGAGGGGGAGGGGGAGAGGGAGAGCCAGTATTTCTCTTTTTAAAAAATAAATTTTATTGAATGGAGGTTCCCCAAACAGGAAAACACTTACGTTAAAACAATTCAATTATTGATTCCTTGGCTAACAACTAGATTGAATTACTGATCTGACTTGGAGCTGAAGTGCCCTGGAAAACGTATTTTAAAAATTTTCACTCTTTTCTTCCCTTGTAGGGTGCTTTAAATTAAGATTTTAAAATGTTGAATATTACAGGTTAAATGCAATTTTATATAACCAAACTGAAGCAGAAGACAGTGCTAAGGTGAAGAGCTAAGGATTTGCATAGTAAAAGAGGAACAAGACAGTTATAATTTAATTTTTAAAACTCTCATTTAAATTTGCAGTGCTTTAAACGAGTATTACTTATCCATTTAAATCAACTTTGTTGATTACTACTTAGTCATCAACAGAGTTTAGGAGACCATAAAAATACTCTGTTAGAAAATACAACAAAAATATAATTTTTAACAGTTTCACTTTCAAACTATTCTCTGTAGTAACTCACATCTGCAATACATCTGTTTTGAGAATCTTGAAATGTGAACCCTGAGGGTTCTATGAAGCATTTTTAAACTTCCAGTTTTACCCATTTTTGACTCTTTTTAAGTGTATTTAAACAACTCTTCTTTTTTATTTTATTTATTTATTTTTTTAGACAGAGTCTCACTCTGTTATCCAGGCTGGAGTGCAGTGTTGTAATCTCAGCTCACTGCAGCCTCCACCTCCCAGGCTCACAGGATCCTCCCATCTCAGCCTCTCAAGTTGCTGGGACCACCAACATGCACTACCACATCTGGCTAATTTTTTTGGTTTTGTTTTGTATTTTTAGTAGAGACAGGAGTTTCACTATGTTACCCAGGTTGTTCTTGAACTCCTGAGCACAAATGATCCACCCAGCTCAGCCTCTCAAAGTGCTGGGATTACAGGTGTGAGCCACCAAGCCTGGCCTAAACAATTATTCTTCACATTTAAAAACTCATTCACACAAGTACCTGTTTATAATTTTAAAAGAAAATGGACAGAATCCTAAAACACAAACATCCAAAACTAACATGTATCTTTCCACCAGTATAGAACAGTTCATTCCTTTTTCACAAAAATCAGTTATATGATTGATGCATTAACTCCAATCTCCATGTTTATACAGAATGCTCCATTTGTTAAACCTCTCTGAAAAGAATAAAAAATTTGGATGATTAATTCACTTACACTTAGAAACTAAGTCAGTATACCACAAATATATATTGTGATCAGTTATAATACAATATTTCTTGGCCTAGGGTTTCTATTAAACAACAGAAAAAAATGAATAAATACTACAGCTAATACCCTGAAAAAATGCAAAAATTCAAAGTTTAGCTTGCCAACTAAAGCACTTCCTTTTGCTTTTTTTTTTTTTTTTTTTGAGACGGAGTCTCACTCTTGTCAAGTGCAGTGGTGCAAACTCAGCTCACTGCAACCTCCACCTCCGGGGTTCAAGCGATTCTGCTGCTACAGCCTCCCAAGTAGCTGGGACTACAGGCGCATGCCACCACTCCCAGCTAATTTTTGTATTTTTAGTAGAGATGGGGTTTCACCATGTTGGCCAGGATGATCCCGCCTCGGCCTCCCAAAGTGCTGAGAAGCGTGAGCCACCACGCCCGGCTTGCATTTTTTTTTTTCTACTTGGCAGCAAATGCTGATGGAATTCAGTGCTGACTACTTAAAGTTGGTTCACATCACACATTTAATCAAGGTAATAAGAACATAGCACGCCCACTGTAGAGTTACATTAAGACATAAAAACTCTTTGCTTGAAAGTAATGACTGCACTGCACATGGGACATCTGTCAACTGCCTCAGCACATTGTTTACAAGTGACCAGATGTCCACAAGGAATAAAAACGACAGCGGTATGTCTGTCCATGCAGATTTTACAAAGCTTCTCCTCTTGCAGACGCCTTAGCAGCTCTTCAGGGCTGATCTCTCTCTGCAATGAAGTCTGATTGGATTCATTTTCTGTAGTGTCTTTCTGAGTGCTCACCACATCTGCAACAAGAACCTCAAGCGTTTTATAGTTGCTCCCAGATGTTTACATTTTTTCCTCCATTATTTTCTTAATGTCCTTGAAACAGAATCCCATTCGTATAGCTTCTTGTAGCATAGGATTAGGGAAGATGGTATCACTGATTCTTTTAGTTAGTGATGGTGTTTTCTTGGTAGTTTTTACCAGAGATCCCTCAAGTGAACGGGTTAAATGAATGTTGTTTATATATTCATGTCCGTTCTCTTCTAGCAGATACTTGCAGCCTGGATACCATTTAGCATGTTGTTCCCAAGGGTCTTCCTTGGGCTTCCAGTTGGCTAGCCCTCCTCCACAGTGAAAGCACTGTACTTTATCCTCTTGACCTATAGCATAAAATCCAGCTCTTGCAAGCTGCTCTTAGTTAACGGAGTACATCCATGTCCCAAAAGTAATGAGCTGGGCTTCATAACCTGTCATGGATGGATTCCTTGGCGAATTTGTCAATTTGAGAAATTCCTATCAGAACTCGCAACATCAGATTCACCTCGAATATTAACGTTGTGGCCCAAAATAAAGAAGCAATTAGGAAAATGTCTCCTGTGTTCTGACCAGGCACAATCACCAGGTTCCCAGTTTTTCAGTTTTCCGCCACAACAGAAGCACTGCACTTGGTCATCAGTGCCTGTGTAGTAGCCAGCTCTCTTGGGGTCAAGTGGGCAGAGGCTGGCCTGTTGTGAAACGACTTTAATCTAGCTTCTTCACTATGCATGGCGGGGCTCCTCGGGTGTATGGAGTCTCATCTATCCACCACCTGTCCAGTTCTCAAAAGCCGGTCTGCACGAGTCTCAGACGGCCTGTCTAAAGCACAATGCTTTTCCTCTCCCAGATGGTTTTCAGCTTGGTATTGACCATTTGGGACACCAGGATTTGCAGGTTTCGTGGCACCGTTTTCAAAATAAAAGCTGCGGATAAACCTGCAGTTCGGCGCTGCTTTCTTGTGTCTGTCAACTGCTGAGCCTCCACGTTGCCACCTGTCTACAGCTTCAGGGCAGCTAAAGCCCCTCAGGGCGTCTCCTCCATCGCGCTGATGCCCAGGCAGACCCACCACCTGCAAAGCCAGCAAACGTTTTTCATCTATTAATCTCTTCTACTAATTCTTCATCCTCATTGATGTCTGCAGACACATAGGTTTTAGATCCTTCGAAACTGTTCAAAGTTATCTTCTCTTGAATATAGGACTTGTCCACCGTCTCGCTCCAGGATAGCGGCTCCAACCGCCCAGGCGATCGGCCTTGTCCCAACGGAAGGGTCCCGCGGAGGGGCGGCCCGAACCCCCTACCATTGGAAATGCCAAACCCTGCCCCGAACCGGGCCCAGCCACCCAGGCTGACGACCTACGATTAGACCGCGCCCTCTGGGGAGCCGCCAAGGTGCAGCCACTTCCCAGAGCTCCGAAGCGTCAGCAAGAAAAGAGGAAGCCACGAACGCTCCCAGCCTCGAGCTGGAAACCACGCGGCGGAGCGGGCGCTTGCGCAGTGAGCACCTTGTGCCCCACGCCCGTGTCTCGTTCTTTTTTGTCCTTATTTCACTTTGCATAACTTTAGCATAATATCGTCCAGCTCCATCTACGTTGTTGCAAGTGGCATTTTTTTTAAAAGCTGAGTATTAGTACACTGTGTACACATGCACACACACGTGTGTAGGTTGCATGGCACTATATGTATATATAGTGTGTGTGTTGTATGTGTATCTCACAAAGTCTTTATCCATTTATCTGTTCAAGCACATTGAGGTTATTTCCATATCTTGGTTATTCTGTATAATGCTCCAATAAACATGGGAATTCAAGATATATTTTGGGGACTGTGTTTTAAATTCCTTTGGAGATTTTATATATGTGTGTGTGTGTATAAATATATATTTTTCATATAAATATAATTATATAAATTATACCAAATGTTATAAAAATATATTTTTTATAAATATATATTAAATAAATAAATATATATTATATATACATATATTTTTGGGGGGACAGAATCTCGCTCTGTCGCCCAGGCTGGAGTGCAGTGGCACGATCTTGGCTCACTACAACCTCCACCTCTCGGGTTCAAGAAATTCTCCTGCCTCAGCCTCACCAGTAGCTGGGATTACAGGTGCCTGCCACCACTCCCAGCTAATTTTTGTATTTTGGGTAGAGATGGGGTTTCTCCATGCTGGCCAGGCTGGTCTCGAACTCCTGACCTCAAGTGATCTGTCTGCCTCGGCCTCCCAAAGTGCTGGGATTACAGGTGTGAACCACCACCCCCTGCCTCCTTTGAATATTTACCCAGACATGTGATTGTTGGATGAAATGGCAGTTCTATCTTTATGTTTTTTGAGATACCTCCATAGTAGTTTCTACAATGACTATACCAGTTTACATTCCCATCAACAATGTGTAAGGATTTCCCACATCCTCACGGACACTTATCTTTGTCTTTTTGATAATAGCCATCCTATCAAGTGTGAAGTGGTAGCTCATTACAGTTTTATTTTACATTTTCCTGATGATTAGAGAAGCTGTCTCTTTTTCATATGTCTGTTGACTATTTGGATTTCTTCTTGTGAGACGTGTCTATTTAGGTCCTTTGCCCATTTTAGGACGAGTTATTCGTGTTTTTGGTATCGAGTTGTATGAGTTCCTTATATATTTTGGATGTGTGTGTGTGTGTGTGTGTGTGTGTGTATACATATAGATAGATAATATTTTTTTCAGTTGTATTGCCTTTCTTTTTCTTATTGATTTGAGTACACTATATATGCTGGAAACAAGTAATTCTTTGGTTTTTGTTCTTTCTTATCTTTTTATTAATATCAGCTCTCGAAATTTTTATAAACTGAATTGTCATTTCTCTTTTTATACTTCACGTTAATGCTTTTCAGGCTGTGTGAGAAATCATTTTGTTCTCCTTTGATCTATTCTATAAATTTCATTACTCATCTTTACAATTTAAATCAGATATCCATTCAGAATTAAGTTGTTGCATTGCAGTAACAATTGATATTATGTTCAATTAAGCCTCATGACTTTTACTGAATGGAAATCAAAATGTTGCGTTATGGTTTCTACTCTTTCTCTCATCACCACTGGAGCTCATATTTCTGTGAAGCCTTGTGGTCATTCTCTCCCTTCTTCCTGCCTACCGGACATGTTAGCAATCCCACAGCACTACAAAACAAAGCTTTGTGTCCAGAATCTTTAATGGGCTTTTTTTTCCTCAAAGTATCAATTATTTTCATATATATATATATATATATTTTTTTTTTTTTTGAGACAAAGTTTTGCTCTTGTTGTCCTGGCTGGAGTGCAATGGTGCGATCTCGGCTCACCACAACCTCCCCACCCCTCCGAGGTTCAAGCGATTCTCCTGCTTATTCATTTTACAAGTAAAATAAAATAAAACGAAATAATCCCACCTACTCTCCTGAATAGCTGGGGTTACAGGCAAGCTTCATGATGCCTGGCTAATTTTGTATTTTTAGTAGAGATGTGGTTTCTCCATGTTGGTCAGGCTGGTCTTGAACTCTTGACCTCAGGTGATCCACCTGCCTTGGCTTCCCAAAGTGCTGGGATTACAGGCATGAGCCACTGCGTCCGGCCTGTTTTCATATTCTAAAGGGTGAAGTCCACTGTGTTTAGAGATATTTTCCCCTTGCATTCCTTTCCTTATGTTTTCCTACATCTTTTATCAGCTTCTGTTCCAGACTATCTAAAGATTTTAGTGTAAAAAAATAGCCTTGAAAGATGGTGGTACTGTCTTCATGGGCGTTACAAGATAGATAAATTATTTGAACAATATAACAAAGATAATGCCTTCTACTGAGCCAAAAGTTAGGAAGATTTTCTTGCGATCCACTTTAAAATAGTGGGGGCAGGGTGCGGTGGCTCACAGCTGTAATCCCAGCACTTTGGAAGGCTGAGGTGTGCGGATGACTTGAGGCCAGGTGTTTGAGACCAGCCTGGCCAATATGGTGAAACTCCATCTTTACCAAAAATACAAAATTAGCCGGGTATGATGGCACCGACCTGGAATCCCAACTACTTGGAAGGCTGAGGCAGGAGAATCCCCTGAGCCTGGGAGGTGAAGGCTGCAGTGAGCTGAGATGGCACCACTGTACTCCAGCCTGGGCGATAGAGCGAGACTCTGTCGTGAAAAATAAATAAAAATAAAATAAAATAAAATAATGGGTCGGGCACGGTGGTTCGCGCCTGTAATCCCAGCACTTTAGAAGGCCGAGGCAGGCAGATCACGAGGTCAGGAGATGGAGACCATCCTGGCTAAAGTGGTTAAACCCCGTCTCTACTAAAAATGCAAAAAAATTAGCCGGGCGTGGTGGTGGGCACCTGTAGTCCCAGCTACTCAGGAGGCTGAGGCAGGAGAATGGCATGAACCCAGGAGGCAGAGCTTGCAGTGAGCAGAGATCACGCCACTACACTCCAGCCTGGGTGACAGAGCAAGACTCCATCTCAAAAAAAAAAAAAAAACAATAATAATAATAATAAATAATGGTGTTCTTAAATTTGAGAATTCTCAGCTGCGATGTGAATCTATGGTGTAGACAGCATCCACCTGGGCATCTTTGCATCCTCTCGATTTTATTAGGGGAAGGGAAAAGAAAGAAATGCAAATCTGAAGCTCTTGCTGCCTGTTGGGCAATGAAGAGTCTTTGTCTCAGAACTCTCATTCTTATGGGTTCTCCCGGATCCAAAAACTGACATAACTCACATATGACTTGTAGATAGTGTAAAATGTAAGACCCCTTGCATTGCTTTACGCTTTGGGAGATGATGGGATAGTGGGCAAAATATGACTGTCTAAAGAGGAACGTGCTAGGAGCCTTTGAGACCCTGTTAGGGTGGGGATAAGTGAAAACTTCCTGTACATGTACTAAATGGTCTCACCAAGTTATGGGGAAAAAGGAGTAAGACCTGCCCCTGTCCTACCTGTGAATGAGGCTGGAGTATAACACATAGAATTGGAAAACAAAAACTAAATGTCCTCTGCTTGTTGTTCATTCTGTTTTTGGCTGAAGGCAGAAAGGTCAAAGTGTTAGGACCGGCGAATAAGTGAGTCTCAAAGCACCAAATATGTTGCTAGTGGAAGGTGTCTGAGTCACTGGTGGCAAATTTGTATGGGTCTTTGGCAACCTCAATTCTTGCCTCTTCAGGAGAAAGAATTCAACTCAGGGGTATAAGGCAGACGAAGAGACCGAGGCACGTTTCAGAACAGGAGTGAAAGTTTATTAAAAAGCCTTAGAGTCTGGGCACGGTGGCCCATGCCTATAATCCCAGCACTTTGGGAGACTGAGGTGGGTGGATCACTTGAGGTCAGCAGTTTGAGACCAGCTTAGCCAACATGGCAAAACTCCATCTCTACCAAAAAATACAAAAAAATTAACTGAGCATGGTCGTGCATGTCTGTAATCCCAGTTACTCAGGGGGCTGAGGCAGGAGAATTGCTTGAACCCTCCCTCCTTCCCACAAAAGCACTAGTTGTTGTCACCACCGCACAGAGACCTTGGTCCTGGTAGTGAGTGGAGCTGGGTGAGTATTTTGCATTTAGTCTGAGACTTGGAATCTGCCATCAAGGATGTCAACCAGGCATTTACAAAAGTGATGCTAAGAGCAAAAGGGATTCCTCGGGGTTGGAACCTGGTCCACAGCCATGGCTTCCCAGGAAGGAAGAATAATTCTGAGACCTGAGAATTAAGTTGGCAGAGAGATGAGGCTCAAGACCCCTAGTACCAAGCTTGTCCAACCTGCCTAATTTTGTTGTTCTTGTTGTTCTGTTTTGTTTTGTTTTAGGCTTTTAGCAGCCTGAAGCCATGGTTTTTAGTTTCCATCTCTAGTGAGAAGCAGAAAAGAGGGTTGAGGAAGGGGTTTTACTGGCCCAACCAGAAACAAACTAAGAACCCAGGACTCTATTCTCTCTCTTGGACACACTACACCAATCCCTGATGTCACATAATGCAATTTAGTGCAATCTGCAGTGACATTGATTGTTGGTGTTTAATCCAAATGATAATGAAAACTGACTTGTAATGTGCCTAAGGACTTTAGCTCCAAAATTAATCTACTGTTCAGTCTACCCTAGGAGAATTATAGACTCAATTTTCAGAATTATTAGAAGTGCACTACAAGACCACTGTGCTTCTCAAAGAGATAGGAGAGACCAAGAGGAATCACCTAATCCTGTACAGAAAGGGTGTCTCCAAATGGCAATTGCTGGAATACAAATGTTTTCTGTCATCCATAGTGCATGAATGCTTAGTGGAAACTGATTGTCTCCTCCTGAAAACATCCATAGTCTCTTCATATTGACAGATTGTTTTCCATCTTCTACTTAAAGAATCAGTATTTGAGGAAGTGGTAACAGTACAAACTGGGTTTCAGAGAGCAGCCCTTGGGCACAAAAGTTTCTAATGATGTATTCTCTGGTTTAAGCATAGTCTCATATGAATCCCACAGTGTACTGCTGGAAATGAAAGCTGGGAGTCGCAAAGAAAATGAGTACTTGAACAAAAGATTTCTCAGCAAGGCAATTTTACTTCTGCAGAAGGGTGCTGCCTATAAGCCTGACTGCCATGAGAGCACCCTGAACAAAGGAAAGCAGGGATTCTTATTCCTAATGCATTGGGCCCCTACTGCTGTGTCCTATCTCTATTGGCTGCAACTGGACTGCACAATCTAGACTGATACCGATTGGCTAAAAACTTAAAAATTTCCTAAATAGGTAAAGGTGCAATGGGGAACAAAGAAACAGATGGGGTTGGTTGCGGGAAACTAAGAGAACAATAACATTTCCAAATAAGGAGAGAAGCCTGGGCTGCAAGCTGCGACATGCCTGGGCATGTCTGGGCCTGTCCGGGCAGGCCAGGAAACGTATGGGTTAGGCCTTTTGGTTAACAGTACAGGGACATAGGATTACTTATTTCTTTACTGTATTTACCAACTGCCCAGGGCACAACAAATAGTTATTAGTAGGGTAAAAGATTTGTTAATAGTATGAAACATGAAGGAAACTTGAAAGAAGCTTTTAAGTGGGACTATCATTCTTAGAACTTATTATTCTTAACAAAAGGGAAGTTATGAAGAGGAACTTTTATTCTCCACAGCACAATTTTGATTTGTAAAACACACAAAATTTAACACGTTAAAGACTCCATTTGTACAAGAGGCTTCCACTTAATATGTTTCAGAAATCATGCCTTATTGCTATTACTTTTACTTGTATCAAGTATGAATATAGAGATAAGTATATAATTTGAAATTACTAACATTAGGTTTCTACCTTGTATGGTTTTATCACATATTGGTGTTTCATTTCCCATAGTTTAGAGCAAGACATAGTGTTCAGTGATTTTTGTGATGGGTTCCAATTTATTTCTGGCATAAAAGCAAAATCTTATGTCTTCTGCCATCTCAAGATAGAGGCAATTGTGCATTCTTTAAATATGATTTGTCATGGAGCAGCTCCTGGAGAATTATAAGGTCATTCTGCATCTACGTTATGTTAAGATATCTCAATTTTATTTGAAATTTGTATTGGCATATTCTATAAATCGTTATCCATGAATGTAAACCTGTTACAAACAAAGTTATGAAATAAAATAACACCAATCTACAATAAGAGGGCAGGACTTAAAATGACTCTATATACATCTGCATTACTTGAAGAAGACAGTTAAATTCTGCCTTGCATAGAGTTTAACTCCACCACTCTTTACCAACCCTGCCAAGGTCAAGCCCCCTCTTTGCTCTAAAATTTTGGATTTTGACAAATCAGTAGCTTTATCCATCTATGTGTTCCTTAGCTTTCCAGTGAAAGTAATAGTCCTGCCTGTTCTGTGATCTGCCTGCCTTGGCCTCCCAAAGTGCTGGGATTACAGGCGTGAGCCACCGCGCCTGGCCCGAGTGTACCTTTTTGAGTCATTTTCCCTGTGTAGCCCTCATGTTTTTGACATCATTTGTCCACTCCTGTTCCAAAGCACCCTTTCAAGGATTGTTGTGTAAGAAATCATTGTAAGAGATATTGACGCTGTCATCATTGGGGGTAAAAGACAGACATGAACATGTAACAAAGATTCTGCCTCCCGCTTGAAGGACCTACATATTTCATGACAGTCTTGATGATGGTGGGATGCTGAGAGAAAAATCATTTTCTGGAAAAGGAAAGGATGGGTTGAGGGATAAGAGAAGGCACTGTGGTCATGGAGTAAATGTGTTCATCAAGCTGGAAACAAGGAGTAGGAAGCCTCCCTGGTCTTCCATGCTAGTGAAGCTCATGTAAAAGAAGAAGGATTTAAACAAGCAACTGAATGTGCTTTGCTTACTATTCATTCTTTTCCTGGCAGAACAGTGAAGATTCAAGGGTGACTTGAAAGCATTCTAGCTTCCGTATTTGAGCCTTAAGGAGCCAGCAGGCAGGTGGCACTGGGAGGGTTGAGCTTTGCTGCTGCCTTCCTTACCAGCGCAGACACTCTCCTGCTCTGCGCCCCAGTTTCTTCCTCTGTCCCTATCCTGACTTCGTCAACATTAAAGAAGAAACTAAATATGCTTGGAATTTGTTGTAAGTGGGGCACTCAAACGTCTACAGCTCTGCTGGATATGCATGCCCCTGTTTCCATCCTGGCCTCTGTGGCGCAATGCAGGGAGGGTGGGCTGGGTGCGGGGGAGGCTGAAAGTTCCCGGGGATAAGCATGGGTCGTGGGTGCAAGCGCGGGCAGAAAAAGAAAGGCTCCGTATCTGGCTCTCCCTGGTTGCTGAAAGTACAAGCAAAAGAAGGAAGCTTCACAGAACTTAGGGTGAACAAACAAAAGATGAAACCTCCCTCCACCCTGGCAGCCCCCATGCTCACCCCATCTACACCCCTGCATTTCCCACAGGCTGCCTGGGATCCTGTGGTGCAGCCCGCTAGACTGTAATGTCTCTATCAGGGAAACTGTTTGTACAGCAAATTGGGTGGCCGGAGTTGAAGAGATAGCTCTCACGTAACGTATATTTAAAAATTACCTTACTAAAGCAAGCTGGAGGAGTTCAACCTGAGCTTCCAGATCACTCTTTTTATTTCATGGCTTCCAGCCCCCATCCACGAGGCAGCCTGGAGACTTCCATCCACTGCTTTTTAGGGACCAGGTCCTAGAGAGACAGGGAGGCTCTCCTGAGACTGAAATCCCACCCTCAGAGCCTTCTGATCTTTCTGGATTCAGGAGAGTTTCCTCCCAAGGTGAAAACGGGAGGAGGCGGGTTAGGGAAGCATTGTCTTCGCCCTCTCCCTCCAGTGTTTCTTAACCTTGACCCATGTTTGACTTAACCACAAAGGTCCACCCAACCCTATATCCAGCCTCACATGGGACTTAGAACATGACTCTCTCCAAGGGTGCGACCCAGCCAGGAGTAGTGGTTGAAACTCACCAGGAGATTCCGACGTGCAACCAAGTTGAGAGTCAGTCTATGTTCCTGCTTATCCCACTTAACCCACATGTGAAACACCTGGGGTTGTTATTCAGCTGCAGATACTGATTGAGCAGGTGGCGGTGGGGCTGTGCCTGTGCTTCTGTGTTTCTCAGAAGCTACAGGTCTGCAGGTGACACTCTGGGCACCCAGTCCTCTTTACTCAAGTAAATGAAACACGATGATTGAAATGTAAGGAAATTGGTCTGAGGTGAAAAAGAAAACTCAAAACACCAGTAAGACGTGTCATAGTTCACAGAATTTTATTTATATGCAAAGAAATTAACCAAGCAGAATTTTACAATGACTTTTAATAACAAAAGTTCCAAGGCGAATAGAGTACATCATTATAAAGGAAATTCATTCACAAACTTGAATTTACTCTATTGTTTACTTGTGGTATGATAATAATAATAGTAAGATACATTTTACCATGTGCCATTCATGACATGCTTTGCATAACTTATTGAATCCACTGAATAGCCCCAACACTGAGAATATTGGTACCTCAACTTTACACATGCGCTAGCTGAGATGCCCTCTCTATCACAGTGGAAATCAGAGTCTAGGTAGCTTCATAAAATAAATGGAGTACTTCCCTTGTTTGATATCCTGGAAAAATGTATACGGTATAAAAAAGAACAGTTTCTTAAATGTTTGAATTCACTGATTAAAAAAAAAAAAACATTTTTTCCAAGAAAAAAAAAAATTCCCCATTTTTCCAAGGCTAAGCGTTTCTCACTACAACTCTCCTTCACAGTCAAATATTCTTGAGTCAGAAGATACTGACGTTTTCCACTACCATCAGAGGGCCCTTTGCCCAGAATTACTCAAATTTCAGTGGTTTGCTCCCTCCCTCAGATGAGTTTCAAAGCTTTCTATTGACACTAGTGGAGCATTGTTTCCTTATGTTGACTCAGTTTCTCATGTAATTATATGTAATTGAAAAAGAAATCTATAGGACACTTTCATAAGCCCCATTTTAATACAGGTTAAATTTACATAGTGTAAATAGGCAGGGTTCGTTGATCCCCGATAGTATCTGGAGTCCACGTTTGAACAGGCACCGCTGCCAGGGAAGGGCTGACCCCACACAGGGCTACTTCCTGCCTCTCCCTTTCTCAGCCTTTCAGCCACTTCCAAGTCACATGGGCTTGAAGCTCGGTCTTCTTGCCTTGGGGGCCTCAGTCACTGTCACTGTCCTCAGAGGAGGAAGAGATCAGAAGGTCCTCATAGAGGACACTCATTGAGACCTGGGGACCCCGCCCCTCAGGCTCCCTTGAGAAGTGAGGGCTCTGAGCGGAAGCAGAGTTTTCAGGAGGACAGGATGTGGGCTGCAGGGTTGCGGTCTTGGTGGCTGCTGTCTCTGCAGTCGTCTTGGGGGCCTGTTTGGATCCAAGTCCAGTTGCAGTGCAGGGAGGCTGAGTTCCCAGGGCGGGGGTCGGGAAGGAGCTGAGTCTTGCTTTCTTTGCGGGGTTCTGGAAAGTCTGGGTGGGGACGGGGGCAGGCTGCTTGCCTGGTGCCTGGATTCTGGAGTCCTGGCCACACTTTTGTCTGACTTGCTGTGGTCTGGGCTTTGCATCTGCATGGGGATGTTTGATTTCTGCCTGGGATTTAAGGGCAGGGCCCGGGGCAAATGCCTGCATGGCAGGCTGGAGAGCACCGTGGGAGGACACGTCGGGCCTGTTGGCTGGCAGCCTAGCACTGAGAGTAGGGGTCTGGCGGGAGCTCTTCAGAACAGGGAGCAGGGAGGCAGTAACGTCCCCGCCATGTCCATTGGTGGGTCCACAGGTGCTCAGTTGAGGTCGATCATTGTGACCCGAAGGGCAGAGTAATCTCATCTCGGGTTTGTTGACAGACGGTGGAGCTGTGGACACTGGGCCCAGGACAGATCTCTTCTTGGTGGTGTGGACAGGCAGTGGCATGGTAGGATGCTATGGGAGAAAACATCCGACATGAGACAGCTCAGCAGTAGAATTCCCAAACTCTGTGAAGCAGGGATCTCACATGCAAAACCACATCACAACAGAAACTGTGTGAAAATGAGAAGCAAGCTAGGACAGAGGAAAATGGACAGGCTGACATGAGAAACAGAGGAGAATAACAGGCACTGGGATTGCGTCTAAATCAGGATCAAATATAGGGAAGACCCTACAAAAGAGACAGGACATAGGAAATTAAACGTCACAGAAAAGAATGTACACATGGTCACTGAATATATGCAGAACTGTCACTTCAGGAATAGTGCTGGGGAAAGATAGTCTACCATTCTGTTTGCTGTGACTATCACATATGAAAATTAAAACTGTCTTTATGTTCTCTATTGTTAATATCAAAGGAATACCAATTCCCCACACAATGTGGAGACTGGAAATGGCACAGCTCCTTTTGAAAGCAGATGTAAGAACATGTATAAAAATGAAGGAGACGCCTTATCTGCAGCCAGGATCCCGAAGGCATCTGATCAGTCACTCCCCATGGGCACTGAAATGTGCCCAGCAGCATTTGCTGGCCAACTTGCAAATAAAGGTACAGAAACCAACTTTCAAATAAAGAACCTGAGGCCGGGCGCGGTGGCTCACGCCTGTTATCCCAGCACTTTGCGGGGCCAAGGCGGGCGGATCACGAGGTCAGGAAATCGAGACCATTCTGGCTAACACGGTGAAACCCCGTCTCTACTAAAAATACAAAAAATTAGCTGGGTGTGGTGGCGGGTGCCTGTGGTCCCAGCTACTCGGGAGGCTGAGGCAGGAGAATGGCGTGAACCCGGGAGGCGGAGCTTGCAGTGAGCCGAGATCGCACCACTGCACTCCAGCCTGGGCGACAGCGAGACTCCATCTCAAAAAAAAGAGAAGAAGAAAAAGAAGCTGGAAACCGGAGTATGCGAAGTCTTCGTGTAGCGCAGTTCTCCTGCAGGGCAGCCTAGGTCTAAAAATGACCCCCACCCATGAGGGGCACAGAAGTGAAGGAATCAGGGGACCCAGAGGAGAAACAGAGCGGGGCCAGGGGAATACGCACCCTCAGGAAGAAACAGTCTTCTGCTGGCTCCTTCCAGGCTTCCTGCGTCTTCTCTTGGGGAGTTCTGGGAAATGTCTGCGTCGGAGCTTTGCTCTGCTGCTGCTGGGGACTGCAGAAGAAATCACGTTCACTGTCTGGACTCGCCTGATCCTCCAGCTCACACCAGTGACTGGGAACCAAGCACCCTCCCGGAACCCAGCCCTAGCCCTTGCTTTGGGTGAGGGAGGCATTCAGGCCTCTGTGAACTTTGCCAAGACAGCCTCTTCTCTCATCTCAGAGGCAGCCCCACTTCCAGGAAGCTCCGCGCCCCACCCCCCACCCCCGCCATGGCCCCAGGTTCCCTAAGTTCATTCAGGCCCTGGTACTACTCTGCCTACCTCGGGTAACATCCCCAGGTCTCCCACAGCCCCTGCCCTCTAGAGACCCTCAGCGCAGGAATAAGCTCTGAGTAGGGATCCTGGAAGGCAGAGGCCCCCGCCCACCTCCATTTGGAGCTTTCCTTGTGTGCTTAGAGAAGGCTGCACAGAAAGACTAGGGGAGACACCAGCTCCTGAGGCGCCGACCTCACGGATCGTCCTTGACCCTGCAAATCCTTACCTTGGACTTCGCTCCTTTTCTCTGTCATTCCTCATAAAGGGCCCTGGAGCCTGGGGTAGCTGGGCCTTTGCTGGTTTCAGGTTCTCCTTCTCCTTGTGTGAGCCCAGGGGCTGCAGAGGAAGGGCCCCATTCCACCTCTTAATGGGGCAGGTCTTGCTCCTGGCTGAGTGCCCAAAGGCCCCGCAGTTCTTGCATTTCACCTGCAGGTGGAGGAGGACAGAGAGCAGTGAGTCAACAGCAACCACAGGCACCTGCAAAGCTTCACACACGGCCTGGGTTTTGGAGATGGATTAGTTTAGGAGGGGACATAGGCCCATGGGCTGTTGGTTGCCTGGAAATTCAAGATATTATCGTCCTCCCCAGAACCCGTTTAACAGGGATCCCAGGAGGAAGAACACGTGTGTCTGAGAATGAAGATAATGAACCAGTGTTGAGGACTCAGCAAACACCAGGCTGGACATGACACTGGACAGAGAATGAGGCTGCTCCTCAGACTCCGAATGGGCCAATCTGCCAAGACAGGAGGCTGACCGCTCTGGTCAGACTGAGACCAGTGGGAACTCTTAAGTCATAATCACGGGTCCCATGTTCAAGCCCACTCTCTGGTGTCCATTGGTTATCAACATTTTCAAGCCCCCACTGACCCTGGATTCCTCCTCCTCTGCTGGGGGAGTCGTCTGCCCCATGGGTCTCCTCTGCTGCTCCTGTGGGTTCTTGGCTCTGGGGGGCCACTGAGCCCGATGGTGGACGTAATGACCGGCCATCTGTGGCAGGTCCTTGAGCTTCTGATCAGTCTTCTTCATTAAATGATGGTTGGATTTCCTAGTCATAAGAAAAAGAGAAAACATTACACAGACACCAGACGAAAGTCCCTCCTACCCCTATTTACCCAAGCAGGGATGGAGGGACGTACTGGCCACTGAGTCACGCCCACTGTAACTTGGTCCTCTCTGAACCCAGGTCCCAGTTGTGCTATTTTGCGACTCTCTCCTAGCCTGGCCTACTCCCAGAACAGGACACAGATTTTATAAACCAAAGGCTGCTTGATTTCTAGAGGGTGAAGTGAGATTTGCAGCCTTGCATAATAGTTTTCTGGGCTCTCAGTTTGTGTGCAGTCAGTGCCTCAGAGCTGAAACCCTCTGACAATATTTATCAAAGCCAAGACATGAACAGCCAATAACTACTTATTTTTTTCCAGCTAGTTCCAGAAAACCCACTATTTTCATAGACTTCTCACTCAGAAAACCAACCAGAAGCTCAAAGCTTTGCAAAGTTTTCATATTCAACCTATGGATACTCGTGAAATTTCACATGAGACCCCTGTGACCACACGCCACTCTTCACACAGAAGCAGGCACAAAGCCAAGCGAGGACCAGCCCGCTAAGGATCCTGCGATGCTGACACGTATGTGCATGTTCACGCCAGGCATCGCACACATCACAGCCCATGTCATGGGGGGACATGCAAGACGGAAACCTCCAGGCGTGTTCAGGCAGAAACCTTGAGCCCACAACAGGAATACAACAGGAAAACAGTGGTTGGGGAATGCCCCAGGCTGTCCCTACCTTACTCCCTAATACTTGTCTTACCTTTCATCTTGGTATCCAGGTCTCTGTGAAATTGTGGGGGGCCGATCCACTGAAGGCCGGCATTTTTTATTCAAGACACAGCGGGCTGTCGGATCCTCTCCTGGCTTCAGAGGAAATCGCAGAAGAACCTCCACAGAGGCAAGAACAACCCATTTCTCTGTCATCAAGTCAATCTAATGCAGAGAAAGGAGAATGGAGAGGCAACCTGAGTTCTGCAGGCAGGAGGAAGCCTTCGCAGAGGAGAGGGGGAACTCCCAACTTCCTGAGATTTTAAAGAGAATGCTGGACAGGCTCACATTTCGTTGTTTTTTTTTTTTTCTTTTTTTAAAGAAGTCATTATGTGAAAAAGATACTTGTACACACATGTTTACAGTAGCACAATTCACAATTGCAAAAATATGGAACCAGTCCAAATGCCCATCAATCAACCGGTGGATAAAGGAACTGTGATATATACACACACACAATGGAATACTACTCAGCCACAAAATGGAAGAAATTAATGGCCTTCGCAGCAACCTGGATGGGATTGGAGACTATTATTCTCTGTGAATAAGTCAGGAATGCAAAACCAAACAGCTTATGTTCTCACTCATGTGCGGGAGCTAAGCTATGAGGATGCAAAGGCAATCTCACAGTTCTTTACTCCAGAGCTGGTGAGGAGTTTGCTGATGACCTTCAAATGGAACCAAGTGTGACAGCCCAGGGTATTGGGAAGCGCTGCTGTTCCCAGGTGGGAACTAAGGGGCGGTGGCGGTGGCATTTTCCCGTGTCCCTTTGAGGAATTACGTATCGATTTTAATGGGTCAGTGCCCATGTATGGAGGTTTTAAAACCCTGAATATGACCTGATCATGGGCGGAGAGCCTGCGTCAACCTTCCCCCAGGCTGGGAATCCCCCCATTCCACCTGCCTCCCAGGTGACCCCACAGCTCCCATACTCACATCTCTTTGTGGGATCCCACACTGCTTTAAGAACTGCCTCCCCTGTTCCATGGAGAGAGTGTTGGGGTCCATCACTGCTGGTCCTGCCAGAGGGATTCTCTTTCCCTGTGGAGGGTAGAAAATGAGACGCTGATTCCTTCTTATCCCTGGACTCTCCCAGGTGCAGGATGCAGTCAGCCCCATCTGTCTGCTGTGCCCACCGTGTCCCTAGGAGTAAACTCACACATCCTGTCATTCAAACTACACGGACCCATCCTTCCTCTGCCAGTGACATGACACCAATGTGAATGAGAAAAGCAGGTGATCCATTAAAAGAATTGTTCACTGGACTTAGCGTGTTTGATATGTATGCAATGCAGGTCCCTTCTCTAGAGACCCTCATAGTATACTATCAAACATCTGGAAAAATTGATCGTGGAATTGGCCTCAAAGAAAATTTAATATATTAGAAAACTGGATATCTTATCAATCTGTAGTCCCTGTTTGTCAAAATTAGATATACTTACATTTTATAAATTATAAGAATATTTTAAACTATGAAGCACAGTCTCTGAAATTTCTGCAATCAAAGTCCTTAAGATCAAACAAGATATTCAGGTGGAAATCAGAAGGTGTGAAGAAAATACAGGCAAAGCCCTTTCATGTCCAAACTGATGAGCAAAGCAAAACCTGGGTTCAGGGGAAATGTCTTTGTCTAAATGACCACAGTGCTAGGGAAACAGGAGCATAGGAGAGTGAGGGCGACACCATTTAGAAATCAACTCCTTCTTAAAACTAGCGAGGCAGAGTCCTGGCCAGTCACCACCCTGGTCCTAAGATGTTTGTGGCTGAGGAAGCAGCTTAGCAATGCTTGCAAGACAGACTCCTATGAAAGCAAAATGTCCAGATGCCCAATATCCAAAGCAATAGATGCCTTCAAGATAATGATAGCTATGCTTTCCTAAGCTACACACTAGAATGTCAAGGATAGTTTTCTTTAAATCAACAGAACACTAAACATTGTCATGCTGTCAGCCCACCACATGTAGACATAGCTCAGTTAAATCTTCACATGGAAAAGACTCTATATCAGAACAACTTAAAAAAAAAAAAAAGACGGTGCATTTTCTGGTCACATTCTGAGGTCGCCCTACTCTGTAATGTAGTAGATTTCAGTAAACTCTCTCTTCTCACTGTTCTCTGCCACTCGCCTGGAATTCCTTCCTGTGTGAGAACAAAAAACCCTCTCCTGGGGTCTCGATCAGGCCTCTTTTTTTTTTGCCACAACAACATGATTGAAAAAAGAAAATTTGGGGGAAGTGCTCAGGTCCATGGAGACAGCTTAGAGACAGAACAACATGAGATTACAAAAATGAAAAGATGGAAAGGGTAAATCAAACAATAAGTTGGAGCAGATGAAAAAATAAATAGAATACAACAGGAAAACGTGCTCTTTATTTAAAAGCAGTAGTAGGATACATTACCATGGGTGCCCACAGAAAGATAATAAAATTTATCTTCATAGGTCATACTAGGAAATAGAGAAGACAATACCGCCATGAAAATACAAAAAAAAAAAAAATGATCAGGGAATGCTACACTGGGGACAAACACATTCAAAAATCGAGAATAAAGTGTGCTTTCCTCTTCAAAATCCAAATCGCCAAAATTGAGAGGTAAAGAAACATTTTTAACTACATATTTAAGTAGAACCATTCTTTACACCACCATTATAGATTGGGTGCTCACAGCCTAAGTCTTGCTTGGCTTAATCTATGTATAGAGGCTCAGGGCCCTGAATTTGTACCAGCTCCTAGCAAAGGTCAATGAGTATACTGATACAAAAGATAAGTGAAGAAATCTCTTATTTAAAAGCCCTCCGTCAAAGGCACCAGGTCTCCATAACTGCTCATCCAGCACCCACACAATTCAGGGTGCTGGGTGAACATTCCTTGCAAACGTTGACCTTTGTATGATCATTAAAATTTTGTTTTTAATTTTTTTGTTTTGTTTTTTGTTTTTCTTTTTGTTTTTCTTAACATATATTTTTTCAATCATTACAATTTGTGAAACGTTTTTTGAATCAGGCTCTGTCTTAAGAAACACTATTAAGCAATTAAGTAATCTTTACCTCGACATCTAAAACCACCCACTACAGAGTTTTCTCACTCTTCTATTTCTCCTGTTGGAATAAACTGAGGCCCAAAATTCTAATGTACCAACCTGTTATCTTCCTTCCCTCTAGCAGTCACTCAGGTAAGTGGACCCTCTGCAAACTCTACTCCTCACAGTGGGGCTTCCGCGATGAAGACAGCAAAGACCACTGAGGGGAAGATCCGTTCTCCTGCTGGCATTTATACTGCCCCAGAGCCCCAGAGTCACTCCCCCTGGCTAACCTAATCATGATGTAATCACATCTGATCTAATTACCTCTCCCTCTTTCTCCATTTCTTAGTTATTCTGTTCCTAGCACTTTCATTTTATCACACACGTGTACATCCGGAACAAATAATATAATTTGCTGTTTGCCCTTCCCATAATTTTTTTATCCTAACCTAGAACTATATATTTTGAACAACATACACCATTTTCTGCATGTTTAAAATGTTCATACATAAGCCCAGGCTGTCTCATTCTGTATCTCGAAACGGGATGAGCAGCTCAGCCTCCCATGGCAGGGAGCTCAGTGGAAACCAAGACTGGAGATTCTGGCCTTGGTGGGGCCAAGGATAAGTGAGGTCTAAGAACAGCCTGGCTCACTGTGAGTCCGGGAATGGACTAGAGTATGCGGTGTGGCTATGGGGGATGGGTCACCCAAACTCTCCATGTATCCATGGAATTTTTAAAAGCCCACCTCAGATGGGGAGAACTGCAAGAAGCCAATCTCAGTTCCAGGGACAGCTCCTGGAAAGAGTCAGTGGCTCTGATGGGAACAGGAAGGCAGGCACAGCTCCAGGGTGTGGACAGGAGCTCAGCAACTCACCAGGATTTAAAGATCCTGAGGTCTGGGCAGCATTTGGGGATTGAGGATGGAGTGTAGACTCGCCTCTCTGTGGAGACGAGATGGGAGTTAATATAGTTTGGATCCCCGACCAAATATCCTATTGAAATGTCATCCCCAGTGTTTGACCTGGGGCCTGGTGGGAGATGATTGGATCGTGGGGGCGGTTTTCTCATGAATGGTTTAGCCTCCTGCCCCGTGGTTGTGTCCTGTCCAGAGTGAGTGAGTTCTCACGAGATCTGGTCATTTAACACTGTCCAGCACCTGCCTCCACACTCTCTTGTCCCTGCTTTTGCCATGTGAAATGCCTTATCCCTCTTTGCCTTCCACCGTGAGTAAAAGCTTCCTGAGGCCTCCCTAGAGAAAGATGCTGCAATATTTCCCGTACAGCCTGCAGAACCATGAGCATGTTCATTCTCTTTTCTTTAATATGACCGAGCCTCAGGTATTTCTTTACAGCAATGCAAGGAAGGGCCTGATAAAGGAGTGTTCCCAAGAATTCTCACAGAGATATCAGGGTGTGGGGTCTGTCTGGCCTATTCAGGTGGGTTTCTCACCCACAGGCTTCCTGAACCTCTCCTGTGACAAAGGACAGAGGGAGAGGTTGCCCTTTCTACATTTCAAGTTCCTTCTGGCCGTGGGTGCAGTGGTGGTGTGGGGAAGAGAAAACGAAGTTAAAAAGGCATATTTTCAAAATTCACATGGGATTTCCCAAGATAATCTCATCTGAGGAAGAAGTTCTGGGAATGAGGAAGAGCAAGAGAAGGATTAGGAGATAGGAAAGGCATGTTCTCAGGTAAATGTCCTGTCCTGGGTCAATTGCTGTGTTCTCTCTCTGAAAACACCATGGTTTGGTTTTGTTTTGCCATCAATAAGAAATTCACTTGCTTTCAAAAAAATCCAAATGCTCATATTGTCCAGAAAACTGAAACAGGTTAAATTACCATTTTTATGAAGCAGAACTGCTAAAACTTCTTCCCTGAAACGTCTTTGCTTGCGTTAATCCTTTGACCTCCACTGCATTTATCTTAAAAATTCATTCACAGTGAGAAAGGAGGAATATTTGTTTAAGATCTATGGCACCGGATGATGACCGTAGTTCATAATAATGCATACTGCAAATATACACAATTACTAAGAGAGTGAATTTCAAATGTTCTTGCCAAAAAAGTGATAGCTATGTCAATAATGGGTATAAAACTGATTGACTTCATCATTCTGCAACATATATCAAAGCATCACAATGTACTCTGTAAATATGTACAGTTGTTATTTGTCAATTAAGTTTATGTTTTAAAAAGTCACATACCCTTTTAAAACAAAAAACTACCTGTAGCTGACTTCTGTACCCAATTCCTCCACCCTCAAGTGTGTACTATGTACCTTTTGACCCCATGCAAAAATAAAATCTTAGGTTGAGTACTTTCAATGATGGAAAAAATAGTTTTTTTCT
Organism: Pongo pygmaeus; assembly: GCF_028885625.2. Classification (NCBI taxonomy): domain Eukaryota; kingdom Metazoa; phylum Chordata; class Mammalia; order Primates; family Hominidae; genus Pongo; species Pongo pygmaeus. The sequence continues at coordinate 59,529,270 of NC_072393.2, forward strand.
TAGAAAACAATGTTTCCAATCATACTGCATTCTTTTTATTGCAAATATGTAATAGATTCAAAAAGTTTTGGGGTGCCTACTATTTATATTTAATTAATTTTTAAATTGACAAATAGTAAAGCATTCTTTTCAATGATAAAATATTATTGATTTCTTTACCTACTTCTTCCTCCCACAGTCAGATACTACAACTGTCTGACCCCATGTAAAAATAAAATCTCACGTTCAGCATTATCAATTACAGGATAAAAGTGTTGTTTTTTCAGACAAAGATGTTTCCAATTATAGTGGATTGTTTTTTATTGCAAATATTTAATAGATTCAAATAGATTTCTAAGGTGTCTATTACTTATATGTATATTTAATTTATTTTTAATTGACAAATAGTTCTTGTGCATACTCACACGGTATGTGGCGATCCTAGAATAGGTTTAGCGTAGTGATCAGATTAGGGGATTAGCATGTCCATCATCTCAAGCCTGCTTCATGTCTGTGTGTTGGGGACATTCACTCTCCTCCCTCTAGCTACTGGAAACCCTGCGTTATTGTTAACGATAGCCATCCTGCAGTGCCATGGAGCACAACACAGTGGGTTCCTATGTGCGCTCTCCAGCCTGGGCGCGCTGGGGGCGTCTCGTGGCAGGACTGAGCCACGTGGGCGTGGACTGCACGGGGTCAATGACTTCAAAAGCCTCACCCAGATCCTCTGCACTTACCCCCTGCAGAGCACCGACAGCCCTGCTCTGGAAGCGTGTGTCGGCTTAGATGTCCTGAGCAATTTCTTGCGCCAGGCTCTGGAAGGGAAGCTTGCAAATGAGGAGTTCAGCGGATTTCTTTCTTCCTATTTTTTTTTTTTTTTTTTTTTGAGATGGAGTCTCGCACTGTCTCCATGGCTGGAGTGCACTGGCGCTATCTCGGCTCACTGCAACCTCTGCCTCTCGGGTTCACGCCATTCTCCTGCCTCAGCCTCCCGAGTAGCTGGGACTACAGGCGCCCGCCACCACGCCCGGCTAATTTTTTGTATTTCTAGTAGAGACGGGGTTTCACCGTGTTAGCCAGAATGGTCTGGATCTCCTGACCTCGTGATCCGCCCGCCTTGGCCTCCCAAAGTGCTGGGATTACCGGCGTAAGCCGCCGCGCCCGGCGAGTTCAGTGGATTTCTAACCAAGTCCCATTTCACGGAAAGCGCAGTCCCGCGGGGACCAGGAGGTTCCTTCCCGCTCCGGGAGAGGGCTTCCTGGCTGCTTCCCAGCGTGGATTTGCGCCCCGTCGATTTCCTGCGGGTGGGCGGTGCATGACCCTGGTTGGAATCCTTCTTTATCCCTCTTCTCCTTGGGCTGGAACTCCCAGAGCTGGAAGCAGTGCAGCCACGGCTGCGAACTCAACACCAGCACGTTCTTAGAACTGGAAAACCCTTTCTTTAATGTTCACGCCTGAGTTTTTAAAAACTACTGTTTTTTAAAAAAAAATTATTCCAAGTGGCGGGCTCACTTGAAAAGATAGATGTAGATACTCTTTTGTGATTGTATGCATTCATGTGTGAAATGCATTTAGAATGATAATCCAGTGTGCAGTAAATGTTAAAAATTTTTGTCTTTTTCACTCCAATTTGAAACCGTTATTCTAAAAAAATTTCTTGACTCAAAAATCAAACATTGACTATTTCCTCAGCAGTTCAGCTCCTCGGGCTGGAGAAGCACGTTGGAAAATGAGTGAGTGTGCTTTCAGCGCTGTCTGCATTTCTAGAACAGCATTTACTTTGTACATAAGCATGTAGGTTACGGATCCACAGGGCGATTTGGGGCGGGACCCCGTGCGGCGCATGCGCTCTGGGAAGTGTTGGCCTAAGGGCTGCAGGTGTGGGCCTGTGTCTTGCACTGATGTGTGGGTGTGAGCGAGAAGCGCCGTTAAAGACAGAACTCAGCCTGTTAACTCGTCTCTCTCATCCACCCCGCAATCTGAGCTTCCCAGATTCCTCAGGTCCCATAATGCCCGAGTTGATGCGCTGAAAGAGCAAGGAGATCAAAAAACGAAAGGTAGGAGAACTGCGCCGCACCTTAGTTGGGATATTAGGTTTTACAGACGTTGGCGAAGGCAGTTTAGCAATTATCCAACCGTAGAAATAACGTGCAATCACGGTGGAGCAGCAATACATGTGTCAGAACCACCCAATAATCTGCATGTTCGCACATCAGTGTGTTCAGCCACCTACACTGCCTGCAGCGTTTCACAGCAGGAGACAGACAAGCACATGCGACTCTGTACAGGGGTAAACAGGAGCGATTCAGTAACATGCTTCATTCATACGCACCAGGAAATAGGATGCAGTGTTTCCGAGGAGGTATAGAAACATCTTCCACACTCATCACTGACTGGGTGAAGCAACATGAACAATAAGTCCAACATGAACATATTTATATGAATTTTGAAGGAAGACAAAATGCCCTAATCATGTATATGTGTATGTGTGTATACAAATAGACCTATGTATATGTCCATATGCACGAACATATATGTGTGTCTATATATTTATCTATATTTGTATCTATGTCTATCTCTATAGATCTATGTCTCTGTAACTCTACATTTAGATATAGATATGAAGATATAGATCTATATCTGTCTATATATAAGATCTTCATACATGTATCTCCCTCTATATATATAGAGAGATGTATTTATAGAGCTATCAATATATAAAGGAGGATACATCTCAAACTGGTAACAATTGTGATGCCTGGGATCAGCCTTGTATCTTTGCTGGGGTATTTATAGCTCATTTTATTTAACTGTTTAAACAATTTGTCATTAAATTTGATCCTGTACTTATCAGTTTCCCATGACTCCACCATTACACAAAGTCAGTGCCTTATAACAGCACCCATTTATTTTTTCCCCGTAGGTCAGAAGCCCACAGTGCTTGGCTGTGTCCTCCGCTCAGGGTCTCACAAGGTCTGAATCTCGGGGTCAGCTGCCTGAGCTTTTCTCTGCAAGCTTGGGAGAGAATCTCCTTCCACAGGGGAGAATCTCTGCTTCCACGATCATTTAGGTGGCTGACAAATCCCTTTTTCTTCTCATGATTTCCACCTGCCTATCCTCTTCAGAGCCAGTAACAGCGTGTGAAATCCCCCTCTTCCCTCCGAGCCATGACTTCCTCTTCGGCGGTGTCTCTAACTTCTTTGTCTGCTTTAAGAGCTCAGTTGATTACATTAGACTCGCCTAGATCATCCAGGATAATCTCCCGAGTTCATTTCAGCTGATTGTTAATTACACCCACAAAGTTTCTTTTGCCTACTTGGAACTTAACATAACCACACAATAACACCAGGGGTTGGAGAACCAGCCAATGCATTTTTTGATGATAAAATATTATTGAAAAAATACTCTCAGTGTATCAACAAAATGATTACCACTCTTTACCTCTTAGTGATGGTTTCCAGTGACAGAAAAGCAAAAGGAAAGAGTGCTCAATGTTGAATTGTGTATTTTATTTTCTTAATATGCTATATTTTAATGGCATATTAATAATATGCTATCAATATGCATGTGCTATATTTTGGAAATACCACAATAAAAAAAGAAGCTCATACTTTTGAACTTGGGACACAAAATAAACTCAAGACATCCACAGAGCCAGGAAGGGACCTTCTGACACCTCTGTCTATCACCGAGCACCAGGTGCAAGGAAACAGCCTCTCCTGCCGGACCCACTGCAGTCACATTCTGTACCTGGTGTCCTGAAGGAGAAGAGAAAATGCTGTGGCATGTTGCACATCCCAGATGCTCCCTGTGGCCCGCTACGTCATGTTAACTTTTAAGCATTCTCGGGGATGTTTTACAGAATCATAATTTGCTCTTCATGAACTGAAACTAGAGTCTATCCGTGACTCAGTTGTGAGTCCGCTGTAAATGAGAGAGATGATGAATGGAGAATGAATTAGTGACCTCCAATCTTCCCCAGTGCCTTCCGCCACCCCAACCTCCGTGTAGTTCCTCCCTCCTCCTTCACCTCCCCTGCAGCCTCCCTCTCACCACCATTATGACCCTTAGTCATCACCCGGGCCTCCACAGCAATCCGCTCCCCCATCCTCCTGACAGCTTTACACTTCTACATTGGACCCCACCACTCTCTCATGCCCTTCTTGGCCTCCATGCCTCCAGCACCTCCGTACCATCTATTGTGGGGAAGTCAGGCAAGGCCTCCCCACCTCCTACTGCCCCACGCTCTCCACCTTCCATGTCCTCCTTCTCCTAAGCGCTAAATCAATCCACATTCCAATGATCTCAGCCCATATTCCATAATCTCCATGCCCTTCTCCTTCAAATGTCCCAGCAATCAACCTCCCAATGTCCTCAGCTTCCCCAGCCCTCCAACCCTTCTCCCAGAACTCTCTAGTCCCTGCCCTCTTCCCCCAAACCCATTGGCTGCTCATCCCCATGACCCTTCCAGCTCCTCTCATCACCCTGCTCTCATTTTCCTCCCAGGCCTACGATGTATACGTAGTTCCTTCCACCCTTTCCATCCTCGTCTCCACTTTGGGTCACTGACCACTCCCAGGACCTGTGCACCCCACCTGTTACTTCCCTTCCCCTCATTTTCTTTAACCTTCCATTGACATTAAGTCGCCGGTGCCTTGAACCCTCTCCTGCTGTTTACCCACTTTCCCTCATTATCTCTACCTCCCCATCATCTCCTTTCGTTCCATGACCCTGGCACCCCTTGTTCCCACAGCACCTGGTATCCCCCATATGCTTAGCTCCTTGCACGCTTTTCCCCTGTGCACCCTTAAAACCTGCAGCATCCTCTACTGTCTGGAAATTAACCTCCTTGTCCCTTTTAAGCCTCTGTGCTCTGTCTCCTGTTCGCTATCAATCTACATTTACAGGTGCTCTGCCTCAATAGCGTCCTTTCCATGAGCCCCCAGATTTACCCTATATCACAAACCTGTGCAGTGTCACACTCTGTCACACACCCACGCAATATCAGACCCTCTATCACACACCCATGCAATATCGACCCCAGTACTCAAACTTTTCTACTTAATGCCTTGGACCAAAGTAGCAATGTGCACATCATTTTATACATTGCACATGGTGACGTCATCATCATGAGTGGTGCAAAGTGGGAAGAAGTATAAAGGCTGAATCACAGTAAAGGCATGACCGCCACTAGTCTCCAGATAGGAACCTGGTATCAAGATACAAATGCGTTTGCTGACTCTGCGAGTGTGGTGTTTAAAGGTCAGTGGGACTGTGTGAGTCTGTGTGAGTGCTGGGCATAGTGAGTGTATTTGAACATGAGTGTGGGTTTGTGGTGGGTGTGAGCCTGTGGTGGAATGTGTATGTGAGGGTGAGTGTCCAGTTGTGTATATGTATGTGATGTTCGTTTGATTTGTGCTGCTGTGCATGTATGCATGTGTTTGCACCTGTGTGTGTACATCTCTGTGTGAATATACGTCTGTGTGTATGATAGGGGTTGTTCAGCTTATGGCTCTAATCCCTGACATGGAAACTGAGATGCATTGAATGGAGGGCCTGAATAAAATGAACATTTGTTTGTAGGAAAAACCAAAAGATTAACTTGAATTCACATTTTATATTTCTTAATTTATTACAAGAGCAACCAGTGATCATTACTGAACATTCAGAAACACACACACACACACACACAAAAATGTAGAGGACTGTGGCAACCATCCAATGCTCTTGAATCGAGTAAGCAGCATTTGCTTCCCTGGACTGATCAAAGAATGACTTTTTAGTCACCTGATCCACAGCATCCAGATTCCAAATTAATTGGCATTGAGCGGTTGGCATCCTGTTTGTCCTTTTGCTTGCATCCCTTTGAAAATCCTTCTCAGGCACTCTGTCTGGGTTCATTTCTCTGCACATAATCTAATGATGCTGCAGCTGAGTGGCATGAAGATTAGGAAAGAACTTGCTTTTGGGCAGAACTTCCCAGCAAAGCAGAGTATCCGGGGACACACGCCCCTCACTGTGAGTGTCTCACAGGTCAGAACTCAGCGTTTCCTGCTCCCTCCATGTAGGACTGTGTCTCTCCAGGGGATGGAGACGAAAGAGCCTCTCCCAAACACTCCTCATAGTCTCTGAAGAGATGCTGGCCAGAAACTTGTCGTTGCTTTTGGTGATTAGCAATTGGGAAGAAAAGTTGTTCTGAAACGTTCTCAGCTCCCCAAGGCTGCACTGTCGTTGCCACTGCAGGTGAAAAGATAATTGCAGTTCTGAGGGGAGGTGAGGTCACAGAACCACAAACCATATCTCAGGCTCTGGCTGCTTCCCTCCCACACGATCCTGGCTGTGGCAACCTTCGCACTGAGCCCATCGTCCTAGCAGCAAGATGCAGCTGGGGAGAAAGTTTCTGTTTCAGTCTGTAGGGAAGGGTGCCTCCCAGGAGCCAGGGTAAGTCATCATATTATAATAAGATATTGTTCTAGATTGAAAACTGTCTAGTTCCCAAGTCACAGAGAAAAGAGGAATAGTTATGAGCCATGAGCTGAGCTACTGAAGAGAAATGGGATCCTAGCCCCACACCAATCCCTGGCGGGTCCTGATGTGATTTAGGAGAATCCACACTGACCCGCATTGTCGGTGTTTCACCAAATAATAATGAAACCTGACTATGTTCTTCAGGACTAATGTTCTTAAATCAATCTGTTGTACTAGTGAAACCTGGTTGCATTCTTAAGGACTGTGGTACTAAAATCAATCTGCTGTTCCGCCTACCCAGCAGGAATCATAGACTAAAATTTCAGGATTGCTAAGGATGTGACTATAATATCACCATGCTTGTAATGAATAGACTGACTCTACAGGAGTCATATAATTCCTTACAGAAACAGTGTATCTAATTGGTAGTTGCTGGAACGAAAATGTTTTCTCCAAGTCTGAGAGTGTGCAGGGCTTGATGGGAGCATTAATTGTGTCTCCACTGAAAACTACCATAGTCTGTTGATTATGGTGAGACTGTGTTTCCTCTTGACGTTAAGGAGGCAGCATTAAGGAAAAGGTAACTTTATAATAACGAGCTAAAGAGAGCAGCTATCAGACTCAAATGTGTCCTCTGATGTGTTCTCTGCTTTAAATAGATTCTAACATCACCCAAACTCTCTAATTTCCGTTTACAAAGTATATATAATATACACCCACTAGAGTTTCCAATTTTCATGTTTGTCACATTTTAATTTAGTTATGCAAATATTGTCCTAAGGATAATAATTTGTTTAACTCAGTTATTAATAGATCTAGATATGTCATCTAAGATTTTTAAGAATTTGGTTATTACCTTACACTATTTTATCCCATATTGGTGTTTCATGTCCTATTGTTTTGGGTAAGACATGATTGTGGTAGGTGCCTTTATGCCTTTGTCCGTGGCACAAAAGCAAATGCTCACAATGTTTTTTACTCTCTTTCCATTCTAATATTGATCCATGCTTGCAGTCATTAAATCCAACTTGTCATGGCGCAGGTTTCTATAGTATCAAACTATAATCCCTGCATCTACATTTTTGAAGATCTCTAAACCTTTATTTATTTGGATATTGGCAAATAGAATACATTTTTACACATAATGTAAAATCATTACAACATACAGTAACCTACTACAAGACTAAAATATAATGACAAGGAATAAAAACAAAGGTCTGTGTGTGTGTGTATGTGTGTGTGTGTGTGTGTGTGTGTCTTATTCAAAGAACACAGCTATCTAGCTTTGTTAGTCAACTATAGTGGCTAAATGCACTTTCTTTGCAAAAAAAAACCAGGCAGGTTCAATTTCGCACTTTGCCTGTAAGTAGGGTAGAAATGTCGTCAGCCACTTCCCCTCTCTGTGTCTATGTTCTTCTCATATTTACAATGAAAGTAATAGTAATGCCTGCCTCATAGGTTTGTGAAAAAAGAAGTTATCACATGTATGATCTGCACAGCACTGATTCCCACATTGGAAGTGCTCTTTAAAGGTTACGCATTCAACTCTCAAAAGCCTCTTAACAGAAGAGCGACTTTAAGTATTTCTAAGGGTAGAGCAATGGGAGGTGGCGAATGCTGGGTTGCAGGTGACACTATAAATGTAGCTCATGCCTCATATTTCCATGCGGGACCTCCCAGCCCTGAAGACAAACATCAGTGACAGACATCAGTGGCAGAATGGCCTCCTGGTATGTGGCAATGGGAATGATCTTCTTATCACAGACCATGGTGGGAGTCCTGGGGAGCTTCTCTCTTCTCCATTATCTCTCCCTTTACTACATTGGGTGCAGGTTAAGGTCCACAGATTTGATTGTTAAGCACTTGATTGCAGCCAGCTTCTTGGCTCTTCTCTGTAAAGGAGTCCCCCAGACAATGGCAGCTTTCCGGGTTAGATATTTTCTCAATGCGATTGGGTGCAAACTTGTTTTCTATCTCCACAGAGTGGGCAGGGGAGTGTCCACTGGCACCACCTGCCTCTTGAGTGTCTTCCAGGTGATCACGGTCAGCTCCAGGAAATCCAGGTGGGCAAAACTCAAAGAGAAAGCTCCCAAGCATGTTGGCTTTTCTGTTCTCCTGTGCTGGATCCTGTGCATGTTGGTAAACATCATCTTTCCCATGTATGTGACTGGCAAACGGAACCACACAAACATCACAGTGAACAAGGATTTGGGAGACTGTTGTGGGGGAGGCAACAACAAAATCGCACAGACACTGTGTGCAATGTTGTTATCATTCCCTGATGTGTTGTGTCTGGGGTTCATGCTCTGGGCCAGCAGCTCCATGGTTTGCATCCTGCACAGGCACAAGCAGCGGGTCCAGCACATTCATGGGAGCAATCTCTCCCCCAGAGCCTCCCCAGAGAACAGAGCTACGCAGAGCATCCTCATCCCGGTGAGCACCTTTGTGTCTTCTTACACTCTCTCCTGCCTTTTACAAGTTTGTATGGCTCTTTTGGATAATCCCAATAGTTTACTGGTGAACACTTCAGCCTTAATGAGTGCATGTTTCCCAACTCTCAGCCCCTTTGTTCTCATGAGCTGTGACCCCAGTGTATACAGGCTTTGCTTTGCCTGGAAAAGATGACAAGATCTCCTAACCTCATCATAAACATGTACATTGTATATATTTGCTCATGGTTCAATTGATGATTTACTCTTCTGTGCAGCAACGTAATCTTAATTATGAACTTCTCCCAATTATGAGAAGTTGATGAACAAAACAGGGTGAACTTCCATCCCAATGATAAACAATATCTAGTAAGAACACTTATAAATGAAATGATGAAATTATTTATGTAAATACTCATATTATTAAAACTTTATTAATACCTGCAGTAGAGTCATTAGAGGTCTATGCAATTTAAATTAGGTCATGAATCATGATGAAATTATTATGTAAATACTCATTATTACAGTTTTATTAATGTCTGCAGTGGAGTCATTAGACATCTATGCAATTAAAAAAAATTGGGTCCTGAATCAAATTGGAAATTATGGGGATCTTTTTGAGGGTGCAACCTTCAGTCTGATATAATAAATCTATGTAGAAATTAAGTAAGCATGAGATTGCTGAAGAAAGTTACATGGGGAAGTAGCAATGAGGGAGATGATCATTCAAGAAACTGAAGAAGGAAGTGTTCTCCAGTAGTGATGATGTAGCGTGGAGATAAGGTTTTGGTCAATACCAGAACTGGGGGCCAAGTTATAAAATCAGACAGATAGTAGTCATTTAAAATATGATTATATGGAGGAAAATTAGTATAGCATGTTTAAATCACTTAGATGTATAAACGGTTAGACTGATTGACAGTAAGACAAAGAAGAGTACAAAAAATATACTTATGCCAAAATAAAAACATCAGGTGAGTGCTGTCTATTAGAAAACCGATGCTGGCTGGGTGCAGTGGCTCATTCCTATAGTCCCAGGACTGTGGGAGTCCAGGGCAGGAGGATGGCTCGAGCTCAGGAGTTTGAGACTAGCGTGAGCAATATGTAGGAACCTCGTCTCTACTGAAAAAAAAAAAAAAAAAAAAAAAAAAAAAATTAGCCAGGTGTGTTAGCACACGCCTGTAGTCCCAGGCACTTGGGAGGCTGAGATGAGACAATCACTTGAGCCCAGGAAGTAGAGGCTGCAGTGAGCTGTGGTCACACCACTGTACTCCAGCCTGGGCTAAGGGAGTGATACCCTGTCTCACAGAAAAAAAAAAAAAAAAAAAAGCAGATGTTCAGGATCTAAATCAGTAGACGGTAATTTTTTTTTCTTCATCATGTGAAGATGCCAATTGATCATGTTAAAAAGAAAGAGATTTTGGGGTGGGTGTTCTCATATCCCTAAGGTGAGCAAGCAAGCACAACCACTCATTGTATTAAAATTTACTTGAAATAACAGAGAAATGGCTATATGGAGGAAGAAAGTGTGAATCCACTCTGTTTGTGTGGAGATTATGGCAGATAGACTTCCAAAGGAGCAAAACGTTTATGTCCCAATTATAGGAAACAGTCTAACATACTGAGCCTGTATTTTCACTATAAAGCTGATGCAAAGTATTAAAGATTCAATACTTCAAAAAACAAAAGAATTAGTTTGACTTAATGTATTGAACTTCATGAACAAAAATAAGGAAACATTTTTAACTTGTATGAGGCACTGAGCCAGCAGCTCCATGGTTTTCATCCTGTATAGGCACAAGCAGCAGATTCACACAAACAGTCTCTCACATATATCCTCCCCTGAGACCAGAGCTACACAGAGCATCCTCATCCTGGTGAGCACCTTTGTGTCTTCTTACACGCTGTCCTGCCTTGTCCAAGTCTTGGTTGTTCTTTTTGATAACCCCAACAGTTTACTGGTGAACACTTCAGCCTTAATCAGTGCGTTTCCCAACTCCCAGCTCCTTGGTTCTCATGAGCCATGACTCCAGTGTATACAGGCTTTGCTTTGCCTGGAAAAGATTACAAAATCCCCTAAATTGATCATAAACATGCAAGTTGTATATTTTTGCACATTTTGAATTGGTGATTCTCTCATCCCTGCAGCATTGTAAACATAATGATGAAATAGGCACAATTATGAGAAATTGGTGAGCAATACAAAGTGAACTTATATCCCAATAATAATAATTAGTAAGAATAATTATAAATGAAACATGATGAAATTATTATATAAATACTTTTTAAAATGTTAAGAATGCCTGCAAGAAAGTAGTTAAAAATCTATGCAATTAAAAAATATGTCCTGAATCCATCTGTAGAGTATGGTGATGTTTTTGAGCATCCAACTTTCATTCTGATATAATACATTTACGCTGAAACGAACTAACCATGAAATAACTTGTTGAAAACGTTACATAGGAAAACAGTAACATGTGAGATGATCATTTTAAAAACTTAAGAAAAAGTGATCTCATGTAGTCATGAGATAGCATGGAGTGAAAGTGGCATTCTATACTCAGGTTTTTGAGAGTTTTTATCATGAAACATTGTTGAATTTTATCAAGACTTTTTTTTCAGAATCTATTGAAATAAGCATATGGTTTTTGTTCCTGATTCTTTTCATGTTTATTGATTGATATAAGTTTTTTGTTTTGTTTTATTTTGTCTTTTTGAGATGGAATCTCGCTCTGTCGCCCAGGCTGGAGTGCAGTGGCATGATCTTGGCTCACTCCAACCTCTGCCTCCTGGGTTCAAGCAATTCTCCTGCCTCAGCCTCCTGAGTAGCTGCGATCACAGGCATATGTCATCATGCCTAACTAATTTTTGTATTTTTTAAGTAGAGACAGGGTTTCCCCATGTTGGCCAGGCTGGTCTCGAACTCCTGACTTCAAGTGGTCTGCCTGCCTGGTCTGCCTGCCTCAGCCTCCTAAAGTGCTGGGATTACAGGCATGAGCCACCATGCCTGGCTATTGATTGATATCATTTGAACCATCCTCACCCTCTTGAGGTGAATCCCACTTGTTCATGGAAGATGATCTTCAATATTTCATTGTTGATTTTTTGCCAGGTTATCTGTCCATTATGGAGAGTGACATGTTGACTTCTCATGCCATCATTGTATTGTAGTCTATCTTTTCCTTTAATTAATGCTTGCTTTATATATGTGGGAGCTCCAGTGTTGAGTGCATATGTATTTATAATTGTTACAGCCTCTTGCTGAATTGAGTCCTTTATCATTATATAGTGACATTCTTTTTACAATCTTCGATTTGTTGTCTATTTGATCTGATAGAACTAGCATGTTCCTGTCCCATTTTGGTTTCCAGTTGCATGTAATCTTTTTCTACTCCATTATTTTCAGTCTGTGTGTGTCTTTATAGGTGAAGTGGGTTTCTAGTAGGCAGCAGATACATGGGTCTTCATTTTTTCATCCATGCAGCAACTCGATGCCTTTTAATTGGAGAACTGAGATAATTTCCATTCAGTGTTATTATTGATAAATAAGGACTTACTGCTGCTCTCAACTTTTGTCTGTCTTGGAAAGACAGTTTCCCCTACATATTTGAAGGGTAGCTTTGCTGTATAATATTTTCGGATGGCAGGTTTTTTTCTTTCAGCACTTTGAAAATGTTGCCCCACTTCCTCTTGGTCTGTACAGTTTCTGTTGAAAAGTCTGTTGTGAGACAAATTGGAGCACCCTTGCATGTTATTTGTTTCTTTTCTCTTGCAGGATACTTCTCACATAAGTAAGAATAGTGACTGGTCGGCAGTAATCTCAGATTTAAAAACCTCTTGAGTCTAGGAAACCAAATCATGGAAAGATTGCTTTTTTGTTCTGGTCGTTTTGTAATTTCTGTCTTTCTTATGTTCTTATTGTGTTAGCTTACTGTGTTTTTTTGTGGTGAAGTGATTATCTCTGGTAGCATGTTTTGATTCATTACTTTCTATTTTCAGTAAATGTAATAGAAGTTTTTGCATTGTGATTACAATGAGGCTTATAAAAATATCTTATAAATACAAGCATTTATTTTAAAGAGAACAACTTATCTTAGATCACAAAAAAGAATAGAAACAAACAAAGAAAAACTGAAAAACATCTTTACACTTGAATTTCACCCCAGCCACTTTTGACTTATATGCTATCCATCTATATATTTTTATATTGCCTAACTCTTAACAGGTTGCTGTAGGTATTACTGTTTTTGATAGACTTGTCTTTTGGGTTTCATGCTAGAGTTATGAGTGGACTGCAAGCCACAATTACAGTATTAGAGTATTCTGGGCTTCCTTATATACTTCATTTTACCAGTGGGTGTTGTGCCCTCAATTTTTGTGTGTGTGCAAATTAGTGTTTAGTTCATGTTGAATAACTCCTTGTAGTATTTCTTGTCCGCTGGATCTGGTGGTGATGAATGCTGTCAACTTTTGTTTGTCTGGGAAAGACAGTTTCCTCTTCATATTTGAAAGGTAGCTTTGCTGTATAATATTTTTGGATGGCAGCTTTTTTTTTTCTTTCAGCACTTTGAAAATGTTGCCCCACTTCCTCTTGGTCTGTACAGTTTTTGTTGAAAAGTCTGTTGTGAGGCAAATTGGAACACCCTTGTGTGTTATTTGCTGCTATTCTCTTGCAGGATACTTCTTACATAAGTAAGAATAGTGACTGGTCTGCAGTAATCTCAGATTTTAAAACCTCTTGAATCTAGGAAACCAAATCAAGGCAGATTTCAGACTTTGTCTGCAGTACCCAAAAACAATTTAAATATAATATCACAGTCAAAACCTTGGTAATATAATCAATGTTTTAAATTCTATCCTGTTATAAAGAAAGCAGATTCTTATTGAACTTATGCAAACAACTCTATTGCCATAAAATAAAAATACACATGAAGAGCTTCAAATTTTAGGCAGATCAAATAGGGATCACATTTCCACCTCTGTTCATAAAAGTATATATTACCAAATTGCTGTAAACTTTAGGTAGCTTAAGAGAGAACGTTTTCTGAAATCTGGAAAACAAATCTTTTAGGTTAAATAACCAAAAATGTATCCAGAAAGTCATTAAAATATGATCTTCATAAGTTATTCAATCTCCTGTAATTATTTTTTGTTGTACTTGATCTCAATTAGCAGTTTCATGAAGCCATTAGTTCCCTTATTAGAGTTCCGAAAATTTTTACTTAGTCCATTGTTTTTAAAGTTATCAGAAACCTGTATTCAGGAGTATTTGTCAGAGTCTTCTCCATGAATCCGATTGCAAATGCCATTAGAGAAGAATTAAAACAGTGGATGGCAAAGACTTAGACTAGCTACAATTAAGAATCTAGGCTGGGCATGGTGGCTCATGCCTGTAATCCCAGAACTTTGGGAGGCCGAGGCGGGCGGATCACCTGAGGTCAGGAGTTGGAGACCAGCCTGACCAACATGGAGAAACCCCGTCTCTACTAAAAATACAAAATTAGCCAAGTGTGCTGGCACATACCTGTAATCCCAGCTACTCGGGAGGCTGAGGCAGGAGAATCACTTGAACATGGGAGGCAGAGGTTGTGGTGAGCTGAGATAGCGCCATTGCACTCCAGCCTAGGCAACACAAGTGAAACTCTGTCTCCAAAAAAAAAAAAAAAAAAGAATCTAATGATATTTAGCCATTGATAAGGAAATTTAGTTATTTCTATTTCATAAATCATGGATTCACTAGAATCATGAATTATAAGTTGACACCAAGACCATTAGACTTCTATAAATTTTACATAATTTTTAGAACACTCACATCAATAATAAATTATTCACTTAACCAGAGTGACAATTAAAATATTTTAAAAATAAATACAGAAAATTACATGGATGTTAAATTTTTAAAAATACCCTTAACTTTATTTAAAGCTCAACATTGCTGAGTAATTAAAGCATAATGACGGTAACCGGAAGTGCACAGGAAATCATCTTGGTGAAACACAACATGTTTGTTCTCTAGGCCAGTTACCAAAAGGTAAAGAAAAACTTCCTGCAATGTGATTGCTTCTCCCTATGGGAAGCCTGTTCAGATAACCTGGAATTTGAACCTGAAGAAAAGGTATTTAAATTCAATTAGATACTGGAAGAGTGTGTGCCCAAAGTTATAAGCATACACCCTATTACAGAATAAGTAAACAAAACAACCAGTACCTTGGGCAGGGGTGCATGTGGCTTTTAGAAAAAGTAAAAGTATGTGAAATTTTCTGGTTACATGGAAAAAACTCAGACACATCAAGAAAAACCAAGAGCATAGAATCAAGTTACACTGGAGGAAGACAAATATTTTCAGTGTCAAGTCACAGTAGCAGAGTCAGAACTGAAAAAAAAAAAAAAAAAGGCTATAGAAGCAGATGAAAAGTTGAGAGAGAGAGTTGTTTCAGCCAAGCAAGAAGTTGTACCCCCTCAAGAAGAAAAGGAGGAAGAGGTGAAGGCAATGATGCATGAGATGCAGCAAAAGTTGTACTTCTGAAATATGAATCCGAAAAGCTTCAAAATCCCTCTATTTTGAGAAATGAAATTACTATTTAAATGGAGAAGATAGCATTGTAAATCTGGAATTAAGTAAATTAAATGTAAACTGTAAAACACGAAAAAACCCTGCAATTCAGAAGATGGTTGAAAATGGATAGAAACAGATTTCAGAACTAAAAATCAAATCCTATTGTAATTTTTATTAAGAGCAGGTCAACGTTTCAAGAAAACCCCGTTGCTCCACACATAATAAACCAGATTCTGAATTACATCAGTGCATCCCTGACATCAATCAATTCTTAGAAAAACTTATAAACAATTTCCTCTCAATGCCAGCCAATCCCATCACACAAAAATTCCTTCCCAAGACCTATCCTTCAGAAACCCTCCACGTTGCTGGGCGCAGTGGCTCACACCTGTAATCCCAAGACTTTGGGAGGCTGAGGTGTGTGGATCACTTGAGGTCAGGAGTTTGAGACCAGACTGGCCAACATGGTGAAACCTTGTCTCTACCAAAACCTGAAAAATTAGCCGGGCATGGTGGCACACGCCTGTATTCCTCCCAGCTACTTGGGAAGCTGAGGCACAAGAATTGCTTGAATCTAGGAGGCGGAGGCTGCAGTGAGCCAAGATCGCGCCACTGCACTCCAACCTGGGTGACAGAGCGATATTCCATCTCAAAAAAAAAAAAAAAAAAAAAGAAGAAGAAGAAGAAGAAAGAAAGAAAGAAACCCTCCATGTCTTGCTCAGACTTTCCATTATTTTTAAAAACCCCAGACTTTTTCCTACCTTTCTCCTTTTTTATATTGGAACAACCAATCGTTCTATTCTGGTACAAAAATTGACTTTCTTTTTTCTGTTATAATTGAGACCACACAAGATACTTTCTCAGACAAAAATACTTTTAGTGTACATTTTGTATTCATAATTACATGTACTAATTAGAACTTTTAATTCTTAGGAACACTAAATTTTAATAAAAACTTAGTAATTTTGAGGTGTTAAATATTAACATTTTATGAATGTATTTCATAATATCTGGAAAATATTGTATGAAACAATTTTTAATGTGGAACTGACCTGTTATTGATTGACATATTTTTCCTGACAAATTACTTGATCTTAGTGCTTCTCTCCCCCTTTAACCCAATAGTGCTCATTCATCTATTTTGGCAGAAAAATATATATGAATAACATATAGACAGGAAAAAGTATAAACATAAAGACAAACAAAAACAAAGACTTTATAGTTTTTTAAAATTTATTTTGTTCTTACATTATATTTGTACATATTTATTGGATATGTGTGAAATGCTGTTACATGCATAGATTGTGTAATGATCAAATCGGAACATTTAGAGTATCCATCACCTGAGTATTTATCATTTCTATGGGTTGGGAACATTTCAAGTCTTCTCCTCTAGCTATTTTGAAATATACAATAGAGTGTTGTTAACTATAGCCACTATACTCTGCTATGAAACCTTAGAACCTATTCCTTCTATCTAACGGTGTGGTTGTTCCCATTAACCAACCTCTCTTCATCCCCCACCCCCACACACACCCTTTCCGGTCTCATGTCTATCATTCCACTCTCTACCTCCTTGTGAACAACTTTGTTAGCTCCCACGTATGAGTGAGAACATGGGATATTTGTCTTTCCGTCTGGCTTATTTCAATTAACAGAATGACCTCCAGTTCCATTCTCTCTTTGTCTTTGAGACAAAGAGAGTTTTGACAGTTTGACTATCATATGCTATATAGATGATCTTTGTGGCTTATATCTGTATGGAAATCTCTAAGCCTCCTGTATTTCAATGTCTAATTCTCTTGCTAGACTTGGAAAGTTTTCAGCTATTATTTTGTTAGTGTTTTTATGCCTTTGACCTCATTTTCAGAAGACTCAAAATTTGAAATACTTAGTCTCTTTATGATGTCCTATATGTCACATAGGTTTTGTTCATTCTTATTTGTTTTTTTTTCTCTCTCTCTCTCTCTTATCTGGGTTATTTCAAAAGACTTCTGCTTGATCTAGTCTATTGTTGTGCCTCTCAAGTGTATTTTTTATTTTGTGTATTGAATTCTTCAGTTCCAGAACTTTGCTTTAGTTCTTTTTTATAAAATCTATCTCTTTGATGAATTCCTCATTCACATTTTGAACTGTTTTTCTGATTTTTTTGTTGTTTATCTGCATTCTCTTTTACCTCACTGAGATTTCTTAATATCATAATTTTGAAATCTTTTTCTGGCATTTCATGAATTTATTTTTATTGGAATTTGGTGTTGGAGAATTATTCTGATCCTTTGTCAAATTGCCTTGGTTGTTCACATTTCTGGTGGCTTTATGTAGATATCCATGCAGCTGGTGTAATGGTCACTCCTTTCAATTTTTCATTGACTTTCGTAGAGGAAGACTTTTTCCTGAAGATGTTTCTATGATGATAATTGGGAAGGATACTTTAGCTTTGCACAGACCATGGTGAGGCTTTCCTAGGAATAAGAATGGCAGCTGGGCCAGCCTTAGGCCTCTGTGGTAGCAGCAGCGAGCCATGCATGCTTTCCTTGGGCCCTTAAGAGGCATATGCAGGCACCAGTGTTAGTGAGTCCAGATGGACCAATTCTCAGGCCTTCAGGCAGCTTGCTCAGATGCCGGCAGTGGCAGTGGTAAGCTAGATGGGTAAGTAGATCTTTGAGCTTCCAGGCAGTTGTCACTAATGTTGGCTGTGGCTGCACTGGGTTATTTCAAAAGACTTGTTTTCAAGTTCTGAAATTCTTTCTTCTGCTTAATCCAGCCGATGAGTATGGCTCTCAAATGGGACAGTCCCCAGGAACCCAGATGGCACATGGGGTGGATGTTATCAGTGGTGTTGGTAACAGGCTGGGTGGGCTTATCTTCAGGTCCCCTGGTAGAGCACACAGATGCCAAAAGTGGTGAAATGGGTGGTGTGATTGCCAGGTCCCCAGGGCTACATGCCTGGACCTTGGAGGAGACATGGTGCCAAGCTGGGAAGGCCAGACTTCAAGCCCCTAGTTGCATGCAGGCTGTGCTAGGCAAGGTGGGGCAATATGTTGTGGTGGGTGTAGAGACCCTGACCTCAGGGCTCACACTAGAGCACAGTGGCCCTGCTCTTGGTTGGGGTAGGGTGGCTGTCACCAGTACCCTGCAGGCAGCTCTCAGGCTCTAGGAAGCACATACTTTGGCTCCCAGCAGCAACAGTAGCTGCAGTGATGTACACACAGCGGGAGTCTGTACTCAAGGCTTATGCCACAGTGCAGAGGCTGTGCTGTTGGTGTGGGTGGGATTGCTGTCAGCAGTCCCTGTCAAGCAGATCTCAGGCTCTAGGGCACACCTGCTTTAGCTCCCAGCGACTGCAATGGTGTGCAGAGGGGGGTAGGAGGAATCCTGTCTTTTGGGTGCAAGCTCAAGCACAGAGGCTCTGCTGCTGGTGGGAATGGGATTGCTGTTCATAGCCCCAGGCAGGCAGCTCTCAGGCTCTGGAAAGCGCACATTTTGGTTCCCTTTGTCCCTTGGTGCATTGCACCACCCTATGCCCTGGGAGTAGAGCACTGTATGGGTTAATGTGCCAGGTACCCTGCAGCAATTTTGGGTCTAGCCAGCATTGCATTGCTGCAGCCCTCCAGGTGGATGCTGAGGGATGGCAATAGGGGCTCCTGGGATTTGAAGATGCAGGTCTATTGGGTCCTAGGGCAGGATGCAATCTGGTGAAGACTGGGCTCTAAAAATGGTGCTGTGCTGCAGGACTTAGGTCTCAGATGGGTGTATGACTCAGCGTGAGCTTTCTGTCTGGAGCAAAGCCCTTGTGTGGTTTCCAGGCAGCTTCCTGCACTGGTCTCAGGGCAGCATGTGTAGAGAAGCTTTCCTGTGGCTAGGATTGCAGAAGTCCACAGTGAGAATGTGGACGACTCGGGATCTCTCACTCACCCTTTCCCTGCAATGGGAAGGTGCTTGGGCTCCCAGCCAATCCTGACCTTACAGTTTCTATTAAGAAAAAGTTAGTCGGCTGGGTGCCGTGGCTCACACCTATAATCCCAGCACTGTGGGAGGCCAAGACGGGTGGATCACCTGAGGTCAGGAGTTCGAGACCAGCCTGGCCAACGTGGTGAAACCCCGTCTCTACTAAAAATATAAAAATTAGCCGGGCATGGTGGCTGGCACTTGTAATCCTAGCTTTTCAGGAGGCTGAGGCAGGAGAATCACTTGAACTCAGGACGTGGAGGTTGCAGAGAGCTGAGATCATGCCACTGCATTCCAGCCTGGGTGACAAGAATGAAATTCCGTCTCAAAAAAAAAAAAAAGACAGAAAGAAAGAAAAAGTTAGTCATCAGTAGAACATAGTAATACAAATTCACTGATTTAAAGAAGATGATTAAATTCAAATTATATTTCTCACGAAGTGAGACAAGGCTACATTTTATGATTTTTTATTTGCCCTGATAGGTAATCTTATGAAGGCTGTGGGTAAAAATTTGGGCACCCAAATTTTGGGTAAAGCAGTTTGACTCAGTTACTAGTATACTAGATTGGATGAAGAATAGTTAACTGTGAAACTGTAACCGAATTATGTAGGGAAAGTTAAAAAATAAGAGTAGTTCTAAAAAGGTCTGTACAGTATTGTCTCTGTTTTAACATCTCATCCTTGAACATAAGAGTGTTGCCTTTCCTTCTAGTATAGGGAGTGTGTCTTTTTTTTTTTTTTTTTTTTTTTGAGACGGAGTCTCTTTCTGTCGCCCAGGCTGGAGTGCAGTGGCACGATCTTGGCTCAACTGCAACCTCCGCCTCCCAGGTTCAAGCGATTCTCCTGCCTCAGCCTCTTGAGTAGCTGGGATTACAGATGTGCACCACCAAGCCCAGCTAATTTTTGTATTTTTAGTAGAGACGGGGTTTCACCATGTTGGGCAAGCTGCTCTTGAACTCCTGGCCTCGTGGTTGGCCTGCCTCGAACTCCAAAAGTGCTGGGATTACAGGTGTGAGCCACCGTGCCCGGCTGGGAGTGTGTCTTTCACATGGGAATTTTATCTTTTGTTTTTAAGAATAAGAAGGTCAGAATGATTTTTTTTTGTACTTGCTGCTTTTCAAGTGTCTTTACTTAAATAGTCAATATGCCAGAATAGTTAAGGAGTTTTGAGAAAAAGGGGGTGTAGCTTAGAGAAGAATAAAGAGGAGGAGGTGGAGGAAGGGGAAGGGAAGACTCTGGAGAGGAAAGTCTCAACAAGTTTGGAGACTTTACTTTGCAGTGAGGCAATCTGTGAGTCCTGAATGCACTTTGGAACCTCAAGATACCAATTAAGATATTAATATGTTGCATTCAAATTATTTGATCTTATAGATGCGGCTCTCTGATTTAGTACCAAGATAATTAGGCTTGAGGAGTTAAAAAGATCTCCATAACGTTTGAATATGTCATCAACTAAAGCCTCCAAAGTGGGGCAGCTCTATTGGCATGCCTTTGAGCTTTGATAGCCCATATTGTAAATAAATTTATCCAGGTGTTTGGCACAAAGCCAAACATGCAAAAACCAAAATACCAAATGGACAAAAACAAAAAACAAAAAAAAAACCAAAGTACATATTCACTAGATAGGATGACAAGGCTTCCTTAACAGAAGGAACAATCCCTCAAAAACCAGGAGGCCTAATAAATAGGAAAAAGTCCCCCATAAATAGGGGGGAAAAGACTCTAAACAGAAAGCCTAAAAGAGCTCATAAACAAAAACCCAAAGAAAACTGTAAAACTTTAATCCAAGAGAGACTCATCCGGGCAAAAAAGGGTGACCCATAGAGGTGGAAAGGGGGGGCTCCAGGAGCCTGATTTGGATATTCACATCTTAGTTTTAGGGGCAACTGATTTCTCCAAGGTGTCTTCTTTGTACTCCACTTATGACACCAGATTATGTTAACATAAAAATATATAGATACAATTCTCTAAGTAAACAGGTTTTATTTGGGGAAAAGCTACAAAAAGTGGAATTGCAATCCAAGATATACACACAGACCAGGATGGTTTCTGTATAATCAGAGAACAAAGGAAAAAATTAGGATTTTACAGAAAAAAGAGAAGGTTCATGCACATTGTTTCAAAAGAAAGTTTATTGGCACTGGCAGCGTCTTAGTAGAGCTGGTGAATTCTGATTGGTGAGTATCACTAGTTGCTAGGTAGGACTTGTCATCTTGGAGTTACAGTTAGACCGTTGGAGGCTGATGCTGGAGGATCATTTGAGGTCAGGAGTTTGAGACCAGCCTGGGGAACATAGTGAGACCTTGTCTCTCTCTCTCTCTCACACACACACAAACACACACACACACACACATCTGTTAAGTGAGATTAACAATGTCTAATACCTGCTTTTCAAATCAGAGAGTACATTTGGTTTAATTGGCAATTGAAAAAAATTGATCAACATAGATATTTAATGATAAGAGTTTCATAAAATAATTCATACCTCATCCATCAGACTGCATGGCAATAATACAAGAAGAGATTTTACTGTCATTTTCATTAAAATAAAAAAATCTCACAATATAAGAGACATTAGCACAGACCTTTGGTTTTGTGTTTCTACTGATATATTTTAAATTCTGGTTCCACCAACATGTTACCAAGTACCACCTTTTTAAAAATTATATATTTGTTTTCAGGTAAAATTTCAAATACTTCTGAAGTAGCTAAGTATCCGTCTTTCTTTTCAGAAATACTCATCCTAGTTGGCCTGTATCCTTCCATTTCTTTTAAAAAATGCACTTATATATATCTAGTTAAATTTATAAATTTTATGTTACATATTATATTTTATGTATAATTTGTACCCTTTTTCAACACTTAATCCATATATCCTGGAATTACTTTTAATCTTAGTAAATAGAGATTTAGTACAAATTTTAAAACCTCCATGTGAATCCTCTCCTATTGATAATATATAGGTTATTTTCCATTTTACCACTAAGAATGCTGCATCTGGACACGGTGGCTCATGCCTGTAATCCCAGCTCTTTGGGAGGCTGAGGCAGGTGGATCACTTGAGCTCAGAAGTTCGAGACCAGCCTGGCCAACATGGCGAAACCCCATCTCTACTAAAAGTACAAAAATTAACCCGGTGTGGTGGCGCACCCCTGTAGTCCCAGCTACTCCAGGGACTGAGGCAGGAGAATCGCTTGAGCCTGAGAGGTGGGGGTTGCAGTGAGCTAAGGTCATACCATTGCACTCCAGCCTGGGCAACAAGAGCAAAACTCAGCCTCAAAAAACACAACAAAACCTACAAGATAATTCAAATCTTCACAACATAAAGAAAAGAAACATGTTTGAGGTGGTGGTTATCCCAATTACTTTGATTTGATTATTATGCATTATATGCATGTGTCAAAATATCACATGTACCACAGAAATATGTACAGCTATTAGGTATCAATTTTTTAAAAAGCCATTTGGCTCACTGAGGCTTTTTATGAAAGTGTTTTCTTTGAGGGAAGCTGGAAGCGGGGATGCTGGGTAAATGGGGGAAGCAAGGAAGAGGAGGACAGAGGAAGCAGCAGGAGGCGTGGAGTTGGGGAGAGTTTTAGAGGGGGGGAAATAGAGGAGATGGAGGTGGCCAGAAGAAAAGGAGGAGGAGATGGCAAGGTGGCCTGAAATCCAGCCAGCTCTGCCTTCAGAATTCCACGAAAAACAGATGGAGATATTAGCATATTATTACATAGTGTATATATTCTTATATTATTTATTTTATAACAGATTTCAAAATAAAAAATTTTAAGGTGGAATGGTGCTATTGAATATTTGAAAATCTAGTTTACTAATTATTTTTATTGCTTTATACAAAAGAACAGCTATCTCTATCAAATGTCTCTGTAAATATGGCCAATTAATTTTCTGTTAAGGGCAAATACAAAATCCTAAAAGGGTATATCTTTCACAAGCTTCATTGTCTGCCCATGCCACAAAAATCCAGAAATAGGAAAGAAAAACAGATTAACATAACAAATTTATCAAAATTTCAAATTTGAAAAAGTTGTCCAGGTTCTTGGCATTTTGAACAAAGAATTGGACAAAACATGCAGCAAAGCAAGGAAAGGATGAAGCAACGAAAGAATGAAAGCAGGGATTTATTGAAAATGAAACTACATTCCACAGTGCATGATTGGGCCAAGCAGTGGCTCAGGATACAGAATCTTCTCGGGTCCAAATACCCCCTAGGGGTTTCCCATTGGCCACTTTATGCTCACCTCATTTAAATGAAGTGGTGGCCCCCAATCAGTCTGATTGGTTGTGGAAAGCAACCAATCAGAGGCTGAAGTGAAGTTACAAAGGTCATACTCCTGTGCAAACATCTGATTGGTTGCAAAAGCAACCAATCAAAGGGTAAGGTGAAGTTACAAAGTCGCAAAGGAAGACTGGATCCACAATCAGTCTGATTGGTTGCAGACAGCCAACTTCCCGTCTGCTAGAAAAGGTGAGGAGTTTACAAAGGAGGTAGCCTCTGGTCCTTTTGTTACTTGGGCGTGGAAGGTTAGGGTTTTCCTTTCAATTCAGTTCTAGGAAGTTGGGGTGAAATGGCCTTAGGTTCCCTGCCTCCAGATCCTATTCTGCCTCAAAAATACTCATCCAAATAACCGAGAGTAAAGAAACAATTGAAATTGCAATGTAGATAGTAGTTAATGGAGAAGTAAAATGTGGTGGAATGCCATCCAGTATGTCTACCAAGTATGAATGTATAATTCACATCAAGAGCTATGAACTAAAACAACAAATTAAATTTAAAAGAAGAAAAGGTAATTTATATCTATACAAGCAGAAATTTTTATTTTCAAGCAATTCTTCAACGCTGCATTCCTGCAGCCCAGGATATGATCCCATGAAGTCGCTGGAATTGCACCCAGGGCGTTTTTGCTTTTTAAGTGAAGGGGGAACAGAAATGGCGATTATGTTCTAGGGGTGTCCATATCAAATCGCTCCTCCGCACAGCACTTTTGCATTTCACATTCTAGTTGCATCACTCGCAGGATTTACGTCTCTACCGGTTTGAGCTGTTGATCTCAGCTGTTTTCAACTTACGGAAGAAAACATCTCAGGTTCTAATATAAGGCCCTCACAGCCCTACTCTTTTGCCTTAAATTGTGTGAAACATTAACTTAGAACAGGCAGGACACAGTTCTGCTCTGCAAGAAACCAGGAGGCTTTAAGCCTGGGAGGTGGCGAGGGCCTGTGGTCCCAGCCACCCTGGAGGCGGAGACAGGTGGAAGATCGCTTGAGCCCGGGAGTTAGAGCCCAGCCTGGGCAACACAGAGAGACCCACCCCACACTCTAATTAAACGAAACAAAATAAAACAAATAGACCTCAAAGCATTAGAAAGCGAGAGGAAAATACGGATGAACAGAAGGAACATCGTTATCTGCAAGCAGCGAGCGTAGGAGCGAAGATGGCTAGGCCCCGCCGGATGCCAAGTGCTTTTTCCTGGTCCCAGCCTCTCTCCCAGCCCCGCCCATCTCCGGCCGAGGCCCCGCCCAGGTCCCACCCCTATGTCGCGGCTCCCATTTGCGCACGCGCAGTTCCTTCCTAACCCGGAAGTAAATATAGGTGAGTGAGACACCAGGTCTGGTGAGTAAGTTTCGGATTTTCTGTTTCAAACCTGCGAGTCGCGGCCCCACAGTCCTTGTCCTCCACATCTTCGGAGGTCTCGGGTCTCTCTAGGACGTTAAAATCACTGCACCCGCTTTCCCGCCCATAGAGCGCCACCGTTGACGTGAGACGTTCTGAGGTCTGGTAGCGCCGCCACCGGGTCCGGGGGTTCCGTGTCCTCTTCCTATTAAAATTAGTCTAACGTCCATAGCCTCCTCCTGCTGTTCTGACTCCATCAATGTAGAGACCCCCGCGTCATTTTCTTATTTTAAACCCTTCTCTGACGTCCCTTTCCCCGCCCCCTTCATCTCCCTCCCTGATCCAGGGAGAGGTGAGGGGGCCTCTACTCGGCATGGGCTTCTGGCAGAGCCGGGTCCGTGGCTTGAAGGGAAGCTCAGTTCAGCCCATATTTCGCGGCAGCGGCCAAATATGCGGGCTTCACAAGAAGGGCAGCGAGTTCTGAAACAAGGGGTCTTGGAAAGCTCACTTATGGGTCTCTCTGTCCCAAATCCCTCCTGTTGCAGTGGGCAGAAGAGCACTGTCGGTTCCACATGTTAGGGTTCTCCCTGTATGTGGTGGTGTCGCACAGAGGGGGCATATTGAGTTTAAGCATTAAATAGCTTTTTTTTTTTTTTTTTTTTGAGACGGAGTCTCGCTCTGTCGCCCAGGCTGGAGTGCAATGGCGCAATCTTGGCTCACGGCAACCTCCGCCTCCCGGGTTCAAGCGATTCTCCTGCCTCGGCCTCCCGAGTAGCTGGGATTACAGGCCTGTGCCACCACACTCGGCTAATGTTTGTATTTTTAGTACAGATGGGGTTTCACCATGTTGGCCAGGCTGGTCTCGAACTCCAGACCTCAGGTGATCCGCCCTGCTTGGCCTCCCAAAGTGCTGGGATTACAGGCGTGAGCCACCTCGCCCGGCCTAAACAGCCTTTTTTCAACTCTCAGGATTGACTTCTCAAGACTGCTGTTACCTGAGAAAGAAGCCCAGAGGAAGAGGAAAGAAAGGAGAGTCCGAAATGGCTCTTTCCCAGGTAAAAGCCATATTGTTTGCGTTTCTTTCTTGAAATGCTGTTTTTCTGGACTTGATAGTCTTCTCTGACTCTGAAGTATTCTGCCTGATAGGTTTGCTCACACTCATCCTTGCCTTCCTTCGGTCTGCCCTCATTTCTAGAAGATTCCATCTCACAGTGATCCACTGACATTGAACTTGTGAAGGGTCTTAATTTGGGGAATCATTCTGGGAGGAGTTTTATACTCAGGCATGGATCAGAGACTAGGAGTCCTAAGGTGTCAGTGAGGTTGCGCAAAGGGCATTGTTGTACAGGTTGCATGTGAGTGCACTGTCAGCTCACTGGAGACCAGCAATAAAAAGAACTGCACAGTATGTGCTGTATTAACATGCAGAAACCGCTGGAAATTCCGGAAAATAAAGCTGTTAAGGGAAAACCTGGTCTCCCTTATTCCCTTATTTTACAATATACTTGAAGCCAAACAAGTGAGTAAATGTGTCTCTGGCTGTAAAATATTAATGATTTGGACTAGAATGGAAAGTTCCGAAACAGGTATCAATGACAAGAGACTATTTTTTCTATATATATATATATTTTTTTTTTTTTTGAGATGAAGTTTCACTCTGTCACCCAGGCTGGAGTGCAGTGGTGGCATCTAGGCTCACTGCAACCTCTGCCTCCCAGGTTCAAATGATTCTCCTGCCTCTGCCTCCCAAGTAGCTGGGATTACAGGCATGTGCCACCACGCCTGGCTGATTTTTGTACTTTTAGTAGAGGCGGGGTTTCACCATGTTGGCCAGGCTGGTCTGGAACTCCTTACCTCAAGTGATCCACCTGCTTCGGCCTCCCAAAGTGCTGGCATTACAGGCTTGAGCTACCACACCCGGCTTCTGTAATTTACTTAACAGTTAAGAGGTTCTTTAAAATGATTCATAGCACATCCATCTCCTGAAGACTCTGGTGTTTATGCAGAGACTCTTATGCAGCAAGTGTTTTAGATAAAAAATTTCCATAATTCTGCCAGGACATTGGAGCAAAGAACTTTATCTTTGTCAACAGAGAGGCTGGAGCCAAATTTTGGTTCCACCAATTGTTACTAAATATTACATTTATTTAAACATTACGTGGCCTATCTTTGTTTTGTGGTAAAATTCCAAACAATGATGCAGTTAGGGAATGAGAACTACAGTAGCGCCCTCTATCTGCAGTTTCACTTTTTGCTGTTTCATTTACTCTTAGTCAACATCAACCTTGGTCTGAAAACAGGTAAATATTGTGCAGTTCAATGAGACATTTTGAGAGAGACCACATTCACATCATTTTTATTATAGTATCTTTTAATTGTTCTATTTTATTATTAGTTATTGTTGCTAAACTCTTACTGTGCCTCATTTTATAAGTTAAACTTCATCATAGGTATGTATGTATACGAAAAAACATAGTATATTGTAAAATTTGCTACCCTCTGTGGTTTAAGGCATCCACTGAGAGTCTTGGAACTTATCCCTGCAGATAAAGGGGGGGACTACTATAAAACATCCCTTTACGTAGTCACGATTGTGGTAAGTCACGATCGAGACTGTGGAGTCTCGCTCTGTCACCCAGGCTGGAGTGCAGTGGCACTATCTCGGCTCATCACAACCGCCGCCTCCTGGGTTCAAGTGATTCTCCTGCCTCAGCCTCCCAAGTAGCTGGGACTACAGGCGCAAGCCACAATGCCTGGCTAATTTTTGTGTTTTTAGTAGAGACAACGGGGTTTCACTATGTTGACCAGGCTGGTCTCGAACTCCTGCCCTCGTGATCCACCCACCTCGGCCTCCCAAAGTGCTGGGATTACAGGTGTGAGCCACCATGCCTGGCTGGTAAAAAATTATTTTTAAAAAATTAGTTAAAAACAGAACAAAACAAAACATCTCCTTTGTCATGCCCTTCATGATCACTCACTGTCTTCATTCAGAATCACTATCTCCAATTATGTGGCAAGATTAAGTGCTGCTCTTGTAAAATGTATTTACCTATCAGTAAGTGATTTTAGTTAAAATTCCTCAGGGACAGTTATGGGTTTTTGTTTTGTTTTTTTTTTTGTTGTTGTTGTTGTTGTTTTTTGAGATGGAGCCTTGCTCTGTCACCCAGCCTGGAGTGCAGCGGCGTGATCTCTGCTCACTGCAACCTCTGCCTCCCGGGTTCAAGCAATTCTTTCACCTCAGCCTCCCGAGTAGCTGGGATTACAAGTGTTTGCCACCAGGCCCGGCTAATTTTTTTTGTGCTTTTAGTAGAAACAGGGTTTCACCATGTTGGCCAGGCTGGTCTCGAACTCCTGACCTCAGGTCATCCGCCTGCCTTGGCCTCCCAAAATGCTGGGATTACAGGTGTGAGCCACCGTGCCCAGCCTATGTTGTGATATTTTATTCTGTGCATATACCTTGGGGTTGTTTTCATGTTAGTAAAAAATAGACGTAGCTTACTTTTTTAGATCGTCACTAGAGCATTCTCTGAGTTTAGACACACTGCACGTGTCCTTTTCATATTTTTGCCATCATAGCGAATGTTAGAGTGGCTGCCTCTGAGCAGGTCAAACTCTTTGTAGAAGTCTGAGAGTTTTTCTCTTTGGGCAACTTAAGACATAATTACTGAATCAAGGATGATACATTTCATATTTTGATAGATTGTGACAAGATACTCTCCCCCAAAGCTATAAAGATAATCTTCCAATCACCAACATGTGAGATTTAAGCAAAATCTAGTACAACATACCATTCGTATTTTGATTATTTGGGGGAAAATGTCCACTCTTTTTATTTCCATTTTCCAGCTACTTGTGAGTCTGAGTAAGTTTCACTGTTTTATAGAAATGCAAAACAGATTATCATATTTTGCTCAGTTTTCCTTTGACATATCTTTAGGCACTTTTATATTCTATAGTTTAATTCTTTATATATGCCCTGCTATCTCGTATAGTTTATAATTTTTTGCAGTTACCTGTAGTTGGGTCAAGCTTCACCTGTTAGGGGCACAGTCCTTCCCAAGAATGCCCTCACTTTGGACTCTGGCCACGAGTTCTGAAGTCCCTAAGCCACCTTCACATACAACCAGCTGGCTACAAATTCAGGGATTTTTCATCATCCCTAGATTCAGTAATTCACTAGAATGACTCAGAACTCAGGAAAATGCTATACTTATGATTATAGTTTTATTATTGCAAAAGGATACAAATCAAAACCAGCTGAAGGGAGAGAAACATAGGATGAGGATGAGTCTGGGAGGGTTCCAAATAGGAAGCTTCCATCATCCTCAGGGACACATTACTCTTCTGGCATTTGGATGTGTGATAATAGAGTATTGCCAGCCAGAGATGATCACCGAAGCTTTGGTGTCCTGAATTTGTATTGGGTTTCATTGTGTAGGCATAACCGATTGAGTCATTGGCCATGTTATTGAACTGAATCTCCAGTGCCCTCCCCTTCTCAGAGGTAGGGCTGATGTCACTGGCTCAAAGCCCCAGTCCTCTAATCATATGGTTGGTCTTTCTGACATGGCCAGTCCTCCATCCTGAGTCTTCCCATTAGCATGAACTATCTAGGGCCCACCATAAGTCACCTTCTAAGCTTAAACTTTCAGGGCCTACCATGAATAGCAAGGACACTCCAATCACTAGGGAAGTTCCAGTAGTTTACAAGTTAATTCCCAGAAACTGGGGACCATGTCTGGCCAAATGCTCTATTACACGGTAATGAAGCTTAAGTCTTTCCTTCACACGGTCTGCCTTTTTGTCTCGTTTTGGGGATGCCTCATCTAGTGCATGATTACAAAATGTTGTATTCCATTTAATCCTAATATTCAAAATTACGTTTAAGTGTCTCTTGAATTTGGATTCTTTGGATGTCTTGGAACTTTTATTTCATTCATTTAAAAGTTTCAGACAGTGTATGTCATAATAGCTTCCTTTGTAATTTGGCACCCCCTCCCTTTTTTTTCTTTTAAAAATTATGTTGGCTCTCCTAAATACAGCAGAAACTTTTATTTGAAATCTCCACATTTCTTTTAAGTTTGGATGGCTCTGAATTCTTGTGATTACTAAGGTCTTTATATCGCCAAACCTTTCAAATAAGAACTATGTTTATAAGAATTTGATTGTGTCTTTGTTATGTCCTTCAGTGACATTTTAGGATTTCTTCACATAGGTCTGGAAATCTGTTTTAAACAAGTGTCAAGCTATATTTGCTGATGGAGATACAGACTATAGACAATTTCTTTTGTTTGTTTTGTTTTTTAATTGCTGTCACTAAAGAAGAAAGTTTGTTCTCAGTATATTCTTATTAGTTCTTACAGTTAAAACACCTTTTTCTAAGTTGCAGGCATACCATCTGTGAATAATATCAGCTCCAAGTCTTCACCTCTATTTTTGTCTCTCTTCCTTTTCCCTCTTCTGCTGGTCCCGCCCAGGCATCCTGTGCCATGGCAAAAGGCAGGAGTCCTGGCCACGACCTTGGTCTTGGCCTTTCTTTCGCAGAGATGCTTTCATTCTTAACTCCTGATTGTGATGTTTGCTGAAATTTTCTTGCTTAATAACACTTCTTTTAATTTTCATTTCATGGTGAGTTTTAATTATCCAGCAATGTTTTCAACAATCTACTGCTTTCATAATTTTTTTCTATTGTAATCTATTAAATTAATGTATAAAATCAACATTTTCTAATCTTTTTTAAATTGGTAGATAACTCCATTTGGCTTGTGTTAATAAGTATCTAAATTTAAATGGATAAAATTGTATTGATATTTGTATATATTTAATGGAGTTGTAATTAAAGTTTTCTGTATTTTTAATTTTTGTTTAGTTTTTTTTAAAACTAGGCTTACGTAGAATAATATTGACAGCAATCCAATTAAAATTAAATATAATTTATAAATGTTCATTTAACCAAAAATACTATGTTGTTATTTGTTCACATGAGTAAAAAAAGGTAGCTCAAATATTCATCCAGACTGGGTACGGTGGTTCATGCCTGTAATTCCAGCACTTTCGGAGGCCGAGGTGGGCAGATCACCTGAGGTCAGGAGTTCGAGACCAGCCTGGGCAACATGGCAAAACCCCATCTGTACTAAAAATACAAAACATTTGTTGGGCATGGTGGCAGGCACCTGTAATCCCAGCTACTTGGGAGGCTGAGGCAGGAGAATCACATGAACCCAGGAGGCGGAGGTTGCACTGAGCCGAGATCGTGCCATTGCACTCCAGCCTGGATGACAGAGTGAGACTCCGTCCCCCAACACAAAAAAAAATCATCCAAAAATACTTGTCATTCAGAGACAACTTTTACTGAACGTGCACGTTTATATGTGTACACATGTATAGGAGCAGAAACCTATGTTGTATATAAAAGACAACATCATTTAATAAATTTTATATTTAACCTTTGAGAATTTTTTTTCTTTTTTATTTTTCTTTTTTCTTTTTTTGAGACGCAGTCTTGCTCTGTCGCCCAGGCTAGAGTGCAGTGGCGTGATCTCGGCTCACTGCAACCTCTGCCTCCCATGTTCAAGGGATTCTTCCACCTTAGCCACCCGAGTAGCTGGGATTACAGGCGTGCGCCACCATGTCCGGCTAATTTTTTTTGTATTTTGAGTAGAAATGGGGTTTCACCATGTTGGCCAGGTTGGTTTCAAACTCCTTACCTTAGGTGATCTGCCTGCCTCAGCCTCCCAAAGTGTTGGGATTACAGGCGTGAGCCACTGCGCCCAGCCAAAATTGGTCTTAAATGTTTTCTTTGCCCTTAAATGTTTTCCTTGCCCTTAAATTTGTTCTGCACTATCACAGTGAGTTAATAGCAGTAAGAATAGCAGTAAGTAACATCTGTTATGTACATGCATGTGTGTGTTCCTATGTAATGACTTTTTATGCAGTTCCATATTGTTAGCCTTGAACTTGTTTCAAGTTTTCTCAGGAAACTATCAACATACTTGTAATATTTTATCTGTTACTTGTGTGATTCTCTAGGCTCTAAGTTAAATTCTAAACTTGTACTATCTGGTTCAGGTGCTAGCTCTGCCATTTCTTACCTGTTTGACCTGAGGTGAGTTTCTTAGAATATCTGTGACAAAATTCTTTCCTCTATAAGGTGGCAACAGATATTTCTCTAATGTTATTACACAAAATAATGTACATTTAGACTAATACCTAGCACTTGGTAAGTGTTCAAAAACTTTCAGTCACTGCCATTATAATCATCATCACGAATTGTTCAAATCTGAACTTAATGATACCATGACTTTGCAGTCCCTAAAGATACCACTCATGCTCTAGGTCATCAGAGAAATTGAGTATCATTGGTGGGTAGAATGCAGTATTTAGCACTTCTCTACAGATCACATTGTGATGAATTTTTTTCATTTGTGTATTCTTTTATTGTCCACAAAATTGTGAAATCCACAGTGATTTTGTAGATTTCATGTCCTCTGGTTGAAAAGTATAATAAAATTAGGGATATATAAATTTTCAAAATTATCTTACCCTGGTCTCTGGAAATACTACTGAATTGATCCTTACACCTCTCTTCTCATTTTATGTGAAGATAAGAGCCTTTCCCATGTCCACTTGGTGAAATGTGTTTTTCATTACAGGTGCTATTGACATTTGAAGATGTGGCCGTAAAATTTTCTCAGGAGGAGTGGGAATGCCTGAACCCTGCTCAGAGGGCCTTGTACAGGGATGTGATGTTGGAGAACTACAGAAACCTGGGCTCCCTAGGTGAGGATGACTTCTTTCCTGAAGTTAGGATCTGTCTTGTGGATCTTGCATTTTCCCTCATGAGTGTGTGGGGAGCCCTGCTTTGCTGACTGAGTTTCAGATCCTTGTTTTTAGGGGAACCATTGAAGCCATGTTGATTCAGAAAAGAAAAACTTAATCTAAACACAGCTGCATTTAGAAACAATAATAGTGAAAGAAAAGATTCATAATGCGACATCTGCAACCTTCGCCTTTCTTCAGTCTACCCACTTCATACTAGATTAGTAATGCTTCTAAAATCAAAAACCTTGTAGCAAAATTTTAAAATATCTGATTCCCTAGTTTTACCTTCATGTTTTGATTCAGTAATTCTCAGGAGGAGCTGGATAACTGTATATTTGAAATATTCCTTAAGCATTCAGAAGGAATCAGATAGTGAACAGATTCTTATTTAGATCCAGGTGTAACATTTTCTCTACTTAACCAAGGGCTGGAATAGCATTCTGAAAAAGCCACTGCACATCATACTCATTTTTCCTTCTAAGCAGGGATCTGTCTTTCTGGCTGGAATATTATCTCTATTTTGGAGCAAGGGAAAGAGCCCTGGACTATGGAGGATGAAATGAAAATAGCAAAAAGATCAGGTAGGTGGGAAGATATCAAAGGTGTCACCAGGTAGGAGCTCAGATGAGCAGAAAGGAAGCTGCTTCATTATGTGCTGTGTTGGAAACTCTCCCTAAATGAGAGAGGTCTGTGAGGAAAGGAAAGCTGAATTGTTCATCCCATGCACACACCATTGTTTATTCTCCTTCAACAAATATGATTTTAATGCCTCAGATTGAGGGAACTTAATCAAGTTAAATGATGCCTCCATTTTCTTTAACTCTACCCTAGTTTGTTATGTCTAAGCTACTGCTATTTTCATCTTGCACATTTCCATGCAATTTCATTTTATAAATGAACTTTAAAACATTTGTTTAATCATTTGTCACATAGTTTTGATTTTAACACTCAGAATTCTGTTTTATATCTGTAGTTTGTGGAGCTGTTGGATCAAGCTGTTTTATATATTTTACAAGATATCCTTGGCTCAGCAATTGTTAAATATAATTTGTTGGATTTTATTTGCATTTTACTGACTTTGTATATTTTAGTATAAATGCTTTATTTTAATACATAATCTTATCTAGACTCATCATGCACATCTTAATAAGCTAATATTTAAATACCTCGTTGTATTATATTGGGAACTCAGCCAGTCTATTCCAATCCATATACATGGTTATCACTGTTGGCTTATGACGTTTGTATATTCTGCTTGTGTAATTTCCTAAATTTCTTCAATTAAGATTTTCTTGATCCCATCTTCCTAACTGAATTCCATGAAAAGTTCACCTGATCCTGTTGACTCACATCCCATGCCCTCCTTTCGTTCTCTGGTTATTGTGGGCAGTTGCTGACCACCTGTCTGCACATTGCCCTCCTCCATGGCACTGCCAAACACTGTTTCTACAATCACCTATGCTAACACTGCCATTCCCGTCTGTGGGTCATTAAGCTCTTTGCCCCTTGAGGTTGCCTGTGTTCTTCTGATAAGGTCATTATGAAGTCAGAATTTATTAAAATTGGGTAAGTGCACATTAATTTCCACTGATTTCATAGTAAGAATTATTTCTCTACTAATACATGTAGTAAGAGCATGCCTCACCTCATAATCTCATCATGCCAGGATTGTGTTAAGAAAGACCCAAATGTATGATTTCAGATAATGAGAAGAGGCCAGCCAAAGAAACGCCATTATTTTTATATAACAAACAAGGAGACCATGCCTCAAAAAGCTTAACACACCAAAGTTGATAAATTTATATTTATAAACTATGTAATTAATAATTTAATTAGCATGTTACTTCTTTTTACCTAATGCGATCACATCATGTCCTCCCCACCATCCCCCCATACCTGCCCCCGCAATTTCAGACCTTGATAAAAGCCTGCTGCTAACTTTGTTTCCTTCCAACAAACCTCTCAGTTCTCCCAGCAGGGATTCATCGTCTTGCACTGTGGCCGCCCCCACTGCTATATTCTTGACAGTTTCATTGCATTTGCATGTGTGTTTACAGAGTGAATTCATCCATTCTTCTCTTGAGGAGCATTTCCAGAATTTTCCTTTCGGTACCTACTGAGAACATTCTTATACAACATATCATAGAATATATATGTAGGACTCACTCTCTTAAATGTATGCCTATAAATAGAAATCTAAAGATAATCATTTTGATAAATTTTAGGGCAAATATTGGAATCAAGGTAAAACCTGTCTTTCTGCTGCATCACATTTCCTCCCCTTTTAATCTCTTTCCACCACAGTCATGGTATATTTTCTACAGAGTGGCTCAGCGTTGTGCCACTTGCAAAATCAATTCATCTCTTCTTCTAAAATAAGGATGTTTTTACTGCCGTAATACAATCTATTCCCATAAATTCACCAGCACAAGCTCTGTTTTTCCACCTTTCCTCAGATTGTCCATTGATGTGGATGGAGTGCACTCTTACTTCTTAGCATATTAACGTTGAGCCTCTGAATACCCAGATTTCCTCAGAACCCCGTATCACCTCCTGTCTCCACACTGCATAAAGAAAGATCCCTGCTCTTTTAACGGCCAGGTTGCTCAGGATAGCAGTGTAGTCTGATAGGTGCCTAAGTAATAAATCAACGTGACAGAGTGGTGGCTCAGATGCCGCTATCCAGGACGGATAGCTCAGAGTAACACTATTAGTTCTCGTAATTTTCTTGAAGCATTTCTTTTTGTGCTCCTGGAAGTTGCTGTGACCTTTGTCCTTACTTCCTGAGTGGGCAGTGGTATTTGGTGCTTAAGAACAGCTGGTCTGACCCTTCAGGTCCGAGTTCCAATCCTGGCTCTCGTATTTACTTTCTGTGTGAATTAGTGTTAGATACATAAACCCCATGGGCCCATTGTTTTTATCTGAAAAGTTGTGATAATTTTTCTTGAGAATGTTTAAGTTAAAGCTATCTGAGGGCTTAGAACACTGTGTGGTACGTAGTAAGAACTGAAAATTTACCTTTGTTTACTAAGATTTACAAGCTTTCCCTTACGTTTATTTTGAGCTTGAGCTTCACCTGAATGATATCCTATTTTCATTTTGTAATTTGTTCCATATCAACTTTGCCTCTGACCTTACTTGATAAATTTTCAAAACATACACTTTTTATTTCATGTATTTTGTGACTGTAGAATTGGATTATAAAGGCTGCTTCATAGTTAGGAACTTGCTCTACTTAGTAAGCTGGCTTTTACTTAGCTGAAAGCATAAAAGCATAATTGTGATTTAATTGCCTTCCTCAATTCTTTTTTGTTGTTGTTGTTGTTGTTTGTTTGTTTGTTTGTTTGAGATGGAGTCTCCCTCTGTTGCCCAGGCTGGAGTGCAGTGACACGATCTCAGCTCACTGCAACCTCCACCTCTTGGGTTCAAGCAATTCTCCTGCCTCAGCCTCCTAAGTAGCTGGGATTAGACACCTGCCACCAGGCCCAGCTCGTTTTTGTATTTTTAGTAGAGATGGGGTTTCACTATGTTGGCCATGGTTGGCTACTTTGGCCTCCCAAAGCACTGGGATTACAGGCCTGAGCCACCATGCCTGGCCCTCAATGCTTAATCTCTTAAAATATTGTGTATTTCTCTGAACCAAAAATTTCAAAAGTCTGTGGTTCTCTACATATTTTCCAATTCTATTATACGCTCCTAGAGAAGAAATCCATTCCTTTCTTCCGAAAGAAGAATTCCTTAGAATTTCACAGACTATAATATTTTATAATTATACTTATTTACCTTCTGGATTTTATCGTGGGTTTCTAACATGTTTGATATATTTTATAACGATTTCTAGATAATGGTTTTTCAATATTATGTACTATGACTGGTGTGCAAATTTAATGTTGCAAAGTGCCTATTGTGCACAGGTATAGATAGTTTTATTAAAGGAATTCAGAAGAAATTTGTTATTCTTATAATGGTTGGTATTTTAAGTTCTTTCTGATTTTCCCGGTGCTATTTTTATTTTGCAGTTATAGATTGCCATTTATTATCTTATTAGATAAGTTTGTTGTAGATTACTTACCATTATAGTATACTATACTTTAGCCTTTATTTGGGGGCAGTACAGCCACCTGTCTGCTGCCAATTGGTGTGTGCTTTGGGGTGGTGACAGAAAAGATACCTCTTGTTTCAGGGCCTGTGTAAATTTTCGTACTGTAAGTAGTTTAGTCGTAGGGTATTAGAATGAGGGTTTTGCAAAACTCACTTGAACTGCATTCAGTCACCCTTTCTTTATTGAATAATCCTATTTCTTTTGTGTTTTTAAACATTTGTAGACCATGGTTGAGAAGATTTATAACTGGGTTTATTAGAAGTATTTTGGTGTAATATATTTTTCTGTATAAAATACTAATTTTCCAACTATAGTTAATCGGAAACTAAGGTTTTTTGTATCTTTCAGATATTTCTGCTAAATATGTGATGAAGGAATTTTCACCAAAAAAGAATAGTAAGGGAGAATTATTTCAAACCCTGATATTAGAAAGACATGAAAGATATGACATCAAGGATTTTGATTTCAGGGAAGTCCAGCAAAATTTGCGTAAGTTTGAGAGTCCGTGGGGCTATGATGAACAAAATGAAAAAGGATTGACTACAACTCATAACAAAAATCTCACTGGTAGAAGAGATCAACAAGATAACAAATCCTGGAATAATTTCCCACTAAAGCAAGGTGTTTCTGTAAGAAAAAGTACTTATCAGTATTATAGACATGAGAAATCACACATAAGGTATTTATTAAAACTAAAATATAAAATACCCTATACAGGAAACAAATGTATAAAATGTTTTGAAAACAGGATTGGATTAAGCTTTCAGTCACATCTGGCTGAGCTTCAGAAACTTCAAACTGAAGAGAAAATTTATGAAAGTAATGAAGTTGAAAAGTTTATCAACAATCATTGTTCCTCTGCTTCACCACTTCAAAGAATTCTTCCTAGTGTTAACAACAACATTTGTAATAAATATGGGAACGTTTTTGTGCATCCTTCATTGTTGATACAACGTCAGAAGACACAGATTAGAGAAAAACCTTACAAATATAATGACTGTGGGAAGGCTTTTAGAGAAGGCTCAAACCTCACAAGTCATCAGAGAATTCATTCTGGGCAGAGGCCTTACAAATGTAACAAATGTGACAAATGTTTTAACTGCATCTCACACCTCACTAGTCATCAGATAATTCATTCTGGGAAGAAACCTTACAAATGTAATGAGTGTGGCAAAGCCTCTACCCAATTTGCAAACCTTTCTAGATATCAGAGAATCCCTACCAGAGAGAAGCCCTATAAATGTAATGTTTGTGGCAAGGGCTGTAGTCAAAATTCAAATCTTGCAAGTCATCAGAAAATTCATACAGGAGAGAAGCCCTACAAATGTAAGGAGTGTGGCAAAGCCTTTTCTGAGCATTCACACCTTATTCAACATATGAGAATCCATACTGGAGAAAAGGCTTACAAATGTAATGAATGTGGGAAAACTTTTAGAGGAAGCTCAAATCTCACTATTCATCAGAGAATTCATTCTGGGCAGAGACCTTACAAATGTAACAAATGTGACAAATCTTTTAACTGCATCTCACACCTCGCTAGTCATCAGATAATTCATTCTGGGCAGAAGCCTTATGAATGTAATGAGTGTGGCAAAGCCTTTACCCAATTTGCAGACCTTTCTAGACATCAGAGAATCCATACCAGAGAGAAGCCCTATAAATGTAATGTCTGTGGCAAGGGCTGTAGTCAAAATTCAAATCTTGCAAGTCATCAGAAAATTCATACAGGAGAGAAGCCCTACAAATGTAATGAGTGTGGCAAAGCCTTTTCTGAGCGTTCAAGCCTTACTCAACATATGAGAATTCACACTGGAGAGAAACCTTACAAATGTAATGAATGTGGGAAAACTTTTAGAGGAAGCTCAAATCTCACAAGTCATCAGAGAATTCATTCTGGGCAGAGGCCTTACAAATGTAACAAATGTGACAAATCTTTCAACCGCATCTCACACCTCACTAGACACCAGAGAATTCACACTGGAGAGAAACCATATCAATGTAATGTATGTGGTAAAGTCTGTAGTCAAAATTCAAACCTTATAATTCATCAGAGAATTCATACAGGAGAGAAACCTTACAAATGTAGTGAGTGTGGCAAAGCCTTTATGGAGCGTTCAAGCCTAACCCAACATGAGAGAATCCATAGCGGAGAGAAGCCTTACAGATGTAAACAATGTGGCAAAGCCTTTAACTAGTCCTCTAACCTTGTCATACATCAGATTATTCATACTGGAGAGAAGCCTTACAAATGTAATGATTGTGGCAAAGCTTTTAATGTGTGTTCAAGTCTTACCCGACATCAAAGAATTCATACAGGAGAGAAACCTTACAAATGTAATGAGTGTGGCAAAGCCTTTACCCAATTTGCAAACCTTACTAGACATCAGAAAATGCATACTGAAAAGAAACATTGTAAAGCTAATGTAGCAATTCTTCTGTCCAAAAATCAAGTGTTGGGGATCCTCAGATAATTCATGGTGGAGAGAAAACTTACAAATGTAATGAGTGTGGCAAAACCTTTAACATGTGTTCAAGCCTTACAAGACATCAGAGAATCCATACTGAACAGAAACCATGTGAAAGTCATATATTTGACAAAGCCTTTAACCAAGGCTTACACTTGACATCAGAATATTCATTTTTGAGAGAAATCGCATAAATGCAATATGTATGGCAAGACTTCTATCCAAAGCTCAAACCTTTTTTTAGGACTTGTACTGCAGAGAAAACTTACAGAATGAATATAATAAATGTAGTAAGCTTTTATAAAATGCTCATAACTTTGGGGTCATGAGAGAATTCTGAGAGAAAACATACAAATGTATTAAATATGGCAAGGCTGTTAGACAATGGTCTGACCTCAGGATTCAGCAAATAATTTATATTGTAAAGAAACCTGACAAATGTAATGATTGTGGTAAGTTGTTTATCAATTTTGTCACTGCTCATAGGTTCTCTTTGCCCACTGCAGAGAGTCACTTTACTAAATGACGCAGTGTTATTGTAATATAGTTTTATAAACACAGAGCTGACTAAACAGAGACTGCAGTTTTATTATTCAAATCAGTCTCCCAGAAAATTCAAAGGCTGGCTTTTTAAGGGGTAATTTGGTGGGCAGGGGGCTAGGGAGTGGGGAATGCTGATTGGTTGGCTTGGGGATGAAATCATAGGGGATGGAACTGGGTTCTTGTTGTCTTCATTTCTTGGGTGGGATTGCAGTACTATTTGAGCCAGTTTGCTGGTCTGGGTGATGCCAACTGGTTCAACAAAAATGCAAGGTCTGAAAAATGTCTTGAACACTAGTCTTAGGTTTTACAATAGTGATGTTAGAAACCTTGTGGCTTCTGGCTGCATGACTCCTGAGCCATAATTTTTAATCTCGTGCCTCATTTTTTTAGCTTTACAAAAGTATTCTGGTTGTTAGACAAGGAAGGGGTTGTTTCAGGAAGGGACTGTTATCGTTGTCTTAAAATTAAACTATAAACTAAATTCCTCCTGTAGTTAGTTCAACTTACACCCAGGAATGAACAAGGGTAGCTTAGAGGTTAAAAGCAAGATAGAGTTGGTTGGGTCAGATTTTTATCTGTCATAATTTTTGCAAAGGCAGTTTTAGTTTCTCATAATAGGCTACCTGCCAGAGAAACCATACTAGAGGAAAGTAAGTCCCTAGTTCTTCTCAAACATTATCCAAGATAAACTCTAGAGTAACTAAAGATCAAAATCATAAGACCTGTAATGGCTGTCAAAGTTACCAGGATACCAATGGGAAGGTCCTGTTACCTTCATTTTATTAACTATTTTTATTCAATTATTTGATGTTTCTTGAAAAGTCTATACTACTATTGATTTTCAGCCTGAGGTTTGAAATAATGTTCATGGTATACCTTCATTACAGTCCTTTCATATGTCACCATGAAGGTCTCTGGAAAGGGTTCAGTAAGATAAAAGAGCCTACTTTATTAGGTGGGGTTCATTTATACTCAATGTTTCCTGGAAGATCAGTGAATTTTAAGGTACAATATGGTATAAATTTTAATGAAAGCATAGTGGATGGCAGATAAGAGAAGTAAACCCATGATTGAAGTCACTGTGATTAATGTGTGTGTTAAACTCCAAACTTCCTTATATGAGAGATGAACACTTTGGGTTATTAGAAAGGATTGCTGTACTAACTGACCATGGATCAGAAAGTGCAGGTGAATGCATTGAGAGGCAGATTTTCATGGGAGGAGAAAAATAGGTTAATAGGATCTGCTTATATGGCAGAAATAATGAGCAGAAATGAAGAATGCACTCTCCTTTGAAAGGAAACAGCTGTTTTATACCAAATATTAATGAAAAAAATCTCATTTTTGAAAACTGAAAACACCAACTATCGGATAAAAGTCTTTATCCAAAAGAACCACAGTGGAGTGTGCGTGTGTAGGATTTACATTTTGCCACTGAAATTGCATTTTGTTCTTTAGAACGTGTCATATCTCATTTTAATAAAAATAAATCATTTTCCCATATCCCTCAGTGAATCATGTTCTTTCCATCAACCCACACCCATCTCAACTCAGTTGTTAATCGCAAACACTGACAATACATTATCAGGCTCTCAGGGTTGAATGGTATCTGTAACAATTTATTTCTGTGGTGGTATTAAACAATATGCACTTTGGGGAATATGTATACTCATAATTTGCATTTGAATTCTTTTTTACACACTTTGTATCTTGGATGTTTATGTTGTTATAATGAAAACAGAATAGCAGTGCCATTTCAGACTGTGCCTTCCTAACTGCTGTTGTACTAGTCATGAATGTATACCATATGATTACATTTCCACATACTTTTTTGTGCCTAAATAAGACCCATGTTGCATTTGTCTTGATGCGGTGATTTACATGAGGCAAAAAAAAAAAGTGTACTAAGCATATGACAGATTGTTAGGATTTTTTTTTAATTGGGGAATAAAGAATAACATTTTCTTCCCTTTCTTGAAGCTTTCACTGAAATATTAGAAAGGATCAATGTCTTAGTTAATGAGTTACCCACTAAGAGTGCACATTAAGGTGCATTCACATTTAAGGTGTATTTTTTTTTTTTTTCTTTGAGACAGGGTCTCACTCTGTCTCAGCCTCTTGAGTAGCTAGGACTACAGGTGTGTGCCACTATGTCTGGCTAATTTGTTTTGTAAAATATAAACATTTTATAAATTATAAATATACAACTTCTGATTGCCTTGCAGAAGTAGGATGGACCCCCATCCAAAATTGGCTCAGGTGTTGAGTCTGATGACATGATACACACTCTGAAAGTGCATGAAAATGTTTAGTTCATAATGTGGCGTTTCTGGGTAGAGAAGGGGAGGCATCTCAAGCTGTTCCAGAAATAACCTGAAAGCAACAAAAGGTGCAGGGTTATTTTTATAGTGGTTAGGGAGTGGGTTTTATTGTGGTTAGGGTACCTGAATGTGGTTTAAACTTCCCACCAGTGCCAAAGAAAGCACACATTCTCTTAGAAGATGTAGGGTAGAAGGGGAAGAGGGATAGGTGAGGCTCAAAAGCTTTTAGTTGACAAGTATTTAAACAGTGAAATCAGACTAATTCAACACTGAATGCTTACTTTCAAAGTTCTCGTTGGTTGAGAAAGGCGATTTTCATGCTAATACCTGTACACATTTTTGTCTTGCACACATAGGAGCCTTTTCACATGG
Organism: Pongo pygmaeus; assembly: GCF_028885625.2. Taxonomy (NCBI): domain Eukaryota; kingdom Metazoa; phylum Chordata; class Mammalia; order Primates; family Hominidae; genus Pongo; species Pongo pygmaeus. The sequence continues at coordinate 59,571,907 of NC_072393.2, forward strand.
TTGTTGAGAGTGTTTGTGAAATACTGTTTGGATAAATTACGCTGGATATTTTTGTAGTAGATTCATGAAAATTAATATGTAGAAATGTTTATCAGAAAATATGACAATTACTAGAGGAGCAATTTTCCAAAGGTTGTAAAAATCATGATTTGAGATTATGGTAATACACCTTTAATTGATTATTCTTTTTCAGCTGCAGTAAAATTCTTTTTTTGTTATATATATTTTTTCTTATTTTCCCCCCTACATTTTTTTAAATCAATTTGCATATTTAATTTACATGTCATCCCTATATTCAGTAAACAAATTTGGAGGATACAAGACCAAGGGATTGTTTGGAAACTTTTATGACATTAAAAAAAGTACATAGAGCAAAGGTAGATACAAAATAGATGCTCTGTAAATGTGAAGGAAAATGGTCCCTCAAGTCTTTACTTCAGTGAAAGAATTGGAATGATACAAGATGATGAACTTAAATATTATAATGTGGAGGTAAGAGACCCGCTGCTACGTTGAAAGTCTCACTGGAATTCTGGGAAAACAGTGTGCTTATTTTACCTAAAATTATCTTTCAAATTTTCCTCCTTGTCGTTATGATTACTATCCTCTCTAGCCTCAGTTATTGCAATGGACACTGGACCCTGTATCTATAAGGTTTTGCAGACCAGGGTCAATAAATTGGCATACTTTTATGAATTCAATGTAAAGACATTAGATACTTTGTTTTATTTATATATAATTCACATACACAAAATTGACTCTACAATGCACATTTCAGTGGGTTTTAGTATAGTCACAGATTTGTAGAACCGTCAGCACTAATTCCAGAATATTATCATCATCCGTGGCAAAACCTAATACCCTTTAGTAGTCACTCCCATTCCCACCTCCACCGCAGGAGACCTCTGATATGATTTATCTCTATGTTCCTATTCTGGGCATTTCATATAAATGTAACTACATAATATATAGGCCTTTTTGTCTACTTTTACTGAGTATGTTTTCAAGGCTTATCCTGTTACAGATATCAGTGTTTCTTTTTATGGCTGAATAATACCTCATTGTATGGAATTCTCTGCATTTTTTTTTTTTTCTCTGAGATGGAGGCTCTCTCTGTCCCAGGCTGGAGTGTAGTAGCAGGATCTCAGCTCACTGCAACTTCTGCCTCCGGGGTTCAAGCTATTCTACCTCAGCCTCCTGAGTAGCTGGGATTACAGGCGCATGCCACCACGCCTGGCTAATTTTTGTATTTTTAGTAGAGACTGGGTTTCATCATGTTAGCCAGGCTGGTCTTGAACTGCTGACCTCGTGATCCTCCCGCCTTAGCCTCCCAAAGTGCTGGAATTACAGGCGTGAGCCACCACGTCTGGTCAATTCTCAGCATTCTTTCTATCTCTCGGCTGCTATAATGCTGCTGCAAATATTTACAGACTTTTGTGAACACATTTTCAGTTATCTTGGTTATATTTATAGGGATGGAATTATTAACTCATAAGGTAACTCAGTTTTATCTTTTTGATGAACAACTTTTTTTAAGGAGCTGTTTTCTTTTTGTTTGTTTTTGAGACAGAGTCTCGCTCTGTTGCCCAGGCTGGAATGCAGTGGCATGATCTCTGCTCACTGCAAGCTCCACCTCCCAGGTTCATGCCATTCTCCTGCCTCAGCCTCCCGAGTAGCTGGGACTACAGGCACCCACCACCATGCCCGGCTAATTTTTTGTATTTTTAGTAGAGACGGGGTTTCACTGTGTTAGCCAGGATGGTCTCGATCTCCTGACCTCATGATCCGCCCGTCTTGGCCTCCCAAAGTGCTGGGATTACAGGCGTGAGCCACTGTGCCTGGCCAAGGAGCTGTTTTCTTAAGCAGCTGTACCATTTTACATTTCTACCAGCAATGCATGAGGATTCCAGTTTCTCCAATTCTTCATCAACAGTTGTTGTTTTTCATCTTTTTGACTATAGCCATCCCGGTAGATGTGAAGTAGTATCTCATTGTAGTTTTGTATTCCTGAGTGACTAATGGTGAGCATCTTTTCATGTGTTCATTGCCATTTGTATATCTTGTTTAGATAAATATTCAAATCTTATGCATGTTTTTAAAATTTTTTTGTCCTTTTGAGTGGCAATGATTCTTTATATATTCTGGATATAATATCCGTATCAGGTATGTGATTTGCAAATATTTTCTCCCATTTTGTAGATTGTCTTTTCACATTGGTAGTGTCCTTTGATATACAAGTTTTAACTTTTTATGCAACTTGATTTACATATTGGGCCATGGGGAGGGTTGTTTGTGCTTTAGGTGTTGTATCTAAGAAACCATTGCCTAACCTGCTAAGGTCAGGAAGATGTACACCTATGTTTTCTTATAAGTGTCTCATAATTATTGCTCCTATATTAAGTTCTTCAATCTGTTCTAAATTACCTTTTCTATATGATGTGAGGTAGGGGTCCAATTTCATTCTTATCTATCTGGATATTAGTTGTTCCATGTATTCAGTATTCTTGAGCATCAAAGTTCTTTTACTAGATTTAAAAAAATCATTAAAATAACCTTTCATTGAGATCAAATTGTAGGAGAACCAATGGACCATGCAACCAATACAGTAATGCTAGTTGAGATAATTAGAATTTGAAAACATAGTATTCTTAGGGATTGTATCTGTCTGTGTTTGACCAGATAAACACATAAAATATTTGAGTGTAAGAATTATATTAAAAATTAAAGCAAGGATTTTGGAGGAGTTTCAGCAGTAAGATGTATGAAGTACTCCAGCTTGTAGATCACAGCTGTAATGACTAGCAAGTATGTCCTGAAGCACCAGGGTGGGTAGAATAGCTAAAGATCATGGAGATGTCTGAAAAGTGAGTGCTTCTGACTGCCTTAAATGTGTACTTAGTGCTGGTGGAGGTAGGGGGTGTGCAAAGTCTTTTATCTGGTCTCTAGTTTCTCCTGAGACTAATGTTCATGTCTGCCTTCCACATTCCAAAACAGTTTTCTCTCACTGGCATACTTAGTTAAAATTATATGACATTTAAAAGGGAAAGTATGGCTATGGCAGACTAGGTCAAGGGATAACAGGATAGGCAATAGAAGGGCCAAAAGATATGGGGAGAGGCTGAGAAGATACACTTGTGTGGAACACGGAGTTTTTTTTAAATAGCTCATATATACTGGTGAATCATGTGCCTGAGAAAACTCTTAAGCTGTTATCTTTGGATGATCTTTAGGCTCAACTCAAGCAGAATGTAAAGGGAAAGGCAGAGTTGTTAATGGCCTGGCTAAGCATTGACAGATTGCCCCTACTCAGAGCGAATCTGCAAAAATTGAGAGTATTTTTTCTTTTTTTCTTCTTCCTCTTCTGCTCCTCTACCTTCTCCACCTACTTCTCCTCCTCCTCTTCCTTCTCCTCTTCTTCCTCCTTCTCCCCCTTCTACTTCTCCTTCTTCCTCCTCCTCTTTTTCTTCTTGCTCCAGGCATTCAATGAGATCTGTGCTGAGCCCCAATATGACTATTACACTAATGAAAGAGACTGCAGTGACCACACATGACCGCAAAGAGAGTCTTTACAAAAGTAGTTTATAAAAGTCATTAAACAAATTACAGCCCACAACAAGTAGCAATGACAAACCCTAGAAAAGAGGAAGACTATGATTCCCAGAGTTCCACTGCCCAGTTCTGATCAGTAACAATAACAAAATGACACATGCAAAGAAACACCAAAGTATGGCCCATTCACAAAAAAAAAAAAAAAAAAAAAGGGGGAAACTTCAGAGGATTCCAAGACATTGAATTTACTAGACAAATAAATGAATGATTTAAACATGTTCAAAGAGTTAAAGGAAACCATGAAGAAAGAACCAAATGAAATGAAGAGAATGGTGTTTCACAAAGTGGAGAATATCCACAGAAATAGGGAAATTTTAAAATGAAGCCAAGTAGAAATTCTGAAGCCGAAACGTACAGTAACTGAAGTGAAATTCACTAGACCTGCTCTGCATCAAATTTGAGCACTCAGAAGAAAGAATCAGTGAACATAAAGATAGATCAATTGATATTATTGAGTCTTGGAGGCAGAAACAAAAGAAGAAAAAAAAAATGAACAGAGCCAGAGCTCATGAGGCCTGTGAGATCATCAGTCATTACCAAGGTGAGTGTTTTGTGAATGCAAGAAGACAAGAAAGACAAAGGCATAGAAATAACCTTACGTTGGAATAATGGCAGGAAATTTATCAATTTTATGGAAGTTGTGGATATACACATTGATATGGTTTGGCCCTGTGTCCCCACCCAAATCTGATCTTGAATTGTACTCCCATAATTCCCACGTGTTGTGGGAGGTACCCAGTGGGAGATAATTTGAATCAGGGGCAGTTTCCTCCATACCATTCTTGTGGTAGTGAACAAGTCTTGCAAGATCTGATGGTTTTATCAGCGGTTTCCAATTCTGTATTTTCCTCATTTTCTCTTGTCGCTGCCATGTTAAGAAGTGCCTTTTGCCTCCCACGGTGACTCTCAGGCCTCCCCAGCCATGTGGAACTGTAAGTCCATTAAACCTCCTTTTCATCCCAATCTCGGGTATGTCTTTATCAGCAGCGTGAAAATGGGCTGATACACACATCCATGAAGCTCAATAAGCCTTATTCAAATAGGATAAATAATCCAAGACACATTATAATCAAAGAATAGAAAAACAAAGACAAAGAATCTTAAAAGCAGCCAGAGAGAAATTCAATATGGTCAAAGAAAGCCAGCCAATTTCTCCTTAGAAGCCATAGAAGCTAAAAGGCAGTGGGATGACAAAGTACTGAAAGGAGAAAGAAAAAACAAAACAGAACAAAAAATGCCCCTTCTTTCCGCATCCTCACATGGCAGAAAGGCAAGCTAAAAAACCACCTAAGAGCTGCTTGAAGCCTGTTGACCAAAAATTCTATACCTGGCAAAATACTTCTTCAAAATTGAGGAATAAAATAAGATTATCTGTTATTTCTAAGTAAACAAAAGCTGAAACAGTCCATTATTAGTAGAGATGTCCTACAGGAAATGCTAAAGGGAGTCCTGTAGGCGTAAATGAAAAGACATTAAATAGTGTCAGAGCCATTAGAAGAAATAAAGAACACTGGTAAGGGCAGCTACATAGGTAAATATAGAACTGGTTACCATGATGTGGTTTTTTTGTAGTTGTTTTTTTGTTTGTTTGTTTTTTTTTGAGACAGAGTCTCATTCTTTTTGCCCAGGCTGTAGTGCAATGGCACAGTCTTGGCTTACTGCAATCTTGGCTTCCCGGGTTTAAGCAATTCTCCTGCCTCAGCCTCCTGAGAAGCTGGGATTACAGGCATGCACTACCATGCCCGGCTAATTTTTGTATTTTTAATAGAGATGGGGTTTCACCATGTTGGCCAGGCTGGTCTTGAACTCCTGACCTCAAGTAATCCACTCGCCTTGGCCTCCCAGAGTGCTGGGATTACAGGCATGAGCCACCACACCTGGCCTGTTTTGCTTTTAACTCTTTTTTTCCCCATATGACTGAAGATACAAAGGCATGAACAACAATTATAGATCTCTATTGATAGGGATAAAATGTGTAAAGATGTAATTTGTGACAGTAACATCAAATGCATATACAGAGTTGTACAAGAGCACAGTTTGTGAAAATCACTGAAACTAAATTGAGATTAATTCAAACTAGATTGTTATAAATTTAAGAAGTTAGGCCAGGGGCGGTGGCTCATGCCTGTAATCCCAGCACTTTGGGAGGCTGAGGCGGGTGGATCACCTGAGGTCAGGAGTTTGAGACCAGCCTGACCAACATGGAAAACCCCATCTCTACTAAAAATACAAAATTAGCTGGGTGTGGTGGCACATGCCTGTAATCCCAGCTACTCGGGAGGCTGAGGCAGGAGAATAGTTTGGGAGGCAGAGGTTGTGGTGAGCTGAGATCACACCATTGCACTCCAGCCTGGGCAACAGGAGTAAAACTGCATCTCAAAAAAAAAAAAAAAAAGTTAATTGTAATCCCAGAGTAGCCATCCAAATAAGGGGAATCAAAATTATACACTACATAAAAAACAAATACAAAATAAGTCAATATTGGCTGAATTGAGGAACAAAAAAGGTAAGACAGATAAAAGATATCAAAATGGCAGAAACTCTTCCATATCAATATTTACTTTAAATGTAAATGGACTAAACTCTCCAACCAAAAGGCAGAGATTGGGAAAATGGATTGGGAAAACAAAACATCAACTACAGTATATGTATTTACCAGAGACTCACTAGAGATCTCAAAACACAAATTGGTTGAAAGTGAACAACAATAACGAAATATCCCATGTGTCTTAGTTTATTTTGTGCTGCTAAACGGAATTCCTAAGAGTGTGTGATTAATAAAGAACAAAAATGTATTTCTCACTATTCAGATGGCTGGAAGTCCAAAATCAAGAGTGCTGGTATTTGTTCTGATGAAGGCCTTCTTGCTGCATCCTCACATGGCTGCTAAACGGAATTCCTAAGAGTGTGTAATTAATAAAGAACAAAAATGTATTTCTCACTATTCAGATGGCTGGAAGTCCAAAATCAAGAGTGCTGGTATTTGTTCTGATGAGGGCCTTCTTGCTGCATCCTCACATGGCAGAAAGGCAAGCTAGCAAACCAGCTAAATGCTGCTTGAAGCTTCTTTACAATAGACTTAATCCCATTAATGAGGAAGGCAGCCCTCATGGCCTAATCACCTTTAATGACCCTACTAGTTAGTACTATCTCATTGACAGCACCTGAATTTTGGAGGGAACACATTCAAACCATAGGACCTTGTAAATATTAACCAAAAGACTTTATGGCAAAAGTTGTTATAAGAGACAAAATGAAGATATATACATATATAATGTATATATATATATAAAATACTATATATATAGTATTAATGCATCAAGAGCATATAATAATTATGTATTATTACAGAGCCCTAAAAATATATGAAGCCAAAATGGACAATTCAGGTGGAAATATTTCTACAACGGTAGACTTTGATGCCACACTTTCTATAATGAAAAGAACAATAAGACAGAATATCAGTAAAGAAACAGAAGACTTGAACAACACTACACACTAACTAGACCTAACAGACATAACAGAATGTTCCATCCCACATCAGAATAAACATTCTTCTCAGGTGCACATGGAGCATTCTCCTAGACACCATGTTAGGCCACAAAACAAGTCTCAAGTTTTTCTTTAGTTCTGTTTCAATCTTGGGTCACTGCACCTCTGCCTCCCAGATTCAAGGGATTCTTGTGCCTCAGCCTCCTTAGTAGCTGGGATTACAGGGGTATGCCACCACGCCCACTGAATTTTTTGTATTTTTTGTATAGATGGGGTTTCGCCCTGTTGGCCAGGCTGGTCTTGAACTCCTGGCCTCAAGTGATTCTCCCATCTTGGCCTCCCAAAGTGCTGGGATTACAGGGGTTAGCCACCATGCCTTGCAAATCTCAGAAGTTTGAAAAGACAGAAATAATAAAGAGCATCATCTTTGATCACAATATAATGAAACTGGAAATTAATAACTGAAGAGAAACTGGAAAAGTCACAAGTGTATGGAATTTAATCACTCTCTTAACCAATAAGTCATAGAAAAATATCATAAGGGAAATCAGAAAATGCTGCAAGAATAATAAAAACACTGCTTTCCACAACTAATGGGATGCAGTAATAACAATACTCAAAAAGAAATTTACAGCATAAATGCCTACATTATAAAAGAAGACAGCTGTAAAATCAGTAACCTAAGATTGCACCTTATGGAACTGGAAAAAAGACCAAAGTAAACTCATAGCTGGCAGAAGAATGGAAAAAATAAATATTAGAAGAGAGATAAATAGACCACAGAAAAACAGTAGAGGAAAACAATGAAATAAAAATGTCATTCTTTAAAAGATCAGCTAAACATTAATAAATCTCTAGCTAGACTGACCAAAAAATAAAAAAATAAGAGAAACATGCAGATAACCCAAATCAGAAATGAAAATGGGAACATTCTACTTACTTTTAAAGATTATTAAGAATAAAGATAAATTCAGCAATTGAAGTAGAAAGTGGTTAAAAAGATCATAAAAGAATGTTATGAACAATTGTACAACAAGTTAGATAACCTGGATTAAATGAATAAATTTCTAGAAACACAACTAGCAAACGTGACTCAGAAGAAATACTAATTCTGAATAGACCTATTCTACTATGATCTGTTTCTACTCACAGCACTCCTGATACCAAGTGTGTAGGGGTTTTTCCCACCAACAGCAAACCCTCCAACTCTCCAGACACCAACTGCTTGTCCAATTATTCAGTTCAATTTGACATGACCTGCAATTAGGGCAGCTCCATAAGTTAAGGATTCAGTTCCGCAAGACTGCCCTGCACATCAGACACCAATCACAAGTCCGGGCCTCCCATACTTCTGATTAGCTGGCTGTAAATCAAGGTGCCGTGAAATCCTATAATTTTATGTTGCCTTAGCATCCGTTCAAAATATAAGCTGGATTTTCTCATACCAGCAGCAGGGCTTAGTCACCCTTAACACAGTTTCCAGTTCTCTGCCTCCTCACAGTTCCTCAATGTGGCCAATCCAAACATTTGCTTTGTATAATTGCCTGCTGGTCACTACCCCTCTATAGAGGAGCTACATACAACCTACTTGCCTCACCCACTGACCCCTCCCCCAACAACTTCTGCACTGGGCATGGACTGCGCAGATATGCCACAGTGACCACCTCTTCGTCACGGCATGACCCCATGGAACTCATGCCGCCTTGCTTTAAATCCACCAATTGGCCTGGGCGCCGTGGCTCATGCCTGTAATCCCAGCATTTTGGGAGGCCGAGGTGGGTGGATCACCTGAGGTCAGGAGTTTGAGACCAGCCTGGCCAACATGGTGAAACCCCATCTCTACTAAAAATACAAAAATTAGCCAGGCATGGTGGCACGCACCTGTACTCCCAGCTACTCAGGAGGCTGAGGCAGGAGAATTGCTTGACCCTGGGAGGCGGAGGTTGCAGTGAGCCGAGATTGTGCCATTGCACTCCAGCCTGGGCGACAAGAACAAAACTTCGTCTCAAATAAATAAATAAATAATAAATCCACCCATTAGAATTCCCCTCCAAAATCTGCTTGAGTAATTTCCCAGTCCCTAGTTAAGGCTTTAGGGCCACAAATCCTCTCTCTCTGTCACTCCCCACCTACTGGTTGCACATGCATGTCCTGAATGGCTTCCCACTTTCCACTGGCCCTGCAATGTGTGCTGCTCTCTTCTCTCGGATCTGTAAGTAATAGATGGCTTCTGATGTTTCATATGTATTGTTGTGCTGCCTTCTCTGTGTCTTATCTGGCCAACACACTCGAACCTAACTTTTTTTGTGGTTAGAGCTTTCCTAGAGAGTGGTTATCAAGAGTTATCTTGTCTGACACCAATCAGACAAGAGCCACAAGGGCATCTGCCAGTATAAACAAGTTTCCTGTGAGCGGAACACCTGGTCACAGGTCACACACTTAGGCATTAGGCAGTCTGCCAGGATAAAGCAGTATCCCATGAAAGCCACACTGTAAACATCCACGATCATCTTCCCTAGAGCCCCATCAGGGCAGGCCTAGAATTTAAGCCACTTTTCAGAGAGAGATCTGAAGACCAAATTAGAAAGAATTTTTACAACATGAGCATTCTCACAACTCCCTCCTTGGGTTCAATAATTTGCTAGAATGGCTCACACATCTCAGGGAAAACAGTATACTTATTACCAGTTTATGTTGAAGGATATTATAAAGCAGGGGTCCCCAGCTCCCAGACTGTGGACTGGTACCAGTCTATGGCCTGTTAGGAACTGGGCTGCACAATAGGAGGTGAACAGCGGGAGAGTGAGCATTACCACCTGAGCACTGCCTTCAGATCAGTGGCAACATGAGATTCTCATAGAAGCATTAACCCTATTGTGAACTGCACATGCGGAGGATCTAGGTTGCCCATTCCTTAGGAGAATCTAATGCCTGATGATCTGAGGTGGAACAGTTTCATCCTGAAACCATCCCCCTTCTGCCATCCATGGAAAAACTGTCTTCCATGAAACCAGTCCCTGGTGCCAGAATGGTTGGGGACCACTTTTATAAAGCATACAAATTGATAGCCAGATGAACAAGTACATAGGGTGGGGTCCAAAAGGGTCAGAAGTGCAGGACCTTCTGTTCCATGGAGTTGGATTGCACCACCTCCCTGCAAATAGGTGCATTCACCAACCCAGAGGCTCCCTGAACCTTGTTTCAGATTTCCATGAAGGTTCCCTTATGTAGGCATGACTGACTGAGCCACTGGCCATTGGTGATTAACTCAACCTTTTTTGGCCCTTCTTCCTTCCCTGGAGAGGAAAAAGGGGAGTACAGCTGAAAGTTCCAACCCTTTAATCACATGGTTGGTTCCTCTGGCAAGGGGCCCACCAAGAGTCATCTCAACAAAAACTCAGGTATGGTTGAGGCTTAATAACAAAAGACTCTTACTCCTATCGCTCAAGAAGTTTCAACGGTTTTACAATCTCTCTGCCAGGAACCTGGGACCTAGATCAAACATATATTTTTTATTTTATATCAAAACCTGTAACAAGAAAAGAGAAGGAATAATTTTAAAACTACTCACAGAGAAAAGGGCAGGATCGGATATCTTCCTTGATGATGTCTATCAAACATTTAAAGAAGAGTTAACACCAATCTTTCCCCAACTCTCCCAAAAAGTAGAAGGGGGGAACATTTCTTAATTTATCCTATGAAGCCAGCATTACCTTTATATCAAAGCCAGACAATGAAATAACAAGAAAGGCAAACCACGGACCAATAGCCCTCATGCATATAGGTGCAAAAATCCTCAGCAGCATACAAGCAAATCCTATGCAGTACCAAAAGGATTATACACCATGAACAAGTGAGATTTATCCCAGGAAAACAGGAATGCTTCAACATATGAAAATGAATTATAATGTACCACATTAATAAAATGAAGAAAATCACATGGTCATTTCAGTTGATGCAGAAAAAGCATTTTACAATATTCTACAGCCTTTCATGATTAAAAAAACACTCAAGAAACTGGGAATATAAGAGAACTTCTTCAACATGATAAAGAGCACTTATGAAAAACCCACACCTAGCATTATACTCAAGGGTGAAAGACTGAACACTTACCCCCTAAGATTACAAGACAAGGAAGCCCAATTTTGACGTTCTATTCAACACTGTATTAGAAATTCTAGCCAAAGAAATTAGGCAAGAAAAAAATTTCAAATTTGAAAAAAGATGAAATCTATCTTTATTAGCAGATGGATATAGAAAATCCTAAAGAATCCACACACAACAAACTATTAAAGCTAAAGAATAAATTCAGCAAAGTTGCTGATACAAGATGGGCACACAAAAATCAGTTGTATTTCTGTGCTAGCAATGAACAATCTAAAGAGGAAATTAAGAAGACAACTTTATAATAGGATAAAAATTATAAAGTACATAATAATAAACAACCAAGAAAATTGCAAGACTTATACATAGAAAACTACAAAACATTGCCTTGACCTCCCCCAGTTGCCTTGTGATTCTGTGTGTTGTGTTGGGACAAATGGGGAGGTGACAGAGAGAGGCCAATATTGTGTAACCATGTAACCAGCACTGACATTTCCTCAAGACTATTCCCCCAAAGATAAGCCTTTGAACTGCATAGTTGCTGTGGTGGTGTCTGCACATTCTTTATTGGGATAATGTATGCTCTTAAGCCAGGGACTCCAATACCCCTCTTTAGTTGTGCCCAGAGACCCATCCCTAGGAAACCCTCCAGTGAAAACTATCAGTTGCCCGAGTCTTAGCCCCTCACTCTTTACCTTCTGGACTCACACAATCCTGGAAGCTCCATGGGGTCCAATTCACTCTTGAGAGCCCATAATGATTCCCCCATTCTGCTATGAAATCCCACAGCACAATTGCAAGCCCTAATAACATATCTATTCATGTTGTAATGACATACATAAATTGACCCATGGATCCAATGATCCAGGAGCCCATATTTCCACTTATAACACCCTCTCCCAAAGTCATACACTTCTGTAATATCCTAATGAAAGGGAGATTCCTATGATGGTAAAGTAATTTGAAAGTAATTTAGAAATTATAAAGAAAAATCTAATGAATTCAGGATCCAACTTAAATTTGTGACTATAGGAATGGAATATAGGCTGCTGGGGAATAGCAATTTCTGGTGGGGAATTAAGTGCAACACACCACAGTTGTTACCAGTGGAGGGTGTCCAGGTTCTTGGTGTCTTGAACAAAGAATTGGACAAAATGCATAAATTAAGGAAGGAATAAATAGATTTATTGAAAATGAAAGTACACTCCACAGTGTGGGAGCTGGCCCAAGCATAGGGTCTCAAGAGCCCCGTTACAGAATTTTTGGGAGTTAAAATACTCTCTAGAGGATTCCATTGGTTACTTGGTTTATTCCCTATGTAAATAAAGAGGACGAAGTAAAGTTACAAAGTCATTTACTCGGCGTATGCCCTATGGAGGGGCTGTTTTCTGTCATAGCTGAAGTGTGAATTGGCCTTATGTTCCATGCCTCCAGACCCTATTTGCCTGCCTCACAGCTAACATAAGTGATTGGGGACAGAAGAAACTCATGGTGTCACAGGACAGGATTCTGTCATCTCCCAAGACCCAGGGGACTCCTGAAAACAACGACATTGCGTGAAGGGGAGTTCTAGGGAGAGGCAGATGCTGACCCAGGGAGGACTTGAGGATAGGGACTTTCAGGGAAGCAGTAAGGCCTGCAGAATCCTAGGCCCAGGAAGAAGATGCAGCATTCAGGGCTGCACTTGAGAGGCCTAAAACGGTAAGGAGGCAGAGCTCAAGAGCTTGACTCCATCTCCTGAGTCAGGGATTTATAGGGCATAAGGCAGGGGAGGGAAGACAGTGAAGGGATTGAAGTAGGAAAATGACTCAGCAGTGTGAAGAGGCTTAATTCTCCCTGTTGAAAACGAGATGCCCTACCATCCTTTTTCTTAGAACATTTACTTTAGAAAACTTGTAAGTACTTATCTCTTAGACATGCATTTGAATGCCTCTGAAAACTGAGTCGTTCTTTTGCCAGCTTTATGACCCAGTGATGTCTTTCTAAAGAACCTGGGAAACTTCTCTTTGAAATGTAAACATTAAGGAAAATAGCACCCCATCTCCTAGTTTCTGTGGGAGTGTAGAAGCCTCGCATCAGGCTCTTGGAGCCTTAATCCATGCTGCAAAACGACTTCTTGTCATAAAGTGTATGAAGTTTGTGTTTCCTCTGGATAAAGCCAATTAGCTATAACAGATGGTCACCCCAACTACCAGGTGAATCTAGGATGATCTATGTGTGACCACTGGGGCAGTCAAGTCCTCTTACTTGAGAACTAGCTATTATTTGCCTTGAAGATCACTTGAGGTCAGCAGTTTGAGATGAGCCTGGCCAACAGACTTGAGCCACTTTACCCAGCCTGGTTTTAATTTTTATTTTTTCAGATGGAGTCTTGCTCTTGTCGCCCAGCCTATAGTGCAATGACATGATCTCGGCTCACTGGAACCTCCGCCTCCTGCATTCAAGCAATTCTCCTGCCTCAGTCTTCTGAGTAGCTGGGATTAGTGATGCAGGCCACCACACCACGCTAATTTTTGTATTTTTATTTTATATTTTATTTTATTTTTGTCTTGAGATGGAGTCTCGCTCTTGTCACCCAGGCTAGAGTACAGTGGTGTGATCTCACTGCAACCTTTGCTTTCTAGGTTCAAGCAATTGTCCTGCCTCAGCCTCCTGAGTAGCTGGGATTACAGGTGCCCGCCACCACGCCTGGCTAATTTTTGTATTTTTAGTAGAGAGAGGGTTTCTCCATGTTGGTCAGGCTGGTCTAGAACTCCTGACCCCAGCTGATCCACCCGCCTCAGCCTCCCAAAGTGGAAGGATTACAGGCATAAGCCACTGCGACTGACTTTTTTTTTGTTTGTTTGAGCCTGTTTTGCAGCGTTTACAAATATCAGGATTTTCCCACGAGATCATGAAGATTTTCACATTAGAGATTTCTGACCATTTGTGTTGGTGTTGGCAGTAAAGGTCAGGCGGGAATATGTAATGACATTCAAGCTCCCCACCTTTGGCCATCTTCCTGCCTTTCTAGTTCATATTTTGACCAAACTCAGCTACTCGGGAGGCTGAGGCAGGAGAATCACTGGAACCCAGAAGGTGGAGGTTGCAGTGAGCTGAGATTGCACCATTGCACTCCAGCCTGGGAAAAAAAAAAAAAAGAAAAGAAAAGAAAGGAAACTTAGTCTAAAAAAAAGTCATGCCTCTTCTCCTCCTCTTTCCGTCATCGTGGTGTGTGCTTGACTCCGCTTCTCGCCATGTCTTCTCACAAGACTTTCAGGATTAAGCGAGTCCTGGCCAAGAAAAGCAAAATTGTCCCATTTCCCAGTGGACTCGCATGAAAACTGGTAATAAGGTCACAATCATGTTACCATATCGAGCTGAAAGTGTCACCCCTATCTGGAGAGTTGGACATGTTTCATTAGGAATATATTTTTTATCTCTGAATCTGTTATGAATGCATTGGTTGGCTGGGTTCAGTAATAAATATGTGAAACATTTCATTTCAAAAAAATGTCAAATGAAGTAATTTGATAGAGTACCTTGATCTTTGTTTTATTTTATTGAGATGGAGAGTCCACTATGTTCAGTGGATCACACCTGTGGTCCACGCACCTTGGGAGGCTGAGGTGGGAGGATTGCTTGAGACCAAGTCTTCTGGGAATCTTCTCCTCTCTTCTAACCCAGTTCATGACAGACCCTTGGACTTTGTTATCTACATGTGACCCGGAAGCCCCCCAATTCCAGTTATTCCACCTTTCCAGACCGAACCAATATATATCTTACATGTTTTGATTAATGTATTGTGTCTCCCTAAAATGTGTAAAACCAAACTGCAGCCTGAACACCTTGGGCACATGTCATCAGGACCTCCTGAGGCTGTGTCACGGGGGCATTTTTAACCTTGGCAAAATAGATTTCAAAATTGAGTGAGACCCAGTAGATACTTTTGGTTCACAAGCTCATGAACACAGAAAAAATCAAGAGAGAATAGGAAAAAAACTAGATGTAATGGAAAGCACAAAATCAGGTCCAAAATCTGAACTCTTTCATATGTACTCAGCATAAGGAAATGCTCTTCAACTTTGTGTGAAAGATAGATTATGAACATTTGATTAAAATAAAAACCCATTCTATGTGATTTTAGCCAATTTAAAACTGCAAATAATGATCAATTATATACATACAAAAAACTTCCTAATATTTCACTTAGTATTGCTATTTCTATGTTCTTGGGGCAGAAGCTCAGTCTGTCAGATACATTACAAGACAGTGGTGTCGTCCATAATTGTGCTTAGGTCTCTGTGTTGCATGAGTGCACAAACTGTTAAGCAGGAACCTAGAAGAGCTAGGGTGACAAAGTTCAAGTCCATTAAAACTAGCAAGACGTAGGCTGGGCGCGGTGGCCCACGCCTATAATCCCAGCACTTTGGGAGGCCGAGGCGGGTGGATCACGAGGTCAGGGGTTCGAGACCAGCCTGACCAATATGGTGAAACCCCGTCTCTACTAAAAATACAAAAAAAAAATAGCTGGGCGTGGTGGCGGGCGCCTGTAATCTCAGCTACTCAGGAGGCTGAGGCAGGAGAATCGCTTGAACCCGGGAGGCGCAGTTTGCAGTAAGCCGAGATGGCGCCACTGCACTCCAGCCTGGGTGACAGAGCAAGACTCTGTCTCAAAAAAAAAAAAAAAGAAAAAACTAGCAAGACGTATTCCTTACTGCTCACTCACGAGTCACTGTTATAAGATGTTTACCGTTAAGGAAAGCAGCCTATTGATACCTGCAAGGACAAACTCCTACAGAAACACAATGTCCAGATGACCCAATATCCCACAACAACGTATGCTTTTAAGATAGCAGGCTGGTGTTGAACTCCTGACCTCCGGTGATCCGCCCGCCTCGGCCTCCCAAAGTGCTGGGATTAGAGGCGTGAGCCACCGCGCCCGGCCAAGGATAGCTTTAAATCAGAAAGTAATAAGTTTTGTTACACTGTCAACCCACCGGCAGGTAGACATACCTTAGCTTTTACGTAGGCCCCGTATGTAAGAAAAACTTCAGGAGGAGGCGCCCCCCCTGCTTTCTGGGGACGCCCTACTGTGTAACTGGTAGCTTTCAATAAACTCTCTTCACGGCACTCGGACACTCGCCTTGAATTTTTTCCTGCGCAAGATCCTAGAACTCTAACGTGAGGTGTGGACTGTGACCCCATTTGAGGCAACAAAACGAGTGAACGTTATACAAAAACAGACAATTGATCTAATTCTCATAAAAGGAGGAATTTCATAGTCCTCATCCAGCATGCCAAGCAAAGATGGACACTGTGGAGTCACCCCTCGTGAGAACAAAGGGGCTGACAGCTGGGAAACATGGGTGGATGAAGGGTGAGGCGCTCAGCAGCCGCCAACTGGGATTAATGAAAAGGGCAATAGGATCTTGAAAGGTGGAGGACACTGTCTAAAACGATACAAAAGCTGCAGAGTCACCGGGCCTGGGAGCTTCCCATGGCGAAGCTGGGACTCCCTGACAACTGCACAAACTCGCGTGGGGATTTCAACGTCCCGAAGCACCCAGATTCCTGTTGTGGCTGGACTCAGGGCTAGGGTGCTGCGAAAGGCAGGTTTGAAGCAGAAAGACAAAAAAAAAAAAAAAAAGGTCACCTGAGTCAGCCCCAGGCGCTGCGTACAGAACAACCATGGGGGAGGGTCCTGGACCCTGCCTGGACGGGTTCTGGACACTGGGCGGGGACGGGGCGGGAGGGGGGAAAGGTCAAAGAGGGGGCGGAACCTGAACAGGTGCTGGGTCGGGGCGAGAGGGTGGAGGCCGCTGTGGGGGCGGGGCCTAGAACAGGACTCGGGCGGGGCAAGAAGGAGGAGGCTGCCTGGGGCCGGGTCGGACTGTGGGCAGGAGCGGGGCCAGAGGGTTACCGTCGTCTAGGGGGCGGGCTCTCGAAAGTGTATGATTCTAAAGAGCCGGGCCTGGAGGGGGCGGGTCCGGGCTCTCTCAGATGGGCCATGGATGTCGCCTGCTGTCATCCTCTCCCTCTAGGACTGGATCCTCCGGGTTCTGGTTGGTGGATTGATTTTCATGTGCCGTGATGTTACCCCTAATATCACATGGATGCTTCCTGCCCGTTTTAAGTTAATATTTCAAACAAATCGAAGGTAAAACAACTTACTGTAGTGAAAGCTGAGTAGTTTTTCCTCTTAAATTGAAAATGGCTTTACTGCAAAGCGCCTTTTTTGAGCAGGTAGAGTCGCGCGTCCTGCAGGCGGGGCGAGCTCCCCTCAGTCTGGGGCAGGGAGGAGGAGAGGGGCAGGGACTTCGGTAAAGGGGTGGAGTGGGGTGCTGATTGCAGTGAGGACTGACAATTAGAACGGCTTATTAAACTAAGCAAGGTCCTGGGTTGTTTGAGTGGATAATGGAAACTAAGGTGACAAGCAAAACTGCCTATTACACACAGGAGGTGGAGGATAACTTCATATTTCATGGAAATTAAGTCAGGGCCCAGAGCGGTGGCTCACACCTGTAATCCCAGCACTTTCAGAGGCCAAGGCAGGAGGATCGCTTGAGCCCAGGAGTTTGAGATTAACCTAGGCAACGTAGTGAGACGTCGTCTCTACTGAAAATCAAAAAATGAGTGAGGTGTGGTGGTCCACGCTGGTGGTCCCAGCTGCTCGGGGCGCTGAGGTGGAAGGATCACTTGAGCCAGGGCGTTTTATGGTTGCAGTGAGCTCTAATCTCGCCACCACACTCCAGCCTGGGTGACAGAGTGAGACCCTGTCTCAAACTAACAAGCAAATAAACGAGAGATATAATTCTTCCCTTGAAAATAAAAAAATAAATTTCTTTTTATTTTTTTTTTGTCTCTTTTCCTAGGACATTTATTTAGAAAACTTGTAAATGCATTTGCTCTGTCTTCTGAGGCTTTTTTTCTTTTGTTTGGTTTTGTTTTGTTTTGTTTTTGAGACTGAGTCTCTCTCTTGTTGCCCAGGCTGGAGTGCAATGGTGTGATCTCGGCTCACCGCAACCTCCACCTCCTGGGTTCAAGAGATTCTCCTGCCTCAGCCTTCTGAGTAGCTGGGATTACAGGCACCACCCACCACATCCGGCTAACTTTTGTATTTTTTAGTAGAGACGGGGTTTCTCCATGTTGGCCAGGCTGGTCTCGAACACCCGACCTCAGGTGATCCGCCGGCCTTGGCCTCCCAGAGTGCTGGGATTACAGGCGTGAGCCACCGCGCCCGGCCTTTTTTTTTTTTTTTTTTTTTTTTGACAGAGTTTTGCTCTTGTTGCTCACGCTGGAGTGCAATGGCGCGATCTCGCCTCACCGCAACTTCTGTCTCCCGGGTTCAAGCGATTCTCCTGCCTCAGCCACCTGAGTAGCTGGGATTACAGGCATGCACCACCATGCCCAGCTAACCTTGTATTTTTACTAGAGACGGGGTTTCTCCATGTTGGTCAGGCTGGTCTCGAACTCCCGACCTCATGCGAACTGCCCACCTCGGCCTCTCAGACCACTGGGATTACAGGCGTGAGCCACCGCGCCTGGCCTGAAGTGGTATTTTTTAGAAACCACGTAATCCTTTTTTCAGCTTAATAACCCATGGATGTATTTCTGAAGGACTTGGGGTCTCTCTTTGAAAGGCAAAGAACAAGGGAGACAGTACCTGTATCTCGGTAGGAAATTAAATATTTCAAACATCAAATAATTCCAATGTGAAGGTATGGACCTTTAAATAATTCTGAGCCTTGAGAGGAATGTGGTCATGCAACCTGAGTCCAGTGGTATGCAGGCGCAACTTCTAAGAGTTTTCCTGGCCAGACGCGGTGGGTAACGCCTGTAATCCCAACATTTTGGGAGGCCGAGGCGGGTGGATCACTTGACGTCAGGAGTTCGAGTCCAGCCTGGCCAACGTGGTGAAAGCCTGTCTCTACTAAAAATACAAAACAATTAGCCAGGCTTGGTGGCGCACGTCTGTAATGCCAGCTAGTTGGGAGGCTGAGGCAAGAGAACTACTTTAACCCGGGAGGTGAAGGTTGCAGTGAGCCGAGATCTCGCCACTGCACTCCAGACTGGGTGACAGAGAAATACTCTGCCTCAAAAAAGAAAAGAAAAGAAAAATGTAAATATAAAAATGAAAGTAATAGATCTCTTCCACAAATGTGCTGGGACAACTAACTGGATATCCACATGAAAATGAATAGTGTTGGATCCCTATCTCACAAAATCAAAAATTTTATTTAAAGAAATTTTAAAAAAGAAGAGAGAGAGAGAGACGAGGAAGGGAGCGCTGCCGGAGGAGGTGTTACTTTGTCGCCCAGGCTAACTTGGACCCCCAGGCTCAGCGATCCTCCCGCCACTGCTTCCTGAGTAGCTGGGACCTCAGGCTTTCGCCCCGTGCCCGCATCTCTGCTGTGTTTAAGCAACAGGTGGTGACCTCACTCCTCGCTGGCCTGAGCACTCCGTCCCGCATCCCAGGCGGTGGCCCTAGGGAAGTCTCTGAAGCTGAGCACAGGGTGGACTCTCCTTTCCCAGTGAATGGAGAATAGAAAGGGAGAGGATTTCTATTCTATTTTTTGGGCCGTCAGCATGAAATCGTATGTTCCGCCAGGGCAGGGCTTTGCGTTTCACATTCTAGGTTGCATCCCCGTTTCAGACAATTCCAGGGCTTTTGAATCATGCCTCAGCCTTCCTGGCCGGTCTCGCCTCCAAAGCTCGAAGACAAGAGGCGCTGGGAGTCAGGTTGAGAGACGCACAGGTCCCGCCCCGGCCCCGCCTTCTGCCAATTCTAAAGGGGAAGGTCTCTCCGCTTCGCGCCCCGCCCCTACCTCGCTCAGGCCCCGCCTACCTCCTCGCGGGTCCCGCCCAGGCCTGGCTTCTGTCCTGCGCGCGCAGATTCGCGCAAACCCGGAAGCGGATCGCATGGAGTGATGGTCCCGCTGCAGCGGTGAGTTTTGCTCTGTGTTGTGTTAAGTCTGCGCTTCCCAGGTCCCCGGCGCTTTTGTACCTGGGACGTGGGGTCCCCATAGACCTGGAAATTCTCACCCGTCTTCCTTCACCTAGAGCAAATTTAGACGTCCCCGTGAGAGTCCAGGGGTCTCTTCCTTTTGAGTTTAAAGCCGCCCTGAGGATGGTCCCTTCCCGGGTCTTTCTGCTACAGGGCAATGTATACACTTCCCATCGCGTAGTTTTCCTGCTCAAAACCTTTTTCTGACTCCTCCCGACCCGCACTTTTTGAAGTCCTTACCGCGAGGCGGATTCCCGCCCTTGGCGCCTCCCAGCCTTGTCTTAAGGCGCCGTCGCCCCCCACCTCCCTCCTCGTTCCAGGCCCTTATGCTCCCCAGGTCTCCCCACCGCTGTCACCGCTTACCCTGAGCCCGCGTTGGGGAGGTGCCCGGGGCTGTCCTATGACACCGGGTGTTCTTGCCTACCCAGCACCAGCCCCTGGAGAATGCGCTCCTCCGGGATGCAGACGTCTTACTCCAAAGCCCCCTGTGATTGTGTGGGCCAAAAAGATCAGGAGACTGAGAGAGAGAGCAGTAGAAAACCTGAGACAGAGAAAAGAAGAATGAGAAAGACCATAACAGATGGCAAAGTAGAGGATGAGTGAGGGATTTGCCAAGAGAGAGCAAAAATGAAAAAAAAAAAAAAAAAAGCAGGAGGAGCAGATCCCAGGCAAAAAAGAAAACAAGAGCTAGAGAGAGAAGGGGAGAATGAGAGATATGTACAGAATTAGGGAGGGAAGCACAGTAATGAAGAAAGGGGGGGCTGGACGCAGTGGCTCACGACTGTAATCCCAGCACTTTAGGAGACTGGGGCAGAGGGATTGCTTGAGTCCAGGAGTTCAAGACCAGCCTGGGCAAAATAGTGAGACCCCCCCTCCTCCCCCGCCATCTCTGTCAAAAAAAAAAAAAAAATTTAACCGGGCGTGATGGTGCACACCTGTAATCGCAGCTACTTTGGAGGCTGAGGCAGGAGGATCACTTCAGCCCAGGAGGTCCAGGCTCCAGTGAGCCGAGATCATGCCACTGCACTCCAGCCTCGTCAACAGAGCAGACCCTGTCTCAAAAGATTAAAAGGGGTGGGGGACATTGGGTTCAGATGACTGGGTGAGTTCATTGGATATGATTAGTTGTGACATGTTGACTTCTGTGTATATAATCTAATAACTTAAAACTTGTTTAAATTATACAGATGAGATTGAGAATTTTAAAATTCCTATCTATAAGACACGTACATTCTGTAAATCTTGGCATTAGAGGTCAGCTTCCACTTGGAATCCCTATTCAGCCAGAGGGCAGTGACTTAATTGTGAGAGCCTGTCTTCCCTCTTCCCATGGTGAGGCAGGAAATGGGGCAGTGAAGTGGGAGAAAAAAATCACTTTCTATTATTATGTAATAGTTTTAATTTAATTAATTAATTTATATTTTGAGACAGGGTCTGGCTCTGTTGCCCAGGCTGGGGTGCAGTGGTGTGATATCCTCTAACTGCAGCCTCGAACTCCTAGGCTCAAGTGATCCTCCTACCTCAGCCTCCTGAGTAGCTGGGACCACAGGCATGAGCCACCAAGTCCGGCTAGGTTTTGTATTTTTTTTTTTTTTGTAGAAACGGGGTTTCACTATGTTTCCCAGGCTGGTCTCAATTCTGGCCTCAAAGGATCGTCCTGCCTTGGCCTCCCAAATTACTGGGATTACAGGTGGGATTACAGAGAGGAGCCACTGTGCCTGGCCTACATAGTCGTTTTTTGTTTTTTTGGGTTTTTTTGAGATGGAATATCACTCTTGTCCAGGATGGAGTATAATGGCACAATCTCAGCTCACTGCAATTTCCACTTCCCAGGTTCAGACTGATTCTACTGCCTGAGCCTCCCGAGTAGCTGGGATTACAGGCATGAGCCACCACATCCAGCTAATTTTGTGTTTTTAGCAGAGACGGAGTTTCTCCATGTTGATCAGGCTGGTCTCAAACTCCCAACCTCAGATGATCCACCTGCCTTGGCCCCCCAAATGCTGGGATTACAGGCCCATAGTACTTTTTAAAAGGGACATCAGGGCGTGGTGGCTCACGCCTGTAATCCCAGCACTTTGGGAGGCGGAGGTGGGCGGATCACAAGGTCAGGAGTTCGAGACCAGCCTGACCAACATGGTGAAATCCCATTGCTCTTAAAAATTCAAAAATTAGTTGGGCATGGTGGCACGCACCTGTAATTCCAGCTACTTAGGAGGCTGAGGCAGGAGAATTACTTGAACCCGGCAGGCTGAGGTTGCAGTGAGCCAAGATTGCACCACTGCATTCCATCCTGGGCGAGAGCGAGACTCCATCTCAAAAAAAAAATAAAAGAGAACATCAAAGCTGGGCGTAGTGGCTCATGCCTGTAATCCCAGCACTTTGGGAGCCAATCACCTAAGGTCAGTAGTTTGAGACCATTCTGGCCAACATGGTGAAACCCCGTGTCTAGTAAAAATACTAAAAAAGTAAGCTGGGCGTGGTGGCGTGCATATGTAGTTCCAGCTGCTTGGGAGGCTGAGGCATGAGAATCACATGAACTTGGGAGGTAGAGGTTGCAGTGAACTGAAATGGTACCACTGCACTGCAGCCTGGGGGGCAGAGCGAGGCTTCATCTCAAAAAAACAAAGAAACAACAACAACAAAAATTGAAAGCAAAAGGGACATCAAAAGTGCTTTTGTTCTCGTGTAACATATTTCCTTTTTTGTCTTTCTGGTTCCTCTTCCTTTCTTTCTTTTTTTTTTTTTTTTTTTTTTGCAGTTTTATTTTGAGATAAATCTTAGTTTTAAATATTTCTTTTTTAATACATAATCACTTCTGAAAGATGCGTTTGCGGCATCCTATAACCAGCTCACATCATTCAGTTATTTTCCCGTTGACATCTGAATTTGTTCGATTTTTTTAAAAAACAATTTCAAAATAGTTTCTGTTTGAAATTAGTTGCTTCCGGTTCAGATCGAGGTCTGCATGCTTTCTAGTCTTTATTATTTATTGGAAAACTTTAACATCAAAATGTAATTTAACCAGTTAGCCTGTTTTTCAGTTTTCTTTCCTTATGTCATTTGTTAAAATCTTGAGCTGTGAGCTATTAAGTGCATGTTTCCCTCAAGGCACCTCTGGTCCATTTGGACAAATGTTGAAAGCCCAACTCCTCACTGTGGCTCCACAGCCCTGTGTCCAGGGCCCCTGCCAGTGTGCCACCTCCTCCGGGGAGCTTGCCCTCATCGCATGACTCTGTCTGCCCCGGTCATATTTGCTTTTCTCTTTTCCCAAACACTAAAACCCTTCCTGTCTCAGGTTGCTGTCCCTGCTCTTACCCTATGTCCCTAAATGATCACGGCCCTGTGCCTTTCTCCTCCTTCAGTTCCAGGCTCAGAGCTGTCTCCCATGCCCTCCCACCCCCATCTGAAGTTCCCTCTGCCCGTCAGTCTCTATCACGTTACTCAGATTTTATTATCTCTGCATCAATCACATCAGAAACACTCTTTATTTTATTTTATTTTTTTTAGACAGTTTCACTCTATCGTCCAGGCTGTGAGTGTAGTCTCGTGACCTTCTCTCCCTGCAACCTCTGTCTTCTAGGTTCAAGCAATTCTTCTGCCTCACCCTTACAAACAGCTGAAATTAAATGTGTGTGCCACCACAGCCGGCTAAGTTTTGCATTTTAATTTAATTTAATTTAATTTTACTTTTGAGTCTCAATCTGTCTCCCAGGCTGGAGTGCAGTGGTGTAATCATGGTTCACTGCAACCTCCACCTCCCAGGTTAAAGTGATTCTCCTACCTCAGCCTCCTGAGTAGCTGGGATTACAGACCCTCACCAAGCCCAGGTACTTTTTGTATTTTTAGTAGAGATGGAGTTTCAGCATCTTGGTCAGGCTGGTCTCGAACTCCAGACCTCAAGTAATCCACCTCCCTTGGCCTCCCAGAGTGCTAGCATTACAGGCATGAGCCACCACGCCCGCCCCAATTTTTGTATTTTTAGTAGAGACAGGGTTTCACCTTGTTGGCCAGGCTCATCTCGAACTCATGACCTCAGGTGATCCATCTGCCTAGGCCTAACCCGTGTGCTGGGATTACAGGCAAGAGCCACGGTGCCCACCCAGAGATGCCTTTCTGCATGGATTATTTTGAGTGCTTTGTGTCTCCCTTCTTTGAAGGATGCACAGTTCCCATCTTGGCCACAGGACAACTGCAGCACCTACTCTGGGGTTGTGGTTCAGACGCTGAGGCATCCTCAGGGAAGACTCAGGGCCTGGGGAAAGTGTGGGGATGGTCCCACATTTCTTCTGGAAATTTCAACTCTAATTGATCTGAACTTCCTGTGGCTATTTATTTCAGTCAAAATAAGAGGAGAAGGCCTCACTAAGGTCAGAAAAGCCCTACAGACCAGACCCTGTGTCCTCAGGCAGTGCCAAGGCATCCCCATTTTTGTCATCTGTGTCACTGCCTCACTCCAGCTCCCGAATCTCCGTGCTCTGCACATCACCAGGACCAAGTTTGGCCATGATGGGCAGAGGCTTTGCCACCAGCAGGTGATGAGCTCAGAGTCAGGGTTCTGGATTCCCTTCAGGAAGGGTGGGGAGAAGGTCAGGGACCTGAGGGGCATGAAGGACACACTCCTACACAACTAGCTCTTTTCCGGAGGAGCTGGAGGCTCCATGACTTCAGGAAATATTCTTCCAAGAATCAAGAGTGCAAACAGCACAGTGAACTGCAGCCCAAGGGCCACCTCCTCCTGATAGGCCAGTGGCGATGATGCTCTACTGGCTTTTCCTTGCCTGTCATGGCAAGTGAGCATTCACGCGCGTACACACACACACACACACACACACACACACACACACATTCTCTCTCTCTCTCTCTCTCTCCCCCGCCCACACACACACAGTCACAAGGCAGCTGGGGAGTCGAAAGTCAAGATGCTATAATGTAAATGTGTGGCCATGTGTGGTGGCTCTCGCCTGTAGTCCTACTGCTTTGGGAGGCTAAGGCAGGCAGATGATGAAGTCAGGAGTTCGAGACCAGCCTGGCCAACATAGTGAAATCCCATCTCTACTAAAAAAAAAAAAAAAAAAAAAATGAGCTAGGCATGGTGTCGCACATCTGTAATCCCAGCTACTCAGGAGACTGAAGCAGGAGAATGGCTTGAACCCAGGAGGCAGGGGTTGACAGTGAGCCAAGATCGTACCATTACACTACAGCCTGGTGACAGAGCAAGACTCCATCTCTAAATAAATAAATAAATGTGCTATAATGTAAATGTGGAGCACAAATACTTTTTCCACAAAGAGGGGCCACTGGTTCCTGGGAAGGGAGTTTGAGGGTTACAGCCCTGGTCATGGCCAGAAGACTTAGGAACTGGAGGAAGGAAAAGCTGTATTTATCCTCACAGGATGCCCTTGTGCTCAGCAGTTGGTAGAACAGGTGGGCTGATCTAATGGAGTGACATTTAGAAAAAGGGGTTTTTCTCTCCACCCAGCCCACACTGTCATCTACCCTATGCACAGTCCTCCCTTTCCCATTGTCTTCTCTAGAATGACAAAGTTGGTGCTTCCCCAGGTGGGCGTCTGAGGGAGGGGAGTGGTTTCTCTGCCTGTCCCTGATCCCCTCCCTCAAGTCGTCCACCTTCCTGTCCACTGTTCTATTCTGATGCTCATTGCCTGCAATTCTATCAGTTTGCACCATCCCAAGACCTAACTAACACCCAAGGATTTGAGTCTGGGAATATTTAAGCCAATGTCATTGCCAAGTGGGAAGTCTTAGACCCCAGGAATTTTTCTTCATTGAGAGTCTGGGCAGCAAGGAAGCCTCTCCTCTTTCTGCAGAGTTTAGGTCAACCAGGACCGTGGCACACATGAGACCCCGGAGGGGATATACTAGTATCACTCAGTCATTCTCATTCATTCACTCACTCAGTAGCTATGGAGCTATAGTATATGCCAGGGGGCACAAATAGAGGTGCTGTCTGTGCCAGGGATCAACATGTTAAACCAACAGACTATACTTCCCTGCTTTATCCAGGTTATTTTTCATTTTTATTTATTTGAGGTGGAGTCTCACTCTGTCACCCAGGCTGAAGTGCAGTGGTGCGATCTCGGCTCACTGCAACCTCTGCCCTCTGGGTTCAAGCGATTCTCATGCCTCAGCCTCCCAAGTAGCTGGGACTACAGGCACGCACCACCATGCCTGGCTAATTATTTATTTATTTATTTTGAGACAGAGTTTTGCTCTTGTGTCCCAGGCTGGAGTGCAGTGCCGTGATCTCGGCTCACTGCAACCTCCGCCTCCCAAGTTTAAGCGATTCTCTTGCCTCAGCCTCCTGAGCAGTGGGGATTACAGGCATGTGCTACCATGCCCAGCTAATTTTTGTATTTTTGGTAGAGACAGCCTTTCACCATGTTGGTCAGGCTGGTGTTGAACTCCTGACCTCATGATACACCTGCCTCAGCCTCCCAAAGTGTGGGGATTACAGGCATGAGTCACTGCACCTGGCCTCATTTTTGTATTTTTAGTAGAGATGGGGTTTCACCGTGTTGGCCAGGCTGGTTTCGAACTTCTGATGTCAAGTGATCTGTCCGCTTTGGCCTCCCAACGTGCTGGGATTGCAGATGTGAGCCACTGTATCCAGCCTTATCTCATGGCTTTAAACTTTACCCCCATGGCCCCATGGCCCCTGCACACCTCTCCCCTGAACGCTACAGCCCTTAACTCTGCTGGGAGGATGAACAGCCATCTCCACCTTCACGTGTCCAAAGGTGACTTCCCAAACTTCCGTCAACGCATTCCCCCATGCTCCTGCACTCTCAGATGAGGGTGACCTTGTGCTTCCTAGGATATCGCTAAAATCTCAGCATGCTTTTAAAATGGAAAGGATAATTACATTATTTGTAAGGGTTTTAATTTGTAATATAAAGAAAAAATTACATGTTTACTCACAATGGGTAAAGAAATTCATCATTTTAAAAATTCTTTGGAGTCGTGGGAGAAAAATGTTAGAAGACCTCGTCCTTGCCTGATCTGCTCCCCAGGACCTCTCTGACCTCATCTCCTGCCTGTGTCCTCCTCCCTCCCTCTGCTCCAGCCATGCAGGCCTCTTTCCTGTTCCTGGGCCGAGGTTGCTCCCGCCTCAAGGCGTTCACGTGGGCTGTCCCTCTGCTGGAACTCACTGGCCCCTCAGCTGCAGGTGCAAACACCCCTCCTTCCCCAGGTCTCGGTTCTGATATCACCTTCTCGGTGGGGACTTCTGTGACCCACCCCCCATTTAACACTCCAGCTACACCCTCACCCCCTCCTCTGGTCCATATTGGCTGCTCTGCATGCTTCTTTTTGTTTTTTCACCTGCCACTGCCTGTAGGAGTTTATCGTCCCTGGTACAGTGGGCAGCAGAGGGGACTGTATTTCCTCAGAGTGAGGTCTCCTTTGTATGTGTGGTTGTGTTCCAGGGAGGGGGTGTGTTGATTCTCAGCAATAAACAACATATTTCTAACATTCAGGATTGACTTCTAAAGACTCTTCGTACATGAGGAAGAAACCCGGAAGAGGAAAAGGAAAGTAAAGGAGTCAGGGATGGCTCTTCCTCAGGTGAGATGATATTCTCGGGGGATTGTTCTGTCTCCTTCCTTTCAGAAACGCTGGGCCTTGGAGTTGGGAATCTTCTCTGAGTCTGAAGCATCCTGCCTGACAGGTTTGCTCGCCCTCACCCATGCCTTCCCTCAGTCTCTCTCATCTCCCTTAGATTCTATCTCTTGTGACCGAGTGACATGAACTTGGGAAGAGGCTGCACTGGGCATGGTCCTGGGAAGGGCTCACACCCAGACATGGATGGAGACGAGGTGAGGGTCCCATGGTGTCAGTGCTGTTGGGCAGCAGGGATTGTTCAGGGGCCACATCTGGATGCACTGTCAGCTCTCTGTGAACCAGAATTAGAGCAGCTGCCAATGGAAGTCACGTATTCATGTGCACAAAGTACGTGGTAAATTCTAGAAAAGGAGACCAATAAGGGCAAATGTTTTCTGCCTGATTTTATACTACATTTTTAGGTAATGGAGTGAGTTACTGTGTTTCTGACTCCAAAAATCTTACTAATTAGAATGGAAAGTTCATACATAGACATGAATGATACAAGATGTTTTATTCCATCATTACTTTAAGAATAGGAAATCAACCTAAATAATAGCAGGAGATTCATTAAACCATTCTTAGCACATTAAGCTCATGGAGACTGTGGTATTACTGTGGAGAGGCTTGTGAAACAGGTGTTTTCAGGAAAAATGGTTATAATTTTTCTCAAATATGGGAGCAGTACTTCCTTTTTATCCTAGAGGATGGTGCCATATTCTCATTCCACCTATTATTATTTTTATATTATTATAATATTATTATATTTTAAATATACAAAGTCTTTCTGTGTTGCCCAGGCTGAAGTGCAGTGGCATGATCTTGGCTCACGGCAACCTCCACCTCCCGGGTTCAAGAGATTCTCCTGCCTCAGCCTCCCAAGTATCTGGGATTATAGGCACGTGACACCACACCCGGCTAATTTAGTTGCATTTTTATTAGTGACGGGCTATCACCATGTTGGCCAGGCTGGTCTCAAACTTCTGACCTCAGGTGATCTGCCTGCCTCAGCCTCCCAGAGTGCTGGGATTACAGGCACGAGCCGTGCCCAGCCCCACCAATTATTATTAAATATATATTTTTATATTTAAACATCACATGATGTATATATTTGTTTTCTGATAAAACTCCAAGCAAAGCTGCAGCTTAGACCCATTGCCATAAAGCATCTCTTTTCCCTGTCACGTCCTCCACCCTCTTTCAGCCTCATTGTGGAGCCGCTACTGTCAGTTCTGTGCCATGGGTCAGAGCAAATCTCCCGCGTGTGTATTTCTGCATCGTTATGAGACTTTAGAAAAAATTCTGCGGTAAATTTAAAAAATATATATTTATGGTTTTACTTTAGGTTTGGGGCTCCACGTTCAGGTTTGTTACATAGGTAAACTAGGGTCATCGGGGTTTCTTGTACAGATTATTTCATCACTCTGGTATTAATCCCCGTATCCAATAGTTATTTATTTATTTATTTGAAACTGAGTTTTGCTCTTGTTGCCCAGGCTGGAGTATAATGGCATGATCTCGGCTCACTGCAACCACTGCCTCCCAGGTTCAGGCGATTCTCCTGCCTCAGCCTCCTGAGTAGGTGACATTACAGGTGCCTGCCACCACTCCTGGCTAGTTTTTGTATTTTTACTAGAGACAGGGTTTCACCATGTTGGCCAGGCTGGTCTTGAACTCCTGACCTCAGGTTTTCCACCCACCTCAGCCTCCCAAAGTGCTGGGATTACAAGTGTGGTCTACCGCGCCCAGCCCCCAGTAGTTATTTTTTTCTGCTCCTCTCCTTCTTCCCACCCTCCACCCTCAAGTAGACCACAGTGTCTGTTGTTTTGTTCTTTATGTTCCAGTAAATATTTTGCTTTGATATTTGATCTACTGGTTGTGAAAATTTACATGTTGTCATGTTAGTTAACATGGCTAGCTTGCCCTTTGACATCTGCATTGGAAATTGACTGGATGACATGTGGGTTCTTTGCGATTTTTCTCTGTATAAAGAGTGCCATAGTGGCTGCCTCTGTGCACGCCTGCATTACTACACATATCTGAAGATTCCTCCAGGTCAGGCAGTTAGTTGAAAGGGTGATTGCTTCCTCTAGGATGAGGCATTTCCTGTTTTCTTAGATCTGACAAGACTCCCCCCTGCCCCCAACTGCCAAGGTATCCTTTTCTACCAAGATGTGATTCTTCTTAAGTTAAACAAAACTTGCTACTTTTTATATTTTTAAAACCTTTCTATATATGCACACCCACATACACAAGTATACACACACGTATACATATACATACATATATACACATACAAATGTATATATTTTGAACATCTTTTATTTTTTTGAAAATCTGGGGGAAATGACAATCCTTTGTATTAACATCTAGTTTTTTGTGAGTCTGTGTAGGTTTTATTATTTTGTGGACATATGTATATATAAACTGCATTTTCATACTTTGAGTAATCTAGTTTTCATGTATTTTCTTTTATTTTGAGACTGGGTCTCACTGTGTTGCCGAGGCTGGAGCACAGTGGCGTGATCTTAGCTCACTGCAGCCTCCACCCTCAGGCTCAAGCCATCCTCCTACCTCAGGCTCCCAAGTAGCTGGAACCACAGGTGCCTGCCGCCATGCCCGGCTAATTTTTTTTTTTTTGAGATGGAGTCTCTGTCACCCAGGCTGGAGTGCAATGGTGAGATTTAGGATCACTGCAGCTTCTGCCTCCTGGGATCAAGCAATTCTCCTGCATCAGCCTCCTGGGTAACTGGGATAACAGGCATGTGCCACTGTGCCAGTCCGGATTTTAGTTTCTGATCCTGATCTTTCACTGTGGATGTTGTCATCTCTGAAGACATCACTCATACCCTGTCTCATCTAGATACTGAATGTCACTTGCATTGTCAATAAAAGTTTCTGGGCCAGGCACGGTGGATCACACCTGTAATCCTAGCACTTTGAGAGGCTGAGGCAGGCAGACCATGAAGTCAGGAGTTTGAGACCAACCTGGCCAATATGGTGAAACCCCGTTTCTACTAAAAATACAAAAATTAGCTAAGAGTAGTGGTGCACACCAGGAATCCCAGCTACTCAGGAGACTGAGGCAGGAGAATCACTTGATCCTGGGAGGTGGAGGTTGCAGTGAACTGAGATGGCACCTTTGCATTCCAGTCTGGGTGACAGAGTGAGATTCTGTCTCAAAAAGAAAAAAAAAGTTTCTAACATTTCTATAATGAGAACCCTACATTGATTTTTATTTTATTTATTTTATGTTATGTTATGTTATGTTATTTTGGGATGGAGTTTCACCCTTGTTGCCCAGGCTGGAGTGTAATGGCGCAATCTCAGCTCATGACAACCTCCGCCTCCCTGCTTCAAGCAATTCTCCTTCCTCAGCCTCCCAAGTAGCTGGGATTACAGGCATGCGCCACAACGCCTGGATAATTTTTGTGTTTTTTCTTTTTTAGTAGAAACGGGATTCTCCATGTGGGTCAGGCAAGTCTTGAACTCCCGACTTCAGGTGATCTGCCTGCCTCAGCCTCCCAAAATGCTGAAATTATAAGCATGAGGCACTGTGCCTGGCTCCTGCATTGATTTCTTTTGTGTGTATTTTTTGTATTATCCACAAACATCAGAAATTCATACTGAGAGGATATTGTGACCTCTTCAAAAGGTATAATAAGGCCAGGTGTGGTGGCTCATGCCTGTAATCTCAGCACTTTGCCAGGCTGAGGCAGGTGGATCACAAGGTCAGGAGTTCGAGATCAGCCTGACCAACATGGTGAAACCCTGTCTCTACTAAAAATACAAAAATTAGCCAGGTGCGATGGCACCAACCTGTAATTCCAGCTACTCATGAGGCTGAGGCAAGAGAATTGCTTGAACCTGTGAGGTGGAGGTTGCTGTGAGCCGAGATCATGCCACTGCACTCCGGCCTGGGTGACAGAGCGAGACTCCGTCTCAAAAAAAAAAGAAGTGTAATAAAACACAACTCAGAAGACATCATGTGGTGAAAAATCCCTTACTTGGATTTGTCAGAACATTCACTACAATTAAATCCATGCTTTCCCCTCTCTCCTCCTCTCATTTTCTGTAAAGATAAGATCTCCTCCCATAACCATTTCCTTAAAATGTGTTTTCATTTCAGGGTCTATTGACATTCAGGGATGTGGCCATAGAATTCTCTCAGGAGGAGTGGAAATGCCTGGACCCTGCTCAGAGGACTCTATACAGGGACGTGATGCTGGAGAATTATAGGAACCTGGTCTCCCTGGGTGAGGATAACTTCCCTCCAGAAGTGGGGATGTGCCCTTGTGTATCTTTGTATTTTCTCTTTTTTTAGATACAGTGTCTTACTCTTCCACCCAGGGTGGAGTGCACTGGTGTGATCATGGCTCACTGCAATCTTGAATTCCTGGGCTCAAGTGATTGTCCCACCTCAGCCTCCCCCGGTAGCTGGTACAGGTGCATGCCACTATGCCGGGCTACATTCTTAGTTTTTTTGTTTTTTTTTTTTGTAGTTGTTGTTTCTGTTTTTGTTTACAGACAAGGTCTTCCTGTGTTGTTGAAGCTGGTCTTGGTCTCCTGGGCTCAAGAGATTCTCCTCGGCCTCCTGAGTAGCTGGGATTACAGGCGCCAACCCCCATACCTAATTATTGGATTTATTTTTTAAATTATAGCGTATTTGTGTCTTTAGGGCTAATATGAGTTTTCTTTGGACAACATGTAGTTGGTTCTTGTTGATTGAGCCAGTCTTTGCCTTCTGAGTGCAGAGTTAAATATTTACATTTGAAGTATTACTGATGGAGAAGACCTTACCATTGTGTTTTTGTTTCATATTATCTGTATTTCTTGTAGGTTTTTTTTTTGTTATTCATTTCTCATTTATTACTTTTTGTATTTAATTGCTTTTTTGTATAGACATGCTTTGACTCCCTTCTTATTGACTTTTGTTTACGAGGGAGTGTCACTCTGTCGCCAAGGCAACAGTGCCATGTGCGATCTTGGCTCACCGCAGCCGGCTTCGCCTCTCGGGCTCAAAGAATTCTTGTGTGCCAGTGGTTCCCGCCTGTAATCCCAGCACTTAGGGAGGCCGAGGCAGGCAAATCCCCTGAGGTCAGGAGTTCAAAACCAGCCTGGCTAGCATGGCGAAATTCTATCTCTACTAAAATACAAAAATTAGCCAGACACGATGGTGGGTGCCTGTAATCTCAGTTACTCAGGAGGCTGACGCAGGAGAGTCGCTTGAACCCGGGAGGCGGAGGTTGCAGTGAACCACGATCATGCCACTGCACTAGAGTCTGAGCGACAGAGCGACACTCTGTCTCAAAAAAAAATTTTCATCACCTGCGAAAACTGTTCTTTCTCCACTAGAACTCTTTGTTATTTATGTTAGAATTATTTCTGTGTGTGTTGCATTTTCAGTATTACATGTGTACAGTGTTTTCTCATGCTGTTTTCCTCTAAATAATAGGAAAGTTGAATTATGAAGAAAAGGTACACTTATACAAGTTTCTGTGTCTATCCTTTTATTTGCTTATTTATTTCTTTCTTTATTTAACGAAGTTTTGTTCTGTCGCCCAGGCTGGAGTGCAATGGTACAGTCTCAGGTCACTGCAACCTCCGACTTCCGGGTTTAAGTGATTCTCCTGCCTCAGTTTTCCAAGTAGCTGGGATTACAGGCATATGCCACCATGCCTGGCTAATTTTGTATTTTTAGTAGAGACAGGGTTTCTCCTTGTTGGTCAGACTGGTCTCGAACTTCTGCCCTCAGGTGGTGATCCGCCTGCCTCGGCCTCTTAAAGTGCTGGGATTACAGGTGTGAACCACTGCGCCCAGCCTATCTGTCTTTTTATTTACCTTTACTGGAGAACTTTTTGTATATTTGTGGGTTGGAGTTACTCTTTAGACTTCTTTCATTTCTTTCTTTTTTTTTTTTTTTTTTTTGAGAAGGAGTCTCTGTCTGTTGCCCAGGCTGGAGTGCAGTGGCGCGATCTTGGCTAACTCCAGCCTCTGCCTCCCAGGTTCAAGTGATTCTCCTGCCTCAGTCTCCCAAGCAGCTGGGACTACAGGCACATGCCACCACACCCGGCTAATTTTTTTTTTTTTTCTGTAGAGATGGGGTTTCACCGTGTTAACCAGAAAGGTGCTGAAAGGATGGTGCTGATCTCCTGATCTTGTGATCCTCCTGCCTCAGCCTCCCAAAGTGCTGAGATCATAGGCATGAATCACCGTGCCCATCCAGCCTCAAAGTTTTTAAAACATGTTATTGTTATTAGATTGGCTTCAAGTATTGCAGTAGTACAGTCTCTAAACTTCCTTTGTTTAATAAGATTTGTCAGCCTTCCGTGATGTTGATGATGAGATGCTTCTGTTCCTGTCTCAGTCATTTCACTGTCCTCTCAGAAATAGCTTAGACTGGCCAGCCGAGGTGGCTCACACCTCTAATCCCAGCAGTTTGGGAGGCTGAGGTGAGTGGATCGCTTGAAGTCAGGAGTTTGAAACCAGTCTGGCCAACATGGTGAAACATCAAATCTACTAAATACAAAAAATTGGCCAAGTGGGGTGACTCACGCCTGTAATCCCAGTTCTTTGGGAGGCTGAGATGGGCGGATCACCTGAGTTAAGGAGTTTGAGGCCACCCTGGCCAACATGGCGAAACCCCGTCTCCACTAAAAATACAAAAATTAGCTGGGCATGGTGGCGGGCACCTGTTATCCCAAGTACTCGGGAGGCTGAGGCAGGAGAATCACTTGAACCTGAGAGGTGGAGGTTGCGGTGAGCCGACATTGTGCCACTTCACTCCAGCCCGAGTGACAGAGTGAGACTCCGGGCTGAGGTGGGAGAATCTCTTCAGGCAGGAGAATCATGCCATTACACTCCAGCCTGGGTGATAGAGTGGGACTCCATCTCAAAAACAAACAAAAAAGGAAATAGCTTAAACTGGGAGGCTTACAGCACAGACATTTATTTCTCATGAATTTGGAAAGTGGGAAATCCAAGAGCAAGGTGCCAGCCAAATAGGTTCCTGGTGAGAGCATTCTTCATAGTTTAGCCCAGTCACCTTCCTGCTGTGTCCTAATACAGTGGAAAGAGGAACAGGCAACGAGCTCTTTAATATCTCTTTTTATGAAAGCACAAGTCCTGTTCACAAGTAGTCAACACACATGACCAAATTCTCTCAAAGTCCCCATCTGCAGGGACATCCTGTTGGAGAATAAGAACTTTGAACCTGGCTTTTGGCCAATAAGAACATTCAGACCAGGGATCCTGCACCATATTGTTTGTTTTTATTGTGCAATTTGTCTTATACAGTGTTTTCTCTGATCTCAGTTTATAAATTTTCCCAGTACACATTCTATGTTTTATATGAGTGCATAGTGAACTAGATAACTAAGGCCAATGCATATATATGGAATTGCTGTATTGTCTGCCTGTTTCATAAATGTAGTTGTGACATCGTAGTTGCACCTTTTGACATTGTTAGTCAATTCTTTTTTTTTTTTGAGACGGAGTCTCACCCTGTCACCCAGGCTGGAGTGCAGTGATGCGATCTCGTCTCACTGCAACCTCTGTGTCCTGGATTCAAATGATTCTCCTGCCTCAGCCTCCTGAGTAGCTGGGATTACAGGCTCCCGCCACCATGCCCAGCTAATTTTTTTGTATTTTTAGTAGAGTTAGGGTTTCACCATGTTGGTCAGGCTGCTCCTGACCTCATATCCACCTGCCTTGGACTCCCAAAGTGCTGGGATTACAGGCATGAGCTACAGTGCCCAGCGATTAGTCACTTCTTATTCCTTATAATGCTGTGTATTTTTTTGACCTCATACATCGGAACGTAATGATCTTAACATGTATTTCAGTTCTTATATTGTATGCTGCTGGTAAGTAGAAATTGTGGCTTTTTTTGTTTTTTGTTTTTGTTTTGGTTTTGGTTTTTTTTGAGACAGAGTGGCACGATTTTGGCTCACTGCAAGCTCCACCTCCCGGGTTGATGCCATTCTCCTGCCTCAGCCTCCTGAGTAGCTGGGGCTACTGCCACCCGCCATCACACCTGGCTAATTTTTTTCTTTTATTTTTAGTAGAGATGGGGTTTCACCTTGTTAGCTAGGATCGTCTCGATCTCCTGACCTCATGATCTGCCCACCTCAGCCTCCCAAAGTGTTGGGATTACAGGCGTGAACCACCGTGCCCGGCTGTGGCTTTTTTCTTAATAGGAAATTGTTTAGAATTCTGCAGGCTGTATAAATGTACTTATTATTTGCTTGCTGATTTTATGGGTTACGTTATTTTACTAATTTTTATGATTTTACATAAGGCTTTTTGGTATGTGGTATGCAATATAACTGACACAGTCCACTCGTTAATGTCACAAAGTGCTGCCCGGAACTATGGCTCACACCTATAATCCCAGGAGTTTGGGAGGCTCAGGCGGGTAAATTGCTTGAGTCAAAAGTTCAAGGCCAGCCTGTCCAACATGGTGAAACCCCATCTCTACTAAAAATACAAAAATTGTCCAAGCATGGTGACACATGCCTTTAATCCCAGCTACTCAGGAGGCTGAGGCAGGAGAATGGCTTGAACCCAGCAGGTGGAGTTTACAGTGAGACGAGACTGGGCCATTACACTCCAGCCTGTTGTGACAGAGCGAGACTTCATCTCAAAAATATAAAAATACAAACAATTTCTTAAAATGTCACAACTTGCCTTTTCTGCATGAATATAAGTAATTTTATAAGTTATTCAGAAAAATATTGTATTAACTTTTTAATTTTTTGTTTGAGATGGACTCTCACTTTGTCACCCAGGCTGAAGTACAGTGGTGCAATCTCAGCTCACTGCAACCTCTGCCTCTTGGGCTCAAGCAATTCTTGTGCCTCAGCCTCCTGAGTAGCTGGGACTACAGGCATGGGCCACCATGCCTTGCTTAATTTTGTCATGTTTTCTCAGTGCTATGATTGTTGGACAGTACAGAATTTCCATTGATTTTGTTTATCCTTACATGAGCTTGTTGTGGATTATTTACCAATATAGTATATTGTGTGGTCCTTTAGCATTTATTTGTATACAGTAAACATGCTGTAAATATGAAGAATATATGCTTTTCTCCTCATTGATGTGACAGTGATATGTTTTTTGCAAAGTCTTATACACTTTAGGGTCACAGTGGAAAAATACTCCTTACTTTAGGCTTATATACATTTGTGCACTGTCAGTGTTTTGACATGATATTGGAAATAGGCTTCCATAGAAATGATTTGAAGTACATGTAATCGCCCTTTATTTATTGAAGAATCTTACCCTTTTGTGTTCCTAAACTTTCAAGATAATGTTTGGGAAGTTTAAAATAAGTATTCTTTTCAGTGTCACATTTACACATTTCAGTATTATTTACCATCTGTACTTAAGTGGAAACCTATTGCTGTTTATATTTTGTAGATATCTCTTCCAAATGCATGATGAAGGAGGTCTCATCAACAGCACAAGGCAATACAGAGGTGATCCACACAGGGACATTGCAAAGACATGAACGTCATCACATTGGAGATTTTTGCTTCCAGGAAATGGAGAAAGATATTCATGATTTTGAGTTTCAGTGGAAAGAAGATGAAAGAAATAGCCATGAAGCACCCATGACAGAAATCAAAGAGTTGACGGGTAGTACAAACCGACATGATCAAAGGCATGCTGAAAACAAGCCTATTAAAGATCAGCTTGGATTAAGCTTTCATTCACATCTGCCTGAACTGCACATATTTCAGACCGAAGGGAAGATTGATAATCAAGTTGGGAAGTCTATCAACAATGCTTCCTCGGTTTCAACATCCCAAAGAATTTCTTGTAGGCCTAAAACCCACACTTCTAATAACTATGGGAATAATTCCCTGAATTCTTCATTACTCACACAAAAACAGGAAGTACACATGAGAGAAAAATCTTTCCAATGTAGTGAGAGTGGCAAAGCCTTTAATTATAGCTCAGTCTTAAGGAAACATCAGATAATCCATTTAGGAGATAAACAATATAAATGTGATGTGTGTGGCAAGGTCTTTAATCAAAAGCGATACCTTGCATGTCATCGTAGATGTCACACTGGTGAGAAACCTTACAAGTGTAATGATTGTGGCAAGACATTCAGTCAGGAGTTAACCCTTACATGCCATCATAGACTTCATACTGGAGAGAAACATTACAAGTGCAGTGAGTGTGGCAAGACCTTCAATCGAAATTCAGCCCTTGTAATTCATAAGGCAATTCATACTGGAGAGAAATCTTACAAGTGTAATGAATGTGGCAAGACCTTCAGTCAAACGTCATACCTTGTATACCATCGTAGACTTCATACTGGAGAGAAACCTTACAAATGTGAAGAATGTGACAAAGCTTTCAGTTTCAAATCAAACCTTGAAAGACATAGGAAAATTCATACTGGAGAGAAACCTTACAAGTGTAATGAATGCAGCAGGACCTTTAGTCGGAAGTCATCCCTTACACGCCATCGTAGACTTCATACTGGAGAGAAACCTTATAAGTGTAATGATTGTGGTAAGACCTTCAGTCAGATGTCATCCCTTGTATACCATCGTAGACTTCATACTGGAGAGAAACCTTATAAATGTGAAGAATGTGATGAAGCTTTCAGTTTCAAATCAAACCTTGAAAGACATCGGAGAATTCATACTGGAGAGAAACCTTACAAGTGTAATGATTGTGGAAAGACCTTCAGTCAGACATCATCCCTTGTATACCATCGTAGACTTCATACTGGAGAGAAACCTTACAAATGTGAAGAATGTGATGAAGCTTTCAGTTTCAAATCAAACCTTGAAAGACATAGGATAATTCATACTGGAGAGAAACTTTACAAGTGTAATGAATGTGGCAAGACCTTTAGTCGGAAGTCATCCCTTACACGCCATCGTAGACTTCATACTGGAGAGAAACCTTACCAGTGTAATGAGTGTGGCAAAGCCTTTCGTGGGCAGTCAGCACTTATTTACCATCAAGCAATCCATGGTATAGGGAAACTTTACAAATGTAATGATTGTCACCAAGTGTTTAGTAATGCTACAACCATTGCAAATCATTGGAGACTCCATAATGAAGAGAGATTGTACAAGTGTAATAGATGTGGCAAATTTTTCAGACATCGCTCATACCTTGCAGTTCATTGGCGAACTCATAGTGGAGAGAAACCTTACAAATGTGAAGAATGTGATGAAGCTTTCAGTTTCAAATCAAACCTTCAAAGACATAGGAGAATTCATACTGGAGAGAAACCTTACAGGTGTAATGAATGTGGCAAGACCTTTAGTCGGAAGTCATACCTTACATGCCATCGTAGACTTCATACTGGAGAGAAACCTTACAAGTGTAATGAGTGTGGCAAGACCTTCGGTCGAAATTCAGCCCTTGTAATTCATAAGGCAATTCATACTGGAGAGAAACCTTACAAGTGTAATGAATGTGGCAAGACCTTCAGTCAGAAGTCATCCCTTACATGCCATCGTAGACTTCATACTGGAGAGAAACCTTACAAATGTGAAGAATGTGACAAAGTTTTCAGTCGCAAATCAAGCCTTGAAAAACACAGGAGAATTCATACTGGAGAGAAACCATACAAATGTAAGGTTTGTGACAAAGCTTTTGGGCGTGATTCACACCTGGCACAACATACTAGAATTCACACTGGAGAGAAACCTTACAAGTGTAATGAATGTGGCAAGAACTTCCGTCACAATTCAGCCCTTGTAATTCATAAGGCAATTCATAGTGGAGAGAAACCTTACAAGTGTAATGAGTGTGGCAAGACCTTCCGTCACAATTCAGCCCTTGAAATTCATAAGGCAATTCACACTGGAGAAAAACCTTACAAGTGTAGTGAATGTGGCAAGGTTTTTAATCGAAAAGCAAACCTTTCACGTCATCATAGACTTCATACTGGAGAGAAACCTTACAAGTGTAATAAATGTGGCAAGGTTTTTAATCAACAAGCACACCTTGCATGTCATCATAGAATTCATACTGGAGAGAAACCTTACAAGTGTAATGAGTGTGGCAAAACCTTCCGTCACAATTCAGTCCTTGTAATTCATAAGACAATTCATACTGGAGAGAAACCTTACAAGTGTAATGAATGTGGCAAGGTTTTTAATCGAAAAGCAAAACTCGTACGTCATCATAGAATTCATACCGGAGAGAAACATTAGAAATGTGAAGAATGTGACAAAGTTTACAGTTGTAAATCAAGTCTTGAAAGACAGGAGAATTCATAATGGAGAGAAAGCTTACAAATGTAAGAGTTTGTGACAAGAATCTCAGGAGTGATTCACACCTGGCCCAACAAACTAGAAGTCACACTGGAGAGAAACCTTACAAGTATACTGAGTGTGGCAGAGCCTTTAGTGGGCAGTCAACACTTATTCACCATCAGGCAATCCATGGTGTAGGGAAACTTTACAAATGTAATGATTCTCACAGTCTTCAGTAACGCTACAACCATTGCAAATCATTAGAGAATCCATAATGAAGAGAGATTTTAAAAGTGTAATAAATGTGGCAAATTTTTCAGACATTGTTCATACTTTGCAGTTCATCGGCGAACTCATGCTGGAGAGAAACCTTACAAATATCATGATTGTGGCAGGGTCTTCAGTCAAGCTTCATCTTATGCAAAACAGGAAAATTCATACAGGAGACAAACTTCACAAGTATGATGATTGCAGCAAAGCCTTTACTTCACGTTCACACCTAATTAGACATCAGAGAATCCATACTGGACAGAAATCTTACAAATGTCATCAGTGTGGCAAGGTCTTCAGTCCGAGATCACCCCTTGAGGAACATCAGAAAATTCATTTTTGAGATGATTGTTCCAAATGCAATGAGTATAGCAAACCATCATGAATTAATTGGCATTAGAGTCAGTTCAGCATTGACTTGAGTTTGAATTGACTTAGCATTGAGTTCAAGCATTAATTGACATTAAACTGTTTATGTTAAGAAGATTGGATCAGCAGGGTGGCTCACGCCTGTAATCCCAGCACTCTGGGAGGCCAAGACCAGTAGATCACTTGAGGTCAGGAGTTTGAGACCAGACTGGCCAACAGACATGAGTCACTTTTCCCAGCCTGTATTTTGTTTCTTTAATAAAAACTGTTAGGAGTTTTTATGGGTATGTGTTGAATCTAAATCACGTTTGTATAATCATTTAACAATATTAAGACTTCCAATCCATCAATATGGGTTGTATGTCTTTAGTTTTTTTGATCAATGTAGATTTCAAGGTACAAGCTTCTCACCTCCTTAATTCAGTTTATTTGTAAGTATTGTTTCATAGCAAATTGAAGTGTGTTCATAAGTTTCTTTAAACATTATTTATTGTTAATGTAAGGAAATTCAACTAATTTTGGGTGCTGATTTTGTATTCTGCAAATACACTGAGTGGGTTTATTAGTATCAGTAAAATCTTGGTTGATTCTTTGTGATTCTCTTTCTTTTTTTTTTGAGACAGTCTCGCTCTGTTACCCAGGCTGGAGTGTGTTGGCATGATCTTGGCTCACTGCAATCTCCGCCTCCCTGAGTCAAGTGAATCTCCTGCCTCAACCTCCTGAGTAGCTGCAACTACAGACCCATGCCACCATGCCTGGCTAATTTTTGTATTTTTAGTAGAGATGCGGTTTCCCCATGTTGGCAAAGATGGTCTCAGTCTCCTGACCTCATGATCCACCCTCCTTGGCCTCAAATCGCTGAGATTACAGCCATGAGCCACCACGCCCGGCTTTTTTTTTTTTTTTTCTTTTTTTTTGAGAGGGAGTCTCGTTCTTGTCACTTGGACTGGAGTGCAATGGCATGATCTTGGCTCACTGCAACCTCCACCTTTCCGGTTCAAGTGATTCTTCTGCCTCAGCCTACCGACTAACTGAGATTACAGGTGCCTGCCACCATGTCTGCGTAATTTTTTTGTATTTTTAGTAGAGACGGGGTTTCACCATGTTGACCAGGTTTGTCTTGAACTCCTGACTTCTGGTGATCCGCCCCCCTCAGCTTCCCAAAGTGCTGGGATTATGGGCGTGAGCCACCGCACCCAGCCAGTGATTTTCTATATAGAATGTCATATCACCTACAAAGAAATAATTTTTTTTTGAGACAGTGTCTTGCTCTGTCGCCAGGCTAGAATGCTGTGTCATGATCTTTGCTCACTGTAACCCCTGCCTCCTGCGTCCAAGCAATTCTCCTGTCTCAACCTCCTGAGTAGCTGGGACTACAGGTGCATGTCGCCACACCTGGCTAATTTATTTATTTTATTTCAGTAGAGATGGGGTTTCACTATGTTGGCCCAGATGGTGGGCCAACATGGTGAGAACCTTGAAAAGAACTTGAAAGAATCTCCTATGTTAGATCTCCTAACCTCATTATCCACCCACCTCGGACTGGGCAAATTGCAGGGATTACAGGTATGAGCCATGAGCCTGGCCCCAACAAATATAATTTTACTTCTGTCTTTCTGATTTGGATGAGTTTTATTTCTTTTGCTATTGCTCTGCCTAGGACAGCCAGTATTTATTGAATATAAGGAGTGAGAGCATTCTTGCATCATGCGATATCCTACAGGAAAACCATTCCATTTTCCTTTAATGGTTATTTCAGCTGTGGTCATTTCATGCATGGTTTTTATATTTTTGAGGTAAAACTCTGCCTATATTGTTTAGGATTTTTACGAAGAATGAATATTGAATTTTGTGAAATATTTTTTCTCTATCTATTGAGATAATGTGTTTTTTATCTGTCATTCTGTGCAAGTGTGTATCCCATTGATTTGAGTATGTTGAACCATCCTTGCATCCCATGAATAAGTAGCACTTGAATATTTACAATCCCTTTTTATATCCTCTTGAATACAGTTTGCTAGTATAAGGGTCTTCAAGAAGTTCATGGAAAAATACATATTATGAAAAATTTCTGCATAAATTTCACACTTTTTGTACCAAAATAAACCGGTATAAACTTGTTATAACATGTCTGAACAGGCTCTAGTTTGAGGCACTCAGAAGGATAAGACGTCAGTTTGAAAAGAACCTCTATCAGAGCAATACAAATTCTGTTAAAACAAGGAGAAACATCAAATTTATGGTGAGACCAGACGCAGTGGCTCAGGCCTGTATTCCCAGCAGTTTCAGAGGCCCAGGCAGGTGGGTTACGTGAGCCTAGGGATTCAAGACCAGCCTGGGCAACATAGGAGGGACCTCCTCTCTGCTAAAAGTAAAAAAAAAGTCAGCCAGGTGTGGTGGTGCACTGCTGTGGTCCCAGCTACTCTGGGTGCTGAAGTGGGAGGATCACTTGAACCAGGGATTTTGAGGCTGAAGTGAGCCCTGATCTCCCCACTGCACTTCAGCCTGGGTGACAGAGCTAGACCCTGTCTCAAACAAGGAAATAAATGAGAGGCATAATTCCTCCTTTGAGAATAAAGGAAAAGATTTCCCTTCCTTTTGTCTCTTTTCTCAGGACATTTATTTAGAAAATTTGTAAATGTATTTTCTCTGTCTTCAGAAGTAGTATTTTTTAGAAACAATAAAACTTGTTTTCATCTTAGTGGTGATCCAGGGGTGTCTTTCTAAAGGACTTGGGAGTTCTGTCTTTGAAATGTCAACAACAAAAAGATAGTACATCTATCTCAGTAGTAAATTAAAAACCCCATCTCTGAGATACAAAGGAGGTTGCAGTGAGTGGAGATTGTGCCACTGCACTCTAGCCTGGGCAACAAGAGTGAAACTACATCTCAAAAAAAAAGAAAAAAAAAATCAAGTAATTCCAAAGCTGTTGGACCTTTAAATAATCTTTTTTTTTTTTTTTTTTTTTTTTTTTTGAGATGGAGTACCCTTCTGCATCCCAGGGTGGAGTGTGGTGGCCTAATGTCAGCTCACTGCAACCTCCACCTCCCGGGTTAAAGTGAATCTCCTGCCTCAGCCTCCAGAGTAGCTGGTATTATAGGCATGCGCCACCAGGCCCAACTAATTTCTGTATTTCTAGAAGAGATGGGATTTTGCCGTGTTGGTCAGCTTGGTCTCCAACTCCAGACCTCAAGAAAGTGATCCGCCCACCTTGACTTCCCAAAGTGCTGGGATTACAGGCATGAGCCACCGCCTCTGGCC
The DNA here is from genome assembly GCF_028885625.2 of Pongo pygmaeus. Taxonomy (NCBI): domain Eukaryota; kingdom Metazoa; phylum Chordata; class Mammalia; order Primates; family Hominidae; genus Pongo; species Pongo pygmaeus. The sequence continues at coordinate 59,615,851 of NC_072393.2, forward strand.
TCTTCTTTTTTTTCTTTTTTTTTTGAGATGGAGTTTCTCTTGTCACCCAGGCTGAAGTGAAATGACGCTATCTCAGCTCACTGCAACTTCTGCTTCCCGATTCAAGCAATTATCCTACCTCAGCCTAAACCTACCAAAATCAAAATGACTGGGAGAGTGACCTCTGGTCGTCCTCACTGCTACACTCCCACCAGCTCCATGACAGTTTAAAAATGCCATGGCAAAGTCAGAAAGCTATGCTATAAGGTCTAAAAAGGGGAAGCATGAATAATCCACCCCTTGTTTAGCAGATCATTAGGAACCAGGTGGTGATCTCACTCATCCCTGGCCTACGCACTCTGTCCTGCACCCCAGGCAGTGGCCCTAGGGAAGTCTCTGGAGCTGAGCACAGGGTGGATTCTCCCTCCTGAGTGAATGAGGAATAGGGAGAGGATTTCTACTCTGTTCTGTGGGCAGTCAGCATAAAATTGCTCTTTCCACCCAGGCAGAGATTTGCATTTTACATTCTAGTTTGCATCCCCGTTTCAGGCAATTCCAGGGCTTTTGAATTATGCTTCAGGATCCCGGGTGGGTCTCGCCTCCAAAACCTGGAAAAAACAGGCTGCGGAGCGAGGCAGAGCGAATTGTATGCCCCGCCCCGCCTCCAGGATCCCTGCCCGGCCGGCCACTTATCCACTTCCGTGCCACACCCCTTGCCCTTCGCGCCCCGCCCTGCCTCACCTGGGCCCCGCCCACCTTGTTAGGGTTCCTCCCAGGCCTGGCTCCTGTCCTGCGCAGCTTCACACAGACATGGAAGCGGATCACCTCAGTGAAGGTCACACTGCAGCGCGTGAGTTTCACTCTGTCTCTAGTTAAGTTGGCCCTTCGCAGGCCCCCAGCTCTGCTATACTTGGGACGTGGGGTCCCCAGAGACCTGGAAATTCCCGCCCCCCTTTCTCCACATAGAGCATATGGAGACTTCCCTGTGAGAGTCTGCAGGTCACTTCCTTTTGGGTTTTTTTGTTGTTGAGATGGAGTCTCACTCTGTCACCCAGGCTAGAGTGCAGTGGTGCGATCTTGGCTCACAGTGACCTTTGCAGCCCAGGTTCAAGCAATTCTCCTGCCTCAGCCTCCTGAGTAGCGAGGATTACAGGTGCCTGCCACCGTGCCCGGATAATTTTTGTAGTTTTTGGTGTAGACAGGGTTTCACCATCTTGGCCAGGCAGGTCTTGAACTCCTTGTCCGGCCTCTGAGCCCAAGCTAAGCCATCATATCCCCTGTGACGTGCACGTATACATCCAGATGGCCTGAAGCAACTGAAGAACCACAAAAGAAGTGAAAATAGGCAGTTCCTGCCTTAACTGATGACATTACCTTGTGACATTCCTTCTCCTGGACAATGAGTCTCAGAAGCTCCCCACTGAGTAAAAGGATATTAACCCCAGAGGCAACAAAAGAAATTAAATTAGTGGAAGAAAAAATTCAGTCAGCATAAATAAATAAAATAGATCCCTTAGCCTCACTCCAACTTTTGATTTTTGCTACTGCACATTTTCCAACAGGCATCATTGTTCAAAATACTGATCTTGTGGAGTGGTCATTCCTTCCTCACAGTACAATTAAGACTTTTACATTGTACTTGGATCAAATAGCTACATTAATTGGTCAGACAAGGTTACGAATAGTAAAATTGTGTGGAAATGACCCAGACAAAATAGTTGTTCCTTTAAACAAGAAACAAGTTAGACTAGCCTTTATCAATTCTGGTGCATGGCAGGTTAGTCTTGCTAATTTTGTGGGAATTATTGATAATCATTACCCAAAAACAAAAATCTTCCGGTTTTTAAAATTGACTACTTGGATTTTACCTAAAATTACCAGACATAAACCTTTAGAAAATGCTCTGACAGTGTTTACTGATGGTTCTAGCAATGGAAAAGTGGCTTACACAGAGCCAAAAGAGTGAGTCATCAAAACTCAACATCAGTCGGCTCAAAGAGCAGAGTTGGTTGCAGTCATTACAGTGTTACAAGACTTTGATCAACTTATTAATATAGTATCAGATTTGGCACATCTAGTACAGGCTACAAGGGATATTGAAACAGCTCTAATTAAATATAGCATAGATGATCAGTTAAACCAGCTGTTCAATTTATTACAACAAACTGTAAAAAAGAAATTTCCTATTTTATATTACTCATATTCGAGCACACACTAATTTACCAGGGCCTTTAACTAAAGCAAATGAACAAGCTGACTTACTGGTATCATCTGCATTCATAAAAGCACAAGAACTTCATGCTTTGACTCATGTAAATGCAGCGGGATTAAAAAACAAATTTGATGTCACATGGAAACAGGCAAAAAATATTGTACAACATCACACCCAGTGTCAAGTCCTACACCTGCCCACTCAGGAGGCAGGAGTTAATCCCAGAGGTCTATGTCCTAATGCATTATGGCAAATGGATGTCACACATGTACCTTCATTTGGAAGATTATCATGTGTCCATATAACAGTTGATACTTGTTCACATTTCATATGGGCAATCTGCCAAACAGGAGAAAGTACTTCCCATGTTAAAAAACAATTATTTTCTTGTTTTGCTGTAATGGGAGTTCCAGAAAAAATTAAAACTGACAATGGACCAGGATACATAGTAAAGCTTTCCAAAAATTCTTAAATCAGTGGAAAATTACACATACCACAGGAATTCCCTATAATTCCCAAGGACAGGCCATAGTTGAATGAACTAATAGAACACTCAAAACTCAATTAGTTAAACAAAAAGAAGGGGAGACAGTAAGGATTGTACCACTCCTCAGATGCAACTTAATCTAGCACTCTATACTTTAAATGTTTTAAACATTTATAGAAATCAGACTACTACCTCTGCAGAACAACATCTTACTGGTAAAAAGAACAGCCCACATGAAGGAAAACTGATTTGGTGGAAAGACAACAAAAATAAGACATGGAAAATAGGGAAGGTGGTAACACGGGGGAGAGGTTTTGCTTGTGTTTCACCAGGAGAAAATCAGCTTCCTGTTTAGATACCCACTAGACATTTGCAATTCTACAATGAACCCATCAGAGATGCAAAGAAAAGCACCTCCACGGAGATGGAAACACCACAATCAAACACCATCTATTCACAAGATGAACAAAATGGTGATGTCAGAAGAACAGATGAAGTTGCCATCCACCAAGAAAGCAGAGCCGCCAACTTGGGCACAATTAAAGAAGCTGACACAGTTACCAAAAAAAAGCCTAGAGAATGCAAAGGTGACACAAACTCCAGAGAACACACTGCTTGCAGCTTTGATGATTGTATCAATGGTGGTAAGTCTCCCCATGCCTGCAGGAGCAGCTGCAGCTAATTATACCTACTGGGTCTTTGTGTCTTTCCTGCCCTTAATTCGGGCAGTCACATGGATGGATAATCCTATTGAAGTATATGTTAACAATAGTGTATGTGTACCTGGCCCCATAGATGATCATTGCCCTGCCAAACCTGAGGAAGAAGGAATGATGATAAATATTTCCACTGGGTATCATTATCCTCCTATTTGCCTAGGGAGAGCACCACGATGTTGATGCCTGCAATCCAAAATTGGTTGGTAGAAGTACCTACTATTGGTACCACCAGTAGTTTTACTTATCACATGGTAAGTGGAATGTCACTCAGGCCACAGGTAAATTATTTACAGGACTTTTCTTATCAATGATCATTAAAATTTAGGCCTAAATGAAAACCTTGCCCCAAGGTAATTCCCAAAGGATCAAAAGGCACAGAAATTTTAGTTTGGGAAGAATGTGTGGCCGATAGTGCGGTGATATTACAAAACAATGAATTCAGAACTATTATAGATTGGGCACCTCGAGGTCAATACTACCACAATTGCACAGAACAAACTCAATCGTGTCCCAGTGCACAAGTGAGTCCAGCTGTTAATAGTGACTTAACAGAAAGTTTAGAGAAACATAAGCACAAGAAATTACATTCTTTCTACCCTTTGGAATGGGGAGAAAAAGGAATCTCTACTCCAAGACCAAAAATAATAAGTCCTGTTACTGGTCCTGAACATCCACAATTATGGATGCTTACTGTGGCCTCATATTGCATTAGAATTTGGTCTGGAAATCAAGCTATATAAAGAAGAGATCGCAAGCCATTTTATACTATCAACCTAAATTCCAGTCTAACCTTTCCTTTGCAAAGTTGTATAAAGCCCCCTTATATGCTAGTTGTAGGAAATATAGTTATTAAACCAGACTCCCAAACTATAACCTGTGAAAATTGCAGATTGTTTACTTGGATTGATTCGACTTTTAATTGGCAGCACTGTATTCTGCTAGTGAGAGCAAGAGAAGGCGTGTGGATCCCTGTGTCCATGGACTGACTGTGGGAGGCCTCGCCATCCGTCCATATTTTGACTGAAGTATTAAAAGCCATTTTAAATAGATCCAAAAGATTCTTTAATTGCAGTGATTATGGGACTAATTGCAGTCACAGCTACAGCCTCTGTGGTAGGAGTTTCATTGCACTCTTCTGCTCAGACAGTAAACTTTTTTAATTATTGGCAAAAGAATTCTACAAGATTGTGGAATTCACAATCTGGTATTGATCAAAAATTGGCAAATCAAATTAATGATCTTAGACAAAATGTTGTTTGGATGGGAGATAGGCTCATGAGCTTGGAACATCATTTCTGGTTACACTGTGACTGGAATATGTCACATTTTTGTATTACACCCTGAGCCTATAATGAGTCTGAACATCACTAGGACATGGCTAGATGCCATCTACAAGGAAGAGAAGATAATCTTACTTTAGACATTTCAAAATTAAAAGAAAAATTTTTGAGGCATCAAAAACCCATTTAAATTTGGTGCCAGGAACCAAGGCAATGCGAAAGCTGCTGATGGCCTCGCAAATCTTAACCCGGTCACTTGGGTTAAAACCATCAGAAGTTCCACTATTGTAAATTTTGTATTAATCCTTGTGTTCCTGTTCTGTGCATTGTTAGTCTGCAGGTGTACCCAGCAGCTCCGAAGAGACAGTGACCATTGAGAATGGGCAATGACGATGACGGTGGTTTTGTCAAAAAGAAAAGGGGGACATGTAAGGAAAAGAAAGAGAGATCAGACTGTTACTGTGTCTATGTAGAAAAGGAAGACATAAGAAACTCCATTTTGATCTGTATTAAGAAAAATTGTTCTGCTTTGAGATGCTGTTAATCTGTAACTTTAACCCCAACCCTGTGCTCACAGAAACATGTGCTGTATTGAATCAAGGTTTAATGGATAGGGCTGTGCAGGATGTGCCTTGTTAACAATATGTTTGCAGGCAGTATGCCCTGTAAAAGTCATCACCATTCTCCATTCTCTGTTAACCAGGGACACAATGCACTGCGGAAAGCCGCAGGGACCTCTACCCAAGAAAGCCTGGGTATTGTCCAAGGTTTCCCCCCACTGAGACAGCCTGAGATATGTCCTCATGGGAAAGGAAAGACCTTACATCCCCCAACCCGACACCCGTGAAAGGTGTGTGCTGAGGAGGAGTAGTGAGAGAGGGAGGCCTCTTTGCAGTCAAGAGGAAGCCTTCTGTCTCCTGCTCATTTCTGGGAATGGAATGCCTGGGTATAAAGCTGACCATTCATTCTATTCTGAGATAGGAGAAAACCGCCCTGTGGCTGGAGGTGAGATATGCTGGCAGCAATACTGCTCTGTGACTCTTTGCTACACTGAGATGTTGGTGTAAAGTGAAACATAAATCTAGCCTAGGTGCACATCCAGACACAGTACCTTTCCTTGAACTTATTCATGATACAGATTCCTTTGCTCACGTTTCCCTGCTGACCTTCTCCCCACCATCACCCTGTTGCCCTTCTCCCCACCATCACCCTGTTGCCCTGCCACACTCCCTTCACAAAGATAGTAAAAATAGTGATCAATAAATACCGAGGGAACTCAGCACTGGTGTGGGGCCTCGCACACTGAGCTCCGGTCACCTGGGCCCACTGCTGTTTCTCTATACTGTGCTGTTTCTCTATGCTGTCCATTGTTAGTCTCTATGCTCTATGCTGTGTCTCTGTGTCTTATTTATTTTCTCAGTCTCTCATCTCCACCTGATGAGAAATACCCACAGGTATGGAGGGGCAGACCCCCTTCAGGCTGAGGCAGGCAAATCACTTGAACCCAGGAAGCAGAGGCTGCAGTGAGTCGAGATCCCACCACTGCACTGCAGCCTGAACCACAGAGAAATACTCTGTCTCAAAAGAAAACAAATAAGTAAATACATAAAAGAAAGTAATAGATCTCTTCCACAAATGTGGAATGGACAACTAACTGGATATCCACATGGAAAAGAACAATGTTGGATCCCTATCTCACACAATCAAACTCTTATTTTAAAACATTAAAAAACAACGAAAAATAAAGAGAGAAAGAGAGAAACGAGGAAGGGAGCCCTGCAAGAGGGGGTGTTACTTTGTCGCCCAGGCTGGCCTGGACCCCCAGGTTCAGCGATCCTCCCACCGCTGCTTCCTGAGTAGCTGTGACCTCAGGCTCCCGCCCCCGCACCCGCATCCTTGCTGTGTTTATCCAGCAGGTGGTGACCTCCTCGCTGGCCGGAGCACTCCATCCAGCATCCCAGGCGGTGGCTTTAGGGAAGTCTCTGCAGCTGAGCAAAGGGTGGACTCTCCCTCCGGAGTGAATGGAGAATAGAAAGGGAGAGGATTTCTATTCCATTCTCTGGGCCGTCAGCATGAAATCGTTAAGTTCTGCCCAAGCAGGGATTTGCATTTCACATTCTACTTTGCATCCCCGTTTCAGACAATTCCAGGGCTTTTGAATCATGGCTCGGCCTTCCTGGCCATCTCGCCTCCAAAACCCGAAAACAGAGGCGGTGGGAGGGAGGCTGAGAGGCGCACAGATCCCGCCCCAGCCCCGCCCTCTTCCGGTACTAAAGGGCAAGGTCTCTCCGCCTCTACCCCTACCTGGCCCAGGCCCCGCCCACCTCCTCGCAGGTCCCGCCCAGGCCTGGCTTCTGTCCTTCCCCCCTCAGAGGCGCGCAAACCCGGAAGCAGATCGCGTGGAGTGAAGGTCCCACCGCGGCGCGTGAGTTTCGCTCCATCTTGTATGCAGTCTGCTCTTCCCAGGTCCCCGGCGCTTCTGTCCCTGGGACGTGGGGTCCCTACAGACCTGGAAATTCTCGCCCGTCTTCCTTCGCCCAGAGCAAATTGAGACGTCCCCGTGAGAGCCCGGGGGTCACTTCCTTTTGGGTTTAAAGTCTCCCTGAGGCTGGTCCCGTTCCGAATCTTTCTGCTATAGGGCAATGTATACACTTTCTGTGGCATAGTTTTCCTGCTCTAAACCCTTTTCTGACTCCTCCCGCCCCGCGCTTTTTAAAGTCCTCACCCGAGAGGTGAATTCCCGCCCTGGGCGCCTCCCAGCCTCTCCCTCGTCGGCCGCTGGAGCGCAGCGCCGCAGCCCCAGTCCCAGGGAGGCCGAGTTCTCTGCCCGGTCCTGGGATCCTACAAACCCCACCCTTGTCTTAAGGCGCCGTCGCCCCCCACGTCCCTCCTCGTGCCGGGCCCTGCTGCTCCCCAGGTCTCCCATCCGCAGCCACAGCTTGCCCTGAGCCTGCGTTAGGGGGGTGCCCGGGGCCTGTTCTGTGACACGGGGTGTTCTTGCCTCCTTAGCTCCAGCCCCTGGAAAATGGGCTCTTCCAGGGTGCAGGCGTCTTACTCCAAACCCTCCTGTGATTGTGTGGGCGAAAGGGATAAGGAGACTGACAGCAGTAGAAAACCTGAGACAGAGAAAAGAAGAATGAGAAAGGCCCATAACAGATGGCAAAGTACAGGATGGTGAGGGATTTGCCAAGAGACAGCAAAACTGGAAAAAAAAAAAAAAAGATAAAGCAGGAGGAGAAAAGCAACTGGAGAAATGTAGAGAAAAGCTAGATGTACAGAGAGATGAAGGACAGCAAGGTAGGGAGAGGGACAGCAAAGAGGGAGGCTCATCAGAGTGAGGGAGAGGAGGAGGGATTTGGAGCCAGGACAGACAGCAGAGTGGTGCTGGTGGCAAAGAGAACAGAGGGAGAACCACAGCAGGGAGGACACCTGGGGATCTAGGCTGCCAGAGAGTGGGGACAGGGGTATAACAGGGAAGAGAGAATTTAACGGGGAGAGCAGAGGAGGCACAGAGATGGTGTTGCGGGAAACTGAGGACTAGAGAGACTGATATGGGGGAGACAGGAGGATGTTTATTTAAGATATGCACTGGCTCAGTGGATTTACATCTAAAAAGCTGAGCATTTCAACAAACACAGAGTGGGTTTTTTTGCTTTCAGAAGCAGAGTAAAAGCAGTTAATCATATAATAATAGGTCACGTAATCTACAGCATAGCATAACTTGTGTCCTTCCATAGCTGGTGGCCTTGTAGCTGCATTGAAAGAAAAACAAGAACGGCTAAATACACACATTTGTCTTTTTTTTTTTTTGCTTCACCCTTGTTCTGGAGGTGGGGGTGAACTTCCTCTTTTCTGTTTAACCTTTGCCTTGCCTGTTACTATTCTTGGAGTGAATGAATGCATTTTTTTTTTTTTTATTTCTGCTTCAGTTTCTTCCCTTAGATGCTTTTTATAATCAAGATTTTAATAGAAAGCACCACTATTACTGGATTCTTCATGAAAGAGCAGGTTTTCTTCTTTAGGCACAGGCTGATATTTATATGGAGCTATTAGCTGAGTGCTAGTCTGCCTGGTCACAATTGCTTCTATAGTTGATTGAATGTTTCTTAACAAGGAGTGGTGAGAGGCAAGGGAGTATTAAACCAATTCTTAGTATTTCTAGAACTACTCCTACTAAGGTTTTGAATCTGCTGAAGGAGGAAAACCAGCCTCTAAAGACGGAATCAGGAGTCTATTTTGTCTAAGTCTGGACTGGAACATGGGCTAATTTTTTCATTCTTACAGTTATTTCTTTAATAGCCTTCCTATTGTCATCAATTTCTAGGCAGCAATTAGTTAGATTACACTTTCTACATACTCCTGCTTCCTGGGCTAGGAGGTGTCTAAAGCTAATCTATTTTGGTGGATGGCATTTCTCATTTTCTTGGCTTACTGGGCCAGTTTCATTAGTGATGATTTCAAGTACTGCTTGCAAATTTATGATGTGGTTAAGCGTGTAAATCAGGGTGCGATACCTTTATGACTTATCTTGTGCCCAGGTGGCTGTCCTAGAGTACCGAATTAGTCTTTCAGGGGGCCAATCTGTGTCTTTCTAATCTTCTATTTTTATGTCTTTTCTTATGTCTATATGTCTTTTGTTTTTTTCTTTGATTTTATTGTAGACAGGATACCTTCAAGTTTCTCCCTCTTGCAGTGGGAGTAAGAAGAAACATGGTCTAATTGTTTCAAGTACACAAGCCCTTGTCCTTTTTCCTGGCAACTGTCAGTAGGCCTGTGGCGCACAGATCTCATAGAGACCAGAGAGTACTTGCCAGGTATTTGGAGCTTCAAGTTGATACTAGGTGTGGTTTAGAGAAGAGAAACGGGAGAATGGGTTTGGATGAGGTGATCTGGAGTCATCTTTGCCTTGCCACAAAGTTTTCTTTAGTGTTTTATTATAATATTGCTGTCTTAAACAAGTTAATTCTTCTAGTGACTCTGTAAAAGCTTTTCCTTAGTGAACAACCCAGTATCTCCTGATAATAGAAGTTTTTAAGAGCTAGGCGCTTGAACTTGTGGGCATTCATTTGGGGGAAGAGTCAGTTAGAGTTAAATTATCTTGTGGCATTAACACTTTTGCTTCTTAAGGCCAGTGGTCTCCTATGTTAGTCCTTCTACAAACATAACATGAGGAAATGCTTAAGCTGCCTGCAATGTTTTCAGCCAGCTGGGCAAACAGGTTTTTAGCTAAAGGAGGAGGCTCTGGTAACTTCTGGTCTACCTGCTTATAGAATAATTTAAAGATTTGGAATTGTTGCTGGGCCAGAAGTGTCGGGGTCCCTTTTTTGACAACATATAGGTAGGTTGCTGGGTAGGTGTGTGTGGAGACATGTATAGGGTAACCTGCAGTCCATACGGGTAAGTCTGGCTTTAGAATGGTGAAATTTACAGGATGACAGATTTTTGTTTCACAATCTGGTTTTACCAGCATTTTGGTAAGCATAATTGTCCTTTGTTGTGTGCTGGGGTACCACGATATGCAATACTGAGAATCTTTTTCTGGGGTCTCAGAGGGACAAGGTGGCATGCATACTTATTTGTAGTCATTTCTATAGTATCTTTGTATAGGTAGGTTACTACAGACAGATGAGTCTAGGTCTGCTGCTTGACAAGCATCAAAATACAGAGAAATAGGCCATCGGTAAAAGGGAAGGACCTTGATTTGGTTTAAGCGGGAACTTTCTTTTGACCTTGCACAAATTTTAAACTATTCACCAGGTGAAAACTTGGAGTTATAAGATACATAAGGTTGGTTATTTTCTTGGTCACAAATTGAGTAGATTGTCTAAGTACAATTTCTTTTTTTTTTTTTTTTTTGAGCTGGAATTTCTCTCTTATTGCCCAGGCTGGAGTGCAATGGCACAATCTTGGCTCACCACAACCTCCACCTCCCAGGTTCAAGTGATCCTCCTGCCTCAGCCTCCAAAATAGCTGGGATTACAGGTATGTGCCACCATGCCTGGCTAATTTTGTATTTTTAGTAGAGACAGTGTTTCTTCATGTTGGTGAGGCTGGTCTCGAACTCCTGACCTCAGGCAGTCCACCCGCCTCCGCCTCCCAAAGTGCTGGGATTACAGGCATGAGCCACCGTGCCTAGCCTTTATAAGTACAAGTTCTTAAGCAAGTCTTTGTACTCATAATAAGTATGGTGCAATAGAGTCTTAGTTATCCTGTTCCCTGACCAGGTAGTATGTGTACAGTGGGGACGCGTTTCTATAGGTGCTTCTTCTAACATGGTGAAGGGGGGTAACAACAGCAAAACAATGTACAGCATATTCATATCCAGCAAGGACAGAAGAGGGCCTTGCCTGGGGGAGGAGGTTGAGCACAACGACAGAACAATAATAAAACAGTTAGTATTACAAGGAAAACTACCCGCCATAAGATTTCTAACCACATTTACTTGCTTGATGAGTCCTCAAGCTTCAGCCATGCATAGACTAGTCAGCTTCTGGTTTGTGACTAGAGCAGGACTTGTCTCCTCGAGCTTCAGCTGTGCGTAGACTGGTCAGCATCCGGAGTGACCAGAGCAGGGCTGTCATCCTCAGCAGCAGCTTGGTCTTATCTCAGGATCAGCCAAGTTGGATGATCTGGGTCTTGCTGGCTGGCCCACTTGTCCTGAGCTGCTGGTTTCAGCTAACTGTGGTGGATCTAAGGCATGATTCCTGCAAGTTAAAACAGCAGTGGAATGGACAGGGTTACAATATAGGGCCCATCCTATATGGGTCCTAGAGAAGTTGGATTCTGCTTTTTAACCTAAACAGAGTTTCCATGTTTAAAGGGGTGTGCTGGATCTTTCATACTTACAGAGATTCTTCCTTGTACTCAATTATGCACTTCTTGCATTGAAACAGGAATTAAATGAAATTTAAAAATGTGTAAGCAGAAACTCAGTTGTATGTAAGAAAACCCAATTGCCCCTGAGAAAGAGAAAGAGCTGGAGTCCCTTAAAAATTAACTGCCTGTTTTTCTGTGGCTAGTGAGCCTTATCTCTCCTCTTTTCCTGGGCATTGTGAAGATGCTGTTTCTCTAGCTGTGCAGGTGAAAGGTCACTACACAGATAAACTCAAGTCGTAAAACATGTTTTTCCTTGAAAAGTAAGAAATGATGTAATGCATGTCTCAATTAAATAACTGTCTTTGTTTTTCTCTTCTGTAATAGGCTTCCCCCTGCACAGATCTCCCCCCACCCCATGAAATGCTGAAAAGGTAACTTAGCTCTTTGTTCAGGGCTCAGTCCCTTGAATGTTAAACTGACTGGGTTGGTGCACCTAAATAATAATAAATCCTCCTCAACCCCATTGGTCTCTCTGATTCCTTATCAATCCCACTACAGCATGGCTATTCTTAAAGCCTGTGAGCTATTAAATGCATGTTTCCCTCAAGGCCCCTCTGGTCCACTCTGGACTAATGTTGAAAGATGGGCTGGACTGGCATGTAATGCTTTTCTGAAAGCATCCATGTATACTTTTTTTTTTCTGAGGTAGAGTTTTGCTCTTGTTGCCCAGACTGGAGTGCAATGGCATGATCTCAGCTCACTGCAATCTCTGCCTCCTGGGTTCAAGCAATTCTCCTGCCTCAGCCTCTCATGCACCCACCACCATGCCCAGCTAATTTTTTGTATTTTTAATAGAGATGGGGTTTCACCATGTTGGCCAGGTTGGTCTCAAACTCCTGAACTCAGGTGATCCACCTGCCTCGACCTCCTAAAGTACTGGGATTACAAGCATGATCCATTGCTCCTGGCCACCCATGTATTCTTGATGGAAACAATTTGCTTATGTCTTAATTCTACAGCTGACCTTCTTTTCACTGTTTGTAAGGTCAGTAGCTGTGGGTTCACACTTCTGCATTTTATAAATGTTACTGTAATTTTCTTGTAAGGAAGAATTAACTGTCGGGGATCAAAGGCAACAGAACCTTGCAAAAGAAGTTTCTTTAGCCCAGATATGTGAAAGATGCTTCTCTAATTTTCAAGGATAGGGGTGATAAAGACCAACACTTCCATTAGCTCTTCCAGGCCCCCATGTAATAATTCAGGCAGCCGGGTGTGGTGGCTCACGCCTGTAATCCTAGCACTTTGAGAGGCTAAGGCGGGCAGATCAGGAGGTCAGGAGATCGAGATTATCCTGGCTAACCTGGTGAAACCCCTTCTCTACTAAAAATACAAAAAATTAGCCAGACGTGGTGGCGGATGCCTGTAGTCCCAGCTACTCAAAAGGCTGAGGCAGGAGAATGGTGTGAACACGGGAAGTGGAGTTAGCACTGAGCTGAGATCCCACCACTGCTCTCCAGCCTGGGAGACAGAGCGAGACTCCATGTCAAAAAAAAAAAATTAAAAAGAATTCAGGCACACCTTCTCACTCATCTCAGACCTTCTCAGGGTAACTTGGTGAAAATTTCCCCACTCTGACCCCAGTGAGGCTTCCTGCAACTTGGAGATGAGGGGCTAGACCAGAAAAGCTCAACCCAAGTGACCCTGGACCCTGAAATGGTTGGCAAAATAGAGTCTGTGTCTGGGCATGGCTTTTCTTCTGGGAGAGGGGAGTGCCCAGTTGTAATTAGAATTTTAAATGGGATACAGTACCCCAAAAATGAAAAAATAATAATAAAACACAGAAGAATAGAAGAAACAGAGTTGCAGACTCAGACACAGAGACTATCTTTGGGGCCTTTCTCTGTATTAGGATATCACAGCTAGATGTAGAGCAGGTCATGTCAGTCCCTGGCAGGGAACCCTCCACTGGCTTCCCGTGTTCCCCAGGACAAAAGCCCCACTCCTCACTGTGGCTCCACAGCCCTGTTTCCAGGGCCCCTGCCAGTGTCCAGCCTCCTCCTGGGAGCTTGCCCTCATCTCCTGACTCCCTCTTCCCCAGTCACATTTGCTTTTCACTTTTCCCAAACATCAGAACCTTTCCTGTCTCAGGTCGTTGTCCCTGCTCTTACCCTATGTACCTAAATGATGACAGCCCTGTCCCTTTCCTCTGTGTTCAGGTCTAGGCTCAGAGCTGTCTCCCATGCCCTCCCACCCCCATCTGAAGTTCCCTCTGCCCATCAGTCTCTATCACGTTACTCAGGCTTTATTATCTCTGCATTAATCACATCAGAAACGCTTTTTTTTTTTTTTTGACAGAGTCTCACTCTGTCGCACAGGCTGTGAGTGCAGTCTCATGATCTTGGCTCACTGCAACCTACATCTCCTGGGTTCAAGCGATTCTTGTTTCTCAGCCTCCCAATTAGCTGATATTACAGGTGTGTGCCACCACACTCGGCTAATTATTGTATTTTATTTTTAGTTTAGTTTAGTTTTGAGTCTCATTCTGTCACCCAGGCTGGAGTGCAGTGTCATGATCTCGGCTCACTGCAACTGCCACCTCCAGGATTCAAGCGATTCTCTTGCCTCAGCCTCCTGAGTAGCTGGGATTACAGACACCTACCAAGCCCTGTTACTTTTTGTATTTTTAATAGAGACAGGGTTTCCCCATGTTGACCATGCTGGCCTCAAACTTCTGACCTCAAGTAATCCGCCCGTCTCGGCCTTCCAGAGTGCTGGTATTACAGGTGTGAGCCACTGCAACCAGCTCAATTTTTGTATTTTTAGTAAAGGCAGGGTTTCGCTGTGTTGGCCAGGCTGGTCTCGAACTCCTGAGCTCAAGTGATTCTCCCACCTCAGCCTCCTAAGTAGCTGGGACCACAGACATACAGACATGCACCACTATGCCTGGCAAAGTTTTTGTATTTTTGTAGAGATGGGGTTTCACCATGTTGCCTAGGCTGGTCTCAAACTCCTGAGCTCAAGCGATCTACCCCTCTCAGCCTCCCACAGTACTGGGATGACAGCTGTGAGCCACAGCACCCAACCTCTGTATGGAGTTTGGTCAGGTCTGGGTCTGTGCCCTGAAGAGGAGCTCGTTCCAGCCCAGCTCCCCACTGCTGCAGCCTGTGTGTAGGCTTCCCCAGGAGGGGAGCAGGAGCTTTCCTGTAGGAGTTTATTTTACCTGGTGTGGAGGGCAGTAGAGGGGACCGTATTTCATCAGGGTGAGGTCTCCTTTGTATGTGTCATTGTGTTACAGGGAGGCTGTGTGTTGATTCTGAGCAATAAACAACATATTTTTAACATTCAGGATTGACTTTTAAAAACTCTTAGTATGTGAGGAAGAAACCCGGAAGAGGAAGAGGAAAGCAAAGAAGTCAGGGATGGCCCTTTCTCAGGTGAGATGATATTCTTGGTGGATTGTTCTGTCTCCTTTCTTTCAGAAATGCTGACCTTGGAGTTTGGAATCTTCTGAGTCTGAAGCATCCTTCCTGACAGGTTTGCTCACATTCACCCATGCCTTCCCTCAGTCCCTCTCATCTTGCTTAGATTTTATCTCTCGTGACCCAGTGACATGAACTTGGGAAGAGGCTGCACTGGGCATGGTCCTGGGAAGGGCTCACACCCAGACATGGATGGAGATGGGGTGAGGGTCCCATGGTGTCAGTGCTGTTGGGCAGCAGGGATTGTTTAGGGGCCACATCTGGATGCACTGTCAGCTCTCTGTGGACCAGGATTACAGCAGCTGCCACTAGAAGTCACGTATTCATGTGCACGAAGTACGTGGTAAATTCCAGAAAAGGAGACCAATATTGGGAAATGCTTTCTGCCTGATTTTATACTACATTTTTAGGTAACTGAGTGAGTTACTGTGTTTCTGACTCCAAAAATCTTACTAATTAGAATGGAAAGTTCATACACAGACATGAATGATACAAGATGTTTGATTCCATCATTACTTTAAGAATAGGAAATCGAACTAAATAATAGCAGGAGATTCATTAATCCATTTGTAGCATATTAAGCTCATGGAGACTGTGGGGTTACTGTGGAGAGGCTTGTGAAACAGGTGTTTTCAGTAAAAATTGTTATAACTTTTCTCAAATATGAGAGCAGTACTTCTTTTTATCCTAGAGGATGGAGCCATATTCTCATTCCATCTGTTATAATTATTATTATTATTATATTCTGATATTATTATATTTTAAATATAAGAAGTCTTGCTCTGTCACCCAGGCTAAAGTGCAGTGGCATGATCTTGGCTCATGGCAACCTCCACCTCCTGGGTTCAAGTGATTCTCCTGCTTCAGCCTCCCCAGTAGTTGAGATTATAGGCATGCACCACCATGCCCAGCTAATTTTGTTGTATTTTTATTAGTGACGGGTTGTCACCATGTTGGCCAGGTTGGTCTCAAACTCTTAGCCTCAGGTGATCTGCCTGCCTCAGCCTCCAGGAGTGCTGAGATTACAGGCATGAGCCACCATGCCCAGCCCCATCAATTATTATTAAATATATATTTTTATATTTAAACATCACATGATGAATATATTTGTTTTGTGGTAAAACTCCAAGCAAAGCTGCAGCTTATACCCTTTGCCATAACGCAACTTCTTTTCTCTGTCATGTCTTCCACCCTCCTTCCAGCCTCACTGGGGAGCTGCTGCTGTCAGTTCTGTGTCAGGTGTCAGGTGTGGTAGTACTCATGTATTTCTACATCGTTATGAGACTTCAGAAAAAATTCTGCAGTAAATTACAAAAATTTTTTTTTTACAAAAATTACCCAGGTGTGGTGGTGCATGCCTGTAATCCCAGCTACTCAGGAGGCTGAGGCAAGAGAATCACTTGAACCTGGGAGGCGGAGGTTGCAGTGAGATGAGATTGTGCCACTGCACTCCAGCCTGGGCATACAGCAAGACTTCTTCTCAAAAAAAAAAAAAAAGTTTTATATTTATGTTTTTACTTTAGGTTTGTGGCTGCATATGCAGGTTTGTTACATAGGTAAACTAGGGTCATCGGGGTTTGTTGGACAAATTATTTCATCACTCTGGTATTAAGCCCAACTGCAATCTCTGCATCCTGAGCTCAAGCGATTCTCCTGCCTCAGGCTCCTGGGTTGCTGAAATTACTGGGGCCTTCTACCACACCTGGCTAATTTTTGTATTTTTAGTAGAGATGGGGTTTCACCATGTTAGCCAGGCTGATCTTGAACTTCTGACCTAAGATGATCCACCCACCTTGGCCTCCCAAACAGCTGGGATTACAGGTGTGAGCCTCTGTGCTCAGCCCCTAATAGTTATTTTTTCTGCTCCTCTCCTTCCTCCCACCCTCCACCCTCAAGCAGACCCCAGTGTGTGTTGTTTTCTTCTTTGTGTTCCAGGAAATATTTTATTTTGATATTTCATCCTGCTATTTGTGAATTTACATGTTCTCACGTTAGTAAACATGGCTAGCTTACTCTTGACGTCTACATTGGAAATTGTCTGAATGACAACATGTGGGTCCTTTGTGACTTTTCCCTGTATAAAGAGTGTCATAGTGGTTGCTTCTGTGCATGCCTGCATTCCTACAGATATCTGAAGATTCCTCCAGGTCAGGCAGTTGAAAGAGTGGTTGCTTCCTCTAGGATGGGGCATTTCCTGTTTTCTTAGATCTGACAAGATTCCCCCCTGCCCCCAACTGCCAAGGTATCCTTTTCCAGCAAGATGAGATTCCTCTTCAGTTAAACAAAACTTGCTATTTTATATTTTTACAACCTGTATATATATATATACACACATACACATACACATATACATATATATACATATACACACACACAAATGTATATACTTTGAACAACTTTTACATTTTGAAAATCTGGGGAAAATGAACACCCTTTGTATTAACATCTAGTTTTTTGTGAGTCTGTGTAGGTTTCGTTATTTTGTTGACAAATATATCTATATGATGGATTTTCATACTTTGAGTAACCTAGTTTTCATGTATTTTCTTTTATTTTGAGACTGGTTCTCACTGTGTTGCCCAGGCTGGAGCACAGTGGCGTGATCTTAGCTCACTGCAACTTCCACCCTCAGGCTCAAGCCATCCTCCTACATCAGGCTCCCAAGTAGCTGGAACCACAGATGCCTGCCACCATGCCCAGCTAATTTTTTTTTTTTTTTTTTTTGAGATGGAGTCTCTGTTGCCCTGGCCAGATTGGTGCAATTTTGGATCATTGCAACCTCTGCCTACTGGGATCAAGCAATTCTCCTGCATCACCCTCCCGGGTAGCTGGGATAACAGGCATGTGCCACCGTGCCTGGCTGGATTTTGGTTTCTGATCTTTCATTGTGGACGTTGCAATCTCTGAAGACATCACTCATACTCTGTCTCATCTAGATACTGAATGTCACTTGGTGTGTCAATAAAAGTTTCTGGGCCAGGCATGGCCCAGAATTGGGCCTCCAATTCCAGCACTTTGAGAGACTGAGTCAGGCAGATCATGAGGTCAGGAGTTTGAGACAAACCTGGCCAATATGGTGAAACCCTGTTTCTACTAAAAATACAAAAATTAAATTGGTGTGGTGGCATGCGCCTGTAATTTCAACTACTCAGGAGGCTAAGGCAGGAGAATCGCTTGATCCTGGGAGGTGGAGGTTGCAGTGAGTGGAGACTACGCCATTGCACTCCAGCCTGAGTGACAGAGTGAGACTCTGTCTCAAAAAAAGAAAAGTATAACAAAACACAACTGGGAAGACAAAATGCGGTGAAAAACCCCTTACTCGGATTTTTCAAAACATTCACTGCAATTAAATCCATGCTTTCCCCTCTCTCCTCTTCTCATTTTCTGTAAAGATAAGAACTCCTCCCATGACCATTTCCTTAAAATGTGTTTTAATTTCAGAGTCTGTTGACATTCAGGGATGTGGCCATAGAATTCTCTCAGGAGGAGTGGAAATGCCTGGACCCTACTCAGAGGATGCTATACAGGGACGTGATGGTGGAGAATTATAGGAACCTGGTCTCCGTGGGTGAGGATAACTTCCCTCCAGAAGTGGGGATGTGCCCTTGCGTATCTTTCTGTTTTCTCTTTTTTTAGATAGAGTGTCTCTCTCTGTCCCCAAGGGTGGAGTGCAATGGTGTGATCATGGCTCACTGCAATCTTGAATTCCTGGGCTCAAGTGATTGTCCCACCTCAGCCTCCCCCGGTAGTTGTACAGGTGCATGCCACCATGCCAGGATACTTTTTTAGTTTTTTTTTTTTTTAGGGACAGGTTCTTGCTGTGTTGTTGAAGTTGGTCTTGATCTCCTGGGTTCAAAACATCTTCCTCGGCCTCCCAAGAAGCTGGGATTACAGACGCCAATCCCCGTACCTAACTATTGGCTTTTATTTTAAAAATTTTTGCATATGTGTGTCCTTAGGGCTAATATGAGTCTTCTGTGGATAACATGTAGTTGGTTCCTGTTGATTGAGCCAGTCTTTGCCTTCTGAGTGTAGAGTTAAATATTTGCATTTGAAATATTATTGATGCAGAAGACCTTACCATTGCCTTTTTGTTACATATTATCTGTATTTCTCGAATTTTTTTTTTTTTTTTTTTTTTTTTTTTTTGGTTATTTTGTTCTTATGTTGTTTTTTTCAGGGTTTTTTTTTTTGTTCTTCATTCTTCATTTCCTACTTTTTGTGTTTAATTGCTTTTTTGTGTAGACATGCTTTGACTCCTTTCTTTTTTACTCTTATTTTTTTGTTTGTTTATGACGAAGTCTCACTCTGTCGCCAAGGCTGCAGCAGAGTGGTGCGATCTTGGCTCACCACAGCTGGCTCCACATCTCGGGCTCAAACAATACTTGTGCCCCAGTGGCCCACACCTGTAATCCCAGCACTTTGGCAGGCCAAGGTGGGCAAATCATCTGAGGTCAGGAGTTCAAAACCAGCCTGTCTAACGTGGTGAAACTCCATCTCTACTAAAAATACAAAAATTAGCCAGACACAGTCGTGGGTGTCTGTAATCCCTGCTACTCAAGAGGCAGGAGAGTCACTTGAACCCTGGAGGTGGAGGTTGTGGTGAGCTGAGATTGTGTCATGCACTCCAGCCTGGGCAACAGAATGAGACTCTGTCTCAAAGAAAAAACAATTCCACATGCAAAAGCTTCTCTTTCTCCACCAGAACTCTATTTATGTCGGAATTATTTCTGTGTATGCTGCATTTTCATTGACATATATGTACAGTGTTTTTTCATGCTTTTTTCTTCTAAATAATAGGAAAAAATGTTGAATTATGAAGAAAAGGGACACATATACCAGTTTCTGTATCTGTCCTTTTATTTGCCTATTTATTTATTGATTGATGAGACGAAGTTTTGTTCTTGTCACCCATGCTAGAGTGCAATGGCACAATCTCGGGTCACTGCAACCTCCAAATCCTGGGTTCAAGCGATTCTCCTGCCTCAGTTTCCCGAGTAGCTGGGATTATAGGCATATGCCACCATGCCTGGCTAATTTTGTGTTTTAATAGACACGGGATTTCTCCTTTTTCGTCAGGCTGTTCTCGAACTCCCGCCCTCAGTTGATCTGCCAACCTCAGCCTCCTAATCTGCTGGAATTACACATTTGAACCACTGCGCCCAGCCTATCTGTCTTTTTATTTACCTTTACTGGAGAATTTTATATATATTTGTGGTTTGGAGTTACTCTTTAGGCTTCTTTCATTTCTTTCTTTTTTTTTTTTTTTGAGATGGAGTTTTGGTCTGTCACTCAGGCTGGAGTGCAGTGGCGCAATCTTGGCTAACTGCAACCTCTGCCTCCTGGGTTCAAGCGATTCTCCTGCCTCAGTTTCCCAAGTAGCTGGGACTACAGGTGTGTGCCACCACACCAGGCTAATTTTTTGTATTTTTGTTTTTTGTAGAGATGGGGTTTCACCGTGTTAGCCAGGATGGTCTCGATCTCCTGACCTTGTGATCCTCCTCCCTCAGTCTCCCAAAGTGCTGGGATTACAGGTGTGAACCACCTCACTCAGCCGGCCTCAAGGTTTTTAAAACATGTTATTGCTATTAGTTGGCTTCAAGTATTGCAAGATTTATAGTACAGGCCCTAAACTTCCTTTGTTTCATTAGATTTGTCAGCCTTCGGTGATGTTGATCATGAGATGCTCCTTTTCCTGTCTCAGTCATTTCACTGTCCCATCAGACATAGCTTAGGCTGGCCAGCTGAGGTGGGTCATGCCTTAATCCCAGCAGTATGGGATGCCAAGGTGGGCAGATCACTTGAAGTCAGGAGTTTGCGACCAGTCTGGCCAACATGGTGAAACCTCGTATCTACTAAATACAAGAAATTGGCCAGGTGTAGTAGCTCACACCTGTAATCCCAGCACTTTGGGAGGCTGAGAGGGGCAGATCACCTGAGTTCAGGAGTTTGAGACCAGCCTGGCCAACATGATGAAACCCTGTCTCTACTAAAAGTACAAAAATTACTTGGGTGTGGTGGCACATGGCTGTTATCCCAAGTACTCGAGAGGCTGATGCAGGAGAATCACTTGAACCCAGGAGATGGGGGTTGTAGTGAGCCAAGGTTGCACCACTGCACTCCAGTCTGGGCACCAAAGTGAGACCACAGGCTGAGGCGGGAGAATCTCTTGAGGCAGGAGAATCATCCCACTACATTCCAGCCTGGGTGATACAGCGTGACGCGGTCTCAAAAACAAACAAAAAAAGAAATAGCTTAAACTGGGAGGCTTAAGACACAGAAATTTATCTCTCATGAATTTGGAAAGTGGGAAATCCAAGAGCAAGGTGCCAACCAAATAGGTTCCTGGTGGGAGCATCCTTCATGGTTTAGCCCAGCCACCTTCCTGCCATGTCCTGACATGGGGGAAAGAGGAACAGGAAACGAGCTCTTTAATATCTCTTTTTATGAAAGCACAAGCCCTATTCACGAGTAGTCAACACCCATGACCAAATTGTCTCAAAGGCCCCATCTGCAGGAACATCCTATTAGAGAAAAAGAACTCTGAACATGGCTTTTGGCCAATAAGAACATTCAGACCAGGGAGCCTGCACCATATTGTTTGTTTTTATTGTGCAATTTGTTTTATACAATGTTTTCACTGATCTCAGTTTATAAATTTTCCCAGTACACATTCTGTGTTTTATATTTTGTGCATAGTGAACTAGATACATAGAGCAATGTATACATATATATATATAGAATTGCTGTATTGCCTGGCTGTTTCATAAATGTAGTTGTGGCATCATAATTGCACCCTCTGACACTATTAGTCAATTCTTTTTTTTTTCTTTCAGACGAAGTCTCACCCTGTCACTCAGGCTGGAGTGCAGTGGTGGGACCTTGGCTCACTACAACCTCTACCTCCTGGGTTCAAATGATTCTCTTGCCTCAGCCTTCTGAGTAGCTGAGATTACAGGCACCCGCCACCACACCCAGCTAATTTTTTGGTATTTTTAGTAGAGAGGGTTTCACCATGTTGGCCAGGCTATTCTTGAACTCCTGACCTCATGGTCTGCCCACATCAGCCTCCCAAAGTGCTGGAATTGCAGGCATGAACCACTGCACCCAGCTGTTAGTGAATTCTTATTCTTTATAATGCTGCGTATTTTTTTGACCTCATACATCAGAAGGTAGTGATCTTAACATGTATTTCAGTTCTTACATTGTGTGCTGGTGGTAAGTAGAAGTTGTGCCTTTTTTCTTAACAGGGAATTGTTTAGAATTCTGCAGGTTGTATAAATGTACTTATGATTTGCTTGCTGGTTTTATGGGTTACAGTATTTTACCAATTCATTTTTATGATTTTACATAAAACTTTTTGGTATGTGGTATGCAATATAACTGACACAGTTTGCTAGTTAATGTCACAAAGTGCCACTGGATGCTGTGGCTCACGCCTGCAATCCCAGGACTTTGGGAGGCTGAGGCGGGTGGATCACTTGAGGTCAAAAGTTCAAGGCCAGCCTGGCCAACATGATGAAACCCTATCTCTACTAAAAATACAAAAATTAGCCAAGCATGCTGGCATGTGCCTGTAATCCCATGTACTCAGGAGGCTGAGACAGGAGAATGGCTTGAACCCAAAAGGTGGAGGTTGCAGTGAGCTGAGATCAGGCCATTGCCCTCCAGCCTGTTGTGACACAGTGAAACATTGTCTCAAAAATATAAAAATAAAAAAAAATTTTTTAAATGTTACAATATGCCTTTTCTGCATGGATATAGGTAGTTTTATGACAGTTATTCAGAAAAATATTGCTTTTTTGTTTTTTTGTTTTTTTGTTTTTTTTTGAGATGGAGTCTCACTTTGTCATCCAGGCTGAAGTACAGTGGTGCAATCTCGATCTCAGCTCACTGCAACCTCTGCCTCTTGGGTTCAAGCAATTCTTGTGCCTCACCCTTGCGAGTAGCTAGGAGTACAGACATGGGCCACCACACCTTGCTAAATTTTGTAATCTTTTCTTATCTTCTCAGTGCTATGATTATTTAACAATACAGAATTTCCATTGATTTTGGTTATCCTTACATGAGCTTGCTGTGGATTATTTACCAATATAGTATATTGTGTGGTCCTTTAGTATTTATTTGTATACAGTAAATATGCTGTAAATATGAAGAATATATACTTTTCATTGATGTGACAGTGATATGTCTTTTGCAAACTGTTAGACACTTTAGGGTCACAGTGGAAAAATACTCCTTACTTTAGGCTTACACATGTTTGTGCCCTTCAGTGTTTTGTCATGATATTGGAAATAAGCTTCCATAATAATAATTGGAAGCACATGTAATTGCCCTTTATTTGTTAAAGAATCTTACCCTTTTCTGTTCCTAAACTTTGAAGATCATGTTTGGGAAGTTTAAAATCAGTATTGTCTTTTGTGTACCTATTAGTGTTTATATTTTGTAGGTATCTCTTCCAAATGCACAATGAAGGAGTTCTCATCAACAGCACAAGGCAATAGAGAAGTGATCCACACAGGGACATTGCAAAGACATGAACGTCATCACATTGGAGACTTTTGCTTTCAGGAAATTGATAAAGATATTCATAACTTAGAGTTTCAGTGGCAAGAAGATGAAAGAAATGGCCATGAAGCACCCATGACAAAAATCAAAAAATTGATGGGCAGTACAGAGCAATATGATCAAAGTCATGCTGGAAACAAGCCTATTAAAGATCAGCTTGGATCAAGCTTTCATTTGCATCTGTCTGAACTCCACATATTTCAGCCCAAAGGGAAAATTAATAATCAAGTTGAGAAGTCTATCAATGATGCTTCCTCGGTTTCAACAGCCCAAAGAATTTCTTTTAGGCCCAAAACCCATGTATCTAATAACTATGGGAATAATTTTCTGAATTATTCATTACTCACACAAAGACAGGAAGTATACATGAGAGAAAAATCTTTCCAATGTATTGAGAGTGGCAAAGCCTTTAATTATAGCTCACTCTTAAGGAAACACCAGATAATTCATCTAGGAGAGAAACAATATAAATGTGATGTATGTGACAAGGTCTTTATTCGGAAACGATATCTTGCACGCCATCGTAGATGTCACACTGGTGAGAAACCTTACAAGTGTAATGAGTGTGGCAAGTCCTTCAGTCAGATGTCATCCCTTACATATCATCATAGACTTCATACTGGAGAGAAACCTTACAAATGTGAAGAATGTGACAAAGCTTTCAGACACAATTCAGCCCTTCAAAGACATAGGAGAATTCATACTGGAGAGAAACCACACAAGTGTAATGAGTGTGGCAAGACCTTTAGTCAGAAGTCATACCTTGCATGCCATCGTAGCATTCATACTGGAAAGAAACCTTACGAATGTGAAGAATGTGACAAAGCTTTCAGTTTCAAATCAAACCTTGAAAGTCATAGGATAACTCATACTGGAGAGAAACCATACAAGTGTAATGATTGTGGCAAGACCTTCAGTCATATGTCAACCCTTACGTGCCATCGTAGACTTCATACTGGAGAGAAACCTTACAAGTGTGAAGAATGTGATGAAGCTTTCCGTTTCAAATCAAGTCTTGAAAGACATAGGAGAATTCATAATGGAGAGAAACTGTACAAATGTAATGAATGTGGCAAGACCTTCAGTCAGGAGTTATCCCTTACATGCCATCATAGACTTCATACTGAAGAGAAACTTTACAAATGTAATGATTGTGGCAAGACCTTCAATCAGCAGTTAACCCTTACATGCCATTGTAGACTTCATAGTGGAGAGAAACCTTGCAAGTGTGAAGAATGTGACAAGGCTTACAGTTTCAAATAAAATCTTGAAATACATCAGAAAATTCACACTGGAGAGAAATGTTACAAGTGTAATGATTGTGGCAAGATCTTCAGTCATACCTCATCCATTGTATACCATCATAAATTTCATAGTGGAGAGAAATCTTACAAATGTGAAGAATGTGATGAAGCTTTCAGTTTCAAATCAAACCTTGAAAGACATAGGAGAATTCACACTGGTGAGAAACCTTACAGCTGTAATAGGTGTGGCAAGACCTTCAGTCATACATCATTCCTTACACGCCATTGTAGACTTCATACTGGAGAGAAACCTTACAAATGTGAAGAATGTGATGAAACTTTCAGATACAAATCAAACCTTGAAAGACATAGGAGAATTCATAATGGAGAGAAACCGTACAAGTGTTATGAATGTGGCAAGACCTTCAGTCAGAAGTCATGCCTTACACGCCATCATAGACTTCATACTGGAAATAAATCTTAGAATTGTAATGAGTGTGGCAAGACCTTCAGTAAGGAGTTAACACATGCCATCGTAGACATCATACTGGAGAGAAACCTTAGAAGTACAATGAGCATGGCAAAACCTTTCATAGTCAGCACTTATTTACCATCAAGCAATCCATGGCAGAGGGAAATTTTACAAATGTAATGATGGTCACCACGTCTTCAGTAATGCTACAACTATTGCAAATCATTGGAGAATCCATAATAAAGAGAGATCTTACAAGTGTGATAAATGTGGCAAATTTTTCAGACATCGTTCATACCTTGCAGCTCATGGGTGAACTCATGCTGGAGAGAAACCTTACAAATGTGAAGAATGTGATGAAGCTTTCAGATTCAAATCAAACCTTGAAAGTCATAGGAGAATTCATACTAGAGAGAAATCTTACAAGTGTAATGAGTGTGGCAAGATGTTCAGTCAAAATTCAGCCCTTGTAATTCATAATGCAAATCATACTGGAGAGAAACCTTACAAGTGTAATGAATGTGGCAAGATTTTAATCGCAAAGCAAAGCTTGCACATCATAGACTTCATACTGGAGAGAACACTTACAAGTGTAATAAATGTGGCAAGGTTTTTAATCAGCAAGCACACCTTGCACGTCATCATAGAACTCATACTGGAGAGAAACATTACAAGTGTAATGAGTGTGGCAAGACCTACTCTCACAATTCAGTCCTTGTAATTCATAAGACAATTCATACTGGAGAGAAACCTTACAAGTGTAATGAGTGTGGCAAAACCCTTCCATCACAATTCAGTCCTTGCAATTCATAAAACAATTCATACTGGAGAGAAACCTTACAAGTCTAATGACTGTGGTGAGGTTTTCAATCAACAAGCACACCTTGCACGTCATCATAGAATTCATACTGGAGAGAAACTTAGAAATGTGAAGAATGTGACAAAGTTTATAATCGCAAATCAAGCCTCAAAAGACAGGAGAATTCATACTGGAGAGAACCCATAAAAATATAAGAGTTTTTGACAAGGCTTTTGGACGTGATTCACACCTGGCACAACATCCTAGAGTTCACACTGGAGGGAAACCTTACAAGTGTAATGAGTGTGCCAAAGCCTTTAGTGGGCAGTCAACACTTATTCACCATCAGGCAATCCATAGTGCAGGGAAACTTCACTAACGTAATGATTCTAACAACGTCTTCAGTAACGCTACAACCATTGTAAATCACTGGAGAAGCCATAATGAAGAGAGATCTTACAAATGTAATAATTGTGGCAAATTTTTCAGACATCGTTCATACATTGCAGTTCATTGGCGAACTCATGCTGGAGAGAAACCTTACAAATCTCATGATTGTGGCGAGGTCTTCAGTCGAGCTTCATCCTTTGCAAAACATAGGAGAACTCATACAGGAGAGAAACCTCACAAGTGTGATGATCATGGCAAAGCCTTTACTTCACATTCTCACCTCATTAGACATCAGAGAATCCATACTGGACAGAAATCTTACAGATGTCATCAGTGTGGCAAGGTCTTCAGTCCAACTTCACTCCTTGCAGAATATCAGAAAATTCATTTTTCAGGTAATTGTTCCCAATGCGATGAATATAGCAAACCGTCAAGCATTAATTGACATTAGAGTCAGTTCAGCATTGACTTGAGTTTGAGTTGACTTAACGTTGAGTTCAAGCATTAATTGATATTAAAGTGTTTATGTTAAGAGGACTGGGCTGTGTGGCGTGGCTCACGCCTGTAATCC
The DNA here is from genome assembly GCF_028885625.2 of Pongo pygmaeus. Lineage (NCBI taxonomy): Eukaryota > Metazoa > Chordata > Mammalia > Primates > Hominidae > Pongo > Pongo pygmaeus. Next base: position 59,642,867 of record NC_072393.2, read on the forward strand.
CAGCGCTTTGGGAGGCCAAGGCGGGTAGGTCACTTGAGGTCAGGAGTTTGAGATCAGCCTGGACAACAGACCTGAGCCACTTGTCCCAGCCTGTTTTTTTGTTTCTTTAACAAAAACTGATAGGGATTTTTATGGGTATCGTATTGAATCTAAATTACATTGGGTTATATAATCATTTAACATATTAATTTTTCCAAACCATCAATATGGGTTGTTATCTCTTTATATGTTTTTAATCATTTTGATCAATTTTTGTTGATTTCAAGGTACAAACTTCTCACCTTTTTACGTTTATTCCTAAGTATTTCTTACTTTAAGTTCTCCAGCAAATGGAAGTGTGTTAAAATTTTCTTTTAAACTTGTTTATTGTTAAAATATGGAAATTCAGTTAATTTTTGGTGCTGATACTGTATTGTGCAAATCCACTGAATATGTTTGTTAGTTCCAGTACGATTTTGGTTGAGTCTGTGATTTTCTACACAGAAGATCATGTCATCTACAAACAAATATAATTTTACTGCTTTCTTTCTGATTTGGATGAGTTTGATTTCTTTTGCTATTTAATTGCTCTGGCTAGGACAGGCAGTGTTCATTGAATAGAAGGGGTGAGAGCATTCTTGCATCATGTGAGATCCTATAGGAAAAGCATTCCATTTTCCCTGCTTGGTTATTTATTTGTTGGTTATTTCATGGATGGTCTTTCTATTGTTGAGGTAAATTTCCTTTTCTGTCTATTTTGTTTAGGATTTCTATGATGACTGGATTTTGAACTTTGTGAAATGCTTTTTCTCCATCTATTAAAATGATGTGGATTTCATCTATCATTGTGTTCCAGTGGTATATCACATTGATTTGCTTGAATATGTTGAACCATCCTTGCATCCCAGAAATAAGTGGCACTTGAATATCTACAATCCTTTTTATATTCTCTTGAATACAGTTTTCTAGTACAAGAGATCTTCAAGAAGTTCATGGAAAAATACATATTATGAGGAAATTGTGCATGAATTTTACAATTTTTGCACAAAATAAACTGGTACAAATCTGTTAAAACATGTCTGAACAGGCTCTTGTTTAAGGCACTCAGAAGGATAAGACATGAGTTTGAAAACAGACTCTATCAAAGCAATATAAATTCTGCTAAAATTGAAACAAGAAGAAACATCAAATTTACAGGGAGACCAGGTGCAGTGGCTCAGGTCTATAATCCTAGCACTTTCAGAGGCTGAGACAGGTGGGTCATATGAGTCCAGGTATTCAAGACCAGCCTTGGCAACATGGTGAAACTGCCTTTTCTACAAAAAATACAAAAATTAGCTGGTCATGGTGGCAATGCCTGCAAGGCAGGCTGCTGTGAGTCTGTGGTGGGAGGATGGCTTGAGCCTGGGAGGTCGAGGCTGCAGTGAGCTGTGATCATGCCACTGCACTCCAGCGAGGGTGATGTAGCGAGATACTGTCTCAAAAAAAAGAATACTTACAATAAAGTTTGGGTAGAGGAATAATGGAATCATTGATGCTTTATGAAAAGGTTATGGAGATGATGCCCAAAAGAAATAAACAGTTTGTAAATGGATAACTCATTTTGAGTTGGGACGAGACAATGTTGAAGGTGATGCATGGAGCAGCAGGCAGGCCATCCACATTAGTTTTTGTTTTGTTTTGTTTGTTTGTTTTGAGATGGTATCTCCATCTGTCACCCAGGCTGGAGTGCAGTGGCACGATCCCGGCTCACTACAACCTCTGAATCCTGGGCTCAAGCTATTCTCCTGTCTCTGCCTCCATAGCAGCTGGGACTACAGGCTCATGCCACCACACCTGGCTAATTTTTGTATTTTTAGTAGAGACGGGGTTTCACCATATTGGCCAGACTGGTGTTGAACTCCTGACCTCGGGATCCCCCTGCCTCAGCCTCCCAAAGTGCTGGGATTACAGGTGTGAGCCACTGCACCTAGTCCACATCAGTTTTACAAAAAAAAAAAAAAAAAAAATCTTGTTCTTGACTCAATGAGGAGAACTGACAGGTAACAGCAGAAATAGTATTCAGGAGTTGGAGGACAGGCTGGTTAACATGGTGAAACCCCGTCTCTACTAAAAATACAAAAATTAGTTGGGTATGGTTGCAGGCACCAATAATCCCAGTTACTTGAGAGGCTGAGGCCAGAGAATCGCTTGAACCCGGGAGGCGGAGGTTGCAGTGGGCCAAGATGGCGCCATTGCACTCCAGCCTGGGCAACAAGAGCGAAACATTTCTCAAAATAAATAAATAAATAAATGTTAAGCCCCTTCTCTTCCTCTCCCCTCTCATGGTGTTTACTTGACTCCACTTCTCACCAGATCTTCTCACAAGACTTTCAGGATAAAGCGATTCCTGGCCAAGAAACAAAAGCAAAATCGTTCCATTCTCTAGTGGATTTGGATGAAAACTTGCAATAAAATCAGGTACAACTCGAAAGGGAGACATTGGAGAAGAACGAAGCTGGGTCTATAAGGAATTGCACATGAGATGGTGCACATGTTTATGCCATCTGAGCATCACTATCATGTTACCATATCAAGCTGAAAATGTCACCACTATCTGGAAAGTTGGACATGTTTTATTGGGACTATATTTTTTTCTCTCTGAATCTGTTATGAACGTGTTGGTTGGCTGGGTTCAGTAATAAATATGTGAGACTTTTCATCTCAAAAAAAAAATCAAATGATGTAATTCCAGAGTACCTTAATTTCTGTATTTCTTGTTGTTGTTTTTTTTTTTTTTTTGAGATGGAGACTCCACTGGGTTAGTGGATTGCACCTGTGGTCCTGGCACTTTGGGAGGCTGAGGTGGGAGGATTGCTTGAGACCAGGAGTCTCCTGGGAATCTTCTCATCTCCCCTAACCCAGCTCATGACAGACCCTTGGACTTTACTGTTATGGAAAAATCTATTTAAAACAATATTGGTGTGTCAAAGCATTATGTCTGTCACAAGCTTGTGAATGGAAAATAAAAATTACTAAGCCAGAGAGAAAAGTCAAGCTGGGAACCACATCAGACAAACCTGCCTTCCATTTTATTCCTAAATGAGATAGCTACAAGGATTTTTAAAAAGCTACATCGAGGCTGGGCATGGTGGCTCACACCTGTAATCCCACCACTTTGGGAGACTGAGGTGAGCAGATCGCCTGAGGTCAGGAGTTTGAGACCAGCCTGGAGAACATGGCAAAACCCCATCTCTACTAAAAATACAAAATTATCCGGACATGGTGGCATGTGCCTGTAGTCCCATTTACTCAGGAGACTGAGCCTGGAGAATCGCTTGAACCCAGGAGGCAGAGGTTACAGTGAGCCAAGACCATGCCACTGGACTCCAGCCTGGGCAATAGAGCAAGACTCCGTCTCAAAATAAATAAATAAATGTGACCGGGCGCGGTGGCTCATGCCTGTAATTGCAGCACTTTGGGAGGCCGAGATAGGCAGATCACAGGGTCAGGAGATCGAGACCATCCTGGCCAACATGTTGAAACCCCGTCTCTACTAAAAATACAGAAATTAGCTGGGTGTAGTGATGCGTGCCTGTTATCCCAGCTACTGGGAGGCTGAGACAGGAGAATCACTTAAACCAGGGAGTCGGAGGTTGTGGTGAGCCGAGATTGCACCACTGCACTCCAGCCTGGCGACAGAGTGAGACTCCATCTCAAGTAAATAAATAATTAATTAATCAATTAATGTAATCTTAATCTCAAAATCTATCATTTCAATTTATCAAATGCACAAGAGTCCATGCCTTACCAATTTAATTTTCCATATATGTTCTATGTTAACACCTTTTACATATCTCACCTCAACACATACTGTTTTACTTAATTGATGAACTCATTAATTGATGAGTATATAAACTGAAAATAGTGATAATTTAATTTCTACCCAACTCTATTTTATGATCCTCTAGTGTTTCACATTACATAGTTAGGACATGATATCAGAATGTCCATTAATTCCTGTGGTAGGTGCCATCGTACTTTCTTGGCATAAAAGGAAGTGAGTCTCTGTGTGGCTGTCCTGATATGGGGTCAATATTTTAAATCTAATTTAGTCACGAGGCAGATTCCTGTAATTTTATACTCCAATCACTGTATCTACATTTCATCAAGTCTTTAAAGATTTATTTATAATTGCTATCAGCCTCTAGGGTAATATTTTACACATCAATGGAAACTGGTCAAAACCAAAATTATACAATTGAATGTCACCTGTGTAAAAGATAAAGGCAAGGTATAAAAATTAAATATATATCTTCATTGTTGGAAGAACTCTGCTAACTAGCTTTGACAGTAGGGTATGGTGGTTAATGCACTCTGAAATCAGCACAGACAAGATTAATCACATTCTACCCCAATCGAGATGTGAATTTACATGAATCATGTCATCTCTCTGTGCTTGAGTCCTCTTTGCCTTTATAATGGTGGTACCTGGCTCATAGATTATGAAGACTGTGGAGGTGATTACGTGTCTGTTCTTCATAGCAGAGCAATTCATTGCAAATACACTTAAAATGGGACACATACAAATATGGCAAACTCTTCATACTAGAAAGTAACTTTATTATTTCTATTGCATTTCAGCTGACTTTATTCTTTATTTTATTTTACTTTTTTGAGACAGGGTGTCACTTTGTCACCCAGACTGGTGTGCAGTGGCGTGATCTCAGCTCACTGCAGCCTCAACCTCCGGGGTTCAAGGGATCCTCCCTCCTCAGCCTCCACCATAACTCGCTGCCTTTTAAATGTCACTCATTTATCACATTCCCTGCAGGATCCTGTGTCTCTGAAGATAAGTAGCAGCCTATGGGAACTGTGTATTCCTCAGCTGGCTCCTCCACATGCTGGGGAATATCATTGTTCTTATGCACGTGACTGGCAAGTGGAGTCGCAAAAATACCACAAAGACAAAAGATCTGGGATACTGTTCTGCTGCTCATCACGAGGACACCAGAGAGTCACTGCATGCAGCACTGCTGTCCTTCCCTGATGTGATCTGTCTGGGGCTCCTGCTCTGGGGCAGCATCTCCATCGTTTGCATCCTGCACAGGCACAAGCAGCGGGTCCCCCACATCCTCCCTTGAGTCCAGAGCTACCAAAACCATCCTCCTGGTGAGCACCTTTGTGTCCTTTTATACTCTCTCCTTCACCTTTCAAGTTTCTTTGGCTCTTTTGAATAATCCCAGTCAGTTGGTGGTGAACATCTCTGCAATGATCAATGCAGGTTTCCCAACTGTCAGTCCCTTTATTCTCATGAGAGGAGACTCCAGTGTATCCAAGCTTTGCTTTGCTTGGATAAGTAACACAAAACTGCGCTCATGCTGGGCGTGTGGCTCGCGCCTGTAATCTCAGCACTTTGGGAGGCCGAGACGGGTGGATCACGAGGTCAGGAGATCTAGACCATCTTGGCTAACACGGTGAAACCCCGTCTCTACTAAAAATACAAAAAGTTAGCCGGGCGTGTTGGCGGGTGCCTGTAGTCCCAGCTACTCGGGAGGCTGAGGCAGGAGAATGGCGTGAACCCAGGAGGCGGAGCTTGCAATGAGCCGAGATCGCGCCACTGCACTCCAGCCTGGGGGACAGAGCGAGACTCCGTCTCAAAAAAAAAGAATTAGCCAGGCGTGGTGGCGGGCGCCTGTAGTCCCAGCTACTCGGGAGGCTGAGGCAGGAGAATGGCGTGAACCCGGGAAGCAGAGCTTGCAGTGAGCCGAGATAGCGCCACTACACTCCAGCCTGGGCGACAGAGCAAGACTCCACCTCAAAAACAAAAAACGAAAAAAAAAACCCCAATCTTATCAGAAATATGTGAATTGTATATGTTTGTACAATGTTTATGTTATCTAATTTTATGAGAATTATGTGAATTGCATATGTTTGTACAATGTTTATGTTTGTTCATTCATCTCGAGAGACCCACAAACATGGTTATGAAACGAGGCTTGTTAGTGCTGTGCTTGCCAGCAGGGGTCACTGTTCCCTCTCTACCTCCTGATCCTTCCCTCCACACACACCGCAGTGCAGCAGCTCTGTGGAAAAAGTCAAATCAGCTTAGAAGTTTTGGGGAGGAAGACACTGAAACTTCTTTGTTTTTTTGTTTTGTTTCATTTTTGAGATGGAATCACTCTGTCACCCAGGCTGGAATGGTGCCATCTTGGCTCACTGCAACCTCCCCACCCCAGACTCCAGCAATCCTCCCATCTCAGCCTCCGAAGTAGCTGGGACTACAGGTGTGCCCCACCACCCTGGGTTATTTATTTATGTATGTATGTATGTTGCATTTTGTAGAGGCAAGGCCTTGCCATGTTTCCCAGGCTGGTCTCGAACTCCTGGGCTCAAGTGATCTGCTTGCTTGTGCCTCCAAAAGTGCTGGGGTTACAGACTTGAGCCATCATGCCTGGCCTGAAACTCTTTTTGTCCTGTTGTATGCAAGGATTTAAGTCACCAACCTATGTGGTTTCCGGGAAGAAGGGGCAGTAGGTGTAGGAGTGGGTGAAGGTGCTAAGGATGGTGGGGTGAAGCATGGCTGCAAACAGGCATAAAGAGACAAGCTTCTCACCCTGAAGAGTCACCAAATGCTGGATGGTGCAATGTTAACAATGCAACACAGACAATGATGTGAAAAGCTGAAAAATAATCACACCTCCCCATTGTCCTGGCCCCTACTGTGCATGCACACACACACACGCACACGCGCGCGCGCGCACACACACACACACACACACACACACACACACACACACACACACACACCTGTCCTAGCATCCTGTGGTCCCTTGCAGTCCCTTACCCATGCCATGGGATAGTGCATACTTATTAGTCTGTGTTTACTGAGAGAAAAATACAAAAGCCAAAAACAAGAAACAAACACCCAAACTCAACAGATAGGGTTTGGGCAGGTTTCCCAGTGAGGGTGGAAAGAGAGTCTTTGTTGCAGGAAGTCAGGGAGCCGAAACAGAAGAGAGTCTTTGTTGCAGGAAGTCAGGGAGCCGAAACAGAAGAGAGTCTTTGTTGCAGGAAGTCAGGGAGCCGAAACAGAAGAGAGTCTTTGTTGCAGGAAGTCAGGGAGCCGAAACAGAAGAGAGTCTTTGTTGCAGGAAGTCAGGGAGCCGAAACAGAGGGACTGGCTGGAGTCACGGCAGAGGAACATCAATTGTGAAGATTTCATTTTAATATGGACATTTATCAGTTCCCAAATAATACTTTTATAATTTCTTATGCCTGTCTTTACTTTAATCTCTTAATCCTGTTATCTTTGTTAGCTGAGGATGTACGTCACTTCAGGACCACTGTGATAATTGTGTTAACTGTACAAATTGATTGTAAAACATATGTGTTTGAACAATATGAAATCAGTGCACCTTGAAAAAGAACAGAATAATAGTGATTTTTAGGGAACAAGGGAAGACAACCATAAGCCTGTGGGGTCAGTCAAAAGGAACCATATTTTTCTTCTTGCAGAGAGCCTATAAATGGATGTGCAAGTAGGAGAGATATCACTAAATTCTTTTCCTAGCAAGGAATATTAATATTAATACCCTGGGAAAGGAATGCTTTCCTTGGGGGAGGTCTATAAACGGTTGCTCTAGGAATGTCTGTCTTGTGCAGTTGAAATAAGGACTGAGATATGCCCTGGTCTCCTGCAGAACCCTCAGGCTTACTAGGGTGGGGAAAAAACTCTACCTGGTAAATTTGTGGTCAGACTGGTTCTCTGCCCTCAAACCCTGTTTTCTGTTGTTTAAGATGTTTATCAAGACAATACATGCACCACTGAGCATAGACCCTTATCAGTAGTTCTGCGTTTGCCCATTGCCTTGTGATCTTTGTTGGACCCTTATCAGTAGTTCTGCTTTTGCCCTTTGTCCTATTCCCTCAGAAGCATGTGATCTTTGTCAGACCCTTATTAGTAGTTCTGCTTTTTGCCCTTTGAAGCATGTGATCTTTGTACCTACTCCCTGTTTTTACACCCCCTCACCTTTTGAAACCCTTAATAGAAACTTGCTGGTTTGAGGCTCAGGTGGACATCATGGTCCTACTGATATGTGATGTCACCCCCGGTGGCCCAGCCATAAAATTCCTCTCTTTATACTGTCTCTCTTTATTTCTCAGCTCGCTGACACTTATGGAAAATAGAACCTACATTGAAATATTGAGGGTTGGTTCCCCCAATAGGTCTTTTGTGCTAATTGTGTTAATTCAATGTCCTGTTCAGTTTCTGCATCAGAATCAACAGCAGGAATTGATGTGTTGTGTGTTTTGGGGCTTCCTGTCCCTATGTATGACAGGAAATTATTCCAGTCTGGGTGGGGTGCAGGTAGGGATGTGTGAGACTAACTCTCCTGCCATTTGCCACCAGTTGGGGGTGAGTCATTAGGATTCCTATGAGTGCCCCTAGCCTCTGATGTCCCAAATCCTCACTATGCAGATGGTGTTCTGTGTCTCAGCAGGTGAGAGGAGTTGCTCTCAATCTTCCTGTGTGGGATGTGATCCCCGCTCCACCAGCAGAGGTAACTGATGGAAAAGAAATGCAGACTTCTGGGCCCAGGTGTGGTGGCTCACACCTGTAATCCCAGCACTTTGGGAGGCCAAGGCAGGCAGATCAGGAGTTCAAGACCAGACTGGCCAACATAATAAAACCCTGTCTCTACTAAAAATACAAAAAACTACCTGGGCATTGTGGCAGGCACCTATAATCCCAGCTACTCAGGAGGCTGAGGCAGGAGAATTGCTTAAATGTGGGAGGCAGAGGTTGCAGTGAGCCAAAGTCTCACCATTACACCCCAGTCTGGGTGACAGTACAAGACTCAGTCCCCCCAAACCCCCCCAAAAAAAGCAGACTTCTGTTTTCCAGGGAAGGCTTATTGAAATTATGTGAGCAGACATTGCTCAGTGATTCCAGTCATTGACAACAGTTGTGGCTGATGATTTTGTCATCTGCAGCCTCTGGAAAAGGGAGGCAGCCTCCACCTAGAGGTGCCTGTGGGGTCCTAGTTGCTCTGACACAGCAATAGTCACACTGATTTTGAACATTATCTGTTAACTTGCTCTGAGCTCTTGTCATCACAAAATCCTGACCCACAGACAGCTTGGGACTCCCCAACTTGATATTTCAATTTTGAGATGGGTTAGTCTGAACTCTACAAAAGCCCCCGAAACCCTTGCTTATTACACAGAAATGGTATATTCTGGAAGGAAAATGGACCAGCCCAGGAACATCTCAGCTCTAAAGGAAAAATCAAGATCTATTGTTGATGACAATTTGATGCCCTTCTCCACTGTCTGAAGCAAATCTGTGGCATTATGGGGTTCCCAATTTAGCACATACCATGTAAATGTCTGACCCTGGTTCACTGATGGATCAGGGAAGTAGATTCCTCATGGTGGCCACTGGGCTGCAGTGGCTGTTCAGGCTGAGTGCCAGCCACGTGGAACCTGGAGCAGGGATGGTCGCTCCGCTCAATGGTCAGACTTGGAACCAGGCATGGAGGCTCCAGCCTGTAATTCCAGCCATTTGGGAGGCTGAGACAGACAGATCACTTGAGGCCAGTAGTTTGAACCAGACTGGGAAACATAGCGAAACGTCATCTTTACTAAAAATACAAAAAATTAGCTGGATGTGGTGGCAGAGGCCTGTAATCCCAGCTACTTCGGAGGCTGAGGCAGGAGAATCGCTTGAACATGGAGGTTACAAGAAAAAAAGAAATCATCAAAAATCAGTGTTTTGTGTCACTGCCCGTATTCTAGCTGTTGTTCATCCCCATTCAAACTAGAGACTGTCAATGAATCACAGCCTCTTTGAGGCTGCAAACTGGAAGCAATCTGAGCTGCTGATCAGAGTCACATGCCTCATTTAGGAGTCCATGGGAAGGGACTGTTTTCTGAAGCACCTGACCACAATCGAGCTCTGTCACTGCATGCCAGGCTTGTGGTTCTTGGTGAAAGTCAATCTGTTTATCTTGCAGTTGGGGAGGCCCCTGACCATTCCTGGAAGAATGAGTGCATTGGACTTTTGACCCACTTCTAGAGGTTTCAATTATGCCTCACCACTGTCACCACCTTCAGCCTCATTCCAGCTGATTCCAGCCATACCACGTGTCCCTTGAAACTCATTCATGTCACCTTTTAGACTTTTGGGACCATTTTCATGCCAAAATACTGTCTTTAATCACTAAATTTACTTGAAATGGGCCAACTGTCTTATTTTACTTCCTTTTTTCCCCTCTTGATCCATCAATGTTGTTTAGGTAATTTGTTGAATGGGACTGACTGATTCTGTGGAGGGAGAGGGAGAGTGACAACCTGAAACCTGAAGAGCAATGAACTTAGGTCCTAGGAGCTCTGAGGAATGGAAGGATATTAATCACCTTTTGTCTCCATAATCACCTCCATGAGTCTTAGAGAAGAGTCTTGCTAGAAGTCAGGTTGGGCTGGGACTGTGTTAGTATCAGTTAAGCCAGATGAATAAATCTCTTCCACAAATGTGCTGAGGCAACTAACTGGATATCCACATGGAAAAGAATAATGTTGGATCCCTATCTCACACAATCAAACTCTTATTTTACAACGTTAAAAAAAAAAAAAAAGGAAAAAAAGGAAAGAGAGAGAGACGAGGAAGGGAGCCCTGCGGGAGGGGGTGTTACTTTGTCGCCCAGGCTGGCCTGGACCCCCAGGCTCAGCGATCCTCCCGCCGCTGCTTCCTGAGTAACTGGGACCTCAGGCTCCCGCGCCCGCGCCCACATCCCTGCTGTGTTTATCCAGCAGGTGGTCACCTGACTCCTCGCTGGCCTGAGCATTCCGTCCCGCATCCCAGGCGGTGGCCCTAGGGAAGTCTCTGCAGCTGAGCACAGGGTAGACTCTCCCTCCCAAGTGAATGGAGAATAGAAAGGGAGAGGATTTCTATTTTGTGGGCCGTCAGCCTGAAATCGTACGTTCCATCCAGGCAGGGCTTTGCATTTTACATTCCAGTTTGCATCCCCGTTTCAGACAATTTCAGGGCTTTTGAATCATGCCTCAGCCTTCCTGGCCGGTCTCGCCTCCAAAACCCGAAAACAGAGAGAGGCCCTGGGAGCCAGGCTGAGAGACGCACAGGCCTGGGTTCTAAAGGGTGAAGTCTCTCTGCCCCGCCCCTACCTCGCCCAGGCCCCGCCCACCTCCTCGCGGGTCCCGCCCAGGCCTGGCTTCTTTCCTGCGCGCAGCAGCTTCGCGCAAACCCGGAAGCGGACCGCGTGGAGTGACTATCCCACCGCGGCGGGTGAGTTTCGCTCTGTTTTGTATTAAGTCTGCGCTTCCCAGGTCCCTGGCGCTTCTGTACCTGGGGTGTGGGGTCTCCACAAACCTGGAAAGTCTCAGCCATCTTCCTTCACCCAGAGCAAATTGAGACGACCCCCTGAGAGTCCGGGGGTCGGTTCCTTTTTGGTTTAAGGTCCCCCTGAGGCTGGTCCCGTCCCGGGTCTTTCTGCTATAGGGCAACGTATACACTTTCTATCACTTAGTTTTCCTGCTCTGAAACTTTTTCTGACTCCTCCCGCCCCGCGCTTTTTAAAGTCCTCACCCGAGAGGTGAATTCCCGCCCTGAGCGCCTCCCAGCCTCGCCCTCGTTGGCCGCTGGAGCGCAGGACCGTGGCCCCAGTCCCAAGGAGGCCGCCTCCTCTGTCTGGTCCTGGGATCCTGCAGACCCCACCCTTGTCTTAAGGCGCCATCGCGCCGCCACCTCCTTCCTCTTGCGCGCCCTGCTGCTCCCCAGGTTCCCCTCCACAGTCACCGCTTTCCCTGAGCCCGAGTTAGGGAGGTGCCCGGGGCCTATCCTGTGACACGGGGTGTTCTTGCCTGCCCATCTCCAGCTCCTGGAAAATGCGCTACCCCGGGATGCAGGCGTTTTACTCCAAACCCTCCTGTGTCTTATCCAAAGCCTCCGGTGATTGTGTGGGCTAAAGGGATCAGGAGACAGACGTAGAGCAGTAGAAAACCTGAGACAGAGAAAAGAAGAATAAAAAAGACTCATAACAGATGGCAAAATAGAGGATGGGTGAGGGATTTGCCAGAGACAGCAAATGTGAAACAAAAAAATAGCAGGAGGAGAAAAGCTAGATGTACAGAGAGATGAAGGACAGACAGCAAGGTAGGGAGAGGGACAGCAAAGAGGGAGGCTCATCAGAGTGAGGGAGAGGAGGAGGGATTTGGAGCCAGGGCAGACAGAGCAGAGTGGTGCTGGTGGCAAGGAGAACAGAGGGAGGACCACAGCAGGGAGGACACCTGGGGATCTGGGGTACCAGAGAGTGGGGGCGAGGGGCATAACAGGGAAGAGAGAATTTAACAGGGAGAGCAAAGGAGGCACAGAGATGGTGTTGCGGGAAACTAAGTACTAGAGAGACCGGTATGCGGGAGACAGAACGATGTTTATTTAAGGTACACAAGGCTCAGTGGATTTACATCTAAAAAGCTGAGCATTTCAACAAAGACAGAGTGGGGTTTTTATAAGCAGGCTTACAGAAGCAAAATAAAAGCAGTTAATCATGTAATGATTGGTCTCATAATCTATAGCATAGCATAACTTGGGCCTTGTATAGCTGGTGGTCTTGTAGCTGCATTGAAAGAAAAACAAGAACAGACTTTTTTTTTTTTTTCTTCACTCTTCTTCTAAAGTGGGGTTGTCTGGAGCTCATTCCTTTGGCTTCAACTGCACAAAAAGCGTTATCTTATAACTGTCCTTGAAGTGAGCTTGCTAGGCAGAGGAAAACTTTTTCTTCTTTTCTTTTTAACCCTTGCTTGCCTGTTAGTTTTCTTGGAGTGAATGAATGCATATTGATTTTTTAAATTTCTGCCTCAGTTTTCTCCCTTTGCTGCTTTTTATAAATAAGATTTTAATAGAAAGCACCACTATTACTTGATTCTTCATGAAAGAGCAGGTTTTCTTCTTTAGACACAGGCTGATATTTATATGGAGCTATTAGCTGAGTGCTAGTCTGCCTGGTCACAATTGCTTCTATAGTTGATTGAACGTTCTTAACAAGGAAAGGTAAGAGGCAAGGGAGTATTAAACCAATTCTTAGTATGGCTAGAACTACTCCTGTTAAGGTTTTGAATCTACTGAAGGAGGAAAACCAGCCTCTAAAGAGGGACTCAGGAGTCTACTTTATCTAAGTCTGGACTGGAACATGGGCTAATTTTTTCTTTCTTGCAGTTATTTCTATAACAGCCTTCCTATTGTCATCGATTTCTAGGCAGCAATTAGTTAGATTAAACTTTCTACATACTCCTGCTTCCTGGGCTAGGAGGTGTCTAAAGCTAATCTATTTTGGTAGATGGCATTTCTCATTTTTGTGGCTTGCTGGGCCAGTAAGTCTAATGCATTTGCTGTTTCATTAGTGATGATTCCAAGTACTGCCTGCAACTTTATGATGCGGTTAAGTGTGTAAATTGGGGTGCGGTACCTTCATGTGTACTTATCTTGTGCCCAGGTAGCTGGCCTGGAGTACCGAATTAATCTTCCAGGAGGCCAATCTGTGTCTTTCTAATCTTCTATTTTTATGTCCTTTCTTATGTCTATATCTCTTTTGTTTTTTTCTTTAATTTTATTGTAGACAGGATACCTTCAAGTTTCTCCCTGTTGCAGTGGGAGTGAGAAGAAACATGGTCTAATTGTTTCAAGTACAGAAGTGCTTGTCCACTTTCCTGGCAACTGTCGGTAGGCCCGTGGCACACAGATCTGATAGATACCAGAGGGTACTTGCCAGGTATTTGGAGCTTCAAGCTGATACTAGGTGTGGTTTAGAGAAGAGAAACAGGAGAATGGGTTTGGATGAGGTGATCTGGAGTCATCTTTGCCTTGCCACAAAGTTTTCTTTAGTGTTTTATTATAATATTGCTGTCTTAAACAAGTTAATTCTTCTACTGAGTCCATAAAAGCTTTTCCTTAGTGAGGAACCCAGTATCTCCTGATAATATAAGTTTTTAAGAGCTAGGCATTTGAACTTGTGGGCATCAGTTTAGGGGAAGTGTCAGTTAGAGTTAAATTATCTTGTGGCATTAACTCTTTTGCTTCTTATGGCCATTGGTCTCCTATGTTAGTCCTTCTACAAACATACCATGAGGAAGTGCTTAAGCTGCTAGCAATGTTTTCAGCTAGCCAAGCAAACAGGATTTTAGCTAAAGGATGATGCCCTTGTAACTTCTAGTCTACGTGCTTATGGAATGATTTAAAGACTCGGAATTGTTGCTGGTCCAGGTTCCTTTTTGATAACATATAGGCAGGTTGCTGGGTAGGTGTGTGTGGAGACATGTATGGGGTAACCTGCGGTCCACATGGTAAGTCTGGCTTTAGAATGGTGAAATTTATAGGATGATGGGTTTTTGTTTCACAATCTGGTTTTACCAGCATTTTGATAAGCATAATTGGCCTTTGTAGTGTGCTGGGGTGCCACAATATGCAATACTGACCATCTTTTTCTAGGGTCCCAGGGGGACAAGGTGGCATGCGTACATATTTGTAGTCATTTCTATGGTATCTTTGTATAGGTAGGTCACCACACACAGGTGAGTTTAGGTATGCTGCTTGACAGGCATCAAAATACAGAGAAATAGGCCATTGGTAAAAGGGGGGGACCTTACTTTGATTTAAGAGGGGACTTTCTTTTGACCTTGCATGAATTTTAAACTGTTCACCAGGTGAGAACTTGGGGTTATAACGTACATAAGGTTGGTTATTTCCTGAGTCACAAATTGAGTAGGTGGTCTGATTATAAGTCTTTTTTTTTTTTTTTTTTTGAGATGGAGTTTCACTCCTGTTGCCCAGGCTGGAGTACAGTGGCATGATCACAGCTCACCACAACCTCCACCTCCTGGGTTCAAGTGATTCTCCTGCCTCAGCCTCCTGAAAGGCTGTGATTACAGCCATGCATCACCATGCCTGTTTAATTTTGTATTTTTATTCGAGGTGAGGTTTCTCCATGTTGGTGAGGCTGGTCTCGAACTCCCCACCTCAGGTGATCAACCCATCTTGGCCTCCAAAAGGGCTGGAATTACAGGCATGAGTGACCACACCTGGCTTTATAAGTACAAGTTCTTAAGCGAGTCCTTGTACACTCATAATAAGTATGGTGCAATAGAGTCTTAGTTATCCTGTTCCCTGACCAGGTAGTATGTGTACAGTGGGGACGCGTTTCTATAGATGCTTCTTCTATCATGGTGAAGGGGGGTAACAACAGCAAAACAATGTACAGCATATTCATATCCAGCAAGGACAGAAGAGGGCCTTGCCTGGGGGAGGAGGTTGAGCACAACGACAGAACAATAATAAAACAGTTAGTATTACAAGGAAAACTACTAGTCTTAAGATTTCTAACCACATTTACTTGCTTGATGAGTCCTCAAGCTTCAGCCATGAGTAGACTAGTCAACTTCCGGTGTGTGACTAGAGCTGGGCTTGTCGTCCCCTCCACCTTCAGCTGTGCATAGACTGGTCACCCTCCAGAGTGACCAGCGCAGGGCTGTCGTCCTCAGCAGCAGCTTGGTCTCATCTCAGGATCAACCCAGTTGGATGATCTGGGTCTTGCTGGCTGGTCCACTTGTCCTGAACTGCTGGCTTCAGCTAACTGGTGGATCCACAGCACAATTCCTGCAAGTTGAACAGCAGTGGGAGTGGACAGGATTACAGTATAGGACCCATCCTTTGTGGGACCTAGAGAAGTTGGATTCTACTTTTTAACCTAAACAGAGTCTCCAGGTTTAAAGGGGTGTACTGGATATGTCAGACTTATAGGCATTCTTTCTCATATTCAGTTATGGACTTCTTGCCTCGCTATTCTTAAAGCCTGCATTTGCTCTCTTGAAGTTAATTCCTCTAGTTCCTGGAGATCACTTTTAATTTGACTTATGATTGGAGAGGCCAACTGAATGAACTCTCATAAGGTGAATACCTAGTTTCTTTGGTGGGGGTGCACCTGACTTGGAGGAGGGCCATAGGCAAGACCTGATCTTAGATGAGTTTCTTGGCAGTATTTCTTCAGCAGCTGCTTGAGTGTCCAGTTCATGCATTTTACTTTCCTTGAACTTTGTGGCTGATAGTCTGTGTGTAACTTCTATTTTATTTTTACCAGTCTTGTAAAATCTTACACTATTTCAGCTACAGATGCTGGCCTATTTTCTGACTTTAAAGTTAGAGGCAATCCAAACCTGGGGATAATGTCTTTTATCAGTACTTTAGTCACTTCTTGTGCTTTTTCTGTCCTGGTGGGGAAACCCTTAACTTATCTTGAAAAGGTATAAATAAGCACTAGCATATACCCATAGCCTCTGGCATGGGGCAGTTCAGTAAAGTTTATAAGCAAGTTTTCACAAGGCATGGCTCCTACTTCTTGAATTCTTGGGGCTGAATGGGCCCCTGTCATGGGTTATTCTGAGCACAGGTTAAGCATTATTCACAAATGGCTCGAGTGACAGCAGAGAGCCATGGCACATAGAAATGGCACTTTTGTGGCCCACTGTAGTGGCTCATGCCTGTAATCCCAGCACTTTGGGAGGCCAAGGCAGTTGGATTATGAGGTCCAGATTTCAAGACCAGTCTGACCAGCATGGTGACAACCCATGTCTACTAAAAATACAATAAAAAATAGCCGTTCATGTTGGTGGGCACCTGTAATCCAAGCAAGTAGGGAGGCTGAGGCAGAAGAAATGCTTGAACCCGGGAAGCAGAGGTTGCAGTGAGCCAAAATCATGCCACTGCACTCCAGCCTGGGTGACAGAGCAAGACTCTGTCTCAAAAAAAAAAAAAAGAAAGAAAAAGAAATGGCACTACATAACGTTCTAATGTTTTTCTTATATGAGTTTCTTGATGAATTTGCTTCAGAAATTTAGGAGCCATCATCTTCAGAATGGCTAATCTCCTACAGAACAACTTCTACTACTTTCTTTTAATATATTTCCATCTTCTTGGGCACACCAGGCTCTTTGATTTGGAGTGTAACTTGGGCCCTCTTGGAGAGGAGGTTCTTCGAGGAGAAGCATAGCTAAGGCTTCCTCTTTAAAATGCAGCATGATCATTGCTGCCTGCTTTGCCTCTCTGTCTGCTTTTCTGTTTCCTTTGGCTTCTGGCATCCTTCCCCTTTGGTGCCCTTGGCAGTGCATTATAGCTACTTTTTCTGGAACCTATACAGCCTCTAAGAGTTGTGGAATCTCTTCTTTGTACTTATTTCTTGCCTCTAGCTGATAAAAGTCCTCTCTTTATATATAGTTCCATGTACATGCAATGTAGTAAAAGCATACTTAAAATTAGTATAAATATTGACTTTCTTGTCTTTTGCTAGCAACAGTGCTCTTGTCAGGGCTATTAATTCTGCCTTTTGAGCTGATGTTCCAGTAGGTAGAGGCTGAGCCTCTACTACTGAGTCTAATGTTACCACTGCATATTCAGCATGTCCAACCTCTTCTAGCACAAAACTACTTCTACCTGTGAAGTACTTGACATCTGGGTCTCTGAGGGGTCTGTCTGTAAGATCTTTCTCACTGGGGAATACTTCATCTACTGTTTTGACACAGTTATGAAGGGGAGCTCCCGTTCGACTGGGAGCAGAGTAGCTGGGTTAGGGTGTTTATTGTTCTAAAGTTGTGTAAGGATTTTCACATAGAAGCCCTTGGTGTTACTGTGGAGAGGCTTGTGACCCAGATTCCAGCTGGGCTAGAGGCTGAGAACCTTTGGAAACAACATTTAAGAGAATGTGAGCATAATGTCTTTAAAAAGCATGTTGTGAGGTAAAGAAAAAAAATACATAATCACTTCTGAAAGATGCCTTAGTCACATCCTATAATCATCTCACATCATTTTTTCTCTGTACAAGTATATTTCTGAGTTACTTTCCTGTTGACTCCAGAGTTTGTTAGATTTCTTAAAAAACAATTTCAAAATAGTTTCTGTTTGAAACTAGGTGCCTCCGGTTCAGATCAAGGTCTGCATGCTTTCTAGTCTTTATCATTTATTGGAAAACTTTGGTACCTAATACAGAAGTTTGATTGTTTCAGTGTGTACCTGGTGAAGATGTCAGTGACCTTTTACCTTAACATCAAAGTGTAGTTTAACCAGTTTGTCTATTTTTCAGTTTTCTTTCCTTACGTCATCTGTGAAAATCTTGAGCTGTGAGCTATTAAGTGCATGCTTCCCTCAAGGCCCTCTTGTCCCTTCTGGACTAATGTTGAAAGATGGGATGGATTGGCATGGAACTGTTGGAGTGGCCAGACCCAACACCAGGCCGTGGGGGTGCAAAGTCCAGCAGAGTCAAAGGAGTGAGAAAAGACAAGTTAAGAATGCATAAGGTGGGTCCAGGGGGCCAACGCTAGTATGGAGGCTGCAAAAGACCCAAGCTCTGGAAGCCCACACTATTTATTGGTGATCAAACAAAGAAGCAGGTGGTGAGGATGTGGGGGTTGAAAGGAAGTGGTGCATCAAGCACATGATCTATAGGTGTGTCAGTTTAGCATTTATTTGGAACATGTTCTGCTACTTGAGATCATGGGGAACATATTCTTCTAGTTTAAGATACAAGTGTTTTATCAGCCTGGGAGTGCTAGAAGCAAGGAGCCATCAAGTCCAGGCACATTCCAGAAGCCACGAGGGGTTTTATGCCCTGATCCCTGGATTCCATCCAAGCCACAAGGGGTTTTGTGGGGGGAAGAAAGAGACATCAGACTGTTACTGTGTCTATGTAGAAAGAAGAAGACATAAGAAACTCCATTTTGTTCTGTACTGAGAAAAATTCTTCTGTCTTGAGATGCTGTTAATCTGTAACCCTAGCCCCAACCCTGTGCTCAGAGAAACATGTGCTGTGTTGGCTCAAGGTTTAATGGATTTAGGGCTGTGCAGGATGTGCGTTGTTAAAAATGTGTTTGCAAGCAGTATGCTTGGTAAAAGTCATCGCCATTCTCCAGTCTCAAATACCCAGGGACACAATGCACTGCAGAAGGCCACAGGGGCCTCTGCCCAAGAAAGCCTGGGTATTGTCCAAGGTTTCTCCATGCTGAGACAGACTGAGATATGGCCTCATGGGAAGGGAAATACCTGAGCATCCCCCAGCATGACACCCATAAAGGGTCTGTGCTGAGAAGGATTAGTGAAAGAGGAAGACCTCTTTGCAGCTGAGATAAGAGGAAGGCATCTGTCTCCTGCTCGTCCTGGGGATGGAATGTCTCAGTGTAAAACCCAATTGTACATTCTATTTACTGAGATAGGAGAAAACCACCTTATGGCTGGAGGTGAGACATGCTGGTGGCAGTACTGCTCTTTACTGCACTGAGATGTTTGTGTAAAGTCAAACGTAAATGTGGCCTACATGCACATCGAGGCACAGCACCTTTCCTTAAACTTATTTATGACACAGAGACCTTTGCTCATGTTTTTGTGCTGACCCTCTCCCCAACATTACCCTATAGTCCTGCCACATCCCCCTCACTGAGATAGTAGAGATAGTGATCAGTAAATACTGGGGGAACTCAGAGACCAGTGCCAGTGCGGGTCCTCTGTATGCTGAGTGCTGGTCCCCTGGGCCCACTGTTCTTTCTCTATACTTTGTCTCTGTGTCTTATTTCTTTTCTCAGTCTCTCATCCCACCTGATGAGAAATACCCACCGGTGTGGAGGGGCTGGCCTCCTTCAGGATTTTATGCCTTGGGCTTAGATTGTAATTCGGCAGGGCAGCCTTCCACCCTTTGGCACAGAGCTTGGTGTTCCAAAGGCCACAAGGGGTTTTAGACCCTGGACCCCAGCATGTTCCAAGACTCTTTTTATATTATATCAGACTAGCAAGCCCTGCCTCAGCTTTTCCCCAACACTCAGCCTTTCCCCAACATGGAACACTATTCCAAAAGCACCCATGTATTCTTTTTTTCTTTTATTTATTTATTTATTTTTTTCCCGATGGAGTTTCACTCTTGTTACTCAGGCTGGAGTGCAATGGTGGGATCTCGACTCACTGCAACCTCCACCTCCCGGATTCAAGCGATTCTCCTGTCTCAGCCTCTTCAGTAGCTGGGATTATAGGCATGATCCATTGCGCCTGGACACCCATGTATTCCTGATTGAAAAAATGTGCTTATGTCTTAGTTCTACAGCTGACCCTCTTTCACTGTTTTCAAGGTCAATAGCTGTGTGTTCACACTTCTGCATTTTATAAATGTTACTGTGATTTTCTTATAAGGAAAAATTAAATGTTGGGAATCAGTGACATCAGAACCTTGGAAAAGAAGTTTCTTTAGCCCAGGTATGTGTAAGATGCTTCTCTAATTTTCAAGGATAGGGGTGATAAAGACCAACCCTTCCCATTAGCCCTTCCAGGCCCCCATGTAAGAATTCAGGCATACCTTCTCACTCATCTCAGACCTTCTTAGGGAAACTTGGTGAAAATGTCTCTTTCTCTGAGCCCCAGTAAGCCTCCCTGCAACTTGGCGATGAAGGGCTAGACCAGAAAAGCTCAACCTGAGTGACCCTGGTCCCTGAAATGATTGGCAAAATAGAGTGCATGTCTGGGTGTGGCTTTTCTTCTTGGACAGGGGAGTGCCCAGTTGTAACTAGAATTTTAAATGGGATGTAGTACCCCAAAAATAAAATCAAAAAAATTTAAAAAACATGAAAGAATGGAAGAAACAGGTGTAGACTCAGATACAGAGGCAATCTTCAGGACCTTTCTCTGTATAAGGACATCACAGCTAAATCTAAAGCAAGTCATGTCAGTGCCTGGGAGGAAACCCTCCACCGGCTTCCCATGTTCCCCAGGACAAAAGCCCAACTCCTCACAGTGGCTCCACAGCCCTGTGTCCAGGGCCCCTGCCAGTGTCCAACCTCCTCCTGGGAGCTTGCCCTCATCCCATGAATCCCTCTGCCCCAGTCACATTTGCTTTTCTGTTTTCCCAGATATCAAAACTCTTCCTGTCTGAGGTCATTGTCCCTGCTCTTCCCTATGTCCCTAAATGATCACAGCACTGTCCCTTTTCTCCTTCAGGTCTAGGTTCAGAGCTGTCTCCCATGCCCTCCCACCCCCATCTGAAGTTCCCTCTGCCCGTCAGTCTCTATCACGTTACTCAGGTTTTATTATCTCTGCATCAAACACATCAGAAATGCTTGTTTTTTTGGTTTTTTTGTTTGTTTTTTTTTTTTTTTTGAGACAGAGTCTCTATTGTCCAGGCTGTGAGTGCAGTCTCATGATCTTGGCTCACTGCAACCTTTGTCTCCTCGGTTCAAGTGATTCTTGTTCCTCAGCATCCCAAGTAGCTGATATTACAGGTGTGTGCCACCATACCCGGCTAATTATTGTATTTTTATTTTTATTTTATTTTTAAGTCTCACACTGTCACCCAGGCTGAAGTGCAGTGGCATGATCTTGGCTCAGTGCAACTAGCACCTCCTGGGTTCAAGTGATTCTCCTGCCTCCACCTCCTGAGTAGCTGGGATTACAGACACCCACCAAGCCCAGTTACTTTTTGTATATTTAGTAGAGATTGGGTTTCACCATGTTAGCCAGGCTGGTCTCGAACTTCTGACCTCAAGTAATCCACCCTCCTCCGCCTCCCAGAGTGTTAATATTAAAGACATGAGCCACCGTGCCTGGCTCAATTTTTGTATTTTTAGTAGAGACAGGGTTTCACTGTGTTGGCCAGGCCGGTCTCGAACTCCTGAGCTCAAGAGATCTACGTGCCTCAGCCTCCTAGAGTGCTGGGATGATAGGCATGAGCCACTGCACCCAGCCTCTGCATGAGGTTTGGTCAGGGCTGTGTCTGTATCTTGAAGGGCAGCTCATTCTAGCCCTGCTTCCCACTGCTGCAACGTGTGTGTGGGCTCCTCCAGGAGAGAAGTGGGAGTTTTCCTATAGGAGTTTATTGTCCCTGGTGCAGTGGGCAGCAGAGGGGACCATATTTCCCAGGGTGAGGTCACCTTTGTATGTGTGGTTGTGTTCCATGGAGGGGGTGTGTTGATTCTGAGCAATAAACAACATATTTCTAACATTCAGGACTGACTGCTAAAGACTCTTGGTACGTGAGGAAGAAACCCAGAAGAGGAAGAGAGGAAGAGGAAAGCAAAGGAGTCAGGGATGGCTCTTTCTCAGGTGAGATGATATGTTCGGTGGACTGTTCTGTCTCTTTCCTTTCAGAAATGCTGACCTTGGAGTTTGGAATCTTCTCTGAGTCTGAAGTGTCCTGCCTGACAGGTTTGCTCACACTTACCCATGCCTTCCCTCAGTCCCTCTTATCTCGCTTAGATTCCATCTTCCATGATCCAGTGACATGAACTTGGGAAGAGGCTGCACTGGGCATGGTCCTGGGAAGGGCTCACACCCAGACATGGATGGAGATGGGGTGTGGGTCCCATGGTGTCAGTGCTGTTGGGCAGCAGGGATTGTTCAGGGGCCACATCTGGATGCACTGTCAGCTCTCTGTGGACCAGCATTAGAGCAGCTGCCAGTGGAAGTCACGTATTAATGTGCACAAAGTACGTGGTAAATTCTAGAAAAGGTGACCAATATGGAGCAATGTTTTCTGCCTGATTTTATACTACATTTTTAGGTAATTGAGTGAGTTACTATGTTTCTGATTCCAAATATCTTACTAATTAGAATGGAAAGTTCATACACAGACATGAATGATACAAGATGTTTTATTCCATCTTTATTTTAAGAATAGGAAATCAACCTGAATAATAGCAGGAGATTCATTAAACCATTCTTAGCACATTAAGCTCATGGGGACTGTGGTGTTACTGTGGAGAGGCTTGTGAAACAGGTGTTTTTGTTATAATTTTTATTATCAGTATTATTATATTATGATAATATTATTATACTTCATATATATGAAGTCTTGCTTTGTCGCCTAGGCTGAAGTGCAGTGGTATGATCTTGGCTCATGGCAACCTCCACCTTCCAGGTTCAAGTGATTCTCCTGCCTCAGCCTCCCGAGTAGCTGGGATTATAGGCACGCATCACCATGTCCAGCTAATTTTGTTGTATTTTTATTAGTGATGAGTATTACCATGTTGGCCAGGCTGGTCTCAAACTGCTGACCTCAGGTGATCTGCCTGCCTCAGCCACCTGGAGTGCTGGGATTACAGGTATAAGCCACCATGCCCAGCCCCAGTGATTATTATTAAATATGTATTTTTCTATTTAAACATCACATGGTGAATATATTTGTTTTGCGGTAAAACTCCAAGCAAAGCTGCAGCTTAGACCCTTTGCCATCAGGCATCTCCTTTCCCTGTTACATCCTCCACCCTCCTTCCAAACTCACTGGGAAGCCGCTACTGTCAGTTCTGTGCCAGACATCAGAGCAAGTCTCATACACATGTATTTCTGCATTGTTATGAGACTTTAGAAAAAATTCGTCAATAAATTGAAAAAAAAAAAACTTTTTTACAAAAATTAGCCTGGCGTGGTGGCATGTGCCCCTAATCCCAGCTACTCAGGAAACTGAGGAAGGAGAATCACTTGAACCTGGGAGGCAGACATTGCAGTGAGCTGAGATTGTGCCACTGCACCCCAGCCTGGGCACAGAGCAAGACTCCGTCTCAAAAAAAAAAAAAAACTTTAGGTTTGGGGCCACATGCTCAGGTTTGTTACATAGGTAAACTAGGGTCATCGGGGTTTGTTGTACAGGTTATTTCATCACTCTGGTGTTAAGCCCCGTACCCAATAGTTATTTTTTATTTATTTCTTTTTTTGAGACTGAGTTTTGCTCTTTTTGTCCGGGCTGGAGTATAATGGCATGATCTCAACTCACTGCAACCTCTGCCTCCCGGGTTCAAGTGATTCTCCTGCCTCAGCCTCCTGAGTAGGTGAAATTACAGGGGCCTGCTACCATGCCTTGATAATTTTTGTATTTTTAGTAGAGACAGGGTTTCACCATGTGGGCCAGGCTGATCTTGAACTCCTGACATGTGATCCACCTGCCTCGGCCACTCAAAGTGGTGGGATTACAGGCATGAGCCACCGTGTCCGGCCCCCAATAGTTGTTTTTTCTGCTCCTCTCCTTCTTCCCACCCTCCACCCTCAAGTAGACCCCAGTGTCTGTTTTCTTCTTTGTGTTCCAGTAAATATTTTATTTTGATATTTGATCCTGCTAGTTGTGAAAATTTACATGTTCTCATGTTAGTAAATGTGGATAACTTGCTCTTTGACATCTGCATTGGAAATTGGCTGAATGACAAGTGGGTCCTTTGCAACTTTTCCCTGTGTAAAGAGTGCCATAGTGGCTGCCTCGGTGCACACCCGCGTTACTACAGATATCTCACGATTCCTCCAGGTCAGGCAGTTGAAAGGGTGATTGCTTCCTCTAGGATGAGGCATTTCCTGTTTTCTTAGATCTGACAAGATTCCCCCTGCCCCCAACTGCCAATGTATCCTTTTGCAGCAAGATGAGATTCCTCTTCAGTTCAACAAAACTTGCTACTTTTTATATTTTTAAAGCCTTTATGTGTATACACACCCACACACATAATATACACACACACATACATATACATACATATACACATGCACAAATATATATATTTTGAACAACTTTTCCATTTTGAAAATCTGGGGAAAATGACAACCCTTTGTATTAACATCTAGTTTTTTGTGAGTCTGTGTAGGTTTCATTATTTTGTTGACATATATATATATATATATACACACACACACATACACATACATAAAACGGATTTTCATACTTTGAGTAATGTAGTTTTCATATATTTTCTTTTGTATTGAGACCAGATCTTACTGTGTTGCCCAGGCTGGAGCACAGTGGCATGATCTTAGCTCACTGAAACCTCCACCCTGAGACTCAAGCCATCTCCTACCTCAGGCTCCCAAATAGCTGGGAACCACAGGTGCCTGCCACCATGCCTCGCTAATTCGGTAATTTTTTTTTTTTTTTTTTTTTTGGAGATAGAGTATCTGTTGCCCAGGCTGTAGTGCAGTGGTGCGATTTTGAATCATTGCAACCTCTGCCTCCTGGGATCAAGCAATTCTCCTGCGTCAGCCTCCCAGGTAGCTGGGATAACAGGCATGGGCCACTGTGCCCAGCTGGATTTTAGTTTCTCATCTTTCACTGTGAACGTTGTCATCTCTGCAGACATCACTCATACTCTGCCTCATCTAGATACTGAATGTCACTTGGTGTGTCAATAAATGTTTCTGGGCCAGGTGCGGTGGCTGACACCTGTAATCCATTACAGCACTTTGGGGGGCCGAGGTGGGTGGATCACGAGGTCAGGAGATCAAGACCATCCTGGCTAACATGGTGAAATCCCATCTCTACTAAAAATACAAAAAATTAGCTGGGCGTGGTGGCGGGCACCTGTAGTCCCAGCTACTCAGGAAGCTGAGGCAGGAGAATGGCATGAACCTGGGAGGCAGAACTTGGAGTGAGCCGAGATCGCTGCACTGCACTCCAGCCTGGGTGACAGAGCGAGACTCCGTCTCAAAAAAATAAAAATAAAAAAATAAATGTTTCTGGGCTGGGCACAGTGGATCATGCATGTAATTTGAGAGGCTGAGTCAGACAGATCAGGAGGTCAGGAGTTGGAGACCAAACTTGCCAATATGGTGAAACCCCGTTTCTGCTAAAAATACAAAAATTAACTGGTCATGGTGGCTCGCACCTGTAATTTCAGCTACTCAGGAGGCTAAGGCAGGAGAATCGTTTGATCCTGGGACTTGGAGATTGCATTGAGCGGAGACTGTGCCATTGCACTCCAGGCTGGGCAACAGAGTGAGACTCCACCTTTAAAAAAAAAAAAGAAGAACTTTAGTAAAACACAACTGGGAAGACAAAATGCGGTGAAAAATCCCTTACTCAGATTTGTTAGAACATTGACTGCATTTAAATCCATGCCTTCACCTCTCTCTTCTTCTCATTTTCTGTAAAGATAGGAACTCCTCTCATAACCAATTGGTTAAAATGTGTTTTCATTTCAGGGTCTATTGACATTCAGGGATGTGGCCATAGAATTCTCTCAGGAGGAGTGGAAATGCCTGGACCCTGCTCAGAGGACTCTATACAGGGACGTGATGCTGGAGAATTATAGGAACCTGGTCTCCCTGGGTGAGGATAACTTCCCTCCTGGGGATGTGCCCTTGCGTATCTTTGTATTTTCTCTCTCTTTTTTTTTTTTTTTTTTTTTTTGAGATGGAGCCTTGCTCTGTCACCCAGGCTAGAGTGCTGTGGCACAGTCTCGGCCCACGGCCAGCTCCGCCTCCCAGGTTCATGCCATTCTCCTACCTCAGCCTCCCAAGTAGCTGGGACTACAGGCACCTACCAACATGCCTGGCTTATTTTTTGTACTATTTTTTACTAGAGACAGAGCTTCACCATGTTAGCCAGGATGGCCTCGAAATCCTGACCTCATGATCCACATACCTCAGCCTCCCAAAGTGCTGGGACTACAGGTGTAAGCCACCATGCCGGGCCCATATTTTCTCTTGTTTTTAGATAAAGCATCTGTCTCTGTCACCCAGGGTGGAGTGCAATGGTGGGATCATGGCTCCCTGCAGTCTTGAATTCCTGGGCTCAGGTGATTGTCCCACCTCAGCCTCCCCCGGTAGCTGGTACAGGTGCATGCCACCATGTCGGGCAACTTTTTTAGTTTGTTTTTTTTCCCAGACAGGGTCTTGCTGTGTTGTTGAAATTCATCCTGATCTCCTGGGCTCAAGAGATCCTCCTCAGTCTCCCGAGTAGCCGGGATTACAGGTGCCAAACCCCATACCTAATTATTGGCTTTTATTTTTAAAATTTCTGCATATGTGCAGCTGGGCGTGGTGGCTCATGCCTGTAATCCCAGCACTTTGGGAGGCTGAGGTGGGTGGATCACGAGGTCAGGAGATCAAGACCACCCTGGGCAACAGGGTGAAACCCCCTCTCTACTAAAAATACAAAAATTAGCTGGGTGTGGTGGCATGGGCCTGTAATCCAGGCTGAGGCAACAAAATCACATGAACCCGGGAGTCAGAGGTTGCAGTGAGCCAAGATCGCCACTGCACTCCAGACTGGTGACAGAGTGGGACTCCGTCTCAAAAAAAAAAAACAATTGCATATGTATGTCCTTAAGGCTGAGTTTATGAGTCTCTTGTAGACAACATGTGGTTGGTTCCTGTTGATTCAGCCAGTCTTTGGTTTCTGAATGCAGAGTTAAATACTTACAGTTGAAGTATTACTGATGGAGAAGACCTTACCCTTGTGATTTTGTTACATATTATCTGTATTTCTTGTAGTTTTTTTGTTATTCATTTCTCATTTACTACTTTTTGTGTTTAATTGCTTTTTTGTGTAGACATGCTTTGACTCCCTTCTTATTTACTTTTGTTTGTTTGTTTATGATGGAGTCTCACTCTGTCGCCAAGGCTACAGTTCAATGGTACGATCTTGGCTCACCACAGCCAGCTCTGCCTCTCAGGCTCAAACAATTTTTGTGCCCCAGTGACTCATGCCTGTAATCCCAGCACTTCGGGAGGCCAAGGCAGGCAGATCACCTGAGGTCAGGAGTTCAAAACCAGCCTGGCTAACATGGCAAAACTCCATCTCTATTAAAATATAAAAATTAGCCGGACACTGTGGTGGGCATCTGTAATCCTGCTACTCAAGAGTCTAACGCAGGAGAGTCACTTGAACCTGGGAGGTGGAGGTTGCAGTGAGCCAAGATTGTGCCACTGCACTCCAGCCTGGGTGAGAGCGTGAGACTCTGTTTCAAAAAAAAAAAAAAAAAAATTCCATAACTTTCAAAAGCCACTCTTTCTCCACTAGAACTCTGTATTTATGTCAGAATTATTTCTCTGTATGTTGCATTTGCATTAACATATATGTAGTGTTTTTTCATGCTTTTTTCTTCTAAATAACAGAAAAAAGGTTGAATTATTGAAAGAAGGTATACTTATACCAGTTTCTGTATCTGTCCTTTTATTTGCCTATTCATTTATTTATTTATTTGTTGATGAGATGAAGTTTTGTTCTTATCACCCATGCTGGAGTGCAATGGCACAATCTCGGGTCACTCCAACCTCCAGCTCCCAGGTTCAAGTGATTCTCCTGCCTCAGTGTCCCGAGTAGCTGGGATTACAGGCATGTGCCACCACACCTGGCTAATTTTGTATTTTAATAGACACAGGGTTTCTCCTTTTTGGTCAGGCTGGTCTTGAACCCCCGCCCTCAAGTGATCCACCAACCTCAGCCTCCTAAACTACCGGGATTACAGGTGTGAACCACTGTGCCCGGCCTGTCTGTTTTTTATTTACCTTTACTGGAGAACTTTATATATATTTGTGGGTTGGAGATACTCTTTAGACTTCTTTCATTTCTTTCTTTTTTTTGTTTTTAAGACGGAGTCTCAGTCTGTCACCCAGGCTGGGGTGCAGTGGTGCGATCTTAGCTAACTGCAACCTCTGCCTCCCAGGTTCAAGTGATTCTCCTGCTTTAGTCTCCCAAGTAGCTGGGACTACAGGCACATGCCACCACATCCGGCTAATTTGTGTGTGTGTGTGTGTGTGTGTGTGTGTGTGTGTGTGTGTAGAAATGGGGTTTCACCCCGTTAGCCAGGATGTTCTTGATCTCCTGACCTCGTGATCCTCCTGCCTCAGCCTCCCAAAGTGCTGGGATTACAGGCATGAACCACCATGCCTTGCCAGCCTCAAAGTTTTTAAAACATGTTATAGCTATAGATGGCTTCAAGTATTGCAAGATTTATGTTACAGGCTCTAAACTTCCTTTGTTTAATCAGATTTGTCAGCCTTCAGTGATGTTGATGATGAGGTGCTCCTGTTCCTTTCTCAGTCATTTCACTGTCAGAAATAGCTTAGATTGGCCAGCTGAGGTGGCTCACACCTCTAATCCCAGCAGTTTGGGATGCCAAGGTGGGTGGATCGCTTGAAGTTAGGAGTTTGAGACCAGTCTGGCCAACATGGTGAAACCTCAAATCTACTAAATACAAGAATTCAGCCAGGTGCGGTGGCTCAAGCCAGTTATCCCAGCACTTTGGGAGGCCGAGAGGGGCAGATCACCTGAGTTCAGGAGTTCAAGGCCAGCCTGGCCAACATGGTGAAACCCTGTCTCTACTAAAAATACAAAAATTAGCTGAGTGTGGTGGTGCATGGCTGTTATCCCAAGTTCTCAAGAGGCTGAGGCAGGAAAATCACTAGAACCCAGGAGGTGGAGGTTGTAGTGAGCCAAGATTGCCCCACTACACTCCAGTCCAGGCAACAAAGTAAGACTCCGGGCTGAGGTGGGAGAATCTCTTGAGGCAGGAGAATCATGCCACTACACTCCAGCATGGGTGATAGTGTGTGACTCAGTCTCAAACACAAACAAAAAGAGAAATAGCTTAAACTGGGAGGCTTCAGACACAGAAATTTATTTCTCATGAGTTTGGAAAGTGGGAAATCCAAGAGCAAGGTGCCAGCCAAATAGGTCCCTGCTGAGAGCATTCATGGTTTAGCCCAGCCACCTTCCTGCCACGTCCTGACATGGGGGAAAGAGGAACAGGAAACGAGCTCTTTAATATCTCTTTTTATGAAAGCACAAGCCCTATTCACGAGTAGTCAACACCCATGACCAAATTCTCTCAAAGGCCCCATCTGCAGGGACATCCTGTTGGAGAATAAGAATTCTGAAAACGGCTTTGGCCAATAAGAACATTCAGGCCAGGGAGCCTGCATCATATTTTTTATGTTTTTATTGTGCAATTTGTTTTATACAATGTTTTCTCTGATCTCAGTTTATAAATTTTCCCAGTACACATTCTATGTTTTATATTTTGTGCATAGTGAACTAGATACATAGAGCAATGTATACATATATATATATAGAATTGCTGTATTGCCTGGCTGTTTCATAAATGTAGTTGTGACATCATAATTGCACCCTCTGACACTGTTAGTCAATTTTTTTTTTTTTTTTTTGAGATGAAATCTAACCCTGTCACTCAGCTGGAGTGCAATGGTGCAATCTCGGCTCACTACAACCTCTACCTCCTGGGTTCAAATGATTCTCCTGCCTCAGCCTTCCAAGTAGCTGAGATTACAGGCACCTGCCACCATGCCCAGCAAATTTTTTTGTATTTTTAGTAGAGTGGGGATTTCACCATATTGGCCAGGCTACTCTTGAACTCCTGACCTCGTGATCTGCCTGCCTCAGCCTCCCAAAGTGCTGGGATTACAGACCTGAGCCACCATGTCCAGCCATTAGTCAATTCTTATTCCTTATAATGCTGTGTATTTTTTTGACCTCATAAATCAGAAGGTAGTGATCTTAACATGTATTTCAGTTCTTATATTGTGTGCTGGTGGTAAGTAGAAGTTGTGGCATTTTTCTTAACAGGGAATTGTTTAGAATTTTGCATGTTGTATAAATGTACTTATTATTTGCTTCCTGGTTTTATGGGTTACGATATTTTGCTAATTAATTTTTATGATTGTACATGAGGCTTTTCAGTATGTGGTATGCAATATAACTGACACAGTCCACTAGTTAATGTCACAAAGTGCCATCAGACTCTGTGGCTCATGCCTGCCATCCCAGGACTTTGGGAGGCTGAGGTGGCTGGATCACTTGAGGTCATAAGTTCAAGGCCAGCCTGGCCAACATGTTGAAGCCCTATCTCTACTGAAAATACAAAAGTTAGCCAAGCATGGTGGTGTGTACCTGTAATCCCAGGTACTCAGGGGTCTGAGGCAGGAGAATGGCTTGAACCCAAAAGGTGGAGGTTGCAGTGAGCTGAGATCAGGCCACTGAACTCCAGCCAGTTGCAACAGAGTGAAACTTCATCTCAAAAATATAGAAATAAAAAATTTGTTTAAAAATGTCAAAACGTGCCTTCTCTGCAAGGATATAGGTAATTTTATGACAGTTATTCAGAAAAACATTGTATTAACATTTTTTTTGAAGATGGAGTCTCACTTTGTCACCCAGGCTGAAGTACAGTGGTGCAATCTCGGCTCACTGCAACCTCTGCCTCTTGGGCTCAAGCAATTCTTGTGCCTCATGCTCATGGGACTAAAAACATGGGCCACCACGCCTGGCTACATTCTGTAATCTTTTCTTGTCTTCTCAGTGCTATGACTGTTTCACAATACAGAATTTCCATTGATTTTGGTTATCCTTACATGAGCTTGTTGTGGATTATTTACCAATATAGTATATCGTGTGGTCCTTTAGCATTTATTTGTATACAGTAAATATGCTGTAAATATGAAGAATATATACTTTTCATTGATGTGACAGTGATATGTTTTTTGCAAACTGTTAGACACTTTAGGATCACAATGGAAAAATATTCCTTACTTTAGGCTACACATTTTTGTGCCCTGTCAGTGTTTTGTCATGATATTGGAAATAGACTTCCATAAAAATAATTTGAAGCACATGTAATTGCCCTTTATTTGTTAAAGAATCTTACGCTTTTCTGTACCTAAATTTTGAGGGTCATGTTTGGAAAGTTTAAAATAGGTATTGTTTTTTGTGTCATATTTACACATTTCAGCATTATTTACCATCTGTACTTAATTTGAAACCTTTTGGTGTCTATATTTTGTAGATATCTCTTCCAAATGCATGATGAAGGAGTTCTCATCAACAGCACAAGGCAATAGAGAAGTGTTCCATGCAGGGACATTGCAAAGACATGAAAGTCATCACATTGGAGATTTTTGTTTCCAGGATATTGATAAAGATATTCATGACGTTGAGTTTCAGTGGCAAGAAGATGAAAGAAATGGCCATGAAGCACCCATGACAAAAATCAAAAAGTTTACAGGTAGTACAGACCGATATGATCAAAATTATGCTGGAAACAAGCCTATTAAATATCAGCTTGGATTCAGCTTTCATTCGCATCTGCCTGAACTGCACATATTTCACACTGAAGAGAAAATTGATAATCAAGTTGAGAAGTCTATCAATCATGCTTCCTCAGTTTCAACAGCCCAAAGAATTTCTTGTAGGCCTGAAACCCATATTTCTAATAACTATGGGAATAATTTCCTGAATTCTTCATTACTCACACAAAAACAGGAAGTACACATGAGAGAAAAATCTTTCCAATGCAATGACAGTGGCAAAGCCTATAATTATAGCTCACTATTAAGGAAACATCAGTTAATCCATTTAGGAAAGAAACAATATAAATGTGATGTATGTGGCAAGGTCTTTAATTCGAAGCGATACGTTGCACGCCATCGTAGATGTCACACTGGTGAGAAACCTTACAAGTGTAATGAGTGTGGCAAGACCTTCAGTCAGACGTATTACCTAACATGCCATCGTAGACTTCATACTGGAGAGAAACCCTATAAATGTGAAGAGTGTGACAAAGCTTTCCATTTCAAATCAAAGCTTCAAATACATAGGAGAATTCATACTGGAGAGAAACCCTATAAGTGTAATGAGTGTGGCAAGACCTTTAGTCAGAAGTCTTACCTTACATGCCATCATAGGCTTCATACTGGAGAGAAACCTTACAAGTGTAATGAGTGTGGCAAGACCTTTAGTCGGAAGTCACATTTTACATGCCATCATAGACTTCATACTGGAGAGAAACCTTACAAGTGTAATGAGTGTGGCAAGACCTTTAGTCACAAGTCATCCCTTACATACCATCATAGACTTCATACTGAAGAGAAACCTTACAAGAGTAATGAGTGTGGCAAGACCTTCAATCAGCAGTTAACCCTTAAATGCCATTGTAGACTTCATAGTGGAGAGAACCCTTACAAATGTGAAGAATGTGACAAAGCTTACAGTTTCAAATCAAACCTTGAAATACATCAGAAAATTCATACTGAAGAGAATCCTTACGAGTGTAATGAGTGTGGCAAGACCTTCAGCTGGACGTCATCCCTTACATACCGTCGTAGACTTCATACTGGACAGAAACCTTACAAATGTGAAGATTGTGATGAAGCTTTCAGTTTCAAATCAAACCTTGAAAGACATAGGATAATTTATACTGGAGAGAAACTACACATGTAATGAGTGTGGTAAGACCTTCAATCAGGAGTTAACCCTTACATGCCATCGTAGGCTTCATAGTGGAGAGAAACCTTACAAATATGAAGAACTTGACAAAGCTTACAATTTCAAATCAAACCTTGAAATACATCAGAAAATTCATACTGAAGAGAATCCTTACAAGTGTAATGAGTGTGGCAAGACCTTCAGTCATACGTCATCCTTTGTGTACCATTGTAAACTTCATAGTGGAGAGAAACCTTACAAATGTGAAGAATGTGAAGAAGCTTTCTGTTTCAAATCAAACCTTGAAAGACATAGGAGAATTCACACTGGTGAGAAACCTTATAGGTGTAATGAGTGTGGCAAGACCTTCAGCCAGACATCATCCCTTACATGCCATCGTAGACTTCATACTGGAGAGAAACCTTACAAATGTGAAGAATTTGACAAAGTTTTCCATTTCAAAACAAACCTTGAAGGACAAAGGAGAATTCATACTGGAGAGAAACCATACAAGTGTAATGAGTGTGGCAAGACCTTTAGTCAGAACTCATACCTTACATGCCATCATAGACTTAATACTGGGGAGATACCTTAAAAGTGTAATCAGTGTGGCAAGAACTTAGAAGTCATACCTTACACGCCATCGTAGACTTCATACTGGAGAGATACCTTACAAGGATAATGAGTGTAGGAAAACTTTTCATGGGCAGTCAGCATTTTACAAATGTAATGATTGTCACCATGTCTTCAGTAATGCTACAACTATTGCAAATCATCGGAGAGTCCATAATGAAGAGAGATCCTACAAGTGTGATAAATGTAGAAAATTTTTCAGACATCCTTCATACCTTTGCAGTTCATGGGGGAAATCATATTAGAAACCTTACAGATGTGAAGAATGTGATGAAGCTTTCAGATTCAAATCAAACCTTGATAGTCATAGAATTCATACTAGAGAGAAACCTTACCAGTGTAATGAATATGTGGCAAGGTTTTAAATCAAAAAGCAAAGCTTGCACATCATCATAGAATTCATACTGCAGATAAACGTTACAAATGTGAAGCATGTGACAAAGTTTACAGTCGCAAATCAAGCCTCGAAAGACAGGAGAATTCATACTGGAGAGAAACCTTACAAGTGTAATGAATGTGGTGAGGTTTTTAATCAACAAGCACATCTTGCACGTCATCATAGAATTCATACTGGGGAGAAACCTTAGAAATGTGAAGCATGTGACAAAGTTTACAGTCGCAAATCAAGCCTCGAAAGATGAGAATTCATACTGGAGAGGAAGTTTACATATGTGAAGAGTGTCACCAAATTTTCAGTCACACATCCTTGAAAAACACAGGAGAATTCATACTGGAGAGATAGCATAAAAATGTA
The DNA here is from genome assembly GCF_028885625.2 of Pongo pygmaeus. NCBI lineage: Eukaryota > Metazoa > Chordata > Mammalia > Primates > Hominidae > Pongo > Pongo pygmaeus. Next base: position 59,677,220 of record NC_072393.2, read on the forward strand.
AGAGTTTGTGACAAGGCTTTCAGGTGTAATTTGCACCTGACACAACATCCTAGAATTCACACTGGAGAGAAAGCGTACAAGTATAATGAGTGTGAGAGGTCTTTAGTGGGCAGTCAACACTTGTTTACCATCAGGCAATCCATGGTGTAGGAAAACTTTACTTGTGTAATGATTGTCACAAAGTCTTCAGTTACACTACAACCATTGCGAATCATTGGAGAATCCGTAATGAAGAGAGATCATACTAGTGTAATAAATTTGGCAAATTTTTCAGACATTGTTCATAACTTGCAGTTTGTCGGTGAACTCATGCTGGAAAGAAACCTTACAAATGTCATGATTGTGGCAAGGTCTTCAGTCAAGCTTCATCCTATGCAAAACATAGGAGAATTCATACAGGAGAGAAACCTCACATGTGTGATGATTGTGGCAAAGCCTTTAATTCATGTTCACACCTCACTAGACATCAGAGAATCCATACTGAACAGAAATCATACAAATGTCATCAGTGTGCCAATGTCTTCAGTCTGAGCTCACTCCTTGCAGGATATCAGAAAATTCATTTTGGAGATAGTTGTTCCAACTGCAATGTGTATAGCAAACCATCAAGCATTAATTGACATTAGAGTCAGTTCAGCATTGACTTGAGTTTGAGTTGACTTAACATTGAGTTCAAGCATTAATTGACATTAAAGTGTTTATGTTAAGAGGACTGGGCCAGGCACAGTGGCTCACACCTGTAATCTGAGCTCTTTGAGAGGCCAGCATGGGTAGATCACTTGAGTTCAGGAGTTTGAGATCAGCCTGGACAACAGACCTCAGCCACTTTTCCCAGCCTGTTTTTTGTTTCTTTAACAAAAACTGTTAGGGATTTTCTTTTTTTCTTTTTTTTGTTTTTTTTTTTTTTGAGACAGAGTTTCACTCTTGTTGCCCAGGCTGGAGTGCAATGGAGCGATCCCAGCTCCCTACAACCTCCACCTCCCAGGTTCAAGCAATTCTCCTGTCTCAGCCTCCTGAGTAGCTGGGATTACAGGCAAGAGTCACCACACCCGGCTAATTTTGTATTTTTAGTAGAGATGGGGTTTCTCCATGTTGGTCAGGCTGGTCTTGAACTCCCAGCCTCAGGTGGTCCACCCACCTCGGCCTCGCAAAGTGCTGGGATTACAGGTGTGAACCACTGAGCCCAGCCCCATTGATAGGGATTTTTATGGGTACCGTGTTGAATCTAAATCACATTGGGTTATATAATCATTTAACAATATTAATTTTTCCAAACCATCAATATGGGTTGTAGCTCTATGTTTCTAATCATTTTGATCAATGTTTGTAGATTTCAAGGTAAAAACTTCTGACCTTTTTACGTTTATTTCTAAGTCTTACTTTAAGTTCTCCAGCCAATGGAAGTGTTTTAAAATTTTCTTTTAAAGTTGTTTCTTGTTAAAAGTATGGAAATTCAACTAATTTTTGGTGCTGATACTGTATTGTGCAAATCCACTGAATATGTTACTTACTTCCAGTAGTATTTTGGTTGATTCTTTGTGATTTTCTGCACAGAAGATCATGTCATCTACAAACAAATATAATTTTACTTCTTTCTTTATGATTTCGATGAGTTTGATTTCTTCTGCTATTTCATTGCTCTGGCTAGGACAGCTAGTATTGATTGAATAGAAGGGGTGAGAGCATTCTTGCATCATGTGAGATCCTCCAGGAAAGGCATTCCATTTTCCCTACTTGATTATTCACTCATTGGTCGTTTCATGGATGGTCTTTCTATTGTTTAGGTAAATTTCCTTTCTGTCTATTTTGTTTAGGATTTCTATGATGACTGGATTTTGAATTTTGTGAAATGCTTTTTCTCCCTCTATTAAGATGATGTGGTTTTCATCTTTCATTCTGTTCAAGTGGTATATCACATTGATTTGCTTGAATATGTTGAACCATCCTTGCATCCCAGAAATAAGTGGCACTTGAACATCTACAGTCCTTTTTATATCCTCTTGAATACAGTTTTCTAGTACAAGGGATCTTGATGAAGTTCATGGAAAAATACATATTGTGAGAAGATTGTGCATGAATTTCACAGTTTTTGTACCAAATTACACTGGTACAAGTCTGTTATAACATGTCTGAACAGGCTGTAGTTTAAGGCACTCAGAAGGATAAGACATAGGTTTGAAAAGAGACTCTATCAAAGTAATATAAATTCTGCTAAAATTGAAACAGAAACATCAAATTTATGATGAGATCAGATGCAGTGTCACCACACCCTGCTAATTTTTGTATTTTTAGTAGAGCCGGGGTTTCACCATATTGGCCAGGCTGGTCTTGAACTTCTGACCTCGTGATCCACCCGCCTCGGCCTCACAAAGTGCTGGGATTACAGGCATGAGCCACTGCGCCTGGCCCACATCAGTTTTACAAAAAAAAATTAACCTTGTTTGTGCTACAAAGAAGAAGACTGACAGCTAACAGCAGAAATAGTAGTCAGGAGTTTGAGAACAGGCTGGTTAACATGGTGAAACCCCGTCTCTACTAAAAATACAAAAATTAGCTGGGTATGGTGGTAGATACCAGTAATCCCAGTTACTGGGAAGGCTGAAGCCGGAGAATTGCTTGAACCTGAGAGGCAGAGGTTGCAGTGAGCCGAGATGGTGCCATTGCACTCCAGCCTGGGCAACAAGAGTGAAACTTTGTCTCAAAAAAAAAAAAAAGTCAAGCTCCTTCTCTTCCTCTCCTCTCATGGTGTGTCCTTTACTCTGCTTCTCACCAGATCTTCTTATAAGACTTTCAGGATTAAGCGATTCCTGGCCAAGAAGCAAAAGCAAAATCGTTCCATTCCCCAGTGGATTCAGATCAAAACTGGTAATAAAATCAGGTGCAACTTTAAAAGGAGACATTGGAGAAGAACCAAGCTGGGTCTATAAGGAATTGCACATGAGATGGCGCACATGTTTGTGCTGTCTGAGCGTCACAATCACGTTATCATATCAAGCTGAAAATGTTACCACTATCTGGAGACTTGGACATGTTTTATTGGGAATATATTTTTTCTCTGAATCTGTTATGAACCCGTTGGTTGGCTGGGTTCAGTAACAATTATGTGAGACTTTTCATTTCAAAAAAATAAAGTCAAATGATGTAATTGCATAGAGTACCTTAATTTCTGTATTGCTTTTTAGTTTTTGTGGTTTTTTTTTTTTAACTCCACTGGGTTCAGTGGATCACAGCTGTGATCCTTGCACTTTGGGAGGCTGAGGTGAGAGGATTGGTTGAGACCAGGAGTCTCCTGGGACTCTTCTCATCTCCTGTAACCCAGCTCATGACAGATCCTTGGACTTTACTATATTGGAAAAATCTACATAAAACAATATCAGTGTGTCAGAGCATTATGTCTGTCACAAGCTTGTGAAAGGAAAATAAAAATTACTAAGCCAAAGAGAAAAGTCAAGCTGGGAACTGTGGCAGACAAACCTGCCTTCCATTTTATTCTTAAACGAGATAGCTAGAAAGACAAAAAAAAAAAAGCTACATAGAGGCCGGACGTGCTGGCTCATGCCACTAATCCCAGCACTTTGGGAGGCTGAGGTGGGCGGATCACCTGAGGTTGGGACTTTGAGACCAGCCTGACTAACATGGAGATATCCCGCCTCTACTAAAAACACAAAACTTACCAAGGCACAGTGGCGCATGCCTGTAATCCCAGCTACTCGGGAGGGTGAGGCAGGAGAATCGCTTGAACCCGGGAGGTGGAAGTTGCAGTGGGCTGAGATCGTGCTACTGCACTCCAGCCTGGGTGACAGAGTGAGACTCCATCTCAAAAAAAAAAAAAAGAAAGAAAAGAAACTTGCAGGAAACATCGTATGATATAAAAATTCTTTGCCACAGGAGAGAATCAGGTATAATAAGTTGCTATATGGAGAGCAAAATAGGAGTTTCTGTTCTGTCTTCAGGTGCCTTCCCAGAGATGCCCCCAAATTTTCCTCCAGCAGTGGGGATATAGGATGGACCGACCCTCCCCACCACACACCCCCGACCCCTACACCGCGAAAAGCCCATATAAAGCAGTTCTCATTTCCTGCCACAAACTGGGCTCCCAGTGAAAACTACCTTAGATTTTCTTGCAAATCCCGTTCTTTTCTGGCCTTCTACGGGATGACAGGGGCCTAGGGAAGGCGGTACTAGGTGGTGTTACCTGGGTGCGCATTTGTTAGGATGTGGCATTTTATGGCTATTCTAAGGTCTGTTATCAGTTGTCTGTCTTGGAGAGAATGTGCAATCACCATGGTGCAATAATCCTCATCCAAGGACCACACAGGTCACCGCATGTGCTCAATCAGCGTGATCCACATGGTATGATGTGTGCTCTGGCAGGGCACAGATGGACACACTCAGCTCTGTCAATGTGTAAACAGTGTTGCAATGACATGGTTTATTCACAATCACCATGGAATCTGATGTGGCATTTTAAAAAATGCATAGATCTATTGCAACTGGTATGAAAACATCACTGATCAGCCAGGCACGGTGGCTCACACCTGTAATCCCAGCACTTTGGGAGGTTGAGGCAGGCAGATCACCTGAGGTCGGGAGTTTGAGACCAGCCTGACCAACATGTTGAAATTCGTCTCTACTAAAAGTACAAAATTAGCCTGGCATGGCGGCACATGCCTATAATCCCAGCTTCTCCAGAGGCAGGAGAATCACCTGAAGCCAGTTGGCAGAGGTTGAGGGAAGCTGAAATCATGCCATTGCACTCCAGCCTGTTCAACAAGAGTGAAACTCCATCTCAAAAAAAAAAAAAAAAGAAAAGAAAAGGAAAAGAAAACATCACTGATTGGTGAAAGCTATTGAATTAGACAGAAATGTAACTCTGCAAATATATATTTAAATATTGAATAGTGAACAGAATATCTGAACGTTGTGTATGTACATATATATGTTGTATGTGATTTCAGATGTAATTTTAGATATTCTATGAAATTGTGTAGGCAGAAGGATACGCCTCAAACTGGTGAAAATTATGTCTAGATATAAATGACTACTTTTTATTTTAGTGTTTAAATATTTTATTACATTTGTTGAGGTGTGTATTACTTTTCTATTATGAATTACCATAGTACAGCCAGCAGTTTACTACAGCACTTATTTATTTTCTCACAGTTCACAGATGAGAAGTGTGTCAGGTTTTTCTGGGTACTGTGTCTAGTCTCACCAGGCCAAAATCAAGGTCAAAACCATGGGATCGACTCTTGAGACTGTGGGGGCAGAATTTACTTCTAAGCTCATTCAGATTGTTGTCAGAATTCATTTCTTTCTCCTGGTCCCCATATATTCAAAATACAGCATGTGGAATGACTCTCGTGCTCCTGAGTCCTAACTTCCTCCACTATTGCATCTCTCTGACATATATTTCTGCTTCAAGGACACATAGGACCCACCCAGATAATCCAGGATAACTTTCTTTCCTTTTTTTTTTTTTTTTTTTTTTTTTGATACTGAGTCTGGCTCTGTCAACCAGGCTGCAGTGCAGTGGTGCATTCTCTGCTCACTGCAACCTCTGCCTCCTGGGTTAAAGTGATTCTCCTGCCTCAGCCCCCCAAGTAGCTGGGATTACAGGCATGCACCACCGCACTGGCTAATTTTTATATTTTTAGTAGAGATGGGGTTTCACCATGTTGGCCAGGCTGGTCTTGAACTCCTGACCTCAAGTGATCCACCCACCTCGGCCTTTCAAAATGCTGGCATTACACACAGTTTTCTCTTTCAAAGTCAAATGAGGCCAAGCATGGTGGTGGGTGCCTATAATCCCAGCTACTCAGGAGGCTGTGGTAGGAGGATCGCTTGAACCCTAGAGGCAGAGGTTGCAGTGAGCCGAGATCGCGCCAATGCACTCCCGCTTGGCCCACAGAGTGAAACTCAGTCTCAAAAAATAAAATAAAATTCAAAAGACTAGTAACCTTCATTAATTAGTAAATTACCAGACAAACTCCTTTTTGCAGGTAACATAACATAAACACAAGATTAGCACCAGGAGTTGGAGACCTGGCTACAACACTATAGGACCAGTAAACTTTTTTGCACTGAGAAAATAATTTGTCAATCAGGCTAGAAAATTATTACCATCTGGGATATTTCTGTTAAGAGATATTTGTATACTATATATTGATAAACTATATTTGTAATACTCTATTTTACATAGTTATATAACTATACATCAATATAATTAACTATACATCAATATAATTATATAGTAATATATATTTAAATATTGGTAAACTCTATGTTTCTATGAAATTTCTATATTATTTGGTATTCAGTTGTGCTCACGAGTCCATTGATTTCCTTTCTTTTTTTTTTTCCTGAGACCAAGTCTCGCTCTGTAGCCCAGGCTGGGGAGCAGTGTTGTGATCTCGGCTCACTGCAACCTTTGCCTCCCAGTTTTGAGCAATTCTCCTGTCTCAGCCTTCCAAGTAGCTGGGATTACAGGCGCACGCCACCGCATCCAGCTAATTTTTGTCTTTTTGGTAGAGATGAGGTTTTACCATGTTGGCCACGCCGGTCCCTAACTCTTGACCTCAGGTGATCTGCCTACCTAGGCCTCCCAAAGTGCTAGGATTACAGGCATGAGCCACCATGCCCGACCAGGTTTCTTTCATTTTTAAAAGACTTTTAAGTTCAGGGGTACGTGCGCAGGTCTGTTACATAGGTAAACGTGTGTCATGGGTGTTTGTTGTACAGATCACTTCATCACCAGGATATAAATTCTAGTGCTCACTTATCATATTTCCTGATCCTGTCCCTTCTCCCACCCTACGCCCTCCAATAGGCCCCAGTGTGTGTTGTTCCCGTCTATGTATCTGTCTTCTCTTCATTTACCTCCCTCTTATGAGTGAGAACATGCGGCATTTGGGTTTGTGTTCCTGTGTTAGTTTGCTAAGGAAAATGGCCTCCAGCTCCATCTATGTCCCTGCAAAGGACATGATCTCATTCTTTTTTATGGCTGCATAGTCCATGATATATAGGTACCACATTTTCTTTATCCAGTCCATGGGTGATGGGCATTTAAATTGACTTCATGTTTGCTATTGTGAATATTGCTGCAATGAACATATAAGTGCATGCGTCTTTACAATAGAACAATTTATATTCCTTTAGGCATATATCCTGTAATGAGATTGCTGGGTCGAAGGCTATATCTCTCTTTAGGTCTGTTTTGTGGAAGGCAGAGTGGGAGTTCAAGAATTTCTAAGGTAAAGTAATGGCTTCATGTTCTTCCTTTTACTTCCCTTCATGTCTTTCAAAATCCTTCTTAGGTACTTTGCTGGATTCCATTTATCTGCATATAACTTAAACGATCAAAGGTCTAAATATTATAAGGAAATCTACTTTGGGTGGAAAGACTTCTCAGGGAGGCAGAGAATCCACTGAGACATACGTAGTGTGTGTTCAGTCCCTGACATACCAGACCTCAGTATTTCCTGCTTCCTTCTTGTGAGACCCTCTCTGCCTCCAGGGATCAAGGAGAAGAAAGAATCTCCCCAGACACTCTAAAATCCCTTTGGAGATGCTACCCAGGAATTAGTACATGTTTTCTTGGTAATTACAACAGGGAAATAAAGTTTTAAAAATATAATAGTGACCTGGCCGGGCACGGTGACTCAAGCCTGTAATCCCAGCACTTTGGGAGGCCAAGGGGGGAGGATCATGAGGTCAGGAGATTGAGACCATCCTGGCTAACATGGTGAAACCCCTTCTCTACTGAAAATAGAAAAAATTAGCCAGGCGTCATGGCGGGTGCCTGTAGACCCAGCTATTCGGGAGGCTGAGGCAGGAGAATGGCGTGAACCCAGGAGGTGGAGCTTGCAGTGAGCAGAGATTGGGCCACTGCATTCCAGCCTGGGTGACAGAGTGAGACTCCATCTCTAAATAAATAAATAAAAATATAGTAGCATCCTAGGACTGCACTGTCATAGCTGTGACAGGTAAAATGATCATTGCGGTTGTGACAGCAGGTGAGTACACAGAACCACAATCCCATATCTAGCAGTCTGGCTGCTGCCCTCTCATATAATACTGACTGGCATGACCAGCACACTGAGCTCACCATCCAGACAGAAGGATGGGTGAGGTGACTGTTTTATACTTCACTTTGACAGGTAGAGTATGGAATAGAAAGAGGTATATAAGAAGTCCAGATATAGCTGGGCATTGGGGCTCCTGCCCATAATCCTAACACTTTGGGAAGCCAATGGTGGTGGTTGGGGGAGTGGATCACCTGAGGTCAGGAGTTCGAGACCAGCCTGCCCAACATGGCAAAACCCGTCTGTACTAAAAATACAAAAATTAGCCATGCTTGGTGGTGGGCCCCTGTAATCCCAGCTACTCTGGAGGCTGAGACAGGAGAATCGCTAGAACCTGGGGGGTGGAGGTTGCTGTGAGCCGAGATCACTCAACTTCACTCCAGCCTGGGCATAAGAGCGAAACTCTGTTTTGGGAGAAAAAAAAAAAAGAAGTCCAGATAAGTGATCACATCAAGAAAAGGGAATCTTAGGGGTTTGAAACTAGTTTAATGTCAAAGTCACGCAGGAAGGAGGAATAGTTCCCGAGGCATGAGCTAAGCCAGGAAAGAGTTGGGGACTGTAGACCCTATACCAGTCCCTGATAGCGCCTAATGTAGTTTAGTTTAATCCTTCAATAATAATAGTTTTTTGGTGTTTAATCCACATGATAATTAAACCTGGGTTTTAAGGTGCTTGAAGACTGGAATTCTAAAATCTATCGGTGGTTCAGCCTACTTTACACATATCATAGAAAGAGTTTTAAGGATAATTAGAAGTATGCCCTTATAAACCACATACTGGAAATGATTGGGATAAATCTACAAGAATTACCTAATTCTGTGTAGAATCCGCACCCTCAAGTGGCAGTTCCTGGGCTAGAAATGTTATCTCAAAGTCTCCTCTTTGAAAGGCTAAATGGAGAGTCATTGTTTCTCTATTGAAAACGTAAGGAGTCTGTTGATTATGGTGAGACTGTTTTCAGTCTTGAAGTTAGGAAGGCAACATTTAGGGAACAGGAAAGTTTTAATAATCAGTTTTAGATGGCAGTTGTCAGTCTTGAATTATCTTGTAATGCTTTGTCTGGCTTAAAAGAAAGTCTAATATCCGGTTCTGATCACAACAATATGGTAAGTTGGTGAGGTGATGCATACGTTAATTAGCTTGATTGAATCTTTCTACAACGTATACATAGATCAAAACATCCCATTATATCCCCTAAATAGACACAATTATTGGCCAATTAAAAATAAATAAATGTGGCCAGGGTGGTGGCTCACGCCTCTAATCTCAGCACTTTAGGGGGCCGAGGTGTGTGGATCACCTGAAGTCAGGAGTTCGAGACCTGCCTGGCCAACATGGCGAAACCCCATCTCCACTAAAACTACAAAAGATTACCTGGCCATGGTGGCAGGCACCTGTAATCCCAGCTACTTGGGAGGATGAAGCAGGGAGAATTTCTTGAACCCGGGAAGGCGAAGGTTGTGGTGAGCCGAGACCGTGCCACTGCACTCCAGCCTGGGCAACACAGCCAGATTCCGTCTCAAAAATAATAATAAAATAAATAAATAAATAAATAAATGTGGCCGGGTGCAGTGGCTCATGCCTGTAATCCCAGCACTTTGGGAGACTGAGGCGGGCAGATCATGAGGTCAGGAGATCGAGACCACTCTGGCCAACATGGTGAATCCCCATCTCTACTAAAAATACAAAAATTAGCTGGGCATGGTGGAGCACGCCAGTAATCCCAGCTACTCAGGAGGCTGAGGCAGGAGAAATGCTTAAACCAGGGACTCAGAGGTTGCGGTGAACCAAGATCGCACCACTGCACTCCAGCCTGGTGACAGAGCAAGTATCCATCTCAAAAAATAAAATAAAATATAAATAAATAAATGTAATCAAATCCAAATCTACCAATTTATCAAATACACAAGATTCCATGCCTTACAGATTTAATTTTTTATATATGTTCCATATTAACACCTTTTACAAAACTCACCTCAACACTTATTGTTTTACTCAATTTATGTATTCATTAATTGATGAATATATGAACTGAAAATTGTGGGGAAAAGGAGAGATCAGACTGTTACTGTGTCTATGTAGAAAGAAGTAGACATAGGAGACTCCATTTTGTTCTGTACTAAGAAAAGTTCTTCTGCCTTGAAATGCTGTTGTTAGTCTGTAACCCTAGCCCCAACCCTGTCATTGCAGAGACATATGCTGTGTTGACTCAGGTTTAATGGATTTAGGGCTGTGCAGGATGTGCTTTGTTAAAAAAGTGCTTGAAGGCAGTATGCTTGGTAAAAGTCATCACCATTCTCTCATCTCAAGTACCCAGAGACACAATACACTGCAGAAGGCCGCAGGGACCTCTGCCCAGGAAAGCCAGGTATTGTCCAAGGTTTCTCCCCATGTGATAGCCTAAGATATGGCCTCATAGGAAGGGAAAGACCTGACCATTCCCCAGCTTGACACCCATAAGGGGTCTGTGCTGATGAGGATTAGTGAAAGAGGAAGGCCTCTTTGCAGTTGAGATAAGAGGAAGGCATCTGTCTCCTGCTCCTCCCTGGGAATGGAATGTCTCAGTGTAAAACCCGGTTGTATGTTCTATTTACTGAGATAGGCAAAAGCCACATTAGGGCTGAAGGTGAGACATGCTGGCAGCAATACTGCTCTTTAATGCACTGAGCTGTTTGTGTACATGCACATCAAAGCGCAGCACCTTTCCTAAAACTTACTTATGACAGAGACACCTTTGCTCACGTGTTTTCCTGCTGACCCTCTCCCCACTATTACCCTATTGTCCTGCCACATCCCGCTCTCTGAGATGGTAGAGATAGTGATCAATAAATACTGAGGGAACTCAGAGACCAGTGCTGGCACAGGACCTCCTTATGCTGAGTGCCGGTCCCCTGGGCCCACTGTTCTTTTTCTATACTTTGTCTCTGTCTCTTATTTCTTTTCTCAGCCTCTCATCCCAACTGATGAGAAACATCCACAGGTGTAGAGGGGCTGCCCCCCTTCAGAAAATAGAGATAATTTAATTTAATTAATTAATTTATTTATTTATTGAGATGGAGTTTCATTCTTGTTACCCAGGCTGGAGTGCAGTGGCACGATCTCAGTTCACTGCTACCTCTGCCTTCTGGTTGCAAGCAATTCTCCTGCCTCAGCCTCCCTAGTAGCTGGGCTTACAGGCACCTGCTACTATTCCTGGCTAATTGCTGTGTTTTAGTAGAGATGAGGTTTCTCCATGTTGGTCAGGCTGGTCTCGAACTCCCAACCTCAGGTGATCCGCCTACCTTGGCCTCCCAAAGTGCTGGGATTACAGGTGTGAGCCACCGCGCCCGGCCATGATAATTTAATTTCTACCCTACTTTATTTTATGATGCCCTAGTGTTTCACGTCATGTACTTAGGACATGATATCAGAATGTCCATTAATTCCTGTGGTAGGTGCCATCGTACTTTCTTTCCTGGCATAAAAAGACATGAGTCTCTGTGTGGCTGCCCTGATATGGGGTCAATCTTTTAAACCTACTTGAGTCATGAAACAGATTCCTGTAATTTTATACTCCAATCAGTGTATCTACATTTTATCAAGGTCTTTAAAGATTTATTCATAATTGGTATCAGCCTCTGGGGTAATATTTTACACGTCAATGGAAACCGGTCAAAAACAAAATTATGAAATTAAATGTCACCTGTGTAAAATATAAAGACAAGGTATAAAATAAAAATTAAATATGTATGTTCATTATTGGAAGAATTCCACTAACTAGCTTTGACAGTAGAGCATGGTGGTTAATGCACTCAGAAATCAGTCCAGACAAGATCAGTCCCCGTTCTACCCCAAACACGATGTGAATTTACATGAATCATGTCATCTCTCTGTGCTTGAGTCCTCTTTGTCTTTATAATGGTGGTGTCTGGCTCATAGATTATGAAGAATGTGGAGGTGAATACATGTCAGTTCTTCACAGCAAAGAGCAATTCATTGCAAATACACTTAAAATGGGACACATCCAAATATGGTGACTTCTTCATACTAGAAAGTAACTATTATTTCTATTGCATTTCAGCAGGGTTTATTTTTATTTTTATATATTTACTTATTTATTTATTTTGAGACATGGTGTCACTTTGTCATCCAGGCTGGCATGCAGTGGCGTGATCTCGCCTCACTGCAGCCTCAACCTCCTGAGTTCAAGGGATCCTCCCACCTCAGCCCCCACCAAGTACCAGCTACCTTTTAAATGTCGCTCATGCATCACGTTCCCTGCAGGATCCTGTGTCTCTGAAGATAAGTAGCAGCCTGTGGGAACTGACAGAATGGCTGCGGGGATGTGGCCATGGGAATGATCTTCTTATCGCGGACTGTACTTGGAATCCTGGGGATTTCTCTCTTATTTACCATTATCTGTCCTTTTACATCACTGGGTGCGGGTTAAGGTCCACAGATTTGATGATCAGACACCTAATTGTAGCCAACACCTTATTCCTCCTCCCTAGAGGAGTCCCACAGACAATGGCAGCTTTTGGGTTCAGGCATTTCCGGAATGATTCTGGGTGTAAACCTCTTTTTTGTGTCCACAGAGTTGTCAGGGGAGTGTCCATTGGCAGCACCTGCCTCCTGAGTGTCTCCCAGGCCATCACCATCAGCCCCAGGAGCTCAGGTGGGCCGAGCTTAAAGGGAAAGCCCCCAAGCACGCTGGCTCCTGTGTGTTCCTCAGCTGGCTCCTCCACATGCTGGTCAATATCATTGTTCTCATGCATGTGACTGGCAAGTGGAGTAACAAAAATACCACAAAGACAAAAGATCTGGGATACTGTTCTGCTGCTCATCACGAGGGCACCAGAGAGTCGCTGATGTGGCACTGTTGTCCTTCGCTGATGTGATCTGTCTGGGGCTCACGTTCTGGGGCAGCAGCTCCATCATTTGCATCCTGCACAGGCACAAGCGGCAGGTCCAGCACATTCCTAGGAGCAGCGTCTCCCCCACATCCTCCCCTGAGTCCAGAGCTACCAAAACCATCCTCCTGGTGAGCACGTTTGTGTCCTTTTACACTCTTTACTTCACCTTTCAAGTTTCTTTGGCTCTTTTGAATAATCCCAGTCAGTTGGTGGTGAACATCTCTGCAATGATCAGTGCAGGTTTCCCAACTGTCAGCCTCTTTCTTCTCATGATTGGGGACTCCTGAGTATCCAAGCTTTCCTCTGCTTGGCTGAGTAACACAAAAACCCCTGATCTTATCAGAAATATGTGAATTGGATATGTCTGTACAATGTTTATGTTTGTTCATTGATCTCTACAGACCCATAAACACGGTTATGGAACGAGCCTTGTTAGTGCTGTGCTTGCCAGCAGGGGCCACTGTTTTATTCTGTACCTCCTGATCCCCCCCTCCACCCACACCGCACTGGAGCAGCTCTGTGGAAAAAGTGGAATCAGCTTAGAGGTTTTGGAGAGGAAGATACTGAAACGTAAACGATATAAGAAAGTCATGGTGTACAAATATACATGCCTCATTTCTGTGTCCCTTGGAGTAGATGGGGGAATGTGTGCAGATGCAAAGCTCTTGCTGTAATTTATGTGACAAATAATAAAATATATGTTTTGTCAGATCCAGAAATCTCATGCCTTCAGCCAACATCCATAAACTGACAGTCTAAACTGTTGGCTTGCAAGTAAGGTAAAAATCTAAAACTGGCCAGGTACGGTGGCTCACGCCTGTAATCCCAGCACTTTGGAGGGCCAAAGCGGATGGATTACCTGAGGTCAAGAATTCGAGACCAGCCTGGCAAACGTGGAGAAACCCCGTCTCTACTTTAAAAAAAAAAAGAAGAAAGAAAAAAAAATTAGCCAGGCATGGTGGCACATGCCTGTAATCTGAGCTACTTGGGAGGCTGAGGCAGCAGAATCACTTGAATCCAGGAGGCAGTGGTTGCAGTGAGCCGAGATCGCGCCACAGCACTCCATTCTGTGTGACAAGAGTGATACTCCATCTCAAAAAAAAAAAAAAATCTAAAACCTTTTGCAATTTCTGATAGTTTTGGTGATGCTGAGACAGATATGACTTTGTGTAAGAGGAAGGTAGAAAAATTCTTCACTGGGATGGTTAGCAGGCAGAAAACGGCTCTCTGGAACAAGCAGCGAATTCTCACCCAAACTGAGGTGAAATGAGAGTAAGACTTCTCCATTCTTTTTTTTGTTTTGACACGGAGTTTCATTCTTGTTTCCCAGGCTGGAGTGCAATGGTACAATCTTGGCTCACTGCAACCTCTGCCTCCCAGGTTCAAGTGATTCTCCTGCCTCAGCCTCCTAAATAGCTGGGATTACAGGCATGCGCCACCATGCCCGGCTAATTTTGTATTTTTTAGTAGAGTCGAGGTTTCACCATGTTGTTCAGGCTGGTCTCAAACTCTTGACCTCAGGTGATCTGCCCACCTCAGCCTCCCAAAGTGCTGGGATAACAGGCATGAGCCACAGCACCCGGCCAAGATTCCTCCATTCTATAACCCTTGAATGGGGCTGTTGTGTGAGAGGGAGAATTGAAATGAACTGTCCGAATGTGATTTATCTGTTTCTCATTCCCCTCCTGGCAGGAGCAGGAAAGGACAAGGAGTCCCCGAAGCTGATACTGAGTTCATGGGTTTGTGCTGACAGCTGCCAACAGGCTGTGGTAAACGCTAATGAAACCAGGCTTGTTAGTGCTGTGCTTGCCAGCAGGGGTCACTGTTTCCTGCTGTCCCTCCTGATCCCTCCCTCCACCCACACCACACGGCAGCAGCTCTGGGGAAAAAGTGGAATCAGCTTAGACGTTTTTGGGAGGAAGATACTGAAAGTCCTAATTTTTTTTTTTAGATGGGATCTCACTCTGTCGGCCAGGCTGGAATGCAATGGTGCCAACTTGGGTCAGTACAACCGCCCCACCCCGGGCTCCAACAATCCTCCCATCTCAGCCTCTGAAGTAGCTGGGACTACAGGTGTGCCTCATCATCATGGGCTATTTTTATTTTTGTATTTTGTAGAGGCAAGGTCTTGCCATGTTTCTCAGGCTGGTCTCAAACTCCTGGGCTCAAGTGATCTGCCCACTTGGGCCTCCCAAAGTGCTGGGATTACAGACATGAGCCACCGTACCTGGCCTAAAACTCTTTTAGTCCTGTTGCATGCGAGGATTTAAGTCACCAACCTACGTGGTTTCCGGGAAGAAGGGTCAGTAGGTGCAGGGGTGGGTGAAGGTGCTAAGGATGGTGGGGTGAAGTGTGGCTGCAAACAGGCATAAACAGACAAGCTTCTGACCCTGAATAGTCACCAAATGCTGGGTGGTGCAATGCTAAGAATGCAGCACAGGCCGGGCGTGGTGGCTCACACCTGTAATCCTAGTGCTTTGGGAGGCCAAGGTGGGCGGATCATGAGGTCAAGAGATTGAAAACATCCTGGCCAACATGGTGAAACCCCGTCTCTACTAAAAATACAAAAATTAGCTGGGAATGGGGGCATCTCTTTGTCTTGTGTCTCTATTTATTACAATCTCTCGTCTCCGCATAGGGAGAATACCCGCTAAGCCCCATAGGGCTGGACCCTATATGAAACACAGAGTTCACCATTCTGAGTATATCATTGAAGTTATTTTCCTATTTTCCTTCCGCAGGTTCTAGCATGTATTAACACCGTGTGTCTAAAGTCATCCCTGCTGGTCATTTGGAGGAATCTGAGAAGGGGCAGGTCTTTGTTCTGACTCTCAGAGCAGCATTCTCTATGGGACAGGGCTGGGCACCCCCTCTCCAGCCCAATCTGATCCACTGACAGAGTCCGTTATCTCCTGTCCAGGAAAGAGGTGGGCCTCTCTCTGTCCTGGGAGGAGTGCTGAGCTTCTCCTTCATCCAGGGATGGGCCCCAGGGACCCGCCAGTGGGGCTGGGAGAAGCCACCCTCAGCAGGGAAGACACAGGTGCCTGGGTGGCCAAGGCCTGGAAGGTCTGCACCATGGTGCACGGAGGCCCCGGAGCTGGGCGAGGCCAGAAAGCTGCTCTGGGGTCAGCGGGGAATGTGCCTGCTGAATCTGCACCCGAGCTACATCTTCACAAATGCCTCAGACCTAGAGTGCAGGGAGATCCCCTGGCTTTTCTGAAGTGGTGGCCAGTGGTCTCCTGGGGAGCAGGACCCGGGCTGCTTACTGCCCTTACCCAGTGAGGGCCTGCGGGGAGCTCTTAAGTTGGGCATCATGGGTCTGCAAGATGTGGCTGCTGTGCCCACATCAGAGGGTTTTTGTTTCTTTTCCAAAGTCAAGCTGCACTAATCTAGACCAGGGATCCCCACCCCTGGGCTGCGGACCGGTCCCCATGGGTGGCCTGTTAGGAACTGGACCGCACAGCAGGAGGTGAGCAGTGGGTGAGTGAGCTTGACCACCTGAGCTCTGCCTCCTGTGAGATCAGCAGTGCCATTGCATCTCAGAGGAGTGCGAACCCTGCTGGGAACTGTGCATACGAGGGATCTGGGTTGCGTGCTCTTTATGAGAATCTAACTAATGCCTGATGATCTCAGGTGGAACAGTTTAATCCTGAAACCATCCCCCCGTCTGTGGAAAAACTGCCTTCCACCAAACCAGTCCCTGGTGCCAAAAACGCTGGGAACCGCTAATCTAGACAGTTCTCTGCTAAGGAAGCACGTGGTTGAGAAACATCAGAATCGTTCCCAGGGACCATGCTCCGGAGTCTCAGCAGGCTCCTGCAGGTGAGCCCCACTGGCCTCTCCTCTTACAGACTCCCTCAGCTTTGGTCATGAAAAGCTGCATCCTCTTCTGTCCCCAGTTCCTCTCCGGGTGTCAGGATCTCTAAAACCCTCTCAGCCGCTGAGAAATCTGTCTATCTGTCTCACAGTGTGTTTATCCGTGCATCATGAAGGACCCTCATACGGCTGACGTGCCTTGGCTAATGCGAGTAACACTGCAGCAAGTGTGGGAGTGCAGATAGCTCTTGGAAATACCCATTTCCTTCAGATGCATACTCAGAGGTAGGATTGCTGGATTGTTTGGTCATTTTGATTTTTAAAATTAAAAAGAATTTTAATTCTCATATTGTTTTGAGTAAAATTAAATTATAACTTGTAAGGCAACTCCATGTTTTTTATAATTTTTTAAAAAGATAATTGCTCTGCCAATTGACTGTCCCAACAACAGTGTACAGGGGTATTTTTTTTTTCCTCCACATCCTCACCACTTGTTACCTTTTGTCTTTTTAATAATAGCAATCCTAAGACATGTGAAGTGATACCTCACTGTGATTTTGATTCGCATTTTCCAGATGATTAGTCTATTCGGGCCCTTTACTTTTTTGTTTTGTTTTGTTTTGTTTTTTGAGTTGGATTCTCCCTCTGTTGCCCAGGCCGGAGTACAATGCCACAATTTCAGCTCCCTGCAACCTCCGCCTCCTGGGGAGGCATGATTAGCCCCCACGCCTGGCTAATTTTTGTATTTTAGTAGAGATGAGGTTTCGCCATGTTGGCCAGGCTGCTCTTGACCTCCTGATCTCAGGTGATCCACTTTGCTCGGCCTCCCAAATTGTTGGGATTACAGGCATGAGCCACCACACCCAGCCCCTTTGCTCTTTTTTAATAGGGTTATTACTATTACAATATTTGCTTTTGAGTTGTGGGTGTTCCTTACATATTTTGGATATAAACTCCTTATCACAGGTATGGTATATATGGTTTGAAATATTTTCTCCCATTATCATACCCCAATATCACTAAGTTACATTTCACAGCCCCCTCTTGAACACCTGAAAAAATTTCCTGTTTCCATGTGTCTGTATCCAGGTTGTTGTCACTTTTACCTGAAGACACATTTATATATGCTGATATTCCCCAATAACTAATATATTTTTACTCTTTTTTTTTTTTTTTGAGATGGAGTCCTGCCCTGTCACCTAGGCTAGAGTGCAGTGGCATGATCTCAGCTCACTGCACCCTCTGCCTCCCAGGTTCAAGTGATTCTCCTGCCTCAGCCTCCCAGGTAGCTGGGATTACAGGCACATGCCACCACCACTGGCTAATTTTTTTTGTATTTTTATTACAGATGTGGTTTCACCATATGGGTCAGGCTGGTCTTGAACTCCTGACCTCATATGATCCACCCGCCTTGGTCTCCCAAAATGCTGGGATTATAGGCATGAGCCGCTGCACCTGGCCCTAACTAATATATTTTAAATTGCTTTTTTCTCTTGACACATGGACTAAAACCACATCACCAGGTCTTCAATGACGTCCAATGTCCGCCATCTTATTTCCACTCCAGCTCTGCCCCAGGCATAGTTGCTTTTCTTTTTATTGAAGCCTTCTCCTTGCCAAGTTAATTAAAGAGAATGTTTTATTCATCAAATTAGAAATTACATCCTCAGAGAAGCTTTCCAGTATTTGTAGTTCTTACAGGCCACATTTATTACAAGTTTATAGACTCCAAACTTCTCCTTTGAACAGGTAATAAAAAGGACCCAGGCTTATTGTAAAATAATTCATTTAGTGCCTGCCATTCTGGTTACACTAGAAATTTAATTCTCCTGCTCAGCGTTCTGTTATGTGACTGTTCAATGCATTACTTAAAACTGCAAGACTGAATAGAGAGATCAGCTTCTGACACTGATGAATGCAAACCACAAGAAACCAAGTCTCCTCTGCAAAATGATGAAAACACTAGCAAAGCCACTAAAATCAATCATTTTAGACTTCTGAAATTTACCAAAGCCAACAGAACAAAGTGAAAATTATCTATCCCACAGAAAGTACCAAACTTCAGTAAGACAGCAGCATTTGTGTTATTTTAATGTGGAGCCATTACCATCACCCTCCATCCTTCATTCAGTGTAGAGCACTGACCTCTTTAGAAGCTCCTTTTAAACCCCTCCTATCAGGCCAGCAGCGGTGGTTCAAGGCTGTAATCCCAGCACTTTGGGCGACAGAGTGGGACTCCATCTGAAAAAAAGAAAGAAAAAGAAAAGAAGCTGACTTTTCAAGACTGTGACTTATGGTCTCCCCTGGGAACCAACAATATCTGTGCTGAGACCAGATATTTGGGTGTAAGGGGCTCTGGTGTGGTGGGCATGCCTTCTGTAGCTCAGTGCTTCTGACAATGGGTCCAAAGGGAGCAACACTGGCATTAACAGGGAACTTGTTAAAGATGCCAATTTATAAACGCTACCTCAAACCTGCAGAATCAAACGTTATTACAGTGAGTTGTGGAGTGCCAGATGACTTATATTCACCTTAAAGCTTGAGAGTCAGTGCTTAGCTAAGAGGCTCCCAGCCCAGGCTTCCAGTTAGGATCAAATGGTCATATTCAATTACTACCGTCACCTGTGCCCTCCCCATAGTGTCTGTCTATTGGTCTTGGGGGAAACATCCATGCTGTTTCAATTAACTACCCTGCCCCCAGGTGATTCTAGGGTGAGGACAAGTCCAGCATGAGGGCTTCCATATGCATTTGTGAAGGTTGACGGCAGACTGTTCCAAATGAGAATAATGGTTTCCGTGATATTGATAAAAGCAATGCTATTGAATATGATGATGACTGATGAGAAGTTTTGCATAGCATTCACTGTAAAGAAGCCACTTATAGGCCGGGCACAGTGGCTCACACCTGTAATTCCAGCATTTTGGGAGGCTGAGGTGAGCAGATCACCTGAGGTCAAGAGTTCGAGACCAGCCTGGCTAACATGGTGAAACCCTGTCTCAACTAAAAATGCAAATATTAGCCGGCTGTGTTGGTGGATGCCTGTAATCCCAGCTACTTGGGAGGCTGAGGCAGGAGAACTGCTTGAATCTGAGAGGTGTAGGTTACAGTGAGCTGACATCATGCTTCTGCACTCCAGCCTGAGTGAGAGAGCAAGACTCCGTCCAAAAAAAAAAAAAGAGAGAGAGTTTTTCTGTAAATAATTAAAAAGACTAAGCAGCCCCAGAGATAAGACCTCCTGGGATCATTGTCCCTTTATATCAAGTGATAAAGTAACCTTCCTTGAAGTATATCAATCCATAACCAATCAACTTGCTGCACCCTATGAACTAACTGGTCTTGAATGGAAAATATGGTGATTCTTCTAAAGCTTCTCTGTCTTTCTGTGTGTGTGAAACCTAAGGGAACGCTGATCCCATTCATTTGGAGTTGATGTTTCCAGGAGGCTATCCTCATGCTTTGTGTTCAAATAAACTCTATACTTAATCATATATTCTAAATTTTATTATTTACTGCTGATATCAGTTTCTGTCGGATTGTAGGAGCCTCACCAGAGAGGGCACCTGTCGCCATGTTGTAAAACTCACACTTGTCAAAAAGACATGGGTTAGTGTTACTCCCCGTCCCTCAGAATGAAGCTAATTAGCTGACACAGATGGTCACCTCCATTACCAAGTAGAGCCAGGATGAACTGTGTGTGACCAAGGGTGTTGTCAAGTCCTCTTCTCTGAGGACTGATTGGCGTTTATCTTGAAAACATGTACTTAATGGGTTATATAGAACAGTAAAGTTTCTTTCTCTTTTTTCAACCTCTTAGCTGTCTGTATTTTGCATCACAATCTGGTCTAAGGCTTATTTATTAATGAAATGGTTTTAATTTCTTTCTCTACTATCGTCGTGGAGATGATTTCTCATTTGGAGGAAGACTTTTTGTTTGTTTTCAATTATATTTTCTCAACAATTAGACAGTGAAGTAAAAAGTATTTTTGGGGGGCCAGGCACAGTGGCTCACGCCTGTAATCCCAGCACTTTGGGAAGCCGAGGCAGGTGGATCACTTGAAGTCAGGAGTTTGAGACCAGCTGGCCAACATGGGGAACCCACCTACAAAAATACAAAAATTAGCCGGGCATGGTGGCACGCGCCTGTAGTGGCAGGTACTCCAGAGGCTGAGGCAGGGGAATTGCTTGAACCCAGGAGGCAGAGGCTGCAGTGAGCCCAGTTCCCGCCACTGCACTCCAGCCTGGATGACAGAGAAATACTCTGTCTCAAAACAAAAGAAAAGAAATAAGTAAATAAATAACAGAAAGTAATAGATCTCTTCTACGAATGTGCTGGGACAACTAACTGGATATTCTCATGGAAAAGAATAATGTTGTATCCCTATCTCACACAATCAAAATTTTATTTTAACGTCAAAAGAAAATGGAGGAAAAAAGAGAGACAGACGAGGAAGGGAGCCCTGGGGGAGGAGGTGTTACTTTGTCGCCCAGGCTGGCCTGGACCCCCAGGCTCAGCGATCCTCCCGCCGCTGCTTCCTGAGTAGCTGGGACCTCAGGCTCCCGCCCCCGTGCCCGAATCCCTGCTGTGTTTATCCAGCAGGTCGTCCCTGGCTGGCCTGAGCACTCCCTCCCGCACCCCAGGCGGAGGCCCTGGGGAAGTCTCTGCAGCTGAGCACAGGGTGGACTCTCCCTCCTGAGTGAATGGAGACTAGAAAGGGAGAGGATTTCTGTTCTGTTCTGTGGGCCGTCAGCATGAAATCGTACGTTCCGCCCAGACAGGGCCTTGCATTTGACATTCTAGTTTGCATCCCGTTCCAGACAATTCCAGGGCTTTTGAGTCATGCCTCAGCCTTCCTGGCCGGTCTCGCCTTCACAACCCGGAAACAGACGTGCTAGGAGAGAGGCTGAGAGGAGCACAGGTCACGCCCCGGCCCCGCCCTCTGCCAGCTCTAAAGTGCAAGGTCGCTCCGCCTCGCGCCCCGCCCCTATCTCGTCCAGGCCCCGCCCACCTCCTTACGGGTCCCGCCCAGGCCTGGCTTCTGTCCTGCGCGCGCAGTTTCGCGCAGACCAGGAAGCGGATAGCGTGGAGCGATGGTGCCACCGCGGCGCGTGAGTTTCGCCCTGTCTTGTATTAAGTCTGCTCGTCCCAGGTTCCTGGCGCTTCTGTACCTGGGACTTGGGATCCCCACAAACCTGGAAATTCTCAGCCATCTTCCTTCACCCAGAGAAAATTGAGACGACCCCGTGAGAGGCCGTGGGTCGCTTCATTTTGTGTTTAAGGTCGCCCTGAGGCTGATCCCGTCCCGGGTGTTTCTGCTATAGGGCAATGTATACGCTTTCTAACCTGTAGTTTTCCTGCTCTAAACCTTTTTCTGACTCCTCCCGCCCCGCGCTTTTTAAAGTCCTCACTCGAGAGGTGGATTCTCGCCTTTGTTGGCCCCTGGAGCGCAGCGCCACTGCCCCAGTCCCGGAAAGGCCGCGTCCTCTGCCTGGTACTAGGATCCTGCAGACCCCACCCTTGCCTTAAGGTGCTGTCGCCCCTTCACCTCCCTCCTTGTGCCGGGCCCTGCTGCTCCACAAGTTTTGCCCCCACAGTCACCGCTTCCCCTGAGCCCGTGTTGGGGAGGTGCCTGGGGCCTCTCCTGTGACATGGGGTGTTCTTGCCTGCCCAGCTCCAGCCCCTGGAAAATGCGCTCCCCCGGGATGCAGGTGTCTTACTCCAAACCTTCCTGTGACTGTTTGGGCCAAAGGGATCAGGAGATGGACAGAGAGCAGTAGAAAACCTGAGACAGAAAAGAAGAATGAGAAAGACCCATAACAGATGACAAAGTAGAGGATGGGTGAGGGATTTGCCAAGAGAGAGCAAAAGTGAAAAGAAAACGATAAGAAAGCAGGAGGAGAAAAGCAACTAGAGAAATGTAGAGAAAAACTGGATGTACAGAGAGGTGAAGGACAGCAAGGTAGGGAGAGGGCCAGCAAAGAGGGAGGCTCATCTGGGTGAGGGAGAGGAGGAGGCATTTGGAGCCAGGGCAGACAGAGCAGAGTGATGCTGGTGGCAAGGAGAACAGAGGGAGAACCACAGCAGGGAGGACACCTGGGGATCTGGGGTGCCAGAGCGTGGGGCCAGGGGGGTATAACAGGGAAGAGAGAATTTAACAGGGAGAGCTGAGGAGGCGCAGAGATGGTGTTCCGGGAAACTGAGGACTAGACAGACTGATATGGGGGAGACAGAAGGATGTTTATTTAAGATACACACCGGCTAAGTGGATTTACATCTAAAAATCTGAGCATTTCAACAAAGACGGAGTGGGGTTTTTTGCTTTCAGAAGCAGAATCAAAGCAGTTAATCATATAATGATAGGTCACATAATCTATAGCATAGCATAACTTGTGTCCTTCCATAGCTGGTGGCCTCGTAGCTGAGTTGAAAGAAAAACAAGAACAGCTAAATACACACATTTGTCCTTTTTTTTTTTTTTATTCTTCACTCTTGTTCTGGGAAGGTGGGGGGCTGTCTGGAGCCCATTTCTTTGGC
Source organism: Pongo pygmaeus (assembly GCF_028885625.2). Classification (NCBI taxonomy): domain Eukaryota; kingdom Metazoa; phylum Chordata; class Mammalia; order Primates; family Hominidae; genus Pongo; species Pongo pygmaeus. The sequence continues at coordinate 59,700,545 of NC_072393.2, forward strand.
TTCGACTTCGCAAACAGCGTTATCTTATAACTGTTCTCTAAGTGAGCTTGCTAGGCAGAGGAAGACTTGTTCTTCTTTCCTTTTTAACCCTTGCCTTGCCCATTACTTTTCTTGGAGTGAATGAATGCATATTTGTTTTTTAATTTTCTGCCTCAGTTTCCTCCCTTAGATGCCTTTTATAAACAAGATTTTACTAGAAAGCATCACTATTACTGGATTCTTCATGAAAGCAGGTTTTCTTCTTTAGACACAGGCTGATATTTATATGGAGCTATTAGCTGAGTGCTAGTCTGCCTGGTCACAATTGCTTCTATAGTTGATTGAACATTCTTAACAAGGAAAGGTAAGAGGCAAGGGAGTATTAAACCAATTCTTAGTATGGCTAGAACTATTCCTACTAAGGTTTTGAATCTACTGAAGGAGGAAAACCAGCCTCTAAAGACGGACTCAGGAGTCTATTTTGTCTAAGTCTGGACTGGAACATGGGCTAATTTTTTCATTCTTACAGTTATTTCTTTAATAGCCTTCCTATTGTCATCGATTTCTAGGCAGCAATTAGTTAGATTAAACTTTCTACATACTCCTGCTTCCTGGGCTAGGAGGTGTCTAAAGCTAATCTATTTTGGTAGATGGCATTTCTCGTTTTTGTGGCTTGCTGGGCCAGTAAGTCTAATGCATTTGCTGTTTCATTAGTGATGATTTCAAGTACTGCCTGCAAGTTGATGATGCGGTTAAGTGTGTAAATTGGGGTGCGGTACCTTCATGTGTACTTATCTTGTGCCCAGGTAGCTGGCCTAGAGTACCGAATTAGTCTTTCAGGGGGCCAATCTGTGTCTTTCTAATCTTCTATTTTTATGTATTTCCTTATGTCTATATCTCTTTTGTTTTTTTCTTTAATTTTATTGTAGACAGGGTACCTTCAAGTTTCTCCCTGTTGCAGTGGGAGTAAGAAGAAAGATGGTCTAATTGTTTCAAGTACACTAGCCCTTGTCCGCTTTCCTGGCAACTGTCGGTAGGCCTGTGGCACACAGATCTAATAGAGACCAGAGGGTACTTGCCAGGTATTTGGAGCTTCAAGCTGATACTAGGTGTGGTTTAGAGAAGAGAAACAGGAGAATGGATTTGGATGAGGTGATCTGGAGTCATCTTTGCCTTGCCACAAAGTTTTCTTTAGTGTTTTATTATAATATTGCTGTCTTAACCAAGTTAATTCTTCTAGTGAGTCTGTAAAAGCTGTTCCTTAGCGAGCAACCCAGTATCTCCTGATAATAGAAGTTTTTAAGAGCTAGGCATTTGAACTTGTGGGCATCGATTTGGGGGAAGAGTCAGTTAGAGTTAAATTATCTTGTGGCATTAACTCTTTTGCTTCTTATGGCCATTGGTCTCCTATGTTAGTCCTTCTACAAACAACATGAGGAAATGCTTAAGCTGCTAGCAATCAATGTTTTCAGCTAACCGAGCAAACAGGTTTTTAGCTAAAGGATGATGCTCTGGTAACTTCTAATCTACATGCTTATGGAATGATTTAAAGACTCGGAATTGTTGCTGGTCCGAGTTCCTTTTTTGATAACATATAGGTAGGTTGCTGGGTAGGTGTGTGTGGAGACATGTATGGGGTAACCTGCACTCCACATGGGTAAGTCTGGCTTTAGAGTTGTGGAATTTATGGGATTACAAGTTGGACAAGCATCAAAATACAGAGAAATAGGCCATCAGTAAAAGGGGGGGACCTTGGTTTGGTTTAAGAGGCGACTTTCTTTTGGCCTTGCACAAATTTAAACTATTCACCAGGTGAAATCTTGTGGTTATAACATACATAAGGTCACATATTTCCTGGTCACAAATTGAGTAACTGAGTAGGTGGTCTGGTTATAAATACAAGTCCTTTTTTTTTTCTTTTTGAGATGGAGTTTCGCTCTTGTTGCCCAGTCTGGAGTGCAATGGCATGATCACGGCTCACCACAACCTCTACCTCCTGGGTTCAACTGATTCTCCTGCCTCAGCCTCCTGAAAGGCTATGATTACAGGCATGCACCACCATGCCTGTTCAATTTTGTATTTTTATTCAATATGGGGTTCTCCATGTTGGTGAGGCTGGTCTCGAACTCCCAACCTCAGATGATCCAACCATCGTGACCTCCAAAAGGGCTGGAATTACAGGCATGAGTGACTGTGCCTGGCCTTTATAAGTACAAGTTCTTAAGCAAGTCCTTGTACACTCATAAGTATGGTGCAATAGAGTCTTAGTTATCCTGTTCCCTGACCAGGTAGTATGTGTACAGTGGGGACGCGTTTCTATAGTTGCTTCTTCTAACATGGTGAAGGGGGGTAACAACAGCAAAACAGTGTACAGCATATTCATATCCAGCAAGGACAGAAGAGAGCCTTGCCTGGTGGAGGAGGTCGAGCACAACGACAGAACAATAATAAAACAGTTAGTATTACAAGGAAAACTACCCGCCATAAGATTTCTAACCACATTTACTTGCTTAACTAGTCCTCAAGCTTCAGCCATGCATAGACTAGTCAGCTTCCGGTGTGTGACTAGAGCAGGGCTTGTCGTCCCCTCCAGCTTCAGCTGTGCATAGACTGGTCACCCTCCAGAGTGACCAGCGCAGGGCTGTCGTCCTCAGCAGCAGCTTGGTGTCATCTCAGGATCAGCTGAGTTGGATGATCTGAGTCTTGCTGGCTGGTCCACTTGTCCCGAACTGCTGGTTTCAGCTGACTGTGGTGGATCTAAGGCACAATTCCTGCAAGGTTAACAGCAGTGGGAGTGGACAAGATTACAGTATAAGGCCCATCCTATATGGGTCCTAGAGAAGTTGGATTCTACTTTTTAACCTAAACAGAGTCTCCAGGTTTAAAGGGGTGTACTTGATCTGTCAGACTTATAGGCATTCTTTCTTGTATTCAGTTATGGACTTCTTGCATGGCTATTCTTAAAGCCTGCATTTGCTTTTAAAGTTAATTCCTCTAGTTCTTGGAGATCACTTTTAATTTGACTTATGATTAGGGCAGGCCAACTGAACAAACTCTAATAAAGTGAATACCTGGTTTGTTTGGTGGGGGTGCACCTGACTTGGAGGAGGATCATACGAAAGATCTGATTTTATCTCAGGTGAGTTTCTTGGCAGTATTTCTTCAGTAGCTGCTTGAGTGTCCAGTTCATGCGTTTTACTTTCCTTGAACTTTGTGGCTGATAGTCTGTGTGTAACTTCTACTTTATTTTTAGCAGTCTTGTAAAATCTTACATTATTTCAGCTACAGATGCCGGCCTGTTATCTGACTCTAAAGGTAGAGCCAGTCCAAACCTGGGGATAATGTCTTTTATCAGTACTTTAGTCACTTCTTGCACTTTTCCCCTGGTGGGGAAAGCCTTAATTTATCTTGAAAAGGTGCAAATAAGCACTAGCATATACCCATAGCCTCTGGCATGGGGCAGTTCAGTAAAGTTTATAAGCAAGTTTTCACAAGGCAGGGCTCCTACTTCTTGAATTCTTGGGGCTGAGTGGGCCCCTGTCATGGGTTATTCTGAGCACAGGTTAATCATTGTTCACAAACATCTTGAGTGACAGCAGAGAGCCATGGCACATAGAAATGGCACTTTTGTGACCCAGCGCAGTGGCTCATGCCTGTAATCCCAGCACTTTGAGAGGCCAAAGCAGGCAGATTATGAGGTCCAGATTTCAAGACCAGTCTGACCAACATGGTGACAACCCATCTCTACTAAAAATACAAAAAAAATAGCCAGTCGTGTTGGTGGGCACCTGTAATCCCAGCTACTAGGGAGGCTGAGGCAGAAGAAATGCTTGAACCCAGGAAGCAGAGGTTGCAGTGAGCCGAGATCACACCACTGCACTCCAACCTGGGTGACAGAGCAAGACTCCATCTCAAAAAAAAAAAAAAAAGAAAAGAAAAAATGGCACTACATAACGTTTCTAATGCTGTTTTTCTTATATGAGTTTCTTGATGGATTTGCTTCACAAACTTAGGAGCTAACATCTTTGGAACGGCTAGTCTCCTATACAAGAACTTCTTTTACTTTCTTTTAATATATTTTACCTCTTCTTGGCACACCAGGCTCTTTGATTTGGAGTATAACTTGGGTCCTCTTGGAGAGGAGGTTCTGGGAGGAGAAGAATAGCTAAGGCTTCCTCTTTAAAATGCAGCGTGATCATTGCTGCCTGCTTTGCCTCCCTGTCTGCCCTTCTGTTTCCTTTGGCTTCTGGCATCCTTGCCTTTTGGTGGCCTCTGCAGTGCATTATAGCTACTTTTTCTGGAACCTATACAGCCTCTAAGTGCTGTAGAATCTCTTCTTTGTACTTTATTTCTTGCCTCTAGCTGTTAAAAATCCTCTCTCTTTATATATAGTTCCATATACATGCAATGTAGTAAAAGCATACCGAGAATTAGTGTAAATATTCACTTTTTTCTCTTTTGCTAGCAACAGTGCTCTTGTCAGGGCTATTAATTCTGCCTTTTGAGCTGATGTTCCGGTAGGCAGAAGCTGAGCCTCTACTACTGAGTCTAATGTTACCACTGCATACCTGGCATGTCAAACCTCTTCTAGCACAGAACTACTTCCACCTGTGAAGTACTTGACATCTGGGTCTCTGAGGGCTCTCTCTGTAAGATCTTTCTCACTGGGGAATACTTCATCTACTGTTTCGACACAGTTGTGGAGAGGAGCTCCCTGTTTGACTGAGAGCAGAATAGCCGGGTTAGGGTGTTTATTGTTCTAAAGTTGTCTAAGGGTTTTCACATAGAAGCCCTTGGTACCGAGTCATCCTCAGGTTTGATAACTAATGGTGCCTTCTTTGATCCATCAAAATTACGACCCAACGTGGCACCCGGACGGTTAGTTGCTGTCCTAGAGTTAATTTGCTGGCTTCTTGTGTTAACAAGACGGTGGTGGCTGATGCCTTAAGGCAAAGAGGCCATCTTAACACCACGGAGTCTAGTTGTTTGGATAAATATGCCACTGGGTGATGCCATGGTCCTATAAGTTGAGTCAGAGCCCCTATAGTCATTCTTTTTTGTTCATGAACATATAGAAAGAAAGACTTAGTTATGTCTCATAGTCTTAAGGCTGGGGCCTGGCTTAAATCTTCCTTGATCTGTTTGAAGGCTATTTCTTGGTTAGTTTTTCAAAAGAGGGGCTCCTTTTCTCCTCCTTTTGTGGTGTCATATAACGGCTTAGCCATCAGTGAAAAACTTGGAATCCAGATGTGGCAGAATGTCGCTGCCTCTAAAAATTCCTATTTGTCATCGGGTAGTCAGGGTTGGAAGTGCACAAATGGCTTGCTTCCTCTCATAGCCAAACCAGCATTCCTCGTGGCTCACTATGACACCTAGATGTGTAATCTCTTCATGGAACATTTGGGCTTTCTTTTTTGATATTTTGTAACTTGCTTTCTGTAGGAGATGGAGGAGATCCTGGGTTCCCCGATAACACTCCTGTCAGGTTGGGGTGGGCAAAAGAAGCTCGTCTATGTACTGCAACAAGGCACAGTTGTTACTTGGCAGGGTATAGGCCATGAGGTCTGAGGCCAATGTTTCTCTGAAGATTGTGGGAGAGAATGGGGCATGGTGGTTCGTGCCTCTAATCCCAACATTTGGGCGGCCACGTGGCTGGATCATGAGGTCAGGAGTCCAAGACCAGACTGGCCAAGATGGTGAAACCCTGTCTCTACTAAAAATAAAAAAATTAGCCAGGCATGGTGGCAGGCACCTGTAATCCCAGCTACTCAGGAGGCAAAGGCAGGCGAATTGCTTGAACTGAGGGGGCAGAGGTTGCAGTGAGCTAAGATTGCGCCACTGCACTCCAGCCTGGGCGACAGAACAAGAAGACTCTGACTCAAAAAAAAAAAAAAGATGTGGTAGTTTTTAAACCTTTGTGGGAATCTGGTCCAGGAGAGCTGTGACGCTTCTTTCTCTTATGAAATGGAAAGATAGGCTGACTAACTGATGCCAGACAGATAACAAAAGAAAGCATCCTTTAAGTCTAAGACTGTAAGCTAGCACTTGCTGGAATAAGAGCTATCAAAGTATATGGGTTGGGTACCACTGGATGGACAGTTACTGTGGCCTGGTTTATAGCATGCAAATATTGCACTGGCCTGTATTCATATGAACCTGGCCCTGGCAATGGCTTCTGAACTGGCAAAAGCAGAGTGTTCTAAGGCGACTGGCATTGGACTAAAATCTTATGTTTATAGAGCCGTTCTAAATGCTTGCAGATGCCCTGTATGGACTTTTGGGGAACTGGGTACTGATGAACCCAAACAGGAGTTGCTTCTGGTTTTAATTCTGCTACTACTGGTGCATGATTTACAGCTAACCCAGGTGGGTTGTCCTCAGCCTGTACTCCAGGAATTTCTTTAGCTAACTGAAATAATGATTTTTGTTCTTCTTGCATATGAGGTTGCACTGGTACCTGAAAAAGGGGCTTGGTGCTGTGGCTCACTCCTGTAATCCCACCATTTTCAGAGACTGGGGCAAGGGCATTGCTTGAGTACAGGAGTTTGAGACCAGCCTGGGCAACATAGTGAGAGCCCCCGTCTTGGCCAAAAATAAATAAATAAAATGAACCAGGCCTGATGGTGCACACCTGTGCTCCCAATTATTCTGGAGGCCGAGGCAGGAGGATCACTTGATCCCAGGAGGTCCAGGCTGCTGTCAGCTGAGATCATGCCACTGCACTCCAGCCTGGTCAACAGAGCGAGACCCTGTCTCAAAAGAAAAAAAGGGGCGGGGACTTTGGGTTCAGATGACTGGGTGAGTTCACTGGATATGATTAGTTGTGACATGGTGACTTCTGTGTATATAATCTAATAACTTAAAATTTCTTTAAATTATACAGATGAGATTGAGAATTTTAAAATTCCTATCTATAAGACATGTACATTCTATAAATCTTGGCATAGAGGTCAGCTTCCACTTGGAATCCCTATTCAGCCAGATGGCAGTGACTTACTCAGTTGTGAATTACTCTATTCCCTTTTCACAGGGTGGGGTAGGAAGTGGCACAGTGAAGTGGGAAAAAAATCAATTTCTCTTATTACATAATACTTTTAATTAAATTAATTAATAATTAATATTTTGGGACAGGGCCTGGCTCTATCGCCCAGGATGGAGTGCAGCGTGATCTCTTATAACCATAGCCTTGACCTCCTGGGCTCAAGCGATCCTCCTACCTCAGCTTCCTGAGTAGCTGGGACCACAGGCATGAGCCACCAAGTCAGGCAAGTTTTGTACATTTTTTGTAGAAACGTGTTTCACTACGTTTCCCAGGCTGGTCTCAACATCCTGAGCTCAAAGGATCTTCCTGCCTTGGCCTCCCAAAATACTGGGATTACAAGGATAAGCCACCACACCTGGTCTATATAGTACTTTTTAAAAGGGACATCAAAACGTGGTGGCTCCTGCCAGTAACCCCAGCACTTTGGGAGACAGAGGCGAGTGGGTCACCTAAGGTGAGGAGTTCAAGCGCAGCCTGGCCAACATGGTGAAACCTGGTCTCTGCTAAAAATACAAAAGTTAGCTAGGCATGGTGTTGTGCACCTGTAGTCACAGCTACTGGGGAGGCTGAGGCATGAGAATCACTTAAACCTGGGAGGTAGTGGTTGCAGTGAGCAAAAATCCTGCCACTGCACTGCAGCCTGGGTGGCAGAGCAAGTCTCCATCTCACAAAAACAAGCAAACAAAAAATAAAATAAAAAACAAAAGGGACATCAAAAGTGCTTTTGTTTTCATGTGTAATAGATTTATTTTATTTTATTTCTGTTTCTTCTTCAATTATTTCTTTCTTTCTTTCTTTCTTTCTTTATTTTTGCAGTGTGAGACAAATGTTAGTTTTTGGTTTTTTTGTTTTTTTTTTTTTGGCAGAATCTCACGCAATCACCAAGGCTGGAGTGTAGGGCATGATCTTGGTTCACTGCAACCTCCGCCTCCTGGTTTCAAGTGATTCTTTTGCCTCGACCTCCTGAGTATGTGGGACTACAGGCCTGCACCACCACACCCAGCTAATTTTTGTACTTTTAGCAGAAATGGGGTTTCACCATGTTGGCCAGGCCTGCCTTGAACTCCTGACCTCAGGTGATCCACCCGCCTTGGCCTCCCCAAAGTGCTGGGATTACAGGCATGAATGACCATGCCCAGCTGAGATAAATCTTAGTTTTCAAAATTTCTTTTTTAATTCATAATCACAGAGAGGAGGCTGCAATGCCGAGCAGAGGAAGGAGGAACCGGAGTGTGAGCCGTAGCTGGGTGGGCACCATGGCTGGGATCACCACCATCGAGGCAGTGAAGCACAAGATCCAGGTTCTGCAGCAACAGGCAGATGATACAGAGGAGTGAGCTTAGTGCCTCCAGTGAGAAGCTGAGGGAGAAAGCTGGGCCCGGAGACAGGCTGAGTCTGAAGTGGCCTCCGTGAACGGTAGGATCCAGCTGGTTGAAGAGGAGCTGGACTGTGCACCGGAGCGCCTGGCCACTGCCCTGCAAAAGCTGGAAGAAGCAGGAAAAACTGCTGATGAGAGTGAGAGAGATATAAAGGTTATTGAAATCTGGGCCTTAAAAGATGAAGAAGATGGAACTCCAGGAAATCCAACTCAAAGAAGCTAAGCACATTGCAGAAGAGGTAGATAAGAAGTATGAAGAGGTGGCTCGTAAGTTGGTGATCATTGAAGGAGACATGGAATGCACAGAGGAATGAGCTGAGCTGGCAGAGTCCCATTGTTGAGAGACGGATGAGCAGATCAGACTGATGGACCAGAACCTCAAGTGTCTGAGTGCAGTTGAAGAAAAGTACTCTCAAAAAGAAGACAAATGTGAGGAAGAGATAAAGATTCTTACTGATAATCTCAAGGAGGCAGAGACTCGTGCTGAGTTTGCTGAGAGATCGGTAGCCAAGCTGGAAAAGACAATTGATGACTTACTTGGAAGATCCACTGAAATGCACCAAAGAGTAACACCTCTGTACACAAAGAATGCTGGACCAGACTCTGCTTGACCTGAATGAGATGTAGAATGCCCCAGTCCCACTCTGATTCTGCTCCTCCCTCTGACGCTGACTCCACCTGAGGCCAGCCTGCCCAAAGCTGACCTTTACCTCAGGGCTGATCTTTAACTGGAAGGCTGCTTTCTCTTTTCACCACTCCTTCCTTCCCTGCCTCTTTTTCACCAAACAGCCTCTGCCTCTTCCTGGAGATTCCAGCTGGGCTAGAGGCTGAGAACCTTTGGAAACAACATTTAAGGGAATGTAAGCCCAATGCATAATGTCTTTAAAAAGCATGTTGTGATGTAAAAAAAAAATACATAATCACTTCTGAAAGATGCCTTTGTCACATCCTATAATCAGCTCACATCATTTTTTTCTGTACAAGTATATTTTCCAGTTATTTTCCTGTTGACCCCAGAATTTGTTAGATTTTTTAAAAAAACAACTTCAAAGTAGTTTCTGTTTTAAACTCGTTGTGTCCAGTTCAGATCAAGGTCTGCATGCTTTCTAGTCTTTATTATTTATTGGAAAACTTTGGTACCTAATACAGAAGTTTGATTGTTTCAGTGTGTACCTGGTAAAGAATCAATGACCTTTTACCTTAACATCAAAATGTAGTTTAACCAGTTAATGTATTTTTCAATTTTCTTTCCTTATGTCATCTGTGAACATCTTGAGCTGTGAGCTATTAAGTGCATGCTTCCCTCAGGGCCCCCTGGTCCATTCTGGACTGATGTTGAAAGATAGGATGGATTGGCATGGAACTGTTGGGGTGACCAGACCCAACACCAGGCTGTGGGGGCTATGAAGTCCAGTGGAGTCAAAGGAATGAGAAAAGACAAGTTAAGAATGCATAAGGTGGGTCCAGGGGGCCAACGCTAGTATGGAGGCTGCCACAGACCTGAGCTCTGGAAGCCCACACTATTAGTGATCAAACAAAGCAGCAGGTGGTGAGGATGTGGGGTTTGAAAGGAAGCAGTGCATCAAGCACATGATCTATAGGTGTGTCGGGTTAGCATTTATATGGAACATGTTCTGCTACTTGAGATCATGGGGAACATATTCTTCTAGTTTAAGATACAATCATTTTATGAGTCTGGGGGTGCTAGAACAAGGAACTATCAAGTCCAGGCACATTCCAGAGGCCACAAGGGGTTTTATGCCCTGAACCCTGGATTCCATCTGAGCCGTGAGGGGTTTGTGGGGGGGAAGAAAGAGAGATCAGTTACTGTGCCTATGTAGAAAGAAGAAGACATAAGAAACTCCATTTTGTTCTGTACTAAGAAAAATTCTTCTGTCTTGAGATGCTGTTAATCTGTAACCCTAGCCCCAACCCTGTGCTCAGAGAAACATGTGCTGTGTTGGCTCAAGGTTTAATGGATTTAGGGCTGTGCAGGATGTGCGTTGTTAAAAATGTGTTTGCAGGCAGTATGCTTGGTAAAAGTCATCGCCATTCTCCAGTCTCAAATACCCAGGAACACAATGCACTGCAGAAGGCCACAGGGACCTCTGCCCAAGAAAGCCTGGGTATTGTCCAAGGTTTCTGCCTGCTGAGACAGCCTGAGATATGGCCTCATGGAAAGGGAAAGACCTGACTGTCCCCCTGCCTGACACCCATAAAGGGTCTGTGCTGAGAAGGATTAGTGAAAGAGGAAGACCTCTTTGCAGCTGAGATAAGAGGAAGGCATCTATCTCCTGCTCATCCTGGGAATGGAATGTCTCGCTGTAAAACCTGATTGTACATTCTATTTACTGAGATAGGAGAAAACTGCCTTATGGCTGGAGGTGAGACATGCTGGTGGCAGTACTGCTCTTTACTGCACTGAGATGTTTGTGTAAAGTCAAACATAAATCTGGCCTACGTACACATCGAGGCACAGCACCTTTCCTTAAAATTATTTATGACACAGAGACCTTTGCTCACATGTTTTCCTGCTGACCCTCTCCCCATCATTACCCTATAGTCCTGCCACATCCCCCTCATTGAGATAGTAGAGATAGTGATCAATAAATACTGAGAGAACTCAGAGACCAGTGCGCCGGTGTGGGTCCTCCGTATGCTGAGCACCGGTCCTCTGGGCCTACTGTTCTTTCTCTATACATTGTCTGTGTTTTATTTCTTTTCTCAGTCTCTCATCCCACCTGATGAGAAATACCCACCGGTGTGGAGGGGCTGGCCTCCTTCAGGGTTTTATGCCTTGGGCTTAGATTGTAATTCGGCAGGGCAGCCTTCCACCCTTTGGCACAGAGCTTGGTGTTCCAAAGGCCACAAGGGGTTTTAGGCCCTGGACCCTGGCATGTTCCAAGACTCTTTTTATATTATGTCAGTCTAGCAGGCCCTGCCTCAGCTTTTCCCCAACATGGAACACTATTCTAAAAGCACCCATGTATTCTTTTTTTTCTTTTTTTTTTTTTTTTCAGATGGAGTTTCGCTCTTGTTGCTCTTGCTGGAGTGCAATGGTGTGATCTCGGCTCACTGCAACCTCTGCCTCCTGGGTTCAAGCGATTCTCCTGCCTCAGCCTCTCGAGTAGCTGGGATTATAGGCATGATCCATTGCGCCTGGCCACCCATGTATTCCTGATTGAAAAAATTTGCTTATGTGTTAGTTCTACAGCTCACCTTCTTTCACAGTTTTCAAGGTCAATAGCTGTGTGTTCACACTTCTGTTTTATAAATGTTACTGTGATTTTCTTCTAAGGAAAAATTAAATGTTAGGGATCAGTGGCATCAGAACCTTGCAAAAGAAGTTTCTTTAGCCCAAGCATGTGAAAGAGGCTTTTCTAATTTTCAAGGATGGGGTGATAAAGACCAACCCTTCCCATTAGCCCTTCCAGATCCCCATGTAAGAATTCAGGCACACCTTCTCACTCATCTCAGACCTTCTCAGGGTAACTTGGTGAAAATTTCCTTGCTCTGAGCCCAGTGAGCCTCCCTGCAACTTGGAGATGAGGGGCTTGACCAGAAAAGCTCAACCCGAGTGACCCAGTCCCCTGAAATGATTGGCAAAATAGAGTGCATGTCTGGGTGTGGCTTTTCTTCTGGCAGAGGGGAGTGCCCAGTTGTAATTAGAATTTTAAATGGGATGCAGTACCCCAAAAATAAGAAAAAAATTTTTTTTTAAATGTGAAAGAATGGAAGAAATAGATGTGTAGACTCAGATACAGAGACCATCTTCAGGGCATTTCTCTGTATGATGATATCACAGGGAAATCTAAAGCGGGTCATGTCAGTCCCTGGCAGGGAACCCTCCACCGGCTTCCCGTGTTCCCCAGGACAAAAGCCCAACCCCTCACTGTGGCTCCCCAGCCCTGTGTCCAGGGCCCCTGCCAGTGTCCAGCCTCCTCCTGGGAGCTTGCCCTCATCTCCTGACTCCCTCTGCCCCAGTCACATTTGCTTTTCTCTTTCCCCAAATATCAAAACCCTTCCTGTCTCAGGTTGCTGTCCCTGCTCTTACTCTATGTCCCTAAATGATCACGGCAATGTCCCTTTCTCCTCCTTCAGGTCTAGGCTCAGAGCTGTCTCCCATGCCCTCCCACCCCCATCTGAAGTTCCCTCTGCCCGTCAGTCTCTATCACGTTACTCAGGTTTTACTATCTCTGCATCAATCACATCAGAAATGCTTTTTTTTTTTTTTTTGGAGACAGAGTATTGCCCAGGCTGTGAGTGCAGTCTCATGATCTTGGCTCACTGCAACGTCTGTTTCCTGGGTTCAAGTGATTCTTATGCCTCGGCATCCCATGTAGCTGAGATTACAGGTATGTGCTACCACACCTGGCTAATTATTGTATTTTTATTTTTATATTTTTTTATTTTTGAGTCTCATACTGTCACCCCAGACTGAAATGCAGTGGCATGATCTTGGCTCAGTGCAACTGCCACCACCTGGGTTCAAGCGATTCTCCTGCCTCCACTTCCTGAGTAGCTGGGATTACAAACAACCACCAAGCCCAGTTACTTTTTGTATTTTTAGTACAGATGGGGTTTCACCGTGTTGGGAAGGCTGGTCTCAAACTTCTGACCTCAAGCAATCCACCCTCCTCAGCCTTCCAGAGTGCTGGTATTACAGACATGAGCCATCATGCCTGGCTCAGTTTTTTAATTTTTGGTAGAGACAGGGTTTCACCGTGTTGGCCAGGCTGGTCTCGAACTCCTGAGCCCAAGTGATCCTCACACTTCAGACTCCTAAGTAGCTTGGACCAGAGACACACAGATGTGCACAACCATGCCTGGCTAAGTTTTTGTATTTTTGGTAGAGATGGGGTTCCACCATGTTTCACCAAACTCCTGAGCTCAAGAGATCTATCCACCTCAGCCTCCCAGAGTGCTGGGATGACAGGCGTGAGTCACCACACCCAGCATCTTCATGGGGTTTGGTCAGGGCTGGGTCTGGGACCCAGGGCTGGCTCAGGAAGGGGAGCTCATTCCAGCCCAGCTCCCACTGCTGCAGCGTGTGTGTGGGCTCCTCTAGGAAAGAAGTGTGAGTTTTCCTGTGGGAGTTTATCATCCTTGGTGCAGTGGGCAGCAGAGGGGACCATATTTCCCAGGGTGAGGTATCCTGTGTATGTTTCATTGTGTTAAGGGAGGGGGTGTGTTGACTCTGAGCAATAAACAACATATTTCTGACATTCAGGATTGACTTCTAAAGACTCTTGGTATGTGAGGAAGAAACCCGGAAGAGGAAGAGGAGAGCAAAGGAGTCAGGGATGGCTTTTTCTCAGGTGAGATGATATTTTCAGTGGATTGTTCTGTCTCCTTCCTTTCAGAAACGCTGGGCCTTGGAGTTGGGAATCTTCTCTGAGTCTGAAGCATCCTGCCTGACAGGTTTGCTCACACTCACCCATGCCTTCCTTCAGTCCCTCTTAACTTGCTTAGATTCCATCTCTTGTGATCCAGTGACATGAACTTGGGAAGAGGCTGCACTGGGCATGGTCCTGCGAAGGGCTCACACCCAGACATGGATGGAGACGGGGTGAGGGTCCCGTGGTGTCAGTGCTGTTGGGCAGCAGGGATTGTTCAGGTACCACATCTGGATGTACTGTCAGCTCTCTGTGGACCAGGATTAGAGAAGCTGCCAATGGAAGTCATGTATTCATGTGCAAAAAGTATGTGGTAAATTCTAGAAAAGGTGACCAAGATCGAGAAATGTTTTCTGCCTGATTTTATACTACATTTTTAGTTTTTTGAGTGAGTTACTGTGTTTCTGACTCCAAAAATCTTACTAAGTAGAATGGAAAGTTCATACACAGACATGAAAGATAGAAGACGTTTTATTCCGTCATTATTTTAAGAATATGAAATCAACCTGAATAATAGCAAGAGATTCATTAAACCATTCTTAGCACATTAAGCTCATGGAGACTGTGGTGTTACTGTGGAGAGGTTTGTGAAACGGGTGTTTTCATTAAACATTTTTATAATTTTTATTATTATTATGTTATGATAATATTATATTTTAAATATGCAGAGTCTTGCTCTGTCACCCAGGCTGAAGTGCAGTGGCATGATCTTGGCTCATGGGAACCTCCACCTTCCAGGTTCAAGTGATTCTCCTGCCTCAGCCTCCCAAGTAGCTGGGATTATAGGCGTGCGTCACCATGTCCAGCTAATTTTGTTGTATTTTTATTAGTGACGGGTATCACCATGTTGGCCAGGCTGGTCTTGAACTGCTGATCTCAGGTGATCTGCCCACCTCAGCCTCCCAGAGTGCTGGGATTACAGGTGCAAGGCACCGTGTCCAGCCCCATCAATTATTATTAAATACATGTTTTTGTATTTAACCATCACATGATGTATCCATTTGTTTTGTGGTAAAACTGCAAGCAAAACTGCAGCTTAGATTTTTTGCCATAAAGCATCTCCTTTCCCTGTCACGTCCTCCACCCTCCTTCCAGCCTCCCTGGGGTGCCACTACTGTCAGTTCTGTGCCAGGTGTCAGAGCAAGTCTCGTACACATGTATGTCTGCATCGTTATGAGACTTATGAGATGATATTGTTATGAGATACAATGGATGAGATATAATGGATTTTCATACTTTGAGTAATCTAGTTTTCATGTATTTTCTTTTATTTTGAGACTGGGTCTCACTGTGTTGCCAAGGCTGGAGCACAGTGGCGTGATCTTAGCTCACTGCAATTTCCACCCTCAGGCTCAAGCTATCCTCCTACCTCAGGCTCCCAAGTAGCTGGAACCACAGGTGCCTGCCACCAAGCCCGGCTAATTTTTTTTTTTTTTTTTTTTTGAGATATAGTCTCTGTTGCCCAGGCTGTAGTGCAGTGGTGTGATTTCGGAGCATTGCAAGCTCTGCCTCCTGGGATCAAGAAATTCTCCTGTGTCAGCCTCCCACATAGCTGGGATAACAGGCATGTGCCACTGTGCCCAGCCAGATTTTAGTTTCCAATCTTTCACTGTGAATGTTGTCATCTCTGAAGACATCACCCATACTCTGTCTCATCTAGATACTGGATGTCACCTGGTGTGTCAATAAAAGTTGCTGGGCTGGGCACGGTGGATCACGCATGTAATTCCAGCACTTTGAGAGGCCAAGTCAGGCAGATCACGAGGTCAGGAATTTGAGACCAACCTGGCTAATATGGTGAAACCCCATTTCTGCTAAAAATACAAAAATTAACTGGTCGTGGTGGTGTGCACCTGTAATTTCAGCTACTCAGGAGGCTAAGGCAGGAGAATCGCTTGATCCTGGGAGGTGGAGGTTGCAGTGAGCACAGACAGCACCATTGCACTCCAGCCTGGGTGACAGACGGAGACTCCACCTCAAAAAAAACAATTTTTAGTAAAACACAACTGGGAAGACAAAATGTGGTGAAAAATCCCTTACTCAGATTTGTTAGAATATTCACTGCATTTAAATCCATGTTTTCACCTCTCTTTTCTTCTCATTTTCTGTAAAGATAGGAACTCCTCTCATAACCATTTGGTTAAAATGTGTTTTCGTTTCAGGGTCTGTTGACATTCAGGGATGTGGCCATAGAATTCTCTCAGGAGGAGTGGAAATGCCTGGACCCTGCTCAGAGGACTCTATACAGAGATGTGATGCTGGAGAATTATAGGAACCTGGTCTCCCTGGGTGAGGATAACTTCCCTCCAGAAGTGGGGATGTGCCCTTGTGTATCTTTATATTTTCTCTTTTTTTTGGATACAGTGTCTTGCTCTGTCACCCAGGGTGGAGTGCAATGGTGGGATCATGGCTCACTGCAGTCTTGAATTCCTGGGCTCAGGTGATTGTCCCACCTCAGCCTCCCCTGGTAGCTGGTACAGGTGCATGCCACCATGCCGGGCAAATTTTTTAGTTTGTTTTTTTTCCAGACAGGGTCTTGCTGTGTTTTTGAAATTCATCTTGATCTCCTGAGCTCAAGAGATCCTCCTCAGTCTCCCGAGTAGCTGAGATTACAGGCGGCAACCACCATACCAAATTATTGGCTTTTATTTATAAGATTTTTGCATATGTGCAGCCAGGTGTGGTGGCTCACACCTGTAATCCCAGCACTTTGGGAGGCCAAGCTGGGCGGATCACGAGGTCAGGTGATTGAGACCAGCCTGGCCAACATGGTGAAACCCCCTCTCTACTAAAAATACAAAAATTAGCCGGGTGTGGTGGCACGGGCCTGTAATCCCAGCTACTCGGGAGGCTGAAGCAGGAGGATTGCATGAACCTGGGAATTGGAGGTTGCAGTGAGCCAAGATCACCACTGCACACCTGCCTGGGGACAGAGTGAGACTCCGTCTCAAAAAAATAAATAAATAAAATAAAATAAAATATTTGCATATGTGTGTCCTTAAGGCTAATATGAGTCTATGAGTTTCTTGTAGACAACATGTAATTGGTTCCTGTTGATTCAGCCAGTCTTTGGTTTCTGAATGCAGAGTTAAATACTTACAGTTGAAGTATTACTGATGGAGAAGACCTTACAGTTGTGATTTTGTTACATATTCTCTGTATTTCTTGTAGGTTTTTTTGTTCTTCATTTCTCATTTACTACTTTTGCTGTTTAATTGCTTTTTTGTGTAGACATCCTTTGACTCCCTTCTTATTTACTTTTTTTGTTTGTTTGTTTATGATGGAGTCTCACTCTGTCGCCAAGGCTACAGTTCAGTGGTGCGATCTTGGCTCACCGCAGCCAGCTCTGCCTCTCAGGTTCAAACGTTTCTTGTGCCCCAGTAGCTCACGCCTGTAATCCCAGCACTTTGGGAGGCTGAGGCAGGCAAATCACCTGAGGTCAGGAGTTCAAAACCAGCCTGGCTAACATGGCAAAACTCCATCTCTACTAAAACACAAAAATTAGCCAGACACTGTGATGAGCGCCTGTAATCCTGCTACTCAAGAGTCTAATGCAGGAGACTCACTTGAAACCAAGAGGTGGAGGTTGCAGTGAGCCAATTGCACCACTGCACTCCAGCCTGGGTAACAGCACAAGACTCTGTCTCAAAAAAAAAAAAAAAAAAAAAAAAAATTCCATAACCTGCAAAAACGATTTCTCCACTAGAACTCTATATTTCTATGTCAGAATTATTTCTGTGTATGTTGCATTTTCATCAACATATATGGATACTGTGTTTTCATGCTTTTTTCTTTTAAATAGGAAAAAAAGTTGAATTATGAAGAAAAGGTACACTTAAAACAGTTTCTGTATCTGTCCTTTTATTTGCCTATTCATTTATTTATTTATTTGTTGATGAGATGAAGTTTTGTTCTTGTCACCCATGCTGGAGTGCAATGGCACAATCTCGGGTCACTCCAACCTCCAACTCCCGGGTTCAAGCAATTCTCCTGCTTCAGTGTCATGAGTAGCTGGGATTACAGATGTGTGCCACCACGCCTGGCTAATTTTATATTTTAATAGACACAGGCTTTCTCCTTTTTGGTCAGGCAGGTCACAAACCCCCGCCCTCAAGTGATCTACCAACCTCAGCCTCCTAAACTGCTGGGATTACGGGTGTGAACCACTGTGCCCGGCCTGTCTGTCTTTTTATTTACCTTTACTGGAGAACTTTATATATATCTGTGGGTTGGAGTTACTCTTTAGACTTCTTTCATTTCTTTTTTTTTTTTTTTTTTTAAGATGGAGTTTCGGTCTGCCACCCAGGCTGGAGTGCGGTGGTGTGATCTCAGCTAACTGCAACCTCTGCCTCCCAGGTTCAAGTGATTCTCCTGCTTCAGTCTCCCAAGTAGCTGGGACGACAGGCGCATGCCACCACAACTGGCTAATTTTTTTTTTTTTTTTAGAAATGGGGTTTCACCATGTGAACCAGGATGGTCTCAATCTCCTGACCTCATGATCCTCTTGCCTCAGCCTCCCAAAGTGCTGGGATTACAGGCATGAACCACCATGCCTGGCCAGCCTCAAAGTTTTTAAAACATGTTATAGCTATAGATGGCTTCAAGTATTGCAAGATTTATAGTACAGGCTCTAAACTTCCTTTGTT
The DNA here is from genome assembly GCF_028885625.2 of Pongo pygmaeus. Taxonomy (NCBI): domain Eukaryota; kingdom Metazoa; phylum Chordata; class Mammalia; order Primates; family Hominidae; genus Pongo; species Pongo pygmaeus. The sequence goes on from NC_072393.2 coordinate 59,718,986, forward strand.
TAATCAGATTTTTCGGCCTTCGGTGATGTTGATGATGAGATGCTCCTGTTCCTGTCTCAGTCATTTCACTGTCCTGTCAGAAATAGCTTAGACTGGTCATCCGAGGTGGCTCACACCTCTAATCTCAGCAGTTTGGGATGCCAAGGTGGGCCAATCACTTGAAAACAGGAGTTTGAGACCAGTCTGGCCAACATGGTGAAACCTGAAATCTACTAAATACAAGAAATTGGCCAGTCACGGTGGCTCAAGCCTGTAATCCCAGCAGTTTGGGAGGCTGAGAGGGGCAGATCACCTGATTTCAGGAGTTCGAGGCCAGCCTGGCCAACATGGTGAAACCCTGTCTCTACCAAAAATACAAAAATTAGCTGGGCTTGCTGGTGCATGGCTGTTATCCCAAGTACTTGAGAGGCTGAGGCAGGAGAATCACTATAACCCGGGAGGTGGAGGTTGTAGTGAGCCAAGATTGCCCCACTACAGTCCAGTCCAGGTGACAAAGTAAGACTCCAGGCTGAGGTGGGAGAATCATGCCACTACACTCCAGTGTGGGTGACAGAGTGTGACTCAGTCTCAAACACAAACAAAAAGAGAAATAGCTTAAACTGGGAGGCTTCAGACACAGAAATTTATTTCTCATGAATTTGGAAAGTGGAAAATCCAAGAGCAAGGTGCCAGCCAAATTGGTTCCTGGTGAGAGCATTCTTCATGGTTTAGCCCAGCCATCTTCCTGCCATGTCCTGACATGGTGGAAAGAGGAACAGGCAACGAGCTCTTTAATATCTCTTTTTATGAAAGCACTAGTCCTATTCACAAGTAGTCAACACCCATGACCAAATTGTCTCAAAGGCCCCATCTGCAGAACATCCTATTAGAGAATAAGAACCCTGAACATGGCTTTTGGCCAATAAGAACATTCAGACCAGGGAGCCTGCATCATATTGTTTATGTTTTTATTGTGCAATTTGATTTATAAAATGTTTTCTCTGATCTTAGTTTAAAAATTTTCCCAGTGCACATTCTATGTTTTATATTTTGTGCATAGTGAACTAGATAACTAAGGCCAACAAGGCATATATGTATATAGAATTGCTGTATTGCCTGGCTGTTCCATAAATGTAGTTGTGACATCATAATTACACCGTCTGACACTGTTAGTCAATTTTTTTTTTTTTTTTTTTTGAGGTGAAGTTTCACCCTGTCACTCAGGCTGGGTGCAATGATGCAATCTCGGCTCACTACAACCTCCACTTCCTGTGTTCAAATGATTCTCCTGCCTCAGCCTTCCAAGTAGCTGAGATTACAGGCACCTGCCACCACAGCCAGCTAATTTTTTTGTATTTTTAGTAGAGTTGGGATTTCACCATGTTGGCCAAGCTACTCTTGAACTCCTGACTTCATGATCCACCTGCCTCAGCCTCCCAAAGTGCTGGGATTACAGACCATGCCTGGCCGTTAGTCAATTCTTATTCCTTACAATGCTGTGTACTTATTTGACCTCATAAATCAAAGGTAGTGATCTTAACATGTATTTCATTTCTTATATTGTGTGCTGGTTGTAAGTAGAAGTTTGGCATTTTTCTTAATGGAATTGTTTAGAATTTTGCAGGTTGTATAAATGTACTTATTCTTTGCTTCCTGGTTTTATGGATTACAATATTTTACTAATTAATTTTTATGATTGTACATAAGGCTTTTCGGTATGTGGTATGCAATATAACTGACACAGTCCACTAGTTAACATCACACGGTGCCACCAGATGCTGTGGCTCACGCCTGCCATCCCAGGACTTTGAGAGGCTGAGGCGGGTGGATCATTGAGGTCAAAAGTATGAGGCTAGCCTGGCCAACATGTTGAAACCCTATTTCTACTAAAAATACAAAAATTAGCCAAGCATGGTGGTGTGTGCCTGTAATCCCAGGTACTCAGGAGGCTGAGGCAGGAGAATGGCTTCAACCCAAAAGGTGGATGTTGCAGTGAGCCAAGATCGGGCCATTGAACTCCAGCCAGTTGCAACAGAGTGAAACTTCATCTCAAAAATATAAAAATAAAAAATTTTTTTAAAATGTCACAACGTGCCTTTTCTGCATGGATATAGGTCATTTTATGACAGTTATTCAGAAAAACATTGTATTAACTTTTTTTTTTTGAGGCGGAATCTCACTTTGTCACCCAGGCTGAAGTACAGTGGTGAAATCTTGGCTCACTGCAACCTCTGCCCCTTGGGTTCAAACAATTCTTGTGCCTCAGCCTCCCGAGTAGCTGGGACTAGATGTGGGCCACCACACCTGGCTAAATTTTGTAATCTTTTCTTGTCTTCTCAGTGCTATGACTGTTTCACAATACAGAATTTCCATTGATTTTGGTTATCCTTACATGAGCTTGTTGTGGATTACTTATCGTGTGGTCCTTTAGCATTTATTTGTATACAGTAAATATGCTGGAAATATGAAGAATATATACTTTTCATTGATGTGACAGTGATGTTTTTTACAAACTGTTAGATACTTTAGGGTCACAATGGAAAAATATTCCTTACTTTAGGCTACACATGTTTGTGCCCTGTCAGTGTTTTGTCACGATATTGGAAATAGACTTCCATAAAAATAATTTGAAGCACATGTAATCGCCCTTTATTTGTTAAAGAATCTTATGCTTTTCTGTTCTTAATCTTTGAGGGTCATGTTTGGAAAGTTTAAAATAAGTATTGTTTTTTGTGTCGTATTTACACATTTCAGCATTATTTACCATCTGTACTTAATTTGAAAGCTTTTGGTGTTTATATTTTGTAGATATGTCTTCCAAATGCACGATGAAGGAGTTCTTGTCAACAGCGCAAGGCAACAGAGAAGTGTTCCATGCAGGGACATTGCAAAGACATGAAAGTCATCACAATGGAGATTTTTGCTACCAGGATGTTGATAAAGATATTCATGACTTTGAATTTCAATGGCAAGAAGATGAAAGAAATGGCCATGAAGCACCCATGACAAAAATCAAAAAGTTGACAGGTAGTACAGAGGGATATGATCAAAGTCATGCTAGAAACAAGCCTATTACAGATCAGCTTGGATCAAGCTTTCATTCCCATCTGCCTGAAATGCACATATTTCAGACCGAAGAGAAAATTGATAATCAAGTAGCAAAGTCTATCAACGATGCTTCCTTGGTTTCAACAGCCCAAAGAATTTCTTGTAGGCCCAAAACCCATATATCTAATAACTATGGGAATAATTTCTGGAATTCTTCATTACTCACACAAAAACAGGAAGGACACATGAGAGAAAAACCTTTCCAATGTAATGAGAGTGGCAAAGCCTTTAATTATAGCTCACTCTTAAGGAAACATCAGATAATCCATTTAGGAGAGAAAAAATATAAATGTGATATATGTGGCAGGGTCTTTAATCAGAAGCAATACCATGCATGCCATCAAAGATGTCACACTGGTGAGAAACCTTACAAGTGTAATGAGTGTGGCAAGAACTTCAGTCAGACGTCATCCCTTACATATCATCATAGACTTCATACTGGAGAGAAACTTTACAAATGTGAAGAATGTGACAAAGCTTTCCATTTCAAATCAATACTTGAAAGACATAGGATAATTCATACTGAAGAGAAACCATACAAGTGTAATGAGTGTGGCAAAACCTTTAGGCAGAAGTCAATCCTTACACGTCATCATCGACTTCATACTGGAGAGAAACCTTACAAGTGTAATGAGTGTGGCAAGACCTTTAGTCACAAGTCATCCCTCACATGCCATCGTAGACTTCATACTGGAGAGAAACCTTACAAGTGTAATGAGTGTGGCAAGGCCTTTAGTCACAAGTCATCCCTCACATGCCATCGTAGACTTCATACTGGAGAGAAACCTTACAAATGTGAAGAATGTGATGAAGCTTACAGTTTCAGATCAAATTTTGAAATACATCGGAAAATTCATACTGAAGACAATGCTTACAAGTGTAATGAGTGTGGAAAGACCTTTAGCCGGACATCATCCCTTACATGCCATCGTAGACGTCATACTGGAGAGAAACCTTACAAATGTGAAGAATGTGACAAAGCTTTCCGTTTCAAATCAAACCTTGAAAGACATAGGAGAATTCATACTGGAGAGAAACCATACAAGTGTAATGAGTGTGGCAAGACCTTTAGTCGGAAGTCATACCTTACATGCCATCATAGACTTCATACTGGAGAGAAAGCTTACAAGTGTAATGAGTGCGGCAAGACCTTTAGTTGGAAGTCATCCCTTACATGCCATCGTAGACTTCATTCTGGAGAGAAACCTTACAAGTGTAAGGAGTGTGGCAAGACCTTCAATCAGCAGTTAACCTTCAAACGCCATCGTAGACTTCATAGTGGAGAGAACCCTTACAAATGTGAAGATAGTGACAAAGCTTACAGTTTCAAATCAAACCTTGAAATACATCCGAAAATTCATACTGAAGAGAATCCTTACAAGTGTAATGAGTGTGGAAAGACCTTCAGTCGCACATCATCCCTTACATGCCATCGTAGACTTCATACCGGAGAGAAACCTTACAAATGTGAAGAATGTGATAAAGCTTTCCGTGTGAAATCAAACCTTGAAGGACATAGGAGAATTCATACTGGAGAGAAACCATACAAGTGTAATGAGTGTGGCAAGACCTTTAGTCGGAAGTCATATTTTATATGCCATCGTAGACTTCACACTGGAGAGAAACCTTATAAGTGTAATGAGTGTGGCAAGAACTTTAGTCAGAAGTCATCCCTTATATGCCATCGTAGACTTCATACTGGAGAGAAACCTTACAAGTGTAATGAGTGTGGCAAGACCTTTAGTCAGAAGTCAAACCTTACATGCCATCGTAGACTTCATACTGGAGAAAAATCTTACAAGTGTAATGAATGTGGTGAGGGTTTTAATCAACAAGCACACCTTGCATGTCATCATAGAATTCATACTGGGGAGAAACCTTAGAAGTGTGAGGCATCTGATAAAGCTTACAGTTGCAAATCAAACCTCAAAAGACAGGAGAATTCATACTGGAGAGAAAGCTTATAAATGTGAAGAATGTCACAAAGTTTACAGCCGCACATCAAACCTTGAAAGACATAGGAGAATTCATACTGGAGAGAAACCATAAAAATGTAAGAGTTTGTGACAAAGCTTTTGGGCGTGATTCACACCGGGCACAACATCCTAGAATTCACATTGGAGAGAAACCTTACAAGTGTAATGAGTGTGGCAAAACCTTTAGTAGGCAGTCAACACTTGTTTACCATCAGGCAATCCATGGTGTAGGGAAACTTTACTAATGTAATGATTGTCACAAAGTCTTCAGTAACACTACCACCATTGTGAATCACTGGAGAATCCATAACAGAGATCATACTAGTGTAATAAATTTGGCAAATTTTTCAGACATTGTTCATATCTTGCCGTTCATCAGTGAACTCACGCTGGGGAGAAACCTTACAAATGTCATGACTGTGACAAGGTCTTAAGTCAAGCTTCATCCTATGCAAAACATAGGAGAATTCATGCAGGAGACAAACCTCACATGTGTGATGATAGTGGCAAAGCCTTCACTTCACACCTCATGAGACATCAGAGAATGCATACTGGACAGAAATCTTACAGATGTCATCAATGTGCCAAGGTCTTCAGTCTGAGTTCACTCCTTGCAGAATATAAGAAAATTCATTTTGGAGGTAGTTGCTCCATATGCAATGAGTAGAGCAAACCATGAAGCTTTAATTGACATTAGGGTCAATTCAGCATAGACTTGAGTTTGTATTGACTTAACACTGAGTTCAAGCATTACTTGACATTAAAGTTTTTATGTTAAGAGGATTGGGCCAGCACTTTGGGAGGCCAAGGTGGGTAGATCACTTGAGGTCAGGAGTTTGAGATCAGCCTGGCCAACAGACGTGAGCCATTTTCCCAGCCTGTTTTTTGTTTCTTTAAAAAAACTGATAGGGATTTTTATGGATATCATGTTGAATCTAAATCACGTTGGGTTATATAATCATTTAACAATATTAATTTTTCCAAGCCATCAATATGGGTTGTAGCTCTGTTTTTAATCATTTTGATCAATGTTTGTAGATTTCAAGGTAAAAACTTCTGACCTTTTTACATTTATTTCTAAGTATTTCTTACTTTAAGTTCTCCAGCAAATGGAAGTGTTTTAAAATTTTCTTTTAAAATTGTTTATTGTTAAAGTATGGAAATTCAACGAATTTTTGGTGTTGATACTGTATTGTGCAAATCCACTGAATATGTTACTTAGTTCCAGTAGTATTTTGGTTGATTCTTTGTGATTTTCTACACAGAAGATTATGTCATCTACAAATAAATATAATTTTACTTCTTACTTTCTGATTTGGATGAGTTTGATTTCCTCTGCTATTTCATTGCTCTGGCTAGGACAGCCAGTATTGATTGAATAGAAGGGGTGAGAGCATTCTTGCATCATGTGAGATCCTCCAGGAAAGGCATTCCATTTTCCCTGCTTGACTATTTACTCATTGGTCATTTCATGGACGGTCTTTCTATTGTTGAGGTAAATTTCCTTTTGTATCTATTTTGTTTAGGATTTCTATGATGACTGGATTTTGAATTTTGTGAAATGCTTTTTCTCCATCTATTAAGATGATGTGGTTTTCATCTTTTGTTCTGTTCAAGTCATATATCGCATTGATTTGCTTATATTGAACCATCCTTGCATCCCAGAAATAAGTGGCACTTGAATATCTACATTTTTTTAATGTCCTCTTGAATACAGTTTTCTAGTACAAGGGATCTTGAAGAAGTTCATGGAAAAATACCTATTATGAGAAAATTGTGCATGAATTTCAGTTTTTGCAACAAAACAAACTGGTACAAGTCTGTTATAACATGTCTGAACAGGCTGTAGTTTAAGGCACTCAGAAGGATAAGACATGAGTTTGAAAAGAGACTCTATCAAAGCAATATAAATTCTGGTAAAATTGAAACAAGAAGAAACATCAAATTTACAATGAGATCAGATGCAGTGGCTCAGGCCTATAATCCCAGCTCTTTCAGAGGCCAAGACAGGTGGGTCACATGAGCCCAGGTATTCAAGACGAGCCTGGGCAACACAGTGAAACCCCCTTGTCTACAAAAAATACAGAAATTAGCTGGGCATGGTGGCACATGACTGCAGGGCCAGCTACTGTGGAGTCTGCGGTGGAGGATGGCTTGAGCCTGGGAGGTCGAGGCTGCAGTGAGCTGTGGTCCTGCCACTGCACTCCAGCATGGGTGATGGAGTGAGATACTGTCTCAATAAAATAATTATGGGCCAGGTGCAGTGGCTCAATCCTGTAATCCCAGCACTTTGGGAGGCCAAGGCGGGTGGATCACAAGGTGAGGAGATTGAGACCATCCTGGCTAACACGGTGAAACCCCGTCTCTACTAAAAATACAAAAAAAAAAAATTAGCTGGGCATGCTGGTGGATGCCTGTAGTCCCAGCTACTCAGGAGGCTGAGGCAGGAGAACGGCGTGAACCCGGGAGACAGAACTTGCAGTGAGCCAAGATCACGCCATTGCACTCCAGCCTGGGGGACAAAGCGAGACTCCGTCTCAAAAAAAAAAAAAAAAAAAAAATGATGGTAAAGTTTGGGAAGAGGAATAATGGAGTCATTGATACTTTATGAAAAGGTTATGGAGATGATGCCCAAAAGAAATAAACCATTTGTAAATGGATAACTCATTTTGAATTGGGACAAGACAGTGTTGAAGGTGATGCTAGGAGCGTCAGGCAGATCATCCATATCAGTTTTTTGTTTTGTTTTGTTTGTTTGCTTTGAGGCAGTGTCTCGATCTGTTGCCCAGACTGGAGTGCAGTGGACACTCTCTCGGCTCACTGCAACCTCTGCCTCCCGGATTCAAGTGATTCTCCTGTCTCTACCTCCCTAGTAGCTGGGACTACAGATGTGCACCACCACACCCAGCTAATTTTTGTGTTTTTAGTAGAGACAGGGTTTCACCATATTGGCCAGGCTGGTCTTGAACTCCTGACCTCGTGATCCACCCGCCTCAGCCTCACAAAGTGCTGGGATTACAGGTATGAGTCACCGTGCCTGGCCCACATCAGTTTTACAAAAAAAAAAAAAAAATTAACCTTGTTTGTGCCGCAATGAAGAGGCCTGACGGGTAACGGCAGAAATAGTAGTCAGGAGTTCAAGAACAGGCTGGTTAACATGGTGAAACCCTGTCTCTACTAAAAATACAAAAATTAGCTGGGTATGGTGGCAGATGCCAGTAATCCCAGTTACTGAGAAGGCTGAAGCCAGAGAATCGCTTGAACCCAAGGGGCAGAGGTTGCAGTGAGTCGAGATGGCACCATTGCACTCCAGCCTGTGCAACAAGAATGAAACTTTGTCTCAAAAAAAAAAAAAAAAGTCAAGCCCCTTCTCTCCCTCTCTCCTCTCGTGGTGTGTACTTGACTCTGCTTCTCACCAGATCTTCTTACAAGACTTTCAGGATTAAGCGATTCCTGGCTAAGAAACAAGCAAAATCGTTCCATTCCCCAGTGGATTCAGATCAAAACTGGTAATAAAATCAGGTGCAACTTTAAAAGGAGACATTGGAGAAGAACCAATCTGGGTCTATAAGGAATTGCACATGAGATGGCACACATGTTTGTGCTGTCTGAGCATCACTATCACGTTATCATATCAAGCTGAAAATGTCACCACTATCTGGAAAGTTGGACATGTTTTATTGGGAATATATTTTTTCTCTCTGAATCTGTTATGAACATGTCGGTTGGCTGGGTTCAGTAATAAATATGTGAGACTTTTCATTTCAAAAAACAGTCAAATGATGTAATTGCATAGAGTACCTTAATTTCTGTATTGCTTTTTGGGTTTTTTTTTTTAACTCCACTGGGTCAGTGGATCGCACCTGTGATCCTGGCACTTTGGGAGGCTGAGGTGGGAGGATTGCTTGAGCCCAGGAGTCTCCTGGGAATCTTCTCTCCTAACCTGGTTCATGACAGACCCTTGGAGTGTACTGTTATGGAAAAATCTATACAAAACAATATCAGTGTGTCAAAGCACTATGTCTGTCACAAGCTTGTGAAAGGAAAATAAAAATTACTAAGCCAAAGAGAAAAGTCAAGCTGAGAACTGTGACAGACAAACCTGCTCCCATTTTATTCCTAAATGAGATAGCTACAAAGACTAAAAAAAAAAGCTACATAGGCCAGGTGCGGTGGCTCACGCCTGTAATCCCAGCACTTTGGGAGGCCGAGGCAGGTGGATCTTGAGGTCAGGAGATCGATACCATCCTAGCTAACACAGAGAAACCCCGTCTCTACTAAAAATACAAAAATTAGCCAGGCGTGGCAGCATGTGCCTGTAATCCCAGCTGCTGGGGAGGCTGAGGCAGGAGAATGACGTGAACCCCGGAGGCAGAGCTTGCAGTGAGCCGAGATTGCGCCACTGCCCTCCAGCCTGGGCGACAGAGTGAGACTCCGTTTCAAAAAAAAAAACCTACATAGAGGCCAGGCGCGCTGGCTCATGACTGTAATCCCAGCACTTTGGGAGGCTGAGACAGGCAAATCACCTTAGGTCAGGAGTTCGAGACCAGCCTGACCAATATGGTGATACCCTGTCTCTACTAAAAATACAAAATGAGCCAGGTGTGGTGGTGTATGCCTGTAATCCTAGCTACTCAGGAGGCTGAGACAGCAAAGGGGACCTGCCCCTCTAGACCTGTGGGTATTTCTCATCAGGTGGAGATGAGACACTGAGAAAAGAAATAAGACACAGAGACAAAGTATAGAGAAAGAACAGTGGGCCCAGGATACTGGCATTCAACGTGCAAGGACCCGCACCGGCACTGGTCTCTGTGTTCCCTTAGTATTTATTGATCACTATTTTTACTATCTTGGTGAGGGGAATGTGGCAGGGCAACAGGGTGATGGTAGGGAGAAGGTCAGCAGGGAAACATGTGAGCAAAGGAATCTATCATGAATAAGTTCAAGGAAAGGTACTGTGCCCAGATGTGCACGTAGGCTAGATTTATGTTTCACTTTACACCAACATCTCAGTGTAGCAAAGAGTAACAGAGCAATATTGCTGCCAGCATATCTCACCTCCAGCCATAGGGCAGTTTTCTCCTGTCTCAGAATAGAATGAATGGTCGGCTTTACACTGAGACATTCCATTCCCAGGGATGAGCAGGAGACAGAAACCTTTCTCTTTTCTCAACTGCAAAGAGGCCTCCCTCTTTCACTACTCCTCCTCAGCACAGACTCTTTACAGGTGTCGGGCTGGGGGATGGTAAGGTCTTTCCTTTCCCATGAGGACTTAGCTCTGGCTGTCTCAGTTGGGGGGAAACCTTGGACAATACCCAGGCTTTCTTGGGCAAAGGTCCCTGTGGCTTTCTGCAGTGCATTGTGTCCCTGGTTAACCAAGAATGGAGAATGGCAATGACTTTTACCAAGCATACTGCCTGCAAACATATTGTTAACAAGGCACATCCTGCACAGCCCTAAATCCCTTAAACCTTGATTCAATACAGCACATGTTTCTGTGACACAGGGTTGAGGCTAAAGTTACAGATTAACAGCATCTCAAAGCAGAACAATTTTTCTTAGTACAGATCAAAATGGAGTTTCTTATGTCTTCCTTTTCTACATAGATGCAGTAACAATCTGATCTCTCTCTCTTTTCCCCACAGAAAGGAGAATCACTTGAACCCAGGAGGCAGAGGTTGTGGTGAGCTGAGATCATGCCATTGCCCTCCAGCCTGGGCAATAACGGTGAAAATCTGTCTCAAAAAAAAAAAAAAGAAAAGAAAAAAAGCTATATACTCCCCTCACAAACTGGGGACCTCAAGATCTCCACCCTAAATTAGTTATTTTGAATTTCCCCCTGGCAATGCAAACTGAGTGCTTATCTGCACAGGTGTGGGACAGAACCATCCCTCTGCACACCTGAGACAAATGCCTATCTGATTGCTTCCCCTGCCCTATTGTTTACATAAAAATGCAGGGTCACTGAGGCAGTCTAAGGCATAAGTAACTATTCCTCCACCATCTCTCACATATTGTGTATTTAGTGAAAGGTTGATCAAAGACTCAAAGAATGTGATCATTTGTTATCTACCTGTGACCCAGAAGCCCCCCAATTCCAGTTATTCCACCTTTCCAGACTGAACCAATGCATATCTTACATGTATTGATTGATGTATTATGTCTCTGCAAAATGTGTAAAACCAAACTGCAGCCTGAACACCTTGGGCACACATTGTCAGGACCTCTTGAGGCTGTGTCACGGGGGCATTTTTAACCTTGGCAAAATAGATTTCTAAATTGACTGAGACCTAGTAGATACTTTTAGTTCACAAGCTCATCAATGCAGAAAAAATCAAGATAGAATAAGAAAAAAGCTAGGCGTCATGGAAAGCACAAAATCAGTTCCAAAATCTGAACTCCTTCATATTTATTCAACATAAGGAAATGCTCTTCAACTTTGTGTGATTAGATTCCATTTGTGAATGATATATATTTCTAGTATTTGATTAAAATAACCCATTCTATGTAATTTTAGCCAACTTAAACTGCAAATAATAAATGATCAATTATATACATACATAAAACTTCCTAATATTTCACTTAGTATTGCTATTACTATGTTCTTGGGGCAGAAGCTCAGTCTGTCAGATACAAGAGAGTGGTGTCTCCATAATTGTGCTTAGGACTGTGTTGCATGAATGGATAAACTGTTAAGCAGGAACCTAGGAGAGCTAGGGTGACAAAGTTCAAGACCATTAAAACTAGCAAGACATATTCCTTACTGCTCATGCACGAGTCACTGTCATAAGATGTTTATGGTTAAGGAAAGCAGCTTATTGATACCTGCAAGGACAAACTTCTACAGAAACACAATGTCCAGATGACCCAATATCCCATGACAATGTATGCTTTTAAGATAGCAGGCTGGTGATCCACCTGCCTCGGCCTTCCAAAGTGCTGTCAATACAGGCGTGAGCCATCGCGCCTGGCCAAGGATAGCTTTAAATCAACAAAGTAATAAGTTTTGTTACACTGTCAGCCCACCGGCAGGTAGACATACCTTAGCTTTTACGTAGGCCTTGGCCGGGCGCGGTGGCTCACACCTGTAATCCCAGCACTTTGGGAGGCCGAGGCGGGTGGATCACGAGGTCAGGAGATCGAGACAATCCTGGCTAACACGATGAAACCCCGTCTCTACTAAAAATACAAAAAATTAGCCGGGCGTGGTGGTGGGCGCCTGTAGTCCCAGCTACTTGGGAGGCAGAGGCAGGATAATGGCATGAACCCGGGAGGCAGAGCTTGCAGTGAGCCCAGATAGTGCCACTGCACTCCAGCCTGGGCAACAGAGCGAGGCTCCGTCTCAAAAAAAAAAAAAAGCTTTTACGTAGGCCTCGATGTAAGAAAAACTTCAGGAGGAGGCATTCCCCCTGCTTTCTGAGGACGCCCTAATGTGTAACTGGTAGCTTTCAATAAACTCTCTCTCACTACACTCAGACACTCGCCTTGAATTTTTTACTGCACAAGATCAAAAACTCTCACATGGGGTGTGGACTGTGACCCCATTTTACGCAACAAAACGACTGAACGTTATACAAAAACAGACAATTAATCTAATTCTCACAAAAGTAGGAATTTTGTAGTCCTTATCCACCAAGCCAAGCAAAGATCCACACTGTGGAGTCACCGCTCACGAGAGCAAAGCGGGTGACATCTGGGAAACATGGGTGGATGAAGGGTGAGGCGCTCGGCAGCCGCCAACTGGAATTATTGAAAAGGGCAATAGGGTCTTGAAAGGCGGAGGACACGGTCTAAAACGATACAAAAGCTGCAGAGCCACCGGGCCTGCGAGCTTCCCATGGGGAAGCTGGGACTCCCTGACAACTGCACAAACTCGCGTGGGGATTTCAACATCCCGAAGCACCCAGATTCCTGGTGTGGCTGGACTCGGGGCTGGGATGCTGCGAAAGACAGGTTTGAAGCAGAAAGACAAAAAACACTCACCTGAGTCAGCCCCGGGCGCTGCAGAACAACCGTGGGCCGGTCCTGGACCCTGTCTGGGCGGCTTCTGGACAGCGAGCGGGGACGGGAGGGGTAAAGGTCGCCGAGGGGGCGGGGCCAGAACAGGTGCTGGGTCGGGGAGAGAGGGTGGAGCCGCTTTGGAAACTGGGCCTGGTTAGAGGGTGGGGGTGGGGCCTGGAATGGGAGTGGGCGGGGCAAGAGGGAGGAGGCTGCCTGGGGGCTGGGCTGGACAGCAGGAAAAGGCGGGACCGGAGGGTTAGCGTCATCTTGGGGGTGGGTTCTGGAAGGGGTTTTGTTCTGAAGGGCGGGGCCTGGAGGGGGCGGGTCCGGGTTCTTTTCTCAGCTGGGCGCTGGATGTCGCCTACTCTCATCCCCTTGCCCGCCAGGACTGGGTCCTCCAGGTTCTGATTGGTGAATTGTTTCTGATGTGCTATGATATTACCCCTAATATCACAGGGATGCTTCCTGCCCGTTTAAGTGACTATTTCGAGCAATCGAAGGTAAAACAACATATTGTGTTGGGCCACCTGTACTGAACGTTGAATCGTTTTTCCTCGTAAGTTGAAAACAGTTTTAATGCAAAGAGCCTTTTTGGAGCAGGTAGAGTCGCGCGTCCTGCAGGCGGGGCAAGCTCCCCTCAGTCTGGGGCAGGGCGGGGGAGAGGGGCAGAGACCTCGGTAAAGGGGTGGAGTGGGGCGCTGGTTGCAGCGGACACAGACAATTGGAACGGCTTATTAAACTAAGCAAGGTCCTGGGTTGGGTTGTTTGAGTGGATAATGGAAACTGAAAGGTGACAAGCAGAACTGCCTATTATACACAGGAGGTGAAGGACAATTTCATATTTCATGGAAATAAAGTCAGGGCCCGGAGCGGTGGTTCATACCTGTAATCCCAGCACTTTGAGTGGCCGAGGCGTGAGGATCGCTTGAGCCCAGGAGTTTGAGATCAGCCTGGGCAACATGATGAGACCTCGTCTCTACTAAAAATCAAAAAAAAAAAAAATCAGCCAAGTGTGGTGGTGCGCGCCTGTGGTCCCAGCTGCTGGAGCGCTGAGGTGGGAGGAGTTGAGCCAGGGAGTTGGAGGCGGCAGTGAGCCCTGATTTCACCACCACATTCTAGCCTGGGTGTCAGAGCTAGACCCTGTCTCAAACAAACAAGCAAATATATGAGAGGTGTAATTCCTCCTTTGAAAATAAAGAGATTTACTTTCCTTTCGTCTCTTTTCTTAGGACACTTATTTAGAAAATTTGTAAATGGATTTTCTCTGTCTTCTGAGGTTTTTTTGTTTGTTTTTTAGATGGAGTTTCACTCTTGTTGCTTAGGCTAGAGTTCAATTGCGCGATCTCAGCTCACCGCAGCCTTCAACTTCCGGGTACAAGCCCGGTTTCGAACTCCTGACCTCAAGTGATTCGCCACCTTGGCCTCTGAAAGTGCTGGGATTACAGGTGTGAACCACCACACCTGGTCTGAAGTGGTATTTTTTTAGAAACTAACTAAACCTTTTTTCAGCTTGATGACCCAGGGATGTATTTCTGAAGGACTTGGGAGCTCTCTTTGAAAGGCAAAATACAAGGGAGACAGTACCTGTATCTCAGTAGGAAATTAAACAATTCATACATCAAATAATTCCAATTTAAAGCTACGACCTTTAAATAATTATGAGCCTTTGAAGAGAGAGGCCATTTCTCTTACTGTCTCCTGTCTCTGAAGTAAAAGCTGAAAAACAACAGGAATGAAGTCAGTGGCAAGACCAGCTGGTGCCACTGATGACCAGGCCTGAGGTTAAAAGATTAACCCCCAACTCTAACCACACGTGCTCTCAATCTATCACGACCCTTTCACGTGGAACCCCTTAGAGTTGTAAGCCCTTAAAAGGACCAGGAACTCTTTTTTCGGGGAGCTCAGTTCTTGAGACGCTGGTCGGCTGATGCTCCCAGCCAAAAAAGCCACTTCCTTCTTTAACCCTGTGTCTGAGGGCTTTTGTCTGTGGCTTGTTCTGCTACACCTTGAGAGGAATGTGCTCATTCAACTTGAGTCCAGTGGAATGCAGGCGTAACTTCTATAAGTCTTCCTGGCCAAGTGTGGTGGCCCACACCTGTAATCTCACCACTTTGGGAGGTCGAGGTGGACAAATCCCTTGAGGTCAAGAGTTCAAAACTAGCCTGGCCAACATGGTGAAACCTCCTCTCTACTAAAAACACAAAACAAAAGGCCAGGCATAGTGGCTCACACCTGTAATCCCAGAAAATTGGAAGGCTGGGGTGGGTGGATCACAAGGTCAGGAGTTTGAGACCAGCCTGCCCAACATGGTGAAACCCCATCTCTACTAAAAATACAAAAGTTAGCTGGGCTCCCAGCTACTCGAGAGGCTGAGCCAGGGGAATCGCTTGAACCCGGGAGGCGGAGGTTGCAGTAAGCAGCTGGGATCGTGTCACTGCACTCCAGCCTAGGCAACAGCGAGACTCTCTCTCAAACAAAAAAAAACACTAGTGGCATGCACCTGTAATCCCAGCTACTTGGGAGGCTGAGGCAAGAGAACTGCTTGAATCTGAGAGGTAGAGGTTGCAGTGAGCCGAGGTCACCCCACTGCACTCCAGCCTGTGCGAGTCTACCTCTTATTTACAGGAAAAGAGTTTTCCTGTAAATAATTAGAAAGACTAAGCAGCCCCAGAGATAAGACCTCCTGGGATCATTGTCCCTTTTTATGGAATGATAAAGTAACCTTCCTTGAAGTGTATCACTCTGTCACCAGTCAACTTGCTGCAGCCTATGCACTGGTCTTGAATGGAAAATGTGGTGATTGTCCTAAAGCTTCTCTGTCTTTCCCTGTGTGTGAAACTTTAACGTCTGTGCTTTGGAACGCTGATCACATTCATTTGGAGTTGATGTTTGCCGGTGGCTATCCTCACGCTTTGTGTTCAGATAAGCTGTATACTTAATCATAAATTCTAAATTTTATTATTTACTGCTGACAGTTTCTGTCGGATTTTAGGAGCCTCACTAGAGAAGGCACCTATCGCCATGTTGTAAAACTCACACTTGTCAAAAAAACATGGGTTAGGGTTTCTTCCCCTCCTCGGCATGAAGCTAATTAGCTGACACAGATGGTCACCTCCATTACCAAGTAGAGCCAGGATGAACTATGTGTGACCAAGGGTGTTGGCAAGTCCTCTTCCCTGAGGACTGATTAGCGTTTATCTTGAAAACATGTACTTAATGGGTTGTATAGAACAGTGAAGTTTCTCTTTTTTCAACCTCTTAGCTGTTTGCCTGTATTTCGCATCACAATCTGGTCTAAGGCTTATTTATTAATGAAATGGTTTAAATTTCTTTCTCTATTATCATCGTGGAGATGATTTCTCATTTGGGGGGAGACTTTTTGTTTTCAATTATATTTTCTCAACAATTAGTGAAGTAAAAAGTATTTGTTGGGCCAGGTGCGGTGGCTCACGCCTGTAATCCTAGCACTTTGGGAGGCTGAGGCAGGCGGATCACTTGAAGTCAAGAGTTTGAGACCAGCCTGGCCAACATGGTGAAACCCGTATACAAAAATACAAAAATTAGCCAGGCATGGTGGCACGCGAATTTAATGGCACTTACTCCAGAGGCTGAGGCAGGGGAATCGCTTGAACCCAGGAGGAAGAGGCTGCAGTGAACCGAGATCCCGTCACTGCCCTCTAGCCTGGGTGACAGAGAAATACTCTGTCTCAAAAGAAATAAGTAAATAAATAAAGTAATAAATCTCTTCCACAAATGTGCTGAGACAAGTAACTGAATATCCAGATGGAAAAGAATACTGTTGGATCCCTATCTCACACAATCAAAATTGTATTTTAAAACATAAAAAAAAAAAAAGGAAAAAAAGAGACAGAGACGAGAAAGGGAGCCCTGCGGGAGGGGGTGTTACTTTGTCGCCCAGGCTGGCCTGGACCCCCAGGCTCAGCGATCCTCCCGCCGCTGCTTCCCGAGTAGCTGGGACCTCAGGCTCCTACCCCGGGCGCCCACATCCTTGCTGTGTTTATCCAGCAGTTGGTCATCTCACTCCTCCCTGGCCTGAGCACTCCGTCCCGCATCCCAGGTGGTGGCCCTAGGGAAGTCTCTGAAGCTGAGCACAGGGTGGACTTGCCCTCCTGAGTGAATGGAGAGTGGAAAGGCAGAGGATTTCTATTCTGTTCTATGGGCTGTCAGCATGAAATCGTACCTTCCGCCCAGGCAGGGCTTTGCATGTCACATTCTAGTTTGCATCCCCGTTCCAGACAATTCCAGGGCTTTTGAATCATACTTCAACCTTAGTGGTCGGTCTCGACTCCAAAACCCCAAAACAGGCGCTGGAGCGAGGGTGAGGGACTCACAGGTCCCACCCTGGCCCCGCCCTCTGCGCATTCCAAAGGTCAAGGTCTCTCCGCCTCGCGCCCCGCCCCTACCTCGTCCAGGCCCCGCCCACCTCCTCCCAGGTCCCGCCCAGGCCTGGCCTCTGTCCTGCGCGCAGATTGGCGAAAACCCGGAAGCGGATCGCGTGGAGTGACGGTCCCACGGCAGCGCGTGAGTTTGGCTCTGTGTTGTATTAAGTCTGCGCTTCCCAGGTCCCTGGCGCTTCTGTACCTGGGGCGTGGGGTCCCCACAAACCTGGAAATTCTCAGCCATCTTCCTTCACCTAGAGCAAATTGAGACGACCAGTGAGAGTCCGGGGGTCGCTTCCTTTTGTGTTTAAGGTCGCCCTGAGGCTGGTCCCCTCCTGGGTCTTTTTGCTATAGGGCAATGTATACACTTTCTATCGCACATTTTTCCTGCTCTAAACCTTTCTCTGACTCCTCTCACCCAGCGCTTTATAAAGTCCTCACCCAAGAGATGGATTCTCGCCCTCTTTGGCCGGTAGAGCACAGAACCGCGGCCCCAGTCCCGGGAAGGCCGCGTCCTCTGTCTGGTCCTGGGATCCTGCAACCCCACCCTTGTCTTAAGGCGCCCTCACCCCCACCACCTCCCTCTTCCTGCCAGGCCCTGCTGCTCCCTAGGTCTCTCCTCCGCAGTCACGGCTTCCCCTGAGCCCACATTGGGGAGGTGCCCGGGGCTTGTCCTGTTGAAGGGGGCCAGCCCTTCCACACCTGTGGGTATTTCTCGTCAGGCAGGAAGAGAGACTGAGAAAAGAAATAAGACACAAAGACAAAGTATAGAGAAAGGACAGTGGGCCCAGGGGACCGGCGCCAGTGCCAGCCTCTGAGTTCCCCCAGTATTTATTGATCATTATTTTTACTGTCTTAGTGAGGGGCGTGTAGCAGGGCAACAGGTGGGGAGAGGTCAGCAGGAAAACATGCCAGCAAAGGAATCTATATCATGAATAAGTTCAAAGAAACGTACTGTGCCCGGATGTGCACATAGGCTAGATTTTTGTTTCTCTTTACCCAAACATCTCAGTGTAGCAAAGAGTAACAGAGCAAGCAGTATTGCTGCCAGCATATCTTGCCTCCAGCCACAGGGCAGTTTTCTCCTATCTCAGAATAGAACGAATGGAAATGGTCAGCTTTACACCTAGACATTCCATTCCCAGGGACCAGCAGGAGACAGAAGTCTTCCTCTTATCTCAACTGCAAAGAGGCCGCCCTCTTTGACTATTCCTCCTCAGCACAGACTCTTTACGGGTGTCGGGCTGGGGGATGGTAAGTTCTTTCCTTTCCCACGAGGCCATATCTCAGGCTGTCTCAGTGAGGGGAAACCTTGGACAATACCCAGGCTTTCTTGGGCAGAGGTCCCTGCAGCTTTCTGCAGTGCATTGTATCCCTGGTTAATCGAGAATGGAGAATGGCAATGACTTTTACCAAGCATACTCCCTGCAAACATATTGTTAACAAGGCACATCCTGCACAGCCCTAAATCCATTAAACTTTGATTCATTACAGCACATGTTTCTGTGAGCACAGTGTTGGGGCAAAATTTACAGGTTAACAGCATCTCAAAGCAGAAACAATTTTTCTTAGTACAGATCAAAATGGGGTTTCTTATGTCTTCCTTTTCTGCATAGACTCAGTAACAGTCTGATTTCTCTTTCTTTTCCACATATCCTGTGACACGGGGTGTTCTTCCCTGCCCAGCTTCAACCCCTTGAAAATGCACTCCCCTGGTATGTAGGCATCTTACTCCAAACCATCATGTGATTCTGTGGGCCAAAGGGATCAGGAGACACAGGCAGTAGAAAACCTGAGAAAGAGAAAAGAATGAGAAAGGCCCATAACAGATGGCAAAGTAGAGGATGGGTGAGGGATTTGCCAAGAGACAGCAAAAGTGAAAAAAAAAAACAAAACAAACATAAGAAAGCAGGAAGAGAAAAGCAATTGGAGACATGCAGAGAAAAGCTAGATGTACAGAGAGATGAAGGACAGCAAGATAGGGAGAGGGGCAGCAAAGAGGGAGGCTCACCAGAGTGAGGGAGAGGAGGAGGGATTTGGAGCCAGGGCAGACAGAGCAGAGTGATGCTGGTGGCAAAGAGAACAGAGGGAGAACCACAGCAGGGAGGACACCTGGGGATCTAGGCTGCCAGAGAGTGGGGACAAGGGGTATAACAGGGAAGAGATAATCTAACAGGGAAAGCAGAGGAGGCACAGAGATGGTGTTGTGGGAAACTGAGGACTAGAGAGACTGATATGGGGGAGACAGGAGGATGTTTATTTAAGTACGCACCAGCTCAGTGGATTTACATCTAAAAAGCTGAGCATTTCAATGAAGAGTGGGGTTTTTATAAGCAGGCTTACAGAAGCAAAATAAAAGCAGTTAATCATATAATGATAGGTCACATAATCTATAGCATACCATAACTTGTAGGCTTGCATAGCTGGTGGTCTTGCAGCTGCATTGAAAGAAAAACAAGAATAGCTAAATACATTTGTTTGTTTGTTCTTTTTCTTTCTTTCTTTCTTTCACTCTTGTTCTAAAGGGGAGGAGGTGTCTGGAGCCCATTCCTTTGACTTCAACTTCTCAAACAGCGTTATGTTATAACTGTCCTTGAAGTGAGCTTGCTAGGCAGAGGAAAACTAGTTCTTTTCTTTTTAACCCTTGCCTTTCCTGATAGTTTTCTTGGAGTGAATGAATGCATATTTTTTTTTTAATTTCTGCCTCAGTTTTCTCCCTTTGCTGCTTTTTATAAACAAGATTTTAATAGAAAGCACCACTATTACTTGATTCTTCATGAAAGAGCAGGTTTTCTTCTTTAGACACAGGCTGATATTTATACGGAGCTATTAGCTGAGTGCTAGTCTGCCTGGTCACAATTGCTTCTATAGTTGATTGAATGTTTCTTAACAAGGAGAGGTGAGGCAAGGCAGTATTAAACCAATTCTTAGTATTTCTAGAACTACTCCTACTAAGGTTTTGAATCTACTGAAGGAGGAAAACCAGCCTCAAAAGAGGGACTCAGGAGTCTACTTTATCTAAGTCTGGACTGGAACATGGGCTAATTTTTTCATTCTTACAGTTATTTCTATAACAGCCTTCCTATTGTCACTGATTTCTAGGTAGCAATTAGTTAGATTAAACTTTCTACATACTCCTGCTTCCTGGGCTAGGAGGTGTCTAAAGCTAATCTATTTTGGTAGATGGCATTTCTCATTTTTGTGGCTTGCTGGGCCAGTAAGTCTAATGCATTTGCTGTTTCATTAGCGACGATTCCAAGTACTGTTTTTAACTTTATGATGCGGTTAAGCATGTAAATTGGTGTGCGGTACCCTTATGACTTATCTTGTGCCCAGGTAGCTGGCCTAGAGTACTGAATTAGTCTTTCAGGAGGCCAATCTGTGTCTTTCTAATCTTCTATTTTTATGTCTTTTCTTATGTCTATATCTCTTTTGTTTTTTTCTTTGATTTTATTGTAGACAGGATACCTTCAAGTTTCTCCCTGTTGCAGTAGGAGTAAGAAGAAACATGGTCTAATTGTTTCAAGTACACAAGCCCTTGTCCTTTTTCCTGGCAACTGTCAGTAGGCCTGTGGCACACAGTTCTAACAGAGACCAGAGGGTGCTTGCCAGGTATTTGGAGCTTCAAGCTGATACTAGGTGTGGTTTAGAGAAGAGAAAGAGGAGAATGGGTTTGGATGAGGTGATCTGGAGTCATCTTTGCCTTGCCACAAAGTTTTCTTTAGTGTTTTATTATAATATTGCTGTCTTAAACAAGTTAATTCTTCTACTCAGTCTGTAAAAGCTTTTCCTTAGTGAGCAACCCAGTATCTCCTGATAATGGAAGTTTTTAAGAGCTAGGGGCTTAAGGCTGGGTGTGGTGGCTCACACCTGTAATCCCAGCACTTTGGAGGCCGATGCAGGTGGATCACGAGGTCAGGAGATCAAGACCATCCTGGCTAACACGGTGAAACCCCGTCTCTACTAAAAATACAAAAAACAATTAGCCAGGCCTGGTGGCGGGCAACTGTAGTCCCAGCTACTTGGGAGGTTGAGGCAGGAGAATGGCATGAACTTGGGAGGCAGAACTTGCAGTGAGCCGAGATCGCACCACTGCACTCCAGCCTGGGTGACAGAGTGAGACTCTGTCTCAAAAAAAAAAAAAAAAAAGCGCTAGGTGCATTGGTTCGGGAGAAGAGTCAGTTAGAGTGAAATTATCTTGTGACATTAACTCTTTTGCTTCTTAAGGCCAGTGGCCTCCTGTTAGTCCTTCTACAAACATAACATGAGAAAATGCTTAAGCTGCTGGCAATGTTTTCAGCCAGCTGAGCAAACAGCTTTTTAGCTAAAGCAGGAGGCTGTGGTAACTTCTTGTCTACATGCTTATGGAATGATTTAAAGACTCAGAATTGTTGCTGGTCTGGGTTCCTTTTTGGTAACATATATGTAGGTTGCTGGGTAGGTGTGTGTGGAGACATGTATGGGGTAACCTGCACTCCACATGGGTAAGTCTGGCTTTAGAATGGTGAAATTTACAGGATGACAGGTTTTTGTTTCACAATCTGGTTTTACTGGCATTTCAATAAGCATAATTGGCCTTTGTTGTGTGCTAGGGTGCCACAATATGCAATACTGACCATCTTTTTCTGGGTCCCAGGGGGACAAGCTGGCATGCATACATATTTGTAGTCATTTCTGTAGTATCTTTGTATAGGTAGGTTACCATGGATGGGTGAGTCTAGGTCTGCTGCTGGACAAGCATCAAAATACAGAGAAATAGGCCATCGGTAAAAGGGAGGGACCTTGGTTTGGTTTAAGAGAAGACTTTCTTTTGACCTTGCATATATTTTAAACTATTCACCAGGTGAAAACTTGGTGTTATAACATACATAAGGTTGGTTATTTCCTGGGTCACAAATTGAGTAGATGGTCTGATTATAAGTACAAGTCTTTTTTTTTTTTTTTTTTTTTTGAGATGGAGTTTCACTCTTGTTGCCCAGGCTGGAGTGCAATAGCATGACCATGGCTCACCACAACCTCCACCTCCTGGGTTCAAGTGATTCTCCTGCCCCATCCTCCTGAATAGCTGTGATTACAGCCATGCACCACCATGCCTCGTTAATTTTGTATTTTTATTCAAGACGGGGTTTCTCCATGTTGGTGAGGCTGATCTCGAACTCCCGACCTCAGGTGATCCACCCGCCTTGGCCTCCCAGAGTGCTGGAATTACAGGCATGAGTGACCACACCTGGCTTTATAAGTACAAGTTATTAAGCGAGTCCTTGTACACTCATAATAAGTATGGTGCAATAGAGTCTTAGTTATCCTGTTCCCTGACCAGGTAGTATGTGTACAGTGGGGACACCTTTCTATAGATGCTTCTTCTAACATGGTGAAAGGGGGTAACAACAGCAAAACAGTGTACAGCATATTCATATCCAGCAAGGACAGAAGAGGGCCTTGCCTGGGGGAGGAGGTTGAGCACAACGACAGAACAATAATAAAACAGTTAGTATTACAAGGAAAACTACCTGCCTTAAGATTTCTAACCACATTTACTTGCTTGATGAGTCCTCAAGCTTTGGCCGTGCGTAGACTAGTCAGCTTCTGGTGTGTGACTAGAGCAGGGCTTGTCGTCCCCTCCACCTTCAGCTGTGCATAGACTGGTCAGCCTCCAGAGTGACCAGAGCAGGGCTGTCATCCTCAGCAGCAGATTGGTCTCATCTCAGGATCAGCTGAGTTGGATGATCTGGGTCTTGCTGGCTGGTCCACTTGCCCTGAGCTGCCAGTTTCAGCTGACTGTGGTGGATCTAAGGCACAATTCCTGCAAGTTGAACAGCAGTGGGAGTGGACAAGATTACAGTATAGGGCCCATCCTATATGGGTCCTAGAGAAGTTGGATTCTACTTTTTAACCTAAACAGAGTCTCCAGGTTTAAAGGGGTGTACTGGATCTGTCAGACTTATAGGAATTCTTTCTCATATTCAGTTATGGACTTCTTGCATGGCTATTATTAAAGCCTGCATTTGTTTTCTTAAAGTTAATTCCTCTAGTTCTTGGAGATCACTTTTAATTTGACTTATGATTGGAGAGGCTGACTGAGCAAACTCTCATAAAGTGAATACCTAGTTTGTTTGGTGGGGGTGCACCTGACTCAGAGGACAACCATAAGTAAGATCTGATCTTATCTCAGGTGAGTTTCTTGGCAGTATTTCTTCAGTAGCTGCTTAGTGTCCGGTTCACTTTTCTTGAACTTTCTGGCCAATAGGCTGTGTGTAACTTCTATTTTATTTTTAGCAGTCTTTTTAAATCTTGCACTATTTCAGCTGCAAATGCAAGCCCACTGTCTGACTTTAGAGATAGAGGCAGTCCAAACCTGGGAAGAAGTCTTCAGTCACTTCTCATGCTTTTTCTGTCCTGGTGGGGAAAGCCTTAACCTATCTTGAAAAGATACAAATAAGCACTAGCATATACCGACATCCTCTGGCATGGAGCAGTTCGGTAAAGTTTATAACCAAGTTTTCACAAGGCATGGCTCCTGCTTCTTGAATTCTTGGGGGCCAAGTGGGCCCCATCACGGTTATTCTGAGCACAGGTTAAGCATTGTTTACAAACGGCTCAAATGACAGCAGAGAGCCACGGCACATAGAAATGGCACTTTTGTGGCCAGGCGCGGTGGCTCATGCCTGTAATCCTACCACTTTGGGAGGCCAAGGTGGGCAGATCACAAGGTCCGGAGTTCAAGACCAGTATGAGCAACATGGTGACAACCGGTCTCTACTGAAAAAACAAAAAAAGTAGCCAGTCATGTTGGTGGGCACCTGTAATACCAGCTACCAGGGAGGCTGAGGCAGAAGAAATGCTTGAACCCGGGAAGCAGAGGTTGCAGTGAGCCAAGATTGCACCACTGCACTCCAGCCTGGGTGACAGAGTGAGACTCCATCTCAAAAAAAAAAAGAAAAGAAAAGAAATGACACTTTCATAACGTTGCTAATGCTGTTTTTCTTATATGAGTTTCTTGATGAGTATGCTTCACAAACTTAGGAGCTAACATCTTTGGAATGGCTAATATCCTATCAAAGAACTACTACCTTCTTTTAATATATTTTTTATCTTCTTGGGCAAACCAGGTTTTTTGATTTGGTGTATAACTTGGGTCCTCTTGGAGAGGAGGTTCTGGGAGGAGAGGCATAGCTAAGTCTTCCTCTTTAAAATGTGGCATAATCATTGCTGCCTGCTTTGCCTCTGTCTGCCTTTCTGTTTCCTTTGGCTTCTGGCATCCTTGCCTTTTGGTGCCCTCTGCAGTGCATTATAGCTACTTTTTCTGGAGCCTGTACAGCCTCTAAGAGCTGTAGAATCTCTTCTTTGTACTTTATTTCTTTCCTCTAGCTGTTAAAAGTCCTCTCTCCTTATATATAGTTCCATGTACATGCAATGTAGTAAAAGCATACTTAGAATTAGTGTAAATACTGACTTTCTTGTCTTTTGCTAGCAACAGTGCTCTTGTCAGGGCTATTAATTCTGCCTTTTGAGCTGATGTTCCAGTAGACAGAGGCTGAGCCTCTACTGAGTCTAATGTTACCACTGCATACCTGGCATGTCCAAACTCTTCTAGCACAGAACTACTTCCACCTGTGAAGTACTTGACATCTGGGTCTCTGAGGGCTCTCTCTGTAAGATCTTTCTCATTGGGGAATACCTCATCTGTTGTTTTGACACAGTTATGGAGAGGAGCTCCCTGTTCGACTGGGAGCAGAGTAGCTGGATTAGGGTGTTTACTGTTCTAAAATTGTGTAAGCGTTTTCACATAGAAACCCTTGGTACTGAGTCATCCTCAGGTTTGATTACTAATGGTGCCTTCTTTGATCCATCAAAGTTATGACCCTGTGGCACCCAGACAGTTAGTTGCTGTCCTACAGTTAATTTGCTGGCTTCTTGTGTTAACAAGACGGTGGTGGCTGATGCCTTAAGGCAAAGAGGCCATCTTAACACCACGGAGTCTAGTTGTTTGGATAAATATGCCACTGGGTGACGCCATGATCCTATAAGTTGAGTCAGAGCCCCTATAGCCATTCTTTTTTGTTCATGAACTTATAGAAAGAAAGGCTTAGTTATGTCTGGTAGTCTTAAGGCTGGGGCCTGAGTTAAAGCTTCCTTGACCTGCTTGAAGTCTATTTCTTGATTAGGTTTTCAAAGGAAGGGCTCCTTTTCTCCTGCTTTTGTGGCTTCATATTAATGACTTAGCCATCAGTGAAAAATTTGGAATCCAGAATCTTGCTGCCTCTCAAAATTCCTATTTGATGTTGGGTGGTCGGGGTTGGAAGGGCACAAATGGCTTTCTTCCACTCATAGCCGAGCCAGTGTTCCTCGTGGCTCACTATGACATCTAGATATGTAACCTCTTCAAGGCAAATTTGAGCTTTCTTTTTTGATATTTTGTAACTTACTTTCTATAGGAAATGGAGGAGATCCTGGGTTCCCCAATAACAGTCCTCTTAGATTGGGGCCGGCAAAAGAAGCTCGTCTGCATACTGCAACAAGGCGCGGTTGTTTTTTGGCGGGGTATAAGCCATGAGGTCTGAGGCCAATGTTTCTCTAAAGATTGTGGGAGAGAACCGGGCATCGTGGCTCATGCCTGTAATCCCAACACTTTGGGCAGCTGAGGCGGCCAGATCACGAGGTCAGGAGTCCAAGACCAGACCGGCCAAGATGGTGAAACCCCGTTTCTACTAAAAATACAAAAACTGACCACGTGCGGTGGCTGGCACCTGAAATCCTAGCTACTCTGGAGGCTAAGGCAGGAGAATTGCTTGAACCCAGGGGGCAGAGGTTGCAGTGAGCTGAGATCGTGCCACTGCACTCCAGCCTGGGCAACAGAGCAAGACTCCATCTCAAAAAAAAAAAAAAAAAAGATTGTGGGAGAGTTTTTTTGTTTGTTTGAGATGGAGTCTCACTCTGTCGCCCACGCTGGAGTGCAGTGGTGTGATCTCGGCTCACTGCAAGTTCCACCTCCTCCTGCCTCCTAGGTTCACGCCATTCTCCTGCCTCGGCCTCCCAAGTAGCTGGGACTACAGGTGCCCACCACCATGCCCGGCTAATTTTTTTATTTTAAGTAGAGACAGGGTTTCACCTTGTTAACCAGGATGGTCTCGATCTCCTGACCTCGTGATCCGCCCGCCTCGGCCTCCCAAAGTGCTGGGATTACAGGCGTAAGCCACCGCGCCCAGCTGTGGGAGAGTTTTTAAATCTTTGTGGGAGTCTAGTCCAGGTGAACTGTGACGCTTCATTGTCTTATGAAATGCAAAGATAGGCTGACTAACTGGTGCCAGACAGATATAAAAGAAAGCATCCTTTAGGTCTAAGACTGTAAACTAGGTAGCACTTGCTGGAGTCCTATCAAAATGTACGGGTTGGCTACCACTAGATGGATAGTTACCGTGGCCTGGTTTACAACATGCAAATCTTGCACCGGCCTATATTCATTAGACCCTGGCCCTGGCAATGGCTTCTGAACTGGCAAAGGTGGAGTGTTCTAAGGCGACTGGCATTGGACTAAAATCTTATGTTTATAGAGCCTTTCTAAATGCTTGCAGATGCCCTGTATGGACTTTTGAGGAACTGGGTACTGACAAACCTGAACAGGAGTTGCTCCTGGTTTTGATTCTGCTTCTACTGGTGCATGATTTACAGCTAACCCAGGTGGGTTGTCCTCAGCCTGTACTCCAGGAATTTCTTTAACTAACTGGAATAATTTTTCTTCTACTTGAGTGTGAGGTTGCATTGGTGCCTGAAAAAGGGGTTGGGCACAGTGGCTCACTCCTGTAATCCCACCATTTTTGGAGCCTGGGGCAAGGGGATTGCTTGAGTCCGGGTATATGAGACCAGCGTGGGCAACATAGTAAGGCTCCCGTCTCTGCCAAAATAAATAAATAAATAAAATTAACCGGATGTGATGGTGCACACCTGTACTGCCAGCTACTCTGGAGGCCGAGGCAGGAGGATCACTTGATCTCAGGAGGTCCAGGCTGCAGTGAGCCGAGATCATGCCACTGCACTCCAGCCTGGTCAACAGAGCGAGACCCTGTCTCAAAAGAATGAAAGGGGTGGGGGACTTTGGGTTCAGATGACTGGGTGAGTTCATTGGATATGATTACTTGTGACATGTTGAGTTCTGTGTATATAATCTAATAACTTAAAATTTCTTTAAATTATACAGATGAGATTGAGAATTTAAAAATTCCCATCTATAAGACGTACATTCTGTAAATCTTGGCATAGAGGTCAGCTTCCACTTGGAACCCCTATTCAGCCAGAGGGCAGTGACTTATTCAGTTGTGACTCACTCTGTTCCCTTTTCGCAGGGCGGGGGTAGAAAGTGGGGCAATGAAGTGGGAAAAAAATCAATTTCTGTTATTACATAATACTTTTAATTAAATTAATTAATAATTAATATTTTGGGACAGGGCCTGGCTCTATCGCCCAGGATGGAGTGCAGCGTGATCTCTTCTAACTGCAGCCTTGACCTCCTGGGCTTAAGCGATCCTCCTACTTCAGCTTCCTGTGTAGCTGGGACCACAGGCATGAGCCACCAAGTCAGACAAGTATTGTATTTTTTTTGTAGAAACGGGTTTCACTATGTTTCCCAGGCTGGTCTCAAAATCCTGAGCTCAAAGGATCTTCCTGCCTTGGCCTCCTGAAGCACTGGGATTACAGGGATGAGCCACCACACCTAGCCTACATAGTACTTTTTAAAGGGGACATCAAAACGTGGTGGCTCCTGCCAGTAACCCCAGCACTTTGGGAGATGGAGGTGAGTGGGTCACCTAAGGTCAGAAGTTCAAGACCAGCCTGGCTAACATGGTGAAACCTGGTCTTTACTAAAAATACAAAAGTTAGGTAGGCGTGGTGGTGTGTGCCTATAGTCACAGTTACTGGGGAGGCCAAGGCACAAGAATTGCTTAAACCTGGAAGGTAGAGGTTGCAATGAGCCGAAATTGTGCCAGTGCACTGCAGCCTTGGTGGCAGAGCGAGTCTCCATCTCACAAAAACAAACAAGCAAACAAAAAATAAAATAAAAAACAAAAGGGACATCAAAAGTACATTTGTTCTTATGTGTAATAGATTTACTTTATTTTCTTTGTTTCCTCTTCATTGCTTTCTTTATTCTTTTTTTTTTTTTTTCAGTTTGAGATAAATTGTAGGGTTTTTTTGTTCATTTTTTTTTTTTGGCAGAATCTTATGCAGTCACCCAGGCTGGAGTGTAGTGGCATGATGTCGGTTCACTGCAACCTCTGCCTCCTGGGTTCAAGTGATTCTTTTGCCTCAACCTCCCGAGTATGTGGGACTACAGGCCCACGCCACCACACCAGGCTAATTTTTGTAATTTTAGCAGAGATGGGGTTTCACCATGTTGGCCAGGCTGGCCTTGAACTCCTGACCTCAGGTGATCCACTCGCTTCGGCCCCCCAAAGTGCTGGGATTACAGGTGTGAGCAACCATGCCCAGCTGAGATAAATCTTAGTTTTCAAAATTTCTTTTTTAATTCATAATCACAGAGAGGAGGCTGCAACGCCGAATGGAGGAGGCAGGAACTGGAGTGTGAGCAGTAGCTGGGTGGGCACCATGGCTGGGATCACCACCATCGAGGCAGTGAAGCGCAAGATCCAGGTTCTGTAGCACCAGGCAGGTGATGCAGAGGAGCGAGCTGAGTGCCTCCATCGAGAAGCTGAGGGAGAAAGGCAGGCCCGGGAACAGGCTGAGGCTGACGTGGCCTCCTTGAATGGTAGGATCCAGGTGGTTGAAGAGGAGCTGGACTGTGCTCAGGAGCACCTGGCCACTGCCCTACAAAAGCTGGAAGAAGCGGGAAAAGCTGCTGATGAGAGTGAGAGAGATATAAAAGTTATTGAAAACCGGGCCTTAAAAGATGAAGAAAAGATGGAACTCCAGGAAATCCAACTCAAAGAAGCTAAGCAAGTTGCAGATGAGGCAGATGGGAAGTATGAAGAGGTGGCTCGTAAGTTGGTGATCATTGAAGGAGACATGGAACACACAGAGGAACGAGCTGAGCTGGCAGACTCCCATTGCCGAGAGATGGATGAGCAGATCAGACTGATGGACCAGAATCTGAAGTGTTTGAGTGCAGCTGAAGAAAAGTACCCTCAAAAAGAAGACAAAATGTGAGGAAGAGATGAGGATTTTTACTGATAATCTCAAGGAGGCAGAGACCCATGCTGAGTTGGCTGAGAGATCAGTAGCCAAGCTGGAAAAGACAATTGATGACTTGGAAGATCCACTGAAATGCACCAAAGAGGAACACCTCTGTACACAAAGAATGCTGGACCAGATTCTGCTTGACCTGAATGAGATGTAGAATGCCCCAGACCCACCCTGCTGCTGCTCCTCCCTCTGACCCTGACTCCACCTGAGGCCAGCCTGCCCGAAGCTGACCTTTACCTGAGGGCTGATCTTTAACTGGAAGGCTGCTTTCTCCTCTCGCCACCCCCTCCTCCCCTGCTTCTTTTTCACCAAACGGTCTCTGCCTCTTCCCGGAGATTCCAGCTGGGCTAGAGGCTGAGAACCTTTGGAAACAACATTTAAGGGAATGTAAGCCCAATGCATAATGTCTTTAAAAAGCATGTTGTGATGTAAAAAAAAAATACATAATTACTTCTGAAAGATGCCTTTGTCACATCCTGTAATCAGCTCACATCATTTTTTTTTCTGTACATTTCCCAGTTATTTTCCTGTTGACCCCAGAATTTGTTAGATTTTTTTAAAAAACAATTTCAAAATAGTTTCTGTTTGAAACTAGTTGCATCTGGTTCAGATTGAGGTCTGCATGCTTTCTAGTCTTTATTATTTATTGAAAACCTTTAGTACCTAATACAGAAGTTTGCTTATTTCAGTGTGTACCTGGTAAAGATGTCAGTGACCTTTTACCTTAACATCAAAATGTAGTTTAACCAGTTAGTATATTTTTCAGTTTTCTTTCCTTATGTCATCTGTGAACATCTTGAGCTGTGAGCTATTAAGTGCATGTTTCCCTCAAGGCCCTCTGGTCCATTCTGGACTAACGTTGAAAGATGGGCTGGATTGGCGTGGAACTTTTGGGGTGGCCAGACCCAACACCAGGCCATGGGGGCTACGAAGTCTGGTGGAGTCAAAGGAATGAGAAAAGACAAGTTAAGAATGCATAAGGTGGGTCTAGGGGGCCAACGCTAGTATGGAGGCTGCAAAAGACCCAAGCTCTGGAAGCCCACACTATTTATTGGTGATCAAACAAAGAAGCAGGTGGTGAGGATGTGGGGGTTGATAGGAAGTGGTACATCAAGCACATGATCTATAGGTGTGTCGGTTTAGCATTTATATGGAACGTGTTCTGCTACTTGAGATCATGGGGAACTTGAGATCATGTTCTTCTAGTTTAAGATACAATCATTTTATGAGCCTGGGAGTGCTAGAAGCAAGGAAGCAGCAAGTCTGGGCACATTCCAGAGGCCATGAGGGGTTTTATGCCCTGGGCTTAGATTATGGTGCAGCAGGGCAGCCTTCAACCCTTTGGCACAGAGCTTGGTGTTCCAAAGGCCACAAAGGGTTATAGACCCTGGACCCTGGCATGTTCCAAGACTCTTTTTATATTATGTCAGACTAGCAAGCCCTGCCTCAGCTTTTCCCCAACATGGAATGCTATTCTAAAAGCACCCATGTGTTCTTTTTTTTTTTGAGATGGAGTTTCACTCTTGTTGCTGGGCTAGAGTGCAATGGTGTGATCTAGGCTCACTACAACCTCCACCTCCTGGGTTCAAGTGATTCTCCTGCCTCAGCCTCCCAAGTAGCTGGGACTACAGGCACCCAGCCACCACGCCCAGCTGAATTTTTGGATTTTTAGTAGAGATGGGGTTTCATCATGTTGGCCAGGCTCATCTCAAACTCCTGACCTCAGGTGATCTACCCACCTCAAACTCCCAAAGTGCTAAGATTACAGGCATGAACCATTGCACCTGGCCACCCATATATTCTTGATTGAAAATTTTTTCTTATGTCTTAGTTCTACAGCTGACCCTCTTTCACTGTTTTCAAGGTCAATAGCTGTGTGTTCACACTTCTGTGTTTTATAAATGTTACTGTGATTTTCTTGTAATGAAGAATTAAATGTTGGGAATCAATGGCATCAGAACCTTGCAAATGAAGTTTTTTTAGCCCAGGCATGTGAAAGATGCTTCTCCAATTTTCAAGGATGGGGTGATAAAGACCAACACTTCCCATTAGCACTTCCAGGCCCCAGTAAGAATTCAGGCACACATTTTCACTCATCTCAGACATTCTCAGGGTAACTTGGTGAAAATGTCTCTTTCTCTGAGCCCCAGTGAGCCTCCCTGCAACTAGGAGATGAGGGGCTAGACAAGAAAAGCTCATCCTGAGTGGCCCTGGTCCCTGAAATGATTGGCAAAATAGAGTGTGTGTCTGGGTGTGACTTTTCTTGTGGGAGAGAGGAGTGCCCAGTTGTAATTAGAATTTTAAATGGGATGCAGTACCCCAAAAATAAAAAAGAATGAAAAAATGCAAAAGAATAGAAGAAACAGAGTTGTAGACTCAGACACAGAGACCATCTTCGAGGCCTTTCTCTGTATGATGATATCACAGTGAAATCTAAAGCAGGTCATGCCAGTCCCTGGCAGGGAACCCTCCACCGGCTTCCCGTGTTCCCCAGGACAAAAGCCCAACTCCTCACTGTGGCCCCACAGCCCTGTGTCCAGGGCCCCTGCCAGTGTCCAGCCTCCTCCTGGGAGCTTACCCTCATCTCCTGACTCCTTCTGCACCAGTCACATTTGCTTTTCTCTTTTCCTAATCAGCAGAATGCTTCCTGTCTCAGGTTGTTGTCCCTGCTCTTACTCTATGTCCCTAAATGATCACAGCACTGTCCCTTTCTCCTCCTTCAGTTCCAGGCTCAGAGCTGTCTCCTATGCCCTCCCACCCCCATCTGAAGTTCCCTCTGCCCATCAGTCTCTATCACGTTACTCAGGTTTTATTATCTCTGCATCAATCACATCAGAAATGCTTTTTTTTTTTTTTTTTTTTTTTTTTTTTTTTTTTTTTTTTTGAGAGAATCTCACTCTATTGCCCAGGCTGTGAGTGCAGTCTTGTGATCTTGGTTCACTGCAACCTCTGTTTCCTGGGTTCAAGTGATTCTTGTGCCTCAGCCTTCCAAGTAGCTGAGATTACAGGTGTGTGCCACCACACTAAGCTAATTATTTTATTTTTATTTTTATTTTATTTCTGAGTCTTACATTGTCACCCAGGCTGAAGTGCAGTGGCATGATCTTGGCTCACTGCAACTGCCGCCTCCTGGGTTCAAGCGATTCTCCTGCCTTAGCCTCCTGAGTAGCTGGGATTACAGACACCCACCAAGCCCAGTTGCTTTTTGTATTTTTAGTAGACATGGGGTTTCACCATGTCTCTGACTTCTGACCTCAAGCAATCCACCCCCCTTGGCCTTCCGGAGCGCTAGTATTACAGGCATGAGCCACCGTGCGTGGCTCAATTTTTGTATTTTTAGTAGAGACCGGGTTTCACTGTGTTGGCCAGGCTGGTCTCGAACTCCTAAGCTCAAGCAATCCTCACACCTCAGCCTCCTAAGTAACTGGGACCACAGACACACAGACGTGCACAACCATGCCTGGCTAAGTTTTTGTATTTTTGGTAGAGATGGGGTTTCACCATGTTGCTCAGGCTCGTCTCAAACCTGAGCTCAAGAGATCTATGCACCTCGGCCTCCCAGAGTGCTGGGATGACAGGCATGAGCTACCGCACCCAGCCTTTTTGTGAGGTTTGGTCAGGTCTGGGTCTGTGCCCTAAAGGGGAGCTCATCCCACCCCAGCTCCCCACTGCTACAGCATGTGTGTGGGCTTCTCCAGGAGGGGAGTGGGAGTTTTCCTGTAGGAGTTTATTGTCCCTGGTGCAGTGGGCAGCAT
The DNA here is from genome assembly GCF_028885625.2 of Pongo pygmaeus. Classification (NCBI taxonomy): domain Eukaryota; kingdom Metazoa; phylum Chordata; class Mammalia; order Primates; family Hominidae; genus Pongo; species Pongo pygmaeus. The sequence goes on from NC_072393.2 coordinate 59,752,400, forward strand.
AGGGGACCATATTTCCTCAGGATGAGGTCTCCTTTGTATGTGTGGTTATGTTCCAGGGAGGAGGTGTGTTGATTCTGAGCAATAAACAACATATTTCTAACATTCAGGATTGACTTATAAACACCTTGGTATGTGAGGAAGAAACCCAGAAGAGGAAGAGGAAAGCAAAGGAGTCAGGGATGGCTCTTTCTCAGGTGAGATGATATTTTTGGTGGATTGTTCCGTCTCCTTCCTTTCAGAAATGCTGGGCCTTGGAGTTGGGAGTCTTCTCTGAGTCTGAAGCATCCTGCCTGACAGGTTTACTCACATTCACCCATGCCTTCCCTCAGTCCCTCTCATCTCACTTAGATTCCATCTCCCATGATCCAGTGACATGAATTTGGGAAGAGGCTGCACTAGGCATGGTCTTGGGAAGGGGTCACACCCAGACATGGATGGAGACGGGGTGAGGGTCCCATGGTGTCAGTGCTGTTGGGCAGCAGGGATTGTTCAGGGGCCACATCTGGATGCACTGTCAGCTCTCTGTGGACCAGGATTAGAGCAGCTGCCAATGGAAGTCATGTATTCATGTGCACGAAGTACGTGGTAAATTCTAGAAAAGGCGACCAATATGGAGAAATTTTCTGCCTGATTTTATACTGCATTTTTAGTTTTTTGAGTGAGTTACTGTGTTTCTGAGTCCAAAAATCTTACTAATTAGAATGGAAAGTTCATACACAGACATGAATGATACAAGATGTTTTATTCTATCATTATTTTAAGAATAGGAAATCAACCTAAATAATAGCAGGAGATTCATTAAACCATTCTTAGCACATTAAGCTCATGGAGACTGTGGTGTTACTGTGGAGAGGCTTGTGAAACAGGTGTTTTCATTAAACATGGTTATAATTTTTATTATTATTAAATTATGATAATATTATTGTATTTTAAATATACAAAGTCTTGCTCTGTCGCCTAGGCTGAAGTGCAGTGGCATGATCTTGGCTCACTGCAACCTCCACCTTCCAGGTTCAAGTGATTCTCCTGCCTCAGCCTCCCAAGTAGCTGGGATTATAGGCACGCATCACCATGCCCAGCTAATTTTGTTGTATTTTTATTAGTGATGGGGTATCACTATGTTGGCCAGGCTGGTCTCGAACTGCTGATCTCAGGTGATCTGCTCACCTCAGCCTCCCAGAGTGCTGGGATTACAGGTGCAAGGCACTGTGCCCAGCCCCACCAATTATTATTAAATATATATTTTTATATTTAACCATCACATGATATATATATTTGTTTTGTGGTAAAACTCCAAGCAAAGCTGCAGCTTAGACTTTTTGCCATAAAGCATCTCCTTTCCCTGTCACGTCCTCCACCCTCCTTCCAGCCTCACTGGGGTGCCGTTACTGTCAGTTCTGTGTGAGGTGTCAGAGCAAGTCTCATACACGTGTATTTCTGCATCACTATGAGACTTAAAAAAAATTCTGCTGTAAATTAAAAAAAAATACTTTTTTACAAAAATTAGGCAGGCGTGGTGGCACGTGCCTGTAATCCTAGCTACTCAGGAGGCTGAGGCAGGAGAATTGCTTGAACCTGGGAGGTGGAGGTTGCAGTGAGCTGAGATTGTGCAACACTCCAGCCTGGGCACAGAGCAAGACTCCATCTCAAAAAAAAAAAAAAAAAAAAAAAGATAGAAAAAAAAGTTTTTATGTTTTTACTTTAGGTTTGGGGCTGCATGTGCAGGTTTGTTACATAGGTAAACTAGGGTCATCGGGGTTTCTTGTACAGATTATTTCATCACTCTGCAGTTAAGCCCCATACCCAATAGTTATTTTTTATTTATTTATTTTTTTGAGACTGAGTTTTGCTCTTATTGCCCATGCTGGAGTATAATGGCATGATCTCGGCTCACTGTAACCTCTACCTCCCAGGTTCCAGCGATTCTCCTGCCTCGGCCTCCTGAGTAGCTGAAATTCCAGGGGCCTGCTACCATGCCTTGCTAATTTTTATATTTTTAGTAGAGACAGGGCTTTACCATGTTGGCCAGGGTGACCTAGAACTCCTGACCTCAGGTGATCCACCCGCGTCGGCCTCCCAAAGTGCTGGGATTACAGGTGTGAGCCACTGCGTCCGACCCCAACTAGTTATTTTTTCTGCTCCTCTCCTTCCCACTCTCCATCCTCAAGTAGACCCCAGTGTCTGTTGTTTTCTTCTTTATGTTCCAGTAAATATTTTACATGATATTTGATCCTGCTAGTTGTGAGAATTTACATGTTGTCATGTTAGTAAACATGGCTACCTTGCTCTTTGACATCTGCATTGGAAATTGGCTGAATGAAAACTTGTGGGTCCTTTGTGATTTTTCCCTGTATAAAGAGTGCCATAGTGGCTGCCTCTGAGCCCTCCTGCATTACTACACATATCTGAAGATTCCTCCAGGTCAGGCAGTTGAAAGGGTGATTGCTTCCTCTAGGATGAGGCATTTCCTGTTTTCTTAGATCTGACAAGATTCCCCCCTGCCCCCAACTGCCAAAGTATCTTTTTCCAGCAAGATGAGATTCCTCTTCAGTTAAACAAAACTTGCTACTTTTTATATTTGTAAAAACTTCATATACACACTCACATATACAATATACACACACACATATACATAGACATATATATACACACACACAAATGTATATATTTTGAACAACTTTTACAGTTTGAAAATCTGGGGAAAATGACAACCCTTTGTATTAACATCTAGTTTTTTGTGAGTCTGTGTAGGTTTCATTATTTTGTTGACATATATATATATATATGTCATGACATATATATATATATATTTATATATACACATACACACGCAATGGATTTTCATACTTTGAGTAATCTAGTTTTCATGTATTTTATTTTGAGACTAGGTCTCACTGTGTTGCCCAGGCTGGAGCTCAGTGGCGCGATCTTAGCTCACTGCAACTTCTACCCTTAGGTTCAAACCATCCTCCTACCTCAGGCTCCCAAGTAGTTGGAACCACAGGTGCCATGCCAGGGTAATTTTTACGTGGTTTTTTGTTTTTTGTTTGTTTGTTTTGAGATGGAGTCTCTGTTGCCCAGGCTGGAGTGCAGTGGTGCAATTGTGGATGATTACAACCTCTGCCTCCCAGGATCAAGCAATTCTGCTGCATCAGCCTCCCAGGTCACTGGGATAACAGGCCTGTGCCACCATGCCCAGCGGATTTTAGTTTCTGATCTTTCACTGTGGATGTTGTCATCTCTGAAGACATCACTCATACTCTGTCTCATCTAGATACTGAATGTCACTTGGTCTGTCAATAAAAGTTTCTGGGCCAGGCACAGTGGATCACGCCTGTAATTCCAGCACTTTGAGAGCCTGAGGCAGGCAGATCACAAGGTCAGGAGTTTGAGGCCAATATTGTGAAACCCTGTTTCTACTAAAAATACAAAAATTAACTGGTCATGGTGGTGCGCGCCTGTAATATCAGCTACTCAGGAGGCTAAGGCAGGAGAATCGCTTGATCCTGGGAGGTGGAGGTTGCAGTGAGTGGAGACTGCACCATTGCACTCCAGCCTGGGCAGCAGAGTGAGATCCCACCTAAAAAAAAAAAAAAAAAAAAAAAGAAAAGTATAATAAAACACAACTGGGAAGACAAAATGTGGTGAAAAATCCCTTATTCAGATTTGTCAGAACATTCACTGCAATTAAATCCATGCTTTCCCCTCTCTCCTCTTCTCATTTTCTGTAAAGATAAGAACTCCTCCCATAACCATTTCCTTAAAACGTGTTTTCATTTCAGGGTCTATTGACATTCAGGGATGTGGCCATAGAATTCTCTCAGGAGGAGTGGAAATGCCTGGACCCTGCTCAGAGGACTCTATACAGGGACGTGATGTTGGAGAATTATAGGAACCTGGTCTCCCTGGGTGAGGATAACTTCCCTCCAGAAGTGGGGATGTGCCCTTGTGTATCTTTGTATTTTCTCTTTTTTTAGATACAGTGTCTTGCTCTGTCACCCAGGGTGGAGTGCAATGGTGGGATCATGGCTCCCTGCAGTCTTGAATTCCTGGGCTCAAGTGATTGTCCCACCTCAGCCTCCCCTGGTAGCTGGTACAGGTGCATGCCACCATGTCAGGCTACTTTTTTTGTTTTTTTTTTTTTGTACAGACAGATTCTTGCTGTGTAGTTGAAGTTGGTCTTGATCTCCTGGGCTCAAGAGATCCTCCTCAGCCTCCCGAGTAGCTGGGATTACAGGCGGCAACCCCCATAACTAATTATTGGCTTTTATTTTTAAAATTTTTGCATATGTGTGTCCTTAAGGCCAATATGAGTCTTCTGTAGAAAACATGTAGTTGGTTCCTGTTGATTCCAGCTAGTCTTTGCCTTCTGAGTGCAGAGTTAAATATTTACAGTTGAAGTATTACTGATGGAGAAGACCTTACCGTTGTATTTCTGTTACATATTATCTGTATTTCTTGTAGATTTTTTTTTTTTTGTTATTCATTTCTCATTTCCTACTTTTTGTGTTTAATTGCTTTTTTGTGTAGACATGCTTTGACTCCCTTCTTATTTACTTTTTTTTTGTTTGTGATGGAGTCTCACTCTGTTGCCCAGGCTACAGGGCAGTGGTGCGATCTTGGGTCACTGCAACTGGCTCTGCCTCTCCAGCTCAACTGATCCTTGTGTGCCAGTGGCTCATGCCTGTAATCCCAGCACTTACGGAGGCTGAGGCAGGCAAATCACCTGAGGTCAGGAGTTCAAAACCAGCCTGGCTAACATGGTGAAACTCTGTCTCTACTAAAATACAAAAATTAGCCGGACATGTTGGTGGGCACCTGTAATCCCTGCTACTCAAGAGGCTAACGCAGGAGAGTCACTTGAACCTGGGAGGCGAAGGTTGCAGTGAGCTGAGATTGTGCCACTGCACTCCAGCCTGGGCAACACAACAAGACTTTGTCTCAAAAAAAAAAAAAAAAATTCCATAACCTGCAAAAACTACTCTTTCTCCAGTAGAACTCTTTATTTATGTCAGAATTCTGTGTATGTTGCATTTTCATCAACATACATGTATATTGTGTTTTCATGCTTTTTTCTTCTAAATAGGAAAAAAAGTTGAATTATGAAGAAAAGGTACACTTATAACAGTTTCTGCATCTTTTATTTGCCTATTTATTTATTTATTTGTCGATGAGATGAAGTTTCATTCTTGTCACCCATGCTGGAGTGGAATGGCACAATCTCAGGTCACTCCAACCTCTAACTCCCGGGTTCGAGCAATTCTCCTGCCTCAGTTTCCTGAGTAGCTGGGATTACAGGCATGTGTCACCATGCCTGGCTAATTTTGTATTTTAATAGACACAGGGTTTCTCCTTTTTCATCTGGCTGATCTCAAACTCCCGCCCTCAGGTGATCCGCCAACCTCAGCCTCCGAAACTGCTGCAATTACAGGTGTGAATCACCGTGCCCTGCCTATCTGTCTTTTAATTTATCTTTACTGGAGAACTTTATATATATTTGTGGGTTGGAGTGACTCTTTAGACTTCTTTCATTTCTTTCTTTCTTTTTCTTTTTTTTTTTTTTGAGATGGAGTCTTGGTCTGTTGTCCAGGCTGGAGTGCAGTGGCACGATCTTGGCTAACTGCAACCTCTGCTTACCAGGTTCAAGTGATTTTCCTGCCTCAGTCACCCAAGTAGATGGGACTACAGGCACTTGTCACCACACCTGACTAATTTTTTGTATTTTTTTTTTTTTTTTTTTGTAGAGGTGGAGACAGGGTTTCATGGTGTTAGCCAGGATGGTCTCAATCTCCTGACCTCCTGATCCTCCTGCCTCACCCTCCCAAAGTGCTAGGATTACAGATGTAAACTACCATGCCCAGCTGGCCTCAAAGTTTTTAAAACATGTTATTGCTATTAGATGGCTTCAAGTATTGAAAGATTTATAGTACAGGCTGTAAACTTCCTTTGTTTAATAAGATTTGTCAGCCTTCAGTGATGTTGATCTGATGGGATGCTCCCTTTCATGTCTCAGTCATTTCACTGTCCTGTCAGAAATACCTTAGACTGGCCAGCCGAGGTGGATCATGCCTCTAATCCCAGCAGTTTGGGATGCCGAGGTGGGCGAATCACTTGAAGTCAGGAGTTTGAGACCAGTCTGGCCAACATGGTGAAACCTCAAATCTACTAAATACAAAAAAAATTGGCCAGGTATAGTGGCTCACGCCTGTAATCCCAGCACTTTGGGAGGCCAAGATGGGCAGATCACCTGAGTTCAGGCGTTTGAAACCAGCCTGGCCAACATGGTGAAACCCCGTCTCTACTAAAAATACAAAAATTAGCTGGGCATGGTGGCACACCGCTGTTATCCCAAGTACTCGAGAGGCTGAGGCAGGACAATCTCTTGAACCTGGGAGGTGGAGGTTGTAGTGAGCCAAGATTGCCCCACTACACTCCAGTACAGGCGACAAAGTAAGACTCTGGGCTGAGGCGGGAGAATCTCTTGCGGCAGGAGAATCATGCCACTACACACCAGTCTGGGTGATAGAGCATGACTCGATCTCAAAAACAAACAAAAAAAGAAATAAACTGGGAGCCTTCAGACACAGAAAATTATTTCTCATGAATTTGGAAAGTGGGAAATCCAAGAGCAAGGTGCCAGCCAAATTGGTTCCTGTCGAGAGCATTCTTCATGGTTTAGCCCAGCCACCTTCCTGCCATGTCCTGACATGGGGGAAAGAGGAACAGGAAACTAGCTCTTTAATATCTCTTTTTATGAAAGCACAAGTCCTATTCATAAGTAGTCAACACCCATGACCAAATTCTCTCAAAGGCCCCATCTGCAGAACATCCTATTGGAGAATAAGAACTCTGAACATGGCTTTTGGCCAATAAGAACATTCAGACCAGGGAGTCTGCATCATATTTATTGTTTTTATTGTGCAACTTGTTATATACAACGTTTTCTCTGATCTCAGTTTATAAATTTTCCCAGTGAACATTCTATGTTTTGTATTTTATGCATAGTGAGCTAGATAACTAAAGGCAATGCATATATATAGAATTGCTGTATTGCCTGGCTGTTTCATAAATGTAGTTGTGACATCATAATTGCACCCTCTGACACTGTTAGTCAATTCTTTTTTTTTTTGAGATGAAGTCTCACCCTTTCACTCAGGCTGGAGGGCAATGGTGCGATCTTGGCTCACTACAACCTTTGCCTACCAGGTTCCAATGATTCTCCTGCCTCAGCCTCCCAAGTAGCTGAGATTACAGGTGCACACCACCACGCCCAGCTAATTTTTTTGGATTTTTAGTAGAGTTAAGGATTCACCATGTTGGCCAGGCTACTCTCGAAATCCTGACCTCATGATCTGCCTGCCTCGGCCTGCCAAAGTGCTGGGATTACAGGTGTGAGCCACCACACCCGGCCGTTAGTCAATTCTTATTCCTTATAATGCTGTGTATATTTTTGACCTCATAAATCAGCAGGTAGTGATCTTAACATGTATTTCAGTTCTTATATTGTGTGCTGGTGGTAAATAGAAGTTGTGGCTTTTTTCTTAACAGGAAATTGTTTAGAATTCTGCAGGTTGTATAAATGTACTTGTTCTTTGCTTGCTAGTTTTATGGGTTACAATATTTTACTAACTAATTTTTATGATGTACATAAGGCTTTTCGGTATATGGTATGCAATATAACTGACACAGTCCGCTAGTTAATGTCATTTTTTTTTTGAGACAGAGTTTCACTGTTGTTGCCCAGGCTGGAGTGCAATGGTGTGATCTTGGCTCCCTGCAACCTCTGCCTCCTGGGTTCAAGTGATTCTCCTGCCTCAGCCTTCCCAAGTAGCTGGGATTACAGGCATGAGCCACCACACCCGGCTAATTTTGTATTGTTAGTAGAGATGGGGTTTCTCCATGTTTGTTAGGCTGGTCTCGAACTCCTGACCTCAGGTGATCCGCCTGCCTCGGCCTCCCAAAGTGCTAGGATTACAGGCGTGAGCCACCATGCCTGGCATTAATGTCACATTAACTAGGGCACTGTGTCTCATGCCTGCAATGCCAGGACTTTGGGAAGCTGAGGTGGGTGGGTCATTGAGGTCAAAAGTTTGAGGCCAGCCTGGCCAACATGGTGAAACCCTATATCTACTAAAAATACAAAAATTAGCCAAGCATGCTGGCATGTGCCTATTATCCCAGGTACTCAGGAGGCTGAGGCAAGAGAATGGCTTGAACCCAAAAGGTGGAGGCTGCAGTGAGCCAAGATTGGGCTGTTGCACTCCAGCCTGTTGCGACAAAGTGAAACTTCATCTCAAAAATAAAAAAATACAAAAATTTTTTTTTAAATGTCACAATGTGCCTTTTCTGCATAGATATAGGTAATTTAATGACAGTTATTCAGAAAAATATTGTATTAACTTTTTTTTTTTAGATAAAGTCTCACTTTGTCACCCAGGCTGAAGTACAGTGTTGCAATCTCAGCTCACTGCAACCTCTGCCTCTTGGGTTCAAGCGATTCTTGTGCCTCAGCCTCCTGAGTAGCTGGGACTACAGACGTAGGTCACCACGTCTGGCTAAATTTTGTGATCTTTTCTTACCTTCTCAGTGCTATGATTGTTTGAAAATACAGAATTTCCATTGATTTTGGTTATCCTTACATGAGCTTGTTGTGGACTATTTACCAATATAGTATATCATGTGGTCCTTTAGCATTTATTTGTATACAGTAAATATGCTGTAAATATGAAGAATATATACTTTTCATTGATGTGACAGTGATATGTTTTTTGCAAACTGTTAGACACTTTAGGGTCACAGTGGAAAAATACTTCTTACTTTAGGCTTATACACATTTGTGCACTGTCAGTGTTTTGTCGTGATATTGGAAATATGGTTCCATAGAAATGATTTGAAGTACATGTAATACCCCTTTATCTAATAAAGAATCTTATGCTTTTGTGTTCCTAAACTTTGAAGATCATGTTTGGGAAGTTTAAAATAAGTATTTTTTTGTGTCACATTTACACATTTCAGTATTATTTACCATCTGTACTGAACTGGAAACCTATTGGTGTTTATATTTTGTAGATATCTCTTCCAAATGCATGATGAAGGAGTTCTTGTCAACTGCACAAGGCAATAGAGAAGTGTTCCACACAGGAACATTGGAAAGACATGAAAGTCATCACATTGGAGACTTTTGCTTTCAGGAAACTGATAAAGATATTCATAACTTAGAGTTTCAGTGGCAAGAAGATGAAAGAAATGGCCATGAAGTACTCATGACAGAAATCAAAAAGTTGACTGGTAGTACAGACCAATATAATCAAAGTCATGCTAGAAACAAGCCTATTAAAGATCAGCTTGGATCAAGCTTTTATTCACATCTGCCTGAACTCCACATATTTCAGACCCAAGGGAAAATTGATAATCAAGTTGAGAAGTCTATCAACAATGCTTCCTCAATTTCAACAGCCCAAAGAATTTCTTGTAGGCCCAAAACCCATATTTCTAATAACTATGGGAATAATTTCCTGAATTCTTCGTTACTCACACAAAAACAGGAGGTACGCATGAGAGAAAAGTCTTTCCAATATAATGAGAGTGGCAAAGCCTTTAATTATAGCTCACTCTTAAGGAAACATCAGATAATCCATTTAGGAGAGAAACAATATAAATGTGATGTATGTGGCAAGGTCTTTAATCGGAAGCGAAACCTAGCATGCCATCGTAGATGTCACACTGGTGAGAAACCTTACCGGTGTAATGAGTGTGGCAAGACCTTCAGTCAGACGTATTCCCTTACATGCCATCGTAGACTTCATACTGGAGAGAAACCTTACAAATGTGAAGAATGTGACAAAGCTTTCAGTTTCAAATCAAACCTTAAAAGACATAGGAGAATTCATGCTGGAGAAAAACCATACAAGTGTAATGAATGTGGCAAGACCTTTAGTCAGACGTCATCCCTTACGTGCCATCGTAGACTTCATACTGGAGAGAAACCTTACAAGTGTAATGAGTGTGGCAAGACCTTTAGTCGGAAGTCATCCCTTACATGCCATCATAGACTTCATACGGGAGAGAAACCTTATAAGTGTAATGAATGTGGCAAGACCTTCAGTCAGGAGTTAACCCTTAAATGCCATCGTAGACTTCATACTGGAGAGAAACCTTACAAGTGTAATGAATGTGGCAAGGTTTTTAATAAAAAAGCAAACCTTGCACGTCATCATAGACTTCATAGTGGAGAGAAACCCTACAAGTGTACTGAGTGTGTCAAGACGTTCAGTCGAAATTCAGCACTTGTAATTCATAAGGCTATTCATATTGGAGAGAAACGTTACAAGTGTAATGAGTGTGGCAAGACGTTCAGTCGAATTTCAGCCCTTGTAATTCATACAGCAGTTCATACTGGAGAGAAACCTTACAAGTGTAATGAATGTGGCAAGGGTTTTAATCGAAAAGCTCACCTTGTGTGTCATCATAGACTTCATACTGGAGAGAAACCTTACAAGTGTAATGAATGTGGCAAGGTTTTTAATCGAAAAACACACCTTGCACATCATCATAGACTTCATACTGGAGATAAACCTTACAAGTGTAATGAATGTGGCAAGGTTTTTAATCAAAAAGCACACCTTGCACGTCATCATAGACTTCATACTGGAGAGAAACCTTACAAGTGTACTGAGTGTGGCAGGGTTTTTAATCAAAAAGCAAACCTTGCACGTCATCATAGACTTCATACTGGAGAGAAACCTTACAAGTTTAGTGAGTGTGGCACAGTTCTTAATTGAAAAGCAAAGCTTGCACATCATCATACAATTCATACTGGAGAGAAACCTTATAAATGCAATGAGTGTGGCAAGACCTTCTGTCACAATTCAGTCCTTGTAATTTATAAGAATTCATACTGGAGAGAAACCTTACAAGTGTAATGAATGTTGCAAAATTTTTAACCAACAAGCACACCTTCCACGTCATCATAGACTTCATAGTGGAGAGAAACCTTAGAAATGTGAAGCAAGTGACAAAGTTTACAGTCACAAATCAAGCCTCGAAAGACAGGAGAATTCATACTGGAGAGAAAGCTTACAAAGGTGAAGAATGTCACAAAGTTTTCAGTCACAAGTCAAACCTTGAAAGACATAAAATAATTCATACTGCAGAGATACCATAAAATTGTAAGAGTTTGTGACAAGGCTTTCGGGCATGATTCACACCTGGCACAACATCCTAGAATTTATACTGGAGAGAAACCTTACAAGTGTAATGAGTCTGGCAAAGCCTTAATGAGCAGTCAACACTTATTCACCATCAGGCAATCCATGGTGAAGGAAACTTTACTGATGTATTGATTGTCACCAAGTCTTCAGTAATGCTACAACCTTTGCAAATCACTGGAGAACCCATAAGGAAGAGAGAGCATAGAAGTGTAATAATTGGCAAATTTTTCAGACATCGTTCATACCTTGCAGTTTGTCGGTGAACTCACGCTGGAGAGAAACCTTACAAATGTCATGATTGAGGCAAGGTCTTCAGTCAAGCTTCATCCTATGCAAAACATAGGAGAATTCATACAGGAGAGAAACCTCAAGTGTGATGATTGTGGCAAAGCCTTTACTTCACGTTCACACCTCATTAGACATCAGAGAATCCATACTGGACAGAAATCTTAAAAATGTCATCAGTGTGGCAAGGTCTTCAGTCTGACTTCACTCCTTGCAGAATAGTAGAAAATTCATTTTTGAGGTAATTGTTCCAAATGCAATGAGTATAGCAAACCATCAAGCAGAAATTGACATTAAAGTGTTTACGTTAAGGGGATTGGGCCGGGTGCAGTGTCTCACGCCTGTAATCCCAGCACTTTGGGAGGCCAAGGTGGGTAGATCACTTGAGGTCAGGAGTTTCAGATCAGTCTGGCCAACAGACACGAGCCACTTTTCCCAGTTTGCTTTTTGTTCTGTAACAAAAACGATAGGGATTTTTATGGATATTGTGTTGAATCTAAATCACATTGGGTTATATAATCATTTAACAATATTAATTTTTCCAAACCATCAATATGGGTTATATGTCTGTATATGTTTTTAATCATATTGATCTATGTTCGTAGATTTCAAGGTACAAACTTCTCACCTTTTTACTTTTATTCCTATTTCTTACTTTAAGTTCTCTAGCAAATGGAAGTGTTTTTAAATTTTCTTTTAAAATTGTATATTGTTAATGTATGGAAATTCAACTGATTTTTGTTGCTGATATTGTACTGTGCAGATACACTGAATGTGTTTGTTACTTCCAGTAGTATTTTGGTTGAGTCTTTGTGATTTTCTACACAGAAGATCATGTCGCCTACAAACAAATATAATTTTACTTCTTTCTTTCTGATTTGGACGTGTTTAATTTTGTTTGCTATTTCATTGCTCTGGATAGGACAGCCAGTATTTATTGAATAGAAGGGGTGAGAGCATTCTTCCATCACTTGAGATCCTACAGGAAAATCATTCCATGTTCCCTGCTTCATTATCTACTCGTTGGTCATTTCATGGATGGTCTATTGTTGAGGTAAATTTCCTTTTCTATCTATTTTGTTCAGGATTTCTATGATGAGTGGATTTTGAATTTTGTGAAATGCTTTTTCACCATCTATTGAGATGATGTGGTTTTCATCTTTCATTCTGTTCAAGTGGTATGTCACATTGATTTGCTTGAATATGTTGAACCATCTTTGCATCCCAGAAATAAATGGCACTTGAATATCTACAATCCTTTTTATGTCCTCTTGAATACAGCTTTTTAGTACAAGGGGTCTTCAAGAAGTTCATGGAAAAATACATATTTTGCATATTATGAGAAAATTGTGTGTGAATTTCCCAGTTTTTGCACCAAAATAAACTGGTACAAATCTGTTATAACATGTCTGAACAGGCTGTAGTTTGAGGCACTCAGAAGGATAAGACATGAGTTTTAAAAGACACTCTATCTGCCGGGAGCAGTGGCTCATGCCTGTAATCCCAGCATTTTGGGAGGCCGAGGTGGGCGGATCACCTGAGATCCAGAGTTCGAGACCAGCTTCACCAACATGGAGAAACAGCATCTCTACTAAAAATACAAAATTAGCCAGGCGTGGTGGTGCATGCCTGTAATCCCAGCTACTCTGGAGGCTGAGGCAGGAGAATGGCTCAAACCCGGGAGGCAGAGATTGCTGTGAGCCGAGATTGCACCATTGCACTCCAGCCTGGTCAACAAGAGCGAAACTGCATCTCAAAAAAAGAAAGAAAAGAAAAGAGACTCTTATCAAAGCAATATAAATCCCGCTAAAATTGAAACAAAAAGAAGCATCAGATTTACAATGAGACCAGATGCAGTGGCTCAGGCTTGTAATCCCAGCACTTTCAGAGGCCAAGACGGGTGGGTCACATGAGCCCAGGTATTCAAGACCAGCCTCGGCAACATGGTGAAACCCCCTTGTCTACAAAAAATACAAAAATTAGCTGGGCATGGTGGCACATGCGTGCAGAGCCAGCTGCTGTGGAGTCTGCGGTAGGAGTATTGCTCAAGCCTGGGAGGTTGAGGCTGTAGTGAGCTGTGATCATGCCACTGCACACTCCAGCATGGGTGACGGAGCGAGATACTGGCTCAAAAAAAGAATACTTATGGTAAAGTTTGGGTAGAGGAATAATGAAATCATTGATGCTTCATGAAAAGTTTATGGAGACGATGCCCAAAAGAAATAAACAGTTTGTAAATGGATAACTTAGTTTGAGTTGGGACAAGACAATGTTGAAGGTGATGCATGGAGTGGCAGGCACACCATCCACATCAGTTTTTTTGTTTGTTTTTGTTTGTGTTTTGTTTTTTGATTTTGTTTTTGTTTTTGAAATGGTGTTTTGCTCTGTCTCCCAGGCTGGAATGCAGTGGCACGATCTCGGCTCACTGCAACCTCTCCTCCTGGGTTCAAGTGATTCTCCTGTCTCTGCCTCTTTAGTAGCTGGGACTACAGGCGCACGCCACCACGTCGGCTAATTTTTGTATTTTTAGTAAGACAGGGTTTCACCATATTGGCAAGGCTGGTCTTGAACTCCTGACCTCGTGATCCGCCCGCCTCAGCCTCCCAAAGTGCGGGGATTACAGGTGTGAGCCATCGTGCCCCCTCCACATCAGTTTTACAAAAAAAAATTAATCTTGTTTGTGCCACAGGGAAAAGGACTGACAGGTAACAGCAGAAACAATAGTCAGGAGTTCGAGAACAGGCTGATTAACATGGTGAAACCCCGTCTCTACTAAAAATACAAAAATTAGCTGGGTGTGGTGGTGGGCGCTTGTAATCCCAGTTACTCAGGAGGCTGAGGCTGCGGTATCACTTGAACCCGGGAGGCGGAGGTTGCAGTGAGCCAAGGCTGGGGCAAGAAGAGCAAAACTTTGTCTCAAAAAATAAAAATAAAAAAAATAAAAGATGTCAAGCCCCTTCTCTTCCTCTCTCCTCTCGTGGCGTATATTTGACTCCCCTTCTCGCCAGATCTTCTCACAAGACTTTCAGATTTAAGAGATTCCTGGCCAAGAAGCAAAAGCAAAATCGTTCCATTCCCCAGTGGATTCAGATCAAAACTGGTAACAAAATCAGGTACAACTCCAAAAGGAGATATTGGAGAAGAACGAAGCTGGGTCTATAAGGAATTGCACGTGAGATGGCGCACATGTTTGTGCTGTCTGAAGGTCACAATCACGTTACCATATCAAGCTGAAAATGTCACCACTGTCTGGAGAGTTGGACATGTTTTGTTGGGAATATATTTTTTCTCTGAATCTGTTATGAACATGTCGGTTGTGTGGGTTCGATAATAAATATGTGAGACTTCATTTCAAAATAAAAAAGGCAAATGATGTAATTGCATAGAGTACCTTAATTTCTGTATTGCTTTTTTTTTTTTTTTGAGATCGAGACTCCACTGGGTCAGTGGATCGCACCTGTGGTCCGCACTTTGGGAGGCTGAGGTGGGAGGATTGCTTGAGGCCAGGAGTCTCCTGGGAATCTTCTCATCTCCCCTAACCCAGTTCGTGACAGAGCCTTGGACTTTACTGTTATGGAAAAATCTATATTAAGCAATATCAGTGTGTGAAAGCATTATGTCTGTCACAAGCTCGTGAAAGGAAAATAAAAATTACTAAGCCAAAGAGAAAAGTCAACCTGAGAACTGCATCAGACAAACCTGCCTCCCATTTTATTCCTAAATGAGATAGCCACAAAGACTAAATTAAAGCTACATAAAGGCCGTGCGCAGTGGCTCATGCCTATAATCCCAGTACTTTTGGAGGCCTAGGCGGGCCGATCACTTGAGGTTGGGACTTTGAGACCAGCCTGACTAACATGGAGGTACCCTGTCTCTACTAAAAATACACAAATTAGCCAGGCGTGGTGGTGCACGCCTGTAATCCCAGCTACTTGGGAGACTGAGGCAGGAGAATCGCTTGAACCTGGGAGGCAGAAGTTGCAGTGAGCTGAGATCGCGCCATTGCACTCCAGCCTGGGTGACAGTGTGAGACTCCCTCTCAAAAAAAAAAAAAAAAAAGAAGACTTCCAGCAAACATCGTATGTTATAATAATCCTTTGCCACAGGAGAGAATCAGGTATGATAAGGTCCTACATGGAGAACAAAATATGAGTTTCTGTTCTGTCTTCAGGTGCCTTCCCAGGGATGCCCCCAAACTTTCCTAAAGCAGTGGGGATATAGGATGGACTGACCCTCCCCACCACACACACACACACACACACACACACACACACACACACACACACACACAGACACACCCTGGGGAAAAACCCATATAAAGCAGTTCCCATTTCCCTCCACAAACTGAGGGCTCCCAGTGAAAACTACCTTAGATTTTCTTGCAAATCCCATTCTTTTTCTGGCCTTCTACGGGATGACAGGGGCCTAGAGAAGGCAGTACTAGGTGGTGTTACCTGGGTGCACATTTGTTAGGATGTGGCATTTTATGGCTATTCTAAGGTCTGTTATCAGTTGTCTGTCTTGGAGAGAATGTGCAATCACCATGGTGCAATAATCCTCTATCCAAGGACCACACAGGTCACCGCATGTGCTCAGTCAGCGTGATCCACATGGTATGATGTGTGCTCTGGCAGGGCACAGATGGACACACTCAGCTCTGTCAATGTGTAAACAGGGAGTGTTGCAATGACATGGTTTATTCACAGTCACCATGGAATCTGATGTGGCATTTTAAAAAATGCATAGATCTATTGCAACTGGTATGAAAACAAAACTTGTGGGGAAAAGAGAGATCAGACTGTTACTGTGTCTGTGTAGAAAGAAGTAGACATAAGAGACTCCATTTTGTTCTGTACTAAAAGAAATTCTTCTGCCTTGAGATGCTGTGAATCTGTAACCCTAGCCCCAACCCTGTGCTTGCAGAGACGTGCTATGTTGACTCAAGGTTTAATGGATTTAGGGCTGTGCAGAATGTGCTTTGTTAACAAAGTGCTTGAAGGCAGTATGCTTGTTAAAAGTCATCACCATTCTCTAAACCCAAGTACCCACAGACACAATACACTGCGGAAGGCCACAGGGACCTCTGCCTAGAAAAGCCAGGTATTGTCCAAGGTTTCTTCCCATGTGACAGCCTGAGATATGGCCTCGTGGGAAGGGAAAGACTTGACCATCCCCAGCCCAACACCCATAAAGGTTCTGTGCTGTGGAGGATTAGTGAAAGAGGAAGGCCTCTTTGCAGTTGAGATAAGAGGAAGGCATCTGTCTCCTGCTCATCCCGGGGAATAGAATGTCTTGGTGTAAAACCCGATTGTATGTTCTATTTACTGAGATAGGAGAAATCCGCCTTAAGGCTGGAGGTGAGACATGCTGGCGGCAATACTGCTCTTTACTACACCGAGATGTTTGTGTGCGTTGCGTGCACATGAAGGCACAGCACCTTTCCTTAAACTTATTTATGACACAGAGACCTTTGCTCACATGTTTTCCTGCTGACCTTCTCCCCACTATTACCCTATTGTCCTGCCACATCCCCCTCTCTGTGATGGTAGAGATTGTGATCAATACTGAGGGAACTCAGAGACCAGTGCTGGCGGGTGCTCCCTATGCTGAGCGCTGGTCCCCTGGGCCTACTGTTTTTTCTCTATACTTTGTCTCTGTCTCTTATTTCTTTTCTCAGTCTCTCATCCCACCTGACGAGAAACACCCACAGGTGTGGAGGGGCTGGCCACCCCTTCATCACTGATTGGCCGGGCGCGGTGGCTCACACCTGTAATCCCATCACTTTGGAAGATCAAGGAAGGCAGACCACCTGAAGTTGGGAGTTTGAGACCAGCCTGACCAACATGGTGAAACCCCTTCTCTACTAAAAATACAAAATTAGCCAGGTGTGGTTGCGCATGCCTGTAATCCCAACTATTAGTGAGGCTGAGGCGGGAGAATCGCTTGAACCTGGGAGGCGGAGGTTGCGGTGAGCTGAGATTGCGCCATTGCGCTCCAGCTGGGCAACAATAGTGAAACTCCATCTTAAAAAAAAACAACAAAAAACCCCATCACTGATTGGTGAAAGCTATTGAATTAGACAGAAATGTAACTCTGCAAATATATATTTAAATATTGAATAATGAATATCTGAATGGTGTGTATATACGTATATATTTTGTATGTGATTTCAGATGCAATTTTAGATATTCTATGAAATTGATAGTAGATATTCTATGACATAGATAATTAGATAATCTATGATATAAATGGTTGCTTTTTATTTTAGTGTTTAAATGTTTTATTGTTACATTTGTTCAGATGTGTATTAATTTTCTATTTATGAATTGCGACGGTTTAACCAGCAGTTTACTACAGCACTCATATATTTTCTCACAGTTCATAGGTGAGAAATGTGTCAGGTTTTTCTGGGTACTCTGTCTGGTCTCACAAGGCCAAAATCAAAGTCAAAGCTATGGGCTCTATTCTAGAGACTGTGGGGGCAGAATTTACTTCTAAGCTCATTCAGATTGTTGTCAGAATTCATTTCTTTCTCCTGGTTCCTATATATTCAATATACAGCACGTGAAATCACTCTCATGCTCCTGGGTCCTAACTTCCTCTGTTATTGCATCTCTCTGACACGTATTTCTTCTTCAAGGACACATAGGACCCACCCAGATAATCCAGGATAACTTTCTTTTCTTTTCTTCTTCTTTTTTTTTTTTTTTTTTTTGGAGACTGTCTTGCTCTGTCGACCAGGCTGGAGTGCATGATCTCTGCCCACTGCTACATCTGCCTCCAGGTTCAAGTGATTCTCCTGCCTCAGCCTCCAGAGTAGCTGGGATTACAGGCACTCGCCACCATGCCTGGCTAATTTTTGTATTTTTAGTAGAGACAGGGTTTCACCATGTCGGCCAGGCTGGTCTTGAACTCCTGACCTCAAGTGATCCGCCTGACTCGGCCTCCCAAAGTGCTGGGATTACACACAGTTTTCTCTTTCAAAGTCAAATGAAGCTGGGCATGGTGGTCGGTGCCTATATCCCAGCCACTGAGGAGGCTGAGGTACGAGGAACGCTTGAACCTGAGAGGTGGAGGATGCAGTGAGCCGAGATCACACCACTACACTCCAGCCTGGTCGACGGAGCGAAACTCAGTCTCAAAAAAAAAAAAATAATTCAAATTACTGTTAGCCTTCGTTAATCAGTAAATTACCAGCCAAACTCCTTTTGGCAGGTAACATAACATAAACACAGGAGTAGCACCAGGAGTTGGAGACCTGGCTACAACATTATAGGACCAGTAAACTTTTTTGCACTGAGAAAATAATTTGTCACTCTAGCTAGAAGATTATTATCATTCGGGATATTTCTGTTAAGAGAAATTGGTATACTATATATTGCTAAACTATATTGGTGATACTATATTTAACATAGTTATAGAACTAAACATCAATATAATTATATAGTAATCTGTATTTAAATATTGGTAAACTATATGTTTCTATGAAATTTCTATATAACTTGGTATTCAGTTGTGCTCACAAGTCCATTTATTTATTTATTTTCTGAGACCAAGTCTTGCTCTTTAGCCCAGGCTGGGGAGCAGTGTTGCGATCTTGGCTCACTGCAACCTCTGCCTCCCAGGTTCAAGCAATTCTCCTGTCTCAGCCTTCCAAGTAGCTGGGACTACAGGCGCACACCACCACGCCCAACTAATTTTTGTATTTTTAGTAGAGACGGGATTTCACCATCTTGGCCAGGCTGGTCTCAAACTCCTGACCTCAGGTGATCTGCCTGCCTAGGCCTCCCAAAGTGCTAGGATTACAGGCGTCTGCCACCACACCCGGCCATATCTGGACTTCTTATATACCTCCTTGTACTTTGGACTCTACCTGTCAAGCTGAAATATAAAATACTCACCTGACCCACCCTTTTGTCTGGATGGTGAGCTCAGTGTGCTGGTCATGCCAGTCAGTATTATATGAGAGGGTGGCAGCCAGGCTGCTAGATATGGGCTTGTGATTCAGTGACCTCACCTGCTCTCAAAACTGCAATGATCATTTTACCTGTCACAGCTATGACTGTGCAGTCCTAGGAAGCTATTCTTTTTTTAAAACTTTATTTCCCTGTTGTAATTACCAAGAAAACGTTTACTAATTCCTAGATAGCATCTCCAAAGGGATTTTCGAGTGTCTGGGGGAGATTCTTTCTTCTTGATCCCTGGAGGCAGAGAGGGTCTCACAAGAAGGAAGCAGGAAATACTGAGCTCTGGTACATCAGGGACTGAACACACACCAGGTATGTCTCAGTGGATTCTCTGAATCCCAGAGAAATCTTTCCACCCAAAGTAGGTTTCCTTATAATATTCAGACCTTTGATCTTTTAAGTTATATGCAGATAAATGGAATCAGGCAAAGTACCTAAGAAGGATTTCAAGAGATTAAAAAAAAAAAAAAAGTAAAAGGAAGAACATGAAGCCATTAGTTCACATTAGAAATTTTGGAACTCACCACTCTGTCTTCCAGAAAATAAACCTAAAGACAGATATACCATTTGACCCAGCAATCCCATTACTGGATATATACCTAAAGGAATATAAATTGTTCTATTATAAAGACACATGCACGTGTATGTTCGTTGCAGCACTATTCACAATAGCAAACATTAAGTCAACCAAAATGCCCATCACTGGTGGACTGGATAAAGAAAATGTGGTACCTATACACCATGGAATACTATGCAGCCAGAAAAAAGAACGAGATCATGTCCTTTGCAGGGACATGGATGGAGCTAGAGGCCATTTTCCTTAGCAAACTAACACAGGAACACAAACCCAAATACCACATGTTCTCATTTGTAAGTGGGAGGTAAATGATGAGAAGACAGATACATAGAGGGGAACAACACTAGGACCAATTGGAGGGTGCAGGGTGAAAGAAGGGACAGGATCAGGAAATATGACTAATGGGTACTAGAATTAATACATTGGTGACGAAATGATCCGTACAACAAACTCCCATGACACACGTTTACCTATGTAACAAACCTGCACATGTACCCCTGAACTTAAAAGTCTTTTAAAAAGGAAGGAAATCGCACTTGATCTCCAAATCTGCCATTTCAATTTATCAAATGCACAAGATCCCATGCCTTACAGATTTAATTTTCCATATATGTTCTATATTAACACCTTTGACAAATCTCACCTCAACACTTACTGTTTTAGTTAATTTATGTACTCATTAATTGATGAGTATATGAACTGAAAAGAATGATAATTTCTACCCGACTCTATTTTATGATCCTCTAGTATGTCACATTACCTACTTAGGACATGATATCAGATTGTCCATTAATTCCTGTGGTAGGTGCCATCGTACTTTCTTTCTTGGTGTAAAAAGAAGTGAGTCTCTGTGTGGCTGTCATGATATGGGGTCAATCTTTTAAATCTAATTTAGTCATGAGGCAGATTCCTATAATTTTATACTCCAATCAGTGTATCTACATTTTATCAAGGTCTTTAAAGATTTATTCATAATTGCTATCAGTCTATGGGCTAATATTTTATACATCAATGGAAACTGGTCAAAACCAAAATTATAAAATTAAATGTCACCTGCATAAAATATAGAGACAAGGTATAAAATAGAAATTAAATATGTATGTTCATTATTGGAAGAACTCTGCTAACTAGCTTTGACAGTAGAACGTGGTGGTTAATGCACTCAGAAATCAGTCCAGACAAGATCAGTCCCCGTTCTACCCCAAACACGATGTGAATTTATACAAATCATGTCATCTCTCTGTGCCTGAGTCCTCTTTGTCTTTATAATGGTGGTGTCTGGCTCATAGATTATGAAGAATGTGGAGGTGAATACATGTCTGTTCTTCACAGCAAAGAGCAATTCATTGCAAATACACTTAAAATGGGACACATCCATATATGGCAAACTCTTCATAATAGAAAGTAACTTTATTAAGTATTTCTATTGCATTTCAGCTGACTTTATTTTTTATTTTTATTTTTTATGTTTTGAGACAGGGTCTCACTTTGTCATCCAGGCTGGTGTGCAGTGGTGGGATCTGGGCTCACTGCAGCCTCAATCTCCTGGGCTCAAGGGATCCTCCCACCTCAGCCCCCACCAAGTACCAGCTACCTTTTATATGTCGCTCATGCATCACGTTCCCTGCAGGATCCTGTGTCTCTGAAGATAAGTAGCAGCCTGTGGGAACTGACAGAATGGCTGCGGGGATGTGGCCATGGGAATGATCTTCTTATCGCGGACTGTACTTGGAATCCTGGGGATTTCTCTCTTATTTACCATTATCTGTCCTTTTACATCACTGGGTGCGGGTTAAGGTCCACAGATTTGATGATCAGACACCTAATTGTAGCCAACACCTTATTCCTCCTCCCTAGAGGAGTCCCACAGACAATGGCAGCTTTTGGATTCGGGCATTTACGGAATGATTCTGGATGTAAATTTCTTTTTTGTGTCCACAGAGTTGTCAGGGGAGTGTCCATTGGCAGCACCTGCCTCCTGAGTGTCTTCCAGGCCATCACCATCAGCCCCAGGAGCTCGGGTGGGCCGAGCTTAAAGGGAAAGCCCCCAAGCATGCTGGCTCCTGTGTGTTCCTCAGCTGGCTCCTGCACATGCTGGTCAGTGTCATTGTTCTCATGCACGTGACTGGCAAGTAGACTAACAAAAATACCACAAAGACAAAAGATCTGGGATACTGTTCTGCTGCTCATCACAAGGACACCAGAGAGTCGCTGACGCGGCACTGCTGTCCTTCGCTGATGTGATCTGTCTGGGGCTCACGTTCTAGGGCAGCAGCTCCATCGTTTGCATCCTGCACAGGCACAAGCGGCGGGTCCAGCACATTCATAGGAACAGCGTCTCCCCCACATCCTCCCCTGAGTCCAGAGCTACCAAAACCATCCTCCTGGTGAGCACCTTTGTGTCCTTTTACACTCTCTCTTCACCTTTCAAGTTTGTTTGGTTCTTTTAAATAATCCCAGTCAGTTGGTGGTGAACATCTCTGCAATGATCAGTGCAGGTTTCCCAACTGTCAGCTCCTTTATTCTCATGAGTAGAGACTCCATTGTATCCAAGCTTTGCTTTGCTTGGATAAGTAACACAAAACCCCCTAATCTTATCAGAAATATGTGAATTGGACATGTCTGTACAATGTCTATGTTTGTTCTTTGATCTCTAGAGACCCATAAACACGGTTATGAAACGAGGTTTGTTAGTGCTGTGCTTGCCAGCAGGGGTCACTCTTTCCTTCTTTAACTCCTGATTCCTCCCTCCACCCACACCGCTCTGGAGCAGCTCTGTGGAAAAATTGGAATCAGCTTAGAGGTTTTTGGGAGGAAGACACTGAAACGTAAACGTTATAAGAAAGTGACGGTGTACAAACACACATACCTCATCCCTGTGTCCCTTGGAGTAGACGGGGAACGTGCACAGATGCGAAGTTCTTGCTGTCATTTTCGTGATGGATAGTTAAATATATATTTTCTCAGATCCAGAAATCTCATGCCCTCAGTCAACATCCATAAACTGACAATCTTACTTGTTGGCTTGCAAGTAAGGTTAAAATTTAAAACCTTTTGCAATTTCTGATAGGTTTGGTGATGCTGAGACAGATGTGACTTTGTGTAAGAGGAAGGTAGAAAGGTTCTTCACCGGTGTGGTTAGCGGACAGAAAACGGCTCTCTGGAACAAGCAGCAAATTCTCTCACCCAAACTGGAGTGAAATGAGAGTAAGATTCTTCCACTCTCTAACCCTGGAATGGGGCTGTTATGTGAGAGGGAGGATTGAAATGAACTGTCCCAACGTGATTTATTTGTTGCTCATTCTCCTCCTGGCAGGAGGAGGAAAGGACGAAGAGTCCCCAAAGCTGATGCTGAGAGCTGACAGCGGCCAACAGGCTGTCATAAACTGTAAGCAAACGAGGCTTGTTAGTGCTGTGCTTGCCAGCAGGGAGCAGTCTTTTTTTCTGTACCTCCTGATCCCTCCCTCCACCCACACCGCACTACAGCAGCTCTGTGGAAAGAGTGGAATCAGCTTAGAGGTTTTTGGGAGGAAGACATTGAAACTCCGTTTTTTTGTTTTTGTTTTTGTTTTTAGATGGAATCTCACTCTGTCCCCCAGGTTGGAGTGCCGTGGTGCCATCTTGGCCCACTGCAACCTCCCCGCCCGGAGCTCCAGCCTCGTGCCATGTTTCCCAAGCTGGTCTGGAACTCCTGGGCTCAAGTGATCTGCCTGCTTGTGCCTCCCAAAATGCTGGGATTACAGACGTGAGCCACTATACCTGGACTGAAACACTTTTAGTCCTGTTGCATGCAAGGATTTAAGTCACCAACGTACATGGATTCCAGGAAGAAGGGTCAGTAGGTGCAGGGGTGGGTAAAGGTGCTAAGGATGGTGGGGTGAAGTGTGGCTGCAAACAGGCAGAAAGAGACAAGCTTCTGACCCTGAATAGTCACCAAATGCTGGATGGTGCAATGCTAAGCATGCAGCACAGGCCGGGTGTGGTGGCTCATGCCTGTAATCGCAGCACTTTGGAAGGTCAAGGTGGGTGGATCATGAGGTCAAGAGATCAAGACCATCCTGGCCAACATGGTGAAACCCTGTCTCTACTAAAAATACAAAAATTAGCTGGGCGTGGTGGCGGGCACCTGTAGTCCCAGCTACTCGGGTGGCTGAGGCAGGAGAATCACTTAAACACGGGAGGCACAGGTTGCAGTAGCCAAGATCCTGCCTCTGCACTCTGGCCTGGTGACAGAGCAAGACTCCATCTCAAAAAAAAAAAAAAAAAAAGAAAAGAAAAAAAATGCAGTGCAGACCATGGTCTGAAAAGCTAAAAAAGAGTCACACCTCCCCCATTGTCCTGGCCCCTACCACACACACACACACACAGACACACACACACACACACACACACACACACTCTCTCTCTCTCTCTCTCTCACACACACTCCTATCCTAGCTTCCTCTGGTCTACTGGTCCCTCACAGTCCCTTACCCATGCCATTGTTTAGTGTATACTTATTAGTCTGTGTTTACATAGAGAAAAATACAAAACACAAAAACAAGAAACAATCTCAACAGAGAGGGTTTGGGCAGGGTTCCCAGTGAGGGTGGAAAGAGTGTCTTTTGTGCTAATTCAATGTCCTGTTCGTTTTCTGCATCAGAATAGACAGTAGGAGTTGATGTGTTGCATGTTTTTGGGCTTCGTGTCCCTATGTACCAGAGGAAATTATTGCAATCTGGGTGGGGTGCAGGTAGGGACACGTGAGACTAACTCACCTGCCATTTGCCACCAGTTGGGGGTGGTCATTAGGATTCCTATGAGTGCCTCTAGCCTCTGATGTCCCAAATCCTCACTATGCAGATGGTGTTCTGTGTCTCGGCAGGTGAGAGGAGTTGCTCTCAATCTTCCTGCATGAGGTGTGATCCCCGCTCCACCAGCAGAGGTAACTGACAGAACCCAAAGAAATGTAGCCTTCTGTTTT
This sequence comes from Pongo pygmaeus, assembly GCF_028885625.2. Taxonomy (NCBI): domain Eukaryota; kingdom Metazoa; phylum Chordata; class Mammalia; order Primates; family Hominidae; genus Pongo; species Pongo pygmaeus. The sequence continues at coordinate 59,777,402 of NC_072393.2, forward strand.
CCCGGGAAGGTTTGTTGAAATTATGTGAGCAGACCTACATTGCTCAATGATTCCAATGGTCGACAAAAGTCATAGCTGGCGATTTTGTCATCTGCACCCTCTGGAAAAGGGAGGCAGCCTCCACCTAGAGGTGCCCGTGGGGTCCTAGTTGCTCTGACATAATAATAGTCACACTGATTTTGAACATTATCTGTTACTTTGCTACTGAGCTCTTGTCATCACCAAATCCTGACCCACAGACAACTTGGGGCTCCCCAACTTGATATTCCAATTCTGAGACGGGTTAGTCCAAACTCTACAAAAGCCCCCGAAAGCCTTGCTTATTACACAGAAATGGTGTATTCCGGAAGGAAAATGGACTGGCCCAGGAACATCTCAGCTCTAAAGGAAAAATCAAGATCTATCATCGGTGAAAATTGTATGCCCTTCTCCACGGTCTGAAGCAAAGCTGTGGCATCATGGGGTCCCAAATTTAGCACGTAGCCCCTAAATGCCTGGCTCAGGTTCACTGATGGGTCAGGGAAGTAGATTCCTCATGGTGTCCACAGCAGAGGCTGTTCGGGCTCAGTGCCAGCCCAGCCACATGGAACCTGCAGCAGGGGCGTTTGCTCTGCTCAATGGTCAGACTTGGGGCCAGGCGTGGGGCTCCAGCCTGTAATTCCAGCCATTTGGGAGGCTGAGGTAGGCGGATCTGTTCAGGCCAGGAGTTCGAGACCAGCCTGGCCAACATAGGGAAACGCCATCTGTACTAAAAATACAAAAAATTAGCTGGACGTAGTGGCAGGCACCTGTGATCCCAGCTACTTCGGAGGCTGAGGTGGGAGAATTGCTTGAACATGGAGGCTACCAAAAAAAAATCATCAAAACTCAGGGTTTTGGCCACTGCCCACATTGTAGCTGTTTGTTCATCCCCATTCAAACTAGAGACTGTCTGATGAAGCACACCCTCTTTGAGGCTGCAAACTGGAAACAATCTCAGCTGCTGATCTAACAGTTGCATCCCTGATTTAGGAGTCCATAGTAAAGGTCTGTTTTCTGAAGCACCTGACCAAAATCAAGCTCTGGACAGAGCCTGAATCTGTCTCATGCAGAGCTTGTCACTGCAGGCCGGGCTTGTGGTTCTTGGTGAAAGTTGATCTGTTTATCTGGCGGTTGGCGAGGCCCCTGACCATTCCTGGAAGAATGAGTGCATTGGACTTTTGACCCACTTCGGAAAGTTTCAATCATGTCACACCACTCTCGCCACCTTCAGCGTCATGCCAGCAGACTCCAGCCACACCATGTGTCCCTTGAAACTCATTCATGTCACCTTTTAGACTTTTGGGGCCATTTTCACTCTGACATACTGAGTCTTTAATCACTAAATCTACTAAAAATGGGCCAACTGTCTGATTTTACTTCCTTGTTTCCCCTCTTGATCCATCAGTGTTGTTTAGGGAATTTGTTGATTGAATGTGGCTATCTCCAAAAGGAATGATCTCTTCTTGACAGCCTCCAGGATCAGGATGAAATCACTGGGGGCTATGAATCTATTTCCAAAATATGAGATTTCTCTCTCTGACCATTCTGGGCACAATATGTCATTCTTTCTCTGAACAGCAGCCCCAGGCCAGTCTACTTTGCCCACGATGAGTGGCAGCCCAGCTAAAAGCGAGTTTATGGGACTCGAAGTTAGTTACAATTAAGTTTCATACAAAAATCTTTATCCCTGTTTCGCCTTGCTCTTAGGGACAAAATGTCTTGGAGACAGTAGGGGATGATGAGAATAAAGGTGAAATTATAGGTACCGGAATGGGATTGACTGATTCTGTGGAGGGAGAGGGAGAGTGACAACCTGAAACCTGGAGAGCAATCAGCTTAGATCCTAGGAGCTCTGAGGAATGGAGGGACATTCATCACCTTTTGTCCCTCATAATCACCTCCGTGAGTCCCAGAGAAGAGTATCCCTGGAAATCATGTTGGGCCAGAACTGTGTTAGTTACAGTTAAGCCAGATGGCAGGGCAGGTGCTGGGGGTTCCTGTGTGTTTGGTCTCCAAGCCACCTGGAAAAATCCTTTGGGACTGTTCCCTCCCTCTGGGATGCAGGCTTGGGATTCTAGTGAGGAGTGTGCCCTTTCGGTGCCCACCTGCCATTCTTCCTCTGTGAGCCGTGTCTCCTCCTCCTGTTTTTCTTCCACGTAGAGATGAATGTATGTTTATTCCTATTTGGATAAAACAGAGAAACAAATCAAGTAATGGAACCCCAGACCGAGCCTCCAACATAGCCTGATTCTTTTCTGTTCCTCTTCCCACTGTACTAATTTCATTATGTCGGTGCAGAGATACCCTGAGATGGGGTCTCTCAGAACAGATTGCAACACCATATGTGTAGAGAAGGTGGTTGGAGATGGCAGGAGTCCAATCCTGCCAATCCTGAGAATCAAAGCTTGTGTCTGATACTACAAGTGTATACACAGGAAGTAGATGGATCCAGGAAAGATCCTAGAGCCCTGGAAGAGATTATTTAGAGCAGGCAGGATCCCTGCAGGAGAGCAGAGTAGCAGGACACAGGTTCAGCAGCCACTTCTGAGGTCAGATGCTCACAGCTAAGCCTCTGTGGTAGGTCTGATCTGCAGAGCAATGCAGAGCCTGGGAAAGCTCTGATCACATGTGGAAGATGAAACTCTGGGCTTCTATTAGTCTGTTTTCCCCCAGCTACGAAGAACTACCTGAGTGGGTAATTTATACAGAAAAGAGATTTAACTGACTCACAGTTCCACGTGGATGGGGAGGCCTCAGGAAACTTACAGTCATGGCAGAGGGGGAAGCAAGGTATATCTTACCATTGTGAAAAGCAGAGACAGAGAGAGTGAAGAAAAGCACAAACTTTTAAGCCATCAGATCTCGTGAGAACGAACTCACTATCAGCAGAACAGCAAGGGGGAAATCCGCCCCCATGATTCAATCACCTGCCACCGGGCCCCTCCCCTGACACATGGGGATTACAATTAGACATGAGATTTGGGTGGGGACACAGAGCAAACCATGTTAGAGCTCATGGACAAGTGTCCTATGTGATGGAACATCCTGCTTCTGTGGGCGTGACAGTCTTTGCTCTTTCTTGGCAGAGAAACACTTACAATAGTCATTTGAGGACCATGTATAGATAAGATTGCTTTCTTCTGAGTTTCTTGAAAAAGGATTCAGAGAAAACATTTTACCCACTTTCAATTCGAGTGATGGTGGGGAGTGACTTCAGTAAAAATGGCAGATTAGGGAACTCGGGGTAGGAGTGGGAGCTGTCCATCTCCAGAAATTTCAGAAGGCCCAGCACAACTTGCCAGAATTAACCTGATCGAAACTTGTACTTTTTTTTTTTGCCATGTAGCTTTATTTTAAATCAGACCTTTATCTTACAATGTGTTGTAAAGAATCGATTTTGTCACTTTGTAATGTGTCTTATGCACTGCAGTCTATTTCTGAGTTGTGAGCTCCACCCATCTATCAGTCTGCCCATCAACCAACATGTCTTACAAGACTAGCTACCCTCATTTCGTTCTTTTTCAGAGTTTTCTTGATTATTCTTATTTGTGTTTTCACCTATGAGATTCTTGCAATAACATCCATAACTCCCAACTGAATGTATCTATATTTGGACCAAATTAAATTTATAAATTAGCTTATGAACAATTGATTTTTATAATATTGATTTTTTTACCCAAGTCCATGCTGTAACTTATGTGTACATTCATATATTTCAGAAATTTTCTACTTAATTCTTATATACATTTCACATATTTGTTAAAATTATTCCTAAGTATATTTTATGTTATTGTTATTTTGTAATTGTATCCCCACCTCAAATCTAACTTGTAAATTATTATTTCATATATACGTAAATACCTGCTGTGTGTAATTTAAGGCCATGTCATGGTTCAAACTGATTTGTAAAATCAACCACTCAATTTTCCCCATTCACTGGAATGACTACTATTCCATATCCACAACAAGAGCTGTTGAGTTGAGGGAAATCAGGGTGGAGATGAAGCAGAAGTGAAGAGAAAACCTTATCTAACCCATGCATGCAGCAAAACAACCTCCCTATGGATCAATATGTAATTATCTAAAGTATAAAATACTTAGAAAATATTAATATTTATCTCATACTGTACAATATGGAAATTATAAGGAAAAGACAAAAGAATACCGAATTACTTATATATTCCCTACATAAAAATATATACATTTATATGGTAAAAGATTGCATTATCGCAGTGTAAAATGAAAATAGGAAAACATATAAAACATAACAATATGTAAAACAAGTGACAATATGTATGTTAGATTTAATATCCTATAGTAAAATAGACTAAATTAAAACTATAAAATAGAAGAAAATTTAAAGCCAAGTAAATCATTTGAGCCAGCCAAAAACTAAATAAATATAATCAATAAGCATTTAATACATCTTGACTCAGTTTAGATATAAAAGAAATAAAAATCAAACAATGACATGGTGGTTTTGCCATGATGTCATCAAGCGTAAAACGATAACCTTTTCTCAATAGAGATGCATCTCAGGTTTGTGGGTCTGAGTCCCGCATGGACTGCAGGTGAGAGAGTGAAGAGACACAGCCTTTTCTGAATCAAAGTAGAAGGATATAAATATATATATTTATTTTTGCTATACTTTATAATACACATATGGATGATTACATCCTAATATTTGCTGTGACTCTACAGAAAAGCATGACTCTCAGGAGACATCCAAAAGACAGCAAATATCTCACATGAAACTGAATAGTGAACTTCATCCTCAATGAACCACAGAGTTCACCATTCTGAGTATATTGTTCAAGTTATTTTCCTATTTTCCTTCCGCAGGTTCTAGCATGTATTAACACCGTGTGTCTAAAGTCTTCCCTGCTGGTCATCTGGAGAAATCTGAGAAGGGGCAGGTCTTTGTTCTGACTCTCAGAGCAGCATCCTCTGCTGGACAGGGCCGGGCACCTCATCTCATGCCCAATCTGATCCACCAACAGGGTCTGTTATCTCCCGTCCGGGGAAGAGGTGGGCCTCTCTCCCTCCTGGGAGGAGCGCTGAGCTTCTCCTTCATCCAGGGATGGGCCCCAGGGACCCGCCAGTGGGGCTGGGAGAAGCCACCCTCAGCAGGGAAGACACAGGTGCCTGGGTGGCCGAGGCCTGGAAGGTCTGCACCATGGTGCACGGAGGCCCCGGAGCTGGGCGAGGCCAGAAAGCTGCTCTGGGGTCAGCGGGGAATGTGCCTGCTGAATCTGCAAGCTCCTGGGCTACCTCTTCACAAATGCCTCAGACCTAGAGTGCAGGGAGATCCCCTGGCTTTTCTGAAGTGGTGGCCGGTGGTCTCCTGGGGAGCAGGACCCGGGCTGCTTACTGCCCTTACCCGGTGAGGGCCCGCGGGGAGCTCTTAAGTTGGGCATCATGAGTCTGCGTGATGTGGCTGCTGTGCCCACATCAGAGGGTTTTTGTTTCTTTTCCAAAGTCAAGCTGCACTAATCTAGACCAGGGATCCCCACCCCTGGGCTGCGGACCGGTCCCCGTGGGTGGCCTGTTAGGAACTGGACCGCACAGCAGGAGGTGAGCAGTGGGTGAGTGAGCTTGACCACCTGAGCTCTGCCTCCTGTGAGATCAGCAGCGCCATTGCATCTCAGAAGAGTGCGAATCCTACTGTGAACTGTGCATACGAGGGATCTGGGTTGCATGCTCTTTATGAGAATCTAACTAATGCCTGATGATCTCAGGTGGAACAGTTTAATCCTGAAACCATCCCCCCGTCTGTGGAAAAACTGCCTTCCACCAAACCAGTCCCTGGTGCCAAAACCCTGGGAACCACTAATCTAGACAGTTCTCTGCTAAGGAAGCACGTGGTTGAGAAACATCAGAATCGTTCCCAGGGACCATGCTCCGGAGTCTCAGCAGGCTCCTGCAGGTGAGCCCCACTGGCCTCTCCTCTTCCAGACTCCCTCAGCTTTGGTCATGAAAAGCTGCGTCCTCTTCTGTCCCCAGTTCCTCTCCGGGTGTCAGGATCTCTAAAACCCTCTCAGCCGCTGAGAAATCTATCTGTCTCACAGTGTGTTTATCCGTGCATCATGAAGGACCCTCATATGGCTGACGTGACTTGGCTAATGCGAGTAACACTGCAGCAAGTGTGGGAGTGCAGATAGCTCTTGGAAATACCCATTTCCTTCAGATGCATACTCAGAGGTAGGATTGCTGGATTGTTTGGTCATTTTGATTTTTAAAATTAAAAAGAATTTTAATTCTCATATTGTTTTGAGTAAAATTAAATTATAACTTGTAAGGCAACTCCATGATTTTTTTTTATAATTTTTTAAGAAATAATTGCTCTGCCAATTGTCCCAACAACAATGTACAGGGGTATTTTTTTTTCCTCCACATCCTCACCACTTGTTACCTTTTGTCTTTTTAATAATAGCAATCCTAAGACATGGAAGTGATACCTCACTGTGATTTTGATTCACATTTTCCTGATGATTAGTCTATTCGGGCCCTTTTTTTTTTTTTTTTTTTGGAGATGTACTCTCACTCTGTCACCCAGGCTGGAGTGCAATGGCACAATCTCGGCTCACTGCAACATCCGCCTTCCGGGTAGGCGTGATTAGCCACCACACCTGGCTAATTTTTGTATTTTAGTAGAGATGAGGTTTCACTATGTTGGCCAGGCTGGTCTCAAACTCCTGACCTCAGGTGATCCACTTTGCTTGACCTTCCAAAGTGCTGGGATTACAGGCATGAGCCACCACACCCAGCCCCTTTGCTCATCTTTAATAGGGTTATTACTATTACCATATTTGCTTTTGAGTTGTGGGTGTTCCTTATATATTTTGGATATAAACTCCTTATCACGCATAGGGTATATGTGGTTTAACATATTTTCTCCCATTATCATGCCCCAATATCACTAAGTTATATTTCACAGCTCCCACTTGAACACCTGAAAAAATTCCTAACATATTTCCATGTGTCTGTATCCAGGTTATTGTGGTTTTTGCCTGAAAACACATTTTTATATGCTGATATTCCCCAATAACTAATATATTTTTTCTCTATCTGTTTTTTTTGAGACGGAGTCCTGCTCTGTTGCCCAGGCTGGAGTGCAGTGGCACGATCTCAGCTCACTATAACCTCTGCCTCTCAGGTTCACGTGATTCTCATGCCTCAGCCTCCCGAGTTGCTGGGATTACGGACACATGCCACCACACCCGGCAACTTTTTTTGTATTTTTAGTAGAGACAGGGTTTCACCATATCGGTCAGGCTGGTCTCAAACTCCTGACCTCAGGTGATCCACCCGCCTTGGCCTCCCAAAGTACTGGGATTATAGGCATGAGCCACCGCGCCTAGCCCTAACTAATATATTTTAAATAACTTTTTGCTCTTGGCATATGGACTAAAACCACATCACCAGGCCTTCAATGACGTCCAATGTCCGCTATGTTATTTCCACTCCAGCTCCGCCCCAGGCATAGTTGCTTTTCTTTTTATTGAAGCCTTCTCTTCTTTTTTTTTTTTTTTTTTTGAGACGGAGTTTCACACTGTCGCCCAGGCTGGAGTGCAGTGGCGCGATCTCGGCTCACTGCAAGCTCCGCCTCCCAGGTTCACGCCATCCTCCTGCCTCAGCCTCCTGAGTAACTGGGACTACAGGCACCCGCCACCACGCCCAGCTAATTTTTTTGTATTTTTAGTAGAGACGGGGTTTCAGCGTATTAACCAGGATGGTCTCGATCTCCTGACCTCCTGATCCGCCCGCCTCGGCCTCCCAAAGTGCTGGATTACAGGCGGAAGCCACCGTGCCCCGCCAAAGCTTTGCCCTTGCCAAGTTAATTAAAGAGAATGTTTTATTCATCAAATTAGAAATTACATCCTCAGAGAAGCTTTCCAGTATCTGTAGTTCTTACAAGCCACATTTATTATAAGTTTATAGACTCCAAACTTCTCCACTGAACAGTTAATTAAAAGGACCCAGGCTTATTGTAAAATAATTCATTTAGTGCCTGCCACTCTGACTACATTAGAAATCTAGTTCTCCTGCTCAGCGTTCTGTTATGTGACTGTTCAATGCATTACTTAAAACTGCAAGATTGAATAGAGAGATCAGCTTCTGACATTGATGAATGCAAACCACAAGAAACCAAGTCTCTTCTGCAAAATGATGAAAACACTAGCAAAGCCACTAAAATCAATCATTTCAGACTTCTGAATTTACCAAAGCCAGCAGAACAAAGTGAAAATTATCTATCCCACAGAAAGTACCAAACTTCAGTAAGACAGCAGCATTTGTGTCATTTTAACGTGGGGGCATTTCTGTCACCCTCCATCCTTCCTTCAGTGTGGAGCATTGACTTTTTTTGTTTGTTTGTTTGTTTTTGAGACGGAGTTTTGTTCTTGTTGCCCAGGCTGGAGTGCAATGGCGCGATCTCGGCTCATTGCAACCTCCGCCTCCTGGGTTCAAGCAATTCTCCTGCCTCAGCCTCCTCAGTAGCTGGGATTACAGGCATGCGCCCCCACGCCTGGCTAATTTTGTATTTTTAGTAGAGGCGGGGTTTCTCTATGTTGGTCAGGCTGGTCTCAAACTCCCGACCTCAGGTGATCCGCCTTCCTGGGCCTCCCAAAGTGCTGTGATTACAGGCATGAGCCACTGCACCTGGCTGCACTGACGTCTTTCGAAGCTCCTTTTAAACCCCTTCTATCTCCATCTTCGTGCTCACCACAGGATTATTCGCCATGGCCAAGACACGGAAACAACCTACATTTCCTTCAAAGGACAAATGGGTAAAGAAAATGTGATATATACACATTAAAATATTATTCGGCCATGAAAACATGGAAATTCTGCCATTTATGACAACAAGAAAAAAGCTGGTAGATGTTATGCCAAGAGAAACAAGGAAGACACAGAAAGAGAAATATTGCATGATATTCATTTCTTCATTTCTGGGGAGGCCTCAGAAACCAGGTCCTTACTAAGATGTGGCAGGCTAGTTTTGTATTTTAGACTGCTCATTAAAATATATATTTATTGGGCCGGGCATGGTGGCTCACACCCATAACCCCAGCACTTTGGGAGGCCGAGGTGGGCGGATCACCTGAGGTCAGGAGTTCGAGACCAGCCTGGCTAACATGGTGAAACCCTGTCTCTACTAAAAATATAAAAATTAGCTGGGCATGGTGGCGCGTGCCTTTAATACCAGCTACTCAGGAGGCTGAGGCAGGAGAATCATTTGAACCCAGCAGGCAGAGGTTGCAGTGAGCCGAGATGGGCCACTGCACTCTGGCCTGCACAACAGAGAGAGACTCCGTCTCAAAAAAAAAAGTATTAATTGCCTATGGTTTTAAAAAACGCAAGTAGTTTCTGAAGGATAAACTGAAGACTCTTAAACAGAGTACTTCTGTTTTCTGAGTCAACCTTTCTTGTTCAGAGAATGAAAAGATCAAGATGCCTCACCTAATATCCAGGAGGGTCCCTGACTTCCTGATTCTAGGCCCTAAACCTATGTCCAAGAGGAAAGTTCCATCTGTAGTCCAGAGCTTTTTAAATATAGTTATCCAGGCCCCTAAACAGCACAAGAAAATGGAAGCTAACTCCTTACAACTTGTGAAAGAGACAAAGTAGCTGCTGCTTTTTTGTTGCTTATTTTGGATTAATTAAAGTGACATCTTTTTTATTCTTTCTTATTTAAAAATTAAAAAACAGGTTGTGTTGACTTACACACTTCTCCATAAAAATACAATATACTGATTCAATATGAAATGTCTACTTTAGTGCCAGATAAATTGAGAATCTGTATACCAAATTTTAACAAATTTGATGTTCTCAAAAGAAACAGCATTATTCACTTTGTTTCAGATGAGACTGGGCTTATGTTCACAAGTACACACTCACAGAGATATAATTCCGCAGGCACATGTGGTAGAGTAGGCTAAGATCATCACGGACAGTAATGACTTGCAGTGCCATTTGACAAATCCCCCAACAGAGCCCTGTAAAACCACTAGAAAACGCGCACAACAGCACAACCATCAAAATGAAAACACCTGTTGTATAGAGTTGTATAGTAGTTGTATAGTTAGTAGTTGTATGGAGCACCCTTGACATAAGTAACTCCATCTTAGAAAAAGACTCCATCTTAGAAAAAGACTCCATCTTATATTTCATGGGGCACTTTGCCAACAGGCACAAGATGTTTTGCTTAGTAAATAAATAATAAGGACTGCATCCAAGCAGATAAGAACATAAACAAGCACATTCTTCCACTATCAGTCCTCCCCACAGGACTCTAGCCATAAAAGAAGCGTGCTTCAGCAGCTCAAAATGGCCATCTTAACTGCCAGCTGTCCTGCTGTCATTTGTGATAAGCACTTGACATCTGCTGCCAAAGTTTCTACCCACATCAAAGATTCTTCTTTGCAAGATCAACAGACAACTCAGCCCAGACCAGGAGACTGTTTATGTCTTCATTACTCTCCCCACGCAGGTTCAAATCTGCTGAGATTTGGTTTATCTCTGATTTATTAGGGAGAATTGGCTCACACAATCACAAGGCAAAGTCCCATGATAACCCATCTGCAAGCTGAGGAAGAAAGAAGCCAGTAGTGGCTCAGTCCGAGTCCAGAAGCCTCAGAAGCAAGGAAGCCAACAGTGCAGCCTTCAGCCTATGGCCAAAGGCCCGAGAGCCCCCAGCAAACCACCAGTGGTCCAGAGATAACCAGGTCCACACACGTTTGTATCTTTCCACAGTGTCAGGCTTTGATTGATGCTATTTCAATCACAAAAGCCATGAGCCGCCTGGAGTTCCCAAAGAGGCATGTGATGGTTAATATTAAGTGTCAACTTGATTGGATTGAAGGAAGCCTAGGCAGCTGGTAAAGGATTGTTTCTGGGTGTGTCTGTGAGGGTGTTGCCAGAGGAGACTGACGTTCGAGTCAGTGGATGCAGAGAGAGGAAGACCCACCCTCGATGCTGGTGGACACCATGCAATTGGCTGCCAGCTCGGGTAGAACATGGAAGGCAGAAGAAGGTGGGATACCTTTGCTTGCTGAGTCTTCTGGCTTTCATCTTTCTCTCGTGCTGGATGCTTCCTTCCGCTTCTCCTGCCCTTGGACATCAGATTCCAGGTTCTTTGGTCTTTGGACTCTTAGACTTACACTGGTGGTTTGCCGGGGGCCCTGTGGCCTCTGGCCACAGGCTGACCTCTGCACAGTTGGCTTCCTTACTTCTGAGGCCTTTGGACTTGGACTGAGCCACTACTGGCTTCTTTTTTCCTCAGCTTGCAGATGGTCTATCATGGGACTTGGCCTTGTGATCGTGTAAGCCAATTCTCCCTAATAAACTTCCTTTCCTATAGACATATGTCCTATTAGTTCTGTCTCTCTGGAGAACCCTGACTAATACAAGGCAATTCTCTTTGGTACTGCCCCTTCACTTGGTAGTCAGAGCCATAGGCACGCAGGCTCAAGCCACTTCACAAGTCAGTCAATATTGCAAACCATACATAGTAGCGTACTTAATCAATATATATAAATGTTATAAACATTTCACCATAAACAAAGTAATGTTTAACATCAAGAGAAAAGAGGAGAAAGGGTTAACAAGTCAGTCTAGGGAGAGAAACAAAGCCTTTGGTCAGGGCTGGGCAGGCCCATTGGTCTTGCAAGGAGAAGTCTTTGAGGCTTCAGCAGCAGATGCCAAGTGCTCATCACAAATGACAGCAGGACAGTTGTCAGTTAAGATGGTTATTTCAAGCCACTGAAGCCTTGCTCCTTTTCTGGCCACAGAGTCCTCTGGGGAGGACAGATGGTGGAAGAATGTGCTTGTTTATATCCTTATCTGGTTGGATGCAGTCTTTATTATTTATTTATTAAGCAAAACATCTTGTCCATGTTGGCAAAGTGCCCTGTGGAATGCAAGATGGAGTCTTTTTCTAAGATGGAGTTACTTATGTCAAGGGTACTCTATACAGTAGTCTTACCCACACGTTCATAGAAACATACAATCTCATCCATGTCATAATCAAGGCCAAAAACCTCACAGGTGCACTCCCTTACCTCAGCTCCAGGAGGCTCCCTGATGAGTCCACACAATCACAAATCCAGTCACACCCACCAATGATTCTCTCCCAACAACAACATATATTTTTGAGGACAAAGCATCTCACACCCCAGTGTTAGTCTAAATCGCACCATTTTGTAAGCCCCCTGCTCTTTTGCAGACCTTGGTCAAAGTGAAACATTTCACAGGGGTTCAGGCAGTGAGAAATCTCCTGCCCAACCACCTGACCACAAGGCGAACAAAGACCCAATTAAAGAAACATTCTCATCATGTCCTACCGGGCAAAGGCCCAACTAAAAAACCATCTCTATCATATCTTGCTGGGCAAAGGCCCAACTAAAAAAACCATCCCTATCATATCTTTCTGGGCAAAGGTCCAAGGAACATCCTGATGAGATCCCACCGGAAAAAGGGCCAAACCGCCTGATCATAAGAACATCTTGTCAATATCCTGCCGGGCAGCAAGCCATACAGCCCAGGCCTCTCCCGCCCATACCAAGATAACACTCACAGAGACATTTGAAGAGCCAGGCAGTGCTGTCAAGCCTGGGACAGCATCAGAGAACAAAACGCAAAGTCCTGCCCTTACAGAAAGAGCCTTGGCACAGACCCAGTCAGGACCGGGTCACTCCCGTGGAACCTACTCAAGGTCCCTACACACGTGCCTGGAGCTCCCCAATCTACTGGGGGGTGGGGGAAAGGGCAGTGCTGAAACGTCCCCAAAATCTCACATGTAAACACCCTACCTAACACTTTCTAGAGGCATTTCCAGCTCGGGGCTGTATTTCCAAAAACTTTCTGGAGGCACAGCTCTTTTCGAAGGAGGGCCATGTTGCATGCTGAGAAATTTTTCAACTTTTCCCAAATCACAGCTTTTAAGCTTTCTGGGCTTATTATTATTATTATTTCACTCTTATCGCCCAGGCTGGAGTGCAGTGGTGTGATCTCGGCTCACTGCAACCTCTGCCTCCTGGGTTCAAGCGATTCTCTTCCCTCAGCCTCCCAAGTAGCTGGGATTACAGGCACACCCCACTACGCCTGGCTAATTTTTGCATTTTTGGTGGCGACGGGGTTTCACCATGTTGGGCAGGAGGGTCTCGAACTCCTGATCTCAGGTGATATACCCGCCTCGGCCTCCCAAAGTGCTGAGATTACAGGCGTGATTTCTGGTCGTTACACACTACATTTCCTTCCCAGAAGGACACGGGGACACGCCTTCCCTATGGACGGATCCCAAATGCAAGTTGTAAGCAATTGGAACTGTGGGCTCCTAAAGCCTGAACCACTTTTCCCAGGAATTTTTTGCGGTGCGCCTTAGGAGCAAGCACAGTTTCAGGGCAGGAGAAGGCCGACAGGGCTTCCAGCATTTGAAGATTCTCCCAATCTGAAATACGCTTCCCCAGAAGTCTATGGGGGTGCAGCTGCTCTAACAGTGGGAGGAGACACCTACGAAGAGCATTCTGAGAGCCGCGCTTCCAGCGCTGAGTATTCCAGCGTAGTGAGCATTTCCCAGAGGTCTCTGTGGCATGGCTCCATTAGGGCCGTGTGCAGTTGCATGCTGGGAAACACTGATGGGCGCCCTTCCAGATACGTCAATTCCCGGGTTATGAGCTACATTTCCCAGAAGCCCTCAAGGCACGACCCCCTTAGGGCCGCGTAGAGTTGCATGCTGGGAAATCCTGACAGCCGCTTCCAACTCTGTGGATTCCCGGGCTACGGACTACATTTCCCAGAGACCTCTGGGTCACGGCTCCATTAGCGCCGTGTAGAGTTGCATGCTGGGAAACACTGACGGGCGCCCTTACAGCTACGCCGGAGCTTCTCTGGTTACGGACTACATTTCCCAGAGGGCCTTGGGGCACAGTCCAATGAGGAGCGAGCCAGGTGGCCGGCTGAGGGGCGTGCTTCATGCTCGCGGGATTTTTAAAAATGGTTTCGCCTGGATCTCATCCCAACTGCGCCTGAGACCTTGTTTCACCTCCTGATGTGCTGGGTGTGGTTAGGCCTCGAGCCGGGAGCTATTTGCCCAGGAGGAAGCCAGGGCAGGGTTCCGCGGGGAATGGCGGTGAGGGAGCCACTCGAGACGGGGAGGCCGTAAAATGAAGAAGCTTCGGCCTGAGGCTTTGGGAGCGGCGAGCAGGGAAGTGGGAGTGTGTGTGAGTGTGTGTGTGTGTGTGTGTGTGTGTGTGTGTGAATAAGCCAGAGGCTGTCTGGTGGGGCCCTGCCGTGGCCCAGTGACTGAGATAATTGTCTTCGTCTGTGGGGTAATGCGAACAAGCCCCGTTCCCCTAGCTGTGATGCATGCGGGGTTGACGCGGCCGGGCTCTGTCCCCATAAACTGTGACACAGGTGTGTGTAGATGTCTATGAGGGCCATAGCGCCGGGCTGTAAGGGCACCTGTAGGGGTGACGCAGCCGGGCTGTGTCTCTGCACCTCCGCTCTGTGCGAGGTCAATGCTGGTGGGGTCTGCAGAGGTAGCACGGCCAGGACGGGTTTCCGTGTCTCTGAAATGTGCCTTTGCATTTCTGTCAGGTTGACAGGGACAGGCAGTGTCTCTCTGGTGTGAGCGTCTGTGGGTGTGAAAGGGCCAGCGAGTGTGCGGCTGTGACTGGTCGGGATCGGGCCTGGATGCATGGCCTTTTGAGTGAGCACAGGTGTGTGCGACCATCTCACCTGTCTTTGTAGTGTCTCCGTTGCTTCCTGTACCTTCGCCTTCCAGCCATGTGGTACCTGCTAGGGAGCAGTGGTCCCAAAATGACGTGAAAGGCTCGACGCTGTTGTGAAAATGACCAAGAAGAAGGCTTCACAAGTCACGAGATGGCAGTTTTGGAGCCAGAAGTGGTCTCCATGCACACTACCTGGACGACAAGAGGGAGTAACCTCAAGAATAGAATTCCTTTTGGGGAAGAAAGAGGTACCTGACATGGGAGGCGGGGAGGCGCTGAGAGGGGCAGCTCCATGTTTCAGAACCCCAGTTCCTAGAGTTTTCCAGCATTTCTCTGAAAAACTCACATGCCTGTGCCCTCTTATTTCTGATTGATTTTAACTGTGGTCTGGGGACAAGTGTGTCCTATTTTCTTTCTTTCTTTTTTTTTTTTTTGAGACAGAGTCTTGCTCTGTCGCCCAGGGCTGGAGTGCAGTGGCGCGATCTCGGTTCCCGGGTTCAAGCGATTCTCCTGCCTCAGCCTCCCGAGTAGCTGGGACCACAGGCGCATGCCACCATGCCCAGCTAATTTTTGTATTTTTAGTAGAGACGGGATTTCACCATGTTGGCAAGGATGGTCTCGATCTCTTGACTTCATGATCCGCCCCCCTCGGCCTCCCAAAGTTCTGGGATTACAGGTGTGAGCCACCGCGCCTGGACATGTGCGCTATTTTCTAACGTAGCTTGTGATCCAGAAAGGTCCTGGTGCCTCATTCTTATCTTCCTTTTCCCCTCCTGCCAGCTGGCCTTCAGGAAAAGCATCCCGGAGGAGGAAGAAGAAGTGTTATATGTCCTAAAGTAAGGTTTCAGGTGAGTTAGCTTTTTGTTCATTCAATGATTTGTGTTTATACAACTTAAGACTATTTACTTTCCTTGGGCCCATGTCTTCCCAAATAGCCATTTATCCCACTAATTCCTCCCCAAGGGATGTGACAGGGCCGTGCAGGTCATTCCTCCGTGTATTCTCCATTGACCTACCCTCTTCTAAAATGTCTAAAAATTGTCTAAGAATCTGATGGGACAGAAGAGATTAATTCTAACACTTTATAGTACAGTGTGGTTTAGTAAGAAAGGGATTTATTTTTGGGTGGAAGGAAACACCAGATATCTTTGGTCTTTTGTTTATTTTTTATTATTGTAGTTATTTTTTAACATGGTTAATTTTTTTTAATTTTTATATAATTGGCAAATGACAAATTGTATTTATTGTGTATACATTTTTATATATGTATACATTATGAGATGATTAAATCAGGCTGATGAACATATCCATCACCTCACTAATTATTATTTTTGTCATGAGGACATTTAAACTGTACACTCTTAGCAATTTTCAAATATACTATATATTTTTATTTTTATTTTTTTTTTCTTTTGCCCTTGTCCCCCAGGCTGGAGTGCGATGGCATGATCTCAGCTCACTGGAACCTCTGCGTCTCGGGTTCCAGCGATTCTCCTGCCTCAGCCTCCCAAGTAGCTGGAATTATAGGCACCCACCACCATGCCTGGCTAATTTTTGTATTTTTAGTAGAGACGGGGTTTCATCATGTTGGCCAGGCTGGTCTCAAACTCCTGACTTCAAGTTATCTGCCCGCCTCAGCCTCCCAAAGTCCTGGGATTACAGGTGTGAGCCACCATGCCCTGCCTTTGTCCCAATTTTTAATCACATTTTTTTTCACCCTCTTAAGTTGTGTGAGTTTCTTATATATTGTGAATATTAACTGCTTATCAGATGTATGGTTTGCAAATATTTCCTTCTACTCCATAGGTTCTCTCTTCATTCTATTGATTGCTGTGCTGTGCAGAAGTTTTTTAATGATGCAATTCATTTGTCTGTTAGCCACCATGCCCAGCCTTGATTTCTTTTTCAAATAGTTGTTAGTCTATAGGGATACTATTTTTTTTTTTATACTTTAAGTTCTAGGGTACATGTGCACAACGTGCAGGTTTAATACATAGGTATACATGTGCCATGTTGTTTTGCTGCACCCATCAACTCGTCATTTACATTAGGTATTTCTCCTAATGCTATCCCTCCCCCAGCCCCCCCACTCCGACAGGCCCTGGTGTGTGATATTCCCCACCCTGTGTCCAAGTGATCTCATTGTTCAGTTCCCACCTATGAGTGAGAACATGCGGTGTTTGGTTTTCTGTCCTTGTGATAGTTTGCTCAGAATGATGGTTTCCAGCTTCATCCATGTTCCTGCAAAGGGCATGAACTCATCCTTTTTTATGGCTGCATAGTAATCCATGGTGTATATGTGCCACATTTTCTTAATCCAGTCTGTCATTGATGGACATTTGGGTTGGTTCCAAGTCTTTGCTATTGTGAATAGTGCCACAGTAAACATATGTGTGAATGTGTCTTTATAGTAGCATGATTTATAATCTTTTGAGTATATACCCAGTAATGAGATTGCTGGGTCAAATTGTATTTCTAGTTCTAGATCCTTGAGGAATCGCCACACTGTCTTCCACAATGGTTGAACTAATTTACACTCCCACCAACAGTGTAAAAGTGTTCCTATTTCTCCACATCCTCTCCAGCATCTGTTATTTCCTGACTTTTTAATGATTGCCATTCTAACTGGTGTGAGATGGTATCTCACTGTGGTTTTGATTTGCATTTCTCTGATGACCGGTGATGATAAGCATTTTTTCACGTGTCTGTTGGCTGCATAGACGTCTTCTTTTGAGAAGTGTCTGTTCATATCCTTGGCCCACTTTTTGATGGGGTTGTTTGTTTTTTTCTTGTAAATTTGTTGGCGTTCTTTGTAGATTCTGGATATTAGCCGTTTGTCAGATGGGTAGATTGCAAAAATTTTCTCCCATTCTGTAGGTTGCCCGTTCCCTCTGATGGTAGTTTCTTTTGCTGTTCAGAAGCTCTTTAGTTTAATTAGATCCCATTTGTCTATTTTGGCTTTTGTTGCCATTGCTTTTGGTGTTTTAGTCCTGAAGTCCTTGCCCATGCCCTTGCCCATACCTTGTCCTGAATGATATTGCCTAAGTTTTCTTCTATGGTTTTTATGGTTTTAGGTCTAACATTTAAGTCTTTAATCCATCTTGAATTAATTTTTGTATAAGATGTAAGGAAGGGATCCAGTTTCAGCTTTCTACATATGGCTAGCCAGTTTTCCCAGCACCATTTATTAAATAGGGAATCCTTTCCTCATTGCTTGTTTTTGTCAGGTTTGTCAAAGATCAGATGGTTGTAGATGTGTGGTGTTATTTCTGAGGCCTCTGTTCTGTTCCATTGGTCTATATCTCTGTTTTGGTACCAGTATCATGCTGTTTTGGTTACTGTAGCCTTGTAGTATAGTTTGAAGTCAGGTAGTGTGATGCCTCCAGCTTTGTTCTTTTTGCTTAGAATTGTCTTAGTAATGTGGGCTCTTTTTTGGTTCCATATGAACTTTAAAGTAGTTTTTTCCAATTCTGTGAAGAAAGTCATCGGTAGCTTGATGGAGATGGCATTGAATCTATAAATTACCTTGGGCAGTATGGCCATTTTCATGATATTGGTTCTTCCTATCCATGAGCATGGAATGTTCTTCCATTTGTTTCCTCTTTTATTTCGTTGAGCAGTGGTTTGTAGTTCTCCTTGAAGAGGTCCTTCACATCCCTTGTAAGTTGCATTCCTAGGTGTTTTATTCTCTTTGTAGCAATTGTGAATGGGAGTTCACTCATGATTTGGCTCTCTGTTTGTCTGTGATTGGTATAGGAATGCTTGTGATTTTTGCACATTGATTTTGTAAGGGATACTATTGATTTTTTAATGTTGATGTTGCATAATGCAACTTTACTGAATTCATTTATTATTTCTAATCATTTTTGATGGAGCTTTTAGGGTTTTCTATATGTATAAGATCATGTCATCTACAAACAGGAACAGTTTAACTTCTTCACTTCCTATTTGATTGGCTTTTCTTTTTCTTGCCTAATTGCTCAGCCTAAGGCTTCTACATTGATTAGAAGTGGTAAGAGTGGTAATTCTCATCTTGTTCCTGGTATTTCAACTTTTCACCATTGATTATGATGTTAGCTATGTGCTTGTGTTATATCACCTTTATCATATTGAGGTACATTCCTCAATACCTAATCTTTTGAGAGTTTTTATTCGGAAAGGCTGTTGAATTTTGTCAGATGCTTTTTTTGGATCTATTGTGATGATCATATGGATTTTATCCTTCATTCTGTTAATGTGCTATATCAGATTTATGGATTTGTATATGTTGAACCATACTTGCATTCCTGGGATAAATCCTGCTTGATCATGGTGAATGATCCTTTTTATATGCTACTGAGTTCAGTTTGCTAGTATCTTGCTGAGGATTTTTGCTTTTATGTTTATCAAAGGTATTGGCCGGTGATTTTTCTTGTCTTGCAGTGTCCTTGTTGGGTTTGGTCATGCTGTTCTTATAAAATGAGCTTGGAGATAGTCCCTTCTCTTGAATTTTCTGGAAGAGTTTGAGAAGCATTGTATTAGGTCTTCGAATGTTTGGTAGAATTCAGCAGTGAGGGCATCAGGTTCTGGTCTTTCATGGGAGATATTTTATTGCTTATTCAACCTCCTTACCTGTTGTTAGTATGTTCAGATTTTGTATTTCTTCATGATTCAATCTTGATAGATTGTATATTACTGGGAATTTATTCATTTCTTCTACATTATTCAATTTTTTGGCGTAGAAATTTTCTTTTTTTTTTTTTTGAGACGGAGTCTTGCTCTTTCGACAGGCTGGAGTGCAGTGGCGCGATCTCGGCTCACTGCAAGCTCCGCCTCCCAGGTTCACGCCATTCTCCTGCCTCAGCCTCCCGAGTAGCTGGGACTACAGGCGTCTGTCACCGCGCCCGGCTAATTTTTTGTATTTTTAGTAGAGACGGGGTTTCACCGTGTTAGCCAGGATGGTCTCGATCTCCTGACCTCGTGATCCGCCCACCTCGGCGTCCCAAAGTGCTGGGATTACAGGCGTGAGCCACCGCGCCCGGCCGGGGAACTAATTTTTTTATACCAGGCCTGCATTAATTGCATTATAAGAAACATAACTTGCTGGGCGCAGTGGCTTATGCTTATAATCCTAGCACTTTGGGAGGCCAAGGCAGGCGGATCACGAGGTCAGGAGTTTGAGCCTGACCAACATGGTGAAACCCCGTCTCTACTAAAAATACAAAAATTAGCCAGGCGTGGTGGCATGTGCCTGTAATCCCAGCTACCCAGGAGGCTGAGGCAGGAGAATCACTTGAACCCAGGAGGTGGAGGTTGCAGTGAGAGCCGAGATTGTGCCACTGCACTCCAGCCTGGGTGACAGAGCGAGACTCCATCTTTAAAAAAAAAAAAAAAAAAGAAATATAACTTAAGGAAGTCCTGAATTTAAAAAAAATGATTACTCAAGGTAAAAAAAATCAGAGTTATGAAGGTGCTGGTACCTTGTAGTTATTAACAAATGTTTGAATGGATAGGCTTGTGGTAAGCAGAATAAGTATATCTCAAAAATGCCCACACCCTAATTCATGAATGCGGGAATATGTGGTGTTGCACGGCAAGGGAAATTTCAGTTGTAGATGGACTGAAATTGCTAATCAGCTAACCTTAAGACAAGGAGATTATCCTGAATTGTGCCAGTGGGCCCAATGTAATCACAGAGTATTAGAAGTAGATGAGGGGGTTCAGAAGAGGAGAAAGAGGTGAGGATTTACTGTTAACTGTGAGTATTTACTGTTAACATTTTCTAGGTATGTGTCCTGTCTCCCACTCCCCCACTAAACACGTGTGTATGTTTGTTTCTGGAGCGTTAAATCCTGCTAATTGATCATGTAAATGAGTTAAAGACTCTTCGAATCTTAGTTTGTGAAAGAAATCCAACCCAGCCATGGGTCACATTACATTTGTGTACATGTGGAGAAGAGAGAGGCAGGCCAGTTATCTTTCTCTTGCTTTGAAAAGCCTCACATGTTTACACCTGATAGAATTAGAGATACGCCATTTCAAACTAATCCCATGACAGCAGATTATCAAGAAAGAGAGCCTTTCAGAATTAGATTTTCTATGATTTTAATGTTTCTTTGACAGACAATGATAATCGGTGATGTCTGATGCCTTCCAAATATATACAAGCAACATTTCCATGATTATATATACAAGTAACAAATCCAAGATATATGAAATCCAAATATATGAAATGACTAAAATGTCAATAAATTGAAATAATTACATGAATCTCCCATATCACATAGAACACATGATTCAGTCTCTTGCTAATATTCTCGATTTGGTATCTCTTCTCAGATTAGATTCTTTCAACTTGATTTCTGATGCAGAATCATATATCTATTTCTCTAGTTGCTGGTAAAGAGGGAACATTTTCTTCTCATGTGTCTTAGAATCGTTTTTGCTAATTTTGCTAATTCAAATAAATTCATGCTTAACATCAGGCTTGGAAAGTTATTCTTAGTTAGCAGTCATGATATTGATAGCTGACTGAGAAGCACGTATTTTAGCATAAGAAAACAGCAGCCTTGTGTTTCTTTTCTAAAAATGGATTAAGGGATATGTAATGTCATTGATCTTTAATAAAAACAGCTAACTTATATAAAGTAATTGTTATGTATTACTATGTTTTATGTAGATTATCTTACTTGATAATTGAGATAGCCGTATCTTATGGTATTTATATTCCAGTTTCACCAGTGAGGAAAAAGACACTGCGAGTTAGTAACTGTCAGAGTTCGGATTCACACCCTGAAAGTTGTACTGCAGAGCCTGTGTTCTTAATTTCTCCAAAGTACCTCTGCCCAAATTACGTGTACCTTTTTAAACCTACTTTCTTCATTTGGTAATACATCATAAATGCTTTCTCAATTATATGGATCAGTATCATTAGTAAATGTATTTTATGTCATGATATAGCAGATCATAATTTATTTAATCTGTCCTCTACTGTCAGATATTTCTTTCTTTTTTTTTTTTCTGAGACAGAGTCTCACTCTGTTGCCCAGGCTGGAGTGCAGTGGCGCAATCATCGCCCACTGCAGCCTCCGCCTCCCGGGTTTGAGCGATTCTCCTGCTTCAGCCTCCCAAGTAGCTGGGACTACAGCTGCCTATCCCCACGCCTGGATGATTTTTTTGTATTTTTAGTAGAGACGAGGTTTCACCATGTTGCCCAGGCTGGTCTCAAACAACTGACCTCAGGTGATCCGCCCACCTTGGCCTCCCAAGGTGCTGGGATTACAGGCATGAGCCACCGCACCCAACCTATTTTTTTGATTTTTAAAAAATTATTCTCTGAAGGCTGGGCGTGGTGGCTCATGCCTGTAATCCCAGCACTTTGGGAGGCTGAGGCAGGTGGATCATGAGGTCAGGAGATCGAGACCATCCTGGCTAACACGGTGAAACCCCGTCTCTACTAAAAATACAAAAATTAGCCGGGTGTGGTGGTAGGCGCCTGTAGTCCCAGCTACTCGGGAGGCTGAGGCAGGAGAATGGTGTGAACCCGGGAGGTGGAGCTTGCAGTGAGCCAGGATCATGCCACTGCACTCCAGCCTGGGCGACAGAGCAAGACTCTGTCTTTAAAAAAAAAAAAGAAAAAATTATTCTCTGGAGAAGTGGAATAATATCAATTGATTGCATCAATGACAGTGTCCTAGTTGTGGTATTATGCTGTAGTTCAGTCATCATTGGTATAAATCAGGTAAAAGGTAAACAGGATCTCTCTCGCTGTATTGTTTCTTACAACTGCATGTGAATCTTTATCTCCATTCTAAAGAAAATTCACAGAGAAAAAATTCCCTGAATATTCTTGCACAAACATTTGCGTATGACTATAGCTGTGTCCTTCAGATAAATTTTGAAAACCAGAATTTTGAGTCAAAATCAGACTTGTTAAGTGTCTGCAGTATGCCAAACTCTGTGATATTAGCACGAAGAATGAGAGAATAACTAAAAGGACACAGCTGCTACCTATATGTTGTCTATAACCCAGCAAGGAGGGGAAACTGAGTAGAAGCGATTCAGGGCAGCCTGTGATCACGGATTGTGGGGAATTCCAGGTGATGTGCCCTGAGAGGTGCTAGGAAGGGAACATCATTCTGACAGCAGCCACTCGGATAGGCCATTCTTGCATTGCTATCAAGAAATCCCCGAGACTGGGTCATTTATAAAGATTGGCTCATGCTTCTGAAGGCTGAAAAGGAAGCATGGTATCGACATCTGGCATCCGCTTGGCTTCTAGGGAGGCCTCAGGAGCTTTTACTCCACTTTACTTGGAAGGTAAAGTGGGAGCAGGCACGTCACATGGCAAAAGGAGGGGTAAGGTTGGGGCACAGCGGTGGCGGGAGGTGCGGGGGATGCCATGTACTTTTAAATGACCAGATTTTGCAAGAACTCACTCACCATGGCCAAGACAGCACCAAGACATGAGGGATCTGCCTCCATGACCCAAACACCTCTCACCAGGCTCCACCTCCAGTACTGGGGATGACAGTTCAACTTGAGATTTAGACAGGGCAAATATTCAAGCCATATCGCCCATGGATGTCGAGTTATAACCAAATAATTCTGAATTCACAGGTTCCATTGTAGGTAAATACAATTTGTTTTATAACTTGTATTTTTCTAATAATGTTTGATGCAAAGGGAAGACCAATAGTGTAAGGCGAATTAATGCTTGTCTGCTGGGCCATCATGGCTTGAAGGACAAGTTCAGAGGTAAAATTCACACTCCCCTCAGACGTAAAAGGAAGCAGCCTCAAAACAACTGTCGGTATGTACAGGGCATCACTTGGCGTTTTGGTCATTTTTCCAGTCAGTGCTCCAGCACGTGTGGAAATATGTGTCTATGTGTGCATGTACATTGGCATCCGCAGGGGTAACCGGGACCTGACGTGTGAGTAGAAGACGCACTTGCGTGGGCGTGTGTGGGGTTGATGTGCCAGCTCTGTCTCCATAATTGTGACAGGTGTGCGAGTATCTTGGGGGCAATGGGACCATCCTTATAGAGTGAGGTCAGCTACACGGTCTATAACCCCAGTTAATACAATGTAGACCCCAGGAATCTCTGAAACACTCTGATCCCAGTGCCCTCTGACTTCTGATTGTTATAGATATGGCCTGAGGGCAGGTGTGCCTTATGAGGTATTTTCTAATGTAGGCTGTGCACCTAGAAAGACCCTAGCTTCTCATTCTTATCCTCCTCTTTTCCCTAAACCAACATCCTTCTGAAAAAGCACCCCTTGAGAGGAAGAATCATTTACCCATCTTAAAATCAAGGTTCAAGTGAGTTACGTTTTATTCATTAAATGATTAGTGTTTATAAGACAGCACTATTTACTCTCCTTGCCCCTAAATATTCTCACTATAACAACTTATCCCAGTCATCCTTTCCAAAGAGGTGTCAGGGGTTCATACAGGGATATCCCTCAATGTACTCCCCACTAACCAAGTCTCTCTTCTGAATGTTATTCACGTGCCCCTTTGGCAAACTGTGTAGCTCTTTCTGTGTGCTCTGCTCTTCTAAGAATCTGATGGTATAGAAAAATACCTCCTGGAGCTTAACCTTAGTGCTTGATATTAGAATGTGGTTTGCTAAGGAAAGGATTCATTTTTAAGTGGAATCAAACACCACCTATCTTTAGTCTTTTCCCTAAGCCTGATTTTCATGTCACAGCCAGAAAGTAGATGGTTTGACTACGTGACAAGGTTGTCAGCTTTGTGAGGCTTTTAAGAGTGGAGTTTGAGCAAACTTCTGTGTCATCAAAGGCATAAATGTTTTCCAAGTAATCAATAAATTGAAATTTCTTCTGTTTACTAGATTTTCTTTGAAGCTGACAGCTTCAGAGTTGTTGTTTTTTTCCACTTGCTTTGTGTGCACAGTGAGAAGCAATGTGGTTTGATTTTGAGTATGAGTTCTGGATCTAGGACAGAGTTGGCAAATTTTTTCTGTAAAAGGTTCAGCAGTAAAGGGATTTATGGGCCATATATAGTTCTGTATTTTTCTT
Organism: Pongo pygmaeus; assembly: GCF_028885625.2. Taxonomy (NCBI): domain Eukaryota; kingdom Metazoa; phylum Chordata; class Mammalia; order Primates; family Hominidae; genus Pongo; species Pongo pygmaeus. The sequence continues at coordinate 59,802,180 of NC_072393.2, forward strand.
CTTTTTATTTATTTATTCGGATTATTGTTGTTTTGTTATTAAAATGACATCCTTTATTTTTTATTTTTATTCGATAGATAACAAATTATGTGCTTATTATGTACAACATTATGTTTTGATACATGTATGCATCACGGAGTGATGAAACCAAAGTGAATAACATACCCTTCACCTTACTAGTTATCATTTTTGTGATTAGAACATTTAACATCTCTCAGCAACGTTCAAATATACATTGTTATTCATTATAGTCACCAGGTTATAAAATAAGTACGCAGAATTTATTCCTCCTCTCTAGCCTTTGTAGCCGTTCATCTCCCTGTTCCCATCCCTGTCCCAGCCTCTGGTAACCATCATTCCACTCTTTGCTTCTATGAGTTCAGCTTTTTGACACTTAAATAGGTGAGATAATGCAGGTGGACGTTTCTATGCCTGGCTTATTTCACTTAATATGATGTCCTCTATGTTCACCCATGTTATCACAAATGACTGGATTTTCCTGGTTTTTAAGGCTGAATAGTATTTAATTATGATATATGCCACATTTTCTTTACCCATTCCTCTACTGATTAACATGTAGGTTGATTTTTTTTTGTTTTCCCCTGGGGTATTGTGAATAATACTGCAGCAACTTGGGAGCATTCCTTCCTCTATAACTTTTTGGGAGAGTTTCAGAAGAATATTTTGTGAATATTTGGTAGAATACAGCAATGAAGCCATCATCAAGTCCTGGGCTATTCTTTGATCAGAGATTCTGTATTATTTATTCAATCTCTTTACTTATTACTGATGTGTTCAGATTTTTCTGTTCATGATTCCATCTTGGTAGGTTGTGTGTTCCTAGGAATTAATCTTCTAGGTTATCCAATTTTTTGGCACCTAATTGTTCATTGTAGTCTCTCGCGATTCTTTGTATTTATGTGATATGAGTTGTAATGTCTCCATTTTCATTTTGATTTCATTGATTTTTGAGTCTTCCCTTTTTTTTGTCTTCGAAAGTCTCATGGTTTTTCAATGTTGTTTATCTTTTCAAAAAATCAACTCTTAGTTTCATTGATCTTCCCATATTGTTTCTCCAGTCTCCATAATAAAAGTCTCCAACCTTTATTATTCCTTTCATTACTGTGAGCTTCATTTGTTCTTTTTCGAGTTCCTTGAGAAGTAATGTTTGTTTAAGGTCTTTCTCCTTTCTTAATGTCGGTGTTTATTGCTATAAACTTCCCTCTTAGAACTGCTTTTCCTGCATTTCTCAAGATTTGGTATGTTGTTTCCTTTTGCATTTATTTCAAAATATTTTTAAATTAAACTTTTAACTTCTTCCTTGACCTGCTGGTACTTATGATGTTGTTTAATTTCCACATATTTGTGAATTTACCTAAATTCCTCCTGTTATTGATTTCTAGCTTAATACCACTGTGGTTGAAAAGATGCTTGATAGGATTTCAGTTGCCTTAAATTTCTTAAGACTTGTTATTTGGCCTAATATGTTATCTGTCCTGGAGAATCTTTCATGTGTGCTGGAGAAGAATATGTATTCTGCTGCTGTTGGGAGGGATACTCTGTATACATCTGATAGGTCTATTTGGTCTAAAGTAAAATTCAATTCCAGTGTTTCCTTATTGATTTTCTGCTGAATAAGTTGTCCTTTGTTGAAAGTAGGATTTGAAGTCCCCTTCAATTATTGTATTGCAGTCTGTTTGTCCCTTCAGATCTCATAATGTGTGCTTTATATATTTACATGATCCAATGTTGGGTACATACATATTTACAATTGATACATCTTCTTCGTGAATTGATCCCTTTATAATTCTATAATGACTTTCTTTCTCTTCTTATAGTTTTTGACTTAAATTCTATTTTGTCTGATATACATACAGTTGACCCTTGAACAACACGGAGCTGGGGCGACAACTCGCCATGCAGTCAAAACTCCACATTTAACTTTTGACTCCCTAGAAATGTAATAGCCTACTGTTGAATGGAAGCCTTATTGAGTACGTGAAGTAGATTAACACAGATATAGAATGGTATATGTGTTATATGCAATACTCCTACAATAAAGTAAGCTAGAGAAAAGAAAATGTTATTAGGAAAATATGCCGGGCACGGTGGCTCATGCCTGTAATAGCAGCTGTTATAGCAGCCAAAACGGACTAAGACAACTGTATTGCTGAGACACAGTGAAAGGGTCATTCAAGATCGGGGGTGACATCTGAAGTCCTAGAAATCAAAAGTCTAAAGTGGGTCTCACTGGGCTAAAACCAACATGTTGAAGACTGTGTTGCTTTTTGGAGGCTCTAGGAGGCATTGTCTTTCATGGTCTTTCCCAGCTTCTAGAGGCTGCCCAGACTCCTTAGCTCATGACCCCATGCTACTTTTTTTTTTTTTTTGATACAGAGTCTCACTCACTCTGTCGCCCGGGCTGGAGTGCAGTGGCACCATCTCAGCTCACTGCAAACTCCACCTCCCAGATTCAAGTGATTCTCCTGCCTCAGCATCTTGAGTAGCTGGGATTGCAGGCAGGACCACCACACTCAGCTAATTTTTGTATTTTTTTAGTAGATGGGGTTTCACCATGTTGGCCAGGCTGGTCTCGAACTCTTGACCTCAAGTGATCTGCCCGCCTCGGCCTCCCAAATGCTGGGATTACAGTGTGAGCCACTGCGCCCAGCCCCATCCTACACCTTTAAACGCAGAAAAGATAAGTCAAGTTCTTATTGTATCACCTCATTCCCCACCTGTTTCTGTCATCACATGTTTCTCTTCTTCGGAACTCCCTCATCTACTTTTAAGGAACTTTGTAATTGCACCAGGCCCACCTGGATAATTCAGGGTAATCTCCCTATCTGAAGGGTGGCTGGTTAGCAATTTAAGTCCATCTGCAACCTTATTTATCTTGCCTTGTAACATACCATATTCCCAGGTTCCAGATGTAGGATGTGGATATATTCTGCCAGTAACAGGCCTGTCCATCAAACTTTCCTGAATAACTAGAATGTACCCACTCTCCTATAACAATGGTCCTTTTTCCTTACTAATCTTTTTTTAAATATGGGGCTCCCTATAATTATATACTTCATAATGGGATTAATGAAAGCCTGTAACCAAAAAAAAAAAAAAAAATCATTCCCCTAAGAAGCACACAAAGAGGAAACTAAAAATTACCCTTATTTATTTATTTATTTATTTATTAAGACAGAGTCTTGCTTTTGTTGCCCAGGCTGGAGTGCAATGGCACAAGCTCGGCTCACTGCAACCTCTGCCTCCCGGGTTCAAGAGATCTCCTGCCTCAGCCTCCTGAGTAACTGGGATTACAGGTGTCTGCCACCACATTCAGCTAATTTTTGTATTTTTAGTAGAGATGGGGTTTTGCCATGTTGGCCAAGGCTGGTCTCGAACTCCTGGCCTCAAGTGATCCACCTGCCTTGGCCTCTCAAAGTGCTGGGGTTACAGGTGTGAGCCACTGTCTGGCTGTAATTACCCATATTTATACCATCTAAAGATAATTACTGTTAACACTTAGTATGTATGTTTACTGTCTTCCCCTCCACCTCTAAGCATGTGTGTGTTTTGTTTCTGGAACATTGAATCCTATTAATCATGTAAATGAGGCAAAAACTCTCCAAATCATAGTTTGTAAAAGAAATCCAGCCCAACCACGGGTCACATTATGTCTGTGTGCATGTGGAGAGAAGAGAGATGCCAGTCATGTTTCCTTGCTTTGAAAAATTAATCATTGGTGAATATGAAAATAGTCACTGGATACCTTACAAATATGGACTTTGGAAACATTCCCAGGGTTATATGTGCAAGTAACAAATATTGACTGTAACATTTCAAAGGTATATGAAATAGAATGAGATAGCACTAGTTTAAAATGTTCACTTTTTTTTTTTTTTTTTTTTTTTTTTTTGAGATAGAGTCTTACTCTGTCACCCAGGCTGGAGTGCAGTGGTGCAATCTTGGCTCACTACAACCTCTGCCTCCCAGGTTCCGGCGAATCTCCTGACTCAGCCTCCTGAGAAACTGGGATTACAGGCACCCACCACCATACCCGGCTAATTTTTGTATTTTCAGTAGAGACAGGGTTTCACCATGTTGCCCAGGTTGGTCTTGAACTTCCGACCTCAAGTGATCCGCCCACCTCGGCTTCCCAAAGTGCTGGGATTACAGGAGTGAGCCACTGCACCCAGCTGATAAGAATCTTTAAACTAGATTTTTTAAGGAACTATCATGTCTCTGTCTCCCTAGTTGAAATAGCAGACTTGTTACTTTTATGAAAATGGATTGAGATATGTTATTGATTTTTTAATAATAACAGCTACCTTACCTTAATTGTTATATATGACTGTGTGTTTCATATAGATGATCCTGTTCAAACAGTCATACTTTGCACTATCTTTCTTGCAGTTTTACCAGTGAGGAAATTTTACCACACTGTGAAGTTAATAACTATCAGAGCTCAGATTAACACCCTCAAATCCGACCACAGAGCCTGTGTTAATTTCACCAAAACATCTCTGCTCAAATTATATGTACCTTTTTAACCTACCCTTTTCACTTGTTGATTCATCAGTTTTCTTAATGAGTCAGTATTATTAGGAAATGTACTCTATGTCATTGTATAACAGACCATGGTTTAATCTGATTTTCCTTTATCCTCCACTGCAAGATTTTCATTTTTAAAAATTATCCTCGACTGGGTGCAGTGGCTCACGCCTGTAATTCCTGCACTTTGTGAGGCCGAGGCGGGCGGATCACCTGAGGTCGGGAGTTCGAGTCCAGCCTGACCATCATGGAGAAACCCCGTCTCTTCTAAAAATACAAAAAAAATTAGCCGGGCGTGGTAGTGCATGCCTGTCATCCCAGCTACTGGGGAGGCTGAGGCAGGAGAATCGCTTGAGCCCAGGAGGCGGAGGTTGTGGTGAGCCAAGATCGCACCATTGCACTTGAGCCTGGGCAACAAGAGCGAAACTCCTCAAAACAAACAAACAAACAAACAAACAAAAATTATTCTCTGGAAATTCTGGGTACCGTCAGTGGATTACATCAATGTTAATCCACTGGTTGTGGTATTATATACTACAATCACCAGCTGGGGTAACTAGGTGAAAAGTACACAAGATCTCTCAATTTTATTTCTTGTAACTACATATGAATCTAAAGTCTATCTAATTAAAAGAGAAAAACATTTTCAGAAAAAAAGCATTTTGTGAACATACTTCAACATTGTGTACGACTATAGCTACTTCCTTGGCATAAATACCAAAAAGTGGAATTTTGAGTCAAAATGAGACTGTGGTTAAGTACCTGCAACATCCTGTAGACCCTATGACGTTAGTACTTGGAATGACAGCGTGACTAACGGGGCATTAACTGCTGCCTGTACATTGTTTACAATCCAGCAAGCAAGGGACACCGAATAGCAGCTCAGGCAGCCTGTGCTAGCGGCCTGCAGAGAATTCCAGGTGACGCTCCAGAGGGGCTAAGAGAGGATACCCTTCTGAGGACAGTCATGGCTCGTCCGGCATCACCCCACTCAAGAGGCCAGATGGGGTCCCAGCTGGGGTGACACAGCCCCTCTCCCAGTCGGGACGGGGCGTCTGCAGGGAGCAGGAAGGGCTTAGCATGGGGCTGCCCGCTCCGGCACCGACCTGGGACGCTCCCTGAGGCCCCTGCCTGGGACCGTCCCGGACTACATTTCCCAGAGACCATCCAGGAGTACGCCGTGCTGCATGCCGGGACACGGGGCTTGGGGCTCTGGTTTCCCCCGACGGTCCCGCATCCTCCTTTAGCCTCACCCCCTCCCGAGGCCCCAGCGTTGGGGGACTACCGGGTGCGTCTGCGGCTTTGGGAAAGTCTGAGGAGGGAAACGGATGGGAGGGGTGCACGCACACGTGTCAGTGTGCCCGCGTGTCAGCGTCTGTGCATGCGCACATGTGTGTCGGGCTCTGTTGTGTCTGCACATGCGTGTCGGGCTCCATGCACACATGCGTGTCGGCATCAGTGCGTGCGCACACGCCTGTGAGGGTCTGTGTGCCCGCACAGGCACGTCAACGGCAGAGCATGCTGTGTATCGGGGGTCTGTGTGCGCTCACATACATGTCGGGGTCTGGGTACGTGCACATACGTGTAGGGGTCGGTGTGCACATGCGTGTTGGGCTCTGCTGCTGCCTGCGCGCTCCGGCCGCTGGGTGCGCGTGCGCATGCGCGCTGGCCTGCAGGGGTGGTGGGACCGAGTGTGTGACGCACTTGCGTGGGAGTACGAGGCTGACGCGGCGGCCCTGTCCCCGTAACTGTGACACAGGTGCACGCGAGCGTCATTGGGGGTGATGGGGGCTGTGCTGGGTGCGCGTTTGCACCAGTGACGCAGCTGCTGCATCTCCGCCAGTCCGCGCAGGTGAGATTGGCGCGCGTGGCTCCGAGGGGAGACGGGCACAGGGCTTCTGACGGTGACGCACTTGCTGGAGAGTGTGGGGTGACACAGCCGGGCTCTCCCCATAACTGGTGACCGGGGGTGCTCCAGAGGCTTTGGGTCAACGCAGCCCGAGCCTGTGAACCTCGGCAGTGCGTACCTGGGACTCTGCTCTGTGAGGTGCGCTCTGGGAGTTGTGCGGGGGCGGCGGTCGGGACCGGTCTTCGTGGCCCACGGATGCACCTTTGCACCGTGTGGGGTGGCGGGGCCCGCAGCGTGGCTGTGCTGGGCGTTAGTGGGTATGAGGGGCGCAGATGTGTCTCAGGACAGTGTATGCTGTGGTGAGGCTGAGCTGTCCGTACAGGCTTGTGCTGGGATGGTTGATCGGCCTTCTGGGTGACGCAGGTGTGTGTCACAGCACAACCTGTGGCTCCAGCGTCTCTGTGCTGGGATGGTTGATCGGCCTTCTGGGTGACGCAGGTGTGTGTCACAGCACAACCTGTGGCTCCAGCGTCTCTGTGCTGGGATGGTTGATCGGCCTTCTGGGTGACGCAGGTGTGTGTCACAGCACAACCTGTGGCTCCAGCGTCTCTTTGCTGGGATGGGTGATCGGTCCTTCTGGGTGATGCAGGTTTGAGTGACAGCATAACCTGTAGCTCCAGCGTCTCTGTGCTGGGATGGGTGATCGGACCTTCTGGGTGATGCAGGTTTGAGTGACAGCATAACCTGTAGCTCCAGCGTCTCTGCTGCTTCCCCTGCCTTCACCTCCTAACCAAGCGGTACCTGCCTGAGAACAAGGGTGGCGGAGGGACGTGAGCGCCTGAGCCTCGCCGGGAAATTCACCAACAAGAAGGCAGAAACAGCCATGAGGTGACACTTTCAGAGCCAGAAGTGCTCTCCACTCAGGGCGCCTGGGTGACAGGAGACGGTGGCCTCAGGAGTAGAATTCCTCCTGTAGAGGGACACGTCCCTGATGTGGAGACAGGGAGAGGGGCAGCTCCACGCTTCATCATCTCAGTCACCACAGCGTGCTCTTCAGGAATCTCCCAGAAACTCCATCTCGGGGCCTCGTATTTCTCATTGGTTTTATTAGGTATGGCGGGGGTTTTCTAATGTTGCTTGTATTTCAGAAAGACATAATGTCTTACTCTTCTGGTTCTGTTTCCCCCAGGCCAGCATCCTTCAGAAAAAGCATCCCCGAGGAGGAAGACGAATCGTTAAACATCTTAAAGGGTCAGGTGAGTATCCTTTTTTTTTTTTTATTAAATGATATGTGTTTATAAGACTTAAGACCAAACATTAAATGTAGATGACCAAGATTTGAGTCCTGTTTCTGCCTCTTAGCTTTTTGAGCCTTCTGAAGATAGGCTTGTGAGGAGGGTGAAGTGCATTAACACGCATAAAACCCATAGACCAGCACCCCTGAGCGGGAGTGCGCAGTGAGTGCTGCTGTTTTGTGCTAAGTCTGGATGTCTGTACATCAGGAGCAACGTACATATGACGGTAACTGGGATGGGTGTTTGCAAGTTCACAAAATGGACCACAGGCTCAAATGGTCTAGAACTATTCTCCTTAACCTGAGGGCCTTCCACAAAATGAACCACAGCCTCAAATGGCCTAGAACTGTTATCCTTAACCTGAAGGCCTTCCTTTAACTCCACTTACAACTTTCCAAGGGACATTCTGTATATATTTACTGTATGTGTTTATCAGTGTTAGTGTATTTGTCCCCCCCCCCCCCCACCACCCTAAGGAGATACTCTATAATTTCATGGCATTAAGAAGGCTGTACATGCCCCAAAGACATTTAGACCCATTGGTCTAGAATCGAAGACTGTGTACCTTGACCGCAATTATTGTTCAGGATGGTGGAACTGGTTGAGTAATTATACCACATTCATTTCATGGAATACTCTGCAGCTACAAAGAAATAAGTTTAGTTATAGCCATAAGAAAGAAAAATGCACCTGACATAATATTAAACACTGCTAATAGTTATTAACAACAGTAAATGAAGGAAATGCTTCAATTGCCTAGAAATTCCATTGAATAAGATTTTTGTACATACCTTATTCAACATGACATTTTAGTATATTATTTAGGATTATTCATGAATCCTTCAGAAGAGAGGAGCCTGGCAACATTTATTGAGCACATTTTTGTACCATACTCTCTTGTGTTTTGCACACACTCCTTAATTTATTCTTACCTTAGTCTGTAACAAAGTACCATAGACTGGTGGCTGAAACAACAAACATTTATTGCTCACAGTTCTGGAGGCTGGAAGTCTGAGAAGAGTGTATCAGCATGGTCAAGTTCTGATGAGGGCCCTCTTCCAGGTTGGAGACTGTCACCATCTTGCTGTGTCCTCTCATGGAGGAAAGAGATGCGAGCTCTCTGGGGTCCTTTTCATAAGGCACTAATTCCATTCCTGAGGGTTCCACCCTCATGACCTAATCACCTCCCAAAGACCCCACCTCCTAATAGTATCGCATTGGGGGATAGGATTTTAATGTAAGAAATTGCCGGGGAGGGGACAAAATATTCAGTTAATTAAGATGCCTACAGAGGCAATTTAGCTACATTATTATGTTGAGGGTCTGATTGTATTAACTGAAACTGAGTGAAAACATGTTTTGGAACAGGAAGGTTATACCTGTTTCAGTGACACTTTTTTCAATACTAAGCCTCATATCAGTTTATTTTTCCTGCTTTAACAAATTACCACAGATTTATTAACTTAATACAACACAAATATATTATCTTGCTATCCTAGAGGTCAGAAGTCTGAAGTGGGTCTCACTGGGCCAAAACCAAGATGTTGGCAGGGCTCTAGGAGGTGTGTGTGCTTGGAGGCTCTAGGAGATAGTCTTTTTTTTTTTTTTTCTGTAATTGAGATGGAGGCTTGCTCTGTTGCCCATGCTGGAGCTCAGTGGCACAATCTTGGCTCACTGCAACCTCCACCTCCCAGATTCAAGTGATTCTCCCGCCTCAGCCTCTTGAGTAGCTGGGATTACAGGCACACACCACTATCCACAGCTAATTTTTGTATTTTTAGTAGAAACGGGGTTTCTCCTTGTTGATCAGGCTGGTCTCGAACTCCTGACCTCAGGTGATTAATTAGCCTGCCTCGGCCTCCCAAAGTGCTGGGATTATAGGCGTGAGCCACCGTGCCCAGCCTATATTTCTTTTTTTATGTGTTTTTGTTTTGTTTTGTTTTGTTTCCTTATAGACAAAGTTGTGTTCTGTTGCCCATGCTGGAGTGCAGTGGGTTGATAATAGTTCACAGCAGCCTCAATCTCCTGGGCTAAAGTGATCTTCCCACCTCGGCCTCTCAAGTACCTGTGATTACAGGCACAAGCCACTGTACCCTGCTCCTATCTTGTTATATTTCTTATAATAGGATTAATGCAGGCCTGCTGGGGGCAAAGAAAAAAACAGTCCCTAAGGACCCCTTAAGAATCTCCAAATTACCCATAATTGTACCATCCAGAGATAATCACTGATTAACATTTTAAATGGCCAGCACTTTGGGAGGCCAAAGCGGGATGATCACTTGAGGCCAGGAGTTTGAGACCAGCCTGGGCAACAGTGAGACTCCATCTCTACTAAAATAAAAAATTGAAAAAAATTAGCCAGGCATGGTGATGCATACCTATAGTTTCCGCTACTCAGAAGGCTGAGGTGGGAGGATCAGTTGAGCTTAGGGGTTCCAGGCTGCAGTGAGTCATGATTACGCCACTGCACTCTAACCTGGGCGACAAAGGGAGACAATGTCTCAAAAACAAAACAAGAAAAAAACATTTGAAATGGTATTTATGTTTCTGGCCTCTTCTTTGCCTCTAAGCATGTGTGTGTTTTGTTTTTGGAGTATTGAATCCTGCTAATTCATCATAAATGAGTCAAAGACTCCAAATCTTAATTTATAAAAGGAATCCAACCCAGCCATGAATCTCTTACACCTGTGTGTGTGTTGGGAGGGGAAGGGCTATGCCAGTGATCTTTGCCTTGCTTTATCTCACATATTTCTACCTTGTAGGATTAGAAATACATCATCTGAATCTAACCTATGGTAACAAATTTTCAAGAAAGACAGCCTAAAAGGCTTATAGAATTAATTTTCCTTTCCCAGAACATCACAGTAATCACCCATGAACACTGATCACTGGGTGCCTGGCAGATGTGGACTTTCCATGTAACATTAGCAAGATTATTTGTACAAGTAACAAATATGGGCTGTATAAGTAACATTTCCAAGATAGAAAAAGAATTAGATGATGGTATCTCATATGTATCTCCCTTATCCCATGGAACACAAGATTCAGCCTCTTGCTAATGTTCTCAAATTGGCATCTTCTCAGATTAGAATCATTAAATTACATTTTTTTTGTGCAGAACAATGTCTCTGTCCCCCTAGTTGCTGATGGAAAGGGAACATTTCTTCTTTATATTTCTTAGAATCTCTAATTTTTGTATTTTAGTAGAGACGGGGTTTCACCATGTTGGCCAGGCTGGTCTCGAATTTGTGATCTGCCTGCCTTGGCCTCCAAAAGTGCTGGGATTACAGGCGTGAGCCACCATGCCCAGCCTGTACTGTAGTTTTATAAGGTATCACTACTGGTGTAAGTCAGGTTAAGGGTGCACTGGCTCTCTCTGTATTATTATTTACAACTACATGTGAATCTACAGTTATCTCAGTTTTTTAGAAAAATAACTTTCCTAGAAAAAAATTTTTCTTGATCGTTCTTTCACATACATTTGTGTACTTCTAACTGTTTTCTTGTCTTTCTAACTGTTTCCTCCTCCTGGACCCATAAATTCCACATGTGGAATTTTGAGTCAAAATTAGATGTTTGTTAAGGGCCCGCACTGTGCCACCCTCTGTGACGTTAATACTTGGAATGAGAGCATGACTAATGGGGCATAACTGCTGCCTGCACATTGTTTACAATCCAGCAAGCAAGGGACACCCAATAGCAGCTCGGGCAGCCTGTGCTGGTGGCCTGCAGAGAATTCCAGATGACGCCCCAGAGGGCCTAGGAGAGGATACCCTTCTGAGAACAGCCATGGCTCGCCCAGCATCACCCCACTCAGAGGCCAGACGGGGTCCCAGCTGGGGTGACACAGCCCCTGTCACATCCACTTGTGGACACTCAGTAGGTCACACTCCCGATCACCCAGCCACAGTCCTAGATCAGTCACTGACTCACAGTCTGCCACTTGTATTTCCATTGTCTCTGGGCTTCCTCTGCCTTCACCTTCCAACCGTGTGGTACCTGCCTGAGAGCAGCGGCCCCTAGTGGGACATGAGAGCCAGGACCCTGTCATTAACTGAACCAACACAAAGGGCACAGCCATCGCCATAGATAACAGTGTTCAAGCCAGACGTGTTCTCCGTACAGGCTCCTGTGTTGCAGTAACAGGAAGCCTCAGGAGTGGGAGTCCTTGTGGAGGGAGAGGTGACTAACTTGGTAGGTGGGTGTCGGGAGAATCACGTGTTCTAGAATCCAGTAAATACAGGTGAGTCCCCAAGAACTCTGAAACTCACAAATGCCAGTGTCCTCTCAATTCGGATTGGTTTCGGCTGTGGCCTGGGGGCAGGCGTGCCCTGGAGGGTATTTGCTAATGCAGCCTGTGCTCCAGAAAGACCCTAGGGTCTCATTCTTCCTTTCCCCTAGGCTAGCATCCTTCAGAAAAAGCATCCTGAGGGGGAAAAATTATTTAGGTTGGTGCAAAAGTAATTGCAGTTTTTGCCATTACCTCTAATGTCAATTGCTTTTGCACTGACCTAATATGATACATCTGAAAGTCAGCTCTCCACATGAGTTACCTTTTTTGTTCATTAAATGATTTGTGTTTATATGACTTAGGACGCTTTACTCTTTATGGCCCCAAATATCCTCCCTAATAGCAATTTATCCCAGTAATTCTTCCCCAGGAGGTGTGGCAAGGGCCATGCAGGTATATTCCTCTCTGTACCCCCTGGTTGACCAGCCCTCTCTTTGGGTATTCACAAACCCATTTGTCAAATTGTTGACGTCCTGCTGTGTGCTCTGGTTTTCTAAGATCTGATGGTATAGAAAAATCCCCCCTAAAAAAAAAAAAAACTCCCTCCTAGAGGTTCATGTTAGCGCACTTTATTTTACAGTGTGCTTGGGTAAGGAAGGGATTCGTTTTTAGATGGAGTCAAACACAGATATCTTTGGTGTTTTCCATGGGACTGATTTTTAGAGCACAAGAAAAGAGAAAGTTAGTTTGTTTAGTCTGTACCTGGCAAAGTTGTCAGTTTTGTGAGGCTTTTGAGAGCGGAGTTTGAGCTAATTTCTGTGTCATCAAAGGCAGAGATGTTTTTCAATATGCAGTAAATCGACATTTGTTCTATTAACTCGGACTTCTTTGGGCAGACAGCTTCTGTTTCTCTTCAGTTCCCCGTTTGTGTGAACTGTGAGAAGCCATATGGTTTAATGTTGAGTATGAGTTCTGGATCTAGGGCAGAGGTTGGCAGATGTCTTCAGTGGCAATTTATGTATGTTTATGGTCTAAAGAGGCTTTGATCTGTGTTTATACTGCAGATTAAATCAAGCTGATTAACATATCCCTCCCTCAACTCACTGATAATCGTATTTGCAATGAGAACATTTAAATCTAGTCTCTTGGCATATTCAATATTATTCATTATATTTAGTCACCATGCTAGACAATAAATCTCCAGGAATTATTCCCACTTTATCTCCTTTAATCTTCTCATTCCCCATCACCCTCCCAGCCCCTGACAACCACCTCTCTTCTGTGAGTTTGATTTTTTTTACACTCCACGTGTAAATGACATCATGCAGGATTTGTCTGTGTCTAGCTTATTTCACTTAGTACAATGTCCTCCAAATTTACCCATGCTGTCACAGTAACAGGATTTCTTTCTTTATAAAGGCTGGATAGCATTGCATTGTGTTATCTCTACCACACTTTCTTTATTAATTCCTGATGGGTATGTAGGTTGATTCCTTATCTTGGTTACTGTGAATAATATACTGCAGTGAACATGGGAGCACAGGTATCGCCATGACATACTAATTTCATTTTCTTTGGATATATACCCAGAGTAGGATTGCTGCGTCATCTGATAGTTTTAGTTTTTTGAGGCATCTCCACAGTGTTTTCCATAATGGCTATACTAATTTACATTCTAACCAACAGTGTATAAGGGTCCTCTTTTCCTTACAGCCTTGCCAACATGTTATTTTTTTGTTTGCTTTTTAATAAAAGCCATTCTTACATGTATGAGGTGGTATCTCATTGTGGTTTAACTTTTTGTTGCCCTGAATAATAGTAGTGATCTTGAGCAATTTTTCACAGACCTATAGCAGTTTGTATGTGTTCTATCAAGAAATGGCTGTTCAAGTTTTCTGCCCATTTATTATCAGGGTTATTTGGTTTTTTGCTGTTAAGTTGTTTGAGTTCTATGTTTTGTCGTTTTTGTTCGTTTTTTTTTGTTTGTTTTCTAGACAGGGTCTTGCTCTGTCATCCAGGCTGGAGTGCAGTGGTGCAGTCACAGTTCACTGCATCCTTCACCTCCTGGACCCAAGCAATCCTCCTACCTCAGCCTCCCGAGTAGCTGGGACTACAGGCACATGCCATCATGCCCGGCTAATTTTTCTTTTCTTTTCTTTTCTTTTTTGAGATGGAGTCTCCCTCTGTCACCCAGACTGGAGTGCAGTGGCGCGATCTTGGCTCACTGCAACCTCCACCTCCCGGGTTCAAGCGATTCTCCTGCCTTAGCCTCCGAGTAGCTGGGACTACAGGCGAGTGCCACCACGCCCGGCTAATTTTTTTTTTTGTATTTTTAATAGAGACGGGGTTTCACCCTGTTAGCCAGGATGGTCTCGATCTCCTGACCTCATGATCCACTTGCCTCAGCCTCCCAAAGTGCTGGGATTACAGGCGTGAGCCACGGTGCCCAGCCAATGCCCGGTTAATTTTTCAATTTTTTGTAGATATGGGGTCTCACCATGTTGCCCAGGCTGATCTTAAACTCCTGGGCTCAAGTGATCCTCCCATCTTGGCCTTCCAAAGTTCTGGGATTACAGGTGTGAGCCACCATGCCAAGCCCTATTTTGGATATTAACCCCTTATCAGATATATGGTTTGAAATAGTCTCTCCCAATCCATAGGCTACCTTTTCATTTTGTTGTTTCCTTTGCTGTGCGGGAGATTTTTAGTTTGACGTAGTCCCATTTGCTTATTTTTGCTTTTGTAGGATGATCTTCTGGTGTGATAGCTAAAAACTCATTGCCAAGGGCGATGTGAAGGAGAATTTTCCCTATGTATTCTCCCAGTAGTTTTACAGTTTCTGGTCTTACTTTTATGTCTTTAATCCATTTTGACTTCATTTTTCTTTTTTTCTTTTTTTTTTTTTTTTTGAGACCAAGTCTCACTCTGTCACCCAGGCTGAAGTGCAGTGGCACGATCTCGGCTCACTGCAACCTCCACCTCCCAGGTTCAAGTGATTTCTCCTCCCTCAGCCTCCTCAGTAGCTGAGATTACAGGCTCCTGCCACCACACCTGGCTAATTTTTGTATTTTTAGTAGAGACGGAATTTCCCCATGTTGGCCAGGCTGGTCTTAAACTCCTGACCTCAGGTGAGCCACCGCACCTGGCCTCATTTTTCTCTATGAAGTAAAATAAGGGTCCAGTTGCATTCTTCTGCATGCAAATATCCAGTTTTCCCAACACCATTTATTTAAGAGATCATCCTTTCCCCATTGTGTGATGTTGGCACCTTTGTCAAAGATCAGTTGACCATGAGTTTGGATTTGTTTCTGGGCTCTGTTCTTCCATTGTGTGTGTTTTCGTGCCGGTATTATAACCGTAATAGGTCCATTGCCCCATGAGCACAGCATGTCAATACAGCAGGTTGCAGCAAAGAAAGAAGGTTTACTGTAAGGCTGCAGAACAAGGAGGTAGGATGAAAATGAAATCCATCCTCCCAGGGAGTTTGGAGCTAGGGTTTTTAAGGGTTTTAAAGTGTGGAAATCACTGGTTAAAGAGTGCAGTGTGGAGTCATGAGACAGGAAGATGAAGAAACTATGCTCATGCTGATTCTGTCCCTCTGTGGTTGTCTTCAGACTGCTTGGCATCAGCTATTTCACTGGGATTTGGGACCTGAGAAACATCTTGTGCAATTCTTAAAAGCCTCATGATTCTAACATTAGAAATCCTATGTATGGGAACAGTGGGGACTCTGTCTCAAAAAAAAAAAAAAAAACTTTAAAAAAAAATCTTTTCATATTGTTTTCCAGTCTGTATTTTATTTATTTTTTGCTCTAATCTTTATTATTTCCTTCCTTCCTATCTTTAGACTCCATTTGTTCATTTTCTGGTTCCTTGAAATGTTTGTTTGAGGTCTTCCTTCTTTCGTGATATAAGTATTTACTGCTATAAACTTCCGGCTTAGAACTGCCTCTCTTGCATTCTTTAGGATTTGAGGATGTTGTGTTTACATTTACGTTTGTCTCAAAATATTTTTACAGTTTCTTCCCTGGCCCATTGGTTGTTTGGCTTCATGTCGCTTAATATCCACATATTTTTTAATTTACCTAAATTTCTCCCGTTATTGATCTCTAGTTTTATGCCCTTGTGTATGGAAAAGATCGTTCATATGATGTTAGTCATTGTAAATTTCTTAAGATTTGTATCATGACCTAACATGATCTGTCCTGGAGAATGTTTTATGTGTACTTGAGAAGAATGTACATGCTGCCACTATTAGATAGATGGTGCAGAATACAACTATTAGGTCCATTTGGTCTAAAGTGTAATTCAAGTCCAATGTTTACTTGTTGATTTTCTGTCCGAATGATCTTTCCTTTGTTGAAAGTAGGATTTGAAGTCCTCTTCTATCATTATATTAAAATCTAACCCTCCCTTGAGATTTCTTAATGTTTGCTTTATGTATTTAAGAGCTCCAATGCTGGATGCATACATATCTATAATTTATATATCATCTTGACTGATGGACTGATTTTATTATATAATGACATTCTTTGCCTCTCTTTACAGTTTGTGATTTAAAGTCTATTTTGTCTTTTTTTTTTTTTTTTTTTTTTTTTGAGATGGAGTCTCGCTGTATCACACATGCTGGAGTGCAGTGGCCTGATCTTGGCTCACTGCAACCTCCGCCTCCCAAGTTCAAGCGATTCTCCTGCCTCAGCCTCCCGAGTAGCTGGGATTACAGGCTCCTGTCACCACGCCAGGCTAATTTTTGTATTTTTAGTAGAGATGGGGTTTTGCCATGTTGGCCATACTGGTCTCAAACTCCTGACCTCAAGTGACCTGCCCACCTTGGCCTCCCAAAGTGCTGAGATTACAGGTGTAAGCTACCATGCCTGGCCGTTAATCTTTTTTTTTTTTTTTCTTTTTTTTGAGACAGAGTCTTGCTCTGTCACCCAGTCTGGAGTGCAATGGTGCAATCTCAGCCCAACCTCCGCCTCCCGGGTTCAAGCACTTCTCCTACCTCAGCCTCCTGAGTAGTGTGCACCACTATGCCTGGCTAATTATTGTATTTTTTAGTAGAGATGGGGTTTCACCATGTTGGTCAGGCTGGTTTCGAACTTCTGACCTCTTGATCCACCCACCTCGGCCTCCCAAAGTGCTGGGATTGCAGGCTTGAGCCACCGCGCCTGGCCAATCATTTTTAAAAATTAGGACTCCCTTAACTTTCATTCCTTATAACGGGATTAATGCAGGCCAACTGCAAAAAAATTCAGTCCTCTAAGGAGTTCATAAAGAAGAATCTCGAAATTAATTACCCATAATTCCATCTAGAGATAATTACTGTTAGTCATATTTTGGTATATATGTTTATAGTCCTCCACTTCCCCTCTAAACATGTGTGTGCTTTTGTTTCTGGAACATTAAATCCTTCTAATTGATCAATGAATCAAAGACTTTCCAAATGGTAGTTTGTGAAAGGCATCCAGCCCAGCCATGGGTCACATTATACCTGTGAGCATGTGGGGACGGGAGGGGCGTGCCAGTGATCTTTGTCTTGTTTTGGAAAACCTCTCATATATTTACACCTTATAGGATTAGAGACACATCATCTGAAACTAATCCCATGGCAACAAATTATCAAAAAATATAGTGCACCCTTGGAATGAGTTCTGCATCTGTGGATTCAACCACAGATCAAAAATATCCTTGGGAAAAAAAATAGGATGTTTGCATCCTATTTTACAGATGCAAACATCTGTATTGAACATGTACAGACTTTTGTTCTCATTATTCTAAACAATACAGTATGAAAATTATTAGCATAGCATATAAGATAATTTATAAAGAATCTAGAATCTAAAATGTACAGGAAGATGTGGATAGGTTATGTGCAGATACTACACCACTTTGTATAAGGGTCTTAAGCATTCGAGGATTTTGATATTCAGGGGGGTTCTGGAACAAATCTGGATACTGAGGGATGGCTCTACAGCCTTTCAGAATTAAATTTTCTATGATTGTAATGGTTCTTTCAAAGACCATGACAGTAATCACTGACACCTGTTGCCTTACAAATCTGCTTGTACAAGTAACATTTCCATGATTATATGTACAAGTAAAAAATACCCACTATACAAATAACAAATCCAAGATCAGTGAAATTGAGTACGATGACAATTAAAATGGTTTGCATAAATGTCCTATAACACATGGAACACATGATTCATCCTCTTGCTAATGTTCCCAGTTTGGCATCTTCTAAGATCATATTATTTGAGCACAATTTTTGATGCAGAATCGTCTCTCTGTTCCCCTACTTGCTTGTGAGAGGGAACATTTCCTCCTTACGTGTCTTAGAATCTTTTTACCTAACGTGCTTAAACAAAACAAATTTCATTCTTAACATCAGGCTCTGAAAGTTCTTTTTAGTTAGCATTCGCTATATTGACAGCTGGTTTGACAAGTACATATTTTAGCATAAGAAAAAAACAGCAGGCCGGGTGCAGTGGCCCTTGCTTGTAATCCCAGCACTTTGGGAGGCCAAGGAGGCAGATTGCTTGAGCTCAGGAGTTCAAGGCCAGCCTGGGCAGCATAGCGAGACCCCGTCTCTACCAAAAAAAAAAAAAGAAAAAAAATTACAAAAACGAGCCAGACTTGGTGGCGTGCACCTGTAGTCCCAGCTCTTGGGAGGCTAAGGTGGGAGGATGACTTGAGCCTAGGAGGCAGAGGTTGCAGTATGGTTGAGATTGCACTACTGCTCTCCAGCCTGGGTGACAAAGTAAGACCCTGTTTCAAAAAAATTAAAAACAGCAGATGAGTTTCTTTTTTAAAACTGGATTCAGGATCAGTGTAATGTTACTGATCTTCAATAGTAACCACAAACTTAAAAAATCTTTACATATTACTGTATGTATTAGATATTCTGATATTTAATAGCTGAGACAGTCATACCTTATAGTATTATTATCCCAATTTTACTAGTGAGGAAACCAGCAGTTAATAACTGTTAGAGCTCAGATTCACATTCTGAAAGTTATAGAAATTAAGAACATAGAGCCTATGTTCTTAATTTCACCAAAATATCTCCTCCCAAATTATACATACCCTTTCAAACCTACCTTCCTCTCTTAGTAATTAATGATACATTCTTTCAATTTCTATGAATCAGTATCACTATTAGTAAATGTATTTTATGCCATTATATAGCAGACTAATTTATTTATTCTGTACTCTACTGTGATATTTTCCTCCATCTTCTGCAAGATTTTCATTTTTAAAAATTACTGTCTTGGCTGGGTGCAGTGGCTCATGCCTGTAATCCTGGCCTGGGCAACAAGAGTGAAACTCCATCTCAAAAATAAAATAAAATAAATAATTCCTGCCTTGAAATTTGCATAACATCAATGGATGATGTCAGTGTGAATGTCCTGGCAGTGATATTATACTGTATACTACAATTACCAATTGGGGTAACCAGGTCAAAGATACATAGGCTTTCTCAGTATTATGTGTACAACTACCTAAGAATCTACGGTTGTATCAATTTAAAAGAAAAACTTCCACACACAAGATAATCTCCGAACATATTGGGCATACATGTGTGTACTACTCTAGCTATTTCCTTGGGATAAATTCTAAAAAGTGGGATTTTGAGTCAAAATGAGACTGTGGTTAAGTACCTGCAACATCCTATAGACCCTGTGACATTAGTACTTGGAATGAGAGCGGGACTAACCGGGCATAACTGCTGCCTGTACATTGTTTACAATCCAGCAAGCAAGAGACACCTAATAGCACCTCGGGCAGCCTGTGCTGGCGGCCTGCAGAGAATTCCAGGTGACGCTCCAGAGGGGCTAGGAGAGGATACCCTTCTGATGACAGCCATGGCTCGCCCGGCATCACCCCACTGAGAGGCCAGACGGGCTCCCAGCTGGGGTGACACAGCCCCTCTCCCAGCCGAGAAGGGGCGTCTGCAGGGAGCAAGATGGACTCAGTGTGGGGCCGTCTGCCTGGAACGCGCCCTGAGGCCCCTGCCTGGGACCGTCCCAGACTACGTTTCCCAGAGGCCCCCCAGGAACTTAAGGTGCTGCATGCTGGGACACGGGGCTTGGGGCTCTGGTTTCCCCAGACATCGCCCGTCTCAAGCCTCTCACTCCTTCCCGAAGCCCCTGTGTGTTTGGGCCTGAGTGGGGCATTCGCTTCCTAGGAGGAACCCAGGGGTGCGCGCCAAGCATGGGGGTAGGGGGACCGCCAAGTGCGCCTGTGGCTTCGGGAGAGGCCAAAGAAGGAAGGAGTGGGAAGGGTGCGCGCACGCGTGTCAGTGTGTTCATGTGTCAGCGTCTGTGCACGCGCACATGTGTGTCGGGGTCTGGTCGCACATGCGGATCAAGGTCTGGCCACACACATGCGTTGGGGGGTCAGTGTGCACGTACACGTGCGTGTCGCGGTCTGGGTGTACATGCGTGTCAGGATCTGTGTGCACGCACATGCGTGTCGGGCTCTGCTGCTGCCCGCGCGCTCCGGCCGCTGGGTGCGCGAGGCCCCTCCGGAGTCCGGGGTGCGCATGCGCGCTGGCCTCCATGGGTGGCGGGACCGACTGTGTGACGCACTTGCGTGGGAGTGCGAGGCTGACGCGGCGGCTCTATCCCCCGTAACTGTGACACGGGTGCACGCGAGCGTCATTGGGGGTGATGGGGGCCGTGCTGGGTGCGCTTCTGCACCGGTAACGCAACCGCTGTGTCTCCGCCAGTCCGCGCAGGTGAGATTGGCGCCCATGGCTCCGAGGGGAGACGGGCACGGAGCTTCTAGCGGTGACGCACTTGCTGGAGAGAGTGTGGGGTGACGCATCCGGGCTCTCCCCATAACTAGGGCCGGGGGTGCTCCCGAGGCTTTGGGGCGACGGAACCCGCACCTGTGAACCTCGGCAGTGCGTCCCCGGGACTCTGTTCTGTGAGGTGCGCTCCGGGGGATATGTGGGGGCGGCGATCAGGACGGGTCTCCGTGACCCACGGATGTGCCTTTGCACTGTGTGGAGTGGCGGGGCCGGCAGCGTGGCCGTGCTGGGCGTTAGTGGGTATGAGGGGCGCAGATGTGTCTCAGGACAGTGTGTGCTGTGGTGAGGCTGAGCTGTCCGTACAGGCTTGTGCTGGGATGGTTGATCGGCCTTCTGGGTGACGCAGGTGTGTGTCACAGCACAACCTGTAGCTCCAGCGTCTCTGTGCTGGGATGGGTGATCGGGCCTTCTGGGTGACGCAGGTGTGTGTGACAGCACAACCTGTAGCTCCAGCTTCTCTGTGCTGGGATGGGTGATCGGGCCTTCTGGGTGACGCAGGTGTGTGTCACAGCACATTCTGTAGCTCCAGCGTCTCTGTGCTGGGATGGGTGATCGGGCCTTCTGGGTGATGCAGGTGTGTGTGACAGCACAACCTGTAGCTCCAGCTTCTCTGTGCTGGGATGGGTGATCGGGCCTTCTGGGTGATGCAGGTGTGTCTGACAGCACAACCTGTAGCTCCAGCGTCTCTGTGCTGGGATGGGTGATCGGGCCTTCTGGGTGATGCAGGTGTGTGTGATAGCACAACCTGTAGCTCCAGCTTCTCTGTGCTGGGATGGGTGATCGGGCCTTCTGGGTGATGCAGGTGTGTGTGATAGCACAACCTGTAGCTCCAGCTTCTCTGTGCTGGGATGGGTGATCGGGCCTTCTGGGTGACACAGGTGTGTGTGACAGCACAACCTGTAGCTCCAGCGTCTCTGCTGCTTCCCCTGCCTTCACCTCCTAACCAAGCGGTACCTGCCTGAGAACAAGGGCCGCGGAAGGACGGGAGTGCCTGAGCCCTGCCAGGAAATTCACCAACAAGAAGGCAGAAACAGCCATGAGGTGACGCTTTCAGAGCCAGAAGTGCTCTCCACTCAGGGCGCCTGGGTGGCAGGAGACGGTGGCCTCAGGAGTAGAATTCCTCCTGTAGAGGGACACGTCCCTGATGTGGGAGACAGGGAGAGGGGCAGCTCCACGCTTCATCATCTCAGTCACCACAGCGTGCTCTTCAGGAATCTCCCAGAAACTCCCATCTCGGGGCCTCGTATTTCTCATTGGTTTTATTAGGTATGGCGGGTGTTACCCTTCTGGTTCTATTTCCCTCAGGCCAGCAACCTTCAGAAAAAGCATCTCCGAGGAGGAAGACGAATTGTTACACATCTTAGGTCAGATGAGTATCTTTTTTTTTTTTAATTAAATCATATGTGTTTATAAGACTTAGTCGGCGGGCGCAGTGGCTCACGCCTGTAATCCCAGCACTTTGGGAGGCCAAGGTGGGCAAACTACAAGGTCAGGAGATTGAGACCATCCTGGCTAACACGGTGAAACCCCGTCTCTACTGAAAATACAAAAATTAGCCGGGCGTGGTGGCGGGCACCTGTAGTCCCAGCTACTCGGGAGGCTGAGGCAGGAGAATGGCATGAACCCAGGAGGCGGAGTGCAGTGAGCCGAGACTGTGCCACTGCACTCCAGCCTGGGTGACACAGTGAGACTCCATCTCTAAAAAAAAAAAAGGAAATCCCATTGAATTAGACATTTTGTAAATATCCTATCCAACATGACAATTGATTATTCAGTGAAGGAAGAGAGGAGCCTGGTCACATTTATTAAGCACATTCTCGGTGCTAAACTGTCTCTTGTCTATTTTGCACACACCTCTTAATTCTTGTCTTAGTTGATTCAGTCTGTTATAACAAAGTACCATAGACTGTGTGACTAAAAGGGCAAACTTTTTTTTTTTTTTTTTTTTTTAAGAGACAGGGTCTCACTATGTTGCCCAGGCTGGTCTTGATCTCATGAGCTCAAGCTGTCCACCCACCTTGGCCTCAAAAAATGCTTGGATTACAGACGTGAGCCACCGTGTTGGGCCTTTTTTATTGTTTTTGTTTTGTTTTTGAGACAGGGTCTCACTCTGTCATCCAGGCTGGAGTGCGGTGGTGTGATCATAGCTTACTGCAACCTCAGCCCCCTGGGCTCAAGCAGTCTTCCCACCCCAGCCTCCCAAGTAGCTGGGGCTACTGGTGTGTGCCACCACGTGTGGCTGTATATTTTTATTTTTATTTTGAGACGGGGTCTCACTTTGTCATCCAGGTTGGAGTGCAGTGGCACGATCTCGGCTCACTTCAACCTCTGCTTTCTGGGCTCAAGCAATCCTCCCACCTCAGCCTTCTGAGTAGCTGGGACTACAGGTGTGAGCCACCACACCTGGCTCTTTCTTTTTTTTTTTTTTTTTTTTTGGTAGGTACAGTGTTTCACCATGTTGCCCAGGCTGGTTGTGAACTCCTCAGCTCAAGCAATCTGCCTGCCTCGGCCTCCCAAAGTGCTGGGATTACAGGCGTGAGGCGCCGCACCCAGCCAATTTTTTAATATTTTGTAGAGACAGGGCCTTGCCATGTTGTCCAGGCTGGTATCAGACTCCTGAGCTCAAGCAGTCCTCCCATTTCCACCTCCCAAAGTGCTGGGGTTACAGGCATCACCCACCGTGTCCGGCCACAGCAAGCATGTATTTCTCACAGTTCTGGAGGCTGGAAGTCTGAGACCAGGGTGCCAGTGCAAGCAGGTTCCGGTGAGGCCTTCTTCCAGGTTTCAGGTGACCACCCTCGTGCCATGTCCACACATGGTGAAAGGGAGCTGAGAGCTCTCTGGGATCCTTTTTATAAGGCACTAATCCTATTCCTGAGCACTCCTCCCTCATGTCCTAATCACCTTCCAAAGGCCTCACGTCTTAATACCATCACATTGGGGAACAGAATTTCAATATAGGAATCTGGGGAGGAGTAAAATACTTAGTTTATCAGGTATCTTCAGAGGCTATTAAGGTACAGTATTGTGCTCAGGGTCAGTGTGTACAAAACCAATTCATTTTTCTTCTGTCACACCACAACAATAATCAACACAGAAAACTTTGTGACTTGGCCGGGTGCGGTGGCCCACACCTGTAATCCCAGGACTTTAGGAGGCCGAGGCGGGTAGATCACTTGAGGCCAGGAGTTCGAAACCAGCCTGGCCAGAATGGCGTAACCCTGTCTGTACTAAAAATATAAAAATTAGCTGGGTGTGGTGGCGCATGCCTGTAATCCCAGCTACTCAGGAGGCTGAGGCAGGAGAATCGCTTGAACCTGGGAAGCTCTGAACCTGTGATGAGCTGAGATCACGCCACCGCACTCCAGCCTGGGTGACAGAGCGAGACTCTGTCTCAAAAAAAAAAAAAGCTTTGTGACTAAATATGTGGGGAGAAGCAAGCTGTAGTGGACATCAGCTGGATGTCCTGCAGTTCAGTTCTGACACCGTCTACCTGGAGATGGCATCAGATTCCACAGGTTGTAAGCAAGACTGTCCCACTCTGCCCCACTTGCCACAAGACCAGGCCTCTGGGACATCTTGCCAACCCTCTACAGGTTGGGGTTCTTATACTCTTTGGCTTCCATTAGTGTATTTGATTGACTCAGAATTCAGGGAAACACATATACCCGTTTATTACGAAGGATATTTTAAAGGATACCAATGAACAGCCAGATGAAGAGATGTAGGGCTAGGGTTGGAAGAGTCCCAAGCACAGGAGCTTCTGTTCCCGTAGAATTGGGGTGCGCCACCTTTTCAGAGTTCTTTTGTACCTTCCTAACAGCCACCTCTTGTTCAGCTGTCCAGAAGCTCTCCTCACCCTGTCTTCTTAGGCCTTTTATGGAGACTTCATTGGATAGGTGTGACTGAAGCATGCACGAATGTGTTGAAACGTGATTGGACAAATAAGAGTTGATCTAATGCTAATAGACTGAGTGGGGAAACTCAAGGCCCGTCTGTTCAGATTCTTCTTGGCCTCTCAGTGCAGCATTCCTTCCTACAGGCACAGGGCAGGACCCTCTCTGGAGTGAGAGTCCTGCTTTGGGCAGGTGAAAGGAGGGCGAGAGAAGATGAGAGAGAGAGGGAGATTCTGCTTCCCGAGGCCTGCTTCTGAGGCTGAAAGTGCCCTAACATGAAGATTGTACCAAGGGTTATGGAATTATGAGCCAGGAGCCATGGACAGGAACATACAGACACACACATACCCCATATATACACACATATAGGCACCTACATATATGCACACCATACACACATATACACATACCCCCCATATATACACACATATACACACCTACATATATACACACACATATATACACACCATACACACATATACAAACACACACCATATACACACACATATACACACCTACATATAGAGACACACATATATACACACCATACACACATATACACACACACACCCCATATATACACACATATACATACCTACATATATACACACACCCATATATACACACTATACATATACAAACACACCCCATATACACACACATATACACACCTACATATAGAGACACACATATATACACACCATACATACACACAAACCCCATATACACACACATATACACACCTACATATATACACACCATACATATACAAACACACCCTATATATACACACATATACACACCTACATATAGAGACACATATATACACACCATAGACACATATACACACACATACCCCATATATACACATACACACCTACATATATACACACACATATATACACATCGTACACACACACCATATATACATATATACACACCTACATATATACACACCATACACACATGCACACACACCATATATATGCATATATACACACCTACATATATACACACCCCATATATACACACATATACACACCTACGTATATACACACATATATACGCATCATTCACACATGTACACACACATACCCCGTATATACACACATATACACACACATCCCCTATATACACAGCTACATATGTACACACATACAAAAACCATACACACATATACACACCCCATATATACACAGATATACACACCTACATATATACACACATATACACACCATACACACATGCACACACATACCCCATATATACATACATATACACATACGTATATACACACATATACACGCACATATATACACACCATAACACACGTATATACATATACACACATATACACATATACCATACACACAAGTATATACACACACATGCCATACACACATATATATACACACACACACCCACACCATACACATACATACACACCATACACACATACATACACACATATATACACACACCATATATATACACACACACATAAATGCACACACACCCCATACACATGCATCCCTCATATGTACAAACATATACACACCTACATATACACACCATACACACGCATATATACACACATATATATACCCACACCATACACACACACACACACACATATACACATACCATATATATACACACATATATATGCACATCCACACCATATATACACACACACCATGCACACACATATATACACACACCATATATATGCACATATATATATACACCCACACCATATACACACACATACATATCATACACATATATATACACACCATATATATAACACATACACACCCACAGATAGACACACATGTACACAAACATACACACAATTATATCACAAGGTCTGATTGTATTACTGAGACACAGTGAAAGGATGCTCCATAACAGGAAGGTTATGCCTGTTTCAGTGACACTACTTTTTCAATATTAGGCCTTGTGTCAGTTTATTTTTGCTGTTTTAACAAATGACTGTAGATTATTAGCTTAGTACAACACAAATGTATTATCTTACTGTCATAGAGGTCAGAAGTCTGAAGTGGGTCTCACCGGGCTAAAATCAGGGTGTTGGAGGCTGTAGGAGGTATTCTGTGTCCTTGCTTTTGCTGGCCCCTAGACGCCGCCCACACTCCTTAGTTCGTGACCCCTTCTTCCATCACCAAAGCCTAAAAAGACAGGCCCTTTTTCCGTCACATCACTCTGACGCTCCTCCTCCAAGTTTAAGGACTCTGGTCATTACATTGCGCTTGCTTCTATGAGTCAAGAGAATCTTCCATATCTTAGAGGCAGCCGATTAGCCATTTTAAGTCCATCTGCACCTTAATTTTCCTTTGCCATACAAGGTAACATATTTGAAAGTACTGGAATTACCATAGAGACACATTTGAGAGGTGAGCAAAATGGCAAGATCCCACCTCTACAAAAATAACAAAAGTTAGCCAGGCATGGTAATGCACAACTGTGGTCCCAGCTACTAGGAACGCTGAGGTGGGAAGATCACTTGAACCCAGGAGATCAAAGCTGCAGTAAGCTGGGTTCACGCCACTGTACTCCAATGGCGACAGAGTGAGACCCTGTCTCAAAATATATGTACACACATACACACATATGAGAGGCAGGCCTATCCATTCAGTTTCCTTAATGACTACAGTGTGCCTGCTCCCCCATAACTATGTTTGTGTTTGGCATTTTCTTTTAATATGGGACTATCTCGTTATAATGGGATTAATGCAGGCCTGCAGGGGGAAAAAAAATTAGTCCCTAAGGAGCTCTTAGAGAAAACTCTCTAAATTACCCATAATTGTGCAATCCAGAGGTAATTACTGTTTCTAGTCCTCGTTTTTGTAATTAATGTTTCTAGTCCTCCTTTTTGCCTTTAAGCATGTATGTGTTTTCTTTCTGGAGCATGGAATTTTGCTAATTAATCACGTGACTACTCCAGAGACTCTTTAAATGTAGTTTTAAATCTAATCTATAGCAGCAAATTATCAAGAAAGACAGCCTTTAAAATTAAAGATCCTAAGGTGGAATGATTTCTTGAGGCCAGGAGTTTGAGACCAACCTGAGCAACATAGTGAGACCTCATCTCTCCAAAAATTTAAAAAATTAGCCAGGCGTGGTGGTGTGTGCCTGTGGTCCTAGCTACTTAGGAAGCTGAAGTGAGAGGATCCCTTCAGCCCAGGAGGTTAAGGCTGCAATGAGCTGTGATCCCACCACTGCCCTCCAGCCTGGGTGAAAGAGTGAGACCATCTCAAAAAAAAACTAGAAGGCCGGGCGCAATGGCTTGTGCCTGTAATCCTAGCACTTTGGGAGGCTGAGGCAGGTAGATCACCTGAGGTCAGGAGTTCGAAACCAGCCTGGCCAACATGGTGAAACCCCGTCTCTACAAAAAATACAAAAATTAGGCAGGCGTGGTGGCGTGCACCTGTAATCCCAGGTACCTGGGAGGCTGAGGCAGGAGAATTGCTTGAACCTGGGAGGTGGAGGTTGCAGTGAGCCGAGATTGTGCCACAGCATTCCAGCCTGGATGACAGAACAAGACTCTGTCTCAAAAAATAAGATAAAATAACTAGAGATTCTAGAATTGTAATGTTTCTTTCCCAGAACATGACAGTAATCACTGATAAATTCTAAGTAATCATCAGGTGTCTTACAAATATGGACTTTCTGGGTAACATTAGCAAGGTTATAGATACAAGTAACAAATAAAGACTGTATAAGTAACATTTGCAAGATAAAATAATAAGGTGATAAGATGGCAATAGTTAAAAATGTTCACATGTATCTTCCATTTCACATAGAACACAAGATTCACGCCGGGTGCAGTGGCTTATGCCTGTAATCCCAGTACTTTGGGAGGCCAAGGCGGGTGGATCACCTGAGGTCAGGAGTTCGAGACCAGCCTGGCTAACATGGTGAAACCCCATCTCTACTAAAAATACAAAGAATAGCCGGGCATGGCGACTCATGCCTGTAATCCCAGCTACTCGGGAGACTGAGGCAGGAGAATCACTTGAACTCGGGAGGCAGAGGTCGCAGTGAGTCGAGATGACACCACTGTACTCCAGCCTCAGCGACAGACTGAGACTGTCTCTAAAAAAAAAAACAAACCAGATTCACCCTCTTGCTAATGTTTGCAAGTTGGCATCTTCTCAGAACTTCTCAGAATAGGTTCTGTAAGCTGGATTCCACACCCCCCCGCCCCCCGCCCCCGAGGAGAGTCTTGCTCTGTCATCCAGGCTGGAGTGCAAGGGCACGATCTCGGCTCACTGCAACCTCCACCTCCCGGGTTCAAGCGATTCTCCTGCCTCAGCCTCCCAAGAAGCTGGGATTACAGGCTTGTACCACCACACTCAGCTAATTTTTGTATTTTTAGTAGAGATGGGGTTTCACCATGTTGGGCAGGCTGGTCTTGAACTCCTGACCTCATAATCCACCCACCTCCGCCTCCCAAAGTACTGGGATTACAGGTGTGAGCCACCACACCCAGCTGACCAAGCTGGATTTTTTAATGCAGAATCATGTCTCTTTTCTCTCCTTACTGGTGGAGAGGCAACATTTCCCTAAATGTGTCTTAGAATCTTTATTGCTAGTTTTGCTAATGAACAGAATTTCATTCTTCACACATTAAGCTCTGAAAATTGTTTTTAGTTTGCATTCATTATATTGGCAACTGGTTTGAGAAATATATTTTAATGTAAGTAAAAAAAAGCAGACTTTATTTTATAAAATTTGAGATGTGTAATGTTGATCTTCAATAATAACAGCTAATTTACATTAAATAATTGTTGTGTATTACTGCGTGTTGTAGATAGATTATCTTAGTTAATAGTTCATGCAGTCATACCACAATCATACCTTGTGGTATTTTTATTCCAGCTTTACCAGTGAGGAAACCGACACTGTGAGGTTAGTAATCGTCAGAGCTCAGGTTTGCATCCTGAAAGACCACAGAGCTGCCGGGTGCGGTGGCAAAACCCATCTCTACTAAAAATACAAAAATTAGCTGGGCATGGTAGCGCACCTGTAGTCCCAGCTACTCGGGAGGCTGAGGCAGGAGAATGGCTTGGACCCGGGAGGGAGAGGTTGCAGTGACCCGAGATCACACTGTTGCACTCCAGCCTGGCGACAGAGCGAGACTTCATCTCAAAAAAAAAAAGAAGAAGAAGACCACAGAGCCTGTGTTCTTTTTTTTTGAGACAGAGTCTCACTCTGTTGCCCAGGCTGCAATACAGTGGCTATTCACAGGTACCATCCCACTACTGATTAGCACAGGAGTTTTGACCTCCTCTATTTCTGACCTGGGCCAGTTCATCCAAGCCTGTGTCCTTAATTTCACCAAAACATCTCTGTCCAGATTATACGTACCTTTTTATTTTATTTTATTTTATTTTTTTGAGATGGAGTCTTGCTCTGTTGCCAAGACTGGAGTACGGTGATGCGATCTCGGCTCACTGCAGTCTCCGCCTCCCGGGTCCCAGCGATTCTCCCGCCTCAGCCTCCCAAGAAGCTGGGATTACAGGCATGTGCCACCATGCCCGGCTAATTTTTGTATTTTTAGTAGAGACGGGGTTTTGCTATGTTGGCCAGGCTGGTTTTGGAACTCCTGACCTCAAGTGATCCACCCGCCTTGGCCTTCCTAAGTGCTGGGATTACAGGCATGAGCCACCGCGCCCGGAGTATACATAATTTTTTTAAATCTACCTTCTTCCCTTGGTAATTCATCACAAATTTTTTCTCAATTAATCTGCATCAATATCATTAGTAAATGTATTCCATATCATTATATAACATTATTTATGTACGTGTTCTCTACTATGAGATATTTCAATTGTTTTCATTTTTAAACATTATCTGCTGGAAAATCTGGATAAGATCCATGGGTTGTTGTCATTGTCCTGGTTGTGATGTTTTACTGTTACTTTGCAAGGTGTCACAGTCGGCATAAATCAGGCCAAGGGCACAAAAGACCACTGTCTAGTATTTTTTATAACTACATGTGTATCTACATTTATCTCAGTTTAAAAGACAATCTTTCCCAGAAAAAACTGATTTTTTGGACATTCTTAGGCATGCATTCATATACTACTATAGCTATTTCCTTGTCATAAATTCCAGAATGTGGAATTTTGAGTCAAAATTAGACATTTGTTCAGTGCCTGCAATATGCCAGATGCTGTGGCTATTAGTACTTGGAATGAGAGTCTCATTCAGTGGGCTCAGCTGCTGCCTGTACAGTGTTTATAATCCAGCAAGGGAAACTAAATAGAAGAAGCTCAAGGCAGCCTGTGGTCAAGGCCGGTGGAGAATTCCAGGTTCCACACTCAGAGAGGTGCCAGGAAGGGGACATCATTCTGTGGACAGCCACTGATAATTCATGACCAGGTAATTCTGAATATACTGACTCTTTGTTGGGATAAATGGAATTTATTTTCTAGACTTTATACCTTATGTAATTTTTTTCCTTTTTTAATTTTTGGTAGAGATGGGGTCTTGTTATGTTGCCCAGGCTGGTCTCAGACTCCTGGCTTCAAGCAGTCCTCCCACTGTGGCCCCACAAAGCACAGTGTTGGCATTACAAGTGTGAACCACTATGTCTGGCCTTTTTTGTCCTTTATCCTTTTTTATTTTTATTTTTTTTCTTTTTGAGACAGAGTCTCAGTCTGTCACCCAGGCTGGAGTGCAGTGGCACGATCTGGGCTCACTGGAAACTCCACCTCCTGGTTTCAAGCAATTCTTGTGCCTCAGCTTCCTGAGTAGCTGGGATTACAGGCACGCACCACCACACCTAGCTAATATTTGTATTTTTCTAGTAGAGATGGAGTTTCGCCATGTTGGCCAGGCTGGTCTCAAACTCCTGACCTCAGGTGATCCGCCCGCCTCAGCCTCCCA
The DNA here is from genome assembly GCF_028885625.2 of Pongo pygmaeus. Taxonomy (NCBI): domain Eukaryota; kingdom Metazoa; phylum Chordata; class Mammalia; order Primates; family Hominidae; genus Pongo; species Pongo pygmaeus. Next base: position 59,833,729 of record NC_072393.2, read on the forward strand.
AAGTGCTGGGATTACAGGAGTGAGCCACCATGGCTAGGAGTAGACTTTTTAAGAAAAAAAAGAAACCTTCTTTGTCTTTGGAGAGTCTAATTGACTACATTTCAAATCATTACACATTTATATTTGATAAGGGAATGCGTGCCTTTTGTTGCAACAAATAGGTGCACTTAAATGAAGACACTCAAGATCACGGGGTGTGTCAGGAGTTGTCAAGACCATCAGGTTCCTTGTTTCTCTAGATGGACTCAACAGGACTCACCATCTAGACCTACTCATGACCGATTTATTCCAGTGAAGGGATACAAAGCAAAACCAGCCGAGGGAGAGGTTGCATAGGACAGGTTAGCAGGGAACCAGGCTCCCTCTTCCTCAGTCCTCTCCCAGGGGCATCACACCGGATGTGCCTGGCTCATCCAGCATCACATTGTGACAACACCTGTTCCATATTATCAACCAGGGAAGCTCACCAGAGTCTGGTGGTGCAAGGTTTGGTTTGGTTTGGTTTTGGGTCGGAGTTTTGCTCTTTCGCCCGGGCTGGAGTGAAGTGGCACGATCTCGGCTCACTGCAACCTCTGCCTCCTGGGTCCAAGTGATTCTCCTGCCTCAGCCTCCCAAGTAGCTGGGATTACAGGCGCCCGCCACCAGGCCCAGCTGATTTTTGTATGGTAGGGCAAGGTTTTGATCAGGGTTCATGCACACACTGCCTTGCACAATCTGAATCTTCTGGACTCCCGGAGGAAACCAAGGGTTCCGTGTAAACCACATCGTTTATACTGATTATTCCAGTGAAGGGATACAAAGCAAAATCAGCAGAGGGAGAGGTTGCATAGGACAGGTTAGTAGGGAACCAGGCTCAGTTTAGGCGCAGCGAGCCACTCTTACATGTGAAAGAAGAGTGAGAACACCCGGATCTGGTTTTCAGACGCCATGGGCCAGTGTTGCGAGCAGCCTAAGGATGGCAGTTTCCAGTTCACTGTGTTAACTGTTCTGCGTAAGGAGTCGTAGAACTTCCTGGACTTTTTCTTTCCGTTTCTCTACTTTCTGTTTCTCTGTTTTTATATCTCTATTTTATATATTTTTCTACTGATATCTTAGGGTTGGTTTGTCAGCGTGTATGGTTCTGCATTCCCTCCTTCCCGCTCTCCTCCTCTCCCTCTCTCTCCGTATATATACATGTGTATGTGTATATACAGACAGATGCGTGTGTGTGTATTTTTATATATGGAATTTTACAAATGTTATTGTGTCATTCTGTTTTGGTAACCTAACTTTTCTACTGAGAGTATGTCTGAAATATCTCTCATGTCTTTAAATAGCTTTCTAACTTAAAATTCAGTAATCATTTACTATTTTGCTTTGATATTCTGTGTGTAATTATGCTGTCAGCTTTTCTGGACTCAAAAGTGCTCTCAGATATCACCTCTGGTATACAAAAAAAAAAAAAAAAAAAAAGTTCTGTATATTACCTGAGCAGTTTCTTGTCCACCTGCCATATTTTGAGTAACATCACCCAATCTAGAGGCCAGAAGAGGCCCAAGTTTGGATAATACAGTCCCTGTTCACCCTGGAAGCTTGTCTGAAGGGACCAGGGTAGGCTCAGAATGAGACTAAATACTCTAAGCACCTGCTGTCTGATCCTAGATCACAATCCCCCCGTCCAGAGTTAGCTAATCTATGAGGCTCATGGGCACAGTCTGCATAGAAGACCACCCTCACTTCTGACACCACTGCAAGATTGGGGGGGATTCCTCAAACCACCCTTAGGTTCAACAGTTCACTAGAGCCAGGCATGCTGACTCATGCCTATGATCCCAGCACCTTGGGAAGCTAAGATGGGAAGATCACTTGAGGCCAGGAGTTCAAGACCAGCCTGGGAAATATAGTGAGACGCAATCTCTACAAAAAAAAAAAATTAGCCAAGTGCAGTGGCGCAACCTGTAATCCCACCTACTCGGGAGGCTGAGGTGGGAGGATTGCTTGAGCCCAGGAAGTCAAGGCTGCAGTGAGTTGAGATTGTACTACTGCACTCCAGCCTGGATGAGAGTGAGACCCTGTCTTAAAAACAAAAAACAAACAAACAAAAAAACTATTCACTAAAAGGACCCACAGAATTCACTGAGAGATGTTATGCTTATGGTTACAGTTTATTACAAGGAAAGGATACAGATTGTCATCACCCAAGGAAAGAAGTACGTGGCCAGGTGTGGTGGCTCATGCCCGTAACCCCAACCCTTTGGGAGGCCAAGGAGGGCAGATCATGAGGTCGGGAGTTTGAGACCAGCCTGGCCAACATGGTGAAACCCCATCTCTACTAAAAATACAAAAATTAGCTGGGCATGGTGGCGTGTGCCTATAGTCCCAGCTACTCAGGAGGCTGAGGCAGGAGAATCGCTTGAACCCGGGAGGCAGAGGTTGTGGTAGGCCGAGATCATGCCACTGCACTCCAGCTTGGGCAACAGAGCGAGACTCCGTTCAAAAAAAAAAAAAAGAAGTACGTAAGTTGAAGTCCAGGAGGGTTCCAGACACAGAGCTTCTGGTGTCCTCTCCCTGTGGAGTCAGGACTCATTACTCTGCTGTCTTTGATGTGTGACAACAGGCACCAACTATCGCCAACTAGAGAAGCTCACCAAAGCTCTGATGTTGGAAGTTTTTATTGGGGCTTCAGCATGTAGACATGATTGACTGGTTGGTTGATTAATTGTCTACATGGTTAATCTCAGTGTCCAGGTCAGCTGATAGTGCATGACCGAAAGCTCCTATCCTGAATCTCTTGATTAGTATTTCTGGCGTAGCAAGCCCCCATCAGAAACAAAGACATTCCTCTTAGAGGTAATACAGATTACCTTTCAGCACCAGAGGGCAAAGGCCAGACCACTTTTTAGGCAAGTCCACATTCTTTACTACATCCCACCCATCCGTCCCCGACAGGGAGCTGGCCAGAAATGAAGCCGTCCTGTTAAATTGTCTGGGCCTGTCTTTGAGGCAAAAAAAAAAAAAGTAAAGCCTCCTCTGCTGCGTGCAGCTAGGTTTCTTGAGGTTTCATTGAGAGCTTGGTTTAGGTTTGATCCATGATACTCTTTTTTTTTTTTTTTTTTTTTTTTTGAGACAGAATCTTGCTCTGTCACCAGGCTGGAGTGCAGTGACGCAGTCTCAGCTCACTGCAACCTCCGCCTCCCGGGTTCAAGCGATTCCCCTGCCTCAGCCTCCCAAGTAGCTGGGACTACAGGCATGTGCCACCACATCCGGCTAATTTTTTGTATTTTTAGTAGAGACAGGGTTTCACCGTGTTAGCCAAGATGGTCTCAATCTCCTAACCTTGTGATCCACCCTCCTCAGCCTCCCAAAGTGCTGGGATTATAAGCGGGAGCCACTGTGCCCGGCCTGATCCATGATACTCTTCACCTTTCCCAGATATGTCACGGTTATGTGTTTGTGTTGGGAAGCCAAGACAGAGGAGCCAGAAGGTCATATGACATCACTATGGGGACCCCGGGTGCACCTGGTTTTAATCTCTTTTTTTTCCACCCCTAGCTCTAGCCTCTCAGAATTTGTGTCTTCTTCAGTGGAAACCCCAAGAAGACTGATCAGTTCTTCAATTCTAAAACAATGGCCCAGGTAAGTGTATATTTCTCTTTCCTTCTTGAGCTATGATATTTGCGTTTTGTGCATCTGCTTGTGAATTATCTGAAGCCTTTTATCTAGTCAAGCTCTTTATAATTACCCATTTCCCAGTTCTTTCTATTCCAGTGAATGATAATGCCACGTAGCTCCGTGTCTGCCTTTTTGGGAAATCACTGAGCAAGTGATTAAGTATCTCCTATTTGCTCCCTTTTTTGGCAAGGATAATGTTGGAGCAGTGAAGTAGCAAAGTCCTTTGAGGGAAATATTTAAGTCAAGTCCGTGGTTTGATGAGTTAGATATGTTGGTCCCATTTGACCACATGAGAAACAAATCCTCCGCTGATCATGTTTTCTGCGTAGATAAGAGGGAATGTTCATATTCGCTGGTCTGTCTTAGTATGTGCTCAGATCCCAAGCTTTATGGGACTTTTGGAAGGGGATGGGGCTGTGATTAGGACCTTTGAACAGAGGTCATGTTCCTGCCAGGGAAACTGGGGGATAAATTTTATTATTGAATGGATCTCTCAGACCACAAGATGATTCTAAATCATCTGACATCCTTATTCTCTAAATCGGGAACAGGGAGCCAGGCATGGTGGCTCACACCTGTAATCCCAGCACTTTGGGAGGCCCTGCTGGGTGGATCACTTGTGGTCAGGAGTTCAAAACCAGCCTGACCAACATGGTAAAACCTCATCTGTACTAAAAATACCAAAATTAGCAGGGTATGGTGGCATGTGTCCATAATCCCAGCTACTTGGTAGGCTGAGGCAGGAGAATTGCTTGAACCCAGGAGATGGAGGTTGCAGTGAGCCAAGATCATGCCACTGCACTCCAGCCTCGGCAACAGAGCAAGACTCTATCTCAAAAAAAAAAAAAAATCAGGAACAGGGGAAAGGCAGGGTTGTGGATGGTAACAAACATGAAAATCTTCCAGTATGGAAGTAGGAGATGATCACATACCCCAGAATCGGAGAAAGCCTTAGGTGTTTTGGTCAACCTAAGTGAATAACTGTAATAAACAGTCTGACTTACCTGTGTGGGAATTTTTTAAATGCTTAAAAGGAAGACTGCTTAAAATGTAGTTTGGCATGATGAACTGGAGGCCTGAAAACATTCAAACATACAAACCCCATTTTCTTGTTTTTTTTCTTGGGATGGCGTTTTGCTCTTGTTGCCCAGGCTGGAGTGCAGTGGCACGATCTTGGCTCACCTCAACCTCCGCCTCCCGGATTCAAGTAATTCTCCTGCCTCAGCCTCCTGAGTAGCTGGGATTACAGGCATGAGCCGCCACGCCCAGCTAATTTTGTATTTTTAGTAGAGACAAGGTTTCTGCATGTTGGTCAGGCTGGTCTCGAACCCCCAACCTCAGGTGATCCGCCTGCCTCAGCCTCCCAAAGTGTTGGGATTACAGGCGTGAGCCACTGTGCCTGGCAAACCCTATTTTCTTTTCTTTTTTTTTTTCTTTTTTTGAGACAGAGTCTTGCTTTTTCACCCAGGCTGGAGTGCAGTGCCGCGATCTCTGCTCACTGCAAGCTCCACCCCTCTAGGTTCATGCCATTCTCCTGCCTCAGCCTCCCGAGTAGCTGGGACTACACGCGCCCGCCATCACGCCCGGCTAATTTTTTTGCATTTTTAGTAGAGACGGGGTTTCACCACCAGGATGGTCTCGATCTCCTGACCTCATGATCCACCTGCCTCGGCCTCTCAAAATGTTGGGATTACAGGCGTGAGCCACCGCTCCCGGCCCCAGCAAACCCTATTTTCTAAAATAAAAGATCTTAAACGAAACTATTGATTTTTCTTCCCCCCTTAAAAGAAAAAATGCTGTAGGAATCCACACTTGTTGAGAACTTATAAGGTAGGCACATAGCAGACACTGCTTGTAAACAAGAAGAAAACTTGGATTGTTTTATCCACTTCCTGGCAGGTTTGACTAATTGAGGATTCTGCACAGTACAAGTCATTTTCTCTGCAGCGGTAGAGCTCTTCAATGACATGCAGGCATTCTGCTTCTGTCACAGTTACACTGATGTCCTTACCGCCCCTTGCCCATGTCACAGATGTTCAGTCTACTCACGGTGTTCACCCTACCCAGAGGGTGGTCTCTTGTCTCCTTCATCTGGAAGCTGTTTCCTTTCATTTCATCATGCACATGTGGGTTTCTGTTTCAGGGTTTGGTGACATTCGCCGATGTAGCCATAGACTTTTCTCAGGAGGAGTGGGCCTGTCTGAACTCTGCTCAGAGGGACCTGTACTGGGATGTGATGCTGGAGAACTACAGTAACTTGGTCTCACTGGGTGAGTTGCACGCCTCAGATAACTTAGACTGCCTCCTGGAATATCCGCTGTCCACTATGAATTTCAGGACCACCTTTCAAGAAACTAGTTGAATTTCTTCTTCCTGTCCCCAAGGAATGTATTGAGCCTTACTGATGTGGCCATGAGCACCACACACCTTCCCCTCCCATCCATCAGTTACCTTCCCACTTTTGTCGACTCCCCCTGTAATCATCTCACTTCCTTAATGTCTGTGGAATGAGTGGGAATTCTGGGCTATTTATTTCATGACCATGTTCAAAGGAACCAGTTTGTCTTATGAGATGATGTTTACACCCAAACTGCTGTTGGTGGTCGCTGTCACTCTGGGGACCCACATCTGGGGAAAACATGTGGACACAGTGCCCTGAATTGTTCTAGTAAACTAGCCTATGTGTTTGAAGTAGAGTAGATTAGACAAACAGAATTTGTATAAAACCAAAGTGGACGTATTTCATTTCTTACATACCATACCTGAAGTGAGGTTGAAAGTTACAGTCCCTGAACTTTGAGTTAAACATTGAATGATAATATCTTGTAAACATCTCTGGAAATTTATTTTTCTTCTAGCAAAAATAACAACAATGATATTAATGGCTAAGCCGTCTGTGGTGACACTGCCTGTAATCCCAGCTACTCGAAAGACTGAGGCAGGAGGATCACTTGAGCCCAGGAGTTGAAGGCTATAGTTAGCTATGATCATACCACTGTACTCCAGGCTGGGTAACAGATCAAGACCCCATCACTAAAACAATAAACAAACAAATAGGAATATATATATTTTATATATATATACACATATATATATTATATACCCATATATATACATATACAATATATACATATAATATACACATATATAATATATACACATATATATACAATGCTTACTCTGTGCCATGCACTGTTCTAAGCACTGTGTGTGTAAGTACATTTCATTTCATTCTCACAAGCAGATGAGATAGGCGATTGTCTATTTTGGAGATGAGGATACTGAGGCACAAAGTGATGTGGTCAGACAGAGGGAGCAGGAGCTAGAATCAAATCTAATAATTTTGGTCCCCAGATTCCATGCTGCTAGCCACCATGTTCCACTTGCTTCCAGGCATAATGCCTACAGAAATTTAAAATATGACCTCTTCTCGGCCAGGCGCAGTGGCTCACGCCTGTAATCCCAGCACTTTGGGAGGCTGAGGTGGGCAGATCACTGGAGGTCAGGAGTTAGAGACCAGCCTGGCCGACATGGTGAAACCCTGTCTCTACTAAAAATATAAGAATTAGCCGGGCATGGTGGCGCATGCCTGTAATCTCAGCTACTCCGGAGGCTGGTGCAGGAGAATCATTTGAACCTGGGAAGCAGAGGTTGCAGTGAGCCAAGATCGTGCTACTGTGCTGCAGCCAGGGCAACAGAGCGAGACTCTGTCTCAAAAATAATAAAAAATAAGGCTGGGTGTGGTGGCTCACTCCTGTAATCACAAGACTTTGGGAGGCCAAGGCAGATGGATCACGAGGATAGGAGTTCGAGACCAGCCTGGCCAACAGAGTGAAACCCCATCTCTACTGAAAATACAAAAATTTGCCGGGTGTGGTGGCGCATACCTGTAATTCCAGCTACTTGGAGGCTGAGGCAGGAGAATCACTTGAACCCGGGAGGTAGAGGTATAGCATTTCTTTTTTTTTTTTTTAGAATGAGATTTTTTTTTTTTTTTTTTTGCACTCTGTTACTCAGGCTGGAGTGCAGTGGCATGATCACAGCTCACAGCAGCCTCAACCTCCTGGGCTCAAGCGATCCTCCCACCTCATCTCCCTGAGTAGCAGGGACCACAGGTGCACACCACGACACCTGGCTAATTGTTGTGTTTTTTCGTAGAGATGGGATTTCGCCATGTTGCCCAAGCTGATCTTGAACTCCTGGGCTAAAGCAATCCACTCACCTCAGCCTTCCAAAGAGGTTGGATTATAGGCGTGAGCCACTGCACCCAGCTCAATAGCATTTTGACTTCTGGTTGTTATAAATTTGATTAATACTCAATCAAAAAAAATTTAAGGCCAGGCATGGTGGCTCATGCCTGTAATCCCAGCACTTTGGGAGTCCAAGGTGGGCAGATCACCTGACGTCAGGACTTCAAGACCAGCCTGGCCAACATGGTGAAAACCCATCTCTACTAAAAATACAAAAATTAGCCAGCGTGGTGGAATGCGCCTGTAATCCCAGCTACCCAGGAGGCTGAGGCAGGAGAATCGCTGGGACCTGGGAGGCAGAGGCTGCAGTGAGTCAAGATCATGCCACTGCACTCCAGCCTGGGCAACAGAGCAAGACTGCCTCTCAAAAAATAAAAATAAAAATAATTTTTAAAGAATTTTTAAAGTTTTGAGCTTGAAATTTTTCCTCAAGTTCTATGTCCTCTAGCATTTCGTTTTTTTAAAGGAGGGCATATGATTTCTAAGCCAGATGTACTGTCTTATAGAATTAAGGGAAAGAGCCTTGATGGTTGTGAGGAAAAAGACAAGACAACAATACGGAGGAAAGTGGGAGCCAGTCAGCCACCCGTACAAAGAGCATCCCCACAGGGCAGGGAACAGGCACACCCTGAGGTGTTGGAGAAGCTTTCTCCGAGGGCTCGGGCCCAAAGCCTCTAGGAAAGAAAGATCTTACCACGAACTTGATCGTCACCCCATTTCCCTGTCGCCGTGTTTTTCCTGTCATATCTAACCCCATTTTATGTGCTGCTGGTGCTGCTGGTCTGTGGGCAACGCCTTTAGTAGCAGGGGTAGAGGTGACGTGATCCTCTGCCCTTTATCATTCCTGAAAGTGGGTTAGCCTCACTTTAAGTGCCCGTTTTCTTTTTCTTATATCTAGGTGTTGGCAATACTGCTTCCTGGGTGCTGTTAATGTGTCTCCACCATGAAGCACCTGGTATCTGGTTGTAGCTCCTCTTTGCCATTGGCAGTCATTGGCAGTGCTTGCATTCATTACACCGGGGGCTCAAATGGTGCACGCCTATTACTGCCCCTTCATTTATTAGTTGTTATAATTTAAAGAGAAATTTTGTTTCATCTGCTAATTGCTCATGCAGTGGCACTGTTCATACTGGATAAGAAGGATAAAAACTTTGTTCTTTTTCTTTGTCAGTTTTTATGTTGTATTTTTTTCTTTTTTTCTTTTTATTTTTTGAAGCAGGGTCTTACTCTGACTCCCAGGCTGGAGTGCAGTAGTGCAGTCACTGCAGCCGTGACTTTCAGGCTCAAGCCATGCTCCCACCTCAGCCTCCCAAGTAGCTGGGAATATAGGTGTACACCACCACACCTGGCTAATTTTTATATTTTTCTGTAGAGACAGGGTTTTGCTATGTTTCCCAGGCTGGTTTTGAACTCCTGAGCTCAAGTAATCCACCCACCTCGGTCTCCCAAAGTGCTGGGATTACAGGCATGAGCCACTGCACCTAGCCAATTGCCAGTTTTTATAATAAAGGACTGGTTTCCTAGCGTGCTCCAAAGCTGGCCATTTAACATTTTGTAGTATCATTACGAACTTACAGATTTAAACGTTTGCTGTTTCTCAGTCCTTTGCAGTGAGCCTCCTTATTGATGCTCAAGTTCTAAACTTTTCCTTATTGTTCTTCTAAACTTTTTCACATTTTTTATTAAATTTAGTCTTGTAAATTATCTTTTTTGTTGCTTTTGAATGTTGTATTCTTTTACCCAGTTGCTTTTTTTTTTTTTTTTGAGACAGAGTCTCACTCCATTGGCTCACTGCAACCTCCACCTCCCGGGTTCAAGTGATTCTCCTGCCTCAGCCTCCCAAGTAGCTGGGATTATAGGCACACGCCACCATGCCTGGCTAATTTTTGTGTTTTTAGTAGAGAGAGGGTTTGTTTGTTTTTGTTTTTTGTTTTTTGTTTTTGAGACGGAGTCTAGTTCTGTCACCCAGGCTGGAGTGCAGTGGCACAATCTCGGCTCACTGCAACCTCCGCCTCCCGGGTTCAAGCGATTCTCCTGCCTCAGCCTCCAGAGTAGCTGGGATTACAGGCACCCACCACCACGCCCAGCTAATGTTTGTATTTTTAGTAGAGACAGGATTTCACCATGTTGGCCAGGCTGGTCTCGAACTCCTGACTTCATGGTCTGCTCTCCTCGGCCTCCCGAAGTGCTGGGATTACAAGCGTGAGCCACCGCACCCGGCCTGTTTTTTTGTTTTTGTTTTTGTTTTGAGACAGAGTTTCATGCTTGTTGCCCAGGCTAGAGTGCAATGGCATGATCTTGGCTCCCTGCAACCTCTGCTTCCCAGGTTCAAGCAATTTCCCTGCCTCAGCCTCCCGAGTAGCTGGGATTACAGTCATGCACCACCATGTCTGGCTAATTTTGTATTTTTAGTAGAGACAAGGTTTCTCCATGTTGGTCAGGCTGGTCTTGGACTCCCGACCTCAGGTGATCCGCCTGCCTTGGCCTCCCAAAGTGCTGGGATCACAGGCGTGAGCCACCACTCCCGGCCCTTTACCCAGTTACTTTTAATAATACTACTGACATATACGTGTATCAGTTTCAGAATGCTTTACACATAGCTATCCAACTGCATATTGTTTTGTTACAGTACTTCTGTATTTGGTTTTCCAAGTATATCATCACATCATCTACAAATACTTGTTTTCATCTTCAAAATAGGAAATAATAGGACTAATTGTCGGGACCTTTTTCATGTCTGACTTTAAAACAGATGTCTCCAATGAATTCTCACTTAGTATTGTGCCAGAAGTAGAATCTACATTTTAACAAGAGCCCTGGGTGATTCACATTTATTCTACTGGATAATTTTTATTTCTATTAGACGAGTTTTTGGTTTGTGGTTAGGTTTGTTTGTACTTGTGTCCCTCTAAAGGAAAGAAAATATGTTCTTTTTTCCCAGATTTGGAGTCAGCATATGAAAATAAGAGTTTACCTACAGAAAAAAACATTCATGAAATAAGGGCTTCCAAAAGGAATTCAGATAGAAGAAGTAAATCCCTTGGCCGTAACTGGATATGTGAAGGTATGCTTGAAAGACCACAGCGCTCCAGAGGGAGGTATGTCAATCAGATGATCATCAATTATGTAAAAAGACCTGCTACTAGAGAGGGCACCCCTCCTAGAACACATCAGAGACATCATAAGGAGAATTCCTTTGAATGTAAGGACTGTGGGAAGGCCTTTAGTCGTGGCTATCAACTTAGTCAACATCAGAAAATCCATACTGGCGAGAAACCTTATGAATGTAAAGAATGTAAGAAGGCCTTCCGTTGGGGCAATCAGCTTACTCAACATCAAAAAATTCATACTGGGGAGAAGCCCTACGAATGTAAAGACTGTGGGAAGGCTTTTCGATGGGGTTCAAGCCTCGTTATTCATAAGAGAATTCATACTGGTGAAAAACCCTATGAATGTAAAGACTGTGGAAAGGCCTTTCGGCGTGGTGATGAGCTCACTCAGCACCAGAGATTCCACACTGGGGAGAAAGACTACGAATGCAAAGACTGTGGGAAGACCTTTAGCCGTGTGTATAAACTTATTCAGCACAAGAGAATTCATAGTGGGGAGAAGCCTTACGAGTGTAAAGACTGTGGGAAGGCCTTTATTTGTGGTTCAAGCCTCATTCAGCATAAAAGAATTCACACAGGTGAGAAACCCTATGAATGTCAAGAATGTGGGAAGGCCTTTACTCGAGTCAATTACCTTACTCAGCATCAGAAGATCCATACCGGTGAGAAGCCTCACGAATGTAAGGAATGTGGGAAGGCCTTTCGCTGGGGTTCAAGCCTCGTTAAGCACGAGAGGATACATACGGGCGAGAAGCCGTACAAATGCACAGAATGTGGGAAGGCCTTCAATTGTGGCTATCACCTCACTCAGCACGAGAGAATCCACACGGGCGAAACCCCGTATAAATGTAAAGAGTGTGGGAAGGCTTTCATTTATGGGTCGAGCCTCGTGAAACATGAGAGAATTCATACCGGGGTGAAACCCTATGGGTGTACAGAATGTGGGAAGAGCTTTAGTCATGGCCATCAGCTTACACAACATCAGAAAACGCACAGTGGGGCGAAATCCTACGAATGTAAGGAGTGCGGGAAGGCGTGTAACCACCTAAACCATCTCCGAGAACATCAGAGGATCCACAACAGTTGAAGAGCCTTTTGAACACAGTAGCCCGCTCGTATCTATGGTTTCGCTTTCCACAGTTTGTTACCTGCAGTCAACTGCAGTTCAAAAATATTAAATGGAAAATTCCAGAAACAAAGAATTTGTAAGTCTCAAATGGTGTGCCCTTCTGAGTAGCGTGATGAAATCTCTCGCTGTCCGGCTCCAGCCAGCCAGGGATGTGAATCATCCCTTGGTCCAGCACATCCACGCTGTACACGCTACCCACCCTGCTAGTGACTTAGTAGCCGTCTTGGTGATCAGATCGACTATCATGGCATCACAGTGCTTGTGCTCAAGCAATCCTTACTTTGCTTAACAGTGGCCCCAGAGAGCAAGAGTAGTGAAGCTGGTGATTCGGATATGCCAAAGAGAAGCCACAAAGTGCTTCCTTTTAAATGAAAAGGTGAAAGTTCTCAACTTAAAAAAGAAAAGAAAAAAATCATATACTGAGGTTGCTAAGATCTACATGACAATAAGATATTTTGGGAGAGAGAGATACGTTCACATTTTATTACATATATTGTTACAATTGTTCTATTTTGTTAGTTACTGTTGGTAATCTCTTACTGTGCCTAATTTATAAATTAAACTTTAGATATGTATGTACAGGAAAAAATGTAGTATATAGTATCGTATATATGTACAGGAAAAAAACGTACTATCTGTGGTTTCAGGTATCCACTGGGGGTCTTGGAACATACCCCCCTCAGGTGAGAGGGGACTGCTGTACAAAGAATATAGGAAGGCCTCTAGACTACATCCATTCCTTCCTCAACACGAGGAAAATTCATGGTACAGTTTAACATAAGAAAGCCTTCACTGATCACTGTTTTTTTGTTTTTTGTTTTTTTTTTTTTTTTTGAGACAGAGTCTCACTCTTGCCCAGGCTGGAGTGCAGTGGCACGGTCTTGGCTCACTGCAACCTCCACCTCCCAGGTTCCAGCAATTCTCCTGCCTCAGCCTCCCCCAGTAGCTGGGATTACGGGCATGCACCACTACACCTGGCTAATTTTTGTATTTTTAGTAGAGACAGGTTTCACCATGTTGTCCAGGCTGGTCTCAAACTCCTGACCTCAGGTGATCCACCCACCTTGCCCTCCCAAAGTGCTAGGATTACAGGTGTGAGCCACTGCACCCAGCCCACTGATCACTCTTCTGCTTACAGAATATCAGATGTCATTCTAGAGGCAAATTTGAAGAGTGGAAAAATCACTTTTTCTTAATGATCTTGTTTTTGGTGTAGATGTTTTTATTGTGTGGGTTAGTTTAATGAATACGTAAAGACTACCAGTACCATTCTGAGTTTACTCCGTGGCATCTGTGGAATAACCTGCTAATGCAACACATGAGAAAGACTTTAGTCCTGGCACGCACTCTACCAGTTGTCCCCACCATCCCCCGCCCTCCTGCCTGTGAGACACTGGGCCAAAGGCTCGCTACCCCTGTGCGTTGTCCGGCACACAGACACTATGTGCATTATTTGTACATAAGGATAATCACAGCTACCTGAGACTGCTATCATGGAAATTAAATGTTTGGTACATGTGAAGTCTTTGAAAGTGTGACTGGAATATGGTGTAATTTCAATAAATATTAACTATTGTTGTTTTTATGATCATTACTGCCATTTGTGTGGCCGTTAGTGAATTTTTACAAGAAAACCCCCTGTGGGTGCAGTGAGGCTGGAAAAGACCATTGAGTCTTCTAGAAGAAGATGTTAAGAGATTATTGGCACAACCGTGGGTTACGCAATGATTTCTTAGTACACAAAACACAGCAAACGTAAAAAGTTGTTACACTTCATCAAAAGTACAAAGTTCTGTTCATCAAATGATGCTGTTAAGATAGGGAAAAGACAAGAAACAGGACTGGAAGAAGATGTTTGCTCTATGGTACACCTGACAAAGGAACTCTCATAGAAAATATAAAGAATCCCTCAAGTTGAAAAAAAAAAAAATCAATTTAAAGGGGAGAAAACTTCAGCACGTCTCAACAGAAGACCACCAAATGGCCAATAAGTAAGTGAAAATGTATTCAATGTCATTGCTCCTCAAGGAACTGTAGCGTAAAACCACAATGTGCTGTCACTCTAGACAGTCACCAGGATGATTAAATTTAAATCACAATAACAAGGTTGATTTCAGATGTCCCACCACAAAGAAGAAGGATAAGGGAGCGAGGTGATGGATATGTTAATTAGCTTGATTTAATCCTTCCACATTGTATACATGTATCAGAACATCACATTGTACTCCATCAATATAATACAATTAGTATTTGTCAATCAAATATTAATAAATAAAATCAAAGATGAGCAGGTCTCTGTTGGATATTCAAACGACCTATTCAAGAAGGGACCCCGCCAGCAGACTGGACCTCTGCCAAATCCTGGCGGTGCCCCACAGCAGGGACAGGGCGGGAGGGAGGTGAGCGGACTGGTCCTGGGGAAGGGGTCAGGGCCCAGAGTAGAGTTGTTACAGGAAAGGGGTGCCAATCCAGACCCCAGCAGAGAGTTCTTGGATCTCACACAAGAAAGAATTCAGGACAAGTCCTCAGTGCAAAGCAAAAGCAGCTTTATTAAGAAAGGAAAGTGGTGGGACCAGGTGCGGTGGCTCATGCCTGTAATCCCAGCACTTTAGGAGGCCGAGGTGGGTGGATCACCTGAGGTCGGGAGTTCAAGACCAGCCTAGCCAACATGGCAAAACCCCATCTCTACTATAAGAACAAAATTAGCGAGGTGTGTGGGCGCACATCTGTAGTCCCAGCTACTCGAGAGGCTGAGGCAGGAGAATCACTTGAACCCGGGAGGCAGAGGTTGCAGTGAGCTGAGATCACACCACTGCACTCCAGCCTGAGTGACAGAGGGAGGCTCCATCTCAAAAACAGAAAAAGTGGTGAAAGGACAGCTGCTCCACAGACAGTGTTGGACGCTCTTGACATGAGGAGGAACGCATCCACCCTAGGTCCAATGCTCACCTATGTGGGGGACGTGCTCTGCTACAAGGGTTTGTGATAAAGGATTCCTTTTCTTCATTATTTTGCAAGAATTGATATTATCTTTAAAGCAAAACTAGGAATGCCTTTGTTCTCCAGATACCGGGATATCTGGACAGTCCCAAGTGTGGGTCTGTTTAGTAACTGTTATTAATTTGTTCTCTTAACCGTAAACATCTAGAGGCTCGGAATGCCTACATTTCTCAGAATGCAGCCCAACAAGCCTCAGCCTCATTTTCCCAGCCCGCACTCAAAATGGAGTCGCTCTGGTTCAAACACCTGACAGAGTCCTGGGGGAGGTGAGGACCCAGACTCAGGGGAGAGACCTGAACTATCTTAAGATGGTGCTAGGCTGAGGGTAGGATTACCTTAGGGAAAGGACCAGAGCCCATAGTAGGAATCGGAGAATATGGATTGGGGAGGACTCTAGACCCCATGGGAGTGAGTTTGACGGGGCAGAGGAGTGGCTAATGGGCATGGGAGGGCCTGGCGCATGGGAAGGGACGGCTAGAGCTCGGGGATGAATTCTGGGAGAGAAGGGATAGAGTCCTGGAGAGAGGCCTTAGGGCTGGGAGAGGACTGGAGTGCTCCTGAGAGCAGCTGCGGAGATGGAGGGCAGACGCTACATCCTGCAGGAGAACCTTAGGCACAGGGGATGGTGGTGTGGTTAGAGCTCAGGGGTGTCCTATAAAGGTTGGCAAAGGATCCAGAATACAGGGTTGAAGTCCTGCTTGTTTGATTTATCTCAGGGGCAGGGTTACATTTCAATCAAAGCTGCCTAGTTCTCAGATTACAAATACCTCAGCGTTAGGTTAAGGATTCAGATTCTCCAGGGGTGGTGGGGAAGTGAGGGAGCATGTTCAGGGGAAGGGGTTCCAGACCCAGGTTTCAGAGCTGGGTATCTTTCTGATCTAGGCTTCAGTACCCTTAGGAATCAACCTCATAGGCGGCATCATCCTGCTTAGTGCCCCTTTCCCCTGTGGACCGTACGCCAGCCTCAGCAGAAGGGGCCCAGGGTCCCCTCCTTGCCACCAAGAGCAACATGCATGGTGGGGCCACTGCTCTTCCGGGCATTCCTGCGTAAACAGAGGAGGAGCTGGGTGGGGTAAGAAGAGAAGGGCAAGGGAAGGAGTGTGAAGAGGAGAAGCAGGTGGCAGACAGTGAGAGGAGGCTGGAGGAATGTGGGAGTAGGGGTAAGGAGAATACTGAGAAACGAGGAGGCTGTGCGGAAAGGCAGCACTGGCCTGGCCTTAGAGGACACAGCCAAGGCACAGGAAGACAGCCTAGGTGGACAGGGTTAGTTCACAGAAGGAAATATGGGAAGAATGTGTGTCAGGCAGGACTCTTGGCTCAAGGAGCAAAATCCAAAGTCTATATAAAAAGCCCAGAGGTGGGCCAACGCGGTGTCTCACGCCTGTAATCCCAGCACTTTGGGAGGCTGAGGCGAGTGGATCACTTGAGGTCGGGAGTTTGAGACCAGCCTGGCCAACATAGTGAAAACCTGTCTCTACTAAAAATGCAAAAATTAGCCCGGCACAATGGTGCACACCTGCAATCTCAGCTACTTGGGAGGCTGAGGCAGGAGAATCACTTGAACCGGCGAGGCGGAGGTTGCAGTGAGCTGAGATCCAGCCAGTGCACTTTTTTGAGACAGAGCAAGACTCCGTCTCAAAAAAAAAAAAAAAGCCCGGAGGTGGCCAGGTGCAGTGGCCCATGCCTGTAATCCCAGCACTTTGGGAGGCCTAGGCAGGCAGATCAACTGAGGTCAGCAGTTAAAGACCAGCCTGGCCAACTTAGTGAAACCCTGTCTCTACTAAAAATACAAAAATTAGCCGGGCGTGGTGACACACGCCTGTAATCCCAGCTACTCAGGAGGCTGAGGCAGGAGAATGGCTTGAACCCAGGAGGCTACAGTGAGCTGAGATCGCTCCACTGCACTCCAACCTGAGCTACAGAGTGGCTAATTTTTATATTTTTAGTGGAGATGGTACAGTGGCTCATGCCTATACTCCTAGTACTTTAGGAAGCCAAGGTGGGCAGATCACCTGAGGTCAGGAGTTCAAGACCAGTCTGGCCAACATGGTGAAACCCCATCTCCACTAAAAATACAAAAATTAGCCAGGCGTGGTAGCGCATGCCTGTAATCTCAGCTACTCAGGAGGCTGAGACAGGAGAATCACTGGAACCCAGGAGGCAGAGGTTGCAGTGAGCCAAGATCGCTCCACTGCACTCCAGCATAGCCGGCAGAGCAAGACTCTGTCTCACAAAATAAAATAAAATAAATAATAATAATTTTAAAAAAAAAGTTTACCCTAGCTTGGGCAACATAGTGGGATTGTGTCTCTACAAAAAATAAAAATATTAGCCAGATGTGGTGGTGCTCACTTGTAGTCCCAACTACTCAAGAGGCTGAGGCAGGAGGATTGCTTGAGCTCAGGAGGTGGAGGCTGCAGTGAGTGATGATTGCACCACTGCATTCCAGCCTGGATAATGACAAAAAAAAACCAAACAAACAAAAACCCTACAAAGAGCAGGAACAACAACAACAACAACAACAACAAAAAAAAAAAAAAAAAAAAAAAAAAAAAAAAAAAACAGGCCGGGTGCAGTGGCTCACACCTGTAATCCTAGCACTTGGGGAGGCCGAGGTGGATGGATCACCTCAGGTCAGGAGTTTGAGACCAGCCTGACCAACATGGTGAAACCCTGTCTCTACTAAAAATACAAAAATTAGGCGGACAAGGTGGTGCATGCCTGTGATCCCAGCTACTCAAGAGGCTGAGGCAGGAGAATCGCTTGAACTCAGGAGGCGGAGGTTGCGGTGAGCCGAGAGTGTACCACTTCACTCCAACCCAGGCGACAGAGTGAGGCTCTCTCAAAAAAAAAAAAAAAAAAAAAAAACTACAAAGAGCAGTAAGAGCCATGGGGCAAAAGGTAACCATGAAGTCAAAGAGCTTTACTAAAATAAGTCATTATTGAGCCCGGCTTGGTGGCTCACGCCTGTAATCCCAGCACTTTGGGGGGCCAAGGCAGGCAGATCACCTGAAGTCTGGAGTTCAAGACCAGCCAGGCCAACATGGGGAAGCCTCATCTCTATTAAAGATACAAAATTAGCTGGGTGTGGTGGCAGATGCCCGTAATCCCAGCTACTTGGGAGGCTGAGGCAGGAGAATTGCTTTAACCCAGGAGGTGGAGGTTGCAGTGAACCGAGAACGTACCATTGCACTCCAGCCTGGACAACAAGAGCGAAACTCTGTCTCAAAAAAAAAAAAAAAAAAGGAGGCACATGAGTTGTATGCAAAAGCTACAAAACAGTTGTAGTTGTAGAATAATTTTTTTTAAAAACCTAAATAAATGGAAGGATTTTTTTTTTTTTTTTTTTTTTGGAGAGAGTCTCACTCTGTCGCCCAGGCTGGAGTGAAGTGGTACACTCTCACCTCCCTGCAACCTCCGCCTCCCGGGTTCAAGAGATTCCTGCCTTAGCCTCCTGAGTAGCTGGGATATAGGCGCCCGCCACCACGCCCGGCTAATTTTTGTATTTTTTAATAGAGACAGGATTTTACCATGTTGACCAGGCTGGTCTTAAACTCCTGACCTCAGGTGATTCACCCGCCTTGGCCTCCCAAAGTGCTGGGAATGAAAGGCTATTTCATGGTCCTGGATTGGAAGATTTAATATTGTTAAGATGGTGGCTGGGCACGGTGTCTCATGCTTGTAATCCTAGCACTTTGGGAGGCTGAGGGAGGAAGTTTGCTTGAGCCCAGAAGTTCCAGACCAGCCTTGGCAACATGGCAAGATCCCATCTCTATATTATTTTTTAAAATAAAATTTCAAAGATAACAATATTACCCAAAGCAATATATACATATTCAATGTAATCTCAATAAAATACTCAATGACATTTTTTGCAGAAATGGAGAAACCAACTCTTAGAGTTGTATGGAATTTCAAGACACCCCAAATAGCCAAAATAAAGAACTGTGGAGGACTCACACTTCTGGATTTCAATTTTTTTTTTTTTTTTTTGAGACGGAGTCTCGCTCTGTCACCCAGGTTGGAGTGCAGTGGCGCGATCTCAGCTCACCACAACCTCCGCTTCCCGGGTTCAAGCGATTCTCCTGCCTTAGCCTCCCGAGTAGCTGGGATTACATGTGCCCACCACCATGCCTGGCTAATTTTTGTATTTTTAGTAGACATGGGGTTTTGCTGTGTTGGCCAGGCTGGTTTCAAACTCCTGACCTCAGAAGA
The DNA here is from genome assembly GCF_028885625.2 of Pongo pygmaeus. NCBI lineage: Eukaryota > Metazoa > Chordata > Mammalia > Primates > Hominidae > Pongo > Pongo pygmaeus. The sequence continues at coordinate 59,853,084 of NC_072393.2, forward strand.
TCCACCTGCCTCAGCCTCCCAAAGTGCTGGGATTACAGACGTGAGCCACTGCACCCGGCCTGAATTTCAAAAAATTTTTAAAAAGCAATAGTAATTAAAACACTGTGGCATATGATAATGGCAAAAGGATATACATACATGGCCGGGCGTGGTGTCGTGCACCTGTAGTCCCAGCTACTCAGGAGGCTGAGGCAGGAGAATTGCTTGAACCCAGGGGGCGAAGGTTGCAATGAGCTGAGATTGTGCCACTACAGTCCAGCCTGTGCAACAGAGTGAGTTTCTGTCTCCAAAAAAAATTTTTTTAATTAAAAAAGTACATAAATATTATATGTATAATATCTAAAAAACTAAATATAAAAATAGCCAGATGTGGTGGCACCCACCTGTAGTCCCAGCTACTCAGGAGGCTGAGGTGGGAGGATCACCTGAGCCCATGAGCCCAGGAGGTCGAGGCTGCAGTGAGCTGTAATTGTGCCACTGCACTCCAGCCTGGGCAACAGATTGAGACCCTGTCTCTAAAATAAATAAATAGGCTGGGCGCGGTGGCTCACGCCTGTAATCCCAGCATTTTGGGAGGCTGAGGCAGGGGGATCATGAGGTCAGGAGATCGAGACCATCCTGGCTAACACAGTGAAACCCCGTCTCTACTAAAAATACAAAAAAAAAAAATTAGGTGGACGTGGTGGCGGGCGCCCTTAGTCCCAGCTACTCAGGAGGCTGAGGCAGGAGAATGGCATGAACCCAGGAGGCGGAGCTTGCAGTGAGCCTAGATCCCGCCAATGCACGCCAGCCTGGGTGATAGAGCGAGACTCCGTCTCAATAAATAAATAAATAAATAAAATAAAATAAATAAATAAAAGCTAGAAGGGTTTTGAATGTTCACAATACAAATAATAAATGTTTGAGGTGATGGATATGCTAATTACCCAGATTTGATCATTATACATTGTGTACAGAAATCAAATTATCACTCTGTATCCCATAAACACATGTAATTATTATGTGTAAAATAAGAAATAAAGAATTTATGAGAAATTATTTGCTACAGAGCACACATCATTGTCTGGAGAGGCAGTAATTACACAAAGTTATAGAAGCCGAGGAGCAATGGGGAAGGTTCTGATCTCTTTTAGGCATGTGTGGCTGAGTGAAACTCGTCACCAATACAAGCCCCATCTGAACACATGCACACAGCAAGACCAACAGAATAACTCTGCGCACATTTCACTGGCTCTTTGGACAAATGTATGGGGTGTCCTCACCTGAGTTTTCACTAAACCTGGAGTCATTTATTTCACAAGTTTTCACAACACCAAGGGTCAGCAAACTCTCTGTTAAGGGCCAGTTAGTAAATATTTTACTAGACACATATTTTGCAGGGCGCATATGTTCTCTGTCATGTATTCCTCTTTATTTTTACAAGCTTTAAAAAATGTGAAAACTGGTGGCGTGTGGTGACTCACGCTTGTAATCCTAGCATTTTGGGAGGCCAAGGCGGGAGACTCTCTTGAGCTCAAGAGACTAGCATGGGCAGCATTGAGAGACCTCGTCTCTACAAAAAATGGAAAACTTAGAAGGGGGTGATGGCACTCACCTGTAGTCTCAGCTACTCAAGACGCTCAGGTGGGAGGATCCCTTGAGCCTGAGAGGTCAAGGCTGCAGTGAGCTGTGATTTCAGAACTGCACTCCAGCCTGGGAGTCAGAGTAAGACCCTGTCTCAAAAAAAAAAAAAAAAAAAAGAAAGAAAGAAAAGAAAAGAAAGAAAAATGTGAAAACCACTCTTATCCCCTAGAATGTACAAAAAGATCCTGGAACAGTGGTGCACACCTGTAATTCCAGCACTTTAGAAGGCAAGGCAGGAGAATCACTAGAGGACAGGAGTTTGAGACCAGCCTGGACAACAGAACAAGACTCTGGGCTGGGTGCAGTGGTTCACGCCTTTAATCCCAGCACTTTGGGAGGCCTGGGCAGGCAGATCACCTGAGGTCAGGAGTTTGAGACCAGCCTGACCAACATGATGAAACCCCGTCTCTATTAAAAATATAAAAATTAGCCGGTCGTGGTGGTGGATGCCTGTAATCCCAGCTACTCAGGAGGCTGGAGCAGGAGAATTGCTTGAACCGGAGAGGAGGAGGTTGCAGTGAGCTGAGATCGCACCACTGCACTTCAGCCTGAGAGACAGAGTGAGACTCCTAGCTACCAGGAAGTCTGAGGCAGGAGAATTGCTTGAACCTGGGAAGCAGAGGTTGCAGTGAACCAAAATAGGAAAGAAAAAAAAAAAAGATGGGGTCTTGCTATGTTTCCCAGGCTGCACTTTGACTCCTGGGCTCAAGCGACTCCCCCACATTGGCCTCCTGACCTCAGGTGATCCACCCACCTTGGCCTCCCAGAGTGCTGGGATTACAGGCTTGAGCCACCGCACCCAGCCCCCTCCAGGATTTTTACAGTTTGACATCTCACATTTAAATCTTTAGTCTTGAGTCAATTTTTCAATATGGTGAAAGGTAGGAGTCCAGTTTCATTCTTTTTTGTTTTTTTTTTTTTTTTAGAAAATCCTAGGCCGGGTGCAGTGGCTCACGCCTGTAATCCCAGCACTTTGGGAGGCCGAGCTGGGTGGATCACTTGAGGTTAGGAGTTCAAGACCTGACTGGCCAACATGGTGAAACCCCATCTCTACTAAAAATACAAAACTTAGTCGGCTGTGGTGATGGGCACCTGTAATCCCAGCTACTCAGGAGGCTGAGGCAGGAGAATCGCTTGAACCCAGGAGGCAGAGGCTGCGGTGAGCTGAGATTGCGTCACTGCACTCCAACCTCGGTGACAGAGGGAGACCCTGTCTCAAAAAAAGAAAACAAAATCCCATTAATTATTCTACCAAAAAGACATGCGTACTCATATGTTGATTGCAGCACTATGAGTGCTGACAGTCTCACGCTGTCATCCAGGCTGGAGTACAGTGGCGTGATCTTGGCTCACTGCAGCCTCTGCCCACCAGACTCAAACGATCCTCCCACCTCAGCCTCCCGAGTATCTGGGACTGCAGACACCCACCACCACTCTCAGGTAATTTTTCTTTGATTTTTGCAGAGACGGGGTCTGGCCATGTTGCCCAGGTCAGTTTTTGTTTGTTTGTTTGTTTGTTTTTTGAGGCAGAGTTTCACTCTTGTTACCCAGGCTGGAGTGCAGTGGCGCGATCTCGGCTCACCGCAACCTCCGCCTCCTGGGTTCATGCAATTCTCCTGCCTCAGCCTCCTGAGTAGCTGGGATTACAGGCATGTGCCACGACGCCCGGCTAATTTTTGTATTTTTAGTAGAGACAGGGTTTCTCCATGTTGGTCAGGCTGGTCTCAAACTCCCGACCTCAGGTGATCTGCCCACCTCGGCCTCCCACAGTGCTGGGATTACAGGCATGAGCCACCGTGCCTGGCCCGCCCAGGTCAGTTTTGAACTCTTGGACTCAAACTATCTCATCTTGCCCTCTGAAAGTGCTGGGATTACAGACATGAGCCACACTACACCCTGCCCAGTGTCAACCTTCTGCATATGGCTAGCCGGTTATTCCAGCACCATTTATTGAATAGGAAGTCCTTTCCCCATTGCTTGTTTTTGTCAGCTTTGTTGGTCATCAGAAGGTTGTAGGTGTGTGCTTTCATTTCTGGGTTCTCCATTCTGTTCCATTACTCTATGTGCCTCTTTATTTTTATTTTATTTTATTTTTTTGAGACAGAGTCTCACCCTGTCACCCAGCCTGGAGTGCAGTGGCACAATATCAGCTCACTGTAACCTCTGCCTCCCGGGTTCAAGCAATTCTCCTGCCTCAGCCTGCCAAATAGCTGGGATTACAGGCATGCGCCATCACGCCCAGGTAATTTTTGTACTTTTAGTAGAGATGGGATTTCACCATGTTGGCCAGGCTGATCTCAAACTCCTGATCTCAAATGATCTGCCCGCCTTGGCCTCCCAAAGTGCTGGGATTACAGGCGTGAGCCACTGCGCCTGGCCTGTGTGTCTCTTTTTGTATCAGTAACATGGTGTTCTGGTTACTGTATACTTCTTTTGTTTTACATTTACTGGCTTATTATAAAGGACATTACAAAGGACACAAACGAAGAGATGCATAGGACGAGGTATGGGAGAAGGGGTGAGGAGTTTCTGCACCCTCCCCTCGGCACACTATCCTCCAGGAGCATCCAAGTCTTCAGCTATCAGGAAGCTCCTAGTTCCTGTTTCCTTGTACAGTTTGAAGCTGGAATGTCATGCCTCCAGTTTCGTTCTTTTGGCTTGAGATTGCTTTGGCTATTGGGCTCATTTTAGGCTCCATATGACTTTTACAATAGTTTTTTGTTGGTTTTTTTTTTTTTTTTTTTGAGACAGAGTCTTACTCTGTCACCCAGGCCGGAGTGCAGTGGCGTAATGTCAGTTTACTGCAACCTCTGCCTCCCAGGTTCAGGCAATTCTGCTGCCTTAGGCTCCTGAGTAGCTGAGATTACAAGCACGTACCACCACACCTGGCTAATTTTTGTATTTTTAGTGGAGAAAGGGTTTCGCCACGTTGGCTACGCTGGTCTCAAACTCCTGGCCTAAGGTGATCCGCCCACCTCGGCCTCCCAAAGTGCTGGGATTACAGACACGAGGCACCGCGCCCGGCCTACAATCACTTTTTATAATTCTGTGAAAAATAATATTGGTAGTTCGATGATTCTAGATTGCTTTGGGTAATATGGCCACTTAAAGATTATTTTAATTATTAAAATTGGGGGTACATAGTAGGTGTATGTATTTATGGGTTACATGAAATTTTTGAAACAGGCACACAATGTACAATAATCACATCAGTGTAATGGGATATTCATCACCTCAAGCATTTATCCTAATATGACCTTTTGTTTTTGAGATGGAGTCTCACTCTGTCGCCCAGGCTGGAGTGCAAGGGCACGATCTCAGCTCACTGCAACCTCTGCCTTCCAGGTTCAAGCGATTCTCCTGCCTCAGCCTCCCAAGTAGTTGGGACTACAGGCGCCTCCACCACGCCTGGCTAATTTTTGTATTTTTAGTAGAGACGAGGTTTCACCATGTTGGTCAGGCTTGTCTCTGACTCCTGACCTCGTGATCCACCCGCCTCGCCCTCCCAAAGTGCTAGGATGACAGGCGGGAGCCACCGCGCCTGGCCATGTGGTCTTTTTTAACAATATTGATTCTGCCAATCCATGAGCAAGGAAAGTTTTTTCATTTGTTTGTGTCAAGGATTTCTTTCAGCAGTGTTTTGTTTGTTTTTTGAGATAGAGTCTCACTATGTCACCCAGGCTGGAGTGCGGTGGTGCGATCTCAGTTCACTGCAACCTCCGCCTCACGGGTTCAAGTGATTCTCCTGCCTCAGCTTCCCGAGCATCTGGGACTACAGGTGCACAGCACCATGCCCAGCTAATTTTTGTATTTTTAGTAGAGACAGGGTTTCACCATGTTAGCCAGGCTGGTCTTGAACTCCTGACCTCAAATGATCCACCTGCCTCAGCCTCCCAAAGTCCTGGGGTTACAGGCATGAGCCACTGCACCTGGCCTCTTTCACCAGTGTTTTGTAGTTCTCCTTGTAGAGACCTTCCAGTTCCTCGGTTAGATATGTTCCTAGGTATTTGTGTGTGTGTGTGTGTGTGTGTGTCTATTGTAAATGGGATTACATTCTTGATTTGACTTTCAGCTTGAACATTATTGGTGTATAGAAATGCTACTGATTTTCATACATTGATTTCGTATCCTGAAATTTTAGTGAAGTTGTTGATCAGTTCTAGGAGCCATTTGGCAGAGTCTTTAAAGTTTTCTAGGTATAGAATTATATCATCTGTGAAGAGGAATAACTTGACTTCTTCATTCCATTCCCTTTTGGGATGCCTTTTCTTTCTTTCTCTTGCCTGATTGCTCCGACTAGGACTTCCAGTACTATGGGGAACAAAAGTGGTGAGAGTGGGCAGCTTTGTCTTTTTCCTGTTCTTAAGGGGAATGCTTCCAGCTTTTGCCCATTTAGTACAATGTTGGCTGTGTGTTTGCCATAGACGGCTCTTACTATTTTGAGGTATGTTCCTTCAATGCCAAGTTTGTTGAGGGTTTTTATCATAAGGGATGTTGGATTTTTTTTTTTTTTAAGATGGAGTCTCACTCTGTCGCTCAGACTGTGGCACAATCTCAGCTCACTGCAACTTCAACCTCCCGGATTCAAGCAGTTCTCCTGCCTCAGCCTCCCAAGTAGCTGGGATTACAGGCGCCTGCCACCATGCCCGGCTTATTTTTGTATTTTTAGTACAGACGGGGTTTCACCATGTTGGCCAGGCTGGTCTCGAACTCCTGACCTCAGGTGATCCGCCCCCCCGCCCCGGCCTCCCAAAGTGCTGGGATTATGGGAGTGAGCCACTGCACCCGGCCAGGTGCCAGAATTCTTAACACTGGTTCCTTCTCATCTAGAAACGCTGGCCCTTCTAATTTTTGTAATTATTTTCATGTGGATAGAAACTGTTTCTTTTTCTTTCCCTATGTTATTATTGTCCCCCTCCCCTTTCCCCTACTCCCTAGGGAGTGTGATTGCAGAGAACGTTGGGTAGGCTTTTTGGCCTTGTTTCTATAGCCTTATGCACTTTTTTTGGCAGGTTTTATTTATTTATTTATTTAGAGATGGAGTCTTGCTCCCGTCGCACAGGCTGGAGTGCAATGGCGCCATCTCGGCTCACTGCAACCTCCGCATGCCGAGTTCAAGCGATTCTCCTGCCTCAGCCTCCTGAGTAGCTGGGATTACAGGCGTGCGCCACCACGCCTGGCTAATTTTTATATTTTTAGTAGAGACAGGGTTTCACCATGTTGGCCAGGTTGGTCTCAAACTCCTGACCTCAGGTAATCCGCTCGCCTCGGCCTACCAAAGTGCTAAGATTACAGGCGTGAGCCACCGTGTCTGGCCTTTGGCAGGTTTTTGTTTTGTTTTGTTTTGTTTTGTTTTTTTGAGACGGAGTCTCACTCTGCCACCCAGGCTGGAGTGCAGTGGCGTGATTTCGGCTCACTGCAAGCTCCACCTCCCGGGTTCACGCCATTCTCCTGCCTCAGCCTCCCGAGTAGCTGGGACTACAGGCGCCTGCCACCACAGCCGGCTAATTTTTTGTATTTTTAATAGAGACGGGGTTTCACCATGTTAGTCAGGATGGTCTCGATCTCCTGACCTTGTGATCCGCCCGCCTCGGCCTCCCAAAGTGCTGGGATTACAGGCGTGAGCCACCGCGCCCAGCCTTTCAGGTTTTATATTGGGCTGTGCAGTTCAACCTACAGGCCAGGAGATGGCACTTTGGGCTGAAAGTTGCCACAGCAGAAGCAGGTGGGCATGTACCTGATCTTGGTTTCCTGGGAGGTACTGTCTGTTGTTTCAGGTCATGGGCTGGAGCATGGGGTGCCCGGTGCCATGAGCTTCCTGTTCCCTGGGGTGGGGGACACGGCTGGGCAGAGCTGGAGCCCATAGCTTGCACAGGAACACTCCAATGATGAGGGCAGGCACCAGGCCTATGAGGGTGGCTGAGAGGAGCTCCAGGTGAAATGCGCTGAGGCCTCTGTGTAGGGCTAAGGGGTGAGGATATTGCACCGGCTCCTCATCTAGATTGGCAGGAACATGAATTGTGTCCCTGTCACACCCCTATTGTGGGGTTCGTGGCTCCTAGTTCAGATGCACACTGTACTCCTTTCTTTCTTCTTTTTTTTTGAGACAGTCTTCTGTTGCCCAGGCTGGAGTGCAGTGGTGTGATCTCAGCTCACTGCAACCTCCGCCTCCCAGGTTCAATCGATTTTCGTGCGTCGGCCTCCCAAGTAGCTGGGGATTACAGGTGCCAACCATCATGCCTGGCTAATTTTTGTATTTTTAGTAGAGACAGGGTTTCAGCCAGGCTGGTCTTGAACTCCTGACCTCAGGTGATTCACTCGCCTCGGCCTTCCAAAGTCCTGCGATTACAGGTGTGAGCCACCAAGCCTGGCCACTGTACTCCTTTTTTCTTTTTTTTTTTGAGATGGAGTCTCCCTCTGTCACCCAGACTTGAGGGCGGTGGCACGATCTCAGCTCACTGCAACCTCCACCTTCGGGGTTCAAGCAATTCTTCTGCCTCAGCCTCCCGAGCAGCTGGGATTACAGACACGTACCACCACACCTGGCTAATTTTTGTATTTTTAGTGGAGACAGGGTTTCACCATGTTGGCCAGGCTGGTCTCGAACTTCTGACCTCAAGTGATCCACCCGCCTTGTGGCTCCCAAAGTGCTGGGATTACAGGCATGGGCCACATCACGCAGCCAGCACACTGCACTGTTTCCCAGGACCACAGTGTGGTGGAGCGCCTCGGGAAACGCCTGTTTTGTGGCTCTCTACAGAGTGGTTTTGGAGCTGCACATGGTCACTCAGCCTCGTCCAGGGAGATTTAGGGCTCGCCTGGCCTCTCGTGGTGGCACTGCTGCTTCATGTAAAAGGGGCACCACCTCTGGGGCTGTGCAGGTATGTGTTGTGGTGGTGGCCAGCTGGCTGGGCCTGACCTCAGGCCCTGAGGGAAGTGGTCGGGTACCAGCAGTGTTGGAATGGGGTGGGCAGTTCCCCAATTCTCTGAGCCCTAGATGGCCCACTGGAATGCGTGGATGAGTCTCATTGGGGCTGGAATGGAGATGGGGCTAGAGTAGCGTTCGGGTGCTGACTCTGATGGGGAGGGGCAGGCTGGTCCCCTGCTCACTGGCCAACTCTCCAGCCGGTGCAGGCAGAGCACTCCGGCGGTGGGAGCCTGGGGGATGATCCCAGGCCTGTCGGATAGGGTTGGCAGACGGGCACTCTCTGGGTCACAGCTGAAATGCCTGGGGGGTGTGGGGGGCACTGGAAGCCAGGAGGTGGCAAGCCCCTCTGGGCAGGGAGCCTGCGGTAGACAGTCTGGAGCCATAGGAAAGTTGGGGCCCCAGCCTGAGGGCAGCAGGGGCAGGACCCCAGTGGCAGCCACCACGGAGGTCCTGTCAGTTACCTCTGGGAGTTCCCTGCCAGAGGAACGTGGAGAGGCCACCGACCAGCGTGCTGAGGCCAGGGTGGGGCAGCTGTGCTGGGGGCCCAAGCCGGTCAGCCTGGCCTGGCAAGGAGCAGCGGAGGCAAGGCCTGAAGCCCATCCATCCCCTCCTCAGTGTGATCCTAATGTAGCTTCACCAGGGGTTCTTTCCGCCCTCTACATAAAGACAGACCAGGGCATGGCAGGAGAGAAAGTTTGACAGACACGAGGCCGGTCATGCCACGTGAGAGATGGAGTTCATACTCAAACCATCCAAGGCTCACAGGTTAGGTTTTCAAAGGTAGTTTGGAGGAAGTAAAATCAAAGGCAACTTGGAAGGGGTGGGGGTCCCCAGGTTACAGATGCTTGCTACTGATTGGTTGGGGCAGAGATGAAATCCTAGGCCTCCTGGGGGCCGATTCGCATTTAAGTGGGGCCACCGGAGCGGCGTTGTTGGTCCAGGTGCAGCCAAGGGTGTCAGACATGCAAAAAACCTGGAAAAGTATCTCAAAAGACCAACTGGGGAAGCTGTTTATCTTACAACTTCTGGAATGTCAGCGCCTTAGCTGGATTCAGGTTCCTCTCGCTGCCTCAGCCTGATGGGCTCCTATTAGCTTTACAAAAGCAGTTGAGTTTGCAGTAAAGCCTATTATCATTTAAACTGTAGCCTAAATGTCTTCCAAAATTAGCTTGGCCCAACAGCCCAGGATTAATTGAGGGTGAGTTAGCTTAGCTTACTGTTCGCATTTTCTGACAGAACTTTCGCACAGGCGGCTTCATTAGCAGGGGGACAAAGAGCCTGGCCTTCCTTGTTGCTGGGGCTGTGGCAGCTGACACCAGGGTGCTCATGGGGTGTCCAGGGATCCAAGGCCTGTGGGGCTCCACACGGGCTTGAACGGTGCTCTTCGGAGACTCCAGGCTGCCTCCATGTTGCTCTGGAAGCTCAGGGGGTCGGGGGGGCTCTTCTCTGCCCAGGACTGCAAAGGATTGTGTCGGAAGCGTGGGTCCCTGGCTGGGCATGGTGGCTCACATCTGCAATCCCAGCACTTTGGGAGGCCAAGGCAAGTGGATCACCTGAGGTCAGGAGTTCAACACCAGCCTGGCCAACATGGCGAACCCCCTCTACTAAAAATACAAAAATATTACCCAGGCATGGTGGCGAGCGCCTATAATCTCAGTTACTCGGGAGGCTGAGGCAGGAGAATCGCTTGAATCTGGGAGGCAGAGGCTGCTGTGAGCCAAGATCACACCACTGCGCTCCAGCCTGGACGACAAGAGTGAGACTCCATTTCAAAGGAAAAAAAACAAGTGTGGGACCCCCAGGGGCTCTCACTCTCACCCTTTCTCTGCATCAGGGTGCTTCCCCCAACTCCGCTCCAATCCCAGGAGGGCAGCTGCCCAGCCTTGTCTGTTCTCTAAGTCCCACTGCAGCCCTGGTGAATCCCAGCATGGTATCCTGGTCTATGGCCTTGAAGACCGGGCAGTTACCCTGTTTCCTCTCCATGAAAACAGCACACACTAGCTGTGTCCGTCAGCCATCATGAACTGCAACCCACAATCACATTTGTTAATAGTAAAATATTTTCATACTCTATTTTATTTGTATATTTTATATTATGTTAATATTTTATTTTTATATTGATTATATGTTAATGTTTTCTATTGATTAATGTTAATATTTTGGGTATTAGAATTTGGGTATTTTGGGTTAGAATTTCAAGTTATTTTTGCTTTTTTTTTGAGAAGAGTCTCACTCTGTCACCCAGGCTGGAGTGCAGTGGCGCGATCTTGGCTCACTGCAAGTTCCGCCTCCTGGGTTCAAGCCGTTCTCCCGCCTCAGCCTCTGGAGTAGCTGGGACTACAGGCGCCTGCCACCACGCCTGGCTAATTTTGTTTTTGTATTTTAGTTTCACCGTGTTAGCCAGGATGGTCTTGATCTCCTGAACTCGTGATCTGCCCGCCTCAGTCTCCCAAAGTGCTGGGATTACAGGCGTGAGCCACCGCGCCCGGCCTATCTTTGCTTTTTTAATGTGGCTACTAGAAATATTAAAATTACATACTTGGCCGGGCGCGGTGGCTCAGGCCTGTAATCCCAGCACTTTGGGAAGCTGAGGCAGGCAGGTCGCCTGAGGGCAGCCTGGTCAACATGTTGAAACTAAAAAATACAAAAATTAGCCGGGCGTGGTGGTGCATGCCTGTAATTCCAGCTATTCGGGAGGCTGAGCCAGGAGACTCCTTTGAGCTCAGGAGGCAGAGGTTGCTGTGAGCCAAGATTGCGCCACTGCATTCCAGCCTGGGCGAGAGCAAGACTGTCTCAAAAAAAAAAAAAAAAAAAAAAGAAATTACATACTTGGCTCTCATCGTATTTGTTTGGACAGCACCAGTTCTAGATAAAAATGTGGCAGTATTTTTCAAAATCTTATTCTTGAGACAGAGTCTCTCTCGCTCTGTCACCCAAGCTGGAGTACAGTGGTGCAATCTTGGCTCAATGCAACCTCTACCTCCTGGGTTTAAGCGATTCTCCTGTCTCAGCCTCCTGAGTAGCTGGGATTACAGGCGTGCACCACCATGCCCAACTAATTTTTGTGATTTTAGTAGAGACGGATTTTCACCATGTTGGCCAGGCTGGTCTGCAACTCCTGACTTCAGGTGATCCGCCCGCCTCGGCCTCCAGGGCTGGAACTATAGGCGTGAGCCACCGCGCCAGGCCAAAAATCTCTTAATGTCTATTCTTTGAGTCAACATTTCCACTTATTACACTGTTTTTTTTGTTTGTTTTTTGTTTTTGAGACAGAATCTAGCTCTGTCACCCAGGCTGGAGTGCAGTGGTGCAATCTCAGCTCACTGCAACCTCCACCTCCTGGGTTTAAGCAATTCTCTGCCTCAGCCTCCCGAGTAGCTGGGATTACAGGCACCTGCCATCATGTCAGACTAATTTTTGTATTTTTAGTACAGACGGGGTTTCACCATCTTAGCCAGGCTGGTCTTGAACTCCTGACCTCATGATTCACCCACCTCAGTCTCCCAAAGTGCTGGGATTACAGGCGTGAGCCACCGTGCCCGGCCACACCATTTTTATAGCATTAATTGAACTTTCCTCCATGACATAGATACATGGACATTGTCATTTACCCAAGGAACTTCCTGTTATATCCTCAGGATCTCCTTAGTGAAAATTACATTGATCAGACTTTCTGTGCAGTATGTGGCAAAACTCATGAGGATATCGGAGGAACAATCTACCTTCTCTCTTTTGCCAGACTGGACTCACAGTCATTCAGCTATAATGTAGCGAGTGAACTAGACAACCGAAATTTTAAATAAGGACACAAAATGAGAGAGTTAAATATTTGGACAAAAGTCTCAGGTGAAATCAAGCCAACTGCTCTGCAGGCGGGGACTTTAATGGCAAGACACATCCTGAGTAAACAGGTGGAATGTAATTGTGCTTCAAGCCATGCCGGGAAACAGAAGAAGAACCGAGGACAGGAAAGATTGCGGGCATCTGTGGAATTTGCAATTTTACTCAGGATGTAAGGTTAAGTCTTGCTGAGAATGTGACTTTCAGTAAAGATCAGATAAAAGTGTCATAGAAGATGCCAGAGAAAATCTGTTTAAAGTAAACATGATGGCCGGGCACGCTGGCTCACACCTGGAGTCCCAGCACTTTTAGAGGCCAGAGGCAGGAGGATGGCTTGAGCTCAGGAGTTCAAGACCAGCCTGGGCAACATGGTGAAACTCCATCTCTACTATAAATACAAAAATTACCCTGGTGTGGTAGTGCGTGCCTGTATTCCCAGCTACTTGGGAGGCTGAGGCAAGAGGATCACTTGAGGCCGGGAGTTCCAGACCACAGCCGGCTATTTTTTTTTCTTTTTTTTTTTCTTGAGATGAGTTTCACTCTTGTTGCCCAAGCTAGAGTGTAATGGCGCAATCTCAGCTCACTGCAACCTCTGCCTCTGGGTTCAAGCCTCAGTCTCCCGAGTAGCTGGGATTACAGGCACCCGCCACTGCACCCCAGCTAATTTTTTGTATTTTTAGTAGAGAGACGGGGTTTCACCACGTTGGCCAGACTGGTCTTGAACTCCTGACCTCAGATGATCCACCTGCCTTGGCCTCCCAAAGTGCTGGGATTACAGGCATGAGCCACCATGCCCGGCCATTTTAAATGTTTTTACCACAAAAAAAATGGTTTGTAAGGCTAGGCGCAGTGGCTCACGCCTGTAATCCCAGCACTTTGGGAGGCCGAGGCGGGCAGATCACGAGGTCAGGCATTCAAGACCAGCCTGACCAACATGGTGAAACCCCGTCTCTACTAAAAACACAAAAATTAGCCGGGTGTGATGGTGTACACCTGTAATCCCAGCTACTCAGGAGGCTGAGGCAGGAGAATTGCTTGAAACTGGGAGGCAGAGGTTGCAGTGAGCTGAGATCACACCACTGCACTCCAGCCTGGGCGATAGAGGGAGACTCCATCTCAAAAAAAAAAAAAAAAAAGGCATGTAAGGTAATGAATACATTAATCAACCTGACTTGGCAATTCCACAATGTATACATATTTCCAAGCTTCATGTACACGGTAAACATACACAATTTTAATACATATAATATATGCAGTTGTACACCATAAACACAGACAATTTTTATTTGTCAATTTTTAAAAATGTAAGTTTTTAAAGTTATTTTGGCTGGGCACGGTGGCTCAGGCCTGTAATCTGAGCACTTTGGGAAGCTGAGGCAGGTGGATCACTTGAGGTCAGGAGTTCAAGACCAGCCTGGCCAACATGGTGAAACCTCATCTCTACTAATAAACAAAAATTAGCTGGGCACAGTGGCATGTGCCTGTAATTCCAGCTACTCTGGAGGCTGATGCAGGGGAATCACTTGAACCCGGGAGGCAGAGGTTGCAGTGAGCCAAGATCATGCCACTGCACTCCAGCCTGGGCAACAGAGCGAGACTCTGTCTCAAAAAGAAAAAAATAAAATAAAATAAAGTTATTTTGTTAAGCTGGGCATGATGGGGTACGTGTAGTCCCAGCTGCTTGGAAGACTGAGGCAGGAGGATCACTTGAGCCCAGGAGTTCAAGTTCCGCCTGGGCAACAGAGCAAGTCCTCACCTCTATAATAAACAAACAAAAAACAAAATAAAGTTTTTAAAAAAGTATTTGCTCACTGGCAATGCACATGGGGCTTTAAGTGCATCCCACCTTCACGCTCCACAGAGCTTCATACTTTCCCTTCATCCAGAGGACACCTCCAGTGGACTGGACCATCCCTTTTCCGTGGTTAAACTAATTCAGCAAGGAACTAGGGATGTTTTCATGAGGAGTTTGGGAGCTTGACGCTGGTGGCTGTTGATCGTTCTCCAAGCTGTGTCGGATCCCATATCCAAAATACATAGCAAATCCTAGCAGGGAAATGAGACAATGAAAGGAAATGCAGTCACCCCTTCCCTTATAAATGCCCTGTAGCGATTGTACTGTGGTTTGTTTATTTGGAGGTTTTCTTGTTTCTTTTATTTAGAAATAGAGCTTCACTCTGTTGCCCAGGCTGGAGTGCAGTGGCACGATCATGGCTCACTGCAGCCTCGACCTCCTGGGTTCAAGCGATCCTCCCACCTCAGCCTTCAGAATAGATGTGATTACAAGCAGGTGCCACTGTGCCTGGCTAATTTTTTTTTTTTTTTTTTTTTTTTTTTTTGAGACAGCATCTCACTCTGTCCCCCAGGCTGGAGTGCAGTGGCACAATCTCGGCTCCTGTCACCTGGGCTGGAGTGTAATGGCATGATCTCGGCTCACTGCAACCTCCGCCTCCTGGGTTCAAGCAATTCTCATGCCTCAGCCTCCTGAGTAGGTGGGATTACAAGCGCCCGCCACCGCGCCCGGCTACTTTTTTGTATTTTTAGTAGAGATGGGGTTTCATCATGTTGGCCAGGCTGTTCTTGAACTCCTGATCTTAGGTGATCCACCTGCCTTGGCCCCCTGAAGTGCTGGGATTATAGGTGCGAGCCACTGCGTGCGGCCAGTTTTTTATTTTGGTAGAGATGGAGTCTCATCATGTTGCCCAGGCTGGTCTGGAGTTCCTGGTCTCAAGCGATGCTCCTGCCTTCATCTCCTGAGTAGCTGAGACTACAGGCACAGCCCACACTGTCAGCCTGAGACAGCTATAGGGAAAGGTCACAGGAAGAGTGTTGGGCTCAGACACCCAAGAGGCCTCTTTTTTTCCAGGAAGCCACTCACCAATCAACATCCAGACTCCAAATTGGGCCGAGGTCTCAGTGGTCATCTGCATCATCAGGTAAACACGCACAGAGACGCTGACCAACTGAAGGACAGGCAACAGGGGGACCTGTAGGCAAAGAGTGAACCCTGAGCACACCACGAACATCTGCAAGGGACCCTTATCCCCTTCGAGGGGCAGGAAGGCCACAGCTCTGCTCCAGTTGCATATTCAATGCCTATTCTGTTTTTTTTTTTGAGATAGTCTTGCTCTGTCACCCAGGCTGGAGTGCAGTGGCGTGATCTCGGCTGAATGCAACATCCGCCTCCTGGGTTCAAGCAATTCTGCTGCCTCAGCCTCCTGAGTAGCTGGGATTACAGGCACGCACCAGCATGCCCGGCTAATTTTTGTATTTTTAGTAGAACCAGGATTTCACCATGTTGGTCAGGCTGGTCCCGAACTCCTGGCTTCAAGTGATCCACCCGCCTCGGCCTCCCAAAGTGCTGGGATTACAGGTGTGAGCCACCTCACCTGGCTCAATGCCTGTTCTGAGTGGGTATCCCATTGAGTGTTCTGGAATAGAGAGGTTTTGGGAAGTACTGATATGTGGGGGCTGGAGGGGGTGTCCATGAACAGTCCATTGGTTTTTAGCAACTGCCCTTTTTTCCCCTGGTCCCGTAGAGTATTTAGAGCTTGAGGCATGTAGAGTCCACTGACTCAGGAGGGTGGTGTGGGAACATAAGGCCACCTTACCTTGAAATAAAGAGGAGTGTTGCTCTGGGGCTGTCTCCAGATGGTGAAAGTGAATCCCACAATGAGCACCAGCAGCAACACAGCCGCTGCAATGTAGATCAGCTCTCCAGAGAACAGGCGTTTGGGCCAATGGGCCAATACCAGGCATAGCATGGACAGCAGGACAAGTGGAAAAGGATCAAGGTTGGGGAGAACAGGTTCAGCTTCAGAAGCTAAATAAGTGAAGATCTCGGGCCACATCGTATCCCCCAAACCATATATATATATATATATATATATATATATGTGTGTGTGTGTGTGTGTGTGTGTGTGCGTGTGTGTGTGTCCCAGCCTCCCCATTAGGGACTACAGGCATGTGTCAGCACACCCAAATAATTTTTTTTTTTGAGATGCAGTTTCATTCTTGTTGCCCAGGATGGAGTGCAATGGCACAATCTTGGCTCACTGCAACCTCCGCCTCCTGGTTCAAGTGATTCTCCTGCCTCAGCCTCCCAAGTAGCTGGGATTACAGGTACCTGCCACCACACCCACCTAATTTTTTGTATTTTTTTTTTGAGACAAAGTCTTTCTCTGCTGCCCAGGCTGAAGTGCAGTGGCGTGATCTCGGCTCACTGCAAACTCGGCCTCTCCGGTTCAAACAATTCTCCTTCCTCAACCTCCCAAGTAGCTGGGATTACAGGCGTCTGCCACCACGCCCAGCTAATTTTTGTATTTTTAGTAGAGATGGGGTTTTGCCATGTTGGCCAGGCTGGTCTCGAACTCCTGACCTTGTGATCCGCCCCCCTCGGCCTCCCAAAGTGCTGGGATTACAGGCGTGAGCCACCGTGCCTGACCTAATTTTTTGTATTTTCAGTAGAGATGGTGTTTCACCATGTTGGCCAGGCTGGTCTCAACTCCTTACCTCAAGTGATCCACTTGCCTCAGCCTTCCAAAGCGAGCCACCACACCCAGCCTAAACTTTTTATTTTATATATATGTGTGTGTATATGTATGTATGTGTGCATATATATATATGGCTTTTTGTTTGTTTTTTGAGATGGGATCTCACCCCATGGCCCAGACTACAGTCCAGTGGTGTGATCTTGACTCACTGAAGCCTCAACTGCCCAGCCTCAAGCAGTCGTCCCACCTCTGCCCCCCAAAGTGCTGGGATTCCATGTGTAAGCCACTGTGCCCGGCCAAAAGTGCCCCTACTAAGAAGGGCCACCATATCTTCACGACTCCTCTCAGCTACCAAAGCCACACACTCCCTACCCGGCCCCCTGCCGCATGCTATCAGGTTCAAAACAGCCCACAGAGAAACGCCACTGCTCACCAAGCACAAAGGCACATCCACAGACGATGCGGCCTGATCTCGGGGTGGGGATGGTGCTCACAGGGCTCCACAGACTCGCCAGAGTGCTGGACGCTTCAGGAACACATTCTGGGGATTTTGCTTTGGGTACAGAATTCATCTCAACTACTTCCTCCTTCGGCTTCTCATTCTTGCTGAAATTCTGATCTGGCTGGTACCTGAATTAGAGAGAGTAGGGCAACATTGGCCAGGCGCGGTGGCTCACGCCTGTAATCCCAGCACTTTAGGAGGCCGAGGTGGGTGGATCACGAGGTCAGGAGATCAAGACCATCCTGGCTAACACGGTGAAACCCCGTCTCTACTAAACAAAAAATTAGCCGGGCGTGGCAGTGGGTGCCTATAGTCCCAGCTACTCGGGAGGCTGAGGCAGGAGAATGGCGTGAACCCAGGAAGAGGAGCTTGCAGTGAGCCGAGATTGCGCCACTGCACTCCAGCCTGGGCGACAGAGCCAGACTCGGTCTCAAAAAAAAACGAGAGAGAGAGTAGGGCAACATTAACCCAGGGACCCAGGTCCCTGTTCATCCAACATCAGAGAGCCTAATACGCCCACGGTAGCTCCCACGTATCTGAGGTTTCATCTACCCGTATCCACTACAGTCCAAAAATAGTAAATGGAAAAGTCCAGCAGTAATTCATAAGTTTTCTTTTCTTTTTTTTTTTTTTTTTTGAGACGGAGTCTCACTCTGTCACCCAGGCTGGATTGCAGTGGCACAATCTCAGCTCACTGCAACCACCTCCGCCTCCCAGGTTCAAGCAATCTCCTGCCTCGGGCTCCTGAGTAGCTGGGATTACAGGAGGCCACCACCACGCCCGGCTAATTTTTGTATTTTTAGGAGATACCAGGTTTCACCATGTTGGCCAGGCTGGTCTCAAACTCCTGACCTCAAGTGAGCCACCTGTCTCGGCCTCCCAAAGTTCTGGGATTATAGGCATGAGCCACTGCGCCCCGCCGTAATTCGTAAATTTTCAATTGTGTGCGGCTTCAAGTAGCGGCATTCCACGCTCCCCACGCCCAGGATGTAAATCATCCTTTTGTCCGGTGTGTCCATGCTGTGAACGCTACCGGCCGTGTTAAGTCACTTTAGGCATCTGAGTTATGGATGGGAAAATGATCATATATAGGGACTGGTACTATCCGCGGTTTCGGGCATGTGCTGGGGGTCTTGGAACGTGTCCCCCGTGGATAAGCAGGGGCTACTGTACTCCTCCCACTCCTGTATGTGTAGCAATGCACCGAGCGGCCAGGAGGCAGGCAGAAGGGGGCTGGGAACCCCGTCAATCCTTACGTGTCTAGGACCCCAGTCTCACCTGAGGACAAGAACAGAAAAGGCCACCAAGGAGTAAGCAAGCATGGTCCCAATGGACGAGAGGTTCACAAGGTCACCGAGCTCAAACAGGAAAGCCATGATTGCTACAGTCAGGGCACAAAACAGGGTAAGTTCCAATGTTCTACAGCACTAGAGGGTGACTGTCGTTAACAACTTATAAGAGATGGAAAAGCACTTTGGAAGGCTAAGGCGGGCGGATCACCTGAGGTCAGGAGTTCAAGACCACCCTGGCCAACATATTGAAACCTCATCTCTACTAAAAATACAAAAATTAGCTGGGCATGGTAGCACATGCCTGTAATCCCAACTACTCCAGAGGCGGAGGCAGGAGAATCGTGTGGGCCTGGGAGGCAGAGGTTGCAGTAAGCTGAGATCGTGCCACTGCACTACAGCCTGGGCTACAGAGCGAGACTGTGTCTCCAAAAAAAAAAAAAAGAGCTGGAAAAATAGGTTTTTGGTGTTCCCAATGCAAGGAAATAATCATTTCCTTGAATTGATTGTGATGGGTTATGGTATTACCTTGATTTAATCATTACATCTTGTATACATGTATGGAAATATCACACTGTACCCCACGAATATGTACAATTATTGTGTTAATTAATAATAGGAATGTGGCCAGGTTGGGGGGCTCATGCCTATAATCTCAGCACTTAGGGAGGCCGAGGCGGGCGGACTGCTTGAGCCCAAAGGTTCCACATCAGCCTGGGCAACACAGTGAGACCCCCACCTCTACAAAATTTGAATATTAGCTGGGTGTGGTGCCACTGTACACTGGCATGGGTGAGAGTGAGATCCTGTCTCAACAACAACAAAAGTCAGATTATGTACATTTTCTTTAAATTTTTTTTTTTAAACGGGAATCATCATACCTCACTGCAGCCCTAACCTGCTGCACTCAAGCCATCCTTCCACCTCAGCCTCCCAAGTAGCTGGGACTACAGGTGTACCACCACACCCAGCTAATTTTTTGTTTTTTGAGACGGAGTCTCGCTGTTGCCCAGGCTGGAGTGCAGTGGCGCGATCTCAGCTCACAGCAAGCTCCGCCTCCCACAGCCAGCTAATTGTTAAAAATTTTTTTGCAGAGACAAAAAAATAATCTCAGGGTCTGGCTATATTGCCCAAGCTGGTCTCAAACTCCTGGGCTCAAGTGATTCTGCTTTGGCCTCCCAAATTATGGGGGTTACAGGCATCAGGCACTGCACCCCATCCCATTTTCTTTATTTTATATATTTATTTTATTTTATTTTACTTTATTTTATTTTATTTTATTGAGACAGGGTCTTGCTTTGTCATCCAGGCTGGAGTGCAGTGGTGTGACCTCAGCTCACTGAAGCCTCAACCTCCTGGGCTAAAGCAATCCTTCCACCTGAGCCTCCCCAGTAGCTGGGACTACAGGCACGTTCCAGCATGCCCAGCTAACTTTTTTTTAAATTTTTGTTGAGATGGAAGTCTCCCTATGTTGCCCAGGGTGGTCTTGAACTCCTGGGATCAAGCGATCCTCCCACCTCAGCCTCCCAAAATGCTGGTGTTATAAGCATGAGCCACTGAGCCCAGTCCCATTTTCCTGTTAAACTTTTTATTAAATAAACTTTTGTAATAGCCAACTTTTTAAAAAATTAATGAATAATAATAAAAGCAAAAATGGATGGGCTGTGGGGGAGGATGAGGAACTAACTCATAGAAAATGGATGAAAGCCTGGATTCTGGGCCTTTACCTGCAACGGTCCCAGCAATGACAGTGGCCACCACAGGGGTGCTGGTGCGGGCGTGGATCCGGGCGAGTCCGCGGAAAAGGAGCCCTTCCTCAGCCATTAAGTAGAGCACACGAGGCGTGGGGAACATGGCACCCAGGAGGCTGCATGCAAGAGAAAACAGGAACACGCATGGGGACTCAGGAAGCAAGAGGGACCAGGGCTTCTGCTCCATCGCCTCCATAGGTGAAACGTCTCCTCCCTTTACCAAGGCCCAGGATACCCGAGAACCAGACAGCAGATAGGGCGAGAGCGTCCAGCACTGACCTGGAAGACAGGGCACAGAGGGTGCCGATGGCCACAGCATATCTGATGGGGGCCCATCCAATGTGGACGAAAGCCTCCGGCAAGGGGTTCTCGGGACATATCAGGTAGTAGGGCACCATGAGGGTGAGCGCTGCTGAGACACCAAAATAGGCCAAGAAGCAGATGAAGATCGAGGTCACGGTGCCCAAGGGGATGGAGTGGTGAGGGTGGAGGGCTTCTTCTCCTGCGGGACAGGGATGGAGGGGGGAGGGTGGAGGGCTTCTTCTCCTGTGGGACAGGTATATGCACCGGGCGGTGAGGGTAGAGGGCTTCTTCTCCTGCGGGACAGGGATGGAGTGGTGAGGGTGGAGGGCTTCTTCTCCTGTGGGACAGGTATATGCACTGGGCGGTGAGGGTAGAGGGCTTCTTCTCCTGCGGGACAGGGATGGAGCGGTGAGGGTGGAGGGCTTCTTCTCCTGCGGGACAGGGATGGAGTGGTGAGGGTAGAGGGCTTCTTCTCCTGCGGGACAGGGATGGAGCGGTGAGGGTGGAGGGCTTCTTCTCCTGTGGGACAGGTATATGCACTGGGCGGTGAGGGTAGAGGGCTTCTCCTGCAGGATAGGGATGGAGTGGTGAGGGTGGAGGGCTTCTTCTCCTGCGGGACGGGGATGGAGCGGTGAGGATGGAGGGCTTCTTCTCCTGAAGGACAGGTATATGCACTGGGCCAGGAAAACGCACGGAAGCGAGGGTGCGAAACCTTCTTCCCTCTTCACCATCCGAGAGCAGGGAAGCCTTCAATGAAACCGGTGCCCAGCGGCCGCCCAAACTGTGCCCAAATCCCCAATGAGACAGAATGACCGTGCTACCTGTGGTGGCGACGCCATCAAAACCCACAAACGCAAAGAAACACGTGGCTGCTCCGTGGAGAATCCCGCCAAAGTCAAAAGGCACAAACCCTCCAGAGCCCGGGGAGCCCAAGCTACGGGGACAGAAGGAACAAGAAACATTGGTAAGGTATGCAGCCATCTTTCTGGGACGACTCAGTTAACTCCAACTGCTCAGTTAATTCCACAAGCCCTGGGCCCCTACTGCCATCCCCACTCCCCATCATCTGGCTCTGTCAGCCCACATTCCCCCTATTCCCACAATAGTCCAGGTTCTGCACCCCAGGCCCCACTCCCGTGTCCAAGAGGGCAACTCTGGCCAGTTGCAATGGCTCACGCCTATAATCCCAGCACTTTGGGAGGCTCAGTCAGGTGGATCACTTGAGCCCAGAGGTTGAGACCAGCCTGAGCAACATGGCAAAACCCCATCTCTACAAAAAATTAAAAACTTATCTAGGTGTGGTGGTGCACACCTGTAGTCCTAGCTACTCTAGATGATTGCTTGAGCCTGGGAGGCAGAGGCTGCAGTGAGCCATGATCGTGCTACTGCACTCCAGCCTGAGGGACAGAGCAAGACCCTGTTTCAAAAAATAAAAATAAGTTTTAGGCTGGGAGCAGTGAGTGGTTCACACCTGTAATCCCAGCACTTTGAGAGGCCAAGGTGGGCAGATCACCTGAGGTCAGGAGTTTGAGACCAGCCTGGCCAACATGGTGAAACCCCATCTCCACCAAATATATATATATATATATATATATATATATATATTGGCCGGGTGTGGTGGCAGGTACCTGTAATCCCAGGTGGCTGAAGCAGGAGAATCGCTTGAACCCAGGAGGTAGAGGTTGCAGTGAGCTGAGATTGTGCTACTGAACTTTAGCCTGGGCGACAGAGCGAGACTCCATCTCAAAAAATAAAAATAAAAATAAATTTTAAAATAAAAAAACAGGCCAGGCACAGTGGCTCACACCTGAAATCCTAGCACTTTAGGAGGCGGAGGTGGGCAGATCACTTGAGGTCAGGAGTTCGAGACCAGCCTGGCCAAGATGGTAAAACCCCATCTCTATTAAAAATACAAAAATTAGCCGAGCATGGTGGCAGGTGCCTGTAATCCTAGCTACTCGGAGGCTGAGGCAGGAGAATCGCTTGAACCCGGGAGGCAGAGGTTGCAGTGAGCCGAGATCGCGCCACTGCACTCCAGCCTGGGCAACAGAGTGAGACTCCGTCTCAAAAAAATAAATAAATAAATAAAAATTAATTAATTTAAAAAAATTTTTTAAAAACCGTGCCCTCACCTGTGGGTGTCGTTGGACCTCCCCCCCCCCCCCCACCAGCTCGGCCCGTTTGTAGTCGGCGTCTGTGAGCTGCCAGTTGTGCAGATCTCCCTTGATGAAGCCGGAGACGATGAGGCAGCTCAGAACCAAAAGGTTCACACCTGTGAAGACTTTGGAAACCCAGGCTCACTCCCGAGCTCCCAGAGCCAGCAGTCCTGTGGGAAACATGGAATATCCAGAATATATAAACCCACAGAGACAGAACGCAGATCCGTGGTTGCCAGGGGCCAAAGGGAATGGGGAACGACTGCCTAAAGGGTGCACGGTTTCCCGCAGGGGTGACAAAAACGTTTCCCAATTAGATGGAAGTGGCAGCTGCACAATGCTGTGAATGTACTAAATGCCACTGAACTGCATGCTTTAAAATGGTTCATTTCAGGCCAGGTGCAGTGGCTCACGCCTATAATCCCAGCACTCTGGGAGGCTGAGGCGGGCGTATCACGAGGTCAGGAGATTGAGACCATCCTGGCTAACATGGTGAAACCCTGTATCTACTAAAAATAAAAAATAAAAAAAATTAGCCAGGCATGGTGGTGGGCGCCTGTAATCCCAGCTGTTTGGGAGGCTGAGGCAGGAGAATGGTGTGAACCCGGGAGGCAGAGGTTGCAGTGAGCCGAGATCACGCCACTGCACTCCAGCCTGGGCGACAGCGTGAGACTCTGTCTCAAAAAAAGAAAAAAAAAAAAAGGTTCATTTCAGGCCAGGCGCGGTGGCTTATGCCTCTAATCCTAGCACTTTGGGAGGCCGAGGCGGGCAGATCACGAGGTCAGGAGATCGAGACCATCCTGGCTAACACGGTGAAACCGCTTCTCTACTAATAATACAAAAAATCAGCTGGGCTTGGTGGCACATGCCTATAGTGCCAGCTACTCGGGAGGCTGAGACACGAGAATCACTTGAACCCAGGAGGCGGGGGTTGCAGCGAGCTGAGACTGCACCACTGCACTCCAGCCTGGGCAACAGAGCAAGACTCCATCTCAAAAAAAAAAAAGAAAACTAAAAACTAAACTAAAAATAAAAAATGAAATAAAATGATTGATTTTAGTGTGGAGTCCCAGCTACCTGGGAGGCTGAGATGGGAGGATCACTTGAGCTCACGTGAGCCCAGGAGTCTGAGGCTGCAGTGAGCCATGATTGTGTCACTGCATTCCAGCCTGGGAAAGAGAGAGACCCTGCCTTAAAAAAAAACACACAAAAACAAAACTGTTGTAAGAAGAGAGGAAGAAATGTGTCTAAGTCAGTGGTTCTCAGCTTCCGATTGTCCTAATTTGGGGGTGGGTACTACTGGCATCCCATAGGTAGAGGCCAGGGATGCTGCTCAATGCCTTATAATGCACAGGGCAGCCCCCAGGACAAAGAATTACCTGCCCCAGGATGTTAACAATGCCACCATGTGGAAACAGTGGTTCCAGTCTTACCTGCCTGTGATTCCCATCATAGGTCCTTCCTTCCGGTTTTCTAATACCCCCACCGTTGCCTCCTCCTCCAAGCCTTTCCCACCCCCCTTCCTCCACCATGCCCCACTCACCCCATCTTATCTCTGATCCCCGCCTCACCAGTGAGGACCAACACCAGGCCCAGTGCAAAAAAGTCTTGGCCAGGACTTGAGGCAGGTGCAGAGAAGTGCCCTGCAGGGCATGGGAGATGTGCTTCCCGATCAGGCTGTCAAACGCAAAGCTCCAGGCCTTGGCCACGCTGGCGGCACCTGCAGCGGCAGAAGGAGGAACGTGCATTTACGAACATACGCTGAACCCTGACCACGTGCCGTGCGCAATCTCAGCTCACTGCAACCTCCACCTCCCGGGTTCAAGCGATTCTCCTGTCTCAGCCTCCCAAGTAGCTGGGATTACAGGTGCTTGCCACCACGCTTGACTAATTTTTGTATTTTTTCCATACCTCCCCTCGTGCCCCATCATCTCACCAATGACGTAGGAGAGTAAGAGGTTCCAGCTGGTGATGAAAGCCACCAGTTCACTCACTGTGACCTAAGTGTAGAGATGGGCGGAACTGGAGCATGGCTCTACTAAAACCCGTCTCTACTAAAAACAGGGGCATGGCTCCCAGGCCCCTCTGCATAGCAGAGTCCAGACAACACAGAAGTCAGCACCGCCACCAAGAAGCAGATGACGATGGCCGGTCCAGCTTTCTCTTTGGCCACTTCTCCGGCCAGGACATACACGCCCGCTCCCAGGGTGCTGCCCACACCCAAGGCCACCAGATCCAGGGTCTTCAGACAACGAGACAAGCGATGCTTAGAGCCCTCCTGGCCCAGCTGCAGGGGCCACCTGCGCATCAACTTCCGACCAAGTTGGCGAATATTCTGCCAGACCATCTTAGATGGAGTTGAGGAGGGTGCTAAGATCTGCAGAGAACACAAGACAGAAGGCCACTAAGACAGAAAGCCACGAAGAGTATCTGTACCGCCTCGGCCCTGGGAGTCAGATTAGGACCGGCTCCTCTGAACAGCGCAGTTCTGGGAACAGCAGGTAGTAAAAGAACATTCTGGGCAAATCTTCCATCTCTGAGCCTTGGGGCCTTCAAATGTAAACGGGAACTTTAATACTTTTCAAAGTTACATGGCCGGGCGGGGTGGCTCATGCTGGGTGGCTCACGCCTGTAAATCCCAGCACTTTGGGAGCCCGAGGGGGGAGGATTGCTTGAGCCAAGGAGTTCGACACCAGCCTGGGCAACATAGCGAGACCCCCATCTCAAGGAAAAAAAAAAAAAAGTTACTGGAATGGTTTCTTTTTGTTTGTTTCTTTTTGTTTTTGTTTTTGAGACGGAGTTTCATTCTGTTGCCCAGGCTGGAGTGCAGTGGAGAGATCTGGGCTCACTGCAACCTCCGCATCCCAGGTTCAAGCTATTCTTCTGCCTCAGCCTGCTGAGTAGCTGAGATTACAGGCGCCCGCCACTAGGCCTGGCTAATGCTTTCTGTTTTTAGTAGAGATGGGGTTTCACCATGTTGGCCAGGCTGGTCTCGAACTCCTGACCTTGTGATTCGCCTGCCTCAGCCTCAAAGTGCTGGGATTACAGGCGTGAGCCACCGCGCCCAGCTTTGGAATGGTTTCTTATTTAAAGAGATGCAAACAAAAGCTTCCAGTATGGTGCCAGCACATAGGACACAGGAGCTGTGTAATTACTATAATTGGAGTTAATTGGCTGGGTGCCGTGGCTCACGCCTGTAATCCCAGCACTTTGGGAGGCCGAGGCGGGTGGATCACTTGAGGTCAGGAGTTTGAGACCAGCCTGACCAATATGGTGAAACCCTGTCTCTACTAAACATACAAAAATTAGCCGGGCGTGGTGGTAGGTGCCTGTAATCTCAGCTACTTGGGATGCTGAGGCAGGAGAATTGCTTGAACCTGGGAGACAAAGGTTGCAGTGAGCTGAGATCATGCCATTGCACTCCATCCTGGGCAATAAGAGTAAAACTCTGTCTCAAATAATAATAATAATAATAATAATTTGAGTTAATAATGTCATTTGAGTAGTTAGACTGTTTTTTTTTTTTTTTTTTTGAGACAGGATCTTGCTCTGTTGCCCAAGTTGGAGTGCAGTGGCTTGATCATAGCTCACTGCAGCCTCAACCTCCCAGGCTCAAGCAATCTCCCCGCTTTAGCCTCCCGAGCAAGTCGGACTACGGGTGTGTGTCACCACGCCCAGCTCATTTTTTATTTTATAATTTTTTGTACAGGCGGGGTCTCACTATGTTGCCTAGGCTGGTCTCTAACTTGTGGCCTCAATCGAGGCTCCCGCCTCAGCCTCCCAAATTGCTGGGATTGCAGGCGGGAGCCACCGCACCCAGCCAAAAAAATTTTTTAATTAGCTGAGGGTTGTAGTGCATGCCTGTAGTCGTAACTACTGAGGAGGTTGAGGTGGTAGGATCGCTTAAGCCCTAGAGTTGGAGGCTGCAATGAGCTCTGATCACACCAGTGTACTCCAGCCTGGGCAACAGAGCTAGTCTCTGTCTCAATAAGAAAAGAGAAAAACGGGGCTGGACACGGTGGCTCATGCCTGTAATCCCAGAACTTTGGGAGGTGGAGGTGGGCCAATCATGAGATCACGAGATGGAAACCAGTCTGACCAACATGATAAAACCCTGTCTCTACTAAAAATGCAAAAATTAGCCGGGCATGGTGGCGCATGGCTGTAATTCCAGCTACTCAGGAGGCTGAGACAGGAGAATTGCTTGAACCCGGGAGGTGGAGGTTGTGGTGAGCTGAGACCACGCCACTGCACTACAGCCTGGGTGACAGAGTGAGATTCTGTCTCAAAGAAAAAGAAAAAAGAAAAAAAGAAAGAAAGAAAAAACACAGAGAAGAGAAGAGAGGAGAAGAGGCAAGGGAAGGGGAGGGGAGGGGGAAGAGAGAGAGAGAAAGAAAGAGAAAGAAAGAAAGAGAGAGAGAAAGGAAGGAAGGAGAGAAAGAAAAAAGGAAGGAAGGAGAGAAAGAAAAGAGAAAGGAAGGAGAGAGAGAAAAGAAGGAAAGGAAGAAAAAAAGGGAGGGAGGAAGGAAGGAAGGAGCGAAAGAAAGAAAGGAGAGAAAGAAAAAGAAAGAAAGAGGCCAGGTGCAGTGGCTCACGCCTGTAATCCCAGCACTTTGGGAGGCTGAGGTGGGTGGATCACCTGGAGCCAGCAGTTTGAGACCAGCCTGGCCATCATGGTGAAACTCCATCTCTACTAAAAATACAAAAATGAGCCGAGTGTGGTGGTGGGCGGCTGCAATCCCAGGTACTTGGGAGGCTGAGACAGGAGAATCGCTTGAACCTGGGAGGCAGAGGTTGCATTGAGCTGAGAGATCGTGCCACTACACTCCAGCCTGGGCAACAGAGCAAGACTCCATCTCAAAAAAAAAAAAAAAAGAAAAGAAAGAAAGAGGAAGGAAGGAGAGAAAGAAAAAAGGAAGGAAGGAAGGAGAAAAGAGAGGGAGGCAGGGTGAGAGAGAGAGAAAGAAAGAAAGAAGAGAAAAGAAAAGAAAGAAAGAGGGAAAGGAAAGGAAGAAAAGCAAGTCACAAAAAGACACATCCTACTCTACTTGCTTGAGGACTCTGGTAGTGGTGAAACTCAGAGACGCAAAGCTGGCTACCAAGGGCTGGCGGAGAGGGATGGAACAGAGAGTTGTTTAATGGACATAGTTTTCAGTTTTGCAACATGAAAAAGTTCTGGATTTTGCTGCAAACTTAAAACTGCTCTGAAAACAATAGTCGCAGACTGCGTGCAGTGACTCATGCCAGTAATCCCAGCACTGTGGGAGGCTGAGGTGGGTGGATCGCTTGAGATCAGGAGTTTGATACCAGCCTGAGCAACATAGTGAGACCCTGTCTCTACAAAAAAAAGTTTTTAAAATTAGCCGGGCCTGGTGATGCATGCCTGTAGTTCCAGCGACTGGGAAGGCTGAGGCAAGAGGATTTCTTGAACCAAGGGGGTGGAGGCTGCACTGGGTAGCGATAGCACCACTGCACTCCAGCATAGGCAGTAGGGCAAGGCCTTCTCTCAAAAAATAAATAAACAAAGAAAATATAAAGTCAAAATGGCTAAGCCAGGCACAGTGACGACCCTGTACTCCCAGCTATTCAGGAGCCTGAAGCAGGAGGATGGATAGGGCCCAGGAGTTTGTGGTCAGCTTAGGCAAGACCTTCTCTCAAAAAAGAATAAAAATAAACAAATAATAAAGAAAAATGGATACGGTGGTAATTTTTTATTTTTATTTTTATTTTTTAGACGGAGACTCCTCTGCTGCCCAGGCCGGAGTGCAGTAGCACCATCTCAGGTCACTGCAACCTCTGCCTCCCGGGTTCAAGCAATTCTCCTGCCTCAGCCTATAATTTTATATTACGGGTTTTCTACCACAATTTTTTAAATGTTGCCGATAATACTGTCGGCCTCATAGAATTTCTGGGTGGCAGTAAAGAAATCACTGATAGAAGGCTGAAATCACTCTCGCATCCAGCAGACCCCCCTGTGTACGGCTGAACCCAGGAACCGAGTCTCAGTCTCTGGACACGCATCCAAGCCCAGCCCAATCCCTGCTCACATCCACAGCTCCAAGCTCCTTGGACTCTCGTCTGAAAAAATGGGTATCTCCTAGAATGGCGATCATTAAAAAGTCAGGAAACAACAGGTGCTGGAGAGGATGTGGAGAAATAGGAACACTTTTACACTGTTAGTGGGACTGTAAACTAGTTCAACCATTGTGGAAGTCAGTGTGGCGATTCCTCAGGGATCTAGAACTAGAAATTCCATTTGACCCAGCCATCCCATTACTGGGTATATACCCAAAGGACTATAAATCATGCTGCTATAAAGACACATGCACACGTATGTTTATTGCAGCACTATTCACAATAGCAAAGACTTGGAACCAACCCAAATGTCCAACAATGATAGACTGGATTAAGAAAATGTGGCACATATACACCATGGAATACTATGCAGCCATAAAAAATGATGAGTTCATGTCCTTTGTAGGGACATGGATGAAACTGGAAATCATCATTCTCAGTAAACTATCACAAGGACAAAAAACCAAACACCACATGTTCTCACTCATAGGTGGGAATTGAACAATGAGAACACATGGACACAGGAAGGGGAACATCACACACTGGGGACTGTTGGGTGGGGGGAGGGGGGAGGGATAGCATTAGGAGATATACCTAATGCTAAATGACGAGTTAATGGGTGCAGCGCACCAGCATGGCACATGTATACATATGTAACAAACCTGCACATGGTGCACATGTACCCTAAAACTTAAAGTATAATAATAATTTAAAAAAAAAAAAAAAGTGTATCTCCGCAGTCAGCCCAGGGGGCCAGGCTGATGCAACAGCGCGCGCGCATTGCAGAGGCCTCCTTCCGGGACTCCGAATCGTGCGGCCCGCGGTCGACAGAAGAGGGGGACACCCAAGACTTTTACCAGACTACTTACGACGACCGAAGAGCCCTGGATCCGAAGCATCGAGGCTCACTGCAAGCAGACGTGAGCTGGAGCTGCGGGATCTTTAAAATGGCAGCGGGAAACGCTGAGACCCTGTTCAGTCCCGCGCCGGTAGGGTGGGACTGACAGGACCGGCCGGGTGGGCGTATCTGTAGTGATGCAATCAGACGTTACCCTTTTTTTTTTTTTTTTTTTTTTGGCAGGGGGAGACAGGGTCTCTCTGTCGACCAGGCTGGGAGTGCAGTGGTGCAAACACGGTTCATTGCAGCCTCCACCTTCTGGGCTCAAGCAATCTTCCCACCTCACCACCTCAGCCTCTGGAGTAGCTGGGACCACAGGTGCGCCACCACACACAGATAATTTTTGTACTTTTTGTAGAGATAGGGTCTTTATATGTTGCCCAGGCTGATCTCAAGCTTTCTGGCCACCAGCAGTCCTCTCACCTTGCCCTCCCAAAGTGCTGGGATTACAGGCGTGAGCCACCACGCCCAGCTGACTTTGACATTTCTGTAGTTCCCAACAAGGGGTGATTCTAAGATTCTATTTATTTATTTATTTACTTATATTATTATTATTTTATCTTTTGAGACGGAGTTTCGCTCTTGTTGCCCAGGCAGGGGTGCAGTGACACGATCTCAGCCTCTAGGTTCAAGCGATTTTCCTGCCTCAGTCTCCCGAGTATCTGGGATTACAGGCGCCCGCCACCACACCCAGCTAATTTTTGTATTTTTGGTAGAGACAGGGTTTCACCATGTTGGCCAGGCTGTTTTCGAACTCCTGACCTCAGGTGTTCTGCCCGCCTCGGCCTCCCAAAATGCTGGGATTACAGGCATGAGCCACCGCCCAGCCTAAGATGTTTTTTTAATTGTGATAAAAATACACAGAACAGGGCCAGTGTTCTGTGTACAGTGTCTCATACCTATAATCCCAGCACTTTGAAAGCCCCAAGTGAGAGAATCGCTTGAGCCCAGGAGTTCAAGACCAGCCTCAGCAACACAGTGAGACCCCTGTCTCTACAAAAAAATTTAGAGAAAAAATTAGCCGGGCACGGTGATGGCACACCTGTACTCCCAGCTACTCAGGAGGCTGAGCCAGGAGCATCACTTGAGCCCAGGAGTTGGAGCTCAAGGCTGCAGTGACCCATATGAGAGCCCCTGCACTCCAGTCTGGGTGACAGAGTGAGACCCTGTTTAAAAATATATAAAAATAAAAAGCAGGCAAGAAAGAAAAAGGTTAAGAGAGTAAATTTTATGTTATACACGTGTTGTTGCTGTTTTGAGACAGAGTCTCACTCTGTTGCCCAGGCTGAAGTGCAGCAGCGTGATCATAGCTCAGTGCAGCCTCAAACCTCCTGGGCTCAAATGACCCTCCCACCTTGGCCTCCCAAAGTTCTGGGATTACAGGCTTGATCCACTATGCCAGGCCATTTTAACCTTTTTTTCTTGAGATGGAGTTTCACTCTTGTTGCCCAGGCTTAGAGTGCAATGGTATGATCTCCGCTCACCGCAACCTCCGCCTCCCGGGTCCAAGCGATTCTCCTGCCACAGCCTCCTGAGTAGCTGGGACTACAGGCACGTGCCACCACGCCCGGCTAATTTTGTATTTTCAGTAGAGACGGGGTTTCACCATGTTGGTCAGGCTGGTCTCAAACTTCTGACCTCAGGTGATCCACCCACCTCGGCCTCCCAAAGTGCTGGGATTACAGGCGTGAGCCACCGCGCCTGGTCATTTTAACCATTTTTACATGTAGCGTTTGGTGGCATTGAGTACATTCACATTGTTGTACAACCATCACCACCATCCACCTCCCAAGCTGGTTTCATCTGGCAAAACTAAAACTCTACTCACTGACTCCCTTTTCTCCTCTCTCTGCAGCCCCGGCAACCACCGTTCAACTCTGTCTGTATGAATTTGACAACTCTAGGCTCTTCATATAAGTAGAATCATACAATATTTGTCCTTTTGTGACTGGCTTATTTCACTTAGCGCGATGCCCTCAGAGCTCATCCATGTGGTAGCATATGTCAGAATTGCCTTCCCTTTTAAGGTTGAATGATATTCCATTGTCTGTACATGCCACATTTTCCTTATCAGTTCATCCACGGATGGACATCTGGGTTGCCTTCATTTTGGGACTATTAAATAATGCTGCTATCAACATGGGTATCCAAGTGACTTTCAATACCCTGCTTTCTGTTTTTTTGAGACGGAGTCTCACTCTGTCACCCAGGCTGGAGTGCGGTGGCGTGATCTCAGCTCACTGCAAGCTCCGCCTCCTGGGTTCATGCCATTCTCCTGCCTCAGCCTCCCGAGTAGCTGGGACTATAGGCGCCCGCCACCACGCCCGGCTAATTTTTTGTATTTTTAGTAGAGACGGGGTTTCACCATGTTATCCAAGATGGTCTCAATCTCCTGACCTCGTGATCCGCCCGCCTCGGCCTCCCGAAGTGCTGGTATTACAGGCGTGAGCCACCATGCCCGGCCTTCAATACCCTGCTTTCAATCTGTGGAGGTATATACCCAGAAGTGGCATTGCTGTGTCATGTTCTAAGGTTTTTTTAAGTGTTTGAATCCACTGATCATTAAGGACCCTATGAAGTAGGGGTTGATCCCGTAACACGGGATCCCACTCACACTCCTACTCTCTCTTAGTCTTACCCACATCAGCTTTCCACAGTCTACCCAGACACTCAAGTGTCAGGGACCCCCAATCCAAGCTAGTCACAAACTGGAAAAGGGGGAGCTAAAGATTGCTGATATTTGTAAATTCACACAAGAAAAACATTTAACAGGCCGGGAGTGGCAGCTCGTGCCTATAACCCCAGCACTTTGGGAAGCCAAGGCGGGCAGATCACTTGAAGTCAGAAGTTAGAAGCCAGCATGGCCAACATGGTGAAATCCTATCTCTAGTTAAAAAAAAAAATTAGCCAGGCGTGGTCGCAGGCACCTGTAATCACAGCTGTTCTGGAGGCTAAGTCAGGAGAATTGCTTGAACCTGGGAGGCGGAGGTTGCAATGAGCCAAGATTTCACCATTGCACTCCAGCCCGGGCGGCAGAGCAAGACTCCATCTCAAAGAAAAAAAAAAAAGGCATTTAATAAGCATCCTACGCACATGCAGCCCTGTGCATAAAGACCTAAGAAGATAAAGGTGAGTGAAACTTGGTCCCATCCTATAAAGAGCTCTGTTTGCCAAGAGAGCTGAGCATACAGGCAGAGAGGTGCAACATAGGTAAGAAGCACTACTGTTCATAGAAGGCAAAACATGGGAAGGGGAAGCAGAACCTGAGTCCCAAATAGAAAAAGAACCCAGGGCTGGGTTCGGTGGCTTACTCCTGTAATCCCAGCACTTTGGAAGGCTGAGGCAGGCAGATCACAAGGTCAGGAGTTCAAGACCAGCCTGACCAAAAAAGTGAAACACCATCTCCACTAAAAATACAAAAATTAGCTGGGTGTGGTGGCGCACACCTGTAATCCCAGTTACTCAGGAGGCTGAGGCAGGAGAATCACCTCAACCTGGGAGGTGGAGGTTACAGTGAGCCAAGATTGCGCCACTGCACTCCAACCTAGGTGACAGAGCAAGACTCTGTCTCAAAAAAAAAAAAAAAGAAAGAAAGAAAAAAGAACCCTGCAATCAACCTTCCAGGATTTGTAGGTATGTAGTCTCTAGGTGGCACACGCCACCATGCCTGGCTAATTTTTGTATTTTTAGTGGAGACAGGATTTCACCATGTTGGCCAGGCTGGTCTTGAACTCCTGCTCTCAAGTGATCCACCAGCCTTGGACTCCCAAAGTGCTATGACTACAGGCATGAGCCATAGTTCCTGGCCAATAAAATTGATAAATTTTTTGTAACGTTTAGTTAATTTATAGAAATAATCTCTATATTTTTGCTCTTGTTTTTACTTTGGGATTCAGTTGTCTCATCTGGAGAATCAAAAAGTTTATTGTCATTTTTAGCTTGTTTACTATCTTAGGTTCTTTGAACATGTTCATGCACATGTTTAAGATCTTTTAAATTGGGATTTATCCATTCTAATTTTTTTTTTTTCTGAACAAGTTCTCCATTCCTGTCTGAGATCACTTAGGAATAGAGAAAACAATTAGCCATGTATCATAGCAATGCAAGGATGGCTCAACATAGGCAAATTAATAAATCTGATATATCGCATCAAAAGAATGAAGGACAGGCTGTGTGTGGTGGCTCACACCTGTAATCTCAGAACTTTGGGAGGCCAAGAGAGGAGGATCACTTGAGCCCAGGAGTTCAAGACCAGCCTGGGCAACACAGCAAGACCTTGTGTCTAATAAAGTAAAAACAACAAAAACAAAAAGAAGAATGAAGGACAAAAACCATGTTTTCAGCTCAAAAGACCCAGAAAAGCCATTGACAAAGTTCAAGGCCGGACGCAGTGGCTCACACCTGTAATCCCAGCACTTTGGGAGGCCGAGGCGGGTGGATCACAAGGTCAGGAGTTCAAGACCAGCCTGGCCAAGATGGTGAAACCCCGTCTCTACCAAAAATACAAAAATTAGGGAGGCCGAGGCGGGCGGATCACGAGGTCAGGAGATCGAGACCATCCTGGCTAACACGGTGAAACCCTGTCTCTACTAAAAATACAAAAAAATTAGCCAGGCATGGTGGCGGGCGCCTGTAGTCCCAGCTACTCGAGAGGCTGAGGCAAGAGAATGGCATGAACCCGCGAGGCAGAGCTTGCAGTGAGCCGAGATAGTGCCATTGCACTCCAGCCTGGGTGACAGAGTGAGACTCCACCTCAAAAAAAAAAAAAAAAAAAAAAAAAAAATTAGCCGGGCATGGTGGCAGGCGCCTGTAATCCCAGCTACTCGGGAGGCTGAGGCAGATAATTGCTTGAACCTGGGAGGCAGAGGTTGCAGTGAGCTGATATCGCACCACTGCACTCCAGCCTGGGTGACAGAGCAAGACTCTGTCTCAAAAACAAAACAAAACAAAAAACAAAAACAAAAATCGGGCCAGGTACGGTGGTTCATGCCTGTAATCCCAGCACTTTGGGAGGCCAAGGCGGGTGGATCACCTGAGGTCAGGAGTTCGAGACCAGCCTGACCAACAAGACGAAACCCCGTCTCTACTAAAAATACAAAAAATTAGCCGGGCGTGGTGGTGGGCACCTGTAATCCCAGCTACTCAGGAGGCTGAGACAGGAGAATTGTTTGAACCCGGGAAGCGGAGGTTGCAGTGAGTGGAGATCATGCCATTATACCCCAGCCTGGATGACAAAAATGTGACTCCATTTCAAAAAAAAAAAAAAAAAAAAAAAAATGTATATATAAAAATTAGTAGCAGTTCTATACACCAATAATGAGCTAGCTGAGAAATCAACAAGTCAATCCCGTCTACCGTGCCTACAAAAAATAAAATACCTAGAAATAAAATTTAACCAAGGAGGAAAAAGACCTCTACAAGAAAAACTAGAAAACCCTGGTGAAATAACTTTAAAAGGACACAAAGAAATGAAAGGATAATTTCATGCTCATGGATTAGAAGAATTAATAATACCATTAAAATGACCGTAGGGCCCAAAGTAATCTACAGATTCAATGCATTTCCTATCAAACTATGAAAGTACCAAGATTATTTTTCACCAAATAGAAAAAACAACCTTGCCAGGCGTGGTGGCTCACGCCTGTAATCCCAGCACTTTGGGAGGCCAAGGCAGGCAGATCATGAGCTCAGGAGATCGAGACCATCCTGGCCGACATGGTGAAACTCTGTCTCTACTAAAATACAAAAAATTAGCTGGGCGTGGTGGTGCACACCTGTAATCCCAGCTGCTCGGGAGGCTGAGGCAAGGGTATCACTTGAACCTGGGAGGCAGAGGTTGCAGTGAGCCGAGATTGCGCCACTGCACTCCAGCCTGGCGACAGAGCAAGACTCCATTTAAAAAAAAAAGGTCGGGCACGGTGGCTCACGCCTATAATCCCAGCACTTTGGGAGGCCAAGGCAGGCGGATCATGAGCTCAGGAGATCGAGGCCAGCCTGACCAGCATGAAGAAACCCCGTCTCTACTAAAAATACAAAATTAGCCAGGCGTGGTGGCAAGTGCCTGTAATCCCAGCTACTCAGGAGGCTGAGGTAGGAGAATCGTTTGAATCCAGGAGGCAGAGGTCGCAATGAGCCAAGATCATGCCACTGCACTTCAGCCTGGGTGACAGAGCGAGACTCCGTCAAAAAAAAAAAAAAAAAAAAAAAAAAGAAAGAAGAAAGAAAGAAAAAGAAATAAAGCAAGAAAGAAAAGAAAGACCTTACAATTCATTTGGAAATAAAAAGAGCTCAAATAGCAAAAGGAATCCTGAGCAAAAAGAATAAAGCTGGAGACATCATGTTACCTGACTTCAAAACATATCAGAAGGCTCTGGTAACCAAAACAACATGGTATTGGTATAAAAACAGACATATGGCTGGGTATGGTGGCGAGCACCCATAATCCCAGCACTTTGGGAGGCCAAGAGGGGCAGATCCCTTGAGCTCAGGAGTTCAAGACCAGCCTGGGGAACATGGTGAAACCCCATCTCTACAAAAAATACAAAAATTAGCTGGGCATGGTGGCAGGCGCCTATAATCCGAGCTACCCAGGAGGCTGAGGCAGGAGAAGTGCTTGAACCTGAAGACCGAGGCTGCTGTGAGCCAAGGTCACCGTACTCTCTAGCCTGGGAGACAGAGCGAGACTCCGTCTCAAAAAAAAAAAAAAAAAAAAACGAAACCAGAAACAAAAAAAAAAAACCCAAACATATAGACCAATGGTACAGTATAGAAAATCTAGAAATAAATCCATGTGTGTACTGGCTGGCCGCCGTGGCTCACTCCTGTAATCCCAGCACTTTGAAAGGCCAAAGTGGGTGGATCACCTGAGATCAGGGGTTCCAGACCAGCCTGACCAACATGGCAAAACCCCGTCTCTACTAAAAATCCAAAAATTGGCTGGGCGTAATCCCAGCACTTTGGGAGGCCGAGGCGGGCAGATCACCTGAAGTCAGGAGTTCGAGACCAGCCTGGCCAACATGGTGAAACCCTGTCTCTACTAAAAATACAAAAATTAGCTGGACGTGGTGGCACGCACCTATAGTCCCAGGTACTTGGGAGGCTGAGGAAGGAGAATCTCTTGAATCCGGGAGGCGGAGGTTGTGGTGGGCTGACATCATGCCACTGCACTCCAGCCTGGGCAACAGAGCAAGACTCCATCTCAAAAAATAAAAATAAAAATAAGCCAGGAGTGGTGCCCACACCTGTAATTCCAGCTACTTGGGAGGCTGAGTGAGGAGAATCACTTGAACCTGGGAGGCAGAGGTTGCAGTGAGCCAAGATCAGGCCACTGCACTCCAGCCTGGGTGACAAGAGCAAAACTCTGTCTCAAAAAAAAAAAAAGAAATTTGGCAGGTGTAGTAGCGCATGCCTGTAATCCCAGCTACTCAGGAGGCTGAGCTAGGAGAATTGCTTGAAACTGGGTGGCAGAGGTTGCAGTGAGCAGAGATCACACCACTGCACTCCAGCCTGGGCGACAGAGGAAGACTCTGTCTCGAAAAAAGAAACAAGAAGAAAAAAAAAGAAATGATCCATGTGTGAGGGGTTGGATATCCTAGATGCCCTGATATGATGATCACTACCTACTCCATTCATGTATCAAAATATCATGTGCCCCATTAATATGTACAATTATTATGTATCAATTAAGAAAAAAAGTTCCCTTCATTGGCTGTTTTAATTTTATACCACCCTAAGTGAAATACTGCCACTTAGAAAGCTTAGCTGCAGAGTTTAGTAAATTATAGTGAAAAAACACACCTGAAGCAGGAGCTCTGCCGGGGGCGGGTGCAGGGCTGATGTGGAGTCCCAGCTTGTCCAACCAGTGGCCCATGGGCTGCCTGCAGCTCAGGATGGCTTTGAATGCGGTCCCACACAAATTCAGAAACTTTCTTAAAACATTACGAGTTTGTTTGCGATTTTGGGTTTTTTTCAGCCCATCAGCTATCATTAGTGTATTTTATGTGTATCTGAAGACAACTCTTCTTCTTCCAATGTGGCCCAGGGAAGCCAAAAGATTGGACACCACTGACTGTAGACAAATAAGGAGGCCACCTTCAGACAGAGCACTGTACACTGTTTTGTTTTTGTTTTTCTTTCAGATGGAGTCTCGCTCTGTCTCCCAGGCTGGAGTGCAGTGGGACCATCTAAGCTCAATGAAACCTCCGCCTCCCAAGTTCAAACAATTCTCCTGCCTCAGCCTCCAAGTAGCTGGGATTACAGGCACCCAACACCATGCCTGACCAATTTTTGTATTTTTAGTAGAGACAAGGTTTCACCATGTTGGCCAAGCTGGTCTCAAACTCCTGACCTCACGTGATCCACCTGCCTCGGCCTCCAAAAGTACTGGCATTACAGGCGCGAACCACTGAGCCCAGCCACAAAGTGACCTTCTAAAAAAAACAAAAAATCCTTTTTGCAAGACAAAAAATGCTCTCATGATAATTCTTTTTAATTGTTTTTTGAGACATGGTCTTGTTCTGTCACTCAGGCTAGAGTGCAGCAGGCTCAAGGCATCCTCCCACCTGAGCCTCCTGAGTAGCTGGGACTATAGTCACACATTACCACACCCAGATAATTTTTGTATTTTTGGTAGAGATGGGATTTTGCCATGTTGCCCACACTGGTCTTGGACTCCTGGGCTGAAGTGATCCACCCGCCTCAGCCTCCCAAAGTGCTGGGATTACAGGCGCGAGCCTCCGCGCCTGGCCCTAATATCTATGGTGGAAATAAGGAGATGATTACGGTATGATTTCACGCCTTCCACAGTTTATTGACATAAAAAGAGATTTTTTAAAAAAAAAAACATTGACAATGCTTAAGGAGGAGAAGAATAACACAAACACTTCATAGAATGCACTCTATAGGCAAAGTACGTTAACAGAATAGTGAGTGAGTTCCAAGTTTTTAAAGTCCTGTTGCTCACAGGATGGAGGAAGGACTATGTGAAAAGTAAAGTCTAATTCAAATTTGAGGTGAACCGGCTGGGTGCGGTGGCTCAAGCCTGGAATCCCAGTACTTTGGAAGGCCGAGGCAGGTGGATCACCTGAGGTCAGGAGTTCGAAGCCAGCCTGACCAACATGGTGAAACCCCGTCTCTATTAAAAATACAAAAATTAGCCGGGCATGGTGGTGGGCGCCTGTAATCCCAGCTACTCGGGAGGCTGAGACAGGAGAATTACTTGAATCCGGGAGGTGGAGGTTGCCATGAGCCGAGATCGTGCCACTGCACTCCAGCCTGGGTGACAGAGCAAGACTCCACCTCAAAAAAAAAAAAGTAGCCTGGGTGGTGCAGTGGCTCACGCCTGTAACACTAACACATTGGGAGGCCAAGGCAGGAGAATCGCTTGAGCCCAGGAATTCAAGACCAGCCCGAGAAACATAGGAAGACCCCGTCTCTACAAAAAATTTAAAAAGGAGTGGGTGTGGTGGCATACACCCGTAGTCCCAGCTAGTTGGGAGGCTGAGACAGGAGGATGGCTTGAACCCAGGAGGTTGAGGTTGCAGTGAGCTATGATCCTACCACTGCCTGGACAACAGAGTGAAACCGGTCTCAAAAACAAAACACAAAAAAACAGACAGCAGCATAGAAATAGGACTGGACGTGGCCGGGTGCGGTGGCTCACGCCTATAATCCCAGCTCTTTGGGAGGCCGACGCAGGTGGATCACTTGAGGTCAGGTGTTCGAGACCAGCCTGGCCAACATGGTGAAACCTCGTCTCTATGAAAAACACAAAAATTAGCTGGGCATGCTGGCAGGCGCCTGTAATCCTAGCTAATTGGGAGGCCGAGGCAGGAGAATGGCTTGAACCCGGGAGGCGGAGGTTGCAGTGGGCTGAGATTGTGCCACTGCACTCCAGCCTGGGCAATAGAGTGAGACTCAGTCTCAAAAAGAAAAAAAGAAAAAAAAGACCCCCTCTGTATGTTAAAGAATATTTTTAAAAAGAAAGAAAAGAAATAGGATTGGGCAAAACGGATCTGACCTAAAGGTCATAGACTGTAGGGGGCGGGCGGACGGGGATCCCAGCAAACCTGTCTCTCTTCATTCCTTCTGGCCTCTCTGAGCAGCCTTCCCTCCTGCTGGGCAGAGGGCAGACGTCTTTCTGGAATGAGGGTCATAGACCTGAAACCAAACAAGATAGGACAGGAATTCCTTTATGGTCAGTGTTTACAGGGAAGATGGAGGGAAAATTAGAGTCAGAGATTTTAGGTTTTATGGCAGGATTTGGGGAAAAGGGATTCTCGTGTCTTATGGCTCACTTTGGGAAAGACAGTTTCGAGTTTCTATGGCTAGTCTTCGGGAGAAGGAGGGTCAAGAAGAAACTTCCGCTTCTGAAGCTGCTTCGGAAGCCTTCGTTTTCAGGTTATCGGTTTCTGAGCCCTGATATTAGCCTGCCACAGTCTAAGCTTTCAAAGCGCCTGTCAAACTCTTGTGTATCTATGTATTTTAAAGACTAAAATGAACAGCTCACATATGGGGTCCAAGAGGAACGGGGAGTTCACTGCACGTTCTCACGTGTGAGATCTTTGTTGTTGTTGTTGTTGTTGTTGAGATGGAATCTCGCTCTGTCGCCCAGGCTGGAGTGCAGTGGCACCATCTCAGCTCGACTGTAACCTTCACCTCCCAGGTTCTAGCAATTATCCTGCCTCAGCCTCCCAAGTATCTGGAATTACAGGCGCGTGCCATCATGCCCCACTAATTTTTTTTTTTGTATTTTTAGTAGAGACAGAGGTTTTACCATGTTGGCCAGGCCAGTCTCAAACTCCTGACCTCAAGCAATCTGCCCACCTCAGCCTCGCAAAGTGCTGGGATTACAGGCATGAGCCACCGCGCCTGCCCTCATGTGTGAGATCTGATAAGAAGTCATGCACTAGAAGGAAGGGAAGAGTGTACTCCACAACCCCAAACAATCTGTTTGGAATCATTTCAAGCCTACATAACAAGAGTTTCGTAGGGAATTGGGACAGAGCATGGTCCCTAATAAGCCCCCCTAAATAATTCTCAAGTAACACCTCTCTAATGACGAAGGAGATTGAGGATTTTTTTTTGCTATGTTTATTGGCCACGTGGGTATTTTGCCTTTGTAAAGTATGTGTCCAAGCCTTTTGCCCATTTCTCCAGTGGGTAGTATTTCCTTTGGTTTTTTTTTGAGATAAAGTCTCACTCTGTTGCCCAGGCTGGAGTGCAGTGGCCTGATCTCAGCTCACTGCAACCTCTACCGCCTGGGTTCAAGCAATGCTCCTGCCTCAGCTTCCGAAGTAGCTGGGACTACGGGTCCGCACCAGCACACCTGGCTAATTTTTGTATTTTTAGTAGAGACAGGGTTTCACCATGCTGGCCAGGCTGGTCTCGAACTCTTGACCTCAGGTGATCCACCTGCCTCGACCTCCCAAAGTGTTGGGATTACAGGCATGAGCAACCGCGCCCAGCCCATTGGTTAGTATTTCTTTCTCTCGCTCCATTCCTCCCTCCCTCCTTCCCTTCCTTGCTTCCTTCCCCCTTTCTTCCTTTCTCTTTTCTATAGAAGTTATTTCTCTCTCTCTCTTTTTTTTTTTTTCCTGAGACAGAGTCTCCCTCTGTCGCCCAGGCTGGAGTGCAGTGGCACGAACTCAGCTCACTGCAAGCCCTGCCTCCTGGGTTCACACCAGTCTCCTGCTTCAGCCTCCCAAGTAGCTGGGACTACAGGCGCCCGCCACCACGCCTGGCTAATTTTTTTGTATTTTCAGTAGAGACAGGGTTTCACCGTGGTCTCGATCTTCTGACCTCGTGATCCGCCTGCCTCGGCCTCCCAAAGTGCTGGGATTACAGGGGTGAGTCACTGCGCCCGGCCTTTTTTTTTAAAACAGGGTTTCGCTCTGTTGCCCAGTCTGGAGTGCGGTGGCTCCATCTCAGCTCACTGCAATCTCCACCCACCGGAGTAAAGCGATTCTCCTGCCTCAGCCTCCCAAGTAGCTGGGACTACAGGCATGCACCACCGTGGTTGGCTAATTTTTATACTTTTAGTAAAGACAGGATTTCACCATGTTGGCCAGGCTAGTCTTGAACTCCTGACCTCAGGTGATCTGCCTGTCTCGGCCTCCCAAAGTGCTGGGATTGCATGCGTGAGCCACCGTGCCTGGCTGAAGTTCTTTACATTTTAGATATAATTCCCTGGTTGCACATATTTTCCCACTTTGTGGATTGCTTTTTTCAATTTCTCAATAATGCCCTTTTAAAACCAAAAGTTGGCTGGGCACGGTGGCTCACGCCTGTAATCCCAGCACTTTGGGAGGCCAAGGCAGGTGGATAACAAGGTCAGGTATTCAAGACCAGCCTGGCCAACATGGTGAAACCCTGTTTCTACTAAAAATACAAAAATTAGCTGGATGTGCTAGCGCATGCCTGTTATTCCGGCTACTGAGGACGCTGAAGCAGGAGAATCACTTGAACCCAGGAGGCAGAGGTTGCAGTGAGCCAAGATCGCGCCACTGCACTCCAGCCTGGGTGACAGAGCAAGATTCCATCTCAAAAACAAACAAACAAACAAACAAAAAACAAAAAAAAGAAGTCCTAGAAAAAAATAAAAAATAATAAAAACAGAAGTCCTGGCTGGGTTTAGTGACTCACACCTTTAATCCCAGCACTTTTGGAGGCTGAGGAGGGAGGATGGATGGAGGCCAGGAGTTCAACAGAAGTCTGAGCAACATAGGGAGACACCATTCCTAAAACAATCTTTATTATTTATTTATTTATTTATTTTGAGATGGAGTCTCGCTCTGCCACCCAGGCTGGAGTGCAGTGGAGCAATCTCGGCTCACTGCAACCCCCGCCTCCCGGGTTCATGTCATCCTCCTGCCTCAGCCTCCTGAGTAGCTGGGACTACAGGTGCCCACCACCACGCCTGGCTAATTTTTTGTATTTTTAGTAAAGACGGGGTTTCACCATGTTAGCCAGGATGGTCTCAATCTCCTGACCTCGTGATCTGCCCGCCTCGGCCTCCCAAAGTGCTGGGATTACAGGCGTGAGCCACTGCACCTGGCCTAAAAGAATCTTTAAATTGTCCATGAGTGATGGTGCGTGCCTGTGGTCCCAGCTACTTGGAGGCTGAGGAGGAAGGATCCCTTGAGCCTGGGAGTTTGAGGCAGCAATGAGCTATGCTCTTACCACTGCACTCCAGCCTGGGTGAAAGAGGAAGAAGATCCTTAATAGGCGGACCACGGTGGCTCACGCCTGTAATCTCAATAGTTTCAGAGGCCTAGGCGGGAGGATTGCTTGAGACCACGAGTTCAAGACCAACCTGGGCAACATAGCGAGACCCTCATCTCTATCAAAAGTTTGAAAAAGAAAAAAAAAATTGTAATGAAACAGAAGTCCTTAATTTTATTTTATTTTCTAAGACATCTTGTTATAGCAAGAAGTCCTTAATTTTAATATAGTCTAATTTATATATTTTCTTCATTGTAAAAATTTTTGGGTCCTATCTAGGAAATCTTAGCTTAATGTAATAAAGACATTCTTCTGTGTTGTCTTCTAAAAAAAAACATTGTTTTACTTTCTGATTTAAGGTCTGCAGTTCACTTGTATTTGATTTTTGTGTCTAGGATTAGGTAGAGTTAAGATCATTTGTGGCCAGCCATGATGGCTCTCGCCTGTAATCCTAACACTTTGGGAGGCTGAGGCAGGAGGATCTCTTGAGCCCAGGAGTTTCAGACCAGCCTGGGGAACATGGAAAGACCCTGTCTCTCTATTTTTTTTTTCTCAGTTAAATATATACTTTTAAAAAGATCATTTGTGGTGCTATAGTTGTGGGCGTTTAATTCGTCTTCATTACATTGGCTCAATGTAACCTCCACCTCCTGGGTTCAAGCGATTTTCCTGCCTCAGCCTCCTGAGTAGCTGGGATTACAGGTGCGTGCCACCATGCCTGGCTAATTTTTGTATTTTTAGCAGAGACAGGGTTTTGCCATGTTGGCCAGGCTGGTCTCAAACTCCTGACCTCCAGTGATCCGCCCGCCTCAGCCTCCCAAAATGCTGGGATTACAGGTGTGAGCCACTGCACCCGGCCCAGATCTGTCTAATTTTAAAGAATGTATGAAGATTCAGATTTAGGTTCCTGCTATTATGTTATGGGAAATCTTTTCCTAGTTTCTTCTGATTAATATAAATCCTTAATTTTATTTTTATTTATTTTTTTACTACAGTCCTCTCTCTTTTATTACTTTTTATTTTTCTTAATTTTAATATAATGAAAAGTTCAATTTTTCCTGTTATGGTTAGCATTTGTTTCTTCTGTTGAAGAGGTGTTTCCTGGCTGGGCGTGGTGGCTCACACCTGCAATCCTAGCACTTTGGGAGGCCAAGGTGGGAGGATCACTTGAGCCTAGGAGTTCAAGACCAGTTTGGGCAACATAGTGAGACCCTTGTCTCTATTTTTTTTTAAATTAAAAATTAAAAAATGGGGGCTGGGTGTGGTGGCTCACCCCTGTAATCCCAGCACTTTGGGATGCTGAGGCGGGTGGATCACCTGAGGTCAGGAGTTTGAGACCAGCCTGACCAACATGGGGAAACCCCGTCCCTACTAAAAGTACAAAATTAGCTGGGTGTGGTGGTGCATGTCTGTAATCCCAGCTATTCAGGAGGCTGAGGCAGGAGAATCGCTTGAATCCAGGAGGCGGAGGTTGCAGTGACCCGAGATTGCCCCACTGCACTCCAGCCTGGGCAACAAGAGTGAAACTCTGTCTCAAAAAAAATAAATAAATAAAAAATAAAATAAAAAAGAGGTGTTTCCCTAGCATGAAGACATGAAGCTCTTCTGTAAACTTCATTGTTCTGCCTTTAACAATTCAATCTACAACCCACTAGAATTAATCTTCCGTATATATAGCATGGGGTGGAGGTCAAACACCTTTTTTCCATATGGATGTTCAGCTGTCCCAGTGTCATTTATTTAGAAGACTGTCCTGGACCTGGCATGG
This sequence comes from Pongo pygmaeus, assembly GCF_028885625.2. Lineage (NCBI taxonomy): Eukaryota > Metazoa > Chordata > Mammalia > Primates > Hominidae > Pongo > Pongo pygmaeus. The sequence goes on from NC_072393.2 coordinate 59,897,931, forward strand.
TGGCTCACGCCTGTAATCTCAGCACTTTGGGAGGCTGAGGCAGGTGGATAACTTGAGGTCAGGAGTTCAAGACCAGCCTAACCAACATGGCAAAACCCCATCTCTGCTAAAAATACAAAATTAGCCAGGTTTGGTGGCGCATGCCTGTAATTCCGGCTACTCAGGAGGCTGAGGCAGGAGAATCCTTTGAACCTCGTAGGCAGAGGTTGCAGTGAGCCAAGATGGCACCATTGCACTCCAGCCTGGGAAACAAGAGCGAAACTCTGTCTCAAAAAATAAGAAAAAATAGAGGCCGAGGATGGCCCTGGCTGCCACCAACATGGAGACTTTGTACTGTGTCCCGTTCTTAGTGCTTGAATGTCCCAACCTGGAGCTGAAGAAGCTGCCCTGGTTGCACATGCCATCGGCCATGACTATGTGTGCTCTGGTGGTGGTGTCTTACTTCCTCATCACCAGAGGAATCGTTTATGATGTTATTGTTGAACCGCCAGGTGTTGGCTCTATGACTGATGAACAAGGGCATCAGAGGCCAGTAGCTTTCTTGGCCTACAGAGTAAGTGGACAATATTATTATGGAAGGACTTGGATCCAGCTTCCTGTTTACAATGGGAGGTTTAGGTTTCATAATCCTGGACCGATTGAATGCACCAAATATCCCAAAACTCAATAGATTTCTTCTTCTGTTCCCTGGATTTGTCTGTGTCCTATTGAGTTTTCTTCACGGCTAGAGTATTCGTGAGAATGAAACTGCCGGGCTATCTGATGGGTTAGAGTGCCTTTAAGAAGAAATCAGGCTGGGCGCAGTGGCTCACGCCTGTAATCCCAGCACTTTGGGAGGCCAAGGCAGGCGGATTATCTGAGGTCAGGAGTTCGAGATCAGCCTGGGCAACACGGTGAAACCCCGTGTCTACTAAAAATACAAAATTAGCCAGGCGTGGTGACACATGCCTGTAATCCCAGCTACTCGGGAGGCCGAGGCAGGAGAATCACTTGAACCTGGGAGGCAGAGGATGCGGTGAGCTGAGATGGCGCCATTGCACTCTAGCTTGGGCAACAAGAGTAAATCTCCGTCTCACCAAAAAAAAAAAAAAAAAGAAAGAAAAAAAAAAAAGAAGAAATCAGTGGATACTGGATTTGCTCCTGTCAATGAAGTTTAAAAGGCTGTCCAATCCTCTAATATGAGATGTAGAAAAGAATGAAGAGCAGCAGTAAAAGAAATATCTAGTGAAAAAACAGGAAGTGTACGAAGCTTGGACTAGAATTTCTTCTCGGTATTAAAGAGACAAATTTATCACAGTATTTTCTTTTCCTGCTGACCATATTACTATACCAACGATGATGACTGGCATTTTCTTCTTAGTTTTTCATTTCTTTAAGAAAATATAGGCCAGGCGCGGTGGCTCACTTCTGTAGTCCCAGCACTTTGGAAGGCCAAGGCGGGCAGATCACAAGGTCAGGAGTTCCAGACCAGCCTGGCCACCATGGTGAAACCCCGTCTCTACTAAAAATACAAAAATTAGCCGGGCATGGTGGCGGGGTGCCTGTAATCCCAGCTACTTGGAAGGCTGAGGCAGGAGAATCACGTGAACCTGGGGGGCGGAGGCTGCAGTGAGCCTAGATTGCTGCCACTGCACTCCAGCCTGGGCGACAGAGTGAAACTCTGTTTCAAAAAAAAGAAAGAAAAGAAAATATACTCCATACCTACAACTATAATAGCAAATATAGTGATTATTTTTTACAACCCCCTTAACACTTTTTGGAGATGACATTTCTGATTTTCAGAAATTAACATAAAATCATGATGCAAGATTCCATGAGCCGAGAACTCTGGACAGCTGGTCAGCTTTACCTACGGAGCTTTGGCTTTAACTAGAGCCTGTGATGGTAGATTATTTCAGATAGGTATGTAAGACTGTTGCCTGAACAATAACATGTATGAAAGGAGCAGAAATAAATACTTTTTCCAATTAAAAAACAAAATAAGAATAAAAAAAATCACTACTATGGGCATGGTAGCTGATGCCTGTAATCCTAGCACTTTGGGATGCCAAGGTGAGTGGATCGCTTGAATCAGGGAGTTCGAGGAGTTGGAGACCAGTCTGAGCAACATAGCAAGACCCCGTCTCTAAAAAAAAAAAAAAAAAAAAAAAAAAAATAGTACTAAAGACTCAGAGATAGAAAAATGGAAATTATTCATATTGCCTCCAGATTTTTTTTTTTTTTTTTTTTTTTTGACAGAGTCTTGCTCTGTCACCCAGGCTGGAGTGCAGTGGCACGGTCTTGGCTCACTGCAGCCTCTACCTCCCAGGTTCAAGCAATTCTCCTGCCTCAGCCTCCCGAGTAGCTGGGATTACAGGCATACGCCGCCAAACCCAGCTAATTTTTTGTATTTTTAGTAGAGACGGTGTTTCACCTTGTTAGCCAGGATGGTCTCGATCTCCTGACCTCATGATCCGCCCGCCTTGGCCTCCCAAAGTGCTGGGATTACAAGCATGAGCCACCGTGCCCGGCCAGTAGTCTTTTATCCTTGCAACCGATTCATCTTTTCTAGGGAAATGGAGACCTTTCACTTTCATGTCCTTTTTTATGTCCCCGTTGATTGCATCTCTGCCTCCATTCTGTTGATCGGAATGACATTGACTTAATTTGGGTTCTCTAAAGCGGACACTGATATAAAGGCTTGAGTTCCAGAGGTTTATTTAGAATGTGATCCTAAACCAAGAGGGAGGTAGCAGGGAGAGTAAGACAGGGAAGGATGGGGAGCCAACACCTTATCTAAGGACATGTTGAGGCCAGGTGTGGTGGCTCACGCCTGTAATCCCAGCATTTTGGGAATCCGAGGCAGGCAGATCACAAGGTCAGGAGTTCGAGACCAGCCTGGCCAACATAGTGAAACTCCGTCTCTATTAAAAATGCAGAAAACAGGACGGTGCAGTGGCTCACGCCTGTAATCCTAGCACTTTGTGAGGCCGAGACGGGCGGATCACCTGAGGTCGGGAGTTGGAGACCAGCCTGACCAACATGGAGAAACCCCGTCTCTACTAAAAATACAAAAATTAGCCTGGTGTGGTGGCGCATGCCTGTAATCGCAGCTACTTGGGAGGCTGAGGCAGGAGAATCACTTGAACCTGGGAGGCGGAGGTTGCAATGAGCCGAGATCGTGCCATTGCACTCCAGCCTGGGCGACAAGAGCGAAACTTCATCTCAAAAAAAAAAAAAAAGAAAAAGAAAAAATTAGCCGGGCCTGGTGGCAGATGCCTGTGGTCCTAGCTACTCAGGAGGCAAAGGCAGGAGAATTACTTGAACCTGGGAGGTGGAGGTTGCAGTGAGCCGAGATCACGCCACTGCACTCCAGCCTGGGTGACAGAGTGAGACTCTATCTCAAAAAAAAAAAAAAAAAAAGGATAAGTTGCTGAAGTCTGTGAAGTGGACAATGAGGGCTTGATTCCTTTGAAGCCTGTTGAAGACTGTTTACGCTTCCTCTTATCATCCCCTGCCTCATCCCCTGTCACAGAGATGAAAGGCTGGGACATTTCTGTGCCAACTTTCATCCCACATTGGGTGAGGGTTTCCCTGAGACATGTTGACTTCCTGCAATTCAAAGCTACTTTCTTCTTTAGACAGGGTCTCGCTCTGTCCCCCAGGCTAGAGTGCTATGGCGTGATCTCGGCTCACTGCAAGCTCCGCCTCCCGGGTTCACGCCATTCTCCTTCCTCAGCCTCTCGAGTAGCTGGGACTACAGGCACCCACCATCTTGCCCGGCTAATTTTTTGTATTTTTAGTAGAGACAGGGTTTCACCGTGTTAGCCAGGATGGTGTCAATCTCCTGACCTCGTGATCCGCCCACCTTGGCCTCCCAAAGTGCTGAGATTACAGGTGTGACCCACCGTACCCAGCCTATTTTCTTCTTTAGACAGGGTCTCGCTCTGTCCCCTAGGCTGGAGTGCAGTGGTGTGATCTTGGCTCACTGCAACCTCTGCCTCCTGGGTTCAAGAGATTCTCCTGCCTCAGCCTCCTGAGCAGCTGGGATTACAGACATGCGTCACTATGCCCGGCTAATTTTTTGCATTTTTTGGTAGAGACAGGGTTTCACCATGTTGGTCAGGCTGGTCTCGAACTCCTGGCCTCAAGTGATCTGTCTGCCTTGGCCTCCCAAAGTGCTGGGATTACAGGTGTGAGCCACCCGCCCGGCCAAAGCTATTTTCAATTTTTAATTTGTTGTTGTTGTTGTTGTTTTGAGACTGAGTCTCACTCTGTTGCCCAGGCTGAAGTGCAGTGGCACGATCTCTAAATTTTGTATTTTTAGTAGAGACGGGGTTTCACCTTGTTGCCCAGGCTGGTCTCGAATTCCTGACCTCAGGTGATCCACTCGCCTCAGCCGCCCAAAGTGCTGAGATTACAGGCGTGGGCCACCATGCCCGGCCTGCCAAAGCTATTTTCTATGGGATAAATGACAGCAGAAAGGACCTAGAGCAGAATACTAAAAGATGTATGGCATGTGCATGAGGTGAGACTATGGTAGAATCAAGTGAGTCTCTGCTTTCATGAGACTGAACAGTGAGGCTCAGGTTAAAATTAGAGGTGTACAAGAGAGTATGATATGGACATCTGCTACTGAACAATCCTTGTGCTTCTTGAAAATGCTAATTTCCGTATTTTTTATTTTTATTTTTATTTTTCAGATACAAGGTCTCACTGTGTCACCCAGGCTAGATTGCAGGAGCACAATTAAGGTTCACTAAAGTCCCAACCCCCTGGGTTCAAGCAATCCTCTTGCCTCAGCCTCTGGAGTAGCTGGGACTGCAGTTGCGTGCCACAGTGCCCGGCTAATTTTTTTTATTTTTTGTAGAGGCAAGGGCTTGCTATGTTGCCCAGATTGGTCTTGAACTCCTGGCCTCAAATGATCCTCCCACCTGTGCCTCCCAAAGTGCTGGGATTACAGGCATAAGCCACTGCACCCAGCCTCATTTCTATATGTAAGTTCATTTAGTCATTAAGTCTTTAAGGCAAGATCCAGCCACGGTCTATATAAAATTTTCAACACAGGCCAGGCACGGTGGCTCACGTCTATAATCCCGGCACTTTGGGAGGCTGAGGTGGGCTGATCACTTTAGGTCAGGAGTTCCAGACCAGCCTGGCCAACATGGTGAAACGCTGTCTAATACAAAAAATTAGCTGGGCATGGTGGTCAGCACCTGTAATCCCAGCTGCTAGGGAGGTTGAGGCAGGAGAATTGGTTGAACCTGGAGGTAGAGGTTGCAGTAAGCCAAGATCGCGCCACTGCACTCCACCCTGGGAAACAGAGCAAGACTCTGTTCCAAAAAAAACAAAAGGCAATCTTTCCTAGAAAAAAATATTTTCTGAACATTCTTAGGCATGCATTTGTATACTGCTATAGCTATTTAAAATTTTCAATACAATATGTTTACCAGAGCAAACTACAATCCTCATTGTTATGTGGGCCCCCAAACCATTACTGATACTCATCTGTTTCCCCCACGTCTTCTACATTTCCTCATGGTGGGCCAGTACTTCATTTTTTGTAACTCATTTGCCTGCTGGGGTGACTCAGGCCTTTGTTTCTGAAAGATCTGAGTCCGGTGTTGCTAGGAAGGAAAAGGTTAGCTAGTCTATAATCCATTCTTTCTCCCAACCTGGTGATGTCTGAGGAGACATGCCTTGGTCAAACTTCTTTGTAAACATGCTAATCAGATCTCATGGTATTTATTAGAGGAAAACAACCAGAGATTCTTATCTGTGAGATGCTTTCAGCAGGATATACTTGTTCTTTCTTGATGTCTTGCAGTAAGCAAGGAATTTAGGGGTTTATGGGCATGAGCCACTGGAAAATGTCAGCGACACATATTTAGTTATCAGAGAGAGAGAGAGGGGGGCTGGGCGTGGTGGCTCATGCCTATAATCCCAACATTTTGGGAGACTGAGGCAGGAAGATGACTTGAGCCCAGAAGTGTAAAATCAGCCTAGGTAACATAATGAGACCTCGTCTTATTAAGAGTCTTATTCCACCCTCCCTTGGTGTTATCTCAGTTACTGTGCTTTTACTGGGCTGTGGTTGTGCAATTTCCTGCTGGGCATGGGGAATTCTCTGAGTTCCAGACAAGAACCTTCCTGCCCCAATATGCAGCAGCAACCCAGTTTCTTCATAATGCTCGTGGTTGATTATGCGTGCCCGCCAACTACCTCATTTCTCTGCCCAGTGCTTAATCAGCCTGAAGAGCCCACAGTCACCAGGCAGAAAACCTTACTGTGTTTCTTGGTGAAAGTGTTCCCGCTTCAAAAATGAAGACATCGCGCCAGATAAGGTTTGGGGACAAGAAGCACAATTTCTTCAAGTGGGTCCCTAGACAGGATATTGATAAATGCCAATTCTATTTCACTCCCTGGTAGCTACACCTGTGTATTCTAACTACTAGGGTCACAGCCCCTTATATTGACTGTTGGTTATATGCAAATATTGCATCTTAGAGGACAGCACCCCAACCCCATGGGACTGGGCTGACACTTCAGTTCAGCCCTTTAAAAAGCCATTCCTGGGCCGAGCACAGTGGCTCACACCTGTAATCCCAGCACTTTGGGAGGCCAAGGCGGGCGGATCACGAGGTCAGGAGATCGAGACCATCCTGGCTAACATGGTGGAACCCTGTATCTACCAAAAATACAAAAAAAATTAGCTGGGCCTGGAGGCAGGCGCCTGTAGTCCCAGCTACTCAGGAGGCTGAGGCAGGAGAATCGTTTGAACCCAGGAGGTGGAGGTTGCAGTGAACCGAGACTGTGCCACTGCACTCCAGCCTGGGCGACGGAGTGAGACTCTGTCTCAAAAATAATAATAATAAATAATAAATAAATAAATAAATAAAAGGCCATTCCTGGCCGGGCATGGTGGCTCACGCCTGTAATCCCAGCACTTTGGGAGGCCAAGGAGGGCAGATCACCTGAGGTTGGGAGTTTGAGACCAGCCTGAGCAACATGGGGAAACCCTATTTCTACTAAAAATACAAAATTAGCCTGGCATGGTGGCACATGCCTATAATCCCAGCTACTTGGGAGGCTGAGGTAGGAGAATCGCTTGAATCCGGGAGGCAGAGGTTGCAGTGAGCAGAGATTGCACCATTGCACTCCAGCCTGGGCAACGAGAGTGAAACTCCATCTCAAAAAAAAAAAAAAAAAGCCATTCCTGGCCCGGCGCAATGGCTCACGCCTGTAATCCCAACACTTTGGGATTACACTTGCCAAAGTAAGTGAATTACCTGAGGTCAGGAGTTTGAGACCAGCCTAACCAACATGGTGAAACCCCGTCTCTACTAAAAATACAAAATTAGCTGGGCATGATGGCAGGCGCCTGTAATCCTAGTTACTTAGGAGGCTGAGGGAGGAGAACCTCTTGAACCCAGGAGGTAGAGGTTGCAGTGAGCCAAGATTGCGCCATTGCACTCCACCCAGGGAGACAAGAGCAAAACTCCATCTCAAAAAAAAAAATAAATAAATAATAACCATTATGTTACCCCATGCTGGCAGCTCTTTCTGTATAAGGTAATAAATATGCGATGTAAAGACTGTATTTCATATTAATGCACAGATTGTTGTACCTTTTTTTTGAGACAGGGTCTTGCTGTGTCACCCAGGCTGGAGTGCAGTGGCGCAATCTTGACTCACTGCAACCTCTGCCTCCCAAGTTCAAGCAATCCTTCTGCCTCACCCTCCTGAGTAGCTGGGATCACAGGCGTCTACCACCACGCCCAGCTAAACTTTGTACTTTTTTAGTAGAGATGGGGTTTTGCCATGTTGCCCAGGCTGGTCTCAAACTCCTGACCTCAGGTGATCTGCCCTCCTTGGCCTCCCAGAGGGCTGGGATTGCAGGCACGGGGAGCCACCATGCCCAGCTGTTTTTTTGTTTTGTTTTTTGTTTTTTTTTTGAGACAGAGTCTCACTCTGTCGCCCAGGCCAGAGTGCAGTGGCTTGATCTTGGCTCACTGCAACCTCAGTTCACTGAAGCCTCCCAGTTTCAAGCCGTACTCTTACCTCAGCCTTCTGAGTAGTTGGGATTACAGGCGTGAGCCACCGCGCCCGGCCTTTTGTTTTGTATTTTTAGTAGATACGGGGTTTCACCATGTTGGCCAGGCTGGTCTTGAACTCCTGGCCACAAGTGATCCACCTGCCTTGGCCTCCCAAAGTGCTGGGATTACAAGGATGTTAGAAAATGGCTGGTCCTAGTGGCTTACACCTACTCGGGAGACTGAGGCAGGAGAATCGCTTGAACCTGGGAGGCGGGCATTGCAGTGAGCTGAGATCGGGCCATTGCACTCCAGCCTGGGCGACAGTCACAAAAAAAAAAAAAAAAAAAAAAAGAAAGAAAGAAAACACATCAATTCCAGGAAATACAAATCAGATGAGATTGGGCATGTTCCCGGTGGTATGGCTACAGAAACAGGAAGCACAAATCAATCACCTCCACCACTGCCCTCTCCAGGGGAAAGGATCAAATGTAATCAATTTACCACTAACTAGTCAGTCATTCCCCTTAAAGGACAATAGCAGATCAAGGTCTCATCACGGGCCTATTTTTTTTTTTTTTTTTTTTTGAGACAGAGTCTTGCTCTGTCGCCCAGCCTAGAGTGCAGTGGCACCACCATAGCTCAACCTTCTGGGCTCAAGTGATCCTCCTGCCTTAGCCTCTGGAGTACTAGGACTATAGGCGCATGCCTCCATGCCTGGCTAATTAAAAAATTTTTTTTGTAGAGACAGGATTTGGCTTTTTTACCCAGACTCATCTCAAACTCCTGGCCTCAAGCGATCCTCCCGCCTCGGCCTTTCACTGGTACTCTTATCACAGGCATGAGCCAGCGTGTCTGGCCCTAATCACAGCCAGAAACTCCCAGGCTGTGATAATGAGCTCAGCTTTCGTGAGAGACAGCTCATGCTATTAGGCACATCCCTCATCTCTTCTCCTGCTACCCTGCTACCGCGTCTCCATTCATGGGTGCATTACACAAGCAGTGGTCTGAGGATAGAGCCTCAATGATGCCCACTACACAAGGCACCCTCTTTTCCTGGTTGCTCAGGATCTTCTCTGTGGTGAGCACTCCCTGGAGAACATCAACATGAGACACAGAGATCGCATGCCACTGCCTCTTCTCATAATTCCTTTTTTTTTTGAGAGGGAGTCTCACTGTGTCGCCCAGGCTGGAGGGCAATGGTGTGATTTCGGCTCACTGCAACCTTCACCTTCCAGGTTCAAGCGATTCTCCTGCCTCAGCCTCCCAGGTAGCTGGGGCTACAAGTGTGTGCCACCACACCCGGCTAATTTTTGTGTCTTTAGTAGAGACGGGGTTTCACCATGTTGGCCAGGCTGGTCTGGAACTCCTGACCTCAGGTGATCTGCCCGCCTCAGCCTCCCATAGTGCTGGGATTACAGGTGTGAGCCACTGTGCCCAGTGCCCCCCCTTTTTTGTGTGTGTCAGGGTCTCACTGTCACCCAGGCTAGAGTGCAGTGGCATAATCTCGGCTCACTGCAACATCTGCCTCCAAGGCTCAAGTGGTCCTCCCACCTCAGCCTCCTGAGTAACAGGGACTACAGGCACATGCCACCAAACCCAGCTAATTTTCTGTATTTTTGGTACAGACGAGACTTCACCATGTTGCCCAGGCTGGTCGCAAACTCCTGACCTCAAGCGATCCACCAGCCTTGGCTTCCCAAAGTGCTGGGATTACAGGTGTGAGCCACCGTGCCTGGCCCCAACTAATTTTTGTATTTTTAGTAGAGATGGGTTTTCACCATGTTGGCTAGGCTGGTCTCAAACTCCTCACCTCAGGTGATCCACCTGCCTCTGCCTCCCACAGTGCTGGAATTACAGGCATAAGCCACCACACCCCACCGTGAGACCCCCATCTCTACAAAAAAACTTTTTAATTAGCTGTGCATGGTGGCAGGCACCCTAGTCCCAGCTACCTACTTAGGAGGCTGATCGCTTGAGCCCAGGAGGTCAAGGCTGCAGTGAGCTGAGATCACAGCACTGCACTCCAGCCTGGGAGACAGAGGGAGACCCTATCTCCAAAAAGAAAAAAAGATTAGAGATTGTGCCCCAGGCACAGATCATATTAATCCCAGTGATATTCTGGGAGTGGTGGCCAGACTCCTTCCCAGGACTGGTCTTCCGGTTTGGCAACGAGTGTTAGTCAAGGCGTGAGGTTCTCATGGGCTGTCTCAAGCACTCTGTTCGACATCTTTTCACTGTCTCCCAGGCTGGAGTGCAGTGGCATCATCTTGGCTTACTGCAGCCTCCGCCTCCAGGGTTCAAACAATTCTGGTGCCTCAGCCTCCCAAGTAGCTGGGATTATAGGCGCCTGCCATCATGCCTGGCTAATTTTTTTTTGTATTTCTAGTAGAGTCAGGGTTTCACTATGTTGCCCAGGCTGGTTTTGAACTCCTGACCTCGGGTGATCTGCCTGCCTCGACCTCCCAAAGTGCTGGGGTTGACTGCCCCTGGTCCCACTGTGGCATATCTTGACTTCTCAGCCTCCAAGGTGATTCTTTAGGACACACCAGTTTAATCCCTCTAAACATGGCAACAGAGCCAGCGGTTTCCAGCCCTATTTGCGCAGTAGAAGGATTATTTACAAATCCTCATACTTAGACTCCACCCGCAGAGATTCAAGTGAAGCCGAAGGCATTTTCTTATAATCCTGAGAATGATAATATACAGCTGTGGTTGAAAACCACCACTAAGACTTGTAAACTTTGTTCATTCAAGTCTTCTTTTCTCTCCTTAAAAGCAGGCTTATCCTTGAGGTGTGCTTTTTCAGACTCCAGTGAGCATCACTGAGAACATTTAATTAATATACTGAGGCCTCTCTCACAAGAGGAAAGGAGTGGAAGAACTCCTGGAGAAGGACTTGGAAGAGAGAGATGTTTTTCTTTCTTTCTTTCTTTTTTTTTTTTTTGGAGACAGAGTTTCACTCTTATTGCCCAGGCTGGAGTGCAATGGTGTGATCTTGGCTCACTGCAACCTCTGCCTCCCGGGTTCAAGCAATTCTCCTGCCTCAGCCTCCCCAGTAGCTGGGATTACAGGCGCCTACCACCAAGCCCGGCTAATTTTTGTACTTTTTTAGTAGAGATGGGGTGTCGCCATGTTGGCCTGGCTGGTCTTGAACTCCTGACCTCAGGTGATCTGCCCACCTCGGCCTCCCAAAGTGCTGGGAGTACAGACATGAGCCACCGTGCCCGGCTGAGATGTTTTTCTTAACACAAAAAGTTTTTGTCCGGGTGCAGTGGCTCAAGCCTGTACTCCCAGCACTTTGGAAGGCCGAGGCGGGGAGATCACTTGCAATCAGGAGTTCAAGATCAGCCTGGCCAACGTGGCAAATACAAAAATTACCTGGGCATGGTGGCACTTGCCTGTAATCCCAGCTATTTAGGAGGCTGAGGCAGGAGAATTGCTTGAATCTGGGAGGCGGAGGTTGCAGTGAGCTGAGATCAAGCCACTGAACTCCAGCCTGAGCGACAGAGTAAGACCATCTCAAAAATAAAAAAAAATTTCTAAAGCAAGCACTTGGGCTGTTCTGATGTCAACATACAGTAGCTGGCCCTACCTTTAACCCAGGATAAGGGGCAAAAATATACCCAACGATATAAGTAAGCAAAGTTGCTGGGTGCAGTGGCCCACGCCTATAATCCCAGTGATTTGGGAGGCTGAGGTGGGAGGATTACTTGATCCTGGAGGTTGAGACCAGCCTGAGTAACACAGTGAGACCCTGTCTCTGAAACCTAAAATAAAATAAAATGCCACTGTACTCTATCCTGGGCAACAGAGCAAGACCCTGTCTCAAATATAATAGAAATAAAAATAAGCAATCTGTGGGTTTAGCATCTTTGGACTAATGGTACCAGCATGAGGGAAAGCAGGTCTTTGTAGCTCTGATAACTGAACTTTGACACTTCTTAGTGTTTTCTTCTAACTGTGGTGATATACGAATAACATATAATTAACCATTTAAAAATAAGCGGTTCGGTGGCATTCAGTACATTCACAATGTTGTGCAACCACCACCTCTAGGTAGTTCTAAAACTTTTTCTTTCTTTTTTTTTTTTTGAGACAGAGTTTCGCTCTTCTTGCCCACGCAGGAGTGCAATGACACAATCTCCGCTCACCGCCACCTCTGCCTCCCGGGTTCAAACGATTCTCCTGCCTCAGCTTCCCAAGTAGCTGGGATTACAGGCATGTGCCACCACACCCGGCTAATTTTGTATCTTTAGTAGAGATGAGGTTTCTCCATGTTGGTCAGGCTGGTCTCAAATTCCTGACCTCAGGTGATCCACCCGCCTCGGCCTCTCAAGTGCTGGGATTACAGATGTGAGCCACCATGCCTGGCCCCAAAACATTTTCCTAACTCCAAAATAAAGTCCCATAAGCAGGTATTCCCCACTCCCTCCTCCTCCCAGCCTGTCCATCCACAAATGAATGGATTAAACAAATATGGTTTATCCATACAATGGAATATAATTCAGCTGTAAAAAGGGGCTCGGCGTGGTGGCTCACGCCAGTAATCTCAGCACTTTGGGAGGCCGAGGCGGGCAGATCACTTGAGGCCAGGAGTTTGAGACCAGCCTGGCCAACATGGTGAAACCAGGTCTCTACTAAAAATACAAAAAGTAGCCAGGCATGTTAGTGCACACCTGTAATCCCAGCTACTCAGGAGACTAAGGCACGAGAATCACTTGAATTTGGGAGGCAGAGAGGTTGCAGTGAGCTGAGATCAAGCCACTGAACTCCAGCCTGAGCGACAGAGTAAGACTATCTCAAAAATAAAAAAAATTTCTAAAGCAAGCGCTTGGGCTGTTCTGATGTCAACATACAGTAGCTGGCCCTATCTTTAACCCAGGATAAGGGGCAAAAATGTACCGAAAGGTACAAATAAGCAAACTTTCTGGGTGCAGTGGCCCATGCCTATAATCCCAGTGATTTGGGAGGCTGAGGTGGGAGGATTACTTGATCCTGGAGGTTGAGACCAGCCTGGGTAACACAGTGAGACCCTGTCTCTGAAACTAAAATAAAATAAAATGCCACTGTACTCTATCCTGGGCAACAGAGCAAGACCCTGTCTCAAATATAATAGAAATAAAAATAAGCAGTCTGTGGGTTTAGCATCTTTGGACTAATGGTACCAGCATGAGGGAAAGCAGGTCTTTGTAGCTCTGATAACTGAACTTTGACACTGCTTAGTGTTTTTCTCTAACTGTGGTGATACACGAATAACATATAATTAACCATTTAAAAATAAGCGGTTTGGTGGCATTTAGTACATTCACAATGTTGTGCAACCACCACCTCTAGGTAGTTCCAAAACTTTTTCTTTCCTTTTTTTTTTTTTGAGACAGAGTTTCGCTCTTCTTGCCCGGGCAGGAGTGCAACGACACAATCTCCGCTCACCGCCACCTCTGCCTCCCGGGTTCAAACAATTCTCCTGCCTCAGCTTCCCGAGTGGGCATGTGCCACCACACCCAGCTAATTTTGTATCTTTAGTAGAGATGAGGATTCTCCATGTTGGTCAGGCTGGTCTCAAATTCCTGACCTCAGGTGATCCACCCGCCTCGGACTCTCAAAGTGCTGGGATTACAGATGTCAGCCACCGTGCCTGGCCCCAAAACATTTTCCTAACTCCAAAATAAAGTCCCATAAGCAGGTATTCCCCACTCCCTCCTCCTCCCAGCCTGTCCATCCACAAATGAATGGATTAAACAAATATGGTTTATCCATACAATGGAATATAATTCAGCTGTAAAAAGGGGCTCAGCGTGGTGGCTCACACCAGTAATCTCAGCACTTTAGGAGGCCGAGGCAGGCAGATCACTTGAGGCCAGGAGTTTGAGACCAGCCTGGCCAACATGGTGAAACCAGGTCTCTACTAAAAATACAAAAATTAGCCAGGCGTGTTAGTGCACAGCTGTAATCCAACCTACTCAGGAGACTAAGGCACGAGAGTCACTTAAATTTGGGAGGCAAAGAAGTTGCAGTGAGCTGAGATCCTGCCACTGCACTCCAGCCTGGGCAACAGAGCAAGACTCTGTCTCAAACAAAAAAGAGGAATGAGATACCGACACATTATACCATGAGGATAAACCTTGAAAACAACATGCTCGGTAAAAGAAGCCAGCACACAAAAGGCTACATATTGTATAATGTCATTTTATTTTAGTTTTTGAAAAGCTGGTCTCCTGGGCTCAAGCGATCCTCCCTTCTTGGCCTCCCAAACTGCTGGGATTACAGGTGTGAGCCACTGCGTCCGGCCTATGATTTTTTTTTAATGAAATACCTGGAAAAGATAAATCCAGAGAAGCAGATGGCAGATTACAGGCTCTTTTTCAATTGGTTTCTGACACTATCACAAGATAAAAATGTGGCTTAAAATTGTTGCTTGGTATGTCTTATTCACCTCTAAAGATATACTGTTCATCAGGCTGGGTGCGGTGGCTCACACCTGTAATCCCAGCACTTTGGGAGGCTGAGGCGGGAAGATGGCTTGAACCCAGGAGTTCTAGGCTGTAATGTGCTCTGCCAATTGGGCGTCCACACTAAGTTCGGCATCAATATGGTGACCTCCCACCAGGTTGCCTAAGAAGTGGGGAAATGGTCTAGGTTGAAAATGGAGCAGGTCAAAACTTTCATGCTGGCTGGGCACAGTGGCTCACACCTGTAATCCCAGCACTTTGGGAGGCCAAGGCAGGCCTATCACCTGAGGTCAGGAGTTCGAGACCAGTCTGGCCAACATGGTGAAACCCTGTCTCTACTAAACATACAAAAAAAAAAAAATTAGCTGGGCATGGTGGCATGTGCCTATAATCCCAGCTATTTGGGAGGCTGAGGCAGGAGAGTTGCTTGAACCCAGGAGACGGAGGTTGCAGTGAGCCGGGATCACGCCACTGCACTCCAACCTGGGCGACAGAGTGAGACTCCATCTCAAAAAAAAAAAAAATACTTTCATGCTGATCAGTAGTGGAATCAGCTTGTGAATAGCCACTGCCCTCCAGCCTGAGCAACACAGACTGTCTCTTACTAATCCCAGCACTTTGGGAGGCTGAGGTGGGAGGATGGCTTTTGCCTAAGACTTTGAGACTAGCCTAGCCAAACTCCCATCTCTACAAAAAATGCAAAAATTAGCCGGGTATGGTAGTGTGCACCTGTAGTCCCAGTTACTCAGGAGGCTTAGGTGAGAGGCTCACGTAGGCCCAGGAGGTTAAGGCTGCATTGAGCTATGATTTTGCCACTGCACTCCAGGCTGGGCCTGGGTCTTAGTAGTCACGGCTACTTGGGGGGCTAATGTAGGAGGATCACTTGAGCCCAGTAGGTTGAGGCTGCAGTCAGCTGCGTTTTTTGAGACATAGCAAGACCCTGTCTCAAAAAGAAAAAAAAAAAGTAGCTACAAGCTCATTTATGCAAAGGCTAACCACTATCACAAGTAGAGATGTGCAGAACTGAGATTCAAATGGATGGAATGGCAAGAAAAACTGCCACGTCTGTGAACCTGAACTCAAACTGCCCTTGTTGTCAAGATAAAAGGTATACACAGTGTGAGCCTGGCCATCTGAAAGGTGTTGCAGCTTTTTCTTTTTTTATTTTTTTGAGATGGAGTCTCACTCCTGTCACCCAGGCTGGAGTGCAGTGGCGTGATCTCAGCTCACTGCAACCTCCGCCTCCCGGGTTCAAGAAATTCTCCTGCCTCAGCCTCCTGAGTAGCTGGGATTACAGGCGCCCGCCACCACATCCAGCTAATTTTCGTATTTTTAGTAGAGATGGGGTTTCGCCATGTTGGCCAGGCTGGTCTCGAACTCCTGGCCTCAGGTGATCCGCCTGCCTCAGCCTCCCAAAGTGCTGGGATTACAGGTGTGAGCCACCTGTAATTAGCCAGGCTTGGTGGTGGGTGCCTGTAATCCTAGCTACTGGGGAGGCTGAGGCAGGAGAATTGCTTGAACCTGAGAGGCGGAGGTTGCTGTGAGCTGAGATCGTGCCACTGCACTCCAGCCTCGGTGACAGAGTGAGACTCCATCTCTAAATAAATAAATAAATAAAATGAGATGATTTCTGAGTGAATTAACTAAATCAGGATATGCAGAACAATGCCAAGCATATATTAGCCACTAAAGAATATATAAGTTGCCTGAAAGCCCCTTTAGGGTTTAAACCTGGACTTCATTATTCACAATCAGATTCCCGGTCCCCATTACGGAGCCTGGTCACCTGGGTGCTTGTTAGATATGGAAATCATCAGATCCCACCCCAGACCGAGTCAGAAACGTCGAGGGCAGGAGTTCAAGACCAGCCTGGCCAACATGGCGGAAACCCCATCTCTACTAAAAATACAAAAATTAGTCGGGCGTGGTGGCACAGGCCTGTGATCTCAGCTACTCGGGAGGCTGAGACATGAGAATCCCTTGAACCCGGGAGGCAGAGGCTGCAGTGAGCCAAAATGGCGTCATTGCACTCCAGCCTGGGTGACAGAGCAGGACTCTGCCTCAAAAAAAAAAAAAAAAAAGAAAAGAAAAGAAAAGAAATTGCAGCTTCTGCTCAGGAGGTCTGGAGTGGGCCAGGATTCTGCATTTTAACAACTCCCAGGAGTGTTAGTGGGGCTGGTTTGTGGACTCGCCTTTGGGTAGTTGGTCTCCACTCAATCAATATTAGATAAAATGACAGTATTGGGAGAAATCCAGGGGGCTCTGGAGGACCGAGGGATCATATTGGAGGCAGATAGGGCAGAGAAAGGTGGAGGAGGTGGGAGTCGGGTGTGGCTGTGGAGGAAGCTACTTAAGTCCGGATTTGATCTTTGCTAGTTCTTATCCCTGGACCTGAACCCAGGCGCACATCTGGATTAGAAGATGCCAGGCTCAGAGGATCTTCGTAAAGGTAAGCCAGAAAAAATGAGAACCGAAGCGAAGACACGTGAAGAAGTGGAAAGCAGCTGGCGGCGGGAAAAGGCAGACGGACCAGGCAGCTGAAGCCGGTGCTTCGTCCACGTGGGTGGTGGGGACTTCCCCCAGAGGCTGTCATCGTTTTTGTTGTTGTTTTTTGTTTTGTTTTGTTTTTTGTTTTTTGAGACAGAGTCTCACTCTGTCACTCAGGCTGGAGTACAGTGGCACGATCTCGGCTCACTGCAACCTCCACCTCCCGGGTTCAAGCAATTCTCTTGCCTCAGCCTCCCGAGTAGCTGGGATTACAGGCACACGCTACCACACCTGGCTAATTTTTTTTGTATTTTTAGTAGAGACGGGGTTTCACCATATTGACCAGGCTGGTCTCGAACTCCTGACCTTGTGATCCGTCTGGCTCAGCCTCCCAAAGTGCTGGGGTGACAGGCGTGAGCCACTGCACCCGGCCCAAGTTTTGTATCTTTATAGAGATGGGGTTTCACCATGTTGGCCAGGTTGGTCTCAAACCCCTGACCTCATGTGATCAGCTGGCCTTGGCCTCCCAAAGTGCTGGGATTACAGGCATGAGCCACGGTGCCCGGCCGCGGCTGTCATCCGACAGCACAGGCAAATGCAGGGAAGCCTGTTTCTGCCTTCGAATCCCAAATCTTCTCCCTTGTAGTTGTGTCCTAATTCTTCCCACCCCGATTCTCGTTCTTGAGCACAGGGGAATCTGATTCCTATGAGGATGATTAAGTCCTAGATAGAATATAGGCTTAGCCAAGCTGGAAATCTCACGTTCATGAGCACTTACTAGATTCTGGGGCTGCTGCCAAACCATTTTCAGGCATGATGCGATTCAGATCTTTTAGAGCCAGGCATGCGGTGGCTCGTGCCTGTAATCCCAGCACTTTGGGAGGCTGAGGCGGGCAGATAGCTTCAGCCCAGGAGTTCAAGACCAGCCTGGGCAACAAAACAAGATGTTGTCTCTACAAAAAATACAAAAATTAGCCGGGCATGGCAGTGTCCTGGAGTTCCAGCTACTCGGGAGGCTGAGGTGAGAGGATCGCTTGAGCCTGGGGAGGTTGAGGCTGAAGTGAGCTGTGATCATGCCACTGGGCAACACAGCAGTACACTGTCTCCAGAAAAAGAAAGTAAAAGGTGACATCTGTGACAGCAGTGATGTTATTTTTCTGCTTATTTCCTTGCTATATTCCTAAAAGAATATACTTAATAAACATTGAATAAATGATAAGAATAAAACCATGTCCATCCATTTCACCTTGGATTGAGTTGCCTATTTCTACACAAAGAAAATAGAACCCAAGAGGTAAGGCACAAGCAATCCCTTCTTTATGTTTGTATGTATTTATTTATTTATTTATTATTTTCTTGAGACAGGGTCTCCCTCTGTCTCAGGCTCGAGTGCAGTGGCATAATTTCGGCTCACCACAGCCTCTGCCTCTGGGGTTCAAGTGATTCTCCTGCCTCAGCCTCCTGAGTAGCTGGGATTGCAGGTATGCACCACCGCAGCCAGCTAATTTTTTTTTTTTTTTTTTTTGAGACGGAGTCTTGCTGTGTCACCAGGCTGGAGTACAGTGGCACGATCTCAGCTCACTGCAACCTCCACCTCCCAGGTTCAAGCAATTCTCCTGCCTCAGCCTCCCAAGTAGCTGGGACTACAGGCATGTGCCACCATGCCCAGCTAATTTTTGTACTTTTAGTAGAGACGGGGTTTCACCATGTTGGCCAGAATGGTCTTGATCTCTTGACCTCGTGATCCGCCCGCCTTGGCCTCCCAAAGTGCTGGGATTACAGGCGTGAGTCACTGTGCCTGGCCAAATTTTTGTATTTTTAATAGAGACGGGTTTTCACCATGCTGGCCAGGCTGGTCTCGAACTCATGACCTGATGTGATCTGCCCGCCCTGGCTCCCAAAGTGCTGGGATTACAGGCATGAGCAAGGGATCCCATATTTAAATGATAACAGAAAAAAAGGATGGAGGAACCAAGGGGGAAAGGAACAATCCTTTCTTATGAAAATGACAAATGAGGCTTGGAAAACCAAGGACAAAAGGCAGATCAAGTTGTCCTCCCGCTTCAGCCTCCCACGGTACTGGGACTGCAGCCTGAGGCACGTCCCCGGCCAGCGGTATCTCCATATCTAAGAACCTCAGTCACGGCCGGGCACGGTGGCTCACGCATGTAATCCCAACACTTTGGGAGGCCGAGGCAGGTGGATCACCTGAGGTCAGGAGTTCGAGACCAGCCTAGCCAACATGGTGAAACCCTGTCTCTGCTAGAAATACAAAAATTATCCGGGCATGGTGGCATGTGCCTGTAGTCCCAGCTACTCGGGAGGCTGAGGCAGGAGAATCGCTTGAGCTCAGGAGGTGGAGGTTGCAGTGAGCTGAGATTGTGCCACTGCACTCAGTCACTTGATCATCATGGTGTACCTCAGTGGAAAGGAAAGGAAAGTTCAGGCTTTTGAGAATGGAGTTGTTAGCATTTTCCATTTGTGTCTTTTTCCTCCTTTCAAGGCAAGGACCAGATGCATTCACACAGGAAACGAACCATGTTCACTAAGAAGCAACTGGAAGATCTGAACATCTTGTTCAATGAGAACCCATACCCAAACCCCAGCCTTCAGAAAGAAATGGCCTCGAAAATAGACATACACCCAACAGTACTGCAGGTTGGAAAATGATCCCTCTTCTCACTAAACTGCCTTCCTGATCTAATCTAAATTCAGAGTCCCTCTAGGATAATTCCTGAGGTCTCATTCCAATCGCCAATATTCCCCAAACCCACACTCTCCTACTCACGTCCCCGTAAACCTTTCTTCAACCCCCTAGAGCAAGAATGGGAAAATTTTTCCAGTAAAGGACCAGGTAGTAAATAATTGAGGCTTTGTGGGCCATACCGTCTCTCTAGCAACTATTTTAACTATGCCACCACAGTGCAAAGGCAGCCACAGACAACGTAAACAAGAGGCCCATCTGTGTTCCCAGAAACTCTTTTATTCAGGTTGGAGCGCGGTGGTGCAATCACAGCTCACTGCAGCCTCAACCTCCCGGGCTCAAGCAATCCTCCCACCTCAGCCCCCCAAGTAGCTGGGACTACAGGTCTACAGGTGCACACTACCAAGCCCGGCTAATTTTTTTTTTTTTTTTTTTTGGAGACAGAGTCTCACTCTGTTGCCCAGGCTGGAGTGTAGTGGCATGATCTTGGCTCACTGCAACCTCCGCCTCCCGGGTTCAAGCGATTCTCCTGCCTCAGCTTCCCTAGTAGCTGGGATTACAGGAGTGCACCACCATGCCCAGCTAATGTTTTGTATTTTTAGTAGAGACAGGGTCTCACCAGGTTGGCCAGCCTGGTCTCGAACTCCTGACTTCAGGTGATCCTCCTCCCTCAGCCTCCCAAAGTGTTGGGATTACAAGCATGAGCCACTATGCCTGGCTGTATTTTATTTTTGGTAGAGATGGGGTTTTGCTATGTTGCCCAGGAGGCTGATCTTGAACTCCTGGTCTCAAGTGATTCACCGCCTTGGCCTCCCAAAGTGTCAGGATTACAGGCGTAAGCCACTGTGCCTGGCCTGAAGTTTATACAATTTTCACATTACAAAATAGTGTTTTGTTTTGTTTTAAGACAGGGTGTTGCTCTTGCCCACATTGGAGTGCAGTGGCACGATCATAGCTCACTGTAGCTTTGAATTCCTGGGCTGAAGCCATGCTCCCACTCAGATTCCCAAGTAGGTGGGACTACAGGTGTGTGGTACTACAGCCTCCCGAGTAGCTGATACTACTGGTATGTACCACCAGGCCCAGCCAATTTGTGTGTTTTTTGTAGAGATGGGGTTTCGTCATGTTGCCCAGGCTGGACTCAAACTCCTGAAATCAAGTGATCCACCCACCTCAGCCTCCCAGAGTCCTGGGATTATAGGCATGAGCCACTGTGCCTTGCCAGTAGTATTCTTTTATTTTCTTTCTTTTTTCTTTCAGTCCCAACACACATACAACACAAAATAGTACTCTTATTGTGTTTGTTTTTTCTTAATCATTTTAAAATGTAAAGCCTATTCTTAGTGCATGGGTGATACAAAGACAGGGGGTCAGATTTGGCCACGAGTCTTAGCTGGCTGGCCTGAGCCCCAGAGCAGCCCCTGCAACTGATCCCCTTGCTCTCATATCCCCTGCTCTGGGTTTTCTGACCCCGTCTCAATTTCTGTCCCCAAAATCTCTCATTTCTGCTCCTTCCTGGGAGTAGATTGAGTAGGGTTCCACAAAGAGGCTGTAAGTGGCCAAGCTGTGGCACTAGCTGTTCTCACCTAGAAGTACTCATATTATCAACTAAAGGGAAAACTTGGGCTGGGTATGGTGGCTCATGCCTGTAATCCCAGCACTTTGGGAGGCCGAGGCGGGCAGATCTTGAGGTCAGGAGTTTGAGACCAGCCTGGCCAATATGGTGAAACTCCATCTGTACTAAAAATACAAAAATTAGCCAGGCATAGTGGTGTGAGCCTGTAGTCCCCACTACTCAAGAGGCTGAGGCAGAAGAATCGCTTGAACCTGGGAGGCGGAGGTTGCAGTGAGCCGAGATCGTGCCACTGAACTCCAGCCTGGGTGACAAAGTGAGACTCCATCTCAAAAATAAAATAAAATAAAATAAAAATAAATAAATAAATATTTGGATAGGAGAGTTTAAGGGCCAAAAAAAAAGAAAAAAAAAAGTTAAAAACTTAAAGGTTAAAAAAAGAATATAAATAAATAAAATACGTTTAACAAAATAAAAATTAAAAAGTAAAAATTTAAAAATAGAATGACAAGTCATCTGAATTCCACCCCATTCTCTTCTCTCTCTTCCCTTCAGGTCTGGTTCAAGAATCACAGAGCAAAACTCAAGAAAGCCAAATGCAAGCACATTCATCAAAAACAAGAAACTCCACAACCGCCAGTACCAGAGGGTGGGGTCACCACCAGTGTCGGCCTGAGAAATGCAGACACACTACCCAGATTGCCCAACGCTGCTCACCCGATCGGCCTGGTGTACACGGGTCATCGAGTCCCCTCATTCCAGCTCATCCTGTACCCCAACCTCAAGGTCCCTGCAAATGACTTCACTGGTCACAGAATAGTCCATTTTGGCTGCTGCCAAGATCCTAACATATACTGCCTCTACCCAATTTTGGAATCCCAAGTTTGCGCCCCAAGCTTCCATTCTGGCTCTTCTGCCTGTTCATCTAACCAAAGTCGAGAGAGATGATAAATACAAAAAGTCACATGTTGTAATGGTGTGTGTGTGGTACTGTGACATTTGTATTTGGTCTTCATGCCTGTTTCCTGGAAAGCAGCTCCAGAATTCCATGGAGTCTCCAAAGTGCCGTCTTTTTGTATTTTGTGTGCTAATGTTGACCAATAGCTTCGGGATGGGGACTGGTCTCTGGACAGACCCCAGTAGGATTAGAGGGCAAACTTCTGGAAGGGGAAGGAAGCTGAGGGTGAGGCTGATCACCATTGGCCAATGGTTTCATCAGTCATGTCTGGGTAAGGAAGCATCCATCAAAACCCAGGAGGACAGGGTTTGAAGAGATCCCTGACAGCTAAGCATGCAGACGTACCTGGAGGGTGGCATATCCAGGGAGGGCATGGAAGCTCCGGGCCCCTCGTCATACGCCTCATCCTGGCAGGGTGCGGTGACTCATACCTCTAATCCCAGCACTTTGGGAGGCCAAGGCAGGCGGATTACCTGAGGTCAGGAGTTTGGGACCAGCCCGGCCAACATGGTGAAGCCCATCTCTACTAAAAGTACAAAAATTAGCCAGGCGTGGTGGCTTGCACCTGTAATCCCAGCTACCTGGGAGGCTGAGGCAGGAGGATGGTGTAAACCTGGGAGGCAGAGGTTGCAGTGAGCCGAGGGGATCATGCCACTGCACTCCAGCCTGGGTGACAGAGCAAGAATCTGTCTCAAAAAAAAAAAAAGAAAGCACAGAGGACCAGCTGGAATATTTGGAAGACCAGAAAATGTCCTTAAAACTCAAAATGCCTGGGCATATAGTTCAGGTTCACCTAGCCTTTTGAATCAACGCAAACCCTTCCTCAAGGCCTGGAGGTTGGCAACACAAAATCACCCTGTGGAGAACCTGAAGCATTCCCTCCCTGAGAGTTGAGTCAATTGGGATTCCACCCCCAAAATTCCTAAAAATCTCAAGTTCCTAGAAAATTCTCAGAAAAAGCAAGCTCTCCTAAACCTCTCTGGCTGTACTCTGATGCAACTTCACAACCATCAGAGGATCTCCATCCTCTTGAACCTTGGTCCTCTGCCAATGTTCCTCACGCCTGTAATCCCAGCACTTTGGGAGGCTGAGGCGGGCGGATGGCTTGAGCCCAGGAATTCGAGACCAGCCTGGCCAACATGGTAAAACCTTGTCTCTACCAAAAACATAAAAATTAGCCAGTCTCATATACTGGCCTCAAAATAAATAAATAGATTAAAATTTAAACATAAAATAAACATGAGTGTGTTAGAAAGAACCTACTGGCCAGGCGTGGTGGCTCACGTCTGTAATCTCAGCACTTTGGGAGGCAGAGGTGGGCGGATCATCTGAGGTTGGGAGATCGAGACCAGCCTGACCAACATGGAGAAACCCCGTCTTTACTAAAAATACAAAATTAGCCGGGCATGGTGGCGCATGCCTGTAATCCCAGCTACTGGGGAGGCTGAGGCAGGAGAATCACTTGAACCCGGGAAGGGGAGGTTGCCATGAGCCGAGATTGCGCCATTGTACTCCAAGCCTCCTGGGCAACAAGAGCAAAACTCCATCTCAAAAAAAAAAAAAAAAAGAAACTACTGTAGGATTTGGAGTTGAGTAATTTCAGATAGAATCAAAGGAAGAGAAGGGTCTGGATTGGGTGGTGCCAGCGGCAGCTTCTATGACTGAGTATCTCAATACATCTTATCTACAGGATGGCTGACTAGAAAGAGGACAAAGCTATAATAGATAAATGGGCGGCAGCCATTGCTTAGCCATAGGCGAATATTTGATGGGTTGGGGCTCAGGAGAAATGTTAAAAACAATCTTAATAACAGCGTGCCGGCTCGGCGGCCCACACCTGTAATCCCGGGGGATTTCGGAGGTGGAGGGGGAGGCGGGAGGATTGCTTGAGCCCAGGAGGTTGAGGCCGCAGTGAACTGTGATTGCACCACTGCACTCCAGCCTGGGTGGCAGAGCGAGCCCCTATATCAAAACAAACATTATCAAGAAAAATTATTAAATGAATAACAAAAACAGGCTGGGCACGGTGGCTCATGCCTGTAATCCAAGCACTTTGGGAGGCTGAGGCAGGTGGATTGCTTCAGCTCAGGAGTTTGAGACCAGCCTAGGCAACATGGTGAAACCCTGTCCCTACAAAAACACAAAGAGGGAGTCTCGCTTTGTCGCCAGGCTGGAGTACAGTGGTGTGATCTCGGCTCACTGCAACCTCTACCTCCTGGGTTCAAGTGATTCTCCTGCCTCAGCCTCCCAAGTAGCTGGGACTACAGGTACGCACCACCACACCTGGCTAATTTTTGTATTTTTAGTAGAGATGGGGTTTCATCATGTTGGCCAGGCTGGTCTCAAACTCCTGACCTCAGGTGATCCACCTGTTTCAGCCTCCCAAAGTGTTGGAATTACAGGCTTGAGCCACTATGCCCGGCCTCTACAAATAATTAAAAAAGAACCATAACCCCAAAACTTGTACAACCACCAGTCCAGGAAACCAAGTCATAATTTCTGCAGCAATCAGCCCCAAATGCCCAGAGCTTGATCCATCACTCATAGCTTCACTAATTTTTGTACCCACCCCCCAACCTTGATTTCAATTTAGGAACAACCAGAGAAACCCAATGTTTGTCTAAACAATGCCACAGGATCCTACTTCCGGTTAGCTCCCTGGCAGCCTCCCAATGCCAGCAGCCTTTGATCAGGACATATCTGAAGCCTTTGTTTTTTTCTGCTATAAAGCTTTCTTTCTTTCTTTCTTTCTTTTTTTTCTCCTGAGGTGGAGTCTAACTCTATCTCCCAGGCTGGAATGTAGTGGCATGATCTTGGCTCACTGCAACCTCCGCCTCCTGGGTTCAAGTGATTCGCACACCTCAGCCTCCTGAGTAGCTGAGATTACAGGCATGCACCACCACACCTGGCTAATTTTTATTATTTATTTATTTATTTTGTAGAGACGGGGTTTCACCATGTTGCCCAGGCTGGTCTCAAACTCCTAACCTCAAATGATCTGCCCAACTCGGCCTCCCAGAGTGCTGGGATTACAGGCGTGAGCCACTGTACCTGGCCATGGAACCTCACTCTTTAATGTGTGCAGGGACCCCAGTCATTCCCCACTGTGTCGCAGTTCCCATAACAGTGCCTGTCACCAAGTATGTTTTCAAAATATATTTTTGGAAGAGAGAGAGAAACAGAAGGGGAGGGGGTAGGAAGAGAAAGTAGGGGAAGAGGAAAGTGAGAGAGGGAGACAGGAAGGGAGAGGGAAGGGAGACACAGAGATGAAGATAAAGGGAAAGAGACAGAGGCCGGGTACAGTGGCTCATGCCTGTAATCCCAGCACTTTGGGAGGCCGAGGTGGCGGATCACCTGAGGTCAGCAGTTCAAGACCAGCCTGGCCAACATGGTGAAACCCCCGTCTCTATCAAAAATACAAAAATTAGCTGGGAGTGATGGTGTGTGCCTGTAATCCCAGCTACTCGGGAGGCTGAGGCAAGAGAATCACTTGAACCTGGGAGGTGGAGGTTGTGGTGAGCTGAGATTGTACCCTTGCACTCCATCCTGGGCAACAGAATGAGACTCTATCCCAAAAAGAAAAGAAAAAGAACGGCTTCCTAGCATCTTTGGAGAAGGACTTCACTAACATCAAATCCTGTCTTCCTCTCACCACCTTCTAGCCCAGTATTTCCCCAACGTGAGAATAATAAGAATCATCTGGGGAGCTGTTAAAACCCAGACTCTGAGACCAGACAGGGGCATGCTTCCCAGGTGTGGGCATGATTTTTCCCTGGGGTTGCATTTAACAAAGTTCAAAACCCAGGAGGTACAATCAAAACCTGAGCCGTCCGGAGACTCAAGATTTCTTAGGGAAGATGAAAAAGAGAAATTCCGGCCAGGCGCAGTGGCTCTTGCCCGTAATCCCAGCACTTTGGGAGTCCAAGGCAGGAGGATCGCTTGAGCCCAGGAGTTGGCGACCAGCCTGGCCAACATGGTGAGACCCTCACCTCTACAAAAAAAAAAAAAAAAAAAAAAAAGAGAGAGAGAAAAAAAGAAGTTCCCAGAGGAAACAGGAGGGAAAAGGCCGAGGACTGCACCCAGCCAGCTAGGGTATGAGTCTGTGAACCATAGTCTGGGGGGCTGGGTGTGAATTCCCAGTCCAGGGGGTGTGAATATGTAGAGACACCAACGCTGGCCCTGCACCCAGCCTTCTCCCTGGGTGAACTATTGACTGAAGCCACCCCTTGTGTATCCACTGTTCCTGGTCTCGACTTCCTCACCTGATGAATGGGCGGGGAGGGTAATTCCCCTACAGTGGGGCTTTTCTCACTCTGTTGTTATCTGTTCTTATAAAATGTGCTCTCTGATGTCATCTATATCTCCCTAGATGGAATCATTAGTTTATCTTTTTTTTTTTTTTTTTTGAGACAGGGTTTCACTCTGGTCGCCCAGGTTGAAGTGCAGTGGTGCAATCTCAGCTCACTGTAACCTCCACCTCCTGGGTTCAAGCGATTCTCCCACCTCAGTCTCTCAAGGCCTGGTGCGGTGGCTCACGCCTATAATCCCAGCACTTTGGGAGGCCGAGGTGGGCGGATCACGTGGGGTCAGGAGTTTGAGACCAGCCTGGCCAACACGGTGAAACCCCGTCTTTACTAATAATACAAAAATTGGCCAGGTGTGGTGGCAGGTGGGTGTAATCCCAGCTACTCGGGAGGCTGAGGCAGGAGAATTGCTTGAACCCAGAAGGCGGAGGTTGCAGTGAGCCGAGATCGTGCCACTGCACTCCAGCCTGGGGACAGAGTAAAACTGTGTCTCAAAAATAATAATAATAATAATAATTTAGGCTGGGCGCAGTGGCTCATGCCTGTAATCCCAGCACTTTGGGAGGCTGAGGTGGGCGGATCACGAGGTCAGGAGTTCAAGACCAGCCTGGCTAACATGGTGAAACCCCGTCTCTACTAAAAATACAAAAAAATTAGCCGGGCCTGGTGGCATGTGCCTGTAATCCCAGCTACTTGGGAGGCTGAGGCAGGAGAATCGCTTGAACCCAGGAAGGGGAGGTTGCAGTGAACTGAGACCGTGCCACTGCACTGCAGCCTGGCAACAGAGCGAGACTCCGTCTCAAAAAAAAAAAAATAAATAAAATAATAATAATTTTTAAAAATAAAAAATAAGAAATAAAAGAATGAGCCACAATGTCCCTTTGTTCTACAGGCCACTCTTGTGCTATCCCCAGTTGCCACAAACCCCCACCTGCCTTGTCTATGGACGCCCATCGTGGTGATGCCACGAACACCTTTGATCCTGTGGATACCAGGGTGAATTCAGCATCCAAGTCCTTGAATTCTTCCCGTGAGTATAAGCTGCCCTGGCTCAGCCCTCTTCTTTGCCGGGAACCCAATCTTTCAAACTTCCCTCAAAGACTGGGTACTTTTAGCATGACTGCTCTAGAGACTCTGGGTGGGGCTCAAAGTTTAACCTCCAGGGTCAGCAACATTTTAGGGAAAGAGCCACAGAGTAAATATTTTAAACATTCTCGTACACTGACACTAAGCTGGACTGGCAAAGCAGAATATCTGTGTGTCAGTGTGCGTTTTATTCAGCCGTTGTTTGGGTCAGGGTCTGTGGGCAGTGCCCCCCGCTCCCCCTGCCCCCAGCAGCTAATGCCCTCCTGTGAGGAACAATACCTCACCGTCAAGCACAGTCTGTCGCATATTCTTGGCCTGGTCGCTCGCTCTTTCTTTCTTTTCTTTTTTTCTTTCCTTCTTTTCTTTTTCTTTCTCTTTCTGTCTCTTTATCTGTTTCTTTCTTTCTCTCTCACCTTCTTTCTTTCTCTCCTTCCTTCTTTCCTTCTTCCTTCCTTTCTCTCTTTCTCTCTCTCTTTCTATCTTTCTCTCTTTCTTTCTTTCCTTCCTTTCCTTGTTTTCTTCTTTCTTTTCTTTTTCTTTCTTTACTTTCTTTCTCTCTCTCTCTCTTTCATTTCTTTCTTTCTTTCTCTCTCTCTCTCTTTCTTTCTTTCTTTCAGACAGGGTCTTGCTGTATCACCCAGGCTGGAATGCCAAGATGCAGTCATAGCTCACTGCAGCCCAAATAAATTTCCCCAGGCTCAGATGATCCTCTCACCTCACCCTTCCAAGTAGCTAGGACCAACAGGTACATGCCACCATGCACGTCTAATTTTTATTTTTATTTTTTGAGACTGGTCTTGCTCTGTCACCCAGGCTGGAATGCAGTGGCACGATCACAGCTCACTGCAGCCTCAACAACCCAGCCCCTCCAAGCAATCTCCCATCTCACCCTCCCAAGTAGCTGGGACCTCAGGCATGTACCACCATACCCTGCTA
The DNA here is from genome assembly GCF_028885625.2 of Pongo pygmaeus. NCBI lineage: Eukaryota > Metazoa > Chordata > Mammalia > Primates > Hominidae > Pongo > Pongo pygmaeus. The sequence goes on from NC_072393.2 coordinate 59,926,443, forward strand.
ATTTTTTATTGTTTGTAGTGGCGGAGTCTCCCTATGTTGCGCAGGGTGGTCTTGAATACCTGGCCTCAAGCAATCCTCCTGTCTTGGCCACCCCAAATGCTGGGATCATGGGCATGAGCCACTGTGCCTGGTCTGGTCTTCCTCTTTTCATCCTCTTAGTTCTTGACCTGTCCCTCTTCTAGAGTCCTCCCTCTTCATGATCCTCAGAAACCGATACCCCTAAATACAGCACGTTAAAGGTGCCTCAAGGGCCAGGCGCAGTGGCTCATGCCTGTAATCCCAGTACTTTGGGAGGCTGAGGCAGGCAGATCACTTGAGGTCAGGAGTTCAAGGCCAGACTGACCAACATGCAAAACCCTGTCTCTACTAAAAACATAGAGAAAGAAAATTAGTCGGGTGTTGTGACACACGCCTATAATCCCAGCTACTTGGGAGGCTGAGGCAGGAGAATCTGGGAGGCAGAGGTTGCAGTGAGCCGAGATCACACCACTGCACTCCAACCAGGGCAACAGAGCGAGACTCTGTCTCAAAAAATAATAATAAATAAATAAACGAGCCTCAAGGTCTCTGACCTCCTCCCATCATCTCTCCCAAAGCAGAGGCCTTTATCTGTGTAAGATCCAGACCTGCCAAGGGAAATAATTGTTTTTTCTTCTCCTCCCTGTGAGACAAAGAATGTAACCACACCTGAACAGATCCCATCACTGTCAATAGGAATGATTTCCAGGACCCATTCATGCTCTCTAGTCATCCTTTATTGCCCTCAACGGAATTCCTCTAGCCCCCTCCCATAATCAGTTTGCCAGGAGAACATATAAGCTTCTGAATCCCCTTGGGGGATGGGCGATCACTGGCTCTCCCCGTGCTCAGGTTAAATACATTTGTAAGCCTTTTCTCCTGCTAATCTGCCTCCTATCAGTTCTTTTCAGCCAACCTTCAGAGAGCCAAAGGCAGCCTTCACCTTGGCCTCAACAACGTCCATGCCTTCTGCTTCTCCCCGTCCCCTGCAACGCATCCCCCACTCCTTGGGTCCCCCACTTTCAAGCATCCCACCCTCCCTGCTATATGTCATCCTCCTCATTCTCTGCTTTTATAACCCTTTTAAAATTATAGGCCCAGCCAGGTGCAGTGATGCATGCCTGTAATCCCAGCTCATTGGGAGGCTGAGGCAGGCAGTTCACTTGAGCTCAGGAGTCCTACACAGCTGGGGCAACATGGTGAGACCCCCATCTCTACCAAATTGCAAATATTAGCCGGGTGTGGTGGTGTGAGCCTGTATTCCCAGCTACTCAGAAGGCTGAGGTAGGAGAATGGTTTGACCCCAGGAGATGGAAGTTGTAGTGAGCCAAGACCACAACACTGTACTCCAGCCTGGGCAACAGAGCAAGATCAAGCCAAAAAAAAAAAAAATTAGGCGGGGCACGGTGGCTCACACCTGTAATCCCAGTATTTTGGGAGGTCAAGGCAGGTGGATCACCTGAGGTCAGGAGTTTGAGACCAGCCTGGCCAATATGGCAAAACCCCATCTCTACTAAAAATACAAAAAATTAGCTGAGTGTGGTGGCGGGTGCCTGTAATCCTGGCTACTTGGGAGGCTGAGGCAGGAGAATCACTTCAACCTGGGAGCCAGAAGTTGCAGTGATCTGAGATCACGCCATTGCACTCCAGCCTGGGTGATAGAGTGAGAGTCTATGTCAGAATAAATAAATAAATAAATAATTAAAAATTAAAAATCAATTAAAAAAAAAATGCCAGCTAGTACACTTTTCCTCCCTCCCGTCCTTTCCTTTTTCTGTCTCTCTCTCTCTTTTATTTATTTATTTTTTTTGAGACAGTTTCACTCTTGTCGCCCAGGCTGGAGTGCAATGGCGTGGGGATCTTGGCTCACTGCAACCTCCACCTCCTACGCTCAAATGATCCTTCTGCCTCAGCCTCCAAAGTAGCTGGGATTACAGACACGAGCAACCAATCCTAATTCTTGTATTTTTCGTAGAGACAGCGTTTTGCCATGTTCTCCAGGCTGGTCTCAAAGCGAATGCTGGCCAGGCTCATTTTTTTAATTTGAATTGTGGGAAAACTGAGACTGGATCGAATGGTCCTGGACATGCCCTGGAACAAACAACATTTAGCTGTGCAAGGCGCAGTGTCAGTGTCTGGTATTGGGGTGCCCCGGTCTCAAGTCCCAAGAAAAAGGCAAGGCAGACCATGAATTTTGTGTGGCTCCAACTCAGTTTTCTTCATCTGTTGTGCCAGACCGGAATCACTTTGACCTAAAACTAGCTACGATCATTAACATTCAGTATGACTCAGTAGCTAACAAATTCAAAATGTAAGGGACTGTCTTTAGAACTTGTTCTATATAACCATGTTAGTAAGGTCTGCTGAGGCTGTTCTATGCAGCTTTTTTTGTTTGTTTGTTTGTTTTTTGTTTTTTGTTTCTGGCGATAGGATCTCAATCTATCACCCAGGCTGGAGAGCAGTGGTTTGACCACAGCTCACTGCAGCCTCAACCTCCTGGGCTCAAGCAATCCTCCCACCTCGGTCTCCCAAAGTGCTGGGACTACAGGCGTACACCACTGCACCCAACTAATTTTTGTATTTTTTGTAGAGATGGAGTGTCACTATGTTGCCCAGGCTGGTCTCCAACTCCTGGCCTCAAGCAATCCACCAACTCGGCCTCCCAAGTGCTGGGATTACAGGCGGACGCCACTGCTCCCAGCCCCAGATTTTTTTCTCATTTATATTTCCGCAAACCTCAAAAAAAAACCCAAAGGTCCCTAGGTCAGTCACTTCCCACTAGTAAATAAGTCAGCATCTTTGCAAAGATCAAAGGAAAAGCAATTTTCCTTACCATAGAGCCTCTTACAGGAAAGAGAGCTCTGATTTTCCATATGTTCCCCAACCATGCTAGGATGTTCCTATGCCCTGATAGCATTTTTACTAACCCATTGTTCCATCCCTTTCCAGCCCTCCTTCCTGTAACATAAGTGCAGGTGGGAGTTGGGGATTGGTCCGCTAACTGGGTATAGAGAAAACAGATGGGTATGCTATTCTCGGTAAGGGAGCTTCTGTCCTGGGAAAAATGTGGCTTCTCCTAAGGAACCCTATCCCATTGAATCACCCTGATTAATTTTTTTTTTTTTTTTTTTTTTGAGATGGAGTCTTGCTCTGTTGCCTAGGCTGGAGTGCAATGGTGTGATCTCGGCTCACTGCAACCTCTGTCTCCCGGTTCTAGTGATTCTCCTGCCTCAGCCTCCCGAGTAGCTGGGACTATAGGCATACACCACCACGCCTGGCTAATTTTTTTTTTTTTTTTTTTTTTTTTTTTGAGACGGAGTCTTACTCTGTGCCAGGCTGGAGTATAGTGGCGTGATCCCGGCTCACCGGCTCACTGTAACCTCCGCCTCCCGGGTTCAAGTGATTTTCTTGCCTCAGCCTCTCGAGTAGCTGGGACTATAGGCGCCCACCACCACACCCAGCTAATTTTTGTATTTTTAGTAGAAACAGGTTTTCACCATGTTGGCCAGGATGGTCTCGATCTCTTGACCTCGTGATCCACATGCCTTGGCCTCCCAAAGTGCTGGGATTACAGGCCTGAGCCACCGCGCCCGGTCCTAATTTTTGTGTTTTTAGTAGAGATGGGGTTTTGCCATGTTGGCCAGGCTGGTCTGGAACTTCTGGCCGTAGGTGATCTGCCCACATTGGTCTTCCAAAGTGTCGAGATTACAGGCAAGAGCCACTGTGCCCTGCCTCTTACATTTTCTCTCTTCCCAGATTTGGTTCAAGAACTTAAGAGCTAGGCCATGTGCAGTGGCTCACGCCTGTAATCCTAGCACTTTGAGAGGCCAAGGCAGGCAGATCGCTTTAACTCAAGAGTTCCAGACCACCCTGGGCAACATGGTGAGATCCCTGACTACAAAAATTCGCCAGGTGTGGTGGCACGTGTCTGTAGTCCCTGCTATTCAGGAAGCTGAGGCAGGCGGATCGCTTCAGCCTGGGAGGCCAAGACTGCAGTGAGCTGAGATGGAGACACAGCACTCCAGCCTGAGCGACAGAGCCAGACCCTGCCTCAAGAAAACAAAACAAAACGATAACACTGGAGAGCCAGAGCAGGAACCAGTCTCCTCTCCAATCTCCAAACCTGAGAGAGACGTGAGTCACACTGACAGCTTTGCCTGCCTGCGATCTTTCTATGTGTGTTGATTCTTGTGGAACAAGGCGCTTCGAGCATCTCCTCTGCCCCTATGCCCGTGACCCTGTCCCTCTTCTTGTCTCCACTGCCCCCCAAGCGGGTACATTTGCCCACCTTCTCACCTGGGACACCCTGGGCGTGGATCTCCTCACCTGCAGCGCTAGGTGTGCTCTCAGGGTCTCCACATCCCTAACCTCTGCAAGGCTGGCCTCTTTACCTGCAAAGCCCCCCACCGCGGCCTCCTCCCTCTACCATACCCCGATGCCAGGCTCACTTCCTACCGCCTGCCTGGGACGCGGCTGCTCACGCATCCCCCACGCCCTCTGAAGCCCCCCCGGCGCACTCCACGCCCTCTCGCCTGACCCCTGTTTCCGCTGCCGGCGTCTCCACACCCCCCGACGCCGCCACGCCCTGGACCGAGGTCTCTAGAGCTGCGCGCCCGCTGCACGTCCCTTAGGAGTTTCGGTGCGCCACGAGGCGCTGGCGCGCGTCTCCCGGTCCATCCACCCCGGGCCCGGCGACACCTTTCTTTGCCATCTGGAACCAACATCTTGGTTCCCTTTTGAGGGATCAGAACTTGTTTAATTGGAATACGGCACAATTTTGAATTTTTCTGCCGTCTCTATTCCAACTTCAGAGTTCTGCTGTCCAGTCCTGCGACAATCTTCCGGTGCCAACGCGGCAGGTCAGTATGTATCCGCCACGATGCCCCCCGAGCCACGAGCCCCTAGTTAACAGGTTTCCCTTTCGCCCGCTGCCTGGAAGTATCACCACCTCGCTCCGCCCAACCCCCCACCAGACAGCTCTGCAGCCACAGCCCTTCATCCAACCCGGAAGTCCAGGGCCCATCTGGCCCGCTAGACCTCGGGAAACCGCGGCGTCAGAGCACCCATTAAGAGGGGTCCAGGCCGGGCGCGGTGGTTCGCATCAGGGCGCCCATTAAGAGGGGTCCAGGCCGGGCGCGGTGGTTCGCATCAGGGCGCCCATTAAGAGGGGTCCAGCCAGGCGCGGTGGTTCGCATCAGGGAGCCCATTAAGAGGGGTCCAGGCCGGGCGCGGTGGTTCGCATCAGGGCGCCCATTAAGAGGGGTCCAGGCCGGGCACGGTGGTTCGCATCAGGGCGCCCATTAAGAGGGGTCCAGCCGGGCGCGGTGGTTCGCATCAGGGAGCCCATTAAGAGGGGTCCAGGCCGGGCGCGGTGGTTCGCATCAGGGCGCCCATTAAGAGGGGTCCAGCCGGGCGCGGTGGTTCGCATCAGGGCGCCCGTTAAGAGGGGTCCAGGCCGGGCGCGGTGGTTCGCATCAGGGCGCCCGTTAAGAGGGGTCCAGGCCGGGCGCGGTGGTTCGCATCAGGGCGCCCGTTAAGAGGGGGCCAGGCCGGGCGCGGTAATTCGCATCAGAGCACCCGTTAAGAGGGGTCCAGGCTGGGCGCGGTAGTTCGCATCGGAGCACCAGTTAAGAGGAGTCCAGGCCGGGCACGGTGGCTCACGCCTGTAATCCCAGCACTTTGGGAGGATCACCCGAGGTGAGGAGTTCGAGACCAGCCTGGCCAACGTGGCGAAACCCCGTCTTTACGGAAAAATACAAAATTTAGCAGGGCGTGGTGGCGAGCGCCTGTAATCCCAGCTATACGGGAGGCTGAGGTGGGAGAATCGGTTGAACGCGGGAGGCGGAGGTTGCAGTGGGCCGAGACTGTGCCGCTGCACTCCAGCCTGGGCGGCAGAGTGGGACTCCGTCTTGGGGAGAAAAAAAGGGTAGTCCAGGCCCGGCGTGGTGGCTCAGGCCTGCAATTCCAGCACTGTAGGAGGCTGCCGCAGGAGGATTGCTTGAGAACAGGAGTTAAGAGACCAGCCTGGGCAATATAGTGAGACCCCTGTGTTTGTTTGTTGAGACCCTTGTGTTAAAGCAAACTAAATATGGCCTGAGAAGGACTCCGTAATTCTATATTTGAGTCCTTGTGGATGAACTGCAACCTAACTTAATAGGTACAAAAGATTGAAAACCTAAGTTAGGCCCGGCGCGGTGGCTCACGCCTGTAATCCCAGCACTTTGGGAGGCCAAGGCACGCCAATCACCCGAGGTCGGGACTTTGAGACTAGCCTGACCAACATGGAGAAACCCCGTCTCTTCTAAAAATACAAAATTAGCCAGACGTGGTGGCTCATGCCTGTAATCCCAGCTACTCGGGAGGCCGAGGCAGGAGGATAGCTTGAACCCGGGAGGCGGAGGTTGCAGTGAGTCGAGATGGCGCCATTGCGCACTCTAGCCTGGTCAACAAGAGCGGGAAACTCCGTATCAAAAAAAAAAAAAAAAAAGGAAGCCTAACTTACGTTTTATGCGCTGTAACCGCCACTGAGTGTTGGCCAATCCCAGCAGCCCAGCAGCTGTACTTCATCCACTCACAGGCTGCTGAGCATTCAAACTGTGTTCAAATAAGGCAAACGCTGAGCGGTAACCAATCCAGCTCTTTCTGTACCTCACTTCCGATTTCTGTATGTCACTTTCCTTTTCTTGTCCATAAATTTGTTCTGACCACGAGGCACCCCAGGAGTCCGTCTGAATCTGCCGTGACTTTCGGAGCTGCCCGATTTGCGAGAGGTTCATTGTTCAGTTAAACTCCTTTACATTTATTTATTTTATGTACTTTATTTTATTTTATTTTATTTCTTTATTTTTATTTTATTTTATTTTTATTTATTTTATTTCATTTTTATTTTTATTTTATTTTATTTTTATTTTTATTTTTTTGAGACGGAGTCTCTCTCTGTGGCCCAGGCTGGAGTGCAACGGCACCATCTCTGCGCACTGCAACCTCCACCTCGTAATTCAAGTGATTCTCCCGCCTCAGCCTTATGAGTAGCTGGTATTACAGGTGCTCACCACCACACCTGGTTAATTTTTTCTGTTTTTAGTAGAGACGGGGATTCACCACGTTGGCCAGGCTGGTCTCGAACTCTTGACCTCAAGTGATCTGCCCACCTCAGCCTCCCAAAGTGCTGGGATTACAGGTGTGAGCCACTGTACCTGGCCCCCTTTAAATTTAATTTGGCTTAAGTTTTTCTTTTAACAGATGGTGTCAGAAGCGGAGTCCAGAGTAGAGCTTCTAGGGTCCTTCAGGAGTGCTGAGTGAACCCGCAAGGTGCCTGCGGAACCTACTTGTGTCCACTGACCTCTCCGAGTGGCCGGGGATTGTGGGTAAGTTCCCTCTCGGATTTCAGAGCTCCACAGATTTGTGTTTTGAGCTCTCCGAGTCTCATTGAGCAAATATCTGATCCAAACTGGGTTTGGAAGCTGTGGCAGAAACTGGACTGGTTCCGGGAACGGATCTGATCTGGTAATTAGCTGGCTTGGACCCAGTTAGAGGCCTCTTACGTGTGACTGGGTCAGAAAGAAACTGGTAGCAAATGGTAATATTGCAGGAGGTGTAAAATTTGGCTTTTAAAAATTAACAGGGATATTTGTGTTCTACCCCTTTGTTCCGTTTTTCTTGTGCACTTAGGTATTAAAAAAAATTACTGGGTAAGTTAATCAAGGGAACCTGAGAGTAATGCCAATATTTTAGGTAAAAATGGGATCCTTTTTTTTTTTTTTTTTTTTTTTGAGATGGAGTCTCACTTGGTTGCCCAGGCTAGAGTGCAGTGGCGCGATCTCGGCTCACTGCAAGCTCCACCTCCCAGGTTCACGCCATTCTCCTGCCTCAGCCTCCCCAGTAGCTGGGACTACAGGCGCCCGCCACCACGCCCGGCTAATTTTTTTTTTGTATTTTCAGTAGAGATGGGGTTTCACCGTGTTAGCCAGGATGGTCTCGATCTCCTGACCTCGTGATCTGCCCGCCTCGGCCTCCCAAAGTGCTGGGATTACAGGCATGAGCCACCGCGCCCCGCCAAAAATGGGATCCTTAAATTCTGAAAAACTGAGTTCCTTCCGGCTTATACATTAGACACGGGAAGGAGCAAAGACTTACAGAAATGGCAAAATCTGCCTGAGCGTGGTGGCTCACGCCTGTAATCCCAGCACTTTGGGAGGCTAAGGTGGGTGGATCACCTGAGCTCAGGAGTTCGAAACCAGCCTGGCCAACATGGTGAAACCCATCTCTACTAAAAAAACAAAAATTAGTGGGGCGTGGTAGCTTGTGCCTGTAGTCCCAGCTACTTATGAGGCTGAGGCACGAGAATTGCTTGAACCCAGGAGGCAGAGGTTGCAGTGAGTGGAGATTGCATCACTGTACTCCAACCTGGGTGACAGAGCGAGACTCTGTCTCAAAAAATAAAAATGGCTGGGCACAGTGGCTCATGCCTATAGTCCCAGCACTTTGGAAGGCCAAGGCAGGTGGATCACCTGAGGTCGGGAGTTTGAGACCAGCCTGGCCAACATGGTGAAACTCAGCCTCTACTAAAAGTACAAAAAATTAGCCAGGTGTGGTGGCACGCACCTGTAATCCCAGCTACTTGGGAGGCTGAGGCGGGAGAATCTTAACCCAGGAGGCTGAGGTTGCAGTGAGCCAAGGTTGCTCCATTGCACTCCAGCCTAGGCAACAAGAGCAAAACACCGTCTCAAAAATAAATAAATAAATAAATAAAAATTTAAAAATTAAAATGAGGGCTCCCAAAAGTTAAATCTGCTAATCTTTCAGCTTCGTTACTATCCTGATCCAAAGGAAGCAGACTGCAGCACCAGTTAGCTGACTTTGGATAAGTAATGGGGTCCATTTTACCTGAGTAAAGGATGGGATTGGGTTAGAGGCCCTCCCCTCAGTAAAGTCCCCCCTGATTAAAAATGGGTTAAAGATGACGGGGCCCAGCTGGGGGCAAGTTTGAGCCTTGCGAGTTCAATATTGGGTGCTAAGCACAGTGGCCAGTGTCTGTGTTTTGTCACGTATTTTGCTTTGGCGCCAGAATGAAAAAATGTTAATTGGCTTATCCCACGAAACCCCTTGGGCCACAGCTTGCAAAACTAAGAGGCTTTTGCCTAAGGTGCCATAAAACAGAAAAAGAATTTCCTTTATGATGCCGCAGGCTTGGCCCTCAGGACTATAGTGTGGCAAGCAGGGTCACTAGGGCCACCTGGGCAAAGGGAACCCAGAAGCCTCGCATGCTGGCAAAAGGTAAAGTATTTCTTACCAGTTAGACTCTGGCCTCTCTGTCTCTGTGCAAACTGGTTAAATGAACAGTAAAAATCACTGTTTATCTCCTCTGTAATTCTTTGATTAATACAAAAAAGAATTCTGAGGCTGGTCCTAAGAAGCTGTAATGAATCTGGTGTGCTTTGTGTCTTTCTGTATTCTGTCACAAAGAGGGGTACCTTCGGATAAAATGCGTGCCTAGGGCCCCATAAGCCCCCTGTTCAAGACGGCCCAGCAAACTGGTCAATCACGCCCTTGGAAGCTTAACCTCCTAATACCATGTGGCCCTGCTTTCTCTTTTCACAACGGCAGGCCAGGTTCAGGGTTCCATTCCTGGCTTACTCAGCGAGTACTTTCTGGTGTCACCTTTACCATGTGTTGATTCTCTTCCCTCTGTTTCTTATAGAACACAGAAATATTGGCTGTTTGGCCTAGCCAAGGTTGGGTAATAAAAGATTAAAAGGACTTTTTAAAACAAGCGCTATAGTTAAAACTCAGGTACATTAAAAGTGGATATTTGGCCAGGCTCATGCCTGTAATCCCAGTACTTGGGGAGGCTGAGGCAGGCGGATCACTTGAGGTCAGGAATTCAAGACAAGCCTGGGCAACATGGCAAAACTCTGTCTCTACTAAAAAAAAAAAAAAAATTGGCTGGGCATGTTGGTGCACGCCTGTAATCCCAGCTATTCAGGAAGGCGGGAAAATTGCTTGAACCTGGGAGGCGGAGCTTGCAGTGAGCCAAGATTGCACCACTGCGCTCCGGCCTGGGCGACAGAGCGAGACTCTGTCTCAAAAAAAATAAATAAAATAAAATAAAATAAAATAAAATAAATAAAATAAAAGTGTAGTGCTTGCTTCAGCAGCACATATACTAAAATTGGAGCGATACAGAGAAGATTAGCATGGCCCCTGCACAAGGATGGCATGCAAATTCATGAAGCATTCCATATTTTGTGCATCCTGGCAAGATCATTTCTGTATCTGCTAACTAGCACTAAAGAAATAGTGTGAATCTAAGCAAAAACGAGTGGCACCCAAAAGCGAAATTGTGGTTTTCATTAAAATATATATATAAATATTTATATAATAAAAAATATATGCTATATATAAAATAAAATATATATAATAAAATAGACATTATATATATAAAATAAAAAATATATAAAATATATATGTGTGTGTGTATATTCAAATTCTTTTTTTTTAAATTTTTTTTGAGATGGAGTTTTACTCTTGTCACCCAGGCTGGAGTGCAATGGCACAATCTCGGCTTACCACAACCTCCGCCTCCCAGGTTCAAGTGACTCTCCTGCCTCAGCCTCCCGAGTAGTTGGGATTACAGGCGCCTGCCACCACACCCAGCTAATTTTTGTATTTTTAGTAGAGACAGGGTCTCGCCATGTAGGCCAGGCTGGTCTTGAACTCCTGACCTTGGGTGATCCACCCGCCTCAGCCTCCCAAAGTGCTGGGATTACAGGTGTGAGCCACTGTGCCCGGCAATGTGTTTATTCAAATTCTAACAGCCTGGGACTCCTTGGGAAAAACAGGAGGCACCAGAGACGCCATTTTGGAAAAAAACCTGTTTTCCTCATGGAACCACCGGAATTGGAAATGGATAGATTCCCCTTCAGAAATCTAAGGCTCTGTTCTTTTTGGGATTCAGGATCTGGTATAAAAATGGGACCCTTAATTTTTGGAGACCTGTTTTGCCTTTCTGCTGTGCCTACTTATTATATTGGGCCCTAGAAACCGCATGCTTTCCTGGTCCTGTTTGTCCAAGGACTCCACCCTAAAGCCAGTAATCTCAAATAAATAAATAAACACCTAAATCAAATATTTTGAAAGAACAATAAAAACTAATGCCTTTTAGTTCACTTAACTTTAGTAATCTTTGGGAAATAAAAAGTTTTAAAGATTATTGGGAAAAATGAAGACATTTAGTCTAAAGTAGGCAGGTCAGATATTAGGTTTGTTCAATGCTTTAAGGTCATCAACTGCTTCTTAGGCTTTTGAAAATTGTTCAATTTACCTACTTTGGAGCATTAGATTCTAGATAAGGCCTGGGAACATGTGGAATTAGCCATGCACTCTATCTATGCAAAGGTTATAAAGAAAAGAGATTTTTTTTTAATTAACAAAAACCACAGGTGGTTGTGCTCCGCCTACCCAGCACAGCAGGTGAGATGGTGCACCCTCAGTGGACTAAAGAGGCCACGGGATCCCACCTCAGCCGGATAGCACGCTGGCCTTCACCTTCATTGCGCCATGGCAGCTTTCATGTGAGCCACTGACTCGTGCACATGTTAGACTCTTTGGTCTATAAGAAAGCATCTTGTATGGTAAATTGTTGTTCTAAAGTAAAATAACTGGTTTGTTCAAAAAGGGGATGTTAAGGACAAGTCAGAAAGTCAAAGCATGTTGTAGATGGTCTGAGAAAGTCGTGAAATGGTTCGTGAAAGAAAATTTAAGCCACCAAAAGTAAAAGTTGCTAGTTACCATTATAACATATGATTGAAACTACTGAAAAAATAGTTTTACATGGAAAGTGTGTGAGAAGAGTGAAACATGTTTTTGGTAAAAGATTTTAAAAAGGCAGGAGAATGTAAATGTAAATTTTCACCTAGTTTAGAGGGTTATGTGATTTTTAAGTTAGATAAGAATAAGCTCACGGTTTGAACAAGTTGTGGAAGGTTTGTAAAAATTAATCTTGCAAAAAAAATTCTGTGTGCGAACATGTTGACTAAATTTAAAGGGCTGTTTTCCAGTTTTCCATAAATTAAAACATTGACGTAAAAGGACAAACAGGGTTTCTTTTTTTGTTTTTTTTTTGTTGCCCAGGCTGTGGGCAACTATGCAGCCAGGCACGTTGGTGCATGCCTGTAATCCCAGCTACTCAGGAAGCTGAGGCGGGAAAATTGCTTGAACCCGGGAGGCAGAGGTTGCAATGAGCCATGATCGCACCACTGCATTCCAGCCTGGGTGACAGAGCAAGACCCTATCTCGAAAAAGAGAAAAAAGAAAAGCAATAGCTCCCTGGGTGTCAGGTATCAGTGAGAATGGGTAGTCAGGTCTTCTCTGACTCCTAGGACATTCCTCTCTCTGTCTTTGTAAGTTGAATTCCTTGTTAGAACTCCATCTTGTTAAAGGGGCCTCGCACCTGCCCTTGCCTTCTCCAGCAACCCTCCTTAATCCTCTCCAAACTTCCATCTCCAGACCACACGGATTCTCCTCATGAGTGCCCTGGGTGGACATTGGTGAAAGGTCACTGCCTTCAGGACACACCATAGGTACAGTCACCAAGGTAACCCAGTTCAAAGAAGAGCAGGATGTTGGGTATTTACAATGGAGATCTAGCAATTGGTCCAAACCAGTCAGTGCTGGCATGCACCGTTCATCGTGCCATCAGTGGCAAGATGGAGATCTGGCAATGTATGGGCTCACAGTAAGATACACGCCCTGTGCCATTCCACCCTATCATTGGAAAAGGGGTCTTCTTTTCTTCTTTTTCTTTTTTTTTTGGAAACAGGGTCTCACTCTGTTGCCCAGGTTGTAGTGTAATGGTTCAATCTTGGCTCACTGCAGCCTCTGCCTCCTGGGGTCAAGTGATCCTCTCACCTCAGCCTCCTGAGTGGCTGTGATCACAGATGCCTGCCACCACGCCTGACTAATTTTTTTTTCTTTGTTTGTTTTATGTTTTTTGAGACTGAGTCTTGCTCTGTTGCGCAGGCTGGAGTGCAATGGCGCAATCTCGGCTCACTGCAACCTCCACCTCCCGGGTACAAGCAATTCTCCTGTCTCAGTCTCTCAAGTAGCTGGGATTATGGGCGCCCGCCACTACGCCCGCCTAATTTTTGTATTTTTAGTAGAGATGCGGTTTTGCCATGTTGGCCAGGCTCGTTTCGAACTCCTGACCTCAAATGATCTGCCCGCCTCGGCTTCCCAAAGCGCTGGGATTACAGGTGTGAGCCACTGCACCCAGCCAATTTTTGTATTTTTTTTTTTTTTTTTTTTTTTTTTTGTAGAGACAGGGTTTTGCCGTGTTGCCCAGGCTGATCTTGAACTCCTGACCTCAGGTGATCGCCTTCCTCGGCCTCCCAAAGTGTTGGGATTACAGGTGGGAGCCACCATGTCCAGCCGCTTTTTCTTAAAAAAAATTTTTTTTTTTTGACATAACAGACAACACCACTCTTATTTTTTTATAGAGATGGGGTCTCACTATGTTGACCGGTCTGGTCTTTTTAAATCTTATTTTTTTGAGACGGAGTCTCACTCTGTCACCCAGGCTGGAGTGTAGTGGCGGGATCTTGGCTCACTGCAACGTCTGCACCCCAGATTCAAGTGATTCTCCTGCCTCAGGCTTCCAAGTAGCTGGGATTACAGGCTCATGCCACATCGCTGGCTAATTTTCTTTTTTTTTTGTATGTTTTTAAATTTCATTTTTTAAGTAGAGACAGGGTTTCACCATGTTGGCCAGGCTGGTCTTGAACTCCTGACTTCAGGTGATCCACCCTCGTCGACCTCCCAAAGTGCTGGGATTAGAGGCATGAGCCACCATACCCAGCCTTCCTGCTATTTTTGAAGTACCTGTACCAGGCTGGTTTCTCTGGGTGAGGGGAGTGGTCAGGCAGAGGCAGGCCCCGTCATGGTAAGCAGCTAGGAGACCCTGTCAATCTCCGTAGACGTAGATCAAGCAATTATTACTGCAGAAATTGCAGGAGCAGATTCTGCAGCATGTCAGATCCAAAGAAGCTTCCCTTGCAAGTTGGTAACCTTGAGGGCTTCAATACCACACAGAGTTGGTCTAGGTGATGGCTGGCCATCCAGGCATAATAATTTGGGGAACAATTCCAGGATGGAGGTTATGTTGCTAGACTTGTTTGTCCAGGAAAGTGGTAGACAGGAAGTTCCTGTCTGCACACATGTCTCCTGGCTCCAGCCCTTTCCCCTGTCCATCTGTCCTACAGACTCCGCCTCAGGCATGTTGTCTTGGAGGACGTGCAGAAAGGCAGCCATGCACTTTCTAGGTTTCAGTGCCATCTTAGAGTCACTGGTCACCAGGTCTGGGTCAAAGGGGAGTCTCTGGCTGTCAAGACTGGACTGGGAGGAATCACATCGCTTCTTCACCATCAGCTTTATCTGCTTTGCCTTTTCCGACTTCAGCTTTCTCTGCAGGGCATATCAGCAGGGTTGACAAAGATTGATATCTTTTTGTTATCCTCGTCCCTAATCTTGCCACTGACATTCTTTAGTGCCTAGGCGATGCTGGCATTCTCCACAAAGATGTGGGCCTGCATTTTCTCATAGTGAAACTGAATCAGGAGGAAGGGGCATTGCATTGACTCTGAATCAAATTCAGCAGCCACGTCTCCTCTTATTTTATGCAGATCTTGAACTAGCAGCTCCCTAAGGTCCAGTCTGGCCTGTTTCCCTCTGTTCTTTTCTCTGGAGGTTTTTGGCGCTTTCTCTGTGTTAACATGGGTTTGGTCTTGTTTATGGAAACTGCCTCTCCATGGCTGGGCGCGGTGGCTCACGCCTGTAATCCCAGCACTTTGGGAGGCCAAGGCTGGCGGATCACCAGAGGTCAGTTCGAGACCAGCCTGGCCAACATGGCGAAACCCCGTCTCTACTAAAAATATAAAAAAATTAGCCAGGTGTGGTGGCAGGCGCCTGTGGTCCCAGCTACTCAGGAGGCTGAGGCAGGAGAATCGCTTGAACCCAGGAGGCGGAGGTTGCAGTGAGCTGAAATTGTGCCATTGCACTCCAGCCTGGGTGACAGAGTGAGACTCCGTTTAAAAAAAAAAAAAAAGTAAGTAAATAAATAAATGTTGGTATTATGTAGCCATGTTATGTAGTTTTGCATAGCCTTTCTCTGTCTTATAGCTATGAAAGACAATTTCCAAAACATAGCCTGGAATGGAGAATTGAAGATAAAGTGAGAACTGTTGGGCATAGTAACCTAAAAAGGGATCCCCTCTGGTGTGGAAAGATTGTTCCAATGCAAAATGGACTGAGAACCAGAGATGTCAGTTGTTTGAGAGCTGGAATCTTCAGAAGAGGTAGATCAGATTTGCTCAGGAAATAATGGGTCCTACCATCACAGCGGGTACGGATGGGGCTACAAGGTGAGAGAGGCTGGATAGGAGAGTATTTAAGGAAAAAAAAAAGGTGGAAAAGGACCAAAGGACAGTCTGTGAGACCCCAGGGAATGCATTAAACCTGATGAATTTCTGAACAATGACATCTGATATTCGGGCTTCCGTTGTTTCTTTTTGTGCTGTAATCTTCCGTGTTTTCTCTGCACATAGCTCAGTAAAGCTCTATTCACCAGTTAACCTAGAGTCTGTCTTGAGATAAGCAGGGAGGGCTGTGACGGCTGCACAAGGGCGGACGGAGTAGTTTGTAGACCTGAAAGGGAAATTGTAAGAGCTGGCAGATCTTAACCAGGAGAGGGAGCCCCTTTCCACAGCCTAGAAGCTTCTGAACTCATTTAAATGGAACTGAATTATATGAAGTCAAATGTTAGTTGGGGAAAAAGTCAAACTTTATTTTATTATTTATTTATTTATTTGTAATTGTATGTGTATACATATATTTTTTTTGATTTTTTTAAATTATGATCTCTGTGATAGTACCAAATCAAACTTTTTTTGGAGACAGAGTCTTGCTCTGTCACCCAGGCTGGAGTGCAGTGGCGTGATCTTGGCTCACTGCAACATCCGCCTCCCAGGTTCAAGCAATTCTCCTGCCTCAGCCTCCTGAAGAGCTGGGATTACAGGTGCATGCCACCATGCCCGGCTAATTTTTGTATTTTTAGTAGAGATAGGGTTTTACCATGTTGGCCAGGCTGGTCTTGAACTCCTGACCTCAGGTGATCCACCCACCTTGGCCTCCCAAAGTGTTGGAATTAATGGCACGAGCCACCACGCTGGCCCAAACCCTGTTTTTTACTGGAGAGATAAGGTAGCCCTAAGTAAAAAAGACCCTGTTTCACTTCTTTTGGATATACCTAGGGGTGACATTGCTAGATCATTCTGCAATTCCCCCCCCCCTTTTTTTTTTTTTTGCAGGGGGGCAGATGGAGTCTCACTCCCAGGCTGGAGTGCAATGGTGTGATCTCGGCTCACTGCAACCTCTGCCTCCTGGGCTCAAATGGCTCTCCTGCAGTGAGGAGCTGGGATTACAGGCGCCTGCCACCACACCCTGCTAATTTTTTTTTTTTTTTTTTTTTTGTATTTTTAGTAGAGACGGGGTTTCACCATGTTGGCCAGGCTGGTCTCGAACTCCTGACCTCGTGATCCGCCCGCCACAGCCTCTCAAAGTGCTGGGATGACAGGCATGAGCCACCGTGCCCAGTAGATCATTCTGTAATTCTGTGTTTAACTTTCCCCCCCAAACTTAACTGAAGTGATATTTAACTTTCTGAGGAATCACTAAATCAAAGGTGACTTTTGAGACAAATACAGGAAGTGGAGGTGCTTTTCCTCATGTAGATGAAGACATTCTAAACCCAGAACTGAAAACACACATGGAATCCTTTTAAGTATCAGGATGCCTCGGTGGACAAAATGGATATATCCAACTTCTCAAGGAGCTTAATATTCAGGATTAAAGCTGAGGTGAGCTGAGGTGATTCACGCCTGTAATCCCAACATTTTGGGAGGCCGAGGCAGGCGGATCACTTGAGTCCAGGAGTTTAAGACCAGCCTGGGCAACATAGTGAGACCCCTCCCCACTGCCCCCGTCTCTACAAAAAATAAAAAAATTACAGACCCATGGTGTAGTCCCAGCTACTTGGCAGTCAAAAGTAGGAGGACTGCTTGAACCCAGGAGCGGGTTGAAGCTGCAGTGAGCCTTGATTGTATCACTGAACTTTAGCTTGGGAGGCAGTGAGATCCTGTCTCAAAAAAAAAGAAAGGAAGAATTTCTCTCTCCCAACTTCCCTTGGTTTCGCCTCTCCCCCCGGCTAAAAAGTGACTGGAGACCTTTTAAAAAACTTCCTACTCTCCACAGAATGGGATTATAGCCCCGAGATGATCCATGAAAGATTTTCAGGAAGAATGAAGAGTTTAAGGAGTGAAGGTTCTAAAACAGTGTCACAAAGAAATCCATTCATCTCTTTGAAGGCTGGGTATTTGGAAAAAGAGAGAAAGAAAACTTCATTCAGAGAGCGCTCGCCTGTATTTAGGAGTGTTTGGAGAGGGTGGGGCGACTATAGAATTAGGGTAAAGTTCAGTGTCTTGCAAATCAGCCCTGAAATAGCCCTGATCCCTGCCGGCCTCTCTGGTTTCCCAAACCCTCCACTAGCTTTCAAATTTGCATTAAAAAGCTTTTGTCTTGTTCATCCTGTTCTTTCTTTCTTTCCTTTCTTTCTTTCTTTTATTCATTTATTTATTTATTTATTTTGAGACGGAGTCTGGCACTGTCGCCCGGGCTGGAGTGCAATGGCGCGATCTCCGCTCACTGCAGCCTCCACCGCCCGGGTTCAAGCGATTCTCCTGCCTCAGCCTCCCGAGTAGCTGGGATTACAGGCGCCCGCCGCCATACCCGGCTCATTTTTTTAATTTTTAATAGAGATGGGGTTTCTCCATGTTGGCCAGGCTGGTCTCAAACTTCTGACCTTGTTATCCACCCGCCTCGGCCTCCCAAAGTGCTGGGGTTACAGACGTGAGCCACTGCAGCCGGCCTTATTTCTTTTCTTTTTTCTTTTTTGAAACAGAGTCTCACTCTGTCACCTGGGCTGGAGTACACTGGCGCGATCTCGGCTCGCTGCAACTTCCGCCTCCTGGGGTTTGAGTGATTTTAGTGCCTCAGCCTCCCAAGCAGCTGAGAATACAGGCATGTGCCACTGCGCACGGCTAATTTTTTGTATTTATGGTAGAGACGGGGTTTTGCCACGTTGGCCGGGCTGGTCTCCAACTCCTGGTCTCAAGTGATCTGCCCACCTCGGCCTCCCAAAGTGCTGGGATTACAGGCGTGAGCCACTGCGCCAGGCCCTCATTCTGTTACTTCTTTCTTTTTTCATTTAAGTTCTGGGATACACGTGCAGGATGTGCAGGTTTGCTACATAGGTAAATGCGTGCCGTGGTGGTTTGCTGAACCTATATGACCCAGGTATTAAGCCTCACAGCCATTAGCTATTTGTCCTGATGCCCTTCCGCCTCCTGCCCATTCTTTGTTATTTCTTCATATTCCAATTAATGTTCATTTTGAGCACCTGGCTCTGGCCAGGCAAGGTTCCAGTCTGGAGTCAAACTGAGGAAAGTATTACCTTTCACAGACACTTAGACCGTGTTGGGAGGAGAGAATCATGGTCCTCCACATGCGTGTGGGTGTGTTATAAACCCCAGGAAGGTAAATACTAAGCAAAGGCGTGCACAGATAATTATTGCAACTGATGATTCCACGTCAATTGTACTGTACTGTGAGCAGATTTATAGGCTGCTGTGACAGGGGCCATCACCTGGTACGAGAGTGCTGGCTTCCTCTTGAAGAGGTGACTTTAAATTGTGAATTGAATAGATGAAAGGATATTGGCCAAGTGGAGGAACTTTGAGGGGAGGGGGTAGGGTGTCCTGGTTGGGAGGATATTACGTACAGAAATTAGGGAGTGGTGACAGCATTGACTCTTCTAGTAATTGTCTGGGTGTGGTAACTCAGGACTGTAATCCCAGCACTTTGGGAGGCTGAGATGGGAGGATTGCTTGAGCTTGGGAGTTCCAGATCAGCCTGGGTAACACAAGGAGATCTAAAAATTAAAAAACACGTAGCTGGGTGTGGTGGCTCATTCCTATAATCCCAACAACTCGACTCAGGAGGCTGAAGTGGGAGGATCCCTTAAGGTCAGGAGGTTGAGGCTGAAGTGAGCTAGCACTTTGGGAGGCCGAAGTATGTGTATTACTTGAGGCCAGGAGTTCAAGACCAGGCTGGCTAACATGGTGAAACCCCACCCCTACTAAAAATAAAAAAATTAGCCAGGCATGGTGGTGCGCGCCTGTAATCCCAGTGACTCGGGAGGCTGAGGCAGATGAATCACTTGACCCCTGGAGGCGGAGGCTGCAGTGAGCCAAGATCATACCACTGCACTCTAGCCTGGGCAACAAGAGTGAAACTCCATCTCAAAAAAACAATAATAATTAAAACAATTTTTTTTAAATAAAAAAATTAACAAATGACCCGCACATCTGGGGTGAAGTGAGACGAGGCTGGCGGCATAGCTCTGTCACCCATGGTTAGGATTAATTAAGCTCGGCTTTAAAGGCTGAATCTTAGCCTCCTGGGTTTTAATTTTGACTTCTCTACTTCTCAGCCATGTTTTCTTTTGTTTTGTTTGCTTGAGGAGGGACAAATCAGGCCAGCATTGAGCCTGTTTCCCCCATGTGTCAACTGGGGTTGATAATTACAAGATTAAATGATGCTTGATTTTAGCATCTGGTCAGCCCATCATTCATTTCAAGAGTATTGACTGGGCTTCAGGGTAGATTCCATGTTAGTACTGGGGACACCATGGTGGGAGGGAGACTGGGTCTCCACCCTCCTACAGTTATAGTCTAGGCCTGCAGTTAAGCAGATTTTTGTGCAGGAATCAAACCCACTACACTACCTGTCAGAAATCAAGCCCTGTTCCGCGCACTGGGAAACTCAGAATTTAAAAGGGATGTGCCAGGTCTCTGTCTTTGCGGAGCATTATCGATCAGTAGGAGAGAGAAAATAAACGACCAAACACCTAAGACAATTGTAATAGCAATAAGGTGATATCAATAAAATGAAACAGAACAACAGAAATAGGGTAGATGGGCCAGGCACAGTGGCTCACGCCTGTAATCCCAGCACTTTGGGAGGCCGAGGCGGGCGGATCACGAGGTCAGGAGATCGAGACCATCCTGGCTAACATGGTGAAACCCCGTCTTTACTAAAAATACAAAGAATTAGCCGGGCGTGGTGTATTTATATTTATTTGTATTTGTATTTATTACAAAGAAATAAATAGAGTAGATGGTCTTAGAAATGACAAGGAATCCCAATGAGAGGTTCTACCTGGGACACAAAATAGAAAAATGGGAAATCATAATAAGCTCTGGAATTGGGACAGTGGTATTGTTTATTTCCTAGTCATGGCAAATCTAATGTAAAATATGGACATTAAAGGAAACTGGGTGGAGAACATAGAGAACTTTCTGTACTTTTTGCAACTTTTCTATAAGTCTAAATTTATTCGAAGGCCAGGCGCGGTGGCTCATGCCTATAATCCCAGAACTTTAGGAGGCCGAAGCAGGCAGATCACTTGAGCTCAGTAGTTTGAGACCAGCCTGGGCAAAAAAGTGAGACTTCATCTCCACTAAAATTTAAAAAAATTAGCTGGCTTTGTTGGTGAGCACCTGCACCAGACTGGTTAGCCTGGGAAGCATAGTGAGACCCCGTTTCTATAAATAAGATAAAAGTCAGCTGGGTGCCAGGTGTGGTGGCTAATGCCTGTAATCCCAGTGCTTTGGGAGGCCGAGGCGGGCGGATCACCTGAGGTCGGGAGTTTGAGACCAGCCTGACCAACATGGAAAAACCCCGTCTCTACTAAAAATACAAAAATTAGCCGGGCGTGGTGGCACGCGCCTGTAATTCCAGCTACTAGGGAGGCTGAGGCAGGAGAATCACTTGAACCCGGGAGGTGGAGGTTGCAGTGAGCCGAGATCACTCCACTGCACTCCAGCCTGACTACAGAGCAAGACTCCATAGAGGGGTATTGCATGCATGTAATCCCAGCTACTGTGGAGGCTGAGGCAGGAGAATCACTTGAACCTGGGGGGTGGAGGTCACAGTGAGCCAAGATCATGCTATTCCAGCCTGGGTGACAGAGTGAGACTCCCTCTCAAAAAAAAAAAAAGAAAGAAAGAAAGAAAAACATGCATTTACAGAAGCTAGGAAAATCAAATTCAGGGAGGAGGCTGGAGGGCAAAGAGTGGGTGTGGCCAGACTTTAATCCATTCTCCATCTGTGGGTGGTCCCTGGGGTATAAAACAGCTCCAGGGCCCCTGCCCTGCCTTTCACCCTCAGGATGGGAAGTCCTCCCAGAGTTCAGTAAGTATTGGCTTCCCATGGCGTTTCTGTACTTCCCACGTAGTCACATGAGCCTCACATTTAGATTGTAAGAGTCCCCCTAAAATCTCCAACACTGAGTCCTCTCTATTTGTAGTCATGACTCCCACACCTTGATTCTCTGCCCCTAATACTCTTTTTTCTTTTTTTTTGAGACGGAGTTTCACTCTTGTTGCCCAGGCTGGAGTGCAGCAACCTCCGCCTCCTGGATTCAAATGATTCTCCTGCCTCATTCCTCCTGAGTAGCTGGGATTACAGGCATGCACCACCATACCCAGTTGATTGTTTTTGTATTTTTGGTAGAGGTGGGGTTTCACCATGTTGGCCAGGTCTCAGACTCCGAGCCTCAAGTGATCTGCCCTCCTCAGCCTCCCAAAGTGCTAGGATTACAGGTGTGAGCCACCATTCCTGGACTGCATTACTGATTTTTTAAAATTTTTGGATTTTGTTCAATTAGTGATTGAGTCTCACTGTGTTGCCCAGATGGGGTTGTCTCCCAGGCTGGAGTGCAGTGGTGAGATCATGACTCACAGTAGCCTCAACCTCCCTCACCCCAGCGACCCGTGTAGTTCAGATGGCAGGCATGCACGACCATACTCAGCTATGTATTTTATTTTATTATTATTATACTTTAAGTTTTAGGTTACATGTGCACAATGTGTAGGTTTGTTACATATGTATACATGTGCCATGTTGGTGTGCTGCACCCATTAACTCGTCATTTAGCATTAGGTATATCTCCTAATGCTATCCCTCCCCCCTTCCCCCCCCTTTTTTTTTGTGGGGTTAGGGTCTCCCAACATTGTCTAGGCTGGTCATCAACACCTGGGTACAAACATCCTCTCACCTCGGCCTCTGAGCCACCGCACCCAGTAGATTTTAGGCTCATTTTATTTTTTATTTAGGTGTCCACAAAGGCAGTTTTTTTTCTTTTCTTTACTTTTTAAAGAGACAAGGTCTCACTCTGTTGCCCAGAGTGGAGTGCAGTGGCCAGATCTTGGCTCTCTGCAACCTCTGCCTTCCCGACTCAAGTGATCCACCTTCGTCTCCTGAGTAGCTGGGACTATAGGTGTGCACAAACACACCCAGCTGATTTTTAAAACTTTTGTAGAGAAGGGGGCCTCAGTATGTTTCTCAGGCTGGTTTTGAAGTCCTGTGCTCAAGCACTCCTGCCTTGGCCTCCCAAACTGCTAGGATTACAGGTGAGCCACCACACCAGGCCTGTCCATGTAATTTAAAAGGTGCTGGACGTGTGCGGTGGCTCACGTCTGTAATCCCAGCACTTTGGGAGGCTGAGGTGGGTGGATCACGAGGTCAGGAGTTCGAGACCAGCCTGGCCAATATGGTGAAACCCTGTCTCTACTAAAAATAGAAAAATTAGCCAGGTGTGGTGGCACGCGCCTGTAATCCCAGCTACTTGGGAAGCTGAGGCAGGAGAATTGCTTGAACCCAGGAGGCAAGAGGCTGCAGTGAGCTGATGATTGCGCCATGGCACTCCAGCCTGGGCGACAGAGCAAGACTAAGAAAAAAAGAAAAAGAAAAAGAAAACAGAAAGTAATTTAAAAGGTGTTATTCAGGAAGGTGTTATTCAGACTGAGGATGCCCAAAGTGCTGGGATTACAGGCATGAGCCCCAGGGCAGGCCTAGGATTTGCATTACAAGGCTCTGCATTGTTCCTGAGAACTGGAGAGAATGCTCAATCTACCTTTCACTATTGAGCAAAATTCAGATGTCAGTTTTAAATCTCTTATCTTCTGCATAGAGGATGTGCTTGCAGTTTCCAGGTACTGGACAATACAGGGAGGGTACTTCTCAGTCTGTGGCGCTCAGCCTTGGGGGCACTTTCTGGTGCCAGAATGAAAGTGCTGTCATAGCTGAGGTCCAATGACTGAGGCGAGCACCGAAAAAACACCATGGTGGGGAGGGGGGCTCCAGGAGCCACTACAGGTAAAAGCTAAACTGTGGTGCTTGCTCTGCGCCATAAACTGGACTTCAGTCCAGCTTTCAAGAAATGGCCAGGGTCTGTGGGATGTGAGGCTGGGTTCCGCAGCAGCTGTAATGCTTGGATTCAGGGATAGCCCGGGTCACACCGTTGCCAGAAAAGAGGCAACCAATGCAGACCCCAAAAGCGGGTTCTTGGATCTCTTGCTGGAAAGACTTTCGAGGCAAGTCACAGAACACAGTGAAAGAAGCAAGCTGAGGCCTGGGCTCGATCCTCCTGCTTCGTCCTCCCAAAGTGCTGGGATTACACGCATGATCCCCTGTGCCCTGCCAATATTTGGTAATTAGAATTGGTGGTCAGCTTACAATGTGGCTATTTCCAGACCATAAGTACTAACTTTATAGGTGCCTTGTGAGTGAGTGTCTTGCTACTTCAAGCAGTTACTCTCGTGTGTTATTAAACCAGAGGCCTGCTAAACCTCTGTGCCTAGGAAAGATTACAATTTGGAATGTCAGCCCCCAGCTGTCCTGTGTGATTGGCAGGTTAGGTCCTTGTTGAACCAGAAGCAACTGGCCAGTCATACGGATGCAGCTTTCTGGCCAGTAGAAAATTTCTATGTCAACCTGGAGACATAGGGATTTTACCTTTCTGAATAGCCTTATTAGTAAATAAATAGTATTTATTTATAAATTATTTATCATAGTATTTATCTGAATACATCCCAAGCAGCCCAAGTATGTTCCAGACATAACATTTTTTATTTACATTTAAATATCACTAAGATTAGAGATACACATCTAACTCAGGTTTTCAACTAGTCTTACCATTGAAACAGTGGCTCACGCCTATTATCTTAGCACTTTGGGAGGCCGAGGAGGGTGGATCACAAGGTCAGGAGTTCGAGACCAGCCTGGCCACCATGGTGAAACCCCATCTCTACTAAAAATACAAAAAATTAGCTGGGCATGATGGTGCATGCTTGTAGTCCCAGCTACTTGGTAGGCTGAGGCAGGAGAATTGCTTGAACCCAGTAGGCGGAGGTTGCAGTGAGCTGAGATCGCGCCACTGAACTCCATTCTGGGCAACAGAGCAAGACTCTTACCTTAAAAAAAAAAAAAAAGAGAGAGAAAGAACTACTTGTTATCTGTAAGCCATGCTGGTTTAGCCAAAATGCTACAGTTGGGTATGACCAGGGATGTTGAGGCTGCAGTGAGCCGATGATTGTGCCACTGCTCTCCAGCCTGGGAGACAGAGCAAGAACCTGTCTCAAAAAAACAAAAAGTTAGTGAGACAGACATGCCATTCTGTTACTTTTCCCCTTGCTGGTTCAAAGCTAGGTAGTTGCCAATTAAATGTAATCTTGTAGAGAAAAAATATTTTTCATTTTTTTGAGACAGGATCTCACTCTGTTGTCCAGCCTGGAGTGCGGTTGTGGGAGCTCACGGCAACCTCCACCTCCTGGGTTTAAGCAATTCTCCTGCATCAGTCTCCCGAGTAGCTGAGACTACACCTGTTCCCAGAGGGCAGTGGCCAGATCTTGGCTCTCTGCAACCTCTGCCTTCCAGATTCAAGTGATCTACCTCCGCCTCCTGAGTAGCTGGGACTATAAGTGCGTACCACCATACCCAGTTAATTTTTGCATTTTTTGTAGATAAGGGGTCTCAGTATGTTTCCCAGGCTGGTTTCGAAGTCCTGTGCTCAAGCAGTCCTCATGCCTTGGCCTCCCAAACTGCTAGGATTACAGGCGAGCCACCACACCGGGCCTGTCCACCTAATTTAAAAGGTGTCATTCAGGAAGGTGTTATTCAGGCTGGGGACTCCCAAAGTGCTGGGATTACAGGCATGAGCCACCTGGCAGGCCTAGGATTTGCATTACAAGGCTCTGCATTGTTCCTGAGAACTGGAGAGAATGCTCAATCTACCTTTCGCTATTGAGCAATATTCAGATGTCAGTTTTAAATCTCTTATCTTCTGCATAGAGGATGTGCTTGCAGTTTCCAGGTACTGGACAATACAGGGAGGGTACTTCTCAGTCTGTGGCGCTCAGCCTTGGGGGCACTTTCTGGTGCCAGAATGAAAGTGCTGTCATAGCTGAGGTCCAATGACTGAGGCGAGCACCGAAAAAACACCATGGTGGGGAGGGGGGCTCCAGGAGCCACTGCAGGTAAAAGCTAAACTGTGGTGCTTGTTCTGCACCATAAACTGGACTTCAGTCCAGCTTTAAGGAACCCACGGTCTCTGGGTTGTGAGGCTGGGTTCCGTAGCAGCTTGGACTCAGGGATAGCCCTGGTCATACCGTTGCCGGAAAAGAGGCACCCAATCCCTATCTTTCTTTGCTGGAAAGAATTTTGAGACAAGTCACAGAACACAGTGAAAGAAGCAAGTCGAGGCCGGGCGCTGTGGCTCACGCCTGTAATCCCAGCATTTTGGGAGGCTGAGGCGGGTGGATCACGAGGTCAGGAGATCGAGACCATTCTGGCTAACACGGTGAAACCCCGTCTCTACTAAAAAAATACAAAAAAATTAGCTGGGCGTGGTGGCAGGCGCCTGTAGTCCCAGCTGCTGGGGAGGCTGAGGCAGGAGAATGGCGTGAACCCAGAAGGCGGAGCTTGTGGTGAGCCGAGATTGTGCCACTGCACTCCACCCTGGGCGACAGAGCGAGACTCTGTCTCAAAAAAAAAAAAAAAAAGGACAGGTATTAGAATAGTTTTGAAGCCCACTTGCTCCTATCATAGCATTGAACCATCAGTTTGCTGCCAGTCACTCATTCTTCTGTGTTCATAGACAGGACTGTGGAAATGTACACTTGGATTCCTTGACAGGTAATGCTGAGAAATTTAAAACCAAAAACGGCCAGGTGCCGTGGCTCCTGCCTGTAATTCTAGCACTTTGGGAGGCTGAGGTGGGCGGATCACAAGGTCAGGAGTTCGAGAGCAGCCTGGCCAATATGATGAAACCCCATCTCCACTAAAAATATAAAAATTAGCCTGGCATAGTGGCGGGCGCCTGAAGTCCCAGCTACTCCGGAGACTGAGTAGAGGAGGAGAATCGCTTGAACGTGGGGTACAGAGGTTGCAGTGAGCTGAGATCGCACCACTGCACTCCAGCCTGGGCAACAAGAGTGAAACTCCGTCTCAAAAAAAAAAAAAAAGTCAAAATAAAAGTGTATGATTAGAGTGCATGATTGGTTCTGATTGGATGTGTAACACATGCATAGCCTTCTCATAAATCAAAGGTTTTTATGTGAAACCTACCACTAGTGATGTAACTGAGTTTGTGTAAATGTTGGTGTGTCTGCCTTTTCCTAGCAACTCCCTGGGCAGCCTGAGGATTCTTTGAGGTTATTTTTTTTCAAGATCTGGCTGGGAGCTTCTGCATGAGTGCTGTGTGAACGTCCTCCATCTTCAATGTAAGGACAGCAAACCCTAGTGTGAGTTAACCACGTAGGAAGAGTTTGAAGTTAGACATGACATTCAGACTGAGGTCCTCAAAACTGAGGGGCATTTTCTGTGGTTTGAAAGGAAAGTGCACCCAGTTTTGGGGATGTCAATTGTGAATACTCATCATAACCCATCCCCAGTCCCCCATCGCATTGCACCACATGGATGCACCTGGTGGACTGGCCTTTGCTTTTCTATTTTTTCTTTTTCTCTCTGCTGCAATCAGCTTTCTCACACTGAATGCATTCCATTTTCTAAGCTCTCTCCCAGGCAAAAATCCCTCCAATGCAAAGCAAAAATGTCTGTTATGCAACATTGTTCTGAGACCCCAGGAATTGCAGTTAACTTGGCTCCTTAGTATGTGCTTCCTAAGGCGGGTGGGGTGGCTCAGGCCTGTAATCCCAGCACTTTGGGAGGTGGGCGGAGCACTGGAAACCCTGTCTCTACTAAAAATACAAAAATTAGCTGGATATGGTGGCATGTGCCTGTAATCCCAGCTACTTGGGAGGTGCAGACAGGAGAATCGCTTGAACCCAGGAGGCAGAGTTTGCAATGAGCCAAGATAATGCCACTGCACTCCAACCTGGGTGACAGAGCAAGACTCAAAAAAAAAAAAGTGCTTCCTGTGAAGGTTTCCTTTCCCTCCTGCCCGCCATACCAGTCCATCTATTTAGTAGATGTCCTGGTTTCTACCCAGGATGTCATGGACCAGGGGTTCTGTCTTCCAGCCTTGAGTGCAGTGGTGTGACTGTAGCTCACTGCAGTCTCAACCTCCTGAGCTCAAGTGATCATCCTGCCTCAGCCTCCAAGTAGCTGGTATTACAGATGCATATGCCCCCATGCCCAGAGGTTCTTACATTTATGACAAAAACCTAGAAGCTTGGCTGAAGCAGCTTGTTGGAGCCCACCTACAGATTTTGTTTGGTGCCATAGACCTGGGTTGGGATCTAGGGAGCCATTTTTCTTGGTCTCAATGTAAATGTCTAAGCATTTTCTTTTTTTCTTTTTTTTTTTGAGACAGAGTTTTGCTCTTGTTGCCTAAACTGGAGTGCAGTGGCACAATCTTGGCTCACTGCAACTTCTGCCTCCTGGGTTCAGTGATTCTCCTGCCTCAGCCTCCCTAGTAGCTGGGATTACAGGTGTGCACCACCATGCCCGGCTAATTTTTTTTTTTGAGATGAAGTTTTGCTCTGTCGCCCAGGCTGGAGTGCAGCGGTGTGATCTTGGATCACTGCAAGCTCCGCCTCCTTGGTTCATGCCATTCTCCTGCCTCAGCCTCCCAAGTAGCTGGGACTACAGGTGCCCGCCACCACGCCCAGCTAATTTTTTTTGTATTTTTAGTAGAGACGGGGTTTCACCGTGTTAGCCAGGATGGTCTCGGTCTCCTGATCTCGTGATCTGCCTGCCTCTGCCTTCCAAAGTGCTGGGATTACAGGCTTGAGCCACCACTGCGCCTGGCCAATTTTTTGTATTTTTAGTAGAAATGGGGTTTCACCATGTTGCCTGCCTATCTATTTATGTATTTAGACAGGGTCTCACTATGTTGCCCGGGTTGGTCTCAAACTCCTGGACTCAAGCAATCCTCCTGCCTCCACCTCCCAAAGTGCTGGGACTACAGGCTTGAGCCATCCTGCCTGACCATTTGAGAGTTTTTTTTTTTTGAGATGGAGTCTCTCTCTGTCACCCATGCTGTAGTGCAGTGGTGCGACCTTGGCTCACTGCGACCTCTGCCTCCCGGGTTCAAGCAAGTCTCCTGCCTCAGCATCCCCAGTAGCTGGGATTACAGGCGCCCGCCACTACACCCAGCTAATTTTTGTATTTTTAGTAGAGACAGGGTTTTACCATGTTGGCCAGGCTGGTCTCGAACTCCTGACCTCTGGTGATCTGCCCACCTCCGCCTCGCAAAGTGCTGGGATAAGAGGCGTGAGCCACCGTGCCTGTCTTCAACGATTTCTAATTGCATTTCATGGTGGTGATTGAACATAATGTACTTCAATCCTTCTCTGTTGTATGCCTCTTGTATTATGTGTCTCATAACATCTGTCCCATCCTATGCTACATGTGCATTTGAATGTTGGGGAGGGTTCAGTAGATGTCCATTGAGTTGGTTTGCAAACTTATTTGAAACTTCTACCTACTTCTGCCTAATTCTGCTTATTATTGAGAGTGGACTGCTCTGGGATGCCTTTTGTTTGTACTCTGATTTCAGATGGACCGTGAGAATGCTCAAGCCCCAAACCCTCCTTGGGAAGTGAAGCTCAGGCTGTGATTTCAAGCCAGGGGGCGTTTTTCTGTAACTGGATGAAAAGCACCTCCAGGGCTTGAAGCTCACAGTTTGAGAGCAATCGTCTAACGAAGTTGATGGCAATGTTAATAGTTTTTTAAACAAGTGTGAAATCAGATTCCTGTGTTTACTTCTGGATGCTGTTGATCCAAGAAATGTACTTAAAAAATTCGTTTTAACGGAAATAGTCATAAGCATCCTGGTAATTTCATGAAGCTAGAGTGAGTAAATTGCCTGAGAATTTCCCTGCCTGAAAGGTCTTCAGGAGTGTAAATTTTTTTTTAATATAACTTATTTAATACAAATAGAGATGAGGTCTCACTCTTGCCTAGACTGGTGTGCAGTGGCATGTTCACAGCTCACTGCAGCCTCTCAACCTCCGGGGCTCAAGCATCCTCCTTGCCTCAGCCTCCCAAAGTGTTAGAATTACAGGTGTCAGCCACCACTCCCCACTCATACTTGTACATTTCTCTTCAATTTCTGTTGAGGTTTTATGGCCTAGCCTGTGGTCTATCCTGGATAATATTTGTGTGCATGACAGTGTATATTCTTTTTTTTTTTTTTTTTTGAGATGGAGTTTCACTCTTGTTGCCTCGGCTGGAGTACAGTGGCATGATCTCAGCTCACTGCAACCTCCGCCTCCGGGGTTCAAGCGATTCTCCTGCCTCAGCCTCCCGAGTAGCTGGGATTACCCTCCACCATGCCAAGCTAATTTTTGTATTTTTAGTAGAGACGGGGTTTTGCCATGTTGACCAGGGGGGTCTTGAACTCCTGACCTCAGGAGTCCTGCCTCGGCCTCTCAAAGTGCTGAGATTACAGACGTGAGCTACCCTGCCCAAGCTGACCATGTGTACTCCTAATTTTTGTACTTTTTTTTTTTTTTTTGAAACGGAGATTCACTCTTGTGGCCCAAGCTAGAGTGCAATGGCGTGATCTCAGCTCACTGCAACCTCTGCCTCCTGGGTTCAAGCGATTCTCTTGCCTCAGCCTCCCGAGTAGCTGGGATTACAGGTGCGCACCACCGCGCCTGACTGACAATGTATATTCTTAAACAGCTCAGATTCCATTTTGGATTCTCCCATCAGGACTGTACGTTCGTGTACTGGAACTTAGGTGAACACTTGGCTCAAAATTCATTGCTGTTCTCTATAAATCTAGCCAGTTCTCTTGGTTAAATTTAAGGTATGTATAGTAGTCGCTGCTTTTTCTTCTGGGGGACAAAACTCAGGAGGATTCCTTCTTGATTCATAAGGGCAACCTGTTGAGATTTTCACGCAAGGAACCCGAGATGTTCATTTAATGGGCTTACAATTTGGGATTCCAGAACACATGCAAACAGGGCAAATGAATGTTTGGCTGTATCTTTATTTTTGTGTTCATTTCAGCCTGGTCAAGGTTTTAGACTCCAAGGAAACCAATAAGCACCCAGAGTACTGGAGCAAGACTGTCTCCTGCTGTGACACTCAAGATGGAAGCAATTTCTGTTGTCTGAAAGGAAAGAAAGTGCTTCCTTTTTGAGGGTTACTGTTTGAGAAAAGCAACCTTGAGGTTGATGCTGATGTTTGTAACACAACTGCAGAGTATACTTATAATCAGACTTGGGTGATGTGAGGTTTTGTTTTTTTCTCCAAGATGGGGGTCTCTGCCCAGGCTGGAATGCAGTTGCCCTTCCGACCTAGAACTCCTGGGATGAACTGGTCCTCTATGCCAGCCTGCCAAGTAGCTGGGGCTATAATATAGGGGTGTGCCACCATATTTGGTAGATTTTTCAATTTTTTGTAGAGATGGGGCCTCACCCTGATTTCAGTGCTATACCGTGCACTAATCACACCTTTGAATACCCACTGCACTCCAGCCTGGGCCAACATAGCAAGATCCCATCTTAAAAAAAATACATTACATGGCACCTGGTTCCAGAGACACCATTTGTGTTGGTCAAACAGTGGCCTCCTATAAATTTAGTTTAATGAATCGAAACCATGTTTCCTTCATTAAGAAAGTAAATAAGCCTCCAAGTCTATCTAGTCTTTTTGAGACAGAGCTTTGCCCTTGTCACCCAGGCTAGAGTGCAATGGTGCAATCTCAGCTCACTGCAACCTCTGCCTCCTGAGTTCAAGGAGTTCTCTCACCCCAGCCTCCCAAGTAGCTAGAATTACAGGCGCCTGCCACCATGACTGGCTAATTTTTGTGTTTTTACTAGAGATGGGGTTTCACCATGTCTGTCAGGCTGGTCTCGAACTCCTGACCTCTGTGATCCACCCATCTCGGCCTCCCAAAGTGCTGCGATTACAGGCGAAAGCCACCACGCCCGGCCTATCCAGTCTTGTTCTGCAGTCCCCAGTGGGGATTTTTTTTTCCTGTTCATTTGTCTTTTTATTTTAATCTACTTGTCTCTGACACTGAAAATTTTTCCTTCCTGACAACATGCCATCATTTCTCAGAATAGACCTGCTTCCTCTGTGAGAAGCTTGTGGTTGATTCAACCCTCAACCACTAATGCCAACCCTAGTGAGTCCTTTAGACTACAGCTGGACCATTTATCCTATTTCCTGTGGGTAACGATTCCAATGTACCATTCCAACAGGCAAAACCTCGCATCTAAATACAGGTTGCTTGGCAAGATCTAAAATGTTTGCTGTGCCTAATATAAACTATTGTAAAGAAAATCAATCTCAATCACAGTGACGAATGTCACATGGGACAAAACCACAGATATTTTCACAAAAATAGGGTCCTTTAGAACCCTAGAAGGGTCTCTCTAGTAACAGGTGGGATGTTCAGCAGCTCTTGTTGCCACAGTGAGCAATGCCTGTTCGTCCAGCCCTTAACACCTCTTACTCCATGGAAGTTATGCCTGCACTGCTTTATAGAACACCTCTTGGGTTGAGGTAGAGTTGGAGGGGACCTCAGTGTCCCTTGCTGATGGGATGTGCAGTGCTTAGCAAGAGCACGGAGGTGAAATGCATGGGCTCTGAGTTTTTATTGGGTAAATGCAGCCGAAATGCATGAACAGGTCAAAAAATTGCACATTTGATTTAATTTTTAAATTTTAGAGATGAGGGTCTCACTGTGTCACCCAGACTAAACTGGGCTGTGCTCCTATGCGCACCCTAGTAGCTGGGACTTCAGGCGAATATTAACCCACACATAGGCAAGGAGAGAGGAAGGCTCTGACAGTCTGTGATCTCCCCTCACTGCGACCTCCACCTCCTGGGTTCAAGCAATTCTCTTTTTATCCAGTCAGTCTCTCTGTGTCTCCCAGGCTGGAGTCCAGTGGCACAATCTTGGCTCACTGCAACCTCAGCCTCGTGAGTAGCTGGGATTACAGGTGCATGCCACCATGCCCGTCTAATTTTTATATTTTTGTAGATACTGGGTTTAACCATGTTGGCCAGGATCCACCCACCATGGCCTGCCAAAGTGTCAGGATTGCAGGTGTGAGCCTCCGTGCCCAGCCCTATCTCCGACCTTTCTGAACTGAGGAAATAATCTTTTGAAGTAGACTCTGAAATGTGAATGTTTAGCATATTTGCAACGAACACCACTCTAGTTTTAGAAGATTTTCATCACTCCACTCTTATACCCGTTTGCGGTCAGTTCCCACCCCACTCATCTACTCAGACTCTGGCAACCGCTCCACATCTCTCTAGCTCTGGATGTGCCTCTTGTGGGCATGTCACATAGATCAGTTTTGAATGGGTGGCCTGTTGTGACCACTGTAATTGAGGATAATGGGTTGGTTCTGGTTGTCTGCAGTGTGAATCTTACTACTGAAGGGTGGTCCCTGGAGGGAAGCAGGAGGCTGGGAGAACTTGGCAGAACATCCTTTGGGAATGGAGTGGGGCGGGCAGACCCTGATGTCTGGGAAGCTTACAAGGGTGGAAGACCCCATCTTCCTCCCTGAGAACTTCCTCCCTGAGACCCCATCTTTCTCCCTGAGAACTTCCTCCCTGAGAACCCTCCTGGGGCACTGGAAGGAGTGAATGCATTTGGAATGGGGACACCAGGGCACTGCACCGATGCAGGCAGGGTGAGCCGAGGGGAAAGGAGTGCCAGGCATCACTGCTGGGGACATTTTGGGTTT
Source organism: Pongo pygmaeus (assembly GCF_028885625.2). Lineage (NCBI taxonomy): Eukaryota > Metazoa > Chordata > Mammalia > Primates > Hominidae > Pongo > Pongo pygmaeus. The sequence goes on from NC_072393.2 coordinate 59,959,592, forward strand.
GATCTGGACAGAGCAGGTGTCTTCTGGGAGAGAGAGCCCCTGGGATTTTCACTCTGCTCCCTGGCTGTCTTTCAGTCCAAGAATCTGATGACAAAGACTCCCGCCCAGGCCGCTTCATTTGGTTTCTGGAGCCCAGTGGTCTTTCCTGCCTGGACTCTGGATCTTTTGGGGAAGTTTGGGATCTGGCAGGGCATCTGCATAATCCATGGGAATCCCTGAGGGTCACTTCCCTTGGCTGACATCTCCATGTTCCTACCCATTACCTTCCAAAGGAGACCCTTAATTGAATTACCAAAGAGGGCTTCCCAGAGCAGGGAAACCTGGTTAACTTTGTATTTCAGGTCAACAGTATATTTGAGATGTACTTGAACTAGAAATGATTGGTTGTTTAGGGGTGGGCATTTGTTTTTCCTAACTTAGTGTCCAAGAAAAAAAAAATTATTGAGGTTTTACAGCCTAACCTGCGGTCTGTCCCGAAGAATGTTCGTGTGTGTGACAATGTACATTCTTTCTTTTTCCCTACCGTTCTGTCAAATTTTACTGAGGAGCTTTTACGGCCTAGCCTATGGTCTATCCTGGAGGAGGATATTTGTGTGTACAAAAATGTATATTCTTAAACATTATCTTAGATTCCACTTTGGATGCTCCCGTCAGGACTGTGTGTCCCTGTGCTGGAACTCAAGTGAACACTGGCTCAAAATCCTTGGAAATCCAGCCCAATTCTCTTGGTTAAATATAAGGTATGTGTAGTAGGCATTGCTTTTTCTCTTTGGGGACAAAACTCAGGAGGATTGCCCCTTGATGAATACGGCTAACCTGCTGAGCCTTTGGAGCAAGGAACTGGAGATGGTCCTTTCAGGGGTTTATGTTCTGGATTCCATAAAACATGCAAACAGGGGCAATGAATGCACCTTTTTAATTTTAATTTTAATTTTTTTTGAGATGGAGTCTTACTCTGCTGCCAGTCTGGAGTGCAGTGGCACGATCTCAGCTTACTGCAACTTCTGCCTCCTGGTTCAAGTAATTCTCCTGCCTCAGCCTCCCGAGTAGCTGGGACTACAGGCACCCGCCACCACATGCGGTGAATTGTATTTTTAGTAGAGATGGAGTTTCACCATGTTGGCCAGGATGGCCTTGGTCTCTTGACCTCGTGATCCGCCCACCTCAGCCTCCCAAAGTGTTGGGATTACAGGCGTGAGCCACCGCGCCTGGCCAATGAATGCATCTTTATTTTTGTGTTCATTTTAATCTGGTAAGGTAAATTCCAACAAAAAACCCCAGAGTTTTGGAGTGAGAAGATCTCATGCAGTCATTCTCCAAAAGAAAGCACTTTCTGTTGTCTGAAAGCAGAGTGCCTTCTTTTGGAGCGTTACTGTTTGAGAAAAACCACGTTGAAGTTGATGCTGATCTTGGTAACACGTTTGCAGAGTATGCTTATCGTCAGACTTGCATGATGTTGGGGTTCTGTTTTTGTTTAGTTTTTTTGCAACACAGGGCCTCTGTTGCCCAGGCTGGAGTGCGGTGGCACTTCCAACCTACACCTCTTGGGCTCAATTGGTCCCCACCTCTGCCCCACCCCCCACCTTTTTTTCTCTTGAGACAGTCTCTCTCTGTGGCCCAGGCTGGAGTGCGGTGGTACGTTCTCTGCTCACTGCAACCTCTGCCTCCCGAGTAGCTGGTATTATAGGCACATGCCACCACGCCTGGCTAATTTTTGTATTTTTAGCAGAGATGGAGTTTCATCATGATGGCCAGCTTAGTCTTGAACTCCTGACCTCAGGTGATCCGCCTGCCTTCGCCTCCGAAAGTGCTGGGATTACAGGCATGAGCCACTGCGCCTGGCCCACAACGTACATTCTTAAATATCATCTTAGATTCCATTTTGGATGCTGCTATCGGGACTGTGTGTCCCTGTGCTGGAACTCAAGTGAACACTTGGCTGAAAATCCATTGCTGTTCTCTAGAAATCCAGCCCAATTCTCTTGGTTAAATATAAGGTATGTGTAGTGGGCTTTGCTTTTTCTCTTTGGAGACAATACTCAGGAGGATTGCCCCTTGATGAACAAGGCTAACCTGCTGAGCCTTTGAAGCAACGAACTGGAGATGGTCCTTTTAGGGGGTTTATGTTCTGGGTTCCAGAAAACATGCAAACAGGGGCAATGAATGCATCTTTATTTTTCTGTCCATTTTAACCTGGTAAGGAAAATTCCAACCAAAAATCCAGAGTTTTGGAGCGAGAAGATCTCATGCAGTCATTCTCCAAAAGGGAGTACTTTCTGTTGTCTGAAAGAAAACAAAGTGCCTCCTTTTAGAGTGTTACTGTTTGAGAAAAACCACGTTGAAGTTGATGCTGATCTGGGTAATACATTTGCAGAGCGTACTTATCATCAGACTTGCATGATGTTGGGGTTCTGTTTTTGTTTAGTTTTTTTGCAACACAGGGTCTCTGTTGCCCGGGCTGGAGTGCGGTGGCACTTCCAACCTACACCTCTTGGGCTGAGTTGGTCCCCCCCACTTTTTTGCTGTTGTTGTTCTTGAGACAGAGTCTCACTATGTGGGCCAGGCTGGCAGCACATTCTCTGCTCACTGCAACCTCTGCCTCCCTAGTAGCTGGTATTATAGGCACGTGCCACCACGCCTGGCTAATTTTTGTATTTTTAGCAGAGATGGAGTTTCACCACATTGGCCAGGTTAGTCTTGAACTCCTGACCTCAGGTGATCCGCCCGCCTCTGCCTTCCAAAGTGGTGGGATTACAGGCGTGAGGTGAGCCACCCTGCTCGGATTCCAGGGTTTTGTTTTTTTGTTTTTAATTATTATTTGTAATTTTTTGTGCTGCCAAAGCAAGCACTTATGTGTAGGATTTTTTTTTTTTGAGATGGAGTCTCACTCTTGTCGCCCAGGCTGGAGTGCAGTGGCATGATCTCAGCTCACCGCAACCTACGCCTTCCTGGTTCAAGCGATACTCCTGCCTCAGCTCCTGAGTAGCTGGGATTACAGGCGCATGCCACCACGCCCGGCTAATTTTTGTCCTTTTGGTAGAATCGGGGTTTTGCTATGTTGGCCCGGCTGGTCTCGAACTCCTGACCTCAACTAATCCACCTGCCTCGGCCTCCCAAACTGCTGGGATTACAGGCATGAGCCACCGCACCCGGTGAGGAGTTATTTTTAATGTGAGCATACAGTATATTCTTTTTTTTTTTCATAGACAGGGTCTCAAAAATATATGATGTATATTTAATCATATAGTCTTATGTATATAATGTCATATGTACACCAAACCCTGTTCTACACACAGAGAATACTCTTATATCACTTTGGGTATTTATTTACTTGTTTCTTTCTGTGTTTTTCTTGTTTGTTTGTTTTGTTTTGAGACAAGGTCTAGCTTTATCACCCAGGCTGGAGTGCAGTGGTGCCCTGTCGGCTTACTGCAACCTCCACCTGCCACCTCAGCCTCTTGAGTACCTGTCTACACGTGCGCACCACCACACCCAGCTAACCTTTCTATTTTTTGTGCACAAGGTTTCACCATATTACCCATGCTGGTTGAGCTCGAACTCCTGAGCTTAAGTGATCCTCCCGCCTTGCCCTCCTTAAGTGCTGGGTTTATTGGTGTGAGCCACCACGCCCCACCCATACTTGTGTATTTCTGTATTTACTGAGGAGCTTTTACAGCGTTCCCTGTGGTCTATCCTGCAGGATGTTTGTGTGTGAGACAATGTAGATTCTACTTGAACATCGTAGATTCCATTTTGGATGCTCCCGTCGGGACTGTGTGTCCCTGTGCTAGAACTCAAGTGAACACTTGGCTCAAAATCCATTGCAGTTCTCTAGAAATCCAGCTCAATTCTCATGGTTAAATATAAGGTATGTGTGGTAGGCATTGCTTTTTCTCTTTGGGGACAGAACTCAGGAGGATTGCCCCTTGATGAACAAGGCTAACCTGCTGAGCCTTTGAAGCAAAGAACTGGAGATGGTCCTTTTAGGGGTTTATGTTCTGGATTCCAGAAAACATGCAAACAGGGCCAATAAATACATCTTTTTGTTTTGTTTTGTTTTTTTGAGATGGAGTCTCGCTCTGTCGCCCAGGCTGGAGTGCAGTGGCGCGATCTTGGCTCACTGCAAGCTCAGCCTCCCAGGTTCACGCCATTCTCCTGCCTCAGCTTCCCGAGTAGCTGGGACTACAGGTGCCCACCACCACGCCAGGCTAATTTTCTGCATTTTTAGTAGAGGTGGGGTTTCACCCTGTTAGCCAGGATGGTTTCAATCTCCTGACCTCGTGATCAGCCCGCCTCGGCCTCCCAGAGTGCTGGGATTACAGGCGTGAGCCACTGCGCCTGGCCCCAATAAATGCATCTTTATTTTTGTGTCCATTTAAACCTGGTCAAGGAAGTTTCCCACAAAAAAATCCACGGTGCTGGAGCAAGAGGATCTCAGGCTGTGACCCTCTAAAGGGAAGCACTTTCTGTGGTCAGAAAGAAAAGCAAGTGCTTCCTTTTAGAGGGTTACCGTTTGGGAAAAGCAATGTTGAAGTTGATGCTGATCTTGGTAAAACATTTGCAGAGCATGCTTATCATCAGACATGGGTGATGGTGGGGTTTTGCTTTTGTCTTGTTGTATTCCAAGACGAGGTGCCCAGGCTGGAGTGCGGTCACACTTCCAACCTACATTTCTTGGGCTCTGGTCGTTTTTTGTGTTTTTTTTTTTTTTTTTTTGACAGGGAGTCTCACTCTGTGTCTCAGACAGCAATGCAGTGGCACTATCTTGGCTCACTGAAACCTCAGCCTCCTGAGTAGCTGGGATTACAGGTGTGTGCAACCATGCCCATCTAATTTTTGTATTTTTTGCATTTTCAGTAGAGACGGAGTTTCACCATGTTAGCCAGGATGGTCTCGATCTTTTGACCTTGTGATCCGCCCGCCTCGGCCTCCCAAAGTGCTGGGATTATTATAGGCGTGAGCCACTGCGCCAGGCCGAGCAACTAATCTTTTGAAATAAACTCTGAGATGTGGATTTTAGCAACCACCACCACCACTCTAGTTTTGGAAGATTTTCATCACCCCGAGAGGCTTATACTCATTTGCAGTCAGTACCCACCCCCCTCTTCCACCCAGACCGTGGCAACGACTCCCCATCTCTCTAGCTCTGGATCTGCCTCTTGTAGGCCTGTCACATAGACCAATCTTGTATGGGTGTCCAGTTGAGGATAATGGGTTGGTTCTGGTTGTCTGCAGTGTGAATCTTACCACTGAAGGGTGGTCCCTGGATGGAAGCAGGAGGCTCAGAGAACTGGGCAGAACATCCTTTGGGAATGGAGTGGGGCAGGCAGACCCCGATGTCTGGGAAGCTCACGAGGGTGGAAGACCCCATCTTCCTCCCTGAGAACTGCAAGGTGACCCTCCTGGTGCACCGGAAGGAGTGAAGGCCTCTGGACTGGGAACACCAGGGCACTGCACCAATGCAGGCAGGATGAGCCGAGGGGAAAGGAGAGCCAGGCATCACTGGCTGGGGACATTTTGGGTTTGATCTGGACAGAGCAGGTGTCTTCTGGGAGAGAGAGCCCCTGGGATTTTCGCTGTGCTCCCTGGATGTCTTAGTCATGGAATCTGACAACAGAGACTCCTGCCCAGGGCCACTTCATTTGGTTTCTGGAGCCCAGTGGTCCTTCCTGCCTGGACTCTGGATCTTTTGGGGAAGTTTGGGATCTGGCAGGGCATCTGAATAATCCATAGAAATCCCTGAGAGTTACTTCCCTTGGCTGACATCTCCATGTTCCTACCCATTACCTTCCGAAGGAGACCCTTAACTGAATTACCAAAGGCGGATTCCCAGAGCAGGGAAACCCGGTTAAATTTGTATTTCAGATTAACAGTATACTTGAGATGTACTTGAAGTAGAAATGATTGGCTGTGGGTGTGGGCATTTGTTTTTTCTAATTTTAAATATGGGAGCATCATGAATTTGGGTGTCACTTTGTGGAGGGGACGTGGGAATCTCTGTCTTTTTTTTTTTTAACGTATGCTGCCAGAGCAAGCACTTAGGTGGAGGAATTACTCTTTGTGTGAGCATTCAGTATATAGAACTTCCTTTTCTGGGGGCAGTGTCTTATATATGATACACATTTTATCATATCATCTTATATAGATAATATAATGATTAACACAAAATACTCTAATACACACACAGAATACTCTTATGGGTTTTTTTTCCTTCGTTTGTGTGTGTGTGTGTGTGTGTGTGTGTGTGTTGTTCTTTTTTTTTTTTGAGACAAGGTCTGGCTCTGTCACCCAGGCTGCAGTGCAGTGTTGCAGTCTTGGCTCACTGCAACCTCCATGCCCCACTGCAGCCTCTGGTATAGCTGTCTGCAGGCCAGGCACGGTAGCTCAGGCATGTAGTCTCAGCACTATTGGAGACCAAAGCAGGCTAATCACCTGGAGTCAGGAGTTTGAGACTGGCCTGGCCAAGATGGCGAAACCTCATTTCTACTAAAAGTATAAAAATTAGCCAGGCGTGGTGGCTCACGCCTGTAATCCCAGCTCTTAGGGAGGCAGAGGCAGGAGGATAGCTTGAGCCCAGGAGTTCGAGACCTGCCTGGGCAATATAGTGACACCCTGTTCTCCACAAAAAGAAAAAAAAAAAAAAGTGTAAAAATGCAAAATTAGGTGGGTGTCACACATGCCTATAATCCCAGGTACTCCAGAGGCTGAGACAGGAGAATTGCTGGAACCCTGGAGGCAGAGCTTGCAGTGAGCTGAGATCACGGCACTGCACTAAAGCCTGGACACCAAAGTGAAACTTTGTCTCAAAAAAAAAAAAAAAAATTTATTGAGGAGCTTTTATGGCCTAGCCTGTGTTCTATCCTGGAGAATGTTTGTGTGTACAACAGTGTATATTCTTAAACATCATCTTAGATTCCATTTTGGATGCTCGCATCGGGACTGTGTGTCCCTGTACTGGGACTTATGTGAACACTTGGCTCCAAATCCATTGCTGTTCTCTGGAAATCCAGCCCAATTCTCTTGGTTAAAGATAAGGTATTTGAGGCCGGGCGTGGTGGCTCACGTCTGTAATCCCAGTACTTTGGGAGGCCGAGGCGGGCGGATCACTTGAGGTCAGGAGTTTGAGACCAGTCTGGCCAGCATGGTGAAACCCCATCTCTACTAAAAATACAAAAATAAGCCGGGCATGGTGGCGCATGCCTGTAGTCTCAGCTGCTTGGGAGGCTGAAGCAGGAGAATAGCTTGAACCCAGGAGGTGGAGGTTGCAGTGAGCCGAGGTGGCTCCATTGCACTCCAGCCTGGGTGACAGAGCAAGACTCTGTCTCAAAAAAAAAAAGATATGTGTAGTAGGCATTGCTTTTCTCTTGGAGACAAAACTCAGGAGGATTGTCCCTTGATGAACAAGGCTAACCTGCTGAGCCTTTGAAGCAAGGAACTGGAGATGGTCCTTTTCGGGTTTTATATTCTGGATTCCAGAAAACATGCAGAGAGGGCCAATAAATGTATCTTTATTTTTGTGTCCATTTTATCCAGGTAAGGAAAATTCCAACAGAAAACCCGGAGTTTTGGAGCGAGAAGATCTCATGCAGTCATTCTCCAAAAGAAAGCACTTTCTGTTGTCTGAAAGCAGAGTGCCTTCTTTTGGAGCGTTACTGTTTGAGAAAAACCACGTTGAAGTTGATGCTGATCTTGGTAACACGTTTGCAGAGCATGCGTATCATCAGACTTGCATGATGTTGGGATTCTGTTTTTGTTTAGTTGTTTTGCAACACAGGGTCTCTGTTGCCCAGGCTGGAGTGCGGTGGCACTTCCAACCTACACCTCTTGGGCTCAAGTGGTTCCGCACTTTTTTTTGTTTTTTGTTTTCTCTTGAGACAGAGTCTCTCTCTGTGGCCCAGGCTTGAGTGCAGTGGCATGTTATCTGCTCACTGCAACCTCTGCCTCCCGAGTAGATGGGATTATAGGTGCACGTGCCACCACGCCAGGCTAATATTTGCATTTTTAGCAGAGATGGAGTTTCACCACATTGGCCAGGTTAGTCTCCAACTCCTGACCTCAGGTGATCCGCCTGCCTCAGCCTCACAAAATGCTGAGATTATAGGTATAAGCCACCCAGCCTGGCCTCCAATTTTTTTTAATGTGTGCTGCCAGTGCAAGCACATATGTGTAGGAATTATTTTTCATGTGAGCACATAGTATATGGAACTTAATTTTTATTGATATACGGTCTCAAAAATATATATTTTATCATATTCTTATTATACATGTAATATAGTCATATACACACAAAACACTTCTATACAAAGAGAATACTCTCGTATCACTTTGGGTAATTTTTTGTTTGTATGTGTGTGTGTGTGTTTTTTTTTTTTAGATAAGGTCTGGGTCTGTCACCCAGGCTAGAGTGCAGTGGTGCCACCTCAGCTTATTGCAACCTCCACCTGCCACCTCAGCCTCTTGAGTAGCTGTCTACAGGTGCACACCACCACACCCGGCTAACTTTTCTGTTTTCTCTACACATGAAGTATCACCATGTTGCCCAGGCTGATCTCAAACTCCTGAACTCAAGTGATACTCCTGCCTCAGTCTCCTAAAGTGCTGGGTTTAGAGGTGTGAGCCACCACACCTCACCTGTACCTGTGTGTTTCTGCTCATTTTATTGAGGAGCTTTTACAGCCTAGCTTGTGGTCTCTCCTGGAGGATGTTTGGGTGTGTGACAATGTATATTCTTCAACATCTTAGATTCCATTTTGGATGCCCCCGTCGGGACTGTGTGTCACTGTACTGGAACTCGAGTGAACACTTGGCTCAAAATCCATTGCTGTTCTCTAGAAATCCAGCCCAATTCTCATGGTTAAATATAAGGTATGTATAGTTGGCATTGCTTTTTGAAACAAGGAACTGGAGATGGCCCTTATAGGGGTTTATGTTCTGGATTCCAGAAATCATGCAAACAGGGCCAATAAATGCATCTTTATTTTTGTGTCCATTTTAACCTGGTCAAGGAAAATTCCAACAAAAAATCAATGGTGCCCGAGCAAGAAGATCTCAGGCTGTGACCCTCTAGAGGGAAGCACTTTCTGTTTGAAAGAAAGGAAAGTGCATCCTTTTAGAGGATTACAGTTTGAGAAAAGCAACGTTAATGTTCATGCTGATCTTGGTAATACATTTGCAGAGCATGCTTATCATCAGACTTGGATGATGGTGGGGCTTTGTTCCTGTTTTGTTTGTTTTCTAAGACGGGTTCTCTTTTGCCCAGGCTGGAGAGCAGTGGTACTTCCAACCTAGCTCTTTTGGGCTCAAGTGGTCCTCTTTGCAGGGTCACGATCTCCACTCACTACAATCTCCCCTTCCCAGGTTGAAGTGGTTCTCCCACCTCAGTCTCCTGTGTAGCTGGGAGTACAGGCACCCGCCACCATGCCCGGCTAATTTTTGTATTTTTAGTAGAGACGGGGATTCACCATGTTGACCAGGATGGTCTCCATCTCCTGACCTCGTAATCCGCCTGCCTCGGCCTCCCAAAGTGCTGGGTTTACAGTCATGAACCACTGCACCCGGCCTTTGATCCGAATTTTGAATATGAGACCCATCGTGAATTTGGGCGTCACCTCTGTGCAGGGGCCATGGTGATCTCTGTCACTCCATTCGTTTCTTATGTGTGCTGCTAAAGCAAACATTTATGTGTAGGAATAATTCTTTATGTGAGCATACAGTATATGGAACATTCTTTTTTTTTTTTTTTGAGATAGGGTCTGAAAAATAAATGATGTACAGCCGGGCGCGTGAGTATATGAGCGGTTTCTGTGTATATATGACATGAGCGGTGGCTCATGCCTGCAATATCAACACTTTGGCAGGTTGAGGCGAGTGGATCACTTGAGGTCAGGAGTTTGAGACCAGCCTGGCCAACATGGTGAAACCCTGTCTCTACTAAAAATACGAAAAATTAGCCGGCTGTGGTGGCACACGCCTGTACTCCTATCTACTGGGGAAGTTGAGGGAGGAGAATCACTTGAACGGACAGATGGAGGTTGCAGTCAGCCAAGATCACGCCACCACACTCCAGCCTGGGCAAGAGAATAAGAGTGTCTCAAATATATATATATATACATATATATTTATATAGAGAGAGAGACTGTCTCAAAAAAATACATATATATGGGTGTGTTTGTGTGTATACACATGTATATATGATGTATATTTCATCATATAGCTATATACATATAATTATATACACAAAAAATACTCTTCTACACACAGAGATGACTGATATCACTTTGGGGTTGTTTTTGCTTGTGTGTTTTTTAAATTTTTTTGCAACAAGATCTGGCTCAGTCGCCCAGGTTGGAGTGCAGTATTTCAATCTTGGCTCACTGCAACCTCCACCTCCCACCTCAGCCTCCTGAATTAATGTCTACAGGCATGCACCACCACACCTGGCCTACATTTGTATTTTTTGTGCAGACAGGGTTTCACCTTGTAGTACAGGCTGGCCTTGAGCTCCTGAGCTCAAGTGAATCTCCCGCCTTGGCCTCCTGAAGTGCTGGGATTAGAGGTATGAGCCACCACACCCAACTGGTACTTGTGTATTCCTGCTCAAATTTTATTGAGGAGCTTTTACCACCTAGCCTGTGGTCTGTCCTGAAGGATGTTTGTGTGTGTGACAATGTATATAGTTCAACATCTTAGATTCCATTTTGGATGTTTCCGTTGGGACTGTGTGTCTCTGCACTGGAACTCAAGTGAACACTTGGCTCAGAATCCATTTGCTGTTCTCTGGAAATCCAGTCTAATTCTCTTGGTTAAGTATAAGGTATGTTTAGTAGGCATTGCTTTTTCTCTTTGGGAACAAAACTCGGGAGGATTGTCCCTTGATGAACAAGGCTAACCTGCTGAGCCTTTGAAGCAGGGAACTGGAGATGGTCCTTTTAGGGGTTTTTATTCTGGATTCCAGAAAACATGCAAACAGGGCCACTAAATGCATCTTTATTTTTCTGTCCATTTAAACCTGGTCAAAGAAAATTCCAACACGAAACCCAGAGTCCTGGAGCAAGAAGATCTCATGCTGTGACTCTACAAAGGAAAGCGCTTTCTGTTGTCAGAATGAAGAGAAAGCGCTTCCCTTTTGAGGGTTACGGTTTGAGAAAAGCAGTGTTGAAGTTGATGCTGATCTTGGTAATACATTTGCAGAGCGTGCTTATCATCAGACTTGGATGATAGCGGGGTTCTGTTTTGGTTTTGTGTTTTTCTAAGACAAGGTCTCTGTTGCCCAGGCTGGAGTGCGGTGGCAGTTCCAACCTAGCTCTCTTAGGCTCAAGTGATCCTCTTTTTATTTATGTATTCATTTTTGAGATGGAGCCTGGCTCTGTCACCCAGGCTGGAGTAGAGTGGGACGATCTCCACTCATTGCATCCTCTGCCTCCCAGGTTCCAGCAATTCTCCCGCCTCCGAGTCACTAGTAGCTGGGATTACAAATGCTCACCACCATGACCTGCCAGTTTTTGTATTTTTAGCACAGACGGGGTTTCACCATGTTTGCGGGGCTGGTCTCAACTCCCCACCTCAAGTGATCTGCCTCCTTGGCCTCCCACAGTGCTGGGATTATAGATGTAAGCCACCGCACCCGGCCCATTCCTGTCTTTTTAATTTAATCTGCTTGTCCCTGACATCAAAAATTTTTCTTGCTTAACAGCTTCCACTTATTTCTCGGAATAGACCTTTTTCTGCAGGAAGGGTGTAGTTGATTCAACCCTCACCCACTCATGCAAACCGTAGCGAGTGCTGTGACGGCAGCTGCACTGTTTATCCTATTTTCTGCAGGTAACTTTTCCAATGTACCATTCCAACCTGCAAAACCTCATATTTAAATGCAAATTTCTTGGTAAGATGTGAAATGTTTGCTGTGGCTAATATGAGAAACAAACTATTATAGACAAGGTGAATCTCAGTTGCAGTGATAAATGTCACATGGGACAAAATCACAGATACTTTCACAAAAACCTTGAGGACGCTAGAAGGGCCTCCCTAGTAACAGGTGGGATGCACATCCGCTCTTGCTGCCATAGTGAGTGATGCCTGTTCATCCAGCCCTCAATACCTTTTACTCCGTGGAAGTTATGCCTGCACTGGTTTACAGAACCTCACTTGACTTGAGTTGAGGTAGAGTTGAAGGGGACCTCAGTGTCCCTTGCAGATGGGATGTGCATTGCTTAGCAAGAGCACAGAGGTGGAGTGCATGGGCTTTGAGTTTTTATTGGGTAAATGAAGCTGAATTATAGGGTATATGACCACGTTATCAACGCACACTTGATTTAGGTTTTGTATTTTAGAGTTGGGGGTGTGTGCTGCCAAAGCAAGGACTTATATGTAGGAATTATTCTTTCTGTGAGCATATAGTATATGAAACTTTCTTTCTTTTGAGACAGGGTCTCAAAAATATATGACGTATGGCCAGGTGCGGTGGATCACGCCTGTAATCCCAGCAGTTTGTGAGGCCGAGGCGGGTGGATCACCTGAGGTCAGGAGGGCGAGACCAGACTGGCCAACATGGTGAAACCATGTCTCTACTAAAAATACAAAACATTAGCCGGGCCTGGTGGCACACGCCTGTAGTCTCAGCTACTCCGGAGGGTGAGGCAGGAGAATATCCCTTTGAGTGTGTGTCTGTGTGTCTGTGTGTGTGTGTGTGTGTGTGTGTGTGTTTCTAATTTTTTCAAGACACGGCCTGACTATATCGCCGAGGCTGGAGTGCAGTGGTGCAATATCGGCTCACTGCAACCTCCACCTGCCACTGCAGCCTCCTGAATTAGTGTCTACAGGCATGCACCACCACACCTGGCTCACGTTTGTATTTTTTGTACAGACAAAGTTTCACCATGTTGCCCAGGCTTGTCTGGAACTCTTGAGCTCAAGTGATCCTCTCACTTTGGCGTCCTGAAGTGCTGGGGTTAGAGATGTGAGCCACCCAACAGGTACTTGTGTATTTTTTTATTGAGGAGCTTTTACAGCGTAGCCTGTGGTCTCTCCTGGAGGATGTTTGTGTGTGTGACAATGTATGTTCTTCAACATCTTAGATTCCATTTTGGGTGCCCCCATGGGGACTATGTGTGCCTATACTGGAACTCACGTGAACACTTGGCTCAAAATCCATTGCTGTTCTCTAGAAATTCAGTTCGATTCTCTCGGTTAAATATAAGGTATGAATAGTAGGCATTGCTTTTCCTCTTTGGGGGCAAAACTCAGGAGGATTGCCCCTTGATGAACAAGGCTAACCTGCTGAGCCTTTGAAAGAAGGAACTGGAGATGGTCCTTTTAGGGGGTTTATATTCTGGATTCCAGAAAACACGCAAACAGGGCCAGGAAACGCATCTTTATTTTTGTGTCCATTTAAACCTGGTCAAGGAAAATTCCAACAAGAAACCCAGAGTGCTGGAGCAAGAATATCTCAGGCTGTGACCCTCCAGAGGGAAGTACTTTTTGTTGTCTGAGAGAAAAGAAAGTGCTTCCCTTTGGACTGTTTCGGTTCGAGTAAAGCAGCATTGAAGTTGATGCTGATCTTGGCAATACATTTGCAGAGCATGCTTATCATCAGACTCAGATGTTGTTGGGGTTCTGATTTTGTTTTGTGTTTTTCCAAGACAGGGTCTCTGTTGCCCAGGTTGGAGTGTGGTGGCAGTTCCAACCTAGCTCTCTTGGGCCCAAGAGATCCTCTATTCATTCATTCATTCATTCATTCATTCATTCATTTAGAGATGGAATCTGGCTCTGTGACCCAGGCTGGAGTGCAGTAGGATGATCTCCACTCACTGCAACCTCCATCTCCCAGGTTCCAGCGGTTCTGCCACCTCAGCCTCCCACGTAGCTGGGATTACAGGCGCCCACCACCATGTCGTGCTAATTTTTGTATTTTTAGCAGAGATGGGGTTACATCATGTTTGCTGGGTTGGTCTCAACTCCTGACCTCAAGTGATCTGCCTCCCTGGCTTCCCAAAGTGCTGGTATTACAGGCGTGAGCCACTGTGCCTGGCCTCAAGTGGTCTTCCTAAGTCAGCCTCCGAAGTAGTTGGGATTACATGGGGCGTGACATAACACTTGGTTCAGGTTTTAATTTTTGGTAGAGATGGGGTCTCTGTTGCTCAGGACGGTCTCAACTCCTGAGCTCAAGCGATCCTACAGGTGTGAGCTACCTTGTCCTGATGACCCATTTCAAAGACAGTTGACTTGGCCAGGCATCGTGGGGCACACAGTCCCAGTTACTGCAGGGGCCAGGGTGGAAGGGTCCTTTGATTTTAAGGCTATACCATGCACAGATCACACCTTTGAAAAGCCACTGTACTCCAGCCTGGGCCAACATAGCAAGATCCCATTTCTTTAAAAACAGATTACATGGCACCTGGTCCCACAGACTTCATTTGGGTTGGTCATGTCATACAATGGCCTCCTATCAATTTAGTGTAATCAATCCAAACATGGCTCCTTCATTAAGAGAGTGGGTAATCCTCCAAGTCCATCCAGTCTATTCTATAATGCCCAATGGGTGTCCGTATTGATACAATTTCTTTTTGTTCCTGTTTACTCGTGTCTTTTTAGTTTAATCTGCTTGTCCATAACACTGAAATTTGTTTTTCCCCAACATCTTGCCATCATTTCTCGAAATAGACCTGCTTTCTCTGCTGGAAGGGTGAAGGGTGTAGTTGATTCAACCCTCACCCACTAATGCCAACCCCAGTGAGTTCTTTGACTGTAGCTGCCATGTTTATCCTATTTTCTTTGGGTAACGATTCCAAGGTACCATTCCAATGGGCTAAATCTTGCATCTAAATGCCAGTTACTTGCTAAGATGTCAAATGTGTCTTATATTAGCTGTGGCTAATATAAGAAACTGTTCTAGACCAGATGAATCTCAATCACAGTGATAAATATAGCATGCGACAAAACCACAGTTATTTTCACAAAAACCTTGAGGACCCTAGAAGGGGCTCCCTAGTAACAGGTGGAATGCACAGCAGCTCTTGTTGTTGCCATAGTGAGTGATGCGTGTTCTTCCAGCCCTCAACACCTTTTATTTATTTATTTATTTATTTATTTTTATTTATTTATTTTTTGAGACAGATTCTCACTCTGTCGCCCAGGCTGGAGTGCAATGGCGTGATCTCAGCTCACTGCAACCACTGCCTCCCAGGTCCAAGCGATTCTCTTGCCTCAGCCTCACGTGTCGCTAGGACTACAACCATGCGCCACCATGCCCGGCTAATTTTTGTATTTTTATACAGAGACAGGGTTTTGCCATGTTGGCCAGGTTGGTCTGGAACTCCTGACCTCAACTGGTCCACCTGCCTCAGCCTCACAAAGTGCTGTGAATACAGGTGTGAGCCAACACTCCCGGCTATCAACAACTTTTCCTACATAGAAATTATTTGGGCACTGGTTTATAGAACCTCACGTGGGTTCACGTAGAGTTGAAGGGGACCTCAGCGTCCCTTGCAGATGGGATGTGCAATGTATTTGAGATGTACTTGAACATTGCTGTTGAGGTGTGGGCATCTTTTGCTTTTTCCTAATTTTAAATATGGGACTAGTCTGGGTATGGTGACTTCCACCAGTAATTCTAGCACTTTGGGAGGCTGAGACAGGAGGATCACCTGAGGTCAGTTGTTGGAGACCAGTCTGGCCAGCATGGTGAAACCCCGTCTCTACTAAAAATACAAAAATTAGCTGGGTGTGGTAGCACGCACCTATAATCCCAGCTACTCGAGAGGCTGAGGCAGGAGAATCGCTTGAACCTGGGAGGTGGAGGTTGGAGATCGCACCATTACACTCCTGCCTGGGCAACAGTGCGAGACTCTGTCCCTAACTAACTAAATAAATATAAATAAATAATAATAATTAGATGAATATGGGACCATCATGGACTTGGGTGTCACCTTTGTGCAGTGGCCAGGGTATTCTATGTCATTTAATTTTTTTTATGTGTACTTCCAAAGCAAGCAGTTATGTGTAGGAATTATTCTTCCTATAAGCATACAATATTTGGAACTTACTTTGAGACAGGGTCTCAAAAATACATGATGTATATTTCATTTTATATTCTTATATATTATATACACACAAAATACTCTTCTAAACACAGAGAATACTCCGATATCACTTTAGGTGTGAGTGTGTGTGTGTGTGCGTGTGTGTGTGTGTGTGTGTGGTTTTTTCTGAGACAATGTCTGCCTCTGTCACCCAAGATGGAGTGTGGTGGTGCGATCTCGGCTTACTGCAACCACCACCTCCCACCTAAGCCTGCTGAATTAGTGTCTACAGGCATGCACCACCACACCTGGCTAACTTTTGTATTTTTTGTACACATGGGATTTCATGATATTGCTGGGGCTGGTCTCGAACTCCTGAGGAAGGTGATCCTCCTGCCTGGGCCTCCTAACGTTCGAGGAGTTAGAGGTCTGAGCCACTGGGCCCCACTTGTACTTGTGTATTTCTGTTCAAATTTTATTGAGGAGTTTTTACATCCTAGCCTATGGTCTACTCTGGAGAGTGTTTGTGCATATGACAGTGTATATTCTTCAACATCGTAGACTCCATTTTGGATGCTCCCTTCGTGACTATGGGTCCTGTACTGGAACTCGAGTGAATACTTGGCTTAAAATCCATTGCTGTTCTCCAGAAATCCTGCCCATTTCTCTTGGTTAAAGGTATGTGTAGTAGGCATTGCTTTTTCTCTTTGGGGACAAAACTCAGGAGGATTGCCCCTTGATGAACAAGGCTAACCTGCTGAGCCTTTGAAGCAAGGAACTGGAGATGGTCCTTGTAGAGGTTTATATTCTGGATTCCATAAAACATGCAAACAGGGTCAATAAATGCATCTTTATTTTTGTGACTATTTTAACCTGGTCAAAGAAAATTCCAGGAAAAAATCCACGGCGTCGGAGCAAGAAGATGTCAGGCTGTGACCCTCTTGAGGGAAGCACTTTCTGTTGTCTGAAAGAAAAGAAAGTGCTTCCTTTTAGAGGCTTACTGTCTGAGAAAAAGCAACGTTGAAGTTGATGCTGATATTCATAATATCTTTGCAGAGCATGCTTATAATCAGACTTGGATGATGTTGGGGTTTTGTTTTTCTTTTGTTTTTTATCTAAGACAGGGTCTCTGTTGCCCAGGCTGGAGTGCAGTGGCACGATCTCAGCTCACCACAACCTCCACCTCCCGGGTTCAAGTGATTCTTCTGCCTCAGCCTCCCAAGTAGCTGGGATTATAGGACTGTGCCACCATGCCTGGCTAATTTTGTATTTTTAGTAGAGACAGGGTTTCTTTAGGAGCTTTTAAGGCCTCCCTTGTGGTCTATCCTGGAGGATGTTCGTGTGTACAACAATGTATATTCTTCAACATTGTAGATTCCATTTTGACTGCTCTGATCAGGACAGTGTGTCCCTGTGCTGGAACTCAAGTGAACACTTGGCTGAAAATCCATTGCTGTTCTCTAGAAATCCAGCCCAATTCTCTTGGTTAAGCATAAGGTGTGCATAGGAGGCATTGCTTTTTCTTTCTGGACACAAAACTCAGGAGGATTTCCCCTTGATGAACAAGGCTAACCTACTGAGCCTTTGCAGGAAGGATCAGGAGATGGTCCTTTTAGGGGTTTATGTTCTGGATTCCAGAAAACACGCAAACAGGGCCAATAAATAGATCTTTATTTTTGTCTCCATTTTAACCTGGTCAAGGAAAATTTCTACAAAAAACCCAGGGTGCTGGAGCAAGAAGATCTCATGCTGTGACCCTCTAGAGGGAAGCGCTTTCTGTTGTCTGAAAGAAAAGAAAGTGCATCCTTTTAGAGGTTTACTGTTTGAGGAAAGCAACGGTGAAGTTGATGCTGATCTTGGTAATACATTTGCAGAGCATGCTTATCATCAGACTTGGATGATGGTGGGATTCTGATTTTATTTTGTTTTTTTTTCTAAGACAGGGTCTCTCTTGCCCAGGCTGGAGTGAGGTAGCACTTCCAACATAGATCTTTTAGGCTCAAACGGTCCTTTTTTTTTTTTTTTTTTTTTTTTGAGGCAGAGTCTTGCTCTGTGACCCAGACTAGAGTGCAATGGCGCGATCTCGCTGCAAGCTCGCCTCCTGAGTTCAAGCAATTCTTCTGCCCCAGCCTCCTAAGTAGCTGGAACTACAGGTGCCTGCCACCACATCCAGCTAATTTTTGTATTTTTAGTAGAGACAGGGTTTCACCAGGTTGGCCAGGCTGGTCTCAAACTCCTGACCTCATGATCCACCCACCTCAGCCTCCCAAAGTGCTGGGATTACAGGTGTAAGCCACTGCGCCCAGTGGTCCTCTTTTTTGAGATGGAGTCCTGCTCTGTGACCCAGGCTGGAGTGCAGTGGCAGGAACTTCGCTCCCTGTACCCTCCACCTCCCGGATTCAAGCCATTCTCTCCTGAGTCAGCCTCTGTAGTAGCTGAGATCACAGACATGAGCCACCACACCCGGCTAATTTTTGTATTTTTATTATTTATTTATTTACTCATTGATTTTTGAGACAGAATCTTGCTCTGTCCATCAGGCTGGAGGTCAGTGGCACAATCCCACGTTCAAGCAGTTCTCTTGCCTCATCCTCCCGAGTAGCTGGGATCACAGGTGCACACCACCACACCTGGCTAATTTTCGTGGTTTTTTTGTTCGTTTGTTTGGGGTTTTTTTTGTAGAGACAGGGTTTCAACATGTTGGCCAGCCTGGTCTCCAACTCCTGACCTTAAGTGAGCCCATGCACCATCAAGAAGAGAGTGAGATCTGTTCTTTTTTTCTGTCTTTGACTATTTGAGACAGTCTTGCTCTGTCACCCGAGATGGGGTACATTAGTGTGATCTTGGCTCACTGCAACCTCTGCTTCCTGAGCTCAAGCAATTCTCTTTTTTTTTGGAGACAGAGCTTGTCTGTGTCTCCCAGGCCGGACTGCAGTGGTGCGATCTCAGCTCACTGCAACCTCAGCTTTCCAGGTAGCTGGAATTGCAGACATGTACCGCCATACCAGTTATATATATATATTTTAGACACAGTTTCACCATGTTAGCCAGGCTGTTCTTGAATCCTGACCTCAGGTGATTTGCCGAGCTAGGCCTCCCGAAGTGCTGGGATTACAGGTATGAGCCACTGCACTCGGCCTTTTTTCCTAATTTTGAATATGGGACCCATTACGAATTTGGGTGCCGTCTCTGTGCGGGGGCTATGGAAATCTCTGTCACTCCATTCATTTGTGTGTGCTGTCAAAGCACCAATATGTGGGAATTATGCTTTATGTGAGCATACAGTATACGGAACTTTGGTTTTTTTTGATACAGGGTCTCAAAAATATATGATGTATATTTCATCATAATGTTCTGTATATAATTATATACACACAAAATAGTCTTCTACACACGGAGAACACTCTTATATCACTTTGGAGTTGTTTTTGTTTGTGTATTTTGTTTTAATTTTTATGAGACAGGGCCTGGCTATGTCGCTGAGGCTGGAGGGCAGTGGTGAGATCTCGGCTCACCGCAACCTCCACCTGCCACCTCAGCCTCCTGGATTAGTGTCCACAGGCAGGCACCACCACCCCTGGGTAAGTTTTGTATTTTTGGTACTGATGAGCTTTCACCATGTTCCACAGGCTGGACTCTTAACTCCTGAGATCAAGTGATCCTCCCGCGTCAGCCTCCTTAAGTGCTGGGATTAGAGGTGTGAGCCACTGCACCCCACCCGTACTTGTGTTTCTGTTCAAATTTTACTGAGGAACTTTTATGGCCTCGCCTGTGGTCTGTCCTGTAGTGTCCCTGTCCTGGAACTCAAGTGAACACTTGGTTTAAAATCGTTTGCTGTTCTCTAGAAATCCAGCCCAATTCTCTTGGTTAAATATAAGGTATGTGTAGTAGGCATTGCTTTTTCTTTCTGGAGGCAAAACGCAGGAGGATTGCCCCTTGATGAATAAGGCTAACCTGCTGAACCTTTGAAGCAAGGAACTAGAGATGGTTGTTTTAGGGGTTTATGTTCTGGATTCCAGAAAACATGGAAACAGTGCCAATAAATGCATCTTTATTTTTGTGTCCATTTTAACCCAGTGAAGGAAGATTTCAACCAAAACCCACGGTGCTGGAGCAAGAAGATCTCAGGCTGTGACTCTCCAGAGGGATGCACTTTCTCTTATGTGAAAAAAAAAGAAGGCGCATCCCTTTAGAGCGTTACGGTTTGGGTAAAGCAACGTTGAAGTTGATGCTGATCTTGGTAATATATTTGCAGAGCATGCTTATAATCAGACTTGGATGATGGTGGGTTTCTGTTTTGTTTTTTGTTTTAAATCGGAGTCTCACTCTGTCGCCCAGGCTGGAGTGCAGTGGCGCGATCTCGGCTCACTGCAACTTCCCACTCCTGGGTTCAAGCGATTCTCCTGCCTCAGCCTCCCGAGTAGCTGGGGTTACAGACATGCGCCACCACGCCCGGCTCAGTTTTTGTATTTGGTAGAGATGGGGTTTCACCATGTTAGTCAGGCTGGTCTTGATCTCCTGATCTCAGGTGATCCATCTGCCTCAGCCTCCCAAAGCATTGGTATTACAGGCGTGAGCCACCATGCCGGGCCTCTTCAGCATCTTAGATTTCATTTTGGATGCTCCTGTGGGGACTACGTGTCCCTTTGCTGGAACTCAAGTGAACACTTGGCTCAAAATCCATTGCTGTTCTCTAGAAATCCAGCCCAATTCTATTGGTGAAATATAAGGTATGTTTAGTAGTCATTGCTTTTTCTCTTTGGAGACAAAACTCAGGAGGATTGCCCCTTGATGAACAAGGCTAAGCTGCTGAGCCTTTGAGACAAGGAACTGGAGATGGTCCTTTTAGGGGTTTATATTCTGGATTTCAGAAAACATGCAAACAGGGCCAGTAAATGCATATTTATTTTTGTGTTCATTTTAACCTGGTCAAGGAAAATTTCTACAAAAAACCCAGGGTGCTGGAGCAAGATCTCGTGCTGTGACCCACTAGAGGGAAGCACTTTCTGTCGTCTGAAAGAAAAGAACGCGCTTCCCTATGGAGGGTTACCCTTTGAGAAAAGCAGCATTGAAGTTGATGCTGATCTTGGTAATACATTTGCAGAGCATGCTTATCATCACACTTGGATGAAGGTGGGGTTCTGTTTTATTTTTTATTTTTTCCCTAAGACAGGATCTCTGTTGCCCAGGCTGGAATGTGGTGGCACTTCCAACCTAGCTCTCTTGGGCTCAAATGGTCCTCTCTTTTGGGATAGAGTCTTACTCTGTGACCCAGGCTGGAGTGCAGTGGCGTGATCTCGGCTTACTGCAACCTCCACCTCCCAGTTTCAAGCCGTTCTCCTGCCTCAGATTCCTGAGTATCTGGGATTATAGGTTCCTGACACCACGCCTGGTTAATATTTGCATTTTTCTTTTTTCGTTTTTTTTTTTTTTTTTTTTTTTTTTTGAGATGGAGTCTTGCTCTGTCGCCAGGCTGGAGTGCAGTGGCGCGATCTTCGCTCACTGCAACCTCCGCCTCCCAGGTTCAAATGATTCTCCTGCCTCAGCCGCCCGAGTAACTAGGATTTCAGGCATGCGCCACACGCCTGGCTAATTTTTTGTATTATTAGTAGAGACAGGGTTTCACCATGTTGGTCAGGCTGATCTCGAACTCCCGACCTCAGGTGATCTTCCCGCCTCGGCCTCCGAAAGTGCTGGGATTACAGGCATGAGCCACCGCGCCCGGCCATTATATATTCTTATATATATAATACCATATACATGCAAAATACTCTTCTACACAAAGAGAATACTCTTATATCACTTTGGGTTTTTTGTTTGTTTGTTTGTATGTGTGTGTGAGTGTATGTTTTGTTTATTTGTTTTTGAGATAAGGTCTGGCTCTGTCACCCAGTCTAGAGTGCAGTTGTACCATCTCGGCTCACTGCAACTTCTACCTCCCACCTAAGCCTGCTGAATTAGTGTCTACAGGCATGCACCACCACACCTGGCTCCGTTTTGTGTTTTTTGTACACATGGGATTACACCATGTTGCCGAGACTGGTCTTGAACACCTGAGCTCAGGTGATACTTCAGTCTCAGCCTCCTAATGCGCTGGGATTAGAGGTGTGAGCCACCGTGCCCCACTTGTAGTTGTGTGTTTCTGTTCAAATTTTATTGAGGAGTTTTTAGGACCTAGCCTGTGATCTACCCTGGAGGATGTTTGTGTGTACAACAATGTATATTGTTAACATCGTACATTCCATTTTGGATGCTCCCATTGGGACTGTGTGTCCCTGTGCTGGAACTCCTGTGAACGCCTGGCTCAATATCCATTGCTCTTCTCTAGAAATCCAGCCCAGTTCTCTTTAAATATAAGGTATGTGTGTCTACGAGGCATTGCTTTTTCTCTTTGAGAACAAAACTCAGGAGGATTGCTCTTTGGTGAACAAAGCTAACCTGCTGATCCTTTGAAGCAAGGAACTGGAGATGGTCCTTTTAGGGGTTTATATTCTGGATTCCAGAAAACATGCAAACAAGGCCAATAAATGCATCTTTATTTTTGTGTCCATTTTAACCGGGTGAAGGAAAATTCCAACAAAACACCCAGAGTGTTGGAGCAAGAAGATCTCATGCTGTGACCCTCTAGAGGGAAGCACTTTCTCTTGTCTAAAAGAAAAGAAAGCGCTTCTCTTTAGAGGATTACTCTTTGAGAAAAGCAACGTTGAAGTCGACGCTTATCTTGGTAATAAATTTGCAGAGAATGCTTATAATCAGACGTGGATGACGTTGGGGTTTCATGTTTGTTTTGTTTTTTTTCTAAGACAGGATGTTTGTTGCCCAGACTGGAGTGTGGTGGCCCCTCTCCAACCTAGATCTCTTGGGCTCAAGTGGCCCTCTTTTTTGGGACAGAGTCTTGCTCTGTGGCCCTGGCTGGAGGGCAGTGTCAGGATCTCCACTCACTATAACCTCTGCCTCCCGGGTACAAGCGATTCTCCTGCCTCAGCCTCCCAAGCAACTGGGATTACAGGCATGTGCCACCATGCCCGGCTAATTTTTGTAATTTCATTTATTTATTTTTGAGACAGAGTCTTGCTTTCGCCCAGGCTGGAGTGCAGTGGTGCAATCTCGGCTCACTGCAACCTCCAACTCCCACCTCAGCCTCCTGAATAGCTGTCTACAGGCATGCACCACCACGCCTGGCTAACTTGTATTTTTTGTACAGGCATGGTTTCTCCATGTTGCCTGGGCTGGTCTTGAACTGCTGAACTCTAGTGATCCTCCCACCTCGGCCTCCTAAAGTGCTGGGGTTAGAGGTATGAGCCACCGTGCCCCACCTGTACTTGTGTGTTTCTGCTCAAATTTTATTGGGGAGCTTTTATGGTATAGCCTGTGGTCTCCCTGGAGGATGTTTGTGCCTATGACAATGTATATTCTTCAGTATGTTATGTTCCATTTTGGATGCTTCCATGGGGACTGTGTGTCCCTGTACTGAAACTCAAGTGAACACTTGGCTCTCCGTCCATTGATGTTCTCTAGAAATCCAGCCCAATTCCTTTGGTTAAAGATAAGGTATGTCTAGCAGGTACTGCTCTTTCTCTTGCAGACAAAACTGAGGAGGATTGCCCTTTGATAAACAAGGCTAACCTGCTGATTCTTTGAAGGAAGGAACTGGAGATGGTCCTTTTAGGGGTTTATATTCTGGATTCCAGAAAACACGCAAATAGAAAACAGGGCAAATAAATGCATCTTTCTTTTCGAATCCATTTTAACCTGGTTAAGGAAGATTCCAGCAAGAAATCCACAGTGCCAGAGCAAGAAGATCTCAGGCTGTGACCCTCTACAGGGAAGCACTTTCTGTTGTCTGAAAGAAAAGAAAGTGCTTCCTTGTAGAGGGTTACCATTTGAGAAAAGCAACGTTTAGGTTGATGCTGATCTTGGTAATACATTTGCAGAGCATGCTTATCATCAGAGTTGGATGATGGTGGGGTTCTGTTTTTGTTTTGTTTTTTTTTTTCTGAGACAGCGTGTCTGTTGCCCAGGCTGGAGTGCAATGGCACTTTTAACCTAGATCTCTTGGGCTCAGGTGGTCGTGTTTTTTGGGATAATCTCACTCTGTGACCCAGTCCAGAGTACAGCGGCATGAACACCGCTCATTGCACCCTTTGCCTCCCAGGTTCAAGCCATTCTTCTGACCCAGCTTCCAGAGCAGCTGGGATTACAGGCATGAGCTACCACACTGGCTAATTTTTGTATTTTTAATAGAGATGGGGTTTCACCATGTTGGTCAGGCTGGTCTCCAACTACTGACCTCATGATCCACCCACCTCGGCCTCCCAAAGTGCTGGGATTACAGACGTGAGCCACTGTGCCCGGCCAACACAGAGAATACTCTTATATCACTTTGGGGTTGTTTTTGTTTGTGTATTTAAAAAATTTTTTTTTGAGACACAGTCTGGCGCTATTACCTAGGCTGGAGTGCAGTGTTATGACCTCAGCTCACAGCAACCTCTACCTCCCAGCTGAGCCTCCTGAGTTAGCGTCTGCAGGCATGAACCACAACACCTGGTAACCTTTGTATTTTTGGACAGATGAGGTTTCACCATGTTGCCCAGGCTAGTCTTGAACTCCTGAGCTCAAGTAATCCTCCTGCCTCTGACTCCTAAAGTGCTGGGATTACAGGTGTGGGCCACTGCACCCCACCTGTACTTGTGTATTTCTGTTCAAATATTATTGAGGAGCTTTTACGGCCTAGACAGTGGTCTGTCCTGGAGTATATTTGTGTGTATGACAATGTATATTCTTTTATTTTTATTTTTATTTTTTTTTGAGACGGAGTCTCACTCTGTCACCCAGGCTGGAGTGCAATGGCATGATCTCGATTCACTTCAAGCTCCGCCTCCTGGGTTCAAGCGATCCTCCTGTCTCAGCCTGCTGAGTAGCTCATGATTACAGGTGTGCACCACCATGCCTGGCTAATTTAGATTCCATTTTGGATGCTCCCATCGGGACTGTGTGTCCCTGTGTTGGAACTCAGGTGAACGCTTGGCTCAAAATCCTTTGCTCTTCTCTAGAAATCCTGCCTAATTCTCTTGGTTAAAGATAAGGTATGTGTAGTAGGCATTGCTTTTTCTCTTTGGGGACAAAACTCAGGAGGATTGCCCCTTGATGAACAAAGGCTAACCTGCTGAGCCTTTGAAGCAAGGAACTGGAGATGGTCCTTTTAGGGGTCTATGTTCTGGATTCCGTAAAACATGCAAACAGCGCAAATAAATGCATCTTTATTTTGTGTCCATTTTGACCTGGTCAAAAAAATTCCAACAACGACAACAAAAAACCAGTGTTGGAGCAAGAAGATCTCAGGCTGTGACCCTCCAGAGGGAAGCGCTTTCTGTTGTCTGAAAGAAAACAAAGCGCTCCCCTTTAGAGGTTTACGGTTTGAGTAAAGCAGCGTTGAAGTTGATGCTGATCTTGGTAATACATTTGCAGAGCGTGCTTATCATCAGACGTGGACGATGGTGGGGTTCTCTTTTGGTTTTGTGTTTTTCTAAGACAGGGTCTCCGTTGCCCAGACTGGAGTGCACTGGCACTGCTACCTAGATCTCTTGGGCTCAGATGCTCTTCTTTTTATTTCATTTTTTTTATTGTTTGCGACAGAGTCTCACTCTGTCACCCAGGCTGGAGTACAGTGGTAGGATCTCCACAACTACAGCCTCCCAGGTTCCAGACATTCTCCCACCTCAGCCTCCCAAGTAGCTGGAATTATAAGCACCCACCACCATGCCCTGCTTTTTGTATTTTTAGACAAGAAAGGGTTTCTCCATATTGGCCAGGCTCGTCTCAACTCTTGCCCTTAAGTAATCCTCCTCCCTGGCCTCCCAAAGTGCTGAGATTACAGGCGTGAGCCACCGTGCCCGGCCTCAAGTGGTCCGCTTGAGTCAGCCTCTCAAGTAGTTGGGACTACATGGGGCGTGCCACCATACTTGGCTAAGTTTTTTATTTTTGGTAGAGTTGGGGTCTCTTTTGCCCAGGATAGTCTCATCTCCACAGCTTATGTGGTCCTACACGTGTGAGCCACCTCGTCCTGATGACCCATTTCAAAGATAGTTGACATGGCCAGGGATTGTGGGGCACACAGTCCCAGCCAATGCAGAGGCTGGGGTCGGAGGGTCCTTTGATTTCCAGACTATACCATGCACCGATGACACCTTTGAATAGCCACTGCGCTCCAGCCTGGGCCAACATAGCAAGATCCCATCTCTTTAAAAACATAGGTTACATGGCACCTGGTTCCAGAGGCTCCATTTGGGTTGGTTA
The DNA here is from genome assembly GCF_028885625.2 of Pongo pygmaeus. NCBI lineage: Eukaryota > Metazoa > Chordata > Mammalia > Primates > Hominidae > Pongo > Pongo pygmaeus. The sequence continues at coordinate 59,985,904 of NC_072393.2, forward strand.
TTTGAAACGGGCCTCCCATCAATTTAGTGTAATCAATCCAAATTGTTTCCTTCATTAAAAGGGTAAGTAGCCGGGGCGTGGTGCCTCATACCTGTAATCCCAGAACTGTGAGAGGCAGAGGCAGGCGGATCACCTGAGGTCAGGAGTTCAAGACCAGCCTGGCCAATATGGTGAAACCCCGTCACTACTAAAAATACAAAAATTAGCCGGGTGTGGTGGCGTGAACCTGGGAGGCAGAGGTTGCAGTGAGCTGAGATTGCGCCATTGCACTCCAGCCTGGGCGACTGAGCTGGACTCTGACTTAAAAAAAAGGTAAGTAAGCGTTCAAGTCTATCCAGTCTTAATTTGTAATCTCAAATGGAAGTCCATATTAACAACATTTTCTTGTTTTCCCTGTTTGTGTCTTTTTAGTTTAATCTTCTTGTCCTTGAGACTGAAATTTTTTTCTCTCCAACAACTTGCCATCGTTTCTCGGAATAGACCTGCTTTCTCTGCAGGAAGGGTGTAGTTGATTCAACCGTCACCCACTCACTCCAGCCCCGGTGAGTTCTTTGACTGCAGCTACCCTGTTTATACTATTTTCTTTGGGTAGTGATTCCAAGGTACCATTCCACCTAGCAAAACCTCGCATCTAAATGCCAGTTGCTTGGTAAGCTGTGAAATGTTTGCTGTGGCTAATATAAGACACAAACTATGGTAGACAAGATGAGTCTCGGTGGCAGTGATAATTGCTTAGCAAGAGCACAAAGGTGGAGTGCATGGGCTTTGAGTTTTTATTGGGTAAATGAAGCTGAAATGTAGGGCACATGAGCACGTCATCAATGTACAATTGATTCAATGTTTGTATTTTAGAAACGGAGGTCTCGCTATGCCGCCCAGGGTAGAATGTGCTCTCTCCCTCTCCTCTTCCTGGTAGCTGGGACTACAGGTGAATATTTTAATCTATGCACAGGCAAGAAGAGGGCAAGGAGGGTTCTTTTGTTCTGTCTTTGACTTTGTGAGGCAGTGTCACTCTGTCACTCAAGCTGGAGTGTAATAATGTGGTCTCGGCTCACTGCAACCTCTGCCTCCTGGGTTCAAGCAATTTTTTTTTTTTTTAGAGTCAGTATCTCACTCTGTCCTTCAGGGTGGAGTGCAGTGGCCCAGTCTCTGCTCACTGCAACTTCTGCCTCCCAAGTAGGTACCATTGCAGGCACGTGTCACCACGCTTGGCAAATTTTTTTTTATATTTTTAGAGCTGGGATTTTACCATGTTGGCAAGGCTGGTCTGGAACTCCTGACCTCAGGTGACTCGCCCACCTCGGCCTCCCAACGAGTTATGCTGATCTTGGTAATAACTTTGCAGAGCATGCTTATCATCAGATATGGAGGATGGTGGGGTCCTGTTTTTTTGTTGTTGTTTTTCTAAGACAGGGTCTCTGTTGCCCAGGCTGGAGTGTGTTGGCACTTCCAACCTAGGTGTCTTGGGCTCAGATGGTCCTCTTTTTTTGGACAGTCTTGCTCTGTGACCCAGGCTGGAGTGTAGTGGCATGATCTCGGCTCACTGCAACCTCCGCCTCCCAGTTTCAAGCAGTTCTCCTGCCTCACATTCCTGAGTAGCTGGGATTATAGGTGCCTGACACCATGCCTGGCTAATATTTGCATATTATTTATTCACGTATTTATTTGTTTTGAGACGGAGTCTCACTGTCACTCAGGCCAGAGGGCAGTGGCAGGACCACTCAAAACTCTGCCTCTCGGGTTCAAGCAAGTCTTCTGCCTCAGCCTTCTGAGTAGCTGGAATCACAGGTGCCCATCACCACGCCCGGCTACTTTTGTATTTTTTTGTCTTTTTTTTTTTTTTGTAGAGAATGGGTTTCACCATGTTGGCCAGGCTGGTCTGAAACCCCTGACTTCATGTGAGCTGCCCGCCTCAGCCACCCAAAGCGCTGGGATTACAGGCATGAGCCACTGCGCTCAGCCAACAATGTATATTTTTCAACATGGTCGATTCCGTTTTGAGTGCTCCCATCGGGACTGTGTGTCCCTGTGCTGGAACTCAAGTGAACGCTTGGCTCAAAATCCACTGCTGTTCTCTAGAAATCCAGCCCAATTCTCTTGGTTAAATGTAAGGTATGTGTAGTAGGCAATGCTTTTTCTGGAGACAGAACTCAGGAGGATTGCCCCTTGATGAACAAGGCTAACCTGCTGAGACTTTGAAGCAAGGAACTGGAGATGGTCTTTTTAGGGTTTTATGTTCTGGATTCCAGAAATCATGCAAACAGGACCAATAAATGCATCCTCATTTTTGTGTCCATTTTAACCTGGTGAAAGAAAATTCCAACAAAAAACCCACAGTGCTGGAGCAAGAAGATCTCAGGCTGTGACCCTCTAGAGGGAAGCACTTTCTCTTGTCTAAAAGAAAAGAAAGCGCTTCTCTTTAGAGGATTACTCTTTGAGAAAAGCAACGTTGAAGTTAATGCTGATCTTGGAGATCATGCTTATAATCAGACTTGGATGATGTTGGGGTTTTGTGGGGTTTTTTTTGTTTTTTTCTTTTCTAAGACAGGGTGTCTGTTGCCCAGGCTAGAGTATGGTGGCCCCTCCAACCTAGATCTCTTGGGTTCAAGTGGCCCTCTTTTTTGGGACAGAGTCCTGCTCTGTGACCCTGGCTGGAGTGCAGTGTCAGGAACTTCGCTCACTGCAACCTCTGCCTCCCAGGTTCAGATGATTCTCCTGCCTCAGCCTCCCAAGCAGCTGGGATTACAGGCATGTGCCACCACGCCCAGCTAATTTTTGTATTATTGTTATGTATGTATTTTTTAATTTATTCATTTTAGAGACAGAGTCTCACTCTGTCGCCCAGGCTGGAGTGCAGTGGTGCGATCTCGGCTCACTGCAACCTCCAACTCCCACCTCAGCCTCCTGAATAGCTGTCTGCAGGCATACACCACCACACCTGGCTAACTTTTGTTTTTTTTGTACAGATGTGGTTTCCCCATGTTGCCCAAGTTGGTCTCGAACTCCTTAGCTCAGGTGATCTTCCACCTTGGCCTCCTAAAGTGCTAGGATTAGTGGTGTGAGCCGTCGTGCCCCACCTGTACTCGTGTGTTTCTGCTCAGATTTTATTGAGGAGCGTTTACGGGGTAGCCTGTGGTCTACCCTGCAGGATGTTTGTGCCTACAACAATGTATATTCTTCAACATCTTAGATTCCATTTTGGATGCCTCCATCGGGACTATGTGCTCCTGTGCTGGAACTCAAGCGACCACTTGGCTCAAAATCCATTGCTGTTCTCTAGAAATCCAGCCCAATTCTCTTGGTTAAATATAAGGTATGTGTATTAGGCATTGCCTTTTCTCTTTGGGAACAAAACTCGGGAGGATTACCCCTTGATGAACAAGGCTAACCTGCTGAGCCTTTGAAGCAAAGAACTGGAGATGGTCCTTTTAGGGGTTTATGTTCTGGATTCCAAAAAACATGCAAACAGGACAAATAAATGCATCTTTATGTTTTTGTCCATTTTAACCTGGTCAAGGAAGATTCCCACAAAAAATCCGCAGCACCAGAGCAAGAAGATCTCAGGCTGTGATCCTCTGGAAGGAAGCACTTTCTGTTGTCTGAAAGAAAAGAAAGTGCTTCCTTTTAGAGGGTTACCGTTTGAGAAAAGCAACATTGAAGTTGATGCTGATCTTGGTAATACATTTGCAGAGCATGCTTATCATCAGAGGTGGATGATGATGGGCTTCTGTTTTTGTTTTGATTTTTTCTTTTTCTTTTTTTTTTTTTTTTGAGATGGAATTTCGTTCTTGCTGCCCAAGCACTAGTATGTAGGAATTATTCTTTATGTGAGCATATAGTATATGGAACTTTGCTTTTTTGAGACAGGGTCTCCAAAATATATACATATTATCATATAATCTTCTATGTATAATTATATACACACAAAATAGTCTTCTACACACAGACAATACTGTTATATCACTTTGGGGTTGTTTTTGTTTGTGTATTTTTTTTTTAACTTTTTTTTGAGACACCATCTGGCTCTATTGCCCAGGCTGGAGTGCACTGTTGTGACCTCAACTCACTGCAACCTCTACCTCCCACCTCAGCCTCCTGAATTAGTGTCTACAGGCACGAACACTACACCTGGCTATCTTTTGTGTTTTTACAGATGAGGTTTTACTATGTTGGGCAGGCTAGTTTTGAACTCTTGAGCTCATGTAATTTTCCCACCTTCGACTCCTAATATGCTGGGATTAGAGGTGTAAGCCACTGCACCCCACCTGTACTTCTGTATCAAATGTTATTGAGGAGCTTTTACAGCCTAGGCAGTGCTCTATCCTGGAGAATGTTTGTGTGTAAGACAATGTATATTCTTTTTTTCTTTCCTGTCACCCAGGCTGGAGTGCATTGGCATGATCTTGTCTCACTGCAACCTCTGCCTCCCGGGTTCAAGCAATTCTCCTGCCTCAGCCTCCTGAGTAGCTGGGATTACAGGTGGGCACCACCATGCCTGGCAAATTTAGATTCCATTTTGGATGCTTCCATCATGACTGTGTGTCCCTGTGCTGGAACTCAAGTGACCATGTGGCTCAATCCATTGCTGTTCTCTAGAAATCCAGCTCAATTCTCTTGGTTAAAGGCAAGGTATGTGTAGTGGGCATTGCTTTTTCTCCTTGGAAACAAAACTTAGGAGGATTCCCCTTGATGAACAAGGCTAATCTGCTGAGCCTGGAGATTTTCCTTTTAGGGGTTTATGTTCTGGATTCCAGAAAATGGGCAAACAGGGAATAAATGCATCTTTATTTTTGTGTGCATCTTAACCTGGTCAAGGAAAATTTCAACAAAAATCCCAGATTGCTGGAGCAAGAAGATCTCATGCTGTGACTCTCTGGAGGGAAGCACTTTCTGTTGTCTGAAAGAAAACAAAGCGCTTCTCTTTAGAGTGTTACGGTTTGAGAAAAGCAACGTTGAAGTTGATGCTGATCTTGGTAATACATTTGCAGAGCATGCTTATCAGGCTTGGATGACGGCGGGGTTCTGTTTTGGTTTTGTTTTTTTCCAAGGCCAGTCTCTGTTGCCCAGGCTGGAGAGGGGTGGCACTCCAACCTAGATCTCTTGGGGTCATGTCTTGCTCTATTATTATTATTATTATTATTTATTTATTTATTTATTTATTTATTTGAGACAGAGTCTCTCTCTGTCACCAGGTTGGAGTACAGTGGCACAATCTCAGCTCGCTGCAACCTCCAACTCCGTGGTTCAAGCGATTCTCCTGCCTCAGCCTCCTAAGTAGCTGGGATTACAGGCACGCACCACCACGCCCTGCTAATTTTTGTATTTTTAGACGAGAAAGGGTTTCACCATGTTGGCCAGGCTGGTCTCAACTCCTGACCTTAAGTGATCCACCTCCCTGGCCTCCCAAAGTGCTGGGATTCCAGGCGTGAGCCACCACACCCAGCCTCAAGTGGTCTTCTTGTCAGCTTCTCAAGTAGTTGGGCTCAGGTTTTAATTTTTGGTAGAGATGGGGTCTCTTTTGCCTGGGATGGTCTCAGCTGAGCTTAAGTGATCCTAAATGTGTGAGCCACCTTGTCCCATTTCAAAGATAGGTGACACGGCCAGGCATCCTGGGGCACACAGGGTCCCAGTTACTGCAAAGGCTAGGGTGTGAGGGTCCTTTGATTTTAAGGCTATACCATGCACTGATCTCACCTTTGTATACCCATTGCACTCCAGCCTGGGCCACATAGCAAGATCCCATCTCTTTAAAAACGCAGATTACATGGCACCTGGTTCCTGAGGCTCCATTTGGGTTGGTCACTTCAAACACAGGCCTCTCATCAGTTTAATTTAATCAATCCAAACCATGTTTCCTTCATTAGGAGAGTAAGGGCTGCGTGTGGTGGCTGACACCTGTAATCCAAGCACTTTGGGAGACCAAGGCAGGCGGATCACGAGGTCAGGAGTTCAAGACCAGCCTGACCAACATGGTGAAACCACGTCTCTACTAAAAATACAAAAATTAGGTGGGCGTGGTGGTGCGTGCTTGTAATCCCAGCTACTCAGGAGTCTGAGGCAGCAGAATCTCTTCAACCCAGGAGGCGGAGGTTGCAGTGAGCCAAGAGCGAGACTCCATCTCAAAACAAAACAAAACAAAAACTGTAGGCCTCCACATCTATCCAGTCTATTCTGTAATCCCCAATGGATGTCAATATTAATACAATTTTCTCATTTTTTCTATTTATTTGTGTCTTTTTAGTTGAATCTCCTTGTCCCTGACACTAAATTTTTTTAATTTTTATTTATTTATTTATTTTTAAACAGTCTTGCTCTGTCACCCAGGCTGCAGTGCAGTGGCGCAATCTCGGCTTACTGCAGCCTCTGTCTCCCAGGTTCCAATGATTCTCCTTCCCCCACTCCCAGGTAACTGGGATTTTCAGGCACACACCACCACGCCCAGCTAATTTTTTTGTACTTTTAGTAGAGATGGGGTTTCACCATGTTGGGCAGGCTGGTCTTGAACTCCTGAGCTAAGGTGATCCGCTCACCTCGGCCTCCCAAAGTGCTGGGATTAGGGATAAGGCTAAGCTGTTTATTCTTTGTAGCAAGGAACTGGAGATGGTCCTTTTAGGGGTTTATGTTCTGGATTCCAGAAAACATGCAAACAGGGCCAATAAATGCACTTTATTTTTGTGTCGATTTTAACCTGGGCAAGGAAAATTCCAACAAAAAACCCAGAGTTCTGGAGCAAGAAGATCTCATGCTGTGACCCTACAAAGGGAAGCACTTTCTCTTGTCTAAAGGAAAAGAAGGCGCTTCCCTTTGGAGTGTTACGGTTTGAGAAAAGCAGCATTGAAGTTGATGCTGATCTCGGTAATACTTGTAGAGCATGCTTATCATCAGGCTTGGACAATGGCGGGGTTCTGTTTTGGTTTTGCTTTTTTGTTCTAAGACAAGATCTCTGTTGCCCAGGCTGGAGTGCGGTGGCACATCCAACCTAGGTCTTTTGGATTCAAATGGTTTTTTTAGCAGACAGAGTCTGTCTATCACGCAGGCTGAAGTGCAGTGGTGTGATCTCGGCTCACTGCAACCTCCACCTCCCAGGTTCAAGCTAGTCTCCTGCCTCAGCTTCCCAAGTAGGTGAGATTACAGGTGCCCATCACCACACCTGGATAACATTTTCGTTTTTTAAAATTCATTTATTTATGTTTTTGAGATGGAGTCTCACTGTTACCCAGGCTGGAGGGCCAAGGCATGATCTCCACTTAGTGCAACCTCTGCCTCCCGGGTTCAAGCAATTCTTCTACCTCAGCCTCCTGAGTAGCTAGAATTACGGGAGACCACCACCACACCCGGCTACTTTTTGTATTATTATTATTTTTTTTTTTAGTAGAGATGGGATCTCACCATGTTCGCCAGGTTGGTCTCAAACCTCTGATCTCAAGTTAGCCACCGGCCTCTGCTTCCCAAAGTGCTGGGATTACAGGCATCAGCCACCACGCCTGGCCTAATTTTTATATTTTCAGCAGAGATGGGGTTTCACCATGTTGGCAAGGCTGGTCTCAGCTCCTGACCTTAGGTAATCTGCCAGTCTCTGCCCCCCAAAGTGCTAAGAATACAGGCGTGAGCCACCACACATGGCCATTAACACCTTTTAGTCCATGGAAATTATTCCGGCACTGATTTATAGAACCTCATGTGGGGTCAGGTAGAGTCGAAGGGGACCTCAGTGTCCTTTGCAGATGGGATGTGTGCTGCTCAGCAAGAGCACGGAGGTGGAGTGCGTGGGGTTTGAGTTTTCACTGGGGAAATGAAACCAACATCTTGGGTGCATGACCAGGTCATATATGCAGTCATATATGCAATGTGCATGGTGGTGGGCGCCTCTAATCCCAGCTACTCAGGAGGCTGAGGCAGAAGAATCGCTTGAACCCAGGAGGCAGAAGATGCTGTGAGCCGAGATCGCACCACCGCATCCCGCCTGGGCGACAAAGTGAGTCTCCGTGTCAAAAAAAAGAAGATCTCAGGCAGTGACCCTCTAGATGGAAGCACTGTCTGTTGTGTAAAAGAAAAGATCGTGCATCCCTTTAGAGTGTTACTGTTTGAGAAAAGCAACGTTGAAGATGCTGCTGATCTTGGTAATACATTTGCAGAGCGTGCTTATCATCAGACTTGCATGATGTTGGGGTTCTGTTTGTGATTTGAAATTTTTCCAAGACAGGCTTTCTGTTGCCCAGGCGTGGGTGGGTGGCACCTTCAGTCAAGGTTTCTTGGGCTTAAGTGGTCCTCTTTTTATTTTTTGATTTTTTGAGACACACTCTTGTTTGGTTGGGAGTGCAGTAGCAGGATCTCTGCTCACCAGAAACTCCACCTCTCAGGTTCCAGTGATTCTCTCACCTCAGCCTGCCGAATCATTGGGAATTCAGGCATCAGGCACCCGCCATCATGTCCTGCACTATTGTTGCCCATCCTGGAGAGCACTGGCATGATCTGGGCTCCCTGCAACCTCCGCCTTCCGGATTGAAGCGATTCTCCTGCCTCAGCCTCCCAGGTAGCTGGGATTACAGGCGCCTACTGCCCCACCCAGCTAATTTTTATGTTTTTAGTAGAGACGGGTTTCACCATGTTGGCCAGGCTGGTCTTGAACTCCCACTTTCAGGTGATCCACCAGCCTGTGGTCTATCCTGGAGGATGTTTGTGTGTGTGACAATGTATATCTTTCAACATCTTAGACTCCATTTTGGATGCTCCCATTGGGACTGTGTGTTTCTGTGCTGGAACTAAAGTGAACACTTAGCTCAAAATCCATTGCTGTTCTCTAGAAACCCAGCCCAATTCTCTTGGTTAAATATAAGGTATGAGAAGTAGGCATTGAGTTTTCTCTTTGGAGACAAAACTCAGGAGGATTGTCCCTTGATGAACAAGGCTAACCTGCTGAGCCTTTGAAACAAGGAACTGGAGATGGTCCTTTTAGGGGTTTATGTTCTAGATTCTAGAAAACAGGCAAACAGGGTCAGTAAATGCATCTTTATTGTTGTGTCAATTTTAACCTGGTCAAGGAAGATCTCAACAAGAAACACAGAGTGCTGGAGCGAGAAGATCTCATGCTGTGACCCTCCAAAGGGAAGCACTTCCTGTTTGTTTTCTCTCGAACAAAGTGCCTCCCTTTAGAGTGTTACCGTTTGGGAAAAGCCACGTTGAAGATGATGCTGATCTTGGTAATACATTTGCAGACCATGCTTGTAATCAGACTTGGATGATGTTGCGAGTCTGTTTTTTTGTTTGTTTTTTGTTTTGTTTTGTTTTTTGTTTTTTGTTTTTTTGTTTTGTGGGTTGTTTTTTTTTTTTTTTTTTTCTAAGACAAGGTCTCTGTTGCCCAGGAGAGACTAGAGAGGCATTTTTAACATAGGTTTCTTGGGCTCAGATGGTCCTTTTATGGGACACAGTCTTGTTCTGTGACCCAGACTGGAGTGCCGTGGCGCGATCTTGGATCACTGCAACCTCCACCTCGCGGGTTCAAGCTATTCTCCTGCCTCAGCTTCCTGAGTAGCTGGGATTACAGGTGCCTGACATCACACTCGGCTAATATTTGTATTTTTCTGTGTTATTCATTCATTTATTTATTTTTGAGATGGACTGTTGCTGTCACTCAGCCTGGAGGGCAGTGGCACGATCCCAGCTGACTCCAACCTCTGCCTCTCAGGTTCAAGCAATTCTCCTGCCTCAGTCTCGTGAGTTGCTGGAATTACAGGCACCCGCCACTACGACCAGCTACTTTTTTATTTTTATTTATTTATTTATTTTAGTAAAGATGGGGTTTCACCATGTTGGCCAGGCTAGTCTCAAACCCCTGACTTCAAGTGAGCCGCTGTCCTCGGCCTCCCAAAGTGCTGAGAATACAGGCGTGAGCCACCGGGCACAGCCATCAACACCTTTTACTTTATGGAAATTTTTCTGTCACTGGTATAGAACCTCACGTGGGGTCAGGTGGAGTTGAAGGGCCCTGAGTGTCCCTTGCAGATGGGATATGGACTGCTCAGCAAGAGCACGGAGGTGGAGTGCATGAGGCTTCAGTGTTTATTGGGGAAATGAAGCTGAAATCTTGGGTGCATGACCAGGAGAGAAATGCATGAGATGGGGGTCTCACTATGCCGCCCAGGCTAAAGTGGGCTTAGATCCTCCTGCCTCTGCCCCTCCCCAGTCCTTGGTAGATGGGACTACATGTGAATATTAACCCATGCACAGGCAAGAGGAAAGTAAGGACCGTCCTTTGGTTCACACCTAGCCCCCAGTTAAACTTCTATTTTAGATAAACGACGTATTTGAGAGGTACTTGAACAACAAATGATTCGCTGTTTAGGTGTGGACATCTTTGTTTTGTTTTGTTTTGTTTTTTCCTAATTTTAAATATGGGCCTAGTCTGCATATGGTGGCTCTTGTCTGTAATTCCAGCACTTTGTGAGGCTGAGACAGGAGGATCACCTGAGGTCAGTTGTTCGAGACCGGCCTGGCCAACATGGTGAAACCCTGTCTCTACTAAAAATACAAAAATCAGCCAGGTGTGGTTGTGCACACATGTAATCCCAGCTACTCGGGAAGCTGAGGCAGGAGAATCGCTTGAAGCCAGGAGGCTGAGCTTTCAGTGAGCTGAAATCTGCTGCACTCCACCCTGGGCAACAGAGTGAGATTCAGTCTCAAGAAAGTAAAAAATAGGCCGGGCACAGTGGCGCACCCCTATAATCCCAGCACTTTGGGAGGCCGAGACAGGAGGATCACCTGAGGTCAGGAGTTCAAGACCAACAGGGCCAACATGGCAAAGCCTTGTCTCTACTAAAAATACAAAAATTAGCTGGATGCGGTGGTGCACATCTAATTCCAGCTACTCAGAGGCTTAGGCAGGAGAATCGCTTGAACCCAGGAGAAGGAGATTTCAGTGAGCTGAAATCATGCCATGGCATTCCGGCCTGGGCCACAGAGCAAGATTCCATCTCAAAAATAAATAAATAAATAAATAAATAAATAGATAAATATGGGACATCATGAATTTGGGTGTCACCTTTGTGTAGCAGCCAGCGTAATCTCTGTCATTCCAATTTTTTTTATGTGTACTGCCAAAGCAAGCACTTGTGTAGGAATTATTCTTCCTGTGGGCATACGATATATGGAACTTTATTTGACACAGGGTCTCAGAAATATATGATATATATTTCATTATATATACACTTATCATATATGATATAAGCATATACACACAAAATACTGTTCTAAATACAGAGAATACTCTGATATCACCTTGGGTATTTTTTTCTTTCTTTGTGTGTGTGTTTTTTTATTTGGTTGTTTTTGTTTTTTGTTTTTTGTTTTTTGTTTTTGAGACAGTCTTACTCTGTCATCCAGGTTGGAGTGCAGTGGCAGGATCTCGGCTCACTGCTACCTCTACCTCCCAGCTTCAAGTGATTCTTGTGCCTCAGCCTCCTGAGTAGCTGGGACCACAGGCGCCCGCCACCACACCCGGCTAATTTTTTCTGTATTTTTGGTAGAGACGGGGTTTCGCCGTGTTAGCCAGGATGATCTCAATCTCCTGACCTTGTGATCCGCCCGCCTGGGCCTCCGAAAGTGCTGGGATTGCAGGCATCAGCCACTGCTCCTGGCTGGTTGGTTATTTTTGAGACAAGGTCTGGCTCTATCGCCCAGGCTGGAGTATAGTGGTGCGATCTTGGCCCACTGCAACCTCCACCTCCCACCTAAACCTGCTGAATTAGTGTCTACAGGCATGCACCACCACACCTGGCTCACTTTTGTGTTTTTCATACACGTGGGTTTACACCATGTTGCTGGGGCTGGTCTCAAACTCCTGAGCTCAGGTGATCCTCCTGTCTTGGCCCCCTAATGTGCTGGGATTAGAGGTGTGAGCCAACCCACCCCACCCGTACTTATGTATTTCTGTTCAAATTTTATTGAGTTTTTATGACCAAGCCTGTGGTCTATCCTGGAGGATGTTTGTGTATGTGACAATGTATATTCTTCAACATCGTAGACTCGATTTTGGGTGCTCCCATCGGGACTGTGTGTACCTATCCTGGAACTCAAGTGAACACTTGGCTTATAATCTATTGCTCTTCTCCAGAAATCTTACTAATTCTCCTGGTTAAATATAAGCTATGTGTAGTAGGCATTGCTTTTTCTTAGCAGATACAAAACTCAGGAGGATTGTCCTATGATAAACAAGGCTAACCTGCTGATTCTTTGAAGCAAGGAACTGGAGATGGTCCTTTTATGGGTTTATGTGCTGGATTCTAGAAAACGTGCAAACAGGGCCAATACATACATCTTCATTTTGTGTCCAGTTTAGCCTGGTCAACAAAAATGTCAACAAAAAACCCAGGGTGCTGGAGTAAGAAGGTCTCAGGCTGTGACTCTCCAAAGGGAAGAACTTTCTGTTGTCTAAAAGAAAAGAAAAGAACGCACTTCCCTTTAGAGTGTTACCATGTGAGAAAAGCAATGCTGAAGTTGATGCTGATCTTGGTAATAACTTTGCAGAGCCTGCTTATAATCAGATTTCGACAATGGTGGGGGTCTGTTTTTTTTTTTTTTTTTTCTAAGACAGGATCTCTGTTGCCCAGGCTGGAGTGTGGTGGCACTTGCAACCTAGGTCTCTTGAGCTCAAATGGTCCTCTTTTTTGGGACAGAGTCTTGCTCTCTGACCCAAGCTAGAGCACAGTGGCGTGATCTTGGCTCATTGCAATCTCTGCCTCCCAGTGATTCCCCTGCCTCAACTTCCTGAGTAGCTGGGATTATAGGTGTCTGACACCACGCCTGGCTGTAATTTTCATTTTTCTTATTTATTTATCTTTGAGTCTCACTGTTGCTCAGGCTGGAGTGCAGTGGCAGGATCTCGGTTCACTTCAACCTTTGCCTCTTGAGTTAAAGCAATTTTCCTGCCTCAGCCTCCCAAGTAGCTGGAATTATATGTGCCACCATCACACCCCCCCCTTTTTTTTTTTTTTTTTTAGTAGAAAATGGGTTTCACCATGTTGGCCAGGCTAGTCTCAAGCCCCTGACCTCAAGTGATCCGCCCGCGCCAGCCTCCCAAAGTGCTGAAAATACAGGCATGAGCCACTGCGCCAAGCCATCAACACCTTTTACTCCATGGAAATGATACTGGCGCTGGTTTATAGAACCTCACTTGGGGTCGGGTAGAGTTAAAAGGGACCTCAGGCATTGTATTCCAGCCTGGGCAACGAGCGAAACTCCGTCTCTAAATAAATAAAGCTATATTAAATAAACATTAAAATAAACATTAAAAAATAAAAATAGATAAATATGAGATCATCACGAATTTGAGTGTCACCTTTGCGCAGGGGCCATGGTAATCTTTGTCATGCCAATTTTTTCACGCGTGCTGCCAAAGCTAGCACTTATGTGTAGGAAGTATTCTTCCTGTGAGCATACAATATATGGAAGTTTCTCTCTTTTTTATTATTTTTTATGTTTTTGAGACTGAGTTTTGCTCTTGTCGCACAGGCTAAAGAGCAATGGTGTGATCTGGGCTCCCCGCGATGTCCGCCTCCTGGGTTAAAGCGATTCTCCTACCTCAGCCTCCTGAGTAGCTGGGATTACAGGCAGACGCCACCAGGGCTAGCTAATTTGTTGTATTTTAGTAGACGGGATTTCTCCATGCTGGTCAGTCTGGTCTCGAACTCCCAACGTCAGGTGATCTGCCCATCTTGGCTTTCCAAGGTACTGGGATTGCAGACAGCCACCGCAGCTCGCCTTCATATATTCTTATATATATAATATCATGTACACACAAAAGACTCTTCTACACCCTGAGAATACTCTCATATCACTTTGGGCATTTTTTTGTTTGTGTGTGTGCGTTTTTTGTTTGTTCATTTCTTTGTTTTTGAGACAAGATCTGGCTCTGTCACCTATGCTGGAGTGCAGTGGGGTGTGATCTCAGCTCCCTGCAACCTCCACCTCCCACCTCAGCCTCCTGAATTAGTGTCTACAGGCATGCACCACTGCACCTGGCTAACTTTTGTATTTTTACAGATGAGGTTTTACCATGTTTCCCAGGCTGGTGTCTAACTCCTGAGAATATAAGGTATATGTAGTAGGCATTGCTTTTTCTCTTTGAAGACAAAACCCAGGACAATTGCCCCTTGATGAACAAGGCTAACCTGCTGAACATTTGAAGCAAGGAACTGGAGATCATCTTTGTATCGGTTTATATTCTGGATTCCAGAAAATATGCCAACAGGACCAATAAATGCATCTTTATTTTTGTGCCCATTTTGACCAGGTCAAGGAAAATTTCAACAAGAAACCCAGAGTGCTGGAGCAAGAAGATCTCATGCTGTGACTCTACAAAGGGAAGCCCTTTCTGTTGTCTAAAAAAAAAGAAAGTGCTTCTCTTTGGTGGGTTACGGTTTGAGAAAAGCAACGTTGAAGTTGATGCTGATCTCGGTAATACATTTGCAGAGCATGCTTATCACACTTGGACGATGGTGGGGTTCTGTTCTGGTTTTGCTTTTTTATTCTAAGGCTCTGTGTTGCCCATGCTGGAGTGCAGTGACATGTCCAGTTATATCTCTTGGCTTCAAATAGTCAGCCTGGGCAACACAGGGAAATTCTGTCTGAAAAAATAAACAAATGAATAAAAATACAAAATAAAGCCGGGCGTGGTGGCTCATGCCTGTAATCCCAGCACTTTGGGAGGCAGATGTGGGTAGATCATCTCAGGTCAGGAGTTTGAGACCAGTCTAACCAACATGGTGAAAATCCGTCTCTACTAAAAATACAACAACAACAACAATTAGCCCAGTGTGGTGGTGGGCACCTGTAATCCCAGCTACTTAGGAGGCTGAGGCAGGAGAATTGCTTGAACCCAGGAGGCAGAGGCTGCAGTGAGCCGAGATTGTGCCACAGCATCCAGCCAGGATGACAGAGTGAGACTCCGTCTCAAAAAAAAAGAAAAAAAAAAGCTGGGTGCTGTGGCTCACGCCTGTAATCCCACCACTTTGAGAGGCTGAGGCGGGTGGATCACGAAGTCAGGAGATCGAGACCATCCTGGCTAACACGGCGAAACCCCGTCTCTATTTAAAAATACAAAAAAATTAGCCAGGTGTGGTGGTGGGCGCCTGTAGTCCCAGCTACTTGGGAGGCTAAGGCTTGAGAATGGCTTGAACCCGGGAGGTGGAGCTTGCAGTGAGCCGAGATCGTGCCATTGCACTCTAGCCTCGGCGACAGAGTAAGACTCCGTCAAAAAGAAACACAAAAACAAAAAAAAACCTACAGTACTGGAGCAAGAAGACCTCATGCTGTGACCCTCTAGATGGAAGCACTGTCTGTTGTCTAATAAAAGATCGTGCATCCTTTTAGAGTGTTACTGTTTGAGAAAAGCAACGTTGAAGATGCTGCCGATCTTGGTAATACATTTGTGAGCATGCTTATCATCAGACTTGCATGATGTTGGGGTTCTCTTTGGTTTGTTTTTTTCCAAGACAGGGTCCCTGTTGCCCAGGCGGGAGTAGGTGGCACTTCCAACCGAGATCTCTTGGGCTCAAGTGGTGCTCTTTTTATTTTTGATTTTTTGAGATGCCCTCTCGCTCCGTTTCCCGGGCTGGAGTGCAGCGGCAGGATCCCTGTTGACCAGAAACTCCGCCTCCCAGGTTCCAGCGATTCTCCCACCTCAGCCTGCTGAATAAAGTTGGGAATACAGATGCCCACCATCATGTCCTGCTAGTTATTATTTTTACTGTTGTTGTTGAGATGGAGTTTCACTCTTGATGTCCAGGCTGGAGTGCAGTGGTGCGATCTAGGCTCACTGCAACCTCCACCTCCTGGGTTCAAGCGATTCTCCTGCCACAGCCTCCCAGGTGGCTGGGATTACAGGTGCCTACCTTCCCACCCAGCTAATTTTTGTGTTTTGAATAGAGACTGGGTTTCACCATGTTGGGCAGGCTGGTCTCAAACTACTGACCTCAGGTGATCCACCAGCCTTGGCTTCCCAAAGTGCTGGGATTACAGGCGTGAGCCACCACCCCTAATCTCACATGGTCCTCTAGAGTCAGCCTAGACTCTGGTCTATCCTGGAGGATGTTTGTGTGTGAGACAATGTATATTCTTCAACATCAGCCCAATTCTCTTAGTTAAATATAAGGTATGAGTAGTAGGTATTCCTTTTTCTCTTTGGGGACAACACTCAGGACGGTTGCCCCTTGATGAACAAGGCTAACCTGCTGAGCCTTTGAAACAAGGAACTGGAGATGGTCCTTTTAGGGGTTTATGTTCTGGATTCCAGAAAACAGGCAAACAGGGCCAATAAATGCATTTTTATTTTTGTATCCATTTTAACCTGGTCAAGGAAAATTCCAACAAGAAACCCAGAGTGCTGGAGGAAGAAGATCCCACGCTGTGACCCTCTAGAGGAAGCACTTTCTGTTTGTTGTCGGAGAGAAAACAAAGTGCTTCCCTTTAGAGTGTTACCGTTTGGGAAAAGCCGCATTGAAGTTGATGCTGATGTTGGTAATACATTTGCATGCTTATAATCAGACTTGGATGATGTTGGGGTTCTGTTTTGTTTTTGTTTTCTAAGATAGGGTCTCTTTGGCCCAGGCTGGAGTACAGAGGCACTTCCAACCTAGGTCTCTTGGGCTCAGATGGTCCTTTTTGGGACAGAGTCTTGCTCCGTGACCCAGGCTGGAGTGCAGTGACACGATCTTGGCTCACTGCAACCTCCACCTCGCGGGTTCAAGCTATTCTGCTGCCTCAGCTTCCTGAATAGCTGGGATTACAGGGGCCCGACATCACACTCAGCTAATATTTGTATTTTTCTTTTTTATTCATTTATTTATTTTTGAGTTGGAGTCTCGTTTCCCCGGCTGGAGGGCGGTGGCATGATCCCAGCTGACTCCAACCTCTGTCTCTCAGTTTCAAGCAATTCTCCTGCCTCAGCCTCCGAAGCAGCTGGAACTACAGGTGGCCGCCACCACGCCTGGCTACGTTTTGATTTTTTTTTTTTTTTTTTTTTTTTTTTAGTAGAGACGGGGCTTACCATGTTGGCCAGGCTGGTGTCAAACCCCTGACCTCAAGTGAGCCACTCACCTTGGCCTCCGAAAATGCTGAGAATACAGGCGTGAACCACTGTGTGCGGCCATCAGCACCTTTTACTGCATGGAAATTATTCTGGCACTGGTATAGAACCTCACTTGGGGTCAGGTGGAGTTGAAGGGTCCTCGGTGTCCTGCAGATGGGATGAGCAAGAGCACGGAGGTGGAGTGCATGAGGCTTCAGTGTTTATTGGGGAAATGAAGCTGAAATCTTGGGTGTCTGACCAGGAGATAAATGCATGAGACAGGGGTCTCACTATGCCGCCCTGGCTAAAGTGGGCTTAGATCCTCCTGCCTCTGCCCTTCCCAGGCCTTGGTAGATGGGACTACATGTGAATATTAACCCATGCACAGGCAAGAAGAAAGTAAGAACCATTATTTGGTTCGCACTGGCCCTCAGTTAAACTTGTATTTTAGATAAACAATGTATTTGAGATGTTCTTAAACAATAAATGATTTGCTGTTTAGGTGTGGGCATCTTTTTTTCCCCCCTAATTTTAAATATGGGACTAATCCAGGTATGGTGGCTCCTGCCTGTAATTCCAGCACTTTGGGAGGCCGAGACAGGAGGATCATCTGAGATCAGTTGTTCAAGACCAGCCTGGCCAACATGGTGAAACCCTGTCCATACTAAAAATACAAAAATCAGCCAGGCCTGGTTGCACACACCTGTAATCCCAGCTACTCGGGAGGCTGAGGCAGGAGACTCGCTTGAAGCCAGGAGGCTGAGCTTTCAGTGAGCTGAGATTGCACCACCGCATTCCAGCCTGGGCAACTGAGTCTCAGTGTCAACAAAGTAAATAATAGTCTAGGCACAGCGGCACACGCCTGTAATCCCAGCACTTTGGGAGGCCAAGACGGGAGGATCACCTGAGGTCAGGAGTTCAAGACCAACAGGGCCAACATGGCAAAGCCTCATCTCTACTAAAACTACAAAAATTAGCTGGGTGCGGTGGTGCACATCTGTGATTCCAGCTACTCGGGAGGCTGAGACAGGAGAACCGCTTGAACCCAGGAGGAGGAGATTTCAGTGAGCTGAAATCAAGCTATGGCATTCCAGCCTGGGCCACAGAGCAAGATTCCATCTCAAAAATAAATAAAACAAATAAATAAAAATACATAGATAAATACGAGACCGTCATGAATTTGAGTGTCACCTTTGTGCAACAGCCACGGTAATCTCTGTCATTCCAATTTTTTTATGTGCACTACCAAAGCAAGAATTTGTGTAGGAATTATTCTTCCTGTGAGTATGCAATGTATGGAACTTTCTTTGAGACAGGGTCTCAAAAATATATGATGTATGTTTATATATTCTTATCATATATAATATAATCATGTACACACAAAATACTGTTCTAAATACAGAGAGTGATATCACCTTGTGTATTTTTTGTTTCTTTGTGTGTGTGTTTGCTTATTTTTTTTTCTCATTTTTTGTGTCCCTATTTTTTATTTATTTTTAATTTTATTATTATACTTTAAGTTTTAGGATACATGTGCACAACATGCAGGTTTGTTACATATGTATACATGTGCCATGCTGGTGTGCTGCACCCATTAACTCATCATTTAGCATTAGATATATCTCCTAATACTATCCCTTCCCCCTACCCGCACCCCACAACAGTCCCCAGTGTGTGATGTTCCCCTTCCTGTGTCCATGTGTTCTCATTGTTCAATTCCCACCTATGAGTGAGAACATTTGGTGTTTGGTTTTTTGTTCTTGCAATAGTTTGCTGAGAATGTTGGTTTCCAGTTTCATCCATGTCCCTACAAAGGGGTTGGTTATTTTTGAGACAAGGTCTGGCTCTATTGCCCAGGCTGGAGTGTAGTGGTGCCATCTCAGCTCACTGCAACCTCTACCTCCCAACTAATCCTACTGAATTAGTGTCTACAGGCATGCACCACATCTGGCTCACTTTTGCATTTTTTATACACATGGGTTTACACCATGTTGCAGGCGCTAGTCTCAAACTCCCAAGCTCAGGTGATCCTCTGTCTCAGCCTCCTAAAGTGCTGGGATTAGAGGTGAGCCACCACACCCCACTGGTATTTGTGTGTTCCTGTTCAAATTTTATTGGGGAATTTTTATGACCAAGTCTGTGGTCCATCCTGGAGGATGTTTGTGTGCATGACGATGTATATTCAACATCGTAGACTCGATTTTGGATGCTCCCATCGGGACTGTGTGTCCCTGAACTGGAACTCCAGTGAACACTTGGCTCTAAATTCATTGCTGTTTTCTAGAAATCCTGCCCAATTCTCTTGGTTAAATATAAGGTACACGTAGTAGGCATTGCTTTTTCTTTCTGGAGACAAAACTCAGGAGGATTGTCCCTTGATGAACAAGGCTAACCTGCTGAGACTTTGAAGTAAGAAACTGGAGATGGTCCTTTTAGGGGTTTATATTCTGGATTCCAGAAAACATGCAAACAGGGCCAATAAATGCATCTTTATTTTTGTGTCCATTTTAAGATAGTCAAGGAAAATTACAACAAAAAATCCACGGTGCTGGAGCAAGATCTCATGATGTGACCATCTGGAGGTAAGAAGCACTTTTTGTTTTGTGAAAGAAAAGAAAGTGCTTCCTTTCAGAGGGTTACTCTTTGAGAAAAGCAACATTAAGTTGATGCTGATCTTGGTAATACATTTGGAGATCATGCTTATCATCAGATGATAAGCATGGATCATCTTGGGATAATCTTGGGGTTTTGTTTTTTCTAAGACAGGGTGTCTGTAGCCCAGGCTCGAGTGCAGTGGAACTTCCAACCTAGATCTCTTGGGCTCAAATGGTCCTTATCTTTGGGGCAGAGTCTTGCTCTGTGACCTAGGCTGGAATGCAATGGCAGGAACTCTGCTCACTGCAACCTCCACCTCCCAGATTCAAGTGATTCTCCTGCCTCGGTTTTCTGAGTAGCTGGGATTACAGGCGCTCACCACCACACCCAGCTAATATTTGTAGTTTTCTTTATTATTCTTTTTTTATTTTAATTTTTGAGATGAAGTCTCACTGTTGCCTAGGGTGGAGGGCAGTGGCGTGATCTCGGCTCTCTACAACCTCCGCCTCCCAGGTTCAAGCAATTCTGCTGCCTCAGCCTCCCCGGTAGCTGGAATTACAGGAACACACCACCATGCCCGGCTACTTTTTGGATTTTTTTTTAGTAGAGATGGAGTTTCACCGTGTTGGCCAGGCTAGTCTCAAACTCCTGACCTCACGTGAGCCACCCACCTCGGCCTTCCAAAGTGCTGGAATTACAGGCATGAACCACGACGTCTGGCCTAATTTTTGTATTTTTAGAAGAGACAAGGTTTCATCATGTTGGCCAGGCTGGTCTCAGCTCCTGATCTCAAGTGATCCTCCCCCTCGGCCTCCCAAAGTGCTGGGATTACAGGCGTGAGCCACCTTGCCCAGCCTCAAGTGGTCCTCTTGACTCAGCCTCCCATGTAGTTGGTACTGCATGGGGCATGCCACCACACTTGCCTAAGTTTTTAATTTTTCATACAGATGTGATCTCTGTTGCTCAGGAAGGTCTCAACTCCTGAGCTCAAGGATTCCACAGGTGTGAGCCACATTCTCCTGGTGACCCTTTTCAAACATAGTTGACATGGCCAGGCATCGAGGGACACACAGTCCCAGCCACTGCAGATCCTGGGGTGGGAGGGTCCTTTGATTTCCAGACTATTCCGTGCACTGATCACACCTTGTTTTTTTGTTTGTTTGTTTGACAGAGTCTCAGTTTGTTGCCCTGGCTGGAGTGCAATGGTGTGATCTTGGCTCACTGCAACCTCTGCCTCCAAGGTTCAAGTGATTCTCCTGCCTCACCCTCCAAAGTAGCTGTGGTTACAGGCATGCACCACCACACCCAGCTCAGTTTTTGCATTTGGTAGAGACAGGTTTTCACCATGTTGGTCAGGCTGGTCTCGAATTCCTGATTTCAGGTGATCCACCTGCCTCGGCCTCCCAAAGAGCTGGGATTATAGGCATTAGCCAACGCGCCCGGTCTGTATTTCCTAATTTTAAATACGGGACCCATGATGAATTTGGGTGTCACTTTGTACAGGGAACATGGGAATCTCTGTCATTCCAATTTTTTTTAATGCATGCTGTTCTGTGTAGGAATTATTCTTCCTGTGAGCAAACAACATGAGAGCTTTCTTTTTTGACACCGGGTCTCAAAAATATATAATCTACATTTTTTTATATTGTCTGATATTGATAATATAATCATATACCCACAAAATACTCTTCTGTACACAGAGAATACTCGTTTCACTTTGGGGTTTTTTTATTTGTGTGCATTTTTGGGATTTTTGGATTTTTTTTTTTTTTTTTTTTTTGAGACAACATCTGGATCTGTTGCCCATGCTGGAGTGCAGTGGTGCAATCCGGCTCCCTGCAACCTCCACCTCCCACCTCCCACTTCAGCCTCCTAAAGAGCTGAATACAGGCATGCACCACCACACCTGACTAACTTTTATATTTTTTGTACACACAGGGTTTACCATGTTTCCTAGGCTGGACTGGAACTCCAGAGCTCAAGTGATCCTCCCGACTTGGCCTCCTTAAGTACTGCAGTTAGAGGTATGAGCTGCCGTGACCCACCGTACTTGTGTTTTTCTATTCAAATATTATTGAGGAGCTTTTATGGCCTAACCTGTGGTCTATCCTGGAGGTTGTTTGTGTGTACAACAATATATAGTCTTCAACATCTTTTTTTTTTTCGTTTTTTGAGAGGGAGTTTTGCTCCTGTCGCCTAGGCTGCAGTACAATGACATGATCTCAGTTCACCGCAACCGTCGCCTCCTGGGTTCAAGTGATTCTCCTGCCTCAGCCTCCTGAGTAGCTGGGATTACAGGCACCCGCCACCACACCCAGCTAAGTTTGTATTTTTGGTAGAGACGGGCTTCACCATGTTGGTCAGGCTGGTCTCAGACTCCTGACCTCAGGTGATCCACCCGCCTCGGCCTCCCAAAGTGCTGGGATTACAGGCATGAGCCACTGCACCCGGTCATCATATATTCTTATCATATATATAGCATAATATATACAAAAAATACTCTTCTACACACACAGAATACTCTTATATCACTTTGGGTATTTTTTTGTTTGTGTGTGTGTGTGTTTTCCGTTTGTTTGTTTGTGAGACAAGGTTTGGCTCTGTTGCCCAGTCTAGAGTGTAGTTGTGCCATCTCGGCTCACTGCAACCTCCACCTCCCACCTAAGCCTGCTGCATTGGTGTCTACAGGCATGCACCACACACCTGGCTCACTTTTGTATTTTTTGTACACATGGGGTTACACCATGTTGCCGGGGCCGGTCTCAAACTCCTGAGCTCAGGTGATCCTCCCATCGTGGCCTCCTAAAGTGCTGGGATTAGAGGTGTGAGCCACCGTGCCCCACCTGTACTTGTGTATTTAGGTTCAAATTGTATTGAGGAGCTTTTACCGCCTAACCTGTAGTCTACCCTGCAGGATGTCTGTGTGTGAGACAATGTATATTCTTGAAAATTGTAGATTCCATTTTGGATGCTCCCATCGGGACTGTGTGTCCCTGTGCTGGAACTCAAGCGAACACTTGGCTCAAAATCCATTGCTCTCTCTAGAAATCCAGCCCAGTTCTCTTGGTTAAATATAAGGTATGTGTAGTAGGCATTGCTTTTTCTTTCCAGAGACAAAACTCTGGAGGATTGCCCCTTGATGAACAAGGCTAACCTGCTGATTCTTTGAAGCAAGGAACTGGAGATGGTCCTTTTAGGGGTTCATGTTCTGGATTCCAGAAAACATGCAAACAGGGCAAATAAATGCATCTTTACTTTTGTGTCCATTTTAACCCGGTGAAGGAAAATTCCAACAAAAAACCCACAATGCTGGAGCAAGAAGATCTCATGATGTGACCCTCTAGAGGGAAGCACTTTCTGTTGGCTAAAAGAAAAGAAAGCGCTTCCCTTCAGAGTGTTACGCTTTGAGAAAAGCAACGTTGATCTTGGTAATACATTTGCAGAGAATGCTTATAATCAACTGTGGAAGATGGTGGGGTTTTGTGTTTGCTTGTTTTGTTTTGTTTTCTAAGATAGGGTGTCTGTTGCCCAGGCTGGAGTGTGGTGGCCCCTCCAACCTAGATCTCTTGGGTTCAAGTGGCCCTCTTTTTTGGGACAGAGTCTTGCTCTGTGACCCCGGCTGGAGTGTCCTGTCAGGATCTCCACTCACTGCAACCTCTGCCTCCTGGGTTCAAGGGATTCTCCTGCCTCTCAGCCTCCCGAGCAGCAGGGATTACAGGCATGTGCCACCACGCCTGGCTTATTTATTTATTTATTTATTCATTTATTTATTTTTGAGACAGAGTCTCACTGTGTTGTCCATGCTGGAGTGCAGCGGTGCAAGCTCGGCTCTCTGCAACCTCCATCTCCCACCTCAGTCTCCTGAATTAGTATCTACAGGCATGTACCACCATACCTGGCTAACTTTTGTATTTTTACAGATGAGGTTTTACCATGTTTCCCGGGCTGGTGTCTAACTCCTGAGCTCAAGTGATCCTCCTGCCTCGGCCTACGTAAGTGCTGCGGTTAGAAGTGTGAGCCACCGCGCCCCACCTGCCCTTGTGTATCTCTGTTCAAATATTACTGAGGAGCATTTACAGGATAATGCCTGGAGAATGTTTGTGTGTGAGACAATGTACATTCTTCAACGTCTTAGATTCCATTTTGGATGGTCCCGTCAGGACGGTGTGTCCCTGTCCTGGAATTCAAGTGAACACCTGGCTCTCCATCCATTGCTGTTCTCTAGAAATCTAGCCCAATTCTCTTGGTTAAATATAAGGTATGTGTAGTAGGCATTGCTTTTTCTCTTTGGGGACAAAACTTGGGAGGATTGCCCCTTGATGAACAAGGCTAACCTGCTGAGCCTTTGAAGCAAAGAACTGGAGATGGTCCTTTTAGGGGTTTTTATTCTGGATTCCAGAAAACATGCAAACAGGGCCAAAAATTGCATCTTTATTTTTGTGTCCATTTTGACCTGGTCAAGGAAAATTTCAACAAGAAACCTGGAGTGCTGGAGCAAGAAGATCTCATGCTGTGACTCTGCAAAGGGA
The DNA here is from genome assembly GCF_028885625.2 of Pongo pygmaeus. Lineage (NCBI taxonomy): Eukaryota > Metazoa > Chordata > Mammalia > Primates > Hominidae > Pongo > Pongo pygmaeus. The sequence goes on from NC_072393.2 coordinate 60,010,090, forward strand.
AGCCCTTTCTGTTGTCTAAAAGAAAAGAAAGCGCTTCCCTTTGGAGTGTTACGGTTTGAGAAAAACAACGCTGAAGTTGATGCTGATCGTGGTAATACATTTGCAGAACATGCTTATCATCAGGCTTGGGCAATGGTGGGGTTCTGTTTTGGTTTTGCTTTTTTATTCTAAGACAGGATCTCTGTTGCCCAGGCTGGAGTGCGATGACATGTCCCACCTAGGTCTCTTGGATTCAAATGGTCCTTTTTAGGGGGCAGAGTCTTTCTCTGTCACCCAGGCTGATGTGCAGTGATGCGATCTCAGCTCACTGCAACCTCTGCCTCCCAGGTTCAAGCAATTCTCCTGCCTCAGCTTCCCAAGCAGCTGAGATTACAGGCGTTCATCACCACACCTGGATAATATTTGTATTTTTTTAATTAATTAATTTATTTATTTTTGAGACGGAGTCTCGCTGTCACCCAGTCTGGAGGGCAGTGGCACAATCTCGACTCGCTGCAACCTCTGCCTCCCGGATTCAAGCAATTCTTCTGCCTCAGCCTCCTGAGTAGCTGGAATTACAGAAGCATACCACCATACCTGGTTACTTTTTGTAAATTTTTTTTAAGTAGAGACTGGATTTCACCATGTTGGCTAGGCTGGTCTCAAACCCCTGACCTCAAGTCATCCACCCACCTCTGACTCCCAAATTTCTGGGATTACAGGTATGCGCCCCCATGCCTGGCCTAATTTTTGTATTTTTAGCGGAGATGTGGTTTCACCATGTTGGCCAGGCTGGTCTCAGCTCCTGACCTTAGGTGATCTGCCCACCTGGGCCTCCCAAAGTGCTGAGAATACAGGCATGAGCCACCACGCCTGGCCGTTAACACCTTTTAGTCCACGGAAATTATTCTGGCACTGGTTTATAGAACCTCACCTGGGGTCAGGTAGAGTTGAAGGGGACCCCAATGTCCTTGCAGATGGGATGTGTGCTGCTCAGCAAGAACACGGAGGTGGAATGCATGGGGTTTGAGTTTTTATTGGAGAAATAAAGCCGAAATCCTGGGTGCGTGACCAGGTTGTATATGCAACAATACAGGGGTCTCACTATGCCGCCCAGGCTAAAGTGGGCTTAGATCCTCCTGCCTCTGCCCCTCCCCAGTCCTTAGTAGCTGGGACTACATTTGAATATTATTAACCCAAGCACAGGAACAGGAAAGTAAGGACTGTTCTTTGATTCACATCCCACCCCCAGTTAAATTTGTATTTTAGATAAACAATGTATTTGAGATGTACTTGAACAACAAATGATTTGCTGTTTAGATGTGAGCATCTTTTTTTGCTCCTGATTTTAAATATAGGACAAGGCCAGGTACAGTGGCTCACGCCTGTAATTCCGTCATTTTGGTAGGCAGAGACAGGAGGATCACCTGAGGTCAGTTGCTTGAGACCACCCTGGCCAACATGGTGAAACCCCGTCTGTATTAAAAATACAAAAATTAGCCATGCGTGGTTGTGCTGCACGCCTGTAATCCCAGCTACTCAGGAGGATGAGGCAGGAGAATCGCTTGAAGCCAGGAGGCAGAGGTTGCAGTGAGCTGAGATCACGCCAGTGAACTCCAGCCTGGGCAAAAGAATAAGATTCAATCTCAAAAAAAAAAAAAAATAGGCCGGGTGCGGTGGTGCACACCTGTAATCCCAGCACTTTTGAAGGTCGAGATGGGCGGATCACCTCAGGTCAGGAGTTGAAGACCAGCCGCGGCATCATGGCAAAACCTCATCTCTACAAAAAATACAAAAATTAGCCAGGTGCAATGGCAGGTGCCTGTAATACCAGCTACTCGGGAGACCGAGGCAGGAGAATCGTTCCAACCGGGCGGCAGAGGTTGCAGTGAGGCAAGATCATGCCACTGCACTCCAGCCTGTCGACAGAGTAAGACTCGGTCTAAAAAAAAACAAAATAAAAAAAATTTTTTTAAAAAAAAGATAAATATGGAACCATCGTGAATTTGGGTGTCACCTTTGTGCGGGGGCCAGGGTAATCTCTGTCATTCCAATTTTTTTTATGTGCACCAGCAAAGCAAGCACTTATGTGTAGGTATTATTCTTCCTGTGAGCATACAATATATAGATCTTTATTTTCTTTGAGACATGGTCTCAAAAATGTATGATGTGGCCGGGCACAGTGGCTCAAGCCTGTAATCCCAGCACTTTGGGAGGCTGAGGCGTGTGGATCACCTGAGGTCAGGAGTTCAAGACCAGCCTGGCCAACATGGTGAAAATCCGTCTCTACTAAAAATACATATATATATATGTATTTTAAGTATCTACTTAAGTATTTTTAGTATCTACTAAAAATACATATATATATATATATAAAGTATATAAGCAGGGCATGGGGGCAGGTGCGGGTAATCCCAGCTACTTGGGAGCCTGAGGCAGGAGAATCGCTTGAACCTGGGAGGTAGAGGTTACTCTTATATCACTTTGAGTTTGTTTTTTGTTCTTGTGTGTGTGGTTTTTGTTTGTTTTTGAGACAAGGTGTGGCTCTGTCACCCAGGCAAAAGTGTAGTAGTGCAATCTCAGCTCACTGTAACCTCCCTCTCCCACCTATGCCTCCTGAATTAGTGTGTCTACAGGCATGCACCACCACAGCTGGCTACCTTTTTTTTTTTTTTTTCTGAGAGGTAATTTTGCTCTTGTTGCCCAGGCTGGAGTACAATGGCAAGATTTCAGATCACTGCAACCTCCGCCTTCCAGGTTCAAGTGATTCTCCTGCCTCAGCCTCCCAAGTAGCTGCGATTACAGGCATGCAATTTTGAGTAGATACAGGTTTCCCCATGTTTGTCAGGCTGGTCTCCAACTCCTGACTTCTAGTGATCCACCTGCCTCGGACTCCCAAATTGCTGGGATTACAGGCATGAGCTACCACACCCAGCCACCTGGCTAACTTTTGTAGTTTTTGTACAGACGGGGTTTCACCATTTTACCTGAGCTGGTCTCCAACACCTGAGCTAAAGTGATCCTCCTGCCTCAGCCTCCTAAAATGTTGGGATTAGAGGTGTGAGCCACTGTGCCTCACCCGTACTTGTGTATTTCTTTATTTTTATTTGTTTATTTATTTTGAGACAGTTTCACTCTTGTTGCCCAAGCTGGAGTGCAATGGCACAATCTCGGCTCAACGCAACCTCCTCCTCTTAGGTTCAAGTGATTCTCCTGCCTCAGCTTCCCTGGTAGCTGGGATTAAAGGTGCCCACCACCACACCCAGCTAATTGTTGTGTTTTTAGTAGAGACAGGGTTTCAGCATGTTGGCCAGGCTGGACTCAAACTCCTGACCTCAGGTAATCCACCCGCCTCAGCCTCCCAAACTGCTGGGATTACAGGCATGAGCCACCACGCCTAGCCTCAAGTGGTCCCCTTAAGTCAGCCTAGACTGTGGTCTATCCTGGAGGATGCTGTGTGTGTGACAATTTGTATTCTTCAACATCTTAGATTCCATTTTGGAGGCTCCCAAGGGGACTGTATGTCCCTTTGCTGGAACTCAAGTGAACACTTGGCTCTACATCCATTGCTGTTCTCTAGAAATTCAGCCCAATTCTCTTGGTTAAAGATAAGGTATGTGTAGTAGGCATTGCTTTTTGTTTCCAGAGACAAAACTCAGGAAGATTGCCCCTTGATGAACAAGGTTAACCTGCTGATTCTTTGAAGCAACGAACTAGAGATGGTCCTTTTAGGGGTTTATGTTCTGGATTCCAGAAAACAGGCAAACAGGGCCAATAAATGCATTTTTATTTTTGTATCCATTTTAACCTGGTCAAGGAAAATTCCAACAAGAAACCCACAGTGCTGGAGTGAGAAGATCTCAGGCTGTGACCCTCTAGAGGGAAGCACTTTCTGTTATCTGAAAGAAACCAAAGCGCTTCCCTTTGGAGTGTTACGGTTTGAGAAACTCAACGTTGAAGTTGATGCTGACTTTGGAAATACATTTGTAGAGCATGCTTGTCATCAGACTGGGATGATATTGAGGTTCTGTGCTTTTTTTTTTTTTCTAAGACAAAATCTGTATTTTCCAGGCTGGAGTCCATAAGCACTTCCAGCCTAGCTCTCTTGCGCTCAGATAGTCCTCTTTTTTGGGACAGAGTCTTGCTCTGTGACCCAGGCTGGGGTGCAGTGGCATGATCTCAGCTCACTGCAACCTCTGCCTCCTGGGTTCAAGCAATTCTCCTTCCTCAGCTTCCTGAGGAGCTGGGATTACAGGCGCCTGACATCATGCTTGGCTAACATTTGTATTTTTCTTTTTTATTCATTTATTTATTTACTTTTCAGATGGAGTCTCGCTGTCGACCAGGCTAGAGGGCAGTGGCACCATCCCGGCTGACTCCAACCTCTGCCTCTCAGGTTCAAGCAGTTCTCCTGCCTCAGCCTCCGGAGTAGCTGGAATTACAGGAACACACCACCAGGCCCGGCTACTTTTTGTATTGTTATTATTATTATTATTTTTTTTTTAGTAAAGAGGGGGTTTCACCATGTTGTCCAGAGAATACAAGCGTGAGCCACTGCACGGCCATCAACACCTTTTACTGCATGGAAATTATTCTAGCACTGGTGTAGAACCTCACATGGGGTCAGGTGGAGTTGAAGGGACCTCAGTGTCCCTTGCAGATGGGATGTGCACTGCTCAGCAAGAGCACGGAGGTGGAGTGCATGAGGCTTCAGTGTTTATTGGGGAAATGAAGCTGAAATCTTGGGTGCATGACCAGGAGGTAAATGCATGAGACAGGGGTCTCACTATGCCACCCAGGCTAAAGTGGGCTTAGATCCTCCTGCCTCCGCCCCTCCCCAGTCCTAGGTAGATGGGACTACATGTGAATATTAACCCATGCACAGGCTAGAAGAAAGTAAGGACTGTTATTTTGTTCGTACCCAGCTCCCAGTTAAATTTATCATATATGTAATATATCATATATATAACATAATTATACACACACAAAATGCTGATTTGAATACAGAGAATACTCTGATATCACTTTGGGTATTTTTTTGTTTGTTTCTGTGTGTGTGTGTTTTATTTGTTTGGTTGGTTATTTTTGAGACAAGGTCTGGCTCTATCACCCAGGCTGGAGTGTAGTGGTGCATTCTCGGCTCACTGCAACCTCCGCCTCCCACCTAAGCCTGCTGCATTGGTGTCTACAGGCATGCACCATCACACCTGGCTCACTTTTGTATTTTTTGTACACATGGGGTTACACCATATTGCCGGGGCTGGTCTCGAACTCCTGAGTTCAGGTGATCCTCCCGTCTTGGCCTCGTAAAGTGCTAGGATTAGAGGTGTGAGCCACCGTGCCCCCACCTGTACTTGTGTATTTATGTTAAAATTGTATTAAGGAGTTTTTATGACGAAGCCCATGGTCTATTCTGGAGAATATTTGTGCACAGGACAAAGTATATTCTTCAACATCGTAGATTCCGTTTTGGATGCTCCCGTTGGGACTGTGTGTCCCTGAACTGGAACTCGAGTGAACACTTGGCTCGAAATCCATTGCTGTTCTCTAGAAATCCAGCCCAATTCTCTTGGTTAAATATAAGGTACGTGTAGTAGGCATTGCTTTTTCTTTCCAGAGACAAAACTCAGGAGGATTGCCCCTTGATGAACAAGGCTAACCTGCTGATTCTTTGAAAGAAGAAACTGGAGATGGTTCTTTTAGGGGTTTATGTTCTGGATTCCAGGAAACATGCAAACAGGGCCCATAAATGCATCTTTATGTTTGTGTCCATTTTAACCTGGTCAAAGAACATTCCAACAAAAAATCCACCATGCACGGAGCAAGAACATCTCAGGCTGTGACCATCTGGAGGTAAGAAGCACTTTCTGTTTTGTGAAAGAAAAGAAAGTGCTTCCTTTCAGAGGGTTACTCTTTGAGAAAAGCAACGTTGAAGTGGATGCTGATCTTGGTAATACATTTGGAGAGCGTGCTTATCATCAGACGTGGATGACGGTGGGGTTTTGTTTTTGTTTTACTTTTTATCTTAGACAGGGTCTCTGTTGCCCAGGCTGAAGTGCGGTGGCACTTCCAACCTAGATCTCTTGGTCTTAAGTGGTCCTCTTTTTGGGGGGCAGAGTCTCACTCTGACCCAGGCTGGAGCGCAATGGCAGGAACTCCGCTCACTGCAACCTCCACCTCCCGGGTTCAAGCGATTCTCCTGCCTCAGTTTTCCGAGTCGCTAGGATTACAGGCGCACTCCTCCACACCTGGCTAATATTTGTAGTTTTCTTTATTATTTATTTATTTATGTGTTTTTGAGAAGGAGTCTCGCTGTCGCCCAGGCTGGAGTGCAGCGGCACAATCTCAGCTCACTGCAACCTCCACCCCCTTGGGTTCAAGCAATTCTTCTGCCTCAGCCTCCCAAGTAGCTGGAATTACAGGAATATACCACCACACCCGGCTACTTTTGGTTGTTTTTTTTTTTTTTTAGTAGAAAGAGTTTCACCATGTTGGCCAGGCTGGTCTCAAATTCCTGACCTCATGTGAGCCGCTCACCTCGGCCTCCCAAAGTGCTGGGATCACAGGCATGAGCCACCGCACCCGGCCCTGTCTCTGACTTTTGTGAACCGAGGAAGTAACCTTTTGAAACTTACTCTGAAATGTAAACTATTTTAGCATATTTTCAACCACCAACATTCTAGTTCGGGAGATTTTCGTCACCCCAAAGAGGCTTATTCCCATTTGCAGTTAGTTCCCACCCCACTCTTCAACCCAGACCGTGGCAACCACTTTGCATCTCTCTAGCTCTGGATCTGCCTCTTGTGGGCATGTCGTATAGAACAACCTTGAATGGGTGGCCTGTTGTGACTACTGTAATTGAGGATAATGTGGGTTGGTTCTGGTTGTCTGCAGTGTGAATCTTGCCACTGAAGGGTGGTCCCTGGATGGAAGCAGGAGGCTGGGAGAACTGGGCAGAATATCTTTTGGGAATGGAGTGGGGCGGGCAGACCCTGATGTCTGGGAAGCTCACAAGGGTGGAAGACCCCATCTTCCTGCCTGAGAACTGCAAGGTGACCCTCCTAGGGCACTGGAAGGAGTGAAGGCCTCTGGACTGGGAACACCAGAGTATTGCACCAATGCAGGCAGAATGAGCTGAGGGGAAAGGAGAGCCAGGCATCGCTAACTGGTGACAATTTGGGTTTGATCTGGACGGAGTCTGCATCTTCTGGTAGAGTGAGCCCCTGGGATTTTCGCTGTGCTCCCTGGCTGACTTTGAGTCATGGAATCTGATGACAAAGACTCCCGCCCAGGGCCACTTCATTTGGTTTCTAGAGCCCAGTGGTCCTTCCTGCCTGGACTTGGGATCTTTTGGGGAAGTTCGGGATCTGGCAGGGTGTCTGCATAATCCATAGAAATCCCTGAGAGTCCCTTCCCTTTGCTGACATCTCCATGTTCCTACCTATTAGCTTCCAAAAGAGACTCTTATCTGAATTGCCGAAGGCAGCTTCCCAGGCCAGGGATACCCAGTTAAATTTGTATTTCAGATTAACAGTATATTTGAGATGTATTGAACAAGAAATGATTTGCTGTTTAGGTGTGGGCATTTGTATTTCCCTTTTTTTTTTTTTTTTTTTTGACAGAGTTTTGTTCTTCTCACCCAGGTTGGAGTGAAATGGCACGATCTCGACTCACTGCAACCTGCACCTCCCAGGTTCAAGCGATTCTCCTGCCTCAGCATCCCGAGTAGCTGGGATTACAGGCATGCACCACCACACCTGGCTCAGTTTTTGCATTTAGTGGAGATGGGGGTTCACCATGTTAGCCAGGCTGGTCTCAAACTCCTGACCTCAAGTGATTCCCCTGCATCAGCCTCCCAAAGTGCTGGGATTATAGGCATGAGCCTCCACGCCTAGCCTCAAGTGGTCCTCTTGAGTCAACCTAGACTACGGTTTATGCTAGAGAATGTTTGTGTGTGTGACAATGTATGTTCTTGAACATCATAGATTCCACTTTGGATGCTCCCGTCGGGACTGTGTGTCCCTGTGCTGGAACTCAAGTGACAGTTGGCTGAAAATCCGTTGCTGTTCTCTAGAAATCCAGCCCAATTCTCTTGGTTAGAGATAAGGTATGTCTAGTGGGCATTGCTTTTTCTCTTTGGGGACAAAACTCAGGAGGATTGCCCCTTGATGAACAAGGCTAACCTGCTGATTCTTTGAAGCAAGGAACTGGAGATGGTCTTTTAGGGGTTTATATTCTGGATTCCAGAGAACTTGCAAACAGGGCCAATAAATGCATCTTTATTTTTGTGTCCATTTTGACCTGGTTAAGGAAAATTTCAACAAGAAACCCAGAGTGCTGGAGCAAGAAGATCTCATGCTGTGACTCTACAAAGGGAAGCCCTTTCTGTTGTCTAAAAGAAAAGAAAGCACTTCCCTTTGGTGGGTTACGGTTTGAGAAAGCGACGTTGAACTTGATGCTGATTTTGGTAATACATTTGTAGAACATGCTTATCATCAGGCTTGGGCAATGGCGGGGTTCTGTTTTGCTTTTGCTTTTTCGTTCTAAGACAGGGTCTCTGTTGCCCAGGCTGGAGTGCGGTGGCAGTGGCATGTCCAACCTGGGTGTCTTGGATTCAAATGGTCCTTTTTTGCAAGCAAAGTCTCTCTCTCACCCAGGCTGGAGTGCAGTGATGTGATCTCAGCTCACTGCAACCTCCGTCTCCTGGGTTCAAGCGATTCTCTTGCTTCAGCTTCCCAAGTAGCTGAGATTACAGGCACCCATCCCCACACCTGGATAATATTTGTATTTTTAAAAATTCATTTATTTATTTATGAGACAGAGTCTTGCTGTCACCCATGCTGGAGGGCAGTGGCACGATCTCGGCTCACTGCAACCTCTGCCTCCCGGGTTCAAGCAATTCTTCTTCCTCAGCCTCCTGACTAGCTGGAATTACAGGAGCACACCACCACACCTGGCTACTTTTTGTATTTTTTTTTAGCAGAGATGGGATTTCACCATGTTGGCTAGACTGGTCTCAAACCCCTGATCTCAAGTCATCCGCCCACCTCTGACTCCCAAATTTCTGGGATTACAGGTATGTGCCCCCAGGCCTGGCCTAATTTTTTAATGTTTAGCAGAGATGTGGTTTCACCATGTTGGCCAGGCTGGTCTCAGCTCCTGACCTTAGGTGATCTGCCTGCCTCGGCCTCCCAAAGTGCTGAGAATACAGGCGTGAGCCACTGCACCTGGCCATCAACACCTTTTACCCCACGGAAATTATTCTGGCACTGGTTTATAGAACCTCACTTGGGGTCAGGTAGAGTTGAAGGGGACCCCATTGTCCCTTGTAGATGGGATGTGTACTGCTCAGCAAGAGCACGGAGGTGGAATGCATGGGGTTTGAGTTTTCATTGGGGAAATGAAGCTGAAATCTTGGGTGCATGACCAGGTCGTATATGCAACGAGATGGGGGTCTCACTATGCCGCCCTGGCTAATGTGGGCTTAGATCCTCCTGCCTCTGCCCCTCCCCAGTCCTTAGTAGCTGAGACTACATGTGAATATTAACCCATGTACAGGAAGAGGAAAGTAAGGACTGTTCTTTGATTCACGCCCCACCGCCACTTAAATTTCTATTTCAGATAAACAACGTATTTGAGATGTACTTGAACAACAAATGATTTGCTGTTTAGGTGCGGGCATCTTTTTTTGTTCCTAATTTTAAATATAGGACAAGGCTGGGTACCACGGCTCACACCTGTAATTCCGTCATTTTGGGAGGCCGAGACAGGAGGATCACCTGAGGTCAGTTGTTCGAGACCAGCTGGCCAACATGGTGAATCCCCATGTCTACTAAAAATACAAAAATTAGCTTGGTGTGGTGGTGGTACACACCTGTAATCCCAGCTACTCAGGAGGCTGAGGCAGGAGAATCACTTGAAGCCGGGAGGCTGAGCTCTCAGTGAGCTGAGATCACACCATTGAACTCCAGCCTAGACAACAGTGAGACTCAATCTCAAAAAAATAAAAAATAGGCCGGGTACAGTGGCACACGCTTGTAATCCCAGCACTTTGGGAGGTTGAGACGGGTGGATCACCTCAGGTCAGAGTTCAAGAGCAGCCCCACCATCATGACAAAACCTCGTCTCTACTAAAAATGCAAAATATAGCTAGGCGTGGTGGTACACACCTGTAGTCCCAGGTACTTGGGAGGCGGCAGCAGGAGAATCTCTTGAACCCGTGAGAAGGAGATTGCAGTGAGCTGAAATCACACCATTGCACTCCAGCCTGGGCGACTCCATCTCAAAAAATAAATAAATAAATACATACATACATACATACATAAAAAATAACCCAGAGTACTGGAGCAAGAAGATCTCAGGCAGTGACCCTCTAGAAGGAAGCACTGTCTGTTGTCTAAGAAAAGATCGTGCATCCTTTTAGAGTGTTACTGTTTGAGAAAAGCAACGTTGAAGATGCTGCTGATCTTGGTAATACATTTGCAGAGCGTGCTTATCATCAGACTTGCATGATGTTGGGGTTCTGTTTGTTTTGTTTTTTTTCCAAGACAGTGTCTCTGTTGCCCAGACTAGAGTGGGTGGCACCTGCAAGCGAGATCTCTTGGGCTCAAGTGGTCCTCTTTTTATTTTTTGATTTTTTGAGATGCACTCTTGTTTCATTGGGAGTGCAGTAGCAGGATCCCTGTTGACCGGAAACTCCACCTCTCAGGTTCCAGTGTTTCTCCCACCTCAGCCTGCTGAATCATTGGGAATTCAGTTGCCTGCCATCAGATCTGGCTAATTATTATCTTTTTTTTTTTTTTTTTTTTTTTTGAGGCGGAGTTTCGCTCTTGTTGCCCAGGCTGGAGGGCAATAGCACGATCTTGGCTCACCGCAATCTCCGCCTCCCGGGTTCAAGTGATTCATTCTCCTGCCTCAGCCTCCCGGGTAGCTGGGATTACAGGTGTCTACCACCCCACCCAGCTAATTTTTGTGTTTTCAGTAGAGATGGGGTTTCACCACGTTGGGCAGGCTGGTCTCAAACTCCCGACCTCAGGTGATCCACCAGCCTTGGCCTCCCAAAGTACTGGGATTACAGGCGTGAGCCACCACCCCTAATCTCAAATGGTCCTCTAGAGTCACCCTAGACTCTGGTCTATCCTGGAGGATGTTTGTGTGTGAGACAATGTATATTCTTCAACATTGTAGATTCCATTTTGGATGCTCCCATCGGGACTGTGTGCCCCTGTCCTGGAACTCAACTGAACACTTGGCTCAAAATCCATTGCTGTTCTCTGGAAATTCTGCCCTAATCTCTTGGTTAAATATAAGGTATGTATAGTAGGCTTTGCTTTTTCTCTTTGGAGACAAAACTCAGGACGATTGCCCCTTGATGAACAAGGCTAACCTGCTGAGCCTTTGAAGCAAGGAACTGGAGATGGTCCTTTTAGGGGTTTATGTTCTGGATTCCAGAAAATATGCAAACAGGGCCAAAAAATGCATCTTTATTTTGTGTCTGTTTTAACCTGGTCAAGGAAAATTCCAACAAGAAACCCAGAGTGCTGGAGCAAGAAGATCCCACGCTGTGACCCTCTAGAGGAAGCACTTTCTGTTTGTTGTCCGAGAGAAAACAAAGTGCTTCCCTTTAGAGTGTTACGTTTGGGAAAAGCCGCGTTGAAGTTGACGCTGATGTTGGTAATACATTTGCATGCTTATCATCAGACTTGGATGATGTTGGGGTTCTGTTTTTTTTTTTTTCTAAGACAGGGTCTCTTTTGCCCAGGCTGGAGTACAGAGGCACTTCCAACCTGGGTCTCTTGGGCTCAGATGGTCCTCTTTTTTGGGACAGAGTCTTGTTCTGTGACTCAGGCTGGAGTGCAGTGGTGCAATCTCAGCTCAATGCACCCTACACCTCCTGGGTTCAAGTGATTCTCCTGCCTCAGCTTCCTGAGTAGCTGGGATTACAGGCACCTGACATCATGCCCAGCTAATATTTGTATTTTTCTTTTTTATTCATTCATTTATTTATTTTTGAGATGGAGTCTTGCTGTTGCCAAGTCTGGAGGGCCGTGGCACGACCCCGGCTGCCTCCAACCTCTGTCTCTCAGGTCCAAGCAATTCTCCTGCCTCAGCCTCCTGAGTAGCTGGAATTATAGGCGCTTACCACCACGCCTAACTACTTTTTGAATTTGTGCATGTGTGTGTGTGTGTGTGTGTGTGTTAGAGAGAGAGAGAAGGAGAGATGGAGTTTCTCTCTTGTTGCCCAGGCTGGAGGGCAATGACATGATCTCGGCCCACGCAATCTCCGCCTCCCGGGTTCAAGTGATTCTCCTGCCTCAGCCTCCTGAGTAGCTGGGATTACAGGCATGCGCCACCACTCCGGGCTAATTTTGTATTTTTAGCAGATATGGGGTTTCCCCATGTTGGTCAGGCTGGTCTCGAACTCCCAACCTCAAATGATTCACCTGCCTCAGTCTCCCAAAGTGCTGGGATTACAGACGTGAGCCAACATGCCCAGCCTGAATTTTTTTTTTTTTTAAAGTAAATACGGGGTTTCACCATGTTGACCAGGCTGGTCTCAAACCTCTGACCTCAAATGAGCCGCTCTCCTTGGCCTCCCAAAGGCGTCAGCCATGGTGCAAGGCCATCAGCACCTTTTACTTTATGGAAAATTTTCTGGCCCTGGTATAGAACCTCACATGGGGTCAAGTGGAGCTGAAGGGACCTCAGTGTCCCTTGCAGATGGGATGTGCACTTCTCAGCAAGAGCACGGAGGTGGAGTGCATGAAGCTTCAGTGTTTATTGGGGAAATGAAGCTGAAATCTTGGGTGCATGAGCAGGAGATAAATGCATGAGGTGGGGGTCTCACTATGCCGCCCAGGCTAAAGTGGGCTTAGATCCTCCTGCCTCTGCCCCTCCCCAGTCCTTCGTAGATGGGACTACATGTGAATATTAACCCATGCACAGGCAAGAAGAAAGTAAGAACCATTATTTGGTTCGCACCGGGCCCTCAGTTAAAGTTGTATTTTAGATAAACAATGTATTTGAGATGTCCTTGAACAACAAATGATTTGCTGTTTAGGTGTGGGCATCTTTGTTTTTTCCCTAATTTTAATGATGGAACTAGTCTGGGTACGGTGGCTCCTGCCTGTAATTCCAGCACTTTGAGAGGCTGAGACAGGAAGATCACCTGAGGTCAGTTGTTTGAGACCAGCCTGGCCAACATGATGAAACCTTGTCTGTACTAAAACTACAGATATTAGCCAGACGGGGTGGTGGTGCACCCCTGCAATACCAGCTACTCGGGAGGCTGAGGCAGGAGAATTGCTTGAAGCCAGGAGGTTGAGCTTTCAGTGAGCTGAGATTGCGCCACTGCACTCCAGCTTGGGCAATAGAGTGAGACTCAGTCTCAAAAAAGTAAAAAATAGGCTGGGTGTGAGCCAGGTGTGGTGGCTCATGCCTGTAATCCCAGCACTTTGGGAAGCCAAGGCGGGCAGATCACGAGGTCAGGAGATCGAGACCATCCTGGCTAACACGGTGAAACCCCATCTCTACAAAAATACAAAAAAAAAAAAATTAGCCGGATGTGGTGGCGGGCACCTGTAGTCCCAGCTACTAGGAAGGCTGAGGCAGGAGAATGGCATGAGCCCGGGAGGCGGAGCTTGCAGTGAGGTGAGATCGCACCACTGCACTCCAGCCTGGGTGACAGAGCGAGATTCCGTCTCAAAAAAAAAAAAAAAAAAAGGCCGGGTGTGGTGGTGCACACCTGTAATCCCAGCATTTCGGGAGGCCAAGACAGGAGGTTCACCTGAGGTTAGGAGTTCAAGACCAACAGGGCCAACATGGCAAAACCTCGTCTCTACTAAAAATGCAAAAATTATCTGGGTGCAGTGGTGCACATCTGTAATTCCAGCTACTCAGAGGCTGAGGCAGGAGATATAGCTTGAACCCAGGAGGAGGAGATTTCAGTGAGCTGGAATCACACCATTGCACTTCAGCCTGGGCCACAGAGCAAGATTCCATCTCAAAAATAAATAAATAAATAATAAAAATAACATAAAATCAATAAATAAAAATAAATACGTAAATACAGGTATATCATGAATTTGGTTGTCACCTTTGTGCAGGGGCCAGCGTAATCTCTGTCATTCCAATTTTTTTTATGTGCACTGCCAAAGCAAGCACTCATGTAGGAATTATTCTTCCTGTGAGCATATAATATATGGAACTTTCTTTGACACAGGGTCTCAAAAATATATGATGTATATTTCATCATATATATAATATAATCATATACACACAAAATACTGTTTAAATACAGAGAATACCCTGATATCACGGGTATTTTTCTTTGTTTCTGTGTGTGTGTGTGTGTGTGTGTGTTTTGTTTGTTTGGTTATTTCTGAGACAAGGCCTGGCTCTATCACCCAGGCTGGAGTGTAGTGGTGTGATCTCAAGTCACTGCAACCTCCGCCTCCCACCTAAACCTGCTGAATTAGTGTCTACAGGCGTGCACCACCACACCTGGCTCACGTTTGTATTTTTCGTACACATGGGGTTACACCATGTTGCCGGGGCTGGCCTCTAACTCCTGAGCTCAGGTGATCCTCCCGTCTCAGCTCCTAAAGTGCTGGGATTAGAGGTGTGAGCCACCGCACCCCAGCCATACTTGTGTATTTCTGTTCAAATTTTATTGAGGAGTTTTTACCGCCTAGCCTGTGGTCTATCCTGGAGAATGTTTGTGTGTGCAACAATGTATATTCTTCAACATCGTAGATTCCATTTTGGATGCTCCCATCGGGACTGTGTGTCCCTGTGCTGGAACTCGAGTGAACACTTGGCTCAAAATCCATTGCTGTTCTCTAGAGATCTGTAGGGTCCAGCCCTACTGGGCCTGTGGGTTTTTCTCTTCGTGAGCAGATAGGAGAGATTGTAGAAATAAAGACACAAGACAGAGAGAAGAAAAGACAGCTGGGCCTGGGGGACCACTACCACCAAGACGTGGAGACCGGTAGTGGCCCCGAATGCCTGGCCGCGCCGTTATTTATTGTATACAAGGCAAAAGGGCAGGGTAAGGAGTGTGAGTCTTCTCTAATGATAGGTAAGTTGACGCAAGTCACGTGTCCACTGGACAGGGGGCCCTTCCCTATTTGGTAGCTTAGGCAGAGAGAGAGAGAGGGGACAGCTTATGTCATTATTTCTTGTATGTATTTCTCGGAGAGATCAAAGATTTTAATACTTTCACTAATTCTGCTACTGTTATCTAGCAGGCGGAGCCAGGTGTGCAGAGCGGAACATGAAAGTGGACCAGGAGCGTGACCACTGAGGCACAGCCTCACAGGGAGACGTTTAGGCCACCAGACGGCTGCGGGCGGGCTTGACTGATGTCAGGCTTTCCACAAGAGGTGGTGGAGCAGAGTCTTCTCTAACTCCCCTGGAGAAAGGGAGACTCCCTTTCCGGGTCTGCTAAGTAAGGGGTGTCTTCCCAGGCACTGGCGCTACCGCTATGCTAAGTAACTGGTGTCTTCCCACTGGTGTTACCGCTAGACCAGGGAGCCCTCTAATGGCCGTGTCCGGGCATGACAGAGGGCTCCCACTCTTGTCTTCTGGTCACTTCTCACCGTGTCCCTTCCGCTCCTATCTCTGTATGGCCTGGTTTTTCCTAGGTTATGACTGTAGAACAAAGATTATTATAATATTGGAATAAAGAGTAATGCTACAAACTAATGATTAATAATATTCATATATAATCATATCTATAATCTATTTCTAGTATAACTATTCTTATTCTATATATTTTCTTTATTATACTGGAACGGCTTGTGGTGACTTTATTATACTGGAACAGCTTGTGCCTTCGGTCTCTTGCCTCAGCACCTGGGTGGCTTGCCACCCACAGAAATCCTGCCCATTTCTCTTGGTTAAATATAATGTATTTCTAGTAGGCATTGCTGCTTCTTTCCAGAGACAAAACTCAGGAGGATTGTGCTATGATAAACAAGGCTAACCTGCTGATTCTCTGAAGCAAGGAACTAGAGATGGTCCTTCTAAGGGTTTATATTCTGGATTCCAGGAAACATGCAAACAGGACCAATAAATGCATCTTTATTTTGGTGCCCATTTTGGCCTGGTCAAGAGAATTCCAACAAAAAATCCACGGTGTCGGAGCAAGATCTCAGGCTGTGACCATCTAGAGGTAAGAAGCACTCACTTTCTGTTGTCTTAAAGAAAAGAAAGTGCTTTTTTTGTTTGTTTTGTTTTTGAGACAATGTCTTACTCTGTCGCCCAGGCTGGAATTCAGTGGTGCGATCTCGGCTCACTGCAAGCTCCGCCTCCCGGGTTCACGCCATTCTCCTGCCTCAGCCTCCTGCGTAGCTGGGACTGCAGGCGCCCGCCACCAAGCCCGGCTGATTTTTTGTATTTTTAGTAGAGACGGGGTTTCACCGTGTTAGGCAGGATGGTCTCGATCTCCAGACCTCATGATCCACTTGCCTCGGCCTCCCAAAGTGCTGGGATTACAGGCGTGAGCCACCACACCTGCCCAGAAAGTGCTTTCTTTCAGAAGGTTATGGTTTGAGAAAAGCAGCATTGAAGTTGACGCTGATCTTGGTAATACATTTGCAGAGCATGCTTATGGTCAGACATGGATGATGGTGGGGTTTTGTTTTTGTTTTGTTTTTTATCTAAGACAGGGTGTCTCTAGCCCAGGCTGGAGTGCGGTGGCACATCCAACCTAGATCTCCTGGGCTCAAGTTGTCCTCTTTTTGAAACAGAGTCTCACTCTGTTACCCTGGCTGGAGTTCAGTGGCAGGAACTTGGCTCACTGCAATCTCTGCCTCCTGGGTTCAAGCAATTCTCCGGCCTCAGCCTCCCGAGCAGGGTTACAGGCATGTGCCACCACGCCCGGCTAATTTTTGCATTTTTTAAATTGATTTACTTGTTTGTTTTTGAGACAGAGTCTCGCTCTGTCGCCCAGGCTGTAGTGCAGTGGTGTGATCTCAGCTCACTGCAACCTCCACCTCCCATGTCAGCCTCCTAAATACCTGTCTCCAGGCATGCACCACCACACCTGGCTAACTTTTGTATTTTTTGTACAGATGAGGTTTCACATGTTGCCCAGGCTGTTCTCGAACCACTGAGCCCGCCTCGGGCTCCTAAACTGCTGTGGTTAATGGTGTTAGCCGTCATGCCCCACCCTTACTTGTTTGTTTCTGCTCAAATTTTATTGAGGAGCTTTTACATCCTAGTCTGTGGTCTATCCTGGAGGATGTTTGTGTATATAACAATGTACATTCTTCAACATTTTAGATTCCATCTTGGATGCTCCCATTGGAACTGTGTGCTCCTGTGCTGGAACTCGAGTGAACACTTGGCTCAAAATCCATTGCTGTTCTCTAGAAATCCTGCCCTATTCTCTTGGTGAAATATAAGGTATGTCTAGTCGGCATTGATTTTTCTTTCTGGAGACAAAACTCTGGAGGATTGCCCCTTGATGAACAAGGCTAACCTGCTGAGCCTTTGAAGCAAGGAACTGGAGATGGTTTTTTTAGGGGTTTATGTTCTGGATTCCAGAAAACATGCAAACAGGGCCAATACATGCATCTTTATTTTTCAGTCCATTTTAACCCGGTCAATGAAAATTTCAACAAAAAACCCAGAGTCCTGGAGCAAGAAGATCTCATGCTGTGACCCTCCAAAGGGAAGAACTTTCTGTTGTCTAAAAGAAAAGAACGCACTTCCCTTTAGAGTGTTACCGTGTGAGAAAAGCAACGTTGAAGTTGATGCTGATCTTGGTAATAACTTTGCAGAGCATGCTTATCATCAGACTTGGACGACGGTGTAGTTCTGTTTTGGTTTTGAGTTTTTATTTTTTTATTTTTTTATTTTTTGTTTTGTTTTGTTTTGCTTTTGAGACGGAGTCTCACTCTGTCGCCCAGGCTGGAGTGTAGTGGCGCGATCTCAGCTCACTACAACCTCCGCCTCCCAGGTTCACGCCATTCTTCTGCCTCAGCCTCTCGAGTAGCTGGGACTACAGGTGCCCACCACCACGCCCGGCTAATTTTTTGTATTTTTAGTAGACACGGAGTTTCACTGTGTTAGCCAGGATGGTCTTGATCTCCTGACCTTGTGATCCACCCGCCTTGGCCTCCCAAAGGGCTGGGATTACAGGCATGAGCCACCACGCCCAGCCAAGACAGTGTCTATGTTGCCCAGCCTGAAGTGTGGTGGCACCTCCAACCTAGGTCTCCTTGGTCAAATGGTCTTTTTTGGGACAGAGTCTTGCTCTGTGACCCAGGCAGGAGTGCAGTGGAATGATCTCGGCTCACTGCAACCACCGCCTCCCAGTTTCAAGCGATTCTCCTGCCTCAGATTCCTGAATAGCTGGGATTATAGGCGTCTGACACCACGGCTGACTAATATTTGCATTTTTTAAAAATTCATTGATTTATTTATTTTTGAGATGGAGTCTCACTGTTGCTCAGCCTAGAGGGCAGGGGTAGGATCTTGGCTCCCTCCAACCTTTGCCTCTCAGGTTCAAGCAATTCTCCTGCCTCAGCCTCCTGAGTAGCTGGAATTACAGGCACCTGTCACCATGCCCGGCTACTTATGTTTTTTTTTTGTTTTTTTTTTTTTTGGTAGAGAATGGGTTTCACCATGTTGGCCAGGCTGGTCTCAAACCCCTGACCTCAAGTGATCTGCCTGCCTTGGCCTCCCAAAGCGCTGAGAATACAGGCCTGAGCCACTACGCTGAACCATCAACACCTTTTACTTTATGGAAATTATTCGGCCAAGTGTGGTGGCTCACCCCTGTAATCCCAGCCCTTTGGGAGGCCGAGGTGGGTGGATCACAAGTTAAGGAGATCGAGACCATCCTGGCTAACACAGTGAAACCCCGTCTCTACTAAAAATACAAAAAATTAGCCGGGCGTGGTGGTGGGCTCCTGTAGTCCCAGCTACTCGGGAGGCTGAGGCAGAAGAATGGCGGGAACCCAGGAGGCGGAGCTCGCGGTGAGCCAAGATCGCGCCACTGCACTCCAGCCTGGGCAACAGAGCAAGACTTTGTCTCAAAAAAAAAAAAAAAGGAAATTATTCTGGCACTGGTATAGAACCTCACTAGGGGTCAGGTGAAGTTGAAGGGACCTCAGTGTCCCTTGCAGATGGGATGTGCACTGCTCAGCAAGAGCACGGAGGTGGAGTGCATGGGGTTTGAGTTTTCATTGGGGAAATGAAGCTGAAATCTTGGGTGCATGACCAGGTCATATATGCAATGAGACGGGGATCTCACTATGCAGCCCAGGCTAAAGTGGGCTTAGATCCTCCTGCCTCTGCCCCACCCCAGTCTTTAGTAGCTGAGACTACATGTGAATATTAACCCATGCACAGGCAAGAGGAAAGTAAGGACCATTCTTTGGTTCACACCCGGCCCCCTGAGGTCAGAAATTCGATTCCAGCCTGGCCAACATGGTGAAACCCTGTCTCTACTAAAAATACAAAAATTAAGGCCGGGCGCGGTGGTTCATGCCTGTAATCCCAGCACTTTGGGAGGCTGAGGCGGGCGGATCACGAGGTCAGGAGATCGAGGCCATCCTGGATAACACGGTGAAACCCTGTCTCTACTAAAAATACAAAAAATTAGCTGGGCGTGGTGGCAGGCGCCTGTAGTCCCAGCTACTCGGGAGGCTGAGGCAGGAGAATGGCGTGAACCCGGGAGGCGGAGGTTGCAGTGAGCCAAGATCGCGCCCTTGCATTCCAGCCTGGGCAACAGAGTGAGACTCTGTCTCAAAAAAAAAACCAAAAAATGAAAAACAAAAAAATACAAAAATTAGCCTGACGTGGTGTTGGTACACGCCTGTAATCCCAGCTACTCGGGAGGCTGAGGCAGGAGAATCACTTGATGACAGGAGGCCAAGCTTTCGATGAGCTGAGTTCGCGCCGCCACTGCACTCCAGCCTGGGCAACAGAGTGAGACTCCATCTCAAAAAAATAAAAAATAGGCCAGGCGTGGTGGCGCATGCCTGTAATCCCAGCCCTTTGGGAGGCCGAGACAGGTGGATCACCTGAGGTCGGGAGTTAAAGGCTGGCTGGGCCAACAAGGCAAAACCTCGACTCCACTAAAAATACAAAATTACACCTGTAATCTTAGCTGCTTGGGGGGCTGCGGCAGAAGAACCTCTTGAACCCAGGAAGAGGAGATTGCAGTGAGACGAAATCATGCCATTGCACTCTAGCCTGGGCGACAGAGCAAGATTCTGTCTCAAAAAATAAATAAGTGGGGCAGACAGGGTGGCTCACCTCTGTAATCCCAGCACTTTGGGAGGACAAGGCGGGTGAATCACAAGGTCAGGAGTTCGAGACCAGCCTGGCCAACATGGCGAAACCCCATCTCTACTAAAAATACAAAAAAGTAGCTGGGCATGGTGGTGGGTGCCTGTAATCCCAGCTACTTGGGAGGCTGAGGCAGGAGAATCGTGTGAACCCAGGAAGTGGAGGTTGCAGTGAGCCGAGATCGCGCCATTGCACTCCAGCCTGGGTGAT
Source organism: Pongo pygmaeus (assembly GCF_028885625.2). Lineage (NCBI taxonomy): Eukaryota > Metazoa > Chordata > Mammalia > Primates > Hominidae > Pongo > Pongo pygmaeus. The sequence continues at coordinate 60,030,583 of NC_072393.2, forward strand.
AGTGCGAGACTCTGTATCAAAAAGAAATAAGTAAATAAACAAAATAAAAGTAAAAAAAATTAAGTAAATATGGGACCATTATGAATTTGGGTGTCACCTTTATGTAGGGATCATGGTAATCTTTGTTATTTCAATTTTTTTATGCATACTGCCAAAGCAAGCACGTCTGTGTAGGAATTATACTTCCTGTGAGAATACAATATATGGAGCTTTCTTTTTTGTTTGTTTGTTTGTTGAGACACAGTTTCACTCTTGTTGCCCAGGCTGGAGTGCAACGTCATGATCTCAGCTCACCGCAACCCCTGCCTCCCGGGTTCAAGCGATTCTCCTGCCTCAGCCTCCCAAGTAGCTGGGATTGCTTGAATGTGCCATCACGCCTAGCTTATTTTTTCTATTTAGAGTAGAGATGGGGTTTCTCCATGTTGGTCAGGCTGGTCTCGAACTCCTGACCTCAGATGATCCATCCACCTCAGCCTCCCAAAGTGCTGGGATTACAGATGTGAGCCACCATGCCCAGCCATCATATATTTTTATATATGTACTATCACGTACACACAAAATACTCTTCTACACACAGAGAATAGTCTTATATCACTTTGGATATTTTGTGTGTATGTGTGTGTGTGTGTGTGTGTGTGTTTTATTTGTTTGGTTGGTTATTTTTGAGACAAGGTCTGGCTCTGTCACCCAGGCTGGAGTGTAGTGGTGTGATCTCAGCTCACTGCAACCTCCACCCCCCACCTAAGCCTATTGAATTAGTGTCTACAGGCATGCACCACCACACCTGGCCCACTTTTGTATTTTTTGTACACATGGGGTTTCACGATATTGCTGGGGCTGGTCTCGAACTCCTGAGCTCAGGTGATCCTCCCATCATGGCCTCCTAAAGTGCTGGGATTAGAGGTGTGAGCCGCCACGCCCCACCTGTACTTGTATATCTCTGTTCAAATGTTACTGAGGAGCATTTACAGCATAACCTGTGGTCTATCCTGGAGAATGTTTGTGTGTGAGACAATGTATATTCTTCAACATCTTAGATTCCAGTTTGGATGCCCCCATTGGGACTGTGTGTCACTGTACTGGAACTCGAGTGAACACTTGGCTCAAAATCCATTGCTGTTCTCTAGAAATCCAGCCCAATGCTCTTGGTTAAATATGAGGTATGTGTAGTAGGCATTGCTTTTTCTTTCTGGAGACAAAGCTCAGGAGGATTCGTTCTTGATAAACAAAGCTAACCTGCTGATTCTTTGAAGCAAGGAACTGGAGATGGTCCTTTTAGGGGTTTATATTCTGGATTCCAGAAAACATGCAAACAGGACCAATAAATGCATGCTTATTTTTGTGTCCATTTTAACCTGGTCAAGGAAAATTCCAACAAAAAATCCATGGTGCTGGAGCAAGAAGATCTCAGGCTGTGACCCTCTAGAGGGGAGCACTTTCTGTTGTCTGAAAGAAAAGAAAATGGTTCCCTTTAGAGTGTTAGGCTTTGAGAAAAGCATCGCTGATCTTGGTAATACATTTGCAGAGAATGCTTATAATCAGACATGGATGATGTTGAAGTTTTGTGTTTTTTTTTTTTTTTTTTTTTTTTCCTAGACAGGGTGTCTGCTGCCCAGACTGGAGTGCGATGGCCCCTCCAACCTAGATCTCTTGGGTTTAAGTGGCCGTCTATTTTGGGAAAGAGTCTTGCTCTGTGGCCCTGGCTGGAGCGCAGTGTCAGGAACTTTGCTCACTGCAACCTCTGCCTCCTGGGTTCAAGCGATTCTCTTGCCTCAGCCTCCTGAGCAGCTGGGATTACGGGCATGTGCCACCACGCCCGGCTAATTTTTGTATTTTTATTATTTATTTATTTGTTTATTTATTTTTGAGATAGAGTCTCGCTCTGTCACCCAGGCTGAAGTGCAGTGGTGCGATCTTGGCTCACCGCAACCTCTACCTCCCACCTCAGCCTCCTGAATAGCTGTCTCCAGGCGTGCACCACCACACCTGGCTAACTTCTGTATTTGTTTTACAGACATGGTTTCACCATGTTGCCCGGGCTCATCTTGAACTCCTGAGCTCAAGTGATCCTCCCGCCTCAGCATCCTAAAGTGCTGTGATTAGAGGTATGAGCCACCATGTCCCACCAGTACTTGTGTCTTTCCCTTCAAATTTTATTGAGGAGCTTTTACAGCATAGTCTGTGGTCTCTCCAGGAGAATGTTTTTGTTTACGATAATGTATATTCTTCAACATCATAGATTCCATTTTGGATGCCCCCATTGGGACTGTGTGTCCCTGTACTGGAACTTAAGTGAACACTTGGCTCAAAATCCATTGCTGTTCTCCAGAAATCCAGCCTAATTCTCTTGGTTAAAGATAAGGTATGTGTAGTAGACATTGCTTTTTCTCTTTGGGAACAAAACTTAGGAGGATTGCCCCTTGATGAAGAAGGCTAACCTGTTGATTCTTTGAAGGAAGGAACTGGAGATGGTCCTTTTAGGGGTTTATGTTCTGGATTCCAGAAAACACGCAAACCGGACAAATAAATGCATCTTTATTTTTGTGTCTATTTTAACCTCGTCAAGGAAGATTCCAACAAAAAAATCCACGGTGCCGGAGCAAGAAGATCTCAGGCTGTGACACTCTAGAGGGAAGCACTTTCTGTTTTCTGAAAGAAAGGAAAGTGCATCCTTTTAGAGTGTTACTGTTTGAGAAAAAGCAACGTTGAAGCTGATGCTGATCTTGGTAATAAATTTGCAGCAAATGCTTATAATCAGACTTGGATGATTTTGGGCTTCTGGGGTTTTGTTTTGTTTTGTTTTGGTTTGGGTTTTTTTTTTTTTTTTTTTTTTTTTTTTTTGAGACGGAGTCTCGCTCTTTCGCCCAGGCCGGAGTGCAGTGGCGCTATCTCGGCTCACTGCAAGCTCTGCCTCCCGGGTTCATGCCATTCTCCTGCCTCAGCCTCCTGTGTAGCTGGGACTACAGGCGTCCACCACTACGCCTGGCTAATTCTTTGTATTTTTAGTAGACACGGGGTTTCACTGTGTTGGCCAGGATGGTCTCGATCTCCTGACCTCGTGATCTGCCCGCCTCGGCCTCCCAAAGTGCTGGGATTACAGGCATGAGCCACCGCGTCTGGCCTTGTTGTTTTTGAGACAGAGTCTTGCTCTGTGGCCCAGGCTGGAGCGCAGTGGCGTGATCTCAGCTCACTGCAACCTCCATCTCCCAGGCTCAAGCAATTCTCCTGCCTCATCCTCCTGAGTAGCTGGGATTACAGGCCTGTGCCACCATGCCCGGCTAATTATTTGTATTTTTAGTAGAGACAGGGTTTCACCATGTTGGCCCGGCTGGTCTCGAACTCCTGACCTCAGGTAATCCGCCCACCTCAGCCTCCCAAAGTGCTGGGATTACAAGCGTGAGCCTGTTTTTCTCTACGACAGGGTGTCTGTTGCCCAGGCTGGAGTGCAGTGGCATTTTTAACATAGATCTCTTGGGCTCGAGTGGTCCTTTTTTTTGGTTCAGTCTTGCTTTGTGACCCAGGCTGGAGGGCAGTGACAGAAACTCTGCTCACTGCAACCTCTGCCTCCTGGGTTCAAGCCATTCTCCTGACTCAGCCTCCTGAGCAGCTGGGATTACAGGCATGAGCCACCATACCCAGCTAATTTTTGTATTTTTATTTATTTGTTTATTTATTTATTTATTGTCGAGACGGAGTCTTGCTATGTCTCCCAGGCTAGAGTGCAGTGGCGCAATCATGGCTTACTGCAGCCTCCTCCTCCTGGGTTCAACCAATTCTCCTTCCTCAGCCTCCTGAGAAGCTAGGATTACAGGCATGCACCACCATGCCTGGCTAATTTAGATTCCATTTTGGATGTTCCCATTGGGACTGTGTCCCTGTACTGGAACTCAAGTGAACACTTGGCTCAAAATCCATTGCTTTCCTCTAGACATCCAGCTCAGTTCTCGGTAAAGATAAGGTATGTGTAGTAGGCATTGCTTTTTCTCTTTAGAGACAAAACTCAGGAGGATTGCCCTTTGATGAACAAGGCTAACCTGCTGATTCTTTGAAGCAAAGAACTGGAGATGGTCCTTTTAGGGGGTTTATGTTCTGGATTCCAGAAAACATGCAAACAGGGTCAATAAATGCATCTTTATTTTTGTGTCCATTTTGACCTGGTCAAGGAAAATTTCAACAAGAAACCCAGAGTGCTGGAGCAAGAAGATCTCATGCTGTGACTCTGCAAAGGGAAGCCCTTTCTGTTGTCTAAAAGAAAAGAAAGTGCTTCCCTTTGGTAGGTTACGGTTTGAGAAAAGCAGCGTTGAAGTTGATGCTGATCTCGGTAATACATTTGCAGAGCGTGCTTATCACACTTGGACGATGGGGTTCTGTTTTGGTTTTGCTTTTTTATTCTAAGACAGGGTCTGTGTTGCCCATGCTGGAGTGCGGTGGCACATCCAACCTAGGTCTCATGGATTTAAATGGTCCTTTTTGGGGGGGCAGAGTCTCTCTCTGTCACCGAGGCTGAAGGGCAGTGATCCCATCTTGGCTCACTACAACCTCCACCTTCCAGGTTCAAGCGATTCTCCTGCTTCAGCTTCCCGAGTAGCTGAGATTTACAGGTGCCCATCCCCACACCTGGATAATATTTGGTTTTATTTATGTATTTATTTATTTTTAAGATGGAGTCTCACTGTCACCCAGGCTGGAGGGCAGTGGCATGATCTCGGCTCACTGCCACCTGCGCTTCCCGGGTTCAAGCAATGCTTCTGCCTTAGCCTCCTGAGTAGCTGGAATTACAGAAGCACGCCACCACACCTGGCTACTTTTTATATTTCATTTTTAATAGAGACTGGATTTCACCATGTTGGCTAGTATGATATATATTTTATCATATATTCTTATATATATAATCATATACACACAAAATACTCTTCTGCACACGAAGAATATTCTTATATCACTTTGGGTTTTTTTGTTTGTGTGTTTGTTTTGTGTTTGTTTCTTTGTTTTTGAGACAACGTCTGGCTCTGTTGCTCAGGCCAAAGTGTAGTATTGCGATCTCAGCTCACTGCAACCTCCACCTCCCACCTAAGTCTCCTGAATTAGTGTCTACAGGCATGCACCACCACACCTGGCTCACTTTTTTTTCTGAGAAGGAATTTTGCTTTTGTTGCCCAGGCTGGAGTGCAATGCGGTGATTTCAGCTCACTGCAACCTCTGCCTCCCGGCTTCAAGCAATTCTCCTGCCTCAGCCTTCCAAGTAACAGGGATTACAGGCATGCACCACCACACCTGGCTAATTTTGTATTTTTAGTAGAGATGGGTTTCACCTTTCTCAGGCTGGTCTTGAACTCCTGACCTCAAGTGACCCACCCGCCTCGACCTCCCAAGGTGCTAGGATTACAGGTGAGAGACATTGCTCCTGGCCACCTAACTTTTGTAGTTTTTTTACAGACAGGGCTTCACCATATTGCCCGAGCTGGTCTCCAACTCCTGAGCTCAAGTGATCCTCCTGTCTCAGCCACTGTCCCTCACCCAAACTTGTGTATTTCTTTTCTTTTTTTTTTTTTTTTTTTTTGAGATGGAGTCTGGCTCTGTCACCCAGGCTGGAGTGCAGTCGCACGATCTCAGCTCACTGCAACCTACTCCTCCCTTGTTCAAGCGATTCTCCTGCCTCATCCTCCCAAGTAACTGGGATTACAGGCGCCCACCACCGTGCCTGGCTAATTTTTTGTATTTTTAGTAGAGATGGGGTTTCACCAAGGTGGCCAGGCTGGTCTCAAACTCCTGACCTCATGATCCACCGGCCTCGGCCTACCAAAGTGCTGGGATTACAGGCGTGAGCCACAGCGCCCAGCCTTCTGTTTTTCTGTTCAAATTTTATTGAGGAGTTTTTATGTCCTAGCCTGTGGTCTATCCTGGAGGATGTTTGTGTGTGAGACAATGTATATTCTTCAACATCTTAGATTCCATCTTGATTGCTTCCATAGAAACTGTGTGTACCTGTGCTGGAACTCCGGTGAACACCTGGCTCAATATCCATTGCTCTTCTCTAGAAATCCAGCCCAGTTCTCTTGGTTAAATATAAGATATGTGTAGCAGGCATTGCTTTTTCTTTCCAGAGACAAAACTCAGGAGGATTGCCCCTTGATGAACAAAGCTAACCTGCTGATTCTTTGAAGCAAGGAACCGGAGATGGTCCTTTTAGGGGTTTATATTCTGGATTCCAGAAAACATGCAAACAGGGCCAATAAATGCATCTTTATGTTTTTGTCCATTTTAACTTGATCTAGGAAAATTCCAACAAAAAATCCACGGTGCTGGAGCAAGAAGATCTCAGGCTGTGACCTTCTCGAGGAAAGAAGCACTTTCTGTTGTCTGAAAGAAAAGAAAGTGCTTCCTTTCAGAGAGTTACGGTTTGAGAAAAGCAACGTTGAAGTTGACGCTGATCTTGGTAATACATTTGCAGAGCGTGCTGATCATCAGATGTGGATAATGGTGGAGTTTTGTTTTTTATCTAAGACAGGGTATCTGTTCCCCAGGCTGGAGTGCAGTGGCACTTCCAACTTAGATCTCTTGGGCTCAAGTGGCCCTCTTTTTGGGACAGAGTCTCACTCTGTGGCCCTGGCTGGAGTGCAATGGCAGGAACTTGGCTCACTGCAATCTCCACCTCCTGGGTTCAAGCAATTCTCCTGCCTCAGCCTCCCGAGCAGCTGGGGTTACTGGCTGTGCCACCACGCCTGGCTAACTTTTGCATTTTTATTATTGATTTATTGATGTATTTTTGAGACAGGGTCTGGCTCTGTCACTCAGGCTATAGGGCAGTGGTGCGATCTCGGCTCACTGCAACTTCCACCTCCCACCTCAGCCTCCTGAATAACTGTCTCCAGGCATGCACCACCACACCTTGCTAACTTTTGTATTTTTTGTACAGATGAGGTTTCACCATGTTGCCCAGGCTGGTCTCGGACCCCTGAGCTCAACTGATCCTCCTGCCCAGGCCTCCTAAACTGCTGTGATTAATCGTGTGAGCCACCGTGCCCTACTCTTACTTGTATGTTTCTGCTCAAATTTTATTGAGGAGCTTTTACATCCTAGCCTGTGGTCTATCCTGGAGAATGTTTGTGTGTGTGACAAAGTATATTCTTCAACATTTTAGATTCCATTTGGATGCTCCCATCCGGACTGTGTGCCCCTGTACTGGAACTCAAGTGAACACTTGGCTCAATGTCCATTGCTGTTCTCATGAATTCCAGGCCAATTATCTTGGTTAAAGATAAGGTATGTGGGCTGGGCATAGTGGCTCATGCCTGTAATCCCAGCACTTTGGGAGACCGAGGTGGGAGGATCATGAGGTCACGAGTTCGAGACAAGCCTGACCAACACGGTGAAACCCATCTCTACTAAAAATACAAAAATTAGCTGGGCGTGGTGGCTCCACCAGTAATCTCAGCTACTTGGGAGACTGAGACAGGAGAACTGCTTGAACCCAGGAAGCGGAGGTTGCAGTGAGCTGAGATCGCGCCACTGCACTTCAGCCCTGGTGACAGAGCGAGACTTCATCTCAAAAAATAAAAAATAAAAAGGTATGTGTAGTAGGCATTGCTTTTTCTCTTTGTAGATAATACTCAGGAGGACTGCCTCTTGATGAACAAAACAAGGCTAACCTGCTGAGCCTTTGAAGCAAGGAACTGGAGATGGTCCTTTTAGGGGGTTATGTTCTGGATTCCGGAAAACATGCAAATAGGGCCAATAAATGCATCTTTATTTTTGTGTCCATTTTAACCTGGTCTAGGAAAATTTCAACAAGAAACCCAGAGTGCTGGAGCAAGATCTCATGCTGTGACTCTGCAAAGGGAAGCCCTTTCTGCTGTCTAAAAGAAAAGAAAGCGCTTCCCTTTGGAGTGTTACGGTTTGAGAAAAGCAGCGTTGAAGTTGATGCTGATTTCGGTAATACATTTGCAGAGCATGCTTATCATCAGACTTGGACGATGGTGGGGTTCTCTTTTGGTTTTGCTTTTTTATTCTAAGACAGGGTCTGTGTTGCCCATGCGGGAGTGCGGTGGCACATCCAACCTAGGTCTCATGGATTTAAATGGTCCTTTTTGGGGGGCAGAGTCTCTCTCTGTCACCGAGGCTGAAGTGCAGTGATCCCATCTTGGCTCACTACAACCTCTGCCTCCGGGGTTCAGGCGATTCTCCTGCTTCAGCTTCCCAAGTAGCTGAGATTTACAGGTGCCCATCACCACACCTGGATAATATCTGGGGTTTTTTATTTATTTATTTTTAAGATGGAGTCTCACTGTCACCCAGGCTGTAGTTCAGTGGCTTGATCTCGGCTTACTGCAATGTATGCCACCCAGGTTCAAGTGATTCTCCTGCCCCAGACTCCTGAGTAGCTGGAATTACAGGCACCTGCCACTACACCCGGCTACTTTTTGAATTTTTTTTTTTTTTTTTTTTTTAAGTAAAGATGGGCTTTCACCATGTTGGCCAGGCTGGTCTCAAACCCCTGACCTCAAGTCAGCCGCTTGCCTCAGCCTCCCAAAGTGCTGAGAATACAAGCATGAGCCACTGCACGGCCATCAACACCTCTTACTTTATGGAAATTTTTCTGGCCCTGGTATAGAACCTCACGTGGGGTCAGGTGGAGTTGAGGGGACCTCAGTGTCCCTTGCAGATGGGATGTGCACTGCTCAGCAAGAGCATGGAGGTGGAGTGCATGAGGCTTCAGTGTTTATTGGGGAAATGAAGCTGAAATATTGGGTGCATGAGCAGGAGATAAATGCATGAGATGGGGGTCTCAGTATGCCGCCCAGGCTAAAGTGGGCTTAGATCCTCCTGCCTCTGCCCCTCCCCAGTCCTTGGTAGATGGGACTACATGTGAATATTAACCCATGCACAGGCAAGAAGAAACTAAGGACCGTTCTTTGGTTCACACCTGGCCCCCAGTTAAACTTGTATTTTAGATAAACAACGTATTTGAGATGTACTTGAACAACAAATGATTTGCTGTTTAGGTGTGGACATCTTTTTTTTTTTCCTAACTTTAAATATGGGACTAGTCCAGGTACGGTGGCTCATGCCTGTAATTCCAGCACTTTGGGAGGCCGAGACAGGAGGATCACCTGAGGTCAGTTGTTCGAGACCAGCCTGGCCAACATGGTGAAACCTCGTCTGTACTAAAAATAAAAAAATTAGTGAGACGTGGTCTTGGTGCATGCCTGTAATCCCAGCTACTTGGGTGGATGAGGCAGGAGAATTGCTTGAGGCTGGGAGGCTGAGCTTTCTGTGAGCTGAGATCAAGCCTCTGCACTCCAGCCTGGGCAACAGAGTGAGACTCAGTCTCAAAAAAAGTAAAAAATCAGCCGGGCGTGGTGGCAAACACTTGTAATCCCAGCACTTTGGGAGGCCGAGACAGGAGGATCACCTGAGGTCATGTTCAAGACTAACAGGGCCAAAATGGCAAAACCTCGTCTCTACTAAAAATACAAAAATTAGCTGGGTGCAGTGGTGCACATCTGTATTTCCAGCTACTCAGAGGTTAAGGCAGGAGAATCGCTTGAACCCAGGAGGAGGAGATTTCAGTGAGCTGAAATCACGCCATTGCACTTCAGCCTGAGCCACAGAGCAAGATTCCATCTCAAAAATAAATAAAATAAACAATAAAAATGAAATTAAATAGACAAATACGAGACCATCATGAATTTGCTTGTCACCTTTGTGCAGGGGCCAGCGTAATCTCTGTCATTCCAATTTTTTTTATGTGCACTGCCAAAGCAAGCACTCGTGTAGGAATTATTCTTCCTGTGAGCATATAATATATGGAACTTTGAGACAGGGTCTCAAAAATATATAATGTATATTTTATCATATATTCTTTATATATAAAATATCATATACACACAAAATACTGTTCTAAATACAGAGAATACTCTGATATCAACTTGGGTATTTTTTGTTTCTTTGTGTGTGTGTGTTTTATTTGTTTGGTTGGTTATTTTTGAGACAAGGTCTGGCTCTGTCACCCAGGCTGGAGTGTAGTGGTGCGATCTTGGCTCACTGCAACCTCCGCCTCCTACCTAAGCCTGCTGCATTGGTGTCTACAGGCATGCACCACCACACCCGGCTCACTTTTGTATTTTTTGTACACATGGGGTTACACCATGTTGCCGGGGCTGGTCTTGAACTCCTGAGGTTAGGTGATTCTCCCGTCTCGGCCTCCTAAAGTGCTGGGATTAGAGGTGTGAGCCACCATGCCCCATTGGTACTTGTGTATTTAGGTTCAAATTTGGACGAGTTTTTATGACCAAGCCTGTGGTCTATCCTGGAGAATGTTTGTGTGTGTGACAATGTATATTCTTCAACATCATAGACTCAATTTTGGGTGCGCCCATTGGGACTGTGTGTCCCTGTACTAGAACTTGAGTGAACACTTGGCTCATCCATTGCTCTTCTCTAGAAATCCAGCCCAATTCTCTTGGTTAAATATAAGGTACGTGTAGTAGGCATTGCTTTTTCTTTCCAGAGACAAAACTCAGGAGGATTGCCCCTTGATGAACAAAGCTAACCTACTGATTCTTTGAAGCAAAGAACCGGAGATGGTCCTTTTAGGGGTTTATATTCTGGATTCCAGAAAACATGCAAACAGGGCCAATAAATGCATCTTTATGTTTTTGTCCATTTTAACTTGATCTAGGAAAATTCCAACAAAAAATCCACGGTGCTGGAGCAAGAAGATCTCAGGCTGTGACCTTCTCGAGGAAAGAAGCACTTTCTGTTGTCTGAAAGAAAAGAAAGTGCTTCCTTTCAGAGAGTTACGGTTTGAGAAAAGCAACGTTGAAGTTGACGCTGATCTTGGTAATACATTTGCAGAGTGTGCTGATCATCAGACATGGATAATGGTGGGGTTTTGTTTTTGTTTTATTTTTTTATCTAAGACAGGGTATCTGTTGCCCAGGCTGGAGCGCAGTGGCACTTCTAACCTAGATCTCTTGGGCTCAAGTGGCCCTCTTTTTGGGATAGAGTCTTCTTTGCTCTGTGGCCCTGGCTGGAGTGCAGTGGCAGGAACTCGGCTCACTGCAACCTCTGCCTCCTGGGTTCAAGCAATTCTCCTGCCTCAGCCTCTGGAGCAGCTGGGGTTACAGGCATGTACCACCATGCCTGGCTAATTTTTGCATTTTTATTGTTGATTGATTGATTGATTTTTGAGACAGGGTCTGGCTCTGTCACCCAGGCTGTTGGGCAGTGGTGCAATCTTGGCTCACTGCAACCTCCACCTCCCACCTCAGCCTCCTGAATACCTGTCTACAGGCATGCACCACCACACCTTGCTAACTTTTGTATTTTTTGTACAGATGAGGTTTTACCATGTTGCCCAGGCTGGTCTCGGACCCCTGAGCTCAAGTGCTCCTCCCACCTGGGCCTCCTAAACTGCTGTGATTAATCATGTGAGCCACCGTGCCCTACCCTTACTTGTGTGTTTCTGCTCAAATTTTATTAAGGAGCTTTTATGGCCTCGCCTGTGGTCTGTCCTGGAGGATGTTTGTGTGTGTGACCATGTATATTCTTCAACATCTTAGATTCCATTTTGGATGCCTCCCTGGGGACTGTGTGTCCCCGTACTGGAACCCAAGTGAACACTTGGCTCAGAATCTATTTGCTGTTCTCTAGAAAGCCAGCCTAATTATCTTGTGCAAATATAATGTATATCTAGTAGGCATTGCTTTTTCTTTCTGGAGACAAAACACAAGAGGATTGCCCCTTGATGAACACGACTAACCAACTGTTTCTTTGAAGCAAGGAACTGGAGATGGTCCTTTTAGGGATTTATGCTCTGGATTCCAGAAAACACGCAAACAGGGCCAATAAATGCATCTTTATTTTTGTGTCCATTTTGACCTGGTCAAGGAAGATTCCAACAAAAAATCCACGGTGCCGGAGCAAGAAGATCTTAGGCTGTGACCCTCTACAGGGAAGCACTTTCTGTTGTCTGAAAGAAAGGAAAGTGCATCCTTTTAGAGTGTGACTATTTGAGAAAAGCAACGTTGAAGTTGATGCTGATTTTGGTGATACATTTGCAGAGCATGCTTATAATCAGACTTCGATGATGTTGGGTTCTGTTTTTGCTTTGGTTTTTTTTCCAAGACAGTGTCTTTGTTGCCCAGGCTGGAGTGCGGTGGCACTTCCAACCTAGATCTCTTGGGCTCAAGAGGTCTTTTTTTATTTCTTTCTCAAAAGAGAGTCTGGCGGTGACACCCAGGCTGGAGTGCAGTGGTGCGATATCAGCTCACTGCAGCCTTCCCCTCCCCAGTTCAAGTGATTCTCTCACCTCAGCCTCCTGAGTAGCTGGGATTACAGGTGTGGGCTACCACGCCCGGCTAATTTTTGTATTTTTAGCAGAGACAGGGTTTCACCATGTTGGCGAGGCTGGTCTCAACTCCTGTCCTCAAGCGATCCACCTCCCTTGCCTCCCAAAGTGCTAGGATTACAGGCGTGAGCCACCGCGCCCGGCCTCAAGTGGTCCTCTTGAGTCAGCCTCTCAAGTAGTTGGGACTACATGGGGCGTGCCACCACACTTGGCTAAGTTTTTAATTTTTGATAGAAAGGGGGTCTCTCTTGCCCAGGATGGTCTCAACTCCTGAGCTCAAGGGATCCTAAAGATGTGAGGCGCCTTGTCCTGATGATCCATTTCAGACATAGCTGACATGGCCAGGCATCGTGCGGCACACAGTCCTAGTTACTGCAGAGGCCAGGGTGGAAGGGTCCTTTGATTTCCAGGCTATACCATGCGCTGATCACACCTTTGATCCCGAGTAGCTGGGATTACAGGCGGTCACCGCCACACCGGCTAATTTTTATTTATTTACTTATTTTTTGAGATGGTGTTTCCCTCTTGTTGCCCAGAATGCACTGCAATGGCGCGACCTCGGATCACTGCAACCTCCACCTCCCTGGTTCAAGCGATTCTCCTGCCTCAGCCTCCCGAGCAGCTGGGATGACAGGCATGCGTCACCACGCCCGGCTAATTCTTTGTATTTTTAGTAGACATAGGATTTCTCCATGTTGGTCAGGCTGGTCTTGAACTCCCAACCTTAGGTGATCCACCCACCTCGGCCTCCCAAAGTGCTGGGATTACAGGCATGAGCCATTGCACCCAGCCCATTTATTTTTATGTGTGCTGCCGAAGCAAGCATTTATGTGTAGGAATTGTTCTTCCTGTGAGCATATGTTGGCCAGCCTGGACCACATACCAAGATCCCATCTCTTTAAAAACACAGATTACGTGGCACCTGGCACCTCTGGTTCCAGAGACTTCATTTGGGTTGGTCATTTGAAACACTAGCCTCCCATCAATTTAGTGTAATCAATCCAAATCATGTGTCCTTCATTAAGAGACTAGGAAAGCCTCCACGTCTATCCAGTCTATTTTGTAATCCCCAACAGATGTCAATATTAATAAAATTTCTTTTTTTTCTATTCATTTGTGTCTTTAGTTTTTCTTCCCCAACAACTTGCCATCATTTCTCGCAATAGACCTGCTTTCTCTGCAGGAAGGGCGTGGTTGATTCAACCCTTACCCACTAATGCCAACCCCAGTGAGTCCTTTTGACTACAGCTGCCCTGTTTATCCTATTTCCTGTGGGTAACGATTCCAAGGTACCATTCCACCGGGCAAAACCTCGCATCTAAGTGTCAGTTGCTTGGTAAGATGTGAAATGTTTGCTGTGGCTAATATAAGACACAAACTATTGTAGACAAGATGAATCTCAGTGGCAGTGATAAATGTCGCACGAGATAAAACCACAGATACTTTTTTTTTTAGACAGAGTTTCACTATTGTTACCCAGGCTGGAGTGCAGTGGTGCGATCTCTGCTCACTGCAACCTCCGCCTCCTGGGTTCAAGCGATTCTCCTGCCTCAGCCTCCCGAGTAGCTGGGATTACAGGCATGTGCCACCACGCCCAGCTAATTTTGTATTTTTAGTAGAGATGGGGTTTCACCATGGTGGTCAGGCTGGAACTCCTGACCTCAGATGATCCTCCCACCTTGGTCTCCCAAAGTGCTGGGATTACAGGTGTGAGCCACTGTGCCCGGCCAACCTCAGATACTTTCACAAAAGCCTTTAGGACCCTAGAAGGGGCTCCCTAGTAACAGATGGGATGCGCAGCAGCTCTTGTTGTTGCCATAGTGAGTGATGCGTGTTCTTCCAGCCCTCAACACCTTTTACTCCGTGGAAGTTATGCCTGCACTGGTTTACAGAACCTCCCTTGACTTGGGGTGAGGTAGAGTTGAAGGGGACCTCAGTGTCCCTTGCAGGTGGGATGTGCACTGCTTAGCAAGAGCACGGAGGTGGAGTGCATGGGCTTTGAGTTTTTATTGGGTAAATGAAGCTGAAATGTAGGGTGCAAGACCACATCATAAATGCACATTTGATTTAATTTTTCTATTTTATTTTTATTTATTTATCTTGAGATGGAGCCTCGCTCTGTTGCCCAGGCTGGAGTGCATTGGCCTGATCTCAGCTCACTGCAACCTCCACCTCCCGGGTTCAAGCAATTATTGTGCCTCAGCCTCCCAGGTAGCTGGGATTACACACATGCTTCCGCGCCTGGCCAATTTTTGTGTTTTTAGTAGAGACAGGCTTTCACCATGTTGGCCAGGCTGGTTTTGAGCTCTTGACCTCAAGTGATCCGCCCACCTCGGCCTCTCAAAGTCCTGAGATTACAGGCATGAGCCACCGTGACCAGCCTAATTTTTCTATTTTGGAGACAGTGGTCTAGCTATGCCACCTGGGCTAAACTAGGCTTTAGAGATCTTCCTGCCTCTGCCCCTCCACAGTCTCTGGTAGTTTGGACTACAAATGAACATTAGCATATTTTCAACCACCACCACTCTAGTTTGGAAGATTTTTATCACCCCAAAGAAGCTTATACCCATTTGCCTTCAGTACCCACCCCCCTCTTCCACTCAGACCCTGGCAACTACTCTACATCTCTCTAGCTCTGGATTTGCCTCTTGTGGGCATTTCATAAAAACCAGTCTTGAATGAGTAGCCTGTTGTGAACACTTTTAATATAATGGGTTGGTTCTGGTTGTCTGAAGTGTGACTCTTACCAATGAAGGGTAGTCCCTGGAGGGAAGCAGGAGGCTGGGAGAACTCGGCAGAACATCCTTTGGGAATGGAGTGGGGCGGGCAGACTCTGATGTCTGGGAAGCTCACAAGGGTGGAAGACTCCATCTTCCTCCCTGAGAACTGCAAGGTGACCGTCCTGGGGCACTGGATGGAGTGAAGGCATCTGGACTGGGAACACCAGGGCACTGCACCGGTGCAGGCAGGATGAGCCGAGGGGAAAGGAGAGCCAGGCATCATTCTCTGGGGACAGTTTGGGTTTGATCTGGATGGAGCAGGTGTCTTCTGGTAGAGAGAGCCCCTGGGATTTTTGCTCTGCTCCTGGCTATCTTTCAGTCATGGAATCTGATGACAAAGGCTCCCACTCTGGGCCACTTCATTTGGTTTCTGGAGCCCAGTGGTCCTTTCTGCCTGGACTCAGGATCTTTTGGGGAAATTTGGGACCTGGCAGGACATCTGCACGATCCATAGAAATCCCTGAGAGCCCCTTCCCTTTGCTGACATCTCCGTATTCCTACCCATTGCCTTCCAAAAAAGACCCTTATCTGAATTGCCAAGGGAGGCTTCCCAGAGCAGGGAAACCCGGTTAAATTTATATTTCAGATCAACAGCATATCTAGAATCTACTCGAACAAGAAATGATTTGTTGTTTAAGTCTGAGAAATTTTCTTTCCCTAATTTTAAATATGGAACCCATCATGAATTTGGCTGTCACCTTTGCGCAGGGGCCAGGGAATCTATCATTCCATTGTTTAATGTGTGCTGCCAAAGCAAGCACTTAAGTGTGGGAATTATTCTTCACGTGAGGATACAATATATGGAACTTTATTACTTTTTTCTTTCATAATTGAGATTTTATTGGTTGAAGATCGGTACAGACATTTCAATTTGTACACAATTCTTAACATACGTACCGAAAATCTAAAAAGCCATGTATTGTAAATCGTTTTGATTTGTTTTGTTTTGTTTTTTTGAGACGGAGTTTCGCTCTTGTCACCCAGGCTGGAGTGTAGTGGCGCAATCTCGGCTCACCGCAACCTCCGCCTCCCGGGTTCAAGCAATTCTCCTGCCTCAGCCTCCCAAGTAGCTGGGATTACAGGCGAATGCCACCATGTCCGGCTATTTTTTGTATTTTTTTTTTTTTTTTTTTTTTTTTTTTTTTTTGAGACAGAGTCTTGCTGTCTGCCAGGCTGGAGTGCAGTGGCGCGATCTCGGCTCTCTGCAAGCTCCGCCTCCCGGGTTCACGCCATTCTCCTGCCTCTGGGACTACAGGCGCCCGCCACCGCGCCCGGCTAATTTTTTGTATTTTTAGTAGAGACAGGGCTTCACCGTATTAGCCAGGATGGCCTCCATCTCCTGATCTCGTGATCCGCCCACCTCGGCCTCCCAAAGTGCTGGGGTTACAGGCGGGAGCCACCGCGCCTGGCCTTTTTTTTTTTTTTTTAAGTAGAGACAGGGCTTCTCCCTGTTGGTCAGGCTGGTCTCGAATTCCCGACCTCAGGTGATCCGCCCGCCTCGGCCTCCCAAAGTGCTGAGATTACAGGCGTGAGCCACCGCACCCAGCCACGTTTTGTAATTCTTCTACAAAGTTATTCCGGCGACTTTCCAGCTTAAAATTTGGAAGCACATTTTCCTTAAGAGGCTATCAAGTACCAGTATCTTCACATGCTGATCAGCTGTTACAGACATCCCTCCAATTCACAACTGAATAGCATGTACACTACATATTCAAATTTTTCATCTTTCACAGCGCAGAAATAAACTTATTAGGAAAACAGAACTACCACAATCAAAGATGTTACAGAGTCCACACAATTCTAACAGGAGAGCCGTGATCAAGGAGTGGTTTTCTTTAGGAAGCAATTCTAAAATACGACATGAGAATAGAAGTAATTTAAAATGTTCAAGACATTAAATGCAGAGCTGATTCCATATTGCCATTTAATATGCTTTGTATTATAGGATATAAAAACGAACCTGGCCGGGTGCATTGGCTCACGCCTGTAATCCCAGCACTCTGGGAGGCCGAGGTGGACGGATAACCTGAGGTCAGGAGTTCAAGACCAGCCTGGCCAACATGGTGAAACCCCCGTCCCTACTAAAAATATGAAAATTAGCCGTGCATGGTGGTGCGCGCCTGTAATCCCAGCTACTCCGGATGCTGAGGCATGAGAATCGCTTGAACCGGGGAGGCGGAGATTGCAGTGAACCGAAATCAGGCCACTGCCCTCCAGCCTGGGCGACAAGAACTCTGTTTCAAAAAACAAAACAAAAAAAGTTTCTGGAACTACTAAAAAACTTGCATTTACAAAATAGTTGATAAAAAGATTTTTCTGGATTGTACAACAAGGGAGAAAGGGAGCACTGATGAGACGTAGTATATGGTGAATCAGACTGGGCATCAGAAGCTGGGCCTCCTCAGTTTTCGTTTCCCCATTTTCTGCAGATGAATCTTTAGTTTCTTGGTTAGCCACTTCGGCCCGTTTTCCCTTTGCTCCCCTTTGCCCTTCTGGTCACACTTTTTTGTCTGAAGATGTATCCTTCGCTGCTGCCTTTTTCGGCTTCATTTCCACTGTTTTTGTTTTTTGTGTTTTGTTTTTTTTTTAGGCGTAGTCTCACCCTGTTGCTCAGGCTGGAGTGCACTGGCGTGATCTCGGCTCACAGCAACTTCTGCTTTCCGGTTCAAGGGATTCTCTTGCCTCAGCCTCCCGAGTAG
The DNA here is from genome assembly GCF_028885625.2 of Pongo pygmaeus. Lineage (NCBI taxonomy): Eukaryota > Metazoa > Chordata > Mammalia > Primates > Hominidae > Pongo > Pongo pygmaeus. The sequence goes on from NC_072393.2 coordinate 60,048,414, forward strand.
CTGGGATTATAGGCGCGCATCGCCACACCCGGCTTATTTTTGTATTATTTTTGTATTTTTAGTAGAGACGGGGTTTCACCATGTTGGCCAGGCTGGTCTCGAACTCCTGACCTCAGGTGATCCGCCCGCCTCAGCCTCCCAAAGTGTTGTGATTACAAGCGTGAGCCACCGCACCCGGCCTGGCTTCCACTTCTGCAGGAGCTGGTTTAGCTGACAACCGCGCGATCTCCTCGTGGGCTCTTCCTTGGCGGCCCCTTCGGCGGAGCTGACTTTCCTCTTGGGCATCCTGGCGGCGGAGAGGGCGCGTTGCCGGCTGTCTGCGGGCCGCGGCTGCCGAGAGCCTTCGCGAAGCTGGGCTGCCTGGCCGCTGCGGCTCCTCCTGCCGCCCGAGCTGCTGAGACCCACAGTGGGGGCGGTGGGAGAAACGAATGGAACTCGAAACTGTCTTATTTTGAGACAGGATCTGGCTCTGTCACCCAGGCTGGAGTGCAGTGGCGTGATCTAGGCTCACTGCAACGTCTGCCTCAAGTGATCCTTCCACCTCAACCTCCCAAGTAGCTGAGATTACAGGCGCGCATGCCACTATGCCTGGCTAATTTTTGTACTCTTTGTAGAGATGGTGGTCTCGCTATGTTGCCCACGCTGGTCTTGAACTCCTGGGCTCAAATGATCCTCCTGGCCTGGCTTCCCAAAGGGCTGGTTGTAACGCCAGCAGTTTGGGAGGCCACAGTTGGCAGGATGGATTAGCTAGCAACAAACATTCCAGGCAGAGAATGGTGCTCTCTCAACTCTCAGTCAGCAAGAGGGCTAGTGTATATTGAAGGGGCTCAGGGCATGTCACCCCAAAGTCATCGCGTCAGCATATGGATTATTTCGACCTGGAAGCCCGTGGGAAAAAGCAGATGCATCTGACCTCCCTCTTCCTACGTAAAAGTAGATCGTAAAATTTATCATGAGAAAAATGCCCTTCCTGCGCCAGGAAGAGAAGAATGTTCCTATCAGCGGAAGCCAGGAGTCCATATGCTAAACAACTCAGCTATTAACCCTTATCTTCCTCAAGTTCTCCACTGTTTCCTGGTCACTTCCCCAGCCCAAGCCCCTTTGTCTTGTCACATCCCCACAATTTATCGTTCTTTTTTTTTTTTTTTTTTTTTTTTGAGGTGGAGTTTAGCTCTTGTTGCCCAGGCTAGAGTGCAATGGCGCAATCTTGGCTCACTGCAACCTCTGCCTCCCGGGTTCAAGCGATTCTCCTTCCTCAGCCTCCCAACTAGCTGGGGTTACAGGCGCCCACCACCACACTCGGCTGATTTTTTGTATTTTTAGTAGAGATGGGGTTTTGCCATGTTGGCCAGGCTGGTCTTAAACACCTGATCTCTGGTGATCTGCCCGCCTCAGCCTCCCAACATGTTGGGATTACAGGCGTGAGCCACCGCACCCGGCCATCATTCTCTTTTTTGTTTTGTTGTGGTTGTTGTTGTTGTTTGAGACAGAGTCTGGCTTTGTCACCCAAGCTGGAGTGCAGTGGCGCGATCTCAGCTCACTGAAACCTCTGCCTCCCAGGTTCAAGCAATTCTCATACCTCAGCCTCCCGAGTAGCTGGAACCACAGGCATGTGTCACCATGCCTGGCTAGTTACAGGGTTTTCCTATGCTCTCCAGGCTGGAGTGCAGTGGCGCAATCATAGCTCACTGCAGTCTTCAACTCCTGGGCTCAAGAAATCCTCCCACCTCAGCCTCTTAAACTGCTGGGATTACAGGTGGTAGCCATCATGCCCTGCCCCAGAGAAGTCTTTAGGCTTCCACCAGGCACGGTGACTCAGGCCGGTAAACCCAGCACTTTGGGAGGCTGAGGTGGGAGGATCGCTTGAGCCCAGGAGTTGAAGGCTGCAATCAGCTATGACTGCACCACAGCACTCCAGTCTGGGCAACAAAGTGAGACCCTGTCTCAAAAAACAACACCGTAGGCCCAGCACGGTGGCTCCTGCCTGTAATCCCAGCACTTTGGGAAGCCAAGGCAGGCGGATCACTTGAGGTCCGGAGTTCAAGACCAGCATGACCTACATGGTGAAACCCCATCTCTACTAAAAATACACAAATTAGCCAGGCGTGGTGGCAGACACCTGTAATCCCAGCTACTCGGGAGACTTAGGGAGGATAATTGCTTGAACCCAGGAGGCAGAGGTTGCAGTGAGCCAAGATCGCGCCATTGCACTCCAGCCTGGTTGGCAGAGCAAGACCCTGTCTCAAAAAGAAAAGAAAAGAAAAAGAATACACCAGAAGATACCCAGAGAGGCCAGTGTGGACATGTACAGCGAGCACATAAGATGCTGGTTAGGGACAGGCGCAGTGGCTCACCCCTGTAATGCCAGCACTCTGGGAGGCCGAGGCAGCCAGATCACCTGAGGTCAGGAGTTCGAGACCAGCCCGGCCAACATGGTGAAACCCCATCTGTACTAGCAAATACAAAAATTAGCTGGGCGCGGTGGCGCGTGCCCATAATCCCAGCTACACCGGAGGCTGAGAGTGGAAAATCGCTTGAATCCGGGAGGCGGAGGTTGCACTGAGCCGAGATGGCACCACTGTACTCCAGCCTGGGTGACAGAGCGAGATTGTCTCAAGAAAATTAAATAAATAAATAAATAAATAAATAAAGCTTGGTTACTAGCAGCATCGTGCCCTCTGCTGGCCGCGATGGAAAAGCGCATCTCGAGCTACTGCTATTTATTGAGTTTTGGAAGCTTGGAATTTGGATTCCATTTTGAAGTTCAGTTTGGATTTAGGTCAAATTTTCCACCAGAGGGTGGAGAAACGTGGTGGCGACCAAAGGAGAAGCAGTGGGACGCAGCCAAGTGTCTGTACTGTGGACATTTTGGGAGGTGGAATCACACAAACTCTGAGTTTGTTGTTTTTTAAATTATTTTGGCCAGGAGCAGTGGCTCATGCCTGTAAACCCAGCACTCTGAGAGACTGAGGCAGGAAGATCGTCTGAGCTCATGAATTTGAGACCAGCCTGGGCAACATAGTGAGACCCTGTCTCTAAAAAATAAATAGCCGGGGGGGGGGGTGGCTCACGCCTGGAATCCCAGCACTTTGGAATGCCAAGGCAGGCGGATCAACTGAGGTCAGGAGTTCGAGACCAGCCTGACCAACATGGAGAAATCCCGTCTCTACTAAAAATACAAAATTAGCCGGGCGTGGTGGGGCGTGCCTGTTATTCCAGCTACTCAGGAGGCTGAGGCAGGGGAAGCTCTTGAACACGGGAGACGGAGGTTGCAGTAAGCCCAGCTTGCAGCACTGCACTCCCACTTGGGCAACAAAAGCCAAACTCCATCTCAAAAAATAAATAAATAAATAGGCCGGGTGTGGTGGCTCAAGCCTGTAATCCCAACACTTTGGGAGGCCGAGGAGGGCGGATTACAGGGTCAGGAGATCAAGACCATCCTGGCCAACATGGTGAAACCCCGCCTCTACTAAAAATACAAAAACTTCGCCCTGTATGGCGGCGCATGCCTGTAGTCCCAGCTACTCGGGAGACTGAGGCAGGAGAATGGCTTGAACCTGGGAGGCAGAGGCTACAGTGAGCCGGGATCACACCACTACACTCCAGCCTGGGCAGCAAGAGCAAAACTCCGTCTCAAAAAACAAAAAACAAAAAAACAAAAAGAATCAAGTAAGTCGAAGCCACGCTGATGACAGCCAATTTTTGTGAACCAAGGGAGTGTCGATTCAAGAATTAACATAGATGTTTACTTTTGCTATCTCCTATGTGCCAGCAAGATATAGGCTCTGGGGAATCAGAGACAAAAGAGACTCACTTGTTCCTCTCACGATACTCAGTACTTACTGAGACAAGGACAAAATAAAATGTCCTGTCTGGAATGCAGGGAAACCAGAATTCAGCTCAGGGGATATTTCCATTGAATTGTATGGAGTTGAGGCTTAAAATGTTTTTTTTTTTTTTTTTAACATCACAACATGGTTTATTACATGATTTTTTTACAATACAAACAAAAAATACAGAAATGCAATCTATGAATACAGCTAAATGCAGAATGGTGACTTTTTTCTCTTCAAGAGGCCATGATTCCCATTTCTAGTAAAATAAAGAGACTGCATACAGGTTGGTTATCAGATTCACAATTTTGCCTAGAAATGATCTATAAATGCATTTTCCCCCCTGCTACCTACCATAAAGTGTAAAAAGGGAGTTAAAACAAAGTTTCTTTGTTGGTTCCTACTATATAAAAGATGCTATATTCTATTTTAGCAGGGTCAATATATGGAAAATATCTAAATTAAATATTATTACAAAAATGAAGCCGTAATGAGATTCTGGCTAAAGAGGGCACTAAATGAGAATAATATGTATTTAAAGAATCCAAAACAAACAAACAAAAAGAGGTTGTTATAAAAAGCTGTGGGTGCACTGTAAGCATATAGGGTTTTTTTTCCATGTGTTTTTTTTTAAACAATGGAAGTGTCAAAAAATAGGGTCAACTGTGTTAGACTAAATTACATTATTGTATATGCTGCATTGAATGGAACCTTTGTATTATAATTATCATAGAGAAGCACAGTTTGCATCATATTATGGCAATTCATCCTCAGTGAAAACCTTCCAGAGTCCTTTTATTTGGGAATCTCCTGTAAACTATCAAACCACCAGAACATGATTGTACAACAGTAAAATGTTCTCTTGCATTAAACTGAAGAGACCTGTTTAATAAAAAAAGAAAAAGAAAATGTAGGAAAGGTACTTAGAGCTGTTACTTTCTAAGTACACAACACCCTAGACAATTCGAGGCATCTTAATCTCCATCAAGAACAACAACAACAAAAATAATTTTTGTCATGCTGTTAAATCCATCATTATGGATAAAACTGGTGCAAATTGGTCAAATGAATCCAACAAACACTGATGTCCAAGCTGGCATATTGGCAACTAATACATAACTGGTGGTCAATAGAGAGTTTAAAAGATCTTCCCTTTCTTCTTGTTCTTTTCCAAGGTTCTCGAAGAGTTCTGTTGTTCTAAAATACGTTGTTGAGCTTCCCAGTTTGCTTTCTCATCCTCAGACTGACGACGTTTTTCCTCTAATTCTTTGTGCTGTGCTTCCAAACTCTTTTTCAGTTGCTCGTGGCACCGCTGGAGCTAAATCACAGCACAATATGTACCCCAAGGATACTGCCTTCCTCTGACCCTTTTGCCATTAACTTCAGTGATAATATTACTACCCACGACAGCAAGAGGTAAACGGTCCTTTATCTTTTTAACACGTTTCTTTTCTTCTTCATCATCTGTTTCTGGAAATTCATATATTTTAATTTTATGTTCTCGGATTTCTTTCATTATCTGTTTTGTAAACTGTTGGCATTCCTCTGGTGTGAGTGTGTCTGCTTTGGCAGTAAGTGGGATGATATTCACTTTTTCATGCAAATGTTTCATAAACTCAATAGCCAATGGTTTAAGTCTCAACAAAAGGCAATGTCAAGTAGCTACAAACATGCACTACCCAATCCTGCCTGAAGGTGGGAGTCTTCAGTTATGTAATGGTCCTGTTATCAGGCATCTGAAGTCTGTTCACTCGCGATTCTGCATTTAGGTAGTCCTCAAATTTACTATTAATGTAATCGATAACAGGCTGCCAGCCATTACTATTATCCACTGCATCTCCAAATCCTGGGGTATCAACTATTGTGAGCAGCAACTGAACACCACCTTCTTTGATTAAAACTTTGGATTGTTCCACCCAGGCTCAGACGAGGCGAGTACGAGGCCGGGGCTGCAGCTGGCGCTGGTCATTGAGGAGCTTCTGCGCGACCACGCGATCGTGCCCGCCAGGCGCCGGCCGGTTGGTGCGCAGCGCCTGCTTGCGCCGTCTGGCCCTTGCTGCACCCGGCCCCGCAGTCCGGGAAGTCGTAAAGCTCCTCCTGTGGCTTATGGGCGGTGGCTGCAGGGCCGAAGCCTCCAGACTCAGAAGGGCCAGCTCGGTGGAGGTTACATCCCGCCTGGCCGCCTGTGGCCACCCGTCCGCCTGTGGCCACCCCTGAAGCTTAAAATATTAACGAATGGGCTGGGCGCGGTGGCTCACGCCTGTAATCCCAGCACTTTGGGAGGCCGAGGTGGGCGGATCACCTGAGGTCAGGAGTTCGAGACCAGCCTCAACATGGAGAAACCCCGTCTCTACTAAAAATTAAAAAAAAAAAAAAAAATTAGCCGGGCATGGTGGTGCATGCCTGTAATCCCAGCTACTTGGGAGGCTGAGGCAGGAGAATTGCTTGAACCTGGGAGGCAGAGGTTGCGGTGAGCCGAGATCACGCCATTGCACTCCAGCCTGGGCAACAAGAGAGAAACTCAGTCTCAAAAAACAAACAAACAAACAAACAAAAATATTAACGAATGTATCTAAAATTGACTTTGCCTTTACTTTATGCATCCATCACATAGAGATCATGCAGCGGGCACCCACGATCGGTTTAATCATCACTCATTTGCATTGGATCAACTAGAAATCAACTCCGATGAGAGTGCGGAGTCTCAGAGGATGGACATCTCACCCCTTGCCATACAGATAAGTAGAAAGTGTGGTATTCCAAATTCATGGCCAGACTCCAAGTCCCAGGTACTATACTTCGTGGTCTTCCAACTCTCAAAAAGTTGTGTTTTTTTTGTTTTTGCTTTTGAGACGGAGTTTCATTCTGTTGCCCAGGCTGGAGTGCAGTGGAGTGATCTCGGCTCACTGCAACCTCTGCATCCCAGGTTCAAGCTATTCTCCTGCCTCAGCATGCCGAGTAGCTGAGATTACAGGCGCCTGCCACTACGCCTGGCTAATGTTTTCTATTTTTAGTAGAAACGGGGTTTCACCATGTTGGCCAGGCTGGTCTCGAACTCCTGACCTTGTGATTTGCCTGCCTCAGCCTCCCAAAGTGCTGGGATTACAGGCGTGAGCCACCGCACCCAGCTTCAAAAAGTTTGAAGCAGAGCTCGGAGGTCTTAACCATAGACACATCTGAGGAGCATTTTTGAAATGGTTTCCAGCTTCCTCAATAGGAATGGAAGCCAATCCCCGAATTGATGACTCCTTTGAGGAAGTCGAGAGCTGTAAGGAAAGCTAGGAACAGGGCCAAGGGAGAGATGCGTCCCAAATGATCCTGTGCCAATTCTTTCTGGAATCCTTGATGTGATCTCAGCTGCCCTTTCTATACTTGACACAGTGACTGTGGCACCCACTGGTCTAGCTGTGGTCTACAAGGAACCCCCAAAGGGAAGGGCACAGTGAGCAGGGGCATCGGCCTGAGTGACAAGGATTTGAGAGGGCAGGTTGGATGCAGGGAGAGGACTGGCCAAATGCCATGTGTCTGGACTTAGACTGCATGGTTCAAATTGGACATCACCCTTTTTGACTTCATGATCTGGTACAAGTTATATGAAAATGCATTGCTCCTTTTCTAGTCTGTAAAATAATCATGAAATGTGCTCTAATAACTTTGAGACTATGCAGATGAAATGAAACAAGCTGCACAGACCGTAGAGCTCAGAGCCTGGCCTTTAGGAAGCCCTCAGTAAGGGTTCATGATGCTATGGTGTCTGTCATCATCCTTTTTATCCTCATCATCACCTTCATAATCTTTTTGTTGTTCGGAGGGAGCAGTTTAGAGAGACTCATTCCCTGCTATCATGGGTGAGATGTCTATGAAAAGGACAACCAGTGGGGGAGGAAAGCAAAATTTGGAATAAGATTTCTGAGACCCCCACCACAACCAAGAACAGAAACTCCACAGTCTGCTGAGCTGACAGTTTGCACATTGGTCTCCTCCCATCTCCACATTCTTGCGAAATGTGCTCCCCAGTCCAGTTAGCCAGGGTTGAGAGCTGGGCCTGCAGATTCCAGAGATTATGTCCCCTCTGGGTTTCAGTGTTCCCATCAGTGAAATGGGTCAGCGATAAGAGACTTCGTGATTGCTCTCCAACCTAAATACTCCCAATTAGTCAAGATTGTTTAAAAAATCAAGTCTTGGGCAGGCGCGGTGGTTCACACTTCTAAACCCAGCACTCTGGGAGGCCAAGGTGGGCAGGTCACCTGAGATCAGGAGTTCAAGACCAGCCTGGCCAATATGGTGAAACCCCATCTCTACTAAAATACAAAAATTAGCTGGGTGTGGTGGCTCATGCCTGCCCTCCCAGCTACTAGGGATGCTGAGGCAGGAGAATCGCTTGAAACTAGGAGGCAGAGGTTGCAGTGAGCCAAGATCGTGCCATAGCACTCACTCCAGCCTGGGCAACAGAGCAAGACTCCCTCTTAAAAATAAATCAAGGCTCAGGCTGGGCGCAGTGGCTCACGCCTATAATCCCAGCACTTTGGGAGGCTGAGGCGGGTGGATCACCTGAGGTGGGGAGTTCGAGACCAGCCTGACCAACATGGAGTAAACCCCGTCTTTACTAAAAATACAAAATTAGCCTGGCGTGGTGGCACATGCCTGTAATCCCAACTACTCGGGAGGCTGAGGCAAGAGGATCGCTTGAACCCAGGATTACAGGCGTGAGCCACTGCGCCCGGCTATTTCTGGGCAACGTTTTTAAGACACCTTGTCAGGCCGGGCGCAGTGGCTCACGCCTGTAATCCCAGCACTTTGGGAGGCCAAGGCGGACGGATCATGAGGTCAGGAGATTGAGACCATCCTGGCTAACACGGTGAAATCCCGTCTCTACTCAAAGTAAAAAAAAAATAGCCGGGCGTGGTGGTGAGCGCCTGTCGTCCCAGCTGCTCGGGAGGCTGAGGCAGGAGAATGGCGTGAACCCGGGAGGCGGAGCTTGCAGTGAGCTGAGATCGTGCCACTGCACTCCAGCCTGGGTGACAGAGTGAGACTCTGTCTAAAAAAAAAAAAAGAGAGAGAGAGACCTTGTTTCCTCAAAAAACAAGAGCAAAAATTAGTCGGGCGTAGACTAGGGTGGGATAGATTGAGCCCTGGAAGTCACAGCTAGGGTGAGCTCAGATAGCACCACTGCACTCCTGCCTAGGCAACAGAGCAAGAGTCCCTATCTGGGGGGCAGGGGGTGGGGAAGGGAGAATTCAGCTGCAAAGAAGACACAGCAGCCCGCCATTAGCATTAGAACCCCAATAGAACCTCTTTCATTTTCCCATAGAAGTCCAAAAAACGCCCTTGTTTGTTAAGTTGATATATGTAAACCTTTTCTCCAGGCTGTTCCTTGAGTTTTCCATAATTGGGAACTCCTTCAAGCATCTGTAAATAAACCTTTTCACCTGTAGATCTCTCTATTTTCAGTTAATTTGCAGACCACCAACTATAGGACCCAAGTTGAAAGAGAAAAAAGTTTCTCTTCCCAGCACTTTCTTTAGGATGCTTTTCATTGCTTCCCGACTGGAGGCCTCGCCCCTCCACCCACCTGCCCCAGTCCTCAGCTGCCTCCAGTTCTGTCCACTTAAATACAGACTCCCAGTAGTAGATAACTCTTTTATTTATTTTTATTATTATTATTATTGACACAGAGTCTTACTCTGTCATCCAGGCTGGAGAGCAGTGGCACAATCTCGGCTCACTGCAGCCTCTGCCTCCTGGGTTCCAGCGATTCTCCTGCCTCAGCCTCCTGAGTAGCTGGGATTACAGACACCCGCCACCATGCCTGGCTAATTTTTGTATTTTTAGTAAAGACGGGGGTTTCACCATGTTGGCCAGGCTGGTCTTGAACTCCTAACCTCAGGTGATCCTCCTACCTCGGCCTCCCAAAGTGCTGGGATTACAGGCGAGAGCCAATGTGGCCCAGGTATTAAGGAATTCAATCTCTATTTCTCACCAATGACTCAGGCTCTGGAAGTTAGTAGATTTTAACAAATACTTGTTAAACTAAGTTCTTCTCAAAGGTCTTTAGGAATATTCAGTAAAAGAGGACTCTGTAAACTAAAAACCAGTTCTGTTCCAGTAAATCCTCAACAGATGGAGAAAATGAGACTATGCCTCACCCCTTCCCCTTAGGGCCTCCACATTGATAGGAGGAGGAATTCTCCTTTTAATGACTGACTGAGCTATCACTGCTCTCTGTCAGTAAAAACAGCAGCAAAAAAAATGTCTTGGCTGGGCGCAGTGGCTCACGCCTGTAATCCCAGCACTTTGAGAGGCCGAGGTGGGCGGATCACCTGAGGTCAGGAGTTTGAGACCAGCCTGCCCAACACGGCGAAACCCCATCTCTGCTAAAGATACAAAAATTAGCCGGGCGTGGTGGCAACTGCCTATTGTTGTACCTGAGCGAGTTAGAAAAACGCCACACTTTGAGATGAATTAAGAGTCCTTTATTAGCCGGTGACCGAGAGATGGCTAACGCTTAAAATTCTCTCAGCCCCGAGGAAGGGGCTTGATTAACTTTTATACCTTGGTTTAGGAAGGGGAGGGGGGGGTCTAGTTAAAACAATTTTACAGAAGTTAAGTAGTCAAAAAGTTAAAAGGATAAATGGTTACAGGAAAGTAAACAGTTCCAGGTGTAGGAGCTTTTAAGACTATTACAAGGTGATAGACTCGGAGCTTTGGGCGTTATCAATCAGACGAATTCTTGGGAACTGCAGACATAGCTTGCCACAGTATCTTATCAGTTAATTGCATTCTTGGGAGTCAGCTTGCACCAGTTAAGTCCTTGAGGAAGGGGCTGCCAGTGAAAGAGCCAAGATGGAGTCTGTCTGGCTCTCTTAGCTAAGGGAGAGTCCATTCAGGTGGAAACAAGGCTAGGTGATTAAAGGAAAGGGCGAGTCTAAAAACAGGGTTAGTAAAAACCAGGTTGGGCATTACACTATAATCCCGGCTACTTGGGAGGCTGAGGTGGGAGAATCGCTTGAACCTGGGAGGTGGTGGTTGCAGTGAGCTGAGATCGTGCCACTGCACTCCAGCCTGGGCGACAGAGCGAGACTCTGTCTCAAAAAAAAAAAAAATTTCTTGGCCAGGTGCTGTGGCTCGTGCCTATAATCCTAGCACTTTGGGACGCCCAGGCCGGCAGATCGCTTGAGGTCAGGAGTTCGAAACCACTCTGGCCAACACGGTGAAACCCTGTCTCTACTAAAAATACGAAAAAGTTAGCTAGGCGTGGTGGCAGACGCCTGTAATCCCAGGTCCTCGGGAGGCTGAGGCAGGAGAATCGCTTGGACCTGGCAGGTGGAGGATGCAGTGAGCAGAGATCGCACCACTCACTGCCCTCCAGCCTGGGCGACAGAGTGAGACTCTAACAACAACAAAAAAAAAAAAAGAAAAAGAAAATTCCGACATCAAGCTTATTGAAATGAATTCTTCCCTTTCCTCAGCTGCTGCCAAGGTGCTCGGTCCTTCCGAGGAAGCTAAGCCGCGTTGCGGTGAGGCCCTCGCTTCATCCCAAGACTAGCACCGCGTCCGCCAGTGCCAGCCCCACACTTGTCCGCACCATGGCCTCCATCTCCGAGCTCGCCTGCATCTACTAGGCCCTCATTCTGCACAACGATGAGGTGACCGTCACGGAGGATAAGATCATTAAAGCAGCTGGTGTAAATGTTGAACCTTTTTGACCTGGCTTGTTTGCAAAGGCCTAGCCAACGTCAACATTGGGAGCCTCATCTGCAATGTAGAGGCTGGTGGAGCTGCTCCAGCTGAGGAGAAGAAAGTGGAAGCAAAGAAAGAAGAATCCGAGGAGGCTAATGATGACATGCGCTTTGGTCTTTTTGACTAAACCTCTTTTTATAACGTGTTCAATAAAAAGCTGAACTTTAATTTAAAAAAAAAAAGAAATAAATGTATTCTTTGCATCTGGCATAGTGTGCCCAGCGCGTGTGATCCCAGCTATGCAGGAGGATCATTTGAGCCCAGGAGTTCGAGTCCAGCCTGGGTTAACAGGTAGAACCCCTTCTCTGGAAAGAAAAAAATGTAAAAAGGCATTCTTTGTGTATTATTTTTTTGAAACAGAGTTTCCCTCTATATCCCAGACTGGAGTGCCTTAACATCATCATTGCTTACTACAGCCTTGACCTCCTGGGCCCAAGCAGTCCTCCCACCTCAGTCTCTGGAGTAGCTGGGACCACAGGTATGTACCACCATGCCCGGCTAATTTTTTATTTATTATTTTCTTTCTCTTTTCTTTTTTTTCTTTCTTTTTTTTTTTTGTTTTTGAGATGGAGTTTTGCTCTTGTTGCCAAGGCTGGAGTGTAATGGCGCGATCTTGGCTCACTGCAAACTCCGCTTCCTGGGTTCAAGTGATTCTCCTGCCTCAGCCTCCCGAGTAGCTGGGATTACAGGCACCAGCCACCGCGCCCAGCTAATTTTTGTATTTTTAGTAGAGATGGGGTTTCACCACGTTGGCCAGGATGGTCTTGAACTCCTGACCTCAGGTGATCCACCCACCTCGGCCTTCCAAAGTGCTAGGATTACAGGCATGAGCCACCACGCCCAGCCTAAATAATTCTTTTTTTTTTTTTTTTTTGAGACAGAGTCTCGCTCTGTCGCCCAGGCTGGAGTGCAGTGGCCCTATCTCAGCTCACCGCAACATCCACCTCCCAGGGTCAAGTGATTCTCATTCCTCAGCCTCCCCAGTAGCTGGGATTACAGGCTCCTGCCACCATGTCTGCCTAATTTTTGTATTTTTAGTAGCGGGGGGGTGGTGTTCACCATGTTGGTCAGGCTGGTCTCGAACTCCTGACCTCAAGTGAGCCGCCTGCCTCAGCCTCCCAAAGTACTGGGATTACAGGCATGCACTACTGGGCCTGGCGTTTTTTTTCTTTTCTTTTTCAGACAGAGTCTCACTCGGTCGCCCAGGCTGGAGTGCAGTGGCCCTATCTCGGCTCACTGCAACCTCTGCCTCCTGGGTTCAAGCGATTCTCCTGCCTCAGCCTTCTGAGTAGCTGGGATTACAGGTGCCCGCCACCATGTCCAGCTAATTTTTTTTTTGTATTATTTTTAGTAGAAATTGGGTTTCACCATATTGGCCAGGCTGGTCTCAAACTCTTGTCCTCAAATGATCTGCCCGCTTCGGCCTCCAAATGTACTGGGATTACAGGTGTGAGCCACCGTGTCCAGCCGTGTCCACATTTTTTTTTTTTTTTTTTTTTTTTTTTACAGACAGAGTCTCGCTCTGTCGCCCAGGCTGGAGTTCAGTGGCGCGATCTCGGCTCACTGCAACCTCTGCCTCCCGGGTTCATGCCGTTCTCCTGCCTCAGCCTCCCGAGTAGCTGGGACTACAGGTGACCGCCACCATGCCCGGCTAATTTTTTGTGTTTTAGTAGAGACGGGGTTTCACCTTGTTAGCCAGGATGGTCTCGATCTCCTGACCTTGTGATCTGCCCGCCTCGGCCTCCCAAAGTGCTGGGATTATAGGCTTGAGCCACTGTGCCCGGCCTGTCCACAGTTTCTAACAAGCACTCTGTCAGCCAAATAACTCTTGATCATGGAACCCAAATATAGATTGTATGGCTCTGAGTGTCTGGCAAGTCAGGCTCTAGAACAAGGCAGCTGGAAGATGGCGTCCTTGACCACTGCAGGGTTCAGCCACTTTAGAGATAATTGATAGTTCCAGTGAGGAGTTGTCCAATAGAAATATAAAAAGCGGGCCAGGTGCAGTGGCTCAAGTCTATAATCCCAGCACTTTGGGAGGCTGAGGCGGGAGGATCGCTTGAGCTCAGGAGTTCAAAACTAGCCTGGGCTAGGCCGGGCACGGTGGCTCATGCCTGTAATCCCAGCATTTTGGAAGGCTGAGGCGGGCGGATCATGAGGTCAGGAGATGGAGACCATCCTGGCTAACAAGGTGAAACCTCGTCTCTACTAAAAATACAAAAAAAAAATTAGCCGGGCATGGTGGCGGGCACCTGTAGTCCCAGCTACTCGGGAGGCTGAGGCAGGAGAACGGCGTGAACCCAGGAGGCGGAGCTTGCAGTGAGCTGAGATCGCACCACTGCACTCCAGCCTGGGTGACAGAGCAAGACTCTGTCTCTAAAAAAAAAAAAAAACTAGCCTGGGCTACATAGCGAGACCCTTTCTCTACAAAAAATAAAAAAATTAGTCGGGCGTGGTGGAGGACACCTGAGGTCCCAGTTGCTCAGGAGGCTGAGGTGGGAGGATCACTTGAGCCCGGGAGATTGAAGCTGCAGAGAGCTGTGACAGTGTCACTGTACTCTAGCCCGGGCAACAGAGCAAGACTCAAAATGAAGAAACAGATTTTGGCTGTGCGTGGAGGCTCATGCCTGTAATCCCAGCACTTTGGGAGGCCGAGGTGGGTGGATCGCGGGTGGTCAGGAGTTCAAGACCAGCCTGGCTAACATGGCAAAACCCCATCTCTAACTAAAAATACAAAAGGTAGCTGGACATGGTGCCGGGTGCCTGTAATCCCAGCTACTTGGGAGGCTGAGCCAGGAGAATCTCTTGAATCTGGGAGGTGGAGGTTGCAGAGAACCCAGATAGCACCACTGGACTCCAGCCTGAGTGACAGAGAGTGAGACTCCGCCTCAAAAACAAACAAATAAGAAAAAAAAACGGCCAAGCATGATGGCTCACTCCTGTAATCCCAGCACTTTGGGAGGCTGAGGTGGGCAGATCGCCTGAGGTCAGGAGTTCGAGACCAGCATGACCAACATGGAGAAACCCCCTCTCTACTAAAAATACAAAAATTAGCTTGGAATGATGGTGCATGCCTGTAATCCCAGCTACTCGGGAGGCTGAGGCAGGAGAATCGCTTGAACCCGGGAGGCGGAGGTTACAGAGAGCCGAGATCACGCCATTGCACTCCAGCCTGAGCAACAGAGAGAAACTCCGTCTCAACAACAAAAAAAAAAAGAAAATAAACAAATTTTGAGCATATACCTTGACAGACTCCCCCCTTGACCAAACTTTACACAGGCTGTCCTGAGCCCTCCTGACTAGGCCTGGACCATGGCTGCTATCTTATCTTTGACCTTCCCAGCCCACTCTTAGCAGAGATTCCTGCTGAGTTATCTCTTGACTCTTCCCATCTAATTGCCCCTGATATCTGAGGAAGTGCCTCATCCACCACCTTTGATGTAGGAGGCCTTGGCCCACCTTTAGCAAGAATCCCGTTAGGCCAGTTGAAGCAGAAATCCTCTGTCCAGGGTGCCTCCTTTGTAATTTTCCATCCATGAACCCATCATCTCTCTGTTCTTTGGCTAAATCCCATTTTTGCTCCTTTTTTTTTTTTTTTTTTTTTTTTGAGACGGAGTCTCGCTCTGTAGCCCAGGCTGGAGTGCAGTGGTGCGATCTTGGCTCACTGCAACCTCCGCCCCTGCAGGTTTAAGCAATTCTCTGCCTCAGCCTCCGGAGCAGCTGGGATTACAGGCACGTGCCACCTTGCCCTGGGAATTTTTTGTATTTTTAGTAGAGATGGGGTTTCACCAATTTGGCCAGGCTGGTCTTGAACTCCCGACCCCGTGATCCACCTGCCTTGGCCTCCCAAAGTGCTGGGATTACAGGCGTGAGCCACTGCGTCTGGCCTTTTTTTGAGACAGGCTGGGGTGCAATGGCATGTTCTCATCTCACTGCAACTTTCGACTCTCAGGTTCAAGCGATTCTCCTGCCTCAGCCTCTCAAATAGCTGGGATTATAGGTGCCCGCCACCACACATGGCTAAATTTTGTATTTTTTGTAGAGATGGGGTTTCGCCATGTTGGCCACGCTGGTCTTGAACTCCTGACCTCAAGTGATCTGCCCACCTTGGCCTCCTAAAGTGCTGGGATTACAGGCGTGAGCCACCGCACCTGGCCTTTGTCCACTCCTTTCCTCGATACTGAGGTCAGCAAACATTTTCTCTAAAGAGTTAGATAATGAATGGTTTAGGTTTTGTGGGTCACATGGTCTCTGTCACAATTTCTCAACTCTGCAATTAATATAGCAAGAAAGTAGCCATAGGGCCAGGCTCTGGCTCACTCCTGCAATTCCCACGCTTTGGGAGGCCCAGGCACGAGGATCACTTGAGCCCGGGAGTTTGAGACCAGCCTGGGTAATATGGCAAAAACCCATATCTACTACAATTGCAAAAAATTAGCCAAGTGTGGTGGCACGTGCCTGTAGTCCCAGCTACTAGGGAGACTGAGGCAGGGGGTTGCTTGAGCCCAGAAGTTAAAGGTTACAGTGAACCATGATCCAGCCACTGCACTCCAGCCTGGGCTACAGAGTAAAACTCTGGCTCTTTATGAAATAAAAATGAATAAATAGGGTGGGGGGCTAGGGGAGGGAAAACATTAGAGAAATTCCTAATGTAGGTGACGGGTTGATGGGTGCAGGAAACCACCAGGGCACATGTATACCTATGTAACAAAACTGCACGTTCTGCACATGTAACCCAGAACTTAAAGTACAATAAAAATAAATAGATAATTTAAAAATGAATAAATAAATAAGCAGAGCCCAGAGGCTCTTTTTTTCTTTCTTTTTTTTTTTGAGACGGAGTTTCTCTCCTGTTGTCCAGGTTGGAGTGCAATGGCGCGTTCTCAGTTCAGAGTCTCTTCCCTTTAATCCCATATAGTCAGGAGGCTGAGATGGGAGGGATACTTGAGACCAGGAGTTTCAGAACAGCCTGGGCAACGTGACCAAGACCCTATCTCTAGTTTAAAAAGAAAAATGCCACCACGCCTGGCTAGTATGTATATATAGTATTTTTTTTTGTAGAGACAGGGTTTCAGTATGTTGCCCAGGCTGGCCTCAAACTCCTGAGCTCAGGCAATCTGCCACCCTTCACCACCCAAAATGCTGGGATTACGGGCTTGGGCCGCCACGCCGGATCTAATCTTTCTTATACAATGTCCCCCCAACACCCCTGAATCGAGGATGGACGCTGGCACCTTTTAGGTGTTCCACATATTAAACGACGTGTATTAAATCATGGAGTGTTAAGAACACAGGCAAACAAAATAGGCAGCCATTAACCGGGGAAGGGTTTAATCTAGTCTGGCAAGAATCTTTCCTTCCTGAACTCATCCCATAACAGAAAAGGTGGATAAAATGGTAAATTCTCCTTAATGTCATAAGGAGGTTTATCATGCATCCACCCAAAGGCTGTAGATAAACAGTGACTGAGAGAAAAATGGGATTACAGGAATGAATATTGTACATAAAAGGATTTCTCAAACTGTTAGGCTGTTTACAAAAAAAAAGCTAATCTCATTGTTATGGGGAGCTGGGGCAGATTATGCGAAGGGCTGGGTTTCAGGGTGAGGATTCAGGGCGATTATCATGACAAGGAGGTCTGTTGGTTTGCAAACGATGACCTTTCAGCTCAGCAGGAAGAACTTCTGAGTAGGCAAAGTTTCCTCTATCTGTCCCCGCCTCCCAAGAAGCATGGGCTATTAAATCTCATGTCCTAAATATTTGGGATTTCTGATTCCTTCTGTTATTTTATTTATTTATTTTTTGAGACAGAGTCTCGCTCTTGTTGGCCAGGCTGGAGTGCAGTGGCATCATCTGGGCTCACTGCAACCTCCGTCTCCTCAGTTCAGGCGATTCTCCTGCCTCAGCCTCCCAAGTAGCTGGGATTACAGGCATGCGCCACCACACCTGGCTAATTTTGTATTTTAGTAGAGATGGGGTTTCACCATGTTGGCCAGGATGGTTTGGAATCCCTGACCTCAGGTGATCCACCCACCTCAGCCTCCCAAAGTGCTGGGATTACAGGCGGGAGCCACCGCGCCTGGCTGTCATTTTTTCTTTTTTTCAAAGAGCTCATTTAAGAGTAAAGATAAATTGACACTTAAAGTTCACTAATAGTTAATACAATTATTACAATTTGAGGCTTTACATTAAATATGCGTGTTGAATTACCACAATAATAAAAGACCAGATCAACTATACTTGTCAGGTCAGAATGAAAATCTAAGAAGCGCATCTTGAATTTTTAATTTTTTTCAATTTGATTTTTCTCGTCAAGCCTGGTTGCGGAGGGGGGAAGGTCAAGTCTTAAACTGGTCTCACCACCAATTTTATCAATTGTCAAAAAAATGTCAAATTGGGCCAGGCGTGGTGGCTTATGCCTGTAATCCCAGCACTTTGGGAGGCCAAGGTGAGAGGATCGCTTGAGCCCAGGAGTTTGAGACCAGCCTAGGCAACAAAGCAAGACCAGCATCTCTCTCTCTCTATATATATATATATGTATTTTTTTCTTTTTCTTTCTTTCTTTCTTTCTCTTTTTTTTTTGAGATGTTGTCTTGCTCTGTCACACAGGCTAAAGTGAATGGTGTGATCTCAGCTCACTGCAACTTCTGCCTCCCAGGTTCAAGCATTTCTCCCTGCCTCAGCCTCCTGAGTAGCTGGGATTACAGGCACCCACCACCACACCCGGCTAATTTTTGTATTTTTTAGTAGAGATGGGGTTTTCTTATGTTGGCCAGGCTGGTCTTGAACTCCTGACCTCAACTGATCCGCCCACGTCAGCCTCCCAAAGTGCTGGGATTACAGGAATGAGCCACTATGCCCAGCCCATCTCTGTATTTTTAAACAAATTATACAACAAAAAAGTAAAATATCACATTGGATCTTTTTTCTTTTTTCTTTGGTTTTTGTTTGTTTGCTTGTTTGTTTTTTTGAGACAGAGTTTTGCTCTTGTTGCCCAGGCTGGAGTGCAATGGCACGATCTCGGCTCACCACAACCTCCGCCTCCCGGGTTCAAGCGATTCTCCTGCCTCAACCTCCTGAGTAGCATGCACCACCACCCCGGCTAATTTTGTATTTTTAGTAGAGGCGGAGTTTCTCCATGTTGGCCAGGCTGGTCTTGAACTCCCGATCTCATGTGATCCGCCTACCTCGGCCTCCCAAAGTGCTGAGATTACAGGCGTGAGCCACCGTGACCAGCCGGATCTTTTTTATTTTATTTTATTTTTTCTTTTTTTTCCAGGGATGGGGTCTTGCTCTGTCGCCTGGGCTGGAGTACAGTGGCAGGATCATGCCTCACTGCAGCCTTGAACTCATGGGCTCAAGAGATCCTCCCACCTCAGCCTCCCAAATTGCTGAGATTACAGGCTTGAGCCACTGCCTGCAGTCCTCTTTTAAATGCACTTAAAAATCATCTTTGACTATACTCTTTGTTGAATGTTGATTAAATTCAATTGCACTAATAACATTTTTTATATTCAAAAATACAAATGTTGGCCGGGTGCGGTGGCTCACGCCTGTATTCCCAGCACTTTGGGAGGCCGAGGCAGGCAGATCACCTGAGTTTGAAAGTTTGAGGCCAGCCTGCCCAACATGGAGAAACTAAAAATACAAAATTAGCCGGCGTGGTGACGCATGCCTGTAATTTCAGCTATTCGGGAGGCTGAGGCAGGAGAATCACTTGAACCTGGGAGGCAAAGGTTGTGGTGAGCCGAGATCGAGCCACTGCACTCCAGCCTGGGTGGCTGAGGGAGACTCCGTCTCAAAAAAAAAAAAAAAAAAAAAAAATAGTCAGCAATGAAGTTGCTGTGCTGGCCCAAGGGCAGGAAAAGAAAGTCACCCTTAAAGGAGAAATTTGCAAAGACAAAATGAGGTGATGAGAAAAAGCTGAGTTCTAGGAAATACCACAGAGATCATCCAGGTGGTTCACAAATAGCAGAAAATCCAGGTGCAGTGTGAGAGGAGTGAGTAGGTTAGATAGGAATCTGGATGGCTGAGAAGCAGTCAGGACATATGCGCTGACCTCCCGCAATCTTGACAAAGACCAAAGCAAGAATTTTTTTTTTTTTTTTTTTGAGATGGAGTCTGGCTCTATCACCCAGGCTGGAGTGCGGTGGCGTGATCTCGGCTCACTGCAACCTCTGCCTCTTGGGTTCTAGCGATTCTCGCCAAACATGCTGTCTCATTTCTATCTCTCGCCATCCTTTGCAGCAAATGCTGTACATTTTCACTGATGAAGGAACTAGGTTTAACCAGAAAGATTGAGCACAGACTCCCACAGCTGGCTAGGATTACAAATGGGAAGGAAACCCTGGCCACCTGGGGCCCCAAGTCTTCCCCTTCCTTGAGTCATTCATTATTTTGAGCACTTACCATTTTCAAGCCCCTCCTTACCTCTCCACCCCCCACCTTTTTGAGTTCCTCTCTATGCCTCAAGGTCAAAGGAACTCTAGCGGTTTCATTAAATAAAATCAGAAATGTTTCCACTTTTTTATCAAAGTTGCTCTCAAAAATGTTCACTGCTGCACTGTTTTTTTCTTTTCTCTCTCTTTTTTTTTTTTTTTGAGACTAAGTAGTCTCACTCTGTCACCCAGAATGGAGTGCAGTGGTGTGATCTCGGCTCACTGCAACCTCCACCTCCAGGGTTCAAAGGATTCTCCCACCTCAGCCCCCTGAGTAGAAGGGATTATAGGTGTGAGCCACACTGCACCCAGCTTTTTAATTTTTTTTTAATTTATTATTTTTGAGACGGAGTCTCACTCTGTCACCCAGGCTGGAGTGCAGTGGCGCGATCTCGGCTCACTGCAACCTCTGCCTTCCGGGTTCAAGTGATTCCCCTGCCTCAGCCTCCCGAGGAGCTGGGACTACAGGTATCCACTACCATGCTGAGCTAATTTTTGTATTTTTAGTAGAGACGGGGATTCACCATGTTGGCTAGGATGGTCTCGATCTCTTGTCCTCGTGATCTGCCTGCCTCGGCCTCCTAAAGTTCTGGCATTATAGGCATGAGCCACTGCGCCCAGCCTATTTATTTATTTTTTGAGACAGGGTCTCACTCTGTCCCCAGGCTGGAATGCAGTGGCACAATCTTGGCTCACTGCAACCTCTGCTTCCCGGGTTCAAGCAATTGTCTTGCCTCAGCCTCCCAAGTAGGTGAGATTACAGGTGCGCACCACCATGCCTGGGCAATTTTTGTATTTTTTGGTAGAGACGGGGTTTCGCCATGTTGCCCAGGCTAGTCTCGAACTCCCGGCCTCAAGTGATTGTCCGCCTCGGCCTCCCTAAGTGCTGGGATTACAGGTGTGAGCCACTGCGCTCGGACAAAATACTATATTTAAATATTTGTTGAGTGGATGACTGAACCCCCAGATGGTGGAATGATTTTCTTCTGGGTATTTCTCTGTGTTTTCCAATGTATTTATAACGAATACATGTTGGCGTTACTAGTAATAGGGATCACCTAATTTATATTTGAATCAGTGTTTGAAAAAATTTATGAAGGTGTGTCTGACTAAGGCAAGCTAGGATCAAAGGGAGCAGGGTGGCTTGGGGCGGAGACCAGGGGGAGTGAGAGGGTGGGAAGGGGTGGGCTTTAATCCTATCAAAGTTGAATGGGCTCTCAGCCTATATAAGAACCCAGCCAGAGTGAGCACTGTTCTTTCTGGAAGACCTGAGGTGTGGCCGCATCATTGGCCTCTGTGAGTATTGCCATGTTATTTTATTTTCTTTTGTTTTGCTTTACTTTTTAGGGTCAGGATCTCACTGTCACTCAGGATGAAGTGCAACAGGTAGGATGATGGCGCCTTGCACCTTCGACCTCCTGGGACTCACCCTTTTAGCCTCCAGTAGCTGGGACCACAGGCGCGCACCACCATTCCCATGTGGGGTTTTTGGCCTTTTTTTTTTTTTTTTTCTTTCGTAGAGATGGGGTTTTGCTATGTTATCCAAGCTGGTCTCGAACTCCTGGGCTCAAGCAATCCTGCCACCGTAGCCTTCCGAGTAGCTGGAACTACAGGCTTGAGTCACTTCGCCCAGCCGGGCTGTGCTTCTGTTCTATATCTGATTTTTTTTCAGTCTTCAAGACGAAGGCCCCACTGTCCCTCACACGTGTTCCTTCCTACTTGCATTGTACTCAGTCCTCATGGCTTGGATCTGGAGGCTACGGGCGGGGGAGTGCTTTGAATATCTATACGTGGAAAGCCTTGTTTTTCACTTTCTTTTTAAGAAAGGGTAGTTTAATTCGTGTTTTGAAGACCTTCAACAGTTCATCAAGGGCTACTCTCCCTCCTTGCTTAAAAGCCTCTTCTGATGGGTAAGTGCTTCCACTTCCATCGCCGTCTTGCCGCATCCCCTCAGCCTGTGGCACTCAAACTGTGGGGGCACTTTCTGCTCTCTGGTGAAAGTGCCGCCATCTTTTGAGTGTTACCGATTGAGAAAACGCAACCTGGAGGGGGAATATACATTGGTTGGGGGGGCGGTGAGTAGCAGGATGGCCCTAGACCCTGCCTATGGCCGTTTCCTCGTAATTTAAATTTCTTGGCCAGGGCTCTTGCAGATGGAGCTGCTCACCCTGTGGGCCTCAAATGTGGAGCACTATTCTGATGTCCAAGTGGAAAGTGCTGCGACATTTGAGCGTCACCGGTGACGCCCATATCAGCGGATGTCGTGGAGCTCGGTCTTCTGCAGGAACTAAAGAGCCTGTGGTTTTGATTCCCAGCCGGAAAAGTGTCTTGGGTACATGTCCCTTACAGCGTCTGGGTGTAATGGCTCCTGGAAAACCTGGGGAAGGGAAGAGGGGGAGCTCCTGGGCTTCCACCTGACACAACTAAGGGAATCTGGGTTAGATGGTGACAGGAAGAGAACGTTGAAGGGCGGCTGTGCGCCTGCGCCGGGCACGGTGGCTCATGCCTGTAATCCCAGCACTTTGGGAGGCTGAGGCGGGGGCAGATTAGGAGGTTTGAGACCAGCCTGATCAACATGGTGAAACCTCTTCTCTACAAAAATTAGCCGGGCGGCCGGACGCAGTGGCTCACGCCTGTAATCCCAGCACTTTGGGAGGCCGAGGCGGGCGGATCATGAGGTCAGGAGATCGAGATCATCCTGGCTAACACGGTGAAATCGCTTTTCTACTAAAAGTACAAAAAATGAGCCGGGCGTGGTGGCGGGCGCCTGTAGTTCCGGCTACTCGGAAGGCTGAGGCAGGAGAATGGCGGGAACCCGGGAGGCAGAGGTTGCAGTGAGGCACGATGGCGCCATTGCACTCCAGCCTGGGCGACAGACCAAGACTCATTCTCAAAAAACAGCAGCTGTGACCAAGGGACTGGATGCACAAAGAAAGGAATACTTTTTGCTGTTGGTGTTATAATTGATATGTAACTTTCCTCTTCCCCCATAGCAAGCAAATTTATTGCTGACATTTAACATGTGTTGGATGATTGGAGGCCAACCTCTTGTAGGCAAGAAAGTCACAGTGATGGCAGATCCTTGCGAGGAGCTCATACTGGGATACTCAAAATGGGGGCGCTTTCCTTTTTGTCTGTACTGGGAAGTGCTTCGATTTTGGGGTGTCCCTGTTTGAGTAGGGCATCACGAACCATCCTGCTTCAAGGGAGCCTGCGGGTCTGACTGCAGCTTCAGCTATGACCTGGAGTTCCCGGGCTTCTCTGCGGAGCACCAGTCTGTATGCTCCATTTTAGATAATAAAAATTGGCATATTCTGGGGTGGGCAGGATCCGGGGTTCACCTGCAGATGAACAGGGCTGGAAAAGCTTGATGGGGTGTCAGGGGAATCTGGCTGGCCTTAAAGGGAATTTGGGGCCCTTTTCCTGAATTTGGTAGGCAGCATCCATGTAAGACTGAAGTGGGTTTGGCCAGAGCATGGGCTGGAGTGCTTACACCCTGCTACACCGACAATGCCACAGTCTTACTTTTCCTAACTTTTTAATAAAATGTTATGAACAACATCTTGTGTTTCTGGTCTATTGGGTTCCACAAGTACTGGGATTACAGGCATGAGCCTCATGTCTGGCGTTACTGAAGCTTCTAAGACCCAAGTACATTGCATAAAAATACTTGACAGTATTTTGTGCTTCCCTTCTACCCCTGCTAGAACTCAGAGTTCTGCTCTTTGAGAGTTCTGCTCTTTAAACTTCAAACAAGTTTAAAAAATAAGGCCGGGCGCAGTGGCAGCACTTTGAGAGGCCGAGGCAGGCTGATCATGAGGTCAGATCAAGGCCATCCTGGCTAACAACGGTGAGGTGAAACCACATCTCCACTAAACACAAAAAATTAGCCGGGCATGGTGGGCGCCTGTAGTTTCAGGCTGAGGCAGGAGAATGGCGTGAACCCAGGAGGCGGAGCTTGCAGCGAGCCGAGATGGTGCCACCACACTCCAGCCTAGGTGACAGAGCGAGACTGTCTCAAAAAAAAAACTCCACCCAGGCTGAAGTGCAGTGGCACCATCACAGCTCCCTGGAAGCCCGAGCTCCCTGGATCAAAAGATCTTCCCACATAAGCACCCCTTCACCCCACCCTTAGTAGCTGGCACCACAGGAGTGTCCCGACATGCTCCACTAATGTTTAGTAGAAATTGGGGTCTCATACATTGGCCAGCTTGGTCTGAAACTTAGGGGAATCAAACATCCCTCCTTTAGTAGAGATGGGGCTTTACCGTCTTGCCCTGGGTGGCCTCCCTGGGATGACGGGTGTGAGCCACAGTGCCAGGCCTAAGTTCATTTTTGAAAGGTTTTTTTGTTTGAGACAGTCTCGTGCTCTCGCTCAGGTTGGAGTGCAATGGCGCAATCTTGGTTCACTGCAACCTCCGCCAGTTTAAGCGATTCTCCTGCCTCCGCCTCCCAAGTAGCTGGGATTACAGGCATAAGCCACCATGCCTGGCTATTTTTTTGCATTTTTTTAGTAGAGATGGGATTTCTCCACTTTGGCCAGGCTGCTCTGGAACTCCTGACCCCAGGTGATCCACCCACCTCGGCCTCCCAAAGTGCTGGGATTACAGGCGTGAGCCACTGTGTGGGGCCTTCAGTAGGTTCTTAGTTGCTGTTTGCCCTATCACTGGTTTCCAGGGCTGCTGGCCACTATCCCCTG
The DNA here is from genome assembly GCF_028885625.2 of Pongo pygmaeus. NCBI lineage: Eukaryota > Metazoa > Chordata > Mammalia > Primates > Hominidae > Pongo > Pongo pygmaeus. Next base: position 60,073,124 of record NC_072393.2, read on the forward strand.
TAGGTGTTCCTATCCCCTGCAGCTGCTTTGCCCATTCCACAGTATCTGAACTGAAGTAAGATCTCAAATTCAAGGGAGTTTTGTTTTGCTATTTGCACCCGCAATTCATAAAGCAGTTGTAGCCTCTGTACCAACACCGCCACCACTGGTGGGAAGTTGCCATGGTGACCAGTAAGACTTCTCTGTCATATTTGACCTACCTGGGCCTCCTGTCATCTTTTCTACAGGCAGCTTGGGGATTGTTAGTTGAGGGTTTTTTTTTTGTTTGTTCGTTTGTTTGTTTTTTTAAAGAGATGGAGTCTCGCTCTGTCGCCAGACTGGAGTGCAATGGCACGATCTTGGCTCACTGCAACCTCTACCTCCCGGGTTCAAGCGATTCTTTTGCCTCAGCCTCCTGAGTAGCTGGTATTATAGGCACCCACCACCATGCCCAGCTAATTTTTTTTGGATTTTTAGTAGAGATGGGGTTTCCCCATGTTGGCCAGGCTAGTCTCAAACTCCTGACCTCAAGTGATCCACCCACCTTGGCCTCCCAAAGTTCTGGGATTACAGGTTTGAGCCACTGCGCCCAGCCTTTAGTTGAGTTTATTAAGCTTGTTTAGGGTTTGGCCTGTACGGCCAGCAGGGGGTAGGTGGGGGTGGTTTATAAGCAGGGCTGTTTGCTTCAGAAGCAGCTGTGGAAACAGGACTGAACACAGACATATAAAGAATATTGGGTAAATAACTTTTTAAAAAATTTAGAGATAGGATCCCACTATGTTGCCCAGTCTGGTCTTGAAACCTAAACAATCTCTTATCCCAAAGTACTGGGATTGCAGAAAGAGCTTAAGGCACAGTTTTACGTGGTAATGGTGGGCCATTTTTAGTTTTTTTTTTTGTAGATGATCTTGTCATCTAGGCTGGAATGTAGCGGTTCCATCGAGCTAGGTGTAGCCTCCACTTCCCAGACTCGAGCATTCCTTTTTCCTCAGCTTCAGTAGCTGGGTCTACGCGTGAATACCCCTTCTGGGGTAGATAGATAGTAGTACATAGAGTAGATAATTTTTTTGTGTTCAGGTGGCACCTTAAGTTTGGTATCAAAATTCTTGGTCTTCTAAAGAGCTGGAATTAGACACGAACTGTTGCACCTGGCCAATAGGACAATTATGTCCACAGAACTGAGTCAGTATCTGATCTCTGGAGTTGTAAGGTCACTTTTTCTGAAATTGCCTCAGTCTCCTTGCAGGTTTTGGTTTGTAGATCTCTAGTGTGTGGGCTGAGCACGGCATGGGGACCTGATTTCCCACCAGGCACTGACATAGTTTAAAGTTTCTTAGTTCGAATTCCTAGTAATGGGAATATAGATTTCTGTGTGTTGAAATGGGAATATGGATTTCTCTTTTTTTTTTTTTTTAGACGGAGTCTTGCTCTGTCACTAGGCTGGAGTGCAGTGGCACAATCTCGGCTCACTGCAACCTCCGCCTCCTGGGTTCAAGTGATTCCCCTGCCTCGGCCTCCTGAGTAGCTGGGACTACAGGCGCCCTCCACCACGCCCTGCTAATTTTTTGTATTTTAGTAGAGACGGGGTTTCACCACGTTGGCCAGGATGGTCTTGATCTCCTCACCTTGTGATCTACCCGCCTTGGCCTCCCAAAGTGCTGGGATTACAAGTGTGAGCCTCTGCACCCCGCCAAGGGAATATGGATTCTTTTTTTTTTTTTTTGAGATGGCGTCTCACTCTGTCACCCAGGCTGGAGTGCAATGGCGTGATCTCGGCTCACTGCAACCTCTGCCTCCCGGGTTCAAGTGATTCTCCTGCCTCAGCCTCCCGAGTAGCTGGGATTACAGGCATGCGCTATCACGCCTGGTTAATTCTATACTTTTATTAGAGACGGGATTTCTCCATGTTGGTCAGGCTGGTCTTGAACTCCCGACCTCAGGTGATCTGCCCTCCTTGGCCTCCCAAAGTGCTGGGATTACAGGCATGAGTCACCACACCCAGATTTTTTTTTTTTTTTTTAAGAGTCTCGCTCTGTCGCCCAGGCTAGAGTGCAGTGGCGCGATCTTGGTTCACTGCAACCTCTGCTTCCCAGGTGCAAGCGATTCTCCTGCCTCAGCCTCCCCAGCAGCTGGGACTATAGGTGCATGCCACCACACCCAGCTAATTTTTTGTATTTTTAGTAGAGATGGGGTTTCACTGTGTTAGCCAGGATGGTATTGATCTCTTGAGCTAGTGATCCACCCGCCTCAGCCTCCCAAAGTGCTGGGATTACAGGCATGAGCCACCGTGCCCAGCGTAATTTTTGTATTTTTAGTAGGTTTCACCATGTTGGCCAGGCTGGTCTCAAACTCTTGACCTCAGCTGATCTGCCTACCTCGGCCTCTGAAAGTATTTGGATTACAGGCGTGAGCCACCGCACCTGGCGGGCTCTGTATTTTTGTTGAAAGCACAGTGTATGATAGGTTATGGCCAGCCTACACGTGGCCTTGTAGGTTTCAGTTCTTGGCAGGGCCCAGTGAATTCCAGGCAGGGGGCCATCCTGCCATACCTGCCACATTAAGATTTCAGGCATTATCCCCTCCAGCAAGGGAGGATCAGGGCTGTTGGCATAACAAGCATTCTGAGGGTTAGCTTGCATACCAGTCTCTTCCTAAATGCTGAGTGTCCCGTGTATCCTGTGACATTTGAGAATAGGCTTTCCTCAATTTGGCACAATCTGCCTTTGGACCAAGTGCTTTGTCCTGTGCATTCCTTGCTGGATGTTGGCTTGCATTCCTAGTGTCGTCCACTAGATGGCAGTGACACCCACCCCAGAGCTCAAATATTAATATGTCCTGATGCAGCCAGGGCTTGGCAGGGCTGGGTGGCCTCTGAGGGCCACTACTGGCCATTTTTCACCGTCTCCCTCTGTTGCCCAGGCTGGGGCGCAGTGGTGCAAGGACAGCTCACTGTAGCCTGGACCTCCTGGGCTCAAGCGATCCTCCCACCTCAGTCCCCAGTGTAGCTGGGACTACAGGCATGTGCTGCTACTCCTGGGTAATTAATTGTACTAATTAACAGTAGTTGGCTAATTAGTAATAGTGGAGTCTTGCTTTGTTGCTTAGGCTGGTCTCTAACTCCTGGACTTAAGCAACCCATCTTGCCTCCACCTTCGAAAGTACGGAGGTTACAGGCGTGAGACACCGCACCTGGCCCCTGTTGGGCTTTACCCCTCCTGTTAGGGGTCATCAAACCTCTCTTAGTTGGTCATCCCTTAAAGCTCTGTCAAACTCTTTTTTTTTTTTTTGAGACGGAGTCCCACTCTGTCGCCCAGGCTGGAGTGCAGGGGCGCGATCTCGGCTCACTGCAACCTCCACCTCCCGGGTTCAAGTGATTCTCCTGCCTCAGCCTCCCGAGTAGCTGGGACTACAGGTGCCCCCCACCACGCCCGGCTAATTTTTTTTTTTATTTTTAGTAGAGACAGGGTTTCACCATCTTGGCCAGGCTGATCTCAAACTCCTGACCTCGTGATCCACCTGCCTCGGCCTCTCGAAGTGCTGGGATTACAGACATGAGCCACCATGCCTGGCCAGCTCTGTCAAACATTAATTTGATCCCAAGCAGAGGGACTTCTGATCTCAATCTGCATGAGTTTGTCTCTAGGAAGGAGCATGATCATTATGCTGTAGGGGTGATGAGCACCCTCCCATCTTCCTCTGTCCAGATCTCAGGGGAGAGCCAGCAGATAGGACTATTCAGCAGCCAATGTCCAAATAAGGTTTTGTTACTCGAAGCGCTGCCAACCTACTGTGGGTCATTTTATTCAGGTCCATCCCAAATAACCTGTGGACACAAGAGTTGATGTTATTCCAGTCCACTACTGTGGCATTCAATTAATAAGCCTTAAGTACCTATTGTGCACTACTGTGATAAGATCATTCCATGATCCTCCAGAAATTCCAATCTTGGCTCACTGCAACCTCCGCCTCCCAGGTTCAAGCGATTCTCCTGCCTCAGCCTCCCCAGTAGCTGGGACTACCGCCACCACGCCTGGCTAATTTTTTGTATTTTTAGTAGAGACAAAGTTTCACTGTGTTAGCCAGGATGGTCTTAATCTCCTAACCTCGTGATCCACCCGCCTCGGCCTCCCAAAGTGCTGGGATTACAGGCGTGAACCACCGCGCCCGGCCATAATTTTTTTTTTTTTTTTTATACTGAGTCTCGCTGTCACCCAGGCTGGAGTGGGGTGGTGCGATCTCGGCTCACTGCAACCTCCACGTCCCATGTCCAAGTGATCCTCCCACCTCAGCCTCCCTAGTAGCTGGGACTACAGAGTAGCTGGGACTACAGGTGCGTGCTACCATGCCCAGCTAATTTGTGTATTTTTAGCAGAGACAGGGATTCACCGTGTTGGCCAGGCTGGTCTGGAACTCCTGACCTCAAGCGATCTGCTCATGTTGGCCTCCCAAAGTGCTGGGATTATAGGTGTGAGCCACCACACCTGGCCAATTCATAATTTATCATAGCCTTATGAAGATGCAACTATGTTCTCCATTTTTTTTTCTTTCCCCAAGATGGAGTCTTGCTCTGTTGCCCAGGCTGGAGTGCAGTGGCATGATCTCGGCTCACTGCAACCTCCACCTCCTGGCTTCAAGCGATTCTCCTGCCTCAGCCTCCCAAGTAGCTGGGATTACAGGCGCGTGCCACCACGCCCGGCTAATTTTTGTATAGAGCCACCCGCTCCCAGCCGTAAGTTTTTGTATTTTTAGTAGAGATGTGGTTTTGCTGTGTTGGCCAGGCTGGTCTTGAACACCTGGCCTCAAGTGATTTGCCTGCCTCGGCCTTTTTTTTCTTGAGACAAGTTCCTGCTCGGTCACCCAGGCTGGAGTGCAGTGGTGTAAGCATGCCTCACTGCAGCCTCGAACTCCTGGGCTCAAACGATCCTCCCACCTCAGCCCCCTGAGTAGCTTTGACTAGAGAGGTGTGTGCCACCACAACTGGGGTGTGTGTTTGTGTAGAGATGGGATTTTGCCATGTTGCCCAGGCTAATCTCAAATTTCTGAGTTCAAGAAATTTTCCTAACTCAGCCTGTCAAAGTACTGGGATTACAGGCGCCATCCCCTGCACCCAGCCTAAACTTTGATTGCATCACTGCACTCCAGCCTGGGCGACAGCAAGATCCTGTCCAAAAAAAGATGCAATTGGAGTTTGAACCCAGGCAGAGTAATTCTAGATTCTCACTCGAATTACAGTGACCTCCAATGCAATTGGTGAGCCGTGATGGTCCCCTTCAACAGACAAGGAAATTTTTTTTTTTTTTTTTTTTGAGACGGAGTCTCACTCTGTCGCCCAGGCTGGAGTGCAGTGGTGCGATCTTGGCTCACTGCAAGCTCCACCTCCCGGGTTCACACCATTCTCCTGCCTCAGTCTCCTAAGTAGCTGGGACTACAGGCGCCCACAACTACGCCCGGCTAATTTTTTGTATTTTTAGTAGAGACGGGGTTTCGCCTTGTTAGCCAGGATGGTCTCGATCTCCTGACTTTGTGATCCGCCCACCTCGGCCTCCCAAAGTGCTGGGATTACAGGCGTGAGCCACCGTGCCCGGTCTCAGACAAGAAAATTATCCAAGGTCACACAGCCAGTAGATGACATAGGTAATATTTGTCCTCATCTGTATGTCCCCTAATTGCATACACCAGTGCATAACGTATTTGTCCATCCAGCTTATCTACCCTCATGCTCCCAGCCCAATGTCCAGCCTCCTCCAGAAAGAACTGGTCATCATTCCTCACCAGAGGACTCGGAGTTTGCAGCCAGGATGGCTCAGCCGCTTGCAAAGCAGTCGGACACCTGTGTCCCCTAGGGCGTTGTTGGTCAGATAAAGGTCGGTCAAGGTCTGGTTGATCCCCAGGGTGAAGTAAAGATTCTTACAAGCCTTGGCTGTGAGGCCACAGCTATCCAGCCTGGTGAAGATAAGGAATTGGTTAAGGTAACATCAGGTGCTACTTATGTTATTTGGAGGCAGAGTCTCACCCTGTCGCCCAGGCTGGAGTACAGTGGTGAGATTTCAGCTCACTGCAACCTCTGCCTCCCAGGTTCAAGCGATTCTCCTGCCTCAGCCTCCTGAGTAGCTGAGATTACAGGCGTGCACTACCACCGATTAGCGTGGCTAATCTTTGTATCCTTTTATTTTTGTTTTGTTTGAGATGGAGTCTCCCTCTGTTGCCCATGCTGGAGTGCTGTGGCGCGATCTCGGCTCACTGCAAACTCCCTCCCAGGTTCAAGTGATTTTCCTGCCTCAGCCCAGCAGCTGGGACTACAGGCGTGAGCCACCACACCCAACTAATTGTTGTATTTTTAGTAGAGACGGGGTTTCACCATGCTGGCCAGAATGGTCTCAATCTCTTGACCTGGTGATCCGCCCACCTCAGCCTCCCAAAGTGCTGGGATTACAGGCATGAGCCACTGTGCCCGGCCGTAATTTTTGTATCTTTAGTAGAAATGGGATTTCACCATGTTGGCCAGGCTGGTCTCAAACTCCTGACCTCAAGTGATCCACCCACCTTGGCCTCCCAAAGTGCTGGAATTATAGGCGTGAGCCACTACGTCCAGCCTCTGAAACATTTAAAAAAATTATTTGGGCTAGGCCGGGCGTGGTGGCTCACGCCTGTAATCCCAGCACTTTGGGAGGCCGAGGCAGGTGGATCACCTGAGGTCGGGAGTTCAAGACCAGCCTGACCAACATGAGAAACCCCATCTCTACCAAAAATACAAAATTAGCCGGGGTGGTGGCACATGCCTGTAATCCCAGATACTTGGGAGGCTGAGGCAGGAGAATCACTTGAACCCGGGAGGCGGAGGTTTCGGTGATCCCAGATCGTGCCATTGCACTCCAGCCTGGGCAACAAGAGTGAAACTCCATCTCAAAAAAAAATCTGGGCTAGATGGTGCACGCCTGTAATCCCAGCTACTCGGAGGCTGAGGCAGGAGAATTGCTTGAACCTGGGAGGTGGAGGTTGCAGTGAGCCAAGATCATGCCACTGCACTCCAGGGTGACAGTGAGACCCTGTTTAAAAAAAAAAAAATCCCAAATAAACTAGATGATGCCTCATCCCATTCTAAATCCTTCAGATTAGGGCTACAGCTGGCCTGGCAGAAAGGTGAGGGAGAAAGTCACAATTAACATTTGATTGGAATTTACAGAGCACCAGATTGAATTATTTTTTTTTTTTCTCGAGATGGAGTCTTGCTCTGGCACCCAGGCTGGAGTGCAATGGTGTGATCTCGGCGCACTGTAACCTCCACCTCCTGGGTTCAAGCGATTCTCCTGCCTCAGCCTCCTGTGTAGCTGGGATTACAGGCACCCAGCATCACGCCAGACTAATTTTTGTATTCTTAATAGAGATGGCCATGTTGGCCAAGCTGGTCTCGAACTCCTGACCTCAGGATCCGCCCGCCTCGGACTCCCAAAGTGCTGGGATTACAGGCATGAGCCACCACGCCCAGCCTGAATTATTATTTTTGAGACAGAGTCTTGCTCTATCGCCCTAGGCTGGAGGGCAGTGGCGTGATCTCAGCTCACTGTAATCTCGCCTCCCAGGTTCAAGTCATTCTCCTGCCTCAGCCTCCTGAGTAGCTGGGATTACAGGCATGCGCCACCACGCTGGGTTAATTTTTGTATTTTTGTGGAGATGGTGTTTCACCATTTTGGCCAGGCTGGTCTTGAACTCCTGACCTCAGGTGATCCACCCGCCTCGGCCTCCCAAAATGCTGGGATTACAGGCATTAAGCTACCAAGCCCAGCCTCTTTTTTGTAATTTTTAAATTTTAATTTTTGGTTGGTTTTTTTTTTTTTTGAGACAGTTTCAGTCTTGTTGCCCAGGCTGGAGTGCAATGGCATGATCTCGGCTCACTGCAACCTCTACTTCCCAGGTACAAGCGATTCTCCTGTCTCAGCCTCCCAAGTAGCTTGGATTACAGGCATGTGCCACCAGGCCCGGCTATTTTTTTTGTATTTAGTAGAGACAGGTTTTCACCATGTTAGGCTGGTCTTGAACTCCTGACCTCAGGTGATCCACCCACCTCGGCTTCCCAAAGTGCTGGGATTACAGGCGTGCGCCACCGCGCCCGGACTTAAGTTTTTAAAATTTTAAGTCGGGCAGCACCCCCAAATCAGAATAAGTTCAGAGAGACTCCTGTCTTTTCTTTCCACCTCTCTTCTTGCTACCTGAATCTTTTGTAGTGAAGCAGGATAGTTCATAAATAGAAAAATGAAGGATGAGAAAGCGCTTCCACCGTCCAAACATGACCACTGCCACCCCGTCACTCCCCGATGCTCACCACAGTTTCTGGAGTCTACAGGCGGGATGTTGCAGCCCCTTAGCCAGCAACCACAGGCCCCAGTCTCCCAGGTCGTTGAAACTCAAGTCCAGCTCCCGGAGGTTGTGATTGGCCTGGAGCACCGCAGAAAGACCCTCACAGGCGGCAGAGCCCAATCGGCATATGCCCAACCTGCAAAGACAGGATGCTAGGGCAGAGTGGGAGGCATTCCTCCTGCAAATATCTGCTGGGAGGGCCCTGTGCCAAGCCCTGTGTTGGTTGCAGACAGAGGGACAGACTCAATCTCTACCCTTGAGAGACAAAAAGAAAAAGATGACAGAAGTAGGAAGATGAGAGGAAGGGAGGAATAAGAGAACAGAAGGAAGCAACTAAGAATCAGGCCAGGTGCCCTGGCTCATGCCTGTCATCCCAGCATCTTGTGAGGCTTGAGGCTGGAGGATTCTTTGAGGTCAGGAGTTTGTGACCAGTCTGGACAACCAATAACTTGTTTGTGCCAAAAAAAATTTTTTTTTCTTTTTGCGATGGAGTTTCCCTCTTGTTGCCCAGGCTGGAGTGCAATAGTGCAATCTCGGCTCACTGCAACCTCCACCTCCCAAGCTCAAGTGATTCTCCTGCCTCAGTCTCCCAAGTAGATGGGATTACAGGCATGTGGCAACATGCCCGGCTAATTTTTATATTTTTAGTACAAGCGGGGTTTCACCATGTTGGTCAGGCTGGTTTCAAACTCCTGACCTCAGGTGATCCACCCGCCTCAGCCTCCCGTCTACAAATTTTTATTTATTTATTTATTTATTTTTTGTGACAGAGTCTTGCAATGTTGCCCAGGCTGGAGTGCAGTGGCGTGATCTCGGCTCACTGCAAGCTCCGCCTCCTGGGTTCAAGTGATTCTCCTGCCTCAGCCTCCTGAGTAGCTGCAACTACAGGTGCACACCACCACACCCAGCTAATTTTTGTATTTTTAGTAGAGACGGGGTTTCACCAGTTGGCCAGGATGGTCTCAATCTCTTGACCTCGTGATCCACCCGCTTCAGCCTCCCAAAGTGCTGGGTTTACAGGCATGAGCCACCGCGCCCAGCCGTGTGTGTGATTTTTTTGTTTTTTTGCTGGTGCCTTGATAAAAAAATACACAAAGTGTGTATTTTTGAGCACTTCTACCCACGTCTTGTACTATTTACTAGGAGATACAGTTGGCATAGCTCCTATGCTTGTGGAATGCCACCACACACACATATACACAAATTACAAATTTTTTTTTTTTTTTTTTTTGAGATGGAGTCTCGCTCTGTCGTCCAGACTGGAGTGCAGTGGCACTATCTCAGCTCACTGCAACCTCTGGCTCCCGGGTTCAAGCAATTCTTCTGCCTCCTGAGTACCTAGACATCAGGCGTCTGCCGCCACGCCTGGCTAATTTTTATATTTTTAGTAGAGACGGGGTTTCACCATGTTGGCCAGGCTAGTCTTGAACTCCTGACCTCAGGTCACCCTCCCACCTTGGCCTCCCAAAGTGCTGGGATTACAGTGTGAGCCACTGCACCCTGCCTTCAAATTTCAATAAATGATGCTGAGGGGGAAGTATGAGGTCACATAGGATCATAAATCTAGGAATCCAGATTTTAGCTAGGGATTAGAAAGGGTGTCCAGCTGGGTGTAGTGGGTCACACCTGTAAGCCCAGGACTTTGGGAGGCCAAGGCCAGAGGATCTCCTAAGGCCAAGAGTTTACACCAGCCTAGGCAACAAATCGAGACCTTGTCCCTACAAAAAATAAGTAAAAATTGGCCAGGCGCAGTGGCTCACGCCTGTAATCCCAGCACTTTGGGAGGCCGAGGCAGGTGGATCATGAGGTCAGGAGATAGAGACCATCCTGGCTAACACGGTGAAACCCCATCTCTACTAAAAAGTTTTTTTTAAAAATTAGCTGGGCATGGTGGCGGGCACCTTTAGTACCAGCTATTCAGGAGGCTGAGGCAGGAGAATGGCGTGAACCCGGGAGGTGGAGCTTGCAGTAAGCCGAGATTGCGCCACCGCACTCCAGCCTGGGCGACAGGGCGAGACTCGTCTCAAAAAAAAAAAAAAAAGTAAAAATTAGCCAGCTGTGGTGGCGTGCGCTTGCAGTCCCAGCTACTCAGGAGGCTGAGTTGGGAGGATGGCTTCAGCCCAGGAGGTCAAGGGTACAGTGAACTATGATCACACCACTGCATTCCAGCACTGGTGACAGAGCAAGACCCTGTCTCAAAATACAAAGTAAAGAGTGTTCAGAAGAAAAATTGAACTTCTCCGGGCAAAGAGGGGACAGAGAGCAGAAGGCATGCCAGGGAATAAGAACTGCTTGTGCAAAGGGCCGTGTGTCAGAAAAACCCTTTTTTTTGAGACGGAGTTTCGCTCTTGTTGCCCAGACTGGAGCGCAATGGCGCAATCTCAGCTCACCGCAACTTCCACCTCCCGGGTTCAGCGGATTCGCCTGCCTCAGCCTTGCAAGTAGCTGGCATTATAGGCATGCGCCACCATGCCTGGCTAATTTTGTATTTTTAGTACAGATGGGGCGTTTCTACATGTTGGTCAGGCTGGTCTCGAATTCCCGACCTCAGGTGATCCTCCCACCTCGGCCTCCCAAAGTGCTGGAATTAAGGTGTCAGCCACCATGCCTGGCCAGAAAAATCCTTTTAACAAGGCTGATGTAGGCTAGGTGCAGTGGCTGAAGCCTGTAATCCCAGCACTTTGGGAGGCCAAGGCAGACAGATCATGAGGTCAGGAGATCGAGACCATCCTGCTAACACGATGAAACCCTGTCTCTACTAAAAAGACAAAAAATTAGCTGGGCGTGGTGGTGGGCGCCTGTAATCTCAGCTACTTGGGAGGCTCAAAAAAAAAAAAAAGGGCTGATGTAGTAGCTAGAGTTTAGGAGCAGAGACAACCTGGCCTCCGTGATCCCAGGTGAGAGGGCTGCATTCATGGACTGGGACTCCTAGCGTGGTGAGCAAAACGGGACTCACCGGAGGGTCTGGAGCTTGCACGTGGGATGCCTGAGGCCCTCACACAGCAGCAGCACCCCGAGGTCCCCCAGCTCATTTAGGCTCAGGTCCAGCTCTCTCAGGCTCTGGTTCACACTGAGAGTTGAGGCCAGCTCTTCACAGGCAGCAGCAGTGAGGTGGCAGATCTTCAGCCTGCACAAAGTCCAATTCAACAAATATTATGGAGGCTTTCCTTTCTTTTTTTTTTTTTTTTTTTTTTGAGACAGAGTCTCACTCTGTCGCCCAGGCTGGAGTGCAGTGGTGCAATCTCAGCTCAACTGCAACCTCCACCTCGCATGTTCAAGCAATTCTCCTGCCTCAGCTTCCCGAATAGCTGGGACTACAGGCGTGTGGCATCACGCCTAGTTAGTTTTTGTATTTTTAGTAGTGACAGGGTTTCTTGCCATGTTGGCCAGGGTGGTCTCGAACTCCTGACCTTGGGTGATACACCTGCCTCAGTCTCCCAAAGGACTGGAATTACAGGCGTGAGCCGTTGCGCCTAAGCCCCCAATCTTAACAGTAATGCATTTTCAGAAAACCTAATTTAAAAATGGGCAAAAGGGCCCAGCGTGGTGGCTCACGCCTGTAATCCCAGCACGTTGGGAGGCCGAGGCTGGCGGATCACCTGAGGTCGGGAGTTTGAGACCAGCCTGACCAACATGGAGAAACCCCGTCTCTACTAATAATACAAAATTAGACTGGGCACAGTGGCTCACGCCTGTAATCTCAGCACTTTGGGAGGCTGAGGTGGGTGGATTACCTGAGCTTGGGAGATGGAGACCATTCTGGCTAACATGGTGAAACCCAGTCTCTACTAAATACAAAAAATTAGTTGGGTGTGGTGGCGCATGCCTGTAATCCCAGCTACTCAGGAGGCTGAGGCAGGAGAATCACTTGAACCCAGGAGGCGGAGGTTGCCGTAAGCTGAGATCGCGCCATTGCACTCCAGCCTGGGCAACAAGAGTGGAACTACGTCTCAAAAATAAATAAATAAATAAAAATCAATGAGCAAAAGACTTGAATACACATTTCTTCAAGGAAGGTGTACAAATGGCCAACAAGCACCTGAAAAGATGCTTAATCTCAATAATCATTAGAGAACTACAAATCAAAACCACAATGAGATAGCATCTCATACCCATTAGGATGCCTACTATTAAAAATAAATAGAATGTGCCCGGGCACGGTGGCTCAAGCCTGTAATTCCAGCACTTTGGGAGGCTGAGGCGGGCGGATCATGAGGTCAGGAGATCGAGACCATCCTGGCTAACATGGGGAAACCCCGTCTCTACTAAAAGTACAAAAAAAAAAATCAGCCAGGCGTGGTGGCGGGCGCCTGTAGTCCCAGCTACTCGGGAGGCTGAGGCAGCAGAATGGTGTGAACCCAGGAGGTGGAGGTTGCAGTGAGCCGAGATCATGCCACAGCACTCCAGCCTGGGCGATAGAGCAAGACTCTGTCTCAAAAAAAAAAAAAAAACTAAAAAACTAAAAATAAATGGAATGCCTGTAATCCTAGCACTTTGGGAGGCCGAGGTGGGCAGATTACCTGAGGTCAAGAGTTTGAGAGAGCCTGGCCAACACGGTAAAACCCCATCTCTACTAAAAATACAGAAAAACTACCCGGGCGTGGTGGTGGGTGCCTGTAATCCCAGCTACCTGGGAGGCTGAGGCAGAAGAATTGCTTGAACCTGGGAGGTGAAGGTTGCAGTGAGCCAAGATCGCGCCATTGCACTCCAGCCTAGCCTAGGTGACAGAGCGAGACTTTTTCTTAAATTAAAAAAAAAAAAAAAAAAAAGGCTGGGCACAGTGGCTCATGCCTGTAATCCCAGTACTTTGGGAGGCCAAGGTGGGTGAATCACCTGAGGTCAGGAGTTCAAAACCAGCCTGGCCAACATGGTGAAGCCCCAACTCTACTGAAAATACAACAATTAGCCAGCGTGGTGGCAGGCACCTGTAATCCTAGCTACTCGGGAGGCTGAGGCACAAGAATCGTTGAACCTGGGAGGTGGAGATTGCAGTGAGCTAAGATGGAGAGCCACTGCACTCCAGCCTGGGCCACAGGGTGACACTCTGTCTCAAAAAAAAAAATAGTAATAAATAAGTGCTGACTGGGTTCCATGGTGGTGGCTTACACCTGTAATCCCAGCACTTTGGGAGGCCAAGGCAGGAGGATTGCTTGACCCCAGGAGTTCCAGACCAGCCTGGTCAACATGGCGAGACCCTGTCTCTATTTAAAAAAAAGAAAAGAAAAATTAGCTTGGCATGGTAGCACACACCTGTAGTCCCAGCTACTTGGGAGGCTGAGGCAGGAGGATCGCTTGAGCCCCAGAGGTTGAGGCTTCAGAAAGTTGATATCACACCATTGCACTCAAGCTTCTGTGAGTCAATGAGACCCTGTCTCAAATTAAAAAAAAAAAAAAAAAAAGTCCAAGATGGTTCCTGCAGATCATACTGCGGCAGAACAAGAAACAAAACTGGGGCTGGGTGCCGTGGCTCACGCCTGTAATCCCAACACTTTGGGAGGCCAAGGCGGGCGGATCACAAGGTCAGGAGATCGAGACCATCCTCGCTAACACAGTGAAACCCCGTCTCTACTAAAAATACAAAAAATCAGCCGGGCGTGGTGGCGGGCGCCTGTAGTCCCAGCTACTCCGGATGCTGAGGCAGGAGGATGGCGTGAACCCAGGAGGTGGAGCTTGCAGTGAGCCGAGATCACACCACTGCACTCCAGCCTGGGCGACAGAGGGAGACTCTGTCTCAAAAAAAAAAAAAAAAAAAAAGAAACAAACAAACAAAACTGGGGAAGACGGTACATTTTATGTTCCATGTATTTTACTACAATTAAATTTACTTCTTATTTTATTAGGGACAGGGTCTCACCCTGTCACCCAGTCTGGGGTACAGTGGCTTGATCACAGCTCACTGCAGCCTTGGCCTCCGAGGCTCCTGAATAGCTGGGACTCCAGGCACATACCACCCACCCCAGCTAATTATGTTTATTTTTTGTAGAGATGAAGTCTCACTGGTTCCCAGGCTGCTCTTGAGCTCCTGCGCTCAAGCCCTTCTCCTGCCTTGGCCTTCCAGAGGGTTGTGGTTACAGGCGTGAGCCACCGCACCCGGCCCTTCTGAATATTTTTGATCCATGGTTGTTGAAATTCATGAATGCAGAACCCATGGACACAGAGGGCTGACTGGCTCAGTGGCATGAAGTAGTTTCACGTTATTGGGCAATCATCACTGCCATCCATCTCTGGAACTTTTTTTTTTTTTTTTTGAGACAGAGTCTCACTCTGTCGCCCAGGCTGGAGTGCAGTGGCGCGGTCTCAGCTCACTGCAAGCTCCGCCTCCTGGGATCACGCCATTCTCCTGCCTCAGCCTTCTGAGTAGCTGGAACTACAGGCGCCCGCCACCACGCCCGGCTAATTTTGTATTTTTAGTAGAGACAGGGCTTCTCCATGTTGGTCAGGCTGGTCTCGAATTCCAGACCTCAGGTGATCCACCCGCCTTGGCCTCCCAATGTGCTGGGATTACAGGTGTGAGCCACCACACCCGGCCCATCTCTGGAATTTTTCATCTTCCCAAATGGAACCTCTGTTCCTGTTAGATGGTAACTCCCCATTTCCTCCTCTTCTAGGCCCTGGCAGCCACCATTCTACTTTGTTTTTTGAGATGGAGTCTCACTCTGTCTCCATGGCTGGAGTGCAGTGACGTGATCTTGGCTCACTGCAACTTCCGCCTCCCAGGTTCAAGCGATCCTCCTGCCTCAGTCCCCTGAGTAGCTGTGATTACAGGCATGTGCCACCACATCAGGCTAATTTTTGTATCTTTAGTAGAGACGGGGTTTCACCATGTTGGCCAGGCTGGTTTTGAACTCCTGACCTCAGATGATCTGCCCACCTTGGCCTCCCAAAGTGCTGGGATTACAGGCGTGAGCCACTGCGCCCGACCTGTGGATGCATTT
The DNA here is from genome assembly GCF_028885625.2 of Pongo pygmaeus. NCBI lineage: Eukaryota > Metazoa > Chordata > Mammalia > Primates > Hominidae > Pongo > Pongo pygmaeus. The sequence goes on from NC_072393.2 coordinate 60,088,393, forward strand.
TTATACCGTCATTCAATATGAAGAGATTTGCCATTTTATTATGGTTGACCCCAGGAAGAACTCACCACAAAGTCCGTAGTCTGCAGACTGGGTGCCTCAGTCCCTGGCACAGTAACCTCAGGCCCAAATCCTCCAGTGCATTTCCTGTCAGGTCCAACTCAACCAGATGTGGGTTGGTGCTGAGCACAGAAGCCATTTCCTGACAAGCCCCGGACTCCAGCTGACACTTCCTCAACCTTGGGAGGAAGGAGAGGTTGAAGGGGGCGCCATCTTGCTTTTCTATGTCGTGATCACTCATACCCCAGCCCGTTTATTTTATTATTTAGGAACAGGTTCTTGCTCTGTCACCCAGGGTGAAGGTCAGTGGAGTGATAGCAACTCACTGAAGCCTCGACCTCCGGGCTCACGTGATCCTCCTGCCTCAGCCTCCTGAGTAACGGAATACATGTGTGCACCACCATACCTGCCTATTTTTTTTTTTTTTTTTTTTGAGGTGGAGTCTTGCTCTGTTGCCCAGGCTGGAGTACAGTGGCATGATCTTGCCTCACTGCAACCTCCACCTCCTGGGTTCAAGTGATTCTCATACCTCAGTCTCTCGAGTAGCTGGGACTATAGGCTGGGCTACAGGTGTGTGCCACCACGCCCAGCTAAGTTTTGCATTTTTAGTAGAGACGGGGTGTTTCTCCATGTTGGCCAGGCTGGTCTCGAACTCCTGACCTCAGGTGATCCGCCCGCCTTGGCCTCCCAAAGTGCTGGGATTATAGGCGTGAACCACTGCTCCTGGCCCATACCTGCCTAATTAAAAAAAAATTTTTTTGTAGATCAGGTGCAGTGGCTCACACCTGTAATTCCAGCACTTTGGGAGGCCAAGGTGGATGGATCATTTGAGGTCAGGAGTTCAAGACCAGTCTGGCCAACGTGGGGAAACCCCATCTCTACTAAAAATACAAAAAAGTTAGCTGGGTGCCTGTAATCCCAGCTACTTGGGAGCCTGAGGCAGGAGAATCACTTGAACCCAGGAAGTGGGGGTTGCAGTGAGCCGAGATTGTGCCACTGCACCCCAACTTGGGCAACATAGCAAGACCCCATCTCAGGGGAAAAAAAGAAAATGTGGGGGATGGCCCCAGGGACTCTTCATCATGTGGAATTGAGTATGGAGTCAGAGGAGGGCAGAAGCATGTCTTCTAAAGTGCCTAGAGTCCAGGGCCAGGGTCTTAGGTAATGGGGTTAAGGGCCAGCCCTGATTTAAAGGTGGAGATTTGGGGATTACCAGCATTTTGTGATATTTCATGCCCCAGGAGACAATGAGCTTAAGAAGTTGCTCCCGGGGATAGAGACTCACTGAATCATCTGCAGCCTGCATCGGGGATGCCGCAGGCCCTCGCACAGCAGCGTCATGCCTGGGAATCCAACACCGTTGCCACTGAGATCCATCCTTGTTAAATTCTTATTGGCTATGAGAGCTGCAGAGAGGTCCTCGCAGGCTGAGCTGGAGATGCGGCACTTCTTCAGCCTGGGGTGGAAAAGAGGAGAAAGGAGCTGGTCATTTCTTTTGTGCCAGTTTTGTGGAGTATTTTCTTTCTTTTTTTTTTTTTTTCCCTGAGACAGAGTCGCTCTGTCACCCAGGCTGGAGACCAGTGGCACGATCTCGGCTTACCACAACCTCTGCCTCCTGGGTTGAAGCAATTCGCCTGCCTTGGCCTCCTTAGTAGCTGGGATTACAGACGTGTGCCACCATGCCTGGCTAATTTTTGTATTTTTAGTAGAGACGGGGTTTCACCATGTTGGCCAGGCTGGTCTTGAACTCCTGACCTCAGGTGATCCAACCGCCTTGGCCTCCTGAAGTGCTGGGATTACAGGCGTGAGCCACCGCTGCGTAATGGCGTTTCACTCTGTTTTCCAGGCTGGAGTGCAGTGGCGCAATCATGACTCACTGAGGCCTAAACCTTCTGGGCTCAAGCAACCTCCCATGTCAGCGTCCTGAGTAGCTGGGACTACAGGTGCACACTACCATGTTCAGCTTTTTTTTTTTTTTTTTTAAGAATTTATCGCCAGGCGCGGTGGCTCATGCCTGTAATCCCAGCACTTTGGGAAGCTGAGGAGGGTGGATCACCTGAGGTCAGGAGTTCAAGACCAGCCTGGCCAAAATGGCAAAACCCTGTCTCTACTAAGAAATACAAAAAATTAGCCAAGTGTGGTGGCGGGCGCCTATAATTCCAGCTACTCAGGAAGCTGAGGCAGGAGAATCACCTGAACCCGGGAGGCGGATGTTGCAGTGAGCCGAGATTGCGCCACTGCACTCCAGCCTGGGCAACAAGAACAAGACACCGTCTCAAAAAAAAAAAAAAAAAATTTATCTTTTAGCTGAGAGAATTTATTTTTTTTTGAGGCAGAGTCTCACTCTGTCGCCCATGCTGGAGTGCAGCGATGTGATCTCGGCTCACTGCAACCTCCACCTCTAGGGTTCAAGTGATTCTCCTGCCTCTGCCTCCCAAGTAGCTGGGATTACAGGTGCCCAGCACCACACCTGGTGAATTTTTCTATTTTTTAGTAGAGACGGGGATTCTCCATGTTGGCCAGGCTGGTCTTGAACTCCTGGGTCAAGTGATCCTCTCATCTCAGCCTCCCAAAGTGCTGGAATTACAGGCGTGAGCCATCACACCTGGCCAACATATTTATTTCAAAATATCATGTTGTATATGATAAATTTTACCTGTCAAGAAAAGCAAAAAGAACCATATAAAATGTTTTGATGCTTTGTAGTCAAATACATTCACAAAGGTTGCCCTTAAAGAAATTCAAGGCCATGTGCGGTGGCTCAAGCCTGTAATCTCAGCACTTTGGGAGGCCGAGGTGGGTGGATTACCTGAGGTCAGGAGTTTATGACCAGCCTGGCTAACACAGTGAAACCCCATTTCTACTACAAACACAAAAATTAGCTGGGTGTGGTGATGCACCCCTGTAATCCCAGCTAATCGGGAGGCTGAGGCAGGAGAATTGCTTGAACTCAGGAGGCGGAGGTTGCAGTGAGTCGAGATCATGTCACTGCACTCCAGCCCAGGCTACAGAGCAAGACTATCTCAAAAAATAAAAAATGAAAAAAATTTGGCTAGGCACAGTGGCTCACACTGTAATCTCAACAGTTAGGGAGGCTGAGGAGGGAGGATCACTTGAGGCCAGAAGTTTGAGACCAGTGTGGGCCAACAAGGTGAAACCCCGTCTCTCCAAAATATACAAAAATTAGCTGGATGTGGCTGGGAGCAGTCGCTCAGTCTGTAATCCCAGCACTTTGGGAGGCCGAGGTGGGCGGATCACGAGGTCAGGAGATCGAGACCATCCTGGCTAATATGGTGAAACCCCATCTCTACTAAAAATACAAAAAATTAGCTGGGCATGGTGGCACGTGCCTGCAGTCCCAGCTACTCAGGAGGCTGAGGCAGGAGAATCGCTTGAACCCAGGAGGCAGAGGTTGCGGTGAGCCGAGATCGCACCACTGCACTCCAGCCTGGTGACAAAGCAAGACTCTGTCTCAAAAAAAAAAAAAAAAAAAAAAAATTAGCCGGGTTTGGTTGCATATGCTTGTTTTCCCAGCTACTCGTGATGCTGGGGCAAGAGGATTGCTGGAGTCCAGGAGTTTGGGGCTGCAGTGAGCCATGATTGTGCCACTGCACTCCAGCCTGGGTAACAGAGCATATCCGTGTCTCAAAAATTAAAAAAAAAAAAAAAGTAAAAAAAAAAATGTGGAGACCCACACAGCAGGATGACCACGTGAAGACAGAAGACAGTGATCTGCAGCAGGACAGAGACCTCACAAGAACTTAACCTGCCCACACCTTCATCTTGGACTTCCAGCAGCCCCCACCTGCCTTGAGAAAATACATTTATGTGGTGAAGCCACCCAGTCTTTGGCACTTTTTTTCCCCCCTGAGATGGAGTCTCACCGTATCACCCAGGCTAGAGTGCAGTGGTACGATCCCGGCTCACTGCAACCTCCGCCTCCCAGATTCAAGCGATTCTCCTACCTCAGCCTCCCAAGCAGCTGGGATTACAGGTGCCCGCCACCACGCCCTCCTAATTTTTGTATTTTTCGTAGAGATAGCATTTTGCCATGTTGGCCAGGCTGGTCTCAAACTCCTGACCTCAAGTGATCTGCCCGCCTTGACCTGTCAACATGCTGGGATTACAGGCGTGAGCCACCGCACCTGGCTTTGTGGCACTTTTTTATGGCAGCCGTGGCCGATGAATACACCATCCCGTGATAGAACCTTTGTGACCGAGCCCCATGAGAGGCCACGGTGGGGACCACCTGAAGCGCCCAGACCAGCCTGCACTCACCTCAGGTTCTGAAGTTTGCAGTTGGGGTGTCTGAGTCCTTGACAGAGCAGCTTCACCCCCCGGCTGCCCAGGGCATTTCGGTACAGAGACAGCTCTATCAGGTTTGGATTGGTGCACAGGGCCGCTGCCAGATGTTCACTGTAGGCGTCCAGCAGAACGGTCCTCTCTGGTCTGCTTGAAGGAAAGACAGGCAGCTCTCTGGTGTTACTGGTGCTTGACAGCTATGGCCTTTGCATGTCATTTCACCGCTTATGAAGCATGCTATCCTTTTTTGAGACGGAGCTTCGCTCTTGTTGCCCAGGCTGGAGCCCAATGGCGCAATCTCAGCTCACCACAACATCTGCCTCCTGGGTTCAAGCGATTCTCCTGCCTCAGCCTCCAGAGTAGCTGGGATTACAGGCATGCGCCTCCACACCCCGGTTAATTTTGTATGTTTAGTAGAGATGGGGTTTCACCGTGTTGGCCAGGCTGATCTCGTACTCCTGACCTCAGGTGATCCACCCGCCTCGACCTCCCAAAGTGCTGGGATTACAGGCGTGAGCCACCACATCCGGCCAAAGCATGCTATCTTTTTAATTTTTTTTTTTTTTTTTTTTTTTTAGAGGGCCTTGCCCTGTTGTCTAGGCTGGAGTGCATGGTGAGATCATGGCTCACTGTAGGCTTCACCTCCCGGGCTTAAGCAATCCTCCCACCTCAGCCTCCTGAGAAGCTGGGGCTACAGGTGTGCACCATCATGCCCAGCTAATTTATTTTATATTTTTAGAAATGGGGATCTCATCATGTTGTCCAGGCTGCACCTGGCTCTATCTGACACTCCTAATCGTTGATTAGTTGGTTTACTTGTTTCCCTCTTTATTATCTGTCTCCGTTCTCATTAGGATGCATGCTCTCTTGGAAGCATTGGCTTATTCACACAGTCTTCTGTCTGCAGAAGATTGTTGGGTCCACAGATAAAAGGGACATAGAGGCTGGGTGTGGTGGCTCACACCTATAATCCCAGCACTTCGGGAGGCTGAGGCCGAGAGTTTGAGACCAGCCTGGCCAACATGGTGATACCCCATCTCTACTAAAAAATACAAAACTTAGCTGGGTGTGGTGGCACACTCCTGTGGTCCCACCTGCTCGGGAGGCTGAGACATGCAATGTAGAGAGGTTGCAGTGAGCCGAGATTGTGCCGCTGCCCTCCAGCCTTGGTGACAGAGCCAGACTCTCTCAAGAAAAAGGGACTTAGTAATATTTGTTGATTGAATAAATTCTCCCAGACATCGACCTCAATTTAGTCCCAATGGGTGTTGTTTAGTCTCTGCTGTGGCACTATTAACACTTTGGGGCCAGAGGGACTGTCCTGTGTACTGTAGGATGTTTGCAGCATTCCCGGCCTTTATCCACTAGATGTCAGTAATATTACTTGCTTCCCAGTTGTGACCACCAAAAACGTGTCTCCAAACATCGCCAAATGTCAGAGCAAAATCACCCCTAGCTGAGAGGCACTGGTTAAGAGCATGAACCTCAAGGCCAAGGTGGGTGGATCACTTGAGTTCAGGAGTTCAAGACCAGCCTGGCTAACACAGCGAAACCCCGTCTCCACTAAAAATACAAAAATTATCCTGGCATGGTGATGGGCACCTGTAATCCCAGCTACTCAGGAGGCTGAGGCTGCAGTGAGCCGAGATCGTGCCACTGCACTCCAGCCTAGGAGACCGAGAGAGACTTTGTTTAAAAAAAAAAAAAAAAAAAAGCATGGGCTGGGTGCAGTGGCTCATGCCTGTAATCCCAGCACTTTGGGAGGCCAAGGTGGACAGATCATGAGGTCAGGAGATCGAGACCACCCTGGCCAACATGGTGAAACCCTGTCTCTACTAAAAATACAAAAATTAGGTGGGCGTGGTGGCGTGCACCTGTAGTCCCAGCTACTTGGGAGGCTGAGGCAGGAGAATCTCTTGAACCTGGGAGGCGGAGGTTGCAGTGAGCTGAGGTCACGCCAGTGCACTCCAGCCTGGGCAACAGAGCAAAAAAAAAAAAAAAAAAAAAAGACATGAACCTGAGCAGCCCCAGGGGATACCCCAGGGATACTTACAGCTGCACCAACAGCGTGTGCACTCCTGCAGAGCACCTCGCCCGGTCTTCCCCGTCCGCGCTGTAAGTGGTGCCATACAAGTGCAGCACCTGGGCGCTCCTGCAGTGCTTCAGACAGAACGAGGAGACCATGTGCTCCATCTTAGAGGCAATGTTGCTGACCACGATCACCTGGAAGTGGCTCAGGGCCTGCTGGATAAACTCCTCCTCCTGGATCTCGTACAAGCAGCCGAAGAACTCCAAGGAGCCCTGCTGGAGGGTGGAGCCGTCGCTCTGAGCTTTGCTTTGGATCCACTGCAACAGGTCCATCTTGATGTGTGGCGAGACCTCCCAGCAGAGACTCTTCTCCAGGTGGCTCCTGGTCTCCTCGTTCAGGAGTCCAAACAGGAAGCGGCTGGTGAGTGCCAGGAAGCTCCTTTCAGAAAACGCGTACTCGGTCAACAGCTTGGTCACGTCCTGGTCTGGGCCTGCCCCGCGTTCCCCCTTGTCCAGGATATAGTACATAGCTGCAAAGAATTCCTGGAAACTCAAATGGATGAAGCTGTAGTACCTCTCACAGTTGATGTCCTTCTGGAAGATGTTCATGTTGAGGAAAGCAGAGACGTCTGCCCCATCTAGGCCGTGCTTCCGGAGGTCCTGCTCCTCAAATAGGATTTTCTGATTCCAGAGCCCATCTGCGGCCAAGGAGCACAGTCCTCTCTGGTTGGGTGGGGGCTGGAGGCGCGGGGCCCCGGGCTTGGGTTGCATCAGACTCAGCAGGTAGAGCATGTACACCGCAGTGGTGGTCCTGGACATCTGTCTCAACAGCCCCCCACCCTCCAGCTGCTGCTGGAGGCAGGTACACACCACCCAGCACACCAGGGGGACGAAGCACATAGTGAAGAGAGGCTCGTTGTCCCTCACGTAATTGAAGACTTGGCCCGCCTGCTCTGCATTGTGGAAATACTTGTAGAAGTATTCCTTCCTTTCTGCCTCAGAGAAGCCCAGGATCTCCACATGCCTGGGGTGCTCCAGCAGACGGTGGAGCTTCTCCAAAGCCGTGGGCCGTGTGGTGATGAGCAAAGATAGCTCAGGGAGCAGCTTCTTCCGAATTAAGCTGTTAAGAAGCAGCTCCGTGGGCGGTTTCTCCTCCCAGCAGAGGCACCAGGGTCCCTGAGGATCGTGGAAAGAAGGCTTGAGCTCATCGAAGCCGTCGATGATGAAAAGGAGGCGCTCGGGAACTCGGATGAGCTCCTGGAGAGGCGCGCTGGGCTCGGGCCAGCAGCTGGAGATGAGGTCTTGCATGCTGCATTCCGTGGCACTCTGGTTCATCTCCCTGCAGTTGATGTAGAAGAGATAATCAAATCTGCCTTGGAAGAGCTTCCCGTCCGCCCAGTCCAGCATCACCTTGTGTGCCAGCATGGACTTGCCTATCCCTGCCGCGCCTTGCATGACCACGGTGCACGGTGGCTCGGGGCGCTCCTCATCTGGCTCAAAGAGGGTCTCTATCTTGATGGGGCTAGCCTGGTGTCCCACGGTCCTCGCGTGTCCACGGCCTGTGTCCAGAAGCTGCTGCTGAGCCTGCATGGGGTTTGAGTGCTCCTTCACCAGCAGGAGCCGGGTGTACCGGTGGCTGAGGTTGACACATTCCCCTAGGCGCGCATTGCGGTCTTCCATGAGCCGGAATTTCCTGCGGACGTAGTCCCTGTAGGTTTCCTGGGGATCTAGGGAAGAGGAATGACGGTTTTGTGGAAGACTCATCAGCAACCTCTAATGAGTTCATGAGGTAAAGCCCTCCTCATCTGGCTCTAAGAAGGTGTGTGCCTGTAGTTCCAGCTACTCGGGAGGCTGAGATGGGAGAATCACTTGAACCCCTGAGGTGGAGGTTGCGGTGAGCCGACATCACACCACTGCACTCCAGCCTGGGCAACAGAGCCAGACTCCATCTCAAAAAAAATTTTTTTTTAATTAAAATTATTTGAGACTAGGTTATAAGACTGGCTAATTTTTTTTTTTTTTTTAGATGGAGTCTCGCTCTGTTGCCCAGGTTGGAGTGCAATGCTGTGCTCCCTGCAACATCCACCTCCTGGGGTCAAGTGATTCTCCAGTCTCAGCCTCCCGAGTAGCTGAGATTACAGGTACATGCCACCGGGACTGGCTAATTTTTGTATTTTTAGTAGAGATGGGGTTTCACTATGTTGGCCAGGATGGTCTCGATCTCTTGACCTCATGATCTGCCCACCTCGGCCTTCCAAAATGCTGGGATTACAAGCGTGAGCCACTGCGCCCAACCAAGACTGGCTAATTTTTATATTTTTGGTAGAGATGGGGTTGAGCCATGTTGCCCAGGGTGGTCTTGAACTCTAGGCTCAAGGCATCCTCCCGCCTCGACCTCCCAAAGTGCTAGGATTACAGGTGTGAGCCACTGCACTTAGCCCAGGGACTGCATTTCTAACAAGATTGCTGCATGATATGTATGCATCTTAAAGTTGGAGAAGCACAGCCAGGCACGGTGGTTCATGCCTGTAATCTCAGCATTTTGGGGGGCTCAGGCAGGAGGATTGTTTGAGGCTAGTAGTTGTAGACCAGCCTGGATAACACAGCAAGACCCTGTCTGTATCGGGAAAAAAAAAAAAGTTTGAGAAGCACTGCTCCCAAGTTATCTGTGCCCCCTTTGTTTTCTCTTTCTTTTGTTTTTAATAGAGACAGGGTCTCACTATGTTGCTCAGGCTGTTCTCAAACTCCTGAGCTCAGGCGATCCTCCCACCTGGGCCTCCCAAAGTGCTGGAATTACAGGCGTGAGCCACCGCACCTGGCTTGTGCCCCCTTTGAAAAAAGGCAGCTTCATGTCTGCACTATCTGGTAATGTATCTGTTCTATAAATCCTTTGCTGAAAGTCACTTTGTGGGGCTGGACGCAGTGGCTCATGCCTGTAATCCCAGTAATCCTCAGGTGGATCACCTGAGGTCAGGAGTTCGAGACTAGCCTGGCCAACATGGTGAAACCCTATCTCCACCAAAAATACAAAAATTAGCCGGGCATAGTGGCGGGCGCCTGTAATCCCAGCTACTCAGGAGGCCGAGGCAGGAGAATTGCTTGAACCAGGAGGCGGAGGTTGCAGTGAGCTGAGATCACCCCCACTGCACTCCAGCCTGGGCGACAGCGTGAGACTCTGCCTCAAAAAAAAAAAAAAAATCTAGAACAATGTTCTTAATTGGGGTGACTGTGTCCCCCAGTCCCCCAGGGGACATTTGGCAACGGGACAAGTGGGTTGGTTGTTACAACTGGGAAAGTGCTACTGCCACCTAGTGGGTAGAGGCCAGAGGTGCTGCTCAACATCTTAGGAACCACAGGGCGACCCCATAGCAAAGAACACTCTGGCCCCGAAATGCCAACAGTGCCAATGTGGAGAAACCCTGGTCTAGATACAAATGCATCCCTTGGTATTGGATGCCAGCAGAGGCCCATGATAGCTGCCTGAGAGAAGCTGAAAAAAAAGAATCTGAGTTTGATACTAAAATTTTCCAAACAAATACATGTACTTTTAATTGTAGTGACATATACATAAAATTTACCATTTTAACCACTTTAAAGTGTACAACTCTGTGACACTAAGTTAGTTCACGATGTTGTGCAATCATCATCAATATCTCTTTTTTTTTTTTTTGAGACAGAGTGTTGCTCTGTCCCCCAGGCTGGAGTGCAGTGGCATGATCTCGGCTCACTGCAAACTCCGCCTCCCAGGCTCAAGTGATTCTCCTGCCTCAGTCTCCTGAGTAGCTTGATTTACAGGTGCCCACCACCATGCCCAGCTAATTTTTGTATTTTTAGTAGAGACGGAGTTTCACCATGTTGGCCAGGCTGGTTTCGAACTCCTGACCTCAAGTAATCTGCCCGCCTCGGCCTCTCAAAGTGCTTGAATTACAGACATGAGCCACTGTGCCTAGCCGCCAATGTCTATTTCCAGAATGTTTTCATCATTCTAAACAGAAACTCCATTAAATATTAACTCATAATTTCTCCTCTCCCTGGCAACTGCTATTCTTTTTTTTTTTTTTTTTTTTTTGAGACAGAGTCTCGCTCTGTCGCCCGGGCTGGAGTGCAGTGGCACAATCTCAGCTTACTGCAAGCTCCTCCCAGGCTGACACCATTCTCCTGCCTCAGCCTCCCGAGTAGCTGGGACTAGCCTGCCACCACGCCTGGCTAATTTTTTTGTATTTTTAGTAGAGACAGGGTTTCACCGTGTTAGCCAGGGTGGTCTCGATCTCCTGACCTCATGATCCACCCGCCTCGGCCTCCCAAAGTGCTGGGATTACAGGCGTGAGCCACCATGCCGGGCGTGGCAACTGCTATTCTACTTTCCGTCTCTGTGAATTAGACTAGTCTAGGTACCTTAGATAAGTGGAATCATACAATATTTGTACCCCTCTCCCGCCTTTTTTTTTTTTTGAGACAGGGAGGACAAGTAATCCTCCCACCTCAACCTCCTGAGTAGCTGGATCTACAGGCACAAGTTGCCATGCCCAGCTAATGTGTTTTTTGTTTTTTGTTTTTTGTTTTTTGTTTTGGAGAGATGGGGTCTTGCTCTGTTGTCCAGGCTGGTCTCAGAGCCTGGCCTCCCAAAGTGCAGGGATTACAGGCGTGAGCCACCTCCCCCAGCTGGTGAACCCACTCTTATTCTACTTTAGTAGAGCTGGAGACTAGATTCATTTCATGCTGCCCTTGAAAAAAATAGCCAGAAACATTTGTGGCATTGTTAACAGTGTTGCTCTCTACCCAGCAGACTGTACCCCGGTTTCTTCCCTGCCAGCAAACCTGATTCTGTTTGGTTGGTGGATGCTGATTCATGATTCGAGTGAGTGGTGAATCCTGCCCCTTCACAGGCCTCAGAGGATGAATTCTGGTTTTGCTAAACCAGTCATGAGTAATCTCGTTCCCCTCTGTCAGTGGTTGCTCTGAGAATGGGCAGATTCCTCAATACTGACCAGTGGGTTACGTGGTGTGACTGGTAACGGGGAGGAAGAAGGCCTTTACCCTCCCTTTTTTTGCTTTTTTTTTAGAGATGGAGTCTCATTCTGTTGCCCAGGCTGGAGTGCAGTGGTGCAATCTTGGCTCACTGCAACCTCCACCTCCCAGGTTCAAGTGATTCTTCTGCCTCAGCCTCTGAGTAGCTAGGACTACAGGTATGCTCCACCACACCCTGCTAATTTTGTATTTTTAGTAGAGACAGGGTTTTGCCACGTTGTCCAGGCTGGTCTTGAACTCCTGACCTCAGGTAATCTGCCCGCTTTGGCCTCCCAAAGTGCTGGGATTACAGGCATGAGCCACTGTACCTGGCCTCTTAGCCTCCCTTATTGCCCTTGCTTGTATGAGATGGTTTGGTAGCCATCTTTCAGCCATGAGATGACAAGTATCAGGACAAAATGCTGACACGGAAAGGTTGATGAGTTGAAACACAGGAGGAAACTGGCCCTTTGATAGTGTCATTAATCCACCCCACGAATTCCTCAATCATGCATTTGTTGTTGGCCTACACTCCGTGGGGTCATCTGCTCTGTGTAGACGAATACATGTAGGTACATGGCTTGAGGCTCACCTTTTCTTGGAGTGACAAGAGAGACTTCCAGAAGGCATGTTGACTGGTTCCCAAGTGAGGACGGGCCACCAGGTGGGGTGTCTGGAAGAGAAATTGTGGAAGATGAGCTAGCATGCATCTGGCTAGTAGCACTGCATCATATTAGCTGCGATTACGCTGAAATGCCTGCATAACTCCCTGGTCACCCGCACTCCAGAATGTTCAGTAGTCACTGCATAGGCCGTGTGTGGGAAAGAGTTCATCCCTTGTTCCTTGTAGCCCACCCTCCTCCCTGGGTCCCCCTCATGGTCATTGGCACCTCAATCCATCCAATCTTTTTTTTTTTTTTTTTTTTTTTTTTTGAGACGGAGTCTTGCTGTGTTGCCCAGGCTGGAGTGCAGTGGCACGATCTCAGCTCACCACAACCTCCACCTTCTGGATTCAAGCGATTCTCCTGCCTCAGCCTCACGAGTAGCTGGCATTACAGGTGTGCGCCACAATGCCTGGCTAATTTTTGTATTTTTAGTAGAGATGGGGTTTCACTATGTTGGCCAGGCTGGTCTTGAACTCCTGACCTTGTGATCCACCTGCCTCGGCCTCCCAAAGTGCTGGGATTACAGGCATGAGCCACTGCACCTGGACCCAACCAATCTTTTTGACTGGGAAGTTCTGAGTCAGTCTGGACTCCTCCCTTGTCAGCTCTGGGCCACATCTCATCCATTATCTTTTCTTTTTTCTTTTTGAGACAGAGTCTGGCTCTGTTACCCAGGCTGGAGTGCAGTGGCACAATCTTGGCTCACTGCAACCTCTGCCTCCCAGGTTCAAGTGATTCTCCTGCCTCAGCCTCCTGAGTAGCTGGGACTACAGGCATGCGTCACCACGCCCGGATTATTTATTTTGTATTTTTAGTAGAGACGGGGTTTCACCATGTGGGTCAGACTGGTCTCGAACTCCTGACCTCGTGATCCGCCCACCTTGGCCTCCCAAAGTGCTCGGGGTTACAGGCGTGAGCCACCGCGCCTGGCGACTCTGTCTCTTAAAAATAGTTTAATTTTTTTTTTTTTTTTTTTTGGTAGAGATTAGGTTTCAGTACGTTACCCAGGCTGGTCCGGAACTCCTGGCTTCAAGCAGTTCTTCGACCTTGGCCTCTTGAAGTGTTGGAAATAGTGGTGTGGGCCATCGTGCCCAGCCCAAAAAAGGCCTTTGTCTGGATATATATCATAAGATTCTACATGTCGAGTCCTTCCTTGGCATCTTTGGTCCTCAGAAGGCCCCCCAAAGTCCTAAGTGTGAGTTCCTATGCTCTCACTCCATGAGAAAGTCTTCCCACCTGGCTAGTTCTCCCATCAGCTGAGCCAGCGGCACCCCATCTGGTCCTCACTCTAAGTTTTCACCTCCCTGCTGGTTGCTAGTCCATGAAATCATTCATGAAAGCAAAGAACATCCTCTTGAAGGAGCCAGGAGACACCCCACCCTCTTGTTACTACACAGCCCGCCCCCCCCAACAGTCTCTGTAGCTTCATGTGACCCTCTTGGTATACGGGGACACCTTCCCTGTGAGTCTGTGTGACTAATAAACTTGTCTTTCCTCAGTTCAGTGCTGGCTCTGGTAGATTCAGTCATCTGGCACCATTTTATTTATTTATTTATATTTATTTATTTGAGACAGTCTCGCTCTGTCGCCCAGGCTGGAGTGCAGTGGCGCGATCTCGGCTCACTACAATCTTCACCTCCCGGGTTCAAGTGATTCTCCTGCCTCAGTCTCCTGAGTAGCTGGGACTACAGGCACCCACGGCCACGCAGGTGGTGGTAAAAATACAAAAAAAAAATTTTTGTATTTTTAGTAGAGATGCAGTTTCACCATGTTGGCCAGGCTGGTCTTGAACTCCTGACCTCAGGTGATCCGCCCGCCTCAGCCTCCCAAAGTGCTGGGATTACAGGCGTGAGCCACTGCACCTGGCCGCTCAAAAATTTTTAATTGGAGAAGGTTATCATTGAGAGGAAAGGGGAAAATAGGGAATTGTTTAATGGGTATTGAGTTTGTTTTGCAAGATGAAGAGTTCTGAAGATTGAATGCACATCAGTGTAAATGTACAACACTCAGCAGCACACTTAAAAATGGTTAAGAGGGCCGGGTGCGGTGGCTCACGCCTGTAATCCCAGCACTTTGGGAGGCCAAGGCAGGTGGATCACGGGGTCAGGAGATCAAGACCATCCTGGGTAACACGGTGAAACCCCGTCTCTACTAAAAATACAAAAAAAATTAGCCGGGCGTGGTGGCAGGCACCTGTAGTCCCAGCACTTTGGGAGGCCGAGGCAGGTGGGATTACCTGATGTCAGGAGTTCAAGACCAGCCTTACCAACGTGGTGAAACCTTGTCCCTATTAAAAATACAAAAATGAGCCAGGCATGGTGGCGCGTGCCTGTAATCCCAGCTACTTGGGAGGCTGAGGCAGGAGAATCGCTTGAACCAGGGAGTCAGAGGTTGAAGTGAGCTGGGATCGGCCATTGCACTCCAGCCTGGTGACAGAGCGAGACTCCATCTCAAGAAAGAAAAAGTGGTTAAGAGGAGGCCAGGCATGGTGGCTCATGCCTGTAATCCCTGCACTTTGGGAGGCCAAGGTGGGTGGATTACCTGAGGTCAGGAGTTCAAGACCAGTCTGACCAACATGGAGAAACCCCATCTCTACTAAAAATACAAAAATTAGCCGGGCGTGGTGGCAGACACCTATAATCCCAGCTACTTGGGAGGCTGAGGCAGGATAATTGCTTGAACTCCTGAGGCAGAGGTTGCAGTGAGCCGAGATCGCGCCACTGCACTTCCAGCCTAGGCAACAAGAGTGAAATTCCGTCTCAAAGAAAAAAAAAAAAGGGCAAATTTCATGTTTTGTGTATTTTAGCACTATTTATTTATTTATGAGACAGAGTCTCACTGTGTCGTCCAGGCTGGTGGGATGTTGGCTCACTGCAACCTCTGCCTCCCGGGTTCAAGTGATTCTCCTGCCTCAGCCTCCGGAGTAGCTGGGATTACAGGCATGTACCACCACGACCAGCTAATTTTTGTATTTTTAGTAGAGACAAGGTTTCACCATGTTGGCCAGGCTGTTGTCAAATTCCTAGTCTCAAGTGATTCACCTGCCTCAGCTTCCAACATACTGGGATTACAGGCATGAGCCACGGCAGCTGGTTGACAATTTTTTTTTTTTTTTTGAGAGAGGGTCTTGCTCTGTTGCTCAGGCTGGAGTAGTGTGGCATGATCTTGGCTCACTGCAGCCTTCACCTCCTGGGCTTAAGTGATCCTCCCATCTCAGCCTCCCAGGTAGCTGGGTCTGTAGGCATGCGCCACTGTGCCTGGCCAATTTTGTAGAGAAGGGGTTTTGCCATGTTGCCTAGACCGGTCTCAAACTTCTGGGCTCAAGTGATCTGCCTGCCTCAGCCTCCCAAAGTGCTGGGATTATAGGTGTGGCCACAATTTTTTTTTTTTTTTAAAGGTAATCCAGGCTGGCGCGGTGGCTCACGCCTGTAATCCCAACATTTTGGGAGGCTGAGGTGGGTGGATCATGAGGTCAGGAGATTGAGACCATCCTGGCTAATATGGTGAAACCCCATCTCTACTATAAATACAAAATTAGCCGGGCGTGGTGGCATGTGCCTGTAGTCTCAGGTACTCAGGAGGCTGAGGCAGGAGAATCGCTTGAACCCAGGAGGCGGAGGTTGCAGTGAGCCGAGAACGCGCCACTGCACTCCAGCCTGGGTGACAGAGTGAGACTCTGTCTCAAAAAAATAAATAAAAATAAAAAAGGTAATTCTTGAAAATTGTAGCTGAAAAAGGCCTCAGAGATGTTCTCCCTCAGTGTTTCCTAAGCATGCCGCGAGAACCAACCACATCAAAATGCAGATTCCTGGTGCCTAAGACCTGCTGAATCAGAATCTCTAGGGTTGAGGGGTCTTGGATTCCCCATTGGCCACAAGGGTCTCGAGAGACTCTTATGCACAGTAACATGAGAACTGCCGATCTTGTCTGATGCGCTTGTTTTACAGATGGAGACGGACGCCCAGGGGCATATCGATTCTCCAGCATCACACAGACAGAAAGAGCAAAGCTAGACATCTGTCTCCTTGGGGACGCTGAGCTGCCTCTCAGTAGACTAAACGGATGCAGTCCGGGGAAGAACGCTCGGCAAATGGTTATGCATTGTCAATGCTGGGAGAGATTTAGGCGGAAGAGGGAGAAAAGTGGGACTTTACTTTTGATTCTATATTTGTACGTTATTTCCATTTCTTAAAATAACTATGTAACACTTCCATTTAGATATAATTATACAATATGACAAGTAAGTAAATTGATACTTTTTTTTTTTTTTTTTTTTTTGAGATGGAGTCTCACTCTTGTCGTCCAGGCTGGAGTGCAGTGGTATGATCTCGGCTCACTGCAACCTCCGCCTCCCAGGTTCAAGTGATTCTCCTGCCTCAGCCTCCCAAGTAGCTGGTATTACAGGCATGCGCCACCACGCCTGGCTAATATATATATGTATATTAAGACGGAGTTTTGCTCTTGTCCAGGCTGGAGTGCAGTGGCGGGATCTTGGCTCACCGCAACCTCCGTCTCCTGAGTGGTGGAGAAAAGAGAGAAAAAGAAAGAGAAAAGAGAAAGGAGAGAGAGAGAAAAAGAAAAAAGAAAAGAAGGAGGGAAGGGAAGGGGAAAAAAAAGGAAGGAAGGAAGGAGGGAAGAAAGGCTACAAACAAGTGCCTTTGTTTTTTTCAGAGTCATCAAAGACTTTGTTTTTTACAGAGATGTTTCCCAGCACACTACTACCGTCACACCTCATTAACGATGAGTCATTAAGCTTTGCAGAAGTGACTGTGTATAGCCAGTTATTGGCAGGACTTGCTTACTCATTCAGCAACTGTTCACCAAAGTTTACTTGGTTCCTAGCCCTAGCCAGACACTGGAATCGCAGAGAATCACACAGGGGAGTCAAGACTCTTTCTGCCTTTGAAGGCGTCCATGTCCCAGTAGAGAAAACAGGTGAGAAATGACATTAAAAACCACAGCTCAAGCAGGGTGCAGTGGCTCACACCTGTAATTCCAGCATTTTGGGAGGCCGAGGTGGGCGGATCACCTGAGGTTAGGAGTTTGAGACTAGCCTGGCCAACATGGTGAAACCCCGTCTCTACTAAAAATACAAAAATTAGCTGGGCATGGTGGCACGCACCTGTAGTCCCAGCTACTCAGGAGGCTGAGGCAGGAGAATCACTGGAACCTGGGAGGTGCAGCTTGCAGTGAGCCAAGATTGTACCATTGCACTCCAGCCTGGGCGACAGAGTGAGACTCTGTCTCGAAAACAAAACAAAAAAACCACAGCTCAAACGGGGATCTGTGGTGCACACCTGTAGTTCCAGCTGTTCAAGCGGCTGAGGCAGGGGGATCACTTCAGCGCAGGAGTTTGAGTCTAGCCTGGGCAGCATAGTGAGACCCTATCTCTAAAAAAGAAAAATATTTTTTTAAAAAAATTCCACAGCTCAAGTGCCATCTCTGCCACTTCAGCAATAGCCCATATTTGCTGAGCTCTTACTACCTGCTCTGAATTGCGTTAAGCACTTTGCAAGTATTATCTCTTGAGCTTGTGCCTGAGTATAAATCATATTTTTTCTTTTTTTTTTTTTTTGAGACAGAGTCTCACTCTGTCACCCAGGCTGGAGTGCAGTGGCACAATCTTCACTCACTGCAATCTCCACCTCCTGGGTTCAAGTGATTCTCCTGTCTCAGCCTCTAGATTAGCAGAGATTACTGGCGCCCGCCACCACACCTGGCTAATTTTTTTGTATTTTTAGTAGAGACAGGGTTTCACCATGTTGGCCAGGCTGGTCTCGAACTCCTGACCTCAGGTGATCCATCCATCTCAGTCTCCCAAAGTGCTAGGATTACAGGCTTCAGCCACCGCACCCAGTCCATTGTGATTATTTTATGAGATAGAAGATATAATAAAAGAAATCATGTTGGCCGGGCGCGGTGGCTCATGCCTGTAATCCCAGCACTTTGGGAGGCCAAGGCGGCTGGATCATGAGGTCAGGAGACCGAGACCATCCTGGCTAACATAGGGAAACCCCGTCTCTATTAAAAATACAAAAAATTAGCTGAGCATGGTGGCAGGCACCTGTAGCCCCAGCTACTCGGGAGGCTGGGGCAGGAGAATGGCGTGAACCCGAGAGGTAGAGCTTGCAGTGAGCCAAGATCGCACCACTGCACTCCAGCCTGGGCGACAGAGCAAGACTCTGTTTCAACAACAACAAACAAAAGAAATCCAAGAGTGCTAAGGAGGCACAGAAGTGGGGTTTCTGAGCCAGCCAGAGTGATGGAAGCGAGGAATCAGAAGGAGTCGGGGAAGAGGAGTAAATACTTTACTTTAGAGAAAGTAGTGGCTTCAAGGTTTCAGTAAGTAATACTTTTCCAGGCAAAGAAGATGGAGAATATTCCAGGCAGAACACAGCATGAACAAAGACCAAAGGGATGAAATTAAAATTCTGTACACAGTCACAAAAAAGAACAAAATCATGTTCTTTGCAGTAATATGGACGCAGCTGGAGGCCATTATCCTAAGCAAACTAATGCAGGAATAGAAAACCAAAGACTGCATGTTCTCACTTGTAAGTGGAAGCTAAACATTGGGTTCTCATGGACAGAAAGATGGGAAGAAGAGACACTGGGGACTCTTGGCGGCGGAAAACTCACCATTGGGTACTATGTTCAAGTACCTGGATGATAGGATCAATCTTACCCCGAATCTCAGCATCACTCAATACACCCATGTAACAAACCTGCACATGTACCCCTTGAATCTAAAATAAAAGTTGAAATTTTTATATAGATGTGTGTGTGTGTAAATTAGAATTCCAGATCTCCCAGGCTCAGGGATTAGTATGAAAGAAAAGGGAATTGGTGGCCAGGCAGTTGTCATTCATGCCTGTAATCCCAGCACTTTGGGAGGCTAAGGTGGAAGCTCGCTTGAGCCCAGGAGTTCAAGACCAGCCTGGGCAACATAAGGATACCTCATCTTGGCCATGCACAGTGGCTCATGCCTGTAATCCCAGCACTTTGGGAGGCTGAGGCAGGTGGATCACGAGGTCAGAAGTTCAAGACCAGCCTGGCCAAGATAGTGAAACTCCGTCTCTACAAAAAATACAAATACAAAAAATTAGCCAGGCATGGTGGCAGGTACCTGTAATGCCAGCTACTCGGGAGGCTGAGGCAGAAAATTGCTTGAACCCGGGAGGCGGAGGTTGCAGTGAGCGGAGATTGTACCACTGCACTCCAGCCCGGGCAACAGAGCGAGACTCAGTCTCAAAAAAAAAAAAAAAAGTATACCTCATCTCTTTCTTATTTTTGAGATGGGATTTCGCTTCTGTTGCCCAGCCTGGAGTACAGTGGTGCGATCTCAACTCACTGCAATCTCCACCTTTCAGGTTCAAGCGATTCTCCTGCCTCAGCCTCCCAAGTAGCTAGGACTATAAGCGTGTGCCACCACGCCTGGCTAACTTTTGTATTTTTAGTAGAGACAGGGTTTTGCTATGTTGGCCAGACTGATCTCGAATTCCTGACCTCAGGTGACCCACCCACCTTGGCCTCCCAAAGTGCTGGGATTATAGGTGTGAGCCACTGCACCTGGCCACCTCATCTCTTAAAATATATATATATATATATATATGCACACACACATATATACACACACATATATATACACATATATACACATATATATGTGTGTGTGTATCTATATATATATATAAATTCCAGATCTCCCAGGCTCAGGGATTTTATATATATGTATTTTAAATATTTATTTTAATAATACATATTAAATATTTAATATATATAATATTTATATATAATATATACATATTTAATATGTATTTAATAATATAATTATATACATATTTTAAATATATATATTTTAAATATATTTTAAATATTTGAGGCAAGGTCTCGCTCTGTCACCCAGGCTGGGGTGCAGTGGCAGGATCATAGCTTACTGCAGCCTCAACCTTCCGGTCTCAAGTGATCCTCCCACCTCAGCCTCCTGAGAAGCTGGGATCACAGACATGCAACACCACACCTGGCTAATTTTTTTTTATTTTTGGTAGAGACAGAGCCTCACTAAGTTGTCCAGGCTGGTCTTGAACTTCTCACCTCAAGTGATCTGCCCTCTTCAGCCTCCCAAAGTGCTGAGATTACAGGTATGAGTCACCGCACCCGGCTGGCGTTCTAGCCTTGCCTGTCCCGCCACCTCCTTACCCCTCACCAGGTCCTCTCTCTGTCCTCTCTCCCACAGGTCCTTCCTGTTCATCCGCTCAAAGGTGCTGAGAGCCAACTTCCAGGCCTCCTCTGGCCCAAAGTGGGTGATGAGCAGCTGGGCCATTTCCAAGGGACCGGCCTTCTCCATGCGTCCCCAGGGGATCTTGCCTTCTCCCAGCTCTGTCGCGGTCCCCAGGTATAACTTGAACTTCTTCAGTTCCACAGCCTCGAGTTCTTCCAAGTAGGTGGACAGGCGACAGAGGCCGTCCCTGCCTGCGGTTCGTAGCATGGGGGTGCCGTGAGCCCCAAAGGAGAGGACCTGGAGGCTGAGATGTTCCTATGCACGGGACACGGGGCGACCCCAGCACACCTTCCATTGCATCATTCACAGGCAGCGGGCGGAGAGGCTGAGCCAGTGGTTTGAGGAGTGAGCGAGGGAGGAAAGACCTTTTGCTGAAATAATGCTTTCTCACTCTTCAGTTCCCTCCTGCCCTGCCCCACTCACCAATGGGTGTTCTGGGTGGAGAAGAGGAAGTCGGGGGGAGATTAAGAAATCCTAGCAGCCACTTGGCTGATGAAAAAGATTTTCATTTCTGCTGTCTCTTTCCGCCTTCCTCTTGTTTTCCTCGTTTCACTAGTGTGTGTGGTAGAGTGTATTATCAAAACCGTGACTGCGCCTCTTCCAGGGAGAATTTTTTTTTTTTTTTTTTTTTGAGATGGAGTCTCACTCTGTGGCCTGGAGTGGTGCGATCTTGGCTCACCACAACCTCTGCCTCCTAGGTTCAAGTGATTCTCCCACCTCAGCTTCCCCTGAGTAGCTGGGATTACAGGCGCCTGACACCACACCCAGCTAATTTTTGTGGTTTTAGTAGAGACAGGGTTTCACCATGTTGCCCAGGCTGGTCTCAAACTCCTGACCTCAGGTGATCCACCCGCCTTGGCCTTCCAAAGTGCTGGGATTACAGGTGTGAGCCACCATGCCTGGCTTTTTTTTTTTCCTTTGAGACAGAGTCTCACTCTGCCACCCAGGCTGGAGTTCACTGGTGTGATCTCAGCTCACTGCAACCTCCGCCTCCCGGGTTCCAGCGATTCTCCCACCTCAGCCTCTCAAGTAGCTGCGACCACAGACATGCGCCACCATGCCCAGCTCAGTTTTTCTAGTTTTGGTAGAGACGAGGTCTCCTTATGTTGCCCAGGCTGGTCTCGAAGTCCTGAGCTCAAACTATCTGCCCACCTCAGCCTTCCAAAGTGCTGGGATTATAGGTGTGAGCCACCGAGCCCAGCCTCAGGGAGAATTATTAAGGACCTCACGTAGGTCTGCTACTTTTTTTTCTGTTCTCTCAGTCACAAGAGTGGCATGAGAGGAACTCTGTGGTAGGCAGGATGATGGTCCTCAAAGATATTCATGTCCTAATGGCCAGAACCTGTGACATTTCACCCTACATAGCAAAAGAGACTTGGCAGATGTGACCAAATGAAGGCACTTCAGATGGGGACATTATTCTGGTTATCTGGGCAGGACCCATGGAATCACAAGAGTCTTTTTTTTTTGAGAAGGAGTCTTGCTCTGTCGCCCAGGCTGGAGTGCAGTGGCGCGATCTCGGCTCACTGCAAGCTCCGCCTCCCAGGTTCACGCCATTCTCCTGCCTCAGCCTCCCTGTAGCTGGGACTACAGGTGCCCGCCACCACACCCAGCTAATTTTTTTTTTTTTTTTGTATTTTTAGTAGAGACGGGCTTTCACCATGTTAGCCAGGATGGTCTCAATCTCCTGACCTTGTGATCCACCTGCCTCAGCCTCCCAAAGTGCTGGGATTACAGGCGTGAGCCACCGCACCCAGCCACAAGAGTCTTTATAAGAAGACAGGAGGGTTAGTGTAAGAGGGAGATGTGACTGGGTGCAATGGCTCATGCCTGTAATCCTGGCACTTGGGGAGGCCAAGGCAGGTAGATCACCTGAGGCCAGGAGTTTCAGACCAGCCTGGTCAACATAGCGAGGCCCCATCTCTACAAAATATATGTTAGCAGAATTTATGAATTCTGATGGAAGAGCAAGTTTATGATTCCTTCTGTCTCTTGCATCATGCCAACTTTGTTTCATGCTCCTAATCAATTCAGACCCCTCAGACACACACACACACACACACACACACACACACAAAAGCCTTCCGAGCCAGGCGCAGTGGCTCACACCTGTAATCCCAGCCCTTTGGGAGGCCAAGGCAGGCAGATCACCTGAGGTCAGGAGTTCGAGACCAGCCTAGCCAACATGGTGAAACCCCATCTCTACTAAAAATACAAAACTTAGCCAGGCTTGGTGGCAGGCACTTGTAATCCCAGCTACTTGGGAGGCTGAGGCAGGAGAATCGCTTGAACCCAGGAAGCAGAGGTTGCAGTGAGCCGAGACTGCGCCACTGCACTCCAGCCTAGGCAACAGAGCGAGACTCCGTCTCAAAAAAAGAAAAAAAAAATAGCCGGGTTTGGTGGCGGGCGCCTGTAGTCCCAGCTACTCAGGAGGCTGGGGCAGGAGAATCACTTGAACTCAGGAGGTGGAGGTTGCAATGAGCCAAGATCCCGCCATTGCACTCCAGCCTGGGTGACAGTAAGACTCCGTCTCAAAACAAAACAAAACAAAAAAAACCTTCACAGCTTTTTATGAGACATTCTCCCACATCCAGTCCTTTCCAGGACTAATATTCTGTTGCATGGCATGGAGCGGTTTTGAGCAGGGGAGGGATGGAGTCAGATCTGGGTTAAGGAAGATTCCTCAAGGCCCTTGTGGAAGGCAGACCAAACGGAGGAGGCCTGGATTGGGAGAGGGAGCAGCTGAAGCCTTCATGTTTCAGGAGATGGAAATAATGCCTGAGTGAGGGCAGGCGGTGGGTGCATCCTGGGAGTGTTGGGATGGCAGTGATCATTAGAGGGGAGGAAAAAGGTGTGGCGAACCTGAACTCCCTACAGACCCAATCTGAGCTTCCTCAAGTGGCTCACGACGCAGGCTCCTTCCACGCCACTGCTGCAGGTGGTGAAAAAACTAATTTCTAGGAATTCGGAAGCGAGGGTTGGGGGAAGCTGAATCCACATCTGTCTACTTCGTGCTTCCACTTTCAAGATAGTCCTTTCTCATAGGGAAAGAAGAGAATTGGCAACTTCTATAGCCGCTTCTGGGCTTAGTGCCATTTCTGGAAACACAAGAATGAATCTAAAGACAAGGAATGCAATTTTCCTTTTTTTCCTTTTCTTTTTTTTTTTTTTTTTAGTAGATGGGGTTTCACCGTGTTGCCCAGGATGGCCTTCAACTCCTGAGCTCAAGCGATCCTCCCGCCTCGGCCTCCCAAAGTACTGGGATTACAGGCACGAGACACCGCACCCAGCCCAATTTTCCTTTTTTTTAAAAATTTTTTTGCTGGGCGCAGTGGCTCATGCCTGTAATCCCAGCATTTTGGGAGGCTGAGGCGGGTGGATCATTTGAGGTCAGGAGTTCAAGACCAGCCTGGCCAACATGGTGAAACCCTGTCTCTACTAAAAATACAAAAATAACCTGGGCATGGTGGTGGGCGCCTGTAATCCTAGCTACTCAGGAGGCTGGGGCAGAAGAATCACTTGAACCCAGGAGTGGAGGTTGCAGTGAGCTGAGATCACGCCACTGCATTCCAGCCTGGGTGACAGAGAGAGACACCATCTCAAATAAATACATAAATAAATAAATAAAAAATAGAAGTTGTCACCACCACCTGTTTGCCACTCCCTTGAATTCTTTCCTGGGTGAAGCCAAGAACTGTCCCGGGCAAAGCCCTGATTTGGGGCCTCACTTGCCTAGCATCACAAGGATAAACCCATTCAAAGCAGGTGCTGAGTTGCCCTGTTGGTTTTCAACTAGAAGAGAAATTATTATCATCAGGGACATTTATAAAAATTATATATAGAAGGCTGGGTGTGGTGGCTCACACCTGTAGTCCCAGCACTTTGGGAGGCCAAGGTGGGCAGATCACTTGAGGTCGGGAGTTTGAGACCAGCCCGGCCAACATGGTGAAACCCCGTCTCTACTAAAAATACAAAAATTAGCTGGGTGTGGTATCGCGCACCTGTAATTCCAGCTACTAGGGGGGCTGAGTCACAAGAATCGCTTGAACCTGGGAGGTGGAGGTTGCAGTGAGCCGAGGTCACGCCACTGCACTCCAGCCTGGGTGTCTGAGTGAGACTGTCTCAACAACAACAACAACAAATTAAAAATAAAAAAATAAAATAAATAAAAATACAAAAATTATCCAGGCACGGTGGCGTGTGCCTGTAATCCCAGCTACTCGGGAGGCTGTGGCAGGACAATTTCTTGAACCTGGGAGGCGGAGGTTGCAGTGAGCCGAGATCGCACCACTGCACTCCAGCCGGGGCCACAGAGTGAGACTCTCCCTCAAAAAAAAATTATATATAGATGAAACATTTTATATAAATTATAATAAGATTTATAAATATGTAAATATGTATATGAAATTGGCCCCTCCCTAGACTTCCTGAATCAGAATGTTGGTGGGGCAGGGGCCATCAAACATATGTTTCTTTTTTCTTTTTTTTCTTGTATTAGTTTTTTGAATACAGATGAGGTCTCACTATGTTGCCCAAGCTGGTCTGGAACACCTGAGCTCAAGCAAGCCTCCCACCTCAGCCTCCCAAAGTGCTGGGATTACAAGTGTGAACCACCACGCCTGGCTAAATACGTTTTTATAATATAAAGCTCCCCTGGTGATTCTGCTGAGAAACATTTCTCTGTGTTAGTACTAAAAAGGCACAGAGAAATGCTTGTTTTTCTGTCAGCAGAATTTCCCTTTTGCCATTCCGGAAGAGACCTGTTTCCTTTGAGGGAATGCTTTGAAAAGTCACTTGAATATGAAACCTGTTAACTGGAGAAATTTTGCAGTATGGTGTTTGCTTGCTTGCAGGTAAAACTAAATCATTCAGGATAAAAAGGCATTTAGAAGCCACGTGGGGAAAGGCAGAAGGAAAGGAAATAGGAGGTGTCAGGTGCCTGGGAAGAACATTTGGAGGGTTTATGGAGATGAGTAATAGGAATTTAAATTGCTTTACTATATGGCGTACGATGAAAACTGTCTTCTACCCCAACCAAACCAATCATCAGTAAAATCTATGCTACTCGCTAGTGTGTTGTGAACATGGATTTGCTGGGGTTTTTTTGTTTTTTTGTTTGTTTTGGTTTTTTTTTGAGACAGAGTTTGGCTCTTGTTGCCCAGGCTGGAGTGCAATGGCACTATCTTGGCTCACTGCAATCTCCTCTTCTTGGGTTCAAGCGATTCTCCTGCCTCAGCCTCCAAGTAGCTGGGACCACAGGCGCGTGGCCACTACGCCCGGCTAATTTTTGTATTTTTAATAGAGACGGGGTTTCACCATGTTGGTCAGGCTGGTCTCAAACTCCTGACCTCAGGTGATCCACCTGCCTCGGCCTCCCAAAGTGCTGGGATTACAGGCGTGAGCCACTGCGCCTGGCCTGGATTTGCTTTTACAGGCAGTGTGACAAAATGGTGTTTCTAACTGGCATTGAATGACTGTCCCGTGGGAGGCCACATCTGAGGTTTCTGTGCCTCTTTGTTGTCACATAGAGAGGACACCAAGTGCTACCCACTGTTCCCATCACCACCACCAGCATCACTAGCTCACTGCCAACCAGCTAGAGAATGGAAATCATCATTCTCCACATATGAATGGGGAAACTGAGGCTGAGAGGGAAGCTCTGAGTGTGTGGCCTACACAGCAGGGCTGGAAAATGATGGAGATGACTCTGAAAGTCAGGTCTGGCTTCAAACTTCAAGCAGCTAAAGTCCTCATCAGCTTGTACAATGAGGCCAACCCTCCAATTTGAAAGAGGGATAGATTGAGGTCCAAAGTAGCAAAGTCACCTGCAGACCATCATATAGCACTCAAAAGTTGCCCAGGGGCTACTAGGATGCAGTCTTCTTCTTCTTCTTCTTTTTTTTTAATGAGATGGAGTCTTGCTCTGTCGCCAGGCTGGAGTTCAGTGATGTGATCTCGGCTCACTGCAACCTCTACCTCCTGGGTTCAAGCGATTCTCCTGTCTCAGCATCCCGAGTAGCTGGGATTACAGGCACCTGCCACCACGCCCAGCTAATTTTTGTATTTTTTGTAGAGACGGGGTTTCACCATGTTGGCCAGGATGGTCTCGATCTCCTGACCCCGTGATCCGCTCGCCTCGGCCTCCCAAAGTGCTGGGATTCCAGGCGTGAGCCACCACGCCCAGCCACAGTCACTTTCATCAGGGCCTGAGTGTAGGGGTTGTGAAACTTCCTCACCTGTGAGCTATGTCCTCACTTTTACCGCAGACCCTGGCAGGAAACTCATCCTGGCTGCGACTTTCCCTATGGGTTTTAGGAACAGTTGCACAGGGTCCAGCCCCACCACAGGCTCCACTACCCTTGCCCCGATCAATCGGGAAGATTCAGCCACAGGTGATATACTAAAAC
The DNA here is from genome assembly GCF_028885625.2 of Pongo pygmaeus. NCBI lineage: Eukaryota > Metazoa > Chordata > Mammalia > Primates > Hominidae > Pongo > Pongo pygmaeus. The sequence goes on from NC_072393.2 coordinate 60,115,140, forward strand.
TTTTTTTTTTAAGACGGAATCCCACGCTGTTGCCCAGGCTGGAGTGCAGTGGTGCCTTCTCGGCTCACTGCAACCTCCGCCTCCCAGGTTCAAGTGATTCTTATGTCTCAGCCTCCCCAGTAGCTGGGATTACAGGCACCCACCACCATGCCTGGCTAAGTTTTGTATTTTTAGTAGAGATGGGGTTTCACCATGTTGGCCAGGCTGGTCTCGAACTCCTGACCTCAAGAGATCTGCCCGCCTTGGCCTCCCAAAGTGCTGAAATTACAGGCGTGAGCCACCTCGCTCAGCCGGATGATACTAAAACTTAGTATCAGGGAGAAGTAGGTGGCACTTAAAGAAAATGTATTATGTTCCTTCCTTCTCAGACCAATAATCTCCCTCTGTATTAGCTAAGTCTCCTCAGAGAAACAGAATCAATGGTAGGGAGACATCCACACACAGAGAGTTAGAGAGAAAGGGATTTATTATGGGGACTGGCTCACAGGCTTGCGGAGCCCTAGAAGTTGCACCATCTGCCAGCTGCCAGCTGTAAAACGAGGAAAGCTGGTGTGGAATTCACTCTAGGACCAAAGGCCTGGGAACCAGGAGCTCCAATGTCCTAGGGCAAGAGAAGATGGACTTTCCAGTTTAAAAAAAGATGGCAGGCTGGGCGTGGCAGCTCACGCCTTAATCCCAGCACTTTGGGAGGCCGAGGCAGACAGATTACCTGAGGTCGGGAGTTCGAGCTCGGCCTGACCAACATGGAGAAACCCTATCTCTACTAAAAATACAAAATTAGCTGGGTGTGGTGGCACATTCCTGTAATCCCAGCTACTCGGGAGGCTGAGGCAGGAGAATCGCTTGGACTCAGGAGGCAGAGGTTGCAGTAAGCCAAGATCGCACCATTGTACTCCAGCCTGGGCAAAAAGAAGAGCAGGCCGGGCACGGTGTCTCAAACCTGTAATCCTAGCATTTTGGGAGGGTGAGCCAGGAGGATTGCTCAAGCCCAGGAGTTTGAGACTAGCCTGGGCCACATGGCAAAACCCCGTCTCTACAACATGGCAAAACCCTGTCTCTACAAAAAATACAAAATTAGTTGAGCGTGGTGGCACATGCCTGTAGTCCCAGCTACTTGTGAAGCTGAGGTGGGAGGATCACCTGAGTCCGGTAAGTCAAGGTTGCAGTGAGCTGTGATCGCACCACTGCACTTCAGCCTTGGCAACAGAGTGAGACCGTGTCTAAACAAACAAACAAACAAACAACAAAAAAAAACCACCCAAAAAAAAAAAGGGCAAATTTGCCCTTGTTCCCTTCGCCAAGGTCACACAGCCACGAGGTACAGGGGCAAACACTGGACTTGGGCCACACTGTAATCGCAGCCGTCACCCCTACTCTGTCACATACAGGCATCGGTGTAAAAATAAAATTACAATTACAAAAATAAAATAGGGCCGGGTGCGATGGCTCACACCTGTAACCCCAGCACTTTGGGAGGCCAAGGCGGGTGGATCACAAGGTCAGGAGTTCAAGACCACCCTGGCCAATATGGTGAAGCCCCGTCTCTACTAAAAATACAAAAAAATTAGCCGGGCGTGGTGGCAGGCACCTGTAATCCCAGCTACTCAGGAGGCTGAGGCAGGAGAATCGCTTGAACCCAGGAGGCAGAGGTCGCAGTGAGCCAAGATCGTGCCACTGCACTCCAGCCTGGGCAACAGAGTGAGACTCTGTCTCAAATAAATAAATAAATTAAATAAAGTCAAAGTAGACCTACCATTTGATGCAGCAATCCCACTCCTGGGTGTCTACCCAGAGGAAAAGAAGTCATTATACAAAAAAGATACTTGCACACACATGTTCATTGCCACAATTTGTAATTGCAAAAATATGGAACCAGCCCAAACGCCCATCAATCAACGAGTGAATAAAGAAAATGTGGTATATATATACCATGGAATACTATTCAGCCATAAAGAGGAACAAAATAATGGCATTCACAGCAACCTGGGTGGAATCGGAGGCTATTATTTTCAGTGAAGTAACTCAGGAATGGAAAACCAAATATCACATGTTGTTACTCATAAGTGGGAGCTAAGCTATGAGGACACAAAGGCATAAGAATGATACATTGAACTCTGGGGACTTGGGGGAAAGGTGGGAGTGGGGGTGAGGGATAAAAGAGTATACATTTGGTACAGTGTGCTCTGCTTAGGTGATGGATGCACCAAAATCTCAGAAAACACCACTAAATAACTTATTAATGTAACCAAACACCACTTGTTCCCTAAGACTCTATTGAAATAAAAAATAAGGGCCAGGCGTGGTGGCTTGCGCCTGTAATCCGAGCACTTTGGGAGGCAGAGGTGGACAGATTACGTGAGGTCAGGAGTTTGAGACCAGCCTGATCAACATGGTGAAACCCTGTCTCTACTGAAAATACAAAATTAGCTGGGTGTGGTGGCGCATGCCTGTAATCCTAGCTACTCAGGAGGCTGAGGCAGGAGAATCGCTTGAACCCGGGAGGCGGAGGTTGTGGTGAGCTGAGATTGTGCCATTGCACTTGAGCCTGGGCAACAAAAGCAAAACTCTGTCTAAAAAAAAAAAAAAAAATTAAAGCCAGGTGCGGTGACTCACGCCTGTAATTCCAGCAATTTGGGAGGCCGAGACGGGTGGATTACCTGAGGTCAGGAGTTTGAGACCAGCTTGGCCAACATGGTGAAACCCTGTCTCTATTAAAAATACAAAAATTAGCTGGGCGTGGTGGTGGGCGCCTGTAATCCCAGCTACTCGGGAGGCTGAGGCAGGAGAATTACTTAAACCCAGGAAACGGAGGTTGCAGGGAGCCGAGATCATGCCATTGCACTCCAGCCTGACCGACAGAGTGAGACTCTGTCTCAAAAAAAAAAATTTTTTTAAATAAATCAATACAAATAAAGTTAATGTATTTTATTTAACCCAATATATCCAAAACATTATTATTTCATGCAATCAATATGAAAAGGTTATTCATGAATTGCTTTTCATTCTTTTGTTGTTGTTGTTTTTAAATTAATTCTTTTTTTATTTTTTGAGACGGAGTCTCATTCTGTCGCCCAGGCTGGAGTGCAGTGGCGCAATATTGGCTCACTGCAACCTCTGCCTCCCGGAATCAGGCGATTCTCCTGCCTCAGCCTTCTGAGTAGCTGGGATTACAGGTGCACGTCGCCACGCCTGGCTAATTTGTTTTGCATTTTCAGTAGAGACGGGGTTTTGCCATGTTGGTCAGGCTGGTCTCGACCTCCTGACCTCAGGTGATCCGCCCACCTCGGCCTCCCAAAGTGCTGTGATCACAGGCGTGAGCCACCATGCCCGGCCTAAATTAATACTTTAAATTAATTAAAATGCTTTTAAAAAGTCCAGAACAGGCCGGGAGCGGTGGCTCATGCCTCTAATCCCAGCACTTTGAGAGGCTGAGGTGGGCGGATCACCTGAGGTCAGGAGTTCAAGACCAGCCTGGCCAACATGGTGAAACCCCGTCTCTACTAAAAATACAAAAATTATCTGGGCTTGGTGGTGCACGCCTGTAATCCCAGCTACTCAGGAGGCTGAGACAGGAGAATCCCTTTAACCTGGGAGGCAGAGGTTGCAGGAAGCCGAGATCGCGCCATTGCACCCCAGCCTGGACGACAGAGAGATACAACATCTCAAAAAAAAAAAAAAAAAACCAAGAAAGAAAAACTAAAATGGTACTATGTTTTGCGTTTTTTTTTTTTTATTCTTAGTTGTTTTTTTTTTTGAGACATGATCTCACTCTGTCACCCAGGCTGGAGTACAGTGATGCAATCATAACTCACTGAAACCTCAAAACTCCTGGGCTCCAGCCATCCTCCTGCCTCAGTCTCCTGAGAAACTGGGGTTTCAGGCACATACCACCACATCTGGCTAATTTCTTTTTTTAATTTTTAGTAGAGATGAGGTTTCACTATGTTGCCCAGGCTGGTCTCAAACTCCCTGGCTCAAGCAATCCTCCCTCCTTGGCCTCCCAAAGTGCTGAGATTACAAGCGTGAGCAACTGTGCTTGTCCAAGATGGTATTACGTTTTTGATTCAGGCTTCAGGTAGAAGGTACCCTAGTTTTATTGCCAAGAAGAGATATAATTTCTATAAAACAATTCTCCTATCTAGCTAGTTTTAGGAACACTCCTACTGGTCAAAGTTAGTATATAAAACTACGGGAACCAGAATTAGCTGTAATTACCTTAGGCTCCACATATGCACGTACTTAAAAAAATTAATGAACATTTCTTGGAAGGTGGAATGCATCTTTTACACCTGAGCAAATTGAGGCTTGGGTTACACAGCTCTGCCTGGTGCATGTGATTTATTTTCTCTCTCTTTTTAAGACCTAGTCTTGCTCTGTTGCCCAGGCTGGAGTGCAGCGGCGTGATCTCAGCTCACTGCAACCTCCGCCTCCCGGGTTCAAGCAATTCTCCTGCTTCAGCCTCCCGAGTAGCTGGGATTACAGGCGCCCGCCACCATGCTTGGCTAATTTTTTTTGTATTTTTAGTAGAGACGGGGTTTCACCATGTTGGCCAGGCTGGTCTTGAACTCCCAACATCAGGTGATCCGCCCTCCTTGGCCTCCCAAAGTGCTGGGATTACAGGCGTGAGCCATCACACCCGGCCTGGGCAAGTGATTTCTTTCTGCCTAATCGTCTAATCATTAACCGGTAACTGAAAATCACTAACAATTTTAATCTTACGACTAATTGCCCAGCAGTCAATTCATGCAAGACATATTTTTTTTAAATTGAGGCTTCCGTGGATGGTGATAATCAAAACTGGAATGATTTTCATATGGAACAATGAAGAGCGCCCCTTTTTGAGTTTTCTAGACTGACCTCTGACCTCTGTTTCGGAGGACCGGGCTAGGACTGGCCTGGGACTGCAGAGGATTTTGTTTTGTTTCCTGTGGACTAAATTATGATAGGATTTTAGGCACCAGTAGAGGGCGCTGAGACACAGGTGGGGGAGCAGAAGGCAGGCTGTTCAAGGGGAAGTAAACCTAATCGCGTTCCCTTTAAACTTTGAAATGACTCACCACGGAGTCAGCTTGAGGAAGTAAAACTTAATAGGAATAGTCTCAGTGAACAATGCCATAAATTGACACGCAGCCTAGTGCCAAGTTCTGATAACAAATCAGTAAGAAATGCGAGTTAAAGGAATGCCATTGTTCCCTTAGGGGGAAAAAAAACTCTTCTTTGTTAAAGCCAGTGATTACCAGCAGAGGGTAAGGCCCGTTCAGAAGGTCAACCGGCAGTTTTAGAAATTAATATGGTCTCACGCATGAATATTCTTACAGTAATTCTACTTGGGTGATTCAACTCTGACAAAAATAGCAGAGATGTTTTCTATTATTTATTTAATTTATTTACCTTTTTGAGACAAAGTCTCGCTCTGTTGCCCAGGCTGGAGTGTAGTGGCGAAATCTGGGCTCACTGCAACGTCTGCCTCCCGGGTTCCGCGATTCTCCTGCCTCAGCCTCCCGAGTAGCTGGGATTACAGGCACCTGCCACCGCGCCCAGCTATTTTTGTATTTTTAGTAGAGATGCGGTTTCACCATGTTGGCCAGGCTGGTCTCGAACCGCTGACCTCAGATGATCCACCTGCCTCGGCCTCCTAAAGTACTGGGATTACAGGCAATAGCCACCGTGTCCAGCCACAAACTGTCTTATCAATGGCAACTGTCTCCTGATCTGTTGGCTTCATAACTGAATAATAAAACCTATGTTTTGCCAGGCGCAGTGGCTCACGCCTGTAATCCCAGCACTCTGGGAGGCCGAGACAGGAGTATCACCTGACATCAGGAGTTCGAGACCAGCCTGACCAATATAGTGAAACCCTGACTCTACTAAAAATACGAAAATTAGCCGGGTGTGGTGGCAGGTGCCTGTAATCCCAGCTATACAGGGGGCCGAGGCAGGAGAATCGCTTGAACCTGGGAGGTAGAGGTTGCAGTGAGCAGAGATTGCACCACCGTACTCCAGCCTGGGCGATAGAGCTAGACCCTGTCTCAAAAAACAAACAAACATACAACCCCATCCCCCAAAAGACCCTACAACTTAAAACAAGAGGCAAAATTGCCCTCTGTTGAGAACCACTGTTCTAGACTTAATCTGTTAGAGTCATTTATTTATTTTATGCACAGAATAACTTTGTTCCAGACTCTAAAATAATCTATGCAGTCTTCCGTGCAGGTTGAGATACTTAAAACTCTATCAGCAAAGGCCGGGCACAGGGGCTCACGCCTGTAATCCCAGCACTTTGGGAGGCTGAGACAGGCGGATCACGAGGTCAGGAGATCGAGACCATCCTAACAGGGTGAAACCCCGTCTCCATTAAAAATACAAAAAATTAGCGTGGTGGCGGGCGCCTGTAGTCCCAGCTACTCGGGAGGCTGAGGCAGGAGAATGGCGTGAACCTGGGAGGCGGAGCTTGCAGTGAGCCGAGATCGCACCACTGCACTCCAGCCTGGGTGACAAAGTGAGACTCCATCTCAAAAACAAAAACAAAAACTCTATCAGCAAAGTCACAGCTATGGCTAATTATCATAGGTTTGTTCAGCTTCTTTTTGCAAACTCACCTTCTTTTTGCAAACATAATTTATACTGTTTAATCAGGGTAATTTTTCACACAAAAAAAGATTCTAGCAAACATAGCTGTCCATAACTGTCATGGTTTCCAGGTTGCAAGTTCATAATCATTTGAATTATTCAAATGAGTCTCTAAATGCTACAAAAATATTGTCTTCTACAATGGCAAGTTATAGAATAAATATATAGTTGATCCTAATTTCAGGAAACTTGGTATGTAAATATTTGCTCACATTCTTCTTTGTTACGTACACAAAGACTAATGAGTAAACCTGTGCTCACTTACGTCATAGCTTCTTGAAGTTTTTGTTTGTTTTTTGTTTTTTGTTTTTTTGAGACTGAGTCTTGCTGTGTCACCCACGCTGGAGTGCAGTGGTGCGATCTCGGCTCACAGCAAGCTCCACCTCCCGGGTTCACACCATTCTCCTGCCTCAGCCTCCCGAGTAGCTGGGACTACAGGCGCCCGCCACTATGCTCGGCTAATTTTTTTTTTTTGTATTTTTATTTATTTATTTTTTTTGAGACGGAGTTTCACTCTGTCACCCAGGCTAGAGTGCAGTGGCACGGTCTCGGCTCACTGCAACCTCCACCCTCCAGGTTCAAATGATTCTCCTTCCTCAGCCTCCTGAGTAGCTGGGACTACAGGCACCTGCCACCGTGCCCGGCTAATTTTTTGTATTTTTAGTAGAGATGGGGTTTCACCATCTTGGCCAGGCTGGTCTTGAACTCCTGACCTCATGATCCACCCGCCTCAGCCTCCCAAAGTGCTGGGATTACAGGCGTGAGCCACCGCGCCCAGCCTTTTTTGTATTTTTAGTAGAGACGGGGTTTCACGGTGTTAGTCAGGATGGTCTGGATCTCCTGACCTCGTGATCTGCCCGCCTTGGCCTCCCAAAGTGCTGGGATTACAGGTGTGAGCCACCGTGCCCAGGCGAAGTTTTGTTTTTTGTGTGTTTTTTTTTTAATTTAAGCAAATATATGGTTTTTGTTTTTTATGTATTTGTTTTTGAGACAGGGTCTTGCTCTGTTGTCCAGGCTGGAGTGCAGTGGCAAGATCACAGTTCACTGCAGCCTCAACCTCCCAGGTTCAAGCGATCCTTCCACTTCAACCTCCCAGCTGGCTGGAATTACAGGTGCACACCACCATGCCCAACTAATCTTTGTATCTCTTTGTAGAGATGGGGTCTCACTATGTTGCCCAGGCCAAAAAATATGTACTTTAAGGAAAGGATGAAGTAAATAGTATTTTAGTATATAAGTAAGAGTTGAGTATCCTTTATCCAAAATGCTTGGGGCCAGAAGTGTTTCGGACTTCTGATTTTTCAGATTTTGGAATAATTGCCTATAACCACAACAACCAACATTTACTGAGCATGTACTGTGTGTCAGGCAATGATCTGAGCCCTTTACATGCATTAAGTTACATAATCACTCAACAGCCCACTAGGTGCATATTGTCATCAGTTTCAGTCCACAAAGGAGGAAGCAGAGAGGAGAAGCAACCTGTGCAAGAGCACACCCAATACCTTTTGCTGCTAACAAGCCTTCTCCTTCTGTGAAAGGGCCCTATGTGCAAAGCAGACCCCAAATGCACATGGAGTTAAGAAACTAAAGAACAGGCCGGGCGCGGTGTCTCACCCCTGTAATTCCAGCACTTTGGGAGGCCGAGGCGGGCAGATAATGAGGTCAGGAGATCGAGACCATCCTGGCTAACACGGTGAAACCCCGTCTCTACTAAAAATACAAAAACAAAAAATTAGTCGGGCTTGGTGGCACACGCCTGTAGTCCCAGCTACTGGGGAGTCTGAGGCAGGAGAATGGTGTGAACCTGGGAGGCGGAGGTTGCAGTGAGCCATGATCGTGCCACTGCACTCCAGCCTGGGTGACAGAGCCAGACTCCGTCTCAAAAAAAAAAAAAAAAAAAAGAAAGAAACTAAAGAACGAGGCAGACAAATCCAGGTTATCAATATAAAGTTTTTTTTTTCTTCTTCTTTATTTGAGACGGAGTCTTGCCCTGTTGCCCGGGCTGGAGTGCAATGGTGCGATCTCAGCTCACCGCAGCCTCCACCTCCCGGGTTCAAGAGATTCTTCTGCCTCAGCCTCCTGAGTAGCTGGGATTACAGGCGCCCACCACCACGCCCAGCTAATTTTTGTATTTTTAGTAGAGATGGGGTTTCACCATGTTGGCCAGGCTGGTCTTGAACTCCTGACTTCAGGTGATCCGCCCGCCTCGGCCTCCCAAAGTGCTGGGATTACAGGCGTGAGCCACCGTGCCCGGCCCCTCCCTCCCTCCCTCCCTTCTTTCTCTCTTTCTTCTTTTTTTGGAGAAGGAGTCCTGCTCTTTTGCCCAGGCTGGAGTGCAATGGCGCGATCTTGGCTCACTGCAACCTCCACCTGCCGGGTTTGGCGCCTCTCCTGCCTCAGCCTCCCGAGTAGCTGGGACTACAGGCGCCCACCATCACGTCACGGCCAACTAATTTTTGTATTTTTAGTAGAGACGGGGTTTCACCATATTGGTCAGGCTGGGTCTGGAACTCCTGACCTTGTGATCTGCCCGCCTCGGCCTCCCAAAACTGCTGGGATTGCAGGCGTGAGCCACTGCGCCCGGCTAGTTCCTGTTCTGAGGCTTTTAAATAAACTTTCACTACTGCTCTAAAGCTTACCGTGGTCTCTCCTGCCTTATTCCCCTCAGTGGAATCCTTTCTTCTGAAGAGGCAAAAATTGAAGTTGCTGCAGACTCCTACGCATTCTCCGCTGCGGACTCCTGCGCATTCTCCGCTGCGGACTCCCGCGCATTCTCCGCTGCGGACTCCCGCGCATTCTCCGCTGCGGACTCCCGCGCATTCTCCGCTGCGGACTCCCGCGCATTCTCCGCTGCGGACTCCCGCGCATTCTCCGCTGCGGACTCCTGCGCATTCTCCGCTGTAGACTCCCGCGCATTCTCCGCTGCTAACATACTTTGGTGCTCTGTGATTCAGATACTTTCCCTACTGACATTAAAGTACAATAAATAAATAAATTAATTAAAATAAAATAAAAGAATGGTAGCTCTCATCCGAAGGCTCTAGGAGAAAATCAGATTAAAAAAAGAAAAAGGCCGGGCGCGGTGGCTCACGCCTGTAATCCCGGCACTTTGGGAGGCGGAGGCGGGCGAATCACGAGGTCAGGAGATCCAGACCATCCTGGCTAACACGGTGAAGCCCCGTCTCTACTAAAAATACAAAAAATTAGCCGGGCGCGGTGGCGGGCGCCTGTAGTCCCAGCTACTCGAGAGGCTGAGGCAGGAGAATGGCGTGAACCCCGGAGGCAGAGCTTGCAGCGAGCCGACATCGCGCCACCGCACTCCAGCCTGGGTGACAGAGCGAGACTCTGTCTCAAAAAATAATAAATAAATAAATAAATAAAAAGAAAAAAGAAAAAATAGGCCGGGTGCAGTGGCTCACACCTATAACCCCAGCACTTTGGGAGGCCAAGGCGGTCAGATCACTTGAGGCCAGGCATTCAAGAACAGCCTGGCAAACATGGTAAGACCCTCTACTAAAAATTTAGCCACACATGGTGGCGTTCACCTGTAATCCCAGCTACTTGGGAGGCTGAGGCCCCAAATCGCTTGAACCCAGGAGGTGGAGGTTGCAGTGAGCCGAGATCGTGCCACTGCACTTCAGCTTGGGCAACAAAGCCAGACCCTACCTAAAAAAAAAAAAAGAAAAAAAAGCTGACGTTCTATGTATAATATACTATATTCTTACAATACAGGAAGCTAGAGAAAAGGAAATGTTATCAAGAAAATCAGTGTGGGGCCGGGCACAGTGGCTCACGCCTGTAATCTCAGAACTTTGGGAGGCCAAGGTGGGCGGATCATGAGGTCAGGAGTTCGAGACCAGCCCTGATCAACATGGTAAAATCCCATTTCTAATAAAAATACAAAAATTAGCTGGGCATGGTGGCACGCGCCTGTAATCCCAGCTACTCAGGACGCTGAGGCAGGAGAATCGCTTGAACCTGGGAGGCGGAGGTTGCAATGAGCTGAGATGGCGCCACTGCACTCCAGCCTGGGCAACAGAGTGAGACTCCATCTCAAAAAAAAAAAAAAAAAGAAAGAAAATCATAAGAAGGAGAAAGTAGTATATTCACTGTTCAAGTATAAGTGGATCATCATAAAGGTCTTCATCTTCATCATCTTCAGGTTGAGCAGGCTGAGGAGGAAGAGGAAGAGTTGGTCTGGCTGTCTCGGGGTGGCAGAGGAGGAAGAAAATCCCTGGATAAGTGGACCCATGCAGTTCAGACCCGTGTTGTTCAAGGATCAACTGTATACACACTTATATTTCTCAAAAACACCCTTTGAGTTCAGAGCTTGCCAGATGTAGAGTGACAACCTGAGTGACAGCTGTCAACTCATGCGCCCCATGTCTCCCAGGTATTCATGGAGAGCCCAGCTGGGCTCCATAACCCAGTCCTTGGGGATCTGTTTCCCAAATGTCTCTCTCCAAACGTTGCCGGCTGCCAGATCTCATGTTTTACTCCTCTTCCCCTTGTTCACTCTCCTCCAGCACAGCGTTCATTTTACTCTTTTTAGAACAGGCAAAACACACTCCCACCTCCAGGCATCCGGATCTGCTATTCCCCCCACCAGAGACGCTCTCCTTGGAGGCATGCGGGCCCCAGATCAAGCACCGTCTCCGGAGAGGCTTTCTCTCGTCACCTCTCCTAGAATTGCATTGGTTACTCCTGCTCTCATGCCCAGCTTTTTTTCTTTATCACACACGTCACTGTCTGACATAGTGTGACATGTCTGTGTGTTCCTGTGGGTAATTATTGGTCTTCCCTTAAAGTGCAGGAATGCCATGAGGACAGGGACTTTTTTTGTTTTTGTTTTAAGACAGGGTCTGGCTCTATCACCCAGGCTGGAGGGCAGTGATGTGATCACTGCTCACTGCAGCCTTAACTTCCCTGGGTTCAAGCAATTCTCCCATCTCAACCTTCTGAGTAGCTGGGACCACAGGCACATGCCACCATGCCCGGCTAATGTTTGTATCTTTTTTTTGTAGAGACAGTGTCTTGTCATATTGGCCAGGCTGGTTTCGAACTCCTGGCTTCAGGTGAACCACCACCTCGGCCTCCAGAAGTGCTGGAATTACAGGCATGAGCCACCGTGTCTGGCTAAGGGGACTTTGTTCTTTTTTTTTTTTTTTTTTTTTTTTTTTTTTTTTCAGAGACAGTCTCACTCTGTCACCCAGGCTGGAGCGTGCAGTGCTGTGATCTCGGCTCACTGCAACCCTCTGCCTCCCGGGTTCAAGCGATTCTCCGGCTTCAGCCTCCCGAGTAGCTGGGACTGCAGGCGTGCACCACCACAGTTTTTGTATTGTTAGTAGAGACGGGGGTTTTGCCATGTTACCCGGGCTGGTCTTGAACACCTGGGCTCAAGTGATCCTCCCAACTCAGCTTCCCAAAATGCTGGGATTACAGGTATGAGCCACCACGCCCGGGCTAGAGGACTTTATTTTCTTCGTGGCTCTATCTGCAGTGCCCGTTTGTACCAGGGCACAATGCACTCTAGGATACTTGCCGAGTGAGGGAATTTCCCGTTAGCTAGTGTAGCTTCATCTCTCCTGCTACCACCCATGCAAGACCATCAGCGTCTTTCCCAAGGATCCCCGTCTTCTGTACCCTGTTCACTTGACATCCTCACCAAGTTGGTATCTTTCTGCCACCCAGCAAGATTCTTTTATTTTTTTATTTTTATTCATTTTATTTTATTTATTTATTTATTTTTTTGAGACGGAGTCTCGCTCTGTCGCCCAGGCTGGAGTGCAGTGGCGCGATCTCGGCTCACTGCAAGCTCCGCCTCCCGGGTTCATGCCATTCTCCTGCCTCAGCAGCCCGAGTAGCTGGGACTACAGGCACCTGCCACCACACCCAGCTAATTTTTTTTTGTATTTTTAGTGGAGACGGGGTTTCACCGTGTTAGCCAGGATGGTCTCCATCTCCTGACCTCATGATCCGCCCACCTCGGCCTCCCAAAGTGCTGGCCATCGTGCCCGGCCTAAGATTCTTTCAAAAACAGAAACCGGATTGTGTCATTTCCAATCCTAACAACCCCTAATTGCTTCCTTTTCCACTTTGAACAAAAGCCAGATTCTTTACGGTGTCCTAAAACGCCTTCCATGATCTGGCTCCTGTTAGCGTTGGCTGCTTTCCTTCCTACCTCCAGGTTCCTCAGCTCTCCCTCTCTGATGCATCCCATTAGCCGCTGCGCTGTTCTTCATACACCAGAAAGGACGCCTTTACTCAGGGTTCTTACACTAACCCTTCCCTGTGTTGTAACATCCAGGCTTCCTTAGGATCTCCAGGTAGCCCCTCCTCCTCATTCTGCAGTTCTCAGCTTAGACATTACAACCGCAGCTTCCTCAAAAAAATTAACAATAGAAATGCCATATGATCCAGCAATCCCACTACTGGGTACATTTCCAAAGGAAATGAAATCAGTATGTGAAAGAGACACCTGTACTCCCGTGTTTATGGGAGCACTGTTCCCAGTCGCCAAGATGTGGAATCCACCTAGGTGTCCACCAATGGATGAACGCACCAAGAAAACAGGGTGTGTACGCACCATGGAATACTAGGCAGCCTTAAAAAAGAAGGAAATCCTGGCAGGGCGCGGTGGCTCACGCCTGTAATCCCAGCACTTTGGGAGGCTGAGGCGGGCGGATCATGAAGTCAGGAATTCGAGACCAGCCTGGCCAACATAGTGAAACCCTGTCTCTACTAAAAATATAAAAGTTAGCCAGGCATGGTGGTGCACGCCTGTAGTCCCAGCTACTCAGGAGGCTGAGGCAGGATAATCGCTTGAACCCGGGAGGCGGAGGTTGTGGTGAGCTGAGATCACACCACTACCCTCCAGCCTGGGCGACAGAGCTAGGCTTCGTCTCAAAAAAAAAAAAAAAAAAAAAAAAAAAAAAGAAGGATATCCTGTCATTTGGAACAGCATGGATGAACCTGGAGGACATACGTTAAATAAAGTCAGCCAAGCACAGAAAGACAAATACTGCATGATGGCACTCATATGTGGAATCTGAAAACGTGGCACTCATAGAAGTAAAGAGCAGAATGGGGGTTCCCAGTGGCTGGAGGGAGTCCGGGGGTGGAGGAAGAAGAGAGGGAATGGGAAGTTCTTTTTGAGATGGAGTTTCGCTCTTGTTGCCCAGGCTGGAGTGCAATGGCATGATCTCGGATCACCGCAACCTCCGTCTCCTGGGTTCAAGCAATTCTCTTGCCTCAACCTCCCAAGTAGCTGGAATTACAGGCAGGCACCACCATGCCCGGCTAATTTTTGTATTTTTAGTAGAGTTTCACCATATTGGCCAGGCTGGTCTTGAACTCCCAACCTCAGGTGATACTCCTGCCTTGGCCTCCCAAAGTGCTGGGATTACACATGTTAGCCACTGTGCCAATGGGAAGTTCTTAGTCAGAGAATACATTGTTTCAGGCTAGGCACAGTGGCTCACACCTGTAATCCCAGCACTTTGGGAGGTCAACGTGGGAGGATTGCTTGAGCTCAGGAGTTTGAGATTAACCTGAGCAACATGACAAAACCCCATCTCTACAAAAAATACAAAATTAGCTGGGTGTGGTGGTGCGCACCTGCAATCCCAGTTTCTCAGGAGGCTGAGGTGGGAGCATCCCTTGAACCCAGGGAGTTCAAGGCTACAGTGAGCCATGATCACACCACTGCCCTCCAGCCTGGGTGACAAAGTGAGACCTTGTTTCAAAAAACAAAACAATACAAAAAGATACAAAGCTTCAGATAGACAGGAGGTATAAGTTTTAAGATCCATGGAACAAGAAGGCGACCACAGTTAATAATAATGAACCATATTCCGCCAGGCACGGTGGCTCACGCCTGTAATCCCAGCACTTTGGGAGGCCAAGGTGGGTGGATCACGAGGTCAGGAGTTCAAGACCAGCCTGACCAACATGGTGAGACCCCATCTATACTAAAAAATAAATAAATAAATAAATTAGCTGGGCGCGGTGGTGCGCGCCTGTAATCCCAGCTACTCGGGAGGCTGAGGCAGGAGAATCACTTGAACCTGGGAGACAGAGGTTGCAGTGAGCCGAGATCGTGCCATTGCACTCCAGCCTGGGCAATAGAGTGAGACTCCGTCTCAAAAAAAAAAAAAAAAAAAGAACCACATTCTTGAAAACCACTGACAATAGATTTTAAGTGCTCACACCACAAAAAAATAAGTATGTGAGGCAATGCATGTGTTAAACAGCTTGATTTAGCCACTCCACAATGTATACATATAGCAATACATTATGTTGTACACCATAAATACATACACTTTTCTTTTTTTTTTTTTTTTGAGACAGAGTCTTGCTCTGTCGACAGGCTGGAGTGCAGTGGCACGATCTCGGCTCACTGCTGCAACTTCCACCTCCCGGGTTCAAGCAGTTCTCCTGCCTCAGCCTGCCAAGTAGCTGGGATTACAGGTGCGTGCCACCACGCCTGGTTAATTTTTTGTATTTTAGTAGAGACAGGTTTCACTATGTTGGCAGGATAGTCTTGATCTCTTGACCTCGTGATCTACCTGCCTCAGCCTCCCAAAGTGCTAGGATTACAGGCATGAGCCACTGAGCCTGGCCAACACATACACTTTTCATTTGTCTATTTAAAAAATCACTACTGGCGAGGGGCGGTGGCTCTCGCCTATAATCCCAGCACTTTGGGAGGCTGAGGCGGGCGGATCACTTGATGTCAGGAGTTTGAGATCAGCCTGGCCAACATGGTGAAACCCCGTCTCTACTAAAAATATAAAAATTAGGTGGACATGGTGGGCGCCTGTAGTCCCAGCTACTCGGGAGGCTGAGGCAGGAGAATCACTTGAACCCAGGAATCGGAGGCTGGCAGTGAGCCAAGATCACGTCACTGCACTCCATTCTGGGCAACAGAGCAAGACTCTGTCTCAAAAAAAAAAAAAGGAAAGAAAAAAGAAATCCTTGCCAATCCTGATATCCCAGAGATGTTTCCCAATGCCTTGCTCTTGAATATTTATAGTTTTATCTTTCACAGTTAGACATGTGAACCATCTAGAAATGTATCTGGGGTACGGTGTAAGGTCGGGATCCTGGACCGAATACAGCTCCACAAAAATGTCTGTTCTTGACTGCAAAAAAGCAATGTGACTTTGTGCACAGATCAAGCGCATCTGTTTCTGAAATCTGTAGTGTTCTGTGTCATCAGCCTGCATTTCCATGGTTGCGACAATACCACATTATCTGCCTCATTTCCTACCGCAGTTCCTCAATCACTCTGAATGCAGCGGCACTAGCCTCATTGCTTTTGGATGAGTACACCTATTGTGTACCAGTCAGGGAGCCTGTGTCTGGACCAGCAGCCTTTCTTAGATGCTTTGGGTGGTGGTTCTGTCTTATCCTTCAGCCAGTAGCTCAGGGTCCTCCCCTCAAAAGGCCTTTCCCTGACCACTCCATCTAAAGTAGCTCACCCCAGTCCCCTATATCTTTTTTTTTAAATAATGCAACAGAGAAGGTGATATAGGTGCATTGACAGGCCTTCTTTTATTAGCTTGAGCCATTATTATTATTATTATTATTATTATTATTATTATTATTATTTGAGATGGAGTCTTGCTCTGTCGCCCAGGCTGGAGTGCAGTGGCACGATCTCAGCTCACTGCAACCTCCACCTCCCAAGTTCAAGCAATTCTCCTGCCTCAGCCTCCTGAGTAGCTGGGATTACAGGCATGCACCACCATGCCCGACTAATTTTTGTAGTTTTAGTAGAGACGGGGCTTCACCAT
This sequence comes from Pongo pygmaeus, assembly GCF_028885625.2. Lineage (NCBI taxonomy): Eukaryota > Metazoa > Chordata > Mammalia > Primates > Hominidae > Pongo > Pongo pygmaeus. The sequence continues at coordinate 60,131,570 of NC_072393.2, forward strand.
GTTGGTCAGACTGGTCTCGAACTCCTGACCTCATGATCTGCCCGCCTCAGCCTCCCAAAGTGCTGGGATTACAGGTGTGAACCACCGTGCCCAGCCTTATTATTATTATTATTATTATTATTATTATCATCATTTTGAGATGGAGTCTCTACCTGTCGCCCAGGCTGGATTGCAGTGGGGCGATCTTGGCTCACTGCAACCTCCGCCTCCCAGGTTCAAGCAATTCCCCTGCCTCAGCCTCCTGAGTGGCTGGGACTTGTATTTTTTAGTAGGTATGGGGTTTCCCCATGTTGCCCAGGCTGGTCTCAACTCCTGACCTCAGGTGATCCACCTGCCTCGGCCTCCCACAGTGCTGGGATGACAGGCATGAGCCACCACGCCCAGCCACCAGTCCCCTATATCTTATGTTCTGGTACATTTTGCTATACAAAAACAACTTATGTGCGTGTTTGCTGACTCATTGTCTCTCTCTTGCATGTGTGAACAGAGCAGCAGCAATAATGTCTGCATGTCTTGTTCACTGGCCATGTCCCCTGGGCATAACATACGGTAAGGAATTCGCTTTGGATGAAGAAAAATGATTCTCTTACATCCATTTAGGATGAATGCATTCTACCCTCAGAGTCCTCTAGGGGGCACCCTCACATGAATGCGCCCCTGCAGGGCACAGCTCTTGAGTTGTTTTTGTTTAACTGGCCTGCACCTGTTATTTTGTTTGTGTGTGTGTTTTGGTTTCTTCTTCTCCTTTTTTTTTTTTTTTTTGAGGCAGAGTTTTGCTCTTGTTTTCCAGGCTGGGGTGCAATGGCGCGATCTCAGCTCACAGCAACCTCCGCCTCCTGGGTTCAAGCGATTCTCCTGCCTCAGCCTCCTGAGTAGCTTGGATTACAGGCATGTGCCACCACACTCAGCTAATTCTGTATTTTTAGTAGAGATGGAGTTTCTCCATGTTGGTCAGGCTGGTCTCGAACTTCCGACCTCAGGTGATCCGCCCATCTCGGCCTCCCAAAGTGCTGGGATTACAGGCATGAGCCACTGTGCCCGGTCTTTTTTTTTTTTTTTTTTTTAAGATGAGGTCTTGCTCAGTTTGTCCAGGCTGAAATGTAGCGGTGCAGTCACAGCTCACTGCAGCCTCGCACTCCTGGGCTCAAGTGAGCCTCCTGCCTCAGCCTCCTGAGTAGCTGGAACTATAGGCACAACCACCTTGCCTGGCTAATTAAAAAAAAAAAAATTTTTTTTTAAGAGTCAGGGTCTTGCTATGTTGGCCAAGCTGATCTCAAATTCCTGACCTCAAGTGATTCTCCCACCTCAGCCTCCCAAAGTGTTGGGATTCCAAGCATGAGCCACCATGCACCAGGTCTGGCCTACAGCTTTTAACTACACATTTAGAAAGAGAAACCACAAGTGGTAAAAGCCTGGGTTCTGCCCTAGATTACCCGAAATGAGCTATTTTTATAGGAGCCTCCTGTGTGCAGGAGCTCATGTTGGCCCCAAGGGCAGAAAGAGGTTTTTTTTTTTTTTTTTCTTTTTGAGACGGGGTCTTACTCTGTCATCCAGGCTGGACGCTGTGGTGCGATCTCAGACCTGCAACCTCTGTTTCCCAGGTTCAAGGAATTCTCCTGCCTTGGCCTCCGGAGTAGCTAGAACAACGGGCACGAACCACCATGCCCAGCTAATTTTTGTATTTTTAGTAGAGACGGGGTTTCACCATGTTGGCCAGGATGGTTTTGAACTCCTGACCTCAGATGATCCGCCCGCCTCAGCCTCCCAAATTGTTGGGATTACAGGCGTGAGCCACCACGCCTAGTCTAAGGCAGAGGTTGTTGACTGGTCTAAGCTGCTACTTGGAAGGGCTCCAGTCTCCTGCAGGGAGGGAGGGAGGATCCCACTGTGGCTCCCAGAACTTTGCTTCCCAGCAAGAGGCACTAAATCAATGCCATGCTTGAGGATGGTGGGCCCTGAGAGAAATGAATCTTGGCCTCCAAGTGTTCAGACTGTGTGGGGGACACCTGCTATTTACATCTGTGAAATGGGGCTGGTGACCTTGGCTCAGCGATGGGCTCCATCTCATCTCCTCCTGGAAGCTTGACGGAGAAAAGCATCTACAGCCATTTGTTATCACTGGGCTCCTTGCCTGAAAGATTATAAATACTTCTTTAAAATACATACATCCATAGTGATGTGTTTTGACTTGGTAATAGATTTCAGGGTAGACGCAAGCCTCCTCAGCCACCCCTGTTTGCCAGTTGCCCAGAGTTCCTCCCTTTCTGTTTTTACTGATTTCTTCTGTATCTTTCTGGAAATATCCATTGCATATATATACACACACAGATATATATATATATATATATATATATATATATATATATGCACGTATAAATGTGTGTGTATATATGTGTGTGTGTGTGCTGATATAAGACATTGTTTTAAGTATTTTACGTGCATTGAGTCATGTAATATAAATATAATTTTATATTGCTAATACATTAAGATGTTTAAAATAAGAAAATTATACAAGCCAGGTGCAGTAGCTCACACCTATAATACCAGAGCTTTGAGAGGTCGAGGCAGGAGGATCACTTGAGGCCAGGAGTTCGAGACCAGCTTGAACAACATAGGGAGACCCCTGTCTCTACAAAATATAAAATAAAATATAAAAAATAAAACTCGGCTAGGCGCAGTGGCTTACACCTGTAATCCCAGCACTTTGGGAGGCTGAGGCGGGCGGATCACAAGGTCAGGAGTCCAAGACCAGCCTGGCCAAAATAGTGAAACCGTGTCTCTACTAAAAATACAAAAAAAAAAAAAAATTAGCCGGGCGTGGTGGCAGGCACCTGTGATCCCAGCTACACGGGAGGCTGAGACAAAGAGAATCACTTGAACCTGGGAGGCGGAGGTTGCAGTGAGCCGAGATCACGCCACTGCACTCCAGCCTGGGCGACAGTGTGAGACTCCATCTCAAAAAAATAAAAATATAAATAAATAAATAAAGCCCGCCAGGCATGGTGGCTCATGCCTGTAATCCTAGCACTTTAGGAGGCCGAGGTGGGCAGATCACGAGGCCAGGAGTTCGAGACCAGCCTGGCCAACATAGTGAAACCCCGTCTCTACTAAAAATACAAAAAATTAGCTGGGCGTGGCAGCATGCGCCTGTACTCCAAGCTTCTCGGGAGGCTGAGGCAGAAGAATTGCTTGAACCCGGGAGGCGGAGGTTGCAGTGAGAGCCGAGATTGTGCAACTGCACTCCAGTCTGGGTGACAGGGCGAGACTCTGTCTCTAATAAATAAATAAATAAATAAATAAGTAAAACAAACCCTAGCCAGGGGAGACAGCTGTGGTCCCAGCTACTCAGGAGGCTGAGGTAGGAGGATCTCTCAGACTTAAGAGGTCAAGGCTGCAGTGAGCCGTGATCATACCACTGCACTCTAGCCTGGCAACAGGGTGAGACCCTGTAATAAAATATGTACACAGTGATGTGTTTTGACTTGGTAATATATTTCCAGGTAGACTGTAAGCTTCTCATCCATCCCAGTTTTCCCATTTCCCAGCGTTCCTCCCCTTCTGTTCTTATTGATGTCTTCTGTATCTTTTTGGAAATATCCATGGCATATATATATATATATATATATATATATATATATGCACACATATAAATGTGTGAATATATATGTACTGATATAAGGCATTATTCTAAGAATTTTGCTTTTATTTTTGTTTTTATTTTTTTGAGACAGAGTCTCACTCTGTTGCCCAGGCTGGACTGCAGTGGCTGAGGCTCACTGCAACCTCCCTCTCCCAGGTTCAAGCAATTCTTGTGCCTCAGCCTCCCGAGTAGCTGGGATTACAGGCGCCCACCACCATACCCGGCTAAATTTTGTATTTTTAGTAGAGAAGGGATTTCACTATGTTGGCCAGGCTGGTCTTGAACTCCTGACCTCAGGTGATCCATCCGCCTCAGCCTCCCAAAATGCTGGGGTTACAGGCATGAGCCACAGCACCCAGCCTATTCTAAGAATTTTACATGCATTGAATCATGTAATATAGATATAATTTTTTTTTGAGACTGAGTTTCATTCTTTGGCCAGGCTGCAATGCAATGGCATGATCTCAGCTCACTGCAACCTCTGCCTCCCCGGTTCAAGCAATTCTCTTGCCTCAGCCTCCCAAGTATCTGGGATTATAGGCACCTCCACCACGCCTGGCTAATTTATTGTATTTTTGGTAGAGATGGGGTTTCACCACGTTGGCAAGGCTGATCTCAAACTGCTGACCTCAGGTGATCCCCTGCCTTGGCCTCCCAAAGTGTTGAGATTACAGGCGTGAGCCACCATGCCCAGCCTGATATAATTTTATAAAGCTAATACATTAATATGTTTATTTTTATTTTTATTTTTTTTTGAGATAGAGTTTTGCTCTTGTTGCCCAGGCTGGAGTGCAATGGCGCGATCTCGGCTCATCACAACCTCTGCCTCCCAGGTTCAAGCGATTCTCCTGCCTCAGCCTCCTGAGTAGCTGGGATTACAGGCATGCACCACCACCCCAGCTAATTTTGTATTTTTAGTAGAGATGAAGTTTCTCCATGTTCGTCAGGCCGTCTCGAACTCCCGACCTCAGGTGATATGCTGGCCTCGGCCTCCCAAAGGGCTGAGATTACAGGCGTGAGCCACTGCGCCCAGCAAATATGTTTAAAATAGAAAAATTATACAGGTTGGGTGCCAAATTTTTTTGTAGAGACAGGGTCTCGCTATGTTGCCCAGGCTGGTCTTGAACTATTGGCTTCAAGCAATCCTCCTGCTTTGGCTTCCCAAAGTGCTGGGATTACAGGCATGAGCTGCCCTGTCTGGCAGGCTCCTTTTAACAATCAGCTCTCATGGGAACGAATAGAGCAAGAATTCACTCATTACCCTGAGAACAGTGCCAAGCTCTTCATGCGGGATGGGCCATGAAGAAACAAACACCTCCCACAAGGCCACAGGCCTCCAACATTCAAGATAAATTTTCTTTTTTCTTGAGACAGAGTCTCACTCTCTTGCCCAGGCTGGAGTGCAATGGCGCAATCTCGGCTGACTGCAACCTCCGCCTCCCAGGCTCAAGCGAGTCTCCTGCCTCAGCATCCTGAGTATCTGGGATTACAGGCGCTCGCCACCATGCCCGGCTAATTTTTGTATTTTTAGTAGAGAGGGGATTTCACCATGTTGGTCAGGCTGGTCTTGAACTCCTGACCACAGGTGATCCACCCATCCTGGCCTCCCAAAGTGCTGAGATTACAGGTGTGAGCCACCATGCCCAGCCCAGGATCAATTTTTTTTTTTTTTGAGACGGAGTCTCGCTCTTTTGCCCAGGCCAGAGTGCAGTGGCACTATCTCGGCTCACTGCAAGCTCCACCTCCTGGGTTCACGCCATTCTCCTGCCTCAGCTTCCCGAGTAGCTGGGACTACAGGTGCCCGCCACCATGCCTGGCTAATTTTTTATATTTTTAGTAGAGATGGGGTTTCACCGTGTTAGCCAGGATGGTCTCGATCTCCTGACCTCGTGATCCGCCCGCCTCGGCCTCCCAAAGTGCTGGGATTACAGGCGTGAGCCACCGTTCCCGGCCAAGGATCAATTTTCAACATGAGATTTGGAGGGGACAAATAGGTAAACCACATAAATATCCTTATTTTTATGTTTTCTCACCTGTAAGATTGCATCCTCATGCATCATTGTTCACTTAGGACTTCCTCCTAGAAAGCTTTTCATTTAGGTAAACAGAGTTTCCTCGTCCTTTTAAAAAGACACAGACACGGTTGCATTATTGAATCTGCCATAGTTCATCTCACCAGTCCCCTATAAGATGGAGTCTTGATCTATTTCCAGTCTGAGAAGTACATTCAGCAGGGGAGTTTTACAAATCAAATAGATTTCCTTCGTCGTTCCCCCAAAAATGCAGCCTACGTCTTCAAAACCGAAGACTTCAGTCTATTTTGCTTAAGGATGACAAAAGTCACCATCTGTTAATCCAATCTGCATCAGGAGAAAAACGAAAATCATCTCATGCGCATGAAACCTCCTCTTGGGGTATGTGAAGGGGAATTCCTTAGGGTCTCTTTCCATGCAGCAGGGAGAGCCTCTGGCTGTGGTGGCTCTTGTTTGCAGACCACAGACGTCACCTCTGGATCCAAGAAGCAGAGGAGGAATGTGTTGAAGGACTTTGAGTAAAAGCAAAAGAGCCGGGCGCAGTGGCTCACGCCTGTAATCCCAGCACTTTGGATGGCTGAGGCGGGCGGATCACGAGGTCAGGAGATCGAGACCATCCTGGCTAACATGGTGAAACCCCGTCTCTACTAAAAATACAAAAAATTAGCCGGGCGTGGTTGCAGGCGCCTGTAGTCCCAGCTATTCGGGAGGCTGAGGCAGAAGAATGGCCTGAACCCGGGAGGCGGAGCTTGCAGTGAGCAGAGATCGCGCCACTGCACTCCAGCCTGGGTGACAGAGCGAGACTCCGTCACCCAGGAGTCTCGCTGGGTGAGGAAAAAAAAAAAGCAAAAGAGCCAGGTGCAGTGGCTCATGCCTATAATCCCAGCACTCTTGGGAGGCTGAGGCGGGTGGATCATATGAGGTCATGAGTTTGAGACCAGCCTGGCCAACATGGTAAAACCCCATCTCTACTAAAAATACAAAAAAAAAAATTAGCCGGGCATGGTGGTACGTGCCTGTAATCCCAGCTAGTCGGGAGGCTGAGGCAGGAGAATTGCTTGAACCCAGGAGGCGGAGGTTGCAGTGAGCTGAGATCGGGTCACTGCACTCCAGCCTGGGTGACAGAGTGAGACTCTGTCAAAAAAAAAAAAAAAAAAAAAAGCAAAGGATGCATGGAAAGCCTACGGAATCAGGCTCAGGAATGTGGCAGGAGGCCAAGAACAGACAGCAGCGAGACTATTCCTAACATCAGATGCAGCCACACCCCGGTGGGGAAGCCACCATTACCACCACCACCACTGGGCACTGCCCTCCTGACATTGACCAGTGACACCTTTGCCCTTGCCACTGTACTTTAATTTTCTTTTTTTCTTTTTTTGAGACAGTCTCACCCTGTTGTCCAGGCTTGAGTGCAGTGGTGCGATCATAGCTCACTGCAGAATCGAACCCATGGGTTAAAGAGATCCTCCCACCTCAGCCTCCCAAGTAGCTGGGACTACAGGTGTACGTGACCACGCCCAGCTATTCCGTGTTTTTCTAAAAAAAAAATTCATAGGGGCAGCCAAGATGGCTCATGCCTGTAATCCCAGCACTTTGGGAGGCCAAGGCAGGTGGATCACGAGATCAGGAGTTTGAGACTAGCCTGGCCAATATGGTGAAACTCCGTCTCTACTAAAAATACAAAAAAATTAGCTGGGCATGGTGGCCAGTGCCTGTAATCCCAGCTACTCAGGAGGCTGAGACAGGAGAATCGCTTGAACTCAGGAGGCGTAGGTTGCAGTGAGCCGAGATCGCACCACTGTACTCCAGCCTGGGTGACAGAGCAAGACTCCGTCTCAAAAAAAAAAAAAACAAAAAACCAAAACCCAAAAAACATAGATACTAAATTTTGTCAAATACTCTTTTAGCATATATAAGATGATCATACTGATTTTTTTAATATGATAAAGCTCATTAATAGTTTTTTAATATTAGCCGTTCTGGGCTGGGCACAGTGGCTTATGCCCTTGTCCCAGCATTTTGGGAAACTGAGGCAGGAAAATTGCTTGAGCCTTGGAGTTCAAGGCCAGCCTGGGCAACATGGTGAAACCCTGTCTCTACAAAAAACACCATGCTGGGCATGGTGCTACACACCTGTAGTCCCAGCTACTCAGGAGGCTGTGGGGGGAGGATCACTTGAGGCTGGGAGGTTGAGGCTGTAGTGAGGTGTGATCAGGCCACTGCACTCCAGCCTAGGAGACCCAGAGAGACTCTGTCTCAAAAAAAAATAATAATAACAATAATAATAAACCCCAGTTGGTCACAATGTATTATTTTTTACTCTACTGCTAGACTCTGAATGCTAGTACAGGCTGACACACTGCAAAACACAGAGCTCTATTCTGAGCCCAAGGAGGCCGCACGTAATGAAGGCTGTGCTACCCGCGCCATAGCCACAAAGAGCACTTGAAACCTGGCTAGTGAGACTGAGAAACCGAATTTTAAATATTGTTATTATTATTATTATTATTATTATTATAAGACAGAGTTTTGCTCTTGTTGCCCAGGCTAGAGTGCAATGGCGTGATCTCAGTTCACTGCAACCTCTGCCTCCTGGGTTCAAGCGATTCTCCCGCCTCAGCCTCCTGAGTAGCTGGGATTACAGGCAGGCACCACCACACCAGGCTAATTTTGTATTTTTAGTAGAGCTGTGGTTTCTCCATGTTGGTCAGGCTGGTCTCAAACTCCCGACCTCAGGTGATCTGCCCGCCTCGGCCTCTCAATGTGCTGGGATTACAGGTGTGAGGCCCCCGCCCGGCCTATTATTATTATTATTATTATTATTATTAATATTATTATTATTATTATTGAGACAGAGTCTCACTCTGTCACCCAGGCTGGAGTGCAGTGGCATGATCTCTGCTCACTGCAATCTCTGCCTCCTGGGTTCAAGTGATTCTCCCGCATCAGCCTCCCGAGTAGCTGGGACTACAGGCATGAGCCACCACACCTGGTTAATTTTTGTATTTTTAGTAGAGATGGGGTTTCACTATGTTGGCCAGGCTGTTCTCAAACTCCTGACCTCAAGAGATCTGCCCGCCTCAGCCTCCCAAAGTGCTGGGATTACAGGCGTGAGCCACCGTGCCCAGCCAATAGAGTTTATTTTTAAAAGCATGTTTAGGTTCACATAAAAATTGAGCAGAAGGTACAGAGATTTCCCTGTCCCCACACACGCACAGCCTCCCCAACTACCACCATCCCCAGCCAGTGGTAGATTTGTTACAATGGATGAACCTCCACTGATTAACACATCATCTTCACCCAGGGTCCACAGTTTACACTGGGGTTCACTTGGTGTCGTAGAATCTATGAGTTCGTATAAATGTATAATAATCAGTAGTTACCACTATGGTATCATAATACAGTTTCATTCTCCTAAAAGATCTCTTACTCTGCCTATTCATTGCAACCCCAACTCTCCTGACTTTTTTCTTGTTTTGTTTTTTTTTTTAAACTTTTAAAAATGTTGCTACTACTTCTTTGGGAGACTGAGGCAGGTGGATCGCTCGAACTCAGGAGTTCAAGACCAGCCTTTGTAACTGAGTGAGAACCAGTCTCTACCAAAAAAAAAAAAAAAAAAAAAATTAGCCTGGCATGGTGGCGAGCACCCATAGTCCCAGCTACTCTGGAGGCTGAGGCAGGAGGATTGCTTGAGCCCTGGACGTCGAGGCTGCAGTGAGCCGAGATCACGCCACTGCACTACTGCAGCCTGGGTGGCAGAGTGAGACCCTGTTTCAAAAAAAAAAAAAAAAAAAATAAGGAAGCAGAAATGCATTCACAGGCTTTGCTGCTAGGTGGTTATTATTTTTTGTTTGTTTGTTTGTTTTTTGAGAGAGAGTCTCAGTCACTCTGTCGCCCAGGCTGGAATACAGTGGCATGATCTCAGGTCACTGCAAACTCTGCCTCCCAGGTTCAAGTAATTCTGCCTCAGCCTCCTGAGTAGCTGGGATTACAAGCGTGCACCACCATGCCTGGCTAATTTTTATATTTTTAATAGAGATAGGGTTTCACCATGTTGGCCAGGCTGGTCTTGAACTCCTGGCCTCAAGTGATCCGCCCGTCTCAATCTCACAAAGTACTGGGATAACAGGCGTGAACCACTGCACCTGGCCAATCACTACTTTGTGTCTCCAGAAAATTTTCTTCCTCCTAAAAAGAAACCTTCTACACTTGTATCATCCCCATCCCTTGAGTGTGGGAGGAACGTGTTACTTTCTTCTAACCAATACGGCATGGCAAAGGTGGTGCTTATATGTTGTAGAAGATTTCTTGCTAGCTGACACACCCTAGAGTCTCTCATCGCTGACTTTGAAGGAGCACGCACTGATGAGTTGATGAGTTTTGTTTTTGTTTTTGTTTTTTTTTGAGATGGAGTCTCGCTCTGTCTCCAAGCCTGGAATACAGTGGTGCAATCTTGGCTCACTGCAAGCTCCACCTCCCAGGTTCACACCATTCTCCTGCCTCAGCCTCCCAAGTAGCTGGGACTACAGGCACCCGCCACCACGCCCGGCTAATTTTTTGTATTTTTAGTAAAGACGGAGTTTCACCGTGTTAGTCAGGATGGTCTCGATCTCCTGACCTCGTGATCCGCCCGTCTCAGCCTCACAAAGTACTGGGATTACAGGCATGAGCCACCGCACCCGGCTGAGTTCTTTTTTTTTTTTTTTTTTTGAGACAGGGTTTTACTCTGTTGTCCGGGGGCTGGAGTGCAGTGACGCGATCTCGGCTCACTCCAACCTCTGCTTCCCAGGCTCAGGTGATTCTCCAGCCTCAGTCTTCCCAGTAGCTGGGACTGCAAGTACCACCAACACCTGGCTAATTTTTGTATTTTTATAGAGATATGGTTTTGCCATGTTGCCCAGGCTGGTCTCCTGAGCTCAAAACGATCTGCCCTCCTTGGCCTTCCAAAGTGCTGGGGTTACAGATGTGAGCCACCGTGCCCCACCCCGATGAGTTCTAAAGTCACAAGGAAATAAATTCTGCAGCAAGCTGAGTGAATTTGGAAGTACATCCTTTCCCAGTGGAGCCTCCAGATCAAAACTCAGTGCCGGGCTGGGCGTGGTGGCCCACACCAGTAATCCCAGCACTTTGGGAAGCCAAGGTGAGCAGATCACTCGAGGTCAGGAGTTCAAGACCAGCCTGGCCAATGTGGTGAAACCCCGTCTCTACTAAAAATATGAAAATTAGCCGGGTGTGGTGGTGTGCACCTGTAATCCCAGATACTCAGGAGACTGAGGCAGGAGAATCACTTGAACCTGTGAGGCAGAGGTTGCAGTGAGCTGAAATCATGCTACTGTACTCCAACCTGGGCGACAAGGTGAGACTCCATCCCCCCCACAAAAAAAAAACCCAAAACTCAGTCCTGGCCAATACTTTGATTACAGCCTCACAGAGAACCTGGCTAACTGTGCTAAGCTCCACAGAAACTGTGAGATAATAAATACATATATATATGCATATATATGATATGTGTGTGTATTTTAAATCCAACGAAATATTCTTTGAGTGGGAACACTGACTATCAAAAAGAGAATTGTAACAGCAATAGTAAGGTTATGAGAAGAATGTCTTTAGAGATGAAAAAGAGGAAAAGAATTGACGGCCCGGCAAGGTGGCTCATGCCTGTAATCCCTGCACTTTGGCAGGCCAAGGCAGGTGGATCACCTGAGGTCAGGAGTTTGAGACCAGCCTGGCTAACATAGTGAAACCCCGTCTCTACTAAAAATACGAAATTAGCTGGATGTGGTGGCCCATGCCTGTAATCCCAGCTTCTCGGGAGGCTGAGGCAGGAGAATCGCTTGAACCCAGGAGGCAGAGGTTGCAGTGAGCAGAGATCACGCCACTGCACCCCAGCCTGGGTGACAGAGTGAGACCCCATCTTAAAAAAAAAAAAAAGAATAAAAAGAAAAGAAGAATTGACATGAGATGAAAAAAACAACTTATCTGTTGTTAGAGGACAGTCCTAGAAATGTAGCCAGGTGGCTGGACGCGGTGGCTCATGCCTGTAATCCCAGCACCTTGGGAGGCCGAGGCAGGTGGATCATCTGAGGTCGGGAGTTCCAGACCAGCCTGACCAACATGGTGAAAACCCCGCCTCTACTAAAAATAAAAAAAAAATTTAGCTGGGTGTGGTGGTGGGCGCCTGTAATCCCAGCTACTTGGGAGACTGAGGCAGGAGAATTGTTTGAACCTGGGAGGCAGAAGTTGCAATGAGCCAAGACCACCTCTTTGCACTCCAGCCTGGATGACAAGAGCGAGACTCCGTCTCAAAAAAAAGAAAAGAAAAAACGCACACATTGATGTCAGACGTGATGGGAGTGGAAACCAGTTCGTAATCTTTATCCCAAGTGAACTCCCCCTAAAACCTCTATTACAGGGAATGCAATGATGTCATGCGGTAGATCAGGTGACCACGCTGTGGCTCCGGATCAGCCTCTTTCCCTGGCGTCCTCAGGGCTTGCTCCATGGGCTCAGGAGCAAAGTGGCCAAGGTGGACTACACCAGCTACGTCAGTGATGAATGCCCACCTAGCTGGCAGTAGCAAGCGCTGAGCCCCCAGTGTGGTACAGTTTCCTAGGAAGACCAAAAAGCCAAATACCTGGGCCCGTGAGGATTACACTGGAGCCCATTCATCCTGGGCTGGGCAGTGAGTTTTTCCTCCCTCGAATAAACAACTCTGGGCTTGTTATTTGCTTTTCTTGCCCTTTGCACTTCTGCCAACAGCAGCATCTGTGTATGCACTGAATGGCCCTATTCACCCTCATGTTATCCCGCACAGTATTGCTTCTCATCAAGGAGCTCCATATATTAGGAAGTCAGTGGGGGGCAGTCCATGTACCCCATTACCCCAAAGCAGCCAGCTTCGTGGAACAGCACTGCCTGTTTTGAGACTGGGTTACAGGGCCAGTTTGGAGTCATCATCTTTGGGGTCGGGGTGCTGTTACAGGACGGGTAACCACTCTGAACCAGGGGCACATCCCAGATGATCCCAGATTACAAAGACCTGTGAACTCAAGAGTGCCATTTCTTTCTTTTATTTCTCTCTTTTTTTTTTTTTTTGAGACGGAGTTTTGCTCTTGTTGCCCAGGCTGAAGTGCAATGGCATGATCTCAGCTCCCTGCAACCTCTGCCTCCTGGGTTCAAGCGATTCTCCTGCCCCAGCCTCCCAAGTAGCTGGGATTACAGGCACATGCCACCACGCCCGGCTAATTTTTTGTATTTTTAGTAGAGACAGGGTTTCACCATGTTGGCGAGGCTGATCTCGAACTCCTGACCTCAGGTGATCCACCCACCTCGGCCTCCCTCCCAAAGTGCTGGAATTACATACATGAGCTGCTGTATCGGCCAAGAGTGCCATTTCTTAGGACCACACCCGATGACTCTCTTCAAATTTTTATTTGTTTTGTTGTTATTTTTTGTTTTGAGACAGAGTTTCGCTCAGTCACCCAGGCTGGAGTGCAGTGGCAATCTTGGCTCACTGCAACCTCCACCTCCTGGGTTCAAGCCATTCTCCTGCCTCAGCCTCTGGAGTAGCTGGAATTACAGGCGGCGCCACCACGCCTGATTAATTTTTTTGTATTTTTAACAGAGACAGGGTTTCATCATGTTGGCCACGCTGGTCTTGAATTCCCGACCTCAGGTGATCTGCCTGCCTTTGCCTCCCAAAGTGCTAGGATTACAGAGGTGAGCCACCGAGACCGGCCTTCACTCTTCAAATGTTTGCTTCCTGTTCCTGCTACCCTGAACCCTGCTGTTGAGGGGTTCTAGTGTCTACAAGGGAACCGCTGCCACCACAAGGAATAACAGTAAGTTGTGTAAGTGGAGACCACCTCTGGGCCGTTTGGGGTACCTCGAGTGTGTCACTATGGGGTCAGGCAGTGACTGATTTAGGCAGGAAGGGGAGAGATTTGCTGCTACACTTGGGGCTAAGAGGGCCTGTGAGTAGAACCTAGAGGCGTCCCAGGGGAGTCTCCAACTAACACCATGTCCCGACTCCCTATCTGTCCACAGCCCTCCCTCCTTGGACAAGGACAAGGCCTGATCTGGGCGCATTGAGACCTCCCTCCCCTATGCAGGGCCCAGAATGACAAAGAGGGTCTGTGCCCCCTTCCCTTTGCAGAAGCACATCAAGCCCGCACACAGGCTCTACCTTCCTCTACCCAACCCCCTCTCCACTCCTGCAGACCCCCCCCCCCCTTCCTGCAGGTCCCCCTCCGGCCCCTCCCCGCTCCGTAGGGCACGTAGACCCGGATCCCTAGCTCCCGGACCCCTTCCGACTGCTCCCTTCGCCACTCGCGCGGCTTCCACTCCTGGACTCGGCTGCCACTCCTGGGCTTGTCCTCAAAGCCTCCTCAGTTGTCGGCCCTGGAAAGTGCCCAGCGGCGGTAGCGCCAGACGCGCGCCGTTAGCTCAGCGTCGCTGAGCATCCGCAGCCGCCACCAGGCCCCACCCAGCGGCCGCAGCCAGCCAGGCCGCGCCCGGGACGACTGCAGAGCGCGGTGAGTGAGTGCGGCCAAAGGGAGGGACTCAGGCGTCCCGGGTCCCCGTCCTGCCCCTCCCCGGGGGCCCGACATCCAGACCTTCAGCTCCCTCTTTTTCTTTTGGCTCCGGCAGTCCGTTTTAGGGCCGCATAGCCGCCTTTTAAAAACACTCCCTGCATCCCTTCCCTGCCCTGGGGCTTCGGGCCCACCAGCCCCTTGGATCCCTTCCCCTCTTGCAGGATCCAGGAATCCAGAGCCCCAAGCCCCAGCCCCAGCCCCATCCTCATTAAAATTCCGAGTCCCTTCCTCCATCCAGGAGTCAGGAATGTAGGCCAAAAATATCTCTGCCTTCCAGACCCAGGCGGCTAGGCTTGCAACACCTGCTCTGAAAACCCGAGTCTGAGCTTTGATGGTTCTATTATGATGATCATGATGAGTTATTTTTAATAGAGCAGAGTCTCCTTATGTTGCCCAGGCTTGTCTCGAACTCCTGGGCTCAAGGGATCCTCCCTCCTCAGCTTCCCGAAATGCTGGGATTACAGGCGTGAGCCACCGCGCCCAGGCCTGATTGTTCTTCTGAGCCAAGAATCTGGGCCTCAGCCTAGGCATCCTGTGGAGCCCAGGAACCCGGGCCCCCAACTCCTACCGCTCTAGCTCCCAGGAATTTTGCCCCCAACACACCCCACCCCATCCACTGTGATATCTGAGACTCGCGTCCAGCCCGAGTCCCTTACCCTGCGGCGCCCGGTGCCAGTGAGTACTAGGGGAGCATTTTGCTGCCCCTTCAAGATCCTTAAATACAGGAATCTAACCTGTGTTTCTTGGGGAGACCCAGCAGTCAGGGATCGTAGCCCAGAACCACCTAAAGCCCAAGAATACTGCTGTCAATTCTGCTCTCCCTCAGGGCTCCAAGAGACAGAGATCCTAGCCCACAAACCCCACTGAACTGAGGGGCCTGGTCCCCCAATCCGCTGCGACCCAGGTGTCTAAGGTTTTATCCAGCAAGGAAGGGGTGGGGGCGGAACAGACCAGGAAGGAGCGGGTAGGAAGGGAGCGGAAGAAAGGAGTGAGGTGAGACGGGGGCGGGGACCTGAGCTGGGGGGCTCTGTACTAAACAAACCCTAAACATGCGGGTTTCTATGGTAACGATCTTCCCTGGCCTACCCTGGAGACTCCTCTAGGGCTGTGTCGAGGAGGGCAGCCCCCAGGAGTCTCCACGCCGCCAGCTGTTGTGTCTTCCTGTTTTGTCACCACGGCAACGATGACCTCAGCCCTCCACCCGGCTCACTGGGGTGGGGCGGGAGCTCCACACTACTTTTATCCCAGGAGGGCGTGGTCTGCTCTTGGCCCCGCCTCAGGGCGGGGCTGGGATAGCCCAGGCTCGGGGAAGTCCCTGTCCACCGCCCTAGCCGGAGCTGCGCCCCGCCCCGGCCCCGCCCCCGTCCCGCCCGCGCTGGCTCCCCAGCCCGCCAACCCCACCCAGCCCTCAGACCCTTCCAGCTGCAGCTGTCGTCTTTGCTTCAGCCGCAGTCACCACTGGCTGCCTGAGGTGAGGTTGTGGGGACCCCAGAGGGCGTAAGCAACAGTCTAGGGTCTTTATGGCCAGAGGGAGGAATGGGCTGGGTCTCAGAATGTCTGGGTCCCTAGAAAGACTGGGGCTGGGCCAGGATTCTTGGGGTTCTGCAGAGGAGAGGGCTGAGGACCTGGACTGTGGATGTCATACGTCTGGAAGAATGGGGAAGGGGACCTGGACTCCTGGGTCTGAGGGAGGAGGGGCTGGGGGTCTGGACTCCTGGGTCCGAGGCAGGAGGGGCTGGGAGGTCTGGACTCCTGGGTCCGAGGGAGGAGGGGCTGGGGGCCTGGACTCTTGGGTCCGAGAGAGGAGGGGCTGGGGGTCTGGACTCCTGGGTCCAAGGCCGGAGAGGCTGGGGGGTCTGGACTCCTGGGTCCGAGGGAGGAGGGGCTGGGTTTGCGGGAGTAGAGAGATGGGGACTCGTAGGTGCCCTAGTTGGAGGCTGGAATCTGGTACGTGGAGGTCCTTTAGGAGGGGAAGAGCTTAGGGTTAGGTGTCCTGAGTTTGGGAATGAGAATGGAAGGAATTCAGAATTACTGACCCCTCCCCATCCAGGGGACAGACAGAATCGGAACTTTGGGGCTCCTGAAAGGCCGAGGGAGGGGGGCGTTAAGATCCAGCCCCGTGCTCCCAAAGTGCAGAAGGAGCTGGAAAAGGAGGCGAGGACAGGGCTGCGTCCCGCACCTCTAGGTGCCGAGAGCCAAGGCTGGGGTTCCGGGGCCGGATTCTGAGCGTGAGCGATGGGTGTGGCGTCTGGAGTGGACGAGGGAGGACACTGAAGGGCTGGGTGTGGCCCGGGGAGTCGGGTGCGCTGCAAGGAATCCCGGAGGGGTGTTTCCTCACCCTCCAGGCTCTGGCTGCGCATTCCTGAGCTCTGATCTCCGGCGACGGCTGGAGGCCCTAAGGGCGGGGTGGACCCCTCCCCTCCGCTCCCCTCCCCTCGGCACGCCCCCCTCCGCGGCTAGCCCACCTTCCGCGGGGGACAGAATGAGTGACGCCCTCGCTCGTCCTCCTCCCCTGCTTGGGACGGGGCAGTAACCCGCCTTCTAGAGCACGGGACGCTGGGCCAGTCCCGATTTCCTTCTCCTTCGCAGGTCCCGGAGGGGCGTGGGGGCAGGCAGTGTCTGGCTCCGGGTGGAGCCTCCCATGTGCTCCCGCAAGCCCCGAATGGCGATCAGGGAGGCCGTGGGAGGCGTGGCTGGGCCTCGGGCCTGACTCCAGCACCGCGTGCAGTTTCCGGCCTGGAGCCTGAGCCCCTCAGAGGCCCGCGTCCCTGCCCACTCCGGTCTGAGAGATGCTCTTGGGGGGGCTCTCAGCCCATGTTTATAGGGATCCAGAAATGCGGGCCTCCAACCCTCTCCTAAGACCTGAGAGTCCGGGTCCCCACCCGCCGGAAATCCGGGAGAGGGCGGGCAGCCCCGGAGGCGGGCGGGGGTCCGGGCACCGCCTCCTGGTCCCTGACACATTCCAGATGCCTGGGCCGACTCGAAGCCCTTATAAGGCGCGGAGACACCGGCTCTGGCTGGGCCGCCCGCCCCCGCAGCCGCCGCCCAGGGTTCTCCCGCCACTGCCGCCCGCACCCCAGCCCCCGCGGGGTTAAGATCACACACGCGCCCACGCCTGCCCGCGGGGCGTGCACTTTCGCTGGGTTCCATCCGCCGCAGCCCAAACAATTCACTGAACCGGGAGGGGAGGGGGCGGGGCTTACCCGGGGTCACCGCCGGGGCCCTGCTGGGCTCCGCGCCACGTTCCAGTCTCCACAGGCCGTCAGATCCCTGGAGGGAGGAGCCTGTCCAAACGGACGCTAACGGCCTCCCTCCCCCTCAGGTGCTCTTAGAGCCTGTTCCAAGTGTGGCTTAATCCGTCTCCACCACCAGATCTTGCTCCGTGGGTTCCTCTGCTAAGACCGCTGGTGAGTAGGCAGCGGGCCTGGACTCGTGGGTCTGAGGGAGGAGGGGCTGGGGGTCTGGGCTCCAGGGTCTGAGGGAGGAGGGGCTGAGGGCCTGGGCTCCTGGGTCTGAGGGAGGAGGGGCTGGGGGCCTGGGCTCCTGGGTCTGAGGGAGGAGGGGCTGAGGGCCTGGGCTCCTGGGTCTGAGGGAGGAGGGGCTGGGGGTCTGGACTCCTGGGTCTGAGGGAGGAGGGGCTGGGGGCCTGGACTCCTGGGTCTGAGGGAGGAGGGGCTGGGGGTCTGGACTCCTGGGTCTGAGGGAGGAGGAGCTGAGGGCCTGGACTCCTGGGTCTGAGGGAGGAGGGGCTGGGGGCCTGGACTCCTGGGTCTGAGGGAGGAGGGGCTGGGGGGCCTGGACTCGTGGGTCTGAGGGAGGAGGGGCTGGGGCCTGGGCTCCTGGGTCTGAGGGAGGAGGGGCTGGGGCCTGGACTCCTGGGTCTGAGGGAGGAGGGGCTGGGGGCCTGGACTCCTGGGTCTGAGGGAGGAGGGGCTGGGGGCCTGGACTCCTGGGTCTGAGGGAGGAGGGGCTGGGGGCCTGGACTCGTGGGTCTGAGGGAGGAGGGGCTGGGGCCTGGGCTCCTGGGTCTGAGGGAGGAGGGGCTGGGGTCTGGGCTCCTGGGTCTGAGGGAGGAGGGGCTGGGGGCCTGGACTCGTGGGTCTGAGGGAGGAGGGGCTGGGGCCTGGGCTCCTGGGTCTGAGGGAGGAGGGGCTGGGGCCTGGACTCCTGGGTCTGAGGGAGGAGGGGCTGGGGCCTGGACTCCTGGGTCTGAGGGAGGAGGGGCTGGGGGCCTGGACTCCTGGGTCTGAGGGAGGAGGGGCTGGGGGCCTGGACTCCTGGGTCTGAGGGAGGAGGGGCTGGGGGCCTGGACTCGTGGGTCTGAGGGAGGAGGGGCTGGGGCCTGGGCTCCTGGGTCTGAGGGAGGAGGGGCTGGGGCCTGGACTCCTGGGTCTGAGGGAGGAGGGGCTGGGGGGCTGGACTCCTGGGTCTGAGGGAGGAGGGGCTGGGGTCTGGGCTCCTGGGTCTGAGGGAGGAGGGGCTGGGGTCTGGACTCCTGGGTCTGAGGGAGGAGGAGCTGAGGGCCTGGACTCCTGGGTCTGAGGGAGGAGGGGCTGGGGGCCTGGACTCCTGGGTCTGAGGGAGGAGGGGCTGGGGGCCTGGGCTCCAGGGTCTGAGGGAGGAGGGGCTGGGGGCCTGGGCTCCAGGGTCTGAGGGAGGAGGGGCTGGGGGCCTGGGTCTGGGCTCCAGGGTCTGAGGGAGGAGGAGCTGGGGGCTGGACTCCTGTGTCTGAGGGAGGAGGGGCTAGAGCCTGGACTCCTGGGTCTGAGGGAGGAGGGGCTGGGGGCCTGGACTCCTGGGTCTGAGGGAGGAGGGGCTGGGGCCTGGGCTCCTGCGTCTGAGGGAGGAGGGGCTGGAGGCCTGGACTCCAGGGTCTGAGGGAGGAGGGGCTGGGGGCTGGACTTCTGAGTCTGAGGGAGGAGGGGCTGAGGCCTGGACTCCTGGGTCTGAGGGAGGAAGGATTAGGTCCTGGGCTCCTGGATCCTGGGAGAAGGACCAGGAA
This sequence comes from Pongo pygmaeus, assembly GCF_028885625.2. Taxonomy (NCBI): domain Eukaryota; kingdom Metazoa; phylum Chordata; class Mammalia; order Primates; family Hominidae; genus Pongo; species Pongo pygmaeus. The sequence continues at coordinate 60,150,842 of NC_072393.2, forward strand.
GCTTGGGCTCCAAGGAATAGGGTCCCAGACACTGAGGTATCTGAGGAAGAAGCGAGTCCAGGCCCTGGCTCCCTTGTCTCAGGGAGCTGCTGTCCTGCGACTGCCTGGAAGAGGTTAAGGCCTGTGCTACTGCCCTGCAATGTGCCTGAAGCTGAAAGGAGGAAGTTACTTTCCTGTGGCTGGGAGAGGCCTTGGGTTTAGTAGTGTGGCTGCCATGAGACAGTTTACAGCCTGAGGAAAGAACTGGGCACCTGGTTTCTAAGAGGACAGGCACTTGATTCCTGGGGGCCATTAGGACAAGGAGGTGAAAGCTGTAAGTTTTGCAAGGACTAAAGAAGCAAATTGGTTTTCCGGAGTCTGGGGTGTCTGGGATCCTTCAGGCTAAGGGCCCAGGGCCAGAGGTCTGACCCCTTATAACAGGACTGTGATGGCCAGGCGCAGTGGCTCACCCCTGTAATCCCAGCACTTTGGGAGGCCAAGGCAGGCGAATCACTTGAGGTCAGGAGTTTGAGACCAGCCTGGCCAACATGGCGAAACCCCATCTCTACTAAAAATACAAAAATTAGCCGAGCGTGGTGGCACACGCCTGTAATCCCAGCCACTCAGGAGGCTGAGGCAGGATAATCGCTTGAATCCGGGAGGCGGAGGTTGCCGTGAGTCAAGATTGCACCATTGCACTGCAGCCTGGGTGACAGAGCGACTCCGTGTAAAAAAAAAACCAACAACCAAAAAACAGGATTGTGAGGCCTAGAGAGAGTTCAGTGGAAGGGCCTGGGGTTCCTACTGGACAGTTGGAAATCTGGGGAGCTGAGTTTCCCAGAAGCTGGGAGACCAGCTGGCTGGATTTTGGGGAGAGAAGGTGGAGGTAGATGGACTCAGTATGCAGGAGTGTGGAGGGGGAGGCTGAAACTAAGCTTTTTTGGGTTGCAGTACTCCAGTCCTAAATCTCAGGTGGGAGTTAGACTGAGAGTGAGGGTTGCTAATCTCTAAGGTGGGGGGTAGGGAGAGGAGGGGGCCGCTGAGAGTTTAGGCTCCTTGTCAGAAGGGAGAGGAGATTTCTTCGTTTTCCACGGCTGGGATCTCTATGAAAAGATATCCTTTATCGGGAGGTCGGAGTTCTTATTAGATGTGGGTCCCTGAGAATGGAAGCCCGGGGAGGTTGGGCCGTTTAGAGGCTGCAAATGTCTAGGTCACTGTTCGATGGAAGAAGGAAGTTTGCTCACAGGGTCTGGGGTGCAGAGCTCTGAATACTGAAAGAAAAGGAAGTTGAGTGATGGGGTTTTCAGAGCCTGTGGAAGACAAGCGTTTTGTCCTGACACTTGGGTTGTGGCAGGAGGACGCTTTATTTTTTATTTATTTTTATTATTTTATTTTATTTTTTGAGATGGAGTTTCACTCATGTCGCCCAGGCTAGAGTGCAATGGCGCAATCTTGGCTCACTGCAACCTCCACCTCCGGGGTTCAAGCGATTCTCCTGCCTCAGCCTCCCGAGTAGATGCGATTACAGGAGCCCGCCACCACACCCAGCTGATTTTTGTATTTTTAGTAGAGATGGGGTTTCACCATGTTGGCCAGGCTGGTCTTGAACTTCTGATCTCAAGTGATCTGCCAGCCTTGGCCTCCCAAAGTGCTGGGATTACAGGCATGAGCCACTGCGCCCAGATTATTTTATTTTTTTTGAGGCGGAGTGTGGCTCTGTGGCCCAGGCTGGAGTGCAGTGGTGTGATCTTGGCTCACTGCAACCTCTGCCTCCCGGGTTCAAGTGATTGTCCTGCCTCAGTCTCCCGAGTAGCTGGGATTGCAGGTGCACGCCACCACGCCCAGATAATTTTTGCATTTTTGGTAGAGACCGAGTGTCGCCATGTTGGCCAGGCTGGTCTCCAGCTCCTGACCTCAAGTGATCCACCCGCCTTGGCCTCCAAAGTGATGAGATTACAAGCGTGAGCCACCACACCCGGCCTGTTGGTAATTAAAAAAAAAAATTTTTTTTTTGAGTCAGGGTCTCACTCTTTCTCCAAGGCTGGAGTGCAGTGGTGCATCACAGCTCACTGCAGCCTCGACCTCACAGGCTCAAGCAGTCCTCCCACCTCAGCATCCCAAGTAGCTGGGACCACACGCACACACCACCACACCCAGCTAATTAAATTTTTTTTTTTGGTAAATGAGGTCTCCCTAGGTTGCCCAGGCTGGTCTCCAACTCCTGGGCTCAAGCAATCCTCCTGCCTCAGCCTCTTGGAGTGCTGGGATTACAGGTATGAGCCACACCCATGCCTGGCCAGAGGGGTGGTGCTGTAGAGCACAGAGTGCTAAATGGCTAAGCTACTGAGTCCCTGGGGGAAGGAGGGAAAGAGGGAAGCACGGTATCTGGAGTGGGAAGCAAACAGTGTAGTTGCACAGTAGTTAGGTCTCAAAAGAGAGAAGAATCTCTTGAGAAGGAGGAAAATAGGGGCCTAGACTCCTGGGTTCTGATACGGGTAGGGGAGGAGTGAGCCTTGAACAGGAGGGGACAGGCTCATCCCTGTATGCCCAGGACTGTCCCCATTTGAAAACTCAAGGCTGGGCCCGGTGGCTCACGCCTGTAATCCCAGCACTTTGGGAGGCCGAGGCTAGCGGATCACCTGAGGTCAGGAGTTAACGAGACCAGCCTGGCCAACATGGCGAAACCCCATCTCTACTAAAAATAAAAATTAGCCGGGCGTGGTGGCACATGCCTGTAATCTCAGCTATTCAGGAGGCTGAGGCAGGAGAATCACTTGAACCTGAGTAGCGGAGGTTGTAGTGAGCTGAGATTGTGCCAATGCACTCCAGCCTGGGCCACAGAGCAAGACTGTCTCAAAAAAAAAAGAAAAAAGAAAAAAAAGAAAACCAAAAGCCCCACATCTTGGGAACTCCCTAACTAGAGCTCATATTAATTTGTCCCTGGGGTAGGCAATGGCTAAGGGACCTGGATTCTTATGTTTGTGACCGTATAAGGACACTGTCTTTCCCCTTTTTGCAGCCATGCCAGTGACGGTAACCCGCACCACCATCACAACCACCACGACATCGTCTTCGGGCCTGGGGTCCCCCACGATCGTGGGGTCCCCTCGGGCCCTGACACAGCCCCTGGGTCTCCTTCGCCTGCTGCAGCTGGTGTCTACCTGCGTGGCCTTCTCGCTGGTGGCTAGCGTGGGCGCCTGGACGGGGCCCATGGGCAACTGGTCCATGTTCACCTGGTGCTTCTGCTTCTCGGTGACCCTGATCATCCTCATCGTGGAGCTGTGCGGGCTCCAGGCCCGCTTCCCCCTGTCTTGGCGCAACTTCCCCATCACCTTCGCCTGCTATGCGGCCCTCTTCTGCCTCTCGGCCTCCATCATCTACCCCACCACCTACGTCCAGTTCCTGTCCCACGGCCGTTCCCGGGACCACGCCATCGCCGCCACCTTCTTCTCCTGCATCGCTTGTGTGGCTTACGCCACCGAAGTGGCCTGGACCCGGGCCCGGCCCGGCGAGATCACTGGCTACATGGCCACCGTGCCGGGGCTGCTGAAGGTGCTGGAGACCTTCGTGGCCTGCATCATCTTCGCGTTCATCAGCGACACCTACCTGTACCAGCACCAGCCGGCCCTGGAGTGGTGCGTGGCGGTGTACGCCATCTGCTTCATCCTAGCGGCCATCGCCATCCTGCTGAACCTGGGGGAGTGCACCAACGTGCTGCCCATCCCCTTCCCCAGCTTCCTGTCGGGGCTGGCCTTGCTGTCTGTCCTCCTCTATGCCACTGCCCTCGTTCTCTGGCCCCTCTACCAGTTCGATGAGAAGTATGGCGGCCAGCCTCGGCGCTCCAGAGATGTAAGCTGCAGCCGCAGCCATGCCTACTACGTGTGTGGCTGGGACCGCCGACTGGCTGTGGCCATCCTGACGGCCATCAACCTACTGGCGTATGTGGCTGACCTGGTGCACTCTGCCCACCTGGTTTTTGTCAAGGTCTAAGACTCTCCCAAGAGGCTCCCATTCCCTCTCCAACCTCTTTGTTCTTCTTGCCCGAGTTTTCTTTATGGAGTACTTCTTTCCTCTGCCTTTCCTCTGTTTTTCTCTTCCTGTCTCCCCTCCCTCCCACCTTTTTCTTTCCTTCCCGATTCCTCGCACTCTGACCAGTTCTTGGATGCATCTTCTTCCTTCCCTTTCCTCTTGCCGTTTCCTTCCTGTGTTGTTCTGTTGCCCACATCCTGTTTTCACCCCTGAGCTGTTTCTCTTTTTCTTTTCTTTTTTTTTTAAGACGGAGTCTCACTCTGTGGCCCAGGCTGGAGTGCAGTGGTTCGATCTCGACTCATGGCAATCCCGGCCTCCTGGGTTCAAGCGATTCTCCTGCCCCAGCCTCCCAAGTAGCTGGGAGGACAGGTGTGAGCTGCTGCACCCAGCCTGTTTCTCTTTTTCCACTCTTTCTTTCTCATCTCTTTTCTGGGTTACCTGTTGGCTTTCTTATCTGCCTGTTTTGCAACCACCTTCTCCTGTGTCCTTGGGAGCCCTGAGACTTCTTTCTCTTCCTGCCTCCACCCACCTCCAAAGGTGCTGAGCTCACACATCCACACCCCTTGCAGCCGTCCATGCCACAGCCCCCCAAGGGGCCCCATTGCCAAAGCATGCCTGCCCACCCTCGCTGTGCCTTAGTCAGTGTGTATGTGTGTGTGTGTGTGTTTGGGGGGTGGGGGGTGGGTAGCTGGGGATTGGGCCCCCTTTCGCCCAGTGGAGGAAGGTGTGCAGTGTACTTCCCCTTTAAATTAAAAAAAAATATGTATATATATATTTGGAGGTCAGTAATTTCCAATGGGCGGGAGGCTTTAAGCACAGACCCTGGGTCCCTAGGCCCCACCTGGCACTCAGCCTTGCCAGAGATTGGCTCCAGAATTTTTGCCAGGCTTACAGAACACCCACTGCCTAGAGGCCATCTTAAAGGAAGCAGGGGCTGGATGCCTTTCATCCCAACTATTCTCTGTGGTATCAAAAAAAAAAAAAAAAAAAAAAAAATTGGGCCGGGCGTGGTGGCTCACGCCTGTAATCCCAGCACTTTGGGAGGCCAAGGCAGGCAATCATCTGAGGTCAGGAGTTCAAGACCAGCCTGGCCAACATGGTGAAAGCACGTCTCTACTAAAAATACAAAAATTAGCCGGGCGTGGTGGCGGGCGCCTGTAATCCCAGCTACTCGGGGGGACTGAGACAGGAGAATCCCTTCAACCTGGGAGGTGGAGGTTGCAGTAAGTCAAGATGGCACCCCTGTGCTCCAGCCTGGGCGACAGAGCGAGACTCCAGCTCAAAAAAAAAAAAAAAAAAAAGGAATCGGACGAAGAACCACAGGATGTTGAAGACAACTGTCTGAAGTATTTGTGAGGGACAGTGATGTGGTCCTCTGTGTTAAAAATAACGTGTCCTGCTTTGGCAGAGAGGAGAAGAAAATGGCCACTGCCCGCTTTCAAGGCAAGATCAGCCTTTTTTGTTTTGTTTTGTTTTTCTTTCTTTTTCCTGGCCATGAGGACAAAAATCACTGAGTGGCCCTTAAAGAGGGATGTTTCTTTTCAGCTGTTCTCTTTTGCCTGTAGGTGGGAGGGTGGGGATTGCTGCGTCCTAGCTAGAGGAATGGCTTTGCTTGAATGTGTAGTGCACACGCACGGGTGTTTCTGTGTGCTAGTTGCTTCTTGCTGCTGCTTCCTGCTTGTCTGGGACTCACATGCATAACGTGATATATATATATATATATAAATGTATAAATATATATTTTATTTTTTTTTAATTCCCTGGAGCTTTCAGTTCCCATCAGTTCCTGTTGTTAATCATAGAACCCTTGTCCCTTCCCCCGTTCCCATCATGTTCTTTTTCTTTTAAATATCAATATAAAGATAGAAGAAGGACTTGTGCTTTCTTAATGAGGAGGGCGGTGGAGCACGGTGGCTCACGCCTATAATCCCAGCACTTTGGGAGCCCAAGGCGGGCGGATCACTTGAGGTCAGGAGTTTGAGACCAGCCTGGCCAACATGGTGAAACCCTGTCTCTACAAAAAAAAAAAAAAAAAAAAAAAGGGCGGGGAGGACCCTGGGAGAGGGGCAAGGGCCAGATTCTTGGGTCTAGTGGGAGAATGGGGTTGGTGTCAAGACAACCTTGGCTTCATCAGAAGATACTAGCTGAGTCTGGGTCTTCTAAATGACTTCCTCAAACCAGGAGGGCTGGGTGGGATAGAAATGAACTAGACTTCTCCCTCCTTGGAGTCTGTCACCTGAGCACCTCACAAATACAATGTCCTAATTTGAGTGAAGGAGCTTTCCTCCCCAGTCACCTCGTCCTCCCAGGCTCCCCATTTCAGTAATAGCCTCTCAGAGCTGAGAACCCAAGCACATGGTGGTACCTTCCCTCCTCTCCTCAGTCAGTCCCTCATCAAACACTGTCTATTCTTCCTCCTAAATACCATTTCTACCGCCCTCTTCTCCAGGTTCCTGGTCCAGCTCAAGTTCCATTTTGTTTCACCTGAGCTATTGCCCCAGCCTCCTTCTCCTCCATCCCACCCTAGCTCCAGAGGGATTCTTCCATCATGCAGATCTGATCTTGCCCTTCCCTGCTGAAGTCCTTCCGTAGCCCATTGCCTGTAGGCACTACCAAAGCCCCTGGGTCTGGCCTTCACCATCTGATCCTGCCTATATTCCCACCATCAGCTCCCCCCTTACCCTCCAATCTAAGCCTCTGAATATACCTGGTCAACAGAAGACCTTCATAAAGATCAAATGAGCTACTGCAACCAATCTCTGTCCCACAGAAGGCCATCTTGTCCATTTCTGTAGGGTCCAACCCTATGGGGCTTAGCAGGTGTTCTTCCCATGTGCAGAGATGAGAGATTGTAATAAAGGCACAAGACAAAAAGAGAAAGCAGCTGGGCCCCGGGGACCACTACCATCAACACGCGGAGACCAGTAGTGGCCCATAACAGCTGGGCGCGCTGATATTTATTGCATACGAGATAAGGGGACAGAGTAAGGAGGGTGAATCTTCTAAGTGATTGACAAGGTGAAGCAAGTCACGTGATCACAGGACAGGGGACCCTTCCCTCTTAGGTAGCCGAAGCAGAGAGAGAAGGCAGCATACGTCAGCGTTTTCTTCCAAGAAAGATCAAAGACTTTAAGACTTTCACTATTTCCTCTACCACTTACTACTACGAACTTCAAAGAGGAGGCAGGAGTAAGGGAGGAGCATGAAAGCGGACGAGGAGCGTGATCATTGAAGCACAGCACCACAGGGAGGGGTTTAGGCCTCCAGATGACTGGGCAGTCCTGGATAATATCCAGCCTTCCACAAGAAGCTGGTGGAGCAGAGTGTTCCCTGACTCCTCCAAGGAAAGGAGACTCCCTTTCGCGGTCGGCTAAGTAACGGGTGCCTTCCCAGACACTGGCATTACCGCTTGACCAAGGAGCCCTCAAGTGGCCCTGATGCGGGCGTGACAGAGGGCTCACCTCTTGCCTTCTAGGTCACTTCTCACAACGTCCCTTCAGCACCTGACCCTATACCCGCCGGTTATTCCTAAGTTATATTAGTAATGCAACAAAGAGTAATATTAAAAGCTAATGATTAATAATGTTTATAATAATGATTGATAATTGTCCATGATCATCTCTACATCTAATTTGTATTATGACTATGCTTATTCTAACTATTTTCTTTATTATACTGAAACAGTTTGTGCCTTCAGTCTCTTGCCTGGGCACCTCGGTAATCCTCCGCCCACACATTTCGCGGACCTCAGGAGAATCACAAATACACAAATAAATATAAGCCCTACAAAATTCCCAGATCAGGCCCGGCGGGTGGCTCACGTCTGTAATCCTAGCACTTTGGGAGGCTGAGGCTGGTGGATCACGAAGTTAGGAGATTGAGACCATCCTGGCCAACACGGTGAAACCCCGTCTTTACTAAAAATACAAAAATTAGCCGGGCCTGGTGGCGTGCGCCTGTAGTTCCAACTACTCATGAGGCTGAGGCAGGAGAATCGCTTGAACCTGGGAGGCGGAGGTTGTAGTGAGCCGAGATCGCGCCACACTGCACTCCACCCTTGGGAGACAGAGCGGGACTCCGTCTGGAAAAAAAAAAAAATTCCATGATCCGCCGGCGCGGAGGCTCACGCCTGTAGTCCCAACACTGGGAGGACAAGGCGGGAGGATCGCTTAAGCCCAGGAGTTCAAGACCAGCCTGGGCAACACAGCAAGACCTTGTCTCTATTTAAAAAAAAAAAGTTTTAAAGAAAATTCGATGATCACACAACCCGCTATCTGCATCTACATCCGCAAAAGCAATTGGGGAGAGATACCGCAAGGGAGGGAAGTGTTCCCCTGGAAGGGGAGAAGGAAAGGCCAACTTGGGCACACACTCTCGTTGGATGAGCAAAGGCCTCCTTTTCATTTCTGCAGCGTCCACTCTTGGGCTCCAACCCACTCCATCACTGTCTTCTTAAAGGACTCCTCGCCCACCCTTCTCTCCCATCCCATGCCTGAATCGCTTCTGGAAGGCATCCGAAAGAACAGCTATAGAACTCTGGGGTGATACGTTGGTTAACTCGGGAAAGAACTCAAGGACACTGGACTAGAACGTGGTGGGATTCCCAGGTCGGTTTCGGGGCCATCCCCGCCGCCTATCCTTCGCCCTAGGTCACCTGGAGGTGGCTGGAAGGCCAGTGGACTCCACATTTAGGGAGAGTGGTTACAAGAGGACTCGGATTCCCCCACCTTCCCTTCGGCTTTGGGAATCCCAGGAAACCCTCCCCGAACCCCTAAAAAGTCCCAGAGAAGGTGTGCTGGGCGTCCAGAGACCCTCCCAGGCGCCGCCGCAGCGTCCCGCCCAGCCTCGCGGGGCACGCCGGGAGGCGGAGTTCTCGGTCGCGTCCCGAGAGTGGCTGGTCCGCAGGCTCGGACTACCAGTCCCAGAATGCACTGCGCCCGCAGCCTGGGGCGGGCCGTGGTTGCCCCTGGCAACAGAGCGGGTCTCCCGGGAGCTGGGACTGGGAAGCGCTCCCGAGCCGGGGAGGCGCAGAGCCCGACCAGAGAGAGGCGGGGACGCGGGTAGAGCGACCAAGAGGTGTGGAGGCCGGAAGAGACTGACCGCGCCGGCCCTCGGAGAGACCCCCTTCCTGAGAGGGGGCGCACAGAGAGGAAGCCGAAGCCAGCGAGATCTAGAGAGAGGGAGACTGGGATTGAATCACAGACACTCAGAGGGAGGGAGAGACCTCAGAGACAGAGAGATTCACAGGGCCAGAGAGACACGTAGAGTGGGTCAGAGAAGAGGACAGAGGACAGAGACATAGACAGAAAAGAGAGGAGGGAGAGAGACTGAATCACAGAGACACAGGGAGAGAGGGAGAGACCTCAGAGATGGAGAGAGACTCACAGGGCCAGATAGACACATGGAGTGGGTCAGAGAAGGGGACAGAGAGAGACAGAGACACAGAAAAGGGAAGAGGGAGAGAGACTGAATCACAGAGACACAGAGAGGGAAGTCTCTATCTAGAGACCCTCGACAGAGATTCCTAGAGCCAGAGACACAGAGAGATTCATAGAGACATATAGAGAGATTCAGAAAGCCTGAATCACAGAGATTCCCAGAGCCAAAGAGACAAACAGAGAGCGATTCGTAGAGCCAGAGACACAGAGAGTCAGGGAGTCAGAGAGACATAGAAAGAGATTCATAGAGCCGGAGACACAGAGAGATTCAGAGTCAGAGAGACACAGAGATTCATAGAGCCGGAGACACAGAGAGATTCAGAGTCAGAGAGACATAGATTTCTAGAGCCAGAGACACAGATTCAGAGAGTCAGAGAGACAAAAAGATTCAGAGAGCCAGAGACACACAGAGAGTGAATCACAGACACAGAGGGACCTGGAAATCCCCAGAAACAGAAAGAGATTCATAGAGCCAGAGACACAAATAGAGATTGGGTCAGAGAGAAAGGGACAGAGACAGAGAAGAGAAGAGGGAGAGAGACCCCCCTAGCGTCAGAGAGAGAGAGATCAACAGAGCCAGAGAGGGGCAAGCACGGAGAAACAGATGGAACCAGAGAGATATAGGAAGAGACAAACAAAAACAGAGAACGAGTTGCAGAACCGGAGGAAGGCAGAGAGACAGAGACAAAGGCATTTATAAAGACGAGTGGAGGTGAGGAGAGAGAGGGAGAGACAGGGGCAAGCATTTAGAGAGTGACTCCCAGAGAGGAAGACAGAGACGGACTCCCAAAGAGATCAAGTTGCAGAGGGAGGGAGAGACAGTCGCAGCCTGAGAGAGAACAGAGAGTCACAGAGCCAGAGACACAAAGACAGGGAAAGAAACAGACTCGGGGAGACAGAGGCGGAAGAATGTATCAGACGTAGAGGCAGAGACAGAGGGAGACTGATTCACAGTGAGGCAGACCAAGACCTTGAGAAGGACCACGACACCAAGACCCAGAGATGGCGACAGATACAGATGGAGACACACAGCAGAGGAAATAGAGAAATAGAAAGAAATAGAAACAGCATTTCTCGAAGACAGGGAAAAGAAAACAGATCCACTGAGAGGCAGAAACAGAGACACATCGAGAAAGCTCGCTCCAGGAATAGAGGGAGAGGGACAGAGGTCACAAGAAAGACACACGCAGGCAGAGAGCTACACAAATAATGGAGAGGCCAGAGGAAGAAATAAAGACTCAGCCGGCATCAGAGAAAGTGAGAACGCCAGCGCCCTCCCTGTCCACTGCTGGACCCCTAGCGTGGAGCATAAAGTTTGTTGAATTAAGGAGAGGGGCAGGGTCAGACACAGGGACCCCAGGGCGCCCACAGGACACACGAGGCACCCTAGTGGGGGAGGAACACGGGGCAGGATGACAGATTGCAGGGTGGTGAGGGGGAGCCAGGCTCAGAGGATGCCCCTCCCTCCAGCCAGCCCCCGGAGTGGGTGTGTGCACGTGTGGGGGGCGGGGAGGGAGGACATTTGTCCCGTGTCTCCGGGAGGGGAGCGCCTTTAAGCCGAAACCCCGCCCTCTCGGTCGTCCTGGCAACGCCTCCCCCCACCCGGGGCTCCCACATTTCAGCAGGTGCCGGAGCTGGAGCTCCCACCGCCGCCGCCCGTGCCTCCGGCTGCCGGCGCCCCTGCCTTTGGCTCTTCCTCCCCACTCGCCCGCTCCCCCTGGCGGAGCCGGCGCGCCCGGGGTGCCGCTCCCTGCCTGGCGCGTTCCGCACCTGGAGGTGCCTTGCTCCTCTCCTGCCCACCTCGGAATTTCCCTGTAGCTCTGATCCTTCGAGTCTCCAGCTCCTCTCTCTTCCACCTGTTTCCCTCAAGAAAGGCAGGATCCTGGTCCCTGCTACGTTTCTGGGGCCATGGCTGGTCTGGGCCCCGGCGGAGGCGATTCAGAGGGGGGACCCCGGCCCCTGTTTTGCAGAAAGGGGGCTCTGAGGCAGAAGGTGGTCCACGAAGTCAAGAGCCACAAGTTCACCGCTCGCTTCTTCAAGCAGCCCACCTTCTGCAGCCACTGCACCGACTTCATCTGGTGAGGGAAGGGGGCTGGGGGACTGGGGGAGGAGGGGACTAGGGGTGCAGACCCCTATCACGCCGACCCCTGTGGAAGGAAGAAGGAGGGGGCTGTAGCTCCGACTCCCAGGTTCTAGGATGGCCAGGGAACGCTGGGAGCTTCGACTCCTGGGTTTGAGTGAGGAGGAGGCTGGTTCCCGGAGTCCTGGGTCTGAGGGAGGAGGAGGCTGGAGGACGAAGGTCCTGGAGTCTTGGGTCTGAGGGAGGAAGGGCCTGGGGGGCTGGGAGCCTGGATTCCTGGGTCTGAAGGAGGAAGAAACTGGGGGCTGAACTCCAGTCTAAGGGAAGAAGGGCTGGGGCCAAAATTTCTGGGTTCTAGGAAGAGGAGGCGGCCGGGGCTTGGACACCTGGGCCCTGCGGGAGGAGGGTCAGAGAGCGCAGGCCCCCTGTGACTCGCAGAGGTTAGAGGTCCAGGTACCCCTTTCTGCACTGACCTAGGATCCCTGACTCTTCCAGGGGTATCGGAAAGCAGGGCCTGCAATGTCAAGGTAAGAGCTGGGGACCGGGGCTCCTGGGACCCTCAGGAGGGTGGAGGCTGGGGCCCCACAGCTGAGGCTGCTTGACACACGTGTTCTCTGGTCCCCAGAGAGGCGCGGGGGAGCCCGGGGCGGGGGGGTGTGGCAGAGACACAGCCTGTGGTGGGGAGGGAGCTTTGATGGTGGGGCCACCGCGGAGGTGGTGCTGGGGGCCCCTCCCTCGGCCGGCTCCAGGTGGGGACAGATATTTGGAGAATCTGTTGCCATGGGAACAGGGAGATTTGGAAAAGGGGAGCTGAAGGGGGGAAGGGGGAGGGGGCTGGAGATGCAAAGTCAGAGCCCCCCCCCCACCCCAGGCTGCTGTCGCCATGACAACACCAGCCGTCCTAGGCAGGGGCAGGCCGGGTGGGGTCACCGATGGGCGAGTGGGGGCCGGGCGGGGCCGGCAGTTCTGGGGGGCGGGAGAGGGGGGCGAGTCCTTGAGCACCAGCTGCTACTGCTGAGAACAGAGTGAGTCAGGGTGGGGGGCGGGCCGGCAGCAGCGCCCCCAGACTCACTTCTGCCCAAGTTGCTGCTTCCTGGGCTGCGTCTGAAGATATTTCGGTTTTCGCTCTTTGGATCTGTCTGCCTCTCTCCGGGCTTTCTGATCTCCGTCCGTGGGCCTGTGACTGTTTGTCAATGGGATCCTATTTTCTTTCTCTCTTTTTCCATCTCCCTTCCCTGAGCTCTGTGTTCTGTGTCTCTCTGTGAGTCTCTGCGTCTCTGTTTCTGACTCTGAGCCCATCTCTTGGGTTTCTGTCTCCTGCTTCTCTCTCTGGCCTCCGATTTTCTCTCTGTTGGACTCTCTGTGTTGAGATCCCTCTCTTTCTGGTTTTCTCTGTGTCCGAGTTCCGCTCTCTCTTTCCAATTTTCTGTCTGCTGGGGTCTCCCTCTGGATTGATCCATGCCTCCGTCTGTGTCTCTATGATTTTCACCTTTAGTCTGCAGCTTTGTGGTTCATCGACGATGCCACGAATTTGTGACCTTCGAGTGTCCAGGCGCTGGGAAGGGCCCCCAGACGGACGTGAGTGCCCGGACACCTGGTTCTCCTCCTCGGGCCGCGCCCCCGCCCTCACCCCCTCGGCGTCCGTCCCAATTTCTCCTGCTATTTTTATGGCTGGGAGGGGAGGGGGGCTGGAGAGATAGGGGGAGCTATCTGGCCCAGATTCCTTGCCCTTGGCCTGGAAAGGGGGAATGCGAGGGGGACTGACAGGCTGGGGACACAGGTGGGGCACAGAGAGGAGGCCGGGGTGAGGAGACTGAAGATGGGCGCTGCCGGGGGTGGGCTGTGATCCAGGGGTGAAGGGATTTAAAAATTGAGAGCTGAGGGGCACACAGAGAAAAATATCAATGCAGGTGTGGAGATGCCAACATAAGACAGAGGGAATCTCAGGAAGAGGAACAGAGACACAGAAAAAGACAGAGACCCAGGAGAGGCTGAAGCTGAGGCAGAGAGAGAGATGGAGCAGAGAAAGAACCAGGGAGAAAGAGGGGAATTTGGAGGCACCAAAAGGTGGACAGAAAAACTCCAAGAGACGGAGATGCAGACACCTGGAGAGAGAGACTAAAATAGAAAATGGTGGATACAGACAACAGCTTAGGAGATGCTGAGAGGAGACCCAGGGAAGTCCCACAGTACACTTGCACACATGTGTGTGCATGTACAGATGCCTCTGTCATCACAGATATGCAGCACGCAGAGACACAGCCTCTCCCCACCCCCTCTCTCTCCATCAGAGGCTCACAAGACCAGTCAACCCTGAGTGCCCATTCCCGTTCCCTTTTCTGCTTTATCTCTGAGCCTCAGTTTCTCCACTATAAAACGGGGCTGATGATCTAGCATTGACCAGCAGAACTGTCTACAGTGATGGAAGCATTCTGTACATGCACTGTCCAATAGGCAGCCACCAGCTCCATGTAGCCAGTGAGCACTTGAAACAGGGCGACTGTGGCTGAGGATTAGAAATTCCATTTCATGTCATTTGAATTGGCTTAAATTTTTTTTTTATTTTTATTTTTTGAGATGGTGTCGCGCTCTGTTGCCCAAGCTGGAGTGCAGTGGCACAGTCTCGGCTCACTGCAACCTCCGTTTCCCGGGTTCAAGCAATTCTCCTGCCTCAGCCTCCCGAGTAGCTGGGACTACAGGCGCACGCCACCACGCCCCGCTATTTTTTTTTGTATTTTTAGTAGAGATGGGGTTTCACCATGTTGGCCAGGCTGGTCTCGAGCTCCTGACCTCGTGATCCACCCGCCTGGGCCTCCCAAAGTGTTGGGATTACAGGCGTGAGCCACCACGCCCGGCAGAACTGACTTAAATTTAAACAGCCACATGTAGTTAGTGGCCACCAAATGGGACAGCACACATCTGGACACTTCCAGGCTTGTTTTGAAGTCAGGTGGGTTCAGAGTTTCGCCCAGGGTTTGACACAAGATCGGAGACAGTTTTATGATGTACAGATGGAGAGAGAGGCAGAGAGAGAGATCCACAGAAGTCCATGAGGCGTTTTACCACCCTCTCAGCTGAAAATAACAGAAGTCTACATAGAAGATGTGACTTCATAGAACATATATTGAGCACCACTGTCTACCAGCACGTGTATGTGATTGATGACCCCCCTCGTCCACTCACCTCCGCCACCAACACCAGATAAGTCTGATGTATCCAATGCTCATTGGGTACACTCATCAAGATTTTTTTTGTTTGTTTTTTGCCTGTAATCCCAGCTACTCGGGAGGCTGAGGCAGAATTGCTTGAACCTGAGCGGCAGAGGTTGCAGTGAGCCAAGATCACGCCACTGCATTCCAGCCTGGGCGACAGAGCAAGACTTTGTCTCGGAAAAAAAAAAAAAAGATTTTTTTTGTTTTTGTTTTTTTGTTTGATTTTGGGATATTTTTTAGATGGAGTTTCACTCTGTCACCCAGGCTGGGGTGCACTGGTGCAATCTCGGTTCACTGCAACCTCTACCTCCCAGGTTCAAGCGATTCTTATGCCTCAGCCTCCCAAGTAGCTGGGACTAGAACAGGCACGAGCCACCATGCCCAGCTAATTTTTATATTTTTAGTAGACAAGGTTTCACCGTGCTGGCCAAGCTGGTCTTGAACTCCTGACCTCAGGTGATCCACCCACCTCGGCCTCCCAAAGTGCTGGGATTACAGGCGTGAGCCACCACACCCAGCTGATTTTTGGGTTCTTTTGAGACAGGGTCCCGCTCTGTCACCTAGACTGGAGTACAGTGATGGGATCATAGCTCACTGCAGCCTTGAATTCTCCAGGCTCAAGTGCTCCTCCTGCCCCAGCTTCTCAAGTAGCTGGGGCACAAGTACATGCACAAGCCACAACACCTAGCTAATTTTAAAAAAAATGTTTTTGTAGAGATGGAGTCTCACTATATTGCCCAGGCTGGTCTTCAACTCCTGGTCTCACTCGATCCTCCTGCCTCAGCCTTCCAAAATGATGGGATTACAAGCGTGAGCCACTGCACCTGGCCTCAAGTATTTCGTATACAGTATAGGTTGGATCCACACAACAGCTTATGTGGTTATTTTTCCTGTCCCTATCTGGTTTGAATCCCAGCTCCACCACTTTTTGGTTCTGTGACATTTCCTGAGTTAATTTACCTCTCTGCACTTGTTGAATTCCGTGTCTGCAAAGTGGAGATGATAATTATGCTCACTATGGATTGTTTTGAAGATTTAGTGAGTCAGACATTTGGGATGGTTTCTGACACATAGCAAGAGCCAAAATAATATTTTTTATTCTTGTTAAAATTATTATTATGACCAATGAGGAAACGAGTGAATAGTGAGAAGGAGATCTTTCCTCTGCATCACTCGGGGTTTTTTTTGTTTTTCTTTTTTTTGCTGTTGAGACAGGGTCTCACTCTGTTGCCCAGGCTGGAGTGCAATGGTGCTATCACTGCTCACTGCAGTCTTGACCTCCGGGGCTCAAGTGATTCACTGCTGGCAGTTGATCTTCTTAAAAGTAACATGCAGGCCGGGCACGGTGGCCACGCCTGTAAGCCCAACACTCTGGGAGGCCGAGGCGGGTGGATCACTTGAGGTCGGGAGTTCGAGACCAGCCTGACCAACATGGAGAAACCCCGTGTCTACTAAGAATACAAAATTAGCTGGGTGTGGTGGCACACGCCTGTAATCCCAGCTACTCAGGAGGCTGAGGCGGGAGAATCACTTGAACCCAGGAGGCGGAGGTTGCAGTGAGCCGAGATTGCACCATTGCACCCCAGCCTGGGCAGCAAGAACAAAACTCTGTCTCAAAAAAAAAAAAAAAAAAAAAAAAAAGGTAACGTGCCTTGGCCAGGCATGGTGGCTCATGCCTGTAATCTCGGCTCTTTGGGAGGCTGAGGCAAGCGGATCACGAGGTCAGGAGATCGAAACCATCCTGGCTAACACGGTGAAACCCCATCTCTACTAAAAATACAAAAAATTAGCTGGGCATGGTGGCACGCGCCTGTAGTCCCAGCTACTCAGGAGGCTGAGGCAGGAGTATTGCTTGAACCCCGGAGGCAGAGGTTGCAGTGAGCCGAGATCGCACCACTGCACTCTAGCCTGGGCGACAGAGTGAGACTCCATCTCAAAAAAAAAAAAAAAAAAAGTAACATGGATCAAGATTTGGCAAGTATGATTTCATTTAGTCCTCAGGGAGGGCACATGCCCCCACTTTTCAGGCGGTAAATCTGAGGCTTTGGAAAGGGGCAGGCGTGGTGAGGCCACCTAGCTGGGTAGGGGGTAGAGGCAAGATTTGAACTCTGATGTATGTAACCACAGCCTCCGTGCTGTCTCCTTTTTAACAGCGACGTTCACTTTTGAGAATAAGAACAGCAGCCTCTGTCTGTGGATGGTTTGTGTGTCAGGCACCCTGCTGAGAGCCTTCACACACAGCATCTTATTTAGTGCAGCAGGAACCCTTTGAGTTAGGGTCAGCGGAGATATTTAGAAGCCCAGCACATTGAAAAGGATCCTGGAAACTGCCAACACCCTCCTCTACCCAAATATATGTTCAAACTAGAAACCCCACTAACATAGATGAAAATCCAAGAATGGCCTAAATTTTCACCCTGTGATAATCCTTTTAATGGATTCTTAGAATCAAGTTATTTAACAAGCAGATATTGTTCCGGGGGTAAGGGGTGGCAGGGGAGAAGGAGAAGCTTCACTGATGACCTGCATTCATGCTTAATGGACTCTGGAAATTTAGCATTGCTTCAAAATATAGATTATTTATTTCCACTTGACAGAGGAGGGTGCTGAGGCTCAAAACTGGGAATGAACTTGCCCCAAATCACACAGCTGAGAAGTGGCCTAGCTCTTACTTACATTCAGGGCTATGTAGGGACTTCAATAAAATCCCTAATAATAACCACAGTAATAGTATTGGGAGCATCTAACATGGTAGGCACAGCTATGTTTTGTACACCAATTATTTTATTTAGGCCTCCTGGGTTCCTATTATAACTGAGAGGTCATATTCTCCATTCCACCTGGAGCTCAGAGAAGGCATACCATATGGACACTGACAGAAGCTGCCAGTGAAGGAGCTGGGGTTCAGGGTGGCCCGCAAGTCCTCAAATAATAACTTGTGGGAGTTGGGGAGATGGGAACTATGGGAGGTTGGAAGCTCCTGCCTCCTTCATGTTCTGCCCAGATATCATTTGGTCAGCGAGGCCCCCCTGCCACTCCCCCTACACACACACAGTTTGTTGTTGTTGTTGTTGTTGTTTTTTGAGACAGAATCTTGCTCTGTCGCCCAGGCTGGAGTGCAGTGGCACAATCTTGGCTCACTGCAACCTCGGCCTCCTGGATTCAAGCAATTCTCATGCCTCAGCCTCCTGAGTAGCTGGGATTACAGGCATGCACCACCATGTCCGGCTAATTTTTGTATTTTTAGTAGAGACAGAGTTTTGCCATGTTGCCTAGCCTGGTCCCGAACTCCTGAGCTCAAGGCAATCCGCCCACCTCGGCCCCCCAAAGTGCTGGGATTACAGGCATGAGCCACCGCACCCGGCCAGGACCACCGTATTTAAAATTTCAGTCCCCCAACTTCTGGTGGTCCCCATCCCTGCCTCATTTTTTCTCCAGAGCACCCATTACCAACCATCAAACTATATGTTTTATTTATTTACCATGTTTACATTCTGTATCCCTCCATTAGGAAGTAAACTCCATGTGACAAAGAGGTTTTTTTTTCATTTGTTTAATGCTGGGTCCCCACACCCACAACAGTCCCTTGCACACAGCAGGTGCTCAAAGATTATTGGTACATAGAGTGAAAGAGATGGAGCCTCAGGCTGACCTAGAGAGCAAGGCAGGAGGAAAAGATAAAAGGGCCCCTCCCCTGGGGTTTTAGAACCCTCCCAACGCCTCCTAAGCCTGTCTTCTCTGCCCCCAGGACCCCCGGAGCAAACACAAGTTCCGCCTGCATAGCTACAGCAGCCCCACCTTCTGCGACCACTGTGGTTCCCTCCTCTACGGGCTTGTGCACCAGGGCATGAAATGCTCCTGTGAGTGAACTGGGCCCTGCCAGGGCCCTTCCAAAGCGCCCGGTCTGGGTTCCGGGAAATGCCCGGGATGGGGTGGGGGGTGGAGTCTTGGCTTGGGGGCGGGGCCTGAGGTGCTACCCGCAGCTTTCCCCTCCAGGCTGCGAGATGAACGTGCACAGGCGCTGTGTGCGTAGCGTGCCCTCCCTGTGCGGTGTGGACCACACCGAGCGCCGCGGGCGCCTGCAGCTGGAGATCCGGGCTCCCACAGCAGATGAGATCCACATAACGGGTGAGGCCCCGCCCCCTCGCCTGGCCCCGCCCCTTCCCCAAGTGTGAGGCGGGGCTGACCGAAGGCACTTGTGCTGGCCCAGCCCCACCCCAAAGATGGGCCACGCCTCTTTCAATGGTCACGCCCACACTCCTGACCCCACCCCAAAGGCCGAGCACACCCCGCCACACCCCTTTTGGCTCGAAGCCCCGCCTCCAACCTGGCTTCTTGCAACTTTCTGCACCTGTTGATGACTTTGACTTTTTTTTTTTTTTGGGACGGAGTTTCGCTCTTGTTGCCCAAGCTGGAGTGCAATGGCGCGATCTCAGCTCACTGCAACTTCCGCCTCCCGGGTTCAAGCGATTCTCCTGCCTCAGCCTCCCGAGTAGCTGGGATTGCAGGCGCGTGTCACCAAGCCCGGCTAATTTTTTGTATTTTTAGTACAAACGGGGTTTCACCATGTTACCCAGGCTGGTCTCGAACTCCTGACCTCAGGTGATCTGCTCGACTCGGCCTCCCAAAGTGCTAGGATTAACAGGCGTGAGCCACCGCGCCTGGCCAATGGCTTTCTTTTTTGTTTTTATTTTATGTTTATTTTTTTGAGATGGAGTCTTGCTCTGTCGCCCAGGCTGGAGTGCAGTGGCGCAATCTTGGCTCCCTGCAATCTCTGCCTCCAGGGTTCAAGGGATTCTCCTGCCTCAGTTTCCCGAGTAGCTGGAATTACAGGCGCCCGCCACCACATCCGGCTAATTTTTTTTTTTTTTTTTTTTTTTTGAGACAAGATCTTGCTCTGTTGCCCAGGCTGGAGTGCAGTAGCATGATCTCAGCTCACTGCAACCTCCGCCTCTCAGGTTCAAGCGATTCTCCTGCTTCAGCCTCCTGAGTAGCTGGGACTACAGGTCCATGACACTGCACCCAGCTAATTTTTGTATTTTTAGTAGAGACAGGGTTTCACCATGCTAGCCAGGCTGGTCTGGAACTCCTGACCTCAGGTGATCCGCCCGCCTCCGCCTCCCAAAGTGCTGGGATTACAGAGGTGAGCCACCGTGCCCAGCAATGGCTTTCCGGGTATAAGGATCTTGAGAAGGGAGAGTACCTGGTTCTGAGGGAGGCTGCGGTTCAGTACTGGTGACATGGCCAGGGTCCAAACTCTGGTTCCTAATGGAGAGAAGGGCTCTGGATCTGATTTCAGGGTCACTGGTTGCGGAAAGGGCTCTATGCCCTGTCTTCTGGGTACTGGAGAGGTAAGAAGTCATGAGAAATGAGACTGAGAGCTTGGAACTCTTTTTTTTTTTTTTTTTTTTTTTGAGACGGAGTCTCGCTGTGACGCCCAGGCTGGAGTGCAGTGGCGTAATCTCAGCTCACTGCAAGCTCCAACTCCTGGGTTCATGGCATTCTCCTGCCTCAGCCTCCTGAGTAGCTGGGACCGCAGGCACCTGCCACCACGTCCAGCTAATTTTTTTTTTTTTTTTGTATTTTTAGTAGAGATGGGGTTTCACCATTCACAGGATGGTCTCGATCTCCTGACCTTGTGATCCACCTGCCTTGGCCTCCCAAAGTGCTGGGATTACAGGCATGAGCCACCACGCCTGGCCAACCTTAGAACTCTTGATTGCTGACTGGAGGAAGGCTGGGAGCCCCTTCCTGGATCTCTAACCTGTCACACTCTTCCTCACTCCCTGTTTAGTTGGCGAGGCCCGTAACCTAATTCCTATGGACCCCAATGGTCTCTCTGATCCCTATGTGAAACTGAAGCTCATCCCAGACCCTCGGAACCTGACGAAACAGAAGACCCGAACAGTGAAAGCCACGCTAAACCCTGTGTGGAATGAGACCTTTGTGTTGTGAGTCTGGGGTGCAGGGAAGCCAATGATAGCTGACAGAGAATGATCTGAGGGTCCTAGTGGCCCCCAGAGAGCAGCTGATGGGAGGGGTTAGGATAGAGGGAACCCAGAAAAGGGCAGAAAAAGATGGTAGGGAAAAGGAATAGAGTGATTGAGGGAGTGGGATGGAGATACGGAAACGGAGAGACAGCCAGACCACTGTATAATTAGTCTCCATTGAAGCCCCCCAACTTTAGAGTTAGACAGAGATGAGAGAGAGAAGAGAGAGTCTCAGAAGAGGCAGAAACCCCAAGAGAGACACAGATGGAGAGGGAGGGGAGAAGATGGGGGATGGCAGGGAGACAGAGGTCAGTTGACAGAAAGACAGAGTGACAGAGGCCCAGAGAGGAGAGAAGGGTACAGAGACTCAGAGAGAGAGATCTCGAGAGACAAGAGACAGAGATGGGAAGGGGCGGAGAATGCAGGAGGAAGGGAGAGGAAGAGCTCTCTAGGTTTACTTCAGGCCCCAAAGCCCTAGCTGGAGAGAGAGCCCCACTGGGAAGGTCAGAGGTCAGAGACCGACAAAGCAGGAGAGGAGCCCCAGCTGGCTGGGTTTGCCCCCACCTCCAGCACCAAGGATGGGGAACCGAGGGGAGCCATGAGCTCCGCCCGCACCCCATCCACCCCACCTTCCTGCAGCAACCTGAAGCCAGGGGATGTGGAGCGCCGGCTCAGCGTGGAGGTGTGGGACTGGGACCGGACCTCCCGCAACGACTTCATGGGGGCCATGTCCTTTGGCGTCTCAGAGCTGCTCAAGGCGCCCGTGGATGGCTGGTGAGGAGCAGGGCTGGGGCCTGGGGATGGAACGCAGTATTACCATCTCCATCTGTGTGTGGTCTCTCTCCTCCAGGCCACTGTCCTTTCCTCCACCTCCCAGCACACACACACACACACACACGCACACACACCCCTCTCTCTCTCTCTATTCTTCTCTTCTTCCCTCCCTTTCTCCCTCCCCCTCTCTTTTGATCTCACTCTTTCTCTCTTCCATCTCTGTGTCCGTCTCTCTGTGTCTCTTTCCTCCCTTCCGATGTCTTTGCCTCTCCCATGGGTGCCCCATCCCTGCTGCCCGCCTCTGGTCTCCGTCTGTATGTCAGGTACAAGTTACTGAACCAGGAGGAGGGCGAGTATTACAATGTGCCGGTGGCCGATGCTGACAACTGCAGCCTCCTCCAGAAATTTGAGGTACCCAGACCCCGGCTTCCTCAAGGGAGCCCAGCCCAGCCTCCCACAGTTCAGAGCTGGCCTTTCCTTCCACCCCTGAGTGCCTGCTGGTCCTGGGACTACAGTTCCCAGAAGACTCTAGGACACCCTCCTCTGCTCTTCTAGGGGGACTTGAGCCCCAGGGTCTGATGGGAATTATAGTTCCTATCCATCGCCATGGCTTGAGGGTACTAGGGGCCACCAGCCCCAGTTCTAGGGCGATCCCCTGCCTCTCTTGGGACCCTGACTCTCTCTTTCTTTTCTCCCAGGCTTGTAACTACCCCTTGGAATTGTACGAGGTGAGTAGAACCAAGGTGTTGAATGGAGGCAGTTTTTGCCCATGTCTCTGATTTCTTATTCCTCCTCTGACTTCTGTCTTCAATTCCCCACACATGAGTTGAGCACACATTTGTGCTAGGCCTGTCTTGTGCTTGCTGAATAATCCAGGATCCAGAGGTGAATCTGACCCTCAAGCAACTCTCCAAGGTAGGGACACAGTCACGGATACTTAAAATACAGGAAGATGTGCTAAATTAGAGGTAGCCCAGGGCACTGAAGAGGCCTAGCGGAGGCACTAATCCAGCCTGGGGGAGGGTGGTCAGGGAGGACTTCCCTGAGGAGGTGATGCCTGAATTGATTCTTGAGGTTTTTTTAAATTTTTTTATTTTATTTTATTTTTTATTTTTATTTTTATTTCTGTCGCCCAGGCTGGAGTGCAATGACACAATCTCGTCTCACTGCAACCTCCAGCTCCCGGGTTCAAGCAATTCTCTTGCCTCAGCCTCCTGAGTAGCTGGGATTACAGGTGACCGCCACCACACCCAGCTAATTTTTTTTATTTTTAGTAGAGATGGGATTTTGCCATGTTGGCCAGGCTGATCTCGAACTGCCGACCTCAGGTGATCCGCCTGCCTTGGCCTCCCAAAGTGCTGGGATTACAGACATGAGCCACCGCACCCGGCCGATTCTGGAGTTTGTTTTTGTTTTTGTTTTTGTTTTTTTTGAGACAGAGTCTCGCTGTGATGCCCAGGCTGGAGTGCAGTGGTGCGATCTCGGCTCACTGCAAGCTCCACCTCCTGGGTTCACACCATTCTCCTGCATCAGCCTCCTGAGTAGCTGGGACTACAGGCGCCCACCACCATGCCCAGCTAATTTTTTGTATTTTTAGTAGAGATGGGGTTTCACCGTGTTAGCCAGGATGGTCTCAATCTCCTGACCTGGTGATCCGCCTGCCTCAGTCTCCCAAAGTGCTAGGATTACAGGCATGAGCCACCACGCCCGGCCGATTCTTGAGTTTTTAAAAATCTATCAAGCATGATGATCTTAATCTCTCCATTCATTCATTCACTCATCGAATACCTTTTTTTCTTTCTTTCTTTCTTTTTTTTTTTTTTTTTTTGAGACAGAATCTCCCTTTGTCACCCAGGCTGGAGTGCAGTGGTGCAGTCTCAGCTCACTGCAACCTCTGCCTCCCAGATTCAAGTGATTCTCCTGCCTCAGCCTCCCGAGTAGCTGGGATTACAGAAGTGCACCACCATAGCTGGCTAATTTTTGTATTTTTAGTAGAGATGGGGTTTCGACATGTTGGCCAGGCTGGTCCCGAACTCCTGACCTCAAGTGATCTGCCCGCCTTGGCCTCCCAAAGCGCTGAGATTAGAGGCGTGAGCGACCACGCCCAGACGAATACCCATTTTCTAGGGTGTCATAAGCCAGGCCCTGTTCTGGGAATAGAATCAGGCCATTCCCTGGGGGAGCTCTTCTTCTAGTGGAGGAGAAAGTTACAAACTCAGACATTCACAACGAGGAGCAATGCTGCTGTAATGGAGACAGCCTCAGGCACTGGGGCGTCCCAGGCACAGCCTGAGTCAGAGAAAGCTTCCTAGAGAGGTGAGACCTGGTAGAAGGGCGGGATTTCCCAAAGGAGAGACCAGATTTTCAGGCAGAAGGAAGTAATGCTCTCTCCCTCATTTACCCTTTCAAAAAATACTTTACAGAGCATCTCTGTGTGCCAGGCGTGGCTCTACTCACTGGGGATATAGAGAGAGCAGGGAAAGAACAAGCAAACAAACAAAAAAGTTCCTTTCCTTATGGGATTTACACCGGGAGGAAGACATTAAACAAAATATATAAGCATATGATAGGCTGGGCACGGTGGCTCATGTCTGTGATCCTAGTAAGGCGGGCGGATCACCGGAGGTCAGGAGTTTGAGACCAGCCTGGCCAACGTGGCAAAACCCCATCTCTACTAAAAATACAAAAATTAGCCGGGCATGGTGGAGGCGCCTGTAATCCCAGCTACTCGGGAGGCTGAGGCAGGAGAATTGCTGGATTCCGGAAAGTGGAGGTTGCAGTGAGCCAAGATCACTCCACTGCACTCCAGCCTGGGTGACAGAGGGAGACTCTGTCTCCAAAAAAAAAAAAAAAAAAAAAGAGAAAGACAAGAATCTTCAAGATTCAACAACAGCAACAGCATGCTATAGTCTTTCCTGGACTCTTACAGAAACTTTCACTAGAGTTTTTAATGTTGTGTGTGGGGGTTCACCTGCATCAGAATTCCTAGAGTGCTTGCTTTTAAAATCACATTCCCCGGCCTTTCTGCAGACCTACTGAGTGAGGATCTCTCTGATGCCTCAAATGTCTGCCTACTAAATGAATTCCTCAGGTGATCCTTTTGCAAAGTTAAGTCTGCGAATGGGCTCTGCAGGAGACAAGGGTACCAGCGGGAGGAAATTCTGAGCCAAAGAGGTAGAGTCTTTTGAGATCAGCAGAGATGATCCTCCTGTACAAACCCAAGAAACCCAGCAGGGCAGATGGTGGGCAAAGGCCTAGAGGCAGGGAGTGTAGGGTGGTGTGTGTGCCTGTTGTGGTTCACAGCGCTGTCCCACAGTTCAGCAGACACCACGTAATATTACCAGTGAACACCAACTACGTGCCAAACCTTGAGCTAGGTACGGGGCTAACAACACAGCAAACAGAAACAGCCATTGTGATGATGATGATGATGATGATGATGATGATGATGATGATGTATTTATCTATTTGAGACAGAGTCTCGCTCTGTCCCCAGGCTGGAATGCAGTAGAGCAATCTCAGCTCACTGCAACGCCACCTCCCGGGTTCAAGCGATTCTCCTGCCTTGGCCTTCCGAGTAGCTGGGACTACAGGCGTATGCCACCATGTCCTACTAATTTTTATATTGCTAGTAGAGATGGGGCTTCGCCATGTTGGCCAGGCTGGTCTTGAACTCCTGACCTCAGGTGGTCTGCCCACCTCGGCCTCCCAAAGTGCTGGGATTACAGGCGTGAGCCACCGCGCCCAGCCCTCAACAAATATTTACGTAGCCTCAATGATGTAGGCAGTGTTACTGTGTCTTAGCGAACAAAGCAGACCCCTGCCTTAGGGAGCTCACAGGCAGAAAGCAGATAGTCACACAGATAGACGTAAATTACTAAGAATAAAAGTGCCAGGAAGGTGCTGTCTATGGTGACCAAGGGGTGGTAAGAGAGGCATCTGACCCAGTTTAAAAAGTCAGGCGAGACCTCTATGAAGTGATGCTTGAGTCAAGGTCTAAAAGGTGTTTGGGAGACAACTAGGAGGGAAGGGGAGGGGAGAGCTTTACAGGAATACCTAACGGCACATCCAGAGGCCCTGAGTTGGGAGGGAGGACAATGTGTGTCAGGCCAGGGTGGCTGGACCATGGAGCCCCTGGGAGAGAGAAGAACAACCTGCAGGGTCAGTCACAGCCTGGCTCTGCAAGTCATATGGAATAAAATCTTAACACAGAGAGAGCAGTTAAAGGGTTTACAAGCATAGGGGAGACATGACCTGGTTTATTTATTTTTAAATTGGCTCCTGTACCTGCTGAGTAGAGAATGCATTAGAAAGGGCAGCCGTCCATGTAGAGGGACAAGTGTGGAAGCTATGACAGCAGCTTAGTCGTGGGCCCCCTCCCTGGGGGGCCAAGGCAGGAAAAGGTAGAGAAGGGACCCTAGCTGAAAGCCAGGTGTGCTCCCTGGACTGGCAGCACCCATGTCACCCAGAAGCTTTTTACACATACCAATTCTCAGGTCCCACCCCAGATTTATGGAGTTAGAAAATCTGGCAGTGGGACCCAGCAATCTGTTTTACCAAACCCTCTAGGGAATTCTGTCTTAGAGGCTAAGAGCAACCAGATTCTAGAGCTGAACTGCTTGGGTTTCATTTCTGGCTCTGTCCTTTACCCGCTGTGTGACTTGGGGCAAGTTACTTAACGTCTCTGTGCTAGTTTCCTCTTCTGTAAAATGGAAACGATAGCAGGGTTTTCTGGAAACAGCAGATGATAAGCTATCCAAAAAAGAGAAGAAGAAGAAAAAAAAGATCTAAGTATTTGTTGAATAATAAATAAACCCTCCAGGCTATGGGGAGTCAGAGAATTAAGCCAAGGACAGGATAGGAGGGTGGCCATTTTCCTCTCTCTAGCGATTCTCATTCCTTCCTTTCTTGGGCGCTGTGTCTCTTGGGGGCATATCCTTATCGCTGTATAAGGTCTGACTGCCTTTGGCTCTTTCTTTCTCCTTTCCACAGCGGGTGCGAATGGGCCCCTCTTCCTCTCCCATCCCCTCCCCTTCCCCTAGTCCCACCGACCCCAAGCGCTGCTTCTTCGGGGCGAGCCCAGGACGCCTGCACATCTCCGACTTCAGCTTCCTCATGGTTCTAGGAAAAGGCAGTTTTGGGAAGGTTGGATTCCTGGGGTTCTGGGGGAAAGGGAGGATGTCTGTGGGAAGGTCAGATTTCTGGTTCTTAGGGAGGAAGTGGGGGTGGGGGTGGGAAGAGACTGGGCTCTGTTGGGCCGTTCAGGTTCCTGGAGAGGAGAGGTTTACAGATGTGGACACTCTCCCTGAGGGGACGGGCGGCAAGTCAGGGCTGTCAGTCCCTTAAGAGATGGAGGAAGGACCTGGGATCCCGTTTCCCTGCGTCCCTGAAAGGGAGGGGGCAGGTCCTGTACCACTGGGTTCCCAACATGGACTGGCCCTTTTGGAACTGTGCGCATAGGTGATGCTGGCCGAGCGCAGGGGCTCTGATGAGCTCTACGCCATCAAGATCTTGAAAAAGGACGTGATCGTCCAGGACGACGATGTGGACTGCACGCTGGTGGAGAAACGTGTGCTGGCGCTGGGGGGCCGGGGTCCTGGCGGCCGGCCCCACTTCCTCACCCAGCTCCACTCCACCTTCCAGACCCCGGTAAGGATGGAGGGGACGGAGGCTGGCCTCGGGGCCCTGCCTCATCCAGTTCTGGACATCTGCGTTGGAACTCTGAGTTTAGGGCGAGGCAAGAGAACTTTGTGCTCTCTGAGTGGGCGAGGCCAGGCGGATGGGCTCCTCAGGGGGCGTGGCCAGGGAGGGGGGGGTCCTTGGGGGGCGTGGTCAGGCGGAGGGACTCGTCGGGGGCGTGGCCAGGCGGAGGGACTCGTCGGGGGCGTGGCCAGGAGGAGGGGCTCATCGGAGGCGTGGCCAGGTGGAGGGGCTCCTCGGAGGGCGTGGCCAGGTGGAGGGACTCATCGGGGGCGTGGACAGGCCAGGGGCTCCTCGGAGGGCGTGGTCAAGCGGAGGGACCCATTTGGGGGCGTGGGCAGGCGGATGAAATCTTTGGGGGGGTGGTTTAGAGGGGCGGGCTTTGTCAGGCGATGGGATCATTAATAGGCGTGGCCAGGCAGATTGGATCCTTGGGGGCGAGGCCAGGCAGATGAGATTATGAATGAGCGTATCCAGGCAGGTAGATTCTTCGGAGGGCGTGGTCGGGCGGATGAGCTCCTCGGGGGCGTGGCCAGGCGTTGAGTTCCTCGGTGGCATGGCCTGGCCAGGTGGATGGGTCCTGCGGAGGTGTCGTGAAGCGGTTGAGCTCCTTGGGTGCGTGGCCAGGTGAATGGGCTCTTGGGGGGAGTGGCCAGATGCCTGTTTCCCTGGGGAGCTTGGTCTTGAGTGGCTGTAGCCAGTGCTCTAGAATTTTGAGCAAAGGAGCACAGTGGAGGAGAGTGCCTTCCTAGTGGGCCTGCCCAGAATTGGGCTCCGAGTGACGGGGTCATCACTTTTGGATTCTGACTGAAGGACACATCAGAAACAGGACATTTCCCTAGGATTGCGACTCGGGGGCAGAGAGTCAGAACCTGCAAGGTTTTAAGAGGGCGTGACTTTACTTCCAGGGGCTCTGAATGAGCGTGGCCAGCTACCTGGATTAAAATATATGTATGAGCAACTTAGATTCCTTTTTTTTGAGAAGGAGTTCGCTCTTGTCCCCCAGGCTGGAGTGCAATGGCGCGATCTCGGCTCACTGCAACCTCCGCCTCCCGGGTTTAAGCAATTCTCCCTTCTTAGCCTCCTGAGTAGCTGGGATAACAGGCGCCCGCCACCACACCCAGCTGATTTTTGTATTTTTAGTAGAGACCGGGTTTCACCACGTTGGTCAAGCTGATCTCCAACTCCTGACCTCAGGTGATCCACCCGCTTCGGCCTCCCAAAGTGCTAGGATTACAGGCGTAAGCCACCACGCCCAGCTGCAACTTTGATTCTTAGTAGGAAGCCAGAATTGCATATGTGTGTGAGTGGCTGTGGAAAGAGATTTTGGTGTCCCCGGATTTCGAGCGAATGGTGGGCTTCAGTCTTCAATTCTGAGAAGGCGGGGCCAGAACAGGTGGTCTGATAGTTGGCGGTGGTCTGGCGGGTGGAGATTCTGAGGTAGCAGGGTTAGCACCTTAGGGCCCTCCCAGGGATGTGGCTAGGTGCTCTGAATTTCTGGTTGAGTGCATCTGGAACCTTCCACGTCTGTCCTGAGTGATCAGGAAAGAAATTCTCCTACCCTGGGTAAATGGGTCCCGCCTCTAAGCCCATGCACTCCTCCGCAGGACCGCCTGTATTTCGTGATGGAGTACGTCACCGGGGGAGACTTGATGTACCACATTCAACAGCTGGGCAAGTTTAAGGAGCCCCATGCAGCGTGAGTCTCGGCCAACAGAGAATGGACGGGGTGGTGGAAGGGGGCAGGGTCCAGCCACTGACCCTCTGATGTCCCCACCCACTCGGTCCTCCAGGTTCTACGCGGCAGAAATCGCCATCGGCCTCTTCTTCCTTCACAATCAGGGCATCATCTACAGGTGAGCAGCCCCAGGAATTTCCGTGGAGGAAATCACGCCCCTGGAAGGGAAGGGATTTGAATATGCGGCTCTAGACTGCTGAACTCAATCCTTCTTGCAATTCCTACCCCACACTCCTGCGTCATCCAGGGACCTGAAGCTGGACAATGTGATGCTGGATGCTGAGGGACACATCAAGATCACTGACTTCGGCATGTGTAAGGAGAACGTCTTCCCCGGGACGACAACCCGCACCTTCTGCGGGACCCCGGACTACATAGCCCCGGAGGTAACCCCAACCTTGCTGCTCTGGCCACGCTTTGAGATCCCTTAGAGGGTGTGGCTGATGGTCCAGTATTCATCACGGGTGAGGCCTGACCCTCAGACTTTGTCATGAGTTGTGGCCTTCTTACACAGCCAGGCGTTCCTCCAGCCTCCAGCACAGGTGAGCTTGTGCACTGAGCCTGCCGGGTGGGCCCAGCTGGGTCTCTAAATAGGTAAGGTGGGCAGCACCTGTGGGTGAATGTTCCAGGAGAGTGGGACCAGCTCGTAGGAATTCCAAGTAGGACCTGACCCTGGATCCTTCTGAGAAGGAGCAGACGATTTCTAGTGTACTCAGTGGATGTGGCCTGTCCCCTGCCAACACTGAACATGTCCGGACTATCTCCTGAATACTTTTAACTGGGCAGGGCTCTCCCTGGAGTATTCAGTTGGATGGAAGCTTATTTCCTGTGTTGTACATGGTTCTCTGATCTAAGTGGGCTGGACTTCTGTGCTGCATTTTTCAAGAGGGCAGGATCAGCCAGGCGCGGTGGCTCACACCTGTAATCCCAGCACTTTGGGAGGCTGAGGTGGGTGGATCACTTGAGGTCAGGAGTTTGAGACCAGCCTGGCCAACATGGTGAAACCTCACCTCTAACAAAAATACACAAATTAACCAGGCATGTTGGCATGCGGCTGTAATCCCAGCTATTCGGGAGGCGGAGGCAGGAGAATCGCTTGAACCCGGGAGGCAGAGGTTGCAGTGAGCTGAGATCACACCACTGCACTCCAACCTGAGCGACAGCATAACTTCATAACTTCATCTCAAACAAACAAACAAACAAAAACTGGGTGCAGTGGCTCACGCCTGTAATTCCAGCACTTGAGAAGCTGAGGCGGGCGGATCACAAGGTCAGGAGTTTGAGACCAGCCTGACTAACATGGTGAAACCCCATCTCTACTAAAAATACAAAAATTAGCCAGGCGTGGTGGCGAGTGCCTGTAATCCCAGCTACTTGGGAGGCGGAGGAAGGATAATTACTTGAACTTGGGAGATGGAGGTTGCAGTGAGCTGAGATCGCGCCACTGCACTCTAGTCTGGGCAACAGAGTGAGACCTTGTCTCAAAAAAAAAAAAAAAGAAAAAGGGCAGGGTCAGATCCCTAAGGTTCTGGGAGAGCAGATGCTGTCCTATGAGTATTTTAAGTGAGTGGGGTATTACCTGACTTTGTTAAAGGGTGGGGCTGATGTTCTGAATGTACATATAGATGGATAAAGCACATGCCTGTAGTCCCAGCTACTTGGGAGGATGTACCTGACTCATGCCCAAATAATCAATGTCAGTGATCACAAAACCTGGCTGGTAATCAGAATCATCTGTAGAAAATTTGAAAACTGAGGCCAGACACAGTGGCTCGTGCCTGTAATCCCAGCACTTTGGGAAGCTGAGGCAGGCAGATCACTTGAGGTCAGGAGTTCAAGACCAGCCTAGCCAACATGATGAAACCCCATCTCTACTAAAAATACAAAAATAGCTGGACGTGGTGGTGTGTGCCTGTCATCCCAGCTACTCAGGAGGCTGAGGCAGGAGAATCACTTGAACCCAGGAGGTGGAGGTTGCAGTGAGCCAAGATTGCACCACTGCACTGCAGCCTGGGCTACAGAGTGAGACTCCATCTCAAAAAAGAAAAAAGAAAAGAAAATTTGAAAACTACACACATATTCCTGACTCTGACACAAATATTCTAGGTGGGTGGAACCAGTGACTTGGCCGTTAGGTAGTCTTTCTATTTGAGGCCAAATGAATGTTTGAAGTAGGTATGCTTTGTTTCCAGAATATTCCAAAAGGTAGATCCCTGGCCAAAATATTCAGAGTGGAGGCTGGGCGTGGTGGATCACTCTTATAATCCCAGCACTTTGGGAGGCAGAGGCAGGCAAATTGCTTGAGTCCGGGAGTTTGAGACCAGCCTGAGCAACAAAGTGAGGCCCTGTCTTCACTAAAAGTGCAAAAATTAGCCAGGTGTGGTGGTGCACGCCTGTAGCCCACCTACTTGGGAGGCTGAGGTAGAAGAATTACCTGAGCCTGGGAAGTTGAGGCTGCAGTGAGCTGTGATCACACTACTGCACTCCAGCCTGAGCAGCAGAGTGAGACCCTGTCAAAAAAAACAAAACGAAACAAAAAATCACCTGAGAAATAAATATTCAGAGTGGGAAGAGCTTGTGCTGAAAGCACTTAACGTGGGTAGAGCTCCCAGGGGGTGAGGCCAGAGGGGTCCTAGGCTTCTTAAAGAATGCATCGTGATTCCCTGCCTTCCACCTCCCCTAGATCATTGCCTACCAGCCCTACGGGAAGTCTGTCGATTGGTGGTCCTTTGGAGTTCTGCTGTATGAGATGTTGGCAGGACAGGTAAGGGAAGGTGGGGAGAAGCTGACTTGGCTAAAAGAGGCAGAGAGGGGCACCTGGATCTCAGGAGGAGCCGGTTAGAAAGGAGCCCAGAAGGTTGTGCCGGAATAGCGCTGTCCATGGTTCTGAAGTGTTGTCTTAATGTAGACCAGGTTTTTTGTTTTGTTTTGTTTTGTTTTGTTTTGTTTTGTTTTGTTTTGTTTTGTTGTACCATGGATTTTTTCTCCCTAGATGCTAAAGTAGCAGTCTGGTTAAGCCTATGGATCCCTGCTCAGAAGAATGTTTTTCAATGCACAAAATAGAATAATACATACACAGAAAACCAAGGTTCAAATCCTCACTTTGCCACTTACTGGCTGTGTAAGCTTAGACAATTACATACATTCTAAATCAGCTTGATTGGATTCCTGGACTGCTGAGTGTACTACAGCTAAAAAAATTGGGTACCACCCTCTTGATCGTCTTCTTAGCTGGCTACGGTAGTGGGCACCTATAGTCCCAGCTACCGGGGAGGCTGAGGCAGGAGGGTCACTTGAGCCCAAGAATTCAAGGTTACACTGAACTATGAGTATGACACTGTGTTCCAGCCTAGGCGACAGAGCAAGACCCATCTCAAAAGAACAAAAAAAAAAAACAAAAGAAATCAATCATTTTGAAAGATAGTCACCAAAACTTTTAAAATTTAATTGAATCTAACAACCAACTAAATTAAATGTATACAGTTGTCTAAATATTTGAAATTGGAATATGGACATATTTGCAATTTCTTATTAATTCATTAAGTAGTAAGTTCTAATGTTAGTAAAGTAAAAAGGAGCTCTAACAGTAATTTTGAAGTAGCAATGACTAATAATTTGGAATATCTGCAACTCTCATGTGATGAGAAAATACCTATGATTTCTATTGATAATGAAGCCACAAGCACTGCTGCTGCCTGCATTCATAACTGAAGGGAATGCTAAATTTTAGTTAGAAGTTAAAAAAAATTTGGCCGGGCATGGTGGCTCACGCCTGTAATCCAAGCACTTTGGGAGGCCGAAGTGGGCAGATCACTTGAGGTCAGGAGTTTGAGACCAGCCTGGCCAATATGGTGAAACCCCATCTCTAAATCTTTGCCTTGGTATCATTTTTTGTAACCTCAGAAGACTGTGAACCACTCATCCAACCAGGAGAATGCTTTTAGGGTGTTTCCTGCAGTTTTTCCTCTCTTCTATTTAACTGACATGTTGCATAATTAACAGCCTGCTGATTTACATAGCAGGTAAAGAGAGGCAGAATAGTACAGAGATGCACAGATCTGAGGCATCTGAGATAGGAAATGAGAGAACCTGAGAAAGAGAGAGATCAAGCTTTGGTGGTTTGGTCCGATCTCTCCTGAGGGTGTGGTCAGGTGTGCATGTGGGGGGTGTGATGGATCAGGCATGTTCACGGTGGGGTGAGGAGGGTGTGGAAGGTTTGGGGAAAGGCAGTTGGGCAAGTCCCTGACTCTCTATCCCCTCCACTTTGATAGCCTCCCTTCGATGGGGAGGACGAGGAGGAGCTGTTTCAGGCCATCATGGAACAAACTGTCACCTACCCCAAGTCGCTTTCCCGGGAAGCCGTGGCCATCTGCAAGGGGGTGAGAGCCCCCTGACTCCCAGCTTCTCCAGGCTCACAATCCACACATCCCATTACCGTCTCTGTGCCTATTAGAAAAATGCTCCCATTCCTGAAGTCACTTTACTTCCATCTGTTGGAAAAGTTGATACGATGCATAGGTTTTGTTAGAACAATGATTTCCGGCCCTGTTGCCACAAGGCCTGGAGATGGCCTCTGTCTCATCCTTGTCTGTGACTCCTACTCCCCAGCTCCCTGCTCGCAGGAAGTGCTGAAAGTCCAGGTGTCTGTCTGTCTAGAACTGGGTGGGTCAGGTAAACCCAACTTCTGCAGCTTTTCTTCCTGTGGAATCTTGGGTGAGTCACCAAAACTTTGTGAGCTTAACTCTCTTCAGGGGTTATGGAGTTGACACAGAAGAAAGCACCTGGCCCATAGCAGATTTTCAGCCCATGTCAGCACCTTCTGCATCTAGCTGCTCTCTCTGCATCTCCCTGACAGTCTTTCTCTGGTTTCTGTCTCATGCCTCCCCTCCAACTGCATACGATGGGGCTCTCTGTGTTTCTTCCTTTTCTCTGTGTCTCCTTCTGTATCTCTGTCTACACTTTTGGGCCTTTGTCTAACCCCCCTACCCCCCGTCTCTGTTCCCTCCTGTGTCCACTCTCAAACACACACACTCTACATCTCACCCTCCTCTCCTGCTGGCTTTCTGTCCTCCCCTTTCTCTGGGTCTCTGTCCCCATATTTGGTCTTTATTCCTCCCTCTGGGTGTGTGTTTCCCGGGTCTCTATACTTTTCTCTTTCTGAATCTCTGTCCCCCTGGGTCTCCTCTGTCTTCTCCCTTCTCTGGGTTTCTGCCTTCTTACCTGGGGTCTCTGTACCACCCTCTGAATTTCTATTTCCCCTTTTCTCTGGGTCTGCAACCTCTCTTCCCCCATTCCCTCCCTCTTCCCCTTCCCTCCCTCTACCCACCTCCCTCTCCCCTTCCCTCCCTCCCCCTACCCACCTCCCTCTGTCCTTCACTCTCCCCTTCCCTCCCTCCCCCTACCCTTCCCTCTCTCCCCTTCCGTCTCTCCCCCTACCCCTTTTCCCTCTCCCCTTCTCCATCTCTCTCATGATTTATTCTGTTTCTCTGTGTGTCCCTGGGTCTCTGGGTATGAATTTCATCTGCTATCATTCTCATGTATCCTCTCCCTCTTCCTGTCTCTCTCTCTCTCTCTCTCTCTCTCACTCTCGCTCTGTCTGTCTCTCTCTGTCCCTCTTCCTCTCTCTCTCCTCTCTGTCTCTCTCTCTCTCTCTGTCTCCCTCCTCCTCTTCCTCCTCCTCCTCTTCCTCTTCTTCCTCCTCCTCCTCCTCTTCCTCCTCCTCCTCCTTCCTCTTCCTCTTCCTCTTCTTCTTCTTCTTTTTCTTCTTCTTCTTCTTCTTTCTTCTCTCTCTCTCTCCCTCCTTTCTTTTTCCTTCCTCCCTCTGTTTGCCTGCTTCCCCTGGCTGTTCTTCTCTCTCTGGATCTCATGCCTGTGTCTCTTGGTTCCTCCATCTACCTGTCTCTGTTTATTTTTTCCTCCTTCTCTGGGTCTCCCTGTCTGGGACTCTGTCTGTCTGTCTGTCTGTCTGTCTGTCTGTCTCTCTCTCTCTCTCTCTCTCTCTCTGTTTCCCACAGTTCCTGACCAAGCACCCAGGGAAGCGTCTGGGCTCAGGGCCTGATGGGGAACCTACCATCCGTGCACATGGCTTTTTCCGCTGGATTGACTGGGAGCGGCTGGAACGATTGGAGATCCCGCCTCCTTTCAGACCCCGCCCGGTCAGTCACCCTCCAGGAAACAAAAACTTAGTCTCTGAAGGGGTGGGGTTCCCCTGGGCCTCAATATACCTGTGTGTAGGGGTGGGGTTCCCTCTGCAGAGCCCCCCCCCGCCCCCAACAAAGGGAGATGCAGACACCATGAAGCATGAATAGAGATTCTGCAGGAGACACGAGATGAGACTGGGGTACACAGAGGGACACCCGAGGAGCCCTCGGAGCTGCATAACTTTCCCTCCCCCACGTCTCCCACAGTGTGGCCGCAGCGGCGAGAACTTTGACAAGTTCTTCACGCGGGCGGCGCCAGCGCTGACCCCTCCAGACCGCCTAGTCCTGGCCAGCATCGACCAGGCCGATTTCCAGGGCTTCACCTACGTGAACCCCGACTTCGTGCACCCGGATGCCCGCAGCCCCACCAGCCCAGTGCCTGTGCCCGTCATGTAATCTCACCCGCCGCCACTAGGTGTCCCCAACGTCCCCTCCGCCGTGCCGGCGGCAGCCCCCCACTTCACCCCCAACTTCACCATCCCCTGCCCCATTCTAGATCCTGCACCCCAGCATTCCAGCTCTGCCCCCGCGGGTTCTAGACGCCCCTCCCAAGCGTTCCTGGCCTTCTGAACTCCATACAGCCTCTACAGCCGTCCCGCGTTCGACTTGAGCGGAGCCCAATATTCTCCCTGACCTTAGCGTTCTGGACTCTGCCCCAATCGGGCCCAGAGACACCACCACACCACTAACCATCCCCAACTCCATGAGGTTCGAGACTCCATCTTGGTAGTTCTATGCCTCCCCCCAGACCCCGCCCCTGGGGAAATAGCCTCACGGGGTTGGCTGTTCCAGACTCAGGTTCCAGAACAACCCTCAGCCTCCGAGGCCCCCCGCCTCCACTCCAGTTCTAGATGAGTGGGAGACGTGCCCCCCTCCTCCAGTACGTCCCGCTGCTGTGCTCTGGGGATTTCTGGGATATATGGAGGATTCTTTCCCCAGCGGCTCCCAATCAGCTTTTGTTCTAGACTTCCCCACCCCGAAGCCATCACTGCTCCCCGCAGCTCGCCTGCTGTGCATGGCTCCTGTCTGGCTCGGACCCACCCCAACCCTCCCCAGTGCCTGCCACTCTCTGGAACTCTCCTCCTCCCCTCCTCTTCCCTTAGCCTCTCCCACCCGGCCACAGCTGCTGGAGAATAAATTTGGGATGCTGATGCTGAAGTGTTTGGATATTTTCTTGTAAGCTTGGAGAATGAAGGGGGTGTGGAGGCGGGACAGTGACTGTACATAGAAACAAACAGAGAAGGAAAGCATGGAGACCCACAAAGTGAGAGGGGAGACACCCACTGCAGGGGAGCAAGCAGAGAAGCGCGTGCACAGACAGAGGCAGGAGACCCAGACAGACAGAGACAGGGAGAGAAAATATCACAGAGGGCACCAACGTGGACAGTGCACAGCGAGAGAGGGGCACGGAGATCACTGAGAGTGCCAGGGGGCGACCCCGGCGCAGAGACCCAGGGCGTCCGTGTTCACCAGAGCAGCCACGCAAGCTCACATGCACACCCGGGCTCAGACACTGGGGAGAAGTCCTTCCCAAGCGGGGAGATCAGTCTGGCCTCTTCTTGAGAGACCTAGAGACCTGATCAGAGGAAGAGACCCCCACGCCAGAGCAACCAAAAACAGCCAGAACCCGAGAGCCTAGGAATCGGCGACGGAGGCACACGGCAGGCAGACGCGCCTTCTGGGCCTCATTTCCTTGACCCACTTGAGAGTCTGGGGAGTGCCGGGGACCGTGCAGATGGACTGCATTTCCCAGCAGGCCTCGCGGCAGACCCTTCCCCCAAGTGCGGCTCCTTGCCGCCAGAGCTGATGGGAAATGTAGTCTCCGGACAGGGCCAGACCAGTGGAGCGGTGTACCTTCTCTGTGTGTTTGGAGGGGACTGAGCCCCAAAGCTTCGCAGTCTTCCTTGCGGACCCGGGAACTCTTCTTCCCTGCAGTCTCCTGGGTTTCCATGACCCGGTCCAGCTGGATGCTGGGGCTGCCCCTCACTCCCTCATCACCGCCGCGACACCCCCGTCCAGTGCCAGCAGGCCCCAGCCCCCGCTCTGACCCTCGGCGGGCGGCCTGCCCCTTTAAGAGTGGCCCCGCTGACATCACGGCGGGGGGGGGGGCTGGCCCGGCTCCCGGCTCCGCGGCGGCTGCAGGACCCGACTCCGCTCTGCGCCCGCCCGCTGCTGTAGGGACCCCGGCCCGGGACGCCCCCTCCCGCTTCCTGCAGCCGTCCAGACCCCAGGCTCCGCCCCAGGCCTGGCTAGAGCCCCAGTCCTCGTCAGGGGACCCCCAGGGTTGTCCCTGCTGTCTCTCCTTCTCAGAGTCTCTCTCTCTCTCTCTGTCTCTCTGTCTCTCTCTCTCTGCCTCTGTCTCTTCTCCAAGCTCAAGGTCTCTGGGTCTCAGCATCTCTCAGCCCCAGGCCTCTGGGCGTCCCCCTGTCTCTTTCTGTCTCTTTCTGGTCTCTGACCTCTCCACTTCCCGGGCCTCAGAATCTCTGCGCCTAGGTGGTGAGGGGTGGTCTTAAACTCTGTCTCTCTCCCTCCTTGTCTCTCTCTGTCTCTGTGT
Organism: Pongo pygmaeus; assembly: GCF_028885625.2. Classification (NCBI taxonomy): domain Eukaryota; kingdom Metazoa; phylum Chordata; class Mammalia; order Primates; family Hominidae; genus Pongo; species Pongo pygmaeus. The sequence goes on from NC_072393.2 coordinate 60,188,536, forward strand.
CTCCTTCAGTCTCCAGACCTGAGTCCCTGGATTTCTCGGCCTCAAGGTCTCGGCGTGACTTTCTCTCTCTGACCTGTCTCTCTTTGTGCCTCTGCCCCTCTCGGGCTCTCTGCCTCTGTTTCTATTCTCTCTCCCTCTCTGCCTCCCCCATCCTCAAGGCCCATCTCCCTCCCTCGCTGCATCCTTCCCCCCTTCCCTCCCCGCCCCTCCCCTCCTCCGCAGTAGCCAATGAGCGGCCGTCGGTTCCTGCTCCCGGCTCCGTCCGCCGAGTGAGGCCGCGGGCGCGGGGGGTGGGGGGTGGGAGGCCGGGAGGGGGCCGGGACGCCGGGCTCCGGGGCGGGGGCGGGGGGCGCGGGCACCGGCGACCCCGGTGGCGGCGGCGGCGGCCGGGGGAAGCCTCGGGGCCGGTCATGCGGCTGCGGGGCCCGCGGCCCGGAGCGTCCGCCCAGCCCTGAGCGAGGTGAGCGCTAGCGGGGGGTCCTGGGAGGAAGAAGGGGCGCCCCTCGAGGTGGCTGCGAGCCGGGTTTTTGACAACAAGGGACCCGAGTGGCTCCAGGGGTGGTGAGATCCTGGAGGTCGGGACGCCCGAATTCGAGCGGCTATGGGGGATGCAGGGACACCTGGGCCTGGCGATCCCGGAGGACGGGGTCCGAGGGTCCCGGAGTGGGAAACTGCACTCTTCACGTCCGAGTCAGAGACCGTGGGCTGGGGAGGGCAGAGGCCGGGTCCTTGAGGAAGGCGGTACGGGGCGAGGGCGGAGGACCCAGGCCCGGCCAGAGCAGGGTGTGGGTCTGGAAAAGGGTCCCGGAAAGGGGGAGTTACGGTATCCCGAGAGATGGAAGAGAGATGGAGGTCGGGCTTAAGACTTGCAGAATGGGACCCCGGAGATTCAAATGCCTGAATCCGGGAAAGGGTGGGAGAAAGAGGGAGAAGAGGAGGCTCCAGGCCTGAGGGGAGGGTCCCAAAGGAGGAAAGGCTGGAGGAATAAGGAGATCTGGGCGGGCCAGTGAGAGTGAGGAGGAATTGGAGCAAGATTGGGTTTTAAAACGGGGTGCGAGAATGTGGAGAAGGGACGAGGTCCCAGCTGAGAGTCAGAGGGGCGAAAAGGGGAAGCTGAGATCGGCTACCTGGGATGGAGGTAGCCAGCGTGGCCAGGGTGATGGTGCCCGTTTCCGAGCCCACAGGGCTGCGAGAGGACCAGGCAGCTCGCGGTCAAACCCCCGAGCCTCCAGGCGGGGGATGGGAGGAAAAGCTGGCCAGAGCGTTCCCTGACTCCGGATCTCGGAGGCCTCCAAGAGGCTGGGGGGGAAGGAGGGGGGATCTGGAGGCTGGGAGTGCGGGGTGGAGCGGGGAGGAGGGAGGGTTGTCTCACACTCCAGAGTCTTTATTCAGGTGGAGCAGAGTTGCAAGGCTAGAAGAATTCTGGTTAAGGAAAGTGGAGTTTTATGTCTTGATTACTTTGTAGGGGAGAGTGTTGAGAGGTCTCAACCTTCATAGTTAAAAAGATCCCGGGTATTCAGGGATGTAGAGGTCTCTGGTTGATACAGGCTGAGGGTCTCAAATTGAGACCCCCAAATCACTGGATTGCGTGGTTTGGGGAAAACTCTTGCAGGGGTCCGGGAAGAATCGTGGGTAAGGAATTTTTCAAGTCCTTGAGATCTGGATTGAGGAGCTCCCTCGCTGGAATTTCTAGGTTCCTAAGTGGAATTGGGGAGGCCACAGAGATGAACTGGGGATCTCCTGTTTGGAGTCTAATGTTATGAAATCGGGACTCCATGCTGGATGTTGAAGAGGATCTGTGATTGGAAGTCCCAGCATGGGAAACCGGGGTCCAGAACCTCTGGTAGGAAGTTTCAGATCGTGTGTTAGGGGAGGGGGTTTTGGGACTCCTGCTTGGGATTTTGGAGTTCAGGGCACTGAATCCTAGTTGGAAGGATGAGAGTCGGTTGTTTGACTGGGGTGCTCTGATTGGGATGCTGGATTGCTGGTGGTGGTTGGGGTCCCAGCTCATTCATGATTTTTTTTTTTTTTTTTTTTGAGATGGAGTCTCACTCTGTCGCCCAGGCTGAAGTGCAGTGGTGCTATCTCAGCTCACTGCAATCTTGCCTCCCAGGTTCAAGCTATTTTCCTGCCTCAGCCTCCTGAGTAGCTGGGATTATAGGTGTGAGCCACCGTGCCTGGCTAATTTTTGTATTTTTAGCAGAGATAAGGTTTCACCATGTTGGCCAGGCTGGTCTCGAACTCCTGACCTCAAGTGATCCACCCACCTCAGCCTCCCAAAGTGCTGGGATTACAGATGTGAACCACCTCACCCAGTCTCAGCTCCTGATTTTGACATTCTGGAATCTCTAATCGAGATTCTGGTTCTATGTCTCTGGGTTCCAATGTTCTGGGACTCAGCAGCCTGTGAAGATGTTCCAGCATTCCAGGTCCAGGAGCCTGCCTAGATCTGGGAGGGTGGAATTAGGGTTCTGGAGCTAGGATCTGGGTTGTGTGATGTCATCTTAAATTGGGGTATCAAATGAGGTCAAGGCACAGGATCAGAGTTAGAGGGTCATGGGCCAAGTTCTTTGTGTTAGAATTGGGTGTTAGGCTCAAGATACAAATCCAAGAGGCTAAACTTAAGTGGGGGCCTCTGCTCAAAGTCTTAGTTAGGGCTGAGGTCAACGGTGTGAAGCCCTGGTATGGAGTTAGAGATCCTTGATTAGTGACCCACTTCGGGGATTTCTGGGTGTAGTTCAGAGACAGGGTGCAAGAAAATGTATCAGGGTATCAGATTAGGGCATGGAGTTAAGACTGGGTAGCCTAGGTTAGAGTTTCCGGCCACCTCAAGTTGTAGAGCATCCAGGGTTCAAGCCCAATGCCCTGTGCTCTGGGATCTAGGTCCTGGCTCAGAGTTGAGGTTATTGATTCTTGTTGGAGTCTGGTGTTCACAACTGGGGGCTTCGATCGGCACACAGAGACAGGGCTGTGGGATGCCAGGTCCTAGAGTTGACATCATTGATCTGCCTAATAGTTTCTGAGTCACTGATCCACACTCAAGGTTAGGGACTCTGTTGGCATCTGATTTCTAAGTTAGGGTCTCAGGTCAGCAGGTGAGGTTAGGTTTGGGCAGGGGGACCTGGTTCTGGGGTTGAGAATCTCAAATTAGAATTTCTGCTCGGAGTCACAGTATTTGGGACCCAGGTCCAAACATGGTTGGAGCCAAGATTCAGTCTCTGGGCCTGGGCTGAAAGTTATGATTAGAAATCTAATTCTGGGGTTGGGGATCTGGATCTGGAGCTAGAGCATAGGTAGCAGGTTTAGGGAGCCCAGCCCTGAGGCTGAGGCTCAACAGTTGGTGTCTCTGGTCAGACTCTAGGGTTGGGGTCATAGGTCAGGCCACGGAGGTCAGATCTGAGAGTTCGATTTAGGAGTCAGTGTCTCTGGCTAGGGCCCAGCATCCCGGGTCGCTGCACGGGGTCGAGCACTCTGGTCGGTCCCATGGAGCTCTGCACTGTAGCTTCCCTTCCACAGGCCCCGCAGGGCGCCCCCTGCCTCTGAGGATGAGTCACTGCAGCAGCCGCGCCCTGACCCTGCTGAGCAGCGTGTTTGGTGCGTGCGGCCTGCTCCTGGTGGGCATCGCAGTCAGCACTGACTACTGGCTGTACATGGAAGAAGGCACAGTGCTACCGCAGAACCAGACCACCGAAGTCAAGATGGCCCTGCACGCCGGCCTCTGGCGAGTCTGCTTCTTTGCAGGTACAGCCCTCACCCGTCTTCCACTCAACAGTTTCTGCCTTGCCTGGGGTCTGAGAGTCTTAGCCGTAGTCCCATCCCTTGAGTTCCAGAAATCCAGAAACGGATCCTGATTCTCTCCTGGAAGTTCAAATTTCTACGTGGAGCCCCAATGACTAGCCCTTTATTCCTGGATCTAGGAGCCCTAATGCTCCAGGCCCCTAACCCCTAAGGAATTCTGGAGTCTTCCTTTAAAGTTTGTAGTCTAGGTTTAGAACTTGTCCCCTGCACAATTTCAGTGCTGAATGGGCAAGATTTAAAAAAAAAAAAAAAAATGCATGGGACGGGCGCGGTGGCTCACGCCTGTAATCCCAGCACTTTGGGAGGCCAAGGCAGAGGTATCCCTTGAGCTCAGGAGTTTGAGACCAGCCTGGCCAACATGGTGAAACCCCGTCTCTACTAAAAATACAAAAATTAGCTGTATGTGGTGGCACACCCCTGTAATTCCAGCTACTTGGGAGGCTGAGACAGGAGAATCACTTGAACACGGGAGGTGGAGGTTGCAGTGAGCTGAAATCACACCACTGCCACTGCACTCCAGCCTAGGTGACAGAGTGAGACTCCATCTCACTCTGCCTAGCTCTGACTGCTGGCGTGCACCTGTAGTTCCAGTTTTTCAGGAGGCTGAGGTGGGAGGATTGCTTGTGTCCAGGAGTTCCAGGCTGCAGTGAGCTATGATGGTGCTGCTGCACTCCAGCCTGGGTGACAGAGCAAAACCCAGTCTCTTAAAAAAAAAAAAATCTATACCTCCCAGGGACCACAAAGACCAATTCATTGTAAGAATCCTGGTCCCCAGACCTCGTCCTCTTTAGGGACCATGCGTTCTGATCTACAGCCCCTTCGTTGCTTAGGACCTAGAGTTCCAGCCTTGTCCTCCTTCAAGCAGGAGTCTCTAGGGCAGCTAGAAAGAGGAGTCCCAGGCCAGGCGGTGGCTCATGCCTGTAATCCCAGCACTTTGGGGGCCAAGGCAGGCGGATCACAAGGTCAGGAGTTTGAGACCAGCCTGGCCAACATGGTGAAACCCCGTCTCTACTAAAAATACAGAAATTAGCCAGGCATAGTGGCGCTTGCCTGTAGTCCCAGCTACTCAGGAGGCTGAGGCAGGAGAATCACTTGAACCCGGGAGGCAGAGGTTGTGGTGAGCCGAGATCGTGCCACTGCACTCCAGCCTGGGCAACAGAGTCAGACTCCATCTCAAAAAAAAAAGAAAAAAGAAAAAAGAAAAAGAAAAGAAAGAGGAATCCCAGACAGACTTCCACCCACCCCCTTTCCCAACACCCCTGGAGTAGTACAGCTCATAACCCTTGGGTTAGGCCTTGCACCCCCATCCTGGGGTCTCCCCTCTATCTGTCCTGCCCCCACCCCCAGCCTCTCTAGAGCTTAGGAGCCTCTCATCCAGCCCTGTCTGTTTCTCTTCCCCCCAGGTCGGGAGAAAGGTCGCTGTGTGGCCTCAGAATATTTTCTTGAACCGGAGATCAATTTGGTGACGGAAAACACGGAGAATATTCTGAGTGAGGGGATGTGGGGGCACCTAGGCACAAGAGAGCAAGATCACAGCCGAGTCATGGAGTCCTGGGAGGGGGCAGGACTAGGGAAAGGGTGGGGTCCAAGGGAAGGAGGGGAGGCTTGAAAGAAGGCAGAATGGGCCAGGCGTGGTGGCTCACACCTGTAATCCCAGCACTTTGGGGGGCCAAGGCAGGCGGATCACAAGGTCAGGAGTTTGAGACCAGCCTGGCCAACATGGTGAAACCCTCTCTCTACTAAAAATTCAAAAATTAGCTGGGCATGGTGGCGCGCCCCTGTAGTCCCAGCTACTCAGGAGGCTGAGGCAGGAGAATCGCTTGAACCTGGGAGGTGGAGCTTGCAGTGAGCCGAGATTTCACCACTGCACTCCAGCCTGGGCAACAGAGTGAGACTCTGTCTCAAAAAAAAAAAAAAAAAAAAAAGGAAGAAAGAAAGGAAGAAGGCAAGGCAGAGTGGTGGTTAGGTAAGAAGAAAGGGCAAGGTTGAAAGGGTGAGCTCAGTCCGGTTGGTGAGGAGCGGTCAATCAGAAAGGGGGCGGAGTTAAGCCCAAGGAGGTGTGGCCTGTGTGAGGGGGCGTGGCAGGCTTATGTCTGCAGAGGAAATATCAGGGGAAGGGGAGGAGTCAGTGGGGAAAGGGAGGAGCCAAACAAAAAGGCAGAGGTGGTGAGAGCAGAGGTCAAGGAATGGGGAAGTGTCCCACTGGAGATTCCCCCCTCACCCCTGTCTCTCCCCATCCCCTCCCCAGAGACAGTGCGCACGGCCACCCCCTTCCCCATGGTCAGCCTCTTCCTCGTGTTCACGGCCTTCGTCATCAGCAACATCGGCCACATCCGCCCGCAGAGGACCATTCTGGCTTTTGTCTCTGGCATCTTCTTCATACTATCGGGTAAGCCTAAGGACTTGGGGGCTGGGGGACCATTTCCAGTTCCAGGGACCTGTGGTTCCTTTTCCACCTAGCCACTTCCTTGCTGTGTGGCCTGGGAGGAGTTGCAGACCCTCTCTGAGCCCCACTTTCCTTCTATGTGCAATGGAAATAGCAGTGCCCATTGCAAAGCGTCCTTTAGAGGACCACATTGTAGCGAGGGCTTACTGGGTGCTAATTAGGTACCAGGCTCTGTTCTGATACTCACAACAACCTTGTGAGGTAAATCCTATTAATAGCCCATTTTACAGATATGGAAACAGACACTCAGAGGGATGAAGTCATTTGCTCAGGGCCATACAACTAGTGAGAGGCAGAGCTGGGAATGAAACTCACGCAATTCGCCTCCGGAGGCTGTATTTTTAACCACTGCTGATAAACTGCAATTAACAGTTTACAAGGCTCCTTATTTTCTGTGCAATATTTTGTTTTAAATTTTTTCAAATAAATGGAAAAGTCCAAAGAATTTTATAGCGAACACCCATGTAGCCACCACTTAGAGTCACCCATTAACAGGTCACTAGACTTGCATGATCTTGCGTCTGTCCATCTGTCTATATGTCCAACCATCCATCAACCTACCTTATTGTCTAGATGCACTTCAGAGTAAGTTTCAGGTGTCAGTACACGTCACCCTACTTACGTCATCACACTTGTGATTAGCTAGAGTTCAATATTTGTTTACAGTTTTTTTTTCTTCTTTTGAGGTACAAGCCTCTTTTGCATATGTGATCTCACACCCATCTCCTAACATCGCTACCTAGGATTTATTATTAGCACTCACTTGATAAAATGGGGGTACCAAGGCCCATAATTTCATAGAGAGTTGCCCAAGATACCAATGTAAACTATTTCCAGAGGACTTCAGTGTCCAGAGTTCCAGTAAAGCCTTTTTTCTTTTTCTTTCTTTTTTTTTTTTTTTTTTTTTTTTGACGGCGTTTCGCTCGTGTTGCCCAGGCTGGAGTACAATGGCATGATCTCGGCTCACCACAACCTCTGCCTCCCGGGTTCAAACAATTCTCCTGCCTCAGCCTCCCAAGTAGCTGGGATTACAGGCATGTGCCACTATGCCCAGCTAATTTTCTATTTTTTTTTTTTTAATAGAGACGGGGTTTCTTCGTGTTCCTCAGGCTGGTTTCAAACTCCCGACTGCAGGTGATCTGCCCACCTCGGCCTCCCAAAGTGCTGGGATTACAGGTGTGAGCCACTGCGCCTGGCTTTTTTTTTTTTTTTTTTTTTTTTTTTTGAGACGGAGTCTCCCTCTGTTGCCCAGGCTGGAGCCCATTGGTGTGATCTCGGCCCATTGCAACCTCTGCCTTCCGGGTTCAAGCAATTCTCCTGTCTCACCTTCCTGAATAGCTGGGATTACAGGTGTGTGCCACCATGCCCAGCTAATTTTTGTATTTTTAGTAGAGATGGGGTTTTGCCATGTTGGCCAGGCTGGTCTTGAACTCCTGGCCTCAAGTGATCCTCCTGCCTTAGCCTCCCGAAGTACTGGGATTACAGGCATGAGCCACTGTGCCTGGCCTAAAGCCTTTTTTCTTGAGTGTTACTCTCCTCGAAATTTCAACTCAGTCCAATCCAATTCAGTCCAATTCAGCTAAAATCAGTCCAAATCAACTCAGCTCGAGTACATTTAACTCCATCCATCCAACCCAACTAACCCCAATTCATTCTGACTCAATTCTTCAGTTCAATTCAAATGAATTCAACATAATTTAATTAAACTCAAATCAGGTCCTTGTAATTCAGTTGATAGTTTATGAACAAACCCCACTGCATGTCTCATCTCCATTCTGTCCCCTGGGGCCGGCACTCAGCTCCCTCTTTTCAGTGGCTGTGCAAATAGTTGAAAAGGGATCCTCCAACTAAGCAACTAAGATCCAAAGCACCTGATCCAATATCCTCTCCTCCAGTGTCTGCTCCTCACCCAGACTCCTCTTGGTGCAACCTCCCCCATGCCTTCAACCTAACCTGAAGAGACCTTTTCCAGGGAAAGCAGGGTGCAACCTCCGTGCAAACTTGAATCACAGAGGGTGGAGCCAGACACTGAGCTAAAATAAGACACGGAGAATATCATGATCCTAGAGTGTCAGAGCGGAAAGGTCTCATCATTTTTCAAATGGAAAAATAGTGGCCTAGAGAGAAAAAGTGGGGCAAGAGTAGATAGCATGGGGATTTTTATTCAACCTGTCAAAATCATTATAAGGAAAGTCTCATTGTTTGCGGTTCACAGGAATGGAAACAGGGGCTCGAAGAGGCGACATAGCTTGTCAATGGCAGAACTGGATTGGAATCTAGGGTATTCTGATTCCTAAATCCATGCTTATACCACCCACTGCACCTGGAACTGACTGCCCAAGGTCACGCTGAGGATCAGTGGTGCAGGCAGGCTGGAAGTCACGTCTCTAGGGTAACAATAGAGTAATTTGGAAGAGATTGAATCCAACTGGCTGAATTCCTTCCTAGCGTTCATTTCACAGGCTATGACCTATGCATTCCACCCCAAGGTATCCAGGCATGTGCTGCCAAGCTTGGGGTGTATAGTGGCTGAAGGCCACATGTTGTAAACCTAGAAAGAACTGGGTTCAAATCTTGCCTCTACCACTTATGGTTTGAACCAAAGCCTTCTTTTGTGGAGTTATGGAGGGGACAAATCTTGGTCAGTGGTTGGCAAGCTTTTTCTGCTTAGGGCCAGATAGCAAATATTTTAGGCTACGTGAGCCATAGGTTCTCCGATGCGACTATTCAACTCTACTGGGATGCAACTTGGCCACTGTAGTACAAAAGCTGCCAGGTGTAAGCAAATGGGAGTGGCTACGTTCCAGTGACTATTCGTGGACTCTCAAATTTGAGTTCGATGTAATTTTCATGTGCATGAAATATTATTCTTCTTTTGTTTTTTTTTTAATCAAAAGAAGAATAATAGGTAAAAATCCTACTTAGCTCACAAACCATACGAAAGCAGGCAATGGGCCAGGTCGTCATTTGCCAACCCCCGATTTAGATCATGAATGTAAAGCATCTGACCCAGTGTCTGGACTGTAACAGTAAGTGCTCAACGCTTGTTGTTTTAAGTAAATAAATAAATGTAGTAATAATAGTAGTAGTACTAGCGGTGGTAGTCATGATAGTAGCAGTAGTAGCAGTACTAGTAGTAACAACCAACTTTTGAATTTTTATTTTACTTTTTTATTTTTTATTTTTTTGAGATGGAGTTTCGCTCTTGTCGCCCAGGCTGGAGTGCAATGGCGTGATCTCGGCTCACTGCAACCTCCGCGTCCCAGGTTCAAACGATTCTCATGCCTCGGCCTCCCAAGTAGCTGGGATTACAGGCGTGCACCACCACACCCAGCTAATTTTTTGTATTTTTAGTAGAGACGGGGTTTCACTGTGTTAGCCAGGATGGTCTTGAACCCTCGACCTCAGGTGATCCGCCCGCCTCGGCCTTCCAAAGTGCTGGAATTGCAGGCATGAGCCACCGCACCTTGCCCTTATTTTTATTTTTTAATTTTTCTCCCCTTCTGGCCAAATTTCAAATTTTTCCAACCCAGGCTCCTCACCATGGCATTATGCTGCCCCACCAAGATTAAAATCATAAAAAAGAAGGAGATTTAAAAGGAGAAGTTAAGGACAGAAATAGTACCAATGCCTTGGGACTTAGAATGGGATAGTCTGGTGTGACTGCCTCCTGTTCGCAATGAGGAAACCAGGGCTTAGAGAGAGAAAGACAGGGATTGCCCCAGGCCTGGTCATTGGTGGAGTTGCCCCAGTCCTGGTCATTGGTGGAGTTGCCCCAGTCCTGGTCATTGGTGGAGTTGTCCCCAGTCCCAGTCATTGGTGGAGTTGCCCCAGTCCTGGTCATTGGTGGAGTTGTCCCCAGGCCTGGTCATTGGTGGAGTTGCTCCACACTGGTCATTGGTGGAGTTGTCCGAGGTCTGGTCATTGGTGGAGTTGCCCCAGGCTGGTCATTGGTGGAGTTGCCCCAGGTCTGGTCATTGGTGGAGTTGCCCCAGGCTGGTCATTGGTGGAGTTGCCCTAGGTCTGGTTATTGGTGGAGTTGCCCCAGGTCTGGTCATTGGTGGAGTTGCCCCAGGTCTGGTCATTGGTGGAGTTGCCCCAGGCTGGTCATTGGTGGAGTTGCCCCAGGCTGGTCATTGGTGGAGTTGCCCCAGGTTGGTCATTGGTGGAGTTGCCCTAGGTCTGGTTATTGGTGGAGTTGCCCCAGGTCTGGTTATTGGTGGAATTGCCCCAGATCTAGTTATTGGTGGAGTTGCCCCAGGTCTGGTTATTGGTGGAGTTGCCCCAGGTCTGGTTATTGGTGAACTTGCCCCAGGTCTGGTTATTGGTGGAGTTGCTGCAGGTCTGGTATTGGTGGAGTTGCCCCAGGCTGGTCATTGGTGGAGTTGCCCCAGGTTGGTCATTGGTGGAGTTGCCCTAGGTCTGGTTATTGGTGGAGTTGCCCCAGGTCTGGTCATTGGTGGAGTTGCCCCAGGTCTGGTTATTGGTGGAATTGCCCCAGATCTAGTTATTGGTGGAGTTGCCCCAGGTCTGGTTATTGGTGGAGTTGCCCCAGGTCTGGTTATTGGTGAACTTGCCCCAGGTCTGGTTATTGGTGGAGTTGCTGCAGGTCTGGTATTGGTGGAGTTGGCATTCAATTCTGGAGAAACCAGTGGAAGGGCTAGGGCAGGAGGGTTACGGTCACAGCTGGGCATTAAATGTCTCACAGGGACCTGTGCTGGGGATGGACTAGAGGGAAAGAAACTGGAAATGTACAAACTGAGGAGGTTTGTGTAGTGGCCCAGGCCGTAGCAGATAAGGTCTGTGCTGGGGCTGGAGATGTGAGGAAAAGGCAATTGGATGGCCATATGAGAGAGGGATATTGACGGAAGAATCAATAGAATCAGATGACTGACTGGATGTGGTTGGTAGGAGAAATGGGAGGAAGCTAGACAGGCATTGGTTTTTTTCCAGGTCATAAGAGGCATGCGCGTGCCTGTCCCACATTAGCCCCGATCATTAAACATGATCTGTGGATATGCTTATTCATTCAGCCTTCAGATGTCCTGTATACCAGGCCCTGTCCTTGGCACAGAACACACAATTAAATCCTCATGCGTAACCCATGTGCACTCACTCACAGAACAGCTCCCGACTACCTGTCAGTCAAAGCTTTTCACACTTTTTCTTAAATCCCTTCAATAGATCCCCACTGCACTTAGAATACACCCAAATGCCTCAGTCTGGCCTCCAACGTCTTCTATGATTTGGCTACTGCTCAGATCTCTGACCTCATCTCCTCACCCACTAGCACTCTCCACATTGCTTGTAACTTCAGCCACACTGGCCTCATTCTTCTCCTTGAAAATGCTAATCACAGCCTCACCTCAGGACTTGGTACACTCATTATTCTTCCCTGCTTGGAAGTCCTTTCCCCACCTCCAACTCCACCCGACCCTGATTCTCAGAAGCCTCAAGCTTTTTTCTCTTCAGAGTTGCTTTCTCTGACAACAGTACCTAGTATTCCCTTACCCCCGTGATACTATCACATGTTTTATTGTATATTTTTTCATAGCATTTATTGCTACTGTTGTGCTATTTGTTTTTTGTCTTCTTGTATCAGAATGTAATCTTCAAAAGGGCTGAGACAGGCCAGGTGCAGTGGCTCATGCCTGTAAGCCCAGCACTTTGGGAGGCCAAGGTGAGTGGATCACTTGAGGTCAGGAGTTCGAGACCAGCCTGGCCAACATGGTGAAACCCTATCTCTACTAAAAATACAAAAATTGGCTGGGCAAGTAGTCCCAGCTACTTGGGAGGCTGAGGCAGGAGAATCACTTGAACCTGGAAGGTGAAGGCTGCAGTGAGCCAAAATCATGCCATTGCACTCTAGCTTGGTCGACAGAACAAGACTGTCTCAGAAAAAAGAAGAGTGAGGGGGATGCTGAGACCTTTTCTTTCCTTTTTCTTTTTTCTTTTTTTTCCAGACAGAGTCTCGCTTTGTCACCCAGGCTGGAGTACAGTGGCGCGATCTCCTGCCTTGGCCTCCCATGTAGCTGGGATTACAGGCACCCGCCACCACGCCTGGCTAATTTTTGTGTTTTTAGTAGAGACGGGATTTCACCATGTTGGCCAGGCTGGTCTTGAACTCCTGACCTCAAGTGATCCACCCACCTTGGCCTCCCAAATTTCTGGGATTACAGGCATGACCCACTGCGGCCCAGCTGGGCTGAGACCTTTTCAAACATGTTCTTGTTTGTACCTTAGAGCCTAGAGGTGTTGTTTGTATGAAGTGCAAACTGAAATATTTCCAGAATGAGTGAGGGCAGAAGGGATGAGTGACAGTCCTGGGTATTCTGAGAAAAGGGAAGATGCATTAACCTGACATAGTAGGGTGCTGTGGGGAGGGTGAGAGACCAGGGAGGGCTTCCAAGAAAAGGTGACAGCTAAGTTGATGCCAAAAGGGTCAGGGGGAAATTTTCAAGTCCGGAAAGAAAACAGCCTGGTTTGGAGATGGAATTCACAGCATGTGATAAGGCCCTAGAAAGGAGCTAGGACAGGCCAGTCATGGTGGCTCATGCCTGTAATCCCAGCACATTGGGAGGCCGAGGCAGGCAGGTCACCTGAGGTTAGGAGTTCGAAACCAGACTAGCCAACATGGTGAAACCCCGTCTCTACTAAAAACACAAAAATTAGCCAGGCCTGGTGGCAGGCCCCTGTAATCCCAGCTACTCGTGAGGCTGAGGCAGGAGAATCGCTTGAACCTGGGAGGCGGAGGTTGCGATGAGCCGAGATTGCACCATTGCACTCCAGCCTGGGCAACAAGAGCGAAACTCCATCTCAAAAAAAAAGGAAAGAAAAAAAGAAGGCAGCTAAGACAGAGGTCGACGCCAGCGCACCTGTCCATGGTCCTGAAACCCAGTTGTTCTCAAGCCAGGATGGTTCTATTCAGCTTGGAATGTAGGTGACTCTTGCCTACTGTGCTTTAAGAATTACAAAGCAGATGTAGTTGAGGGGGTGGGAGGAGAGTAAGAGAGTTGGATTGCAGAGATAGAAAGGGGGAAGGGAGGGAGAAAAAGAGAAAGGGAAAATAAGGTTATTTTTGGAGAACCAGGGCTAATGCAAAATGGCCAGAAAGAAAAAGCAACGATAAGAATGACTTACTACAAAGAAAAAAGAAAACAAAATCTCTTCCTCGGTGGAAATATTTCTTTCTTTCCCATCAGACCCTGATCCTGATTCTGCTTATGGAGACTGGTATTTATTTATTTCTTTACTTATTGAGGCAGGGTCTTGCTCTGTTGCCCAGGCTGGAGTGCAATGGTGCAATGTCAGCTCACTGCTACCTTTACCTCTTGGGTTCAAACAATTCTCATGCCTCAGCCTCCCGAGTAGCTGGGATTACAAGTGTGCACCACCATGCCTGGCTAATTTTTTTTGTATTTTTGTAGAGACGGGGTTTCACCATGTTGGCCAGGCTGGTCTCGAACTCCTGACCTCAAGTGATCTGCCCACCTCAGCCTCCCAAAGTACTGAGATTACAGGCATGAGCCACCACACCTGGCAGAATGTTTGTTATTTAGAGCTGTAACGTGAAACTTGGGCCTTAAGTCTGGGGTTGGAGTGAACTATGAGGCAGGTGTTGTCAGCAGGAACCAGATCACAGACAGCCTGGAACGACAGGCTGACTTGTTTCTCCTGTGGACAGTGAGGAGCCAAGGAAGAGTTCTGAGCCTGGAGGGATAGAGTCTGCTTTGGGTTTCAGAAAGGGAGATGAGGATTTTGGAACAATGGTACAAACATACAGAATAAGGCCTGAAGGCCGGGTGTGGTAGCTCACGCCTGTAATCCCAGCACTTTGGGAGGCCGAGGTTGGTGGATCATGAAGTCAGGGGTTTGAGACCAGCCTGGCCAACATGGTGAAACCCCATCTCTACTAAAAATACAAAAATTAGCCGGGCATGGTGGCGCACGTCTGTAATCTCAGCTACTCAGGAGGCTGAGGCAGGAGAATCACTTGAACCCGGGAGGCAGAGGTTGCAGTGAGCCGAGATGGTGCCATTACACCAATCCAACCTGGGTGACACAGTGAGACTCCATCTCAAAAAAAAAAAAAAAAAGAGAGAGAGAATAAGGCCTGAGCTGGGTCAAGGGACTTGGGGAAGCAAAAAGGGGGTTAGATTTATGAGGAATTCAGGAAGTAAAACAGACATAATTTGATTGTCCCTCAGTGACCATCCCTGATGGATGAGAGAGAGAGAGGGAGAGAGAGAGAGGAAAAGAGGAGCGAAGCTGATTCCCCTGCATCTGAGTTAGGCACTGCAGTGAATGTGATTTCTGGGCTTCCTTCAATCTTCCTTTCCTATAAACCTGCTCATATTTCAAGACCAATCTCAGGTGCATGTTCTCCATGTAATGCTTTATGATCACTTTCTTTTTTTTTTTTTTTTTTATTTTTTGAGATGGAGTCTTGCTCTGTCACCCAGGCTGGAGTGCAGCAGCATAATATCAGCTCACCGCAACCTCCACCTCCCAGGTTCAAGCGATTCTCCTGTCAGCCTCCTGAGTAGCTGGGATTACAGGCGCCCGCCACCATGCCCGGCTAATTTTTGTATTTTTAGTAGATAGAGGGTTTCACCATGTTGGCCAGGCTGGTCTCAAGTGATCCGCCCTCCTTGGCCTCCCAAAGTGCTGGGATTCCAGGCCTGAACCACCACGCCCAGCCTATAATCACTCCCTTACTGTGTCTCAACATTATGGAATACTAGAAGTTGGAAGTGTTATGGAAGTTCAGAGCAAGGAAAAGTTAATTCTTGGAAGGGATAGAGGAATGGTGGGATTTAGAGTGAATGGGCTTTTCTAGATGTTCCAGCTGCATAGCAAGTATATTCTTCATCCATTCAAAGAGTATTGACTAGTTGCTGGAGAATAATAAAGAACAAAGTGGACTTGTGTCTAGCATCATGGAGTTCCTAGCATCCAACTGGGGATGAAGGAGATGTCTAATAAAAAAGTAACAAATAGATAATATAATGTTAGATGGTGCTACATGCTACAAAAACAAAAGCAGGTTAGCAGGAGAGTGATGTGGAGGGGTTATTATATTATCCCACCCACCTGAATAATCCAAAGTTTTTAAATGTTTTTCTCTCTATCTCTCTATCTTTCCCTCCTACCTCACCTTTTTTTTTTTTCTTGAGACAGAATCTCACTCTGTCACCCAGGCTGGAGTGCAATGGCGCCATCTCTGCTCACTGCAACCTCCGCCCCCTAGGTTCAAGCGATTCTTCTGCCTCAGCCTCTCGAATAGCTAGGACTACAGGCGGGCACCACTATGCCAGGCTATTTTTTTTTTAAATTTGAGACAGAGTCTCACTCTTTTGCTCAGGCTGGAGTGCAGTGGCTCAATCTCAACTCATTGCAACCTCCACCTCCCAGGTACACAAGATTCTCCTGCCTCAGCCTCCCGAGTAGCTGGGATTACAGGTGCCTGCCACCACGCCCTGCTAATTTTTTGTATTTTTAGTAGAGACAGGGTTTCATTGTGTTAGCCAGGATGGTCTTGAACTCCTGACCTCGTGATCCACCCACCTAGGCCTCCCAAAGTGCTGGGATTACAGGCCTGAGCCACCGCACCGGGCCAATTTTTGTATTTTTAGTAGAGGTGGTGTTTCACCATGTTGGCCAGGCTGGTCTTGAACTCCTGACCTCAGGTGATCTGCCCTCCTCAGCCTCGCAAAGTGTTGGGATTACAGGTGTGAGCCACTGTGCCCGGCCCCACCTCACTTTTTAAACACACCACACACAGATTTTTTTGGCTTTAGCATTTGAAAGTAAATTGCAGACATGTTGATAGTTCATCTCTAAAATTAAGTGTTAGTATGCATCCTTTAAGGCTAAGGGTCAGGTGCTATGGCCTCACTTTGGGAGGCTGAGGTGGGCATATTACTTGAGCTCAGGAGTTCAAAACCAGCCTGGGCAACATGGTAAAATCCCATCTCTCCAAAAAATACCAAAAGTCAGCCAGGCATGGGGCATGCACCTGCAGTCCCAGCTACTCAGGAGGGTGAGCTGGGAGGATGGCTTGAGCCCAGGAGGCAGAGGTCGCCATAAGCCGAGATCGTGCTACTACACTCCAGCCTGGGCAACAGAGCCAGATCTTGTCTCTAAATAAATAAATAAATAGAAGAATAATACATTCTTCTACATAACTACAACAACATTATCAGACCTGGACATTTTATAATTCCATAATATAATTTAATACATTTTTAAACTGTCCTGGCTATTTCAAGAATGTCTTTTATAACTCTTTCCCTAGAACCAGGATTCAATCTAGGTGCATGCATGACATTTAGTTAATAAGTCTCTTTTTTGGCCGGGCACAGTGGCTCATGCCTATAATCCCAGCACTTTGGGAGGCCGAGCTGGGCAGATCATTTGAGGTCAGGTGTTTGAGACCAGCCTGACCAACATGGTGAAACCCCATCTCTATTAAAATACAAAAAAGTTAGCCAGGTGTGGTGGTGCATGCCTGTAGTCCCAGCTACTCAGGAAGCTGAGGCAGGAGAATCGCTTGAACTCGGGAGACGGAGATTGCAGTGAGCTAAGATCGCACCACTGCATCCAGCCTAGGTGACAGAGTAAGACTCTGTCTAAAAAAAAAAAAAAAAGAAAGAAAAAAAAGCCTAATTACTATTTGTTTTTAACAACGCTGACTTTTTTTTTTTTTTTTTTTTTTTTTTTTTTTTTTTTTTTTTATGAGACAGAGTCTGGCTCTGTCGCCTAGGTTGGAGTACAGTGGTGCGATCTTGGCTCACTGTAAGCTCCGCCTCCCGGGTTCACGCCATTCTCCTGCCTCAGCCTCCCGAGTAGCTGGGACAACAGGCGCCCGCCACCATGCCTGGCTAAATTTTTGTATTTTTAGTAGAGACGGAGTTTCACCATGTTAGCCAGGATGGTCTTGATCTCCTGACCTCGTGATCCGTCTGCCTCGGCCTTCCAAAGTGCTGGGATTACAGGCATGAGCCACCGTGCCCAGCCAGCACTGACTTTTTAAATATATCTCATTATTAAAATATAAAAAGAAGCCAAGCACAGTGGCTCAAGCCTGTAGTATTAGCTACTCTGGAGGCTGAGGTGGAAGAATCGCTTTGAACCCAGGAGATGGAGGCTGCAGTGAGCTGTGATGGTGCCACTGCACTCCAGCCTGGGCAACAGAGTAAGACCCTGTCTAAAAAAAAAAAAAAAGAATTAAAAAATAAAATAAAATATAGAAAGAATAGTATAATGAAATTCATGGATCGTGTACTCAGTTTCAACAATTACCAACATATGGCAAATCTGTTTTTAGTCATATTGCCATGTCATCTTCTGCATTTCACTACATTATTTTAAAGCCAGTCTCAGACATCATTTGATTCACAGATATTTCAGTATATCTCTGAGTTATAAGTAGTCTTTTATTTACTATAACCACAATGTCATGATCAAGCCCAAGCAAATAAGAATAATTACTTAATATTATCTCGTATCTAGTTAATGCTCACTCTTCCCCATTGGCCTCATAAATGCCTTTTTATAGTTCATTTGTTGCAAATCCAGATCCAAGTTCCACATGTACCTTGAATTGATAGATCTCTGAAGCCTCTTTCAACCTAAAATGGTCCCTCTCCTATTTTTTTCTCGCCATTTATTTTTTTGAGAAATTTGGATTTTTGTTATGTGGAATTCCCACATTGCCGAGTTTTCCAATGGAATCTTCTGTTGTGGTTTAATATGTTCATCTATTTCAGTGTTTTCTTTTCTCTGTCCCCTTTTTTTTTTTTTTGAGACGGAGTTCCGCTCTTGTCGTCCAGGCACTGCAACCTCCGCCTCCCAGGTTAAAGTGATTCTCTGGCCTCAGCCTCCCGAGTAGCTGGGATTACAGGCACCTGCCATCACGCCCGGCTAATTTTGTATTTTAATAGAGACGGGGTTTCTCCATGTTGGCCAGGCTGGTCTCAAACTCCTGACCTCAGGTGATCCGCCCACGTCGGCCTCCCAAAGTGCTGGGATTACAGCACTTTGTGCGTGAGCCACTGAGCCTGGCCTTTTCTTTTTTTGAGACAGAGTCTTACTCTGTCACCCAGGCTGGAGTGCAGTGGCGCAATCTCGGCTCACTGCAACCTCCACCTCCTGGGTTCAAGTGATTCTCCAGCCTCAGCCTCCTGAGTAGCTGGGATTACAGGTGCCCGCCACCATGCCTGGCTAATTTTTTTTTTTTTTTTTTTTTGAGATGGACTCTCGCTCTGTCACCAGGCTGGAGTGCAGTGGTGCGGTCTCAGCTAACTGCAACCTCTGCCTCCCAGGTTCATGCAATTCTCCTACCTCAGCCTCCTGAATAGCTGGGACTATAGGCGCCCAACACCATACCTGGCTAATTTTTGTATTTTTAGTAGACAGGGGGTTTCACCATGTTTTGGACAGGCTGGTCTCAAACTCTTGACCTCAGGTGATCCACCCGCCTCAGCCTCCCAGAGTGCTGAGATTACAGGTGTGAGCCACCACACTCAGCCTATTCCTGTGTTTTCTTGTAAGCCAAGATCTAAAAGAAGCTTAGATGGATGCAGGTTTGATTTTTTTTTTTTTTTTGGCAAGAACACTTTATACATAGGTGGTGCTGTTCACATCCTGCTGTGTCTATTACATCAAGAGACACAGAATGTCTGATTGTCTCTCTTTTTGAGATATTAGACCTGATCACTTGTTTGAGTGTCATTAGCTTGGTCCATGTCATCGTTTTTCTGAAGACTGAGGGACAGGGTATCCTGGTGAATGTCCTGCATCTTGGGTTTATTGTTTAATTTTTATTTATTTATTTATTTTTGATACAGAGTCTCGCTTTGTCACCCAGACTGGAGTGCAATGGCGCAATCTCAGCTCATTGCAACCTCCATCTCCTGGGTTCAAGCAATTCTCGTGCCTCAGCCTCCCAAGTAGCTGGGATTACAGGCCTGCACCACCATGCCTGGCTAATTTTGTATTTTTAGTAGAGACAGGGTTTCTCCATGTTAGTCAGGCTGGTCTCAAACTCCTGACCTCAGGTGATCCACCCACCTCAGCCTCCCAAAGTGCTGGGATGACAGGCGTGAGCCACTGCTCCCAGCCGCATATTGAATTTATTTGTTTCTTCATGGTAACACTTCATTTGTTCCTCTTTCCTTGTATTTTCTGTAACCTGGAAGTTCTGTCTAGACTAGAGGTTTGATAACATTCACGTTAAACATCATTGGCAAGAAAAGTCAGAGGTGCCACCGCATACTTTGTATCACGTTACTCCAGGGAGCAAATAATGTCAGGTTGTCCCACAGTGAGTGGTACCAGCTCGAACCCTTGGTAAAGATGGTGTCCATCAGAGCTCCCCATGGAAAAGGTAGGTTTTTCTTTTTACAATGAAAAAGCAAGGCCAGGCACAGTGGCTCATGCCTGTAATCCCAGCAGTTTGGGATTCTGAGGCGAGAGGATTGCTTGAGCCTAAGAGTTTCAGACGAGCCTGGTCAACATATTGAGACCCTGTCTCTCCAAAAAAAAACAAAAAAAAATTAGCCAGGTGTGGTGGCGCATGCCTGTTGTCCCAGCTACTCCAGAGCCTGAGACAGGAGGGTCACTGGAGCCCAGGAGTTTGAGGCTGCAGTGAGCCATGATCATGCCATTGCACTCCAGCCTGGGCCATAGAGCGAGACCCCATCTCAATAAATAAATAAGTAAATGAAATACTAGTGTGCAGGTAATACTTTAGCATTTTGAAAAAAAAAATCTCTGTTTTGGAATACTCGTATTTTAAATTTTTTATTTTGGAAAAAATTTAACACTATAGAACGCTTGTAAAAATAATACAATGAACTCTCATATCCTTCACCTAGCCCAGTTTTTCAACATTTACCACATTTGCCTTTCTGTCTCTCTCTCTCCATATATATATAGATCTACATACACATATATGTATACACATTTTACATATGCATATATACCTATGTATACACACGTTATATATACATATATACACATGTGTGCACAAAAAATATATATATACACACATTGGTGCAGCCACTTGAATATAAGTTGCAAACACTTCACTAGTTCAGCAAGTATTTCCTAAGAACAAGGGCATTCTTTTACCTAACCACAGTACAATAATCAAATTCAGGAAGTTTAAGGTCTATAAAATACTATAGCTAATACCTAGTCCTACATTTAAATTTCACCAATGTCCCAATACTGTCTTCTTTTTTTTTTTTTTAATTGAGAGAGTCTCGCTTTGTCACCCAGGCTGCAGTGCAGTGGCTCAATCTTGGTTTACTGCAACCTCTGCCTTCTGGGTTCCAAGGAGTCTCGTGCCTCAGCCTCCCAAATAGCTGGAACTACAGGCTAATGCCACCACGCCTGGCTAATTTTTGTGTTTTTAGTAGAGACGAGGTTTCACCATGTGGGTCAGGCTGGTCTCAAACTCCTGAGCTCAAGTGATCCACTCACCTCGGCCTCTCAAAGTACTGGGATTATAGGCGTGAGCCACCACCCCCACCCTCCAATACTGTCTTTTTTTTTTTTTTTTTTTTTTTGAGTTGGACTTTTGCTCTTGTCACCCAGGCTGGAGTGCAATGGCATGATCTCGGCTCACTGCAACCTTCCACTTCCTGGGTTCAAGCGATTCTCCTGCCTCAGCCTCCCAAGTAGCTGGGATTACAGGCACCCACAACCATGCCCATCTAATTTTTGTATTTTTAGTAGAGACGGGATTTCTCCATGTTGGCCAGGCTGGTCTAGAATTCCTGACCTCAGGTGATCCACCCGCCTCGGCCTCCCGAAGTGCTGGGATTACAGGTCTGAGCCACCGCACCCGGCCTTTTTGTTTTGTTTTGTTTTGTTTTTGAGACAGAGTCTTGCTCTGTCACCCAGGCTGGAGTGCAGCATGCAATCTTGGCTCATTGCAACCTCCACCTCCTGGGTTCAAGCGATTCTCCTGCCTCAGCCTTCCAAGTAGCTGGGACTACAGGCATGTGCCATCATGCCCAGCTAATTTTTGTATTTTTAGTAGAGATGGGGTTTCACCCTGATGGCCAGGCTGATCTCGAACTCCTGACCTCAAGTGATCCACCCGCCTTGGCCTCCCAAAGTGCTGGGATTACAGGCGTGAACCACCACGCCCGGCCCAATGCTATCTTTTTACTGTTACTTTTTCCTGATTCAGGATCCAATCTAAGATCACATTTTGCATTTCCCTATTGTGTCTCTTTAGTCTCCTTTCATTTTTTTTTTTTTTTTTTTTTTAATACGTGGAGGATGCCATGTGAACCTTTCATTTTTTATGGAGCTTTGCTGCCTTTTTTTTTCTTTTTCAATCTTTCATGTTGACGTTTTTGAAGAGTGCAGCCAGTTGGGCTGTAGAGTGTCCCACTGTCCTCATGAGTGGATTCAGGTTACGCATTCTCAGCAGGAACACGACATAAAGGAAGTAGTGGCTTGCTCAGCTCTCTTCTCCAGAGGCCTGTGGTGTGGGTCTGCCCTGTTGCTGGTGATGTTAACTTCGATCGCTTGGTTAAGGCAGTATCTGCCAGGTTCTTTCACCATAAAGGAAGCTTTTTATATCTGTAATAATTAATAGATCTTCTGTGGGGAGATTCTGTCATCCAGCGATTGAGCATCCCCTGGTGACTCTTGCCTGAATCTAACGTTACTACTAGGATTGCAGAATGGTGTTTTCTTCTAACTCTATTATTCCACCTACATGGATAAATTGGTGTGCTACTGAAAAGAACTTTCTCTTTTTTCTTATTTTAAATATGTATCAGTGTGGACTCATGTATTTTATTCTATTTTGTTTTTAATTTAGTTTTTTGTTTTTTGTTTTTTTGAGACAGAGTCTCACTCTGTCGCCCAGGCTGGAGTGCAGTGGTGGGATCTCGGCTCACTGCAACCTCTGCCTCTTGGGTTCAAGCAATTCTTGTGCCTCAGCCTCCCAAATAGCTGGGATTACAGGCACCCACCACTACGCCTGGCTAATTTTTGTATTTTTAGTAGGGACCAGGTTTCACCATGTTGGCCAGGCTGGTCCCAAACTCCTGACCTTAAGTGATCTGCCCACCTTGGCCTCCCAAAGTGCAGAGATTATAGGCATGAGCCACCATGCCCAGCCTAACTTAATTTAGTTTTTTGAGACAGTCTCCCTCTGTCACCCAGGCTGGAGTGCAGTGGTGCAGTCATAGCTCACTGCAGCCTTGAACTCCTAGGCTCGAGGGATCCTCCCTCCTGAGCCTCCCAAGTAGCTAAGACAACAGGAACTAATTATTTATTCTTAGTAGAGATGGGGTCTCACTATGTTGTCCAGGCTGGTCTCGGGCTGCTGACCTCAAGTGATCTGCCCACCTCGGCCTCCCAAAGTGCTGAGATTCCAGGCGTGAGCCACAGCGCCCAGCCTCCATTATTTTTTAGTGGCAAATCATGCTGCAATAAATCAGCTTGTGCATGTGTAGTTTCCCATCATGGCAGAGATATCCTCAGGATAAATTCCTGGAAGCGGGATTGCTGGGTTAAAGGATAGATCCGTGTGTGATTTTGTTAGATGCTACTAAATCCGCTTTCATGTGGTGGCACCATTTTGCATTCCCACCAGCAACGTGGAAGAACGTCCATTCTCTCAGCCTCCCCAAAAGAGTGTGCTGTGAAGCTTTTAAACTTCTGACTACCTGGTTGATGAGAAGTGGTAGCTCATCATATTTTTCATTTGCATTTCTCAAATTTTGAGTGAGGGAAATATACTTTTTTCAACAGGGAGATCATACAAGTCTCCTCCCTCCCTCCCTCCCTCCCTCCCTCCCTCCCTCCCTTCCTTCCTTCCTTCCTTCCTTTCCTTCCTTCCTTCCTTCCCGGAGTTTTGCTCTTGTTGCCCAGGCTGGCATGCAGTGGCACTATCTTGACTCATTGCAACCTCTGTTTCCTGGGTTCAAGCAATCCTCCTGCCTCAGCCTCCCGAGTAGCTGGGATTACAAATGTGTGCCATCGCACCCAGCTAATTTTTGTATTTTTAGTAGAGACGAGGTTTCACCACGGTGGCCAGGCTGGTCTGAAACCCCTGGCCTCAAGTGATCCTTTCACCTGGGCCACCCAAAGTGCTGGGATTACAGGCGTAAGCCACTGCGCCTGGCCCATAAAAGGTCTTTCTAAAGAGGCAGCAAGTGAGGAGAGATCGAAGTGACAGAGACAGACATGGGGAAATCTGGGGGAAGAGCATTGCAGGTAGAAGGAATGGCAAGACCAAAGGCCCTGAGGCAGAAGTGAGCTTGAGGAGTTCAAGGAAGAGCAAGAAAGTTAGGTGTTCTAGGCTGAGTGTGGTGGCTCAGGCTTGTAATCTCAGCACTTTGGGAGGCCAAGGTGGAAGAATTACTTGAGCTCAGGAGTTCGAGACCAGCCTGGGCAACATGGGGAGACCCTGTCTCTACAAAAAAATGCAAAAGTTAGCCAGACATGGTGGTGCATGCCTGCTGTCCCAGCTACTCATGAGGCTGAGGTGTGAGGATCGCTTGAGCCAGGGAGGTGGAGGCTGCGGTGAGCTATGATTGCACCAATGCACTCCTGCCTGGACAACAGAGCAAGACCCTGTCCCAAAAAGAAAAAAAGTAAAGAAAGTTAGGTGGTCTAAGAAGAAGAAACAAGGAGAAACTGATCAGAGACGGTGTGGGCAGGTACCAGACCATTTATATACTGTAGTCTAAGAGGTCAGCAAAGTTTTCTGTAAAGAGCCAAATAATAAATATCTTCAGCTTTATTGGCCACTCGGTCTCTCTTGTAATTGCTCAGCCTTGCGGTTGTAGCACAAAACCAGTCATAGGCAATATGTAAACAAATGGGTGTGCCTGTGTTCCACTATCATTTGTAGAAACCAAAATTTGAAATTAATGTACTTTAAAAAGTTGAGATGTGAAGCCAGGTACAGTGGCTCACGCCTGTAATCCCAGCACTCTGGGAGATGAGGTGGGCAGATCACTTGAGATCAGGAGTTCGAGACCAGCCTGGGCAACATGGCAAAACCCTGTCTCTGCAAAAAATACAAAAAATTAGCCGGGCGTGGTGGTGTGCACCTGTAGTCCCAGCTACTAGGGAGGCTGAGGTGGGAGGATCACTTGAGCCTGGGAAGTGAAGGCTGCAGTGAGCCATGATTGTCCCGGTGCTCTCCAGCCTGGGCGACAGAGCAAGACCCTGTCTTCAAAACAAAACAAAACAAAAAAGGCCAGGCGTGGTGGCTCACACCTGTAATCCCAGCACTTTGGGTGGCCAAGGTGGGCAGATCACTTAAGGTCAGGAGTTTGAGACCAGCCTGGTCAACATTGTGAAGCCCTGTCTCTACTAAAAATACAAAAATTAGCCAGGCACGGTGGCGGGTGCCTGTAATCCCAGCTACTCAGGAGGCTGAGGCAGGAGAATCGCTTGAGTCCAGGAGGCGGAGGTTGCAGTGAGCCGAGATTGCACCACTGCACTCCAGCCTAGGTGACAGAGCAAGACTCTGTCTCAAAAAATTCCAAAAAGCAAAAAACAAAATTGAGATGTAATTCACATACTATAAATTTCATATAATTCAGTGATTTTTAGTACATCCACAAGGTTGTACAACCATCTCCATTAGCTAATTTCACAACATTTTCATTATTCTCAAAAGAAACCTCACATACCTTAGCAGCCAGACACAATTTCCCCCTCCATCCTATTCCCTGGCAACCACTAATCTACTTTCTCTCTCTGTAGATTTGCCTATTCTGGACATTGCATATAAATGGAATCACACAATATGTGATATTTTGCATCTGGCTTCTTTTAGCTTGCTTTCTAGGTTCATCCCTATGGTAGCATGAATCAGTATATCATTCCCTTTTTTGGCTGAATAGTATTCCTGTATATGGATATACCACATTTTGTTTATCCATTCATCAGCTGATGGGCATTTGGGCTGTTTCCGCTTTTTGGCTATTACGCATAACGCTGTTACAAACATCCGTGTACGAGTTTTTGTATGAACATATGTTTCCACTTCTCCTGGGTACATACCTAGGAGTGGAATTGCTGGGTCATATGATAATTCTATCTTTAACTTTTTGAGGCACTGCCAAATGAAATTCATATACTTTTTATGTGCCACAAAATACCAGTCTTGTTTTGATTTTTAACATCATTTACTTATGTGAAAGCCATTCTTAGCTGGTGGGCCATACAGAATGAGGGGGTGAGCTGGGTTTCGTCCAGGGACCATGGTTTGCCGACCACCGGTGTAGACAGTGGAAGGAATTTGGGCTTATTCTGTGTGTGGCACACAGAATGTAGGATTCTAGGGGAAGAGGTTGATAGGGATTAGTTAGATACATTTAAGGCAGGGAACTTTATAGCCTCCTTAAGCCACTCTTGGCGTGGCTACTGTTTAGAGGAAATTTCATCTGGAGAAAATGATAATCGCCTCTTAGAAATTCTCAGATTGGACCTCTCCTCTGCACACTGTCCATATGCTCTATTTCCTCAATTGTAAATGGTGTTAAAAATGTACCTCCTTCAAAGAGGTGTTGTGAAGTTTGAATGAATGTATATATATACACAACACCAAGAACAGTGCCTGGCACAGACCAAGACCTATATAAGTCGCTGCTATTATTATTGCTATTGTTGCAATTATTATCCACACAGCCTCAGCTCAGGCCTCATCCTCTTCCCCCTGGAATATGTCTCCCTCCAGTCTGTTCCCAGCATCAACCAGCCCCCAAAGGTTCTTCTAACACTGGGATCTGGCCCTGTCCTTCCTCTGCTACAAACTTTGTGTAGCTCCCTAGTACCCTTGGTGTCAATGCCCAGCTCCTGGGCCCAGCATTCGAGGCTTACCATGGCTATACCTTCCCCTTTCTCTAACCTCATTTCTTGTGGCTACAGCTCATGTTACAGCTACATGGGTGGACCAGCTCTATTTTCCCTCCTTCCCAAACCTTTGCCCATGCTGTGCACTCTGCCAGTGTGCCCTTATTCTTCTCTGGGCCTCATCCTTTAAGGCTGGGCGCGGTGGCTCACACCTGTAATCTTAGCATTTGGGGAGGCCGAGGAGGGTGGATCACCTGAGGTCAGGAGTTCGAGACCAGCCTAGCCAACATGGTGAAACCCCGTCTCTACTAAAAATACAAAAAAAAAAATTAGTCGGGCGTGGTGGCGGGCGCCTGTAATCCCAGCTACTTGGCAGGCTGAGGCAAGAGAATCGCTTGAACCTGGGAGGTTGAAGGTTGCAGTGAGCCGAGATCGGGCCACTGCACTCCAGCCCAGGCCACAGAGTGAGACTCCATTTCAAAAAAAAAAAAAAAAGGAAAGAGAAAAGAAGAGTTGAACAAAGGAATCTTTCCTTCATTTCTCTTGCCCCTGCCCCAGGCAGGTTTGGCACCCCTTCCAGAGTCCCACACAGCGTGCTACTTCCTTGTAGCACCTATCACCTTATATGTGACTTAATCAGTGTGTTCCTATTTTCCTTCTCCAATTGCATTGTGAGCTCCTGGATGGCAGATTTAGGGGGGTAAAGGGGGAGGTGGTTGTTGATTCATCTCCGGGCTCCCTGCACCCAACCAAGGCCAGCACACAAGGGGCTTCAGGGAAGTTAGTCCAGGACAGTATGGGGAGGAGGGGAAGGCAGTGAGGTGGGGCTGGGGCTGGGAAAAGGGGCCCACTTCTAATGGACGAGGGCACCCCCTCTGCTCCCCTAGGCCTCTCCTTGGTGGTGGGCTTGGTTCTTTACATCTCCAGCATCAACGACGAGGTCATGAACAGGCCCAGCAGCTCTGAGCAGTATTTTCATTATCGCTACGGGTGGTCTTTTGCCTTCGCCGCTTCCTCCTTCCTACTCAAAGAGGTGACGTCCGTGGGACCTAGACTCTAGAGTTCTGAATGGAGAGAGGTCTTGGGGGCCTGGTTCCTGAGTCCAGGAGGAAGGAGAGGCTGGAGATGCAGACTCTGGCGTCAGAGGGAGGTGGTAGCTGAGGGTCTAACCCCTGGGTCCTGGAGGAAGAGGGGTCTGAGAGCTCCAACTTTTGGGATCCTGGGGGAGGAGGGGTCTGGAGACTGGGACTCCTGGGTCTTGAGGGAGGGGCCAACTTGAGGGCTTGGACTCCTGAGGTCCTGGGGAAAGAGAGGGCTGGAGTCCTGATCCTGGGTCCTGGGATAGGAAGGGGCTTGGGGTGGGGACCCTGAGTCCTGGAGCGAGAGGAGATGAGTCGGGGTCCGGGGATGCGCAGGGGGGCGCCCCTGGGACTCTGACCTTGCCTTGCCGCAGGGGGCCGGCGTGATGTCCGTGTACCTGTTCACCAAGCGCTACGCGGAGGAGGAGATGTACCGTCCACACCCGGCCTTCTACCGCCCGCGTCTCAGCGACTGCTCCGACTACTCGGGCCAGTTCCTGCAGCCCGAGGCGTGGCGCCGCGGCCGGAGCCCCTCCGACATCTCCAGCGACGTGTCCATCCAAATGACGCAGAACTACCCTCCCGCCATCAAGTACCCGGACCACCTGCACATCTCCACCTCGCCGTGCTGAGGCCCGCCCCTCGGAGCTCCCCCTGCCTCCTCCTCCTCCTCGTCTTCGGGGGTCTCCCTGCAATGCAGCGCCCCCTTCCGTCCTCGGGACTCCTCGCTCCCACCCGGAGGAGGCTGCGCCAGCTTTAGGCCCCGCCCTCTTCCCAATGGCTCCGCCCACACACTCCCTTATTTTAATGGCCGCGCCCCCTTTTCCCGACCTCTCCTTTTCATTGGTTCCTCTCACTCCCAAATGACTCCTCCCCTTCGTTGGCCCGCCCCTTTCCTCTGGCCGCCTCCTCTCCAAGAAAATTAGCTCCTCCCTCGTTCTGCACCTGCTCTGAGCTGGGAGCAGCCAGTGGCGGTGCAGGTGCCCAGCTCCCTGGAGCTCCCCAACCTCAGACCTCACCGCAGGGGCGCTGGGCTGGAGAGCAGGTTCGGGCAGCCGCCGGGAATGCTGCCCATCCTCTTCTCCCTTCTGCCCTGGGCTTCCTTTTTCCCTGCCTAATCTCACCTCCTGACCTGCTGGGTCCTCCGGTGCAGTGGGAGGGCCGGCTTGCTCCACCCGCAGCCCCGGGGTGGCGTAGGGAAGGGGGCTGGAAGCCACGGGTACGGTTAACCTGGCCCTTCCCTCCCCATCTCCCCTACTTGCCTGGAAGGTCCCATTCTTTCTCACCGGCTGGGCTCTTTTCTGCTTCCTGAAGGTCACCTGCCTTTTAGGGGGCTCTTGTCTAAAGGATCTTCTTGCTTTCTCAGCTATCCTTGGCTTCTTTTTCGTCTTCCTCCTCCTTTAACTCTTTCTCTCCTTTCCTCCCTTCACCCGCTGGTCCCAAGCCCTTGGGTGCACCCCGCCGTAGGCGCACACCAGACGGCCAGAATGGGGACCCTAGGGTGGAGGGAATTCCCCCACGCCGTCTCCACACCTGTGCCCGCCTCTCCCCCCTCGAGGCCCCGTCGAGGGAGGGAGGGGCAGTAGCGGGGGTCGACACTCCCCCAAACCTCTAAGTCTTCCATTTTCTGGCCCTCCTCCTCATTGACGTCCCTCTCCCCACTCAGAACCCCAACTCTGGCCTCTTTCAAGGGCCCGTCCGCCCCGTTGGACAGATTTTGCGGGGAGAGGAGGTCACCAGGACTCGCCCACCCCCTTATTAGGGAAAGAGGGGCGAGGTAGCACAGTGCTGCACACGGAACCAGAATGGCCCCCGGGGTGGGGGGAGGGGGCAGGGAGGGACGGGGGCTTTTAGTTTGCATCTTAGGTGGGAGGGGGGAGGGGGGACCCGCCGCAGTTAACCTGACTTTACGCAGCGATTTTTAACGAGGCCGGGGGGAGGGGGGCACTGGGGTGGGGATAGGGTGGGGTGGGGGGCCTGGCTCTGTTATTTACCGTGTATCATATGTAAATATCGACAGAAACTTCAATAAACTTTATTTCAAACACGTCTCCGCCTGCCCGGAGGGAAGGGATTGGATACAGGGGGCTTAGTCTAGGTCTCTGCTTCTAGGGTTGCAGGCCTAAAGTACTGCAGAATAACGTTAGATGGGTCGTTGTTAAATGACTTAATCATCACAATTATCAACGGCAGCGCTTTATACTTCAGTTCGTGTAAAGCATGCAGGACCTTAAATGATACTGGTCAGGATCAATAAACACTTTCTCCTGGTATTATTATGGCCACGTAGAGTACTGTTACTATGACTCGCCTTCCTTCGACATTCATTGCTTCTTTTAACTTTCCCCCCAAGCCTGCACGGTCAATTTATTGGCCTCATTTTGCAGATAGGTCCAGAGAGGTGAAGTGACGTATCCAAGATCACACAGGTGGAAACTGGCAGAGCCATTTGCTAAAGCCAAGTTTAGGCCTGGTGCGGTGACTCACGCTTGTAATCCCAGCACTTTGGGAGGTCAAGCCAGGCGGATCACTTGAGGTCAGGAGTTCGAGACCAGCCCGGCCAACATGGCGAAACCCCATCTCTACTAAAAACACAAAAAAATTAGCTGGGCACGATGGCTCACGCCTGTAATCCCAGCTACTCGGGAGGCTGAAGCAGAGAATCGCTTGAACTTGGGAGGTGGAGGCTGCAGAGAGCTGAGTGCACTGCACGCCAGCCTGGGCGACAGAGTGAGACTCCATCTCAAAATAATAATAAAACCAAGTTTATCTGGTTCTGAAGCTCAGGCTTCCTCCCCCTTGCACTAGGCAGTGGTGGGTTTTCCCAATGCTTGGCTCAGTCCCTCTGTTGAGAAATGACTGCTACCATTTACTGCACACCTACCCTGAGCCAGACGCCTTCCTTCCTTACATGATCTCATTAGACATTCACAGCAACCCTGTATGTAGGAATTATCACCCCGTTTTTGCAGGTGAAGGAGGCAGGCTCAGAAAGTGGGTGCCACAATCTGCAGTCTCACCCACTATACTGAGAGACTGAGAACAGCCTAAATGTTTGATAAGCTTATTCTTGCAGCGTATTGTAAAGGAAACACCGTGCCAGATCTTCCCTTCTTTGCCTTGTCTAGATTTGGCCTCTTAAGGATCCATCAGAATAACTTTTGCTATTACAGTCACAACTGTTAACAACCAAGACACATTTATCAGGTCATCATTAGGGTATCGGACACTGCACTGAGCACTTTTTTAAAAAAAGAAAAAATAGAGACAGGGTATCCCTGTGTTGCCCAGGTTGGTCTTGAGCTTCTGGGCTCAAGGGATCCTCCTGCCTCGGCCTCTGAAAGTGCTAGAATTACAGGCATGAGCCACCCTACCCAGTCTGCACTAAGCACTTTTGATTTATTAGCTCATTGAATCCTTCCAACCATCCTGTGAATCAGGCATCCCAATTAGCCCCATTTTATAGATGAAGAAACCGAGGCTCAGGGAGGTGAGGCCACCCAGCTGGTAAGATGCGGAGAATTCATGCCCAGCCTGTCTGACCTCAGAGCCCACACTCTTAGCTGCTATAATTTACTACTATGGATTTGGTGCAAACTCATTCTGTGACCTTGAGCAAATCTTTTAATCTCTGGGGCTTCAGTTTCTTTTTCTGTAAAAAAATAAAAAAATACCGAGGGCAGTGGTTGGTTTAGAAGAATTCCAAATCCCTCTGGAATAGGGAGGTTGGTGGGGGTAAGTTAGCAGGAAAGAGTTCTGAATCAGCAGGACTGGACTCCCAGAGGGAAATATCCTGAGTCATTTTCAATAATTTCACAAATTTCTGGAGGTCATGCTTGAGATTTGGGATGGCAAATCATGTTTCGGCTTCGTTGTCAAAACTAAGTGATTCGTACGGGCTGCTTGGAGCCCGGTATTAGAAGGATTCTGAACATCTGCTCAGTGGGAAAGAGTGTTGCCATTGATTGGTGCTGTCTGCCGTGCTGCTCAATTGGTGCTGTCTGCCTTGCGTGCAGGATGGGCTGTGGTGACGCAAATGCTAGATACTTGCTAACACTATGGGGAAGTTAACAACCTAAAATCCTAAGGTTTGTGTTCTTTTAAAAAATCAAGCTAGTTCTTTTGTTTATTAAACTTTGAAAATGGAATGTAATCCCACAGTTCAAGATTGGTGAGTTTTTTCTTTTGTTTTAAAGAAATGCCGTGAAAAGTTCCACCTTTATTTATCCAAAGTAAGTCAGGATGTCCTAACATTCTGAAATCCTCCTCTTCCTGAGGCATTATTAGTTTTCAATGTATAATTTCAGGAATACTCTATACATATTCAAGCATATATGCATGTGTTTAAATCCACATACAGATGAGTATGTGGTATATACATTTTTATTTTATACATTTATCGTGTAATGCACATAGTTCTGTGCCTTCCAGTTTCAAATGAGAATGCGTGGGGCTCATTTAGTATGTTATATAACTCTACTGTTTTCCAAGGCTGCTTAATAACAATTGTTTGCATAAATTAATTGCATAATTTATTGAGTGCTTATATGCCAGCCACTTTGTGTTTCAGTCCTAGGCCTTTTACATTCTGTAACCCCAGGAGGTCTGGTACTCTCAGTATCATTCTCTCTTTATAAATGAAATCCTGAGACACAGAGAGGGTAATTAGCTTTCTCCTGGTCACACAGCTAGTAAGTGGTCAAGCTAAAATTTGAATCCTGGGAGTCTCCTGTGTCGACAATACTTATCCGCTAAGCTGTATACCTTTGTGTGTGTGTGTGTATATACTGCCCTCCTTGGCCTCACAAAGTGCTGGAATTACAGGTGTGGGCCACCATGCCTGGCCCTCTGTGTATATTGAAGCCACCTGGTTCCATCTATTTATCTCTCTCTCTCTGTATATATGTATATATATACATATATATATATATTTTTTTTTTTTTTTTGAGATGGAGTCTTGCTCTGTTGTCCAGGCTGGAGTGCAGTGGTGCCATCTCGACTCACTGCAACCTCTGCCTCCTGGGTTCAAGCAATTCTCCTGCCTCAGCCTCCCGAATACCTGGGACTACAGGCACACACGCCACACCTGGCTAATTTTTTGTATTTTAGTAGAGGCAGGGTTTCACCGTGTTGCCCAGGCTGGTTGCAAACTCCTGAGCTCAGGCAATCCACCTGCCTCGGCCTCCCAAAGTGCTGGGATTACAGGCGTGAGCCACTGTGCCCGGCTTTTTTTTTTTTTTTAACGAATCTCGCTCTGTTGCCCAGGCTGGAGAGCAGTGGCACGATCTCAGCTCACTGAAACCTCCACCTCCTGGGTTCAAGCAATTCTCCTGCCTCAGCCCCCAGAGTAGCTGGGATTACAGGTACAGGCCACCACTCCCAGCTAATTTCGTATTTTTAGTAGAGACAGGGTTTCGCCATGTTGGCCAGGCTGGTCTCAAACTCCTGACCTCAGGTGATCTGCCCTCCTTGGCCTTCCAACGTGCTGGGATTACAGGTGTGGGCCACCATGCTTGGCCCTCTGTGTGTATTGAAGCCACCTGGTTCCATCTATTTATCAATGACCTATATCTCCCTATTGCCCTTAGGAGCAAATCTAAGCTCCTCAAGACTTGTGTCTTTTTGCCAAGAGCGCAAGTCTTAACATATGCAGCCCCCATTGCTGCCTCCTGCAGACTGAAGGTGTCTTCCCTACCATTCCCAGCTCCTTCCTGTTCTGAGGGTTTCCTGGGTGGTTTTCTTCCGTGGAATCCCCTTCCATCTCTCAGCCATATGGCAAACCCTCTATCCACTCTTTTTTTCTTTCTGAGACAGGGTCTTGCTCTGTCACCCAGGCTGGAGTGCAGTGGCGCAATCTTGGTTCACTGCAGCCTTGACTTCCCAGGCTCAAGCCATCCTCCCACCTCAGCCTCCCCAGTAGCTGAGACCACAGGCAAGCACCACCACCCCCAGCTATTTTTTTGTATTTTTCATGTTGCCCAGGCTGGTCTCAAACTCCTGAACTCAAGCAATCCGCTGACCTGAGCCTCCCAAAGTGCTGGGATTGCAGGCATCAGCCACCACGCCGGGTTCTATCCACTCTTGAGATTCAACTTACATGCTCCTTCCACCAGGAAGCCTTCCCTGAGCTCCCAAGCCTGCATCAGGGTCTAGCTAAATGCTTCCACCCTACCCTATACTGCCCCCCTTAGACCACACTGGTTTACAGGACAATACTACATACCAGTGCTTCTCAAAGTGTGTCCTGGGGAGCCGGGACATCCCTGAGAGCCATTTAGGAAGACCACAAGGTCAAAGGCATTTTTATTGTAATACTAAGATATTTTCCTTTTTTTCACTCTTATTCTCTCATGAGTGTATAGAGTCTAGAGGCTTCACAAGAAGTAAGAACACGACTGAACACCGAAGCAGATATGAGACTGATTTTCTTCTGTTGAGTCAAATGTTAAATCGATTTTAAAAAATATAAACCAATACCATTATATAATTTTTTTATTTTGGAAACTAGTTATTTTTATTAAAGTAAGTTGCTTATGTAAATATACAATAAGCTGATTATTTTACTTAAATACATATTTTAGATTTTTTTCTCAGTTTGAATTGCAAATATGCAAAACATCAATAGACATAGCACAAATTTAAAAAGCTCTTTGGGGTCCCCTACAATTTTCTTTTTTTTTTTTTTGTTATTTTTAGAGACAAGGTCTTGCTCTGTTGCTCAAACTGAAGTGCAGTGGTGCTATCATAGCTCACTGCAACCTTGAACTCCCAGGTTCAAGCAATCCTCCCATCTCAGCCTCCTGAGTAGCAAAGACTACAGGTGCACACCACCATGCCCAGCTAGTATTTTAATTTTTTTTGTAAAGATGGAGTCTCAAACTCACGGCCTCAAATGATCTTCTCACCTTGGTCTCCTGAAGTGTTGGGATTACAAGTGTGAGCCACCAGCTCTCTACAGTTAAGTGTACGGAGGGATCCCGCATTCAAAGGTTTAAATGCTGATGCTATATGTCACACAGTTAGTAAGATTTACCTAATTCCTCTAATGACTATGTAGTGGTCCATTGCAGAGAGGTAATTTATTTGAACAATAAACTCATTTTAATTATGAATTTATTTATGTATTTATTCTTCTTAATTTTTAATTTTTTTCTATTTTAAATTTTTTAAAAATTTTTTCTATTTTTATAATAAATTGATTAATTTATTTGAGATGGAGTTTCACTTTTGTCACCCAGGCTAGAGTTCAATGGCACGATCTCTGCTCACTGCAACTTCCGCTTCCCAGGTTCAAGTGATTTTCTTGTCTCAGCTTCCCAAGTAGCTGGGATTACAGGCATGTGCTACCACGCCCGGCTGATTTTTGTATTTTTAGTAGAGATGGGGTTTCACCATGTTGGCCAGGCTGGTCTCAAACCCCTGACCTCAGGTGATCTGCCTGCTTTGGCCTCCCAAAGTGCTGGGGTTACAGGAGTGAGCCACCGTGCCTGACCCTGAAATTTAATACTCAGTCATGATTTAAAAGTTTCAGCATCAGAGAAGGGTATAAAGAAAGTAGCTTTTGGCTGGGCATGGTGACTCACGTCTGTAATCCCAGCACTTTGGGGGGCCAAGGCGGGTGGATCACCCGAGTTAAGGAGTTCGAGACCGGCCTGGCCAACATAGTGAAATCCCGTGACATAGTCTCTACTAAAAATACAAAATTAGCCGGGCGTGGTGGCACATGCCTCTAATCCCAGCTACTTGGGAGGCTGAGGCATGAGAATTGCTTGAACCCCAGGAGGCAGAGGTTACAGTGAGCCAAGATTCAGCCTCAGCAACAAGAGTGAAACTCCGTCTCAAAAAAAAGAAAAAAAGAAAAAGAAAAGGAAAAAGAAAGTAGCCTTCTCTTCACTCTTCTCAATTCCAGCCTCATTTCCCAGAGAGAGTGACTGTTCCCACTTTGTTCCCACTTTCTTCCTCTAGCACAGTAGCTCTCAACTGGAAGTCATGTTGTCCCCAGGTTGCATTTGGCAATGTCCAGAGATATTTTTGTTTTGCTTTTTTTTTGTTTGTTTGTTTTTGTTTTGAGACGGAGTCTCGCTCTGTCGCCCAGGCTGGAGTGCAGTGGTGCAATCTTGGCTCACTGCAACCTCCACCTCCCGGGTTCACGCCATTCTCCTGCCTCAGCCTCTCGAGTAGCTGGGACTACAGGTGCCCATCACCACGCCCAGCTAATTGTTTGTATCTTTAGTAGAGACGGGGTTTCACCGTGTTAGCCAGGATGGTCTCGATCTCTTGACCTCGTGATCTGCCCGCCTCGGCCTCCCAAAGTGCTGGGATTACAGGCGTGAGCCACTGTGCTCGGCTGTCCAGAGATATTTTTGGACGTCACAACTCAGGGCTAGGGGGAGTGAGGTGCTACGGGAACCTAGCAACATGCTGGAATAGACCCTGAAATGTGCAGGAAGGCCACCCATGGCAAAGAATCATCTGGTCTCCAATGTGACTAGTGCCACGGTGATTGAGAAGGCCTGTGCCAGACTTTTATCTAGAAACCAATAAATAGAAATCTCTTTATGAAGATATTTCTTTTGCAGCTGGGCGCCGTGGCTTACGCCTGTAATCCCAGCACTTTGGGAGGTCAAAGCAGGTGGATCATGAGGTCAGGAGTTCGAGACCAGCCTGACCAACATGGTGAAACCCTGTCTCTACTAAAAATACAAAAAAATTAGCTGGGCGTGGTGGCAGGTGCCTGTAACCCCAGCTACTCGGGAGGCTGTGGCAGGAGAATCATCTGAACCCGGGAGGCAGAGGTTGCAGTGATGCAGTGAGCCAAGATCACGCCATTGCACTCCAGCCTGGGCAACAAGGCAAGACTCTGTCTTAAAAAAAAAAAAAAAAAAGATATTTCCTTTTTTTCTTTTTTGCCTTTATTTTTATGGACACAAATGAGATTTTCCTAAATTGATTCATAAGCTGTGATTCTTTTTTTAATTTTTATTTTGAGACAGGGTCTCTTTCTGTCGCTTGGGCTGGATGGAGTGCAGTGGCACAACCTTGGCTCACTGCAGCCTCAACCTCCTGAGCTCAAGGCATCCTCCCACCTCAGCTTCCTGAGGAGCTATGACTACACTCCTGGTTAATTTTTTAAGAATTATTTTTTGGCTGGGCATGGTGGCTCATCCCTGTAATCCTAGCACTTTGGGAGGCCAAGGAGGGTGGATCACCTGAGGCCAGGAGTTCGAGACCAGCCTGGCCAACATGGTGAAACCCTCGTCTCTAGTAAAAATACAAAAAATTAGCCGGATGTGGTGGCAGACGCCTGTAATCCCAGCTACTCAGGAAACTGAGGCAGGAGATTCACTTGAACCCGGGAAGTGGAGGTTGCAGTGAGCCAAGACCGAGCTACTATACTCCAGTCTGGGCAATAAGAGCAAAACTCCGTCTCGAAAAAATATATATTTTTTGTAGAGTCAGGGGTCTCACTATGTTGCCCAGGCTGGGCTCAAGCAATCCTCGCACCTCAGCTTCCTGAAGTGCTGGGATTACAGGCATGAGCCACCTCGCTCTGCCAACTGTGATAATCTGCAGGAGATTAGGGACCTCTTTGAGAGTCAGATAAAAGCTAGGGACCCCCAGAAAAAAAACACTCATACTCACAATGTTTTGTACATAATATCAGGGGTTTCAGTGACATCCCATTAGCTCTGCCAGAATGCCTTGGATGTGTGATTTTGAATCACAGTCTCAACAATAGAGAGATCACTAACGGTATCCCTCTTCCCCTTCTACAGATGAGCGAACGAGAGAAGGAAGGTGCAGAGAGAACCAAGGTTTGG
The DNA here is from genome assembly GCF_028885625.2 of Pongo pygmaeus. Lineage (NCBI taxonomy): Eukaryota > Metazoa > Chordata > Mammalia > Primates > Hominidae > Pongo > Pongo pygmaeus. The sequence goes on from NC_072393.2 coordinate 60,225,525, forward strand.
ATCCGGGTTCCTCGGGGAGGCAAAGAAGAGCTGGAGTTGGAACTCCAGCCACCTGGCTCCCCAGCGTTGGAATATTTCCATTTCACCCTGAATGAGGACGTTTAAGAAACGCTGATCGACGCTTCCTGGTACAGCAGGAAGACATGCCACCACCACTCTGTTCCTCTTGAGGAAACACAAAGGCCCCAGCTGTTGTTGATGAGAAACACTCGAGCACCTGGGAAAAACCACACACTCAGGATATGAGGCAGGGAGAAGGGTTGGATAGGGACAAGAGGTTGGAACTGGCTGCATAGAGGGTGGAGACCCTAGAATATGTATCCACTCATTCCCTGACTCATTCATTTTCTCATTCATTCGTTCATTCATTCGTTCATTTGTTCATCATCCCTGGACCGAGGACTCCCGTCCATCAGGGCTGAGCGGGATCTGGGGGACACGGAAGTAAATCAGACCCGTGCCTGTCATTGAACAGCTCCTGCACCAGTGTGGAGAAGACCGACCCACATGTCAATCACAATATAGCGTTGTGGCTTTAAAGAGCCAGTGCAGGCAGGGTGGAAGCACTGATATGGACCCTGATGCAGGCTTGGGAGGTCAGGGAAGGCTTCCTGGAGGAAGGAGCGTGTAAGTTGAATCTCAAGCGTGGATAGTGCCAGGTGCAGTGGCTCTGTAATCCCAGCATTTTGGGAGGCTGAGGTGGGAGGATCGCTTGAGCTCAGGAGTTTGAGACCAGCCTGGACAACATGACGAGACCCCTTCTCTACCAAAAATACAAAAAAAAAAAAAAAATAGCCAGGTGTGGTGGTGCTTGCCTGTGGTCTCAGCTACTGGGGAGGCTGAGGTGGGAGGATGGCTTGAGCCTGGGAAGTCAAGGCTGCAGTGAACCAAGATTGCGCCACTGCACTCCAGCCTGGGTGACAGAGCAAGACCCTGTCTCAGAAAGAAAAAAAGAGTGGATAGAGGGTTTGCCATATGGCTGAGAGATGGAAGGGGATTCCACGGAAGGAAATCACCCAGGAAACCCTCAGAACAGGAAGGAGCTGGGAACGGTAGGGAAAACACCTTCAGTCTGCAGGAGGCAGCAATGGGGGCGGCATACAATGAGACTTGTGCTCTTGGCAAAAGGACATAGGTGAGGAGCTTAGATTTGCTCCCAAGGGCAATAGGGAGACATAGGAGAATTTTATTTCATTATTATTTTTTGGGAGATGGAGTCTTGCTCTGTTGCCCAGGCTGGAATACAGTGGCACAATCTTGGCTCACTGCAACCTCCGCCTCCCAGGTTTAAGTGATTCTTCTGCCTTAGCCTCCCAGGAAGCTGAGATTACAGGTGTGCGGCACCACACCTGTATTTTTAGTAGAGACGGGGTTTCACCATGTTGGCCAGGCTGGTCTCAAACCCCTGGCCTCAAGTGATCCACCTGCCTTGGCCTCCCAAAGTGCTGGGATTACAGGCGTGAGCCACTGCGCCTGGTGAGCTCTGGGTCTCACAAGGTTGAAGTTAAGATGCCGGCTGGCTGTGTCTTCTGCAGGGGATTTGGCTAAGGAGAGAGCTACTTCCAACCTCCCACAGGTTGAGCAGAATTCATTTCCTTGTAGTTGTTTGACTGAGGTCTCTGTTTTCTAGTTAGCAGTTGCCACTCACTCTCAGGTCTTTGCCATGACAAGACAGTTTGCTTCCTGAAGGTTCTCAGGAGAAACTCCTTTGCTTTGGTTATTTCTGACATCTTGATCCTTTCCTAAGAGATCACCTGATTAGGCCAGGCCCACCTGGGATAATTTCTTTTTTTTTTTTGAGACGGAGTCTTGCTGTTGCCCAGGTTAGAGTGCAGTGGCGCGATCTCGGCTCACTGCAGGCTCCGCCCCGCGGGGTTCACGCCATTCTCCTGCCTCAGCCTCCCGAGTAGCTGGGACTTCAGGCGCCCGCCACCTCGCCCGACTAATTTTTTGTATTTTTAGTAGAGACGGGGTTTCACCGTGTTAGCCAGGATGGTCTCGATCTCCTGACCTCGTGATCTGCCCGCCTCAGCCTCCCAAACTGCTGGGATTACAGGCGTGAGCCACCACGCCCAGCCGGATAATTTCTTTTTTAATGAAGTCAACTGATTAGGGACCTTAATTATATTTACAAAATCCCATACCATGCCATATAATGTCACATAATCATGGGAACTGCATCACCTCCTAGTAACAGGTCTTGTCCACACTCAAGGGAAGGAGATTCTCTCGGGTGTGTACACCAGGGGGTGGGAATCTTGGAGGTTATTTTAAAATTCTGCCTATCACAGTGGGAAGTGAGGACCGAGGACCTTCTCAAGGGAAGGGATTAGCAAACCTATCTCTAAGTCTGCAGGCTCTAGGTCTCTGGGTCAAGCCCAGCAGAGGCCTTGGCTAATGTGAAATGAATATGTGAGCAAATGTAGAAATGAGATCTTATAAAAGTCCACAACCTCCTTCTTCTGTGACACCCCTTCTGAAGGGGCCTTCCATGAGCTGAAGGAGTGATCAGTGGGTTCAATACTCCCATCCATCTTTCTTCCTTTCCTTTCCTTTCCTTTCCTTTCCTTTCCTTTCCTTTCTCCTTTCCTTTCCCTCCCCTCCCCTCCCCTCCCCTCCCCTTCCCTTCCCTTCCTTTCCTTTCCTTTTTCCTTTCCTTTCCTTTCCTTTCCCCTCTCCTCTCCCCTCCCCTCCCCTCCCCTCCCCTCCCCTCCCCTCCCCTCCCCTCCTGTCCCCTCCCCTCCCCTCCCCTCCCCTCCTCTCCTCTCCTCTCCTCTCCTCTCCTTTTTTTGAGACGGAGTCTCACTCTGTCGCCCAGGCTGGAGTGAGGTGGCGTGATCTCGGCTCACTGCAAGCTCCGCCTCCCAGGTTCACGCCATTCTCCTGCCTCAGCCTCCCGAGTAGCTGGGACTATAGGCGCCCGCCACCACGCCCGGCTATTTTTTTTTTTTTTTTTTGTATTTTTAATTGAGACGGGGTTTCACTGTGTTAGTCAGGATGGTCTCAATCTCTGACCTCGTGATCTGCCCGCCTCGTCCTCCCAAAGTGCTGGGATTACAGGCGTGAGCCACCACGCCCGCCTTTTTTTTTTTTTTTTTTTTTTTGAGACAGAGTTTCACTCTTGTTGCGCAGGCTGGAGTACAGTGGCACGATCTTGGCTCACTGCAACCTCCACCTCCCAGGTTCAAGCGATTCTCCTGCCTCAGCCTCCCAAGTAGCTGGAATTACAGGGATGCACCACCATGCCTAGCTAATTTTTGTATTTTTAGTAGAGACGGGGTTTCACCATGTTGGCCAGCCTGGTCTCAAACTCGCGACCTCAGGTGATCTGCCTGCCTCGGCCTCCCAAAGTGCTGGGATTACAGGCGTGAGCCACCACACCTGGCAATACTCCCATCTTTCAAAATGAAGTCAAGAGATGCTATCTCATTCCTTAAACTCATTCCACAAGTTCACTGTCAGGTATGTGCCCAAGAGATATGAAAACATACGTCTGCACAAAAATGTGCACACAAGTGTTCACAGTAGCATCATTCATAGTAGCCAAAATGTGGAAAAAACTCAAATGTTCATTGATACATGAATGGATAAATAAAATGTGGTATCTCCCTCTATACATGGAATATTATTCTGCCATAAAATGGAATGAAGTACTGACTCATGCTACAACATGGATGAACCTTAAAGACATTACTTACTTAGCCTGAAAGCAGCCAGACACAAAGAACCATACGTTATATGATTCAATTTCTATGAAATGTCTAGAATGGGAAAATCTATACAGACAGAAAGTACATTAGTGATTGCCTAGGGCTGGAGTGGGTGCTTAGAATGGGGGTGATGGCTAAGGAGTACGCACTATCTCCTTGGACAAATGAAAATATTCTAAAAGTGATCTGAAGTTGATGATTGCACAGCTCTGTACAATTAAAAGCTGTTGAATCGTACACTTTAAGTGGGTGAATTGCATGATATGTGAATTCGATCTCAATAAAGCTGTGAAAAAAAGAGATATACTCTTTAGTTGTTGAAATAAATCATGATGTAAACATGCGTCACTTAGTGTCACAAAATTACCAATAGAAGGACTAACACTTGAGGAAGAAGGGAAGGAAAAGTGAGGGCTGCATGAATTGATTTGTTATCTATTAGAGAAAAAATATCTATAAATAATGTATAATTTTGATACATCCGAAAGAAAATCATTATTTAGGGATGTCAAGGCAAGTAAGAGAAGAAATAGCTAAGAATATTAATAGACGGCCGGGTATGGTGGCTCATGCCTGTAATCCCAGCACTTTGGGAGGCCGAGGCGGGCAGATCACGAGTTCAGGAGATCGAGACCATCCTGGCCAACATGGTGAAACCCCGTCTCTACTAAAAATGTAAAAATTAGCTGGGCATGTTGTTGCGTGTCTGTAATCCCAGCTACTCGGGAGGCTGAGGCACAAGAATGGCTTGAACCCGGGAGGCAGAGGTTGCAGTGAGCCGAGATTGCGCCATTGCACTCCAGCCTGGCGACAGAGTGAGACTCCGTCTCAAGTAACAAGAACAAAAGCAAAAACAAGAATGTTAATAGACTTTTCCAATAAGGAACAGGACTTGAGGTAGAACAGGCTAAATTATTTTTATTGTAATCCCTTGTGTACCATTTGATTTTTTTCTTTTCTTTTTTTAAACCATGAGCCTATATTGATTTGACTAGGAAATATATTTTCATTTAAAATAAAATAAAGAGGTTCCCCCCAGTTGCTAATTCGTATAATTTAATAGTTCTCAACAGGGGCGATTTTTTTCCCCAAGGGACATTGAGCAATGTTTGGAGACATTTTTGGTTGTCCCCAAATGCTATTTTTAGGGTGCTATTTGGAGGTGCTATTGGCATCTAGTGGATAGAGGCGAGGAGTACTGCTCAGCATTCTACAATGCACAGGACAGCCTCCACCACACAAAATTATCCAGCCCAAATGTTGAGAACGCTGAGGTTGGGAAACCCTGGCTTTAAAAAATTATCTTCATAGTCATTCTCACCAGTGCAGTTATATCAGCACAGGCTCTGGAATTTGATGTCCTGACGAATTTCCTCCAATACAACTGACCTCTCAACCTCAGTTTTCACATCTTTAAAGTGGGGGCTGCTAACAGAACCCACTTCTTTTGAAAATGGAACCAATACCCTCAGGCTCCTTGGAGTCTGTAATATTAAATGTCCAGTTTATTTTTATTTATTTTTTTTTCGAGACGGAGTTTCACTCTTGTTGTCCAGGCTGGAGTGCAATGGTTTGATCTCAGCTCACTGTAGCCTCCACCTCCCTGGTTCCAGCTACTCTCCTGCCTCAGCCTCCCAAGTAGCTGGGATTACAAGCATGCACCACCATGCCCGGCTAATTTTGTATTTTTGGTAGAGACGGGGTTTCACCATGTTGGTCAGGCTGGTCTCAAACTCCCTACCTCAGGTGATCCGCCCACCTCGGCCTCCCAAATTGCTAGGATTACAGGCATGAGCCACTGCACCCAGCCTAAATGTTCAGTTTATATTGGTTATCATCATTGTTTGCTGATGTATCTCCCCCCGCACCCCCCAGCAAAAGGTCAGAAAATAAACAACTTTCCTCAAACGAATGAATTCCAGACCCCTTCCCTTGGGGGCGGTGTTTCTTTGCTTCTAAACCAGGAGTGTTGGAATGCATGTCTAAACTTTCTCCCATGGGGCGGGGTGAGAATTAAGTGAAACGACCTAAAGAAATTTCAATAGAAATGTGAGATGCTGGGTACTGAACGATATTGCCCCTCCAAAGTAAGGAACCAGCAGGAGCAAACACTAGGTAAATAGATGTAGGGAACACAGGTTATTCCTGTTTCTGCCAGCCCCCAGGTGGGAGCAGTAAAGGTGCGTTGGGTTAAATGACTATGAATTTCACCTATTGTTGGCCGCCCTCCACCCCCATAACCCCTATTATCTCAGAGCCTCAGGTTACTCCTGGATAATATAGGAACATTGGTGCCCACACTGCAAAGATTCTGTAGGAATTCCGTAAGACAGTGAAGCATGCCAACAGCCTTCAATCAGCCATGGTTACTAGTTCTTAGTTTCTGATAACATTTTTACGAGGATCGGGTCTTGAGTAAGTAAACGGCTTGCCTAGAGCCACGTGCAAGCCCACTTCCCATCCGCGTTCTCACTTGATTGGAGGCAGCTTCTGTGCCCTTTATAACCAAGAGCAACTGAGTATAGAGGAGAAGAAGTGTTTTGTCCAAGGTCACACGATGCCTAGGGGGCATCCGTGAAATTTGGACCCAAGACCGAACTTTCAGACTCTCAGACTTTCCACCTCCAGTTGTTCCACTCCCCCAACCTACTAGCTAGTTCTAGAACGGACAGATCCATGCTTCTCAAAACTGTTGCATAGACCCCTACCCAGTCCCATACAAGTTTCTTTAAGATATATTTGCACCCAAGCTTTTGGCATTCTACTCTCCTTCCCAGCCCCAGCCCCATCTCGGGGGCATCTAACTCTACCCCTTTTTCCCCATCAGGTTTGAACTAGGGGAGGGGAGGGGGATGAGAAAAGAAAAGAAAAAATTGTTGGTGAAAGTCAAAAGGCTTGTTAACGTTGTAAGTTCAATATTGTTTTATTTGGGGTGGTGGGGGGGAATCTTTGCCCTCTCCACTTGGAGGAGGAGCGGTGGGAAGACCCCAGGAAGTTGCGCTTTCCCTTGAATTTTGGGAAAGGGGAGCATTCCTGGGGTCCTTTTGAAAAGGCCCTCCCCTCATTTCCGGCCGCCGCTGCCAGCCTTGGCTGGGCGCCTGGATCCTGTTGCTATGACGACAGGAAGAGGCGGTGGCGGCGGCAAGCGATGCTGAAGAGAGATGGAGGCTAGTGGGGGTGGGGGTGGTGGCATTGGAATGGGGGAGGGGGCAGGGATCCGGGGCTGGGGACGCGGGAGGGGGCGGGGGCAGGGGTATCCTTCATCTCTGACCTCCTCGGGGCATCTCAGCCTCACCCCTCTCCCGTTATTTTTTCTGGGCTTCCTTCGGGTGCATCCCCAGTCTCTGTGTCTGCCTCTGTTTCTCTGGATCTCTCTCTCTTCCTGTCTCAGTCCCTCTCCGTCTGTCTGTCTCTGGGTCTCCCTCTTCTTTTCCTGCACTTGCCTTTCTTTCCCCAGGTACCTTCTGCCATCCAGGCCCTTCTACCCTCCATTTCTTTCATTTACTATCTTGCTCCCCCGCTCCCTCTCCGCATCTTCTTCTCTCTTTAAAGCTTCCTTCTCTCTAGCAAGACCTTGCCCCCATCCCCAATTTCTCTCCCTACCGGCTCTCCATTTAGTTCCCTCTCCCCCCTCTCTCCCCCATCCTCTCAGTCTCTCTCTTTCTGTCTGTCTCGCCCCATCTGTCCCTCCTCCCTCCTCTCTGGATGACTCTCTCCCTCTCTCTTCTTTCCTTCTGTTTCCCAGATCCTGACCCCCCTTCCACTTACCCCAGCCCTCCCCCACCCCCCTCCCCCCAGCCCCTGGGTTTCTCTCTTTGAGTCCTGTCCCTGTCCCCTTCTCTCTCTGGATATTTCTCTGTGTGTATCTCTCCAACTTCCTTCTGCTTCCAGCCGCTGCCTCCCCCAAATTTCTCCCTCCCCCATTTCTGTTTCGCGGTCTCTGGGTCTCTCTCTTTCCGTTTCTCCTCGTCTCTCTCTGTCTCTCTCCCTCCCTCTCTGGATCTCTCTCTTCTTCTCCGGCTTCCTTCTGCCACTCGACCCTGCCCCCCTCTTTCCCTTCCCCCACCCATCTCCTCTCCGAGGCTCCCCATCCCTCAGCAGCTCCCCTCCCCCTCCCTCCCTACTCCCTCCCTCTCGTCCTCCAGCTCCGCACTTTACCCAGCGACACGAGAACCAAATTGTCTCCTCACCTTTTTTTTATATATATATATCCCGACCCTCACTCCCTTGGGGCCCAGGCTCAGAGCTGCCCCCCAGCCCCAGCCTGGCCTCAGCACCCCCATTCCCCATACGCCTCCTCATCTCCACCCCCCGAACCAGGTCGGACGCCTGGGTCCCTCACTGCTGGGGGAGGGGGAAGCAGCGAGAATTGGGAGCCAAAAGGTTTTTCTGGGGGGGGTGCCAACAGGGGGGTCTCGACGTCCCCTCCTCCGTGCATCGGAGAGTTGACCTATCATTAACAGAGGTGAGACAGATCTTTTTATTAATCGGAGGTGGGTGGAGGTAGAATTAATGTTCTGTAATTCCCCCCCCCCCGAATTCTGGAGAAAAGAGCTGGTCCCCTTCCTAAGGAGAAAGGAGAGTGACCCCCTCATATCCGGAAGCTTTAGAATTGGGGGTCCCCAGCTCTCTTCTCCCTGGCAGCTGCTGAACGATGGACTAAGAGTCCCTAAAACCAGATTGTCCCCCAAATTGACAAAATGAAAAGATCTTCGAATCTTTTTTTTTTTTGGACGGGAGGAGAATTTCCCTCCTTTCCCTCCTCTTCCCTTCCCCTCTTATCCCAGGTTGTTAGGGGCCTGGGGTCACAGGCTTACCCCACTGAGAGCAGATATCTGTTAAGACAGGGTAGGTGGCCCTGCTGGTGGTGAGGGGCACCAACTCGGGGAGAAGAGGCCAAGAGATCAAGAAGAGAGGAAACTCGGCATGCGGACAGAAAAGAGAGGAAGGGGCCGGCGCCCAGGCCGGGAGGCTGGGGGATGCCCTGTCCAGCGGGCTGCTGAACTGTGGCCTGAGGAAGGGCTGTGTGTGGGCAGACGGGAGTTGAGGTGGGGGAGGGAACACAACGTGTGGGGCACTAGGCCCAGTTGCCATGGAGACACCCCCCATAGACAACCTTTTTCCACAGCCCCTCCTCTGAGCAGCCCCAGTCTGAGGCCAGCTGATGGGGGGCAGTGGAGACGGGGAAGCAATCAGGAGGCCAAGGTCACCCTGTACTGGGACCTAGGTTCTGGTTTTTGTTTTGTTTTTTTAAGGTTTCCAGGCTCTTTAACTCTAGTGGGTTTAGAGGAAGAAGTTGAAGAAGCAATGTGGAAGAAAGTAAGGAGTACATCCCCCAGAGGACAGCTGGGGTGGGGGAGACAGGCAGGGCTGGGGGCATGGTGGTTGAGGGAGAATGTGGAAGAGAGAAATGAAGGAGCCACGGGGCAGCGGGTGCAGGATGGGAAAGTATTCCTAATTGAAAAGAGAGTTGTAGTCTTGTGGATCACATTTTTCAGAGGGACACAGTCTACTGGGGGGCTCTTTCTGCATGTGGAAGAAGATGAGGGGCCACAGTGTGTGTTCCTGTACAGGTGAAGTCCTAGAGGAGAGTACTGGGGGGCGTTCCCAAGAAGGGAAGCCTGTGGGGGCCTGCGGAGGGGATTTTCCGGGGCAGAGGAGAAGCTGGGAGCTATAGTGGTGGAGAAAGAGGAAGTGAGTCAAGAGAATTCTATATGATGAGAGAGAAGTTGGGGAGGATGCTTCCTGGTACATTGAAGAGAGAGTGGGGTTCAAAGTGAGTTGGGGGGATCTCAAGTTGGGGGAAACAGTGTGCTGAAGATCCCATGTGATGATGAAGGGCTGCCAGGAGGGGATTTGGAGGCAGTGGGAGCTGCTGTGAGTGCAGAGGGGCGGGTGGGTAGTACAGTGTGCCCCCTGCTATGGGAGTACAGGACAGAGATTGGAATGGTCCTGAATGGAGAGACATTTGGGGTCTGGAGGAAGCCATTCTTGCGAGTAGAAAATGCCGTGGAACTCACGGAGGAAATTTTTCTTAATGGAGGAGAAAACGATGGTTATGATATGAGTTCGTTTAAGTTGTAGGGGGGGTGGCGGGGGGGAAGATTCAGAAGACTCTTCTAAAGCAAAAGAGAGAGTGGGGGTTTTCCTGGAGTAAAGGCATAGTATGGGGTGGGGAGTGAGTGGCTTGTGGGGAGACAGTGGGGGCTGTGAGAGGGAATGGGCTGGAGATGGGGGGGGCATCTTGCAAACCAGTGGGTCTGATGTTGGGTGCGTTAGAATTCCCCAGGGAGCTTTTAAAAACTTAGATGCCCAGGCCACACTGCAGACCAGCCATGTCGGACTTTCTCAGGTGGGACTCAAACATCCGAATTTTTAAGGTCCTCGGGTGATTTCAAGGTGTGTTGGAGGCTGCCCGAAGCAGGAAGGGGGCTTCCAGGGAGAGGAGACTGACTGAGGGTGGCTGGTGATTCTGAGTTGCACGAACTGTGAGGGTCAGCTGGGATTTTCTTTTTCTTTTTCTTCTTTTAATTTTTCCTTTTTAGTTGAAGAGAGATTGAGAGATTTATTTTTCCTAAGGAGAGGAAATTGTGGGGGACCATTTGGAGTGGTGGAATGACAAAAGCCAGACCGGAGGGGGCTCGCGGAGGTTACTCCCACGGAAGTGGTGCTACTCGGGCTTCTTAAGTTGTGGAGACGCTCGGGGAAAAGTTGGGGAGAGAGGGAAGGGTTCTAGGAGGTGGAGAGGTGGGGCTTGCAGGGGAAGAGTGGGGAGAACTGGTGGGAACCGAATGGTGATGGGGCGGGGGTCTCTAAGGAAGGAAGAACGCGACAGGGGCTCCTGGGGAGGAGGAGGCGTGGGGCTCGGCATCATGGCGGGGGGTGGCTTCCCATGCGATGAGGACGGTGGAGCCCACTGGGGCGGAGCCAGCGCGGGCTAGGGGCGAGGGCTGTGAGTGTGCGCGGTGTGGGGACTCCTCTGAGTGGGGTTAGTGGGACGGTGGGATGACTTTCTTGGGCAGAAGACAAGAGTGGAAAGAGATTTTTATTTATTTATTTATTATTATTATTATTATTATTATTATTATTATTTTGAGAAAGGGAAGCAGTGGAGCCCCGAGTGGAAGGAGTTTCTGGAGCTGAGGCAGGGATTTGGGGGGGCGCGGGGACTGGGGGAGGTACCTGTGCCTTCTTCTCCTCTAATGCGAGATCTCGCTCCTTGCCCTCCACCAGCCGCCGACCATGGCCGCGCTCTGACCCCCTCCCCGATCGCAGCCTCCTCCTCGCCGCCCCCTCCCCAGCCCCGCCGGCCCCGGGCCCCCCGCTTCTGCCTGCGCTGTGACCTCCCCAGCCGCCGGCACGGCCCCGCCCCCGCTGCCCCGGTGGTGGCCCACGGCCCCCCGGCTGCCCGTGGTCAAACTGGAGTCGCTGAAGCGCTGGAACGAAGAGCGGGGCCTCTGGTGCGAGAAGGGGGTGCAGGTGCTGCTGACGACGGTGGGCGCCTTCGCCGCCTTCGGCCTCATGACCATCGCCATCAGCACCGACTACTGGCTCTACACGCGCGCCCTCATCTGCAACACCACCAACCTCACGGCCGGCGGCGACGAAGGGACCCCCCACCGCGGGGGCAGCGGCGCCTCGGAGAAGAAGGACCCCGGCGGCCTCACGCACTCGGGCCTCTGGAGGATCTGCTGCCTGGAAGGTAGGGTGCGGGCGGCCCTCCCCGCAGCCCCCGCCGCTCCCCTCCGAGAGACCCTGAGCCTCCCGGGGCTGCCTGTCCCTGATCCTGGGGCCCCCTTGGGCACCCCTCCTCCTCTGCCAGAGGGGCTTCTGCGCCTTCCCACTCTCGCCCCTGACCTCGTCTCCCTTCCTTCCCACTCCTCCCTGCGTCCTGGCACCCTGCGGAATTCCTCGGCCTGGTCCCTCTGCAGCCCCTCTGCCTCTCCGCTGAACCCCCTTATCCTATCTTTCCCTCGTCCGTGTCTCCTGCGCTGCCCCATCACACCCCTGCGTCTTCCCTCTCTCCAGTACCTGGGGCTCCTCCTGTTTCATTTCTTCCACTCTGCCCTGTGCCTTTTCTCCTTTTTTTTTTTTTTTTTTTGACAAGGTCTCACTCTGTCGCCCAGGCTGGAGTACAGTGGCACAATCACAGCTCACTGCAGCCTCGAACCCCTGGGCTCAAGCCATCCTCCCACCTCTGCCTCCTGAGTAGCTGGGACCACAGGCATGAGCCACTGTGCCCAGCTCATTTTTTTTTCATTATTTGTAGAGATGAGGTCTCCTGTTGCCCAGGCTGGTCTCGAGCTCCTGAGCTCAAGAGATCCTCCTGCCTCGGCCTCCAAAGTGCTGGGACGACCGGCATGAGCCACTGCACCCAGCAGCCTCTTTCTCTCTCTTTCCCCTCAGTTCATCTTGACCCTGCTCCTCGGCTCCACCTGCCCCTTCATTTCCTCTCCCTCGTGCCCCAAGACATCTTCTCTCTCCCGACATTTCCCCGCCCCCCCAGTCCTCTGAAGTCCCCTGCCTCTCCTGCCCCCTTTCATGGCCAGTCTTCCGGTCTCTGTCTCTTTCCCCTTCTCTTTGGCTGCTGCTCCCCTGAGACTTCGTGCCTTAACTCGCCCTCACTCATGACTTTCTCTCTTTTCTGCCTTGTGCTTCCCCTCCTGTACATCTTTCTCTTCCCATCAGTGCCCCCTCCCACGTCTCTCCCACCAGGATGCCCTCCAACCTCCCATCCTGGTCCTTTCCTCCTTTTTCCTTTAGTGGGCTCCACTTCCTCTTCCTCCACTCATGCCTTCTTTGACGTCTTCCTGACTCGATGCCTCATGCCTTCACGTTAAGGCTCCTCGCTCCTGCCCCTGCTACCTCCTCGGATCTTCGTCTTGGTTCTTTTCCTCTGTCCTGTTCTCCCTCTCACAGCTTCTCTCCTAGCTCGGCTCCCTGGCTCTCGACTCCCCCACTTCTCCAAGACTCCTGCCCTCTGCTGCGCCAACCCCTTCTCTCTCCCACTCTTAGCATCAGCATTTCTTTCCTGAGTATCACGGAGCTGCGGGGCTGGGAAGCAGGAGTCCTGGGTGCCAGTCCTGCTGCATGTCTGCCCCGCTGTTTGACCACTATCTTCCCTCCTGCACCCCAGCCTCACAGCCCTTGTCTGCAACGTGAAGGAGTGGAACCGGCCATCCTGATGCCCCCTTCGGCCAAAAGATTGAAATCTCTTGCTTCTCTTTTTCATCCCCCTCTATTTCCTCTGCCCCTTCCTCTGTCTTGCTGAGTGTTCACGACAAGCCAGGAACGTTATCTCGTTTAATCCTATGAGGTGGGCACCACCTCCCTGTTGGGGATGGGTAAACTGAGGCTCAGAGAAGTGAAGTCACTTGCCCAAGGTCACCTAGCTGAGAAAGGGGCAGAGCCAAGAGCAGAACTCGAATCCCATGGATGGGATTCGCAGATGCGCTCTGTGTAGTGTACAAAGTGTTTAAAACTGAAAGCAAAATCTGAATCCATTGCCAACAGTTAAAAATAGGGAGGCTTCCCATTGTAGTTCTGATTTCCGGCTTCTTCTGAGCTAGCGGAAGATCTAGCACAAGCCTGTGTTCTACCCTGACCACGATGGGCCGGATCTGAGCAGCAGCTGGGGGGTCTCCATTTCCCCACAGTTACCTCCATCCACTCCATATCGCCTCCCATTCCTCCCATAGCACTCGTGATGTTATTTGCCTCTCCTGTGGAAGTTTGAGTTCATGTCCATTCACTGGTCTGACCAAGTACCAGGCATACAGCCAAGTGTCAGGGCTCCCATCATGGAACCCCTAGGACAGCACGTGGCATCTAGTAGGGATGTCATTCATTCATTCATTCATTCAACGTCCCATTTTTATTGAGTTTATATTATGTGCCAGGCATTGTTCTGGATTCTGGGGCTGCAGCAGTGGAAAACAAACAGACAAAACCTCCTGTCATTATATATCTTATATTCTAAGGGAGAGACAGATAATGACGGAGGTAAAGTCAACCTTTAGGGTGTTAGATAGAACTGAGTGCTAAGGAGGACAAGGAGTTGGTGGAGGGGATGGGAGGTGTCAGGGATCCCCGTGGGAAGTAGACAAGGAATCTAGGAAAAGCTTCCCCGAGCAGGTGACATTTGATCGCAGGTCTGAAGGAAGTAAGCGATGGAGGAAAGTGCTTCAGACTGTAGGAACAGCAGGCCCTGAGGTGGGAGTGTGGCTGTGTGTTGATCAAGCCAGTGTGAGGTCAGCGTGGCCGGGGCAGAGTGGGTGGGGGGGAACGTAGTAGGAGGAGGTGCAGTCATAGGGGTATCAGGGTCCCCATCCCACAGGTTCTGTTTTTTTAAAATTATTATTTTATTTATTGATTGATTGATTTATTGAAACAGAGTCTTGCTTTGTCACCCAAGCTGTAGTGCAGTGGCGTGATCTTGGCTTACTACAACTTCGGCCTCCTGGGTTCAAGCGATTCTCATACCTCAGCCTCCCGAGTAGCTGGAATCACAGGTGTGTGCCACCACGCCCGGCTAATTTTTGTATTTTTAGTGGAGACAGGGTTTTACCATGTTGGCCAGGCTGGTCTCGAACTTCTGACCTCTAGTGATTGGCCCACCTAGGCCTCCCAAAGTGCTGGGATTACAGATGTGAGCCACCATGCCTGGCCAGGTTCTGTGTTTTTTGTTTGTTTGTTTTGTTTTTCTTTTTTTGTTTTTAGGCAGGGTTTTGCTCTGTCACCCAGGCTGGCGTGCAGTGGTAAGACCATAGCTCACTGCAGCCTTGAACTCCTGAACCCAAGCCGTCCTCTTGCCTCAGCCTCCCAAATAGCTAGAACTACAGGCACATGCCCCCATTTTTTGTAGACACAGGGTCTCACTATATTGCCCAGGCTGGTCTCAAACTCCTGGGCTCAAGCAATCCTCCTGCCTCAGCCTCCCAATGTGTTGGGATTACAGGTGTAAGCCACTGCACCCGGCCTCACAGCTTCTTATACATCCCAGAAAGCACTTTGCTTTAGATTCGGAGATGGGAGTCGTTGAAGGTTCTTGAGCAGAGGAGTCACATGAGCTGACTTACATTTTTGCAGTATGTTTCTTGCTGCTGTGTTAACAAATGACCAAGGGGAAGGCAAATGAGACAATAAGAGGCTCATCTAGGGTGGGGGCAGCAGGGTTTGGGAAGTTGTTTGAATTTTTAATATATTCTGGAGCTACCGTGGGCAGGAATTGCTGATGGAGCAGTTGTAGGATATGAGAGAGAAGAGCCAGGGGCGTCTCCAAAGCAGGGTTTTTCCACCGCAGCATGGTTGATATTTTGGGGTGGATAATTCTGTGTGGAGGGGCCGTCCTATGCATTGTAGGATGCTGAGCAACAGCCTTGATCTCTCCTACTAGGATGCCAGCAGCGCCCTTCCCAGTCGTGACAACCAAAATTGTAAATTGTGTCTAAACATTGTCAGCTGTCTCCTGGGGGATAAAATCGCCCTGAGTTGAGAATCACCGCTCTAAGGCTTTGGCCTGAGCTCCTGAGAATAGGGGAGCCATTCATAAGATGAAACAGCAGCTGTTTTATTTATTTTCTCTTATCAAATTTATCATGAAGGAGAGGGATCATGGGCTCAGTTTTGGGCATGTTAAATTTACGATGCCCATTAACAGATAACATCTGGACAAAGGTCAGCACAGTGAAGGTCCTATAAAGTGCCATATAGTAAAGATTTCAGGCTTTGTGGAGCAGTCTCTATCACAACTACTCGTGAAAACGACCAAGACAGTCTGTAAGTGAGTGTGGCTGTGTTCCAATGAGACCTCATTTATGGACACTAAAATCTGAATTTCACCGGGCGCGGTGGCTCACACCTGTAATCCCAGCACTTTGGGAGGCCAAAGCAGGCGAATCACCTGAGGTCAGGAGTTCAAGACCAGCCTGGCCAACATGGTGAAAACTCATCTCCACTAAAAATACAAAAATTAGCCAGGTGTGGTGGCACACGCCTGTAGTCCCAGCTACTTGGTAGGCTGAGGCAGGAGAATCGCTTGAACCCAGGAAGCGGAGGATGCAGTGAGTCGAGATCGCGTCACGGCACTCCAGCCTGGGCAACAGAGAGAGACTCTAAGAAAAAAAAAATTTTTTTTTGAATTCCATGTCATTTTCACATGCCACAAAATCATCTTCTTCTTTGACATATTCTCAATCATTAAAAACACATAAAACCCATTCTTAGCTGGATTTGGCCTGTGAGTCATAGTTGGCTGACCACTGATTTAGGTTGTTAGAGATATGATATAGGAGGCCAGAGGCTGGGCTGGAGATATCAGTTTGAGGGACATCATCATATAGATGAATTAGATGGATGGAATCACTTAGAGAAGAGACAGCTGGGTGCAGTGGCTCACACCTATAATCCCAGCACTTTGGGAGGCCAAGGCAGGAAGATCACTTGAGCCCAGGAGTTCGAGACCAGCCTGGGGAAAATAGCGAGACCTTGTCTCTACAAATAATTTAAAAATTAGCTGGAAGTGCTGGTGCGTGCTTGTGGTCCCAGCTACTCAGGAGGCTTAGGTGGGAGGATTGTTTACACCCACGAAGTCGAGGCTAAAGTGAGACATGATTGTACTACTGCACGCCAGTCTGGGCGACAGGGCAAGACCCCATCTCAAAAAAAAAAAAAAAAAAGAGAGAAGAGACCAGAACAAATGATAAAATGTCATTGAAGGCTTAAGCCTTCGGCCAGTCCACTATTAAAATGTGAGGGAGATGGCCAGGCACGGTGGCTCACGCCTGTAATTCCAGCACTTTGGGAGGCTGAGACAGGCGGATCACGAGGTCAGGAGTTCGAGACCAGCCTGACCAACGTGGTGAAACCCTGTCTCTACTAAAAATATAAAAATTAGCCAGGCGTGGTGGCGTGTACCTGTAATCCCAGCTACTCGGGAGGCTGAGGCAGGAGAATCCCTTTAACCCTGGAGGTGGAGGTTGCAGTGAGCTGAGATCGTGCCACTGCACTCCAGCTTGGGCAAAAGAGTGAGACTCCATCTCACAAAAAAAAAAAAAAAGGGAAGGAGATGAGAAGTCATCAAAGGTGTGGAGAAAGGAGTTGCCACAGGTTTGGGGAAAAACAGGTCCTTGGATGTCCTGGAAGCCAAAGGAAGTTAGTGTTTCAAGGAGAGGAGGAATGAAGGCTGACTCTGTTGTTCTTGTAATTGTCATTCATGTGTCACTGGATGCGCACAATAACCCTGCAAAGTAGGTACTTTATTTATTTATTTTTATTAATTTTTTTTGAGACAGATTCTTGGTCTGTCTCCCAGGCTGGAGTGCAGAGGCGCGATCTCAACCCACTGCAACCTCCACCTCCCAGGTTCAAGCAATTCTCCTGCCTCAGCCTCCTGAGTAGCTGGGATTACAGGTACCCACCACCACACCCGGCTAATTTTTGTACTTTTAGTAGAGATGGGGTTTCACCATGTTGACCAGGCTGATCTCAAACTCCGGCCTCAGGTGATCTGCCCGCCTTGGCCTCCCAAAGTGCTGGGATTACAGGTGTGAGCCACCGCGCCCGGCCGGTACTTTCATTATTCCCATTCTAAAAGAAGAAGTGAAGGCTCAGAGAGGTGAAGTGAGTTGCCCAAGGTCACACAGTTAATATGCAGTGGGGTCTGGATTTGTTTTTGTTTCTGATTTGTTTACTTTTTTTTTTTAGAGATGGGTCTCACCGCATTGCCCAGCCTGGTCTAGAACTCCCGGGCTCAAGCAATCCTCTCACCCCCGGCCTCTCAACATATTGGGATTACAGGTGTGAGCCACCCTGCCCAGCCCAGCATCTGGATTTGAATCCAGGTGTGTTTGGTTTTCTAGGAGAACAAAGCAACAAATCCACTTGCTTTCAGCCCATCGGGGCTCCGGGGTGTAGAAACTGGGTCTCCCTGAGTCACTGCCTCCTGCAGTCCCTGTGCCCCTGGGAACTCTTGGGCTCAATCTCCATCTCCCTTTGGAGTGTGTCTGAGAGATGCAGTAGAATGTAATGATTGAAACAAGCTTGGAGGCTGCTCTGCCTAAGGAGCGGCCGTTCTTTATTCCTTTACTGTCTTTAATGAACTTGCTTTCAGCCGGGCGCAGTGGCTCACACCTATCATCCCAGCAGTTTGGGAAGCCGAGGCGGGTGGATCACCTGAAGCCAGGAGTTCGAGACCAGCCTGGTCAACATGGTGAAACCCCATCTCTACTAAATATACAAAAATATTAGCAGGGGGTGGTGGCAAGCACCTGTAACCCCAGGTAATCGGGAGGCTGGCAGGGCGCGGTGGCTCACGCCTGTAATCCCAGCACTTTGGGAGGCCGAGGTGGGTGGATCATGAGGTCAGGAGATCGAGACCATCCTGGCTAACATGGTGAAACCCCGTCTCTACTAAAAATACAAAAAATTAGCCGGGCGTGGTGGCAGGCGCCTGTAGTCCCAGCTACTTGGGAGGCTGAGGCAGGAGAATGGCGTGAACCTGGGAGACGGAGTTTGCAGTGAGCCGAGATCGCGCCACTGCACTCCAGCCTGGGCAATAGAGCAAGACTCTGTCTCAAAAAAAAAAAAAAAAAAAAAAAAAAAATTGGGAGGCTGAGGCATGAGAATTGCTTGAACCCAGGCGGCAGAAGTTGCAGTGAGCTGAGATCGTGACACTGTACTCCAGCCTGGGTGACAGAGCAAGACTCTGTCTCAATTTATAAAACAAACAAAAAAACTTGCTTTCACTTTCTCTTTTTTTTTTTTGAGACACAGCCTCCCAAGTAGCTGCGGTTACAGGTGTCTACCATCATGCCCAGCTAATTTGTGTATTTTTAGTAGAGACGGGGTTTCACCATGTTGGCCAGGCTGGTCTCAAACTCCTGACCTCAAGTGATCTGCCTGCCTTGGCCCACTTTACTCTTTTTTTTTTTTTTTTTTCATTTCTTTTTGAGACGGAGTCTTGCTCTGTTGCCCAGGCTGGAGTGCAATGGCACGATCTCGGCTCACTGAAACCTCTGCCTCCCGGGTTCAAGCAATTCTCGTGCCTCAGCCTCCTGAGTAGCTGGGATTACAGGCATGCGCCACCACACCCGGTTAATTTTTTGTATTTTTAGTAGAGACAGGGTTTCGCCATGTTGGCCAGGCTGGTCTTGAACTCCTGACCTCAAGTGATCTGCCCGCTGCAGCCTCCCAAAGTGCTGGGATTACAGGCATGAGCCACCACGCCCCGCCCCACTTTACTCTTAAAGAAAAAGAAAAAGAAACAAACTCTGAGAAATAAGACTGATTGGGTTTACCTTTTGTTTGCCATGTCCAGCATCGTGACCTTGGCCGTATATTTAACCTTGCTGTGCCTCCATTCCATCATCGGGGAAATGAGAATCCTAATAGTCACTAACTCACAGGGCCAGGGAGGGATTCAATGAGCTAATATGAGTAAAGCATTTCAAAGACTAGCAGGCACAGAGGAAGAACTAGATTATAGCGTTGCATTTTGTTGTTGCTCGGCTGTTCTTCTCCTTATTATTATTAGGAATTCCAATGTGACCAAGCCCTGATCCCCTCCACTCTGATGACCCAGGAGTTCCAGCACTTCCCAATAGAAATATAACACGAGGCGGGGCCAGTGGCTCACGCCTTGTAATCCCAGCACTTTGGGAGGCTGAGGTGGATGGATCACTTGAGGTCAGGAGTTCAAGTCCAGCCTGGCCTATATGGTGAAACCCCGTCTCTACTAAAAATACAAAAATTAGTCGGGCGTAGTGGTGGGTGCTTGTAGTCCCAGCTACTTGGGAGGCTGAGGCAGGAGAATCGCTTGAACCCAGGAGGCGGAGGTTGCTGTGAGCTGGGATGGCGCCACTGCACTACAGCCTGGGCGACAGAGTGAGATCCCAGAGTGAGAAAGAAAAAGGAAATATAACATGAGGCTGGGCCAGTGGCTCACGCCTTGTAATCCCAGCACTTTGGGAGGCTGAGGTGGACGGATCACTTGAAGTCAGGAGTTCAAGTCCAGCTTGGCCTATATGGTGAAACCCCGTCTCTACTAAAAATACAAAAATTAGTCGGACGTAGTGGTGGGTGCTTGTAGTCTCAGCTACTTGGGAGGCTGAGGCAGGAGAATCGCTTGAACCCAGGAGGCGGAGGTTGCTGTGAGCTGAGATGGCGCCACTGCACTACAGCCTGGGCAACAGAGTGAGATTCCGGAGTGAGAAAGAAAAAGGAAATATAACACAAGGATGGGCCTGTGGCTCACCCCTATAATCCCAGCATTTTGGGAGGCCGAGGTGAGAGGATTGCTTGAGTCCAGGAGTTCAAGACCAACCTGGGCAACATAGGGAGACCCTGCCTGTGTAAAAAATTAAAAATTAGCTGGGCTTGGTGATACACGCCTGTAGTCCCCACTACTAAGGAGGTTGAGGTAGAAGGATTGCTTGAGCCCAGGAGGTTGAGGCTGCAGTGAGCTGTGATTGTGCCACTGCACTCCAGCCTAGGTGATAGAGCAAGGCCCTATCTCAAAAAAAAAAAAAAAAAAAAAAAGAAATATAACATGGGTGACCCTATATAGTTAAAATTTTTATGCTGGGCACGGTGGCTCACGCCTGTAATCCCAGCACTTTGGGAGGCCGAGGCGGGCGGATCACCTGAGGTCAGGAGTTGGAGACCAGCCTGGCCAACATGGTGAAACCCCATCTCTACTAAAAAAATCAAAATTTAGCCAGGTGCGGTGGTGGGCAACTGTAATTCTAGCTACTCGGGAGGCTGAGTCAGGAGAATTGCTTGAACTCATGAGGTGGAGCTTGCAGTGAGCCGAGATTGTGCCACTGCACTCCAGCCTGGGCCACAGAGCGAGGCCCTATCTCAAAAAAAAAAAATTAAAATTTTTCTAGTAGCTACATTAAAATAAATAAAAAGGAACAGGTACCCAGCATAGCCAAGATATTATCACTTGAACATGTAATCAATATAAAAATTATTAATGAAATATTATACACACACTCTCTCTCTCTCTTTTTTCCCCATCCTGAGCCTGAAACCCAGTACATATTTTACCCTCACAGAATCTCTCCATTGCCACGTTTCAAGTGTTGGGAGCTGGAGGCATCTGCATGGGACAGCCCAGCTTGTGCCCCCTCCTCAGGGATTTCAGCCACACCCTCAGGTCTTCTCTCAGGACTCAAGAGTCTGGGCCCACAGCCCTATTTATTAGTGCCGACCATACAAAGCCCCTTTGCTAGCACTTTGCCCGGCTTATTATCTCATTGAGCCCTCACCATTTTGCCAGGGGAATGTATTATTAGCAAGAATCTGATGGCCAGAAAGGGGAAGTGGCTCAGCCTGGACCACCCAGCATGTGAGGGGCAGAGCGGGTTGGATCCCAGTTCTCCACGTGTCCGCACTGCAAGAAAGCTGCCCCTTAACCCTCGCATGCCTGGGTCTGCACTAGGCAGCCCCTGGGAGGAGACTCAGGGTCACAACATCACGATCCATGCACAAGAAAAACTCATAGCTTGATCGGTGGCATTAAGCATAACTACTGTGAATTCTGTGCCTAACTTCCTTTTTTTTCAGACGGAGTCTCGCTCTGTCCCCCAGGCTGGAGTGCACTGGCGTGATATTGGCTCACTGCAAACTCCGCTGCCTGGGTTCAAGCGATTCTCCTGCCTCAGCCTCCTGAGTAGCTGGGCTACTCAGCCCATCACCATGCCGGGCTACTTTTTGTATTTTTTAATAGAGACGGGGTTTCACCATGTTGGCCAGGATGGTCTTGAACTCCTGACCTCGGGTGATCTGCCCACCTCAGCCTCACAAAGTGCTGGGATTACAGCTGTGAGCCACAGCGCCTGGTCTTCTGTGCCTTTCTTTCTTTCTTTCTTTTTTCTTTCTTTTCTTCTTTTCTTTTTTTTTTTTGAGACAGTTTCACTCTTGTCGCCCAGGCTGGAGTGCAATGGTGTCATCTCTGCTCACTGACACCTCCGCCTCCTGGGTTCAAGCAATTCTCCTGTCTCAGCCTCCCAAGTAGTTGGGATTATAGGCACCTGCCACCATGCCTGGCTAATTTTTGTATTTTTAGAAGAGATGGGGTTTCACCACGTTGGCCAGGCTGGTCTCGAACTCCTGACCTCAGGTGATCCACCCACTTTGGCCTCCCAAAGTGCTGGGATTACAGGCGTGAGCCACCACGCCTGGCCTTCTGTGCCTAACTTTCATTGAAATTTCACTGAAGCCCTCTAAAGTCACATTACCATCCTCAATTTCCCAATGAGAGAGCAGAGGCTCAGGGACGGTCCGGTTCCAAAACCACGCAGCTGGGAAGTGGTGCGTTGGGATGTGTGTCCAGAGAGTTGGATTCCAGAGCCCACGATCAATAACCCCCACAGCCACCAGACTCTACTGTCTTAAATATGCCAACCTCCCAAACCGAGCTGTGCTGGAAGGAACCTCTTCCCATCACTCACCCCCGGTGGGGCTTTGGGCAACTTCTGCAGCTCCCTATGCCTCCGTTTCCTCATTTGTAAAGCAAGGATGCTGTCGCTGCCTACCTCCGAGGGTTTGTCCTAGGGACTGAGCAAGTTATTAACCAGCTGTCAAATGCTTGGAGCAGTACCTGGTGCACGGTTAGTGCTCAGTCAGAGCTAGTTATTATTACTGTCACCACTAACCTGTTCAGCAATTTGGTGTGCCATGTGGTTTACATGCTCGGTCTCATTTAATTATCACGAATGTTTTGAGAGAATTACTATGATCCCATTCAAGAAAGGAGGGACCAGGCAGGGCGCAGTGGCTCATGCCTATAATCCTAGCACTTTGGGAGGCTGACGTGGGTGGATCACCTGAGGCCAGGAGTTTGAGACCAGCCTGGCCAACATGGTGAAATCCCATCTCTACTAAACATATGAAAATTAGCCAGGTGTGGTGGCAGGTGCCCGTAATCCCAGGTACTTGGGAGGCTGAGGCAGGAGAATCATTTGAACCTGGAAGGGGGAGTTTGCAGTGAGTCGAGATTGTGCCACTGCACTCCAGCCTGGGCAACAGAGTGAGACTCTATCTCTTAAAAAAAAAAAATAAATAAAAGCTGGAGAAGGTGGCTTACCCCTGTACTCCCAGCACTTTGGAAGGCCGAGGTGGGAGGATCACCTGAGGTCAGGAGATCGAGACCATCCTGGCTAACAAAGTGAAACCCCGTCTCTACTAAAAAAACAAAAATTAGCTGGGCATGGTGGCACATGCCTGTAATCCCAGCTACTCAGGAGCTGAGGCAAGACAATGGCTTGAACCCAGGAGGTGGAAATTGCAGTGAGCCGAGATCGAGCCATTGCACTCCAGCCTGGGCGACAGAGTGAGACTCCATCTCAAAAAAAAAAAAAAAAAAAAAAAAGAAAGGAGGGACATTGAGCTTGTCATCTCACCTACTACACCATGGTGGAGGTGCTGATGGGTAAGAGTTTGTACGTGGGAGTTGTATATTCATTCACTCATTCGTGCATTCATTCATTCATTCATTTTGATAATTGTAGTAAATTATACATAACATAAATTTACCATCTTCATCATTTTTAAGTATGCATTTCAGTAGTGGTAAGTGCACTCATGTTGTGCAACCAATCTGCAGAACTCTTTTCATCTTGCAAAACAGAAACTCAGTACCCGTTAAATAACTCCACATCCCCCCACCCTCCAGCCCTGGCAACTACCATGATACTTTGTCTCTATGAATTTGATTATTCCAGGAATTTCATATAAGTGGAATGACACAGTATTTGTCTTTTTGTTACTGGCTTATTTCACTGAGTATAATGTCTTCAAGGTTTATCTATGTTTATAGCATGTATCATAATTCGCTTCCCTTTGAAGGCTGAATAATATTCCTTTGTATGTACATAGCACATGTTGTTTATCCTTTCATCTGTCAACGGGCACTGGGGTGTTTCCACTTTTTGGCTATTGTGAACAATGCTACTATGAACACGAGTGTATGAATATCTATTTGAGTCCCTGCTTTTAATTCTTTTGGGTCTATCCCCAGTACTGGCATTGCTGGATCATATGATGATTCTATTTGTAGTTTTTGAGGAACCTCGACACTATTTTCCATAGTCACTGCACCATTTTATATTTCTACCAACAGTGCACAAGATTCCAATTTCTCCATATCCTTCACAACACGTGTTATTTTATTTATGTATTTATTTAATTTATTTATTTTTGAGACAGAGTCTCTCTCTGTCACCCAGGCTGGAGTGCAGTGGCATGATCTTGGCTCACTGCAACCTCCACCTCCTCGGTTCAAGCGATTCTCCTGCCTCAGCCTCCCAAGTAGCTGGGACTATAGGCACACACCACCATGCCCAGCTAATTTTTGTATTTTTAGTAGAGACAGGGTTTCACCATGTTGGCCAGGATGGTCTCCATCTCTTGACCACGTGATCCACCCACCTAGGCCTCTCAAAGTGCTGGGATTACAGACATGAGCTACCGCACTCAGCCTATTTTATTTTTATTTATTTATTTATTTAGAGATGGAATCTTGCTTGCTCTGTTGCCAGGCTGGAGTGCAGTGGTGCCATCTTGGCTCATTGCAACCTCCACCTCCCGGGTTCAAGTGATTCTCCTGCCTCAGCCTCCCGAGTAGCTGGGACTACAGGTGCACACCACCATGCCCAGCTAATTTTTGTGTTTTTAGTAGAGACGGGGTTTCACTATGTTGGCCAGGATGGTCTCGATCTCTTGACCTTGTGATCCACCCACCTCAGCCTCCCAAAGTGCTGGGATTACAGGCGTGAACTAATGCGCCCTGCCTATTTTATTTATTTTTAATAGTAGCCATACTAACGAATATAAGATGGTATCTCACTGTGGTTTTGATTGCATTTCCCCAATGATTAGTGAAATTGAGCATCTTTTCATGTGCTTGTGGACCCATTCAATCATTCTTTTTTTTTCTTTTTTGAGACTGAGTCTCGCTCTCTTGCCCAGGCTGGAGTGCAGTGGCGCGATCTTGGCTTGCTGCAACCTCCGCTTCCCAGATTCAAGCAATTCACCTGCCTCAGCCTCCCAAGTAGCTGGGACTACAAGCGTATGCCACCACACCCAGCTAACTTTTGTATTTTTAGTAGTGATGGGGTTTTACCATGTTGGCCAGGCTGGTCTCGAACTCCTGACCTCAGGTGATCCACCCATCTTGGTCTCCCAAATTGCTACGATTACAGATGTGAGCCACCACACCTGGCCCATTCAATCATTCTTTCATTAAAAATACTTATTAAGCACTCAGTATGCACTAGGCACTGTTCTAGATGCTGGTAATACAGTGTTGAACAGCCCAGATGCTCACATTCATGATGTGTGTTTGCGTTTTGTTGCCACCCTCAGCTGTGAAATGATGACCCCTTTCTGTGCCTCAGTTTTCACGTTTGGGTAATGGGTGCCATATATCAGCTGCTATCAACTGAGCACTTAATTGTGTTCAAGGCAAAAGTGCTAAATCTCCACCTAGACCCAATCCCTCATATCAGTCCCATGAGGTAGGTCCTGTTTTCTGCATTTTATAGGTGGGGAAACTGAAGCAAGTTGGCCTATGTAACACCAGCAAGGACACAGAATAAGGAAGTGGTGGAGGCCAGCGCAGTGGCTCACGCCTGTAGTGCCAGCAGTTTTGGAGGCTGAGGCGGGCGGATCACTTGAAGTCAGGAGTTCAAGACCAGCCTGGGCAAAGTGGGCAAAATGGGGAAATCCTATCTCTACAAAAATGCAAGATTTAGCTGGGCATGGTGGTGCAAGCCTGTAGTCCCAGCTACTCAGGAGGCTGAGGCAGGAGGATCACTTGAGCCCAGGAGGTGGAGGTTGCAGTGAGCCGAGATTGTGCCACTGCACTCCAAACTTGGGCAACAGAGGGAGACCCTGTCTCAAAAAATATAAAAAATAAAAAAAATGGAGACGTTCCAATACCTAACATTTGGCCGCCACAGGACACAAACCACATAATCTATTTCATAGGACTCTTGGGAGCATCAAATGAGTTGGCCCACCTAGGAAGCACCGAACGCACATTAGCTCTTGGCAGTATTACTCACTCCCTTATATTAATTCTTCCCAGTTCCTCCTTTATCCCTATTCTTTCCCCTACTTTCCTTTGCTGGTCATGGTCTGCCTCTGATCTCACCTTCTGCTATGCTTATATTCATTCATTCATTCATTCATTCATTCTTCATTCAACTCTCATTTCTTTCTCTCTTTTTTTTTTTCTTTTGAGACGGAGTCTTGCTTTGTCATCCAGGCTGGAGTATAATGGTGTGGCCTTGGCTCACTGCAACCTCCACCTCCTGGGTTCAAGCGATTCTCCTGCCTCAGCCTCCCGAGTAGCTGGGATTACAGGCACCTGCCACCATGCCCAGCTAATTTTTGTATTTTTAGTAGAGATAGGGTTTCACCATGTTGGTCAGGCTGGTCTTGAACTCCCGACCTCAAGTGATCCACCCACCTTGGCCTCCCAAAGTGCAGAGATTACAGGTGTGAGCCACCGTGTCCGGCCTCAACCCTTATTTCTTGAGGTGTCCCGTGTGCCAGGCCTACTGCCAAGAAATGCTGGGACACACAGAGGAATCAGACTCCCACCCCCTACCCCCTCCAGGAACTCTCAGCTTACCGAGGACGAAGAAGATCATCTACCAACTAATGCATGTCCTACGGGGCACCTCAGAGCAGGAAACTGACCCAAGTTCGGTGGGAGGAATGAGTGTGCATGTGTGTCTGTGTGTGTCTAGGGAAAGCCTCCTCAAGAAGGTGCCTCCTGAGTTACCTGCTGCAGGTAAAGTACTACATCAGCAAAGAATGTGAGCTGGAATGTTCCACAGCATGGGCAGAGGCCTGCAGAACTGGACAGAGCTGGGCAGTTGAGGAAACTACATTATTTATATTTATATTTTTAATTTTTTTCTCCAGCTATATGCTAGAAGTAGTAAAACATTAACTGTTCCCAAGGATGAGAAAATAGCTGAGGATGAGCATCTTAGGAGGGGAAGGAGATGAGGCTGCATGACCCCTAGAGGCATACTCCACCCCTCACACACCTCTGCTTGCTTCAACTACTCCATCTCTCTCCAGAAGGTTCCAGGTTCCCTGCAGAAAGAGACTGGAACCTCTCTCTCCCCTCCACCCCCACAGGACTGGAGACTACAACTCCCATGATCCACTGCGGCTGCTCTTCTCACAACTGGACTCCAGACTTTACGAGGTCTCATGGGAAATGTAGTCCCCATCGGCTTCCGCATCACTTTCTTTGTTTTTTTTCCCACGCATTTCCAGACTTTTCAACCAATTGAGAGGTGGAAAGCGCCTCGCTATTATAGAAGCCAACAACACCTTCTTTCTTACAGAGGTGGGAGCCGGAAGTCCAGAGTGCTGGAGCAACTTAGCGCAGCTTCCAGGACCAAGGTCCTGTGGCCTTGCAGTGAGTGCTGGAAGGATGTTAGACTTTGGGTTTTTTTCCTTGCTTTTCTTCTTTTCTTTAACAGGCGGTTGAAGTTGAAAGTTTGTCCCATATCACGAGTCGGGCTCAGGAGCCAGGACTTGCGGTCTCCCAAGCAGCCCAGAGAGAGATGGGGTTTGGGGAAGGGAAGGGTCGGTTGTCAGTGGGGTTGCCCCGCCCCCAACCCTGAAGTATCCGCCCCCACCACTGCCCTCCCCGCTCCTCCAGGGTTGAAAAGAGGCGTCTGCGTGAAGATCAATCATTTCCCGGAGGACACGGACTACGACCACGACAGCGCGGAGTATCTACTCCGTACGTGGGGGTCCGGGACAGACGTGGGGAGCGGGTCAAATCGCGGGGCCTGCAGGGCGTCGGGGTGGGCGCCGGGAGAAGGCACTGGGACTCCGGCACTTGGATCGACACGCCGAGGTTTGCCTCCCAGCCAATCCGAGTCCAGATAGTGAGATCCTCTGGTCCCCGATTGGCTGACTGATCTCGCTCCCGCCCCCTCCTCTCACCTTGGGGCGGGCTGAGGGAGGATCCTGGGCGCTAATTGGCCGCTTTGCTCTCTTTGGCCCTCGCGGCGACTCTGCGCCGTGACTGGTTGTGGAATCCCGGACTGGGATTGGCCACCGCGCCGCAGGGCTGTGGGGCAATCTGCGGCGGTGACGGGCCACTCCTGGGAGCCGGCTGGGAAAGCCTGTGTTGCCATTGGTAGCTACCCCGAGAACGCGGCAAATCCTAAATGATGATTGGCTGCGGCCTCAGCCTGGTTCCGAAATCGCAAAATCTGGTTGCCTGGGGTTTTAGGGGTGGGTGGAAAGGAAGGACTGCAGAGAAAGAGAGAAGGGGGGGGGGGGGAGAGAGATAAGGGGAAGAAAGGAGGGAGGAAACGAGGGAGAAAGAGAGAGACTCAGATAGATGAAGTCAGGCCTAAAGGGGGTAGGGAGGAGGGAAGGAGGAAGGGAGAGGAAGGGAGTGGAG
Organism: Pongo pygmaeus; assembly: GCF_028885625.2. NCBI lineage: Eukaryota > Metazoa > Chordata > Mammalia > Primates > Hominidae > Pongo > Pongo pygmaeus. The sequence goes on from NC_072393.2 coordinate 60,253,683, forward strand.
AGAAGAGAAACCTGGAAGATTGAAGAAACCAGGCAGAAAAGGAGGGGAGAGAGACCCAGGAAGACAGAGGAGGCCAGGCGAAAAAAGGGGCGGGGTGGGGTGGGGAAAGACCTAGGAAGACAGATGAGGCCAGGCAGGAAAAAAAAGAGGGGAGAGGCCTAGGAAGATAGGTGAAGCCAGACGGAAAAAGTTGGGGGTGGGGGGTGGCTAGGAAGACAGATGAGGCCAGGCAGAAAAAGCGGGGTGGGGGGGGGGACCTATGAAGACATACGAGGCCAAGCAGATAAGAGGAGAGAGGGGAGACAGACCCAGAAAGATATATGAAGCCAGCAATAAAACGGGGTGGGGTGGGGGCGTGAGGAGAAGAAGGGAAGAGAAACTCAGAAGTAGATTCAGCCTGGCAGAAAAGGGAGGAGGAGGAGGGAGGAAGGAATGTAGAGAGAGAGAGAAACCCAGATAGGTGAAGCGAGGCAGAAAATGGGAGGGGGTGTGGAGAGAGGTAGTAAGTGATTTGCGGGATATGGAGAAAGAAATTCGCAGACGAGAGGAAGGAAGGGACGAGAAAGAGAAAGGGAGAAGATCCATGGAGAAGTTGGGAGAAAAACAGGCACAGTGATTTCGATAAAGAGGGGGAAAGATATTCCAGGAGAGAGAAAAATAGTCCGAAGAAGAAAGAAAAGGACAAAGAAAAAGAGGGAGAGAAAATCAGACCGAGAAACAGAGAAATTTTAAAAACAGGAGAGAGAATGAGGCAACAGTAGAATAAACTAGAACACAGCCGGAGAGAGAGAATCACAGAACTGGCGGGAGGCGCCGCGAGATGGGGGGCCGGGAAGGGGGCGCAGGCGGCCGCGTCTGACCGCCCTCGCTCTCCCTCCTTTTCCTTTCCTTCCTCCCCCGCAGGAGTTGTCCGGGCCTCCAGCATCTTCCCCATCCTTAGCGCCATCCTGCTGCTGCTCGGGGGTGTGTGCGTGGCGGCCTCCCGCGTCTACAAGTCCAAGAGGAACATCATTCTGGGCGCAGGGATCCTGTTCGTGGCAGCAGGTGAGAGGCAGAGGGAGGGGGTGACCGGGGCGGCCCACCTGCGCGCGCACGTGTGTGTGTGTGTGTGTGTGTGCGCGCGCGCGCGCGAGTGCATGTGCGCGTGTGTGTGTCTGCAAAGCCACCTTGCCCCGAGCACCCCCGGGGGCCCGGAGCCTTCCTAGGCGGTCCCCAAGCTCCATCGCCACTGGGTAAGGTGGGTGTAATTCTCGCGTCGCCTTCGGAGGAGTAAACCAACACAGACAGGTGTCTGGCGCGTAAGACGCCGGGCGCTTAGGATCCTAAGCCTGCCGTCCTGGAGACGGAAGGGGAGGAGCTGGGTAGGGGGTGGGACCTTGAGACACAACTGGGCTCTTGAGGATAGAGAGGCGGGGCTGGGCCTTGGAGGGCGGGCCCAGGAGAGGTAGAAAGTGATCTGAGCGCCGATGAGGAGCCTGCTTTAAGGGGCGGGCCTTTGGAGAACTTGGTGGATCCAAGAGGGACTGGTCCTGGGAAACCTTCCAGGGCCAGGAAGTGGAAACTAAAGGGGCTGGGTCAGGGAGACTGAATCGGCCCTTGCCCGTTGCCATTTGGAGAAGGAGAGGCTAGAAGAGACGGGGCGATGCCTGGAAAAGCCAAAGGGGGAGGGGTTATGTCCTTAAGGGCACAGAGAGTCAACCTGGCTGATTGAAGCAAGAGGCCGACCAAAGCCAGTCAGTACCTGGGATTGGCCGTCTCAAGAGCTAGGGCCTAAACGAGCAGAGAGCTAGGACTGGAACACTTAAGAGGCACGTAATTAAGGGGTAAGGCCCCCTTTCTACCCCGTATGAGTAGCATTGGGAAATTCCAGGGGCAGAACTTTTTTGGAGGAGTAGAATACAGAGAAGAGGGAGGGCTTTGCATATTTGAAGAGCAGGGTGTGCTTTGGGGATGGGTCTAGATCTGCAAGGGGTGGGGCTTGGAGGATCTGAAAGGCCGGAGTAGCTGGACCTGAGACCGGGGAGGACCCCGGCCAAGATCCGCACGGGGCGGGGTTTGGTAAGCTGGAGGTGGGGCCTAGAGTAGAAGGCGGGGCCTGCTTTATTAAAGGCAAATTTTTGACCGGCAGGGGAGGGCCTAGAATGGATACTCCGGCAGGAATTATATGAAGAGAGATTAGATAAGTGATAGGCAGGGCCTGATCACAGCAGGATGACATCATTAACAAGAGTTCAAAGGAGCAGAGGGAGGAGGCTTGGGAAAAACCCAGGTTTATAACGTTAAGGGTGGAGGTAGACTAACTAGGACAGGGCCTGGAAACTCATCTCATCAAAGGTGGGTTTTAGACCAGTCAGGGCAGGGCCTGGACTCGCTGGGAGTGGGGCTTAGGCTACCTAGGGGTGGGGCCTGGACCGCTTGGGGTGGTTACCACCAGCCAGGGTGGGGTTTAGACCAGCAGAGGTGGGACCTTAGCTAGAGGAGTGGGGTTTATGCCATGTGGAGCAGCCCAGACCATCTGGGGGTGGGTCTTAGACCACGTAGGGCCGAGTTTAGACCAGCCAGGGCTGGGTTAGACCAGCAGAGGTGGGGCTTGGGTTATCGGGGGCAGGACCTGGACCATCCAGGGCTTTGTCTTGTCCATTTAGGGCAGGGCCTGGACCACCGGGGGGTGGAGTTTAGACCATTTGAGATGGGACTTGAACCAGCCAGGGCCAGGACCATCTAGGGTGTTGTCTGGACCATTTGGGGTCCTAGACCACCTGGGGATGGAGTTTAGATCAATGGGGGGTGGGGGTGGGGTCCTAGATCACCTGGGGTGGAGTTTAGACCAGCCAGGGCTGCGTTAGACCAGCAGAGGTGGGCCGTGGGCTATCTGGGGGCAGGACCTGGACCATCCAGGGCCGTGTCTGGACCATTCAGGGCAGGGCCTGGACCACCTGGGGGTGGAGTTTAGACCATCTGAGGGGGTGCTTGAGCCTGCCTGGGCCAGGACCACGCATGATGCAGTCTGGATCATTGGCGGCCCTACACCACCTGGGGGATGGAGTTTAGATCAGCCGGGGTTGGATTCGACCAGCAGAGGTGAGGTCTGGGCTAGCTAAGAGTAGGCCCGAGCCCTCTGGGTTGGAGCTTAGACCATCAGGGAAGCGCCTAGAGCATCGGGCGGGGAGTTGTGTTCACTTCTGGAAGGACTTGGGTCAGCCAGATCCAGGACGGGGGTCTAGACCACTCCGGATGGGGCCTAGACCGCCTGGGGGTGGCGCCTGGGCCCGCTGGCGCAGGCGGGCAGGGGTCGGGGCCGGGGGCGGGGGCGGGGCCGGGGGTGGCCTCGAGGCTCCCGTCTGACCGTCCCCGCCCAGGCCTGAGCAACATCATCGGCGTGATCGTGTACATCTCGGCCAACGCGGGCGAGCCGGGCCCGAAGCGGGACGAGGAGAAGAAAAACCACTACTCGTACGGCTGGTCCTTCTACTTCGGCGGGCTGTCGTTCATCCTGGCCGAGGTGATAGGCGTGCTGGCCGTCAACATCTACATCGAGCGCAGCCGCGAGGCGCACTGCCAGTCTCGCTCGGACCTGCTCAAGGCCGGCGGGGGCGCGGGCGGCAGTGGCGGGAGCGGCCCCTCGGCCATCCTCCGTCTGCCCAGTTACCGCTTCCGCTACCGCCGCCGCTCCCGCTCTAGCTCCCGCTCCAGCGAGCCGTCGCCGTCGCGGGACGCGTCTCCCGGCGGCCCCGGGGGCCCGGGCTTTGCCTCCACGGACATCTCCATGTACACGCTCAGCCGCGACCCCTCCAAGGGCAGCGTGGCCGCGGGGCTGGCGGGGGCCGGCGGCGGCGGCGGCGGCGCCGTGGGGGCGTTCGGCGGCGCGGCCGGGGGCGCCGGGGGCGGCGGCGGAGGAGGCGGCGGCGGGGCGGGTGCCGAGCGGGACCGCGGGGGGGCGTCCGGCTTCCTCACGCTGCACAACGCCTTCCCCAAGGAGGCGGGCGGCGGCGTCACGGTCACGGTCACCGGGCCGCCCGCCGCGCCCGCGCCCGCGCCACCCGCGCCCTCTGCGCCCGCCCCCGGGACCCTGGCCAAGGAGGCCGCCGCCTCCAACACCAACACGCTCAACAGGAAAACCACGCCTGTGTAGGGGCGCGGCGGGGGAGCCGAGGGGCGTGTCCGGGGCGCGTGCGCGGGCGCGCGTGCATCGAGGCTGCCGGGGTCGGGGGCGCCCCCGCTTTCCCCCGTGAGCGCGCTGGAGACTGCTGGGCCCGCCCCACGCCCACCCTCCCCGCCCCCCTCCCCCTCCGAAGCAGGGACCCTGAGGGAGGGGGCAGGGGAGGGAGGGGGCCGCTGTGAGGGAGCGTCGTGTTTTATTTTTTTGGGAGATCTATGGGGAGGGGGGAGGGCCATGGTGTTTTTTGCAGTTTCGAGATGTTTTCTTTTTCATGTTTTGCTGTGTGCATGGGGGGTGGGGCGGGGGGAGGGGAGGGAGGGACTCCCAGCCCAGCCCAACTCCTGGAGAGGGGCCCATAATACACGAATACATAGTTACACCCACAAACTATATATATGCCCTATATAAAGAGACACAGCGAAGGGATGCAGAAAGGCAGAAAGAAGGGTTGGACGCGGGCATTCATTCATTTTTTTCATTCATTATTCCACAAGGGCTTATTAAGCACCTACTGTGTACCAGGCACTGGTACATAAGAAGGCGCTGGAGCAGAGGACACGAACGAGGCACAGAAAGGGCCTCATCATTCATTCATTACCGGCAATTTATTTGTGCGCCTTAAAAATCTAGGCATTGTGCTCTGTGCTCAGCGTGCAGGAGGCAGGAAAACAGCCAGGGGCCCCGACGTCTCATAGAGTAAACATCTTGTGCATGAGACAGGCATTAATCGATCATGTACATACACAATAAATTACAGTTAGGCTATAAGAGAAACGAGATGCTATGAAATGCTCCGTCAGGGGAGCCTAACCCAGTTGTGAGGAAGAGATTTCAGTGGACAGTGAAAGGATGAGAAGAAGCCAGCAGGGCGGAGCTGGGGCAGGAGTGTGGCAGGCAGAGCAGCACGTGCAAAGGCCCCGGGGCAGGAAGGAGCTTGCAGCCGGGGCTGAAGGGTAGTGAGGCAGGTGAGCCGGGATCAAGGTGAGGCTGGAGACGCAGACAGGGCCAGATTGTGCAGGGGCTTGTAGGTCAGGAGTTCAGATTTTATTCTAGGAGCGGTGAGGGCCGTGGAACGGGTTTAAGCAGGACGCTAATGTGAATGGTGTACAAAGGGAAGACAGGAACTCGGAGGCAAGAGTAGAAGGCAGAGATGTGCTGAAATACAGCATCAAACACGGGCACGGGCCCTTGGAGCTCACAATCTTGTGGGAGGAAGCACATAATTACACAGATGCTGAAGCATAGACATAGTGTCTGGTGTGCAGGAGAAGCCCTGGGGCTTAGAGACTCATGTGTCTGTCACTCGTTCATTAAGCCACTCACCCGTTGCCGTTTTTGGCCATCTGCTAAGGTACCAGGAAGTGTGTTAGGATCCAGATCCCCAGGGGTGAAACAGACTCTAGCCCTGCTTCAAGCAGTTTATTGTCATCAAACACCGCCATCCAGGCAGGGCAATGGGTGCTGGAACCCGGACCACCGTGGGTGCCATGGCACACAGTGGACAGAGTGACCAACTGCCAGGAGTGAGCAGCACTTGGGGGAGGCTTCCTGGAGAATGTGATGCCCATTCTGGGTCTTGAAGAGATGAGTGGGCATCTTCCGGGTGATGAAAGGCATGAGAAAGGCTTGTGGGGCCAAAGAACAACTTGGGTGAAAACGGGGGGAAGTGAACAAGCATGATGTATTGGGGCCAGTGCTAATAGTTCTGGGATGCTGATGTACAAGGTGGGGCTGGGAGATGAGGCCGGGAAAGTAGCCACAAGCCAGAGTGTAAAGGTGCCAGGGTGGCCAGGCACGGTGGCTCATGCCTGTAATCCCAGCACTTTGGGAGGCTGAGGCTGGAGTATCACTTGAGCCCAGGAGTTTGAGACCAGCCTGGGCAACATGGTGAAACTCTGTCTCTACAAAACATTAAAAAAAAAAAAAAAATTAGCCGGGCGTGGTGGAGCACACCTGTGGTCACAGATACTCAGGAGGCTGAGGGAGGAGGATCATTTGAATCCAAGAGTTCAAGGCTGCAGTGAGCTAGGATCGCGGCACTACACTCCAGCCTGAGCAACAGACTGAGATCCTGTCTCAGAAAAAAAAAGAAAAAGGTGCCTGAGTTCCAGGCAGAGGGACTGAGGCTCTTCTAAGGATGGTGAGAGAGGATGACAGTTGAGCGGGGGCAAGGGCTGTACGGTGGAGAGGAGGGGATGGATTTGAAATTCACTGAGAAGGCAGAGGGGAGAGCGCCCGGTAGGCTTCCCTTCCATATTTGCTCAGCAAGTGTTTCCTGAGGCCTCCCCTGAGGCCTTGTGCTGGGCGGTGCTGGGAGTGGAGAGGTGATTTTGATCTTGCCCTGCTCTCAAGGGGCTCCCAGTCTGGTGGGAAAACAGGCACAGACGCAGCTTGAGGAGGACGTGGCAGCGGTGGTGCCATGCTGCCAGGGGCTCTGCGTGCCCTTATCGTGAGCATATAGGGCTGCGGAAGGGTACAGATCAGAACTGAGTGTTCAGAATTTCTCTCCGAGGCCTGTGTGTGGAAGGACCAGGAAAAGACAGACTGAAGATCAAGGTCCCTAGGAAGAATTCTGCCAAGGCGGTTTCAGGAAGAGATGCTGGGAAACGTAGGAAAAGGAATACAAATTAGTGAGACGCAGAAGCGCTGAGTGAGAGAGAAGGATACGTGGAGAGAAGAGGGATGCCGGAGCGGGTGTTAAAAGAGACAAATCTGGTCGGGTGCTGTGGCTCCTAATCCCAGCACTTTGGGAGACTGAGGCAGGCGGATCGAGGCAGGCGGATTGAGCTCAGGAGTTCCAGACCAGCCAATATATTGAAATCTTGTCTCTACAAAAAACACAAAAAGTAGCCGGGTGTGGTGGTGCACGTCTGTAGTCCCGGCTACTCAGGAGGCTGAGGCGAAAGGATCTCGCTTGGGCCTGGGAGGGTGAGGCTGCAGTGACCCGTGATGGCACCACTGCACTCCAGCTTGGGCGAAAAAGCGAGACTGTCTCAAAAAAAAAAATTGAGAGAGAGACAGCAAATATTTACTGGAAGAGGGAGAGGGAACTGGTTAGGGGAGAGTGGATTCTAGAGTCTGAAGGCCAAACAGAACGAGAGAGAGAGAAAGAGAAAGAAAGAATGAGGTTGAGGGTAGGCAGGAGGAAGAGCAAGATGGGGAGGGAGGGGGAGGGCAGGAGAGCCCAAACTAGTGGAGTCACAGAGAAAAAGTCAAAGACAGGAAGGTGATACAGAGAAGAGAGAAGAGGAGGAGAGAGAGGCTGACAGGTGCACAAATCAGAGAAGTCCCAGAGATAACAGAAACACAACCACAGAGATAGAGAGGGAGAGGTAAGCCGGAGACAGACTCAGAGATTCGCCCAAAAAGCAACATGGAGACTCAGAAGCAAGCACAGCGTCAAGGAATGCTCCATTTCTGGTGTGTTGTTTTCCCAGTATTCAATAAGTATTTATTGAGTGCCAACCTATTCTAGACCCAATCTAGGCCCAGGGGATGTGGTGGCAAATAGACAGACAAGGGCCTGCTCTCCTGAAACTCACTGGAGAGATAAACAATAAATAATATCATTTCAGTAACCAAAAAGTGCTTTAAAAATTAAGCTGAAGGCCGGGCGCAGTGGCTCATGCCTGTAATCCCAGCACTTTGGGAGGCCGAGGCTGGTGGATCACTTGAGGTCAGGAGTTCGAGACCAGCCTGGTCAACATGGTGAAACTCCATCTCTACCAATAAATAAATAAATAAATTAGCTGGGTGTGGTGGTGTGCCTGTAGTCCCAGCTACTTGGGAGGCTGAGAAAGAAGAATCACTAGAACCCAGGAGGCAGAGGTTGCAGTGAGCCAAGATCGTGCCACTGCACTCCAGCCTGGGCGACAGTGAGTGGTAACAGAATGACAGAGCAAGGATGACTTTAGATGAGGTCCTTGGAGAAGACCTTGTGGCAGAGGTCACAGAGATGTAGATTGTGAGAAGGAAGGAGAGGTGAGAAAGTCTGGGGGCCAGGTATTCCGCCCACCAGAGGCAGCCCCAAAGCCCAGAAAAGTAGCAGGTCTTCAAGGAGGCCTGTGCGGTGAGCAGATCTACCATAGGACAGAGGCACAGGGTAGGGGCTGATCAGTTAGGGCCTTGGATCCTTGGGAAGAAATCTGAATTTTATTCTAGATCTGATGGGAAATGCTTGGAGGGTTTTGAGCACAGGCATGCCATGATCATATTTTTATTTTCTTATTTATACTTATTTTGAAAAAGAGTCTTGCTCTGTCTCAGGCTGGAGTCCAGTGGGCTGATCTCGGCTCACTGCCAACCTCCACCTCCCGAGTTCAAGTGATTCTCCTGCCTCAGCCTCCTGAGTAGCTGGGATTACAGGCATGTGCCACCACGCCTGGCTAATTTGTTTGTATTTTTAGTAAAGACGGGATTTCACCATGTTGGCCAGGCCAATCTGAAATTGCTGGCTTCAAATGATCCACCTGCCTCGGCCTCCCAAAATGCTGGGATTACAGGAGTGAGCCACTGCGCCCGGCCTCATATTTTTATTTAAACAAGAACAGCAGAATTACATTGCTGTGCTGAGCATACGTAGACTTCAGGAGTCAAAGGGGAAGGAAGGAGATAGCGGGCTGTTGCCTTCCTCTGGTTGAGGCTGCTGGACCACGGTGGAGTTTGCGGGATGGAGGAAGTGGAAGAAGGCATGGGATTTTGGAGGCAGAGCCTGCATTGGTGGTGAACTGGATGTCATAGAGGAGGGAAAGAAAAGGAACCAGGAAGAGAAGAATTCTTTGAATTGGGCACGCACATCTCTGATGGGCGCCGATGAGGATTGTTACCAGGAACAAGGAGACTGGGATCAGGAAAGCGGCTTTGGGAGGGAAGAACCGAGGCTTCTCTTTTGGATGTGTCAAGATAGAGAGATGCCTTTGAGAAATCCGAGTTGCGGTATCAAATAGCCAGTTGGATATGTGAGACTGGAGTTTGGAGGAAAGAGAGGCCATGGCTCAAAAATGTAAGTTTTGGAAACGTCAACATACAGGGGACGTTTAAAGCCACAGGGCTGGGTGACGTGGCCTAGCAGGTGGGTGGGGACAGAGAAGTGACCCTGGCCAGAGCCCTGGGGACATCTACATCTGGGGGAGAAGGGGATTGTAGCAAAACGAGCTTAGGAGTGATCTTGAGATAGGCTGAAACCAGGAGGGTTACAGAGGGCAAATGCACCTTTGTGTTTCAAGAAGGGGAGGAGACAGCCAGCTGTGCCAAGGGCTGCTGAGACTCGGACAAGGATGCAGAGAGCAGAATGACCATTAGGTTTGATGACATGGACGGGGTTGGTGATCTTGATAAGATGTCAGTTCAGTGCAGTGGTGGGGACGGAAGCCCTGCTGGAGTGGAGGGGAGAGAGAATTTGGGGGAAGACAGAAGGAAAGGGAATTCAGGCAATTTTGTGTGTGTGTGTGTAACTGACACAAAGGCCAGGTGCGATGGCTCACGCGTGTAATCCCAGCACTTTGGGAGGCCGAAGTGGGTGGATCACTTGAGGTCAGGAGTTCGAGACCAGCCTGGCCAATATGGTGAAACCCCGTCTATACTAAAAATACAGAAATTAGCCAGGTGTGGTGGTTGCATGCCTGTAATCCCAGCTACTTGAGAGGCTGAAGCAGGAGAATCGCTTGAGCCTGGGAGGCAGAGGTTGCAGTGAGCCAAGATCACACCACTGCACTCTAGCCTGGGTGACAGAGCAACACTCTGTCTCAAAAAAGAAAAAAAGTAAAAAAAAAAAAAAAAAAAGACCCTGAAAGGAAATAGGGAGACATGCAGATAGGGAGATGGGAGGCAGAAAAATGCATCCTGCAATTAGCTGTCATAGCAGGCAGGGGCAAGAGAGATAGGGAAGCCCAGGGCCAGGAGGGGAAGATGAATTCAGGGGACAGGGAAGAGAGGATGCTGTCAGCTAGGCTCTGGCAGATCTCCTAGCGAGAGATGCCCTGCCCAGCTCCTGTCTCTTGCTGCTGTCAGCGCCAGGCACACTCTGGGATTCCCCCTGTAGATCCTGTCAAGACCTATTGAGGTGAAGGGGAAGAACAGGTTTTCATCATTCATTTTCAGAAATAAACATTCATTCAGTTCTTGGAAATACTTTCTGGCCAGGCATGGTGGCTCATGCCTGTAATCTCAGCACTTTGGGAGGCCAAGACAGGAGGATTGCTTGAGGCTTGGCGTTTGAGACCAGCCTGGGCAATACAGTGAGACCCCGTCTCTACAAAAATAAAAAATTAGCTGTGGCGTGGTGGCTCACGCCTGTAGTCCTAGATACTCGGGAGGCTGAGGCGGGAGGATTTCTTGAGTCCAGGAGTTTAAGGTTGCAGTGAGCTATGATTGCACCATTGCACTTCAGGCTGGGCCACAGAGCAAGACCCTGTCTCAGAAAAAAAAAAAAAAAAGAAAGAAAGAAAGTCAAAGAAATAAAGTCAAAGATAAGAAGGTGATACAGAGAAGACAGAAAAGGAGGAGGAGAGAGGCTGACAGGTACACAAATCAGAGAAGTCCCAGAGATAGGGAGATATAAGCCAGAGAAAGACTCAGAGATTCGCACAAAAAGCAACGTGGAGACTCAGAAGCAAGCACAGCATCAAGGAATGATCAATAAAAAGAAAAAAGAAAAAAATATTTCCTGAGGACTTCCAAGTACCAGGCCCTGCGATCTCAGGCCACTTCTGTCCCATCTCTGCCCTTGGACAGGGGGACAGGTAGTCCAGACAATTAGAATACAGAGGGGACTGTGTTCTGACGGGGCCACGCGGGCATTGAGGAAATGCAGCAGGGCCCTCCCCAGGCTGGGGCGGGGATGTCTGTGTGTCATCTCACTCCATCTGGTCATTCCTTTGCTCATTCATCCATCCATTCATTCAAGTCACCCCATGCACATTTTCCAAGACTGCCTGTGACCTGGCCCTGTGCCGGGTAGAGCTGAGGATGCCAAGGTGAATTCCTCCTGTGCCTGGCCCCGGCCCCAGTCTGCTGGAAGAACCAGACACAGACAATCACATTGCGGGGAAGCACGTGCTCCATCGGAAAAGTCCAGAGCAGGGGGTGGGCAGAGGCCCAGTGTGCACCAGAGCCTTGCCCAGGTCAGCACCAGGCCTGCCTGGAGCAGCCAACTGTGGGAGAAGAAGGAGTTGGTGAAAGGTGGGTCCCACCTGGGCCGTCCACAGAAGGGCTGAGGGGTAGGGGGTGAGGGGTTGAAGATCAGGCCCTGCCGCCATGCCACACGGCTGTCCTCTGTCCCTGCCCCTGGGGGAGCTGCAACTGCATGGAAGGTCCCCCAGGGGTGCCCCGTCTAATAAACTCTGTGAAGAGGAGTGCTGCTGTCATTCTGTGCCCCTGGCAGCCGGCCCTGCCCTGAGGCCTGCGCTTTCTCCAACATGGCGATCAGTCCTTCCATCCTTGAAGACCCAGGGTTCTGGCCCCAGTCTCCTCCCCAGGCCCAGGAGTCTGGGTCTGCCAACCCCTTGACCAGGAGTCCAGGCTGCCCGGCCCTCCTCCTCCCTCAGACCCAGGAGTCCAGGCCCTCTGCCCCCTCCTCCCTCAGACCCAGGAGTCCAGGCCCTCAGCCTCTCCTCCCTCAGACCCAGGAGTCCAGGCCCAGCCCCTCCTCCCTCAGACCCAGGAGTCCAGAGCCCTCTGCCCCCTCCTCCCTCAGACCCAGGAGTCCAGGCCCAGCCCCTCCTCCCTCAGACCCAGGAGTCCAGAGCCCAGCCTCTCCTCCCTCAGACCCAGGAGTCCAGGCCCAGCCCCTCCTCCCTCAGACCCAGGAGTCCAGGCCCAGCCCCTCCTCCCTCAGACCCAGGAGTCCAGGCCCAGCCCCTCCTCCCTCAGACCCAGGAGTCCAGGCCCAGCCTCTCCTCCCTCAGACTCAGGAGCCCAGGCCCCCAGCCCCCTCCTCCCTCAGACTCAGGAGCCCAGGCCCAGCCCCTCCTCCCTCAGACCCAGGAGTCCAGGCCCAGCCCCTCCTCCCTCAGACCCAGGAGTCCAGGCCCAGCCTCTCCTCCCTCAGACTCAGGAGCCCAGGCCCAGCCCCTCCTCCCTCAGACCCAGGAGTCCAGGCCCAGCCTCTCCTCCCTCAGACTCAGGAGCCCAGGCCCCCAGCCCCCTCCTCCCTCAGACTCAGGAGCCCAGGCCCCCAGCCCCCTCCTCCCTCAGACTCAGGAGCCCAGGCCCCCAGCCCCCTCCTCCCTCAGACCCAGGAGTCCAGGCCCCAGCCCCTCCTCCCTCAGACCCAGGAGTCCAGGTTCCTCTCGTCTCAGATCCAAGATTCTGGGTACCCAGGCCCTCTTTCTCTACCACTCAGAAGTGGGGTACCGAGGCTTCTTCTCCCTCAGGGACCCAAGACTCCTGGCCTCAGCCCCTCCTCCCTGAGACCCAGGGCCCTGCCTCCCGTCCCTCCTCCCTGGTAACCCCAGTCAGGCTTGCTGCCCCGCCCGTCTCCTGCTGCCCGGGAGACTGGGGAGCTGGGACTCTCGGCGCCGCTCTTGCCCCTTAGTGAAATGAAAGTCCCATCAGGCTCGGCCCCTTCCTCCCCGGGCGGCCTCCCTCCCCCCTTCCTCGTCCCCTTAAAATACCCGGGATCCCTATGGCAACAGGCGCCGGGCGACAGGTGCGGGTGTTATTTACGGGTCAAGCCCGAAATAGCCCCGAGGGTGGAGGGTGGAGGGTGGAGGGTGGAGGGTGGGGGGTGGGCGGGTGGGGACGAGGCCGGGCGCGGGCGGAGGCCAGGCCGGTGGCGGTGGCGGGCACAGCCGGACGCTTCGGAGGCAGCGCGGAGCTGGGGTCGGCGCGGGGCGGAGGCAGGAGAGCGAGAGGGGCCCCTGCTCGGGAGTCGGGGGTGGGAGCCCCGAGGGGGGGCCCTGGCCTGGAGCTGAGCCTGGCGCGGACCCGACCGGGAAGGCCCTGGGAGCCGGGGGGAGGGAGGCGGACTGACCCCGAAGGGGCGCAGCGTCTCTTTCGGGTCGTGGTTGGCCTTTGAACCCTAGGGGGACTCAGTCCCGGTTTTCTGAGCCGCAGTGCGGACCACAGCCCCATAGTGTGAGCCCCGGGAGGGCCCCCCGGTCCCATCTGCCCCAGCCCTTGGGGAGGCCCCGCAGCCTCCGTCTCTGGACTCCACTCTGTCTTCCAGCCACCGGCTCCTTTCCCAGGCTCAGTAGAGACCTCGGATCTTTTCTGAATGGCAGGGGAGACCCCTATCCCCTTTTCCTGAATTCCAGCGAGGCCCAGTACTCTTCTGAGCCCCAGCCAGGGCTCTGTTCTTCTCCTTCTGTGGATGCCGGGGTCCTACCGCCTCTCTTGAGACCTGGATTGAATTCTGACCTCCCCTTGGGAGCTTCCCGGGACCCCAGGTCTTCCTTTTCCGAATCCCAGAGGGTCCCCAAGTCCTCTCTTCTCAAACTCTGAGCCCAAGGGAACCCCGGCCACATCTCCTCCAAACACACAGAGGACCTCAGGTCCCTTCCTGGGTACCCCAAACTCTTAGCCCTAGTGGGGTGCTCAGATCTCTCAGGAAAACCAGTTTCCCTTTTGTCAACCCCCCAGCGGGGACCCCAAAGCAGCCCCTTGGAGCTGCAGGGAGCTTCAGCGGGCACCAGTTCTCATTCCTCTGGAGCTCTTGGGGGGACTTCCTCCTGGGAACCCGAATTCTATCTCTAAGCCTCGGGGTGGGGGCCTTGCTTTTCCTCTGGGCCCCATCTTCTTTGCCAAGTTCTTGAGGGCAACCTAGACCCTCCTCTGAACCCCAGAGGCTTCCCCAGCCCCGGGGATCGTTTTTCTCTTCTGAACCCCAGAAGCAATCTCGACTTTCCCATTTGAGATTCCAGAGAGGATTCGGCTCTCCCTCTTTCATACCCAGGGGAAACTGAGTCCCTCACCCCCTTCAAGACCCCAGGCCGCTCCTCGCTCCCGCCCCTCGAGGCCCCTCGTCGGCTCTGCCTCCTCCCCCTTCTCGACCCCCACCGGCCGTAAGATGATGATGTGGTCCAACTTCTTCCTGCAAGAGGAAAACCGGCGGCGGGGGGCCGCGGGCCGGCGGCGGGCGCACGGGCAGCGCAGGTCGGGGCTGACGCCCGAGCGCGAGGGGAAGGTGAAGCTGGCGCTGCTGCTGGCCGCCGTGGGCGCCACGCTGGCGGTGCTGTCCGTGGGCACCGAGTTCTGGGTGGAGCTCAACACCTACAAGGCCAACGGCAGCTCCGTGTGCGAAGCGGCCCACCTGGGGCTGTGGAAGGTGTGCACCAAGCGGCTGTGGCAGGCGGACGTGCCCGCGGACAGGGACACCTGCGGCCCCGCGGAGCTGCCCGGAGGTGAGCAGCCGCCGCCCCGAGCCCAGGGCTTGCGTCCCACGGACAGGGAGGGAGAGGGGCCCGTGTCCGAGGAGAAAACCCGCCCCAGGGACGAAAGCCTGAGCCCGGAGGAGACAGCTTGCCTCCCAGTAAGCGCCAGTGCCCACATCGTCCTCTGCTCTCAGAAACTGCTGAGAGAGAGAGGGATCCCCCAGATATGGCCTAGGTCCCTCACGGGCCTACCGCCAGAGAACCTGTGCCTTAGAGCTTGCTTTCCTGCTGCAGACTGTACCCCAAGACCAGAATGTGCCTACAGGGAGTCTATGCCCCCAGGCCATCCTGTACCCCCAGACCGGGCTGTGACCTGAGACCCCTCAGACGAGTCTGTACCCCTATTCTGCACCTCTAAAGAGAGTTTGTGCCCCCGCCTACAACCTGTGCCCCAAGACCATCCTGTACCCCGACTATCCTGTACCCCCAGATCAGCCTGTGTCCCCAGCTACAGTTTCCACCCCCAGACTAACATGCACCCCTAGACCAGTCTATACCCCCAGACCAGCCTGCCTCCTTACGCCAGCCTGTGCCCTCAGATCAACCTGCACCTCCACACCAGGCTATGGTCCCAGATCATTCTTTGACCCCCAAAGCCCCTGCCCCCACACAGCCAATGTTCCTAGGCATCGCTGTGTCCCCCCAGACCAGCCTATAACTCTAGAGAGAGCCTGTGTCCCTAGAAAAACCTTGCCTGTGTCCCCAGACCCAGCCTGTGATTCCAGACACAGCTGGTGTCCTCAGATAGCCCGTGCCCACCCCAGACAGCCTGCACCCTCTGGAAATGCCTGCACCCTGGAGACAGCCTGTGCCCACTCTGCATGTGCCCACAGGCAGCCTGTGCCCATGGAGAGGCAGCCTGGGTTCCTGGTGTCAGCTTCCTCTTCCCAGCCTGGAGACAGCTTGTGCTCCCATCCTGTGAGCCCTGGGGAGACAGACGCCCACCCCAAAGCAGGATCTATGCCTGTTCCCCACCTACTGCTTCCACCAAACCAAGCTCTCACCAGACACCTCCCAGCACCCGAGGGCAGACCTTGTTCCTTCCCTGCAATGTTCTTCACTTCCTGTCCTCTCGCCTCCAAATGCCCAGACTGGACATTTCAGCGTTTCTCATTTTCTCCGAGAGACATTCCCATACTCCCTCCTTCCCCAAATCATGGCTGTTTTATCCCTGGGCATGGCAGAGAGCTGTCCCATACCTCCCTGACACGACAGGCCATGGCTTGTACTTATACCAGGGGGACATTCTATACCCCTGGGGAACTGGATGAAATCTCATTCTACCTCCACTGACCCGTGGAAAATACCTGGCACTCCTCAGAGCCCATTTGGGCTGTCATATATTTGATCACCCATATGAGATCTCCAGCACTCTTCAGTCTCCAAAGAAGGTCCTATCATCCCAGTGTCCCTCAAAGAATATGGCCTAGTTTTCTGGGCTCTGTATGAGATTTCCCTCGTCCCTCACTTCTCCAGATGTGGTATCTTATATGTGTAGAGTGCAAAATAGGATGTCCCAAGCCCTCAATAGGACAATGGGATGCTAGGGCCCCCCTGGCTGTCTGAGCTACTTGGTGTCCAGATGGGCTATCCTTAATCATTTTATTTCTGCAGATGGGCTGTCTCTGGCCCCTTGGGGGTCTCATAAAGGATGATCTCAAACTTTTGCAAAATGGGAGACCCCAATAATAAGAATATTAGATGCGTATGTAATGCCTGGTTCTTATCTCAGTGTTTTATGTACATTAACTCATTAATCATCATAGCTAGCCTATGAGTCGTTATTATCACTCCCATTCTAGAGAAGAGAAAAATGAAGAGCCAGAAATCTCGGTGGCTCAGTCTATGCACCCAGGCTAGTTAGATGGAATTTGAAGCTCGGTTGCCTCTCTTCTCAACAACTGCATTATATCACATCTCACTGGTCCAGCAAGAGATCCCAAAGGTCCTGGGGCAATGGAGGGGGTGACCCATCCCATCTCACCACATCGCATGGGGTTCCTCATATCCCTTGCTGGCCCCTCCATTGATCAGAAAGGACTTCAGTCTTTCAGCAGGGCCATTAACATTATCTCACAAACTCAACCCCTCAGAGGACATCTCTCAATCTTCATTATCTCGGATAAATATCTCACACTCACCACTGCCCATCGAAAGGCATCCCTGGCTCCCTTGGCTATAAGTATGGAATGTGGGGGTGACCCTTACCCTGTACTTTTCCAGATGGGATATGTCATATTTTGGGGTGGTCGAGTTGGGATGTCCTAAACTATTAGTAGCCAAAAGGGGATGCCAGGCACCCTACATTGTCCCAGAAGGGCCGTCACACTTCCCTTGTGGATGTAGACCGTGTTTCCCGCAATGACTGCTTCAAAGAGCACCTGCACCCTTCACTCAGTGATGCAAAGCATCCTTTACCTCTTTTTCTTTGAAATGGAGTTTTGCTCTTGTTGCCCCAGCTGGAGTGCAATGGCACGATCTCGGCTCACTGCAACCTCCGCCTCCCAGGTTCAAGCAATTCTCCTGCCTCCGTCTCCCAAGTAGCTGGGATTACAGGCATGTGCCATAACATCCGGCTAATTTTTGTATTTTTAGTAGAGACGGGGTTTCACCATGTTGATGAGGCTGGTCTCGAACTCCTGACCTCGGGTGATCTGCCTGCCTCGGCCTCCCAAAGTGCTGGGATTACAGGCATGAGCCACCACACGCAGCCCAGCATCCTTTAGCTCTTGCTGCTGCATAAGAACTCACACATCCCACTCCTCCTGGCCGGACATCTCACCCCTTCTCCTCCCCTCAGGGTACTTGGGGAGCGCCCACACCACCTCACCTGACGCAGGGATTGATTTCTTGTCCCTTCATATCCTTGTTCAAATTGAAAAGTTCATTTTTTCACGTTCACGGACTGCCTAGTCCCTCTTCTATGGCCTTTACTCCTGTTATTCTCAACCTCTCTTCTCCCTTCTGTGCCTCAGTTTCCCCATCTGTAGAATAAGAGAATAGGTCAGGCTAGGTGAATTCTGAGGGAATTTCTGGGTCTAAAATGCACTTCAGAAAGTGCTCCCCTCCCTTCCTTCATTTCTCCTTCCTTCTCTCCCTTTCTTCCTTTTTCTGTCTTTCTTAACTTTAAAATTTCTCTCTCTCTCTCTTTTTTTTGAGATGTAGACTTGCTCTGTCACCCATGCTGGATTGCAGTGGTGCCATCTCGGCTCACTGCAACCTCTGCTTCCTGGGTTCAAGCGATTCTCCTGCCTCAGCCTCCTGAGTAGCCAGGATTACAGGCGCGTGCCACCATGCCCAGCTAATTTTTGTACTTTTGGTAGAGATGGGGTTTCACCATATTGACCAGGCTGGTATCGAACTCCTGACCCCAAGTGATCTGCCTGCCTTGGCCTCCCAATGTGTTGGGATTACAGGCATGAGCCAGCACACCCTGCCCTGTGCTTTGTTTTATATTACCTTTTCCTCGTTCTTTTCCAGCTCATCTCTTTAATGTGTTTGATATACGCTCACAGATATGTATTTTGACTGGGAAAATATATAGTGTTAGTTTATATGTGTGTTTTACATAAATGAGATCACGCTATTGATTTTGTCTGATCTTTGGGATTTTTTTTTTTTTTTTTTGAGATGGGATCTCACTCTATCACCCAGGCTGGAGTGCAGTAGTACAATCTTGGCTCACTGCAACCTCTGCCTCCCGGGCTGAAGGGATCCTCTTGCCTCAGCCTCCCGAGTAGCTGGGATTACAGGTGTGTGCTGCCACACCCAGTTGATTTTTTGTATTTTTGGTACAGACGGGGTTTCACCATGTTGGCCAGGCTGGTCTCAAACTCCTGAGCTCAAGTGATTATCCTGCCTCGGCCTCCCAAAGTGCAGGGATTACAGGTGTGAGCCACCTTTCCTGGCCTCAATTTTTGGATTTTTAAATTAATTAATATTAATATTATTATTGTTTTGATCAACACTGTGTTTCTCAAATCTCTCCACCTTGTTTTAGGTTATTCTAATTTATGGCTATATGTACTGGAGAGATTTTCACAAGGACTGTCTGTGTCATTTACTTGTCTGTTCCCCTATTAGATGGACACCTGGCTTGATTCTGACTCCAAGTTACTTATAAACAGTGCTGCTGTAAACATCTGCATATATATTCCTGTTTTTTTTTTTTCTCTGGAGTTATACCCTGCAATGAAATTGTTAAGCCACAGGCTATGAACATTCTTCATTTCATAAAGTAACTCAGAGTGCCTTCCCAAAAGACTAGGAGTACCCATTCATACACGGTGTTTCCTCTTATCTTTTCAAACGCTTGATATGACCCTTTTAATGTTGGCCAATCTAATTGATGGGAAGTGGTGGCTCCCTGCTGATTCCGGCTGCCTCTCTCTGATCCCTGGTGAAGTGGGGCATCTCTCCATGGACTTGCGAGCTACCCAGGCTTCCTCTTTTGTGAATTACTATTCATACCCTTTGCCCATTTGTCAACTGGGTTCTCTCTCTCTTCTTGCTAATCCGCAGGAGCTCTTTGTGTGTTCTAGGTAGGAATCCTTCCTGAGACAGGAATCCTTTCTGAGTCTGTTAGTCTTCTGCTACTTGTATCTTGGTATCCTTTGTTGAATCAAGTGATTATCCATATGTAATCCCACTTGACCCTCAATAAACCCATACGAAGGGGCCAGGAAAGAGATTATTATCTCGTTTTAAAGAGGAAGAACTAGAGGCCCAGAGAGGCTAATGGCGCACTCGGGGCCACAGGTCTGGGGCTCAGAGCCCTGGGTGGGAGTCCCAGCTCCTAGATGGCGGTGTGGTCACAGGTGGCTTTCACATCTCTGGGCATCATTTTTCTCCTCTGTGTATCAGGGATGCTGATGTCCAAGTTTTAGGCTCCCGTGGGCTGTGTTAACTGTCCAGCCCTGAGCTTATGCAAGGGACCTCACATCATCATGTCTGTTTTCTCTCTCCTGCTCCCACAGAAGCAAACTGCACCTATTTTAAATTCTTCACCACGGAGGAGAATGCACGCATCTTTCAGAGAACCACAAAGAAAGGTGAGAACTTTTCACCCCCTGGTGGGCAACAGGTGGGAGAAATGCTGAGTATGCTGGAGGAGTTCTAGGGAGAATTATCCTCTCCTCTGCTTTACCTCAGGGCGGTTCTTGTGTCTATACTCTGTGTCTGTCCCCTGGGGAGTGCTGGCGGGAGAGTTAATGATGGGGACATGATGCTCTAGAGAATCTAGAGAACTCTTTTCTTTTTTTTTTTTTTTTTTTTTTTGAGATGATGTCTTGCTCTGTCACCCAGGCTGGAGTACAGTGGCACAATCTCGGCCCACTGCAACCTCCACCTCCCAGGTTCAAGCGATTCTCCTACCTCAGCCTCCTGAGTAGCTGAGACTATAGGCGCCCACCACCATGCCCAGCTAATTTTTATATTTTTAGTAGAGACGGGGTTTCACCATGTTGACCAGGCTGGTCTCGAACTCCTGACCTCAGGTGATCCCTCTCCTCGGCCTCCCAAAGTGCTGGGATGACAGGTGTGAGCCACCACACCTAGCTGTGCCTAGAGCTCTTACCCCATCTCTGCCTATGCCACGTTCTTTGTCACCCTGGGCAAGTCGCAGCCCCTCTCTGTGGGTAGCACTTGGACATCTCACAAACCTGCATGCGTCACGTGCTGACCACAGCGCTGGGCACTCCATCTGTAAGATCTCCAGTCCTCGCAGTAGCCAAGTAGGGTGGGCACTTTATCTTCCATCTTCCAGAAGTCCAGGAATGGTTACAATTATTTTTCCCAGGAAGTGGCAGAGATGGAAGCAGGATTCAGACCCAGATAATTCTGACTCTCAAGGAGCACGCTACTAAAGAATCTTCTGAGGAAAGGTGTGGTGGCTGCCGCCAGTAATCCCAGCACTTTGGAGGCGGGCAGATCACTTAAGGCCAGGAGTTCGAGACCAGCCTGGTCAACATGGTGAAACCCCCTCTCTACTAAAAAGACAAAAATTAGTGGCCGGGCACCGTGGCTCACACGTGTCATCCCAGCACTTTGGGAGGCCGAGGCAGGCAGATCACGAGGTCAGGAGATCGAGACCATCCTGGCTAACACGGTGAAACCCCGTCCCTACTAAAAATACAAAAATTAGCTGGGTGTGGTGGCTCACGCTTGTAATCCCAGCACTTTGGGAGGCCGAGGCGGGTGGATCACGAGGTCAGGAGATTGAGACCATCCCACTCAACATGGTGAAACCCCATCTCTACTAAAAATACAAAAAATTAGCCAGGTGTGGTGGCGGACGCCTGTAGTCCCAGCTACTCGGGAGGCTGAGGCAGGAGAATGGCGTGAACCCAGGAGGCAGAGCTTGCAGTGAGCCGAGATCGTGCCACTGCACTCCAGCCTGGGTGACAGAGGGAGACTCCGTCTCAAAAAAATAATAATCATAAAAAAAATAATAATAATTAGTTGGGCATGGTGGTGGGTGCCTAAAATCCCAGATACATGGAAGGTTGAGGCAGGAGAATCGCTTGAACCCGGGGAGGCGGAGGTTGCAGTGAGCTGAGATTGCACCACTGCACCCCAGCCTGGGCCACAGAGCAAGACTCCATCTCAAAAAAAAAAAAAAAAAAAAAGAGAATCTTCTCAGAAGATGGAAATACTCTGTTTCTCTGCTGACCCATATGGCAGCCGTGGCTCCAGCACACTTGGAATGTTGCTAGTGTGACGCAGAACTGAGTTTCTAATTGTGTTTAATTTAAATTGATTTAGCATGGAGGCCACTTCTGGCTAGTAGTGAATGTACTGGACAGTGCTGCTCTAAACACTTTGCCCTTTCTTTTTATTCATTTTGTATTTGTATTTATTTATTTGTATTTTATTTTATTTCATTTTATTTTATTTTATTTTTGAGATGGAGTCTCGGTCTTTCACCCAGGCTGGAGTGCAGTGGCGTGATTTCGGCTCACTGCAACCTCCACCTCCTGGGTTCAAGCGATTCTCCTGCCTTAGCCTCCCTAGTAGCTAGGATTACAGGTGCCCGCCACCACGCTGGGCTAATTTTTGTATTTTTTAGTAGAGACAGGTTTCAGCATGTTGGCCAGGCTGGTCTTGAACTCTCCTGACCTCAAGTGATCCACCCACCTTGGCCTCCCAAAGTGCTGGGATTATAGGTGTGAGCCACCGCACCTGGTCCACAGGAGGAAATTTAGGCTGAGAAGGGTTCAGCCTAAATTCCTACTGGAATCTGGAAAATCCTACCAGAATCTTCCACGTAGGAAGTAGTTGGGGAGATTTCCAACCTGGATCATTCCACTGTAGCACCCTGCCTTTGCCATCGTCTCCCATACACCCCACTGCCTCAGCTTCCTCACCTGTAAACCAGTGGTAACCAGATCCTAAGTAATAGCTGGTAATTCTCAACTCTTTCTAATCCTGGCCCTCTCCTCCCTTTGCTCAGTGACTTTAGAGAAATAACTGACGCTTTCTGAGTCTTAATTCCTTCAACAGTGTAAGTAAAATGTTGGGCTGGATGATACTCTACTTGAAAATTCTTCTCTCGTCCTGAATCTTACATCTTCCTGGTTCCGGGTTCCTACGGGGGAATCTTCCTCATTCCCTACATCCCATGTTCTCTGCTTCTTTCCTCTCTCCTCCTGGCAGAGGTGAATCTGGCAGCTGCGGTGATAGCAGTGCTGGGCCTGGCAGTCATGGCCTTGGGGTGCCTCTGTATCATCATGGTGCTCAGTAAAGGTGCAGAGTTCCTGCTCCGAGTTGGAGCCATCTGCTTTGGCCTCTCAGGTGAGGGTTCAGAGCCTGGAGGCTGAGGACATTGCATGCTGGGAGGATCTCCAGGCACTGTTGCATGCTGGGAGATGGGGTCTCTATGCACTGTTGCATGCTGGGAGTAGGGTCTCCATGCACTGTTGCATGCTGGGAGTAGGATCTCCACACACCGTTGCATGCTGGAAGGTGGGATCTCCAAGCCCTGTTGCATGCTTGGAGTTGACGGGAAGCCCAAGGGTTGTCGTGGTTCAAAGATGGGAGAACCCCAACAACCGGGCTAAGGATTGGAGGGTGTCCAAACATTGTTTTAGATTTGGACCTGGGATCTCCAAGAATTGTTGCATGCTGGGAGATGGGATTTCCAATCACTGTTCCAGGCATTAGAGAAAGCTCAAGGACTATAGAGGTCTCAAAAGTTGGAGAGTTCTAAGCCCTGTTGTTGGCTGGGAATTGGAAGCTGTCCAAACACTTTTAAAGGTTTGGACATGGAGACCCCAAACACTGTTTCATGCTGAGATGTTTTAAGCATTATAGTGTGTTGAGAGGTCAGGGAAGCCCAGGGGCTGTAGTAGGCTCAAAGGTGGAAGAGTTCCAAGCCCTATTGTTGGCTCAGAATTTGATGGTCTCTAAATGCTCTTTTAGATTTGAGACTTGAGGTCTGCAAGGACTATTGCATTCTTGGAGCTGAACGTCTAAATAAAACGCTGCATCTTATGAAATGTAGCCCTCAGTAATAAACAACACTTCAGTTTATTGTACTTCCAGTTCAAATCCTTACAATAGCTCTAGTAGGCAGGGCTTACTATCCCCCATTTTATTTATTTATTTATTTTTGAGACAGAGTCTCCCTTTGTCGCCCAGGCTGGAGTGCAATGGCATGATCTCGGCTCACTGCAACCTCCACCTGCTGGGTTCATGTGATTCTTCTGCCTCAGTTTCCCAAGTAGCTGGGATTACAAGCAGGCACCACCACGCCTGGCAAATTTTTATATTTTTCAGTAGAGACAGGGTTTCACCATATCAGCCAGGCTGGTCTCGAACTCCTGACGTCAAGTGATCTGCCTGTCTTGGCCTCCCAAAGTGCTGGGATTATAGGCGTGAGCCACCACACCCAGCCTCCCCCATTTTATAAATGAGGAAATTGAGGCTCAGAGAAGTCAGATGAATTACTCATGGACACACAATCAATGATGGTGTGATGGCAGAGGTGGGATTTTAAACTCGGTTTTCTTTCTTTCTTTCTTTTTTGAGATGGAGTCTCACTCTGTTGCCTAGACTGGAGTGCAGTGGCACGATTTCAGCTCACTGCAACCTCTGCCTCTAGGTTCCAGCCCAAGCTGTGCCCTGAATCACTGTGTGGCCTTGGGAAGATTCCTTTTATTTTCTGGGCCTTGGTTTTCTTCTTGGATCAAATGTTTCCTTTTCTTTTCTTTTTTTTTTTTTTTTTTGAGACAGAGTTTCGCTCTTGTTGCCCAGGCTGGAGTGCAGTGGTGCAGTCTCAGCTCACTGCAACCTCTGCCTCTCAGGTTCAAGCAATTCTCCTGCCTCAGCCTCCCAAGTAGCTAGGATTACAGGTGTGTGCCACCATGCCTGGCTAATTTTTGTATTTTTAGTAGAGACAGGGTTTCACCATGTTGGCCAGGCTGGTCTCCAACCCCTGACCTCAAGTGCTCTGCCCACCTCAGCCTCCCAAAGTGCTGGGAATACAGGCGTGAGCCACCGCGCCCAGCCAAGACTTTCATAAAACACTTTTATATCAACACCTTCCTGTGCACCCCCAGGGGTAATGCAGGTGTGAGTTTAATAATAACGCCAGCACCAAATTCCTACCAAGCTACAAATTCCATGAAAACAGACATCATCTTTATCTTTTTCATCGTTCCATCCTCAGGGAGTTAGAGAGGGCCTCTCCGGGGAGGTGACATTGAAGATGTCAAAGTATGGATAGACAAGCTGGGAGAGTTTGCTGCATTGCAGATCTTGAAAGAAAGCCAGTGTGACAGGAGTGTGGAGAGAGACAGGGAGACCGGTGCAAAAGATGTCACTGCATTAATGTGACATTAATGTCACTGGCCCTGTGACATTAACAGGGAATCAAAAAGATCTAGGTTGGAGTCCCAACTTCTTAACAGCCGTGTAATTGGGGCAAAACTTTTTCTAACTCTGAGCTTAAATCTCCTTATAGCCATGAACTCACTCATCCAGGTATCTGTTAATATTGTGTCCATCTTATCCATTCATCCATTTATCCTTCCGTTGATTGATCAGTTTCCTCCCTCTCTCCCCTTCCTTCCCCTCTCTCTCTTTCCCTATCTCTCTTTCTCTCTCTATCTCTCTCTCTTTTTTCTTTTTGTTTTTGAGACAGGGTCTCGCTCTCTCATCCAGGCTTGAGTGCAGTGGCGCGATCTCATCTCACTGCAACTTCGACTTCCAAGGCTCAAGTGATTGTCCTCCCTACCTTTCAGCCTCCTGAGTAGCTGGGAATACAGGCGCACGCCACCAAGCCCGGCTAATTTTCGTTTTTTTTTTTTTTTTTTTTTTTTTGTAGACATAGGGTTTCGCTGTGTTGCCCAGGCTGGTCTCCAACTCCTGAGCTCAAGTGATCTGCCCACCTCGGCCTCCCAAAAGTGCTGGGATTATAGGTGTGAGCCACCAAGCCCGGCCCCTCTCTCTTTTCTTTCTTTTCCACCCTCTTTCCCTTCCTCTCTCCCTCCAATCATCCATTTCTCCTTTTTTTTTTTTTACTTGTCCATTCATTTAACAAGTATTTCTTTAATATCCAGTGAGTCCTAGATGCTGTGCTGGGAGCCGCTGAGGACTCAACAATGAATCAGATAAAGACGATGTTTGTTCTTACGGAATTTGTAGCTTGGTAGGAATTTGGTGCTGGTGTTGTTATTGAACTCACACCTGCATTACTCCCGGGGGTGCACAGGAAGCTGTTGATATAAAAGTGTTTTATGAAAGTCTTGAGCACAAAAGTGTTCTGCAGATTGTACAACCAATTGAGAGTGAAGGAGGATTTGATGTTGTAATTACTGTGGTTAGATTGCGTGTCAGGGACTGGGGCGGGTTGGGATTTTGAGGTCTCCCTAGATAAAGGGACGTGTTCAGGTTGTCTTGTTTCTCTCCTTATAATACATATATCAGCTGTTGTTCTATGTTTTAGAGGTATGAGACAGAGAAGTCTGCTGCCCTCGTGGATTTATAGTGCAGTGAGAGAGACAGAAATGAGCTAAAGAGACATAAGTCATATAAATCAATATACATTCATAACTACCAACTGTGATGAATGCTATAGATAAAAAGTACAGAGTATGAGAAAAATGTATGACGGGAGACCCACTGTAGATTTAGGTGGCAGTGGTTAGTGAAGGCGTCCCTTCAAAACATGTCATTCATACAGAGATGTGAAGAATCAGGACGTCTAAGGCAGGCTCAGGGAGGGGGAGGCGGAAAATTATTCCAAGCAGCATAAAGGTCTTCAAGCCTGAACAAATCTGGTGCATTGAAAGTCCTGCTCCACGCTGCGAGAGTGTGGGAGGAGCAGCTTGAGAGGAGGCTGGAGAAGCCGCAGGAGCCAGATCCGCATGCCTTTTTATTTATTTTATTTATTTTTTATTTTTGAGACAGAGTTTTGCTCTGTCACCCAGGCTGGAGTGCAGCGGTGCGATCTCGGCTCACTGCAACCTCTGCCTCCCGGGTTCCAGCGATTCTCCTGCCTCAGCCTCGGAAGTAGCTGGGATTACATGTGCCTGCCACCACACCCGGCTAAGTTTTGTATTTTTAATAGAGATGGGGTTTCTCCATGTTGGCCAGGCTGGTCTCGAACTCCTGACCTCAGGTGATCCACCTGCCTTGGCCTCCCAAAGTGCTAGGATTACACGCATGAGCCACCCTGCCTAGCCATCCACCAGCAAATTCTATTGGCACTGCTTCCAAAACATATTTTGAATGCAAACACTTCCCTCCATTTCACCGTAACACTAATCCAAGCCACGGCTATATTTCCCTGAGGTAACTTCTATGGCCTCCTAACTCTTCTCTATGCTTCTCCTTTTAACCTCCTCAAGCCCATTCTCCACAGAGCAGCTAGAGTGATACTTCTATTTTTTTAATTTAAAAAATTTTAAGACAGGGTCTGGCTCTGTCGCCCAGGCTGATGTACAGTGGCACAATCACAGCTCACTGCAGCCTCAACCTCCTGGGCTCAAGCAATCCTCCCAACCTCATCCTCGAGTAGCTGGGACCACAGGCACACGCCACCACTCTGGGCTAATTTTTAAAATTATTTGCAGAGACGAGGTCTTACTATGTTGCCCAGGCTAATCTTGAATTCCTGGACTCAAGCAATCCTCTCGCTTTGGCCTCCCAAAGTATTGGGATGATAGGCATGAGCCACCGCACCCGGCCAAGTGATACTTTTTTTTTTTTTTTTGAGATGGAGTTTCGCTCTTGTTGCCCAGGCTGGAGTGCAATGGCACGATCTCGACTCACTGAAACTTCTGACTCCTGGGTTCAAGCGAGTATTCCTGCCTCAGCCTCCCGAGCTGGGATTACAGGCATGGGCCACCACGCCTGGTTAATTTTGTTTTTTGTTTTTTGTTTTTTTGTATTTTTAGTAGAGGTGGGCTTTCTCCATGTTGGCCAGGCTAGTCTCGAACTCCTGATGACCTCAGGTGATCTGCCCGCCTCAGCCTCCCAAAGTGTTGGGATTACAGGTGTGAGCCACCAGGCCTGGCCCCTAAGTGATACTTTTATATCATAAGTCGGATCATGGATTCTCCCCAGAATAAAAGCCACTTAAATTCCTACTACTAGAATAACGTGGTGGCCGAGGCCTCGTGTGGGCTGACCCCCGGCGCCCTGTGACTCCGTCTCCTGCCATCTGCTCTCCCTGCTCCGGCCATGCCGGCCTCTGCTGTTCCCCAGACGCTCTAAGCTCATTCCTCCCTCAGCGTGTTTTGCCGGCTGCCTCCTCAGCCTGGAGTGTTTTTCTGCCGGCGCTTCACATGTCTCATTTCCTCGTATTGTTTAAGTGCCTGTTAAGTGTTAAGTATTGTTTAAATGTCACCACCTCAGAGAGACCAGCACTGACCATCGTGTCTAAAGGGGACTCATTTGATATCCAAGAAAATGTTAAAAATAAATAAATAAATAAATAAATAAAAGAGCAGGGTGTGGTGTCTCACGCCTGTAATCCCAGAAATTTGGGAGGGCGAGGTAGGTGATCACTTGAGCCCCAGGAGTTCGAGACCAGCCTGGGTAACATAGTGAAACCCCATCTCTACCAAAAATACAAAAACTAGCTAGTCTCATAACCTGATCTCAAAAAAAAAAAAAAAGATAAAAATTTAAAAATAAAATAAACTGGCCTGGCACGGTGGTTCATGCCTGTAATCCCAGCACTTTGGGAGGCTGAGGCAGCCAGATCGCAGGATCAGGAGTTCGAGACCAGCCTGGCCAACGTGGTGAAACCCCATTTTTACTAAAATATAAAAAATTAGGCGGGTGTGGTCGTGCATGCCTGTAGTCCCAGCTACTAAGGAGGCTGAGGCAGGGGAATCACTTGAACCCAAGAGGTGGAGATTGCAGTGAGCCAAGATCGTGCCACTGCACTCCAGCCTGGGCGACAGAGTAAGACTCCATCTTAAAATAAAATAAAATAAGATAAAATAAACCAGGCGCGGTGGCTCACTCCTGTTATCCCAGAACTTTGGGAGCCAAGGCTGGCAGATCACTTAAGGCCAGGAGTTTGAGACCAGCCTGACCAACATGGTGAAACCCTGTCTCTACTAAAAATACAAAAATTAGCTGGGCGTGGTGTGGGTGCCTGTCATCCCAGCAACTCAGGAGGCTGAGGTGGGAGGATCATTTGAACCCGGGAGCTGGAGGTAGGAGTGAGCTGAGATCGCACCACTGCACTCCATCCTGGGTGACAGAGCAAGACTCTGTCTCAAAAATAAATAAATAAATAAATAAATAAGAAAGAAAGAAGACTCATTTCCAGCTGGGACCTTACCTGCTTTATTTTTCTTCACAGAATTGATCACTACCTGAAATTCTCTATTTATTTATGCCCGTATTCATTTGCCAGGGCTACCATAAGAAAGTACCACAGCCTGGGTGGCTGTGGTACAACAGAGATTGATTTCCTCGCCGTTCTGGAGGCTGGAAGTCTAAGACCAACGCGTCGACAGGGAGGTTTTCTCCACGGCTTCTCTTCTTGTCTTGTAAATGGCCAACTTATCCATGTATCTTCACGTGTTCTTCCGTCTGTACTGGTCTGTGTCCCCAGTTCCTTCTCTCTTTTTTTTTTTTTTGTTGAGTCTGGCTCTGTTACCCAGATTGGAGTGCAGTGGTGTGATCTCTGCTCACTGCAACCTCCCCCTCCCAGGTTCAAGTGATTCTCCTGCCTCAGCCTCCCGAGTAGCTGGGATTACAGGCACCCGCCATGACACCCAGCTAATTTTTGTATTTTTTAGTAGAGAGGGGGTTTCTCTATGTTGGCCAGGCTGGTCTCGAACTCCTGGCCTCAGGTGATCTGCCCACCTCTGCCTCCCAGAGTATTGGGATTACAGCCGTGAGCCACTGTGCCCGGCCTTCTTTTTTTATTTTGTTATTTTATTTTATTATTTTTTTTTGTAGAGACAGGGTCTCACTATGTTGCCCAGGCTGATCTTGAATTTCCGGCCTCAAGAGATCCTCCTGCCTGAAATTTTTTTTATCTCATACGGACACCAGTCACATTGGATTAGGGTTCCTTCTGATGACCTCGCTTTAACTTAATTATCTGTTTTTGTGTGTGTGTGTTTGTTTTGTTTTGTTTTTTGAGACAGAGTCTCACTCTGTTGCCCAGGCTGAAGTGCAGTGGTTAGATCTCAGCTCGCCACAGGCTCTGCCTCCAGGATTCAAGCGATTCTCTTGCCTCAGCCTCCCGAGTAGCTGGGATTACACGCATGCACCACCACGCCTGGCTAATTTTTGTATTTTTAGTAGGGACGGGGTTTCACCATGTTGGTCAGGCTGGTCTTGAACACCTGTGATCTGCTCGTCTTGGCCTCCCAAAGTGCTGGAATGACAGGCGTGAGCCACTGCACCCAGCCTTAACTTAATTATCTCTTTAAGAAGTCTATATCCAAATACAGTCACGTTCTGAGGTACTTGGGGTCAGGACCCCAAAACATGAACTTTTTGTGGAGGACACAACTCAGCCCTCAACAATGCATTTAACTGATAATTGTCCATCTCTCCTTCTTGGATGAAACTCCAGAAGGACAGGGACTTAGTTGTAGTATCATTTATGTATCATATTATATGTATTTTGTAATAGGAACTCAATGAACATCTGTTGAATGAATCAAAGAACGCATGAATCAGGTCTGCTGTGGTAGCTCACACTTGGAGTCCCAACATTTTGGGAGGCTGAGGCAGGAGGATTGTTTGAGGCCAGGAGTTTGAGACCAGCCCGGAGCAATGTAGAAAGATCCCGTCTCTACAAAATAAAATGAAATAATTAGCCATGGTGGCTTGCAACTATAGTCCCAGCTACTCAGGAGGCTGAGGCGGGAGGAGGGCTTGAGCCTGAGAGGTCAAGGTTGCAGTGAGCTATGATTGCGCCACTGCACTCCAGCCTGGGTGGCTGAGACCTTGTCACTAAAAAAAAAGAAAAGAAAAAAAAAGAATGAATTAGGAAAAGAATGAAGGGGAGCCCTTGTTTAAATGCTTTTCCACCTCCCGTTCTGTAATGTTGGGCTGCGTGGCACAAAGAAGGGGCTTTTAAATCACAGCATCCAGGCTGCATTCTCCAGCCCCCGAATCAAAACCGCAGTGAATGGCTGGGCACGGTGGCTCAGGCCTGTAATCCCAGCACTTTGGGAAGTGGATAGATCAACTGAGGTCAGGAGTTTGAGACCAGCCTGGCCAACATGGTGAAACCCCATCTCTACTAAAAATACAAAAATGAGCCAGGCATGGTGGCGCGAGCCTGTAGTCCCAGCTACTCGGGAGGCTGAGGCAGGAGAGTCTCTTGAACCCAAGAGGTAGAGGCTGCAGTAAGCCGAGATTGCACCATTGCACTCCAGCCTGGATGACAGAGTGAGATTCCAACTCAAAATGAAACCAAAAACAGTAAACAAACAAACAGAAAAAAACACCACAGTGGGGCTGGGGTGCAGGGAGGAAGCAGGGTCAGGAACTGGGATTGGGGCAGGACTCCAGGGTCTGGAGAGAAGGCGGCTGGGATCCATGACTCATGCGTGACTCTCAGACGGTCCTGTGTGACCCAGCCCCTGCCCGCCTCTGCAGTTCCATTACCGCCTCTCTCCCCAACCCCAACTCTCCTTGTTCCCACCACACTCAGCTTTTCTCTTTTCTCCAAACACTCTGTGCTACGTCCTACACAGGGCCTTCGCGTCAGCCCCTCCTTCTGCTTGGAACAGCTGTTGCTTCGTTTTGAGCATGACTGACTTCTTTTCATCCTTCAGGTCCCAGCTCAAATGGCTTTTCTCGACACCATCCAAAGTCCCTGCTCCACCCCTGGGTGCCACTCTCTCTGTTTCTATTTCCTTCCTCTCATGCAACACCCTCTGAGATTATCTTGTCTCCTCATTTGCTTATTTTGGACATTGCAACCTGGCAGCCTGCAGGCCCTCGATGGCCAGGAGATGTGCTTTGTTTGCCAGGCAGTGTGTAAAGATTTCTCCAAGTTGACGTTTAGAGGTTGAGAGAATTCCCATAAAAATAATAATCATTTAAGTAATTATGGGCCGGGTGTGGCGGTTCACCCCTATAATCCCAGCACTATGGGAGGCCAAGGTGAGTGGATCACTTGAGGTCAGGGGTTCTAGACCAGCCTGGCCAACATGGTGAAACCATGACTCTACTAAAAATACAAAAATTGCCAGGAGCAGTGGCTCACATCTGTAATCCCAGCACTTTGGGAGGCCGAGGCAGGTGGATCACAAGGTCAGAAGTTCGAGACCAGCCTCGCCAACATGGTGAAACCCCGTCTCTACTAAAAACACAAAAATTAGCCAGGCGTGGTGGCGTGTGTCTGTAATCCCAGCTACTCGGGAGGCTGAGGCAGGAGAATCACTTGAACCGGGGAGGTAGAGGTTGCAGTGAGCCAAGATCACATCACTGCACTTTAGCCTGGGCAACAGAGTGAGACTCCATCTCAAAAAAAAAAAAAAAAAAAATTAGCCAGGCGTGGTGGAGCACACCTGTAGTCCCAGGTACTCAGGAGGCTGAGCATGAGAATCACTTGAACCTGGGAGGCGGAAGCTGCAATGAGCTGAGATCATGCTGTTGAGCGGCTGCAGCTGGCTTCTGCCATCATGTCCACCTTACTTGCCACCCTGTGTTTACACTTTCTCATGCCCCCTGCAGGCATTTGAGTTTTGCAAACTTTGGTTTATTTGTGTACTGTCTATCTCCAAGTAATATATAAGCTCCACGAGGGTAGGGTCCTTCTCTATCATGTTCTTTCTTTTTCTTCTTTTTTTTAAAAAAAATCAGCCTGTAATCCCAGCTACTTGGGAGGCTGAGGCAGGAGACTCACTTGAAACCAGAAGGTGGAGGTTGCAGTGAGCCGAGATTGCCACTGCACTCCAGCCTGGGTGTAAGAGCGAAACTCTGTCTCAAAAAATAAAAAATTGCATTGCAATATGACTTTATCTTCATTTTGTGACCCCTCCCCCTCTATCACTCTTTTAAAAAACTTCCAAGGAGACTATTTTTTGTTGTTGTTGTTGTTGCCCAGGCTCGAGTGCAATGGCGTGATCTCGGCTCACCACAACCTCCGCCTCCCAGGTTCAAGCAATTCTCCTGCCTCAGCCTCCTGAGTAGCTGGGATTACAGGCATGCGCTACCATGCCTGGCTAATTTTGTAGTAGAGATGGGGTTTCTTCATGTTGGTCAGGCTGGTCTTGAACTCCTGACCTTAGGTGATCCGCCCACCTCGGCCTCCCAAAGTGCTGGGATTACAGGTGTGAGTCACTGTGCCCGGCCCAATTTTTGCATTTTTAGTAGAGATGGGATTTCACCTTGTTGGCCAGGCCAGTCTCGAACTCCTGGCCTCAAGTGATCCAATCGCTTCAGTCTCCCAAAGTGCTGGGATTATAGGCGTGCCTGGCCCCTAATGGAGTCTTAATTTGAATTTTTTGTTTTCTGATTCGTGTGTTTGCTTTAAGAAAAAAAAATTGTGGGAAAATGTGCTAAACATAAAATGTATAATTTTAACCATTTCCCCCTTTTATTTTTAATTTTTATTTATTTATATATTTTTAAGAATTGGGATCTTGCTGTGTTGTCCAGGCTGGAGTGTACTGGTGTGATCACAGTTCACTGCTGCCTCATCCTCCTGGGCTCAAGTGATCCTCCCACCTCAGCCTCCTGAGTAGCTGGGACTACAGGCGTGCACCACCACACCTGGCTAATTTTTTTAAATTTTTTTTGTAGAGATGAAGTCTTGCTATGTTGCCCAGGCTGGTCTCAAACTCCTGGCCTCAGGCAATCCTCTGTCCTTGGCTTCCCAAAGCACTTGGATCACAGGTGTGAGCCACAGCACCCAGCCTCCTCTTTTATTTTTAGTTGATATGTAGTACTTGTACATATCTGTGTGAAACAGAAGGATGGTTTGATGCATGTAAACAATGCATAATGATCAAATCAGGGCAATTAGCCTATCCACCACTTCAAACTTGATCATTTCTTCATGTTGTGACCATTTCAAAATCCTCTCCTCTAGCTCTTTGAAAACACACAGCCAGGCACGGTGGTTCTCACCTGTAATCTCAGCACTTTGGGAGGCCGAGGTGGGTGGACCACTTGAGGTCAGGAGTTCAAGACTAGCCTGGCCAACATGGTGAAACCCCGTCTCTACTAAAAAAAAAAAATGTATATATGTGTGTGTATATATATGTATATATGTGTATATGTGTGTGTGTGTGTGTGTATATATATATACACACAAAAATTAGCCAGGCATGGTGGCGCACGTCTATAATCCCAGCTACTCAGGAGGCTGAGGCAGGAGAGTCGCTTGAACCCCAGCTACTCAGGAGACTGAGGCAGGAGAATTAGGAGGCAGAGTTTGCAATGAGCTGAGATCGCACCACTGCACTCCAGCCTGGGCGACAGAGCAAGACTCCGTCTCAAAAAAAAAAAAAAAAAATCTAATGAACCATATTCACCCTACAGTGCTGCGAACACCAGAACGCGTTTCTCCCATCTAGCTGTGATTCTATATCCGCCTTTTAATCATTTTCCAGCGTACGGTTCTGTGGCACCAATTCCGTTACATTGTTATGCAACCATCACCCCCATCCACCTTCAGAGCGATTTTCGTCTTCCCCAGCTGAAATTCTATACCTGTTAAACACCAACTCCCCTTTTTCCTCTTCCCTCCGGCCCTTGGCAGCCACCCTTCTACTTTCTGTCTCTATGAGTTTGTGTCTTGTTTTTTTTTTTTTTCTTTATTTCCAGCTTCCCAAATGCTGCCTGCTATATAGTAGGTGTTTAGTAAGTATTTGTTGAGTGCACGCGTGGGAAGGTGCCAGGGTGGGCGGGAGGGCTGGGAGTGGATGGCGGAGATGTTCAGACACAGCTGGGGTCGCGGGGGTCTGACTGCGCGCTGTCCTCTCTCCCGCAGGCCTGCTGCTCTTGGTGAGCCTGGAGGTGTTCCGGCATTCCGTGAGGGCCCTGCTGCAGAGAGTCAGCCCGGAGCCTCCCCCAGCCCCACGCCTCACCTACGAGTACTCCTGGTCCCTGGGCTGCGGCGTGGGGGCCGGCCTGATCCTGCTGTTGGGGGCCGGCTGCTTTCTGCTCCTCACACTGCCTTCCTGGCCCTGGGGGTCCCTCTGTCCCAAGCAGGGACACCGGGCCACCTAGAGCCACACGTGAGACTTCTCTAAGCAACCACCAAGCCCTTTGACCTTCTCCATTGTACCCCCAAGATCTTTTTGCCCCATCTCCTAGAGAAACTGTGTTCTTCCTGCTCGGGGGCCCATGTTTTTTTACACACCTGCCTCCTGTCCCCTTATGCTTTCTCCCTCTGTAAATACGTTTTTCTCGGTGGCTATATGTGGGTTGCTTGGGGGTGGGATGGGAAGAGGCTCTTTGCAAACGAGGGTCCCCAGGGAAGACTGGCGGGGACCTGATGGGGTAGCTGGGGTGTGGGGTGGGGGGATGAGGTCAGGGGGTCTTGGGTGAGAGTTGGGGGCCCCTTCATTTCCCAGGTCTGGATCGATTCACTTGCCCGGAGAGACTTTATACAACTCATCTGTAGCTCAGGCTGGGGTTGGGGGAGATAGGGAAGGGTCTGACCTGGCTGTGATCTGATTTGGGATTAAAGGTTTGGAAATTTAACAACTTTGGTTTGGAGTCTATTTGTGACATGATTATGCATTCTGGGGTACCCTCCAGAAACATACCACTTTTGAGCCCAGAAGTCACGTGAAAACGAACCCATACACGATGGTTGAGAGTGTGGAAAACACAATGTATTTTTTATTTTTATTTTTATTTTGAGACGGAGTCTTGCTCTGTCTCCCAGGCTGGAGTGTAGTGGTGCAATCTTGGCTCACCGCAACCTCCGCCTCCTGGGTTCAAGTGATTCTTCTGCCTCAGCCTCCCAAGTAGCTGAGATTACAGGCATAAGCCACCATGCCCAGCTAATTTTTGTATATACATATATATATATATTTTTATATATATATTTTTTTAGAAGAGATGGAGTTTTCCATGTTAATCAGGCTGGTCTCGAACTCCTGATCTCAAGTGATCCACCTGCCTCGGCCTCCCAAAGTGCTGGAATTACAGGCGTGAGCCACTGCACCCCACCCAGATTTCCCCTTTACACATGATTCCCGTCATATTCGATTAGGATTTACCCCAATGACCTTATTTTAACTTGATTACCTCTGTAAAGGCCCTATCTCCAAATGAGGTCACATTCTGAGGTACTGGGGGTTAGGGTCCTATATACATATATATAGTGTGTGTGTGTGTGTGTGTGTGTGTGAACATTCAACCTTTAACAATATGTATATTCTAAATTGTGTTTTCTGGCCGGGCACGGTGGCTCACGCCTGTAATCCCAGCACTTTGGGATGCCAAGGCGGGTGGATCACCTGAGGTCAGGAGTTCAAGGCCAGCCTGGCCAACATGATGAACCCCATCTCTACTAAAAATACAAAAATTAGCTGGGTGTGGTGGTGGGCGCCTGTAATCCCAGCTACTCGGGAGGCTGAGGCAGGAGAATTGCTTGAACCTGGGAGTTGGAGGTTACAGTGAGCCGGGATCTCGCCACTGCACTCCAGCCTGGGCGACAGAGCGAGACTCCATCTCAAAAAAAAAAAAAAATAAATAAATAAATAAAATAAAAAATGTGGGGGGAAGGGGGATTGGTTCAGGAAAGCCTTCTGAAGAAGATGACGAACTTGAGTCTTAAAGGTGAATAAGAGTCAGAGAAAGTGGAGAAAGTCAAGGGCGTTCCAGCTGGGTGGGAGAGCCTGGACAGAAACAAGAGGAAAAACATGAAGAACCTGTGAGCGAGGAAATGTGAACACTGGTGTTCAGAGTGAGACACAGGAATCGTGAGAGGGGTTGGGGTGGGCTGTCTTATGAACAAGGTGGAGAGACTTAGATGCTCAGCAGAGTAGCTTGGCCTCTACCCTGAGGGTACTGAGGAGCCGTGGGAGCTTGCTGAGCAGAGACACGCTGGCATCAGGTCAAGGGGTTGAAACAAGGTTTCTTATTCTTGAAGTCACAAAATTGCAGACCCGGAAGACAGACTAGTGGTTGCCAGGGGTTAAGAAAAGGGTGAGTCTTGGCCCCACGCGATGGCTCATGCCTGTAACTCCAGCACCTTGGGAGGCCGAGGCGGCTGGATCACCTGAGGTCAGGAGTTCGAGATCAGCCTGGCCAACATGGTGAAACCCCGTCTCTACTAAAAACAAACAAACAAAAACAAAAAACATACAAAAATTAGCTGGGTGTGGTGGCTTGCACCTGTAATTCCAGCACCTTGGGAAATACCTGTTCTAATTTAGGTCTATCGGCACAGGCCCTAGGGTGGAGCCCTCGCCAGAGACCCTGCCCTTCTCTACCCAGCAGTTCTCTGCCCCCCTCCCATATCAAAATGCTTTTTCTGCATCTATTGAGATGATCATGTGATTTTATTTTTATTTTTATTTTACAGTCTCACTCTGTCGCCCAGGCTGGAGGGCAGTGGTGCGATCTCGGCTCGCTGCAACCTCCGCCTCCCGGGTTCAAGCAATTCTTGTGTCTCAGCCACCCCAGTACCTGGGATTACAGGTGTATGCCACCAGACCCAGCTAGCTTTTGTATTTTTAGCAGGGATGGGGTGTCACCGTGTTGGCCAGGCTGGTCTTGAACGCCTGACCTCAAGTGATCGTCCCGACTCCGCCTCCCAAAGTGCTGGGGTTACAGGCGTGAGCCACCGCGCCTGGCCGACCTTGCGATTTTTGTTTCTAATTCTGCATTCTTCCATTCAACAAGTAGAAGTGTCCCGCAGTGCCTGGGCACCTGGGAGCCAGGCTGGTGTGCAAGCCCAGCTCCCCGACTTACGGCTGGAGCAACAGCTTCACCTCTTTTTGTCTTGGTTCCTTCATCCCTAAAGACAGTGCATGAGCTCAACCCTGTTCCTCCTCCCAGGAGTCGCCGTCGGGAGTAAACGCCATCATAAGCCCTGCAAAGCTCCCAGGAGACCGTCTGTCATGTGGTCGCAACTCGATCTGCCTTTGCTGTTATTTTTTCTCAAGTGGCACTTAGAGAGTAAACAGGGACCCCCGATGAGCTGACAGCTTGCTGATGGAAACAGATACTAATCACATCATTGAAGTAATGAGCGTGCAATTATAAACCGAGTTAAGTGCTAGGAGACAAGATAGTCCACAATTTTTTTTTGTTGTTTGACTTTGTGCCCAGCCAGGTCAGGGAAGCCTCAAGAGACATCTGCCATGGGGGTGGCGGAGATAGTTGGTCTTGGAGGAATGGCCCTTCCTTCCTTCCTTCCTTTCTTTCTCTTTTCTTTCTTCCTCTTTCTTTCTTCTTTCTTTTTCTTTCGTTTGTTCATTCTTTCTTTCTTTTTTTTTTTTTTTAAGACAGAGTTTCGCTCTTGTTGCCCAGGCTGGAATGCAATGGCATGATCTCAGCTCACCACAACCTCCGCCTCCTGGGTTCAAGCGATTCTCCTGCCTCAGCCTCCGTAGTAGCTGGGATCACAGGCATGTGCCACCACGCCCGGCTAATTTTTTTTGTATTTTTAGTAGAGACGGGGTTTCTCCATGTTGGTTAGGCTGGTCTCGAACTCCCGACCTCAGGTGATCCACCCACCTCAGCCTCCCAAAGTGCTGGGATTACAGGCGTGAGCCACCGCGCCCGGCCCATTCTTTCTTTCTTTCTTTTTTTTTTTTTTAGCCGGAGTCTTGCTCTGTCACCCAGGCTGGGGTGCAGTGGCGCGATCTCGGCTCACTGCAAGCTCCACCTCCCGGGTTCACGTCATTCTCCTGCCTCAGCCTCCCGAGTAGCTGGGACAACAGGCACCCACCACCACGCCCAGCTAATTTTTTTGTATTTTTTAGCAGAGACGAGGTTTCACCTTGTCAGCCAGGATGGTCTCGATCTCCTGACCTCGTGATCCGCCTGCCTCGGCCTCCCAAAGTGCTGGAATTACAGGCGTGAGCCACCGCACCCAGCCAGCTAGCTTCCTT
Source organism: Pongo pygmaeus (assembly GCF_028885625.2). Classification (NCBI taxonomy): domain Eukaryota; kingdom Metazoa; phylum Chordata; class Mammalia; order Primates; family Hominidae; genus Pongo; species Pongo pygmaeus. Next base: position 60,291,725 of record NC_072393.2, read on the forward strand.
CCTTCCTTCCTTCCTCCCTCCCTCCCTCTCTTTCTTTCTTTCAGTCTTTCTTTCTTTTTGAGATGGAGTCTCACTCTGTCCTCCAGGCTGGCATGAAATGGCACAATCATGGCTCACTGCAGCCTCGACTTCCCAGGTTCAAGCGATTCTCGTGCCTCAGTCCCCCAAATCCCTGGGACTACAGGCACACACAGCCACACCCAGCTAATTTTTTGTATTTTTTGTAGAGATGCGGATCTCCCACTGTTGCCTACGTTGGTCTTGCACTTCTGGTCTCAAGCGACCCACTCGCCCTGGCCTCCCAAAATGCTGGGATTACAGGCATGAGCTACCGTACCTGGCCACTCTTCATTAAAAAAAATTTAAATACATAGAGATGGGGTCTCACTGTGTTGCCCAAGCTGGTCTCAAACACCAGGGCTCGTATGACCGTCCTGCCTCGGCCTCCCAGGTGCATGAACCACCGCACCTGGTGGGAATGGCTCTTTGTCCAGTGGGGTCATCATTCTGAAAACTCTTTCTTACCTGGGGTCAGGGCAGGGAAGGTTCAAAGCCAGAGACTCAAGAGAAAAGGGAGCTGGCAATTTTCCCCTAAACCCTCCCTGACCACACTCCGAGTGGTTGCCCCACAGCCATTTCAGGCTTCAGTTCTGGGTGGGGAGAGACTGGAGGGAGGGGAAGGCAGAAATATAACATAGACTTATCAGAAGTGGGAGAAGGAATTACAGACCCCACAAAGACAAATGACTGGAATCACATCATCCTATGAAACAATGTACTGTTGGGGCTCAGAAAACAATACCCCCGAAGTAAGTATGACGTTTGTCAGGTGGAGCATTTGAACTAAAGGAGATTAGAAGATCTCAGAGGCGGCCGGGCCATCGTCTCTACAAAAAATACAAAAAAACTAGCTGGGTATGGTGGTAAGTGTCTGTAGTCCGAGTTACTGAGGAGGCTGAGGCAGGAGAATCACTTGAACCCAGGAGATGGAGTTTGCAGTGAGCCGAAATCATGCGACTGCACTCCAGCCTGGGTGACAGAGTGAGATCCTGTCTCAAAATAAAATAAAATAAAATAAAATAAAATAAAATAAAATAGCTGCTGCTGCTGATGATGCACAGTGCTATGTATGAGTGTTCAAACAGTAGCTATTTTAATTAAATTAATTAATTTTTTTGAGACAGGGTCTCTCTCTTTCACCCAGGCTGGAGTGCCGTGGCGTGATCACAGCTCACTGCAGTCTTGACCTCCCAGGCTCAAGCGATCCTCCCACCTCAGCCTTCTGAATAGCCGGAACTGCAGGTGCATGCCACCACACCAGGCTAATTTTAAATTTTTTAAAAAGAGATGAGATTTCACCATGTTGCCCAAGCTGGTCTTGAACTCCTGAGCTCAAGCGATCAGCCCACCTCGACCTCCCGAAGTGCTGCAATTACAGACATGAGCCATCACATCCAGCCTATTTTAGTTTTATAACCTCTCATGAAATCTCTCCTTCCTCAATTTGTCTTCTGAGGGTTCTGACTTTAGCCAGAATTGGAAAGAGGCCCAATGCTTCATGAAGGATGACAGCTGGAGAAGTACTAGAAGGTTGCCTGGCAACAGTGGTGTTAGGGCAGACAGGAGCAAGTCCCTGGGTGGTTTCCTAGCAGAAGGAATGTGGGCAGGGCTGAGCCTAGGAAGCAAGATAAGAGATGACAAGGGTGCCCAGATCATCAGCTTCTGAGGAATTTCTCATCCCTGCTCCCCAGAGCCTCTGGACACTGCCCATCTCTCTCTCTCTCTCTCTCTCTCTTTCTCTGTCTCTCTCTCTCTCTCTCTTTCTCCCCTCCCTTCTCATCTTTTCCTCCTCTTTTTTCCCTTTCCCTCTCATCCTTTCCTCCTCCTCCTTTGACTTCTCATTCTTCCTTTTCTTCTTCCTCTTCCTCCTTCTATTACTATTACTACTGATAATAACAATAGCTAACATTTGTTAAATGCCTCATCTGAGAGATTTTCTTTTGGAGTGATTAAAAGTTTCTGATGCTAGGCCAGGTGCTGGGGCTCACACCTGTAACCCCAGCACTTTGGGAGGCCAAGTTAGGCAGATCGCTTGAGCTCAGGAGTTCAAGAACAGCCTGGGCAACATGGTGAAAGCCAGTTCCCTATAAAAAAAAAAATACAAAAATTAGCCAGGTATGGCGATGCATGCCTGCGGTCCCAGCTACTCGGGAGGCTGAGGTGGGAAGATCACTTGAGCCCAGAAGGTCAAGGCTGCAGTGAGCTGTGATTGCACCATTGCAATCCAGCCTGGGAGACAGAGTGAGACCCTGTCTTGAAAAAAAAAGAAAAGAAAAAAAAAGGCCGGGCACGGTGGCTCACACCTGTAATTCCAGCACTTTGGGAGGCTGAGGCGGGCGGATCACAAGGTCAGGAGATCGAGACCATCCTGGCTAACATGGTGAAACCCCATCTCTACTAAAAAAAAGTACAAAAAGTTAGCCGGGCGTGGTGGTGGGCACCTGTAGTCCCAGCTGCTCGGGAGACTGAGGCAGGAGAATGGCACGAACCCAGGAGGTGGAGGTTGCAGTGAGCCAAGATCACACCACTGCACTCCAGCCTGGGCAACAGTGCAAGACTCCGTCTCAAACAAAAAAAAAATTTTTTTTCCTGACACTAGATAGAGGCAATGCTTGCACAACATTGTGGAGGTACTTATGTACTTAGTATCAGTAAGTATAGTACATTTTTTAAATAGTTAGAATGGTAAAATCTTGCTTTATGTAATGGTAAGATTTTACCACAATAAAAATAAAGTCTAGGCATGGGTAAAGAATAGTTTACGACCACTATGAAATAAAGAGAAGTCAGCATGAGGAGGTTCAGAAATGGGTATCGCTCCCTGATAAGAAAATAGAAGGAGGCCAGGTGCGGTGGCTCACGCCTGTAGCCCCAGCACTTTGGGAGGCTGAGGCGGGCGGATCACGAGGTCAGGAGTTCAAGACCAGCCTGGCCAATATGGTGAAACCCCATCTCTACTAAAAATACAAAAATTAGCTGGGCATGATGGTGGGTGCCTGTAATTTCAGCTACTCAGAAGGCTGAGGCAGGAGAATCGCTTGAACCTGGGAGGCGGAGGTTGCCTCCGAGATCGCGCCACTGCACTCCAGCCTGGGCGACAGAGCGAGACTCCGTCTCCAAAAAAAAAAAAAAAACAAAGAAGACAGAAGGGGAGAAGGGAGTTGTTGTTGAGCTGTTGCCTCACCCTTGAGCATGGTCTGGACAGGACACAATGTGTGGAGCTGCCCCGGGTCATGGGTGACCAGGAGGCAACAGGCCAAACATTGACATGAGTGGTAAAACAGAAAAGGCTTGGTTCTTAGCAACATGCATGAGTTTTTGCACAAAATCTTCCTGTTAGGCAAGGTAACTAAATATCTTTTTTGTTTCGGTAATCAGTTCTTCAAAACTGGGCCCATCTTGATAAGTTACTCCACCAAAGGGTGGAGTGCAGTAAAGAACTGAGGCTTGTGGTTACAGATGAAGCAATGTCTTTGAGAAAAGCCCTTCTTTGCCACAATCACTTTTTTTTTCTTTTGAGACAGGGTCTCACTCTGTCACCCAGGTTGGAGTGCAGTGGCATGATCTTGGCTCACTGCAACCTCTGTGCTCCCTGGTTCAAGCGATTCTCCTGCCTCAGCCTCCCGAGTAGCTGTGATTACAGGCACCCACCACCACGCCCAGCTAATTTTTGCATTTTTAGTAAAGACGGGGTTTTGCCATGTTGGCCAGGCTGGTCTTGAACTCCTGACCTCAGGTGACCTGCCCGCCTCAGCCTCCCAAAGTGCTGGGATTAGGCCTATAAAAGCCATTTTAACTGGGGTGAGAGGATAGATGTGTCACGTAGTTTAGCCAGGCATGGTGGTGTACACCTGTAGTCCCAGCTACTCAGGAGGCTGAGGTGGGGGGATGACTTGAGCCTGGAGGCTGCAGTGAGCCATGATCACGTCCCTGCATTCCAGCCTGGGCAACGGACCCTGCCTCAAAAAAAAATAAATAAAATAAAAAGTAAACTAAAACAGGATTGCCAGCTTCAATGTAGGATGCCCAGTTGATTTCAAAACTCAGATAAACAATGAATAAAATGTTTAAGTCTAAGTACAGCCCCCAAACTGCATGAGATATACTTACATTCAAAATTTTTTGTTTATCTAAAACTTTAAATTTAACTGGGCATCCTGTATATTAATGTCCCAAGTCTAGCGATTCTATTTTAAAAGAATCCCTCTGTCTGCTACGTCGAGAGCAGATGGTCAAGGCGGGAAACGAAGGTAGGAGCAGGGAGATGGTTTAGGACGCTAGGACGCTATTGTGATCATCTAGGTGAGAAGGGCTGACTCAGACCAGAGGGTGCCAGCGAGGCTGAGGACCCGCCCTGTTCCCAGCCCCGCCCCTCCTGCTGCCCTTAACTGATGTGACACAATCCTTGTGAGGTCTGTGGACAGAGCGGGGGAACTGCACGGAATCTGACAATATCAACCTAAAAATTATTCACTGCCTACTCATTTCCCATGCAAGGATAAACAAGAGTGCTGAAATGCGAGGCTTGCAAAGCTGCCAGATAGGGAGGGCTTAATCATTTGCTTGCCTCCCTTATCAGTGTTACGAAGGCATTTTCCACCTTCCACTTCCTTTTCCGTTTGGATAAAAATTCAAACTTCTAGGCCAGGCGTGGTGGCTCACCCCTATTATCCCAGCACTTTGGGAGGCCGAGGCGGGTGGATCACTTGAGGTCAGCAGTTCGAGACCAGCATGGCCAACATGGTGAAACCCCGTCTCTATTAAAAATACAAAAATTAGCTGGGCCTGGTGGTGCATGGCTGTAATCACAGCTATCTGGAGGCTGAGGCTGGAGAATCACTTGAACCCAGGAGGCGGGGGTTGCAGTGAGCTGAGATTATGCTACCACACTCTAGCCTGGGCAATAGAATGAGACTCAGTCTCAAACAAAACAAAACAAAACAAACAAAAAAAAACCACACACACACATACACACACTCAAACTTCTTTTATTTTTTGAGACAGAATTTCATTCTTGTTGCCCAGCCTGGAATGCAATGGCACAAGCTTGGCTCACTGCACCCCCGCCTCTCAGGTTCAAGCGATTCTCCTGCCTCGGCCTCCCGAGTAACTGGGATTACAGGCATGTGCCCCCACGCCCGGCTAATTTTGTATTTTTAGTAGAGACGAGGTTTCTCCATGTTGGTCAGGCTGGTCTCCTGCCTCGGCCTCCCAAAGTGCTGGGATGACAGGCATGAACCACTGGGCCCAGCTACATTCAAACTTCTTTTTTTTTTTTGAGACGGAGTCTCGCTCTGTCACCCAAGCTGGAGTGCAGTGGCGCCATCTCAGCTCACTGCAAGCTCCACCTCCCGGGTTCACGCCATTCTCCTGCCTCAGCCTCCCAAGTAGCTGGGACTACAGGCGCCTGCCACCACCCCCAGCTATTTTTTTTTGTATTTTTAGTAGAGACGGGGTTTCACCGTGTTAGCCAGGATGGTCTTGATCTCCTGACATCGTGATCTGCCCCGCCTTGGCCTCCCAAAGTGCTGGGATGACAGGCGTGAGCCACTGCACCCGGCCCCACATGCAAACTTCTTATCACGACTTGCAAAGTTCTGCACGATCCGGGCTCAGCACCTCCCTTCTCCTGCTGTGCTCTGGCCAGCTCATTTTGCCTCAGCCACGCTGGCCTGTGTCCATTCTTGGAACTAGCACGGGCCGGGCTTGCTCCTGCCCCAGGGCCTTTGCCTGCGCTGTGCCTTCTGCCTAAAGTGTCATTCTCTTTGCATTTCTCATGGCTGGATACTTCACTGTTTTTAATTCTCAGCTTCAACATATTTTCATCCAAGACTTCCCTTACCCATTTTGCAAAGGAAAGACCCACCTCCCATACACTCATTATGTTATATGGCATCCCTCTGTTGATTTCTAGCATGTCTCTCGTTACAATCTACAGTTTATTGTTTTTTTCTTTCAGATGGAGTCTTGCTCTGTCGCCCAGGCTGGAGTGCAGTGGTGTGACCTCAACTCACTGCAACCTCTGCCTCCTGGGTTCAAGTGATTCTCGTGCCTTAGCCTCCCAAGTAGCTGGGACTACACGTGTCCACCACCACGCCCAGCTAATTTTTGTATTTTTAGTGGAGATAGGGTTTCACCATGTTGGTCAGGCTAGTCTCAAAGTCCGGACCTCATGATCCGCCGGCCTCGGTCTCCCAAAGTGCTGGGATTACAGGCACGAGCCGCCGCGCTCAGACAACAGTAACAGCAACAGCCTTTTCAAAATGCCTTTTCCATAGTACGTGCTCGACAAATATTTGTGAAATCACTGGATACGTAAGACAGTTCCAGGGAAGAGTGGCTTGCTCAGAACAGGGAAGCTGCCCAGGAGTCTTTCTCCTGATTCCCAGACCATGATCCTGTGCTCAGTTCCTCGCGGATTCAAGGCTGATGAAGGCAAGGGCCACACTGTCACCCACTCTTTGAAAGCCCCAAACCAGAAGTCATTCCGGGGTGGCTGTTCAAGGTTCTTCACTGATCAGGTCTCTTGGTAACAAGTGTTGGCCTCCCACAGGTACATGTCAGAGTCTCCTTCCTTTCAGAGGCTGAATGCTTGTCCATTTATATAGATCCCACGCTTTCTTTATGCATTCATTCATTGATGGCACTTACATTGCTTTCATTTCTTGGTTTTTTGTGAATAATGCTGTTAAGAACATCAACGTATAAATTATCTCTTCCGGCCGAGCGTGGTGGCTTATGCCTGTAATCCCAGTACTTTGGGAGGCCAAGAAGGGTGGATCACTTGGGCCCAGGAGTTCAAGACTAGCCTGGGCAACATGGTGAAATCCTGTCTCTACAAAAGTAAAATAAAATAAAATTAAAATTAAAAGTAGCTGGGCTTGGTGGTGCATGCCTGTAGTCCCAACTATTCAGGAGGCTGAAGTAAGAAGGTCACTCGAGCCCAGGAGGTCGAGGCTGCAGTAAGTAAGCCAAGATCGCACTACTGTATTACTCACCAGGCAACAGAGAGAGAGACCCTGTCTCAAAAATAAATATACAGATAGGCTGGGGGCAGTGACTCATGCCTGTAATCCTCGGCTTGGGAAGCCGAGGCAGGCAGATCACCTGAGGTCAGGAGTTCAAGACCAGCCGGGTCAACATGGCAAAACCCCATCTCTACTAAAATTACAAAAATTAGCTGGGCATGGTGTTAGGTGCCTGTAGTCCCAGCTACTCAGGAGGCTGAGGCAGGAGAATCACTTAAACCCAGGAGGCAGAGGTTGCAGTGAGCTGAGATCGCACCACTGCATTCCAGCCTGGGTGACAGAGTGAGACTCCGTCTCAAAAAATACATAGATACATACATACATACATACATACATACATATCTCTTCAAGATCCTGCTTGGAATTCTTTTGGGTATCTCCCCCAGAAATGGAATTGCTGGATCCCATGGTAATTCTATTTTATGAGTTAGAACTTGATGGCCTGAATTTTTGTGGTGTCAGCTGCAGACTCACAGTGAGGGAAGCCCAGGAGGGGATGGGCTTTAAGAGGATGACGCTGCAACAGAGGGGCTTTACTTAATATGGATGTGCTGTGTTCTTCAGCCTTCCTAAGATAGTAGATTGTAAGTTTTCTTACAACACACACAAAAATGATAAATGTGAGGCAATGCATATGTAAATTAGCTCAATTTAGCCTTTTCACAACGTATACTATTTCAGCACATCATGTTGTACACCATAAATACATACAATTTTTATTTGCCCTAAAAAATAAATCAGTAATGCTTAAAAAAATTAAATTTCATATTGTAGGGGGGGAAAACAGTGCATGATGTTGCGATGTACTGCGTTTCATTTCCTGAAGCGTCAGCAAAAGACCAGCCGTGGGGTAGAAGACCGGAGCGGAGGGAGTGTGGCCTCCCCAGCTCCCCACTTCCTTCTCAAGTTGCAGGCTGAACTAGGGTCTCTGGAACTGGGCTAAGGGGCCCCCGTGTCTGCAGCCTCTCTGGGGGGCTTCATGGACTTCAGCAAAAGGCTTGAGGCTGGAAACGAGGGTATGAGTGTGCGGAGAGGTAGGGTGAAGTTGGGTTTCTGCAAGGAAATAATAATCACCATGCTTAACTGATGTACTAGGCACCAGGCTGAAGGCCACAGCAGCTGGCTAGGCTGGGAGAGAAATTGACATCCCCTCTTGCTGCCCCGCCTTTGGCTGGAAACAGTCATGAGCCGCCACCTAGCGGCGAAAATGACTGCAACAACTTGGACCTAGAGCTGGGGCCACGGAACAAAAGGCGTCATCCCTTTAAATTAGGACAATCGACCACTCTCAAGGCAGCTTCTCTGTTCTGGTTACCTGCTGACTTATGCCCAGTCACCCCAAACTTCGTGGCAAAAAACAACTGCTATTTATCTATCCTTCCTTCCTTCCTTCTTTCCTTTCTTTCTTTTTTGAGGCAGAGTCTCACTCTGTCGTCCAGGCTGGAGTGCAGTGGTGCGATCTTGGCTCACTGCAGCCTCCACCTCCCGGGTTCAAGCGGGATTCCCCTGCCTCAGCCTCCCTGCTAGCTGGGATTACAGGCACGCACCACCACGCCCAGCTAATTTTTGTATTTTTAGTAGAGACGGGGTTTCACCATGTTGGCCAGGCTGGTCTCGAATTCCTGACCTTAGGTGACCCGCCCGCCTCAGACTCCCAAAGTGCTGGGATTACAGGTGTGAGCCACCACGCCCAGCTATATTTTATTTATACTCATAGATTCTAGCAGTCAAGAATTTGGACAGAGTACAGCAAGAGTGGCTTTATCTGCAGCCTCAGCTGGGAAGACTGGAATGGAGGGTGCCGGAATTATCTGGAAGATCTGGGAGCTTCTTCACTCACACGTCCGGTGTCTGGGCTGGATGACTCCAAGGTTGTGCGCAGCTGGAGGACAGCTGACCCGAGTGCCCACATGTGGCCTCTCTGTGTGACTTGGGCTTCCTCACAGCATGGTGGTCTCAGGACAGGCAGACTTCCTGCATGATGTTTGCTTCAGCAAACAAGGCAGAAGGCGAATCACCTTTTATGATCTAGACTCAGAAGTTGCCTTTAGGCTGGAGTGCAGTGGTGCAATTATAGCTCACTGCAGCCTTGACCTCCTGGACTCAAGAGATCCTCCTGCCTCAGCCTCCCAAATAGTTGGAACTACAGGCACATGCCACTACACCTGGATAATTTTATTTTATTTTTTTAATGTAGAGACGGTGTCTATTCTGACTCTATCAGTCAAAGCAGTCAGGGACTCACCAATATTTCAGAGGAAGGAGCTATAGACTGCACCTGTAGAAGGGAGAATGTCAGCTGGGCGCGGTGGCTCATGCCTGTAATCCCAGCACTTTGGGAGGCCGAGGCAGGTGGATTACCTGAGGTCGGGAGTTTGAGACCAGCCTGGCTAACATGGTGAAACCCTGCTTCTACTAAAAATACAAAAAAAAAAAAAAAAAATTAGCCAGGCGTGGTGGCAGGTGCCTGTAATCCCAGCTACTCTGGAGGCTGAGGCAGAAGAATTACCTGAACCTGGGAGGTGGAGGTTGCAGTGAGCTGAGATCGCGCCATTGCACTCTAGCTTGGACAACAACAGCGAAACTCCATCTCAAAAAAAAAAAAAAAAAAGCAGAGAGAATGTCTAACAACTTGCAGCTGTGTTTTAAAACTGGCTGTTCTCCCTGAGGACTTGAATATAAAGCTTTGTCAGTTGCTTGGTGAAGCAATGAGAGTGTTTTTTTGAGAGGAGGTGTCAGATAGATCAAGAATTTACTTCTTAAAAAAGCCAGCCTGGGCAACATAGTGAGATTCCCATCTCTACCAAAAAAAAAAAAAAAAAGAAAAAGAAAAAAATTAGCCCAGTGTGGTTGTGCACACCTGTGGCCCCAGCTACTCGGGAGGCTGAGGCAGGAGGATTGCTTGAGCCTGGGAGGTCACGGCTGCAGTGAGCTGTGATTGTGCCACTGCACTCCAGTCTGGGTGACAGTGCAAGACCCTGTCTCAAAAAATAAAAAGAAAAAAAAGAAACATACTAAAAAAGATAAGGACACATGTTAACAATGTGAAGCAAGAACAATTATCCATAAAGCAAGGGGCTTATGGAAATAAAAAGTATAAAAATACATGATAGTAAAAAATATATAACATTATCCTCTAATACAATAGGCAGTAGGGTGGGTGCCGTGGCTCACGCCTGTAATCCCAGCACTTTGAGAGGCTGAGGTGGGATGATCACTTGAGACCAGGAGTTCAAGATCAGTCTGGGCAACATGATGAGACCATGTCTCTTTAAAAAAAAAAAAAAAAAAAAAGGCAGTAGAATTGATACAGCTGAAGAAAAAAATGAACAAGTGAGAAGATGTAGTGGAGGAACTTCTCCAGGAAGCTGATCTAATTAATATCAGAAAAAATAAGAAGAGAAAAGCCATCGTAAGATGTAAGGAACAGCTGCTTCTCAAAATCCAAAATCTTCTCTACTAAGAGAATCCTGATTTTGTTTTTGTTTTTGTTTCTTGAGATGCAGTCTTGCTCTGTCGCCCAGGCTAGAGTGCAGTGGTGCAATCTCAGCTCACTGCAAACTCCACCTCCCAGATTCAAGCGATTCTCCTGCCTCAGCCTCCCCAGTAGCTGGATTACAGGGGCTCGCCACCACACCCAGCTAATTTTTGAATTTTTAGTAGAGATGGGGTTTCACCATGTTGGTCAGGCTGGTCTCAAACTCCTGACCTCGTGATTCGCCCACCTCAGCCTCCCAAAGTGCTGGGATTACAGGCCTGAGCCACTGCACCCAGCCGAGAACCCTGATTTTGTTCAGGTATCAAGTGGCCACCCTTGTTCCTTGGAGACTTGGCCCTTTTCTAGTTTCAGGCATGAATCTTGATTAGTCTAAGGCTTAGTGACGTGCTGGTTCTGAAAGTGTGGTCCCTGAACCAGCAGCGTCAGCATCACCTGGGAGCTCGTCATAAAGGCAAATTCTTGAGCCCCACTCCAGACCTACTGAATCAGAGTCAGAAACTCTGAAGGTGAGCTTTTCCTTTCTCCTCCTCTCCAACCTATGGTTTGACAAGTCCTCCAGGTGATTCTGATGCACACTAAAGTTTAAACACTTTTAGCCCAGTTAGGTAAACTCATGCCCACTGCTAGTGCTTACTTAAGGAAGGGGCTGGATACAATTGTGTTTCTTGAGATGTGAGTGGAAATCTCGTGGGAGGCTTCCTCATGTTGGAGAGGGCCACGTTGGAAGGGCCTTTCTATGCCCTTTGTCTGCTTTTTATCTCATCCTTTCCAAAAAATTAACTTTTTATTTATTTATTTGAGACAGAGTCTTGCTCTTGTCGCCCAGGCTGGAGTGTAGTGGCGCGATCTCAGCTCACGGCAACCTCCACCTCCTGGGTTCAAGCAATTCTCCTGCCTCAGCCTCCCAAGTAGCTGGGGCTACAGGCACCTGCTACTATGCCCAGCTAATTTTTGTATTTTCCGTAGAGACAGGGCTTCACCATGTTGGCCAGGCTGGTCTCAAACTCCTGACCTCAAGTGATCTGCCCACCTCAGCCTCCCAAAGTGCTGGGATTACAGGAACGAGCCACCTCACCTGGCTTAACTTTTTATTTTAAAATAGTTCTGGAGGCCAGGTGTGGCAGCTCACGCCTATAATCCCAGCACTTTGGGAGTCTGAGGCAGAAGGATCTCTTGAGCCCAGGTGTTCAAGACCAGCCTGGGTAACATGGCAAAATCCCATCTCTACAAAAAATTTTTTAAAAATTAGCATTTGCCTGTGCATCCAGCTTCTTGGGAAGCTGAGGCGGGAGGATCACTTGAGCCTAGGAGGTCAAGGCTGCAGTGAGACACCATACTGGGATTACAGGCATAAGACACCACACCAGGTCTGGGTTCCCTTTTTTTTTTTTTTTTTTTGAGACAGAGTCTCACTCTTTCGCCCAGGCTGCAATGAAGTGGCACCATCTTGGCTCACAGCAACCTCCACCCCGCAGATTCAAGCGATTCTCCTGCCTCAGCCTCCTGAGCAGCTGGGATTACAGGCGCCCGCCACCAGGCCTGGCTAATTTTTATATTTTAGAGACGCCCAGGCTGGAGTACAGTGGTGCGATCTCAGCTCAACACAACCTCCACCTCCCGGGTTCAAGTGATTCTCCTACCTCAGCCTCCCCATTAGCTGAGATTACAGGCATGTGCCACCACGCCCGGCTAATTTTGTATTTTTAGTAGAGACAGGGTTTCTTTATGTTGGTCAGGTTGGTCTCCAACTCCCGACCTCAGGTGATCTGCCTGCCTTGGCCTCCCAAAGTGCTGGGATTCTGGGCGTCAGCCACTGCGCCCGGCTGATCTTACATTTTCTCGTGCACTTATTCATGAGCTTTTTTTTTTTAATGAAAATGAATTCCTACCATCCATTCTCCTTCCAAACTGCTCATTCCCAAGGTTTTTGCACATGTATATAACAGAATGTTAAAGTCGATTCATTGCAATCTCAGTTTCTGCTCAGGCCCAAAGAGTACAGATGCCAGCGAGGTCAGATCTCACAGTAGGGCCATTTCTACGTGACTTCAGGAGAAGATGCTGAAAACCTAATTTCCCCACACCCTTGGCCTCTTGTCCACCTGAAGGTAAGAAAGGAGTGTTGAGATTAGAAGATTTTTTTTTTCCATAGGTTATTGGGATACAGGTGGTGTTTGGTTGCATGAGTAAGTTCTTTAGTGGTGCTTTGTGAGATTGTGGTGCAGCTATCACCCAAGCAGTATACACTGCACCCTATTCATAGTCTTTTATCCCTCGCCCCCCTCTCACCTTTCCCCCCAAGTCCCCAAAGGCCATTGTATCATTCTTATGCCTTTGCATCCTCATAGTTTAGCTCCCACATATCAGTGAGAACATATGATGTTTGGTTTTCCACTCCTGTGTTAACGTCACTTAGAATAATAGTCTCCAGAGATTAGAAGAGTTTTTGTTTTGTTTTGTTTCTGTGTGTTTGTTTACATAAGCGGTTGGTGTGCTGTGAGTCCCATCCTCTGTCCACCATAGGTGTGTGATGGAGGATGACAGTCTCTTCAACTGGACAATTCAGAGTAGTTATATGGGGTGAGGGGCGGGCCCAGAGAGGAATGGGGTCTGATATGGTTTGGCTTTATGTCCCCACCCAAATCTCATCTTGAATGATAATCCCCAGGTGTTGGGGGAGGAACCTGGTGGGAGGTGATTGGATCATGGAGGTGGCTTCTGCCTTGTTGTTCTCGTGATAGCAAGTGAGTTCTCAGGAGATCTGATGGTTTTATAAGTGTTTGGCAAGTTCCTCCTTTGCTTGCTCTTCTCTCTCTCCTGTTGCCTTGTGAAGAAGAAATTTGCTTCTCCTTCGCCTTCTGCCATGACTGTAGTTTCCTGAGGCCTCCCCAGTCATGCGGAACTGTAAGCCAATTAAACCTCTTTTTTTGTTTGTTTGTTTGTTTTGAGACTGAGCCTCACTGTCATCGAGGCTGGGGTGCAGTGGTGCAATCTCAGCTCACTGCAACCTCTGCCTCCCAGGTTCAAGCGATTCTCCTGCCTCAGCCTACCGAGTAACTGGGACAACAGGCATGCGCCCATACCGGGCTAATTTTGTATTTTTAGTAGTGATGGAGTTTCACCATGTTGACCAGGCTAGTCTCGAACTCCTGACCTCAAGTGAACCGCCCACCTCAGCCTCCCAAAGTGCTCAGATTACAGGTGTGAGCCACCACACACGGCCTCGGGTATTTATAGCAGTGTGAGAACGGACTAACACAGGGTCTTTCCCCATTGGAGAGAGAGGGTAGGAGGAGAGAGAGAGGGTGGGAAGGGAGAGAGGGGAGAGGGGAGAAATGGGGGAAAGGTGGGAGAGCGGGGAGAGAGAATGAATATGAGAATGAATGTACCAGGAGCTTTTATCCTTTGCAGGAGCGCCACCTGGAGGTAGGAGGTGAAGTCTGCAGAGAGAAGCTGGAAATGTACTGATGGATCCCCAAGGATTCAGTAATTGTGACCAAGTGGAGGAGCTGCATTTACAGACATCAAGGAAACTGCAGGTGAGAGATCTGCAGCCTTGCAACAGAGTGGGGGAAGCAGGAGAAGCTCCACGTGGGGAGATAAGGAAAAGCTGACCACGCTTCCTCCAGGTTGCAGGCAACCTGCCAAAAGGATTTTAATTACTGAGCTGACACTATATTTTTTTCTTGTATGTGACTTTTTTAAGAAGCAGCTGGAAGTCTTTATGACCTAAGACGACTATAAAAATTATGAGAAGGCCAGGCGCAGTGGCTCACGCCTGTAATCCTAGCACTTTGGGAGGCCAAGGTGGGCGGATCACTTAAGGTCAGGAGTTCAAGACCAGCCTGGCCGACATGGCGAAACCCTGTCTCTACTAAAAATACAAAAATTAGCTGGGCGTGGTAGCACATGCTTGTGATCCCAGCTGCTCGGGAGGCTGAGGCAGGAGAATCAGTTGAACCTGGGAGGCAGAGGTTGCAGTGAATCATCATTGCACCACAGCACTCCAGCCTGGGCAACAGAGCAAGACTGTCTCAAAAAAAAAAAAAAAAAAAGTTATGAGACTTGCTTTAGATGTCACCCAAGGGCACAGGTAAAGAATTAGACCTAGGAGTTGGGTATGATAGGGCAATGGGGGAAAAGAAAAAAATTGTTTACTGAATCAAGGGAATAATCACACCTCCATCTTTACAACTCACGTGCTTACAACTAGGGCAACCAAATTGTTCCGGTTTGCCCAGGATTTTCTCTGGTTTAGCCCTGAAATTTCTGTGTCCTGGGAAATTCCTCATTTCTATTTTAAAACCGAAAGTCCCACATCCTAAGACACACACACACACGCCCCTGCACACACCAATCCTGGTAAAACGGGAACAGTTGGTCATACTATCTACAACAACCCTATTCGAGATCTGTGTCTCCACGATGAGGAAAGGTATGGAGTTCTGGAGATTTTAACACGTGTTCCCAAGGTCACACCACCTGCCCTTGTATCCAACACTGAAAGCAGAAGACTCTCCTCTTTCCACGATTCTAAGCCTCTTTCCCCAGCATCTCCCATGTGGAAGAGAAAAGTTAAGAAAATGAAACTGGCCAAAACTTGCTACTGCATTTGTGATTTTAGAAAGTAAATGATCAGACATCATTAAAATTATCAATGCAAAAAGAAAGTGAGACTGAACGGATTGTTTACCTTAAGATCAAGTTAAACTTGTATAGGGCTTATATATAATGCCGCTTAAAAGCTCAAGTTTATGGGGGGCAGTTTTGGTGGAAGAAGCTCAGGCAGTCCCTCTGGTGGTCGTTATGGATCTGGCGGTGGAACTGGTAGATATGAAAACAGAAGGTTCTAAAAACAGCAGAAAAGGGCTACAGTTCTTAGCAGGAGAGACAGTGGGGAAAGCTGCAGGTTACTTGGAGACAGTCTTCCCAAATGCATTAGAGGAGCTGTAAAAATCTGCCACAGAAGAAACAATGATCCATAGTCAGAAAACTTACTGCAGCTTAAGCTGGAAACCCTTCTTGTTCAGGACTGTTGTAGCCACAGTTTGCAAAAAGTGCAGCTATTGATTAATGTGATATAGTGTCAGTTAGATGTACATCCCTGAAGTCTTTAAAACAAAACAAAACAAACTCAGCCAGGTGCGGTGGCTCACACCTGTAATCCCAGAGCTTTGGGAGGCTGAGGCGGGCAGATCACCTGAGGCTGGGAGTTGGAGACCAGCCTGGCTAACATGGTGAAATCCTGATGCTACTAAAAATACAAAAATTAAGGCTGGGTGCGGTGGCTCACGCCTGTAATCCCAGTGCTTTGGGAGGCCGAGGGGAGCAGATCACCTGAGGCTGGGAGTTGGAGACCAGCCTGGCTAACATGGTGAAACCCTGTCTCTACTAAAAATACAAAAATTAGTCAGGCCTGGTGGCGGGCACCTGTAATCCCAGCTACTCAGGAGGCTGAGGCAGGAGAATTGCTTGAACCCAGGAGGTGGAGGTTTCGGTGAGCCGAGATCATGCCACTGAACTCCAGCCTGGGCAACAGCAAGACTCTGTCTCAAAAAAACAAAAACAAAAGCAAAAAAGGCTCAAGTTTATGAATGAACTATTCATATCAGGTAATGGTCTTTCAAAATAATGACTGTTTTTTGTACCAACTATTGTACTCATGTGATTGAACAATGCTTCCAAAGAATTTGAAACAATAAGGCAAAGAAACCTAATGTCCATAACAGCAAAAAAAATTAAATATATAGCACTAGAAAAATTGATTTTTTTTTTTTTTTTTTTTTGAGACAGGGTCTCACTGTCACCCAGGCTGGAGTGCAGTGGTGCAATGCTGGCTGACTGCAGCCTCCACCTCCTGGGCTCCAGCGATCCTCCTGCCTCAGCCTCTAGAGTAGCCCGGACTACAAGCATGCACCACCACACCCAGCTAATTTTTGTATTTTTAGTAGAAACAGGGTTTTGCCATTTTCCCCAGGCTGGTCTCAAACTCCTATGCTCAAGCAATCCACCTGCCTCAGCCTCCCAAAGTGCTGGGATTACAGGCATGAACCACTGAGCCTGGCATGGTACTAGAAAAATATATATATATATTTTTTTTGAGATGGTGTCTCGCTCTGTCGCCCAGGCTGGAGTGCAATGACATGATCTTGGCTCACTGCAACCTCCACCTCCCAGGGTCAAGCGATTCTCCTGCCTCAGCCTCCCGAGTAGCTGGGACCACAGGCGCCCGCCACCACACCCAGCTAATTTTTATACTTTTAATAGAGATGGGGTTTCACCATGTTGGCCAGGATGGTCTTGATCTCTTGACCTTGTGATCCGCCCACCTCGGCCTCCCAAAGTGCTGGGATTACAGGCATGAGCCACCGCGCCCAGCCTTTTTTTTTTTTTTTTTTTAACTTTTAAGTTCAGGGGTACATGGTCAGGACGTGCAGGTCTGTTACATGGGTAAACGTGTGTCATGGGGGTTTGTTGTACAGATTATTTCCTTTTTTTTCTAGTGTAGTTACTACTTCCTGATATACAGATTATTTTATCACCCAGGTATTAAGCCTAGTACCCACTAGTTATTTTTTGTGATCCTGTCTCTCCTACCACCCTCTGACAGGCCCCAGTGTGTGTGAAAAATTCTTGTAGTCTTCTAGAAAATACCATAGGCAGCCTTTGGAACACAGGGTATTATAAAGAGAAGCTGTAGAAAATATATTTCTTTGAATTTTTTTTTTTTTTTTACAAATGATCACTATAATGTTTAAAATATGTTTACCACCTACAGTTGTGTGCTAGGGAAGCCATAACAAAATACCCCCCACTGGGGGACTTATTATATAGAAATGGATTTTCTCACCGTTCTGCAGGCTGGAAATCCAAGACGGAGGTGCCAGTAGGGTCAGTTTCTCCTGGGGTCTCTCTGCTTTGTATGCAGATGGGCACCTTCTTGCTGTGTCTCCACATGGTCTTTCCTCTGGATGTACATATCCTAGTGTCTTTTTTTTTTTTTTTTTTGATATGGAGTCTTACTCTGTTACCCAGCTGGAGTGCAATGGCACGATCTCAGCTCACTGCAGCCTCTGCCTCCTGGATTCAAGCGATTCTCCTGCCTCAGCCTATCGAGTAGCTGGGATTACAGGCGTGCACCACTGCGCCTGGCTAATTTTGTATTTTTAGTAGAGATGGAGTTTGTCCATGTTGGCCAGGCTGGTCTTGAACTCCTGACCTCAGGCGATCCGCCCACCTGAGCTTCCCAAAGTGCTGAGATTACAGGTGTAAGCCACTGCACGTAGCCCCTAGTGTCTTTTTTATGTCCAAATTTCCTTTTCTCATAAGGGCCTCTTGTCTCCAAATACAGTCATACTCTGAGTTACTGAGAGTTAGGATTCAGCACACAAATTTTGAGGAGATGTAATTCAGCCCATAATTAAGCCCTATCCTCGTCAGACTCATGATCTGTGCTTTCTCTGAACTAACAGGATTTATATATTCCTTTTTAACAGCAAGGAACTCAGGTTCTCCATGGCCCCTTTATGAAGTTGCTGGTACATGACCCTCAGTTAGTTTCCTGAAGTCATTTACAAAGCCACCTCCACATGTGTTGAGCTTCTTCAGTTTACTTCAAATCCTGGGCCTGTGCTGCATGGCTGTGCTTTCCACAGATTCACATGTTAGGTCTTTTCTTTCTTTTTTTTTTTTTTTTGAGACAGAGTTTCCCTCTGTCGCCCAGGCTGGAGTGCAATGGTGTGATCTCGGCTCACTGCAACCTCTGCCTCCTGGGTTCAAGCGATTCTCCTGCCTCAGCCTCCCAAGTAGCAGGGACTACAGGTGTGTGCCACCATGCCCGGCTAATTTTTGTATTTTTAGTAGAGGCAGGGTTTCACCATATTGGCCAGGATGGTCTTGATCTCTTGACCTCATGATCCTCCCACTTCAACCTCCCAAAGTGTTGGGATTACAGGTGTGAGCTACTGCACCTGGCCACATATTAAATCTTTTTTTTTTTTTTTTTTTTTTGAGACGGAGTCTTGCTGTGTCACCCGGGCTAGAGTGCAATGAGGGATCTCGGCTCACTGCAAGCTCCGCCTCCCAGGTTCACGCCATTCTCCTGCCTCAGCCTCCCGAGTAGCTGAGACTACAGGCACCCGCCACCACACCCGGCTAATTTTTTGTATTTGTAGTAGAGACATGTTAGCCAGGATGGTCTCAATCTCCTGACCTCGTGATCCACCCGCCTCGGCCTCCCAAAGTGCTGGGATTACAGGCATGAGCCACCACGCCTGGCCACATGTTAAATCTTGACACCCAATGTGATCGTAGAGGTTGGGCCTTTGGTGATGGCAGCAGCCACTCCAGACGGCTTGCTGCTGCCATGATGCCACCTGCCACACGGAGGCCCAGCCCGGGCTATACACGCTATGGAGCCGCAGGGAGCCCTGCCCCTTCCGAGTTGGGGCGGGAGCTCCTAGGGTGATGCTACAGTTGTCCAAACCCCAGCTGTGGATCCGAGCCTCCCTCGGATCATATCACATATCAAGACTTACTCTTGTTGACAAAAAGAGTCAAACTCTATAAAATATTAGAAGAGATTTATTCTGAGCCAAATATGATAATGACCATGGCCCCTGACACAGCCCTAAGGAGGTCCTGAGACCATGTACCCAAGGTGGTCGGGGGGCAGCTTGGTTTTATACATTTTAGGGAGGCATGAGACATCAATCAAACACATTTGAGAAATACATTGGTTTGGTCCAGAAAGGCTGGACAATTTGAAGGAGGCAGGGCCTTCCAGGCTTTAGGTAAATTAAAACATTTTCTGGTTGACAATTGGTTGAGTTTGTCTAAAGACCTGGGATTAACAGAGAGGGAATATTCAAGTTAAGATAAAAGATTGTGGAGACCAAGGTTCTTTTGAAGTCTTATAGTGGCTGCCCTTAGAGACAATAGATGACAAATGTTTCCTACTCAGACCTTCAAAAGGTGCTAGATTCTCAGTTAACCTCCTCAGGATTGGGAGGTCCTGGAGGAAAAAGATCTACCTATGTTAACAGAGATCCTTTACATATGCAAATATTCCCCCCCACCAAGGACAGCTTTGCAGGGCCATTTAAAAATATGGCAAAGAAACATGTTTTGGGGTAAAATATTTTTATTTTCTTCTTTGTTAGGTAATGTTATGCCAGAGTCAGATTGGAAAGTAAGTCATGATATATAGGGCTAAATAAAACCCATCTGATGAGAATTTATAGTTTGTAGGGCATGAGTCCCCAGACCCCTTAGATAAGAATCTGGGCAAGATAAAAAAAAAAAAATCAGAGCTGAGTCCTCACTATGGTAATTCAGTGAGTGTGACTACCAGCATAGATGTCCATAAAGGCTATCCATTAGGGTCACCTATTTTAATAATGTTTGCCAGGACTCTTCAATCAAACCAAAATCCATTCTCAGAATAGCTTAGAATCAAAGGAGGACTTTTTGGGTTTTTTTGGTTCCAGAAGGATTGGGCAAGAAAACTGCATGGAGTGAAGGAATGCTGAGCTTTGGAAGCAATTAGAACCAAGAAAACAAAAGCTGAAAGCACTGTTACTCACTCCCGCTTCCCGGATGCTCCCTGAGTCATCTTTGTGTTTCTCCATAAAGACTGGCTTCCTCCACATGGCGAGACAGATGGCCACCAAGAACTCCGAAGCTTTAAAAAGAATGACTCTCTGTGGCAAGAAAACAAAGAGACACTCCTCCCCTACCTTGCTACTCCCGGTGTGGCTTCCACACTGCAACCTGGGACTGTGTAGTGAGGGGAGGGGAGCGAAGAAGTTTGCATTAGTCCGTTTTCACGCTGCTGATAAAGACATACCTGAGACTGGGTAATTTATTTTTATTTTTATTTTTATATTTATTTTTTCGAGACGGAGTCTCACTCTGTCACCCAGGCTGGAGTGCAGTGGCACGATATCCGCTCACTTCAAGCTCTGCCTCCCGGGTTCAGGCCATTCTCCTGCCTCAGCCTCCCGAGTAGCTGGGACTACAGGCGCCCGCCACCGCGTCCAGCTAATTTTTTGTATTTTTAGTAGAGACGGGGTTTCACCGTGTTAGCCAGGATGGTCTCGATCTCCTGACCTCGTGATCTGCCCACCTCAGCCTCCCAAAGTGCTGGGATTACAGGTGTGAGCCACTGCGCCTGGCCAGTTTATTTTTTAAAAAAAGAGGTGTAATGGACTTACAGTTCCACATGGCCGGGGAGGCCTCACAATCATGGCGGAAGGTGAAAGGCACATCTTACATGGTGGCAGACGACAGAGAAATGAGAGAGCCAAGCAAAAGGGGAAACCTGAGACTTGTTCACTACCATGAGAACAGCATGGGGGAATGTGTGGGCGAAGGATTACCTAGGTGCCCAGCCAAGAGACTGAAGGCACAAACTGTTGCGGTATAATAAAGAAAATAGTTAGAATAAGAATATCATGATACAAATTAGATATAGAGATGATCATGGACATTATCAATCATTATTATAAACATTATTAATCATTAGCTTTTAATATTACTCTTCGTTGCATTACTAATATAACCTAGGAATAACCGGCAGGTATGGGTCAGGTGCTGAAGGGACATGGTGAGAAGTGACCTAGAAGGCAAGCGGTGACCTCTCTGTCACGCCCGCATAAGGGCCGCTTGAAGGCTCCTTGCTCAAGCGGTGACGCCAGTGTCCGGGAAGGCACCCGTTACTTAGCAGACCGCGAAAGGGAGTCTCATTTCCTTGGAGGAGTCAGGGAACACTCTGCTCCACCAGCTTCTTGTGGAAGGCTGGATGTTATCCAGGCCTGCCCGCAGTCATCTGGAGGCCTAAACCCCTCCCTGTGGTGCTGTGCTTCAATGCTCACGCTCCTTGTCCACTTTCATGCTCCTCCCTTACTCCTGCCTCCTCTTTGAAGTTTGTAGTAGATAGCGGTAGCGGAAATAGTGAAAGTCTTAAAGGCTTTGATCTTTCTTATAAGTGCATAGAAGAAAACACTGACATATGCTGCCTTCTCTCTCTCTCTCTGCTTCCCCTACCTAAGAGGGAAGGGCCCCCTGTCCTGTGATCACGTGACTTGCTTCACCTTATCGATCACTTAGAAGATTCACCCTCCTTAGCCTGCCCCCTTGTCTTGTATGCAATAAATATCAGCGCGCCCAGCCGTTCGGGGCCACTACCGGTCTCCGCGTCTTGATGGTTGTGGTCAGCTGGGCCCAGCTGTTTTCTCTTTATCTCTTTGTCTTGTGTCTTTATTTCTTACAATCTCTTATCTCTGCACACGGGGAGAACACCTGCAAAGCCCCGCAGGGCTGGACCCTGCAGGAATCCACCCCCATGATTGAATTATCTCCCACTGGGTCCATCCCACAACACATGGGAATTATGGGAGCTACAATTGAAGATGAGATTTGGGTGGGGACACAGACACAAGCCATATATCAAGTTTGTTCCTTCAGATGCAGCATTCCTGGGAGCTTCTGGTTAGGACAAGATACAAGCAGAGACAGCTTCATGGGTATTGTAAATTCAATGTTTGTGTCCCGACAAAATTCAGCTGTTGGAACCTAACCCCAAGGTGATGGTATTTGTAACACAGGAGCTAAAAAGAAATTATTTAGGCAGACAGTGAGGGTAAGAGTGTCCTCGGTAAGTTCTCCTATTAATAAAGAGCAGCCCCCAAATAATTTCTTCTCTAACAGAAAGCAGCCTGAAACATCAAGCTGCAAGCATAGATAAACAAGCTAAAAGCTTGCATAGGTAAATGCCGGCAGCTGTGCCAATAGAAAACGGATGCCTGGAAGCCGGGTATATTCAACATGGAGGTTCCCTCTTCCCTTTTCTTTGTCCCCACATGTGCAGTAGAAAAGCAGGCAACATGGCCCCGGCCAGGCAGAGACCCTACCTACATAATAAAAGATTAGGGTGGGATGGCCAGCTTCTTTGTGGGCTATGCAAACATCACACCTGGTCCGACTAATCTCTCAGGCCCTATGTAAATCAGACACCACCTCCTCAAGCTTGTCTATAAAAGCCCCATGCATTTCACCACGAAATCAGGGGTCCCACTCGGGCACTCCTCTCTCTCTGTGCAAGAGAGAGAACTATTCTCTTTTCTCTTTCTTTTGCTTATTAAGCCTTCACTCCCTTTTTTTTTTTTTTTTTTTTTTTGAGATGGAGTCTGGCTCTGTCATTCAGGCTGGAGTGCAGTGGCACAATTTCGACCTCCCAGGTTCAAGCACTTCTCCTGCCTTAGCCTCCCAAGTTGCTGGGATTACAGGCACCCACCACTGCGCCCAGCTCATTTTTGTATTTTTAGTAGAGACGGGGTTTCACCATGTTGGTCAGGCTGGTCTCGAACTCCTGATCTCAGGTGATCCACCCCCCCCCCCGCCCCATTCGGTCTCCCAAAGTCCTGAGATTACAGGCGTGAGCCACTGCGCCCAGCCCAGTCTCTTTCACTATGTGAGGACACAGCAAGAAGGTGCCAGCTATGAACCAGGAAAAAAGCCGTCAGCAGACACTGAATCTACCAATACTTTGGTCTTAGACTTCCAGACTCCAGAATGGTGAGAAATAACTATGTGTTGCCTGTAAGCTGCCAGGTCTTTGGTATGTTGATAGCAGCCTGGATGGACTAAGACACTCTCTCCTTCCCTCTCATGCCCTGGACCCTCATCAGGGCCAGAAGTGGTTGGGGTGATGGCCCAAGCAGACTTTAAAAAGCACTGGCCTAGCACAAGGGTTGGCACATTACAGCCCACAGCTTGTTTTTGCAAATAAAATTTTTTGTTTTTAAAACAACTTTCTGGGCTGGGCACGGTGGCTCACGCCTGTAATCTCAGCACTATGGGAAGCCGAGGCAGGCGGATCACTTGAGGTCAGGAGCTCAAGACCAGCCTGGCCATGTAATCCCAGCTACTCGGGAGGCTGAGACAGGAGAATCATTTGAACCTGTGGGGAGAGGTTGCAGCAAGCTGAAATCATGCCACTGCACTCTGGCGCCTGGGCAACAGAGCAAGACTCCATCTAAAAAAAAAAAAAAAAAACTTTCTGTAGCTACATAATATTTATGCATATTTATGACATACATGTGATAGTTTGATACATGCACAGAATTTATAATACTCAAATCAGGGTATTTAGGATATTCACCACCTCAAACATTTATCTTTTTTTTTTTTTTTCGAGACAGAGTCTCTCTCTGTCGCCCAGGCTGGAGTACAGTGGTGTGATCTTGGCTCACTGCAACCTCCGCCTCCCAGGTTCAAGCGATTCTTCTGCCTCAGCCTCCCAAGTGGCTGGGATTACAGGCATGCACAACCACACCCAGCTAATTTTTGTATTTTTAGTAGAGATGGGGTTTCACCATGTTGGCCAGGCTGGTCTCGAACTCCTGACCTCAGGTGATCCACCCATCTTGGCCTCCCAAAATGTTGGGATTACAGGAGTGAGCCACTGCACCTGGCCCATTTATCGTTTGTGTTGGGAACGTTTCAAATCTTCTCTTCTAGCTATTTTGAAATATACAATATATTGTTGTTAACTATAGTCACCCTTCTGTGCTATTGAACACTTGAACTTATTCCTTTTATCTGTGTTTGTGCCCACTAACTATCCCACCCCTTCTAGCCTTTGATAACTGACTCTCTTTACCTCCATGAGAGCCATTTTTTTAGCTCCCACGTGAGTGAGAACATGAGGTTGTAAATAAAGTTTTATTCGAACACCACCACACCTACTTATTTACATATCAGCCATGGCTGCTTTCATGGTACAACAGCAGAGTGGGGTAGTCTCAGCAGAGATCCTACAGCCCACAAAGCTGGACTTGTTACTCTCTGGCCCTTTTGTTTTCTGCCCTCTGGTCTAGGAGTTTGCGGCTCTGGGCGTTTTTTTTTGTTTTTTTTTCTTTTGAGATGGAGTCTCACTCCGTTGCCCAGGCTGGAATGCAATGGCGCCATCCCGGCCCACTGCAATCTCTGCTTCCTAGGTTCAAGCGATTCTCCTGCCTCAGTCTCTCAAGTAGCTGGGATTACAGGCGCCCGCCACCACGTCCAACTAATTTTGTATTTTTAGTAGAGATGGGATTTCACCATGTTGGTCGGGCTGGTCTTGAACTCTGACATCAGATGATCCAGCCGCCTCAGCCTCCCAAAGTGCTGGGATGACAGGCGTGAGCCCGGCCATTTTCTTTTTTGCTTGTTGTGCTTCCTGGAGATGCTCAATAATTCTTACATTCTTTCCTGGATAGCTGGTCAATCATTATTTATTATTTCCTTGAATTGTTCTAGGAGGAAATGTGGGGTAGAAAGAGTATGGTGGGGTTCTTGGGCATGAATAATCCATAAATAAGTCAGATTTCTTTTTAAGATGAGAAACTTAATTTTATTGATACGGATGAAGAGCGAGGGACACAGAGTCATCTGCATCTCCACGTTTCCGATAACCTTGGCCAGCACAATCCCCCCTCCTTTAGTGGCCGGGACTGTCTTCTTGCTACACTTTCAGTGCTGCATATTCATGAGATCCTGGGGGCTCCTGGGTGGTGTCAGAAGCTGCCTCAGACAGGGCACTGGTGCTTAGCTCAGCATAGGTCACTCCTTGGGGGTCTGCTGTCTTTGGAGAAAATAGATGAATATTAGAACTGAGTGTTCAATATGGCAGCCACTAGCCACACATGGCTATTGACATTTAAATTAATTACAATTAAATTTAATTTAAAATCCAGGTCCTCGGTCACACCAGATGCATTTCTTTTTCTTTTCTGTTTTTATAACCCTTTATGTCTGTGACATCAATGGATCTGCGTAAGCCTTTTTTCATTTTTTAAAATTTTTATTTATTTGTTTATTTTGAGACAGAGTCTCGCTCTGTTGCCCAGGCTAGGGTGCAGTGGCACGATCTCAGCTCACTGCAACCTCCGCCTCCCGGGTTCAAGCCATTCTCCTGGCTCAGCCTCCTGAGTAGCTGGGATTACAGGTGCCCGCCACCACGCCCAGCTAATTTTTTGTATCTTTAGTAGAGACGGGGTTTCACAGTGTTAACCAGGATGGTCTCGATTTCCTGACCTTGTGATCCGCCCGCCTTGGCCTCCCAAAGTTCTGGGATTACAGGCATGAGCCACCGCGCCCAGCCCGTGCATAAGCCTTTTAAATGGAGATTTTGGTTCCCATTAGGGGAGTTTCATGACTTGTCTAAGACCACACAGGTGATAAACAGTATACATTTCTGTACGGTCTTAACCAGGAGGCACACACGACCAGCCCATTGTGGTGAGGGAGCTCTTGTGGGACTCCTAAGCGGGAGGACTCACCGAGAGAGATACCCTTTCCGTATTGGATAAATTTGCCTCTGAGTGAGAAAGGAAAAAAAAATCAGTTCTCAGCTGCAGGAGTCAGAACTTAGTCTTTCTATCCGGTGGTTCCCCTAAACTTCCCTTGTCCCCTTACCGGCAGCCTCCATCTCCGGAAGTTTGGAATGGCTGCTTCTGAGAGAGAGAAAGACACACGTGAAAGGATGGGATGTGAAGATTTCGGGGAGAGGGTGAGGGCAATGGAGGGGAGAGGAGGGGAGAAGAGGGGAGGGGAGAGGAGGCTAGAAGAGGGGAAGGGAGGGGAGAGGAGGGGAGAAGAGGGGAGGGGAGAGGAGGGGAGAAGAGGGGAGGGGAGAGGAGGGGAGAAGAGGGGAGGGGAGAGGAGGGGAGAAGAGGGGAGGGGAGAGGAGGGGAGAAGAGGGGAGGGGAGAGGAGGGGAGAAGAGGGGAGGGGAGAGGAGGGGAGAAGAGGGGAGGGGAGAAGAGGGGAGGGGAGAAGAGGGGAGGGGAGAAGAGGGGAGGGGAGGGGAGAGGAGGGGAGAAGAGGGGAGAAGAGGGGAGGGGAGAGGAGGGGAGGTGAGGGGAGAAGAGGGGAGGGGAGAGGAGGGGAGGGGAGAGGAGGGGAGGGGAGGGGAGGGTAGGGGAGGGGAGGGGAGGGGAGGGGAGGGGAGAGGAGGGGAGGGGAGAAGAGGGGAGGGGAGAAGAGGGGAGGGGAGGGGAGGGGAGAAGAGGGGAGGGGAGGGGAGAAGAGGGGAGGGGAGGGGAGAAGAGGGGAGGGGAGAAGAGGGGAGGGGAGGGGAGGGGAGAAGAGGGGAGGGGAGGGGAGGGGAGAAGAGGGGAGGGGAGGGGAGGGGAGAAGAGGGGAGGGGAGGGGAGGGGAGAAGAGGGGAGGGGAGGGGAGAAGAGGGGAGGGGAGGGGAGGGGAGGGGAGGGGAGGGGAGGGAGGTCACAGAATGGGCTGGGATGGGGCTCAGGGTGCCAATCCCGGATGTGCCAATGGGTTCCCTTGAGAATGACATGGGAACTAAGTGGAGCATGAGCATCTACCTCTTGGTGGATTCTTCAGATGATGAACCTACAAAAAATGCAGGAGGAATTTACCTACTGAGAAAATCCTTCACTACCCCTCTCTCGCTTTGCGTTCTCTGAGCTTACCGTGCTGGCTGCATCTGTAGATGATGAAGACTGAGAGGAAGAGGAGAAGGATGGAGATGCAGCTGAAGATGGCGACAAAGATGGTTCTGGTGTCTGGAGGGGGAAGAGCAGGTCAGGGAATCAGCCTGGCTCCTGAAATCCACTGATAGGGGTGAGCTGAAAAGCTATGAGGAGCCAGACAGACGGCCTGGCTTCCAAGCCTGGATCTCCCGCCTCAGAGCTGGAACTTCCTATTGCTTTGGGGAATTTCCTTAATCTTCTTCAAGCTTCGTTTCCCCATCTGTAAAGTGAGGATAGCAGCAGTAGCTACTTTATTGGATGGTGGGTCAGTACCTATAGAAAGGGCTGGAACAGTGCTTGGCGCATAGGAAATTCCAAAAATTCCC
Source organism: Pongo pygmaeus (assembly GCF_028885625.2). Classification (NCBI taxonomy): domain Eukaryota; kingdom Metazoa; phylum Chordata; class Mammalia; order Primates; family Hominidae; genus Pongo; species Pongo pygmaeus. The sequence goes on from NC_072393.2 coordinate 60,319,175, forward strand.
AGGGAATGTTTGGTGCATAGCAATGATATTGATCATTTATTGTGAGCCAGCTCTGTTCCAGGTGCTCCATATATATATATGTATGTGTGTGTGTGTGTGTGTGTATATAAACGTGTATATATATATAAACGTATATGTATATATATAAATGTATATATATGTGCGTATATATAAAAATGTGTGTGTATATATATATATATATATATATACACTTTTTTTTTTTTGAGATGGAGTCGTGCTCTGTCACCCAGGCTGGAGTGTGATCCTGGCTCACTGCAACCTCCACCTCCCTGGTTCAAACAATTCTCCTGACTCAGCCTCCCGAGTAGTTGGGATTACAGGCGTGAGCCACCACGTCTGTCTGTGTAATCACTGTCTGAAATCCACTGATAGGGGTGAGCAGAAAAGCTTAGAGAAGCCAGACAGATGGCCTGCTTCCAAGTCTGGATCTCCCGCCTCGGAATGGAACTTCTCTGAGCTGGACATTTTGACCAATAGACTTTGAGTAAAGCAGATGATCCACTGTCATAGGGGTGGGCCTCATCCTATCAGTTGAAGGCTTTAAGACTTTAAGAGAAAAGACTGAGGTCCCCCAAGGTGGAAGGAATTCTGCCTCCAGACTCAAGCTGCAATATCAAGTCTCCCCTGGATCCCCTGCCTGCCTGCCCTGCAGATTTCAGACTTGCCAGCCCCCCACAATCATGTGAACCAATCCATTAAAATAAATCTCTCTCTCCATATATGTATATACATGTATATGTTCTTTTTTTTTTTTTTTTCTGAGACAAAGTCTCACTCTTGTCGTCCAGGCTGGAATGCAATAGTGCAATCTCGGCTTACTGCAAGCTCCGCCTCCCAGGTTCAAGCAATTCTCCTGCCTCAGCCTCCTGAGTAGCTGGGATTACAGGCGCCCACTACCACGCCCAGCTAATTTTTGTATTTTTAGTAGAGACCGGGTTTCACCATGTTGGCCAGGTTGGTCTTGAACTACTGACCTCAGGCAATCTGCCCGCCTCGGCCTCCCAAAGTGCTGAGATTATAGGCGTGAGCCACCACACCCAGCTTATATCTATATGTTCTATTGGTTCTGTTTTTCTGGAAAACCCTGGCTAACACAGACATGATCTCAGCTCTTAACTTCAAATATATTTCTTTTTTCTTTTTTTAAAGAGAGAGAGAGACGTGAAAGGATGGGATGTGAAGATTCTGGGGAGAGGGTGAGGGCAATGGAGGGGAGAGGAGGGGAGAGGAGGGGAGAAGAGGGGAGAGGAGGGGAGAGGAGGGGAGAGGAGGGGAGAGGAGGGGAGAAGAGGGGAGAGGAGGGAGGTCAAGAATGGGCTGGGATGGGAGCTCAGGGTGCCAATCCCAGATGGGCCAATGGGATCCCATTGTTGCCCAGGCTGGAGTGCAGTGGTGCGATCATACTCGAATTCCTGGGCTCAAGTGGTCCTCCTCACTCGGCCTCCAGGGTAGCTGGGAATACAGACCACCACACCCAGCCAACTTCAAACACACTTCAATGAGCTCGTTGATGCCAGGTAATGAACACGGGCATGGAAGGCGTTTAGAGTGGGAAGGGCTGGGGCTCTCTGAAGGAGACACGATTCCCCAAGACACCAGAATGACAAGGGATCTGCTGGGAGAATTCAGGGAGGATTCCTAATAAGAACAGGGTTAGACCAGGGTAGAAAAGAATGACCAGTGGCCGGGCGCGGTGGCTCACGCCTGTAATCCTGGCACTTTGGGAGAGTGAAGTAGGTGGATCACTTGAGGTCTGGAGTTCAAGAGCAGCCTGGCCAACATGGTGAAACCCTGTCTCTACTAAAAATATAAAAAATAAGCTGGGCATGGTGGCGCACGCCTGTAGTCCCAGCTACTCAGGAGGCTGAGAGAAGAGAATTGCTTGAACCTGGGAGGCGGAGGTTGCAGTGAGCCGAGATCGCATCATTGCATCATACACTCGACAGACTGAGACTCCAACTCAAAAAAGCATCCCTCTCAGGAGATAAAATTTCTACCAATTAAAAGACAAAAACAAAAAATTAAACAAAAAAATAAAACAAAAAAACTAGTTCTTGAGCAATACTGCCAGGCAAGTCTACATCACAGCATTTTAAATTCTTACAACAACCCTGCAAGGTAGTACAATTATTTCCCTCCCACTGGTGAAGAGCATGCATTCCCGTGTGACTCCTGGGATTACAACAAGGGTTGCGTCCAAAGCTCACAGCGTTGAGGAAGAGCGAGCAACCTGTTACTAAAGCTAGGCGACAGAGTCCATGCAGTTTCCCCCGTTTTTTGTTTTTCTTGGCACTTCAGAGTCAAGAAACACAAGTCGTGAGACTTTAAGGAGTAAGTAGCAGAAACATGATTAAGGAAAAAAGTGGAGCCACTAAACAAGTGAAGCCCCTCTCTGGGGCTTCACCAAGACCCCCGCTATCTTTGTTAGTGTGCTTTGAGTCTGAGAATTTTTCCTAGGTGTGCAATGCTCTGTGGTCACATTACAGAGCCAAGTCTGCGATGCTTCACACGCCTGGTCCTCTGCACCAACAGAAGGTCTCCCATCCAGACCCTTCCCCTACTTGGTTCACTGAGAGAGAAATGCGTCGGCATTTCTACATGTCTATATAGAGAGAATTACCTATCTAATTTATCTATGTCGCTAATCTATCTACCATCTATCTAGGTATCTATTATCTATCTACCTATCTATATCTGTTTCTCTACTTACTTACCTATCATCTATCCAATCTATCCGTCCTATCTAATTATCACTTATCTATCTACCTAGTTGCCTATCACCTATCCGATCTATCTATCCTATCATATGTAATTAACTATCTATCTGTCTGTCTAATTTTTCTATCTTGTTAATCTATCACTTATCTAGGCATCTATGTATCTATCTTTATCTGTCTATTCACCTACTTACCTGTTGTCTATCTAATCTATCCATCCCATCATATCTAATTATCACTTATCTATCTACTGACTTTCCTATCATCTAGCTACCAAATCTGTCATCTAATATATCTATCAATCATATCTGGTTATCTATCATCTCTCTATCATCTATCATCTGTATGTATCTGTCTATTCACCTACTATTATCTATTTAATCTATCCTATCATATCTAGTTATCTATCTATCTGTCTACCTATCTAATTTTTCTATCTTGCAACTCTTATCACCTATCTAGGTATCTATGTATCTATCCATGTATCTGTATATCTATCTAGCTAGCTAGCTTTATCTAGCTACCTAGTTACCTATCATCTATCTATCTAATCTATCATCTATCTAATGTATCTACCAATCATATCTAATTATCTGTCTATCTAATCATCTATCTTTTCTATTATATCTAGTTATCTATCATCTAGCTAGCTAGCTAATCTATCTGGATCTACCTACTTACCTATCATCTGTTTATCTATCTAATCTAGCATATCTAGTTATCTATCTATCTATCTAACCTATTGTATCTAGTTATCTATCTATCTAACCTATTGTATCTAGTTATCTATCTACCTACTTACCTATCATCTATCTAATCTGTCTATCATATCTAGCTACTGATCTACCTATCATCTATGTATCTATCTAATCTATCATATCTAGTTATCTATTTATCTACCTACTTACCTGTTATCTATCATAGTTAATTATCTATCTATCCCCCTCCCTGAAATAAGGTTCTTTCTGAGCTGATCATCAGAGAGCAGCAAAAGGAGTGGAGAGTTTGAAACAAGACATACTTGAGTTCTAGTACTGGGTCTCCTACCTCCCGACTTTGTAAATGTTCCCTTCCCTTTCTGGAATACGTTATTTTTTGGTTAAATATAAAGAGGGGGCAGAGAGCTAATAATATCTAACTTGAAGAGTTAGGTAATGATGAAAAATCCTGGCTTTAAAGCACTCAGTCTAGAAACTGACTCATTGTGTAGGATAATGGGATTGTAGGTATAATGATGATTTTTTTTCACCCAATATTCCACCCACACCCATCTCTCTCTGTAACAGATTCTATCAATGTTCCTCAACCCATGTTCCCCAGATCCCTTTCCCATTTTTATGCATTCTAGATCGTGGCTTCTTTCCCTTTCCAAAGTGAACATTTGTATCTCTTCTTTGGGGGACTGCCTGGGAGTGCTCCAAATGCCTTTGAATTTACATGCCCGGGGCAAACTGCCACTGACTGCTGTGAAGACCCCAGCTCCCTAGCCTCCGGTCTTTGACCTTCTCTGTCTCCACTGCTTTTCTGCAGGATTGAGCCAAAGATACCATCTGAAGGACACAGATATCCCACCCTTGTTTAATCTCTTTTCCTCCCAGCCCTTCTTCCCCACTCCCTAAAATGTAATTTTCAAGCCAGGCATGGTGGCTCACGCCTATAATCTCAGCGCTTTGGGAGGTCGAGGCGGGCAGATCACCTGAGCTCAGGAGTTTGAGACCAGCCTGACCAACATGTAGAGACTCCACCTCTACTAAAAATACAATATTAGCTGGGCGTGGTGGTGCATGCCTGTAATCCCAGCTATTTGGGAGGCTGAGGCAGGAGAATTGCTTGAACCCCGTAGGCAGAGGTTGCAGTGAGCCGAGATCATGCCATTGCACTCCAGCCTGAGCAACAAGAGCAAAACTCTGTCTCAAAACTAAATAAATAATAAATGAAATAAAATGTCACTTTCACACTAATGCTGTCTAAGAGTCTGCTTCTGGTGGAGCTGAATCAGAGAACCCCTCAAAAGCAACAATTTTTTTTTTTTTTTTTTTGAGACAGTCTCTGTCTCCCAGGCTGGAGTGCAGTGGTACAATCTCGGCTTTGCAACCTCCGCCTCCGGGGTTCAAGCAATTCTCCTGCCTCAGCTTCCCAAGGAGCTGGGATTACAAGCGCCCGCCACCTCGCCCCGCTATTTTTTTATATTTCTAGTAGAGATGAGGTCTCACCATGTTGGCTAGGCTGGTCTCAAACTCCAGAGCTCAACTGTTCTGCCCACCTTGGCCTCCCAAAGTGCTGGGATTACATGAGCCACCATGCCCGGCCATAAGCAACAATTCTATCAGTGCATCTCCAAGGACTTATGAAAACAGGGCAGGAACAGCTGCTCCTGGACTCTCAGTTTCCCCACATGGAAGCAGAGAAACAGCAGCCTTGCCTTGTCCTTTCTGTTCTCCCCTTTTCCAGCCTACAGTATCTTTCACGCAGCAAGTCACTAGAAATGAGAAGTACATTATTGCAAAATTCTCGTCTTCATATGACCCCATAATCAGCTGAACTGGGTTCACCCTGAGATGTCCACATATCCTGGCCAAATTTCGAATCAGTATTTGAAAATTGCCAGAATAAATTATAAGTTGCTATGCTACTAGAATCAGCCTGAGCAACAAGATACATCCTGACACGGGGCATAAATGCGGCCACAGGCACCAGAAAGAAAGCCAAGTCTTGTGTGATAAAATTCATCTTCATTCTCTACATAGCGATTGAACATAGGGTCCTTTTCTAGTGTGTTTTAGGCATATAAATACAGGCTGGGGACATTATACTTGTGCTTAAAGATATTTTACTTTTATTTTATTTATTTACTGAGACAGGGTCTCGCTCTGTCACCCAGGCTGGAGTGCTGTGGCGCAATCACAGTTCACTGAAGCCTCAACCTCCTGGGCTCAAATGATCTTCCTGCCTGAGCCTCCCAAGTAGCTGGGACTACAGGTGCACACTACCATGCCTGGCTAATTTTTGTATTTTTTGTAGAGATGGGATCTCATCAGGTTGCCCAGGCTGGTCTTGAACCCCTGGGCACAAGTGATCCTCCTGCCTCATCTTCCCAAAGTCCTGGGATTACAGACGTGAGCCACTGCGCCCGGCAAAGATATTTTATTCTGTTTAGAATTGTGATGATACAAATTTGAACTCAAAAAATACATTTTAAGAAATTATATAATACCCACTGGGATGGCTATAATTTAAAAAAGGAAAAGTAAGTGTTGACAAGGATGTGGAGATATTGGAACCCACATATATTACTGGAAGGAATATAACATGATACAGCCACAATGGAAAATGATTTGGCAGTTCCTCAAAAAGTTGAACATAATAGTCACCACATGTCCTAGCAAATCCACTTCTAGGTACATACCCAAGATAATTTACAGCGCGGAGACAAACAGATACTCCTACCACAGTGTTCCAGCACCATTACTCACTTTAGCTAAGAGGTACAGACAACACAAATGTCCATCAAAAGAAGAACGGGGCCAGGCACAGTAGCTCAAGTCTGTAATCCCAGCACTTTGGGAAGCCGAGGCGGGTGGATCACCTGAGGTCAGGAGTTCAAGACCAGCCTAGCCAACATGGTGAAACCCCCTCTCTACTAAAAATACACAAATTAGCTAGGCATGGTGATGGGCGCCTGTAGTTCCAGCTACTCAGGAGGCTGAGACAGAAGAATCACTTGAACCTGGGAGGCGGAGGTTGCAGTGAGCTGAGATTGTGCCACTGCACTCCAGCCTGGGCGACAGAGCAAGACTCCATCTCAAAAAAAAAAAAAAAGAAAAAGAAAAAAGAAAAAAACAAAGAAAGAATGGATAAGCAAAATGTGGTCTATCCATACAATACGATGCTTTTCACCATGACAAGAAATGAAACATTGATGCATGCTACAGTACAGATAAACTTTGAAAACATTATGCTAAAGAGAAATGCTAAACATTATGCTAAAGTCACAAAGGATCACATAGTGTATGAATCCACTTACACAAAATGTCCAGAATAGACAAAATTATAGACACAAAGAAGCCTATGAATGGTTGGAAGGGCCTGATGGGAAAGTGGGAAATGAGGAGTGACTGCTTAATGGGTACAAGATTTTCTTTTAGGGTGATGAGAATGTTCTGGAATTATGTAGTGGTGATGATTATACTACCTATGAATATACGAAATGCCAGTGAATTGTATACTTTACAAGGGTGAATTTTTGGAACGTGAATTATATATCAATAAAAAAAGAAAGAAAATAAATGATACAAGAGCTCAAAATAGAAAAGCTTCTCTTCCTCCTCCCCTTCAAACCTCACTAGATCTCCCACCTTGTTTCTGATACTTCTATGCTCCTCTCTCCCGTTAGATTTCATATCTTTCTTAGAAAACGTTCCTGACGTGAATTGTGTTCATAGTGCTGGGGTAGCAGTCATTTCCCAAGCCTACTATCATGGAATAAAAACGTTTCAAGTAGTTATCTTGCAAGAACACTTTGGAGGATACCTTTTTAAAAACCGGTTATACCAGCACAGACTGCTAGCAACAACCTTCAGCAACTTTGGCTCTTTGGAGTAGGTTGCAGGAAGATTATGACCTGCTGAAAGGAAGGATGATTAAGCATCTAGATGCCAATTTATATTCTGCATTTGGCCCTTAAAGTCTGGATGAGCTCCTGTTTCAGCCGAATGCTGCCAAAAGCTCTAACTTTTTTTAATTTTTTTTTTTCTTTTTGGAGACAGAGTCTCACTCTGTTGCCCAGGCTGGAGTGCAGTGGTATAATCTCGACTCACTGCAACCTCTGCCTCCCAGGTTCAAGCAATTCTCCTGCCTCAGTCACTTGAGTAGCTGGGAATACAGGCGCCCACCACAATGCCTGGCAAATTTTTGTATTTTTAGTAGAGACAGGGTTTCACCATCTTGCCCAGGCTGGTCTCGAACTCCTGACCTCAGGTGATCCACCCACCTCAGCCGCCCAAAGTGCTGGGATTACAGGCGTGAGCCACCTCGCCTGGCCCCAAAGCTCTAATTTTTATGAGAACCTCTGAGGACAGAATCTTAGTCAATTGTTAATGAATAATCAACATTAGGAAAAAAAATTCAATATTCACCTATTTTTGAGAATTTTAGAGTTATAACAAACTCTTGATTATACATATTCCCAAAGTACCTACTCTGCGTAGGTCCCGGTCCTACTCCCCAAATGGGTCACCCAAAAATTCACCCCCATTATTCCCCAAATCCCACCCTAGTTTTTCATCATGTCATATGGCAAACAACGCACTCTGTGCTGTTTTACACACCAGCTTCTTCAGAACCCGGAAGCACTTTAGAGGTTATCTCCCCTCATCCCCCACCGCCCAAAACACAGCAGTTTCCCCAATAACATTGAGAAAATGGGCATTAAAGTTCTTCTAGGCCGGGTGCGGTGGCTCACGCTTGTAATCCCAGCACTTTGAGAGGCCGAGGAGGGGGAATTGCTTGAGGTCAGGAGTTTGATACCAGCCTGGCCAACATGGTGAAACCCCATCTCTACTAAAAACAAAAAACAAAAAACGAAACTGAGCTGGATATGGTGGTGGGTGCCTGTAATCCCAGCTATTCGGGAGGCCGAGGCAGGAGAATTGCTTGAACCCAGAACCCAGGAAGTGGAGGTTGCAGTGAGCTGAGATTGCGCCACTTCATGCCAGCCTGAGGGACAGAACAAGAGTCTGTCTCAAAAAAATAAATAGGCCGGGTGCGGTGGCTCATGCCTGTAATCCCAGCACTTTGGGAGGCTGAGGCGGGCAGATCACGAGGTCAGGAGTTCGAGACCAGCCTGGCCAACATGGTGAAACCCCATCTCTACTAAAAATACAAAAATTAGCTGGGTGTGGTCCCACATGCCTGTAGTCCCAGCTACTCCGGAGGCTGAGGCAGGAGAATTGCTTGAATCCGGGAGGCGAAGTTTGCAGTGAGCTGAGATTGCGCCACTGTACTCCAGCCTGGGTGACAAAGCGAGACCCTATCTCGAAAAATAAACAAACAAACAAACAAATAAATAAATAAAAATAAAGTTCTCCTTGTGCACTTTAAGCAAAGGTGATCATGAAGCAGATCTCATTGGGAAACACATCTTTCTAATTATCTTACCTGTTTTCATTGAGGGAGCTTCAAGTTCATCGTGTTTATCTAGAAAATAGGAGGGAAGAAAAGGAATTACACTAATCATACAGGAACCTTGGGGACAGGAGTCCTCACGTCCTACTTACAGACTTCCTGTCTTCTTTGGGAAGCAGAAAAGAGAATGGCTTCTCCATTCCCTAGATGCTCCCTGGGTCCTCAGAGCACGGACAGAGCCTCAGATTACTCTTCTTAATACTTCTGGAGTTTGATAGTATTTTTAATAACAAAAATATTTATGAATGACACTGCTAACGCCCCCTCCAGTTTGATTTCTTGCCAGTCTTCTCTATCTTGACAAAGAACCCCATTCACCCAAATTCTTTCTTTCTTTTTTTTTTTTTTTTTCAGTCTTGCACTGTTACCCAGGCTGGAGTGCAGTGGCATGATCTCAGCTCACTGCAACCTCCACCTCCCGGGTTCAAGAGATTCTCCTGCCTCAGCCTTCCAAGTAGCTGGGATTACAGGTGCCTGCCACCACACCCTGCTAATTTTTGTATTTTTAGTAGAGACGGGGTTTCACCATGTTGGCCAGCCTGGTCTCAAACTCCTGGCCTCAAGTGATCAATCTGCCTTGGCCACTCAGAATGCTGGGATTCCAGGCATGAGCCACCGCACCCGGCCTATATTTCCATCTCCACAGTGGCACCAGTTAGTCTAAGTTAAAATATCACCTACTCGGCCGGGCGCAGTGCCTCACGCCTGTAATCCCGGCACTTTGGGAGGCCGAGGCGGGCGGATCATGAGGTCAGGAGATCAAGACTATCCTGGCTAACATGGTGAAACCCCGTCTGTACTAAAAATACAAACAATTAGCCGGGAGAGGTGGCGGGCACCTGTAGTCCCAGCTACTCGGGAGGCTGAGGCAGGAGAATGGCATGAACCTGGGAGGCAGAGCTTGCAGTGAGCTGAGATTGCACCACTGCACTCCAGCCTGGGCGACAGAGCCAGACTCCGTCTCAAAAAAAATAAATAAATAAAAATAAAATAAAATATAAAATATCACCTACTCACCAGTCCCTGGCAACCACCAGTATACTCTCTGCTTCTGTGAGTTTGGGTTTCTTAGACTACACATATGAGTGAGATCCTGCAGAATTTGTCTTTCTGAGTCTGGCTTATTTTGTTTAGCACGATATATGGGGACATGTTGATGAAAGGGTATAAATTTCCAGTTCTAAGATGAAGAAGTTCAGGTGCCCAGCATGGTGACAATGGATGTGCTAATTAATTTGACTGTGATAATCATTACACAATGTACAGGTGGATCAAATCATCAGATTGTATACCTTGAATATATACAATCTTCTTTTGTCAATTTGATATTTTTAAATTTAAAAAGTTGTATTGCCTGAAATGCACCAACTCTTACTACATCTAATCCCTTATTTTCCAAAAGCTGCCAGAGGCCGGGCATGATGGCATGTGCCTGTAATCTCAGCTGCTTGGGGGGCTGAGGTGGGAGGATTACCTGGGCCTGGGAGGTCAAGGCTGCAGTGAGCTGTGATCACACCACTGCACTCCAGCCTGGGCAACGGAGTGAGACCCTGTCTCAAAAAAAAAAAAAAAAAAAAGTAGCCAGTGACCCTTCAAGCATGTAAATAAAATCATGCCATCCTCCAGCTCAACTTCATCAGTGGGTTCCTGTTCTTTCAAAGCAGACTCTAGGACCAGTTCAAACACCCACAAGATCCTAGATGCTCTAGGCCCTGCCTTCTGTCCTCCTTTCTGTGTCTCAATCATTCCAGGAACACTCACACTTGTGAGACTTTGATTTTGCTGCTCTCTCTCCCTGGAGGGCTGTTCTCCAGATATCGGTGTGGTTGGGTGATTCTCATCCTTCATGTCTGTGGCAGATAGACCCTAAGGGGGCACTCAGGAGACTCAGGAGCCCTGCTTCCTGGTGTTCATGCCTTTGTCTAATCCCCTCACCTTGAGTGTGGAGACCTGTGACTTTCTTCTCACCAATAGCTATGGCAAAGGTGATGGGATATTATGCTCTTGATTATGTTACATTACATAAAACTGTTTGCTAGGGCATTTGCTCTCTCTTTCTTCTCTCTCTCTCAATCTCTCTTCTTGCAAGTGCTGCAGAATCAGTCTAGCATGAATCCTACAGCTGTAAAGAACCAGATATTGCTAGCAACCACAGGAGTGGAGAAATGGACCCTTCCCCAGTCAAGCCTCCAGATGAGAACACAGCCCTGGTTGACACCTTGATTGCATCCTTATGAGACCCAAAGCAGAGGATTCAGCTAAGCTGTGCCTGGACTCCTGACCCACATCAACTGTGAGATAATAAATAGGTGTTTCAGGCTGCTAAATTAGTGGTAATTTGTTATGCAGCCATAGATCACTAATACAATGCCTCTCACACTTATTCTCCATCTATAATGTGTTTTTTAATTACTCTGATAGCTTGCTCTTATTTATTTCTTTCTTCCAAAGAAGAATGTGAGCTCCTGTTGGCCAGAGACCTGGTCTGTCTCAGTTCCTACAATATGCTCAGGATCTACCAAAGTATCTGAATTTGTAGGGTGAATGGGCAGCTATTTTTGTGCCAGGTATTTTGCACTAATTGTTTTTGTAATGGAAGCATTTATATGCCCATTTTGTAATAAGTAAAAAGTAGTATAATAAAGTGATTTGCGAAGCAGCAAAAAGATTGTATATGGAAGGCTGACCTGGAAAATCAACCACTGGAAATTGATACTATAGCCTGTCTTGTGATGTAATGGTACAGCTGTGATAGAGGTGAAGAAATCGGGAAACAGTAGATGATATTCCAGAGAACATAATTGGGAAATGGCAAATAATCACCAGGCTTTTAGGGCTAAAGTGTGGGTGCGAAAATTCTTAAGACTACAAGAAAGAGTTATTGGGAATACAATTTGAAATCAATATCAAAGTGATGAGCACCTTGTTGGAGCATCATTGATCAACAGCCTCAGAAAGAGGGTAAATCAGAGGTGAAACATTAAGTACTCAGTTACTCATCATGCCCCAAGCCCAGGCTAAGTCATTGGTGTGGACCCATGGCTACTTCTACACTACACTGATGACTGTAAGGTCTCTCCAGGGATTTCCCATGATATGGCCAGATTGACCTACTGGAAGCAACTGTAGTCAATTGAGAGGTATTGTTTAGTGACTAATAAATGAATGGATGGATGGATGGATGGATGGATGGATGGATGAATGGATGTATGGAGAGGTGGGTGGGCATGAGTGAATGGGTGAAAGAGTGGATGGGTGGATGAATGGGTGGAATGATGGACAAATGAGTGGCTGGGTAAATAGATGGGTAGGTGGGTAGATAGATGGATGAAGTGGTAGGTGGATGAATGAATGGAAGGGTTGGTGGTTGGATGGATTAATGGAAAGATGAATGGATGGATGGATGGATGGATGGGAGGGTGAATGGATGGACGAAGCGGTGAATGAGTGGATGGATGGAAGGGTGGGTGGAAAGTTGGATGGGTGGGTATATGAATGGATGAAGGGGTGGGTGGATGGAAGGATAGATGGATGGATGGAAGGATGGATGGATGGATGGATGGATGGATGAGTTGTTGGATAGATGGATAAGTGAGTGGATGGATGGGTGAATGAGTGGGTGAGAGGGTGGAAGCGTTGGTAGGTGGGTAGATGGGTGGGTGGGTTGATAGATGGGTAGGTAGATTGATAGACAGATGGGTGGGTAGATTGATAGACAGATGGGTGGGTAGATTGATAGATGGATGGGTGGGTAGATAAATGGGTAGATGAAAGTGATGCAAAATTATTCTTTATCCCTCTTCCTTGGGAACTCAAGTCATTTATGTTACAATCTTCCCATGTGCATCTTCTCACTGTGGTCCTCATCATTTTTTTTTCAGTCACCTGCACCATGCCTGCCATACTTTCCCACACAATGGGATCTCTTAGCCCCATAATCCATTATTTGCCATTCCTACATCCCTCATAGAGCACTGGACACTCTTTCTGGCTTTCCTTCTCTGGCATAAAGAAATATAAATTTTCATTTATGTCTGAACAGCAACTGTGAAGCTCATTGTTTTTGTGACACCGGGGAGGTCACCTAATCTCCATAAGCAAAAAGAAGTTAGTAACACAACCACCCTCATAGGAAATGAAGACTGAATGTGTTAGTGGAGGCAAGTTACCTGTCTAGAGACAGGAACATAGAAAATGCTGGATACATGTCAAATGCCAGTGTTATCACTCTATCCTCACCTGTCACCCAGATCTCCAGCTTGTTGCTGGGGAAGGAGGCCAAGTGTGATGAGTTGCTCAGGTAATACACACAGCTGTAGTTTCCACTGTCATTACTTGTCACGTTCCACAGCATGAAATCAGTCTGGTTTTTTCTTACTTGCCTGACTTGTAATGGTTCTGGGATCCCCATTTTCAGCAGAGCAATTACAATACATTCAGTTCCATTGTATGGAGTGAGACATCGAAGTGTTCTGGGACCTGGAGTCATCCCAGGGTCTACACTGACTGAGAGCAAAGGTTCTGGGAGTGATCCTGAAGAGGACAAGGCAATGGAGGTAAAGAGAAGGGCCAGGGCTTTTCCATTTTCTACTGCACTTGGGGACTATCTCATCCATCTCTCCGTATTAACCATGTCTTTCATTTTCTGCATTTGATGCTTTAATGTCTTAGGGCCTTGCTGCCCTTGGTGGTACCTCCCCTCCCAGGGTTAGTTAATTTCTAGAGCCAGTAAACAACTTGTCCTCAAGTATGCCCCTCAAATGCAAGCCAATAGATCCAGATCCCACACTCCAAACCACCTTCATTATGGGGCTCTCACACTCAAGGTCAATGTTGTCCTCTCCTAATCACCCCAGGTCCAAGAAATAGACAACCAGGGACAGCCTCTATACCCCAAAGCCAATTCTTTTTTTCTTTTTCTTTTCTTTCTTTTCTTTCTTCTTTTCTTTTCTTTTTCTTTTCTTTTCTTTTTTTTTTTTTTTTTTTGAGACAGGTTCTCATTCTATCACCCAGGCTTGAGTGCAGTGGCACAATCTTGGCTTACTGCAGCCTCTGCCTCCTGGGTTCAAGCAATTCTCATGCCTCAGCCTCCCAAGTAGCTGAAAGCACAGGTGCACACCACCACACCCAGGCAATTATTGTATTTTTGTAGAGATGGGGTTTCGCCATGTTACCCAGGCTGATGTCAAACTCCTGACCTCAGGTGATCCGCCCTCCTCGGCCTCCCAAAGTGCTAGGATTACAGGCATGAACCACCACACCTGGCCAACTCTAATCTTGTTCTCCCCGCAAAATACAATCAAAGCTCTGGTCCACAGTTCTTCCTCCTCCCTCTGCCCCTGATTGACCCTGGTGCTTCCCCCCATACCCCCCCATAGTATAGCCTTCCTCCTCCTCTTGGGAACTGTTAACAGACCATCTTTTCCATGGCAATCATCACTTGGTCTGTCAGTCTTACTGTACCCCAATTTTCTATTAACCGACCATATTCTACACCACCCTCCCACATCCACATCATTGGGACCCTCTCAGAATCCCTGATGAGAATCTTGCCCCACATTTGGTTCCCATTTCCACACTGAAGGTGTTGCATCTATCCTTCTTTTTTTTTTTTTTTTTTTTTTTTTTGAGACAGAGTCTTGCTCTTTCATCCAGGCTGCAGTGCAGTGGCACAATCTCAGCTCATTACAACCTCTGCCTTCTGGGCTCAAGAGATTCTCTTCCTGCCTCAGCCTCCCTAGTAGCTGGGATTACAGGTGCCTGCCACCACGCCCAGCTAATTTTTGTATTTTTAGTAGAGGTGAGGTTTCACCATGTTGGCCAGCCTGGTCTCAAACTCCTGACCTCAAGTGATCTGCCCACCTCTGCCTCCCAAAGTGCTGGGATTACAGGCATGAGCCACTGCGCCGTGCCCGGCCTGCATCTTTTTGTCTCCTAGGTTCCTTCTTCCGCAGCCACATCCCATGACAGGAAAAGAAATACGTGCATCAGGCAGGCTTTGGTGACTCACACCTGTAATCCCAGTACTTTGGGAGGCAAAGGCAGGAGGATCACCTGAGCTCAGGAGTTCAAGACCAGCCTGGGCAACATAGATCCTGTCTCAACAAGTAATTTAAAAATTAGCCAGGCATGGTGGTGCTTGCCTGTACTCCCAGCTACTTGGGAGGCTGATGTGGGAAAATTGCTTGAGCCTGGGATGTCGACGCTGCAGTGAATTGTGTTCATGCCACTGCACTCCTGCCTGGGTGACAGAGCGAGATTCTGTCAAAAAAAAAAAAAAAAAAAAAAAAAAAAAGCGGCCGAGCACAGTGGCTCACTCCTGTAATCTCAGAACTTTGGGAGGCTGAGGTGGGCAGATCACTTGAGGTCGGCAGTTCGAGATGAGCCTGGCCAACATGGTAAAACCCTGTCTCTACTAAAATACAAAAATTAGCTGGATGTGGTGGCGCACCCCTGTAGTTCCAGCTACTCGGGAGGCTGAGGCAGGTGAATTGCATTAACCCAGGAGGCGGGGGTTGCAATGAGCCAAGACCATGCCACTGCACTCCAGCCTGGGCAACAAAGCAAGACTCCCTCTCAAAAAAAAAAAAAAAAATGCCGGGTACCGTGGTTGACGTTTGTAATCCCAGCCCTTTGGGAGGCCGAGGCGGATGGATCACTTGAGGTCAGGAGTTTGAGATCAACCTCACCAATATGGTATAACCTCGTCTTTATTAAAAATACAAAAATTAGGCCGGGCGCGGAGGCTCGCGCCTGTAATCCCAGCACTTTGGGAGGCTGAGGCAGGTGGATCATGAGGTCATGAGATGGAGACCATCCTGGCTAACATGGTGAAACCCCATCTCTACTAAAAACACAAACAATTAGCCAGGCGTGGTGGCGGGTGCCTGTAGTCCCAGCTACTCGGGAGGCTGAGGCGGGAGGATTGCTTGAACCCAGGAGGCGGAGGTTGCAGTGAGCCGAGATCATGCCACTGCACTCCAGCCTGGGTGACACAGCAAGACTCTGTCTTTAAAAAAAAAAAAAAAAAGCAAAGCAAAACCAAAGAAATGTGTGCATCAAAGAGCACATCTGAAGCTGCCCTTCTTACCTGTGACCACCAGCTGCAAGCGTTCACTGCTTTCTGACCACTCATGGGAGGCTGTTGTCTTGTAGGCACAAAAGTACCTCCCAGCATCCTTAGGCTTCAGGTCCGTGAAGGGGAATTCAGCTTGGTTTTCTGCCGAGCTCTGTTCCTGCTTGTACCCAGAGTCGTTCACCTTGCACAGCACAAATGTCACATTCTGGGAATGAGCCTGACACTTCAGGGTCACATTGCTCCCGGCTTCAACCACCGAGCTGGGCCAGGCGTGGAGGGAGGGCTTGGGCAGTTTCTCTGGAAACAATTCATAGTTAATTTGAGTCTAGAATTCAGACGATTAAAGGAAAAGGTCATGAAGCGTGGGATGCAGGAATAAATAAAGTTTAAGTAGGAGAAAACTCACCATTCTTTTTCTCATCTTCGTAGCCCAGACACAGCCCTGGAAGAGAAATCTCAATGAGAGAAAAATTATGTGCTTGTCCTTGAGTACAAATCCAGCAGAGAATGTATGACTAGCTCGTTATAGGTCTGAGATATATATATATATATGTATTATGTATATATGTATTATATATAATAAATGTATTAAGTATATGTACACATATTACATATAATACATATATAAATATAATACATATATTAAATATATGTATTACATATATGTATATATTTTTGGCAGCTATCTCCCCAGACTTACCTCTTACTTTTGTTCCATTGTTTGTCATTCAGAAGCTACGTGTATGGAGAAAATTCCAGCAACTTCTTCTTTCTTTCTTTCTTTTTTTTTTTTTGAAATGTAGTCTTGCTCTGTTGCCCAGGCTGGAGTGCAATGACATGATCTCAGTTCACTGCAACCTCCGCCTCCCAGGTTCAAGCGATTTTCCTGCCTCAGCCTCCCGTGTAGCTGGGACTATAGGCACCTGCCACCACACCTGGCTAATTTTTGTATTTTTAGTAGAGACAGGGTCTCACCATGTTGGCCAGGCTGGTCTTGAACTCCTGACCTCAGGTGATCCACCCACCTCGGCCTCCCAAAGTGCGGGGATTACAGGGGTGAGCCACCGCTCCCGGCCCAGCAACCTTTTCTGATGTATTGAATTGCTTTCATGAGTAATCCATCTTTCACCATCTAGAAATTGTTCAACATTCACCTATGCTTTTTTCTGGTATTTTCTGTGATTGCAGTTTTTTGTTTCATTTTGTTTTGAGACAGAGTCTCGCTGTGTCACCCAGGCTGGAGTGCAGTGGTGCAATCTCAGCTCACTGCAACCTCCTCCACCCCCTGGGTTCAAGTGATACTCGTACCTCAGGGTCCAGAGTAGCTGGGACTACCGGTGTGCGCCATCACGCCCAGCTAATTTTTGTTGTTGTTGTTGTTGTTGTTGTAGAGATGGGGTTTCGCCATGTTGCCCAGGCTGGTCTCAAACTCCTGAGCTCAAGTGATCCGCCTGCCTCGGCCTCCCAAAGTGCTGGGATTACAGGCATGAGCCACCGCGCCCAGCCTGATTGCAGTTTTTACCCTTGCCACTTAAATAATGCAAAGGTTATTTTATCGTGGTGTGAGAGAGGTAGGTTTTATTTTTTGTATTTATTTATTTATTTATTTTTTGAGACGGGGTCTCGCTCTGTCACCCAGGCTGGAGTGCAGTGGCGCGATCTCGGCTCACTGCAAGCTCCCCCTCCCGGGTTCACACCATTCTCCTGCCTCAGCCTCCCGAGTAGCTGGGACTACAGGCGCCCGCCACCACGCCTGGCTAATTTTTTTGTATTTTTAGTAGAGACGGGGTTTCACTGTGTTAGCCAGGATGGTCTTCATCTCCTGACCTCTTGACCCACCCACCTCGGCCTCCCAAAGTGCTGGGATTACAGGCGTGAGCCACCGCGCCCTGCGGAGAGGAGGGTTTTCTTGCTCAATTCCAATAGAGAGAAACCGCTCCCCCTTCCCCGTGTCTTCTGGTCCCAAATACTCCCCTCACTTTAGCTTTGGTTTCCACTTACATTATCCCCTCCCTCTTCTGTGTTCTGTTCTCTACATTCCCCGCCGGGAAGGGAGCGTCATAAACTTGGGTGGAAAATGGAATGTCAGTCATGGGGCTTGTTTCAGGGTGAAGTTAGGTAGAATTTAGGTAGAAATTCTCTAGAGCCACGAGAGTGTCTCAGGACACTGGTTCCTTGTTGACACAGGTGCCGATGCAGAACGTGACCCCCCACCAAGCTTCCCCCCAGAGGAATGAGGTGGAGGCCTCACGATGGACGGAGGCTGCGTTGGCAGCGAGATTAGCTGGGATTGGCAGGTAGGAAACAGCCTCTGAGTGGGCAGGGCATCCCAGGACTCAGGCTCTCTTTTGAGACCCTCCCCAAATCCCGCTTTTAGACTCATGTCATCTCATCTCTGCTATCCACCCATCGTCTGTTCAAACAGTGATTCCTATATTCTTTTTCTTTTTGAGACAGGGTCTCACTCTGTGGCCCAGGCTGGAGTGCCAGGGTACAGTTACAGCTCGCTGCAGCCTCACCCTCCTGGGCTCAAGTGATCCGCCCATCTCAGCCTCCCAAATAACTGGGACTACAGGCACGCACCACCATGCCCGGCTGATTTTTAAATTTTTTTTTGTAGAGATGAGGACTCACTATGTTGCCCAGGCTGGTCTCGAACACCTGAGTTCAAGCGATTCTCCCACCTCAGCCTCCCAACATGCTGGGATTACAGGTGTGAGCTACCTGCACCCAGCCCAATTCCCATATTCTTTTTCTTTTTCTTTCTTTTTTTTTTTTTTTTTTGACACGGAGTCTCCCTCTGTCACCCAGGCTGGAGTGCAGTGGTGCTATCTCAGCTCACTGCAACCTCTGCCTCCCAGGTTCAAGCGATTTTCTGGCCCAGCCTCCCGAGTAGCTGGGATTACAGGTGCTCGCCACCTTGCCTAGCTAATTTTTGTATTTTTAGTAGAGACGGGGTTTCACCATGTTGGCCAGTCTGGTCTCAAACTCCTGACCTCAAGAGATCTGCCCACCTGGGCCTCCCAAAATCCTGAGATTACAGGCGTGAGCCACCACACCCGGCTGATTTGTATTTCTTGAAAAGAGAAGTTCAAGTTGTAGCTCCCAGGACCTGCGAATGTGACCTTATTTGAAAATAGCATTATCTGATCTTTGCAGATGTAATTAATTAAACTAAGATGAGGTCATACTGGAATAGGCTGGGTATCTAATACAATATAACTTATAAGAAGAGAAAAAGAGAGACAGAGACACGCAGAAGGAAGATGGCCATGCAAAGACAGAGGCAGAGAGGCCAGGCTGCAATCATAGTGCTTTGGGAGGCCAAGATAGGAGAACTGCTTGAGCCCAGGAGTTGGAGACTAGCCTGGGCAATATAGAAAGATCCCATCTCTACAAAAAAAAATTATTTTAATTAGCCCAGTGTGGTGGTGTGCACCTGTAGTTCTAGCTGCTCAGAAGGCTAACAGGGAGGATTGCTTGAGCCCAGGAGCTAAAGACTAGCCTGGGCAATATAGCAAGACCCCATCTCTAAAAAAGAAATTATTTTAATTAGCCCAACATGGTGGTGCACACTTGTAGTTCTAGCTACTCAGAAGGCTAGTGGGGAGGATTGCTTGAGCCCAGGAGTTGGAGACTAGCCTAGGCAATATAGCAAGACCCCATCTCTAAAACAGAAATTATTTTAATTAGACCAACATGGTGGTGTGTGCACCTGTAGTTCTAGCTGCTCAGAAGGCTGCGGGGAGGATTGTTTGAGCTCAGGAGGTTGAGGCTGCAGTGAGCTATGGTGGTACCACTGCACTCCGGCCTGGGCAACTGAGTGAGACCCTGTCTAAAGAAAAAAAAAAAAAAAAACACAGCCAACGATTGGAGTGATGCATCTACAAGTTAAAGAATGCCAGGAGCGCTGGCTCACGCCTGTAATCCCAGCACTTTGGGAGGCTGAGGCGGGCAGATCACCTGAGGTCAGGAGTTCGAGACCAGCCTGGCCAACATGGTGAAACCCCGTCTCTACTAAAAATACAAAAATTAGCCGGGCATGGTGGCCCATGCTTGTAATCCCAGCTACTTGGGAGGCTAAGGCAGGAGAATTGCTTGAACCCAGGAGGTGGAGGTTGCAGTGAACCAAGATCATGCCACTGCACTCTAGCCTGGGTGACAGAGCAAGACTCTGCCTCAAAAAAAAAAAAAAAAAAAAAAATGCCAAGAATTGTCAGCCATCACTAGAAGAGGGGCATAAAACAGATTCTCTTCATAGCCCTCAGAAGGAATCAACATTGCCAACATCTTGGTTTCAGACTTCTCATCTCCCCAACTTAAAGCAATTTTAATTGCTTTAAGCCACTAGGCTTGTAGTACTTTGGTATGGCAGCCATTGGGGGATGAGGTCAGTCTCCTGGTTGCCCAGCTTACAGTGCTCAGCAGCTGGAGGCTTGGGTATGAGCCTGATGGTCATCTCTAAGGCACAAATAGCTGGGTGCAGTGGCTCACGCCTGTAATCCCAGCACTTTAGGAGGTTGAAGTGGGTAGATCACCCGAGTTCAGGAGTTTGAGACCAGCCTGGCCAACATGGTGAAACCCCATCTCTACTAAAAATACAAAAAATTAGCCAGGCGTGGTGGTGCGTGCCTGTAATCCCAGCTTCTCAGGAGGCTGAGGCAGGAGAATCGCTTCAACCCAGGAGGTGGAGGTTGCAGTGAGCTGAGATCACACCACTGCACTCCAGCCTGGGAGACAAAGCAAGACTCTGTCAAAAAAAAAAAAAAAAAAAAAAAAAAAAAAAAAAAAAAAAAAAAAAAAAAAGCTCATCTAAGGTGCAAATGTGTGTAGGAGATGAGCATTACCCCACAAGGAAGGGCTGCACCCAGAAAAGGAGGAAGGAACTGAGGCAGATGAAGCATGTCAATGTCCACCACCCGCCCCGTGCACCAGGGAGGTGGAGCTCTGCTGGGTCAAGCCTAGAGCTCCTATGTAGTGAAGCTGAGATTATAACCCAGGTCTTCCTTTTCACAGTGTGAGCTCTGTCTGAATACATCAGGTTCAATTGGAGGATGGTTAAAATCAGCCTAAGAATCGAGCTGGTCACAAAATTGTCTTCTTGGGGCCAGGTGTGGTGGCTCACACCTGTAATCCCAGCACTTTGGGAGGCTGAGGCAGGTGGATCACCTGAGGTCAGGGGTTCAAGACAAGCCTGACCAACATGGTGAAACCCCGTCTCTGCTTAAAATACAAAAGTCAGCTGGGTGTGGTGGCCTGCACGTGTAGTCCCAGCTACCCGGGAGGCTGAGGCAGGAGAATTGCTTGAACCCGGGAGGCGGAGATTGCAGTGAGCCCAGATCACGTCATTGCATTCCACCTTGGGTGACAGAGTGAGACTCTGTCTCATAAATAAATAAATAAATAAGTAAGTAAAGGGAGAGAGAGAGAGAGAGAGAAATAAAATTGTCTTTTTGCTCACAGCCTTGCACCCTGTAAATTCTTAAGCCCAGCCCTTCTCTATTCCGACGGAGGATGATGGCAGTACTGCGGTATTTAGTGGATACAGACTCGGAGACCCCACCGCAGCTCTGCATTTCCCAGCGGAGTCTGTCCCTGTGTCTCTGCAGCGCGGCCTCCTTGTCACTTGCATGTGGGCAGCAGAACTCACGCCGGCGACGCCCACAGCCCAGACCCACCCACCACAGGTGTGCAACGCCTGGAAGTTGTTACTTCCACACACCGCATTTCCACCTGAACTTCCACTCCCACATGAGTTTTTCTCACCAGCCCAAGCCCATTCGTTCCAGTCCCGGAGACTCACCGAGGCAAAGCAGGGAAAGTAATTCTGTAGTCATAGCGTCCCTTCTGCCAGAACCAAGGCCCCGCCTTCGGTTTTACCCTTCAAAGGCGGAGAGGGACTGGGGCAGCCGCAGCTCTCTGGATGCCCGGTTCGTCCCCAGGATGTGCAGGTGGAGGAGGTTTTGCTCTGACACTCTGGTTCTCTGCCCCACTCTTGCAGTTTCCTTCTCACAACCGACTCAGGAAACAAGAAGCCGTCGATGACAACTTCTTCCCCATGAATCCGGTGTGTGTAGCCCCACCCGCCCGAGCTCTGTCCTACCTTATCTGAAGTTCTGCCAAGAGTTTTCTGTAAATGTAATTTTTTATTTTAAAACATTAATACCGGCCAGGCGCGGTGGCTCACACCTGTAATCCCAGCACTTTGAGAGGCTGAGGCAGGCGGATCACCTGAGGTCGGGAGTTCAAGACCAGCCTGACCAAAATGGAGAAACCCCGTCTCAATTAAAAATACAAAATTAGCTAGGCATGGTGGCGCACGCCTGTAATCCCAGCTACTCCAGAGGCTGAGACAGGAGAATGGCTTGAACCCGGGAGGCGGAGGTTGCTGTAAGCCAAGATTGTGCCACTGCACTCCAGCCTGGGCAACAACGGCAAAACTCTGTCTCAAACAAACAAACAAACATTAATACCTATAGCTTTATAGCTTCCTGTGCACCCACTAGCCAGCTCCCCACAATGTTCAACTTTTTTTTTTTTTTTGGCGGGGCGACAGAGTCTTGCTCTGTCACCCAGGCTGGAGTGCAGTGGCGCGATCTCGGCTCACTGCAACCTCTGCCTCCTGGGTTTAAGGATTCTCCTGTCTCAGACTCCCAAGTAGCTGGGATTACAAGCATGCACCACCACACCCAGCTAATTTTTTGTAGGGATGGGGTTTCACCATGTGGGCCAGGCTGGTCTTGAACTCCTGGTCTCAAGTGATCCGCCCACCTCAGCCTCCCAAAGTGCTGGGCTTACAGGCATGAGCCACTGTGCCCAGCCAGTGGTAATCTCTTATAACTACAGTACTTTTTTTTTTTTTTTTTTTTGAGACAGAATCTCTGTCAGCCAGGCTGGAGTGCAGTGGTGCAATCTTGGCTGACTGCAACCTCTGCCTCCCGGGTTCAAGCGATTCTCCTGCCTCAGCCTCCCAAGTTGCTGGATGACAGGCGCCCGCCACCACTCTTGGCTAATTTTTTTTGTTCTTTTTAGTAGAAACGAGGTTTTGCCATGTTGCCCAGGCTGATCTCAAACTTCTGACCTCAGGCGATCCACCTGCCTCGGCCTCCCAAACTGCTGGGATTACAGGCCTGAGCCACTGCATCCGGCGTATGGTACATTTTCAAAACCAGAGACTTTACACTGGCACCACGCATTTAACTAGGTTACAGAGGTCACTCAGATCTCACCAGTTTCTGCATAATTCGTTTCTCTTTTTCTCTTCCTCCTCCTTCTATTTCTATTTCCTTTTCTCCTTTTCCTTCTTTTCTCCTGCTCTTCCTCCTCTTCCACCTTCTTTTCCTCCTCCTTTTTCTTTGTCTATGGGTACAGTTCTGTAACATTTTATCGCCTGTATGTACGGCTTTATAGAACCACTGCCACAATCAAGACCCAGAACTGTCCTACCACCACATAGGAACTCCCTCATGCTTCCCCTTTATAATCGCTCTCCCACCCTAGCACCTGCTAATCTGTTCTACGTCTCTATCACTTTGTCACTTTGAGACTCTTGTATAAATGGAATCGTCCATCGCCTCACCTTCTGAGGGTGACCTTTTTCACTCAGCGCAATGCCTGTGAGATTCATTCAAATTGTTGTGTGTTATGATGATGGATACATTAGCCGGGTGTGGTGGCACACGCCCATAGTCCCAGCTACTCAGGAGGCTGAGGCAGGAGAATCGCTTGAACCCGGGAGGCGGAGGTTGCAGTGAGCCAAGATCACGCCACTGCACTCCAGCCTGGGTCACAGAGCGAGACTCCATCAAAAAAAAAAAAAAAAAAAAGAATTATCTAATGGATACAATGTATGTCACTGGGTTAATGGATACCTGAAAGCCCTAACTTCATCATTTTGGAATCTAGCCATGCAACAAAGTTACACTTGTACCCCATAAATGTATACAAATAAAAAATAATCAGCTTGGCATGGTGACTCACGGCTGTAATCCCAGCACTTGGGGAGGCTGAGGCGGGATTACAGGTGTGAGCCACCGTGCCCGGCCCATGCTTTCTATCTTAATAACTACAAAAATAATAACTTGCTGGATGGGTCCCTGTGCCCACCCTGTCCTGTCCTAGGTGAGGAGGATGGGAAGAAAGCCATTGTCCTGTCCTGGCACGGCTCTCAAAGAGCTGGAAATACTCACTGCACAGGAAACTCTAAGGATCAGCAGCTCTAGCGCATGCTACCCTTGGCAGCTGTGTGGTCTGTGAACAGAGAAGGACCAACCTGTGGTTAGTGGAGGAAGAGGAGGAATATTGTGTTGATAAGCTCATCCTCAGAGTTATAACAGAGGAGACAATAGTTATAAAATAAGAATGACATTTATGAAAAATAATAAGATTATTAACAAGAAACAGCAACAAATCTTGAAAACAAAATGTAACAACAAAATATAAATGTTGACTTTTTTTTTTTTTTTTTTTTTTTTGAGACTGAGTCTCGCTCTGTCGCCCAGGTTGGAGTGCAGTGGTGAGATCTCGGCTCACTGCAACCTCTGCCTCCCCCGTTCCAGCAATTCTCCTGCCTCAGCCTCCCAAGTAGCTGGGATTACAGGCATGCACCACCACACCCAGCTAATTTTTATATTTTTAGTAGAGATGGGGTTTCACCATATTGGCCAGGATGGTCTCGATCTCTTGACCTTGTGATCCACCCACCTCGGCCTCCCAAAGTGCTGGGATTACAGGCATGAGCCACCGCACCTGTCAACTGTTGACATTTTCCACCTGCACCAGAAAGACTGGCTACCACTTACGAGCAAATGGATGCCGTGGATAGAATGGAATTCCCCCCAAACTGGGTAAAATGTTGGAAACATATAAAATAAAATGTAAAAGAAATGTATTATAAATACAGGCTGGGTGTGGTGGCTCATGCCTGTAATCCTAGCACTTTGGGAAGCCAAGGTGGGCAGATCACTTGAGGTCAGGAGTTCGAGACCAGCCTGGCCAACATGGTGAAACCCCGTCTCTACTAACACACAAAAATTAGCTGGGCATGGTGGCGGGTGCCTGTAATCCCAGCTACTTGAGAGGCTGAGGCAGGAAAATCACTTGAACCTGAGAGGGAGGTTGCAGTGAGCTGAAATTATACCACTGCACTCCAGCCTGGGTGACAGAGTGAGACTCCCTCTCCAAAAAAAAAAAAGAAAAAAAAGAAAGAATGTATTATAAATACATATGACCAAGCACAGTGGCTAACACTTGTAGTCCTGGCACTTCAGGAGGCCAAGATGAGAGGATCACTTGAGTCCAAGAGTTCGAGACCAGGTTGGGCAATATGGTGGAATCCCGCTTCTACAAAAAATACAAAATTTAGCCAGGCATGATGGCACACACCTGTGGTCCCAGCTACTCAGGAGGCTGAGATGGGAGGATTGCTTTAGCCTGGGAGGTCGAGGCTGCAGTGAGCTGTGATGTAGCCACTGCACTCCAACCTGGGCGACAGAGTGAGACCCTGTCTCAAAATAAATAAATATAATAAATAAATACGTATATCCCAGTATTGGACTAAATGCTGGTCCAGAAGCACAAAATAGAAAGAATGGAGAGGAAGCGTGAATAAATATTATACAGGAAGCAATGTTTCTCCCTTCGTGTGGAGGAAGAGTTCCCCGCAGGTGAGAGTCACCTACTACCCAATCTGACTCTGAAGTTTTAAGTATTGATTCAAGTTATCAAAAATGTGTTAAGGGCTGGGCACGGTGGCTCAAGCCTGCAATCCCAGCACTTTGGGAGGCCGAGGTGGGTGGATCACTTGAGCTCAGGAGTTCAAGACCAGCCTGGCCAACATGGGTGAAACCCTGTCTCTACTAAAAGTACAAAAATTAGCTGGGCGTGGTGGCAGGCGCCTGTAATCCCAGCGACTCGGGAGGCTGAGGCAGGAGAATCGCTTGAACCCAGGAGGTGGAGGTTGCAGTGAGCCGAAATCTTGCCATTGCACTGCAGCCTGGGTGACAGAGCGAGACTCCGTCTCAAAAAAAAAAAAAAAAAAAAAAAGTATTAGGTGGCTTATTGTGCCCAGTTCTGTCCTCTGTCCCCAGTGAAAAGTACAGGAAGAAGAAAGCCACCATCCTGCCCTAGAGCAGATCCCAATAGAGCTGAGAGTGCAGGTTCCACAGAAAGCGGTTAAGGCTCAGCTGGTCCAACCCATCATTCCCTGGGCAGCTGTGGGATCTAGGATAGAGGACAGAGCTGAGCTTAGAGGGGAAGGAAGAGGAGGAAGATTGTTTTCTCCCGGCATCCAAACACAGCTTTTCAACCAGGGGGAGCACCACCCTCACTTCCCATCGCCCCATCCAGGGATATTTGAAAGGTATGAGAGTAGCGGCTTTTTTGTTTGTTTCACAATAATTAGGTCGTCAACAGGTGTTCAATGGGAAAGGAAGTATTAGTAATGTTGAGTTACGTGTTCCTATAATGGACAAGACAGTCTCACATGGTGAAGGACTATTGCACTTTAAACACCATTTGTGGCCACGCCCGGTGGCGCACACCTGTAATCCCAGCACTTTGGGAGGCTGAGGCAGGTGGATCACTTGAGGCCAGGAGTTCGAGACCAGCCTGGCCAATGTGGCGAAACCCTGTCTCTACTAAAAAAAAAAAAAAAAAAAAAAAAAAAAAAAAAAAAAAAATTAGCCGGATGGTGGCAGGTGCCTGTAGTTGCAGCTACTTGGGAGGCTGAGGCAGGAGAATCACTTGAACCTGGCAGGCGGAGGTTGCAATGAGCTGAGATCACACCACTGCACTCTGGCCTGGGCGACAGAGTGAGACTCTGTCTCAAAACAAACAAACAAACAAAAAAACAAAAAATACCATTTGTGCCCATGTGGAGAAACATGTGAAGTCTCCATGGTAGAGTGTGATGTTTAAAGAACCCCGTATGGATTGAATGCACAGCAGGGCAGCTACAGTTCACAAGGCTGCACTGGGTAATTGCAATTTGCTAAGAAGGTGGATCTTAAACAGAAAGGTCCATAAGCTAGATTGAGATAACCATTGTCACAATTAGTGAACTTTCTTCCTTAGTACACAATTAATTACTTAGTTAGTAGGAAAGTTCCCAGAAGGTGGATCTTAAACAGAAAAGTCCATTAGCTACATTGTGATAATCATGTCACAATTAGTGAAATTTCTTCCTTGGTACACAATTAATTATTTAGTAGGGAGGTTCCCAGAAGATGGATCTTAAACAGAAAGATTCATTAGCTACATTGTGATAATCATGTCACAATTAGTGAAATTTCTTCCTTGGTACACAATAAATTACTTAGTAGGAGGGTTCCCCACTCGCAGGTTTATGGGGGTATAAACCTGCGAGTTTGTTGATTAGATCTCAATAAATCTGGAGCAGAAGAGAATTCCGTATCTCTACAGCAGCCCATGAAAGAGAGAGGGGCTCTGTGTTTTAACTTGGATCTGTTACTGGAAAGGGGTCCCAGTCCAGACCCCAAGAGAGGGTTCTCAGATCTCACACAAGTAAGAACTCAGGGCGAGTACACAGAGTAAAGCAAAAGCAAGTTTATTAAGAAAGTCAAGGAATATGGCTGCTCCATAGGCAGAGCGGTCCAGAGGGCTGTCGGTCGGCTATTTTTATGGTTATTTCTTGATCGTATGCTGAACAAGGGGTGGACTGTTCATGAGTTTTCCAGGAAAGGGGAGGGGATTTTCCTGGAACTGAGAGTTCCTCCCTCGTTTAGCTTCTGGAAGTTGCCATGGCATCTGTAAGTTGTCTTGGTGCCAGTGGGAGTGTCTTTTAGCATGCAAATGCATTATAATTAGCAAATAATGTGCAGTGAGGATGACCAGAAGTCACTTCTGTTGCCATCTTGGATTTGGCAGGTTTTGGCTGGCTTCTTTATTGCATCTTTGTGTCTTTGGGTCTTTGTGACCTGTGTGTTGTGACCCGTCTCATCGTGTGACTTAGAAAGCCTTAACCCCCTGGGAATGCAGTCCAGCAGGTTGCAGCCTCAGTTTACCCGGCCCCAGTTCAAGATGGAGTCACTCTGGTTTGAAGGCCTCTGACAGATCCACCTGGAGACACCTTCCAGCTGTACCAGGCCTCCACCAGGAAAGCTCCCATGATAACCACAATTATGGCAGCCAGACCCAGTCGTATGAAGTTACCCAGGGTGTAGTTGCTCGATGTGGTATCTGGGGGAACTGAAAGAGAGAAGGGTCTCTGCACTGACCCTCAGAGGGTATCCCTCCTTCTCAAATGGCCCCACCAAATCTGACTATCATCACCCACTTAATGTTTTCGGGGTTTTTTTTGTGTTTTTTTTTTTGAGACGGAGTTTTGCTCTTGTTGACCAGGCTGGAGTGCAGTGGTGTAATCTCGGCTCACTGCAACCTCTGCCTCCCGGGTTCAAGCAATTCTCCTGCCTCAGCCTCCTAAGTAGCTGGGATTACAGGCGTGTGCCACCATGCCCGGCTAATTTTATATTTTTAGTAGAGACGGGGTTTCGCCATGTTGGTCAGGCTGGTCTTGAACTCCCGACCTCAGGTGACCCGCCCACCTCAGCCTCCCAAAGTGCTGGGATTACAGTGTAAGCCACAGCGCCTCGCCACCTACTTAATGTTTTCTAGCCGGTAGTCCACTGTGCTTTTATGTTTTAATTGAACTTTTTTTTTTCTTCAGATAGAGTTTCGCTTTTGTTGCCCAGGCTGGAGTGCAATGGCACAATCTCGGCTCACTGCAACCTCTGCCTCCTGGGTTCAAGTGATTCTCCTGCCTCAGCCTCCCGAGCAGCTAAGATTACGAGCATGCGCCACCACACCTGGCTAATTTTGTATTTTTAGTAGAGATGGGGTTTCTCCATGTTGGTCAGGCTGGTCTCGAACTCCTGACCTCAGGTAATCTGCCCGCCTCAGCCTCCCAAAGTGCTGGGATTACAGGTGTGAGCCACCATGCCTGGCCATAATTGAACTCTTTAAAGTTATAATCCCTGAAAACAACAGATGGAATCTTTGTTGTTGTTTTTGAGACAAAGTCTCGCTCTGTCGCTCAGGCTGGAGTGCAGAGACAAAATCTTGGCTCACTGCAACCTCCACCTCCTGGGTTCAAGCGATTCTCCTGCCTCAGCCTCCCGAATAGCTGGGATTACAGGCACCTGCCACCACACCCGGCTAATTTTTGTATTTTTAGTAGAGATGGGTTTTCGCCATGTTGGCCAAACTGGTTTCAAACTCCTGGCCTCAAGTGATTCGCCTGCCTCGGCCTCCCAAAGTGCTGGGATGACAGGCATGAGCCACCGCGCCCGAGCAAAATATAGAATCCTAATGAGTTGTAGTGGGAGTTCCTTTATCTTCTTTCCTTGATATTCACCCCACCTTAGCTCTCTTCCTTCGTTTATTTGCTCTTTATCCCATTTCCACCTTCCCACATTGCCTTTTCTCCTTCCCCATCCTTATGTTAAGGAAGAGTCTTAGGGGCAGCACAGACGGAAGACGGAAGGAGCGCCACAGAGCCCCGAATTCCGTGGCTGGATCGGCATCCTCGCAGCACACACTGCTATGCAGGCAGAGCACCTGAGAAAGTTGGAGTTGAGGCCGGGCACAGTGGCTCATGCCTGTAATCGCAGCACTGTGGGAGGCTAAGGTGGGAGGACTGCTTGAGGCCAGGAGTTCGAGAGCAGCCTGGGCAACATGGCAAAACCCCATGTCTACTAAAAATACAAAAAAATTAGCCGGGTGTGGTGGTGGGTGCCTGTAATCCCAGCTACTCAGGAGGCTGAGGCAAGAGAATCGCTTGACCTGGGCCTGGGGTTGGGGGGTGGAAGCTGCAGTGAGCTCAGATTGTGCCACTACACTCCAGCTTGGGCAATAGAGTGAGACTCCATCTCAAAGAAAACAAACAAACAAACAAACCAACAAAACCCTGGCCTCCAGATTTACAAGGAGGCTGATTTGAGTAGTAATAAAACTCTGATTGGCCAGGTGTGGTGGCTCACGCCTGTAATCCCAGCACTTTGGGAGGCCGAGGTGGGCAGATCACAAGGTCAGGAGTTTGAGACCAGCCTGGCCAATATGGTAAAACCCCATCTCTACTGAAAATACAAAAATTAGCCAGGCATGGTGGCACGCACGTAGTCCCAGCTACTCAGGAGGCTGAGGCAGAAGAATCGCTTGAACCTGGGAGGCAGAGGTTTCAGTGAGCCAAGATCACGCCACTGTACTCCAGCCTGGGCGACAGAGCAAGACTCCGTCTCAAACAAACAAACAAACAAAATAAAACTCTGGTCTGCTTACCTGGCTCAATGTGTATTAAACTCTTTTTTGCAATTCCTCTGTCTTGATGAATGGGCTTCATCCGGGCACCCAGCAAGAGGAACTCATTACAGCAGTTACAACAGATGAAAAATAATTTACAGAGCTGAGGAAGCAGAGTGCTAGCACCCAGTAAGGCAGGAAACAAGATACTTTCAGAAGAATTCTAGCAGTCAGTGCTAAAAGACATGGGTAGACATCGATCCATGGCACAGAAGCAGGAGGCTGTGCAAACACCATGTTCTGAGGATGAGATTATTTTTTTTTTAATTTGAAACTGGGTCTCACTATGTTGCCCAGGCTGGTTTCAAACTCCTGGGCTCAAGCAATTCTCCAGCCTCAGCCTCCCGAAGTGCTGGGATTACAGGCCTGAGTCACCGCGCATGACTGAGAAAGAATTGAGAGTGAAATCACTAACACCAAGAAAAACCAAAACATGCCAGGCACAGTGGTTCACACCTGCAATCCCAGCACTTTGGGAGGCCGAGGTGAGTGGATCACATGAGGCCAGGGGTTCGAGACCAGCCTGGTCAACATGGTGAGAACCCCGTCTCTACTAAAAATACAAACATTAGCCACGCGTGGTGGCAGGCACCTGTAATCCCAGCTACTCAGGTGGCTGAGGCAGAAGAATTGCTTAAACTCGGGAGGCAGAGGTTGCAGTGAGCTGAGATTGCACCACTGCACTCCAGCCTGGGCGACAGAGCGAGACTCTGTCTCAAAAACAAAATGAAACAAAACAAAACAAAAAACCAAAATGCTAAGCGATGCAAAGAATGGTGGAAGGAATCTGGTGCTGCTGGATTCATAATTTTCAAAAACAGCCTAGAAATTATCCAAGGATGTAGTACAACAAAAGGCAAAGGAGGGCCAGGCGCGGTGGCTCACGCCTGTAATCCCAGCACTTTGGGAGGCCGAGGCGGGCAGATCACCTGAGGTCAGGAGTTCAAGACCAGCCTTGTCAACATGGCAAAACCTTCATCGCTACTAAAAATAGAAAAATTAGCCGGATGGGTGGTGCAGGCCTGTAATCCTAGCTACTCGGGAGGCTGAGTCAGGAGAATCACTTGAACCTGGAAGCTGGAGGTTGCAGTGAGCCAAGATTGCACCATTGCACTCCATCCTGGCAACAGAGTGAGACTCCATTTCAAAAAAAAAAAAAAAAAAAGGCAAAGGAGTGGAAATTATTAAAGGGAAGTTTTTTGTTGTTTGTTTGTTTGTTTGTTTTGAGACGGAGTCTCACTCTATCGCCCAGGCTGGAGTGCAGTGGCAAGATCTTGGCTCACTGCAACCTCCGCCTCCCATGTTCAAGCAATTCTCCTGCTTCAGCCTCCCAAGTAGCTGAGTCTACAGGTGCATGCCATCATACCTGGCTAATTTTTTATTTTTAGTAGAGACGGAGTTTCACCATGTTGGCCAGGCTGGTCTCAAATCCTTGACCTCAGATGATCTGCCCACCTCGGCCTCCCAAAGTGCTGGGATGACAGGCATGAGCCACTGCGCCTGGCCGGAAAGGGAAGATTTTTTTAAGAGCGATGATATTGCAAGTAATGAAGAAATGAGATTCACAGAAGAACAAAACAATCTCTGATTAAAAACAACACACGCAGTTCCTCAAAATCATACATGCCCTTACCTGTCACCAACATCTCAAGCTGATCACTGGGTTCTGAGGCCCAGAAGGGAGACTTTGTCTGGTAGTACATGCAGCTGTAGTTCCCAGCATCGCCGGCTGTCACGTCCTCCAGAGAGAAGTCTATCTCGTTCCCTGCTGGACTCCGCCGCTGGATGGGCGATGACGTCCCTGCCTTCAGTAGAGCAAACATGATAGGCACAAACAATTGGTCTTGCTTCTGGCACTGCAGAGTCACCCTTCCACCTGCGGTCACTGTACCCCTTTGGTAGGTTTGGAGGAAAGGTTTAGATAAATGTCCTGTAAGAGAAGTCAGGCTCTGAGGTCCTGGGGAGAAGTCTGGAATCCCCCACTCACCCCTGTTCTCCTGGCTGGAGGCTCTCACGGAGTGTGGGAAATGAGAGATTCCTGATATCTTCTACCTTCCTCCACTTCCTACTCCGACCCCAGGACAGAGATTCTCCCTCCTACAAGACCTGTATAAGGCCGGGCATGGTGGCTCACACCTGTAATCCCAGCACTTTGGGAGGCCGAGGTGGGCGGATCACCTGAGGTCAGGAGTTCGAGACCAGCCTGCCCAACATGGCGAAACCCTGTCTCTACTAAAAATACAAAAATTAGCTGGGCGTGGTGGCAGGCACCTGTAATCCCAGCTGCTCAGGAGGCTGGAGCAGGAGAATCACTTGAGCCCAAGAGGCGGAAGTTGCAGTGAGCCGAGATGGCACCACTGCACTCTGGCCTGGGCGACAGAGTATAAAACCAAGATATGCAATTTCGTTCCTGTTCTCTCTCCCTCTCCCGCCACCCCCAACTACTCTAGAGGTGGGACCCCTTTTCTTCCTCTGTTCCTCCTCTTCCTCCCTCATCCCCTGTCCCCCGTATGTCATTGGCAGGCACCCTGTCTGCACCTGTCACCAACAGTAGAAGGACGTCGCTGCGCTGTGAAAGGATGTGGGGGGACGCTTTTCTGTAGTATTCACAGGTGTACTCTCCAGCATTTCTGACTTTTAGATTATTGAGGTGAAATTCGGCCGCGCCCTGTGTAGAATCAAGGGGCTTCGGGGACTCCAGAATAATTCCTCCCTTCCTGAGAACAAAGCTCACACCTCTGGCAGGAGTCCAACATCGCAGTGTCACATTGCTGTTGGCAGGGACCACCGAGCTGGGCCAGGCACTGAGGGACGGCTTGGGCAGTGACCCTGGAAGGAAGCAGAGCCCAGTGCTGGACCCAACGCCCTCCTCCCCTGCTCTCAGGAAGCCCTTTTTAAAATTTATTATTATTATTATTTTGAGATGGAGTCTCCCTCTGTTGCCCAGGCTAGAGTGCAGGGATGCAATCTCAGCTCACTGCAACCTCTGTCTCCCGGGTTAAAGTGATTCTCCTGCCTTAGCCTCCCGAGCAGCTGGGATTACAGGCACGCACCACCACACCTGGCTAATTTTGTATTTTCGTAGAGACAAATTTCCACCATGTTGGCCAGGCT
This sequence comes from Pongo pygmaeus, assembly GCF_028885625.2. Taxonomy (NCBI): domain Eukaryota; kingdom Metazoa; phylum Chordata; class Mammalia; order Primates; family Hominidae; genus Pongo; species Pongo pygmaeus. The sequence goes on from NC_072393.2 coordinate 60,352,604, forward strand.
GGTCTCAAACTCCTGACCTCAGGTGATCCACCCACTTTGGCCTCCCAAAGTCCTGGGATTATAGGCGTGAACCCCTGCGCCCAACCAGGAAGCCCATTTTAAGAAGGGAAAGGGGCCGGGCGTGGTGACTCACGCCTGTAATCCCAGTACTTTGGGAGGCCGAGGTGGGCAGATCACAAGGTCATGCGATCGAGACCATCCTGGCCAACATGGTGAAACTCCGTCTCTACCAAAAATACAAAAATTAGCTGGGCATGGTGGCAAGCACCTGTAGTCCCAGCTACTCGGGAGGCTGAGACAGGAGAATCACTTGAACCCAGGAGGCGGAGTTTGCTGTAAGCCGAGATTGCACCACCGCACTCCAGCCTGGTGAAAGAGTGAGAATCCGTCAAAAAGAAAAAAGAAAAAGAAAAAGAAAAAGAAAAAGAAGGGGAAGGGGAAGGGAACAGCAGGGAATTTGGGATGACAGGCCAAGGAGGGTGTAGTTGAGGAAACACTCACCATCTCCCCTTGGGTCTCCTTGGCCCACGCACAGTCCTGCAAGACAATCCTCTATGAGCCAGAAGCCCCTGCCTGGAGCCACGTCACCCCCTGCCCTGACCCCTGGAGATCGTCCCAGAGTCTCCTGCTGAGAATAGACCCTTAGAGGTCATACGCTCAGGAGTTCTCATTCTCCCCACACCACTGGACTGTGGCTTCCGCTCGACTTCCAGCTCCTCCGTCCTTTCCCAGAGATTCTCCTTGACCATCCTGTGTGGCTCTCACCTCCCCCGCTCCAGGCCTTTCCCACAAATCCTTCCATTCTCACCTTCTGTTTCAAAACGCACTCATTCTTACCATTTTTCTTTCTTTCTTTCTTCCTTCCTTCCTTCTTTCTCTCTCTCTCTCTTCCTTTCTTTCTTCCTTCCTTCCTTCCTTTCTTTCTCTCTCTCTTTCTTTCTTCCTTTCTTTCTTTTATTCCAGAGACAGAGTCTCGCTCTGTCGCCCAGGCTGGAGTAGAGTGATGCAATCTCGGCTCACTGCAACCTCCGCCTCCCGGGTTCAAGTGATTCTCCTGCCTCAGCCTCCCAAATAGCTGGGATTACGGGCATGCACCAGGATGCCCGGCTGAGTTTTGTATTATTAGTAGAGACAGGGTTTCACCATGTTGGCCAGGCTGGTCTTGAACTCCTGACCTCAGGTGATCCACCCACCTCGGCCTCCCAAAGTGCCGGGATTACAGGCATGAGCTTTGCGCCTGGCCTCTTCTTTTTATTTTTTATTTTTTAATTTTATTATTGTGTTTTGAGACAGGGTCTCTCTCTTTTGCCCAGGTTGGAGTGCAGTGGCTCCATCATGGCTCAATGTAGCCTCCCGGGCTCAAGTGATCCTCCCACCTCAGCCTCCCGAGTAGCTGGGATCACAGGTGTGCACCACCACACCCGGCTAATATTTTAGTCTTTTGCAGAGACAGAGTCTCCCTATGTTGCCCAGGCTCATGATCTCTTTTAATCCCTTAATGACTCCAAACAGGACAAAATTTATTGTTTGGTGTCCTGTAACAAGCCTCAAAACATCCAAATGGTCTTTCCAGAAAGGGGAAAGCATACATTCCTCCCTGTTCCACACACAGCTGCATTTGCTCTTCTTCCTTTTTAATTTTTTTTTTTGATAGAAACAGGGCCGGGTTGGTTAAGAACTCTTGACCATGCTGGGCGTGGTGGCTCACGCCTGTAATCCCAGCACTTTCGGAGGCCGAGGCGGGTGGATCACGAGGTCAGGAGTTCAAGACCAGCCTGGCCAACATGGTGAAACCCCGTCTCTACTAAAAATACAAAAATTAGCCAGGCGTGGTGATGGGCGCCTGTAATCCCAGCTACTCAGGAGCCTGAGGCAGAGAATCGCTTGAACCCAGGAGGCAGAGGTTGCAATGAGCTGAGATAGCACCACTGCACTCCATCCTGGCGACAGCACGAGACTCAGTCTCAGGAAAGAAAAAAAAAAAAAGAGAAAGAAAAGAAAAAACATAATATCAAGCCTGTTTATGAACATTATCATAATAACGAGATTGATCTAACTCAAAGAAAGTTAGCCCTGTGTCTCTGAGAGATTTCCTCTTTTTCCCCTGTATGAACAGTTTTATGTCTCAGCAGGAAAAAGGGGAAGTTACCAGGCGTTTGTGCTACTATTGCATCCATGAGCCAATCCATAAACTGACACTTCAAGTTTTGCAAAAGGAAATTGTGAACACCCGAAAGGTTCAAACAACGTAAGTGTCCATCCATGGAAGAATGCATAAACACAGTGTGCTCTATACATTCAATGGGATTTTTTTTCTTTTTCTTCGGTTTTTTTTTTTTTTTTTTTTGAGACATAGTTTCATTCTTGTTGCCCAGGCTGGAGTGCAGTGGCACGATCTCAGCTCACTGCAACCTCTGCCTCATGGATTCAAGTGATTCTTGTGCCTCAGCCTCCCAAGTAGCTGGGATTACAGGCACGTGCCACCAAGCCCAGCTAATTTTGTATTTTTTAGTAGACACAGGGTTTCACCATGTTGGTCAGGCTGGTGTCGAACTCCCCATCTCAGGTGATCCGCCCACCCCAGCCTCCCAAAGTGCTTTTTTCTTTTTCTTTTCTTTTTTTTTTGAGACAGGGTCTTGCTCTGCCACCCAGGCTGGAGTGCAATGATGTGATCCTAGTTCACTCCAGCATCAACTCCCTGGGCTCAAGTGATCCTCCCACCTCTGCCTCCCGAGTAGCTGGCACTACAGGTGCACACCACCATGCCCAGCTCATTTTGTTTTTTTGTTTTGTTTTGTTTTGTTTTTTATATTTATTTATTTATTTATTTTGATATGGAGTTTTGATCTTGTTGCCCAGACTGGACTGCAATGGCACGATCTCGGCTCACTGCAACCTCTGCCTCTCGGGTTCAAGTGATTCTCCTGCCTCAGCCTCCCAAGTAGCTGGGATTACAGGCGCGCGCCACCACGCCCGGCTAATTCTTGTATTTTTAGTAGAGATGGGGTTTCACCCTATGGGCCAGGCTGTTCTCGAACTCCTTATATCAGGTCATTGCAAAAAAAGTGCTGGGATTACAGGCGTGAGCCACCATGCCCAGCCTCATTTTTGTATTTTTTGTAGAGACAGGGTTTCACCATGTTGCCCAGGCTAGTCTCGAACTCCTGGGCTGAAACGATCTGCCTGCCTCAGACTCTCAAAGTGCTGGGATTACAGGTGTGAGACACTGTGCTCGGCCTACAGTGGGATTTTAGCCATAAAAAAGAAAGGAAATCTGACATATCCTACAATATAGATGTACCTCGAGGATATTATGCTGAGTAAAATAAGTCAGACACAAAAGAACAAGTATTATGATTCCACTATACATCCTAGAATAAGCAAATTCATAGAGATAAAAATTAGAATGGGCTGGACACGGTGGCTCACGCCTGTAATCCCAGCACTTTGGGAGGGCGAGACAGGCAGATCACAAAGTCAGGAGATCGAGACTAGCCTGGCCAACATGGTGAAATCTTGTCTCTACTAAAAAAAAAAAAAAAACTTAGCCAGGCATGGTGGTGAGCACCAGTGATCCCAGCTACTCGGGAGGCTGAGGCAGGAGCATCGCTTGAACCCAGGAGGCGGAGGTTGCAGTGAGCTGAGATTAGGCCACTGTACTCCAGCCTGGGTGATGAAGCAAGACTCCATCTCGGAAAAAAAAAAAAAAGAAATTAGAATGGAGGTTACCAGGGGCTGGGAGGACCATGGCGAATGAGGAGTTATTGGTTAGAGGGTATAGAGTTCATATTGGGAATTGTGATTGTTACTTTTATTTATCAGCTAGACCGGGCCACAGGATGACGGGATATCTGGTGAAACATTATTTCTGGGTGTGTCTGTGAGGGTGTTTTTAGAGAGATCAGCATTTGAATCTAATGCTGAGTCGGGCAGGTTGGCCTTCCTAATGGAGGTGGGCATTCTGCTGAGGGCCAGGATGGGAGAAAAAGGTAGAAGAGCCACCATGGTGGTTCACGCCTGTAATCCCAGCACTTTGGGAGGCCAAGGCAGAAGGGCTGCTTGAGGCCAGGAGTTCGAGACCAGCCTGAGTAACATAGTGAGATCCCGTCTCTACAAAAAATTTAAAAATTACACGGGGCACTGTGGCTCACGCCTGTAATCCCAGCACTTTGGGAGGCCAAGGCAGAAGGGCTGCTTGAGGCCAGGAGTTCGAGACCAGCCTGAGTAACATAGTGAGATCCCATCTCTACAAAAAATTTAAAAATTACATGGGGCACTGTGGCTCACGCCTGTAATCCCAGCACTTTGGGAGGCCAAGGCAGAAGGGCTGCTTGAGGCCAGGAGGTCGAGACCAGCCTGAGTAACATAGTGAGATGCCGTCTCTACAAAAAATTTAAAAATTACACGGGGCACTGTGGCTCACGCCTGTAATCCCAGCACTTTGGGAGGCCAAGGCAGAAGGGCTGCTTGAGGCCAGGAGTTCGAGACCAGCCTGAGTAACATAGTGAGATCCCGTCTCTACAAAAAATTTAAAAATTACATGGGGCACTATGGCTCACGCCTGTAATCCCAGCACTTTGGGAGGCCAAGGCAGAAGGGCTGCTTGAGGCCAGGAGTTCGAGACCAGCCTGAGTAACATAGTGAGATCCCGTCTCTACAAAAAATTTAAAAACTACACGGGGCACTGTGGCTCACGCCTGTAATCCCAACACTTTGGGAGGCCAAGGCAGAAGGGCTGCTTGAGGCCAGGAGTTCGAGACCAGCCTGAGTAACATAGTGAGATCCCGTCTCTACAAAAAAATTAAAAATTACACGGGGTACTGTGGCTCACGCCTGTAATCTCAGCACTTTGGGAGGCCAAGGCAGAAGGGCTGCTTGAGGCCAGGAGTTCGAGACCAGCCTGAGTAACATAGTGAGATCCCGTCTCTACAAAAAATTTAAAAATTACACGGGGCAGTGTGGCTCACGCCTGTAATCCCAGCACTTTGGGAGGCTGAGGCTGAGGCGGGCAGATCACCTGAGGTGATCACCTGAGGGAGCTCAAGACCAGCCTGGCCAACATGATGAAACCCCGTCTTTACTAAAAAGTACAAAAAATCAGCCAGGTGTGTGGGGGGCACCTGTAATCCCAACTACCCGGGAGGCTGAGGCAGGAGAATTGCTTGAGCCCGGGAGGTGGAGGCTGCAGTGAGCTGTGGTCATATCACTGCACTCCAGCCTGGGTACAGAGTGAGACCTTGTCTCAAAAAAAGGAGAGGGAAGGAAGGAAGGAAGGAAAGAAGGAAGGGAAAGAGAGACAGGAAGGAAGGAATGAAGGAGAAAGAGAAAGAAGGAAAAAGAAAAAGAAAGAAAGAAAGGGAAAAGCAAGCAGGGGCTCACCCCTGTAATACCAGCACTTTGGGAGGCCAAGGCGGAGGATCACGAGGTCAGGAGATTGAGACCATCCTGGCTAACACGGTGAAACCTACGAAAAATACAAAAGTTAGCCGGGCATGGTGGCAGGCGCCTGTAGTCCCAGCTACTTGGGAGGCTGAGGCAGGAGAATGGCATGAACCTGGGAGGCGGAGCTTGCAGTGAGCTGAGATCGTGCCAACTGCACTCCCACCTGGGGGACAGAGCGAGACTCCATAAAAAAAAAAAAAAAAAAGAAATAAAGAAAGAGAGAGAGGAAGGAAGGAAGGAAGGAAGGAAGGAAGGAAGGAAGGAGGGAAGGAGAAAAAGAAAGAAAGAAAGAAGGAAAGAAGGAAAGAAAAGAAAGAAAAGAAAGAAAGAAAGAAAGGAGAGGTTTTAGTATAGATAGTGGTGATGGTTACAAAACAGCCTCAATTTACTTTATAGTTATCTATTTGACACTAAATTTTTATTTATGGTATTAAGGTTTCTGGGCCAGGCGCAGTGGCTCAGGTCTGTAATCCCAGCACTTTGAGAAGCTGAGGTGGGAAGATCACCTGAGGTCGGGAGTTCGAGACCAGCCTGGCCAACATGGTGAAACTCTGTCTCTACTAAAAATACAAAAATTAACCAGGCATGGTGGCGCACCCCTGTAATCCAGTTACTCAGGAGGCTGAAGCAGGAGGATCGCTTGAACCCAGGAGCCGGATGTTGTGGTGAGCCAAGATCACGCCATTGCACTCCAGCCTGGGCAACAAGAGCAAAACCCTGTCTCAAAAAAAAATAAAATTAAATTAAATAAGGTTTCTATTCTGAATATTTTTACTTACATACAAAAAGTCAGAGTTGATCCTGAGAAAAGGGGTAAGCCAATGAAGCCAGGTGGTGGAGGCATTCAGCAAAACTCACAAAGTTGAAACTAGAGGAGTTGAAGTTTGCAGAGCACTCGTTTCCAGGGAATGTCTGCAGTGCACTCAGCAGGACGTCTCACTCCTCCCGTGTGCTCAGTAAGCCAAAGTTGATGTTATTATTTCCATCCCCAGCCCAACTATCCCACCAGTTCCCTGATTTTCTGCAGTCCCAGTGGATAGCCCTGTGAGACTTACTGAAACAGAGGAGGGAAAGCAGCTTAGGGATCATGATGGCTCCTCAGCCCTCCCAGAGTCCGTCTTGGGTTCTGCAGTCCACAGATGGGAGAAGAGCTGGAGTCGTCGCTGCCTCTCTCCCACCCCAGAGTGTGGGCAGTAACAGCCTTTCCTAGCCTTTCAGTTTCCCCTCCCATACCCACATTCAGGAAACATGTTGATGTTGCTGATTGCAACATGCTTCTTACACACACCAGTGTTCGAGCACTTGACTCACAGGAAATGCTCCTCTGTATCAGGCAGATTTCAGGCATCAAACAGGTAACCCCAAAAATGCTTCAGACTTGGCCCTGAAGGGTTCGTATTGAAGAGATGAAAGCACTTCACTCATTTTTTTTTTTTTTTTGAGATGGTGTCTGGTTCTGTTACCCAGGCTGGAGTCCAGTGGCACGATCTCAGCTCATTGCAACTTCAGCTTCCTGGGTTCAAGCAATTCTTCAGCCTCAGCCTCCCAAGTAGCTGGGATTATAGGCGCATGCCACCATGCCCAGCTAATGTTTGTATTTTTAGTTAAGATGAGGTTTCACAAGTTAGCCGGGCTAGTCTTGAACTCCTGGCCTCAAGTGATCCACCTGCCTCAGCCTCCCAAACTGCTGGGATTACAGTCATGAGCCACTGCGCCAGGCCTTCATCACCATTTTTTTTTTTGAGATGGACTTCCACTCTTTCGCCCAGGCTGGAGTGAAGTGGCATAATCTCATCTCACTGCAACCTCCACCCCCCAGGTTCAAGCGGTTCTCCTGCCTCAGCCTCCCAAGTAGCTGGGATTACAGGAGCCCTTCAACACGCCCAGTTAATTTTTGTATTTTTTAGTAGAGATGAGGTTTCACCATGTTGGCCAGGCTGGTCTCAAACTCCTGACCTCAAGTGATCCACCCACCTCAGCCTCCCAAAGTGCTGGGATTACAGGCATGAGCCACTGTGCCCAGCCAGTCATGAGCTCATTTTTTAAGTTCAGAATATTTCAGTACATATCTATCTTTATCAAATAAGAACCATTTTAAAAATAATATAAGCACCATAGCACTGTCACATCAGGAAAGTTAAGAGTACTTCCTTGATACCAGCTAATACCCATTCAGTATTCAAATTTCCCTGATTGTCTCAAATATGTCACTTCTATCAGGTTTTTAAAGAATAAATCAGGATCCAATAAAAGTCTGCAGATTGCATTTGATAATTATGTTAATTTAGCCTGGCACAGTGGCTCACGCCTGCAATCCCAACACTTTGGGAGACCGAGGTAGGTAGATAACCTGAGGTCAGGAGTTCGAGACCAGCCTGGCCAACCATGGTGAAACTTCATCTCTACTAAAAATACAAAAATTAGCTGGGCGTGGTGGTACACACCTGTAATCCCAGCTACTCGGGAGGCTGAGGCAGGAGAACTGCTTGAACCTGGGAGGCAAAGTTGCAGCGAGCCGAGATCGCACCATTGCACTCCAGCCTGGGCAACAGAGTGAGACTCAGTCTCAAAAAAAAAAAAAAAATGTTAATTTGAATCAGACAAAATTTTTTACTTTTTTGTTAAAATAAGAAATCAAGCAAGTTAGTTTTTAACCATGTTTTTTTTCATCATGCATTTGGAAGAAGAGCAAAATGCCCCCAAGTCTTGTTTTTGTTTTTGGATTTTTTGTCTTGATAGCACCTACTCTTCTTACTGTTTTGGAACATAGAAAAGTCAACAAGGCAACAAATTATAAGGAGTAAAACCAACTATAATTACAGGTGTTTCTTTGAAAGTTATCTTCACAAGATGTGGCAATAATTTTTAAAGGCTTGGGACTCTTACAAGACCCTTTTGTTCAAATAACAGTTTTGTGTATGAATTTATTTCAACAGAGAACAATTTAGTAACAGTTGTGAATATTCATTTAATTCTCCATATTGTACCAGAAAACAAGATTGATATTCTTGGGAATCTTCTTAATTCAATACTTTATCAAATCAGATTCCTTAAATTAGTGTTGTGACTCAGAAAAAATCTTTCTCCTTATGCAGTATCAGGAAAAAGAGGACATCTCCTATATCTCTTCTTAACATCTCTTTTGCTAACAATGAAGATGCATATTTTAAAACTAGGCTCTGGAATTTTATCAGTCAACAGGAAAGGCCTGGTAAAGTTCCATTCTGCTTAGAAATGAAGAAAAGAGACCCTGATTCAAAAAACAAAAAAAGAAAGAATAAAGAATAGCTTAGGGCCAGGCAAGGTGGATCACACCTGTAATCCTAAGATTTTGGGAGGTGAGGTAGGTGGATGGCTTGATCCCAGGAGTTCAACATCAGCCTGGACAACATGGCCTAACCCCATCTCTACAAAAAATACAAAAATTAGCCAAGTGTGGTGGTGCACACCTGTAATCCCAGCTACTCAGGAGGCTGAGGTGGAAGAATCGCTTGAACCTGGGAGGGGGAGGTTGCAGTGAGCTGAGATCGCACCATTGCACTCCAGCCTGGGCAACAAGAGTGAAACTCCATCTCAAATAATAATAATAATAATAATAATAATAATATAAATAAATAATCATTCACTTTGTTAGGTGTTTATCACACCTAACCTTAAGAATATGTTACCAAAATAAAAAGTCTTACAGATGAAATCATACTATATCTGAGGTTTACTTTAAAATACTCCAGAAGAAATTTAAAATAGACTTGGGTGAGGGGACTTATCTATAGTTATCTGCACATAATCTACATGATTATCTCAAAGCCATCCTTTTGCTGTTGAGAATTCTGAATTTTAGCTGGGCCCATTGCCACCCAGGTAAAAAACTACATTCTTCAACGTCACTTACAGGTAGATGTAGCCGTAAGTCTTCATCTAGGACAATGACATATAAGCATAAATATTGCAGACAGCTTCCAAAAGATTCTTTAATGAAATACGCTTTCTTTCCTTCACTTAACTGCCTAAAATGTGGATGTGATGACTGATACTCTAGCGTCATCTTGAACCATGAAGATGAGATGACGTTCAAGATGGCGGAGGGTGAACCAGAAGTAACTTAGGTCCATAATGCTTTTTGGAGTCATTGTGCCAGCCTTGGACTGCTCCCTTCAGATTTATTCTACATAGGGGAGAAATCAATTGGTATTAGTTTTAAGTCATCATTATTTAGTTCTCTTTTGGGTTTAAGTTATCAATTACTGTGTTAACAAACCACCCCAAAACTGAGTAACTTAGAGCAACAATCTTGTGTGTTTTTTTTTTTTTTTAATCATTCCTGATCTGCTGAGATGACTAGGCTCAGTTGAGCGGTTCTTCAGCTCAATGTGATGTCTTCCTGGGCTTCAGTCATCAGGGTGGCTCAACTGAGCTGGAATCTCCAAGATGGCGCTTGCAAATGGCTGGCTGTTGATGCTGGATGTTGATTGAGAGCTTGGCTAGGACTGTTGAATGATGTACCTGCACATGGCCTCTCCATTTGATTCAGACTTCTTGGAGGATAGCATCTGGGTTTCAAGAGGGGATGTCACAAGAGAGCTTTCTAAAATAGAGAAGGTGGCTGGGCACGGTGGCTCACGCCTCTAATCCCAGCACTTTGGGAGGCCGAGGTGGGTGGATCACTTGAGGTCAGGAGTTCAACATCAGCCTGGCCAACATGGTAAAACCCTGTCTCTACTAAAAATAAAATTTAAAAAAATTAGCTGGGCATGTTGGTGCGCACCTGTAATCCCAGCTACTCAGGAGGCTGAGGCAGGAGAATTGCTTGAACCTGGGAGGCAGAAGTTGCAGTGAGCCGAGATCACACCACTGCACTCCAGCCTGGGTGACAGAATGAGACTCTGTCTCAAAAATAAATAAATAAATAAATAAATAAGGCAAAAGTTGTTTGTCTCTTTAAAGACTAAGCCTGTAATTGACACAGTGTCTCTTCTTCTACAGTCTTAAGGCAAGGCCAGATTCAAGGGGAGGGAAAATAAACTCTGCCTCTCTATAGGGACAGTGACAAAGAATTGGGGGCCATCTTTAGTCTGTCATGTGTTATGGTCAATGGAAATAGATATATGTATATTTATTGAGTGCCTGAGTCCCACCCAGAGATTTTAATTTTTTTTATTTTTGTTTTTTTAAGATGGAATTTTGCTCCTGTTGCCCAGGCTGAAGTGCAATGGCATGATCTCAGCTCACCGCAACCTCTGCCTCCCAGGTTCAAGCAATTCTCCTGCCTCAGCCTCCCAAGTAGCTCGGATTATAAGCATGTGCCACCACACCCGGTTAATTTTGTATTTTTTAGTAGAGATGGGGTTTCTCCATGTTGGTCAGGCTGGTCTTGAACTCTTGACCTCAGGTGATCTGCCCACATTGGCCTCCCAAAGTGCTGGGATTACAGGTGTGAGCCACCGTGCCCAGTCAAGATTTTAATTTTTATAATGGGTATAGGATGAGGCCTGGGTGTCTCATCGTGTGTTTTAAATGTTCCTGGGAGATTCTAAGGTGCAGTCAACTTTGAGAACCACTCGGTTGGAACACACAACCTCCTTCCCATCTCAGGCCCGGAAACATCCTGAAAACTCCTGTATCTGGAGTTGTTCCCCCATTTTTGCTTGGCTAACTTTGACTCTTCCCTCAGAAACCAGCTTCAGAATCCTTTCTTTAGCAAAGACTTCCCTGCAAGTTCTTTAACAGCACTTATCTCAGCTGTGACAAAATCATCAATGGTGTAATTGTGTCTTTTTAATGTCTTTCCCCCTATTCTTCATAATAGTCAAAGTAAAGGATAGCTCTTCTCTCAGTCAGAACAATTAATAGATGCTGTAATGGAAATGAAACAAGACTCTCAGACTCTTGTTAAAGTAAGAGGTCTAGCAGAGTCTCAGGCTTTAATTTTTTTTTTTTTCCGATCATAAATGTGGGAGAAAGATCATTTAACCTGCTGCTAAGGTTTGAATATTTGTTCCCTTGAAAACTCATGTTGAACCAGCCTGGGCAACATAGGGAGACCCTGTCTCTACAAATTAAAAATTAGCCAGGTGAGGTGGCACACGCCTGTGATCCCAGCTACTCAGGAGGCTGAAGTGGGAGGATCACCTGAGCCCAGAAAGCTGAGGATACAGTGAACCGTGATTGCACCACTGCACTCCAGCCTGTGCAACAGAGTGAGACCCTGTCTCAAAAAGTAAATAGATAAATAAGCTGAGTGTGGTGGCTCACACCTGTAATCTCAGCACTTTGGGAGGCCAAGGTGAGCAGATCACATGAGGTCAGGAGTTTGAGACTAGCTGGCCAACATGATGAAACCCCGTCTCTACTAAAAATACAAAAATTACCTGGGCATGGTGGCATGTGCTTGTAATACCAGCTACTCAGGAGGCTGAGGCAGGAGAATCACTTGAACCTGGGAGGTGGAGGTTATAATGAGCTGAGATCAAGCCACTGCTGTCCAGCCTGGGTGACATAGCAAGACATTGTCTAAAAAAATAAATAAACAAATAAATAAATAAATAAATAAATAAACTTATGGTGAAATTGAATCCCTAATGTGGCCGTATTGATAGGTGGGGCATTTAAGAGGTGATTGGGTCATGAGGACTCTTTTCTCATGAATGAACTAATCCATTCATGGATTAATGGATTAGTGAGTTAATGGATTAATGGGTTACCCTGGGAATGAGACTGGTGGCTTTATCAGAAGAGGAAGAGACAAGTAGCACGCTCAGCTCCTTTGCCCTGTGATGCCCTGTGCCACCTCAGAACCCTCCAGAGAGTCCCCAACAGCAAGAAGGTCCTCACCAGATACAGCCCCTCCACCTTGGACTTTCCAACCTCCATAACTACAGGAAATAAGTTCCTTTTCTTTATAAGTTTTCTGGTTTCAACTGTTCTGTTCTAAGCAACAGAACACAGACTAAGACACACACACCAATGCACAGCTTCTGATTTAACAGAATTGTTTTTACAAGCATTTATTCTGCTTGGAAATTCAGATGTCAATCATAAGATTGTTACCAGGGAAACAAAATATTAAGTAAGACCACCAAACGGCACCAAGATTTCTCCTTCAAAATAATGATTGCAATACTGGCAATAATTTCTAATGTCTTTGGACTCCTACAAGATTATTTTGTGCAAATTACCCTTCAAAGGACATATTTATGGAACCAGAGAATGGAACACTGGCTGCTGTAATAAATATCCATAGATCTCCATACTACACAAGACTATAAAACACATTTAGAGCCTTTTTAATATTCTCAGTTTATTACCTTATCAATCCACATTCTGTTTTTTGTTTTTGTTTTTTTTTTTTTACTTTAAGTTCTAGGGTACATGTGCACAATGTGCAGGTTTGATACATGTGCCATGTTGGTTTGCTGCACCCATCAACTTATCATTTACATTAGGTATTTCTCCTAATGCTATCCCTCCCCCAGCCCCCCACCCATCTCTGTTTTTTGTTTGTTTGTTTGTTTGTTGTTGTTCTTTTGTTTTTAAGACAGGGTCTCACTGTGTCACCCAGGCTGGAGTGCAGTGGTGTGATCTCCACTCTCTGCAACCTCTGCCTCTTGGGTTCAAGTGATTCTCCTGCCCCAGCCCCCCCACGTACGTGGAATTACAGGGTTGTGCCACCACGCCTGGCTAATTTTTGTACTTTTAGTAGAGACAGCATTTCGCCATGTTGGGCAGGCTGGTCTCGAACTTCTGGGCCCAAGTGATCCACCTGCCTCGACCTCCGAAAGTTCTGGGATTATAGGTGTGAACCACCATGCCTCGCCTAAACTACATTCTTGAATTAGTTTTATGGCACAGAATATCTTTTTCTCCCTCTCAATCCCCCCTCTCTCTCTAGCTCCCTTTCCTCCCCTACAGCTGCAAAGAAGAGATCTTCTTAATCCATTTATAAAACTTCTTTTGATTAATTATAAAGAATTTTTTTTTTTTAGATGGAGTCTTGCTCTGTCGCCCAGGATGGAGTGCAATGGCACAATCTCAGCTCACTGCAACCTCCGCCTCCCGGGTTCAAGTGATTCTCCTGCCTCAGCCTCCCGAGTAGCTGGGACTACAGGAGTGTGCCACCACGCCCGGCTAATTTTTTTTTTTTTTTTTTTTGTATTTTTAGTAGAGACGGGGTTTCACCATGTTAGCCAGGATGGTCTCGATCTCCTGACCTCGTGATCCGCCCACCTCAGCCTCCCAAAGTGCTGGGATTACAGGCGTGAGACACTGTGCCCGGCCAATTATAAATAATTTTTAAGGCTAAACTCTGGAATTTTGCTAGTTAGCCTTAAAAGCACAAAGCAGGCCTATAAAGTTCAATTTTACCGGTAGAAAGCAAGAAATGGATGAATAGGATGTTCTCTGACAACCATGCAATTGAAACCTCCTTTGCAAAAATTACGAGAGTGAGCAAACAATGGCAGTGAAGGAGATCGGATCTGGCCAGCCCCTACCTTGCCTTTGGCCCTCAAACTTCCTGTAGTTATTCCTGGGTTTAGGCTAATTTGACTTGTCTCTTTGGGAGACATTTATTTTATTTTCTTGTATTTTTCCTTGAGACGGAGTCTCACTCTGTAGCCCAGGCTGGAGTGCAGTGGTGCGATCTCGGTTCACCGCAACCTCTGCCTCCTAGTTCAAGCGATTCTCCTGCCTCAGCCTCCAGAGTAACTGGAATTACAGGTGCCTGCCACCAAGCCCAACTAATTTTTGTATTTTTAGTAGAGATGAGGTTTCACCATGTTGGCCAGGCTGGTCTGAAACTCCTAATCTCAAGTGATCCGCCCGCCTTGGCCTCCCAAAGTGCTGGGATTAGAGGAAAGAAGGAAAGGAAAAGAAAGGAAAGGAAAGGAAAGGAGAGGAGAGGAGAGGAGAGGAGAGGAGAGGGGAGGGGAGGGGAGGGGAGGGGAAGGGAAGGGAGGGGAAGGGAGAGAAAGGAAAGGAAAGGGAGAGAAAGGGAAGAGAGAAAGAGAGAAAGAAGAAAAGAGAAAGGAAGGAAGGAAGGCAGGCAGTCAGGCAGGCTGGCAGAAAGAAAGAAAGGGAGAAAAGAGACTCCTTATAAAAAACAAAAGACACTCTTCTCACCAAGGGTTTTTGGAAATTCCAGAGTGATGGGGTGAGAAGGGTGTCTTTGGAACCAAAGCTGAAGACCAAATACGTATTTCTTACTATATCACGATATCACGGGAGGTAAAACGGAGGTGGCCTTGAAGCAGCTCCTCCCCAGCCCCCAATCCTCTTGTGTGCCCGGAGGATCAGAAGAGGTCCCGCCGAGACTCAGCTTAGCTGTGGTTCAAGCCTCTGATTGGGTGGATAAAGCACGCAATCCTTTCCTTTCCAGGTTTCCAGAGTGCCAGGGCAGGGCTGCCCCTTGGGGTGGCATTAACTTTCCATGGCTATTTAAAATCAGCAGAGGACACACGATCTTCAGATGGGTCCTGTTTTACTTCCATATTTTCCCCTAGAGAGAAGAAAAATCATTAAACTTTTTTCTGTTTGTTTTTTGTTTTTTTGTTTTATTGGTTTTTTTTTTTTGAGACGGAGTCTCGCTCTGTCACCCAGGCTGGAGTGCAATGGCGTGTATTGGCTCACTGCAACCTCTGCCTCCAGGGTTCAAGTGATTCTCCTGCCTCAGCCTCCCGAGTAGCTGGGATTACTGCTTTGTATTTTTAGTAGAGTCGGGGTTTCACTATATTGGCCAGGCTGGTCTCCAACTCCTGACCTCAGGTGATCTGCCTGCCTTGGCCTCCGAAACTGCTGGGATTACAAGTATGAACCACCGCACCTGGCCTACTGTTTGTTTTTTTTTTTAAATAGAGAAGGGAGTCTCAAACTCCTGGCCTCAAGCCATCCTCCTGCCTCAGCCTCCCAAAATGCTGGGATTATAAGAGTGAGCCACTGCACCTATCCCACCCCCTCCCACCCTCATTTTTAGAAGGGCACAGGCTAGAGACCATATTTCCTTCAGCCACTTTTACGGCTAGACCTGGCCATAAGACTAAGTTCTAGCCAATGGGATGCAATAAGAAGATATATGCTCAAATTCTAGGTCCTGCTCTAAAAAAATAATTGTGTGGGCCAGGCGCGGTGGCTCACACCTGTAATCCCAGTACCTTGGAAGGCTGAGGGGGGGCGGATCACGAGGTCAGGAGATCGAGACCATCCTGGATAACACGGTGAAACCCCGTCTCTACTAAAAATACAAAAAAAATTAGCCGGGCGTGGTGGTGGACGCCTGTAGTCCCAGCTACTCGGGAGGCTGAGGCAGGAGAATGGCGTGAACCCAGGAGGCGGAGCTTGCAGTGAGTCGAGATCACGCCACTGCACTCCAGCCTGGGTGACAGAGCGAGACTCCATCTCAGAAAAAAAATAATAATAATTGTGTGAGCCCTTTTCTCTCTGTCCTCTCCACTTTCTTGGGGCTCAGAACCAGAAATTAAAGCTACATATTGATAAAAGCAAAACCATCCCACCTTAACAAGTAAATCGTTGAGATTGCCCAGTGATTTACTGTTAAGTGAGAGAGAGGTACATTTATATCTAGTTTTTTTCCGGTGGTAAGGGAGATTCTTTTTTTCTCTCTTCTTTATGAGATGGAGCTTGGCTCTTGTTGCCCAGGCTGGAGTGCAATGGTATGACCTCCACTCACTGAAACCTCCGCCTCCCAGCTTCAAGTGATTCTCCTGCCTCAGCCCCCTGAGTAGCTGGGATTACAGGCATGCACCACCACACCAGGCTAATTTTTTGTATTTAGTAGAGACGGAGTTTCACCATGTTAGTCAGGCTGCTCTCGAACTCCTGACCTCAGGTGATCCACCCGTCTTGGCCTCCCAAAGTGCTAGGATTACAGGTGTGTGCCACTGCACCTGGCCGGGAGATTCTTTTTTACAACAGCTTAAAGTGCTCTGTAACCGATACACTATGCGGTGATTTGGTTAATACTTTGTGAGTTCCGTGAGTGCAGGGTTTACGTCTGCTATTGCTCCCCATTGGACCGCCGGACTCTAGCACAATGCCATGCACAGTAGACATTGAATACATGAGTGATACGTGGATGAATGAGACTAGGGGAAATCAGTGGAAGCCCTAGGCCTGGCACAGTGACTCACTCCTGGAATCCCAGCACTTTGGGAGGCCAAGGAGGGAGGATGGCTTGAGGCCAGGCATTCAAGACCAGCTTGGACAACATGGTGAGACCCCATAGCTATAAAAAATAAACAATTAGCCGGGTGCGGTGGCTCACGCCTGTAATTCCAGCACTTTGGGAGGCCGAGGCGGGCGGATCACGAGGTCAATAGATCGAGACCATCCTGGCCAACATGGTGAAACCCCATCTCTACTAAAAATACAAAAGTTAGCTGGGCGTGGTGGTGGCACGCCTGTAATCCCAGCGACTCGGGAGGCTGAGGCAGGAGAATCGCTTGAACCCAGGAGGTGGAGGTTGCAGTGAGTCGAGATCGTGCCATTGCACTACAGCCTGGCAACAGAGCGAGACTCCATCTCAAAATAATAATAATAATAATAATAAATTGGCCAGGCGTGGTGATGGCAGTGTTGTCATTGTTTTAAGAGGCAGGAACAGGGGGAAAAGACCCAGCAGTCTAAGCACACAGACAAGTCCCAAGTTAGGCACTTGTGTGTGTCTTGGGGGCTGTTGATAAAGATCAGAAATGACCTATGTGGATCACCCAGCAAGATGACCAGTATGAAAAGGTGTTCAGTGGTAGAAAGTGAAATTAGCATTATGACTACAACTCACTCAATAAGCATTCATTGAACACTGGTCACTGGTAAACTGCTATGAAGAAATCTCGGCTGGGTGTGGTGGCTCACGCTTGTAATCCCAGCACTTTAAAGGGAGACCAAGGTGGGCAGATGGATTACTTGAGTTCAGGGGTTTGAAAACAGCCTGGCCAACATGGTGAAACCCCATCTCTACTAAAAACACAAAATTAGCTGGGCATGGTGGCGGGTGCCTGTAATCCCAGCTACTTGGGAGGCTGAGGCAGGAGAATCGTTTGAACCTGGGAGGTGGAGATTGTAGTGAGCCGAGATCACAACACTGCACTCCAACCTGGGAAACAGAGCGAGACTCCATCTCAAAAAGAAAAAAATCTCAAGGTTATTGGATAGATAAATGCATAGGTAGATTGACGGATATTGAATGAATAAATAGTTGAGTGGATTAAAAACTGACTGGTTAATGAAGAGATGGATGGGTTAAATGGATGGAAATATGAATGAATGAATGATGGATAAAGACAAATGAAATAGACAAATGTACAAATGAAAGCAAAGGAAAAAGAGATGCTCAATAGAAATAAGGATGAGAATCAACGCTAGACATGAATGAGTGAACGGTGAATGAAGGAGTGATTGAATGGATGAATACACAGAGTCAAGTTGAAGTACAAACTCGGCCAAGACTCCTTTTTCTTCGCTTTGGGTGGAAATAAGTTTTTAAAAAAAGAGGGCTGGGCACGGTGGCTCACGCCTGTAATCCCAGCCCTTTGGGAGGCCGAGGCGGGTGGATCACCTGAGTTTGGGAGTTCGAGGCCAGCCTGACCAACATGGAGAAACCCCGTTTCTACTCAAAATACAAAATTAGCCAGGAGTGGTGGCGCACGCCTGTAATCCCAGCTACTCAGGAGGCTGAGCCAGGAGAATCACTTGAACCTGGGAGGCAGAGGTCGCGGTGAGCCGAGATCGCGCCATTGCACTCCAGCCTGGGCAACAAGAGCGAAACTCCGCCTCAAAAAAAAATAATAATAATAATAAAATAAAATAAAAAAAGAGAGAAAAAGAAAAAAAAAAAGACTCCCTGATGTGCCACTGACTTCCTGTACACATTTAGGGAAACTTAATATCGCCCCTCTTTCCACCATTTTCCCATTTATAAAGTGGGAAGACTGGATTTGATGACATCGCAGCCTCATCCAGGTCTGGTTCCTTCCTTGTGACCTGGGTCTCTTCTTTATTCTTTTTTTTTTTTTTTTTTTTTTTGAGACAGCGTTTCACTCTGTCACCCAGGCTGGAGTGTGCAGTGGCGTGATCTCGGCTCACTGCAACCTCAGCCTCCTGGGTTCAAGCAATTCTCCTGCCTCAGCCTCCCAAGTAGCTGGGATTACAGGCGCCCGCCACCACGCCTGGCTAATTTTTGTATTTTTTAGTAGAGACGGGGTTTCACCATGTTGGCCAGGCTGGTCTCGAACTTCTGACTTCGTGATCCGCCTGCCTTGGCCTCCCAAAGTGCTAGGATCACAGGTGTGAGCCAGCACCCCCGGCCTATTCCTTTTTTAAAATTATTATTATTTCCCACAGCCACATATGCCAGGGAGGTTGTCCTGGATATGTTCTACCAAGGCCCGACGTTGGTACTGAGATCAAAGCCCAGAAGACCCGCTCAGTCTCTCCTCCCATCTTTTCAACACGTTAGTGCCCCCAGGTGGCTAATTAGACTTCAAAATTCAGTTGTTGAGGCGGGCGGATCACCTGAGGTCAGGAGTTCAAGACCAGTCTGGCCAACATGGCGAAACCCCCTCTCTACTAAAAATACAAACATTAGCCAGACATGGTGTTACGCACCTGTAATCCCAGCTATTCGGAAGGCCGAGGCAGGTGGATCACTTGAGGTCAGGAGTTCGAGACCACCCTGGCCAATTTGGCAAAACTCCATCTCTACTAAAAATACAAAAATTAGCTGGGCGTGATGGCGCACACCTGTAATCCCAGCTACTCAGGAGACTGAGGCACGAGAATCACTTGAACCCGGGAGGCAGAGGTTGCAGTGAACCGAGATCGCGCCACTGCACTCCAGCCTGGGTGGAGTGAGATCTTCTCTCAAAAAAAAAAAAAAAAAAAAAGAAAAGAAAGAAAGAAAAAGTTGTGCTTGATTATGCTTGATGGAAAAAAGGTGAGACCTTCCTTTCGGCACTGAGTCTGGTAGAAATCGGTGTTACAGGGTAGCTAACATTTATTGAGCACTTACTACGGGCCAGTTACTGTTTTAAATGTTTTGTGTGTATTACCCACTGAATCCTACAACAATCCTATGAAGTGGGTTTTATCAGTGCATCCATTTTACCGTCAAGGCAAGAGAGAGTTGGGGAAGGGCACTTTCTGAATGCTGCTACTGTGTGCGGAGTTGGTTCCTTCCTGTGGGTTTGTGGTCTCGCTGACTTTAAGAATGGAGCCAGGGACCTTCGTGGTGTTACAGCACTTAAAGATGGCACGGACCTAAAGAGTTTGCAGCAGCAAGATTTATTGTGTAGAGCAAGAGAACAAAGCTTCCACAGCGTGGAAGGGAACTCTGGTGCGGTGCCGCGCTGGCTAGCTTTTATTCCTTATTGTCCCCATCCATGTCCTGCTGATTGGTCCATTTTACAGAGCGCTGATTGGTCCATCTTACAGAGTGCAGATTGGTCCATTTTACAATCCTCTTGTAAGACAGAAAAGTTCTCCAAGTCCCCATTCAACCCAGAAAGTCCAGCTGGCTTGACGTCTCACTACTACCTTTCTGTAGCTGCTACTATTACAGTGAGTGGACGGCAGTGCTGGGATTCGAACCCTCTGTCTTCTGGCTTGGACGTCTTAACCACTGATCGCGTCTTCCACTCAGCTACTCCTTGGGAAAGGCCTGCAAAGAAGCTACAGCACAGGGCACAGGGGGGTCTAAGGACCGTTCCGCGGGGCTCAGCCATCAGGACTGCGGGGCTGCAGGAAAGGACAGTCCAGCCCAGGGTCCCAGCTTCTCCGCTACTCAGGTTGGAAGTCTCGGGTTGCAGTGCTCCTGGGGCTCAGGGGCGGATACCAGCAGGAGCGCCGTTCTGGCTGCGCCAGTCAAAAGTGACCAGCGCGCCCAGGGAGATGAGGACCAGACCGGCCAGCCCCAGGCGGACAAGGTTTCCCCGGGTGTAGTCGGAGGAGCCAGGGTCTGCGGGCGGAGCTGGGAGAGAGGGGCCGTCAGCTCCCGGACCCCAAAGTCTGGGCCCTGAACTCCAGGTTTCCAGCCCCTGGGGTGGACTTAGGGACCTGACTCCACAGTCTCAAAGTTGAGAGGGAGTCGATGGAGGCTTCAACTCCTGGGTCCAGGAAGAAGGGGCTGGGGCCTGGACTCCTGGATCAGGAAGGAGGGGCTGGGGGCATGGAGTCCTGGGTCCAGGAAGGAGGGACTGGCGGCCTGGAGTCCTGGGTCTGAGGGAGGAGGTATTGGGGCCCGGGAATCCTGGGTCTGATTAGGAGGAGCTGGAGGACTAGACCCCTGGGTCTGAGGGAGGAGGGGCTGGAGGACTAGACCCCTGGGTCTGAGGGAGGAGGAGCTGGAGGACTAGACCCCTGGGTCTGAGGGAGGAGGAGCTGGAGGACTAGACCCCTGGGTCTGAGGGAGGAGGAGCTGGAGGACTAGACCCCTGGGTCTGAGGGAGGAGGAGCTGGAGGACTAGACCCCTGGGTCTGAGGGAGGAGGAGCTGGAGGACTAGACCCCTGGGTCTGAGGGAGGAGGGGCTGGAGGACTAGACCCCTGGGTCTGAGGGAGGAGGGGCTGCAGGACTAGACCCCTGGGTCTGAGGGAGGAGGAGCTGGAGGACTAGACCCCTGGGTCTGAGGGAGGAGGAGCTGGAGGACTAGACCCCTGGGTCTGAGGGAGGAGGGGCTGGAGGACTAGACCCCTGGGTCTGAGGGAGGAGGGGCTGGAGGACTAGACCCCTGGGTCTGAGGGAGGAGGGGCTGCAGGACTAGACCCCTGGGTCTGAAGGAGGAGAGGCTGGGGGCCTGGGCTCCTGGGTCTGAGGGAGGAGGGCCTGGGGCCTGCATTCCTGGGGCGGAGGAGGCGGGCCGGGCCTCAGGGCCCTCACCTTCCCGGCTGATGACCAGCACCTCGCTGCGCTGCGACAGCACGTAGGGCGCGGAGGGCGTGTGGTAGTAGCAGCTGTAGGTGCCCGGGGCGCGGGCGCCCAGCAGCGGGAAGTCGGCCCAGGGCTGCGCGGAGTCGCGGTACTGCAGCGGGGCCGCCACGCCCTCGCGGTACAGCACGAAGCTCATGTTCCGCAGGCGGCCCGCGCAGCGCAGGCTCACGTTGGCGCCAGGAGCCACCACCGGCCCGGGCAGCGCCACCAGCGACGGCCGCGGCAGCTCCTCTGCAGAGACGGGGTGAGAGTCCCGGGCCGCGTGAGCGTCTTTCGCTCGCTCGCTCGCTCTCTTTCTCTTTCTGCCTCTGTCTCTCGCTTTCTCTCTGCCTCTCTCTCTCTCTCTGCCTCTCTCTCTTTCTCTCTGCCTGTCTCTCTCTCTGTCTGCCTGTCTCTCTTTCTCTCTCTGCCTCCCTTTCTCTCTGCCTCCCTTTCTCTCTGCCTCTTTCTTCTTCTGCCTCTTTCTCTGTCTCTCTCCCCCCGCACTGTACCTCTCTCTCTTTCTCTCTGCTCCCCTGTCTCTCTCTCTCCCCCTAGTGTCTCTGTATCTGTCTTTTCTTGTGTCTGTGAATCTATCAGTTTGCCCGCCTCGCTCTGTCTCTCTGTCCCTCCCCCACCTCCCTTGTTCCACCCACTTCTCCTCCCCGACCCCAGGACCTCACCTGTCACCAGCAGCTCCAGGGCATCGCTGGGCTGGGACCAGACACCCGGCCCCCAGTCTGGCCTTTGGTAGAAGCAGCGGTAACTTCCCCCTTGGGCTGGAGTCACCACCTCCAGAAAGAATTCTGCCAGCTCGGAGGACACATTCCGGAAGAGAAGGGGAGCCATCTCTCCAGGCTTGAAAAGTCCAAATCTCCAAGCGGGTTGGGGTGCCCGGCACCTCAAGGTCACGTTGACCCCAGGGGTCACAACTGTAGCTGGCTGAGCTCCCAGCCATGGCTTAGGGTGGTATGAAGCTGGGGGGACTGAATAAACGGGGCTGCCTGGGTCCTCGGGCCTCCTGGGAGCCCCAGAAGATGAAAGGGAAGTTGGGGAAGGAGGAAAATCACCTTGGACGATTACTGCCCCTTTCTTAGCCTCAGTTTCCTGTTTGTAAAATCAGGGAGAGACTGGACTACAATCAAGGCTTGTTAAAACCAGGTGCAAATCAGAGGGGCAGGACAGAAACTTCTGAGCTTTACTCCACAGTTTGTAAACATAGTTTCAAAAGGTCAGGTCCCAGAACTCTGTAATTTTATTATTATTATTATTTTTAAGTAATGAGATGGGGGGGGGTCTCCCTATGTTGACCAGGTTGGTCTTGAACTACTGGCCTCAAGCAATCCTCCCATCTCGGCCTCCCAAAGTGCTAAGTTTACAAGCTTGTGCCACCACGCCCAGACTTTTTTTTTTTTTTTTTTTTTTTTTTTTTTTTTGAGGCAGGGTCTTGCTCTGTTGCTCAAGGCAGGAGTGCAGTGGCATGTTCTCAACTCACTGCAGCCTCAATCTCCTGGGCTCAAACAATCCTCCACCTCAGCCTCCTGAGTACCTGGGACCACAGGCACATGCCACTACACCAGGCTAATTTTTTTTTTTTTTTATTTTTAGTAGAGACGAGCATTCACTATGTTGCCCAGGCTACTGTCAAACTCTTGGGCTCAAGCAATCCTCCCACCTTGGCCTCCCAAAGTGCTGGGATTACATGTGTGAGCCACCACGCCCAGCCAGAACTCTAATTTTAAATAGCTTTCCAGAATGTTTGCAATATAGTATTTCAAGAGTTGCCAAAACTTGCTATTTGGAGAAAAAAAAAATGTTGGATCCCTACCTCACACCATTTCCCAAAACAACTTCCAGATTAATTAAAGACCCTGTGTTTCATTTTTTTTAACTATAAAAGTATTCAAAAAACTATAGGAAAATATATTTGTCTTGGGGTAAGGAAGTCTTCTTAAAATATAAAATAAAAAGTTCTATGGAAGATTAATTAATTTGACCACTTCAAATTTCTTGGGTTTTTTTTTTTTTCCTTTTTCTGGAGAATGGGGTCTTGCTATATTGCCCAGGCAGGTCTCGAACTCCTGGGCTCAAGCTATCCTCCTGCCTCTTGCCTCCCTGAGAGCTGGGATTACAGGCGTGAGCCACCGTGCCCGGCCGACCACTTCAAATTTCTTAAGTTGTGTATGCTAAAAGACAAAACTAGAGGACAAATGAGAGTACTGGCAGATATCACTTATTCACAAATCACACAAATTAAGAGTACAGGAAGGCTGCTGGGTCCAGTGGCTCACAGCTGTAATCCCAGCACTTTGGGAGGCCAAGGTGGGTGCATCACCTGAGGTCAGGAGTTCAAGACTAGCCTGACCAACATGGTAAAATCCCATCTCTACTAAAAACAGAAAAATTAGCCAGGTGTGGTAGTGCTAGCCTGTAGTTCCAGCTGTTTGGGAGGCTGAGTAGGAGAATCACTTGAACCCTAGAGTCGGAGGCTGCAGTTAGCTGAGATCATGCCACTGCACTCCAGCCTGGGCAACAGAGTGAGAACTCCATGGTGGCATGCACTTTGGGAGGCTGAGGCTGGAGGATTCTCTGAGCCCAGGAGTTCAAAGCTGCAGTGAGCTATGATAGAGCCACTGTACTCCAGCCCGGGTGACAGAATGAGACCCCGTCTCTAAAAATGAATAAAAATAAGGGTCGGGTTGAGGGGGCTCATGTTTGTAATCCCAACACTTTGGGAGGCTGAGGCAGAGGGATCACCTGAGGTCAGGAGCTCCAGACCAGCCTGACCAACATGGTGAAACCCTGTCTCTACTAAAAATACAAAAATTACCCGGGCATTGTGGTGTGTGCCTGTAGTCCCAGCTACTCGGGAGGCTGAGGCAGGAGAATCCCTTGAACCCAGGAGGTGGTTGCAGTGAGCCGAGACTGCACCACTGCACTCCGGCCTGAGCGACAGAGAGAGACTGGTCTCAAAATAAATAAATAAATAAATAAATAAAATAGGTAGAGATAGCTATAGTGACACTGAAATATCTCCAAGAGAGTTTTTGTTTGTTTGTTTGTTTGTTTGTTTTTGAGGTGGAGTCTTGCACTGTCACCCAGGCTGGAGTGCAGTGGCGTGATCTCAGCTTACTGCAACCTCTGCCTCCTGGGTTCAAGTGATTCTCTTGCCTCAGCCTCCTGAGTAGCTGGGATTACAGGTGCGTCCCACCACACCTGGCTAATTTTTTTTTTTTTTTTTGTAATTTTTAGTAGAGATGGGGTTTCACCACATTAGCCAGGATGGTCTCGATCTGACCTTGTGATCCGCCCACCTCTGCCTCCCAAAGTGCTGGGATTACAGACGTTGGCCATTGCGCCCAGCCCAAGATCCTATTTCTTAAGCCCTGTACTGTGTCAGGCTCAGGGTTTTGCACATGTGATTTGATGAAATCTCACAGCGGCCCATTTTGCCGAGAAGGAAATGGAGTCTTAGCAAGCTGTGGCTTGTTCAAGGTCATGTGGTCATATAAATGAATACGATGGTGAAACTGAGGTCCTAGCTTAGGTCTCTGCCTCAGAAGTTCCTGGTCTTCAGTACTCACCTATAATGGCCACTAAGGGGAATGAGAAAAGAAGGAAGGAAGGAATGGAGGGAGGGAGGAAAATAAGGATATCTGGGATGGGATTGGGCACCAAAATAAAATCTGAGTAGTTGGAAAAGGGGTGTCAGCAACGTAAAGGAGAGTGGATGGGGTGGCTACTCACCAGATGGAGTGATGTCTGTGTGACACAGAGGCCCTGTAGAAGGTTGAGGGACTAGTTTCTTTTTTTTTTTGTCTAAGACAGAGTCTCACTCTGTCGCCCAGGCTGGAGTGTAGTGGTGTGATCTCAGCTCACTGCAACCTCTGCCTCCCAGGTTCAAGCGATTCTCCTGCCTCAGCCTCCGTAGTAGCTGTGACTACAAGTGCCCACCACCACACCAGGCTAATCTTTGTATTTTTAGTAGAGATGGGGTTTCGCCATGTTGGTCAGGCTGGTCTTGAACTCCTGTCCTCAGGTGATCCGCCTGCCTCTGCCTCCCAAAGTGCTGGGATTACAGGCATGAGCCACTGTGCCCGACAGCGAGTTCCTTTCAAAGCCCTTTGTGGCCAGCCCCATCTCATTGGTAGCCCAGGAATCTGAGTCCCCAGCTCCTATCTCCCCTGGGAAATGAAAATCTTATCCCTCCCTCCTCCTGTCTCAGTAGGCAGAAATTCAGACATCCATTGCCCACCTACTGAAGAAGTCTGAACGCAGACCCCTCTGGCCTGGGCACCCAAGAGTTCAAGCCCTTGAACTCCACCTTTCCAGGGAACAATAATCGAGAGTTTCTCCTCTCACGAGTTCAGGAATCTGGGTCCCCATTTCCCTCTTCTCTCAGGAGCTAAGAGCCCTGTTCCCAGCCCCCTTTTCTCAGGGAATCAGGAGTCCTGGCTTCCATCCCCTTCCCACATGACAATCTAGGAGTCCTCCCTGTCTCCTGCCCTCTTCCTGCCTCAAGAGCTAGAGAGACCTGTCCCCACCTCCTTCCTCCTTCCTCTTTCGGGAATCTGTGTTCTCTTGCTTTAGGACCCAGGGGTCTAGGCCCCAGTCCTGTTCTTTATTTGAACCTAGAATCCCAAATCTGCTGCCTGGTCCCCCTGCAGGGTGTCTGGGTCTCCATTGCCTCTCTCTCTCTGCCCCCAACCCCAGCCAGGAACCCAGGGAGAAGAAAGGGGCGACTCACAGAGGGTCAGCAGCTGGAGGATCAGTACCAGGGCCATGGTGGGCAAATGTTCACTGGAGCTGGAGCCAGGGCTTGGTCGCACCCTCTCCCCTCCCAGGAAATGAGGCAACATCAGAAAGCCAGACCCAGACCAGATACTCGTTTAGGGAAGAGAGTATCGAGGTGGGGGCCTGTGGGTGACTGTGTCATAGTCCTGTGGCACTGTGGAAAAAGTTAGCAGGGGGGTCAGTCATAACCTGTGGTGTTCATTAATTTAACTCTAGAAACAAATACTAGTCGGAAGGTGGAGGCAGGAGGATCGCTTGAGCCCAAGAGTTCAAGAGCAGCCTGGGCAACACAGCGAGACCCTGTCTAAAAAATAAATAAATAAATTGTGCCACTGCACTCCAGCCTGGGTGATAGAGTGAGACCATGTCTTTAAATATAGATAGACAGACAGATAGAAAGATATCTGTCTTGTTTTAAAAATAAGAACCTATTATGTGCCAGACTCTTGCTGTGATTGATTGACAGATAGATAAAAATTAGCACCTATTATGTGCCAGGCCCTTGCTGTGATTGAAAGATAGATAGATAGATAGATAGATAGATAGATAGATAGATAAAAATTAGCACCTATTAAGTGCCAGGCCCTTGCTGTGATTGATTGATGGATAGATAAAAATTAACACCAAGCCCTTGCTGTGATTAATTGATCAATTGATAGATTGGTTGACAGATAAAAATTAGCACCTATTATGTGCCAGGCTCTTGCTGTGATACTGTGATTGATAGATAGATAGATAGATAGATAGATAGATAGATAGATAGATAGATAGATAAAAATTAGCACCTATAGGCTGGGCGCAGTGGCTCACGCCTGTAATCCCAGCACTTTGGGAGGCCAAGGCGGGCGGATCACCTGAGGTCGGGAAGTTCGAGACCAGCCTGACCAACGTGGAGAAACCCCGTCTCTACTAAACATAGAAAAATTAGCCGGGTGTGGAGGCACGCACCTGTAATCCCAGCGATTCAGGAGGCTGAGGCAGGAGAATCGCTTGAACCCGGGAGTTGGAGGTTGCTGTAAGCCGAGATAACGCCATTGCACTCCAGCCTGGGGGACAGAGCTAGACTCAGTCTCAGGAAAAAAAGAAAAATTAGCACCTATTACGTGCCAGACCCTCGCTGTGCGATGTTGGCAGGCACAGAGGGAACTCAGACTCCGTTACTGCTCTCAAGCAGCCCCTACTAGTCTGACTGAAAGACCCAGACCAGGTCAGTTTCTTTTTTTTTTTTTTTCTTTTTTTGAGACGGAGTCTTGCTCTGTCGCCTAGGCTGGAGTGCAGTGGTGTGATCTCTGCTCACTGCAAGCTCCGCCTCCCGGGTTCACGCCAGTCTCCTGCCTCAGCCTGCCGAGTAGCTGGGACTACAGGCGCCCACTACCACGCCCGGCTAATTTGTGTTGTATTTTTAAGTAGAGACAGGGTTTCACCATGTTAGTCAGGATGGTCTAGATCTCCTGACCTCGTGATCCGCCCGCCTCGGCCTCCCAAAGTGCTGGGATTACAGGCGTGAGCCACTGCGCCCGGCCCAGACCAGGTCAGTTTCTTAAGTGATCTGAGCTATAATGGCGGTAACAGGGCACTGTGAGAGCCGCAGAAAGCTCCTAACCCATCTGGGATGAGACCTAGCGCTTCCAGGACAAGCTGATGTTGAGCTGAGACCTCGAAGGACAGGTTAGTCATTCACCCTCTCCCGGGCTCGGTTTCTTCGTCTGTAAAATTGGCTTTCATACATACACTATAAAATGGGGACTATTTTGTTCCGCCTTAGGTGGGTCGCAGGAGGAGGACTAGTCACTCCGGAGCGACTTCTAGGCTGAGACTAAGGGGATTCCACGCAGGTCCGCAAAGTCAGGCTTGCGCTTGCTCCTGACACCACTTCTTTTACCTCCATGGCGCTTTGTTCTGCGCTAGTGCGCACGCGCAGCCTCCGAAAGCTGGCCCTCACACAGAGGGACCACAACTCCCAGAGTGCTCCGCGTCCCGGCTTTTGCCTCTACTTCTGCTCCAGGGCGCACGCGCAGCCCGGGGAGCGGTTTCTCGCGCATAGGGACCACAACTCCCAGGGTGCTCCGCGTCCTTGCCGCTGTCGCCGCCACCGAGACCAAGATGGCTGCGAGTAAGTGCAGGTGCCGGTGGCGCGCGGGGCTCGGGTAGTTCCGGGAACCTCCGGGCGGTTCTGGGACTGAGGTGCGGCAGGGCAGGGGTGGAAGCGATGGGGTCCGTGCTGGAGGGGGACGCAGAAGTCACGAGGGGGCTCCTCCAGGGCAGGGGTGGCACGAGAGGGTTAGAGGTCACCGGGGGCAGCTACTTGCAGGGGTGACGCTCCTCTCCACCCCTTCAGGAGTCGGCGCCTTCCTCAGGAATACCTGGGACAAGGAGCCAGTCCTGGTCGTGTCCTTCGTCATCGGGGGCCTCGGTGCGTGAGTGCTCCAGGCGCAAACTTGCATCGTCCACCCCTGTTCCCCTACATCCCTCCATCTTGCACCCCTAAAGCCCTATCGCCGCCCTCGGGTCCCCTCTAGTTTGTCTGCACCCCCACGACATCCCCTTATCTATCCCCATACCCATTATAACCTCTCCACCATCGCCCCCCGCATTCCTCTCCACCTACCCAATACGCTCTTAACCCCTCTAAATGAGATGTTCTCAACCCTGCTTGTCCCTTAACAACACCTGAGCACCAAAAAAAAGTCCAGATCCTCCTCCTCCCTTTCATCTCTCCTCTCCCCCATTCTGAATTGAGTTGGCTTGGTTGGAGGTGGGGCTGGGGAATGTGTCTTGTGAAAATCCCCGTATGATCCTAATGTGCCTTGCTGATTGAAAACCTCTGCCCTCTGCCCTGGAACTGCGCTACTCACACTTTAATTAGCACCGGAGTTCCTGCAGGGATGGGGGCGGGGGATTGTTAAAACGTAGCTTTTTTTTTGCGATGGAGTCTCACTCTCACCCAGGCTGAAGTGCAGTGGCGCGATCCCGGCTCACTGCAACCTCGGCCTCCTAGGTTAAAGGGATTCTTCTGCCTCAGCCTCCCGAGTAGCTGGGATTACAGGCGCCCAGCTAATTTTTTGCTTTTGCTTTTGAGACTGAGTCTCGTTCTGTCGCCCAGGCTGGAGTGCAGTGGCGCGATCTTGGTTCACTGCAAACTCTGCCTTCCGGGTTCACGCCATTCTCCTGCCTCAGCCTCCCGAGTAGCTGGGACTGCAGGCGCCCGCCACCACACTCGGCTAATTTTTTGTATTTTTAATAGAGACGGGGTTTCACCGTGTTAGCCAGGATGGTCTCGATCTCTTGACCTCGTGATCCACCCACCTCCGCCTCCCAAAGTGCTGGGATTACAGGCGTGAGCCACGGCGCCCTGCCAGCTAATTTTTTTTTTTTTTTTTTTTTTTTTTGAGATGGCGTCTCGCTCTGTCTTCCAGGCTAGAGTGCAATGGTTTGATCATGGCTCACTGTAACCTCCGCCTCCAGGGTTCAAGTGATTTTCCTCCCTCAGCCTCCCAAGTAGCTGGGATTACAGGCGGGCACCACCACGCCCGGCTAATTTTTGTATTTTTAGTAGAGACAGGGTTTCACCGTGTTGGCCAGGCTGGTCTTGAACTCCTGACCGCAAGTGATCTGCCTTCCCAAAGTGCTGGGATTACAGGGGTGAGCCACTGCGCCTGGCCAAACTGTAGGTTCTGATTCTGTAGGTCTGGGATGGGGCATGGGATTCTGCATTTTTTAAGAGTTCCCAGGTCTTGTCAGTACTGCTGGCCCACCAGCCAGGCACTAGGTAAGGTTCTGAACACTTGTTCAGTATGGCAGCCACCAGCCACATGTGGCCACTGAGCACTTGAAGTGGGGCTGGTATGAATTAAGGTGGTATAAGACACTGGATTTCAAAAACTCAGTATAACAGAGTGTGTAAACTACCAATAATCTTTTGTTGATTACATGTTGAAGTGATGTTTTGGATGTACCATGTTTTTTTTTTTTTTGGTTTGGTTTTGTTTTTTTGAGACGGAATTTCACTTTTGTCCATGCTAGAGTGCAATGGCCTGATCTCGGCTCACTGCAACCTCCGCCTCCCGGGTTCAAGCGATTCTCCTGTCTCAGCCTCCTTAGTAGCTGGGATTACAGGCGCATGCCACTACACCCGGCTAAGTTTTTGTATTTTTAGTAGAGATGGGGTTTCATCATATTGGTCAGGCTGGTCTCGAACTCCTGACTTCAGGTGATCCACCCGTCTCGGCCTCCTAAAGTCCTGGGATTATAGGCATGAGCTACCTCGCCCATCCAAGTATGTTTCTTAAAATTTGTTTTATCTGTATCTTTTATTTTTACTGTGGCTACTAGAAGATATAAAATTATATACCTGGCTCTTACCATCTGTCAGACAGCACTGGCCTAGAACATTCCTTTTATGAACTGTACCCCATCCCCCAGGATTCCTGGCTCCCACTCTAGATGGACTGTGGTCAGTGACTGTTGTTTGTGCAACCCTTTCTCCTCCAGTTTGTAAGTCTTTTTTTTTTTTTTTTTTTGGGACGGAGTCTCTCTCTGTTGCCCAGGCTGGAGTGCAATGGCACAATCTGGGCTTACTGCAACCTCTGCCTCCCAGGTTCAAGGGATTCTTCTGCCTCAGCCTCCTGAGTAGCTGGGATTACAGGCTTCTGCCACCACACCCGGCTAATTTTTGTGCCTTTAGTAGAGATGGGGTTTCATCACGTTGTCCAGGTTGGTTGTGAACTCCTGACCTCAGGTGATCCGCCCACCTTGGCCTCCCAAAGTGCTGGGATTACAGGTGTGAGCCACGGTGCCCAGCCAAATTTGTAACAGTCTTGATTTCTCCAGAATAGCCCATGACACTACCCCCAGGATGCTCCATGATGACCCCTACACTCAAACATGCCCATTCCACAACCAACCCCACCGCTGCCTCCTCTAGGCCCCATGTATCTGTGAGCGTGAGGCTCCCACCCCTACCTCCACCTAGGCCCCGTGTATCTGTGAGTGTTAGGCTCCCACCCCTACCTCCACCTACCCCCCAAAAAAGAGTTTTAAATCCTCCTGTCTATAAGTAGGGATCCCAAGGTACCAAGGATCCTCCTGGAGGTGCTGGCCCTCCCTGCTGCCCTCCCCCTTCGTACTTTATCTTCCCTTTGCCAAGGCTCAGCTTCTCTTCCCCTCTCCTCAGAGCCACCTTCCCCTGGGCCTCACCCCTGTGTCTCTCCACAGCTGTAATTCTGCCCCCATTGAGCCCCTACTTCAAGTACTCCATCATGATCAACAAGGCCACGCCCTACAACTACCCAGGTGAGTGGGGGCCAGGCAGGGATCGCTGGAATAGGCCCAGCCTCCCTGTGCTGGGATAAGGGCAGTTACGGGCAGGTCTTTCCTAAGCAGTTATCAGAGATTCTGCAGTGGTGCCTGGACCCCCCTGTTCCATTTTTTAAGAATTGAGATATAATTCATATACTATTCTGTGTTTGTGCTTCGTTTTTTTTGTTGTTTTTTTTTTTTTGAGATAGTCTCGCTCTGTCGCCAAGGCTGGAGTGCAGTGGCGCGATCTCAGCTCACTGCAAGCTCAGCTTCCCAAGTAGCTGGGACTACAGGTGCCCGCCACCACGACATGCTAATTTTTTTCTATTTTTAATAGAGGCGGGGTTTCACTGTGTTAGCCAGGATGGTCTCGATCTCCTGACCTTGTGATCCACTCGCCTTGGCCTCCCAAAGTGCTGGGATTACAGGCGTGAGCCACTACGCCTGGCCTGTGCTTCGAGTTTCTATTACCTTTCCAGATTTCTGTCCCTCTCTGGGTTCCCATCTGTGGTGGTTTCTCAGTCTCCATCTTCTCAGGTTTCTGTCCTGTTTCCCCATCTCTTTTGACCCTATCACTCTCTCGCATGGGATGTCTTGCTCGCTGTCTCTCTCTGGTTTTCCATGTCTCTCAGTCTCTGGATTTCCCGCCTCTTTCTGCATCACTGATTCTCTGACCCTTCCCCTCTCACCCCTGGGGTCCCCCTTTCCTCTCTGAACATAAAGTGACAGACCAGCTCTTCTCTCCAGGGCCCTGGAGACGTGCTGGTCTCAGTGGCCCACCTCCTGCCCCACAGTGCCCGTCCGCGATGATGGGAACATGCCTGACATGCCCAGCCACCCCCAGGACCCTCAGGGCCCCAGCCTGGAGTGGCTGAAGAAACTGTGAGCACCTCCACTGACAGAGGCGGCCCCTCCCACGGCTCCCAATAAAAATGTGAAAACCAACCCCAGAACGTGAGCATGCGTGTGATCAGAGGTGGGAACAAGTAGACGGTGGCCGGGGTGAGTGTGGGGTCAGTTTACTGGGCATGGGTCAGTCAGAGGCTGGGCTGGCCAGGGTCGGGTAGGGCAGCAGTTTGTCTGGACCCCGAGAAACCCAACTGGAATCCAGGGCCTCATCTGCTTCAAAGCCAAAGTCTTCCTCAACCTTAATCTGCAAGAGATAAGGAACAAGGTGTTAACAGGCCTGGGAATCTAGAAAATCCCATCAGCTTCACCATTTTTGTTTTCATTTTGTTTTGATTTTTAGAGACAGGGTCTCACTCTGTTGCCCAGGCTGGAGTGCAGTGGTGCCATCATAGTTCACTGCAGCCTCTGCCTCCCAGGCTCAAGTGATCCTCCCATCTCAGCTTCCCAAGTAGCTGGGACTACAGGCACATGCCAACCAAGCCTAACATGTTTTTTTCTTTTTGGTAGAGATGGGGTCTCAGTATGTTGCTCAGGCAGGTCTCAAACTCCTGGCGTCAAGTGATCCTCCCACCTAGGCCTCCCAAAGTGCTGGGATTACAGGCATGAGCCACTGCACCTGGCCAGCCTCGCAGTTCTTGTCTTCCCAGGCCAGTCACCTTCCTCTTTACACCTCAGAGGCAATCCCAGTGTTCCTGGGTCCAGATGTTCTTCCAGCTTTCCTCCCCGCACTGGGCCTTCCCTTCCACTCCATCTTCTCTGATCCTTCCTTCCCCTCTACTCCCAGCCTTCTCTAGCTATCTGCTATTTTTCCTTCTCCAGGTCTTCCTCCTTCCCTTTCCAACTTTGTCTCCTTTTTACCCAAGCCTTTACCCCACTTTTTCCAACTACTTCCCTGCCTGATCCTAGGCCTCCAACATGTCCTGGTTCACCTCCC
Organism: Pongo pygmaeus; assembly: GCF_028885625.2. Lineage (NCBI taxonomy): Eukaryota > Metazoa > Chordata > Mammalia > Primates > Hominidae > Pongo > Pongo pygmaeus. The sequence goes on from NC_072393.2 coordinate 60,385,896, forward strand.
TTCTCCAACTTTCCCCAGCCCTGGGCCCCTCGGGGTGCAGAACCAAAACCCAAGAGCTCTGAACTTGACTCAGCCCCAGCCCTGGCCCCGGCCCCTCCCCTTGAGTCCCCCGCTCCTTACCTGCACTAGCGCCAGCTCTGGAGCTCCAGTCCCTCCCCTTGAGTCCCTGCCTCCTCACCTGCACTGGCACCAGCTCTGGAGTCCCAGTCCCTCCCCTTGAGTTCCCACCTTCCTCACCTGCACTGGGGTCAGCTCTGGAGTCAGCGCATTTCCTGCTCGGCGTCCATCCCGTGGCACTCGCCGCCTCTTCCGCCCACTGGGCCCCTCGCCGGGGGCTGGGCTGCCAGGTTCTGGGGGTGCAGGAGTCCTTCTGGGCGGGGACAGTGCCTCTTTCTCTGGAGGCTCATTCTCAGCATTGCCTGGGGTGGGGGCATCTGTGCCCTGGCTGCCCTCATCCTGGCAGGGAGGAGGGGGGGGTAGGTGATGGGTGGGTCCTGAGCTCCCAGTTCCTGACCCTGCTGGAGGCCCAACACTCACCTCCAGCACAATGGTGAACTGGCTGGCCCGGTAGTCATCCCCATAGGAGTCCAGCACTCTCATGAGGAACCTGCTCAGGGGGAGAAGCCACCAATGGAATAACTTACGTCCTATCAGCTGGGGAAAAGGGCCACACAATCGAGCTCAGCTCCCACTCCACTCAACGCCAAAGCCGTCCTGGACCCAGACGGTCCTGAGCTCTGGCATTGGAGGCCTGGGAGCCATGCCCTTGACCAGCCTTGAGACCTCGAGCCAGACAAGGCGACCATTCTGAGGCTGAGTTTCCTGCTCTGCAAACGACATGACACCCTCGGCTGGATGTTGCAATGGTGACACTGAAGTAGTGACACCAGACGATTTCTGTACTTAATGTGATGTCAGCACTTAGTAAACATTCATATGTGAGTTGTAAATTTTATTGATAGCTGAAGAGAGGGGAGTACAGAACGCTCCTCCTAATGACCTCACCTCTTATAAACACCCTCTTCTCTTCTTTCCCCAGCCCCTGCCTCCAGAGTTCCTTAAAGTTCTAATTGATGGAACGCCTCCTCTGCACCAGCACCTGGACAGGTTTGTTGTTGTTGTTTTGAGACAGAATCTCACTCTGTTGCCCAGGCTGGAGTGCAGTGGCGTGATCTTGGCTCACCACAACCTCCACCTCCCTGGTTCCAGCGATTCTCCTGCCTCAGCCTCCCGAGTAGCTGGGATTACAGGCGCCCGCCACTACGCCCGGCTAATTTTTTTGTATTTTTAGTAGAGACGGAGTTTCACCGTGTTAGCCAGAATGGTCTCGATCTCCTGACCTCGTGATCCGCCTGCCTCGGCCTCCCAAAGTGCTAGGATTACAGGCGTGAGCCACCGTGCCCAGCCTATTTCAACTTAAGTGAAAATCTCACCTGTGGCCGGCGGCTACCGTGCTGGACAGCACAGGTGCGGACAGAGGAACCCTGGGAGCCGCAGGTTTCAGCTTTGGGGAGGGAGGATGAACTAGCAAAGGCGGCCAAGAAGGAACAGCCGGAAAGGCAGGAGACCCCAGGATGCTGGGTGCCCAGGATGGCAAGAATGGGCTCCAGGGAAGAGCACATAGCCCTGGGCCACTGCACCGAGCCTGAGCCAAGGACTGAGATGAGAACTGTGGTTGATGCAACAACGTGGAGCCATTCCTACAAAGCTTGCTCCAATGTTGATGGGACAGGGACACTGTGAGTGGCAGGGGCAGCACCCACCTGGGCAGGTTCTGTGGAGACGCACAGTGGGAAGCTCTGAGCTCAGCTCACCACCTGCAAGCTCCGGCTTAACCCCGCCGCAGCCTCATGATATTGGTGCTGCCCTTAGTTGATAGGAAACAGCTCAGAGAAGGGACACTGCTTGCTTAGAGTCATACCGCAAAAAAAAAAAAAAACTTGCAGCCAGGTCTGTGCTTGTGTGCCTTCCATCCTGCTGTTCCCTCCCTTCAGGGGGAGGAGGCCCCTCCACCCGGCCCTCCCTCAGTCCCAGTGCTCAGCCCCCTCCACCCGGCCCTCCCTCAGTCCCAGTGCTCAGCCCTCTCCACCCGGCCGTCCCTCAGTCTGAGCACACAGCCCCCTCCACCCAGCCCTCCTTCAGTCCGAGCCCACAGTCCCCTCTACCCGGCCCTCCCTCAGTCCCACTGCTCAGCCCTCTGCTGCAAGACCAAATCCCACTCTTCTTGTTTGCCTCAGCCCCCGGCCCTCATCTCCAGCTTCTCCTTGTGGCTTGTGTGGATGTGGGAGTGGGAGAGACAGAGCGGCTGGGAGCACTTGGGAGCTGAGGCTCACGGGCCCAGAGGGGACGGAGAAGGGGTTACCTCCGTTCCTGCTGCAGCCTCCGAGTTATCCTCTGCACCTGATGGAGCCTGTTCAGGACCCGCTCGTTCACCTGTGGGGTGGGAAACTCCCATCAGCTGGATCCCACGGCTCCCGTTCATTTGTTTAACGGATGTTTAATGGGGCACGCACTAAACTCTGGGGAGACTGGCCAAAGACCATCCCGTGGCCTGAGGTCCTTCCACCTTCCCATCCTACCGGCTCCCCTCTCACCATGCCACAGTCCTGAGTGCCCTCCAGTGGGGGCCTTCCGCATGCTGTTCCTCTACCTGGACCCTCTCCCCAGCCATCCGCACAACTCACTCTCCACTCCAAGTCTTAGGTCAACTGTTACCTGCTCAGAGAGCCCGAACGTCCCATTAAGTCGAAACACACCAGGCCAGGCGCGGTGGCTCACGCCTGTAATCCCAGCACTTTGGGAGGCCGAGGCGAGTAGATCCCCTGAGGTCAGGAGTTCGAGACCAGCCTGGCCAACATGATGAAACCCCATCTCTACTAAAAATACAAAAAGTTAGCCGGGCATGGTGGCAGGCGCCTGCAGGATAGTTGCACGAACCCGGGAGGTGGAGGGGTGAAGTGAGGTGAGATCACCCCACTGCACTCCAGCCTGGGCAACAGAGCGAGATTCTGTTTCAAAAAAAAAAGTTGCAACACACCCACCCCCCCCTTCCCATGCCAGAACCCCACCTGGCCATTCACTCTTAGCTTTATTTCCTCCTAGTGTTCATCTGATGAGGCAGGACGCAGCCTCTCTGCCTCTCTGCTTATTCTGCTGACTGACCGCCTCTCCAGCCAGAGCATGAGCTGAAAAATGACAGCGACTTGTTCCTACATCCCGTGCCTTAACCAGACCCTGGCATGTAGTACATCCTCCATGAACATTTGTGGAATCAATGACTTTGCAAAGTGAGAAGTGCTTGGTGAATACCAAAGAGTCAGACATGCTGGAGGTTAGGGCAGGAGGTGCGACTTTAGTTACGACCTGCAGAGAAGGCCCGTGGGCCCAGACTTGAATAAGGAAACAAAGGGGTGACAGGAGGAAAGTACACCAGGCTGAGGGGACAGCCCTGCACGCAGCTTCTGAAGACTCCAGCCTAGACATGGAGGGAGAGATGTGACTCAGCCAAACAGGGAACCGAAGACAGTGGCTGAAGCAGGTGCTGCTCCTGGGTCAGAAAGACCTGAGTTCAGGGCGGGGCACAGTGGCTCACGTCTGTAATCCCAGCACTTTGGGAGGCCGGGGCGGGCAGATCCCTTGAGGTCAGGAGTTCAAGACCAGCCTGGCCAACATGGTGAAACCCCATCTCTACTAAAGATACAAAAATTGGCCGGATGTTGTAGCGCATGCCTGTAATCCCAGCTACTCAGGAGGCAGAGGTCAGGCGTTCCAGACCAGCCTGGCCAACATGATGAAACCTCATCTCTACTAAAAAAAAAAAAAAAAAAAAAGAAAAATACAAAAATTAGCTGGGTGTGGTGGCGCATGCCTGTAATGCCAGTTTCTCGGGAGGCTGAGGCAGGAGAATCGCTTGAACCCGGGAGGTGGAGGTTGCAGGGAGCCGAGATCACACCACTGCACTCCAGCCTGGGTGACAGAGTGAGACTCTGTCTCAAAAAAAATAAAAAAGTGCCAGGCACGGTGGCTCACATTTGTAATCCCAGCACTTTCAGAGGCCAAGGCGAGCAGATCACCTGAGGTCAGGAGTTTGAGACCAGCCTGACTAACATGGTGAAACCCTGTCTCTACTAAAAATACAAAATTAGCCAGGTGTGGTGGCGCATGCCTGTAATCCCAGCTACTCGGGAGGCTGAGGCAGGAGAATCGCTTGAACCCAGGAGGCAGAGGTTGCAGTGAGCTGAGATTGCAGCATTGCACTCCAGCCTGGACAACAAGAGCGAAACTCCATCTAAAAAAAAAAAAAGAGTTCAAGTTTTGGCTCTAGCTTGGCACAGTGGCTCATGCCTATAATCCTAGCACTTTGAGAGGCCAAGGCAGGAGGATCACTCGAGGCCAGGAGTTCGACACCAGCCTGGGCAACAGAGTGAGACCCCGACACTCAAAAACTAACAAAAAAAATTAGCTGGGCTTGGTGGCTGTAGTCCCAGCTCCTTTGGAGGCTGAGATTGCTAGAGCCCAGGATGTTGGGGCTGCAGTGAACCACAGTCATGCCACTGCACTCCAGCCTGGGCAACAGAGCAAGACCCTGTCTCAAAAAAAAATCTCAGATCTGCCACTGCTGAGCTCTGAGCTTGGGTGCATTACTTAACCTCTCTGAGCCTTGATTTTCTATACTTGTAAAATAGGAGTAATCTATTCCTGGGGGGTGGATTAACAGCAGAGGCTCCAGTTGAGTCCGTTTGGGCTTGGTGTCTGTCTGTTAAACAGAGTTTGGAAGATGCCCCTGGCCTCTAGCCTTCCTCCTTACAGAACTCCCCAACACTGTCATTAAGAATTGAGGCCAGATGCGGTGGCTCATGCCTGTAATCCTAGCATTTTGGGAGGTCAAGGCGAGTGGATCACTTGAGGTCAGGAGTTCAAGACCAGCCTGGGCAACATGGCAAAACCTCATCTCTACAAAAAGTACAAAAATTAGCCAGGTGTGGTGGTGTGCGCCTGTAGTCCCAGTTTTTTTGGGGGCTGAGGCAGGAGGACTGCTTGAACCTGGGAGATGAGGCTGCAATGAGCTGAGACTGTGCCACTGCACTCCAGCTTTGGTGACAAAATGAGACCCTGTCTCAAAAAAGAGAAAAAGAGTTGAAGACCAGGCATGGTGGCTCAAGCCTGTAATCCCAGCACCTTGGGAGGCTGAGGCAGGCGGATCACCTGAGGTCAGGAGTTTGAGACCAGCCTGGCCAACATGGTGAAACCCTGTCTCTACTAAAAATACAAAAATTAGCTGGGTGTGGTGGCAGGCGCCTGTAATCCCAGCTACTAGGGAGGCTGAGTCAGGAGAATCACTTGAACCCCGGAGGTGGAGGTTACAGTGAGCTGAGATGGTGCCATTGCACTCCAGCCTGGGAGACAAGAGCGAGACTCCATCTCAAAAAAAAAGATTTGAATTATTTCCCCCAAAAGAGGGTGTTGAGGCTCTAACCCCCAGTACCTCAGGATCGCCTTATATGGAGACAGTGTCGTTACAAAAGTAATCAAGTTCAAATGAAGCCAGTGGGTGGGCCCTAATCCAGTATGACTGGAGTCCTTATAAAAAGGGGAAATTGGGACACAGACACACACACAGAGGGAACAGCAATGTAAAGATGAAGGCGGAGATCAGGGTGATGTTTCTACGTGCCAATGACTGCCAGAAACCTCCAGAAGCCAGGGGAGAGGCCTGGAAGATTCTCACAACCCTATCGACACCTTGCCTTGGACGTCTAGCCTTCAGAACTGTCAGACAAGAATTTCTGTGCTTGAGGGACCCTGTTTGTGATAAGTTCTGGGAGTCCAAGCAAACTAATACAACTCTCTTCAGAGTTTCAGGCATCCAGACCTGATGCTGTCCCTCCCCTGTCTGAAACCCTTCAGTGGCTCCTTCACTCTCAAAGAAAAAAAAATATCCAGACTTCTTGTCCTGGTGTTCCTGGCCTGCCAAGATCTGAGCCCTGCCTGCTGTTTAATCCTCATTGATTGATTGATTGATTGATTGATTTTGAGACGGAGTCTCACTCTGTCACCCAGGCTGGAGTACGGCAGCATGATCTTGGCTCACTGCAACCTCCGCCTCCCGGGTTCAAGCAATTCTCATGCCTCAGCCTCCCGAGTAGCTGGGACTACAGGCGCACACCACCACACCTGGCTAATTTTTTTGTATTTTAGTAGAGACGGGGTTTCACCATGTTGGCCAGGCTGGTCTCGAACTCCTAACCTCAGGTGATCCGCCTGCTTCAGCCTCCCACGGTGCTGGGATTACAGGCATGAGCCACCACGCCCAGCCCATCCTCATTCTCAGCAAGGAGGCTATTGCAGTCATTCAGCCCAGACAGTTGGAGTTTGCAGTGGCAGCCGTGGGATGGAGGGGAGGAGAAGGGTCCAGAGACACTCAAGAGGCAGAATGAATGAGTCGAGAGGAGTGAATCCTGGCAGGGGTATGGGAGATGTGAAGAGCTTGGGCTTTAACCTGTGAGCGGTGCCACGCATTGAGAGGCCCCCGGGAGACATCAGAGAACCCATCTGCGTTGTCAGGGAAGCTCCACGGGAGATGGCCCTTCCAGGGGCCCGGCACAGGGCCAGACACATAATGCATGCTAAATGACTGAATATATAAGCGGAAGATTCCTTCAGCAAGCCAAGAAAGGCTGGGCATGTGGAAAGGCAGAGATTGCGGGGGGCGGTAGTTTAGGCCAGGGGACCCCAAAACAGGGGGATCCGCACTCACCTACCTGCTCGATCTCCCGGCAGCGCCGACCTAGTGCCTGGTACTTTCTGCGATTTAATTCCCGCTGGCGCCGCCGCCGACCCCGGGCTGCCTCTTCCTCTTCATCTCGTTCCCGGAGCCCTGAGCCGCCCAGACCACCTGACACAAACTCCACTTCCGTCTCCAGCTCGCTCTCCAGGATGTGGCCACCAAATAGGGGAGGCAACGCCAACTCTGAACCTGGCGGCGCTGAGAACTCCTCAAAGCCCACGGCTGCCATGGTCCTGAGGGGCAGGGAAAGGCTCAGGGGCTCTGGATCCTGGACCCCCAGCCCCTTCTCCCACTGAACCAGGAGCCCAGACCCCAACCCCTTTTCCCTCAGACCTGGGAGTCCAGGCCTCCAGCCCCTCCTCCCTGAGATCCTAGAATCCAGGCCCCCAGCCCCTCCTCCCTCAGACCGTAGAATCCAGCCCCCAGCCCTCCTCTCTCAGACCCAGGAGTCCAAGTGCGCAACTCCCCCTTCGCAACACCCACAGGGTTCAAGCCCTGACCCCCTCCTCCCAGGATCCAAGAGTCCAGACCTCCAGACTTTTTCTCTCCAAGGACCCAGGCAGTCCAAGCCCCAACCCTCAACCAGACGCAAGAGTCCTGGCTTCCAGCCTCCTCGTCTCTCAGATCCAGCAGTCCAAACCCCTAACCTTCTCCTCCCTCAGGATGACCCCAGTCCATAAAAGGGTTCTAAGGTAAAGCAGTTGCATGAACTACAACCCCCATCAGACCTCAGCGTAAAAGCTCATATGGTTGCACACAATGCAGCTGCACTGTTTTCTGGGATTCGCACTTTTTCACAAGGGCTCAGCCACATACCCTTCTCTCTGCTCCAATTCCATCTCCGCGACCTCCGGAAGCCCCGGGCCTCAGAGCTTCCAATCTGTTCAATCTGTAGGTTAAGCCGTTCGCAAAACTACTTGTCCCATCAGGCTCAGCAGCCGAGGACGGCGGGACGTGGCCCTAGACCTTGTGGGAGTTGTAGTTTCTTGTTTCCGGCTTCGCTTCGGCCCACCCCCACGTCCACCCCGAATCCCTGCATAAAGGCCTTGCTTTCTTGTCTAACGCCGCAACCAGTCCTCTGAGTTGCCAACGTCTTTCTTCTTGTCTCGACGCCCCGTCGTCCGGCCACAGCGATTCTCCGCTTAGCAGGATCGGTCCACAGCGGGCCGTGAGTCCCTTTCCTCCTCGCGGCTTACCGCCTCTTTCCGCCTAGTGCCAGGTGTTAATAAAGTTGTTGTTTCAAATGCGGCCAGGAACATCGCGAGCGGGGACTAATCAGAGATAGCTTTGCCTCTATAACGGCGCGAGAATGAGACGTCATCGGTGAGCGACGAACGCTCTGGGAAAGCTTATTTCCTAGAAACAGTGGTGCGCGGAGAGGAGAGGTGAGTGTGATGGAGACGAGGGGGGAGCGGGAGGCCGGGCTCCTGGGTCTGGGAGAAGTGTGTGAGGAAAAAGGCGGGCCTTTACAGCTTGGTTTTTGGTTTTTTGTTGTTTGTTTGTTTGGAGACGGAGTCTCGGTCTGTTGCCCAGGTTGGAGTGCAGTGGCGCGATCTCGGCTCATGGCAACCTCCGTCTCCCGGGTTCAAACGATTCTCCTGCCTCAGCCTCCAGAGTAGCTGGGATTGCAGGCGCCCGCCACCACCCCTGGCTAATTTTTGTATTTTTAGTAGAGACGTGGGGTTTCCCCACGTTGGTCAGGCTGGTCTCGAACTCCTGATCTCGTGATCTGCCCGCCTCGGCCTCCCAAAGTGCTGTGATTACAGGCGTGACCCACCGCGCCTGGCCAGTTGTTTGTTTGTTTGTTTGCTTTGTCTGAGACGAAGTTTCGCTCTTGTTGCCCAGGATGGAGTGCAGTGGCGCAATCTCGGTTCACTGCAACCTCCTCCTCCCGGGTTCAAGCGATTCTCCTGCCTCAGCCTCCCGAGTAGCTGGGATTACAGGCATGCACCACCACACCCAGCTAATTTTTTGTATTTTTAGTAGAGACAGAGTTTCACCATGTTGGCCAGGCTGGTCTCGAACTCCTGACCTCAGGTGATCCACCCGCCTGGGCCTCCCAAAGTGCTGGGATTACAGGCATGAGCCACTGCCCCTGGCCTTTTACATCTCATTTACCCAAAAGTCTTAATATGCGCCTACCATGGTGTGGCCCTGGGGATGTGGAAGGAGCAAAAATTGTTCCCTGCCCTCTTAGAGCTTTGGTTGATGCCTGGCAGACAGGCTTTATCAAATAATTACTTCATTAATCACAAATGTGTGAAGTGCCTTACTGTAGACACGCAGAGCGTGCGGGACACGTTATCACAAAGCAACCTCCTGTAGTCTAGAGTGGGGCGTGTGGGTCAGGGAGGTGGAACGTGAGAGCTGAAGGCTGAGGAGATGCTGGGCTACTAAGAAGTGAGGAGAGCCAGACGCCATGGCTCACTCCTGTAATCCCAGCACTTTGGGTGGCCCAGGCGAAAGGATCACTTGAGCCCAGAAGTTGGAGACCAGCCTGAGCAACACAGTAAGACCCTGTCTCTACAGAAAAATTTAAAAATTAGCCAGGCGTGCTGGTGTGTGCCTGTCATCTCAGCTATCGGGAGGCTGAGGCGGGAGAATCTCTTGAGCCCAGGTGGTCGAGGCTGCAGTGAGCTATGATGGCGCCACTGCACTGCAGCCTAGGTGACAGAGCAAGACATTGTCTCAAAAAAAAAGAAAAGAAAAAACAAAGTGAAGGAAAGAGCCACTTTAGTTACAAGAGAGTCCTTATACAAAGACCTGGAGGTGGGAAGAGACTGATAATGTAATCAACTCGTTTCTGCTATTCAGAGGCAGAAGAAGTTGGGGGTGGTGAAAGTAAAGCAGCTTTATTGATCAAATGCTCGCAGATGAGAAATGGCCAAGCTGATGTCTTTAAAAGACCATTTCAAACTTTAGGCTGGGGAGAGGGGCTTAAAAAGGGGAATTTTGAATGGGAAGCATACAGGAGTGGTGCTGGGTACAAGGTATGTGTGTCTTGCTCCAAAGGCTGTCTTGAGTCACGGGCCACCCAGAGCATGGGCTGGTGTCATGTCAACAATGGCCAGGTTGTAGATTGATCGTCTTGAAGTAACCTCTGGAGTTTTGCAGCTGTGTTTCCATACCTAGTTTGTTTCAAGATTAGCCCCTGCGGCGAGGCGCGGTGGCTCACGCCTGTAATCCCAACGGTTTGGGAGGCCAAGGTGGGTCGCTCACTTGAGGTCAAGAGTTCAAGACCAGCCTGGCTTACATGGTGAAACCTTGATTCTACAAAAAAAAAAAAAAAAATGCAAAAAATTAGCTGGGCATGGTGGCAGGTGCCTGTAGTCCCAGCTACTCAGGAGGCTGAGGCAGGAGAATTGCTCAAACCCCGGAGGTGGAGGTTGCAGTGAGCCAAGACTGTGCCACTACACTCCAACCTGGGTGTCAGAGCCAGACTCCATCTTTAAAAAACAAATAAGATTAGCCCCTGGAACTTCTAAGTAAGCACATAGATAAGCCAGCAGTGCAAGACAGTGTCTAGTGGGAAAGGAGGGAAACAAAGAATTTCAAAGTATGTTTTCAAGGCTAAAGGAAAGAAAGGATAAGAAAGTTTGCAAATGCATTTGGAATCTACACCACTTGGTTCCAGTAAGTCTTAGCAAGGTGGCGGTCATAGGGGTGTGCTGCGTCTTGCACATGTCAGAGCTGGAGACTCGCCAGTGAACAAAACAAACTAAAAACTAAAGCACCTGTCGTCATGGAGCCTGCGTGCTAGTGGGGTTGAGAAAGAAGGACCAGGGTCTTCTGGGGGAGAATCATCGCTCAGTAATAAGGAGGGACTTTATTGGGGCAAGTTTTTAGGGAACCCTGCTGTCCCTCCCCAGGCCTCGGGATGTCTCTGGCAGATGAGCTCTTAGCTGATCTCGAAGAGGCAGCAGAAGAGGAGGAAGGAGGAAGCTATGGGGAGGAAGAAGAGGAGCCAGCGATCGAGGATGTGCAGGAGGAGACACAGCTGGATCTTTCCGGGGATTCGGTCAAGACCATCGCCAAGCTATGGGACAGTAAGATGGTAAGAGGACAAGAGGCATTCCTAGCAGGGGGCTTTAGACAGAATCTCCCAGAAGGGGGTGATACAGGCTTCTTTTTGAAGAGTGCTGGATTCTGACTCTCCTCTCCTTTTCTGCAGTTTGCTGAGATTATGATGAAGATTGAGGAGTATATCAGCAAGCAAGCCAAAGCTTCAGAAGGTGCTTCCTCCCACTGTGTACCCCTCCCCATCTCCTGTCTCTCCTGCCAGGCCCCCTGGCTCCCTGGCTGCTGGTGGCTGGGTATATCTCCCTCTCAGCCTTTTCTAGAGCCTTCTTTTTTTTGTTGTTTCTCCCCAACCTGTTCCCTTTTCCACTAAATATATATTGCATTGTAAAGCTCATGCTTCTTAAGTCCTTCCTGTGTGCTGAGCTTACTGATCATGATAGGACGCAGCTTGAGGTTTCCCAGACTTCACTGATTCACATGACCGGTTACAGGGTTTTCGCCACATCTATAAGCCACTTATCCTATTATTTGCTTAACATATTCTTTGAGTCTAGGACTTTTTTTCTTAAATTTATCCGAGAAGGAAGCAAATTGCTACCATGAATGGAAAACTGGTATCATTTGGCAAAGACAAAGTCACTGTATAAAAATAGATATATAATTATTAAAGAACCACCTAAGGCCGGGTGCAGTAGCTCAGGCCTGTAATCCCAGCACTTTGGGAGGCCGAGGCAGGTGGATCACGAGGTCAGGAGATCAAGACCATCCTGGCTAACACGGTGAAGCCCCGTCTCTACTAAAAATACAAAAAATTAGCCGGGCGTGGTGGCGGGTGCTTTGCCTGTAGTCCCAGCTACTCAGGAGGGTGAGGCAGGAGAATGGCGTGAACCTGGGAGGCAGAGCTTGCAGTGAGCCGAGATCGTGCCACTGCACTCCTGCCTGGGAGACAGAGCAAGATTCCGTCTCAAAAAAAAAAAAAAAAAAAAATCACCTAAAACCTTTTCTCATGCCCAAATTGAGAGAACACTAGCTTATCTCATGAGTGCTCAGATTCACTCTTAAGAGGGCAGTCCTGTTACCATTCCTATTCTATTTTTTTTTTTCCTTGAGATGGAGTCTCCCTCTGTCACCCAGGCTGGAGTGCAGTGATGTGATCTTGGCTCATTGCAACCTCCGCCTCCTGGGTTCAAGCGATTCTCCTCCCTCATCCTTATGTGTAGCTGGGATTACAGGTATGCAACACCATGCCTAGCTATTTTGTATTTTTTAGTAGAGACGGGGTTTCACCATGTTGACCAGGCTAGTCTCGAACTCCTGACCTCAAGTGATCCGCCCACCTCGGCCTCCCAAAGTGCTGGGATTACAGGCGTGAGCCACTGTGCCCGGCCTTCCCATTCTTCTTGAATGGAATTTGTTGACGACACGAAGTCATGGGAGGTTTCTGGGGAAAGAAGTGTCGTGAGAGGGCAGAGTTTCGGGAGACTCACTGCTTGCTTTCTTTAACGTTTACCTGGGCACCCAGTTGAATCGCCCAGTTCTTTGCTCTCAAAGTGCTCAAGGTCTAGTGGAAGAGGCAGGCCAGGTTCCAGACAGCTATCGGCGGGTGGTACCAAGCTGGGGACACCGGAGCCACAGGAGGGACTGGCTGACCCTGCCCCAGGTGTCAGGGAAGAATCGATAGCTGAATTGGACTGTAGAGCATGAATGCATGTGCCAGGTAAAGAAAGGGAGAAGGGGGCCCAGGGAAAGATAGCTGCAGGCCTGGGGTCTCAGACATCCAGAGAGAGAATCCTGCAGAGTTCCAGATGCCAGGCCGAGGAATTTCTCCCTCCAGAGGGTTATGGGACACAGAAAGTGACATTTCCTGATGTCAGGCCAGGCTCAGGGATGGAGTCAGACCCTGTCACACCCGGTGTCTGGTTGAGGAGGTAGACGTGAAACATCTCACAAGCTGGTGGCAGTCCCTGTTTACTGGAGGTGCACAAGTGTTGCGGGTACACAGAGGAGGCGTCTGATCCTTCCAGAATGGGAGGGAAGGATTCTGAGTCACTGCCTGAGTCTTAAGGGCTTAAAGAGCCGTTTGAGCATCAGGGTTAGGAACCCAGACTCTGCAGCCGCCCTGCCTGGGGTCAGACCTGAGCTCTGCCTTCTACTGGCTGTGGCATGAGGCAGTTAGTATTTGCATGACTTTTAAACACAACATCTTTTTGTTTGTTTGTTTTTTGAGACAGGGTCTCACTCTGTCACCCAGGCCAGAATGCAGTGGCATGATCCCAGCTCACTGCAGCCTTGACCTTCTGGGCTCAGGCGTTCCTGCCTCAGCCTCCCAGGCAGCTGGGACCACAGGTGTACACCACCGTGCCTGGCTAATTTTTTTTAATTATGTGTAGAGATGGGGTCTCCCTATGTCGCCCAGGTTGCTCTCCAACTCCTGGGCTCAAGCAGTTCTCCTGCCTCAGCCTCCCAAAGTGCTGGGATTACAGGTATGAGCCACTGTGCCTGGCCTCTTATTACTAAAGCACAAAGAAGCGTTTTCCAGAAACAGACATGGGGTAAGGGACGCTCTGGGGAGAGGGAACAGCACATGCAAAGGCCAGGAGGGGTCTGGCGTGGTAGCTTACGCCTGTCATCCCAGCACTTTGGGTGGTCAAGGCAGGTGGATCACCTGAGGTTGGGAGTTCGAGACCAGCCTGCCCAACATGGTGAAACCCTGTCTCTACTAAAAATACAAAAAAAAAATTAGTTGGGCGTGGTGGCACATGCCTGTAATCCCAGCTACTCAGGAGGCTGAGGCAGGAGAATCGCTTGAACCCAGGAGGCGGAGGTTGCAGTGAGCTGAGATCGTGCCACTATACTCTAGCCTGGGCAACAAGAGCGAAATTATGTCTCAAAAAAAAAAAAGGCTAGGAGGAGTGGGTGTCTGGGGCACTGTGATCACTCCTTTATGGCTGGAGTGGAATAAAATGGGATGTGGTGAGAGGATGGGGTGGGAAGGGCGGGAGGCCAGACTGCAGAGTTGCTGAGTCAGCAGATAGGAACTGGGCAACTCCCTGTGTGCCAGGTGCTGTCCTGGGTACTCGGGTGTGGGTATAGCCAACACAGGCACAGCACTGGTCCCTGCAGAGCTTCCGGAGTTGGGGAGGCCTTGAATGTCAGTCTGAGGACTTGGTCATTAGCCTTGGGGCTGTGGGGAGCCGTAGGAGGTTTCACACAGTCAGTTCTGGGGTGGATGGGGTCAAGTCTAGACTGGTGTGGAGGGAGAGGGATTGAAGGCAGGAACACAAGTTCAGGGATGTCTGCAGTCGTCAGCCTGTCGCCTGGTTTACTCTTCAGCCCCTCCGTCCTGACCCCTCCCAGCCTCATCCTCCGTCCCCTCCAGCTGCGGGACCCAGGAGGCAGACATCAGCCTGTCCCTGGTTTACTCTTCAGCCCCTCCGTCCTGACCCCTCCCAGCCTCATCCTCCATCTCCCCCAGCTCTGGGACCCGAGAGGGGGTAGGGATTTAGATACTCACACCCATGCCTCCGTGTCCTCACAGTGATGGGACCAGTGGAGGCAGCGCCTGAATACCGCGTCATCGTGGATGCCAACAACCTGACCGTGGAGATCGAAAATGAGCTGAGTGAGTGCTGGGGGGCAGGCGGAGACAGCCCCGTGTGACGTCCCTCACGCCCCCTCTCCTTTCCCCACTGGCCTTTCCCAGGGTCCTGCCCCTAAGCGCAAGCTCAGATCAAGGTTCACCTGCTGTCACAGAGTGGTTGAAATAAGAAGGAAGTGCGTTCTCTCATGCATGAGTCTGAGGAGCACTCGGGGATGGTGTGGCCGCTTGGCTGCCTGTAGGGCCCCGGCTCTTTCCATCCCGTTGGTCGGCCACCTGCCTCACGGTGCAAGGTGACTGCCCCACCTCCAGCCATCACCTTTGCATTCCCACCAGCAAGGCGCTTCTTTTAAGAACATGTCACTGCAGCTCACATTTTACAGACCAGAACTAATTCCCCTGGTCACACCTAGCGGTAAGGGCGGCTAAGAAATGGAGCCTGTATGCTGGTGCCCGTGTGCCAGGCTACAAGCCAGGGCTTCAGTTACTAAAGGAAGAAGGGGACATTGGTGTTAGGGCCAACCAGCAGAGTCTACCTTCCATCTCACCCGACACCTGCCTGTCCCGTTTACCCTAGACATCATCCATAAGTTCATCCGGGATAAGTACTCGAAGAGATTCCCTGAACTGGAGTCCTTGGTCCCCAATGCACTGGATTACATCCGCACGGTCAAGGTGAGCGCAGAGAAGGCGGGGTGCTTCCGCTGGTGTGAAGGGGCAGGCGGGGCTCACTCTTGGACCCCCTCCCAGAGGCCTCGGGGTCTGGAGACGATGGAGAGGAGTGGGTGAGGGCTCAGTGGCCCAGTCTGCCCAGCGTGGGAGGGACAGAGCCTGGACAGGACGTTCTCAGGGCTCCCCTCCTAACCCGGTCTCCCGAGAGGGCGTCCCCTCTGGCCTGACCCGTGCTGCTCCCACTGTGGTCGGAGCCGGTAGATTGGAGTTGACATCCGAAGGTTGACACAGGGCAGGCACGCGGAGATTTGGGGGAGAGAGACGTCTAAGTGCGGAGAGCTGGAGAGGGAACAAGCGGGGAGGAAGTGAGGCGGGGAAGGAGGGGATGGGGAAGAGGTCGGATCACGTCCAGCCTTTGGGTCTTAGGAGAAAGCCAAGGAAGGGTTTTGGAAAAGAGGGGCGGGTGCGCGTGAGGGCGGGGAGAGGAGGAGGTCCCCATGCGTGTCTAGGAAAGGATTAGGATGGCGGTGGGGAAGCCCCTGTAGGGAAGCGAGGCTGAGGATTCACGCCTCCGACTTGATGCGGGCCAGAGGCTTGTGAGGCCGCGGTCTTTCCAGATGCCGCTCTGCCCAGGCTCCGTTTCAGGGTCAGCGAAAGCAGGGCAGATGGTGTGGATGCTTGAGGCGGTGGAGGCAGGAACGGTGTGGATGCTTGAGGTGGTGGAGGCAGGAGAGGTCCCCAGTGCAGAGACCCTGACTGTCCCAGTGTCGCCAAGAAGAGACCCGAGGAGGTGCTGAGCAAGAGAGGTTCTCGAGCCTTCCTGAGTTCCCAAGCCTCCCCTGTCTTCTCTGCTCGCCCCCAGGAGCTGGGCAACAGCCTGGACAAGTGCAAGAACAATGAGAACCTGCAGCAGATCCTCACCAATGCCACCATCATGGTCGTCAGCGTCACCGCCTCCACCACCCAGGGGTATGTCCGCTGTGAGGGAGGCACCGGGCCCGGGCTAATGGGACTGGGGATTAGGCTGGAGCTACATACGCAGGTGTGCACATGCACGTGCACACACACACGCACACACACACACACACACACAGAACTGAGAGGGTTGGGGCTGGGCACACCTGCCCCTGCAGGCAGCAGCTGTCGGAGGAGGAGCTGGAGCGGCTGGAGGAAGCCTGCGACATGGCGCTGGAGCTGAACGCCTCCAAGCACCGCATCTACGAGTACGTGGAGTCCCGGATGTCCTTCATCGCGCCCAACCTGTCCATCATTATCGGGGCATCCACGGCCGCCAAGATCATGGGTGAGGCCCCGGGCTGGGTCCCAAGGAGCGGGGCTCTGCTGACACTGTGACCTTGGGGAAGCTGCATCCTTTTCTGTAGAATGGGGGCTTTGGCACCTGGGCTCGGCACCCCGTCTCCCTGGACGTCACAGAGGTCAGCCAGCCTGGCACACAGCCAAGCCTTGTCTGTGGGAAAGCACTCACCCACAGCCCCTTCTCCCTCCCCTGTGCTGGAAACCCAGAGAGGACCACACCCGGGCCCTGTTGTCAGAGAGCGCCTGGTTTGATGAAAATGGTTCCAAAACACAGACATCCCTGGAACAGGGGTAGTGTGGCTTAGCACAAATGTGGTGATCAGCTTCCTGTTGGGGGCCTCCTCCCTGCACCCCCAGGGCAGCTGCCCTCCCTCTCTGAGCCTCCTTTGCATCTGCCCCTCGTGGAATGGGCCAGGTCGCCCACCTGGCAGGGCCACCGAGGAATCCAACCAGAACCTCATGTAAAGGTGCCTGGCACACGTCGAGCCCCCAGGCAGATTCACGCACCCCCACCTCCCTGCTTTCTTCTGACCGCCCCTGCTCCCTTCCTCCCTCCCTCCCACCGCAGGTGTGGCCGGCGGCCTGACCAACCTCTCCAAGATGCCCGCCTGCAACATCATGCTGCTTGGGGCCCAGCGCAAGACGCTGTCAGGCTTCTCGTCTACCTCAGTGCTGCCCCACACCGGCTACATCTACCACAGTGACATCGTGCAGTCCCTGCCCCCGGTGAGCCCACCGCGTCACGGCCCCTCCCCCGGCCCCCCTGGAGCCTTCCGCTGTGCCCAGACAGCCTGAGCAGCCACCCCACCATCTGGCCCAGCTGACGGTAGCACTCAGGAGCTGGGAACAGGGTGGCATGGTACGTGAGAGCCAGGGCTCTGCAGCACACCAGCTCCAGCACCCACCAGTCGGGTGACTGTGGGCAAGAGGCGTGAACGCTCTGTGCCTCAGTCTCCTCTCCTATCAAATGGCAGCACAGCACCTGCTTCATGAGTTGGGACGAGGGCTCAGTGCAGATGAAGCACTTACAGGTCAGGCCTAGCTCACGACAAGCAGCATCGGGTTAGTGTGCAACTGCTCCGAAGACCACCCTCAAGTTTGACCATTCACTAGAAAGACTCACAGAATCCACTGAGGGCTGCACATCAGCCATGGGGAGAGACACACAGGAGGGGCAGGAGAGGTCACCAACCTCGGAGCTTCCGGGGTCCTCTCCCTGCAGTCGGGACACATCACCCTCCCAGCATCGACGCCTGACAGCACACACACAGGACCGCCAGCCTGGTGGGGCGCAGTGGCTTGCGCCTGTCATCCCAGCACTTTGGGAGGCCGAGGTGGGCAGATCACCTGAGGTCAGGTGTTCGAGACCAGCCTGGCCAACATGGTGAAACCCCATCTCTACCAAAAATACAAAAAAACTAGCTGGGTATGGTGGCCCACACTTATAATCCCATCTACTTGGGAGGCTGAGGCAGGAGAATCACTTGAACCCAGGAGGTGGAGGTTGCAGTGAGCTAAGATCATACCACTGCCCTCCAGCCTGGGTGACAGAGTGAGACTGTCTCAAAAAAAAAAAACAAGCAAGACAGGTTCTGGGACAGACAGGCCTGGGTCCGGACCCTGCTCTGTCCGACTGTGGCGAGTGACCTCAGGCTCATGGCCCTGTGCCCTGCTTGGCCTCCCCCAGGGATGGGGAGAACAATAGCACTGATGGCCAAGGCCGGTTGGGCATTTCCTGGCCCCACCCCCCAGCCCTGTGTGGGTTTTTTTTTTTTTTTTGGTCTTTTCTGTGACCCTTTAGGTCAGGCACTGCTACTGGAACACACCCAGGGAGGCTGGCAGGTCGCCCCATCCTGGGAGGAGGGAGAGCGGGCGATAGAACCCAGGACTGGTGGGCCTAGGGCTCGGGACTCCAGCTGCCTCACTGCACCCCTGCCATCGCCGCCGCCTCACAGCCCTAGGCATATGGGTTAAACCTGCCCCAGGGAGCCTGGTGTCTTGTCACCCAGGCCTCTGCCTCTTCATTTGCCCATCTCACATCAGTCCAGGCACAGGCCGTAGACATCACAGGCCCGGAAGGGAGGCCAGGGCTGGCCATCATCGCTTCACTGTGGCTGACAGCTGGGCTCTGTTTGCGGTTTGGATTGGAACCCTGGCTCCATCACCTGCTGGCTGTCTCCCTGGCCACATGACTTGAAGCCTTGGTTTCCACATCTGAAAAGGGGGTGCAATGATCACACCAGCCCAATATTTGAATATTTGATGAGATGATCCAAGGGGCGTGCTTAGCACAGGGCTGGCATCCAGGCCGAGCACACTCCCCCCGGTGTCTCCACAGTCACCACTGTGCTCGTCGTCAGCATGTCTTACTGTCATCCTTACCTGACGGCCACTTACCAGCCGGGACATGGCTCTGTGCCCTGCCCTCATCCCCTCTTCCTGTGAAGTGGGAGCTGAGAGCACACACCTCTAGAGCCCAAGGGTGGAAAGCCCCCTTCCGGGACCAGGGTAGAGCCAGAGGAGGAGCGTGCGCGGTCCTTTGCTATTACCTCTGTCTGTCTGTCTCACACAGATTCCACCCCCGTTTTCCATTGCTCCAGGATCTGCGGCGGAAAGCGGCCCGGCTGGTGGCCGCCAAGTGCACACTGGCAGCCCGTGTGGACAGTTTCCACGAGAGCACGGAGGGGAAGGTGAGGAGGGAAAGGTGAGGGGCGGCCGGGCGTCTTTTCCTCTGGCCTGGGGTGTCTCTGCGGGGAGAGCCCTCAGCAGGGAGCCCGCCCCAGCGAGCACTGTCCTACCAAGGCCGAGGCAGTGCTTCTGGCCACCCTCCCTGGGGTCAGGCACCCCCTTCCCCAGTGGGGTTTCCTAGGGCTGCTGTTGGAAGGTAGCATGAACCTACTGGCTTAAAACAGTGCAGGTGTGGCCGGGTGCGGTAGCTCACGCCTGTAATCCCAGCACTTTGGGAGGCCAAGGTGCGTGGGTTACAAGGTCAGGAGTTTGAGACCAGCCTGGCCAACATGGTGAAACCCCATCTCTACCAAAATTAGCCGGGTGTGGTGGCATGCGCCTGTAATCCCAGTTACTCAGGAGGCTGAGGCAGGAGAATTGCTTGAACCTGGGAGACAGAGGTTGCAGTGAACTGAGATTGCATCATTGCACTCCAGCCTGGGTGACAGAGCGAGACTCCATCTAAAAATAAAAACAAAAACAAAAACAAAAAACAGCGCAGGTTTATTATCTGTGGTCCTGTAGGTCAGAAGTCCAAAATGAGTTTCACTGGGCTGAAGTCAGGGTGTCAGCCTGGAGCGTTCCTTCTGGGGGATTCAAGGGATAATCCATTCCCTTGTCTTTTCTAGCTTCTAGGGGTCACTGGCACCCCTTAGCTCGTGGCCCTCCCTCTGTCTGCGGAGCCAGCCACATAGCACTCTCAGACCTCTCTCTGACTCTGCTTCTGTCTTCATATCTCGGCCTCTGTTTTTGTTCCCCTCTTCTATTTTAAGGGCCCCTGTGGCTATACTGAGCCTACTCAGATGGTCCAGGATAGTCTTCCCAGCTCACAATCCTTAAAATCCTTCTTAACCTCTTCACATCCCTTTTGCCCTGTGATTCTGGGAATTAGAACATGGGCCTCCTTGGGCATGTGTGTGTTGGTGGGGGTGTAATTTGCCTTCCACACCAGGATCTGTCCCCGCTGCAACAGGGGATGTTATTCAAGTAATTATTCAGTTATCTTCTGTCTTCTTGGTAGATGTACTCGGGAGAGGAGACGTTTTCTGTCTTGTGAACTGTCGTTTGCCAAGCACCTAGCCTGGCACAGCGTTCAGGTGTTCCGTGTCCCCTTCTTCTTCTTTCCCTCTCCCCATCTCACCCCTGGTCTGGGTGTGGGGGGTGCAGCTGTGAGTAGCACAGACAGGAGCCCTGGCCCGTGGCGTGGACATTCTTGTGGGGGCCGGGTCAAAGAGACAGTCAACAGGTGAACCCTGTCCTGTGTCTAGCAGTGCTAAGTCAACACCAAGAAGAAAAAGAAAGGGGGTTGTAGTGAGGCAACATTAGGTGCTGATTTAACTAAGGCACGTGGATATTCGGGGGGCCCACTCAGAGGAGGCCTGGGTGGGCAGCCCATGTGAGCAGCTGCAGGACCTCCCCCTCGCCCTCCCCAGGTGGGCTACGAACTGAAGGATGAGATCGAGCGCAAATTCGACAAGTGGCAGGAGCCGCCGCCCGTGAAGCAGGTGAAGCCGCTGCCTGCGCCCCTGGATGGGCAGCGGAAGAAGCGAGGCGGCCGCAGGTGAGGGGCCCTGGGGGTCCAGTAGGCATGGGGGTCACGGAGGGGAGAAGCCGGCGTCCTCCTCCCAGCTGACTCCCTGGCACCGCCCGCCCACCCGTCCCCAGGTACCGCAAGATGAAGGAGCGGCTGGGGCTGACAGAGATCCGGAAGCAGGCCAACCGTATGAGCTTCGGAGAGGTCAGACTCTCAGAGCGCCCTCCTCAACCCCACAGGCAGCCAGCCGCCACTGCCCTCTGCCTCCTGTCACTGTCCCTCCTCTCGTCCTGTGGCCCTGGCTCATGTCTAGGACACTGTCCCAGCCTCCTCCCTCATCCCCCGGCCTCTATTCTCGTGTCCATCCATTCAGCCCCAGAGTGACCCTTGTAACCTGCGGAGCCTGTGTCTCCGGCGCTTAGAGCCCCTGCAGCTTCCCATTGCCCCAGGCTCCTTGGCCTGTTCCTCCCTGCCCAGAGGCTCCGCAGTGCCCTGCTGCACGGCCGCCCCGTCCCTGGGCCCCGCCAGTCTCCTCTGTTATCCCAGCGTCATCCCCTTGGTCCTGCAAGACCGAACTCAGAGGCCACCTCATCCTATTAAACCTCTTCTGGTTCCTGACATCCCCCAACCCACACGAGTAAGGAAGGAATGGCCTCTCAACTCTGAGCTCACAGAGCAGTGCTAGGACCGGGCCCCTCTCAGGCTCTCCAGCATACCCCACTTGTGGGGGCCCCCAGGCCTCAGCCGGGCTGAGTGGGTACCTGAGCAGGTGCCCGTGGGACCAGCCGGCTGGTGACCGCTGGGCTTCCGGCTGGTGGAGGGGATGCCTCGGTGGCTGGAGGGCAGGGCCTGGTCGCTGAACTGCAGGGCGCCTCCCCTTCTCCCTAGATCGAGGAGGATGCCTACCAGGAGGACCTGGGATTCAGCCTGGGCCACCTGGGCAAGTCGGGCAGTGGGCGTGTGCGGCAGACGCAGGTAAACGAGGCCACCAAGGCCAGGATCTCCAAGACGCTGCAGGTATGGGCCAGAACCAGGTGGGGCTGGGGACCAAGGGACACAAGGTTGGGGGAGCCCAGATCGCAGCCTCCCTGTCCTCCCCACAGCGGACCCTGCAGAAGCAGAGCGTCGTGTACGGCGGGAAGTCCACCATCCGCGACCGCTCCTCGGGCACGGCCTCCAGCGTGGCCTTCACCCCACTCCAGGTACCTCCCCTGGGCTGGCTCTGTCCCTGGCCCCGAGACCTTGGCAAGGCCCCTTGCCCTCTGCCCCTGTGAAGCAGGCCAGGATGAGTCCCCTCACGGGGCTGTTGTGGAGGGTGTGGTGACGAGGTATGCAGAGGACGTAGGCAGCTCCTGGCACACAGGAAGAGGTTAGCAGAGACGAGAGGCCAGCGCTGAGCAGTCCTCGTGAGCACGGACCGCTTTAGAACCAGGCCCACAGCTGTGTCCAGGGTGCCCATTTCCTCTCTCTGGGGCCTTGAGCGGGTTACAGTGCTCAGCCTCCAGGCCCTCCAGTTCAAAATGGCCAGGACGGTTAAGGTAACCTCAGGACCCCACTCAAGAAAGTTCCTGGCTAGGTGGGCTTGGATGTCACGTGTGGGTCCAGGCCCCAGCCAGTCAGCAGTGAGCAGCGTGGAGCATGGCAGTCACCGCATCGTCGGTGCCTCGGTTCACCATCCACAGAGCAGGGCCAGCCTGCACCATGGGGGCGAGACAGCAGCCAGCTCATTTGCTGAGTCAGCGGGTGTCTATGCAGCACCTACTGAGTTCTATCGGTGTTGCCGGCTCTGGGGATGAAGCGATGAATGAGAGACAAGTCTTACCTTCATGCAGCCAGTGGGTGGCCGGGCACAGACAGCTCAGTAAGATGTCCAGTGTAGTAAAAGGCGCAAATGCCAGGGAGGGGAGGAGGTGGAAGGTAGGGGGTGGGACAGGGGAGGCTCTCGTTTTGGAGCAGCCAGGGAGGGCCTCTTTGAGAAGATGAGGCCAGTGGCTATGCCTTTCCAAGCCTCCCCTCCTCCATCATGAGGTGCTCAGGACTGAAAAGAATGCACAGGAAGCACTTGGCACTGGGCTTACCATTAGAGCCCGATGACTGGGTCCTGTTATTATTTTTAGAGACAGGGGCTCGCTCTGTTGCCTTGAAAATATTTAGGAAGTGCCGGCCAGGTGTTGGCTCCCATTGCTGCACTATGATCGTCAGTGGTGTTGGTGTGATTTGTGCTAGGACCTCGGGCCAGCCATGTCCCCCAGGGACTCAGTTTCCTCATGCAGAAACGGCGCAGGATTGGCTGTCCTCAAGCATTGGTGGTTTTTAGCACCCCCTGAGGAACTTCATACAAATCTAGGCGCCCTGGTTCCTCCCCACCCTCTCCCTCCAGACCCACTGAGTCAGAATCTCCCAAGACAGGGCAACTCCAGGGACAGGCAAACTGTCTCATGCCCACCCAAGGCCTGAGTGCCATGGGGAAGGGCCTGGGGGGCTCTGATGGGTCACAGTTGGGGCCTTCTCCTCACCTAACCCATCATCCTCTCTCCCTCACCTGCCCAGGGCCTGGAGATTGTGAACCCACAGGCAGCAGAGAAGAAGGTGGCTGAGGCCAACCAGAAGTATTTCTCCAGCATGGCTGAGTTCCTCAAGGTCAAGGGCGAGAAGAGTGGCCTCATGTCCACCTGAATGACTGCGTGTGTCCAAGGTGGCTTCCCACTGAAGGGACACAGAGGTCTAGTCCTTCTGAAGGGCTGGGATTGGGTTCTGGCAGGGAGAACCTACCCTGCCACCGGCCCCAGTGCTGAGACTGCCTAGGGAGGAGGCCTTGGAAGAGCCCGGCCTGGCCTCCCCCAGGACCGAGATCACCGCCCGGTATGGGCTAGAGCAGGTCTTCATCATGCCTTGTCTTTTTTATTTTAACTGAGAAAGGAGAAACTTTTTTGAAAAGAGTACAATTAAAAGGACATTATCAAGATCTGTCCTTGGGGAGTGATCATTTTTCAAACAGCTGGGGCAACTAGAAGAGTCAGAGCTGTGGAGTTTTGAGAAAAGAGCTTGGCCCTCGGGTCCAAGTGGTGTCTAGGCCCACTCCCTTCCCCGTTACTTTCTCGTCATGGGATCCCAGAAGGAAAAAGCCCTCTCCAACCCCCTGGAGAACCTCAGTCACTTTGATAGCAAATGATGTGGCTGCCGACAGCCACAGATCTCAGCGCAGGCCGACCGGGATTGCTGTCCACCTCAGGCCAGCCTCCTCACCTTTCCAAGCCTCCACACCTACGCCCAGGTGCCCAGGACTGGAAAGAATGTGCAGAAAGCACTTAGCATGGGACTTGCCATCAGCGCTTTATAACCAGGTCCTGTTATTACTGGGTTTTTTTTAGAGACAGGGTCTCTGTTGCCCAGGTTGGAGTACAGTGATGCGATCAAGCTCACTACAGCCTCAAACTCCTGGGCTGGGATTACAGGCATGAACCACTGCAACTGGCCTCCTGGTTAATTTAAATTTTTTTTTTTTTTTTCTGAGGTGGAGTCTCACTCTGTCACCCAGACTAGAGTACAGTGGTGCAATCTTGGCTCACTGCAACCTCTACCTCCTGGGTTCAAGCAATTCTCCTGCCTCAGCCTCCTGAGTAGCTGGGATTACAGGCATGCGCCACCACGCCCCACTAATTTTTATAGTTTTTAGTAGAGACAGGGTTTCGCCATGTTGGTCAGGCTGGTCTCGAACTCCTGACCTCATGATATGCCCACCTCAGCCTCTCAAAGTGCCAGGATTACAGGCGTGAGCCACCACCCCAGCCCCATTTTTAAATCGTTTATAGACAGGGTCGTGCTCTATTACCCAGGCTGGGCTTGAACTCCTGTGCTCAAGTGACCTTTCCACCTCAGCCTCCCTAAGTGTTAAGGTTACAGGCTTGAGCCACTGTGTCTGGCCTCTTATTATTTTTTATTTATTCTTTTTGAGACAGAGTCTCACTCTGTTCCAGGCTGGAGTGCAGTGGCATAATCCTGGCTCATGGAAACCACCTCCCGGGTCCAGGTGATTCTCCTGCCTCAGTCTCCTGAGTAGCTGGGATTACAGGCGCCCATGGGTTTTGTTTGTTTGTTTTTCAGACGGAGTCTTGCTCTGTCACCCAGGCTGGAGTGCAATGACATGGTCTTGGCTCACTGCAAACTCCGCCTCCCGGGTTGAAGTGATTCTCCTGCCTCAGCCTCCAGAATAGCTGGGATTACAGGCACCCACCACCACGCCTGGCTAATTTTGTATTTTTAACAAAGACGGGGTTTCACCATGTTGGCCAGGCTGGTCTTGAATTGCTGACCTTGTGATCTGCCCGCCTCGGCCTCCCAAAGTGCTGGGATTACAGGTGCGACCCACCGCGCCCAGCCAAGATGGGGTTTTACCATGTTGGCCAGGCTGGTCTCGAACTCCTGACCTCAAATAATCCGCCTGCCTCGCCTCCCAAAGTGCTGGGATTACCCTGTGCCTGGCCTGGCCTCTTATTTGTAACCAGTGTTGAGGGACTGTGTGGAGCCGCGCACAGGTGAGGCAGGCAGGCTCCCTGCCCTGGTAGGACCTGGTTGCTATAAAAGTCCTGCCAGGTGAGCAGAAGGAGCACACTTCCCCTCCCCTGACCTCCAGTCACTGAGTCTTGGGAACTGGGGCTCGGCCAGGAGCACCACCTTTACTTGGGCTGAGGGGAATGTGGCCTGCAGACAGTCAGGAGAGTTTCCAGGGGACAGCAGGGGCTGTCCTAGCGGGTGGCATGAAACCGTCTCCCTGGAGAGGTTAAGGAAGAGCAACTCCAGGGGTTCCATTTACTCTGTGCTCCTGAGCTGGGCTTCATGGTGGTACTAAGGAGGCAGCGCTAGTCACCTGACCTACAAGGTCGGGCTTCTGTTAGTTACCTAAGAGGTGTTACCAGGACAAGCAGCAGCCTGGTGGGAAGATGATGCCTCCGCGTCTCCACCTCCTGTCTCTCTCCCTCCCTCTCTCCACCTCCCCTCTCTCTCCCTCCCTCTCTCCACCTCCCCTCTCTCTCCCTCCCTCTCTCCACCTCCCCTCTCTCTCCCTCCCTCTCTCCACCTCCCCTCTCTCTCCCTCCCTCTTTCCACCTCCCCTTCTCTCTGCCTTCCCTCTCTCCCTCCCTCTCTCCACCTACCCTCCCTCCCTCTCTCCACCTTCCCTCCCCTCTCTCCCTCCCTCCCTCTCTCCAACTTCCCTTTTTCCCGCCTCCCTCCCTCCCTCTCTCCAGCTCCCCTCTCTCCCTCCCTCCCTCTCTCCAGGTCCCCTCTCTCTCCCTCCCTCCCTCTCTCCACCTCCCCTCTCTCTCCCTCCCTCTCTCCACCTCCCCCCCACTCCACCTTCCCTCTCTCTCCCTCCACCTCCCCTCTCTCCCTCCCTCTCTCCACCTACCCTCCCTCCTTCCCTCTCTCCACCTTCCCTCCCCTCTTTTCCTCCCTCCCTCTCTCCACCTTCCCTCTCCCCGCCTCTCTCCCTCCCTCTCTCCACCTCCCCTCTCTCCCTCCCTCCCTCTCTCCAGCTCCCCTCTCTCCCTCCCTCTATCCACCTCCCTTCTCTCTCTCCCTCCCTCCCTCTCTCCAGCTCCCCTCTCTCCCTCCCTTCTTCTCTCCAGCTCCCCTCTCTCCCTCCCTTCTTCTCTCCAGCTCCCTTCTCTCTCCCTCCCTCTCCCCAGCTCCCCTCTCTCCGTCCATCCCTCTCTCCACCTCCCCTCTCTCTCTCCCTTCCTCTCTCCACCTCTCTTCTCCCTCCCTCCCACTCTCCACCTGCCCTCTCCCTCCCTCTTTCCACGTTCCCTCTCTCCCTCCCTCCCTCCACCTCCCCTTTCCCTCCCTCCCTCTCTCCACCTTCCCTCTCTCCACCTCCCCTCTCTCTCTCCCTGTCTCCACCTACCCTCTCTCCTCCTCCCCTCCCTCTCTCCCTCCCTCTCTCCACTTCCCCTTTCTCCACCTCCCCTCACTCCACCTTCCCTCTCTCCACCTTCCCTCTCTCTACCTCTCCTCCCTCTCTCCACCTTCCCCTCTCTCCACCTCCCCTCTCCCTCCTTCCCTCTCCCCACCTCCCCTCTCTCCCTCCCTCCCTCTCTCCCCTCCCTCCCTCTCTCCCCTCCCCTCTTTCCCTCCCTCCCTCCACCTCCCCTCCCTCTCTCCCTCCCTCTCACCCTCTCTCCACCTTCCCTCTCCCTCCCTCCACCTTCCCTCTCCCTTCCTCTCCATCTTCCCTCTCCTCCCCTCTCTCCCTCCCTCCCTCCCTCCACCTCCCCTCCCTCTCTCCACCTTCCCTCTCTCTCTCCCTCCCTCCAGCTCATGCTATCTGGGTCTCCCTCTGACTTTCTAGGTCCTGTCTGAGATTTTGCTCTTTCTGTTCCCCTCTCTGGGCCTCCCCGTCACCACTCTGTGTATCTCTGGATCCCTGTCCTTCAACCCAGAGCTCTGTCTCTGGACCTCAGTGGCAATCTCTAAATCTCTCTCCTTCCTCAAGTCAAAAAGTCGACACACCCAGGAGGTTCCTTTGAGTGGCTGAACTACCCCAGGTTGCATAACTCAAGTCTGTTTTCTCAATTTTATCCCTGACCCTGTGGGTCAACCCTGTTTGAAAATGACAACCTTTGCTGATCTCTACATACTGGTCTGCCAGGGAAGGACCCATGGTCCACAATCCTGTTCAGAATCCCCCATCTCCCTTGGCCAAAATATCCGGCATCTACCAATGGGGCTGTGGCATGAGGGTGTGAATCTCAGGAAAGGAATCTTGAGTCACCTGGGCCTGCAGCCCTAGTAGTCTCAGAACAGAGGTTCTCAAAATTTAATACGCTTCAGAATTACACTGAGGGCTTGTTAAAACATAGTTGCTGGGCCCAGAGTTTCTGATTCAGTCTAGGGTGGGGCTCAAAAATGTGCCTTTCAAACAAGTTCCCAGGTGATGGGTACGCGCCTGACCCAAGGCCACATTTCAGAAGCACTGCTGTAGAAAAGAAGACTCTGTAAGTGGCTCTTACACCGGGCGCGGTGGCTCACGCCTGTAATCCCAGCTACTTGGGAGGCTGAGGCGGGAGAATCACTTGAACCCGGGAGGCAGAGGCTGCAGTGAGCCTAGATTGTGCCACAGCACTCCAGCCTGGGGGACAAGAGCAAGACTTCGTCTCAACAACAACAACAACAACAAAAAGTTCCTCAGGTGACTCTGATGTGCAGCCAAGTTTGAAAGTCATCACTAGATCCTTGGTGTGCAAAGTGTGAACTGTGGACCGTGTACGTCACTGGGCACTTGTTAGAAAAGCAGAATTTGCATTTTAACACATTGCTAGGTGATTCCGGAGATGTCTGAGAAGCAATACTTTGTCCAGGGGCCACAATTTGAATAGCAAAGCTCTAGAACAATAACTCCAGGCTTCATTCCCGTTGTCTGTGTGTGGGCCTACGAATATGCATTTTTGCAAGCATTCCTCCTCCCCCTTGCCTCAGACCATTCTGATGCGGGTGGTGCTGAACGGCTCCATACTTGTTCACGTTCACCTCTCCCTGGGATTTATCTTACTTTCCACCACCTAGACAGGAAGGGGCGGATCTGGCTTCCCATCTCGGTTGTGTGACCCTGGGCAAATGCCTCCCAGTTCGTGGAAGCCTCAGTGTCTAGTAAGTTTTGAATCTCAAGTCATTCCTCACATTCATTCATCTATTCCTTTGACAAATGGTTACTGACTACTTCCTCCGTGCTAAGTGCTGGAGATGCAAAATCCAGACGGAAACCGAATAATTACGAAAATGACGGTAGACGTACAAAAATAAATCCTAACGAACAAAGCGCGCAGGAGCGCTCCGCCTGGGAGGTCAGGGAAGTTTTCTCTCCAGGAAGACAACAGAGCTGAGACCTGAAACCAGCAGGCATTAGGGAGCCACCCGTCTCCTCTGTACCTTCTGCAGCGTCCTCAACACACTAAGGAAGCGGAGATGCAGAGAATGACTGTCCCACCATCTGGTCGCCTAACCAGGCAGGGGCAGGACAAAAACTCCACGCTTCACGCTTCCCAACCAATTCTGCCATGCACGGTGCCAGTGACTTAAAGCAGTGTCTCTGGTCCCTTTCTTCTTTCACTCAGCAAATAATGAATTTCAGAGATGTGCCAACATAGAGGCACTTGGAGAAAGACGAGGCAGCTGAGAGACAGGGAAGCAGCTTACCTGGCCGGGACGCAAGGGTTGCGACCAAGTCCCACTTCTGCCAGCTACATACACCCTCTTTCACACGCTCTACGAGCAGCTACCGCCCACTCGCCACGCTATTGGTCAAACTAGCATGAATGATAACTGTTAGGACCAAACGAAGAGAAAGGGGTGGACTTTCTTGCCCAGCTCCTCCCACTTGGCCCAGTGGCTGTTTTGATTGGCAGATGACTTCGGCTCGGCCCCCGCTTTAAAGGCACCTGTCTGTCTCCCATTAGGTACGCGGCCCCTAACGCCCACACTCCATGCCTTCCTCCGCTTTCCCCACCCACTTCCAGGACCAACCAATGACTTCAAGGCAGAATATGCCCCCGCAACCAATTAAAAAGAGCTCTAAACTTGACGGACGACTTCCCGCCCCTGGACTGTCGTAGCTCCTCCCCCAGACCAATTGTTTTAGGAGAGGGGGGCGGATACATCCAATCAGCACGACACAGGTCTCTTGATTGACGTTCGGGTCCTCGCGCTGGCGTGTTGTGCCCTGAGGCGGGAGGAGGAGGAGGAGCGGGGAGGAAAACCTGAGCCAATCCTAGCAGGCTGCGCGGGAGGCCAATCGAACGCCGCGCCTTGGAGCTACCACCCAATCCGCGAAAGGGGGCAGGGCGCATCCCTTCCAGAAACCAATAGAACGCCTTCAAGGATCAGGAGCGACGTTCAGCGGGAGCAATGACAGGCCTATATTCGGGACTCGGGGGCGGGTCGGCGCCAGAGACGAGAAGAGAGGAGGGGAGGTCTCCTCCGCCGCCGCCATCTTGGACCGGGCCCGGTCAGCTTCCGCGGAGCCATCGGCAGACGCCGCGGCCTCCCTTGAGCCCCGACCCCCGTCGTCAGAACAACCCCGGGCCCACTCCCCTAACCCCACTTCCGCTTCGCGCCGCTATCGCGATAGCGCCCGGGCCCGGGGCGCGAGAAAAAGGCGGCGGGCGCTCGCCTCCCCCGCCTGTCGCGATACGCTCCTCAGCGGCGGCGCCAGCTCCTGTGGTGAGAGCGTCAGGCTCGACTGGGCCGGACCCCTTCCCCTCCTCCCCCCGGCGCCATCGGCCGCCCTCCCCGCCGCCTCCCGCCCTGGCGACACCGCCGTCTGTCGCGACATGGCCTCCCCTCGCCTGCCCCCTGCCGCCGCCTCTGCAGCGCGGGGCTCCCGGCGGGGGGCGGCTCCCTCCCTCTCGCCCTCCCGTTCCTGCGCCTCTTTCACGCCCCTCAGCGCCTCCCGGGGGTCCTTCCGCGACCCGGACCCCGGGCCCCGCCCGCCGCCGCCTCCCCGCGTGGCATCGCGTCGGGCCCCCCGGTAGGGGTGTGAGGGTGCGAAGCCTCCCGGGCGCGAGGTGCCCGCCCCTCTCCGCGTCGGTATTGGCTCCTGGCTGGAAGGATGGAGGCGCCCCTGGTCCCAGGTGCCCGCCCTCTCGGGGCTCAGGTGCCTGCCCCCCTCGGCCTCGATCCTTCGCGTTGTGGGGCAGCCTCCGCGCAGGGGCTTCTCCCTCGACGGTGGCGGGGCGGGTGGTGGTGGTGGTCGGGACGAGGACCCCAGGTGGGTGGGGAAGTCACCCTTCCAGGACCGAGGCCGCCCTCCGCATCCCTCCTCACTGCTCCCGGGAGCGCAGCCTCCCCTGGATCTCAGGTTCCAGCTGCCCGTCTGTATCGGATGGGAGCCTCTTGGGAGAAGAGTGGAGGAGAAACTCCCCGTTAGTTGGAGCCTTTGCCGAAGTTTCCACCTCTGTAGTCTGCAGCTCTTTCCTCTCCTAGCGAGTAGCGTCCTGGGTGGCTGAAGCCTCGCCATCCCGCTGCACCGGGCGCCTGCCTTTTGGGGGAGTTTGGCTTTCCCCCACCTGGGGTACAGGACCGTCCTCAGTGTGGCCCACGTCTGGCCTCAGCTCTCACACTTCTTTGATCCTGGCGTCTGCCCCTGGCTTTGCAGCCTTGAACTCCCCTGCATCCTAACTCTCCGACCTTCTGGGTGTGGGCCTCTCCCAGTGATATCAGGACCACTGTGGTCTTGGTGCTGGGGGCTGCTGGGCTCCCCTGGCGCTCGGGTGCCTGGTGAAGGACACTAAGCCCCCACGCTGTCCATGTTAGTGAGCTCCCACTGCGGGCAGCGCCAGCCCCTCTTTCTGAGCAGTCCCTGCCTCTCAGTGCAGGGCGGCTACCCACCCCGGGGTGAGCTCTCCTGCCCTTTCGCTGAGGGGTTTTGATGTCTCCCCTCACTCCCTTCACCCCTGCCTGAGTATGTGGCTTCTTCCGCCTTCATATCAGTCTCCTCCTTTAGGGTGTCATCTCTCCAGGGACCAAGAAGCCCACTGCCCTTGATATTTGCATCAGATCCCACACTGGGTTTGTTGTCTTCCCATCTACCCTTACGCTGGGTGTCCGCAGTTGGAGAACAAGGATTTTGCCTTCCCGCCCCGCTGCTGGTACCCCGTGAGAGTAGGAAGCTTCCTAGACCCGGGTTCCTGTACTGCGAGGTGGGGGCTCTTCCCTCTGGGGCTGTGCCTTCTCTCCAGGGTAAGGACCCTTTCTTGGTGTCGCCTCCCCCAGGGATAAGATTCTTGCCATCCTTGGTATTGGTACGGCTGCTCTTCTGGATTTGAGGTGTCCACGCCTCTGCGTGTGTCCCCATCGTAAGGCTGAGGACCCCTCTCGGATGCAGGTTCCCCCGGCTAATGCTTCCAAAACCCCCTCTTGATTTTTCACTGTATGGGGTAAGGCATAGTTTCCTGGCTGTGTGGATGTAAGATACCTAAGTCTCAAGCAGGAGACTCCACTGTAGACCCCGTCCCTGGGACCAGAGATTTCTCTGGTGTAGACTTTCCAAGGTAGGAGTTTCCAGCCCCCCACCCTTGGCATGGGGCATCTCAGTGGAGATGACTACCTCTACCCCAGGCTCTAACGCGTCCTCCTTCTAGAGTCTCAGAGCCTCTGTGTGACCACATCAGCAGCCACCCGGGTTTAGGATCACCCTTCAACATCACTTCCCAGAGCTCCTTGCTGCAGAGGCGGAAGCTCTCCCAGATCAAAGGTGTATGACAAAGACCACTCTGTGGGCACATGACGGCCCCCAAGGTTAAGGACCACCCGGTGTTAGTTTCCCAGGGCTGAGCCTCCTGCCCCTCCCTCCTCGAGTCTTTGTGTGGTGGTATTATCTTCCCTGAGATGAAGTTTGGAGAGCTCTTCTTTACTGGTTTTGGCTCTGATTTTAGCGTGTTGGCTCCTGTGAGGCTGGTGTCCTGCTCACCCCACGCCCCCGCCTTGTGGGTCCCTTCCCTGTGGGGATGTGTGTTCCTCTTGGGTAAGTCTCCTCCTGGGCTGAGGTTCCCAGATTCCTCAGTGCTCTTGGAGAGCCTTTGCTGCTGGAGCACAGGTTCTTCACGCCTGAGAGTGGACCTGCGATCACCGCCTTCCTTGGAGGATCTTGGTGGATGCCCCCCTGACTACAGCAGATGGGGCTCTTTCTTCTCTGGCGGCGTCTCTGCTTTGAGACTCAAGCTCCAGCTTCCCTTCTCTCTGGTTCTTTGCTGGGGGGACCAGAGGTACAGATACCCTCATGATATAGGGATTTTCTTAGCGAGGAAGGTGTTCTCTCTGCTGTGGCTAAGGCTCCAGCCTCTCTAGGGGACAAGTACCCTGGGCCTCTGGCACTTGCCCCTTCTCTGTGGAGGAGCTGCCTCCTCGCTGGGTCTCAGCTGTAGCCAACTTCGATGTCACGCTGTTCTGTCTGAAACATCACCTCCCTGGGTTAGGGCTCTTGTTCCCCTCCACCTGGCTTCTGACCCCTCCAGGACTTCGTTCTCTTGCTGCCACAGTGTGGTCTCCTCTCTGGGGGTATTCTTCCTCTGCACTGGGATACCAGTCCTTTCCGTGTGGAGACACAGGGAGGGCGTCACCTCCCTAAGGTGTTGATTGCCTTGTTTAGGGGTGTAGACCATGAGACCTCTTCTCTCTCTGGGCTGGAGCACCTGCCCATGACCCTCTGTTGGGTTCTTGGGATGGAAAGAGGGAGTGTAAGCTCTCGTTTCACATTCTTGTTCCCCCTATGCAGTAAGAGGCTTTTCTGTGTTGGGGTGTTGGACTTTGGTGAGGATCCCTGCACACCTCAGCGCTGGTGTCCAGTCCCTTGCCTTGTGTGAGTTCCCTGGGTCAAAGGGGCTTGCCCCTCCTCAGCCTGAATCCCCATCGTGGCGCCTTCTCCTGGGTCCTTTTGTTGGTTGCTTTGCCTTCTTGGAGGTTCCCCAGGTAGGGCGTGTTAGCTGACCTGGGCGGGGGCTGCTGCCGCTTTCTTTAGGTTGGGGCTTTTACCGAGGAGACTTAAGTTCTCTCAAGTGTAAGGTAGCACCCCTACCTATTACCACCCAGAATGGGTCCCTGCGGTGTTGGGAAAATTCTCCCTGGGGGTAAGGTACCAGCCCTGTCCTTTATGGGCTGCTTGTTCTAAAGCACACCCGTCCCATATGGTTGCTGCTAGTCACATGTGGTGATTAGTAACTAGTTAAAAATAAAAAATTCAGTTCCTCCATTACACTTGCCACATTTCAGATGTTCAGTGGCCAGCAGATATGTGCAAATAGAGTGTTTCCAGCATTGCAAAGTTCTGTTGGATAGCACTGTTTGCCAGATGTTCCTTTCCTTCTGGGTGAGAACCCTTTTGGTGTGACTTCCCTCTGTATTGAGGCTCTTGGTCCTCAGTATGGGGCTGTTTCTGTCTTTAAAGTAAGTGACTACTCCAGGGTGCCCTGCCCTGCACAAGTAGAGTGGGAGCGGCCCCTGGATCCCAGGGAACTGTGCTTTTCATTGTAGGCCCCCTCCCTGGAGGGGAAGACGGCAATCTCCGCTGGTATCTCAGAAGTCTTCTTCTGAGGCATAAGCCTCTCTCCCCAGGGCTCCCCTGGTCTCGCTGTCAGGCCCTAAGATGTGTCTTCCCTTGGACTAAAGCTCCTTGGAACTCCCTTTTGACCTCAGTCTTTTCTGGGTTCCAGGTAACTTCCTTTAAAATAAAGACGCTCCTCTCTTTAAGTTTTGGATTACTGCCCTGATGGTACATGTTTCCCTGACTCTAAGTTACCAATCCACTTGATATGGGATTCCTTCGTGTGTGCAGATCGGCTCCCTCACAGCTGCGGTACCTTTGCACCCTCTTATCTTAGTAAGATTTCTGTCTTCTCCGAGGTCTCTCTTGGATACTGCCTTCTGCCCCCAAATCTCTAACCCTTCTTGGTGTCAGCTTCTTTGAGTTAGGAGTGTTATTTCCTTTGGGTTTAAGGATCCTGCTCTGGAATAAATTTCTTGGTGGTTTAAGTCCCTTCTACTTGGCATTCAGCCCTGTCTGTATGAGTGGGTTCAGCTCTTCATAGTTTTCGGCATCTCTGCTCGCCGTCGTTTTCCCCCACCCCCAATCTTTCTTCTACCTACAGCTTACACACACACACACACACACACACACACACACATGCCCTTCTCTGTGAGCTGCCAGTTTCATTTGTCTCCTGACTTGTCTGAGGGATGACCTCTCCTAGCCACCTCTGTGCCCAGCCCCTCTGAGTAGAAAGTATGATCTCCAGGGCTAATGCCTCCATCCCAGTCATCAGCTGTGTGCAACATGACTGTCCTGCTCTGAAAAACCTTTTTGAGTGTAATCTGGGGAGAAGGTACTCCATGCTCTAGGAATTTTCCACTTTCTGAGTCAGAGGCACACAAAAAAGTATGTAACTTTTCTTGTTTCAACAAACTTATAGGGTCCCCTGTTGGCCAGACACTATGCTGGGCAGTCAAGCGAGCCTCAGGAGAACTGGGGCTGGTCTCTTGTCAGATAGCAAATGCTTCTTCCCTTTACCAGTCCCACCTACCTCACTATGCTGACTAGGTCCGTATCTCTGGGTTTTTACCAGCCAGGGAATATGTGTTAATTCCTCTCCAATCTCTCCTAGCAGCGTCCGTCTCCAAGAGAGTATGAAGAGAGTGTGTCTGTAGGGCAGGGAAGATGGCGGACAAGCGCAAACTCCAAGGTACTAGATGACTTCCTGCTGCACCTGTAGCCACGTGCTCCCTCTTCTGAGGACTGCTCTTTAGATACCTGCCGCCTGGGCAGGATTCTCACAGCCTTGTTCCTCCCTGGCCAGGTGAGATTGATCGCTGCCTCAAGAAGGTGTCCGAGGGCGTGGAGCAGTTTGAAGATATTTGGCAGAAGGTACAGGGGCTGAGACCCTAATAATCTGGGTCTTCAGAGAGGAGAGCACAGGAAGGTGGCTCAGGACCTCTGGGTGTTGACCAGCAGGAGGGGCTACATATGCAGATGCTGAGGACCTAAGAGAATCAGCTCTAAGATGGATTGGGGGTAGGGGTTGGGGGGGTTCCTCCAGTCCCTAGCATAAGGAAGAGTCACTGGAGTGGGTGCTGGGACATCCCCTCCCACACTGACTTCTCAATTCTCTCCATCCCTCAGCTCCACAATGCAGCCAATGCGAACCAGAAAGAAAAGTATGAGGCTGACCTGAAGAAGGAGATTAAGAAGCTACAAGTGAGGGGGCTGGGGGCCTGAGGGTAGAGGGAACTCGGAGAGTGGACTGCTGGGTCCCAGGGAGAAGGAGCTGTGGGCCCCAGTTCCTGGGTCCTGAGGTCTGACTTTCTTGCTTTTCCCATCTGCAGCGGCTGAGGGACCAGATCAAGACATGGGTAGCGTCCAACGAGATCAAGGACAAGAGGCAGCTTATAGACAACCGCAAGCTCATTGAGACGGTAGGAGCCCAGAGCCTGAGTCCCAGAGAGGTGGGGAGGTCACCAGATTCTTGAGATCCCAAGGGGTGGAGGCAGAATGGCCAGACCCCAGAGTTCCTCAAGAGAAGTAAGGTTTCTGCACCTAAGGGAAGGGAAGAGACAGCGGACTCAGAGCTCAGAAAGTAGGGTCACGAGGCTCAGGTCTGAGTGTCTGCTGGCCCTTAGTCAGCTCCTTTCCCACCTTTGAGAGCCCCCCTGCCAACTGCACTCTCTACAGCAAATGGAACGGTTCAAAGTTGTGGAACGAGAGACCAAAACCAAAGCTTACAGCAAGGAGGGCCTGGGCCTGGCCCAGAAGGTAGATCCTGCCCAGAAGGAGAAGGAAGAGGTTGGCCAGTGGCTCACGGTGAGTTGG
Organism: Pongo pygmaeus; assembly: GCF_028885625.2. Taxonomy (NCBI): domain Eukaryota; kingdom Metazoa; phylum Chordata; class Mammalia; order Primates; family Hominidae; genus Pongo; species Pongo pygmaeus. The sequence goes on from NC_072393.2 coordinate 60,421,903, forward strand.
GGTAGAGAACAGGAGGTGAACTCTGAGGATCCTGAGCCCTGGGTGTAGGCGGGAACCCTGGCTGATGGGCTTCCTCTTCCTCTCCCTCCCCTAGAATACCATCGACACGCTCAACATGCAGGTGGACCAGTTTGAGAGTGAAGTGGAGTCACTGTCAGTGCAGACACGCAAGAAGAAGGGCGACAAGGATGTGAGTGAGGGAGACCCGACACCTTTGGGATGGGGATGGGCATGGGAATGGGCTGGCCAGCCGGAGGCCAGTCATTTAGGCTCCTGGGAGTTGGGGCCCGGATTCCTCAGGCGGACAGGGCCAAGAGCCGGGATTAGGGATTTGAGAGAGGATTGGGAGGGCTTAGCAGCTGCCTGGGTGGGGCAGGAAGGAGGTCAGACAGAATCTCAGGGTCCCCTGGGTGTCTGGGTAGACAGTGGGGCCTTCGTGAAGAGGAGCGATTTGGGGGAAGGTGAGTGCAGGTTGAGCTTGGACCACAGAGTAACAGTGAGACCTGAAGGACACCCATGGCAAGAGGCCTCCTGGCACCCAGAGGGCCCTGGTCCTAGGGAGAGCACAGTGGGTAGAGACAAGGCAGAACATGGAGAAGGCAGAGAACCAGGCCTGAAGGAAGAGAGGAGTCTGGGACAAAGCTGGATGTTGGGGTCCCAGGTTCTAAAATCCGGGATTGTGGGGTATGAGTTCAAAGGGATACAAACTGTACGGACTTGTCGAAACCAGAAAGACAGGGAGGGGAGAGACGGGTCCTCAGGGAAGCTGTGGGTGGGAGAGTGTCAGGAAGTGGAAGATGACAGGGTCAGGTGTCAGACCCTGAGGGGTTTGCGAACCAGGGGCTTTCGGGGAGATGATGGGTCCTTGAACAGAGCAGGGATTTGGAACCGAGGCTAAGATGTTAAATCCTAAAGGGGCCTTGAGGGGAGGGCAGAAGCGAGGCTTATGAATCTGGGCTCCCTCAGGGATAAATGGGTACGGTTGGGGGGCCTAGTGATGACAAATATCATCACGATTCTAAACAGCAAGCTCCTCACGAATGGGGGTTATCATTGTTACTGCTGGAGCAAGTCGGAGGGGATCTGTATGCCAGAGGCAGTCACAGTGGTGGGCGGGCTCAGTTGAGAAATCTGGGCTGTCAGGTGAGGTGCAGATGGAGGCCAAGTCGTGGGATGGCACAAGGACCTCTGGGTCTTTTAGAGGTTTCCAAGGACTCCTGGAGCCAGAAAGGTGTGGGGAGAGGAGGGAGCAGTGGGATCCCAAGATGTCAAGGCTAAGATTGGTCCCCACAGGGCTCAGAGGGTGGGTGGACCCCATCTGCCCCACCCCGAAGGGGCTGGCGTGGAGGCTTTGGGTCTCCACAGGGGTCAGGGACTGAGGACAGGTTCTGTGGGGGCAGGAGGGGCCAAGCAGGTGCTCTGCAGCCCCTGAGCCTGGCCCTGGGCTCGCCAGCAGAAGCAGGACCGGATCGAGGGCTTGAAGCGGCACATCGAGAAGCACCGCTATCACGTGCGCATGTTAGAGACCATCCTGCGCATGCTGGACAATGACTCCATCCTCGTTGATGCCATCCGCAAGATCAAGGACGACGTTGAGTACTATGTTGACTCATCCCAGGACCCTGACTTCGAGGAGAACGAGTTTCTCTATGATGACCTGGACCTCGAGGACATTCGTGAGGCCCTGGGGCTGATCGTGGCACAGGAAGTGAGGGCCCAGAGTGGGCTGTGTGAGCCAGCTAAGCATGCCCTTCTTCTGCCCCCACAGCACAGGCGCTGGTCGCCACCTCCCCCCCCAGCCACAGCCACATGGAGGATGAGATCTTCAACCAGTCCAGCAGCACGCCCACCTCGACCACCTCCAGCTCTCCCATCCCGCCCAGCCCAGCCAACTGTACCACGGTGAGGACCCACGGGGCACTAGTACCTTGTGTTTCCAGCAGGGCAGGACTCGAGGAGACAAATCTGGGTCACTCCAAAGTGGCCAGGGGAGAGTAATTGAGGAAACAGATCTAGGTATCCAGGGTCTAGGCTCTTGGAGCACACCCTAAGGTCCTACATCTGGGTCCCTAAAGGACACAAAGAGTAATAGGGTGCATTCCGCGCCAGTTTAGGTCCTGGATCTGGGAGGTGGGAGGGGCCGGTGCCTGGGCTGCCTGAGGAGGCTGGGTAGCTGGCCACCTTGGGCAGGGATCCAAGGGTTGGCTTCCCTGTGGAGAGCAGGTTCCCAGATCCTTAAGAGGCTGGTGGGTCAGTGCTGGCTCCCAGAGAACAAGAACATTGGAGAGCCTGAATTTAGGTGGTTTCTCCAGGCAGATTAAGGACAGCCATTTGACCAGTTCTGGGGCCACAATGACAGTCAATTGGGCCCAGTTCCCCGGGACATTCAGAGATTGGCGGTTCTCCATCAGAGCCCCAGAGGTCACACAGGTTTCTATTCTGCCTCCCCTACCTCAGGAAAACTCTGAAGATGATAAGAAGAGGGGACGTTCCACAGACAGTGAAGTCAGCCAGGTGGGTGTGAGCCTGGAATGGGTGGGCATGCCATTCACTTATTTATTGGTTCCCAAAGGCATATTGAGGCCTGATCGCTGGCCACTGTGCTGGGCTGGTGGACATAGGTGGGTCAGAAATCAGTGCTGCCCTGAGGGCAGGTGGGCAGGGCAGGCGGACAGGGCAGGCGGGCAGGGCAGGCGGGCAGGGCAGGCGGACAGGGCAGGTGGACAGGAGACTGGTGGACAGGGCAGGTGGGCAGGGCAGGTGGGCAGGTGGGCAGGCGGGCAGGGCAGGCGGGCAGGGCAGGCGGACAGGGCAGGTGGACAGGAGACTGGTGGGCCGGGCAGGCGGACAGGGCAGGCGGGCAGGGCAGGTGGGCAGGGACTGGTGGGCAGGGCAGGCAGGCAGGGCAGGTGGACAGGAGACTGGTGGGCAGGGCAGGCGGGCAGGGCAGGTGGGCAGGGACTGGTGGGCAGGGCAGGCAGGCAGGGCAGGTGGACAGGGCAGGTGGACAGGAGACTGGTGGGCAGGGCAGGCGGACAGGGCAGGTGGGCAGGGACTGGTGGGCAGGGCAGGCAGGCAGGGCAGGTGGACAGGGCAGGTGGACAGGGCAGGCGGGCAGGGCAGGTGGACAGGGCAGGTGGACAGGAGACTGGTGGGCAGGGCAGGTGGGCAGGGCAGGTGGACAGGGCAGGTGGGCAGGGCAGGCGGGCAGGGCAGGCGGGCAGGGCAGGTGGACAGGGCAGTTGGACAGGGCAGGTGGACAGGGCAGGCGGGCAGGGCAGGCGGGCAGGGACTGGTGGGCAGGGCAGGCAGGCAGGGCAGGCGGGCAGGTGGACAGGGCAGGTGGGCAGGGCAGGTGGACAGGGCAGGTGGGCACGGCAGGTGGGCAGGGGACTGGTGCTGTGGTCAAGGGGGTAGCGCAGGTCACTCTCGGCCTGGCCAGGCAGTCAGGAGATGCTGCTGTGGAGTGCCCTGGGCTTCACAGTCAGGTGAGTTTGCCTGGCAGGGAGAGGTGGCAGCCAGTAACATGGGCAAGTTGTGACAGAAAGCTTGGAAGTGGGGAGAGATGAGTCTGGCCAGGTCTGCAGGGCCAGGGGCCCAACTGTGAGCACAGGGACTGGGACTGTCAGGCTGAGGGGCTCAGGCTTTGTGGACCTGAGTGGCCTCCAGAGTCAAATAAGCCTAGGAAGTGATGGGGCCTTTGCTGTGCTGATAACACACACTGCAAGTTTCTGAGAGGGACGGTGGCGGGCAGTGCTTCTCCAACTCCTTTAACATCTCCCGGGACAGGAGCACGCTTTCGGAAACGCTGCTACAGAAGCATGTTAGGCAGGAGCAGCATGGGCCTGAGGCCCCTCTGTGGGCTAATGGGATGGATGGTTCCAAGGGGACACCCTGAGTGGGCATTGAGGAGGCTGTTGTGGAGACTGAGGGAACTCGCAGGTAGTAGTGAGGGCGGGCAGCAGGGCCAGGAGGTGATGAGGACACACTGAGGCAGGTACTCCAGGGGCCAGGCTGGGCTCTGCCACCTTCCCAGGCCCCCACTGCCAAGCAGCGATCCCCAGTAGAGAAGTGGGTAGTCAGTCCTGTTGGGCTCTTAGTAAGCGCAAGGTGCCTGTGGGGTGGCTGGAAAGAAGCCCAGGAGGCGGTTAGGCTCGGCAGCCCGAGTGCTGTCGGCAGGCTGCCTGCGGTGGGGATACCGTGAGCACATTTACCCTCCCACCGCTTTCTGGAGTGCTGGTAACTTCCAGCCCTGTGAGTAGTTTCTGTGACCCTTCAGGTGACATTCAGAATTACTATCCAATTTCCAGCTGTTTTTCCTTCTACTCTTGGACATTAGGCGGCTCCAGCTAATCTCAGATTGAGGACACTTAGGTGTGTCCCATTAGTCCCCTGGCTTCCAACAGATGGGTCTTCTCTGGCTGACAACCTAAGTTGTGTGTCAGATCCCTGTGGGGGTGTCCGTGGGGCGGTGTCCAGGCAGGACTTGGGAAGCTGGGCAGGCTGGAAATCAGTGTGAGTGTTTTAAGCATGAAGGCGATTGAAGCCATGAGGGTGAGGTCACCCAGGTCCCCAAGAGGGCAGGGGCAGTTGGGGGCAGCGAGGCCAGAGAGGAGGCTGCTGGGACGAAAATGGAGCCTGAGGTGGGGATGGTGAGGGAGACCAGCTGGCCCACTGGGTCCTGACCCTCTGCTCTCTCCCACCCGCAGTCTCCAGCCAAAAACGGCTCCAAGCCTGTCCACAGCAACCAGCACCCTCAGTCCCCAGCTGTGCCGCCCACCTACCCCTCCGGCCCCCCGCCTGCTGCCTCTGCCTTGAGCACCACTCCTGGCAACAATGGGGTCCCCGCCCCAGCAGCACCCCCAAGTGCCCTGGGCCCCAAGGCCAGTCCAGCTCCCAGCCACAACTCGGGCACCCCTGCTCCCTATGCCCAGGCTGTGGCCCCACCAGCTCCCAGTGGGCCCAGCACGACCCAGCCCCGGCCCCCCAGCGTCCAGCCTAGCGGAGGCGGTGGAGGCGGCGGCGGAGGCGGAGGGAGCGGCAGCAATAGTAACAGCAGTGCCGGTGGAGGGGCTGGCAAGCAGAATGGCGCCACCAGTGAGTGGGGAGGCAGTGGGGTGGGGGGCATGGACGGGGCTGGGCCGCAGGCAGCAGCCCTTTCCATTTACTCTTTGTTCCCAGGTTACAGCTCAGTTGTGGCAGACAGCCCAGCAGAGGTGGCTTTGAGCAGCAGTGGGGGCAACAATGCCAGCAGCCAGGCCCTGGGCCCCCCTTCTGGCCCCCACAACCCACCTCCCAACACCTCGTGAGTGTCTCGGCCATCGGCAGGGTTGGGGTGGCAGCCTTTCGAAACAGAGAGGCACTGGTGCCTCACCCCTGCATCGATGGGTTCTGAACCACCCGCCCTTGCTGCTGGGAATGGCCGAGCGCTACCCTCCACCTCCGTCGGGTGTTACACCTCCACTTCTTTCCAGCAAGGAAACTACATCAGCCTCCCTGCTTTGCCCTTCAGAACATTCTAAAATACGTTCTCATCTAAGTGGAAGTTTTCTCAAGAGCCCCATACCCTTTCCTCCCCATTTCTGTTACTTGCCTGAGGCCACTTGACTGCCACCGGAGGGTCACTGTTTCACTTTTCAAAGTGAATTGTCCTCATTCCTCTGCAGCCACGCCTCCAAATCTTAGCTCAGACCATTCCACTGGGTCTGCCTGTTTCCTGAAGAATGCCCTAAGAAAGATCAATGTGCACAAAGGAAAGGCCTGCTTCCCGGCCCCCTCACCCTAGCTCCAGCTAGCCTGCCCAAGGGGGAGTGGGCCCTGTGAACACCTGCCCAAGGCAAGTGGTTTTGATCAGCCTGTGGCCTGGTGGAGCACCCAAGAATCCTCACCCCCACCCCCACAGCTCTCCTCTGCTGATGAGAAACCATTCCAAAGATTGGGCTCTGCCTTTGTTTGCCCAGAGAACCACTTCTTTCCCCCATCTGTCTACCCTCAGCTGCCCCTCTCAGATCCCATCTGATCTGTGCAGTCTCCCCTCTCTCCAGCCAGGCCTCTCTGCCCATCCCACCCTCAGGGACCCTCCTCTCAACTCCCTCTTCCATGCTCTCTCTCCAGGAAGGAACCCAGTGCAGCAGCCCCAACGGGGGCTGGGGGCGTGGCCCCAGGCTCAGGGAACAACTCAGGGGGACCCAGCCTCCTGGTGCCACTGCCTGTGAATCCTCCCAGCTCCCCAACGCCCAGCTTCAGCGATGCCAAGGCAGCCGGTGCCCTGCTCAATGGGCCTCCACAGTTCAGCACCGCCCCGGAAATCAAGGTGGGCTCCTAGGACGTCCCCCGAGCCTCTGTGTCCTGACTCTGCTGTTTCTTTCCTCCAGGTCTCTAGCTGCGCCCCCTGCCCCCACCCTCTTTCTGGATCTCTTTCTCTGGCTTTTTGTCCCCTTCTGACACTTGCTTTTTCTCCAGGTCTTTCTGTGCCACCCTCCCCGTGACCTTGATCTCTGGGGGCTCTCATACCTCCCCTCTTGTTCCCTCCAAAGCTCTGTTTCTCTGGGTCTCTTTTCCTTTCTCTTGGTTGTACTTGTTGCTTGCTCTCTCTGGGTCTCCATCTTCATCCCCCCCGCAGGCCCTCAGTTTCTGTCCCCGTTTGTCCTCATAAGGCATACCAGTCTTTATACTTCACATAACCCATTACCTAGCTCACTACCCTCCTTTTCCTAGCTAAGAAACCATTTCAGTCAAGAAAACACTTGTTCAAGTCCACTGGCGGCCAAGCTTTGTGTTGGGTGAATGCAGCCTGGTTCCTCCCTTTAGGAAGCTTCCCTGCTGGGGCAGCTGCAGGGAAGGTTGCTGTGGGCCCACCGAGGGACATCTGACCTGACCTGGGAGACAGGCCCAGGAAGGCTCTGAGAGGGGGTGATGTTTAAGCTGAGACCTGGACCAGGCAGAGGGGCTAACAGCTGCAGGAAGGGCTTCAGGAGGTGCTTTAGGAGGAGCATGCATCTGCCTGGGTGCTTAGGAAGCTGGGCAGGATGCAGCAGAGAGGAGAGAGGTGTCCACTCTGCAGGAGGCAGTGCCACCAGCTGCAGGGCTGAGATAGTGGGTGTAGCAGGACAGGACGGTGGCGTCCTGATCATCAAGGGTCAGGAGCTGGGGCTTGGCTCGTGAGCCAGTATACTGTATACTGTAGCGCAGCTTCCACGGGGGGCAGTGTGTATGCCCAGGCTGTCCAGGAGGCAGTGTGTGTGCCCAGGCTGTCCAGGTCCAAGTCTTGGCATTGTCCTTTCTGTGCCTTCCTTCATCTGGGAAACGGCAATAGTCACGATTATACCTACTATGTAGGGTTATTTGGAAGACTAAATCATCCTCGTAAAGCTCTTGGAACAGTTTCTGGCCCAACAGAAGCATTAATTTTTTTTTTTCTTTTTTGAGACAGAGTCTTGCTCTGTCACCCAGGCTGGAGTGCAGTAGTGCGATCTGGCTCACTGCAACCTCCGCCTCCTGGGTTCAAGCGATTCTCCTGCCTCAGCCTACTGAGTGGCTGGTATTACAGGCGCCTGCCACCACGCCAGGCTAATTTTTATATTTTTAATAGAGATGGGGTTTTGCCATGTTGGTCAGGCGGGTCTCAAACCCCTAACCTCAGGTGATCCACCCGCCTCGACCTCCCAAAGTGCTGGGATTACAGGTGTGAGCCACCGTGCCCGGCCCAAATTTTAGAAGTAGGTGGATGGGATATTTATAGTGCGTGCATCTTTCTGGAAAAAGGGAAACAGCAGCTTTGAGATTTTCAAAAGGGGTCCATATCTGTTAACACCACCACCAACAAAAATGAATCGCTGGGGTGGGTGGTCGGGAGCCATGGCAAGGTTTGGAGTAGAGAAGGAACAACATGACTTCATTGGAAAGGTCCCCCGGGGCTGGTGAGGACAGGATAGAGGGAGGGTGGTCTGGGCAGGAGAGGACAGGCCTGGGCTGTGTGGGGCATGGTGGCGTGACAGGGAAGGGAGCCATCCAGTGGGGGTTACAAGCAGGACGGATAGCCGGGCACGGCGGCTCACATCTGTAATCCCAGCTCTTAGGGAGGCACAGGCGGGAGGATAGCTTGAGCCCAGGAGTTTGAGACCTGCTTGGGCGATATAGCGAGACAGGATGGATAAGCCTTGGCGACTGACTTGTTGTGGAGAGTCCAGCACAGAGTTGGGGTTAGGGACAGCTGCACGTGGCTGGAGGAGATGGGAGGAACCAGCCCTGACTTTGGGGAACAGAAGCCTGCTGTAACCTTTGTAATAGGAAACGACGCTGTGGCTGCAGGGCTGGAGACCCCACCTACCTGTTGTCAGCAAGGAGACTGAAGCCTAGCCGGACTGGGCCCACCCCGATTCCAGTCACCCCATGCCAGTCACAGGCAGACAGCTGAGCATGTAGACCTCCTGCCTCCTTCAAGACAGGCGGGAGCTCTCCCAACGTGTAGGTGTCCCTAGTGAAGGAGCGTGTACTATTGGCACATCCTTTGACAAAAATGGTAGCACACTGTACATATTCTGCAGGTTGGCGTTTACTTCTGTAGTATGTCACGAACTTGTATTTTGAAAATCTCTGCGTAGTATTCCATGCTGCAGAGTCCCACTTACTAGACGTTCCTCTGCTGATGAATGCGTCAGTGGTTTCCAATTGTTTCCCTACAGTTTGATGCTTTTACCTGTCATGGGTAGATCGTGAGGAGTGGGTCGTTGGCCCTCCACGGCCCCCAGACAAGGCAGGTGAGAGCATCTGGGGCCTGTGTCAGGCTGCACTTGCTCCTGCAGCCCCAGTGCTCAGGCCAGGCCTCGCTTCCCTTGTTTCCTCCCCAGGCCCCTGAGCCTCTGAGCTCCTTGAAGTCCATGGCGGAACGGGCAGCCATCAGCTCTGGCATCGAGGACCCTGTGCCAACGCTGCACCTGACTGAGCGAGGTGAGGGACCCAGGATGGTGGGGAAGCAGTGGGCCAAAGAGGAGGGGCTGCCCCTGACCCATCCTCACCACTGAGGGGGCCGGACCCCCACCCCTCCCCACAGACATCATCCTGAGCAGCACATCAGCACCTCCGGCCTCAGCCCAGCCGCCCCTGCAGCTGTCAGAGGTGAACATACCGCTGTCGCTGGGTGTCTGTCCACTGGGCCCTGTGCCCCTCACCAAGGAGCAGCTCTATCAGCAGGCCATGGAAGAGGCCGCCTGGCACCACATGCCTCACCCCTCTGACTCTGAGCGTATCCGGTGAGGGGCCACAGGGAAGGGGGATGGGCTGGGACTCGAGTCTTAGCGAGGAGGCAGTGGCTGAACCTGTGAGGCTGTGGGTAGAGCACCAGGCCCCTGACTTGGGCTCTCCACTGAAGGTCAGCACCACCCCGGGTCTTTCTGTACCACCTCCCCCCGCAGGGATGCATGTCTGAGCACCCTTTTGATCAGGACAGGACCAGTAGGCAGCTGGCGCTGACCTACCTGTTGCTCCCACAGGCAGTACCTCCCCCGGAACCCCTGTCCGACGCCCCCCTACCACCACCAGATGCCACCCCCACACTCGGACACTGTGGAGTTCTACCAGCGCCTGTCGACCGAGACACTCTTCTTCATCTTCTACTATCTGGAGGTACAGCAGGGCCCCCGGGGCAGCCTCGGGCCCCCCGGCTTCGCCGCCACCGCCGCCGTCCCCCCTCGGGCTGGAGGGGTGAGGTGGGTGCCCCACTGCGGCCACTGGGACCGCACCCCCTCCCTATTCCCACTCCTGGGCCCCTCCCCCAAATCCACCTGTCCCTGTCCCCCCTTCCAGCCCAGAGGTGTTAGATCTGCTTGGGTTGGCAGCGAGGCTGGTCCACTGTGGCACACCTCAGCCCCGCTTCCAGTTGTTCACCGGCTCACCCGCGGCCCCTCCCCAGCCCTGCTCCAGCAGCCCCTCAGTCTAGGCTGACCCCACTCTGCTCGTCGGCACATTCTCAGGCCTCCCTGGAGACCACTGGGGAACTGTCCAGCCCCCTCCCAACCCCAGTGAGTCATGAGTGACCTCCACCCTCATCCCCACTTGGGAAATTTTCTAAATTGCCTCCTCTCTCAGCTCTCATCACACATTAGTTTTTCTTCCTTCTCAAAGCTTCTCTGAAAGCAATTTTCACCTCCTGTCTCATTTTCCTTCTGACCAGCATTGGTATGTTCTGTGCCCCCAGCCCCATCTCCAAGAGGATTGTCCAGCCCAACTGTGGTCTGTGGCGGGGGCCGGGGTTCAGCCCTGATGTCCTGCCCCATCCCCCTGGCTCCCCACCCAGTTTGGGGGCCCCCTGATCCCCCTCTCCACTGTTCCTCCCCCAGGGCACTAAGGCACAGTACCTGGCAGCCAAGGCCCTAAAGAAGCAGTCGTGGCGATTCCACACCAAGTACATGATGTGGTTCCAGAGGCACGAGGAGCCCAAGACCATCACTGACGAGTTCGAGCAGGTGAGGGCCCCGCCCCCTCTCTTCCCGCTGCTAGGGTTGGGGTAGAGTCCCCAGGCTCCAGGCAGCCCCTGGTGGCCTCTGCTCCCTCGCCTCCACCTTTCAGCTGGCGCAGTCCCTCAACTTGACCAAGTTCTCGTCCCTCTGGCTGTCTGCTCAGCCTGGAACACTGCCCTCTCATCCTCCACTTGGCCAGCTCCTAGGCCTCCTGTAGGTCTCAGCCCAAATGTCCCTTCCTCAAAGAAGCCTTCCTGGAGCCACCCAGCCCAGTGCCTCCCCCTCGCAGTGCTGGGCACACTCGCTTGGGGTGTGGGATTTCCCAGTATGTGTCCCTGCGCCAGGCTGTGGGCTCTGCTGCCCAGGGACCTTGATGCCCACTTCACTCCAGGTCCCAGCACTCAGCAGGGCAGGGGCTCAGTGGGGAAACTAGTTTTTTTGAATGGGCTTCTCAAGTTCTAATACTGGGAAATTCCTGCTGCTTGCAAACACTCTGGAGCCAACCTACCTGGGTTTGAGCCCAGTCTAGCTGGGTGACTCTAGGCAAGTCACTCGAAACTCTGTGTCTCAATTTCCTTATCTGTAAAAATGGGGGGAAGAAGACCTACCTAATGCAGTTGTTATGAAGATTAAATGAGTTAATAACATGTAAGTACTTAATGGTGACTGCTACATAGTCAGTGTCATGGATTTTTTTTTTCAAATTACTTTCAGTTGGTGTGTTCTACAGTGATGTTTTTTTCCACCAAATACTTCCCTGATGCCGAGCCCCTTCATGGGGATGAAGTATTACAAGGTCCTTGTCCTCAGAGAACTCAGTCCCCTCTCCTGGTTCTCCCAGGTTGCCATCTTTGAAGCATTTAAGACATTCATTTAGAACCTAGCTCCTCTCCCATTGTGTCCTCAGACGTTAACCACAGACTTCCTGTCCTTTCCTGGTTTGACCCGAAACCATCCTCCAACTTAGTACATTTCAGGGCATCCAGTCATTCAGAAATTCCCACACCACTTCCGTCACCAATAAAATGTCCCTGCAGAGTGCTTGGATTTAGACTGTGAGACTGTTCCATTCTCTAGAACAAGGGTGACAGTACCCGCTGCCTCGAGGTCTTTGTGAAGATTAAATGCTAGGCTGTGCATCCTGTACTCACACGTGAGAGGTGCTCAAAAGCCACAGCCCTCGAGGAAACGAAGGCTGTGCACTCACACCTGGGGCTGGGGCCCCGCTCTGGCAGCTGGCTCCGGTGGAACCTCTCTGCGGCCCCCTCCGTTTCCTCCTCGCTGAAGTGGCGTGATAACATTTCCTACCCAAGAAGAACCTCGTGAGGGTGGATGAGAGTGTGCGCGTGCAGGGCAGCTGGCCCGGTGCCTGACACATCCACAGCCCTAAGAATTGTCCCCTTTGTCTGTTGGTCCGGCCCAGATCCCAGACCACCTCCTCGTCCACTCACTGACCGCCTTCTCCCCCGGCCAGGGCACCTACATCTACTTTGACTACGAGAAGTGGGGCCAGCGGAAGAAGGAAGGCTTCACCTTTGAGTACCGCTACCTGGAGGACCGGGACCTCCAGTGACACCGGCCCCTCCCTCTACCCACCCCCTTCCCCCGCATGCTGATCCCCCTGCCCAGGTGAGGGCCCTGCCCTGGAAGACTGGAGGGAGGCCCCAAGCCACGGGGCATCCCCCTCTCCCAGGAAGCAGGGAGGGGGCCGGGAGGTTTTCCTCTCAGCCCCACCCTGGGGGCCCGGGGGCGAGGGCTGCCCCCTCCTCCCCTCCCCAGTGAGGGACATTTTTTGGTAAACCTATTTTCATTTTGGAAAATATTTATGAATAAATAGTTTTATATGACGGCTGGCAGCAGCGGCCTCTCCTGTACCCCCTCAGGAGTCAATGAGTAAGGTGAGGGTCCTGCTGGCGGGGGCGCCGGGCCAGCTGGGGGTTGAATTGGGAGTTGTACCGCCGCCGCCGGTCATCTGTCTCGTCTTCTTCCGGCTGACCCTCCTGTAGTGTCCGGCCTTGGACCCGGGCCAGCAGGGCCTCTGCCCGAGCCCTCTCGGCTGCTTCCCTCTGCAGACGTTCAGCTCGAAGCTGGTCCAGGGATGGAGGCCTGCGGGGAGAGGAGTGAGGTCAGAAAGCTGGTAGCCCCTAGGAGGCCATTCCCCCAACCTCTCCCATAGAGGGAGCTGCCGCCTGGAAGCCCCGCTGCGTCCAGCACGCCCCAGCCTCAGCTCCTTAGGCCTGCTGGAAGAAGCCACTTGGTGCTGGGACGCCATGGGCACGTCTCTGGCCTTCCCTTCTGTGGGCTTTGGTCCTCCCCAGTCTTTAAAATCTGATGCTTCTCCAGGTCAAGAAAGCACACTGAGCAGCCCCCTGGCCCTCAGTTTTCCTTTCTAGAAAAAAGAAGACTACAGGCAGTATACCCCCTCTAGACCAGGGGTGCAGCATCCTGGAGATATAAGCCTGCTTTTACTCTCTAACCCAGCACCTCTCAAACTCTTTGGTCTCAGGACCCCTTTATACTCTTAAAAACCAAGGACCTCAAGAGCTTTTGTTTAAATGGGTTCTGTTAATATGCTGCAAATCAGAAGTGAAAACTAAGAAAGTTTGGACACAAGCATCTACCATTAGCCATCAGAGTGAGGGTGTCTTCTCATCACACAGCCTCTGGAAACCTGCACTACGTGCCTGAGAACGCGAGTGGAAAAGGCCAACAGTGTTAGGAAAATAGGCTTGACACCACGGCACCCCGGGAAAGGGTGTCAGGACCCCTAGGCCTCCCTGGACCACATGCTGAGAACCACTTCTCCACCCAGCCAGCCCTTCACGGAGTCCCTGGCTGGCCTGACCAGAGACCCTGCAGTGTCCATGCTGGGCTGCTGCCAAGCCCTGAAGGTCTGGGCCCTGGTCTGCCGAGGTGGGGTCTTCCTTCTTACTTCTTGGGTCGCTGCTTCTCAGACCCCTCCTTTTCCTTTCTGCTGCAATTGCCTTCATCACCGCTGTGCCGTCTCTTCTTCCCCAGATGCTTCTGCATCTCCCGCAGAGGGTCCAGACGGCTCTTGATCTTCTCATCTGGGGCTGGGCCGGGCGGGGGGCCCCCTCGCCCTGGAGGTAGCTGGTACCAAGGGGGTTGAGTCTGTGCCTCCGCTGCACTCTGGCCCAGGTATGTCAGGATGCCCAGAGCCTTCTCTTGTCTCTCCTGAGGGGGCCAGGAAATACAAGAGATGTGATATAATCTTTCAAGGTGTCAGGTGTGTCTCCCTGACACAGGTATCTAAGCGAACAGGTATCTAAGGCTTGTTATGAACCAGTTGTACCAGGTGCTGGGGATGGAAGACACCAACAGAGGCCAAGCTCCCTCTGGGGGGGACAGTAGCAGGTACAGTAACAGCAGGGGAAGGAGGGGACAAGTGGAGCCACTTGAGTGTTCAGAGGGAGGCATCTTTGCAGAGAGACTTGAAGAGAAGCCTGAAGGGATCAAGCAAAGCAGAGAAGCGATGGGTGGGGTCAGCAAGTCCAGAGACAGCAGGTGAGTGACAAGAGCTGACGTACCGCTTTTTTTCTGAGATGGAGTCTCGCTCTGTTGCCCAGACTCGAGTGCAGTGGCACGATCTCGGCTCACTGCAACCTCTGCTTCCCAGGTTCAAGCAACCTCCTGCCTCAGCCCCCCTAGTAGCTGGGTTTACAGGCACACACCACTATGCCCAGCTAATTTTTGTATTTAGTAGAGACGGGGTTTTGCCGTGTTTGGCCAGGCTGGTCTTGAACTTCTGACCTCAGGTGATCCACCCATCTTGGCCTCCCAAAGTGCTGGGATTACAGGCGTGAGCCACCATGCATGGCCACTGATGTACCTTTTACACTTGATCTTAGCCAAAAAGCAAGAGGCGATTGATTCACTTTTTGTTTGATTGTTTTGAGATGGGGTCTCGCTCTGTCACCCAGGCTGGAGTACAGTGGCGCAGTCTCGGCTTACTGCAACTTCCACCTCCTGGGTCAAGCGATTCTCCTGCTTCAGCCTCCTGAGTAGCTGGGATTACAGGCGCACACCACCACGCCCGGCTAATTTTTTTGTATTTTTAGAGATACCATGTTGACCAAGGCTGGTCTTGAACTCCTGACCTCAGGTGATCCACCGGCCTCAGCCTCCCAAGGTGCTGGGATTACAGGCGTGAGCCACAGCCGGCTGATTTAAATTTTTAAAAGCCCATCAGGTTTGAGACTCCTCCAGTTTGGAGAACTGAGCGGTTTGCCCAGCAGCTGGGGACCTCTAGCATCTACCTCCAAGCCCTGTGGGCGCCCAGATGGCAATAGCCAACGCTTTTTGAGTGTCATGCTTTGGTATGGCCCTAAATTCTGTGTGTTCACTCTTGTTTGACCTTGGTCGCAACCAATGGCTAAAGTGCCCCCTCCCCCCAACTCGATTCATGGCCCCTCTGATGAAGTGGGTGAGGCCAGCTTACTTTCTCCTGTCGCTTTTCTTCCTCGTACTCTTTATTGCTTCTGATCACTCCTTTCCCTTCCTCCAGCAGCTCCCGAAACAGGTCGACAGGGCCAGAACCTGGGGCTCCTGCCTCTGCTGCTTCAAGCTCAGGCAGTGAGTTCTGATGTCTGGCTTTCTTCCGTAGGAATTCTGTACGGGCCTGGGGAGAAAGTTATCGGCAGGACATTCAGAACCTAGAGGTAATTCAAGAACTGTGAGTCTGGTGCCCACCACAGAAAATGGTAGTCCAGGATGCTGGGGTTATAAGAAAGGGAGCACTAGGCGCCTAAAAGAGGCACCTGTCCTAGCTGGGGGTGAGGGTAGGCAGATGAGGCAACGCCTGGGTTTCGTAAGCTCCCTTTCAAATAGTAAACCACGGGACATCAAGGATGTATGGGAGGAGGTCCCAGGCCTAAACCAAAGGGGTTCCTAACCTCAAGTGAGACAATTAAAACAGCCATAAGGGTATGCATTAGGCCAGACGATCTGAATTCTAGCCATGCCTCCAAGTCACTACCCCAAGTCTGCTGAAGCCCTGTCCCCCGCCTTCAGGACGCGGCTTTCAAACAGCGCTCAGCAGCCTACTGAGATTCTAAAAACCCAGACTACCTCCCACCCACAGTGGAGGATCAGACTAGCTAAGGAAGTGAAAGTTGGGTGTACACCAAACATTTAAGGAGCCATACAGAAAGCCCGTGTTTGTGTGTATGTGTCTAGGGGGCGGTGCAGGAAAGGGCTCGCCCGATGGCGATGGCGTGGAGCCTGGCTGTCCCCCTCTCCTTAAATGTGCCTTCCCCTCACTGAAGCCATCTCACTTCGTGCAACGGAGATGACAGTGTCCCTCTAAGAACAGTGCTTATTGGGGATTCCGCAAGTCAGGTGCTCTGCATGTAGTTAGCATACAGTAGGTGCTCAATAAATAGGCTGTGCAGGCAAACTAAAAAATGATCCGAATTTCCGTGAACTGTCCAAGGGTTCACGGATTCATTAAATGTTAAGCTTCTCTTTTGTGCTAGACACTGTTCTAGCCACGTGAAATACATCAGTGGGGGAACAACTAAGACGAGGGCGAAATCAAGGGAGGTTTCGTGGAAGTGCGCACAAGGTTTGCAGAGCAACGTCCTCGAAAACGGGATCGGCGCCTGGTCCCGAATTTCACACGGGGCACACTGAGCCTGCGCAACGCCTCCGCTTCCGGCCCCCAACCGCGGCGCCTGCGCGCTGGGCCCCGGAGCTCCGCCCGGCCGGCCTCCGAGCTTACCTCTTGCTGAGCCAGCAGCACCCTCCGCTCACGCGCCTTCTCCTCCTCCCGGGCCTGGGCCTCGTCACGCCGCACACGGGCGACATTGTCCTTGTTCCGGACGTGCCAGCTCTTCTTGGGCAAGATATTCATGGCGTCGTAGCTGTCCAGGGACTGGCACGCCCGCCTCTTTGCACTTCCGATTGGCGAGAGGATGCCCCCCCTTCGTCTTGTTCCTACTTCGACCGCAGATTGGTTCCGAATTAGTTGGTACGGCCCCCTGGCCTGTAACGACAGGTGATTGGCTGAGACGCCCTTTATCACAGCGAGTGCTAGGCGTTTGGCTCGTGGTATCCCCTAGCAACCGCCTCTTGTCACAGATCTGAACCAATCATAAGTTGGCCCGCCCCTGATGCTACCAGATGCGGCCGTCGATTGGCCGACATGACCGTCAAGCTTCCTTGCGGAAGAGCGCTCTGCACCGACAAACATGCCCGTACATTTGATTGGCTCCTGCCCTGCTGTAGCCCTGCCCCCACCTTCAGGACGCAGATTTCAAAGCGCGCTCAGCAACCTCGGCTGTATTTATTGATACAAGGAAGATCACCCGGGAGTCAAGGACGTGGCGGCGAGGGGCCCTGGAAATCTCCAGATACCAAAGCTGGAAGGGCGTGGAGTCTTCTCCAGTTCTCCTAGTTTACAGATGTTGTGACAATGGGCCTGGGGTCTGAAAGTGGGACGTGGGCTGCGGGGGTCAAAGAGCCGGTTTGGTGGAGGTCAGCGCCACAGCGCGCCGTGCCAGGAAGACTTTATTCTGCGCCTCCTGGGGCAAAGAGAGGTGGAGGTGAGACAATCCTCTTCCCCAACCCCTTTCCATGTTCCCCAGGGGCCCTCTCAGGGACCCGCCTGGCTCACCGTCTCTCTCTGACGTTTGAGCTCAGAGATGAGGCGTCCGTAGGAGTTAGCCAGAGCCACAGTGTACGCCATTAGGATGCTGGAGGAGACAGGAACGGAAGCCACTCCTGACACGCTCTTCCATTATATCCAAATATCTGGCTCCTTCGAAGCCAGGGATGTGGACCCCTAAGCCCCTCCTCGTCTGGGCTCAAGGAGTTCAGTCTCCCAGCCCCTCCGCCTTCAGATCCAGGAGTCCTAAGTCCCGCCCACCTCCTCCTTCGGACCCAGCAGTCCAGGAGCCTAGGCCTCCTCCCTCAGACTCAGTACGTTGCCTGCTCCCACGCCCAAGCCTCTCCTCTCTTGGACGCAGGTGGTGGCCCCCAGATCACACGCATTCAAACCCAGACCCAGAAGTCTGGGCCACCTCACCTGGAGATCAGCAGAAGGGGCACAGCAAAAGCCTGGGTCCCCAGGAAGAAGAGGAAGTTCTGGGTGGTCTCAGGGAGCCTGGAAATAGACTCAGGGATCTGGGCCCAGATGGACGGCTGTCCCCGGAATGGACCACACAGCTTAGAAGGCGGGATCCTGAAGTCAAGACAGGCTGGGCTCACATAGAGCCAGGAGTCTGAACACTGAATGCGGGGAGAGGGACGGAGAGAGGCGGGAGCCTCTCGCACTTACAGGAAGATGCTGTAAAGCAGGGGAACGCTGGAGATGGCCAGACCCAGGAGAAGGACCAAGGGGAAAAAGAAATTCGCCGTGGAGGCCCGGAAGGTGCGGGCAGCCGGGGAGCAGGTGGAGAAGAGGGTAAGCTGGTGGGGGAAGGCACGGAGAAAGGGGATCTGAAACACCAAGAGTCTGTGCCTCCTTTTTTTTTTTTTTTTTTTTTTTGAGACAGAGTCTCGCTCTGTCGCCCAGGCTGGAGTGCAATGGCGCTCACTGCAGCCTCCCCTCCCGGGTTCAAGCTATTCTCGTGTCTCAGCCTCCCGAGTAGCTGGGATTACAGGTGTGCACCACCACTCCTGGCTAATTTGTTTTGCTGTTGTTGTTATTTGTTTGTTTTCTCTTTTTGAGACGGAGTCTTGCTCTGTCGCCCAGGCTGGAGTGCAGTGGCACGATCTCGGCTCACTGCGACCTTCACCTCCCTGGTTCAAGCAATTCCCCTGCCTCAGCCTCCTGAGTAGCTGGGATTACAGGCGCCCGCCACCAAGCCCGGCTAATTTTTTTTGTATTTTTAGTAGAGACGGGGTTTTGCCATGTTAGCCAGGCTGGTCTCAAACTCCTGACCTCAGGCGATCCACCCGCCTTAGTCTCCCAAAGTGCTGGGATTACAGGCGTGAGCCACCGCACCCGGCCTACCTGCCTCTCCTTTTTTCCGAACCAGGAGTCTGAGCCCCTTGCTCATCTAGGACCCCGGAGTCTGAGTCCCCAGATCCTCAGACATATAAGTCAGAATGCCCTAGACCCCTCCTCTCAGATCCAGTAGTCTGTCCTCCAACCCCCTCCTCTCTCAGGACCGAGTAATCGAGGCCCCCAGGATCTTCCTTGCCCTTGACCCAGGAGTGCGGGCCCCAGTACCTCCTGCCTCAGACCCAAGGGTCCCCCCTGCTCCTTACCTTCTTCAGGTAGAAAAGCAGCACGAACTTGACCGTGTTAAGCAGGGGCAGTAAAGGGCAGAAAAAACTCCCCACCCAGACCACCGTCTGCGCGTAGATGAGCCCCAGCACCTCGTCGGGCACCTGGAACTCCTGGGTCCCCGCCAGACGACCCAGCGCCCCAGGACAGAGGCCACAGAGGAGCCTGAAGGACGGGGCAGGGCCGGGCCCGAGTCAGGGGAGCAGCGCCCTGGAGTTTCCCCGCCTCCACCGCCCCGCCCGCCAATAGGAAGCATGCGTATCTGAGGGGAGGCGGGACTTCCAAGACTCCACGTGGAGGGGGTGTGTCCAGAGGGCGGGTCCTGAGGACTAGAAGGGACCCAGGTGTCGCCGCCGTCGGGGCCAGAGGGAAGTAACCCACTAAAACAAGGGCGGGGAGCGGGGAGATCTGCGGACCTAGCGCAAGCAAAGGGAGCAGGCAGAGGCGGGAATAGTAAAAAGGTGCGCGGTGAAAAGAACAGCGCGATGGGGCAGGGCCTGGTCCTAGAGGGGCGGGGCCACAGCAAGGGGCGGGGCTCTCACTTTCTAGGAAACTGGATGAGCAGCGCGACTGCCAAGACAGTCAGCAGATCAAAGAGCAGAAGTTTGTACATTTCCTGGCCCAGGACAGTCTCCCAGCACTGAAGAAGGAAGAAATATGTCAGAAAGACCTCAGGACCCGGGCACCTGGAGGCCCACGCGTCCGAGTCTCCACATCACAAGCCTATGAGACCCTGTCAATACTTTCTCTGGGGGTCCTCGTTTTTCAAACATTCATACTCTTGGGAGAGTGTTCCAGCACCCAAGCTCCCCTCTCCGCCCAAACCAAGAGTCTGGACCCACCCAGCTCCATCTTTCCTTCAGGGACCCAAGAGTCCCAGGCAGATCCCGTGCCGTTCTCACCGGAAGTTCTTTGTAATTGTAGCCACAGGTTTTGCAGTTCTCAGCCTCGGAGTCGCCCCCACAAGTGATCTGATTCCAGAGAGAGAAGAGCAGGACCACCAGGGAGGCCAGGCGGAGAAACACGGTCCTGAAGGGAAGGAGAATGGGCCCTGACCCGGTACCCACCATGTGGCAGTTCCCTTCTCCGTGGAACGCGCCCGCATTCAACCCATCTCACAGATGAAGAAGCTGAGGCCCAGTGACAGTCAGGATTTCTTTCTTTCTTTCTTTCTTTTTTTGAGACAGGGTCTCACTCTGTCGCCCAGACTGGAGTGCAGTGGCGCGATCTCAGCTTACTGCAACCTCTACCTCCCAGGCTCAAGCCATTCTCCTGCCTCAGCCTCCCGAGTAGCTGGGACTACGGAAGCCACTACCGCCGGGCTAATATTCGTATTTTTACTACAGACGGGGTTTCGCCATGTTTGTCAGGCTGGTCTCGAACTCCTGACCTCAGCGTCGGCCTCCCAAAGTGCTGGGATTACAGGTGTGAGCCACTGCGCCTGGCCAACAAAGTCAGGATTTGAATCCCTGGATCCGATATCAGCAGGATTTCCGTGTCTTACCTGTCAGTGCCAACATCCCTCTGACCGCCCCCACCCTTCATCATTCCCAGCCATGCCCATGAGGCTGGAACCTGAGCAGGATAAAAACGATCTGGCGACTCCGAGTGTAGCCCTCCAGTGGAGCAATGAGCTTGAACACGGGCGGCAACACAAAGTTGACCCCAGCGATGAAGATGGACGGAAGGTAATTCACCCCAAGCTTCAGCAGTGGCAACTCCTGGACAAGGGACATCTCCTGGGAGGGGGATGGACCATGAGTAGAGGCTTGGGGTCCTGGACGAGCCAAGCTTAAGATCCTCCCCCCGGCCTCTTTTTTTTTTTTTTTTTTTTGAGACAGAGTCTCGCTCTGTTGCCCAGGCTGGAGTGCAGTGGTGCGATCTCGGCTCGCTGCAACCTCTGCCACTCTGGTTCAAGTGATTCTCCCACCTCAGCCTCCTGAGTAGCTGGGATTACAGGCGCTCACCACCACGCCTGTCTAATTTTTGTATTTTTAGTAGAGATGGGTTTTCACCATGTTGGTCAGGCTGGTCTGGAACTCCTGACCTTGTGATCCGCCCGTCTCAGCCTCCCAAATTGCCGGGATTACAGGCGTGAGCCACCGCGCCCAGCCTCTCTTCTTCCTTTAAAATCCCTAAGTCCAGGGTCCAAACATACCCTCTCCCATACTTCCTAAGATCTCTGGCATCCCAAACTTCCGTCCCCTCCCTCCACCGTTGGAAATGTAGGTTCCAGGACCCCCTGGCTTCCTCTTCCAAGACCCTCCGCACCTGCAGCTCCACGGTGCACCCCGTAGCCCAGTAGACGCCATAGAAGGCTGCCCCCAGGAGCGCGACCACCAGCAGGTTGAGCAGCACCCGCACCAACCAAACCCTGGCTTGCTGGCCCAGCGTCCGCACCGCAGCCTGGCGCCGCAACACTGTCTCCTCCAGCTCCACCTGAAGGCAGGAGAGATGCCCGCTTGGACTCCATTTCCCAAGGCGCGGGCCTCTCGGTTCCCCAGGCCTGGCACTCCAGAGATCCTCCTTAACGTGAACTGATGCAGCCGTCTCCCCACCCGCTAACAACCTCTGAAGTCCTGGTTCCACCCGCTCCGGGGCGCTCCGGGAAACCAGCGGCCCTTTACAGCCCCGCCCCTTCGCGGCCAGATCCAGCAACCCAAGCCCCCATCCCTCCGCGGCCAATCTCAGCACCCCAGGCCCCGCCCCTGAGGCTCCGCCCAGCACCCCAAGGCCCGCCCCTGGTCAGCCCTGCCCATCAGAGGCTCTGCCCCCAGGCGGCCCTGCGCTTTATTCCTGGCCTGAAGTTCCAGTTCAGCTGTATCAAGACGCCCCGCTGGCTGCTCCCATCACTTAACTTTGAACCAAATTGCCTTAGGCCCCGCCCGCTTCTTGTGCTTACTTTAAAAAAAACCAAAAACTTTCTTTTTTTTTTTTTAGGGTAGAGAGGGAGCCTCCCTATGTTGCCCAGGCTGGTCTCGTCAAGCGATCCACCTGCCTCGGTCTCCCAAAGTGCTGGGGTTACAAGCATGAGCCACCGATCCCAGCCCTGGCGCATCCTTTTCCTACACCCTTGGACCTCGGGCAGCCTTATCTCGGCCTCCTCTCAACACTCTCATTCCCCAGGACCTGCCTTTCTTGGAGAAGGAGCTGCCTAGCATCTCTCCGGAGGCCCCATCACCGAGTTAGGCCCTGTGCGTTATCTCAGCCCGGTCCTGTCTGGTCCTTACCCAGTTGCAGACCCCGCTTCCTAATCGCACCTTTAATTCGTACAAGATGATGCGCTGGCGCAGCCGCACGTGGACGTCCCCGCAGAGGCCGAAGTCCCAGGCCGAGAACACCCGGTGGCTGTAGCTGGTCAGAGCCTCGGACTCCGCCAGCAGTGTCTGCTTCAGCCCAGACACCGAGCTGAGAGGGGAGACCCGGGAGATGGGATGTGAAAGGACAGCCAGGAACAGGGGTTATGGGGGGACCTCTCATATTGGGACAAACGGGGAAGATGAACCCTAAGGCCTTGGGTACTAGGCGAGTTCCCACCAGACCAGATAGGGAAAGAGTCAAAGAGGCGGAGACACAGTCATTGAAGGCAAAGTCCTGGGGTGCAGGCACCCCAAAGAGGCAGAAACCGAGGAGACAGGGACAGAGCCCCGGAGCGAAGGGGACAGAAACCCAGAGTGAGAGAGACAGAGGCCCTGAGGAAGACAGAGATGTGGAGGAGGGACACAGGCCCCAGAGGGAGATTTGGAGAAAGGGAGACAAAGACAGTGAGAAAGGAGAAACTAAATCTACAAAAGATGAGGGTCAAAGACCCATAAGAAGTACAGGCACCTAGAGAAGGGAGCTGCGGTGGGAAGACCCGAGAAGAAGACAGAGACCCAGAGAAGATGGCAGGTAAAGACTCAAGAGAGGGGGGCAGGCCAGGCGCCATGGCTCACACCTGTAATCCCAGCACTTTGGGAGGCCAAGGGGGGAGGATCACCTGAGGTCAGGAGTTTGAGACCAGCCTGGCCAATGTGGTGAAACCCCGTCTCTACTAAAAATACAAAAATTAGCCAAGCGTGGTGGTGCATGCCTGTAATCCCAACTACTTGGGAGGCTGAGGTGGGAGGATCACTTGAACCCAGGAGGTGGAGGTCACCTCCAAAATAAAAAGGCCCGGAGAAGACAGGCAGGTAAAGAGACTCAAGAGAGGTGGGCAAAGACCCAGGAAGGAGATAGAGAACCCCAGCAGGGGCAGAAACAGAACTGGACAAAGAGACCATGTGCACCTTCACCGCCCTGGCCCTGGCCCCCATCATCTCTCATGTGAACAACCACAGAGGGCCCCCACATGGTCTCCTTGCTTCCACTTGTGCCTGCTTATAATCCATTCTCGGTTCTTGAGCCAGTGGGACCTTCTTTTGATTCAACTCAGACCGTATTCCCATTTAAAACCTATTCCAGGGCTTTTCCCTGCTCTTAAAATCGAGGCTTTTTGGCCAGGCGCAGTGGCTCACGCCTGTAATCCCAGCACTTTGGGAGACCGAGGTGGGCGGATCACCTGAGGTCAGGAGTTCAAGACCAGCCTGACCAACATGGTGAAACCCCATCTCTACTAAAAATACAAAATTAGCCGGGCATAGTGGCACATGCCTGTAATCCCAGCTACTCGGGAGGCTGAGGCAGGAAAATTGCTTGAACCCAGGAGGCGGAGGTTGCAGTGAGCTGAGATCGCACCACTGCACTCTAGCCTGGGTGACAGAGCGAGACTCCGTCTCAAAAAAAAAAAAAAAAAAAAAAGTTGACTTTTGGCCAGGCACATTGGCTCATGCCTGTAATTCCAGCACCTTGGGAGGCTGAGGTGAGCAGATCTCTTGAGCCCAGGAGTTTGAGCGCAGCCTGGGCAACATAGCAAGACCCTGTCTCTATAATATTAAAAAAAAAAAATTAGCAGGACATGGTGATGCGCCCCTGTGGTCCCAGCTGCTCCAGAGGCTGAGGTAGGAGGACCAGTTGAGTTCCGGAGGCCCAGGCTTCCAGTGAGCTATGATTGCACCACTGCACTCTAGCCAGGTGACAGAGTGAGACCCTGTCTCAAAAAACAAAATAGACTCAGCGCGGTGGCTCACACCTGTAATCCCAGCACTTTGGGAGGCCAAGGCAGGTGGATCACCTGAGATCAGGAGTTCGAGACCAGCCTGGCCAACATGGCGATACCCCGTCTCTACTAAAAATACAAAAAATTAGCTGGGCGTGGTGGCGGGAGCCTGTAAACCCAGCTACTTGGGAGGCTGAGGCAGTAGAATCGCTTGAACCCGGGAGGTGGAGGTTGCAGTGAGCCAAGATCATGCCATTGCACTCCAGCCTGGGCGACAGAGTAAGACTCTGTCTCAAAAACAAATGAAAAACAAAAACAAAAATCCCAAAACCTTGATCTTTTTTTTTTAGATGGAGTTTCGCTCTGTCGCCCAGGCTGGAGTGCAGTGGTGCAAACTCGGCTCACTGCAAGCTCCGCCTCCTGGGTTCACGCCATTCTCCTGGCTCAACCTCCCGAGCAGCTGAGACCACAGGCTCCCGCCACCACTCCCGGCTAATTTTTTGTGTTTTTAGTAGAGACGGGGTTTCACCCTGTTAGACAGGATGGTCTTGATCTCCTGACCTCGTGATCCGCCCGCCTCGGCCTCCCAAAGTGCTGGGATTACAGGCGTGAGCCACCGCTCCTGGCCCAAAACCTTGATTTTAACTCACACAGAATAAAGGGTTACACAGCAAGACTGAGGATTCTGGGGCCGGGCGCGGGGGCTCACGCCTGCAATCCTAGCACTTTGGGAGGCCGAGGTGGGTGGATCACGAGGTCAGCAGTTCAAGACCAGCCTGACCAACATGGTGAAACCCCGTTTCTACTAAAAATACAAAAAAATTAGCTGGGCGTTGTGGCGGGCGCCTATAATCCCAGCAACTTGGGAGGCTGAGGCAGGAGAATCGCTTGAAACCGGAAGGCAGAGGTTACAGTGAGCCGAGATTGTGCCACTGCACTCTAGCCTGGGCAATAAGAGCAAAACTCCGTCTCAAAAAAAAAAAAAAAAAAAGACTGAGGATTCTTGGGGAGGCGGTTTCTGCCACCACCACTTGCTCCCCCCACCCCAACCCGTCCCGTCAGGGGGTCAGGGGTGCAGGTGCCACTGACCGATGCAGGATGAGCAGGAGGCAGATGAGGCCAACGGCAAAGGCCCAGCACAGGTAGGTGACCGCCAGGCGTGGGCGGGGCGGGTAGAAACCATAGAAGAGAGGGGACCATTCCAGGTAACCCTGTGGGGGGAAGGCGACGCAGGGGCCACTGTGGGAGGAGGCGGGGCTCCTGGAGCTGCACAGTCAGGGTCTGGGGTCAGGGTTTGAAGTTCGTGTCACTGACGGCACTGGGCTCACAGGCGGGCGGGGGAATCTCCCAGGGACCCAGGCACCTACCTCTCCCGAGAGCAAGTTGAAGAGCTGGGTGGCAAAGGTGACCAGGCCCTGGGAGTGGGGGTTATAGGAGCCGCAGGGCGAGGAGATGTTGGGGCCGGGAGGGCCTGGGGGAGCGCCTCCCAACCAGGTGGGCAGCAGCGTCATGCAGGCCATAAGCACAGAGGCCAGCACGTTGAGGAGGAGCAGGAAGCGCAGCAGGGAGAAGTAGGACTCCGTGCCGGCGCCAAACTGGCCTGCAGGGGGCAGCAGAGAGAGGCTCAGGTTCCTTCCCGGGAGCAGACCAGCCCCTCCCACCCCGGGACTGGGGCCCAGCCGCGCCTTTTTCTTTCTTTCTTTCTTTCTTTCTTCTTTCTTTCTTTCTTTCTTTCTTTCTTTCTTTTCTTTCTTTCTTTCTTTCTTTCTTTTCTTTCTTTCTTTCTTTCTTTCTTTCTTTCCTTTCTTTCTTTCTTTCTTTCCTTTCTTCCTTTCTTCCTTTCTTCCTTTCTTTCTTTCTTTCTTTCTTTCTTTCTTTCTTTCTTTTTTTTTTTTTGAGACGGAGTCTCGCTCTGCCGCCCAGCATGGAGTGCAGTGGCGCGATCTCGGCTCACTGCAACCTCTGCCTCCTGGGTTCAAGCAATTCTCCTGTCTCAGCCTCCCGAGTAGCTGGGACTACAGGCGTGCGCCACCATGCCCAGCTAGTTTTTGTATTTTTTAGTAGAGACGGGGGTTTCACCATGTTGGTCAGGCTGGTCTCGAACTCCTGACCTCAGGTGATCCACCCACCTCGGCCTCCCAAACTGTTGGGATTACAGGCGTGAGCCACCGCGCCCGGCCCAGCCGTGCCTTTCTCAGACCCGAGAGTCCAGACCCCCAGCCCCTCCTCCCTCAGACCCAGGAGTCTGTCCCCAGCCCCTCCTCCCTCAGAACCAGGAGTCCAGGCCCTGCCCCCAGGACACCACCCGAACCCCGAACCCCACCGCACCCCCGATCCTCTTCAGTGTCCATGCCCAGGGCTGCAGGCTTCGCAAGCCTTCCTTTGTTTTCTCCTTGGACCTCCGAAGTAGCCGCGCCCATTGGTCCGTCTTAGTTCCAGAGCCATAGACCACCTGGTCCCTGCTGGCATTTCTTTGCCTGGGAGGGAAACAGGCAGAAAATGAGGGGTTTCGCAGCCCCAGACTGGGAACCATCTGAATGTAGAAACGACCCAACAGTAGAATGGAGAAGTAAATTGTGGCCTATACATAAGATAGAATACTCTGTAGCAATAAAAAAGAAACCGGCTGGGTACGGTGGCTCACGCCTGTAATCCCAGCACTTTGGGAGGCCGAGGTGGGTGAATCACCTGAGGTCAGGAGTTCGAGACCAGCCTGACCAACATGGTGAAATCCTATCTCTACTAAAAATACCAAAAAAAAAATAATAATAATAATTAGCTGGGCCTGGTGGCGGGTGCCTGTAATCCCAGCTACACAAGAGGCTGAGGCAGGAGAATCGCTTGAACCTGGGAGGCGGAGGTTGCAGTGAGCTGAGATGTGAGATGGCGCCATTGCACTCCAGCTTGGGTGACAGAGTGAGATTCCAAGAAAGAAAAGAAAGAAACCTAATGCTAGGCAGAAGAAGCCAGCACAAAAGACTGAAGACTGTATGATTCTATTTGCACAAAGTTGCAGAGCACAGCTAGCAAAGCTCTACAGAAAAGCAGGACGCTGGAGTGGGAGAATCGCTTAAGCCCAGGTGTTGGAGGCTGCAGTGAGCTGAGATCGCACCACTGCACGGTGTCAGGGGAGGGACACACAGGGTGCTGTCATGCTGTGTCGCTTGCCCTAGCTGGAGTTTATCTGGGCTCTCACTTTATGAATACAGCCGTCCCTCAGTATCCATGGGGGTTGGTTCAAGGACTCCCCAAGAATACTGAAATATGTAGATGCCCAAATTTCTTATATAAAACGGTATAGTATTTGCATACAGGCTACACACATCCTCCTGTGTTTATTTTATTTTATTTATCTGATTTTTATAGACAGTGTCTCATTTTGTTGTCCAGGCTGGAGTGCAGTGGTGCAATCATAGCTCAATGCAGCCTCAAACTTCCAGGCTCAAGCAATTCTCCCGCCTCAGCCTCCCAAAGCGCTGGGGCTACAGGTATGGGCCACTACACTCAGCCCTCCAATGCACTTTAAATCATCTCTAGATTACTTATAACACCTTGTACAAGGTAAACATTATATAGATAGCTGTTCTTTTAACTTGTATTATTTTTTGTCATATTGTTACTGTGATTATTACTTTTAAAAAATAGAGATGGGGGTCTTGCTATGTTGCTCAGGCTGCAGTATAGTGGCTATATTCGCAGGCATGATCCCGCTACTGATCGGCACGGGAGTGTTGATATATTGTTATTTTTTATTGTTTTATTCCATGTATATATATGTATATATATATATATTTGAGATGGAGTCCCGCTCTATCACCCAGGCCGGAGTGCAATGGCATGATCTTGGCTCACTGCAAGCTCTATCTCCCTGGTTCAAGCAATTCTCCTGCCTCAGCCTCCCGAGTAGCTGGGATTACAGGTGCCTGCCACCACACTCAGCTAATTTTTGTATTTTTAGTAGAGTTGGGGTTTCGCCATGTTGGCCAGGCTGGTCTTGAACTCCTGACCACAGGTGATCCACTCGCCTGGGCCTCCCAAAGTGCTGGGATTACAGGTGTGAGCCACTGCGACGGGCCCATAATCATTTTTGAAGGAAAGCACCTGCATTTTCATTGTTCACCAGGCCCTGCAAATTATGCAGTGAGAATGGGAAAACAAATAAGTTAAAGAGAGGGAGGCTTGGAAGAGGAGGCAAAGATGAAGGAAGGCATGAAGCAGAGAGAAATAAATATTAACAGACTTTGGACACACACAGAGAGAAACTGAGGCAGAGACAGGATTGGTGGAGACCAGGGAGATGGCATATCCCAGAGAGAAGAGACCCCAGAGCCACGGAAAGGCAGCACTCACCTGGAGTCCGAAGTAGAGACAAAGATGAGGGGAAAAAAGAAACCAAGAGAGGCAGCTCTGAGCGGGGCAGAGAGAGGCCCCAGAAGCCAGGAGCGGCAGAGGACAAAGGGAGGAGACCAAGTTCAAGGTATGGGAGAAGGGCCTGGTCCGGACTGTGCGGGTCCCAGCTGGAGGTGGGGCCTCACCTGTGTGCCCGTCTGGCCTGCATGGGCCACGGCAGTTCCCGGGAAGGGTGAGGGTCCTGCAGCTCCGTCTGGGTGACTTCTGTGAAGGCCTTTCTGCTCCTTCCTCCATCCTCCTCCTCCTCCTCCAGCGCCCCCCAAGGCAGCACCCCAGGGCCTCGGTACCGAAGGGTGGCAGCACTGGGCAGCTCGTTCAGCACAGAGGACAGCGATGGGCCTGGGGAGGGGCAGGGGGCTGGGAAGACCCGGGAGTCTGGGCCCAAATTCCTCCTCCCTCAGACCAGGAAACCAGGCCCCAGAGCCCTCCTCCCTCAGACCCAGGAGTCCAGGCCCCCGGCCCCTCCTCCCTCAGACCCAGGAGTCCAGGCCCCCGGCCCCTCCTCCCTCAGACCCAGGAGTCCAGGCCCCCGGCCCCTCCTCCCTCAGACCCAGGAGTCCAGGCCCCCGGCCCCTCCTCCCTCAGACCCAGGAGTCCAGGCCCCCGGCCCCTCCTCCCTCAGACCCAGGAGTCCAGGCCCCCGGCCCCTCCTCCCTCAGACCAGGAAACCAGGTTCCCAGCCCCTCCTCCCTCAGGCCCAGGAGTCCCGGTGCCAGCCTCTACTTCCCCTGGACCCAGGGGTCCACAGCCCTCGACTCCGTCCCCAAGCGTGGAATCCTCCTACTCCAGGGCAGTGGAGTCCAGGCTTCAACTTCCTTTTCCCTCTAGCTCAGGAGTGTGGGAACTCAGCCTCTCCTATTCCCGAGACACCCAAACTCCCAGCCCTTAGCCCTCCCCTCCTCCCAGACTAAACTCCCAGCCCTTAGCCCTCCCCTCCTCCCAGACTAGCCTGGTTCTCCAGGCCCCTCCTCCTCAGACCCTGGAGTTCCAGCCTCCAGTTCCCTTCTCCCCCATAATATCAGGAAGTGGAACCTTCTCTCTTTAGCCCTGAGACTCAGGAGGCCGGGCCTCCCCTTTCCTCCTCCAGCAGGACTCCCACCTAGCTTGAAGATCGGATGGATCTGAGCTTCTCCTGACATCCTTACCTCCTCTGGCCTCCCGGGGGGCCAGCCACCCCCTAGGGGAGCCCCAGGCTTCTGATTCCAAGGTCGGGTTTTCTTCCATGGCCCCAGGCAGGGCTGTCTCTAGTGGCTACCAGGCAGACACTGCCCCAGGTAAGGGAGGGGCCGGGGCAGGTGTGTACCTGGCCGGCAGGTGGCCCGGAGGGAGTAAGGTACGCTTCCTGTGGTTTCTCAGAGCCTCTGATGCGAAAGGTCTCCTGGGAGCTGAAGTCCCCGTGCTGCCCTGGGCCTAACAGTTTGGCTCCTGGGCTGAGCGGGGCAGGGGCTGTACCTCACCCTGGGACTTCGTGGGCCTAAGTCCTTCCCGCCGTTTATCCTCCCAGATACCTGCACGGACACGCCGCCTTTGTGCAACACTTTATTGGGAAAGATTTACACATGGTGACCTGTCACAGGCCGAGCAATGAAAAGAGGGTGCCAGGAGCGCTGGGGCCCCGAGGTGGCTCAGATGGAAGCCATGGGACAGCCGTCCCCAGGCCTGCGCATCCGCACCTCAGTTTCCCCTTTGTGAAATGGGAAGCTTATGCTTCCTTCCAAGTCTGCAATATTGGTGCGATGAGCTAAAAGTGGAGTGAAAGACACAAGGAAGAGGCTTCCCACTCCC
Source organism: Pongo pygmaeus (assembly GCF_028885625.2). Lineage (NCBI taxonomy): Eukaryota > Metazoa > Chordata > Mammalia > Primates > Hominidae > Pongo > Pongo pygmaeus. Next base: position 60,451,883 of record NC_072393.2, read on the forward strand.
AGGACCTGCCCCCAAGCTCCAACCCCACATTGTGGATGCAAAGAAAGGGGATTTGCCCAAAACCCACTGCCCAGGGGCCCCTTCCGTTTTGGGGAAGTGCAGTGCTCGCTGGATACCCAGAAGCTGGAGCAGGGGCCAGTGACTCTTGTCTGGACAATACTTTGATTTTGTAGGAGTGGAGGTGGCCCCTGGGCAGAGGGCAGGGAGGACACCCCCGGGTCTGCTTCAGTTGCAGGCAGGGTATTTAGCTGGGGAAGAGGAAATTCTCTCCAGGACCCTCTCCAAGGTAAGGACTCTTTCTGGGGAGGAGACAGCAACCTGGTTCACAGAATTCCCAGGACCAGCTGGCAGAGGGGGCGTCGTGACAGCTTACTCCTCCCGGAGCTTCTCCGGGGCAAGGCTGGTGGGCTGGGATGCTGCCTTCCGCCGGCTGGGGCTGCCCCCACCTAAAGCCAGCCCCAGCCCCAGAGCTGCCAGAGCTAGGAAGTGGATACAGAAGTAGATGGAGGCCCAGTACCGAAGTGTGTCAGCCAAGGAGAGCAGCACGAAGCCCATGCACATGTAGTCATAGGCGCGCATCTTCAGGAACCAGTGCACCCAGTCCCAGGTCTTCTGGCCCCCTGGGCTCAGCCGCCCCCGCAGGGCTGACTCCAGCCGGCTCTCAGCAGCCAGGCACAGCGGGATCGTCAGGAAGCTCAGGTAGTAGCCCGGGTGGAGGCCATGCCAGTAGGCGCTCAGCAGCATGGTCCAGGTGCTCCTGAGGAGGAGGCTGGGAGTCAGGACCTGCGAGTCCAGGTCCCCAGTGCCCACGGTCCCCAGATCCAGGAGTCCAGGACCCCAGCCCCTCCTCCCTCAGACCCAGAAGTGCAGACCTGGCCCCTCCTCCCTCAGACCCAGGAGTCCAGACCCCACCTTCCTCCTGCCTCACATCCAGGAGTCCAGAGCCCACTTCCCTCCTCCCTCAGATCCAGGAGACCAGGCCCCAGGCCCTCCCCGCTCAGACCCATGCCCCTAGCTCCAGAAGGCGGAGGAGGCTATAGGCCTCTGTCTCCTTCAGGGATCCAGGAGCTCCCAGCCTTCCATACACACTCAGTCCTATCAAGACCCTCTCCTCCTTTAAAGATTTAACGTTTTATATTCCACTGCCCTTCCTCTCCCAAGAACAACAAGGCATAATTCTTCAGCCCAGTGGTTTTTTTTTTTTTTGAGACAGAGTCTCGCTCTGTCGCCCAGGCTAGAGTGCAGTGGTGCGATCTCGGCTCACTGCAAGCTCCGCCTTCCAGGTTCACGCCATTCTTCTGCCTCGGCCTCCCGAGTAGCTGGGACTACAGGCGTCTGTCACCACACCCGGCTAATTTTCTTTTGTATTTTTAGTAGAGACGGGGTTTCACCGTGTTAGCCAGGATGGTCTCGCTCTCCTGACCCCGTGATCCGCCCGCCTCGGCCTCCCAAAGTGCTGGGATTACAGGTGTGAGCCACCGCACCCGGTCAGCCCGGTGGTTCCTAACCTGGGGTCCCAGGTCTGGCATCATCATCACCTGAGAACTTGTGAGACATACAAATCCTTGTCCCCACCCCTTTTGCACCAGAAGCCCTGGGGTTGGGGCCCAGGAGAAGTCCTCCAGGTGACTTTGATGCCTGTTAACATTTGAGAACTCCTGCCTGGCTCATGAAGATCCAGAAGTCCCTGGCCTGTGGTCCTTCCTTATTCTGGGCCCAGGAGATACGTTCCCCTTCCTCCAAGGCCCAGCACCATCTCTCCTCACTCTTTTTTATTTTTTATTTTTTGGAGACAGTCTTGCTCTGTCGCCACACGACAAGGCTCACTGCAGCCTCCGCCTCTTGGGTTCAAGCGATTCTTGTGCCTCAGCCTCCCAAGTAGCTGGGATTACAGGCAAGCACCACCAAACCCAGCTAATTTTTGTATTTTTTGTTGTTGTTGTTCAGACGGAGTCTCGCTCTGCCGCCCATACTGGAGTGCAGTGGCGCAATCTTGGCTCACTGCAACCTCTGCCTCCCGGGTTGAAGTGATTCTCCTGCCTCAGCCTCCCGAGCAGCTGGGACTACAGGTGCCCACCACCATGCCAGGCTAGTTTTTGTATTTCTGGTAAAGATGGGGTTTCACCACACTGGCCAGGATGGTCTTGATCTCCTGACCTTGTGATCCACCCGCCTTGGCCTCCCAAAGTGCTGGGATTACAGGTCTGAGCCACCGCGCCCAGCCTCTTTTTCTTCCTTTGTAGAGATGGAGTCTTGCTGTGTTGCCCTGGCTGGTCTCAACTGCTGATCTTAAGTGATCCTCTCACCTTGGCCTCCCAAAATACTGGAATTACAGATGTCAGCCATTGCACCTGGCCAACTCTTGTTTTCTTGAGAAGGGAGGACCATTGGCTTTCTGGTTCTTCAAGAGTGTGGAGGCTGGGTGCAATGGCTGGCACCTGTAATCCCAGCACTTTGGGAGGCTAAAAATACAAAGATTAGTCTGGCACGGTGGCATGTGCCTGTAATCCCAGCTACTAGGGGGGCTGAGACAGGAGGACTGCTTGAACCTGGGAGGGGGAGGTTGCAGTGAGCCGAGATCATGCCACTGCACTTCAGCTGTAAAATAAACAAAAACGATGAATCCTGTGCATTTTAAGGTGTTTAGGAGCATCCCTGGCCTCCACCCACTACATCCGACTAGCACCTTCCAGTTACAACAACATGTCTCCAGGGATTGCCATGTGTCTCCTGGGGGTGCAGCAGCAGCACAATTGCCCCCAGTTGAGAAGCACTTGTCTAAACACTGGGGTGCTTTGACCTGGCCTCAGCCCCAGAGCTTTAAGTGTCATCTATACCTGGCCAGATGCAGTGGCTCACGCCTGTAATCCCAGCACTTTGGGAGGCTGAGACGGGAGGACTGCTTGGGGCCAGGAGTTTGAGACCAGCCTGGTCAACACAGTGAGACCTCATCTCTATATATTTTTTAAGAAGTAAAAAAAAAATAATAATTAAAAAATTTTGGCCGGGCATGGTGACTCACGCCTGTAATCCCAGCACGTTGGGAGGCCGAGGCAGGCGGATCACTTGAGGCCAAGAGTTCGAGACCAGCCTGGCCAACATGGTGAAACCTTACATCTACTCTTGGCATGAGAATCACTTGAACCCAAGAGATGGAGGTTGCAGTGAGCTGAGATCACAACACTGCACTCCACCCTGGGTGACAGAGCATCAAAATAATAATAAGTAATAATAATAATAAAAATTTTTAAAAGTACAATTTACACCTGATGCTGCTCAAGCATCCCTTTTAAGAGCGACTTTTCCCGTAAGCGTCAGAATCCCATAATTACCTATCCAATAACCTCATCTGGAAATCTAAGTCCTCAAAGTCAATGACCTCAAAGTCAATGAGACTAAACCCAAGCCCTGTTTCCTCATCCTTCTTACTCCCAAAACTTACTCCTCCTGGGTCTTCCCCTTCTACCTTTATCTAATTAAATTAAATTAAATTAAATTAAATTATTTTTGTTTGTTGTTTTTTTTGTTTGTTTGTTTTTGAGAAAGAGTCTCGCTCTATCACCCAGGCTGGAGTGCAGTGGCGCGATCTTGGCTCACTGCAAGCTCCGCCTCCCGGGTTCACACCATTCTCCTGCCTCAGCCTCCCGAGCACTATAGGCGCCCGCCGCCACACTCGGCTAATTTTTTGTATTTTTAGTAGAGATGGGGTTTCACCGTGTTAGCCAGGATGGTCTTGATCTCCTGACCTTGTGATCCACCCACCTTGGCCTCCCAAAGTGCTGGGATTATAGGCATGAGCCACCGCGCCCGGCCTATTTTATTTTGAGACGAAGTCTTGCTCTGTTGCCCAGGTGACCTCGGCTCACTGCAACCTCTGCCTCCCGGGTTCAAGTGATTCTCTTGCCTCAGCCTCCCTAGTAGCTGGGATTATAGGCGCCCGCCACCATGCCTAGCTAATTTTTTGTATTTTTAGTAGAGAAGGGGTTTCACCATATTGCCCAGGCTAGTCTTCACCATATTGCCCTGACCTCAAGGTGATCCACCTGCCTGGGCCTCCCAAACTGCTGGGATTACAAGTGTGAGCCACTGCACCTGGCTATGAGTTTCTACTTCTTTTTTTGTTTTTTTTTTGAGACGGAGTGTCGCTCTGTCGCCCAGGCTGGAGTGCAGTGGCGAGATCCTGGTTCCCTGCAACCTCTGCCTCCCGGGTTCAAGCCATTCTCCTGCCTCAGCCTCCCAAGTAGCTGGGACTACAGGCATGCAGCACCACACCTGGCTAATTTTTTGTATTTTTAGTAGAGACAGCGTTTCACCATGTTGGTCAGGCTGGTCTCGAACTCCTGACCTCATAATCCACCTGCTTGGGCCTCCCAAAGTGCTGGGATTCCAGGAGTGAGCTGCCACGCCCGGCCTGAGTTTCTGCTTCTAAAGGCTGCACAGATAACAATGTCAAGCACAGAGTCTCCACTCAAGAAATATTGGAAGAATGAAAAACAATAAAAATGAATACATAGCACGCACTTACCTCTCAGGCCTCACATTAAATACACTTCACATTTTATCACATTTAGTCCTTCTATCTACCCGTGAAACCAGTAATAAATAGCATTAACTCCATTTAACACTTGAGGCAACTAAGAGGTCAACTAACTCCTCAAGGTTTCTCCATAACCTGGACGGCCAAGATTCCAGGAAGGCTGGCTATTGAGTCCACAAGACTCAGTACATTGCTTCTGTTGAGTCAGGCTGACTTTACAGAAGTAGAAACGGAGGCCCCGAGAGGGGGAACGATTTTACACCAGCATGCTGCCACTATAATTAGAGGCAGGGCAAAACCAGGCTAAACAAACTACAATTCCCATGAGCCTCCGGGGCAGGGGCCCAGCCAGGGAAGCTGCAGGCTACCCTGGGGCCTGCTGGGAGATGTAGTTCTGCAGTGTCACCTGAGGCTGGGAGGGCTGACTCACCGCAGGACGTAGGAACGGGCAGGTGCGCTCTTGTAGATATACTGCGCCAGCCACCACTGCACCGTCATGTTCCAGTACCGCATGCCATCGCGCACCCGCACGCAGAAATCTGTGCTGTAGCAGTCGATGTTGCGGATGGTCTCATAGTCATACTCCAAGGAAGCCGCCTTCTCCGGACTGGGGGGGTGGAGGATGAGGGTGGGGGACAGACATGCAGCTCAGCCAGGCCCCCTCCCAACGCCTGCTAGTGTCCCAGCCCCAGATGCTAAGGAAGGGATCCTGGCCAGGCAATGGCCCTCTGGCTGTCAGAGTTGCTAGGGCAACAAGGGAGGGTGGCCGAGGGTGCCTGCAGGGGGGGAAGATGGGTGGGCCGGGTGCTACAGTTCACTGACAATGGGGTTCTTCTTCTTTTGGTACCTAATGGGGCCTGCCACAGCCATGAAAAGCCTTGAAGGGCTATAGTTGCTAAGCTATGAGTCCTGTAGCAACCAAGCTCAGTATATTCGGAGAAGCCTTCAAGGATGGTCCCTTCTAAATTGTGGAACACTGCAGTTGCCAGGGAAGTTGTGGTTATCATCCCTAATAACAAGGTGCTTCACGGTTGCTAGGGAGATGTTCCAGGCACCAGTGGGGTCCCCATGATCTTTGTTGCTAAGGAAAAGGCATTCCTTAGCAACAAGGCCTAGGATATTTAGAAAGGCTTTTAGAAAGGGGCTTTTTTCCTGGTCGCAGTGACTGTCGGAGAAGTGTCGCCTCTAGCAATACAGTGGCTCCCTCATCACTGGTGTCGACAGCCCCAGCAGTGGCAAACACTGGCCCATATGAAGCCTTGGTGGCGTCTGATGACGGGAGGGGAGCCATCCTTTAGGGGTGAGGACCGAGCAGATTTAGAAAAACCTTCAATTCCTGCTTGGCTTTACTAGGGGGACATCCTCTCTCTAGCAGCTGGAGGTCAGGGCACGGTTATTAGGGCAGTGGTAACAAAGTCACGTGGGGGTGTCACTACCCCCCACAACAGAATGGCAGTTTGTGACGACTAGGGGACAACTCTAGCAGGGAGTAGTAGTTCATCATTTACATCAACAGGCTGTTCCCCCAGCCGCAGTCCAAGCCCCTGAGGGAAAGCTGACTGCAGCTGCCAGGAACACAAGGGCAGTCTACTCCCGGTTGCCGGGGGTGCCATTTCCCTAGCAACACGGGGGCAATACTTCCTCAGCCACAGGAGAGTCCACAGCTATGGCCGTGCGACTTGCCTAGCAATGCAGGTGCTAGGGGGTGGAGCCTCTCTGGCAACCAGGGTCAACCCGTAGTTTCCAGGGGGAGGTTTGGCTTCCTTAGCAACAGTGACACTGTAGTTGGTAGGAATGGCGTGCCCTCTGCTGGGGAACAGCACTGGTCAGGGATTGGAAATTGCTATTTCCTTGCAGAGGGCTGCTGAGGGCTGCTACGTGACGACATCCCACGGGCTGGAGCAGTGCTAGCTCCTAGCAACAAAGGGGCAGTGCAGGGGGTGCCATATCTGCAGCAACAGAGCAAAACTTCTGGCAAAAAGGAGGTGAACTACTGTTGCTAGGGATCCTGCTTCCCTAGCAAATAGTGGCGTTCTGTTGCTAGGGAACCGTTTCCCTAGCAACAGAGGGTGACCCACCACTAGCAAAGGATGGCATCCCCAGCAAGCAGGAACAATCTGGTTCTGGGGGGTGACACTTACGTGGCAACAGAGGGTTGGCACAGGGTTGCTAAGTTACCACCTTTTCCTAGCGACAGGGGGCAGTTCACCATACTGCGGGGTGACAAGCGCTAGCAACAAGGGGCATCTGTCAGTACCAGGGGTCTTTTCCCTAAGGACAGGGGCTGGCAGGCCGTGGTTGCCAAGGGGGCGACACTCTGCTAACAAAAGGTGGTGGCCCTGGCCCCTTGCTCCCCGCTCTCCTCCCTGCTAGGGGCAGAGCCTGCCCTTGGAGGTGGGGGCTGCTGGGTCTTGGGAAGCCTCCGTCGCGCCGCCTGACCTGCTGGGGGGTGGGCATTGGAGGGTGGGGCCGCCTCCGGCCCGGGCTTTGGCGGCCACGGGGTAGGCCCCAAAGCCGGCGGCAATGCAGCCGCACTCGGCGGCAATCCAGGCCACGTAGAAGCGCATGCGGAAGGCGAAGAAGACGGGGATCATGTAGAAGAGGCGGGCGGGCAGCGGGCGGGCGTAGAAAGCGTCCTCGCGCACGGCCTCCAGCGGGAAGAGGTGAGAGGAGAGCAGGAACAGCAGGCCGAAGAGCGGGGCCGGCCAGGCGCGGCGCAGCAGGGGCCGCAGGCTGGGCACGGCCCCGGGGAAGGGCTGCTCCAGCCAGTCCAGGTAGGTGCGGTAGCGGAAGAACGGGCCTGTGGGGCGGGGAGGGAGGGCCGCGGTCAGACAGGCAGGTGCGCAGAGCTCAAGTCTGCAGGAGGAGGAGAGGGAGCTTGGAAGGAAGGTGGGAGGAGGGAGTGAGAGGGGCAGAGACTGGGCGCCGGGGAGACCCCAAGGGTAGGGACAGAGAGCCTGAGAGATGGGGATAAGGAACGAGAGGCAGGGAGGACAAGAAACTCAGAGACAGAGACAGTGACAGAAAAACAGACAGAGGGGCCGGCGCGGTGGCTCACACCTGCAATCCCAGCACTTTGGGAGGCCTAGCTGGGAGGACTGCTTGAGCCCAACAGTTCGAGGCCAGCCTGGGCAAAACGGCAAGACCCCATCACTACAAAAAATAAAAATTAGCCAGGTGTGGTGGAGGGCACCTGAATTCCGAGCTACTGGGGAGGCTGAGGCGGGAGAATCGTTTGAGCCCAGGCTGCAGTGAGCAGTGACTGTGCTACTGCGTTCCAGCCAGGGAGGGAGGGAAGGAGGGAAGAAGGGAAGGAAGGAGGGAGGGAAGGAGAGAAGGAAGAAGGGAAAAAGAGAAGGATGGAGGGAGGGAGGAAGGAAAGAAAGAAACTAGGAGATAGCTGTGGTGCTTTAGCTACAACATGATGGTGGGCTGGCCTAGAGAGGGGGTTAAAATTTTTATATGTTCACAAAGACCGTATGTTTAGGTCAATGTAGGGTGGGAAGTTAAAAAGAAAAAAAAAAAACAAATTAAAATAAATAAATAAGACCACATGTTGTATGATTCCATTTATAAGCGCAATGTCCAGAACAGGCAAATCTTTACAGATAGAAGGTCAATTACTGGTTACCAGGGATGGATGGAGGTTTGCGGGATGATGGACATGGGGTTTCTTTACAGGGTATGAAACTGTTCTGAATATAAGTACACAGTGGTCATGTTTGCACAACTCTGTGGATATACTAAAAATCAGGGAGTTGTATGGTTGTTTTTTTTTTTTTTTTTTCAGGAAATCAAAGAAGCCAAGAGTTGTATGTTTTAAGTGGATGAACATGTGAATTAGAGTTCTCTAAAGCTGTTATTGGAAAAAAAAACCTTTGATGAGGTAAACAAAAAATATTTTCTTTTTAAAATTTCACATATATATATATACACACACACACACACACACACACATATATATACACACATACATATGTATTTTTTGAGATGGAGTCTTGCTCTGTTGCCCAGGATGGAGTGCAGCGGTGCAATCTTGGCTCACTGCAACCTCCGCCTCCTGGGTTCAAGCGATTCTCCTGTCTCAGCCTCCCAAGTAGCTGGGATTACAGGCACACACCACCATGCCTGGTTAATTTTTGTATTTTCAGTAGAGACGGGGTTTCACCGTGTTGGCCAGGCTGGTCTCAAACCCCTGACCTCAGGTGATCTGCCTGTCTCGGCCTCCCAAAGTGCTGGGATTACAGGCGTGAGCCACTGCGCCTGGCCCTTTTAATTTTATATTTATTTATTTTTTTAAAATAAAGGTTTAAAATAAAGGGACGGGATCTTGCTATGTTGCCCAAGTTGATCTCGAACTCTTGGCCTCAAGCAATCCTCTCGCCTCAGCCTCCCAAAGTGCTAGGATTATAGGCATAAGCCCCCACACCCAGATGTAAAATATTCCTTAAACTGAAAGCGGACCCTAAGCTGTGAATATTTGTTGTCTGGGCAGCAAAAACATCAGGTTGACATAGATCTTTACCTCCTTTATCTCTTCTCTTTGCTCCCAATATGCTACAAGGAGAAGAGCAAGGAATCACTTAGGCTGAGAACAGCCAGCTTCTACCCCAAAGCAGCTCTGGTCCAGCGGAGGTGTGAGATGTAGACCCAGACACATGCTCACCCTCACAGCAGCAGATGCTAGGATGGAGGCTGCCCCGGGGAGGGTGGAAACACAGAACAGGCACTCAGGGCGGAGGGGACACAGGAGACAGAGTGGCAGAGTGGCAGAGCTGTCAGGGCAGCCCCACTTACCTGTCATGATTCCCACGTAGCAGTAGCTGTAGCTGAGCGTCTCCATCAAGGAGGGCACGTCGGGCAGCAGCCCCAGGGTGGGCCCCTTGCTGAAGCCTGAGGCCATTTCCTTCCTCTGAGCCAGGTGCAGGTCCTGGACTTCACTGGCCAGGCTCACCAGCTGGGCGGAAGGGGGTGGGCAAGGGGCCAGGTCAGACTCTGGGCCCTTCCCCACACCCATCTCCCTTGCGCTGCTGCCCTCAGCAGCCAAGGGGTGCTGGGTGCCCGCAGCTCTGCACATCTAGGTTGTGTGTAACGCCTCTAGCTGGGCGGTGTTCCCCAGTGCTCAGCCCTAGGCCCTCCTCCCCTCTTTCCCTATTCCATGCTTACCTGCTCTCACTCAATCACGGAGGTTTCGATATTATCCACACGCTGAGGATGCCCAAACGCTACCCCAGCCCCAGACCTATCCATCAAGTGGCTTATTGGCATTTATACTCCGATGTCTCCAGGCACCCCAAACGCACTGGAAACGGAACAGGATGTTACCCACCCCACAAGGTAGATCCTCTTCTAGTGTCTCCCCTCAAATAGGCCACCAAATTGTTCAAGTCAAAAACCTCCCCCACTCCCCAAATCCAATCTTTTAATCTCTCTTTTTTTTTCTTTTTTGAGACAAGTTTTGCTCTGTCACCCAGGCTGGAGTATAGTGGCGCGATCTCGGCTCACTGCAACCTGTGCCTCCTGGAGGCTCAAGCAGTTCTCATGCCTCAGCTGGCCAGACTGGTCTCGAATTCCTGGCCTCAAGTGATCTGCCCGCCTTGAAATCCCTTAAGTTTGAGTCTGTTGCCTCTTTCCATCTCCACTACTGAGCTGAATATGTTGTACTCTCCATCCTTTCCCACCAGTCCCAAGGTCCACCCTATATCAACAGACCTCCTTCTTCCAGCTTGTGGCTGGCTTGTCAATAGAAACCCCTGGCTGGAGACGAAGTCAGGAGAGGGAGGACAGGGCTTTTATTCCCTTATGAGATGGCTTTGGGCTGGCCGTCACCCCTGATAGATCATTTCAAGGTGGGTGGCTCTACACACCCTTTAAAAAAAATAATTTTGGCCAGGCGTGGTGGCTCATGCCTGTAATCTCAGCACTTTGGGAGGCCGAGGCAGGCGGATCACCTGAGGTCAGGAGTTCGAGATTAGCCTGACCAACATGGAGAAACCCCGTCTCTACTAAAAATACAAAAAATTAGCCAGGCATGGTGGTGCATGCCTGTAATTCCAGCTACTCGGGAGGCTGAGGAAGGAGAATTGCTTGAACCCGGGAGGCGGAGGTTGCAGTAAGCCAAGATCCTACCGTTGCACTCCAGCCTGGGCAACAAGAGTGAAACTCCGTCTCAAAAAAAAAAAAAAAAAATTTAGGGCCGGGTGTGACGGCTCACACCTGTAATACTAGCACTTTGGTTGGCCTAGGCAGGCAGATCACTTGATGTCAAGGGTTTGAGACCAGCCCGGCCAACATGGTGAAACCCCATCTCTACTAAAAATATAAAAATTAGCCAGGCGTGGTGGTGGGTGCCTGTAATCCCAGCTACTCGAGAGGCTGAGGCAGGAGAATCGCTGGAACCTGGGAGGCAGAGGTTGCAGTGAGATCACACCACTGCACTCCAGCCTGGGCAACAGAGCGAGACTCCGTCTTTAAAAATAAATGAAATAAAAAAAATAATTTTTTTGTAGAGACAGGGTCTCACTATATTGCCCAGGCTGGTCTTAAACTCCTGGCCTCCAGCAATCCTCCCACTATGGCCTCCCAAAGCGCTGGGATTATACAAGTATGAGCCACTGCACCAGGCCTACACAACCCTTTTTCCATCCAGGTACCACAGCCTGACCCATTTCCTCTGGGCCTAGGGTTGGGAAGGGCTCCTTCTGCCGGTCTGGGGTTCAGGCACCATCCCTTCCTGCTCCTCTACATCCAGCCCACATCGTGGCCACTCCTTCAATCATCCTAAATGTGCGTTTCCTGCTGCAGCTGAGACCTACCCACAGCCAGCCAACAGCCTGCATCAAGCCACCAGTTTGTCACCTGGACTCGGATAAAGGAGGATCCCTTTATCTAAGTCCATCCCATCTTGCCCTGTTCCACTTCAATTCTCCTTCAGCATCCAGAACCAGTTTTTGTTCTTCTTTTTTTTTTTTTTTTTGAGATGGAATCTTGCCCGGGAAGGCCCAGGCTGGAGTGCAATGGTAGGATCTTGGCTCACTGCAACCTCCACCTTCCAGGTTCAAGCAATTCTCCTGCCTCAGCCTCCGAGTAGCTGGGATTACAGGCATGCGCTACCACACCCGGCTCATTTTTGTATTTTTAGTACAGACGGGGTTTTACCACGTTGGCCAGGATGTTCTCAAACTCCTGACCTCAGGTGATCTACCCACGTCAGCCTCCCAAAGTTCTGGGATTACAGGCGTGAGCCACCGCAGCTGGCCTAGAACGAGTATTTCTATGTGTTTATTTATTTTTGAGACGGAGTTTTGCTCTTGTTGCCCAGGTTGGAGTGCAATGGTACGATCTCAGCTCACCACAACCTCCGCCTCCTGGGTTCAAGCAATTCTCCTGCCTCAGCTTCCTGAGTAGCTGGGATTACGGGCATGCGCCACCATGCCCAGCTAATTTTTTGTATTTTTAGTAGAGACAGGGTTTCTCCATTTTGGTCAGGCTGGTCTCGAACTCCCGACCTCAGGTGATCCGCCTGCCTCAGCCTCCCAAAGTGCTGGGATTACAGGCGTGAGCTACCGTGCCCAGCCAGAACGAGTATTTTTAAACATTTAAAACTGGTCACATTGCCTCTTCTGGCAGCAAACCAAAAATCCCCTCTTATAGCAGATCTCCGTCCTCCACAGGAAGAAGTCCAATGTCCTCACGGTCTCCAGCCAGGCCTAGCATGGTGTCAGCCCTGCTGCCCGTTCCCTTTTGCTCGTCCCAGAAAGCGTATGTGGCTGGTGCAGCCTGTGGAACCCAGCCTGCTCCCCTCCACACATCCTACAGCCTGAAATGCTCCTCCACTAACCCCTCTCTCATCCAACCTACTCCTGCCACCGCTGAGCTCCCACGGGGCACACTGAATGCTGGGGAGGCCACTCCCTACCTAGCATGACTGCTGTGTTCACGGATAAGCTGCCAGTAGGAAACCGTGAGTCTGTGGGTCTGGGGTGGGCCCTGGGATTCTGTTTTCACCCATCTTCCCAGGTGATTAGGAGCCAGACCTGGATGCCCTAGTTTTGTGCCCTTCACCAAGTACCTTCTCCCCAGAGCTGGTTTTTCTCCTTTGCAAAATAGCTGGCTGCAGAGATTCAAGGACAGCATGTTGGTAAACCACCCGGCTGGGCCTCTGGCACACCGCAAGCACCCAGTGGCACCTACTGTTACCCTATGTGGGTTATTTCCTCACCCCAGGAGGAGCTGAGAGGTGAAGACCTGCCCAACGGCATGTGAATGGGGAATGTTGTTTCCAGGGCAGCAAATGAGGTGACGTCCCACCCCCAGGGTGTGTTGGAGGTAAAATCCCAGGGAGCCGCTGGAGGGGGGAGGTAAAGTGGGAGGTGAAGGGGCCCACAGGGAGGCTGGAGGGGAGCGGCAAGCCCCAAGTCTGACCTTCAGTGTCAGCAGCAGCTGGACGGCATTGGTGAAGGGCGTGGGAGTGGGCAGGCCCAGGAGGCTGAGGGCTCGGAAGAACAGGAGATAGGAGAAAGTCCAGGCCAGAGCCAGGGCGTGGCAGGAGCTGGGCAAAAGCAGGAGGCACGCTGTGTTGGGCACAGAAGTCTCGGCCTTGGCCGCTCACTCCACGAGTCCAGCCACCAATCCTCCCCCAACTCTCCCCATTCGTTTAGAGACAGAAACACAGAAGGGCAGAGAGGGGACAGGAGGGTGGACGTAGGGACAGAATGGGTATGACTGAAACAGTGGGAGAAGAGGCTCAGCCACACAGAAACACACACCAACAGACAAGAATGAGGTTAAGAGAAGCTTCGGGTGAAGACCCTGCAATCCTCCACTTTTTCTTTATTTCCAAGGTCCAGGGCTCAAGAAGAGAGAGGTGGATATGAATGAATATGAACGGTGGCCAGGCCAGCAGACACACTGTCCACCTCTCTCCATGACATGGATGTAGCGGACTGGGACAAACACAGGGACCAGACACAGAAGGCACGGGAGGAAGAAAAGCAGATGAAGGCCGGGCGCAGTGGCTCAAGCCTGTAATCCCAGCACTTTGGGAGGCTGAGGTGGGCAGATCACAAGGTCAGGAGTTCGAGATCAGCCTGACCAACACGGAGCAACCCCGTCTCTACTAAAAATTCAAAATTAGCCAGGCGTGGTGGCGCATGCCTGTAATCCCAGCTACTCGGGAGGCTGGGGCAAGAGAATCGCTTGAACCCGGGAGGTGGAGGTTGCAGTGAGCCGAGATGGCGCCACTGAACTGCAGCCTGGGCGACAGGAGCGAAACTCCATCTCAAAAAAAAAAGAAAGAAAGAAAAGAAAAAAATAACAAACATGAAACAAAGAAATGAACTGATCAACAAAAGACAGCCAAAGACGAGGCAGAAGCTGAGAAAGACTCAAAGAGGAAACAGGTTGCTTCCCCCTCTCCCCTCCTCTCCCTCTCCTCCCTCCACCAAATTCTCACCAGGGCTGGGCCTGAATGAGGGCCCAGGTCCCGAGGATGGTGACCAGAGAATGCAAAGTGTGGGGGCCACAGGTGAACAGGGTGAGCCCCAGGCCCACAGCGGCTGCCCCCCATCTCTTCAGCCCAGGACCTGCAGGGGGAAGGGACAGCATAAGCCTGGAACCTTCCAGAGGGTCCCCTCCTTTATTTTCCACTGGGGAGGGAGCCTGACTCACCGGCTTTCTTAAAGAGGAAGCCAATGGGGATGGAGATAAGAAGAACCACTAGATATGTCCATTCTTCAGGCGACATGGTCTGGGGGAAGGGCAGAGATTCACAGTGAGAACCCAGGAATCCAGGCCCCCTGCCTCCTCCCTCTACGAGGATCCAGGAATCCAGCCCTCTAGACCCCAGTTTTTGAGGATGATGGAGTCCGAGCCTCAGCTCCTCTCCTTTGAGAACCTAGCAACACAGACTCCAGCCCCTTCCTCCTTGGAGGAGACAGGAATCCACCCCCAGCCCCTCCTTTGAGAGCACAGGCCTCCAGCTCTCCTCTCCTTGGAGAACCCAGGAAAGTGTGGGGATCTCCCAGCACCCAGGCCCCTCCTTTGCGAACGCAGAAATCAAAGCTACTCCCCGCACGCATACTACGGACCCAGATTTGAAGACGCCTCTCTTTTAAAAACCCAGAAACAGCACCCCTCCCGGATCCTTCCTCTTCGACAGCCCAGGAATCTAGACCTCCGACCCCCTCTTCCACCGAGGATCCAGGAACCCAGACCACCTCTTTGGATCCCCCATCCCCGGCCCTTGTGAAACCAGATATCCGGACCCCCAGCCCTTCTTCTCCTTCGAGACCACTCAGAGGATCCCGGGCCTCCAGCCTGCACCTCCTTCGGAGCTCCAGACCCCTCTCCTACTGAGAACCCAGGGATCGAACACCCTCCCCTGCCCAGGCCCAGGCCCAGCCCCAACCCGTCCCGCGCACCCCAGCGCATCTCCGGCAGAGCCACAGGCGGTTGCGCCAGCCCCGAGTTCCAAAGCGCCTCCGGGGCCGCCCCGCACCCGCCAGCCCGCAGAGACCCTGCCGCCGTGTAACCTCGCCTCGCCACTGGGCGCCGCCACCCTGGCCCACCTGAGCTGCTCGCCGGGCAGGAGGCGGCCGAGCAGTCCCAGCCCGCTGGCCGCCGCGGCTCCGGCCACGCCTCCCCCGCCCAGCGCGCCCCCGCGCCGCCTGCTCCTTCTGGGCGCCCGCCGGGCTGCGCGGATCAGGCCGGCGAAGAGGCCACGGTCAGGGCCCCGGGCGGGCAGGGAAGAAGCCCCGGAGCAGGAGCCAAGAGCGCGAGTCGGCAACGGGACTCGAGTCCAGGTCCACACTGGGATCCGAGCTCCGAGTACGTGAAGGGGCAGGCCTTCGGGCTCGGAACAAGGAGGAGCCAAAAGCTTCGGACCCGAAGGGGAACAGACGGGATCCGGAAAGGAGGCGGGGTTTGGAGCTCGGCGGGAGGAATGAGGCGGAGTCTCCCTTCGGGTTCCTTCTGGCACAATCGAGAGCTTGAATTCACTGGAGGCGGGGCCACAAACTTCGGC
Organism: Pongo pygmaeus; assembly: GCF_028885625.2. Classification (NCBI taxonomy): domain Eukaryota; kingdom Metazoa; phylum Chordata; class Mammalia; order Primates; family Hominidae; genus Pongo; species Pongo pygmaeus. The sequence goes on from NC_072393.2 coordinate 60,467,443, forward strand.
TCACTTCGGAGATAGTCGAGAACGGAGAGCTGGGGCCAGTGTGGGCGGGGCCACATGTTTCGGCTTTCTTCGGAGATAGTCTAGTCCTTAGGGTCACTGTTCCGATGTGGGCGGGGCCACAGACTCGGCCGGATGTGGGTGGGGCCACAAGCTTCGGTTTACTTCGTAGACAGTTGGGTACAAGTGACGCTAGGATGATAGACGGAGTCAACAGGATCGCCAGATACCGATGAGTATTTACAAGGGGGCGGGGCGGAAGCGACTTGCCCTCAAAGGGGGGGAACCCCGAGGGCCGGCGTGTGCCTACGGGATCGGGCCAGGGTGACGATCCTCAAGTTCCCAAGTTGAAGAGAGGAAGCGGCAGAGGGAGGTGCGCTCAGTGGGGCGGGGCCAAGGTGGCCCCCGCGGGAGGAGGGCGGGGCTTCGGTCCTGCGAGGGGCGGGACCTGACTTCCCGCGGCGCTGATGGGGCGGGATGACGAAGTTGACGAGGGTGTCAGCATGAGGGGGTGGAGGAAGGAGCGCGTGGCGCGGTGCGTAGTGGGTGGCTCCGCCTCGACTGCGAATTACTGTTTATGAGGTGACTGGCTGGTTGTATCGGTGGACAGTGGGACATTCTGAAGGGAGGCAAGGAGGCGGACTGAGCGCTCCCAATTGGGGTGAGCCCGCCCGAGCGGAGAGTGGACGGCGGGTGCCTAGGGGGCGGGGCTTTCGGCTGTGGGGTTCGGTCGTCGGGCGGGAACTCCCCAACTGGGGTGCGCTGGCGCTCGGAGGGGGCGGGGCCACAGGCTGCGAGACTGCTGGGAGCCGATGACGCCCGAACGCCGAACCTAGTGCGTCCGGGAGGAGGCGGGGCTACGGACTCGGCCGAGCCGAGAACACCCGAACGTCAAATTGCTCACGTTCGAGAAGGGGGCGGGGCTGCGGATTCGGTGGAGCCGAGGACGCCCGAACGCCGAACTTCCTGTGCTCGGGAGGGGGCAGGGTTTTGTACTGTGGGAGTCTGAGAGCGAGTAAGCCCGAAAGCCGAATCACAGTCGTTCGGAAAGAGGAGCGAAGGCCCGAGCGTCCGGAAGAGGGTGTGGCCTCGGCGGTGCCTTAGCCTCGAGAGCTTCTGACCCCTGACGGGAACACCCGAAGGGGGACGCCCGCTTTGCAAGAGGGTGGTGCCAAAATGGACCTTTGTAAGGGGGCGTGTCGCCGCGCTTGCGGAGGTTTGTTTTTCAGACTCCAAGGCGCAATGGTAGGTACGGCAGTGCGGACACAGAGCGGGTGCCAACCGTAGGATCACAAGGGTAGAGCGGGGCCCCGGCGGCTTGGCGAGGGGCGAGGGCCGGGGGCTGGTCTCCGGCGGCCGCGGGGCCTGGTGGGATCGCCTGGGGGCGGGGCCTGGCGCTCGGGCCCAGCAGGTGGTGAAGGGCGGCTGAGCGAGGCCCCGCCCCCTAAGGCCTAGGGGCGGGGCTTCGCCGAGACCCCGGGCGGCGGTCCGCGGCGCGCAGCTGTTTCGGTAACTGCTTTGCCTCCTGGCTCCCGCAGGAGGATGCTGGTGGTGGAGGTGGCGAACGGCCGCTCCCTGGTGTGGGGAGCCGAGGCGGTGCAGGCCCTCCGGGAGCGCCTGGGTGTGGGGGGCCGCACGGTAGGCGCCCTGCCCCGCGGGCCCCGCCAGAACTCGCGCCTGGGCCTCCCGCTGCTGCTGATGCCCGAAGAGGCGCGGCTCTTGGCCGAGATCGGCGCCGTGACTCTGGTCAGCGCCCCGCGCCCAGACCCTCGGCACCACAGCCTGGTAAGGGGGCGGGACTTGAACTCCTGGGTTCGGTGGGAGCGGGACCTGGGAGTCAAGATTCCTGGCTTCCGAAGGGACCATAAGCTTGGAGGTTCCAGCGAAGTGTGCTTCTTAGGCCCTGACAGCCTTCAAGCACCAGCAAGAGGAGAGCTTCCAGGAGCAGAGCGTCTTGGCAGGATCCCTGGTGGGATCGTAAGGGGGCGGGGCTCGAACTCCTGGGGTCGGTGGGAGCGGGGCCTGGGAGTCAGGATTCTTGGCTTCCGAAGGGACCATAAGCTTGGAGGTTCCAGTGAAGTGTGCTTCTCAGGCTCTGACATCCTTCAAGCGCCAGCAAGAGGAGAGCTTCCAGGAGCAGAGCGCCTTGGCAGCTGAGGCCCGGGAGACCCGTCGTCAGGAGCTCCTGGAGAAGATTACGGAGGGCCAGGCTGCTAAGAAGCAGAAACTAGAACAGGCTTCAGGGGCTGGCTCGAGCCAGGAGGCCGGCTCGAGCCAGGCTGTCAAAGAGGATGAGACCAGTGATGGCCAGGCTTCGGGAGAGCAGGAGGAAGCCGGTGAGCATGGGAGGTGGAGTCCAGGGACCACGGGAAGGAGAGGAGAGATCTTTTAGGAATTTTAGCTGGGAGTCCAGTGACTGGGTCTCCCTGAGGATGAGAAAACTTTACCCCTTGAATTTACCAAACTCTTCTCTGTACTCCCCACCAGGCCCCTCCTCTTCCCAAGCAGGACCCTCAAATGGGGTAGCCCCCTTGCCCAGATCTGCTCTCCTTGTCCAGCTGGCCACTGCCAGGCCTCGGCCGGTCAAGGCCAGGCCCCTGGACTGGCGTGTCCAGTCTAAAGACTGGCCCCACGCCGGCCGCCCTGCCCACGAGTTGCGCTACAGCATCTACAGAGACCTGTGGGAGCGAGGCTTCTTCCTCAGTGCGGCTGGCAAGTTCGGAGGTGACTTCCTGGTCTATCCTGGTGAGTATGGGTTGGGGCCTCTGGTTGCTATGCCTTTCCATATGATCCCAATGTATTCTGTGTTTTTTTTTTCTTTTTTTTTGTCTTAATAGAGGTGGGGTCTCTATTGTTGCTTAGGCTGGTCCCAATTCCTGGGCTCAAGCAATCCTTCCACCTCAGCCCCCCAAAGTACTGGAATTATAGGCCCAGCTGCATTTTTCTTTTTTGTCTCATTTTCTCTTAGTCTCTGAAATTCATAGACAGACAGGAAACATTTGGGAGCTCCCGAACTCATTGGGCAAGCAGTTTAATGACTTTTATTAAATGATTACTGTGATCCAGAAGATTCACTTAGAAGTAGTTAGACATCAGGCTGGGCGCAGTGGCTCATGCCTGTAATCCCAGCACTTTGAAAGGCCAAGACAGGTGGATCACCTGAGGTCAGGAGTTTGAGACCAGTCTGGCCAACATGGTGAAACCCCGTCTCTACTAAAAATACTAAAACTAACTAGGCATGGTGGTGGGCGCCTGTATTTCCAGCTACTCGGGAGGCTGAGGCAAGAGAATCACATGAACCCAGGGGGCAGAGGTTGTAGTAAGCCGAGATCGTGCCATTGCACTCCAGCCTGGGGGACAAGAGCAAGACTTTGTCTCAAAAAAAAAAAAAAAAGCCTAGAAGTGGAATAGCTGTGTCCGAGAGTATCTGTTTTAGAGTATCCATAGTGATAGCTGAAATGATCTCAAATCTCCTCCCAGTGGTCATTCCCGTGGCGTCCAGCCCTCTGCCATTGGTCACTGCTTCAGTGCCTCTCTCCCTCCCCCAGGTGACCCCCTTCGCTTCCACGCTCATTACATCGCTCAGTGCTGGGCCCCCGAGGACCCTATCCCACTCCAAGACCTGGTTGCTGCTGGGCGCCTTGGAACCAGCGTCAGAAAGACCCTGCTCCTCTGTTCTCCGCAGCCTGATGGTAAGGTGGTCTACACCTCCCTGCAATGGGCCAGCCTGCAGTGAACTCCAGAGACCTAGCGGGATGTGGCTGTCTGCAGCAAGAGCCTTTCTGGATGTTCCCCAGCTCTTCTCTGGGAGTCTAGAACATCCTTCTACCTTTGTCCATGGTTAGTTTTTGATTCCAGGTTTTCGAACACTACATCATTTTTATGTTCTTCCTTGTTTCAAAGCACATATTGGCTGTGTTTTTGTAGTTACCTATTTTCACACTGTGAGCTTCCCGAGAATGGGGCCTGGGTTTGATTCATCTGTTTTCTACAGGGTTTAAGTCTCAGGAGGTCTCAATAAACTTGTTATATAAACGTTCATGATTTGAATGTTTGCGACAGTCCTGGAACCCGTGGATGGTCTCATCTGCATGTACAGATGAGAAAAAGGCCTGGAGGAGGGGGAATGACTTGCCCAAAGTCACACACTTAGTAAATAGCAGGCCTGGCCTTTCAAAATTGGTTTTTCTGACTCCTAAATCTGCACTCTTTCTACCGCACTAAACTTCCCTTTTGAAAAGATTTCTATGAAATTTTCCAGATGCATACAAAGGTTATAAATAAAAATATAGGCCGGGCACGATGGCCCACACCTGTAATCCCACAGAACTTTTGGAGGCCAAGGCAGGAGGATCGCTTGAGCCCAGGAGTTTGAGACCAGCTCTGGCAACATTGTAATACCCAGTCTCTACAAAAAATAATTTTAAAAAAAATTAGCCAGGGATCCCTTGAGCCTGGAAAGTTGAGGCTGCTGTGAGCTGTGATTGCACCACTGCACTCCAGCCTGGGAGACAGAGCAAGAACCTGTCTCAAAAAATATATACATGTGTGTGTATATATGTAAATATACACACGTATGTGTATATATATATGTGTGTATATATATATCATAAAAGGAAATGAGTATTGTAATTTTAGGAGTTCAGAGCATGGGGAGAACGTCAGGAAGTACTCTGGAAGGCGTTCTGCTTTTTCATGGCCTGGGTAGTGGTTGAGAATTTTTTTGATACTGTACATTTATATTTTAGACTCTTTTGGATGTGTTATATTCTGCAGTTTTTATAAAAGCTAAAACACATGTATATGTAAAAAACTTGAACTTACAAAATCATTTACCCATGTTTTTGCTTAAGAAAGTACTAGAACACTATGTTTATTCCAATAATTACACCTTTATCTTATCAATGTGCAGTTTTATTTTGTCACGTTTATTTTGTCAGTGTAATACATTCACATGGTGAGGCTGGGCGTGGTGGCTTATGCTTGTAATCTCAGCACTTTGGGAGACGAAGGCGGGCGGATCACGAGATCAGGAGTTCGAGACCATCCTGGCCAACATGGCCCACCTCTACGAAAAATACAAAAATTAGCTGGGCGTGGTGGCAGGCGCCTGTAATCCCTGCTACTCGGGAGGCCGAGGCAGGAGAATCACTTGAATCTGGGAGGTGGAGGTTGCAGTGAGCCAAGGTCACGCCACTGCACTCCAGTCTGGGTGACAGAGCTAGACACTGTCTCAAAAAAACAAAAACAAACAAAAACTTTCACATGGTAAAATTCTGGGGCTGAAAGTCTCCACCTCTAGTTCTTCAATTTCTTCCCCCCACGTTTCATTCTTTCTCTTTTTTGTGTGAATTGAGCAGCCTCGAACCGGAATAGGTTTAGAGAGACTCCCGTCTCCCCTCTTTCTTGCCATTCCCAGTAAACAGACTTCATAGAATCTCAATTTCCTGTAAGTTTAGATTAATTTAATATACGACATTGGGCTAGGCGCGGTGGCTCACACCTGTAATCCCAGCACTTTGGGAGGCTGAGGTGGGCAGATGAGTTTGAGATCAGCCTGGCCAACATGGTGAAACCCCCTCTCTACTAAAAATAGAAAAAAAAATTAGCCAGGCGTGGTGGCACGCGCCTGTACTCCTAGCTACTCAGGAGCCTAAGGCAGGAGAATCACTCGAACCCAGGAGGCAGAGGTTGCAGTGAGCCAAGATTGCACCACTACACTCCAGCCTGGGCAACAAGAGCTAAACTCCCATCTCAAAAAAATAAAAAGAAAAGAAAAGAAAAAAAATGACGCTAATCCCTGTCTGGCCAATACTCTCTTCTTTATGCCTGCTTCATAAGTGGCTTTGTAAGTCTATTCTCCACCCTTTCTCCTCTCTACAACAAAATACTTAGAAGTCTCATTATCTCTGTCATGAGTCTCCCCTCTGAAAAGTTCCTCATTTAAAGTTCTTGTGGCCAGATGTGGTGGCTCAGACCTGTAATCCTAGCACTTTGGGAGGCCAAGGTGGGAAGATCAGTTGAGCAGTTGAGCTCAGGAGTTCGAGACCAGCCTTGGCTCAACATAGTGAGACTTCATCTCATCTCTATTTAAAAACAAAAAAACAAAAAAACTTTTGTGACTGGTGTCCCCACATGTTGTCAGTCAACAAATTCTATAGGTGCCATGTTCAAAGCACTGTGGATCCACAGTTTGGCCCCACCCTCCACCTTCACTGCCAGTATCTTAGAAAAACCAAACCATGGCTCATTTGATCTTGATAGCTTCCTAACTGATCCCCTGCCTTCTATTCTTGCCCCTCTATTGTCTGTTTTCAACAGAGCAGCCAGAATTATATTAAAAGATAAGTCAGACCATGTCACAGCTCTGTCTAAAACTTTCCTGGAGTTTTCCGTCTCAGTAAAACTCAGGTCCCACTTTGCAGCTTCCTCATGAACTGGCCATGTGCATCCTCTTCCTTGCTTATTATTATTATTTTTATTTTTATTTTTGAGACAGAGTCTTGCTCTGTTGCCCAGGCTGGAGTGCAGTGGCACAATCTCAGCCCACTGCAGCCTCTGCCTCCTGGGTTCAAGTGGATTCAAGCGATTCTCCCACCTCAGCCTCCCAAGTACCTGGGATTACAGGCGCCTGCCACCACGTCAGGCTAATTTTTTGTATTTTAGTAGAGACAGGGTTTCACCATAATTGCCCAGGCTCGAACTCCTGAGCTCAGGCAATCCACCCACCTCAGCCTCCCAAAGTGCTAGGATTATAGGCATGAGCCACCATGCCCGGCCAGCTTTGTTCCTCTTTACTGCTGAATATTCCATTGTATGGACATAACCCCATTTTATTTATCCATTCACCAGGTGATTGGCATTTGTTTCTAGTTAAGGACAAGGTTTTGGTTTTGGTTTTGGTTTTATTTACCCTTGTTCATGCAGTATCCCCAGGTCCAAGAACAGTTCCTGGCACATAGTAAGCAGTCAATACATTATTGCTAAATAAATGAGTGGCTTAAACTATAATTTTTAAATCAGGGCTGAGACAATTTGGAAATTATAATTTCTCCTACACGACTTTCTAAGCATATTTTAAATAAATATACATACGTTAAGGTCATTTTTATTAATGCAAATTGTAGCATACTATGCACACTTCTGCAGCTTGCTTATTGGATATGCCCAGGCTTGTCTCATTTTTGCCAACAGCTACGTGGTTTTGCGTCCTATGGATGGGGCGTAATTAGATTTTATTACACTTGTACAAAAGGAAAGGAATTCAGCTCCCCAAGCATCCCCAGCTGGTCCTTGGCAACCCATGATGGAAACCAAGGGTTCCTCTTATATTACCCGTGCTCCTTTCAGAGAGGAAGGGCTAGAGGGCTCCAGCCTGAGTGAGAGAGAGAGAGGAGGAAGCATGAGGGGTTTGTGGAAGAGGGCCCGGTGCCATATGACTGGACCATGCTTCTGAAGAGGATCAGGGTGAGGCCAGATCTTATCAGCTGACCCTTGAGCAACATGGGTCTGAACTGCTCAGGTCCACTTTTATGCAGATTGAAAAAAGTAAAGGTTACACAGAGCATGCATACCTCTCCTGCTTTGCCTTTTACCTCCTCCACCTCTGGCACCCTGAGACAGCAAGATCCAACCCTCCTCTTCCTTCTCCACCTCTGCCTACTCAGAATGAAGACAAGAATGAAGACCTTTAGGATGATCCACTTCCACTTAATGAATAGTAAATATATTTTCTCTTTTTTAGAATTTTCTTAATATTTTCTTTTTGTTTTTTTTTGTTTTTTTTTTTGAGACGGAGTCTCGCTCTGTCACCCAAGCTGGAGTGCAGTGGTGCAATCTCAGCTCACTGCAAGCTCTGCCTCCTGGGTTCACACCATTCTCCTGCCTCAGCCTCCCGAGTAGCTGGGACTACAGGCGCCTGCCACCACGCCCGGCTAATTTTTTGTATTTTTAGTAGAGATGGGGTTTCACCGTGTTAGCCAGGATGGTCTCAGTCTCCTGACCTGGTGATCAGCCCGCCTTAGCCTCCCAAAGTGCTGGGATTACAGGCATGAGCCACTATGCCCGGCCAATATTTTCTTTTCTCTAGCTTAATTCATCATAGGAATACAGAATATAATATATACAGCGTACAAAATGTGTGTTAATTGACTATGTTATTGGTAAGGCTTCCAGTCAACTACGAGTAATTTTTTTTTTTTTTTTTATCTTGAGACGGTGTCTTGCTCTGCCAGCTGGGCTGGGGTGCAGGGGCATTATCTTAGTTCACTGCCGCCTCAACCTCCTTGACTCAAGCAATCCTTCCACCACAGCCTCCCAAGTAGCTGGAACTACGGGCACACGCCACCACACCCAGCTAATTTTTCTGTTTTCTGTAGAGTCTGGGTTTCGCCATGTTGCCCAGGCTGGTCTTGAACTCCTGCGCTCAAGTGCTCTGCTTCCCAAATCCCACCTGGGGTTACAGGTGTGAGCCATGGTGCCTGGCCTAGTAGTTAAGTTTTGGGGAAGTCAAAAGTTTTATGCAGATTTTCTTTTCTTTTTTTTTTTTTTTTGAGGCAGCCTTGCTCTGTCGCCCAGGATGGAGTGCAGTGGTACGATCTCGGCTCACTGCAACCTCCACGTCCTGGGTTCAAGCGATGCTCTTGCCTCAACCTCCTGAGTAGCTGGGATTTCAGGTGCTTGCCACCATGCCTGCCTAATTTTTGTATTTTTAGTAGAGACCGGGTTTTGCCATGTTGGCCAGGCTGGTCTCGAACTCCTGACCTCAGTTGATCTGCCGGCCTTGGCCGTCCACAAAGTGCTGGGATTACAGGTGTGAGGCACCGCGCCCAGCCTATATGGAGGTTTTCGGCTGAGCTGGGGGTCAGTGCCCCTCGCCCCCAGACTGTACAGAGTCAGCTGTGTTAAGATATTAAGCACCTTCAGTACACAAGGCTCTGGGCTGGTTTTTTTTTTTTTTTTTTTTTTTTTTTATACTCTAAATCATCAAACCCTATGAGGAAGCTCCTGTTGCTTTCTCCCATTTAGCACTCTTGAAGAGGCTAATCTGCCTAAGATCAAGAGCTCGTCAGTGACAGCTGAGGTTAAAACGCAGATCTTTTTTAAGACTTGAGAACCTACAGGTTCAATCACCATTATAAAACCATCTCTGTAATCACGAGGCACCCGGAATTTGTGGAGCTTGGACTTCATCCTGAAGGGAGTGAAAACTTACGGAAGTTTTTTCCTTCCACGTTTCCCCCTTCCAGATGAGTAATATACGCGTGTTCAAGATATAAAAATGCATAAAATTTGGCCGGGCATGGTGGCTCACACCTGTAATCCCAGCACTTGGGGAGGCTGAGGCGAGTGGATCACTTGAGCCCAGGAGTTCAAGACCAGCCTGGGCAATATGGCAAAACCCCGTCTCAAAATAACAAAACAAACAAAAAACCCTTAAAACTGAACAAGGTAGTTTGTAAGATATGGAAATACAATGCAGATGGCGATAATGACGATGGTAGCTAACACTAGGCCCTTTATGCCAGACACTCCTAAACACTGGATAGACTCTCACTTAATCCTCACAAGCTTATGAGGTGGGCACTACCATCATTCCCCGTTTTACAGAGGAGGACGCTGAGGCACAGTGATTGAGAAACTTGTCGAAGGCACTGCAGCTGGCAAGTGGTGACGTGGCATTTGAATCCAGGCATCCGGATGGTGTGGATGCCGTGGAAGAGAAAGGGACGGGTGGGACTGCTCCTGAGGAGATACTGACTGCCGAGGCAGCAGCGTAGGGAAGACAACTGAAGAACACGAGCTGTGGAGACAGACCATCGCATTCGGAGTGGAGAGATGGGTGTACAGACAGACAATAACCAGACTATATACAAAAAGAGAACTCTAGGTCAGGCGCGGTGGCTCACACCTGTAATCCTAGCACTTTGGGAGGCTGAGGCGGGTGGATCACTTGAAGTCAGGCGTTTGAGACCAGGAGTTCAAAACCCCGTCTCTAATATAAAAATTACCTGGGCATGGTGGTGGGCACCTGTAGTCCCAGCTTCTGGGGAGGCTGAGGCACGAGAATCGATTCAACCCGGGAAGCCGAGGTTGCAGTGAGCCGAGATCGCACCACTGCACTCCAGCCTGGGTGACAAGAGCGAAACTCCGTCTCAAAAATAAAATAAATTACTGATAATAGTATTAATACTCCTTAAGTGGGTATTGGTAATAGTACCGTGGGGCGGGGGGCCAACTTCTCTGAGAGTGCTCCGTAAGTACGTATTGAAGATTGAGTAAATACATTTAAAATTCTTACAACAGTAGGTGGCACACAGAAAGCGTTCCAGAATGCCACATTATTGTTAGTGACAGAAATAATCTCGGCTGGGCGCGGTGGCTCACGCCTGTAATCCCAGCACTTTGGGGGGCCAAGGCGGGAGGCTCTCTCGAGGCCAGGAGTTCAAGACCAGCCTGGGCAACATGGCAAGACGCCGACTGTTAAAAAAAAAAATGTTACCCGGGCGTCGTAGCGTGTGCCTGTAATTCCAGCTACTGGGGAGGAGGTGGGACGATCGCTCGAGCCCGAGAGGTTGGTCGGGGCTGCAGTAAGCCGAAATCACGCCACTGCACTCCAGCCTGGGCGACAGAGCGAGACCCTGTCTCAGAAAGAAAGAGAAAAACCACCGTCCAAGGGCGGAGAAGGAAGGTTCTCCCTGCTTCTCAGGTTTCCACTCCTTGGCCGGAAAAAGCCTAGTCCTCCCAGGTTAGCACGCCGCTCTAGCCCAGCCTCACGTCTCCACTGCTTCTCAGCCAGCCAACGCCTCTTCTGATTGGCTCTGACGTGCGTGGTGCGTGATAACGTCACGAGGCGCCGGCGTTACTATAAGTGCGCAGCCGTGTCACTTGCGCGCCTCTTTCTCAGGGACCGGGTTATGCGTTCAGGTGAGGTGTAGTGGTGTTGGAGGGGTTTGGGTTGGATGGTGGCCTGGGCCTTCCGAGTTTCCATGAGTAACCTGAAGACGTTAGGGAACAGAGCAGGGTGGTTGAACGGGAGTGCAGCACGGTTTTGGGGGCTGATACTGACTGTGAGAGCGTTGGAGGTTATTCTCGCGAGATCCGATCTGGGCGCCGCGAGTTTTTGGCGTAGTTGTGGGACTGCGCAGGCGCCGCCTGGAGCCCTTACGCTTATGCTTCTCTCCCGCGCAGGCGCAGACGGGGAAGCGGAGCCAACATGCCGGTGGCCCGGAGCTGGGTTTGTCGCAAAACTTATGTGACCCCGCGGAGACCCTTCGAGAAATCTCGTCTCGACCAAGAGCTGAAGCTGATCGGTGAGTGGCCAAGGCTTCCGGGAAGTGGTTCGGCTTCCGGGAGGCGGTTAGCACGTGGATGAAGGCGCCCGCGTGCTCGATCTAGTCCGCCTCCTAAATTTGGTACTATTCGTGGTTTAGGAAGGTTTTGTGTATCCAAAGCTGCCAGCCTAGTTTTTGTGCCAGTACGTGGGACTACACTTGTCCACCCCTTTCTCCCCACCAGGCGAGTATGGGCTCCGGAACAAACGTGAGGTCTGGAGGGTCAAATTTACCCTGGCCAAGATCCGCAAGGCCGCCCGGGAACTGCTGACGCTTGATGAGAAGGACCCACGGCGTCTGTTCGAAGGTGCGTATGGGAGTCCACAGCAGAGGGATGGGGTGCAGGGCTTGTGAGGTTCATTCTCCCTTCTGGTGTCTCTGTTCCAGTGATGAGAGTTGTGTCATTGGATAAATGGAGCCAGCCTTTTAACTTTTAGTGGCACTTGTGGAGTAGGAAAAGTGGATCTGGATCAATCTTTGCCCTGTTTCTTAGGTGTGTGGCTTTTTTGCCCAGTTACTGGACCTTCAGTTTGGTAATGACCAGAGCTAAAGATAGGCCTGGCACACTTGGGCACTTGTCTGTGTCTTTATATGATGTCTCAAAACAGTTCTGTTTATGTGGCCTGTTTGTTGGTGGATGAGAGTAGACTATGAAGTGGGATTTCTGGACTAAGTGATGGTGGTAACAGGGTTTGCACGTTTGCTTGGTTTATTGTTTTTTTAATTAAATTTTCTCGTGTTATTTATTTTTTGAGACGGAGTCTTGCTCTGTCGCCCAGGCTGGAGTGCCGTGGCGCAATTTCGGCTTACTGCAACCCCCGCCTCCTGGGTTCAAACAATTCTCCTATCTTAGCCTCCCAAGTAGCTGGGACTACAGACAGGCGCACGCCACCACGCCTGGCTAATTTTACTTTTGAGATGGAGTCTCGCTCTATTGCCCGTGCTGTAGTGCAGTTGTCGCAATCTTGGCTCACTGCAAACTCCGCCTCCAGAGTTCAAACGATTCTCCTGTCTTAGCCTCCTAAGTAGCTGGGATCACAGGCATGCGCCACCAAACCTGGCTAATTTTGTATTATGAGTGGAGACGGGTTTTCACCATGTTGCCCAGGCTGGTGCTTGTTTTATTAAGCTGGTCAAGGACATTTAGGTGGTATTTAGCAAAGGCCTGAACAGGAGAGAATCTGTAAAATGTCTCAGGGAACAGCATTTCAGGTGATGACTTTAGGAGGGCATGCAGATCGCATAGACTTAGGCTTACTTTACTAATTGTGGTGAAATATATATTAACTTGAAAATGTGCCATCTTAACCATCTTGTTTTAAAATCTGCTCTGAGATGCGGTGTTATTGGAGTGCTTTCTACAGCAGATTGGCATGACCAAGATTGGCATTAGTATATTCTGAGACGCTGCTTTTGCCTGAGTTTGGGTAGTCATGATTTATGGTGAAAAGCAGTCTCTACGCCTGAGCCCTGACTGTTGTGGCATGAGAGTGGTCGTCCATATTAGGTGTTGAGAAAGTCCTGGAGCATGTTTAGCCACAGATTATCACAGTTTGTCCCAGGCTTGCAGATGTTAGAAGCTTTTTCTTTAAATAGGCATAGGATCTTGCAGTGTTGCCCAGGGTGGTTTCCAACTACTGACCTCAAGTGATCCTTCCGCCTCAGGTTTCCATAGTGCTGGGGTTACAGGTGTAAGCCACCGCACCTGACCCTTTCATTCTTTTCGTCGATTTGTAGACCCCGTTGACAATCTCATGAAAGTGCTGGAGATCCCTCCCCCATAGATACTGATGCTGGGTGGGAATTCATCCCAGGGTTCTGTGAGGAGTGGGCTACAGCTGGTTCTGGTTTTAGGGAGGACTTTCTGAATATAGATCCTAATTGCAGTGAAACTTACAGTCATGTGAGAAAGCGGTGCAGGTGTCTGAGGGTTATTTGTGGTTTTCCAAGGCAGAAGTGAAAATTCCCAAGGGGTACACAGCTGTTAAGGTGAGTACACTTTCTAGTAAATGAAGCCATTTAGCCTAGCCAGGGACAGGAAGGAGGAGCTTGGATGTTTGCTCTTTGGTGTAATCCTGCCTTGATTCAGATCCAGCCTTTCCCACTAAGCTGTGTGACTGGCGAGATTCTGAGTCTCAGTCTGTTAAGACTGAACAGCCGCCAACATTTGGCTGGCAGTTAATAATCAACAGATAGAGGCCAGGCGTGGTGGCTTATGCCTGTAACCCCAGCACTTTGGGAGACCGAGGTGGTCGGATCACTTGAGGTCAGGAGTTTGAGACCAGCCTGGCCAACATGGTGAAATTCGATCTCTACGAAAAATACAAAAATTAGCCGGGCATGGTGGTGTGCCTGTAATCCCAGCTACTCGGGAGGCTGAGGCAGGAGAATTGATTGAACCTGGGAGACAGAGATTGCAGTGAGCCGAGATCCGCGGCACTGCACTGTGTGACAGCGAGACTCAAAACAAAAAAACACAAACTACCCACCTCCAGCACAACTGTGAAGAAATGTAGGAGTCATGTCCATTTTTCAGATCAGAAATGAAGGCATTGTAATACCTAACTGCCTTGTATGATGACAAGGACCTGTTTCCCACTGAGGTCCTCCCTGGTTTGCATTTTTAAAGCATTTTAAATTTTCTTGGTGCATTGGCCCAGCGGAGCCTCAGCAGTAGGACATGCTTTTGTTGATGGTGTAAGGTTTATTGTGCTGTTGAAAACTATTGTCTTCATACTTAAAGGTTTTGCCTGTGGCTGACCCTCCTGTTCTTTTTCAGGAGATAGATGGTTTAATAAATGTGGGCCAGGTGCAGTGGCTCATGCCTGTAATCCCAGCACTTTGGGAGGCAGAGGCAGGTGGATCACCTGAGGTCGGGAGTTTGAGACTAGCCTGACCAAAGTGGAGAAGCGCCCTAGTCTCTACTGAAAAAATATAAAATTAGCTGGGCGTGGTGGCACATGCCTGTAATCCCAGGCTGAGGCAGGAGAATCCCGGGAGGCGGAGTTTGCAGTGAGCCGAGATCACGCCATTGCACTCCAGCCTGGGCAACAAGAGGGAAACTGTCTCAAAAATGATAATAAATGTGAAACATTTTTTAAAATCATGCTTTGTTTTGCCTAATGGTGATGATCTCACTTTGTCTCCCAGGCTGGAGCACAGTGGCATGGTCGTGGGTCACTGCAACCTGGACTGTGCTTAAGTGATCCTCCTCAGCTCTAGTAGCTGGGACCGCAATCCACCATGTACCACCATGCCTGGCTAATTTAGTTTTACTTTTTTGTTTGTTTTGGTACAAATGCGGTCTCACTATGTTGCCAAGGCTAGTTTCAAACTTCTGGACTCAACTGATCCTCCTGCCTCAGCCTCCCAAAATACTGGGTTTATAGGCCAGGCATAAGGTACTGTGCCTGGCTGAAGTTTCTATTTTCTAATGTAAAGACAGAAAGGCGTGAAGTGTCCAAAGAGGTAAATGATCCCGAACTCATTTTCATCACCTTTTGGACATGTTTTTGTATTTTGATATTCAGGTGTTTAAATATCCTCTGATGTTGAGTGTTAAAAAAGAACAAAAATTGAAGCCATAGTATGACATAAGATGCTGGAAATGTACACAGCTGGTGTTTCCATTTTGATTCTCCCTACCTGTAACTGCTCCTTACTGGGAAAACTTTGGGTCCTCACAAAGTGAGCTAGCTTTCTTTCAAACTTTGCTTGGAGGGTAACAGTGCCAGGAATATCAGAAGTGCCTGATGCATGTGGATCTATTTATGAAAACTTGCTTGAATGGTTTGCTATAACTAGTAAGAGCCACTTTTTATAAAAGTGCACATAAGGAAAAAAGTTTGAGGTGTTTACCCCAGTGTCAAGGGGCAGTTGATTTGCCGAACGCGTATGGGATTATAGCAGTGAGCGGGAGCCTAGGGGAAGGCGTTTGCCCCCAGGGCCCTGTGGCTGTGGGCAAGGGCAGTCCAGAGTTATTAGCTAGAAGCCATGGCTTTGGACAGGGTAAGTTGCAAGTCGTCCTGAGCCTGGGGTTGGAAGAAAGGTATAGTAGCTGACATCTGTTGCATATTTTATGCAGTGCATTGTTAGGTTATATACATACTAGATATATTTTTGGTGCAAAATTTCATACAGA
The DNA here is from genome assembly GCF_028885625.2 of Pongo pygmaeus. NCBI lineage: Eukaryota > Metazoa > Chordata > Mammalia > Primates > Hominidae > Pongo > Pongo pygmaeus. The sequence goes on from NC_072393.2 coordinate 60,482,914, forward strand.
ATAGTAAAATGAATGACATGTACTTAGCTGGAAAAATTCTAGTGTTAGAAATTACTTTTGTCTCCTTAAAAGGTGTAGATACTGCTATTATGGCACAGGGAATGTGATTGAATCTCACATCTGGTTAATCAGAAGAGCTTTCTGGACTGAGGATATGAACTCTTAAGCACTGTGCTTTGTTACGGTGGTAGTAGCTTAATAGTAGCTGCATTTGGTCTTTGCAGACTGAGTCCTTGTAAGGAGATGATTTCCTTTAGTCTTTCTAAGAATGTGGAGCGAGGGATGTTACATTCTCAGATGGGGAGGCAGGTGTATTTTGCCCTCCTGTCAGCTGCAGTTTACTATGGATGATGACCTGACAACCATAGGGTAGTTTGTTTTTTTGTTTTGTTTTGTGACAGGGTCTCACTCTGTTGCCCAGGCTGGAGTGCAGTGGCCCCATCTCAGGTCACTGCAACCTCCGCCTCCTGGGTTCAAGCAGTTTTCCTTCCTCAGCCTCCTGAATAGCCGGGATTACAGGCAGTGCGCCAACAGCCTGGCTAATTTTTCGTAATCTTGGTGGAGACGGGGTTTCGCCATGTTGGCCAGGCCGGTCTCTCAAACTCCTGACCTCAAGTGATCTGTCTCGGGCTCCCAAAGTGCTGGGATTACAGGTGTGAGCCACCGCGCCCGGCCCGGAGGGTGGTTTTCACAGTGACATGGCTCACAGTGACTGGTGCTGTACTACTTGTGCCACCGTGACGCGGAGCTACCAAGAGGTGGAGCCAGGATTTGAACCCCAGAAGCCTGAGGTCAGAAGGCTGAGTCCGTGTGTCCTTCCACTCTTCCCAGGCAACGCCCTGCTGCGGCGGCTGGTCCGCATTGGGGTGCTGGATGAGGGCAAGATGAAGCTGGATTACATCCTGGGCCTGAAGATAGAGGATTTCTTAGAGAGACGCCTGCAGACCCAGGTCTTCAAGCTGGGCTTGGCCAAGTCCATCCACCACGCTCGCGTGCTGATCCGCCAGCGCCACATCAGGTACCACCTCTGATGGACACCTGAATCTCCCTCCACCTGCCTCTCTGATGGTTGCCCTCACTAAGCCTGCTGTCCCCATCTCCTATGCAGCCCTCGGAGGTGATGGGTGTGAACTCACCCAGAGGGTACAGATTCACCTCGTGCCCCAATAGCCCAGCGCAAGGGTCACTGCGGCTCTAGCCGTACACCTTGTGAAGGCCTCTGCCAGGCACGTGGGCAGCTGGACAGGTAACAGCTCTTGGTGTCCCCAGTGGAGGGGAGAGAACCAGCCTCACCTCGCTTGGGTGGTGGGTTCGGCTGTCTCCTGGCTTGCTTGTGAAGTCGATTCCAGACCCTGATCCATGACTGCGTTCTGGGTACTCAGTGTGCCATTTCTGTAACGTGGCACCATTGAGGCGGAGGAGCTGTACAGAAAGAGCGCAAGATGTTTGCGTTTAGAATCTTCGCCCCAGCCCTTCACTAACCCTGTCAGCCATAGGCAGAGCCTTGTGTGTCAGTGCTTTCGTCGCAGACGTAGCCTCGGGTTGCCGTGTTATTGTGGGCATTGCTGCCGCACGTGGTAATACAGCTCAGTGTCAGGTGTGGGGTTCAGGATATTTCAGACTCGGAACTTGGGGGCTCTTACACGGCCATCTCATTTGCTTTGTGGTCTTAGGTGGGATACTTTCGGATTTCTCCTATAAAATGGGGTTGAGAAACTCATCTGAAGTATTTTGGGGGATTAAGGTGATACCCTAAAACCCCGAAGGGTGCCCATAGGATCAGGTGCACCCTTCCCGCAGTGCCTTGGTGTCTGCGGCCATGGCAGCCTCATGGGGTGGGTGAAGAGGAAAGAGTGGTGGCTTAGCTGGGGTTAGCGTCCGCTTTTCCTCCAGTCCACTTCACTTTGTCGCCTCTTCCAGGGTCCGCAAGCAGGTGGTGAACATCCCGTCCTTCATTGTCCGCCTGGATTCCCAGAAGCACATCGACTTCTCTCTGCGCTCTCCCTATGGGGGTGGCCGCCCGGGCCGCGTGAAGAGGAAGAACGCCAAGAAGGGCCAGGGTGGGGCTGGGGCTGGAGACGACGAGGAGGAGGATTAAGTCCACCTGTCCCTCCTGGGCTGCTGGATTGTCTCGTTTTCCTGCCAAATAAACAGGATCAGCGCTTTACAATTGGTGTGTGGGGGTCTCTCCTCCTAGACTCTTTCCCCTGCTGTAAACATGCAGCCTTCCCTGGGAGGCTCACTCACTTCGTCCCCTGCTGTAAACATGCAGCCTTCCCTGGGAAGCTCGCTCACTTCGTCCCCTGCTCTAAACATGCAGCCTTCCCTGGGAGGCTCACTCACTTCGTCCCCTGCTCTAAACATGCAGCCTTCCCTGGGAGGCTCGCTCACTTCGTCCCCTGCTCTAAACATGCAGCCTTCCCTGGGAGGCTCGCTCACTTCGTCCCCTGCTGTAAACATGCAGCCTTCCCTGGGAGGCTCGCTCACTTCGGGGTGATACTTGGGAGTGCCTACCACCTAGTGGTCCCTGGCCTCTCCGTACTGTTCTGCAGTAGTGAACACACATCTTTACCAGAAACTTCTGTCATCACGGGAGAGACGAATGGTATTTTTGGAAAAACTGAGTCAAAACCAGAAGGAAATTCCAAGTAAGCCGGCGTTTGCATATAGGGGTGGGAGGGAGCCAGTCGTTGCTAGGCAGGGCAAGCGCCGAGTGGAGGTGGGGGCCTGCTGGCCCTGGGACCCTGACCCCGCCGGGCAAGAGACAGGTGGGACGGGAGCTGACCTGAGGCTGACGGGTTGCTGGGGAAGGTGAACTGTTAGTGATTGTTGTTGGGGAGCACTTCACAGAATTTGCTTGCTAGTTTTAAAGCTTGTGATGCGGTTGATGTTGGGCAAGTTCCCAGTTTTGTCTTCACATGTAGGGGAAGTAGGTTAGCATAGGGGAAGGGTCGTTGAGGGAACTCTGTTCCTCCTCTCCGCGTTTGGTGCTTCTGTGGACTCATGGTCAAGAGGTTGGCAGGCTTCCCTTTTCTCGGTCTTGATCATCTGTTGGGGAGGGGTTTGGTTTCTGAGGAAGTGAGAAGCCTGAAATTGTGCAACCCTCTCAGGCTGCAGGCTGTAGTTGATTGGGTCCTTATCTGGAGGCCTTCAGGGTTTGAGGTCAGTGCAGGGACAGTTCTGGAACACAGCTAAGTTACTGTAAACCACGTGGAGAAGTCCATTGCGGCTTACTTGAGCTAGGTGGTTGGCCCTTCCTTCCCTCAGGGTTGCTACTTGGGAAATGATGGTGGTCTTGTGTCCATGGGGCCAGCTGCTGCACCGTCTGGGCTCACTGTGGTCTTCCTTGGAGTGTGGGGTCTGGGTCTTGTCTGGACTAGTGGATGGCCAGGGCAGCCTACTCACTGGGCTCCTGGGAGGAAGAGACTGCAGTTGTCTCTGGTCTGAGAGGTGGCAGCTCACCTGGGTGTAGCTCACAATTGTGGAGCACCATGGCAGCCTGGAGGGAGGGGAGAGTGGGAGTTGAGGTATGCGGTTCTCGGGAGAAGCCTACGGGCTTGGAAAGGAAAAGGGTCTTCATCTTCAGGGCTCTGTCTACAGAGGCAGCGAGCGGGGCAACGGAGGGAGACTCCATCTCAAAAATTTGTAGAGATGGGGTCTCAATGTGTTGCCCCGGCTGATCTAAAACTCTTGGCCTCAAGCAATCCACTCGCCTCCCAAAGCGCTAGGATGACAGGTGCGAGCCACAGTGCCTGGCCTGCGTGGGTCTGTTGCTCTCCCTTTCTTGGTGATCTCCTTGGATCACTGCCCCGTATCATTCTCTCTCTCAACCCTCATCACCAGGGATGACCCTGAGCTCAGGGTCCTGAGCAAAGAACGGGACGGGGGCTGGGTAGGGGCCCCTCACTTGGAACCAGGATGTTGGGTGGGGGCGACAGGGGGCCAACCTTGGGCAGGAGGCATTGTGTCCACCGCAGCATCTGTGCTGTCCCCCATGGGGGTGGCTCACAGGGCCCAGGAGGAACAACCAGGTTGTTGGGTGGGGGCGGCAGGGGGCCAACCTTGTGCAGGAGGCATTGTGTCCACCGCAGCATCTGTGCTGTCCCCCATGGGGGTGGCTCACAGGGCCCAGGAGGAACAACCAGGTTGTTGGGTGGGGGCGGCAGGGGGCCAACCTTGTGCAGGAGGCATTGTGTCCACCGCAGCGTCTGTGCTGGACCACATAGGGGTGGCCCACAGGGCCCAGGGGGACGTCCGGGAGGTGCTGCCCATCTAGGCGCTGGGGGGTTGGGAGCCCCTCGTCCTGGTCAATGCGGAGCTGTCAAAACTGGCCTCTGAGTGACGCTGAGGGCCCAGGCCGTCTCCGGAAAGCACCAGTGATCCCGGCTGTGCTGAGAGGGGGGACTGAGGGCTGTCTGGACGCCCCTGAGATGAGGCAACTGGTATTTAGGGAATGCGCACTCTCTGGGGCCTGCAGGGAGAGCTCGCGGTCTCAACTCCATGCCTTCTGCCTTGTGCTTCTGGCCCAAGAGGTCGGGGTCACCGACCACCCCGTGTCCACCTAAGGCTTCCCTGGACACACAGCAGGGAGATGGGCAATGAGGGTGGGGGTTGTGGCCCTGCCTGTTACGGTCCCCAGCAGTGCAGGTGAATTAGACCACTGAGCCACAGAGCCTGGAGGGCAGATGGGCGTGCTGGGTATAAGGAGCCCCGGGCTCTGTGTTACAGGTCATGTGTTCTCACCAGTGGCCTTGCAGGAGGGGAACAGCCCCTCCCCCAGGGCCTCGCTCTGCTGCCCCTGAAGGATGGGGCTGAGGGGACAGCAGGCTCTGGGGGCCTTTCAGACCGTATTTGAGTCAAATTTGACTTCCCCATACTCTGCCTGCTTCCACCTCACCCAACTCTTATCCAGGGGTGACCCTTGTTCTAGCACATGAGGCCAGAGAGGGCAGGGCCTTAGGACACAGCCCAGTCACTTCTAATTCTAGAGGCAGGTCCCTTCTGTGTCCTGAGCTCTGTAATGCATCTTTTCTTTCATGAGCCTCACGATCAGGCGATGTTTATTCAGTGGTTACCACATCCAGGCATGCTGCCAGGAGGAGGGGAGTCTTGGGTGAAGCTGATAGGATTCCTGCTGGACTCACAGAGCTTGGGTTAATGAAGACACATTACCCATGTTTAGATTGGAGGTAATTCTGCTCCGGTTTCGACAAGTTGTAGGAAAGGAGGAAAACATGCTCATAGCAGGTGAGCAGCGTGCACCTGTCATGGGAGTGAGGGGTCCTTCTGGGGGATGGAGAGACCAAGACGTGAACAGTGAGGGTGGCACGCAGAGTGTCCTCCACCAGAAACAGTGTGGGCTGTTCTCAGACCTGAGAGTGAGCCAAAGGAAGCTGGGACCTTGTCATTCAGGGGACTTGTGCACCATGAAGATTTATTGGATGCTATGTTTAAGAAAATGGAAAATCTGGCCGGGCGCGGTGGTTCACACCTGTAATCCCAGCACTTTGGGAGGTGGAGGTGGGTGGATTACGAGGTCAGGAGTTCGAGACCAGCCTGGCCAACATGGTGAAACTCCATCTCTACTAAAGACACAAAAAATCAGCCAGGCGTGGTGGTGGACGTGTGTAATCCCAGCTACTCGGGAGGCTGAGGCAGGAGAATCACTTGAACCCGGAAGGTGGAGGTTGCAGTGAGCCGAGATCACGCCACAGCACTCCAGCCTAGGTGACAGAGTGAGACTCCATCTCAAAAAAAAAAAAAAAAGAGGGAATCTTTAGAAAGCACAGTAGAAACAGGTGTCTGTTTTTACAAGCCCATCACTGTGCACAGAAGGCAATATGGGAGGGTTTTACTAATGGTTAACCATAACCACACTCTAGCGTGAGCCCAGCCTCTAGGCGATGTGCTGATAAGGATTCTGAGTGGTTTACGTGGACTCCTCATGACCTGTGACACACATACATTTACAGTGGAGTGGAACGAGACAGGAGGGCTTGTCTTTGTCATAGTCTACAAGCTCTGCAGAGGTGTCGGCTACATCCAGATTGGCTCAGGGAGCGGCTGTCAGAAGACTTAACACTTGTTTAATAACTGAGGTGGTGTGTGTCTGGCAGGGAGTGGGTAACTGATGAGTTTGGTGTGGCAGAGGGGGAGCCATAGCCTGTGAAGCTGGAAAGTATCAGGTTTGGTCATCAACAGGCTTGAACATGAGGTACAGGAACGTGGATCTTATTTTTGGAAGATGGAGCCCCATTGAAGGAATTTGAGCCGTGGAGGGTCACAGCCAGGTCAGATTGTCAGAAGAGGCCTTGGAAGTGATGAGAGGGATGGGAGCCAGTAGGGGCCAGGAGGGAGGCTGATGTAGTGCACTGACAGGGCCGTCTTCGGTCTCCAGCTGAGCTTAGACTGTGGGGATGGACCAGCGGGACACGGGTGGAGCCGGGTGACGAGGGATGGGGACCGGTTTGGATTTGTTCACTGTGTGTGAAGCAGAAGAGCGTGAGGAGCTTTTCCACTCTCTGCCTTGGTCGATGGGAGGAGCCAGTGGGGCCGCCACAGGACAGACGACCTGCGTGGGAGAAGGAGGCTGGGGGAGATGTTTCTAAGACTGTTAACTTGCTCACAGAGGGAAGCACAAGCTTCCTTCGAGCCTGGGTTTTGTTTTCCCAGACAGATCCCTTCACTGACTTTCTTTTTTGAGACGGAGTCTCGCTCTGTCGCCCAGGCTGGAGTGTAGTGGCGCGATCTCGGCTCACTGCAAGCTCCGCCTCCTGGGTTCACGCCATTCTCCTGCCTCAGCCTCCTGAGTAGCTGGGACTACAGGCACCCGCCACCACGCCCGGCTAATTTTTTGTATTTTTAGTAGAGACAGAGTTTCACTGTGTTAGCCAGGAAGGTCTCAATCTCCTGACCTCATGACCTGCCCGCCTCGGCCTTCCAAAGTGCTGGGATTACAGGCATGAGCCACTGCGCCCAGCCAGCTTTCCTGTTAATGAGTAGCACTCTCTTTTTTTCTTTCTCTTCTTTCCTTTCTTTTTTTTTTTTTTTTAAAGACATGGTCTTGCTCTGTTTCCCAGGCTGGAGTGCAGTGGCGTCATCTCAGCTCACTACAACCTCCACCTCCTGGGTTCAGGTGATTGTCCTGCCTCAGCCTCCCAAGTAGCTGGATTACAGGCACGTGCCACCACGCCTCACTAATTTTTGTATTTTTAGTAGAGACGGAGTTTCACCATGTTGGCCAGCCTGTTCTTAAACTGCCTTGGCCTCCCAAAGTGTTAGGATTACAGGCATGAGCCACCATGCTTGGCCTCTTTTTTCTTTTTCTTTGTTTTTGAGACAGAGTCTTGCTCTGTCGCCCAGGCTGGAGTGCAGTGGCGCGATCTCAGCTCACTGCAGCCTCCACTTCCCAGGTTCCAGCGATGCTCCTGCCTCAATCTCCCGGTTAGCTGGGATTACAGATGCGCGCCACCATGTCTGGCTAAATTTTGAATTTTTTAGTAGAGATGGAGTTTCACCATGTTGGCCAGGCTGGTCTTGAACTCCTGACCTCAGGTGATCTGCCCACCTCAGCCTCCCAAAGCGTTGGGATTACGGGCATGAGCCACCATGCTCAGCCTCTTTTTTCTTTGCTTAAAAGATGAGGCCTGTTGCCCAGGCTGGAGTGCAGTGGCACTATCATAGCTCACTGCAGCCTTGACATCGTGGCTCAAGTGATCCTCCTGCCTCAGGCTCCCGAGTGGCTGGGACTACAAACATGCACCTCCACAGCCACTACTTATTTTTGTAGCAATGTCTATCAGTTGGTGAATAGAGAAACAAAGTGTGGTATATCCTTACAATAAAATATTATTCAACCGTAAAAAGGAATGAAGTACTCATACATGCTACATGTGTGAACCTTGGTAATATACTAGATAAAAGCAGTCAGGAAAAAAAGGTCACATACGACATTATTTCATATATAAGAAGTATCCAGGCTGGGTGTGGTGGCTCACGCCTGTAATCCAGCACTTTGGGAGGCCGAGGCAGGTGGATTGCCTGAGCTTAGGAGTTAGAGACCAGCCTGGACAACATGGTGAAATACCATCTCTACCAAAAATACAAAAAATTCACTAGGCGTGGTGTCATGTGCCTGTGATCCCAGCTACTTGGGAGGCTCAGGTGGCAGGATTGCTTGAGCCTGGGAGGCAGAGGTTGCAGTGAGCCGAGATCACACCACTGCACTCCAACCTGGGTGACAGAGTGAGACCCTGTCTCAAAAAAAAAAAAAAAAAAAAGGTATTCAAAGAAGGCCAATTGGTAGAGGCAGAAAGTAGGTTAATTGTTGCATGGGATTAGGTGGGAGTGATTGCTTAATGTAAACTCGGTTTCCTTCTCGGTATGATAAAAATGTTTTGGAATGAGACAGAGGTGATGCTTACACCATATTATGAATTTATTAAATGCCACAAAATCGTGTTGTATCTCAATAAAAATATATTTGTTGGGCCGGGTGCAGTGGCTCATGCCTATAATCCCAGCGCTTTGGGAGGCGGGCGGTTCACAAGGTCAGGAGTTCGAGACCAGCCTGGCCAGCATGGTGAAACCCTGTCTCTACTAAAAATACAAAAATTAGCCAGGCGTGGTGGCATGTGCCTGTAATCCCAGCTACTCAGGAGGCTGAGGTAGGAGAACAGCGAGACTCCGTCTCAAAAAAAAAAAAAAAAAAAAAAATATATATATATATATATATATATATGTTGGGCATAGTGGTGCGCATATGTGGTCCCAGCTACTTGGGAGGCTGAGGCAGGAGAACCACTTGAACCTGGGAAGTGGAGGTTGCAGTGAGCCAAGATTGCACCATTGCACTCCTGCCTGGGCGACAAGAGTGAAACTCCGTCTCAAAAAAAAAAAAAAAACCACACACACACACACACACACACACACACACACACACTAGTAGATAAAATCAAATATCATTCTGTATGCCATAAATATGTACAATTATTATTTGTCAATTAAAAACTCTTAAGCTGGGCACAGTGGCTCATGCCTGTAATCCCAACACTTTGGGAGGCGGAGATGGGAGGCTCTTGAGCCCAGAAGTTCGAGGCCAGTTTGGGCAACATAGTGAGACCCCATCTCCACAAAAAAATTTAAAATATATTTTAAAAAATCTCTAATACAGTAGTCCCCCTTTATCTGTAATTTTCTTTCTGTGTTTTCAGTTACCTGGTGGTCAACCATGGTCCAAAAACATTAAATAGAAAAGTTAAGGAATCGTAAGTTTTTAACAAATCAAAATAAAATATTTCTAAAAAACCTAGAGTAGGCAGGAAAGGGGAAACAACACACAACAGAGGAGACAAAAAGGCACACCTGAACACAGTCATGTGCCACATAATGATGTTTCGGTACACTACACATTTCATATGTGATGGTATAGCCTATGTATGTAGTAGGTTATACCACGTAGGTTTGTGTAAGTACACTGTATGATGTTCACACAATGGTGAGTTGTTTTTTTTTTTTTTTAATTTGAGATGGAGTCTCATTCTGTTTCCCAGGCTGGAGTGAAATGGCATGATTTTGGCTCACTGCAACCTCCACCTCCCAGGTTCAAGCGATTCTCCTGCCTCAGCTTCCCAAGTAGCTGGGACTACAGGCGCGTGCCACGATGCCCGGCTAATTTTTGTATTTTTGCTAGAGACAGGGTTTCACCATGTTGAGCAGGCTGGTATTGAATTCTCGACCTCTGGTGATCCACCCATCTTGGCCTCCCAAAGTTCTGGGAGGCATGAGCCACCACGCCCGGCCAAAATTTTTTAATGATGGATTTCTCAGAACATATCCCTGTCATTAAGTGACATACAATTGTAATGTCATCAGTGATTACATTAAATATAAGTGATCAAAAAGAGATTACAAGATTGGATTTTTTTTTTTTTTTTTTGAGACAGAGTCTTGCTCTGTTACCCAGGCTGTAGTGCAGTGGTGTGATCTCAGTTCACTGCAACCCCTGTCTCCCAGGTTCAAGCAATTCTCTGCCTCAGCCTCCCAAGTAGCCGGGATTACAGGCGCCTGCCACCACGCCCAGCCAATTTTTGTATTTTTAGTAGAGATGGGGTTTCACCATCTTGGCCAGGCTAGTCTTGAACTCCTGACCTTGTGATCCACCCGCCTCGGCCTCCCAAAGTGCTGGGATTACAGGCATGAGCCCCCGTGCCTGGCCTGTTGTTTATATTTTATCACATTAAAAAACCAGAAGGATGAAAAATGTATTATGCAAACACTAATCAACAGATAATTTCACTGGCTTGTTAGTTGTTTTGTTTTTTTGAGACAGGGTCTCACTGTTGTCCAGGCTGAAGTGCTGTGGTGCGGTCTTGGCTCACTGCAGCCTCGACCTCCTGTACCCAAGTGATCCTCCCATCTCAGCCTCTCAAGTAGCTGTGACTACAGGTGTTTGCCACCGTGCCGGACTGGTTTTATTTTTTGTAGAGATGGGGTCTCACTATTCTGCTCCGACTGACTTGAACTCCTGAGCTCAAGCCATCCTCCCCACTTGCCCTCCCAAAGTATTGGGATTACAGGCGTGAGCCACTGCACCTGGTTATGCTTCTTTTTTATTTTTTTCTTTCTTTTTTTTGAGATGGAATCTCACTCTGTTGCCCAGGCCGGAGTGCAGTGGTGCGATCTTGGCTCACTGCAAGCTCCACCTCCCGAGTTCACGCCATTCTCCTGCCTCAGCCTCCCGAGTAGCTGGGACTACAGGCGCCCGCCACCGCGCCTGGCTAATTTTTTTGTATTTTTAGTAGAGACGGGGTTTCACCGTGTTAGCCAGGATGGTGTCGATCTCCCGACCTCGTGATCCGCCCACCTCGGCCTCCCAAAGTGCTGAGATTACAGGCGTGAGCCACCACGCCCGGCCTGGTTATGCTTCTTAAGTTTCCCATTTCATAAGTTTGATGTGTAATATTTACATTATCATTCAATTTAAAACATTCACTCACTCTTTTTTTTTTTTTTTTTTTTTTTAGAGACAAGGTCTTGCTCTGTCACACAGGCTGGAGTGCAGTGGCACAGTCATAGCTCACTGCAGCCTCAGCAGCCTTAACTTCTTGTGTTCAAGGAATCCTCCCCACTCAGCCTCCCGAGTACCACACCCGGCCTTTACGTCTGTGTTTTTTTTTTTTTTTTCTTATTAACTCATTGATTATTGAGAAGTCTGTTGCTTTATTTCCAAAATGCGACGATATTAGTCATCTTTGAGTCAGGTGAGTCCCACAAGTTCCCATCGTCTCCTCGTGGTCTGTGTTAGGGGTCCAGGCTGACTGGGGTTCATTGGTGTCCACTGGGGGAGCTCCCGTGCCTTCAGCAGTCCTGAGTCTCCTTCTGCTGAGTGTAGGGTCTGTGTCCCCGCCTGGGCTAGTGGATGGCCAGGGTGGCATAGACGCTGGGCTCAGCTGGAGGTTCCCGTTCCTGGGATGGAGGAGGCTCAGTTGCCTCCCGTCTGAGGGTCAAGCTGTGCAGCTGGGCGTAGGTCACATCCTGGGGGGCTTCAGATGCAGCAGCCTGCAGTGGGGGAGAGTGAGAGGGAAGGAACGTGGTGGGGGTCGGGGAGGCCTGGGGGCCTGGAGAGGAAAGGACCCACCTCAGTGTCCATCTGCCTGTCCTCTTCTGCCTGTGTGTCCTTTGTGTCCAGGAATTCCTCAGACAGTGGGGAGGGAGGGGAGGCCATTTCTCTCCTAGGTCTGGAGTGTTTCACTGGGGCATATGTCATTGCCTGGGGGTCTTCATCGTGTGGGCTCTGCTGGAGAGAGACAGTGGTGGGGGGTGTCCTTGAATCCCCCTGACCTCCTGGAGTCAATTTTCCTCACTGTTCCCAGGGTGATCTGATTACATCCCTTTCCTGATGGAATCTCAGGGACGCCCTAAGGCTGTGGAGAGTCTGGCCGCTCCCTCCCTGTGGTTCTGGCCCCTCCTCCTCACTCTGACCTTGCCCATTTGGCTGCAGCCTCACGCGGCCTTCCTGCAAGAGCTCGCTGCCGCCTCGGGGCCTTTGCACGGCTGTTTCCTCTGCCTGTAGGGGCTCGTCCATTAGAGGATCGTGTGGCCCCCTCCGTCCAGGCTTCTCAGATGACAGCTGAGCAGACAGCCCTCCCCTTCCATTCAGACTGGCCCCACTGCCCCACACTCTCTGCCCTTTCCCTGGTTTATGTTCCTTACAGCACGTTGCACTCCTGGACACGGCGCATTTATTTGCATTTTGTCTCCCACCACGAGGTGAGCTCAGGAGGCGGGGGCGGCTTTGCTCCCTGCTGTGTCTGCAGCTCCCACGGGGAGCCCGATCCACAGTGAGTTCCCTGGCAACACTCGCTGAATGAATGAATGAAGGGGAGCCCGGGGGACCAGGGTGGTTCATTTATTCCTCATCCTGAGGCCTGCGGAGCGCTCTAACAACCAGATGACCAAACAGAGGCTGAGGAGCAGGAAGGGGACCCGGGAGGAGGCCCACGAGGTCCCAGGACACCAGGAGAGAGTGACGTCACAGCAGGCGGGAGGCAGCGTGCTGGACAAGGAGGGGTCCACTGTGATGATGCTGAGAGCCGGGGGAAGGAGGACAGAGAAGTCCTTCAGGATTAGATCTGACACCGGGAGGCCTTTGGTGCCCGGGACAGGGGCGGGGTCTCACCTGAGTGTCCAGCTCCACCTCGTCCTCAGGCTGTGTGTCCTTCACGGCAGCATCTGCTGGGGCAGAGCAAGGGGTTTGTCTCCTGGTTCTCTGAGACCTCTCAGTCCTGCTGGCCCCTGTCCTGCTCCCAGATGGTGCCACTGAGATCTAGGGAGGTCCCACAGTGTGGGGCGAGACCATCTTCCACGGAGCCCTAGACCCTTCCCAGCCCCTCCCTGTTGCTACTGAAATTTTGGGACTCCTGTCTCTCCAGCACCCCCATTTGTGCCCTCTCTTCCTCTTACAGAGCTTTTCTTCCTGGATGTCAGCAGCTGGGCTGGACCTGGAGGAGGACACGGGAGTGTGAGGGGCAGTGTATGGGCTGCGGTGGGTGGGAGTCTGGGGTCTTTGGGCAGAATTACCTCCTCAGCAGGCCCCTGTCCTTGGGCTCTGGCTCCGCAGCTGCTGCAGGACGCTGGAAATCAGTCTTTCTCTGGTCTGGGTGAAGATGGACAGAGTCTCAGCCCTGGGAACATTAGAACCCCCATTCTACACATGCAACTTGACGGAAAGAAGGAAAACTAAAAATATTCCTGCATGGATGTTCCAAATATCTCATGATAGAAGAAAACTCCACGAATACTGACGTTTGTAAATGTGTGCCGACATTACGTGGCCCTGGAACCGGTTTTCTAAACTGACACAACTGTATGTTTGGGTTCCCTCTGGCTGGCGCCCTGAGCCCACCCTTGGTCGGCCCATGGGTCCCCCGCTTCGCTACTCACCCGATGTCCTGCGTTTGCTCTGACGCCGACGTCGGAGGAGGAGGAAGAGGAGGAGGAGGAGCAGCAGGACGAAGGCCACCGATACCCCAATCAAAACCTCCAGGTATCTTCCCAGACCTTGACATGATGACGTCAGGAGTGGGAATGACGTCATTGATGTGAGCACCTACTGTGTGCAGGCGCGTGCTGGGTCTTTCCTTCATGAGCTCCAACCCTCACAAGCAGTCGTGCAACATGGAATTGCCGCCCCACAACCCATTTCACAGATGCACAAACTGAGGCTCAGAGCGGGTAGTCGCCTGCCCTGGGCCCCACAGCTAGGAAGCGGCAGAGCTGGGAAGGGAGCCCGGGAGTCTGACCTGCAGCCCTTGTTCCCCTGCACCAGAGCCCAGCCCCAGAGCTGCAGGGAAAGAGCCTGACCGTCCTGAACCACGGCCCTGCTCCCCTCCCCTGCCCCAGGTCACCGTCTCTGCTGCAGGTGGGACAGGACAGGCCCCTGCAGAATCAGGTTTGGGAGGTTCCCTGGGAAGCCTCCTCTCCCAGGAGGTCACAGCTGGGAGTCAGAGCTGAAAGGAGCTTTCCCACCCGCAGGCCCCTCTCCTTTACACTTGGAGAAACTGAGGCCCAGGCAGGGGAGGGGCCCGTCCACATCGCCACCTCCAGAGGAGCCTGAACCTAGGACAGAACCCACTCCTACCTCCCCTGGACCCCGCCCACCTCCCACTCAGAGCCCCTCACTCACCACTCTGAGGGCCTGACCCTGCGGGGCTGAGGGGCTGGTCCTCAGGGCCTCCTGGGTCAGGACGGGTAGGTGAGGGCTGGGGCTGCCTTGCCCCCCACATCAGCCTGGCTCCCCTCCCCCAGGCTGGGCCCCAACATCTCCCTCTGCCTCGAACCCCCGCCCCTCACCAGCCCAGCCTGAGAGCCCCTGGGACACAAGCCTGTCCTTGAGGGGAGGGGAATGGGATCCTTAGGGAGACTCAGACTGCCCTGGGGGAGGCCGCGCTCCCCAAGAGGCCTCAGTGACTCACCAGATGTGGAGGGCGGCCCTGTGGGTTGGGGGCTGGAGCCTCCAGAGGGTCCTGGAAGGAGCACAGGAGGCGGGTGAGGGGCTGGGGCTGTCCATGGAGTGCACCCTTCCACTCCCACTCTCCTGCGTCTGCCCAGTGGATTCCCTGGAACCATTTCTCTGCCCACCTAGTACCTTCTGCATGCCAGGCAGGGGAGAACGGGTGGCCATGCCTAGGAGAACCCCTGTTGGCCCCTCCCCTCTGAGGGCTGGGTCCCATCTGGCTAAGCCTCCCTCACTCCATCCCAGCCAAGAGCTCTGCTCGGGGCAGGGCCAGAGCTGAGGTTTGAGCTCAGAGAGGACAGGGTCGGGGCCCTCACCTGAGACCACGAGCTCCAGGGGGTCACTGGGGAAAGACAGCAGGTGGGGGTTGGAGCTGAGTGAGCCGTAGCACCTGTAGGTCCCCGCGTGGGCTGACATCACAGGACTCATGGGGAATGCAGCCTGGTACTTATGAGCTCGGTACTTTGATCTCAGACGCAGTGGGGGATGGGCTGCCCCTTTTTTGGTCAGAAGGAAAGTGTCAAACTGCCACCATGACTGACACAGCAGGGTCACATTCTCTCCTGAGGCCACCGTGGGGCCCGGCTGCACCGAGAGGGAGACCGTGTCATAGAACCGTCCTAGAGAAAAGAAGGATGGGTGAGGGGCTGCCCCTCCTTGTTCTGAGCTGACACCTCCCCAGGCCCCTCTCTGGGGCCCTCAGTCTCTCTGTCTCTGTTTTCTCTGAGACTCTCCCTCCCCACCCATCCCCTGTCTCTCTCTGTCTCTCCCTCCCTTGGGCCCCCCAACCCTCATCCCGGCCATCACCACCTGGGCTCCCCCGGCAGGTCCTGTGCAGAGCCTGGGTCCCTGACTGAACCCGCTGGGCTCCTCACCTGCGATCAGGATGTCCAGGGGGTCACTGGGGGCCGACCACTCGGAGGAGAGGTTGTGTGCACCGTAGCATCTGTACTGGCCCCCGTGGGAGCGGCTCACAGGGCCCAGGGTGAAGTTGGCCTGAGAGAGCCCAGCCTGTGGCTGCCGGCCAGGGCGCTGGAGGAAGTCACGTTGCCCCTTCTGGTACAGAGTGAATCTGTCGTAGCCGACATCAGAGCCACACTGGAGGGTCAGGGTCTCTCCAAGGGCCAGGACAGGGCCCTGCAGCGTCAGGAGGGAGGGCTTCCTAGACACGCCTGGAGGGAAAGAGGAGTCGGGACTCCGAGGGCTGGTTCCTCCCACACCCCTTCCTCCCCCCGTCCGGGCCCTGCAGGTCTCACTGTCTCTCACACTCTGAGTCTCTGAGCCCAGGGCCTCCTTCTCACCCGGGGCTGTCTTGGAGTCATTTCAGAGGAGTGGGGTCTCCCTGGCCCTGGCCACTGTGCCTGATCTTTCCTCCTCTCCCTGAGAGCCGGGACCTCACAGCAAACACACCGATGCCTTCCTGAGTCCTCCCCTTCCAGGTGAGGGTGGCGGAGGGCTCCTCCTCCCATGTGAGAGCCTCCCCATGGGGTCTCCCTCACCCCTTCAGCCCGTCCATCAACACATCACTCTGGGTCCTTTCCAGATTCAGTCACCAGCCAAACTCCCCACAACCTGTCAGCTGCCCCGAAAGTGTGTTAGAGAAGGCCGTGGTTCCCTCACCTGAGGCCAGAATCTCCAGGGGGTCACTGGCGTAAGACCACACCTGGGGGGTGTTCCTATAATAGTAATAGCATCTGAACGTCCACCTGTGGCTGGGGTTCACGGGGCCCACAGGGAACAGGGCCTGGAACCCCCCATTGTGGAGCTGCTGTGAGTCCAGGGTCTGGGGGAGCTGGTGTTCTCCTTCCTTCATCAGAACAAAACGGTGATATCCCTCCTGTGAGCCACATCGGAGGGTCACGTTCCCTCCTGAGGTCACCACAGGGCTGGGCTGGGCCGAGAGGGTGGGTTTGTTGTAGACTCCTAGGAGAGAAGGAGGCACCGTGTTAAATGGGGCTCACACCTCCCACATCATCCCCAGGGCTGGGCTGTGAGAGGGAGACACCCCTGAGAGCTGACCCCCTTGCTGAGGGCAGAGCCTGGGGCTGGGACCCCTGAGTGTCCTCTCACCTGTCACCACCAGCTCCAGAGGGTCGCTGGGCTCTGACCAGCCTGCAGGGCTGACATAGTAACAGCGGTATCTCCCTGCATAGTTCTCTGTCATGGATGGGATGGAGAATCTGGCCTTGTTCCTGGGTTCCAGTGGGTTCTGTCTGCCCCAGGGCTCTGTGCTTCCCTCTTTATCCAGACGGTACTCCTGGGCCTGCAGGTTCCCCTGACAGCAGATGGTCACGGGTCTCCCCCGGATGATGACAGACCCTGGCTCAGCCCAGAGAGTGGGTTTGGGGAGGGGCCCTGGAAGGAAATCAGAGGCTGGATCCCAAGACGTCCGCACACTCAGATCGCATCTCCCAGCCCCAGGACCCCCTGTCATCCCCATCAGTCACCCAGAACTGCTGTCTCCTTCCCCAGCTGCCCATGTGTGGCCCTTGTCCCTAGTGAGGAGGAGGGACCTGGGACAGCTGGTGACAGACTCACCTGCCTGCACGTGGGTCCTGGGGCCCAGACTCAGCCCTGGAAGAGAGTTCCCTGTGAGGGATTTGCCCCTGAAGCCTGAGCAGGCCCTCCCTGCCCTGGTGCCTCCTGAGCTTTTGAGGTCTCCTGATGGACCAGGGCTTGTGTGTGGGGTGGGGTCCCTCCAAGACTCGGATCTCCCGCTCCCCATCTTGAAATCTCACCGAGGCAGAGCACAGCTGTGAGGGCGGGGGTCATGGCGTCTCCTCCCGGTGACCCCGGGCTCTGCAGATGGATGAGCCCTCAGTGCTGGCAGGACAGAGAGACACACAGGGTGTGGCCACTGGGAGGCTGGGTCCTTCTTGTCATGGGGTTGTTTCATCCTCAGCCCACAGGAAGAGGAACTGCCCTCCCCGGGAACCTGGCTCTCATTTCCCCCGGGCTGAAGTGGGGGCAGGCACCAGGCTGTCTGCAGACATTTCAGAGGGAAATGGGGTCTCCCTGCCCCCGCGCTACTGTCTGCCTGATCTGTCTTCATCATACCGAGAGCCGGGACACAGCAGCAAATAGACCCGGTGCCTTCCTGAGTCAGCCCTTTTCAGGCGAGGGTGACCGTGGGCTCCTCCTCCCTCTCAGAGCCTCCCCATGGGGTCTCCCTCCCTCCTTCGGCCCGTCCATCAGCTCAGCGTTGTGGGGTCCTTACCATGGCGGTCGTCTCTCCAGCCCTGGAGATGCTTCAGGGAAGACCCAGGTCCATGCTGCAGGCAGACTCAGATCAGCAGAGACGCACCTGACGCCTGGCTGTGCAGCCCAGGTTGAGCTGCGTGTGGCAGTCAGCACAGAGGAGAAATGCGGGGTCTATCGTGGTGGCTCATGCCTGGAATCCCAGCATCTCAGGAGGCAGAAGCGGGAGGTGGGCTTGAGGCCAGGAGCTTCAGACAGTCCTGGGCAACATACTGTGACCCTGTCTCTACAGAAAAGAAAAAAGTGAGCTGGGCATGGAGGCCTCATGCATGTTGTCCCAGCTACTCAGGAGGCTGAGGTGGGAGGATCACTTGGGCCTGGGAGGCAGAGGCTGCAGGGAGCTATGATCACCCCTTGACCTTCCAGCCTGGGCGACAGAGCAAGATCCTGTCTGAAAAGGAGAAATAGAGGGGATAAAGATACATATATATATGTATATTTCATTGTAATCTGTAATCTGATTCTGGGGGAGGGGAGCTGATTTGTATTTAATTCCTGATTATCATCCAGGTTTATGTGAACTTGGACATGAATGTCACCTCTGAGCCTGTTGTCATGAGCCCCACTCATCACAGTGGCTGTGGGGTCAGTGGTGCCCAGGACATGGGAGGCTCAGCCATGGTGAATTTCCAGACCAGTTCAGACAGGAGGGTGGGGACGGGAGAGGATCCTGGTGTTGGGCTCCACAGTCGAGGAGGATGATTGACGCCCCCACTCAAGAGCCCACATCGGCTCCAAATACCATGAAATTCTCCTTGTGATGCATCTGAAATATGCAGATCATCACAGCTACAGGCACGGAAAGAGGAAGAACATTTCCTCACATTGAGACGCATCCCCTTCAATGAGCAGAGCTCAATGCTGAGTGGCCACAGGTGTCTGGGACCACCGAGCATCATTAGGGAGGAGGAGGCTCCCACCTCCGTGTGGGACAGAAGAGGAACCCCAGGTCCTTCCAGGCAGGGAGGGGTCAGGGCTCTGGGTGAGGCTGGAAGCTGTGGCTCCCCCTCCCCTGTGTGTGTGGACAGGCGCTGGGGGGTCTCTGCTCACTCACTGGAGTCCATGGTCAGCGCTCAGCCCCTCCCCTGTGTGTGAGAAACAGATTCAACCCACGGTGGTCAGACATGGGCGTCTGCCCCACAGGTGAGTGTGAGGCTGGCGTTGGTCCCATCCCTGCTGGGCACAATCTTGAGCTGACGCTAAGTTTGGGAGAGTGGGGCAGGAGCAGCGGCAACAATCCCCTTCATCAGGCTGATGCCTGGACAGTCCTGGGGGAAACCCTTTATGGAAGGCCAGGTGTGTGGCAGGGGACACCCCACAGTAATGACAACCGTATGAGGAAAGAATAGACAATTGTTGAAATGCATTAGACAGACATCGTGAAGGTGAAAAACTATATTAAATTAACACCATTAAAAAGGAATTTATGTCTGGGCGTGGTAGCTCATGCCTGTAATCCCAGCACTTTGGGAGGCAGAGGCGGGCAGATCACTTGAGGCTAGGAGTTCGAGACCAGCCTGGCTAACATGATGAAACCCCATCTCTACTAAAAATACAAAAAATTATGTGGGTGTGGTGGTGAGTGCCTGTAATCCCAGCGACTCAGGAGGGTGAGGCAGGAGAATCTCTTGAACCTGGGAGGTGGAGGCTGCTGTGTGCTGAGATTGCGCCCCTGTACTTCAGCTGGGAAAACAGGAGCGAAACTGTGTCTCAAAAAAAAAAAAAAAAGTAATTTACTAACCGTATATACCTACTATTCAAACATAACAAAATCAAAAACATAATTTAATCCAGGACAAGACAGCTGAAATAATAAATATATACATTGGGATAAAATATTCATGAAATTTTCCAGACTGTATCATGGAAAGAACAGCAATTGAACAATAGAAAATATTAACACATACAGGAAGTTGAATGAGAAGAAAGAACGTGTCTGTCACGGTTTCAGAATGAAAGAAGGAAGAAGGATGTTAGTTTATGATATGCGTGAAGAGCTAATGGTTGAAATTTTTACAGAATTGAAGAGAAAACATCAGTTTATAAATAAATTGAATATCTCAATCATGGTAAAGTGATAACCATGAGGCATGAATTTAAGGTAATCCTAAAATTACCAGAGAAAATGTAAATGACCCTCGAATGAATGACAAGCTCATCGGGACTGGAGTTTTAAGAGCAAACAGCAGCACCAGAAGATACAGGAGAAACAAGCACAAGGGTTTAACTGTGAGGAGAGAGTTCTGTGCTGGGCCCAATTATTACTATGATAATTATTTATTATTATCTTTTGAGATGGAATTTCGCTCTTGTTGCCCAGGCTGGGGTGCAGTGGCGCGATCCTGGCTCACTACAACCTGGCCTTGTTATTATTAAGGGACTAAGTTGCAGTGTCAGCTGTGGAGAAATCCTAAAACACAAGGAGACTCGGGGCATTCGAGACCCGTCAGGTCAGGCGGTGGCCTTATGAGGAATAAGGAGGGCGTTTTCAGTGTCCTTTTATCAGGTACCACGATAATAACAGAGAAAGAGAGGGATTGAGACAGACAGAGAGAGGTGGAGAGACAGAGAGAGAGATTGAGACAGACAGACAGAAGGAGAGGGAGACACGGAGACACACACACACACACACACACACACCCACACCCACACACACACACACACACAGACAGAGAGAGACAGAGAGAGAAAGAGAGAGAACCAGGCATCGCTAGAGCTGCAAGGCTGCAGGTATGTTTGCATCTGGGCTCTTTCTGAAAGCAATACTAAACAATGTAAATCAGGGAGTGGAATAATGAACCCCAAATGGAGAAGATGAGATGCTACTGTGAATAAAAGAAGTCAACAGTACATAAAAAAACTAACAAGCATAGATCTATCTGTAATCTGTGTATATACAAGTATATGCATTTCTACTAAGAATCTGAAAGAGCAAGGAAATGGATTTGCATCTCTGGAGCCTCCAGAAAGGAATGCAGCCACGTTATGGCCTTGATTTTGTCCTAAAAGACCTATTCAGAATTCTGATATTCAGAACTGTGAGATAATGAGTTTGTGTTGCTGAAGCTGCTCAATATGTGTAATTTGTTATGGCAG
This sequence comes from Pongo pygmaeus, assembly GCF_028885625.2. Lineage (NCBI taxonomy): Eukaryota > Metazoa > Chordata > Mammalia > Primates > Hominidae > Pongo > Pongo pygmaeus. Next base: position 60,503,783 of record NC_072393.2, read on the forward strand.
CAATAGCAAACCAATACTAACACAAGCAGCCTTTGAAAAGAAAAATAGATGATATTTCATACTTTTAAATCAACAATCTGTGAAGAGGAGAAAGTTATACACTTTCACTCAACCAATCATGTCCTTAAAATTTACAAAGCATCAATTGAGACACAGTGGAGGATTTGAAGAAATATTGATCAGACTTTGATAGATTAAGTGAACAAAATATTTGTGAGAGTTGAATGGCACAAATGTTCAATCTCATGCGCAAATATGATGTTTCCATTGTTTATATATTATGTAAATTGGTATAGAAACATTTCTGGAATAAACTTATAGCAACTAAGTGGGAAGGCATATTTCTTTATATATTTCTTTTTGAAACAAGGTCTCTCTCTGTTGCTCTATCTGAAGTACAATGGCATTATGCCAGCTCACTGCAGCCACGACCTCCCCAGGCCTAGGTGATTCTCCCGCAACTATCTCCTGAGTAGCTGGGACTACAGGATCATGCCACCTTGCCCGGCTAAATTTTTTTTTAACACGTATTGTTTGTAGAGACGAGGTTTCGCTATGTTGCCCAGGCTGGTCTCAAACTCCTAGGCTCACGGGATCTGCCCACCTTGGCCTTCCAAAGTGTTGGGATTACTGGTGTGAGCCACTGTGCGAGGCCAGGAATACTTATTTATGAAAACATATTGATCAGAAATAGCTATCTTTTTATTGAAACAAAGTCTTGCTCTGTCGCCAGGCTGGAGTGCAGTCGCATGATCTCGGCTCACTGCAATCGCCACCTTCGGGTTCAAGCGATTCTCCTGCCTTAGCCTCCCAAGTAGCTAGGATTACAGGTGTGGGCCACCACACCCAGCTATTTTATTTGTATTTTTAGTAGAGACAGGGTTTCACCATGTTGGTCTGAATGGTCTCGATCTCCTGACTTCATGATCTGCTTGCCTTAGCTTCCCAAAGTGGTGGGATTACAGGCGTGAGCCACTGTGCCCGGCCATATCTATCATTTTTAGACAACAAGGTAAGCATCCAAACTGTTACTACAGGTAATGTTTCCTGATTAGAAGTTCAATTAAATTAGCAGCCAACAATAAGAAGGCGTTTAGAGAAAAAGCAATACTTTGGAAACAAATAACATTCTAAATATTCATGGGTTATAGGCCAGGTGTGGTGGCTCACACCTGTAATCCCAGCACTTTGGGAGGCTGAGGCAGGTGGATCATTTGAGGTCAGGACTTTGAGACCAGCCTGGCCAACATGGTGAAACACTGTCTCTACTGAAAATGCAAAAATTAGATGGGTGTGGTGGCATGCACCTGTACTTTCAATGACTTGGGAGGCTGAGACAGGAGATTCACTTGAACCAGGGAGGTGGAAGTTGCAGTGAGCCGAGATCGTGCCACTGCACTCCAGCCTGGGTGAGAAAGACTCCACCACAAAAACAAAAGCAAAAACAAATATTCATGGGTTACAGAATCACACAACATTAAATTGATAGAACATTAATGAAAAAATGTCAAAGAAATTATAACATACGAACATTTGTAGGATGTAAAGTAAGAGAGTGAGAGAGAGAGAGAGAGCACAACAATTACCAAATCAAGATGGAAAGAGGCACCACTACCGGTCTTACAGACATAAAAGGACTAGTGAAGCAAAACTAGAAATCTATGCTGTTTTACAACTTACATTTAATAGAAAATATCTTGAAGTATACAAACTACCAAAATTTACTCAAAACAAATATATAGTGTAACATTTCCTATTTTTATGAAAGAAATTCTACTGGCTGGGTGCTCACACTTTTAATTCCAGCACTTTGGGAGGCTGAGGCGGGCAGATGACCTGAGGTCAGGAATTCAAGATCAGTCTGGCCAACATGGTGAAATCTCGCCTCTACTAAAAATACAAAAATTAGCCAGGTGAGGTGGTGCATGCCTGTAATCCCAGCTACTCAGGAGGCTGAGGCAAGAGAACCGTGTGAACCTGGGTGGCAGAGGTTGCAGTGAGCTGAGATCATACCACTGCATTCCAGCCTGGGCGACAGAGGGAGACTCCATTAAAAAAAAAAAAAAAAGAAATTCAACCTACACTCAGAAATCTTTCCACAGGGAAATCTGGCCTAAATGGGTACACTGTTGATTTCTACCAAATATTTGAGAAAGGAATAATAACATGGAAAATCTAGAGGAAATGAACAATTTCCTAGACACATGTAACCTACCAGGATTGAACCGGGAAGAAATCTGAATAGACCAATAACAAGTAACAAGATGGAAGCTGTAATGAAAAGTCTCCCAGTAAAGAAAAGCCTGGGACCTGATGGTTTCATTGGTGAATTCTACAAAACATTTAAAGAATAAATAAAATCAGCGCTACTCAAACTATTCCAAGTAATAGAGGAGGGAATACTTCCAAACTCATTCTACAAGGCCACATCACCCTAATACTAAAAGTACATAAAGGCACATCAAAAAAAAAAAAAAAAAAAAAAACTACAGGCAATATCTCTGATGAATATTGATGCAAAAATCCTCAACAAAATACTAGCAAACCAAATTCAACAATATATGAGAAACATCATTCAGCATGATCAGACGGGATTTAATCCCTGGGATGCAAGGATGGTTCAACACACACAAATCAATTAATATGATACATCATAACAACAGAATGAAGGATAAAAACCATATGATCCTTTCAATTGATGCTGAAAAAGTGCTTGGTAAATTTCAACATCCCTTATGATAAAAACCCTCAAAAAACTGGGGATAGTCAAAACATACCTCAACATAATAAAAGCCATATATGACAGACCCACAGCTAGTATTATGCAGAATGGGGAAAAACTGAAAGCCTGTCTTCTTAGATCCTGAACATGACAAAGATGCCCACTGTCACCACTGTTACTCACCATAGCACTGGAAGTCCTAGCTAGAGCAATCAGAGTAAAGAAAGACATAAGAGGCATCCAAATTGGGAAAGAAGAAATCAAATTATCCCTGTTTGCAGATGATATGATCTTATCTTTGGAAATATTTAAAGACTTCACAAGAAAACTATTAGAACTGATAAACAAATTCAGTCAGGTTGCAGGATACAAAATCAACATATAGAAATCAGAAGCATTTCTAGTCAGGCACAGTGGCTCACACCTGTAATCCCAGCACTTTGGGAGGCTGAGGCAGGTGGATCACGAGGTCAGGAGTTCAAGACCAGCCTGGCCAAGATGGTGAAACCCCATCTCTACTAAAAATACAAAAATTAGCTGGGTGCCATGGCAGGCACCTGTAATCCCAGCTACTCGGGAGGCTGAGGCAGGAGAATCGCTTGAACCTAGGGGGCAGAGGTTGCAGTGAGCCAAGATCGTGCCACTGCACTCCAGCCCGGGCGACAGAGCCAGATTCTGTCAAAAAAAAAGAAATCAGAAGCATTTCTATATATCTACAGTCAACAACCTGAAAAAGAAAAAAAGCTCATCCCATTTACAATATCCAGACGTAAAATTAAATACCTAGGAACTGACTTAACCAAAGAAGTAAAAGATCTCTATAAAGAAAACTATAAAACACTGATGAAAGAAATGGAAGAGGACACCACAAAATGGAAAAATATTCCATGTTCATGAATTGGAAGAACTAATATTGTTAGAATGTCCATACACTGAAAGCAATCTACAGATTAAAAGTAATCCATATCAAATACCAATGACATTCTTCCCACAAATAGAAAAAAAATCCTAAAATTTATGAATCACAAAAGACCCAGAACAGTTAAAGTTATCCTAAGCAAAAAGAATAAAACTGGAGGCATCACATTACCTGACTTCAAATTATACTACAGAGCTATAGTAACCAAAACAGCATGGTAATGGCATAAAAGCAGACACATATGCCAATGGAACACAATAGAGAACCCAGAAACAAATCCGTACACAAAAGTGTATGGATTTCAACAAAGGTGCCAAGAATATACATTGGCAAAAGACAGTCTCTTCAATGAATGGTGCTGGGAAAACTGGATATCCCTATTCAGAAAAAGGAAACTAGACCCCTATCTTTTGCCACATACAAAAATCAAATCAAAGTGGATTAAAGACTTAAGTCTAAGACCTCAAACTGTGAAATGACTACAAGAAAACTGGGGGAAATCTCTGGGATGTTGGTCTGGGCAAAAATGTTTTGAGCAATACCCCAGAAGTACAAGCAACCAAAGCAAAAACGGACAAATGGGGTCAAATCAAGTTAAGAAGCTGCAGAGCAAAGATACACTTAACAAAGTGAAGAGACAACCCATGGAATGGGAGAAAATACTTGCAAACCACCCATCTGACAAGGGTTTAATAACTAGAATAAATAAGGAGCTCAAAAGACTATATGAAGAAATCTAATATTTCAATCAAAAAATGGGCAAAATAGTTGAATAACCATTTCTCAAAAGAATACATACAGATGGCAAAGAGGCATATGAAAAGGTGCTCAACATCACTGATCACTAGAGAAACGCAAATCAAAACTACAATGATACTATCTCATCCCAGTTAAAATGGCTTACATCCAAAAGACAGGCAATAACAAATACTGGCGAGAATGTGGGGAACAGGGAACCCTTGCATACTTTTGGTGGGAATCTAGATTAATACAACCACTACGGAGAACAGTTTGGAGGTTCCTCAAAAAACTAAAGCTAGAGGTACCGTATGATCCAGCAATCCCACTGCCGGGCATATACCCAAAAGAAAGAAAATCAGTCTATCAAAGAGATATCTGCACTCCTATGTTGCCCAAGCTGGAGTGCAGTGGCGCGATTTCAGCTCACTGCAACCTTTGCCTTCCAGGTTCAAGCGATTCTCCCGCCTCAGCTTCCTGAGTAGCTAGGATTACAGGCACGTGCCACCACGCCTAGCTAATTTTTGTATTTTTAGTAGAGACGAGGTTTTGCCATGTTGACCATGTGAGTCTCGAACTCCTGGCCTCAAGTGATCTGCCCGCCTCAGCCTCCCAAACTGCTGGGATTATAGGCATGAGCCACCGTGCCCGGCCAATATATTTATTTATATTTACTATTCTAGGAGTTCTAATATGAGAAGAGAACAGAAACATATCTGAATGTATAACGGCCCCTAATGATTCAACTTTGATGGTAAATATAAATCCATCTGCACATGGCAGTCTTCCCTGTGCGTCTTGTCTTGTCCTTGTCTTATTAGGGCGTGATTGATACTGGATTCAGATCCTGTCCTCATCCAGTATGACTGCATCTTTATCTAATCACATCTCTCTTTTTTATTTTTTATTTTTTTTTTGAGACGGAGTCTCGCTCTGTCGCCCATGCTGGAGTGTAGTGGTGAAATCTTGGCTCCCTGCAACCTCCGCCTCCCAGGTTCAAGCCATTCTCTTGCCTCAGGCTCCCGAGTAGCTGGGACTACAGGCACCTGCCACCACGCCCGGCTAATTTTTTTTGTATTTTTTTTTAGTAGAAACGGGGTTTCACCGTGTTAGTCAGGATGGTCTCGATCTCCTGACCTCGTGATCCACCCGCCTCGGCCTCCCAAAGTGCTGGGATTACAGGCGTGAGCCACCGCGCCCACCCTCTAATCACATCTCTAAAGACCCTGTTTCTGCAGGAGTTCACACTCACAGGTACGGGGGTGAAGGCTCCGACATGTCCTTTTGGGGTTAAAATGCAACCCACAACACCCATCATGGTTGTGTTCTCTGTGGAGCCTCCATCAGTGCCCAGTGAGTGATCTACGCTGCCCGTAATTCTCCCTACCTGCTGTTCTACTGTGATAAAGAAAATAAAAAGAATAGGGCGAAGGTGGCCAGGCGCGGTGGCGCACGCCTGTAATCTCAGCACTTTGGGAGGCCGAGGCGGGTGGATCACTTGTGACCGACCTGGCCAACATGGCGAAATCTTGTCTCTCCTCAGAAAAACAAACAAAAAACAAATTGGCCGGGCATCCTGGCACACGCCTCTAATCCCCGCTACTCTGGAGGTTAAGGCAGGAGAATCACTTGAATCCGGGAAGCAGAGGTTGCAGGAGCCGCAAAAAGAAAAGGGCAAAGGGGCTTGAGGGCGGGAGGCTGGGGGAGGGTCCTGGAGCCGGCGCCGCCGCCATGTTGGGTCTGAAGTGAAGGAGGAGCCTGCGTGCGGAGCGGGCGTGCGGAGGGGGCGTGCGGAGGGGGCGTGCGGAGGGGGCGTGGGGAGGGGGGGGTGCGGAGGGGGCGTGCGGAGGGGGCGTGGGGAGGGGGCGTGCGGAGGGGGCGTGCGGAGGGGGCGTGGGGAGGGGGGGGTGCGGAGCGGGCGTGCGGAGGGGGCGTGCGGAGCGGGCGTGCGGAGGGGGCGTGCGGAGGGGGCGTGCGGAGGGGGCGTGCGGGGCGGGCGTGCGGGGCGGGCGTGCGGAGGGGGCGTGCGGAGGGGGCGTGCGGACGGGGCGTGCGGGGCGGGCGTGCGGGGCGGGCGTGCGGCGGGGGCGAGCGGCGGGGGCGTGCGGAGGGGGCGTGCGGAGGGGGCGTGCGGAGGGGGCGTGCGGAGCGGGCGTGCGGAGGGGGCGTGCGGAGCGGGCGTGCGGAGCGGGCGTGCGGCGCGGGCGTGCGGAGGGGGCGTGCGGAGGGGGCGTGCGGGGCGGGCGTGCGGAGGGGGGGTGCGGAGCGGGCGTGCGGAGGGGGGGTGCGGAGCGGGCGTGCGGCGCGGGCGTGCGGGGCGGGCGTGCGGAGGGGGGGTGCGGAGCGGGCGTGCGGAGGGGGGGTGCGGAGCGGGCGTGCGGCGCGGGCGTGCGGGGCGGGCGTGCGGCGGGGGCGTGCGGGGCGGGCGTGCGGAGCGGGCGTGCGGAGGGGGGGTGCGGAGCGGGCGTGCGGAGGGGGGGTGCGGAGCGGGCGGCAGCGGCTTGGGATCTGCCTCCCTGTGGGCGGCCCGGAGCGGCGGCGGCGGCGCCGGCGCCATGAGCGGGGGCAGCTTTGACATCAGCAAGCATCAGCCTCCTGTCCAAGGTGGAGATCCGCCACGAGGGCATCCTCTACACCGTCGACACCGAACACTCCACGGCAGCCCTCGCCAAAGTTCGATCCTTTGGTCCGGAAGACAGACCGACAGATGGTCCAATACCGCCTCGAGATGGAGTCTTTGAATATATTATATTCCGTGGGAGTCACATGAAACACCTCACTGTTTGCGAGCCACCAAAACCACGGTGTTCTTGGCCTCAAGACCCAGCTATCGTTCAGTTCCCCCTAGGCCCATGGACTTCTTCATTCCAGTCCATGGGTTCTTATGGGCCTTTCGGCAGGATGCCCACATCCAGCTAGTTCAGTCCAAGTTCCTTAGTGGGGCAGCAGTTTGGTGCTGTTGGTGTTGCTGGAAGCTCTTTGACCTCCTTTGGAACAGAAATATCAAACAGTAGTTAGTACCTTGCCCCAGCGTATTGCGGTTGGTTCTGCTTTTACACAGGATACAAGATCTCTAAAAACACAATTATCTCAGGGTCGTTCAAGTGCTCAGTTCGACCCTTTGAGAAGAAGCCCAACCATGGAAAAAGGAGTGCAGACCGCCTGGGCCCACTGACCTGCTGCAGCACCTGTTGGGAGAAGGAGTCCTGTATCAACCAGGCCTTTGCCGTCTACCAGCCAAAAAGCAATAGAGAATCAGGAGCAGAGGTGAGCTGAAGCACACAACGTTCCAAGGCCAGAAAATGAGCAATTCAGAAATGATAACAAGAGACAAGTAGCTCCAGGTGCTCCTTCAGGGCCTAGGAGAGGGCGTGGGGGTCGTCGGGGTGGCAGGGGACGATTTGGTATTTGGCGAGATGGGCCAATGAAATTTGAGAAAGACTTTGACTTTGAAAGTGCAAATGCACAATTCAACAAGGAAGAGATGGGCAGAGAGTTTCATAATAAACTTAAATTAAAAGAAGATAAACTTGAGAAACAAGAGAAGCCTGTAAATGGTGAAGATAAAGGAGACTCAGGAGTTGATACCCAAAACAGTGAAGGACATGCTGATGAAGAAGATCCACTTGGACCTAATTGCTGTTATGACCAAACTAAATCCTTCTTTGATAATATTTCTTGTGATGACAATAGAGAACGGAGACCAACCTGGGCTGAAGGAAGAAGATTAAATGCTGAAACATTTGGAATCCCACTTTGTCCAAACCGTGGCCATGGGGGATACAGAAGCAGAGGAGGTCTTGGTTTCCGTGGTGGCAGAGGGCGTGGTGGTGGCAGAGGTGGTACCTTGACCACCCCTTGAGGATTTCGCGGTGGATTCAGAGGAGGTTCCAGGGGCCGGGAGTTTGCAGATTTTGAATATAGGAAAAGCACAGCTTTGGCCCCTAAAAAGTCTGAATTGATAGTACTGCTTTTTGAAAGAAAGACAAGAGAGCTGCTGCATAGTCTACAAACAAGTCTCTGAAAATAGGTGAATTTCTAGCTCTTCATGGTCCTGGAAATTGATTTCAGTCTCTGTGGAGAACGAAGAAGTGAATTCGCTGTACGTTTGCCATCAGCACTGGGTTTTTGTTTTTTGTTTGTTTTTCCGTTTAATTTCAGAGATAAAATGCAGTTAGTTTTTGGGGGAGGAAGACTTATCTTAAGACATGAGGATTAAATATATTTGGAATAGCAGAAGGTTAAATAATTTCTTATGTATAGTTAAACTAAAGCAGTAGTTCAGTGGGACTTATAAGTATTGTGTCATCACTGAAAGTTTTTTTTTTAAATTTTTTTAATCACTGAATTGTAGTTGGTAATTGCAGATTGCCTGCAGATAGGGCCATGATACTGTGTTCTGAGCCAAGGACGATGTGTGTGTGTGTGTATCTTTCTCCTCCTTTCTTTTCGGGAATCTTGTAATATGAAGTAGCTTATTTCGTCAATTAGGGTGCTGGATGGTAGAGAATTTTGTCAGTCAGCTGTGTACACACGGTAAATACTGTTTCTTAGGCAAACGTAACTTTTTTATATAGTTGTAAAATTCCATTATATTCCATTGCCAAAGAAACATTAAAAACTTTGTAAAGTTGTATAAAAAGCAACTAATTTTTAAAAAAATATTCTAAAGTTAGCCAAAAAAAAAAAAAAAAAAAAAAAGAAAAGGGCAAAGTGATCACTTTTGGCATAGGGTAACCCTTATTTTCTTCCCTGGTAGTAATTTCCCACCAGGCAGATCATCTAACCCCAAATCACCTAAACTGCAGGCCCAGGATGTGCTTATCTCCCCAGTGGGTCACCTGGAAGGGTGGTGATGGGTGCTGTTGATGATGCGCTCCTTTTCTTTCCCAGGCCGTGTGTTCTACCTCTGAAAAGACATAGCATTTTCATTTGCAGAGCCCATTATAGAAAAATAAGAACAAAAATATTAGAAGGAAAAGACATAGCATCATTTAGCGTTCATTCATATGAATATGTATATTGTCTACAGCTATCTATATGTTTTATATCTATGTCTCTTACACCGTCAGAGAGCACCTAAAGTGCAGAGTCTCATCCACAAACCGTTTCTTGCATCTACTGTAAGAGGCCATTCCGATGCTCTGTCAGCCCCAGCAGCACCCAACCACTACATGGCACGCGTCCTATCTCAGGTCACCCCCAGGATATCACGTGGCCCTGTTCTCATTGCCCCACTGATTTCATGGGCGTGTAGGTCCCTCGATCTGAGATTAAGTCATGAGATGCTCCATTTAAACAGGTGGGAGCCTCTGATTCCTGGCGGAGAGCCACAGTCCATCCCGGTCTGTGGTGCTGAGGAACCCATCTCCGCGCCAGCGTCCATCCGGGTCAGGAGGATTTGCTGCCCCCTCCTGGTGGAATGTGCGCCGTGTCGTCAAGCAGCCACCAGATGACTCGCCGGTCCAGTCAAAGGCATCACATCCAGAACGCTCTGCTGGTCACGGGTGAGACTCTCAGCAACAGTGGTGGCTACTTGGTCCTTGGTAAGAGGGAGTCGCTGGTGTTGGTTCAATGCATGTCCTTTTTTCTTTGATTCCTTTCTTTTCTTTTTTTTTTGAGATGGAGTCTCACTCTGTCGCCCAGGCTGGAGTGCAGTGGTGCGATCTTGGCTCACTGCAACCTCTGTCCCCTGATTCACCTACCTCAGCCTCTGGAGTAGCTGGGATTACAGGCGCCTTCCACCACACCTGGCTAATTTTTGTATTTTCAGTAGGGACGGGGTTTCACCATATTGGCCAGGCTGGTCTTGAACTCCTGACCTCAGATAATCCGCCCACCTCGGCCTCCCAAAGTGCTGGGAATACAGGTGTGAGCCACCGCGCCTGGCAGCATGTCCTTTTTTTCTTGCTCCATGGCCACCACACTCATGGGCCCTTCCAGCATGCACTGGGGCTGCTGACACAGAGCTGGCTGACGCTCACTGCATTAACCAAGTCATCAGCGGATACTTTGGTCCCCTAACCCCAGCTGTGGGTGCTCCTGCTTGCTTCTCAGGAGAGGCTCCTGGTCGAGAGCAGACTTTTCTCCTGTCCTCCTCTAGCCTCAGTCTTGGGCAGTTTCTGTGTGCCTGGGCCTTGAGAGTGGGGCTGTCTCCGTGTTTCTGTCCCCGCTTCTCATGGCAGCTGCATTCTATTGGGTAGGTTTGTTTGGTGGGGACGGGTTTTCTGTCCCTATTCCCAATCTGCATATCTCCAATGGTATTTGTCTAGGATCATGGTCCAGGATTTGTTCTCTGCACTCCTCCTAGGGTAGAGGGATGTTATGATCCACCCTCTTCCGGCCACAATGAGTCATTACCTGGGATCTGAGGTGGGCAGAATTATCTGAGCCTCTTCCCATGGCTTATGTCTTTTCCTCCATGTGAGAGAAGCACCTGGATGGGAAATGAGATGTCAGGCCATGCACAGTGGAAGCTCTTTCTGTCTAATCACTAATGTGGGGTCTCCACCTTGCTCCCAATCAGTCTTGTGAATGGGAACGAACCTGTGGTGAGTGCACAGTGCTCCTCTGTTTTAGGTCCCCAGGTGTATCTTGATCTCTGGAGAACCGGAAAACATTGGCTCCCACATTCACTGTTAACTGACGTCCCCCTCTCAGTGTGTACAGCAGCCTCCCACCCTTGTGGGTTCTGTCTCCGTGGAACCAGTCATGACACGCCCCCCTCTTTGGCATTCAGGTTACTCAGCTGCTCCTAGAACTCAGGTGTCTGATGGTCTCAGGAGAAGCTTCCACGATGGAGCCGATCTGAGTTTTCCTCTCTGTTAGGGCTGTGGCGAAAGTCTCCAGCTTCCCAAAGTCTGGGCAGAGACCTGGATATAGATAAGGTATGTGTTTATTGATTTACTTACAGGATAGAATTCACACCATTTTAAGGTGCAGAAATCAGTGTTTTTTGGTGCAATCACTACCTGTATCTAATTCCAGATCATTTCCATGACCTGAGAAAGAAAGCCCCTGAGTCATCGTCCAAATTCTCCTCATCCCTCAGCTTAAGAATCAGGAATATACGTTCTGTTTGTATGGATTTGCATACTCTGGACATTTCATATAAATGGAATCATATAAAATGTGTGTTGTTTTGTGTCACTTTTCGTAATAGGTAAATAGTGAAAACGACCCCAATGTTTAGCAATTGGCTGATGCATAATCAAAATGTGACTATCAAGGCGGGGCTGGGTGGCTCCCACCTGTAATCCCAGCACTTTGGGAGGCTGCGGCAGGTGAATTGCAAGACACAGCACATCCCTTCCACCTATGAGCCTGTAAAACCAAAAGCAAGCTAGTTACTTCCTAGATACAATAGGGGTACAGGTATTGGGTAAATACAGCCGTTCCAAATGGGAGAATTTGGCCAAAACAAAGGGCTTACAGGGCCCATGCTAGCCTCAAATCCAGGAGGGCAGTCCAATCTTAAAGCTCTAAAATTATCTCCTTTGACTCCATGTCTCACATCCGGGTCATGCTGATGCAGGAGGTTGGGTTCCCTTGGTCTTGGGCATCCAGGATCCCTAACATCCCCATGTCTCCAGCAGACTGTCCCTTAGACATGGCTCCATGATTTAGTGTTTCGCAAGGCATGCAGCAGGCATGGGCTTCCCCCATAACAGGTGCAGTGGGTCACTCAGGACTGGGCACTCACAGGCAGAGCCATGGACAGAGAGCTGCAGCATCTATAGGTCCCATCAGCAGCCCCAAGACCCAGAGGGAAGCTGGCCTGAATGCCCCACTGTGTCTCTGCACCCCAGTGAGCCAGCGTCCAGGGGCCTCCCCTTCCTGGTTAGAAGGCAAAGGTCAAATGAGCTTCCAGAGCTGCAGAACAAGGTCACATGCTCTCCAACCTTACTCACTAGGGGGCACAGCTGGGCTGAGAGGGAATGTTTCTTGTAGACATCTGCAGATAAAGAGTTTTTGATTGTCGTGCACAAGACATGCTTATACTATGCACAGGGAAGGAACAAAGTATTCTTTTCCTTTGTACTGAGGAGTACTCTGCATGTCTGCTGGTGTCTGTCTTCATCTCAGTTTTATCTGTAGGATCCTGACTCTGTGTGTGTGTGTGTGTGTGTCTGTGTTGTATGTGTGTCTGCCTGGCTGGCTGCCAGTCATAGGCTTTGTTTTCCTTGACCGGCTTTCTTTTTGCTCGTGTCTCTGTGCCTTACTGAGGAAGAAGTGTGTGAAGAAGTGTGTGAAGTTTGTTCCATCGTTTGCGAAGAAGATGCTTATGTGTCCCTAGCAGCCATATAAGATTTGGGCTTCTTGTCTGGGCACCGTGTCTCACGCCTGTAATCCCAGCACTTTGGGAGGCTGAGGCTGGTGGATCACGAGGTCAGGAAATCGAGGCCATCCTGGCTAACACGGTGAAACCCCGTCTCTACTAAAAAAATACAAAAAAAATTAGCTGGGCATGGTGGCGGGCACCTGTAGTCCCAGCTACTCGGGAGGCTGAAGCAGGAGAATGGCATGAACCCAGGAGGCGGAGCTTTCAGTGAGCCGAGATGGCGCCACTGCACTCCAGCCTGGGCGACAGAGCGAGACTCTACCTCCAAAAAAAAAAAAAAAAAAAAAAATTTGGGCTTCTTCTGGAACAAGAAACTATTTACTTTGAGTTTCCTCAGAAAACATAGTGCTGGCCTTAGACTTCCTATCCTGAAACCCCACGTCTATTTCCTAACCTCATGCATGGAAAAGTGCTAGAATCTCCATAGAATCAGCAAGACCTCTATAGAATGTCCATGGGACCGCCACAGGACCTCCATAGGACCTCCATAGGTTCTCCACAGGACCTCCATAGAATCTCAATAGGACCTCCATGGCACCTCCATAGGACCTCCACAGGACCTCCATGGAATCTCAATAGGACCTCCATGGCACCTCCGTAGGATCTCCATAGGAGTGTCATAAGACCTCCATAGGTTCTCCATAGGACCTCCACAAGACCTCCATAGGTTCTCCATAGCATCTTCTCAGGGCTTCCATAGGACCTCCATGGGACCTGCATGGGATCTTCATAGTATCTCCATAAGACATCCACAGGACCTCCATAGGTTCTCCATAGCATCTTCACAGGGCCTCCATAAGACCTCCACGGGACCTGCATGGGATCTTCATAGGATCTCCATAGGACCTCCATAGCATCTCCATAGGATCTTCACAGGGCCTCCATAGGACCTCCACGGGACCTTCATGGGATCTTCATAGTATCTCCACAAGACATCCACAGGACTTCCATAGCCCCATAGGATCTTCACAGGGCCTCCACAGGACCTCCACGGGACCTCCATGGGACCTTCATAGTATCTCCATAAGACATCCACAGGACTTCCATAGGTTCTCCATAGGATGGGGATGGGAGAGGATCCTGGTGTTGGGCTCCACAGTCGAGGAGGATGACTGATGCCCCCACTCAAGAGCCCACGTCGGCTCCAAATACCATGAAATTCTCCTTGTGATGCGTCTGAAATATGCAGATCATCACAGCCACAGGCACGGAAAGAGGAAGAACAGTTCCTCACATTGAGACGCATCCCCTTCAATGAGCAGAGTTCAATGCTGAGTGGCCACAGGTATCTGGGACCACCCAGGGTCATTAGGGAGGAGGAGGTTCCCACCTCCGTGTGGGACAGAAGAGGAACCCCAGGTCCTTCCAGGCAGGGAGGGGTCAGGGCTCTGGGTGAGGCTGGAAGCTGTGGCTCCCCCTCCCCTGTGTGTGTGGACAGGCGCTGGGGGGTCTCTGCTCACTCACTGGAGTCCATGGTTAGTGCTCAGCCCCTCCCCTGTGTGTGAGAAACAGATTCAACCCACGGTGGTCAGACATGGGCGTCTGCCCCACAGGTGAGTGTGAGGCTGGCGTTGGTCCCATCCCTGCTGGGCACAATCTTGAGCTGACGCTAAGTTTGGGAGAGTGGGGCAGGAGCAGCGGCAACAGTCCCCTTCATCAGGCTGATGCCTGGACAGCCGTGGGAGAAACCCTTTATGAAAGGCCAGGTGTGTGGCAGGGGACACCCCACAGGAATGACAACCGTATGAGGAAAAAATAGACAGTTGTTGAAATGCATTAGACAGACATCGTGAAGGTGAAAAATAGTAAATTGAATTAATACCATCGAAAAGTAATTCAATAAATATATACACCTACTATGTAGCCATAAAGTGAAAAATTTGACTGGGTGCAGTAGCTCATGCCTGTAATCCCAGCACTTTGGGAGACTGAGGTGGGTGGATCACCTGAGGTCAGGAGTTTGAGACCAGCATGGCCAATATGGTGAAACCCCATCTCTCCTAAAAATACAAAAACAATCAGCTGGGCGTGGTGGTGCCTGCCTGTAATCCCAGCTACTCGGGAGGCTGAGGCAGGAGAATGGCGTGAACCTGGGAGGTGGAGCTTGCAGTGAGCCAGGATCGCACCACTGCACTCCAGCCTGGACCACACAGGAAGACTCTGTCTCAAAAAAAAAAAAAAAGAAAAAAAGAAAAAAAAAGAAAGTAAACAACTTCTAAAGCAATTCAAGCCCCAGAAGTGTTCAAATGAAAATGAGACCGAAGGAAGTAAATAAAAAAGAGAAGGGAATTTGTGAAAACACATTTTAAATGGTCCATTTTCAAGGCATGATAAATCTAAGCACTGGCAGCCAGTCTGCGGATGTAACAAACCGCCCGGCTCATGCTCCTAGCAAATCACAATAAGTGAACAGAATGTAGGGGCGGGGGGTCAGCCCATGAAAGGGAAAAAAATTTTGTTATTGGGAAATCGCAACTTAAGCGGGGAAGGGGATGGGGTGTAACCTTATAAGGGGGATAATGAAACTCAGGCAAAATCTGGGAAGATTGTAACCTCATAGTACTCAGCAGTGAGGAACTGGGGGAGGGACTTGCGTGCTAGGAGATAAATTACCTGCTGTGAATGCCGGGGGTGGGGGGCGGGGGGCCTGCCTAGCAGACACCCAATCTTGCAAGACCCTATTAAAAATCTCACTTTCAGGCAGGGCGCGGTGGCTCATGCCTGTCATCCCAGCACTTTGGGAGGCCAAGGCAGGTGGATCGCGAGGTCGGGAGATCGAGACCATCCTGGCTAACACGGCGAAACCCCGTCTCTACTAAAAATACGAAAAAATTAGCTGGGCGTGGTGGCGGGCGCCTGTAGTTCCAGCTACTCGGGAGGCTGAGGCAGGAGAATGGCGTGAGAATGGCGTGAGACCAGCATGGCCAATATGGTGAAACCCCATCTCTCCTAAAAATACAAAA
This sequence comes from Pongo pygmaeus, assembly GCF_028885625.2. Taxonomy (NCBI): domain Eukaryota; kingdom Metazoa; phylum Chordata; class Mammalia; order Primates; family Hominidae; genus Pongo; species Pongo pygmaeus. The sequence goes on from NC_072393.2 coordinate 60,519,466, forward strand.
ACAATCAGCTGGGCGTGGTGGTGCCTGCCTGTAATCCCAGCTACTCGGGAGGCTGAGGCAGGAGATTCGCTGGAACCCAGGAGGCGGAGCTTGCAGTGAGCCGAGATCGTGCCACTGCACTCCAGCCTGGGCAGCAGAGTGAGACTCCGTCTCAAAAAAAAAAAGTCTCACTTTGCCTGTCGTTCGTGCCTCTGAGTGCATTCTTTGGGCTTTCATGGGTGAGCGTGTTTCTCACAATGACTGTCCAGCTCCACCCTGTCCTGAGCTGTGTGTGCTTTGCGGCAGGGTCTGCTGGGGCAAAGCAAGGGGTTCCTCTCCTGGCAAGTTTCGCTAGGATCTCCCAGTACCACCTGCCCCTGTCCTGCTCCCAGTGGGACTGCTGAGATCTAGGGAGCGGGTGTGATGTCCCCGAGGTTCCACAGTATGAAGTGAACCATGTTCTCCTGAGCCCCAGCCCCTTCCCAGCCCCTTCCTGTTACTACTGAAACTGCAGGGCCCCCATCTGCACCCCAGGTGCACCCCCTCTTCCTCTCACTCACTGAGGTTTTCTTCTTGGATGTCAGCAGCTGGGCTGGACCTGGGGGAGGACACGAGAGTGTGGTGTGGGGGAGTCTGGGGTCTTCGGGCAGAATTACCTCCTCGGCAGGCCCCTGTTCTTGGGCTCTGGCTCCACAGCCCCTGCAGGATGTTGGAAATCAGCCTCTCTCTGGGCTGGGTGAAGGAGGACAGAGTCTCAGCCCTGGGAACCTTAGAACCACCCACCCTGTACATGCGACTTTAGGGGAAAGAAGGAAACTTGAAAACACACCCATATATATGTCATATATATTATATATGACATATATATGTTATATAATATGTATGACTATATATGTTATATATAATATATATGACATATATATGTTATATATACATATATACATATGTATATATAACATACATATATAATATATACATATATACATATAACATACATATATACATATATACATATATACATATAACACATATATACATATATACATATAAACATATATGTTATATGTCTATTATACATATAACATATAAACATATATGTTATATGTCTATTATACATATAACATATGACATATATGTTATATGTATGTTATATGTATAATAGACATATAACATATATATAACATATATGTTATATATATATTTTTTTTGAGACAAGGTATCGCTCTGTCGCCCAGGCTGGAGTGCAGTGGTGCGATCCCAGCTCACTGCAGCCTTGACCTCACAGGGTCAAGTGATCCTCCTGCCTCAGCATCTTGAGTAGCTGGGACCACAGGTGCACACCACCAAACCTGGCTTATTTGCATTTTTAATTTTTTTTGTAGAGATGGGGTCTCACCACATTGCCCAGGGTCCTCTCAAACTCCTGGGCTCAAGCAATCCACCTGCCTCAGCCTTCCAAAGTGCTGGGATTACAGGCATGAGCCACTACACCCAGCTTGCATAGATGTTTTAAATACTAGATACATTTATAAAGGCCTGAAGAGGTTGGGCCCAATGGCTCATGCCTGTAATCCCAGCACTTTGGAAGGCTGAGGCGGGTGGACTGCTTGAACTCAGGAGTTTGAGACCAGCCTGGGCAACATAGCGAGACCCCCATCTCTCCCCCCTCAAAAAAATAATTAGCCTGGCGTGATGATAGGGGCCTGTAGTCCCAGCTACTCAGGAGGCTGAGGTAGGAGGATCATTGAGGATCTTGGGAGGTGGAGGTTGCAGTGAGCCGAGATCACACCACTGCACTCCAGCCTGGGTGACAGAGCCAGATCATGTCTCAAATAAAATAAAATAAAATAAAAAGCCCAAAGAATAAATTACTTGCACATACGCTCTCATTTATTCTCTTTCTAGATTTTTCAGCTGGGACTTTCTGGAGCTGTTTTTCTAAGCTGAATTTCTTGTGTGTTTGGTTCCCCTTTGGTTGGTGTCCTGAGCCCACCCTCGGTGGGTCCACAGGTTCCCCCATTCCCTACTTACCCAATGTCCTGTGTTTGCTCTGATGCCGACATTGGAGGAGGAGGATGAGCAGCAGGACAAAAGCCAATGAGACCCCAGTTACAACCCCCAGGTATCTTCCCAGACCTTGCGGGTGATGATGTCGGGAATGAGGATGACATCACTGATGTGAGCACCTACTGTGTGCAGGCGTGTGCTGGGTCTTCATGAGCTCCAACCCTCACAGCAGTCGTGCAACATGGGATTGCCAACCCCACAACCCATTTCGCAGATGCACAAACTGAGGCTCGGGGGGGAATCGCCTGCCCCAGGCCCCCCAGCCTGGAAGAAGCAGGTCTGGGAAGGGAACCTGGGACCTTGTGTTTTCCCCAGCTGTCCTCCTGCTGCTCCACCAGGTAAACACCCGCTTCCTGCTCTGGGTCTCCTCATCTGACAGGAGGGGCCTGTCTTAGTGCCTCCATCTGGGGCTGGTGTCCTCCTTACAACCCTCCCTTCCCCAGCACAACAGGGTCTGGGGGAGGGAGTGGGCCGTACAGGATGGAACCTGCATTGCTCTCACCCCCAGCCCAGCCAGGTCCGTCTCCCACTCTGCCAAGCCCTGACCTTCCCATGTGGGGCCTTTGACCACAGACTGAAGGCTGCACTGTCGGCTTCTCTGCTTCTGAGGGTTTGGGACTTGGACTGGCTTCCTCGCTCCTCAGCTTACAGACAGTCTATTGTGGGGCCTCACCTTGTGATCGTGTGAATCAATACTCCTTAATAAACTCCCCTTTATATATACACCTATCCTGTTAGTTCTGCCCCTCTAGAGAACCCTGACTAATTGAAATATGCAGCCGTAGAAGGAAATGAGAAATGAAACTTCTGACACAGGCAGGGAACCTCAGGAAGCAGCGAGGTCAGAGCCGAGTGGCTGCTGGTGACCTGCAATGTGGCTGCTGGTGACCTGCAATGTGGCTGCTGGTGACTTGCAATGTCAGGGAATCACTAAAAGGGAGGTTTCTGCCTCTATATGAGACAGAGGAGAACCCTAGGGCCCTCACAGTCAGGGAGGGGTCGGGGTTTGGGGTGAAAGTGGAAAGTTGTGGCTCCTCATCCCCTGTGTTTGTGGATGGCACTGGGATATCTCTGCTCATTGACTCAGGTTTATGGTCAGCCCTGAGCCGCCTCCTCCGTGTGTGTAAAACAGATTCATTGTAGAGTTGTCAGACATGAGGTTCACACTGGACCCTCCCCTGCTGGTTACAGCCCTGAGCAGACTCACGAGACCCAGGAAGGTGGTGCCTTCCTCCTCTTTTCAAGCCTAACTCCCAGTACAGCCCTGGTAGAAACCCTCTCTGGCAGATGAGGCACTGGGGGGTGAGTGTCCAAGAATGAGAAGAAAGAGGAATCATCCTAATGATAAAAAGTGCTATGACTGGCTGCCTGCGATGGCTCACGCCTATTTTCCCAGAGCCCTGGGAGGCCAAGGTGGGCAGATCGCTGGAGCCCAGGAGTTCGAGACTAGCCTGGGCAACATGGTGAAACCCCATCTCTACTAAAAAGACAAAAATGAACCGGGTGTGGTGGTGCACACCTGTAGTTCCAGCTACTTAGGAGTCTGAGGTCGAAGATCACTTGAGTCTGGCAGGCGGAGGCTGCAGTGAACTGGGGTAGTGCTCCACTGCACTTTAGCCTGGGTGACAGAGCAAGACTCTGTCTCAAAAACAAACACAGGCCGGGCGTGGTGGCTCACGCCTGTAATCCTAGCACTTTGGGAGGCCGAGGCAGGCAGATCATGAGGTCAACAGATCGAGACCATCCTGGCCACATGGTGAAACCCCATCTCTACTAAAAATACAAAAAAAAAAAAAAAAAAAAAAAAAAATTAGCTGGATGTGGTGGTGAGCACCTGTAGTCCCAGCTACTCAGGAGGCTAAAGTAGGAGAGTTGCTTGAACTCAGGAGGCAGAGGTTGCAGTGAGCTGAGATCGTGCCACTGCACTCCAGACTGGGTGACAGAGTGAGACTCCGTCTCAAAAAATAAATAAATAAAAACAAAAAACAAACCAAAAAATCAAACACAAAGTGCTATGATTGACAATCCACACTCATTAATGAGGATTATCATGGTCAAAAGGCGTACTAGGAATGTGTGAGATCTATCTTAGGTTAAACATGTTTAAATATTTGGGAAATACAAAGGACATTGAATTTCTGAGGCAGGATTATATGATTTTTTTTTCTACAGCAGAATGAATATTATATAAAATAATTAGAAGACATAGAAAAATCAGATTTAATGAACACAATCAAAACACTTATTCCTTCGAGGACAAGATACAGTGAAGCACCAATTATGAAATTAGAAAACAAAACAGAATTTTTTTAGAGTGTAGCATAGAAACTTTATAAATTGTAATTTAAAGTACTTGGGAGAGAATGAGGAGGGGGGATGTCCTATCTATTGTAGGTGTCAGAAAGAAGGAAGAGAAAACGATGTCTAGCAGTAGTAGCCCAGGAGGTGAGTAGCTGATCATTTTACAGAGATGAGGAAAGACTAACTAAGGACTAGGGCGCATCCGTTTAAAATTGAAATGTACGGGCCGGGCGCTGTGGCTCATGCCTGTAATCCCAGCACTTTGGGAGGCCGAGGCAGGCAGATCACCTGAGGTCGGGAGTTTGAGACTAGCCTGACCAACATGGAGAAACCCTGTCTCTACTAAAAATACAAAATTAGCCGGGCGTGATGGCACGTGCCTGTAATCCCAGCTACTTGGGAGGCTGAGGCAGGAGAATCACTTGAACCCGGGAGGCGGAGGTTGTGGTGAGCTGAGATAGAGCCATTGCACTCCACCCTGGGCAACAAGAGTGAAACTGCATCTCAAAATAAATAAATAAATAACAAATAAATAAAATTGAAATGTGTGTCTTCACCCTGCATAGTAAATATGAAGAATATCAAGAGTCATTTTAATAAATATACCCTAGATTGTATTGCACTGTTTCAAAATGATGTGTATGCTTCCATCCTCATGTCCCCACTCAGCTTCCATAAGATTTGAAGAGGAAAAGGAAGGACTGTAACCCACAACGAAGCCCTGGTCTATCAGGGGACTCCAGGTGTTCAGGGGCTCCCACGATGGGAAGGCCTGCTCAGGCTCCCAGGGGGACAAATCTCTTACAGGGAACTCTCTTTCAGGGCTGAGTCTGGGCCCCAGGACCTGTGTGCAGGCAGGTGAGTCTGTCCCCAGCTGTCCCAGGTCCCTCCTCCTCACTGGAGACAAAAGGCCACTCTTGGGCAGCTCAGGATGGAGAACAGCAGTTCTGCGCTAACTAGTGGAGATACCTAGTGGGAGTCACTGTGCTCTGACCAGCAAGGGCGGTTGCCATAGTAACAGTGATATCACCCTGTGTGTTCCTATGACATGGATGGAATGGGGAATGTGCCTTTGTTCCCAACCTCCAGTGAGTCCCTTCTGCTCCAGAGCACTGATCTTCCTTCTTTAGAGCATACCCTTGAGCCTCCAGGATCCCCTGACACCACATGGTAATGGGCCTTGCCCAGGTGATCACAGAGCCTGGCTCAGCCCAGAGGGTGGGTTTGGGAGGGTTCCTAGAATAAAATCAGAGGCTGGGTCCCAAGACATCCCCACCTTTCATATCCCAGCTCTCAGCCCCAAAACCCACTAGACCCCTTTATCATTATGTAGTGAACTTCTTTGTCTCTTTTTAGAGTTTTGGTCTTGAAATCTATTTGTCATATATAAGTACAGTAACTCCTGCTCTTTTTTGGTTTCCATTGGCATGGAAAATCTTTTTCCATCCTTTAGCTTTCAGTGTATGTGTGTCTTTATAGGCGTAGTGTGTTTCTTGTAGGAAACAGATCTATGGGTCTTGTTTTCTCATCCATTCAGCCAGTCTATGTCTTTTGATTGGAGAGTTTAGTCCATTTACATGTAATGTTATTACTGATAAGTAAGGACTTACTCCTGCAATTTTGTTATTTGTTTTCTGGTTGTTTTGTGTTTTTTTTCTTCTTTCTTTCCTTCTTGTCTTCCTTTAGTAAAACTGATTTTCTCTGGTGATATGATTTAGTTTCTTGCTTTTTATTTTCTGTGTCTCCATTGTATGTTTTTTGGTTTGCAAATACTACTTTGTAACCCATTTTTTTAATCTTATAACAAGTTAACACTCTTTGCATAAACAAACACAAAGCAAAAGGAAAACTAATAGAAACTCTGTGCCTAGCCGGGTGTGGTGGCTTGCGCCTGTAATCCCAGCACTTTGGGAGGCCAAGGAAGGTGGATCACGAGGTCAGGAGTTCAAGACCAGCCTGACCAATATGGTGAAACCCAGTCTCTACTAAAAAATACAAAAATTAGCTGGGCATGGTGGTGCACCTCTGCAGTCCCAGCTACTCAGGAGGTTGAGGCAGAAGAATTGCTTGAACCCAGGAGGTGGAGGTTGCAGTGAGCCGAGATCATGCCACTACACTCTGGCCTGGGTGACGGAGCGAGACTCTGTGTTTTTTTTTTAAAAAAAGAAACTCTTTGCTTTAACTTCATCCCCTTACTTTTTTTTTTTTTTTTGAGATGAAGTCTCGCTCTGTCGCCCAGGCTAGAGCAATCTCGGCTCACTGCCAGCTCTGCCTCCCGAGTTCACACCATTCTCCTGCCTCAGATTCCTGAGTAGCTGGGACTACAGGCACCCACCACCATGCCTGGCTAATTTTTTTTTTTTTTTTTTGTATTTTTAGTAGAGACAGGGTTTCACCGTGTTAGCCAGGATGGTGTCGATCTCCTGACCTCGTGATCCACCCGCCTTGGCCTCCCAAAGTGCTGGGATTACAGGCATGAGCCACCATGCCTGGCCATGCAGTGGGAAGAGTTTTAAAAGTGTAAGTCAAGATGGTAGTCATTCTGGAAACTTAGCTGACATCTGTGCGGACTCCTACTCTGAGCAAGGTTCAGACCCAAGTGCCAAGGCTCTGACTGTTGTGCAGATTATTTTGTCACCCAGATATTAAGCCTAGTACCCATTAGTTATTTTTCTTGATCCATTCCCTTCTTCCAACCCCCACCCTTCAATATGTCCCAGTGTCTGTTGTTCCTCTGTGTCCACATGTTCTCATCATTTAGCTCCCACTGATAGGTGAGAACATGAGGTATTTAGTTTTCTGTTCCTGAGTTAGTTTTTTGAGGATAATGACCTCCAGCTCCATCCACATTCCTGCAAAGGACATGATCTCATTCTTTTTTATGACTGCATAGTATTCCATGGTGTATATATACCTCATTTTCTTGATCCTGACTGTGTATTTTCAAATAGCCTGTCTTCAAGCTCACAAATTCTTCTTCTGCTTGATCAGTTCTGCTATTAAAGGACTCTGATGCATTCTTCAGTATGCCAATTGCATTTTTTCAGTTCTAGAATTTTTCTGCTTGATTTTTAAAACTTATTTTAATCTCTATGTCAAATTTATAAGATAGAATTCTGAGTTCTTTTTCTGTTTTATCTCGAATGTCTTTGACATTCCTCAACAAAACTATTTTGAATTATTTGTCTGAAAGGTCAGATATTTCTGCTTCTCTAGGATTGGTCCCTGGTGCCTTATTTACCTCATTTAGTGAGGTCATGTTTTTCTGGGTGGTGTTGATGTTAGTAAATGTTCTTCATTGTCTGGGCTTTGAAGAGTTAGATGTGTATTGCAGTTTTCATTATCTGTGCTTATTTGTAGTAATCCTTCTTGAAAGGGCTTTCCAGATGTTTGAAAGAACTTGAGTGTTCAGCCTAAAAGCTCCTCCAGTTGATAAACAACTTCAGCAATGTTGCAGGATACAAAATCTATGTACAAATTCACTATCATTTCAATACACCAACAACAGCCAAACTGAGGGCCAAATCAGAAAGGCAATCCCATTCACAAGTGCCACACACACACAAAATAAAATACAGGAATATAGCTAACTGGGGAGGTGAAAGATCTCTACAGTGGAAATCATAAAACACTCCTTAAAGAAATCAGAGAAGACACAAACAAACGGAAAAACATCCCATACTCATGGATCAGAAGAATCAATATCAGTAAGATGGCTATCCTGCCCAAAGTAATGTACAGATTCAATGCTATTCCCCTCAAACTACCAACAACATTCTTCACAGAAGTAGAGAAAACTATTATAAAATTCATATAGAACCAAAATGAGCCCGAATAGCCAAGGCAATCCTATGCAAAAAGAACAAAGCTGGAGGCATCACATTACCCAACTTCAAACTATACTACCAGGCTACAGTAACCAAAACAGCATGGCACTGGTACACAAACAGGCACATAGACCAATGGAACAGAATAGGGTGCCCAGAAATAAGGCCACACATCTACGACCATCTGATCTGTGACAAAGCTGACAAAAACAAGCAATGGGGAAAAGACTCCCTATTCAATAAATGATGCTGGGATAACTGGCTAGCCATATGCAGAAGATTGCAACTGGACCCATTCCTTCTACCACATACAAAAATTAACTCAAGACAAACTAAAGACTTAAATGTAAAGCCCAAAACTATAAATCCCTAGAAGACAATCCAGGCAATATTATCCTGGACATAGGAATGGGCAAAGATTCCATGACAAAGACACCAAAAACAATCATAACAAATGCAAAAATTCACCAGTGGGATCTAATTAAACTTAAGAGCTCCTGCACAGCAAAAGAAACTATCAACAGAGTGAACAGACAACCTATAGAATGGGAAAATGTATTTATAAACAACGCATCTGACAAACGTCTAATATCCAGCATCTATACGGAACTTAAGCAAATTTACAAGAGAAAAACAAACAACCCCCTTAAAATGTGGGCAAAGGACACAAACACACACTTTTCAAAAGAAGACATACATGTGCCAACAAGCATATGAAAAAAACCTCAATATCATTGATCACTAGAGAAATGCAAATCAAAACCACAATGAGATACCATCTCGCACCAGTGAGAATAGCTATTATTAAAAAGTCAAAAAATAACAAATGCTGGTGGGGTTGCGGAGAAAAGGGAACACTTATACACCATTGGTGAGAGTGTAAACTAGTTCAACCATTGTGGAAAGCAGTATGGCGATTCCTCAGAGAGCTATCAGCAGAACTACCCTTCAATCCAGCAATCCCAATTCTGGGTATATACTCAGACGAATATAAATCATTTTACCATAAAGACACATGGACGCGAATGGTCATTGCAGCACTATTCACAATAGCAAAGACATGGAATCAACCCAAATGCCCATCAATGACAGACTAGATAAAGAAAACGTGGCACATATGCACTATGGAATACTATGCAGTCATAAAAAAGAATGACAGCATGTCCTTTGTGGGGGCAGGATGGAGCTGGAGGCCATCATCCTTGGGAAACTAATGCAGGAACAGAAAACCAAATACTACATATTCTCACTTATAAGAGGGAGCTAAAGGATGGGAACACATGGACACATAGAGGGGGACAACAGACACTGGGGCGCATTTGAGGGTGAAGGGAGTAAGGAGGGAGAGGATCAGGAAAACAGGGCACTAGGTTTAAGACCTAGTAATCCCAGCACTTTGGGAGACCGAGGAGGATGGATCATGAGGTCAGGAGTTCGAGACCAGCCAGGCCAAGATGGTGAAACCCCTGCCTCTACTAAAAATACAAAAATTAGCCGGTCGTGGTGGCAGGCGCCTGTAGTCCCAGTTACTCGGGAGGCTGAGGCAGGAGAATTGCTTGAACCCGGGAGGCGGAGGTTGCAGTGAGCCGAGATCACGCCACTGCACTCCAGCCTGGTGACAGAGCGAGACTCCGTCTCAAAAAACAAAACAAAACAAAACAAAACAAAAACCCACGCACAAAAACCAAAACAAACCCCCTTGACACAAGTTTATCTGTCTAACAAACCTGCACATGTATCCCTGAACTTAAAAGTGAAAAAAATAAAGGCAATATGTGTCAGATTTGTGGTGGTGTCTGCTGTTTCATCCCCATATGGAGATGTGTGCCTAATCCCCGCTTTTCTCCTTGCTTATCGTGGCTAGGATTTGTGAATGTAATTCACATTCTCGAGAATGAGCTTTTTTAGCTTCATTGAGTTTTCACGTAGTTGTTTTGTCCTCATTAGTAACTCCTCCTGTTATTTTTGTCCCCTTCCTCACACCTTCATTTGGAATAATCTGTTGTTCTTTTTCTAAATTCTTTCTACCATTGCCAAGGTCATTAATTACGTAGGTTTTATTCTTTTCTAATTCATTCGCTCATTTGTAGTTTTCCGATTTCATCATTTAATGTGTAATATTTACATTATCATTCAATTTATACCATTCTCTAATTTCTGTTTTAGTTTTTTCAGCTCATTGATTTATTGAGAAGTCTGTGGCTTTATTTCAAAAATGCAAGGATATTAGTCATCTTTGATTGCAGAATCTAGTGAGTCCCAGAGTTCCCAGGATGTCCTGGTGGTCTTTGTTGGGGGTCCAGGCTGACTGGGGTTCATTGGTGTTCACTGGGGGCAGCTCCTGTGCCTTCTGGAGTCCCTGAGTCTCCTTCTGCTGAATGTAGGGTCTGCGTCCCCCCTGGGCTAGTGGATGGCCAGTGTGGCGTAGACGGTGGGCTCAGCTGGAGGTTCCCATTCCTGGGATGGAGGAGGCTCAGTTGCCTCCCGTCTGAGGGTCAAGCTGTGCAGCTGGGCGTAGGTCACATCCTGGGGGGCTTCAGATGCAGCAGCCTGCAGTGGGGGAGAGTGAGAGGGAAGGAACGTGGTGGGGGTCGGGGAGGCCTGGGGGCCTGGAGAGGAAAGGACCCACCTCAGTGTCCATCTGCCTGTCCTCTTCTGCCTGTGTGTCCTTTGTGTCCAGGAATTCCTCGGACAGTGGGGAGGGAGGGGAGGCCATTTCTCTCCTAGGTCTGGAGTGTTTCACCTCGGCATACGTCACTGCCTGAGGGTCTTCATCGTGTGGGCTCTGCTGGAAAGAGACAGTGGTGGGGGGTGTCCTTGAATCCCCCTGACCTCCTGGAGTCAATTTTCCTCACTGTTCCCAGGGTGATCTGATTACATCCCTTTCCTGATGGAATCTCAGGGACGCCCTAAGGCTGTGGAGGGTCTGGCCACTCCCTCCCTGTGGTTCTGGCCCCTCCTCCTCACTCTGACCTTGCCCATTTGGCTGCAGCCTCAGGTGGCCTTCCTGCAAGAGCTCGCTGCTGCCTCGGGGCCTTTGCACGGCTGTTTCCTCTGCCTGTAGGGGCTCGTCCATTAGAGGACCGTGTGGCCCCCTCCGTCCAGGCTTCTCAGATGACAGCTGAGCAGACAGCCCTACCCTTCCATTCAGACTGGCCCCACTGCCCCACACTCTCTGCCCTTTCCCTGGTTTATGTTCCTTACAGCACGTTGCACTCCTGGACACGGCGCATTTATTTGCATTTTGTCTCCCACCGTGAGGTGAGCTCAGGAGGCGGGGGCGGCTTTGCTCCCTGCTGTGTCTGCAGCTCCCACGGGGAGCCCGATCCTCGGTGAGCTCCCGGGAACACTCGCTGGATGAATGAATGAAGGGGAGCCCAGGGGACTGGGGTGGTTCATTTATTCCTCATCCTCCTGAGGCCTGCGGAGCGCTCTAACAACCAGAGGGCCAAACAGAGGCTGAGGAGCAGGAAGGGGACCCGGGAGGAGGCCCACGAGGTCCCAGGACACCAGGAGAGAGTGACGTCACAGCAGGCGGGAGGCAGCGTGCTGGACAAGGAGGGGTCCACCGTGACGATGCTGAGAGCCGGGGGAAGGAGGACAGAGAAGTCCTGCAGGATTAGATCTGGCACCAGGAGGCCTTTGGTGCCCGGGACAGGGGCGGGGTCTTACCTGAGTGTCCAGCTCCACCCCATCCTCAGGCTGTGTGTCCTTCACAGCAGCATCTGCTGGGGCAGAGCAAGGGATTCATCTCCTGGGAAGGTTCCCTGAGATCTCTCAGTCCTGCCAGCCCCTGCCCTGCTCCCACTAGGGTGGCTGAGATCCAGGGAGGGACTGTGATGTCCCCGAGGTCCCACAGTGTGGGTTCAGACCACCTCCCCCTTGGCCCCAGACCCTTCCCAGCCTGTGCTTGTGCCCCCATTGCTACAGAAACTTTGGGGCCCCCTTGCCCACCCCAGGTGCCCTCCGCTTCTTGTCACTCACTGAGAATTTCCTCCTGGACATCAGCAACTGGGCTGGCCCTGGGGGAGGACACGGGAATGTGAGGGGCAGTGAGGGGGCTGTGCGGGTGGATGGGAGTCTGGGGTCTTCAGGCAGAATTACCTCTTCTGCAGGCCCTGGTCCTTGGGCTCTGGCTCCGCAGCCCCTGTAGGACGGTAGAAATGGGCTGGACAGAGATGGACAGAGTGTCAGGCTTGGGAGAATTCGAACCAGCTGCCCTGCACACACAACTCGAGCGGAAAGAAGGAAACCTGGAGGCCTACTGGCACTGAGGCTTTAAACACGTCATAAGTTTAAAGTAAAATCAGAAGAATCAAGCACTTCCACACATGCTCACATTTATTCTCTTCTTTCTCCATCGATTTTTCACCTGGGAATTTCTGGAGCAGTTTTTCTAAGCTGACTTTCCTGTGTGTTTGGGTTCCCTCTGGCTGGTGCCCTGAGCCCACCCTCGGTCGGCCCACGGGTCCCCCCATTCCCTACTCACCCGATATCCTGTGTTTGCTCTGATGCCGACGTCGGAGGAGGAGGAGGAAGAGGAGGAAGAAGAGCAGCAGGATGAAGGCCACTGAGACCCCGGTCACAACCCCCAGGTGCCTTCCTAGACCTTGAGCGTGATGACGTCAGGAATGGGGATGACATCATTGATGTGAGCACCTACTGTGTGCAGGCGCGAGCTAGGTCTTTCCTTCATGAGCTCCAACCCTCACAGCAGTCGTGCAACATGGGACTGCCAACCCCCCAATTCACAGAGGAGCAAACCGAGGCTCAGAGAGGGGAATCGCCTGCCCCAGGCTCCCCAGCCTGGAAGAAGCAGGTCTGGGAAGGGAACCCAGGACCTTGTGTTTTCCCCAGCTGTCCTCCTGCTGCCCCACCAGGTGGACACCCACTTCCTGCTCTGGGTCTCCTCATCTGACAGGAGGGGCCTGTCCTAGTGTCTCCATCTGGGGCTGGTGTCCTCCTTACGGTCCTCCCTTCCCCAGCACAGCAGGGCCTAGGGGAGGGAGTGGATTGTGCAGGACGGACCCTGCATTGCTTTCATCCCCAGCTCAGCCAGGACCGTTTCCCACTCTGTCAAGTTCCCACACTCCCATGCAAAACCTGTCTGGATAGGGGCTCTGTGTGTATCTGGGAAGGGCTGAGGGTAACTGGAGGGCTGTGTCCCTGCTGAGCTGTGTACAGGGCCAGGTCCCATGATTTCACTTACACCTCGCAGCAGTTCTGTGAGCTTGATTGGACTGAGCCAGTTTACAGCTGCTGAGACTGAGTCAGAGTAGAAAATTGACCTGCCTGGGGCCCCACGGTGGGATGCAGCAGAGCTAGGAAGTGAACCCAGGAGTCTGACCTGCAGCCCTTGTTCTTTGCCCCTGAGCCGAGCCCCAGAGATGCAGAGAAAGAGCCTGAATGCCCCAAACCACGGCCTTGCCTCCCTGCCCTGCCCCAGGTTACCATCACTGCTGCAGGTGGGATAGGACAAGCCCCTAAAGAATCCCACCTGTGCAGGCCTCTCTCCTTTACACTTGGAGAAACTGAGGCCCAGGCCGGGGAAAGGCTTGTGCACGTCACCATCTCCAGAGGAGCCTGAACCTAGGACAGAACTCACCCCTGCCTCCCCTGGGCCCTGCCCACCTCCCACTCAGAGCCCCTCACTCACCACTCTGGGGATCCAACCCCGTGGGGTTGAGGGGCTGGTCCTCAGGGCCTCCTGGGTCAGGATGGGGAGGTGAGGGCTGGGGCTGCTGTGCCCCCCATGTCAGCCCGGCTGCTCCTCCCCCAGGCTGGGCCCCAACACCCAACATCTCTCTCTGCCTCGACGCCCCCCACTCACCAGCCCAGCCTCAGAGCCCTGGAGAGCCTGAGGCCCCTCCTCTGGCTCTGCCCAGCTCCCTGGAGGGAAGCTCCTGCTTGAGTCTTTGAGGGGAATAGGATCCTCGGTGAGACTCAGGGCTGCCCAGGGGGAGGCCGTGCTCCCTCCGAGCCCAGAGGCCTCAGTGACTCACCAGGTGTGGGGGTGGAGCCTGTGGGTGGGAGGCTGGGATCCCCAGAAGGTCCTGGGAATAAGCACAGAAAGGGAGTGAGGAGTTTGGTGCTGAGTGAGGAAACCCCTCCCTCCACCTGCCCGTGGCTTCTCTGGAAACTTCCTTCTGCTCACCTTTCACCATTTGCGTCCCAGGAGATGGGGCCAAGGGTGGGCATGCCTGGGGAGACCCCGTTGTCCTCCTCCCCTCTGAGGGGTGAGTCTCCCTCTGGCTGAGCCCCCCTCAAACCCCCCCCACCCCGACTCCATCCCAGCCCAGAGCTCTCCTGGGGGCAGGGCCTGAGCTGAGCCTTTGGGCTTGGACAGGACAGGGTCACGGCCCTCACCTGAGACCATGAGCTCCCGGGGGTAACTAGGGCTGGACAGCAGGTAGGGGTAGGACCTGATTGCGCTGTAGCATCTGTAGGTTCCACCCTGGGCTGAGGTCACGGGACTCATGGAGAATTCAGCCTGGTATTTATAAGACTGGTACTTGGACTGTAGACACAGCGGGGGATGGGCTGCCCCCTCCTTGGTCAAAAAGAAAGTGTCTATCTGATGCCGTGACTGACACAGCAGGGTCACATTCTCTCCTGAGGCCACTGTGGGGCCTGGCTGCACCGAGAGGGAGGGTATGTCACGGATCTGTCCTGGAGAGAAGAAGGATGGGTGAGGGGCTGCCCTACCTTGTTCTGAGCTGAGACCTCCCCAGGCCTCTCTAGGAGCCTCTGTCTCTGTTTTCTCTGAGTCTCCTCTCCCCACCCACCCCTGTCTCTCTCTCTCTCTCTCTCTCTCTCTCTCTCTCTCTGTCTCTCCCTCCCTTGGGATCACCCCCCGCCTCATCCCGGCCATCACTAACTGGATTCCCCCAGCAGGACCTATGCAGAGCCTGGGTCCCTGACTGAACCCGCTGGGCTCCTCACCTGCGATCAGGATGTCCAGGGGGTCACTGGGGGCCGACCACCTAGGGGAGAGGTTGTGTCCACCGTAGCATCTATACTGCCCCCCGTGGGGGCGGCTCACAGGGCTCAGGGTGAAGTTGGCCTGGGAGATCCCAGCCTGGGGCTGCTGGCCAGAGCCCTGGAGGAGGTCATGTCCCCCCTCCTTGTACAGAGCGAATCTGTCGTAGCCGACATCAGAGTGACACTGCAGGGTTAGGCTGCCTCCACGGGCCACGACAGGGCCCTGCGGGATCAGGAGGGAGGGCTTCCTAGACACGCCTGGAGGGAAAGAGGAATTGGGACTTGGAGGGCTAGTTCCTCCCCCACCCCTTCCTTCTCCCGTCCTGGCGTCCTGGCCCTGCAGGTCTCACTGTCTCTCATGCTCTGTGTCTGGGATCCCACGGGCTCCTTCTCACCTGGGTCTGTCTTGGAGAAGTTCCAGACCGATAGTGTCTCCCTGACTCCTGGCCACTGTCTGTCTGGTCTGTCCTCTCCTCATCAAGGGACAGGAAATTGCAGCAAATACACCCAGTACCTTCCTGAGTTGACCCCTTCCAGGTGAGGGTGACTCAGGCTCCTCTTTCCCCATCCGAGCCTCCCCATAGGGTGTTCCTCACATCTTCAGCCCATCCATCAACACATCCTTCTGGGGTCCTTGCCATGATCAGTCATCAACCAAACTCCCAACAACCTATCTGGCTCCCCAAAATTATATAAAGGAGCGTGGTGGCTTTTTCACCTGGGACCAGAATCTCCAGGAGGTCACTGGGGTTCGACCACACCTGAGGGTTTTTCCTGTAATAGTAGTAGCATCTGAACCTCCACCTGCAGCTGGGGGGCACGGGACCCACAGGGAACAGGGCCTGGGATGGCCCTTTGGGGAGTTTCTGTGAGTACAGGGTCCTGGGGAGCTTCTGTTCTTCCTCAACAAGAACAAACGTGAGAAGTCCATCCCACGTATCACACTGGAGGGTCACGTTTCCTCCTGAGTCCACCACAGGACTCGGCAGGGCTAAGAGAGTGGGTTCTGCATAGAATCCTAGTAGAGGAGGAGGCACCGTGTTAAATGGGGCTCCCACCTCCCACATCATCTCCAGGGCTGGGCTGTGAGAGGGAAACGCCCCTAAGAGCCGACCCTCTTCCTGAGGGCAGAGCCTGGGGCTGGGACCCCTGAGTGTCCTCTCACCTGTCGCCACCAGCTCCAGGGGGTTGCTGGGCTCTGACCAGCCTGCAGGGGTCTCATAGTAGCAGCGGTATCTCCCTGCACTGTCATACGCCATGGATGGAATGTGGAACTTGGCCTTGGCTCCTGGCTCCAGTGAGTTCTGTCTGTCCCAGGTCCATGGGAGTCCCTCCTTATCCAGACGGTACTCCTCAGTCTCCAGGGGCCCCTGACACCAGAGGGTCACGGGCTTCCCCCGGGCTATCACAGAGCCTGGCTCAGCCCAGAGGGTGGGTTTGGGGAGGGTGCCTAGAATGGAATCAGAGGCTGGATCCCAAGACATCCTCATCCCTCAGATTCTAGCTCTCAGCCCCAGGACCCTCCAGACGTCCCCATCAGTCAGCCCAGAACAGCTATCTCCACCCCCAGCTGCCCGGGGTTGGGCCCTTGTCCCCAGTGAGAAGAAGGGACCTGGGACAGCTGGGGACAGACTCACCTGCCTGCACGCAGGTCCTGGGGCCCAGACTCAGCCCTGGAAGAGAGTTCCCTGTGAGAGATTTGCCCCCAAAGCCCCAGCAGTTCCTCTCCTCCCTCGGAGCCTCTGATAGACCAGAGCCTGGCTTTAGAGTGAGCTCCCTCCAAGACGGGGAACTTCCTTCCCCCTCTTCAAACCTCACCGAGGCAAATCAGGACTGAGAGGGTGAGGGTCATGGCGTCAGCTCCCACTGGACTCAGCTGTGGAGGCGGATGAGACCACGGTGCCTGGCGGGGCACAAAAACACGCAGAGTGTGGACTGGAGGCTGGGTTCCCCCTGTCACAAGGCTGTCCCATCTGCAGCCCCACAGGAAGGGGAACTGCCCTCCCCAAGAGCCTGGCTCTCATTTCCCCAGGGATGGGGCTGGGGTGAGCTCCAGGCTCTCTGCAGACATTTCAGACAGAAATGGGGTCTCCCTGAGCCCTAGCCACTGTCGGCCTGACCTATACTCAGCTCACCAAGGGCTAGGGCAGAGCAACAAAACCCCTCCGCTGGGAATGAACCTGAGTCGTTCCTGCCTCCTCAGTGCCCCTTTGTCCTTGGCCGTCCCTCTGTGCCTCCAGCCATGTTCCAAGTTTTCAGAACAATTACTCAGGTTTGTCATCTGATTCAGGGGGTGGAGGGGGGAGCTGAATTTTCTTCCCAATTCCACCGATTATGTGACCCTGGACAGCAAAGTGGCTTGCTTGAGCCTTTCTCTTTTGGAACTTGTGGTCATGACCTCACCTTCTCAGAGTGGATGTGGGGCTCAGTGGTGCTTGGGACATGGGAGGGGGCTCGGCCATGGTGAATTTCCAGACCAGATTAAGACAGGAGTGGTTGGGGTGTGAGAGGATCCTGGCGTTGAGCTCCGTAGTTGAGGAGGATGATTGATGCCCCCACTCAAGAGCCCACATCTGCTCCAAATACCAAGAAATGCTCCTTATAATATGTTTGAAGTTCCCGGCACGGTGGCCTACCCCTGTAATCTGAGCACCTAGGGAGGCTGAGGATGGAGGATCCCTTGAGCTCAGAAGTTCAAGACCAGCTTGGGGAACATAGTGAGACCCCGTCTCTGCATATAATAAAAGAGAAATAATCAGGTATGTTTGTGCACGACTGCAGTCCCAACCATTTGGGAGACTGAGGTAGGAAGATTGCTTGAGCCTGGGTGGTCCAGGCTGTAGTGAGTTATGATCATAGCACTGCACTCCACCCTGGGTGAGAGAGCAAGACCCTGTTTCAAAACATACATACATATATATATATATATATATCTGAAATATGTAGATTATACATCTGAAATAGTAGATTATGAAAGTTTTGTGCAGAAAAAGAAATGAAAAGTTTTTTAATTTGAGAAGGTTGCACATCAAAGAACAGACTTGAAAGCTGACAGCCCGCTTGTGTCTAGGACCATCCCAGGGTCATTAGGGAGGAAATTTCCACTTCTGTGTGGGACAGAAGAGGAACCCCAGGTCCTCACAGTCAGGGAGGGGGTAGGGGCTCCAGATGAAGATGAAAAGCTGTGGCTCGGCCCGGCGCGGTGGCTCATGCCTATAATCCCAGCACTTTGGGAGGCTGAGATGGGCAGATCACGAGGTCAGGAGATCGAGACCATCCTGGCTAACACAGTGAAACCCCATCTCTACTAAAAAAAAAAAAAAAATAGAAAAAATTAACCGGGCGTGGTGGCGGGAGCCTGTAGTCCCAGCTACTTGGGAGGCTGAGGCAGGAGAATGGCATGAACCTGGGAGGCAGAGCTTGCAGTGAGCTGAGATCGTGTCACCACACTCTAGCCTGGGGGACAGAGCGAGACTCCGTCTCAAAAAAAAAAAAAAAAAAACAAAAGGGAAAAGAAAAGCTGTGGCTCACCCTCGCTCGTGTTTGTGGACAGGAGCTGGGATATCTCCGCCCACTGACTGAAGTCCATAATCAGCATGGGGCTACCTCTCCTGTTTTTGTGTTTAACAGATTCAGCCGCCGGGCGCGGTGCCTCACGCCTGTAATCCCAGCACTTTGGGAGGCTGAGGTGAGTGGATCACCTGAGGTCGGGAGTTTGAGACCAGCCTGACCAACATGGAGAAACCCCATTTCTACTAAAAATACAAAAAAATTAGCTGGGTGTGGTGCTGCAGGCCTGTAATCCCAGCTACTCAGGAGGCTGAGGCAGGAAAATTGCTTGAACCCGGGAGGCGGAGGTTGTGGTGAGACGAGATTAAGCCATTGCACTCCATCCTGGGTGACAAGAGTGAAACTCCATCTCAAAATAATAATACTAAAAAATAAAAAAATAAAAATCTTGAAGTCCACCAGGCGTTCTGTTGCACTGCAGCTGACCTGGCACTCAAACCAAAGATACTGTCCTTCCCACTCATCCCTCCCCTTTCTTAAGGCAAAGGAGCCTCACGCCATGGCCACTGCCATGACAGGCCGACAAGGAGAACTCCCAGACTACTGCCAGTGTTCTTTTAAGCCCTAAGGGATCTTCAGTCAGCTTGTGGTGAAACCTGCCTGGCCTGCTATTCATCCGTCATGACACTGGGCTCTGCCCAGGCCCAGGGCGGGTCCAGAAATGATCTCTAAGAGCAAAGTCCTTGAATCGGGGACCCCGAGAGCCTACTTGGCACTCTATCCCCTGTTGTTGAGCTGGTACCTAAGGTGCAATACAAAGTCCCTTTTACTTTTTCCTCCACTTTTCTCACCCCACAGTCAACACGGCTGGGAAGGTGCTGAGTCTCACTTGAAGCCAGCAAGTCTCAGAGTCTCACCTAAGGCCCACGACATAGTACCTGTATATTGCTGCTGGTTATTCGGGGCCCAAGAGCTCTTTGGTTAGCAAGTGATGAATTCTGCCAGGACTAAATCCTTCCCCACAAGGCAGCAACTTCCCTTCTGGCCTAGGGTATGTGTAAAAATGTTGTCCAGGAGCTAGCATCTGGGATGGGGGCCTCAGGACTCTGCCTGTTGCTCTATCTTTCTGTGGCTGAGTTGGTATCCCAGAAAAAAGACAAAGTCCTCTTTATTCTTCCCTCTCCTCTCTTCAATCAGAAGAAAGGAATCACTTTTGTTGCTACAAGTTGTGCTGCCTTGGGTAGTGGGAGGGATGAAACAAGTACACCCTTAGCTACCTTGGCTGATTTCTCTAAATTCACTGGTTCCAAACTCAGCACAGCACTAGGATTTGCCCAGGAATCGCAGTACTTGTGGCCTAGACTATCTTTCAAGCTTGTTTAAGACCCCAGACCAGGCACAGTCACTCACACCTGTAATCTCAGCACTTTGGGAGGCTGAGGCGGGCAGATCACGAGGTCAGGAGTTTGAGACCAGCCTGGCCAATATGGCCAAATCCCATCTCTACTAAAAATACAAAAATTAACTGGGCGTGGTGGCACGTGCCTGTAGTCGCAGCTACCAGAGCGAGACTCTGTTTCAAAAAAAAAAAGAATGCTGAAAATATACCCTAATATCTTTAATATCTTCTGACTTTTAGGGTTATGCTGAAAGGTTCACTGTTAGCCTGATGAGGTACCTCTTTTAGATGACTGGCCTATTCTCTCTAGCTGCCATAAATAATTTTCTTTCATGTTGATCTTGGAGAAGTTGATGACTATGTTGCTTGTGGGTGGTTTTGTTGTATAGTGTCTCACTGGGGTGTTCTGAATTTCCTAAATGTGAATGTTGGCTCTCTAGTGAGGTTGGGAAAATTTTTATTGATAATATTCTCAAATATGTTTTTCAAGTTGCTTGCTTCCTCTCTTACTCAGGGATGCCAATGGGTCATAGGTTTTGTCTCTTTCCATAATCCCATAATTCTCAGAGGTTTTGTTCATTCTTTTAAATTCTATTTTCTTTATTTTTGTCTGACTGCGTTGATTCACAGAAGCAGTCTCTTTTAATTTTGTTTTTGTTTTTGTTTTCTGAGATGGAGTTTCGCTCTTGTTGCCCAGGCTGGAGTGCAATGGCACAATCTTGACTCACTGCAACCTCCACCTCATGGATTCAAGCAATTCTCCTGCCTCAGCCTCCCTAGTAACTGGGATTACAGGCATGAACCACCACGTCCGGCAAATTTTGTATTGTTAGTAGAGATGGAGTTTCACCATGTTGGTCAGGCTGGTCTCAAACTCCTGACCTCAGTTGATCCGCCCGCCTCAGCCTCCCGAAGTGCTGGGATTACAGGCGTGAGCCACCACACCTGGCCATAGAAGCAGCCTTTGAGCTCTAAGATTCTCTTCTCACCTTGGTCTATTTTGCCGTTACTACTTTTTATTATATTATGCAATTTTTGTAATGAGTTTTTCAGCTCTATAAAATCAGTTTCTTTCTTTCTTAAAATGTCTATTTCATCTTTCACCTCTGGTGTCATTTTACTGGGTTACCTAGATCCCTTGGATTGGGTTTCAACTTTCTTCTGAACCTCAGTGATCTTTGTTTGGCATCTAGATTCTGAATTCTACATCTGCCATTTTAGCCATTTCATTAAAAATCACAGGGTGGCCACATAGTAAATGAAAGTAGCACTGCACCTCTATCACCCCATCCCCCAGTCAGGATCAGCTTGGAATAAAGAGGGACTTCTCCTTGCTGGAAGAAGCTGAGAAAAGGACCTAGCAGCTTCCATCAACACTTTGGACACCTGTAGATCTCACCATTGGAGATTCCCTTTCACAGACACTAAGCACAGCTGACGGAGCTACCCAGATTCTACACAGCTGCACTCACCCAGGAGAAAAGACTGACACTGTGCCCACTGTCCATGGCCGTCATGGCTCTGGCACTATGCCATTGTGGAATGGAATCTACTTCTGGATCTCTGGGGGACACGTAGCTACGGCATCCTTTCATTGCTGAGGGATTGTCACTGCTGAGCCAGCCTTGCCTAGTGGCCTGCCATCCCCAGGCTGAGCTGTTGCTATACACTATCCTGTTGTGCCAAGCTGCCATAGAGCCACTCTATCCACCTTTCCCAGTAACAGATGCATCTTGACCCGCAGGAACTGAGCTGAAGTGGAAATGGTGCCATGGGTGTTCACAAGAGTAATGGCCCTGTGCCTGTACTAATGTGACACGCTGTGTATTAGGGTTCTCTAGAGGTACAGAACTAATGGTGTATATATATGTATGTGTGTGTGTGTATATATATATAAAATTGTATATGGTATATATATGTGTGTGTATATATGTGTGTATATATGTGTGTGTGTATATGTGTGTGTATATATACCATACATATATATGTATATACACCATATAAATGTATGTATATATATATGAGTGCTTATTAAGTATTAACTCACACTATTATACAAAAATTAGCCCAGTGTGGTGGCGGGTGCCTGTAGTCCTAGCTACTCAGGAGGCTGAGGCAGGAGAATCACTTGAACCTGGGAGGCGGAGGTTGCAGTGAGCTGAGATTGTGCCACTGCATGCCAGCCTGGTGACAGAGTGAGACTCCGTCTCAAAAATAAATAAATAAATAAAATAAAATAAGAAGCTGCATGAGGGCCATACCGCTTCATGTACTCGGAGCCAGCACCACCCTACTCTTCCTAACCAACACACTAAGACTCATCTGCAGGTGAAAGTGTTATCCTATGGAAGCCTCTTAGAGTTTAGAAGAGGTGATTTATTCCACAAGATTTACAGACATAAATGCAGGGACACAAGAAGCACAAAAAAGCAAGCAACCATGACACCATCCATGGAACACAATGATTCTTCAGTAACTGACCCCAAAGAAAAAGGACATTCACCATTTTTCTCAAAAAAAAAATTCAAAATGATCTTGAGGAGCATAATGACAGACAATGCAGCAAAATCAGGAAAACAATTCATAATCCAAATGAGAAATTCAAGAAAGATATAGACGTAATAAAAAAGAACCCAACAGAAATTCTAGAGCTGAATAATTCAATGAATATTCCTGCCTTTTTGTTATTTGTTTTCTGGTTGTTTTGTGTGTGTGTGTTTTTTTCCTTCTTTCTTTTCTTCTTGTCTTCCTTTAGTGAAAGTGATTTTCCCTGGTGATGTGATTTTGTTCCTTGCTTTTTATATTTTGTGTCTCTATTGTATTGTTTTTTTGTTTGTGGTTACCATGAGACTTGCGAATACTAGTTTATAACCTATGATTTTGACCTTAACGACTTAACGCTGCATAAACAAACAACAAGCAAAAAGAAAACTAATAAAAACCCTATGCCTTCACTTCATCTTCTTGCTTTTTAACGTGTTGCTTCCAGTTATAGCTTATTGTACTGACTGTGTCTTGAAAAGTTGTTGTAGCTATATTTTTTGATTAGTTTATCATTTAGTCTTTCTGCTTAGGAGTAGAGTAGTCACCACAGTTACAGTGTTATATCCCAAACCCCAAAGAAAAAAGAAATTTATATTATTCCTCAAAAAAAATTCAAAATTATCTTGAGGAGCATAATGACAGAAAATTTAACAAAATCAGGAAGACAATTCATAATCTGAATGAGAAACTCAACAAAGATATAGATGTAATAAAAAACCCAACAGAAACTTTTGGAGCTGAATAATTCAATGAGAGAAATAAAAAAATACAATATAGAACCTCAATGACAAACAAGATTAAGAAGGATAAATCTCTAAACCTGAAGATAGAGCTTTTGAAATTACCCAGAGGAAAGTAAAAAAAAAGAAAAACATTTTAAAGTTTCTTTAATGTTTAATGGTTAGTAATTATTGACTGAATAGTGAACACTAAGAATCTTATATTTTTGAGTACTTGATTTTGATGTCTTCTTCTAAAGGATGTTGTATATTTTTTCCTGTGTCTTATCATTTATAGTGTCTAGAATCTCCAGAAAAGGAAACTTTTGACAGTGGAGATTTAGGATGACATGCATTAAAAAGACATGACACAGCCGGGCACAGTGTCTCACATCTGTAATCCCAGCACTTTGGGAGGCCGAGGCAGGTGGATCACCTGAGGTCAGAAGCTTGAGACCAGCCTGACCAATATGGTGAAACCCTGTCTCTACTAAAAATACAAAAATTAGCCAGACATGGTGGTGTATGCCTGTAATCTCAGCTACTTGGGAGGCTGAGGCAGGAGAATCGCTTGAACCCAAGAGACAGAGGTTGCAGTGAGCCGAGAGCGTACCATTGGACTCTAGCCTGGGCAACAAGAGCAAAACTCTGCCTGTCTCAAGAAAAAAAAAAAAAAAAAGGCATGACTCAGGCAACACTGATGGGGAATCACCAGGGTCTGCCCTGTCTGTTGCAGTCCACACTTTGCCCTGCTCATAGCCCCATGAACTTCATGTTCATGTCTTTTCACACTGTAACTATAATTTCTTCCAGGTCTTTGCTGGACACATTAAAAACAATATATAAAATGCTTCATGAAATTTGTTAATATCTTTGTGCAGCTGCCATGCTGATCTTCTCTGTATCATTCTGATTTTGGTATATGTGCCGCCAAAGCAACAACACGCTGGACACATTTATTTAAAAATGAGGCAAACAAAGCATATGGATGTGAATGGGGAAAAGCACAGTGTTCTCTGTTGTAATTGACCCTGAGGTCATCCTTTATATTTACCAGCTTTGCTGTCTATCACCCTCTCTAGGTTCTGCTTACATTCTGCCAGAGTTTGCATGAGAAACTCTACTTGTCTCAACTATCGGCCCAATGAAATAAACATAAATTTCAACTTTGAGGCATCTGAGCACCTGATTATTGTGCCTGTTTCAGGCTTTCTTGAAGCCTGGGAGTTGCCCATTGTGTTAGTTTCTTGGAGGCTGATATAACAAATTATCTCAAAGTATTGAATAAAAACAAGATAAACTTATTCTCTCAGAGTTCTGCGGGCCAGAAATAAAAAATCAAAATGTTCATATAATTTCTTCTTTCTATAGGCTCTGAAGAAGAAACTTGTGTGCTTTTTCCTTCTTTCTTTCTTCCTTTTTTTTTGAGACAGAATCTTGCTCTGTCGCCCACGCTGGAGTGCAGTGGCGCGATCTCGGCTCACTGCAAGCTCTGCCTCCTGGGTTCATGCCATTCTCCTGCCTCAGCCTCCCCAGTAGCTGGGACTACAGGTGCCCACCACCACGCCCGGATAATTTTTTTGTGTTTTTAGTAGAGATGGGGTTTCACCGTGTTAGCCAGGATGGTCTCGATCTCCTGACCTCATGATCTGCCCGCCTCGGCCTCCCGAAGTGCTGGGATTACAGGCATGAGCCACCGCGCCCGGCCACTTTTGTGCCTTTTTCTTAGATTTTGGTCCTTGCTGGCATTTCTTGGCATTCCTTGGTTTACAGACTTCTCATTCTAATCTCTGCCTCCATCTTCACATGGCATCCTATTCTTCTCTGTGTGTCTTCTTCATGTCTTATAAAGATGTGAGCAATACTGGATTTAGATCCTGCCCGAAGCCAGCATGACCACATCCTAACCAATTATATCTGCAAAGATCCTATTTCTAAATAAGTTCATATTCACAGCTATGGGAAGTTAGGATGTCAACATACCTTTTTGGAGACACAGTGCAAACCCCAACCCCAGTCATGGTTACCTCCAGCTATGGAGACTTCATCAGTGCCACAGTGAATTATCTGAGCTGCCCAGCTACCCTTTCTTCACCAAATCCTCCTCCTCATCATTAAAGAAAATTACCCAGGCCAGTATAATATCTTTCTCCTTACCTGTTGATGAGGTACAGTAATGAGGAAACCCAAGGAAAACCAGCAACATCATTTTAGGTACAGAGTAATTTGTGTTGTTCCCTGGTAGTGGTTTCTTACCAGGCAGATTTTCTAACCCAGGGTCACCTAAAAGTGCAGTCACAGGACATGCACATCTCCCAAGTGTGTCATCTATAAAGTTAGTGATAGATGCTGTTCATTAAACTCTCACTTTTCTCCCAAGCCCATGCATTCTACCTATCAAAAGACGTACCATGATTTATTGTTTTGTTGTTGTTGTTGTTTTTGTTTTGTTTTGTTTTGTTTTGACGGAGTTTTGCCCTTGTTGCCCAGGCTGGAGTGCAATGGCGCAATCTCAGCTCACTGCAACCTCCGCCTCCCGGATTCAGGTGATTCTCCTGCCTCTGCCTCCCGAGTAGCTGGGATTACAGGCGAGCAGCACCACGCCCGGCTAATTTTTGTATTTTTAGTAGAGACGGCGTTTCACCATGTTGGTCAGGCTGGTCTTGAACTCCTGAACTCAGGTGATCCACCTGCCCCGGCCTCCCAAAATGCTGGGATTACAGGCATGAGCCACCGCACCTTGTCCATTTATTGTCTTCATAGCTATACCTATATGTATATTATCTACAGCTTTCTATATACCTATTTACATCTACGGTAACAGAACCCCCAAACTGCAGAGTCTCGTTCACAAACTGTTCAATACATCCAATTTCAAGAGGCCATTTCAATGTTCTTTCAGTCCCAGTAAAACCAAACCACTGCATGGTACATATCTCAGGTCATCCCCAGAATATCACGTGGCCATGTTCTCATTCACTCCACTGATTTTGTGGACATCTGGATTCCCATTCTGAGAATAAGTCATGGGCTATTTCGTGTAAACAAGTCAGACATTCTGAGTGCTCACAGACCCCTGCAAGGAGCTCGGTCAAACCCATTTTCAGCACAAGCATCCATCGGACTAAGGAAGGTTTGCTGCCCCCTCGTGGGTGGAATGTGTTCCATGTCATCAAGTTGCTACCAGGTGGATTACTGGTCGGTCTCCTCAAAGGATGGCATCACATCCAGACCTCTCTGCTGGTCGCAGGTGAGACTTTCAGCTACAGTGGTGGCTACATGGTCTTTGGTGAGAGGGAGTCACTGGTGTTGGGTCCATGCATGTCCTCCTTTCTTGCTCCATGGCTATCCCATTCATGGGCCCCTCCTGCTTGCATTGGGCCTGCTGACCCCACAGCTGGATGGACTCCACTGCATCAGTCCTGTACTCCACCTGGTGCCTCCCCCAGCTGTGTACTGCTCTTGCTTGCTTCTCAGGGATAGGCTCATGGTGGGGAGTAGAAATTTCTCC
The DNA here is from genome assembly GCF_028885625.2 of Pongo pygmaeus. Classification (NCBI taxonomy): domain Eukaryota; kingdom Metazoa; phylum Chordata; class Mammalia; order Primates; family Hominidae; genus Pongo; species Pongo pygmaeus. The sequence continues at coordinate 60,546,304 of NC_072393.2, forward strand.
TGTCCTCACCGAGCCTCAGTCTTGGACAATTTCTATATGAGTGGGCTTTGAAAGGGTGGGGCTTGCTCAGTGTTTGTGTCCTCCTTCCCCTTGGCAGCTGGATTGTACTTGGTAGCTTTGGTTAACTTGGGTAGGAATTTTCTGTCCCTTCCCTGACATTTGTATATCTGGGATTATGGTTTCAGGAATTTTCCGCATTACTCCTAGGGATAGAGGGACTTTTAAATCTACCTTCTTATATCCACAATGGGTTTTTACCTGGGGCCTGAGATTGGCTGGTTTTGCTGAACCTCTCTCAATGACTTAAGTCTTTTTCTACACATGGGAGAAGTATCTGGGCAGGGGGTGAGATTTCAGGCCACGCACTGTGGAAGGTAATTATGTCTAATTACAAGTTTTGGGTCTCCACCTTACTTCCAATCTATGTTGTGAAGGCCCAGGTGAGACCCATGGAAAAGAGCTCATGGGTGAGTGTGAAGTGCTCCTCTGTCTTAAGTACCCAGAGATCCTTGTCTCTTGGAGGCCAGCAAACACTGACTCTTGAGGAATTCATGACAATTTCATCTGATTCCTCTTTCCCAACTTGTATGGCAGCCTCCCACCCTCGTGTGTTCTGCCTTTGTAGAGCCTGTCATGGCATCCTACTCCTCCTTGGAATTCAGGTTACTCAGTTGCTCCCAGAGCTTGGATTTCTGATGTCTCAGGTGAAATCTACATTATGGAGTTGATCAGAGTTTTACTCATGGTTAGGATTGCAGAGAAGCTCTTTTTTTTGGGGTGGGGGGAGGGGGAGGGCTGGAGTTTCGCTTTTGTTGCCCAGGCTGGAGTGCAATGGCGTGTTCTTGGCTCACTGCAACCTCTGCCTCCTGGGTTCAAGTGATTCTCCTGCCTCAGCCTCCCTAGTAGCTGGGATTACAGGCATGTGCCACCATGCCCAGCTTTTTTTTTTGTATTTTTAGTAGAGACAGGGTTTCACTATGTTTTCTAGGCTGGTCTCAAACTCCTGACCTCAAGTGATCCACCCGCCTCAGCTTCTCAAAGTGCTGGGATTACAGGTGTGAGCCATGGCGCCCAGCTAGTGAAACTCTTTCCAGCTTCCCAAACACTGGGCAGAAAGAAGCCTGGATATAAATTATTTATTTACTTAGTTATGTGACATAACTCACACCATATGAAATGCACTGTTTTTTAGTGTACAGATAAAATGGATTTTAGTGTCTTCATTATGCTGTGCAATCACCATCCCTACCTCATCCCACAGCATTTCCATCACCTCAGAAAGAACCTCGTAAGTACTCAGTCCTATTTCTCCCCTTCCCCCAGGCTTAAGAAATCACTAGTTTACTTTCTGTTTCTTTGGCTTTGTCTATTCTGGACATTTCATGTGCATGAAATCACACCAAATATACATCCTTTTGCAGCTGTTGATGGAAAAGAAGTGGTTACCATGAAGGAACTGAAGTTTTCCATAGACAAAATTATAATGTGGCCTGACAGAAGAAGCATAGAAATTGATAACAAAAACAAATCCATCACAAAGTATCATGAATCTGGTCATGCCATTATTGCATATTACACAAAAGATGAAATGTCTATCAACAAAGCTACAATCATGTCACAGGGGCCAACATTTGGACATGTGTCCCTGTTACCTGGTGATGACAGATGGAATGAAACTGGAGCCTAGCTGCTTGCACAAATGGACGTTAGTATGGGAGCAAGAGTGGCAGAGGAGCTTGTATTTGGAACTGACCATATTACAACAGGTGCTTCCAGTGATTTTGCTAATGCCACTAAAATGGCAAAGCAGATGGTTATCAAATATGGAATTAGTGAAAAGCTTGGAGTTATGACCTACAGTGATACAGGGAAACTAAGTCTAGAAACTCAATCTGCTATTGAACATGAAATAATAACCCTTCTAAGGGACTCATAAATGAGCAAAACTTATCTTGAAAAGTCATGCAGAGGAGCAAAAGAATCTAGCAGAAGCTTTATTGACCTGTGAGACCTTGGGTGCCAAAGAGATTCAAATTGTTCTTGAGGGGAAAAGGTTGGAAGTGAGATGAGAACTCTCTTGATGTGGATGCTTTGCCGGTCTTTTTGCAAGAATATAAGTAGCATTGCAGTAGTCTCCTTTTGCAATGCTTTCTCCTCATTATAGACGTGGTGTAATTTAAGGATGTGAAACATTTTGCCAATATTTTGTCACGTTTACCCAATTTTGGTTATTCTCATTATGACACCCATTGCAAATCAGCATCCCGTGGCAAATATATTTTTAAAAATAAAGAACTATCAGGATTAAAGACAGCTCATTTGGGAAATGTCAACTAGTTACGAAGTTGAAAGTAACTAATGATTTTATGGTTGGTTACTCTACTAGATGTGAATAAAACTTCAGCCTTTAGCCTTTTATATACATCAGTGGAAACTTAATTAAGATGCATTAATTATGTTCCAGATTGACCATAAATAAAATGTTTTTAAATCTAAATGTAGAGAATTGTAAGCATACAGTTGCAACCCGAATTTAAATGATTATAACCTTTTGGCATGGTGTGGTGGCTCACGCCTCTAATCCCAGCACTTTGGGAGGCTGAGGCGAGTGGAAGGCTTGAGGTTAGGAGTTCGAGACCAGCCTGGCCAATGCGGTGAAACCCTGTCTCTACTAAAATAATAAAAAAAAATAGCCACCTGTGGTGGCGCACACCTGCAATCCCAGCTACTCGGAAGGCTGAGGCACAAAAATTGCTTGAACCAGGGAGGCAGAGGTTGCAGTGAGCCAAGATCGCACAACTGCACTCTAGCCTGGACGACAGAGTGAAACTTTGTCTCAGTAAATAAATAAATAAATAAATAAATAAAATAATTATAATTTTTTAAAAATGAAAAAAACCCCAACAAATATATGTCCTTTTTTTGTCATTATTCATGATAGCTAAATAGTGAAAACAACCCAAATGTCCATCAATTGGTGAATGCATAAACCAAATGTGATATAGGCATAGAACGGAATATTCTTCAATCATATAAAGGAACAAAGACCAATTACATGCTATAACATGCACAGACCATGAAAACATTATGCTATGTGCAATTGGATTTTTGCTGTTGTTGTTGTTAATGTGGTAAATTTATTTTTATTTATTATTATTTTTTTAAATTCAATAGTTTTTGGGAAACAGGTGGTGTTTGGTTACATGGATAAGCTCTTTAGTGGTGATTTTTGAGATTTTGGTGCATTCATCACCCGAGCAGTGTACACTGTACCCAATGTGTAGTCTTTTATCCCTCATTCCCCTCCCATTGTTCCCTGTGAGTCCTCAGATTCCATTATATCCTTCTTATGCCTTTGCATCCTCATAGCTTAGCTCCCACTTATGAGAACATATGATGTTTGGTTTTCCATTTCTGAATAACTTCACTTAGAATAATGGTCTCCAACTGCCTCCAGGTTGCTGTGAATGCCATTATTTTGTCCCTTTTTATGGCTGAGTAGTATTCCGTGCTGTGTGTGTGCATATACACACACACGCATACATGTTTTTCATATGTTTGTGGACCATTTGTATATCTTCTTTTGAGAATTGTCACAAAGGGAATTGGATTTTGAGGGAAAAATTTTATGGCTATTTTTCAGTATAATCATCAGGTGAATATAGTGTCTGTTAGGCCAGTGTTACTTTAATCCATTACCTGTAGCCAGAAAGGGAGACGTTTATCATGGAGATAGGCACCAACCTGGAATGCTTTCCTCAAAGGTGATTAACTGTAGTGTGAACCCTAAATTTCACCACAGTTCGGTCCTGATTTGGCGGCACAAGATATGCTTTATCCACTGATGTGAAATGTCCAGGTGTTTTTTGTATGGTTTTGTTGCTGAAAGACACAATAACCTCTAATCTAAGGCATCCTCTCCAAATCCCACTGAGGCACAGGAGCGACACTAAGGAGGGGGTCACGGAGCTTCCTGAGAGAGATTTGCCTCCTGAACCCTGGAAGATCCTCCCCACCTTGGGATCTCTGTGAACCTCTGGGATCTCCTATTCAATCAGGACCAAGTTGTGAGGCAGGATTCCTCCCAGGCTACAGTCTCCCTTCTCCCTCTTTCAATTTCATCAAGACAGATTAGAGGTTTGCGAGTGGGAGTCATGGCGTCTCCTCCCACAGCCCCTGGCTGTGCAGATGGATGAGGCCACAGTTCCTGGATGGAGTAAATCTACTGGGAGCCTGGGTTCTCCATCACGAGGTTGTCCCGTCATCAGCCCCACAGGAAGGGGAACTGCCCTCTCCAGGAGCCTGGCTTTCATTTCCCGAAGGCTGGGGCTGGGGAAGGCACCAGGCTCTCTTCAGATACTTCATACAGAAATGGTATCTCCCTGACCCTTTTCTGCGATTTGCCTCATCCGTCCTCATCTCTTCAAGGGTCAGGTCATAGGAGCCGATAGACCCAGCACCTTTCTGAGTCTGTCCTGTCCAAGTGAGGGTGACTGGGGGCTTGTTCTTCTTCTCAGAGCCTCCCCGTGGGGTCCCCTTCCCTCCTTCAGCCCGTCCATCAACACAGCATTGCAGGATCCTTACCGTGGCAGTCCAGCCCTGGAGATGCTTCAGGAAAGCTGCAGGTCCATGCTGCAGGACAGGCTCGGATCAGCAGAGACGCATCTCACATCGGGCTGTGAAATTCAAGTTGAGCTGCAATTGGCAATGAGAAAAAAAGGAGAAATAAAGAAAAGCTGACTCTTCTTTTGTCTTTGGAGTATGGGTTTTATTTCTTCCAGTTTCCTTCTTAGACTTCCCTTCTTTTTTTTCTTCCTATTTTTTAATAGTGTTCACCTCCCCCTCCCTTAAAAGTAACCTCTGAGTCATTCCTGCCTCCTCGGCGTCCCTCCCACCCCCAGCCCCGCTTCCTTGGGCATTCCCCTGCATCTCAGTCTGCCTTCAAGGTTTTGGGAACAAGTCTTGTCTTGAGCTCTGATTTGGGGGTGGGACAGGGAGTTAATTTTTTCTGAATTGCTCACCTTCATCCCTGCCTGCATGACCTTGGGCAGTAAGCTCCATCTCTGAGCCTCGGTTTCCTCATTTGGGCCTGTTGTAATGAACCCCCCTCCTGAGTGGTTTTGGGGGCCAGTTGTGCCTGGGTCATGGGAGGGCGTCAGACATGGTACATTTCCAGACGGGGTTAATACTTGAGGGGCTGAAACATGAGTGGATCCTGGTGTTGGACTGCACAGTCATGGTGAGCGACTTACATGCTCAACAGCGCACATCTGCTCCTAACACTGAGAAAACTTACTTATAATGTTTCTGAAATATGTAGCCATGGTCCTATGAAGAAAATGAGAAATGAAACTTCCTGTCATAGGCAGGAAACCTTAAGAAGCAGAAGAGGTCAGAGCCCAGTAGCTGCTGTTGACTTGCAATGTCAGGGGTCACTAAGGCGGAGGTTTCTGCCTCTGTATGAGACAGAGGAGAACCCCAGGGCCCTCACAGACAGGGAGGGGTCATGGCTTTGGATGAAAGTGGGAAGTTGTAGCTCCTTCTCCCCTGTGTTTGTGGATGGCACTGGGATATCTCTGCTCATTGACTCAGGTCCATGGTCAGCCCTGAGCCACCTCCTCCATGTGTGTGAAACAGATTCACTACAGCGTTGTCACACATAGGCATCTGTCCCACATGCGAGTCTGAGGCTCCCACTGGACTCTCCCCTGCTGGTTACAGCCTTGAGCAGACTCATGTGGCACTGGCAGGTGGAACCATCTCCCCTTTTCCAACCTTAACTCCCAGCATAGCCCTGGTAGAAACCCTCTCTGGAAGATGAGGCATGTGGGAAGCATGTGTCCAAAAATGACAAGAAGAAGGAATTATCCTAATGATCAAAAGTGCTATGATGGGCCGGGCACCGTGGCTCATGCCTGCAGTCCCAGCACTTTGGGAGGTCAAGGCAGGCGGGTCACTTGGGCCCAGGAGTTCAAGACCATCCTGGGCAACATGGCAAAACCTCATCTCTACAAAAAATACAAAAATTAGCTGGATGTGGTGTCATGAATAATGGCCTCCAGCTCATCCAAGTTGCTGCAAAACTCAATCCCTTGTACATCAGTTGCAAAAAAATTAAAAATACCTAAGAATATACTTAACCAAGGAGGTGAAAGATTTCTACAAGAAGAACAACAAAACGCTGCTGAAAGAAATCATAGATGACACAGCAAAATAGAAATATAACCCATGCTCACGAATTGGAAGAATCAATATTGTGAAAATGATCATACTGCCCAAAGCAATCTTCAGATTCAATGCAATTCCCATCAAAATACCAATATCATTTTTCAGAGAATTAGAAAAAAAATCCTAAAATTCATATGGAACCAAAAAATAGCATGAATAACAAAGCAACAGTAAGAAAAAGATCAAATGTAAATTTAATACACATATCCTAGGCTAAGTTGTGGGGTTTTTATTTTTTCTTTTTGACAGAGTCTCATTCTGTTGCCTAGGCTAGAATGCAATGGCACGATCTCTGCTCACTGCAACCTCTGCCTCCTGGATTCAAGCAATTCTCCTGTCTCAGCCTCCTGAGTAGCTGGGATTACAGGTGTGCGACATCACGCCTGGCTAAGTTTTGTACTTTTAGTAGAGACAGGGTTTCGCCATGTTGGCCAGGCTGGTCTCAAACTCCTGACCTCAAGTGATCCACCTGCCTCGGCTTCCCAAAGTGCTGGGATTACAGGCATGAGCCACCATGCCCGGCCTGAATTGTGGATTTTAAAATGTTATTTTTATATTACATAATTTTCAACTCATTAAAAAATACAAAGAGGTCTGGCCTGGAAACAACACCACCAACAACAAGTCCTAAAATGGTTGCTTTGTAAAAATGCAAATTATTTCCAATGGATTTGCATGTTCATTGGGATTGGAACTTCCAACAGCAAATTCAACACCAGGAGATACCAAAGAAATGCCTTCAGAAATTCATGGTGAGGGAAGAATTCTATGTTAACCCAAATTATTAAAGACAAAGGTAAACGACCTGTCGGCAGCTTGTCTCACACATTAAACCCAGCATGTCAGGCTTCATCTTGAGGAACGGGGAGGGATTGGCAGTAGACGCCTTAACCATTACATGTACTTTCCCTTCTACATCTTTTCCCTTATGCTTTATTTAATATAATTCAGGACATAGGCATGGGCAAAGACTTCACAACAAATCACCAAAAGCAATTGCAACAAAAGCTAAAATTGACAAATGGGCTCAAATTAAACTAAAGAGCGTCTGCACAGCAAGAGAAACCATCATCAGAGCGAAAAGACAACCTACAGAATGGGAGACAATTTTTGCAATCTGTCCATCTGACAAAGGTCTAACATCCAGAATCTATAAGGAGCTTAAACAAATTTACAAGAATAAAACAACCTCATTAATAAGTGGGCAAAAGGCGTGAACAGACACTTCTCAAAAGAAGACATTCACATGGCCAGGAAACATGGAAAAAAGCTCCACATCACTGGTCATTAGAGAAATGCAAGTCAAAACCTCAATGGGATACCATCCTACACCAGTCAGAATTGTGATTATCAAAAAGTCAAGGAGAAACAGATGCTGGTGAGGTTGCAGAGAAATAGAAATGCTTTTACATTGTTGGTGGGAATGTAATTAGTTCAACCATTGTGGAAGATGCTGTGGTGATTCCTCAAAGATCTAGAACCAGAAATACCATTTGACCCAGCAATCCCTGGGTATATACCCAAAGGAATATAAATGATTCTATTACAAAGATACATGCACCCAGATGTTTATTGGAGCACTATTCATAATAGCAAAGACCTGGAATCAACCCAAATGCCCATCAACAATAGACTGGATAAAGAAAATGTGATACATATACACCATGGAATACTATGCAGCCATAAAAAGGGACAAGATCATGTCCTTGGCAGGGACATGGATGGAGCTGGAAGCCATTATCCTCAGCAAACCAATGTAGGAACAGAAAACCAAACACTGCATGTTCTCACTTATAAGTGGGAGCTGAACAATGAGATCACATGGACACAGGGAGGGGGACAAAACACACTGGGGACCGCTGGAGGAGGGTGGGTTGGGACAGGGAGAGGATTAGGAACAATAGCTAATGCATGCTGGGCTTAATACCTGGGTGATGGGTTGACAGGTGCAGCAAACCACCATGGCACATGTTTACCTGTGTAACAAACCTGCAGATCCTGCACGTGTACCCCAGAACTTAAAATGAGAATAAAAGTTAAAAAAATTTTCACAAATCTTGAAAGAGAGTGAAAGGGAAACGAAGATATTTCCAGAGCCACAATTTAAAAAAATACTTTACTGTTTTCACACTCAGTGAAAGCAATTCTAAATGATGTAACTTAGTTGGAAGATCAAAGAATCCGAAATGTGTAATGTGATATCCTCGAGGGAGGAAAAATGGGAAAAACCACACACTAAAACACACACACACGTGCACATGCACCCTCATAGATACACACGTGGGTGAGTACTCAGAATAGAAAAACCACATACTGAAACACACACACACACGTGCACATGCACCCTCATAGATACACACGTGGGTGAGTACTCAGAATAGAAAAACCACATACTGAAACACACACACACACACAAGTGAACATGCACCCTCATAGATACACACGTGGGTGAGTACTCAGAGTTCAGCTAATGTGTAATTAGAACCCGTTTTCTCTACAGGGAGAGGAGAAATGAATTCTTATTCAAAAATATAGAATCGTTTGTAAAACTTGGCAATTGTGAATAGTGCTGCAATGAGCTTAGGAGTGTGGACATCTCTTCTGTGGCTGATTTCATTTCCTCTGGGTATACACCCAGCAGTGGGCTTGCTGGATTATACGGTGGTTGCATGTTTAGTTTTTTGAGGAGCTTCCATACTGTTTTCTAAAATGGCTGTGTTAATTTACATGTCCACCAATGGTGTGTGAGGATTTTCTTTTCTCCCCATCCTCACCAACAATGATCTTTCACCATTTTGATAATAGGCAATGTAACAGCTGTGGGGTGATATCTCACTGCAAAATTTCACTTTTTACACATATATGTGTATACGTATGTATACATATATACATACACATACATATATGTACACACATATGCACATATGTACATAGGTATGTACGGATATATACATATGAATACATACATTTTCATATATACATATACATATATATATATATATATATATAAACTTTAATAAGCTAAAACCTCACATCTCCTAGGATGGTTACTATGAAAAAGAGTAGGCCGGGCATGGGGGCTCATGCCAGTAATCTCAGCACTTTGGGAGGCTGAGACAGGTGGATCACTCGAGGTCAGGAGTTCGACACCAGCCTGACCAACAAGGTGAAACCCAGTCTCTACTAAAAATACAAAAAAATTAGCTGGGCGTAGTGGCAGGTGTCTGTAGTCCCAGCTACTCGGGAGGCTGAGACAGGAGAATTGCTTGAACCCGGGAGGTGGAGGTTGCAGTGAGCCAAGATCACACCACTGCACTCCAGCCTGGGCAACGGAGCGTGGGTCCATCTCAAAAACAAACAAACAAACAAACAAAAAAAACGGAGTAGAGTAACAAGTGTTGGCGAGAGTATAGAAAAAATAGAACCCCTGCACTCTGCTAGTGGTAATGTAAATATGAGAACAATGACCACAAAAATACTATAGATGATTTTCAGAAGTTAACGATCAGAACCGCCCTATGTTTCAACAATTTCACTGCTGGGTGTGTATCTAAAGGAAATGGAATCAGTACGTTGAAGAGATGTCCGCCCTCCCATGTTCATGACAGCTTTAGCCACCATAACCAAGACATGGGACCCGGCCAAGTGTCCATCAGCAGGCGAATGGATACAGAAAATGAAGCACTCAGTATATACACAGCGAAAAATCATTCCGCCTTCTAGAAGAAGGAAATTGCTTCATTTGTGACAACATGGATGAGCCTAGAGGTCATCACACTACGTGGAATAAAGAAGGCACGGGAAGACACCTGCTGCCTGATCTCACTTGTGTGTGGATTGCCCCAGTTCAACTCATGGAAGCAGAGAGTAGAAGGTGGTCCCCGGGAGCTGGGCTGAGGTGGAATCAGAGAGCTGCATCGAAGGATACTGCATTTCTGTTAGACAGGAGGAGTAAGTTTAGAAGATCTGTTGTACAATACGGTGACTACAGTTGCTAACAATGGATTGTATACACAAAAATTGGTAAGAAAGTAGATTTTAGGGTCTGGCGCAGTGGCTCACACCTATAATCCTAGCACTCTGGGAGGCCGAGGCGAGTGAATCACGAGGTCAGGAGTTCAAGACCAGCCTGACCAACATGGAGACACCCCGTCTCCATTAAAAGTACAAAATTAGCCAGGCGTGGTGGTGCATGCCTGTAACCCCAGCTACTCGGGAGGCTGGGGCAGGAGAATCACTTGAACCTGGGAGGTGGAGGTTGAGGTGAGCCAAGATTGCACCATTGTACTCCAGCCTGGGCCACAAGGGTGAAACTTCATCTCGAAAAAAAAAAAAAAATAGAGTAGATTTTAAATGTTCTCTTAACAAAAAGATAACTATGGATGTTACAGATATGTTAATTAGCTTGACCTAGTGATTTCACAGGGTATTCATATATATTAAAATATCATGTTGCACACCCTAAATATGTAGAATTTTAAACTGCCAAATAAAATAAAGTAAAACATTAAAATAAAATAAAAAAAATTATTTTGAAACAAAAAAACTGTAGAGTTTAAAACATGCCTTTTATAGAATGGAATATTCCATTTTATATGTGATGACTTTTTTTTTTAAAATGTTTTGAGACAGAGTCTGGCTCTGTTTCCTGGGCTGGAGTGCAGGGGTGGGATCTCAGTTCACTTCAACCTCCACTTCCCGGGTTCATTCAAGTGATCCTCCTGCCTCTGCCTCCCAAGTAGCTAGGATTGCACCGTGCACCACCATGTCTGGCTAATTTTTGTATTTTTAGTAGAGATGGGGTTTTGCCATGTTGGCCAGGCTGGTCTAGAACTCCCGGCCTCAAGTAATCTGCCGCCTCTGCCTCCCTATGTGTTGAGATTACAGGCATGAGCCACCGCACCTGGGCACATTGCCTCTTTTTCTATTCTCAAGAAACATTTGTGATGCTCTGGGTGTGTTTGTGTGTTTCATTAGTGTGTCAGTATTTGTAAGAAATCACCAATGAAGCTTCCTGAACTGGAGTTGGTACCATGGGAACATTTTTATTACAGTCAATGTTTTTCACACACACACACACACACACATATATATACACACACATACACACATCTAAAATGAGTCAGATTCTCTGATTACTCTTACGTTCATTATGTAAACTCCAGTTTTGAATATTTCATCTATTTAATCTGCATTTTCTAGTATATTGGCATCGGTTTGCAGCCTGTTCTGGGGTTAGTTTGTGAAAATGTGTGTAGGATCGCTGGGCTGTCTGCTTCTTCACTCCCATGTGGAAATGCGTGCCTGCTCTTTCTTTCTCTTGCTCAATGTAGTTAGGATTTATGAGTGTGACTAATATTTTCAATAACGAGCTTCATTGGCTTTGTTGAATTTTCAAGTGTTGGTTTTTCCTCACGAGCAACTCTTCTTCTTCTTATTATTCCCTTTCTTACAGCTTCATTTGGAATAATTTGTTATTCTTTTTCTAAATGCCTTATACGAAAGCCAACGTCATTCATTTCCTAGTTTTTTTTTTTCGTTTCTACTTTTTTCATTTGTGGTTTGTAGTTTTTCAATTTCATTGTGTGATGTGTAATATTTATATTGTGATTCAGTTTAAAGCACATTCTTACTTCTGATTTTAGTTTTCTCAGTTAACTCATTGATTATTGAGAAGTCTGTTGCTTTAATTAAAAAATGTAGGGATATTAGTTATTTAGACTGCAGAATCAAGTGAGTCCCAAAGTTCCCAGAATCTCTTGGTGGTCTGTGTTAGGGGTCCAGGCTGACTGGGGTTCATTGGTGTCCACTGGGGGCAGCTCCCGTGCCTTCAGCAGTCCTGAGTCTCCTTCTGCTGAATGTAGGGTCTGCGTCCCCCCTGGGCTAGTGGATGGCCAGGGTGGCGTAGACGCTGGCCTCAGCTGGAGGTTCCCGTTCCTGGGATGGAGGAGGCTCAGTTGCCTCCCGTCTGAGGGTCAAGCTGTGCAGCTGGGCGTAGGTCACATCCTGGGGGGCTTCAGATGCAGCAGCCTGCAGTGGGGGAGAGTGAGAGGGAAGGAACGTGGTGGGGGTCGGGGAGGCCTGGGGGCCTGGAGAGGAAAGGACCCACCTCAGTGTCCATCTGCCTGTCCTCTTCTGCCTGTGTGTCCTTTGTGTCCAGGAATTCCTCAGACAGTGAGGAGGGAGGGGAGGCCATTTCTCTCCTAGGTCTGGAGTGTTTCACCTCGGCATACGTCACTGCCTGGGGGTCTTCATCGTGTGGGCTCTGCTGGAGAGAGACAGTGGTGGGGGGTGTCCTTGAGTCCCCCTGACCCCCTGGAGTCAATTTTCCTCACTGTTCCCAGGGTGATCCGATTACATCCGTTTCCTGATGGAATCTCAGGGACGCCCTAAGGCCGTGGAGGGTCTGGCCGCTCCCTCCCTGTGGTTCTGGCCCCTCCTCCTCACTCTGACCTTGCCCATTTGGCTGCAGCCTCACGCGGCCTTCCTGCAAGAGCTCACTGCTGCCTCGGGGCCTTTGCATGGCTGTTTCCTCTGCCTGTAGGGGCTCGTCCATTAGAGGATCGTGTGGCCCCCTCCGTCCAGGCTTCTCAGATGACAGCTGAGCAGACAGCCCTCCCCTTCCATTCAGACTGGCCCCACTGCCCCACACTCTCTGCCCTTTCCCTGGTTTATGTTCCTTACAGCACGTTGCACTCCTGGACACGGCGCATTTATTTGCATTTTGTCTCCCACCGTGAGGTGAGCTCAGGAGGCGGGGGCGGCTTTGCTCCCTGCTGTGTCTGCAGCTCCCACGGGGAGCCCGATCCTCAGTGAGCTCCTGGGAACACTCGCTGGATGAATGAATGAAGGGGAGCCCAGGGGACTGGGGTGGTTCATTTATTCCTCATCCTCCTGAGGCCTGCGGAGCGCTCTAACAACCAGAGGGCCAAACAGAGGATGAGGAGCAGGAAGGGGACCCGGGAGGAGGCCCACGAGGTCCCAGGACACCAGGAGAGAGTGACGTCACAGCAGGCGGGAGGCAGCGTGCTGGACAAGGAGGGGTCCACTGTGACGATGCTGAGAGCCGGGGGAAGGAGGACAGAGAAGTCCTTCAGGATTAGATCTGGCACCAGGAGGCCTTTGGTGCCCGGGACAGGGGCAGGGTCTCACCGGACTGTCCAGCTCCACCCCGTCCTCAGGCTGTGTGTCCTTCACAGTAGCATCTGCTGGGGCAGAGCGAGGGGTTCGTCTCCTGGGAAGGTTCCCTGGGACCTCTCAGCCCCGCCAGCCCCTGCCCAGCTCCCAGATGGGGCCACTGAGATGCAGGGAGGGGCTGCGATGTCCCCGAGGTCCCACAGTGTGGGGTGAGATGATCTCACCCTGAGCCCCAGACCCTTTCCAGCCAGCGCCCCTTTCCCCATTGCTACGGAAACTTTGGGGCCCCCATCTCCCTCCTGGCTGATCACCTCTTCCTCTCACTCACAGGGGTTTTCTTCCTGGGCGTCGGCAGCGGGGCTGGACCTGGGGGAGGAACGGAAGCTTTAGGGGCAGTGTATGGGCGAGGGGCGGGTGGGAGTCTGGGGTCTTCGGGCAGAATTACCTCCTCTGCAGGCCTCTGTCTCTGGGCTCTGGCTCCACAGGCCCTGCGGGATGTTGGAAATCAGCCTTTCTCTGGGCTGGGGGAAGAAGGACAGAGCCTCAGCCCTGGGAACATTGGAGCCCCCTGCGCCGCACACACAGCTCGAAGGTAAGGAAGGAAACCTGAAAACACTCCTGCCTCCATGTTCCAAATGCCTCATGAGATGGACAGAGCCCAAAGGACACTTTACATTTGTAGATGGGACTGAGCCCGGAGGACACTTTACATTTGTAGATGGGACTGAGCCCGGAGGACACTTTACATTTTGTAGGTGGGACTGACTGTCGATTCGCCTGGTGAGAAATGCTGAAACAGTTTCTCAAAGCTGCATTTGCCCAGTGGTTTGGATTCTCTTTGGCTGTACCCTGAGCCCACCTTCGGTCGGCCCACAGGGTCCCCCCATTCCCTACTCACCCAATGTCCAGTGTTTGCCCTGACGTCGATGTCGGAGGACGAGGAAAACGAGGAGGAGGAGGAGGAGCAGTAGGACGACGGCCACCAAGACGCCGGTCACAAACCCCAGGTGCCTTCCCAGACCTTGAGCACGATGACGTCAGGAATAGGGGTGATGTCATTGAAATGAGCGCCTACTGTGTGCAGGTGACTGCTGGACCTTCTATTCACCACCTCCAACCCCCGCAACAGTCGTGCAGCACAGAAACATCCACCCCACCCACTCTACAGATGAAAAACTGACTCTCAGAGAGGGGAATCACCTGCCCTGGGCCCCCAGCCAGGAAGCGGCAGAGCTGGGAAGGGAACCCGGGAGTCTGACCTGCAGCCCTTGTTCCCTGCACCAGAGCCGAGACCCGGAGCTGCAGGGAAAGAGCCTGACCGTCCTGAACCACGGCGCTGCTCCCCTCCCCTGCCCCAGGTCACCGTCTCTGCTGCAGGTGGGACAGGACAGGCCCCCGCGGAATCGGGTCTGGGAGGTTCCCTGGGAGGCCTCCTCTCCCAGGAGGTCACAGCTGGGAGTCAGAGCTGAAAGGAACTTTCCCACCCGCAGGCTTCTCTCCTTTACACTTGGAGAAACTGAGGGTCAGGCAGGCGAGGGGCCTGTCCACGCCACAACCTCCAGAGGGGCCTGAACCTAGGACAGAACCCACCTCTGCCTCCCCTGGACCCCGCCCACCTCCCACTCAGAGCCCCTCACTCACCACTCTGGGGATCTGACCCCGTGGGATTGAGGGGCTGGTCCTCAGGGCCTGCTGGGTCAGGATGGGGAGGTGAGGGCTGGGGCTGCCCTGCTCCCCACGTCAGCCCGGCTGCTCCTCCCCCAGGCTGAGCCCCAACATCTCTCTCTGCCTCGACCCCCGCCCCTCACCAGCCCAGCCTCAGAGCCCCGGGGAGCCTGTGGCCCCTCCTCTGGCTCTGCCGGGCTCCCTGGAGGGAAGCCTGTGCTTGAGTCCTTGAGGGGAATGGGATCCTCCGGGAGACTCAAAGCTGCCCTGGGGGAGGCTGCGCTCCCTCTGAGCCCAGAGGCCTCAGGGACTCACCAGGTATGGGGATGGGACTGGTGGGTGGAGGGCTGGGAACCATGGAGGGTCCTGGGTAAAAGAATGAGAGGAGGCTGAGGAGCTGGGGCTTCCCTGAAGAATCCCCCTCAAACCAAATGTCTCCACATGGGTCCTGTGACCTCCCCAGGTCCCTCCCTCCACCCACCTCTCCTCTTCATGATGCTGGCGATGCCACTGAGGGTGGGCATGCCTGGGAGGGCCCTGTTGTCTTCCTTCCCTCTGAGGGTGAGTCCCCCTCTGGCTGAGCCCTGCTCAGACCCCCGCTCACTCCATCCCAGCCCAAAGCTCTCCTGGGGCAAGGCCTGAGCTGAGCCTTTGAGCTCAGAGAGGACAGGGTCAAGGCCCCCACCTGAGACCACGAGCTCCAGGGGGTCACTGGGGTGAGTCAGCAGGTAGGGGTTGGAGCTGAGTGAGCCGTAGCACCTGTAGGTCCCCGCGTGGGCTGAGGTCACAGGACCCATGGGGAATTCAGCCTGGTACTTAGGAGATTGGTACTTTGATCTTAGATGCAGCGGGGCATTAGCTGCTCCCTCCTTGGTCAGAAGGAAAGTGTCAAACTGCCCCCATGACTGACACAGCAGGGTCACGTTCTCTCCTGAGGCCACCGTGGGGCCCGGCTGCACTGAGAGGGAGGGTCTGGCATGGATCTGTTCTGGAGAGAAGAAGGATGGGGGAGGGGCTGCCCCACCTTGTTCTGAGCTGAGACCTCCCCAGGCCTCCCTCTGGGACCCTCAGTCTCCCTGTCTCTGTTTTCTCTGAGTCTCCCCCTCCCCGCCCATCCCCTGTCTCTGTCTGTCTCTCCCTCCCTTGGGACCCCCACCCCTCATCCTGGCCATCACCACCTGGGCTCCCCCAGCAGGGCCTGTGCAGAGCCTGGGTCCCTGACTTAACCCGCTGGGCTCCTCACCTGCGATCAGGATGTCCAGGGGGTCACTGGGGGCCGACCACTCGGAGGTGAGGTTGTGTGCACCCGAGCATCTGTACTGGCCTCTGTGGTAACGGCTCACAGGGCCCAGGGTGAAGTTGGCCTGGGAGATCCCAGCCTGGGGCTGCCAGCCAGGGCGCTGGAGGAAGTCACGTTCCCCCTCCTTATACAGAGCAAATCTGTCATAGCCAACATCAGAGCCACACTGGAGGATCAGCTTCTCCCCAGGGGCCACGACAAGAACCGGCTGCACTGAGAGTGATGGCTTCTTAGAAACACCTGGGAAAAGGTGGTCATGGTTTCCAGGAGCCGACCCTCAGGCTTCCCCACAAACCCTCCCTCTCCCCCGGGGCCTCACCACTGCTGATCTTCCTGTGTCTCTGGCCCCAGGAGCCCTGAGCCCTCTCGCCCCAACATCATCCCCCCTGGAGCTGCCCTAAGACATGGCTGCTCCCCACCTGCCTGGAGACTCAGGGAAACTCAGGGAACTCCAGGCAATGCTGTGAATTTCTCACCTGGGACCAGGAGCTCCAGGAGATCACTGGGTAAAGACCACACATAGGGAGTGCGCGAGTCATAACCATAGCACCTGTACAACCACCTGCGACTTGGGCTCACAGGGCCCATGGAGAAGATGGCGCGGGACGACCCATGGGCATGGGGCTGGGAATTCAGGCATTGTGGGTGTTCTTCTTCTCCTTCCTTACACAGAGTGAAGCCGCCAAATGCCACCTGTGCCTCACACTGGAGGATCACCTTCCCTCCTGAGGTCACCACAGGGCTGGGCAGAGCTGAGAGGGTGGGTTTGCTGTAGGCTCCTAGAAGAGAAGGAGGCACCATGTTAAATGGGGCTCACACCTCCCACATCATCCCCAGGGCTGGGCTGTGAGAGGGAGACACCCCTGAGAGCCTCCTTCTTGAGGGCAGAGCCTGGGGCTGGGACTCCTGAGTGTCCTCTCACCTGTCATCACCAGCTCCAGGGGGTCACTGGGCTCTGACCACCGAGTGCGGCTGTAATACTGACAGCGATACCGCCCTGTGTGTTCCCAGGAGATGGATGGGATGGGGAACTGGCCCTTCTTCACAAGCTCTAGTCGTATCCGTGTAATCCAGGATGCTGATTTTTTCTCCCTATATAGATGGTACTCCTGGGCTTTAAGGCTCCCCTGACACCTGAGGGTCACGGGACTCCCCTGGGTGATCACAGAGTCTGGCTCAGCCCAGAGGGTGGGCTTGGGGAGGGGCCCTGAAAGGAAATCAGAGGTCAGATTCTAAGTCATTTCCCACCCAAGAGATCTCAGCTCTCAGTCCAGGACCCTCCAGACACCCCCATCATCAGCTCAGAAGTGCTATTCCCCATCCCCAGCTGCTGCACGGGGGTGACCCCTTGTCCCCAGTGAGGAGGAGGGACCTGGGACAGCTGGGGACAGACTTACCTGCCTGCACGTGGGTCCTGGGGCCCAGACTCAGCCCTGGAAGAGAGTTTCTTGTGAAAGATTTGCCCCTGAAGCCTGAGCAGGTCCTCCCCTCCCTGGGATCTTTGTGAGCCCCTGGGTCTCCTTAGGGACGAGAGTTTGGCTGTGGGGTGAGGTCCCTCCTAGGTTAGAAGCTCCCCTCCCTCTTCAAATCTCACCGAGACAGATCAGGACCATGAGGATGGGGGTCATGGCGTCTTCTCCCACTGCCCTGCTCTGTGGATGGATGAGCCCTCGGTGCTGGCAGGACAGAGACACACAGAGAGAAATAGCCTCCCCTCCTTCCCACCCTGTGTGGACACTCGGAGGCTGGGTCCTTCTTGTCATGGGGTGTGGTCATCTGCAGCCACACAGGAAGCGGAACTGCCCTCCCCAGGAGCCTGGCTCTCATTCCTTTAGGGCTGAGGTTGGGGCAGGCACCAGGCCCTCTGCAGACATTTCAGACTGTAATGGGGTCTTTCCTGATCACCAGCCACTGTCTGTCTGGTATATCCTCGTCTCACTGAGAGCCGGGATGTAGCAGCAAATAGAACTGGTGCTTCCTGTGTCTGCCCTTCCAGATGAGGGTAACGGAGGCTTCTTCTTCCTTCTCACAGCGTCCCCCAAGGTCTCCCTCCCTCCTTCAGCCCATTCATCAGCTCAGCGTTGTGGGGCCCTTACCATGGCAGTCGTCTCTCCAGCCCTGGAGATGCTTCAGGGAAGACCCGGGTCCATGCTGCAGGCAGACTCAGATCAGCAGAGAAGCATCTCGCATCTGGCTGTGCCATCCAGGCTGAGCTGCTTGTGGCAGTGCGCACAGAGGAGAAATGCAGGGAAATAGGGGAAGAGAAGTTGACTTCTTTCTTGACACTGGATTGTGGGTTTTCTTTCAACCAAATAGTCCCCTCTCAACTTCCCCTTTTTAAATGTTTTTGCTACGGCGTCCACTCCCTCCCCCCGGGAACAAACCTCTGAGTCTTTTCTGCCTCCTTGGTGCCCCTTGCATCCTTGGCCATCCCTCTGCACCTGAATTTCTGGTCAACATTTTGGGAAAAATTACTTATGTTTGAGCTTTGATTTGAGGAGTTAGGGAGGAAGTTGATATTTATTCAATGACTTGTTATCATCCACTCCCTACGTGACCTTGGTTTGTTTTAATGTCCCATCTCTGAGCCTCAGTTTCTTCCTTTGCAGATTGTTGTCACAAATCCCACTCGTCACAGTGGTTGTGGGGTCAGTAGTGCCTGGGACATTGGGAGGGGCTCATTTGTGCTTGATTTCCAGAGCAGGGTAAGACCTGAGGTGTTTGGGACGTGAGAGGATCTTGGTGTTGGACTCCACAGTCTACGTAGGTGATTGATGTGTCCACTCAAGATGTCACATCTGACCGTAATGGAGAAATGTACGTGAGGCATTTCTGAAATACCCAGAGCATCAAGGTCATGAGCAGAAAAAGACATGTGGAAACCCCGAGTGTAGACAGATCCACAGGAAAGAACAGAGGCCAGAGATGAGCTGCCACAGGGTCCTGGGACCATCAAGGGGTCATTAGGGTGGAGGTTTCCACCACTGAGTGGAGCCGGGAGAGGAACCTCGGGATCTGCAATAACAGTGAGGGGCTCAGGGCTCCAGACCAAGGTGGGAGGCTTCGTCTTCTAGCCACACCTGAAGATGGAGTGGACCCCAAGCAGCTCAAGGGAATTCCCTCAAGGGAGTGCACCAAACCGTCCATAGCTGCTAGGATTCCAAAGAAAGAAGCACTAAACACCGCGGTGTTCATAGAGCATTTATTAGGGGCACTTCCGTACAGTCGGGCGCCCTTGTCTCCTTGCCCAGTGTCTGTTTGTGGATCTCAAGGATGTGCTTCCACATAGCAGCATGTTCTTCAGATGGACAAGGAGACACTGGGTGTTCTACCCAAGGCTTTAACCTAAAATAAAACCAAAAATAAACCCCTAGAGAATATGATGTCTCAGTAGAGTTCTTTCTTGGGATACACAGGGAATTCGTTTCACTATTCCCTACATGTACCAAAACCTGATGTACCAAAGCAGCTGATAGAGCTGCTTAGAAACAGAGTTCCCTGGTTCCAGAGGTTCAAAGCCAGTGTTGCTGTCAGTCCATTGGAGGAGATGCCATTGCTGGGCAAGTGTTCTCTTGAGAGCATCTTATCGGAATTCATGACATCCTAAAGAATATCTAGTAATAAACCTTGTCAAAGCAGGAGATGGGTGAACGACATGGAAGAGTTTCTTGTGGGGTTTTTTAAAAGTTTTTAAACTGAGAAACGGTTCTTATCTGAGATGTGGAAGCATGGGTCTCCTCTCCTTCAGGCCTTCCTGGCCCTGTGTGGTCTGAATTTGACCAAAGTCATCTCATCCTTGCACATGTGAATTTCCTATTGGGTGTCTGCCGTGAAGGGATTGGGTTAAAAGGTTTAACCTGAGAGTTTCAGGAATTTGGTTCAGGGCAAGTCTTGTTTCCATATCTTTAGCAAAATGGTTAATTTTTCAGTGTTTTCTAGAAAAAACCTAAAGTGCTTTATCAGTACCTGGGAATGCTCAAGACCTCAGCTTGGGTTCCAGCCTGCAGGTGGAAACATGCGTTTGTCCAGCCCACAGAGCAGTCATGGCACTTTGTCTCTTTCTCAGAACAAAGAAAGAAGTGGAGGAGACTGTCAGACCCTAGAGAGACTGGCTCCCCCTCTTCTGTGTTTGTGGACAGACCCTGGATAGCTCCACTCAGTGACCCGGGCCACACTCAGCACTGAGCCACCTTCCCGGGTGGGCATGACACAGACTCGCTTTATCATTGCTGGACCGGGCATCTCTCACACATGTGTGTGAGGCTCACATGGGCCCTGCTGTACTGGGCACAACACGGAGCTGATTCTAAGCTTGGGAGCGTGGACACTGCAGGGCACGAGTGGCCACAGCAATGCCCCTTATCAGTTTTTATTCCTGAATGGGTCCTGGGAGAAACCCTGAATGGAAGATCAATGGGGTAAGAGAAAAGTCACCCAAGAGGAATAAAAATCAAACAGTCTATTAGAGAAAAAACAGGCAATTCTAGAAATGAATTAGAAAGATATTTTGAGGTGAAAAATAGTAAATTATATTAACACATTTAGAAATAATTTCATCCAGAACAAGACACACCTGAAATGATAAATATTATATTGGTGTAGAATGTTTATTAAAATTTTCAGAAGTAATCAGAGCAACTTTAGAAATGGAAAAATAGAAAACATAACTAATGCACACAATAAATAGAATGAGAAGGGTAAGCAGATGTCTCTCTATGGATCACAATTTCAGAATGAAAGAAATACGGAGTATATTAGTCAGTAAAACTTGCAAAGAAAACAGTTGACATTTTTACAGAAATGAACAAAGAACATGAGCTTAATGTGCACAAATTTATAAATAAAATTAATATCTTGACAATGGTAGAATGAAAGATATCTAGAACAAATAAAAAGTAATTTTAAAACTACTGGAGAAAATGGAAATTATTCTCAAATGAATGACAAGCACATTGGGACTGGATTTCCCAAGAGTAAAAAGTGGTGGAAAAAATGACCAGGGGTTCAGGCTCAAGTTGGGTGAATGGGAACAGCTGGCGTGTGCCTCTCTCCTTAAGAGGAATCAAAATGGTGAGTAAATACCGAAACACCAGTGGATCTTCTCAGAGAGCACCCTGGGGCTCACCAGAGAACCATGGGGACATGGAAAGCACAGAGGATAAAAGCCCAGAGCCAGGAGAGCCTCCTAACAAGAGGAGGGGGTGAGTGAGTGAGAGGCCCCCTAACACAAAAAAGGGATGAATGTGTTAGTCAAGGTTCTCTGGAGGGACAGAACTAACCTAAAGCCTTTTGATTTATGATTCTGGGATGAGTTTTTCCTCATTTAGGTCTTTTGTTATTTCTTTGAGCAGTATTTCTAAATTGTCAATGTACACATATTGCATCTCTTTGGTTAGATGTATTTCTTTTTTTTTTTGAGACTAAGTCTCACTTTGTTGCCCAGGCTGGAGTGCAATGGCACGATATCAGCTCACTGCAACCTCCGCCTCCCAGGTTCAAGCAATTCTCCTGCCTCAGCCTCCCGAGTAGCTGGGATTACAGGCATGCGTCACCACGCCCACCTAATTTTTGTATTTCATTAAATGTATTTCTATACACATTTTTTAAAAAATAAATTGACTTGTTCCCCTAGTATACATGTTAAAATTCTGAGACCCATTAGCTATAAATGTGAACATAGTTGGAAATAGAGTCTTTGCAAATGCATTTAAGTTATGATCAGGGGATCATAACAAATTAGGATGAGTCCTAATCTGATCTGACTGGTATCATAATCTGAAGAAGAGAAGAGACACACAGAGAAGAATTGGTGTGAAGACAGAGGGACCCAGGTAGACTTAAGCATTGAGAAGATGGAGGCAGAAATTGGCACGATGCTGCCCCAAGCCAAGGAGTGCCTAGACCAGCAGAAATTAGGACGAGTCATTTAAGAATTCTTCCATCGGCCAGGCGTGGTGGCTTACACCTGTAATCCCAGCACTTTGGGAGGCCAAGGGGGCAGATCACCTGAGGTCAGGAGTTCAAGACCAGCCTGACTAACAGGCTGAAACCCCATCTCTAGTAAAAATAGAAAAGTTAGCCGGGCATGGTGGTGCACACCTGTAGTCCAGTTACTTGGGAGGCAGAAGCAGAAGAATCCCTTGAACTGGGGACGCAGAGGTAGCAGTGAGCTGAGATCCCGCCATTGCACTCCAGCCTGGGTGACAATAGCGAAACTCTGTCCAAAAAAAAAGAATTATTCCATTGAACCTGCATAGTTCTGTTAACATTTTTCTTATGTTGTACTTAGATTTTTAGGTGAGCAGTGTTATCTCTCACGTCAGATATTAATATGTTTGTCTTTTGTGGATATGTGAGGATAACAGTGTCAGAATTTCATTTGACCTGTGCCATAACACTGAAGTAGAAGTGATCATTGCCTCTGAAATAGAAAGGACTGTAGGTATATGCGTGAGCTCTCAGTGGGATGTGCCACAGGTCCCTGGTGCTCATTAGTGAAGACAGCTCTGTCCCTTGCTTCCCAACCCTGCATTCAGTGAGAACTCATTGGCAGCTTGATTTGGGCCATGAAAAAAAAATTATGTCACAGAAACTGCAAGATACCACTAATTACAGCATTTTAAAGATGTCTTTTTCAGAAACAGCATAGCTGTGGTGTCACTTGAAATGCCAGTGTGATGATTCCAAGTGGTGATATTTCAGAAGAAATTACACAGATAGCATCTGAGAAAGAGGGAAGGGCTCATAGGGTACAGAGAGGGTGTCAGGGCAGCAGGGTGGATTTCTCTTTACCTGGTTGGAATCTGATCTCCTGTCATTGATTTAGTTGGTGGTTCAGGTTTGGATCTCTGAACTGAAGAGATGGGGACTCAGTAAGGGACATCAAGGAGTGTGACAATGAGGAATGAGGAAGACTGTGTCACATGCCATGGACCAGAGCACACAGGTGTGCGGAGGTGTGGACCCAACACTGCCATGTGGGATGGAGCCTCATGTCTGGGGATGGGAAAAAAAGGGGATCCAGTCAAGGAAAGTCAACATTCATAGATTAAAAAATGTACCACAGTTTAATGATCTTCTAGGAATCACCCCAGTTTCCCTGCACTCAAATATTGATTCCTATTGCTAGAAATGACCAGCAGACAGTCCAGATAATGTAGGTCCTAGATTGTCTTCCAGAGCCTCCTGGGATCATCAGATCTGTCCCTGGGGCTCCACCATGCTGAAGGGTGCATTGTCTTCTCTGCTGTTCACCTCCCGGCTGCATCTTGGAGGCTTCTCTGGCTCAGGATCCCGAGGACCACCAGGACCAAGCCAGCCACGCTAATGCGGATGAGATTCTCCACTGTGTGATCCTGGGGGTGTAAGGCTGGGGATGGTGGACAAAGAGGCCACAGAGGTCAGGGCAGATCAGAATCACCCAGGACCCCTGGATGTCCACCCAGGGCACCCACCTCCCCTTCACAGGACCTGACCCTCTGTGCCAGCCCCATAACTGAGAGCATCTCCTCACTCACTAGTAATGGAGTCTGTCTTGTTTTGTGATGGGCTGAGGGTCTCAGCTACTTCTGAGAATCAAAACAGTGGAGAAGAGCACCGAGCCCAGCCTCACTCCTGGGCTCTGCATTCTTCTTTTCCCCTGTGTCTCTTGACATGAGTTTTATGGAGTTCCTCAATAAACCCTTCCTCTGCTGTAGCAGGGTTCCCTCCAGTCTCCTCATTGAATTATTTCAGACTTTCTGTGTTCTACAAATCCAAACTCGGCTCCTGAGTCATTTGGGAGAGTTTTCCTGCATCCCAGGAGCTCAGCATGTATAAGGAAAGTGGTCCCCAGTACAGAAATAACTGTGACCTTATGTGCTGTCTGTACAGCCTGGGACCTTGTGTGCTCTCTGAGCCCTAACAGGCTGCAAGGAGCAGGTGCAGGACCACAGAAGCCAATGCTCCCCAGAGATGAGAGTTTCACGGATCCATCAGCTGAGGACCCAGGCTCCATGGAGGAGGGGTTGGACCTCAGGGGCTCTTGAATGTCAGGAACACAAAGGGGTGAAAGTCTGGGCCTGCCTCCCCTTCATGCCCTCAACCACTTCACCTGGGGTTTCATCTTCCGTTTAATCCATAGGTAACTAATTCCTCATATAGGCAGTAACCCCTAGAATGCAATACAGGTGCACACACACCCACACACACACAGAGATATGCATATGCTAAATGCTGGTGCTATCTGAGGTTCATAAATGAATACTTCTGCTCTAGCAAGTGTGAATCTAGATGAGAAGACCAATAACATACCTGTAAAGATCTGTCATGTCAAATATATGAAGCATATGGATGAATACATATAAAAATGTATTTAGATATACCTCCACTCACATCATGTGTAACGTATAGAACCTGTGTATATATGTAAAACTTCAGATATGTATTTATTATGTAGTTATATACATGTTAATATCTGAGACATATTGGCATGTAATTTAGAAATAAAGAAATAAAATTTCCGTGTATTATGGTTTCTATAAATTTTACGAGAAATTAAAGGAGATCATTGAAAAGTAATTAGAAAAGAGCCATTCTCTAGTGGGTGAATAATAAATAAAAAGAACATAATGAAACCAGTCACTTTCTCATGGATACCTATCTCTTCTTTAAAAAAAAATATAGGCATCACTTCCAAGATGGTGGAATAGGAATGGCTCTGGTCTGCAGCTCCCAGTGAGATCGACACAGATGACGGGTGATTTCTGCATTTCCAACTGAGGTACCTGATTTATCTCATTGGGACTGGTTGGACTGTGGCTGCAGCCCGCAGAGGGCGAGCTGAAGCAGGATGGGGCATCGCCTCATCTGGGAAGCACAAGGGGCTGGAGGATTTCCCTTTCCTAGCCAGGGGAAACCATGACAGACTGTATCTGGAGAAACAGTACACTCCTGACCAAATACTGCACTATTCCCACAGTCTTAGCAACTGGCAGACCAGGAGATACCCTCCCGTGCCTGGCTCGGCAGGTCTCACATCCACAGAGCCTTGCTCACTGCTAGTGCAGCAGTCTGAGATTGACCAGCGATGCTGCAGCTGGACGGATGGAGGGGTGTCCACCATTGCTGAGGCTTGAGTAGCTCACAGTGTAAACAAAGAGGCCTGGAAGCACGAACTGGGTGGAGCCCACCACAGCTCAGCAAGGCCTACTGCCTCTATAGATTCCACCTCTGGGGGCAGGGCATAGTGGAACAAAAGTCAGCAGACAGCTTCTGAAGACTTAAACGTCCCTGTCTGACAGCCCTGAAGAGAGCAGTGATTCTCTCAGCACGGCATTCGAGCTGCAACAATGGACAGACTGCATCCTCAAGCGGGTCCCTGACCCCCATGTAGCCTGACTGGGAAACACCTCCCAGTAGAGGCCGACAGACACCTCAAAAAGGCAGGTGCCCCTCTGGGATGAAGCTTCAAGAGGAAGGATCAGGCAGCAATATTTGCTGTTCTGCAGCCTCTGCTGGTGATACCCAGGCAAATAAGGTCTGGCTGGACTGGACCTCCAGCAAATGTCAACAGACCTGCTGCTGAGGGGTCTGACTCTTAGAAGGAAAACTAACAAACAGAAAGGAATAGCATCAACATCAACAAAAAGAACATCCACACCAAAACCCCATCTCTAGGTCACCAACATCAAAGACCAAAGGTAGATAAAACCACAAAGATGGGGAGAAACCAGAGGAGAAAAGCTGAAAATTCCAAAAACAGAGGGCCTCTTCTCCTCCATAAAATCACAGCTCCTCACCAGCAAGGGAATGAGACTGGATGAAGCATGAGTTTGATGACTTGACAGAAGTAGGCTTCAGAAGGTTGGTAATAACAAACTACTTCGAGCTAAAGGAGCATGTTCTAACCCATTGCAAGGAAGCTAAAAACCTTGAAAAAAGGTTAGACGAATAGCTAACTACAATAAACAGTGTAGAGAAGACCTTAAATGACCTGATGGAGCTGAAAACCATGGCACAAGAACTTCGTGATGCATGAACAAGCTTCAGTAGCCTATTCGATCAAGTGGAAGAAAGGATATCAGTGACTGAAGATCAAATTAATGAAATAAAGTAAGAAGACAAGATTAGAGAAAAGAGAGTGAAAAGAAATGAACAAAGCTTCCAAGAAATATGGGACTATGTGAAAAGACCAAACTTATGTTTGATTAGTGTACTGGAAAGTGACAAGGAGAATGGAACCAAGTTAGAAAACACTCTTCAGAGTATTATCCAGGAGAACTTTCCTAACCTACCAAGGCAGGCCAACATCCAAATTCAGGAAATACAGAGAACACCACAAAGATACTCCTCGAGAAGAGCAACCCAAAGACACATAATTATCAGATTCACCAAGGTTGAAATGAAGGAAAAAATGTTAAGGGCAGCCAGAGAGAAAGGTCAGGTTACCCAAAAAGGAAAGCCCATCAAACTAATAGCAGATCTCTTGGCAGAAACTCCACGAGCCAGGAGAGAGTGGGGGCCAATATTCAACATTCTTAAAGAAAATAATTTTCAACCCAGACTCTCATATCCAGCCAAACTAAGCTTCATCAGTGAAGGAGAAATAAAATCCTTTACAGCCAAGCAAATGCTGAGAGATTTTGTCACTACCAGGCCTGCCTTAAAAGAGCTCCTGAAGGAAGTATTAAACATGGAAAGGAACAATCAGTACCAGCCACTGCAGAAACATGCCAAATGGTAAAGACCATTGATGCTATGAAGAAACTGCATCAATTGATGGACAAAATAACCAGCTAACATCATAATGACAAGATCAAATTCAAACATAACAATGTTAACCTTAAATGTAAATGGGTTAAATGCCCCAATGAAAAGACACAGACTGGCAAATTGGTTAAAGAATCAAGACCCATCAGATTCAGGAGACCCATCTCATGTGCAGAGACACATGTAGGCTCAAAATAAAGGGATGGAGGAAGATCTACCAAGCAAATGGAAAGCAAAAAAACAAAAAGCAGGAGTTGCAATCCTAGTCTCTGATAAAACAGACTTTAAACCAACAAAGATCAAAAGAGACAAAGAAGGCCACTATATAATGGTAAAGGGATCAATTCAACAAGAAGAGCTAACTATCCTAAATATATATACACCCAATACAGGAGCACCCAGATTCAAAAACCAAGTCCTTAGAGACCTACAAAAAGACTTAGACTCCCACACAATAATAATGGGAGACTTTAACACCCCTCTGTCAATATTAGACAGATCAACGACGCATTAGGTTAACAAGGATATCCAGGACTTGAACTCAGCTCTGAACCAAGCACACCTAACAGACATCTACAGACTTCAACACCCCAAATCAACAGAATACACATTCTTCTCAGCGCCACTTCACACTTATTCCAAAATTGACCACATAATTGGCAGGAAAACAGCAAATGTAAAAGAACAGAAATCACAACAAA
Source organism: Pongo pygmaeus (assembly GCF_028885625.2). Taxonomy (NCBI): domain Eukaryota; kingdom Metazoa; phylum Chordata; class Mammalia; order Primates; family Hominidae; genus Pongo; species Pongo pygmaeus. Next base: position 60,574,084 of record NC_072393.2, read on the forward strand.
CTGTCTCTCACACCACAGTGCAATCAAATTACAACTCAGGATTAATAAACTCACTCAAAACCACACAACTACATGGAAACTGACCAACCTGTTCCTGAATGACTACAGGGTAAATAATGAAATGAAGGCAGAAATAAAGATGTTCTTTGGAACCAATGAGAACAAAGACACAATGTACCAGAATCTCTGGGACACATTTCAAGTAGTCTGTAGAGGGAAATTTATAGCACTAAATGCCCAAAAGAGAAAGCAGGAAAGATCTAAAATCGACACCCTAACATCACAATTAAAAGAACTAGAGAAGCAAGAGCAAACAAATTCAAAATCTAGCAGAAGGCAAGAAATAACTAAGATCACAGCAGAACTGAAGGAGATAGAGACACAAAAAAAACCCTTCAAAAAGATCAATGAATCCTGGAGCTGGTTTTTTGAAAAGATCAACAAAATTGATAGACCGCTAGCAAGACTAATAAACAAGAAAAGAGAGAAGAATCAAATAGATACAATAAAAAATGATAAAGGGGATATCACCACCAATTCCACAGAAATACAAACTACCATCAGAGAATACTGTAAACACCTCTACGCAAATAAACTAGAAAATCTAGAAGAAATGGATAAATTCCTGGACACATACACCCACCCAAGACTAAACCAGAAAGAAGTTGAATCTCTGAATAAACCAATAACAGTTCTGAAATTAAGGCAATACTTAATAGCCTACCAACCAAAAAAAGTACAGGACAAGAAGGATTCGCAGCCAAATTCTACCAGAGGTACAACAAGGAGCTGGTACCACTCCCTCTGAAACTATTCCAATCAATAGAAAAAGAGGGAATCCTCCCTAACTCATTTTATGAGGCTAGCATCATGCTGATACCAAAGACTCGTAGAGACACAACAACAAAAAAGAGAATTTTAGGTCAATATCCCTGATGAACATTGATGTGAAAATCCTCAATAAAATACTGGCAAATCAATCCTCAATAAAATACTGGCAAACCAAATCCAGCAGCACATCAAAAAGCTTATCCACCACGATGAAGTCAGCTTCATCCCTGGGATGCAAGGCTGGTTCAACATACGCAAGCCATTAAAGGTAATCCATCACATAAACAGGACCAATGACAAAAACCACATGATTATCTCAGTAGATGCAGAAAGGGCCTTCAACAAAATTCAACAGCCCTTCATGCTAAAAACTCTCAATAAACTCGGTACTGATGGAACATATCTCAAAATAATAAGAGCTATTTATAGCAAACCCACAGCCAAAATCATACTGAATGGGCAAAAACTGGAAGCACTCCCTTTGAAAACTGGCACAAGACAAGAATTTCCTCTCTCACCACTCCTATTCAACACAGTGTTGGAAGTTCTGGCTAGGGCAATCAGGCAAGAGAAAGAAATAAAGTGTATTCAATTAGGAAAAGAGGAAGTCAAATTATCTCTGTTTGCAGATGACATGATTGTATATTTAGAAAACCCCATCGACTCAGCCCAAAATCTCCTTAAGCTGCTAAGCAACTTCAGTAAAGTCTCAGGATACAAAATCAATGTGCAAAAATTACAAGCATTCCTATACACCAATAATAGACAAACAGAGAGCCAAGTCATGAGTGAACTCCCATTTGCAATTACTACAAAGAGAATAAAATACCTACGAATCCAACTTACAAGGGATGTGAAGGACCTCTTCAAGGAGAACTACAAACCACTGCTCAAGGAATTAAAAGAGAACACAAACAAATGGAAGAACATTCCATGCTCATGGATAGGAAAAATCAATATTGTGAAAATGGCCACACTGCCCAAAGGAATTTATAGATTCAATGCTATCCCCATCAAGCTACCACTGACTTTCTTCACATAATTGGAAAAAACTACTTTAAATTTCATGTGGATCCAAAAAAGAGCCCATATAGCCAAAACAATCCTAAGCAAAAAGAACAAAGCTGAAGGCATCACGCTACCTGACTTCAAACTACCCTTCAAGGCTACAGTAACCAAAGGAGCATGGTACTGGTACCAAAACAGGTGCATAGACCAATGGAACAAAACAGAGCCCTCAAAAATAAAACCACACATCTACAACCATCAGAACTTTGACAAACTTGACAAAAACAAGAAATGGGGAAAGAATTCCCTATTTAATAAATGGTGCTAGAAAAACTGGCTAGCCACATGTAGAAAGCTGAAACTGCATCCCTTCCTTACACCCTATACAATAATTAAGTCAAGATGGATTAAAGACTTAAATGTAAGACCTAACACCATAAAAACCCTAGAAGAAAACCTAGGCAATACCATTCAGGACATAGGCATGGGTAAAGACTTCATGACTAAAACACCAAAAGCAATGGCAACAAAAGCCAAAATAGACAAATGGGATCTAATTAAACTAAAGAGCTTCTGCACAGCAAAAGAAACTATCACCAGAGTGAACAGGCAGCCTACAGAATGGGAGAAAATTTTTGCAATCTACCCGTCTGACAAAGGGCTAATATCCAGAATCTACAAAGAACTTAAACACGTTTACAAAAAAAAAAAAAAAAAACCATCAAAAAGTGGGCAAAGGATATGAACAGACACTTCTCAAGAGAAGACATTTATGCAGGCAACAGACATATGCAAAAATGCTCATCATCACTGGTCATCAGAGAAATGCAAATCAAAACAGCAGTGAGATACCAACCATCTCACGCCAGTTGGAATGGCGATCATTAAAAAGTCAGGAAACTACCGATGTTGGAGAGGATGTGGAGAAACAGGAAAGCTTTTACACTGTTGGTGGGAGTGTAAATTAGTTCAACCATTGTGGAAGACAGTGTGGCAATTCCCCAAGAATCTACAACAAGAAATACCATTTGACCCAGCAATCCCATTACTGGGCATATACCCAAAGGGTTATAAATCATTCTACGATAAAGACACATGCACACATATGTTTATTGTGGCACTATTCACAATAGCAAAGACTTGGAACCAACCCAAATGTCCATCAGTGGACTGGATTAAGAAAATGTGGCACATATACACCATGGAATACTATGCAGCCATAAAAAGGGATGAGTGCATGTCCTTTCCAGGGACATGGATGAACCTGCAAACCATCATTCTAAGCAAACTGTCACAGGAACAGAAAACCAAACACCACATGTTCTCACTCATAATGGGAGCTGAACAATGAGAACACATGGACACAGGGCAGGGAGCACCACACACCGGGGCCGGTCTGGGGGTGGGGGGCTGGGAGAAGGATAGCATTAGGAGAAATACTTAATGTAAATGACGAGTTGATGGGTGCAGCAAACCAACATGGCACTTCTATACCTACGTAACAAACCTGCACGTTGTGCACATGTACCCTAGAACTTAAACTATAATAATAAAATATATATATAAAGAAATCAAATACCTCACTTATCAATTGTTAAAGATGTTGAATAATTCTTTAAGTTAAAATGAGCATACAATATTCTTAGGAGTAAAATTTCAAAATGTGTCTTAAATTCATTAAGAAAATCTTCACTTTTAATGTGTAAAAGAGGAAGACTTGATATTAACGAGAAATTTGTTTCTACATTGAATGTATAAATTAAATCAAGACTCAATTAAAGGGGAGTATAATTAAGGATTTTTAAATAATAAATGCATACAAACAAATAAAAATTATAAATTCCTATATTCAAATATTGTTTTAAAAGTTTTAGAAAAAAAGTAACAATGGACAAGTGCATACAGAAAATGCAGAGTAGAAATGAGTTAAACACAAAGACGTGCTGTGAATAATTGCCTGACTCGTCCAGGGAGCAGGTGCAGGGCCCCTCCGTATTCTCAGCGGTGCCCTGAGCACAGAGGCCTCCAGGTGAGCACAGGAGGGGCCGTGTGAGCGGCACCCACAGCTGGGGTGCTTCTCTCTCAAGGAGCACATCTGGGGTGGACTCCAGCCTCATCACAGTCAGATCCCACCAAGGCCCGAGCAACCTCCTCTCTTGTCTTGAGATGGCCCAGGGACCCCGCAAGTGTGGGTGAGGGGCTCATACTCAGGGGCTCTTGGAAACGAGAAATGAGAGCTGCCAATAGACTGTCCATCTGTCCTCTCTCCAACTTGCCTGCCTCTCTTCCTCCTCCATCAGTCCCAGCATCTTCCCGGTATCCAAGTCAGGCCTGGACCCCAAATCCTCCCTACCCAGCCTGTTCTCCTTCCTCTACTCATCACACATCCTGCAGGACAAGGTCAGGGGCTGGGGGTCCTGCAGAGCTGTGCCAGGTGTTGATTTTGGAAGAAAATGGGAGAAATTTTCTCTTGTACACAAGAGAGGGGAGACTCTCAACCAGCGGGGTTTTGTAAACTTTTGTTTTTTCCAAAATATTGTGGTTTGTCTTACTAAGCTGAGATTCCGGGAGGAATGAGTAAAACTGAGTGCACCTGCCCCCATCTCCATTGGTTTTTTAACTCTTAACAAGTCTCAGTTATTGGGAGAATTAGGAGAGGGCCAGAGAGGGCTGTAGATGGGAGCAGGTCTAGGATGAGCCACATCCCAGACGCCCCAGAAGGTCAGAAATGAAGGGGCTTTGGGGCGGTCACATCCAGGCAGCTCCCCCTTATTCAGATGGGGAGTCCAGGGTGCAAGGGGAACGGTCTTTTTCAGAAGTTCCACATCCCAAGGAGAGGCTGAGCCATCACAGACCCAGCCCCACCTCCCCGGGCTCCTCCCACCTGACTCCTAGACCAAGCACCTGCCTGTGATGTCCCCTGACCCTGGCTCCCCCATGAGAGGTGACAGCTCCTGGGAATCCTGCTCGGGGAGGGGGAAAGACCCCGTTGCTCCACTCATCAATGCTGAACCTCAGACACGTCCCTCCCCTCTGTCCACCATGGAGGGAACACCTGCCCTATCCCTGGAGCCCCAGGAAGCCACACAGACCACACCCTTACTGTCCACTCTCCCCTCTGCTGCCCTGGAGTCAGACCCTGAATATTGGAGGTAGCATTGAGACGAGTCTAGAAACTTCTCTTGAGCTGGGAGTGGCTGTTTTTGTCACCCTTGGGGTCAGGACTTAGGGGTTGGGACCCCCAAAGGCTCTGATTCTGAGGTGGAGACATCAGGAGGGGAGCAGGTGGGGTCTCCGTCTTCCACCCTAAGTCTAATTTCATCTCCTCTGAGGTTCACCCCCATCTCCACCCAGCCCTCCCTGCTCTTTACTCTACTGAGACTTCAAGGGTGGGAGCCAGGGGTGGGAGGTCCCCGCCTATTTCCACCCTCCCATGGGCTGGACCCTCCCCTGTGGACCCTCCCCCTTCACTCCCCTCATTCATTATTGTCCCAGAGCTCTGCTGGGGGCAGGGCCTGAGCTGATCCTTTGAGCTCAGAGAGGACAAGGTCAGGGCCCTCACCTGAGACCATGAGACGCAGGGGGTCACTGGGTTGAGACAGCAGGTAGGGTTTGGAGCTGAGTGAGCCATAGCACCTGTAGGTCCCCGCGTGGGCTGAGGTCACAGGACCCAAGGGGAATTCAGCCTGGTTCTGCTGAGCTTGGTGCTCTGATCTCAGACGCAGCGGGGGATGGGCTGCCCCCTCCTTGATCAGAAGGAAAGTGTCAAACTGCCCCCATGACTAACACAGCAGGGTCATGTTCTCTCCTGAGGCCACCGTGGGGCCCGGCTGCCCGGAGAGGAAGGGTCTGCCAGGGGTCTGTCCTGGAGAGAAGAAGGATGGGTGAGGGGCTGCCCCACCTTGTTATGAGCTGAGACCTCCCCAGGCCTCTCTCTGGGATTCTCAGTCTCTCTGCCTCTGCTTTGTCTGAGTCTCCCCTCCCCACCCACCCCTGTCTCTGTCTGTCTCTCCCTCCCTTGGGACCCCCACCCCTCATCCCGGCCATCACCATCTGGGCTCCCCCGGCAGGGCCTGTGCAGAGCCTGGGTCCCTGACTGAACCCGCTGGGCTCCTCACCTGAGATCAGGATGTCCAGGGGGTCACTGGGGGCTGACCACTCGGAGGAGACGTTGCGTGCACCGTAGCATCTGTACTGGCCCCCGTGGGAGCGGCTCACAGGGCCCAGGGTGAAGTTGGCCTGAGAGAGCCCAGCCTGGGGCTGCCGGCCAGGGCGCTGGAGGAAGTCACGTTCTCCCACCTTATACAGAACGAATCTGTCGTAGCCGACATCAGAGCCACTCTGGAGGGTCAGGCTCTCCCCAGGAGCCACAACAGGGCCCGGCTGCACTGAGAGTGATGGCTTCTTAGAAACACCTGGGAAAAGGTGGTCATGGTTTCCAGGAGCCGACCCTCAGGCTTTCCCACAAATCCTCCCTCTCCCCCGGGGCCTCATCACTGCTGATCTTCCTGTGTCTCTGGCCCCAGGAGCCCTGAGCCCTCTCGCCCCAACATCATCCCCCCTGGAGCTGCCCTGAGACGCGGCTCCTCCCAACCTGCCTGGAGACTCAGGGAACTCCAGGCAATGCTGTGAATTTCTCACCTGGAACCAGGAGCTCCAGGAGATCACTGGGTGAAGACCACACATAGGGAGTGCGCGAGTCATAACCATAGCACCTGTACAACCACCTGCGACTTGGGCTCACGGGGCCCATGGAGAAGATGGCGCGGGACGACCCACGGGCATGGGGCTGGGAGTTCAGGCATTGTGGGTGTTCATCTTCTCCTTCCTTACACAGAATGAAGCCGTCAAATGGCACCTGTGAGTCACACTGGAGGATCACATTCCCTCCTGAGGTCACCACAGGGCTGGGCAGAGCTGAGAGGGTGGGTTTGCTGTAGGCTCCTAGAAGAGAAGGAGGCACCGTGTTAAATGGGGCTCACACCTCCCACATCATCCCCAGGGCTGGGCTGTGAGAGGGAGACACCCCTGAGAGCCTCCTTCCTGAGAGCAGAGCCTGGGGCTGGGACTCCTGAGTGTCCTCTCACCTGTCATCACCAGCTCCAGGGGGTCACTGGGCTCTGACCACCGAGTTCGGCTGTAATACTGACAGCGATACCGCCCTGTGTGTTCCCAGGAGATGGATGGGATGGGGAACTGGCCCTTCTTCACAAGCTCTAGTCGTATCCGTGTAATCCAGGATGCTGATTTTTTCTCCCTATATAGACGGTACTCCTGGGCTTCAAGGCTCCCCTGACACCTGAGGGTCACGGGACTCCCCTGGGTGATCACAGAGTCTGGCTCAGCCCAGAGGGTGGACTTGGGGAGGGGCCCTGAAAGGAAATCAGAGGTCAGATTCTAAGTCATTTCCCACCCAAGAGATCTCAGCTCTCAGTCCAGGACCCTCCAGACACCCCCATCATCAGCTCAGAAGTGCTATTCCCCATCCCCAGCTGCTGCACGGGGGTGACCCCTTGTCCCCAGTGAGGAGGAGGGACCTGGGACAGCTGGGGACAGACTTACCTGCCTGCACGTGGGTCCTGGGGCCCAGACTCAGCCCTGGAAGAGAGTTCCTTGTGAGAGATTTGCCCCTGAAGCCTGAGCAGGTCCTTCCCTCCCTGGGATCTTTGTGAGCCCCCGGGGTCTCCTTAGGGACTAGAGTTTGGCTGTGGGGTGAGGTCCCTCCTAGGTTAGAAGCTCCCCTCCCTCTTCAAATCTCACCGAGACAGATCAGGACCATGAGGATGGGGGTCATGGCGTCTTCTCCCACTGCCCTGCTCTGCGGATGGATGAGCCCTCGGTGCTGGCAGGACAGAGACAGACAGAGAGAAATAGCCTCCCCTCCTTCCCACCCTGTATGGACACTCGGAGACTGGGTCCTTCTTGTCATGGGGTGTGGTCATCTGCAGCCACACAGGAAGCGGAACTGCCCTCCCAGGAGCCTGGCTCTCATTCTTTTAGGGCTGAGTTTGGGGCAGGCACTGGGCCCTCTGCAGACATTTCAGACTGTAATGGGGTCTTTCCTGACCCCCAGCCACTGTGTGTCTGGTTTCTCCTCGTCTCACTGAGAGCCAGGATGTAGCAGCAAATAGAACTGGTGCTTTCTGCATCTGCCCTTCCAGATGAGGGTAGTGGAGTCTTCCCCTTCCTTCTCACAGCCTCCCCCAAGGTCTCTCGCCCTCCTTCAGCCCATCCATCAGCTCAGCGTTGTGGGGCCCTTACCATGGCAGTCGTCTCTCCAGCCCTGGACATGCTTCAGGGAAGACCCGGGTCCATGCTGCAGGCAGACTCGGATCAGCAGAGAAGCATCTCGCATCTGGCTGTGCCGTCCAGGCTGAGCTGTGTGTGGCAGTGAGCACAGAGGAGTAATGCAGGGAAATAGGGGAAGAGAAGTAGACTTCTTTCTTGACACTGGATTGTGGGTTTTCTTTCAGCCAAATAGTCCCCTCTCAACTTCCCCTTTTTAAATGTTTTTGCTACAGCGTCCACTCCCTCCCCCCGGGAACAAACCTCTGAGTCTTTTCTGCCTCCCAGGTGCCCCTTGCATCCTTGGCCATCCCTCTGCACCTGAATTTCTGGTCAACATTTTGGGAACAATTACTTATGTTTGAGGTTTGATTTGAGGAGTTAGGGAGGAAGTTTATATTTGTTTGATGACTGGTTATCATCCACTGCCTATGTGACCTTGGTTTGTAGTGTCCCATCTCTGAGCCTCAGTTTCTTCCTTTGCAGATTATTGTCACAAATCCCACTCGTCACAGTGGTTGTGGGGTCAGTAGTGCCTGGGACATTGGGAGGGGCTCATTTGTGCTTGATTTCCAGAGCAGGGTAAGACCTGAGGCTTTGGGATGTGAGAGGATCTTGGTGTTGGACTCCACATTCTGTAGGTGATTGATGTGTCCACTCAACATGTCACATCTGACCCTAATGGAGAAATGTATGTGAGGCATTTCTGAAATACCCAGAGCATCAAGGTCATGAGCAGAAAAAGACATGTGGAAGTTCCCAAGTGTAGGTGGATCCACAAGAAAGAACAGAGGCCAGAGGTGAGATGTCACAGTGTCCCGGGACCATCAAGGGGTCATTAGGGTGGAGGTTTCCACCACTGAGTGGAGCTGGGAGAGGAACCTCGGGATCTGCAATAACAGTGAGGGGCTCAGGGCTCCAGACCAAGGTGGGAGGCTGCATCCTCCGGCTACACCTGAGGCTGGAGTGGAACCCCAGCAGCCCAGAGGAATTCTATCAAAGGAGTACACCAAACTGTCCAGTGATAGAGCTGCTGGGATTCCAAAGAAAGAAGCACTAAACACCAGGGTGTGCATAGAGCATTTATTAGGGGGACTTCCACAGAGTGGGGCGCCCTCGTCTCCTTGCCGAGTGTCTGTTTGTGGATCTCAAGGATGTGCTTCCTCATAGCAGCATGTTTTTCAGATGGACAAGGAGACACTCGGTGTTCTACCCAAAGCTTTAACCTAAAATAAAAACAAAAACAAAAATAAACCCCTAGAGAATATGATCTCTCAGTACAGTTGTTTCTTGGGATACACAGGCAATTCGTTTCAGTACCCCCTACATGTACCAACACCTGCTCGTCCTCCAGCCCTGACATTGTCTCTGCTGGGCCTGCATATAGGAAAAGTCTGCCGTTCATATACGCAAATCTTGCATCCCACAAATGCAATAGTTTTGATCCCCGTTTGGTTGAAAAAAGTGTGCACATAAGAGACCCCAGGAATTCAAGGCTGCGTTGCTCCAAGGTTGCCTGGATTTCGAGTGTATTTGGGAGTGAGAAGCAAGGATTACAATCTGGAGTGCATGGCATGGCAAGCCACAGTGTGTCCGAAGAGGGAAGTGTGATGTGATACACACTGGTTTTCACCCTTGGTTCCTGGCTCACAACTCCATAGCCCTTGTTATAGTCTTTTGTTATAACATTGGCTGTGCTGGGCCTCAGGGGAGGCCTCTGACCTCCTCCTGCCCTTCCTTCACCTGCCCAAGGCAAGACTCGAATGTCCCTGCCTTTCTGATGGTGGCTCTTAAGACCCTCCCAGAACACGGTCTCAGCCTGTTCCTTGTGGGAGGAAATGCTGACATCATGAAGCTTCATAAAAACCCAAGAGGACTGGGTTTCATGGGTTTCTGGATGGCTGAGCATGCGGAGGCTCCTGGAGGGCGACGCCCAGGGAAGGTATGGAAGCCCCGCGCCCCTTCCCCCATGCCTCCTTCTATGAGTCTCTTCTTCTGTGTCCTCTGCAGTGTGCTTTGTATTCAACCAGGAAATGTCAGTGTTTCCCTGAGTTCTGTGAGCTGCTACAGCAAATTAATCAAACCCAAAGAGTGGGGCATGGGATCCCCAACTTGAAGCCGGTCAGTCAGAAGTTCTGGAGGTCTGGACTTGGGAATGGTGTGGGGGGCAATCTTAGGGAATGAACCTTCAATCTATGGGATCCGGGACTGTGTCTGGGTAGACAGCGTCAGAGCTGACTTAGAGGACACCCAGCTGCTGTTCGCTACTGGGTCTGGGGGAAAAAAACCCCACATATCTGGTCCTAGAAGTATTCTTCTGTGTTGATGATTCCTGTGATGTGAGAGTAGAGGAAAAGCACCGTAGAGAGAGCTCTCTGTACATAGAGAGGTAAAGGAAGTTCTTATCAGCAACAAGGGAGAGGCTGACAAACCTGCTTAGAAACAGAGTTCCCTGGTTCCACAGGTTCAAAGCCAGAGGTGCTGTCAGTCCATTGGAGGAGATGCCATTGCTGGGCAAGTGTTCTCTCGAGAGCATCTTATTGGAATTCCTGACATCCTAAAGAATATCTAGTGATAAACCTTGTCAAAGCAGAAGGGGGTGAAGGACATGGAAGAGTTTCTTGTAGGTTTTTTAAAAGTCCTTAGAAACAGTTCTTATCTGAGAGCTGGAAGCATGGCCTCCTCTCCTTCAGGCCTTCTTGGCCCTGTGTGGTCTGAGTTTGACCAAAGTCATCTCATCCTTGCACCTGTGACTTTCCTATTGGGAGTCTGCAGTGAAGGGATTGGGTTATGAAGTTTAACCTGAGAATTTCAGGAATTTGGTTCAGGGGAGGGATTGTTTCTACACTTTTAGCAAAACGGTTAATTTTTCAGTGTTTTCTAGAAACAACCTAAAGTGCTTTATCAGTACTTGGGGATGCTCAAGACCTCAGCTTGGGTTCCAGCCTGCAGGTGAAAACATGCATCTGTCCAGCCCACAGAGCAGTCATGCCCCTTTGTCTCTCTCTCAGAACAAGGAAAAAAGTGGAGGAAATTGTGGGACCCTAGAGACTGTGACTCCCCCACTTCTGTGTTTGTGGACAGACCCTGGGATGACTCAGTGACCCTGGCCACACTCAGCACTGAGCCACTTTCTTCCTGGGTGTGCATGACACAGATGCGCTTTATCACTGCTGGACCGGGCATATCTGATCCTTGAGTGTGAGGCTCACATGGACCCCACCATGCTGGGCATAACACAGAGGTGATTCTAAGCTTGGGAGCATGGGCACCGCAGGGCAGGAGCGGCTACAGCAATGCCCTCATCAGCTTTCCTTCCTGAGTCAGCCCTGGGAGAAACCCTGTATGGAAGATCAGGTGTGTGGGAGAAAATCTCACCCCAGAGGAATAAAAATCAAAGAGTCCGTTAGAGAAAAAACAGGCAATTGTAGAAATGAATTAGGAAGCTATTGTGATGTGAAAATAGTAAATTATATTAACACATTTAGAAATAATTTCATCCAGAACGAGACACAGGTGAAATGATAAATATTGTATTGGTGTAGAATATTTATTAAGATTTTCCATTAGTCATCAGAGAAAAACTAGAAATGAAAAAAATAGAAAAGATAATTAATGCACACAAGAAATGGAATGAGAAGAGGAAACAGATATCTCTCTTTGGATCACACTTTCAGAATGAAGGAAATAAGGAGTATGTTATTCAGTAAATACTTGCAAAGAAAATGGTTGACATTTTTATAGAAATGAAAGAACATGAGTTTAACGTGCACAAATTCATAAATAACATTAATGTCTTAACTATGATAGAGCAAATGATACCTAGAATAGATACAAAGTAATTTTAAAACTACTGGAGAAAATGAAAATTATTCTCAAATGAAAGACAAGCACATTGGGACCGGATTTCCCAAGAGTAAAAAGTGACAAGAGCTCTCCCTCTCCCTCTCCCTCTCCCCCTCCCCCTCCCCCTCCACCTCTCCCTCTCCCTCTCCCTCCCCTTTCTTCGGTCTCCCTCTCCTTCTTTTTTCCGTCTCCCGCTGTTGTCGAAGCTGGACTGTACTGCCATGATCTCGGCTCGCTGCAACCTCCCTGTCTCGGGCTCCTGTGACTCTCCTGCCTCGGCCTGCTGAGTGCCTGGGATTGCAGGCGCGCGCCGCCACGCCTGAATGGTTTTTGTATTTTTGGTGGAGACGGGGTTTCACCGTGTTGACCGGGCTGGTCTCAAGCTCCTGGCCTCGAGTGATCTGCCTGCCTCGGCCTCCCGAGGTGCTGGGATTGCAGACGGAGTCTCGCTAACTCAATGCTCAATGGTGCTCAGGCTGGAGTGCAGTGGCATGATCTCGGCTCGCTGCAACCTCCACCTCCCAGCCGCCTGCCTTGGCCTCTTAAAGTGCTAAGATTACAGCCTCTGCCCCGCCGCCACCCCGTCTAGGAAGTGAGGAGCATCTCTGCCTGGCCGCCCATCGTCTGGGATGTGAGGAGCCCCTCTGCCCGGCCGCCCTATCTGGGAAGTGAGGAGCGCCTCTGCCCGGCCGCCCTATCTGGGAAGTGAGGAGCGCCTCTGCCCGGCCGCCCATCGTCTGGGAGGTGAGGAGCGCCTCTGCCCGGCCACCCCGTCTGGGAGGTGAGGAGCGCCTCTGCCCGGCCGCCCCGTATGGGAGGTGAGGAGTGCCTCTGCCTGGCCGCCACCCCGTCTGGGAGGAAGTGAGGAGCGCCTCTGCCCGGTTGCCCCATCTGGGAAGTGAGGAGCGCCTCTGCCTCGCCGCCACCCCGTCTGGGAAGTGAGGATCGCCTCTGCCCGGCCGCCACCCCATATGGGAAGTGAGGAGCGCCTCTGCCTCGCCGCCACCCCGTCTGGGAAGCGAGGAGCGCCTCTGCCCGGCCGCCACCCCGTCTGGGAGGAAGTGAGGAGTGCCTCTGCCCGGCTGCCCCATCTGGGAAGTGAGGAGCGCCTCTGCCCAGCTGCCACCCCGTATGGGAAGTGAGGAGCGCCTCTGCCCGGCCGCCCCGTCTGGGAGGTGAGGAGTGCCTCTGCCCGGCCACCCCGTCTGGGAAGTGAGGAGCGCCTCTGCCCGGCCGCCCCGTCTGGGAGGTGAGAAGTGCCTCTGCCCGGCTACCACCCTGTCTGGGAGGAAGTGAGGAGCACCTATGCCCGGCTGCCCCATCTGGGAGATGAGGAGCGCCTCTGCCCGGCCGCCCCGTCTGGGAGGTGAGGAGCGCCTCTGCCTGGCCGCCACCCCGTCTGGGAGGAAGTGAGGAGCGCCTCTGCCCGGCTGCCCCATCTGGGAAGTGAGGAGCGCCTCTCCCCGGCCGCCACCCCATATGGGAAGTGAGGAGCGCCTCTGCCTGACCACTCCGTCTGGGAGGTGAGGAGCGCCTCTGCCCGGCCGCCCCGTCTGGGAGGTGAGGAGTGCCTCTGCCCGGCTGCCACCCCGTCTGGGAGGAAGTGAGGAGCACCTCTGCCCGGCCGCCCCCTCTGGGAAGTGAGGAGCGCCTCTGCCTGGCCGCCACCCCATCTGGGAGGAAGTGAGGAGCGTCTCTGCCCGGCCGCCCCGTCTGGGAAGTGAGGAGCACCTCTGCCCGGCCGCCCCCTCGGGGAAGTGAGGAGCACCTCTGCTCGGCCGCCCCATCTGGGAAGTGAGGAGCGCCTCTGCCCGGCCGCCCCGTCTGGGAGGTGAGGAGCGCCTCTGCCCGGCTGCCACCCGGTCTGGGAGGAAGTGAGGAGCGCCTCTGCCCGGCCGCCCCGTCTGGGAGATGAGGAGCGACTCTGCCCGGCCGCCCATCGTCTGGGATGTGAGGAGCGCCTCTGCCCGGCCGCCCTGTCTGGGAGGTGTACCCAACAGCTCCGAAGAGACAGCGACCATCGGGAGCGGGCCATGAGGACGATGGCGGTTTTGTTGAAAAGAAGAGGGGGGAAGTGTGGGGAAAGCAAGGAGAGATCAGATTGTTGCTGTGTCTGTGTAGAAAGAGGTGGGCATAGGAGACTCCATTTTGTTCTGACTAGGAGAAATTCTTCTGCCTTGGGATGCTGTTGATCTATGGCCTTTCCCCCAGCCCCGTGCTCTCTGAAACATGTGCTGTGTCAACTCAGGGTTAAATGGATTAAGGGCGGTGCAAGATGTGCTTTGTTAAACAGATGCTTGAAGGCAGCATGCTCTTTAAGAGTCATCACCACTCCCTAATCTCAAGTACCCAGGGGCACAAACACTGCAGAAGGCCGCAGGGTCCTCTGCCTAGGAAAACCAGAGACCTTTGTTCATGTGTTTATCTCCTGACCTTCTCTCCACTATTATCCTATGACCCTCCCATATCCCCCTCTCCGAGAAACCCCCAAGAATCATCAATAAATACTTCATAAATTAAAAAAAAAAAAAAAGGAAAAAAAAAAAAAGTGACAAGAAAATGACTGGGGGTTGAGGTTGAAGTTGGCTGAGTGGAAAGAGCTGGAGTCTGCCTACTCACAAAGAGGACCCAAAATAGCAAGTAAATACTAACGGGTCAAGTGGATCTTCCAAGAGGATGCTGGGGTTCACCTGAGAAACATGAGGACATGGAGAGAAGAGAAGAGAAAAGGTGGGAGCCAGGAGAGGCTCCTAACCCGGGGAAGGGGTGAGTGAGTGAGAGATTCCCTAACACGGGGAAGGGGTGAGTGAGTGAGAGCCTCCTAACACGGGGAAGGGGTGAGTGAGTGAGAGGCTCCCTAACACGGGGAAGGGGTGAGTGAGTGAGAGATTCCCTAACACGGGGAAGGGGTGAGTGAGTGAGAGGCTCCCTAACACGGGGAAGGGGTGAGTGAGAGGATCCCTAACATGGGGAAGGAGTGAGTGAGTGAGAGGCTCTCTAACACGGGGAAGGGGTGAGTGAGTGAGAGGATCCCTAACATGGGGAAGGGGTGAGTGAGTGAGAGATTCCCTAACACAGGGAAGGGGTGAGTGAGTGAGAGGCTCCCTAACACGGGGAAGGGGTGAGTGAGTGAGAGGCTCCTTAACAGAGGGAAGGGGTGAGTGAGTGAGAGATTCCCTAACACGGGGAAGGGGTGAGTGAGTGAGAGGCTCCTAACACGGGGAAGGGGTGAGTGAGTGAGAGGCTCCTAACACCGGGAAGCGGTGAGTGAGTGAGAGGCTCCTTAACAGAGGGAAGGGGTGAGTGAGTGAGAGATTCCCTAACACGGGGAAGGGGTGAGTGAGTGAGAGGCTCCTAACACGAGGAAGGGGTGAGTGAGTGAGAGATTCCCTAACAGGGGGAAGGGGTGAGTGAGTGAGAGGCCCCCTAACACGGGGAAGGGGTGAGTAAATGAGAGCATCCCTAACACGGGGAAGGGGTGAGTGAGTGAGAGGTCCCTGGCATCTACACCTCTGCCGTGGGCTCTTAGGATCCTGCCCACAGGAGAGCGCCTGTCCCCTCTGGGCCTCCAGAAGCCCACAGTTTGCTCCTGGAGACTATATCAAGGCCCCGCTGGAGCCCACGTGGAATCCCACAGGCTTCTGATCCCTGAGCAGCCTGGGTCCAGCTGCCACTGCCTTAGCAGGGAGGGAGGGGGCCAGGCACCTCTGTGGGCCCCAGAATAAATATGACAGCTGGGGCACAGGAGCAGCCAAGCTGAGCACCACACAGCTGTCCACCTCTGTTGCTTCCTGCTAAATGGGGCTTCCTTCCTGCTAAATGGGGCTTCCTTCCTGCTAATGGGGCTTGCCAGCTGCAGGGCCCCAGTGCACCCATCCTGCCCCCACCTGAACACCGTGCCCTGGCTCGGTGCCCTCTGAAAGCCCAATGCTCAGAGGCCCCTGACAAGCCCTTTGCAGTCACTGCCACCTCTGCCTCTGCCCCTGCTGCCCCAGGCCTAGGGAGGGCGTGGGGAGGCCTGGCACTTTCGTGTGTCCCCAACAGCAAAACCGAGTGACGCTTCTTCAGGAGGGAAGTGTGAGCAGGCCCTGTGCCCCACAGCTGCCAGTCTCCAGTGCCCCAGCAGAGGGGCCCTGCCCTCCCTAGTGACAGGCCCACAGCACAGCCGCCCTGCCCCCACCTGGACATTTCAGCTGCAGCCCCCAGCCCTTCTGAGAGCCCAGTCCCCACGGGCCTGTGATCTGCCCCAGGCTCTACCACCTGAGCCTTCTGCCTGCCCCACCTGGGGGTTCTGCCTGTGACCTGGGGACCAGCCCATCCCTCCCCATCACAGCCAGCACCTGAACCCCGGAGCAGCCGAAACCCAGTCCAGCCCCTTCAGGACTCACACGCGCTGTCCAGCCGGCCACCTGGGGGCCTGCGATCCGGGAACTGCCTGCCCTTTCCTACCCTTTTGGCACCTGACCACTCACCCCAGGGCCTGAGGTCGGGCCCACCCAGCCAGCAACAGCACCACAACTGACGTCCACTCTCCCATCCAGAGAGGCAGAACCCCTACATCCCACCTACATGAAGCAGCTACCACGTCAGACAACAGACAGCCGCTCAGGGTCTGCACTGGGCTGAGGGAGGAGGCTCTGCCTTGGAACCAAGCCTGCAGAGAGTGGCAAGGCCGGTGTTTCCCACGGCCCTCAGCCACACTGTGGCCTAGGGAGAGACAACGGTGTGTGTCTGAACTGAGACTCATGAGCCCTGGAGCACGGGTGTGATAGGGAGACAGACAATCTTCCTCCCTGTGGGACTGGAAGCAGGTGTAGCTCCTTCACTCCCCGCAGAGACCTCAGGGCATTTCACTAGGAGCTGCTCTAGCCAAGCCCATCAGGACTAGTGCCTGCATTCATCATTGGGATATCTGTGGGCAAGCTGGGGTTCCAGCTCTGCCCAGCAGTGTTCCCTCGCCCCTGTGGAACACAAAGCTCAGGGCACCTGACACTCCACGGTCCAGCCCTTCCCCTGAAACAACAGTCAGCACCTCACAGGAAACACACCAGGTCCATATCCACCTGCTTGTGCTGAGGGTGGCTCTTACCCTTAAGCACCATCTCCTGGCCTGCAATTTGAGCTGCAAAGCCCAACACAAACTCTGCTGCAGAAGCGCCCAAAGCTATGGGAAAAGCCAAAAGACCCTTCCCAACGTGCTCTACAGTCACGCTCCCTGTGGGGCCAGGGGAAAATGTGCAAAAGAAATCCCATCCAAACGAAAATAAATTCGAACAGAGTAAGTGGAGGCCTCTCCAGATGAGAAGGAATCAGTGTAAGGATTCTGACGCCATGAAAAATCTGAATATTGTGGCACCACAAAAGGATCGCACTAGCTCGCTAGCAATGGATGCTGAAAACAACGGAAACTTAGAAAGGACAGATAAAGAATGAGATTGAGACAAAAACATTACAAAGAATCAATGAAAGAAAACGTTGATTTTTTAAAATTATAAATAAAATTGAGAGATGCCTAACTACACTAACCAAAAAAAGATTTAAATAAGCACAATCAGAAATGATAAGGTTGACATTACAACCAACACCACAGAAATACAAAAGATCATCAGAGACTACTATGAACACCTTTATGCACATAAACTAGAAATCCTAGAGAAAATAGATGAATTCCTAGACACATGCAACTTCCCAAGATTGCACAGGCAAAAAATAGAAACCCTAAACAGACCGATAACAACCAATGAAAAAGGAACAGTACTAAAAAGTCTTCCAGCAAAAAAGCCCAGGAACAGATGGATTCGCAGTTGAACTTAGCTGTATGTACAAAGAAGGGCTGGTACCAATCATATTGAAAGTATTCCAAAAATCAAGGAAGTGGGATTCTTTGCTAGCTCATTCTACAAAATCAGTATCATCCTGATAACAAAATCAGACAAGGATCCAATGGAAAAATAAAACTACAGGCCAAGAAATCTGAGGAACACAGATGCAAAAATCTTCAAGAAAATACTAGCAAACGGAATCTGAGTGTATCAAAAACATAATTCATCATGATCAAGTTGGCTTGATTACAGGGAAGAAAGGATGATTCAGTACATGCAAGTCAATAAAAGTGACTCATGACATAAACTAAGAACAAAAAGCATATGATCATCTCAATAGATGCAGATAAAGCATTCAAGAAAGTCCAACATCCCTTCATGATAAAATCCCTCAACAGGCTAGGCATGAAAGAAACATATCTCACAATAATAAGAGCCCCTGCATGACAAACCCACAGCCAACATCAAATTGAATGGGGAGAAGTGAAAACATTTTCCCAGGAAAATGGGAATGGGATCCTCCCTAGCACCTGGGATCTCCTACTGGACCAGGGCCTACCTGTGGGGCAGGGTCCCTCTCATGCTAGAATCTCGTGTTCCCCTCGTCAAATCTCAGTGAAGTGGACCATGGCCATGGGCATGACAGTCATGTGGTCTCCTCCTACTGGCCCCGGCTGTGCAGGTGGATAAGACCATGGTGCTCACAGGACAGAGACACACGTGGGCACAGAGAGGCAGGGCTCTCCTGTAGCAGGACGAGCCTCAGACAAAACTCCTCAGACACCGGATTAAAGAAGGAGAGGTTTTTATTCGGCTGGGAGCGTCGGCAGACTCGCGTCTTAAGAGCCGAACTCCCCGAAAAAGAAATTCTTGGCCTTTTTAAAGGCTTATAACTTTAAGGGGTCCACGTGAAAGGGTCGTGATACATCAAGCAAGCGTGGGAAATGTGACTGGGGGCTACATGCATCAGCTAACAGAACAAAAAGTTTTACAGTGCTTTTTTCATGCAGTGTCTGGAATTTACAGATAACACCAGTAGTTTAGGTCAGGGGTTGATGTTATTATTATTACTTTTTTTAACTCCTACAGCCGGGTAGTGGTGCCAAGGTTGTCTGGCTATTTATCTTACTTTTGTATTTTTCCAACTTTTTGCTTTTTCTCTCTTCCTGTTTTGTGAACTAGGCAAGGTGGGGGAACGAGGGCAGCAGGAGTAGTAGTGGTCTCCTTCCTCACTCCCACTTACAGGATTTTCCCACCAGCATCTCCATGGGTGGTGAACTGTCCCGGACCCCGCTGGCTCATGTTTTCCCAGGGCTTGGCCTTTCCTGAATGCTCTATCTGCATCTATTGAGATGATCATATGCTTTTTGTTCTTAGTTTATGTCGTGAGTCACCTTTATTGACTTGCATATATTGAACCATCCTTTGAGACAGGCACCAGGTTTTCTGCAGATATTTCAGACACACATGGGATCTCTTCTGATCTCCTTTCACTGTCTGACTGACATGTCCTCATCTCATTGAAGGCCGGGACGTAGCTGCAAATAGACGTGGTGCCTTCCTGAGTTGGTCCCTTCTAGGTGAAGGCAACGGAGGGTTCTTCCTTCCTCTCGGAGCCTCCCAGTGGGGTCTCACTCTCTCCTTCAGGTCACCCATAAACACACCCTTGTGGGGAACCTACCATGGCCAGTCTTCTCACCAGTCCGGGGGAAGCTTCAGGGAAGATGCAAATTCAGGCTGCAGGGCAGACTCACATCAGCAGAGACTCATCTCACATCTGGCTGTGCAGTTTCAGTTGAGCTTTATTGTGGCGATGAACAGAAAGGGGAAATATATGGAGAGAAGGGAAGGAATCATGACCCTTTTCCCAGAACTGGAGTGTGGGTTTTCTTTATGCAAAAACGTTCCCTTCACGAACTTCTCATTCACTCATCGCAACAGCATCCACCCCCGTCTCCCTGGAAACAACATTGACCTGACTCTGCCTTCTTGGTGCCCACGTCTTCTTTCAAACACTCCTGTTCCCATCCTGTGCTCCTGAGTTCAAGGTTTTGGGACAATACGTGGGGTTAGCACTCTGATTTGAGGGGAAATCTTGTCTTTATTTAAATATTCATGTGTCACCCCCTGCCTGTGTGACCTTGGGCAGTAACCTCCCATCTCTGAGCCTTGGTTTCCTCATTTGGAGCCTGTCATGAACCCCATTCATCACAGGGGAGCTGGGTCGTTGGAGCCTGGGGGCTGCAGGGGGCTCGGCCATGGGTCATTTCCAGAGCAGGTGAAGACAGGAGGGGTGGGGGCATGAGGGGTTGCTGGCGCCCACCATCAAGGCCTGAGATTGATGTTTCCACTAAGGAGAGCCCCTTTGTTCCTGCCCTTGAGAGATGCTTCTCGTAATATTTCATCAGCACCCCGGTTATCACAGTCATGTCCAGAAAATGGGAAATGAAAGCGTGTCAGAAGGAAAAGCACGTGCATTAAAGAGAAAATTAAAACTGACAGAGCATTTGTGTCTGGTACCATTAGGGGTCATCAGGGACGAAGCAATTAAGTCACTAGTGTGCATACATTTAAGCATGAAATGCAAATCTTTTTTTTTGAGACAGAGTCTCACTCTGTCGCCCAGGCTGGAGTGCAGTGGCACAATCTCAGCTCACCGCAACCTCCGCCTCCCGGGTTCAAATGATTCTCCTGCCTCAGCCTCCCGAGTAGCTGGCGCTACAAGCACGCACCACCACACCCGGCTAATTTTTGCATTTTTAGTAGAGACGGGGTTTCACCATGTTGGTCAAGCTGGTCTCAAACTCCTGACCTCACATGAGCCGCCTGCCTCGGCCTCCCAAAGTGCTGGGATTACGGGGGTGGGCCACCGCGCCTGGCCAAAATGCAAATCTTGACCTCTCATGATAAACTGAAAAATAGGAGTAAATTAAAAAATACATATGCTAGACTGAATTATATAATTTAAAATGCATTTTTGTGTTTCGTGATTTTCAACTCAACATATCAATAGCATTGCTTCTCAGTGGGACTGGACTTCCCGATAGTAAAAAGAAAGGGCAGGAGATGCTAAAAGAGTACTCTCAAGGGACCAACTGCAAGTAAGGGATTCTGTGCTTACTCAGGTTAATACCTTAAAGGTAAAGGGGTCAGCAGGGGACCAATTCCTAAGCAGAAGAAGGCTCAGGGCAAGACGGACCTGTGAAGCCATCTGGTTGGGCTTCCCCTGCGTGAGGGCTGAGGAGGGATTGGAGGGTGGATCCCTCAAATCATCAGATGTGCTTTCTCTTCCAGGTGTTATACTTACCCTTTAACTAATATAGAAATGTTTTCATCTATTTTGATAGAGAGAGTGGGAGGAAAAAGAAGGCATTTTCTGAGCTGCAGGTTACTAGATATTACTGTTTTCATGCTCAGTGAAAGCAATTTTAAATGATGTCATCCAGTTGGAAGATCAATGCATCAGGCTGGGCGCGGTGGCTCACGCCTGTAATCCCAGCACTTTGGGAGGCCGAGGCGGGCGGATCACAAGGTCAGGAGATCGAGACCATCCTGGCTAACACGGTGAAACCCCGTCTCTACTAAAAATACAAAAAGATTAGCCGGGTGTGGTGGCAGGCGCCTGTAGTCCCAGCTGCTCGGGAGGCCGAGGCAAGAGAATGGCGTGAACCTGGGAGGCGGAGCTTGCAGTGAGCCCAGATTGTGCCACTGCACTCCAGCCTGGACGACAGAGCGAGACTCCATCTCAAAAAAAAAAAAAAGAAAAAAAAGAAGATCAATGAATCCAAAGCATAGAATATGAGATGCCACAGCGATGTAAGTGAGAAACAGGCAAGTAATTGAAAATCACACACACACGCATCCACACACGAATGCAACCACACACGGGCACACATGTATGAGTCAGTGTGCATGTACACATACGAGTACTCAGAGTTCAGCTACAGTGGAATTAGAACCTGTCATCTCTAAAGGCAAGGATAAATGAATCCTCATTCGAAAATATATAATTGAATGAATACTTAACTAAATAGGTGAAGTTATTCCAAATTTTTTCGGTTTTTTTTTTTTACCCTGTATGTAAAAGAGTCATTCACCCACTGAAGGATGAGTTAAATAGCCCAGTACCCCAATCACACCTAGGCATGAAACACAATAGTACCATCTAAAATAAAATGATACTTTACAATCAGTAAGTGAAGAAAGGTATGCTAGTAAAATATCTACTGGAAATATTAATATTCAACAAAATGTAACATAATACAAAAACTTTTAGAAATAAAAACCAAAATGTTGTGTTTTAATGAAGTTGTAAGGGCTGGGCATGAAGGGATTTGCAGGCTGAGGCGGGAGGATCACTTGAGCCCAGGAGTTCAAGACCAGCCAGGGCAACACAGTGAGACTCATCTTTATTTTATTTTTTTTTAAAAAGAAGGTATTAAAGATGACAGAAGGTATGTAAACTTTTTTTTTTTCTTTGAGATGGAGTCTCACTCTGTCGCCCAGGCTGGAGTGCAGTGGCGCATTCTCGGCTCACTGCAAGCTCCGCCTCCCGGGTTCACGCCATTCTCCTGCCTCAGACTCCCGAGGAGCTGGGACTACAGGCACCCGCCACCATGCCCGGCTAATTTTTTGTATTTTTGGTAGAGATGGGGTTTCACCATGTTAGCCAGGATGGTCTCGATCTCCTGATCTCGTGATCCACCTGCCTTGGCCTCCCAAAGTGCTGGGATTACAGGCGTGAGCCACTGCACCCAGCCAAAGGTATGTAAACTTTCATTCATCTAACCATACGTTCTTAAAATTATACAACATAAAGTTATATTTATTTGGTGTTTCAAACAAATGTTTATCAAGTTCTGATAGGTTAAGAGAAAAAATTAAGGAGTAAAGTATACACGTTAATGTTCAATCTCAATTACATACATATGATAAAACATTCTAGTTATATATGTTATGGGATTTGTATGGACAAACAAATTCTGATATGTGTGTATACATATATATGTTAATATGTGTATATATTTACATATTATGTACATAAATACTATATATACACACACTTTATATATGTGTATAGATGTATAAAGAAATATTATAGAGTTTGTATAGAACAAAGAATCCACGTATATTTGGATATATAGGATATATACACTTACTCTGAGTGTTATGTGTGTATTACTCACATATTACATAAAAACACACTATGTGTGTATACATCATATGTGTAGACGCTACTGTACAGTATATACGTGTGTGTGAGTGTATATATGTGTGTACATTTATGATGAACACATATCTCAAAGGAGGGAATGCCCATATTTAAGGCAGACATTGCACATAAAATATTAAGTATTTAGTAGACAAAAAAGGAAAAAATTCTTTCTGCATGGCTATCTTACACATTATATTCCCAGACACAATTGTTAGTTTTCAGTTAACAATCAAAAGATATTATGAGAAAACCTCAATATTGCTCAAAATATATAAAATCCTCAGTCATTTTGTACGATATATATTTGAATTCATGAGGTACTAAGAAATATTTTGCTATATGGATGTTTGTATTTTATACTGTTTGGATAATTATTATCCTTTTTAAGGCATATGAAGAATTCCATTTCCATTTTATGAAATAGGAGCCCTGAGGAGATTGCTTTTGATCCAGCAAGGAATTTCTGGCAGAGGAAAGTACACAGCAGTACTGGGAAAAAGCACGGTATGAAATACCAAGGAAGAAGGAATTAGGGCTCCCGGATGGGGTGAAGACCCACATGCAGAGCGTCTCCGAGCCCTGAGAGTGGAGCAGTGTGTTCAGGACCCTGAGTCTGCGGAAGGAATCTTCTCTGAGATGTGAGTCTATGGAATGTGTGTTGTAAGACCTGCCTTTTGTTAGTATAATCCAGCAAAAGCCCATGGATGAGGACTCAGTTTTATTTTAGGGGATGTGGGGACAGTATATTTTCTATTCATATTTATGCAAATTTCATAGTGCTTGTCAGTCATGTAGAAGGCAGAGGCCAGTGGGTTCACATGATTCGTACCCGAGAGTCTGGAGACACACGTGGGGTCTATGGGAAAGGCTGGTGGCCGGGTATGGCGGGAAGGTAATCAGCGACAGATGCCAGAGTCTCCTTGATCTTGCCGAAATCTGGCTCAAATGTTTGGCCTGGCAGAATCAAACTAGAACTTGGAAGATGCTGTAGAGGTAAAACATAATATTGTAATCATTCATATTCTGTTAAGGCTTTGAAAATGTCCTTAATAAGATTTCTTTATTTTAGAGGGTAGATGGTGAATGATAAGATGTCTGTATTCTAGAGGGTAGATAGCGATTCTAGAGGGTAGATAGCGAACGATAAGATTTCTTTATTCTAGAAGGTAGATGGTGAATGATAAGATGTCTTTATTCTAGAGGGTAGATAGCGAATGATAAGATTTCTTTATTCTAGAGGGTAGATGGTGAATGATAAGATGTCTTTATTCTAGAGGGTAGATAGCGAATGATAAGATTTCTTTATTCTAGAGGGTAGATGGTGAATGATAAGATGTCTGTATTCTAGAGGGTAGATAGCGAACGATAAGATTTCTTTATTCTAGAAGGTAGATGGTGAATGATAAGATGTCTTTATTCTAGAGGGTAGATAGCGAATGATAAGATTTCTTTATTCTAGAGGGTAGATGGTGAATGATAAGATGTCTTTATTCTAGAGGGTAGATAGCGAATGATAAGATTTCTTTATTCTAGAGGGTAGATGGTGAATGATAACATTTCTTTATTCTAGAGGGTAGATGGTGACTATTTGGTCCCTCATGTTTCTCAGGATCCTCCCTCCAAACATTCTATCCTACGCAGCAAAGTTTTACATCCTTCAAACACAACAGTGGTGTTTGACCTAGACATGTTGAACTCTTTAATGGTAGGACTCAAGTCCTCTTGCTGTTTGGGAGAATTCAGAAAAGAATCAGCCCCAGTCATTTTGCATACTTCTGTCTGACTGTCATAGGTCAGTAGAAAGAAACAGCTCAACTGCTTGACAAGATTCATCAACCTGAGGTCTTGTCTTCACCTGGATGTCTATCCTGCTTCTGTGATTTTCCTTTTGTGGATCACCAACACACTGCAAATGCCTATCATTGCTTTTGACATGGTGTACTTTGGTTCTGCCTGGAAAGGCAGGGCATCTTAAAATGAGGAGCTCACAGGTCATAGGTGGATTAAAAGATTTTTAGCCAGAATAGGCAAATCCGTAGAGACAGAAAGCATACTCGTGGTAGCAGGTGCTGGAGGGAAGAGGGAATGGGGAGTGGCTGCTGAATGGGTGTAGGGTGATGATAATGTGTGGAACGGGATGGCAGTGATGTTTACACAATGATCTGAGAAGCTGTACAGGTAGCATCTGAGAAGGAGGGAAGGGCTTGTAGGGGTCAGAGAGGGTGTGAGGGCATCAGGGTGGATTTATCTTTTTCTGGTTGAAATCTGACACTCCCCCATTGATTTAGTTACTGAAGCACGTTTGGAACTCTGAACTGAAGAGATGGAGGCTCAGTAAAGCACACCAGGGAGTGTGGCAATGAGGAATAAGGAAGACTGTGTTAACACGCCACGGACCAGAGCACACAGGTGTGCAGAGGTGTGGACCCAACGCTGCCATGTGGGATGTAGCCTCAGGTCTGGGGGTGGGAAAAGAAGGGGATCCAACCAAGGGAAGTCAATATTAATAGAGAGGAAAGGTATCACATGTTAACCTTGGATCACTCCAGAAAATATCTCTGCAATCCAACACTGATTCCGCCTTCTAGAAATGATCGGCAGACAGTCCAGATAGCATTGGCCCTAAATTGTCTCCCAGAACCTCCTGGGATCACCATATCTGTTCCCAAGTCTCCACCACTCTGAGAGGTGCATTGTCCTCTCTGCTATTCACCTCCTGGCTGCATCTTAGGGGCTTCTCTGGCTGTGCTGAGCCTCAAATAACAGAATCCTGAGGACCACAAGGATCAAGCCAGCCACGCCCATGCGGATGAGATTCTCCACTGTGTAATATTGGGGGTGTGAGGCTGGGGATGGTGGGCAAAGAGGTCACAGAGGTCAGGGCAGATCAACATCACCTAGGACCTCTGGATGCCCACCCAGAGCACCCACCTCCCCTTCACAGGACCTGACTCTCTGCGCCAACCCCATAACTGAAAGAATCTGTTCACTCACCAGTCTTGGGGTCTGAATTGTTTTGTGATGGGCTGAGGGTCTCAGCTGCTCCTGAGAATCAAAGCAAAGGAGAAGTACCCTGAGCCAGCCTCTCCCCTGGGCTCAGCATTCTTATCTTCTCCTGTCTCCTGACATGAGTTCTAAGGAGTTCCTCAATAAACCCTTCCTCTGTAGCAGTGTTCGCTCCGTTCTTCTTAATGAATTATTTCAGCTTTCCTGTGTTCTACAAATCCAAATGTTGCTCTTGAGTCATTTGGGGGAGAGTTTCCCTGTACCCCGAGGGCTCAGGATCTGCAAGGAAAGTGGTCCCCAGTACAGAGGTCACTGAGCCCTGTGTGCTCTCTGTGCAGCCTGGGACACAGGAGCACATGAGCCAATTCCCCCGGAGATGAGAGTTTCACGGATCCACCAGCTGAGGACCCAGGCTCCACGGATGAGAGGTTAGTCATCAGGGGCTCCTGAATGTCAGAAGCACAAAGCGGTGAAAGTCTGGGGCTGCCTCCCCTTCATGCCCTGAGCCACTTCACCTGGGTTTTCATTGTCCAATTAATCTAATTAACTAATTATTCACATAATCAGGAAAACCTAGAATGATGTGATACCTTCCCCCCTGCCCCCACTCACAAATATCTGTCTGCTAAATAGTGGTGCTATTAGAGGTTCATAAATCAGTATTTCTGCTTTTACAAAGTGTGAAGCTAGGTGAATCTAGACCAGTAACAAACATGTAAACTCCTACCACATCAAATGTCTTATTTATTTATTTATTTATTTATTGAGGCGGAGTCTTGCTCTGTTGCTCAGGCTGGAGTGCAGTGGTGTGATCTTAGCTCACTGCAACCTTTGCCTCCCGGGTTCAAACAATTCTTCTGCCCCAGCATCCCGAGTAGCTGGGATTACAGGTGCACACCACCACGCCCGGCTCATTTTTTTGTATCTTTAGTAGAGATGGGGGGTTTCACCATGTTGGCCAGGCTGGTCTCGAACTCCTGACCTCATGATCCTCCCACCTCGGCCTCCCAAAGTGCTGAGATTGTAGGCATGAGCCACCGTGCCCAGCCTATTTTTATTTTTATTGAGATGGAGTCTCACTCTGTCGCACAGGTTGGAGTGCAGTAGCGTTATCTCGGTTCATTGCAACCTCTGCCGCCAGGGTTCAAGTGATTCTCATGCTTCAGCCTCCCTAGTAGCTGGGACTACAGGGGTGCGCCAGCATGTCTGGCTAATTTTTTTTTGTATTTTTAGTAGAGATGGGCTTTTACCATGTTGGCCAGGCTGGTATCAAACTCCTGACCTCAGGTGATCTGCCTGCTTTGGCCTCCCAAAGTGCTGGGATTACAGGCGTGAATCACCGCGCCCGGCCATCAAATATATTAAGAATATGGATATATATATCAAATGAACTTGGATATACCTACACACATATTCAAATGTAACTTATATAACCACACATAAATATGTATAGATATAAAACTTTAGATATTTATTTAAGATGTAGTTACATACATATTGATATTTGAAGTGAGAAATATTGGCAAGCAATATAGAAATAAGTAAAATTTCCTTTGTCTCATGGTTTGTATACATTTTATCAGGAAATTAGAGGAGATCCATAGAAAAGCAATTAGAATGGGGTAATTTGGTAGGGAGTTAGCATGAAATACAATGAATATACTCAAACCAGTAGCTTTCTCAGGGATAATTATCTTTTATTTTTAAAATATGAAAGAATAAAGTACTTCACATATACATTGTTAAAGGTGTTGAATAATTCTTTAAGTTGGAATGAACATAATTCTTCAAATGTCCACCCAGGACACCCAGCTCCCCTTGACAGGACCTGACCCTCTGTGCCCAGCGTCATCACGGCGAGCATCTCCTCACTCACCAGCCTTGGAGTCGGACTTGTTTAGTGGTGGGCCGAGGGTCTCAGCTGCTCCTGAGAATCAAAACAGAGGAGAAGAGACATATTCAGAAGTAACTTATATAACAAATTCTATATAAGGCTATATAACCTCCCTGTCAAGGAGAGGTGGGGGTCTTGGGTAGACATTTAAAGAATTATGTTCATCTAATTTAAAGAATTATTCAACACCTTCGACAACTTATAAGTGAAGTATTTGATTCCTTTATATTTTTTAAACAAGAGATAAGTACCCATGAGAAAGCTACTGGTTTGGGTATATTCATTGCATTTCATATTAACTCATTACCAAATTGCCCTCTTCTAATTTAAATTTAAATTAACAATTTTAAAGCATCTCTTTTTCCTATAAAAGAGGTTTAGTTCGATGTTAGAATCATCCAGTGATTGGACAAGATTGGACATGAACCCACCCCGGCCCAGGGCTGAGCTGCACTGTAGCCCCCGCTGACCTCCCCCAGGTTTCACATGCCACAGGGAGCCGCCCGGTCAGTTTCCCTCGGGCCATTGTGCTTTAAAACATCCAAACACAGCCTGGCGCGGTGGCTCACGCCTGTAATCCCAGCACTTTGGGAGGCCAAGGCGGGCAGATCACAAGGTCAGGAGATCGAGACCATCATGGTTAACACGGTGAAACCCTGTCTCTACTAAAAATATAAAAAATTAGCCGGGCATGGTGGCAGGCGCCTGTAGTCCCAGCTACGCGGGAGGCTGAGGCAGGAGAATGGCGTGAACCCGGGAGGCGGAGCTTGCAGTAAGCCGAGATCGCACCACTGCACTCCAGCCTGGGTGACAGAGCGAGACTCTGTCTCAAAAAAAAAAAAACCAACAAAACAAAACAAAACAGAACAAAAAACCATCCAAACACTTCTGAAGTTCATTAAGGAAACCTCAATTTTTAATATGTAGGGGAGGAAGACTTGACATTAATGAAAATGGATGTCTACATTGAATATACAAATTAAATCAAGGCCCAATGAAAGGAGAAGTAGAATTAATTATTTTTAAATAATAGATTCATTAACAAATAAAAATTATAAATTAATATATTCAAGTATTTCTTTAAAAGGTTTAGAAAAGAAGACAGTAACAATGGGCAAGTGCGTACAGAAAACGCAGAGTAGAAATGCTCCTTAACTCGTCCAGGGAGCAGGTGCATGGCCCCTTCTTAGTCTTGGGATGCCCTGAGCACAGAGGCCTCCAGGTGAGCACAGGAGGGGTGGTGTGAGGGGCACCCACAGCTGGGGTGCTTCTCTCTAAAGGAGCACATCTGGGACGGACTCCAGCCTCATCACAGTCAGATCCCACCAAGGTCCAAGTAGCCTCCTCTCCTGTCTTGAGATGGCCCAGGAGCCCCGCATGTGTGGATGAGGGGCTCTTGGAAATGAGAAATAAGAGCTGCCAAGGGAGCGTCCATCTATCCTCTCTCCATCTCGCCTGCCTCTCTTCTTCCTCCATCAGCCCCAGCATCTTCCCTGTGTTCAAGTCTGGCTGGACCCCAAATCCTCCCCACCCAGCCTGTTCTCCTTCCTCTACTCATCACACATCCCACAGGACAAAGTCGGGGACTGCGGTCATGCAGAGCTGTGCCAGGTGTTGCTTTTGGTAGAAAATTGGAGAGATTTTGTTTTTTTCAAGAAAGACAGGAGATTCTAAAACAGTGGGGCTTTGTAAACCTTTGTTGTTTCAAAATATTGTGGCTTTGTCTTACTAAGCTGAGATTCCAGGAGGGATGAGTGAAACTGCATGCACCTGCCCCCATCTCTGTTGACTTTTTAACGCTTACAAGTCTCAGTTATTTGGAGAATCAGGACAGGGCCAGAGATGGCTGGAGATGGGAGCAGGTCTAGGATGAGCCACATCCCAGATGCCCCAGAAGGTCAGAAATGAAGGGGCTTTGGGACAGTCACATCAAGGCAGCTCCCCGTTATTCAGATGGGGAGTCCAGGGTGCAAGGGGAACGGTCTTTTTCAGAAGTTCCACCTCCCAAGGAGAGGCTGAGCCATCACAGACCCAGCCCCACCTCCCCGGGCTCCTCCCACCTGACTCTTAGACCAAGCACCTGCCTGTGATGTCCCCTGTCCCTGGCTCCCCCATGAGAGGTGACGGCTCCTGGGAATCCTGCTCAGGGAGGGGGAAAGACCCTGCTGCTCCACTCAACAATGCTGAACCTCAGACACGTCCCTCCCCTCTGAACACCACGGAGGGAACAGCTGCCCCACCCCTGGAGCACCAGGAAGCCACGCAGACCACACCCTTACTGTCCACCCTCCCCTCTGCTGCCCTGGAAATCAGACTCTGAATATTGGAGGTAGCATTGAGATGAGTCTAGAAAATTCTCTTGAGCTGGGAGTGGCTGGTTTTTTTTTGTCACCCATGGGGTCAGGACTTAGGGGTTGGGACCCAGAGGCTCCGATTCTGAGGTGGAGACATCAGGAGGGGAGCGGGTGGGGCCTCCGTCTTCCACCCTCAGTCCAGTCTCGTCTCCTTTGAGGTTCACCCCTCCTCCGCCCCGCCGTCTCCTCCCTGACCTCCCTGCTCTTTACTCTACTGGGACTTCAGGGGTGGAAGCCAGGGGTGGGAGATCTCCATCTATTTCTACCCTCTCATGGGCTGGACCCTCCCCTGCAGACCCTCCCCCTTCACTCCCCTCATTCATTATTGTCCCAGAGTTCTGCTGGGGGTAGGGCCTGAGCTGAGCCTTTGAGCTCGGAGAGGACAGGGTCAGGGCCCTCACCTGAGACCATGAGCTCCAGGGGGCCACTGGGGTGAGTCAGCAGGTAGGGGTTGGAGCTGATTGAGCCGTAGCACCTGTAGGTCCCCGCGTGGGCCGAGGTCACAGGACTTATGGGGAATTCAGCCTGGTACTTATGAGATTGGCACTTTGATTTTAGACGCAGCGGAGGATCAGCTGTCCCTTCCTTGGTCAGAAGGAAAGTGTGCATCCATCCCTGTGACTGACACAGCAGGGTCACATTCTCTCCTGAGGTCACTGTGGGGCCCGGCCTCACAGAGAGGGAGGGTCTGGCACGGATCTGTCCTAGAGAGAAGAAGGATGGGTGAGGGGCTGCCCCACCTTGTTCTGAGCTGAGACCTCCCCAGGCCTCTCCCTGGGACCCTCAGTCTCTCTGTCTCTGTGTTCTCTGAGTCTCCCCTCCCCGCCCACCCCTGTCTCTGTCTCTCCCTCCCTTAGGACCCCCACCCCTCATCCCGGCCATCACCACCTGGGCTACCCCGGCAGGTCCTGTGCAGAGCCTGGGTCCCTGACTGAACCCGCTGGGCTCCTCACCTGCGATCAGGATGTCCAGGGGGTCACTGGGGGCCGACCACTCAGAGGAGAGGTTGTGTGCGCCGGAGCATCTGTACTGGCCCCCGTAGGAGCGGCTGACAGGGCCCAGGGTGAAGTTGGCCTGGGAGATCCCAGCCTGGGGCTGCCAGCCAGGGCGCTGGAGGAAGTCACGCCCCCACTCCTTGTACAGAGTGAATCTGTCATAGCCGGCATCAGAGCCACACTGGAGGGTCAGCTTCTCCCCAGGGGCCACGACAGGACCCGGCTGCACTGAGAGTGATGGCTTCTTGGAAACACCTGGGAAAAGGTGGTCATGGTTTCCAGGAGCCGACCCTCAGGCTTCCTCACAAATCCTCCGTGGGCCTCATCACTGCTGATCTTCCTGTGTCTCTGGCCCCAGGAGCCCTGAGCCCTCTCGCCCCAACATCATCCCACCTGGAGCTGCCCTGAGACGCGGCTCCTCCCCACCTGCCTGGAGACTCAGGGAAACTCAGGGAACTCCAGACAATGCTGTGAATTTCTCACCTGGGACCAGGAGCTCCAGGAGATCACTGGGTAAAGACCACACATAGGGAGAGTGCGAGTCATAACCATAGCACCTGTACGACCATCTGCGACTCGGGCTCACGGGGCCCACGGAGAAGATGGCCCAGGACGACCCATGGTTACGGGGCTGAGAGTTCAGGCATTGTGGGTGTTCATCTTCTCCTTCCTTACACAGAATGAAGCCGTCAAATGCCAGCTGTGAGACACACTGGAGGGTCACATTCCCTCCTGAGGTCACCACAGGGCTGGGCAGAGCTGAGAGGGTGGGTTTGCTGTAGAATCCTAGGAGAGAAGGAGGCACCGTGTTAAATGGGGCTCAGACCTCTCGCGTCATCCCCAGGGCTGGGTTGTGAGAGGGAGATGCCCCTGAGAGCCGACCCCCTTCCTGAGGGCAGAGCCTGGGGCTGGGACCCCTGAGTGTCCTTTCACTTGTCACCACCAGCTTCAGGGGGTCACTGCTCTCTGACCGGCCTGCAGTGTGGCTACCATAGATACAGCGATAATGCCCTGCATGTTCCAAGTTGATGGACGGGATGGGGGCTGCCTTTCTTCACAAGACCCTGTGGGATCCGTGTAATCCAGGGTGCTGTTTTCTTTTCTCTATATAGACAGTACTCCTGGACCTCCAGGCTCCCCTGACACCTGAGGGTCATGGGACTCCCCTGGGTGATCACAGAGCCTGGCTCAGCCCAGAGGGTGGGCTTGGGGAGGATCCCTGGAAGGAAATCAGAGTTCAGATTCTAAGTCATTTCCCACCCAACAGAGCTCAGCTCTCAGCCTCAGGACCCTGCAGACACCCCCATCAGTCAGCCCTGAACTGCTATTCCCCGTCCCCAGCTGCACAGGGGTGGCTCCTTGTCCCCAGTGAGGAGGAGGGACCTGGGACAGCTGGGGACAGACTCACCTGCCTGCACGTGGGTCCTGGGGTCCAGACTCAGCCCTGGAAGAGAGTTCCCTGTGAGGGATTTGCCCCTAAAGTCTGAGCAGATCCTCCCCTCCTTGGGATCTTTGTGAGCCCCTGGGGTCTCCTTAGGGACAAGAGTTTGGCTGTGGGGTGAGGTCCCTTCTAGGTTAGAAGCTCCCCTCCCTCTTCAAATCTCACCGAGACAGATCAGGACCACGAGGATGGGTGTCATGGCGTCTCCTCCCACTGCCCTGCTCTGCAGATGGATGAGCCCTCGGTGTTGGCAGGACAGAGAGACACACAGGGTGTGGACACTCAGAGGCTGGGTCCTTCTTCTCATGGGGTTTTGTCATCTGCAGCCACACAGGAAGTGGAACTGCCCTCCCAGGAGCCTGGCTCTCTTTCCTTTAGGGTTGAGGTGGGGGAGGGCCCAACCCCTCTATAGACATTTCAGACAGAAATGGGGTCTTTCCCGACCCCCAGCCACTGTGTGTCTGGCTTGCCTTCATCCCACTAAGACCTGGGATGTAGCAGAAAAAAGAACCAGTGCCTTCCTGAGTCATCCCCTTTCAGGTGAGGGTGACCTCCTCCCTCTCACAGCCTCCCCCAAGGTCTCCCTCCCTCCTTCAGCCTGTCCATCAGCTCAGCGTTGTGGGATCCTTACCATGGCAGTCGTCCCTCCAGCCCTGGAGATCCTTCAGGGAAGATGCAGGTCCACGCTGCAGGGTAGACTCAGATCAGCAGAGACGCACCTGACACCTGGCTGTGCAGCCCAGGCTGAGCTGCATGTGGCAGTGAGAACAGAGGAGAAATGCAGGGACTAAAGAGAGGAAGTCATGACCCTCTTTGTGGCCCTGGACTATAGGTTTTCTTTCTAATCAATAGTAATCCCCTCCCCTTTTTTTTTTTAACTTCCCTTTTTTTTTTTTTTTTTTTTTTTTGGCTACAGCGTCCGCCCCTGACATCCCTGGGAACAAACCTCTGAGTCTTTCCTGCCTCCTCGGTGCCCGTTGTGTCCTTGGCCATCCCTCTGCACCTCAATCCCTGTTCAACGTTTCGGGAACAATGACTTATGTTTGAGCTTTGATTTGGGGAGTGGGGGAAGGAGCTGATATTTATTCAAAGACTGGTTATCGTCCACTGCCTACGTGACCTCGGGCGGTAATGAACCATCTCTGAGCCTCAGTTTCTTCCTTTGCAGCTTGTTGTCACAAATCCCACTCATCACAGTGGTTCCTGGCACATGGGAGAGGCTCATCTGTGCTTCATTTCCAGACCAGGTTAGTACATGAAGTGTTTGGGATATGATAGGATCATAGCGTTGGATGATTGACGTGTTCACTCAAGATCTCACATCTGAGATCCCCAATGGAGAAATGTACATGCAGTATTTCTGAAATATGCAGAATATCAATGTCATGAGCAGAAAAAGAGGCGTGGAAGTCCCCAAGTGTAGATGGATCCGCATTAAATAACAGAGGCCAGAGGTGAGTCGCCACACATGCCTGGGACCATCAAGGGGTCATTAGGGTGGAGGTTTCCACCAAAGGTGGCCCAAAGTGATTAGACTCAAAATGCCAGACCTGCCTTGGTTTACTACAGAGAAAGAGATTCAAATGTTTAGGAAGATTAAAATGTTAGAGAGGAGTTGTCATTCAAGGGGGCTCATCTAAATTGGAAGAGTCTAGAAGATCTATCTTTCTATTTTTTTTTTATTTTTTTTGAGATGCAGTCTCACTCTGTTGCCCAGGCTGGAGTGCAGTGGCATGATCTTGGCTCAGTGCAACCTCCATCTCCCGGGTTCAAGCGATTCTCCTGCCTCAGCCTCCTGAGTAGCTGGAACTACAGGCGTGTGCCACCACACCCAGCTAATTTTTGTATTTTTAGTAGAGACAGGATCTCACCATGGTGGCCAAGCTGGTCTCGAACTCCTGACCTCAAATGATCCACCTGCCTCAGCCTCCCAAACTGCTGGGATTATAGATGTGAGCCACCATGCCCACCCGAAGATCTTTCAACAATATGGTGAGAAATAAATGTGTGAGGGAAGACCCAGAATTATGGAAGAGCTCAGTGATGGTTTTTCTTTTTAGTTTCAAACTTCAGGCTAGAGCTGCTGCCACTGAAATGAGAAACATAAATGTAATTAGAGTCATTGGATCCTAGAGTGGCAGGGGCCGTGTGGCAGAACTCCACTAACAAAGGCAAGGTTGGTGTGACTACCATAATGCAAAGCAGACTCAAAGCAGCAATTGAAATCATGTGACTTATGCAGGCATGTGGTGCTTGCTAGCTGGTCATGGTGTTCCCATAAGTGAAATAGATAAGAAACCTACTTAATTTTTACTTAATCTGTGTCATCAGAAAATGACTGGGTAAAGTAAGCAAATTTTAAACTGAATCATAAAAGCATATGTAGTAGTCCCTAAATCAATTCCTGGAATGGAGCCAGTTTATAGGCCCAGAACCCCTTGAATTACAATGAAGGCCACATTTCCTTGGCATTGCCTCTGGTACGCTGCCAAACGTTTACACTGTTAATCTCTCTCCCAGCCTTCCTGAAGGAGACCTATGGCCTTTTGTCAGGGCAACTGTCCGCTAGAGGAAAACACAGGTATCAGACATTTTGGGTGCTACTGGACACTGGTTCTGAGCTGACACTGATTCCAGGAGACCCAAAATATCACTGTGACCCTCCAGTTAGAAGGGGTTTGTGGAGATCATAGGATCAACATAGTTTGAGCTCACGTCTTTCTCAGTGTAAATTCAGTGAGTCTCAGACCTATCCTGTTGACCGTATCTGCAGGTCTGGTATGCACAATTGGAAAAGACAACTATCCAATTAGTTGTCTATTTAGATAAAAACTATCTAAATTCCCACATGGGTTCCTTGACCTGTGGAATGAGGGCTAGTGTGGTGGGAAAGGCTGAGTGCAAAACATTAGAGCTGCTGTTACCTAGAAAAATCATAAGCCAAAAGCAATACCTCATTCCTGGATAAATTGCAGAGATGAGGGCCACCATCAAGGATTCGGAAGAGGCAGAAGTGAGGATTTCTACTACATCTCCATTTAACATTTCTGTTTTGACTGCGCAGAAGACAGATATATCTTGAATAATGAGAATAAAATGTATTAATCTAAGCAGACATTGAATTCAATTATCACTGCTGTACCAAACGTGATGCATTCTTTGAGCAAATTAATGCATTCACTGGTACCAAGCATGCACCTATTGATCTGGGAAATGCTTTTTTCGTTTCTTCCTCTTCCTCCCCGTCCCCCTCCCCTCCTCCTCCCTCTTCCTCTTCCTCTTCCTCTTCTTCTTCTTCTTCATTTTTTGAGACAGAGTTTTGTTCTTGTTGCCCAGGCTGGAGTGCAATGGCATCATCTTGGCTCATTGCAACCTCCACCTCCCTGGTTCAAGCGATTCTCCTATCTCAGCCTCCCAAGTAGCTGGGATTACAGGCTCCTGCCATCATGCCAGGCTAATTTTTGTATTTTTAGTAGAGGTGGGGTTTCACCATGTTGACCAGGCTGGTCTCGAACTCCTAACCTCAAGTGATCCTCCTGCCTTGGCCTCCCAAAGTGCTGGGATTACATGCATGAGCCACCATGCTTTCTTATCCATCACTGCTAAGAAAGACCATCAGAAACCATTTTCCTTGAGCAGGCACAGCCAGCAATATACATTCACTGTCCTACCTCAGGCACATACCAACTGTTTAGTTCTATCCCATAGTTTAGTTCTCACCACCACCATCAGTATCATCTCCTTTCATAAAATATTAGACTGAATCATTACATTGATAAAATTATGCTGGTTGGAATGCCCATCAATGATAGACTGGATAAAGATACTGTGGTACATATACACCATGGAATACTATGCAGCCATAAAAAGGAATGAGATCATGTCCTTTGCAGGGACATGGATGGAGCTGGAAGCCATTATCCTCAGCAAACAAACACAGGAACCGAAAACCAAACACTGCATGTTCTCATTCATAAGTGGGAGCTGAACAATGAGAACACGTGGACACAGGAATGGAAACAACACACACTTGGGCCTGTTGCGGGGAAGAAGGGAGGAAGAGCCTCAGGATAAATAACTAATGGGTGTGGAGTTTAATACCTAGGTGATAGGTTGATGGGTGCAGCAAACCACCACAGCGTATGTTTGTTTACCTATGTAACAAATCTGCAGGTCCTGCACTTGTATCCCAGAACATAAAATTAAATTAAATTAAATATCAAAAATAAAAATAAATTAAAATAAAGTTAAAAAAAGAAATTATGCTGTTTGGACCAGGAAAGCAAGAAGTAGCACCTAGTCCAAATTTATTAGTAACACATTTGCATGACAGAGGATGAGAAATAAATTCCACAAAAATATTGGAGCCTTCTGCCTCAACACAATTTCTGAGTCCACTGATATGGAAAATGTTGAGATATATCTTCTAAAGCAAAAGATAAATTGTTGCATCTGGCCCTTCCTACAACCAAAAGAACCGTGATACCTAGTAAGCCTCTTGGGTTTTTTTTGTTTTTTTTTTTTCTCTGAGACAGAATTTCGCTTTTTTTGCCCAGGCTGGAGCGCAGTGGCACGATCTTGGCTCACTGCAACCTATTTCAAGCGATTCTCCTGCCTCAGCCTCTCTAGTAGCTGGGATTATAGGTGCCCGCCCTCACGCCTAGCTAATTTTTGTATTTTTAGTAGAGACAAGGTTTCACCATGTTGGCTAGGCTGGTCTCAAACTCCTGACTGCATGATCCGCCCACCTCGGCCTCCCAGAGTGCTAGGATTACAGGCATGAGACACCGCGCCAGGCCCTACCTCTTGAATTTTGAAAGCAACATATTTCTCATGTGGGTGTGCTCCATTAGCCCATTTACTAAGTGACTCAAAAGGAGGCCGAGGTGGGCGGATCATGAGGTCAGGAGTTCGAGACCAGCCTGACCAACATGGCAAAACTCCGTCTCTACTAAAAACACAAAAAATTAGCCAGGCATGGTAGCGGGCGCCTGTAATCCCAGCTACTCAGGAGGCTGAGGCAGGAGAACTGCTTGAACCTGGAAGGCAGAGGTTGCAGTGAGCCGAGATCGTCCCATTGCATTCCAGCCTGGGCAACAGTGCGAGACTCCATCTCAAAAAAAAAAAAAAAAGTTTTGAGGGGAGTGTGGAATAGGGGAAGGCTCTGCAACAAATCCAGGCCTTGCACAAGTTCCTCTGACACCTGGGCCATATGATCCAGTGGAACAGATGGTGCTTGAAATGTCAGTGGCATATCAAGATGCTGTTTGGAGGCTTTTTTTTAAAAATTATTATTATACTTTAAGTTTTAGGGTACATGTGCACAATGTGCAGGTTAGTTACATATGTATACATGTGCCATGCTGATGTGCTGCACCCATTAACTCGCCATTTAGCATTAGGTATATCTCCTAATGCTATCCCTCCCCCCTCCCCCCACCCCACAACAGTCCCCAGAGTGTGATGTTTCCCTTCCTGTGTCCATGTGTTCTCATTGTTCAATTCCTATCTATGAGTGAGAACATGCAGTGTTTGGTTTTTTGTCCTTGCGATAGTTTACTGAGAATGATGATTTCCAATTTCATCCATGTCCCTACAAAGGACATGAACTCATCATTTTTTATGGCTGCATAGTATTCCATGGTGTATATGTCTGTTTGGAGGTTTTGACAAGCTCCTTCCTATAGGTGAATTGGGGCTTAGACACTTAGGATTGTGGAGCAAAATCCTATCATCATTCACAGATAGCTAGTCTCCTTTTGAAAAACATATATATATATATTTTGCCGGGCACAGTGGCTCATGCCTGTAATCCCAGCACTTTGGGAGACCAAGGTGGGCAGATCACCTGCGGTCAGGAGTTCGAGACCAGCCCAGCCAACATGGTGAAACCCCATCTCTACTAAAAATAAGAAAATTATGGGTGCAGCACACCAGCATGACACATGTATACATATGTAACTAACCTGCACATTGTGCACATGTACCCTAAAACTTAAAGTGTAATAATAATAAAGTAAAAAAATAAATAAATAAATAAAAATAAAAATAAAAAAATTAGCCGGGCATGGTGGCACCTGCCTGTAATCCCAGCTACTTGCGAGGCTGAGGCAGGAGAGTCGCTTGAACCCAGGAGGCAGAGGTTGCAGTGAGCCAAGATCATGCCACTGCACTCCAGCCTGGGCAAGAAGGGTGAGAGTCCATCTCAAAAAAAAAAGGAAAATAATATATTTTTTTCCATTATTGAGCCTTAGGAGAGACTGGATGCTCGGGCATAGGTCACCAAGGCACCATGAAATGTGGAGTGTGTGTTAGCTGATGCAAGCTGTATAATAAGATCATGTCCACTCAGGCCCTGAAAGCGTGAGTAATCTACACAAAGCAGGGGGCCAAATGCCCATGGTTCCTGCCCCTGCTACACAACCTTCTGCCTTCCAGCCTGCATCTATAATCTCATGGGGATTTCTCTACCATCAGTTGACAGAGAAAGTGAAGACTCAATCCTGGTTTGCAGATGGTTCTGCACGATCTGCAGGCGCCACCCAGAGGCTGAGAGCTTCAGCACTTCTGCCCCTTTATGGGACATCCCTAAAAGACAGTAAAGTCAGGGCGCAAGTGACCCCCTTCCTGAGGGCAGAGCCTGTGGCTGGGCCCCTTGAGTGTCCTCTCACCTGTCACCACCAGCTCCAGGGGGTCGCTGTGCCCTGACCGGCCTGTGGCACTTTGATAATAACAGTGATATTTCTCTGCATTGTGCTCTGGCTTGTGTGAGTTATAGGTTCTGGTCTTGTTCCCAGGCCCCAGTGGTTTCCTTAATGTTCCATGACACTGAGCTTCCCTCTTTATCCAGCTGGTACTCTTGGGCCCCCTCTTTATCCAGCTGGTACTCTTGGGCCTCCAGGATACCCTGACACCAGGTGGTCACAGGCCTCCTCCCGGTGATCACACAGTCTGGCTCAGCCTAGGTGGTGGGTTTAGGGAGGAGCCTTGAAATGAAATCACAGGTTGGGTCCCAAGATACTAATGCATCCCTCAAATCCCAGCTGTCAGTCCCAAGACCCGCCCAGACATCCCCATCAGTCAGCTCAGAGATGCTGTTCTCCATCCCCAGGTGCCTGGGGGTGGCCCCTTGTCCCCAGTGAGCAGGAGCAACCTGGGACTGCTGGGGACAGACTCACCTGCCTGCACATGGGTCCTGAGGCTCAGACTCAGCCCTGGAAGAGAGTTCCCTGTGAGAAATTTGCCCCTGAAGCCTGAGCAGGTTCTCCCCCACCTGTGAGCATCCTGACCCCTGAAATTTCCTGATAGACCAGGGCTTGGCTGTGGAGAGAAGTCCCTTCAAGACTAGAGTGCCCTTCTCCTCTTGAAATCTCACCAAGTCAGAGTAGGGCTGTGAGGGTGGGAGTCACGGCATCTCCTCCCACTGGCCCCAGCTGTGCAGATGGATGAAACCATGGTGTCCAGGAGGACAGACAGACACACTCAAAGGCTGGGTTCTCCCTGTCATGGGGTTGTCCCATCAGCAGCCCCACAGGAAGGAGAACTGCAGAAGCCTGGCTTTCATTTCCCCAGGGCTGAGGTGGGAGTGAGTATCAGGTTCCCTGAAGACATTTCAGACAGAAATGGGCTCCCCCTAATCCTTAGCTACTGGCTGCAGGATCTTTCCTCATCTTATTGAGGGCTAAGATGTAGTAGAAAAATGGGCCCAGGGCCTTCCTGAGTGAGCCTCTTCCAGGTGAGGGTAACTGAGGGCTTCTCAGAGCCTCCACATGGGGTCTCCTTTACTCCTTCATCCGTCTATCAGCACGGGGTTGTTGGGTCCTTACCATGGCCAGTCATCTCATCCATCGTGGAGATGCTTCAGGGAAAATGCAGGTCCATGCTGCAGGGCAGACTCAGGTCAGCAGAGACGCATCTGACACCTGGCTGTGTAGTTCAAGTGGAGCTGCATTGTGGCAATGAGCGCAATGGAGAAACACAGGAAATATGGGTAGAGGACATGACCTGTATCCAACACTGCCACTTTGCTCTATCAACCGGTGCCCTCCATGGACTTTCCCTTTCTCTTAGCAGCAGCATCCACCTTCGTCTCCTTGGAAACAGACTTGTGATCCACTCCTGAGTCTTCAGTGTCCTTTGTTTCCCTGAGGGGAACTCACCTGTTGGGTTGGGGAGCTCATTTTTATTTAATGATTGCTCATTATCTGCTGCCCATGTGACCTTGAGCCTTCACACCCCCTTCTCTGAGCCTCAGTTTCCTTGTGTGGAGCAAGTTGTTACACACCCCACTCATCAGAGGGGTCGTGGGGGTCAGTGGTGACCGGGACTTCAAAGGAGCTCAGTGATGGTTAATTCCAAGGACAGAGTAAGACATAGGGTTGTAATTTGAGAAAATCAGGGTGTTGGACAATTGACACTTCCACTCAAGGATCCTCATCTACCCTGAGCACTAAGAAATGGTACATATAATATTGCTTAAATACACAGATTATCACAGTCATGAGTAGAAATCCTTCCTTCCTTCCTTCCTTCCTTCTTTCCTTCCTTCCTTCCTTCCTCCCTCCCTCTCTCCCTTCTCTCCCTCCCTCCCTCTCTCTCTTTCTTTCTTTCTTCTTTCTTTCCTTTTTTTTTTTTTTTGACAGAGTCTCACTCTGTTACCCAGGCTGGAGTGCAGTGGCACAATCTTGGCTCACTGCAACCACCATCTCCTGGGTTCAAGTGATTCTCCTGCCTCAGCCTCCCAAGTAGTTGATATTACAGGCACGTGCCACCACACCCAGCTAATTTTTGTATTTTTAATAGAGAGGGGGTTTCTCCACGTTGGTAAGGCTGGTCTTGAACTCCCGACCATAGGTGATCCGTCTGCCTTGGCCTCTCAAAGTGCTGGGATTACAGGCGTGAGCCAACACGCCCAGCCCATGTTGGACCCTTTCTTATCAGGCACACTTCTAAGAGG
Organism: Pongo pygmaeus; assembly: GCF_028885625.2. NCBI lineage: Eukaryota > Metazoa > Chordata > Mammalia > Primates > Hominidae > Pongo > Pongo pygmaeus. Next base: position 60,615,737 of record NC_072393.2, read on the forward strand.
ATGCTACGTTTGAAAGAGTAGATACTTGATCCATTCTGCTTTTGAGAGCTTGTAATAAAATTTTCAGTTCAGCCAATGTGTTTCTCAGTGTTAGTATTTCTGTTTAAATTCTTGAAACTATGTCAATTTCTTTGCCAAATTTATCTGATACATTTCTAAATTGGTTTTATTTGTTATCATGGAGTTTGCCTAGTTTTTTTTTGTTGTTGTTGTTGTTTTTGCATAACTGCTATTTTGAATTCTTCATCCAAGAGCTCACACAGCACCATCTTTTTAGGCTCAGTTCCTAGCTCCTTACTTTGTCCATTTGAGGTGGTCATAATTCTCTGTTTGCTCTTGTTTCTTTTGGACGTTTGTCCATGGTCTTTCAATGAAGGACTAGTTATTTATTTATTTATTTATTTTTGAGATAGAGTCTTGCTCTGTCACCCAGGCTGGTGTGCAGTGGCACGATCTTGGCTCATTGCAACCTCTTTCTCCCAGGTTCAAGCAATTCTCCTGCCTCAACCTCCTGAGTAGCTGGGACTACAGGGGCATGCCACCGCACGTGGCTAATTTCTTTTGTATTTTAGTAGAGATGGGGTTTCACCATGTTGCCCAGGTTGGTCTTGAACTCCTGAGCTCAGACAATCCGCCCGACTCGCCCTCCCAAAGTGCTAGGATTACAGGCGCGAGCAACTGCGCCCGGTCGAAGGACTAGTTTTTAATTCCAGTTCTGGCTGTCTGGTTGGTTCTGGTTTTCCTCATGTATGTTTGCTGAGAGGATCTATGTAGTTGCCTGTGATGCCCGTTAATCCAAAATTGCCACCTCACTTTCATCAGTAGGTGGTATCTTAGGCCATCTTTATATAAGAGTAACTTTTTTTTCACTTTTTGGAAAATATTTTATTTACCAAAATACATTTGAGAAAAATAATGTTGATTATACAAGCGGATAAAGCAATTGTCATATATATATATATATATATATATATACACACACACACACATATATATACATATATACATATACATATATACATATATAAATATATATATACATATACATATATACATATATAAATATATATACATATACATATATACATATATAAATATATATATACATATACATATATACATATATATAAATATATATATACATATTTATACATATATACACACACACCACTGTGGAATACTACTCAGCCATAAGAAGGAACAAAATAATGGCATTCATAGTGACCTGGATGAAATTGGAGACTATTATTCTAAGTGAAGTAATTCAGGAATGAAAAACCAAATATTTTATGTTCTCACTCTTAAGTGGGAGCTAAGCTATGAGGATGCAAAAGCATAAGAATGTTACAATGGACTTTGGGGACTCGGGGGAAAGGGAGGGAGGAGGTGAGGGATAAAAGACTATAAATTGGGTTCAGTATGTACTACTAGGGTGATGGGTGCACCAAAATCTCAGAAATTATCACTAAAGAACTTCTGCAAGTAACCTAACACCATGTTCCCCAAAAACCTATGGAAATAAGAAAGAAAATAAAAGAAAAATGATGTTGGTTATAAGTTGTGCAAACCTGTGTCTTAACTTGTTCATTCCACCAGCATAAATGCAGCAACACATGTGTAGTGTTGGCCCCAGGCAAATCTGCTTGAGACTCAATGTTCAAGATTGTTATTAGATGGGGACCACATAGGCATAATGAGCAGCTACAGAGAAACCAGAGGAAATCGGGTGTTCACCATGAATTACACTGTTTACAGAAACAGCCTGGTGAAGACGTAACAGCAGAATTCAGTGCAGGCACACAACCTCACGTTGTCTCTTAGTAACACAGGGGATATGCTAGAAGGCAAGTTCCTAGATGCCAACCAAGAACCAAGCTCACAAGCAAGTCCTTCTAAAGTGAGCATCCTCATCGCTGTTAGGTTAACTTCTTCTTGCATACACTGCACCTAAAAGAAATAGTAGTCATCTTCAATCCTTCAGCACAGCGTTCACACAGAACATGCCTCCAGCTCTCCCAGATTCTTCTAGGGCCAGCACAGCTTTTCTGATGAAGATTTTTCAAAGTTCTTCAAACTGAAGAGTAAATCCAAAACCATCTTGACTTGCCATGTTGGCAGCCTTTGGGGGCCTTCTCTGGCTGTGCTGAGCCTGAAAGATCATCCCCTGGAGACTACCAGGATCAAGCCAGCATGGTGGTTGGAATGAGATTCTCCATTGCATAGTCTGAAGGGGCATGGTCAGTAGACAGAACAGGGCATTCATGGGGGGCCAGACAGGCTGCACTCACGTTGGGAGCCTGGATGGGTGTTTACACATTCACACTCCTGAAAGGGAAGTCGTAGTTACTCCTGACTCTGAAACTATACTTGGTGGATGCTGGTTGAGAGGATCAAGGACTCCTAGGAATAAGAGCATGGAAGGATTAGAGCAGCCGGGGCCATTCTACTCCTGCTCGCATGTCTTGGTTCCTTCATAACAACTCTCTTTCCTTCTTTTTTTTTTTCTTTTTTTGAGATGGAGTCTTGCTCCATTGCCCAGGCTGGAGTGCAGTGGCGCAATCTCGGCTCACTGCAACCTCTGCCTCCCAGGTTCAAGCAATTCTTCTGTCTCAGCCTCCAGAGTAGTTGGGACTACAGGGGCCTGCCACCACGCCTGGCTAATTTTTGTATTTTTAGTAGAGACAGTGCTTCACCTTGTTAGTCAGGCTGGTCTTGAACTCCTGACCTCAGATGATCCACCCGCCTTGGACTCCCAAAGTGCTGGGGCCACCACGCCCAGACCTCTCTTCCCTTCTCATGGGAGAATTGTGTAACCATCCTTGCTAACCTCAACTTCCACCTCAGATGGAGCACTGTATAATTTCCTTCCTCAAATTTGTTCAAGTTCTTGGGCCTCATTGAGGTCACCACCAACCTCTCGGTTTTGGGGGATATTAAGAGTTTAGTTTTGCAACCACAACTCAGTGACAGAAAAAAAGGAATTCAAAGACACAGGAATGCTTAACTGTGCTCCTTTCTCATCTCAAATTTGTTCCCAAATTAGCTAAACCCATGCTTAACCCCTTAAGGTAAACACCTCTAGTAACTCTTCATCTGTCAATACAGAATTCAGAGATGCACATGTGGGACTCTAGGTTGTACCAGAGTCCAGGATACAACAGAGCTAAAGGCTGTCACTGCCTTTTCTATTGTTCTGCCTCATCCAATTATCTCTGTGCTCCAGTGCAGCTTAATACTACTGCTAATAAAAGTAATAATCACTGCCTCACTTTTAATGATTGGGCCCACCCATCTGTCCTGTTTTGCAATGAATGACAGAATGATTATAGCATCCAAGCCTTTTTTTTTTTTTTTTTTGAGACAGAGTTTTGCTCTTGTTGCCCAGGCTGGAGTGCAATGGTGCGATCTCAGCTCACTGCAACCTCTGCCTCCCAGATTCAAGCGATTCTCCTCCCTGAGCATCCTGTAGCTGGGATTACAGGCATGCACAACTACACCTGGCTAATTTTGTATTTTTAGTAGAGACAGGGTTTCTCCATGTTGGTCAGGCTGGTCTCGAACTCCTGACCTCAGGTGATCTGCCCACCTTGGCCTCCCAAAGTGCTAGGATTACAGGTGTGAGCCACCATGCCGGGCCGCATCCAAGCCTCTTTTCCAGGAACAAGAAATACTACAGTGAAAAAATCTCCCATTGTTAATTCAATGTAGAAACTCATGAGAAAAAAGCAAAAATTTTTAAGGAGATAAATTAGAAAACAACATGTGCAGATGGATACATGGAAAAAAATTAAGCTACCTAGAGATCTCGAATATGTGTTAACCTAATACAAAGACTATTAGAGAATACAGGTGAGCAAGAATCACTTAACCCACTTTGTCGTGGAAAATGTCTTTGAGGATGTGACAGGTTTGGTAAGAACCAAACAATGAGAAGGTGGTCAGTATATGAATATCCAGAAAAATAATATTATTCAATATAGGATCAGCTGATTGAAGTATTTTGTCAACAAATATGCAGAAAGTTTCCTAGTGTGGACAACACTTATTTGATTATGAGGAAATTTAGTAAGTGCTGTGAAGTAACATAGATCTGTATTTACAGATGTGCAATAAATTAAGTAAAAATCAATAAAGACATAAAATGAGAAAAAACCTATCTACAATAAAACCATGAATCTCAAATCATTGGATGGGGAGAAATATACATACACAGAATACTCTCTGAGAATAACTAGAATAAGGAGTTATGTGGCCGGGTGCAGTGGCTCACACCTGTAATCCCAGCACTTTGGGAGGTCGAGGTGGGTGGATCACTTGAGGTCAGGAGTTCAAGACCAGCCTGACCAACATGGTGAAACGCTGTATCTACTAAAAATACAAAATTAGCTGGAAATGGTGGTGCATGCCTGTAAATCCCAGCTACTCAAGAGGCTGAGGCAGGAGAATCGCTTGAGCCCGGGAGGCAGAGGTTACAGTGAGCAGAGATCACGCCACTGTACAGGAAGTTTCAAACGCAGGAGAGATTATCTTTCAAGTCCTCAGTGTTGTGGTTTCCCCTGCCAGGGTGACAACCTGATGATTATGGAAATCTAATCAGAAAACTGCTGTCTTGCTTTTATTCCTACCTCCACAGGATGAAAACAGTTAATGGTGGAGACAAAATATGTCCGGAGTAGACAGGAGTCACAGAAAAAGTGAATTCTGATGCGTTCTTTCCCAGGAAGTTACTGGTACAGAAGTTTAGAACTGAGATACCTTTTGGAAACAAGGATGGCATTCTGCCTTTGATGGATGGAAGAGTACCATCCCAGATTTAGATAGAGTTTGCTAAAGGCGTCTATCTTAGAGTGGCTGAGCCATCTCCACTTCAAGCTATGACTTTCTGTGAATTACCCACCCACTTGTCCTACAGAATAAGAGGGACCTTTTAGTCTGCTCTTCTGATTGCGGACCTGATTCCACAGGTGCCTGGGGCATCTTTGCAATCCCTAGGAATCAGCACCATGGACAGGGGCAAGGAATAGGGTCCACTCCTCTCTTCGCTTCAGCTGGACCTCTTGTTCGCCTTCTTTCTTTCTTTCTTTCTTTCTTTCTTTCTTTCTTTCTTTCTTTCTCTTTCTTTCTTTCTTTCTTTCTTTCTTTCTCTTTCTTTCTTTCTCTTTCTTTCTTTTCTCTCTCTCCCCCCTTCTTTCCTTCCTTCCTTTCTTTCTTCTTTCTTTTCCTTCCTTCCTTCCTTCCAACTTTTATTTCAGATACAGGGAGTACAAGTACAAATTTCTTACATGGGAATACTGCTTGATGCTGAGGTTTGGAGTATGGATCACATCCCCCAACTAGTGAGCATAATACCCAATAATTAGTTTTTAACCCTCCTCCACCCTCTAGTAATCCACAGTGTCTATTGTTCCTATCCTTCTGCTCATCTTTTTCTTTACACATTTCACCTCATACTGACCACCCAGCAAGAACAAAAGACCTCAATGCTGCTTGGAAAATAAGGCTCCCTCCCTTCATCTCTACCTTCCTTCCCAGGCTCTCTGGAAACAACCTCTTCTGTAAAGACTTCAAGGGCAGAAGAATAAGCTGAGAAACTCAGCCCAGAGCTGCAGGAGACTGTGACTCCTGTAGTCTGTGAGGACCTTGTTGCTCAGCCAACATGAAGTGAGTCCATGAGGGTGAGGAGCTGCAGATCCCACTGACTGTTTGGGGCAGGGACAGAAGGAGTAGATGGGGTTGTGGTGCCTCTTGCTCTGTTCCTCAGCTTCATCTCTTTTGCTCAAAGGCCAACCCCCTACATTTTCAAATCTTCTCATTCCACTCACCCAGCACCTTCTGTGACCCCCGAGTAGGGTAAGGCATGGAGTGAGCGTGAGAATCATCCCCACTTTCTTGACATTTTTCATCCCTATCTGAGATGGGATTGCTCTATGACTGGTCCCTGCTGTTTTTCCTTCCTTTCTATCCCAGGCCAGGGCTCTCCTAGCACAGGGATGCATGCTGAGGGTTTAGAATCTTAATGGATGTGGTGCTTGGAGCTCCTGTACTGAGACCAAAATCTTTAGGGGTCACTGCGGTGTGACAACAGGTGTAAGGAGGAGCTATGTGGACCACAGCACTAGTAGGTCCCCCTGTGGGCTGAAGTCAAAGGACTTAGTGTAAACTTGGCCTGAGAGAGTAAAGCCATGTCTTTCAATCAATGGTTTTGGGGAGGCACAAGTGACCTGTCCTTGGACAGACAGAAGGTACCCAACCAGATCTCTGAGTAGCACTGCAAGGTCAAGTTCTCTCCCGAGGACACTAAGGGCCCTGGCTCAGACAAAGGGAGGGTTTCTTGTACATTTCTAGGAAATATGAAGGTTGCAGTGTGTACAAAGCAGCCCCTTCCCACATGTCCTGGACCCTGAAATGAGGGACTGGCCTCCTCTCTCTCAGCTCCTGTTAGACTCTTGGTGTGGGTCTATATAATCTCCAGGCCTCTCACTCTCCTTTTCTAAGTTACTCTCCTTGGACCACTGCCTCATCGCATCCTCTACTCTAGGACCCTCTCCCTGGACCCTCATCACCAGGGATGACCCTGGTCCCAGGACCCTGAGCATATAATCAAGACAGGGGCTAGACCAGGTGCGGTGGCTCACCCCTGTAATCCCAGCACTTTGGGAGGCCAAGGTGGGCGAATCATGAGATCAAGAGATTGAGACTATCTTGCCTGACATGGTGAAACCCCATCCCTACTAAAAATACAAAAATCAGCCAGGTGTGGTGGCGTGTGCCTGTAATCCCAGCTACTTGGGAGGCTGAGGCAGGATAATTGCTTGAACTTGGGAGGTGGAGGTTGCAGTGAGCCGAGATCGCACCACTTCACTCCAGCCTGGCGACAGAGAGAGACTTTGCTAAAAAAAAAAAAAAAAAGACAGAGGGCTAAACGGGAGCTCCTCATCTTCAACCAAGATGTCCAGTGGGGCCCTGGGAGCTGACTACAGGTAAGAAACACTGTGTCCACCATACTGTCTGTGCCGGCTCCCATGGATGTGGCTCACAAGGCCCAGGGGGAAGTCAGAGCTGCCCATCTAGGCCCAGAGGAGATGTGAACCCCTCCCTCATTGTTGGTCGGCACAAATCGGTGAAAGCCAGACACCAAATGATACTGGAGGGTCAGGCTGTCTCCTGAGGGCACCTGTGAGCATGACTGGGCTTCGTGGAAGGGCTGGGAGCTGCCCATGCTCCCCCAATATCAGTGGGTTAGTGGTATTTTAGGGAATGAACACCCCATATTGCCCACTAGGATCTGCAGGGAGAGAGCATTCTCAGTGGACTCATCTTGATGCCTCCCACTCTGAGGTTCTGTCCCTAAGAGGAGAGTGTCACTGAATGCCTCAAGTCACCCTAGGGTTTCCCTGGGCACCCAGCATAGAAGAGTAATCCCGGGGACCTTGCAGACAGATATAGTCAAACAGTGGTTTTCATACCTGGGGGATTCCTCAAGAGGAAGCTTGAGATGCAGAGGGTCCCTGGGCTGTGACCATGCCTAGGGGTAGGAGCTAGAAGAACCATAGTATCTTTTTTTTTTTTTTTTTTTTCAGATGGAGTTTCACTCTTCTTGCCCAGGCTGGAGTGCAGTGGTGTGATCTCAGCTCACCGCACCCTCTGCCTCCCGGGTTCAAGTGATTCTCCTGCCTCAGCCTCCCGAGTAGCTGGGATTACAGGCATGCACCACCACCCTCGGCTAATTCTGTATTTTTAATAGAGATGGGGTTTCTCCGTGTTGGTCAGGCTGGTCTCAAACTCCCGACCTCAGGCAATCTACCCACCTCGGCCTCCCAAAGTGCTGGGATTGCAGGTGTGTGCCACCGTGCCCGGCTGAACCATAGTATCTTTGGTTCTCTGCATGGGTGCTGTTCCCAGGGCACACAAGGAAGAGATCTTGGCCCCTCTCATGAGAGAATCTCCATTCCATGTTTCAGGGCTGGTCAACTCCTCCTTCCTTCAGCAGATGGAAAGTGCCTGATGTGTCTAATGAGCTGCATGAGAGAGACACATTCCTTCCTGACACCAGCACAAGGCCTGGGTGGGCTTAGAAGGAGAGTGTGCTTTACGGTCCTGGGTGAGAAGAAGGGGGCTGTGTTAAAGGGGGACCATCACCCCACATACCCCAGGTGTGGGCTGTAGGGTGCGAGGCCTCCCAAAGAAACACTTGCTTCCTGTCTACCTGTGAGGGTCAGCCACAGTGGAGAGGGTATCCAATGGCTCCCTTTGACCTGTCACCACCAGGGTCAGTTGTCATTTGGCTTGGACCAGTTGCTCCATCTGTGATACACACACTGGCACAGCCCTGCAGTATGTGAGCCTGTGTGTTTAATGTAGAAGTCAGCCTTGTTGCTGGAGGTCTGAGGACTTGTGTGTACAAGAGTTGGGAGATCCTTACTTTATATAGATGGTAGACATCAGATTGCAGAAACTCCTGGCACCAGATGGTCACAGGGATCCACATGGTGACCATGGGGCCCAGGATGGCTCAAATGAAACATTTGGGGAGGGCTCTGGAAAGGAATCTAAGCTGGAGCTTCCAGGAGTGCCCTTCTCCTTCAGTTTCCACCGCTGTCACTGCAAAGCCCCTTCCAGAGTGGTCACCATTAACTCAGACCCTCTGTAGTCCCAGCCCTCACCCCAAACCACCCATGTGGGTTCAGTGGGTTAAATCAGAAGTCTAGAGAGGACTAATTTGCCTGTTCTAGTCACTTGGGCCCCAACACAGCCCTGGAGAAAAGGTCCCTGTGAGACCTCCCCCTGACCCACACACAGAAGCTGCTTCAGGCCTGGTCTGGACTCATGAGAGCTTGCATCACAGATGGAGCAAATCTGCTTGCAGACCCTACCCCATGGCCCACCAAAAATCTTTAGATGGGCTGACTTGCAAAGGGCTTTCCCTGGCAAATCTTTTCTGTGAGCACTAGAAAACTATTTATTCAACTGTGCAAACACAAATTCTTGGCCACAGTGATCATGAATAATCAGAAAAACATGGCACCACCAAAGGAAAAACAAATAATGCACCAGCAATTGACCTTAAATAAATAGACATCTATGAACTGACTGTTAAATAATTAAAAATAACAATTGTAAAGAAGCTCAGTAAGTTACAAGAGAATAAATTTAGACAATGAATCAAAATCAGAAAAACAACACACATGAAAAATTAAAAGTTCATAAAAAAATAGAACCATAAAAAACAAACAGACATTCTGGAGCTGAAGAGCACAATGAATGAAATGAAAAATTCCATAGAAAACTTCAACAGCAGATTGTATTAATCACAAGAGAGTATTAATTATCTGGAAGATTAACATTTGAAATTACCCAGTCAAAGGAAGAAAAATTAAAATAATTTAAAAATGAGGAAAGCCTACAGGGATTATGGAACATCATCAAGCAAACCAATATATGCATAATAAGAGTTACAGACATAGCAGAGAAAGCAAAAGTGGCAGAAAGGTTGTTTAAAGAAACAATGACAAAAAATTTTCCAAATCTGGAGCAGGAAATAAACATCCAGATCTATGAAGCCAAAATAGTCACCAAAAAGCAAAATATAAAGAATCTTGGCCAGGTGTGGTTGCTCACATCTGTAATCCCAGCACTTTGGGAGGCCAAGGCAGGTGGATCAGCTGAAGTCAGGAGTTCGAGACCAGCCTGACCAACATGGTGAAACCCCATCTATAATAAATACAAAAAATTAGCCGGGCATAGTGGCACGTGCCTGTAATCCCAACTACTTGGGAGGCTGAGGTGGGAGAATTGCTTGAACCCGGGAGGTGGAGGTTGCAGTGAGCTGAGATTGCACCACTGCATTCCAGCCTGGGCAGCAGAGTGAGACTCCATCTCAAAAAAAAAAAAAAAAAAAGAATCTTCACCAAGACACATTATCATAAAAATCAAAGACAAAGTGAGAATTTTGAAAGCTGCAAGAGAGAAGCAAGCAACTCATAACATACAGAAAACATAAACAAGGCTACCAGCAGATTGCTCAGCAAAAATTTTTCAGGCCAGGAGAGAGTTGGATGATATATTTGAAGTACTGAAGGTAAAAAAAAAATCCTGCCAACAAAGAATAAAACATCCAGCAAGGCTATCCTTCAGACATAAAAGAGAGATAAATACTTTTTCATAGAGATAAACGCCATGGAACTCATCACCACGAGAACCGCCATACAATAAATGGTAACAGTAGTTCTTCAAGTTGAAATAAAATTACAATGAAAACATGAAAACAAATAAAAGCATAACACTTACTGTGAAGTAAATAGTCAAATTCAGAATGTCCAATGATGTAATTATAGTATAGAAATCACTTTTACTCTAGTAAAAGAGTTAAAAGACAAAAATACTAAAGGTAGCTTCTCCTAAAATAATTTGTTAATGGATGTATAATATATAAAACCTAGAAACTGTTACATCAATAGCATATGTGGATAAGAGAAGTTAAAATCTACAAATTTTGCATACAGTAGAAGTTAAGTTTTTATTAGCCTAAAATAGACTGTTACAACTATGAGGTGTTTTAGGTAAAATTCATTGTAATTAAAAAGAAAAAAGTCTGTAGAGGTATACAAAAGATAAAGGAATCAAAACACACCACTACAAAAAAAATCAGCAAATCACAAAAGAAGACACAGCAAAAGAGAAATAATAGAACAAAGAAACTACAAAAAAATCAGAAAACAACATAAAGCCAGTCATATACTCTTACTTAGAAATAATTACTTTAAATGTAAATGGATTAAATTCCCCAATTAAATGACACAAAGTGACTGAATGAAATATATAAGATCCAACTCTGCAACCTAAAAGAGATTCATTTTAGCTTTAAGAACACGAATACGTCAAAAGTGAAGGAATGGAAAAAGTTATTTCCTACAAATGGAAGCAAAAAGAGAGCAGAGGGTACTTATATTGATATCAGACAAAAATACAGTTATAGTAAAAAATTACAATAAGAGAGAAATAGGATTATTATAATGGGGTCAAGTCACCATAAAGGAGGCACAGTTTGGGGCCACCCTGGCTCAGGTCAGTGACAGGTATCTGTTTTTTGGGAAAGCCAGGCCCATGAGGTAACAGTTCCTGATTCCCAGCAGGCAGCTGTGATGTGGGAGGAAGAAGAGAGGTTGGAGATTTCAACATGTGAGTCATCTAATCAGGTGTAAAAGGGAGGTCCCAAATGGTGATATCACCAAAGGGACAGGAGTAAAGGCTCAGGATATAACTTGGGCTGGGCTGTGGAAGCCTCTGACACAGGGTAGGAGAATGGGGAAAATGAAGAGAGGTGAAGGTTGAAGTGAAATCCCCCTCCCCCTCCCCCTCCCCCTCCCCCTCCCCCTCCCTCTCCAAAGCTGGACTGTACTGCGGTGATCTCGGCTCGCTGCAACCTCCCTGCCTCCAGCTCCTGTGATTCTCCTGCCTCGGCCTGCCGAGTGTCTGGGACTGCAGGCGCGTGCCACCACGCCTGACTGGTTTTTGTATTTTTGGTGGAGACGGGGTTTCGCTGTGTTGACTGGGCTGGTCTCCAGCTCCTGGCCTCGAGTGATCTGCCCGCCTCAGCCTCCCGAGGTGCTGGGATTGCAGACGGAGTCTCGCTCACTCAATGCTCAATGGTGCTCAGGCTGGAGTGCAGTGGCGTGATCTCGGCTCACCTCTGCCCAGCCGCCCCGTCTGGGAAGTGAGGAGCGCCTCTGCCCAGCCACCCCATCTGGGAAGTGAGGAGTGCCTCTGCCTGGCCACCCCGTCTGGGAAGTGAGGAGCACCTCTGCCCGGCCGCCCTGTCTGGGAGGTGTACCCAACAGCTCGGAAGAGACAGCGACTATCGGGAGTGGGCCATGAGGACGATGGCGGTTTTGTTGAAAAGAAGGGGGGGAAGTGTGGGAAAAAGAAAGGAGAGATCAGATTGTTGCTGTGTCTGTGTAGAAAGAGGTGGGCATAGGAGACTCCATTTTGTTCTGACTAGGAGAAATTCTTCTGCCTCGGGATGCTGTTGATCTATGGTCTTGCCCCCAGCCCCGTGCTCTCTGAAACATGTGCTGTGTCAACTCAGGGTTAAATGGATTAAGGGTGGTGCAAGATGTGCTTTGTTAAACAGATGCTTGAAGGCAGCATGCTCTTTAAGAGTCATCTCCACTCCCTAATCTCAAGTACCCAGGGACACAAACACTGCGGAAGGCCGCAGGGACCTCTGCCTAGGAAAACCAGAGACCTTTGTTCATGTGTTTATCTGCTGACCTTCTCTCCACTATTATCCTATGACCCTGCCATATCCCCCTCTGCGAGAAACACCCAAGAATCATCAATAAATACTTCATAAAAAAAGAAAACTAGTAAAGAGGAAAAGGTCCAATATTTGGAAAAACAGCAGGTTTAGAGGAAGTACATAGAATCTAAGAACAAATGATGTTTATTTTGTTAGACTCGCATGTAATTATTTTGTACTTCCCTGATTTTGCTTTATCTTTGTTAATGCTATAATTAAAAACACATTTGGGTTAAAAAAAAAAAAAAAAAGCTAAATGCTTCCTCCTTCCTCCCCAAATCAGAAATGAGGCAAGTATGCCTACTCTTACCACTTGTACTTAACATTGTATTGGAGGTGCTTACCAGTGTGTTGAGGCACACAAAAAAAGAAATAAAGGCATCCAGATCAGAAAAAAAAAAAAAAGAAATGAAATCCTGTCTTAGACCTGAGAGAAAAAAGAGAATTACAAAGGAGGAGGGTGTGGGGTAGTGATTATGAGTATTAGACCTTAAAGAAAATCCTTGGATGCAAGAGACTGACAAACCGAGGAGAAGCTGGGGTATGTCATTGCTGCTCCCTAATGTCTATCTCAGATTCTGTCCGGATCCAACAGGGGCACCCTTCCCTCGAGGTGCTCCATGAAGTGCACAGTCCAAGATGGGCTCTGGATCTCCTTGGGCTCCAGGGTGAGCCTCAGAGCATTGGGAATGTCCCTTTTGGATCCTGGGGTCTAACCTTTCTGAGGGGAGCCCTCTTGTCTGCATTGCCAAGGTCATTATTGGCATCCCCCTCTCGCTGTGCCAAGCTTCTGCCAGAATCACTGCCAGGATCAGCAAGACCACACCAGCCAGGCTCATGCAGACAATGTTCTTCACCTTGAAGTTCTGGGTGATGGGGGCTGGAAGCAGAAGAAGAAGCATCACTGACAGGTGGACAAGAGCCAGCCCAGGCCAGGATTCCTGAAACAGAAGCTCCTTCTACACTTTGCTGGACAGATCTTGCTTCCAACCCAGCACTTTCCCTCCACACAGTACATAGATGACTTACCTGTGGAGGAATCTGCTTCTGTGGGTGAGGGGCTGACTTCATCAGGGGCTCCTAGGAATCAGAAAGCACTGATGAAGGACTGAGGCAGCATCTCCTCCCCTTCTTGGGCTGATCTCAGCATGCTGAGCCCTCTGTGTGACAGTCCCTTTATTGGGAATGCCCCAGCCCTGGATTCCTTGGCACCCGCCCACAGCACCTTGAGGTCCCTGGGTTCACAACACCCAGGTCTTATACAGAGTCAAGTAGAAGGCCCTGAGTTCAGGGTGAGGCTGCACAATTCACAGCTGCCATTGATCAAACTCACCTGCAAGATATTCTCACTTTCTCCTGGAACTAAAATTCCCTAGGAGTCAACTGTAGGGACAACATGCCTTCTGTATTTACAAGGATGCAATCTGATTTCAGTGCCTGGTTAGTGTCCACCCAGCCCACTACAAGAGGCAGGACCCCTGCTCCCCTCAAAGGAAGGGGCAGAGCTTGGGACTCCTGGCTCAACTTTATGTGTGCTCTCAGCCTGGAGTCTGCTGATCTGGCTCTGGGTGAGGGGCTGGGAGCTCCAGGGGGACCAGGGCTGCCTTTGCTCTGCCCAGCTCATCTCAGCCCCTTCATCTCCTGGGTAACTTTTGTGGACTTCCCATTCTTCCACTCACAGCTTTAAATGTTATCATCTGAGCTTCTTGGAAAAGGAATCAGAAATGGGATGAAGTTAGGATGACCCCTCTGTGTCCATCCCAAGAATGGGAGGATGCATTCTGCTTGCCCATCCCTTGGAGACTCCCCTCTGTCTTAATATCCAGGGATCTCCTGGGGACATAGTTCTGAGTACCCAGTGAAGAGGAACCTGGGTACTGATGGGGTGGGGCTGGGCTAGGTCTGCTGGTGGGATCCCCAGCCCCAGTGGATCAGTAAGCACAGACCATCTATAGAGGTGGTGATTGTCAGAACTCTGAGATCTGCAGGTCCTAAAAGCTCAGTCTACAAGGACCATGAGGATGTCACTCTTCCTCCATGGGGCTGAAGCCATGGTCCTACAGACACTGATAAAGCCACAATAGGACCAGGAGCACCAGGACTGTGGGAACAGGGAGTGGGAGGATAGGAAGGGTCCAGAGAGGTCTCACGCTGGGCTCACAGCCTCCGAGAATGCTCTGTTCAAATACCAGAGGGAGAAGAGAAGATTGGAACCTGCCCAGACAGTTAGGCAAACTGAGATCCAGACAATGGTGACCACTTAGCCCCGACAGGCCAATAGGGAGGCAGAGTGGTGGCTGTCTGTTTCAGACTCAGGGTAGGCGCTCAGCCCAGTCAATTTTCATCCTTGTCACCTGTCAGGAACCACTGCCCTACCCTGAGGCAACATCCCCTTAAAGGGTTTGTGATATGGGATATATACATCCCCTAAAAGGACCATCCTTTTATAACTTTTATATCAGTGTCCTTTGATATCTTTGTCATCTTTTTACTATCATATATTAAAATTGAACCTATATACTTCTATGGGTGCATATATATAGCGATATACACACAGAAACACAGACACTTACACTCAGACACCCAGAACACACACACACAGAGATATGCACACCCAGAGAAAAAGGAGAAAAGACACTCAGCTTTAAAGGAAAAATGCCTGCTTTCTCCTTCCCTGAGATATGGGGGAGCCTCCTCGCTGGACCCTGGCTCCAGGACGTCTTGGGGCTGACCACTCACAGAAGCATGGACGATATCAAACCAAAGGTTCCCCCTAAGTTCCATCCAGCCCTGGTCAGACCCTGTCACCTGCCCAATGGGAGGTGGGTCACACCCGAGGGACGCATTGCCTGGGGCCATGGCAGGTTCTGGCTCAGTGGAAAGGAATAGGGAGCGGGGCCATCTTGAGTGCAAAGACGGTCGTTCCCTTGAATGAGATCTACCCCCCACTTAATCCCTCGGATCTCACTTCCCTCCACAGCCCAGCAGGGCCAGCTCTGAGCCCACCCAATACTAGGGCTGAGTGTCCAGGCCCTCTGTGGTGTCCAGTGAGGGCAGAGGGGATGTGTGCAGAGGGAGAAGGGGAGGCTGTGGACTGAGCCACCCCTGCTGGGATGGGGTCCAAGGACCTGGGGGCAAACCCGAGGGCCGAGCTGAGACTGGGGCAGGGCCCAGGTGACGTCCTCACCTTTCACCAGCAGCTCCAGGTAGTCACTGTGCTCAGACCATCTGGAGGACTTAAAATAGTAGCAGCGATAACACCCAGCACTGTCTTCACTTACTGAGTCAATGTGGAATCGGGCCTCTGACTCAGATGAACTAGCTTGAGACACATCATTAGTATCATTGTACTTGAATCTACTCTCCCTCTCCAGGCGGAATGTTTGAACCCCAGCCGGGCCCCGGCACACGAAAGTCACACGGCTTCCCCGGGGGATCGTGGTGCCTGGCTCAGCCGAGATGGAGGGTCTGGGCAGGGCCCCTAGGAGGGAAGCAGAGCAGGATGTTAGTGTCCTCCATGAGGAATGGGCTTCCCCTCCCTGTGAAGGACAGGAAGGAAATAATGCAGAGACTGCCATCACCTCCACCACATCAGCACTTCATGCCCTCGTTTGAATCAGAGCCCTCTTTAGCTGGGTGTAGCGCTTTACGGAATAAAAGAGTATACTTGACAACCCCAGGATCGGTTCTGTGCAGCCGTGTGATGGTGTCTGTGCCAATGAGACGGAGCCTTGTTGGTGAAATTCCCCAGAAGGGATGTTAAAGAGCATTAATTAGGCCAGGAGGGCCCTTTGTTGGGGAAAAAAAAATCTGGCTGGGCACAGTGGCTCACGCCTGTAATCCTAGCACTTTGGGAGGCCGAGGCGGGTGGATCACCTGAGGTCAGGAGTTCGAGACCAGCCTGGCCAACATGGTGAAACCCCGTCTCTACTAAAAATACAAAAATTAGCTGGGCATTGTGGTGCACACCTGTGATCCCAGCTATTCAGGAGGCTGAGGCAGGAGAATTGCTTGAACCTGGGAGGCGGTGGTTGCAGTGAGCCGAGATGGTGCCACTGCATTACAGCCTGGGCAACACAGCAAGATTCAATCTCAAAAAAGAAAAAAAAATCTGCCTTTCCTTCCCTTCCCTTCCCTTCCAGCCTGCAAATAAATGTGATGGCTGGAGCAACAACAGCCATTCATTTTGCATCAAGAGGTGATCTTAGTGCTAGTGGCCTACAACTAAGATTACAGATCAGAAAGAGGGAACCGGGAACCTAAAGCCCTGGGGACATGCTGGAGCTGTCACATCATCTCTGTTGGGGATGTCACATGATCTCTGGGTGAGCTCCAGACACGGGAAGTAGGCGTCTGGCAAGAAATGTGGGCAGAGGTTCTCCAGAACATATAGGGAGTAAAAATCAACAGGGTTATCTGATTGACTAAATGCAAGTTAACAAAAGAAGAATCTAGGATGCCTGTCTGCTCTCTGGTCCGGGACCAATGACAGCCACTGAGAAAGAAAGCAGGGTGGGGGGTGATGGAGAATTACACTTGTGTGGGTGAGAAGCAGAGGTCCAGTTTTGGAGGTTCTTGAAATCAACTATTGGTATCTTGCAGGTATGTGGAGCTGTCAGGAGAGGACTGAAGGGGGCATTCGCGTTGTGTAAATTGGTGTTGCATGCCTCCCAGAGTCCACATGACTCCCACCCAGAGTGACCCTTCGGGTGGGGGTGGGGAATCCTGCAGATGTGACTCACCCTCCTGCGTGTGGATCATCCGGGCCAGGCAGAGCACTGGAAGAGAAGCCCCAGTGAGAACACCACCCACCACTGGTCAGCCTTCAACTGGAGCCAAGAGTCAGTGTGATGAGGGGAAAGATTGAGCTGCCTGTAGTCTCCAAACCACCCTCATCAACCTTAACTCTCAGTAGGATGGTTTCCTTCCCCAGGCAAATTTCCAAGGAAACCCCTCTACCAGATACCCCTCAGCCTGTCTTATGTTGAACTCTACCGCATCTGTAATTTCTGTGACATACAAGAGGCCTCAGGTACCTCTGTGGTCACCTTGGACCCAAGTGACCCCAAGCTGGCAGGTGCCTGCAGATGGTGACTCTCCTCTCCCAGGGCATCAGATCATCTTGGGCCACAGACAGGGCCTGGACCCCCACCCCAAGCCTTTCACCCCCTCTGTTTCTCAAATCCCACCTTTGTTCCCAAACTCACTGAGGCCCAGGAAGATGGTGGGAGGGAGGTTCATGGCTCAGCCTCTCCAGTCCTCTCTGTCCTTGTCCTGTGATGTCAGGACAGGTCCTGCAGTCCGGAAGAGTGCAAGATATTCTCACAGGGCCTCACTACAGGGCTCAACATACACGCCCCACAGGAAGGAATGTGGTCAGCTCTCAGTCCAAATTCAGCTTCTGCTGTGTGACCACAGGGAGGCCTTAGTTTCTGGTAGGTGTTTCTAGTGAGGTATTTCATAACTAGGCTGAGCCCACATCCAGATAAAACCCACGCATTGTTAACTGGTGACAGATAGATAGATGAGAGATGAAGGATGAATGGATGCAAGATGGATGGATGGATGGATGGATGGATGAATAAATGGATGGATGGATGGACGGATGGATGGATGGATGGATGGATGGACGGATGGATGGATGGATGGATAAATGGATGGATGGATGGATGGACGGATGGATGGATGGATGGATGGATAAATAAATGGATGGATAGATGGACGCATGGATGGATAGATGGATAAATAAATGGATGGATGGATGGATGGATGGATGGATGGATAAATGGATGGATGGATGGACGGATGGATGGATAAATGGATGGATACATGGATGCATGGATGGATAGATGGATGTATGGATGGGTAGACGGATGCATGGATGGATGGATGCATGGATGGATGGGTAGATGGATGGATGCATGGATGGATGGATGGATAAATGAATAATGGGTGGATGGATGGGGAGATGGATGGATGGATGGAGGGAGGATGAATAAATGGATGGATAAATGGATGCATGGATGGATGGATGGATGGATGCATGGATGGATGGATGGATGGATGGACAGACAGGGTGTAACAGGGCCTGGGAAACTTATTGGCTGGGCTTCAGCTTCTAACAGGCTGATGGTTCTCTGGCAACACATTTCCACACAAACTCTTAGATTCCCCACAGGCAAAAAAAGGAACCATAAAATCATCCTGACACCTTCATACTGTCATATCTGCAAGGTGCATAGCACAAAGGTATTTGGCACACTGGGAGGATACTCAGTCCTAGCTCTGTTCATGTTCTCCAGGGTGGGCTGCACCCTGGGGGGGGGCTATTATGTCCTTGTCCCTGCCCCTTCACACCCTGTGTCACTGGGATGTGGCTCTGATACCTGAGCTCTGCTGTCTCACCTGGCCCCAGGTTATGCATCGTCATTAGAGGGCACTGCAGCAGCGTGCAGGACTGAGGGAGGAGGCTGGACTTGGCCAGTCTGCTGCTCTCAAATGTCCTCATTCTAAACTGAATGCTCCCTAGTCTGCAGATGTGAATGCACTAAAGAAACAATGGTTTGTGCAAACATTTGTAGACGGGGCTTCTTGGACTGAAGAGCCTGCAGACACCTAGATAGGCCTGGGATGGTGGTGGATTCTGGTCGGTGCCCTGACGGGCTTCCCTTGCCCATTTATGGTACAGAACATGGATTCTGTGAGTAGGGAAGGGTGGCCTCCTAGCCCCGTCCCTGAAGACTGGGAATCTTTTCACCATTTCCTCTTTCTGTGCATTCATGGAAGTCTACACTTTACTCTCAGGCCACTCTTAAGAGCTCCTTTTATAGCACTGAAAGACTTTACGTTTCTGTAGATCTTCATTCTTTTTGTATTTTCTATTTGCCGCAGTGCTTCCAGATAGGTAAAGGCGTGCCTTGGATCCTGAAATCTGCAGTGGCCTGCTTTGAAATTCACCTGCTCACGCTGGGGAGGAAGCTGAGAACTCCACCTCACTCTGGGGCTCCTGAGGTCATGGTGACCTCCCAGGCAAGGGGCCATCACCAAGAAGAGGAGATGGACCAAGGAATCAGGGCATGGAGTTAAGAGCCCGAGACTTCTCCAAATCACAGGCAAGGGAATTGCCAGTAGAAGCCAGGGCACCAGGGGGCTCCCAGGTAGAGCTAAGGTCCTGGAGAAGTTTCTTTTTTTGGGTTCTTTGGGTCAGCAAGATGTGGTCTGATAGAGAGGAAGGAGAGGTCCACAGTGTTGGCTGTAGTGTCCTCCTGGTACCAGGTGGACTCAGCCTCTCCAAGGGCACTGATTTGTGAGTTTCCCCAGACTTCATTCTCCAGCTCAAGAGAGAGAGCCGCACTGATCACACTTCTTCAGTAAAAAGAGAATAAGATTTTCGGGTCTGTGATCTCACCATGAATGAAGGCCCATGTGCTTTATGGTTCTTGGCCTGAACTCCCCACACTCACTCACCCAACACTTGCCCAGGCTCCATGTTCTCCCTTCACAAAGATGCTCTCCTTGATCATGCTCATCTCAGGCACTTCTGAGCTCTTTTCCAACTAGCCCTGACTTCTGGGCTTCTGTGTTTGTCTCTTCCTTGTCCGACTGCAGCAAGAATCCTGCTAAGTCAGTTTAACCCTAGTTATCTGCTTACCGTTGATATGTGATCAGGTTCCTCATCTTCTACCATCCCCAGGTGATGTCTGGTCACCCTTGCTTGCCTTCAGCAAGAATCCTGGTTTAGCCAGAATCCCCATACCTATGAGGTTTCCTGATTGTAATGTTTCATCCACTGACCTCTCCCTCCCTGCTCCTTGGAATAAATTCTCCCTTGTTCATGCTGTATTTGAGGTTGAACCCATTTTATTTCCCACACTGCAAAATCCCATCACCATGGTCCCTCCATCCACAGTGATGGTCCTGAATAAAGTCCTCCTTACTATGATTTAACAAAGACCATTGGAAAATCTTTTCTTCAATACCCTGCCCAGCTGACACAGGGCTCTGAGAAAGGGAAGTCTGGACCCTTGGCATCTGCGGTGGACAGAACTCAGGAAGTGGCCCTGGAGGTTTGGGTGCTGTGGATGCCACCCATAGCATCCCTCACGTGCTCAGGGTATCTCAGCTTTGTGGTTAGAATCACTGTCCTTGGGAAAAACTCTTCTCTTTCTGTGTGAAACAACCACCCTCAATTCCCAAAGAAACAGGTAGAAAAAGCAGCAATCAAATACCTGTGAAAACTCAACATATGCAGGGACACTAAAGCACGGTGAATACGGTAGTGCCAGGGACTAACAACGGGCGTGGTGAATAAGTAGTGCCAGGGGCTGCCTAAAAACAGGCACAGGGAATACGGTAGTGCCAAGGACCGTCTAAAAATAGGCGCGGTGAATACGGTAGGTGCCAGGGACTGCCTAAAAATAGGCACGGTGAATATGGTAGTGCCAAGGACTGTCTAAAAACAGGCACGGTGAATACGGTAGTGCCAAGGACTGTCTAAAAATAGGCGCGGTTAATACGATAGTTCCAGGGACTGCCTAAAAATAGGCATGGTGAATACGGTAGTGCCAAGGACTGTCTAAAAATAGGCGCGGTGAATACGTCGTGCCGGGGACTGCCTAAAAATAGTGAAACATTTTAAACTGTCTCTCCACGTGGGAAAGGCTGGCAGGGAGAGAGCGAGGGCACATTATCACACAAAGCGAAGGTTTTCAAGGAAGGTGTGTGCTGAGTGGGATGTGCGACAACCTATGAGTGGTTGTTGCAGAAGGGTAACAGGGCAGGCTAACTTCATAGAATATTTAAGTGAACATGCAGTTTACAAAAGGGCCTGTAAATTATTTTTTATGTTAGGAAAAAAAAAGCCAAAATACATATACATCGAAAACAGAGAGAAACGATAACAACAGTCAGCATTTATCTGGCATTTTCTATGGAACAAACTGTTTTATTTCATTGAAGCATCATTAAAAACCCAATGAGGTGTACTCCACCCCTTAAGAAATTAACAACTGAAAAATTAAATAGTACTGCGTGCAAGTGAAGGTATATGAGGTATGTGTTAGTGTGTGTGAGTGTGTGTGTGGGGGGGTATAGGTATGTGTATGTGTGTGTGTGAGGGTGTGCATTTGTGTGGGTATATGTGTGTGTGTGAGAGTGCATGTGTGTGAGCACGTGTGTGTGTGTGGGTATATATGTGGGTGTGTGCATGGGCGTGTGTGGGTATATATGTGTGTGGGTGTATATATGTGAGTGTGTGCACATGAGTGCATGTGTGTGGGGGTGTATATATGTGAGTGTGTGCATGTGTGTGGGTGTGTGAGCATGTGCATGAGTGTGGGGGTGTGTGTGTGTATAGCTATGCATGTGCGTGTGTGCACATGTGGGTATGTGTGTGTGCATGTGCATGTGTGTGAGTATATGTGTGTGCGTGTGTGCATGTGTGTGGGTGTGTATGTGCATGGGTGTGGGTATATATGTGTGTGCACGTGTGTGCACGTGTGCATGTGTGTGGGTATATATACGTGAGTGTGTGCATGTGTGTGGGTGTGTGAGCATGTGCATGAGTGTGGGTATATGTGTGTGTGCATGTATATATGTGCATATGCGTGTGTGTATGTGTGGGTATATGTGTCTGTGTGTGCATGTGTGTGGGTATATGTGTGTGCACAAGTGCATGTGTGTGGGTAATGTATGTGCGTGTGTGGGTGTGTGTGTGCACATGTGCATGCTTGTGGGTATATGTGTGTGAGAGCATGTGCATGTGTGTGTGGATATATATGTGTGCACATGTGTGCATGTGTGTGGGATATATGTGTGTGCACGTGTGTGTATATGTGTGTGCCCATGTGTGCACGTGTGTGTGGGTATATATGTGTGTGCATGTGTGTGGGTATATAGGTGTGTGCATATGTGTGTGTATACATGTGCGCCCATGTGTGCATGTGTGTGAGTATATATGTGCATGTGCATATGTGTATGTGTGCGTGTTTATGTGTGCATGCCCATGTGGGCATGTGTGTGGGTATGTGTGTGTGCATGTGTGTGTATATGTGTGTGTGCATGTGTGTGGGGGTATATATGTGTGTGTGTGCATGTGTGGGGGAGGTATGTGTGTGTGTGTGCATGTGTGTGTGGGTATGTGTGCGCATGTGTGCATGTGTGTGGGGGTATATATGTGTGCACATATGCCACATATGCGTGCATGTATGGGTATATACATGAGCACATGAGCGTTACTGTTTCTTTTTAGAAGACATGCACACAAATTAAGCTAAATGAGATGATCTTGCTCCCTAGTGTCTCACAGAGTGATTTTCTGTTTTAGTCTAAGTAGGGACAGCATCTGATGCTGTGAGTGTAGTGGGGATACCAACATGTCCCAGCTTGTGGCGGACTTGGGGCTCTCCTGATGTGTGTGTGTGTGCATGTGTGTGCATGTGGGTGTGTGCATATGTGTGCAAATGTGCATGTGTGAATGTGAGTGTATGCATACTCGTGCATGTGTGTGCAGGTGTGAGTAGGTGGGTCAACTCTCGGCCTTCACCCAGCCACACTTTACCCAGATGCCTCCTTCATTAGTCAAATATAAGTAAATTCTACTAAACTAAACCAATAGGGCAAGAATAAGAACGACAAAATTATGGTAAATAAAGGAGACAAGAAAATATTTGTGAATCCTAGATTAGCTGTGATGATGGGTCTTACATGTCCTTTTTTTTTGAGACGGAGTCTCACTGTTACCCAGGCTGGAGTGCAGTGGCGCGATCTGGGCTCACTGCAACCTCCCTGGGTTCAGGCGATTCTCCTGCCTCAGCCTCCCGAGTAGCTGGGATTACAGGCATGTGCCACCATGCCAGGCTAATTTTTGTATTTTTAGTAGAGACAGGGTTTCACCATCTTGGCCAGGCTGGTCTTAAACTCCTGATCTCGTGATCCACCCACATCAGCACCCGCCTCGGCCTCCCAAAGTACTGGGATTACAGGCGTTGAGCCACTGCGCCCACCTTACGTGTGCTTTTATAGCTGCAATCATTCATGAAAAAACAAAGGCATTTTCTTTTTTCTTTTGTCAAAGTTATTTTTATGGAGGCACAATTAGAAGCTAGCTGAGGCACATCTTACTCTCTGGGAGAGTGACAGGAAAATCCTTATCCTCTGTGGCTGGGATCTTAGCCATCAGAACAAACCATGTGTTCAATGCTTAAGGGCTGAGAGGAGCAACAGTTTTGAAAAGCTCTGGCTTTAGATCCCAATGGATCGGGAACGGATGAAAAGGGACAGGGGCTAAGAAAGCACTTTTAAATATGGTTAAGTTTCAGAGTTGCTTTTATTGGACATGAATGCATTTATAATTCCTGATTATTCCTGCTCCCTAAGCCTTGACAACTCTTAGTCACCTTTTGTAAGAAGGATATTTCTCTCTCTCTAAATAGAAGGTAGAGTTTACTTTCTTCACACTGATCTCAGAAATTGTCTAGAGACATAAATTATTGGGAAATAAAGTGCATCCTGTTCCCCAGAGTGCATAAGAGAGGAGATGAAAGTGTACGGTTTTGCTTGCATTACAGAAAGTTTTCAGAGGTGTACAGCCATGGCCAGCCAAAGCACTACATG
The DNA here is from genome assembly GCF_028885625.2 of Pongo pygmaeus. Classification (NCBI taxonomy): domain Eukaryota; kingdom Metazoa; phylum Chordata; class Mammalia; order Primates; family Hominidae; genus Pongo; species Pongo pygmaeus. Next base: position 60,639,648 of record NC_072393.2, read on the forward strand.
CTACCACCATGGATCCTTTAAATGTCCTAAGCAGCAGTTGCCATTAGACCACAGGTATGTGAGCAGGAGCCAGGAGCTGAGCATACTCTTACCCCTCTGATAAGCAGGAGAGCTAAGACTGTGAGGCTTGGCATATTCATTCAGAGAGCCCATTTCAGATGCGCCATGACAGAGAAGGTAAGCAAGACATGCCCTTAGCCCTGGGTGGGAAGGTTGGAGTTATTCTGTCCCAGGAACTCCCAGAAAATATCCCTGCCACATGTCTGGTTTTTTTTTTAAGTTCTGTTCATAAGAATGTGTACATTTCGTCTAATTTAAAGAATTCTTCAACTACTTTAATTATTTTTAAATGAAGTCTTTGATTCATTTATATTTCTTTTTTATTTTTATTTTTTATTTATTTTTATTTTTATTTTTGAGACGGAGTCTTGCTCTGTCGCCCAGTCTGGAGTGCAGTGGCACGATCTCGGCTCACTGCAAGCTCCACCTCCCAGGTTCACGCCATTCTCCTGCCTCAGCCTCCTGAGTAGCTGGGACTACAGGCGCCCGCCACCACGCCCGGTTAATTTTTTTGTATTTTTTTAGTAGAGACGGGGTTTCACTGTGTTAGCCAGGATGGTCTCGATCTCCTGATCTCATAATCCACCTGCCTCGGCCTCCCAAAGTGCTGGAATTACAGGCATGAGCCACTGCGCCCGGTCAACCACATGTCTGTTTTTTCTATGCTCAGTTTTGACGGCAGGAGAAACATACTGACATGTCCACACAATACTTTTTGTAACAAATATTCTACTTCTCTAAGCATATAGTTCTCTGCCTAAAAAGAAGGCCCACTTACCAAATGCCTTTCCTTGATGGGGCAGTAGCTGCTGTGGTCACGGTCTGAGCACTGTGCAAAAGGAGGCATCTTATCCTTGAGATAAAGGTTTGGGACACCATGAGGTCATCTTTTTGCTGGTAAGTGATTATCATTTCATCAGTAAGTACAGTAACAGTGTTTCCGTAGGGATTTGAGATGATCTCAGAAAAACATTTGCGAAAGGTTCAAATTACTGAAAACTACTTAGTAGCTATCAGTTATAATTGACTGAAAAGGTTTGGGCAAGAGAGAGAAGCAGAAACAGAGAGATAGAGATAGAGAAAAACAGAAAGATAGAAACAGAGAGAGACAGTAAGATTATGCGAGGGAAATAAGCAAGGGAACACTTATCTGAGATGCCTGGGGAAGACCAGGTAGATATAGCAGATTAGGATGCTGAGGTCTGCAGGGGGGCGAAAGGTGGGTGAGAATAAGGCTGTGTTAACAGTGGAGGGTGTCCAGGTTCTTGGCATCTTGAGCAAAGAACTGGACAAAATGCACAAACAAAGCAAGGAAAGAATGAAGTAACAAAAGCAGAGATGTATTGAAAACGAAGATACAGTCCACAGGGTGGGAGCAGACCTGAGCACAGGGGGCTCAAGAGCCCAGTTTCAGAATTTTCAGGGGTTAAAATATCCTCTAGAGGTTTCCACTGGTTACTTGGTGAACACCCTATGTAAATGAAGAGGATGAATTAAAGTTACAAAGTCATTTACTCAGGGTGCACCCTATGTAAATAAGGGGGATGAAGTAAAGTTACAAAGTCATTTACTCAGTGTACACCCTATGTAAATAAAGAAGATAAAGTTACAAAGTCATTTGCTAAGTGTATCTCATATGTAAGTGAAGAGGATGAAGTAAAGTTACAAAATCATTTACTCAGGGTACACCCTGTGTAAATGAAGACGCTGAAGTTACAAAGTCATTTACTCAGTGAACACCCTATATAAATGAAGAGGCTGAAGTTACAAAGTCATTTACTCAATGTACACCCCATGTAAATGAAGAGGCTATTTCCTGTCATAGCTGAAGTGTTTCCATTTGATTTAGTTCTAGGAAGTCCTTAGGTTCCCTGCCTTCAGGCCCTATTCTCCTGCCTCAGCTGGGATTTGTTTCTTGACAGCCTTAGGGTTTTGACTCCCAGATAATATTATTCAATTCTGAGAACTTTTCACAAAAGGCAGGCTGGAAAGGAGAAGAAAAGGAAGAACAAAGCAGAAACAATTTGCCCCAGTGTTAGAAGTGAATTTGGAGGAAGTGAGCTGTTACAGTTAATGGTGCATCTTGAGGAGCTAGAAGTGGTTTCAACAGTGTAAACTAAACTAAGCTTCTACACCCCCTCAACCATCTAAATGAACTTCCTCCTCAGCCAGGGCTCTTAAAATTTAACCTGACGCTGGGTGCAGTGGCTCATCTCTGTAATCCCAGCACTTTGGGAGGCCGAGGCAGGTGGATCACCTGAGGTCAGGAGTTCGAGACCAGCCTGGCCAACATGGCGAAACCCTCTCTACTAAAAACAGAAAAATTAGCCGGGCATGGTGGTGCATGCCTGTAATCCCAGCTACTCCAGAGGCTGAGGCAGGAGAATCACTTGAACCTGGGAGGTGGAGGTTGAGATGAGCCGAGATTGTGCTGCGGCACTCCAGCCTGGGCGACAGAGTGAGACTCTGTCTCAAAAATAAAAATAAAAATAAAAATAATGTAACCTGAGAGACTGTTTCAGGCCATGACGGGAAGTGTGCCTCTCCAGCATTAATGTCAGCAGACTTTATGTCTGATAAGAAACACTTTGCATCCTCTTCTCTCTGAAGCCTATTACATGAAGGCTTTCTCTGCAAAAGAGAACTTGTATCTCCACAATCCTTTATTTTTATTTTGTTCTATTTTTATTTTATTTTATTTTTTTGAGGTGGAGTCTTGCTCTGTCACCAGGCTGGAGTGCAGTGGCACGATTTCGTCTCACAGCAGCCTCTGCCTCCTGGGTTCAAGTGATTCTCCTGCCTCAGCCTCCCGAGTAGCTGGGACTACAGGCGCCCGCCACCACGCCTGGCGAATTTTTGTATTTTTAGTAGAGACGGCGTTTCATCATGTTGACCAGGATTGTCTTGATCTCTTCATCTCATGATCTGCCCACCTCAGCCTCCCAAAGTGCTGGGATTACAGGTGTGAGCCACCGCGCCCGGCCCACAATCCTTTATCTTAACCAAGACATTCCTTTCTATCCTTCCCAGTTCTTTAGATAAACTCAACCAATTTTCAACCAGAAAAAATTTTAAATCTACCTATAAGCTGGAAGCCCCGCACCCTGCCTGCTGCTTCGAGTTGTCCCACCTTTCTGAGACAAACCAATGTATTTCTTAAATGTATTTGATTGAGGTCTCATGCCTCCCTAAAATGTATAAAACCAAGCTGTACCCCTGTAATGCCCAACCTCGTTTTTACTAACCCTGTTTTTAGACTCCTTTTCCTTTAATCACCTAGCCTTGTTTCCACCTGAATGGACTCTCCCTTAGCTAAGAGAACCAGACAGACTCCATCTTGGCAATTTCACTGGCAGCCCCTTCCTCAAGGACTTAACTTTTGCAAGCTGACTCCCAAGAATGCAATTAACTGATAAGATATTGTGGCAACCTATATCCTCAGTTCCCAAGAATTCGTCTGGTTGATAATGCCCAAAGCCCCGCGTCTATCACCTTGTAATTGACTTAGAGCCCCTGCACCTGGAACTATTTACTTTCCTGTAACCATTTATCCTTTTAACCTTTTTGCCTACTTTACTTCTGTAAAATTGTTTTAACTAGACCCCCTTTCCCCTTTCTAAACCAAAGTATAAAAGAAAATCTAGCCCCTTCTTCGTGGCCAAGAGAATTTTGAACGTTAGCCATCTCTTGGTCGCCGGCTAATAAACGGACTCTTAATTCGTCTTAAAGTGTGGTGTTTTCTCTAACTCGCTCAGGTGCAACACCCCAACCACCTTGGATACATGTTCTCAAGACCTCCTGAGGGCTGTGTCATGAGCCATGGTCACTCATATTTGGCTCAGAATAAATCTCTTAAAATATTTTATAGGGTCCGACACTTTTCGTTGACTGCGGGTTTCTGGTTGATTGGCTGAGACACGGAGCCAAAGGTGGCCCACAGTCAATGAACTCAGAGGGCCATACTTGACTTGTTTTACTGTAGAAGAAGGAGTTTAAGGTCTCAGGGATCTTGGAATGTGAGAGAGAAGTTTTCATTCAAGACTGACTTATCCACCATCAGTCTTCCACTCAACACTGTTTCTGATCGAGAAACTCACTTCACCGCAGCTGAAGCGCAGCAGTGGGCCCTTGCTCATGAGTTCACTGATCTCACATGTCATCCATCATCCTGAAGCAGGTGGTGCGACAGAGCAGTGGGATGGTTCCCAGGCTGAACAGAGAGTCGGGCTGCTTATTCTCATGGCCCAGTAACAAGATGCAGATGAAATGAGAAAGAAGAGAGTTTCAGTGAGAACACACGGACACGGGGAGGGAACATCACACACTGGGGCCTTTTGGAGGGTGGGGGTTTGGGGGAGGGGTAGCATTAGGAGAAATACCTCATGTAGATGATGAGTTGATGGTTCAGCAAACCACCATGGCACGTGTGTATCTGTGTAACAAACCTGCACGTTCTGCACGTGTATCCCAGAACTTAAATTATAATAAAAAAATTTTTTGGCCAGGCGCAGTGGCTCACGCCTGTAATCCCAGCACTTTGGGAGGCCGAGGCGGGCAGATCACGAGGTCAGGAGATCGACACTATCCTGGCCAACACGGTGAAACCCTATCACTACAAGCCGGGTGCGGTGGCTCACGCCTATAATCCCAGTACTTTGGGAGGCCAAGGTGGGCAGATCACGAGGTCAGGAGATCGAGACTATCCTGGCCAACATGATGAAACCCAATCACTATATGCCGGGCGCGGTGGCTCACGCCTGTAATCCCAGCACTTTGGGAGGCTGTGGCGGGCAGATCATGAGGTCATGAGATCGAGACTATCCTGGCCAACATGGTGAAACCCTGTCACTACTAAAAATACAAACATTAGCTTGGCATGGTGGCGTGCACCTGTAGTCCCAGCTACTTGGGAGGCTGAGGCAGGAGAGTCACTTGAACTCGGGAAGTGGAGGTTGCAGTGAGCCGAGATCGCGCCACTACACTCCAGCCTGGGTGACAAAGCGAGACTCCATCTCAAAAAAAAAAAAAAAAGAGTGAATGGGGCTTGAAGGCTGCAGACAGGAGGTTAGGATGCCATTTTGGATTTATCTTTTCCTGGAGGGGATGTGATCTTCTCCCATGGATTTAGTTACTGGTTCAGGTGTGGAACTCTGAACTGAAGAGATGGAGGCTCAGTAAAGCACACAGGGAGTGTGATAATGAGAAGTGAAGTGGACTGTGTGACACGCCAAGGACCAGAGCATGCAGGTGTGCGGAGATGTGGACCCAGCGCTGCCTGCCATGTGGGATGTAGCCTCATGTCTCGGGCTGGGAAGAGAAGGGAACCCAACAAAGGGAAGTCAACATTAATAGAAAGGAAAGGTGTCATATTTTAATGGTCCTCCATGGATCACCCCAGACCAGTGTCCCCGCACTCAAACACCCATTCCTCCCTCTAGAAATTGCCAGAGGCTGAGGCAGGAGAATCACTTGAACCCGAGAGGTGGAGGTTGCACTGAGCCCAGATTGCGCCACTGCATTCCAGCCTGGCGACAGAGCAAGACTCCGTCTCAAAAAAAAGAAAGAAAGAAATTGCCGGCAGACAGTCCAGATGGCATAGGCCTCAGATGGTCTTCCCGAACCTCCTAGGACCATCAGATTCACTTCCAAGGCTCCAGCATTCAATGGTGCATTGTCCTTTCTTCTGTTCACCTCCCAGCTGCAGCTTGGGGGCTTCTCTGGCTGTACCAATCCTGAAATATCAGAATCCCAAGGACCACCAGGATCAAGCCGGCCACGCCCATGCGGATGAGATTCTCTACTGTGTAATCCCGGGGGTGTGAGGCTGGGGATGGTGGACAAAGAGGTCGCAGAGGTCAGGGTGGATCAATATCACCCAGGACCCCTAGATGTCCCCCCAGGGCACCCGCATCATCTTGACAGGACCTGACCCTCTGTGCCAGTTCCATAACTGAGAGCATCTCCTCACTCACCAGTCCCAGAGTCAGACTTGTTTTGTGACGGGCTGAGGTTATCAGCTGCTCCTGAAAATCAAAACAGGGGAATGGGAAGGAGAAGTTCTTGAAGAGATCTGGGCCCAGCCTCTCCCCTGCGCTCTGCATTCTCCTAGTTCCCTATGCCTCTCAACGTGACTTTTATGGAGTTCCTCCATAAACCATCCCTCTGCTGGAGCAGGGTTCCCTCCAGTCTCCTCACTGAATTATTTCAGCTTTCCTTTGTTCTTTGAATTTAAACTTTGCTCCTGAGTCATTTGGGAAAGAGCTTTCCTGCACCATGAAAGCTCAGGATCTGCAAGGAAAGTGGCCCCCAGAAGTTACTGAGCGCTTTGTGCTCCTACATGCAGCCTGGGACACAGGAGCACATAAGCCAATTCCCCCAGAGACGAGAGTTTCACGGATCCACCAGCTGAGGACCCAGGCTCCATGGAGGAGGGGTTGGTCCTCAGGGGCTCCTGAATGTCAGAAGCACAAACAGCTGCCTCCCCTTCATGCCACCTCAACCACCTCACCTGGTGTTTCATCATACAATAAGTCTCTAGTCAGCTAATTATTCATATAGTCAGTCATATAGATATGTATGTATATAAGTGTGTGTGTGTGTGTGTGTGTGTGTATGGTGTTACAGAGGCTCATAAAACAATTTCTGCTTTTAGGGCCAGGCATGGTGGCTCATGCCTGTAATCCCAGCACTTTGGGAGGCCAAGGCAGGCAGATCACGAGGTCAGGAGTTCGAGACCAGCCTGGCCAACATGGTGAAACCCCGTCTCTACTAAAAATAAAAAAATGAGCTGGGCATGGTGGCACCTGCCTGTAATCCCAGCTACTTGGGAGGCTGAGACAGGAGAATCGCTTGAACCTGGGAGGCAGAGGTTGCAGTGAGCCCAGGTAATGACATTGCACTCCAGCTTGGGCAACAGGGCAAGAGACTCCATCTCAAACAAACAAACAAACAAACAAACAAAAATTTCTGCTTTTATAAAGTGTGAATCTAGGTGAGAAGACCAATAACAAACATGTAAAAGCCCTCCATGTCAAATATATTAAGCATGTAGATATACATATAAAAAATATATGCAGATATACCTACAGTTATATTCAGACGTAACATATAACCATACATAAATATGTATATATGTAAAACTTTAGATATTTATTTAAGATGCAGTTACATGCATATTAATACTTGAAGTGACAAAAATTGATATGCAGTTTAGAAATAAAAAATAAAATTTCAATTTTCTTATAGTTAATATAAATTTTATCAGTAAATTTGGGGAGATCAGTTGAAAGATAATTGAAAGGGAAAAATGTTATAGCAAGCTAAAATGAAATTAAATGAATATACTCAAACTAAAAGCTTTCTCATGTGTATATCTTACTTAGAAATATAAATGAATCAGGCTGGGCACAGTGGCTCACGCCTGTAATCCCAGCACTTTGGGAGGCCGAGGTGGGTGGATCACGAGGTCAGGAGATCGAGACCATCCTGGCTAACACAGTGAAAGCCCATCTCTACTAAAAATACAAAAAAATTAGCCGGGCATGGTGGCGGGCGCCTGTAGTCCCAGCTATTCGGGAGGCTGAGGCAGGACAATGGCGTGAACCCAGGAGGCGGAGCTTGCAGTGAGCCGAGATCGCGCCACTGCACTCCAGGCTGGGCGACAGAGCAAGACTCCATCTCAAAAACAAAAACAAACAAACAAAAAAAAGAAATATACATGAATCAAATACTTCACTTAAAAATAATTAAAGTAGTTGAAGAATTATTTAAATTAGACTAAATGTACACATTCTTATGAACGGAACTTGAAAACACTTATTAACTTCATTAATAAACTTCAATTTTATATATTAATAATAGAAATACTTGCTATTAACAACTAATTTTATACAGCAAATGTAAATATTGAATTATGACCCCAGGACAATGGGAGTGGAATTACTCATTTTTAAATCATAAATCCATATATCTTAAAGAGACAAATTTAAATATTCAAATATTGTTTTAAAAGATTCAGAAGAACAGAGAAAAAATAGACAAGTATGCCCAGAAAATGCAGAGTAGCAATGAACAGCAGACAAGATGTGCTGTGAATAAGTTCCTAACTTCCTCCAGGGAGCAGGTGCGCAGCCCCTCCTTTGTCTCAGGGGTGTCCTGAGCACAGAGGCCTCCAGGTGAGCACAAGAGGGGCCTTGTGAGTGGCACCCACAGCAGGGGTGCTTCTCTCTAAAGGAGCAGGTCTGGCGTGGACTCCAGCCTCATCACAGTCAGATCCCACTGAGGCCTGAGCGGCCTCCTCCCCTGTCCTGAGTGGGCTCAGGGACCCCGCAGGTGTGGGTGAGGGGCTCCATCCTCAGGTTCTCATGGAAATGAGAAGTGAGAGCTGCCAAGGGAGCGTCCGTCTGTCCTCTGTCCAACTCGCCTGCCTCTCTTCCTCCTCCATCAGCCCCAGCATCTTCCCCATGTTCCAAGTCAGGCCTGGACCCCAAATCCTGCTGACCAGGTCTGTTCTCCTTCCTCTACTCATCACTCATCCCACAGGACAGGGTAGGGGCCTGGGAGTCTTGTAAAGCTGCATGGTTTTTAGTAGAAAATCTGAAACACTCCGTGTGATGTGTGAGAGAGGGGAGATTCTAAACAGTGGGGTTTTTACACGTCTTTGCTTTCTCATAATATTGTGACTTCATCTCACGAATCTCAGACCCCAGCACTGATGGATACGATTACATGTACCTGCAGCTGCCCCTCTTGGCTTTCTAGACCTTGCGAGGCATAGCTATTGGCAAGAGCAGACCAGGTCTTAGGGTTAGTGATGGGAGCTGCTTTTCTAGGTCTAGGATGAGCCACATCTCAGATGCCCCACAAGGTCAGAAATCAGGGGGATTTGGGGGTCACTTCCAAGCTCAGGGGGAAGTCAGCCTGGAAGAGCCCAGCCTGGGGCTGCCGGCCAGTGGAGGAGGTCATGTCTGTCCTCTTTGTATAGAGCAAACCTGTCATAGCCAACATCAGAGTGACACTGGAGGGTCAGGTTCTCTCCAGGGACCACAACAGGGCCCTGTGGGGTCAGGAGGGAGGGCTTTCTAGACACACCTGGAAGGAAAAAGGAGCCGGGACTGCAGGGGCTGGTTCCTCCTATAAACCTCCTTCTGGAGTCTCCGTTGCTCTGTTTTTCTTTGTCTTTGTCTTTTTTTTTTTTTTTTGAGACAGAGTCTCGCTCTGTCACCCAGGCCAGAGTGCAATGACACAATCTTGGCTCACTGCAACCTCCGCCTCCCGGGTTTGAGCGATTCTCCTGCCTCAGCCTCCCAAGTAGCTGGGATTACAGGTGTGTGCCACCACGCCCAGCTAATTTTTGTATTTTTAGTAGAAATGGGGTTTCACCATGTTGGCCAGGCTGGTCTTGAACTCCTGACATCAGGTGATCCACCTGCCTCGGCCTCCCAAAGTGCTGAGATTACAGGCGTGAGCCACTGCGCCTGGCCCTTGCTCTGTTTTTCTCAACCTGAATTTGTGTCCCTAGGATTTCTGTGTTCTCCTTCCCCTTTTTTTCTTTCTTAGCAGGGGCTGCCCTGCAGGTAAGGCTCTCCACAACCTGTCTGGCTTCCCTAAATTGTACTAGAGAAGGCTGTGGCTTCCTCACCTGACACCAGAATCTCCAGGAGGTCACTGGGTTCTGACCACACCTGCAGGATATGCCTGCGAGAGCCATAGCATCTGAGCATCCACCTGTGGCTGGGGGTGACGGGGCCCACAGGGAACAGGGCCTGGAACTGCCCACTGGGGGTCAGCTGTGAGTCCAGGGTCCAGGAGAGCTTGTGGTCTCCTTCCTCAGTCAGAATGAACCTGTCGAATCTCAGCCGTGAGCCACACTGGAGGGTCACATTCTCTCCTGAGGTCACCACAGGGCTGGGCACGGCTGAGAGGGTGGGTTTGTTGTAGAATCCTAGGAGAGAAGGATGCACCGTGTTAAATGGGGCTCACACCTCCCACATCATCCTCACGGCTGGGCTGTGAGAGGGAGACGCCCCTGAGAGCCGACCCCCTTCCCGAGGGCAGAGCCTGGGGCTGGGACCCTGGAGTGTCCTCTCACCTGTCACCACCAGCTCCAGGGGGTCGCTGGGCTCTGACCAGCCTGCAGGGCTGACATAGTAACAGCGGTATCTCCCTGCATGGTGCTCTGTCATGGATGGGATGGAGAATCTGGCCTTGTTCTTGGGCTCCAGTGGGTTCTGTGTGTCCCGGGGTTCTGGGCTTCCCTCTTTATCCAGATGGTATTCCTGGGCCTCCAGGGTCCCCTGACACCAGATGGTCACAGAGTTCCCCCGGCTGATCACAGAGCCTGGCTCAGCCCAGAGGATGGGTTTGGAGAGGTTCCCTGGATGGAAATCAGAGTCTGGGCTCTAAGACCTCCCCACCCCTCAGATCCCAGCTCTCAGCCCCAGGACCCTCCAGACATCCCCATCAGTCACCCAGAACTGCGGTCTCCACTCCCAGCTGCCCATGGGTGGCCCTTTGTCCCCAGTGAGGAGGAGGGACCTGGGACAGCTGGGGACAGACTCACCTGCCTGCACGTGGGTCCTGGGGCCCAGACTCAGCCCTGGAAGACAGTTCCCTGTGAGGGATTTGCCTCTGAAGCCTGGGCAGGCCCTCCCCTGCCTGGGAACCTCCTAACACCCTGGAGTTTCCTGATAGACGAGGGCCTGGTTATGGGGTGGGGTCCCTCCCAGACTAGGGTGCCCCTTCCCTGAGGCTTCCAATCTCACCGAGGCAGAGCAGCGCCATGAGGGCAGGGCTCACGGCATCTCCTCCCACTGGCTGCAGCTGTGCAGATGGATGAGACCATGGTGCCTGGCAGGACAGAGAGACACAGAGAGTGTGGCCGCTCGGAGGCTGGGTTCTTCTTGTCATAGGATTTTCTCATTCTCAGCCCACAGAAAGGGGAACGGCCCTCCCCAGGAGCCTGGCTCTCATTTCCTCAGGGCTGAAGTGAAGTAGCTGGGACTACAGGCACCAGGCTCTCTGCAGACATTTCAGACAGAAATGGGGTCTCCCTTCCCCCGGGCCACTGTCGCCTGATTTATCTTTATCTCACTGAGAGCCGGGACACAGCAGCAAATAGACCCGGTGCCTTCCTGAGTCAGCCCCTTTCAGGCGAGGGTGACCTCCTCCCTCTCAGAGCCTCCCCATGGGGTCTCCCTCCCTCCTTCAGCCCGTCCATGAGCTCAGCATTGCGGGGTCCTTACCATGGTCAGTGATTCTTCAGCCCTGGAGATGCTTCAGGGAAGATGCAGGTCCATGCTGCAGGCAGACTCAGATCAGCAGAGACGCACCTGACACCTGGCTGTGTAGCCCAGGCTGAGCTGCGTGTGGCAATGAGCACAGAGGAGTGATGCAGGGAAATAGGGGAGGAAATCATGACCCTTTAGTGGCCCTGGAGTGTTTTCTTTCTAACCAATAGTACTCTCTTTCTTGTACTTCCCTTTTTTTTTTTTTTTTGCAACAGTGTCCACCTCCACCCCACCTCCAGTAACAAACCTCTGAATCGTTTCTGCCTCCACTGTGCCTTCTGTTTCTTTGGGCTTCCCTCTACACCTCAATCCGTGTTCAACATTTTCAGAGTAATTACTTAGGCTTTGTTTTAAAATTTTCATTCTTATGTATCTATTTATTTTTTAATTTTTGTGGGTACATTACTTAGGTTTGGGCTCTGGTTTGCTGAGTGAGGAGTTGATTTCTTCCTTTTTTTTTTTTTTTTTTTTTTTTTTTTTGAGACAGAGTCTCACTCTGTTGCCCAGGCTGGAGTGCAGTGGCACAATCTTGGCTCACTGCAAGCTCTGCCTCCCAGGTTCATGCCATTCTCCTGCCTCAGCCTCCCGAGTAGCTGGGACTACAGGCACCCGCCACCATGCCTGGCTAATTTTTTTGTATTTTTATTAGAGACAGGGTTTCACCATGTTAGCCAGGATGGTCTCGATCTCCTGACCTCATGATCCACCCGCGTCAGCCTCCCAAAGTGCTGGGATTACAGGCGTGAGCCACCGCACCCGGCCAGTGGGGAGGTAATTTCTATGTCATTCCTGATTATTATCTACGGCTTGTGTGATCTTGGGCAGTACTGTCTCATCTCTGAGCCTCAGTTTCCCTGTGTGGAGCCTGTTGTCATGAACCTCTCTCATCACAGCGGTTGTGAGGGCCAGCCATGCTTGGGTCATGGGACAGGCTCAGTCACGGTTCATGTCTAGACTAGATTAAGACATGAGGGGTTGGGACATGAGAGGATTCTGGTTTCAGACTAGATTAAGACATGAGGGGTTGGGACATGAGAGGATTCTGGTTTCAGTCTCTATGATTATGTCATAGAGGTGCAGAAAAAGCATTTGATAAAATCCTGCATCCCTTCATGATAAAAATTCTCAACAAACAAGGCACAGAGGGACATACCTCAAACTACTAAAGGCCAAAGGTGATGAAATCCCAGCCAATATAGCAAACAGGGAAAAGTAGAAAGCATTCCCCCTAAGAACTGGAGCACGACGAAGATGTGCATCATCACCACTCTTCAGCGTAGTACTGGAGGTCTTCGCCCAGAGCAATCAGGCGAGACAAAGAAATAAAACACATCTAAATTGGAAAAAAAAAGTGAAATTATTTCTGTTCGTGATGATATTATCTTATACCTCAAAAACCCTAAAGACTCAGCCAAAACACTCTTAGATTTGATAAAGAAATCCAGTAAAGTTTCAGGATATAAAATCAACGTACAGAAATCAGTAGCATTTCTGTACACCAATAATGACGAAGCTGAGAACCAAGTCAAGAAGGCAATCCCATTGACAGTGGGTGCACAAAAATAAAATACCTGGGAATATATTTAACCAAGGAGGTGAAAGATTTCTACAAGGAAAACTTCAAACCAGTGATGAAAGAAATTGTAGATGACACAAACAGATGGAAAAATATCCCATTCTCATAAATCAGAATAATTACTATGATTAAAATGACCACACTGCCCAAAGCAATCTACAGATTTAATGCAATCCTTACAAAAATACCTTCATTTTTCACAGACTTAGAAAAAGAAACCTTAAAAGTTACATTGAGCCAAAAAAAGAGCCCAAACAGCCATAGCAATCCTAAGCAAAAAGAGCAAAGCTAGAGACATCACATTAACTCACTCAAAGTTTACAAGGCTATACTAACCAAAAAAGCATGACACTGGTATAAAAATACACATACAGGCTGGGTGCAGTGGCTCATGCCTCTAATCCCAGCACTTTGGGAGGCTGAGGCAGGTGGATTATGAGGTGTCAGGAGTTCAAGACCAGCTTGGCCAACATGGTGAAACCCCGTCTCTGCTAAAAAAAACAAAAAAATTAGCCAGGCATGGTGATGGGTGCCTGTAATTCCAACTACTCAGGAGGCTGAGGCAGGAGAATTGCTTGAACCTGGGCAGCAGAGGTTGCAGTGAGCCGAGATTGCACCACTGCACTCCCGCCTGGGTAACAGAGTGAGACTCCAACTCAGAAAAAAAAAAAAAGACATATAAACCAATGGAACAGAATAAAGAACCCCAAAATGAAGCCACATATCTACAGCCAGCTGATCTTTGACAAATCTGACAAGAACATACACTGGGGAAAGGGCACCCTTATCAATAAATGCTGCTGGGAAGATTGGCTGGCCGTATGCAGAAGAATAAACCTGGACCCCTATTTTTCACCATATATGAAAATGAATTCATGATGCATTAAACACTTATACGTAAGACGTGAAACTATTTTTTTAAGAAACTAGAAAAAAAACTATGGAAAATTGTTTTGGACATTGGCTGAGGCAAGGAATTTATGACTAAGACCTCAAAAGAACAAGTGTCAAAACAGAGAAATGGAACTTAATTAAACTAAAAGTTTTCTTCACAGCAAAAGAAATAATCAAACTGAGTGAGTGAACAGAAAACCTGCAGAATGGGAGAAAGTATTTGCAAACTATGCATCCAACATCGGACTAATATACAATATTTACGAGGAACTCGACTCAAAAAACAGCAATGAAGAACACCATTAAAAAGTGGGCAAAGAGCCCTATTTGCAATAGCAAAGACTTGGAACCAACCCAAATGCCCATCAATGTTAGACTGGATAAAGAAAATGTGGCACATATACACCATGGAATATTATGCAGCCATAAAGAAGAATGAATTCATGTCCTTTGCAGGGACATGGATGAAGCTGGAAACCATCATCCTCTGCGAACTAACACAAGAACAGAAAACCAAACACCTCATGTTCTCACTTATAAGTGGGAGTTGAACAATGAGAACACATGGACACAGGGAGGGGAACACCACACACCGGGGCCTGTTGGGAGATGGGGGCAAGAAGAGGGAAGCATTAGGACAAATACCTAATGCATGTGGGGCTTAAAACTTAGATGATGGGTTGATGGGTGCAGCAAACCACCATGGCACATGTATACCTATGTAACAAACCTGCACATTCAGCACATCTATCTAGGAACTCAAAGCTAAATTTAAAAAAAGAAAAGAAATGAACAAAATCTGTAAGAAATATGGGATTATATAAAGAGACTGAATCTACAACTCATTGGCATCCCTGAAAGAGATGGGGAGAATGGAAGCAACTTGGAAAACATATTTTAGGATATAATCCATGAGAACTTCCCTAGTCTAGCTAGAGAATTCAACATTAAAATTTAAGAAATATAGAAAACCCTTATGAAATAATTCAAAAGAAGATCATCCATGAAACACATAATCATCAGATTCTCGAAGGTCAAAATGAAACAGAAAAATGTTAAAGGCAGCTAGAGAGAAGGGGCAGATCACCTACAAAGGGAAACCTATTAGACTAACAGCAGATCATTCAGCAGAAACCCTACAAGCCAGAAGAGATTGGAAGCCTATATTCAGCATTCTGAAATTCCAACCAAGAATTTCATATCTGGCCAAACTAAGCTTCACAATCATGGGAGAAATAAGAGCCTTATCACACAAACAAATGCTGAGGAAATTTGCTATTAGACCTGCCTTACAAGAGCTCCTGAAAGAAGCACTAAATATGGAAAGGAAAGACCATTACCAGCCAACACAAAACACACTTAAGTACACAAACCAGTGACACTATAAGCAATTACACAATCATGTTGGCATAATAAACAGCTAATGACACAGAGACAGGATCAAATGCACATTATAACAATACTAACCTCAAATGTAAATGGGCTAAATGCTCCAATTAAAAGGCACAGAATGGCAAGGTGGATAAAGCAGCAAGACCCATTGGTATGCCGTCTTCAAGAGACCCATCTCACATGCAATGACATCCATAGGCTCAAAATAAAGAGATGGAGAAAAATCTACCAAGTAAATAGAAAACAGAAAGAAGCAGGCATTGCAATTCTAATTTCAGGCAAAACAGAGTTTGAACCAACAAAGATCAAAAAAGGCAAAGAAGGGCATTATATAATGGTAAAGGATTCAATTCAAGAAGAAGACCTAACTATTCTAAATATATATGCACCCAATACAGGGGGACCCAGATTTATAAAGCAAGTTCTTGGAGACTTACAAAGAGACTTAGACTCATACACAATAACAATGTGAGACTTCAACACCCCAATGAAAGTATTAGATGGAGCATTGAGGCAGAAAATTAACAAAGATATTCAGGACCTGAACTCAACACTGGACCAAATGGATCTGATCGATACTTACAGAACTCTTCACCCAAAAAACAAGAAAATATACATTCCTATCATCTGTGCGTGGCCCATACTCTAAAACTGACCACACAAGCAGACATAAAACAATCCTCAGTGAATACAAAAGAACCAAAATCATAACAACTACTTGTATAGACCACAGCACAATACAAATAAAATTCAAAACGAAGATAATCACTCACTCAAAAAACATATGATTACATAGAAATTAAACAACCTGCTCTTGAATGACTTTTGGGTAAATAATGAAATGAAAGCAGAAAAAAGAAGTTATCTGAGACTAATGAAAACCAAGTTACAATCTACCAGAATCTCTGGGACACAGCTAAGACAGTGTTAAGATAGAAATTTATAACAGCAGACACTCACATCGAAGAGTTAGAAAGATCTCAAATTAACAACCTAACATCACAACTAAAAGAACTAGAGAAGAATCAGCCTGGTGTGGTGGCTCACACCTGTAATTCCAGCACTTTGGGAGGCTGAGGCGGGTGGATCACAAGGTCAGGAGATCGAGACCATCTTGGCTAACATGGTGAAACCCTGTCTCTACTGAAAACACAAAAAATTAGCCGGGCATGGTGGCGGGCGCCTGTAGTCCCAGCTACTCGGGAGGCTGAGGCAGGAGAATGGCGTGAACCTGGGAGGCGGAGCTTGCAGTGAGCTGAGATCACACCACTGCACTCCAGCCTGGGAGACAGCAATTGGCATGCAATTTAGAAATACAGTGAAATTTCAACTTTCTTGTGAGTTATGTACATTTTATTAGTAAATTAGAGGGATCAATTGAAAATAATTGGAATTAAGAAATTCTGTAGTAAGTTGGTATAAAATAAAATAAATGTACTCAAACCAATTACTGTATCATGTATACCTAGCTTTTATTTATAAGGAATCAAAGGCCTCATTTACAGATTATTCAAGTGATTGAATAATTGTTTAAACTGAAATAAATATATAAAATTCTTATAAATAAAATTTCAAGACACTTCTTAGGTTCATCAATAAACCTCAATTTTAAAATTTAGGAAAACTTAACATAAATAAGAAACTATTTCCTAAAGCAAATATATAAATGAAATCAAGTCCCAAATTAAAACGATAAGTTTATGTATTTATGTATTGCTTTAAATGTTTCAGAAGAACAGAGAGTAACAATAGACAGGTGTGCACAGAAAAGGCAGGGTAGAAATGAATGACACACAAGCCGCACTGTGAATAATTCCCTAACTCATCCAAGGAGCAGGTGCGCGGCCCCTCCTTACTCTCAGGGGTTCCCTGAGCACAGAGGCCTCCAGGTGAGCACAGGAGGAGCTGTGTGAGTGGCACCCACAGCTGGGATGCTTCTCTCTAAAGGAGCACGTCTGGGGTGGACTCCAGCCTCATCACAGTCAGATCCCACTGAGGCTGGAGCAGCCTGCTCTCTTGTCTTGAGATGGCCCAGGGACCCCGCAGGTGTGGGTGAGGGGCTCATACTCAGGGGCTCTTGGAAATGAGAAATGAGAGCTGCCAATAGACTGCCCATCTGTCCTCTCTCCAACTTGCCTGCCTCTCTTCCTCCTCCATCAGTCCCAGCATCTTCCCCACGTCCAAGTCAGGCTGGACCCCAAAGCCTCCTGATCCAGCCTGTTCTCCTTCCTCTACTCATCACACATCCTGCAGGACAGGGTAGGGGTCTGGGAGTCAAGCATAGCTGTGCTGGGTGTTGCTTTTAGTAGAAAATCTGCAACACTGTGTGATGTGTGAGAGAGGGGAGATTCTAAACAGTGAGGTTTTTACAAATCTTTGATTTCTCATAATACTGTGGCTTCATCTCACGAATCTCAGACCCCAACATTGATGGATACAATTACAATTACACGTACCTGCAGCTGCCTCTCCTGGCTTTCTAACCCTTGCAACACAGTTATTGGTAGGAGCCGACCAGGCCAAGGGAGGGCTGGAGATGGAACAGGTCTAGGATGAGCCACAACCCAGATGCCCCAGAAGGTCAGAAATGAAAGGGCTTTGGGGGTCACTTCCAGGCAGCTCCTTCTTATTCAGATGGGAAAGCCCAGGGTGGAAGGGGAAAAGGCTTTCTCAGAAGTTCTGAGGTAGGATGTGGGACTTTGGAGGCGGGGACTCAGACACCACACCAGATTGAAAACTAGCTAAAACAGGGTGGGGGGTGGAAGCAGCTCTTCTTAAGACACCCCCACCAGTGTGGCATCCCAGTTTACCTTTGCCATGGTAACCCCTGGAAGGTACCGCCCTTTTCCACAGCAATGACCCACTGACTCGAAGTTACTGCCCTTTTTCTAGGAATTTCTGCATACCTGACCTTTAATTTGCATATAATTAGAAGCAGGTACAAGTGTGGCTGCAGCTGTGTTTCTGAGCTGCTATTCTGGGTACACTGCCTGTGGGGCAGCCCTGCTACCCTAGGAGCAGTACCTCTGCTGCTGCTGTGCACGGCCATTTGACTAGAGGTTGGCGTAACCCTTAAGGGGTTATGTAACACCAGCTCACCCTTACATTTTTTTTTTTTTTTTTTTTGAGACGGAGTTTCACTCTGTCACCCAGGCTGAAGTGCAATGGCGCCATCTCGGCTTGCTGCAATCTCCGCCTCCGGGGTTCAAGCGATTCTCCTGCCTCAGCTCCTAAGGAGCTGGGATTACAGGCACCCACCACCACGCCCTGCTAATTTTTGTAGTCTTTAGTAGAGACGGGGTTTCACCGTGTTGGCCAGGTTGGTCTCGGACTCCTGACCTCAAGTGATCTGCCCGCCTCAGCCTCCCAAAGTGCTGGGATGACAGGTGTGAACCACTGCGACCGGCCTAAATTCTTTCTTAGGCAAAGCCAAGAACTCTTCTGGGCTATGCCCCGATTTGGGAGCTCACCATCCCCGCATCATCTAGTTACCAGGAAGGGGTGATGAGGACAGCGAGTGAGAGGCAGCGAGACTTTCCGCAGAGGCAGGGACAATTAGCAGAGAGGCGAGATAGCTAGACAGCAGAGATGGTGACAGTCAGTGATCAGCGGAGGGGTGGCAATGGGTGAAAGACATGGAGAGGTGGCACTGGGCTAGACAGCAAGAGGTTGCTGAGATAGTTGGAGAGACAGCAGGGCGGGGCAGTCTGTGATCAGGGCTCAAAGAGTGGTCACACTGAGGCTGTAATAATAAACAGCTGCTAATACTGCAGAGCTGTCATACTAACAAAAGGCTTTGCTTTTGGCGCCTTCATCTTTCCTTGGATAGTGGTGGAGCTCAGCGATGGGCAAGGAGGTGAGACCCCCGCTCCAACCGACAGGCCCATGGGTTACCAGTCCCTGCACTGGACCCCTGGGTGACAGCTGAGCCCACCCAAGCTGGGGGATCCTGCAGAGACCTTCACCTGGGCCCCAGGTGAAGATTTTCAATGTTATTTAGGCTTTTGGGGATGGGGGAGTGTCCCCTCTGCCTCCCCCATAATATCTGATGAGCTGTATGGGTAATGCGAGCACTAGACACCTAAACCTCACCAGAACGCAATGCATCCATGTAAGGAACCTGCGCATGTAGCACCTGAATCTAAAAAAATAGAGTAACATTAAAAACAGCAACAACAACAACAACAACAAAAAAGCCGGGTGAGGTGGCTCACGCCTGTAATCTCAGAACTTTGGGAGGCCGAAGTGGATGGATCACCTGAGGTCAGGAGTTTGAGACCAGCCTGGCCAACATGGTGAAATACCATCTCTACTGAAAATACAAAAACTTAGCTGGGCATGGTGGTGGGTGCCTGTAATCCCAGCTACTCATGAATTATCATGAAGAGAAAATGGGCCAGGTGTGGTGACTCGCACCTGTAATCCTAGCACTTTGGGAGGCCAAGGCGGGCAGATCACCTGCGGTCAGGAGTTCGAGACCAGCCTGGCCAACATGGTGAAACCCCATCTCTACTAAAAATATAAAAATCAGCCGGGCATGGTGGTGAGCACCTGTAATCCCAGCTACTGGGGAGTCTGAGGCAGGAGAATCACTTGAACCCAGGAGGTGAAGGTTGCAGTGAGCCAAGATGGTGCCACTGCATTCCAGCCTAGGCGACAGAGAGAAACTTCGTCTCAAAAAAAAAAAGAAGAGAAAAAATGGTCCACAATAAAATAACAAGTGGTTATTGTACCTGAATTTATCAGTAAAAAATTGAATTTTTTCTTTTATTGCCTAGAGTCCACCTTCTATCAATGTCACAAGCATGACACTCAGAACAGAGAGGAAAAGATTATATTTGAAGTCCTAATATAAATTTAATTTACCATATTGATGTATAAGTATTTTAGAGTTGCTTCATGAATTTTTTGCTAAAATCTAAAAAGAAAACCCACAAAAAAACCCTAAATGTAATGACGTTAATGCAGTTCCTGACATTGACTTTTAGCCCTTCTGCAAACTTTTGTTTCGTTGCTTTCCTGACCATATGACGCAATGAAATTTGAATTTGCTTTAATTTCTGCTTCCTCTTTCCCTATGTTTCAGTTCTGAAGGTATGAGCTTCTCTCATCTTTTTATTTTCTTTTCTTTTCTTTTACTTTGAGACGGAGTCTTGCTCTGTCACCCAGGCTGGAGTGCAACGACCTGACCTCAGCTCACTGCAACCTGTGCCTCCCATGTTCAAGTGAGTCTACTGTCTCAGCCTCCCGAGTAGCTGGGATGACAGGCATGAGCCACCACGCCCAGTTAATTTTTGTATTTTTAGTAGAGACAGGATTTCACCATGTTGATCAGGCTGGTCTCGAATTCCTCACCTCAGGTGATCCACCTGCTTTGGCCTCCCAAAGTGCTGGGATTACAGGTGTGAGCCACTGTGCCTGGCCAGGATATTTTTTTCTTTAGAGCACTTACTTCACTTTCTTTGAGTGAAGTTAGATGGGTTACAGCCATTGTGGTGTTACAAAGAACAATTCTGAGAGAAATATCGTTATTTGTTGGTAAAATAAAAGTGTCTTAAGTTAAAAGTTTCCTTTGACACCCAATAAAGAAATTAGTATTACTACATAATGCATTTATTTACAAGTCTTTTTTTGCATGTCCATTGTAAATTTAATATTTTAATTTACAATGAGTTTACAAATAATTTTTACAAATAAATGTTACAAATAAAGACAATTTACAATGAGTAAATGAGTTGGAATTAATTTACATGCTTATGGCTGCCTTTGATTAAACTTCTTCCAAAAACTCTGTCCAGATGTTGGTTTTATTATACTTAATTTGATTTTAATTTTATTTCATGTGAGATTACTTGAATACAAGTTGTTGCATAATTGCTACCAAGTGGAGTCTTTGCTGTGCATTTGGATACCCCAGAGTGGGAGGTTTGGGGATTCTGAATAGCCAGGGCAGCGTGTGGGTGGACCTTCACAGGCCCAATATGTGAGCCTTCAAACACTGGAGTGGGGTTATTAATTAAATAAAGGATGCAATGGTCTGGAGGCAATTTATAGCCCAGAGACCATACTTGGAGCATTTCTCTTCCTTATCTAGCACACAAAGTAGAACCGTGACACTCGGGCGTCACTGACAATGAACACAGAGGGGCTGAATGTCGGGAATCCTGCAGACGCCAGGAAAGAGGTACTTCTCAGCCATTGGCTTGGGTTCTGAATCTGGGTTACACACAATGATAAAATATCAGCTAGAGCATGAGAGGAGACAAACATGCTCACCAGGACGAGGATAGTGTGTGTGGCTCTGGTTTCATGAGACGTTCTGTGGGAGAGGTTGCAGCTGTGAACGTGTTGGACTCTCTGTTTGTGCCTATGAAGGATGAGGACCATGGAGCTGCTGGTGCAGATCATGGGGCAGACACATATACCATCTGTGCAGCAATAAATGACTGCAACTATTACATACAGCAATCTTCCTGGATAGGGTGAGGAGCAGTATCTATACATTTTTTCCACACGCATGTTTCTGCTCTTTATTGGGTCAGTTATATACTTTGCGGTATAAATATTTACAAGATTCAAGATCCACCAGAGGAAACAGCAGAAAACTATAAACTTTGGGGATCTAATTCGGAGTTCCATCTTCCCAGAGATACTGGGGTGAAGCTTCATGGCTTGGAAGCCACTGAGGAGGCAGGTGGTGCTGAGGGAAACCCCTCTGGCCACTCTGTGTAGGTAAAAGACAAGTTTACCTCCAGCCTCATCCAGGAAAGTTTTCAATCCAAAAGCCGACATTGTCTGAGGGATCCCTTTAGAGAAAAGAACCAGGTTGTTGGCTAAGACCAGCTGGCTGAGAATCAGGTCTCTGGGTCTCACTATTTGTGTGGGGACAAAAGTAAAGCTATAAAGTAAAGAAGTAGACAATTTCCAAGGATTCCAGCAGCAGTCTGAATGAGAAAGGTAATACCGCAATTTAAGTTAACAGAAAACAGTCCATCCATTTAGAGGAGATGTTGGAGTTTGATTCTATTTTCATCAGAGGAATCTGTAGACTGAAAAATACAATTGAGTGTTTTCACTGTACCCAGTTTCATGCGCGTCCATGTGAAGAGACCACTAAACAGGCTTTGTGTGAGTAATAAAGCTTTTAATCACCTGGGTGCAGGCGGGCTGAGTCCAAAAAGAGTCAGCGAAGGGAGATAGGGGTGGGGCCGTTTTATAGGATTTGGGTAGGTAAAGGAAAAAGGGGGGTTGTTCTCTGGCAGGCACAGTGGGGGTCACAAGGTGCTCAGTGGGGGAGCTTTTGAGCAAGGATGAGCCAGGAGAAGGGATTTCACAAGACAATGTCATCAGTTAAGGCAGGAACAGGCCATTTTCACTTCTTTTGTGGTGGAATGTCATCAGTTAAGGCAGGAACTGACCATCTGGATGTGTACGTGCAGGTCACAGGGGATATGATGGCTTAGCTTGGGCTCAGAGGCCTGACACCCAGAAAATGCCTTTTTCTCACAAAACTCATTATTCCAGGTGAATACAAACATTAAGAACAAACTTGTACAGTTACAAAGCTATTTATTCCAAAATTATGATTTGTAAAACCACGATGACTTGAACCCACTTAATTTCAATCAAAGAAAGACTCAATAAATTCCTGTGCCTCTCCACAGTGGAGCCCTGGGCAGCTGTGGGTGAGATGAATGAGTTATCTTGAAGGCTGACCTTCCAAGACACGTAGTTGTGTGGTTGGGGTGGCAGGGAGAAAAGAAAAAGAAAGATTCAGGACATCATCAACAGTTTATTTTACTCAAAACCAGAGAAAAATGGTATAGTGTTATGTCATTGTGTGTGTATTTTTTAATCTATTTTTAAAAATGAAAGATTAATCAAAACCTTTAAAAGTGGGTAGTTGAGAGAGAGAGAAAAAACAGTTCAGAGGAGACAGAATAAAGCTAGACTGACATCATTGCGTCTTGTTTCTTGTTTTGGTATAGAAATATAAACATATCTTTGGGAGGCTGAAGTGGGCGGATCACGAGACCAGGAGTTCAAGACCAGCCTGGCCAACATGGTGAAACCCCACCTCTACTAAAAATAAAAAAATTAGCTGGGCATGGTGGCACACTCCTGTAATCCCAGCTACTTGGGAGGCTGAGGCAGGAGAACTGCTTGAACCCGGGAGGTGGAGGTTGCAGTGAGCTGAGACTGCACCACTGCATTCCAGCCTGGGCGACGGAGCAAGACTCCATTTAAAAAAAAAAAAAAGAAATATATATTCTTGAATGTCTATACTATAAAATATTTTTAAATATAACTTACAGATCTAAAGATAATACCTTAAAAAAGGAAATAGAATTCAGTTCCTATCAAATTAGGGCATTACTAAACAAGGAGGAGTTATTTGTACTAGAATGTAAGCAAAATTATTTGACCATATATTTTATAATGAATATATTATTTATCAAATTATATAATAAATGTATACTTTTTAATCAAATTATATATTATGTAGTGACATATAGTTAATATTATATAATTTTGACTATATATAGTAGAACATAAATGAATACACCCTCAAAAAAATGTTTAATTCTTAAAATATGTATGGTCAAAAATTCTAAATTTCATCCTAGAGAAACAGCTGACTCCACATTTAGACAGAAAATATAGGAGATGAAGTCGGAACTTCTTATCATACAAGAAAGCAAAGACATCACCTCATACCATCAGATTCATGTTACCTGAACATAAAGTCTATCATGAAAAGTTCCCAAGGGTGAAATGTGGAATATTTATAGAATCAAATAATATAGGTAGTGTATTAAAACTAATGAATACGTTCAAAGCCTATCTGTTTACAACAGTTAAAAACAAAATTAAAAAACAAAAAACCCCTCAAATATGAGGAATGGTAAAGAACCAAATCCCCACATCAAAAACGTAGAAATGAAGGCAAGAAGCAAGATCTCTTTTGTTTATCTGAAGTGTTACACAGGAAACATTCTTTTCTGTAGAATGTTTCTACATAATAATAAGTATAGTAATAGCTATAGTAATGTTTTTGCCTAAGATAGCTGTAGAGTTTTTGCATAATAATAGTTAACCCTGCAAAGCTTGGATAACCTGTGCATTGAGTATACAAGAAATAAACATCAATGGCTGCCAAAACCCTTAGGCTGAAGGTTGATAGTGAATATAATAATGAGTGGATCCTGCTGATGGTACAGCCATCGGTACAGAGTGGCAATCTGGAGAATGCAAGACACAAGCAAATGAGCCATTGTCTCTCACTTCTGACATTTTCTAAGCATCTTTGTTACCATACCCTCAAATCTAGACCGTTACCTGGCTGGGTGTCTCTGTGTTTCTTGTATTTGTGAGTCAAACTCTCTAGCGAGTTTAGGAAAATATTCATGGACTATATCCTCAAATATATTTTCCAAGTTGCTTACTCTCTCTTCCCCTTTCAGGAATGCTGACGAGTCATACATTTGGTGTCTTTAGATAATATCATATTTCTCAGAGATTTTGTTCACTTTTAAAAATATTTTTTCCTTATATTTGACTGATTTGATTCGAACAAGTCTTCAAGCTTTGAAATTCTTTTCCTCAGTTTGGTCTATTCTGCTGTTATTGCTTCTCATCGTATTATGAAATTCGTGTCATGAATTTTTCAGCTCAAGAAGTTCAGTTTGGGTCTTTCTTAAAGTTTAATCGTTCATGTCATTAATCATTTTATTGGATTGCTTGGCTTCCTTGGATTGAGTTTCGACTTTGCTCTTGATTTGAATGACCTTTCTTGCCATCCAGATTCCAAATTCTATGTTTGTCATTTCAGACAATTCATACCGATTAAGAACAATTTCTGGGGAGCTCGTGGGCTGGTTTGGAGATAATAGGAGTTATTTCCCTGATTTTTTTCTCATCTGGGAGGGTTGCTATTCCTCTCATTGCAAGGGTAGAAACTGAGTATAGTCTGTTGGCTTTGTTTCTGGAAGTTTTCAGAGGACTAAGGCTCTGTACAGGGTCTTTGTTGATGAATTCTTGCTCTTGGTTTTCCAGGCGGTAGAATTTAGTAGTGATTTTTGGTGTTGTAGTGTGGCTGCGATCCAGTAGATGGCGCTTGAGAGCAACAGGCAATAGACAGGCTCCTACTCCACTGCGTGGTGCCTTTGCTTATCTTTGTTCTTGACCTTGATACTTTTGAAAAGGTCAGAGCAGTTTTTTTGTTTTTGTTTTTTGAGACAGGGTCTCACTTTGTCACCCAGGGTGGAGTGCAGTGGCACGATCTTGGATCACTGCAGCCTCAACCTTCCCAGGCTCAGGTAGGTGATCCTCCCACCTCAGCCCCCCAAGTAGCTGGGACTACAGGCGTGTGCTACTACACTCAACTAATTTTTGTATTGCTTGTCTGGAAAAAGGCTTCATTTCTCCTTCATGTATTAAACTTATTCCGGCATGATATAAAATTCATGATTGGTAGGGTTTTTTTCCTTTGACAGTTTTTTTTCTTTATCCTAATATCTTGTCTTCTAAGGTTTTCGCTGAGAAGTGCTGTTAATCTTATGAGGTTCCCTTTATAGGTGACTGGACACTTTCCTCTTGCTGATTTTAGGAGTTTTCCTTTACTTTGTCTTTAGGTAGTTGGTGGCTATATGTTATGTTGAGGTACTTCTTACAGTGTATTTACCTGGATTTCATTGGAACTCTTGTATGTGTACGTCTAAGTCTCTTGCTAGACTAGGGAAGTTTTCATCAGTTATTTCCTTTGTTTTTCTAATTTTTTTATTATTTTTTCTTCCTTGGGAATACTTATTATGCATAAATTTGCCTGTTTTATGTGGTACCATACATTTCAAATACTTTTTTCATATTTTTTGTTCGTTATTTATTTTTCTGACTGGGTTAATCCAAAAGTCTTGTCTTCAGGTTCTAAGATTGTCTCTTCTACATGGTCTAGTCTATTGTTAAAGATTTCAACTATATTTTGTAATTCCTTCAAAGAATTTTTTCCAGAATTTCTGTGTTTCTGGTTTTATTTTTAAGATCTCTATCGCCCTGATACATTTCTCATTCATATCCTGAATTAGTTTTCTAATTTCATTGTATAGGTTTCCAGCTTTCTCTTGTTTCCTATTAAACTTCTTTAAAGCCAGTATTTTGAATTTTTTATCTGGCATCTCAAAGACTTCTTTTTGGTAAGACCCATTGACAGATAAATACTGTATTCCTTTGGGGATGTCATAGCACCTTGTTTTTTCAAACTTCAAATATCATTATGCTGATTTCTTCACATTTGGTGTGACGGTCATTTCTTCTTACTTTTGAAATTACTTTCATTGGGATGACACTTTTTATTCTGTAAGGATGTAACCATGATGTATATTGAGTAGAGCTACTTGTCTTTGCTTCTGGGTGCATTCATTGGCATAAATTCTGCATGATCTCCTCGGTTATAAGTAGCCTTAGTGTGGTGGCTTTCTCAAATGCTTGTTGTAGTATCAATGTACTGAGACAGAGCAGGCAAGTGAACTTAAGGCCTCCTCCTTGGCAATCTGGTCTCAAGTAGGGGACAGGTCCCCACAGACAGAACTGAGAGGCAAGTGTGGCATGGGTTCCAGACACCAAACACTGGAGTTAGACACCTCTCCTTTGCAGAAAAGTTTAGCCTTTCCTCAAGCAGTTCTGCAAAGGAGAGGTGTAGCTGGGCTCGCGTGGGCAATGGTGGTGGCAGAGTTTGTGTGAAGCTTGTCTCTTCCCCAATCACTGTCACTTGTTTCAGGAGACGTTGTAATGTGCTATATGGTTTGACCTCCAGGCCAGTAGGTGGCACTTGCTGGTGAGAGCCAGTTGTAGTGCTGGCAGTGGGCTTTATGTTTGACCTTTGTTAACCGGAAGTATTCAGGTATCCTAAGTAATGGGTTGGGTTGTGGAAACCTCAGTGGTCTTGATCAGTGCTCT
Organism: Pongo pygmaeus; assembly: GCF_028885625.2. Classification (NCBI taxonomy): domain Eukaryota; kingdom Metazoa; phylum Chordata; class Mammalia; order Primates; family Hominidae; genus Pongo; species Pongo pygmaeus. The sequence continues at coordinate 60,666,813 of NC_072393.2, forward strand.
GCCTCCAAGGCAGGGAAATGAAGGTAGGTGTGGCTGGTCCAGGCAAGCCTGTACTCAGGCCCAGTGGTAGGCACCAGCTGTCCCCACAGGGGCTCCGTGTGCAGTTCTCAGTTCCCTGGAGAGACACTCAAGCACTGAGTAGAGCAATGACTATTATGCCAAAGTTACAGCAGAGTTCCCCAGAGGGGCACATTGGGTTCCAAGCCTAGAAAATGGCAGTGGGACTCACTTTAATCTAATGCTCCCAACCCAGCAGAGCTCCTCCCTGTGGCCCAATGCTGGAAGCAATTTCAGACAGTCAAATCACATGCGGTTTGACGTCAGACACTCAACTACCCCAGGCCACAGATCTTACCTCCTGGGTAAAATCCATGCCTCTCAGGCTAAAACTTTTCCCATGCGGTTCTGCAAAAGAGAGGTGTCCAACTCCAGTGCTTAGTGTCTGGAGCCCATGCCACACTTGCCTCTCAGTTCTGTCCATGGGGACCTGTCTTCTACTTGAGCCCAGATTGTCAATCTCTGGCCCAAGACTCTCCAAAGTAGTGACCCTCACCCATGCTTGATGTCAAGTTCTTTTTTTTTGAGACGGAGTCTCGCTCTGTCACCCAGGCTGGAGTGCAGTGGTGCAATCTCGGCTCACTGCAAGCTCTGCCTCCTGGGTTCGCGCCATTCTCCTGCCTCAGCCTCTCGAGTAGCTGGGACTACAGGCACCTGCCACTGCACCCGGCTAATTTTTTGTATTTTTAGTAGAGACGGGGTTTCACCGTGTTAGCCAGGATGGTCTTGATCTCCTGACCTCGTGATCCACCCGCCTTGGCCTCCCAAATTGCTGGGATTACAGGCGTGAGCCACCACGCCTGGCCAATGTCAAGTTCTTGCACTCTCCACTAAGGGTTAGGATCAGGAATGGCCTCTTTCTATCAGCATCCAGGTCTGGGAGCACGCATGGAGCACTTCCCTGGGCCCTTCCTTTTCGCAGTCCTCCCACTGTTCCCTAAGTCAGATCCAGCGCTTAGGTCGGTCAAAGAGCTCCCCAGTGGCCTGGATTGCCTGGCTCCCCACTGAGAATGGGTATCATGTGGTCTCATAATTTCCCTCTCAGGCGCTGGAAGTTCACTCATGGTTTTCTGCCAGGCCTTGCTGCATGAGCTGCTGCCTGCCTTCTTTTTAGCATATCTGAGATTTCCTTCACTTTCATATTGAACTCCTGTATTAGTCCGTTTTCAGGCTACTGATAAAGACATACCCGAGACTGGGTAATTTATAAGAAAAAGAGGTTTAATTGACTCACAGTTCCACATGGCTGCAGAGGCCTCACAATCATGGTGGAAGGTGAAAGCAACATCTCACATGGTGGCAGGTAAAGAGGAAATGAGAGAGCCAAGCAAAAGGGGAAACTCCTTATAAAATCATCAGATCTTGTGAGACTTATTCACGACCACAAGAACAGTATGGGAGAAACTGCCTCCATGATTCAGTTATCTCCCACCGGCTCCCACAGCACATGGGAATTATGGGAGCTACAATTGAAGATGAGATTTGGATGGGGACACAGCCAACCATATCACCTCCCACGTTCTTTCTTGGATGCAAGAATGCAGAATGAATCTCTACACACCATTTTGGTATTTTCACCACCTCGGAAAACATAACAATGTATTATATCCTTAAAAATCGTTATAAAAGTAGATTTTAAGGGTTCTTACCACACAAAAATTAGAAGTATGTAAAGTAATGTATATGTTAATTAGATTGATTTGCCCAACAGACAAGTATATATATTTCAAAACTACATACTTTACACAATAAGTATATACAATTTAGGAATTTTTCTTTTTTTTTTTTTTGATGGAGTCTCACTCTGTCGCCAAGCTGGAGTGCACTGGTGCGATCTTGGCTCACTGCAATCTCTTCCTCCCGGGTTCAAGCGATTCCCCTGCCTTAGCCTCCCAAGTAGCTGGGACTACAGGCACGCACCACCACGCCTGGCTAATTTTTTGTATTTTAGTAGAGACGGGGTTTCACCATGTTGGCCAGGATGGTCTCGATCTCCTGACCTTGTGATCCAAAGCTGTGTTGCGAACATGAAGTTCTAAACACATTTTCTTGTATGTTCACACATCTCATTCCAGCCTCAATGCTCATGGGGTAGGATCTCCTTACCTGAGACCACAAACCCTGGGAGTCCCTGGGGTGTGAAAACAGGTAGGGGGAGGTGCTCCATAAGACATAGCACCTGTAGGTCCTCCCAGAATTCATGGAGAATTCCACCTGTACTGCTGAGCTTGGTACTTTGATATTAGACACAAAGGTAGGGATCTGCTGCTCCCTTCTTGGAAATAAGAAAAGTGTCACTGATGTAGCAGGACCGTGTTCTTTCCTGAGGCCACCATGGAGCCCGGCTGTACCAACAGGGAATATCCCTCAGGCAGCTGTCCTAGAGAGAGGCAGGATGGGTGAGGGGCTGCCCCCACCTTGTTCTCAGCAGAGACCTTTCCAGGGCCTCTCTCTAGGACCCTCAGTCTCTCTGTCATTCACTGTTTCCTCTGAGTCTCTTCCTCTCCCTCCCATCCCCCTTGCCCCCTGCCTCTTTCCCTCTCTAAAGAACCTTATCCATTGACATGGTTTGGCTGTGTCCCCACCCAAATCTCATCTTGAATTGTAGCTCCCATAATTCCCACATGTTGTGGGAGGAACCTGGTGGGAGATAATTGAATCATGGAGAGGGGTGGGTGGTTTCCCCCATACTGTTCTCCTGGTAGTAAGTCTCACGAGATCTGATGGTTTTATAAGGGGAAACCCCTTTCACTTGGCTCTCATTTCTCTTGTCTGCCACCATGTAAGATGTGCCTTTTGCCTTCCACCATGATTGTGAGGCCTCCCCAGCCACATGGAACTGTGAGTCCATTAAACCTCTTTTTCTTTATAAATCACCCAGCCTTGGGGATGTCTTTATCAGCAGCATGAAAACAGACTACTATACTCATCATGCTGGTCATCACCACCTGCAGATCCCCAGCAGGCCCTGTGTAGAATCTGGGTCCCTGAGTGAACCTGCTGGACCCCTCACCTGCAATAGCATATCCAGGGGATCCAGGGGACCAAACAATCAGAAAAGACATTGTGGGCTGGGCGCAGCGACTCATGCCTGTAATCCCAGCACTTTGGGAGGCCGAGGGGGTGGATCACCTGAGGTCAGGAGTTCAAGACCAGGCTGGCTAACATGGCAAAACCCAGTCTCTACTAAAAATACTAAAAAAAAAAAAAAAAAAATTAGCCAGGCATGGTAGTGTATGCCTGTAATCCCAGGTACTTGGGAGGCTGAGGCAGGAGAATTACTTGAATCCGGGAGGTGGAGGTTGCAGTGAGCTGAGATCACACTCCAGCCTGGGCAACAAGAGCGAAACTCCATCTCAAAAAAAAAAAAAAAAAAAGAAAGAAAAGAAAAAGAAAAAAAAAGACGTTGCGTTTAGCACAGCATTTGTCCTGGCTCCCATAGGAGCCACTCCAAGGAAACGTCAGCCTGACAGAGCCCAGCCTGGGGCTGCCAGCCATGGTGCTGGGGTGGTCATGTCCCCTCTCCGCAGACAGGAAAAGTCTCTGGTAGCCAACATCAGAGCAACACTGGAATGTCAGACTCTCTCCAGAGATTAGGAGGGGCCCCTGTTTGATCCCGTGCAGGGAGTCCTAGACACACCTAGAGGGAAAAACAAGTCAGGACTTTGGGGTCTGGTTCCCCTCAAATACATCCCTTGCCCTCCTCTGGCCTGCAGATCTCACTGTCACTTACACTCTATGTCTCTGGCCCCAGAAGCCCTCGTTCCCCTCATTCCACCCTCACACTTGGGATTTGCCTGGGAGCAAGATCCACAGCAACCTGTCTGATGCTTCAAATAATGTTTGGGGTAAAGATGGGACTTCCTCACCTGAGAACAGGAGCTTCAGGGAGTCGCTGAGGTCCGACCACACCTGAAGGGTGTTCCGACTTCCTCACCTGAGAACAGGAGCTTCAGGGAGTCGCTGAGTTCTGACCACACCTGAAGGGTGTTCCGACTTCCTCACCTGAGAACAGGAGCTTCAGGGAGTCGCTGAGTTCCGACCACACCTGAAGGGTGTTCCTGTTATTGCCATGACATCTGAACATCCACCTGTGGCTGAGGGTCATGGGGCCCACAGGGAACAGCTTGGGACTCTCCACTAGGGTGTTGCTGAGAGTCTAGGGTGCAGGAGAGACAGTTCTCCTTCTTCAGTCAGAATGAATCTGTCCAATTGCAGCCGTGAGCCACACTGGAGGGTCCTCTCCTAAAGTCACAACAGGCTCAGGGGGGCTGAGAAGGTAGATTTGCTGTAGAATCCTAGGAGAGAAGGAGGCAGTGTGATCACTGAGGCTCAAACCTCCCACCTTATCCCTTAGGGCTGGGCTGTGAGGGAGAGACACCCCTGAGAGCAGACCCCTTTCCTGAGGGCAGAGCCTGGGGCTGGGACCCCAAGGTGTCCTCCCACCTGTCACCACCAGCTCCAGGGAGTCAGTGAGCTCTGACAAGCCATTGGGGCTGAAATAGTGACAGTAATGTCATCCTACATATTCATTAGTCATGGATGTGATGGGGGAACTCAGCCTTGTCTCCAGGCTGCAGTGGGCTCTGTCTGTCCCAGGGCACTGGGCTTCCCTCTTTTTTTTTTTTAGATGGAGTCTTCCTCTGTCACCAGGCTGGAGTGCACTGGCACAATCTCAGCTCATTGCAACTTCCGCCTCCCGGGTTCAAGTGATTCTCCCGCCTCAGCCTCCCAAGTAGCTGGGACTACAGGTGCACACCACCACACCCAGCTATTTTTTGTATTTTTAGTAGAGATGGGGTTTCACCATGTTGGCCAGGATGGTCTCGATCTCTTGACCTCATGATCCGCCCGCCTTGGCCTCTCAAAGTGCTGGGATTACAGGTGTGAGCCACCACGCCCAGCCCTGGGCTTCCCTCTATCCAGTCGGTATTCCTGGGTCTCCAGGTTTCCCTGACACCAGAGGGTCACAGGCCTCTCCTAGGTGATCACAGAGCCTGTCTCAACCCGTGGGGAGGGTTTGGGAAAGGGCCCTGAAATGGAACCAGAAGCTGGGTCCCAAGATCTCTTTCACTCCTGGTTCTCCAGCTTAGTCCAAAATCCCTCTCTGTTTTGTCACCCTCAGCCCAGAATGACTGTGCCTCCCAACCCTGAGATCCCAGGGGCTGGAGTAAGAGGGAGGCTCGTGGGGAACCTGGTAGCCCCTTCTCCCTCCATCACTGACTGAGGCAGAGAAGCACAAACATCGTGTTGCCTGCTCTAGGGGCTCCAGCTGTGGGAGAGGAGACCACAGGGCCCTCCAGGACAGAGAGACACACAGATGTGGTCACTCAGAGCCTGCTGCTACCCGTCCAGGTCCCCACAGCTGTGGACCCACAGGAAGGGAAACTGCTTTTCCCTGGGCCTGGCTCTGGTTTTCCCTGGGTGTAGGGGCTCAGGAGGACCCCAGGCTCTCTGAACACATGAGCCTCTGCTCCCCTCCCCTGCTCCAGGTCACTGTCTCTGCTGCAGGTGGGACAGGACAGGCCCCTATGGAATCGGGTCTGGGAGGCTTCCCTGGGAGGTCTCCTCTCCTAGGAGGTCACAGCTGGGAGTCAGAGCTGAAAGGAACTTTCCCACCCGGAGGCCTCTCACCTTTACACTTGGAGAAACTGAGGCCCAGGCAGGGGAAGGGCCTCTCCACGTCACCATCACCAGAGGAGCCTCAAACCGGTGACAGAACTCAGCCCTTCCTCCCCTGGACCCCGTCCACCTCCCACTCAAAGCCCCTCACTCAGCACTCTGGGGGCCTGACGCTGTGGGGTTGAGGAGCTGGTCCTCAGGGCCTGCTGGGTCAGGATGGGGAGGTGAGGGCTGGGGCTGCCCTGCTCCCCACGTCAGCCCAGTTGCTCCTCCCCCAGGCTGGGCCCCAACATCTCTCTCTGCCTCGACCCCCCGCCCCTCACCAGCCCAGCCTCAGAGCCCCGGGGAGCCTGTGGCCCCTCCTCTGGCTCTGCCTCAGCTCCCTGGAGGGAAACTCGTGCTTGGTCCTTGAGGGGAATGGGATCATCTGGGAGACTCAGGACTGCCCTGGGGGAGGCTGCCCTCCCTCCTAGCCCAGAGGCCTCAATGACTCACCAGGTGTGGAGGAGGAGCCTGTGGGTGGGGGGCTGGGGCCCCTGGAGGGTCCTGGGAATGAGCACAGAAAGGGAGTGAGGAATTGGAGCTATCCTGGAGTCCCCACCTCCACTCAAAGCTCTCCTCTCCATCTGCCCAGTGGCCTCTCCAAGACCATCCCTCTTCCCACCTAGCACCTTCTGGACTCCAGGTGAAGGAGAAGAGGGAGAACTCCTGTTGGCTTCTTCTCCTCTGAGGGGTGAATTCCTCTGTGGCTGAGCCTCCCTCAGAGCCCCCTTCACTCCATCTCTGCCCAGAGCTCTCCTGGGGGCAGGGCCTGAGCTGAGTCTTTGAGCTTAGAGAGGACAGGGTCAGGGCCTTTCACCCAAGACCACCAGCTCCAACTAGGGTGTGACAGCAGGTTGGGGGAGGTGCAGCCATGGGAGAATCTTGAAGCTGCCCATGAAGGGAGTGTTTATACCACAGTCATCAACAAATTCCACAAATAAATGCTTTTTAGAAAACTTTTTTGTGGTTCACGAAGCCAATCTATGGGCACAACAGCAGGCTTTCCCATCAAACACTTCTCTTTTGATTCCTAGTGACCGTATTTCTGAAGAAACTACAGACGAAGAGTGGCAGGTGATAAGGCATCACTTTGAACTTAAATTTTCCAAACACGAATCTGATTTTTGCCCATGGATTTAATTCTCAAAAGCAAATTCCATGTTATGAGCTGAAGAGATAGACCCAGTAATACACATTAGAAAATGCAGTAGTTAGAAATAAAGAAAGATGTATTACCTGAAAGTGGAGCAGAGCATGAGGTCACAGAGGGGCGGACCCAAACCCACCATAGGGGTGAAGCCTTACTTCATAGGGAAGAAAAACGAAGGGAGGGGCAGTCAAGGAGAGTTGACAATGAGGAGGAAAGCACCACAGTTTAAGGGAGGAAGCATCTTCTACAGACACCCAGACATCTTCCTGCACCTGACCCATGCTTCTTCCCCTTGATAATCTCAGCAGACACTTCCCCAACTGCTGCCCCAGTCTTCCAGAACTTTCTGAGATCATCAGATCTGTTCCCAGGGCTCCACCACTCTGAAGGGTGCATTGTCCTCTCTGCTGTTTGCCTCCTGGCTGCACCTTGGGGGGCTTCTCTGGCTGTGATGAGCCTCAAATAACAGAATCCCAAGGAACACCAGGACCAAGCCAGCCAAGCCCATGCGGATGAGATTCTCCACTGTGTAATCTTGTGGGTGTGAGGCTGGGGATGGTGTACAAAGAGGTCACAGAGGTCAGGGCAGATCACAATTACCCAGGACCCCTGGATGTCCACCCAGGGTACCCACCTCCCCTTGACAGGACCTGACCCTCTGTGCCCAGCCCCATAAGTGGGAGCATCTCCTCACGCACCAGTCTTGGAATCTGACTTCTTTTGTGCTGGATTGAGGGTCTCAGTTGCTCCTAAGAATCAAAGAATAAGGATGTTGGTGAGAAGCTGAAGAGCCTCTCCCCTGGGCAATGCATTCTTATATTCTTCCATCTCTCATGGAGTGACTTTATGTAGATCCTTAGTGAACACATTCTCTGCTCTTGCAGTCCTCCCCTGGTATGTCATTGGGTTTTTCAACCTCTCTGTGCTCTGGCAATTCAGATCTTGTGTCTGAGTTACTTTGGAACAAAGTTTACTTGATCCCAAGAGCTCTGCTCTAGCAGGGTTCCCCTGGTACCTCACTGGATTCCTCAGCCTCTCTGTGCTCTGGGAATTCAGATCTTGTGTCTGAGTCACTTTAGAACAAAGTTTACTTGAGCCCAAGAGCTCAGGATTGTGAGAAGAATGATCTCCCAACTAGAAAGAATTGAGCTCTTGTGTGCTGTCTTGGATGCGCAATCTTGTGCAACAAGAACACAACAACTAATTCCCCCAGAGATAGAAATTTCCATTTTTCAGTGGATGAGGACCCAGTGTCTGTGGATGAGGAGTTGGTCCTCAGCCACTCTTGGAAGTCAGGAGCACAAGGGCTGGAGGCTGCAATGGCCCCCACTGTGTGCTGCCTCAGACAGCTCCCCTGCAGTTTCATCATCCATTTAATGTCTTGTTAACTAATTCTTCATATAGGTAGGAACACCTACAATGTGATATACTTAAACATGAAAATGTATTTTTTTCTAAATGATAATGACTGAGTGGGACAGGAAAACATCATTTCTGCTTTTTTGAAGTATGAACCTAGATTGGAAGGTGAAAAGCGAATATTTAAAAACATACCTGAACTTAAAGTAAAATAAAAAATAAAGGCCAGGCGCAGTGGCTCACGCCTGTAATCCCAGCACTTTGGGAGGCTGAGGCGGGGCGGATCATGAGATCAGGAGATTGAGACCATCCTGGCTAACACAGTGAAACCCCATCTCTACTAAAAATACAAAAAAAAAAAAAAATTAGCCTGGCATGGTGGTGGGCTCCTGTAGTCCCAGCTACTTGGGAGGCTGAGGCAAGAGAACGGCGTGAACCCAGGAGGCGGAGCTTGCAGTGAGCTGAGATCGCACCACTGCACTACAGCCTGGGCGACAGAGTGAGACTCCATCTCAAAAAAAATAAAAATAATTAAAAAAAATAAAAAATAAAAACAAATAAATATTTAAAAATCTGAAGAAAAATATTAAGCATAGGAGTGAATACTTGAATGTATGTTTGTGTCTATATATGTACATAGCACATGTATTCGTGTAAAATATATGTGATTAGCATGCTTTGCATTTGTGTCTCTCTCAAATCTCCTGTTGGATTGTAATCCCCAATGTTGGAGGAGAGGCCCAGTGGGAGGTAATTGGCTTGTAGGAGCCGACTTCCCCCTGGCTGCTCTCATGATAGTGAGTTGTCACGAGATCTTGTTATTTAAAAGTGGGTAGCACCTCCCCCTTCTCTCTCTTCCTCCTATTCCAGCCATAGAAGAAGTTCCTGCTTTCCCTCCGCCTTCTGTCATGATTGTAAGTTTCCCGAGGCCTCCCCAGCCATGCTTCCCGTATGGCCTGCGGAACTGTGAGCCAATTAAACCTCTTTCCTTTCTAAATTATCCAGTCTCAGGTAGGTGTTTGTTTGTTTTTGGGACAGAGTCTTGCTCTGTCCCCCAGGCTGGAGTGCAGTGGTGCGATCTCAGCTCGCTGCAGCCTCTGCCTCCTGGGTTCCAGTGATTCTCCTGCCTCAGCCTCCGGGGTAGTTGGGATTACAGGCGCTCGCCACCACACCCAGCTAATTTTTGTATTTTTAGTAGAGACGGGGTTTCGCCATGTTGGCCAGGCTGGTCTTTAACTCCTGACCTCAGGTGATCCGCTCACCTCAGCCTCCCAAAGTGCGGGGATTACAGGCGTGAGCCATCGTGCCCGGCCTCAGGTAGTTCTTTATAGCAGTGTGAGAACAGATGAATACAATGATTATAGATACATATGTATATGTGGCTTTAGATATTTGTTTTAAAAATATATATGTAACTATATATATATTCATATTTGAGGTGAGAAAGATGGGCTTACAATTTGAAAATATAAACATGAAATTCCAATTTTTTATGGCTGATATAAACATCAGCCCCAGCATCTTCCCCTTGTCCACGTCCGGCCTGGACCCCCGGACCCCAAATCCTGCTCAGGTAGGGGAGGACAGACCTGGCTCCTCCACCCGTCATCGCTGCTCCCTCCTCTCCCTCCTTCCTGCCTGGTCCTAGGACACCTCCCTCCCCTCTGACCACCACAGAGGGGACACCTGCTCCATCCTTGGAGCCCCAGAACACCTGCTCCATCCTTGGAGCCCCAGGAAGCCACGTGGACCACGCCCTTATTGTCCACTCTCCCCTCTGCTCCTCTGGGGAACAGACCCCTTTCCTGAATATTGGAGATAAGGTTGAGACGAGTCTAGAATATTATACTGGGTCAGAGTAACTGCGCTTTCATCTCCCATGGGGTCAGGACTTAGAGGTTGGGGACACCTAGACGTTGATTCTGAGATGGAGACATCAGGAGGGGAGCAGGTGGGGCCTCCATCTTCCACCCTCAGTCTAATCTCATCTCCTCTAAGGCTCACCTCCACCTCCTTGCAGCCCTCTCCACTCTTTACCCTACTGAGACTTCAGGGGTGGGAGCCCAGGGTGGGAAGTCCTCATCTATTTCCACCCTCCCATGGGCTGGACCCTCCCCTGGGTGGGAGGTTCCCGTGTATTTCCACCTTCCCATGGGCTGGGCCCTCCCCTGTGGACCCTCCCCCTTCACTGTCCTGTTTTCTTAGTGTCCTGAACTCTCCTGGGGGCCGGGCCTGAGCTGAGAGAGGCTCAGGGCTCAGAGAGGCCAGGGCTGATGGAGGAAGAAGTGTGGGGACAAGTGAGACAGACGGATGGACACTCCCTTGGAAGCTCTCCTTTTTCATTTCCAAGAACCCCTTTGAGCTCAGAGAGGACAGGGTCAGGGGCCTCACCTGAGACCACGAGCTCCAGGGGCTCACTGGGGTGAGACAGCAGGTGGGGGTTGGAGCTGCGTGAGCCGTAGCACCTGTAGGTCCCCGCGTGGGCCGAGGTCACAGGACTCATGGGGAATTCAGCCTGGTACTGCTGAGCTCTGTAAGTGGATCTGAGACGCAGCGGGGCATCAGCTGCCCCCTCCTTGGTCAGCAGGAAAGTGAACATCGGGCCCCATGACTGACACAGCAGGGTCACCTTCTCTCCTGAGGTCACTGTGGGGCCCAGCTGCACCGAGAGGGAGGGTCTGTCAGAGATCTGTCCTAGAGACAAGAAGGATGGGTAAGGGGCTGCCCCACCTTGTTCTGAGCTGAGACTTCTCCACCAGGCCTCTCTCTGGGACCCTCAGTCTCTCTGTCTCTGTTTTCTCTGAGTCTTCCCTCCCCGCCCATCCCCTGTCTCTCTCTGTGTCTTTCTCCCTTAGGACCCTCACCCCTCATCCCGGCCATCACCACCTGGGCTCCCCCGGCAGGACCTGTGCAGAGCCTGGGTCCCTGACTGAACCCGCTGGGCTCCTCACCTGCGATCAGGATGTCCAGGGGGTCACTGGGGGCCGACCACTCGGAGGAGAGGTTGTGTGCACCGTAACATCTGTACTGGCCCCCGTGGGAGCCCCTCACAGGGCTCAGGGTGAAGCTGGCCTGGGAGAGCCCAGCCTGGGGCTGCTGGCCAGGGCGCTGGGGGAGGTCATCGCCCCCCTCCTTGTACAGAGCGTATCTGATGTAGCCAACATCAGAGCCACACTGGAGGGTCAGATTCTCTCCGGGGGTCACGACAGGGCCCTGCAGGGTCAGGAGGGAGGGCTTCCTAGACACGCCTGGAGGGAAAGACGAGTCGGGACTCGGAGCAGCTGGTTCCTCCCACGCCCCTTCCTTCTGTAGCCTTCCTCACTAGGGTTTCCAGCGTCCTTGTTCTTTTCTCATTCTGTATTTGTGTCCCCAGGGCCCCTGTCTTCCCCTCGTCTTTTCTTCTTGCGTGGGCTAGCCTGAGGGTAAGGCTCCCAACAGCTCACCCGGTGCCCTGACTTTGTATAAGGAAAGGCTACGGCTTCCTCACCTGACACCAGTAGCTGCAGGGGGTCACTGGGTTCTGACCACACGTACGGGGTGTTGTTTTCATAGCCGTAGCATCTGAATGTACCCCTGTTGCTGAAGGTCAGGGGGCCCATGGGGAACAGGGCCTGGAACTTTCCGTGGTTGTGTTGGTGTGAGTCCAGGGTCCAGGAGAGCCTGTGGTCTCCTTCCTCAATCAGAGTGAACCTGCCCAGTCCCAGCCGTGAGGCACACCGGAGGGTCACATTCACTCCTGAGGTCACCACAGGGCTCGGCAGGGCAGACAGGGTGGGTCTGCTGTAGGCTTTCCGGAGATAAAAAGGCAGCCGTGTTTAAATGGGGCTCACACCTCCCACCTTATCCCACAAGGCTGGGCTGTGAGAAGGGAGACCCCTGGAGAGCTGAGAGCTGAGCCCCTTCCCAAGGGCAGAGCCTGGGGCTGGGACCCCTGAGTGTCCTCTCACCTGTCACCACCAGCTCCAGGGGGTCGCTGGGCTCTGACCAGCCTGCAGGGCTCTGATAGTAACAGTGATATCGCCCTGCGTGTTCCCACATCATGGATGGGATGGAGAATTTGACCTTGTTTTCGGACTCCAGTGTTTTTAATATGTGCCTCGACATTGAGTTTCCCTCTTTATCTAGACGGTACTCCTGGGCCTCCAGGGTGCCCTGACACCAGATGGTCACAGGCTTACTCCAGGTGATCACGGGACCTGGCTCGGCCCACAGGAAGGGTTTGAGTAGGTTCTCTGGAAGGAAATCACAGGTTAGGTCCCAAGATGTCCTCAACCCTCAGATCCCAGCTCTCAGCCCCAGGACCCCCCTCATCCCCATCAGTCAGCCCAGAACTGCCGTCGTCACCCCCAGCCACCCAGGGGTGGCCCTTGTCCCCAGAGAGGAGGAGGGACCTAAGACAGCTGGGGACAGACTCACCTGCCTGCACCCGGGTCCTGGGGCCCAGGCTCAGCCCTGGAAGAGAGTTCCCCGTGAAAGATTTGCCCCCAAAGCCTGAGCAGGTCTTCTTCCTTTCCTTGAGCCCCTGGGGTGCCCTAATTGACCAGGGCCTGGCTATGGATTGGGGTCTCTCTCCTAGACTAGGGTCTCTCCTCCCCGTCTTAAGATCTCACCAAAGAAGAGCAGGGTTGTGAGAATGGGGGTCATGGCATCTCCTCCTCCTGGCCCTGGCTGTGCAGGCAGATGTGACCACAGTGCCCGTAGACACAGACAGACACATGGTGTGCGGGCACACGGAGGCTGGGTCCTCCCCATCACGAGGTCGTCCCATCAGCAGCCCCACAGAAAGAGGAACTACCCCTCCCCAGGACCCTGGCTCTCATTTCCCAGGGCTTGTCCTGGGGGTGAGCACCAGGCTCTCTGCTGATATTTCAGACACAAATGGGGATTCACAAGGGGGTCGTTAAGAAGGACATTTTCGGCCGGGCACTGTGGCTCACACCTGTCATCCCAGCACTTTGGGAGGCCAAGGTGGGTGGATCACTTGAGGTCAGGAGTTCGAGACCAGCCTGGCCAACATGGCAAAACCCCGTCTCTACTAAAAATACAAAAATGAGCTGGGCGTGGTGGCACATGCCTGTAATCTTAGCTACGCGGGAGGCTGAGGCAGGAGAATCACTTGAACTTGGGAGGCAGAGGTTGCAGTGAGCCAAGATCATGCCATTGCTCTCCAGCCTGGGCAACAAGAACAAAACTCCATCTCAAAAAAAAGAAGGACATTTCCACCTCTATGCGGCACAGAAAAGGAAGTCCGGGTTCCTCACAGACAGTGAGGAATCAGGACTCCAGGTGAAGGTGGGATGCTGTGGCTCCCCCCGGTTCTGTGTTTACACATGGGCACTGCCATCTCTCTGCTTCCTTGTGGGAGCCCATGAGGGGCAGAAAGAGGAACTGCCCCTCTCCAGGAGCCCGGCTCTCATTTTCCCAGGGCTTGTCCTGGGGGTGAACACCAGGCTCTCTGGAGATATTACAGACAGAAATGGGCTCTCCCCTCACTTTGGCTGCATCTATCTAATCTGTCCTCATCTCACCAAGGGCCAGGATGTAGCAGCAAACAGACCCGGTGCCTTCTTGATTCACCCCCTTCCAGGTGAGAGGGACTGACGGCTCCTCCTTCCCTCTCAGAGCCTCCCCATGGAGGAGGCTCCATCTCCCCTGTGTGTGTGGTATTGTCACACCTGGACATCTGTCCCACACATGAGTGGGAGGTCACATTGGACTCCGCCTTGCCAGCCACAACTTTGAGCAGATGCTAAGTTTGGAAGAGTTGATGCTCCTGGATAGGAGCAGCTGCAACCACCCCCTCCGGACAGGCCTGATTTCTGAGTTGTCTCTGGGAGAAATGTTCTTTATAAGATCACGTGCATGAGGGTAGATGGACAGCATGCAGTATATTTGAGAAGAGATAGCCAACTAGAAACTACACAGGCAGATGTTGCTGTCGTGAAAAATAGTAGGTAGAATTAACACACTTAAAAATCCATTCTATGGCCGGGCACGGTGACTCACGCCAGTAATCCCAGCACTTTGGGAGGCCCAGGCAGGCAGATCACCTGAGGTCAGGAGTTCAAGACCAGCCTGGCCAACCTGGTGAAACCGCATCTCTATACTAAAAATAACAAAAATTAGCCTATTTTTGAAACCCCTTAAACATTACCAGCCCATAAATGTCTGCTCTTTGGATTAGTCTTTGAATTCAGTATTAACATCTTTCCCGTTCCCTCGTTAATAGTAAGCTAAATAAAAACTTGTGTCCATTTTATCCTTCTAGAAGAGTAATTTTTTTTTTTTATCTTTTTGGAAAAAAAAAAAAAAACTTTACCAAAATATATTTAAGATCAAGAATGCTGGTCATAAGCTGGGAAAATCTGTGTCTTGTCTTAATCATTCCATCAGCATAAAAAAATGTAGCAATGCATGTGAAGTGTTGGTTCCAGGCAAACCTGCTTAAGACTCAATGTTCAAGGTTGTTATTAGGTGGGGACCATATAAGCATAATGGTCAGTCACAGGGAAACCAGGGAAAAGCTAGTGTTCATCAGCATTTTTTTTTTTTTTACTAGCTCATCAACAACGAGCTACATTGTTTGCAGAAACGGGCTTGGTCAAGACACGGTAGAATTCAATGCTGCAGTCACAGAACACCAGCTTATCTCTTAGGAACATAGGGTTCCAGGAGCCATATTTAGGAACTAGATGCCCGCTAAGGACCAACTTTGCAAGCAAACCCTCCAACGTTATCACCCTTGCAGCTGTGAGATTAACTCCTTCTTACACACCCTGCACCTGAAAAAAATGATAGTCCTCTTGAGTGCAGCAGCACGGTGTTCACCCGGAACACGGCTCCAGCTCCTCCAGATTCTTCCGGCCCTATCTCAGTTTTTTTCTGCAGATTCTCCAAGGTTCTGCAAACTGTAAGTAGTAAATCCACACTCATCTTGAGTTTTCATGAGGGAAGCCATCTGGGGCCTTCTCTGGCTGTGCTGAGCCGGAACGAGCATGCCCCAGAGACCACCAGGATCAAGGCAGCATGGTCACTGGGAAGAGATTCTCCATGGCAGAGTCTGGAGGGGCGTGGTCAGTAGACAGAATGGAGCATTTGCTGAGGGCCAGACTGGCCACACTCACCTTGGAAGCCCTGGATGGGTGTTTACACATCTACACTCCCGAAAGGGGAGTTCCAGTTATTCCTCACTATGGGTCTATACTTGGTGGAGGATGGTTGAGAGGATCAGGGACTCTGTACGAGTCTGTTCTCACTCTGCTATGAAGAACTACCCAAGACTGGGTAATTTATAAGAAAAGAGGTTTAGTTGACTCACAGTTCCACATGTCTGGGGAGGCCTCATGATGGTGGAAGACACCTCTTCATAGGGCGGCAGGAGAGAGAATGAGAGTGGAACGAAGGGGGACGCCCCTTATAAAACCATCAGATCTTGTGAGAACTCACTCATTATCACGAGAACAGTACAGGGGAAACCGCCCCCATGATTCAATAATCTCCACCTGGTGCCACCCTTGACACGTGGGGATTATTATAATCCAAGGTGGGATTTGGGTGGAGACCCAGAGCCGAACCATATCAGACGCCAAAGAATAAGAATGAGGTGGGGCATGAGTAGCCAGACCACCATCGTATCCCTCCACTAGGGTGTATAACCCACCATTGTATCCCCCCACCAGGGCACGTAACCCACCTTTGTATCCTCCCCACCTCCAGGGCATGTAACCCACCACTGTGTCCCCCCACCAGGGTGTGTAACCCACCACTGTATCCCCCCCAGGGCGTGTAACTGACTATGCCCTGGCTCCTTCACAACTCTCCTCCCTTCTCATGGGAGAATTGTATGAGATCCTTGCTGACACCAACTCCCAGCTCGGACTTAGAACCCTATGGTCCCTTCCTCAAATATGTTCAGATTCCTGGGCCTTGTTGAAGTCACAAACAACTTCTCAGCTGCAGAGATATTGCGGGTTTGGTTTTACAACAGCTCGGGGACAGAGGACAAAAATCTCCAACCTCTGGGATGCTTAACTCTGCTCTTCCCTCGTCTCAGATTAGTCCCAAAATTAGCTAAACCCAAGCCTCACCCTTTGACCTCTAGTAATGCATCAGCTGTCAAGATGGAATCCATAGATCTGCATGTGGGACTCCTGGTGTCCCAGGGCCAGGAATATGAAGCAGCCAAAGGCTATGACTGCCTTTTCTTTCCTTTCTTTCCTTTTTTTTTTTTTTTTTTGAGATGGAGTCTCGCTCTGTCGCCCGGGCTGGAGTGCAGTGGTGCAATCTCGGCTCACTGCAAGCTCCGCATCCCGGGTTCACGCCATTCGCCTGCCTCAGCCTCCCAAGTAGCTGGGACTACCGGAGCCCGCCACCATGCCCGGCTAATTTTTTGTATTTTTAGTAGGGACAAGGTTTCACTGTGTTAGCCAGGATGGTCTTGATCTCCTGACCTTGTGATCCGCCCGCCTCTGCCTCCCAAAGTGCTGGGATTACAGGCGTGAGCCACCATGCCTGGCCTTTTTTTTTTTTTTTTTTTTTTTTTTTTTTTTGGGCAGGGAGTCTTGCTCTGTCGCCCAGGCTGGAGTGCAGTGGTGCAATCTTAGCTCACTGCAACCTCCGCCTCCCAGGTTCAAGCGATTCTCCTGCCTCAGCCTCCTGAGTAGCTGGGACTATAGGCATGTGCCACCATGCCTGGCTAATTTTCTGTATTTTTAGAACAGATGGGACTTCATGTTAGCCAGGATGGTCTTTATCTCCTGACCGCGTGATCCGCTTGCCTCGGCCTCCCAAAGTGCTGGGATTACAGGCCTGAGCCACCGCGCCCGGCCCCCTTTTCTTTTTTTGTACCTCACTCAGCCCTCTGCATTCTCTGATTCAACTTAATAGTACTACTAATAATCCAAGTAATAATCTCACTATCTATTCTTCTGTCCATTTATCTGTTTTGTTTTACAATTAATGAGAGAATAGTCATAGATTCCAGGTAACTTTTTCAGGAATAAGAAACACTATAGTGAACAAAACCTCCCATTGTTCATTCAATTTATAATAGAAATGGAGAAAGTCAGATGAATTAAGCAAAAATACAAAAGAGATGAACTATTATTTAAAAACAACACACAGAGGGATAAATGGACAAAATTTAAGCTACCTAGAGGTCTTGAATGTGTGTTGCCCTTATAAAAAAAAATACCAGTGCCAGCCTGGCCAACATGGTGAAACCCTGTCTCTACTAAAAATACAAAAATTAGTTGGGCCTAGTGGCGTGCCACCTGGAATCCCAGCTACTCAGGAGGCTGAGGCAGGAGAATCGCCTGAATCCAGGAGGGAGAGATTGCAGTGAGCCAAGATCTTGCCACTGCACTCCATCCTGGGTGACAGAGGGAGATTCTGTCAAAAAAAAAAAAAAAAAAAAAAAAAGCAGTGAGTACTATGGGCAAAGATCACCCAGTTTGTCATAAAAAAAAAAAAAATGTTTTTGAGGATGTGGCAGGTTAGGTAAAGACTGAACAATGAGCAAGAGGTGGATCCAGAAAGGTAATATTGCCCAACATAGGAGCAGATGATTGTGGTATTTTGATACCAAAAAATGCAGAAATGTTCCTAGTGTGTCTAAAATGTATTTGAGAATGAGGAAACAGAAAAAGTGGTATAGAGCTGTATTTCCAGATGTGCAAACAGACATATGAACATCGACGTGTGCAATAAATTGTTAACTGAAAATCAATACAGAAATAAAGTGAGAAATAAAAACACTTATCTGCAATACAGCCATGAGTCTCAGAACACGGCGTGTGGAGAAATGTACATACACTGGGTATCTCTGAGAGGAAACAGAATAAAGAGGTACTTGACCGCCTCTGGAGATGGAAATTGAGAAGATGGGAGGAAGGATCACCTCTATGCCCATTGGTAAATATATATTTGTGTGTGTGTGTGTGTTTCTTTTTTTTGAGGGAACAAGGATCACCTGTGTGCCCATTGGTAAATATATTTGTGTGTGGGTTTTTTTTGTTTTTGTTTTTTAGATGAAGTCTGACTCTTGTTGCCCAGGCTGGAGTGCAGTGGGGTGATCTCGGCTCATTGCAACCTCTGCCTCCGCCTCCCAGGTTCGAGTGCTTCTCCTGCCTCACCTCCCGAGTAGCTGGGATTACAGGCGCCCGCCACCGTGCCCGGCTAATTTTTTATATTTTTAGTAGAGACGGGGTTTCACTATGTTGGCCAGGCTGGTCTCAAACTCCTGACCTCAGGTGATCCACCCTCTTTGGCCTCCCAAAGTGCTGGGATTACAGGCATGAGTGAGCCTGCACCCAGCCCGTATTTTTTTTTTTTTTTCAGTAGAGATGGGGTTTCACCATGTTAGCCAGGCTGGTCTTGAACTCCTGACCTCAGGTGATTCGCCCACCTCGGCCTGCAAAAGTGCTGGGATTACAGGCGTGAGCCACCGCACAAATATATTTGTGTTTTTATATTGCATTAATGAACATGAAGAGGATAAATTGGCTTTACTGGGGGAAATGAATTTCAGGAGAACATGAGGAAGCAACAGATGGAGGTCATGGGTAGGAGAACTGATCTGGTGAGAAATGACAGGTGCTTGGATCAGGTTGATGCAGGAAGCAGTGGAGGTCATGGGGGTTTTGAGATATGTGTGTGATTAGAGTCATCAGAACTTGAAGAACCTCTAGATTCGATTTTTAAAGTGAAAGATCTGTGAATGGACTCACCTTTTTTTTTTTTTTTTTTTTGAGATGGACTCTCGCTCTGTTGCCACGGCGCGATGTCGGCTCACTGCGAACTCCGCCTCCCGGGTTCAAGCGATTCTCCTGCCTCAGCCTCCCGAGTAGCTGGGCCTACAGGTGCCCGCAAACGCCTGGCTAAATTTTTTTTGGATTTTTGGTAGAGACGGGGATTCACCATGTTAGCCAGGATGGTCTCGATCTCCTGACCTCGTGATCCGCCCGCCTCAGCCTCCCAAAGTGCTGGGATTACAGGCGTGAGCCACCGTGCCTGACCCCAACTTTTTTTTTTTAATCAAGTGAGTGAGAAGAGGATTCATCTTTTCTTCAAGCCTCAGAAGTCCAAGTGATGATTCTGGTTAGAAAGAGCTGTCCATGGTTGGGTCACAAGGTCAGGAGTTCAAGACCAGCCTAGCCAAGAAGGTGAAACCCCATCTCTCCTAAAAATATGAAAAGTAGCCAGGTGTGGTGGCGGGCACCTGTAATCCCAGCTACTCGGGAGGCTGAGGGAGATAATTGCAGTGAGCCGAGATTGTGCCACTGCACTCCAACCTGGGTGACAGAGTGAGACTCCATCTCAAAAAAAAAAAAAAGAAAGAAAGAGCTGTCCGGAGTTAAATTCAGACCAGAGGCTGGGCGCAGTGGCTCATGCCTGTAATCCCAGCACTTTGGGAGGCCGAGGCAGGCGGATCACGAGGTCAGGAGATCGAGACCATCCTGGCTAACACGGGGAAACCCCATCTCTACTAAAAATACAAAAAATTAGCCGGGCATGGTGGCTGGTGCCTGTAGTCCCAGCTACTCGGGAGGCTGAGGCAGGAGAATGGCATGAACCCAGGAGGCAGAGCTTGCAATGAGCCGAGATCGCACCACTGCACTCCAGCCTGGGCGACAGAGTGAGACTCCGTCTCAAAAACAAACAAACAAACACACAAAAACAAATCCAGACCAGCAGTGATTTTCCCTAAAATGAGAATCCTGAGATAGGAGCTTCCGTACTTATCACAATTGGAGTCAACTTACATGCAGACCTCAAGATGTCCAAGTACTTTCCATATAAGTGTTCCTGCTAAAAAATAAAATAATAATAATACAAACTCCAGGCCTCTTGGATTCTAAAAACGGGAGTTGTGTATCTCTTTTTTCTCCAAATTTAGCCTGGCCTCTCATTCTTGAGTTGTCTACAGCAGGTTCCATGAGTTCCCAGTGTGGTTGAAATCATAAATATTCCTTCTCTTTCATTTCCCTTTTTCAAAAATCCCCAAACCCACGTGGTGGTTCAGCTGGGGAGCTATATTTCCTTGGGGAGGAAAGTGAGATTTTGAGGAAAGTAGCACAGTGGGTGTCATACCCAGGCGAGATTAAGTTTCAGGTCCTGCAGTTGCCCCTACCAGGGCGAGAACCTGGTGCTCATAGAAACCTGCTCAGAAAATCTCTTTCTTGCTTTTGTTCTTTCCTCAACACAATGGCCACGGTTACTGGTGGAGACAAAATGTATGGAGTGGACTGAGTCCAAGAAAAGGTACATCGGGCATTCCTTGCCTAGGAAGTCACTGGCACAGAAGTTCAGAAATGAGCGAAATTTTGAAAACAAGAATAGGCCGGGTGCGGTGGCTCATGCCTGGAATCCCAGCACTTTGGGAGGCCGAGGCAGGCACATCATCTGAGGTCAGGAGTTCAAGACCAGCCTGGCCAACATGGGGAAACCCCGTCTCTACCAAAAATAAAAAAAATTAGGCGGGCGTGGTGGTGCAGGGCTGTAATCCCAGCTACTCTGGAGGCTGAGACAGCAGATCTCTTGAACCCTGGAGGTGGAGGCTGCAGTGAGCCGAGATTGTGCCACTGCACTCCAGCCTAGGTGACAGAGCAAGACTTTGTCTCGACACACACACACTCACGCATACACACACACATACATGCACACACTCACAGACACGAATGACATTCTGCGTTTGATAAATGGGAGAACAACATCCCAGATTTATTTCGAGTTTGCTAAAGGTGTTTATCTTAAGAGCAGCTGAGCAAACTCAACTTTGAACTACCACTCTCCATGAGTTCCCCAACCTCCCTGTCCCTTAGAATAAAAGACTCCTCTTATTCTAGTCTTCAGATTGGGGCCTGATTCCATCAGTTCTGGGGAAGTCTCTTTGCAATTCCAAAAAAAAAAAAACTGGCACCACCGGCAAGAGCAAGGAATACGGTCTGTTCTCTCTCTCCCCATTTCAGGTGGGCCTCTTATCCTTCACATATCTCCTTCCACAATGACCACCCAAGAGGCACCAATGACCCCAATACTGCTTGAAAAATAAATCTCTGCTTCCTCCCTACCCCTTCTGGAAGCAACCCCTTCTGTAAAGATTTCATGGCCAGGCATGGTGGCTCATGCCTGTAATCCCAGCATTTTGGGAGGCTGAGGCGGGCGGATCACAAGGTCAGGAGATCGAGACCAGCCTGGCCAACATGGTGAAACCCCGTCTCTACTAAAAATACAAAAATTACTCGGGCTTGGTGGTGTGTGCCTGTAGTCCCACCTACTCGGGAGGCTGAGGCAGGATAATCACTTGAACCTGGGAGGCGGAGGTTGCAGTGAGCCAAGATTGAGACACTGCACTGGAGCCTGGTGACAGAGCGAGACTGCATCTCAAAACAAAAACAAAAACAAACAGACAAAAAAAGATTTCTTGTGCAGGATAAGCTGAGAAACTCAGCTCAGGACTTGGGGAGACTGTGACTCCTCTAGGATCCTCTTACTCAGCAGATGTGAAGTGTGTTCGTGAGGGTGAAGGGCTGCAGACCCCACATGCTGCTTGGGACGTGACAAGAAAAACATGTAGGGCTTTGGTTCCTTTTGTTCTGTCCCTCACCTCCGTCTCCTTTCCTCAAAGGTCAGCTTCCAACATTGTTAATCTTCTTCCTTCACTCGCCAAGAACTTTCTGTGACCCCCCCAGTGAGGTAAGGCATGGGGTGAGAGTGAGAATAACCATCTGTTTTATCCTTCTCTGGGCTGGGATTGCCCTGTGCCTAATCCTCTCTTCTACTCCTTCCTTCCCATTCCAACCCAGGGCTCTCTGGCACAGGGATGCATGCTGAGGGCCTGGAATTTCCATGCACATGGGCCTTGGAGCTCCTGTCCTGAGAACACAAACACTGGGGTCACTGGGGTGTGCGACAGGCAGGAGGAGTGTAGTAGTTTGTTTTCACACTGCTAATAGACACACCCGAGACTGGGTAATTTACAAAGGAAAGAGGTTTAATGGACTGCCAGTTCCACATGGCTGGGGAGGTGCCTCACAATCATGGCAGAAGGCAAAGGAGAAGCAAATGCGTGTCTTACATGGCGGCAGGCAAGAAAGCGTGTGCAGGGGAACTCCCCTTTATAAAACCATCAGATCTCCTGAGACTTACTATCACGACAACAGCACAGGAAAAACCTGCCCCCATGATTCAGTTATCTCCCACAGGGTCCCTCCCATGACAAGTGGGTATTATGGGAGCTACAATTCAAGATGAGATTTGGGTGGGGACAAACCATATCAAGGGGGGTACTGTATAAACCACAGTACTGGTAGGTTCCCATGTGGGCTGAGGTTGCAGAACTCAGTGTAAAGTTGGCCTAAGAGAGTGAAGCCATGTCTTGCAAACAGTGGTTTTGGGGAGATGCAGCTAGCTTCTTGGACAGATGGAAGGTACCCAGTGAGATCTCTGAGTAGTAACACTGCAGGGTCAAGTTCTGTGCCAAGGGCACCGAGAGCCCTGGCTGAGCCAAAAGAGAGGATGTCTCATACATTCCTAGGAGAGAGGAAGGCCATGTTGTGTGTTGGGGCAGCCTCTCCCCACCACCTTTGACCCTTAGCTGAGGGACCACCATCCACCCCCAGGGATTCACCTGTGACCGCCTCTTTTTTTTTTTTTTATTTTATTAATGTTTATTTTTATTTTTATTTTGTTTATTATTATTATTATACTTTAGGTTTTATGGTACATGTGCACAATGTGCAGGTTAGTTACATATGTATACATGTGCCATGCTGATGTGCTGCACCCACTAACTCGTCATCTAGCATTAGGTATATCTCCCAATGCTATCCCTCCCCCCTCCCCCCACCCCACAACAGTCCCCGAAGTGTGATGTTCCCCTTCCTGTGTCCATGTGTTCTCATTGTTCAATTCCCACCTATGAGTGAGAATATGCGGTGTTTGGTTTTTTGTTCTTGTGATAGTTTACTGAGAATGATGATTTCCAATTTCATCCATGTCCCTACAAAGGACATGAACTCATCATTTTTTATGGCTGCATAGTATTCCATGGTGTATATGTGCCACATTTTCTTAATCCAGCCTATCATTGTTGGACATTTGGGTTGGTTCCAAGTCTTTGCTATTGTGAATAATGCCGCAATAAACATACGTGTGCATGTGTCTTTATAGCAGCATGATTTATAGTCCTTTGGGTATATACCCAGTAATGGGATGGCTGGGTCAAATGGAATTTCTAGTTCTAGATCCCTGAGGAATCGCCACACTGACTTCCACAATGGTTGAACTAGTTTACAGTCCCTCCAACAGTGTAAAAGTGTTCCTATTTCTCCACATCCTCTCCAGCACCTGTTGTTTCCTGACTTTTTAATGATTGCCATTCTAACTGGTGTGATGGTATCTCATTGTGGTTTTGATTTGCATTTCTCTGATGGCCAGTGATGGTGAGCATCTTTTCATGTGTTTTTTGGCTGCATAAATGTCTTCTTTTGAGAAGTGTCTGTTCATGTCCTTCGCCCACTTTTTGATGGGTTTTTTTTTTTTTCTTGTAAATTTGTTGGAGTTCATTGTAGATTCTGGATATTAGCCCTTTGTCAGATGAGTAGGTTGCGAAAATTTTCTCCAATTTTGTAGGTTGCCTGTTCACTCTGATGGTAGTTTCTTTTGCTGTGCAGAAGCTCTTGAGTTTAATTAGATCCCATTTGTCAATTTTGGCTTTTGTTGCCATTACTTTTGGTGTTTTAGACATGAAGTCCTTGCCCATGCCTATGTCCTGAATGGTAATGCCTAGGTTTTCTTCTAGGGTTTTTATGGTTTTAGGTCTAACATTTGAGTCTTTAATCCATCTTGAATTGATTTTTGTATAAGGTGTAAGGAAGGGATCCAGTTTCAGCTTTCTACATATGGCTAGCCAGTTTTCCCAGCACCATTTATTAAATAGGGAATCCTTTCCCCATTTCTTGTTTTTCTCAGGTTTGTCAAAGATCAGATAGTTGTAGATATGTGGCATTATTTCTGACGGCTCTGTTCTGTTCCATTGATCTATATCTCTGTTTTGGTACCAGTACCATGCTGTTTTGGTTACTGTAGCCTTGTAGTATAGTTTGAAGTCAGGTAGTGTGATGCCTCCAGCTTTGTTCTTTTGGCTTAGGATTGACTTGGCGATGCGGGCTCTTTTTTGGTTCCATATGAACTTTAGTTTTTTCCAATTCTGTGAAGAAAGTCATTGGTAGCTTGATGGGGATGGCATTGAATCTGTAAATTACCTTGGGAAGGATGGCCATTTTCACGATATTGATTCTTCCTACCCATGAGCATGGAATGTTCTTCCATTTGTTTGTATCCTCTTTTATTTCCTTGAGCAGTGGTTTGTAGTTCTCCCTGAAGAGGTCCTTCACATCCCTTGTAAGTTGGATTCCCAGGTTTTTTATTCTCTTTGAAGCAATTGTGAATGGGACTTCACTCATGATTTGGCTCTCTGTTTGTCTGTTATTGATGTATAAGAATGCTTGTGATTTTTGTACATTGATTTTGTATCCTGAGACTTTGCTGAAGTTGCTTATCAGCTTAAGGAGATTTCGGGCTGAGACAATGGGGTTTTCTAGATATACAGTCATGTCATCTGCAAACAGGGACAATTTGACTTCCTCTTTTCCTAATTGAATACCCTTCATTTCCTTCTCCTGCCTAATTGCCCTGGCCAGAACTTCCAACACTATGTTGAATAGAAGTGGTGAGAGAGGGCATCCCTGTCTTGTGCCAGTTTTCAAAGGGAATGCTTCCATCTTTTGCCCATTCAGTATGATATTGGCTGTGGGTTTGTCATAGATAGCTCTTATTATTTTGAGACACGTCCCATCAATACCTAATTTATTGAGAGTTTTTAGCATGAAGTGTTGTTGAATTTTGTCAAAGGCCTTTTCTGCATCCATTGAGATAATCATGTGGTTTTTGTCTTTGGTTCTGTTTATATGCTGGATTACATTTATTGATTTGCACATATCGAACCAGCCTTGCATCCCAGGGATGAAGCCCACTTGATCATGGTGGATAAGCTTTTTGATGTGCTGCTGGATTCTGTTTGCCAGTATTTTATTGAGGATTTTTGCATCAATGTTCATCAAGGATATTGGTCTAAAATTCTCTTTTTTTGTTGTGTCTCTGCCAGGCTTTGGTATCAGGATGATGCTGGCCTCATAAAATGAGTTAGGGAGGATTCCCTCTTTTTCTATTGATTGGAATAGTTTCAGAAGGAATGGTACCAGTTCCTCCTTGTACCTCTGGTAGAATTCGGCTGTGAACCCATCTGGTCCTGGACTTTTTTTGGTTGGTAAGCTATTGATTATTGCCACAATTTCAGCTCCTGTTATTGGTCTATTCAGAGATTCAACTTCTTCCTGGTTTAGTCTTGGGAGGGTGTATGTGTTGAGGAATTTATCCATTTCTTCTAGATTTTCTAGTTTATTTGCGTAGAGGTGTTTGTAGTATTCTCTGGCGGTAGTTTGTATTTCTGTGGGACTGGTGGTGATATCCCGTTTATCATTTTTTATTGCATCTATTTGATTCTTCTTTCTTTTTTTCTTTATTAATCTTGCTAGCAGTCTATCAATTTTGTTGATCCTGTCAAAAAACCAGCTCCTGGATTCATTAATTTTTTGAAGGGTTTTTTGTGTCTCTATTTCCTTCAGTTCTGCTCTGATTTTAGTTATTTCTTGCCTTCTGCTAGCTTTTGAATGTGTTTGCTCTTGCTTTTCTAGTTCTTTTAATTGTGATGTTAGGGTGTCAATTTTGGATCTTTCCTGCTTTCTCTTGTGGGCATTTAGTGCTATAAATTTCTCTCTACACACTGCTTTGAATGCATCCCAGAGATTCTGGTATGTTGTGTCTTGGTTCTCGTTGGTTTCAAAGAACATCTTTATTTCTGCCTTCATTTCATTATGTACCCAGTAGTCATTCAGGAGCAGGTTGTTCAGTTTCCATGTAGTTGAGCGGTTTTGAGTGAGATTCTTAATCCTGAGTTCTAGCTTGATTGCACTGTGATCTGAGAGATAGTTTGTTATAATTTCTGTTCTTTTACATTTACTGAGGAGAGCTTTACTTCCAAGTATGTGGTCAATTTTGGAATAGGTGTGGTGTGGTGCTGAAAAAAATGTATATTCTGTTGATTTGGGGTGGAGAGTTCTGTAGATGTCTATTAGGTCTGCTTGGTGCAGAGCTGAGTTCAATTCCTGGGTATCCTTGTTGACTTTCTGTCTCGTTGATCTGTCTAATGTTGACAGTGGGGTGTTAAAGTCTCCCATTATTAATGTGTGGGAGTCTAAGTCTCTTTGTAGGTCAGTCAGGACTTGCTTTATGAATCTGGGTGCTCCTGTATTGGGTGCATATATATTTAGGATAGTCAGCTCTTCTTGTTGAATTAATCCCTTTACCATTATGTAATGGCCTTCTTTGTCTCTTTTGATCTTTGTTGGTTTAAAGTCTGTTTTATCAGAGACTAGGATTGCAACCCCTGCTTTCTTTGTTTTCCATTTGCTTGGTAGATCTTCCTCCATCTTTTTATTTTGAGCCTATGTGTGTCTCTGCACGTGAGATGGGTTTCCTGAATACAGCACACTGATGGGTCTTGAGTCTTTATCCAATTTGCCAGTCTGTGTCTTTTAATTGGAGCATTTAGTCCATTTACATTTAAAGTTAATATTGTTATGTGTGAATTTGATCCTGTCATTATGATGTTAGCTGGTTATTTTGCTCATTAGTTGATGCAGTCTCTTCCTAGTCTCGATGGTCTTTACATTTTGGCATGATTTTGCAGTGGCTGGTACCGGTTGTGCCTTTCCATGTTTAGCGCTTCCTTCAGGAGCTCTTTTAGGGCAGGCCTGGTGGTGACAAAATCTCTCAGCATTTGCTTGTCTGTAAAGTATTTTATTTCTCCTTCACTTATGAAACTTAGTTTGGCTGGATATGAAATTCTGGGTTGAAAATTCTTTTCTTTAAGAATGTTGAATATTGGCCCCCACTCTCTTCTGGCTTGTAGGGTTTCTGCCGAGAGATCCGCTGTTAGTCTGATGGGCTTCCCTTTGATGGTAACCCGACCTTTCTCTCTGGCTGCCTTTAACATTTTTTCCTTCATTTCAACTTTGGTGAATCTGACAATTATGTGTCTTGGAGTTGCTCTTCTCGAGGAGTATCTTTGTGGCGTTCTCTGTATTTCCTGAATCTGAATGTTGGCCTGCCTTGCTAGATTGGGGAAGTTCTCCTGGATAATATCCTGCAGAGTGTTTTCCAACTTGTTTCCATTCTCCCTGTCACTTTCAGGTACACCAATCAGACGTAGATTTGGTCTTTTCACATAGTCCCACATTTCTTGGAGGCTTTGCTCGTTTCTTTTTATTCTTTTTTCTCTAAACTTCCCTTCTCGCTTCATTTCATTCATTTCATCTTCCAGGGCTGATACCCTTTCTTCCATTTGATTGCATCGGCTCCTGAGGCTTCTGCATTCTTCACGTAGTTCTCGAGCCTTGGTTTTCAGCTCCATCAGCTCCTTTAAGCACTTCTCTGTATTGGTTATTCTAGTTATACATTCTTCTAAATTTTTTTCAAAGTTTTCAACTTCTTTGCCTTTGGTTTGAATATCCTCCCGTAGCTCGGAGTAATTTGATCGTCTGAAACCTTCTTCTCTCAGCTCGTCAAAGTCATTCTCCATCCAGCTTTATTCCGTTGCTGGTGAGGAACTGCGTTCCTTTGGATGAAGAGAGGTACTCTGCTTTTTAGAGTTTCCAGTTTTTCTGCTCTGTTTTTTCCCCATCTTTGTGGCTTTATCTACTTTTGGTCTTTGATGATGGTGATGTACAGATGGGTTTTTGGTGTGGATGTCCTTTCTGTTAGTTTTCCTTCTAACAGACAGGACCCTCAGCTGCAGGTCTGTTGGAGTACCTGGCCGGCCGTGTGAGGTGTCAGTCTGCCCCTGCTGGGGGGTGCCTCCCAGTTAGGCTGCTCGGGGTCAGGGGTCAGGGACCCACTTGAGGAGGCAGTCTGCCCTTTCTCAGATCTCCAGCTGCGTGCTGGGAGAACCACTGCTCTCCTCAAAGCTGTCAGACAGGGACATTTAAGTCTGCAGAGGTTACTGCTGTCTTTTTGTTTGTCTGTGCCCTGCCCCCAGAGGTGGAGCCTACAGAGGCAGGCAGGCCTCCTTGAGCTGTAGTGGGCTCCACCCAGTTCAAGCTTCCCGGCTGCTTTGTTTACCTAAGCGAGCCTGGGCAATGGCGGGCGCCCCTCCCCCAGCCTCGCTGCCGACTTGCTGTTTGATCTCAGACTGCTGTGCTAGCAATCAGCGAGACTCCGTGGGCGTAGGACCCTCTGAGCCAGGTGCGGGCTATGATCTCCTGGGGCACCGTTTCCTAAGCCCGTCGGAAAAGCACAGTATTCGGGTGGGAGTGGCCCGATTTTCCAGGTGCCGTCTGTCACCCCTGGAAAGGGAACTCCCTAACCCCTTGCACTTCCCGAGTGAGGCAATGCCTCGCCCCTGCTTCAGCTGGC
Source organism: Pongo pygmaeus (assembly GCF_028885625.2). Taxonomy (NCBI): domain Eukaryota; kingdom Metazoa; phylum Chordata; class Mammalia; order Primates; family Hominidae; genus Pongo; species Pongo pygmaeus. Next base: position 60,695,578 of record NC_072393.2, read on the forward strand.
GCACAGTGCACTCACCCACTGACCTGTGCCCACTGTCTGGCACTCCCTAGTGAGATGAACACGGTACCTCAGATGGAAATGCAGAAATCACCCGTCTTCTGCGTCGCTCACGCTGGGAGCTGTAGACCGGAGCTGTTCCTATTCGGCCATCTTGGCTCCTCCCCCGTGACCGCCTCTTTCAGCTCTTTTTAGACTCTCAGTGTGGGTCTGTTTAATCTCCAAGCCTCTCACTCTCCCTATCTTTGTTACTGTCCTTAAACTACTGCCCCATCTCATCCTCTACTCCAGAACCCTTTCCCTGGACCCTCATCACCAGAGGCAACCCTGGGCCCAGTTCCCTGGGCAGGTAACCAGGACAGGGGCTGAGCAGGGGCTCTTCATCTGCAACCAGGATGTTCAGTGCACCCAGGAAGCTGACCATGAGAAGGAGACGTTTTGTCCACTCTAGAATTTGTGCTGCCCCTGAAAGGTGTGGCTCACAGGGCCCCAGGGCAAGTCAGTGCAGTGCTGCCCATCTAGGCCTGGAAGGGATGTGAGCCCATCATGGGTGGTGAGCAGAATTTGTGAAAACTGAACTCCAAATGACGTCTCCTGAGAGCACCAGTGGGCCTGGCCGGGTTTAAGGGAGTAGTGAGGGCTGTCTCCTGAGATCAAGAGACGGTGTTTGCTGGGCGCGGTGGCTCACACCTGTAATTCCAGCACTTTGGGAGGCCGAGGCGGGCGGATCACGAGGTCAGGAGATCGAGACCATCCTGGCCAACACGGTGAAACCCCGTCTCTACTAAAAATACAAAAAATTAGCTGGGCGTGGTGGCGGGCGCCTGTAGTCCCAGCTACTCGGGAGGCTGAGGCAGGAGAATGGCGTGAACCCAGGAGGCAGAGCTTGCAGTGAGCCGAGATTGCGCCACTGCACTCCAGCCTGGGCGACAAAGCAAGACTCTGTCTCAAAAAAAAAAAAAACAAGAGATGGTGTTATTTCAGGAGATGCATGGCCCATGTTGCTCACTAGGACATGGGGGGAGAGAGACAGAGAGAGAGAGAGTTAGTTCTCAGTGGTCTCCTCTCGATGTCTCCCACTCTGAGGTTCTGTCCCCAAGACGCCAGTGAGACTGAATGTCTCCTCCCACCTTCAGATGTCCCTGGGCACCCAGCTTAGAACAGTCATTCTTAGGCCCTTACAGAGAGATGTCGCCAAACAGAGGCTCCCATGTATTAGCCCTTTTCCAAGGGAGACGTTGAGATGCAGAGGGTCCCTAGGTGTGACCCTGCAAAGGGGTAGCCACTAGAAGAGCGACAGCATCTGTGGTTTCCGCCATGGGTGCTGTTCTCGGGCCCCACAGGGAAGAGGGCCTGGCTCCTCTCATGAGAGAATCTCAATTCCTCATGCCGGGGCAGGTCGGTGCCTCCCTCCTTCAGCAGATGGAAAATGCCCAGTGTTTGCAATGGGTTACATGAGAGGGACTCATTCCCTTCTGACACCTCCATGGGGCCTGGGTGGGCTGAGAGGGAGGGAGCCCTGGGTGGTCCTGAGGGAGAAGAAGGGAGCCATGTTAAAGGGGGACCGTCACCCTGCATAACCCAGTGTGAAGTACAGCGTGTGAGGCCCCCTGAGGACACACTCAGCTCCCGTCTGCCTGTGAGGAGGAGCCACAATGGGGAGGGGACCCGGGTCCTCCCTCCTACCTGTCATCACCAAGGGCAGGGGTCACTGCACTTGGGCCAGTCATTCCATCTGTGATTCACACACGGGCACAGCCCTGCAGTGTGTGAGTTCATGGATTCACAAAGAAGTCAGCGTAGTCACTGGAGGTCTGCGGATCTTGTGTGTCCAAGGGTTGAGAGACTCCCACCTTGTGCAGATGGTGGACATCAGCCCTCAGAGACCCCTGACACCAGGTGACACTGGGTGAGCATGCAGCCTGCTCAGTCACCAGAGAAGGTTAAGGAGGACTCTGAACAGGAAGCTGAGCTGGGGGTCCTAGGGGTGCCTGTTCCCTCACTTCCCCCAGCTGTCACCCCAAGCCCCCTCCAGACTGGTCTCCAACAGCCCAAATCCTTGTGCCTCTGGTCTCTGCCCAAAACTATCCAGGTTGGTCCAGTGGGTTGAATGAGGAAGGCTGGGAGGATGCACCTGCCTGTGCTGCTGGTCCCATTGGCCCCGACGCAGCCCTGGAGGAGAGGGCCCTGTGAGAGATCACCTCCCACCCACACACAGAAGCTGCTCCGGGCTCGGCCTGGGCGCCTAAGAGCCAGCGGTACAGATGGAACTGAGCACATTCTCTCCTTCCCCAGGGGTCAACCTCCCCTTAGTCTCCTGAGGCCCTGGGGTCTCCCAAGGGACCATCACCTGGGAGTGGAGAAGGAACTCCACCCCTCCTCTTTCCCCAAAGTTCCCCAAGGCAGAGAAGGGCAGAGAGGGTCAAGATTGCGGTGCTGTCTCCCTGGTCCCAAAGATACAGATGAATTATAAAGATGGCAGAGCCCAGCAGGACAAGTGGATGCACATGTGCTATGAAGCAGCAGCATCTGTCTGGGGTAATACTCAAGATTTGTGGCCTCATACCAAGGAAATCAAGGACACAGACACACATGGAGTGAGGTTAAGAGCAGAGGTTTAATAGGCAAAAGAGGCCAGGTGCAGTGGCTCACTTCTGTAATCTCAGCACTTCAGAAGGCTGAGGCGGGTGTATCACCTGAGATCAGGAGTTCGAGACCAGCCTGGCCAACATGGTGAAACCCTGTCTCTACTAAAAATACAAAATTAACCGGGCTTGGTGACACATGCCTGTAATCCCAACTACTCAGGAGGCTGAGGCAGGAGAATTGCTTGAACCCGGGAGGCCGAGTTTACAGTGAGCCAAGATCGCACCACTGCCCTCCAGCCTGGGCAATGAACAACAAAACTCTGTCTCAAAAAAAAAGCAAAAGAAAGAGAAAGGAGAATCTCTCTCCCTCCTGCAGAGAGAAAGGGGCTCCTGAGTGGGTCTTCTGGCCCCCCATAGAGTGCAGTTTCATAGACAGACTTGAGGAGGCGGTGTCTGATTTACATAAGGCCCAAAGACCGATTGGACCAAGTGTGACGTTCACTTGGTGCGTGAAGAAGCTGGCCACCCCACCCTAATCTTTTTTTTTTTTTTTGAGATGGAGTCTCACTCTGTCACTCAGCCTGGAGTGCAGTGGCACGATCTTGGCTCACTGCAAGCTCTGCCTCCTGGGTTCACGCCATTCTCCTGCCTCAGCCTCCCGCGTAGCTGGGACTACAGGCACCTGCCACCATGCCCGGCTAATTTTTTTTTCTTTTTTCTTTTGTATTTTTAGTAGAGACAGGGTTTCACCGAGTTAGCCAGGATGGTTTCGATCTCCTGACCTCGTGATCCGCCCGTCTCAGCCTCCCAAAGTGCTGGTATTACAGGAATGAGCCACCGCGCCCAGCCCACCCTACTCTTTTTATTAAGCAAATGGGTTTTCTACTTGGCTGGCCATGCGGTCTGCTCCCTCCTGCACACGTGGTTGGCAAGGAAAAGGGAACATGGAGCCGCCATGTTGGACATGCCTGGCCCCAGGTAGCCTTTTCCTATTGGCACAGCTACCGTCACTCACCCGTGCAAGCTTCCAGCTGGCTTGTCTATGTCTGCAGCTTGATTTTACAGGCTGCTCTTTGTTAGAAATAATAAGATCCAAAAAATGATCCCAGCACTTTGGGAGACCAAGGTGGGTGGATCACTTGAGGTCAGGAGTTCCAGACCACCTGGCCAACATGGTGAAACCCCATCTCTACTAAAAATACAAAAATTAGCCAGGCATGGTGGTGCATGCCTGTAATCCCAGCTATTTGGGAGGCTGAGGTGGGAGAACTGCTTGAACCCGGGAGGCAGAGTTTGCAGTAAGCAGAGATTGGGCCACTGCATTCCAGACAGGGCAACAGAGTGAGACCCTGCCTCAAAAAAAAATTTTCAGTCTTCATAACCTCATGAGCCAATTCATTATAAAATTGTGTGTGTGTGCATGCGTGTGTGTGTGTGTATTCTGTAAGCTCTCAAGTTCTCTTTTTCTGGAGAATCTAGAATAATACAAATGGAAAAGACATTTTCCCTGGACTTGTGGAGCTCAGACTAATAAAGACAAACCTTACAATTATTTAGATAACAGATAATTCAGCTATGGTTTTGTTGCATTGTAGAGAAGGAGAGAATCAGGGGGCAATGAGACTCAATAGCAGGTGAACATGAAACAACCAAAGTCATCACAATACGGTGACCTTCTGGAGGACGGGAGACCAAGTCCTGAGTATTAGGAGCTACTAGAGAGGCGAGGGTGGGTGCCCTCGACCAGGAATTGCGTGAGCTGTTCTCAGAGCTGAGAGTATTCCAGAGAATGCAGGGAGCTGGTCACTTGGGGTCTTGTGTAGCTTGCAAGTATACTTGGATTTCATCTTGACGGCAGTGGGTAAATTTTAAGCAAATGAATGTATGAGTAGATTTCTGTTTTAAGAAAACCAATGGCCAGGCGCGATGGCTCACGCCTATAATCCCAGCAATTTGGGAGGCCGCAGCTGGCAGATCACCTGAGCTCAGGAGTTTGAGACCAGCCTAGCCAACATGGTGAAACCCTATCTCAACTGAACATACAAAAATTAGCTGGGCATGGTGGCACGCACCTGTAATCCCAGCTACTTGGGAGGCTGAGGCAGGAGAATCGCTTGAACCTGGGAGGCAGAGGTTGCAGTGAGCCGAGATTACACCACTGCACTCCAGCCTGGGCAACAAGAGTGAAACTCTGTCTCAAAAAATAAAAAGAAAGAAAAGAAAGAAAACCACCACTATATAGGGTATGGATGGTAAAAGGACTGTGTTGATAATCAGCAGTGATAAAACTCCAGCATTCATCTGACCTCTAGGTAATGTGCCAATCAGTACTCTAAATGGTTAATGTGGATTTCTTATGCAATTCTCTTTTTTTTTTTTTTTCACTCTGTCACCCAGGCTAGAGTACAGTGGCATGATCTTGGCTCACTGCAACCTCTGCCTCCCAGGTTCAAGCAATTCTCCTGCCTCAGCCTCCGGAGTAGCTGGGATTACAGGCACCCGCCACCATGCCCGGCTAATTTTTGTATTTTTTATAGAGACGGGGTTTCACCATCTTGGCTAGGCTGGTCTACGAACTCCTGACCTTGTGATCCATCCGCCTCTGCCTCCCAAAGTGCTGGGATTACAAGCGTGAGCCAACGCGCCCGGCCTCATGCAACTCTTTCTTAAACCCTAAGTCATAAAAACGCAGTTGAATGGGATGAGGCAGGAAGACTTCCTTTTCTTTACCATAGTTAGGAGTTTGGAAAGGCATTTTCTAGGTTTAAATTTTCTCGGGGAGGCCGGCCACCGCGGCTCACGCCTGTAATCCCAGCAACGTGGGAGGCCGAGGCGGGCAGATCACGAGGTCAGGAGATCGAGACCATCCTGGCTAACACGGTGAAACCCTGTCTCTACTAAAAATACAAAAAATTAGCCGGGCGTGGTGGCAGGCGCCTGTAATCCCAGCTACTCGGGAGGCTGAGGCAGGAGAATGGCGTGAATCTGGGAGGCGAAGCTTGCAGTGAGCCCAGATCGCGCCACTGCACTCCAGCCTGGATGACAGCGAGACTCCATCTCAAAAAATAAATAAATAATTAATTTAAAAATTAAAACATTAAAAAAAATAAAAATTTTCTCGGGGAACTATGAGAAGGCAGAAATATGTTAATATCTCCAGGTGTCTGTCTGGGGTGGGGTGGGTGGGAAGAAGGCGGAAGTGGTTTCCTGTAATGAATTTGCTCTGTAGGGAGGAGCCATGTTTTTTGGTGCTGGAGGTGTTAACTTAGTCCTAGTCATCAACAACATGAACATCAGGCAGAGATACTTGTGTCTTACTTGCAGGAAGATTCAGTCAGCTACAGATAAGGTTGGGGCTATGAGAATAATAGATGTCAGCCTGTGTTCAGTCTCCAGTGAGCTTGCACTGTGGGAATGGACCCGGGGACGTGGGTGAGGAGGGCTCAAGGGTACAACTGCTTGGATTTCTTCACTGTATGTGAAACAAAAGTGAGTGAGCAACTAGGGTGTGTTTCACTCTCTGCCTTACTTTACTGGGGGAACCAATGGTGTCATCCCAGGATGAATGACCCTGGGGAGGAACCAGGCTAGGGAGATATTTATAAGGCTGTTCAGGGACTGCAGAGGAAGCGCTACCTCCCTCCTGGCCCTGCTGTCTAGTTTTGTTTCTCCCAAGCACTTCTTCCCTCCGACTTTCTTAACTCTATAAGTAGCAGCACCAGAAGGCGATCATGTCTGTTGCAGAGATGTGAATGGAGCTGGAGGTCCTTATCCTTAGTAAACAAACACAGGAACAGAAAACCAAATACCACATGTTCTCACTTATAAGTGGGAACTCCATCAAATCTCCAAGTCATTTACAACCTCTTCTTCCCCTGTCCATAACTCTTCATTTGATACAGTGAATTCTGACTCCATGCTTTGGGCCAAAGCACTCACTGGAAGAAATTCCCAAGCTTCAGTTTAAGGCATGAGGGTTCATACTTACTGTCAGTTGACCTTCAGCAGGTGACATCCTCCCCTGCCCCATCCATTTTCCTGGTTGTAGGAAGATGGTAATTAACCCTCCCATCAAGTTTTTTTTGTTTTTTGTTTTCTCCCGATAGCGTCTCATGCTGTCACCCAGGCTGGAGTGCAATGGCACCATCTCTGCTCACTGCAACCTTGACCTCCTGGGTTCAAGCGATTCTCCTGCCTCAGCCTCCTGGGTAGCTGGGATTACAGGGATGCACCACTGCGAAGCGTGTCCATGTGAAGAGACCAGCAAACAGGCTTTGTGTGAGCAATAAAGCTTTTAATTCACCTGAGTGCAGACGGACTGAGTCTGAGAAAGGAGACAGCGAAGGGAGATGGGGAAGGGATTGCTTTATAGGAGTTGGGTGGGTAATGGAAAATGACGGTAAAAGGTGGTCATCTATTGTCAGCAGAGGAGGAGGTCACGAGGTACATGGTGGGGAGGTCATAAGACTTATTATCCAGAAGAAGAATGTCACAAAATCGATTGATCAGTTAAGATGGGGCAGGGACAAGTCACAGTGGTGGAATGTTGTAATGTTGGTTAATCGGTTAAGGCAGGAACTGGCTGTTTTACTTCTTTTGTGGTTTTTTGGCTGCCCAAGACTCCTTGGCTCCTTCAGGCCGTGTGGACGTATATGTGCAGGTCACAGGGGTTACAATGGCTGAGCTTTGGCTCAGAGTCCTGACAACCACCACACTAATTTTTTTTTTTTCTTTTTAATTTTTAGTAGAGACGGGGTTTCATCATGTTGGCCAGGCTTGTCTCGAACTCGTGACTTCAGGTGATCTGCCTGTGTCAGCTCCCCAAAGTGCTGGGGTTACAGGTGTGAGCCACCGTGCCCAGCCCCTGTCAAGGTCTTTGTAAGAAAGAATCTTTAGTATCTGAGACATGGTAGAGTTTCAATCTGTTGTTGTTTCAATGACCAGATAAGATAAGTGGTATGTGAGCCCTTATGGCAGGACTGGCTAATTCAAAGTCCTCAGATCTTTTCTTCTCACTGAAAAGGTAAATGAGAAGCAAGGATCCTCCATTTTGAGTGGATGGAAGGGACCGCAATGGCCTGCAAAGTGAAGGAATGCTGGTGTTTATACTGAATTCCATACTCACCCAAATTGCTATTTGTAAATGAAGGTGGAAATTTCACCAGGCAGCTGACACCTGAGCACTGTGGAGCCCTACTCAGCACAGAAAGAGGCTGATCCTCTGGAACGTGGCACACATTTTACTGGAACAGGAAATTCATAGGCAACTATATATACATATATATATATTTGTTTGTTTGTTTGTTTTGTTTTTTGAGACAGAGTCTCACTCTGTCACCCAGGCTGGAGTGCAGTGGCGAAATCTCGGCTCACTGCAACCTCCGCCTCCTGGGTTCAAGCAATTCTCCTGCCTCACCCTCCCGAGTAGCTGGGACTACAGGCGCCCACCACCACGCCTGGCTAATGTTTTGTATTTTTAGTAGAGACAGGGTTTCACCATGTTAGCCAGAATGGTCTTGATCTCCTGACCTCATGATCCACCCGCCTCATCCTCCCAAGCAACTATATCTTTTTTTTGTTCATTTTCTCATAGAGCTAAAATTCCCAAACATAAAATTAGCCAAACGTTTTAAAGTGTACAATTCAGTGGCATCGGGACATCCACAATGTTGAGAAAACACCACATGTATCTCTTTCCTTTCTTTTTACTTTTAAGCTCAGGGGTACAAATGCAAGTTTGTTACACAGGTAAACTTATGTCATGGGAGTGTGTTGTACAGATTATTTCTTCATCCAGGTATGAAACCTAGTACCCATTAGTTGTTTTTCTGGATCTTCTCCCTCCTCCCACCCTCCACCCTCCAATAGGCTCTAGTGTGTGTGGTTCACCTCTATGTGTCCGTGTGTTCTCATCATTTAGCTCCCACTTATAAGTGAGAACATGTGGTATTTGAGTTTCTGTTCCTGTGTTTGTTTACTAAGGATAATGACCTCCAGCTCCATCCATGTCTCTGCAAAAGACTCGATCGCATTATTTTTTATGTATCTCCAGGTGAGCTTGTACTTTGGGATGGACCAGGGGACATGGGTGAGGAAGGCTAAGGAATGTTCTGTACCATGTCTAAACATGGCGGAGAAGGTCAAAGGGAAACGTGTCACACGAGAAGCGGGACCAAACATGAGGAGGAGCCTTCCTTTGTAACAATCTGCTCTCCTGGGAACTAATGCATTCCTGTAAGAACTAATGCAGGCTTGTGAAAGTGAACGCTCACTTACTACTCTGTGAGGGACACTAGGCCATTCTTGAGGGATTTGCTCTCATGATCCAAAACATTTCATCATGGCCGGGTGCGGGGGCTCATGCCTGTAATCTCAGCACTTTGGGGGGCCGAGGCGGGCAGATCATGAAGTGAGGCGATCGAGACCATCCTGCCCAATATGGTGAAACCCCGTCTCTACTAAAAAAAAGTACAAAAAATCAGCCAGGCATGGTGGTGGGCACCTGTAGTCCCAGCTACTCGGGAGGCTGAGGCAGAAGAATGGCGTGAACCCAGGAGGCGGAGGTTGCAGTGAGCCAAGATCGTGCCATTGCACTCCAGCCTGGGTGACAGATCGAGACTCCGTCTCAAAAAAAAAAGAAAAAGTTAAACCCAAAGAAGCTGAGAGAATGGTGGTTATCAGGGGCTGGATGAGAGAAATGAGGAGGTGAGAGATGAGAGAAATGAGGAGGTGAGAGATGAGAGATGAGAGAGAGATGAGAGAAATGCGGAGGTTGGTGAAGGAGCAGAAAGTTTCAGTTTTCCAAGATGAATAAATTCTAAAGATCTGATATATACCACAGTGACCACAGGTGACAGATGCTGTGCTGTGTACTTGAAATTTGCCAACAAAGTAGTTCCTTAGTGTTCTCGCCACAGACAAACACACAGCTGGTAACTATGTGGGGTGATGCTTATGTCAATTATCTTGACTATGGTGATTATTTCACTGTGTATGCATACAGCAAATCACTAAACTGTGTATTCTTAGAAACATACATTAAAAAACAGTACCCAGTGCAGACAAACAAAACTTGTCTATTGCTTAGGTGAGACATGGACTCCCATTATTGAACACAGTAATAGATAAAAGCAGTATATTAAGGGGGTACCACCTCTTGTACTATTTTTATTATTTTACAGTATTAAAGAACACCCTTTTTATTATTACAGTGGTTATAGTTAGTAGCACATGGAAATTGCTCAAAAATAAGACCAACATGCCTGAATCTATCATTTTTTAAATTCAATACACCTCTAGTAAATACAAGCAAGAGGGCAAAATATAAAAATAATAAGCATGGATGTATATCTTGGCAATCACAAAATTAACATTTTTAAGCTCTGGATGTGATCCAGTTCCATAATTGTTATATAAATCACTAAACAGAAAAAAATTATTTTTATCAATATGAGTTTTAAAAATACATAAATACTAGGTAAAACAATAATTTAAATATTTTTTAAACAATAATTTAAATATTTTTTTTCTGGAGACAGTGTTATATATGCAATTGTAATAAGAATGTTTCAGGCCGGGCGCAGTGGCTCACGCCTGTAATCCCAGCACTTTGGGAGGCCGAGATGGGCAGATCATGAGGTCAGGAGATCGAGACCATCCTAGTAAACACGGTGAAACACCATCTCTACTAAAAATACAAAAAGTTAGTCAGGCGTGGTGGCGGACGCCTGCAATCCCAGCTACTCGGGAGGCTGAGGCAGAAGAATCGCTTGTAGCCAGGAGGTGGAGGTTGCAGTGAGCTGAGATCGCACCACTGGACTCCAGCCTGGGTGACAGAGGGAGACTCCATCTCAATAAATAAATAAATAAATAAATAAAATAAAATAAAATAATGTCAAATGAGACACTCTTGCCCCCTAGTGGATCTCAGGGTACTTTTCTGTTTTACTCTCAGTACGGACAGTGCTACTGACCATAAAAGTGGGGTGGAGACACCAACAGGTCCCAGCCCACAGCTGACTTGGGGCTCCCCTGATGTGTGAGTGTGTGCGTGTGGGTACATGTGTGCATGTGTGTGCATATGTGTGTTCCTGTGTGCACATGCATACGCGGGTACATACAGGTAGGTGGGGTCAGCTGTCTCCCTTCACCCAGCCACACCTCCCCTCAGACATCCCCCCCATTCATCTCTGATACACACAGTCTGTCAGACATCAGATACACCAGACTGAAGTCCTAATATAACCACGTTCAGGGGATCGAATGTGTTCATAGAACCTGGGTAGCGATGGATGTCTACTTAACTTGACTGCGGCAATGATGGCAAAATGTATACCTCTATCAAATGATCACTTTGCATATCATATAAATCTGGAATATATGTAATCATTGTCAATTAGACACTTTTTTTTCCAATAAAGAGAAAAAGAAGTATTGACACCTCTGTTGTAGCTGTTTTCTTCACTCAGCTTTGAGCAACAGTGGAGACAGAGATGGGGTACAAGTGATCTGTGGACTCCAGGACCCGAGACAGGGCTGTGGGATGCAGGTCTTTAGAAATATTTTTTGATGTGCCAAGTAAAGCATGATTCAGAGAAGTGGGCTCAGCTCTCAGCTGCATAACTACAGCCCAGTCTCAAGGTCAGCAGCTGGACACCAGGAAGGGATGACAGCATTGGCTGTCCTCTGTGTAAGAGCCCAGTGGTCCAGCTGAGCATACATCACCTCCTGGGGGGCCCTGCAGCAGTGGCCTGGGGGAAAGAGACCCAGGGTGAGTTAGATGGAGTGAGGGCAAGAGTAGGGTCTGTAGGGGATGACCCATTAAGGACGAAAAGAAAGTATTTGCTAAATATAAACAGCACTTTCCATGTATGGTTTTAAAGTCTTAAATTAGAAATAGAAGGAAACATTATAAACATGGGAAAGGATCTCTAGCAATAACTAATAGAAAACATCATATTTAATGATACAGCTTAGATCCATTTCCAGTAAAATGTTCACCAAAAAAACATTTAATGCTATCTCTACTTCTAGTCAGTCTTCTACTAAAGGCATCCTAATTGATGTAAATATCAGAAAAAATAAATAAATAAAAATAAGATGTATGAGAGTTGAAGAGAAAAAAAAATACTTTTTATTATTTGCAGGCAATGTGATTCCCCAACTAGAAAATTCAGTTTTTCAGGATATCTGGGAAAATGAAAACAAACAAAAAAATCAGTATGATTTACATTGAGCAGAAGTAGCCAATTAGAAAATGTAATGGAAAAATAAAACATGCCGTGCAACTTCGCACCAACACCAAAAAACAAAACAAAACAAAACAAAACCTTCAATAAACCATACGTGGAATAAATACATTCCAGACCTTTATGTTTCCCAGTACTTTGGGAGGCTAAGGCAGGAGGATTGCTTGAGCCCAGGAGTTCGAGACCAGCCTGGGCAACATAGCAAACCTCCATCTCTTTAAAAAAGAAAAAAAAAAAAAGCCAGGCACGGTGGTGAGTACCTATAGTCCCCACTACTCAGGAGGCTGAGGTGGGAGGATTGCTTGAACCTGGGAGGCAGAGGTTGCGGTGAGCAGAGATTGCCTCACTGCACTCCAATCTGGGCAACAGAGGAAGAAAAGAAAGAAAGAAAGAAAAAGAAAGGAAGGAAGGAAGGAAGGGAGGAGGAAGGAAGGAAGGAGAAAGAAAGAAAGAGAAAGAGAGAGAAAGAAAGAAAGAAAGAGAGAAAGAAAGAGAGAGAGAAACAAAGAAAGAAAGAAAAGAAAGAAAAAGAAAGAAAGGAAGGAAGGAAGGACTAACAAAAAGACTTCCAGGTTAAAGTAATTCTCCTGACTCAGCCTCCTGAGTAGCTGGAACTACAGGCATGCACCACCACGCCCGGCTAATTTTTTTATTTTTGGTAGAGACAGGGTTTCACCATGTTGGCCAGGCTGGTCTTGAACTCCTGACTTCAGGTGATCTGCTCGCCTTGGCCTCCCAAAATGCTGGGATTACAGGCGTGAGCCACCATGCCTGGCCTAAACCTTTAAAAGTGGATACTTGTGTGTGAGAGAGAAACCATGCAGAGGAGATTAAATAAAATTAGATGGATATAATTGTGTCTTGTTTCTTGTTTTGGTTTAGAAATATAAGTGTATTTTCTTGAATAGATATGATGCAAAAATATTTTTAAATATAACTCATAAACTCAAAGATAAAACCTAAAGAAAAAGAAAATGGGGTAAAACAGGTAGGAGGGGAAGCAGGAAAGGCAGGCACACTCGTGTAATTATGATTGAAAGAAAATCTGTATACAAGTGGACCTGCACAGTTCAAACCTGTGGAGTTCAAAGCTCAACTGTATGTTATTGCAAATGATTGTAAGTGCTGTTATAGAAACATTCAAAGACCAGAAAAGGACCACAATGGCTGACCACACATAGCCAGGAAGAGCTTCTCCCACCGAGAGACCAGACCATCAAAAAGACCAGAACGCTCTGGGAAGATCTTCTGAAAGAGGGCGTTGAGGGTGGATGGAGAGAGGACACAGATCCTGAGGATGCATGGAGGGAGGACACCACGCCCAGCTAATTTTTGTCTTTTTAGTAGAGACGGGGTTTCAACATGTTGGCCAGGCTGGTCTCAAACTCCTGACCTCGTGTTCTGCCCGCCTCAGCCTCCCGAAGTGCTGGGATTACAGGTGTGAGCCACCGCACCTGGCCGGCTTTCTCAGTCATGTTTAATTTAACAGAAAATTGTATAATTATCTAAAATGTAAATGGTTTTTAAAGAATTCAAATTAGGATTCATCAAAAATAGGACTGTCTTTATTCTTGAAAAACATTGTATTTCTTTAATAATGAGCAAGTTATTAAGTTATGATGTGATTTAACTGGTATGAAAATTTGGGAAATCAGAATCTAGGTAAAGTACAGATTAGTTAAAAGAAAAAGATGCTTTACAAAATCAAAAACATTTCTGAAAGAATGTACAATAATCAGTAACAGTTTGGCCCCAGTGTTATAGAGGATGGGGAGAAGGTGGAAGAATGAGAAAATAATACGCATTTCATGTAGTATATGCGCACAAATCTTTTTCTTTTGTTGGGAAGAAAATGTTTTATCACAACAAATGTAATAAATTTAGCAACTTTGTTCTAGAGATCAATCAATAAATCCAAATAGGAGAAAGAGGAGGGGTCTATAAAAGCAGAAAGCAATCTCAGAAATGTATATAGCGTACTAAATAAATTGAGCTGGATGGTAAATAAAGGCAACAAGAAAATATCTGTGACTCATAGACCAGCTGTGATGATGGCTCTGCACGCCCTTAAAGAACGGCAATAATTCATGAAAAAGTAAAGACCTTCTCCCTTCTTTATCAAAGTGATTTTTTTTTTTTTTAGAGACACAGTCTCACTGTGTCGCCGAGGCTGGAGTGCAGTGGTGCGATCTTGGCTCACTGCAAGCTCCGCCTCCCGGGTTCCCGCCATTCTCCTGCCTCAGCCTCCCGAGTAGCTGGGACTACAGGCGCCCGCCACACTCGGCTAATTTTTTGTATTTTTAGTAGAGATGGGGTTTCACCGTGTTAGCCAGGATGGTCTCGATCTGCTGACCTCGTGATCTGCCCACCTCGACCTGCCAAAGTGCTGGGATTACAGGCATGAGCCACCACGCCCAGCCCAAAGTGATTTTTATGGAGGTACAATTTAGGACTAAATGAGGCACATTTTACTTCTTGGAACAGCAACAGGAAAATTCCCATCCCACAGCTCTTACAACTTAGATCTTAGCAATTGGAACAGAACAGGTTTTCACTGCTGAAGGACTGAGCAGAACAACGGTTTTAGGAAGCTTTAGCTCTAAATCCAAGTGGATCTGGAGCAGGTGAAAAGCTTTGGGGACTCTCAAAGCACTTTTAAATCTGGTTAAGTGTCAGAATTGCATTTAGACATCAACACATTTATATTCCTTGATTATTCCTCCTCCCTAAGCCTTAAACATAGTCACCTTTTATCAAAAAGAAAATTTGTTTAAATGGAAGATTCAGTTTACTTTCTTCACACAGATGCCAGAAATTTTCTATAAACATAAAATTGTGGGTGCAATCAAGTGGCTACTGCTTCCCAGATCCTATAAGAAAGGAGACTAAGGTGTAGAATTTTGTACTCATCACAGAAAGTTTTCAGAGACTAACTGGCATCACCAACCAAAATACAACATGCTATCACCACAACTATTTTTAAATGTCTTAAGTAGTAGTTTCCATTGGACAGCAGGTGTGTAAGCAGGAGCCAAGAGTAAAACACGCTCTTGCTCCTCTTCCTAGCAAGAGAGCAAAGACTGTGAGGTTTGGTGTATTCATCCAGAGAGAGTGTTTTAAGTGGGGCTATGACAGAGAAGATAGACAAGAGACGTCAGGCAGCCCTGGACACCCTCAGAAAATATCCCTTCTTCATGAATTTATTTTCTATGTTCAGTTTTACACTAAAAGGTAAAAAAAAGGAAAAAAAAGTCCACCCTATAGTTTGTATGACAAACATTCTCACTTGTTCATGCGGTATTCAACGTCGAGCCCATTTTCTTGCCCCTACTACAAAATCCCACCGCTGTGATCCTTGTACCTACAGTGATGGTTCTGAATAAAGCCCTCCTTACTTTGCTTTAACAAAGGTCACTGGGTAATCTTTCTCTCAACACCTTGCCCAGCTGGCCCAGGGCTCCAAGAAAGGGAAGGCCAGACCCCTGGTTACTCACAGGGACATCTGTGAGTATCTGCTGCTGCCCCATCTAGCCCAGGTGAAGCTGCTCCTCCCTTTCATGTTGGGCCCCACTGCAGCCTCCTGATGTTCACCGCCAGGACACACCCCAGGGGAATTGGGGTGGGGTCATAAGCACAGGGTAGGCCCTCCCTCTCTGCCTGGCCACACTGCACTGCCAGGTGATTTAAACATGGCTCCTCCCCCAGGTGGTGCTTGGGGGCCCGTGCAGCAGGAGGGACATCTTCTCCGCACAGCAATGTCCCCAGACCTCACTACGCTGAGTTCTGGCCCCTGCGTTGGGTGGGTTGGCAAGTAAGAGAAAAAACAAGACCCTGCATCTAATTTTCTGTCTTCTCTCTGGGACCTTCCTCTTTCCGCTAATATGTCAACAAATAACAGTGTGGTATTTTTGCTTAATTTCCCGTAAACTCTATCTGTCCTGCTTTCCACTGTGAGCTCACCACCTGAACTTCCTAGACTTCCTTACACTGGAGCAGACACTGGCATCTGCTCAGCTCTCCTGTGCTCTGCAAGGGGTAGAAAAATTCACACATCCTCTGCTATGTCCAGACTGTCCACCTTCTGCTAAAGAGTTCATTTACCCACCTGTCAACCTCAGAGTCAAAAAAACAAGATGTTATGGGAGAAAACACCCGGCTGATGGTTGAAAAATAACCAGAGAAGAAAGACAGAGATGCAGAAAAAGAGACAGAGACGGCTGGGCGCAGTGGCTCACGCCTGTAATCCCAGGACTTTGGGAGGCCGAGGTGGGCGGATCACCTGAAGTCGGGAGTTCGAGACCAGTCTGACCAACATGGAGAAACCCCGTCTCTAACAAAAATACAAAAAATTAGCTGGGTATGGTGGTGCATGCCTGTAATGCCAGCTACTCGGGAGGCTGAGGCAGGAGAATCGCTTGAACCCAGGAGGTGGAGGTTGCAGTGAGCCAAGACTGCGCCATTGCACTCCAGCCTGGGCAACATGAGTGAAACTCCAACTCAAAAAAAAAAAAAAGAGAGAGAGAGACACACACACACACAGAGAGAAAGACAGAGAGACAGGGACAGAGACAGAGCAGGGAGAATGTGTCCCACGTGAAGAACAGGGAAAATCAGTCATGATGTTCACACAAGAAAGCAAAAATACAGAGTACAGCACTGGGAAGCAGATCCCAGGAGGAAATTAAACCTGAGCGCAAATAGAAAATTAAAGCTCAGTACAAATTAAAATTGGGTAGGCCAGCCAGGCACCCACCCTCTTTGAACCAGGACAGAAACCTCCCAGCAGACCAAGCTGCAGCCCATTCCGGGGTTCATAATGTGGAGTCAGGAGCCTCACGTGAGTCTGAAGCCCCTGTCTCTGAGACGGCCGACCTTGGACAGGTTACTTCATGTCTCGGTCCATAGTTTCTGTTCTTACAAATGAGGAAAATAATAGAGCACGCTGTGGAGGGTTTGCAGGAAAATGTAATGTGTCCATGGTTTGCCTAGAACTAAATTAGCAACTGTCCCATAGAAAGAGCTGGCTGAGTTTTTGCTGAATTCTTAAAAATCTTTCTTTTCTTTTTTTTTTTTTGACGGAGTCTCCCTCTTTTGCCCAGGCCGGAGTGCAGTGGTGTGATCTCGGCTCACTGCAAGCTCCGCCTCCCCGGTTCACGCCATTCTCCTGCTTCAGCCTCCCGAGTAGCTGGGACCACAGGCGCCCGCCAACGCGCCCGGCTAATTTTTTGTATTTTTCGTAGAGACGGGGTTTCACCGTGTTAGCCAGGATGGTCTCGATCTCCTGACCTCGTGATCTGCCTGTCTTGGCCTCCCAAAGTGCTGGGATTACAGGCGTGAGCCACCGCGCCCGGCCAAAAATCTTTCTATATATATATATAAAATAATATTTTAAAAATATTCTCCTTATAGTGAGCGTGCAAGCTTCTTTTCTAGGAGTCTTCATTTGTTTGGTTTGCTTTTCTGGGTTTTTTTTTAGTATTCTTTTTTCATTGACAGATAATAACGGCATGTATTTATGGGGTACAATGTTGTGTTACCCTGTTTTCACACTGCTATAAAGAACCGCCCAGGACTGGGTAATTTATAAAGGAAAGAGGTTTAATTGACTCACAGTTCAGCATGGCTGGGGAGGCCTCAGGAAACCTACAATCATGGCGGAAGGTGGACACCTTCCTCGCAAGCAGGCAGGAAGAATGAACACAGCCGGAACTCCCACTTATAAAACCATCAGATCTCACGAGAACTCAATCAGATCTCACGAGAACTCACTCACTATCAAGAGAACAGCATGGAGAAAACTGCCCTGATGATTCAATTACCTCCACCTGGTCTCTCGCTTGACATGTGGGGATTATGCGGCTTACAATTCAAGATGAGATGTGGGTGGGACCACAGAGCCAAACCATATTAAATGTATTGATATTGGTTTACGCGTGCAGTTCTTCTTAGGTGGGGTCTCACCAGGAGTCGTGCCCATTGCAGTCTCCACTTCAGGCTTGTGACTGCTTTGGGTTTTTTGTTTGTTTGTTTGTTTTGTTTTTTTGAGACGGAGTCTTGCTCTGTCGCCCAGGCTGGAGTGCAGTGGCGCGATCTCGGCTCACTGCAAGCTCCGCCTCCCGGGTTCCTGCCATTCTCCTGCCTCAGCCTCCCGAGTAGCTGGGACTACAGGCGCCCGCCACCGCGCCCAGCTAATTTTTTGTATTTTTAGTAGAGATGGGGTTTCACCGTGTTAGCCAGGATGGTCTCGATCTCCTGACCTCGTGATCCACCCACCTCAGCCTCCCAAAGTGCTGGGATTACAGGCGTGAGCCACCGCGCCCGGCCTGTTTTTGTTTTTTAAAGACAAACACAGATTAACCCAAATGAGATTCTGCTGCCTCCTAGTGGTGCATACGGTAATTTTCTGTGTCAATCAGTACATCTGACCTACAGGTAGGGAGGATACTCGGATATGCCTCAACCAACAGCAGGCTCAGTGATTCCTTGGATTTCCTGGGGCATGTGAGTGTGTGTGCATGTCTGTGTGTGTGTGTGTGTGTGTGTTTGTGTGTGTATGCATGTGTGTGAGAGCATGCATTCTTGTGCATGTATGTGCAGATGTGGACCTGTAGGGTCAGCTCTCTGCCTTCACCCAGCCACACCTCCCTCATTCATTCCTGGTACACTTGATTTGTCAGAAAACACTGACACCAATGTGAAGTCCTAAGATGAGCAAGTTCAGAATATCTAATGTATCGTATCCGTGGTGATGGGTGCGCTGAGGAATTTGTGGCTATCATTGCACAATGTATGCGTATAACAAATTATTACATTTTACGCCTTGAATATGTACAATCCTGATCAATTAAATTTTAAAAAGAAAACGCTGACACCTCTTTTGTAGGTCCTGCTTCCCTCACTCAGCTTTGAACAACTGTGAAGGCAGAGACTGGGTCCGAGAGACCTATGTACCCAGGACCAGGCCTGGGGCTGCCAGATGTGAGGCCTTCAAAATTATTTATTGATGCACGGAGTAAAGCATAACCCAGAGAACTGGGCTTGGCTCTCAGCTGTGTGTGTATAGCACAGTCTCAAGGCTAGCTCTTGACTTCTAGGAAGGTCTTTAGGGTCAGCAGGGCAGATAATTACAGCAAAGTATCTGGGATCACTGGAGGTTCACAGCAGACACCTAAGACAAGCTTGGAGGTGGCATCACTGCTCAGGAAATCGGCTGATTGGCTGTAGCTGGGTCTCTAGAACAGGCAGGTGACTTTAGCTGGGTCTCTGGAAACAGTCAGGTGAATAAAGCTGGGTCTCTAGAAACAGCCAGGGAACTGTAGCTGGGTCTCTGGAAATAACTGAGAAACAGTCTGTCCAAGGAGCTGCTCAATTGTAGAAGGGACCACCTGGCTAATGAACCTTCTGGATGCTGGTTAGAAACCTCCAGTTTCCAGCTCTTGTCTCCAGGACAGCTGCCTGGCTGGCTTTCTAGACGAAGATGAGCCCAAGGGGAAGCCTTCCAAATGGTTGCTTCAGGCTTTTCCTAGAGTGACTTTCTATCCTCAGGTGCAGAGGCCAGGTGGGTATGGGGTCAGTGTCTGGCAACGGCTGCATACATGCTGGACTCAGCCACGGGCTCTGTGGACTGTGGGGACACAGCCTGGGCTGTCCTCTGTGTGAGGGCCCAGTGGTCCAGCTGAGCATACGTCACCTCCTGGGAACTCCCTGCAGCCAGGGCCTAAGAGAGAGAGACCCGGGGTGAGGGAGTGCCTGGTGGAGGGTGAGGTGAGGGGCTGTGGGGAGGGAGGGCTGTGGTGGCCATCTTCATGGGCCCTGAGGACCCTCTCCTGAAATTGCATCCGTGTGAAGAGCCCTCCCACAGGGTATTGGGGTTGGTTTACATGACAATGAACAAGGCAGAAGGGAAGACTCCTGACTTCCAAGCTGAGCCAAAAGACATTGTGCTTCTGTCCCCTCCCTGCCACCCATCCTTGGATCCCTCCCTCTGGGGGAAGCCAGTGGTGTGGAGTGGCCCCTGTGAGAGGAACAGAGGTTTCCTGCCCACAGCCGGGGGGAGTGAGCGTCTTGGACATGGATCCTCCAAGCCCACGGGAGCCTTCAGATGCACACAGCCCTGGGAGACCTCTCAACGGCAACCTCAGGACAGGCCGTGAGCCGGAACCGCCCAGCTGAGCCACTCCTGAATTCCCAACCCTAGGAACTGAGATTTTTTAAAGCTGCTAAATTTGGGGTACTTTAATAACTAGTAGGGAGGCTCACCGAGGTGTCCGTCTCTCTGTCCTTCTCAGGAAGTCCACTGACTGTGGTCTTGTCTTGGGGAGAAAGTACAGGGTCGGTTTTCTGGGGAGGATGTCACAAGGCAAGTCTGCCTGAGACCCCCCCACTTCCGATGACATCCTGCACCCAATCTATAATACAACCTTCTAGAATGTTCCAAAGAATCTTCCCCCCGCCCCCCACATTGCATCTGGATTGGCACCAAGTTCCCACTTCCCCATCTCACACCTGTCCCTCCTCCTTCCCCTTTACCTGCTGTCCTCTCTAGAACATCAACAGCCAGGTCAGGCCTGAGAGGAAAAATAAAAGTGAACCTCAGGGGCAGCCTGGTGGCCGAGGACCAGGTGGAGGTCCAGGAGTCATTCCCAGGGGCCTCACCTCTGCTGTGGCTTCTGCTCCTTGTCCTTGCTTCTGGGGGGCCCTGAGGACAGTCGGGGTGTGAATTAAGGAGATCTTCTTCCTAGCCTCTCCTGACAGCTTCCCAGGTCACTCCACCCTGCCCCTGAGACCTACCCTGCTTTATCTGATTCTGGCGACGGAGGAAGAAGAGGACCAGGAGGAGACAGAAGAGGAAGACCACTGAGACCCCGATGAGAATATAAAGATGCTCAGCACTCAGGCCTTGAGAAGCAGGTGCATCTAAGAAAGACAGAAACAGATTTTCAGCAGTGTGCATTTATTGAGCACCTACTGTATACCACACACACGTCACGTGCGTTTCATAGACTTACTAATATATAAAATATCTTAGGTAAATAATAGTCCTGCAGCACAGGGATCGTTATCCCCTTCTTCCACCACCGGGGTCCTGAGTGCTGGGGTCCTCTGCACAGGGACACAGCCGGCCATTGGCAGAGCAGGAATCTGATCAACCCCAAAGCCTGACCTCTTTCTCCTTCCCCAAGAGGCACACACCAGGCTCATGCTCCACGGCCCCCATCACTCACGCTCATTGTGACTGTTGTCCGACGGCCTCTGCATGGGTCCTGGGAGGGAAGATTCAGAAGGAGGAGGAGTTAGAGTCCTGAGCTGGACAGAGAAGGCTCTGAGTCCTCCCAAGTCCACTGTGGGGATCTCCCTTCACTCCCCAGGACCCTGGCTGCTCCCTCTAGACCAGCACCGACCAGCAGAGTCTTCTGTGATGATGGAAACTTTCTACATCTACTGTCCAGTATGAGAGTCACACATAGCTATTGATATTTAAATTTATCCGAAGTTGAATGGCATGAGAAACCCGCTGCACCGTCTGCACGTCCAGGGCTCAGTGACCCCACGTGCCTGATGCCATCCCTACTGGACGGTGCAGATACAGTGCGTTTCCTGGGCGTGAAGCTGTGGTAGACATCGCTGCTCTCTGCCCTCTGCGGATCTAGGCAGAGACCAACCACCCGCAAGAAGAGGAAGGGAGACCTTCCCTCCCTGACCTCCTTCTGGGTTCCCACCAGAGTGCAAGGATCCCCATGTCTGATTTTATCTGCCCTTGCGGCAACCCTCTGACGGGGATGTAACCCGCCCTTCTGTGGGAAGAATCCTATTCCCAATGTGCTCCTGTTTCCTGAAGCCCTGCAGCTAGCGGGCGAGTGTATGCGGCACCGCCCAGGCTCCCTGCGCAGCGCATTGCGGGCCGCCGGTCATCTCCTCCAACATTCACCCTCCTCTGCACAGTGCACGCCACTACCCAATTCCCAGGTGGCTAAATGGGATCCTGAGGGGCTCCCCCAAACCCAGGGTCCGAGCCAAGCGGCCCTCTTCCAGGAACAGCTTCCCCCCCCTCCCCCGCTGCTGAGGCAGCATCTTCAATATCCTTCAAGAAAGGCAGATATTCTCTCTTGGAGTGTCCTTCCCTCTGCCGCCTCCACGGTCCAAGGTCCAGGCCACCACCCGTTATTCTACACCATGACTTCCTGGGCTTGGTCTTCATAACATTTGCCACAATTCAAAATTACATATGTATTGTATATGTGCAATATTATACTTTTTATATTATTTACAGTTACATGTATCATGTATTATGCAAATGTATAATATAACAAATACATTTTTAATTATGTAATCTTGACATATGCATATAATTTAATGTATGTTAATCGTATATGATTTATAACTTATATGTTACATACATTCACTATAATATATAATGTATAATTTATATTCGATATAAACCTATAATTAAATATAAAATATTTTTTCTATTATAGTTATACATAATGTATACATAATAGATAATATATTTACATTAATACCTATATTTATTTATTAACTATAACACTTGAAATTTATACTATATATTGTAAATATAATATCTTTCATATAATATATAATATACATTATAGTCATATGTAGTGATACACTAACATGTTTTATTATATAATTATCTTCCTTATATACATAATATATGATGTAAACATATATAATATAATTACATTATAGGTCTGAAATTCTACATTGCAAATCATATATTTTTATCTGTATATGCGTGTATGGGAATCAGTGCATTTCTATTGCTCATTCTAACTATTTCTCCCCATTGAAGTTCACGAGACGGGAGGCCATTTCTCCTCATTCACGGTGCATCAAACCCAGAGGCTTCAGTGCCTGGCATAGTCCCTGTGAGGACAAAATATTTCCTCAGTATTCATAGGAGCATCCCTCCTTTGGGGTTTTCTAATCAGCACTGATGTCAGTGCCGTGTGTACCTGAACTCAAGTCTCCCCTAAACGATTCTACCAGGACAGCTCTTTTATTGCCTCTGTTTCACACGAGGAATTTGGGACACAGGAGGTTTGGGTGAATCACCATCAGGCATAGAGCTGGGAGGTGACAGAACCACCAGGATTTGAACCATGAACCCAGTAGAAGGGTCTGTCCTCGCCACCTTTTTATGTCACTGCATGAAGATGAGAGAGGAGAGAGGAAAGGAGAAGAAGAGAGGGAGAGAAACAGAGGCAAGATATTCCCGCAGACGGAAGGCTAATAAAAACCAGACACTGGACTTGAACCAGGTCTGCGGGACTCAGGAGCATGTCCCGCTGTGCCCCAGCAGCCCAGGAGCCTCTGAGGGGGTCCGGATGGAGCATGGCATCGCTCCTCCCGCCTCCCCATGTGGCTTCAGCCCCTGGTCCCACCTGCCTGAGCTCACAGCCCGAGCCTCACAGGCAGGCACTGGGTCTAGGTCCAAGGACGTACTCTGGTGATGGAAACCCAGGTGGGGAAGGGTCCGCGGATGGCTTATGACCCCGTGTCCTCCCCTGGGAGGTTCTGGCCACAGATCACAGGGGGAGATGGACAACTTGAGACCCAGGGTCTTGGGGCAGCTTCACTCCCATCACAGAGTCCAGGGCAGAGCCAGACGGAAGGGAAGCCTCAAGGCTTCATCCTGGTCACCGTTCACAGCTACGTCCCCTCCCTGTGGCGCCCTCCTCCTCTTAAGGGACCTCACTCCACTGTTCAGGCCTCCCCCGGAGACCACAGAGCCAACAGGAGCATCCCCGTCCCTCTCCGGGTGTCCCAGGTTGGAAGGTGAGTTCTAAGTCCCTCCATCAGGTGCAGAGCGGGGTGAAAGGTGAGGCCACCCCCACAAGGGGGCAGCGTGGAGCTCGGTCAAGCCCGGAAGTCTGGGGTGGGGCTGCCCGGGTGGGTGGCCCCTGCCCCTTCATAGCCTTGTGCCTTTAAGCAAGAAACTTTAATTTATGTTTTGCATATTAGAGAGGAGGAGGAGTTAGAAAATCAGACTAGTACCTCCCCCATTAAGTGGCGCTTGCATTAAGTACTTTCCACAGTTCCTGGCATAGAACAAGGTTGCAATCATCGTACCATTGTTGCTATGGTCTCTACGAGCATTAGCGACCTCCCAGAGCTGAGCAGGTGACAGTGCCTTCCCGTGGCCTCCCTAGACCTTGACTCCAAGCCCAGGGCAGAGGGCTGGACCCAGAGCAGCATCCCCAGCACAGATCCCCCTGTAATCCCTTCCGGCTGAGGGCCCTGCTACTGACCAGCTGAGGAGCCGAGCTCTGTGTCGGGAGAGTCCGGGCCTCCAGAGGTTTCTGTAAACAGGGGCAGGAGAAGGATTTAGAACCCGTCCCAACCAACCTGCCCTCCTCCACCCTGAGCTCCCATCCAAAGGCCGCATGGCCAGCATACAATCCCAGACAACATCCCGAGACTCCTGAGAAAACGGGGCAGGGGACAGGAGGCTGGGGAGAGCCCCGCTGCTTGCCCCATTCTCCCTGGGGCTTGTCACTCCCTCTGCTCCTCCCACCACAAGCACTGCTTGACCTCAAGGGACCTTTGAGGTCCTGGGGGGACATGAAGGTGGATTGGAGCCTATCCAGTGGACTTTGACTCCAGGATATCTCGGGCTGAGCACACACAAGGGTGCGTGTGGTCACATACCAAAGGTTTTCCCAAAGCACTGTCCCGCCCTGGTCAGGGGCCATCCCTGGCCCCTGTGTTCTGCCCAGTGGGAGATGAACCACACCAGGAGAAGCATATTGCCTGGGGCAGATTCTGGCTCAGTGGAAAGGAATAACAAGTGGGACCATCTATCCTGTGTGAAAAGACACTCATCCCCTTGTAGGGGGGTTGCCCCCTAATCTCTGGGGACCCACTCCCCACCCAGCCAAGCAGAGCCAGCTCTGAGCCAACCCAATGCTGGGGCTGAGTGTCCAGGCAATCCATGGTGTCCAGAGGAGACCAGGGCTCCAGGGACCTAAAGGCAGAGGGAATCTGTGTGCAGAGGGAGAAGGGGAGGGTAGGGGTTGGGGATCAAGAGGAGGGCAAGGGTGGCCACAGAGAGAGGACAGCAGCTGGGACAGGGTCCAGAGACCTGGGGACAAGCTCGAGAGGCAGGCTGAGACTAGGGCAGGGCCCAGGTGACGTCCTCACCTTTCACCAGCAGCTCCAGGTAGTCACTGTGCTCAGACCATCTGGAGGACTTAAAATAGAGGCAGCGATAACACCCAGCACTGTCTTCACTTACTGAGTCAATGCGGAATCTGGCCTCTGACTCAGATGAACTAGCTTGAGACACGTCATTAGTATCATTGTACTTGGATCTACTCTCCCTCTCCAGGCGGAATGTTTGAACCCCAGCCGGGCCCCGGCACACGAAAGTCACACGGCTTCCCGGGGGGATCGTGGTGCCTGGCTCAGCCGAGATGGAGGGTCTGGGCAGGGCCCCTAGGAGGGAAGCAGAGAAGGATCTCAGCGTCCACTGTAGGAAGTCACCATGCCACACACGTCATTTTAGCATCACAATTCAGGGATTTTAGCAATTTTATAGAGTTATGCAGCCACGACCACAGCCCAACCTTAGAACATTCCCACGCCTCCTGCACCTTCTACGTGCATGTGATTCTCGTCGCTGCAGAGTTTTTTCCCAGTTGACAGTAAGGACCCTGAGACTTGCTCACAACTAGGGACTTGCTCAGGGTCACGTGGGAAGTGTCGGAGCAGCCTGGGGCCCTTCATGTGTGCTGCAGAGCCCAGGGCCACTTTCCCGAGGGACAGAGGGTGGGAGGGAGGCACAGGATGGGGATGACAGGGTCATTCGTGAAGGACAAGGGACAGGGAAGCGAGGGCTCTGGAGATGGCTCGTGCTGGGGCCTGAAGGGCACTGGCCGGTCCCCGGGTGGGACTGAGTGTGGGACGGGGGTTGCCAGGCTCCTTTGAGGGTCCAGTGGGGTGAAGGTGAAGCCCCCAGCCCTGATCTGCTCACAGCAGATGCCCAGCCCATGACAGGTCCCCATTGCTAATGCAGATCTCTGTGGAGACACCACCTCTGGGTTTTCCTCATAGTTTCTACTTTCTTCTCAGCCTAATTTGCATTTCCTTGTTATTAAGGCTCTTGAAAACCCCCATTTATCTCAACTGGGCTTGGGGTGGAGGAGGAAGGGCGGGTTTGACGCCCTAAAACAGGAAGGTTATGTCAAAATTAGCAAAATCCCTGAGCAGGGCAGAGAGCTGGCAGGGCTTCAAGTCACTCATCCCATCTTCATTCATTCTTTATTATTGACAAATTAAAACTGCGTATATTTAAGGTGTACAACATGATGTTTTGATATAGATATACACTATGGAATCGCTGAATCAAGCTAATTAATACAACCTTACTTTGCGTAGTTAATTATTGTGGTGAGAACATTTAAAATCTGCCCTCTTAGCGATTTTCAAGCATACGATACATTGTGATTTACTCTAGTCATTATGCTGCACAATCCTGAACTTACTCTTCCTGTCTAGATGAAATTTTCTATCCTTTAACCAGCATCTCCCCAAACCCACCCATTTGTTCATTTTTCTTTCTTTTAACCATATCTCAGTTACTTATCAATCTGTTTAAAGACGTTTTTCATGAGCTGCTAATTCCACAAATGTGAGAAACACACACAGGATGCCTGCCCTTTGGAGGTGGACATCCAGAAGGGAGGACCGGTATTGATCAAAGAATTGTCCAAATCTGCATCTGTGAACTGACAGAGTCTTGCTCTGTCGCCCAGGATGGAGTGCAGTGGCATGATCTCAGCTCACTGCAACCTCCGCCTCCCAGGTTCAAGCAATTCTCCTGCCTCAGCCTCCCGAGTAGCTGGGATTACAGGTGCACACCACCACGCCCAGCTAATTTTTGTATTTTTAGTAGAGACGGGGTTTCCCCCCTTGCTGGCCAGGCTGGTCTCAAACTCCCGACCTCAAGTGATCCGCCCCCGTCGGCCTCCCAAAGTGCTGGGATTACAGGCGTGAGCCACCGCGCCCAGCCTCATTGGTCATTTTTAAAAGAATTATTTTTTTCAAAATCAGCATGTGAGAAGACCCACCATATTGAGCGGCATATGGAGTGTTTGAGAAAGCGAAAGAAGCTGGAGGAATGTAGAGACGAGTGAGCCCCAGGTCACAGGGACAGGATGTGGCTGGGAAAATGGGCATGTCGAGACCAAAGAGAGGTACACGGGTCTGATTCTATCTGAAGATAAACAGGGGAAGGGTTCTGAGAAGAAAAAAAAAAAAAAAAGATTTCATCTTACAATGAGATATTAAGTGAAAATTTTTGAATACAATTTAAAAACTGGGGAAAGTACAATGGTCATGGTTGTGCTTTTGCAAATCGCCGGTCCCTGGGGTCAGGAACGGAGCAGGCAGCAGTGGCATGGACAGGCTGAGGCCGGCCTCGGGGAGCCACGGAATGGAGAGGGGCCGTCACCTGGGGGTGACGCAGGAAAAGTCGATGAAGAGAGAGGGAAAGATGAGAAAAATGTAGAGTGAAATCACCAGGACTGGGTGATATGATGCATCTAAGAGGATGGAGAAGAGGATGTGTGCTCAGAGTCTGCCCTTTGTGACTGTCATGTTCCCCGCCAAGAAGCTGCCGAGTGAAGTGTGGGCTCGTCTGGGGAAAAGTGCCTGGTTCAGCCTTGGTCGTGTTGGGTTTGAATTCTCATTGTGGAAATCTGTGTGTGGAGGTGACACCTGCACTCCCAGGGTGACCGCAGCGCTACTTACAGCCACCAAGATCTGGAAATAACTGAGTGTCCACCACCAAATGAATGGATGAGGAGAATGTAGTGTGTATATGCAATGGAATATTATTCAGCCCTAAAAAAGGAAGGACATTCTGTCATTCGCAACAACATGGATAAACCAGAGGACGTTAGGCTAAGTGAAATAAGCCAGGCACAGAAAGACAATTACTGCATGATCTCACTTATCTGTGGAATCTAAAAAAAGTTGATCACACAGAAATAGAGAGTAGAATGGTGGTTACTGGAGGCTGCAGGTGCAGGGCATGGGGGAGACACCGATCAAATGATACAAAGTTTCAACTAGCCCGGAGGAGTGACTTTTTCAGATCTATGGCACAGCTGAATGACATAGTTCATAATAATTTATTGTATATTTCAAAATTGCTAAAAGGAGATTTAAAATATTCTCATCACAATAAAATAAGTATGTGATGGGGCTGATATGTTAATCAGCTTTATTTAATCTTTCCGTAATGTGTACATACGTCATAATATCACACTGTACCCCACAAACTACAATTATTTGTCAATTAAAAATAAAATTTTTGAAAATAAGAAAAGCAAAATAAGACAGGTGGAAGATGCGAGAGAGAACTGGGTGAGGGTTAGTTATGCATTTTACATTTGGAAGAGTTTGCAATCTAGGGTATATTTAAAGGGATCCCTCCAGGCCCTCTAAGAATCAACATCACTCCCACCCAGAACTGCCCTTGGGGTGACAGAGGGGACTGGGAAGACGGGACGAAGGCATGACTTACCCTCCCGCGTGTGGATTGTCTGGGCCAGGCAGAGCACTGGAAGAGAAGCTCCAGTGAGAAAAATGCCCACCACCCAGTCTCCTTATGGGGCTGCTATCAAAAGGGGGCTCGATGGAGCTGGGGGGCATTCAGCATTTCATAATGACCAAGCCAACCCTCCTCGACATCACTATCTCAGTGTAATCCTTCTTGCTGCAAAATGGTTTCAAGATAAATCCCAAAGTCTCCTCTTCCAAAAAGACTCCTGCTCCCCCAGCCCTTCTTAAAGCTGACCTCATCCCCACACCCAGGACCCTGTTTTTAGGACAAGGTCTTCTCTGATCAGACTTAGGCCCCGGGGAGAGCAGGAGGGCTTTCCTCCCCAGAATCTTCTGGACTAGACTCAGGCTTGAGCAGGGAACTTTCCAGACCTCCCAACCCCCTTTCCAGCCTCCCTGCTGCCTCCAGGACTCACCTAGGCCCAGGAGGGCGGTGGGGTGGGGAGACATGGCCCCGGTCCCAGCAGTGCAGCCTGGCCTGGGACGCACCAATGCAAGGACAGAACTCTGCAGCAGACACAAGCAGACAGGATGTGCTGGCCAGGGGCCTCCTGCCTATGGGGCTTCCACAGCAACTACCTCACGCAAGAGGAAGAGCTTTCTCTCCTGTTCTTTCCACCCTTTCCACTAGTGAGACGAGAGGGAGGGCCTTGGTTTCTGAAAAATGTCGCTTACCCTAAATGTCGCTTAGCGTCAGATGACCCTAAACTAGTTACCCGATGTGTCAGCCTCTTTCTAAATCTATGGGACAAGGCAGAATAAAGGTCGGGCAACAAACTGACTTGGACGCTATCCCAACTCCACAAGTTAACGGTTGCAGCTCTTGGGCAAGACATTACAAAACTAGAAGCTGATATTTCCTCGTTACAAATGGGAGCCATAGAAATCCTTCCCCCAGTTTTTAATATTATGATCTCTGCTGAAATCCCAACAAGATATTTAACACGTTAAAAATATCCTACAACGCATATCATTTTTTTAAGGAGACAGTATTGGTGAGGATGTGGAGAAATCGGATCCCTTGCATACTTCAGTAGGAATTAAAAATTGGGCAATCACTATAGAGAACAGTGGGGAGGTTCCTCAAAAAATTAAAAATAGAGCTACCATATGGTCCAGCGATCCCACTTCTGGGTCTGTATTTAAAAGAAACAGGCCAGGCGCAGTGGCTCACAGCTGTAATCCCAGCACTTCGGGAGGCCGAGGCGGGTGGATCACCTGAGGCCACAAATTCGAAACCACCCTGGCCAACATAGTGAAACCCTGTCTCTACTAAAAATACAAAAAATTAGCTGGGTGTGGTGGTGGGCACAGCTACTTGGGAGGCTGAGGCAGGAGAATTGCTTGAACCCGGAAGGCGGGGGTTGCAGTGAGCTGAGATTGCACCATTGCCCTCCAGCCTGGGCAACAAGAGCAAGACTCTGTCTAAAAAAAAAAATCAGTATGTCAAAGAGTTGTCTGAACTCCCCTGATCACTGCAGCACTATTCACAATAGCTAAGACGTGAAAATCATCTAAATGTCCATTGATAGAAGAATGGATATAGAAAATGTGGTACACACACAGGGGAATACTATTCAGCCTTAAACAAGGAAGAAAATTCTTCCATGGGCGACAACACGGACGAACCCTGAGGACATCACGCCAAGCGATGCAGAGACCAAGTACTGCATGATGTCACTTACAGGAGATCTGCAAAGTCACCAGAGTCAACAACATCACAGCAGGGAATGGTGGTTACAGGGGCTGGGAGGAGGGGGAAATGGGGCATTATTAACAAACAGGCCCTAGAGATCTGCTGCACCACATACGACCCATCGTCACCAATAACGTCTTGTTCACTTGAAATGTGTTAACGGAATAGACCTCGTGTTATTTGGAGGGCCCGGAGGAAGACCGGAAGAGAAGAGAATGTTTGAAACTTCTTAGAGACGGATTAAATGGTTGTGACCAAAACGCCGATAGTGATGTGAACAGCGAAGTCCAGGCTGACAAGGTCTCAGTTGGAAATGAGGATCTTACTGGGAACTAGAGTGAGGGCCACCTTTGTTACGCCTTAGCAAACAACGTGGCTGCATTGTGTCCATGCCCTAGAGATACCACGCCAGGGTATCTGGCAGAAGAAATTTCTTTTTTTTTTTTTTTTTAACGGAGTCTCGCTCTGTCGCCCAGGCTGGAGTGCAGTGGTGGGATCTCGGCTCACTGCAAGCTCCGCCTCCTGGGTTCACGCTATTCTCCTGCCTCAGCCTCCTGAGTAGCTGGGACTACAGGCGCCCGCCACCACGCCCGGCTAATTTTTTGTATTTTTAGTAGAGACAGGGTTTCACTGTGTTAGCCAAGAT
Source organism: Pongo pygmaeus (assembly GCF_028885625.2). Lineage (NCBI taxonomy): Eukaryota > Metazoa > Chordata > Mammalia > Primates > Hominidae > Pongo > Pongo pygmaeus. The sequence goes on from NC_072393.2 coordinate 60,726,340, forward strand.
GGTCTCAATCTCCTGACCTCATTATCCGCCCGCCTCGGCCTCTCAAAGTGCTGGGATTACAGGTGTGAACCACCAAGCCCGGCCAAGGCAGAAGAAATTTCTAAGCAACAAAGTGTTCAAGTGGCATGGGTTCTTGTACCAACCTAGGCTCAGACGTGAGAGCAAAGAAATTACCTAAAGGTAGAGTTTATATTTAAAAGAGAAGCAAAGTGTAAAAGTTCGAAAAATTTGCAGACTACCCACATGGTAGAAAAGAAAAATCCATTTTCGGGGGAGGAATTCAGGTAGTCTGCTGGGCAATGACTTGCCGGAGAAATTTGCATAACTAAGAGGGAGTCCATGCTGTATCAAAACATCTCATCTACCCCATAAATATATACACCTACTATGTATACAAAAAAATTAAAAATTTAAAAACATATATAGTGACATGAGATGCAGTGTGAAATGTCATTAAAAGATGAGTTTGCATCAGAATAGTCCAAACATTTCAAAAACATTCCAGCATGATCACTGCGTTGCTGACCAGTCCTCCTTCCGAGACGTGGTAACGGTAATGATCTCAAGCTTGGATCTCGCGGACAGACAGGGGAACTCAAGCTAAACCCTGGTCCTCAAAGAGTTCTGCACGTTGCAGTCCCTGATATGTCCCTCCAATCTAATCCAATTTTCAATGAGTCCATAAGACAGCAATCCATCTAAAAAATGACAATAAACCAACTAAAACTGCTTAATATAATATGTTAAAGATTTTTTTGGCCGGGCACCGTGGCTCACGCCTGTAATTTTGGGAGACCCAGGTGGGCAGATGAAGGGGTGGGTCGCCCCTCCACACCTGTGGGTGTTTCTCGTTAGGTGGAACGAGAGACTTGGAAAAGAAAAAGACACAGAGACAAAGTATAGAGAAAGAAATAAGGGGACCCAGGGGACCAGCGTTCAGCATATAGAGGATCCCTCTGGCTTCTGAGTTCCCTTAGTATTTATTGATTATTTGTTGGTGTTTCTCAGAGAGGGGGATGTGTCACGGTCACAAGACAATAATGGGGAGAGGGTCAGCAGACAAACACGTGAACAAAGGTCTTTGCATCATAGACAAGGTAAAGAATCAAGTGCTGTGCTTCAGATATGCATACACATAAACATCTCAATGCTTTGCTAAGCAGTATTGCTGCCCGCATATCTCACCTCCAGCCCTAAGGCGGTTTTTCCCTATCTCAGTAGATGGAACGTACAATCGGGTTTTATACCGAGACATTCCATTGCCCAGGGACGGGCAGGAAACAGATGCCTTCCTCTTGTCTCAACTGCAAGAGGCATGCCTTCCTCTTATACTAATCCTCCTCAGCACAGACCCTTTACGGGTGTCGGGCTGGGGGACGGTCAGGTCTTTCCCTTCCCACGAGGCCATATTTCAGACTATCACATGGGGAGAAACCTTGGACAATCCCTGGCTTTCCCAGGCAGAGGTCCCTGCGGCTTTCCGCAGTTTTTGTGTCCCTGGGTACTAGAGATTAGGGAGTGGTGATGACTCTTAAGGAGCATGCTGCCTTCAAGCATTTGTTTAACAAAGCACATCTTGCACAACCCTTAATCCATTTAACCCTGAGTTTGACACAGCACATGTTTCAGAGAGCACGGGGTTGGGGGTGAGGTCACAGATTAACAGCATCTCGAGGCGGAAGAATTTTTCTTAGTACAGAACAAAATGGAGTCTCTTATGTCTACTTCTTTCTACACAGACATAGTAACAATCTGATCTCTCTTGCTTTTCCCCACAGGCAGATCATAAGGTCAGGAGATCGAGACCATCCTGGCTAACACGGTGAAACCCCATCTCTACTAAAAATACAAAAAATTAGCCGGGCGTGGTGGTGGGCACCTGTAGTCCCAGCTACTCAGGAGGCTGAGGCAGGAGAATGGCATGAACCCGGGAGGCGGAGCTTGCAGTGAGCCGAGATCGCGCCATTGCACTCCAGCCTGGGTGACAGAGCCAGTCTCCATCTCAAAAAATATATATATATTTTTTAATTTTTTTTAATGCCTAAGAGATATAAAAACTAAGTGAAGGCTGTGCAGTCAAAAGTGAAAGAAAGACGGACTCCCCAGACTCAAGCTGAATACTGAACCTGATGCTCACCTTGATGATGATGAATTAACTGAGCTTTATTTTCATGGTTTTGTAAATCACGGGGAGAAGGATAAAGTGCAGGGGTACAGATTCCAAAAGCTTCCACCTCATCATAAGAATGATTTCAAATCACTCACCAACTTCTCGTGGTTGCAAGGAATACTACATTTGTTTTGAAACTTAGCATTGAACACAAGGCCAAAACACAGTGGCTCCTGAGAATGATTTTCCTGCTTCTGACTCTTCTTTCACGTGCAGAATGGTTTCTATGTATTAGATTCTCCCCCCTGCCTCTTTTCACTTTAGGTCTTCATTAGCTATTTTTATTCAGCTTTATCAAAGAATCCTTTGCACACAAACTGCATCCACTTAATCTGTGCAATTCAGTGAATTCTGACAGTTGTGAAACCACCAACATATCCAAGATTTTTTTCACTACTCAGAAGATTCCTCATGCTCCTTTGCCTCCATGTGGCCACTGGTTCCTTTTTGATATGTATTTGTTGACTTATTTATTTATTTATATATTTATTTTGAGACTGAGTTTCACTCTTGTTGCCCAGGCTGGAGTGCAATGGTGCGATCTCGGCTCCCGGGTTCAAGCGATTCTCCTGTCTCTGCCTCCTGAGTAGCTGGGATTACAGGCACGCACCACCATGCCCGGCTAATTTTGTATTTTTAGTAGAGACAGGGTTTCTCCATGTTGGTCAGGCTGGTCTCAAACTCCCAACCTCAGGTGATCCACCCACCTTGGCCTCCCAAAGTGCTGAGATTACAGGCGTGAGCCACCGCACCCAGCCGACTAATTCATTTTTTAAACACACTTCTTACCTGGGAATAAATTTAAACTTGCAGAAGAGTTGCAGAGATACAGAGAGTTCCCATATGCCCTTCATCCAGGTCCCTCTAATGTTCATGCTTTACACGACCCCAGCACATCCGCCAAAAAGAAAAAAAATTAACACTGGTATAATAATTAAATGATGGGCTTTCTTTGGATTTCATCACCTTTCCACTAACGTTCTTTGCCTGTGCTGGGATCCAATGCAGGGGCACCGTCCTGCATTTACTTCCCTCTCTGTTAACTGCAGAGAAGGGTTTCTGTTTTCCTGGTTGGACCCTGATTAATATTCCCCTAGTATCTGAATACCAGGTGCCCAGGAAGGATGGGGGGCAAGGGTTTGCTGCCCACTAGGGAAGGTGTGGCTGGCAGAATCGACATCTGTCGGTTCCTCCACAGTCTAAGGTCACAGAACACATGGGCAGTTATTCTGGGTTTTTCCATAAGAAGGGTGATACAGAGCTGTCGTTGTTCCATATTATCAGAGGACCCCTCCACCTTTGCATTCCTCTAAGACTTTTCCTCTAAGACTTTCCTCCAAGCTGGAGAAGGCAAGCTACACACTTATGTCCAAGGCATGCTGCAGACTCAGCACGGCACAGCTTCCTCACTCAAAAACGTTACTTGGTGAGGGATGCACAGGCATGAAGTAATGATTCTCACACTAGATTCAGATACATACACAATATTTGCAACTTAAATCAGATTAAATACCAATTAAAAGTCAAGTGGAAAGACAACATCTACATAAATAAAATGACATAAGATGCAACATGAAATGTCATTAAAAGAAGAGTTTGCATTAGAATAGTTCAAATATTTCAAAACTATTCCAGCACCATCACTGTGTTGCTGACCTATCTTCCTCCTGAGATGTGGTCGCCATAATGATCTCAAGCTTGGACCTCGTGGACAGACTGGGGAACTCAAGCTAAACCCTTGTCCCCACAGTTTTGCACATTGCAATCCTGTGTGGTTCCATCCAATCTAATCCAATCTCAAGGACCCTATTTCCTGAGCAACCCTGGCTTGGCTCGGCCAAAGGGAAGCGTCTACAGAATCTGAGTCTAGAATGCCCGGAAGTCTGTACTTCTTGCTGTTTTCAGGAGATTCAACTGCAAAGCCCTCCCCAAGTCATCCACATTGGCTCATGTTTCTGTGCCCCACCCTTCCTGCCTGGGAGGACCCTTCTTGTTCAGCCAAAAAAAGCAACCTGAGGGTGGGGTGGTAGCAGGGACTCACCCATTTCTCTTTCCATCTTCTGGCCCGGATGCAACCCTGGAAGGAAGACCTCAGGACGATGATCATCTTCATAGGATTCCCGACCTGTCCCTGGCTTTGTCCTGAATATTAGCCGTGGCATCCTGGCCTGGGCTCCGATGGTGGATGAACTTGGCTTTCCACGGGCTGCCACCTCCAGCCTGTGCTGTGGAGAGACCAGGTCCTCGCAACAGTATTTTAACCTTGTCCTCCCTTCCCTTCCAGGGTTTACCAAGACATAGCAGGTGTCATAGATGTGAAAAAGCTTCTGCAATACCAGGGTCAGGAACTGAGCAAAACTGAAAAACACACAGGATGTCGTCTGCCAGGTGCCAGCATCACAGCTCAAATCTTTAACAAGGTCCAACCACAGGCACGGAAATAAACAGCTTCTCCCTGCCCTGTATACGTCTCCGATTTTACCCAGGGTGGGGCTGAGGAAGCAACTCAAATTCCCAAATATTACTTTTTTTTTTTTTGCATGACAGCCGAGGCAATATTAGACAAGCTTTACTCCCTAATTAGTGCCTGACAAGAACCACATCTCTGTCCCAATCCTTCTATTCAAAGTAGGCACAATTTGCTTTTACCAAATGTGAAACCCATGTCAAAGCCATGCTGTGAGTATTTACACCAGAGAAATTGGCAAATGCTACACGTCAGGGTTGTTTTTTGTTTTTCTTTTTGCTTTTTTTTTTCAGAGAGCTGATTGTCAAGCCTTTACCAGCACACTGCTGGTAAATTTCCAAAGGCCAATTTAAAGAAATTTTTTAACAGAACATGTAAAAAAAAAAATCAACGTGAAGTCAACATGCTCCAGGAAAATCAGACAATTGATAAAGCATGTCTATTTCTGTAGTGTATACTCCATCCTCTTTGCCCCTTCTACCTCAGCTACCGTAACCAGCATCTGAAGTCTTATATTCAAATTTCCCTTGCACTTTTGTAAATATAGTGTTCTCTCATCGATGTACCTATCTGGTGTGTATGTGTGTGTATATATACATATATATGTATGTGTGTGTTTAGTAGAGATAGGGTTTCGCCATGTTAACCAAGCTGTCTTGAACTCCTGCCCTCAGGTGATCTGCCCGCCTCAGCCTCCCAAAGTGCTGAGATTATAGGCATGAGCCACTGTGCCCAGCCTCTTTTTTAATTCTAGTGCAAAGTATAGTTTTCAAAACAATGTTTGCAATGTCATCAAATATAGAATGAGCATGCATCAATGTTTTCTTAATTCATTAATGATGAAATCATTATTCAAAATCCCTATCTTTACCCAAATATTTAGCTTCTTCTGTTGCTCTTCATTTGTTCCTGCATTTCTCCATTTCCACTGGGATTATTTCTTCTTGTCCAAGCCTTTTATTCTGGCAACCAATGAACTTTTCCCTCTTTCTATAGTTTTGCCTTTTCCAGAATGTCACATAGTTGGAATCAGCCAGTGGTTATGCCATTTGGATGGGCTTATTTCATGTAGTGATATACATTGAACTCTCCTCCACGTCTTTTCATGACTTGAGAGCTCATATCTTCTTAGCACGGAATAATATTCCATTGTCTGGACACATAGTTAATGCACTCATGTACTGAAGGGCATCTTGGTTGCTTCCAAGTTTGGGCAATTATGAATAGAGCTACCGTAAAGATCCATATGACCATATGTTTTCAGCTCTCTTGGGTAAATACCAAGGAATGCAATTGCTGGATTACGTGGCAAAGCTATATTTAGTTTTAGAAGAAATTGCCGCACTGTCTCCCAAAGTGGCTGTACCATTTGGCAATCCCACCGGCAATGAATGAGAGTTCCTGTTGCTCCACATCCTCGCCAGTATGCCAGTATGTGGTATTGTCTGCGTTTTAGAATTTGGCCACTCTAATAGGTGTGTCGTGGTAATTTGGTTCCTAAGATACTGAGAGAGGTGCAGAACACCAGCTGGGAAATCAGCCAGAATGCGCTTCTCCTGTGACTTCCTGTTCCACAGCCTCAGAGACCTCGGACAAGCCACTTCCCCTATAAACTTATCTTTTTTCTTTCTTTCTTTCTTTTTTTTTTTTTTTTGAGATGGAGTCTCGCTCTGTCACCCAGGCTGGAGTGCAATGGCATGATCTTGGCTCACTGCAACCTCCGCCTCCTGGGTTCAAGTGATTCTCCTGCCTCAGCCTCGCGAGTAACTGGGATTACAGGCATGCGCCACCACATCCAGCTAATTTTGTATTTTTAGTACAGACGGGGTTTCACCATGCTGACCAGGCTGGTCTCAGACTCCTGACCTCGTGATCTGCCCACCTCAGCCTTTTAAAGTACTGGGATTATAGGTGTGAGCCACCGAGTCCGGCCTCCTTATAAACTTCTCTAAATCTAAATTTGTGAATATTCTTTCTTTAGAAGTCGATCAGCTGGCCTGGCACAGTGGCTCACGCCTGTAATACCAGCATTTTGGAAGGCCGAGGCGGATGGATCACTTGAGGTCAGGAGTTCGAGTCCAGCCTGGCCAACATGGTAAAACCCCATCTCTACTAAAAATACAAAATTAGAGGGGCATAGTGGCGGGCGCCTGTAATCCCAGCTTGGGAGGCTGAGAGGCAGTAGAATTGCTTGAACCCGGGAGGTAGAGGTTGCAGTGAGCTGAGATCGTGCCACTGCACTCCAGCCTGGGCAACAGGAGCGAAACTCTGTCCTAAAAAATTTAAATTAAGTTAAAAAGCCAGTCCGGGCTTGGTGGCTCATGCCTGTAATCCCAGCACTTTGGGAGGCCAAGGCGGGCAGATCACGAGGTCAGGAGATCGAGACCATCCTGGCCAACACGGTGAAACTCCGTCTCTACTGAAAAAATACAAAAAGTTAGCTGGGCGTGGTGGCGGGTGCCTGTAGTCCCAGCTACTTGGGAGGCTGAGGCAGGAAAATGGCATAAACCCTGGAGGCGGAGCTTGCAATGAGCCGAGATCACGCCACTGCACTCTGGCCTGAGTGACAGAGCGAGACTCCGTCTCAAAAATAAATAAATAAATTAAATAAATAAAATAAGTCGATTGACTAATATTTATGAATTACCTCTTATATGCTTGGTGTTTGAGATTCAGGAGTGAACAAAACAGATCCAGTCCCTGCCCTCAACAGACCTCTTAGTCTAATGATTATGGGAACAGGGTCAAATAGCAAGTCACAAATTATTTCACGACTATTGTGAGATAAGAGTGAGAGCCAAGAGTGGTGGTGCATGCCTGTAATCCCAGCTCGAACCAGGGAGACAGAGGTTGCGGTGAGCCGAGATCGCACCGATGGCTTAACACAATGGGATTTGGCTTCTCACTCATGTAAATGACCAGTGCGGGTTTCTCTGGGCAGAATTTGAATTTTCTCCCCAGGATGACTCAGGGACACCCGCTTCTTCCATTGTGCTCACATCATGCCCTTGGGCAATGGCGTCCCATACTTCAAACAGCAAGAAAGAAGGAGAAACAGAATATATCTGTGCACTTGCAAAATTTACTGACACATGTCATTTCTGTCCAGAATTGTTGGCTATAAATAGTATTATGGACAGTGACACATGGATGCAACGAGACCAGGAAAAAAGTCCCTTGGTGGGTGTAGCCACCTCCCAGAGGTTCCAGTGCTTGTACTGTAACGGGAAGTACAGAATTTTTTTTTTTTTCTGGTGATCAGCCACACATCTCTGCCTCATGTGAAAAATAATCTCAAGAAGAAATGTACCTGAGAATGTATAGCCAAGGAGCATGATGTTGTGACACCCGATTGATGGACCATGTGGGGTGATTGACTCCCCTGCACTTAGAAGGAAATCAAAACCAAAGGTTCAAGTAATATTAAAGAGAAAAATTGTCATATTCCCTCTGGAACCCATGCACACCTTAGCTAACCTGCATGGAGTTGTAGAAACCACTAGAACTGAGGGAGGCAGCTCTGTGCCAGGGTGATGGCCTTCTCCCCTCCCAGTTCCCTTAGTTCTGGAGTTCAATGAAGGACGGGGTCCACACGGCCCACTCCGTTTCCTCTTTCTCTGAACCGGGGGTGCAGAACCTGAACCCAGACAACCTCTGGGTATGAGTCTGGCCCCAGAGCACCAGCTGTGGTTTTGGCTGCCACGGTGACCGTGGCAAAGTCCTGAGTCATTTGCTGTTGTGGGTATGATGGACAGCTGCAACGTTTTCCTGGACTCCCATTGAAATCTTTATCTTTAACTTCAAGATCGTCTTCTCCATCCCAAGAGAACTCATCAGGCCCAGAAGGCTCCTAGCCCCAGAAGTTCCCAGAGCTCTTCAGGTGGAATGTTGAGTCTGGACAAGCCAGGATGGTGACTCTGGAGAAGTTCTCCAGAAGAGAATCAGCATCTAGAGTCTCATGAGTTTGAGGCCCTTAGAAATTTAGACTCCAGAACCACTGCCAAAGTAACCCCCTCAGCCCAGCCCTTCGGTACCCAGCACACACTGTCCTGAGCCCAGCCCCTCCGTACCCAGCATCCACTGTCCTCAGCCCAGCCCTTCCGTACCCAGCATCCACTGTCCTCAGCCCAGCCCTTCAGTACCCAGCATCCACTGTCCTCAGCCCAGCCCTTCCGTACCCAGCATCCACTGTCCTGAGCGCAGCCCTTCAGTACCCAGCATCCACTGTCCTGAGCCCAGTCCTTTGGTACCCAGCATCCACTGTCCTGGTGGGAGTCTGTTGTGCTGCTCCAAGAAGACAGACCCTCACCATTACCGGAGAGACTGACCCTCCTGTGTTCAAGTCCTGTGGCCCAGACTCAATTCTGGAAGAGAAATCTGGATTTACAATGCTCAGTACTTTGCTCAAAATCTGCACTCGATGACGTCTGTAAGCTCTTGGTCCCAGCCTGGGCTGCGGAGCCTGAGGCTTGGGCAGATAATGCCTTCCTGCCGTCATCTCTGCTCCCTCTTCAATCACTAAGCTCCCACAGCATTGATCTAACCAGACATGGGCCCAGGGAGAGAGCTGTCTTCCCCGCCTCCCAGCCCTGATCCCTCGATCCCTCACCTGCCATGCCAAGACTGGTCAAGGGAAAGTCCAGGAAGAAAGCATGGTAAGGGGCACCTTGCTGCCTGTGCCGGCCCCGCTGTGCAGACGGCAGATGCTCGGGATGCGATGCTCAGAGACTCAGTCCCGACCGTCTTGTGGCTTCTTACCAAGTATCTCCCAGGAAGGCATCATGAGGCTTAGTTCTTCCTTCCCGTGACTGGGGTAAAGGAGAGAACTGTCTCCTTGGACATCATCATCCATATGCCGGGCCCAAAGGTCATCTCTGACCCAGACACCAAATCCAGACGGGCAACCATGGCTGTGGGGTGTGGAGGGGGAATCTGAACACCAACCTGGAGGTCAGACTTGAAGGAGATGGCGACACTGCCTTCACCCCATTCACAGTATACAACCTTCGATGGGCCACCTCCCCAGTGAGGCTTCATCAAGGGGGCTTGGTCATCTTCCTTTTTGTGTGAACCAAAACATACATTTCCAGGCGCCTATTAAGGGCTTGAGTCTGTGTCAGAGACGAGCCACACAAGTCAACAGACCTCACAGCCTAATGTGGAGGGCATACCTCTAACTATTCAAAAGTCATATAAAGCATATTAACAGTAGATTTTAACAAATTAGCCTCGAAATACCTGCAGTTTGTCACAATGGAAGGCTCACTTCTCACCGGGTGACACGTCCTTATGGGGGCCCCAGGTTGGCAGTTGGAGCTCCTCCACTGGGTGACTCAGGTGCCCAGATTCTTCCAACTCTGGGGTCCAACCTCCCCTAGAACCTTGGAGTGCTCTGTTACCAGCAAGGGGAAAGAGGAAGAGAGAATGGAAAGGGCTCATCCGTGCCTTTTAAATAAAAAATCTGAATGTCACCAGGTGCGGTGGCTCACGCCTGTAATCCCAGCACTTTGGGAGGCCAAGGTGAGCGGATTTCCTGAGGTCAGGAGTTCGAGACCTGCCTGACCAACATGGGGAAACCCCGTCTCTACTAAAAATACAAAATTAGCCAGGCGTGGTGGCGTATGCCTCTAATCCCAGCTACTTGGGAGGCTGAGGCAGGAGAATCGCTTGAACCCAGGAGGTGGAGGTTGCGGGGAGCAGAGATCACGCCACTGAACTACAGCCCGGGCGACTAGAGCGAAACTCCGTCTCAAAAAAATAAAAAAATCTGCATGTCGCTTATCACTGCTGCTCACATTCCAAGGGTGGGAATTAGTCAGGAGTCCACAGCTGGGTACAAGAAGGACGGAGATAGGGTCCCTCATGGGGCAGCTGCCTCCAGGGACTACTCTACACCACATAAGAGAGCTGTGAGTTTTGTTGCACTGAGAGCCTTATCTGCTGACGTAGTAAGTGCTCTAAAGAAAAACTATCCCGCCGGGTGCAATGGCTCATGCCTGTAATCCCAGCACTGTGGGAGGCCAAGGCAGGCAGATCAGAAGGTCAAGAGATGGAGACCAGCCGGGCGTGGTGGCTCACGCCTGTAATCCCAGCACTTTGGGAGGCCAAGACAGGTAGATCACAAGGTCAGGAGATTGAGACCATCCTGGCTAACATGGTGAAACCCCGTCTCTACTAAAAATACAAAACAATTAGCCAGGCATGGTGGCGGGTGCCTGTAGTCCCAGCTACTTGGGAGGCTAAGGCAGGAGAATGGTGTGAACCCAGGAGGTGGAGCTTGCAGTGAGCCAAGATTGCGCCATTGCACTCCAGCCTAGGCAACAGAGCAAGACTCTGTCTCAAAAAAAAAAAAAAAAAAAAAAAAAAAAGAGATGGAGACCATCCTGGCCAACATGGTGAAACCCTGTCTCTACTAAAAATACAAAAGTTAGCTGGGTGTGGTGGCGCACACCTGTAGTCCCAGCTACTCGGGAGGCTGAGACAGGAGAATCACTTGAACCTGGGAGACAGAGGTTGCAGTGAGCCGAGATCGAGCCACTGCACCCCAGCCTGGGTACAGAGCGAGACTCCGTCTCAAAAAAAGAAATCCTACGACCTTGTGTGAAAAGGGGACTCAACCCTCAGAGCTGACTCCAGGGAAGCCACCTCACTGTGGAGTGGAATCAGGGGCTGAGGACTGACGAGCTGGCGACAGGAAGAGCAGCTGGGGGAGACGTGGATGGAGGAGACAGCTTCTGTGAAAGCCCCAATCAGGAGACAATTTTTCCTGTTGTAAGTTAAGTGGACTCCAGATGGAAAAATAATAAGGAAGAATATGTGTATTGATTGAGCAGGAGTCTCTAAAAGGCCAAATAAAGTTTTGGTATTTTACCCTCAAGAGAGTGGGACAGGTTTTGAGCATAAGTGTGGCATCATCATATTTTTGTCTAAAATGTATCTGTAAGACCGCCTCCTGAAGTCAGAATTTCACGAAGTAAAAACAGTAAGAGGTAACGTTTTCTGAGCATTTACTGTATGCCAGACACTGCCCTGAGTCCCCTGTATGGATAGTTTGCTTAATTTTCCCAACAACTTTGGAAAGGTGTTTTCATCACTAGACTCATTTTACAGAGGAGAACACTGAACTCAGAGGTTAATTAGTTTGATTAGTGTCATGCATTAACATGTATAATTTCATGGAAGGAACTGGATTTCAACCCAGGAAGAAAGTATGTCCTTACTTATTATTATTATTATTATTATTATTATTATTATTGAAACAGAGTCTTGCTCTGTCACCCAGGCTGGAGTTCAGTGGCATGATCTCGGCTCACTGCAACCTCTGCCTCCCAGGTTCAAGCAATTCTCCTCATCTCAGCCTCCCGAGTAGTTGGGACTACAGGCGCCCTCCACCACGCCTGGCTAATTTTTGTATTTTTAGTAGAGACGAGGTTTCACCATGTTGACCAGGCTGATCTGCATCTCCTGATCTCAGATGATCCACCCGCCTCAGCCTCCCAAAATGCTGGAATTACAGGTGTGAGCCACCACACCCGGCCGTCCTTACCTATTATTGATATATCATTGTATTTCTCAAAGAAAACAAGAAAAACCAAGTGTGGATAGACCAGTTAGAAAGTTCTTGCCTTCCAGGACAGTGATGATTTGTTTGCACTGGAATTATCACAGCAGGAATTTCGGTAAATATGTGGATTTATGACTGAGAGGTAGGCTCAGAAGAAATGCTGATGGAAATTTGGCTTCCAGAAATATCTGACTAGGTCGTTTTAGACTAAACTTCTCACTGTTAATTAAAAAGAAACAAACAAACAAACAAACAAAAAACTTTAGGCCAGGCACTGTGGCTCACGCCTGTAAGCCCATCACGTTGGGAGGCCGAGGCAGGCAGATCACGAGGTCAAGAGATCGAGACCATCCTGGCCAACATGGTGAAACCCCGCCTCTACTAAAAATACAAAAATTAACCAGGTGTGGTGGCAGGCACCTGTAGTCCCAGCTACCCTGGAGGCTGAGGCAGGAGAATCGCTTGAACCCGGGAGGCGGAGATTGCAGTGAGCGGAGATCGCACCACTGCACTCCAGCCTGGGCGACAAAGCGAGACTCCGTCTCAAAGCAAACAAACAAAAAAACTGTAAAAAGAGGAGCAAAAACCAAAGAACATCTGTCTGTAGAACTTGGCACGCTTCCAAGGCAGAGAGAATTTAGGGTTCCAAGACATAAAAGAGGAAGGAAACCAAGCAAGGGGACTTTATCCTTTGAGGTTAGTTTTATGTTAACGGTTTGCTGATTCTGAAACTAAAGGCAGCAGATGAGAGACCAAAAAGCTGAGTAGGAGCAGGATGAAGAATTTCAACAAAGAACTAGCAAATATAAGAACAAACACGGCCGGATGCGGTGGCTCACACCTGTAATCCCAGCACTTTCAGAGGCCAAGGCGGGCGGATCACCTGAGGTCGGGGGTTTGAGATCAGCCTGACCAACAGGGAGAAACCCCATCTCTACTAAAAATACAAAATTAGCCGGACGCAGTGGCTCATGCCTGTAATCCCAGCTACTCAGGAGGCTGAGGCAGGAGAATCGCTTGAACCCAGGAGGCGTAGATTGCAGTGAGCCGAGATGGTGCCACTGCACTCCAGCCTGGGCAACAGAGTGAGATTCCATCTCAAAAAAGAAAAAGACAAAAAACGAAAATACGGGACGTGGTGAAAACGCTTAACATATGTACAACTGGAATCCCATAAGGGGAAGAAAGACAGAGAAAGAGAATGAGGCAGACACAATATTGGAAGGGTTACTGAACAATATTTCCCAAAATGAATCAAAAACATCAAGCCACACAGTAGACGTCCAGTAGGAACTTAAACCTAACATGTTTATAACTAAGTTTCTTATATTCATTCCCAAATCTGCTCCTCCTAAGGTCTTCCCCATCTCAGTAAATGAGAATTCCAGTCACTAGTTATTTGGGCAAAAAAAAAAAAAAAAAAAGTGTTATCCCTGACTCCATATTTCTCCTCATAACCCACAGTTGTGAGTATATTATAAGACATTTCCCTTTGAAATATCTCCAGAATCGTATCATTTCTCACCACCTCTTGGAGACCACCTGGGCCTGAACCACTGTCTGCTGTAGCTGGATCATTGCAAGAGCTTCCTAACTAATCCTTCTTGCATCTAACATTCCTCTTCTATTAATCTGTTCTCCACACAGTAGCAGAGTTGTCCTGTAAAAAGATCATGATTCTCCCAAGGATCACAGCCGATCAGACACAGCAATGGCTGCTCCAAGCCACAGGGATGCCTGCCCACGCACGGTGCCAGCCAAGCTCGTTTCTGGAGTTTTGGGTGGGTCCGGATGAGAGAAGACAATAGCTAACTTTATGGCTGTCATTCTGGGAAATCATTCCCTTGAGAACAGAACTTTGTCAAAAGAAGGTGGATTCTACAAAAAATTAAGTGGTAAATGACTCAAAAGATGATCAGGCAATGGGGGAAAATTAGCCAAGAGCAGATTCCTATGAAACGTTTTATTATTCCTGTGAAATTTTTGCATAAATCAAGACCGTGGCTTTGGAAGGAGCCCTCCTTGGAGAAGACCTCTTCATTGGAAGCAATGGTCCCTGTACAGGTGGCTGAGAGGAACACAACAAAAGCAACGTCCACTTAGAGCAGGAAGGGCGCCCCTCAGGAGCAAGGAGTGGTCATCAGGTAAAACCCAAGGTGTCTTCTTAGAGAGTGAAGGTCCTGGGTACCTGCTGCCAGGTCCTAGTGACCAGCCCCCAGAATGGAAGTACAAGGGTAATGCCCAGCTACTCACACGGGTGATGTCCTAGAGACAGGGCTGACGGCAGCTTACCTGGATTGCTGGCATCATTATCACGTGCATGCCACATGCCTTCATGAAAATCAAAGTCTCCCTCCAAAGTGCAAGTCCAATTCCATAAAATAAGGCATGCTGATCATAAAATACGATTTGGCAATAAAATGGCAGTATAGCAAAAGCACTGGCCGCTTTGTGTCACTCCTTAGTATGGTTTGGATCTGCGTCCCCACCAAATCTCATGTCGAATTGTCATCTCCAGTGTTGGAGGTGGGGACTGGTGGGAGGTGATTGGCTCATGGGGGTGGCTCCTGCGTGAATGGTGGGGACTGCTGGGAGATGATTGGCTCGTGGGGTGGCTCTGGTATGAATGGTGGGGACTGGTGGGAGGTGACCGGCTCATGGGGGTGGCTCCGGCATGAATGGTGGGGACTGGTGGGAGATGATTGGCTCATGGGGATGGCTCCTGCATGAGTGGTTTGTCACCATCCCCTTTGGTGCTGTTCTCATGATAGTGAATGAGTTCTCATGAGATGTGGTTGTTTAAAAGTGTATGGCACCTCTCTCCTCTCTCTCTCTCTTCCTCCTGCTCCAGCCATGTAAAATGCTTGCTCCTCCTTTGCCTTCTGCCATGACTGAAAGCCTCCTGAGGCCTCCCCAGAAGCCTAGCAGAAGCCACTATGCTTCCTGTACAGCTTGCAGAACCATGAGCCAATTAAACTTCTTTTCTTTGTAAGTTTCCTAGTGCCAGGTATTTCTTTATAGCAATGCAAGAACGGACTAATACAGAAAATTGGCACCCGGGATGGA
The DNA here is from genome assembly GCF_028885625.2 of Pongo pygmaeus. NCBI lineage: Eukaryota > Metazoa > Chordata > Mammalia > Primates > Hominidae > Pongo > Pongo pygmaeus. The sequence continues at coordinate 60,741,607 of NC_072393.2, forward strand.
CTAACAAACTCTTCTGCCCAAAAGCGTTCCAGAACTTCCCACCAAGGTCATATTGACAAGACTTTGCATCTTCTCTCCCCCACCCACCTCTTGGCTTAGCGCTCTGATTGTATCTCCTCCCACTCTCCCCTTCGTGACCCTGATCCAGCCACATGGACATTCTTGCTGTTCCTAGAATACACCAAGCATGCATCTGCCTCAGGACCTTTGCACATGCCATGCTTTCTGCCTGGAACACTCTTCCCCCAGAGATGCATGGGGCTCACTCTCTGCCTCCTTCACTCTTGACTCCAATATCCCCTTCTCCTTCAGGCCTTCTTGGACCATCCTATCTAAAGTTGCAACACTCCCTCCAGATTTCATATCACCTCTCGCTGCCTTTTTTTCTTTCTTCAGCATATATCACTAATCTTGCATATATTTTACTTATTAATATTGTTTATGATCTGCCTCCCCACTAGAATATATCCCCATGAAGTCATAGATTTTTTTTCTGCAGTGTTTCCTATAGTGTCCCTGCACCTAAGACAGTCCCTGGCACACAATAGATACTCAATAAATTTTTTTGAATGAATATTTGTTGAGTATCTAAAATCTCTAAACTTATGAATGAATAGACATATACAGTATATAGGAAGTATAAGGAAGGCTACAAGGGCATGATTACTGAGTACAATTCTAGAAGCCAGATCTCTAGCTTTTAATTATGGTTGTACCAGTTATAAGCTTTGTGACTTTAGAGTAAGTTTATTAACCTCTCTGTTCCTCTACTTCTTCCTCTGTAAAAAAAATTTTTCAGCAGGGCACGGTGGCTCACGCCTGTAATCCCAGCACTTTGGGAGGCCGAGGCGGGCGGATCACGAGGTCAGGAGATCAAGACCATCCTGGCTAACACGGTGAAACCCCATCTCTACTAAAAATACAAAAAATTAGCTGGGCGTAGTGGCGGGCACCTGTAGTCCCAGCTACTCCGGAGGCTGAGGCAGGAGAATGGCGTGAACCCAGGAGGCGGAGCTTGCAGTGAGCCGAGGTAGCGCCACTGCTCTCCAGCCTGGGTGACAGAGCGAAACTCAGTCTCAAAAAAAAAAAAAAAAAAAAATTCAAAGTAATGGTATAGAACTCATAAAATTTTTGTGACTATTCGGTGAGTTATTATGTTAAAAATAAACAGATTGGCTGAGGCAGGAGAATCACTTGAACCCGGGAGGCAGAGGTTGCAGTGAGCCGAGATCACACCACTGCACTCCAGCCTGGGTGACAGAGCGAGACTCCGTCAAAAAAAAAAAAAAAAAAAAAAAATTACCTAACGGATACAATGTATGTCACTGGGTTAATGGATCCCTGAAAGCCCTAACTTCATCATTTTGGAATCTATCCATGCAACAAAGTTACACTCGTACCCCATAAATGTATACAAATAAAAAATAATCTGCTAGGCATGGTGGCTTACAGCTCTAATCCTAGCACTTTGGGAGGCTGAGGAGGGAGGATCACCTGAGGTCGGGGGTTTGAGACCAGCCTGACCAACAGGGAGAAACCCCGTCTCTACTAAAAATACAAAATTAGCTGGGCGTGGTGGCACATGCCTGTAATCCCAGCTACTCAGGAGGCTGAGGCAGGAGAATCGCTTGAACCCGGGAGGCAGAGGTTGCAGTGAGCAGAGATCACACCATTGCACTCCAGCCTGGGCAACAAGAGCGAAACTCCATCTCAAAAAATAATCATAATCATAATCATAAATATAAGGCAAAAGTAAGCATGCTTTCTTTAAAAAAAGCAGTCAGACTGAGCCTGTCATCTGGTAAGAGCTCTAATGTTTATTGTTAATATGATTGTTATTATCACTGTTATATTTTCATTATTGGTGTTGTCATTATATTTATATATACAAAACAGTATCAACAGAGAATCCACATCCTTGTCAAGAACAAATGAAGCATTTACAAAAATTGATGACTTATTAATCCACCCAGGAAGTCTCAAAATCTTCCAAAGACTTCATATAATACAAACGATGACTGGGAGCAGTGGCTCATGCCTGTAATCACAGCATTTTGGGAGGCCGAGGAGGGCGGATCACCTGAAGTCAGGAGCTTGAGACCAGCCTGGCCAACATGGCGAAACTCCATCTCTACTAAAAATACAAAATTAGCCGGGCGTAGTGGGGCATGCCTGTAATCCCAGCTACTCGGGAGACTGAAGCAGGAGAATTGCTTGAACTCAAGAGGTGGAGGTGGCAGTGAGGCGAGATTGCACCATTGCGCTCCAGCCTGGGCAACAAGAGCGAAACTCCATCTCAAAAAAAAAAAAAAGAAAAGAAAAGAAAAGAATAAAAAAGAAATACAGACCATATTCTGTGACTACAAATTTATGTAAAAGATTAAATATTAAAAGATTTTAAAATACATTTTTAAAACTAAAAATTCAGTACAATTTATGAGTTCAGGCTTAAAAAACACATAAGATATAAAATGTTTAGAAATGAGCAGAGACAGTGATTCATGTCGAAACTTGCTGAATGCAATAAAAGTCCTACTTAGAGGAAAATGTACACTTTTCTTTTTTTTTAGAAAACAAGAAGTTTGGGAAATTACTTACTGAGCATGCAACTTGTAGAGCTGGAAGGAGAAAAGAAGTCAAGGGGAGGGGCGGGAAGGGTCCAGAAAAGCAGTGAACACAAGGGTAATAGAAGAAATGCCCCACTAAGTGCCCAAGTAACTCACCAAGGTGCATTGTCGTGATGCTTTCAGAAAACAAAAGAAAAAGAAAATAAACATATCCTAGGTGAGAGAAAACAGACAACTGTGCACTAAATTTCTATTATTATAATCACATCAGGCTTCTCATCAGTCACTCTGGAAGTTGACAAGGGAGAAATGCATTTGAAAATAGCCTATGGCCGGGCGCAGTGGCTCACGGCTGTAATCCCAGCACGTTGGGAGGCCAAGGCAGGCAGATCACAAGGTCAGGAGTTCGAGACCAGCCTGGCCAGCATGGTGAAACCCTGTCTCTATTAAAAATACAAAAAATTAGCCGGGCATGTCTGTAGTCCCAGCCACTCCAGAAGCTGAGGCAGGAGAATTGCTTGAACCTGGGAGACAGAGGTTGGAGTGAGCTGAGATTGCACCACTGTACTCCGGCCTGGGCAACAGAGTGAGACTCTGCCTCAAAAAATGAAAGAAAGAAAGGAAGGAAGGGAGGGAGGGAGGAAGGAAGGGAGGGAGGGAGGAAGGAAGGAAGAAAGGAAGGAAGGAAATAGCCTATGTACTCCTATGGAGAGAGCCCAGAGTGTATTCTTAGAGATTAAACGACATCAGGATGTCATCTGTATTGTGCCAAGAATTGGGGGAATCAGAATATGCATTCATATTGACTCATATTCACCCAGAAACAAACATTGGAAGGATTAATATGAGAAAATTAAAATTGTGGCTCTCCCACGTTTTCTTCCCCATCCACCCACCTGGACAAGCTGCAGTCCTGGAAATCCCCTCGACTGCTCCTCTTTCTCACCCTCTCCCCTTGTTCTACCTTCAGAATCTGTCCTAATGCAGACACAGCTTGCCAGCACCACGGTGCCAGGTTCACCCTCTCTCTCCTCGTCCAGGGAACATCCCCTAAGTGGTGTCTCTGTGTTCATTTGCTGCTTCTTAGCCGTCCTTCTCCTCATTGTAGCCAGGGTGATGTTTTAAAATGGTCGATCAAATCATATCTCGTTACCATTGAAATCTCCAGTGATTCATGGTGCACTTTGCCCAAAACCCAAACTCTGTGACCTATGGGACACTCACTACCTCTCTAGTTTCACTTTGGTCCCTGTGCGCCTCACTCCCTGCCCTCAGGCCATATGACATTCCTGCTGTTCCTTGAAGACACCAGGTCCCTCCCTGCCTCGGGGTGCCGTGTCTCTGTCTGGATGCACCGACCTCCTGCTTTGCACCACAGTCTCCAGGTCTCTGCTCAGCATCATCTCAGCAAGAAGGGCCTTCTCAGACCACTGTGTTGAAAGAAGTCCACTCCCCCCTGACACCCATCCCTTCGCTAAGAAGATTTGTCTTCATTTCCTCTTGACGTTCGTCCTCCTTTCTAATTATCTACTCTTTGACTTGTACGCTGTCCCTCTCTCCCCATTAGAATGGAGACTTCACTTGGCCAGGGACCTTGTCTTGATCATCACTCTATCACTGGTACTTAGGGCCTGGCACATAATAGATGCTCAGCAAATACTTGTAGAACGAATAGTGAATCAGAAAAAATATTGGCCATTGTTTACTGGACATTTAAATGTTAAATAATGGCATCCCTATGCAATGAAATACTGGATGAGCATTAAAAATGATGCTGCTGGCCGGGCACAGTGGCTCATTCCTGTAATCCCAGCACTTTGGGAGGCCAAGGCGGGCGGATCACCTGAGGTCAGGAGTTCGAGACCAGCCTGGCCAACAGGATGAAACCTCATCTCTACTAAAAATAAAAAAATTAGCTTGGTATGGTGGCGCACACCTGTAATCCCAGCTACTCAGGAGGCTGAGGCAGGAGAATCGCTTGAACCTGGGAGGCAGAGGCTGCAGTGAGCCGAGATCCTGCCACTGCACTCTAGGCTGCACGACACATCAAAACTCTTTCTCAAAGAAAAAAAAAAAAGGGATGATGCTGTTTTACTTTTATTGACATGGAAGATGTCAAGGGTATTGTTGAGTGAACAAAACAGGAAAAAAACATGTATGTAGAGGTTTCATACATTAAGTTATATATGTACATTTACGCACATGTTTATGGAAGGAGAGATTTCTGAGAAAGTGTTAACAGAAATGTTTGCTGTGATTAACATGAGGTAATGAGGGTTTCAAATTCTCTCATTTCATTTTTTATGAGTTGTTTTATTTGGATTTTTTTTTTTTTTTTTTGAGACCGAGTCTCGCTCTGTCACCCAGGCTGGAGTGCAGTGGCGCGATCTCTGCTCACTGCAAGCTCTGCCTCCCGGGTTCACACCATTCTCCTGCCTCGGCCTCCCGAGGAGCTGGGACTGCAGGTGCCCACCACCACGCCCGGCTAATTTTTTGTATTTTTAGTAGAGACGGGTTTCACTGTGTTGGCCAGGATGGTCTCAATCTCCTGACCTAGTGATCCGCCCGCCTCGGCCTCCCAAAGTGCTGGGATTACAGGAGTGAGCCACCGCGCCCGGCCCCTGGATTTTTTTTTAAAGAAAGGGTCTTTCTCTGTCACCCAGGCTGAAGTGCAGGGCGCAATCATAGCTCACTGCACTCTGAACCTCGCAGGGCTCAGGTCAACCTCCCAACTCAGCCTCCCGAGTAGCTGGGACTTCAGACGCGTGCCACCCACCCCCAGCTAATTTTTGTATTTTGTATCTAACTCCTGGGCTCAAGCGATCCACCTGCCTCTGCCTCCCAGAGTGCTGGAATTACAGGTGTAAGTGACTATGCCTGGCTGAATTTTTTTTTCTTTTTTTTTTTTGAGATGGAGTTTCACTCTTGTTGCCCAGGCTGGAGTGCAATGGTGCGATCTCGGCTCACCGCCACCTCCGCCTCCCAGGTTCAAGTGATTCTCCTGCCTCAGCCTCCTGAGTAGCAGGGATTACAGGCATATGCCACCACGCCCGGCTAATTTTGTATTTTTAGCAGAGACGGGGTTTCCCCATGTTGGTCAGGCTGGTCTCAAACTCCCAACCTCAGGTGATCTGCCCACCTCAGCCTCCCAAAATGCTGGGATTACAGGCGTGAGCCACCGTGCCCAGCCGAATTTTTTTACATTAAGCATGTGTCAGTCGTAACTAGGAAAAACAAAATTATTTTTGTTTAAGAAAATAAAACAAAATGGCCATCTATGAGGAGCTGAGAGTACAGGCTTAGGTGGAAACAGATAAAGTGTCAAAACCTCCTTCTGTGACTGATCCTTTCACATTTTCTCCCTAGAGTTTCAGTCATGCAAGATGAGGAAGGCTTAGAGCCTCCTGTGCAGTGTAGTGCCAGCAGGTAACAATACAGTATTGTGCGCTTACACATTTGCTGAGAAGACAGATCTTTTATTTTTTATTTTTTTATTTTTTTATTATTTATTTATTTTTATTATTATTATACTTTAGGTTTCATGGTAGATGTGCACAATGTGCAGGTTAGTTACATATGTATACATGTGCCATGCTGGTGCGCTGCACCCACTAACTCGTCATCTAGCATTAGGTATATCTCCCAATGCTATCCCTCCCCCCTCCCCCCACCCCACAACAGTCCCCGAAGTGTGATGTTCCCCTTCCTGTGTCCATGTGTTCTCATTGTTCAATTCCCACCTATGAGTGAGAATATGTGGTGTTTGGTTTTTTGTACTTGCGATAGTTTACTGAGAATGATGATTTCCAATTTCATCCATGTCCCTACAAAGGCATGAACTCATCATTTTTTATGGCTGCATAGTATTCCATGGTATATATGTGCCACATTTTCTTAATCCAGTCTATCATTGTTGGACATTTGGGTTGGTTCCAAGTCTTTGCTATTGTGAATAATGCCACAATAAACATACGTGTGCATGTGTCTTTATAGCAGCATGATTTATAGTCCTTTGGGTATATACCCAGTAATGGGATGGCTGGGTCAAATGGAATTTCTAGTTCTAGATCCCTGAGGAATCGCCACACTGACTTCCACAAGGGTTGAACTAGTTTACAGTCCCACCAACAGTGTAAAAGTGTTCCTATTTCTCCACATCCTCTCCAGCACCTGTTGTTTCCTGACTTTTTAATGATTGCCATTCTAACTGGTGTGAGATGGTATCTCATTGTGGTTTTGATTTGCATTTCTCTGATGGCCAGTGATGGTGAGCATTTTTTCATGTGTTTTTTGGCTGCATAAATGAGAAGACAGATCTTTTGTTAAGTGCTCTTAACATCACAAATTGACATGTGGTCATAAAAATAGTATCAAACAATAATAATATACAAACAGACGGGAGGAAGCTGTGGGAGGTAGCGGATGGGTTTATGTTGTAAACTGTGGTGTTGACGCATAGGACATACTCATCTCCAAACTCATCAAGTCGTGTATGTTAAATACATACTGCTTTTTATATGTCAATTATTCCTCGATAGAGTAAGGTTTTTTGTTTTTGTTTTTGTTTTTTTAATTGCAAGTGTCTGCAGAGAGCTTCTATAGGTTTGGGGATCGGGAAATTCCCATAGGTGTGCCCCGTGAGCCTCAGCACCTAGGGTGTGTGTAGTGGCTATTCTGCCTTTATCTGTATTGAATTTTTTTAAAAATTATTTTCCCAGGCATTCCACAACCGCTCAACTTTTCGCCCAAGTTCAAGTTCCTGCTTTTTTCTTCACAGAAGTCGATTGTGGGCGCCAGTTCCCACATTGCTCTCATCCTAAGTAGCAGCAACTTGCGGGCTGATGCCTGTGTCCAGCCCTAGAAGAGCCTCCGTACCTAGAAGAAAACCTCCCGTCCTGGGGGTCACGGCGCAGGGCTGAGCTCCCATCCTCGCAGGGAGGGGCGGATGCACCTGCCCCTGCAGATCTGTGTCCAGGTCTGTGTTATCCACACCCACATCTCCGTCTGCAGGAAGAGGCTCCGCAGCAGGCAACAGCTTCCATCTGCGAGCCTCATTTAATCCCCACGAGGATCCTGTAGAGGTTTCCTATGTTCACCTCTGTTTTATAGACGAGGACGCTGGCTCTGGGAGGAGTAAAGCCGTGCAGCAGTCCCCTGGTAAACTCCCAGCACAGAACCCGGCCTCCCCGGTTCAGAAACAAAAGTGAGCTCCCTCCTCCCTGCTTGCCGGCGAAACTCTCGCTGCCTGTTGAACGTCTCCACCTGGATGCCGCGGCTTCCCCAGACTCCCAGTGCCCCCGGGCAACGCCTTCCTCTCTCCCCATCTTTCCAAATTTTCTCTGCAGCAAGTTTCCCTCCTCCAAGTTTCTCCCCCTTCTCCAGCCTTCACGTTCAGTCCCGGGTCTCTGTGCCGCACAGGACTCAGCTGCCATAACACCAGCTGACGTCTCAGCACCCCCGAAAGCTGAGACTTTCCAGGACAAGAACTGCTTTGGAGTCCTCTCGGGCCCCAGCACGACCTGCTACACTGCAAACTACTGCAAAGAACCTTTCAAGACTGGAGAGATGGAGCACCCCAAGTCTATTTTATAGATGGAAAGGTGGGGGGTCAAAGAGGAGATGCCACAATAACAGACAGTGACTATGAAACTCTCGCTTTGTCAAGATACAGATCAAAGCACTGGGCACGCACTGATTCATCTCACGATCCCTAAAACACTCACGTTAGACACTATTGTTATTCCTCTTACCAATGGGGAAACTGAGTCACAGCAAAATTAAGCAACTTGCCCAAAGATCCTCAGCTAGGAAGGGAAGAAGGTGGCCTTTGAACTTGAGCTCCCCATCCACAGTCTGCAGTCCTTCAGACTGGAGCACATTGTAGAAATTAACAATGTCATCCCAACAACCCTTATAAAACACTTTTGGGCCGGGCGTGGTGGCTCATGCCTGTCATCCCAGCACTTCGGGAGGCCGAGGCAGGTGGATCACCTGAGGTGAGTTCGAGACCAGCCTTACCAACAAGGTGAAACCCTGTCTCTACTAAAAATACAAAAATTAGCCGGGTGTGGTGGCAGGCGCCTGTAGTCCCAGCTACTCGGGAGGCTGAGACAGGAGAATTCCTTGAACCCGCGAGGCGGAGGTTGCAGTGAGCCGAGATTGTGCCACTGCACTCCAGCCTGGGCGATGGAGCAAGACTCCATCTCAAAAACAAAACAAAACAAAACAAAACAAAACAAAAAACACTTTTGAGTTCTGACTTTATTTCTTGCTGTTTTCTTATTTTTCATGGAACTCATCTTAATGATTTCACGTTTACCAATCACGTATATTTGGACATGATTTCATGGCCACAGGGCAACCTCTAGAAGCATGATTCCTTTCCTAAGAATGAGGAAGGATGTGGTCAGTGTGTTCCTAAAATTATGATACTGCTTTGTAAGATAACATGTTTTGTTCATTTTATTTCGTCTTTTTATTTTGAAGCAGGGTCTCGCTCTGTCACCCAGGCTGGAGTGCAGTGGAGCAATCTCAATTCACTACAGCCTCTGCCTCCTGGGCTCAAGCCATCCTCTCACCTTGGCCCCCCAAGTAGCTGGGACTATAGGCACACATCACCCCACCCAGTTAATTTTTGTATTTTTTGTAGAGCTAGGGTTTCACCATGTTGCCCGGGCTGTTCTCAAACTCCTAAACTCGAGCAATCCGCCCACCTTGGCTTCCCAAAGTGCTGGGATTACAGGCGTGAGCCACTGCGCCTGGCCCAATTTTATTTCTTATTATTTTGCATGCCATTGTGAATGTATGAACTGTTTCTCTCTATTTAGATCTTTAATTTCCCTCAGCAATCTTTTGCAGTTTTTAGTGTACACGTCTTGCACTTCTTTATTAAAATTTTTTCTATTCATTTTATTTTTGAGGCTTTGTAAATAAAATTACTCTCCTAATTTCATTATTGAATTATTTTTGTCAGTATTAGACATATGATTGATTTTAGTGAATATGTCTTCATCGTGCTAGGAACTTTGTTGTTGTTGCTGCTGTTGTTGTTATTGTTGAGACAGAGTTTCGCTCTTGTTGCCCAGGCTGGGGTGCAATGGCGCAATCTTGGCTCACTGCAACCTCCACCTCCCGAGTTCAAGCAATTCTCCTGCCTCAGCCTCCTGAGTAGCTGGGATTACAGGCATGCACCACCACGCCTGGCTAATTTTTTGTATTTTTAGTAGAGATGGGGTTTCACCATGTTGACCAGGCTGGTCTCAAACCCCTGACCTCAGGTGATCCACTCCCCTCAGCCTCCCAAAATGCTGGGATTACAGGCGTGAGCCACCACATCCAGCCCTTGCTAGAAATTTATTGTACTTTTCAGCTTCATAATTTCCATTTACTTTTATGCTTTAATAATTTCCCAAGGTAACATTATGGTCACTTCCTGTAACTAATATTTCTTACTCTTTTGATTTATTAGGGTCTGGATTACTCTCCTTCAAGTTTCTTGTGCTAGCCTAATGGCTTGGATGTTGTTGTTCAATGCAATTTTACTTTATTTTTGTTCCATTTATTTTTAGCAGCTTTGTTTAGCTATAATTGTTGTACTAAAAACCCTCTCACTTAATGAACACAACTAGATGAATTTGGACACAGGCAATAACACCTTAGAAGACATTCACGTGCATGCATTGTTGGTTTTTCCGCTTCTCACAGGAAATTTCCATCTCCACGCTACACATGGGGAAATAGAGGCTCACAGAGGAGAAAGGACGTGGTTCAGGTCACACCTGTCCCTGGTCTTCCAGGCTGAGGAGCAGAGAGACCACCCACCTTAGTGCTGCAAGAGTTTAACACATAGCTTGGGCTCCCTCTTGTGGCCACAGTGGAGAAACTCCCTACTTAGTTCATTTTTATTTTTTCCATCTGGCATTCATTTTTTTATTCAGTAAGTATTTGTTGGTCCTGTCCTGTGTGCCAGACACTGACGCTCTAAAGGTCCATCAATATACAAAACAAACACCCTTTCCATGGAAGAGCTTATATTCTTGCAGAAGGAGAGGGGCAGTAACTCACAGGCATTATACAGTCACAGTCAGCTAGAAGGTGAACGAGTGATTTGGATAAATGAGAAAGTGCAGCGGTGGTCCAGGGGGTCTGGAGGGTGCAAAGCTCAATAGGGGGAATAGCGTGGCAGTTGCAGACAGAGGGGTAGGAAGAGGGAAGTGGCAGGAAGAGAATGCAGAGGGGTGAGGGTTGGGGCCACAGGTCCTGTGTAGAGCCCTGTGGTCACCATGATTACCCTGAGTGAGCTGGGAAGTAACACAAATGCCTCCAAATAGAAGCGCCTTCATGGAGCATTCTTCTTCCCAGACTTCCACTAGAAATCTGAGCTGCCTCTCACAGCAGGGGACGTGTCATCCCATTAGACTTCAAACGTCCTCAGCAATTCCCTGCCTCCTTCTTTCTAGGAGTCAGGATTCCTCAGCCTTGCTCTAGACCTGCATCTGGTGACTCCTAGAAACCCGTCCTGGAAGTCTCACAAGGCTCTTCACACTCACAGTTTGTGATATGATGACCCCAGAGTTGTGCAGTGCACAACCTACACAGCTGGACATGATGGGCCTGGCGCTCTTCCTCTGTGCTCCCACTGCGCTCTGTGCTGACTATGTCATTCCACTGGGTGGTGCCATGTCGACTTCTCTCCTCTCCTCTCAATATCCTGTAAGGATAAGATAGGATCAAAGTTCTATCCACGTCCCTGGTACTCAGAAGAGGAGCTGAAACATTGGCGACCACTCATTAGCACTCTACTTAACAGAACAAATTGCCCAGGTAGTTATGATTAGATTTCTATAAAAGGCTGAATAATTACAGAAAGGCTCTAGAAACTAGTGTATAATTATGTAGAGGCGCTGGCAGTATGTAGAGTCATGGAAATCAGCTAAGGAATCGTGGTGCAGTCTCAGGAACCAGCTGGATAATTGCACCAGGAGCTCCCAGAACCAGCTGGATAATTATAGTGGAGTTCCTGGAACTCAACGGTTAATTACCATGTACTTATGGCATCAGCAGTAATAATAGAAGGGTCCCAAATGCAGACACTAGGGAAAGTCTGGAGACACTTTGATTGTCACAAGCCAGAGGAGAGGGGGATGCTTCTGGGTGACAGTGGGTGGAGGCGGGGGATGCACAGGACAGCTCCTCCCCCAAGGAATAACCTAGCCCAGAATGTCAATGGTGTTACCCAGAAAAAAACAGGGTTCCTTCGCCTGGTGAGTAGCAAACAACTCTCCTGAGAATGCAGGTGATATGGTTTGGCTCTGTGTCCCCACCCACATCTCACCTGGTATTGTAATAATCCCCACGTGTCGGCAGGGGGCGGTGGCTCATGCCTGTAATCCCAGGGCTTTGGGAGGCCGAGGCGGGCAGATAACGAGGTCAGGAGATCAAGACCATCCTAGCTAACACAGTGAAACCCCGTCTCTACTAAAAATACAAAAAATTAGCTGGGCGTGGTGGCGTGCACCTGTAGTCCCAGCTACTCAGGAGGCTGAAGCAGGAGAATCGCTTGAACCTGGGAGGTGGAGCTTGCAGTGAGCCAAGATTGTGCTGTTGCACTCCAGCCTGGGTGACAGACTGAGACTCTGTCTCAAAATAATAATAATAATCCCCACGTGTCATGGGAGGGACCCGTGGGAGGCAACCGAATCATGGGAGCAGGTTTTTCCCATTCTGTTCTCGTAATAGTGAATAAGTCTCATGAGATCTGATGGTTTTATAAATGGGAGCGCCCCTGCACATGCTTTCTTGCCTGCTGCCATGTAAGACATGACTTTGCTCCTCCTTCATCTTCCGTCATGATTGTGAGCCCTCCCCAGCCAAGTGGAACTATGAGTCCATTAAACTTCTTTCCTTCGTAAATGAACCTGTCTCGGGTATGTCTTTATTAGCAGCATGAGAACAAACTAATACAGAGGTTTTGATCAAGAAGAGTTTTATGACTTGACACAAGTATGGAGGGCACTGGTCGTATTCTTCAAAGCAGTGTCTCCTGGAGGAAAAGGGACAGGAAGGTTCTATGGGGTGAGGGAGCGGGGAGAGGGCGCGTCATTGCATGTAGAGGAGGGTCCCAGTCACGCAGATGCAGCGAGTCATCATACCAGCGCACGGGTCTCATGTTATGGTAATGAGACTACAGCTCCTCCCGGGATGGAGACTTGAGCACAGCAGTGAAGAAAGTTCATTCGGGTTCATCTCTGAGTTGCCAGGGCCTGTCAGAAGCTGGTTCCAACCAATGAGTGGCTGCATTCCACACAGGGTTTGGAGAAAAACAGGCTGCAGGGCAGAAGGCTGTAAAACATGCTGATTGCTCAAGTTGATTAAATTCCTATAATCCCTGGAAGACCCTCCCTGTCTCCCTACAGTAGTTCATGGGTTTAGAAATTTTCTTTAAAAGACTATTTTTAGCTGGGCACGGTGGCTCATGCCTGTAATCCCAGCACTTTGGGAGGCCGAGGCAGGCGGATCATGAGGTCAGGAGATTGAGACCATCCTGGCTTAACACGGTGAGACCCCATCTCTACTAAAAATACAAAAAAAAAATTAGTTGGGCGTGGTGGCGGGCACCTGTAGTCCCAGCTACTCAGGAGGCTGAGGCAGGAGAATCGCTTGAACTCGGGAGGCAGAGCTTGCAGTGAGCCAAGATTGTGCCACTGCACTCCAGCCTGGGCGACAGAGCGAGACTCTGTCTCAAAAAAAAAAATAATAAGAAGAAGAAGAAGAAGAAGAAGAAAAATTTTTTTAAAAGACTATTTTTAGAGCAGGTTCAGGTTCATAGTAAAATGAGGGGAAGGTAAAGATTTTCCATGTACTCCCTACACTGACACCTACATAGCTTCCCCCATTACCAGCATCCCCTACCAGAGCGGTATTTTTATTACAATTGATGAGCCTGCATTGATACATTGTAATCACCCAAAGTCATATTAGGGCTCGCTTAGTCTTCCTGTTGTACATCCTATGAGTTCAAGCAAATGTCTAATGACAGGCATCCACTCTCTCGGAGTTAGACAGAGGAGAGCCATTGCCCTAAAATTCCTCTGTGTACCACCTATTCATCCTTCGTTCACCCAACTCCTGGCAGCCCTGATCTTTTCCTGTCTCCATACTTTGCCTTTTCCAGAATGTCATATTGTTGGAATCAGACAATACGTAGCCTTTTCAGATGGGCTTCTACCACTTAGTAATATGCATTTAAGGTTCCTCCATGTCTTTTCATGGCTTGATAGCTCATTTCTATCTATTTATTTATTTTTGAGATAGAGTCTCGCTCCGTTGCCCAGGCTGGGGTACAGTGATGGGATCTCCGCTCACTGCAACCTCCGTCTCGCAGGTTCAAGCGATTCTCCTGCCTCAGCCTCCCCAGTAGCTGGGATTACAGGCACGTGCCACCATGCCCAGCTAATTTTTGTATTTTTAGTAGAGACAGGGTTTCACCATGTTGGTCAGGCTGGTCTCAAACTCCTGACCTCCGGTGATCCGCCCGCCTCGGCCTCCCAAAGTGCTGGGATTACAGGCGTGAGCCACCACGCCCAGCATCATTTCTTTTTCTTTTCTTTTCTTTTTGTTTGTTGTTGTTGTTGAGGCAAAGTTTCACTCTTGTCACCCAGGCTGGAGTGCATTGGCACGATCTTGGCTCCCTGCAACTTCCGCCTCCAAGGTTCAAGCAATTTTCCTGCCTCAGCCTCCCAAGCAGCTGGGATTACAGGCACCTGCCACCACACCTGGCTAATTTTTGTATTTTTAGTAGAGACGGGGTTTTGCCATGTTGACCAGGCTAGTCTCGAACTCCTGACCTTGTGATCCGCCCGCCTTGGCCTCCCAAAGTGCTGGGATTACAGGCGTGAGCCACTAGAGTCTCTGTGAAAAGGAATGAAAGGATGTGGTGTGATGCAGCACACATCACCAGGTCCCTGTCATAAATTTGCTTTCGTTGCTACCATTTTTCGGCCTGGGATAAATTGTTTCAAATCCAGTTGCACTCCCGTCACTCAGTTAAAATTTACCCTCTGGCCGGGCGCGGTGGCTCACACCTGTAATCCCAGCACTTCGGGAGGCTGAGGGAGGCGGATCACCTGAGGTCAGGAGATCAAGACCAGCCTGGCCAACATGGTGAAACCCCATCTCTACTAAAAATACAAAAACTTAGCCAGGCGTGGTGGCACGTGCCTGTAGTCCCAGCCACTCAGGAGGCTGAGGCAGGAGAATCGTTTGAACCCGGGAGGCGGAGCTTGCAGTGAGCTGAGATTGCTGCACTCCAGCCTGAGCGATAGAACGAGACTTTGTCTCAAAACAGAACAAAAAAAGCTTACCCTCCATGATGCAGCAATCCCACTACTGGGTATATGCCCAAAGAAACTGAAACCAGTGTGTGGAAGAGATGTCTGCACCCCCATGTGTATTGCAGCGTTATTCACAATAGCCAACATATGGAATCATCTAAGTCTCCATCAGTGGACAATGGATAAAGGAAATGTATATATACACAGTGGAAATACTATCCAGCCTTAGAAAGGAAGGAAACCCTGTCATTTACAGTATGAATGTAATTGTCAACCTTCAGGACATCATGCCACATGAAATAAGCCAGATACAGAAAGACAAATATCGCACAACCTCACATATACATGGAATATTAAAAAGTTGAACTCAGGCCTTCAAGACTAGCCATGGCCAACGTGGCGAAACCTACTTGGGAGGCTGAGCCCGGTGGCTTACGCCTGTCATCTCAGCACTTTGGGAGACCAAGGCGGGCAGATCACCTGAGGTTAGGAGTTCAAGACCAGCCTGACCAATATGGAGAAACCCTGTCTCTACTAAAAATTCAAAATTAGCCAGGCGTGGTGGTGCATGCCTGTAATCCCAGCTACTCAGGAGGCTGAGGCAGGAGAATCACTTGAACCCGGGAGGCAGAGGTTGCGGTGAGCCAAGATCATGCCATTGCACTCCAGCCGGGCGACAGAGTGAGACTCTGTCTCAAAAAAAAAAAAAAAAAAAAAAGAAGAAGAAGAAGTTGAACTCACAGAAGCAGAGAGCAGAATGGTGGTGACCAGGGGCTTGGGAAGGGGAGTAGGGATTGGGAAGATTGTGGTCACAGGGTACAAAATTTTAGATAGAAAAAAATAAATTCAAGAGATCTATTGTGCAACATGGCGACTAATTAGTGAAAATGTATTATGTACTTAAACATAGTTAGCAGAGTAGATCATAAGGGCTCTCACCACAAACACAAAAATGTGGCCACGAACGGTGGCTCACACCTATAATCCCAGCACTTTGGGAGGCTGAGGCAAGTGGATCACTTGAGGTCAGCAGTTTGAGACCAGCCTGGGCAACATGGCCAAACCCCATCTCTACGAAAAATACAAAAATTAGCCAGCCGGGCGTGGTGGCTCACGCCTGTAATCCCAGCACTTTGGGAGGCCAAGTTGGGCAGATCACCTGAGGTCAGGAGTTCAAGACCAGCCTGACCAACATGGAGAAACCCCATCTCTACTAAAAAATAAAAAATTAACTGGGTGTGGTGGCGCATGCCTGTAATCTCCGCTACTTGGGACGATGAGGTAGGAGAATTGCTTGAACCCGGGAGGCGGAGGTTGTGGTGAGCCAAGATCATGCCACTGCACTCCAGCCTGGGCAACAAGAGCAAAACACCATCCCAAAAAAAAAAAAAAAAAAAAATTAGTCAGGCATGGTGGCACACACCTGTAATCCCAGCTACTCGGGAGGCTGAAGCACAAGAATCACTTGACCTGGGAGGTGGAGGTTGCCGTGAGCCGAGATCGTGCCCCTGCACTCCAGCCTGAGTGACAGAATGAGACTCTGTCTCAGAAAAAAAAGTGAGGTGATGGATATGTTAAACATCTTGATTATGGTAATTATTTCACAATGTATACATATGTCAAAACATCATGTTGTACACCTTAAACATATTACTTTTTTTTTGAGATGGAGTCTCGCTCTGTTGCCCAGGCTGGAGTGCAGTGGCTCAATCTCAGCTCACTGCAATCTCTGCCTCCTGGCTTCACGCCATTCTCCTGCCTCAGCCTCCTGAGTAGCTGGGACTACAGGCGCCCGGCTAATTTTTGTATTTTTTTTTAGTAGAGATGGGGTTTCACCGTGTTAGCCAGGATGGTCTCGATCTCCTGACCTCGTGATCCACCTGCCTCGGCCTCCCAAAGTGCTGGGATTACAGCCATGAGCCACCGCGCCTGACCAGATATATACGCTTTTATTTGTCAATCATATCTCAATTAAGCGGGGGAAAAAATTGGTAAGGCTACTTTTGGAAACACTTTGACACTATTTCAAAAAATTGAAACTAACAATCCCTATAGCGCAATCATTCCATTCCTATATGTATACTCTTAAAAAATTCTTCACATATGCACCAAGAAACATGTAAAAAATGTCTGTTACATAATAGGGAAAGTAAAATAAATAGAAATAGAAAAGTAACTAAAATAAAAGAAACCCATGTGACCATCAACAGGTACAAAAATACAAAAACTGTGATATAGACCTGTATTGGAGAGCTTCAAACTATGGCACTGAAAATGATTTCACAAATCATTTCAAAAAAAATTCATGGTTTCTGTTGTCATTTTTACCAAGCTCATTCCAATATATGGTTTAGAGACACTATCTTAAACAAATAAGGGGTCAGGTGCAGTGGCTCACGCCTATAAACCCAGCACTTTCGGAGGCTGAGGCAGGCAGATTACCTGAGGTCAGGAGTTTGAGACCAGCCTGGACAACATGGTGAAACCCTGTCTCTACTAATAATACAAGAATTAGCCAGGCGTGGTGGTGCATGCCTGTAATCCCAGCTCTTCGGGAGGCTGAGGCAGAAGAATCGCTTGAACCCGGGAGGCAGAGATTGCAGTGAGCCGAGATCATTCCACTGCACTCCAGCCTGGGCGACAGTGTGAGACTGTCTCAGAACTTAAAGTAGAATAAAATAAAATAATAAAATAAAACAAATAAGGGAACAACAAGCACGGTTACTTCTGCAGAGGAGGAAAGTGGAGGATGAGAATGGAAGGAGATTCCAGGTAGATGAGGTGGTTGGGATAAGATTGTAGCTCTGAATCGGATGATGGGCTAAGTGAGGCCATTTCGTTAATGTTTCATAATTTAAGCTGTTTTATAGATTCTCTTTTATTTATGAAAAATACATAATACATGTTTGGTAAAGTGATCAAACTTTCTTGATCAA
The DNA here is from genome assembly GCF_028885625.2 of Pongo pygmaeus. Taxonomy (NCBI): domain Eukaryota; kingdom Metazoa; phylum Chordata; class Mammalia; order Primates; family Hominidae; genus Pongo; species Pongo pygmaeus. Next base: position 60,759,442 of record NC_072393.2, read on the forward strand.
GATATCAAAAGAGAGACCCAAGATTTTATTTTCTATTTCTTTTTTTTCTTTTTTTTTTTTTGAGACAGAGTCTCGCCCTGTCTCCCAGGCTGGAGTGAGGTGGCGCCATCTCAGCTCACTGCAAGCTCCGCCTCCCGGGTTCACGTCATTCTCCTGCCTCAGCCTCCCGAGTAGCTGGGACTACAGGCACTCACCACCGTGCCTGACTAATTTTTTGTATTTTTAGTAGAGACGGGGTTTCACCATGGTCTCGATCTCCTGACCTTGTGATCCGCCCGCCTCGGCCTCCCAAAGTGCTGGGATTACAAGCATGAGCCACCACGCCCGGCCTCTCTTTATTTCTATATGTATCAGTTAGCTATTGCTGTGTAACAAATCACCTCAAAGGGAGCAGCTTCAAACAACACGTTTATTATCTCCCGATTTCCGTGAATCAGGGATCTGAGCACAGCCCGGCCGGGTCTTCAGCTTCAGTGTCTCTCCTGGGGCTGCAGTCAAGGGGCCAGCAGCTTTGTGGCCGTCTCAAGGCTCTGTTGATTTCATGGCGTTGCTGACAGTTCAATTCTTTGCTGACTCTTGGCCAGAGGCCACCCCTCAGTTCCTTGCCATGAAGGTTTTCTGCAACAGGGTAGCTTGTTTCATCAAAGTATGCAAACTAAGCAGGCAAAAAGAGTCTGCTAACAGAATGCAAGTCACACAATCATCCTTAAAAGGACAGGATTACATGACGCTATAAATACCAGGAGGTGAGGATTATTGGGGACCATCTGGGAGGCTGCCTACCACACCGCACAAGGCAAACCTTATGAATATGTATGGATTACATACGTTGCTTTCAGGCTTCCACCAAAAATAGGATTGCCTTACAGCTCTACCAGCCTAGGACCCACCCCAGCAGGTGTGGTTTGCTTGTTTTAAGGGAGCAGAGACAGAGGGTTCCTTATATCCCACGGTGAAGCCCTACAGGCACAGCAGGGCAGCTGCTTAAGGTGGAGAGGGAGTCTAACCGGTTTTCTCATCATGCTTAGGGCAGAAAGCATCATCTCTATTTTGCCAAGTAAGACTCACCACTGAGCAGTCCCTCTCTTTCCTCTGTATTACACCAACACTTCACATAAACGTCTAAACCTCATATAACCTCTAAGCAGAGATAGGCTTCATACAGGAATTTAGCCAGAATGCCACATTATTTTTCCTTGTTGCAGAGAGTAGCATCTATCTTATGGGAAGAGTCATAGAAAGCCCTGCAGAGTTTGCTGTAAGAAAATAGTCAGGCCGGGCCAGGCGCGGTGGCTCACGCCTGTAATCCCAGCACTTTGGGAGGCCGAGGCAGGTGGATCACGAGGTCAGGAGATCGAGACCATCCTGGCCAACATGGTGAAACCCCATCTCTACTAAAAATACAAAAAATTAGCCGGGCATGTTGGCGGTCGCCTGTAGTCTCAGCTAATCAGGAGGCTGAGGCAGGAGAACGGCGTGAACTCGGGAGGCGGAGCTTGCAGTGAGCCAAGATCGCGCCACTGTGCTCCAGCCTGGGCCACAGAGCGAGATTCTATCTCAAAAAAAAAAAAAAAAAAAAGAAAAAAGAAAATGCTCAGGATGGGCGTGGTGGCTCACACCTATAATCCCAGCACTTTAGGAGGCTGAGGCAGGTGGATCATGACGTCAGGAGTTCGAGACCAGCCTGGCCAACATGGTGAAACCCCCTCTCTACTAAAAATACACAAAAAAATTAGCCAGGCGTGGGGGCAGGCGCCTGTAATCCCAGCTACTTGGGAGGCTGAGGCAGGAGAATAGCTAAAACCTGAGAGGTGGAGATTGCAGTGAGCTGAGACTGCATCACTGCACTCCAGCCTGAACAACAGAGGGAGACCCCACTTCAAAAAAAAAAAAAAAAAAAAAGGCCAGGCGCGGTGGCTCACGACTGTAATCCCAGCACTTTGGGAGGCCGACTGAGGCGGGCGGATCACCTGAGGTCGGGAGTTCGAGACCAGCCTGCCTGACATGGAGAAACCCCGTCTCTACTAAAAAATACAAAATTAGCTAGGCGTGACGGTGCATGCCTGTAATCCCAGCTACTCGGGAGGCTGAGGCAGGAGAATCGCTTGAACCCAGGAGGCGGAGGTTGCGGTGAGCCAAGATTGCACCATTGCACTCCAGCCTGGACAACAAGAACGAAACTCTGTCTCAAAAAAAAAAAAAAAGAAGGAAAAAGAAAATGGTCACAATGGACTCATCTTACACTTTTTTTCTAGAAGGAAGAATCACCGTGAGTGTGATGGGATAGGTCTCCGGATCCATCAAAGGGCTTTCCTTAGGGTCTCTTAGGACAATGTTCTTAAAGCTTTAATGTGAATACAAGTCACCTGGGATCTTGTTCAGCTGCAGATTCTAAACCAGCGGCACTGGGCTGGGGTCTGCCTTTCTGACGTCCTAACAAGCTCCCAGGTGAAACTAGTGCTGCTGGTCTATGGTCCACACCTGGATTAGCAAGAAGCCAGGTGAGGAGCGTCAGCAGTGGGGTAACATGGGGAATTGTGTGTCGAGAAAGACCGCACTAGGGCTGGGCAGGGCTGGGCAGGGCTGGGCAGGGCTGGGCTGGGCTGGGCTGGGCTGGGCTGGGCTGGGGGCTCAGGCCTGTAACCCCAGCACTTTGAGAGGTCAAGGCAGGAAGATCGCTTTAGCTCAGGAGTTCAAGACCAGCCTGGGCAACATAGTGAGCCCTCATCTCTACAATTTATTTTTTTTCCTTTTGAGACGGAGTCTCGCTCTGTTGCCCAGACTGGAGTGCAGTGGTGTGATCTCAGCTCACTGCAAGCTCCTCCTCCAGGGTTCACCCCCATTCTCCTGCCTCAGCCTCCCAAGTAGCTGGGACTACAGGCACCCATCACCATGCCCAGCTAATTTTTTGTATTTTTAGTAGAGATAGGTTTTCACCGTGTTAGCCAGGATGGTCTTGATCTCCTCACCTTGTGATCCACCTGCCTCAGCCTCCCAAAGTGCTGGGATTACAGGCATGATTTTTTTTTTTTTTTTTTTTTTTATTAGCTGGGTGTGGTAGTGCATGCCTGCTTTTTTTTTTTTTTTTTTTTTTTTTTTGAGACAGAGTCTTACTCTGTTGCCTAGGCTGGAGTGCAGTGGCACGATATTGGCTCACTGCAACCTCCACCTCCTGGGTTCAAGCAATTCTCCTGCCTCAGCCTCCTGAGTAGCTGGGACTGCAGGCACCCACCACCACGCCTGCCTAATTTTTTTTTATTTTTTTATTTTTAGTAGAGATGTAGTTTCACTATGTTGCCCAGCCTGGTCTCGAACTCCTGACCTCAGGTGATCCACCTGCCTCGGCCTCCCAAAGTACTGGGATTACAGGCGAGAGCCACCATTCCCAGCCTTTTTTTTTTTTTTTTTCTCTATCTTTCAGCTACTACTTTTTCTCTTCAGCTACTCAGAAGGCTGAGGTGGGAGGATGGCTTGAACCTGGGAGGTCAAAGCTGCAGTGAGCTCTGATTGCACCCCTGCACTCCAGCCTGGGCAATAGAGCAAGACCCTGTCCCCCTACCCCCCCCAAAAAAGAAGAGAAAGACCACACTAGTGCAGTGGTTCTGAACCAGGGACAACCTTGCTCCCCAGGGGACATTTGGCTATGTCTGGAGACATTATTGGTTGTCATAACTTCTGAGCAGGGGCTGTTCCTGGTACCTCGTGGGTAGAGGCCAGGGATGCTACTAAACAATCCTTAGTGCCCAGGGCAGCACCCACACCACAGAAGGATCTGTTCCTGCCAAGCAGAGAAGACACAGGAGTTGGCTGGGCACGGTGGCTCATGCCTGTAACCCCAGCATTTTGGGAGACTAAGGCGGGTGGATCACAAGGTCAGGAGTTTGAGACCAGTCTGGCCAATGTAGTGAAACCCCGTCTCTACTAAAAATACAAAAATTACCTAGGGGTAGTGGCAGGCGCCTATAGTCTCAGCTACTCGGGAGGCTGAGGCAGGAGAATCGCTTGAACCCGGGAGGCAGAGGCTGCAGTGAGCTGAGGTCACGCCACTACACTCCAGCCTGGGTGACAGAGCAAAACTCCATCTCAAAAAAAAAAAAAAGGCTGGGCATGGTGGCTCATGTCTGTAATCCCAGCACTTTCGGAGGCCGAGGTTGGTGGATCATGAGGTCAGGAGATCAAGACCATCCTGGCCAACATGATGCAACCCCATCTCTACTAAAAATACAAAAATTAACTGGGTGTGGTGGTGTGAGCCTGTAATCCCAGCTACTCGGGAGGCTGAGGCAGGAGAATCACTTGAACCAGGGAGTCAGAGGTTGCAGTGACCTGAGATCTCGCCACTGCACTCCAGCCTGGGCGACACAGCCAGACTCCATCTCTTTAAAAAAAAAAAAAAAAAAAGTCCCACATGGGGCCGTGTGATGGGGGATCCCACTCTCCACCTCAAAGGATAGAATGGAGACCACCTTTCCCTCCACAGAGGAAGGCAGAACCAGACTTCCCACTAAGACTCACACTGACAGGGACCTCTTTCCAAGTAGCAAAAAGGTTCATACACGGAAAGCGGAAAATGACAAATTATGACTTGCCACGGTGCATAGCAGCCAAGGTGGTTCCCAAAATAAAACCTCTTCCCACACACTTTGTGCCAGGTGCCCCATGTCTTTTTTTTTTTTTTTTTTTTTTTTGTAATTTAAGGAGATCGACAAACCTGTGGGTGAGAAGGTTGGTAGATGCTGAGTTTTTCCTTCAACATCTTATTATAAAAATTTTTCAAGCATAGAGAAGAGTTGAAAGAATCTTAGAATGAATACCCCATCCACACCACCCAGACACCCAGACTCAACCATTCACAATTTTTTTTTTTTTTTGAGACAGAGTCCCGCTCTGTCACCCAGGCTAGAGTGTAGTGGCATGATCTTGACTCACTGCAACCTCTGCCTCCCGGGTTCAAGCGATTCTCCTGCCTCAGCCTCCCACATAGCTGGGATTGCAGGTATCTGCCACCATGCCCAGCTAAAATTTTTTTTGTATTTTTAGTAGAAATGGGGTTTCACCATGTTGACCAGGCTAGTTTCGAACTCTTGACCTCAAGTGATCTGCCGCCTTGGCCTCCCAAAGTGCTGGGATTACAGGCGTGAGCCAACATGCCCAGCTAATTTTTGTATTTTTAGTAGAAACAGGGTTTCATTATGTTGACCAGGCTGGTCTCGAACTCTTGACCTATTGATCTGCCAGTCTCAGCCTCCCAAAGTGCTGGGATTTTCAGGTGTGAGCCACCACACCCGGCCGTTGCACACATCTTAAGTACACCATTAACTGTGGGGTTTTTTTTGTTTGTTTATTTATTATTTATTTATTGAGCTGGAGTCTCGCTCTGTCACCAGGCTGGAGTGCAGTGGCATGATCTCAGCTCACTGCAACCTCCGCCTCCCGGGTTCAAGCGATTCTCCTGCCTCAGCCTCCCGAGTAGTTGGGACTACAGGTGTCCGCCACCACGCCCGGCTAATTTTTGTATTTTTGGTAGAGACAGGGTTTCACCATGTTGGCCAAGATTGTCTCGATCTCTTGACCTCATGCTCCGCCTGCCTCCGCCTCCCAAAGTACTGGGATTACAGGCGTGAGCCACCATTCCCGGCCTAAGTGTGTTTTAAAATTATATACTGAAGCCCCTATGGAGACATAGAACATGGCCATTGTCACAGCAAGCTCCCAAATGCACCTGCCCAGTCACATCCTGCCTTTACGCCCCTGGAGGCCACCACTCTTCTGATATATTTTTTTTTTCCACTGTAGACTAATTTAGACTGTTCTGGGACTTCACACAAGCAGAATCATAAACTCTCAGAAAACTGAACTCTCCTGTCTGGCTTCTTCCACTCAGCTCAATGTTTCTGAGATTCATCTATGCTGCTGTGTGTGTCCACAGTCCGTTCATTTTTACTGCGGAGCAGGATTGCATTGTATGGGGTTCCGTGGTTTATTTATCCTTTCTTCTGCTGATGAACACCTGGCTGCTTCCAGTCTCGGGGGCTCTTGTGAACAAAGCTACTGTGAATATTTTTATTTATTTATTTATTTTTGAGACAAAGTCTTGGTCTCTTTCCCAGGCTGGAGTGCAGTGGCGCGATCTTGGCTCACTGCAACCTCCGCCTCATGGTGCAAGCGATTCTCTGCCTCAGCCTCCCGAGTAGCTGGGATTACAGACATTTGCCACTGCACCTGGCTAATTTTTTTTTTTTTTTTGTATTTTAGTAGAGACAGGGTTTCACCATGTTGGCCAGGCTGGTCTCCAACTCCTGACCTCAGGTGATCCACCCATCTCAGCCTCCCAAAGTGCTGAGATTACAGGCGTGAGCCACTGCGCCCGGCCAACAAGTCTTTCAATCACACCTTTCATATGCAAACCAACCAGTCCAGAGCCCAGCCCCCAGTTACCTCCATTTCTGAGCTCTCACACTCAGGGCTGCTGTGCACCTGCCTTCATCACCCAGGGCCAGGAACCAGACCACTAGAGTAGGCCCAATGTCCCAGGCCCTGCTGAAATTATTCAAATTAGCTAATCATAAACCTGTTTACCCTGCTCCACCCACTCATTCCTGCAAAAACCAAATCCAGCTCTTGCCCTCGCTCCGCCCTCACTCCCTCTGCCTCTGATTCCCCGTGCTCCCCCGTGTGGCCTGCATGCTCCCTCGGCGCTGGTGCTCTCTGGGTGGCCTCCCTGGCCTGGCGTGTCCCTTCCTCTTGAGAACTGTGACAAACTGTCTTCTTAGTGGCCCATCTCATCTGCTGGGCCCCCCATACCTATGTATGAAAACATCTTGAAGCCGGGCGCGGTGGCTCACGCCTGTAATCCCAGCACTTTGGGAGGCTGAGGCAGGTGGATCATGAGGTTAGTGTCACGCGCGTCCGTGTGAAGACAGTCCACCAAACAGGCTTTGTGTGAGCAACAAGGATGTTTATTTCACCTGGGTGCAGGCGGGCTGAGTCCGAAAACAGAGTTAGTAAAGGGTGGTGGGATTATCGTTAGTTCTTATAGGTTTTGGGATAGGTGGTGGAGTTAGGAGCAATGCTTTGTGGGCAGGGGGTGGATCTCACAAAGTACATTCTCAAGGGTGGGGAGATTGCAAAGAAACTTCTTAAGGGTGGGGAAGATTACAAAGTACATTGATCAGTTAGGGTGGGGTGGGAACAAATCACAATGGTGGAATGTCATCAGTTAAGGCTATTTTCACTTCTTCTGTGGATCTTTGGTTGCTTCAGGCCATCTGGATGTATAGGTGCAGGTCACAGGGGATATGATGGCTTAGCTTGGGCTCAGAGGCCTGACAGTTAGGAGTTCAAGAGCAGCCTGGCCAAGATGGTGAAACCCCGTATCTACTGAAAATACAAAAAATTAGCCGGGTGTGGTGGCATACACCTGTAGTCCCAGTTACTCGGGAGGCTGAGGCGGGAGAATTGCTTGAACCTGGGAGGCGGAGGTTGCAGTGAGCCGAGATCACACCATTGCACTCCAGCCTGGGCGACAGAGCGAGACTCTGCCTCAAAAAAAAAAAAAAAGAAAAGAAAAGAAAAAAGAAATACATTGGGTTTGGAAGGCCGAGGAGGGTGGATCACGAGGCCAGGAGTTCAAAACCAGCCTGACCAACATGGTGAAACCTTGTCTCTACTAAAAATACAAAAATTAGCCGGGCGTGGTAGCACATGCCTGTAGTCCCAGCTACTCAGGAGGCTGAGGCAGGAGAATGGCGTGAACCTGGGAGGCAGAGGTTGCAGTGAGCCAAGATCATGCCATTGCACTCCAGCCTGGGCGACAGAGGGAGACTCCGCCTCAAAAAAAAAAAAAAAGAAAGAAATACATTGGTGTAGTTCAGAAAGGTGGAACAACACAAAGGGTGGGGTGGGGGGGTGCAATTTAAACATTTTCTGATTGACAATTGGTTGAATTTTATCTGAAGACCCGGGATCAATAGAAAGGAAATGTTCAGGTTAAGATAAAGAATTGTGGAGACCAAGTTTTATTGTGCAGAGGAAGCTGACTTCAGAGAGAGAGAGCAGGTTGTAAAATGCTTCTTACAGGACCTAAAAGAGTGCCTGGGCCGGCCACAGTGGCTCACACCTGTAATCCCAGCAACTTTGGGAGGTCGAGGCAGGCGGATCACCTGAGGTCGGGAGTTCAAAACCAGCCTGGCCAACTTGGAGAAACCCTGTCTCTACTGAAAAATACAAAATTAGCTGGGTGTGGCGGTGCACGCCTGTAATCTCAGCTAGTCGGGAGGCTGAGGCAGGAGAATTGTTTGAACCCAGGAGGTAGAGGTTGCAGTAAGCCGAGATTGTGCCATTGCACTCCAGCCTGGGCAAAAAGAGTGAAACTCCGTCTCAAAAAAAAAGAGTGTTTGGCTCTCCTGGGCCTGGAAAGGAAGAAGGGAAAACAAAGGGGAAAAGGGGTTCTCTAAAGAATGTGGATTTTTCCCACAAGAGACTTTTCAGGGCAATTTCAAAATATGGCAGAGAAACATGTTGTGGGGTAAAATATTTTTATTTTCTTCCTTGTGTTGTAATGCTATGCTAGAGTCAGATTGGAAAGTAAGTCACACTATATAGGGTTAAATACAACCCATCTGATGAGAATTTATGGTTGTAGGGCATGACTCCTTAAACGCCTTAGGTAGGAATCTGGGCAAGATAAAAAAAATCAGAGTTTAGTCCTCAGGGGTCATGGCGGGACAACAGGAGAGAGCGTCTCACCCATATTAAAAAAAAAAAAAAAAAGTGCAATGCCGGCTGGGCATGGTGCCTCACGCCTGTAATCCCAGCACTTTGGGAGGCCGAGGAGGGCGGATCACCTCAGGTCAGGAGTTCAGGATCAGCCTGGCCAACATGACGAAACCCTGTCTCTACTAAAAATGCAAAAATTACCTGGGTGTGATGGCATGCACCTGTAGTCCCAGCTACTCGGGAGGCCGAGGCAAGAGAATTGCTTGAACCTGGGAGGCGGAGGTTGCAGTGAGCTGAGATTGTGCCACTGCACTCCAGCCAGGGTGACGAGTGAAAACTCTGTCTCAAAAAAAAAAAAAAAAAAAAAAAGGAATATTACAGTGAAAACCTAGATACTTATCACCTGGATTCTAGTCTACTGTTAAACCTTTTCTCTCTCCTTCCTTCCTTCCTTCCTTTTCCCTCCTTCCTTCCTTTCTTTATTCTTTCTTTCTCTCTCTTTCCTTTCTTTTTCCTTCCTTCCTTCCTTTCTTTCTCTTTCTTTTTCTTTCTCTTTCTTTCTTTCTTTCTTTCTTCCTTCCCTTTCTCTTTCTTTCCTTTCCCTTTCTTTCTTCTTTCTTTCTCTTTCTTTCTTTCTCTCTCTCTTTCTTTCCTTTCCCTTTCTTTCTTCTTTCTTTCTCTTTCTTTCTTTCTCTCTCTCTTTCTTTCCTTTCCCTTCCTTCTCTCCTTCCTTCCTTCCTTCTTTCCTTCCTTCCTTCTCTCTCTCTCTTTCTCTCTTTCTTTCCTTTCTCTCTCTCTTTCTTTCTTTCCCTTATCTTTCTTCCTTCCTTCCTTTCTTTGAAGACAGGGTCTGGCTATGCTGTCCCGGCTACAGTGCAGTGGTTATTCACAGGTGCAATCATACCCACACAGCAGCCTTGAACTTCTAGGCTCCAGTGATCCTCCTGCACCAGCCTCCTGAGTCACTGGGACCACAGGCTCATGCCACTGTACCTTGCTTAATATTTGTCTTCATTTGCCTTATTACCTATCCCTCCATCCATCTGTCTTATTTTCTTTTGGGATTAACTTCAAAAGAGACTGCAGACACTGCTACACTTTCTCCCAATACTAAGCATGCACCTCATTAACATTTTTCAGTAAAATTTGTATACAGTGGAATGCACAAATCTTTTTTTTTTTTTTTGAGATGGAGTTTCACTTTTTCTCCCAGGCTAGAGTGCAGTGGTGTGCTCTCAGCTCACTACAACGTCCGCCTCCTGGGTTCAAGCGATTCTCCTGCCTCAGCCTCCCGAGTAGCTGGGATTACAGGCATGCGGCACCACAGCTGGCTAATTTTTGTATGTTTAGTAGAGACGGGGTTTCACCATGTTGGCCAGGCTGGTCTGGAACTCCTGACCTCAGGCGATCCACCTGCCTCGGCCTCTCAAAGTGCTGGGATTACAGGTGTGAGCCACCGCGCCCGGCCAGAAATGCACAAATCGTAAGTGAGCGACAAATGCAGACACTGGTACAAAACGAACCCTCATCAAGATACAGAACGAGGCCCTTTATCCCAGGAATTTCCCCCAGCCCCCTTCCCAGTCACCCCGACCCTACTCACCCAGAGGCAACCACTGTTTTGATTATTTTTGCTACCATATGTTAATCCTGTCTGTTTGGAAAATCATCTAACTGAACTCATACAGTACATCCTCCTTTGTGTCTGACACTCAGCACAATAATTTTGAGACCGACCCATATTGCCACATGCATTATTAGCTTGTGCCTTTTCATTGCTAAGTAGTATTCCGTTCTATGGCTATATGGCCTATCTTGGGCCATTCGCCTGTTGATAGGCATACAGGATGTTTCTAGCCTGCGGCTATTGTGAATAAAGCTGCTGTAAACAATTCTTGGTGTGGATACATATTTTCCTTTCTTTTGGGTAAAAGTAGAATTGTTGGCCAGGCGTGGTGGCGCACGCCTGTAATCCCAGCACTTTGGGAGGCCAAGGTGGGCAGATCACCTGAGGTCAGGAGTTTGAGACCAGCCTGGCCAACATGGTGAAACCCCGTCTCCACCAAAAATACAAAAATTAGCCGGGCATGGTGGTGTACACCTGTAGTCCCAGCTACTCGGGAGGCTGAGGCAGAAGAATCACTTAAACCCGGGAGGCGGAGGTTGCGGTGAGCCGAGGTCACACCATTGCACCCCAGCTTGGTGACACAGTGAGACTCCATCTAAAAAACAAACAAACAAACAAAAAAAAAAGAGTAGAATTGTTGGGTCATGGGATAGGTGTGGGCTTAGATTTGTAAGAACTGTCAGGCCTTTTCCTACAGGGTTTGTACCCTTTACTCTCTCATCGTATAACATTTGGGTGCTTCATTCCTGGAATCTTTGGATCTCAGGCCTGCTTTGGGCTGTTGGTATTTCACTGTGGTTGAATGCAGCTCTATTGTCAGATTTGTCCAAAGAAAGAAAACCAAAGAGATATATAGAGAGATACCAGTGGAGGTTTATTATGAGAACTTTTCTTACACAATTCTGGAGGCTGAGAAGTCCCACGACATGCTGTCTATAAGCTGAAGAACCAGGAAAGCTGGTGGTGTCATTCGGTCTGAGGCTAAAGGCATGAGGATCAGGAAGTTTGGTGTCCTAGGGCAAGAGAATATGGATGTGCCAGTTAAGAAAACACAGTGAATTCGCCCTTCCTCTGCTTTTTGTTCTATTGAAGCCTCCAGCAGATCGGATGATGCCCGCCCACATTGGTGAGGGAGAAGTTCTTTACTCAGTCTACTGATTCAAATGCTCACCTCTTCCAGAAACACCCCCACAGACACATCCAGAAATAATGTCTTACCAGCTATCTGGGCATCCCTTAGGCCAGTCAAGTTGACGCATAAAATTAACCATGACATCAGCTTATTTAATAAACTGGCTATATCTGCATATTTGCTCATTTGCCTAATGAGTTATCTCTATCATGCTCTGTGAAAGCGGAGATTTTCATTCGTTTAGTTCACTGTTGAATTCCCAGGGCCTAGAACAATGCCTGGCACCTAGTAGCTGTCCAATAAATAAATACTTGTGGAATGAACAAACCAATGAATGTACGGATTGTTTTTTATTATGAATAGATCCCAGGGCTTACTTAACACAGCCTGGCAGCTATTAAACATTTAATCGAAAGAAAGGAGGGGAGAAAGAAGGAAGAAGGAAGGTAGCAATGAAGGAAAGAAGGAAGGAGGGAAGAAGGAGGGGAGGGAGGGAGGAAAGGAAGGAAGGAAAGTAAAAAGGAAGAGAGGGAGGAAGGAGGAAGGAAGGAAGGAAGTGGGGGAGGGAGGGAGGGAGGAAGGAAGGAAGGGAGGGAGAAAGAGGAAGGAAGGAAGGCCAGAAGGCAGGAAGAGGGAGGGAAGGAAAGAGGAAAGAAGGAAGGAAGGAACGAAGGAGGGAAGGAAGGGAGGGGGGAGGGAGGGAAAGAGGAAAGAAGGAAGGAAGGAAGGAGGGAAGGAAGGAAGGGAAAGAGGAAAAAAGGAAGGAAGGAAGGAGGGAAGGAAGGAAGGGAGGGGGGAGGGAGGGAGGGAAAGATCGTAAGGATGACTGAACATCTGAAGGCTGAACAGCTTTACTTATTTATGCCTTTTCTGGTCATTTTCTTACGTATTTGTGAATTCATTCACTTACTTTGCTTTCCTCCTATTTGGGAGATGTCACTGTAGTAATTTTTAAAAAATCAACAACCGTCACCCCCGTAATAATTCGCGAGCACTTGTTAAGCACTTGCTCAGCAAACACTTCCCGCATGTTCACTCCATCTCCACAACAACCCTGTGGAATGAGTTAAGGTTGCTTTATTTCTTTCTTCCTTTCTTTTTTTTTTTTTTGAGACAGAGTTTCACTCTTGTTGCCCAGGCTGGAGTGAAGTGGCGCGTCTTGGCTCACTGCAACCTCTGCCTCCCGAATTCAAGCGATTCTCCTGCCTCAGCCTCCTGAGTCGCTGGGATCATAGGCACGTGCCACCACGCTCAGCTAATTTTCGTTATTTTTAGTAGAGACGGAGTTTCGCCATGTTGGCCAGGCTGGTCTCGAACCCATGACTTCAGCTGATCCCCTCCCCCGCCTTGGTCTCCCAAAGTGCTGGGATTACAGGCGTGAGCCACTGGGCCTGGCCAAGGTTATTATTTTCATCCTATTTATGTGAACCAAAAGCACAGAGAGTTGAGAAAATTGTCTAAGGTCACCGAGCTAATAAGGAGCTGAGCCAGGGTTGAAACCAGATAATGTGGCTGCAAAGCATGAACTCTTAGTCATGCCAATCATGAACTAAAGAGCGTCCTTCATTTGTGTCTCTGTTCAAATATCATCCAAACGGAGAGAGAGACATTCCCTGAGCACCTTCTATTATATAAGTAGCAACCACCGGGTGTGGTGGCTCACACCTGTAATCCCAGCACTTTGGGAGGCCGAGGCAGGTGGATCATGAGGTCAGGAGTTCAAGACAAGCCTGGCCAAGATGGTGAAACCCCGTCTCTACTAAAAATACAAAAAATTAGCTGGGTGTGGTGGCGGGCACCTGTAATCCCAGCTGCTCGGGAGGCTGAGGCAGATAATTGCTTGAACCGGTGAGGTGGAGGTTGTAGTGAACCGAGATCACGCCACTGCACTCCAGCCTGGGCAACAGAGGAAGACTCTGCTCAAAAAAAAAAAAAAAAAAAAAAAAAAAAGGAGCAACCACCTGATTCCCACCACATCCACTCACATCTATGTGCTGCTTCCTCTTACCTGATAGTATAGACTCGGCTCACCTGTTCATTCCTCAATTTTCTACCTTCTCTACTCCAGCAGTTTTAGTTGTCCTACCGGAGACTTTGTCTTTTTTGCTTATCCCCGTTTCTCCAGAACATGTAGCAGTGCCTGGGACATAGTAGGCACTCAATACGTGTGTGGGGAACAGATACATCATGGAAGCACAGCTGTTAGCACAGCACACGTGGTCCTGATTTATTGAGCACCTACTACGTGCTAGGCACAGGACCAAGCACTTGGAAATCTCTCCTGGCATCCTTACAGCCACTCAGTTAAGCAGGCAAGTCTCCCAAAGCTTAAACCGTGGGAAGCACATGCTGAGTCCTTCAGCCAGGAACTGTCCTTGCCTTCTGTCAGCAGAAGCTGGTCAGGAGGCCTTCCTGGAGGAGGCAGCATCACCGCCTCCCCCAAGCTTCCCTCCCAGCCCTGTGGCTGCTCCTTCTCAGTCTCACTGTGGGCCCCTCTTTCTCCATTTGTCCCTTTCATGCCTGTACTACTCCATGTCTGGCTAGACCAGAGCTTACAAACCAGCCAGCTCCAACCCACAGACAGGTTTTATTTGGCCCACACGGCATTTTTTTTTTTTCATTTGAATTAGTTTTAACATTTAAAAGCTGAGGGATTTTGCTTTTAAAAATATCCAGATTTCTGCCTTCTCTTGGAAATTTGGAACATCTGGTGGTGCCAGGTCCCTCTTCCCATATGGCAAGCGTTGGCTGAAACGAAATAGCAACAGCCATGTTCTCTGAGCTACCCGCTACCAGGGGGTTTGCATGCGTCCCAAGCCGTGAATGAACACCTGTAGAGCTTGAGATGGTTTAGGGGTGGTATTCGGCCAAGGGCTCTAGAAATACCCAAGGGCCAGGTGGAATGACCGTTTGTTTTCCTCAGCAGAAACACACCCAGGGAACCATGGCTGGAGAAGGTAGAGATAATACATTTCTGTCAGGCAGCATTGCAGATGTCCTATGCAGGAGGATGGATGTCCTGGGTTTAATCGATACAGGCTAAGCTATTCTCTAAAGAGGCTTGCCTTCTGGGGCCCAAAACATATGTGAGGGAGACAGAGAGGTGGCAATAGAAAGAGCCAGAGTAAAGCAGAGAGAGAGAGAGAGAGAGAGAGAGAGAAAGAGAGAGAGAGACAGAGAGAGAGAGAGAGACAAAGAGAGAGAGACAGAGAAACAGAGAAAGAGAGTGAGAGACAGAGAGAGACAGAGAAAGAGGGAGACAAAGAGAGAGAGACAGAGAAAGAGGGAGACAAAGAGAGAGAGACAGAGAAAGAGGGAGACAAAGAGAGAGTGAGAGACAGAGAGAGAGGTAAAGAGAGAGAGAGAGAAAGAGAGAGAGACAAAGAGAGAGAGACAGAGAGAGAGAGAGACTCCATCAATTAAAGTCTTCTTCTAGTGGAATGAAGGAGAATGGCGTATGTGGCGACTATGGGGGGTGTGCGTGTGTGTGTGTGTGTGTGTGTGTGTGTGTGTGTGTTTCATGTAAGAAAGCAGCATGCTGGGGACACGGCAGCAAGAACAAAGCAATAAGCTCCCCATGGAAGCCAATATAACTTACTTCTACTTAGTAACAGTTACCCCTTTTCTTTTTTAAGACAGAGTCTCACTCTGTCACCCAGGCTGGAGTACAGTGGCACGATCTCAGCTCACTGCAACTTCTGCCTCCCAGGTTCAAGCTATTCTCGTGTCTTGGCCTCCTGAGTAGCTGGAATTACAAGCACACGTCGCCATGTCCAGCTAATTTTTTTGTGTTTTTAGTAGAGGAAGGGTATTTTTTTTTTTTTTATTTTTTTGAGACAGAGTCTTGTTCTGTCACCCAGGCCGGAGTGCAATGATGCAATCTCGGCTCACTGCAACCCGCACCTCCCAGGTTCAAGCAATTCTCCTGTCTCAGCCTCCTGAGTAGCTGTGACTACGGGAGCGTGCCACCACGCCTGGCTAATTTTTGTATTTTTACTAGAGATGGGGTTTCACCATGTTGGCCAGGCTGGTCTCGAACTCCTAACCTTGTGATCTGCCCACCTTGGCCTCCCAAAGTGCTGGGATTACAGGCATGAACCACCACGTCCGGCCTGTTTGTTTTTTGAGATGGAGTCCTGCTCTGTCGTCCAGGCTGGAGAGCAGTGGTGCAATCTTGGTTCACTGCAACCTCCGCCTCCTGGATTCAAGCAATTCTCTTGCCTCAGTCTCCCGAGTAGCTGGGATTACAGGCACACACCACCATGCCAGGCTAATTTTTTTTGTATTTTTAGTAGAGACGAGGTTTCACCATGTTGGCCAGGCTGGTCTCAAATTCCTGACCTCAGGTGATCCACTGGCCTTGGCCTCCCAAAATGCTGGGATTACAGGCATGAGCCACCGGGCTTGGCTGAGACAGGGTTTTACCATGTTGGCCAAGCTGGTCTCGAACTCCTGACCTCAAGTGATCTGCCCACCTCTGCCTCCCCAAGTGCTGGGATTACAGGCTTGAGCTACTGCATCTGGCCCCCAGTTACCCCCTTTCTAACACCAACCCAGATTGTCCTCTGCAATTCAGGGTTCATGTTTCTCAGGTGGCAATCCAAGATCCATTAGCCAGCCACAAAACAATTTAGAAGGTTGTGACCAGATTTGTATTATAAAATAGAAGTAACAGAGGATAGAAATTATCCGAAAGCATTGCACATAGTGGTCAGAAACTTTTTACTTCGTGTGTGTGTGTGTGTGTGTGTGTACTAGATCATAATGTAAAATGTATTTCTCACTGTGGGTTGTGGCCCTATAAGTTGGAAACCACTCATCTAGAATATTATCCATATGGAGAGGGCTGATGCAGGGCCAAATGATGGAGGGTATAAACTCAGGGCTGAGGGTGTGACTTGATTCTATGGGCAACGTGGAGCCACCGAGCTCTATTGGGTTGCAGAGTCACCACCAGCACCTCACTGTCCTGCACTCTGATGTACACAGGCCCAACTGTGCACATCATGACGTTTGGAATTCTTCCCGTTAGCAAATCCTGCTGCTACAACAAACACTGGCTGTGGACACGATGCAAGAGATTGTCAGAACAAGAGTTTTAGAATACACTTATCTCAGCCCTAAAGGGTTAAAACTTCATTTTACAGACAGAAAAAGAGAGACTCCAAGATGTAAAACTACTTGCCTAGAGTCACTTAATATACCTCTAACTGCTCATCTCGGGATCTTCTTCATCCCCAAGCCCAATGTAGACCACCTGGTTGGGAATGGTGGAGAACATGACTCTAGCCAGAACCAGAGAAAGCTGGAGAAGACCTAGGGTAGTGATGAGAGGGTGTGTGTGTGTGTCTGTGTGTGTGTGTGTGTGTGAGAGAGAGAGAGATAAGGCACCTATTCTCACTCTCCCATTTCATCATCAATACCTTCACCAATATCACTATCCTCCTCCTCACCATCATCATCATCGTCCTCATCACCATCATCACCACCATCATCACCACCATCACCACCATCACCATCACCAACATCATCACCACCATCACCACCACCACCATCACCACCATCACCACCATCATCATCACCATCACCATCATCACCATCACCACCACCATCACTATCATCACCACCATCAACATCACCACCATCATCATCACCATCATCATCACCACCATCACTATCATTTTCACCATCACCATTATCACCATCACCACCACCATCACTATCATCACCACCATCACCATCACCACCATCATCATCACCATCATCATCACCACCATCACCATCATCATCACCACCACCATCATCATCACCATCACCATCATCATCACCATCACCATCATCACCACCATCACCATCACCACCATCATCATCACCATCATCATCACCACCATCACCATCATCATCACCACCACCATCATCATCACCATCACCATCATCACTGTCATCACCATCACCATCATCATCACCATCACCATCATCACTGTCATCACCATCACCATCATCACCATCACCACCATCACTATCATCACCACCATCACCATCATCATCACCATCATCATCACCACCATCACCATCATCATCACCACCACCATCATCATCACCATCACCATCATCATCACCATCACCATCATCATCACCATCACCATCATCACCACCATCACCATCACCATCATCATCACCATCACCATCATCACTGTCATCACCATCACCATCATCACCATCACCACCATCACTATCATCACCACCATCACCATCATCATCACCACCATCACCATCATCATCACCACCACCATCATCATCACCATCACCATCATCATCACCATCACCATCATCACCACCATCACCATCACCACCATCATCATCACCATCATCATCACCACCATCACCATCATCATCACCACCACCATCATCATCACCATCACCATCATCATCATCACCATCACCATCATCATCACCATCACCATCATCACTGTCATCACCATCACCATCATCACCATCACCACCATCACTATCATCACCACCATCACTATCATCACCACCATCACCACCACCATCACCACCATCATCATCACCATCATCATCACCACCATTATCATCACCATCATCATCACCACCGTCATCACCACCATCACCACCACCATCACTATCATCACCACCATCACCACCACCATCACCACCACCATCACCACCATCATCACCATCATCATCACCATCACCATCATCACCATCACCACCACCATCACTATCATCACCACCATCACCATCACCACCATCATCATCACCATCGTCATCACCACCATCACCATCATCATCACCACCATCATCACCATCATCACCACCATCACCATCATCACCATCACCACCATCGTCACCATCACCACCATCACCATCATCACCATCATCACCACCGTCACCATCACCACCATCACCATCATCACCATCATCACCACCATCACCATCATCACCATCACCACCATCATCACCATCATCACCACCATCACCATCACCACCATCATCACCATCACCATCATCACCATCATCATCACATCACCATCATCATCATCACCATCATCATCACCATCACCACCATCATCACCATCACCATCACCATCATCATGACATCATATCACCAACATAATCCACCATCATTGTCATCACCACCACCTCCACTACCACCAGCATTCCTCTTTTCCCTAGCCCTTTCTTGCCCATCTGGAGCAAAATATGGAAATGGGTAGGTGGAGCACTAATCTCCCTTTCTTCCACTCATCCCAATTCCCACAAGAGAGGCCACATGTGTGGTTTCCAGATGGCAAAGTCTCACCCTGCCCTATAGCAAGAGGGGACCCCTGGGGCCAGATTCCTGAGCACCTAGTTTTGGCTGCAATAGTGACAGTCTGGGTGATGATGTCAGGGTGGCCAAGTCCCCTCCCAGGGTTGGCACTTCCCCATCTATGGGTGTGGCATCGGAGGATTCCAGTGAGACGTAACATGGGGAGTGGCTGGAAAAATACTCTGTAACTGTATGGCGAATGCCAAGGGGCAGGGGTCCTTGTATACACTGAAGTAATCCCGAGTAAGTTTACAGGATGGGAAGGGCCCCTATATAGATGACCAGGGTCCTTATGCAGGTAGAAGGGGTCCTTATGCAGTATGAAGGCTTGTTACACAGGCGTGTGGATTTTTCCATACATTCTGGAGTAGCCTCCACACATAGGAGGGTTTGTGCTTAGAAGCTGTGTCCTTATGCAGGCTAGGAATAAAAGTGGGACGGAGATTTTACACAAATACGGGCATCTTTTACAGGTGGGAGCACTTTCGTACACAGAGGACTTTTTATCCATGGAATTGGCCCTTCTTTGTAAAATGCTCTGTACTTACTAACAACCTTTACACAGACAAGAAGGTTCTCCATAAGGATAAAGGGATCATTATGTTTTAGGGTGAAATAACAGTATGAGTGGCCTCGTATGGACAAGGAGGGCTGTTTTCAATCGCGATGCAAGCCAGCTGTCCGGATGCCGCCGCCGCCAGCAGCGCGGTACCTGCGCGGGCAGCAGGTGGGAGCCGCGACCGGGGCGGGGGGCGGGGGGCGCGGGGCGCGGAGCGCTGGGGCCTCCTGACTCCCGCAGTCCCCGCCGCGACCACCAGGGGCAGCACCGTCCCCGCCTGGCCCGCGCCTCCCTCCCCCCAATCTCCGCCCCCCACCCCCTGCCTCCCCCCCGCTCCCGCTCCCCTGAGCCCAGCCAGACCCCGCGCCGCCCGCGCCCCGCTCGACTCCGGAGGCTCCCGCAGCCCCGGCGTCCGCCCCGCTGCCCCCTCCCCCGGGGGCCATGGGGGCGCCCCCGGGCTACCGGCCCTCAGCTTGGGTGCATCTCCTCCACCAGCTGCCCCGCGCCGACTTCCAGCTCCGCCCGGTGCCCAGCGTTTTCGCGCCCCAAGAGCAGGAATACCAGCAGGTGGGACCGGGCGCCAGGGCCTGGGGGCCAGGGCTGGGGGCCGGAGCTCCTGGGTCCCGAGGGAGAAGGGGGCTGGGTCACAGATTTCCTGAGCTGCCCCGGAGGCTGGGGGCCGGCCCGGACTTTGGGGTTTCGGAGGGAGGAGGAGCCTGGGGCACCCATGCCTGGAGGTTCTCCTGGGACGCGCGCTGGGGGTCCAGACCTCGAGCTCTCTAAATAAGGGAAGGCTGGGGGCCTGGACCCCTGAGTTCATGGAGAGGAGGGGAGGGGGGCCCGGATTCCCGGGTGTCTGATACCTGCCTGGGAAGCCGGCCTCCAGGGTCATCGGGAGGGTAGGTCTACTCTCCCTGCCCTAAAAGATGACCCAGCCCCACAGGATGAGAGCAGGTGAATATGTCCCAGATAAGGTGGGACCCAGGAGACAGCGGACCTGATAACGGTGGAGGGGAAAACGCTGGCTTCTGCGGTGCTGGGATGGGATTGAGAGTCTGAAATGGGGAAGGGGGCTCCAAGGGCTGAGGGCCAGGGCTGGAAAATGAAGGGGCTCTGGGAGAGGAAGCTTGTTGCCCGTCCCAAGAAAGAAGGGGCGGTCAGGGCGCTGCAGGGGTGAGGGCCGAGATGAGGCTGGGTTCGGGGAGCCTCGGGATGACAGACCCGGGTCCCGAGGGTGGGGCCGGTGTGGGAACCTCACAGAAGCCGGGGTCCCTGGGGAAGGGGCCCGGCTCGGGGCAGCTCCAATGGGCGAAAGAGCTGTCCCCTGACCCAGTTTAACTCAAGTCCTTGACTTTGAGATTAATGAGGAGAAAGGCTTTGCTGAGCTGGGGACGGGTGGGGGTGCTGGGAGTCCCGATGTGGCCCCAGGACGGGTCCTGGCCCTGCCGATGGGGCCTAGCCCCTGGGCTCCGTCCTGGGTTGCTCCTGGGAAAGCGGGGCTGGGATTGGAGAGCTCAGGGGGCGTGGAGGGGTCCCAGAAAAGCGCGGAGGGGATGAGTGCTGTGTTCTGAGCTATTTGGGTCATGGCTGGCACAGCCCTGAGCAGCTCTTCCCCGCCTGCTTCTCGCCGCCCCCTCTCCCCACACACGGGGACGGCCGTCCCCTCGCCCACAGCCTCGCGGTTACACAACGGCCACCTCCAACGCCACCGCTCCACCGGCTCCGGCCTCGGCCCAGACTCACGCCCGCTCTGGCCCGGAGACCTCCCGAAGCCGCATGCGGGGATCCGTGGCCCCAGTCACCGCCAGAGGCACGGGTTTGGGGGAGCCTCACTCCGCCCCCATGGTCGGGGTTCAGGGTCAGGGTGGCAGGGATGCGCGGGCAGAGCCCCACAGCCGAGGAAGGCGAGGGGGACCCCTCCAGGGACGCGACCACTGTGGGTACAGCTGCAGACACAGCCAGGGCCTCTGGGACACTGGCCCGGGGGAGGCACACAGCCACACACACACACTCACCCGCATATGCACAGGCACACACACACGTCCACTTACTCCCATTACACACTCACATGCACACACTCACATATGCACAGGCACACACACACGCCCACTTACCCCAACACACTCACATGCAAACACATATGCACAGGCACACTCAGACACGCCCACTTACTCCCATTACACACTCACATGCACACACACACACAGACACACTCAGACATGCCCACTTACTTTCATTACACACATGCACACACACACATATGCACAGGCACACACACACGCCCACTTACATTACACACTCACATATGCACACACACATATACCCATGTTCTACTCCCATTATGCACTCACACCCACATACAACACGCGCATATAGACACATGCATACACTCACATGGGTATACCCACTTACACATACACAATCACACATATGCACACACACACTGCACACAGTGACTCACAACACACGCTCACATACACACGTATAAGCATTTACTCCCATATACAAGCACACACTGCACTTATATGTATATGCTCACACACTCATGCAAGCACAGTCACACATACACGTTTATACTCCCATATACACACACACACTCACACACACATGCATTCCACATTCACATCTACACACACATGCACACATATATTGACTATAACATTCATGTGCACACACACACATGCAGTCACGCATCCACACACACACTCATCCACACTGTTACACACACACAACCCGACCCACTCACAGACCCGAGGAACTGTGCCCAGAACACACAAATGCCCACAGATGTTCTCATTTGCAGACAGCAGTGCACCCAGGAGGCACACTCAGGTGCATCCTCATCTCGTGGAGACAACCCAAAGATAAAAACATCCAGTCTCAGACCAGAAACACAAACACTGCACACACTTGGGACACACACACACCACTGTGCCACTGTGTGTGTGTATGTGTGTGGACAAAGGCAGAAACACCGTGGTTCAGGGGAAACAGCCTTGGCAAGTCCAGAGGTGTGACTCTGATCCCAATGTTGTCCCTCCATGCCCCGGGGCTCAGTGCAAACCCCCTGGGCCACTGTGGGCCTCTGGGCCTCTGGGACCGCACAGGTCAGCTGTGAAATCCCCGCCACACAGACAGCCCTGTTATTCTGCAAGGCTTTGCCCACTGCAGAACGTTTCCGCGGCCCGCCTCTGTCTTCCGGGCCTTGGCTCTCTCCGCCTCTCTGTCCTTGTGTGTCTCTCCTGTCTCCATAGTGTTCTCACACTCTCTCTCCCTTACTCTGCTCTTCCTCTCTGATTTGATCCCTTTTGCTCTCTGCCTTTTTCTGACTCATGCCCGAACCTTGTCTTATCTTTGTCTCTTTTTTTGGTTGTGTCTTTCTGCCTGTGCCTCCCTCTCTCTCTCTCTCTCTCTGTTCTGTCTTCACTCTTCCAGTTTCCATTTCTGAGTCTTGCATACACACACACACACACACACACGTTGCCACACAGCCCCTCGCCCCGTCCCTGGGTGACAAGCTCAGGCGCAGTGGGGTGTGGCGCTCAGCAGCAGGGGAGACAGTGAGCAGGGAGGAGAGGGGGAGGAAGCATGCCTCCCCAGCCTGGCCCAAGGCACCAGGAACAGGTGCCCCCACACCCCCACCCGCCCCCTGATCCCACACGATTGTGGAGGGGCCTTGGCAGGTCCTTGGGAAATGCTCCATTCCAACTGCTGGCTGCAGAGAGAAGGAAACCTAGGCTCGGAGAAGGGGCGGTTCCTGCTAAAGATTGCACAGCCATTGGAGGGCAGAGCAGAACTGGGACCCAAGGCTTGGGGCCCCCAGTTGGAAGCTCCCTCCAGCAAGCTGGCCCTGACACCTGGAGCTCCAGCTGCCAGCCTGGGAGGGGCTGGGACCCAATCTCCCCCAAGATTAGGCCAGGGATGCCTCCCACCTTCACTCTGACATCCCAGACCCCGACCCCCCAGCCACGCAGGAAGAGGGATCTGAGTGTGGAACACGCTGGTGCCCTCGGAGGTCTGATGTCACCCCCTTCCCCAGGCCTTGTTGCTGGTGGCGGCCTTGGCGGGCCTGGGCTTGGGCCTGAGCCTCATTTTCATCGCTGTCTACCTCATCCGTTTCTGCTGCTGCCGGCCCCCCGAGCCCCCCGGGTCCAAGATCCCCTCGCCCGGGGGAGGCTGCGTCACCTGGAGCTGCATTGTCGCCCTTCTCGCCGGCTGGTAATGGGGCCCCAGGGTGGGTGGGTGGTGGGGACATGGCTCCCCAAGCTCTCTGCTGGCCTTCCTGGGGGTGTCCTCCGGGGACATGGAGGAAGGAGACAGGAAGGAGGAAACTCCCTCATCCCTCTCCCCGCCATTTGCAAGCCCACTTCAGCACACAGCAGGAAGGACTGTCCCATTTGATGGATGGAGAAAGTGAGGTTCTGGAGAGGAAGTGAATCAAGGGCAGCCATCTGGTGAGAAGGCGCAGGGGCAGTCAGATGGCCTGGTTTTGGTGGCTCTCCCATTGAATAGCTGTGTGACCTAAGGGAGTGATAGTCTCCCTGGGCCTCAATTTCCACATCTGTAAACTGGGCATTATCATCTCGCCCACCTCCTGCTGGGGTAAGATGGAGAGAAAGCACAGTGTCTGACTTGCAGCTACTCTCAGCCAGCGTTAACTGGTGATGTCTGTCATTCCGTCATTCACCAGCTCATTCATTCGACAACTGTTTATTGAGTATTTACTATATGCCAGATACTGACCAAGCCAGGCAAGGAGCCCCTCATGCAGCTTATGTTCTAATCAGGGAGATGGACGATAAATAGATATAATCACCCTCCAAGAGCACCTCATCTGTGCCCAGACCTGAGCTGGTCTAATTCCTTCTCACAATAACGCTGCTGGATTCAGAGGTGTCAGGCTCAGTTTCCAAAGAGGAAGGCTCAGGGACAGAGGGGAGGTCACCTTTCAAGGCCATGTGGCTTAAGAGGCAGCACAGAGATTCAGACCCAGGTTAGTAGGACCCCCTCACATCCCTCAAAGGGAGCTTAGGGGGCTTCCAATGTGAACACACCACCTACCAAGGACAAGCTCTGAGCACAGCCCCCTCCCCGGCAGGGCAGCATCCACAGGTTATAGACAGCTATCCTCTTCCACAGACGGGGGTCCCAGAGGGCCAGAGGCCTGCCCTGGACCCACAGCGGGCAAGGGGAGGGACCTGTAGGGATGCCCTGTATCCAGGACGCTTCCTCCTCCGGCTCTCTGGCATGGGGGGAGACAGGGGAGGTGGACAAAGGCCCAGTGGGGGAGAGACACGGCCCCAGCCCCCGCAGCCTGGGAACAAGAGGAGCTTTGTAGGACTCTGAACAATGGGGCGGGGACACCGGGCGTCCGACCCGAGGGATGGGGGTGGAGGCCCAGCCGGGGCTGGGAACCGGGAGGGTGTCAGGCTCCCGCCCCCTCCACTGCAGGACACTGGCCGGGGGCGGGGATGGGAGGGGTCTGGGGCCCCACATTCAGGCCCCACAATGGAGCTCTGTGTGTTGGCAGGGCCGGGGTGGGGGCACGGCTTCTCGCTCATCCTCCAGCCTCCCTCCCACATTCCCTTACTTCCCTCCCAGCTGGCCAGACGCTTGGGTCCTGGGTGGGGGAAGGCTGAGAGCTCCAGGCTCAGTGTCCCCCCAGGAGATGGTGGCAGCTGCCCCCCTCGTACCCTTAGGAACCCCCAGGAGGTGGGGGCGGAGAACGTCTCAGCACTGAAGGGTCAGCACTGCGGGCTCCAAGGACCCTAGGGCACCCTAGGACAGGTGCCAGGAGGGCTGCCTGCCTGGCAAAGGATGCGGGGGGAAGGGTGTGGGGCCGTCAGTCATAGGGAGGGGAAGACGGCCCATCCCGGAGCTGGGTGTGACTGGGGTTCTGCTCCAGGGAGGTGTGAGTTAAATCGGGGGCTCCCTCCCCCCCACCACTCCACCCACCATTAGCATCACAATGACGTCCCTCCGCTGGGGGAGCGAGGCCTTCCCGTTACCTTGGCAACCGATGGGGGCCAGGCTGAAGTCGCCCTTTTCCCACGGGCTGGACCAATGAGTTGGGGCTGAGACGGGAGGGGTGGAAAAGAAGGCGAGGTGGAGGGGATGGGGTGGGAGGGGACGGTGGCCCCTGGGGTCCTGGGACCTGCTGAGATTCCTCTCCCTCCTCCTCCGCTCAGCACTGGCATTGGCATCGGTTTCTATGGCAACAGTGAGACCAGTGATGGGGTGTCCCAGCTCAGCTCCGCGCTGCTGCACGCCAACCACACACTCAGCACCATTGACCACCTGGTGAGGGGCCAGCAACCAGTGGGACCCCAGACCCATACCCGGAGGGACTCCCCACACCCAAGGACAAAGGGATCCAAACTCAGAGCTAAGACCCCAGGCTTGAAGCTTAGGAACCCAGATTCAGAGCTTCATCCTGAGACCCCCAGACCTCAGACTGTCCACCCAACTCCCTACCCTGGCTGCAAATTGAGGACCTCACACCCAGGCCCAGCCCTGGACCTTACTTGGAACTCCCAAGCCACACAGAAACCAAGCACCAGGGACACCAGCCCCTGTCCACGGGCCAGATCCAGGGCCCCAGACCTGATTCTTGGCCCGTAAGCAAGCTCAGGGACCCCCGCCCTGAGGCCCAGGTCCCCGACTTGAGGCTTCAGCTCCGACATCAGCTCCAGGATTCTGGGCCCTGGGGCTGAGGCCTGGCCCCACCTCATGCCTTAGATTCCATGTCCAGCTGCAGACCCTAGACCATGGGACCCAGACTTGAGACCCCAGATTCTGGAAGGCAGATGGAAACTTCAGACCTAAAGCTCCAGACTTAATCTCAGTCCTGGGGCTGGACTCGCTACCCTGGGCTCAAGCTACCAACCATCCAGAGCTCTGGAAAGAGGCCACAGAACTCCATGAACTTGATCTTGGAGCCCTTCCCCAACCCCTTCCCTTCCTCAATCCTCAGATGCCCCAGACTCCAGATCTCAGACACCCGCTACTATGCACCCCTCCTTCACCTCTAAAACCCCATGCCTCGACCGCGGGCTCCCCCCAGGATGTCCTTCCAGACCTCAGCCCCTGTCCTATCCCCAGGTGTTAGAGACGGTGGAGAGGCTGGGCGAGGCGGTGAGGACAGAGCTGACCACCCTGGAGGAGGTGCTCGAGCCGCGCACGGAGCTGGTGGCTGCCGCCCGAGGGGCTCGGCGGCAGGCGGAGGCTGTGGCCCAGCAGCTGCAGGGGCTGGCCTTCTGGCAGGGAGTGCCCCTGAGCCCCCTGCAGGTGGCTGAAGATGTGTCGTTCGTGGAGGAGTACAGGTGAGAGGCTGCTCTTCTTGCTCTCTGTGCTGGCAGCTCTCAGGTGGAGTCCCCGGGGGGACAGTTGGCAATGCCTGGAGGCAGTTTTGGTTGTGACAGCTGGAGCGTGTGTGTGCACTGCTGGCATCCAGTGGGTAGAGCCCAGGGACTGTTCAAAGCCCTGCGATGCACAAGACCCCCCTCCCCACCCATTGGCAGGGAATGATCCAGCCACCATGACAATTATGACGAGGTTGGCCAGGCGCGGTGGCTCAGGCCTGTAATCCCAGCACTTTAGGAGGCCAAGGTGGGTGGATCACCTGAAGTCAGGAGTTTGAGACCAGCCTGGCCAACATGGAGAAACCCTGTCTCTACCAAAAATACAAAAATTAGCTGGGCGTGGTGGCAGATGTCTGTAATCCCAGCTACTTAGGAGGCTGAGGCAGGAGAATCCCTTGAACCCGGGAAATGGAGGTTGCAGTGAGCTGAGATTTCGCCATTGCACTCCAGCCTGGGCGATAGAGTGAGACTCCATCTCAAAAAAAAAAAGATGAGGTTGAGAAACCTACTGCAGAGGGACAGATCACCAGACCCCACGGCCATCCTGACACCCATGTCCTTGCCCATTCACTCACTCACCCCCTCCACATCACTCCACTCACTTATTCACATATGCATTCATTCCTTGACTCACTCATTCAGCAAGTCACTCTTGGACTCAGTCACTCCTGGACTAACCCAGCAGGCCACTCACTTACTTGTTCATCCGTGTGACATGTGTATTTGTTCAGCACTATTTTTTTTTTCTTTTTTGAGATGGAGTCTCCCTCTGTCGCCCAGGCTGGAGTGCAGTGGCACGATCTCGACTCACTGCAACCTCCGCCTCCTGGATTCAAGCGATTCTCCTGCCGCAGCCTCCCGAGTAGCTGGCATTACAGGCACGCGCCACCACGCCCGGTTAATTTTTGTATTTTTAGTAGAGATGGGGTTTCACCATGTTAGCCAGGCTGGTCTCAAACTCCTGACCTTGTGATCTGCCCGCCTTGGCCTCTCAAAGTGTTGTTCAGCACTATTTATTTAGCACCCTCTGGTGAAAGAGGCAGCATACCTACAGGTCAGGAACCTGAGCTCGAAAGCCAGCCAGCCCCTCCCTGACCATGCGGCCGCAATCAAGTTACTTTGCAGGCCTGTGCCTTGGTTTCCCCATCTGTGAAATGGGAATCGGGGCAGCGTCCCCCTTGTTGAATTGGTGCGAGTTGTTGAGTTGGCATCTGAGTGCTGAGAAGGATGATTAGCACAGGGAGAGCACCGCAGAGGTGTGAAGTGCAGTCACCCAGGTGGCGGGCAGGGCAGTGAGCAAGTGGCAGAAATCCCTGCCACGTGGCTGCGTCCTCCGGGGGGCTAGCAAGGGACAAACACAGAGAAAAACATTGTCTGTAAGGTGTTGGGCCATGAGAACTTTGGAGAAAATTACGGAGGGGGCTGGGCGTGGTGGTTCACGCCTGTAATCCCAGCACTTTGGGAGGCTGAGGCGGGCAGATCACGAGGTCAAGAGATTGAGACCATCCTGGCTAGCACAGTGAAATCCCGTCTCTACTAAAAATACAAAAATTAGCCGGGCGTGGTGGCGGGTGCCTGTAGTCCCAGCTACTTGGGAGGCTGAGACAGGAGAATCGCTTGAACCCAGGAAGTGGAGCTTGCAGTGAGCCGAGATCGCGCCACTGTACTCCAGCCTGGGTGACAGAGCGAGACTCCGTCTTAAAAAAAAAAAAAAAGAAAATTATAGAGGGAGATGAGGTGGGACAGACTCTGGCAGTTCATCAGGGGGCCTGAGAAGGTGGCATTTGGAGGAGAGGAGGCAGTGAGCTGTGCAGCATCCAGGCAGCCACCCTTCCCAGCGGCCACCATGATGGTGTCCTCATTGCTTTGACCATTAGTAATCATTCATTCATTCATTCATTCATCCGATGTCAGCTGGGGGCCCTGCCCACGGGGCAGGGGCTGAGATTCGGGAGACCTTCCGGGATGCTGCGCTCCAGCGGGGAAGGCCGACTGGGGCTGAAAAAGCTGGAGGTCAGGACACACCCGCAGGGCGGCAGGTGCAAGAGACAGACAGGCCTGGGTTTGAAGAAGTCCAGGTCCTGCATCGTGGTCAGGCCCAGGGGCTGCACAAGCCGGGCCTCAGCTCCTCCTTCTGGGCGAGGGCAGGGAAGTGGGGGGAGCCATAAGGATGATGCCAGGGTGAGGCAGACCCACCATCGCTAGAAAATATCTTCCGGCTGCACCACTGCGAAAGCACCCCACACTTGGGAGTCCCTCGACAGACAAATCAGGGGCCCCCAAGGGAGTCTTGCTGGAGGGGGCACTTGCGAGGCTGGGGGGAAGCAGCCAGAGACGAGGGTAAGGAGTGAAGCCCAAGCTTGTGGGGCCTGCAGAGAATGGCAGGATTAACTGAGCACTTACTATGTGCCGGGCACTGTGCTGTTGTTACGGGGGGGTCCTCGCTCCTAGAGCTCCCAAGATCGTGGTGGCCACTTACAAGATGGCGGCAAGCCTCTTGTTCTCTGACCTGGGGTTCTTGGCCTCACGGATTCCAAGGAATGGGATCTTGGGCCACGCGGTGAGTGTTATAGCTCTATTAGAAGCCGTGGGTCACAGAAGAGAACCGTGGAACCCAGCGACTAGTGTTCAGCTCGATCAGGACGAACCCAGGCACTTAGCTGTGCAGGAACAATGGCGAGCCTCTAGCCCGATTGGGAGCAGTGATGGTTGCCTCGCTGGATCAGGAGCACAGCGGACACCCTGCCGGACCCGGAGGGGTGGAAGTCAGTGGTGGGTCTGCGACGGCGGCAAACAGCAGTGATGGACGGCGAGCGAAAGCTCAGCTTGAGCCGTAACAGACACGGACCAGAAGAGTGTGCAGTTTCAAGATGTAATAGAGTGAAAACAGAACTCCCATACAAAGGAAGGGGACCCAAAGGGGGTAGCTGTTGCCGGCTGGAATGCCTGGGTTTATATCCCAATCATTGTCCCTTCCCCTGTGCTCTCCAGTGATAGATGATTGGCTATTTCTTTACCTCCTATTTTTGCCTAATTAGCACTTTAGTGAGCTCTCTTTACTACCTGATTGGTTGGGTGTGAGCTAAGTTGCAAGCCCCGTGTTTAAAGGTGGATGCAGTCACCTTCCCAGCTACGCTTAGGGATTATTAGTCGGCCTCGGACATCCAGCTAGTCCTGTCTCTCACTGTGGCTTGCATGCTTGCACCTCCTGAATCACGGTGGTGGGCCCTTCGCTGACATTTAAGTATTAACTTTTTTTTTCATTTTTGCGACTAAGTCTCACTCTTGTCGCCCAGGCTGGAGTGCAATGGTGCAATCTCAGCTCACTGCAATCTCCGCCTCATGGGTTCAAATGATTCCCCTGCCTCAGCCTCCCAAGTAGCTGGGATTACAGGCGTGCACCACCACGCCCGGCTAATTGTTGTATTTTTAGTAAAGACGGGGTTTCACCATGTTGGCCAGGCTGGTCTCAAACTCCTGACCTCAAGTGATCTGCCCGCCTCAGCCTTCCAAAGTGTGTGGATTACAGGCGTGAGCCACCGCGCCCAGCCAAGTATTAACTATTAAATAACATCTCAGTTCCCTCGTTTATGCTCAGGCTAACCTCTAAGTGTGTCCACATGCTTGACACTCTCCTAAGCACTTCTAGTCACGCATCCCACTCGAGGCAACATTCTCAAGCCAGTGCTGTTGTGCTCCCCATGTTACATGTGGGGAAACTGAGGAACGAGAGGCTAAGGTTACCAAGACAGAGTTACCCGGCCGGTTAAGCAGAAGCGCTGGGGTTGAGACCAGGCAGCCTCTGCCTCCAGACGTCATGCCCTCCGGGGACGTGATGGGATCCTTGGTGCGGTCTGAGAACGAATATCTCCACTCGGCAGGGTGGGGTCTGGGACGGGGAGCTTGGAGAGGACACATCACGTGTCCCTGGTCACAGGGCACATGTGTGCGGCCCGGCCAGGGGATAGTCCCAGGTGCTCAGGACCTGTATTCTAAACCGCTCCAGTGTCCCGTCTCCTGATAACACTATTTCACAGATGAGCTGAGCTGTGGTCCAGACACAGTAAACAGCAGGAAGCTGAGCTTGGAGGGTGGTGAATGTGAGGCTGAGCTGGGGGCAGGGTGAATGTTGGTGGGGGGTTGCTGTTCCGCCGGGGTGCCTGGAGGCAGGTTTGTGGTTTCAGCCCTACCCTCTCGCCTCCCAGGTGGCTGGCCTACGTCCTCCTGCTGCTCCTGGAGCTGCTGGTCTGCCTCTTCACCCTCCTGGGCCTGGCGAAGCAGAGCAAGTGGCTGGTGATCGTGTAAGTGCAGGCAGTAGGGGGACCCAGTGCTTGCCTGGCACTCTCCTGGCAGGCAGGACCTCAGTCTTACAACTCTCCTACACGGAGGACCGTGGTCCTTCAGGACCAGGTACACACGAAGAAAAGAGAGTCAGAGCAGCCCAGAAGGGAGGCGGGGACAGACCTGAAAACAGGCAGCCCTCACAGTATGAAGTATGCTGGAATCATGGCAGAAATAATCATTGTGTTTGCAATAAAGATGAGGATGAGGCCAGGCGTGGTGGCTCACGCCTGTAATCCCAGCACTTTGGGAGGCCGAGGTGGGTGGATCATGAGGTCAGGAGTTCGAGACCAGCCTGACCAACATGGAGAAACCCCGTCTCTACTAAAAATACAAAAATTAGCCGGGTGTAGTGGCGGGCGCCTGTAGTCCCAGCTACTCAGGAGGCTGAGGCAGGAGAATCACTTGAACCCGGGAGGTGGAGGTTGTGGTGAGCCAAAATCACACCATTGCACTCCAGCCTGGGCGACAGAGTGAGACTCCATCTCAAAAAAAAAAAAAAAAAAAAAAAAGTCCGGGCGCGGTGGCTCACGCCTGTAATCCCAGCACTTTGGGAGGCCGAGGTGGGTGGATCACGAGGTCAGGAGATCGAGACCATCCTGGCAAACACAGTGAAACCCCGTCCTTACTAAAAATACAAAAATTAGCCGGGCGTGGTGGCGGGCGCCTGTAGTACCAGCTACTCGGGAGGCTGAGGCAGGAGAATCGCTTGAACCCGGGAGGCGGAGGTTGCGGTGAGCTGAGATCGTACCACTGCACTCCAGCCTGGGTGACACAGTGAGACTCCGTCTCAAAAAAAAAAAAGCAGATGAGGATGATGATCTATTGAGGGTCATGCAAGCTGATTCCTTCAGTTGCCTCCACCACATGAAGGAGCTACCATAAGGCTCCACGTGGCCGGTCAGGGACCTGAGGCAGAGGGTGGCCGAGTCCAAGACTGAGCCGTCCTTAAGTGTCGTGGCAGAGCCGCAGGACCACACTGACTTCACAGCTCGCTCTACACGCCCGACACTCTTCTCTGTACTCCCTGGAGCGCCTCATGCCCCCTGTGAGGAAGGTGCTTCTTTCTCCCTGTTTTTTATTTTGAGAAGGTCTTGCTTTGTTGCCCAGGCTGGAGTGCAGTGGCACGATCACGGCTCACTGCAGCCTCTGTTCCCTGAGGCTCAAGTGATCCCCCCACCTCAGCCTCCAGAGTAGCTGGGACCACGGGCTTATGCCACCACTCCCGGCTAAGTTATTATTATTATTATTATTATTATGAACTGCAGTTTGGCTCTTGTTGTCCAGGCTGGAGTTCAGTGGCTCCACTGCAACCTCTGCCTCCTGGGTTCAGGCGATTCTCCTGCTTCAGCCTCCCAAGTAGCTGGGATTACAGGCATATGCCACCACACCTGTCTAATTTTGTATTTTCAGTAGAGACGGGGTTTCTCCATGTTGGTCAGGACGGTCTCAAACTCCTGACCTAAGGTGATCCGCCCGCCTCAGCCTCCCAAAGTGCCTGGATTATAGGCATGAGCCACCGTGCCTGGCCTAAGTTTTGCATATTTTTGTAGAGATGGAGTCTTATGTTGCCCAGGCTGGTCTCGAACTCCTGGCCTCAAGTGATCAGCCCGCCTCAGCCTTCCAAAGTACTGGGTTTACAGGCACAAGCTACCACGCCCGGCCCTTCTCCCTGTTTAACAGAGGGAGACTGAAGATCAGAGAGGTTGGGCCACTTGCTCAGGGCCACACAGCTAGAAGTGCCAGAGCTGGGATTTGAACCAGGCAGGCCATTCCCATTGGAGGAGTCCCTGTATCCTCTCTGGCCCTGGTGGGGTGGGGTGGAGTTGAACTTGTGCCTCCATTGCCCCTGAGAGAGTGGGAGAGACCCCTCGAAGGCTTGCAGACCCATAAACCTAGCCAACACAGGGCAGGTCTGGGACTGGAGGCCAGGCCTTCAGTTTGGGGACCCCTGGGTGCCCTTCCTGCTTGTTGGTCACCCTACCAATGCTGACACGCCCCCTGCACCCCTCCCCACCGGGAAAGTCCAGAGGCTTTCAGATTTCAGCCCTGGAACTGTCTCCCATTCTCAGAGGAGACAGGGCAGAGCCAGAGGCTGACCAGGCTGTGGGTGGACTTGGGAGCCTTCAGGGGAAGTGAGTCCAGAGGTGAGCAGTCACTGTCCCAGGGTCCTGGAGCTGGGATCCAAGCTGTGGCCACCCAGCCCAGGGCCCTGCTCATACCCCACACCCTGCTCATCTGGGCAGGAGCCAGATGTCCAGCTGGACGTCAGCAGCCACTGGCCTACCCCCAACCACCGAACTTTTGTGTCCCTAATTCTGATCCTCCAGGCTCCAGAGGTGGGTGGAGGCGGGGGGCGGCTGTGATGGGAGTTGGGGTGTGGAAAGAGGCTAGGCTAGGAGATTAAGAACTCCAGGCTAATCCTCCCTCCCCCACTCTAGGATGACAGTCATGAGTCTCCTGGTTCTCGTCCTGAGCTGGGGCTCCATGGGCCTGGAGGCAGCCACGGCCGTGGTGAGTGCCAGGGCCGGGCCACTGGGCTCTGGGACTCAGGGGGCCTGGAGACTTCAACTTCTGGATCTCAGGATGGCATGGCTTAGTAGAGAAAGGAATTGGGGGGCACGATCACAGCTCTGAGGTTTAGGGCTGGTTTCCTGGGTCCTGAGTGGGTACAGATTGGTGTCCTGGACGTTTGAACTGTAATGGAGGAGGGGCTGGAAACCTGGATTCCTAGGTCTGAAGGAGGAAGGGCTGGGGGTCTGGACTCCTGGGTGTGAGGGAGGAGGAGCCGGAGGCCTAGACTCCTAAGTCTGAGGGAGAAAGGGCTGGAGAGTCTGAACCCCTCGGTCTGAGGGACAAGGAGCCTGGGGCCTGGACTCCTGAGTCTGAGGGAGGAGGGGCTGGGACCTGGACCCCTGGGTGGGGAGGGGAGCTGGGGAGCCAGGCACTAGGTGCTGTGGGAGTGTGGAATCGGGGCAGTTTTGGGTTTGAGCCCCTTTTCTGCTGCCTCACGCAGGGCCTCAGTGACTTCTGCTCCAATCCAGACCCTTATGTTCTGAACCTGACCCAGGAGGAAACAGGGCTCAGCTCAGGTGATTTCCAAGGGCCCGGTGGGTCCGCCGGGTTGGGCAGTGCAGGCCTTGGCTTCCTCAGGCCTCCTCTGTGCCCGGTCCTGACCAGGGTGGGGTGGGGGTGCAGCCCGCCAGGCGAGACCCAGCCCTCTGGAAGGGAAGCAGGGCTCCTGGCCACTCCCCAGCTCGGAGCCCTCCTGGAGCCCCGCCACCCGCCAGACCCTCATCCCTTCTGCTCCAGCTGGCAGCGCCTCTCCTGGTGGGCTGGAAAAGAGGGTAGGGTAAAGATGCTGGTGCTCCTGGGGGTCAGGAATGGGGGGTTTGGCCCCCTGGAGAAAACTGGGGAGCACCATTTAGTCAGGGGTTCCCAGGGAGTATAGGGATGCCCACCAGCGCCTGCTCTGGCTGTGGCAGGAGCAGAAGGGACGCGGGGCCGGCGAGCCTCTGAAGGTAAGGCCATCTGGCTCCAGGAGGGCTCCAGGGCTGGGCTGAGGCCCTTAACCCTGCTAACCCCCCAGTCCCCGGCCTTCCCCCGGGAGATCCCTGGGGGCCCAGGCTTATGGCCTCCTCCCCTCTCCTCCTCCCACTTCAGACATCCTGAGCTATTATTTCCTCTGCAACCAGGCCGTCTCCAACCCCTTCCAACAGGTTAGGGCTGCGGGCAAGGGAAACGGGTGTTGAGGGAACCAGAAATCTGGACTCTGAAGGGAGGGGGCGGGGCTGGGGCTGGGGCCTGGACTCCTGGGTTCCGGGGAGGATGCAGGCCAGGGGCCCGAGTGCTGTGTCCGGAGGAGAGGAGAGAGGGCCGGGCCGGGGGCGTATACTCCTGGGTCCTCCTCCCTCCCTTTCTCTTTCTGCAGAGGCTGACTCTGTCCCAGCGAGCTCTGGCCAACATCCACTCCCAGCTGCTGGGCCTGGAGCGAGAAGCTGTGCCTCAGTTCCCTTCAGCGCAGGTCGGTGGGTGGGCGCTCCCCAGACACGCAGACGCCAAGGGGAAGGCGGACGGGGCGGGATGGAGCTGTGGGGCGTAGGTGGGACCCACATAACCAGACCGGTTGGCCGTGTGTGGGCGGGCCCTGGGTTGTGGGCGGGGCTGCAGAGCTAGGCGGGGCCTTGTGTTGTGGGCGGGGCCGCAGGGCGGGGCCAGGGCGATGGGCGGGCCTGAAGAGTTCGTGGGAAAACGACCTCTCCTCGCCCCGCAGAAGCCTCTGCTGTCCTTGGAGGAGACTCTGAATGTGACAGAAGGAAATTTCCACCAGTTGGTGGCACTGCTACACTGCCGCGGCCTGCACAAGGTGAACCCCTTCCTCCTCCCAATTTCTTCTCCCACGGGGAGCCTCTGCCTCGACCCACAGAACTACCTCCTTCTTCTCCTTGGACCCCTGCCATTGCGCCTGAGGATATCTCTGTATCCTCTGTTTATATGATTTATCTGTCCTATATCTATTCTCTACCTATTTATAACCTGTGGTCTACCTATCAAGCATTATCCATATTCCTTCCCTCCTCCCTCCCTTTCCCCCCCAATCCCGCACTCCCCGCTGGGTCCCCATCCCACCCTCCCCGTCCATTCCTGCCACCTTTTCCTTCCTTGTCTTCTCTCCTCTCTCCGTCCTCCTGCCTCTCCCTCCCTCCTCCTGCCTCTCCCTCCCTCCTAGAGGCTGCCGCTCAGTGAGTTCTGGAGCAAGACTGCCCGGGTTCCAGTCCTAGCTCTTGGCCAAGGGCAAGTCACCTAACATCTCTGCACCTCAGTTAGTTCCCTCACTTATAAACCTGGGATTGCAAGAGTGGGCACCTGTCCAGCTCCCCTGCGGCGTGTGCTGTTCATACACTGGACAGGCAGGGGCGGGCAGGGCGCCCAGGAGGAAAGATATCTGGTGTCCTGCAGGCTCCAGTTTGGGCTCTGCCGCAGGCTGCATGGCCATGGGCAGGTGAGCATGGCTGACTCTGCTTCCCACCCGTACCGTGAGGAAGGACGAGGTTTTTGTTTGTTTGTTTTTCCACTGGATGGCTGTGAGGATTGAAAAAAAAAAAAATCCCCTTATAAAACAGTAGGAGCTGGCGGGGCGCGGAGGCTCACACCTGTAATCCCAGCACTTTGGGAGGCCCAGGTGGGTGGATCACCTGAGGTCAGGAGTTCAAGACCAGCCTGGCCAACATGGTGAAACCCCATCTCTACTAAAAATAGAAAAAGTTAGCCGGGCGTGGTGGTGGGCACCTATAATCCCAACTACTCGGGAGGCTGAGGCAGGAGAATCGCTTGAATCCGCCAGGCAGAGGTTGCAGTGAGCCAAGATTGCGCCACTACACTCCAGCCTGGGCAACAAGAGCGAAACTCTGTCACAAACAAACAAAACCAGTAAGAGCTGTTCTAAAACACACACCCAAGGATGCCTTTCCCTGGCCAGTCTTCCCATCAAAGACCTCACATGTGCATAGCCTCACCAAGTACCTGACCCTGTTGCGTTTCACAGGTGGCAACTCATCGATGCCTCATAATAATGCTATGAAGAAGGAACTATGATTATCCCACCTAACAGATTTAGAAGATGAGGTGCAGAGTTGAGGGACTTTCCCAAGGTCACACGGCCAGCTGGCCCGTGCACACTGAGGAGAGAGGGACCTTCCGGAGGGCCCCGCCCTCTGCCCCCAACAGCCAGGCAGTTGCCCAGTCTTGTCTGCTTCTGGAATGTCTTCATCCATCTGCTCTCCATGCCCAATGTCCCTGCTGCCGCTGAGGCCTTGTTCTCACCCCTGGAGAAGGAAGCGTGGCCCCCTCCCCATCTGTCCCCCCATGGACCCTAGAATAGGGCTGCCAGATTCAGCAAACAGCAAACCACTCTGCTATAAGTATGCCCGGTGCAATGCTGGGGAGATACTTATACTAGAAAATTATGTATTGGGCATCCGATATTCAAATTTAACAGGAAGTCCTGAATTTGATCTGGCAACCCTACCCAAGAGGGATTCGTCTACACTATCACATGGATCTGAGCTTTCCCTGGTCCGGCTCAGAGAGACCCCTTCTGTGGCTCCCACTGCCCCCCACCCTTCTGGAACTGGCATTCCAAAAAGGGAGTGGGGAGTAAGCACTGAAGCCATGCTCAGAATTGCCGACTATTGAGCTGAGAAAGGCTGGGCCCCCACTCAGTCCAGGGCTGCCCTGATCTTTTGCATAAAGATAAACTGGGGTCCAGGCACTTTTCTGTGGCCTAGGCAGAAACTGGGCTGGAATACAGGCTCCCAGACTCCTTTGTGGAGGGAGGGAAGGGAAGGAGGAGGACAGATCACTCTACCCTTCCCTACCACTGCACCATGAGACCCTGGGTCTCCATCTCCCCTGTCAGGGCATCAAGGTCTTCACAGATTAAAATCAAGAATAAGTGGCAGGGCCAGGCACTGTGGCTCACGCCTGTAATCCAAGGTGGGCAGATCACCTGAGGTCAGGAGTTTGAGACCAGCCTGGCCAACATGGCAAAATCCCATCTCTACTAAAAATACAAGAAAACTAGCCGGGCGTGGTGGCGCAACCCTGTAATCCCAGCTACTCAGGAGGCTGAGGCACGAGAATTGCTTGAACCCAGGCGGTGGAGGTTGCAGTGAGCTGAGATCGCGCCACTGTACTCCAGCCGGGGTGACAGAGAGAGAATCCATCTCAAAAAAAAAAAAAAAAAAAAAGGAGGAGGCTGGGCATGGGTGCCTCGTGCCTATAAACCCAGCACTTTGGGAGGCCCAGTGGGGCAGATCAGAACTCCTTGAGCTCAGGAGTTCAAGACCAGCCTGGCCAACATGGTGAAACCCCATCTCTATTTAAAAAAAAAAAAATCAACAATAAGGGACATCAGGGATGAGGAGGAAGGAGGGTGGGCTCTGGAGCTGAAGAGAATCAGCTCCAATATCGCTTTTGCCCCTTCCAGAGAGTGTGACTCTGGGCTAGTAGCTTGCCCTCTCTGGGCTGCAACTTCTTTCCACCATTGCAAGAGGCGGCAGCGTGAGAGGGTCAGTGTCTGCCTGGCAGGGCTGTTGTGAGGATGAAGGACAGTGTGCATGTACCAATACTCTCAAAACAGAGCCTCCATTGCCCCGACAGGTCCCTACCCCCACCTTCACTGGCTTAGTAACAGACACCCCACCTCAACCAGGTGCTCCTGCCAGAAACTCAGGCTCTTACCTCCCACAACCATTCTCAGAACAAGTTCTGTTGGCCCTTCCTCTGAAAGCTATCTGGACTCCCACCACTGTTCCTACCACCGCCGCTGTGCCCTGGTCCCCGCATCCTAGCCACCACGATCAGAGGGGCCTCTTCCCTGTTCCCCCTCGCCGACCCCCATCTGTCCTCCATGCAACAGCCAGCCAGCCAGCCAGCCGGGTGATCCTTTTAAAACACAATCCGATCAAGTTCTTCCTCTGCTTAAAACGCTCAGTGATTCCCCTTGGACATGGATTAAAATCCCTTTTCCTCGCCCTGACCTACGAGGGCCTAGGTAGTCAGTCCTGGATATGTCTGCCTCTGGCCTCAGCCCCTCCCAGCTTCCTCTGCACAGCCCTCTGCCTGGCTCCTTCCTGGAGGACCCATCCCTGCTGGTGGGGTCACCCAACCTACCCCTGCCCTGCACTGACCCCCGCCCTCCTACCTCGTTGCACACCAGCCTCTGAGATGACCTTCTCCGTCCTGTTTACTGAAGTTTCCTGGTACTGGGGGCAGCGCCTGGGGAAGAGCAGGCTGTGTCAACCCCCACTGAATGCATATGCCATGCAGGTGCTTAGCACTCGGTGAAGGCCGTTCTGCTGATTTCTTGGGATAGCACTCGGTGAAGGCCGTTTCTGCTGATTTCTTGGGATAGCACTCGGTGAAGGCCGTTCTGCTGATTTCTTGGGATAGCACTCGGTGAAGGCCGTTTCTGCTGATTTCTTGGGACGACAGTCATCAGAGCCAGCATTTGTTGGCAGGTTGAGTGTGTATTGTGTGTGCAGTGTCATCCTGAGCCACTGGTTGGTTCTTCTATGTGCTGTTCCATGTGCTCTAGGCCAGTGATTCTGCCCCCAGGGACACTTGGCTAGGTGAGGAGTTCTGCCCCCAGGGACACTTGGCCGGGTGCCGAGTTGCTGTTGGTTGTCACACTGCGGGAGGGGGTGCTCCTGGCATCTGGTGGGTGGAGCTGAGTGGGGCTGCTCAGCACCCCACAACACAAAGGGCAGCGCCGCCACCACAGAGAATGATCTGGCTCAAAATGTCAGCAGGACCCAGGTTATGAAGCCCTCACCCCTGGACCAAGGCGGAGCTGGCAGTGGCTGGCCTGCCACTTGGTACAGGGGAGGATGTTCTTGCAGGAGGTGCCGCTGCCGGGAGGGAGAAGGGAAACGGGAGTAGCAGTTCTCAGGTTCCTGGGTAGATGAAGATGGAGGAGAGGGTCCAGGGCTGGTGGGAGATGCTGGACTGGTTCTGGATGTGGGGTGCTCATTGGGGAGGACCCATGTGAAAGGGAGATAGGGGCCTGCAATGACAAGGGGGGTGCAGCTCAGGAGAAGCCAAGTCTGGAGGCTGTGCAATTAATTCCTGAGTGCCAGGCCTATCACACCAATGACCCCACTGTACCCACTGTATTCTCAGAACTGCCTTTTGACAGGGGAAACTGAGGCACAGAGTGGTCAGCTGACGTGTGCAGTACCACAGCCGGGAGGATGGTCAGACTGGTGTGCACAGCGTGTGCTGGTGGGGGAGGGGGTGGGGGGGACACTGCCTGATGACGCCCTCCCCTCAGGACTATGGCGCAGCCCTGCGGGGCCTGTGCGAAGACGCCCTGGAAGGCCTGCTCTTCCTGCTGCTCTTCTCCCTGCTGTCCGCAGGAGCGCTGGCCACTGCCCTCTGCAGCCTGCCCCGAGCCTGGGCCCTCTTCCCACCCAGGTCAGGAGCGGGGGAGGGTAGGGTCCTGGGGAGGGAAGAGGAGGGGCAGCACCTGGGGACCACGGTGGCGGGGGGAGGGGGGTGCAGCCTCCTGATGGGTCCCCATCCCGCCTCTCTGCCATGCCCCGCATCAAACCCCAGTGACGACTACGATGACACAGACGATGACGACCCTTTCAACCCTCAGGTACTGGATGCCTGGGTCTGAGGGAAGAGGGGCCGGGGCCCGGACTCCTGGGTCTGAGGGAGGAGGGGCTGGGGCCCGGACTCCTGAGGGAGGAGGGGCTGGGGTCCCACAGTACAAAGCCAATTCCCACTCCATTCCCTCCTCTCCCCGCCCCACCCCGAATCTCCCAGCAGGAATCCAAGCGCTTTGTGCAGTGGCAGTCGTCTATCTGAGCCCCTCCTCCCGGCTGGACTGGAGCCTGGCTCCCCTCTTCGGTGAGCTTCCAAGGGCCACCCCAGCTCCCACAGCCTGGCCTCTGCCCTCCCCTCCTGCCCTCTGAGCTGCTCCAGGCATGGGCTGCGTGCTTCCTGCTGGGTGGATCGCGCCGGGCAGGCCCTCCAGCCTGCATCACTGCCCTGTCTCTCCCTCTCTCCGCAGTTCCTTCCCTGGCTGCCGGAGGAGACCCCACTAACCCAGCCTGCCTGGGCTCTGACCACTAACACTCTTGGCCACGGACAGCCCGCACAGGACCGCCTCCCTGCCCTTGGCCACTGTGCCCCCGTCTCTGTCCTTGGCCTTGGGAGTAGCTGAGGGGGCAGACTAGGGAGTAGGGCTGGCAGGGGAGGGGGCAGACAGCCTCGCACCCTTCATCCCTGGCTGCCAGTCCCATCCTTGGAGGGACTAAGCTGGGGGCGGGGGACATGAGTCCCCCTGCTGCCCCTGCCACGTCCCAGTGGGCTCTGACCCCCTGATCTCAACTTGTGGCACTAACTTGGAAAAGGGTTGATTTAAAATAAAAGGGAAGACTATTTTACAAGCAGCTGGGTCCTCCTTATTTGTCCTCTCCCTTGATTCGGCCTCCTGGCCAGGGCTGGGACATCCTCCCTGCTGTCCTCTCTCCCGTGGCCTCCCAGCTGCCAGGAGTTTCTGTGCCTGTCCAGGCTCGGCAAGGGGTCCAAAGACATTGTTCTTTAAAAAAAAAAATCAAAAACAAAAAGAACGCTTTCTTCTGATTCTAAAAGTACTACACGTGTCCTGACACAGGAAGACACAGGCATCTCTGGTACAGAATAGATGGCCTAGAAATAGATCTAAGTGTGTGTGTGTCTGTGTGTGTGTGTGTGTGTGTGTATACATGCATGACAGAAGACAGATTTCAAGTCAGTGTGGAAAGGATGGTTGGTTTAGCAGCAGTAGTGACATATCGGCTCTCCATCTGGCCCAAAACTTCTATAGATAAGATGGGTGGAAGATCTAGATGTATGCAAGTAAAGGCACAGAAGCATTTCTAGAGAAATTAGGAGGGTGGGTATGGTGGTGCATGCCTGTGGTTCCAGCTACTCGGGAGGCTGAGACTCCTTGCTTGAGCCTGTTTCGAGGCGGCAGTGAGCTGTGATCGTGCCACTGCACTCCCGCCTGGGCAACAGAGCAAGACCCTGTCTCTTAAAAAAAAGACAAAAAAACAAGAGAGAGGCTGGCTGTGGTGGCTCATGACTGTAATCCCAGCATTTTGAGAGGCTAAGGTGGGTGGATCCCTTGAGGCCAGGAGTTTGAGAGCAGAGTGGCCAACATGGTGGAACCCTGTCTCTACTTAAAAAGAAAACAAAAAACAACAAAACTAGCCGGGCGTGGTGGCACAGGCCTGTGAGCCCAGCTACTCGGGAGGCTGAGGCAGGAGAATTGCTTGAACCCAGGAGGTGGAAGTTGCAGCACTGCACTCCAGCCTGGGAGATCAAGCGAGACTCCATCTCAGAAAAAAAAAAGAAAAAAAAAAATGACAGAGAAATTAGGAGAATATTTGTATATTGTCTGCATGTCGTGTATCTGGGTAGGGAAAGTGGGGAGGGAGGAGTTTAAGCAGGAGATCATAAAACCAGAAAGGAAAAGATAGCTTATTTGACAAATTATAGGTCGAAAAAAATACCATAAAGTCAAATGGCAAATTGATAAGACTGGGGAACAGTGAGTGTGTGCGTGCGTGCGTGTGTGTGTGTATGTTAACAGTTATGATGCAGAAATATGTTATTCTTAAAAGATATAATCTACAAAAGCTTTCATAAACTAAGAAAAAGACAACCCATTTAAAAGTAATCAACTGAGTTGAATACTCAATAAAGTAAAAATTCCAACATCAGTAAACAGACAAAAAGATTCAAACTCTAATAATTGGGAAATGCAATTTGAAAGAATGAGAAACTACACTTTTTCACTACCTAGATACAATGAAATTAACAAGAGTGGTGACGTCCTGGGCAGGCGAGGACCTGGAGGAACAGGCACTCAGAACACTTCTCCTGAGGCTGTGAACTGCCACCATCCCTTGAAAAAAAAAATGCGCTTGTATGTGATCAGATCAAAACTGCATACACCCCATGCCCCAACAATCCTGCTTTTGGGAACTGATTTACAGAAAAAGACCCACAGGCCTCTGAAGACTTATATTTAGAGCTGCCTGTTACGACGATACCACTTTGGTCAGCTAAACCCTGAAAACAAACATCCAAAAAAAGAGAAGTCCAATAAATCACTGCACAGCAGGGCTCTCTGGAAGAAACCAGCTCTTGGCTGAGTTGAGGATGTGAGGGAAAAGCCTGGCAGAGAGGAGCTATCAGAGCAGGGTGTGGCAGAGAGCAGCAGCAGAGTGGACTGATGGAGAGGGGCCTGCACAGTGAAGGGCCCAGCTTATCATTCAAGACACCCCAGGTCACCATCCTGGTCCTGCTTCTCACGACCTTCACGGATGTGGGAAAGTCACTTGACCCGTTAGACCTTGGTTGCCTCTTTGATCAAATGGGTATCACAAATCCAAAATTCCAAAATTCACAGACCCAAAGAGCTTCGAAGTCAAGCCATCCCCAAGCTCACTGGGCAGGAAAACCTGACCTGCGTTGGTGGGAGATGACTTACAGACATGACTGACCCGCTTGGTGTGAACGTTCACATACTTCCCTGCAGAGAAGTTACCCAGGCTGCTGCACACTGCTGTGCTGAGCACT
Organism: Pongo pygmaeus; assembly: GCF_028885625.2. Classification (NCBI taxonomy): domain Eukaryota; kingdom Metazoa; phylum Chordata; class Mammalia; order Primates; family Hominidae; genus Pongo; species Pongo pygmaeus. Next base: position 60,802,651 of record NC_072393.2, read on the forward strand.
GAGGGTGCCGTGTGCCCTGCAGAGCAGAGATCATATTGCCTTTGCAACTGAAAAATCCTGAATCTCAACACACCCCTGGCTCCGAGGGGATCGAGTTGGTGCTTGGTGACCCACAGTGCCAGATGCTGGTGTCCAGCGTGGGGCCTGCCGCTGCTCTGTGCCTGTCAATCATTTGTATTTTGTGCACTACAAGGAGTGTTCAGAGGAAGCTTTAAATATGTGGGCCTGAGGGTGGGAATAAAAATCAACTGCAATTTCAGGGAGGGGTTCTGGGGGCCACATGCGTTCACTCACTTTTTCCTGACCATGTGGGCTGTCTGCCCCAGGCCCGGCCCTGCTGCTATGCTGACTTCTTTCCTCTCAAACACTGCCCTCTAGTGCCCCTGAGCCCATTTCCCAAGCACAGGCATCCGCTGACTGTTGGGCGGCTGCAAAGTACCTTGAGACTCAGCTGCTTGATCTCCCATGCCAATGAGCCTGGGGGTGATCTTTCATCAAGAAGTTGGCTGGGCGCTGTGGCTCACGCCTGTAATCCCAGCACTGCGGGAGGCCGAGGCAGGCGATCACCTGAGGTCAGGAGTTTGAGACCAGCGTGGCCAACACGGTGAAACCCCGTCTCTACTAAAAATACAAAAATTAGCTGGTCATGGTGGCGGGCGCCTGCAATCCCAGCTACTCAGAAGGCTGAGGCAGAAGAATCACTTGAACCTGGGATGTGGAGGTTGCAGTAAGCCGGGATCGCACCACTGCACTCCGGCCTGGGCAACAGAGTGAGACTCTGTCTCAAAAAAAAAAAGGCATTTTACCCAACCTTTACAAAAGGAAAATCCAGTGGTTATTTTTAGAATGTTACCTATGGGGGCTTCCAATCCGACCAGGATGGAGTCACAGAGACTGGACTTGCTCTCCTTGCTGCAACGACCCCCCAAAAATAGAGTAAATACAAGAAAACAACAGTGGTCAAGACTCTAACAAGAAAGTGATCCCTGAGGGATGGGAAACATCAAGGCAAGCCCTAAAATTGCCGCTGGGTCCTGTTACAAGTTTCTAGGCCACGGGACAGGGAGGGAAGACTGAGGCGGAGCTGGGAGGACTCCGTGAGCAGAGCAGACAAAGCAGAGAGTCTGAGCTTTGTTTTTGAGCTTTGTTTTGAGAATGTAGTTATGGGCCAGGCACGATGGCTTATGCCTGTAATCCTAGCACTTTGGGAGGCCGAGCTGGGCAGATTGCCCGAGGTTAGGGGTTCAAGACCAGCCTGACCAACACGGTGAAACCCCGTCTCTACTAAAAATACAAAAAATTTCCCCGGGCGTGGTGACTCACGCCTGTTATCCCAGCAATCCCAGCACTTTGGGAGACCGAGGCGGGTAGATCACCTGAACTCAGGTGTTCGAGACCAGCTTTGCCAACATGGTGAAACCCTGTCTCTACTAAATATACACAAATTCGCCGGGTGTCGTGGTGGGTGGCTGTAGTCCCAGCTACTCGGGAGGCTGAGGCAGGGGAATCTCTTGAACCCGGGAGGCGGAGGTTGCAGTGAGCCAAGATCGCGCCATTGCACTCCAGCCTGGGCAGCAGAGCGAGACTCCATCTCTTGAACCCGGGAGGTGCAGGTTGCAGTGAGCGAAGATTGCGCCGTTGCACTCCAGCCTGGGCAGCAGAGCAAGACTCCATCTCAAAAAATAAATAAAAATAAAAATAAATTATTTTGGACTTCCAGCCTCCAAAACTGTGAGAAATAAGTGTTTGTTGTTTTTGAGCCACCAGTCCATGGTCCTCTGTTAGTGCAGCCTGAATGGACTAGAATGCCAGGGAAAGAACCACCTGGAGGGACTGAAGGAAATAGCGCCTGAGTTCTGGGGACTCACACGGGGCTTGACAAGGCGCTGTTCCTGCCAGAAGAACCTCATAACTGAAGGAACACTGGGTAGAACACGGAGGAGGGTCTTACATCAGCTGTGGGGAATAAGCAGCCCTAACCTGTGAAACACTGTTCTGGCCCCGCCTGAGGAATCTTAAAAGTAAAACCTGAAAGGATCAAGCTGCTTCCAAGTAATGTGACTGCATTCTCAAACAAAGCTCAAGAATATTTACAGGCGTACAAAGGTAAGGAGCGCCCGACGAGGTAATACTGACATTGTCTAGTATCCAATAACAAAGTCACCAAATATGCAAAAAGCAGGAAAACAGGGCACATCATGTGGATAAAAATCATTCAACTGAAATGGGCCCAGAAGTTAGAATTAGTAGGTAAGAACATTAAAACAACTATTACACTGTACTCCATACGTTCAAAAAGTTCTTCACAGATACGGAAGATACAAAAAAACCCAAAGTGGGTATCAACACATAGAAATTACAATGTCTGAAATAAATAATGCACTAGCTAGAATAGCAGATTTTTGTTTTTGTTTTTTTGGGCAGAGTCTTGTTCTGTTGCGCCCAGGCTGTAGTGCAGTGGCGTGATCCAGCCTCATTGCAACTTCCGCCTCCCAGGTTCAAGCAATTCTCATGCCTCAGCCTCCCAAGTAGCTGGGATTACAGGTGCGTGCCACCACACCCAGCCAATTTTTGTATTTTTAGTAGAGACGGGCTTTCACCATGTTGGCCAGGCTGGTCACAAACTCCTGACCTCAAATGATCTGCCAGCCTCAGCCTCCCAAAGTGCTGGGATTACAGGTGTGAGCCACTGCACCCAGCCCTAGAACAGCAGATTAGACACTGCAGGAAAAAAAAAAAAAAAAAGGACTGGAAGACAACATTAGAAACTGTCCAAATGAAACATTTAAAAAATGATTTTTAAAAAAAATTTTGTAGACAGGGTCTCACTCTGTCACCTAGGCTGGAGTGCACTGGCGGGATCATGACTCACTGCAGCCTCAACCTCTCCGGCTCAAGCGATCCTCCCACTTTAGCCTCTCGAGTAGCTGGGACTACAGGCGCATGCCACCATGCTTGGCTAATTTTTAAAAATTTTCTGTAGAGATGAGGTCTCGCCATGTTGCCCAGGGTGGTCTCAAACTCCTGGGCTCAAGTGATCCTACTGCCTTGGCCTGCCAAAGTGCTGGGATTACAGGCATGAGCCACCACGCCCTGCCCCAAAAGGAATGAATTTTTTTTTTTTAAATGGAAAGAACACTGGTGAGCTGTGGGACATTCTAATATATGTGTAACTGGAGGCCCATAAGGAGAGAGAAAGGAACAGAGAAAGTGTTTAAAGAAATAATAACCCCAAATTTCCCAAATTTGATACAAACTATAAAACCAAAGATCCAAGAAACTCAACGCACCCCAAGCAGAAGAAACAGAAAGATAAACCAAGATACATCATAATCAAATTTCTTAAGACCAGTAATGAAGAGAAAATCTTGAGAACAGCCAGAAGAAAAACAAAAAGATTTTATAAACAGAGGAACAAAAATTAGGATGACCCTAGATTTCTCACTGGAAACAATGTGAGAAAGCAGTGTAAGAAAATTCTTAAAGTAGCAAAAGAAAAAAGTAGTCAACTAGAATTCGATACTCACTGAAACTGTTTTTCAAAAGTGGGCCGGGCACGGTGGCTCACACCTGTAATCCCAGCACTTTGGGAGGCAGAGGCAGGTGGATCACGAGATCAGGAGATCAAGACCATCCTGGCTAACACAGTGAAACCCCGTCTCTACGAAAAATACAAAAAATTAGCCGGATGTGGTGGCGGGCGCCTGTAGTCCCAGCTACTTGGGAGGCTGAGGCAGGAGAATGGTGTGAACCCGGGAGGCGGAGATTGCAGTGAGCCGAGATTGCGCCACTGCACTCCAGCCTGGGCGACAGAGTGAGACTCCGTCTCAAAAACAACAACAACAACAACAAAAAAAACAAAAGTGAAGACAAGGCCAGGCGCAGTGGCTCACACCTGTAATCCCAGCATTTTGGGAGGCTGAGGCAGGCGTATCACCTGAGGTCAGGAGTTCGAGACCAGCCTGGCCAACATGGTGAAACCCCGTCTCTACCAAAAAATACAAAAATTAGCTGGGTGTGGTGGTGGGCACAGAGCAGAGATAGAACAGTATCATAAGGCTGGGCGTGATGGCTCACACCTGTAATCCCAGCACTTCGGGAGGCCGAGGCAGGCAGATCCCGAGGTCAGGAGTTCAAGACCAGCCTGGCCAATACAGTGAAACCCTGTCTCTACTAAAAATGCAAAAAGGAGCTGGGTGTGGTGGTGCATGCCTGTAATTCCAGCTACTCGGGAGGCTGAGGCAGTAGAATTGCTTGAACCTGGGGGGTGTAGGCTGCAGTGAGTCGAGACCGTGCCACTGCACTCCAGCCTGCATGACAGAGTGAGACTCCGTCTAAAAAAAAAAAAAAAGAACAGTATCATAAAAAAATGCTCAAACTTCCAAACTTCTCTCCACAAATGGTGCTAGAACAACTGGACATCAACATGCCAAAAATCAATCAATCAATCAATCATCAATCAATCAATCAATCAAATCTATACACAGACCTTAGTCTCTTCACAAAAATTAACTCAAAATGGATCATAGAGCTGAATGTTAAATGCAAAACTATAAAACTCCTAGAAGATAACATAGGAGAAAATCTAGATGACTGGGTTTTGTGAATTTTTTTTTTTTTTGAGACAAGAGTCTCACTCTGTCGCCCAGGCTGGAGTGCACTGGCAGAATCTTGGCTCACTGCAACCTCTGCCTCCTGGGTTCAAGTGATTCTCCTGCCTCAGCCTCCTGAGTAGCTGGAATTACAGGTGTGTGCCACCACACCCGGCTAATTTTTGTATTTTTAGTAGAGATGGGATTTTGCCACGTTGGCCAGGCTGGTCTCAAACTCCTGGCCTCAAGTGATCCACTCACCTTGGCTTCCCAAAATACTGGGATTACAGCTGTGAGCCACCGCACCTGGCCATGATAATTTTTTTGATACAACATCAAAGGCATGATCCACGAAAGAAACTTACAAGCTTGACTTTACTAAAATAATAATTAAAAAAAATCCTCTGCTAGGCCAGGCGTGGTGGCTCACGCCTGTAATCCCAGCACTTTGGGAGGCAGAGGTGGGCGGATCACGAGGTCAGGAGATCAAGACCATCCTGGCTAACACGGTGAAGCCCCGTCTCTACTAAAAATACAAAAAATTAGCCAGGTGTGGTGGCAGGCACCTGTAGTCCTAGCTACTCGGGAGGTTGAGGCAGGAGAATGGTGTGAATCCAGGAGGCAGAGCTTGCAGGGAGCCGAGATCAAGCCACGCACTCCAGACTGGGCGACAGAGCGAGACTCCACCTCAAAAAAAAAAAAACAAAGACCCCTCTGCTCTTTGAAAAACATTTTTAATATAATGAGAAAAGCTGTGGCCTGGGAGAAACTATTTGCAAGAGACCTATCTCATAAAGGACTGTTATCCAGGATTTATAAAGGGCTCTTAAAACTCAGTTAACAGGAAAACAATCTGATTAAAAAACAGGAAAAGGGACCAGGCATGGTGGCTAACACCTGTAATCCCAGCACTTTGGGAGGCCAAGGCAGGCAGGAATTTGAGACCAGCCTGGCCAATATGGTGAAATCCTGTCTCTACTAAAAATACAGAAATTAGCCGGCATGATGGCACATGCCCGTAGTCCCAGCTACTCGGGAGGCTGAGGCAGAAGAATTGCTTGAACTCGGGAGGCGGAGGTTGGAGTGAGCCGAGATGGTGCCACTGCACTCCAGCCTGGGTGACAGAGTGAGACTCGGTCTCAAAAAAAAAAAAAAAAAAAAGGATTGTTTCTGGGTGTGTCTGTGAGGGTGTTGCCAGGGGAGACTGATATTTGAGTCAGTGGACTGGGAGAGGAAGACCCACTCTCAATGTGGGTGGGCACCATCCAGTTAGCTGCCAGTGTGGCTAGAATAGGCAGAAGGTGGGAGGGGCTGGCTTGCTGAGTCTCCTGGCTTTCATCTTTCTCCTGTGCTGGATGCTTCCTGTCTTTGGAGATCAGACTCCAGGTTCTTTGGCCTTTGGACTCTTGAACTTCCACCAGTGGTTTGTCGGGGACTCTTGGGCCTTCTGCCACAGACTGAAGGCTGCGCCGTTAGCTTCCCTACTTTTGAGGCTTTTGGACTTTGAGACATGACTGGCTTCTTCCTTCCTCAGCTTGCAGATGGCCTATAGGGGGACTTTGCCTGATGATCCTGTGAGCCAATTCTCCCTAATATACTCCCTTTCAATATATACATATATCCTGTTAGTTCTGGCCCTCTGGAGAACCCTAATACAGATGGTAAATAAACACAGGAAAAGATGTTCACCATATGTCATTAGGGAACTGTCCGTTAAAACAAGACACCACTGGCTGGACGCAGTGGCTCACGCCTGTAATCTCAGCACTTTGGAAGGCTGAGGCAGGTGGATCACGAGGTCAAGAGATCGAGACAATCCTGGCCAACACGGTGAAACCCCGTTTCTACTGAAAATACAAAAATTAGCTGGGCGAGGTGGTGCACGCCTGTAGTCCCAGCTACTCGGGAGGCTGAGGCAGGAGAATTGCTTGAACCCAGGAGGCGGAGGTTGCAGTGAGCCGAGACCATGCCACTGCACTCCAGCCTGGAAGACAGAGCGAGACTCTGTCTCAAAAAAAAAAAAACAAAAAAAAAAACACCACTACATACCTATTAGAATGCCAAATCCAAAATGCTGGCACCACCAAATGCTGGCAGAAATGTGGAGCAACAGAAACTCTCCTTCATTGGTGTTAGCAATGCAGAATGGTACAGCTACTTTGGAGGACAGTGTGGCAGTCTCTCATAATCCTAAACATACTCTTAGAATATGAACCAGCAGCAGTGCTCCCCAGTATTTACACAGATGGGTTGAAAACTTGTGCCCACAAAGAAATCTGCACGTGCACGTTTATGGCAGCTTTATTTATCACTGCCAAAAACTTGGAAGGAACCAAGATATCCTTCAATAAACGTCTTACTACATTCTGGTTGTTGTAACAAAATACCATACACTGCATAGCTGAGGCAGGAGGATCACTTGAGCCTGGGAGGTTGAAGCTGCTGTGGGCTGAGATAGAGATCGTGTCACTGCACTCCAGCCTGGGTGACAGAATAAGAGACCCTGTCTCCAAAAAGAAAAAAAAAAAGAGTACAGTTTTGGTTTTTGCTGTGACTGGGCTCCTGGAGTGAGAGCTCTGGATCCCAGCTGCAAGATGAGGAATCTGGAGCCAAGAGAAGGGAAACGAGTTTCCCAAGTCATACCGCTGGTTAAGTAAAAGAGCTGGGATTATGACTTAGGTTTCCTGCCACCCAAGATTATTATTTTTTGAAACAGAGTTTCGCTCTGTCTCCCAGGCTGGAGTGCAATGGCACGATCTCGGCTCACTGCAACCTCTGCCCCCAGGGTTCTAGAGATTCTCCTGCCTCAGCCTCCTGAGTAGCTGGGATTACAGGCATGCACCACCACGCCCGGCTAATTTTTTTGCATTTTTAGTAGAGACAGGGTTTCGCCATGTTGGCCAGGCTGGTCTTGAACTCCTAAGCTCAGGTGATCCACATGCCTCGGCCTCCCAAAGTGCTAGGATTACACGCATGAGCCACCGCGCCTGGCCCACCCAAGATTATTAAAATAAGTTTTCAGAAGCAACCCCCTACTGGCCAGGCGCGGTGGCTCATGCCTGTAATCCCAGCACTTTGGGAGGTGGAAGTGGGCGGGTCACCTGAGGTCAGGAATTCGAGATACTGTGAAACCGTGTCTCCACAAAAAATACAAAAATTAGCTGGGCATGGTGGTGCATGCCTGTAATCCCAGCTACTGGAAGGCTGAGGCATGAGAATTGCTTGAACCTGGGAGGCAAAGGTTGCAGTGAGCTGAGATTGTGCTACTGCACTCCAGCCTGGGTGACAGAGCCGTCTCAAAAAATAGTAATAATAATAGATTTTTTTAAAAAAGCAACCCGCTAGTGACTTCTTAGAGCAAATCATCAGACAGTTGGGATAAAATTCTGAAGTGGATTAAGGGAGGAGTGCTGGTTTGCCTGGATGGCTACATGAACACAGCCCTGGAACCAACCAAATATGTAACTGGACAACAGAAAAATAAGTACAGGGTGCATTAATCAGAGGTAACAATGTTTTGTACTTAAGTACACAGAAGACAAGATGTGAAGACACCAAGAGAACAGTACTTTTCATGGTTAGACACATTTCTTAGATATTTTTTCTATTTTGGGGTTCTTTTGTGATATAATTTGTCCTGTTTTCATAATTCTTGTTTTCCCTGACATGTAAGATAAATGTATCTAATTGTGGGCTTAATTGTAAAGAGTTTTGACATTTAAGTTCCAGTCATTTCATTTTATCGCTGTGTCTGTGTACAGAATGCTAAAAGAATAAGACATAAAAAATAAAAGTACAGTTATAAACACCTCTTTTAAAAGGCGGAGACTGTTCGCTTGGGCAAAAAAAAGCAAGATCCAACTACATGCTATCTACAAGAAACCCGCCCTAAATACAACAGGTAAAAGGAAGCTAAATGGAACGTGGGTCCTGGCTTGTACTCTGGCATGTAAAGAAAACATTGGAGGAAAAGGTGGTGAAATCCCAGTAAAGCCTGGGTTTTAGTTACAGTAATGCATCATGTCAGTATCTACAACAAACCACTTTTGTTGATGCTTCTGATGACAGCATCAGAAGAAACTGGGCATAAAACATGCTGGACTGCGTATGATCTTTGCAACTTTTTTTTTTTTTTTTTTTTTTTTGAGACAAGAGTTTCACTCTTGTTGCCCAGGCTGGAGTGCAATGGCGTAACCTCGGCTCACTGCAACCTCGGCCTCCTGGGTTCAAGCGATTCTCCTGCCTCAGCCTCCCGAGTAGCCGGGATTACAGGTGCACGCGCCACCACGCCCAGCTAATTTTTGTATTTTTAGTAGAGGCGGGACTTCACCATGTTGGCCAGGCTGATCTTGAACTCCTGACCTCAGGTGATCCACCCATCTCGGCCTCCCAAAGTGTTGGGATTACAAGCGTGAGCCAGCGAGCCCGGCCTTTGCAACGTTTTGAATAAATCCAAAATTATTCCAGAACAAAGTTTAGTGCCAAAAAGAAACAAAAACAAAAACAAAACAAAACAAAACAACCCCCCCCACAGTAAAATAACGGAAAAACATATACTATGCTAGCACTAACAAAATAATACGTAGTTATGAAAATGGTATGTACTTTTCAAGCTAAAAGTTCGTAATGGTAGAACATGAGGAGGAAAACTGCCTCTTAAACCCTACCACTTACTGTGACACAGTGACCGGTCCCTGCAGCGGACTGGATAGTTGTATCGAGTCCTGGACGGAAACAGATGGCACTCAAAAGGTGGCGCGGAGTTCAGAGAAATGCCTATGTACAGATTTGGTCCAATGCCTCAGCCTGACCTCAGGGACCTTTGGGGGTCTGCTCCGCGCCCACCCTTACACATCTGTGACCCCACACACTTCCACCCCAGCGCCACTGCCAACTGCTACACCCATCCCCCTCCAACCGCGTCAGCTTCCAGCCTCGGGCCACCTGAACTCGCCGTGCCCCCTCCACTGCGCCCTTCCAGATTCATTTACTAGGGAAGCCCGCTCTTCCGGGTGGAGCTGTTCCTCACCCACTTTCTTTAACTTTATCATTCTCTCCCCAGGGTTTCCACATCACCGTGCTGTGGACAATCCCGGAACTCCTGTCACGCCAGTTTACATTTAGGAACAGTAAAGGCTCCCACTGACTCAGTCAAAACAAGGCTGCGGCCGGGCACGGTGGCTCACGCCCGTAATCCCAGCACCCTGGGAAGCCGAGACGGAGGGATCACGAGGTCAGGAGTTCGAGACCAGCCTGGCCAACATCGTGAAACCCCGTCTCTACTAAAAACACAAAAATTAGCCGGGCATAGTGGCGCGCGCCTGTAATCCCAGCTACTCCGGAGGCTGAGGCAGAATTGTTTGAACCCGGGAGGCGGAGGTTGCAGTGAGCAGAGATCACGCCACTTTACTCTATCGTGGGCGACGACAGAGCAAGAGCAAGACTCCGTCTCCGAGAACAACAACAACAACAAGAAAACAACAACAAAAAAATAAGGCTGCGTGGGAGGCACAAAGAGCTAATGCGGCCACGCTTGTCCCCTCGGGGCCACCGTCCCCACCCAGACTTCCGGCCTGCCTTAAATCGCTCATGCGTAAGTGCGTGGGCAGGAGGGCGGGCTCAAGCGTAGCTCGTGGCGTTCATTGGCTGTGCAGGGCCGAGGGAGGCGGTGCAAGGCCGCCGCGTGACGTCAGGACGCCGCGGTCAGGACGTCGAAGCTAAAGAAGACCAGAGCCAGCCGGGTGGCCGAGCGGTGTCGTGGCCGTGTTGCTAATCGCCTGGGTGGTTGTTGGCCTGTCCCTGCAGCGAAGGGTCCTGGTTGGTAAGGGGAGCGGCGGGCGAGCAGGCTGGCGGGGATAGCATCTCCTTTCGGTCTTGCGCCCCGCGAGCCCTGAGGCCTTCTCGGCCGTCGCAGCAGCAGACGCCGCGCGCGAGCGTCGACAGGGTGTGGCGGGGCAGGGGCAGCCACTGCGCCTGCGCACCGGGCCTGGTTGCGCGTGTTCGGGCTCTAGCGCGCGTGCGCCGTCGTCTTCTACTCTGCGTCCGTCTCCCTCGGAGTTCTCGGGGCCCCGGGGCGCCCCTCACTCGCCGTTGACCGGGTGTTGCCCCGGGCGACCGGCGGCTCCAGCGCGTCTTTCTGGGGCGTGGTGCGCAGGCGCGGCCTGGGCAGTGGCTCCGTGGCTAGTCGTGGGGATCCGGGCGGCCTCCTCCACCCGGCGTCCTCCTTTGCCTTCGCCCAGCCTGCGGGACGGCCAGGTGCTCCCGGGACCTCAGGCCTCGCGTCTGGTGCCTGTCCCTGTTCTTGAGACCAGTCCGGGAGTCCTCTCTCCAGCCCCCAACTCCTGATCTTATCTCTAATCTCCCTTCTGCCCTGGAGCTCCTCTTCCTGTGTCCCCGCCACGATCCCTCGTCTCCACCCACGCCCTGTGTCCTGTTTAAGTTAAGCCTTTGCGTTTCTAGCGTTTCTAGGGCTTTTCCCCAGCTCCAGACTCCCGTTCCTATCCCGTCAACTTGTGAGAATTCCGGTTCTCCTGCGGGATTAATTATCCTACTTATCAGGTATTCTCTCTCGGGAGTTTAGGCTTCTAAATCCTTCCTCCGGAGACACTCCCCTGTTCTTCCAGTTCTCTCTACCCCACTCTTAATTAGTTGAACATGTTTTGGGTCTTCTTTGGCATTCCCAAAGCTTTACGTCCAGACACCCAACCAAGGTGATCCCTTTTCTCTCCCAGCCCTACCCCTGCTTCCGGGAGCCTCCTGTGGAAGCAGGCAGGGGTAGTCCCACTGAGGACTCCCACGTAGGTCTCTTTACTGCCCTTCGGAGACCTTTTTGAAATCAGTGCTAAGAACCCATTTCTTCACGTTGGGGTTCACGTTGGCATTCTCAGGAACGCTCAACGACTACTTGCTTCCAGGGGTAACTTCCGGAAAATCCCTTTTTCCTCTCAACATTTTCTTCTCCAGTATTCTTCCAGCCCCCTCGATGCTCCCTGAAAGGCCTCCCTTTTCACAGAGTTCTCGGAAACCTTTCTACCCTCTCAGCCTTAAGGGTTCCCTCAGACTCTTTTCATTGTAGCATCCATCCTCTTGGTTCAGGTTCCTTTCACAACCCGTATTCCCTAGAATTCTTTTTTTTTTTTGAGACAGAGTTTCACTCTTGTTGCCCAGGCTGGAGAGCAATGGCACAGTCTCAGCTCACTGCCCTCTGCCTCCTGTGTTCAAGCGATTCTCCTGCCTCGGCCTCCCGAGTAGCTGGGATTACAGGCATATGCCACCATGCCCGGCTAATTTTGTATTTTTAGTAGAGATGGGGTTACTCCATGTTGGTTAGGCTGGTCTCGATCTCCCGACCTCAGGTGACCCGCCCGCCTTGGCCTCTCAAAGTGCTGGGATTACAGGCGTGAGTCACCGCGCCTGGCCCCTAGAATTTTTTTTAGACCTTTTCCCCTTGATGGCAGCACCCCTACCCTCTGGACCTTTCATCACACCCTCTCTTTGCTCACATGGATTTCAGACCCTTCTTCCCTTTGGGAAGTCTGTTCTGGCTTCCCTGTTTCCAAATCCTTGGTTTTCCACCTGGAGCTCTGCAAAGGGGCCAGGGGCTTCCCCTGATACTCCAGCCTTTTTAGTCCACACCCAGAACTCTTCAGATCCTTGATCCCAGTGGCTTCTCTGTCAGCCTCCCCTTTTCTGCCTGGCTTCTCGTGAGTCCATCTACTTTTCTTCACCACTTTGTGACATGTTTTTAGCTCCCCCTTAAGTTTCCCTAACTCATTCTTTTTCTCATAGACAGTGAAAAAGCAGTCTGGCTCCCGAGGTCCACCCCTTATACCCCAAGGTCCAGATGGCGGCCAACGTGGGTGATCAACGTAGCACAGATTGGTTAGTGAGGCGAGAGGGACGGAGGCCAGTCGGGAGGGAAAGAGGAAGCAAGACCCAGTGCTGTCCTCTGGGGTGGGACCTCCCGTGGCCTTAGGGGAAGTGATGCCACAATCCCTGTGGGTGGGGGTGGTGGTGAGGCAAACACAGGGAAGCATTTGGTTGTGGTGTGGAGAGGGGCAAGCCTTCACCTCTCTGAGCTTTCATTTTTCACAGTACAGCGCTTGCTTTGCAGAATTGTGATGATTCATTCAAGCAAATGTAATTAGGAGGCAGGTTCCCAACACTCAATACACAGTCATTTATTTGTTTTTCTGCTGATTCCTTATTTTTTCTCAAAATAGTGTGATAACCTGCCGACTGGGGTGATGTCAGACAGAATTCATTGATTCATGAAAGACATAGCCCTAGGAGGTGTCAGGGCCTGTGTTCAGTTCTGTGGGTTCTGTTAATTGTTTATTTGTTTGGTTTTAACAACTGCTGTGTGCCAGGCTCTGGGATAAGTACCTTAAGTAGGTGATCTCATTTATCCCTCCCAGCAGACTCTGAAGCAGAAACCCTTTATCAGCATAGTACAGATTAGAAAACTTAGGCTTAGATTGGTAGTAACAGTTAGATATGGGATCCAGGGGCTGGAATTTGCCTCCCAACTTGCCCACGTGTGTACAGTGGGGAGAACAGGTGTGACTTGATGTCCTCTCTCTCTGCAGGTCTTCTCAGTACAGCATGGTGGCTGGGGCAGGCCGAGAGAATGGCATGGAGACACCGATGCACGAGAACCCCGAGTGGGAGAAGGCCCGCCAGGCCCTGGCCAGCATCAGCAAGTCAGGAGCTGCCGGCAGCTCTGCGAAGTCCAGCAGCAATGGGCCTGTGGCCAGCGCACAGGTGACAAGGCCGCATGGGGCTGCGGTACCCTGAGCCAGAGGTTGTGGGAGGGACACAGTCTGGCGTCCTCTTGTATCATTCAGACGGGGTGCTCTGAGGGGAAGCATAAAAAGACATTCCAGGGTATGTAAATCTGAACAGGGAAAAGTTCTGTTTCCTTGAGGAATCTAGGGTGTGATGTGGTTCTGAAGAGGGAGGCCATGCCCGTGCCCCTGGTCTCTAACGTGCGTGAGTCTCATGGTGGAGACAGTGGCTCACTTTGCAGATACATGGACCCAGTTTCATCCCTTGGCAATTGGCCACCAGTCAACAGGCTTGCCCTTTGGGGGCCGTGTACCTGTGGATTTGGGCTGCTGACGGCACATGTGCCTCTCTGTTTCCACAGTACGTGTCCCAGGCAGAAGCCTCAGCTTTGCAGCAGCAGCAGTACTACCAGTGGTACCAGCAGTACAACTATGCCTACCCCTACAGCTACTACTATCCCATGGTGAGTGCCCAGCCGGCGGGGCGGGGCGGGGCGAGGTGGAGTCTGCTGGGACGGGGCGGGCTGGGGCGGGGCGAGGTGGAGTCTGACGGGATGGGGCCGGGTGGTGGATGGACTGGAGATCCGCAGTGATAACTGCTCAGAAACCCTCTAACTTGCCCAGGAGGTAAATTCCTAGGTCCCCGCCATGAGCCACAAGGTCCTACATACCCGGTTCTGGTCCCTTCTCTCCTCATGCTCATTCTGCTATGGCCATCAAAGCAGAGACCTCCTTGATGCCCGCACGCGTCAGGCCCGCTCTCTCTGTGCCCTGGCTGCAGTGCTGCCTGTGTTGCCGCCTCTTGGAGGTCTCTGCTCAGATGCTGCCTTCAGAGAGCCTCTACCTGACACACTGATGGAAAGTAGCATTCCTGCCCTGCAGCCTGTCCCTCTCCCTTTCTTTGCCATCTTATTGTTTCATGATCCTTATTGCTGGATATATTACATGTCGACGTCTCCAGCTGGGCATGTAATTCCAGCACAAGCTTCATTACAGCATGGGTTTTCCTTTTTATTGTGCTGTCGTAGTGCTTAGAAGAGTTGGCACTCAGTATTGTTGATTATATTCTTCTGAGAACTAGCTAAGTGAGATGTGGGACTGATAGAGGTTTTTCTTTTCTTAATATATGAGAGGATGTGGTGCATTAATATAGTGTAGAGAGAAAGGGGTGAGGAATTGGTAGAGGGCCATGGCTGGGGTAGTTCCTGAGCAGGCTGGGGAAGCGGAAAGGGTAGGCCTCCCACTAAACCCTCCCTCCCTGCGCCTTTGCAGAGCATGTACCAGAGCTATGGCTCCCCTTCCCAGTATGGGATGGCCGGCTCCTATGGCTCAGCCACACCCCAGCAGCCATCCGCACCCCAACACCAAGGGACTCTGAACCAGGTAACATCCTAGCCCAGCTACCATACCCCGCTCAAGCAGAGGAAATGTAGATTTTTGAATGAGCTGTCAATGAGGAATGGCTTGTGCTCCTTAAGCTGCTTTTTTTCTTCCAAGCAACTCCTGACCTGAAAATTAGGAGGACAAAGCATAGTGTTTGAACCTAGGGTGGGTTTAAGGCTGAGCCAAGGCCAGGGCTGAGATGCTGAAAGACATCTCATCTTTTTCCCTAGCATGGTCACCCACAGGCGTGCACACACGGGTTGGGTTTTGCATTTAAGGTGCAGCTTGGAGGAATGGCCGGGCTAGTGCATAGGAGGCAGGTAGACCTGGGTTTGAATCCCAGCTGTCCCACCCCTGGTGTAATTACTTATGCATCTCAGTCAGCTCTCGAAAGCGGGGAGGGTGGTAGCCTCATCCTCGGGCTCCATGAGTGTGTGTGCTCATGTGTGTCTTGTGCTCAGATGGTAGCGCTGGAGTGGGTGTGTTGTCGGTGGCTGTTACTCCAGCATTGAAACGCTGCCAGCTGCCGCTTCATAGCTTAGGGCCCTGGGAAGTTGCTTAGTCTCTGAGCTGGAGCCTTGTCAGCTGTGAAAAGGGTTGTTAACAGATGTTAACCTCAGGGAGTTACTGAGGACTCAAATGAGCACATTTGGGAAGGTCACGGGAGAGTTGAGTGCTGAGTGCTGTGACCACCGTGTCCTCACAGTGAGGGCTAAGTGCCACTAGCCAGCCTCAGAATCTGCCTCCTGTGCTCAGCGCCTGCTTCCTTCTGCAGCCCCCAGTCCCCGGCATGGATGAGAGCATGTCCTACCAGGCTGCCCCTCAGCAGCTGCCGTCGGCTCAGCCCCCTCAGCCCTCAAATCCCCCGCATGGGGCTCACACGCTGAACAGTGGCCCTCAGCCTGGGACAGCTCCAGCCACACAGCACAGCCAGGCGGGGCCCGCCACGGGCCAGGCCTATGGGCCACACACCTACACTGAACCTCCCAAGCCCAAGAAGGGCCAACAGCTGTGGAACCGCATGAAGCGTAAGTTGGCAGAGCTACGTGGAGGTCCGAGCGGTTGGGCCCTCATAGAGCTCCTGGGTGTGAGGCCCATGGTGTGTACTGCTCCTTGTTTCTGGGTGTTGTGATCGCCAGGCTGGGGGTGGGGCTGCTCTGGACCAGGCGCGTGTGTGCTGGAGCCCTCCTCTAGAACCTGACTGCTCCTCCCTGCATTTCCACTTCCTCCCGTCCCCTGGGGACCCCTGGATGTGCTGGGGAAGGGCCTAACCATAGCTTTCGCTGCCCTCACAGCAGCCCCTGGGACTGGAGGTCTCAAGTTCAACATCCAGAAGCGACCCTTTGCTGTCACCACCCAGAGCTTTGGCTCCAACGCAGAGGGCCAGCACAGCGGCTTTGGCCCCCAGCCCAACCCTGAGAAAGCTCAGAACCACAGGTGACGTCTGCCCCCTTGCCCCGTCGCAGCCCCACACTCTGCACTCAGCGTCTGTGGTCCAGTCCCACTGGCCAGCTGCCCACCCTGAGCCTCAGTGTGCGCCTCTGAAAAGGGCAGAAGGACCCTCCCTTGGGGGTTGCTGTGAGCACTGAAGGAGACAGAAGGAAAACATGGGGACTGTGTCCCGCTGTGTGTCAGCTCAGAGTGGTGGTGGGGATGGTCTTTTGAGTTTGGGATCCTCTCCAGCTGAGCCCCTCATCTGTCCTCCCGCAGCGGGTCCTCTGCCCGGGGGAACCTGTCTGGGAAACCCGATGACTGGCCCCAGGACATGAAAGAGTACGTGGAGCGCTGCTTCACCGCCTGTGAGTCGGAGGAGGACAAGGACCGCACGGAAAAGCTGCTCAAGGAGGTGCTGCAGGCGCGGCTGCAGGACGGCTCGGCCTATACCATTGACTGGAGCCGGGAGCCCTTGCCGGGGTTAGTCTGGGTGGGGAACATAGGTGGGAGGGTGGTGCTGTGAGAGGCATGGGCTGGGTATGGAGGTAGGAGAGTTGGGGGTCCCAGGTACCAGGAGCTCCAAAGAGAAATGAACCGGAAAGTTGGATCCTGGGGGAATGAAGTCCTGGTTGGAGGGAAGCCGGTGGGGTGGGGTGGGGACCATGGATGCCGGAGAGGTGTGCGTTGCTCAGTGGTTAAGCGCACCCTCTGGACACGGAAAGCCTGGGTTTGCATCTCATTTCTGCACTGTAATAGCTGAGCCGCCTGGTAAGTGCCTTTCCTTTTGGAGGTGGGTCGGTACATTGAGGGAGGTGGTGTTGGCCGTCCTGCTGGTGTCTGGCGGGGTTGGTGACGCCCTGCGCTGCTGTATTCTCAGGCTGACCCGGGAGCCTGTGGCTGAGAGCCCTAAGAAGAAGCGGTGGGAGGCCGCTAGCAGCCTTCACCCTCCTAGAGGGGCAGGCTCGGCGACAAGGGGCGGGGGTGCCCCGTCCCAGCGAGGGACGCCCGGGGCCGGGGGTGCTGGTCGAGCCCGGGGCAACAGCTTCACCAAGTTTGGCAACCGCAACGTCTTCATGAAGGACAACAGCTCTTCTTCCAGCACAGACTCCCGCTCCCGCTCCTCCTCCAGGTCCCCGACGCGCCACTTCCGCAGAAGGTACTGAGGCTCCCGGCTGGGGTTGTGTGTGGGCGGGGGAGGCGTTTCAGGCCTGACCCTCCTGCTTCTTCCTGCAGTGATTCCCACTCAGACTCCGACAGTTCCTACTCAGGGAATGAGTGTCACCCTGTGGGCCGCAGGAACCCGCCCCCTAAGGGCCGGGGCGGTCGAGGGGCCCATATGGATCGGGGCCGAGGCAGGGCGCAGCGTGGGAAGAGGTGAGACTGTGAGGGCTTGAGACACGGGCCAGGGTGGAGGAGGGTACTGGGGACCCATGGGAGAAGGAGGAAGAGGGCCAGACAGGTGGACAGCCAGCTGCCAAAGAGGCGAGGCTGAAGGGTGGCTGGAGACACCTGTCCCGCTCATGGCCCCTCATCCCTTCCTAGGCACGATCTGGCTCCCACTAAGCGCAGTCGAAAGAAGATGGCGGCGCTGGAGTGTGAGGACCCGGAGCGAGAGCTGAAGAAGCAGAAGCGGGCAGCCCGCTTCCAGCACGGTCACTCCCGCCGCCTGCGCCTCGAGCCCCTGGTGCTGCAGATGAGCAGCCTGGAGAGCAGCGGGGCTGACCCTGACTGGCAGGAGCTGCAGATCGTGGGCACCTGCCCTGACATCACCAAGCACTACCTGCGCCTCACCTGTGCCCCCGACCCGTCCACCGTGCGCCCTGTGGCAGTAAGTGCCCGGCAGGGCAGTTCTGCTCTGTGAGGCCGTGCTGGCTCAGGACTTGGGGGAGCCGACCCAGAGAGGAGGGTGGTAGAGGCCACACGGGGACTCTGGTATGGCAGGGGAAGCTCGGCCAGAGACGCCTCGGCTGGTCGGCGTTCTGAGAAGAGCGCAAAGGCACACTGCTGCCCTGGAGCCCTGCGTGGCGGGTGTGCAGCTTGGCCGGCGAATCGCTTGACCTCTGGGCCGTGGTCCCTGGCTTAGGTGACACGGAGCATAAAGCCTTCTTCCAGGCCCGTGGTCTGTGGGGCATGTGGGGCTGTGCTTCCAGTGTTGGGCGTAGTCACTGTTCTGCAGAACACGTGAACAGCCATGTGCTTATAGGGAAATGGGTGTGGAGGTGGCCACTCTTAACCCATGTCTTGTGGGTTTTTTTTTCTTTTTTTGGAAGAGAATCTTGCTCTGTCGCCCAAGCTGGAGTGCAATGGCGCGATCTTGGCTCACCGCAGCCTCTGCTCCCTGGCTTCAAGCGATTCTCCTGCCTCAGCCTCCCTAGTGGCTGGGATTACAGGCATCCGCCACTACGCCTGGCTGATTTTTGTATTTTTAGTAGAGATAGGGTTTTGCCATGTTGGCCAGGTTGGTCTCAAACTCCTGACCTCAGATGATCCACACGCCTCGGCCTCCCAAAGTGCTGGGATTACAGGCGTGAGCCACTGCGCCTGGCCTTTTTTTTTTTTTAAATGTTGCAACTCTCCCACCAAATAAGTGGAAGCTCTTGGCCACCCTACCTGAGTTGTACTCCTAGTGTTAATTCAGTTCCCTTTTCCAGGTTTTGAAAAAGTCGCTGTGCATGGTCAAGTCCCACTGGAAAGAGAAGCAGGACTATGCGTTTGCCTGCGAGCAGATGAAGTCGATCCGGCAGGATCTGACGGTGAGGCTCGCGCTGGGAGGGGCCTGGCCTCAGCCAGTCCTGCCTCCCGCTGCTTGTGACTCTTGTTCTCGCCCCGCCACCCCAGGTGCAGGGCATCCGCACCGAGTTCACGGTGGAGGTGTACGAGACCCATGCCCGGATCGCCTTGGAGAAGGTGAGCTGGCCTCTGCGGGCCTCCCCAGCCCCTTTCCTGCTGCTGTTCTGCCCTCAGCACCCTCACTCTGCTCTCCTCCCTCTGTGCCTCTGCCTTCCAGGGTGACCATGAAGAGTTTAACCAGTGCCAGACGCAGCTCAAGTCGCTGTATGCTGAGAACTTACCTGGCAATGTGGGCGAGTTTACTGCCTACCGAATCCTCTATTACATCTTCACCAAGAACTCGGGAGGTGAGGCCCAGTCCCCAGGACGGAGGCCATGGTACCCAGGCTTGAGCCCTGCTGACTTCACCCTCTTTGTCTCGGTGCTAGACATCACCACGGAGCTGGCATACCTCACACGAGAACTGAAGGCAGATCCTTGCGTGGCCCACGCCTTGGCATTAAGGACAGCCTGGGCCCTGGGCAACTACCACCGCTTTTTCCGGCTCTACTGCCACGCACCCTGCATGTCTGGCTACCTCGTGGACAAGTTTGCAGATCGGGAACGCAAGGTCGCCCTCAAGGCCATGATCAAAACGTATGTGGTGCCAAGCTCCCTTCTGCCCTTGCTCTTCCCATCCTTCCGCCTCACACCGCCCCTCAGACCAGCTCCTGGCCGCAGGCCTCCCCCAGTCCCCAACCCTTGTCCTGGTCCTTCCTTCCCCATCATCTTTCTCCATTCAGCCCTCCCCTCTCCAGTTCCTCTTGCTCTCCTTGTTGGTCACCTCTGTGTTCTGGGTCACTCCTCCCCCTCTCCCCACTGTTCCCAGCTCACTGCCTCTGGGGCCTCTTCTCCACCCGGTCTGTGCGTCTCTTCCTCCCGTTCTCTCCTGCCTGGACCCCCTAGTTCACTCCTTGCCCTGGGCTTCCTCAGAACTCTGAGGTCTCTGCTTTCTCAGCTTGTCGCTGTGCTCCCACCACAGAGACCATCTAGACAGCCTCTGGTCTAACAGGACAAGGCCCAGTCCCACTCAGCTCCTTTGAGAGCACCAGAAACGCTTAGGGAGACACCTATGTTGAGGCCACACTGGGCGCGGTGCCAGAGGCCCCTGGTCAGGCCATGCCCCTGCAGTGTCCTTCGTTCACTAGACATTGCGCCTGGCTTGCTGTGGGTAGGGATGAGTTGCTTGACTGATGTTTAGACGCATGGTTCTGTCTGGTGATTGAAGTGCCCAGGCGACATTGGGCAATGTCAAGAGAGGTTTTCGTTTGTCACAGCAAGGGGATGTTCTTGGCATCTAGTGAGTGGAGGCCAGGGATGCTGCCCTGCCACTGCCATTGGGCCCTAGAGCTCAGTCTTGCCAAGGTGGAGGAATTCTGGTCGAAGAGGTCGACCGGTAGACTGGAGAGGCCTTGAGTGCCTGGCCAGGTGGCCCTCCGTGTGAGCTTATCATCACAGCATGGAGGCCCTGAGTGCCTGGCCAGGTGGCCCCTCCGTGTGAGGTTATCGTCACAGCATAGTTTGGAGCTAGGGAGGGACTGTCAGCCTGGAGGTTAGGAGACTTATTCTGGAATCTAGTGTGGGTCAAGCCAACTTCAGGGAGAGGCTGAGCCAGGGCAGGAGTCACAGGAGCAGACGAGGATGTGGGGTTCCGTGCACAGAGCTCCATGACCAGCTTGGGAAGTTAGAAGGAAGGGGAGGCAGGAGGCTGCTTAGTCTGCTGCCATGATGGGCCCCATGAATGGTGGCTCTCAAGCTTCTGTGCTACACAGGGGCGTGTGGTTGGGCGAGTGTCCTTGTTGATACCTAATTGGCCTTGGTTGGGAACATAGCCATGAGTGCCCCTCGTGGGTGGGGCCCTAGTCTGTCATTGACCTCATTGTGTCAGCACCTTCCCCCCAAGGAGGCTGACCCTGCCCTGCCAGCTGAGACTGGGAGACGGAGTGGGCTCTGATCCCAGGGCCTCCATGAAAGCTCTGGCTTTGGAGCAGAAGCGGGTTATAGGACTTAGTGCCCCTCACTCGGTGCCTTGGCCTGCTGTGTGTGTGGAAAGGGTAGGGCTGCACCCTGTGGAAGAGGGTTCAGGGAGCTCTGAGGACCTGGCTCGTGCTAGATGCTCAGTCAGTAATGTCTCTTAGCAGCAGCCGGAAGTGTGTAGTGGTGAGTGCTAAGCTGGCACCCCTGTGCCTGGCTTCCCAAAGACACTGCAATGCAGGGCAGGGGAAGCAGCAAGGGCTGGGTCCCCACGGTGGCCCTGGCAGCCCTGCCATCCCCATCCCCTGCCGCGTGCTGCTCCCTCCATCTGGCCCCTGCCCCTGAGCCAGCGGAGGAGCCCGCTGGGCCCTTCCCTTCCTGTCCCCTCTCCTCCCTGGCCCCCTGCACAGGTAAGTGAGGGCGAGGGGGGGCACAGCTGGGGACTGGGGCCACTAACCCCACCCCGGGCCCCCCCGAGCCCCTGAGGTGGGGAGGCTGGGAGGCGGGTGGGGAAGCCAGCAGGCACTGTGCTGAGGAAATCCTGTGGGTACCCGAATGGGGGGGCCTCCCCGCTCGTGGGGCCCTCCCCTGCCCGCCCGCCCGCCCGCCTCATCACCTTCTCCTCTTGTCTCCATAGCTTCCGCCCTGCGCTGCCAGTCTCCTACCTGCAGGCCGAGCTGGCCTTCGAGGGCGAGGCCGCCTGCCGGGCCTTCCTAGAGCCCCTGGGCCTGGCCTACACGGGCCCGGACAACTCCAGCATCGACTGCCGCCTCAGCCTGGCGCAGCTGTCAGCCTTCTGAGCACCCAGCGAGGAGGGGCGGGGGCAGGGGCTGCAGCCCCCAGCGCTGCCTTTTCGGATTCTGTTTTTGAGCCGTGGACTTGGGTTGTAAATTTATTTGTGGGGAGTGGGCTCCAGGAAGAGCCACCGTCCCTGCCCCCGTTTTCCCACCGGGGAGTCTGTACAGAGATTTTTCTACGTTTTTATTTTTTGCCTCAGAGGGATGGGATTGGGGAGGAGGGGATGGGCAGCGGAGGGTTGGGGGCATGGTCTGCAGGCTCATCTGTGTCCGCCTTTCACTCCACTAATGCTGTCTCAGTGTTTTCTCTCTCTCTCTTTCGAGCTTGCACTCCGGTACCCGACCCGGCGCCCTGGCCCATCCCATGCCGGGGGGCCAGTGGAAAGAAGACAGGCCGTCCAGCCCGTGCCCGCCTGCGGCGGGGGCACCCAGCAAGCCCGCCCACCGCCCGCTGCCTCACCTGCTTCGCCACAGACTCTTGTTCCCAGCCCCTTGGGGCCTCCGTGTTTGGGGTGAGGGGAGCTGCTTAGAGACTGTGCCCGTCCTCGGCCCCCCACCCTGAAGTGCCAGCACCACCAGCACCAGATCCTCCGCCGCCACACCGCACTGAGGACACGCCGGCCGGGCCGCCTCGTCTCAAGTTGTATAAAGTTGTCTCCGTGTCCCCTCCTCCCTCTATCCCCAATGTTTCTTCTGATTTTTTTTTCCCTTCCCTCCCTCCTCTCCGCATTCCTCCCTTGGTTCAGCACAGGTAAAATGGTTCCCCTCCCTCCCTGCCTTCATGGATCACCAGCTCACGTCATGTTGCCTTCTCTTTTCTTTGTGTGTGTGTTTATTTAAGTTACTTTTCTTCCTCCTCTCCCTTTTCTTTTTGGCCCTCCCTCCCTCCCTCTTCTGCCATGTAACTGGAGGATGTGCTATGAGTTTGCAAACAGCTGGACTGTCAGGCTGCTTTTTTTCCAGATGTTCCTCCTCTGCCTCCCCTTCCCCTCCTCTCCCCTCCCTTTCCTTCCTTCCTTCCTTTCCTTGGAGCACTGAGCACCATTTGGAAGCTTGAGAGAAACCAAAATTAAAGAGAGAGAGAGAGAGAGAGAGTGCGCACGCTCCCGCTTTGTCTTTCCTGTGTGGGCTGTTTGCATCCATTGTCTCCTTCAGAGGTCTGGGGGTGTCACTCCAGGGGGATCTCAGCCAGGGGCTGGAAAGGCCCCCCTGTCCTCCCTATACGGCACAGCCAGAGTGTCTGCAGGGGCTGGCACCCCACTTCCTGGCTGAGGGTGAACTCCAGCTTGGGGAGGTGCACCTGGGAACCATGGGGCACCTTGGCCACGGTGAGGTGGGGGTGCAGCTGCCCTGGAGACTGTAGCGTACTCAGCCCCTCGGCTTCCAGCCTCTGGCTCAGCACTTGTGCCATGCCATCCAGTGTGGGAGAGGGTGGGGCACAGAGCACATGCGGGCCCAGGAGGACCAGCTTCCTAAAGCTCAGCCGAGGGGGTGCATTTAGCCCCGGGGCCAAGAGGGCCCGTCTCAGAGCTCCGATGGCAGCCGCCTCCTCCCCAGCGCCTGCCAGTCGCAGCAGGGCCAGGGTCAGGTGTAGGTTCTGGGTGGGCACTAGGAAGTTGGCGCAGTGTGGGGCCACGTGGACCAGGTATTCCTGGGCCTTGGTCACTTCTGCTTGTAGCCCAGTCTCGGTCACCATGAGGGCCACAAAATGTGTGGGGCGCGGTTGGCAAGGCGCTGCAATACTAAGGCGGGCCCCTTTGTCCTCGGGCCAGGCCCCAGGACCCCACTTGGCTTCTGTCTCAGCGGAGCCCCCCGGGACTCCCAGGGCCTGTGCTTCCTTGCCCCCCAGCAATGTGGTCCTGGCGGCTGCTGTTGGCTTCAGTGCCCCCTCAGTCACAGCAGCTGTGCCCAGCGCCCTCTCCTGGGCCGCCTCCAGCTCTCCGGGTTCCTCCACGCCTGGTTCCTGGTGCCCTGTGCAGAGCGGCCTTGTGCTCTCTCGCTTGGGGGCAGCCTGGGCCTCCTGACCTGTCCCCGCCAGTGTCCACTCGGCATCCTCCGCCCTGTGGGCGCCCTCGGTGTTCGGTGCGTCCAGGATGGTGGGCCCGCGTCCCGCCGCCGAGCCAGAGCCAAAGACGAGGTCGGTGCGCGAGGCGCGGTCCCACACAAGGCGGCCGCGGAAGCGGAAGAAGCGTACGCGGTGCTGGGGCACTGCCAGCACGCCCGGCCCGAGCGCCGCCAGCGGCTGGTCCCAGCAAAAGGCGCTGAAGGGCTCCTCGCGCACGCCCAGAAAGCGGTCGACGTAGCCCACCGAGAAGTCGGCGGGGTCGAGGCGCGGGTCCCAGCGGATGCGCTGGATGACGTCCGCGGCTGTGCGCAGCGGCGGCTTCTTGGCCCCGGCCTCCGGCTGCGCCTCGCCGCCAGGCGGCGCCGGCGCCCCAGGGTGGGGCTGGCGGCAGCGGGCGCCGAAGCGGCAGCGGCCTTCCAGGAAAAAGCGGCAGGCCGGCGGGGGCGCGGGTTCCGTGGTGGGGGCTTCCTGCGGCAACTCCGGCTCTCTGGCCGCTGACATGGGTGCGGGGAACTGGCACGCCCGCCGCGCAGACCAGGTCGCCCCGCACGGAGGGCGGCTCCCCTTGGATGCACCGAGCCTCACCAGACAGTCAGCGGCCCGCGCTCCGGCCCAGCTCAGGGGACCACGCCGCGGGCTCTCGCGAGGACTCTGGCCCAGTCCCTCCTTCGTGGAGAGCCAGACACCGCTGCTCTGGGACTTGCCGGCTGCGCCCTCCCCCAGAGCCAGGAAAGCAAGCTGCCTAAAGGCTGCGGCCGTCTCGGTCTCCCGGAGCTCTTGGGCGCCTGGCCCCGCCCCTTTCCCGGTGATTCATGTGTGCGGCCTCTTTCCGGGTGATTTACATGTAATGCCCCGCCCCTTTCAGGATGATTACGTGTGCCTCGCCCTTTAGGTGATTTACATGTAGTACCCCGCCCCGTTCCCGGTGATTTACATGTAGTGCCCCGCCCCTTTCCTAGTGATTTACGAGTGCCCCGCCCCTTTTAGGTGATTTTCATGTATGCCTCTCCCTTTCCCAAGTGATTTACATGAGCTCCCGCTCCTTTCAGGGTAATTTACATGTAATTCCCCGCCCCTTTCCTGGTGATTTACGAGTGCCCTACCCCTTTTAGGTGATTTACATGTGTGCCTCTCCCCTTCTCAAGTGATTTACATGTGTCCCGCCCCCTTCCGGGTGATTTACGTGTGTGCTTCGCCCCCCTTTTTAGGTGATTTACATGCGTGCCCTGGCCCTTTCCCAGTGATACTTTTGTGCTGCCTCTTTCCGGGTGGTTTACGTGTGTGCTCTGTCCGTTTTCAGGTGATTCACGTGTGCCTGGCCCCTTTTTAGGTGATTTACCTGTGTGCCCCGCCCCTGAGGGGGACGTCTTTAGAGAACCTGGACCCGCCCTCAGTCCAAGTGATTTACATTTGCAGCCCCGCCCCTCTGGGAAACAAGAGAACCTGGCCCCTCAGTCCAAATCATTTGCATGTTCGGCCCCATCCCTCCGGGACCTTAAAGAACCGAGATGCCTGCGGACCCTTCCCCCACAGAGACCAGGCCCCTACTGCTCTAAAAGGGTTCTCAGGCACTTCTCTCTGCAGCCGCTCCCAGAGTAAACGGCGGCTCCGCCCGGTCGGAGTCCACCTGAGGCGTTCAGGGCCAGAACGACTCCCGGGGCTGTAGCACTCTGCAGCCCCGCCTCGGCTGACCCCGCGGTGGCTGAATCTGGCCCGGCCCTAGGACCACGTCCGGCCGGCGGTGGCGCTCAGTATTTGATGAACTGGATTGCGGAAGCGGCCGCCTCTGCAAGGGGCACCGCCTGGCCACTTCCTCGGGCTCTCTTAAAGGAGCCGCACCCCCACCCGAGGGCAATCATCCGCCTCGGACCAGGCCTCCCGGTGACACCTCCGGCTCTCAGAGGCGCCAGGACCCTATCATTCATCCCCTTCCACGTGCAAAGTGAAAAGTCAGAGCCCGGGCACACACCTTGGCCGTTTATGTATACAGAAGTGGGGTGCCGGGCGGGAAGGGCGCGGGGAATGAGGGAACCTAGAGGCCGATGACGTCGTCCAGCTCGAGGTCCGCGTTGGGGCGGCAGCGGGCCTGGGGGGGCTGCGTCCCGGGGCGGGGTTCCGCGTCGCGCTTGGCGGCAGCCGCCTCCGGGCGCGCCGCGTCCATGACGCCCAGCACCGCGTCCAGCATGGAGGGCCCCAGATCCAGGTGGAAGGACAGCAGCGGGTCGGCAGGCGAAGGCGCTGCGGGCTGCGGGACGGCGGGCGGCGGCGGGGAGCGCGGGGCCCCCGCGGGGGGCGCCCGGGGCTCGGGGGGCGGCCCGCCGCCGTGGCGGCTCAGGAACGAGGTGTCCCCGAAGGCGTCGCCGCCGCGCCCCACGTGCAGCGTGTGCCGGAAGTCGCCGAGCGGCGCGGAGATGGACAGGGCGCCGCGATCAGGCCGCTTCTTGGGCTGCGCGGGGCCCAGCTGCTTCAGCACGGGCATCTGCGAGGGGCACGGGAGGGTCAGCGCGGCCCCAGCCCGGGGCTCGCAGCCACGCGACTGCTCAAAAGACGATGGGGGACGGTTCCCGTTTTTTTTTTTTTTTGTTTTTTGTTTTTGAGACGGAGTCTCGCTCTGTCGCCCATGCTGGAGTTCAATGGCGCCATCCCGGCTCACCGCAACCTCTGCCTCCTGGGTTCAGGCGATTCTTCCTCCTCAGCCTCCCGAGCAGCTGGGATTACAGGCACCCGCCACCACACCCAGCCAATTTTTGTATTTTTGTAGACACGGGGTTTCACAATGTTGGCCAGGCTGGTCTTGAACTGCTGACCTCAGGTGATCAGCCCGCCTCAGCCTCCCAAAGTGCTGGGATTACAGGCGTGAGCCACCGCGCCCGGCCTCCCGTTTCACAGATGGGGTAAGATGAGACTCCAGGAGGTCCCATGGGCACAGCTGCTGAGCTCACATTTGGATCAAGGTTTGCCTAACCTGACTCCAGAATGCCCACGAACACCACGCTATGCTGATCCTCCTAAGAGCGAATACTTGAGCCTTCCTAGAGGCCAAGTAACAAATATTTCATAAACCCTTCAGAGTGCTTCCCAGACTTGACTGATAGAAAACTCCAGCTTGTTGGCCCCGGTGCGGTGGCTCACTCCTGTAATCCCAGCACCTTGGGAGGCCGAGGCGGGCGGATTGCTTGAGGCCAGGAGTTCCAGACCAGCCTGAGCAACATGGCGAAACCCCATCTCTATAAAAAATGCAAAAATTAGTGGGGCATGGTGGCTCACGCCTGTAATCCCAGCTAAAGTAGGAGAATCGCTTGAACCCTGGAGGGGGAGGTTGCAAGGAGCCGAGATTGTGTCACTGTATTGGCCACTGCACTCCAGCCTGGGCAACAGGAGTGAAACCCTGTCTCAATAAAAAGAAAAAGAAAACTCCAGCTTGTCAAAGATGGAAATTCCCAGGCTCCTGTTTTGAAGACAGGGCTGACTCTGTCCCTTAAGCAAAGCAGATCCTGCCTAGAGCCCACCACGCACACGAGGAAGAGGCCCAGGCGGGCTTTGCTTAGGGTGCATTTTATGATTTGAATTATAGCCCTTGGTATCTGTGGGTTCCGCATCAGCAGATTCAATCAACTGCTGATAAAAAATATTGGGGAAAAAAATACAGTAATAAAAAACGAGTACAAGTTTCAAACAATATAACAATTATTTGCAAAGCATTTACATTGTATTATGCATTATAGGTAATCTAGAGATGATTTAAAGTGTAAGAGAGGATGTACATAGGTTATATGCAAATACTAGGGCATTTATATAAGAGACTTAAACATCTGCAGATTTGGGTATCCATAGGGTTCCCAGAACCAATCCCATCACTGCTACCAAGGGGCAACTGTACCTGATTTTTTTTTTTTTTTTTTTTTGAGACGCTAATTTTTGTATTTTTAGTAGAGACGGGGTTTCACCATGTTGGTCAGGCTGGTCTCGAACTCCTGACCTTGTGATCTGCCCGCCTCGGCCTCCCAAAGTGCTGGGATTACAGGCATGAGCCACTGTGCCTGGCCAACTGTACCTGATCTTGAAAGACTACAACCTAACAATATGATGTCTTATGTTTTCTAAAATAATAATAATATAAATTCCCTAGCCAGGCGCGGTGGCTCACACCTGTAATCCCAGCACTTTGGGAGGCTGAAGCGGGTGGCTCACCTGAGGTCAGGACTTCGCGACCAGCCTGGCCAACATGGTGAAACCCCTTCTCTACTAAAAAAAAAAAATACAAAATTAGCTGGTTGTGGTGGTGCATGCCTGTAATCCCAGCTACTTGAGAGGCTTAGGCAGGAGAATCGCTTGAACTTGGGAGGCGGAAGTTGCGGTGAGGTGAGATTGTGCCATTGCACTCCAGCCTGGGTGACAGAGTTTGACTCTGTCTAAAAAAAAAAAAAAAAAAAAAAAAGCCGTATGTTAAAAAATGGGAAGAATTGCCTAAATTTGAAGCTGGCAGCATCTGCATTGTCAACTAGGTGCTTTATTGCCCATAGCTGCACCAAATTCTTTTTTTTTTTTTTTTTTGAGACGGAGTCTTGTTCTGTTGCCCAGGCTGGGGTTCAAGCGATTCTCCTGCCTCAGCCTCCTGGGTAGCTGGAATTACAGGCGTGCACTGCCATGCCCGGCAAATTTTTGTATTTTTAGTAGAGATGAGGTTTCACTGTGTTGGCCAGGCTGGTCTCAAACTCATGACTTCAGGTGATCCGCCTGCTTTGGCCTCCCAAAGTGTTGGGAATACAGGCATGAGCCACCACGCTCGGCCTAAATTCAATGTGAAATAGAAACGCAGCCACAACCTCTGCCCATATCCTGGTCATTGCGTGTTTTATGTGGAACTTCTGGGAGGGACTTTGATGACCTTGTACTTTTGTTTTAACAGTCACTGTTATCGCAATAATAAAAACCTATTTCAGTTGAAGCCCTACCCTTTGCCAGCTGTATGAATTGGAATAAATTACTTTATTTCCCTGTCTACTTTTCTGTCTGTAAGATAAATAACACTACCTTCCTTTCAGGATACATAGAAAAGTCTGATCAAAGAAAACTATACTTGTAATAGTGCTAACCAATTGGTAGTGCTAGCGTTGGGGGGAAAATATTTCCCTAACAATAATTGTGGAACAAAAATTAGGTTGGATAGAATACTATGAGAAAGACAAAGCTGCTGACGTTGTTTTCATAGTAACAGGCACCCTGGGAAGTATTGGTGATAATATGGAGGAAAATGAAAGCCAAAGGGATTTAAAATAATTGTAGATGGCTAGATTCTGAAAACTGGCCTACACACACACACACACACACACACACACACACACAGACACCACACACACACACACACACACACACTTTACATTGATTTCCATGGGGAAACCAGTTTTGCTTTACTACCTCTGCAGCATTTATCAAATTTCTCTGACCTCAACCTAGATGAATATATTTTTATCGTTACCTAGCACACAATCTCCACTCTCTCCTTCCCCATAAGGGAAACAAAAATTTTAAGAAACAAGATTTGTCTTGTTTTGAGACAGGGTCTCACTCTGTCACCCAGCTGGAGTGCGGTGGTGAGATCTTGCCTCACTGCAACCTCCGCCTCCCAGACTCAAGTGATCCTCCCACCTCAGACTCCTGAATAGCTGGGACTATAGGCTCATGCTACCATGCAGCGTTATTTTTGTTGTTTTTTGTTTTAGAGATGGGGTTTCGCCATGTTGCCCAGGCTGGTCTCAAACTCCTGAGCTCAAGCAATCTGCCCGCCTTGGCCTTCCAAAGTGCTGAGATTACAGGTGTGTGCCAGTAAGCCCGGCCAATACTTGTCTTACAACGTGGTAGATACTCTGATTCCTTCCTTCCTCTCTCTTCCTTCTTTCTTTTTTTTTCTTTCTTTCCTTCCTTCCTTCTTTCTTTCTTTCTCTCTCTTTCCTTCCTTCCTTCTTTCTTTCTTTCCCTTTCTTTCTTTCCTTCTTTCTTTTCTTTTCTTTTTTGATGGAGTCTTGCTCTGTCACCCAGGCAAGAGTGCAATGGCGCGATCTCAGCTCACTGCAACCTCCGCCTCCCAGGTTCAAGTGATTCTCCTGCCTCAGCCTCCCGAGTAGCTGGGATTATAGGTGCACACCACCACACCTGGCTAATTTTTGTATTTTATAATAGAGATGGGGTTTCACCATGTTGGCCAGGCTAGTCTCGGACTCCTGACCTCGTGATCTGCCCGCCTCGGCCTCCCAAAGTGCTGGGATTACAGGCATGAGCCATCGCACCCGGCCCCTACTCTCATATTTTCTATTGTAATCTATTTTATTTTTAAATGTTGAACTCAGCTCATTAATGTATCTTCTGGATCCACAGTTAAAAAAAAATCCTCTCTAGCTGCTAAAAGAGCCTATGATCTCAGCACTTGCTCTGCAGTGAGTCAGAGGTGAAAAAGTGGAATTCAGAAAGCCCATTGCACAGGTTTGAATCTGGCTGTGCCGATCGCTGTGTGGCTTTGAGCAACTTACTTGACCTTTCTGACCTCATTTCCTTATCTTGAAAATGGCATGATATTAATATAATACTTCCCAGTCCTTTTGCAAGAACTGGTGGAATGATATGTTCCTGCAAGTCTTGGCACAGTGCCCAGCACACAGGGAATGTTCAATTAACATACGTTCAATGGAGTCACACCTTGGATCATTCTCCCAGTGTTCCGGAGAAGGAAATGGGTGATCCAAGACAGGAGGTGACTGACCAAGATCACAAAGCCAGCTCTGGGGAACTCCAGTGTCCAGAGCTGGCTCCCTCCACTCTCTGCTGCCTCTTGACTCCTGGACAGCTCTCAGACCCTGCCTTTGGTCAGACCCAGCTCCCAGCATGCATCTTGCATCCCCCTTCCATTGCCCTATCAGTTGCCACCACTTTTCAGCACCTGGCAACACACGTAAAGTCTTGGTTTCTGACATCAAACACATCTGGGCTCAAATTTTGCCATTTCCTTCTTGTGCGATCCCAAACTGGCTTCCTCAACCTAAAGCTCAGTTTACTTCTCGAAAAACAGGGGTTGGAACTCTTGTTTGTGGCTGGGCACCGTGGCTCACACCTACAATCCCAGCTCTTTGGGAGGCCGAGACAGCAGGATCACTTGAGCCCAGGAGTTTAAGACCAGAATGGGCAACAAAGTGAGATGACCTCTCTACAAAAATAAAAATAAAAAATTAGCCACGTGCTGTGTCATGCACCTACAGTTCCAGCTACTTGGGAGGCTGAAAAGGGAAGATGCCTTGAGCCCAGGAGTTTGAGGCTGCAGTGAGCTATGATCGTCCCACCGCACTTCAGCCTGGGCAACAGAATGAGACCCTGTCTCAAGAAGAAAAGAAAAGAAAAGGAGAGAGAGAGAGAGAGAGAGAGAGAAGGAAAGGAAGGAAAGGAAAGGAGGGAGGGGAGGGAGGGAAAAAAGGAAAAAAGGAAGGAAGGAAGGAAAGAAAGAAAAAGGAAGGAAGGAAAGAAAGAAAGAAAAGAAAGAAAAGGAAGGAAGGAGAAAGGAAGGAAGGAAGGAAGGAAAAAGAAAGAAGGAAAGAAAGAAAGAAAGAAAGAAAGACTACACTCAGGGTGCCGAAATTTTATTTCCCAAGTGCTTATCCTGGGCCAGGCACCAGCCTGAGTGCCTCCCCATGAAGGAACTAATTTATTTAATCTTCAGGACAATCCCATTTTACAGATGCATGATGGTTGAGACACAGAGAGGTTAAGTAACTTGCCCTGGGTCACACAGTAGCGAATGCTGCGCACCAGATCTGGAATCCAGACGAACTCTAGCTCCCCACAGGAGACTATGGGCATGCCACCCCATGAGAAAAAGAATAATAATGTTCTGATTTGATATGAAGGCGAAAGATTTCCTCTGACACCCTTGATTGTCTTTTTTCCTCTCCAGTCCAGACCAGAACAACGAGTTGGAAGTCGTTTTCGATTGCCACCTCTGCGCCCTAGCTCTGAGACCCTGGGTAAGTCGCTTCACTTCTGCCAGCCTGGGTGTCCTCTTAAATAAGCCTCTGACCTCCCTTTGGTTGAATTGTGTTTAAAGCAATGAGGTCATGCTTGGAAAAAGTCCCTCACGCTGCCAGGGCTCAGGACAGAGGGGCTGTTGTTTGTGACCAACGTGGAACAGGCAGAAAGCGGGGCGCGACCGTGCAGCCCGGGGAGGCCCGGGCCGCGCGTTCTCCCCCCGCCTCCGCCCACCCCTCTCTTTCCTGCTGGGGCAGGGCCACGGCTCCAGCTGCAGGGTGGCGGGCACAGCTGGTTCACCTCTGTCCTCTCTCAGTCCCGGCCCCGCCAGGACGGAAATAACAACCCGCTCTAGATCCGGCCCGACTGGTTCTCAGACCCGTGGGAGCTGCGGTGAAGCGGGGTCGGGGGACCCCAGATGGGGAGACCCCCGGCCCGGCGAGGGCTTCACTGCGCGCTTCCTGCAGCCACGTGGCTGCGGCCGGGAATTCAGCGGCCGCCGTCTCGTGGGCTTTCTGCCCCTCTTCCCTCCCGACCGGGACCCAGGACCCCTGTCCCCGCCCGCGCCTTACCTCGCGGTCCTCCCAGAGCGGGGCAGGCGCGCGCTCACGACTCCGGCTCTAGCCCGGACCCCTGGTTCCCTGGCTCCGAGTCCGCCTCCGCCTCCTAATCCCCGGCCCGCGCCTCCCTTCTTCCTCCGGGCGGGTTCTCACCTGGTAAGGAAAGTGTCATGCGGAACCTGGAGGGAGATTCAGGAGCCAGGCATCCGGGTCCGTAGGGCCACCTCCTCCTTCGCCCTCAGGTCCCAGGCGTCCTAGCTCTTAGCTTGCTTAATCCCACCCCAGACCCGAAAGTCAGGGGCCCCCAGCCCCTTCTTCCTCAGTCCCAAAAGCCAAGGGCCCCAGTCCCTCCTCCCTCAGACCCAGGAGTCCAGGCCCCAGTCCCTCCTCCCTCAGACCCAGGAGTCCAGACCCCCAGCCCCTCCTCCCTCAGACCCGGGAGCCCAGGCCCCAGTCCCTCCTCCCTCAGACCCAGGAGTCCAGACCCCAGCCCCTCCTCCCTCAGACCCAGGAGCCCAGGCCCCCAGTCCCTCCTCCATCAGACCCAGGAGCCCAGACCCCAGCCCCTCCTCCCTCGGACCCAGGAGCCCAGGCCCCAGCCCCTCCTCCCTCGGACCCAGGAGTCCAGGCCCAGCCCATCCTCCCTCGGACCCTGGAGTCCAGATCCCCAGCCCCTCCTCCCTCACACCTAGGAGTCCAGCCCCCCCCGGCAAGCCCTGGCATAAGGCTCCTTTACCTGCACCGGGAGCTAAAGTGTCAGCCCCTCTCGGGGGCCATGGCAGGAGCCCAGGCAGAAGCGGAATCACCGCCCAGTCCCCAGGCAGAGAGGGTTTTGGCACAGTCCCCTCCCAGCCTTTCTTATCCCCCAAAAGTTTGCCTCTAGGATTTAAAGGGCTAGAAAGCAGTGGTGGAAAAGCTGAGGCCCCTCTGGGCGGAGTGTGGGGGCGGAGGAGGCCAGGACTGAGTGTGCAGGGGGAACTGGCAGAGGGGGTGGGGCTGGACAGGGCGCGCCCCCAGCCTGGCCCCTCCCCTGCGCAGCTTGGAATTTCCTGAAACGGGGGAAGTCTGGCTGTTTAGAAGAGTAATTTCTTCCAGATTGCAGCTGTATGGAGAGAGAGAGAGGGAGAGAGAGAGAGAAAGAGAGAAGAGAAGGAGGTCAGACAGTGAAAGCAGCAGGAGGATGAAGAGCATGGAGGGCGTCTGAGAGGGGCAGCTCTGGCTTTGCTGCGGCTGAAGCCACTACCTCATAGAAAGGTCATATCTCATTCTAAGCACCCGTGTCTATTGATGACAAGAGAGTGAGGTTTGAGTGTTAGGGCAATTCCTTCAGGGCAGTGTGGGCAGGGAGAGAGAGCAGAGGGGGAGAGCAGAGTCCCAAGGCAGGATGCAGCTCAGTGGGAAGAAGGTGGGAAGCCCAGGTGGGAGTCTAGGTCTGTGGGACGGAGGTGGAGGCCCAGGTGGGAGTCTAGGTCTGTGGGATGGAGGTGGAAGCCCAGGTGGGAGTCTAGGTCTGTGGGATGGAGGTGGAGGCCCAGGTGGGAGGCTGGGTCAGTGGGAGGGAGGTGGAGGCCCAGATGGGAGGCTGGGTCAGTGGGAAGAAGGTGGGAAGCCCAGGTGGGAGTCTAGGTCTGTGGGACGGAGGTAGAGGCCCAGGTGGGAGGCTGGGTCAGTGGGAGGGAGGTGGAGGCCCAGATGGGAGGCTGGGTCAGTGGGAGGGAGGTGGAGGCCCAGATGGGAGGCTAGGTCAGTGGGAGGGAGGTGGAGGCCCAGATGGGAGGCTGGGTCAGTGGGACGGAGGTGGAGGCCCAGGTGGGAGTCTAGGTCTGTGGGACGGAGGTGGAGGCCCAGGTGGGAGGCTGGGTCAGGGTCAGAGGGAGAGGGAGAGGGAAGCCCAGGTAGGAGGCAGCTCAGTGAGAGAAAGGGGAGGCCCAGGTGGGAGGCTAGGTC
This sequence comes from Pongo pygmaeus, assembly GCF_028885625.2. NCBI lineage: Eukaryota > Metazoa > Chordata > Mammalia > Primates > Hominidae > Pongo > Pongo pygmaeus. Next base: position 60,837,028 of record NC_072393.2, read on the forward strand.
AGTGGTTTTACCCCTAGCTGGGGCTGGGGTTGTAGTGCTGGAGAGAAGATAGTCAATTTGCGATAACAGGAAGCAGCCTTGAGCTGGGTCTTAAGGATGAATGAGAGTTGATGGAGCCCAGGAGAGGAGGATGGATATCGGAGCAGAGTGGGGAAGCTGGGTGGGGCAGAGGGTTCTCAGACGCCAGGTGGAGTTTGATTTGCCTGGAGAAGCCAGCTTGAAAGCCACTGGGAGCTTCAGTTTGCCCTGCAGGTGTGGGGGAACCGCAGAGGAATGGCAGGGAAAGATCCAGGTGTTAGAAAGTTCCCTCTGGGGTTTCTGCAGGGGATGGAGTGAAGCAGGTCAGGACTCAGCACCCACAGCAAAATTTAAGAGGGGAGGGGGCAGTGGTCACCAGAAACTCAGTAATCAGAAACTATATATATATATATATATATATATATGTGTGTGTGTGTTACAGACTTTTATTATTTTTTATTGATGTAAAATTCACATAACATAAAATTAACCATCTTTTTTTTTTAAATTGAGACGGAGTTTTGTTCTTGTTGCCCAGGCTGGAGTGCAATGGCGTGATCTCGGCTCACCGCAACTTCCACCACCCGGGTTCAAGCGATTCTCCTGCCTCAGCCTCTCAAGTAGCTGGGATTATGGGTGCTTGCCACCACACCCAGCTAATTTTGTATTTTTAGTAGAGACGGGGTTTCTCCATGTTGGTCAGGCTGGTCTCGAACTGCCGACCTCAGGTTGTCCGCCTGCCTCGGCTTCCAAAGTGCTGGGATTATAGGTGTGAGCCGCTGCACCTGGCCAGAATTAACCATCTTAAGGTGTACAGTTCAGTGACATTTAGTACATTCCCAATGGAACGTACCTAACTGGTACACTGGTAATTGTGTAGCCATCCTTTCTATCAAGTTCCCAAACATTTTCACCACCCCAAAAGAAAACCCTATTAAGCAGTCATTCCCATGCCCCGCTCTCTGCAGCCCCTGGAAACCACTCCCCTGTTTTCTGATTCTATGGATTACCTCTTCTGGACATTCGCATAAATGGAATCACACATTGTACAGCCTTACCTATCTGACTTCCTTCACGTAAGCAGGTTCATCCGTGTGTAGCATGTGCCAGTGGTTCATTACATGTATTATGTACACACGTTAAGATATATATATAAAGGCCAGGTGCAGTGGCTCACACCTGTAATCTCAGCACTTTGGGAGGCCAAGGCGGGTGGATCACTTGAGGTCAGGAGCTCAAGACCAGCCTGGCCAACATGGTGAAACGCTGACTCTACTAAAAAAATACAAAAATCAGCTTGGCGCAGTGGTGTGTGCCTGTAGTCTCAGGTACTCGGGAGGCTGAGGCAGGACACTAGCTTGAACGCAGGAGGCGGAGGTTGCGGTGAGCCCAGATCGAGCCACTGCACTCCAGCCTGGACAACAGAGCAAGACTCGCTCTAAAAAAAAAAAAAAAAAAAAGGAAGAAAGAAAGAAAAAGAGATATGTATATAAGAGATCTGTTTGTCACGTGTGTAATCCCAGGGAGGCGGAGGCAGGCAGATCAAGAGGTCAGGAGATCGAGACCATCCTGGCTAACACGGTGAAACCTCGTCTCTACTAAAAATACAAACAAATTAGCTGGGCGTGGTGGCAGGTGCCTGTAGTCCCAGCTACTTGGGAGGCTGAGGCAGGAGAATGGTGTGAACCCGCGAGGCGGAGCTTGCAGTGAGCGGAGATCGCGCCGTTGCACTCCAGCCTGGGTGACAGAGCGAGACTCAAAAAAAACAAAAAACAAAAAACAAAAAAACCAAAACAACAACTACTAACCATCACGCCAGGATAATCTCCCTGACGTAAGATCCACAATTTTAAGTACATCTGCAGACTTAGTCAGGGGTCCCAGGGATTTGTGCGTGGACATCTTGCATGTGCGGGGGTGGGTGGGGCTATTGTGCTACCACAGTGCCCCACGGAGGTCAGGTCCTGGCAGGGGGCGGGGCCAAAGCAGGGCCAGCTTCATGGGTTGCCCAGTGACCCGTGCTCGGAGGGCCCTGCGCTTTTCTTTTTTCGTTCGTTTTTGAGACAAAGCCTTACTCTGTTGCTCAGGCTGGAGTGCCAAAGGCAAGATTTGGCTCACTGCAAGCTCCACCTCCCGGGTTCCGGCAATTCTCCTGCCTCAGCCTCCCGAGTAGCTGGGACTACAGGTGCCAGCCACTACGCCCAGCTACTTTTTGTATTTTTAGTAGAGACGGGGTTTCACTATGTTGGCCAGTCTGGTCTTGAACTCCTGACCTCAGGTGATCCGCCCACCTCGGTCTCCCAAAGTGCTGGAATTACAGGCGTGAGCCACCGCGCCCGGCCTTTTTGCTTGTTTTTTAGACAGAGTCTCTACCTGTTGCTCAGGCTGGAGTGCCAATGGCGAGATCTCAGCTCACTGAAACCTCCACCTCCCAGGTTCAAGCGATTCTCCTGCCTCAGCCTCCTGAGTCGCTGCAATTACAGGCATGCGCCACCACGCCTGGCTAATTTTTGTGTTTTTAGTAAATGGGGTTTCACCATTTGGCCAGGCTGGTCTCGAACTCCCAACCTCAGGTTATCGGCCCGCCTTGGCCTCCCAAAGTGCTGGGATCACGGAAATGAGACACCGTGCCCGGCCACCACATTTCTTGTAATGCTCAGCTGTCACCAATTTGAAATTCCTTATGTTTTGAAGAAGGGACCTCGAGTTCTCATTTGCAATAGACCTCACCAATTATGTGGCTGGTTCTGGATGGAACAGCGGGAAGGGCAGAGGCCTGGGAGAAAGCGGCCAAGAACAGCAACGATGGAGAGATAAAAGGGAAAGGAACTCTGGATGATATCCTGGCAGCAGCCTGGGAAAGCCAAGAGAGAGGAAGAGAGAGGTGTGTCCCAGAAGCCTGGAGTGGGAGATGCACCGTCCCTTCCTTGTGGTCTCAAAAGCAGGCCAAGTATGATTTAAAAAAAAAAAAAAAAAAGAGGGAGAGAGATCCACTGGACTCAGTAAGAATCCAGAGTTCACTGGGGGCCTGGGTGAGAGCAGACGCAAATGGGGTGAGCAGGGAGAGGTGAGATTGCAGTGGAGAAGGCCAGAGAGAGAGAGATTGGAGGTTGGGAAGGGCAGAGTGTCAGCAGATAACCCAGGGTGTCCTCTGTGAAGGGAAAGAGAGAGAGAGAAGGTATCTGGAAGAACAGGGAAGGTCAAAGAAAGGTTTTAGGTTTTTTGGTTCATCTGGATACATTCCCAACTTTTTTTTTTTTTTGAGACAGAGGCTCACTGTATCACCCAGGCTGGAGTGCAGTGGCACAATCTCAGCTCACTGCAACCTCTGCCTCCCGGGTTCAAGCAATTCTCCTGCCGCAGCCTCCTGAGTAGCTGGGACTACAGGTGTGTGCCAGCATGCCCAGCTAACTTTGTGTAGAGATGGGGTTTCGCCATGTTGCCCAGGCTGGTCTTGAACTCCTGGACTCAAGCAATCCACCCGTCTCAGCTTCCCAAAGTCCGGGGATTACAGACCTGAGCCACTGTGCTCAGCTGGTTCCTGAGACTGCACCATGATTCCTTAGCTGATTTCAGTGACTATATACTGCCAGCGCCCCTACATAATTATACACCAGTTCCTAGAATCTTTTTGTAATTATTCAGACTTTTACAGCAATCGAATCATCACTACCCAGCAATTTGTTTTCTTAAGTCTAGTGCTATTGAGGGGGTTCTAACGTTTCCCTTTTAAATGTTTCAGCCCCTCTTCTGAGTAGCAGGGACATGGATGGAACTTTGATCCTATCTTATCCTTAAAGAGCTTACAGGATATTGAGAGGAGAGGAGAGAAGTTGACATGGCACCACCCAGTGGAATGACATAGTCAGCACAGAGCGCAGTGGGAGCACAGAGGAAGAGCACCAGGCCCATCATGTCCAGCTGTGTAGGTTGTGCACTGCACAACTCTGCGGTCATCATTATCACAAACTGTGAGTGTGAAGAGCCTTGTGAGGCTTCCAGGACAAGTTTTTAGGGGTCACCAGATGCTGGTCTAGATCAGGATGGAGGAATCCTGACTCCTAGAAAGAGGTGGGCAGGGAATTGCTGAGGATGCTCGAAGTCTAATGCGCTGAGCCTTCCCTGTGGTGAGAGGCAGCTCAGCTTTCTAGAGGAAGTTTGGGAAGAAGAATCCTCAGTGAAGGGGTGTTCTACTTGGAGTGATTCGTGTTTCCTTCCAGCTCACTCAGGGTACTCATGGCCACTTCCCTTTGCCTGGCTCTCAGTCTGCATCCACCACACTGCTGACCTTTGCACACTCCAGACCGCTGGACCACTGCTGCACTTTCTCATTTATCCAAATCATTTTCACCTTCTAGTAGGCTGTGAATGTGCTTATTATGCCCAAGGGTTACTGTCTGTCTCCTTCTGCAAGAATATAGGCTCCTCGGCTGGGCGTTGTGGGTCAGGCCTGTCATCCCCGGCACTTTGGGAGGCAGAGGTGGGCAGATCATGAGGTCAGGAGATGGAGACCATCCTGGCTAATGCGATGAAACCCCATCTCTACTAAAAATACAAAAAATTAGCTGGGCGTGGTGGTGCATGCCTGTAATCCCAGCTACTTGGGAGGCTGAGGTAGGAGAATCGCTTGAACCCGGGAGGCGGAGGTTGCAGTGAGCCGAGATCGCGCCACTGCACTCCAGCTGGGGAGACGAGCGAGACACCATCTCAAAAAAAAAAAAAAAGAATATAAGCTCCTCGATGGCAAGGATGTTTTGTATGTTGATGGACCGCTAGAGCCTCAAACAGTGTCTGGCACACAGGACAGGACCAACAAATACTGAATGAGAAAAATGAATGACAGATGGAAAAGAAATGAACTAAACAGGGAGTTTCTCCACTGAGACCACAAGAGGGCGCTGAAGACACGTGTCAAACCCTTGAAGCCCCAAGGTGGGTGGTCTCTCTGCTCCTCAGCCTGGAGGACCAGGGACAGGTGTGACCTGAACCACGTCCTTTCTCCTCTGTGAGCCTCTATTTCCCCATGTGTAGCGTGGAGATGGAAATGCCTGAAATATGTTCCTGTGAGAAGCAAAAAGCCAACAATGCATGCACGTGAATGTCTTCCAAGGGGTTATTGCATAGGTCCAAATTCATCTAATTGTGTATATTAAGTGAGAGCGTTTTTTAGTAGAACAATTACAGCTAAATAAAGCTGCTAAAATGTAAATAAAATAAAGAATAAAACTTGCATTGAACAACAACAGAGCCATTAGGCTAGAGAGAGAAATCTGAAGGAGAGCAATCCAGAGCCCAATAAATCCACGAAGTTGTGTGTGTGTGTGTGTGTGTGTGTATTTTTTTTTTTTGAGACGGAGTTTCACTCTTGTTGCCCAGGCTGGAGTGCGATGGCACGATCTCGGCTAACCTCAACCTCTGCCTCCTCGGTTCAAGCCATTCTCCTACCCCAGGCTTTCGAGTAGCTGGGATTACAGGCATGTGCCATCACACCCGCTAATAGAAATATTAATTACATGAAGCGACCAGTGAGCACAGTGCTATCCTGTGATATTATTAAAACCTAAAACTAAATGGATGCTCTGGTTGAAAAGTGCAATACATTCCTAGCAGGATGGGAGACATATTCAGCAAAGTCAATCATGTGTCTGTATACTAATGAACAATCATTTAAAAATGAAGTGAGGAGAGGAATTTTATTTACAAAGCCTCCAAAGTAATAAAATGAGTGGGAAGAAATTTAATAAAAGAAATAAAGGACGTATATACTAAAAATTACAAAAGATGCTGAGAAGTTAAAGATCTAAATAAATGGAGAGGCCGAGCGTGGTGGCTCACGCCTGTAATCTCAGCATTTTGGGAGGCCAAGGCAGGCAGGTTACTTGAGGTCAGGAGGTGGAGATCAGCCTGGCCTACATGGGGAAACTGGTCTCCACTAAAAAACAAACAAACAAAAATTAGCCAGGCATGGTGGTGCGCACCTGTAATCCCAGCTACTCAGGAGGCTGAGGCAGGAGAATCACTTAAACCTGGGAGGCACAGGTTGCAGTGAGCCGAGAGAGCGCCACTGCACTCCAGCCTGGATGACAGAGCCAGACTCCATCTCAAAATAAATAAATACATACATACATACAAAAATGGAGAAACAGTTCGTACATTCACAATAGCATCCAAAATAATAAATATAAGAAATAAAAATTAACAAAAAGTGTCATCTTGCAAAGCAGTAACATAATATGAAAAAAACCTCACTTACCACATCCTTCCTCATTCTTAGAAAGGGAATCATGGTCATAGTGGTTGACCTGTGGCCGTGTAATTCTGTCCAAATATCCCTGAATGGTAAATGTGAAAATAGTAGAGTGAATTCCATTGAAAATAAGAAAACAAGAAGAAATAAAGTCAGAACGCAAAAGTGTTTTTGAAGGGTTATTGGGATGGAATTTTGTTTGTTTGAGATGCAGACTTGCTCTGTCATCCAGGCTGGAGTGCAATGGTGCGATCTCAGCTCACTGCATTCTCCGCCTCCCGGGTTGAAACCATTCTCCTGCCTCAGCCTCTTGAGTAGCTGAGATTATAGGTGTGTGCCACCATGCCGGCTAATTTTTCTATTTTTAGTAGATGGGGTTTCACCATATTGGCCAGGCTGGTCTCAAACTCCTAACCTCAGGTGATCGGCCCGCCTTGGCCTCCCAAAGTGCTGGGATCACAGGAATGAGACATCGCGCCCGGCCGCCACACTTCTGTTAATGCTCAGCTGTCACCAATTTGAAATTCCTTACGTTTTGAAGAAGGGACCTCGAGTTCTCATTTGCAATAGACCTCACCAATTATGTGGCTGGTTCTGGATGGAACAGCGGGAAGGGCAGAGGCCTGGGAGAAAGCGGCCAAGAACAGCAACGATGGAGAGATAAAAGGGAAAGGAACTCTGGATGATATCCTGGCAGCAGCCTGGGAAAGCCAAGAGGGAGGAAGAGAGAGGTGTGTCCCAGAAGCTTGGAGTAGGAGATGCACCGTCCCTTTCTTGTGGTCTCAAAACCAGGCCAAGTATAATTTTTTTTTTTTTTAAACAGCCGGGCGCGGTATCTCAAGCCTGTAATCCCAGCACTTTGGGAGGCCGAGGCGGGCAGATCACGAGGTCAGGAGTTCAAGACCACCTTGGCCAACATGGTGAAACCTCATCTCTACTAAAAATACAATAATTAGCTGGGCGTAGTGGCGCGCGCCAAGATGGAGCTTACTAGGGAGGCTGAGGCAGGAGAATGGAGTGAACTGGGGAGGCGGGGCTTGCAGTGAGCCGAGATCGCGCCCCTGCACGCCAGCCTGGGAGACAGAGCAAGACTCCGTCTCAAAAAAAAAAAAAAAAAAGCTCCTCGATGGCAAGGATGTTTGTTTTGTATATTGATGGACCTCTAGAGCACAGGAGAGGACCAACAAATACTGAATAAGAAAAATGAATGACAGATGGAAAAGAGATGAACTAAACAGGGAGTTTCTCCACTGAGACCACAAGAGGGCGCTGAAGACACGTGTCAAACCCTTGCAGCCCCAAGGTGGGTGGTCTCTCTGCTCCTCAGCCTGGAGGACAAGGGACAGGTGTGACCTGGACCACGTCCTTTCTCCTCTGTGAGCCTCTATTTCCCCATGTGTAGCGTGGAGTGGAAATGCCTGAAATACGTTCTTGTGAGAAGCAGAAAGCTAACAACGCATGCACGCGAATGTCTTCCAAGGGGTTATTGCATGTGTCCAAATTCATCTAATTGTGTTCATTAAGTGAGAGGGTTTTTTAGTAGAACAATTACAGCTAAATAAAGCTGCTAAAATGTAAATAAAATAAAGAATAAAACTTGCATTGAACAACAACAGAGTCATTAGGCTAGAGCAAGAAATCTGAAGGATGGCAATCCAGACCCCAATAAATCCACGAAGTTAGGATTTGTGTGTGTGTGTGTGTGTGTGTGTGTGTGTGTGTGTGTGACGGAATTTCGCTCTTGTTGCCCAGGCTGGCTTACAATGGTGCAATCTCAGCTCACCGCAACTGCCGCCTCCCGGGTTCAAGCAATTCTCCTACCTCAGCCTTCTGAGTAGCTGGGATTACAGGCATGTGCTATCACTCCCGGCTAATAGAAATATTAATTACATGAAGCGACCAGTGAGCACAATGCTATCCTGTGAAATTATTAAAACATAAAACTAAGGCCGGGTGCGGTGGCTCACGCCTGTAATCCCAGCACTTTGGGAGGCCAAGGCGGGCGGATCACGAGGTCAGGAGATCGAGACCATCCTGGCTAACACGGTGAAACCCCGTCTCTACTAAAAATACAAAAAAATTAGCCGGGCGTGGTGGCGGGCGCCTGTAGTCCCAGCTACTTGGGAGGCTGAGGCAGGAGAATGGCATGAACCCGGGAGGCAGAGCTTGTAGTGAGCTGAGATCGCGCCACTGCACTCCAGCCTGGGAGACAGAGCAAGATTCAGTCTCAAAAAAAAAAAAAAAGAAAACCATAAAACTAAATGGAAGCTCTGGAGTTGAAAACTACAACACATTCCTAGCAGGATAGGAGATATATTCACCAAAATCAATCATGTGTCTGTATACTAATGAACAATAATTTAAAAATGACATGAGGAGAGCAATTTCATCTACAAAGCCTCCAAAATAATAATATGAATGGGAAGAAATGTAATAAAAGAAGTGAAAGACGTGGATACTAAAAATTACAAAAGATGCTGAGGAGAAGTTAAATATATAATTAAATGGAGAGGCCAAGTGCGGTGGCTCATGCCAGTAGTCTCAGCACTTTGGGAGGCCAAGGCAGGTGGATTACCTGAGGTCAGGAGTTCGAGACTAGCCTGGCAAAGATGGGGAAACCTGATCTATACTAGAAAAAAAAAAAAAAGAAAAACTTCTCCAGCTTAGAGCCAGACTCCATCTCAAAATTAATAGATAAATACATACATGCATGCATACATAAATGGATAATCAGTTTATACATTCACAATAGCATCTGAAATAATAAATGTAAGAAATAAAATGAACAAAAAGTGTCATCTTGCAAAGCAGTAAAATAATATGAAAAAACCTCACTGACCACATCCTTCCTCATTCTTAGAAAGGGAATCATGGTCATAGTGGCTGACCTGTGGCCATGTAATTCTGTCCAAATATCCGTGAATGGTAAATGTGAAAACAGTAGAATGAATTCCATTGAAAATAAGAAAACAAGAAGAAATAAAGTCAGAACTCAAAAGTGTTTTTGAAGTGTTATTGGGATAGGTGTTTTTTTGTTTTGTGTGTTTTTTTTTTTTTTTTTTTAGACGGAGACTCGCTCTGTTGCCGAGGCTGGAGTGCAATGGTGTGATCTCGGCTCACTGCAACCTCCGCCTCCTGGGTTCAAGCGATTCTCCTGCTTCAGCCTCCTGAGTAGCTGATATTATAGGCACGCACCATCATGCCTGGCTAATTTTTGTATTTTTAGTACAGACGGGGTTTCACCATGTTGGCCAGGCTGGTCTCGAACTCCTGACCTCAGGTGATCTGCCCACCTCGGCTTCCCAAAATACTGGCATTACAGGCATGAGCCACTGCGCCCGGCCTATTTGTTATTATTTGATAATATTTATATGATCATCTATCAATTTATGATGACAAGTGCACTTAACATAAGATCTATCTTAGCAAATTTGTAAGGGTACAAGGCAGTCTAATTCCCTGCACACACTAAGCTGCACAGGAGACTGTAGGCCTTCCTCATCTTGCGTGACTGAAACTCAGGAGGGAAAAATGAGGAGGTATCAGTCATAGGAAAGAGATCTTGATACCTTGGCTATTCTTTCTAAGCCAATACTCTCAGCTCCTTAAAGGGGGCACTTTTATTTCATTTTATTTTTTTCCCTCAGGTATAAATAATTTAATTTTTTTCAGTTATAAGGCTAACACATACTCAATTTAAAAATCCAAATAAAAACACCTCAAAAAACGAAAGCCATTTAAACTCCCTTGACCTAATATTAATTGCTACAAACATCTTGATTAATATTTTCCTACAAATCTCTCCTTCCATAAACATGTGTGTAAATATGCATACGTAATTTAACTTACATGTGGCCTCTATATACATGTTTTTTTTCCTGTTTTGTTCACTCAACAAAATCCTCAGCATCTTCCATGTCAATGAAAGTTAAACAGCACCATCATTTTTAATGACCACACAGTATTCCATTGCACTGGGCGGGTGGGGAGCAGGGCATTGTTTATTTAATATTTAAGTGTCCATTAAGTGGTGGACAATATGTTCCTAATTCACTGCTCTTCATTCTACAAGTGTTTGCTGAGCATCTATTATGTGCCAGGCCCTAAGTACCAGTGGTAAAATGATGATCAAGACAGAAGAGGTTCCTGGCCAAGTGAAGTCTCCATTCTAACGGCAGGAGAGGGACAGCATACAAGTCAATGAGTGGATAATTAGAAAGGAGGATGAACGTCAAGAGGAAATGAAGACAAATCTTAGCGAAGGATGAGTGTCAGGGAGAGTGGACTTCTTTCAACACAGTGGTCTGGGAAGGCTCTTCTTGCTGAGATGATGCTGAGCAGAGACCTGGAGACTGTGGTGCAAAGCAGGAGGTCGGTGCATCCAGACAGAGACGCAGCGCCCCGAGGCAGGGAGGGACCTGGTGTCTTCAAGGAACAGCAGGAATGTCATGTGGCCTGAGGGCAGGGAGTGAGGGGCACAGGGACCAACGTGAAATTGGAAAGATGAGTAAGTGTCCCAGAGTTTGGGTTTTGGGCCATGTGCACTGTGAAGTCACTGGAGATTTCAATGGTAACAAAACATAATCGATTTATGCTTTTAAAGGATCACTCTGGGGCCGGGCGCAGGGGCTCACGCCTGTAATCCCAGCACTTTGGGAGACCGAGGCGGGCGGATCACGAGGTCAAAAGATCGAGACCATCCTGGCCAACATGGTGAAACCCCGTCTCTACTAAAAATACAAATAAATTAGCCAGGCGTGGTGGTGGGTGCCTGTAATCCCAGCTACTTGGGAGGCTGAAGCAGGAGAATCGCTTGAACCCGGGAGGCGGAGGTTGCAGTGAGCCAAGATTGCACCACTGCACTGCAGCCTGGGCGACAGAGCGAGACTCCGTTTAAAAAAAAAAAAAAAAAAAAAAAAAAAAGATCATTCTGGTTACAATATGGAGAGGGGCAGCTGAGTAGCAAGAAATGAGCGTGGAGAGACCAGCTAGGGGATGTTCCCTGGACGAGGGGAGAGAGGGTAAACCTGGCGCCGTGGTGCTGGCAAGCCGTGTCTGCATGAGGACAGATTCTGAAGGTAGAACAAGGGAGAGGGTGAGAAAGAGGAGCAGTCGAGGCGATTTCTAGGACTGCAGCTTGTCCAGGTGGGTGGATGGGGAAGAAAATGTGGGAGAGCCACAATTTTAACTTTCTCATATTAATCCTTCCAGTGTTTGTTTCTGGGTCAATACGAGTCAGTATGAATGTATGTTCTGATTCCCCCAATTCTTGGCACAATATAGACACCATCCTGATGTCGTTTAATCCCTAAGAATACACTCTGGGATCTCTCCATAGAAGTACATAGGCTATTTTCTTTTTCTTTTTTTTTGAGACAAGTCTCACTCTGTTGCCCATGCTGGAGTGCAGTGGCATGATCTCCGCTCACTGCAATCTCCACCTCCCAGGTTGAAGCAATTCTCCTACTCAGCCCCCCGAGCTGAAATGATGGGGGCCCGCCACCAGGTCCAGCTAATTTTTTTGTATTTTTAGTAGAAACAGGGTTTTACCATGTTGGCCAGGCTGGTCTCGAACTCCTGGCCTCAGGTGATCCGCCCGCATCTGCCTTCCAAAGTGCTGGGATTACAGTCAGGAGCCCGGCCCATGGGGTATTTTCAAATATATTTCTCCTTGGTCTTCTAAATTCCAGGCTGACTGATGAGAAGTCTGATGTAATTATGATAATAGAAACTTAGTACACCATTGTGTTTTTTCTCCCACCTTTGAGGTCTTTATTTTCTTTTTCTGTTGAGATAATGCAGCTTGGTGAGTGCGGCGAGCCCTTAGGGAGGCATTTTTTCTCTCTCCCTTGCGTTACTGCTGGCTGGCTTCCTCCTCTCTGCCCTTTACTTCTTTTTTTTCATTCCAGCTCCTCAAGTTGCATGTTCAGTGATTAATTCTCTAAACTTCGTAATTTCTTTTTTTTTTTTTTTTTTGAAATGGAGTCTCTGTCGCCAAGGCTGGAGTATGGTGGCGTGATCTCAGTTCACTGCAACCTCTGCCTCCCGGTTTCAAGCGATTCTCCTGCCTCAGCCTCCCGAGTAGCTGGGACTACAGGCACCTGCCACCATGCCTGGCAAATTTTTTTAGTAGAGACGGGGTTTGGGGTTTCATCGTGTTAGCCAGGATAGTCTCGATCTCCTGACCTTGTGATCCGCCCACCTCGGCCTCCCAAAGTGCTGGGACTACAGGCGTGAGCCACCGCGCTCGGCCCCAAACTTCATAATTTCTAAAACAAACAAAAAAATGTGCTTAAAACAATACACATTTCACTTTAAGTGTGATTTTTATTGCATCTAAGTTTCAATATGAATAACATTGTCTGTTCATTTCTAAATATGTCACAACTTCTGTGTTTTTTTTAACAGTCACTCAAAAGTTACGCAGATTTTTGTTGTTGTTTTAAAAATGTGTGTTTTTTAAAAGTTTAATTTTTGGTCTTTTATGTAATTTTTGCAGTCACGAAATATGGTTTCATTATATTAAATCTTTGGAATATTTTGAGACCTTCTTGGTGGATTAAGAAGTGGTCAATTTTTGTAGATTTTTCATATGTTCCTGAAAAGAATGTGGGTTCTCCATTGGTGCTGTTTTGTACATATAAATATAACAACGCACCAATAATGAAAATAACAATTATGATAACAATCATTAATAATCAATATTAGGCCGGGCGCGGTGGCTCACGCCTGTAATCCCAGCACTTTGGGAGGCCGAGGCAGGCGGATCACCTGCGGTCAGGAGTTTGAGACCAGCCTGGCCAACATGGTGAAACCCCGTCTCTACTAAAAATACAAAAATAGCTAGGCATGGTGGCAGAGGCCTATAATCCCAGCTACTCAGGAAGCTGAGGCAGGAGAATCGCTTGAACCTGGGAGGCAGAGGTTGCAGTGAGCCAAGATTGTGCCACTGCACTCCAGCCTGGGTGACAAGAGTGAAACTCCATCTCAAAAAATAAATAAGTAAATAATAATAATCAATATTAGAACCCTTAGTAATGTCAGGCTCAGTCTGACTACTTTTTATTTTTAAGAAAGCATGCTTACTTTTGCCTTTCATTTTTCTATATTTTTAGAAAACTTTGTAAACATTTATGGGGTACAAGTGTAATTTTGTTGCATGTACAGATTGCATAGTGATGAAATCAGGACTTCCAGGGTATCCATCGCCCAGATAATGTGCATTGTACCCATTAAGTCATTTTCTTTTCTTTTCTTTCTTTTTTTTTTTTTTTTGAGACAGTCTTGCTGTGTCACCCAGGGTGGAGTACAGTGGTGCAATCTCGGCTCACTGCAACCTCCGTCTCCTGTGTTCAAGCGATTCTTCTGCCTCAGCTTCCTGAGTAGCTGGGATTATAGGTGTACACCACCACGTCCGGCTAATTTTTTGTATTTTTAGTAGAGACGGGGTTTCTCCATGTTGGCCAGGCTGGTCTCGAACTCCTGACCTCAGGTAATGTGCCCGCCTCGGCCTCCCAAAATGCTGGTATTACAGGCATGAGCCACCATGCCCGGCCCCCCTTCCTCATTCTTAGAAAGGGAATCACGGTCATAGTGGTTGGCCTGTGGCCGTGTAATTCTGTCCAAATATCCGTGAATGGTAAATGTGAAAACAGTAGAAGGAATTCCATTGAAAATAAGAAGAAATAAAGTCAGAACTCAAAAGTGTTTTTGAAGTGTTATTGGGATGGAACTTTTTTTTTTTTTTTGAGACGGAGACTGGCTCTGTCACCCAGGCTGGAGTGCAATGGTGCGATCTTGGCTCACTGCAACCTCCGCCTCCTGGGTTCAAGCGATTCTCCTGCTTCAGCCTCCTGAGTAGCTGGTATTACAGGTGCACACCATCATGCCTGGCTAATTTTTGTATTTTTAGTACAGACGGGGGTTTCACTATGTTGACCAGGCTGGTCTCGAACTCCTGACCTCAGGTGATACGCCCACCTCGGCCTCCCAAAATACTGGCATTACAGGCATGAGCCACTGCGCCCAGCCTATTTGTTATTATTTGATAATATTTATATTATCACCTATCAATTTATGATGACAAGTGCACTTAACATAAGATCTATCTTCTCAGCAAATTTGTAAGAGTACAAGGCAGTTTTGTTCCCTGCACAAACTAAGCCGCACAGGAGACTCTAGGCCTTCCTCATCTTGCGTGACTGAAACTCAGGAGGGAAAAATGAGGAGGTATCAGTCATAGGAAAGAGATCTTGGTACCTTGCCTGTTCTTTCTAAGCCAATACTCTCAGCTCCTTAAAGGCGGCACTTTTATTTCATTGTATTTTTTCCGTCAGGTATAAATAATTTAATTTTTTTCAGTTATAAGGCTAACACATACTCAATTTAAAAATCCAAATAAAAACACCTCAAAAAATGAAGAGCCATTTAAACTCCCTTGACCTAATATTAATTGCTACAAACATCTTGATTAATATTTTCCTACAAATCTCTCTTATTGCTAAATTACTTAATAGCCAGTTATTAAGTAATTTCAGTCTGAGTACCATTAACATAACTACTCACTGAATAATCACAACAGTTCTATGAATTAGGCACCACTGCTTTTTTATTTTACAGAGAAAGAGGCAGAGAAATAGAGAGGTTAATAAACTTAGTTTAAAGTGAAAGAACTTATAACTGGCACAACGAAAATTCAAATCTAGAGATCTGGCCTCTGGAATTGTACTAGATAAATAAAGTTATGCACTCATAACTTTCCCCATACTTCCTATATACTATGTCTATTCATTCATCATTCATTCAAAAATATTTGTTATGTACTATGTGCTAGGGAGTGTTCCAGGTGCAGGGACACTATAGGAAACACTGCAGAAAAAAAATCTATGGTTTCATGGGGATACATTGTAGTGGGAAGGCAGATAGTCTACAATATTAGTAAGTAAAATACGTGCACATATGCTGAAGATTAATGATATATGCTGAAGAAAGAAAAAAGGCAGCGAGAGGTGATATGAAATCTGGAGGGAGTGTTGCAACTTCAGACAGGATGGTCCAAGAAGGTCTGAAAGATAAGGAGATACTGGGGTTGACGGTGAAGGAGAGGGAGAGGTGAGCCTTGTGCCTGTCTGGGTGAAGAGCATTCCAGGTTGAGAATGGCATGTGGATAAGCCCTGAGACAGATGCATGCTTGATGTTTTTTAGGAATAGCAAGGAGGTAACTGGGACTGCATCACAGTCAGTGAAAGGCAGAGTCAGAGGAGATGCTATCAAAGCACTAACCCAATTTGGGGGACAGAAGATGCAGTCGTGTCAATATGACTGAGGAGGGAAGTCCTGGAAAGTTTCTGAGCAGAAGAGTGGCACAGAGTGGCAAATGTTTTTATTGTATCGTGTTGTTATTTTACTACCCGATTGCATTTTATTATCAGCATACCTTATTTTATGAAATTAGACCTGCATTTTGGAGGGAGAGTCTGATTTTCATGAAGGCATGTGGTATGCTTGTGACAATGACGCCAGCATTCCAGGTAAGCTGCCGTCAGCCCTATCTCCGGGACATCTTGATGCAAGATGCTAATCAAATTAATTAACTCCCTGAGTGTCACTGTTCTCATCTGTAAAACTGGCCTAATGATGAAAACATCTTCCCAAAGTTGTGAGAATTAAAGAAACTACCCATAAGGGGTACTCAGAGCAGTGTCTGGCATAGAGCAAGAGCTCAGAAAAGTTACCTCTTCCTTTGATTGCCTCATGCAATTCTGACTTCAGGAAGGTCTTACCGATATATTTTAGACAAAAATATGATGATGCCACCCTTAGGCTCAAAACCTGTCCCACTCTCATGAGGGTAAAATACCAAAACTCTACTTGGCCTTTTAGAGACTCCTGCTCAATCAATGCACATACCCCTCTTCATTATTTTTCCATCTGGAGTCCACTCGACTTACAACAGGCAAATTATCTCCTGATGGGGACTTTCACAGAAGCTGTCTCCTCCGTCCACGTCTCCCCCAGCTGCTCTTCCTGTTGCCAGCTTGTCAGTCCTCAGCCCTGATTCCACTTCACACTGCAGGTGGCTTCCCTGGGGTCAGCTCTCAGGGTCTCTTTCTTTTCTTTTTGTTTACTTCCTTCCTTCCTTCCTTCTTTCCTTCCTTCCTTTCTCCCTTCCTTCCTTCCTTCCTTCCTTCCCTCCCTCTCTCTCTTTTCTTTCTTTCTCTTCCTCTCTTCCTCCCTTCCTTTCTTTCCCTTCGTTCCTTTCTTTCCCTTCCTTCCTTTCCTTCTTTCTCTCTCTCTGTCTCTTCCTTCCTTCCTTGCTCCCTTCCTTCCTTTCTCCCTCCCTTCCTTCCTCCCCTTCTCCCTTCCTTCCTTCTTTTCTCCCTCTCTTCATTCTTTCCTTCCTTCTCTCCCTCCCTCCCTTCTTTCTCTCTCTCTCTCTTTCTTTCTCTCTCTCTTCTCTTTCTCCCTTCCTTCCTCCCTTCCTCCCTTCCTTTTGTTTCTTTCCTTCTCTCTTTCTCTCTCTCTCCCTTTCCTCCCTTCCTCCCTCCTTCCTTCTTTCCTTTCCTTTCCTTCATTCTTTCCTTCCTTCCTTCCTTCCTTCTTTCTTTCTTTTTCTTTCTTTCTTTCTTGGCAGAGTCTCCCTCTGTCACCCAGGATAGAGTGCAGTGGTGCCATCTCAGCTCACTGCAACCTCCGTCTCCTGGGTTCAAATGATTCTCCTGCCTCAGCCTCCTGAGTAGCTGGGGTTACAGGCACCCACCACCATGCCTGGCTAATTTTTGTATTTTTAATAGAGACGGGGTTTCCCCATGTTGGCCAGGCTGGTCTCAAACTTCTAACCTCAGGCGATCCACCCGTCTTGGCCTCCAAAAGTGCTGGGATTACAGGAGTGAGCCACCATGACCGGCCCAAGTCCCCTTTTCACACAAAGTCATAGGATTTTTGTTTTTCCACTGGAGCACTTACTACATCAGCAGATATGACTCTCAGTGCAACAAAACTCATGGCTCTCTTACGTGGTGTAGAGTTGTCCCTGGAGGCAGCTGCCCCATGAGGGACCCTATCTCCATCCTTCTTGTACCCAGCTGTGGACTCCTGACTAATTCCCACCCTTGGAATGTGAGCAGCAGTGATAAGTGACATGCAGACTTTTTATTTAAAAGGCATGGATGAGCCCTTTCCACTCTCTCTTCCTCTTTCCCCTCACTGGTGACAGAGCACTCCAAGGTTCTAGGGGAGGTTGGACCCCAAAGTTGGAAAAATCTGGGCACCTGAGTCACCCAGTGGAGGAGCTCCAACTGCCAACCTGGGGCCCCCATATGGAAGTGTCACACGAATGAGTAGTGACCATTCCATTGTGGCAAACTGCAGATATTTCGAGGCTAATTTGTTAAAATCTACCATTAATATGCTTTATATGCCTTTTTTTTTTTTTTTTTTAAGATGGAGTTTTGCTTTGTTGCCCGGGCTGGAGTGCAATGGTGCAATCTCGGCTCACCACAACCTCCCCCTCCCGGTTCAAGCGATTCTCCTGCCTCAGCCTTTTGAGTAGCTGGGATTGTAGGCATGCACCATCATGCCTGGCTAATTTTTTTGTATTTTTAGTAGAGATGGGGTTTCACCATGCTGGTGAGGCTGGTCTTGAATTCCTGACCTCAAGTGATCTGCCTGCCTCAGCCTCCCAAAGTGCTGGGATTACAGGTGTGAGCCACTGTGCCCGGCCTATATGACATTTGAATAGTCAGAGGTGTGCCCTCCACGTTAGACTGTGAGGTCCGTTGACTTGTGTGGCTCGTCCCTGATACAGACTCAAGCACTTAATACGCTCCTGGATATGTATGTTTTGGTTCACACAAAAAGGAAGTTGACCAAGCCCCCTTGATGAAGCCTCACTGGGGAGGTGGCCCATCGAAGGTTGTATATTCTGGATGGGACGAAGGCAGCGTCACCGTCTCCTTGAAGTCTGACCTCCAGGTTGGTGTTCAGATTCTCCCTCCACACCCCACAGCCGTGGTTGCCCATCTGGATTTGGTGTCTGGGTCAGAGATGACCTTCGGGCCCGGCATATGGATGATGATGTCCAAGGAGACAGTTCTCTCCTTTACCCCAGTCACAGGAAGGAAGAACTAAGCCTCATGGTGCCTTCCTGGGAGATACTTGGTAAGAAACCACAAGACGGTCGGGACTGACTCTCTGAGCACCGCATCCCGAGCCTCTGCCGTCTGCACAGCGGGGCCGGCACAGGCAGCACGGTGCCCCTTACCATGCTTTCTTCCTGGACTTTCCCTTGACCAGTCTTGGCATGGCAGGTGAGGGATCGAGGGATCAGGGCTGGGAGGCGGGGAAGACAGCTCTCTCCCTGGGCCCATGTCTGGTTAGATCAATGCTGTGGGAGCTTAGTGATTGAAGAGGGAGCAGAGATGACGGCAGGAAGGCATTATCTGCCCAAGCCTCAGGCTTCGCAGCCCAGGCTGGGACCAAGAGCTTACAGACGTCATTGAGCACAGACTTCGAGTGAAGTACTGAGCATTGTAAATCCAGATTTCTCTTCCAGAGCTGAGTCTGGGCCACAGCACCTGAACACAGGAGGGTCAGTCTTTCCGGTAATAGTGAGGGTCTGTCTTCTTGGAGCAGCACAACGGACAACGGACTCCCACCAGGACAGTGGGTGCTGGGTACCAAAGGACTGGGCTCAGGACAGTGGATGCTGGGTACGGAAGGGCTGGGCTCAGGACAGTGGGTGCTGGGTACCGAAGGGCTGGGCTGAGGGGGTTACTTTGGCAGTGGTTCTGGAGTCTAAATTTCTAAGGGCCTGGAACTCATGAGACTCTAGATGCTGATTCTTTTCTGGAGAACTTCTCCAGAGTCACCATCCTGGCTTGTCCAGACTCAACATTCCACCTGAAGAGCTCTGGGGACCTCTGGGGCTGGGACCCTTCTGGGCCTGATGAGTTCTGTTGGGATGGAGAAGATGATCTTGAAGTTAAAGATAAAGATTTCAGTGGGAGTCCAGGAAAATGTCCAAGCTATCCATCATACTCACAACAGCAAATGACTCAGGACTTTGCCACGGTCACCGTGGCAGCCAAAACCACAGCTGTGATCTGGGGCCGGACTCATACCCAGAGGTTGTCGGGGTTCAGGTTCTGCACCCCCAGTTCAGAGAAAGAGGAAATGGAGTGGGCCGTGTGGACCTCGTCCTTCATCGAACTCCAGAACTAAGGGAACTGGGAGGGGAGAAGGCCATCACCCTTGCACGGAGCTGCCTCCCTCAGTTCTAGTGGTTTCTACAACTCCATGCAGGTTAGCTAAGGTGTGCATGGGTTCCAGAAGGAACATGGAGATGTTTCTCTTTGATGTTACTTGAAACTTTTGTTTGGCAAGTTCCTTCTAAGATCAAGGGAGTCAATCACCCCACATGGTCCATCAATTGGGGTTTCACGACATTGTGCTCCTTGGCTATACAGTCTCAGGTACATTTCTTCATGAGATTATTTTTCACGTGAGGCAGAGATGTGTGGCTGCTCACCAGAAAAGAAGAATTCTGTACTTCCCCTTACAGTGCAAGCATTGGAATCTCTGGGAGGTGGCTACCCCCACCAAGGGAGTTTTTTTCTAGTCTCCTTTGCATCCATGTGTGACTGACCATAATGACTACTTATAGCCAAAAATCTGGACAGAAATGATGTGCGTCAATCAATTTTGCAAGTGTACAAATATTTTCTGTATATATTCTTTCTGTCTGAAGTATGGGACGCCATTGCCCAAGGGGATGATGTGAGCACAATGGAAGAAGCGGGTGTCCCTGAGTCATCCTGGGGGAAAAAACTCAAATTCTGCCCAGAGAAACCCTCATTGGTCATTTACGTGAGTGAGATGCCAAACCTCATTGTGTTAAACCATCGGTATTTTTTTTTTCTTTTTCTTTTTTTTTTTTGAGACAGAGTCTTGCTCTGTCGCCCAGGCTGGATTCCAGTGGCACGATCTCGGCTCACTGCAAGCTCCGCCTCCTGGGTTCACGCCATTCTCCTGCCTCAGCCTCCTGAGTAGCTGGGACTACAGGCGCCCACTACCACACCCGGCTAATTTTTTGCATTTTTAGTAGTGTTAGCCAGGATGGTCTCGATCTCCTGACCTTGTGATCCGCCCGCCTCAGCCTCCCAAAGTGCTGGGATTACAGGCGTGAGCCACCGCGCCTGGCCAGTATTTTAAGACTTACTTATAACTGTGGTTAGTGTCACCGTAAGTCTTATCTCACAATAGTAGCTAAATAATTTGTGATTTGCTCTTTGATCCTGTCCCTATCATCATTAGAGCTCTGTTGATGGCAGGGGCTGGATCTGTTTTGTTCACTCCTGAATCTCAAACACCAAGCAGATAATAAGCAATTGATAAATATTGGTTGATCAGCTTCTGAAGAAAGAATATTCACACATTTATATTTGGAAAAGTTTATAAGGGAAGTAGCCGAGTGTGGTGGCTCACGCCTGTCATCCCAGCACTTTGGGAGGTTGAGGTGGGCAGATCACCTGAGGTCTGGAATTCAAGACTAGCCTGGCCGACGTGGGGAAACCCCGTCTCTACTAAAAATACAAAAATTAGCGAGGTGGGCAGATCACCTGAGGTCCGGAATTCAAGTCTAGCCTGGCCGACGTGGGGAAACCCTGTCTCTACTAAAAATACAAAAATTAGCCGGGCGTAGTGGCACGCACCTGTAATCCCAGCTACTCGGGAGGCTGAGGCAGAAGAATCGCTTGAACCTGGGAGGCAGAGGTTGCAGTGAGCTGAGATGGTGCCATTGCACTGTAGCCTGGGTGACAAGAGCAAGACTCTGTCTCAAACAAAAAGAAGAGAGAAGTTTATAGGTGAAGTGGCTTATCCAAGGTCTCTGAGGCTGTGGGACAGGAAGTCACAGGAGAAGCTCATTCTGGCTGATTTCCCAGCTGGTGTTCTGCACCTCTCTCAGTATCTTAGGAACCAAGTTACCATGACACACCTATTAGAGTGGCCAAATTCTAAAACGCGGACAATACCACATACTGGCATACTGGCGAGAATGTGGAGCAACAGGAACTCTCATTCATTGCTAGTGGGATTGCGAAATGGTACAACCACTTTGGGAGACAGTGCGGCAATTTCTTCTAAAACTAAATATAGCTTTGCCATGTAATCCAGCAATTGCATTCCTTGGTATTTACCCAAGGGAGCTGAAAACATATGGTCATATGGATCTTTACGGTAGCTTTATTCATAATTGCCCAAACTTGGAAGCAACCAAGATGCCCTTCAGTACATGAGTGGATTAACTATGTGTCCAGACAATGGAATATTATTCCATGCTAAGAAGATACGAGCTCTCAAGTCATGAAAAGATGTGGAGGAGAGTTCAATGTATGTCACTACATGAAATAAGCCCGCCCAAATGGGGTATCCACTGTCTGATTCCAACTATGTGTCATTCTGGAAAAGGCAAAACTATAGAAAGAGGGAAAAGTTCATTGGTTGCCAGAATAAAATACTTGGACAAGAGGAAATCATCCCAGTGGAAATGGAGAAACACAGGAACAAATGAAGAGAAACGCAGGAACAAATGAAGAGCAACAGAAGAAGCTAAATATTTGGGTAAAGATAGGAATTTTGAATGATGATTTCATTATTAATGAATTAAGGAGACATTGATGCATGCTTATTCTATATTTGATGACATTGCAAACATTGTTTTGAAAACTATACTTTGCACTAAAACTGAAATTGAGCGCCTGTAATCCCAGCACTTTGGGAGGCCAAGGTGGGTGAATCACCTGAGGTCAGGAGTTCGAGACCAGCCTGGCCAACATGGCGAAACCCTGTCTCTGCTAGAAATACAAAAATTAGCTGGGTGTGGTGGCGGATGCCTGTTATCCCAGCTACTCAGGAGGCTGAAGCAGGAGAATCACTTGAACCCTGGAGGCAGAGGTTGCAGTAAGCCGAGATGGTGCCACTGCCGTCTAGCCTGGGCGACAGAGTGAGAGTCTGTCTCAAAAACAGCAACAACAACAAAAAAATGATAGCATGGGTCAAGTGTGTTGGCTCATGCCTGTAATCCTAGCACTTCGAGAGGACAAGGTGGGTGAGCTTGAGCTCAGGAGTTCGAGACCAGCCTGGGCAAGACAAAACCCCATCTCTATCAAACAAAACAAAACAAAACAAAACAAAAATTTGCAGAGTGTGGTGGCGCGTGTTTGTGGTCCCAGCTACTCAGGAGGCTGAGGTGGGAGGATCTCTGGAGCCCAGGAAGTGGAGGCTGCAGTGAGCTGCAATTGTGCTAATGCACTCCAGCCTGCATGATGGAGCAAGACCGTGTCTCAAATAAATGAATAAATAAATAAATAAATAAATTTTAAAGATGACAGCCTACACATATATACACACACATGCCAAACAGATACATCGATGAGATAACACTATATATACAAAAGTGCAAGGGAAATTTTTTTTTTTTTTTTAGATGGAGTCTTGCTCTGTCGCCCAGACTGGAGTGCAGTGGCGCGATCTCGGCTCACTGCAACCTCCGCCTCCCTCCTGCTTCAGCCTCCCGAGTAGCTGGGACTACAGGTGCCCACCACCACGCCCGGCTAATTTTCTGTATTTTTAGTAGAGACGGGGTTTCACTGTGTTAGCTAGGATGGTCTTGATCTTCTGACCTCATGATCCACCTGCCTCAGCCTCCCAAAGTACTGGAATTACAGGCATGAGCCACTGTGCCCGCCGTGCAAGGGAAATTTGAATATAAGACTTCAGATGCTGGTTACGGTAGCTGAGGTAGGAGGGGAAACGGGATGGAGTATACACTACAGAAATAGTCATGCTTCATCAAGCCTCTGATTTCCCTGGAGCATGTTGACTTCACGTTGTTTTTTTTTTTACATGTTCTGTAAAAAAAATTTTTTCTTTAAATTAGCCTTTGGAAATTTACCAGCAGTGTGCTAGTAAAGGCTTGACAATCAGTTTTCTGGAAAAAAAAGCAAAAAGAAAAACAAAAAACAACCCTGACGTGTAGCATTTGCCAATTTCTCTGGTGTAAATACTCACAGCATGGCTTTGACATGGGTTTCACATTTGGTAAAAGCAAATTGTGCCTAGGTTGAATAGAGGGATTGGGACAGAGGGTTCTTGTCAGGCACTAATTAGGGAGTAAGGCTTGTCTAATATTGCCTCGGCTCTCATGCAAAAATAAAAAGTAACATTTGGGAATTTGTGTTGCTTCCTCAGCCCCACCCTGGGTAAAATCGGAGACGTATACAGGGCAGGGAGAAGCTGTTTATTTCTGTGCCTGTGGTTGGACCTTGTTAAAGATTTGAGCTGTGATGCTGGCACCTGGCAGACCATGTCCTGTGTGTTTTTCAGTTTTGCTCAGTTCCTGACCCTGGTATTGCAGAAGCTTTTTCACATCTATGACACCTGCTATGTCTTGGTAAACCCTGGAAGGGAAAGGAGGACAAGGTTAAAATACTGTTCCGAGGACCTGGTCTCTCCACAGTGCAGGCTGGAGGTGGCAGCCCGTGGAAAGCCAAGTTCATCCACCATCGGAGCCCAGGCCAGGCTGCCACGGCTAATATTCAGGACAAAGCCAGGGACAGGTCGGGAATCCTATGAAGATGATCATCGTCCTGAGGTCTTCCTTCCAGGGTTGCATCCGGGCCAGAAGATGGAAAGAGAAATGGGTGAGTCCCTGCTACCACCCCACCCTCAGGTTGCTTTTTTTGGCTGAACAAGAAGGGTCCTCCCAGGCAGGAAGGGTGGGGCACAGAAACGTGAGCCAATGTGGGTGACTTGGGGAGGGCTTTGCAGTTGAATCTCCTGACTGAAAACAGCAAGAAGTACAGACCTCCGGGCATTCTAGACTCAGATTCTGTAGACGCTTCCCTTTGGCTGAGCCAAGCCAGGGTTGCTCAGGAAATAGGGTCCTTGAGATTGGATTAGACTGGACGGAACGACACAGGATTGCAATGTGCAGAACTGTGAGGACCTGGTTTTAGCTTGAGATCCCCAGTCTGTCCACGAGGTCCAAGCTTGAGATCATTACGGTGACCACATCTCAGGAGGAAGATAGGTCAGCAACACAGTGATGGTGCTGGAATAGTTTTGAAATATTTGAACTATTCTAATGCAAACTCTTCTTTTAATGACATTTCACATTGCATCTTATGTCATTTTATTTATGTAGATGTTGTCTTTCCACTTGACATTTAATTGGTGTTTAATTTAAGTTGCAAATATTGTGTATGTATCTGAGTCTAGTGTGAGAATCATTACTCTATGCCCGTGCATCCCACACCAAGTAACTTTTTTTTGTTTGTTTGTTGTTTGTTTGTTTTCTGAGATGGAGTCTTGCTCTGTTGCCCAGGCTGCAGTACAGTGGCATGATCTTGGCTCACTGCAACCTCTGCCTCCCAGGTTCAAGGGATTCTCCTGCCTCAGCCTCCTGAGTAGCTGAGATTATAGGTGTGCGCCACCACACCCGGCTAATTTTTGTATTTTCAGTAGATAGGGGGTTTCACCATGTTGGCCAGGGTGGTCTCGAACTCCTGACCTCGTGATTCACCCGCCTTGGCCTCCCAAAGTGCTGGGATTACAGGTGTGAGCCACTGTGCCCAGTCCGAGTAACATTTTTAAGTGAGTAAGCTGTGCTGTTCTGAATCTGTAGCATGCCTTGGACATAGACCTTCTCCAGCTGGAATGAAAGTCTTAGAGGAATGCAAAGGTGGAGAGGCCCTCTGAGAATATGGAAGGACGACAGCTGTGTATCACCCCTTTTATGGAAAAACCCAGAATAACTGCCCATGTGTTCTGTGACCTTTGATGTTGATTCTGTCAGCAGGAGGAATCTTCTGAGTAGTGAGGAAAATCTTAGATATGTTGGTGGTTTCACAACTGTCAGAATTCACTGAATTGCACAGATTCAATGAAGGCAGTTTGTCTGCCAAGGATTCCTTGATAAAGCTGATTAAAAACCGCTAATGAAGACCTAAAGTGAAAAGAGGCAGTGGGGAGAATCTAATACATAGAAACCATTCTGCACGTGAAAGAAGAGTCAGAAGCAGGAAAGTCATTCTCAGGAGCCACTTTGTTTTGGCCTCGTGTTCAATGCTAAGTTTCAAAACAAATGTAGTATTCCTTGCAACCACGAGAAGTTGGTGAGTGATTTGAAATCATTCTTATGATGAGGTGGAAGCTTTTGGAATCTGTACCCCTGCACTTTATCCTTCTCCCCATGATTTACAAAACCATGAAAATAAAGCTCAGTTAATTCATCATCATCAAGGTGAGCATCAGGTTCAGTATTCAGCTTGAGTCTGGGGAGTCCGTCTTTCTTTCACTTTTGACTGCACAGCCTTCACTTAGTTTTTATATCTCTGAGGCATTAAAAAAACTTTTTTTTTTTTTTTTGAGACAGAGTCTGGCTCTGTCTCTCAGGCTGGAGTGCAGTGGCACGATCTCGGCTCACTGCGACCTCCGCCTCTCAGGTTCCCGCCATTCTCTCGCCTCAGCCTCCCGAGTAGCTGGGACTACAGGTGCCCGCCACCACGCCCAGCTAATTTTTTTTTTTGTATTTTTAGTGGGGACAGGGTTTCACCGTGTTAGCCAGGATGGTCTCGATCTCCTGACCTCGTGATCCGCCCACCTCAGCCTCCCAAAGTGCTGGGATTACAGGCGTGAGCCACCGCGCCTGACCTAAAAAAGTCTTTAATATATTATGTTAAGCAGTTTTAGTTGGTTTATTGTTATTTTTTAGATGGATTGTTGTCTTACAGACTTAGTCTAACATATTCACAGAAAATTGGATTAGATTGGAAGAACATACCTGGAGCTGAATTGTGCAGAACTCTTTGTGGACCAGGGTTTAGCTTGAGTTCCCCTTTCCGTCCACGAGATCCCAGCTTGAGATCATTACAGTCACCACGTCTCGGGAGGAGGACCAGTCTGCAATGCAGTGATTATACTGGAATGTTTCAATGTTTTTGAAATGTTTGGACTATTCTGATGCAAAAAACTTTCTTTTTATTTTTGAGACAGAGTCTCACTCTGTCGCCTAGGGTGGTTGTTGTTTTTTTTTTTTTTTTTTGAAACCCTCTGTTATTAAGAGATAAATATGATTCCCAGGAACATTGTTCTGTTCTGCTTTAAGTATTATTGGTCATATCTGGTCATATGCCCTGCTCTGAATCAAACCCTGAAAATGGGATTGCTAAAATCGCCTTAATCTAAACTCCATTTCCCTCCCACTTGCTCCCTGGGCTTGGAGCATAGCCACTCAAACAGAACTGGTTTTTTGTTAGTAAGGAAGAAGTAAGCAACGGCTGTGGTGTAGACCCTCATCAATGTCTGCAACAGTTACACCTGGAGACAAGCTCCCCAGTGTCCTCAGAAGCAGCGGAGATGAGAATCCGTGATAGGGTGGGCTGCTATCCCCCTTAGCTCTGTGATGCCGAAATGCACTGCTGGTCCTGGTCCTCCTCCTCGTTTCACACCCGGCTGAGTGCCCATCTGGCCCCAGACCTCAATGCCAGGTTCTAAGCACTGTCTCCTGACCATTCAGCCCCTTCAGGGTTTTGCATGTGCTGTTGGACCACCTCACCCCCACCTGTAGCCAAATGACACTGTGGGAGGAGGGGAAGGAACTCATTTTAGTAGAGAGTATGTGTGTGTGTGTGTGCGTGTGAATGTGTGTGTGTATTATACATAATATATATAATAACAATTAAAATTGTTAATGGGGCTGGGTGCGGTGGCTCACGCCTATAATCCCAGCACTTTGGGAGGCTGAGACTGGCAGATCACATGAGGTCAGGAGTTCAAGACCAGCCTGGCCAATTATGGTGAAACCCCGTCTCTACTAAAATACAAAAATTAGCCGGGCGTGGTGGTGTGCACCTGTAGTCCTGGCTACTCAGCAGGCTGAGGCAAGAGAATGCTTGAGCCTGGGAGGCGGAGGTTGCAGTGAGCCAAGATCACACCATTGCACTCCAGCCTGGGCAACAGAGCGAGATTCCATCTCCACACACACATACACACACACACACACACACACACAAATTGTTAATTGTATATGCATAATTATAATAGTTTATATATATTAACAATTATATATAAACTTGCATATATATAGTATTTGCTGTATTATTATATATAAACAATTATATATGTAATGACCGTATAAAATAAACAATTTTAACTAATAATATTATATTAATTGTATTATTAGATGTAATAATTATAATTATTTATATATAATATTTATTATTA
Source organism: Pongo pygmaeus (assembly GCF_028885625.2). Taxonomy (NCBI): domain Eukaryota; kingdom Metazoa; phylum Chordata; class Mammalia; order Primates; family Hominidae; genus Pongo; species Pongo pygmaeus. Next base: position 60,864,578 of record NC_072393.2, read on the forward strand.
TCTATCGTTGTTGAACACTTAACGTGAGCTCTGTCCTCTTAACAAATTTCAAGTGAACAAGACGTTATTGCTGACGATGGGTCATATGTGGTGCAGCAGATCTCTAGGGCCTGTTTGTTAATAACTCCCCATTTCCCCCTCCTCCCAGCCCCCGTAACCACCATTCCCTGCTGTGATGTTGTTGACTCTGGTGACTTTGCAGATCTCCTGTAAGTGACATCATGCAGTACTTGGTCTCTGTATTGCTTGGCGTGATGTCCTCAGAGTTCGTCCGTGTTGTCACCCATGGCAGAATTTTCTTCCTTGTTTAAGGCTGAATAGTATTCCCTTGTGTGTGTACCACATTTTCTACATCCATTCATCTGTCAATGGACATTTAGATGATTTTCATGTCTTAGCTATTGCAAATAGTGCTGCAGTGATCAGGGGAGTTCAGACGGCTCTTTGCATACTTAATTTGTTTCTTTTAAATATAGACCCAGAAGTGGGTTTGCTGCACCATATGGTAGCTCTATTTTTAGTTTTTTGAGGAACCTCCCCACTGTTCTCTATAGTGAGTGCACAATTTTTCAGCCTCCCACAGTTCTGAGATCACAGGTGTGAGCCACCACGCCTGGCCTGTTTCTTTTAAATATAGTCCCAGAAGTGGGATTGCTGGACCATATGGTAGCTCCATTTTCAGTTTTTTGAGGAACCTCCCCACTGTTCTCTATAGTGAGTGTACAATTTTTCAGCCTCCCAAAGTGCCAGGATTACAGGCGTGAGCCACTGTGCCTGGCCTGTGTCTTTTAAATACAGACCCAGAAGTGGGATCGCTGGACCATATGGTAGCTCTATGTTTAATTTTTTGAGGAAACTTCCCATCGTTGTCTATAGTGAGTGCACAATTTTTCAGCCTCCCAAAGTGCTGGGATCACAGGTGTGAGCCACCGCGCCCGGTGCACTGTAGGATCTTTTTTAACGCATTACATACCTTGTTGGGATTTTAGCAGAGACCACAATATTAAAAACTTGGGAAGGATTTCCATGACTCTCATTTTAAATACGAAGACATGTCGACTTCTAGTTTTGTAACATCTTGCCCAAGAGCGGTGGTCGTTAACGTGCGGAGTTGGGATAGCGTCCAAGTCAGTTGGTTGCACGACCTTTATTCTGCCTCGTCCCATAGATTTAGAAAGAAGCTGACACATCGGGTAACTAGTTTAGGGTCATCTGATCACGCGGGTAAGCGACGTTTTTCAGAAACCAAGGCCCTCCCTCTCATCTCACTAGTGGGAAGGGTGGAAAGAACAGAACAGAAAGCTCTCCCTCTTGTGTGAGGCAGTTGCTGTGGAAACCCCATAGGCAGGAGGCCTCTGGCCAGCACATCCTGTCCGCTTGTGTCTGCTGCAGAGTTCTGAGACCGGGGCCATGTCTCCACACCTCACTACTCTCCTGGGCCTAGGTGAGTCCTGGAGGGAGCGGGAAGGACTGGAAAGGGGGTCGGGAGGTCTGGAAATTTCCCTGCTCAAGCCTGACTCTAGTCCAGAAGATTCTGGGGAGGAAAGTGTCCTCCTCCCCCCAAGACTGCCTTGCTGCTCTCCCCGGGGCCTAAGGCTGATCAGAGACGACCTTGTCCTAAAAACAGGGTCCTGGGTGTGGGGATGAGGTCAGCTTTAAGAAGGGCTGGGGGGCCAGGCGCGGTGCTCACACCTGTAATCCTAGCACTTTGGGAGGCTGAGGCGGGTGGATCACCTGAGGTCAGGAGTTTGAGACCAGCCTGGCCAACGTGGTGAAACTCCATCTCTACTAATACAAAAATTAGCCGGGCATGGTGGCGGGTGCCTGTAATCCCAGCTACTCGGGAGGCTGAGGCAGGAGAATTGCTTGAACCCAGGAGGTGGAGGTTGCAGTGAGCAGAGATCGCTCCACTGCACTCTAGTCTGGGAAACAAGAACAAAACTCTGTCTCCAACAACACCACCAAAAAGAAGGGCTGGGGGAGCAGGAGCCTTTTTGGAAGAGGAGACTTTGGGATTTATCTTGAAACCATTTTGCAGCAAGAAGGATTACACTGAGATAGTGATGTCGAGGAGCGTTGGCTTGGTCGTTATGAAATGCTGAATGCCCCCCAGCTCCATCGAGCCCCCTTTTGAAAGCAGCCCCGTAAGGAGACTGGGCGGTGGGCATTTTTCTCACTGGAGCTTCTCTTCCAGTGCTCTGCCTGGCCCAGATGATCCACACGCAGGAGGGTAAGTCATGCCTTCGTCCCGTCTTCCCAGTCCCCTCTGTCACCCCAAGGGCAGTTCTGGGTGGGAGTGATGTTGATTCTTAGAGGGCCTGGAGGGATCCCTTTAAATATACCCTAGATTGCAAACTGTTCCAAATGTAAAATGCATAACCCTCACCCCTTTCTCTCCTTCATTCTCCACCTGTCATATTTTGCTTTTCTTATTTTCAAAAATCTTATATTTTATTTTATTTTTATTTTTGAGATGGAGTCTCACTCCATCACCCAGACTAGAATGCAGTGGCATAATCTCAGCTCACTGCAACCTCTGCCTCCCAGTTTCAAGCGATTCTCCTGCCTCAGCCTCCTGAGTAGCTGGGATTACAGGTGCACACCACCACCCCCAGCTAATTATTTTTATTTATTTATTTATTTATTTATTTGTATTTTTAGAAGAGACGGGGTTTCACCATATTGGCCAGGCTGGTCTCGAACTCCTGACCTTATGATCTGCCCGCCTCAGCCTCCCACAGTGCTGGGATTACAGGCATGAGCCACTGCGCCCAGCCAAAAATCTTATTTTTAATCAACAAATAATTGTATATGTCTGTGGGGTACAATGTGATGTTACAACGTATATAAACATTGTGGAAAGATTAAATAAGGCTAAATAACATATCAATCACATCACATACTTATTGTGATGAGAACATTTAAAACCTACTTTTAGCAATTTTGAAATATATAATAAGTTATTGTTAACTATAGTCAGCCTGCTATGCAATAGATCTCAAAAACTTACTCCTCCTGTTTAACCGAAACTTTGTACCATTTGATCAGTGTCTCTCCCAAGCCCCCCATCTCCATCCTTTAATACCATCATTCTAATCTCTAACTCTGTGAGATGACCTTTTTTGTTTGTTTGTTTGTTTTGGGACGGAGTCTCACTCTGTCACCCAGGCTGGGGTATAGTGGCACAATCTCGGCTCACTGCAACCTCCACCTCTTGAGTTCAAGTGATTCTCCTGCCTCAGCCTCCCGAGTAGCCAGGATTACAGGCGCCCGCCACCACGCCCGGCTAATTTTTGTGTTTTTAGTAGAGACGGGGTTTCACCATGTTGGCCAGGCTGGTCTCGAACTCCTGACCTCAGGTGGTCCACCCACCTCGGCCTCACAAAGTGCTGGGATTACAGGTATGAGCCACTGCACCCGGCCGAGATGAACTTTTTTAGATTCCACATGCGGTAATTGTCTTTCTGTGCCTGGCTTATGAACCAGAGCCTAACGTCCTCTGGTTCATCCATGTTGTTGCAAATGACAGAATGTCCTTCCTTTTTTAGGGCTGAATAATATTCCATTGCATATACACACCCCATTCTCCTCATCCATTCATTTGGTGGTGGTTACATAACTCAGGTTATTTCCAGGTCTTGGCGGCTGTGAGTAGCGCTGCGGTCACCCTGGGAGTGCAGGCGTCACCTCCACACACCGATTTCCACAATGAGAATTCAAACCCAACACGACCAAGGCTGAGCCCGGCACTTTTCCCCAGACGAGCCCACACTTCACTCGGCAACTTCTTGGCGGGGAACATGACAGTCACAAAGGGCAGACTCTGAACACTCATCCTCTTCTCCATCCCCCTAGATGCATCATATCACCCAGTCCTGGTGATTTCACTCTACATTTTTCTCATCTTTCCCTCTCTCTTCATTGACTTTTCCTGCGTCACCCCCAGGTGACGGCCCCTCTCCATTCCGTGGCTCCCCGAGGCCGGCCTCAGCCTGTCCATGCCACTGCTGCCTGCTCCGTTCCTGACCCCAGGGACCGGCGATTTGCAAAAGCACAACCATGACCATTGTACTTTCCCCAGTTTTTAAATTGTATTCAAAAATTTTCACTTAATATTTCATTGTAAGATGAATTTTTTTTCTCAGAGCCCTTCCCCTGTTTATCTTCAGATAGAATTAGACCCAGGCACCTCTCTTTCTTCTGGAGATGCCCACTTTCCCAGCCACATCCTGCCCCTGTGACCTTGGGCTCACTCATCTCTACATTCCTCTAGGTTCTTTCGCTTTCTCAAACACTCCATATTCTGTTCAACATTGGGCCATCTCACATGCTGATTTTTTTTTTTTTTTGGAGATGATGTTTCATTCTTGTTGCCCAGGCTGGAGTGCAATGGCTCGGTCTTGGCTTACTGCAACCTCTGCCTCCCTAGTTGAAGCAATTCTCCCTGCCTCAACCTCCCAGGTAGCTAGGATTACAGGTGCCTGCCACCAAGCCCGGCTAATGTTTTTGTATTTTTAGTAGAGACGGGGATTCACCATGTTGATCAGGCTGGTCTCGAACTCCTGACCTCAGGTGAGCCACCCACCTCGGCCTCCCAAAGTACTGGGATTACAGGTGTGAGACACCGCGCCTGGTCTGATTTTTAAAAATTAATTAATTCAGTTTAAAATTGACCGATGAAAATTGCATGTATTTGTCATGTCCAATATGACGTTGTGGTCTCTGCACACAGCGAGGAATGGCTACATTGAGCTAGGGAACGTAAGCATTCCTCCTGTGCTAATCATTTTTTGTGGTGAGAACGCTTAGAATCACCTCAATTAGCAATGTCCAATAATGTAATACATTGTTATTAACTGTAGTCACCGTATTGTACATGATAACTCTTGAATTGATTTCTCCTCTCCAAAACCTTTTTTCCTTTGAGCAACATTCACTGGCTGATTTTCCCATTTTGAGTGCCCTGGTGTCCCCTGCCTGCTCAGCTCAGGTAGTTTCTACTCCTCCCTCAGCTCTCAGCTCAGATAGCGCTTCCGCTGACTTTGCAGAGGAGGTCAGCTCCACCGCCCACCTGTCCCCTAGTTCCCTGCACTTACCCACAGGAAACTTACTGCAGTTTGCAGCTGCAGATTTGGACAATTCTTCGATCAATATCTGTCCTCCCTTCTGGATGTCCACCTCCAAACGGCAGGCGTCCTATGTGTTTCTCACATTTGCGGAATTAGCAGCTCATGAAAAGCGTCTTTAAACGGATTGATAAGTAACTGAGATATGGTTAAAAGAAAGAAAAATGCACAAATGGGTGGGTTTGGGGAGATGCTGGTCAAAGGATAGAAAATTTCATCTAGACAGGAAGAGTAAGTTCAGGATTGTGTAACATAATGACTAGAGTTAATCACAATGTATCGTATGCTTGAAAATCGCTAAGTGGGCAGATTTTAAATGTTCTCACCACAACAATTAACTACACATAATAAGGTTATATTAATTAGCTTGATTCAGCGATTCCACAGTGTATACCTATATCAAAACATCATGTTGTACACCTTAAATATATGCAGTTTTAATTTGTCAATAATAAAGAATGAATGAAGATGGGATGAGTGACTTGAAGCCCTGCCAGCTCTCTGCTCCGCTCAGGGATTTTGCTAATTTTGAAACAACCTTCCTGTTTCACAGCGTCAAACACGCCCTTCCTCCTCCACCCCAAGCCCAGTTGAGATAAATGGGGGTTTTCAAGAGCTTTAATAACAAGGAAATGCAAATTAAGCTGAGGAGAAAGTAGAAACTATGAGGAAAACCCAGAGGTGGTGTTTCCACAGAGATCTGCATTAGCAATGGGGACCTGTCACGGGCTGGGGATCAGCTATGAGCAGATCAGGGCTGGGGGCTTCACCCTCACCTCATCGGACCCTCACAGGAGCCTGGCAACCCCTGTCCCACACTCAGTCCACCCGGGGACCGGCCAGTGCCCTTCAGGCCCCAGCACGAGCCATCTCCAGAGCCCTCGCTTCCCTGTCCCTTGTCCTTCACGAATGACCCTGTCATCCCCATCCTGTGCCTCCCTCCCACCCTCTGTCCCTCGGGAAAGTGGCCCTGGGCTCTGCAGCACACATGAAGGGCCCCAGGCTGCTCCGACACTTCCCACGTGACCCTGAGCAAGTCCCTAGTTGTGAGCAAGTCTCAGGGTCCTTACTGTCAACTGGGAAAAAACTCTGCAGCGACGAGAATCACATGCACGTAGAAGGTGCAGGAGGCGTGGGAATGTTCTAAGGTTGGGCTGTGGTCGTGGCTGCATAACTCTATAAAATTGCTAAAAACCCTGAAGTGTGATGCTAAAATGACGTGTGTGGCATGGTGACTTCCTATAGTGGATGCTGAGATCCTTCTCTGCTTCTCTCCTAGGGGCCCTGCCCAGACCCTCCATCTCGGCTGAGCCAGGCACTGTGATCCCCCTGGGGAGGCCTGTGACCTTCCAGTGCCGGGGCCCGGTTGGGGTTTACGCATTCCGCCTGGAGAGGGAGGATAGAGCCAAGTACAATGATAGTTGTAATGTGTTTCGACTTGGTCCATCTGAGTCAGGGGCCAGATTCCACATTGACTCAGTAAGTGAAGGCAATGCCGGGCTTTATCGCTGCATCTATTATAAGCCCCCTGGATGGTCTGAGCACAGTGACTTCCTGGAGCTGCTGGTAAAAGGTGAGGACGTCACCTGGGCCCTGCCCCAGTCTCAGCTCAACCCTCGAGCTTGTCCCCAGGTCCCTGGACCGTGTCCCAGCTGCTATCCTCTCTCTGTGTCCACCCTTGCCCTCCTCCTGACCCCCAAGCCCTCCCCTCCCCTCTCCCTCTGCACACACCTCCCCTCTACCCTCACACCTGCTTAGGTCCCTGGAGTCCTGGTCTCCTCTGGACGCCATGGATTGCCTGGACACTCAGCTCCAGCATCCGGTGGGCTCAGAGCTGGCTCTGCTTGGCTGGGTGGGGAGTCGGTTCCCAGAGATTAGGGGGCAACCCCCCTACAAGGGGATGAGTGTCTTTTCACACAGGATGGATGGTCCCACTTGTTATTCCTTTCCACTGAGCCAGAATCTGCCCCAGGCAATATGCTTCTCCTGGTGTGGTTCATCTCCCACTGGGCAGAACACAGGGGCCAGGGATGGCCCCTGACCAGGGCGGGACAGTGCTTTGGGAAAACCTTTGGTATGTGACCACATGCACCCCTGCGTGTGCTCAGCCCGAGATATCCTGGAGTCAAAGTCCACTGGAGAGGCTCCAATCCATCTTCATGTCCCCCCAGGACCTCAACGGTCCCCTGAGGTCAAGAAGAGCTTGTGGGAGGAGCAGAGGGAGTGACCAGCCCCAGGGAGAATAGGGCAAGCAGCAGCGCTCTCCCCAGCCTCCTGTCCCCTGCCCCATTTTCTCAGGAGTCTCGGGACGTTGTCTGGGATTGCGTGCTGGCCATGCGGCCTTGGGCTCAGGGTGGAGGAGGGCAGGTTGGTTGGGACGGGTTCTAAATCCTTCTCCTGCCCCTGTTTACAGAAACCTCTGGAGGCCCAGACTCCCCCGACACAGAGCTCGGCTCCTCAGCTGGTCAGTAGCAGGGCCCTCAGCCGGAAGGGATTACAGGGGGATCTGTGCTGGGGATGCAGCTCCGGGTTCAGCCCTCCGCCCTGGGCTTGGAGTCAAGGTCTAGGGAGGCCACGGGAAGGGACTGTCACCCACCAAGCTCTGGGAGGTCGCTAATGCTCATAGAGACCATAGCAACAAGGGTACAGTGATTGCAACCTCATTCCATGCCAGGAACTGTGGAAAGCACTTAATGCAAGCGCCACTTAATGGGGGAGGTACTTGTCTGATTCTCTAACTCCTCCTCCTCTCTAATACGCAAAACGTAAATTAAAGTTTCTTGCTTAAAGGCACAAGGCTATGAAGGGGCAGGGGCCACCCACCCGGGCAGCCCCACCCCAGACTTTCGGGCTCGCCAGAGCTCCACGCTGCCCCCTTGTGGGCGTGACCTCACCATTCACCTCGATCTGCACCTGATGGAGGGACTTAGAACTCACCATCCGGCCGGGCGCGGTGGCTCACGCCTGTAATCCCAGCACTTTGGGAGGCCGAGGCGGGCGGATCAAAAGGTCAGGAGATCGAGACCACCCTGGCTAACACGGTGAAACTCCATCTCTACTAAAAATACAAACATTAGCCGGGCGTGGTGGTGGGTGCCTGTAGTCCCAGATACTCAGGAGGCTGAGGCAGGAGAATGGCGTGAACCCGGGAGGCGGAGCTTGCAGTGAGCCGAGATCGCGCCACTGCACTCCAGCCTGGGCGACAGGGCGAGACTCCATCTCAAAAAAAAAAACAAAAACAACAACAACAACAAAAAAACTCACCTTCCAACCTGGGACACCCGGAGAGGGACGGGGATGCTCCTGTTGGCTCTGTGGTCTCCGGGGGAGGCCTGAACAGTGGAGTGAGGTCCCTTAAGAGGAGGAGGGCGCCACAGGGAGGGGATGTAGCTGTGAACGGTGACCAGGATGAAGCCATGAGGCTTCCCTTCCATCTGGCTCTGCCCTGGACTCTGTGATGGGAGAGAAGCTGCCTCTGGCTCTGCCCTGGACTCTGTGTGATGGGAGAGAAGCTGCCTCTGGCTCTGCCCTGGACTCTGTGATGGGAGAGAAGCTGCCTCTGGCTCTGCCCTGGACTCTGTGTGATGGGAGTGCAGCTGCCCCAAGACCCTGGGTCTCAAGTTGTCCATCTCCCCCTGTGATCTGTGACCAGAATCTCCCAGGGGAGGACACGGGGTCATAAGCCATCCGCGGACCCTTCCCCACCTGGGTTTCCATCACCAGAGTACGTCCTTGGACCTAGACCCAGTGCCTGCCTGTGAGGCTCGGGCTGTGAGCTCAGGCAGGTGGGACCAGGGGCTGAAGCCACATGGGGAGGCGGGAGGAGCGATGCCGTGCTCCATCCGGACCCCCTCAGAGGCTCCTGGGCTGCTGGGGCACAGCGGGACATGCTCCTGAGTCCCGCAGACCTGGTTCAAGTCCAGTGTCTGGTTTTTATTAGCCTTCCGTCTGTGGGAATATCTTGCCTCTGTTTCTCTCCCTCTCTTCTTCTCCTTCCCTCTCTCCTCTCTCATCTTCATGCAGTGACATATAAAGGTCACGAGGACAGACCCTCCTGCAGCCAGATTGCTGGGTTCATGGTTCAAATCCCGGTGGTTCTGCCACCTCCCAGCTCTATGCCTGATGGTGACTCACCCAAACCTCCTGTGTCCCAAATTCCTCGTGTGAAACAGAGGCAATAAAAGAGCTGTCCTGGTAGAATCGTTTAGGGGAGACTTGAGTTCAGGTACACACGGCGCTGACATCAGTGCTGATTAGAAAACCCCAAAGGAGGGATGCTCCTATGAATACTGAGGAAGTATTTTGTCCTCACAGGGACTATGCCAGGCACTGAAGCCTCCGGATTTGATGCACTGTGAATGAGGAGAAATGGCCTCCCGTCTCGTGAACTTCAATGGGGAGAAATAATTCGAATGAGCAATAGAAATGCACTGATGCCTATACATGCATATACAAATAAAAAGATACGATTCGCAATGGAGAATTTCAGGTCTATCATTTCAATTATATTAAATATGTTCACATAATGTATTACATATATAAGGAATATATATAATAAAAATGTTAATGTATCACTACATATCACTATAATTATATTATATGAAAGATATATTTACAATATATAGTACAATAAATTTCAGGTGCTATTATAATTAATAAACAGGTACAAACATAAATATATATTTATTATTTATAGATTATAATTATAGAAAAATTTTATGTTTAAATATGTTTATATGTAATACACATTATACATTATATATTATAGTGAATATATGCAACTTATAAGTATAAATCATACAATTAACATTATATACATTAAATTATAATGTATATGTCAAGATTACATAATTGAAAATATATATTTGTTATATATTATACGTTTGCATAATACATGATCATACAATTATAAATAATATAAAAATTGTAATATTGCACATATATAATACATATGTAATTTTAAATGGTGGCAAATGTTATGAAGACCAAGCCCAGGAAGTCATGGTGTAGAATAACGGGTGGTGTCCTGGACCTTGGACCGTGGAGGCGGCATGAGGGAAGGACACTCCAAGAGAGAATGTCTGCCTTTCTTGAAGGATATTGAAGATGCTGCCTCGGCAGCGGGGGAGGGGAGGGACGCTGTTCCTGGAAGAGGGACGCTTGGTTCGGACCCTGGGTTTGGGGGAGCCCCACAGGACCCCATTTGGTCGCCTGTGAATTGGGTAGTGGCGTGCACTGTGCAGAGGAGGGTGAATGTTGGAGGAGATGACGGGGGGCGGGGCGTGCAATGCGCTGCGCAGGGAGCCTGGGCGGTGCCGCACACACTCGCCCGCTAGCTGCAGGGCTTCAGGAAACAGGAGCACATTGGGACTAGGATTCTTCCCACAGGAGGGCTGGTTACATCCCCGTCAGAGGGTTGCCGCGAGCGCAGACAAAATCAGACATGGGGATCCTTGCACTCTGGTGGGAACCCAGAAGGAGGTCAGGAAGGGAAGGTCTCCCTTCCTCTTCTTGCGGGTGGTTGGTCTCTGCCTAGATCCACAGAGGGCAGAGAGCAGCGATGTCTACCACAGCTTCACGCCCAGGAAACGCGCTGTATCTGCACCGTCCAGTAGGGATGGCATCAGGCACGTGGGGTCACCGAGCCCTGGAGGTGCAGACGGTGCAGCTGGTTTCTCATGACATTCAACTTTGGATAAATTTAAATATCAATAGCTATGTGTGACTCTCATACTGGACAGTAGATGTAGAAAGTTTCCATCATCACAGAAGACTCTGCTGGTCGATGCTGGTCTAGAGGGAGCAGCCAGGGTCCTGGGGAGTGAAGGGAGATCCCCACAGTGGACTTGGGAGGACTCAGAGCCTTCTCTGTCCAGCTCAGGACTCTAACTCCTCCTCTTTCTGATTCCTCCCTCCCAGGACCCATGCAGAGGCCGTCGGACAACAGTCACAATGAGCGTGAGTGATGGGGGCCGTGGAGCATGAGCCTGGTGTGTGCCTCTTGGGGAAGGAGAAAGAGGTCAGGCTTTGGGGTTGATCAGATTCCTGCTCTGCCAATGGCCGTCTGTGTCCCTGTGCAGAGGACCCCAGCACTCAGGACCCCGGTGGTGGAAGAAGGGGATAACGATCCCTGTGCTGCAGGACTATTATTATTATTATTATTATTTTTGAGACAGACTCTCGCTCTGTCACCCAGGCTGGAGTGTAGTGGCATGATCTTGGCTCACTCCCTCCCCCACCTCCCGGGTTCAAGTGATTCTCCTGCCTCAGCCTCCCGAGTAGCTGGGATTAGAGGCATGCACCACCACGCCTGGCTAATTTTTATATTTTTAGTAGAGGCGGGGTTTCATCGCATTAGCCAGGATGGTCTCCATCTCCTGACCTCGTGGTCTGCCGGCCTTGGCCTCCCAAAGTGCTGGGATTACAGGCGTGAGCCACCACGCCCTGCTGCAGGACTATTATTTACCTGATAGATTTTATATATTAGTAAGTCTGTGACATGCACGCGACATGTGTGTGGTATACAGTAGGTGCTCAATAAATGCACACTGCTGAAAACCTGTTTTTGTATTTCTTAGATGCACCTGCTTCCCAAGGCCTGAGTGCTGAGCATTTTATTTTCTCATCGGGGTCTCAGTGGTCTTCCTCTTTTGTCTCCTCCTCCTGGTCCTCTTCTTCCTCCGTCGCCAGAATCAGATAAAGCAGGGTAGGTCTCAGGGGCAGGGTGGAGTGACCTGGGAAGCTGTCAGGAGAGGCTAGGAAGAAGGTCTCCTTAATTCACACCCCGACTGTCCTCAGGGCCCCCCAGAAGCAAGGACGAGGAGCAGAAGTCACAGCAGAGGTGAGGCCCCTGGGAATGACTCCTGGACCTCCACCTGGTCCTCGGCCACCAGGCTGCCCCTGAGGTTCACTTTTGTTTTTCCTCTCAGGCCCGACCTGACTGTTGATGTGCTAGAGAGGACAGCAGGTAAAAGGGGAGGAGGAGGGATAGGCCTGGGATGGGGAAGTGGGAACTTGGTGCCAATCCAGTTGCAATGTAGGGGGTGGTGGGAAGAATCTTTGGGAACATTCTAGAAGGTCGTATTATAGATTGGGTGCAGGATGTCATCGGAAGCTGGGGGGGTCTCGGGCAGATTTGCCTTGTGACATCCTCCCCAGAAAACCGACCCTGTATTTTCTCCCCAAGACAAGACCACAGTCAATGGACTTCCTGAGAAGGACAGAGAGACGGACACCTCGGTGAGCCTCCCTACTAGTTATTAAAGTACCCCAAATTTAGCAGCTTAAAAAAATCTCAGTTCCTAGGGTTGGGAATTCAGGAGTGGCTCAGCTGGGCGGTTCCGGCTCACGGCCTGTCCTGAGGTTGCTGTCGAGAGGTCGCCCAGGGCTGTGTGCATCTGAAGGCTCCCGTGGGCTGGAGGATCCACGTCCAAGACGCTCACTCCCCCGGCTGTGGGCACTAAACCTCTGTTCCTCTCACAGGGGCCACTCCACACCGCTGGCTTCACCCAGAGGGAGGGATCCAAGGATGGGTGGCGGTGAGGGGATGGAAGCATAATGTCTTTTGGCTCAGCTTGGAAGTCAGGAGTCTTCCCTTCTGCCTTGTTCATTGTCACGTAGACCAACCCCAATACCCTGTGGGAGGGCTCTTCACATGGATGCAATTTCAGGAGAGGGTCCTCAGAGCCCATGGAGATGGCCGCCACAGCCCTCCCTCCCCACAGCCCCTCACCTCACCCTCCACCAGGCACTCCCTCACCCTGGCTCTCCCTCTCTTAGGCCCCGGCTGCAGGGAGTTCCCAGGAGGTGACGTATACTCAGCTGGACCACTGGGCCCTCACACGGAGGACAGCCCAGGCTGTGTCCCCACAGTCCACAAAGCCCATTGCCGAGCCCATCACGTATGCAGCCATTGCCAGACACTGACCCCATACCCACCTGGCCTCTGCACCTGAGGATAGAAATTCACTCTAGGAAAAGCCTGAAGCAGCCTTTTGGAAGGCTTCCCCTTGGGCTTATCCTCATCTGGAAAGCCAGCCAGGCAGCTGTCCTGGAGACAAGAGCTGGAGACTGGAGTTTTCTAACCAGCATCCAGAAGTTTCCTTAACTAGGTGGTCCCTTCTACAATTGACCAACTCCTTGGATAGATTGTGTTGCAGTTGATTCCAGAGACCCAGATACATACACCTGACTACTTCTAGAAACCAAGCTCTAATCACCTGGCTGTTTCCAGAGACCCATCTACAATTGTCTGGCTGTCTCTAAAGACCCAGCTACAGTGATCTGACTGTTTCTAGAGACTCTGTTTTAGTTGCCTGGCTATTTCTAGAGACATAGCTACAGTTGTGACTGTTTCTAGAGACCCAGCTGCAGTTGTCTGGCTGTTTCTAGACAACTTTATTCACCTGACTGTTTTCAGAGATCCAGCCATAGTCACCTGGCTATTTTCAGAAACCCAGTCACAGGTTGTCTCCAGGGACCCAGCTATAAACACCAAGCTGATTTCATGAGCAGTGATGTAGTCCCTCAGCTGGTCCTAGGTGTCTCCTGTGAATCTCCAATGACCCCGGAGATTTTGTAATGATCTTCCCTTCTGACCCCAAAGACCTTCCTAAAAGTGAAGAGCTAAACTTGAAACTGCACTATGCATTTGCAGCTGAGAGCCAAGCCCGGTTCTCTGGGTCACACTTTACTCTGTGCATCAGTAAATAATTTTGAAGATGCCACATCTGGCAACCCCGTGTCTGGTCCTGAGTGCACAGGTCACTTGGGCTGAGTCTCTGTCTTCACAGTTGTTCAAAGCTGAGTGAGGGAAGCAAGACCTACAAAGGGGGTGTCAGCGTTTTCATTTTAAAATTGAATGGACCAAGATTGCATATATTCAGGGTGTACAATGGGATAATTTGATATATGTGTACATTGTGCAATGATCGCCATAATCAGATTAATGAGCACAGCCGTCACCACCCATGCAGTACCCAGGATCTCCTGAACTTGCTCATCACAGGACTTAGAGTTGCTGTCAGTGTTTTCAGATGGAACCTGTGTTTCAGGGATGAATGAGGGAGGTGTCTGAGGGACGTGTGTCTGGGTGTAGACAGAGAGCTGACCTCACCTACCCAAAGCTTCACACACTCGCACAAGCATGTATACACTCACACATGCACACAGCATGCCCTCACACTCACGTGTCCCAAGAGAGCCCTGAGTCCACTGCTGGATAAGGCGTATCCATGTCGCCACCCCACCCGCATGGTCTCATGTGCTCTCTCAACTCAGATTAAAACAGGAAATTACCCTACGAGTCACCAGGGGGTGAGAGAATCTCTGAGTTAATTTGTGTTTGTCTTTAAAAACAAAACAAAATGGAACAAAACAAAATAAAACAATGCCAAGCCTGAAGTGGAGACTCAAACGGGCACGGCTCCTGGTGCGGCCCTGCCTGGAAAGGACTCTGCACATGGAAGCAGATATCAAGGCATCACATTCTACCCGCTAAAATAGACTGTTACAATCTGTCAATGAGAAAGAAGAATATCCAAAAATCCCGGAAAACCGGAACCAAAACAAAAACAGAAAAGACAATTGCAGGCCTTTATAAGAAGCATAGTTAAAAAATTATACATATATAATACATATATAAAATATACATTATATATAAAATAAATATATATTTAATAAATAAATAAAAATAAATAATATATAATACATATATAAAATATACATTATATAAAACAAATATATATTTAACAAATACATAAAAATAAATAATATATAATACATATATAAAATATACATTATATAAAATATATATTTAATAAATAAATAAAAATAAATAATATATATTAGATTTACATAAAATATATAATATATATAGATATATATAATTTTTTTTTTTGAGAGGGAGTCTTGCTCTGTCACCCAGGCTGGAGTGCAGTGGTGCGATCTCGGCTCACTGCAACCTCCACCTCCCGGGTTCAAGCGATTCTCCTGCCTCAGCCTGCCGAGTAGCTGAGACTACAGGCACGTGCCACCACATCGGGCTAATTTTTGTATTTTTAGTAGAGACAGGGTTTCACTATGTTGGCCAGGCTGGTCTCGATCTCCTGACCTCAGGTGATCCGCCCGCGTCAGCCTCCCAGAGTGCTGGGATTACAGGCGTGAGCCACGGCGCCTGGCCGATATATATAATTTTTAAAACTTCAACAAGAGCTCAGCCAGCTCTTTCTATAGGGCAATTGCTAATTTAGTTCTATGCAAATATTGACACATTAAGTCCTTGTACACACTGTCCTCAGCATGCCTTATTATTTTCCCCCCTTTTCTTGGAGAAACTATCGACTGAGAAATGGAGCAACCTCTCCACGTTCAGTCAGGTCTCAGGGGCAGGGGCTGCCGACCGTATGGGGCTCCTGAACTCCAGGACAGGCTGCAGCTCACCGCGCTGGAAGGTTTCTGCCCTGCCATATTCTCAAATTTTAATTTGTCCTGAGCTTTAATTTTTTCTTTTTTTTTTTTTGAGACGGAGTATCGCTCTGTCGCCCAGGCTGGAGTGCGGTGGCGCGATCTCGGCTCACTGCAAGCTCCGCCTCCCAGGTTCACGCCATTCTCCTGCCTCAGCCTCCCGAGTAGCTGGGACTACAGGCGCCCACCACCACGCCTGGCTAATTTTTTGTATTTTTAGTGGAGACGGGGTTTCACCGTGTTAGCCAGGATGGTCTCGATCTCCTGACCTGGTGATCTGCCCGCCTAGGCCTCCCAAAGTGCTGGGATTACAGGCGTGAGCCACCGCACCCAGCTCCATAGAAGACGTATTTCTTCTGCTGAACCGAGTGCACCATGATCCGTTGCACAAACACACGTGAACCCACACCAACACATACAAGGATGGAATCCTCACTGGCATGCAATGCTATTTAACTCCTCAGGTATTAACTACCTAAGGAAAAAAATATAATTCGTTGGGTTTTTGATGATGCTTTGGTGAAATAAACCAGAGTCTGTTCCATCGAAAATGCCAGGTAAATGTTGACTATTTTTATTTTTCTCTGTTTTATCATGCATATATAACAGGCTTTTTAATTTCCCCTAACAGGATCAATATTTTTACGGGCCCTTTTATAAACTGCTTGTTCTCTTAAAAATTCACCAGAAGCATCCCTCCCTCTGTTGCACGTCTGCAATGAGCCCTCATAGTTTGTAGCACACCCCACACTGCACACCCTCCTGAAAAATGGTTGGTTTGTGTGATAACATGCCCTGTCCCTTTCTCTCCCCACCAGCGTTTTCCATGTGAAGAAACATCACTTAAAAATGTTTCACATTTGATAGGGAGTCAGTGGCGCTATGTATGGACTGTGTTTCAGTTTCTTTGCATGTGGAATTTTTTTTTTTTTTTTTTTTTTGAGACGGAGTCTTGCTCTGTCACCCAGGCTGGAGTGCAGTGACGTGATCTCGGCTCATTGCAACCTCCTCCTCCCAGGTTCAAACGATTCTCCTGCCTCAGCCTCCTGAGTAGAGTAGCTGGGATTACAGGCATGTGCCACTATGTCCGGCTAATTTTTGTATTTTTAGTAGAGAGGGGGTTTCATCATGTTGGCCAGGCTGGTCTCGAACTCCTGACCTCAAGTGATCTGCCCCACCTCGGCCTCCCAACGTGCTGGGATTACAGGCGAAAGCCACTATACCCAGTCAAAATGTGGAGAATTTTAATGGGTATTTTGTTGCCAACCTTTTCTTCCTGTTTCCTTGGGGATTCGGGTGGTTACTTTCACACAGAAAGAAAACAGCTTTTCCTGAGGACAGTGGTTCCCACCATGGAACTGAGATACCCTGAGCGTGTGAGAGATGCCCGGAGTGGCAATCATGGCACCCTGATCTGCAGATCACTTCTCGGCTTCTGTCCAGAGCAGAGGCCAGGTGTCTGGACTTCCCTTTCTCAGACCGTTGGACCAGCTGGGCAGGGTGTTGAAGAAAAAAAAAATCCAGTGTCACTTGTTGAGGCACCGTAAGGAGGACTTTATTCAGGACTGTTGCTGTAGGTACAGGGACCATGGTGATGGAATCACGCAGTGTGGGAAAGAGACTGGGCTCAACTCTGAGTAGAACAGGAAAAGTGGGAATTTGTAGCCTTGGAGCAGGGTGAGTGGGGTCAGTCAGTGGAAAATTGCTAAGAGAAGTCCTCAGGGTTTAAGACGACTCTGGCTAAACCGACCCAGCAGGATTCTTGCTGAAGGCAGGCCAAGGCGGCCAGACATCACCTGAGGCTGATGGAGAATGAGGGTTCTTACCTGTGAACCATCTGATTAAGGGTGGTCAGATATCTAGAGTTAAACTGACTCTGCAGGATTCTTTCTTAAGTAAGAATTGGAAAAGAGTTGCAATTCTTACTAAAATTGGGCAAAGCAGAGATAAACATGGAAGCCCAGAGGTCACGGCTCGTTGGAAAAGAGCTCAGAGGAGCCTGAGTCGAGCATGGTCAAGGAGAGTGTCTATGTGAAGGGAGAACGTAGAGCCTCGGCAGGTGTTGGGAAGGAGGGTTTAGACCAAGAATCACAAAGCTCATGGGCCTTGCTTCATGGAGGGATCACAGACCCAAGAGCTTCATTCTCTTCTTCTTGAAGAAATGTGACCACTGGGGCTGGGTCTCTCCTGGGCTTGAGAGTGAGGTCTGGGGAAACCCACAGGTCTGTGCCCTTGGAGAGGCTTAGCCCACCTGTTCCCAGGAGGACACCACAGCCAACAGTGTGAACCTGTCCTCCATTTCTATCAGATCACACCTTGCTGACCCCAAGAACCAGAAGGGAGTGCCTTCCCCTAGGACCCCAGCTCTGCTGGGAGACCTCCTGTACCCATGGCCTCTGCCAGTCACTCTCACCTGTGACCCTAAAAAGTCTCAAGCCCTTCTCTGCATGTTCCTAATTCTTGGTCCATCCTATCCTCTTGGGGATGGCCCTTTGCGTGGAACATCACTGCAGGCCTCAGGAACCCCAGGACAGAGCAGAGTCCTCAGCTCCCTCCATCCTGTGAGCAGGTGATTTGGGATTTTGGATGAGGCTGGCGGTGACTGGAGATTTCGGAATCTGACAGATGCTTTTAACTACCTGGAAGGACTGTGCCCTAAGAGACAGAAGATATGAGAAGCATGAGAATCCACTGAAATATAAAGGTCTTTAGAGCTACAAGAGAAGCTCTAAAAAGACAAAGAAATGGAGAAAGCCCCCAGTTCCGCAGTGGCTTGGGAGGGAGGCACAGACTTCCTGACTATACAGGAGATGATGGGAAGACTCATTACGGATGGGGGCTAGGAGACCACCCTTCCTTAGTTACATGTTTTGTGCTGTGTATTGACAAGAGAGATTAATAAGGGTCCCAGATGAGAATTCACCACCATCCAAGACCTAAATGGGTGTGTGTAGACTCTGAAGTCCAAGAAGTTCTGCCGACCGACGTCTGCACAAACCACTCTCGGCAAAACAACCACTAGATTAATCCAGGGTTTCAGAAAGAGTTGGTCTTTTCCAATCTAGCTGAGAATATCTTCTCCCAGTGAGAGAGGGATACACACACACACACACACACACACACACACACACACACTGTATTGGCTCTGTTTTCTCTAAAGTGTGTGGCCTTTTTTCTTAAGGCGTTGTAGATTACTTGGAACTAAACAGAGGTGATGGTTGAAGAAGATTATGAATGCACTAAATTCCACTGATTTGTACACTTTTACATAGTTAATGGTTAATTTTATGTTTGTGTACTTTATTACAATAAAAAGTAATGATATAGTATTTGTAGAGCAAGTAGCAAAGTCACAATATGAGTAGAATCTTATCATGCTCATAATTTATACACACAGCGCATTGAAATAAGACACTATTTTCGGACAGGCGCGGTGGCTCATGCCTGTAATCCCAGCACTTTGGGAGGCTGAAGTGGGAGGATCACAAGGTCAGGAGTTTGAGACCAGCCTGACTAACATGGTGAAACCCTGTCTTCACTAAAAATACAAAAATTAGCTGGGCATGGTGGCGTGAGCCTGTAATCCCATCTATTCAGGAGGCTGAGGCAGGAAAATCACTTGAACCAGGGAGGCGGAGTTGCAGTGAGCCGAGATCATGCCATTGCACATTGCACTCCAGCCTGGGTGACAGAGCGATACTCCATCTCAAAAAAAAAAAAAAATACACTATTTTCTATTAACAAGGCAAGGCCAGAGTGATTCCCTTTTTGCTTTCTCTCTGTCCACTATGGTGTACAGCAGAAAAAAAATGGCCTTATCCAGATGTCAAGATTCCATAGTTCATATGAACATCATCTACACCTCTTGCTAAATTCTGACTCCTATTCCGAATGTTCCCAATATATCCGGCCCTGTATCTAGACACCCTTCCTATTTCCCCTGTTTGGATGCAGTCCAAGGAGAGTGGTTCTTGTGGTTGCTGTTTACAGTACTGACTGGGATGCTGGTGCCTTTCTGTAGTTTCAGCACCATGGCCAGCGTCCAGGAGGCCACACAGCTTTCTCTATTGTCGTCTCAGTTGATAATTTGCATATGCTGAGTCCCCATCTTGGGACTCTGAAATAGAGTCTTCCTGGAAAAAGCTAATAAATAATATTTTTTTCAGGGCAATATTCAGGCATTAGGGTAAATTGGAAAAAGAGGATGCCAGTTGTTAAGGCGATGTTTTTGGAAAAAAATAACCCTTACATTCCACGGATTCTGCAAGCAAGTAGAATGGCCTGTTGTGGGGTGAGGGGAGCGGGGAGGGATAGCATTAGGAGATATACCTAATGTAAATGACGAGTTAATGGGTGCAGCACACCAACATGGCACATGTATACATATGTAACAAACCTGCATGTTGTGCACATGTACCCTAGAACTTAAAGTATATATATATATAAAAAGCTCAGAATGCGGGCTCCCACACTCATCAAGACAACTAGAATAATCCAGGGTGTCAGAAAGAGTTGGTTCTCTCCAATCTAGCTGAGAATATCTCTTCCCGGACTTTCAAGATACCAGCTATTGGGTAATGGCCACATGACAACAGGCATTAAATCACACCAAACTGCTTTCAAAACCTGAATCTGACCTTGCTATCTCTATGTGCTTGGGAGAGTCACATTACCTGTCTGAGACTCACTTTGCTTTTCCATAAAATGGCACTAATAATGCTGTCTTCTTTGTAAGGATGTTTGGAAGATGGATGATCAGGGATTACTATATTCTGCCTCTCCGTTTAGCTAGGAGGGAAGGCTCTGGAGCCAGGAAGGCTGGGATATGATAATTGCTTTGTCTCTGAAAACTATGAGATTTAGGAAAAATTACCCACATGACTCAATTTTGTCATTTATAAAATGAGGACAATGCCAGTACCTACTTTATATAGAGTTTTGGTGGAGAATACATAGTTAATACATGTGACGTGCAAAGTAAACTCTGAATGTGTTAGTCTCCCTCAATAATGTGGGCTATTGTGATTGCTACTATAATGTTACTCTAAAAATGATAATAATATTATCATTATTATGTGGCCAGACAGAGCCTGATAAACTTTGCTCAGTAATAATACCTGTTTTTATGAATCATTGTTAACATTTTCTTGAAGGTCCTTGGACATCTGACATATTCCCTGATTTACTTTCCAAAGTTCTGGGCTCCCCATCTCAGGCTTAGAGACTTAGCCTGGATGGATGCAGGCATTTGTTTTTTCCAAATATTTACTCAGCAACATCTCCTGGGACTCGGGACTCTGATGTGCCACATCCTGTACAGGAAACAGGTGATGTGGAAATGAGTCAGACTCAGCTCCTGCCCCTGACAGACTCTGACAGAGAAATCTGCAATGCACTGATAGGACTCTGCTACCAGAAGCTTAGGCGCTGCTGAAACGCAAAAGAGATACCAATTTATCTTTTCCGAAGGAGTGAAGGAAAGCCCCTTGGCCATGAAAACCCCTCAGATGGTACCAGAAAGATAGACAATTGATCCAGAGAGGAAAAGAGGAGAAGGAAAGAGTAGAGATCATCCTCAAATGAGAGAGCAGTGTATTCAGGAAGCATCAGTAGCTATGAGGAGCTACAGGCTCAAACAAGGGGAAAGATTTAGGAGGAGAATTATTCTCAATTGCTGGAGTGAGGGGTTCAGCCTAATAGGTTAAATTAAAATTTTCATTGTTGACCATGGAAAGGCTGAACACTGGGGCAATAGGAGAGACCTCCAGGAGTGTTCAGGGAAAGAAAGCAATTAAAAGTGGATCATGTTTTTTTTTTTTTCCTGAGACGAAGTCTCGCTTTGTCACCCAGGCTGGAGTACCGTGGTGCGATCTCAGCTCACTGCAAACTCCACCTCCTGGGTTCAAGTGATCCTCCTGCCTCAGCTTCCAGAGTAGCTGGGATTACAGTCATGCACCACAAGGCCCAGCTAATTTTTGTATTTTTAATAGAGATGGGGTTTCACCATATTGGCCAGGGTGGTCTCGATCTCCTGACCTCGTGATCTGCCTGCCTTGGCCTCCCAAAGTGCTGGGGTTACAGGTGTGAGCCATCATGCCTGGCCAGATAAATTTTTAAAAGAGAGGGAGATTTGGCTGGGCATGGTGGCTCAAGCCTGTAATCCCAGCACTTTCAGAGACTGAGGCGGGTGGATCACCTGAGGTCAGGAGTTCGAGACCAGCCTGGCCAACATGGCCAAACTCCATCTCTACTAAAAATACAAAAATTAGCCAAGCATAGTGGCAGGTGCCTGTAACCCCAGCTACTCAGGAGGCTGAGGCAAAAGAATCACTTGAACCTGGGAGGCAGAGGTTGCAGTGAGCCAAGATCCTACCACCGCATTCCAGCCTGGGCAATAGAGCAAGACACCATCTCAAAAAAAAAAATAATAAAATAAGAAGATGACTGTGGGAATGGTAAACTGATTTCCAGGATGGGATACCCAAGAGGCACTGCAGACTTGGGGAGAGGGTAGCAGCGATATTGACTTCCATTGTGGACACGGCAAGTAGAAAGGTCCTGTAGGGAACTCTATAGGTTCTTCCCTAAGGGAAGAGTCACAAAGCTGTTGAACAGAAATGGAAACACTACCAAAAGCATCAATGGAGAAGAGAAAAAGGAAAAGAGTACAAGGGATGGGGATAGGGTAGAAAAGGATGATTCTCAACAAGTCAGGACTTCTCCTACCCAAACATCTATGGTGTACACCTGCCACTCCTTGCCAATACTTTGGTCATTATATATATATTTGAGACAGAGTCTTCCCTGTCGCCCAGATTGGAGTGCAATGGCGCAATCTTGGCTCACTGCAGGCTCCAGCTCCCGGGTTCAAGTGATTCTCCTGCCTCAGCCTCCCGAGTAGCTGGGATTACAGTCACCCACCACCACACCCGGCTAATTTTTGTATTTATTTATTTATTTATTTTTTAGTAGAGACAGGGTTTCACCATATTGGCCAGGCTGGTCTCGAACTCCTGGCCTTGTGACCCACCCACCTTGGCCTCCCAAAGTGCTGGGATTACAGGCGTGAGCCACTGCGCCTGGCCTATAAATGTGTTAATATCTCAGGGTGTGTGTGTGTGTGTCTGGGGAGGGCCAGGTGGTTTTCTGTGCTGAGTTTGCTCTGTAGGGAAGAGCTGTGTTTTCTGGGGCCGTCGAGTTTAGCTCAGTCCTGGTCATCAGCAATACGAACGTCAAACAGGAAGGCTTGTATCTTATTTGCAGGAAGATGCAGACCTGTGGAAGGATTTTGATCAGGGCCAGAAACAGGTAAGTTTGGGGCTATGAGAATTAATAGACGTCAGCAGGAGTGAGGGTCTGGAGTAGGGGGCTGGGAGGAGGCTGATGTGGTGACACAGACAAGATGTCTTTAGTCTCCAGCTGAGCTTGGACTGTGGGGAAGGGCCAGGGGACGTGGGTGAGGAGGGACTGGGGGAAAGAGCTGTTTGGATTTGTTCACTGTGTGTGGAGCAGAAGAGCGTGAGGAACTGAGGGTTGCTCCAGTCTCTGACTTGGTCCACTGGAGGAGCCGCTCGATGGGGCTATCACGGGACGGATGACCCCAGGAGAAGCAGCAGGCAGGGGAGGTGTTTATAAGATGGATAACTGGCCTCAGAGAAAGCAGAGCCTCCCTCCGGGCCCGAGTGTGTGGTTTTGTTCCTCCCAAACACTTCCTCCATCTGACTTCCTTAGTTCTATAATTAGCAGCACCTTCTCTTCATTCTTCTCCTTCAAAACCTCCAGTTCATTTCTACCTCCCCCTGCCTCCCCTCTCCTCCCACTGCCTGGAACTCTGCATCTGATGCTGTGGATTCTGCCTCCACGCTTTTAGCGAGAGCAAACATTGGAGGAAATTCACAGGTTTCAGCGTAAGACACGGAGGCCATATTACGGACAGTGGAGCTTCAGCAGGTAACATCCCTCACCATTCTCCTCACTGTAGAAAGATGATGATGACCTCTCCTTTCTAGCTTTATTTATTTATTTACCTGGCCTCATTTTTTACTAACTTTTCATTAAGATATTCCCTCATCTGTGCTATTGAGCTCTGTCTCGTCAGTTCAAGACACAGAATATGGTTTACATGATGGAGTAAATGGGTGAAAATAAGTTTGGAACTAAGAAGTCCATAATAATTTGCTAAAACTTTCCCCTCTTGAGAATCCTCAAACTATTCTCTCTTCATCAGATGACACTTGGCATAGTTTCTTCAGAAATTCCATACATTTGAATGTCAACTTGTACTTAAAGGGCCAGCCCAGAGGTGTGCTAGCGAACCAATTCTTTTTTTTTTTTTTAAATTATACTTTAAGTTCTAGGGTACATGTGCACAACGTGCAGGTTTGTTACATATGTATACATGTGGCTTGTTGGTGTGCTGCACCCGTTAACTCATCATTTACATTAGGTACATCTGCTAATGCTATCCCTCCCCCCTCCCCCCACCCCACGACAGGCTCCAGTGTGTGATGTTCCCCTTCCTGTGTCCATGTGTTCTCATTGTTCAATTCCCACCTATGAGTGAGAACATGCGGTGTTTGGTTTTCTGTCCTTGCGATAGTTTGCTGAGAATTATGGTTTCCAGCTTCATCCATGTCCCTACAAAGGACATGAACTCATCCTTTTTTATGGCTGTACAGTATTCCATGGTGTATATGTGCCACATTTTCTTAATCCAGTCTATCATTGATGGGCATTTGGGTTGGTTCCAAGTCTTTGCTATTGTGAATAGTGCTCTAGCTAACCAATTCTATGAAAAAAATACAGTTAAAAAGCTCTGACTGGTGGCATTTGCCTCTTTATTTGGTGTCAATACTGTCTTCATAGCCAACTCCAAAGTGGCCATGTAAATGCCCTGAATGCTGATTTGGAAAGTGGAGAATAGAATTGTTTTTTGCAAGTGAATATGAGCCAGCTGCAGTGCACCTCACCGATAGCATCAATGTGCGCATTGTCACAATAAGATCATTTACACTTCAGTGCGGTGCTACCGTTTCAATAAAATTTTGTAACAAATTTTAATTCACTTTCCCTAGAGGCAAAAAGAAAACAATGGTGATTATCCACTGTGGAAGAAATATTACGTATGTTAGAACTACATACTTTAGAACTCCTACGGATTAATGATAGAAGCCTAGATTGCATCAGTCAATTTGGGTACTACTTTAGAATTGTCTTTTTAAAGAAGGCGACACACAGGTCTGACCCAGAACTCTATGCCCTAGAGGAAAATGCGTGCATTTGTATGGTGACATATTCACGGGAATCTTGACAGTCGTGTCATTCATGTAGACAAGTACATTAGAAGTCAATTTGACAAATAATGAACACGGATAATATGCATGTATACATCAAGATTATGTGGCAACACAATTGAACCAAATAAATGATAAACCATGACACCAATCAACTTCCAATATGATTGTAAATAAATGGAGGGAAATTTTTAGATCTGTAGGTGCAGAGGTATTCTATTAAATCGAGGTCAAAAAAGACAGTATCTATTATTTAGGGAAGAATAACTGAGCTAAGTATGATACATAAAGAAATAGCATCCCATATAATGTGTTATCACGGTAACATACATGGTGACATTGGAGGGTTTTCTTTGACATGGAAAACTCAGGGTCTTATGGGAATACTGGCCATAACCCTTCTTGATTTTCATGTGTTGACTCATAAGTCTACTTGTTATTGGTAAATGGCACACGTTTGTTTATGGCCTATGTTTATTTTCCATACAACTTCCTGAGGTGGGATTGAATCTGGGGAGAGAAAGCCACAAGCTGCACTCAGCATTCTGTTTCCAACAAGGTAGCTGCTGATCGGTGTCAGCAGTTTCTTCACATATTGGCCATGTGGTTCCTCTAAGCATGATCACCACCTGCCTGGGCAGCCTCTCCTGAGTCCAATCTGACAGGAAGCCACTGCCCAAGTCAGAAATGGGGCCTCTACACAAACACTGCCCACATCACAGTGGGCAATTAAGAATATAATGCAATTATATTCATGCAATTAAGAATATAAGACCAAGTGTAGTAGCTCACGCTTTTAATTCCAGCACTTGGGAGGTCGAGGCAGGTGGATCCTCTGTGGTCAGGAGTTCAAGACCAGCCTGGAAATTATGGTGAAACCTGTCTCTACTACAAATTCAAAAATCCTGGCATAGTGACATGTGAGGCATTATGCCTTCATGTGCGTATGCATGTAGTCCCAGCTACTCGGGAGGCTGAGGCAGGAGAATTGCTTCAACTTGGCAGGTTCAAGCTTCACCAGCAGGTGGAGGTTGCAGTGAGCCGAGATCATGCCACTACACTCCAGCCTGGGTGACAGAGGGAGACTATCTAAAAAAAAAAAAAAAAAACCTAAAATGTGCATTTCTGGGTTTCTATACCTATCGTGTGCCTGAATGTGAATTGGGGTGGAGGCCACCAACATGGATTTGGTGGTTCTTTCAGAGATGGGGTTCAGCCCCACTGGGCAGTGGTTTCAGGATCACGTAAGGTCTGGCTTCCATTCTGAACCGTGCTCAGGATGGCCAAGTTCCCCCGGATGCCCAATGAGCAACAGGAAAGCTCATGGGCAGATGTGGCTGCTCTTGGCTGTGACATTTCCGTATCAGAAGTTCTCATAGATCACGTTCTGTAAACCTGTTTTCCTCAACAATATGATCTCATCATTTGCCCCAGTCTAAACAAACTTGGCTGAGACAGTGCCACAGCCTTCACACAGCCAGCCCTACACTTCCTGGAATGGAAGAGGTGTGCGCCGTAGGGAAATAGGGTGGACTGAAGGAGAATCAGCCCAGCTCTAATTCTAGGACGAGGAGGGCTCCCACGGCACTGAGTAGCTATGATCCTTCACAGTGGGGACTGTCATCTACACCCTTTCATCCCGCTGGAGTTCCTAGCCCTCATCCATCCACGTAAGTATGACTCCTCCTGACCTCACACCTGTGTCCTCAGTGCTTCCTCCTGACCTCTCACCTGTGTCCTCAGTGCCTCCTCCTCACCACTCACCTGTGTCCTCAGTGCCTCCTCCTGACCACTCATCTGTGTCCTCAGTGCCTCCTCCTCACCACTCACCTGTGTCCTCAGTGCCTCCTCCTGACCACTCATCTGTGTCCTCAGTGCCTCCTCCTCACCACTCACCTGTGTCCTCAGTGCCTCCTCCTGACCTCTCACCTGTGTCCTCAGTGCCTCCTCCTGACCTCTCACCTGTGTCCTCAGTGCTTCCTCCTGACCTCTCACCTGTGTCCTCAAACATCACTTCCTTATGACTCCCTTTCTGCAATAGAAGAGCTATGCCAGTCTATTTTCTAATCACCCATAGCCAAGGAATGATTCCACATACGAATGTCATAGTGCGTAGCTACCTATTTTGTAGTTATTTCTGGACATCTATCACATCTCCTAGACTAGCAGGGCTCACAGGACAGGATCCATGTCAGTGAAGCACATGCTTTATTTTTCATTCTTGGTTAATTGTATGAAATAGGGTTGATATATTAGATATGTGCTGGCAGAATGGATGGAAGCATGGATGGATTGTAAATGGACACACACAGAGGGAAGAACGGATGATGTATTCAGTATTCAAATGCACACTTAAAATCTGTCATATATCAAGCCAACAACCTCTCCTGCTGCTTTTTCCCTTGAATTTTGGGATATTTGGCTCTGCTCTCAGTTTCCTGGCTCAGGGATTTTTCTGCTTGTCCATTTTGCCCAGGTGAGACACACACAGAGATCACAAACTCAGATCAGCCTGACAAATCCTAAAGCAAAATCATACCTGCAGCATTGACTATATAATCCACTGGACCCCGTGCAAAATGAGAATAGAGGGCTCCGCGTTCAAACGTCAAGAGGGCAACACCAGGGCATTAAACTCAGCTTGGAACTCTGACGGCACAGCTCTTGGACAGTGAAGCCAGCCCTGCACAGAGACATAAGCACCTGGGGGGTTGCACACGGCATATACCAGGCACCTCAAGATCCCAGAGCCAGACAGTCCTTCTCCATCACTACATGTGCAGAGTGCACGCCAGGTACTGCAGATGCATCAGACAGAAAGTGCCCCTGGAGGTGATGGTCACAGATCTGGGGGCCTCCGCGGCCCACTTCGCCACTCTCTGCTTCAGTCCTCATACTGGACATGGACTGTGTCCCTGCACAGACCCTGTGTATACCCAGTCCGTTCACTGCACTGCAGGGACCCAGACTTGGTAACTGTGCCCCTGAGTGTATGAATGTGTATGAATGAAAATAGCATGTTGATTGTGTTGGATTATCTTTACTTAACAAAGTGACATGCAGTTTTATGAAGTCTTAAATGGAATAAATAGTGAAGTCTTCACATAAGCCTCCTTAGGAAGTGACTAATATCACCCATGCTTACAGGATGAGGAGGTTGAACTTCACAGCTCGTGCAGCAGGCTGAGAGTCACGGAGCAAACAGGCCAAAGATCCTGGAATGAGCCCAGGCTGGCAGAGGTCAGAACCCAGTCTTGTGACCACAATGCTTTGCCACCTGTGTTAGCTTCCTGGGGCTGTCCTAACAAAGTCCTGCAATCTGCGTGGCTTAACACCACAAAATCAATTCACTTAGTATCCTGGGAAGTAGAAGTTTGCAAGTAAGGTGTCAAGGAGGCCATGCTCACTCTGTAGGTTCTAGGAAAGAATCCTTCCACATCCCCCCCACCTTTTTTTTTTTTTGAGACAGAGTCTCGCTCTGTCACCCAGATATGTGGAGCGATCTTGTCTCACTGCAACCTGCACATCCTGGGTTCAAGTGATTCTCATGCCTCAGCCTCCCGAGTAGCTGGGACTACAGGTGTGCACCACCACACCTGGCTAATTTTTGTATTTTTTTAATTTAATTTTTTTTTGAGACAGAGTTTCACTCTTGGCATCCAGGCTGGAATGCAATGGCGAGATCTCGGCTCACTGCAATCTCTGCCTCCTGGGTTCAAGTGATTCTCCTGCCTCAGCCTCCCAAGTAGCTGGGACTACAGGCACACGCCACCATGCCCGGCTAATTTTTGTATTTTTAGTAGAGACAGGGTTTCACCAGCTGGTTTTGGCCAGGCTGGTTTCAAACACATGATGTCAAGTGATCTGCCCACCTTGGCCTCCCAAAGTGCTGGGATTACAGGTGTGAGACACTGTCTGGCCCCACATCATTCATTCATTCATTCATTCTTCACTGAGTCATTCAGTAATTCCCCATATAGTTACTAATCATTAAATGTATACCAAGTATTGGGCTGCACACGTTGTACAATTAAGGTATATTGCAGACACAAAGAGTGGCTTCATGGTGGAAACTGGAGGAGAAACAATGAAAAAGTGGAGAAATAGAAACAAATGACATCAATGGTAAATTTTATGAAAGAAAATGTTAAAATTAAACCATGAAAATTCATACAGAAGCCTACTTACCTATGGTGGTAAGGAAAGAATCTTGGAGCTGGTGATATTTGTACTCAACAGTGATATGAGGTGTGGGGAGAGGGATGGAGGTTGAGATGGAGAGAAGAGCACGTGCAAAAGTCCTGGGGTGAGGGAAATGTGAAGGATCCATTTCTTTTGCTGTAAATAAGATGACATACTGTCCTGAGTGTATGTGGGTATTTATAAAGTAATAATATTTATCCAAAACTTGGAGTGAAGTATCTGAATGAATGTATGCTTCGAGTAAGGGTATAAACCATTGTGTCTATTTATGTACAGATGAGAATACCACATATTCCAGTCCTGCCGTGAAGGAAAGATGGAATCAGAGATGGGGAATCTTCAGCTCAGATAGGAGACACACAGAAAGGTTTGCACGTGGAAGTGCCAGCCTGTCAGCCTCTCCAGAGGCTCCAGAAGTGAGGTCAGAATTTTGATGATAGGAGATAGACTTTGGAAGTCATCACCCACATGCCCTGTCATGGCCACTGTCATTGTCCCTATTCCAGGCAGTCAGAAGGAAAAATGATGGATGAACATAATGCACTGGGTTCAATGGGCCAGGGCTGGAAGCGGCCACCTCCCCTGGGCAAAGCCTCAATTTCACAGATCTTCTCAGGTGAGAACTGAATCACTGCAAATGCAAAGCTTGCCCTTGGGTTGTGTCGATACGTTTGAAGCAGGCAGGGAAATCCATTCATGGCAGAGATGTAAACGGTCCCTTTATTCTATGGGTGGATGTGGATCAAGAATTCTAGACACACAGGGTGAAGCCTGTGTCCAAACTAATAGTACCTTCACACTGTTTTCAGCATGGAGAGCTCACAAGTATTGGAGGTTTGGGAGAATGGGGTGTCTGGAATAACGTAAAGCAACAGGAAGCTTGATTCACCCAGATGGGTAACCTGAGGATATGCCCTCCTATGGATCAGCTCAGGAATTCCACGCTGGCTTCAACACAAAGGCCTTTTCACCTGTGCTTGCTATCATTCAGATTCCCATTAAAGATGTGTGTTTTTAATTAATCATTTCAAATAAAACCTTGACAATATTTTGCATTAATTTTTCATGTTGAAGTAGTTGGTTTAATCGAGAAACGGAAGTGCATGAGGCAGATACTAAGTTAGTTAAGTCATTGCAAATATTTAGTTGGCCTTTTATCATCCCTCGGCCTCAGATTTTCTGAAGCCTCTGATGGTGTTCACCCTCCAACCTACGTGAAAGTAGCTCTTCTCTTGTTCTCTAGGCCATAAGGCTGCTCTACTCTCAACACCAATTTTCTCCTTCATCTACTCCAATCACAAGATTTCTGTCATAATTTCGCCATTAGCATTTTTATTTCACTTGTACGTATTCTCCTTCTGTAAGGTATTAGCATGTCTGGAGAATCCCTTAAATTACTGAAAAAAGTCACCATGAAAAGCTTTGGTATAAAAGCTTCCACTGTGAATTTAACACTGTGCGTGATTCATAAACATCACCAACCTGATACTTGGAAAGACAATTAAACATTTTCATTATAGATCTAGAAGTCAAGAAAGTTCACCTAGGTGCAGGAAGGATAGGCTGGTCTAGACCTAGTTCCACCTACATAAGAGACATGCATGTGAATCTAGAAGGATTTTCCTAATAGAATGCAACAGCACGAACTTCTCTCACTACTTCTCACTTTATGTGGAAATCTAGAGAAAGTGAGGTTGAATTCAGCGCTAGGTCATGGCCAGCTCCTTCTCTGTGTCTGTGCAGGTATATAATTAGTAAGTGACCCTTAAATGTTATCTAAAAGCATAAATATAAATGTGAATAGATGAGTTACATATTTTTTCCATTTAGAACTGTTTTACGTTTTGTAAATTTGCATCATCATAAGAACAACGTTAGTGGATGTAGGTAGTTTATCCTCTGTTGTGTTGGACCCTGAACACCTTTTGGACCTTGTTTCAAAAGTAATGATAGAAATGAGCAGTCCAGTTGAGAAAACAAGATACGCTGGAAGGGTAGGTGCTGAAAATTCTTGGAGAAACCAAAGCTGAAGACAAGACTCTCAATCGATCTTGGCAAGGAATTGTGTTTTCTCTCTTCACTGTTTGATACTGGTCAATACAATTATGGATGTTTTGATCTGGAGTGATTCTTTGTTAACATCTCTCGTATTCATCCAGAGAATGTAAATAAGGGCATAAAACAAATGTAAATATTCCTATGATAAAATAATTCTTCTGCTATGGGGAATATTGGATCTTGCTCCTTAGCGTGGGTTATTTGGGTGAGTGACACTGAGAAACATGAATGCCAAAGAGTCCTAAACGGTGAAACCCCGTCTCTACTAAAAATACACACACACACACACACTCACACACACAAATTAGCCGGGCGTGGTGGCGGGCGCCCGTAGTCCCAGCTACTCAGAAGGCTGAGGCAGGAGAATGGCGTGAACCCGGGAAGCGGAGCTTGCAGTGGGCCGAGATCGCGCCACTGCACTCCAGCCTGGGCGACAGAGCGAGACTCCGTTTCAAAAAACAAAAACAAAAACAAAAACAAAAACAAAAAAACAGTCCTAAGCTTTCTAGGACCAAGGAAGCAGCTACTCACTCGCAATCGCTAAAGTGCTCCCATCTTCCAACACTCACCTTGATTTTCTGTAGTCCAGCAATGAGTCAGGTCTCAGCATGGTTGAAGCAGGGAAGTGGAGCATCTCATGCTGCTTTCCTTGTGGTCATACCTTGCCAGTGCCACTTCCAGAGGCAGGTTTTTCATTCCTTCTTTCAGTTTTCAGCTTCTAGATACTCTGAGGACACTGGGTTTGCCTCTGTGCATTGATGAATGCCTCCGTGAATCTGCAAGTAAAGAGTAAGGAATCTGCTTTTCACACATTACTTAGAGGGCTTTTGGTACTGTCACCGAAGGACACTTGTCTGATGATATCAATGTCAACCACAACTTGCAAAATAACCCATACACTCAAATTTTAGGAAACTATTCTAACCAAAGCTCATCATCTGAAACCTGTTGCTCTATGCACAGGGTCCTGGGCTTCTCTGTGTGTGGCTCTTCACCCCACACAGGAGACCCATCCTCTCGTGAGATCTTCACCCCACGCAGAAGACCCGTTCTCTCCCGATATCTTCACCCTACGTGGGAGATCCAGCCTCTCCCGAGATCTTCACCCCAGGAAGGAGACCCAACCTCTCGCAAGATCTTCACCTCACGTAGGAGACAGGTCCTCTTGCAAGATCATCACTCCATGCCGGAGACCCGTCCTCTTGCGACATCTTCACCTCACCCGAGGAGACCCGTCCTCTCGCGAGATCTTCAGCCCTAGCATGAGATTCCCTCCTCTCGCGAGATCTTCACCCAACTCAAGAGACCCATCCTCTCCCGAGAGCTTCGCGGCACGCGGAAGACCCGTCCTCTCGCGAGATCTTCCATGCAATGGCTCCTGCCTCTGCTCGTATCCAAACTCCTCCTCAGCCAGGTCCCTGCTGACTCCACTGCCATCACCCCAGAAATTTGTTCCTAGAGAACACAAACAAATTTCTTCTCTATTATTCATACCAAAGAAAATACTATCATATTGCTGCATGTTTATATTATTGTTAAGTGATCGGCAGTAATTGCTTATCTTCCAAAACGAAGAGCTGAGTAATGATATATTTTTAAACTCCATCCTTTTGACAGTGATTGAAATGGACAAAACAATAGAAAGTAGAGCTGATATGTGTGATCACCTTCAGTGACACAGATTAACAGTGAAAACCACAAAGACCTGTGGTACTTGTATCTAGGTAGTAGAACATTGGCCTGTAAACGCAGCACTTCAGGAGGCCTGAGATCAGGAGTTCGATACCAGCCTGCACAACATGGTGAAACCCCGTGTCTACTAATGATACAAAAAATTATCTGGGCATGGTGGTGCAAGCCTGTAATCCCAGCTACTCGGGAGGCTGCCAGATCCAGCCACGAGACACGTTTCAAAAAAAAAGAACTTGGTGTATAAGATAATTTTTACACTGCCATGAAGAACTACCTGAGACTGGGTAATTTATGAAGAAGAGAGGTTTAAATGACTCACAGTTCCACAGACTTAACAGGAAACATGACTGGGGGGCCTCAGGAAACTTACAATCATGGCGGAAGTTGAAGGGGAAGCGGGGACCTTCTTCTCATGGCTGCAGGATAAAGAGAGAACCAGGGGAGACGTGTCACACTTTCAAACCACCAGCTCTTGTGAGAACTCATGATCATGAGAACAGCAATGATCATGCCCCCATGATCCAATCATCTCTCACTGGGCCCCCCTCCAATACATGGAAACTACAATTTGAGATGAGATTTAGGAGGGGACATAGCCAAATCATATCATTTTGCCCCTGGCCCCTCCCAAATCTCGTGACCTTCTCACGTTTCAAAACCAATCATGCCTTCCCAACAGTTCCCAAAGTCTTAGCTCATTCCAGCGTGAATTCACAAGTCCAAGTCCAAAGTCTCATCTAAGACAAGGCAAGTCTCTTCCCCGTATGAGCCTGTAAAATTAAAAACAAGTTAGCTACTTCCAAGATACAATGGGGATATAGGCACTGGGCGAATGTTTCCATTCCAAATGGGAGAAATTATCCAAAGCAAAGGGGCCACAGGCCATGTGGTGATGGGTTTGTAGGTGCAGCAAACCACCATGGCACAAGTTTACTTATGTGGCAAACCTGCAAGTCCTGGACATGTACCCTGGAACTTAAAATAAAACAAAATAGCATTGATTATAAAAAGATACAAGGCCTAGAGAATCCCAGGAATACCACCGCCGAACCCCACAACCCACAACCCCAGTGTCACTAGGTTGCTGGGACAACACTGGCACTGCCTGCCTCAAAACTTTTTGTGAAGTGAGACATTAAATGTCTTTATTATTAAAACAAAAGGAGAGAATGACAATGATCATAACGAATACTTTCAAGCTTTATAGACATATACAAATTGTACATATTTGGTGGTGGAATATGATGTTTTGATGTATGTGAAATGATTACCACAATCGAGCTAATAAAAAAGTGTCTCCTTTTGAGAAGACATTTATGCAGCCAAAAAACACATGAAAAAATGCTCACCATCACTGGCCATCAGAGAAATGCAAATCAAAACCACAATGAGATACCATCTCACACCAGTTAGAATGGCAATCATTAAAAAGTCAGGAAACAACAGGTGCTGGAGAGGATGTGGAGAAATAGGAACACTTTTACACTGTTGGTGGGACTGTAAACTAGTTCAACCCTTGTGGAAGTCAGTGTGGCGATTCCTCAGGG
The DNA here is from genome assembly GCF_028885625.2 of Pongo pygmaeus. Taxonomy (NCBI): domain Eukaryota; kingdom Metazoa; phylum Chordata; class Mammalia; order Primates; family Hominidae; genus Pongo; species Pongo pygmaeus. Next base: position 60,898,961 of record NC_072393.2, read on the forward strand.
ATTTAGAACTAGAAATTCCATTCGACCCAGCCATCCCATTACTGGGTATATACCCAAAGGACTATAAATCATGCTGCTATAAAGACACATGCACACGTATGTTTATTGCGGCATTATTCACAATAGCAAAGACTTGGAACCAACCCAAATGTCCAACAATGATAGACTGGATTAAGAAAATGTGGCACATATACACCATGGAATACTATGCAGCCATAAAAAATGATGAGTTCACGTCCTTTGTAGGGACATGGATGAAATTGGAAATCATCATTCTCAGTAAACTATCGCAAGAACAAAAAACCAAACACCGCATATTCTCACTCATAGGTGGGAATTGAACAATGAGAACACATGGACACAGGAAGGGGAACATCACATTCTGGGAACTGTTGTGGGGTGGGGGGAGGGGGGAGGGATAGCATTGGGAGATATACCTAATGCTAGATGACGAGTTGGTGGGTGCAGCGCACCAGCATGGCACATGTATACATATGTAACTTACCTGCACATTGCACACATGTACCATAAAACCTAAAGTATAATAATAATAATAATAATAATAATAAAAAGAAAAAAAAAAAAAAAAAAAAAAAAAAAAAAGTGTCTCTTCTCTCACAGGGTTATCATTTTTGTCTTCATTTTTTTATGTGGTGAGAATATGTAAGACATATCCTGTTAGCAAATTTCAGGTGTGTAATACAGTCTTTTTACACTATAGTCAGGCGGGTTTTGAGTGTGGGAAATGAGGACACGTTGGTCAAAGGCTACAAAGTTTGGTTATGCAGAATGAAAATGTTCTAGAAATCTAATGTAAGCATGGTGACGATAGCTCACAGAGCTTCCGATGGAAGAGGCTATTTTGTGTGCAGATTTTGCCTTGCTCCAAGATGGCAAAACTGCAGAAGAAATTGTCCAATGGGCAGAAGAAACTGGAGGTTTATTGGGATGTGTTGACTTCCCTCCACCAATTGAAGATAAGAGATGACCAGAATTCAAGGTGCTGCCTACTTCCTGTTAGTATTGAGGAAGGAGCTCATTCCTCTTAACAATGAGGATTAATCAGATTTTAAACTGTCATGGCTACTGTAAAGAAAAAGTAAAGTGTAAGTATACCCTAATACAATTTTTGTGTATAAGAAGGGAAATTATTCAGAAAGTGAAAGTGATACAAATATGAGATAGCCCCAGAGAAATTTGAGGCACCTCGAGTTTCTTTCAAAAATAAAATGCAATTGGGAAGCCAAGGCAGGCAGATCACCTGAGGTCAGGAGTTCGAGACCAGCCTGCCCAACATGGCGAAACCCCGTCTGTACTAAAATTACAAAATATTAGCCGGCGTGGTGGTGGGGGTCTGTAATCCCAGCTATTCGGTAGGCTGAGGCAGGAGAATCTCTTGAACCTGGGAGGCAGAGGTTACAGTGAGCCGAGATCATGCCACTGCACCCCAGCCTGGGTGACAAGAGTGAAACTTTGTCTTAAAATAAATACATGAATAAATAAATAAATAAAATGCATTAAAACACCAAAAACATAGAAATGTTATATAAGTTAGAAGAGTTATTTCCCTCATTTTAGTGATCTTAAAAGTGAGGTAAAAATAAAAAGAAATTTGTGAATTTACAAGAAATGTGTTAAATAAGTGAAACACATTAAAATACAGAAAAGGTAAAGTAACTGTAGCTGGAAAGAGAGAGAGGCATGCTTGCAGAAAGTATATAAGAAGGGATGGAAACATATACATATTTAAAAAATAATCAGCCAGGGTACAGTCATATGAAGACAGATCAAGAACACCCAATGTTTTTAAAATTGGAATTTTTGAAGAAGAGAAAGCAAGTAAGGAATAGATAGGATCTAGTTTATTTGTCCAGGATCCATATTTGAAAAATTTAGGTATGGCTTATTTCTGACCTTCTGAATTTACTCTTTTATGTGTTTTTCCAGAGGAATCCATAAGCCTGTTAGGAGATTAGGCTACGAAATTTCTTTAAATGTACCTCAGGTGAATAGAACCTTTTGAATCATCATGAATGGACACTAAAGTCACCACTGGCTCTTGCCTGCAAGAGCCTTGTTTCTTCACCTAATTCATCAACTATTTGTATTTATTGTTTGGGCAGCATTTCTGGAAAATTTGCATGATATACCTAAGATCTACAGATGATGTGGGTCCTTCTGGAAATAATTCATGAAGGAAAATAGTTTAAAGATATACTAATTAACATGTAATGCATCACATGCATTCAATATTTAGTAGAGCTTGTTTTAGTGAAGAGTTGCGAATTTAGGCATTGAATTCAGTAATCAAAATATGCCTCACATCAATATCCCAAATTAACTCCTGTAATTATTTATAGTTCTCAACGCTGCTTTAAAAAGCACAGAATCACGTTCTTCAATATAAAATTAAAAATTTCCAATTTCACGGAACGTTTTGAAATTTATATACACTTAACGCTCACCTTCAAAAGCCAAACTTTTGAAGTTATCAGTGTTCAAATTTTCATTCTTCAAAGGCCATGGTCCCTCTGCTATTAATTATGCTGTGTCTTGTTCTCACAGTCCAGTGTACGCTTACTTCTTAGAACTTTAATTTGTACTAAATAAAAATTGCACTGGATTAAAACAGTTTACTTCACAAAGTTGTTGGCCTCATTCCAATGTGTAGACACTGCTAAGCTGTCTTTCTGGCAAGACACCCATAAACTCCATGAAGTACATTTAGCAATGTCAAATTAACAAGTTCTCCTCATTTTTAACCAATGCATGCGTCATATTTTCAAGTGGGTATTTGTCCCGTGTGTTTGCTTGGAGGGTGACTGTTCACTACTGAGGTCTTGAACTTTGCAAATCTCACTTCCAAGTCAATCAATTATAACACATTTTATAAAACACAGCACAATGTTTAATAAACGGCACCACTGATTTGTAAAAATTATTTCTCATAGGTGATACATTTGCTTACAGGTACAGATATTTGTATCACAGCATTTATTCAACATATTTTTCTATTGTAGAATATATTTAAGTAAATGTTAACATCAAGTTCATCCTCTGTCATCTGTAATCAGGTATTTTCTGAGAAGTGGAAAAAACAACAGAATCTGACAACTGTTGCTGGCAGTTTTGGGGTCATCACTCTGTAAAAAATGTGTTTTTGTCAGTTTATTTTTATCTTGACATTCCCCATGTCCTGCAGTCCCACCCTGGGGTGTGTACTCAGGGAAACTCACTCGTAAAACCCAGGACACACAGGCAAGAATGCTCTGGCAAACATTGCTCCAAAAAACAAAATGCCCGGTGAAAACATACATCATATCTGCCCAAAAGGACAAATACATTGAGGAATATGCAAGCGATTTACTGCAGTCTGTCTGTTGTTAAATAAACAAGAGCTATGCAGAGCATTAGGAGCATAGCAGTATCATTTTACAATCAAAAACACAAAACAAACTATCCTTTTGTGCTATAAATATATGTACATATACACACACAAATATTACCAGATGATAGCTCTGATATGGGAGACACATATTTACAAAAATGACATAGAAAAGATCCAAAATTGTGTGTGTGTGGTTTTCATACATTGAGAAGTTCTGGGACAGATAAGAGACAAAGCATGAGTTGATACTATTTTTGTGAATATGCTGTTTTTTTTCACTGTGGACTTCACAGGGCTTTTTTTCTTGCTATAATCTTACTAATTTTTTAATAATATGAATTGGCTTTTGGGGAGAACCTTCAGCGTTACATGCACATATGTTTGTGTTATTCACAGTTTATATATGTATGTAAATATACACATAAAGAGAGAGAGAGTAGAGGTTTCTGGAAGAGAAAGATAGAGATCTGTGTCTTGAACTATGAGTCAAGGAAGGATTTCAGAGAAAACATCAAGAACCAGGATTTTCACGCTCGCTTCTGTGTTAATAATGCAAAATCAATTTTTCTTGGTGTTAAGTTCTTGAAGTGTAGGAGAAAAATTGAAGAACTTGAAAATTTTTCTCAATTTGCAAGTAATTAATTTGCAACTTTGAAAATAACAAGATAAACATTTCAGTTTTACTGTACAACCATTTTATAACATTGACAATGTGTCTATTTCAATTTGGCAGGAGAACATTGCATCACAGAAATTGAATCATGCATAGTTCTCAAAAAAGGCAATAAGATATTAAGATACCATTCTACAATTTTGCACATAGAAAAATTAAATTTGAAATTTAGTCATTATGGATTGGTTGGTGCTGGGGTTCAAGTCAGGCCTTTGTTAGGGGCTCTGTTGAACCAAGAATACCGTCTGCAAGTTTCCCGTGTCACGCACTATGTTTAGGGTGAGAGCTGGTCATCTTCCTGTGTGGTGGACACCCTCTAAACTCTGCAAACTGAAACCGGAACCATGGTTACCACATCCTGTTCATTTTCCAATTTAGCTCAACCCCTGTGTCCTGCCCAATAGAAGTGGCACCATGGCCCCCAAACTCATCACCCTCCTGTGTCTGGGTAAGTCCTGGAAGGGAAAGGAGGACATGGTTAGGATGGAAAATGCTCTCTTGAAGACCTGGCCTCTCCACAACCCGGGTCTGGTGGTGGGAGGCCAGGTCCCTCTGAATCCAGGCTGAGCTGACAAACCCAGTTACAAGGAGGGCAGGATTCACATGAAGACAAGCTATTTCTCTCTCTCTCTTTTTTTTTTTTTTTTTTTTTTTGCCCAGGATTCTGCCTGAACCAGAAGATCTGCACACATGTGGGTGAGTCCTATCTCAGTCCTAGGATGCTGTGTTGGCAAAACACAAATGATTCTCCAGGCAGGGAGGGTGGACACAAAGTCAGGCTGATGCAGATGACATGGGGAGGGCTTTGCAGTGAGCACTAGGAACACAGGAAGGGAGTCCTCTGGAGACCCCAGGCTCCATTTTGTTCTAGAAACCCTCCATAGGCAGCCCCTCAGGCTCATCCAATCTCCTGAAGGAGCCTGTGATGCTCAGAATCCAGCGTGTCTAGGGGTGCGTAGGAGTACTCTCTGTCAGGAGGCAGGGACCCGTGCCGGGCACTTGTGTTGGGAATTGTTAAATGAGTTGATATGTTTTTTGTATTGCTTGAATCTGGTAGATTTCCTCCTTCTCCTCCATGCACAGATTTCTGTTGTAGACAAGAACTAGGAGCAACTTGGCTCAATATTGTATCATCGTGCTTAGTAGAATTCTGTTCTGGGGAGACCTTCCATGTCCACTCTGGGGTGGCTGTGTCCCTGGCCTGTGACCAGGTATCCCAGGGCATCAGGGGACTCCATGTTACAGGGCAAACCAGAACAATGTAAAGAAGGAAATGCCCCCAAGGACAGTGGGAGACGGGGGGCTCCACATTTCCCTCTCTGTGCCTCCTTATCTTCCAGGTGCTCAGGACAAGTTCTCCCTGTCAGCCTGGCCGAGCCCTGTGGTTCCCCTAGGAGGACGTGTGACTCTCTCCTGTCATTCCCGTCTTCGGTTTGTCATATGGACAATATTCCAAACAACTGGGACCCGAAGCCGTAAGTTGCACATTGGCCTTTCCAACAACATCACCATCAGCCCTGTGACCCCAGGACACGCAGGGACCTACAAATGTGTTGGAATTTACAAGCATACCTCAAAGTGGTCAGCTGAGAGCAACTCCCTGAAGATCATTGTCACAGGTAGGAGAAGTCCAGCCCACCCCATGTCCACCCGGTGTCCAAATGGACCTGCCCAGAGTCCACGCCCAATGAAGCCAGAGAGTCGTTTTGGGATTCCTAGTCATGCACTAACCATGTACACAGAAGCCATCCTGGGAATTTAAAGAGAGGGCATTTCCTGTGAGGAATCAGGTACCCAGGTGGAGGAGGAGGGAGGAAGCCGAGCAGCGGGAGAATCTGCCTGGGGAGTAGCAGACTCAGGGTGCTGGTACAAACTGCAGCAGGGTGGATCCAGGCAGGAGCCATGTTGCCTGACTCCAGCACCAGTGTTTCCCCCAGGGAAGTTGTTATCCTGCCTTGAAGGAGCCAGAGCCTTGGGGAAGTGACAATTCCCTCGGGAGATGAGTCCAGTGGCTCAGTGGGACACGGATTGGGAAATGCACCCATTCCTCTCCTCCTCCTTCTCAGTCTCCTGACACTCATCCCTTCTCTCTCATGGATGTGCGGAGTGTCTCACGGAGAGTTAGAAACTCATCCTGTGGAGTCGCCCCTGCCCATCCTATAAAGCAGGGAAGGGAGAGTGTGGAGTTATTAATATTTTATATATATATGTAAATATACACATAAACAGGGAGAGAGACAGTAGAGTTTTCTGGAAGAGAAAGATAGAGATCTGTGCCTTGAACCATGAGTCAAGGAAGGATTTCAGAGAAAGCATCAAGAATTAGGATTTGCACGGTTGGTTCTGTGTTAATAATGCAAAATCAGTTTTTGTTGTTGTTAACTTCTTGAAGCATGGGAGAAAAATTTAAGAACTAGAAAATAGTTCTCAATTTGCAAGTCATTAATTTGTAACTTTGAAAATGACAGAATAAACATTTCAGTTTTGCTGTACAAGCATTTTACAACATTGACAATGCATGTATTTTAATTTGGCAGTCTCATATTCAAGGAGCTCAGAAGGAACAGAGAAGAGGTTGGGTCTTTCCACCAAGAGAGCAGGGAAAGCAGGTCGGGGTGAGGCAGGGAGATCCAGGCTACAAAAGCTCCTGGAGGATCTGAATGGAGATTGGGACTGTAAGGGGCTGCCCAGCAAAGGAGTTTACCGTGTCCTTCTGCCTAAATAGGGAAAAGGAGTCACTTCCACCCTCCCCAACAAGTAGTCACGTCTAACCTCTTGGGTTTTGGGGCAAAATCAGTTGTTCGCTGCAGTGTGAGCCTGTGAGGTTTCTTCTGATCCTCCAGAGATTCTTGTATTTTTCAACACACAGAATTGAAAAATAGTGAGGCTCATAACCTCACAGTCCCATGCCAGGGAACCCAAGTCCAGCAGTGTGTTTTCTGAAGGTTCTCAAAGCACAGACTAATTCCCATTTTCCAGGAGAACCCCACACTTCATATGGTTTCAAGCCAGACAATGGGGATCCGCGCAGAGAGAACATGCACGCACACCAACAGGAAGGACGCGGGCGGGCTTTGGGGGTGACGAGGGACAGCTTCACCCTGAGGTCTCAGGCAAGGGGTGAGGAAGGAGACTCTTGTAAACTCCTCTGTCTCTGCTCTCAGGCTTGTTCACAAAACCTGCCATCTCCGCGCACCCAAGCTCCCTGGTGCACGCGGGAACCAGGATGAGTCTGCGCTGTCACTCAGAACTGGCCTTTGATGAATTTATCTTATACAAAGAGGGGCGCATACAGTATTCCCAGCAGCTTGACCAGGGGATGGAGGCTGGGATCCATTACGTCGAGGCTGTCTTTTCCATGGGTCCTGTAACGCCTGCCCATGCAGGAGCCTACAGGTGCTGTGGTTGTTTCAGTCACTCTAGCTATGAGTGGTCGGCTCCCAGTGACCCCCTGGACATTGTGATCACAGGTGAGTGTGGCTGGACCATCCGTGGTCTGTTGGTGCCGTGGGAGCTTCATGTAATGAGGTTGTTAATCAAACCTCAGTAGAGGAAGAGAAATAAAGGAAGAGAGGGACTGTGAGGAAGTGCTCAGCAAAGGGGTTTAACACGTCTTACTGCTTAAAGAGGCAGGAGGGGTCACTTTCACCCTCCCCAACAAGTAGTCACGTCTAACTCCTTGGGCTTGGGGGTACAGCCAGTTGTTCCCTGCAGTGGGAGCCTGTGAGGTTCCTTCTGATCCTCCCAAGGTTCTTATATTTTTCAACACACACAATTGAAAAATAGTGAGACTCATAACCCCGTAGCCCCATGTCAGGAAACCCAAGGCCAGCACTGTTTTCTGAAGGTTCTCAAAGCACAGAGTAATTCCCATTTTCCAGGAGAACCCCACATCTCATATGGCTTCTAGGGGCGGTAAGCCACAGGGACTCAGTCAAAAGCAATGGAGAATCAATGAAATGCGGAGGAAGTAAAAAGACACAGACACAGGCTGACTCAGGACCCTAGAGATGAACATGAGATTGACAGAGGCACCAGCCGACATTTGGAATCTGCTGCCAAGATAAGAACAGCGAGGCCGGGCGCTGTGGCTCACGCCTGTAATCCCAGCACTTTGGGAGGCTGAGGTGGGTGGATCACGAGGTCAGGAGTTCACCAACATGGTGAAACCCTGTCTCTACTAAAAATACAAAAATTAGCTGGGCATGGTGGTTTGTGCCTGTAATCCCAGCTACTCGGGAGGCTGAGGCAGGAGAATCACTTGAACCCGGGATACTGAGGTTGCAGTGAGCCGAGATTGCGCTACTGCACTCCAGCCTAGGAGACAAGAGTGAAACTCTATCTCAAAGGAAAAAAAAATAGAGGGAGAGAGATTACTTTGTTTGTACACTCAGGAGTGTGTTCTAAAATCAGCCTCTTTTTCTCCTAGGAAAATACAAAAAGCCTTCTCTCTCCACTCAGGTGGACCCCATGATAAGGCTGGGAGAGAAGTTGACCTTCTTCTGCAGCTCTGAAATCTCATTTGACTGGTACCATCTGTTGAGAGACGGGGTTGCTCATGGACAGTGGCTCAGTGGAGGGCAGAGACACAGTGGAGCATTCCAGGCCAACTTTTCTGTGGGCCCCGCAACGCCAGTCCCTGGCGGGACCTATAGATGCTATGGTTCTTTCAATGACTCTCCCTATGAGTGGTCAGCCCCCAGTGACCCACTACACCTTTACGTCACAGGTGAGGAGCCCATGCCTGCTGCGTGCTCTGGTGCCCACTGGATCACAGAGCCACACCTGAGGGGCATCCCGCTGGGCACACAGGGGTATTGGGTATTCTGGATAAAATGAAACAGTGGCAAATACACACAGGAAAAAAGAAGCTGAGCATGATGGGGCTGTCAGGGTGTAGGGTGGTAAATGGGGCAGCTCCATACCCTCCGCCACCTCCTGTGTGAAGAAAGAGGTCAGGACAAACACAGCGGGAGGTGAGGCCAGATGTAGTTTGTGGAGATCAGAGGTTGCCTCAGCCCCTCACCCTTTTCCATTTCTCCAAAGCCTCTCCTGACCCCTCACCACAGAGAGATCTCCCTGCTGGGTAACGTGGAGATTTATCATCCCGATGGGAGACAATGTCTGTTGATATCACCATGCATCTCCTTATCACCTTCCCATCTCAGGGAAGGAATTGTCCCCCAGAGATTTCAGGGAAGAGACCACAGGACCCCCATTAGTCTTTAGGTGGATGACAGAGTAGGGGGTGTGCAGGGACCAACCCTCCAAAGAAAATGGTGCTAATGCTCGGGAGGCTGAGGCAGGAGAATCGCTTGAACTCGGGAGGCGGAGGTTGCAGTGAGACAAGATGGTGCCACTGCACTCCAGCCTGGGCGACAGAGTGAGACTCCATCTCAAAAAAAAAAAAAAAACAAAAACAACGAAAGAAAATGGTCCTACTTTAATGGGGCAATCAATGACGCTTGCTCACCCCTTCTCTGCCTTTTTTTTTTCCTAGGAAACACTAAGAGTACTCCTCTGTCACTCATGGAATCCACCCCTGAGTCTGGTAAGCAAATAACTCTTATCCTAGTGTCTGAGTCCCTGGGGAGATGGAAGGCTCCTGTGTGAGTGAAAGCTGTGCCACCTCCCAGCTCCATGACACTGGGCTAGGCAGCCCCTCCCAGGTCCCCACATTCCCCATCCACATCTGAGACTGTGGTCAGTGCGGGGATCTGTAAGGCCTTTCAGCCTCAGATGCTCTGGGACTGAGGCCTCATCCACAGGGGAGGAAGAGGTCAGAGTCACCTGACCCTTGCTGAAAAGCAATGCTTCTCATTCCTCCAGGGAGGTCTGTGAACATGAAAACGCCGGAAGATGAGAAGGATTTAAAAGACCATATTAGATATTCATTGTCTATCTTTTTTTGTTGTTGTTTTTTTGAGACAGAGTCTCACTCTGTCACCCAGGCTGGAGTGCGGTGGCACAATCTCAGCTCACTGCAACGTCTGCCTCCTGAGTTCAAGCAATTTTCCTGCCTCAGCCTCTTGAGTAGCTGGGATTACAGGTGCACGCCACCACACCCAGCTAATTTTTGTATTTTTAATAGAGTCGGGGTTTCGCCATGTTGACCAGGCTGGTCTCAAACTCCTGACCTCAAGTGATCCGTCCGCCTCGGCCTCCCAAAGTGCTGGGATTACAGATGTGAGCCACCGCACCCAGCCTTATTGTCCATCTTCTAATGTCCTATGACATATTCAACAGTTCCTGTGTTCAAGTTATCATATTCCAGTGGTGTGTGCAGGAAGGAGAAAAATTATGATGAATAAACGAGTGAACTGATTTATTCAGATTCATTAATTTTGTATTCATTAAGATAGAGTCATGTGACACAGAAAGCTTAAGTGGCCATTTTTTTTTTTTTTTTTTTTTTTTGAGACACATTCTTGCTCTGTTGCCCAGGCTGGAGTGCAATGGTGTGATCTTGGCTCACTGCAACCTCTGCCTCCTGGGTTCAAGCGATTCTTCTGCCTCAGCCTCCTGACTAGCTGGGATTACAGGGGCTCACCACCACGCCTGGCTAATTTTTGTATTTTTAGTAGAGACAGCGTTTCATCATGTTGGCCAGGCTGGTCTTGAACTCCTGACTTCAGGTGATCCACCCACCTTGGCCTCCCAAAGTGCTGGGATTACAGGCATGAGCCACTGTGCCCGGCCGAAGACAAAGGTTTTAGTCAGAAACGTGTCATGATCCACATTCTATTTTAGAGATAGCAATCGGCCGATGTGAATAGTGTTTATTGCAGGGAGGCAGGTGTGGAAGCCAGGAGCCTGGTGGGGTTGTGACATCCTTGTAGAGGACACTCATGGCAGCTTAGATGTGCCGGGAGTGGAGAAGGAGTTGAGCAGGTGGATTCAGGAGAGGCTCAGAGCTGGACTCACTAAGAGGGAGAGTTCAGAACCTCGTTTCAGTATTCCTCAGTGCATGACCTGGGGCATGCTCATTTCTCTCTGATCCTCTGTTTCCATTGATGGCAACTCACACTTCGGCTATCAGAGAAGGAGCAACTCAGCAGAGAGCCTTATGGTGGAACGAGACATAGTCCTTGAAAGAGAAAAGATTATAATCAGACACTTGGGCTCAATGGATGGCTCTGCTAGTTATTGTCACTAACCTTGGGAAGCATCCATTTTCTTTCTTTTCTTTTTTCTTTTGTTTTCTTCTTTTTGTTTGAGACAGGGTCTCTCCGTGTCGCCCAGGCTGGAGTGCAGTGGTAAGAAACTGGCTTGCTGCAATGTCCCAGTTTCAAGTGATTCTCCTGCCTCAGCCTCCCAAGTAGCTGGGATTACAGGCGCCTGCCACCACGCCCGGCTAATTTTTGTATTTTTAGTAGAGACAGGTTTCACTATGTTGGTCAGGCTGGTCTTGAACTCCTGAACTCCAGTGATCAGCCTGCCTCCGCCTCCCAAAGTGCTGGGATTACAGGCATGAGCTATGGCACCTGGCCAAGGCATCCAAGTTCTTGGATAGAATATTGGGCTAATGATGCCTTCCTCCTTATGGAAAAAAAGAAAGTAGGAAAGAGAAGAAAGAAAAGCTTCCCAAGTTGAATGTCTAGAAGTAGCAGACATGTCTAGAATTGAGCCCAAGAGTACGGCTGGCTATAGTCTTTTCTCTTTTAAGGACTATATCATGGATGAGAGAGTGAGGATGAGATGTGTCCACACATGTGGAAGTCCTCCCACCACCTGTCAGCATGGGTCCTGGTACGGAGGATGTGCTCCTATGTGACATAGCCTGTGCCCCCTCCACTTTTTCTCTCCTGAATCCTCCACCCACCTGCTCTTACTCATCACTCAGAAAAGCACCAACATTCTTTGGAGCAAGTTCAATTCTCAGAAACCGGCATGAGAGTCATCCTCTGGCCACCTCTATCTCCATTCTCAGAAAGTGCATTTATCCTGGGCTGAGGAGGGACGGGGAAACGGTGTTCAGCTATGGTACATGCAAAGGGTTTCCTTTGTCATGCAAAAACAAACTGTCTTGTCTCATGAGGAAGTGGGACGGGAGGCACACTGGAGCCTGGTAGGCCTGGGTTCAGACCTCCATGTCTCTCCTTTTTTTTTTTTTTTTTGAGATGGAGCCTTGCTCTGTCACCTAGCCTGTGTGCAGTCTTGGCTCACTACAACCTCTGCCTCCTGGGTTCAAGCAATTCTCCTGCCTCAGCCTTCTGAGTAGCTGGGATCACAGGCGTGTACCACCACGCCTGGCTAATTTTTGTATTTTTAGTAGAGACGGAGTTTTGCCATGTTGGCCAGGCTGGTCTCTAACTCCTGACTTCAGGTGATCTGCCCTTCTCGGCCTCCCAGAGTGCTGGGATTACAGGTGTGAACCACCATGCCAGGACTCCGCATCTCTCTTACCGGCCCTTTGATTTGGACACGTGTCTTCACGTCTCTTGGAATATTTTGCAAGAGATGGAAAATGGAGAAAGTAACTGTTCGAGTGTAGGGATCTTGGAAGAGCTTCAGATAAACATGTTGTGCATTCAGTATGTATTGGCACAAAACAGGCAACCAGTCAATGAGAGGGTTTATCATTTGCTTCTTGACAGACACATATCATCCTCAAGGACAGTCCAGCAACCTGAATATCCTCATTGGACTCTCAGTAGCCATCATCTCCATTGGCGTTTGCCTCTCTGCTTTTATTGGTTTCTGGTGTTACATAAAATATTGTAAGTCTCAGGGAGGGGAGGACAGTATCATGTGAGCGCCATGGGGATGTGACTGGGGCACGGTGGGGGCTGTTCAGGTCCTGTGGGTTGATCTGTGTTTCCGTTGAGGTTCTTTTCTTTTTTTTTTTTTTTTTTTTTTTTTGAGATGGAATCTTGCTCTGTCACCCAGGCTGGAGTGCAGTGGTGTAATCTCGGCTCACTGCAAGCTCTGCCTCCCGGGTTCACACCATTCTTCCACCTCAGCCTCCTGATTAGCTGGGACTACAGGCGCCCACCACCACGCCCAGCTAATTTTTTGTATTTTTAGTAGAGACGGAATTTCACCATGTTAGCCAGGATGGTCTTGATCTCCTGACCTCATGATCCGCCCGCCTCGGCCTCCCGAAGTGCTGGGATTACAGGCATGAGCCACTGCGCCCGGCCTCCGTTGAGGTTTTTGATGGAGAAACCCTGCTCTTTCCCTTCACTGACCAATCACCCCAACCCCTCTCCTACCTCCACCTCACCTCTGGGGAGGCTACTGACCTGCAGGAGATGGTCCATGAGAGAGGCAGAAGGGTGGGGGCCATCGATGGGAGCGGTCCTGGGGCAGTCAAGATTGCCCTGGGGTTGCTGATGGGTGGTTCTCTGAGTTTAGTGGGGGAGGCTGGATCACGCTGCAGCCTCAGGCACGCCCTTGCCTTGTTTTGGTATTGCCACCTCTGATGTGAAGATCTGGAAGACTTTCTTTTTCACCCCACAGACACCACCACGGCAAACACAGAGCCCATGGAAGGCCAACGGACGGATGAAGAGGTGAGTTCTCCCAGCCGAAACCATCACCACAGCTTCATCCCCTCACATTCCCAGTGCCCCCACCTTCAGTTACTAAATATGCTCCTCTTTTCACCTTCATCCTCTCAGGAACCTGCCGCAGAAGAGACACAGAAGATCATATATGCCCAGTTAAACCACCAGGCCCTCTCACAGACAGGATTCACTCCTGCCTCCCCGTGTCCCCACTACATCTCGGAGGATCCCAGTATCTACATCACCGTCCACCAAGCCCAGGCTGAGGCCAGAGCTGCCCCCAGTCTTTGGCACAAAGGGCATTAATACGCAAGGACCTGGATCTATTCCTAGGAGGATTTTTTTTCCATGGACATTCTTCCTCCTTCTGGTACCGTCTTGACACCTCCAAGCTGGCAACAGTAGTGTCTGAATGCTTGTGGGGTTATCTTAAAATTCCAGCGCTGCTGAACAGACAACTAGCCATTCTACAATTCTATTTTGAGCATCCAGCCATTTAAGGTGATTTGACTATACCCACATACTCATCCTGGATATCTCATTAATATCATCTGAATTATTCTGAAACTCTACAGACATGCTTCTAGAAAGCCGATGTATATGCTCAGTCAGTTTAATCTCTAAATTACTCAATAAGGTTTTTTAAAATTTTTTTAAAAAGTTTTGGGGTACATGTGCAGGATGTGCAGGTTTGTTACATAGGTAAACGTGTGCCATGGTGGTTTGCTGCATCTATCAACCTCTCACCTAGGTATTAAGTCCAGCAGGCATTAGCTGTCTTCCCTAATGCTCTCCGTACCCCCTGCCCTCCTCTGACAGGCCCCAGTGAGCGTGTTCCCCTCCCTATGTCCATGTATTCTCATTGTTCAGCTCCCACTTATGAGTGAAAACATGTGGTGTCTGGTTTTCTGTTCCTGCATTAGTTTGCTGAGGTTAATGTCTTCCAGCTTCATTCATGTCTCTGCAAATGATATGATCTCATTCCTTTTTATGACTGCATAGTATTCCGTGGTGTATATGTACAACATTTTCTTTATCCAGTCTATCATTGATGGGCATTTGGGTTGATTCCATGTCTTTGCTGTTACTCAATAAAATTTTGCAGAGACGAAGCGTATTCTATATCTGAGTCATCTAATATGGTAGCCACTAGCCAAATATGGCTTTTTAACTTAGAATTAGAATAGATCAAATTCCATGAAGTTTAAAATTCAGTTCCTCAGCCACATGGCCACAATTTGAGTTCTCAGAGCCGCATGTGGCTGCTGGCTGTGGGAGAGAATAGCATGAATACAAAATGTTTTCCTTGTCAGAGGAAGTTCTAGCTGTTCTAGATTAAAGGTGCAAATTTGAAGATGCAGAGCCTATTTTCTCATGCAGTGCAGGCTCCTGGAAGAGACCTGATGTAACAAAACGATAATATTTAACATCAATGGTGAGATGTCTTTATCTTACTAAATGTGGGGAGCAAGCAGAATTCTCTCATGGAGTGTCTTATCACCTCTTATCCTCATGCAAATTTCTGCCATAGAGATTTTCTCCCAAACTTTGAGAAGGTCACCTCTGTCAGGCCTCTGAGCCCAAGCTAAGCCATCATATCCCCTGTGACCTGCGTGTATACATCCAGATGGCCTGAAGCGACTGAAGATCCACAAAAGAAGTGAAAATAGCCTTAACTGATGACATTCCACCATGGTGATTTGTTCCTGCCCCACCCTAACTAATAGGATATATTCTCCCCCCACCCAAGAAGGTACTTTGTAATATTCCTCTCCCCCCCTTACCCCCCACCCCCCTGCCCCCCTCGCCCACCGTAAGAAGGTACTTTGTAATATTCTCCCCCCAACTTTAGAAGGTACTTTGTAATATTCTCCCCTCCCCTTAAGAAGGTACTTTGAGGACGAGCGCAGTGGCTCACGCCTGTAATCCCAGAACTTTGGGGGGCCGAGGCGGGCGGATCATGAGGTCAGGAGATCGAGACCATCCCGGCTAACATGGTGAAACCCCGTCTCTACTAAAAAAATACAAAACAATTAGACGGGCGTGGTGGTGGGCGCCTGTAGTCCCAGCCACTCGGGAGGCTGAGGCAGGAGAATGGCGTGAACCCAGGAGGCAGAGCTTGCAGTGAGCCGAGATCACGCCACTGCATTCCAGCCTGGGTGATAGAGCAAGACTCCGTCTCAAAAAAAAAAAAAAAAAAAAAGAAGGTACTTTGTAATATTTCTTCCCCCTGCCACCCCACCCCACCCTTAAGAAGGTACTTTGTAATATCCTCCCTCACCCCGCCACCACCCCCACGCCCTTAAGAAGGTACTTTGTAGTATTCTTCCCGCCCTTGAGAATGTACTTTGTACGCCCATCTCAAACCTATAAGAACTAATGATAATCCCACCACCCTTTGCTGACTTTCTTTTCGTACTCAGCCCACCTGCACCCAGGTGAAATAAACAGCCTTGTTGCTCACATAAAGCCTGTTTGGTGGTCTCTTCACATGGACGCTCATGACAACCTCCTATTTGCACCTTTTCTTGTCCCCTGGTTTCACATGGAGAGAAAGCACACATCCATTCTCTGCACAGAACATGCTCTGGAAGCTGCTTTCTGATGACCTCTTCCTCTGAGCCTTTATTCTGTTTCTTTCTACTTGAATTGGCACCTACCCAGAGCAATTCACAAACTGCTGCCTGCAAAGAGCTGTTGTTAGCTCATGGAATTGTCACATGCTGTTTCTTCACCTGGTAATTATCTCCATTTCTTGAGCATCTCAGTGCAGACATCCACCTTCATACACAAGTCTTTATCTCATAGGCTAAGTGAGGAGGTTGATTGACTCACAGTGTCTGTGCCCAATAGGCTGAGTTTTTATGGCCTGATCCCCACTGGTCTTTCATGGGTGGACTGTGAGTTTTTATTGTTGTTGTTGTTGTTGTTGCCAGGCTGGAGTGCAGTGGCGTGACCTCGGCTCACTGCAATCTCTGCCTCCCAGGTTCAAGAGATTCTCTTGCCTCAGGCTCCCGAGTAGCTGGGACTACAAGTGCGTACCACCACGCCCATCTAATTTTTGCATTTTTAGTAGAGACGGGGTTTCACCATGTTGGCCAGGATGGGACTGTGAGATTTTTGAGGCAGGACTGAGTCTGATTAACCTCTGGGACTCAAGCAACCCTCCAAGGATCCTGCCCATAGGAGGAGGTATCAGCAACTCAGGTCTGGTAAGTGATGAGGACACCCAACCCTTCCAGGGAGCAGAGCATGGAGCAAACATCAGAGATCCTCTAATGTTACCCAGAAATAGTTTCTCTGTCTTCCTGGGCCAAAGGGAGGATCATGCTTCCTCCACTGTCTGGGATATGTGGGCTAAGAGACAAATGCTGGTTAGTGGATATGAGGGTGAATGGCAGGCACACTCCCAGCCTGGCTATTTGCATGACAGCCCTACCCTTACTATTGCGTATTCTACAGCTAGGTTGGTCCTGCAGCAATCTCGTTTTGATAAGCAGGGTAAAAGTGAAAGATCAAAACCTGTCTTCTTTCTGAGCCTCTGCACACAGGATGGTTATGCCATAGAGTCAACTGATGCTAAAGGGAAACTATGTGAGCCAGAAATGATTTTATTTTTGCTTCCACAACATAAACTATCTTCTAAAAAATAACAGAAAGTGAGTGGTTTTTTTTCTTTTTCTTTTTTTTTTTTCTGGAGTCTCTCTCTGTCACCCAGGCTAGAGTACAGTGACACGATCTCAGCTCACTGCAACCTCCACCTCCTGGGTTCAAGCGATTCTCCTGCCTCAGCCTCTGGAGTAACTGAGATTACAGGCACCCACCACCACACCTGGCCACTTTTTGTATTTTTAGTAGAGATGGGGTTTCACCATGTTGGTCATGCTGGTCTTGAACTCCTGACCTTGTGATCTGCCTGCCTCGGCCTCCCAAAGTGCTGGGATTACAGGCATGAGCCACCACGCCCAGCCCGTTTTATCACACACCGGGGCCTGTTCGGGGGTTGGGGGCTAGGGGAGGGATAGCATTAGGACAAATATCTAATGTAGATGACAGGTTGATGGGTGCAGCAAACCACCATGGCACGTGTATACCTATGTAACAAACTCGCGTGTTCTGCACATGTATCCCAGAACTTAAAGTATAATAATAAAAGAAAGAATTGGCAAAACAAACAAACAAACAAACAAAAAACATTTTTTAAGGCTTAGTCACCTGTATGATACCAACCAGGCTGGTCTCAACTGTGGGGCAACTGGGGTTGTTGAACCAGGTGAACTGCAGGTGCTCCCTGCACAACCCCTGCATACTTGGCGTCTTTATACATGTCTGTCCATCCAGGGATGGTGCAGTTGGTATTTGTCCTCCAGTCGAGGGCACTGACAACCTTGGGGGAGCAGCACCAATCAGCTTCTGTCGCATCACGTAAGAGCCACACGTGGAGATCCGAGTGCACATGCATCTCACGTGTTTCCCAGAACAGCCTCAGCGCCTTTCCCCGAGCAGCCCCTTGGACATTCATCTGGCAGAGGAGTCTCTGGTTCTGTTTCTGGATTGTGGACATGGGTTAGGGCACAGGCTGCAGGTGAATCACTTCTGAGGACAGATGAGTCTCCTGTTCTGTTTCTGGTCACCACGCTGCTCTGTGATCCAGGGAGTCTCTGTCAGCGTCTCTTCTGCTGGGTCCAGTCTGGAGCATCAGGGATTCAGAGCACGACAGAGGTGACTGTGGGCAAGGTGCACCCGAGGACTTCCCTGCCACAGGGACACGCAGAGCATTTCCCACCCTGAGACGCGGCCACTCAAGACCATCAAGTCACGGGTGGAGGACTGTGATGCAGCCAAGCTCCTGTCACCCCCAGGACTTGTCTCACTGAGCAGAAGCCGGTAACACACCAGGGAAGAGGTCCTTGCCCACGGGGTGGCTGTTGACGGAATCTTTCTGTTCTGCGTTCTCTCATCATGGATGTGGGTCCCTTTGATGCCTCTGTCTTCACTCAGGACCCCAGGAAGATTCACTCCCCCAGACTCTCTGACTCTCTGCTTCCTGGGAAATGATTACATTCTGAGCTTTGGTGAATTCCCGCATCACTGCTCCTTGGCTCCCTCACTGCTACCTGGACAGGCAGAAAAATTAACATCCCCGGCCAGTGCCTAGGCCCCGAAGTGAGGGGATACATGAGCCGTGTGCAGACTCCCGGTCCCTGGAATGTGTGTAGGGGGTTCCCTGTCCACCACAGCTTAAACACAAAATGAACATTTTGATTGGAAAAGGGTAGATGGAAGGAACAAGACCTAAATGTGGAGCGTAGTCTGGAGCCTTCTGTGAGGCAGAACAGCACTCGTGTGCAATAACGGTTCAGCTTCCATGGTGCAATGAGCCACAGCCACGCCTCTCAGCTGAAAAGGACAGACGTGCAGGGGAATGGGATGAGCCACAGCCACGCCTCTCAGCTGAAAAGGACAGATGCACAAGACAGATGTGCAGTGGAACGGGAAGTCAGAATGACCATCCCTGCGGCCGTTATGAGGAGCTGTTCCCTAGGTCTCTACAATGAAAGCTCCTGAAAACAGTCAATGTAGATTTGCACGCTGAGGACAGCACCTCGATTCCCAGCTACCCGGAGCCAGGTCCTAATTCTTGCTTATTCACCAACTCAGTAAATATAAGTCACGATGGCTGCTTTTATTTTTTGTTGAACTTTTTGTGGTTCATTAGCTTGCACTATTTTTTTAAAAAAAGAAAACGAGTTGATATTTTTAACTTTTAAAAATATCATGACGATGGCCGGGTGCGGTGGCTCACGCCTGTAATCCCAGCACTTTGGGAGGCCAAGGTGGGTGGATCATGAGGTTAGGAGATTGAGACCATCCTGGCTAACACAGTGAAACTCCATCTCTACTAAAAATACAAAAAAATTAGCCGGGTGTGGTGGCGGGCACCTGTAGCCCCAGCAACCTGGGAGGCCGAGACAGGAGAATGGCGTGAACCTGGAAGGCAGAGCTTGCAGTGAGCCGAGATCGCGCCACTGCACTCCAGCCTGGGCGACAGAGCGAGACTCCGTCTCAAAAAAAAAAAAAAAAAAATTATATATGTATATATATAATCACGATTTTTCCATTTTTTTTCCTTTCCCATTCTCTGACTTAAAAATTTGAGCATCCAAACCATAATTTCCTGTGCAAGAATGACGAAGTTCCTAATTTGAGTCTGCTTAGATACCTGAGCTTGGTCTCAGGCCCACCACGCGCTGTGAAATCATCCCAGGTTACATGATGTGCCTCTTCGCAACTCTGAGTGATGCTAAGCTTTAGGGAAGTGTGCACAAATCTAGGACTTCAGTAATGTTTAATCATCAGAGGCAGATTTGGGAACATTTTGTTTGTTTGTTTGTTTTTTGAGATGGAGTCTCGCACTGTCGCCCAGGCTGGAGTGCAGTGGCGCAGTCTGGGCTCACTGCAAGCTCCGCCTCCTGGGTTCACGCCATTCTCCTGCTTCAGCCTCCCGAGTAGCTGGGACTACAGGCAACTGCCACCACGCCCGGCTAATTTTTTGTATTTTTTTAGTAGAGATGGGGTTTCACCGTGTTAGCCAGGATGGTCTCGATCTCCTGACCTCATGATCCGCTCGCCTCGGCCTCCCAAAGTGCTGGGATTACAGGCGTGAGCCACCAGATTTGGGAACATTTTGTAATGGCAGTGTGTCCTCAAATACCTTGCCTACAGTGAGTTATATTTTTAGAAATTACAGTGCCCATTACACACACACAGCTGTTCCTTCTCTGCACTCACAGGAAACCCACAGAGACCCCTCCACAAACACCTCTGTATCTGCATTAAAGTGTAAAACCACATGAAAGCTGAGCTTGCTATTTACTAGTTGTGCATGGAGTTGAGTTTGTGTGCGTGTGTGTGTGTGTGTCTTCTAGATACAGTCAGGTTCAACGGCATTATGCTAAATACTTGCCACTTTAATGAATAATCATCCTCTTGGGGTTTCTCCGGGTCATTTGAATATGGAGACCCACTTCTTCAGTATCTCTCCTAAGAATAACCTTTTAACAGGTTCTTAACATCGTCAGCAAAAATATTTTCAACAGATGTTCTCAAAAGCGCCTTAGACTCTGAAGACCTAAAAGAGATATAATACATTGTTTCAGAGCTGCTGGGGAGATCCTCGGCAAACCTACTTTATACCATAAAGGGTCTCAAAAATAGCTCATTTTCCCATAAGCCGTGAGAGATGATGAGATGGGAAGTCCGGAGGAGAGTCTGAGGTGTCTGTGAGGAGCCGCCTCCTCCAGTTTCAGGTCATTGTTCCCTCCAGGCGTGTCTAGGAAGCCCTCCCTCCTGACCCCCGAGGGCCCTGCGTGGACTGACCCTCCAGTGTGGCTCTGATGTCGGCTACCACAGATTCGCTGTATACTAGGAGGGGGCACGTGACTTCCTCCAGCGCCCTGGCCAGCAGCCCGAGGCTGGGCTCTCCCAGGCCAACTTCCTCCTGGGCCCTGTGAGCTGCTCCCAAGGGGGCCAATACAGATGCTACGTATGGTGCACACAACCTCTCCTCCGAGTGCTCGGCCCCCAGTGACCCCCTGGACATCCTCATCGCAGGTTGGAGCCCAGTGGGTTCAGACAAGTTCCCAAATTCTGTGCAGAGCTGTGTGTGCGTTTGTAGGGGTGTTTCTGTGTGTGCTTGTGTGTGTGTGTTTGTATGTGTTTGGGTGTGTATATCTGTGCATGTTTGTATTTTTGTGTCTGTGTATATTTGTGTGTTTTTGTCTGTACGTGTTTGAATTTGTGTGTGTGTTTTTGTTACTCTCTCTGTAGTTGTATTTGCATGCATGTAAGTGTGTGTATGTGGGGAGGTGTGTGTGTGTAGGTGTGTGTGTGTGAGTTTGAGTGTGCGTTTCTGTGTGGGTTTATTTGTACTCATATGAGTGTGTGTGAGTAGATGTATGTGTGAGTGTTGTGTGTGTGTATGTGTGTGAGATTGTATGAGTGTGTGTGCATGTTGTGTGTGCGTGTGTGTCTGAGATTGTGTGTGCGTGTGTGTGTGCATGTGAGACTGTATGAGTGTTTGTATGTTGTGTGTGCGTGTGTGAGATTGTGTGTGAGTGTGCATGTGTGTATGTGAGTGTGTGAGATTGTATGAGTGTGTGTGCGTGTGTGTGTATGTGAGTGTGTGTGAGATTGTGTGTATGAGTGTGCATTGTGTGTGTGTGTGTGTACATGCGTGTGTGTAGACGGCATAGCACAGATGGTCACGAGAGGTGCCTGGTTCTTCCGCCATGTCACCGTGTTCTTGGGGAAACGCTGAGTCAAGGGCTCTCCGACAGCCAGGAGAAGCACCTGAGATTCTGTAAAACCCTGCCCACCCCTCTCTGCCCAGGGCCAGGCAGCCTGGGCTGTGACAGGGCCAAGACCCTTGGATACACCCCCAGACTGCCTGGAAAAATGATGTCCAGTGGCGGGAAGAGACAGACAAGGCTGACTCCACCTCATCCTGGGTGCTAGTGACGTAGCACCCTGCAGCTTTAGCCTTTTAAAGGACATTCTGGTCCTGCGGAGGACGGGACGGCCCTACGCAGGACCACGGACCCTCTGCTCTCCCCTCACCGCAAACCTGCACCCTGTCCCTCAGAGTCAGGACGTGGGTGGGTGGGCATCTCTCAGTAGAGCCTGAGCTGCGGACGTGGACACAGCAGAGTCAGGAGCATCATCAAACTGACGACCAGAATGAGTGACCCAGGCAAAAGTCTCAATCAATGGAGGCTTATTATTATTATTATTTTTATTATTATTATTATTTTTATTATTATTAGAGACGGAGTTTTGGTGTTGTTGCCCAGGCTGGAGTGTAACGGCACGATCTTGGCTCACTGCAACCACCGCCTCCCGGGTTCAAGTGATTCTCCTGCCTCAGCCTCCCAAGTAGCTGGGATTACAGGCACCCGCCACCACGCCCTCCTAATTTTGTATTTTACTAGAAATGAGGTTTCTCCATGTTGGTCAGGCTGGTCTGGAACTCCCAACCTCACGTGATCCGCCTGCCTCGGCCTCCCAAAGTGCTAGGATTACAAACGTGAGCCACCGCGCCCGGCCTCAATGGAGGCTTTATTAAGCCAGCTTTAAGGCACAGCCGGGAAAAATGCAAGCCACAGACACATCTGTGTCTCCTTTTTCCAAAGAGGCTTTCCGAAGATTTATTCTTTACTCATTTCCTTAAAGAAAGACAGGCATGGAGGCCGAGGGGCAGGTAGGTGGTGAGGTGAATGGTTCCAGTTACTGCCCAGTAAATCTACCTTTTACCTAAGATGAGGTGCATGTTTGAAGAGAAAAGGGGAATAAAGGAAAAATCAATTATGCAGACGTCTCTGGGTAGGTGGAGGAATGGCTGATCTCATCTTGTCTTTGTTCTGCACCTGGGAAGATAAGCTTGTAATGGATATTATCAGTGTGGAATAAAACAGACCTGAGTTTTAGCTAGACTTAGATTGCAGACCTGGACGCCAGCAAGGAATTTCCTTATGAATGACGTGTGGGGGCCTCGGTGGATGCCTGGGGCCTCTTCCCGTGGGGGATCTGGCTGATGCCAAATGCCAGCAACCGCTGTCCAACTGGAAGAGGGTGCTTCTGACTCAGCCTCCAGGCTGACCTCCCCTTTTACATTAGGAACCTGGGAGTCCTGAGGTTTTGTTCTATTTTTCCTTTACAAAATGTTTGGCCAGACACAGTGGCTCACGCCTGTAATCCCAGCACTTTGGGAGGTCAAGGCGGGTGGATCACCTGAGATCAGGAGTTCAAGACCAGCCTGGCCAACATGGCAAAACCCCGTCCCTACTAAAAACACAAAAATTAGTTAGGTGTGGTGGCTCATGCGTGTAATCCCAGCACTTTGGGAGGTGAGGTGGGCAGATCACCTGAGGTCAGGAGTTCAAGACCAGCCTGGCCAACATGGTGAAACCCCATCTCTACTAAAAATACAAAAATTACCTGGGCTTGTTGGCGGGCACCTGTGATCCCAGCTACTCGGGAGGCTGAGGCAGGAGAATCACTTGAACCTGAGAGGCGGGGGTTGCAGTGAGCTGAGATTGTGCCAATGCTCTCTAGCCTGGGCAGCAGAACAAGAGTCTGTCTCAGATAAAAAAAAAAAAACAAAACAAAAAACCCCAAAACGTTATGAGCACCCATTATCCTGAATCTTCTTAGCGGATCCTCACAGCACCCCTTAGACGTGGGGAGCAACCCAGCTTTTAAAGTTGAGATCATTGAGCCTCCACCCACTGAGATTGCACTCCCAGACTCAGCCTTCTGTGAAGGGTTGTGATTACGATTCCAGCACAGCCATGCACCTGGCTCCAAAGCCTGCACGGCCACAGCTGCAACATTCCCCTGCCCTGGCCACGTTTATAGACAGCGCTGCAGGTGAAGAGCGCCTATAGCCGGGGCAGAACCCCTGTTGGGGCAGGGGCACTGTTGCTCCATCAGAGTTCACCAACAGCAGCACCATGGACGCACTCTCCTTGCTGAAGTCCAGCCGTGTTCGTGGGCAGACGCTTCTCAGCTTGTGTGAGGCTTCCTGAGGTGGTTGTTTTGGAGCATTTAGTCCAGCTTCTCCCTTGTTCCTGGGGAATGGTTTACCCCATGCCCCAACTCTGTCATTCTAGAAGTTAGAAGTTTCTACTTCACACAGTTTAAAAAAATTCTCTAAATATATAAACACAATGACCCAATTTTTCTGGCAAAAACAAACAAGCAAACACACCCACAAGCATCTTTCCAGACATGTGAGCAAAATCTGCAATTACACGCTCTTCACGTGTTTGGGCACTATAACCTTCTTCATTTCTGGCAGGTCCTTGGTCCTGTGTTTCTCTGGGGGGTGTCTTTCCAGCAGCCTCTCCTTATGATGTCCTGGGACTCCTGTATCCACTTCTCTTTCAGTAACCTTGTAACTCAGCTTAGGAATCAGAGTGGTCATTTTAATGTCTAACAAGCATTTTTTTTTTAAATTTTTGAAAAGGTTTAATCACAAGTTAAAGAGTTGCTTAGTCAAATACATAATTGTATTGTAGATCCATCCATCCTCTCCTGGCAGATAATTTATCTCAACTAAATTGTACCAATAAATCCATCTACAGGTCTCATGGAACTTAGCTGGAAAACAGGAAAAATCATGGAATCTGACAATGTCAAATATTGCAGAGTTTGTGAATCGAGTCATTGACTTATCTATCTGCCTACCTATTTACCTGTATTCCTATGGATCTGTTCATCAGTTAATCTCTATCTGAAGGGGCCACAGGGAATGCCAACAGCCACCCAGAGCTGGAAAGGGCAAGGGAGGGTTCTCTCCGAGAGCCTCCAGAGACAGCGCTGGCCCTGGCCCTGCCATCACCTTGATTTTTAGCTTTGCAACTCTGAGAGAATAAATTTATGTTGTCTTAAGCCACCCAATAATAATTTGTTATGACAGCCTAGAAAACTAATTGCTCATCTCCCCCAACCCCCACCCCCTCTCTCTCTGAATTCATACTTATGTAGTGTGTGTGTGTTTCTATATACACAGGTGCCATGAATTTTGTTTGTTTGTTTGAGAGACGGAACTGAGTTTTAGTCATAGCTAAAGTGTGGTTTCAGATAAAACACCACCAGCTGGTATTTGCATGCCCTATTCTCTTCTAGAAATGCCGAAGTTTCTAGTTAACTGGTTTTATTTGTCAGGAGAAGTAAGGGAATTGCAAATATTCAGCCTACAAACATTAGGTGGAGGACACATTTCATTTTTGTTCTGCAAAGAGGATCATGATGTTAACAAAATTTATGTATTAGTTTGACAAGAGAACATTGCATTAGGAGATATACCTAATGTTAAATGATGAGTTAATGGGTGCAGCTCACCAACATGGCACATGTATGCATATGTAACAAACCGCTTGCACGTTGTGCACATGTACCCTAAAACTTAAAGTATATATATATTAAAAAAAGCGCCTCCTAATTATTCCTTGGCCTATTGCTTCTTGGTATTTTAAATTTAATTATACTTTAGTAATTTATGTATAAGCGAAGAAGTAGTTTATTAGTGTTGAAAACAGATGTATATAGAGAAATCCTTCTTTTGATCCACAAGATAATTTTATAAAATATTTTTATAGCCAGAATTTTCATATATTGGTCTTTGCTAATCCTGTTGCATTCCAGTGGTGTAGGTAATTTTTGGTGCAGCTGCAGAAGAAGACTTTGCAAGAAATTTGCCTGACTTTAGAAAGTACAAGTGGACTACTTGCTTCTTTTGTCCTGGAAAGTTCATAACTATTTGGGCATTTCTGATTCTCAGGTCCTTCCATCCACACATTTCATTCTATGCAACAAGGTTTTACATACCTCCCAAGAAACTTATTTTGACATAGAAATATTTAACTATTTTGTGCTATAACTCAAGTTGTCTTGCTGCTGGTAACAAGATGTGGGTGCAAAAATATTTTGAATTTATTATGCTACAAATAATATGTGATATTAATGCACTTATAAATTAATTTGTTAGAGTAACTTTGTATACTGTAAATAGGACATTTACCACTCAGAAAAAGGCTGCACAACACGTTAAACAAATAGCATGATTTAGTACAAATGAATCTGGGAATAGTCTTTCAAATGAATCGCAATCAAGAATCCTACACTGAGTACAACACAGTGCTTTTAACTGGTGCTTCATATTCTTTTTGTTTCCAATGAAGGTGAATATATTTGGTTGTCTTAATTAAAAGCTTAAGTGTATTTGGTTCTAACTTATATTTAATGGATTAATTTTAGTTAATTGATTTTATGAAGACACTTGAAAGGTGAACTGAAGTGTTTAGTGCAGATATAAAGCTAGTTAAGTCATTGGAAACATTAACTTGGCTTTTATTGTTATTTCTCAGCCTGGAATTCTCTGAAGCATCTGATAATATTGACACTCTGAACTGCTTCATCATTACTCTTTTTTTTTTTTTTTTTTGAGGTGGAGTCTCGCTTTGTCAGAGTGCAGTGGTGTGATCTCAGCTCACTGCAACCTCCACCTCCTGGGTTCAAGCAGTTCTCTGCCTCAGCCTCCTGAGTAGTTGGGATTACAGGCACCTGCCACCATGCCTGACTAATTTTTGTATTTTTAGCAGAGATGGGGTTTCACTGTCTTGGCCAGGCTGGTCTTGAACTCCTGACCTCGTGATCTACCCGCCTCGGCCTCCCAAAGTGCTGGGATTACAGGCGTGAGCCACCGCACCCGGCCCTGATCATTACTCTTAACCAGTCATCAAGATAATAATGTCGGGAGGATGGTCTATATTATTATACATTTTTCATTTTTCTTCTATTTCTATCTCAAGATTTCTTCGGGAAGCTTGCCGTTAATGTTCATTTTTTTTAAACATATGCTCCACCTTTGAGCCAGTATTGCCGATTGAACTTCGCTTTACTAAGAAATTCTTCACCAAAAGCTCATCTGTAAAACTGCCCAGTGGGAGTTTAGCACTTTTCCTGACTTATGAACATTGCCAACTTGGTAGTGCCAAGAGATTTCAAAATTTTCACCCCAGAATACCAAGGTCAGGACATCTCTCCTACTTGCAGAAAATATGAGCTGAACTGGACCTGATCTAGCCTTGAACAGAGATATGCATGTGAATCTAGAGGGTCTTCCCTGAGACCATGGACCAGCAACATCTCCCTTACTGCCTCTCACTTTGTATGGGGATCCTCAGATTGTAACAATGAATTCAGCACTGGGTCTTGGACAGTTCCACCCTGGGATGCCCAGATCTAAATCCAGCTATTGGCCTGTGAATGCGACATAAAATACGGTATTTATGGCCAGGCACAGTGGCTCACGCCTGTGATCCCAGCACTTTGGGAGGCTGAGGCGGGTGGATCACTTGAGGTCAGGAGTTTGAGACCAGCCTGGCCAACATGGCCAAACCTGATCTCTACTAAACATACAAAATTTAGCTGGGCATGGTGACATGTGCCTGTAGTCCCAGCTACTTGGGAGGCTGAGGCAGGAGAATGGCGTGAACCCGGGAGGCGGAGCTTGCAGTGAGCCGAGATCGAGTCACTGCACTCATTCCAGCCTGGGTGACAGAGCAAGACTACATCAAAACAAACAAACAAACAAAAAAACAACCAAGTCTTTTACAAGTTCGAAGCTATTTCTTACGGAGTTGTTATTTGTAAAACCATGACTGTAACCCACCTGACTTGGATCAAAGAGAAACGGAATCAATCCCAAGGCGTCCCCTCAATAGGGCACTGGGTAGCTGTGGATGTCATCGGGAAGTTCTCCTGACAGGTGACCCTCTGGGACACATAGCTATGTGGGGAGTTAGAAAAGAAAAAGACGACACTCAGGACATTATTAGTCATTAGCTTTCTTTGAGAAATAGTCAGAGAGAACTAGTATATTGTTACACTTTTGTGTGTGTGTGTTTGTATTTTACATTTTAAAAATGAAAGGATACATGAAAACCTTTAAAACTGGGTGCACTCAGCTACTGGGGAGGCTGAGGCAGGACAATGGCTTAAAGCCAGGAGGCGGAGGTTGCATTGAGCCGAGATTGCGCCATTGCACTCCAGTCTGGGTGACAGAGCGAGACTCCGTTTCAACAAAAATAAAAACGAAACCAAAATGACAACAAAAATAAAAACAAAAACAAAACGACAACAAAAACCACAACAAAACACTGGGTCCTTGTGAGGGAGAGAGAAAACAGCAGAGGAGATGGGGTGAAGCTGGACTAACATTGTGCTTTGTTTGTTGTTTCAGTTTGGAAATAGACATATATTTTCTTGAACAGGTGTAGTGCCAAAATATTTTCACATACAATTTATAAACCTAAAGACAAAACCTAAGTAAAAAGAGTAATGAAACTAAACTTACACCAAATTAAGATTTTACTAAACAAAGGTGAATTATTTCCACTGAATTTTAAGCAAAATTATTTAACTATATGTTTTATAAGTAATACATATTATACAGCATTTTATATTATAGATTTTTAATGTTTTAAAATAATCAAATATATGATATATAATATATTGATATATAATTATTACTGTAATAAAGAATTTTGATGATTACATATACCTCATTTTATATTATAAATTTTTTAAATTTTTAAATAATCAAATAATATATATGATTATTATAATAAATAATTTTGACGATGTATAGTAAAATACTCATATCATAGAAAATATTTAATCTGAAAATATATATAGATAGTCAAATGTTTTTTATTTCTGTTTGAGAAAATAGGTGAGTCCACTTTAGGACGGAATGCATGAAATGAACTCAGAACCCCTTATTATACAAGAGAACAAAGGAGTCACAATTACCATCAAATTCATTTGAATTAAACAGAAGTGCAATCCTGAAGGATCCCACTGACAAAGAATGGAATACTTATAGCATCAAATAATATTTCAATGGATTGAAATAAATGAATATATATAAACCATATATGTTTACTAGTGCTAAAACAAAAGAAAATAAGCCAAACAAAATACCTCATTTGCGGCACCAAATTACCACATTCCGAAAGTGGAAATGGAGGCAAGAACCAGTATCTCCCTTTTCTATCTGAAGTATTCCACAGAAAACATTCTTTTCTTTGTAGAAGATTTCTGCAGAAATTTTCAGACCATTTTTGGTCTGAATAATCTGCATAATCTGAATAATCTACAGATTTCAGTGATAATTCATCTTTGTTTAGTAAATCTTAACTTGGTATAAGTTTCTTTATTTTTTACCTAGGTTTTGTCTTTGGGTTTATGAATTATATGTAAATTTTTTTTTTTTTTTTTTTTTGAGACGGAGTCTCACTCTCGCCCAGGCTGGAGTGCGGTGGCGCGATCTCGGCTCACTGCAAGCTCCCCCTCCCGGGTTCCCGCCATTCTCCTGCCTCAGCCTCCCGAGTAGCTGGAACTACAGGCGCCCGACACCACGCCCGGCTAATTTTTTTGTATTTTTAGTAGAGACGGGGTTTCACCGTGTTAGCCAGGATGGTCTCGATCTCCTGACCTCGTGATCCTCCCGCCTCCGCCTCCCAAAGCGCTGGGATTATAGGCGTGAGCCACCGCGCCCGGCCGAAAATATTTTTGCACTACATATATATTCATGAAAATATGTGTATACTTCCAAAGTGAAACAGGACAGAGTTTCCAAATTGAAAGATGGACCGAGTTGCAAAATCTGTACACTGAGTGTACGAGCAATAAACAGCAATGGCCTCCCAAACCCTTAGACTTCAGGTTCGTGGTGAATGTAGTACTGGGTGGATCCTGTTGATGAGAAAGCTATGGGGGCAGGAATGCAAGCTGGAGAATGCAAGACACAAACAAACGAGTCACTGACTGTGTCAGATCTAATTTTTTAAAAAAACTTTTGTGCTAACATGCCCTCAGATTCATATTGTGTTTCAAAATCTTTAATTTTTATTTAAAAAATTACCACTAAAACCAACGCAGGAGGGGTGGAATTCCAAGACGGTGGAATAGGTGATTCTGTTCATCATAGCCCCACAGAAACATCAGTTGTGACCGCCATCTAGGATCAGAAATATTTCTGTGACAACCTAGAAGTGCAGTGAGAGTTGCCAGCACCACAATGAGCAAAAAATTGCAGAATAAGGTACAAGAAATAGTTACAAAATTAGGTAATAGTACAGCAGAATGCTATAATCAAGCTTTATTCACTAGCCCTGTTTCACTTTTTTATTACTCAAAATGTCTAGACTCATTGGAGACAGGGAGAGTTATGTTGATCTGCAATATGTTCCCAGTGTCTTGCATTTATTTTTATTATTTATTTATTTATTTATTTATTCTTATTTTATTTTATTTTATTATTATTATACTTTAAGTTTTAGGGTACATGTGCACAACGTGCAGGTTTGTTTTTGAAATGGCATAAAGCAATATATTTGAAAATAAAAAAAAAAGATTTTTGAAGAAAATAGAAAGAATAGCTTTTGATCTGCATCTCTCCTGCCCCAGGGAGGCACAGTTCAGTGCCAGGAGAGACTCCGCAGGCTGCCAGCTCTCCCATAGAGGAAAGTGAGAGCAGAGGGAACTCCCAGATTCCTCAGCCTCAGGGGAAACTGCCCACGTCAGCCTCTCAGCACCAGATCGTGGAAGGGATTGGAATGGCGGAATAGTCTTGGAGGAGGCGCGAGCACAGGAAGCTGTGAGCGCTCACAGCAGCCATCACGCAGATCTAATAAAATGGCTGCAGATGTGACCCACAGACTCATGGAAGCTGAATAGACATTTTTCCAAAGACACAGGAGTGGACAGCAGGTTTAGGAAACGGATCCACATGCCTAATCATGAGGAAAACGTATTAAAATCACAGTGAGGCATCACCTCTCTGGTTAGGATGCTAACAAGGCAAAAGAAGGTAAGTGCTTGGAAGGGCGTGAAGAAAAGGGAACCCTGGAACACCACTAATAAAAATGCAGATTGGTGCAGCCATTCTGAAAAACGCATAGAGATTCCTCAAAAAATTAAAATGGAACTACACGACACAGCATTTCTCTGCTGGATACTTCGCCAGAGCAATTGAAATCAAGATACTGAGGAAGTGTTTGCACACCTATATTCATTGCACCATTATTCACAGTAGTCAAGATATGAAAACAACATAATTGTTCATCGATGGATGAATGGATACAGAAAATATGATATATACTTATCATAAAATATTATTCAGCACTTTTTTAAGCATTAACAAATTTACTTAATTATTTGAGGCAAGGTCTCACTCTGTCTCCCAGACTGGAGCCCAGTGGTGGGATCACAGCTCACTGCAGCCTCAACCTCCCAAGCTCAGTCAATCCTTTCACCTCAGCCTCCTGGGTAGCTGGGACTACAGGCATGCACCACCACGCCCGGCTAACGTTCTGTATCCTTGGTAGAGACGGGGGTCTTGCTGTGTTGCCCAGGCTGGTCTTGAACTCCTTGCCTCAAGTGATCCTTCTGCCTCAGCCTCCCAAAATGCTGGGATCACAGGCATGAGCCACCGTGCCTGGCATATAAGCATAACAAATATATTAGTTTTACATGACAGCCAGGCTATTCAGCATTTTTAGAAAAGGATATTTTATCATTTGCAATAATACAGTTGGACCCAGATGATATTATGCTAAGTGAAATGAGCCAGGCACAGGTAGACAAATCCCTGATTATATAACATAAATGTGAAATCTAAAATAGACTTACAGAAACTGAGTATAGAAAGGTGGTTACCAGGGGCTAAGGATGGGAGAAACGAGGAGATGTTGGTCAAGAGGTCTAAAGTTTTTCACTTATGTATTTATTTTTTTGAGACAGAGTCTTGTTCTGTCACCCAGGATGGAGTGTAGTGGTATCATCTTGGCTCACTATAACCTCTGCCTCCCAGGTTCAAGCGATTCTCCTGTCTCAGCCTCCCAAGTAGCTGGGATTACAGGCATGCACTACCATGCCCGGCTAATTTTACTATTTTTCACAGAGACAGGGTTTTGCCATGTTGGCCAGGCTGTTCTCCAACTCCTGACCTCAGGTGATCCACACGCCTTGGCCTCCCAAAGTGCTGGGATTACAGGCGTGAGCCACTGTACCTGGCCAAGGGGTACAACGTTTTAATTCTCCAAGATGAATAAATTATCGATATCTAATGTATAGAATGAAAACGATTGGTAAGAATACTGTACTATACACTTGAAATTTGCTAAAATAGTAGATTCTAAGTAGTTTTACCACACACACAAGTGAGGTGATGGATTGTGGTGATTATCTCACTATATATATAAAGTCGTCAAGGTGTACGTCTTTAATATGTGCCTTAAAAATACTCAAAGTGGAAAAGCAAAATGAGTCTGTTATTTAGGTGAGACCTATGAGCACTGCCTCCTGAGCTCAGTGATGGACAAACCTGTGATATATTAAGGGTCACTATCTCTTCTACTATTTTTACTATTTTTCAATATTAAAAAGCACCCCTTTTTACTATTACAGTTATATAATTAGCAGCACATGGAAATTGTTCAGAAACAAGACCGCAACACTGAAATTCACCATGTTTTAATTTTTAATTTTTTATTGTTGTTGTTGTTGTTGTTGTTGAGATGGAGTTTCTCTCTTGTTGCCCTGGCTGGAGTGCAATGGTGCTATCTCGGCTCACTGCAACTTCCACCTTCTGGGTTCAAGTGATTCTCTTGCCTCAGCTTTCTGAGTAGCTGGGCTTACAGACATGTGTCACCACGCCCGGCTAATTTTGAATTTTTAGTAGAGACGGAGTTTCACCATGTTGGTCAGGCTGGTCTTGAACTCCTGACCTCAGGTGATCTGCCCTCCATGGCCTCCCAAAGTGATGAGATTACAGGCATGAGCCACTGCGCCTCACCCATTTCTAAAATATAATATATCTCTAGTAAATCCAACCAAGAATTGAAAAAAAAAATGTTTAAACATGAATGTATATTTTGGCAATCAAAATATTACCTTTGTAACATTTGGACACAATTCAGTTTCATAATTGCTTAATAAACTGCTAAATAGAATACAACAGATATTTATTAATATTTATGAGTTGTGCAAATACATAAACACTGGGTAAAAAATAATTTGTAAATTCTTCTTTGTAGAGGCAGTATTGTATTTGCAATTTTAATGAAAAAATGGCTTAAGAAAATGTATGTAATTGTACAAATCAACCACTCAATTGAGTAAATGTGGAAGAAATACTATAAGAAAAAAGAAAGGATGCTTGAGACCTGACAAAATGCAATAAACCACCATACTGCATGGAGTGAATCAGTATCTTAAATAATTTAACCAACAAAATATGTGTGCATCAACAATGTATTTTACAACCAAATACTAACATTCCCAAATGTCCTGTACTGGTCAAAAAGAAGACAGAGAAAGAAAATTAATTATAATATAAAAAATAGTTTTATCTAATATTTTAAAATTACAGATAAAAATTGGTTATAGTAAACCAAAGAAAAAAAAACAGTCTACAAAATAATGTGAAGTATTTGATAGGTAGATATGTAAAGAAATAGATGCAGATCAGAGATAGAAATTTTGTTTGATCTTTGAATTCCAAAGATTAGAGACCAGGAGAATTATAGGTATTAAAAAATTAAGAACTTAGTATTTGAGTAAAAATTAATTCCAAAATGAGTTGGAAGAATATTGTTAAATACATGGATTTAAACATTTTGACATTTAGTTGAAAAACTAAAACCAGTTTCTACAGGATGCCATTTAGGCAAATAAAAATATTTATGTAAAGGCATATAACCATATAAATTAGTATCTAGTAGATTAAGCACATAGAAACAGATGTATATATTTTAAAACATGAGTTGAGGCAAATACTTAGTAAGCAATTTTAAAACATGAGCCATAGAACAATTAAAAAATATTACAATATTTCAAATAGTAAAACTTATTTAAGACTAACGACATATAATATGGAACTCAGAATATTAGAAATATTTTATATACCAAAATTGAAAAAAGGAGGCTGTCATTAATATTTTAAGTGCTCATTCTAAACAGTAAAATAAAATATCATTTGTTATCGAAGCAGGGAAATTATATAAACAAGGATTTCTGCGGGAAAGAAAAAAAGGCTCACAAATATATGTTTTTCTTGGAGATTATCAACCAAATGCAAAATAAAATTTAAAAGAGATTTATTTAAATTTGAAATCCTTTTTTTTGTTACATGTTTAATTATGGTCATAGCATCACTGTACATAGCTACTATTCTTCTTCTTCTTCTTTTTTTTTTTTTTTTGATGGCATCTTGCTCTGTCACCCAGGCTGGAGTGCAGTGGCACAATCTTGGCTCACTGCAACCTCCGCCTCCTGGGTTTAAGCGAATCTCCTGCCTCAGCCTCATGAGTAGCTGGGATTACAGATACCCATCATCATGCTTGGCTAATTTTTGCGTTTTTGTAGAGATGGTGTTTCGCCATGTTGGCCAGGCTGGTCTTGAATTCTTGACCTCAGGTGATTCACCCAATTTGGCCTCCCAAAGTACTGGGATTACAAGCATGAGCTACCGTGCCCGGCCCAGAATTACTATTCTTCTTGCAGCTTTGGATTTTTATGTCTGGGTGAAAATTAAATGAAAAGTAATGGTTTCTCAGTTTGAAATGAATGAATGTGAGATGACAGTGGAACTTTTATATGATACTATGAAGTAGAAGATAGAGTATTTTAGCCATATTTAACTTGACATAGTATTTTATAATACCTAAAAATTTAGATGCATTGCAAAAACATTAGGATTTACCAAAACAAGAACAGTATTTTTATAATAATATTTTAACTGGTTTAATAATTAAAAAGTTGTTAAGCTACAATGGGATTTAACTGTCCTTAAAATTTGGAAAATACTAGAATCTTGATAAAGTGTAGATTAGTTTAGAGAAATAGATGCTTTAGAAAATCAAAACAATTTCTGGAAGGCTATGTAAAATGATAACAGTTTGATCCCAGTGGACAGGGAGAAAAGTAGGAGAGTGAGAAATAAAACCATGCATTTTATGTAGCATATGCACACAGACCTATTCAAAATTTTCTTGGAAAGAAAATGTTTTGTGACAAGTGTAAGAAATTTAGCAAATTTATAGTAGACATTAGTCAGCAAATCCAAACAAGAGAAAGAAAGGGGCTATGCATGAATCATAAAGGAAACATACAACTAAATTTAAATTCCACTAAACTTAATTGAGCAGCAGTGAGAACAACAAAATGATGGAAAATCATGGAGACAAGAAAATATCTGTTAGTCCTAGACCAGCTGGGATTATGGGTCTCATCTGCCCTTTAAGAATGGCAGTCATTCGTGGGGAAATGAAAACCTCTGTTTCATCTCTTATCAAAGTGATTTGCAGAGAGGCACAATAATAGGCTAAATGAGGCACATCTTACTTCCTGAGATCCTGGCAGGAAAATCCCCACACCATGACTCTTCTGGCTGGGATCTTAGCTGTCAGAACAGACTAAGTGCTCACTGTTTTAAGACTGAGTGGAGTGACAGCTTTAGAACGCTTGATCTCTAAATTCCAATGGATCTGGACCAGGTGCAAAGGTTTGGGGTGTAGCAAAGCACTTTTAAAGCTGGCTAAGAGTTAGAGATGCATTTAGACCCAAACACATTTATAGTCCCTGATTATCCCTGCTCCCTAAGCCTTGAAAACAGTCACTCACTTTAAAAGGTGAAATTCTATTTGGTGAAATGAGAGATAGAGTTTACCTTCTTTACACTGGTTCCAGGATTTTCTATGGACATGAAATTATTGTTGCAATTAAGTGCATGGTAATCTCCAGAACTCAAGGGAAAGAGATGGAGGTGTATGGCTTTGTACTTATCACAGAAAGTTTCCGGAGACATATGCCATTGCCAACCAAAGCACAACATGCAACCACCATAGGTATTTTTAAATGTCCTGAGTTGCAGGTGTCATTAGACGGCAGGTGTGTAAGCAGGTGGCAAGAGCTGACACACTCTTAACCCTCATACAAGCAGCAGAGTGAAGACTGTGAGGGTTGGTGTATTCATTCAGAGACAGTGTTTCAGATGGGGCTATGGCAGAAGAGGAAAACAAGAGATGCCAGGCAACTCTCGAGTGGGAAGGCTGGGGCAATTATATGTCTCAGGAACCCTCAGAAAGTATTATTACTTTAAGGGTTTTCTTTTTAATGGTCCATGCTGATGCTAGGTCTAAACAATAATTTTGTGTACACATCAAGTTTTTTACGATAAACACTCTAATTTTCTGAGAATATGGCTCTGTATCAAAAAAAAATTCCTCTTACCAAACGCCATTTCTTGCTGAAGAAGTAGCTGTCATGGTCACAGTCTGAGCACCTGTGCAAAAGGGGACATCTTATCCGTGAGATAAAGGTTTGGGACACCATGAGGTCATCTCCTTGCTGACAGGTAATTATTATATCATCTGTGAGTACAGTGACAGTGTCTGCATGGGGATTTGAGATGCTCTCAGAAAAACATTTTTGAAATATTCAAATGACTGAGAGCTAATAGTAGTGATTAGATCCATTCAACTGAGAGAAAGAGAGCAAGAGACAGAAACAGAGATAGAAAGAGACAGAGAGAAAGAGAGACAGAAAAAAGATAAAGACAGTATGACAGAAACAGAGAGAAAGAAAGAGAAAGGAAGAAAGGAAGAAAGAAAGAAAGGAAAGAAAGAGAAAGAAAGAAATGAAAGAAAGAAAGAGAGAAAGAAAGGAAGGAAGGAAGAAAGGAAGAAAGAAAAGAAAGAAAGAAAGAAAAAGAAAAAGAAAGAGAGAGAGAGAAGGAGAGAAAACATCTCTGAAATTCTTGGAGAAACCACACGGAAATAAGATATCAGATGAGGACCCTGATGTCTAAGAACTGAGAGAAAGGAGGAGTCAATGAGTCTGGATGTGTTTCTTTCCAACCTTGGGGTCTTGCCTCCTGAATGTTATTCTTTTTCTATTCTGAGAACTTTGCACAAAAGGCTGCCTGGAAGGGAGAAGAAAAGAATCAAGTTGGAACAAATTGTCTCCATGATAGAAATGAACTTGGCAGGAGTGGAGAAACTCTTATTCCCTGTTTCCACAGGCACATGTGAAGTATCTAATCTGTGTCAAACATGGTGTATGAGGTGTCTCAGAATAAAGGACAGGAAAACTTCCAAAGAGCCTGCCTGTATTAAGTCAATATTGTAGTCAAGAAAAGTGGACATTACACACAATAAATAATAGATAGAATATGCATTATGTTAAAAGATAATAAGTGCATTGTGAGAAGAAAAAGAAGTAATGTGCTCCACAGAATAGTAAAAAATTTTGCTAGCAGATTGTCTGGCAAACTGGAGCTGAAACTCTTCCCTAAGTCTTCAGGCTGTTTGTCCTGCAGATTTTAGACTCACCAAGTGCCAACAATTACATGAACCCATTCCTAGATAGCAAGATAAGTAGATATAGATATGTACATATGTACACATATCAGTTCTGTTTCTCTGGAGAACACTTACAAATACATAATTAGGTCATAGGAATGATTCTAGATGAACTGAATCTCAATACGTTTTTTCTACTGTTTCTGAGGTTTATGGAACTGGCTCTCTGATTAGATTTAAAGACATTAAGACAGTATGACAGAAACAGAGAGAGAAAGAAAGAGAAAGGAAGAAAGAGAAAGGAAGAAAGGAAGGAAGGAAGGAAGGAAAGAAAGAAGGAAGGAAGGAAGAAAGTCTGTGATAGTCCATGGCATGATGTGGCATTAGGGGTATACCACTGGATGCTCCTAATCCTATACTTATAAGGGATGAGAATCTGGGTGGCCTTGCATACACCTTCAGAGATTGTTGTCAAACTAATAAATACAGTAAGTTTGGCTGTTTTGTCATTGGATAAAGAGGTAAAGAAAAAGATGAGCCCAGAGATTAGAATTTCCAGTTCAAGCACCACTACATAAATATCTGAGGTTTCTATGTGTGCCCTGAAAGAGACTCTTATCATCTGTAGCTGTAGGGGTGAGATTGCTGAAAATCAAACCCAGAATCTCATCCTTGAAGTGGCTGTACTACAATTCAAACAGAATCCCCAGCCTCACAGGGTATCTACTGTTCAAGTAATGCCACTGGTTAGGAATGGGTGAGACCTTGAAAGATGGAATGAGGATGTATGTTAAGACCTTGATACGGCTGAGGATATCGAGCCCCTAACTTTGAATGAGTTTTCTTTGCCAATAGAAGCATCCTCTCTATCTGCAAGAGAGGAGATTAACCCTGTACTGTCTGAGGAAACAATACTGGCCTCCCCTGAGGCAGTTGCCATGCAAGGCTATGCTGATTCTCCTCAGGACACATCCTGACCAACCCTCTTTGCTTCTAGACCTATAACTAGATTCAAGTCTCGCAGGCCCTGAAAAGTGTGTTACAAAGTGTGGTGCATGAGAAGATGCGCTATACTCCAAAGTAGTTTATTTATTTTTTTCTAATTTATCCATACAGAAGTCTGAGGAACACATGTCGGAGTGGATATTAAGGGTTTGGGATAATGGTGAAAAGAACATGAAGTTGAGTCAGACTGAATTTATATATATAAGCTCACCAAACAGAGATTGCACATTTAATGTTGCATCTTGGAGAACCAGAAATGATTCTACCAGTTTGTCTGGTTGATTGGCTCAAACATGGAGCAAAAGC
This sequence comes from Pongo pygmaeus, assembly GCF_028885625.2. Lineage (NCBI taxonomy): Eukaryota > Metazoa > Chordata > Mammalia > Primates > Hominidae > Pongo > Pongo pygmaeus. Next base: position 60,937,775 of record NC_072393.2, read on the forward strand.
TGGCCTGCAGTAAACAAACTCAAAATGCCAGACATGCCTTGGTTTGCTGTAGAGGAATTAACTTAAAGGCTTAGGAAGACTGTAATGTTACCATGCATTTATCAAACCTAGTAACCCACACTGGAAGCATCAGAAGATGTATCTTTCAACAATATTGCAAAGGGAGCTCTGGCATCCTTGAGGAGCTCTGTGATTGCTCTTCTCTGGAAGCTGGAACCTACAGTGGAACTGCTGAATTTAAAAAAATCTAAATGTAATGGGAGTAATTTGGCCCCTACCTCTTGGCCTCCAGAGAGATAGGGGCCAAGTAGAGGAACTCAGCCACCAAAGGCAAGGTGGGTGTGGTTACCATGATGGACAGCAAAGTCAAACCAGCAATCGGAATAGTCCCGCAGACTTATGGTGTTGGCTAGTTGATCATGGCATTCTAACAAGGGAGATAGATAGGAAACCTACTAAATTCTCACTTGATCTGTATAAGCAGAAAATTTCTATGTCAAGTGAACAAAAGACAACCCAAATCATAAAAGCAGCGAGCCACAGTCTCTCAATCAATGGCTAGCACTGAGTCAGTTCATACAGCCAGAATCCCCTGAATTAAAGGGAAGGCAGGGTCCCCATGAGGGCACTGTCGCTGGTACACTACCAAGAATGTATACTCTTAATCTTTCTCCTGGACTTTTGTTAAAGGGACCTGTGGCCTTTTACAATGGCAATGGAGCATTGGGGAAAATAATCAGATAATTTGGGCACTACTGGAAATGGGGTATGAACTGACATTAATTCCAGGAGACCCGAAACGTCACTGTGGCCCTCCAGTCAGAGTAGTGGCTGCTAGAGGCAAGATGATTGGTGGAGTTTGAACTCACATCTGTTCCATAGTGAATCCAGTGTATCCCTAAACCTACCCTGTGGCTGTATCCCCAGTTCCAGAAGGCAACAGTGGAATAGACATATTCAAAAACTATCACAACCCCCACAGTGGTTCCCTCACTTGTGGAGTGAGGGTTATTAGAGTGGGCCCAGTGGGAGCCACTAGAACTGCCTCTTCCCAGCTAAATTGTAAACCAAAAGCAGTCTTGCATTCCTGGAGGAATTCCATATATTAGGACTTGAAGGGTGCAGAGACAATGATTCCCACAACCTTGCAATTCACCTCTCCTATTTTGCCTCTACAGATGACGCAGGGATATTGGATAATTATATTAGATTATTGTAAGCTTAACCAGGTGATGATGCAATTGCAGATGTTGTAACACATGTGGTTTTGTAGTTTGAGCAAATTAATACATCCCCTGATACCCAGTATTCAGCCATTGATGTGTTAAATATTTTTTTCTCCATCACTGTTAATAAGAACCATCAGGAACAGTTTTCTTTCATTTGGCAAGGGCATCAGTACACCTTCACAGTCCTACCTCAGGGTCTGGGAAAGCACCTGGGGGTTGTGATCGGGGTCTCAGTGGCCTTCAGCTGGTGCTCTTCCTCCTCTTCTTTCTCCTCTGACACTGGCATCAGGGCCAACACAGGACATTGGGTGAGTAAGAAATTGGCGGGGAGACCCATGGGCTGACTGAAGGTGGGGGTCAGGGCACCACCAACCAGAATCCAGATGGGAAAGGTCAGCTCAGAAAAACAGCTCCAGCGTTTCCCAGTGAGAAAATCTAGAAGGAAGAGAATAAATGTGAACATACATGAACATACCTTATTCTTTTGGTTGTTTCAACTAACGACGTATTTAAAACATCTATGCAAGTGTGTTTTCAGCTTTCCTTCTTTTCTCTTGAGTTCTCTGTGCAGGGCAGGTGGTTCTCAGGATCCCAAGGCTGAAGCTCTGTCCTTCTTCACCCAGCCCAGAGGGAGGCTGATTTCCAAAGTCCTGTGGGGCCTGCGGAGTCAGAGAACAAGGACAGAGGCCTGTGGAGGAGGTAATTCTGCCCGAAGACCCCAGACGCCCACCTACCCCCACAACCTCCTCACTGCCCTTCACACTCCCATGTCCTTCCCCAGGTCCAGCCCAGCTGCTGATGTCCAGGAAGAAAACTTCTGTGACAGGAAGAGGGGGGCACCTGAGGGTGGAGACAGAAGCCCCAAAGTTTCAGTAGCAATGATAGCAGGGGAAAAGGCTGAGAAGGGCTTGGGACTCTTTTATATAATACATAAATTAACATAAAAATTAATTCACCTTCACGATGTCTGTCTAATGCATTTCAACAACTGTCTATTTTTTCCTCATGTATTTTGGTTGTCATTACTGTGGGGTGTCCCCTGCCACACACCTGGCCTTCCATAAAGGGTTTCTCCCAGGGCTGTCCAGGCATCAGCCTGATGAAGGGGATTGTTGCCGCTGCTCCTGCCCGACTCTCCCAAACTTAGCATCAGCTGAAGATTGTGCCCAGCAGGGATGGGACCAACGCCAGCCTCACACTCACCTGTGGGGCAGATGCCCATGTCAGACCACCGTGGGTTGAATCTCTTTCTCACACACAGGGGAGGGGCTGAGCACTGACCATGGACTCCAGTGAGTGAGCAGAGACCCCCCAGCGCCTGTCCACACACACAGGGGAGGGGGAGCCACAGCTTCCAGCCTCACCCAGAGCCCTGACCCCTCCCTGCCTGGAAGGACGTGGGGTTCCTCTTCTGTCCCACACAGAGGTGGGAACCTCCTCCTCCCTAATGATGCTCGGTGGTCCCAGATACCTGTGGCCACTCGGCATTGAACTCTGCTCATTGAAGGGGATGCGTCTCAATGTGAGGAACTGTTCTTCCTCTTTCCGTGCCTGTGGCTGTGGTGATCTGCATATTTCAGACGCATCACAAGGAGAATTTCATGGTATTTGGAGCTAATGTGGGCTCTTGAGTGGGGGCATCAGTCATCCTCCTCGACTGTGGAGTCCAACACCAGGATCCTCTCCCGTCCCCACCCTCCTGTCTGAACTGGTCTGGAAATTCACCATGGCTGAGCCTCCCATGTCCTGGGCACAACTGACCCCACAGCCACTGTGATGAGTGGGGCTCATGACAACAGGCTCAGAGGTGACATTCATGTCCAAAGTCACATAAACCCGGGATGATAATCAGGAATTAAATACAAATCAGCTCCCCTCCCCCAGAATCAGATTACAGATCTAACACATTGTTCTGAAAACCCTGAACATGGACGGAGGTACCGAGGGAAGGCCACGGACACAAGGGGCACTGAGGAGGCGGGACCGACTCAGAGGCTCATTCCCAGAGTGGGGGTGGGTGATGTTGCAACAAAGAAAAAAGGGGAAGTACAGGAGAGGGACTGTTTGGTAGGAAGGAAACACACACTCTCGAAACAGAATATGTTTTATTCTATTTATTCCCTGCATTTCCCCTTTTGAGACAGGGTCTCACTCTGTCACCAAGGCTGGAATGCCAAGGGGTGATCATAGCTCCCTGCAGCCTCCGCCTCCCAGGCCCAAGTGATCCTCCCACCTCAGCCTCCTGAGTAGCTGGGACTAGAGATGTGAGCTGCCATGCCTGGCTAATTTTTTGCTTTTTTTATACAGACAAGGTCTTGCTATGTGGCCCAGGGTAATCTGAAGCTCCTGGCCTCAAGCCCACCTCCCGCCTCGGCCTCCTGAGATGCTGGGATTCCAGGCATGAACCACCACGATAGACCCTGCATTTCTCCTCTGTGCTCACTGCCACACGCAGCTCAGCCTGGGCTGCACAGCCAGGTGTCAGGTGCGTCTCTGCTGATCTGAGTCTGCCTGCAGCATGGACCTGTGTCTTCCCTGAAGCATCTCCAGGGCTGGAGAGACGACCGCCATGGTAAGGACCCCACAACGCTGAGCTGATGGACGGGCCGAAGGAGGGAGGGAGACCCCATGGGGAGGCTCTGAGAAGGAAGGAGTAGCCTCTGCTCACCCTCATCTGGAAGGGCAGATGCAGGAAGGCACCAGTTCTATTTGCTGCTACATCCCAGGTCTCAAGGAGATGAGGATAAACCAGACAGACAGCGGCTGGGGGGTAGGAAAGACCCCACTTATGTCTGAAATGTCTGCAGAGGGCCTGGTGCCTGCCCCCACCTCAGCCCTAAAGGTATGAGAGCCAGGCTCCTGGGGAGGGCAGTTCCACTTCCTGTGTGGTTGCAGATGACAAAACCCCATGACAAGAAGGACCTAGCTTCCGATTGTCCACACCCTGTGTGTCTCTCTGTCCTGCCAGCACCAAGAGCTCATCCATCCGCAGAGCAGGGCAGTGGGAGGAGACGCCATGACACCCATCCTCACAGTCCTGATCTGTCTCGGTGAGATTTGAAGAGGGAGGGGAGCTTCTAACCTAGGAGGGACCTCACCTCACAGCCAAACTCTGGTCCCTAAGGAGACCCCAGGGGCTCAGAAAGATCCCAGGGAGAGGAGGACCTGCTCAGGCTTCAGGGGGCAAATCCCTCACAGGGAACTCTCTTCCAGGGCTGAGTCTGGGCCCCAGGATCCACGCGCAGGCAGGTGAGTCTGTCCCCAGCTGTCCCAGGTCCTTTCTCCTTACTGGGGACAAGGGGCCACCCCCGTGCAGCTGGGGATGGGGAATAGAAGTTCTGGGCTGACTAATGGGGGCGTCTGGAGGGTCCTGGGCTGAGAGCTGAGATCTGTTGGGTGGGAAATGACTTAGAATCCGACCTCTGATTTCCTTCCAGGGATCCTCCCCAAGCCCACCCTCTGGGCTGAGCCAGGCTCTGTGATTACCCAGGGGAGTCCCGTGACCCTCAGGTGTCAGGGGAGCCTTCAGGCTGAGGAGTACCATCTGTATAGGGAAAACAAATCAGCATCCTGGGTTAGATGGATACAAGAGCCTGGGAAGAATGGCCAGTTCCCCATCCCATCCATCAACTTGGAACACGCAGGACGGTATCGCTGTCAGTACTACAGCCACAATCACTCATCAGAGTACAGCGACCCCCTGGAGCTGGTGATGACAGGTGAGAGGACACTCAGGAGTCCCAGCCCCAGGCTCTGCCCTCAGGAAGGGGGTCGGCTCTCAGGGGCATCTCTGCTCTCACAGCCCAGCCCTGGGGATGATGTGGGAGGTGGGAACCCCATTTAACACGGTACCTCCTTCTCTCCTAGGAGCCTATAGCAAACCCACCCTCTCAGCCCTGCCCAGACCTGTGGTGACCTCAGAAGGGAATGTGACCCTCCAGTGTGGCTCACAGGTGGCATTTGACGGCTTCATTCTGTGTAAGGAAGGAGAAGATGAACACCCACAACGACTGAACTCCCATTCCCATGCCCGTGGGTGGTCCTGGGCGGTCTTCTTCGTGGGCCCTGTGAGCCCGAGTCGCAGGTGGTCATACAGGTGCTATGGTTATGACTCACGCTCTCCCTATGTGTGGTCTTTACCCAGTGATCTCTTGGAGCTCCTGGTCCCAGGTGAGAAATTCACAGCATTGCCTGGAGTTTCCCTGAGTCTCCAGGCAGGTGGGGAGGAGCCGCGTCTCAGGGCAGCTCCAGGTGGGATGATGTTGGGGTGAGAGGGCTCAGGGCTCCTGGGGCCAGAGACACAGGAAGATCAGCAGTGGTGAGGCCCCGGGGGAGAGGGAGGGTTTGTGGGGAAGCCTGAGGGTCGGCTCCTGGAAACAATGACCACCTTTTCCCAGGTGTTTCTAAGAAGCCATCACTCTCAGTGCAGCCGGGTCCTGTCGTGGCCCCTGGGGAGAGCCTGACCCTCCAGTGTGGCTCTGATGTCGGCTATGACAGATTTGTTCTGTATAAAGAGGGAGAACGTGACTTCCTTCAGAGCCCTGGCCCACAGCCGCAGGCTGGGCTCTCCCAGGCCAACTTCACCCTGGGCCCTGTGAGCCACTCCCACGGGGGCCAGTACAGATGTTACGGTGCACACAACCTCTCCTCCGAGTGGTCGGCCCCCAGTGACCCCCTGGACATCCTGATCGCAGGTGAGGAGCCCAGCGGGTTCAGTCAGGGACCCAGGCTCTGCACAGGCCCTGCCGGGGGAGCCCAGGCGGTGATGGCCGGGATGAGGGGTGGGGTCCCAAGAGAGGGAGAGACAGACAGAGACAGGGGATGGTTGGGAGGGGAGACTCAGAGAAAACAGAGACAGAGAGACTGAGGGTCCCAGAGAAAGGCCTGGGGAGGTCTCAGGTCAGAACAAGGTGGGGCAGCCCCTCACCCATCTTTCTTCTCTCTAGGACAGATCTATGACAGAGTCTCCCTCTTGGTGCAGCCGGGCCCCACGGTGGCCTCAGGAGAGAACGTGACCCTGCTGTGTCAGTCACAGGAATGGATGCACACTTTCCTTCTGACCAAGGAGGGGGCAGCCCATCCCCTGCTGCGTCTGCGATCACAGCACCAAGCTCAGCAGAACCAGGCTGAATTCCCCATGGGTCCTGCGACCTCAGCCCACGCGGGGACCTACAGATGCTACAGCTCACTCAGCTCCAACCCGTACCTGCTGTCTCTCCCCAGTGACCCCCTGGAGCTCGTGGTCTCAGGTGAGGGCCCTGACCCTGTCCTCTCTGAGCTCAAAGGCTCAGCTCAGGCCCTGCCCCCAGCAGAGCTCTGGGACAATAATGAATGAGGGGAGTGAAGGGGGAGGGTCCGCAGGGGAGGGTCCAGCCCATGAGAGGGTGGAAATAGGCAGGGACCTCCCACCCCTGGCTCCCACCCCTGAAGTCTCAGTAAAGAGCAGGGAGGGTTGGGAGGAGACGGGGGCGGTGAACCTCTGAGATGCGATTAGATTGAGGATGGAAGACGGAAACCCCACCCGCTCCCCTCCTGATGTCTCCACCTCAGAATCAGAGCCTCTGGGGGTCCCAACCCCTAAGTCCTGACCCTATGGGTGACAAAAACATCCGCTCCCAGCTCAAGAGAATTTTCTAGACTCATCTCAATGCTACCTCCAATATTCAGGGTCTGATTTCCAGGGCAGCAGAGGGGAGGGTGGACAGTAAGGGTGTGGTCTGCGTAGCTTCCTGGGGCTCCAGGGATGGGGCAGGTGTTCCCTCCGTGGTGTTCAGATGGGAGGGAGGTGTCTGAGGTTCAGCATTGACGAGTGGAGCAGCGGGGTCTTTCCCCCTCCCTCAGCAGGATTCCCAGGAGCCGTCACCTCTCATGGGGGAGCCAGGGACAGGGGACATCACAGGCAGGTGCTTGGTCTAGGAGTCAGGTGGGAGGAGCCCGGGGAGGTGGGGCTGGGTCTGTGATGGCTCAGCCTCTCCTTGGGAGGTGGAACTCCTGAAAAAGACCGTTCCCCTTGCACCCTGGACTCCCCATCTGAATAAGGGGGAGCTGCCTGGATGTGACTGCCCCAAAGCCCCTTCATTTCTGACCTTCTGGGGCATCTGGGATGTGGCTTATCCTAGACCTGCTCCCATCTACAGCCCTCTCTGGCCCTCTCCTAATTCTCCCAATAACTGAGACTTGTAAGAATTAAAAAACCAATGGAGATGGGGGCAGGTGCATGCAGTTTTACACATCCCTCCTGGAATCTCAGCTTAGTAAGACAAAGACAATATTTTGGAAAAAACAAAAGTTTACAAAACCCCGCTGGTTGAGAGTCTTCCCTCACTCATGTACAAGAGAAAATTTCTCCAATTTTCTACCAAAATCAACACCTGGCACAGCTCTGCAGGACCCCCAGCCCCTGACCTTTTCCTGCAGGATGTGTGATGAGTAGAGGAAGGAGAACAGGCTGGGTGGGGAGGATTTGGGGTCCAGGCCTGACTTGGGCACCAGGAAGATGCTGGGGCTGATGGAGGAGGAAGAGAGGCAGGCAAGATGGAGAGAGGACAGATGGACAGTCTATTGGCAGTTCTCATTTCTCGTTTCCAAGAGCCCCTGAGTATGAGCCCTTCACCCACACCTGCGGGGTCCCTGGGCCATCTCAAGACAAGAGAGGAGGCTGCTCGGGCCTCGGTGGGATCTGACTGTGGTGAGGCTGGAGTCCACCCCAGACATGCTCCTTTAGAGAGAAGCACCTCAGCTGTGGGTGCCACTCACATGGCCCCTCCTGTGCTCACCTGGAGGCCTCTGTGCTCAGGGCACCCCTGAGAATAAGGAGGGGCCTTGCACCTGCTCCCTGGGTGAGTTAGGGAATTATTCACGGCGCGTCTCGTGTGTCACTCATGTCTCCTCTGCGTTTTCTGTATGCACTTGTCCATTGTTACTTTTTTTCTAAAACTTCTAAAACTGTATTTGAATATATGAATTTATAATATAAGAATTTAAAATTGTATGCATTTATTATTTAAAAAGCCTTAATTATACTCCCCTTTGAGTCTTGATTTAATTTATACATTCAATGTAGAAACAAATTTCTCATTAATATCAAGTCTTCCTCCTTCACACATTAAAAATGAAGATTTTCTTAATGAATTTAAAACATGTTTTGAAATTTTACTCCTAAGAATATTGTACGCTCATTTTAACTTAAAGAATTAGTCAACATCTTTAACAATTGATAAGTGAGGTATTTCATTTCTTTGTATATATATTTTATTATTACAGTTTAAGTTCTAGGGTACATGTGCACAACGTGCAGGTTTGTTACGTAGGTATAGAAGTGCCATGTTGGTTTGCTGCACCCATCAACTCGTCATTTACATTAAGTATTTCTTCTAATGCTATCCTTCTCCCAGTCCCCCACCCCCAGACTGGCCCCGGTGTGTGATGTTCCCCGCCCTGTGTCCATGTGTTCTTATTGTTCAACTCCCATTATGAGTGAGAACATGTGGTGTTTGGTTTTCTGTTCTTGTGACAGTTTGCTTAGAATGATGGTTTCCGGGTTCATCTATGTCCCTGCAAAGGACATGAACTCATCATTTTTTATGGCTGCATAGTATTCCATGGTGTATATGTGCCACATTTTCTTAATCCAGTCCACTGATGGACATTTGGGTTGGTTCCAAGTCTTTGCTATTGTGAATAGTGCCACAATAAACATATGTGTGCATGTGTCTTTATTGTAGAATGATTTATAACCCTTTGGGTATATGCCCAGTAATGGGATTGCTGGTTCAAATGGTATTTCTAGTTGTAGATTCTTGAGGAATCACCACACTGTCTTCCACAATGGTTGAACTAATTTACACTCCCACCAACAGTGTAAAAGCTTTCCTATTTCTCCACATCCTCTCCAGCATCTGTAGTTTCCTGACTTTTAATGATCGCCATTCTAACTGGCGTGAGATGGTATCTCACTGCTGTTTTGATTTGCATTTCTCTGATGACCAGTGATGATGAGCATTTTTGCATGTGTCTGTTGCCTGCATAGATGTCTTCTCTTGAGAAGTGTCTGTTCATATCCTTTGCCCACTTTTTGATGGTTTTTTTTTTTTGTAAATGTGTTTAAGTTCTTTGTAGATTCTGGATATTAGCCCTTTGTCAGACAGGTAGATTGCAAAAATTTTCTCCCGTTCTGTAGGTTGCCTGTTCACTCTGATGATAGTTTATTTTGCTGTGCAGAAGCTCTTTAGTTTAATTAGATCCCATTTGTCTATTTTGGCTTTTGTTGCCATTGCTTGTGGTGTTTTAGTCATGAAATCTTTACCCATGCCTATGTCCTGAATGGTATTGCCTAGGTTTTCTTCTAGGGTTTTTATGGTGTTAGGTCTTACATTTAAGTCTTTAATCCATCTTGAGTTAATTATTGTGTAGGGTGTAAGGAAGGGATCCAGTTTCAGTTTTCTACATGTGGCTAGCCAGTTTTTCTAGCACCATTTATTAAATAGGGAATTCTTTCCCCATTTCTTGTTTTTGTCAAATTTGTCAAAGTTCAGATGGTTGTAGATGTGTGGTTTTATTTTTGAGGGCTCTGTTCTGTTCCATTGGTCTATGCATCTGTTTTGGTACCAGTACCGTGCTGCTTTGGTTACTGTAGCCTTGAAGGGTAGTTTGAAGTCAGGTAGCGTGATGCCTCCAGCTTTGTTCTTTTTGCTTAGGATTGTCTTGGCAATGCGGGCTGTTTTTTGGTTCCATATGAACTTTAAAGTAGTTTTTTCCAATTATGTGAAGAAAGTCAGTGGTAGCTTGATGGGGATAGCATTGAATCTATAAATTCTTTTGGGCAGTGTGGCCATTTTCACAATATTGATTCTTCCTATCCATGAGCATGGAATGTTCTTCCATTTGTCTGTGTTCTCTTTTAATTCATTGAGCAGTGGTTTGTAGTTCTCCTTGAAGAGGTCCTTCACATCCTTTGTAAGTTGGATTCCTAGGTATTTTATTCTCTTTGTAGTAATTGCAAATGGGAGTTCACTCATGACTTGGCTCTCTGTTTATCTATTATTGGTGTATAGGAATGCTTGTAATTTTTGCACATTGATTTTGTATCCTGAGACTTTGCTGAAGTTGCTTATCAGCTTAAGGAGATTTTGGGCTGAGTCAATGGGGTTTTCTAAATATACAATCATGTCATCTGCAAACAGAGATAATTTGACTTTCTCTTTTCCTAATTGAATACACTTTATTTCTTTCTCTTGCCTGATTGCCCTAGCCAGAACTTCCAACACTATGTTGAATAGGAGTGGTGAGAGAGGAAATTCTTGTCTTGTGCCGGTTTTCAAAGGGAATGCTTCTTTGCCCATTCAGTATGATATTGGCTGTGGGTTTGCTATAAATAGCTCTTATTATCTTGAGATATGTTCCATCAGTACCGAGTTTATTGAGAGTTTTTAGCATGAAGGGCTGTTGAATTTTGTCAAAGGCCCTTTCTGCATCTATTAAGATAATCATGTGGTTTTTGTCATTGGTTCTGTTTATGTGATGGATTATATTTAGTGATTTGCATACGTTGAACCAGCCTTGCATCCCAGGGATGAAGCCGACTTGGTCATGGTGGATAAACTTTTTGATGTGCTGCTGGATTTGGTTTGCCAGTATTTTATTGAGGATTTTTGCATCAATGATCATCAGGGATATTGACCTAAAATTCTCTTTTTTTGTTGTGTCTCTACGAGGCTTTGGTATCAGGATGATGCTAGCCTCATAAAATGAGTTAGGGAGGATTCTCTCTTTTTCTATTGATTGGAGTAGTTTCAGAGGGAGGGAGTGGTACCATCTCCTCTTTGTACCTCTGGTAGAATTCGGCTGCAAATCCTTCTGGTCCTGGACTTTTTTTGGTTGGTAGGCTATTAATTATTGCCTTAATTTCAGAACCTGTTATTGGTTTATTCAGAGATTCAGCTTCTTTCTGGTTTAGTCTTGGGAGGGTGTATGTGTCCAGGAATTTATCCATTTCTTCTAGATTTTCTAGTTTATTTGCGTAGAGGTGTTTACAGTATTCTCTGATGGTAGTTTGTATTTCTGTGGAATCGGTGGTGATATCTCCTTTATCATTTTTTGTTGCATCTATTTGATTCTTCTCTCTTTTCTTGTTTATTAATCTTGCTAGCAGACTATCAATTTTGTTGATCTTTTCAAAAAACCAGCTCCAGGATTCATTGATTTTTTTTTTTGAAAGGCTTTTTGTGTGTCTATCTCCTTCAGTTCTGCTCTGATCTTAGTTATGTCTTGCCTTCTGCTAGATTTTGAATTTGTTTGCTCTTGCTTCTCTAGTTCTTTTAATTGTGATGTTAGGGTGTCGATTTTAGATCTTTCCTGCTTTCTCTTTTGGGCATTTAGTGCTATAAATTTCCCTCTACACACTGCTTTAAATGTGTCCCAAAGATTCTGTTATGTTGTGTCTTTGTTCTCATTGGTTCCAAAGAACATCTTTATTTCTGCCTTCATTTCATTATTTACCCTGTAGTCATTCAGGAACAGGTTGGTCAGTTTCCATGTAGTTGTGTGGTTTTGAGTGAGTTTATTAATCCTGAGTTGTAATTTGATTGCACTGTGGTGTGAGAGACAGTTTGTTGTGATTTCTGTTCTTTTACATTTGCTGAGGAGTGGTTTACTACCAATTATGTGGTCAATTTTGGAATAAGTGCAAAGTGATGCTGAGAAGAATGTGTATTCTGTTGATTTGGGGTGTAGAGTTCAGTAGATGTCTATTAGGTGTCCTTGGTTCAGAGCTGAGTTCAAGTCCTGGATATCCTTGTTAACCTTATGTGTCGTTGATCTAATATTGACAAAGGGGTGTTAAAGTCTCCTATTATTATTGTGTGGGAGTCTAAGTCTTTTTGTAGGTATCTAAGGACTTGGTTTGTGAATCTGGGTGCTCCCGTATTTGGTGCATATATATTTAGGATAGTTAGCTCTTCTTGTTGAATTGATCCCTTTACCGTAATGTAATGGCCTTCTTTGTCTCTTTTGATCTTTTTTGGTTTAAAGTCTGTTTTATCAGAGACTAGGATTACAACTCCCGCTTTTTTTTTTTTTTTATTTGCTTTCCATTTGCTTGGGAGATCTTCCTCCATACCTTTATTTTGAGCCTATGTGTGTCTCTGCACATGAGATGGGTCTCCTGAATACGGCACACTGATGGGTCTTGATTCTTTATCCAATTTGCTGGTCTGTGTCTTTTAATTGGGGCATTTAACCCATTTACACTTAAGGTTAATACTGTTATGTTTGAGTTTGATCATGTCATTATGATGTTAGCTGGTTATTTTGTCCATTAACTGATGCAGTTTCTTCATAGTGTCAATGGTCTTTACCATTTGGCATGTTTTTGCAGTGGCTGGTACTGATTGTTCCTTTCCATGTTTAGTGCTTCCTTCAGGAGCTCTTTTAAGGCAGGCCTGGTGGGGACAAAATCTCTCAGCATTTGCTTGTCTGTAAAGGATTTTATTTCTCCTTCACTGATGAAGCTTAGTTTGGCTTGATATGAGAGTCTGGGTTGAAAATTATTTTCTTTAAAAATGTTGAATATTGGCCTCCACTCTCTTCTGGCTTGTAGAGTTTCTGCTGAGAGATCCACTGTTAGTCTGATGGGCTTTTCTTTTTGGGTAACCTGACCTTTCTTTCTGGCTGCCCTTAATCTTTTTTCCTTCATTCCAACCTTGGTGAATCTGATAACTATGTGTCTTCAGGTTGCTCTTCTCAAGGAGTATCTTTGTGGTGTTCTCTGTATTTCCTGAATTTGAATGTTGGCCTGCCTTGGCAGGTTAGGGAAGTTCTCCTGGATAATATTCTGAAGAGTGTTTTCTAACTTGGTTCCATTCTCCTCGTCACTTTCTGGTGCACCAGTCAAACACAAATTTGGTCTTTTCACATAGTCCCGTATTTCTTGGAGGCTTTGTTCATTTCTTTTCACTCTTTTTTCTCTAATCTTGTCTTCTTGCTTTATTTCATTAATTTGATCTTCAATCACTGATATCCTTTCTTCCACTTGATCGAATTGGCTATTGAAGCTTGTGCATGCATCACGAAGTTCTTGTGCCATGGTTTTCAGCTCCTTCAGGACATTTAAGGTCTTCTCTGCACTGTTTATTCTAGTTAGCCATTCATCTAACCTTTTTTCAAGGTTTTTTAGCTTCCCTGAGATGGGTTAGAACATGCTTCTTTAGCTTGAAGAAGTTTGTTATTACCGACCTTCTGAAGCCTACTTCTGTCAACTTGTCAAACTCATTCTTCACCCAGTCTTGTTCCTTTGCTGGTGAGGAGCTGTGATCCTTTGAAGGAGAAGAGGCACTCTGATTTTGGAATTTTCAGGTTTTCTTCTCTGGTTTCTCCCCATCTTTGTGGTTTTATCTACCTTTGGTCTTTGATGTTGGTGACCTAGAGATGGGGTTTTGGTGTGGATGTCCTTTTTGTTGATGTTGATGCTATTCCTTTCTGTTTGTTAGTTTTCTTTCTAAGAGTCAGACCCCTCAGCAGCAGATCTGTTGGAGTTTGCTCAAGGTCCAGTCCAGCCAGACCTTATTTGCCTGGGTATCACCAGCAGAGGCTGCAGAACAGCAAATATTGCTGCCTGATCCTTCCTCTTGAAGCTTCATCCCAGAGGGGCACCCACCTGTTTGAGATGTATGTCGGCCCCTACTGGGAGGTGTTTCCCAGTCACGCTACAGGGGAATCAGGGACCCACTTGAGGATGCAGTCTGTCCATTGTTGGAGCTTGAACACCATGCTGAGAGAACCACTGCTCTCTTCAGGGCTGTCAGACAGGGATGTTTAAGTCTGCAGAAGCTGTCTGCTGTCTTTAGTTCCACTATGCCCTGCCCCCAGAGGTGGAATCCATAGAGTTAGTAGGCCTTGCTGAGCTGTGGTGGGCTCCACCCAGTTCGTGCTTCCAGGCCTCTTTGTTCACACTATGAGCTACTCAAGCCTCAGCAATGGTGGACGCCCCTCCGTCCGTCCAGCTGCAGCATCGCAGGTCAATCTCAGACTGCTGCACTAGTAGTGAGCAAGGCTCTGTGGATGTGAGACCTGCTGAGCCAGGTACGGGAGGGTATCTCCTGGTCTGCCAGTTGCTAAGACTGTGGGAATAGTGCAGTATTTGGTCAGGAGTGTACGGTTTCTCTGGATACAGTCTGTCATGGCTTCCCTTGGCTAGGAAAGGGAAATCCTCCAACCCCTTGTGCTTCCCAGGTGAGGCGACACCCTATCCTGCTTCAGCTCGCCCTCTGCGGGCTGCAGCCACTGTCCAACCAGTCCCAATGAGATAAACCAGGTACCTTGGTTGGAAATGCAGAAATCACTCACCATATGTGTCAATCTCGCTGGGAGCTGCAGATCTCGCTGGGAGCTGCATTCCTATTCGACCATCTTGGAAGCGACACCTATTTTTTTTTAAAGAAGAGATAGGTATCCATGAGAAAGTGATTGGCTTCATTACGTTCTTTCTATTTGTTATTCACCCACTAGAGAATGGCTCCTGTCTAATTACTCTTCAATGATCTCCTTTAATTTCTGGTACAATTTTAGAAACCATAATACATGGAAATTTTATTTCTTTATTTCTAAATTACATGCCAATATTTCTCAAATATAAACATGTATATAACTACATAATAAACACATATCTGAAGTTTTACATATATACACAGGTTCTGTACATTACACCTGATGTGTGTGGAGGTATATCTAAATACATTTTATATGTATTCATCCATATGCTTCATATATTTGACATGACAGGTCTTTACAGGTTTGTTATTGGTCTTCTCATCTAGATTCACACTTGCTAGAGCAGAAGTATTCATTTATGAACCTCGGATAGCACCAGCATTTAGCATATGCATATTTGTGTGTGTGTGTGGGTGTGTGTGCACCTGTATCGCATTCTAGAGGTTACTGCCTGTATGAGGAATTAGTTACCTAAGGATTAAACAGAAGATGAAACCCCAGGTGAAGTGGTTGAGGGCATGAAGGGGAGGCACACCCAGACTTTCACCCCTTTGTTCTCCTGGAATTCAAGAGCCCCTGAGGTCCAACCCCTCCTCCATGGAGCTGGGTCCTCAGCTGATGGATCCGTGAAACTCTTATCTCTGGGGAGCATTGGTTTCTGTGGTCCTGCACCTGCTCCTTGCAGCCTGTTAGGGCTCAGAGAGGACACAGAGAGCACACAAGGTCCCAGGCTGCACAGATAGCACACAAGGTCTTGGTTATTTCTGTATTGGGGACCACTTACCATATCCATGCTGAGCTCCTGGGGTGCAGGAAAACTCCAAAATCACTCAGGAGCCAAGTTTGGATTTGTAGAACACAGGAAGTCTGAAATAATTCAGTGAGGAGACTGGAGGGAACCCTGCTACAGCAGAGGAAGGGTTTATTGAGGAACTCCATAAAACTCATGTCAAGAGACACAGGAGAAAAGAAGAATGCAGAGCCCAGGAGTGAGGCTGGGCTCAGGCCTCTTCTCCACTGTTTTGATTCTCAGAAGCAGCCAAGACCTTCAGCCCATCACAAAACAAGACAGACTCCATGACTAGTGAGTGAGGAGATGCTCTCAGTTATGGGGCTGGCACAGAGGGTCAGGTCCTGTGAAGGGGAGGTGAGTGGCCTTGGTGGACATCCAAGGGTCCCAGGGTGATTCTGATCTGCCCTAACCTCTGTGACCTCTTTGTCCAGCATCCCTAGGCCAACAGCCCCAGGATTACACAGTGGAGAATCTCATCCGCATGGGCGTGGCTGGCTTGGTCCTGGTGGTCCTCGGGATTCTGCTATTTGAGGCTCAGCACAGCCAGAGAAGCCTCCAAGATGCAGCCGGGAGGTGAACAGCAGAGAGGACAAAGAACCCTTCAGCGTGGTGGAGCCCCAGGGACAGATCTGATGATTCCAGGAGGCTCTGGAGGACAATCTAGTACATTATCTGGACTGTCTGCTGGTCATTTCTAGAGACAGGAATCAATATTTGAGTGCAGGGAAACTGTCTGGGGTGATTCCTAGAAGATCATTAAAAAGTGATACTTTTTTTATCTGTGAATGTTGACTTCCCTTGACTGGATCCTCTTTTTTTCCCATCCCCAGACCTGAGGCTCCATCCCACATGGCAGTGTTGGGTCCACACCTCTGCACACCTGCGTGCTCTGGTCCACAGCATGTGACACAGTCTTCCTCATTCCTCATTGTCACACTCCTTGATGTCCCTTACTGAGTCCCTATCTCTTCAGTTCAGAGATCCAAACCTGAACCACCAACTAAATCAATGACAGGAGACCAGATTCCAACCAGGTAAAGATAAATCCACCCTGATGCCCTGACAGCCTCTCTGCACCCTGCGAACCCTTCACTCTTTCTCAGATGCTATCTGTGTAATTTCTCCTGAAATATCACCACTTGGAATCATCACACTGGCATTTCAAGTGACACCACAGCTATGCTGATTCTGAAAAAGACCTCTTTAAAATGCTGTAATTAGTGGTATCTTGCAGTTTCTGTGACATAATTTTTTTTTCATGGCCCAAATCAAGGTGCCAATGGGTTCTCACTGAATGCAGGGTTGGGAAGCAAGGGACAGAACTGTCTTCACTAATGAGCACCAGGGACCTGTGGCACATCCCACTGAGAGCTCACGCATATACCTACAGTCCTTTCTATTTCAGAGGCAATGATCACTTCTACTTTAGTGCTATGGCACAGGTCAAATGAAATTCTGACACTGTTATCCTCGCATATCCACAAAAGACAAACATATTAATATCTGATGTGAGAGATAACACGGCTCACCTAAAAATCCAAGTACATGCCGGGCGCAGTGTCTCACGCCTGTAATCCCAGCACTTTGGGAGGCCGAGGCGGGCAGATCATGAGGTCAGGAGGTCGAGACCATCCTGGCTAACATGGTGAAACCCCATCTCTACTAAATATACAAAAAAAATTGGCCGGGCATGGTGGTGGGCGCCTGTAGTCCCAGCTACTCAGGAGGCTGAGGCAGGAGAATGGCATGAACCTGGGAGGCGGAGCTTGCAATGAGCCGAGATTGCGACACTGCCCTCCAGCCTGGGCGACAGAGCAAGACTCCGTCTCAAAAAAAAAAAAAAATAAATAAATAAATCCAAGTACAACATAAGAAAAATGTTAATAGAACTATGCAGGTTCGAGGAAAGAATTTTTTTGAGCTGGAGTTTCGCTCTGTTGCCCAGGCTGGAGTGCAATGGCACAATCTCGGCTCACTGTAACCTCTACTTCCCGGGTTCAAGTGATTCTCCTGCCTCTGCCTCCTGAGTAACTGGACTACAGGTGTGCACCACCATTCCCGGCTATTTTTTGTATTTTTAGTAGAGACGGGGGGGTCTCACCATGTTAGTGAGGCTGGTCTTGAACTCCTGACCTCAGGTTATCCATCCGCCTCGGCCTCCCAAAGTGCTGGGATTACAGGTGTAAGTCACTGCGTTCGGCCGATGGAAGAATTCTTAAGTGATTCGTCCTACTTTCTGCTGATCCAGGCACTGCTTGGCTTGGGGCAGCATCGCGCCAATTTCTGCCTCCATCTTCTCAATGCTTACATCTACCTGGGTGCCTCTGTCTTCACACCCATTCTTCTGTGTGTGTCTCTTTTCTCCTTCAGATTATGATATCACTCACATCAGATTAGGATCCATTCTAATTCGTTGTGATCTCTTGATCATGACTTAAATGCATTTGCAAAGACTCTATTTCCAACTATGTTCACATTTATAGCTAATGGGGCTATAAATTTCAACACGTATATTAGGATTTCAACACGTATATTAGGGGGAACAAGTCAATTTATAACAGTGTCTACAAGAAAAGTACGCCTAGAAATACATTTAACCAACTACAAAAATTAGGTGGGCGTGGTGGTGCACGCCTGTAATCCCAGCTACTTGGGAGGCTGAGACAGGAGAATCACTTCAACCCAGGACACAGAGGTTGCAGTGAGCTGAGATCTTGCCATTGCACTCCAGCCTGGGCAACAGAGTGAGACTCTGTCTCAAAAAAAGAGAAATACATTTAACCAAAGAGATGCAATATGTATACATTAACAATTTTAAAATACTGCTCAAAGAAATAACAAAAGACCTAAATGAGGAAAAAGTCATCCCAGTATCATAAATCAAAAGGCTTAAAATTAGTTCTCTCCCTCTAGAGAACCTAGACTAATACGTTCACCCCCTCGCCTTGTTCGGAGGCTCTCCTGGCTCTCAGCTTTTCTCCTCTGTGCTTTGCATGTCCCTGTGATTCTCTGGTGAGCCCCATCATGCGTCTTAGAAGATCCACTTAGAATTTCGGTATTTACTCACCATTTTGATTCCTCTTAACAAGAGAGGCACACGCCAGCTGTTCCCATTCATCCAACCTGAACCTGAGCCCCTGATCATTTTTTCCACCACTTTTTAGTTCTGGGAAACCCAGTCCCAATGTGCTTGTCATTCATTTGAGAATAATTTTCATTTTCTCCAGGAGTTTTAAAATTACTTTGTATCCACTCTAGGTATCATTTGCTCTATCATAGTTAAGACATTAATGTTATTTATAAATTTGTGCACATTAAACTCATGATCTTTCATTTCTATAAAAATGTCAATTATTTTCTTTGCAAGTATTTACCGACTAACATACTCCTTATTTCCTTCATTCTCAAAGTGTGACACATAGAGATATATCTGTTCCCTCTTCTCACTGTATTACTTGTGTGCATTAATTATCTTTTCTATTTTTTTATTTCTAGTTTTTCTCCGATGACTAATGAAAAATTTAATAAATATTCTACTCCAATACGATGTTTATCATTTCAGCAGTGTCTGGTTCTTGATGAAAGTATTTCTAAATATGTTAATGTAATTTACTATTTTTCACATCACAATAGCTTCCTAATTCCTTTCTATAATTGCCTGTTTTTTCTCTAAGGGACTCTTTGATTTTTATTCCTCTGGGGTGGGTTTTTCTCCCACACACCTGATCTTCCATACAGGGTTTCTCCCAGGGCTGACTCAGGAAGGAAAACTGATGAGGGGCATCTTTGTAGCCCCTCCTGCCCTGTGGTGTCCATGCTCCCAAGCTTAGAATCAGCTCTGTGTTATGCCCAGCATGGTGGAGGCCATGAGACCCTCACATTCAAGTGCCAGAGATGCCCGGTCCAGCAGTGATAAAGTGAGACTGTGTCATGCACACCCGGGAAGGTGGCTCAGTGCTGAGTGTGGCCTGGGTCACCAAGCTGAGCAATCCCAGATTCTGTCCACAAATACAGAAGAGAGGGAGCTACAGTCTCTCTAGAGTCCCACAGTTTCCTCCACTTTTTCCTTTGTTCTGAGAGAAAGACAAAGTGCCATGACTGCTCTGTGGGCTGGACAGATGCCTGTTTTCACCTGCAGGCTTGAACTCAAGCTGAGGTCTTGAGCATTCCCAGGTACTGATAAAGCACCTTAGATTGTTTCTAGAAAACACTGAAAAATTAACCCTTTTGTTAATAATGTAGAAACAAGCCCTGCCCTGAACCAAACTCCTGAAATGCTCAGGTTAAACTTTGTAACTCAATCCCTTCACTGCAGATACTCAGTAGGAAATTCACATGTGCAAGGATGAAATGACTTTGGTCAAAGTCAGATCCCACAGGGCCAGGAAGGCCTGAAGGAGAGGAGGCCATGCTTCCAGCTCTCAGATAAGAACTTTTTCTAAGGCCTTTTAAAAAAACCCCGCAAGAAACTCTTCCATGTCTTTCACCCCTCTCCTGCTTTGACAAGGTTTATTACTAGATATTCTTTAGGATGTCAGGAATGCAGATAAGATGCTCTCGAGAGAACACTTGCCCAGCAACGGCATCTCTTTCAATGGACTGACAGCAACTCTGGCTTTGAACCTCTGGAACCAGGGAACTCTGTTTCTAAGCAGCTCTGCCAGCCTCTCACTTGTTGCTGATAAGAACTTCCTTTACCTCTCTATGTACAGAGAGCTCTCTCTACGATGTTTTTCCTCTACTCTCACACCACAACAATCATCAACACAGGAGACTTGTAGGATAAGATGTGTGGGATTGTTTCCCAGACACAGTAGCGAACAGCAGCTGGGTGTCCTCTAAGTCAGCTCTGATGCTGTCTACCCAGACACCGTCCCAGATCCCATAGATTGAAGGCCCATTCCCCAAGACTGCCCCCACACACCATTCCCAAGTCCAGACCTCCAGAACTTCTGACTGACTGGCTTTAAGTTGGGGATCCCATGACCACTACTTTGGGTTTGATTAATTTGCTGTAGCAGCTCACAGAACTCAGGGAGACACTGTCGTTTACTGGTTGAATACAAAGCACACTGCAGAGGACACAGATGAAGAGACTCATACGAGGAGGCATGGGGGAAGGGACAGGAGCATCTATGCCTTCCCTGGGCACCACCCTCCAGGAACCTCCGCATGCTCAGCCATCCAGAAGCCCATGAAACCCAGTCCTCTTGGGCTTTTATGGAGCTTCATGACATCAGCATTTCCTCCGACAAGGAACAGGCTGAGACCGTCTTCTGGGAGGGTCTTAAGAGCCACCATCAGAAAGGCAGGGACATTCGAGTCTTGCCTTGGGCAGGTAAAGGAAGGGCAGGAGGAGGTCAGAGGCCTCCCCTGAGGCCCAGCACAGCCAACACTCTAACAAAAGACTGTAACCAGTGTTATGGAGTTATGAGCCAGGAACCGAGGGTGAAAACCAGTGTGTATCACAACATCACACTTCCCTCTCCGGACACACTGTGTCTTGCCATGCCATGCACTCCAGATTGTAATCTTTGCTTCTCATTCCCAAATACATGCAAAATCCAGGTGACTCTGGAGCAACGCAGCCTTGAATTCCCTGGGTCTCTTGTATGCACACTTTCTTCAACCAAACGGGGATCGTAACTATGGCATTTGTGGGATGCAAATCCTGTGTATACGAATGGCAGACTTTCCCTATACATGGTCCAGTGGAGCCAGCTTCAGGGCTGGAGTACGGGCGGGTTTTGTGACATGTGGGCCATGGACTGGAGCCAGTTCCCTTGTACACCAAGGAACAACTGTACTTAGAGATAATTTTCTCTAGATTTTTGTTTTGTTTTGTTTTGTTATTTTAGGTTAAAGCATTGGATAGAACATCCAGTGTTGTCTTGTCTACCTCCAGGACGTGCTGCAGGGCCCACTCTATGGAAGTCCCTCTAACAAATGCTCTATGAACACCCTGGTGTTTAGGGCTTCTTTCTTTGGAATCCCAGCAGCTCTATCACTGGACGGTTTGGTGCACTACTTTGATGGAATTCCTCTGGGCTGCTTGGGGTCCACTCCAGCCTCAGGTGTAGCTGGAGGACACAGCCTCCCACCTTGGTCTGGAGCCGTGAGGCCGTCACTGTCATTGCAGACCCCGAGGTTCCTCTCCCACCTCCATTCAGTGGTGGAAAACTCCATTCTAATGACCCCTTGAAGGTCCCGGGACCCTCTGGCCTCTGTTCTTTCTTGTGGATCCACCTACACTTGGGAACTTCCACACCTCTTTTTCTGCTCATGACATTGATGCTCTGGGTATTTCAGAAATGCTTCATGTACATTTCTCCATTAGGGTCAGATGTGACATCTTGAGTGGACACATCAATCATCTACACAGACTGGGGGGGTCCAACATCAAGATCCTTTCACATCCCAAACACCTCAGGTCTTACCCTGGTCTGGAAATCAAGCACAAATGAGCCCCTCCCAATGTCCAAGGCACCACTGACCCAACACCACTGTGACGAGTGGGATTCATGACAACAATCTGTAAAGGAGGAAACTGAGGCTCAGAGATGGGACATTACAAACCAAGGTCACGTAGGCAGTGGATGATAACCAGTCATCAAATAAATATCAACTCCCTCCCCAACTCCTCAAATCAAAGCTCAAACATAAGTCATTGTTCCCAAAATATTGACCAGGAATTGAGGTGCAGAGGGACGGCTAAGGACGCAACGGGCACCAAGGAGGCAGGAAAGACTCAGAGGTTTGTTCCCGGCGGGAGGGAGTGGACACTGGAGCAAAATAATTTAAAAAGGGGAAGTTGAGAGGGGACTATTTGGTTGAAAGAAAACCCACAATCCAGTGTCAAGAAAGAAGTCAACTTTTCTTCCCTTATTTCCCTGCATTTCTCCTCTGTGCTCACTGCCACACACAGCTCAGCCTGGACGGCACAGCCAGATGCGAGATGCTTCTCTGCTGATCCGAGTCTGCCTGCAGCATGGACCTGGGTCTTCCCTGAAGCATCTCCAGGGCTGGAGAGATGACTGCCATGGTAAGGACCCCACAACGCTGAGCTGATGGACGGCTGAAGGAGGGAGGGAGACCTTGGGGGAGGCTGTGAGAAGGAAGGGGAAGCCTCCATTACCCTCGTCTGGAAGCACAGACGTAGGAAGTCACCAGTTCTATTTGCTGCTACATTCCGGCTCTCAGTGAGACGAGGAGAAACCAGACAGACAGTGGCTGGTGATCAGGAAAGACCCCATTACAGTCTGAAATGTCTGCAGAGGGCCTGGTGCCTGCCCCAACCTCAGCCCTAAAAGAATGAGAGTCAGGCTCCTGGGGAGGGCAGTTCCGCTTCCTGTGTGACTGCAGATGACAACACACCATGAGAAGGACCTAGCCTCCAAGTGTCCACACAGGGTGGGAAGGAGGGGAGGCTATTTCTCTCTGTGTGTCTCTGTCCTGCCAGCATCGAGGGCTCATCCATCTGCAGAGCAGGAGAGTGGGAGGAGACGCCATGACCCCAATCCTCACAGTCCTGATCTGTCTCGGTGAGATTTGAAGAGGGAGGGGAGCTTCTAACCTAGGAGGGACCTCACCCCACAGCCAAACTCTTGTCCCTAAGGAGACTCCAGGGGCTCACAAATATCCCAGGGAGGGGAGGACCTGCTCAGGCTTCAGGGGGCAAATCCCTCACAGGGAACTCTCTTCCAGGGCTGAGTCTGGGCCCCAGGACACACGTGCAGGCAGGTGAGTCTCTCCCCAGCTGTCCCAGGTCCCTCCTCCTCACTGGGGACAAGCGGACACCCTCGTGCAGCTGGGGATGGGGAATAGCAGTTCTGGACTGACTAATGGGGGCGTTTGGAGGGTCCTGGGCTGAGAGCTGAGATCTGTTGGGTGGGAAATGACTTAGAATCTGAACTCTGATTTCCTTCCAGGGACCCTCCCCAAGCCCACCCTCTGGGCTGAGCCAGGCTCTGTGATTACCCAGGGGAGTCCCGTGACCCTCAGGTGTCAGGGGAGCCTGGAGACCCAGGAGTACCATCTATATAGAGAAAAGAAAACAGCACCCTGGATTACACGGATCCCACAGGAGCTTGTGAAGAAGGGCCAGTTCCCCATCCCATCAATCACCTGGGAACACGCAGGGCGGTATGGCTGTTTCTCCGGTAGCTACACTGCAGGCCGGTCAGAGCCCAGTGACCCCCTGGAGCTGGTGGTAACAGGTGAGAGGACACTCAGGAGTCTCAGTCCCAGGCTCTACCCTCAGGAAGGGGATCAGCTCTCAGGGGTGTCACCCTCTCACAGCCCAGCCCTGGGGATGATGTGGGAGGTGTGAGCCCCATTTAACACGGTGCCTCCTTCTCTCTTAGGAGCCTACAACAAACCCACCCTCTCAGCCCTGCCCAGCCCTGTGGTGACCTCAGGAGGGAATGTGACTCTCCAGTGTGGCTCACAGGTGGCATTTGACGGCTTCATTCTGTGTAAGGAAGGAGAAGATGAACACCCACAATGCCTGAACTCTCAGCCCCGTACCCGTGGGTGGTCCCAGGCCGTTTTCTCCGTGGGCCCCATGAGCCCGAGTCGCAGGTGGTTGTACAGGTGCTATGGTTATGACTCACGCTCTCCCTATGTGTGGTCTTTACCCAGTGATCTCCTGGAGCTCCTGGTCCCAGGTGAGAAATTCACAGCATTGCCTGGAGTTCCCTGAGTTTCCCTGAGTCTCCAGGCAGGTGGGGAGGAGCCGCGTCTCAGGGCAGCTCCAGGTGGGATGATGTTGGGGCGAGAGGGCTCAGGGCTCCTGGGGCCAGAGACACAGGAAGATCAGCAGTGGTGAGGCCCCGGGGGAGAGGGAGGATGTGTGGGGAAGCCTGAGGGTCGGCTTCTGGAAACCATGACCACCTTTTCCCAGGTGTTTCTAAGAAGCCATCACTCTCAGTGCAGCCAGGCCCTGTCGTGGCCCCTGGGGAGAGCCTGACCCTCCAGTGTGGCTCTGATGTCGGCTATGACAGATTCGCTCTGTACAAGGAGGGAGAACGTGACTTACTCCAGCGCCCTGGCCGGCAGCCCCAGGCTGGGCTCTCCCAGGCCAACTTCACCCTGGGCCCTGTGAGCCGCTCCCACAGGGGCCAGTACAGATGCTCCGGTGCACACAACCTCTCCTCTGAGTGGTCGGCCCCCAGTGACCCCCTGGACATCCTGATCGCAGGTGAGGAGCCCATTGGGTTCAGTCAGGGACCCAGGCTCTGCACAGGCCCTGCCGGGGAAGCCCAAGTGGTGATGGCCAGGATGAGGGGTGGGGTCCCAACGGAGGGAGAGACAGACAGAGACAGGGGGTGGGCGGGGAGGGGAGACTCAGAGAAAACAGAGACAGAGAGACTGAGAGTCCCAGATAGAAGCCTGGGGAGGTCTCAGCTCAGAACAAGGTGGGGTATCCCCTCACCCATCCTTCTTCTCTCCAGGACAGATCCCTGCCAGACCCTCCCTCTCAGTGCAGCCGGGCCCCACGGTGGCCTCAGGAGAGAACGTGACCCTGCTGTGTCAGTCACAGGGATGGATGCACACTTTCCTTCTGACTAAGGATGGGGCAGCTGATCCCCCACTGCATCTAAAATCAAAGCTCCAGTCTCATAAGTACCAGGCTGAATTCCCCATGAGTCCTGTGACCTCGGCCCATGCAGGAACCTACAGGTGCTATGGCTCAATCAGCTCCAACGCCTACCTGCTGACTCACCCAAGTGAGCCCCTGGAGCTCATGGTCTCAGGTGAGGGTGCTGACCCTGTCCTTTCTGAACTCAAAGGATCAGCTCAGGCCCTGCCCCTCAGGAGAGCTCTGGACACTAAGAAAAGAAGGTAGTTGGCCGGGCGTGGTGGCTCACGCCTGTAATCCCAGCACTTTGGGAGGCCGAGGCAGGTGGATCAGGAGGTCAGGAGATCGAGACCATCCTGGCTAACACGGTGAACCCCGTCTCCACTAAAAAATAGAAAAAATTAGCTGGGCATGGTGGCGGGTACCTGTAGTCCCAGGTACTCAGGAGGCTGAGGCAGGAGAATGGCGTGAACCTGGGAGGCGGAGCTTGCAGTGAGCCAACATCACGCCACTGCACTCAAGCCTGGGTGAGAGAGCGAGACTCCATCTCAAAAAACAAGGAAAAGAAAAGAAAAGAGGGGAGTGGAGGGGGAGGGTCCGCAGGGGAGGGTCAAGCCCATGGGAGGGTGGAAATAGATAGGAGCTCCCACCCCTGGCTCCCACCCTTGTATTCTCAGTAGGGTAAAGAGCAGGGAGGGCTGGGAGGAGATGGGGGTGAACCTCAGAGGAGATGAGATTAGACTGAGGGTGGAAGACAGAGGCCCCACTCACTCCCCTCCTGATGTCTCCACCTCAGAATCAGAGCCTCTGGGGATCCCAACCTCTAAGTCCTGACCCCATGGGTGACAAAAACCGAGTCACTCCCAGCTCAAGAGAAGTTTCTAGACTCGTCTCAATGCTACCTCTAATATTCAGGGTCTGATTTCCAGGGCAGCAGAGGGGAGGGTGGACAGTAAGGGTGTGGTCTGCGTGGCTTCCTGGTGCTCCAGGGATGGGGCAGGTGTTCCCTCTGTGGTGTTCAGAGGGGAGAGAGGTGTCTGAGGTTCAGCATTGATGAGTGGAGCAGCGGAGTCTTTCCCCCTCCCCGAGCAGGATTCTCAGGAGACATCACCTCTGGTTGAGACTCTCCGCTGTCTCATGTACAAAACAAAATCTCTCCAATTTTCTACTGAAAGCAACACCTGGCACAGCTCTGCAGGACCCCACACCCCGACCTTGTCCTGCAGGGCGTGTGATGAGTAGAGAGTAGAGGAGGGAGAACAGGTCGGGTCAGCAGGATTTGGGGTCCAGCCTGACTTGGACACATGGAAGATGCTGGGGCTGACGGAGGAGGAACAGAGGAGGGTGAGTTGGAAAGAGGACAGACGGACGGTCCCTTGGCAGCTCTCATTTCTCATTTCCAAGAGTCCCTGAGGATGAGCCCCTCACCCATACCTGCAGGGTCCCTGGGCCATCTCAAGACAAGAGAGGAGGCCTTGGTGGGATCTGACTGTGATGAGCGTGAAGTCCACCCCGAGTAGAAATGAGTGATACACAACATGTGCTGTGAATAATTCCCTAACTTGCCAGGGAGCAAGTGCATGGCCCCTCCTTAGTCTCAGGGGTGCCCTGAGCTTGAGCCCACCAGGTGAGCACAGGAGGAGCTGTGTGAGCGGCACCCACAGCTGGGGTGCTTCTCTCTAAAGGAGCATGCTTGGGGTGGACTCAACCCTCACCACAGTCAGATCCCACCAAGGCTCTGTGCTCAGGGCACCCGGAGACTAAGGAGGGACCATGCACCTGCTCCCTGGATGAGTTAGGGAATGATTCATAGCGCGTCTTGTATGTCACTCATTTCTACTCTGTATTTTCTATACGCCTTTGTCCATTGTTGCTCTCTCCTTTACTAAAACTTTTAAAGCAATACTTCAGTATATAAATTTATATTTTTTATTTCAATTATATGAACCTATTATTTAAAAATATGTAATTCTACTTCGCCTTCATTGGGCCTTGATTTAATTTATGTATTCAATGTAGACATCCATTTTTCATTAACCTCAAGTATTACTCCCATACATATTAAAAATTGAGGTTTCCTTAATGAACTTCAGAAGTGTTTGGATGTTTCAAAGCACAATTGCCCGAGGGAAACTGACCGGGCGGCTCCCTGTAGCATGGGAAACCTGGGGGAGGTCAGCAGGGGCTACAGTGCAGCTCAGCCCTGGGCCTGGGTGGGTTCATGTCCAATCTTGTCCAATCACTGGATGAGTCTAACATCTAACTAAACGTCTTTTATATGAAAAAAGTGCTTTAAATTGTTAACTTAGATTTAAATTAGAACGGGGCAATTTGGTAATGAGTTAATATGAAATAAAATGAATATACCCAAACCAGTAGCTTTCTCATGAGTACTTATCTCTTGTTTTAAAAAATGTAAAGGAATCAAATACTTCACTTATAAATTGTTAAAGGTGTTGAATAATTCTTTAAATTAGTATGAATATAATTAAAAAAAATTTTTTTTGACGTGGAGTTTTGCTCTTGTTGCCCAGTCTGGAGTGCAGTGGTGCGATCTTGGCTCACTGCAACCTCCGTCTTCTGGTTTCAAGCAATTCTCCTGCTTCAGCCTCCCGAGTAGCTGGGATTACAGGCGCCCGCCACCATGCCCTGATAATTTTTGTATTTTTAGTAGAGACGGGGTTTCACCATGTTGGCCAGCTGGTCTTGACCTCCTGACATCGTGATCCGCCCTCCTCAGCCTCCCAAAATGCTGGGATTACAGGCGTGAGCCACTGTGCCTGGACTGAATATAACTTTTTAAATGTCTACCCAGGACACCCATCTCTCCTTGACAGGGAGGTTATATAAGTTATATATAACCTTATATAGAATTTATTATATAAGTTACATCTGAATATGTCTCTTCTCCTCTGTTTTGATTCTCAGGAGCAGCTGAGACCCTCAGCCCACCACAAAACAAGTCCGACTCCAAGGCTGGTGAGTGAGGAGATGCTCACGGTGATGACGCTGGACATAGAGGGTCAGGTCCTGTCAAGGGGAGCTGGGTGTCCTGGGTAGACATTTAAAAAAATTACACTCATTCTAATTTAAAGAATTCTTCAAAACCTTTAACGATTTATAAGTGAAATATTTCATTCCTTTACATTTTTAAAATAAGAGATAACTATCCATGAGAAAGCTACTGCTCTGAGTATATTCATTGTATTTCATGCTAACTCACTACTAAATTGCTCTGTTCTAACTGCTTTTCAATGGATCTCCTCTAATTTACTAATACAATTTGTATAAACCATAAGACAATGGGAAATTTTACTTCTTTATTTCTAAATTATGTGCCAATATTTCTCACTTTAAATGTCAATATGTATGTAACTACATCTTAAATAAATATCTGAAGTTTTACATATATACATAGTTATGTGCGGTTATGTAAGATACATTTGAATATGTGTGTAAGTATATCCAAATTCATTTGATGTATATTCATGCATATGCTTAATATATTTGATGTGGTAGGTGTTTACATGTTTGTTCCTGGTCTAGATTCACCTAGATTCACACTTCATAAAAACAAATACTGATTTATGAACCTTGAGAGACACCTCCATTTAGCATATATATTTGTATGTGTGTGTGAATATGGGCATGTGTATCGCATTCTAGGTGTTACTGCCTATATGAGGAATTAGTTAACTAGAGATTAAATGGAAGATGAAACCCCAGGTGAACTGGCTGAGGCTGTGTGAAGACGAAGCACCCCCAGACTTTTACCCCTTTGTGCTTCTGACACAGGGGAGCCCCTGCAGACCAACCTCTCATGCATGGAGCCTGGGTCCTCAGCTGGTGGATAAGTGAAACTCTCATCTCTGGGGGAATTGGCTTATGTGCTCCTGTGTCCCTGGCTGCACAGACAGCGCACAGGGCTCAGTGACTTCTGTATTCCCTTGCAGATCCTGAGCTCCCAGAGTGCAGGAAAACGCCCTCCCCAAATGGCTCAGGAGCAAGGTTTGGATGTGTAGAAGACAAGAAATCTGAAATAATTCAATAAGGAGACTGGAGGGAACCCTGCTACACAGGAAGGGTTTATTGAGGAACTCCCTAGAACTCATGTCAGGAGACACAGGGGGAGATAAGAATGCACAGCCCAGGGGAGAGGCTGGCTCAGGGCTCTTCCCCTCTGTTTTTATTCTCAGGAGCAGCTAACACTCTCAGCCCATCACAAAACAAGACTGGTGAGTGAAGATATGCTCTCATTTATGGTGCTGGGCACAAGGGTTGGGTCCTGCCAAGGGTAAGGAGGTGCTCTGGGTGGGCATCCAGGGGTCCTGGGTGATGTTGATCTGCCCTGACCTCTGTGGTCTCTTTGCCCACCATCCCCAGCTTCACACCCCCAGGATCACACAGTGGAGAATCTCATCCGCATGGGCTTGGCTGGCTTGGTCCTGGTGGTCCTCGGGATTCTGCTATTTGAGGCTCGGCACAGCCAGAGAAGCCTCCAAGATGCAGCCAGGAGGTGAACAGGAGAGAGAAGAATGTACCCTTCAGAGTGGTGGAGCCTCGGGAACAGATCTGATGATGCCAGGAGGTTCCAGGAGACAATTCAGGGCCGATGCTATCTGGACTGTCTGCCAATCATTTTTAGAGGGAAGAATCAGTGTTGGATTGCAGAGACATTTTCTGGAGTGATCCATGGAGGACCATTAACATGTGATACCTTTCCTCTCTATTAATGTCGACTTCCCTTGGTTGGATCCTCTTCTTTTCCCACCCCCAGACATGAGGCTACATCCCACATGGCAGCGTTGGGTCCACACCTCTGCACACCTGTGTGCTCTGGTCCATGGCGTGTAACACAGTCTTCTTTATTCCTCATTGCCACACTCCCTGGTGTGCTTTACTGAGGCTCCATCTCTTCAATTCAGAGTTCTAAACGTGCTTCAGTAACTAAATCAGTGGGAGAGTATCGGATTTCAACCAGGAAAAGATAAATCCACCCTGATGCCCTGACACCCTCTCTGAACCCTACGAGCCGTTCCCTCCTTCTCAGATGCCACCTGTGTAACTTCTCCTCAGATCATTGTGTAACCATCACTGCCATCCTGTTCCACACACTGTTATCACCCTACACCCATTCAGCAGCCACTCCCCATTCCCTCTTCCCTCCAGTACCTGCTAACCACAAGTGTGCTTTCTGTCTCTACTGATTTGCCTATTCTGGCTGAAAACATTTCAATCTGCCTTTGACCTGTGAGCTCCTCACTTCCAGATTTCCTGCCTTTCCAGGCAGAACCAAAGTACACCATGTCAAAAGCAATGATATGCATTTGCAGTGTGTTGGTGATCCATGAAAGGAAAATCAGGGAAGTAGGATAGAAATCCAGCTGCAGACAAGACCTCAGGTCAATGAATCTTGACAAGCAGTTGAGCTGTTTCTTTCTACTCAACTGTGACAGTCAGACAAAACTATGCAAATTGACTGGGGTTGATTCTTTTCTGAATTGTCCCAAACAGCAAGAAGACTTGAGTCCTAGCATTAAAGAGTTCAACATGTCTAGGTCCAAGACCACTGTTGTGTTTGAAGGATGTAGAACCCTGCTGCGTAGGATGGAATGTTTGGAGGGAGGATCCTGAAAAACATGAGGGATCAAATAGTCCTGAACTTTCTAGGACAAAGGGAGCAGCTATTTGCCATCTACCCTCTAGAATAAAGAAATCTTATCATTCACCATCTACCCACTAGAATAAAGAAATCTTATTGTTTGCCATCTACCCTCTAAAATAAAGAAATCTTATTATTCATCATCTACCCTCTAGAATAAAGAAGTCTTATCATTCACCATCTACCCTCTAGAATAAAGAAATCTTATCATTCATCATCTACCCTCTAGAATAAAGAATTGTTATCATTTGCCATCTACCCTCTAGAATAAAGGAATCTTATCGTTTGCCATCTAACCTCTAAAATAAAGAAATCTTATCATTCATCATCTACCCTCTAGAATAAAGAAGGTGGGTGCAGCGCACCAGCATGGCACATGTATACATATGTAACTTACCTGCACGTTGTGCACATGTACCATAGAGCCTAAAGTATAATAATAATAATAATAATAATAAAAAGAAAAAAAAAGAAATCTTATCATTCACCATCTATCCTCTAGGATAAAGAAATCTTATCATTCATCATCTACCCTCTAGAATAAAGAAATCTTATCATTCATCATCTACCCTCTAGAATCAAGAAATCTTATTGTTTGCCATCTACCCCCTAAAATAAAGAAATCTTATCATTCATCATCTACCCTCTAGAATAAAGAAATCTTATCATTCATCATCTACCCTCTAGAATCAAGAAATGTTATCATTCACCATCTACCCTCTAGAATAAAGAAATCTTATCATTCCTCATCTACCCTCTAGAATAAAGAGATCTTATCATTCCCCATCTACCCTCTAGAATAAAGAAATCTTACCATTCGCCATCTACCAAAGAAATCTTATCATTCATCATCTACCCTCTAGAATAAAGAAATGTTCTCATTCACCATCTACCCTCTAAAATAAAGAAATCTTATTAAGGACATTTTCGAATCCTTAACAGAATATGAATGATTACAATATTATGTTTTACCTATACAGCATCTTCCAAGTTCTAGTTTGATTCTGCCAGGCCAAACATTTGAGCCAGATTTCGGCAAGATCAAGGAGACTCTGGCATCTGTCGCTGATTACCTTCCCGCCATACCCGGCCACCAGCCTTTCCCATAGACCCCACGTGTGTCTCCAGACTCTCGGGTATGAATCATGTGAACCCACTGGCCTCTGCCTTCTACATGACTGACAAGCACTATGAAATTTGCATAAATATGAATAGAAAATATACTGTCCCCACATCCCCTAAAATAAAACTGAGTCCTCACCCATGGGCTTTTGCTGGATTATACTAACAAAAGGCAGGTCTTACAACACACATTCCATAGACTCACATCTCAGAGAAGATTCCTTCCGCAGACTCAGGGTCCTGAACACACTGCTCCACTCTCAGGGCTCGGAGACGCTCTGCATGTGGGTCTTCACCCCATCCAGGAGCCCTAATTCCTTCTTCCTTAGTTTTTCATACAGTGATTTTTCCCAGTACTGCTGTCAACTTTCCTCTGCCAGAAATTCCTTGCTGGATCCACGGCAATCTCCTCAGGTCTTCTATTTCATAAAATGGAAACGGAATTCTTCACGTGCCTTAAAAAGTAAAATAATTATCCAAACAGTATAAAATACAAACACCCATCTAGCAAAATATTTCTTAGTACATCATGAATTCAAATATATATCATTCATCTACCCTTTTTATTGTTTTTATTGTTAACTGCAAACTAAATAACAATCATATCTGGGAATAAAATGTATAAGATAGCCTTTTAGAAAGATTTGGAGATTTTTCCTTCCTTGTCCAGTAAATACTTAACATTTTATGCGCAATGTATGCCATAAATATGGGCATTCCCCGCTTTGAGGTATGTGTTCCTTAATATACACACATATATACACTCACACACATGTATATACTGCACAGTAGCATCTACACATACTATATATCCACACATAATGTATTTGTATGCAATATGTAAATATATATACACATAACACCTAGAGTAAGTGTATGTATACAATATATCCGAATATATATATGAATTCTTTTTCCATACAAACTGTATAACATTTCTTTACACATCTACACACATATATACCGTGTGTGTATATATATAGTGCTTATGTACATAATAGGTAAATATATACACAAATTAACATATATATGTATACATACATATGAGAATTTGTTTTTCTATATACAAACCCTATAACATATATAACTAGAAAGTTTTACCATATGTATGTAATTCAGATTGAACATTAAGTTATATACTCATTCATTTTTTTCTTAACCTCTCAGTTCTTGATAAATATTTCTTTGAATTGCCAAACATATATAAATTTATGTTGTATATATTTCAATAACCCATGGCTAGGTGAATGAAAGTTTACAATTATTTTATCATTTTTTATACCTTCTCTCTTTTTATTTTTATTTTTTAACACAGATGAGTCTCACTATGTTGCCCAGGCTGGTCTTGAACTCCTGGGCTCAAGTGATCTTCCCACCTTGGTCTCCCAAAGTGCTGGATTACAGGCGTGAGCCACCGTGCCCAGCACTTAATACCTTCATTAAAACATAAAACTTTACTTTTTTCAAAAAAGTTTTGTATTATGTTACATTTTGTGGAATATTAATATTTCCAATAGATAATTTTAACAGCATATCTTTCTTCCCTTACTGATTTTAAATTATGATTTTATATTAGATGATACTATTGTGTCTCATGTCTAATGTGTTATTGGGGGTGTTGGGCTATTTAACTCATCCAGAGTAGGTGAATTACTCTTTAACATATGGGGTAAAAAATGAATAATTTGGAATAATTTCACGAATTTAGTTAAGTATTCAATTATATATTTTTGAATGAGGATTAATTTATCCTTGTCCTTTAGAAAAGACATGTACTCGTATATGTGTGTGTGGTTACATTCATGTGTGTGTGTGTGCATGCGATTTTCAAATACTTGCCCGTTTCCCACTTTTCATCACTGTGGCATCTCATATCTTACATTTTGGATTCACTGATCTTCTGTCTGGATAACATCATTTAAAATTGCTTTCGGTTTTAAATTGAGTATGAAAATGGTAATATCTAGTAAGTTGCAGCTCAGAAAATGCTTATTTTTCCTCCCACTCTCTCTATCAAAACAGATGAAAACATTTCTATATTAATTAAAAGGTAAGATATAACACCTGGAAGAGAAAGCACATCTGATGATTGAGGGATCCACCCTCCAATCCCTCCTCAGCCCTCACACAGGGGAAGCCCAACCTGAGGGGCTTCACAGGTCCATCTTGCCCTGAGCCTTCTTCTGCTTAGGAATTGGTCCCCTGCTGACCCCTTTACCTTTTAGGTATTCACTTGAGTAAGCATAGAATCCCTCAGTTGCAGTTAATCCCTTGAGAGTACTTTTTCAACATTTCCTTGCCTTTCATTTTTCTATTGGGAAGTCAGATCCCAATGATCATGCTATTCTACTGACATGTTGAGTTGAAAATCACAGGTCACAAAAATGCATTTTAAACTATGCAATTTATGCTAGACAATTTCAATCTAGCATATATACTTTTTAATCTACTTCTGGTATTTTTCAATTTATCATGGTAGGTCAAGATTTACATTTCATGTTTAAATGTTTGCATCTTAGCACTTAATTAGTCTTTCCTCATCTCTGTCAAATGTTCAACTCTTTAAATCGTGAGCTGTTGCCAGACATCATTCTCTCTTCTTTCCTTCTGACACGTACAATAGATATGAGGTTCTCCCTTCTCACAATATTCCCCCAAATATGGTGAATTTTCTCTTTTGGTGTCTCCATAGTGCATTCTGGAAAATTCTCTTGATTTTGTTTTCCAATTTAATAAATGTCTCTTCAGCTGTATCTTGACCTTGATAGAATAAATATTTTCAGTGTGCTTCTTCAACTGAATTTTCACCTCTAGGATTTCTAACTCATTTCTCTCATGCTCATTTTTTGCCAGTATAATCCATATTCTTGTCTCCAAACTTTAATTTCCTCTTGTACTTTTTTCAGATATTTAAACATGTTTAATTGAAAACGTGTCTCATCCGTTCCTAGTATTCTATTTCTTTGCACATAATAATCCTTATCAACAAGTGTGTAGACTGATGATCATAGCACTTTTTATCATTAGAAGGATGACTCTTGGTTGTCTATTTTTGTTGGACACTCACCTCCCACACACCTGAGCTACCATGGAGGGATCCTCTCAAGGCTGTTTTTAGTAATCCAGGTCTGAAAATGGAGGATTGTTGCAGCTAGTCATGACACATGGCATTCATTTCCCAAACATAGTGTCTGCTCAGGTTGCTCCCAGAAGGAAAAAAATCCATGTGAAACTCACACTCACGGCCGGGCATGGTGGCTCATGCTTGTAATCCCAGCACTTTAGGAGGTCGAAGTGGGTGGATCACTTGATGCCAGGAGTTCGAGACCAGCCTGGCCAACATGACAAACCCCCATCTCTACTAAAAATACAAAAAAATTAGCCAGGCATGGTGGCGGGCACCTGTAATTGCAGCTACTCGGAAGGCTGAAGCAGGAGAATCACTTGATCAGGAGAATCAGGCAGGAGAATCACTTGGGAGGTGGAGGTTACAGTCAGTGGAGATCGTGCCACTGCACTCTAGCCTGGGCAACAAGAGCAAAACTCCATCTCAAAAAAAAAAGAAACTCATACCCACACGTGATACAGATGCCCACGTGTAAGAACTCTGCAGTGAATGAATTTGTTTCACACACACCCAGGGGAGTTGGCTCAGTGGTGGCCATGGGCCTGGGTCAGTAAACAGACATATTCCATCACAGCTTTCAGCCTTGCCCAGAGCCCTGGCCCTTCTCTGCCTGTGAGAACCCAGGGCCCCTTTTCTGTTCTGCACAGAAATGGAAACTTCCTCCCTAATGACCCCTAATGGCACCAGACACAGATGCCCTCTCTGTTTCATGTGTATCCTTCTCCTTCTGATGAGCTTTCATTTCCCATTTTCTGCACATGACTGTGATAACCGGGGTGCTGACGAAATATTATGAGAAGCATCTCTCAAGGGCAGGAACAAAGGGGCTCTCCTTAGTGGAAACATCAATCTCAGGCCTTGATGGTGGGCGCCAGCAACCCCTCATGCCCCCACCCCTCCTGTCTTCAACTGCTCTGGAAATGACCCATGGCTGAGCCCCCTGCAGCCCTCAGGCTCCAACGACCCAGCTCCCCTGTGATGAATGGGGTTCATGACAGGCTCCAAATGAGGAAACCAAGGCTCAGAGATGGGAGGTTACTGCCCAAGGTCACACAGGCAGGGGGTGACACATGAATATTTAAATAAAGACAAGATTTCCCCTCAAATCAGAGTGCTAACCCCATGTATTGTCCTAAAACCTTGAACTCAGGAGCACAGGATGGGAACAGGAGTGTTTGAAAGAAGACGGGGGCACCAGGAAGGCAGAGTCAGGTCAATGTTGTTTCCAGGGAGACAGGGGTGGATGCTGTTGTGATGAGTGAATGAGAAGTTCGTGAAGGGAACGTTTTTGCATAAAGAAAATCCACACTCCAGTTCTGGGAAAAGGGTCATGATTCCTTCCCTTGTCTCTGTGTATTTCCCCTTTCTGTTCATCGCCACAATAAAGCTCAACTGAAACTGCACAGCCAGATGTGAGATGAGTCTCTGCTAATGTGAGTCTGCCCTGCAGCCTGAATTCGCATCTTTCCTGAAGCTTCTCCAGGACTGGTGAGAAGACTGGCCGTGGTAGGTTCCCCACAAGGGTGTGTTTATGGGTGACCTGAAGGAGAGAGTGAGACCCCATGAGGAGGCTCTGAGAGGAAGGAAGAACCCTCCGTTGCCTTCACCTGGAAGGGACCAACTCAGGAAGGCACCACGTCTATTTGCAGCTACGTCCCGGCCTTCAATGAGACGAGGACATGTCAGTCAGACAGTGAAAGGAGATCAGAAGAGATCCCATTGTGTCTGAAATATCAGCAGAAAACCTGGTACCTGTCTCAGGCCAAGCCCTAGGAAAACAAGAGCCAGGCTCGTGGCAGGGTCCGGGACAGTACACTACCCATGGAGATGCTGGTGGGAAAATCCTGTGAGGGAGAGAACCCTTCCTTTGTGTGTGTGTTCTGTGGACACCATGATCTTATTCACCCACACAGCCGGGGCCAGTAGGAGGAGACATCATGACTCTCACCTACATGGCCATGGTCTACTCCACTGAGATTTGACAAGGGGAATGGGAGATTCTAGCAGGAGAGGGACCCTGCCCCACAGGTAGGCCCTGGTCCAGTAGGAGACCCCAGGGGATTAGGGAGGATCTCAGGAAGGAGAGGAACTGCCCAGGTTTCAAGGGCAAATCTCTCCCAGGGAACTCTCTTCCAGGGCTGAGCCTGGGCCCCAGGAGCTGCATGCAGGCAGGTGAGTCTGTCCCCAGCTGTCCCAGGTCCCCCCTCCTCACCGGGGACAGGGGCCCACCCCCGGGCAGCTGGGGCTGGAGAACAGCAACTCTGGGCTGACTGAGGGGGATCATGGGGGATCTTGGGCTGAAAGCTGGGATCCAAGGGGTGGTAAATGATATAGGACCCAGTCTCTGATTTCCTTCCAGGGACCCTCCCCAAACCCACGCTCAGGGCTGGACCAGACTCTGTAATAACCTAGAGGAGGCCCATGGCCCTCTGGTGTCAGGAGACCCTAGAGGCTCACGAGTGTGGTCTGGATAAAGAGGAAAGCCCAGTGTT
This sequence comes from Pongo pygmaeus, assembly GCF_028885625.2. Taxonomy (NCBI): domain Eukaryota; kingdom Metazoa; phylum Chordata; class Mammalia; order Primates; family Hominidae; genus Pongo; species Pongo pygmaeus. The sequence goes on from NC_072393.2 coordinate 60,975,265, forward strand.
CAGGAGCACACAGAGCTCGCTGAAGCCCAGGACAGGGCGAGTCCTCCGTCTCACTCAGGACAGAGCACCATGCAGGGGAATATTGCTGTGAGTATTTCAGTCCTGCTGGCAGGTGAGCACTCGGAGACCCCTGGAGCTGGTGGTAACAGTGAGGGGACACTCAGGGGCCCCAGCCCCAGGCTCTGCCCTCAGGAAGGGGGTCTGCTCTTCGGGGCTTCTTGCCTCTCAGATCCCAGGCCTGGGGGATGATGTGGGAGGTGTGAGCCCCATTTAACACGATGCCTCCTTCTCTCCTAGAATTCCACTAATAAAGGTCCTATTTGACAGTTCCAACATTGGAAATAAGAGTTCCATCTTCGGCCAGGCACAGTGGCTCACACCTGTAGTCCCAGCACTTTGGGAGGCCGAGGCAGGCAGATCACTTGAGGTCAGAAGTTCAAAAGCAGCCTGGCCAACATGACAATAACTCGTCTCTACTGAAAATACAAAAATTAGCCGAGCGTGTGGTGTGCGCCTGTAATTCCAGCTACTGGGGAGGGTTTGCTTGAATCCACTTAGCACCTGGAAAGCCACAGCACGGACTAGGCTGACCCAGCCCACACCTGGCCCTGCCCATATCCCCACCCTGGTGGGTTAACACAAAGGACAGGGACTTTCGGGAGCTCTATGGCCTCGCCCTTTGCCTGAGACACCGGACAGCCTCCCTTGAGTAACATGAGGAAGGCGAAAAGCCCATGAAGACAAACACGGCAAAATTCATAATTGCAAAGATGTGGAGCGCTTTTGCAACCACTGCCTCCGGGCTGGAGGCCAACTGACACAGTGCAGGACAGCATCTGCAGGCTCAATAACACAGCACCCAGGAAGGAGAACATGCGTGCATGTCCTCAGTTATCACCATTGCCAGCAACCCCCTGGATAACCAAGAGGTCCTGAGTCTGTTCACACGGCTGGTTCATTACTAAAGCTGGTGTTTGAGAAAGCCAAAACCCCAAGGCTATTTATAACCGAGGAAATCTCACATAGTGTATCTCACTCTTGCAAACTTCACCAGCCCGCCCCACTCCCTTGCCCCACCTCAGCATCCCCTGAGCCACTTTGCTTGCACTCGCTCGCCCACAGCCACTGCCCCCAGGGCTTTGCCAGCATGATGTGCTTCTGAGCGGACCTTCTCTCCCCTCCCCAACAGCAGGTGTGTGCACATGCACCTCGCCGTGCCACAGCTGCCAGTGTGAATTCACTCACTCACCCAATGATCCCCGAGCACTGGGATTGCTGTCAGAGCATTCGTGGGTACAGAGATTGCCTGTCCAGTGTCCACCTGCCCTCTACCCTCCCTGCGCCAACACTACCACTCGTGTGAACACACACAGGGAGACCAGCGGATCCACCCCTACTGCAAGCAGCAGCTGCCGCCAGCATGGAAGTGCACACAGAGGGTGCACACAGTCCTGTGAAGCCAGAGCCCTGCCACCGTGCTAATACCACTACCGGTGCAAATGCACACACCAACACCTGCGGGGCTCCCGCCCACCCAATCCAGCCTTGCTGACACCACTGCATTGAACACCGACATGGAGGCCAGCACCCCTGCACCCACCAGCATCCCAGTGCAGCCAACAAATGTGTACATCCCAGAGGAAAAGACCTCATTACATCAGAAACACACTTGCATACAAATGTTGATTGCAGCAAAATTCATAATTGCAAAGATGTGGAATCGACCTAAGTGTCCATCAGCCGATGAGTGAATGTGGTACATATACACAAGAAAATACTATTCAGCCGTTGAACAAAATGAAATAATGCCTTTTGCAGCAACTTGGATGAAGCTGGGGGCCATGACACTAAGTGAACTAGCTCAGCAACGGAAAGCCAAATACCATATGCTCTCACTTTATAAGTGGGAGTTAAGTTATGGGTAATCAAAGACATGTAAAGGGGTGTAATGAACATTGGAGACCCAGAAAGGAGAAAGGGGGTGGAGAGTGAGTAATGAAATACTATGTACCAAGTACAATGTACACTACTTGGGTGACGGGTGTATTAAAATCTCAGGCTTCACCACTATACAATTCATTCATACAACTAGACACCACTTGTACCCCAAAAGCTATTGAAAGAAAATACATTTTTTTAAAAAAACTATAATACAAGGCTACACTAACCAAAACATTATGGTACTGGTACAAAAACAGACACACAGACCAATGAAACAGAATAAAGCCACACACTTACAACCATCTGATATTTAACAAAGCCAACAAAAATAGGCAATGGGGAAAAGACTCCCTATTCAAAAAATAATCCTGTGATAACTGGCTAGCCATATGCAAAACAATGAAACTGGACAGACCCCTACATATCACCATATACAAAAATTAAATCAAGGTGGAATATTTTAATGTAAGATTTCAATCTATAAGAATCCTAGAAGAAAACATGGTGAAACCCAGTCTCTAATAAAAATACAAAAAAGAAAAAAAAATAGCCTGGCATGGTGACAGGTGCCTATAATCCCAGCTACTTGGGAGGCTGAGGCAGGAGAATCGCTTGAACCTGGGGGGTAAAGTTGCAGTGAGCCGAGATGGCACCACTGCACGCCAGCCTTGGCAGCAGAGCCAGACTCCGTCTCAAAAAAAAAAATAGGAAACATCTTCCTTAATACAGGCATTGGCAAAGTGTTTACAGCTAAATCCTCAAAAGCAATTAAACGAAAACAAAAATCGATGAGTGGGACCTAATTAACCTACAGATCCAGCGAAGGTCTAATATTCAGAATCTAGAAGCAACTTACACAAATCAAGCACAAAACAAACAGCCCCATTAAAAAGTGGGCAAAGGACATGAACAGACACTTTTCTAAAGAAGACACACATACGCCCAAGATGCATATGAAAAAATCTTCGATATGACTAATCCTTAGGGAGATGCAAATTAAAACTACAATGAGATACCCACACCACTCAGAATAGTTATTACTAAAAAGTCAAAAAATAACAGATGCTGGTAAGGCTGCAACGAAAACAGAACAAGTGTTGGTGAGAATGTAAATTAGTCATCCACCGTGGACAGCAGTTGGGAATTTCTCAAAGAACTAAGAGGTGAACTACCATTCGGCCTAGCAAACCCATTGGTAGGTATATGCCCAAAGGAAAATAAATTATTCTACCAAAAAGGCAGATGCACCTATATGTTCATTGCAGCACCATTCCCAATAACAAAGATGTGGAATAAACCCAGGTGTCCATCCAACAATGGATTGGATATATGGACCATAGAATACTACACAGCAATCAAAATGGAAGTCATGTCCTTTGCAGCAGCATGGATGGAGCTAGAGGTCATTAGCGTAAGTGATGTACTGTGGAAACAGAAAGCCAAACATAGCACGTTCTCATAAACAGGAGCTAAACACTGGGCACATGTGGACATAGATAAGTGTCTGTTCATGTCCTTTGCACACTTTTCAATGGGGCTGTTTGTTTGTTGCTTGCTGATTTGTGTAAGTTGCTTCTAGATTCTGAATATTAGGCCTTCACTGGATCTGTAGGTTAATGAGGTCCCACTCATCAATTTTTGTTTTTGTTTAATTGCTTTCAAGGACTTAGCTGTAAACACTTTGTCAATGCCTATAACAACAGGATGTTTCCTGTGATTTTTTTTTTCTTTGAGACAGAGTCTGGCCCTGGCACCGGAGACACTTAGAGTGGGGAGAGAGGGAGGAGAGCAAGGGCTGAAAAACTGCCTGTTGGGTGCTATGCTCACTACCTGGGTTTACGGATTCATTCGTTCTCCAAACCTCAGCATCACGCAATATACCTTTCTAGCAAACTTGCGTTATGTGCCCCCGCATTCTAAAATAAAAGTTGAAAATAATAATAATAGTATGGAACTAAAAATTAATAGGCAGCATCTTAGCAATATAAACTCAAGTACAAAATGGAAGAGGCCCACGTTTTAGAGATTTTGAAATTTAAAACAACTATAAATGTGGTTCTATATATAGGCATGTAGGGACAACTGGGCTTCATCTGTAAGAACTATAGGTGGAAAGTGGAGACTCGTTACTGGCCTGAGAGGAAGGAGAGAACCCTGAGTCTTGGTGTCTGAGGAGAAGAAGTATGTGTTTCTGTTCCATTCTTGGTCAGAAAAAGATGTTATAAAGAAGAATCTTGGTTCCCTGTCTCTTTTCTCCTGCCAGATAATTGTAATAGTAACTATACATGTGTGTATATATGTGTATATATATATTTGTCTTTATAAAAGCTCACATCTCCCAAGTATCACACAAAACCCTTTTTGTCTTTTTTTCCACACCCCATGGGGAAGTACAAACAGGATGTGATACTCTAATATCACTCACTTTTCTAAAATAAGTAGATTGCAATTTCCCATGAAGTGAAACTATTCCTAGTTCACATTGAGAAAGTACCAGATTCAGTTTCTCATAGGACCAACAATTGTCTGGACCAAGGGAAATTACAAATGGTCTGGTCTTACACTTTTCTCCAGCTACCTGTGATGATCTGTAAGAGTTTGTGGTTGCAGGTAAAAAAAGTATATCACTCGAGGCAGGGTGCGGTGGCTCACGCCTGTAATCCCAGCACTTTGGGAGGCAAAGGCTGGCAGATTATATGAAGTCTGGAGTTTGAGTCCAGCCTGGCCAACATGATGAAACCCTGTTTCTACTAAAAATACAAAAATTAGCTGGGCATGGTGGCAAGCACCTGTAATCCCAGCTACTCGGGAGGCTGAGGCAGGAGAATCACTTGAACCTGGGAGGTAGGAGGTTGCAGTGAGCCGAGACTGCCCCACTACACTCACAGCCTGGGCAACAGCGCGAGACTCCGTCTCAAAAAAAAAAAAAATGTGTATCACTCAAACTGACACCTTCATGGATCTTAGAACCTTGATCATGTTCCCATGAGAATTCCATTCATTCCATTCAAGAAGATCTAACTTTCCTAAATATCTATGCATCCAACACAGCAGCACCCAGATTCATAAAAGAAATTTGTAAAGACCTTCAAAGACACTGAGACTCCCACACAATAATAGTGGGAGACTTTAATACCCCACTTATAATAGTAGACAGATCATCAAGACAGAAAATTGACTAAGATAATCAGGACCTGAACTCAGCACGATAGATATCTACAGAACTCTCCACACCCCCAAACCAGAATTTACATTCTTCTTATCACCACATGGCACATGCTCTAAATTCAATCACATAATTGGAAGCAAAACACTCCTTAGCAAATTCAGTTTGTGACAACTGAAATCGGCACAAACCACTCTCTGACCACAGCATAATCAAATTACAAATCGAGACTAAGAAACTCACTCAAAATCATACAATTACACGGAAATTAAACAACCTGCTCCTGAATGACATCAGGGTAAATAATGAAATTAAGGCAGAAATTAAGAAGTTATTACAAACTAATGAGAGCAAAGATACAACATACCGGAATCTCCGGGACACAGCTAAGGGAGTGTTAAGAGGCAAACGTAGAGCCCTAAATGTCCACATCACATTAGTTGTGATGACCTAACATCCCAACTAAAAGAACTAGAGAACGAAGAGCAAACAAGCCCCAAAGCTAGTAGAATACAAGAAAGAAACAAAATCTGAGCTGAACTGAAGAAGATTGGGACACACACAAAAAATCATTCAAAAGATCAGCAAATCCAGGAGCTGGTTTTTTGAAAAAAATAATAAAATAGACTGCTAGCTAGACTAATTGAAAAAAGAGAAGATTCGAATAAACACAATCACGAATGACATGGGGAATATTACCATTGACCCCAGAGAAATACAAACAACCATCAGAGAATATGATGAACACCTGTATGCACATAAACTAGAAAATCTAAAAGAAATGAGTAAGTTCTCAGACACATGCAGCCTCCCAAGACTGAACCAGGAAGAAATTGAATTCCTCAACAGGCCAATAATGAGCCTGAAATTGGTTCAACATACACAAATCAATAAACAGATTCATCGCATAAACAGAACTAAAACAAAAAAACCACACGATTATATTAATGATGCAGAAAAGCCCTCTGATAAAATTTAACATCACTTCTTGTTAAAATCTCTAATTAAACTAGGTATTGAAGGAACATACTTCAAAATAATAAGAGCCATTTATGACAAGCCCACAGCCAACATCATGCTGAATGGGCAAAAGCTGAAAGCAATCCACTTGAAAACTGGCAGAAGAATGCCCTCTCTCACCACTCCTATTCAACAGTATTGGAAATACTAGGCAGGGCAATCGGGCAAGAGAAAAAAATAAGGCATATTCAAATAGGAAGAGAGGAAGTCAAACTATCTTTGCTGCAGATGACGTGATCCTATATCTAGAAAACATCATAGTCTCAATCCAAAAGCTTCTTAAGCTGATAAACAACATCAGCAAAGACTCAAGATACAAAATAAATGTGCAAAAATCACTAGCATTTATATACCAATAACAGTCAAGTTGAGAGCCAAATCAGGAATGCAATCCCATTTACAGTTTACACACAAACACACACACACACAATACCTAGGAATACAGCTAACGAGGAAGGTGAACAATTTCTTCAAGGAGAACTATAAAACACTGCTCAAAAAATTAGAGATGACACAAACAAATGGAAAAACATTCCATGATCATGAATAGGAAGAATCAATGTCTTAAAAATGGCCATAGTGCTCAAAGCCATTTAGAGATTCATTACTATTTGTATTAAGCTGTCATTGAGATTCTTCACAAAACTAGAAAAATCATATGGAACCAAAAATTTAAAATTTAAAAATTCATATGGAACCCAAAAAGAGCTCAAATAGTCAAGGCAAGCCTAAGCAAAAACAAAAACAGAAAACCAAAGCTGGAGGCATTATGTTACCTGACTTCAAACTATACTACAGGGCTACAGTAACCAAAACAGCATGGTACTGGTACAAAAACAAACACATAGACCAATGGAACAGAGTAGAAAACCCAGAAATAATACCACACACCTACAACTATCTGATCTTTAGGAAACCTGACAAAAAGAGCAATGGGGAAAGGATTCCCTATCCAACAAATGGTGCTGGGATAACTGGCTAGCCATATGCAGACAATTGAAACTGGACCCCTTCCTTACACCATATACAAAAAAATTAACTCAAGATGGATTGATTGATGGATGTAAAACCTAAAACTATAAAAACCTGGAAGACAACCTAGACAATACATTCAGGACACAGGCACGGGCAAAGATTTTATGACTAAAATGCCAAAAGAAATTGCAATAAAAGCAAAAATTGACGAATGAGATCTAATTAAACCAAAGGTTTTCTGCACTGCAAAAGAAACTGTAAACAGAGTAAACTGACAATCTACAGACTGGGAGAAAGTTTTTGCAAACTATGCATCTAACAAAGGTCTACTGTCCAGTATCTTTAAGGAACTTAAACAAATTTACAAGAAGAAAACAAACAACCACATTAAAATGTGGGCAAAGGACATGAACAGATGCTTTTCAAAAGAAGAGATGCATGCGGCCAACAATTATATAAAAAAAGCTCAACATCACTGATCGTGGGAGAAATGCAAATCAAAACCACAATGAGATACCATCTGATACCTGTCAGAATGGCTATTATTAAAAAGTCAAGGGACACATGTTCTCAGGACCTCCTGAGGGCTGATCACTCATATTTGGCTCAGAAAAATCTTTTAATATATTACAGCGTTTGACTTTTTGTCCACAATAATTTGGTGCCTGAACACGTGAGTCCTCAGATAAGACTCAGGACCCCAAAGGAGTTGTCTCAACCTGGAGCTAAGGTACCAGCAGGGGCCCACTGAAAGCCTCCAGGATTTTGAGCTTCTTCTCTGCTGGAAGTGGTAAGTCCTCCTGAGCCCCGACCTCCCTTTTGTTGACGGCCCTTTATTTATTCTGAGCTACTATTTCTTTTTCTTTCTAGGAAGTTGTTGTTTAAGGATCCTACTTCTAGTTGGGAGATACATTCTAAAGGGTCTTCTCCATTGCTTTTCTCCCCAAATTAATCTCGATTTGGCTTGTCTGTTCACATTTGCATGAGGAACTGAACTGTTGTTTTCATAGGGAAATGAGAGACTGTGTTTCCTCAGCTTAAAAAAGAAAGGGCATTTTGCTCCTCCCAGCCGAAATGTGGGAAGTGATGAGGGGAGCTTGTGGGAGTGTCTGGGGGTGGGTGGACCCCACCGTGATGTGAGTGGCCGACAGGGAACACCCAACAAAATGAGCTTTAAAAAGGTTTGTTCAGGAAGCACATATGGGAGCTGGTCACTCCGCATTTTGAGCCCTCCTGGAGGTGCTTAGACCTTCGGAGAGAGAAACTGAGACACATGAGAAGGGAGAAATGACTCAGTGGTGAGACCCTGTGGAGTCCCACCCACAACCAGCACACTGTGACCCACTGCACAAACCTCTAGCCCACAGCTCACTTCCTCCTTTAAGAAGAGAAGAGAAGAGAAAAGAAGAGGAGAGGAGAGGAGAGGAGGAAGAGAAAAGAAAAGAAAAGAAAAAGTGGGAAACAAATAATCTAAGAATGAGGAGAAAGCAAGAAAAGTGACCCCCTTGTGGGCACTCCATTGGTTTTATGGCGCCTCTACTTGCTGGAGTTTGTGTAAAACAAAAATATTATGGTCTTTGTGCACATTTACATCAAGGTAAGAGAGCCCTAATGGCGGCTTGCACACTATAGAGTTCTTAAGTTCTCTCTTCCTCTATTTTCTTTTCTGCCTGCTTTACATCTGCTGTTACTTTTCTACTGAGACAAAAACCACTGTTTAGATCCAAATTTTTTTTTGCAAGCTGGTAAATTTATATTAATATCTCATGGCTAGAGTTTTGAAGTAAAAGCTACAGGATGTCTGTGTGTGTGTGTGTGTGTGTGTGTGTGTGGTGTGTGTGTGTTTAAAAGCCTTTATGATAGATTTCTATAATTTTATGTTTAATTGGCAATGAACCCATTTTAATTTCCCTCTAACACACCAGACTTCTTCCTCTGTACTTTGAGATGTAAGCTTTGCTATCTGATTTTTTTCTCCTAAAAATTGTTTCCTGTAATATGGAAATTTAGGGCTATTTAGCTGACAACTGCCTGGGGTAAGGAAACAGGTTATGAAGAGTTTGAAAGGGTTGGGCGCGGTGGCTCACACTTGTATTCCCAGCACTTTGGGAAGCTGAGGTAGGTGACTCACGTGAGATCAGGAGTTCAAGACCAGCCTGGCCAACATGGTGAATCCCTGTCTCTACTAAAAATGCAAAACTTAGCCAGGCAGTAGTGGCACACTCCTGTAATCCCAGCTACTTGGAAGACTGAGACAGGAGAATCACTTGAGCATGGGAGATGGAGGTTGCAGTGAGCTGAGATCGTGCCACTGCATTCCAGTCTGGATGACAGAGTGAGACCCTGCCTCAAAAAAAAAAAAAAAAAGAAAAAAAAGAGTTTGAAAGTTTGAGATAGAAAAAAAAAGAGGTTTTTTGAATCTATAAGATGTACTTCTATCAGCATGCCTAATGCATCCACGAATCTGTGTGTGGTGTACACAATGTTTCACTACTAAAAATATACAAAAGAGCTCTAATTAATTGGCTTAAAGAAAATAAAAGTGTTTAAATCAAATACTTTATCAGAACAAGATTCTTCTTCAAGTTCACCTGACTTAAGTAAAATCTTTAATAAATAAGCTGGCTTTAAAATTATTGGTAAAATAAGATTGGAAATGTCTTAAGAATTGTTAGCGTTTTTGTTTGCATTTATTGCACAAGTGGTTTTGTGCTTATCCCTGCAGAATAGTATGAGATTTGCCATAAGGGTTATAAAACTATAAACCTGGCCGGGCATGGTGGCTAATGCCTGTAATCCCAGCACTTTGGGAGGCCGAGGCTGGTGGATCACCTGAGGTTGGGAGTTCAAGAGCAGCCTGACACACACAAAACAAAATTATAAACCCAGCCCAAAACAGAATGATCTTTGCTGGTATAATTTTTAATAAATAAGCCATGTAATATTGTTGGTTAAATGAAAACAGCGAACTACTGAGATATTGGTTAAAAAAATTACTTTATATTTAACCATAAGTTCCCTTACTTAGGTAAACACCTGAAATTCATAGTTTATAACATTGGTTAACAGGGAATTAACTTTAAGTGATGACTGTCACAGGGTTCATAAATAATCTAGGTAAACTATTAAATAAATTTATCAGGTAAATGCAATGGAATAAATGCCTATAAACACACTTGTCACATAATTTACAATCTAACGTTATATTAAATAACAGATATTAATTGACTATCTGGGTAATTTATAATTTAAAAATTATAGGAAAACATTTCTTTTTTTTTTTTTTTTTCTTTTGCAGATTAGTTACATATGTATACATGTGCCATGCTGGAAGGAAAACATTTTTTAAAAAACAATTCTTATTAAAAGATAAATATCTGTGTTTAATTCAAAGCTTTTTTAAAAGTCGTGTATAAAACAAGATAAATGGAACCAGGAAATAAGAGATGTAAAGACAGTTATAAATATAAAGAGGGATTTTGGTAAAAAAGATGAAAAGGAAAGTAATTTTACACAAGAAAGTGCCTTATGTAGTGAATTTTTGTCCTGAAATAAAACAACTGATAGTTCAAGAAAGAGGGATATTTAGGACAAAACAGGCAGTTTAAGCATGTTGTAAGTGGTCTCTGTAAGTCACAATAAGACTTTTTTTTGAAAAGGAAAGGTTGTGTAATGTAGTTGGTTATGATTAAAAAATAAATTATAATAGTCATTCTACAGATGGGTCTTTGATATTTAAAAAACACACACTAATACAAAACTAAATAATTGGTTAAAACAAGGTTTTACTAAAATATTAACTTATTCTTAATGCAAAAAGTTTTTAATTTTTAAATTCTATAATCTGTCTTTTTGAAATTCTTCCGATGAATGTATCAAAGTTCGGCTTTTTCTCTTTTGACAGGCCTTAGATGATAGCTCTCTCCTTCACCTTGTGTTGGCTTCTGTAACTTTTATTAATTATCTAAAGAGAGGAATTTTTATTTAAAAACAGAAAAATGAAATATCTTTTAGATCTGCTCTTTTTATTCTGTATGCCCGTTATATCTCTATCTTCATATGTATTATCTGGAAGTGATATTTCACTACCAAACTACATGAAACAGCTCATCAATTGTCTTTTTTTAAAAAAAGTAAGTGCTTATCAGATTGGCAGACACTAGCTAAGATGCCTTTGAATTCACCTAACTTTAATATTTAGTAAAATTAATTTAGTAAATTTAATCTTAAAACTCTCTCCAGTAATTAGAGCTATGTTACGTTAAACCTCGTTTTTTTTTTCACTTGAAATTTGGGTTACTAAATTAAAATAGTAGGAGTATAAAATGTTTTTGGTGACGCATATAAAACACAAGGATATGGGTTTTGAAAAAAAAAAGTAGGTTTTTTTCTAGTTAAGAAACTATTTAAGAGTTGCTTTAAAATGAAGAAAAAATTACGGAGATAAAACTAAATAAAAAGAACAATTTAGCCAGGACAACAAAAGTTAACTCTGAGACCTGTGATTATGAAGAAGATAGCTGATATAGAGGAAGGGCAAAAACAAGTAACTATTAAAAGTAGAGGGTATAATGCAAAGGAATTGTTCTACTTTTTAGATTGTTATCATCAGTTTCTTAAAAATAATCTATATAGTAGATTGTAAAAAATAACCACTTTAAGGGCCAAATTCTTAATTTTTTTTTTTTTTATTTTTTGAGATGGAGTCTCGCTCTGTTGCCCGGGCTGGATGGAGTGCAGTGGCGCGATTTCGGCTCACTGCAAGCTCTGCCTCCCAGGTTCACACCCACATTCTTAATTTTAAATGCTTCAGAATTTAAGAGCTTGTTTGGATTGATGCAGGACCTGTAGCTCACTATTAAACAATCACTAATGAGTATATGAGATCCAAATGCACAGGAGGTTATTCCAGAGAGAACAACCAGCTTAGTGGACCAGACAAACGCCACTGAAAGGTCTGTTGGCCCTGAGAAGGGGACTAGCCAACTCTCCCTATAAAACAAGTGCAGCATCCCAGATGAAGCAGTGAATATGCTTTGTATGCGAGCCAGGTAGGGCTGGCGTATGAAGCATATGAACCAAGTAACTATTAAAATCAATCAACCGTCGGTGGACACTTAGTTTGGTTTCATCTCTATGCTGTTGTGAATAGTGCTGCAACAAACATAGTGAGTGCAGTTGTCTTATTTATTTATTTATTTATTATTTTTTGAGATGGAGTTTCGTTCTTGTTGCCCAGGCTGGAGTGCAATGGTGCCATCTCTGCTCACTGCAACCTCCGGCTCCTGGGTTCAAGCGATTCTCCTGCCTTAGCCTCCCAAGTAGCTGGGATTACAGGTGCTCGCCACCATGCCTAGCTAATTTTTTGTATTTTTAGTAGAGACAGGGTTTCACCATGTTGCCCAGGCTGGTCTCACACTCTCAACCTCAGGTGATCTGCCTGTCTTGGCCTCCCAAAGTGCTGGGATTACAGGCGTGAGCCACCACACCCGACCCAATTGTCTTTTTAATATAATGAGTTTTCCTTTGGCTGGATACCACGTAATGGGATTGCTAAGTGAAATGGTAGTTCTATTTTTAGTTCTTTGAGATAGCTCCATATTATTTTCCATAGAAGTTAAACTCATTTACATTCCTACCAACCATGTATCTCGCTAACATCTGTTGGTTCTGACTTCTTAAAAGTAGCCATTTTGACTGGTGTAAGTTGATACTCAGTATGGTTTTAAGTTGAATTTCTCTGATGATTAAGGATGTTGAGCATTTTTTAATGTGTTTGTTGGCCACTTATATTTGTTGTTTTGAGAAATGTCTGTTGATGGTCTTTACTCAGTTTTCCATAAAGTTGTTTGTGGTTTTTTTTTTCATGTTGAATTCTTTGACTTCCTTGCAGATTCTGGACGTTAGTCTTCTGTTGGAGGCATAATTTGCAAATATTTTCTTCCATTGTGTAGGTTGTCTGTTCATTCTGTTGATTGTTTCTTTTGCTGTGCAGTAGCTTTTAATTTTAATCATGTCTTATTTGTCTATTTGGGGGTTTGTTGCATTTTTAAGGGTCTTTACCATAAGTTCTTTGCCTGGACTAATGTCCAGAAGAGTTTTTCCTAAATTTTGTTTTAGGATTTACATAGTTTCAGGTCTCACATTGAGGTCTTTAATTCGTCTTGAGTTAATTTTTGCACATGGTAGGAGATAAAGGTCCAGTTTTATTCTTTTGCATATGGCTACCCAGTTTTTCCAGCATCCTTTATTGAATAGGGTGTCCTTTCCCCATTGTTTACTTTGTTGACTTTAGCAAAGCTCAGTATGTTGTAGGCATGTATCTTTATTTCTAGTTTCTCTATTCTGTTCCCTTGACGTCTGTGCATATTTTTGTACTAGTAAATGCTGTCTTAGTTACTATGGCCTTATTGTATAACTTGAAATCAGGCAATGTGATGCCTCCTGTTTTGTTCTTTTTGCATAGAATTGCTTTAGCTGTTCAGGCTGGTTTTTGGTTCCAAATGAATTTAAAAATTGCTTTTTCTCTAATTCTGTTAAAGAAATGACATTCGTAATTTGATAGGAATTGTGTTGAATCTGTAGTATGCTTTGGGCAACATGGTCATTTTAACAATATTGATTCTTCCCATTTGTGAGCAAGGAATATTTTTCTATTTGGTTGTGTTGCCTACAAGTCCTTTCATCAGCGTTTTGTCATTCTCTGTGTAGAGGTCTTTCACCTCCTTGATTAAATATACTCCTCAGTGTGTGTTTGTGTTTGTGTGTTCTTAATTTGGTTCTCAGCTTGAATGGTATTGATGTATAGAAAAGCTACTGATTTTTGTAGCTTGATTTTTTATCCAGAGACTTTACTGAAGTCACTTATCAAGTCTACGAGTCTTCTGGAAGAATCTTCAGGGTTTTCTAGGTATATGATCGTGTCATCAGCACACACAGATAATTTCACTTTCTCTTTTCCAATGTGGATGCACTTTCTTTCTTTCTGTTGCCTGATTGCTCTGGCTAGGACTTCCAGTACTGTGTTGAATAGGAGTGGTGAGAGTGGACATCCTTGTCTTGTTCCATTTCTTGGGAAAATGCTTTCACTTCTCCCCATTCAATTTTAATGTTGGCTGTGGGTTTGTCATATAAGGCTCTTATTTTGGGGTATGTTTCTTTCATGCCTAGTCTGTTGAGGGATTTTATCATGAAGAGATATTGGACTTTCTTGAATGCTTTATCTGCATCTATTGAGATGATCATATGCTTTTTGTTCTTAGTTTATGTCATAAGTCACCTTTATTGACTTTGCATGTATTGAGCCATCATTTCATCTCTGGAATCAAGCCAACTTGATCATGATGAATTATGTTTTTGATACACTCTTAGATTCTGTTTGCTAGCATTTTCTTGAGGATTTTTGCACCTATGTTCCTCAGGTTTCTTGGCCTGTAGTTTTATTTTTCTGTTGGATCCTTGTCTGATTTTGCTATCAGGGTGATATTGGTTTCATAGAATGAGTTAGGAAAGAATCCCACCGCCTTGATTTTTTTAGAATACTTTCAGTATGATTGGCACCAGCTCTTCATTGTATGTATGGCAAATTTCAACTGTGAATCCATCTGTTCCTGGGCTTTTTTGCCGGAAGATTTTTAGTATTGATTCTTTTTTGTTACTTGTTGTTTGTCTGTTTAGGGTTTCTATTTTTTGCCTGTGCGATCTTGGGAAGTTTTATGTGTCTAGGAATTCATCCATTTCTCTAGGTTTTCTAGTTTACGTGCATAAAGGTGTTCATAGTAGTCTCTGATGGTCGTTTGTATTTCTGTGGCATTGGTTGTAATGTCAACTTTATCATTTCTGATCATGCTTATTTAAATCTTCTCCTTTTTTTGATTAGTATAGTTAGCCATCTGTCAATTTTACTTATACTTTCAAAAAACCAACTTTTTATTTAACTGATTCTTTGTAATGTTTTTTGTCTCAATCTCATTCTTTATCTGCCCTTTCAGAGTTTCCATTGTTTTCAGCATCCATTGCTAGCTAGTGTGATCCTTTGATGGTGCCACAATATTCAGATTTTTCACGGCGTCAGAATCCTTACACTGATTCCTTCTCTTCTGGAGAGGCCTCCACTTACTCTCTTCGAATTTATTTTCATCTGGATGGGACTCGTTTTGCACATTTTCCCCTGGCCCCACAGGGAGCGTGACTGTAGAGCACGTTGGGAAGGGTCTTTTGGCTTTTTTCCATAGCTTTGGGCGCTTCTGCAGCAGGGTTTGTGTTGGGCTTTGCAGCTCAAATTGCAGGCCAGGAGATGGTGCTTAAGGGTAAGAGCCACCCTCAGCACAAGCAGGTGGATATGGACCTGGTGTGTTTCCTGTGAGGTGCTGACTGTTGTTTCAGGGGGAGGGCTGGACCGTGGAGTGTCAGGTGCCCTGAGCTTTGTGTTCCACAGGGGCAAGGGAACACAGCTGGGCAGAGCTGGAACCCCTGGCTTGCCTACAGATATCCCAGTGATGAGTGCAGGCACTAGTCCTGATGGACACGCCTGGAGCAGCTCCTAGTGAAATACCCTGAGGTCTCTGCGGGAGGTGAAGGAACTACACCCACTTCCAGTCCCACAGGGAGGAAGATTGTCTGTCTCCCTATCACACCCGTGCTCCAGGGCTCATGAGTCTCAGTTCAGACACACACCGTTGTCTCCCCCCAGGCCACAGTGTGGTTGGGAGCCGTGGGAAACACCGGCCTTGCCACTCTCTGCAGGCTTGGTTCCAAGGCAGAGCCTCCTCCCTCAGCCCAGTGCAGACCCTGAGCGGCTGTCTGTTGTCTGACGTGGTAGCTGCTTCATGTAGGTGGGATGTGGGGGTTCTGCCTCTCTGGATGGGAGAGTGGACGTCAGTTGTGGTGCTGTTGCTGGCTGGGTGGGCCCGACCTCAGGCCCTGGGGCGAGTGGTCAGGTACCAACAGGGTAGGAAAGGGCAGGCAGTTCCCGGATCGCAGACCCCCAGGTGGCCGGCTGGACAGCGCGTGTGAGTCCTGAAGGGGCTGGACTGGGTTTCGGCTGCTCCGGGGTTCAGGTGCTGGCTGTGATGGGGAGGGATGGGCTGGTCCCCAGGTCACAGGCAGAACCCTCAGGCGGGACAGGCAGAAGGCTCAGATGGTAGAGCCTGGGGGCAGATCACAGGCCTGTGGGGACTGGGCTCTCAGAAGGGCTGGGGGCTGCAGCCGAAATGTCCAGGTGGGGGCAGGGCGGCTGTGCTGTGGGCCTGTCACTAGGGAGGGCAGGGCCCCTCGGCTGGGGCACTGGAGACTGGCAGCTGTGGGGCACAGGGCCTGCTCACACTTCCCTCCTGAAGAAGCGTCACTCGGTTTTGCTGTTGGGGACACACGAAAGTGCCAGGCCTCCCCACACCCTCCCTAGGCCTGGGGCAGCAGGGGTGGAGGCAGAGGTGGCCGTGACTGCAAAGGGCTTGTCAGGGGCCTCTGAGCATTGGGCTTTCAGAGGAACCGAGCCAGGGCCACGATGTTCAGGTGGGGGCAGGTTGGGTGCACTGGGGCCCTGCAGCTGGCAAGCCCCATTAGCAGGAAGGAAGCCCCATTTAGCAGGAAGCAACAGAGGTGGGGAGCTGTGTGGTGCTCAGCTTGGCTGCTCCTGTGCCCCAGCTGTCATACTTATTCTGGGGCCCACAGAGGTGCCTGGCCCGCTCCCTCCCTGCTAAGGCAGTGGCAGCTGGACCCAGGCAGCTCAGGGGTCAGAAGCCTGTGGGATTCCACGTGGGCTCCGGAGGCGCCTCTGCATCATCTCCAGGAGCTCCCTATGTGCCTCTGCAGGCCACGGGGGTCAGGGGGTCAGGGGCTCTCCCGTGACCAGGATTGTAAAGGGCCAAGACAGGGGTGTGGATCCCAGGGGCCTCATACCCACTCACCCCTTCCCCGTGTTAGGAGCCTCTCACTCACTCACCCCTTCCCCGTGTTAGGAGCCTCTCACTCACTCACCCCTTCCCCGTGTTAGGGAATCTCTCACTCACTCACCCCTTCCCCGTGTTAGGAGCCTCTCACTCACTCACCCCTTCTCCGTGTTAGGGAATCTCTCACTCACTCACCCCTTCCCTCTGTTAAGGAGCCTCTCACTCACTCACCCCTTCCTCGTGTTAGGGAATCTCTCACTCACCCCTTCCCCGTGTTAGGAGCCTCTCACTCACTCACCCCTTCCCCGTGTTAGGGATCCTCTCACTCACTCACCCCTTCCCCGTGTTAGGAGCCTCTCACTCACTTACCCCTTCCCCGTGTTAGGGAATCTCTCACTCACTCATCCTTTCCCTTCCCCGTGTTAGGGATCCTCTTACTCACTCACCCCTTCGCCGTGTTAGGAGCCTCTCACTCACTCACCCCTTCCCCGTATTGGGAGCCTCTCACTCACTCACCCCTTCCCTGTGTTAGGGAATCTCTCTCTCACTCACCCCTTCCCCGTGTTAGGGAATCTCTCACTCACTCACCCCTTCCCCGTGTTAGGAGCCTCTCACTCACTTACCCCTTCCCCGTGTTAGGGAATCTCTCACTCACTCATCCCTTCCCTTTCCCGTGTTAGGGATCCTCTCACTCACTCACCCCTTCACCGTGTTAGGAGCCTCTCACTCACTCACCCCTTCCCCGTATTGGGAGCCTCTCACTCACTCACCTCTTCCCTGTGTTAGGGAATCTCTCACTCACTCATCCCTTCCCTTCCCCGTGTTAGGGAATCTCTCACTCACTCACCCCTTCCCCGTGTTAGGAGCCTCTCCTGGCTCCCACCTTTTCTCTTCTCTTCTCTCCATGTCCTCATGTTTCTCAGGTGAACCCCAGCATCCTCTTGGAAGATCCACCTGACCTGTTGGTATTTATTTGCTATTTTGGATCCTCTTTGTGAGTAGGCACACTCCAGCTCTTTCCACTCAGCAACTTGAACTTCAGCCCACAGTCATTTTCTTGTCACTTTTTACTCTTGGGAAATCCAGTCCCAGTGTGCTTGTCTTTCATTGGAGAATAATTTTCATTTTCTCCAGGAGTTTTAAAATTACTTTTACTCTATTCTAGGTATCTTTTACTCTATCATAGTTAAGACATTGATGTTATTTATGAATTTGTTCACGTTAAACTCATGTTCTTTCTTCATTTCTGTAAAAATGTCAACCATTTTCTTTGCAAGTATTTACTGAATAACATACTCCTTATTTCCTTCATTCTGAAAGTGTGATCCATAGAAAGATATCTGTTTCCTCTTCTCATTCCTTTTCTTGTGTGCATTAATTATGTTTTCTACTTTATTCATTTCTAGTTTTTCTCTGATGACTAGTGAAAACTTTAATAGATATTCCACACCAATACAATGTTCATCATTTCAGCTGTGTCTTGTTCTTGATGCAATTATTTCTAAATGTGTTGAGGTGATTTACTATTTTTCACCTCACAATAGCTTCCTAATTCATTTCTATAATTGCCTGTTTTTTCTGTAATGGACTTTTTGATTTTTATTTCTCTTGGGTGAGTTTTTCTCCCACACACGTGATCTTCCGTACAGTTTCTCCCAGGGCTGACTCAGGAAGGAAAGCTGATGAGGGCATTGCTATAGCCACTCCTGCCCTGAGGTGTCCACGCTCCCAAGCTTAGAATCAGCTCTGTGTTGCGTCCTGCATGGTGGGGCCCATGTGAGCCTCACACTCATGTGCGAGAGATGCCCGGTCCAGCAATGATAAAGCGAGTCTGTGTCATGCACACCTGGGAAGGTGGCTCAGTGCTGAGTGTAGCCCGGGTCACTGAGGGGAGCTATCCCAGGGTCTGTCCACAAACACAGAAGAGGGGAAACAACAGTCTCTCTAAGGTCCCATGGTTTCCTCCACTTTTTGCTTTGTTCTGAGAGAGAGACAAAGGGCCATGACTGCTCTGTGAGTTGGACAGATGCATATTTTCACCTGCAGGCTGGAACCCAAGCTGAGGTCTTGAGCATCCCCAAGTACTGATAAAGCACTTTAGGTTATTTTTAGAAAACACTGAAAAATTAACCCTTTTGCTAAAGAGGTAGAAACAAGCCCTCCCCTGAACCAAATTCCTGAAACTCTCAGGTTAAACTTTGTGAGCCAGTCCCTTCACTGCAGACTCCCAATAGGAAAGTCATCTGTGCAAGGATGAGATTACTTTGGTCAAGCTCAGACCACACAGGGCCAAGAAGGCCTGAAGGAGAGGAGGCTCATGCTTCCAGCTCTCAGGTAAGAACTGTTTCTAAGGACTTTTTAAAAACCCCACAAGAAGCTCTTCCATGTCCTTCACCCATCTCCTGCTTTGACAAGGTTTATCACTAGATAGTCTTTAGGACGTCAGGAATTCAGATAAGATGCTCTCGAGAGAACACTTGCCCAGCAATGGCATCTCCTCCAATGGACTGACAGCAACTCTGGCTTTGAACCTCCGGAACCAGAGAACTCTGTTTCTAAGCAGCTTTGTCAGCCTCTCTCTTGTTGCTGATAAGAACTTCCTTTACCTCTCTATGTCAGAGAGCTCTCTCTACGGTGCTTTTCCTCTACTCTCACACCACAGGAATCATCAACACAGAAGAAGACTTCTAGGACCAGATGTGTGGGATGTTTTTTCCTAGACCCAGTAGCGGACACCAGCTGAGTGTTTAAATGCTTCTTCCCCAGTGCTGTAAAGAAATAGCACTTGAACATAAATTTAATTTACTCAGCAAGGCCATTTTTACTTTCTGCAGCAAGGGTACGCTCGCCAGCAGTTTTGCTGCGAGAGTACACAAAACAAAAGAGACAGGGTCATTTATAACCTGACACATCCACCCTACTGCTCTGTCCAGTTTCCATTGGCTGGAACGGGACCTCACACTCTGTATTTGTCCCGATTGGCTAGTAACTTAGAACTTTTGAAAAGAGGCAAAGGTAGAGGAGAACAAAGGAAGGAGGAAGTAACTTGTGGAATGCTGAGAAAGGTGAAAACACCTTCAAATAAGGAAGAGGAACAGGCTATGACCTAATGCTTGCTTGGACCAGTATAAGCATGCCAGGGCAAATATTTAGGCTAAATTGTGGGGGCTAATAACATAAAGTACATTGATTTATTTATCACAGCTAGCAGATATTTGAGAATGTTAGCACAGGTCTTTGAATAAATTTTGCTTCTAAGAGAAGTTATTATTTATTCCTAATTAAATTGGGGAGGAAAGTCTTCAAAGAAGACCCTCTACTTTACTTTTTACATGAGTGTCCTCTGAGTCAGCTCTGATGCTGTCTACCCAGAGATAGTCCCAGATCCCACAGATTGAAAGTTCAGTCCCCAACATTGCCCCCCTACACCATTCCCAAGTCCAGACCTCCAGAACTTCTGACTGACAGGCTTCAAGTTGGGGATCCTGTGACCACCTCTTTGGGTTTGATTAATTTGCTGTAGCAGCTCACAGAACTCAGGGACACTGACGTTTCCTGGTTGAATACAAAGCACACTGCAGAGGACACAGATGAAAGGACTCATAGGAGGAGGCATGGGGGAAGGGACGTGGGGCTTCCATACCCTCCCTGGGTGTCGCCCTCCAGGAACCTCCGCATGCTCAGCCACCCAGAAACCCATGAAACCCAGTCCTCTTGGGTTTTTATGAAGCTTCATGACGTCACCATTTCCTCCCACAAGGAATAGGCTGAGACCGTGTTCTGGGAGGGTCTTAAGATCCACCATCAGAAAGGCAGGGACATTCGAGTCTTGCCTTGGGCAGGTGAAGGAAGGGCAGGAGGAGGTCAGAGGCCTCCCCTGAGGCCCAGCACAGCCAATGTTATAACAAAAGACTGTAACAAGGGCTATGGGAGTTATGAGCCAGGAACCGCGGGTGAAAACCAGCATATATCACAACATCACACTTTCCTCTCCGGACACACTGTGGCTTGCCATGCCATGCACTCCAGATTGTAATCCTTGCTTCTCACTCCCAAATACACTCAAAATCCGGGCAACCCTGGAGCAACACAGCCTTGAATTCCTGGGGTCTCTTATGTGCACACTTTTTTCAACCAAACGGGCGTCAAAACTATGGCATTTATGGGATGCAAGACTTGCGTATATGAACTGCAGACTTTTCCTATATGCAGGCCGAGCAGAGACAATGTCAGGGCTGGAGGATGAGCAGGTGTTGGTACATGTAGAGGGTACTGAAATGAATTGCCTGTGTATCCCAAGAAACAACTGTACTGAGAGATCATGTTCTTTAGGGGTTTATTTTTGTTTTTATTTTTATTTTAAGTTAAAGCTTTGGGTAGAACACCCAGTGTCTCCTTGTCCATCTGAAGAAGATGCTGCTATGTGGAAGCACATCCTTGAGATCCACAAAGAGACACTGGGCAAGGAGACAAGGGCACCCCACTCTGTGGCAGTCCCCCTAATAAGTGCTCTATGAAGACCCTGGTGTTTAGTGCTTCTTTCTTTGGAATCCCAGCAGCTCTATCACTGGGCGGTTTGGTGTACTCCCTTGAGGGAATTCCCCTAGGCTGCTTGGGTTCCACTCTAGCCTCAGGTGTAGCTAGAGGACGCAGTCTCCCACCTTGGTCTGGAGCCCTGAGCCCCTCACTGTTATTGCAGATCCCGAGGTTCCTCTCCCGGCTCCACTCAGTGGTGGAAACCTCCACCCTAATGAGCCCTTGATGGTCTCGGGACCCTGTGGCATCTCACCTCTGGCCTCTGTTCTTCCTTGTGGATCCATCTACACTTGGGAACTTCCACACCTCTTTTTCTACTCATGACATTGATGCTCTGAGTATTTCAGAAATAGTACATGTACATCTATCCATTAGAGTCGGATGTGAGATCCAGAGTGGACACATCAATCACCTACGTAGACTGTGGAGTCCAACACCAAGATCCTCTCATGTCCCAAACACCTCAGGTCTTACCCTGGTCTGGAAATCAAGCACAAATGAGCCCCTCCCAATGTTCCAGCACCACTGACCCCACAACCACTGTCATGAGTGGGATTTGTGACAACAGTCGGCAAAGGAAGAATCTGAGCCTCAGAGATGGTTCATTACCGCCCGAGGTCACGTAGGCAGTGGATGATAACCAGTCTTTGAATAAATATCAGCTCCTTCCCCCACTCCCCAAATCAAAGCTCAAACATAAGTCATTGTTCCCAAAACGTTGAACAGGGATTGAGGTGCAGAGGGACGGCCAAGGACGCAACGGGCACCGAGAAGGCAGGAAAGACTCAGAGGTTTGTTCTCAGTGGGGTGGGGGTGGACACGGTAGCAAAATATTTTAAAAGGGGGAAGTTGAGAGGGGACTATTTGGTTGAAAGAAAACCCACAATCCAGTGTCAAGAAAGAAGTTAACTTTTCTTCCCTTATTTCCCTGCATTTCTCTTCTGTGCTCACTGCCACATGCAGCTCAGCCTGGACAGCACAGCCAGGTGTCAGGTGCGTCTCTGCTGATCTGAGTCAGCTTGCAGCATGGACCTGGATCTTCCTTGAAGCATCTCCAGGGCTGGAGAGACGACTGCCATGGTAAGGACCCCACAACGCTGAGCTGATGGATGGGCTGAAGGAGAGAGGGAGAGCTTGGGGGAGGCTGTGAGAAGGAAGGAGATGCCTCCGCTACCCTCATCAGGAAGGACAGACACAGGAAGGCACCAGTTTTATTTGCTGCTACATCCCAGCTCTCAGTGGGATGAAAACAAACCAGACAGACAGTGGCTGGGGGTCAGGAAATGGCCCATTACTGTCTGAAATGATGCAGAGGGCCTAGTGACTACCCTCACCTCAGCCCTAAAGGAATGAGAGCCAGGCTTCTGGGGAGGGCAGTTCCACTTCCTGTGTGGCTGCAGATGACAAAACCCCATGACAAGAAGGACCCAGCCTCTGATTGGCCACACCCTGTGTGTCTCTGTCCTGCCAGCACCAAGGGCTCATCCATGCGCAGAGCAGGGCAGTGGGAGGAGACGCCATGACCCCAATCCTCACAGTCCTGATCTGTCTCGGTGAGATTTGAAGAGGGAGGGGAGCTTCTAACCTAGGAGAGACCTGATCCCACAGCAAAACTCTGTCTCTAAGGAGACCCCAGGGGCTCACAAAGATCCCAGGGAGGGGAGGACCTGCTCAGGCTTCAGGGGACAAATCTCTCACAGAGAACTCTTCCAGGGCTGAGTCTGGGCCCCAGGACCCACGTGCAGGCAGGTGAGTCTGTCCCCAGCTCTCCCAGGTCCCTCCTCCTCAATGGGGACAAGAGGCCACCTCTGTGCAGCTGGGGATGTGGAATAGCAGTTCTGATGGGGGCGTCTGGAGGGTCCTGGACTGAGAGCTGGAATCTGTTGGGTTGGGTGGGAAATGAGTTAGAATCCGACGTCTGATTTCCTTCCAGGGCACCTCCCCAAGCCCACCCTCTGGGCTGAGCCAGGCTCTGTGATCACCCAGGGGAGTCCCGTGACCCTCAGGTGTCAGGGGAGCCAGGAGACCCAGGAGTACCATCTATATAGAGAAAAGAAAACAGCACGCTGGATTACACGGATCCCACAGGGGCTTGTGAAGAAGGGCCAGTTCCCCATCCCATCCATCACCTGGGAACACGCAGGGCGGTATGGCTGTTTCTACGGTAGCCACACTGCAGGCTGGTCAGAGCCCAGTGACCCCCTGGAGCTGGTGGTGATAGGTGAGAGGACACTCAGGGGTCCCAGCCACAGGCTCTGCCCTCAGGAAGGGGGTCAGCTCTCAGGGGCGTCTCCCTCTCACAGCCCAGCCCTGGGGATGATGTGGGAGGTGTGAGCCCCATTTAACACGGTGCCTCCTTCTCTCCTAGGAGCCTACATCAAACCCACCCTCTCAGCCCAGCCCAGCCTTGTGGTGACCTCAGGAGGAAGCGTGACCCTCCAGTGTGTCTCACAGGTGGCATTTGGTGGCTTCACTCTGTGTAAGGAAGCAGAAGATGAACACCCACAATGCCTGAACTCTCAGCCCCGTACCCGTGGGTGGTCCTGGGCCATCTTTTCCGTGGGCCCCGTGAGCCCAAGTCGCAGGTGGTCGTACAGGTGCTATGGTTATGAGTCGAGCTCTCCCTATGTGTGGTCTTTACCCAGTGATCTCCTGGAGCTCCTGGTCCCAGGTGAGAAATTCACAGCATTGCCTGGAGTTCCCTGAGTCTCCAGGCAGATGGGGAGGAGCCGCGTCTCAGGGCAGCTCCAGGTGGGATGATGTTGGGGCAAGAGGGCTCAGGGCTCCTGGGGCCAGAGACACAGGAAGATCAGCAGTGGTGAGGCCCCCGGGGAAGAGGGAGGATTTGTGGGGAAGCCTGAGGGTCGGCGTCTGGAAACCATGACCACCTTTTCCCAGGCGTTTCTAAGAAGCCATCACTCTCAGTGCAGCCAGGCCCTGTCTTGGCCCCTGGGGAGAGCCTGACCCTCCAGTGTGGCTCTGATGTCGGCTATGACAGATTCGCTCTGTACAAGGAGGGAGAACGTGACTTACTCCAGCGCCCTGGCCGGCAGCCCCAGGTTGGGCTCTCCCAGGCCAACTTCACCCTGGGCCCTGTGAGCCGCTCCCACGGGGGCCAGTACAGATGCTACGGTGCACGCACCGTCTCCTCCGAGTGGTCGGCCCCCAGTGACCCCCTGGACATCCTGATAGCAGGTGAGGAGCCCAGTGGGTTCAGTCAGGGACCCAGGCTCTGCACAGGCCCTGCCGGGGGAGCCCAGGTGGTGATGGCCGGGATGAGGGGTGGGGGGCCCAAGGGAGGGAGAGACAGACAGAGACAGGGGATGGGTGGGGAGGGGGACACTCAGAGAAAACAAAGGCAGAGAGACTGAGGGTCCCAGATAGAAGCCTGGGGAGGTCTCAGCTCAGAACAAGGTGGGGCAGCCCCTCACCCATCTTTCTTCTCCCCAGGACAGATCCGTGACACACCCTTCATCTCACTGCATCCGGGCCCCACGGTGTCCTCAGGAGAGAATGTGACCCTGCTGTGTCGGTCATGGTGGCAGTTCCACACTTTCCTTCTGACCAAGGCGGGGGCAGCTGATGCCCCCCTCCGTCTAAGATCAATACATGAATATCCTAAGTACCAGGCTGAATTCCCCATGAGTCCTGTGACTTCAGCCCACGCGGGGACCTACAGGTGCTACGGCTCACTCAGCTCCAACCCCTACCTGCTGTCTCACCCCAGTGACCCTCTGGGGTTGGTGGTCTCAGGTGAGGGTCCGGACCATGTCCTCTCTGAGCTCAAAGGCTCAGCTCAGGCCCTGCCCCCAGGAGAGCTCTGGGCTGGAACAGAGTGAGCGGGGGTCTGAGGGATCTCAGCCAGTGGCAGACTCACCCCTCAGAGGGGAGGGGGAGAACGGCTCTCTCTAAGGCATGCCCACCCTTAGCGGCATCGCCAGCATCATGAACAGGAGAGGTGGGTGGAAGGAGAGGCTGGGGAGGCCACAGGGCCCATGTAGAGAAATTTGGTTTGAGGTGGAGACTTCAGGGAAGCCCTGGCTCCTCAGCCTCCTCTCATTCTTTTACCCAGGACCCTCTGGGGGCGCCAGCTCCCCCACAACAGGCCCCACCTCCATACCTGGTGAGTCACTGAGGCTTCTGGACTCAGAGGGAGCACGGCCTCCCCCAGGGCAGCCCTGGGTCTCCCCGAGGATCCCATTCCCCTCAAGGACTCAGGCATGAGCTTCCCTCCAGGGAGCTGGGCAGAGCCAGAGGAGGGGCCACAGGTTCCCAGGGGCTCTGAGGCTGGGCTGGTGAGGGGCGGGGGGTCGAGGCAGAGGGAGATGTTGGAGCCCAGCCTGGGGGAGGAGCAGCCGGGCTGACGTGGGGAGCAGGGAGCCCCAGCCCTCAGTGCCCTGTCCTGACCCAGCAGGCCCTGAGGACCAGCCCGTCACCCCCACGGGGTCGGATCCCCAGAGTGGTGAGGGCTCTGAGTGGGAGGTGGGCGGGGTCCAGGGGAGGCAGGGGTGGGTTCTGTCCTAGGTTCAGGCTCCTCTGGAGGTGGCGATGTGGACGGGCCCCTCCCCTGCCTGGGCCTCAGTTTCTCCAAGTGTAAAGGAGAGGGGCCTGCGGGTGGGAAAGCTCCTTTCAGCTCTGACTCCCAGCTGTGACCTCCTGGGAGAGGAGGCCTCCCAGGGAACCTCCCAGACCGGATTCCGCGGGGGCCTATCCTGTCCCACCTGCAGCAGAGACGGTGACCTGGGGCAGGGGAGCGGAGCAGGGCCGTGGTTCAGGACGGTCAGGCTCTTTCCCTGGAGCTCTGGGGCTCAGCTCTGGTGCAGGGAACAAGGGCTGCAGGTCAGAATCCCGGGCTCCCTTCCCAGTTCTGCCGCTTCCTGGCTGGGGGCCTGGGGCAGGCAATTCCCCTCACTGAGCATCAGTTTTTCATCTGTCAAGTGGGTGGGGTGGATGTTTCTGTGCTGCATGACTGTTGTGGGGGTTGGAGGTGGTGAATAGAAGGTCCAGCAGTCACCTGCGCACAGAAGGAGCTCATTTCAATGACATCACCCCCATTCCTGACATCATTGTGCTCAAGGTCTGGGAAGGCACCTGGGGGTTGTGACCAGTGTATTGGTGGCCTTCGTCCTACTGCTCCTCTTCCTCTTCCTCGTCCTCCGACATCGACGTCAGGGCAAACACTGGACATCGGGTGAGTAAGGAATGGGGGAACCCTGTGGGCCGACCGAGGGTGGGCTCAGGGCACAGCCAAAAAGAATCCAAACCACTGGGCAAATGCAGCTTTGAAAAACTGTTCCAGCATTTCTCACCAGGAGAATGGAGAAAGCACTTAATGTCAGTCCCATCTACAAATGTAAAGTGTCCTCCGGGCTCAGTCCCATCTACAAATGTAAAGTGTCCTCCAGGCTCCATCCATCCTATGAGGCGTTTGGAACATGGAGGCAGGAGTGTTTTCAGGTTTCCTTCCTCACCTTCGAGCTGTGTGTGCGGGGCAGGGGGCTCCAATGTTCCCAGGGCTGAGGCTCTGTCCTTCTTCCCCCAGCCCAGAGAAAGGCTGATTTCCAACATCCTGCAGGGGCTGTGGAGCCAGAGCCCAGAGACAGAGGCCTGCAGAGGAGGTAATTCTGCCCAAAGACCCCAGACTCCCACCCGCCGCTCGCCCATACACTGCCCCTAAAGCTCCCGTTCCTCCCCCAGGTCCAGCCCCGCTGCCGACGCCCAGGAAGAAAACCCCTGTGAGTGAGAGGAAGAGGTGACCAGCCAGGAGGGAGATGGGGGCCCCGAAGTTTCCGTAGCAATGGGGAAAGGGGCGCCGGCTGGAAAGGGTCTGGGGCTCAGGGTGAGATGATCTCACCCCACACTGTGGGACCTCGCAGCCCCTCCCTGCATCTCAGTGGTCCCATCTGGGAGCTGGGCAGGGGCTGGCGGGGCTGAGAGGTCCCAGGGAACCTTCCCAGGAGATGAACCCCTTGCTCTGCCCCAGCAGATGCTACCGTGAAGGACACACAGCCTGAGGATGGGGTGGAGCTGGACACTCGGGTGAGACCCCGCCCCTGTCCCGGGCACCAAAGGCCTCCTGGTGCCAGATCTAATCCTGAAGGACTTCTCTGTCCTCCTTCCCCCGGCTCTCAGCATCGTCACAGTGGACCCCTCCTTGTCCAGCACGCTGCCTCCCGCCTGCTGTGACGTCACTCTCTCCTGGTGTCCTGGGACCTCGTGGGCCTCCTCCTGGGTCCCCTTCCTGCTCCTCATCCTCTGTTTGGCCCTCTGGTTGTTAGAGCGCTCCCCAGGCCTCAGGAGGATGAGGAACAAATGAACCACCTTGGTCCCCTGGGCTCCCCTTCATTCATTCATCCAGCGAGTGTTCCCGGGAACTCACTGTGGATCGGGCTCCCCGTGGGAGCTGCAGACACAGCAGGGAGCAAAGCCGCCCCCGCCTCCTGAGCTCACCTCACGGTGGGAGACAAAATGCAAATAAATGCGCCATGTCCAGGAGTGCAATGTGCTGTAAGGAACATAAACCAGGGAAAGGGCAGAGAGTGTGGGGCAGTGGGGCCAGTCTGAATGGAAGGGCAGGGCTGTCTGCTCAGCTGTCATCTGAGAAGCCTGGACGGAGGGGGCCACACGATCCTCTAATGGACAAGCCCCTACAGGCAGAGGAAACAGCCGTGCAAAGGCCCCGAGGCGGCAGCGAGCCCTTGCAGGAAGGCTGCGTGAGGCTGCAGCCAAATGGGCAAGGTCAGAGTGAGGAGGAGGGGCCAGAACCACAGGGAGGGAGCGGACAGACCCTCCACGGCCTTAGGGCGTCCCTGAGATTCCATCAGGAAAGGGATGTAATCGGATCACCCTGGGAACAGTGAGGAAAATTGACTCCAGGGGGTCAGGGGGACTCAAGGACACCCCCCACCACTGTCTCTCTCCAGCAGAGCCCACACGATGAAGACCCCCAGGCAGTGACGCATGCCCCCGTGAAACACTCCAGACCTAGGAGAGAAATGGCCTCCCCTCCCTCCCCACTGTCTGAGGAATTCCTGGACACAAAGGACACACAGGCAGAAGAGGACAGGCAGATGGACACTGAGGTGGGTCCTTTCCTCTCCAGGCCCCCAGGCCTCCCCGACCCCCACCACGTTCCTTCCCTCTCACTCCCCCCCACTGCAGGCTGCTGCATCTGAAGCCCCCCAGGATGTGACCTACGCCCAGCTGCACAGCTTGACCCTCAGACGGGAGGCAACTGAGCCTCCTCCATCCCAGGAACGGGAACCTCCAGCTGAGCCCAGCGTCTACGCCACCCTGGCCATCCACTAGCCCAGGGGGCACCCAGACTCCACACTCCATGGAGTCTGGAATGCATGGGAGCTGCCCCCAGTGGACACCATTGAACCCCAGTCAGCCTGGATCTATGCCAGGAGACTCTGGGAATTTTAGGGGTCACTCAATTCTGCAGTATAAATAACTAATATGTCTACATTTTTGAAATAAAGCAACAGACTTCTCAATAATCAATGAAGTAGCTGAGGAAACTAAAAGTCAGAAAGTGCATTAAACTGAATCACAATGTAAATATTACACATCAAACGATGAAATTGGAAAACTACAAGCCACAAATGAATGAATTAGAAAAGGAAAAAAAGTAGGAAATGAATGATCTTGGCTTTCCTACAAGAGATTTAGGGCCAGGTGAGGTGGGTCACGCGTGTAATTCCATCACTTTGGGAGGCCGAAGCAGGCAGATCACGAGTTCAGGAGTTCGAGACCATCCTGGCCAACATGGTGAAACCCCGTCTCTCCTAAAAATACAAAAATTAGCGGGGCATGGTGGTGGGCGTGCCTGTAATCTCAGCTATTTGGGAGGCTGAGGCAGGAGAATCGCTTGAACCAGGGAGTCAGAGGTTTCAGTGAGCCAAAATCGCGTCACTGCTCTCCAGCCTGGCGACAGAGGGAGACTCCATCTCAAATTAAAAAAAAAAGAGAGAAAGAAAAAGAGAAAAAAGAAATTTAGAAGAATAACAAGTTATTCCAAATGAAGGCGTAAGAAAGGGAATAATAATAATAATAAGAGGAGTTGTTCATGAGGAAAAACCAAAGCTTGAAAATTCAACAAAGCCAGTGAAGCTCATTCTTGAAAACATTAATTACACTCATGAATTCTAATTACAATGAGCAAGAGAAAGAAAGAGCAGGCACGCATTTCCATATGGGAGTGAAGAAGCAGACAGCCCTGCAGATCCTACACATGTTTTCAGAAACTAACAATGGAACAGGTGGCAAACCTACGCCAATATACTAGAAATTGCAGATTAAATAGATGAAATATTCTAAACTGGAGTTTACATAATGAACATAAGAGTAATCAGAGAATCTGACTCATTTTAGGTGTGTGTGTGTTTATGTGTGTGTGTGAAAAACATTGACTGTAATAAAAATGATCCCATGGTATAAACTGGAGTTCACAAAGCTTCATTGGTGATTTCTTACAAATATTGACACACTAACGAAACACACAAACACACCCAGAGCATCACAAATGTTTCTTGAGAATAGAAAAAGTGGCAATGTGCCCGGGTGCGGTGGCTCACGCTTGTAATCTCAACACATAGGGAGGCAGAGGCAGCAGATTACTTGAGGCTGGGAGTTCAAGACCAGCCTGGCCAACACGGCAAAACCCCATCTCTACTAAAAATACAAAAATTAGTCAGACGTGGTGGCGCACACTGCAGTCCCAGCTACTTGGGAGGCAGAGGCAGGAGAATCACTTGATCTCAGGAGGTGGAGGCTGCAGTGAGCTGAGATCCCACCCCTGCACTCCAGCCTGGTCAACAGAGCCAGACTCTGTCTCAAAAAATTAAAAAAAAAAAAAGTCATCACATATAAAATAGAATTTTCCATTCTATAAAAGGCATGTTTTAAACTCTACAGTTTTTCTGTTTCAAAATAATATTTTTTTAAATTTTATTTTAATGTTTTACTTTATTTAGCAATTTAAAATTCTACATATTTAGGGTGTGCAACATGATATTTTAATATATCCTGTGAAATCGCTAGGTCAAGCTAATTAACATCTGTAACATCACATAGTTATCTTTCTGTTAAGAGAACATTTAAAATCCACTTTCTTACCAACTTTTGTGTATACAATCCATTGTTAGCAACTGTAGTCACCGTATTGTACAACAGATCTGCTAAACTTACTCCTCCTGTCTAACTGAAATGCAGTATCCTTCGATGCAGCTCTCTGATTCCACCCCAGCCCAGCTCCCGGGGACCACCTTCTACTCTCTGCTTCCATGAGTTCAACTGGGGCAATCCACACATAAGTGAGATCAGGCAGCAGGTGTCTTCCCGTGCCTTCTTTATTCCACATAGCATGATGTCCTCTAGGCTCATCCATGTTGTCACAAATGAAACAATTTCCTTCTTCTAGAAGGTGGAATGGTTTATCGCTGTGTATATACTGAGTGCTTCACTTTCTGTATCCATTCGCCTGCTGATGGACACTTGGCCGGGTTCCATGTCTTGGTTATGGTGGCTAAAGCTGTCATGAACATGGGAGGGCGGACATCTCTTCAGCGTACTGATTCCATTTCCTTTAGATACACACCCAGCAGTGAAATTGTTGAAACATAGGGCGGTTCTGATCGTTAACTTCTGAAAATCATCTATAGTGTTTTTGTGGTCATTGCACTCATATTTACATTACCACTAGCAGAGTGCAGGGGTTCTATTTTTTCTACATTCTCACCAACACTTGTTACTCCACTCTTTTTCATAGTAACCATCCTAACAGATGTGAGGTTATAGCTCCTTAAAGTTTATATGTATGTAAGTGTATGTGTATATGTATATATACAAATGTATGTATACATAAACATCCATAAGTACATATGTACGTATGTGCAGATACGTATGTACATATATATGCATGTGTATTTTATGTATATATGTATACACATATATGTACGTATATGTGTAGAAAGTGAAATTTTGCAGTGAGATATCACCTCACAGCTGTTAGATTGCCTATTATCAGAATGGTGAAAGATCAGTGCTGGTGAGGATGGGGAGAAAAGAAAATCCTTACACACCGTTGGTGGACATGCAAATTAACACAGCCATTTTAGAAAACAGTATGGAAGCTCCTCAAAAAACTAAACGTGCAACCACCATATAATCCAGCAAGCCCACTGCTGGGTGTATACCCAGAAGAAACGAAATCGGCCACAGAAGAGATGTCCACACTCCTAAGCTCATTGCAGCACTATTCACAGTTGCCAAGTTACAAAAATAATTCTATATTTTTGAAAAAGGATTCATTTCTCCTTTCCCTGTAGAGAAAATGGGCTCTAATTACACATTAGCTGAGCTCTGAGTACTCACCCATGTATGTATCTATGAGGGTGCATGTTCACATATGTGTGTGTGTGTTTCAGTATGTGGTTTTTCTATTCTGAGTACTCACCCATGTATGTATCTATGAGGGTGCATGTGCACACGTGTGTGTGTGTTTCAGTATGTGGTTTTTCTATTCTGAGTACTCACCCATGTATGTATCTGTGAGGGTGCATGTGCACACGTGTGTGTGTGTTTCAGTATGTGGTTTTCTATTCTGAGTACTCACCCATGTATGTATCTGTGAGGGTGCATGTTCACATATGTGTGTGTGTGTTTCAGTATGTGGTTTTTCCCATTCCGAGTATTTACCCACGTGTGTATCTATGAGGGTGCATGTTCACATGTGTGTGTTTGAGTATGTGGTTTTTCTATTCTGAGTACTCACCCGTGTGTATCTATGAGGGTGCATGTGCACGTGTGTGTGTGTTTTTCAGTATGTGGTTTTTCCCATTTTTCCTCCCTCAAGGATATCACATTGTATGTTTTGGATTCTTTGATCTTCCAATTAAATTACATCATTTAGAATTGCTTTCACTAAGTGTGAAAATAATAAAAATTTTTTTTAAATTGTGGCTCTGGAAATACCTTCCTTTCCCTTTCACTCTGTATCAAGATTTGTAAATTTTTTAAAATTTTTATTCTTATTTTAAGTTCTGGGGTACATGTGCAGGATCTGCAGGTTTGTTACACAGGTAAACATGTGCCATGGTGGTTTGCTGCACCTGTCAACCCATCATCCAGGTATTAAGCCCAGCATGCATTAGCTATTGTTCCTAATCCTCTCCCTGTCCCAACTCACCCTCCTCCAACAGGCCCCAGTGTGTGTTGTTCCCCTCCCTGTGTCCATGTGATCTCATTGTTCAGCTCCCACTTATAAGTGAGAACATGCAGTGTTTGCTTTTCTGTTTCTGCATTGGTTTGCTGAGAATAATGGCTTCCAGCTCCATCCATGTCCCTGCCAAGGACATGATCTTGTTCCTTTTTATGGCTGCATAGTATTCTATGGTGTATATGTATCACATTTTCTTTATCCAGTCTATCGTTGATTCCAGGTCTTTGCTATTATGAATAGTGTTGCAAAAAGCATATGCATGTATGTATCTTTGTAATAGAATGATTTATATTCCTTTGGGTATATACCCAGGGATTGCTGGGTCAAATGGTATTTCTGGTTCTAGATCTTTGAGGAATCACCACAGCATCTTCCACAATGGTTGAACTAATTACGTTCCCACTAACAGTGTAAAAGCATTTCTATTTCTCTGCAACCTCACCAGCATCTGTTTCTCCTTGACTTTTTGATAATCGCCATTCCGACTGGTGTGGGATGGTATCCCATTGAGGTTTTGACTTGCATTTCTCTAATGACCAGTGATGTGGAGCTTTTTTCCATGTTTCCTGGCGACATGAATGTCTTCTTTTGAGAAGTGTCTGCTCATGCCTTTTGCCCACTTATTAATGTTTTATTCTTGTAAATTTGTTTAAGCTCCTTGTGGATTCTGGATGTTAGACCTTTGTCAGATGGACAGATTGCAAAAATTGTCTCCCATTCTGTAGCTTGTCTGTTTGCTCTGATAATGGTTTCTCTTGCTGTGCAGACGCTCTTTAGTTTAATTTGATCCCATTTGTCAATTTTAGCTTTTGTTGCAATTGCTTTTGGTGATTTCATCATGAAGTCTTTGCCCGTGCCTATGTCCTGAATTATATTAAATAAAGCATAAGGGAAAAGATGTAGAAAGGAAAGTCTATGTAATGGTTAAGGCGTCTACTGCCAATCCCTCCCCGTTCCTCAAGATGAAGCCTGACATGCTGGATTTAATGTGTGAGACAAGCTGCCGCCAGGTCATTTGCCTTTGTCTTTAATAATTTGGATTAACATAGAAGTCTTCACCATGAATTTCTGAAGGCATTTCTTTAGTATCTCCTGGTGTTGAATTTGCTGTTGGAAGGTCCAATCCCAGTGAGCATGCAAATCCATTGGAAATAATTTGCATTTTTACAAATAAATAATTTTAGGATTTTTTTTTTTGTTACCAGGCCAGACTTCCTTGTATTTTTTTAATGAGTTAAAAATTATATAATATAAAAATAACATTTAAAAATCCACAATTCAGGCCGGGCACGGTGGCTCATGCCTGTAATCCCAGCACTTTGGGAAGCCGAGACGGGCAGATCACTTGAGGTCAGGAGTTTGAGACCAGCCTGGTCAACATGGCAAAACCCCGTTTTTACTAAAAATACAAAAATTAGCCAGGCATGGTGTCAAGCACCTGTAATCCCAGCTATTCGGGAGGCTGAGACAGGAGAATTGCTTGAACCTGGGAGGCAGAGGTTGCAGTGAGCAGAGATTGCACCACTGCACTCCAGCCTGAGTGACAGAGCAAGACTCTGTCTCACACAAAAACAAAACCAAAAGCAAAAACAAACCCCCACAATTCAGCCTAGGATATGTTTATTAAATTTACATTTGTCTTTTTGCTTAAGATTGCTTTGGTATTCATCCTCTTTTTGGTTCCATATGAATTTTAGGATTGTTTTTTCTAATTCTGTGAAAAAAATGATGTTGATATTTTGATGGGAATTGCATTGAATCTAAATATTGATTTGGGAAGTATGATCATTTTCACAATATTGATTCTTCCAATCCATGAGCATGGGATATATTTCTGTTTTGCTGTGTCATCTACGATTTCTTTCAGCAGCGTTTTGTTGCTCTTCTTGTAGAGATATTTCACTTCCTTGGTTAGGTATATTCTTAGATATTTTTAATTTTTTGCAACTGTTGTACAAGGGATTGAGTTTTGCAGCAACTTGGATGAGCTGGAGGCCATTATTCATGATGCCACATCCAGCTAATTTTTGTATTTTTTGTAGAGATGAGGTTTTGCCATGTTGCCCAGGCTGGTCTTGAACTCCTGGGCCCAAGTGACCCGCCCACCTTGACCTCCCAGAGTGCTGGGACTGCAGGCATAAGCCACGGTGCCCGGCCTATCACAGCACTTTTGATCATTAGGATAATTCCTCCTCCTTGTCATTTTTGGACACATGCTTCCCACATGCCTCATCTTCCAGAGAGCGTTTCCACCAGGGCTGTGCTGGAAATTAAGGCTGGAAAAGGGGAGATGGTTCCATCTGCCAGTGCCACATGAGTCTGCTCAGGGCTGTAACCAGCAGGGATGGTCCAGTGTGAGCCTCAGACTCGCATGTGGGACATATGCCCATGTGTGACAACACTGCAGTGAATCTGTTTCACACACATGGAGGGAGGCGGCTCAGGGCTGACCATGGACCTGAGTCAATGAGCAGAGATATCCCAGTGCCATCCACAAACACAGGGGAGGAGCCACAGCTTCCCACTTCTATCCAAAGCCATGACCCCTCCCTGTCTGTGAGGGCCCTGAGGTTCTCCTCTGTCTCATACAGAGGCAGAAACCTCCGCCTTAGTGACCCCTGACATTGCAAGTCACCAGCAGCCACTCGGCTCTGACCTCTTCTGCTTCTTAAAGTTTCCTGCCTATGACAGGAAGTTTCATTTCTCATTTTCTTCATAGGACCATGGCTACATATTTCAGACACATTATAAGTAGGTTTTCTCAGTGTTAGGAGCAGATGTACGCTGTTGAGCACGTAAGTTGCTCACCGTGACTGTGCAGTCCAACACCAGGATCCACTCATGTTTCAGCCCCTCAAGTATTAACCAGGTCTGGAAATGTATGATGACTGACGCCCTCCCATGACCCAGGCACCACTGGCCCCCAAAATCACTCAGGAGGGGGATTCATTACAACAAGCTCCAAATGAGGAAACCGAGGCTCAGAGATGGAGCTTACTGCCCAAGGTCATGCAGGCAGGGATGAAGGTGAGCAATTCAGAAAAAATTAACTCCCTATCCCACCCCCAAATCAGAGCTCAAGACAAGTACTTGTTCCCAAAACCTTGAAGGCAGACTGAAATGCAGGGGAATGTCCAAGGAAGCGGGGCTGGGGGTGGGAGGGACACCGAGGAGGCAGGAATGACTTAGAGGTTACTTTTAAGAGAGGCGGACCTGAACACTATTAAAAAATAGGAAGAAAAAAAAGAAGGGAAGTCTAAGAAGGAAACTGGAAGAAATAAAACCCATACTCCAAAGACAAAAGAAGAGTCAGCATTTCTTTATTTCTCCTTTTTTTCTCATTGCCGATTGCAGCTCAACTTGAATTTCACAGCCCGATGTGAGATGCATCTCTGCTGATCTGAGCCTGTCCTGCAGCATGGACCTGCAGCTTTCCTGAAGCATCTCCAGGGCTGGACTGCCATGGTAAGGATCCCGCAATGCTGTGTTGATGGACGGGCTGAAGGAGGGAAGGGGACCCCACAGGGAGGCTCTGAGAAGAAGAACAAGCCCCCAGTCACCCTCACTTGGACAGGACAGACTCAGAAAGGTGCTTGGTCTATCGGCTCCTATGTCCTGACCCTTGATGAGATGAGGACAGATGAGGCAAATCGCAGAAAAGGGTCAGGGAGGTACCATTTCTGTATGAAGTATCTGAAGAGAGCCTGGTGCCTTCCCCAACCCAACATCGGGGAAATGAAAGCCAGGCTCCCGGAGAGGGCAGTTCCCCTTCCTGTGGAGCTGATGATGGGACAACCTCGTGATGGAGAACCCAGGCTCCCGGTAGATTTACTCCATCAAGGAACTGTGGCCTCATCCATCTGCACAGCCAGGGCTGTGGGAGGAGACGCCATGACTCCCACCTGCAAACCTCTAATCTGTCTTGATGAAATTGAAAGAGGGAGAAGGGAGACTGTAGCCTGGGAGGAATCCTGCCTCACAACTTGGTCCTGATTGAATAGGAGATCCCAGAGGTTCACAGAGATCCCAAGGTGGGGAGGATCTTCCAGGGTTCAGGAGGCGAATCTCTCTCAGGAAGCTCCGTGACCCCCTCCTTAGTGTCGCTCCTGCGCCTCAGTGGTATTTGGAGAGGATGCCTTAGATTAGAGGGTATTGTGTCTTCCAGCAACAAAACCATACAAAAAACACCTGGACGTTTCACATCAGTGGATAAAGCATATCTTGTGCCAAATCAGGACCAAACTGTGATGAAATTTAGGATTCACACTACAGTTAATCACCTTTGAGGAAAGCATTCCAGGTTGGTGCCTATCTCTGTGATAAACGTCTCCCTTCCTGGCTACAGGTAATGGATTAAAGTAACACTGGCCGAACAGACACTATATTCACCTGATGATTATACTGAAAAATAGCCATAAAATTGTTCCCTCCAAATCCAATTCCCCTTTTGACTTTAGACAATTCTCTAAACAAGATATACAAATGGCCAACAAACATAAAAAACATGTATATGTATGTATATATACATATATATATACACACACACACATACACACACACACACACACACACCCCATGGAATACTTCAGCCATAAAAAGGAACAAAATAATGGCATTCACAGCAACCTGGAGGCAGTTGGAGACCATTATTCTAAGTGAAATAACTCAGGACAGGAAAACCATCATCATATGTTCTCGTAAGTGGGAGCTAAGCTATGAGGATGTAAAGGCATAAGAAGGATATAATGGACTCTGGGGACCCAGGGGGAACAATGGGAGGGGGTGAGGGATAAAAGACTACACATTGGGTACAGTGTACACTGCTCGGGTGATGGGTGTGCCAAAATCTCAAAAATCACCACTAAAAAACTTATGCATGCAACCAAACACCACCTGTTCCCCAAAAACTACTGAAACTTAAAAATAAATAAATAAATAAAAATAAATTCACCACATTAACAATGACAACCGCTGAAGCCCCAGGGGGCGCATGTTACAGGGTGCTCTTTTAGTTTTGGCCATCCATAGGCAGCTTGTGTGTATCAGCTCCATTAGACCCCTGCCTTCCTGCAAGGACAGATGGCTCTCTGTATCCCGGGGTTCTCGCCTTGGTGTACCGGAAGAACCGTATCACATGAGGGCTTGGAGAATGAGTGCAAGGTTTGATTGAGTGGAAATAGCTCTCAGCAGAAGGGAGATGGTTTTCTTCTGGAGTCGGGCCCCTGGCGGCCCGGGATCCTCTCTGACTGTCCCAGCCAAGCTCCATGTCGTTCTGCCAGTCGGTGGCTTGCGGTGTGCTGGTTCCCGTCATTGCGTTCCTCTCGACATCCAGCCATCTGTGTGTTCCTGCACTGATGTGCTCCTCCACTGATGTGCTCCTCCACTGATGTGCTCCTCCACTGATGTGCTCCTCTTGATGTGCAGCCGCCAGTGTCTTCTT
This sequence comes from Pongo pygmaeus, assembly GCF_028885625.2. Lineage (NCBI taxonomy): Eukaryota > Metazoa > Chordata > Mammalia > Primates > Hominidae > Pongo > Pongo pygmaeus. The sequence goes on from NC_072393.2 coordinate 61,013,457, forward strand.
TGGCTGATCTGCGCCTCTGGACGTCCAGCTGCTTATGTGTTTGCCTGCTCAGGTCTCGGAGTTTTTTTTTTTTTTTTTTTTTTTATTATACTTTAAGTTTTAGGGTACATGTGCACCATGTGCAGGTTTGTTACATATGTATACATGTGCCATGCTGGTGTGCTGCACCCATTAACTCGTCATTTAGCATTAGGTATATCTCCTAATGCTATCCCTCCCCCCTCCCCCCACCCCACAACAGTCCCCAGAGTGTGATGTTCCCCTTCCTGTGTCCATGTGTTCTCATTGTTCAATTCCCACCTATGAGTGAGAACATGCGGTGTTTGGTTTTTTGTCCTTGCGATAGTTTACTGAGAATGATGATTTCCAATTTCATCCTTTTTTTTTTGAGACGAAGTCTCACTCTTTCGCGAGGCTGGAGTGCAATGGCGCGATCTCGGCTCACTGCAACCTCCGCCTCCCAGGTTCAAGCAATTCTCCTGCCTCAGCCTCCCGAGTAGCTGGTATTGCCGGTGCCTGCCACCATGCCCCGCTAATTTTTTTTTTTTTTTTTGTATTTTTAGTAGAGATGGGGTTTCACCATGCTGGCCAGGCTGGTCTGGAACTCCTGACCTCACGATCCGCCCGCCTCGGCCTCCCAGGGTCTCGGAGTTTTTATAGGCACAGGTTGGGAGCGTGGTGGGCCAGGGTGGTCTTTGGAAATGCAACATTTGAGCGTGAAGGTAGGAGTGCCTGTCCTCGCCTAGGTCCGCGGGTACAGGCCCAGGGGTGGAGCCCTTGCCAGGGACCCCCTCTTCTCCTCCCAGCACTTCCGTGTCTCCTTCGGTATCACAAGGAATGCTAAGAATTGCCAGCAAGGACCAAAATCTAAGAAAAAGGCACAGAAGTTTCTTCTTCATGGCCCCTGGAAGGAAGAAGCTATAGCAACATTTTGGTTTTTTATTCTCGGCCTACAGCACTCTGAGAGAATAAATTTATCTTGTTTTTAGCCAACCATTTGTGATAATTTGTTATGACAGCTTCCAGGAAGCTAATGCAATGGGCAATTGCAACAAGAAAGTCTGAGAGGGGCACGAGAATAAAGTGCTCATATCCCTAAAAGTTTAAATTCATGTTTAAATCATCGAGCTGATAGTTTAGACAAGTAGTTTCTGATGCAAACTCTGATGAAATTTAAGCAGAATCTAGAAAGGGTGTTAGACGACAAAGCTGGTAAATATACAGGATGACCTCAGGGTCAATTACAGCAGAGAACACTGCACTTTTTCCCATTCACATTCATATGTTTTGCTTGTCTCATTTTTAGATAAATGTGTCCAGCATGTTCTTGCTCTGGTGGAAAATATACTAACATTGGAATGATCCAGAGATTCACATGACACCTGCACAAGGAGGTACACAATTTCATGAAGCATTTTATATATATATAATACATGTAATATGTAAATATAAATATTAATATTAAATAAATATAAATGTATCTAATAAATATTAAATATAAATGCATGATTTATATTTATATATTATATATTTATATAAATTATATATTATGTATTTATATAAATATACATTTATATATTTATATATAATTATATATAAATATTTATAATTATATATATAATTATATATATTTATATAATTATATATATAATTATATATTTATATATAATTATATATATATAATTATATATATATAATTATATATATAATTATATATATTTATATATAATTATATATAATATATATTATATATTATATATAATTATATATAAATATATATTATATATTTATATATTTGTATATTATATAATATATAATTATATATTATATATTATATATTTATATATTTATATATTATATAATATATAATTATATATTATATAATATATATTTATATAAAATTATATTTATATATAATTATGTTATATAAAATTATATTTATATATAATTATGTTATATAAAATTATATTTATATATAATTATGTTATATAAAATTATATTTATAATATTAAATTATATTTATAATATTACATTATATTTATAATATTAAATATAATTATATATATTATATATTTATATATAAATATATGTAATATTTATATATTTATATATAATATATATAATAATATATAATATATTATAATAATATATATAAAATATATTATATTTAATATTATTATATATTTATATATAATATATAATATATTATATATTATTATATATATTATATATTATTATATATTATACATTATACATATTATATATGTATTACATATATTATACATTATACATATTATATATGTATTACGTATATTATACATTATACATATTTTATATGTATTACGTATATTATACATTATACATATTATATAAGTATTACGTATATTATACATTATACATATTATATATGTATTACGTATATTATACATTATACATATTATATATGTATTACGTATATTATACATTATACATATTATATATGTATTACGTATATTATACATTATACATATTATATATGTATTACGTATATTATATATTATACATATTATATATGTATTACGTATATTATATATTATACATATATAGTACATATTATATAATATATATAATATTATGTTATGCATATTATATATTATACATTACACATATATTATACATATATGTATATATTATATATTATACATATTGTATATAATATATAGGCTTAAACACTATATAATCTCACATTTCTCAAAGGCTTTGTTCATTTCTTAAATTCTTTTTTTTCTTCAAGTATTATCAGATCAGCTGGATCATATGGCCTAGGTGGCAAAGTAGCTTACACAACAACCTGGATTTGTTGCAGGGCCTTCCCTTGTTCCCAGCCTCTTTCAAAACTTTTGGGGTCAATTGGCAAGTAGGCTAATGCGGCACCACCAAATGAGAAATGTGTTGTCTTCAAAATCCAAAGAGGACCACTAGGCATTATGCATTTTTGTTTGTTTGTTTTTGGTTGTAGGAAGTATCCAATGTAACAACTTATTCTTCACCTTGGAATAAATATTGTAGCATGTTCCACACCAGTGGAACCCTAATAACCTCACTATATTGGAAAGTTCCAGAATTATTGTGGGATTTATTTCTCACTTTCTGGAGTGCAAAAACCAATAAATTTAGAGTAGTTGCTACTTCTTGCTCAGTAGGTTCAATCAGTATAATGCCATCAATGCAATAAACCAATGTGATATTTTATGGAAGGGAAAGGTGATCAAGATCCACATGAACTAAATAATGACATAAGTCTGGAGAGCTGATACACCTCTGAGGTAGAGCAGTGAAGGTGTATTTTTGGCCTTACCAACTAAAATAAAGCAGTTTCTGGTAGTTCTTATTAACAGTGATGAAGTAAAAAGCATTTGCCAGATAAATTGCTGAATACTGGGTACTCGTTAATATATTAATTTGCTCAAGCAACAAAACTATATTTGGTACAGAAGCTGCAATTGAAGTCACCACATGATTAAGCTTGCAATAATCCATGGCCATTATCCAGGATCCATCTGTCTTCTGCACAGGCAAATAGGGGAGTCGAATGGGGATGTGGTAGAATCACCACTCTGCAAACTTCAAGGTTGATTGTGCTCATTATCTCTGTAAAATCTCAAGAAACACAGAATGCAGTATTGCTTTTGGTTTGCTATTTATATAGAGGGAGTTTTAGTGTCATCTACTTGGCTTTTGCCACCATAATAGCCTTGGCTCCACAACTCAGGGTATCAGTGTGAGGATTCTCATACTTGTTGAGTATGTCTATTCCAATTACACATTCTGGAACTGAGGATATAGCCGCAAAGTGGGTTTGGGAATACACTGTGTTTGTTATGAAAAAACCCGAGTTCAAACACCATTGACCACCTGACTTTCATAAGCCCCTAATCTGACTGGAGGATCACAGTGATATTTGAGGTCTCCTGGAATTACTGTCAGTTCAGAGCCAGTGTCCAGTAGTACCAAAATATCTAATTATTTCATTTTCCCAATGCACAGTAACTCTGGTAAAAGGCCATAGGTCCCCAAAGTCAATTTTTGGCCATGTGCCTGGGGCAGTGTCCTCAAGGAGATGTGGGTTTCCATTTAATTTGAGTTCTGGGTCTATAAACAAGCTTCAGCCTAGGAATAGATTGAGGAACAGAGACTCTCTGCTTTTATACTTCAGGTTAGACTTTTGTTCACTTGACCTAGAACTTATCTCATACCAATTGAACAAAAAAATGAGTGTGTTTCCTATTTATTTCATTGCGTGGAACACAGTGACCTACTAGCCAACATCGTACTTCTGCAAGAGTCAAACTCTTGCTATTGCTCCTCTGACTGCTCTTCATTATGGTTAATACATTCACCTTACACTTTAGCAGTTAAGTTGCAACACTTGGCCCCTGTCACTCAGGGACACAATTATTCCCATTACATTTAGGTTTATCAATTTAGTGGCAGCAGTTCCCAATGTAAGTTCTACTGTACTGAGAAGAACAATCACAGAACTTTTCAAGGATACTGAGGCTCTACTCAAATTTATTTCTCACAATATTGTTAGAAGGTATATCTTCTGGACCCCTCCACTGTGTGTGAGTAGGTCTTAAATGATAAATTCTTTCTAATATTACAATCTCTCTAATCTGTTGAATTGTTTCTTATACAGTAAACCAAGATTGGTCTGGCATTTTGAGCTCATTTACTGTGGGCCAACTTTTGTTCCATGTTTCAGCCAACCAACCAGACAAACTATTAGAATCATTTCTAACTCCCTAAGATGCAATGGTAAATACAGAATCTCTGTTTAGTGGGCCCACATTAATAAACCTGGCCTGACTCAACTTTATGTTCCTTTCACCATTATGGCACTCCCTTGATATCCAGTCCCATATATGTTCCCTCAGATTTCTATGTGTTTATACACATAGAAATTTATATTAGAAACATTTATATTAGAAACATTCGGTAGTTGCTTTGAAGTATAGAACGTCTCCTCATGGGACACACCTTGCACTACACATTTCGTGTCCTGCAGGATGTAAATCTAGATACAGGTCTAGAAACATGAGGGGTAGTGTGGGTGAGTCCTGAGGAAAATCAGCACAGTCTTGATCGCAACTTTCTCAGGGGAGGCAGTATTTTTTTCTAAAACAATTCAGGGTTAATCTCTTCAGCTGGGTGTGGGGAAAATGCTCCTATTGATAATAAATAATCATCAGAATTTAGAGGGACATGACTTCAAATTATACTACAAGGCTACAGTAACCAAAACAGCATATCATTGATATAAAAGTAGATACTCAGGACAATGGAAAAGATGAAAAATCCCAGAAATAGAGCCAAATATTTACAACAAACTGATATTTGACAAGGCATACAAAAACATAATTTAAGGAAAGGACACTCTACTCAAAGCAATGGCAACTGGGAAAACTGGCTAGCAATGTGTAGAAGAATAAAACTGGGTCTGCGTCTTTCACCATATACAAAAATTAACTCAAGATGGATTAAAGACTTAAATTGAAGATGTGAAAACATAAAAAATTCTAGAAGAAAACCTAGGAAAAACTCTTGTGGACATTGGACTAGGCAAATAATTTATAATTAAGACCCCAAAACCAAATGCAACAAAAACAAAAATAAATAAATGAGACCTAAGTACACGAAAAAGCTTCTGCACAGCAAAAGAAATAACCATCAGAGTAAACAGACAACCTACAGAATGGGAGAAAATATTTGCAAATGATACATCTGACAAAGGACTAATACTGAGGGTCTACGTGGAATTCAAACAAATTAGCAAGAAAAAACACAAATTTCATCAAAAAGTGAGCAAAATACATGAATAGGCATTTCTCAAAAGAGGACAGACAAATGGCCAATAAACATATGAAAAAAATGCTCAACATCACTAATCACCAGGGAAATGCAAATTAAAACCACAATGAGATACCATCTTCCCCAGCCAGAACAGCCATTATTAAAGTCAAAAAACAATAGATGTTGGCATGGATGTGGTGAAAAGGGAACACTTATAACCTGCTGTTGGGAATGTAAACTAGTACCACCTCTATGGAAAACAGTGTGGAGACTTCTCAAAGAACCAAAAGTAGGTCTACCATTCGATCCAGTAATCCCACTAGTGGGTATCCACCCAAAGAAAAGCAAGTCATTATATTAAAAAGACACTGTACATGTTTCGTTTTCATAACACAATTTGTAATTGCAAAGATGTGAAACCAGCCTAAGTGTCCATCAATCGATGAGTAGATAAAGCAAATGTGGTATATATATACACATCATGGAATAGTGCTCAGTCATAAAAAAGACAAAATAGTGTATGTTGCAGCAACTTGCGTGAATCTAGAGGCCGTTATTCTAAGTGAAATAATTCAGGAATGTAAAACCAAATACTGTATGTTCTCACTGATAAGTGAGAGCTAAGCTATGGGTATGCAAAGCATACAAGTGGTATAATGGACATTGGAGACTCAGAAGTATGGAGGTTTGGAAGGAGATAAGGGATTAAAAAGACTACATATTGGCTACAGTATACACTACTTAGATGATGGGTGCATTAAAATCTCAGATTTCACCACTATGCAATTCATCCACATAACCAAAACCCACTTGCACCCCCAAACTTTTTGAAATAAAAAAGTGTATATATAACAAAAATAACAATATGGAATTCTGAAATAAAAAATAAAGGACAGTCATGGAAAAACTGGTAAAATCTGACTAAAACATGACTTTAGTTATTACAATAAAAAGAATTTAGCAGGTCAACGTTTCCAGCTCCATCAGCGTATTACCACATATCCTCATTCCAACTTTGAAGATCCCACTCCTTCCCAATAAATGCCAGTTAGAATCGTAGACACTGTGAGGCTGGTGACTCAATTTGTGTTTTAATTGAGCTGCTTGAAGCATGAGATTCTGGGTTTGAATTTCAGCAGTCTCAGCCCTGTCCTTACCAATGATGGATCTCTTTCAGGACAAACACAGAAGCCTCATGTATTTATATGGTGCTTGAATTGAGGATTTGAATCTGTGAGCTCATCCTTTTTCTCTTCTCACTTTGTCAAGTGACAAACCAGCCAAGATAATTACACTTATTAGTTAGAGAAAATGTTAAGAGATGCTATCTGCATGGTCACCCTGGTCCTTTGCTTAATATAAGTGCTTGATTTGAAGTTTCCAATGATGACTATTTTGTGTATCCCTGTTTCCACATCACGTCATGGACTATCAGTGCTCTCATTATGATTGAAAATAGAGTCATTAGTGTAGTTAAATCTAATAAAACTAGACAGTCAGTTTCAGAAACTTCAGAACCAATTTAGAATATGTGTTTTTAAGTTTTTTTTTCTAAAATCATACCCAGGATTAAAATATGTCTTGTAAGTGTTCTTTAGAGAAACAGAACAAAAGTATGTGAGTGTGTGTGTACTTTTTATCTATCTGTCTATCTATCTATCTATCTATCTATCTATCTATCTATCATCTATCTATCATCTATCTATCTATCTCTGGGAATTTGTTCCTATGATTGTAGAGGCTTGGTGAGTCCGAAATCTGCAGGACAGTCAGGCATCCTGGAGACACAGGAAAGAGTGGCAGTTTGGGTACAAAGGCAATCTTCTGGAAGAATTCTGTCTTACTTAGGGGAGACCACCAGCTCGTTTTCTTCTCACAATGCACATATCATCTTATAACATATTTCATGTCTTATTTATTATTTCTTGTCATCTAATATTCATCTTTCTTGGCTATAATACTGGCTCAATAAAAGCAGGTTCTTTGGTAGTCTTTCTTTCTTTTACTCTAATAAATCTTGTACACCAGTATTATGCTTGACATACATTAGATGATTCAAAACTGCCTATGGAGGCCAGGCACCGTGGCTAACGCCTGCAATCCCAGCACTTTGGGAGGCCTGGGCAGGTGGATCATCTGAGCTCAGGAATTCAAGACTAACCTAGGCAACATGGTGAAACTCCATCTTCCCAAAAATACAAAAAATTAGCTGGGCACATTGGCATGCACCTGTAGTCCCAGCTACTTGGGAGGCTGACATGGAGGATCACTTGAGCCTGGGAGACGGAGGTTGCAGTGAGCTGAGATCATGCCCCTGCACACCAGCCTGGGCGACAGAGCTAGACTCTGCCTCAAAAAATAGTTGCCAAGACCAATATCAAGAAGTTTATTCACATTTTCTTATAGTAGTTCTATGGTTGTAGGCCTTTAATCTATTTTGACTCTTTAATCCATTTCGAGTTACTTTTTGTGAATGGTGTAAGATGAGGGCTTAATTTTTTTCTTCTGCATATGGATATACAGTTTCCACGAGATAATTTATTGAAGAGACTGTATTTTCCCCATCGTTTATTTTCAACCACGTAGGCTTTTTTCATTCTGTTTTTTCATTTCTCTCTTCTGAGTGAGTAATTTTAAATAAACATTTTTCAAGTTTGCTGATTCTGCTGCTAAGTCAAGTTGAATATTAAAGCTTTTTATCGATTTTTTTTAGTCCAATCATTGTATTCTTCAGTTCATTGTGCTCTTGTTTATGGTTTCTATTTTTTTATTTAACTTTCCATAATGTTCATAAACTGTTTTTCTGATAACATTGAATTGTCTATATGTATTCTCTTGTGACTAACTGAGCTTCTTAAAGATGATTATTTTGAAATTTTTATCATGTAATTTATACATCTCCATTTCTTTGGGGTCAGCCACTGACTTTTTTTTTCTTTGATGGTGTTATGTTTTCTTGTTTCTTCATCTTTTTAAAATTCTGGTTTTGTTATCTTTGCACTCAATAAAGCATTTTTCTCAGCCAATTAGTAAAGACAAGAGAACACCTTCACCAGCCAAACTATCTGGAGATTGTGGAGTATATCTCAAGCGTTTTTTTTTTAATTATACTTTAAGTTTTAGGGTACATGTGCACAGTGCATGTTTGTTACATACATATACATGTGCCATGTTGGTGTGCTGTACCCATTAACTCATCATTTAACATTAGGTATATCTCCTAATACTATCCCTCCCCCCTCCCCCCACCCCACAACAGGCTCCGGTGTGTGATGTTCCCCTTCCTGTGTCCATGTGTTCTCATTGTTCAGTTCCCACCTATGAGTGAGAACATGTGGTGTTTAGTTTTTTGCCCTTGTGATAGTTTGCTGAGAATGATGGTTTCCAGCTTCATCCATGTCCCTACAAAGGACATGAACTCATCATTTTTTATGGCTGCATAGTATTCCATGGTATATATGTGCCACATTTTCTTTTTTTTTTTTTTCTTTTTTTTTCTTTTATTATTATTATTATTATTATCATTATTATACTTTAGGTTTTATGGTACATGTGCACAATGTGCAGGTAAGTTACATATGTATACATGTGCCATGCTGGTGCACTGCACCCACCAACTTGTCATCTAGCATTAGGTATATCTCCCAATGCTATCCCTCCCCCCTCCCCCCACCCCACAACAGTCCCCGAAGTGTGATGTTCCCCTTCCTGTGTCCATGTGTTCTCATTGTTCAATTCCCACCTATGAGTGAGAATATGCGGTGTTTGGTTTTTTGTTCTTGCGATAGTTTACTGAGAATGATGATTTCCAGTTTCATCCATGTCCCTACAAAGGACGTGAACTCATCATTTTTTATGGCTGCATAGTATTCCATGGTGTATATGTGCCACATTTTCTTAATCCAGTCTATCATTGATGGACATTTGGGTTGGTTCCAAGTCTTTGCTATTGTGAATAATGCGGCAATAAACATACGTGTGCATGTGTCTTTATAGCAGCATGATTTATAGTCCTTTGGGTATATACCCAGTAATGGGATGGCTGGGTCGAATGGAATTTCTAGTTCTAGATCCCTGAGGAATCGCCACACTGACTTCCACAAGGGTTGAACTAGTTTACAGTCCCACCAACAGTGTAAAAGTGTTCCTATTTCTCCACATCCTCTCCAGCACCTGTTGTTTCCTGACTTTTTAATGATTGCCATTCTAACTGGTGTGAGATGGTATCTTCTTAATCTAGTCTATCATTGTTGGACATTTGGGTTGGTTCCAAGTCTTTGCTATTGTGAATAGTGCCGCAATGAACATACGCATGCATGTCTTTATAGCAGCATGATTTATAATCCTTTGGGTATATACCCAGTAATGGGATGGCTGGGTCAAATGGTATTTCTAGTTCTAGATCCCTGAGGAATCGCCACATTGACTTCCACAATGGTTGAACTAGTTTACAGTCCCACCAACAGTGTAAAAGTGTTCCTATTTCTCCACATCCTCTCCAGCACCTGTTGTTCCCTGACTTTTTAATGATCGCCATTCTAACTGGTGTGAGATGGTATCTCATTGTGGTTTTGATTTGCATTTCTCTGATGGCCAGTGATGATGAGCATTTTTTCATGTGTCTTTTGGCTGCATAAATGTCTTCTTTTGAGAAGTGTCTGTTCACATCCTTTGCCCACTTGTTGATAGGGTTGTTTGTTTTTTTTTCCTGTAAATTTGTTTGAGTTCTTTGTCTCAAGCATTTTTATGAATAATTTGCCTCAGTTTTCTTGTTACCTTTTGTGGGCACAAACTTACTTTTATTTTTTGTTTGTTTGTTTATTTGTTTGTTTTCAACCTACAAAGTCAGGCCAGGAGCTGGGTGTCTCCTGTTTATCTTCCCAGGCCAGTGCCCTAAGTTTTACAGAGTTGTGTGCCCTCTCTTCATCTGGCAGAGTTGAGCTGGTGCTGATATCTATGTGCTGTCTCTGGGATTTCGGTGTGCACTTTGTAGGGGCTCATGCTCATTGTCTGCAAAGTCTCATGGGGCTCATCTTTGGAGAGCACACAGATTGCTGAGGACCATGCCAGCCAGTTCTAGGGGCTGCAAGTGAGGCATTCCATTTGATTTATGCATGGGTTTTTTGGTAAGTTTTGCAAGTCAGTTAGTGGGATCTGCAGCCTGTTTTTGAGACCTATGTGTTTGGTACTGTGAGCTCTTGCATCTTTTACTGCTCCTAGCCCCTCCAAACTATTCAGTCACGCCATTGCGTTCAGTAATCTGGGTGGGGCGTTGGTGGAGTTGGTATCTTGGGCAATTTCCCCTGAGACTGAGTAAGCAAGGTGCTCAATCTGTTCTCAATTTCCCCTGTGGGAAGAGTGGCAGGCTGTAGGGCCTCTCTTGACTCCACAAGCAGTGCCACCTTGGGGAAGAGAGGATGCATGTAAATTAACTGTTATTTTTACCCTCTTCAATAACATATTATTCAATTTCCTATTCAAACATGGTGCTGGAATATCTCCACTGGACTCCTGGATTCTCAAAGAATTATTTCTGTTCATGTATGGTAGTAAAAATTGATGTTTCTGTAGAGGTATGTTGGCCAGAATCATGTATTCCACCATATTAATGGTGTCACTCCTCTTGCCTTGTGTTTTAATTATAATTTCCTAAAGAAAATTAATGATTTTGAAAAAATATGGATTTGAAGGTGTGATAGCACAAAGTTATTTTGAAATGTCAGAACTGAGACACAATGACTCATTTGCTTGTGTCTTGCATTCTCCACTCTGCAGTTCTGCTCCCATGGCTGTAGCTTCAGTCGGATCCACCCATTTTCATATTTACCACTGATGTGTAATTTAGGGGTTTTAGCAGCCATTCATGTTTATTGCTTGCAAACTCAACATACAGACTATCCAAGTCTGTCCTGCCGTTGTCATTATTAGGTGGGAAATCTCTACAGAGAAAAGAAAGTTTCCTAAGGAATATTTTGGACAGAAAAGAGAGATCTTGATTCTTGCGTTCATTTTCACTTTTTCAATGTAGTAATTTGGTTATTTACTATTACTCAAATGTGAAGTGTCGTTAGTTTGCTTGTTTTATTTTTAGCATTAGTAAACACATAGGGTTTGCATAGGTTCATTAGTTTTAATCCATTACACATATTTTTTGATACTGTAAATATCCCACCCTTTGCCGTTTGGAATCCTTCATGATGGTCTTTCTGTTCTGGTTACAGGAATTAGATGGTATCTGGTAACTTCTTTTGCTTTCTTGTACAATAAGAGGTTCTAAAATCATCTCCTACATTAACTGTTTTAAATGTGAATTGAGCTATTTCTTCAGGGAGAAATTTAAAATTTTTACTGCATGTATTTTTAATATTAAATGTTTGATGATATACTCATATGAGTAAACTCATGTTTACTATATATAGACAAAATTATCTAGTTAGTTTAATCATTATCATAAATTATTATAGAATATGTTATACAATATACTAGGCAATTTATTTTTAAAATTATAAATTTATAATACAATAGGATATACAGCATAATATATGTTATGTATAAAACATATAACTGAATAAATTTGCTTCAAATTCAGTGGAAATAATTTCTCTTGCTTAGTAAAGCCTTAATTTGTTATGACGTTAGCTTCACTTTTTTCCTATTTAGGTTTGTGTTAAGTTTATTAATTATACCTGAAAATATTTTCATATCAGATATATTCAAGAAAATACGTATATATTTCCAAAACAAAACAACAAACAAGACACAATAAGATGAGTCTAGTTTCATCCTGTCTCTCTCTCTCTTTTTTTTTTTTTTTTTAAAAAAAAGGAGCTTCACTTTGGTTGCCCAGGCTGGAGTGCAATGGCACGATCTCAGCTCACTGCAACCTTCGCCTCCCAGGTTCAAGCGATTCTCCTGCCTCAGCCTCCCGAGTAGCTGGGATTACAGGCGAGCGCCACCACACCCTGCTAATTTTGTATTTTTAGTAGAGATGGGGTTTTGCCATGTTGCCCAGGCTAGTCTTGAATTCCTGACCTCAGGTGATCCTCCCGCCTTGGCCTCCCAAAGTGCTGGGATTACAGGCATGAGCCACTGCACCCAGTCCATCTTGTCTCTTTTGTGCTGTTTCCTCTCTTCCTCACAAGTGTCCACTTTTAAAGATTTTGAGGTATTATTTAATTTTTTAAGTAGAAAAATATAGACACACACACACAAACATAACAATATACTATTTACCTCTAGTTCATCGTAAACCTAATTGCACATGATGTTCAGAGTATTTTGTTGCTGTTCTCATTCCTGCCTCCCATAGTCGTGAGGGTCAGCTGTAAAACGAACATCCTCATCACATCCACAGCTGCTCAGTGCTCCATTGTGGGGACACCCAGGGGTTTATTCAGTCTCTCTTTGATTGACACTGGGTGGGATCTAGTCGTGGTGGTGTTACAAATAATAATTCGGCACGTAATATCTCTGTATTCTGAAAGTTGCTCTTAATGTTTGTATTCCCTTGAGATAATCAGTCTTGTAAGAAAAGGCATTTTATGGATGCAATGAGAATAACCCAGTTTTCTTCTTTATGTCTCTAGCTTCCTCTGATTCAAATAAAATCAAATTCCAACATCAAGATAATTAATATGTTAGTCACCTCAGTTAGTTATTATTTCTGTGTGCATGTGTGTGTGCAGTGAAAATACTTAGGTTCTACTCTCAGCTAATTTTAAGTGTACAATACAGTATTGTTACCTATAGTTTTCATTCCATACATTAGTTTTCCAGAATTATTCATCCCGGAGAATTGAAACTTTGCACCTTTTGACCAACATCTCATTTTTCCCATTTCCAGCCCCTACTAACCACCATTCTACTCTCAGCTTCTATGAATTTTACTATTTTAGATTCCACAATTATGTGAGATTATAAGATATTTGTCTATTAAGAGCTGGACTCATTTCACTTAGCATAATGTCATTTGGGTCCAATCCTGCTATCGAAAATGATCTGATTTTCTTCTTTTTAAAGATTGAATAAAACTTTATATTTATTATACTATGTTATCTTAATCCATTCCTCCATCAATGGGCATTTATGTCGTTTATTTACCTCGGCTATTGTGAATACTGGTGCAATGAATTCATCAGTGCGGATATCTCATCAAGATCTTGATTTGAGTTCTTTTGGATACTTATCCGGAAGTTGAAATCTCGTGGCTTATAGTTCAATTTTTAACATTTTGAGGAAGTGTGATACCGTTTCTATAATGGATGGATTGGTTTCTGTTAACTTAAATTAGGGTATTGTCTTTCTCACTCAGACTGCTGCTGGAATCCTTGGAAATTCTTCACTCCTTTACTTTTTTAGCTTTACTTTTATCACTTCACAGATATTGAGACCCAGAGACCTGATTCTCAGCCAGCTGATCTTAGCGAACAACCTGGTTCTTTTCTCTAAAGGAATCCCCCAGACAATGGCAGCTTTTGGAATGAAATCCTTCCTGGATGAGGCTGGATTAAACTTGTCTTCTATCTATACACAGAGTGGCCAGAGGGGTTTCCCTCAGCACCACCTGTCTCCCAGTGGCTTCCAGGCCATGAAGCTTCACCTCAGTATCTCTGGGAGGATGGAACTCCAAATTAGGTCCACAAAGTGCATTGTTTTCTGCTGCCCCCTCTGCTGGATCTTGCAAATTGTGGCAAATACCTACATTGCAATGCATGTAACTGGCCCAATGAAGAGCAAAAAAGTGAGTATGGAATAAATGTATAGGTACTGCTCCTCACCCATTCTAGGATGATTGCTATTCTTAGTAAAGGCAGTTATTTTCTCCCTTGTGGATGGTATGTCTTTGGCCCTCGTGGACTACACCAGCAGCTCCATGATCCTCTTCTTATATAGACACAAGCAGACAGTCCAATGCATTCGCAGCCACAGCCTCTCCCCCTGAAAGTCCCATGAAACTAGAGCCACACACACCATCCTCATCCTGGTGAGCATGTTTGTCTCCTCTCATGGTCTAGCTGGTATTTTATCATTGTGGGTAACCTGGATTCAGAACCCAAGCCATTGGCTGAGAAGCATCTCCTTCCTGGTGTCTGCAGGATTCCCGACATTCAGCCCCTTTGTGTTCATTGTCAGTGACACCTGCGTCTCACAGGTCTGCACTGTCTGCTGGACAAGGAAGACAAATGCTCCAAGTGTGGTCTCTGGGCTCTAAGTTCCCTCTGGACAATTGCGTCCTTTATTTAATCACTTCTCCTCACAATATTTGTTGGATCATACATTATGCCAGTTAATATGCAAGGACCTTGGGACTCAGTATTGAATAAAAATGATAATAACCATAGCCTCATATTGCTTCTTAGACGCTCAAAAAATGAACACAGTATAAAAATTACCCAAATGTATGTCAGTTCCTCAGAAGATTAAACATAGAATTACCATATGACCTGGCAATTTCTGGGAAAATTAAAGCAAGGATTTAAAGGGATGCTCATATACTCATGTTCATACGGCGTTATTCACATTAACAAAGAGTAGAAACAACCCAAAGATGGATAAATGGATAAACAAATGTTATACAAACTACAAAACACTGTTCAGTCTCTAAAAGAAATGAAATTGTGACTGACATACACTATAATATGGAGAGCCTTGAAGATATTATGCTAAGTGAAATAAGCCAGTCTCATAAAGGACAAATATTGCTAAGATTCTATCTATACAAGCTACCTAGATTGGTCAAACTCGCAGACTCAGGAAGTAGTGTCATGGTTAACAGAGGCTTGGGGGCCTGGAAACGGAGAGTTGGTGTTTACTGAATATAAAGTTTCAACTGGGAAAGAGAAAACATTTTGGGGATGCTGATGGTGATGGTTGCACAGCAATGTCAAACCACTTCACACTACTGTACTGTAGAGTGAGAAATAGTAAATACGGTAAATTTTATTTTATGTGGTTTTTTTACGATAATTTAAAATGAGAAAGAGTAGTAAAAACACACAAAAGAGAGGAGCTAACAGATAAAGTGCACTAAGTTAGCCAAGCCAGAGCTTTAAGAACCATTATCACTTCTCTCTCTCTTTCACCCCACAGTCAACATTAATCAGGTCTGACCATGTGTTCTGCCTTCTTAGCACTGCTCACGTGTGTCCCCTCCTCTGTTATTTCCGTAGTCTCTGGCCCAGCTGGGCTTCTTCTCTCTTTGCCTGTGATTTGCTCTGTTCTCCTCCCCGGCTCAGACGTGCAGTCCCAGTCTCTCCTGATGCTTTGTCCCCACATTGAGGGCACTGCTGTTTCCCCACAGGTCACTCTGGTTTTGTTTGTTTGTTTTGAGACAGAGTCTCACTCTGTCACCCAGGCTGGAGTGCTGTGGCGCAATCTCGGCTCACTGCAACCTCCACCTCCCAGGTTCAAGTGATTCTCCTGCCTCAGCCTCCCGAGTAGCTGGGATTACAGGTATACGCCACCACGCCCAGCTAATTTTTTGTGTTTTTAGTAGAGATGGGGTTTCACCATGTTGGCCAGGCTGGTCTTGAACTCCTAACCTCGTAATCAGCCCACCTCGGCCTCCCAAAGTGCTGAACTCCTAATACACCCTCTGTCTTTTCCCGCCTTGTCTGTGCCCTGGAGGCTGACTCTATGGATTGCATCATCAGTGTCTCCTTGCCTTTAGTATCTGAGTTCAACCATGGGAGGCACTGTCAGGAGAGCAGAGGGTGAGAGGAGAGAGAAGCCAGGGAATCTATTCCCACACGTACCTCCTGCCAGGCTGTGGTTTGTCAGCAACTGTGCTCCTCTACCCATGACATCAGCTCCCACGAGGTACCTCCCATCTCCCACACAGAGCTCTCTCCTCCCCTTGACCTCCCATCTTGGGAGTGGCAGTGGCTTCCTGGGGTGCTTTATCCCTCTCATTTGCCCACATCTTCATACACTTGTTTTCTTTCTTTCTTTTTTTTTTTTTTTTTTGACGGAGTCTTGCTCTGTTGCCCAGGCTGGAGTGCAGTGGGACGATCTCGGCTCACTGCAAGCTCCGCCTCCCGGGTTCACACCATTCTCCTGCCTCAGCCTCCCAAGTAGCTGGGACTACAAGCACCCGACACCACGCCAGGCTAATTTTTTGTATTTTAAGTAGGGACAGGGTTTCACCATGTTAGCCAGGATAGTCTCGATCTCTGACCTTGTGATTCGCCCGCCTCGGCCTCCCAAAGTGCTGGGATTACAGGCATGAGCCACCTGTGCCTGCCCTATACAATTCTTTTTCTATTTTCATTTTCATTTTAGATTTGGGGGTACGTGTGTAGGTTTGTTACCAAGGAATATTGTGTCGCATTGAGGTTTGGAGTAAGACTGAGCCCCTCACCCAGGTAGGGAGCATGGTACCCAACAGGTAGTTTTTCAGCCCCAGCCTCCTCCCTCTCTCCACCTTCAGTGGTTCCCAGCGTCTACTGTTGCCATCTTTATGGGAAGATGTGTACCTAATATTTAGCTCCCACTTATAAGTGAGAACATGTGGTATTTGGTGTTCAGTTTCTACATTAGTTTACTTAAGATAATGGCCTCCAGCTGCATCCATGTTGCTGCAAAGGACATGAGTTCATTCTTTTTTGTGGCTGTGTCCATGGTGTATATGGACCACATTTTCTTTATTCGGTTCACTGTTGATGGGCAACTGGGTTGATTCCATGTCTTTGCTATTGTCAATAGTGCTGCAATGATCATGCAAAGTGCATGTGTTCTTGAGTAGAACGATTTATTTTCCCTGGATATATAGCCAGCAATGGGATTCCTGGGTCAAATGGTAGTTCCATTCCTAGTTATTGGAGATATCCTCAAACTGCTCTCCACAGTGACAGTTAATCCCAGCTCTTTGAGAAGCCAAGATGGGAAGATTGCTTGAGGCCAGGAGTTTGGGGCCATTCGATTCTCTAACTACTACTGCTGCTGTATAGAAATGTCATTGATTTGGATTTGTTTTTATTTTCTTATAAATCCTAATGGACTTTGAATTTTCTATTTAGAGAATCTTATTGCCTACAAGTAATGAAAAAAATTATCTCTTTAGGCCTCATATATCTTATTTTTAGTTTTTTACTTTTACTGATATTATTACATCAGTTAGGACACCTCAGTAGAAAGTGGAATAAAAGTGGAGAGAGCATTAAGCCTTGTTTTGTTCATATTTTAGTGGAAATTGATCTAAGCTTCATCATTAAATATAATATTTGCTATTGGTTTGTCGCTGGGCATCCTTTAACATGTTTATGATGTTTCCCTCTATTCCTAATTTATTAAGATTTTTTAAACCATAAATAAGAGGTACAGATTATAGTAATATTGAGCAAATATTTTCTTCTCACCTCCAATGGGCCATCCTCATAGATCCCCTCCCCTCACCCTCATCTCCCCTACCTCACCGTGGGTCTCTCTCCCCAGACCCCTTCTGCAGGGGGCCCCCGGAGGTGACGTATGCTCAGCTGGACCACCAGGCCTTCACTTGGAGGACAGCCCAGGCTGTGTCCCCAGAGTCCACGGTGCCCATGGCTGAGTCTAGCACATACACAGCCCTTGCCAGGCACTGACTCCGGGACAACTGCCCCCTGTTCCTGAGGAAATCTTGCTTGGAAAAGCCTCAAGAAGCCATCTGGAGGGCTTCCCTTTGCAATCATCCTGGTCTGCAAAACCAGTCAACTCTTCTGGAGATAAGAGATAGAGCCCAAAGTTCTCTAATCGGCATCTAGACAGTTCATTAACCAGGTGATTCCTTCCACAACTGACCAGCACCTCAAAGAGGTGGTGTTGCAGCTACTTCTAGAAACCCAGCTGCAATCACTTGGCTGTTTCCAGACACCTAGCTCCAGTCACCTGGTTGTTTCCAGTGACCCAGCTGCTGTCACTTATCTGTTTCAAGACACCCAGCTCCAGTCTCCTGGCTGTTTCTTGAGTCTCAGCTATAGCCATCCCAGCCAATTCCATTAACAACATTGCATCCCCCTGCAGTTTCCAAATGTCTTCTGTAAATCCCCCCAGCTGCCCCAGCAATCATCTACTCAGCCGATCCTGAACATCCTCCTAGAGTTTAGTTGTTGATCTTGAGAATGAGCTATACATATGGATCTGAGAGCTGAGACCAGTCCTCTGGGTCATGCTTTACTTCATGCACCAATTAATAGTTTAAATACCTCACATCTGGCAGTCCTGTGTCATGTTCTGGGGTGTACAGATCACTTGGACCCAGTCTCTGCCTTCATGTTGTTCAAGGCTACATGGGGTTAAAAGAGCTACAAAGGAGGTGTCAGTATTTTTTTAAGGATTTCATTGGCAGTGATTGCATATATTCAAGATGCACAAGGTGATAATTTGATATACATATACATTGTGAAATAATAGCCACGATCAAATGAATCAGCACATCCGTCACCACCCACGCTGTACATAAGATCCCCTGAATGTGCTCATCTTAGGCCTCCAAGATGGAGCATTAAGTATCAGGGATGAATTAAGGTGTCTGAGGGGAGGCATGGATGGGTGAAGTTAGAGAGCTCATCCCACTTATGCACTTACACACATATGCACATGTACTCACACATTCACACATGCACACACATGAACGCACTCACACGTCTGGAGACCTCTGAGTCATCTGTGCGCTGAGACTTGGTTGTCTCCACCCCTCTTAGAAAGTTAGATGCTCTCCCTATTCAGATTAAAACGGAAAATTACTTGAGAACCACTAGGGGGAGAGAGTGTCTCATTTGAATTAATTTTTGTGCACATTTAAAATAAACAATAACACACTTACCATGGGCATGCCTTTGGCCGGATTGCAAAGGTAAACATATATCAAAGCATCTCATGATACCCAATAAATATATGCAATTATTATTTTTCAATTAAATTTTAAATAAAAAATAACATACTTACCATGGGCATGCCTTTGGCTGGATTGCAAAGGTAAACATATATCAAAGCATCTCATGGTACCCAATAAATATATACAATTATAATTTTTCAATTAAAATACCATAATAAAATAACAGAAAAGAAACCTGCATACATGTAACAGGGTGGATTTTTAAATGTCATTTTATACAAGAAAAAGAATATTTTTAAAAAAACTCAACAATAACTCAGCTCATCCTATGGAGCAATTACTAGTTGAATACTACGCAAACATCAACACATTCACTAGTCTTACATGTGCCCCACAGCTCGTCCTATTTTTTCCCCACTTGTGGGGATTTTGATAGTTGTTGAGTATGTCTAATCCAATTATACATTCCAGAGCTAGGAATAAAGCCACAGGATGCCTTTGGTGGCCAAGAAAATTCAATAGGAGACAAATCTGAGCTAAAGCTTCATTGACTACCTGACCTCCATAAGCTTAAAATCTGACTGGAGGGTCACCATGATGTTTTGGGTCTTCTGAATTTAGTGTTAGCTCAGAGCCAGTGTTTAGTTGTACCCAAAATATCTGATTATTTCCTTTACCCAGTGCACAGTTGCCATGATAAAGGCCATAGGTCCATTTAAGGGAAGCTGAGAGAAATATAATTGTATAACTTTTTATAGTATATACTGGGGCAGCGCCTTCAAGGATACCTGGTCTTCCCTTTAATTCAAGGGGTTCTGGGTCTATAACTGGTGAAATTCTAGTAATTGATTAAGAGACTGTAACTCTCTATGTTATGATTCTAATTAGATTCTTGTTCTCTTTGCCAAGAAATGTTCTGCTTATACAAATCCAGTAAGAATGAAGTAAGTTTCCTATCTATTTCATGTCTTAGAACGCTGCAGTCAACTGGACAACACTAAAGGGCTGCATGAGACAGTCTATTCTGATTACTGCCTTGATTCTGATGTCCATTATGATCACCACACCCAGTTCTATGATAACCACACCCAATTCAACACACCAGATTCTCACCTTTATCGACTGACTTCTGACACTTGAGTCCTGCCACTCTAGGATCCAACTACACCTCTTACATTTAGGTTTCTCAGTTCAGCGGCAGCAGTTCCCTCTGGAAGTTCTGGCCACTCCTAATACACCCTCTGTCCTTTCCCACCTTGTGTGTGCCCTGGAGGCTGACTCTATGGATTGCATCACCAACATCTTCTTGTGTCTAGTGTCTGGTTGAGTTCAGCCATGGGAGGCACTGTCAGGAGAGCAGAGGGTGAGAGGAGAGAGGCTGGGGAATCTATTCCCACACGTACGCACTGTCAGGCAAAAAACTGTGCTCCTCTACCCATGACATAAGCTCCCACGAGGCACCTCCCATCTCCCAACTCAGTCCTCAAGGTGACTTTCCAGAGACCCAGTTACATTCGGCTGTTACTAAAGAGTCAGCTACAGTCATCTAGCTGTTCCCAGTGACCACCCCTAATCCCCCATAGCTGCCTGCCTGTTTGCAGAGACCCAGCTACATGCACCTGGCTGTTTCTACAGACCTGGCTACATCCACCTGGCTGTTTCCAGAGACCCGGCTACATCCACTGGCTGTTTCTAGGGACCCAGCTACACCCACCCAGCTGATTTCATTATCACTGACGCAGTCCCCAGCTGCTCCTATGTCTCCTGGAAATCCCCAATTGCCCCAGACTTTGTTGTAATTTTCTGCTCAGCTGACTCTAGGGATCTTCCTGGAGCTTAATTGCTGACCTTAAGAATGGGCCATATTTATGCAACTGAGAGCAGAGCCCAGTTCTCTGGGCCATGCTTTCCTTTGAACATCAACAAATAATCCTAAAGACCTAAAGTCTGGCAACCCCATGCCAGGTCCTAGGGTGCACAGGTAACTTGCATCCAGTTTTTGCCTCACAGTTGTTCAAAGCTGAGCAGGGAAAAAGAAGAGCCACAAAGAAGTTCAGTGTTTTCCTTTTTATCTTTTTAAAAAATCCTTTTTTTATCCTTAAAATGATTTAATCAACCAAGATTGTGTATATTGAGGTGTACAACATGATTATTTGATATACGTATACATTGTGTAATGATTGCCACAATCAAATTAGCACGCTCAGGACAACCAGTGCCCTAAATAGATCCCCTGGATTTGTACACGTTATGCCTTAAAGTTGGTGCCAGAGTTCCATTTATTTATTTTTATCCATATATAATAGTTGTATATAGGTTTTGGGTACTTATGATATTTTGATACTTGTATGCAATGGGTAATAATAAAATCAGAGTAATTAGAATATCCATCACCTCAAATATTTATCTTTTCTTTGTTTTGGGGAGCATTACAATTCTTTTATTCTAGTTGTTTTGAAATATACAATATATTATTGTTAACTATACTTTCTCTACTGTACTGTCAAATACTCAAAGTTATTTCTCCTATCCAACTGCATTTCTATACTCCGTAACGAACATCTCCTTATCCCCCACCCTTTCCAGCTCTAGTAACCACCAGCCTACACCTTTTTTTTTTGAGACAGAGTCTCGCTGTGTCACTCAGGATGGAGTGCAGTGGCGTGATCTTGGCTCACTGCAACCTTTGCCTCCTGGGTTCAAGCGATTTGCCTGCCTCAGCCTCCTGAGTAGCTAGGATTACAGGTGCACGCCACCACGCCGGGCTAAAGACAGGGTTTCACCATGTTGGCCAGGATGGTCTCAAACTCTTGACCTCAAGTGATCCACCCACCTCAGCCTCCCAAAGTGCTGGGATTACAGGCGTGAGCCACCGCGCCCGGCCTTTTTTTTTTTTTTTGAGACGAGGTATTGTTCTGTTGCCCAGGCTGGAATGCAGTGACACAATCACGGCTCACTGCAGTCTCGACCCTCCAGGGTTCAAGCGATCCTCCTGCCTCAGACTCCTGAGTAGCTGGGACCACAGTGCACACCACCTCGCTCAACTAATTTTTGTACGTTTTGTAGAGAAGGGGTTTTGCCACATTGGCCAGGCTGGTCTGGAACTCCTGACCTCAAGTGATCCACCTGCCTTGGCCTCCCAAATCACTGGGATCGCAGGCACGAGCCACCACATCTGGACAACCAGTCTACTCTCTCTGTTTAGGAATCCACTTCTTCAGCTCCCACATATGAGTGAGAGCATTTGAGATTTGTCTTTCTGTTCCTGGCTTATTTCACTGAGCATAATGACCTCTGGTTCCAACTATGTTGCTGTAAGTGTCAGGATTTCATTCTTTTTTATGGATGACCCCTCTTCCATTGTGTATATATACCACATTTTCTTTACCCTTTTATCCATTGATGGACACTTAGGTTGATTCTGTATGCTGGCTTGTGAAGAGTGCTGCAATAAACACACGGGTGCAGGGACTCCTGTGATGTCCTGAGATTTTTTTCCTTTGCGTGAATATACAGTAGTGAACTCACTGGATTTTACGATAATTGCAGTTTCAGTATCTTGAGGAATCTCCATGGTTTTTTTTTTTTTTTTTTTTTTTTTTTGAGATGGAGTCTCGCTGTTGCCCAGGCTGGAGTGCAGTGGTGCGATCTCGGCTCACTGCAGGCTCTGCCCCCCCGGGGTTCACGCCATTCTCCTGCCTCAGCCTCCCGAGTAGCTGGGACTATAGGCGCCCGCCATCGCGCCCGGCTAATTTTTTGTATTTTTAGTAGAGATGGGGTTTCATGGTATTAACCAGGATGGTCTCGATCTCCTGACCTCGTGATCCGCCCGCCTCGGCCTCCCAAAGTGCTGGGATTACAGGCGTGAGCCACTGCGCCCGGCCGGAATCTCCATGTTTTCTATAATGGCTGTACTAATTTATATTCCCACCAACAGTGTATAAGAGTTATTTTGTCACCACATCCTCACCAACATGTTGTTATTTTATTTTATTTATATATTTATTTATTTATTTATTTGTTTAGATGGAGTCTCGCTCTGTCGCCCAGGCTGGAGTGCAGTGGTGCCATCTCAGCTCACTGCAACCTCCAGCTCCTGGGTATAAGCGATTCTCCTCCCTCAGCCTCCTGAGTAGCAGGAGCCTCCTGATTACAGGCGAGCGCCACCACACCCGGCTAATTTTTGTCTTTTTAGTAGAGATGGGGTTTCAACATGTTGGCCAGGCTGGTCTCAAACTCCTGACCTCGTGATCCGCCTGCCTCGGCCTCCCAAAGTGCTGGGATTACAGGCATGAACCACTGCGTCCAGCCCAGCATGTTTTTATGTTTCTTTGATAATAGACATTTTAACTGAAATAAGATGATACTCATTGTGGTTTCGATTCGTATGCCAGTGATGATTGTGGGTTTTTGTTTGTTTGTTTGTGTTTTGAGATGAAGTCTCGCTCTGTCACCCAGACTGGAGTGCAGTAGTGTGATCTTGGCTCACTGCAACCTCTGCCTACTGGGTTCAAGTGAGCCTCCTGCTTCAGCCTCCTCAGTAGATGGGACTGCAGGTGTGTGCCACCATGCCCAGATTTTGTTTGTGTATTTTTGGTAGAGATGAGGTTTCACCATGTTGCCCAGGTTGGTCTCAAACTCCTGGGTTCAAGTGATCCACCTGCTTTGGCCTCCCAAAGTGCTGGGATTACAGGTGTGAGCCAGCACGCTCGGCTGATGATTAGTGTTTTGAACACTTTTTATATAGCTGTTGGCCATCTGTACATTTTCTTTTGAGAAACGACTATTCAGATGCTTTGCACACTTGTTAATGGAATTATCTGGGAATTTTTTGTTGAGGTGTGTTTCTTCTAGGCCTAATTTGTTGATAGTTTTTATGATGAAGGGATGTTGAATTTTGTCAAATGCTTTTTTTTAACATCTGTTGTGATGATCATATAACTTTTTTTTTTTTTTTTAGACAGAGGGTCTCTCTGTTGCCCAGGCTGGAGTGCAGTGGCGCGATCTTGGCTCACTGCAACCTCCGCCTCCCAGGTTCAAGAGATTCTCCTATCTCAGCCTCCCGAGTAGCTGGACTACTGGTGCACACCACCACACCCAGTTAATATTTTGTATTTTTAAGAGAGACGGGGTTTCACCATGTTGGCCAGCCTGATCTCGAACTCCTGACCTCAAGTGACCACCCATCTCAATCTCCCAAAGTGCTGGGATTGCAGGCATGAGCCACCGCGCCTGCCCATGATTATATGTTTTTTGTTCTTCCTTCTGTTGACATGAGGTATCATATCTATTGATTTGAGAATGTTGAAATATCCTCCCTTCTGGTTGCTGTGTGGAGTGTGAGCTCTCCTACCCTCCATGGCCTTGTAATCCCACTGTCCCCAGGCCAACTGTGCCTAGACTACACAGTAGTCTCATGTGCATGGAGCAGTCATGATCGATCCTGGTGGTAACGGGGGGTTGGTGTTTCAGGCATGGCACAGTCAGAGGAGGTCCCAAGGAGAGACTAAGAGGTAAATTTAAGTAGAGCTACACCCCATCCTTGGTATCTGTAGAACCCTGGATAAAATCAAATATACCAACCCAAATGCCCATCAATGATAGACTGGATAAAGAAAATGTGGCACATATACACCATGGAATACTATGCAGCCACAAAAAAGGAGGAGTTCATGTCCTTTGCAGGGAAACAGATGAAGCTGAAAGCCATCATTCTCAGCAAACTAACACGAGAACAGAAAACCAAACACCGCATGTTCTCACTCATAGGTGGGAGTTGAGCAATGAGAACACATGGACACAAAGAGGGGAAAATCACACACCGGGGCCTGTCATGGGCTGGGGGGCTGGGGGAGGGATAGCATTAGAAGAAATACCTAATGTAGACAATGGGTTGATGGGTGCAGCAAAATACCATGGCACGTGTATACCTATGTAAGAAACCTGCACGTTCTGCACATGTATCCCAGAACTTGAAGTATAATAATAAAAAAAAAGAAAATGAAACAATGAAACATGGGTTCTTATGAATCACAGAACACCCGTGACCCCAAGTTAACATGGAAATTTATGATTCATTCCAACTAGGTCCTGTTTTCAGTATCTCACAAAAGCTTGACTCTAGAGTGAAATATACTTGGAAATGAATGAAAGACTCTTGTGATCTTTTTACTTCTTGTAAGGCGTTAGGATCCACACGTTTGAATACCTTTGACCAGGACCTCCTGCAATGCTTCTCTCTCTGCCCCCAGGCGTCCCTTCATTCAGATAATACCAACTCATCATCACCATCTGACCTCTGCTTCAGCTTCTTCACCACCCTCCATCTCAATTGCTTTCTCTTTTTCTTCTTTATTTTTTGAACTTCAACTTTTATTTTAGATATGGGGATACATGCTCAGGTTTACTACATGGAACTATTGCACCCAGGTGGTGAGTGCAGGACCCAGTGGATATTTCTTTTATCCTGTCCTATTGTGTTAAATCTTTCCTTCCCGGGACTGGTCCTATCTCTAAACTTTTTGCGTAGTGATTTTATCAACTTAGTTTTTGCTAGGATGCTAGATTTTCCAGGAGGGGAGGTAATTTGAAATGAAGTCTGGGTTACTGTGAATCCAATATATCTACTTTGCTCGCCTTTATCTCTTGTGTCCTGGGATGGCCACAGGTTGACATGTTTAAATGTTTCTTAAGTGAGGATGGATAAGATTTACTGAGTGGTGAGTGCACAAATACAAAAGCAAAATGAGGCCGAGCGCAGTGGCTCACGCCTGTAATCCCAGCACTTTGGGAGGCCAAGGCGAGCAGGTCACCTGAGGTCAGGAGTTCGAAACCAGCCTGGCCAACATGGTGAAACCCCATTTCTACTAAAAATACAAAAATTAGCGAAGTGTGGTGGCAGCTGCCTGTAATCTCAGCTCTCAGGTACTCAGGAGGTGAGTTAGGAGAATTGCTTGAACCCAGGAGGCCGAGGTTGCAGTGAGCCAAGACTGGACCACTGCACTCCAGCCTGAGTGACAGAGAGTGACCCTGTCACAAAAAAAAAAAAAAAAAAAAGGAAGCAAAATACAAGAAGTCCAGGACTGGTAAAGGCAAGGCATGTTGAGCGGTTAGAAAAGGGGTGATGACATCAAAAAACCTCCTGGCATTTCCCAGTCCTTGCCTAGCACAGGTTACTCTGAAAGCAGGACTTAAGACAAGGATATGAGCACAGGTGACTGATTTGGGAACCAAGTTTAAGGGAATAGGGTTCCCTTATGAAAGAGAGAAGGAAAGGAATTTCTGAAATCAGCAGGCATCGTGGACACCACTACAGCAGGTAATATGGACAGGTCCACACCAGGATCTCTGATAAAGTGCAGACCACCATCCAGAACTTCCCTCCAAAACAGGAGATACTTGCCAATATGTGTATGGCTTTCTAGTCTCCATTTCTGGGAGTTTCTTTTTCCCCAGCGACTGTCAGACGCATCAAGCTTTGGCTGAAATAGCTTCCACTAAGGTCCTTACACACAAATGTGGAGAGACACATGGAAATCCTCGAAATGAGATAGATACTGTCCTGTGATTCTGAGAGTGACCCAAAAGGATACGGAATGAGGTACTAAAAGCAGGTGCTTGGAAACCTGAAGGCAGTGGTGTTCATGCGTTTCCCGGCACTTTGACTTTCAGCCTGCAAGCCTCTCCTTCTTTGCCTTCCTGAACATTAGACACGATTTATTTTGGGTTTGTTTTTTCTGCTTCCTTTTTCCCCTCCCACCCTATGTTTCAGTTCTAAAATTAGAAGGTCCTCTCATCCTTTTAGGAAGAACAGAGACAGAAAATGATTAGTCACCACATAGGACAGATACAATTCCAGATCATTGCAGGACGTGCCCACTCCAATGGATGATTATTGAGAGCTGGCCACCTGAGGTGTTTTACACAGGTAGCGGTCTAAGGGTTGAAGCTAACACAGACAGTGGTCTAAGGGTTGAAGCTATCTGGCCTTTTTGCTTGCTTGTTATGTATTTATGGCCTTTTTCCTTTTCGAAATAATTTTACTAAATATTTAATTCACCAACTATATATATCTATGGGGTACAATGTGCTATAAATGTATACACTGTGGAATGATGGAATCAAGCCAATTAACATTTCCATCACTCCGTGTACTAACATCCGTGAAAACATTTAAAATCTATGCTTGGCTGGGCATGGTGGCTCATGCCTGTAATCCCAGCAACCTTGAGAGGCTGAGATAGGTGGATCACCTGAGGTCAGGAGTTCGAGACCGGCCTGGCCAACATGGTGAAACCCCATCTCTATTAAAAATACAAAAATTAGCTGGGAGTGGAGGTGGGTGCCTGTAATCCCAGCTACACAGGAGGCTAAAGCAGGAGAGTCGCCTGAACCCAGGAGGCGGAGGTTGCAGTGAGCTGAGATCACACCACAGCTCTCTAGCCTGGGCGACAGACCGAGATTTTGTCTCAGAAAAGAAAAAATATATATATATTTTGGAGCTACATCGTGCTAGCGCTGCAGAGAATGAGTTTTGTTTTGCGACACAGTTTTTAGGTGTCTACTGGGCTCTGGTAGAGATGGAATGTTTGGCCTCAAGTAGGCAGGGTCCCATGGGATATCAGTAGCCGACCATGACCTGGCTGTGTACTGACCCACCAAGCATTCAACTGGCGTGCCCAGCCGCTCTCCGTCATCTCATAGAAGTGCTTTATGTGAGATTTGGCTAAAGGAGTCCCTGAAGGCCTGTGGGAGGCAGAATAGTGACCTCCCAGAGATGTCCACCTCCTGAGCCCCAGACCCTGTGAACTGGAGGAGCTTATGTGGCAAAAGGGACTTTGCAGATGTGATTAAGTTAAGGATCTTGGGTTGGGGAGATTATCCAGGTGGGCCTGATATAATCACAAGGGGCTGAGTAAATGAAAGAGGAAGGCAGGAGGGTGAGAGTGAGAGAAGGAGGTGAGTGCATGGAAGCAGGGGGCAGATAACGGGACTGGTGGCTTTGAGGATGGAGGGAATGGAGAAGCAGGAATGCGGGAGCCTGCAGAGGCTTGAACAGGCGAGGGAACAGTTTCTCCCTGGAGCCTCCAGGAGGACACAGCTCTGATGGCAGCTTCATTTTAGCCCAAGGAGACCCATTTTGAACTTGTGACCTCCGGGACGGTAAGTCAATAAACCTATGTTATGTTAAGCCACTAAGCTTGTGGTGATTTGTTATGGCAGCAAAAGGAAGCTTTATGGTTCATCTGTACTCTGAAAATGCAGGGGTTTTTTTTTTTTTCACTTGTTCAATGATGTACCCCCAGTGTCAGGCACATTGCAAATACACGATACATATGGGTTGATGTTTGGTCAAGAGAGGAATTAAGATCAGGCAGACAGCAGGCTGGGATCAGAGAGACCCCATTTCTGTCTGAAATGTCTGCAGAGAATCTGGTGGCTGCCCCAGCCCTAGCCCTGGGGAAATGAAAGCCAGGCTGGGGTTCAAATGAGGGCAGTTTCCCTTCCTGTGGGCTGCTGATGGAACAACCCCATGACAAGAAGGACCCAGCCTCCAAGCGGCAACACCCTGTGTGTCTCTCTGTCCTGCCGGCACTGAGGACTCATCCATCCGCACAGCTAGGGCCCCTGGGAGGAGACGCCATGATCCCCACCCTCACGGCCCTGCTCTGCCTCGGTGAGATTTAAAGAGGGGGAGGGGAGACCCGAGTCTTGGAGGAACTTTGCCTCACAGCCAGGCCCTGGTTCTTTAGGAGACTCAAAAATCTCAGGGTAGCCGGGCGTGGTGGCTCACGCCTGTAATCCCAGCACTTTGGGAGGCCGAGGCGGGCGGATCATGAGGTCAGGAGATCGAGACCATCCTGGCTAACACAGGAAACCCCGTCTCTACTAAAAATACAAAAAATTAGCTGGGAGTGGTTGCAGGTGCCTGTAGTCCCAGCTACTCGGGAGGCTGAGGCAGGAGAATGGCAGGAACCCGGGAGACAGAGCTTGCAGTGAGCCGAGATTGCGCCACTGCACTCCAGCCTGGGTGACAGCGAGACTCCGTCTCAAAAAAAAAAAAAATCTCAGGGTAAAGAGAGGACCTGTTCAGGCTTCAGGGGCAAATCCCTCACAGGGAACTCTCTTCCAGGGCTGAGTCTGGGCCCCAGGACCCACGTGCAGGCAGGTGAGTCTGTCCCCAGCTGTCACAGGTCCCTCCTCCTCACTGGGACAAGGGGCCACCCATGGGCAGTTGGGGGAGGAGACAGCAGTTCTGGGTGACTGATGAGGATGACGGGGGGTCCTGGGGCTGAGAGCTGGGATCTGAGTGTGGGGACGTCTTGGGATCCAGCCTCCGATTTCCTTCCAGGGCCCCTCCCCAAACCCACCCTCTGGGCTGAGCCAGGCTCTGTGATCATCTGGAGAAGCCCTGTGATCATCTGGTGTCAGGGGACCCTGGAGGCCCAGGAGTACCGTCTGGATAAAGAGGGAAGCTCAGCACCCTGGGACAGACAGAACCCACTGGAGCCCAAAAACAAGGCCAGATTTTCCATCCCATCCATGACAGTGCACTATGCAGGGAGATACCGCTGTTACTATCGCAGCCCTGCAGGCTGGTCACAGCCCAGCGACCCCCTGGAGCTGGTGATGACAGGTGAGAGGACACTCAGGGGTCCCAGCCCCAGGCTCTGCCCTCAGGAAGGGGGTCGGCTCTCAGGGGCGTCTCCCTCTCACAGCCCAGCCCTGGGGATGATGTGGGAGGTGTGAGCCCCATTTAACATGGTGCCTCCTTCTCTCCTAGGAGCCTACAGCAAACCCACCCTCTCAGCCCTGCCGAGTCCTCTTGTGACCTCAGGAAAGAGTGTGACCTTGCTGTGTCAGTCACAGAGCCCGATGGACACTTTTCTTCTGATCAAGGAGGGGGCAGCCCATCCCCTACTGCATCTGAGATCAGAGCACGTAGCTCAGCAGCACCAGGCTGAATTCCCCATGAGTCCTGTGACCTCAGTGCATGGGGGGACCTACAGGTGCTTCAGCTCACACAGCTTCTCCCACTACCTGCTGTCACACCCCAGTGACCCCCTGGAGCTCATAGTCTCAGGTGAGGCTCCTGACCTTGTCCTCTCTGAGCTCAGTGGCTCAGTTCATGCCCTGCCACCAGGAGAGCTCTGGGCAGGGATGGAGGGAGAGAGGCTCAGCCAGTGGGGGACTCAGCCCTCAGAGGGGAGGAGGACAACAAGGGCCCTCCCAGGCATGCCCATGCTCTTCTCCCTCACCTAGGGTCCAGAAGATGACAGGTGGGCAGAGAAACGGTCCTTGGGAAGCTGCAGGGCAGATATAGGGAGAGGTTTGATTTGATGCAGAGACCCAGGGGCAACCCCAGACTCTCACCCTCCTCTTGTTCTTCTACCCAGGATCCTTGGAGGGTCCCAGCCCCTCACCCGCAAGGTCCATCTCAACAGCTGGTGAGTCTCAGAGGCCTCTGTCCAGGGAGTTTCCAAAGCCCGAGGCCTGTCTCAAGACATGCTCAGTGGATCTAAGTCCTCGTTCCAATTCTCAGCTGGGCTTGCTTCCACAGATGTGGGAGTCGGGCAGCGACTTGAGAGGCACCACACACTCCCAAGGCCCTGAGGCTGGGCTGGTGAGGGGTGAGGGGGTCAAGGCTGAAGATGTTGTGGGCAGAAGCCGAGCTGATGTGGGGAGCAGGGCAGCCCCAGCTCTCACATCCCTGTTCTAACCCAGCAGGCCCTGAGGACCAGCCCCTCATGCCTACAGGGTCAGGCCCCCACAGTGGTGAGTAAGGGGCTCTGAGTGGGAGGTGGGCAGGGTCTAGGGGAGCCAAGGGTGGGTTCTATCCTAGGTTCAGGCTCCTCTGGAGGTGGTGATGTGGACAGGTCCCTCCCCTGCCTGGGACTCAGTTTCTGCAAGTATAAAGGAGAGAGGTGTGCGGGTGGGAAAGTTCCTTTCAGCTCTGACTCCCAGCTGTGACCTCCTGGGAGAGGAGGCTTCCCTGGGAGGGACCAATTCCACAAGGGCATGTCCTGTCCCACCTGCAGCAGAGACGGTGACCTGGGGCAGGGGAGGGGAGCAGGGCCGTGGTTCAACACAGTCAGGCTCTTTCCCTGCAACTCTGGGGCTCGGCTCTGTTGCAGGGAACAAGGGCTGCAGGTCAGACTCCTGGGTTCCCTTCCCAGCTCTGCCGCTTCCTGGCTGGGGGTTCTGGGGCAGGCGATTTCCCTCTCTGAGCCTCAGTTTCCTCCTTTGTGAAATGAGTGGAGAGAGGGTGGCAATCTCAGGTTGCACAACTGCTGTGAGGGTTGGAGGTAATGAAAGAAAGACCCAGCACACACAGTAGGTGCATACACAGTAGGTATGCACATCAATGACATCATCCCCATTCCTGACATCATCATGCCCAAGGTCTGAGAAGGCACTGGGAGGTACTGATCGGGGTCTTGGTGGTCTCCATCCTGCTTCTCTCCCTCCTCCTCTTCCTCCTTCTCCAACACTGGCATCAGGGCAAACACAGGACATCGGGTAAGTAGGAAATTGGGGGACCCGTGGGCTGATGGAGGGTGGGCTCAGGGCACCAGCCAAAGGGACTCCAGATAGGAGAGGTCAGCTTAGAAACTCTGCTCCAGAAATTCCCAGTGAGAAAATCTAGAAAGAAGAAAATAAATGAGGGCATAATGGAAGTGTTTTATTCTTTCGGTTTTTCTAAACTTAGAAAGTATTTAAAACATCCTTGCAAGTGTATTTTCTGGTTTCCTTTCCTCTTGAGTTGCATGTGCAAAGCAGGTAGTTCTAACATTCCCAGAGCTGAAACTCTGTCCACCTTCCCCCAGCCCAGAGACAGGCTGATTTCCAACGTCCTCCAGGGGCTGCAGAGCCAGAGCCCAAGGACGGGGGCCTACAGAGGAGGTAATTCTGCCCGAAGACCTCAGACTCCCACCCATCCCAACAGCCACCTCACTGCCCCTCACACTCCCGTATCCTCCCCCAGGTCCAGCCCAGCTGCTGATGTCCAGGGAGAAAACCTCTGTGAGTGAGAGGCAGAGGGGGTGCACCTGGGTTGGAGATGGGGGTCCCAAAGTTTCAATAGCAATGGGGGCAGGAGCACAGGCTAGGAATGGTCAGGGACTCAGGGAGAAGTGATCTGAATTCACATTGTGGGACCTCGGGGACATCACAGCCCCTCCCTGCGTTGCAGTGGCACTAATGGGAACAGGGCAGGGACCAGCAGGAATGAGAGGTCCCAGGGAATCTTCCCAGGAGACGAACCCCTTGCTCTGGCCCAACAGATGCTGCCATGAAGGACACACAGCCTGAGGATGGGGTGGAGCTGTACAGTCGGGTGAGGCCCCTCCCCTGTCCCGGGCACCAAAGGCCTCCTGGTGCCAGATCTAATCCAGCAGGACTTCTCTGTCCTCCTTCCCCCAGCTCCCAGCATTGTCATGGTGGACCCCTCCTTGTCCAGCATGCTGCCTCCCGCCTGCTGGGACCTCACTCTCTCCTGGTGTCCTGGGACCTCGTGGGCCTCCTCCCGGGTCCCCTTCCTGCTCCTCATCCTCTGTTTGGCCCTCTGGTTGTTAGAGCGCTCCCCAGGCCTCAGGAAGATGAGGAATAAATGAACCACCTTGGTCCCCTGGGCTCCCCTTCATTCATTCATCCAGCGAGTGTTCCCACGGAGCTCACTGAGGATCGGGCTCCCCATGGTTGCTGCAGACACAGCAGGGAGCAAAGCCGCCCCCGCCTCCTGAGCTCACCTCGTGGTGGGAGACAAAATGCAAATAAATGCACTGTGTCCAGGAGTGCAACGTGCTGTAAGGAACATAAACCAGGGAAAGGGCAGAGAGTGTGGGGCAGTGGGGCCAGTCTGAATGGAAGGGGAGGGCTGTCTGCTCAGCTGTCATCTGAGAAGCCTGGACGGAGGGGGCCACACGGTCCTCTAATGGACGAGCCCCTACAGGCAGAGGAAACAGCCATGCAAAGGCCCCGAGGCAGCAGTGAGCTCTTGCAGGAAGGCCGAGTGAGGCTGCAGCCAAATGGGCAAGGTCAGAGTGAGGAGGAGGGGCCAGAACCACAGGGAGGGAGCGGCCAGACCCTCCACGGCCTTAGGGTGTCCCTGAGATTCCATCAGGAAAGGAATGCCATCGGATCACCCTGGGAACAGTGAGGAAAATTGACTCCAGGGGGTCAGGGGGACTCAAGGACACCCCCCACCACTGTCTCTCTCCAGCAGAGCCCACAGGAAGGAGACTCCCAGGCAGTGACACATGCCCCCGTGAAACACTCCAGACCTAGGAGAGAAATGGCCTCCCCTCCTTCCCCACTGTCTGAGGAATTCCTGAACACAAAGGACACACAGGCAGAAGAGGACAGGCAGATGGGCACTTAGGCTGGTCCTTTCCTCTCCAGGCCCCCAGGCCTCCCCCGCCCCCATCACGTTCCTTCCCTCTCACTCTCCCCCACTGCAGGCTGCTGCATCTGAAGCCCCCCAGGATGTGACCTACGCCCAGCTGCACAGCTTGACCCTCAGACGGGAGGCAACTGAGCCTCCTCCATCCCAGGAACGGGAACCTCCTGCTGAGCCCAGTGTCTATGCCACTCTGACCATCCACTAATCCAGGGGGGACCCAGACCCCACAAACCATGGAGACTCAGGACCCCAGAAGGCATGGAAGCTGCCTCCAGCAGACATCATTGAATCCCAGCCAGCTTAGACCCCTGACCAGACCACTAGAAGATTCTGGGAACTTTGGGAGTCACCTGATTCTGCAAAGATAAATAATATCCCTGCATTATCAAAATAAAGTGGCAGACTTCTCAATTCACAATGAGTTAACTGATAAAACAAAACAGAAGTCTGACAATGTTTTAAATTGAATGATCATGTAAATATTACACATCAAACAAATGACATGGGAAAATGGGAGCTTCTAATGAGGACAAACAAAAAATAGAGAAAAATTAATAAGGCAAAAAAGTTTATTCTTGAAAACATTAATGATACGTGAATCTTGGCCACAATGAGAAAAATAAAAATAAACAAAGAGCAGGCATCCATTTCCGTACAGGAACAAAATAAGAGGCAGCACTACAGACCCTACACACAGCTTTACAGAGGTGAAAGAAAACTGTCAGCAATTCTATGCCGACATAACAGAAAACGCAGATGAGATAGATGAAATATGAAAAATTACAGTTTACTTAATGAACATAAGGATAAATAGAAAAACTGAATCATCATACATAAACATATATAAAATGCATTGATCCTGTAATCAAAAATGTTCCCACAAAGTAAATGCCACTTCAGGAAGGTTTGTTGGTGGGTTTTTCAAACTCTTATGCACTCATGAAATACACACACACACACACACACACACACACAAACTTGCATAAATTTTCCCTGAGAATATTTTGTATATATTTACACAAATACATTTTATCAGACTAGGAACAAGTTGATACCCAAACCTGACAAGGAAACTACAAAATGGGAAAGTCATAGAAGATCTCTCACAGAAATATAAATCCCTTAACAAATATTAACAAGTAAGATTCATGTCTCTATAAAATAGACAGTATATCATGACCACACTGGTTTTTTATTATCTTTTAATTTTGTTTATGAAAACAAGGATAGCTTAATTTTCAAAAACTCAATCAATGTAATTCAATATTTTAACAAAATGAACAAAAAATTATCATCTCAATAGACAAAGCTTTTGTCTGAGCACCTTTTCATATAGCTGCTGACATTTGTATGTCTTCTTTTGAGAAATGCCTGTTCAGCTCCTCTGCCCACGTTCAAGTAGTTTTTGGTTTCTTGCTGTTGCATTGTTTTAGTTCCTTACATATTTTTGAATATTAACCCTTTATCAGGTATACAGCTTGCAACTATTTTCTCCCATTTCTGAGTTGTCTCTTCATTCTGTTTTTTGCAGAAGCTGTTTAGAAGCCACACCTTTCGTCTATTTTTGCTTTTGTTGCTTGTGTTTTCAGGGCCATATCCAAAAAACCTTGCCCAGACCAACGTCTTGAAGGTTTTCTCCCACCCGTTTTTGTATATGGGATAAGGGTTCAATTTCATTCTTCTTCTTATGAATATCCCCAGGATATGTCCTATGCCCAGCTGCACAGCTTGACCCTCAAACAGAAAATAATGAAGCCTCCTTCCTCCCAGGAAAGGGGACGTTCAGCTGAGCAGAGCGTGTATGCTGCTCTGGCCATCCACTAGCCCAGGGAGGACCCAGACCTCCACACTACATGGAGACTCAGTTCTCCCAGGACCATTTATTCAAAAGGACTGCCCTCTCTTGTTCTTGGAAACTTTGTTGAGGATCAATTCACCATTAATGTGTATGTTTCATTCTTTGCTTTCATCTCTGTTAAACTGATCACTGTACCTGTTTCTATGCCAGTTCCATGCTGTCTTCCTTGCTGTAGCTTTGTAGGATATTTGGGGATTCCATAGTGTGATATCCCCTTTTTCCCTTTTTTCAAGATTGTTTTGGCTATTTGGGGTCCTTTTGTAGTCCCATTCAAATTTTAGGATTGTTTTTCTATTTCTGTGGAAAATGACCTTGGAATTTTGATAGGCATTGCATTGAGTCTGCAGGTATGAACTTTTTTTTTAAGTTCCAGGGCACATGTATAGGAGCTGCAGAGTTGTCACATAGGTAGGCATATGCCATGGTGGTTTGCTACACCTGTCAACCCATTACCTAGGTATTAAGTCCAGCATGCATTAGCTCTTTTCCCTAATGCTCTCCCTCCCTTCATCCTCCACCCTCCCCACAACAGGCCCCAGTGTGTGTTGTTCCCCTCCCTGTGCATGTGTTCTCATTGTAATGTGAACATTTTAACAATGTTAATTCTTGCAGACCATGAACATAAGCTACCTTCCCATTTATATGGGTCTTGTTCAATTTCATTCATCAATGTTATAAAGATTTTAGTGCAGAGATATTCAACCTCCTTGGTTAAATTTAATTCTAAGTAATTTTTTAGCTATTATAAGTGTAATTTTTCTTTTGATTTCTTTCTGGATAGTTTGTTTTCAGTGTATAGAGATGCTACCGATTTTTGCACATCGATTTTGTATCCTGCTCTACTAAATTCATGGATCAGTTCTAAAAGTTGTTTGGTTGAGTCTTTCCCTAAAGACTGATTTCCCTAAAGACATGATTTTTATACATAAAATCATGTCAGCAAACAGAGACAATATCACTTTTTATCTGATTTGGGTGCTTTTGTGTATTTTTATTGCCTAATTGCTGTGTCTAGGACTTCTATTACTGTGCTGAATAGCAGGCATGAGAGCATATACTTTTGAGCAAGGATTCTTCCATCCTCCTCCTTCAGAAAGCACAGGTTCTAACTGCACTCTGGCTGAACTCCTAGCACTTCTCATGCACTTGTGTGCTCAGCCCTCAGTCAGCCTCATTGGAAAGGGTCCAACTGAGGAAGGCACCAGGTGTATTTGCTGCTAAGTCCTGGCCACAGACAGCAGATGACAGATGATTATTTAAATAAAGGTTAGCTTTCCTTTCAAAGCTGGAGCGCTAACCCACCCGCTGTCCCTAAGGCTTCAGGGCAGGACCATGGAAAGAGGACGAGGAAGGTTCTGAGAACTAGACAAGGGGCACTGAGGAGGCAGAAATGAATCAAGGTCTGTATCCAGGGAGATGTGGAGGAGACTGTTAGAAAATAGTAACAAGAAAAGGGAAGCCCAAGCAGAGAAGTGTTTGGTAGAAAGAACACCCACGACCCAGGGTCAGTGGAGGAGTTATGTTTTCTTCCCCTATTTCCCTGCATTTCTGCACTATGCACGGTGATATCGCTGTCACTTTCTCAGCCCTGCAGGCTTGTCAGAACCCAGTGACCACGTGGAACTGGTGGTGACAGGTGAGAGGACACTCAGGGGTCCCAGCCCCAGGCACTGCCTTCAGGAAGGGGTTTGGCTCTCAGGGGTGTCTCCCTTCTCACAGCCCAGCCCTGGGGGATGATGTGGAAGGTGTGAGCCCCATTTAACACAGTGCTTCTTTCTCTCCTAGGATTCTACAGCAAACCCACCCTCTCAGCTCAGCCCAGCCCTGTCCTGACCTTCGGAGGCAAGGTGACCCCATTATGTCCTTCATGGCTGGGATTTGACAGGTTCATTCTGACTATGGAAGGTGAACACAAGCTATACTGTCTCCTGGACCCCGAAAAACAGTCCAATGGACAGTTCCAAGCCCTGATCCTGGCGGACCCCATGACTTCTAGCCACAGGTGGAGGTTTACCAGTCTGTTTTAGCAGACTTTAGCACCTGAGACCAAGAGCTGCAGCAGCTCACTAGATTCTGACCATACCTGGAGGGGACCTGGTGAAAGAAGAGGCTTGGAAGGAACCAGCCCTCTGAGTCCCAGCTCCTCGCACACTCCAGGTGTGCCTAGGGAGCCCTCCCATTTGACTCCACAGGGTCCTGTCATGGCCCATGGAGAGAGGTTGACCCTCCTGTGTTGCTCTGATGTTTGCTACAAAATATTCTCTCTGTCCAAGAAAAAGATACGTCACCTTCCCCAGAGTTCTGGCCAGAAGTTCTCCCAAGATGGCTTCCCCTTGGGCCCTGTGAGCATCTCCCATGGGGGCCAGTACAGATGTTCAGGGGACACAACCTCTCCTCTAGGTGATCAGCTCCCAGTGACCCCCCTGGACATCCTGATCACAGGTGAGAAGCCCAGCAGGTTCAGTTAGGGACCCAGGCTCTGTACAGGCCCTGCCAGGGGAGCCTAGTGGTGATGGCTGGGATGAGGGATGGGGGTCTCAAGGGAGGGAGAGGCAGAGAGAGAGAGAGAGAGGATGGATTGGGCAGGGATGGGGAGACCCAGAGAAAACAGAGACAGAGATACTGAGGATCCCAGAGAGAGGCCTGGGGAAGTCTCAGCTCAGAACAAGGTGGGGCGGCTCCTCACCCATCCTTCTTCTCTCCAGAACAGATCCGTGAGACAGCCTCCCTCTTGGTGCAACCAGGCCCCATGGTGGCCTCAGGAGAGAACATGGCCCTGCTGTGTCAGATGCAAAGCTGGGTGGACAGACACTTTCCTTCTATCTGAAGAGGATGCAGCTGACAAGAACCCACCCTCGTATCTAATATCAAAGTACCCTACTCCATGGTAGAGGTTGAATTCTCCATGAGTCCTGTGACCTCAGCCCATGCAGGGACCTACAGGTGCTATGCCTCATAGAGTGTTTACCCCAACCTGTTGTTCCCCCAGTGGCCTCCTGGTAATACAGGAGTTACTAAGAAATTGTTTTAGGCAGATAGTAAGGGTAAAGGTTCTTGGTGGAAATTTTCCAGTAATAAGAAACAATCCCTGAACCATATCTTTTCTAACAGAAACGACAGCTTAAATGGCCCGGCCAGCAAGCTTTAATGTGCAAATGCCAGCCATTAAAAACTGGGTTCACTCAATATGGTGATTCCTACTGTCTTCTCTTTGTCACCACCTGTGCCAAGTGTGATGGCGACCTCCAGATAACACCATGTATTCAAAACATCATGGTGACCCGCATTTGCATATTAAAAGGCTAAGGTGGGAGGGACAGATTTTTTTGTGGCCTACGGAAATGACACACCTGGTCAAACCAATCCCCTGGGCCCTATGCAAACCAGACACCACCTCCTCCAGCCTCCCAATATAAGCAACCACTTTTCCACCACACATGGGGTTCCTCTTTGTTCCAAGCTCCCCTGCCTCTGTCTCTGTATGGGGAGCTGTTTTCTTCTTTCTTGCCTATTAAACTTTTTGCTCCTTAGAACCACTCCATGTGTGTCCATGTCATTTTATCTAAACTGGTGTGAGACCAAAAACCCTGGTGTTCCTCTAGTCATCGAAGCGGTATCATTTTGGTGTGTTGGCCAGGAAAGGGAATTCATTCACCAGACTAGTGAGTATGGAGTGAATCTCAACCTTAAATCTGTCCTTTAATCTCAAGGCTCTCTTCCAGTTCTCCTGTCACCAAACTTTCTCTCTCTATCCATGGTCTCTTTCTCTCTCTATGTCTAATGTGCAGGAATCTTTACAGCGCAGGAAAACAGGTCGTTAAAATTTGCAAATTGCAGCAGTCAGTAACTCATTAAATGTCTCTCTCTATGGTTTCTCTGGTGAGCACATAGTATTCCTAAGTGGTACCTAGTGGAAATAAAAATCCTCTTCATAAGACACATTGCTGGTCCTTTGCTCTACACTGCTTGCTTTCACACCACTAAAAACCAGACTGGAAGCTACTTCTGTAAATGGAAGACCTCTGCTTTCAATAGTTAGGAGTAAAATGTCTTCCACATCTAAATTTTAGTCCCAATATTGTCCCATCCATTTGGTGCCTACTTTCTTTTAAGGCACCTATTCTGTCTTCAATTAAGACAATACTCAATTAATAAAGGAATTTTAAGTTCAAAAGTTAACCAAAACCGTTTTTCTAAGGGTAAATGCTTTGGCAAGGGCCATAATAACAGGCAATCTAGCTCATTGCCTCCGTTAAAGGAATCTTGTCCAAAGGCAACATGGTCTCTCCAGAAATCCATTTTTCGGGAAGCCAGGCAAATCACAAAGGTTTAGAAACTCAAAGGAAAATCACACAAGGCAAATAAGCTAAGGTTGCATGGGTAAGCGTGGTTGGTCCCATAACTTGGCTCATCCGGTTCCATAGCTTGCAGAACCATGCCATAAATGCAGACACATTTAACATGGTTTTGGGATCCAGAAACCAGGAAGGGGAAAAGTCAGAGGACACTCCTTGTCTTCTCCTTCACTCTGGGTCATACAGAAAGGAAGGAAACTAAAAAAACGCTTTTATTCTCAATTCTTTTTCTAAATGGGTAATACATTATCCTCAGCTTGCACACCTCTGGAGTGCACTCTAAACCCTGGAACTTCTTTAACATCAAAACTTTAAAAATAAGTGGCTCGTTTTCTTATGCACAAGGGCATGGCAACTTTACTAAACTTTTGCAAGCATTGTAAAATCAGCCCAGCTCTTTTAGCAATCATAACAGACAGGCCCAGGGAAAATAGTTCTCCAAAATTAGAAAAACAACTTTCAGGGGAACCATCAAATAATCCCCCTTATTTGGGGCTCCCTCAAATTCCCTTCCATTACAGAACCTTAGATAAATAAAGGGAAACTTAGGCCAATTTTCTGAAACCCTTGATATGTATATATAAGCTTTCCAAAATTTAACTCAGGTGTTTAACCTCACATGAAGGAATGTTATGTTGCTCCTAAACCAAACCCTAATAGCAGCTAAAATGCAGGCAACTCTGCAAGCAGCAAATAATTTTACAAATAAGCAATATATCTCCTATAATACACCAAAAGGAAAAGAAAACAAATAGGGAAAGCAAAGAAATAGCAGAAACACCATTCCCAATAGGGAGGGAAGCAGTTCAGGTAAACAACCTTAACCCCATAGCTCAGAAAATGAATGAAAAAGCCCTTTTTAATATGCATTTTAAAAGGCCTACAGAAAACCAGGGCCAAACCTCTCAATTACTCTAAACTGTCTATAATGGAACAAAAGCCAAATAAAAATCCTGTAGCCTTTATAAAAAGGCTAAAAGAGGCACTAATAAAGTATATCTTTTTATTCTCTAATTCAAGTAAGGAACAGCTCATCCTGCGGGACAAACTTATTACACAGGCAGCTCCCAATATTAAAAAAAAAAAAAAAACTACAAAAGCAAGCTATAGGACCAAACAGCACCTTAAAAAACCTCCTGAAGGTGGCCACTTTGGTCTTTTATAATAGGGACCAGGAGGAGTCCCAAAAGAAAGAAAAAAAGCTCAGGAGAAGGACAAAGTCTCTAGCAGCAGCTTTGCAGGCTCGCAAAGTCCCGTATCACCAAGATGCATCCTCTAGTTGCTATTAGTGTAGCAGACCAGAATGTCCAGTCAGCAAAACGAAGCAACCTCCACTCTGTCCAGCCTGTGGCAAAAACCACTGAAAACAGAACTGCTCCCAGATGTGGAGGTCACTGAGTTCAAAACCAGTCTCACAGATGGTCCAGCAAAACTGATGGATCCCGGTGCTTGAACCTTGGCTCTAGTAGCTCAAACTGCCATTATAGCACAAGAGCCCTGGATAATTCTGGAAATTAAAGGAAGGAAAGTAGACCTCCTTCTAAACACTAAAGCTAGTCTCTCTCTCTTTTCTCTTCTCTAATCCAGGCCTCCCTTCTTCCCACAGCACAACCGTAAGGGGCATCTTAGGAAAAAGTCTAATCCAACATTTTCTCAACCTTAGTTAAAACATGCTTTTGGTCAGGCACGGTGGCTCACGCCTGTAATCCCAGCACTTTGGGAGACTGAGGTGGGTGGATCACCTGAGGTCGGGAGTTCGAGACCAGCCTGGCCAACACGGAGAAACCTCATCTCTACTAAAAATACAAAAATTAGCCGAGCGTGGTGGCACATGCCTGTAATCCAAGCTACTTGGGAGGCTGAGGCAGGAGAATTGCTTGAACCCAAGAGGCAGAGGTTGCAGTGAGCCGAGATTGCTCTATTGCACTCCAGCCTGGGCAACAAGAGCGAAACTCCATCTAAAAAAACAAACAAAAAAACAAAAAAACATGCTTTCAGGCCATTGTCATGATAGCTCTACTAGTCAGAAAAGCCTCCAAGTTAACCCTAGGAAATAAAAATAATTTAACTGTTTAAAGCCCACATAATGTAGCAGAATCACTGTTCTCTAGGGGGAGCTCTTAGCTGGTAAACAGCCCGTAAAGCAAAAATTACATAAGGCAGAATAAGCAGTAGTCACTGTCTCCAGGCACAAGCACTCAATTAGCTGAGCTAATAGCTCTCACAAAATAGCTCTCACAAAAGCGCTTAAATTAAGGAAGGAAAAGGCAGCTAACATTTACACTAACTCCAAGTATGCTTTCTTGGTTCTCCATGCTCATGCTGCCATTTAAAACAAACAACAACAACAAAAAACATGTTCTTACTGCTAATAAATCTCCTATAAAAATATCACCAAAAAATTAGCAGGTTATTATCCTCAGTTTTTCTTCCACAAAAAAATAGCAGGAATGCATTGTAAGAAACATCAAAGAATAAACAATAAGGTAGCCAAAGGAAATAAGTTAGCCAATCGGGCAGCTAAGTCAAAGGCATAAAAGCTTCAAGGCCTTAATGCACTTCAAGCCCCTTCTTATCTAAAAAGCCTCCGTAAGAGAAATTAAACCTCAGTATCCCCCTGAAAAAATAGAATAAGCCACTTCTCAAGGGCATACTTTTCAGCCCTCAGGATGGCTACAGTCAGGATGGCAAATTTATTGGTCAGCCTCCAGCCAATAGAAAGTCCTTAAAGTCCTTCACAAAGCTTTTCACTTAGGAAAAAATAAAACATCAATGTGCTCAAACATTGTTTTCAGACAGGAAACCTCTAGAATGGTTAACCACGTAACCTCTCTAGCTCACTTCCAACAAAAATTAACACAATAGCAGAAGCCCAGCCCTAGGAAATAAAACCACCTTTATTTAACTCAGGAAATTTAGTATTAGTAAAAACTCTCATCTCTGTCTCCTTCCCTAAGCCAAGCTAAAAAGGGCCCTACACTGTTCTTCTTTCAACCTCCTCGGCAGTAAAAGTTACAGGAATCAACTTTTAAACGCATCACACTCAAGTCAAAGCCAAAAAGCTAAAAAAACAACCCCTAACAGTAAAAGAAAAAAAAATGCTAAATATTAATGTAAAAAAATAGAAGATCTTAAGCTAAAAATCATAGAAGATAAGTAACTACGTAAGGGCTGCACATCTTACTCAGTCCCACTCCTACCCACCAAATATGTTTTATTATTTCTAACCTTTTCTCACAAAGTTCACTGCCAAATATTAAAACTTATTTTTAACACATATTTGCAGCAAAATTTAAATATTCATAAAATCGCATTTGTAACTTTCTGAATCCCCAAAGGAAAATGTTATATCTTGGCAAGTAAAGTTTTTTTTTTTTTTGAGACGGAGTCTCGCTCTGTCCCCCAGGCTGGAGTGCGGTGGCACGATTTCGGCTCACTGCAAGCTCCGCCTCCTGGGTTCACACCATTCTCCTGCCTCAGCCTCCCGAGTAGCTGGGACTACAGGCGCCCGCCACCACACCCTGCTAATTTTGTGTATTTTTAGAGAGACGGGGTTTCACTGTGTTAGCCAGGATGATCTCGATGTCCTGACCTCGTGATCCGCCTGCCTCGGCCTCCCAAAGTGCTGGGATTACAGGCATGAGCCACCGCGCCCGGCCGGCAAGTAAAGTTTTAAACAAAAATTACTGGCCAGAAAAAAAAAAAGCCATTCTTGTGAAAATTGTTGTAGTCACCCTGCTATTTGCAATAAACTATACTCTGTGGCACCCACAATGTAGAATTCTGGTTGTAAAATTCTAATTGTGGTAATATTTTGCCTGATTATCATCCTTATAACCAAATTAATAATTGCAGAAAAAATTTAATCGAGGTTGTTTTGCTTGTAGCAGAAGTAATAGTAACCAATAAAAAGCAAGCATTAAAGTTTTACTAGCATTAAGTGTAATAAAACTTTTTACCAAAGGTTGGTAATATAATGCACTCTAAGCTATAAAAAGGTTATAAAAAATTTTACATATAAAAGGATTTTGTATGGTGAATACTTGTCCTAAAAGAAAATAACTGGTTGTTTAAAGGAGGAATGTTTAGGACAAGTCTAAAAGTTTAAGTATGTTGTAAGAGAGTCTGAAAGTCATAAAAAAATTAATAATTAAAAAAAGTCAAAATTAACGCTGAAGTTATTTTAGCCACCCAATAATGTATTTCTCTCAATCATATTGCAAGTAGTAAAAATGGCCTAAGCCTAAAGTTATTCTCTAATGGCACGTTAAGGAGGAAACACGCTTTTCTCTAGGAAAAAGTTAGTTTTACAGTAACGTTTCTGGTAATGTACACCGACATCTAGTGGAGGAAAATCTGTATTGCAATCCATTGATGTAACCAACAGGTGTCAAACTCCGCTGTCTCTTAGGGTCTGTAGGACTCCCACTAACGATGTTTTTTGTTTTTTGTTTTTTTTTGAAATGGAGTCTTGCTCTGTTGCCCAGGCTGGAGTGCAGTGGCACAATCTCAGCTCACTGCAACCTCCACCTCCCGGGTTCAAGTGATTATCCTGCCTCAACCTCCCGAGTAGTTGGGATTACAGGCACTCACCATCATGCCTGCCTAATTTTTGTATTTTTAGTAGAGACGGGGTTTCACCATGTTTGCCAGGCTTGTCTCAGGTGATCTGCCAGCCTCGGCCTCCTAAAGTGCTCAGATTACAGGCGTGAGCCACCTCACCCA
This sequence comes from Pongo pygmaeus, assembly GCF_028885625.2. Lineage (NCBI taxonomy): Eukaryota > Metazoa > Chordata > Mammalia > Primates > Hominidae > Pongo > Pongo pygmaeus. The sequence continues at coordinate 61,058,438 of NC_072393.2, forward strand.
GCCCCAATGGTGGTAATCTTAATATTCATATTCTAACCCTATATTTTAAACCTTCTTGTAAAATTTATCTCTTTTTGCCTTAAAGTAATTAAGCTCCAAATGGTGCTGCAAGCAAAGCCACATATGGACACGCCATTCTTCTGAGAAACCTTAAATCAACCTCAGAAAAAGGCCCAACTGCTGTTCCCCCACACGACACCCCTTTTCAGCAGGAAGTAGCCAGAAAGAACCATGATCCAACACGCACTAACAGCAGTTAGCTTTGCCTCTCTTTAAGGGGAGGAATAATACAGAAGTTATTAAGGAATTATTTTAGGCAGATAGTAAGGGTAAAGGTTCTTGGTGGAAATTTTCCTCTAATAAGAAACAATCCCTGAACCATCTCTTTTCCAACAGAGAAGCTGTCTTAAAGGGCCTGGCCGGCAAGTTTTAATATGCAAATGCCGGCCATTAAAACATGGGTTCATGCAATATGGCAATTTCCGCCACCTTCATATCACCACCTGTGCCAAGTGTGATGGCCACCTCCAAATAACACAAAGCATCATGGTGGCCCACATTTGCATATTAAAGGGCTAAGGTGGGAGGAACAGGTTTTTCGAGGGCTATGTAAATGACACACCTGGTCTAACCAATCCCCTGGGCCCTATGCAAACCAGACACCGCCTCCTCCAGCCTCCCAGTATAAGCAACCACTTTTCCACCACACAAGGGGTTCCTTTTTGTTCCAAGCTCCCCTCTCTTGGCTCTGTACAAAGGAGCTCTTTTCTTCTTTCTTTCTTCTTTCTTGCCTATTAAACTTTTCGTTCCTTAAAACCACTCCACGTATGTCCTTATTGTTTTATCTAAACCGGCATGAGACCAAAAACCCTAGTCACCAAAGCCATATCACTGGAGCTCATGGTCTCAGGTAAGAAACCTCCAACCTGTGTCCACTGAAGCTGGCATTAGTCATGTGTGAATGTAGAACTTCATGTTAGTAACACAGCTTTTAAAATGTTTCCCTAAATTGAGCAGGAGCTTGCAGTGAGCCAAGATCATGCCACTGCACTCCAGCCTGGGCGACAAAGAGAGACTCCATCTCAAAAAAAAAAAAAAAAAAGTTTCCCTAAACTGTATATTTTTACTGTATACAACATGTGGTATTGCAACATTCCTATTTGTGGGTTGGCTAAATCGATCTAATAAACACACATTAGTTCACATACTTAACATTGTTTGTGATGAGAACACTTAAATCTACTCTCACAGTGATTTTCAAGAATAGAATATATCGTTATTAACCATAGTCACCACATTGTAGCATAGATCTGGAAGTTATTCTGTCAAACCGGAACTTTGGGCCCCTCTATCAACATCCTCCCAAGATATAGGAATAAATGTGGGCACATCAAAGAACACTCAAACCATTACTTATTATAAAAATTCATATAAATCCACAATGAGACACTACTTCAAACACTGGCTTGGCCATACTCTTAAAAATAACAAATGTCAGAAAGGGTATGTGGAAAAGAGAACCTTCATACACTGCTGGCATGATCGCGAAATTTTTCGGTGACTGTGAAAAGTGGTTTGGGGGCCGGGCATGGTGGTTCACGCTTGTAATCCCAGCACTTTCGGAGGCCGAGGCAGGAGGATCACCTCAGGTCAGGAGTTCGAGACCAGCCTGGCCAAAATGGCAAAACCCCTTCTCTACTAAAAGTACAAAAAGTAGCCGGGTGTGGTGGCGGGTGCCTGTAATCCCAGCTACACAGGAGGCTGAGGCAGGAGAATAGCTTGAACCCAGGAGCAGAGGTTGCAGTGAGTCGAGATAGTGCCGCTGCACTCCAGCCTGGGAGACAGAGCCAGACTACATCAAAAAGAAAGAAAGAAAAGAAAGAAAGAAAGAAAGAAAGAAAGAAAGAAAGAAGGAAGGAAGGAAGGAAGGAAGGAAGGAAGGAAGGAAGGAAGGAAGGAAGGAAAGGAGGGAGGGAGGGAGGGAGGGAGGGAAGGAAGGAAGAAAGAAAGAAGATAGAAAAAAAGAAAGAAAGAAAGAAAGAAAGAAAGAAAGAAAGAAAGAAAGAAAGAAGGAAGGAAAGAAAGAAAAGAAAAGAAAGAAAGAAAAAGAAAAAAGCGGTTTGACAGTTCCTTAAAAGATGAAACTAGGAAGGCTGATATGCTGTTGGTGGTAAATTAGCTCAACTTCTATGGAAAACAGCATAGAGGTTTCTCAAAGAACTAAACACAGCACTGCCATTTGACCCAGCAATCCCACTACTGTAAAAGAAATAATTATATTAAAAAGACACACGCACTCGTATGTTCACTGCGGTGCTATTCACAATAGCAAAGTCATGGAACCATCCTAGATGTCCAACCATCGTGGCCTGGATAAAGTAAAAGTGGTAAATATATAACCCAGAATACAACATAGCCATAAAAAATAGTGAAATCATGTCCTTTGCAGGAACATGGGTGGAGCTGGAGGCCATGATCCTACGTGAACTAACTCAGAATCAGAAGACCAAATACTGCATGATCTCACTTACAAGTGGGAGCTACGCAATGGGCGCTCATGGGCGTAAAGATGGAGATAAACACAGGGAAATCCAAAAGGTGGGAAGGGTGGGAGGAGGGCAAGAGGTTAAAAAAATATATTAGGGCTGGGTGCGGTGGCTCACGCCTGTAATCCCAGCACTTTGGGAGGCAGAGGCGGGCGGATCACCTGAGGTCAGGAGTTCGAGACCAGCCTGGCCAACGTGGAGAAACCCCATCTCTACTAAAAATACAAAATTAGCCGGGCATGGTGGCACATGCATGTAATCCCAGCTCCTCGGGAGGCTGAGGCAGGAGAATTGCTTAAACCCGGAAGGTGGAGGTTGTGGCGAGCTGAGGTCGCACCACTGCACTCCAGCCTGAGAACAAGAGTGAAACTCCATCTCAAAAAAAAAAAAAATATATATATATATATATATACCAAACAAGCACATGTACCTTTTGAATATAAAATAAAATATAATAATAATATAAAATAAAATAAAAGATAAACCTAGAATTACTCTATAATCTAGAAATTCCACTTCTAGGTATGTGACTAAAGGTTTAGGTTATACAAGACTAATGAAGTTTAGCAAGACACACTACAACATTCTGTGTTTAGTTAACAATACCGCGTCATGAAGTTAAAAATTGGTAGGAGAATTAAGTCTTCTTACCACAATAAAAAAAATGACTGGTAGATATTGTGAAAGGAAATTAAATTTGGGGAACCCAAACTCATTTAGCTAAGGGAGAAAGTCAAGCTGGGAACTGGGTCACTAAAACCTGCCTTCCCATTTTGGTTCCCAAATAAGATGGCTACAAGATGAAAAGCTACACGCCTCCCCCACGTTTTGCCCACAAGAAGATTCCTAGTGAGCTGTTAAAATTTCACCACGGCAATGTATATTGATAGCTTATCTTTCCAATGTATATTGGTAGCTTATCTTTCCAATGTATATTGATAGCTTATATTTCCAGGTACAGTCTCCCCAGCCCATCAGACACAAATGCATATCTGATCGTTCCCCTGCCCAATTTTGTCTGTTTATCTTATGTAAAATGCAGATTCCCTGCGTTTTTTTCCTCTGCCCCATTTGTTTTTGTCATCTGATGTAAAAAGTGCAGATTCACTGAACCAGACAAAGGCACGAATGACTATTTTTTAAAAAAATACTGATGCACTGAGCTAGACAAAGGCATGTGTAACTATTTTTCCTTACCCTCCTCTTACATGAAAATTGTGTTCTTCTCAATATCCCGCCCTTTACCCTTTAAATTTGGAGCCCTCAAAATCATCTTCAGAGAAAGGCATAGATCTGTCTCCCAGGCACATCTTTACCTTTGGCAAATAAATCCCCTGAAATGATAGAGACTTGTCTTGTTGGACAATATCCAAACACTTGTACCCAAGTGTTTATAGAAGCATTATTCACAATAAAAAGATAAAAGTATCACAAATGTCCACCAACCAATGTGTTGCATCCATATGTTAGAAATTTACTCATCCATAAAAATGAAGTACTGATGCATGCTACAATTTGGAGATTCAAAATATGAAGCTAAGTGAAAGAAGCCAGACCCAAAGGTCACGTATTGTATGATTACGTTGATATAAAATGTCGAGCAGCTGGAAATCCACAGAGATAGAAAGCAGATTGATGGTTGCCTGGGGCTGAGCAGGGGTAGGGAGAGGAGAGGGACTGCTCCGTGGAATGGGGTTCCTTTCAGGGTGATGAAAATCTTTGGGAACTAGAGGCGGCTGTTGCAACAACAAAAATCTACTAAATGCCGCAGAGTTGTATATATATATATATATATATATATATTTTTTTTTTTTTTTTTTTTTTTTTTTTAGACAGAGTTTCACTCTTATTGCCCAGGCTGGAGTGCAATGGTGTATTCTTAAGTCTCTGCAACCTCTGCCTCTCAGTTTCAAGTGATTAGCCTGCCTCAGCCCCCCAAGTAGCTGAGATTACAGGTGCCCACCACAACACCTGGCTAATTTTTCTGTATTTTTAGTAGAGATGGAGTTTCACCATGTTGGCCAGGCTGGTCTTGAACTCCTGACCTCAGGTGATCCGCCCGCCTCGGCCCTCTAAAGTGCTGGGATTATAGGCATGAGCCACTGCACCCAACCTAGAGTTGTATACTTTTAAAGGGTCAATTTTACATTATCTGTATTTTACTTCAGTGAATGGAAATTTAAGAAAAAAGAGCATGGTTCTATACAGATTTCTTTTATCTTAAGAAGTTGCAACATGACCCAGGGTGGTTTTTTTTTGTTTTGTTTTTTTTTTTTTTTAATGTGAGTTAGGATTCCTAATAGGTGGGAGATGTCCTGAGTCCCTTAGTGTTCAGACATGAAGCTGATCTTTTCACCTTACATCTTAAATTCTAATGTGGCTGAGTACAGAATTCAGGATGAGCTCCAGGATTCCTGCAGCCTGTAACTTCTTCTGATACTCTACCATTCCACCCGTGATGACGGATTGTTCCTGACTTACCTTTTGAACATAAAAGCTCTTACACCACCTGTCTGGATCTGGTAGAAGGGATTACAGGAGATTGAGAGCCTTACATGTCTCAGGCAATACTCATCCTCAAACCAACCCTGAGATACGGATCATTATCTTCTTCTACAGGGAGGAAAATTGGAAAGAGCTGTTACATGACCAAAGTCAACCATCAGTAAATTCCACCCTCATGTCTTACATTAACACCTGTTCATTTCCTTCAGGGATCACTCTTGCCCAAAGCATGGAGACAGAATCCATGCTATCAGCTGAGGGCTGTGAGCAGGGAAGAAAAGAGGTAGTAAGGAAGCAGAAATGACTCAGATGTTTTGACAGAGAGTGACCCAGTTTGCCCCAAGAACACTTGCAGGTTACAGTCCTAATCTTACCCCCAAAGTGTTCCCAGATCAAACTGAGGGTCGGGCTGCTATTTCTCATGGCCCAGTAATGAGATGCAGATGAACTGGGGAGGAAGAGAGTTTTTATTCCTATTACCGGTTACAGGGAGAAGGCCTGGAAAATATCGCCAGACCAACTCAAAATTACAAAGTTTCCCAGAGCTTATAAACCTTCTAAGCTATTTATTAAAAAATGCAGCTAAGCTATTTTCTAAGCTATCTTCTAAGCTAAGCTAAGAAGATAGCTAAGCTTCTTTGAAGCTATCTAAGCTAGATAAGCTTCCAAGCTATCGTCTAATAAGTTTAGAAGATTCTAAGCTATTAAGCTATCTAAGCTATAGTCTTCTAAGCTATCTTCTAATCTTCTAAGCTTAGAAGCTTAGCTATCTAAACTAAGCTAAGATATTCTAAGCTTCTAATATCCCATCTTTCACATCACCCATTTCCTGCACAGGATGTGGCGTGCCAGAGACCCAGGAGATGTTTTCTGCATGAATCTAGTAATAAACAAATACCTGCATCCCTCAGGGCTGATAAAGAGTCTATAAACTTCAGATGGAGAGTCTAGAATGTTGGAACATAAACCAGGGAATGTGTCAGATGCCTAAGGACCTTCACAGCAATCCTAGCAATTCTTCATAAAAGCAGCTGTCATTTACTGAGCATAGTTCATCAGGTTATCTCTAGGCATATAATGAAAATAATAATAATAATAATAGTACAAAATAGCCTACATTATTGAGTGACTGCTAAGAACATGGTAGAATTTCACTTCGTACATCACATGTATTAACTATGTAGTTCCCCACCAAAACCATATAAGGTAGATTCTAGCACTATACTAAGTTTATATATGACACAATAGCAATGTGGGTAACTTTCCCTAAGTCACATAGTTAAAAGGGGCAGAGCTGTGATCAAATCTCAGGCTTCCTGGCTCCAGAGTCTTCCCTATTAGTTCAACTGCTTGCTTCCTATGAGAGGTAGAATATAATAATCTCTGATTGTCAACCCACCAAATATCCTTACAAAGAAGACACTTTTATTACTGCAATTTTATAGAAAAGCGAAGTGAGCCTCCGAGAGGCAAAGTGACTTTCCCAAGGAGACAGAGATAGCAAGGGGCTATCTTTTTTTAAAGTACTGTGATGTAACTCCAAGCCTGTTGCTTTTTTTTTTTTTTTTTTTTTTGAGATGGAGTCTTGCTCTGTTGCCCAGGCTGGAGTGCAGTGGTGCGATCTCAGCTCACTGCAAGCTCTGCCTCCCAGGTTCACCCTATTCACCTGCCTCAGCCTCCCGAGTAGCTGGGACTACAGGCACCCGCCAACACTACTGGCTAATTTTTTTTTTTTGTATTTTTAGTGGAGACGGGGTTTCACCATATTAGCCAGAATGGTCTTGATCTCCTGACCTCATGATCCGCCCTCCTCAGCCTCCCAAAGTGCTGGGATCACAGGCGTGAGCCACTGTGTCTGGCCCCAAGCCTGTTGCTTTTTAGTCAATACCCTATAAACTGGTTTCCTGAACCTGGTCTGGAAAGAGATGACCTGAGGTGGATGAGGAAGAACCAACTCTAAATGCCACCCTGGGCCGTGCTAGTGGTTGTCCTGCTGGATGAGCAGCCAACATCATAAGCTTCTGAATTCCATTCCTATTCAGAATCCATGGAGTGGATGTGTCTTTTTCCAATTTATTCTGATGCATTCGCTAAATATTTATTAGACTCCTTCAAGGAATCTCTATTTAGGAGTCTTTAAGAGGGGGCCCAGCTTATACAAATGTAACAACTAACACACCAGAAAACAGGGGAAGCTGTGTTACCTCCTGGACTCTGACCATGGTGCTGAAACTAGAGTTCATGGCAACATCCCAGTCAGTGCTGTGGACAGCGACCACAGGAGCCACTCTCCTGGGGCTGGGGCCTGATAGAGGAAATAGGAAGGGTGTCTAGATACAGGGCCAGGTCTGTTGGAGACCTTGAATAGGAGCAAAAATTAAGCAGGATGTGGGGAAGCTCAAGAGGTAGATGACGTCTAGTTGGACCATGGAATGTTGCTATCTAAACAGGCAATTATTTTTGTACTCTGCACCAGGGTAGGCAGACAGGAAGCCAAGAGGGAAGCATCCTGGAACTTCCTTGGTCATACAGAATGCTGAGTTTCCTCGGTTGCTTATGAGTGTATATTATGAGTGCAATAAAGTTTGAGTGCGATTATCCCTTAGACTAAAATCTGTTTTTGCAAGAGTTCTTCAGAGAAATGGAACCAATCAGATGTTTATTTATGTATATACCTATCCTCTGTCTATCTATCTATCTATTTATTTCTCTAGGAGTGTACATTATGAATGCGATATGGCCCCTCTTACTGTGGGCCAACTTTTGTTCCATGTTTTAGCCAATGAACCAGACAAACTGTTAGAGCCATGTCTAGCTCACTGAGATGCAACATTAAATGCAGGATCTCTCCTTAGTAGGTCCATATCAACAACATTGGCCTGGCTCAACTTTATCTTCCTTTCACCATTATCCAACACCCTTAATGTCCATTTGCACACACGTTCCCTAGATTTCTAGGTGTATAAATCAGAAGAACTTAGTAGTCACTTTGGAGTGTAGCACATTTCCCCATGGATCACACATTGAACCTATGGCTTAGAAGCAAAGATGGGTAGTGGGGGCGGATCCTGAGGAAAATTAGCACTGTCTTGCATGGAAACTGCCTCCGCAGAGGCCACTATTGTTTCCTCAGACAGTGCAGGGTTAATCTCCTCAGATGCAGGCAGAGAGAATGCTTCCATTGTCAAAGAGCATAATTAAGGAGCTCACTGTCCTTACCTTCGTCAGTGTCTTTCACACATCCCTATTCCAAATGTCAAGATTCCACACCTTCCCAATCAATGCCCTTACAGTAGACACCCTTTGAGCCTGGGAATTCCATTTGTATTATAATTTAGTCACTTGAAGGATGAGTTTCTGGGTTTCAGTTTTCTTTTTCTTTTTCTTTTTGAGACAGAGTCTTGCCCTTGTCCCCCAGGCTGGAATGCAATGGCGCGATCTTGACTCACTGCAACCTCCACCTCCTGAGTTCAAGCAATTCTCCTGCCTCAGCCTCTTGAGTAGCTGGGATTATAGGCACCTGCCACCGCGCCTGGCTAATTTTTGTATTTTTAGTAGAGACGGGATTTCGCCAAGTTGGCCAGACTGGTCACGAACTCCTGACCTCACATGATCTGCCCGCCTTGGCCTCCCAAAGTGCTGGGATTACAGGCGTGAGCCACTGTGCCCGGCCCTGGGTTTGACTTTTCAAAAGCCTCAGCCCTGTGGCTACAAATGATGAGTATCTTTTAGGGCAGACATAGAAGTCTTAGGTCATTTATGTTTGCACTTGAACTGAAAATTCAAATCTTTGAACTCATCCTCTTCTTTCCCCAACTTTGTCCAGTGACAACCCAGTCAGTCTCATTAGGCTCATTAGTTTTCAAAAACATTCAAAAGTATTATGCACATGATCACTCAATTTCTTATAAGTGTTTGTTAGGCTTTTCCAATGATGACATTTGGTGTATCCCTATGGCCACATCATGTTATGGACTATCAATACTACTGGAAATTGAGTTGTTAGTGTTTTTAAATCTAATCAAATTAGAAAACCGATTTCAGAAACTTTGGATCCAATTCAGAAAGCCCATCCTTAAAAACTCTGTTCCTTTGGAATCATCCCTAGGACCAAAATGATTTTTTTCAAGGGTTCTCCAGAGAAATTGAACCAGCAGAATGTTTATTTATGTGTCTATCTGTATATCTATGTATCTATCTATGTATCTGTCTATTTATCTATCTATCTATTTATTTGTTTATCTATTCATTTATCTAGTAATTGGCTCATGTGATTGTAGGAGCTTGGTGAGTCCAAAATCTGCAGGACAGTAGAGTATCCTGGAGACTCAGGAAAGAGTTGTAGGAAACTAAAAGATCCAAAGACAATCTGCTGGAAGAATTTATTCTTGCTCAGGGGAGCTCTCCGCTATTATTTTATTATTATTTTGCTCACAAGGCATGTATCATCCTATAACATATTGGATATTCTATTAATTTTTGTTGTTGTCTAATATCCATCTTTCTCAACTATAATATTGATTCAATACAGACACTTTTTTAGAAGTCTTTCTGTCTTTTTTCTGACACATCTTATACACCAAGAATCACGTTTGACACATTAGATACTTAATGTGTGCCCATGAAAACAGTGAATAAAAGTTTCTCCACTTCTTTCAAGTTTATTTCTAACACTGGAGCAAATGATTTCTACTTGATTCTCTCTTTTTTTCTCCCTTCCAGGCTGCCTTTAGTGCAAAGTCCTCAGAATGAAAAAATATTTTGGGGGGAGGCAAAACCTTAAGGTTGGCAAGAAACAAACCCCAGCTTTATCCTTACTTTCTTTCTCTCACTTAGATCTCAGCGTCCTTGGCTGCAACGCTCTCTCTACCCAGTTTACTTCAAGCTTCCCAGATATGTTTTCCTCTCTAAGTTTCTCCGTCTCTTCCTGTCTCTGTCTCTCTATCGTTCTGTTTCTTTCTGTCTCTCTTTTTCTTGCTCCAACTTTCTCAGTTGACTAAAACTGATAGCTATGAATAGCTTCCAGTAATTTGAACATTTCACAGATGTTTTTCTAGATCAACTGAAATCCCTATGCAAACACTGTCACTGTACTTACAGATGAAATGATAATCACTTCCCGGCAAGAAAAGGATCCCATGGTAGTCTTAGGCCTTTATCTCAGGGTTAAGATGCCCCCTTTAGTGGAGGTGCTTAGACTGTGACTACAGCAGTTCCTTTCCCAGCAAGAAACTGCATTTGGTATGTGGACCTTCTTTTCAGTTAGAGAGCCATGTTCTTAGAGATATAGAATATTTGTTGCAAAAAATATATATATATATGGTGTAGACATACCAGTCTATTTCCCCTGAGGTCAAAACTGAGCATGGAAAAGAAACATGGGGCAGGGGTATTTTCTGAGAGTTCCTGAGACACAGAACCACCCCAGCCTTCCCGCTCAGGGTTGCCTGGCATCTCCTGTTTACCTTCTCTATCATAGCCCCACCTGAAAGACTCTGAAGAAATATGACAAACCTCATAGTCTTAGCTCTCCTCCTTGTAGGAGGGGTAAGAGTGTGTTCAGGTCTTGGCTCCTGTTCACACACCTGTAGTCTAATGGCAACTGCTGCTTGGGACATTTGAAATATCTCTGGTGATTGCATGCTGCTCTTTGGTTGGCAATGGCTGTACATCTCTGAAAACTTTCTGTGATGATTGCAAAACGGTACACTTTCATCTCCTTTCTTATGGGTTCCAGGGAGCCGGATGCACTTGATTTCACCAGTAATATATGTCTATAGACAATTTCTCAGATCAGCATGAAGAAGGTAAATTATATCTTTCATTTAGAAAAATATAAATCTCACTTTTACAAAACGTGACTAAGAATTGTCAAGGCTTAGAGAGCAGGAATAATCAGGGACTATATAGGTGTTCATGTCTTATAAATGCAACTCTGATCCTTAACCATATTTAAAAGTGCTTTCATCGTTCCCACACCTTTTCATCTGCTCCAGATCCACTGGGTTCTGAAGTCAAAGCTTTCTGAAACTGTCCTTCCTCTCAGCCCTTAAGCGGTGAATGCTTGGTCTGTTCTGACGGCTGAGATCCCAGCCACATGAGCTGTGCGGTGAGGAATTTCCTGTCACCATCTCAGAAAGTAAAATATAGCCTCATTATTTCCTAATTGTGTTTCCATAAGAAAAACAAAGAATCTGATAAAAGAAACAAAGACTAGTATTTACTTTTTCACAAATGATTGTAGTTACTGAAGGACATATAGGACCCATGATCACGACAGGTCTAGGACTCACAGATATTTTCTTGTCTCCATTATTTACCATAATTGTGTCATCCTCACTCCTGCTTAAATGATTTATTTGGTATAATTTAAATTTATTTGTATGTTTTCTCTATGACTTAATGGGCAACATGCCTCTTTCTCTAACTTGTATCTGTTGGTTCGTTGATCTCTGATACAAATTTGCTAAATATATTCTAGTTGTTGTTATAAAATATTTTCTTTCCAAGAAAATTTTTCAACAGGTTCGTGCACACATCCTCTATGAAATTCATATTCTTTTCTTAGTCTCTTATTTTTCTCCCCATCCTCTACAACTCTTGGGCCAAACTGTTATGGATTATTGTGTATCCACCAAGAAATGGCTTTGAGTTTTTAAAGTGTCTATTTCTCTGAACTAATCTGTAGTTTCCAAGTATCTAATATTTCCCAATTTTTATCACCAATTATTTTACTTTGTAATTTAACAACTTGTTAATTATTAAACAAGTAAAAAATGCAAAAATAAAGACTATGTTTTGATAGTTTCTAATTTATATTCTTTGGAAAATGTCTAAATTTTAGGAAATTAAAATTTTTTTCAAATTGAATGTGGCTAGAAATAATAATTTTTCACTGCATGGCATTACGTAAATGTAATAGAATTCTACTCACATCCTACTTTAGATAATGCCAAACTGAGAAACCGTTATTAATTTATTTTGTTTTTGTCTAGACATGAAAATGAAAAGTTGCCGTCAGAAGAATCATTATGGAAAGTGAAAGTATGATGCTGAATTAAATATTTGGCAAATAAATGTGTTTTTTTAACTTTTAGGTTCAGAGGTACATGTGCAGGTTTGTGATATAAGTAAATTGTGTGTCACAGGGGTTTAAAGTACACATTATTTTGTTATCCTGGTGATAAGCACAGCGCCAAATAGGTAGTTTTTCTATCCTCACCCTCCCCACTTCCTCAGCCCTCAAGGAGGCCCCCCTGTGTGTGATTACCAAGGAGGCCCCACTGTGTGTTATTACCTCCTATGTGTCCATTATGTACTCAGTATTTACTTCCAACTTAAAAGTGAGAACATATAGTATCCAGTTTTCTTTTTCTGTGTCAGTTCTCTTAGAATAATAACCACCAGGTCCATTAATGTGGCTGAAAATGACAGTATCTTATTCTTTGTTTTGAGACAGTATCTCACTCTGTCACCCAGGCTGGAGTGCAGTGGCACTATCTCGGCTCACTGTAGACCCCACCTCCCAGGCTCAAGCAATTCTTGTGCCTCAGCCTGCCGAGTAAATGGGATTACAGGTGTGCACCACCACGCCCAGCTAGTTTTGTTTTGTTTTGTCTTGTTTTTTGAGATGGAGTCTCGCTCTATCGCCAGGCTGGAGTGCAGTGGCGCGATCTCGGCTCACTGCATCCTCTGCCTCCCGGGTTCAAGCAATTCTGCCTCAGCCTCCTGAGTAGCTGGGACTACCAGGTGCGCACCACCATGCCCAGCTAATTTTTGTATTTTTAGTAGAGACAGGGTTTCACCATGTTGGCCAGGATGGTCCTAGTCTCTTGACCTCGTGATCCGCCCACTTCAGCCTCCCAAAGTGCTGGGATTACAGGCATGAGCCACTGCACCTGGCCAGTTTTTGTATTTTTTTTTTTAGTAGAGATGAGGTTTTGCCATGTTGGTCAGGCTGGTCTCAAACTCCTGGCCTCAAGTTATCCACCCGCCTCGGCCTTTCAAAGTGCTGGGATTACAGGTGTGAGTGCCCATGCCCAGCCAACAGTATCTCATTAATTTTTTATGGATGCATAGTATTCCATGATATATATGTACCACATTTTCTTTATTAAGTCTACTATTGATGGATTCCGTGTCTTCGCTGTTGTGAACAGTGCTGCAGTGAACATATGCATGAATGTGTCTTTATGGTAGGATGATTGACATTCCTTTGGGTATATACCCAGTAATGGGATTGCTGGGTCAAATGGTAATTCTGCTTGTGTTCTTTAAGAAATTGCCAAATCGCTTTCCACAATGTCTGAAGTAATCTACACTCCTAACAGTGGTGTATATGTGTTCCCTCACCAGCAACCTCACCAGCATCTGTTATTTTCTGACTTTAATAATAGCCATTCTGACTTGTGTGAGATGGTATGTCATTGTGGTTTTGATTTGCATTTCTCTAATGATAAGTGATGTTGAGCATTTTTTGTATGCTTGATGACCATATGTATGACTTCTTTTAAAATGTGTCTTTTGGCCGGGCGTGGTGGCTCATGCCTGTGATCCCAGCACTTTGGGAGGCCGAGGCGGGTGGATCACCAGAGGTCAGGAGTTTGAGACCAGCCCAGCCAACATAGTGAAATCCTGTCTCTACTGAAAATACAAAAATTAGCTGGGCGTGGCAGCGCACACTGGTAGTCCCAGCTACTCAGGAGGCTGAGGCAGGAAAATCGCTTGACTCTGGGAGGTAGGGGTTGCAGTGAGCTGAGATCGTGCCACCGCACTCCAGCCTGGCAACAGAGCGAGACTCCATCTCATAAATAAATAAATAAATAAATAAATAAAATGTGTCTTTTTCATGTCCTTTGTCCACTTTTTTGTGGGGTTGTTTATATTTTCCTTCTTGATTTGTTTAAGCTCCTTATAGATGCTGGATATTAGACCTTTGTCGGATGCATATTTAAAAAAAAATTTTCTCCCATTCTCTGGGCTGTCTTTTTACTCTGTGGATAGTTTCCTTTGCTGTGCAGAAGCACTTTAGTTTAATTAGGTTCCATTCATCCGTTTTTGCTTTTGTTAAAATTGCTTTTGGCACAATTGCTTTTGGCATCCCTGTCATGAAGTCTGCCAGGTCCGATATGGAGAATGGCATTTCCTAGGTCATCTTTCAGGGTTTGTATAGTTTAGGGTTTTACATTTAAGTCTTTAATCCATTTTGAGTTGATTTTTGTGTATGACGTAAGGAAGGAATCCAGTTTTCAATCATTTGCAAATGGCTAGCCAGTTATCCCAGCACCATTTATTGAATACGGAGTGCTTGCCTACTGCTTGTTTCTGTCAGCTTTGCCAAAGACCAGGTGGTCGTAGGTGTGAGGCATTATTTCTGCACTCTCTAGTCTGTCCCATGGCTCAGTGTGTCTGCTTTTGTCGCAGTAACATGTTATTTTCGTTACTGTAGCCTTGTTGAACAGTTCGTAGTCAGATAATGTGATGCCTCCGGCTTTGTTCCTTTTGTTTAAGATTGCATTGACTAATCAACACATTTATTGGTTCCATATGTATTTTAAAGTACTTTTTTTCTAATTTTATGAAGAATATCCTTGGCAGTTTGAGGAACAGCATTGAATCTATAAATTACAATGGCTATTTTAACAAGGTTGATTCTTCCTATCTGTGAATTTGGAATGTATTTCCATTTATTTGTGTCATCTCTGATTTCTTTGAGCAGGCTTTGTAATTCTCATTGTAGAAGTCATTTACCTCCATGGTTAGCTCTATTCCTAAGTATTTTGTTCTTTTTGTGGCTATTGTGATTGGAATTACATTCTTGATTTGGCTCTCAGTTTGAATGTTTTTGGTATATAGGTATGCTAATGATTTTCCTACATTGATTTTGTATCCCGGAACTTTGCTGAAGTTGTTTATCAGATCAAGGACCTTTTGGGCAGAGACTATTTTCAAGATATAGAATCATGTTGTCTGCCAATGGAAATATTTTGATTTCTTGTGGAAGTTACATTCCACGTATATATGATATAATAGTTTTCTTTCTGTGTCAGATTCACTTCACTTAGCATAATGCCCTCTGAGTCAACCTATGTTATTGCAAATGATAGGATATCCTTCTTTTTAAAGATTGAATAATATTTTATATATGTATCATTTTGTAATATATGTAAATGTGATATAATATATATATTACATTTTCTTAATTAACTGATAAACATTTATGTTTTTTCCATATCTTGGCTATTGTGAATAATAAATGAATACAGGAACGCAGATATCTCTTTGAGATCTTGGCTTCAACTCTTTTGGTTAAGCATCCAGAAGTGGTATTGCTGTGTCAAAAAGTGTATCTATTTTTAATTTTTAAGGAAACTCCATATTATTTTCCGTAATGGTTCTGCCAATCTACATTTCCACCAGCATGGTTTCAGGGTTCCATTTTCTCCACACCATTCCCCAAACTTGTCATCTTTTTGCTTTTTTTATAATAACCATTCTAACAGGAGTGAAGTGAGATCTCACTGTGTTTGAATCTGCATTTTCCTGTTGATAAGTGATGTTGAGCATCTTTCCATATACCTGTTTGTCATTTGTATGTCTCCTTTGGAAATATGTCTATTCAGGTACTTTACACGTTTTAAAATTGGGGTTTTTTTGCTATTGAGTTGCATGAGTTCTTAACATATTTTGGATATTGACTTATAAAATATATTGTTTAAAAATACTTTCTTCCATTTAATAGGTTGTGTTTTTATTTTCTTGATTGCCCCTTTTGCTGTGCAGACTTTTATGTTGATGTAGTCCCAATTGTTCATCTTTACTTTTGTTGCCTGTGCTTTTGGTGTCGTTTCCAAAAAATCATTGCCAAGACCAATTTCAAAAGTTTTCCCTATGTATGTTTTCTTCTAGGAGTTTTATGGTTTCAGGTGTTACACTTAAGTCTTATTAAACTATTTCAAATTGATTTTTGTGTGTTGTGTAAGATAGGGTCCAATTTCATTCTTTTGCAAGTGGAAATTCAGTTTCCCCAACATGATTTATTGAAGAAACCATCTTTTCCACATTGTATACTTTTGACCCTATATACTCCTTTCATTCTTTTTCAATTTTTTTCTTTTCTTCTTCTGACTGGGTAATTTTAAATAACTGCTGATTCTTCTGCTTGATCAAGTCTGCTGTTGAAGCTCTCCACTGAGTTTTTTAGTCCAGTCATTTTATTTTTCAGCTCCAGAATTTCTGTTTGGCTCTCGTTTATGATTTCTACCTTTTTATTTAACTTTTCATGTTGATCGCACATCATTTTTCTGATTTCATTGAGTTGTCTATCTGTTTTCTCTTGTAGCTCACTGAGCTTCTTTAAGATTATTAATTTAAAATCTTTGTCAGGCAATTCACAGACTTGCATGTCTTTAGGGACAGCCACTGGAGGGGGTTTTCTCCCTTTGATGGTGCTATATTTCCTTGATTCTTCATGCTTCTTATAGTCTATATTGCTGCATTTGCATTTGAAGAAGTAGTTCCTTCCTCCAGTCTTTACTAACAGGCTTCAGAAAAGCAAGACCTTCACCTGTCAGCCTATCTAGAAATTTTCAGAGTATCTCAAGTCTTTTCTATGGATACTCTGATCACTCCTCTTGTTTCCTTTTCAGGATAAGGTATAGAATTTTATGCTTTTTCTCAACCTGTAAAGTCAGTACAGACGCTGAGAGCCTCTTGTTTGTTTTTCCCAGGGAATTGTCCTGATTTGTTCAATGTTGTGTGAAGCAAACTCTCAATCCTGCAGAATTGAGCTAGTGATATCCATGTGCTCTTTGTGGGTTTAAGACTGCCCTTTGTTCAGTCCACAGAAAATGTGGTATATATAGACCATAGAATACTATGCAGCTATAAAAATGAATGAGATCATGTCCTTTGCAGGAACATGGATGGGGCTTAAGGCCATTTTTCTTAGCAAACTAATAAAGAAATAGAAAACCAAATACCACATATTCTCATTTATAAGTGGGAGCTAAATGAGGAGAACATAGGGACACATAGAGGGAAACAACACACACTGGGGCCTTTCTGAGGGCAGAAGGTAGGAGAAGGGAGAGGATCAGGAAAAATAACTAATGGATACTAGGTTTAATACCTGGGTGATGAAATAATCTGAAAACGAACCCCCATGACACACATTTACCTGCGTAACAAACCTGCACATGTACTCCCGAACTTAAAATAAAAGTTAGAAAGAAGACTGGCCTTTGTAGAGGCTCATGCTTATTGCCTGTTAAGGTTCATGTAAGCCATCTTTAGGGGTGTGTGCCGAGTGTCAGGGGCTCATGTCAGCCAGTTGTGGGGGCTGCAAGTGAGGCAATTAACATGGTTTATATGTGGGTCTCTTGGTGGGTTCCACAAGTTACTTAGTAGGATCTGCAGTCTGTTGTTGAGATTTGTGTGTTGGTTTCTGTTACCCCTTGCATCTATCCCTTCTTTTAGCTCCTCAGAGACTATTCAATCGTGTCTATCCCCTGAGTGAGTTGAGGCTGGACTGAGCCTCTTGAGCAATTTCCTCTGCAGCTGGGATGCTAGGTGATCACTCCACACTCACTTTCTCACCTGGGAGAAATTGCAGGTTCTTGGGGTTCTGTTGGCACTGAACTGTGATGCTCAGTGGAGCATCTTGGTGGAGAGGATGCAGATACATTGAAACTTTTTTCTTGCCCTATTCAAGAATCATTTCTCTGATTTAGTTTTCCTCAGTGTGATGCTTGAATCTCTATCCTGGACTCTTGGATTCCCACATAAATGTTTCTGTTCATGAATGATTCTCAGAATTGATGTTCTTGTAAGGATATGTGAGCCAGAAATGTCTAATCCACAATCTTAATAACATCACTCCTTCTGCCTTGGGTTTTAATTGTAAATTTACTGTGAAAAGTAAACATTTAATATATATATATATAAACTTGGATGCATGATACGTTAGTCCATTCTTGCATTGCTCGAAAAATTACCTGAGACTGTGTAATGTATAAAGAAAATAGGTTTATTTTGGCTCATAGTTCTGCAAGCTATATACATGTCAGCATCTACTTCTGGTGAGGGCCTCAGGATGCTTCCAATTATGGCAGAAGGTGAAGGGCAGGCAGCATGTCAACTGGTGAGAGAGAAAGGAGGAGGTGCCATGCCTGTTTAAACAACCAGATTTTGTGCAAACTCAGAGTGAGAACTCACTTGTTACTTCAAGGAGGGATTCAAACACTTACCACTAGGCCCCACATTCAATATTTGAGGATCATATTTCAACATGAGATTTGGAGGAGACACACACCCAAACCATACAGCTCTACCCCTGCTTTCCCAAATTTCATGTCCTTCTCACATTGCAAAATAAAATTATCCCTTCCCAAGAGTCTCCAAAAGTCTTTTAACTCTTTTGACTATCTCTCAAAGTCCAAAGTCTCATCTGGGACTCCAGGCATGCTACTTCCACCTATGATCCTATAAGATAAAAAATAAGTTATTTACTTCCAGGATACAATGGTGGTACAAGCATTGGGTAAACATTCCCACTCCAAAAGAGAGAAATCAGACAAAAGAAAAGGGCAAGAGACCCCATACAAATCCAAAGCCCAACAGGGCAGACATTAAACCTCTTGAAGCTCCAAAATAATCTCCTTTGACTCCACATCCCATATCCTGGGCACACTAGTGTGTTGGACAGTCTCCCAAAGCCCTGGGCAGGTCTGCTGGGCAGCTCTGCCCCGTGACTTTTCCACGGTGAGGCTGCAAACTGCTGCTAGTTCTATTATTCTAATGTCTGGAGGGTGGCAGCCCCATTCCCACAACTCTACTAGGCAATGCCCTAGTGGGGACTCTGTATGGGACTCCAACCCCATATTTCCTCTTTGAACTACCCTAGTAGAGGCTTTCTGTGGGGGTTGTGCCCTAATGTCAGACTTCTGCAACCAGGCTTTCTGATACATCCTGTGAAATCTAGGTGGAAGCTACCAAGCCTCCTTTAGTTTCACATCTGTGCACTTGCAGGCTTAGCACTATGTGGAAGCTGCCAGGGCTTACAGCTGGCACCATCTGGAGCAGTGGCCTGAGCTGTACTTGAGGCCCTTTGAGCCATGGGTAGAGCTGGAGCAGTGCGGATGCCAGAGGCAGCAGTATCCTGATGCTGTGCCTGGCAGCAGGGCCCTAAGCCTGGCTTCCAAAACTATTCTTTCATTACAGCCCCGCCCTGGGCCTGCAATGAAAGGGACTGTTCCAAAAATCTCTGAAATGCCTTCAAGATCTTTTTCCCATTGTCTTGGTTATTAGCACTTGGCTCCCTTTTAGTCACTCTAATTTCTCTTGGAAGTGGTTGCTCCACAGTCCATTTGATATCTCTGTCCTGAAAATGCTTTTTCCTTTTTTATTGTATGGCCAGGCTGCCAATTTCCAAACTTTTATGCTCTGCTTCCCTTTTAAATATAAGTTCCAACCTTCAGTCATTCCTTTGCTCCTACATCTGACTGTAGGCTGTCAGAGGCAGCCAGACCACCTCTTGAACACTTTGCTGCTTAGAAATTTCTTTTTTCAAATACCCTAGGTCACCACTCTTAAGTTCAAACTTCCACAGTTCCCTAGGGTTTGTATATTTTCATTTTTAATCCATTACAAATATCATTTGATGTTATAAATGTCCTACCACTCTGGTCACATAAATCTGATGGTATTTGGTGGCTTCTTTGCTTCTTTGTACAATAAGAGGTTCTGAGTTCATCTCCTATACTTCCTGCCCTAATGTGGAATTCAGGAAGAAATTTTAAAATGTTGACTATATATATAAATGTTAAATGTTTTTGGTGATATACTTACATATATTTTATTAAATATCAAATTTATTTATTATAATAATATAATTATATAACATATTATATAACATATTATATAATTATATTATTATGGTTTACATATTTATAATACAATATGATATATAATAGAATACATGTTATTTATAAAACATATAGTGAAATATTTTTGCTTGAAATTCAGTGGAAATAACTCCTCTTTACTTAGTAAAGCCTGAATTTGGTATGAAGTTAGGTTCATTTTATCTATTTTTCAGGCTTTGTCTTTAAGTTTATGAATTACATTGGAAAATATTTTGGCATTATGTATGTTGGAGAAAATATATATACATTTCTAAACCAGAACTATAGACAAGGCACAATTGAATGAGTTTGGCTTAATCCTGTCTCATTTGTACTGTTTTCTCTCACGCACACAAGTAGTGACTTTTAAAGATTTTGATTTATTTTTTCATTTTCTGGACATTAAAAATATACATATAGACACACATGCACACAGAGGCATCCCAATGTACTATTTATCTCTGGTTCTTAGAAAAATAAAGATAATTTCACATGATGCTCTGACTCTTTATTTTTCTTTCCAAACATCTTATAATTACATGTCCTTGTCAATCATCAAGAAAAATTGCTCATCATGTCCACATCTGCCCGGTGCTCCACTGTGAGGCTGCACAGGGGCCTTTGACTGAAGTTGAGTGGGTTGCAGTCATCACGGTGTTACAGATAATAATTCTACGAGAAATAGCTCTGTACTTGTAACAAGATTTGTTCTTAATGTTTATATTTACTCTGAATAATGGGTTTTGTGAGAAAAGGCATTTTCTGAATGCAATGAGAATAACCAAATTTTCTTTTTCAATCTGTAGGTTCCTCAGATTCAAATAAAGTCAAACATCGACATCTTCTCTAAATGGATGGGCTGGTTTCTGTTAACTTAAATTGGGGTGTTACCTTTCTCATTCAGACTGCTGCTGGAATCCTTAGAAATTCTTCACTACTTTACTTTTTTAACTTTACTTTTATCACTGCACAGAGAGTGAGACCCAGAGACCTGATTCTCAGTCAGCTGGTCTTTGCTAACAACCTGGTTTTTTCTCTAAAGGGATCCCTCAGACAATGGCAGTTTTTGGATTGAAATCTTTCCTGGATGAGGCTGGATGTTAACTTGTCTACTATCTACAGAGTGGCCAGAGGGGTTTCCCTCAGCACCACCTGCCTCCTCAGTGGCTTTCAGGCCATTAAGCTTCACCCCAGTATCTTTGGGAGGATGGAACTCCAAATTAGATCGGCAAAGTGCATTGTTTTCTGCTGCTTCCTCTGCTGGATCCTGGGACTTGTGATCAATATCCATATTGCCACACATGTAACTGGCCCAGCGAACAACAAAAACCTAAGTATGGAAAAAATGTGTAGATACTGTTCATCACCCACATCAGGGAGATTGTCATTCCCAGTGACTACAGTCATTTACAGCTTGACTGATGGTATGTGTTTGGCGGTCATGGCCTGGACCAGTGGCTCCACGGTCCTTTTCCTGTACAGGGACAAGCAGAGAGTCCAGCACATTCGCAGCCGCAGCCTTTACTCCAGAATTTCTCATGAAACTAGAGCCACACACACCATCCTCCTCCTGGTGAGCATGTTTGTCTCCTTTCATGTTCTTGCTTTTATTTTGTCATTTTGGGCAACCTAGATTGAGAACCCAAGCCATTGGCTGTGGAACACCTCTTTCCTGGTGTCTGCAGGATTCCCAACATTCAGCCCCTCTGTGCTCATTGTCAGTGACACCCACGTCTCACAGTTCTGCTTTGCCTGATGGACAAGAAATAAAAATGCTCTAAGAATGGTCTCTCCGGTTGGAGTGGCGATCATTAAAAAGTCAGGAAACAACAGATGCTGGAGAGGATGTGAAGAAATAGGAATGCTTTTACACTAGTTTGCAGTGTAAATTAGTTCAACCATTGTGGAAGACAGTGTGACAATTCCTCAAGGATCTAGAACTAGAAATACCATTTGACCAGTCATCCCATTATTGGGTATATACCCAAAGGATTATAAATCACGCTACTATAAAGACTCATGCACACCCGTGTTTATTGCAGCACTGTTCACAATAGCAAAGACTTGGAACCAGCCCAAATGCCCATCAATGACAGACTGGATAAAGAAAATGTGGCACATATACACCATGGAATACTATGCAGCCATAAAAAAGGATGAGATCGTGTCCTTTGCAGGGACATGGATGAAGCTGGAAACCATCATTCTCAGCAAACTATCACAAGGACAGAAAACCAAACACTGCATGTTCTCACTCATAGGTGGGAATTGAACAATGAGAACACATGGACACAGAGAGGGGAACTTCACACACCAGGGCCTGTCAGGGGGTTGGTGGGGGGTAGGGGAGGGATAGCATTAGGAGAAATACCTAATGTAGATGACGGATGGATGGGTGCAGCAAACTGCCATGGCACGTGTATACCTATGTAACAAACCTGTGCGTTCTGCACATGTATCCCAGAACTTATAGTATAATAATAATAATAATAAAAAGAGTGGTCTCTGGGCTATAAGTTCCCTGCAGAGGACTGCAGCATCTATTTTGTCACTGCCCCCCGCCCTAATGTTTGTAGGCTCATATATTTTGCCAGTTAATATGCAAAGACTTTGGGATTCAGTACTGAATAAAAATGAGCGTGGCCATGGCCTCATATTGCTCATGAGACTGCCAAAACCAAACATGGTGCACAGAATTACCCAGATGTATGGTGACTCCTTAAAAAACGAAACATAGACTTGCCATGTAATCTTGCAATTTTACTTCTGTGTATATATCCAGGGGAAATCAAAGCAAATACTTGAGCAGATATTTATACCTCCATGTGCACAGCAGCATTACTTACAACAAACAAAAAGAATAAACCACCCAAATGTTCATAGATGGATGAGTGGAGACGTAAACTGTAGTGTAGACATACAGTAGAGTATGTATGTCTTACAAGGAATGAAATTATGATTGCCACATTCTACAACACAGGTGAAACTTGAAGATGTTATGCAAACTGAAATCAGGCAATCACAAAAAGACAAGTATTGTATGATTCTATTTATATGAAGGGCATAGAATAGGCAAACCCATAGAGACAGAAAGTAGAATATTGGCTTTCAGGGGCTGGGGTTGGGGGAGAGAAAATGGGAGTTGGTATTTAATGCATACAGATTTTCAGTTTAGGATTGTGAAAAAGATCTAGAGATGGATGGGGTTGATGGTTGCGCAACGGTGTGGATGTACTTCGGCAAGGTGCCGGGGCGCATGCCTGTGTGTCTGCGTGCTAGGGTCTCAGGGGTTTTATACGCACAGGATGGGGGCATGGCAGGCCAGGGTGGTCTTGGGAAATGCAACATTTGGGCAGGAAATGCCCATCCTCACCTAGGTCTGTGAGAGTGGAGCCCTAGCCAGGGACCACGCCCCCCTCTGCCCAGCACTTCTTCCCTCTTCTGTATTATTTAAAGGGACTACACCCTTCCCTTCCCAGCACTTCCTTATCGCCGCTTAGAAAGGCCATTATCAAAAAGACAAAAAATAACACTTGTGCACTGTTGAAGGGAACGAGAAGGAGTGTGGTCATTACAGGAAACAGTACATAGGTTCCTCATAAAACTAAAAAGAGAACCACCCTATGACCCAGCCATCCCAGTTCTGGGTATAGATCGAAAGGAAAAGCAATCAGTATATTGAAGGGATAGCTTCACCCCTTGTTTATTGCAGCACTATTCACAATAACCAAGATTTGGAAGCAACCTAAGTGTTCGTGTACAGATGAATGTGGTACATATACACAATGGAATATTATCCAGTCATTGAAAAGAATGAAATCCTGTCATTTGTGGCAATGTGGATGAGCCTGGAGGACATTATATTAAGTGAGATAAGCCAGGCATAGAAAGACAAAGGTAGCATGTTCTTACTCATCTGTGGGAGTTAAAACAGTTGATCTCAGAAGCAGAGAGCAGAGTCGTGGTAACTAGAGGCTGGGAAGGGTGGGAAGAGGGGAGAGGGAAAGGCTGGTTAAAGGATACAGAATTACAGCTAGATGGAGGAAATAAGTTCTGGTATCCTACAGCACTGTAGGGTGACTATAGTTAACAATAGTTTATTGTTAACTTATTTTCTTTTTTTAATTTTTTTTATTAGACTTTAAGTTCTAGGGTACCCTAGAATCTTTATTCAATACTGAATCCCAAAGTCTTTGCATATTAACTGGCATAATATATGAGCCTACAAACATTAGGGTGGGGGACAGTGAAAAAATAAATGATGCAATCCTCTGCAGGGAACTTATAGCCCAGAGACCACTCTTTTTTTTATTATTAGTATACTTTATGTTCTGGGGTACATATGCAGAAGATGTAGGTTTGTTACATATGTATACATGTGCCATGTTGGTGTGCTGGACCCATCAACTCGTCATTTACGTTAGGTATTTCTCCTAATGCTATCCCTCCCCCAGCCCCCCAGCCCCCCAGCCCCCAACAGGCCCCAATGAGTGATGTTCCCCACCCTGTGTCCAAGTGTTCTCATTGTTCAATTCCCACCTATGAGTGAGAACATGCGGTGTTTGGTTTTCTGTCCTTGTGATAGTTTGCTGAGAATGATGGTTTCCAGCTTCATCCATGTCCCTGCAAAGGGCACGATCTCATCCTTTTTTATGGCTGCATAGTATTCCATGGTGTATATGTGCCACATTTTCTTAATCCAGTCTATCATTGATGGACATTTGGGTTGGTTCCAAGTCTTTGCTATTGTGAACAGTGCAGCAATAAACATATGTGTGCATGTGTCTTTATAGCAGCATGATTTATAATCCTTTGGGTATATGCCCAGTAATGGGATGGCTGGGTCAAATGGTATTTCTAGTTGTAGATCCTTGAGGAATCACTACACTGTCTTCCACAATGGTTGAACTAATTTACACTCCCACCAAGAGTGTAAAAGTGTTCCTATTTCTCCACATCCTCTCCAGCATCTGTTGTTTCCTGACTTTTTAATGATTGCCATTCTAACTGGCATGAGATTGTATCTCATAGTGGTTTTGAGTTTATTGTATGTTTTCAAATAGCTAGAACTCCTGAGCTCAAGTGATCTGCCTGCCTTGGCCTCCCAGAGTGCTGGGATTAAGTGTGTCTTTTTATTATAACTTATAATTGACACATAATAATTGTATATGTTTGTAGGGTATAGAGCTGATATTTCAACACATGTATATAATGTGTAATGGTTAAATGAGAGTAATTAACATATCCGCCATTTCAAACATTTATCGTTTCTTTGTGTTGAAAACATTCAAAATCCTCTCTTCTAGCTCTCTGAAAATATACAATAAACTCTTAATGAGTCAATAGGTTGTCGTTGGTGGCGCTTCTCATGGTTACAGGGATCACTCTTTGCTGTCCGTGTTTGTTGAATGGTTCATTTCTTACACACCTAATTATCCATGGAAGGTAGTTCTTAGTGCTCTCCTGGGAGTCAGACTGAAAAAGAGGGGATTGCTCCAGCTGTCCCTGCTGCAAGACCTCTACTCCTCCAAACATATCATCTGCTTAGGGTTTTGCCCAGCATGGGAGGGTCTAGTGTGAACCTCACACTCACACATGGGACAGACACCCATATCTGACAATGTTGCAATGAATCTGTTTCACATAAACAAGGGAGATGATTCAGTGTGTACCACGGGCCCAGGTCAATGAGCAGAGATATTCCAGTGCCTGTCCACACACACAGGGGAGGAGGAACCACAGCTTCCAGCCTCACCCAGAGCCCTGACTCCTCCCTGCCTGTGAGGACCTGGGGTTCCTCTTCTGTCCCACACAGAGGTGGAAATCTCCCCGACTAATGAGCCCTGGGTGGTCCCAGGAACCAGTGGTCCCTCGGCTCTGGCCTATGATCTGTCTTCCGGCACCCTGTCTATTTCAGTAATTGGTTATTTAACTTTTTCTACGTAAGACGATGACTACAGGATTCAGAAATATCGTAAGTAGGTTTCTCAGTGTTCAAAGCTGACGTCGGCTCTCCATGGGGGCATAAATCATCCTCCTCCACTGTGGAGCCCAACACCAGGATCCTCTCCCATCCCAACCCTCCTGTCTTAACTGGTCTGGAAATTAACCATGGCTGAGCCCCTCCCATGTCCTGGGCACCACTGACCCCACAGCCACTGTGATGTGTGGGGTTCATGACAACAGGCTCCAAACGAGGAAATTGAGGCTCAGGGTTGGGATATTACTGCCCAAGGTCACACAGGCAGGGGATGATAATCAAGAATTAAATAAAATTGCCTCCCAACCCAATGTCCAAAATCAGAGCTCAAACCTAACGTAATTGCTCCAGAAACCTTAAACGTGGATTAAGGCGCAGAGGAAGGCCCAGGAAGTGAGGGGCACTGAGGAGGCAGGGATGACTTAGAGGTTTGTTCTCAGGGGTGGATGCTGCTGCAAAAAGAAAGGAAGGAAAGAAGGAGGGAAGGAGGGACAGAAGAAGGAAGGAGGGAGAGAGGGAGGGAGGGAGGAAGAGGAAGGAAAGAAGGAAGGAAGGAAGGAAGGAAAAAAAGGAGAAGGGAAGTTTAGTAGAAAGGAAGAGACTGTTCTTGAAGGGACAAGAAAGGGACTGTTTGGTAGAAAGGAAACACACACTCCAGGGACAGAAAAACATATGTTTTATTCTCTTTATTCCCTGCATCTCTCTTGTGTTCTCACTGCCACAGCCAGTTGTCAGCTGCGTCTGCTGATCTGAGTCTGCCTGCAGCACGGACCTGGGTCTTCCCTGAAGGATCTCCAGGGCTGGAGAATCACTGACCATGGTAATGATCCCGCAATGCTGAGCTGATGGACGGGCTGAAGGAGGGAGGGAGACCCCATGGGGAGGCTCTGAGAGGGAGGAGGAGCCCACGGTCACCCTCGCCTGAAAGGGGCTGACTCCGGAAGGCACCAGGTCTATTTGCTGTTGTGTCCAGGCTCTCGGTAAGATGAAGACAGATCAGGCAGACAGTGGCCTGGGGGCAGGGAGACACCATTTCTCTTTGAAATGTCTGCAGACAGCCTGGTGCCCGCCCCCATCTCAGCCCTGGGGAAATGAGAGCCAGGCTCCTGGGGAGGGCAGTTTCCATTCCTGTGGGCTGCGGATGAGACAACCCCACAACAAGAAGGACCCAGCCTCCCAGCAGCCACACCCTGTGTGTCTCTCTGTCCTGCCAGCACCAAGGGCTCATCCATTTGCAAAGCTGAAAGGAGGCAGAGGAGACGCCATGACCGCCACCCTCACAGCCTTGCTTTGCTTTGGTGAGATTTGAAGAGGAGAGAGGAAACCCCACAGGCCCTGGTCTATCAAGAGATCCCAGGGCTTTAGGGAGCTCCCAGGCAGGGGAGGACCTGCTCAGTCTTCAGGGGCAAATCTCTCACAGGGAACTCTCTTCCAGGGCTGAGTCTGGGCCCCATGACCTGCGTGCAGGCAGGTGAGTCTGTCCCCAGCTCTCCCAGGTCCCTCCTTCTCACTCTGGACAGCTGAGGATGGAGACAGCAGTTCTGGGCAGGGAGCTGGGATGATCTGAGGGGTGGGGAAGGTCTTGGGATCCAGGCTTTGATTTCCTTCCAGGTACTCTCCCCAAGCCCACCCTCTGGGCTGAGCCAGGCTCTATGATCAGCTGGAGAAGCCCCGTGACCATCTGGTGTCAGGGGACCCTGGAGGCCCAGGGGTACCATCTGTATAAAGAGGGAAGCCCAGAGCCCTGGGACACACAGAACCCACTGGAGCCCAGGAACAAGGCCAGATTCTCCATCCCATCCATGACACAGCACCATGCAGGGAGATATCAGTGTTACTATTACAGCCCTGCAGTCTGGTCAGAGCCCAGCGACCCCCTGGAGCTGGTGGTGACAGGTGAGAGGACACTCAGGGGTCCCAGCCACAGGCTCTGCCCTCAGGAAGGGAGTCGGCTCTCAGGGTCGTCTCCCCTGTCACAGCCCAGCCCTGGGGATGATGTGGGAGGTGGGAGCCCCATTTAACACGGTGCCTCCTTCTGTCCTAGGAGCCTACAGCAAACCCACCCTCTCAGCCCTGCCCAGTCCTATGGTGACCTCAGGGGGGAACATGACCCTCCGATGTGGCTCACAGAAGGGATATCACCATTTTATTCTGATTGAGGAAGGAGAACACCAGCTCCCCCGGACCCTGGACTCACAGCGGCTCCACGGTCGGTGGTTCCAGGCCCTGTTCCCTGTGAGCCCCGTGACCCCCAGCCACAGGTGGACATTCAGATGCTATGGATACTACAGGAACACCTCCCTGGTGTGGTCCCGCCCCAGTGACCCCCTGGAGATTCTGGCCTCAGGTGAGGGAACCACGGCCTTCTCTAACACACTTTCGAGGCAGCTGACACGTTGTCGGGAGTTTGGCTGGTGACTGAATCTGGAAAGGACCCAGAGTGATGTGTTGATGGACGGGCTGAAGGGGTGAGGGAGACCCCATGGGGAGGCTCTGACATGGGAGGAGGAGTCCTCGGCCACCCTCACCTGGAAGGGGAGGACTCAGGAAGGCATCGGTGTGTTTGCTGTGAGGTCCCGGCTCTCAGGGAGAGGAGGAAAGATCAGGCACAGTGGCCAGGGCCAGGGAGACCCCACTCCTCTGAAATGACTCCAAGACAGCCCCGGGTGAGAAGGAGGCCCTGGGCTCAGAGACTCAGAGTGTGAGAGACAGTGAGACCTGCAGGGCCCGGACGGGGGAAGGAAGGGGTGTGGGAGGAACCAGCCCTCTGAGTCCCGGCTCCTCTTTCCCTCCAGGCGTGTCTATGAAGCCCTCCCTCCTGACGCTGCAGGGCCCTGTTGTGGCCCCTGGAGAGAACCTGACCCTCCAGTGTGGCTCTGATGTCGGCTACGACAGATTCGCGCTGTACAAGGACAGGGGACGTGACTTCCTCCAGCGCCCTGGCCGGCAGCCCCAGGCTGGGCTCTCTCAGGCCAACTTCACCCTGGGCCTTGTGAGGGGCTCCCACGGGGGCCAGTACAGATGCTACGGTGCACACAACCTCTCCTCCGAGTGGTCGGCCCCCAGTGACCCCCTGGACATCCTGATCGCAGGTGAGGAGCCCAGCGGGTTCAGTCAGGGACCCAGGCTCTGCACAGGACCTGCCGGGGGAGCCCAGGTGGTGATGGCCGGGATGAGGGTTGGGGGGCCCAAGGGAGGGAGAGACAGACAGAGACAAGGGATCGGGGGGAGGGGGAGACTCAGAGAAAACTGAGGGAGCCAGAGACTGAGGGTCCCAGAGAGGGGCCTGGAGAGGTCTCAGCTCAGAACAAGGTGGGGCAGCCCGTCACCCATCTGTCTTCTGTCCAGGACAGATCCCTGGCAGACCCTCCCTCTCGGTGCAGTTGTGGCCCACAGTGGTCTCAGGAGAGAAAGTGACCCTGCTGTGTCAATCACAAGAGTGGATGCACACTTTCCTTCTAACTAAAGAGGGGGCAGCCCATCCCCTGCTGCGTCTGAGATCAAAGTACGGAGCTCATAAGTACCAGGCTGAATTCCCCATGAGTCCTGTGACCTCGGCCCACATGGGGACCTACAGGTGCTACGGCTCACTCAGCTCCGACCCCTACCTGCTGTCTCACCCCAGTGGCCCCCTGGAGCTCGTGGTCTCAGGTGAGGGCCCTGACCCTGTCCTCTCTGAGCTCAAAGGCTCAGCTCAGGCCCTACCCCCAGCAGAGCTCTGGGACAATAATGAATGAAGGGAGTGAAGGGGGAGGGTCCGCAGGGGAGGGTCCAGCCCATGGGAGGGTGGAAATAGACGGGGACCTCCCACCCCTGGCTCCCACCCCTGAAGTCTCAGTAGAGTAAAGAACAGGGAGGGCTGGGAGGAGATGGGGGGTGAACCTCAGAGGAGTTGAGATTAGACTGAGGGTAGAAGACATAGGCCCCACCCGCTTCCCTCCTGATATCTCCACCTCAGAATCAGAGCCTGTGGGTCCCAGTCCCCAACAGACACCCTCCTGGAGAGAGAAGCATCCAGGCTGCCGGTGCCACCTGCACCACCACCCCCGCCCTGCCCCTGCTTCCTGCTTTCCCCTACAGCCTCCCCAGCACTCAGCGCACACCTGAGCCTCACAGGGACCCGCACCTGCTCCCACAGCAGCTCAGGGACTGTGCACGGCTCCTCTTCAGCGCCATTGACATTTTTTATCTGGGTTTTTAAAATCTCGTATTGGCCTTTTTGTCCAAGCTGGTGAAAGTAGATTTGCAGCATCACCTATTTTTTATTCTCACCCTATTTTGTAATAGCCCTGATCTCACGTGCTCCCTGAGGTTTTGTAAACCTCGGGTAGAAATGTGGACTCCCTTCGTTCTGGACATTTGCTATGGAGGGGGTAGGGCTTATCTTTTCAGAAAAAGTCAAATGGGTGGTATTACTCCTTGAAACCCTACAGCACTTTCCAGATCTCAGAGGGAGGGAGAGAGAGAGAGACAGAGACGGAGACAGAGAGACAGAGACAGAGACAGAGAGAGACAGAGGGAGAGATATTGGGGCCGCCCTTTCCTGGCCGGTTCATCCTGGCCTATTCTGAATCCACCAAGGCCCCGAAGCTCAGCTCCCCTCCTCCTCTGCCTCCCCCTCCACCCCACAGACAAGCAGCCATTCCTTTCTGAAGAACAGGCTGAGACCTTTCTGGGACCTGCTCTTTCTGGAGCCTCTGATGCTCCCTGTCAGGGTCTCCATGAGCCTCCTTCCTGGACCTTTTTCCTATTGAGGAATCAGCTTCAATGTCACCTCCAAGTGTGACCTTCACTGACGACACAGCTCAGCCCAGTCCTGCCTGCTTCTCATTTATGTCAAGTAATTAACCAACCTACACCGTGCGGCTGAATTCCTTCTCTCTCTCTTTCACTCTGTCTGCACATACGTGTGTGTGTGTGGCCACACCTACATCTTATGTGACATTAAAACCTAGTTATCCGTATATCTATACAGATAATATATATTCACACATAAATATACATCCCTACCAATATATCTAAAACCATCCCCACAACTAGTAAATTTCCACTGCTGTGTTTCTATACGTTTGTTGTTTCTCTCCAGGTGAACCCACACTTCAAGAAGGCAGAGATAGTTTTTATGGCCCACTATATATATAAAATAGATATATATTTGTGTTTGTGTTTTTCTGTGTGTGTATCGCATTCTACCTGTTGCTGCCCATATGAATAATTAGTTACCTAGAGATTAAATGGAAGATGAAACTCCAGGTGAAGTGGCTGAGCTGGAGTGAAAGGGAGGCAGCCCCAGACTTTCACCCCTTTGTGCTTCTGACATTGAGGCTCTCCTGATGACTAACCCCTCATCCACGGAGCCTGGGTCCTCAGCTGGTGGATCCGCGAAACTCTCATCTCCGGGGGAATTGGCTCATGTTCTCCTGTGTCCCAGGCTGCACAGAAAGCACACAGGGCTCAGTGACCTCTGTACTGGGGGCCACTTTCCTTGCAGATCCTGAACTCTCAGGATGCAGGAAAACTCTTCCAGATGACTCAGGAGCAACGTTTAAATCCATAGAACACAGGAAAACTGAAATTGTTCAATGAGGAGACTGGAGGGAATCCTGCTACAGTGGAGGAAGAGTTTTTTTTTTTTTTTTAAGAAATTCTGTAAAAGTCACATCATGAGACATTAAGTAATAAAAAAAAATTACAGAGCCCAGGTGAGAGGCTGGGCTCAGGTCTCTTTCTCTCTGTTTTGATTCTCGGGAGCAGCTGATACCCTCAGCCCATCACAAAACAAGTCTGACTCTGAGACTGATGTGTGAGGAGATGCTCTCAGTGATGGGGCTGGCACTGAGGGTTGGGTCCTGTGAAGGGGAGGTGGGTGCCCTGGGTGGAAATTCTGATCCACCCTGACCTCTGTGGCCTCTTTGTCCACCATCCGCAGCCTCACACCTTCAGGATCACACAGTGGAGAATCTCATCCGCATGGGCGTGGCTGTCTTGATCCTGGTGGTCCTTGGGATTCTGTTATTTGAGGCTTGGCACAGCCAGAGAAGCTTCCCAAGATGCAGCCGGGAGGTGAACAGCAGAGAGGATAATGTACTTTACAGAGTCGTGAAGCCTCGGGAACAGATCTGATGATCCCAGGAGGTTCTGTAAGAAAATCTAGGGCAGATGCTATCTGGACTGTCTGCTGGTCATTTCCAGAGGAAGGAATCAATGTCCGAGTGCAGGGACATTTTCTGGGGTGATCCATGGAGAACCATTAAAATGTGATACCTTTCCTCTCCATTAATGTTGACTTTCCTTCGTTGGATCTGCCTCTTTTCCCACCCTTAGACATGAGGCTCCATCCCACATGGCAGCGTTGGGTCCACACCTCTGCACACCTGTGTGCTCTGGTCCATGGCATGTCACACAGTCCTCTTCATTTCTCATTGCCACACTTCCTGGTGTACTTTACTGGGTCTTCATGTCTTCAGTTCAGAGTTCCACACCTGGTTTAGGAGCTAATTCAATGGGAGAAGATCAGAGTCCGACCAGGAAAAGATAAGTGCACCGTGATGCCCTCACCTCCTGTGTGGACCCTATGAGCTCTTCCCTCCTTATCAGATGCTATCTGTGTAATTTCTCCTGAAATATCATCACTTGGAATCATCACACTGGCATTTTAAGTCACAACCCAATGGTGTGCTAATTCTGAAAAAGACATTTTTTGAAATGCTATGATTAGTGGCATTTATCAATTTCCTTGATGTAAATTTTTTTTTCATGGCCAAAATCAAGATGCCAATGAGACATCCCTGAATGCAGGGTTGGGAAGCGATGGACAGAATTGTCTTCACTTATAAGCACCAGGCATCTGATAGCTCACGTATACATCTTATTACCTTCTATTTTAGAGTTAATAATCATTTCTACTTCAGTATTTTGGCACAGTTAAAAGCAATCCCATTACTGCGTGTATACCCAAAGGAATATAAATCATTCTATCGCAAAGATACATGCACGCAAAGATACATGCACGCATATGTTCATCGCAGCACTATACACAATAGCAAAGAATAGAATCAACCCAAATGCCCATCAATGATAGACTGGATAAAGAAAATGTAAGACATATACACCATGGAATACTACGAAGCCATAAAAAGAAACAAGATCATGTCCTTTGCAGGGACATGGATGGAGCTGGAAACCATTATCCTCAGGAAACTAACACAGGAACAGGAAATCAAACACTGCATGTTCTCACTTATAAGTGGGTGCTGAACAATGAGAATGCATGAGCACAGGGAGGGAAACAACACACACTGGGGACTGTCGGGGGGGGTGGGGTAGGGGTAGGGAGAGCATTTGGAAAAATAGCTAATGTATGCTGGGCTTAATACCTAGGTGATGGGTTGACAGGTGCAGCAAACCACCATGGCGCACGTTTACCTATGCAATAAGCCCACACGTTCTGCACATGTACCCCGGAACTTAAAATTAAAATTAAAATTAAAATTAAATTATGACACCATGATCCTAGCATATCCACAAAAGACAAAAATGCCAATATCAAATGTGGGAGAAAGTAGGGCTCAATTAAAAATCCAATACAACGCCGGGTGCAGTGGCTCACACCTGTAATCCCAGCACTTTGGGAGGCCAAGGTGGGTGGATCACTTGAAGTCAGGAGTTTGAGACCAGCCTGGCCAAACGTGGTGAAACCCTGCCTCTACTAAAAATACAAAAATTAGCCGGGTGTGGTCCACTCGCCTGTAGTCCTAGCTACTAGGGAGGCTGAGGCAGGAGAATCACTTGAACCCAGGAGGCGGAGGTTGCAATGAGCTGAGATCATGCCACTGGACTCCAGCCTAGGCGACAGAGTAAGACTCCGTCTCAAAAAAAAAAAAAAAAAAAAAAAAACCCTTAAAAGCTCAGGCAGCAAAAGCAAAAATAGGCAAACGAGATCACAGCAAACTACAAACCTTCTGCACAATCAAGGAAACAAACAGCAGAGTGAAGAGACCACCTACAGAATGGGAAAGAATATTTGCAAGCAAGAGATTAATCTCCAGAAAATACAAGGAGCTCAAACAATGAGAGGTTTTGAAGGATGGTGAGGAGAAGGTTCTGCTACTTACAGAAAGGAAGAAGTCAGAGAAAGGAAGTTTAGGAGAAACAAAACCACAAACCTAGGTGGTGGGATGGCTTGATCTGCTTCTCTCTGTGACTCAGTTAACAGTCTGAAACACATCTCCCTAAGCCTCCTTCCCCCGGTGGGATTCCTGGGTCTTGTGAGGGCCTCATCCGTCCCTCTGGTAAACCCAGGCACAGAGTGGAGCAGCTGTTGTTTTCTCAGGATCTTCCCCTTCACATACAATTAACGCACCCACACCATGCTACTCTCAGAACCCTTCAAATAAATGTCCCCCGGTTCATTCACTACCAGAGTCCAAGCTCAGCTGGTTCCCCAGCTTAGGACTGAGTGGTATCTTGGAGGTAGTTTCCACCACAGCCCCCTTCCTCTGCTATAAGGCTCAGTGACACACCAGAGACACCCCCTCCAGCCAGGTTCCTGGAAGGTCTGGGTGAAGACTGGGATGCTGAGGCATTGCTCAGCAATGTGGCTTAACTCAAACTTCTATGTGAAACTTCCAACCACTTTCAGCAAGGGGTCACTTCCAGCGTCTTGGGGTGTGAGGGCACCTTGGTTGGTCCCTGCAATATCAGACCCTATAGAGATCCTACAAACATGTTGCAGATTCTTTGAAGATTCTGGCACTTTCAGACATGCTGTTGGGAAATGGTGACACCCATAACCTTCTAGTTCCAGGACAGGGAGCCTTAGCCCAGGGCTATGTTTTCTGAGGGTCCTCAAAGTAAACAGTTCTATGTTCCAGGAGAACCCTAAATCTTTTACGGTTCTAAGGGCAGAAGGCCACACACGCACTGGCAAAAAGCAAGAGATTCAAGGAAAAGCTGAGCAAAGACAGACAAGAAAACACACACACGATGAGCCAGGTTGCAGAGCTAGAACTGAGATGGAGAGAGGCACGAGTGGGCACAGAGTGTGCTCCCCAGAACAGGTGGAGAGAATGCCTTTTTCATGCCCTGAGGATAGGCTGAGCAAGGCTTGTGCTTGACAATCAAGGACTATTTTTTTCCCCAGGCATCTACAAGAGACCTTCCTTCTCAGCTCAACTGTGCCCTGCAGTAAGTAATGATGGAGAGAATGCGACTTTGCTCTGCAGCTCTGGAAGCTCATTTGACCTGTGCCTTCTAACCAGGTAGGGGAGGCCCCTGGACACTGGCTCACTGGGGTGCAGAGAAAGAATGGGGCATTCAGGCCAGCTTCTCTCTGGGTCTTGGGGCTGGTGATGGGACCTCTAGATGCTGCAACTCTCTGTCGATGGCTCTGCCTGTGAGTGATCAGCCCTGGGTGACCACTGTTACTGGGGGTAGCCCATGCCTGCTGCATGCCCTGTGAAACACTAAATCATACAGCCATGTCTGAGGGACAGCCTGCTGGAGACATGGGAATCTTCAGGATTCCAGACAAAATGAAGCAATGAGAAACACAAAGAGGAAAAGAGAGGTTAGTATGACAGGGGTGTCAGGGTGTAGTGTGGTAGACAGGGCAGCTCCACACTCTCCACTGCTTCTTGTCTGGAGGCCCACTTGGAGGTCCTACTTATCCAGGTGAGTGAAGGAAGAGGTCAGGACAACGCAGGAGGTGAAGCCAGATGCAGTGTGGGGAGATAAGCGGTGGCCTCAGCCCCTCACCCTTTTCCATCTTCCGGAAGCCCCTCCTGAGCTCTCACCACAGAGAGATTTCCCATTTGGAAACCCAGATATTTATCATCCCGGGGGTAGGCAATGTCTTGATTATAGGCACTTTCTATCACTAGGCACCTGCTAGTCCTCTCTATACCTTCCCTTCAGGAAAGGAATTGTCCCTCATGGGATTCCAGGGAAGAGACCCCAGGACCCCTATCAGTCACTAGGAAGATGACAGAGTAGAGGAAGGCAGGGGACCAACCCTCCACAGAGAATGGTCCTACTTCGGTGGGGCGAGGGAAACTCTCACTCACCCATTTGCTTTCCTGTTACCTCATAACCCTAAGAGAACTTGTTAATCACCCACAGAATCCACCCCTGAATGTGGTGTGCAAAGTGGGGCTCTTAGCCTCCAGTGTGAAGTCCCGGGGGAGATGGAATGTCCCTGTGTGAGTGAAGGCTGTGCCACCTCCCAGCTATGTGACCCTGGGCTAGGCAACCCCTCCCAGGTCCCCAGTTCCCCATCCGCATCTGGGACTGTGGTCGGCACAGGAATCCACAAGGGCGTTCAGCCTCCGATGCTCTGGGAAAGAGGCCTCGTCCACAGGGAGGAAGGGGTCAGAGTGACCTGAGTCCCTACTCAGGAGTGAGTCTAATCCACTCTCCATCAGGGCCTATGGGGAAGGGAAGATGAAGAAACGGAGCCTGCACCTGGCTGTGTGGGCGCAGTAGATGAAGGGGGAGGATGAGGGCTCCTGAGAGTGTGTCGTGTGGCAGAGACCCTGCAGCACACTCAGGAAGGGCTCTGGAAGGATCCAAGGAAATTTTCCAAGAAGAGGGCAGAGTAAGTGACAGAGACTCTCAACCATGGATTTCACTGAGGTGCCCATGATCATTAGGGAGAATGGGGATGTCTGGGCAGGAAGAATGTCGTCAGGGTGAAATGAATGGTGATGAGCTTCATGTCAGAGCTCCTGTGGAGGGAGGGGCCTGGCCCACATGAAAAGGTCTCTGATCCTACCCTAGCCCCCCACCCCTGTTCTCCAGGATGACACTGTGGGAATTCCATCAGGAGGGGTGTGATAGGGCAGGTCTTTCTGGCTCAATTGACAATGCCGGCTGGGGCCTGGGAACCCATGGGGAGCCACAGGTGGAAAGGGACGAGGCTCAGTGAACCCAGCAGGAACAAACATAGGGTCTGACACGATGGAACTCACTTCCTGGAGGCCAAGAAAGACACTTGTAGGATGAAAAGGAAACGGCGGTGGCTTGCTTTGTTCCATTCACTGACAACCCACAGGAGATGTCCAGTCCTCTTTCTATTTATCCTTTTATTTTACTTTATTTTATTTTGAGATAGAGTTTTGCTCCTGTTGGCCAGGCTGGAGTGCAATGGCGCGATCTTGACTTACTGCAACCTCCGCCTCCTGGGTTCAAGCGATTCTCCTGCCTCAGCCTCCCACGTAGCTGGGATTACAGGCACCTATGACCACAGCCAGGTAATGTTTGTATTTTTAGTAAAGACAGGGTTTCGCCATCTTGGCCAGACTGGTCTCAAGCTCCTGACCTCTTGTGATCCGCCCGCCTCGGACTCCCAAAGTGTTGGGATTACAGGCGTGAGCCACCACACCCAGCCTTTTGCATTTTTAGTAGAGACGGGGTTTCACCATGTTGGTCAGGCTGGTCTTGAACTCCTGACCTCAGGTGATCTGCCCGCCTCAGCCTCCCAAAGTGCTGGGATTACAGGCTTAAGCCACCACTCAAGTGAGAGTTTCAGTGCTCTATAGGATTCCCTGCCTATTCCATGTTACATGTAATGTTCCACCTCAGGCATGTTTCCTCTCCTTTCCGTCTCCTTCCTCTTCTCCTTCTCCTTTTTTCTTTCTAATTTTTATTTTTCTGAGACAGAGCCTTGCTCTGTTACCCAGGCTGGAGTGCAGTGGCACGATCTCAGCTCACTGCAACCTCTGTCTCCTGGGTTCAAGAGATTCTCCTGACTCAGCCTCTTGAGTAGCTGGGATTACAGGCGCCCACCATCACACCCGGCTAATTTTTGTGTTTTTAGTAGAGACGAGGTTTCACCATGTTGGCCAGGCTGGTCTCGAACTCCTGCCCTCAGGTAATCCATCCGCCTGTGGCCCCCCAAAGTGCTGGGATTACAGGCTTGAGTCACCACTCCCAGCCCTGAATGATCTTTCCTTTTTAGTGTGTTCTCACAACCACCTCTCACTGGGCTTTCTTGTTCTTTTTTCTTTTTTTAGACAGAGTCTGGCTTTGTTGCCCAGGCTAGAGTGCAGTGGCAAGATCTCGGCTCACTGCAACCTCCGCCTCCTGGGTTCAAGCAATTCTCCTGCCTCAGCCTCCCGAGTAGCTGGGATTACAGGTGCCCACCACCACACCCAGCTAATTTTTGTATTTTTAGTAGAGACAGGGTTTCACCATGTTGGTCAGGCTGGTCTCGAACTCCTGATCTTGTGATCTGCCTGTCTTAGCCTCCCAAAGTGCTGGGATTACAGGCATGAGCCACCACTCCCAGCCCTCAATGATGTTTCCTCTTTAGAGT
The DNA here is from genome assembly GCF_028885625.2 of Pongo pygmaeus. NCBI lineage: Eukaryota > Metazoa > Chordata > Mammalia > Primates > Hominidae > Pongo > Pongo pygmaeus. Next base: position 61,096,685 of record NC_072393.2, read on the forward strand.
GTTCTTACATCCACTTCTCACTGGGTTTTCTCTACCTTTTTTTTTTTTTTTTTTTTTTTTTGAGACAGAGTCTGGCTCTGTCGCCCAGGCTGGAGTGCAGTGGCGCGATCTCGGCTCACTGCAACCTCCGCCTCCTGGGTTCAAGCGATTCTCCCACCTCAGCCTCCCTAGCAGCTGGGATTACAGGCGCATGCCAGCACACCCGGCTAGTTTTTGTATTTTTAGTAGAGACAGGGTTTCACCATGTTGGTCAGGCTGGTCTTGAACTCCTGTGATCCGCCCGCCTCAGCCTCCCAAAGTGCTGGGATTACAGGCATAAGCCACCGTGCTCAGCCAGCTTTCTCGTTTTTATCTCTTAGTTGTCTGCCAGGGAATAAAATGGAAACCATTCCCTCAACCACATTCTAGTCATGGTCCCTATTCTCATGTTTCCACTTCTCTCTCTTTGGTAATAAATTAATTGAGAAACAAGCCGCCGAATGTTCATCTTCTGCTAATCTGCATCCCCTTATTTTCCCAGAGCCTCCCCTAATGAAACTGACTTTATTTACTGAACACAGGAAGTGGGTCTCTCCAGATAGGGATGACTTTCTGCTGGGGAAATATTTGTCTTTGCATCAGTGGGGAAAAAGAAAGTCAATGTCATGAGTGGAGGCTCTGAGAAAATAAGGGCTGTGTTTTCAGTTTAGACCCACGCTAAGTTGGGAGCTGACCTAGATGTGATGTTGGGTCTACCCTCCATGGGCAGGTTTTCAGACAAACGAGCCCTGGCAATCAGGGGACACCTCAGGTCTGGGCTGAGATGTGTGCAGAGGGCCTGGGTCCTCCTGAGCCCCCACACTGGGGGGAACAAGAGACAGGCCCAGCAAGGGACTGTCCACTTCCTGTGGCTTCACAGCTGTGGGGACCCAGGCAGGCGGCAGCAGGCTCTGACTTAACCACATCCGTGCATCTGTCTGTCATGGAGGGCCATGTGGTCTCCTGTCCCACAGCTAGAGCACGCAGAACAGGCATCATGGTGTCCATCTTCACAGCTCACTGTGCCTCAGTCAGTGGTGGAGAGACGAGGGACAGGAGGGACACTGGGCTGGGGTGGAGGGGGTCCCACAGCAGCCTTGTTCACCAGAGAGCCTCAGGGCTCCAGTGGCTACTGGTGCTCCAGCAGGAAGGGAAGCAGCCACACCTCTGTATTCCAAATCCCCCACAGGAAACTCTTCTCCATGGCTGAGTCTGGGCCAGAAAGCCCGAACACCTGCAGGTGAGTCTCTGCTAACCTCCCATGCCTGACCTCACACTCAGCACCTGGACTCTCATCTCAGGGGCTTCTCAACCGAGGGTGAGAAAATCAAGAGGGTCCATGACCTGAGCTGGGAATGAGGGGCGGGGGAGGTCTGTGGACCCCAGCCTGTGGTTTCTTCCAGGGAACCTCCCCAAACCCAGCCTCTGGGCTGAGCCAGGCTCTGTGATTACCTGGGAGAGCCCCATGACCCTCTGGTGCCAGGGGACCCTGGATACCCAGGGTTACCATCTCACCAAGGAAGGAAGCCCCATGACCTGGTACCAACAGAGCCCACCAGAGCCCAAAAACAAGACCAACTTCTTCATCCCATCCATGAGAGAGCACCATGCAGGGAGATACCGCTGTCACTATCTCAGCCCTGCAGGCTGGTCAGAGCACAGTGAAGCCCTGGAGCTGGTGGTGACAGGTGAGAGGACACTCAGGGGTCCCAGCCCCAGGCTCTGCCCACAGGAAGGGGGTCGGCTCTCAGGGGCATCTCCATTCTAATAACTCAGCCCTGGGGGATGATGTGGGACACGTGAGCCCCATTTAAGACAGTGTCTCCTTCTCTCCTAGGAGCCCACAGAAAACCCACTCTCTCAGCCCTGCCGAGCCCTGTGGTGACCTCAGAAGAGAATGTGACCATCCAGTTTAGCTCAAGGGTGGGATTTCACAGGTTCATTTTGATTGAGGAAGGAGAAAACAAGCTCTCCTGGATGCTGGACTCACAGGAACTCTCCAAGGGGTTGTCCCTGGCCCTGTTCCCTGTGGGCCGTGTGACCGCCAGTCACCGATGGATGTTCAGATGCTATGGGTATTACAGGAACATCCCCCGGGTGTGGTCGGAAGCCAGTGATACCATGGAGATCCTGGTCTCAGGTACGGATGTCTTCCTCCTTGCCCTATTTATTTTTGAGAACTTACTATCAGGGAGCCCCATGTAGGAGGGTGGAACAAGGGAAGTTTGAGACTCCTGAGCCCAGAGACACTGAGTGTGAGAGACAGTGAGACCTGCAGGGCCAGGACGGGAGAAGGAAGGGGTGTGGGAGGAACCAGCCCTCCTAGTCCCGACTCCTCTTTCCCTCCAGGCATGTCTAGGAAGCCCTCTCTCCTGACCCTGCAGGGCCCTGTCGTGGTCCCTGGAGAGAACCTGACCCTGCAGTGTTGCTCTGATTTCGGCTACGACAGATTCGCTTTGTACAAGGAGGGGGGACATGACCTCTTCCAGGGCTCTGGCCAGCAGCCCCAGGCTGGGCTCTCCCAGGCCAACTTCACCCTGGGCCCTGTGACGGTCTCCCACGGGGGGCAGTATAGATGCTACGGTGCACACAACGTCTCCTCTGAGTGGTCGGCTCCCAGTGACCCCCTGAACATCCTGATCTCAGGTGAGGAGCCCAGCGGGTTCAGTCAGGGACCCAGGCGCCACACAGGCCCAGCCGGGGGAGCCCAGGTGGTGATGGCCGGGATGAGGGGTGGGGGTCCCAAGGGAGGGAGAGACAGACAGAGACAGGGGATGGGCAGGGAGAGGAAGACTCAGAAAAAACAGAGACAGAGACTGAGGGTCCCAGAGAGAGGACTTAGGAGGTCTCAGCTCAGAATAAGGTGGGGCAGCCCCTCACCCATCCTTCTTCTCTCCAGGGCAAATCCCTGACAGACCCTCCCTCTCAGTGCAGCCAGGCCCCACAGTGGCCTCAGGAGAGAACGTGACCCTGCTGTGTCAGTCACGGAGCCCGATGGACACTTTCCTTCTGACCAAGGATGGGGCAGCCCATCACCCACTGCGTCTGAGATCAGAGCACCAAGCTCAGCAGCACCAGGCTGAATTCCCCATGAGTCCTGTGACCTCAGCCCACGCAGGGACCTACAGGTGCTACAGCTCACGCAGATTCTTCCCCTACCTGCTGTCTCACCCCAGTGACCCCCTGGAGCTCGTGGTCTCAGATGAGGGCCCTGACCCTGTCCTCTCTGAACTCAAACCTCAGCTCAGGCCCTGCCTCCAGGAGAGCTCAGGACACTAAGGAAAGAGGGGAGTAAAGAGGGAGGGTCCGCAGGGGAGGGCCCAGCCCATGAGAGGGTGGAAATAGTCAGGGACCTCCTAATCCTGGGCTCCCACCCCAGAGACCTCAGATGGGGCTAAAGGCCAGGGAGGGCTGAAATGGGATATGGAGGAACCTGGGAGGAATCATGCTTAGACTGAGGGTAGAGGATGGAGGCCCCACTCACTCCCCACCTGGGCTCCCCTGGTGACCCCAAAATACTCAGTGCATACCTGAGACGAAGGGAGATCATGCACCTGCTCACTGCAGCAATGCAGGCAAATATTCAACAGCAAACCTCGTGTGCAATTCCTTTCTGTCTGGTGTCCCTAGATAGAAACACCTATCTAGTTTCTCTTTCTGTTTCTGAAGATTTCAAAGTAATGCTGGCATTTATAATTTGCACATTTAATTTGTTAGGTAGCGTTATGATATAAAATAACTGTGCTCTGATTTTCTTTGGGATTAAATTAAATATGTGCATTCATGATGGAGAATAACTTCTCATTAATAATGTCTTTTTATCCAATACATTTAAAATTAAACTTTATACACTTATATCAGCAGATGCTTGAAGTTGTATTCATAAAAATTGTGGACATTGTGAATTTTAAGCATTGTTTTACTACTTGAATAATTTGAAAGTCTTTGATTCCTTTCTATTTTCTAAAATTAGTTAAGTATAGATGAGAAAGCTATTGGTTTGAGTATGCTAATTTTACTTCCTATTAACTTACCACAGACACACTCCCTTTCAATCCTTTCTGAAATGATCTCTTTTGATTTATTGATAATAATTACATTAACCGCAAGAAAATGGAGGACAAACTTGTTTGTTTCTAAATTATATAATACTCTTCTCACTTCAAATATATATGTATGTGTTTATATATACTCACACACTATTATATATATTATAATATATATTATGTATTATATATTTATATATACACACTATTATATATCTTATATATTATGTATTATATATTTGTATATACCCACACACTATTATATCTTATAATATATATTATGTATTATATATTTATATATACACACACTATTATATATCTTATTATATATTATGTATTATATATTTATATATACACACTATTATATATCTTATTATATATTATGTATTATATATTTATATATACACACACTATTACATATCTTATTATATATTTATATGTATACACACACTATTATATATCTTACATTATGTATTATATATTTGTATATACACACTATTATATATCTTATTATATATTATGTATTATATATTTATATATACACACACTATTATATATCTTATTATATATTATGTATTATATATTTTTATATACACACACTATTACATATTTTATTACATATTTATATGTATACATACACTATTATATATCTTATTATATATTATGTATTATATATTTATATATACTCACACTATTATATCTTCTAATACATATTATGCATACACATATGCATAATACATACCACATATTATAATACATATTATGCATACACATAAGCAAAATACATATTATGTATACACACATATTTATACCTATGCATATATGTATGTATGTATGCAAATGTACCTGTGCCGCAGCAGGGAAAGTTTCTATCACATAACTACAGAACAGTTAGGAGAAGTGTAGACACAAAGGAATGCAGCAACTGAGGGACATGTTGGCTTAAGTCTCTTCAACTCCTCACACACCTCCTCCTCTTTTGGTTGATTCTCAGGAGCAGCTGAGACCCTCAGCCCATCGCAAAACAAGACAGACTCCAAGACTGGTGAGTAAGGAGATGCTCTTGGTTATGGGGCTGGCACAGAGGGTCGGGTCCTGTTAACGGGAGGTGGGTGCCCTGGGTGGGCATCCAGGGGTCCTGGGTGAAGTTGATCTGCCCTGACCTCTGTGACCTCTTTGCCCACCATCCCCAGCCTCACACCACCAGGATTACACAGTGGAGAATCTCATCCGCATGGGCGTGGCTGGCTTGGTCCTGGTGGTCCTCCGGATTCTGCTGTTTTAGGATTGGCACAGCCAGAGAAACCCCCAAGATGCAGCCAGGAGGTAAACACAAGAGAGAACAATGCACCCTTCAGAGTGCTAGAGCTTTGGCAATGAATCTGATAGTCCCAAGAGGTTCTGGAAGAAAGTCTGGACCATCATTCGGGGAACTGTCTACTGAGAAAGTCGAGAAGGGGAGGCTTGGGTCGGGTGCAGGAAGATGTCTGGGTGCCTGTAGAGAACGCTTCCTCTGTTAAACCTCCATTAAACGGCAGTGCTTTCAGTCCTGCTGTTGTGGACCCTCCGTGCCTGCCCCTGCCTTCCTTTTGCTCTCTGTGATGTGAAGGCACATCCCCCATGGTGGGTTTGCGTCCACACCCCTGCGATCGCGTGCTCTGGTCCACTGTCATGTAATATATTTTTCTTTGTTTCCAACTACCACATTCTCTAAAGTGAACTATTGTTTCTCCATCTCTTCAGTTCTGAGCATAGATCTGGATTAAATAACGGGAATAGGTGGGCAAATTTGTATTTGGGACTTTGAAACATGAGTCTGAGGCCAGAAACAGTGGCTCACACCTGTAATCCCAGCACTTTGGGAGGCTGAGGTGGGCGGATCACTTGAAGTCAGAAGTTCGAGACCAACCTGGCCAACATGGTGAAACCCTTCTCTACTAAAAGATACAAAAATTAGCTGGGTGTGGCAGTGAGCACCTGTAATCCCAGCTACTCGGGAAGCTGAGGCAGGAGAATAGCTTGAACCCGGGAGGCAGAGGTTGCAGTGAGCCAAGATCTTGCCACTGCACTCCAGCCTGGGCAACAGAGCAAGACTCCATCTCCAAAAAAAAAAAAAAAAAAGGAAATATGAGTCTGAAAAGATGCCCTAGCACCCTCTCTGGACCCTGAATTCCCTTCACTCTTCATCGGATGATACCTGTGTACTTTGTCCAGAAATATCATCTCTCAGAATTAGCACACTAATGCTTGAAGGCTCAGCCTCATGGTATGGTGATCTCTGAAAAAATTATTTTCTTAAGAAAACTCTGAACATATAAAGCCCCTGATTTATAGTATTTGCTAATTAGTGTGGTATAAATACGTCCTTTATGGCCAACTTCAGGGTTCCCATATGACACCATCGAATGCACAGTTGGGAAGTAGTCAAAAGAATTGTTGTTCACACATGAGTATGGACCAGTTGTAAAGTTTATTTAAAGGTTATAATAATTTCTGCTTCATTCTTATGGTGTAGTCTCAATAAAATTGTAATGTCGAAATCATAGCACAATGGAGAGAAAAGAAAAAAATAGGCCAGGCGTGGTGGCTCATGCCTGTAATCCCAACACTTTGGGAGGCCGAGGCGGGAGGATCACCTGAGGTCAGGAGTTCGAGACCAGCCTGGCCAACATGGTGAAACCCTGTCTCTACTAAAAATACAAAAATTAGCCAGACGTGGTGGTGCCTGCCTGTAATCCCAGCTACTTGGGAGGCCGAGGCATGAGAATCACTTGAACCCAGGAGGTGGAGGTTGCAGTGAGCCGAGATCACTACAGCCTGGGTGATAGAGCAAGACTCAGTCTCAAGAAAAGAAAAAAGTATCAAAATCATTTTTCGGAAAGAATATTGAACATGTAGAATTTTAGTACATTAACAGTAAGAGTACAAATTGCTTTAATCAATTTAGGAAGTATATTGGAATTATCTAGTTGAAAAGAGGAGGCACACAGCTGTGACCCTTAATTAATTATGTACCCTAGAGATAAATGTCTACTTATGTGTCATGATACACTTACAGCTGTTATAGGAATGCTGTTCCTATTAGCCAAAGCTATAAAATACCAAAGTCCACCTATGAAAAAAATAAACATAGTGTGGTAAATAGACTCAGTGGAATATTACCAGGTAGTAAAATGCATAAATGAAAATAACAAACAGCACCATACTTCAATTTTCAAGCATAAAGTCAAGCAAATGAAATATTATTTTGAAAATGTATGCATGGTTATTTCATTACATAAAGGTCAAAAGGAGGATACATTTATTATTTAGGAAAACACACCTAAGATATCTTTGTAAAATCTGTAAAATCAATAGTGCTGTTTCCCCTCTTTCATTCCTGATCTTGAAAATGTTTGTCTCTTTTTCTGCCATGGCTTTCTACCTTTCTTGATATATTACAATTTTATAACCTGCTTATTTCATCATACTTCATAAATTCACATCTATATCCCATGAATTATTGAGGGCCTTATTCTTTTCAAGAGGTATTTAGGTTTTTAAAAATATCTTTTGGTGGCTGGGTGCAGTGGCTCACGCCTGTAATCCCAGCATTTTGGGAGGCTGAGGTGGGTGGATCACAAGGTCAAGAGACGGAGATCATCCTGACGAACATGGTGAAACCCCATCTCTACTAAAAATACAAAAAAAAAATTAGCTGGGCATGGTAGGGGGTGCCTGCAGTCCTAGCTGTTTGGGAGGCTGAGGCAGGAGAATGGCATGAACCCGGGAGACAGAGGTTGCAATGAGCCAAGATCGTGCCACTGCACTCCAGCCTGGCGACAGAGTGAGGCTCCATCTCAATAAGATAAAAAAGAAAAGAGAAAAAAAATCTTTTGGTATTAACTATTGATAAATTACACTATAAAAAGAGAATGTAATGCATAAGATGGCAATTTGAAAAGATTCAGATATAATTTTTTCTTATCTAGTAAATACTTAGTAATTTGTGTCTAATGTGTGCCTTAAATACATATCAGTTTATGCTCTATGCATTTCAAGGATGTGTGATTAGATGAATGAAACTTTCTGAGTCATATATCTTCCTTGTTAATACGTTCTTTTTTTTTTTTTTCTTGAGACGGAACCTCACTCTGTCGCCCAGGCTGGAGTGCAGTGGCACGATCTTGGCTCATTGCAACCTCCACCTCCCAGGTTCAAGCAATTCTCCTGCCTCAGCCTCCTGAGTAGCTGGGACTACAGGCGCCCACCACCACATCTGGCTAATTTTTTTTTGTATTTTTAGAAGAGACGAGGTTTCACTATGTTGGCCAGGCTGGTCTCGAACTTCTGACCTCAGGTGATCCACCCGCTTCAGCCTCCCAAAGTGCTGGGATTACAGGCACGAGCCACCATGCCCAGCATTAATAGATTCTTTAAAGCATAAATTAGTAATTATTTTTACTAAAACATTTTTGGATTATATTTCATTTTATTGAATATTAATATTGCCAATAGTATTCTAATAGCATAAATTCTAATACTCTTACTGATGTTTTCAAAGCTTTTTTCTATCGTGCCTGATCATTGGATGTTTAGGGGAGAACAGGCTACTTGACTCATCCTTAAGTAAGCGAACTACTCTTCTACATACAGGGTAATAAATGAATGATTCAGATGACTTCAGCTATATTGCTAAGGATTCACAATTTTGTATTTTGAACAAAGAATTATTCACCAAATTCATTTATGGAGGACAGATTCTGATAACACTTTAGAGGATAATGATTTATTTTTCTCAGCATGAAAACAGAAAATATCTAGACACCTGCAGCTCTGGAATATTCCTCAATATTCCACATTGGTTTCATAATTGACTCTTCAGCTGTGTCTTATCCGTGGTAGAATAAATATTTTGATTGTGCTCATTCGGATGGATTTTTCACTTCTTAGATTTTAACTCATTTCTATAATTCCTATGTATATAGAATATAATCCACATTCCTGGGTCAGAAATGCAATTTCCTCTTGTATTTTGCAGATATTATTTTCACTTTAAAATGGGTCTCATACATTTCTAGGATTCTTTTTTTTTTTTTTTTTTTTTTTTTGAGACAGAGTCTCACTCTTTCACCCAGACTGGAGTGCAATGGTGCGATCTCAGCTCATTACAACCTCCGCCTCCCAGGTTCAAGAGATTCTCCTGCCTCAGCCTCCTGAGTAGCTGGGATTACAGGCGCCTGCCACCACACCTGGCTAAGTTTTTTGGTAGAGATAGGGTTTCACCTTGTTGGCCAGGCTGGTCTCAAACTCCTGACCTCAAGTGATCTGCCTGCCTTGGCCTCCCAAAGTGCTGGGCTTACAGGATTACAGGCGTAAACTGGGTTACAGGTGTAAGCCACCAACCCTGGCTATGCATTTCTAGGATTCTATTTATTTTTATATGGTAACTCTCATTAATGAGTCTATTGATTGATGGCTGCAGCACTTTTTATCAACATTAAAATTATACTTCCAGCCGGGCGCAGTGACTCATGCCTGTAATCCCAGCACTTTGGGAGGCTGAGGTGGGCAGATCACCTGAGGTCAGGAGTTCTAGGCCAACCTGGCCAATATGGTGAAACCCCATCTCTACTAAAAAATAAAAAAATTAGCTGGGCGTGTAATCCTAGTTACTGTAATCCTAGTTACTTGGGAAGCTGAGGCAGGAGAATCGCTTGAACCCAAGAGGCAGAGGCTGCAGTAAGCTGAGATCAGGCCAACACACTCCAGCCCGGGCAACAGAACGAGACTCCATTTCAAAAAATAAAAATAAAAAATACACTTCCTTGGTCATTTTTGTTGGACTGCTCACCTCTCACACTTTGTCTTCCATCTAAGGTTTCTCTCATGGCTTTCTTTGGAGTTGAGAGCTGAAAAGGGAGGTCTAACCCATCATCTACTGCCACATGGCATCCAATTTCCCAAACTTAGTGTCTGCTCACAGTTGTACTGGGCAATGATGGGTCCAATGGGAGCCTCATACAATACTGCAATGAAACAGTTTCACACACACGGAGGAGGTGACTCAGTGCTGATCATGGACTCAGGGCAGTGAGCAGAGATGTCCCAGAGCCCATTTGTAAAATCTCAGAGAAGGGGCTGGGTGTGGTGGCTCATGCCTGCAATCCCAGCACTCTGGGGGGCTGAAGCAGGTGGATCACCTGAGGTCAGGGGTTCAAGACTAGCCTGGCAAATATGGTGAAACTCCATCTCTCCTAAAATTATAAAAATTAGCTGAGCATGGTGGTGGATGTCTGTAGTCCCAGCTACTCAGGAGGCTGAGGCAGGAGGATCACTTGAACCCGGGAGGCAGAGGTTGCAGTGAGCCGAGATCACGCCATTGCACTGTAGCCTGGGTGACAGAGCAAGACTCTGTCTCAAAAAAAAAAAAAAACTCAGAGAAGGAGAACCAGAGCTTCCAGCCTCGCCCAGAGTCTTGGCTCACTCCCTGAGTCTTGGCTCACTCCCTGTGTGTGAGGACCCTAGGGAGCCTCTTCTGTTCCCCACAGAGGTGGAAACTTCCTCCTTAATAACCCCTTGATGCTCCCAGGCACTGGTGATCACTGAGCTTTGCTCTCTCTTTTTTCTTATGGTTCCCTGTCTACTTCCAGGGCTATCACTTTACTTTTTGTGCATAAGACCATTAATAATGTTTTAGAAACATTCTATCAAATTTCTCAGTGCTAGGAACAACTGAGGTTTTTGATTGGGTGGCTTAAATGTCTACCTTTACTGTGGAGTCCAACAACAGGATTCTAACAAGTCCCAACCCCTTCATGCCTTAACCTGGTCTGGAAATAAATTATGTTTGAACTCATCCCATACCCCAGCCACCTCAAGCCCTACAACCACTCTGAGAAGTGAGATTTGTAGCAAAATGCTCCAAACAAAGAAACTAAGGCTCAGAAAAGGGATGTTAAGGTGTCCATTTACATAAACAAAAAATGGTAGATGATCAGCTTTCCCTTTGAAATCAGAGCAACAACCCAACTTATTTCTCCCTAAAGTTTGAAGTCACGGCCATGGAAGGAGGCTGAGAATTCCACCCTAGGAAAATTACCAGCATCAGAATTACCAATCACCAGTCCAAGTGGATGATTGATGTGTCAACTCAAGAACCCCTGGCCGGGTGCATTGGCTCACACCTGTAATCCCAGCACGTTGTGAGGCCGAGGCAGGTGGATCACTTGAGGTCAGGAGTTCGAGACCAGCCTGTCCAACATGGCGAAACCCTGTCTCTACTAAAAATTCAAAAATTAGCTGGGCGTCTTGTGCTGTGAGGTGATTCTGACATCACATCCACGCCTTTGACTAGAACATCTAACAAAGGAAATGCGGTCATGGAGCCAGTCATCAAAGGGGGCTCCTCAAAGGCCCAGGAGTGGACTAAGTGAGGGAGTCATTTCTCCACCCTCACCACAGAGTGCTAGGGAGAACTGCACAAAAGTACAAAGGAGCCATGTGGCTGAGTAACAAACTATCTGCTGGCCAACATTCTTAAGCACCACCTACTGAATCACAGACCAAAACACAACAGCAAAATATTTTGCCTGGATACAGCGCCTGTAAAAACTAAGGCAAAGACTCAGCCACAAGTAAAGATTCTGTACAGAGTCCCAGTCCTCTAAAAATACCCAGAAATAAAGCCAACTGACTATGCTCAGTTTACATTATAGTTAAAGGAACACCAGCCTTCAGACATGAAAAAGAATCAGTACAAGAATTTTGGCAACTCGATAGTTCCCCAGAAATCCAATTGTTAGCCCGACTAAGATGACTGAAATGACAGACATAGGATTCAGAATCTGGATAATAAGGAAGCCCACAAAGATCTTGGAGAAAGATGAAGACCAATCCAAGGAATCCAGCAAAACGATCCAGGAGCTAACAGATGAAATATCCATTTTAAGAAAGAACCAAACTGAACTCCTGAAACTGAAGACTTCACTTCAAGAATTTCAAAATACAATCAGAAGCAACAAAAGCAGAAGAGACCAAACTAGGGAAAGAATCTCAGAGCTTGAAGAATAGATCTTTGAATCAACTCAGTGAGACAAAAATTTTTAAAAAGATTTTTAAAAAATGAATGAAATCTCTGAGAAATATGGGATTATGTACAGAGACCAAATATATGGCTCATTAGAATTCTTGAAAGAGAAGGAGAAAGAGTAAGCAACTTAGAAAACATACTTGAGGACATAGTCCATGAAAATTTTCCCAATCTTGCTAGACAGGAAGACATACAAATTCAAAAAATGCAGAAAACCCCTGTGGGATATTACACAAGGTGACCATCCCCAGTACACACAGTTATCAGATCCTCCAAGGTCAACACAACAGAAAAAAATCTTAAAGGCAGCAAGAGAGAAGTTGCAGGTCACCTACAGAAGGAACACAATCAGGCTAGCCGCAGACCTCTCAGTGGAAATCGTACAAGCCAAAGAGATTAGGGACCTGTTTTCAGCATTATTAAAGAAAAGAAAATCCAACCAAGAATATTATATCCCATCAAACTAAGCTTCATAAGCAAAAGAGAAATAAGATCCTTCTCTGACAAGGAAGCACTAAAAGAATTTGTTAGCACTAGACCATCATGACCACCATTACAAGAGATCCTTAGTGGAGTGCTCAATAGGAAAGAGAAGATCAAAACCTGCTACCACAAAAACACACTCAAGCCATAGCTCACAGATAATATAAAGCAATTACGCTATCAAGTCTATAAAACAAACAGCCAACAACATAATGACAGGATCAAAATTTCATATATCAATATGAACCCTGAATATAAATGGCCTAAATTCCCCACATAAAAGGCACAGAGTGGCAACATGGATAAAAAGCCAAGAGCCAACTACCTGCTGTCTTCAAGAGATCCATCTCACATGTAATGACACCCACAGGCTCAAAGTAAAAGGATGGAGAAATATTTACTAGGCAACCAGGAAACAAAAAAAGAGAAGGCATTCCTATTCTTATATCACATGAAACACACTTTAAATCAACAGCAATCAGGAAGGACAAAGAAGGGCATTACAAAATGATAAAGGGTTCAATTTGGCAGAAGACTTAACTATTCTAAATATATATGCACCCAACTTTGGAGCACCCCCATTCATAAAACAAGTTATTCTTCACCTATGAAAAGAGTTAGACAGCCACACAATAATAGTAAGGGACTTCAGTATCCCACTAACAATGTCAGATGAGTCACTAAAACAGAAAACTAACAAAGAAATTCTGGTCTTAAAGACAATGCTTGACCAATTGGACCTAATAGACATCTACAGAGTACTCCACCCAACAACTGCAGAATATAGATTCTTCTTATCTGCACACACAAAAAACATATCATATTCTAAGACTGGCCACAAAGCAAGTCTCAATAAATTCAAAGAATCAAAATCATAACAAGGCACACAATAAAAATAGAAAAAAATACCAAGATGATCTCTCAAAACTACAGAAAAACATGGAAATTTAACAACTTGTTTCTGAATGAATATTAAGAGCCATCTATGACAAATCCACAGCCAACATCATATTGAGTGGTCAAAAGCTGGAACCATACCCCTTGAGAACTCTTGGGTAAACAATTAAATTAAAGCAGAAATCACAAAACATTATTTAAAATTAATAAAAATAGAAACAAACTTACCAAAACCTTTGGGATGCAGTTAAAGCAGTGATAAGAGGAAAATTTATAGCAATACATGCCTCATCAGAAATTTAGAAAGATCTCAAATTAGTGACTTAACACTGCATCTAGAGGAACTATTAAAAAAAAGGAACAGTCTGAACCCAAGGCCAGCAAAAGATGAGAAATAACTAAAGCAGAGAGAACTGAATAAATTGAGACCCAAAAGTCCATACAAGAGATAAATAAAACTAAGAGATTTTCTTTGAAAAAAAATAAACAAAATTCATAGACTGTTAGCTAGATTAACAAAGAAAAAGAGATAAGATCCAAATAAGCACAAATAGAACTGACAAAACAATGTTATGAACAACCCCACGGAAATAGAAAAGATCGTCAAAGACTATTATGAACACCTCTATACACACAAGCTAGAAAACCTAAGAGAAATGGATAAATTCCTGGTAACACAAAATCTCTCATATTTCAACCAGGAAGAAAGTGAAAACCTGAACAGACCAATAACAAGTTCAGAAATTGAATCAGTAATAAAAACCCTACTAACTAAAAATAGCCCAGAACCAGATGGATTCACAACCGAAATCCAACAGCCATACAAAGAAGAACTGATACCAATCCTACTGAAACTTTTGGAAAAAATCAAGGAGTCGGGGCTTCTTCCTAACTCATTCTATGAAGCTATCATCACCATGATACCAACATCCGTCAGAGACATAATGAAAAAAGAAAACTACAACTAAATATCCTTAAAGAACATAGACACAAAAATCCTCAACAAAATACTAGCAAATTGAATCTGTCAGTGCATCAAAAGTTAATTCACATGATCAAGTAAGCTTTATCTTTGGGATGCAAGGTTGGTTCAACCTACACAAGTCAATGAATGTGATTCACCTCATAAACATAATTAAAAACAAAAACTATATGATCATCTCAATAGATGCAGAAAAAGCTTTCTGTAAAATCCAACATCCCTTCATGATAAAAACTGTCAATAGGCATCAAATGAACATACCTCAAAATATTAAGAGCCATCTATGACAAACCCACAGCCAACATTATATTGATGGGCAAAAGCTGGAACCATACCCCTTGAGAACTAAAACAAGACCAGGATGACCACTCTTGCCATTTTAATTCAACATGGTATTGGAAGTCCTTGCCAAAGCAATCAGGCAAGAGAAGGAAATAAAAGGCATTAAAATTGGAAAAGAAGTAGTAATACTATCTCTCTTTGCTGATGAAATAATTTTATACATAGAAAACCCTAAAGACTGACTCTGTCAGAAGGCTCCTGAAACTGATAAATTCAATAAAGTTTCAGGATTAAAAAAATGTACACAAATTAGTAACATTTCTATGCACCACTAACATTCTAGCTGAGAACTAAATCAAGAACACAATCCCATTTACACTAGCCACAAAGAAAATAAAATACCTAGGAATCCATCTAACCAAGAAGGTGAAAATTCTCTACAAGGAGAACTACAAAACACTTCTGAAAGAAATAAGAAATGATACGAACAAATGGAAGAATATTCCATGCTCATGAATTAGGAGAACAAATAGTTAAAATCGCCATACTTCCAAAAACAAATTGCAGACTCAATGCTATCCATTTCAAAATGTAATGTCATTTTTCACAAAATTATAAAAATTTATTCTAAAATGTATTTGGCACCAAAAAAGAACCTGAATACACATAGGAATCCTAAGCACAAAGAACAAAGCCCAGGCATCGCATTACCCAACTTCAAACTATACTACAAGGCTATAGTAACCCAAACAGCATGATACTACTACAAAAACAGACACATAGACCAATGAGACAGAATAGAGAACCCAGAAATGAGGCTACATACCTACAACCATCTTTGACAAAATTGACAAAAACAAGCAATGTGGAAAGTACCCTTTCTTCAATAAATGGTTCTGGGATAACTGACTACTCGTATGCAAAATAATAGAACTGGACCCCTAACTCTCACCATATACAAAAATTAACCTAAGATAGTTTAAAGATTTAAATGTAAAACCTCAAAATATTAAAATTGTAGAAAAAACCCTAGGAAATATCCTTCTCAAGATAGACTTTGGCAAAGAATTTATGGCTAACTCCCCAAAACCGTTTGTGAAAAAGACAGAAATTGGGACCTAACTCAACTGAAGAGCTTCTGCACAGCAAAAGAAAGTATCAACAGAGTAAACAGATAACCTACAGACTGGGAGAAAATATTTGCAAACTATGCATCTGACAAAGTTCTAATATCCAGAATCTGTAAGGAATGTAAACAAATCAACAAGCAGAAAACCAAAAAACCTCAATTAAAAATGACATGAACAGACACTTCTCAAAAGAAGATGTACACATGGCCAAAAAACATATGAACAAATGCTTATTATCAGTAATCATCAGAGAAATGCAAATTAAAACCACAATGAGATACCATCTCACACCAGTCAGAGAAGCAGAAGCAATTACTAAAAAGTTTTTTGTTTTTTTTAAATAACAGATGCTGACAAGATTGTGGAGAAAAGGGAACACTTATACACTCTTGGTGGGAATGTTAACTAGTTCAGCCAATGTGATAAGCAGTTTGGAGACTTCTCAAATAACTTAAAATAGAACTACTGTTCAATCAAGCAATCCCACTACTGGGTATATACCCAAAGGAAGGTAATTAACTCTGTCAAAAAGACACATGCACTAGTATATTCATTGCTGTGCAATTCAGAATAGCAAAGATTTGCAGTCAACCTAAGTGCTCACCAACAGTGGATTAGATAAAGAAAATGTGCTACATATACACATGGAATATTACATGGCCATAAAAAATAATGAAATCATGTCCTTTGCAGCAACATGAATGTAGCAGGAGGTCAGTCTCCTAAGTGAACTAACCCAGGAACAGAAAACAAAATACCACATGTTACCACTTATAACTGAGAACCAAACATTGAGTACACGTGAACATAAAGATGGAAACAACAGATACCGAGGACTATAGATGGGGGGAGGAGTAGGGAGGTATAGGCTGAAGAAACACCTGTTGGATTCTATGCTCATTGCCTGGGTGATGGCATTGTTGGAACCACAAGCCTCAGAGTCACAGAATATGCCTATGTAACAAACATGGGTACCTTTGATCTACAATAAAGATTGAAATTATTTAAAAATAGGAAGAAGAATTACCCTATACCTAAAGCTAAGATTTTTCCCTTTGAATATTAGTTTCTTCATCACTGTAGATAAGCAGGGAAAGAAAAAATTATTATACTATACTAGCCTTTTATGCGACCATGAGGATTTGGGGTAAGTAGGTAGACAGCTTAGATAATTCACCAGGATATTGATACAGGCTCCACAGCTGGAAATAACCAAGGATGAGTGCTGTGTTTTGAGTGGTCTCCCCCAGAAACGTTTGTTGAAATCTTAACCCCTAGTATGTATGAATGTGAACTCATATTATATAAAATGGAAGAAATAGCCCGAGCACAGTGGCTCACACCTGTAATCCCAGCACTTTGGGAGGCCAAAGCAGGTGGATCATTTGAGGTCAGGAGTTCTGGCCAATATGGCAAAACTTCATCTCTACAAAAAAAATGCAAAAAAAAATATTGGCTGGGTATGGTGGTGCATGCCTGTAGTCCCAGCTACTCGAGAGGCTGAGGCAGGAATTGCTGAAACCTGGAAGGCAGAGGTTGCAGTGAGCCAAGATCATGCCACTGCACTCCAGTCTGGGTGAGACAGCAAGATACTCTGTCAAAAATAAATAAATAAAAAACAGAAGAAGAAATATAAGAATGACAGCAAACTTTGTATTCAAAACTATGAAAGTAAGAAATAGGTGGACCAACATTTTTAAAGTGCTACAAGAAAATATTTCAAACTAGAATCTTTCAACCTGAAAAGGAAAACATTTTTCTGCAATAAAGGTGCCATTGAAAATGTCTCACAATTTATTACATGAAGCTTTGTTCTATGATAAATGTTAAGCTCTTGAAGCAGAAGATTAATGATACCATTTAGTAACTTGAATTTCAAAAAAGTGGAAGTATCACAAGAGGCAAATACATGTGAAATTATTAAATGTTTCATATCAACATCCAACCTTATGCTGTCTACATAAGCTGCACTTCAAATACTAATCCACAAGACGTAAATATTGAAAGAATGACACTACATTGTCATGATAATGCCCAAAGCAAAATATGCTTATAGTCAGTTGTATACATAGAATAGGTAAATGTTTGTAATAAAAAGTATTCCTCAATAGAAGTTTCTTAACTCAAAGAATGAAATATTTCACCATGCACATACAAAGAAGAGGAAATATGGAGATATGAAGAGGAGTACTTCATAATGACAAAGAGACAAATTCATAAATAAGACATAATCATCCTAAATGCCTACACACCTAAAGCTGGAACCTCAAAACACATTAAATTAAAGGCATAATTCAAAACATAATCAGTCACATCCAAAATTGCAGCTAGAGATAGCAACATTCACCTCACTTCCAGAACAAGTACACAGAAAATTATTAAGCATATGAAAGACTTGAAAAACATTTGTGTAGGCAGTGGGTGCATAAGGTTGGGTGTTGATATGAAACATTTAATAATTTCAATAATTGTAGCACTTTGGGAGGCCAAAATGGGAGGATCACTTGAGGCCAGGAGTTTAAGACAAGCCTGGGCACCATAGCAAGACCCCATCTCTATTTTTTTAAATAAAGAAAAACATTTGAATGATTTTTTTCTTAATTGACATTTAGAAAACATCCACCTCAAATCTTCCTAATCCACAAACTTGTCTAGCTCCCCTGGAACATTCACCAAAATAAATTTTTAAACGCTGAATCATAGGTAATATGATAGATGAAACAGTTGAATTAAATTATAAATGTACAACAAGGAAATGCTGGGGAAATTATCAAATATTTGAAAATTAATAAACACATATAGCAATAAACAATGAGTGGAAGAAAAACATTTCAAAGAAAAGTGGAAAATATTTTGTATCAATTAAAAATGAAAACACATCTCAGCAAATGACTGGGGATACAGATAGAACAGTATTAAGGGACAATAAGCCTCAAATGTCTATGTTAGAAAAGAATGAAGAGCTGAGTAAATATATAACTTTCACTTGCAGAAATACTACACATCAGCAAATTAATTCCAAAGTAACATCGAGGAAAAACATAAAATGGCAAGCAAATATATACATGCACATGTACATACATTCATAAATGACAAACAGGACAGAAAAATCAGTGACATCAATTTTGTTCCTTAGAAGAAACAGGAAAATTGACCAAAAAAAAATTTCCAGGCCACATTTGGTCATGATGGAAATATTTTGGCACTTCCTGGTTAAGCTCAACACCAACTTGCACCTGAAACCAATAATTTCATTTCTAGGTAAATATGTCTAATTAATTCGGCATATGTATGCAAGGGATCACACAGAAACATGATTATCAAGGCCCGAGTTATAAAAGAAAAAATCCAGAAACAACACAAATGCCCATGATAAAAAGAATGGATAATTACATGTTGATAAAGTTATGCATGGACTATTAAACTGCAATCCAAAAGAATAAAATAGAGCTATAAAATTCAATATGTATATGGTGTCATAGAAACATAAATGTGAGAAAAAGAAAGAAAAATACAAAATTTATATTTTTTAAAATTTGAAACAACTATATATGTGAGTGCTTAGGGGTGTGTGTGTGTGTGTGTGTGTATAACCATATGCATATAAACATACACATACACACACATATAGAGTGTCCCGGCCAGGCATGGTGGCTCACACCTGTAATCTCAGCACTTTGGGAGGCTGAAGTGGACAGATCACTTGAGGTTAGAAGTTCAAGACCAGCCTGGCCAACATGGAGAAACCTCCTCTCTACTAAAAGTACAAAAATTAGGTGGGCGTGGTGGTGAGTGCTTAGAATTCCAGCTACTTAGGAGGCTGAGGCACAAGAATTGCTTGAACCTGGGAGGTGGAGGCTGCAATGAACCAAGGTCTCACCACTGCATTCCAAACTGGGTGATGAAGCGAGAGTGTGTCTCAAAAAAAAAAAAATGTTCTAAAAGTTGTGACTTCGGTGTGGCAGATTGTGACGTACTGCCAGCTGCTAGAAATGCTGGGGCAGGAGGATTGCTTGAACTCTGAAGTCAAAGACCAGCCTGGGGAAAATAGCACATGAAGAAGAGTTTGAATCTCAGATAAAAACAACAAAAATACATCAAAAGTCTTTAATGTAAGCCAAGCATTCAGTCATCTCCTGTATGAGATATTGGATCTGAGACGTGTTTTGAGTTGGTAATAGTGAAGGATGCAAGGTGTCAATTCTAGTCGGAACAATTTCCAGAAGCCATATTCCGCTCTTGACCAAACAGCCACTGGGCCTCATGCAAGGTAGAAATAGCCTGCATACGTCATCCTCCCATGATGTGGTCAGCATGGAAACTGCATGAGCCCCTCACAACATCCTGTGTGCTGCTGAACTGAGCTGGGGCGCAGCCGCCTGTCTGCACAGGCAGCACCATGTCACTCATGGTCGTCAGCATGGCGTGTGTTGGTGAGTCCTGGAAGGGAATCGAGGGAGGGAGCGCTGGGGTGGAGATCTGGGCCTCGAGTGGAGATATGGGCCTGGAGTGGAGATATAGGCCTGGAGTGGAGATATAGGCCTGGAGTGGAGATATGGGCCTGGGGTGGAGATATGAGCCTGGAATGGAGACGTGGGCCTGGAGGTAGAGATATGGGCCTGCAGTGGAGATATGGGCCTGGAACTGTAGATATGGGCCTGGAGTAGAGATATGGGCCTGGAGTGGAGATATTGGCTTGGAGTGCAGATATGGGCCTGGAATGGAGATACGGCTTGGAGGTGGAGATATGGGCCTGGAGTGGATATATGGGCCTGGAACTGTAGATATGGGCCTGGAGTGGAGATATGAGCCTGGAGGTGGAGATATGGGCCTGGAGTGTAGATATGGGCCTGGAGGTGGAGATTTGGGCCTGGAGTGGAGATATGGGCCTGGAGTGGAGATACGGGCCTGGAGTGGAGATATGGGCCTGGAACTGTAGATATGGGCCTGGAGTGGAGATATGGGCCTGGAACTGTAGATATGGGCCTGGAGTGGAGATATAGGCCTGGAGTGGAGATATGGGCCTGGAGTGGAGGTATGGGCCTGGAGGTGATGTACAGATGGATCGCCCATCATGATCTTTCTTTCCAGGGTTCTTCTTGCTGCAGGGGGCCAGGCCACATGTGTGTGAGTCCTTCCTCAAACCTTAGGTTGTCATCTCCCCACATAAGATGATTTTCCTGAAATGGGAGGCAGGCGGCACAGGGGATTGACTGATGGGCTGACCATGGGAAGCCATGTGGGAATCTCTCATGAACTAGGAAAAGGAAGTAATGGGAAGCTTGGCCACAGTTCTGTCCTAGCCCTCCCCGGCCTTTCTTTCCCTTGGCTGAGTCTGTGGGGACCCAGGGGGAGACTGAAGTGCTCAAAGGAGCGGTATGCGGGGAGGAAGTGGTGTCACTGGCAGAGGAAGGGAGAGAAGCAGTGCAAGGAACAACAGGCCTCTGAGGACAAGAGCATAACTCACACTCTCCAGCGTTTCCATGACGGTAGGGGCTGCAGTGTGGCTGCTGTCATTCTACCAGAAGAGGTGGGGGGACCACAGTCATGACCCTGACATTCCAGATCTTCTAATAGGGGCTCAGTTGTTTATTATGGTTCATGCATTAGCTGATCATACCCTCCATCCTGTGTCTACCTTGTGTTCTTTTATGTCAGTAATTTTGCAGTATTAAAATCTAGTAAGAGTCGCTTCTTCAGCACTTGCTCAAAGTTCTCAGCTGACACTTGTTGTAGGGAGACACCATGTCTATGTGGGATGGGTCCTTCCCATAGCCCTGGGCACCCAGGTGTGGTAGGAGCCTTAGAAACGTGGAAATGGGGAGAATCTTCTGAGCACAGGGAGGGAGGGGCGGCTCCACGTCCTTCTCTCTAAGGTAGTGCCTCCTTCTCCCCCAGATGGTCAGGACAAGCCCTTCCTCTCTGCCTGGCCCAGCACTGTGGTGTCTGAAGGAGAACATGTGTCTCTTCAGTGTCGCTCTCGTCTTGGGTTTAACAAATTCAGTCTGTCCAAAGAAGACGGGATGCCTGTCCCTGAGCTCTACAACGGAGTATTCCAGAACAGCTTCCTTATGGGCCCTGTGACCCCAGCACATGCAGGGACCTACAGATGTTGGGGTTCACACCCACACTCCCCCACTGGGTGGTCGGCACCCAGCAACCCCCTGGTGATCATGGTCACAGGTCAGAGGCTTTCTGTCTGGGCTTCTCACTGTCCCACCTCCTGAATCCCAGAGCTTCTGGTGGGGGTGTCCATCAGGGTCCGATCATCCAGGCCCTGACTGTATTTGGGGTAAAGGGGGATTCAGTACAGAGAAATAGGTGCTGTGGTGGGAAGAATAATTGTCCCCAGTGATGGCTACATGGTAATCCATGGACCCTGTGACTATTTATGTTATAGGGCAGGGGACTGAAGGGGAAGATGGAGCTCAGGTTGTTGATGAGTTGACCTTGAGATGGGGAGACAGCCTGGACTGTCCTGCTGTGCTCAGTGTAATCACAAGGGTCCTCATGACAGGAGGAGGAAGAGGAGAGTGGGGATTAGAGCAGCGTAGTGGGAGGGAGACTCCATCAGCCACAGTGGGCTTTGAAGATGGGGGAAGGCCATGAGCCACAAAGGCAGGTGGCCTCTAAGGGCTGGAGAAGTCAAGGGAACTGATTCTTCCCTGAGTCTCCAGAGGAAACACAGCCCTGAAGACGCCTTGATTTTAGCCCAGAGAGAACTGGGTCCGATTTCTGTTCTCCAGAAGTGGAAGGGGTCGTTGTATTCTCTCCTGCCGCCATGTTTGTGATAATTTTCTCCAGCAGCAACAGGAAACCAACACAGGAACCCAGGTGAAGGACAAGTTAAGAAACCAAACAAGGAGAAGGTTGGCTACACTGATTTTAGCACGGGTGGGATACTGATGCTACCACCAGGCTCGATCCACATAGGGAGGAGTTGATGCTCCTGGAACCAGCACCAGGGGCCACCCTATGGAAGCTGGGGCCATGGAGAATGCACAGACATGACAGGAGAGGCTCCCAATCCCCATCAGGAACGGGGACACTGATGCCTGCCTTACTGATGAGTTCATACCTCCTGCCGGCCTTTCCAATCTGTCCAAAGGAGATTGATTCAGGCTGCTAAGAGCCTGAACATGCAGCCTGTCGTGATTCCTCTTCCACCCCCACATAAACACCAGGAAAGAGATTAGTGGGAAAGAGATACAACAGCCTAAGAGATGATGCTAAGCACAGTGGGAAGGGAATCAGGGCTACTAGAGACAGAGAGACAGGGAAGAGGGAGGGAGACAGATGGAGGGACCTGCACCAGGGGTTATGGGCACAGAAAAGAACACGGAGACACAGAGAGGTAGGAGAGAGATAGACACCATGGAGCGGAAGCCTCACTTATTTCAGGTCCCATGAATGGGATGAGAAAGGGAGACACCTTCTGAACTCACAACCTCTCTTCTTAGGAGTCCACAGAAAACCTTCCCTCCTGGCCCACCCAGGTCCCCTGGTGAAATCAGGAGAGACGGTCATCCTGCAATGTTGGTCAGATATCAGGTTTGAGCACTTCCTTCTGCACAGAGAGGGGACCACTGAGGACCCCTTGCGCCTCGTTGGAGAGCTCCACGATGCGGGTTCCCAGGTCAACTATTCCATGGGTCCCATGACACCTGCCCTTGCAGGGACCTACAGATGCTTTGGTTCTGTCACTCACTTACCCTATGAGTTGTCGGCTCCCAGTGACCCTCTGGACATCGTGATCATAGGTGAGAGAATCCAGACCTGCCTCTCACCCTTGCTGGGACAGGGAGTGAATGATCTAGGATTGGAAGCCCCAGGTGGTCATGAGGAAGATGAGTGTGGGGTTCCTATGGAGAGAAAGTGACTTGGTGAGGTCTGTACCAACAAAGGCAGAGAAACTGGAGACACAAGTACAGACCACATGTCATAACATAGAAGCCAGACACAGGGGCCACACAGGGTGTTAGAAAAAGAGATAAAGAGGTAAAGAAGACACAGAGAGACAGACATGTCCCAGAAAGAGGTGTCCTTCCATGTTGACTTTGTTCAGAGACCAGGCACAGGTTAGAAGATTCCATTCTGTTTTACCTCCACAAAGTGTTCTCTACCAGGAGAACCCAAAGAGACACATCTATCTGGCCTGAGTTGGGCCCTGTGGCCCCAGGCTTGTGGCACCTACAGATGCTGTGTTTATTCTTAAACCTCTGCCTTCCATGCAGTGGAGCTGTCATCATCCCAGGACACCATGGCCCCAGGTGAGGGAGCAGAACAGCAACCCCTGTATGCTGTGAGTTCCTGGAGTCCCCAGACTGGATTCTGAGGCTCATATTCAAATAACACCACATGTTATAGGATTGCTGAGAACAAAAGCCCACAGAGAGACACGGACTGAAATCAGGGAAATCAAAAAGCAAAGACATGAACACACACACAGAATGAGCCAGAAGAAGGGAATTGAGAGACTCACAGACACATAAAGAGATAGAAAAAGAGGGCAGAGAAGTGGAGCATATGATGGAAGGGAGCAAAGAAAAGCCCTAAAATCAGAGCCCTGAGGGAGGGGCACAAAAACAGGGAAAGATAAAGATGTGGGGATGGATTGCAGAGATTCCAAAAGGGAACTAGAGAGACTGAGAGGCAGAGAAAGACAAGGAGATGGAGAGAGACAGATGATAGATGGATAGATAGATATAGATAGATGAAAGATAAAAGATAGATGATAGATAATAGAGAGATAGGTGATAGATAAATAGATGATGAATGACTGATAGATGATATAGATAGATAAGCAGATAGATAGAAAGACAGACAGATGTTATATAAATAGACATAGAGAGATAGAAAGACAGATAAACACATGATGATAGATGGATAGATGCATACATGCATACATTGATTGATAGATGGTAGATAACAGAGAGATAGGTCATAGATACACAGATGATGATAGATACATACATAGATAAATGATAGATCGATCAATAGATAATAGAAATATGCAGAAAGTTATGAACAAGACAGAAAGTGAGAGACTCAGAATTAAAGAAAGAGGAAGATCAAGTCAACCCATCCAAGGAGGGTCAGAGAGAATAAAATCATACAAAAAAAGAAAACATAGCTAGGGATGGAAAAGTGAGGTCAGAGACCTAGAGAGACAGAGAAGGTGGAAGGAGGAAATAGACATGAAGAGAGATGTGGGTGGAGGGTGAAAGAGAGAGAGAGAGCATTAGGTCATAGAGCAGGGGAGTGAGTTCTCAGCTCAGGTGTGAGGGGAGCTGTGACAAGGAAGAACCTCCCTGAGGAAACTGCCTCTTCTCCTTCCAGGTCTATATGGGAAACCTTCTCTCTCAGCCCAGCCTGGCCCCACAGTCCAGGCAGGAGAGAGTGTGACCTTGTCCTGCAGCTCCCGGAGGTCCTATGACATCTACCATCTATCCAGGGAGGAGGGGGGCCATGAACTTAGGCTCCCTGCAGTGCCCAAGGTCAACGGAACATTCCAGGCAGACTTTCCTCTGGGCCCTGCCACCCATGGAGGGACCTACAGATGCTTCGGCTCTTTCCGTGACTCTCCCTACGAGTGGTCAAAGTCGAGTGACCCACTGCTTATTTCTGTCACAGGTGAGGAAAGCCCATGCCTGTCCCATGTCTTATGATCCTAGAGCCTTAGCTGAGGAACTTCCTGCTGATGATGGAAAGAAGGATGAACAGATGCAGAGAGAACACGAAGCCTGGGTGTGAGGCCGGGGTCAGGGCACAGGATGGCAGACAAGGCACCTCCGAACCCTCCTGCACGGCCTGCATGGAGGCCCGCGGCCAGGGCTCCAGGCACCCAGGCAGATGGAGAAAGCGGTCAGAATAGACCCAGAGGAGGGAGACTGGGCTCAGTCTGGGGAGATCAGAGGTTTCCTCAGCCCCTCAACCTTACCCATTTCCCAGAAGCCCATCCTGGCCTCTCACCCACACAGAGATGTCATCACCAGCAACCCCTACACCCTTTTCTTTTTGTTTGAAAAAATATTTATTGAGGTGAAATATACCCATATAGCTTACCACCTTTAACATTTTTTTTTGAGGTGGAGTCTAGCTCTGTCCCCTATGCTGGAGTGCAGTGGCACAATCTCAGCTCACTGCAACCTCCGCCTCCTGAGTTCAAGCGATTCTCCTCCCTCAGCCACCTGAGTAGATGGTACTACAGGCACGCACCACCACGCCAGGCTACTTTTTGTATTTTGAGTAGAGAGGGGGTTTCACCATGTTGGTCGAGCTGGTCTCGAACTCCTGACCACGTGATCCACCCTCATCGGCCTCCCAAAGTGCTGGGATTACAGGCATGAGCCACCACGCCCAGCCACATTTACCATTTTTAAGTGTAAAGTCTAGTGGTCATAAATACATTTATATTATAAATATATATATATATATATATATATATATATTTTTTTTTTTTTTTTACCCTCCACCCTTTTCTTCCTGGCCTCTGGTAGCCACCATTCTACTCTCTACCTTCATGAGATCCACCTTTTCGCTCCTGTATATGGGTGAGAAATGGGAATCTTTGTAATGACCTCCAGTTCCATCCATCTAGCTGCAAATGACAGGATGTTATTCTTTCTATGGATGAGTAGTCTCCACTGTGCGTATGTACTACAGTTCTCTATCCATTCACCCACTGATGGGCAGGTAAGTTGACTCCACATCTTGGCTACGGTGAGCAGTGCTGCACCAATCATACAAGTGCAGATATCACTTCGATATATTGATTTCCTTTCCTTTGGATATAAACCCAGTAGTGAAATTGCTGGATACTATGATGGTTCTCTTTTTAGTTTTTCGTTTGTTGTTTTTGTTTTTGTTTTTGAGACACTTTCCCTCTGTGCCCAGGCTGGAGTACAAGTGATGTGATCTTGGCTCATTGCAACCTCCGCCTCCTGAGTTCAAACGATTTTCCTGCCTCAGCCTCCCTAGTAGCAGGGATTACAGGTGCACGCCACCATGCCTGGCTACTTTTTGTATTTTTTAGTATAGATGGGGTTTCCCCATGTTGGCTGGGCTACTCTCAAACTCATGACCTCAACTGAGGTGCCCGCCTCGTTCTCGCAAAGTGCTGGGATTACAGGCGTGATCCACCGCACCCAACCTCTTTTTAGTTCTTTAAAGGACTTTCATACTTTTCTCCGTAATGGCTGTACTAATTTACACTCCTACCAACAGGGTACCAGGGTTCTCCTTTCTCTACCCCCTTGCCAGCATTTCTTTTGCCTGTCTTGCAGCTAAAAGCCGTTTTATTTTATTTTATTTTATTTTATTTTATTTTATTTTATTTTGAGATGGAGTTTCGCTCTTGTCACCCAGGCTGGAGTGCAGTGGCGCGATCTCAGCTCACCGCAACCTCCACCTCCCAGGTTCAAGCGATTCTCCTGCCTCAGCCTCCTGAGTAGCTGGGATTACAGGCACACGCCACCATGCTCGTCTAATTTTTGTATTTTTAGTAGAGACAGTGTTTCTCCATGTGGGTCAGGCTGGTCTCAAACTCTGACCTCAGGAGATTCGCCCACCTCGGGCTCTCAAAGTTCTAGGATGATAGAGGTGAGCCACCACGCCCGGCCTAAAAGCCATCTTAATGGGGTGAGATGAAAACTCACTTCGATTTTCATTTGCATTTCTCTGATGATGAATGATACTGAGCATTTTTTCATATGTGGGGAAATTTCATGTCTTTTGCTCCTTTTTCAATTAAATCATTTGTTTTATTGAGTTGTTTGAGCTTCTTATATTTCTAGTCATTAATCCTGTCTTAGATGCATAGTTTGCACATATTTGCTCCCAATCCGTGGGTTGTCTCTTCACTTTGTTGGTTTATCTTTAGCGGTGCACAGGTTGCTTAGTTTGATGTAATCCCAATGGTCTATTTTTTGCTTTGATTACTTGCGTTTTGAAGGTTTTAAACAAAACGTCTTTCCTCAGACAAATGTCCTGGAGCATTTCCTCAATATTTTCTTCTACGTGTTTCATAGGTTCAGCCCTTAGACTCACATCTTTAATCCATTTTCATTTGATTTTTGTGTATGGTGACAGGTAGAGGTGCAGTTTCATTCCTCTGCATGTAGATATCCAGTTTTCCCTGCACTGTGTATTGAAAAGACTGTCCTTTCCTGATTGTAAGTTCTTGGCACCTTTGTCAAAGTCCAATGGATGGGCTGGGCATGGTGGCTAACACCTGCAATTCCAGCACTTTGGGAGGCCGAGGCAGGCGGATCACCTGAGGCCAGGAGTTCAAGATCAGCCTGGCCAACATGGTGAAACATCATCTCTACTAAAAATACAAAAATCAGCTGAGCATGGTGGTCAGCACCTGTAATACCACTATTCAGGAGTTTGAGGCGAGAGAATTGATTGAACCCAGGAGGCGGAGGTGGCAGTGAACTGAGATTGCACCTCTGCACTCCAGCCTGGATGACAGAGTGAGACTCCATCTCAAAAGAAAAAATAAAAAACCATTGGACGTAAATGCATGGATTATATCTCTATTATTCATTCTGCTCCATTGTTCTATGTGCCTTTCTTTATCCCAACGTCATGCTGTTTTGCTTACTACAGCTCTGTAACATATTTTTAGATCAGGTAGTGTGATGCTCCTCTTTTCTCTTTACACCTTGAAGTCTCAAGACACTGGGCGTCACATATAAAAATTATGGAAAAAAGGATCCCAGGACTCCCTGGGCCCAATATTAGATAAGAGAGTGTTGGCCATGAACCAACCTCAAAGATTTCCATTGAGTAGAGGACAGACACCCTCATTTCCTCACCTCTCTCCTGTCTCGTGTCCTAGGAAACCCTTCAAATAGTTGGCCTTCACCCACTGAACCCAGCTCCAAAACCGGTGAGTACAGAATAGTTGGCCTTCACCCACTGAACCCAGCTCCAAAACCGGTGAGTACAGAACCCTCTTATATCTGTTTTTGGAAACCTGGGGAGGTGGAAACCTTGGATTCAGGCGTTGACTCAGCATCTCACAGCTCTAACATTGTGCGCCTGTCTTCCACCATCTGCAAACTCCAGATACTCCAACAGCGAAAGGGATCTGGGCCCAACACAGGGCTCAGTGAAATCTCTTAATCTCTCATTTTATGGAACTGAGACCTCTTACAAGCTAGAAGAATGATTGCCAATCTGACATCCTTCTCAGGAAAAATGCAATGTTTGTTCTCCCTGCATTCCTAACTGGAGAATAAATTCCTGGGGGCTTGAGAGAGGGAAGGGAAAGGAACATCTGATGAGGACGAGGTGTTTTAGAGAAGTTCCACTTGTCAAGGAATGAGCTTCTGTTGGTCATGAAGCAACTCTGGCTGACTCATCAGAGCAAGAGCCTTGCCGTAACAAAGGACAGAGCTCATGCGTGCACACTTCGACTCACGAACTCATTCAGCCACGGCCCCATGCTCAGGCTGTGCAGTGTGGAACCTTTTCCTATTGTTGCCATAACAAATTTCCACAAGATTCGTGGGTGAAAACAAAATGGTTTTTTAATTATCTTACAGTGCTATAGCTCAAAGTATGAAGTGCATCTCACTGGGTTAAAATCAAGGTGACAGCAAGGCTGCCTTCCCTCTGAAGTTTCCAGGCAAGAATCTGCTTCTCACTTGTCCCAGCTTCTAAAGGCTCCCATGTTCCTTGGCTCCCGGTCCCCTTCCTCCTTCCTCAAAATCCACAAAGACTGGTCACATCTCGCATGGCATCACTCAGACCCTTCTTCCTTACCACACCTCTTTCTCTGAATGCTGCTTACACTTCTTCCTCATCTTTTGAAAACTTGGGGATTCTATTGGGTTCACCAAGATGAAAATCCATCATAATCTCCCAGAAATCATCCAGGATACCCTGGTTTTAAGTTCAGCTGATTAGCAACCGTAATTCCATCTGCAATCTTCATTCCTCCTTTCCACATAAAATAACATATTCACAAGCTATGGAGGCTAGGACAGGGACATTTTGGGGTGGGACAGCATTCTCCTGCCTTCCACAACAGTGAACAAGATGCATTTGGCCTCTGCTCTTGGGACACTGATATTGCAGATGGTTAAATGGGAGGGCAGAAAATGAATGCACAAGTGGACCAATAAATGAATGATCCATTGGGAAGCATCTGTGCATGAAATCTATTTGTTTGTTTGTTCGTTTGTTTATTGAGACAGAGTCTCCCTCTGTCTTCCAGGCTACAGTGCAGTGTCAAAATCTTGGCTCACTGCAACCTGCATCTCCTTGATTCAAGTGATTCTCCTGCCTCAGCCTCTCGAGTAGCTGGGATTACAGGCAACTGTCATCATGCCCGGCTAATTCTTTTTGTATTTTTTTTGTAGAGAGGATGTTTCCCCATGTTGGCCGAGCTTGTCTGAAACTCCCAACCTCAAGTGATCCAACTGTCTCAGCATCCCAAAGTACTGGGATTACAGACGTGAGCCACTGTGCCCAGCCAGAATTTAAAATAAATAATAGATAATGCTGAGTGTATAATTTTGGGTGACAGAGAAAGTCTCACTAATCAGATATTTGTGACATTAATCAAAAACATGGATTGAACACCTGAAAGATTGGCAGAAGGATTTTCCACACACAGCTGTCAGCTGTGAAGGCACAAAAGTGAAAACAATCTGATGTTGAAGGAAGAGGTTCTACATTCAAATGCTGGGAATGAGATGGGGAGAATGACAAGACGACTGTAGAGAGATGGAGAGCACACTGGGTACACAGGAAACTAAGGAGGAACAAGGAGTGTGTGTTTGATACTCACAGCCATTGGATTCAACTCAGGGTAACCAGGAATCCCTACATGATTAATAGTGACTGACATGAAAATAAGGGAGGCCCAGGTGCGTAACTGGAATCTAGGAGACTGTGCAAAAGGCAATTCCTGCCCCACTGGTGAAATGTGGTGCTGATTTAGACACTAAGTGGATGAAGCAGATGTATATAAGATATATTTGTGAGGTAGAATCATTTGCAGGGAGGGCTTGCAGGGTTTGATTTTCCTCGTTGTTTAATCCTCAGTAAATTAATTTCTTTCTGAGATTTATTCCTCCTACAGGTAAATCAATACCTGGCAAAGGAGTGACGGATATATGATGGGTGGTGGAAATGAAGGGACCTATTATAGCGTAATATACAAGTCTGTGAACAGTGGCTCACTCCTGTAACCCAGCACTGCAGGAGGCCAAGGCGGGTGGATTCCATGAAGTCAGGAGTTCGAGACCAGCCTGGCCAACATGGGGAAACCCTATCTCTACTAAAAACACAAAAATTAGCCGAGCATGGTGATGCATCCCTGTAATCCCAGCTCCTACTCTGGAGGATGAAGCAGGAGAATGACTTCAACCCAGGAGCTGGAGGTTGCAGTGAGTCGAGATCGTATCACTGCATTCCAGCCTGGGGACACAAGGAGACTCTGTCTCAAAAAATAAAAATAAGAAATTCTTAAATATAATAAAACACACACGAATGACAAAGGCACCTGAATTCCAATCATCATTTTTCTATTTCTCTCTAATCACTTCTTTGATCCTTTATCTTATCCATTAGGCAATCAGCCTAAAACCTCTTCCCTATTTGGCTTTCTGTGAGCATGATATCATATAGAAAATGTGAAAGCCCGCTGAATCCTCCAGCACAGATCCTGGAATAGAGAAAGTGCTCTGTTCATGGCAAAAAAAACTTGCCCCCTCACCCAAATCCCCCACCTCACCCCTACTTCCAATCACCTGTGGAGATTCAGATAGACCATGGGGAGGTAAACATTAATACTCCTTGGAGTGAGTCCAGATCTTGGAATCAGACATCAGCGCCAGCACTAGCTCCTGCTCCCCTTTCCTACTAATTCACAGGAGGACAGGTGGTATTGAAGCAGTAGATGGTCGAGGGGGCGGTCCTTCCCCCAGCCTCTCGGGTAGAACAGCAGCCTAACATGTGTCTCCCGAGATCATAAAGAGTAGCACGTTTCACATGGGCTTCAACACTATATCCTGGCTGTTTGACATAAGAGAATTCTACTTTGCTATTTTTATCTTGATTTCACTTTTGTTTCCTTTTCTTGGAGAATGGAAGTTGTTTGACTCAAGAATGCTGTAGATGTAGAAATCCTAAAGCACATTTGCTGTGTATGAATCCCAGTCCAGTCTTCCCAGAGAAGACTCTAAACACCTCTTGTACTGCGCCTGGGCCTATGCCAATTCCTATCACTCACCGTCACTCAAGGGAGACAGAACACACAGAGAATACATTACATAGGCAGGTTCATTACTAACAGATAAGCAGCGAGTGACAAGAGAAGCCTACATTTCAATGTGAGCCAGTCCCTCAAGGCTCAGAAAAGCTGCTCGGGACATATGGAGTCACCCGATTTGCAGTGTAGCTGGGAGAAGCCAGAAAGCAGCCCAGCCTGGGTTTTGTACCCTGGAGCCACAGGAAGCACTCAGCTAAAGCACTGCATGACGTCCTCCTCTAGGAAGAACAGGAAGACAGCCCAGCTGTTCTGGGACATTCCTCCTCATCTCAGGACGTTGCTGTCTTAGTCCATTTTTGTTGCTATAAAGGAACACTTGAGCCTGGGTAACTTCTAAAGAAAAGAGATTTGTTTCCCTCACAGTTCTGCAGGCTGCACTGGAAGCATGGCACCAGCATCTATTTCTTGTGACGGCCTCAGGCTGCTCCCACTCTGGCAGAAGGGAAGGAGGGTCTGTCTGTGCAGACCACAGAGATCAACGGCAAGAGAGGGAGTAAGGGGGAGGGGGAGCGATGGAGCTTCCAAGCTCTTTTTAACAACCAGCTCTCCAGGAACTAATAGAGGGGGAACTTGCTAACCCCCTCTCCCTGGAACAGCATTGATCTCTTCATGATGGATCCACCTCCATGACCCAAACACCTCCCAATAGGCCCAACCTCCCACACTGGGGGTTAAATTTCAATGTGAGGTTTGAAGGGGTCAAACATCTAAACTAAAGTAGTTGTAGCCTCAGCACGTTCTATGGTTACTATGAGAGCTATAACTGAGAAAGTGGGAGAAAGCTAGGTTTCCCGCCATCTGGGTGCTTGTCCTAAAGAGACATTGTATGTGGTTACCTGTCAATCGAGATATGCGAGACAATTCATAAAGAGGAACTGCTATGATTACCTTCTTATTGGTGTCTCGTCTTCTTCCAGGTAACCCCAGACACCTGCACGTTCTGATTGGGACCTCAGTAGTCATCATCCCCTTCGCCATCCTCCTCTTCTTTCTCCTTCATCGCTGGTGCTCCAACAAAAAAAGTAAGTCTCACGAAGCAGAGACCAGAGAGCTCAGGGCCACGTGGGGAAGCAGGATGGGTGCATGCAGGTGTGTGTTCCTCACCGGCAGGATAGTCCCTGGCCCAAAGCAGGAGCCTCAGAAGCAAGACTTTCTAGAGAGAGCACCAGACACCCTGCCCCTGCCTTCAGCTCACAGACCATTGCCTGATTCTGAACTGTATCCTCATGTCCCTTGCAGCCACTGACATCCAGGAGAAGGTTCCATGACAGGCAGAAAGTGGGAGACAGAGTCAATGGGATGGGAACTCAGGGCTATTCATGGAATGGGTCCTTGAGCTCAGAGTGAGAGAATGTCTGTGTCTGCTGTTGGCAACTGAGGGACCTCGGGCACCTATGGCCTCCCCCTGCATGTTGCTATCTGCTTATGAAATGAGGATCCACAAGTGCCCTCTGAGCTGTTTTGACGACTACTGTCTTCTACAGATGCTGTTGTAATGGATCAAGAGCCTGCAGGGAACAGAACAGTGAACAGAGAGGTAGGTGCTCCTTGGCCCAGCCTCGTGGCTAGTCTTATTCCCAAAGAGTCCTGAAAAATGTGAGCACCCTCCCTCACTCAGCATTTCCCTCTCTCCAGGATTCTGATGAACAAGATCCTCAGGAGGTGACATACGCACAGTTGGATCACTGCGTTTTCACACAAAGAAAAATCACTTGCCCTTCTCAGAGGCCCAAGACACCCCCAACAGATACCATCGTGTACACGGAACTTCCAAATGCTGAGCCCTGATCCAAAGTTTTCTCCCGCCCATGAGCACCACAGTCAGGCCTTGAAGGGGTCTTCTAGGGAGACAACAGTCTTGTCTCAAAACCGGGTTGCCAGCTCCAATGTACCAGCAGCTGGAATCTGAAGACATCAGTCTTCATCTTAGGGGATCGCTCTTCCTCACACCACGAATCTGAACATGCCTCTCTCTTGCTTACAAATGTCTAAGTCCCCACTGCCTGCTGGAGAGAAAACACACTGTTTGCTTAGCCCACAATTCTCTATTTCACTTGACCCCTGGCCACCTCTCCAGCCTAACTGGCTTACTTCCTAGTCTACTTGAGGCTGCGATCACACTGAGGAACTCACAATTCCAAACATACAAGAGGGTCCCTCTTAACACGGCACTTACACACGTGCTGTTCCACCTTCCCTCATGCTGTTCCACCTTTCCTCAGACTATCTTTCAGCCTTCTGTTGGCAGCAAAACTTATAAATTTTTTTTAATAATTTCAATGTAGTTTTCCCTCCTTCAAATAAACATGGCTGCCCTCATGGTTTCGGTAATGGGAATCTTTTCTTGCCTAAGGCTTCCGGTGTTATCAGTACCATGTCCATATTACCCCATCTGTTCTCCATTGGGTTCTCACCCCTGGACTCTGAGCTTCTGGAAGCAGGGTGGAGCCTGATTTTCTTCTGGGACTCCAATTTCCATCCAAAGATGCAGCACATAGGAGGTTCCAAGGATCATGAATCACATGAACAAGTGATATTCTTACTCTCTGCAGACCTGGAAAGCTGGCAGAGTCATTCCAAGATGAAACATTTGCAGAGTCACAGGTCTTGTTAGTCTCATCTCCACGGGATACACATATCAACACATCATCTTTCATACTATAAATATACAGTCGCTCCTCCATATCTGTGGGGTTTACAGGTGTTTATTGAACCAACAATAAATCAAAAATGTTTTGAGAAAAAAATCCCCCAAGTTTCAAAAGCAAAAAACTATGTTGAATCGATACAAATCGAGTGGCGTGTAGGCTGCGTCAGGAATTATAAGTAATCAAGAGATGATTTCATGTATACAGGAGGATGTGCATGGGTTATATGCAATTGCTAGGCTTTTTTTTGTTGTTGTTGTTTTGAGACAGTCTCAGTCTCTCACCCAGGCTGGAGTGCAGTGGCGCGATCTCAGCTCACTGCAGCCTCCCCCTCCCAGGTTCAAGTGATTCTCTTGCCTCAGCCTCCCCAGTAGCCTCCCCTAGGATTACAGGCATGTGCCACCATGCACAGATAAATTTTTTTTATTATTTTTAGTAGAGATGGGCTTTCAGAATATTGGACCGGCTGGTCTTGAACTCCTGACCTTGTGATCTACCCAACTCAGCCTCCCAAAGTGCTGGGATTCCAGGCGTGAGCCAGGGCGCCCAGCTTCACTATGCCATTTCATGCAAGAGGCTTGAGCATCTGCAGATTTTGATATCTGAATGGGGATCCTGGAACCAATCACCCAGGAATAGTGAAGGACCACTGTATATAATTTTTTTTTGTAATCTTAAAAATAAAGCATAAAAAAAGTACAACAAGAAGATAAAAATAAGGAGTGTTTTTATAGTGTGAGGATAAGTTTAGATTTATTTTTTCCTACGTGTAACCCTATGGTCCTGTGTTATTTTTTGAGAAAATATTCTATTCCACCTTCAACTACATGGCAGCCTTTGTCAACTATAAAGGGACTGTGTATCCACAGATGTATTTTAGACACAGTTTTCTGTCCAGTGGTTCTCTGTATCCCCTCTCATGAGGATGCTGCACTTTATGTAACCTTATAGAACCCCTTAAAATTTGGTAACCTGAGTCCTCTGATTTGTTATTATAGGTTATTTAGTTTGCTTTTTTTTTTTTTTTCTTGAGACAGACTCTTCCTCTGTCACCCAAGCTGGAGTTCAGTTGCTCGAGCTCAGCTCACTGCAACCTCCGCCTCCCAGGTTCAAGCCATTCTCGTGCCTCTGGTTTAGTACTAGAAACTCAAACAGGAAAATTAGAATGGCTTTTTGTCACAATTACTCTGATAATGTTAATAATACCTGTTAGATATTTTGCACATTACACATGAAGAAGAGTTTGAATCTCCGATAAAAACACAAATACATCAAAAGTCTTTAATGTAAGCACAGAATTCAATCATCTGGTGTGTGAGAGGTTGGATCTGAGACGTCTTTTGAGTCTGATCATAGTGAACAATGCAAGGTGGCAGTGAACGATGCAAGATGGCAATTGTAGTCACAACAATTTCCAGGAAGCCATGTTCCGCTCTTGAGCGAGCACCCACTGGGCCTCATGCAAGGTAGAAAAAGCCTGTGTACGTCACCCTCCCATGATGTGGTCAGCATGTAAACTGCATGGGCAGGGCGCCAAATAACATCCTGTGCGCTGCTGAGCTGAGCTGGGGTGCGGCCGCCTGTCTGCACCGGCAGCACCATGTCGCTCATGGTCGTCAGCATGGCGTGTGTTGGTGAGTCCTGGAAGGGAATCGAGAGAGGGAGTGAGGGGATGGAGATCTCAGCCTAGAGGTAAAGATATGGGCCTGGAGTGGAGATATGGGTCTGATGTGGAGAAATGGGCCTGGAGTGGAGATATGGGCCTGGAGAGGAGATACAGGCCTGGAGTGGAGATACAGGCCTGGAGTGGAGATATGGGCTTGGGGTGGGGATATGGGCCTGGAGCCTGGGTCTCTGCACAGCCCACAGCCCTGTTCTTGGGTGCAGGAAGGCACTGTGGGTGAGTTTACCTTCAGCCCAGGAAGGGCCTGGCTACCAAGACTCACAGCCCAGTGCGGGCAGCAAGGGAGGCCTGGTTTGCCTGCAGATGGATCGTCCATCATGATCTTTCTTTCCAGGGTTTTTCTCGCTGCAGGCGGCCTGGACACATGAGGGTGAGTCTTTCCCCAAACCTGAGGGTGTCATTTCCCCACATAAGAGGATTTTCCTGAAACAGGAGGGAAGCCCGGTGGGGGATTTTCTTATAAATAAGGATGAGGCGACCCTGGGGTGCTCAGCCCACAGTTCTGACCTTGCCTTCCCCAGCCTTCCTTTCCCTTGGCTGAGTCAGGTTCTGTGGGAACCCGGGAGGGTAGACTGGGGTCCTCCAAGCTGGGCTGTGAGGGGAAGATATGGTGTCACTGGCAGAGGAAGGGAGCAAAACAGTGCTAGGAACAGCAGGCCTCTGAAGACAAAGGTGTAACTCACACCCTCCAGCGTTTCCATGACGGTAGGGGCTGCAGTGTGACTGCTGTCATTCTACCTAAGAGGTGGGGGAACCACAGCCATGGCCCTGACATTCCAAATCCTCTGATGGGGGCTCAGTTGTGTATTGTGGTTCACGCATTGGCTGATATTCCATTCACAAAGGACATGCCCTCGACTCCATGTCTATTTGTGTTGTTTTATCTGAGTAATCTTGCAGTATTGAAATCTAGTAACAGTTGCTTATTCAGCACCTGCTCAAAGTTCTCAGCTGACACTTGTTGTAGGGAGACACCATGTCTATGTGGGATGGGTCTTTCCCGTAGCCCTGTGCACCCAGGTGTGGTAAGAGCCTTAGAAACGTGGAAATGGGGGAATCTTCTGAGCACAGGGAGGGAGGGGCGGCTTCACATCCTCCTCTCTAAGGCGGCGCCTCCTTCTCTCCCAGGTGGACAGGACAAGCCCTTGCTGTCTGCCTGGCCCAGCGCTGTGGTGCCTCAAGGAGGACATGTGACTCTTCTGTGTTGCTCTCGTCTTGGGTTTACCATCTTCAGTCTGTACAAAGAAGATGGGGTGCCTGTCCCTGAGCTCTACAACAAAATATTCTGGAAGAGCATCCTCATGGGCCCTGTGACCCCAGCACACGCAGGGACCTACAGATGTCGGGGTTCACAACCGCACTCCCCCACTGAGTGGTCCGCACCCAGCAACCCCCTGGTGATCGTGGTCACAGGTCAGAGGGCTCCTGTCTGGGCTTCTCCTTGTCCCACCTCCTGAGTCCGAGAGCTTCTGGTGGGGGTGTCCACCAGGGTCCGATCATCCAGGCCCTGACTGTATTTGGGGTCAAGGGGGAT
The DNA here is from genome assembly GCF_028885625.2 of Pongo pygmaeus. Lineage (NCBI taxonomy): Eukaryota > Metazoa > Chordata > Mammalia > Primates > Hominidae > Pongo > Pongo pygmaeus. Next base: position 61,134,748 of record NC_072393.2, read on the forward strand.
TGAATACAGGGGAATGGGTGCTGTGGTGGGAAGAATAACTGTCCTCAGTATGGCTATATTGTAATCCTTGGAGCCTGTGACTATTTGTGTTATAGGACAGGGGACTGAAGGGGAAGATGGAGCTCAGGTTGTTGATGAGTTGACCTTGAGATGGGGAGACGGCCTGGACTGTCCTACTGGGCTCAGTGTAATCACAAGGGTCCACATGAGAGGAGGAGGAAGAGGGGAGTGGGGATTAGAGCAGCATCGTGGGAGACTTCATCAGCCACTGCGGGCTTTGAAAGTGGAGGAAGGCCAGAAGCCACGGAATGCAGGTGGCCTTTAGGGGCTGGAGAAGTCAAGGGAACTGATTCTCCCGAGTCTCCAGAGGGAATGCAGCCCTGCAGATGCCTTGATTGTAGCCCAGGAAGAACAGGGTCTGATTTCTGTCTCCAGAAGTGGAAGGGGTCAGTGTGTTCTCTCCTGCTGCCATGTTTGTGATAATTTTCTCCAGCAACAACAGGAAACCAACACAGGAACCCAGGTCAAGGACAAGTTAAAAAACCAAACAAGAAGGTTGGCTACCCTGAGATCAGCGAGGGTGCACTGCTGATGCCACCACCAGGCTGGAACCACACAGGGAGGGATCGACAGGCAGAGTCGGGGGTGAAGGGTGAGAGAGAGAGAGAGCACTAGGCCATAGAGCAGGGAAGTGAGTTCTCAGCTCAGGTGTGAGGGGAGCTGTGACAAGGAAGAACCTCCCTGAGGAAACTGCCTCTTCTCCTTCCAGGTCTATATGAGAAACCTTCTCTCTCAGCCCAGCCGGGCCCCACGGTTCAGGCAGGAGAGAACATGACCTTGTCCTGCAGCTCCCGCAGCTCGTTTGACATTTACCATCTATTCAGGGAGGGGGAGGCCCATGAACTTAGGCTCCCTGCAGTGCCCAAAGTCAATGGAACATCCCAGGCCGACTTTCCTCTGGGCCCTGCCACCCACGGAGGGACCTACAGATGCTTCGGCTCTCTTCGTGACTTTCCCTATGAGTGGTCAGACCCGAGTGACCCACTGCCCGTTTCTGTCACAGGTGAGAAAACACCATGCCTATCCCATGTCTTATGATCCTAGAGCCATAGCTGAGGAGCTTCCTGCTGATGATGGAGAGAAGCATGGACAGATGCCGAGAGAAGACGAAGCCTGGGTGTGAGGCCAGGGTCAGGGCACAGGATGGCAGACACAGCACCTCGAAACCCTCCTTCATGGCCTGCATGGAGGCCCGTGGTCAGGGCTCCAGGCACACAGGCAGATGGAGAAAGCTATCAGGACAGACCCAGAGGAGGGAGACTGGGCTCAGTTTGGGGAGATCAAAGGTTCCCTCAGCCCCTCAACCTTACCCGTTTCCCAGCAGCCCATACTGGCCTCTCACCCACACAAAGAGATGTCATCACCAGCAACCCCTACACCCTTTTCTTTCCGTCTGAAAAAACATTTATTGAGGTTAAATGTAACTATATAATTTACCACCTTTACCATTTTTAAAAGTAAAATCTAGTGGTCATAAATACCTTTATATGCTGGGTGCAGTGGCTCATGGTTTTAATCTTGGCGCTTTGAGAGGCCAAGGAAGGCGGATCATTTAAGATCAGGGGCTCAAGATCAGCGTGGCCAACATGTGGGAAATTCATCTTTACTAAACAGACAAGAAAAATTGGCCAGGCATGCTGGCCTGCACCTGTAGTCCTAGCTACATGGGAGGTTGAGGCAGGAGAAGCACTTAAGCCCAGGAGGCAGAGGTTGCACTGAGCCGAGATCATGCCACTGCACTGCAGCCTGGGAGACAGAGAGAGACTCTGTCTCTAAATAAATAAATACATCTATATTCTTTTGTTGTTGTTGTTACGCTCCGCCCTTCCCTTCCTGGCCTCTGGTAGCCACCATTCTACTCTCTACCTTCATGAGATCCACCTTTTAGCTCCTGTATACAGGTGAGAAGTGGGAATCTTTGCAATGACCTCCAGTTCCATCCATATGGCTGCAAATGACAGGAGGTTATTGTTTCTATGGATGAGTAGTCTCCACTGTGTGTGTGTACTACATTCTCTCTATCCATTCACCCACTGACGGGCAGGTAAGTTGACTCCACATCTTGGCTACTGTGAACAGTGCCACAACAATCATACAAGTGCAGATATCACTTCGATATATTGATTTACTTCCCTTTGGGTTTACACCCAGTAGTGGAATTGCTAGATCCTATCAACAGGGTACCAGGGTTCTCCTTTCTCTACCACCTTGCCAGCATTTATTTTGTCTGTGTTTCAGATAAAAGCCACTTTAATGGGGTGAGAAGATAGCTCACTGTGATTTCAATTGGCATGATTAGTGATACTGAGCACTTTTTCATGTACATGTTGGCCATTTGTGCGTTTTGTTTGTTGAGAAATGTCTGTTCAGGTATTTTGCTAATTGTCAAATTAAGTTCATTGTTTTATACCGTTGCTTGAGTTTTATGTATATTCTAGTTATTAATCCCCTCTCAGATGCATACTTCACAAATATTTTCTCCCAATTTGTCTCTTCTTCACTTTGTTGGTTGCTTCTTTTGCGGTGCAGAAGCTGCTTACTTTGATGTAATCCCAAAGGTCTATTATTTTGTTTTGATTTCTTGTGTTTTTGAGATTTTAAATAAAATGTCTTTCCTCAGACAAATGTCCTGGAGCATTTCCCCACTCTTTCCTTTTAGATGCTTAATGGTTTCAGGCCTTAAGTGTTTCTTCCATTTTCATTTTATTTTTTGTGTATGGTGAGAGGTAGAGGTGCAGTTTCATCAACTGCATGTAGATACCAGTTTTCCCTGCTCCATTTATTGAAAAGACTGTAGTTTCCTGATTGCAGGTTCTTGGCACCTACAATCATCAAAGTCCACTGGATGTGAATGCGTGGATTATATCTGTGTTCTTCATTCTTCTCCATTGCTCTATGGGCCTTTATGTCAACATCATGCTGTTGTGCTTACTACAGCTTTGTAACATATTTTTAAGTCAGGGACTGTGAGGCCTCCAGCACCTGTTTTGTCTTTATACCTCGAAATCTCAGGACACTGGGCATCATTTAACAATGATGATGGAGAAGGGGACACCAGGACTCCTAGGGCCCAACATTAGATAACAGAGTGTTGGCCATGAACCAACCTCAAAGAATTCCTTTGAGTAGAAGACAGGCATCCTCATTTCCTCACCTCTCTCCTGTCCTGTGTTCTAGGAAACTCTTCAGGTAGTTCATCTTCACCCACTGAACCAAGCTCCAAAACTGGTGAGTAAAGATCCTTCTTATCTCTGCTTTTGGAAACCTGGGGAGGTCGGTACCTTGGATTCAAGCATTGGCTCAGCACCTCCCAGCTCTGTGATTGTGGGCCTGTCTTCTAACATCTCTGACCCCCAGACACTACAACAGTGAAAGGTATCTGGGGCCAGCAAAGGGCTCAGTGAAGTCTCTTCATTTCCAATTTCTGCAGCTGAGACCTCCTCCAAGCTAGACGGATGAGTACAAATCTGACATCCTTCTCAGGGATAATGTGGTGTTTTTTCTGCCTGCATTCCAAACTGGAGGATAAATTCAAGGGGACTTGAGAGAGGAGGAGAAGGTAACATCTGATGAGGGCAAGGTGATTTAGAGAAGTTCCACTTGCCAAGGATGAGCCCCTGTTGGTCATGGTGCAACCTTGGCTGAGTCTGCAGAGCAAGAGCCTTGCAGTAAGAAGGAACGTAGTTCATCCGCGAATATGACACTTCCACTCACTCACTCGTTCAGCCACTGCCCTGTGCTCTCACTGTACAGTGTAGAACCCTTTCCTGCTGTTGCCATAATAAATCTACACAAACTTCATGGATGACAACAACACAGCTTTTAAAATTCTCTTACAGTGTTATAGCTGAGAAATATGAAATGCATCTCACTGGGCTAAAATCAAGTTGACTACGAGGCTGCCTTTTCTCTGAAGGTTCCAGGCGAGAATCGGCTTCTCACATTTCCCAGCTACTAGAGGTTCCCACGTTCCTTGGCACCTGGTCCCCTTCCTCCTTCCTCGAAGCCCACAAAGTCTGGTCACGTCTCTCACATGGCATCACTCAGATCCTTCTTCCTTACCTCACCTCTTTCTCTAAGTGTTGCCCTGACTTTTTCCTCCTCTTTTAAAGACTTTGGGATTCTATTGAGTTTACTAAGATAATCCATCATAATCTCCCTAAAATCACCCAGGATACCCTCGTTTTAAGTTCAGCTGATTAGCAACCATAATTCCATCTGCAATCTTCATTCCTCCTTTCATGTAAAATAACATATTCACAAGCTATGGAGGCTAGGACAGGGACATTTTGGGGGTGGGCCAGCATTCTCCTGCCTTCCACAAATGGTAAACACGATGCATTTGGCCTCTGCTCTTAGGACACTGACATTGCAGATGGGCAGATGGGAAGGCAGAATATAAATGCACAAGTGGACCAGTAATGATTGATCCATTGGGAAGCATCTGTGCATGAAATCTATTTACTTATTTATTTATCTATTTATCTATTTATGTATTTATTTATTTGCGGCGAAGTCATTGTCTATCCCCAGGCTGGAGTGCAGGGCAAGACCTCGGCTCAGCACAACCTCCACCTCCCTGGTTCAAGCGATTCTCCTGCCTCAGCCTCCTGACTAGCTGGGATTCCAGTCCCTTCCACCACACCCAGCTAATTTTCTTTTATATTTTTTAGTAGAGATGGAGTTTCACCATGTTATGCAGACTGTCTCCAACTCCCAATCTCAAGTAATCCGACCGTCTCAGCATCCCAAAATGCTGGGACTCAAGGCGTGAGCCACTGCGCCCAGCCAAAATTTAAAATAAATAATAAACAATTCTAAGTGTAAAATTTCAGGAGACAGAGACAGTCTCACTAATCAGATAATATTTGTGACCGTAATGAAAAAACAGTAGATTCAACCCCTGGAATATTGGCAGAAGGATTTTCCACACACAACTGTCAGCCGTGAAGGCACAAAGGTGAAAACAATCTGATGTTGAAGGAAGAGGCTCTGCCTCAAATGCTGGGAATGAGATGGGGAGAATGACAAGATGACTAGAGAGATGGAGAGTACAATGGGTACACAGGAAACAAAGGAGGAACAAGGAGTGTGTGTTTGATACTCACAGCCCTTGGATTCAACTCAGGGTAAGTAGGAATCCCTACATGATTAATAGTGACTGACATGAAAATAAGGGAGGCCCAGGTACGTAACTGGAATCTAGGAGACTGTGGAAAAGGCAATTCCCGCCCCACTGGTGAAATGTGGTGCTGATTTAGACCCTAAGTGGATGAAGTAGATGGATATAAGATATGTTTGTGGGGTAGAATCATTTGCAGGGAGGGCTTGCTGGATTTGATAATGCCTACTTATTTAATTTTGAGTTTATTAACTTCTGTCTGAGATTTAGTTTTCCTTCTTGTAAATCAATATCTGGCAGAGGAGTGATAGATAGATGAGGGGTGGTGCAAATGAAGGGACTTATTATAACCTGTGAACGGGAGCTTACACCTGTAACCCAACATTTTGGGAGGCCGAGGTTGTTGGATCACTTGAGGTCAGGAGTTTCAGACCAGCCTGGCCAACATGGAGAAACCCCATGCTCTTTTTAGCAACCAGTCTTAGGGACCTCATGGAGAACTTGCCAACCATGACTCATAGGATTATGTTATGTCTCAGCATTAATGTATTCATGATGGATCCACCCCCATAACTGGAACATCTCTCAACAGGCCCAACCTCCCACACTGCGAGATAAATGTCAACGTGAAGTTTGGCAGGGTCAAACATCCAAACTATAGCAGTGGTATCCCCAGCATGTTCTCTGATTATTTTGAGAACTATAACTGAGAAAGCAGGAGAAAGCTGGGTATCCTGCCATCGGGGAACTTGTCCTAAACAGATGTTGTATGTGCTTAGCTGGCAACCAAGAAATGAGAGACAATCCATAAAGAGGAACTGCTATGATGAGCTTCTTAATGGATTCCCACCTTCCTCCAGGTATCCACAGACACCTGCACATTCTGATTGAGTCCTCAGTGGCTATTATCCTCTTCATCATCCTCTTCTTTCTCCTTCATCGCTGCTGCTCCAACAAAAAGAGTAAGTCTCATGACGCAGAGGCCAGAGACCTCAGGGCCATGTGGGGAAACAGGATGGGAGCACACCGGTGTGTGTTCCTCACTGGCCGGATGGTCCCCGGCCCATGGCAGGAGCCACAGAGGCAGGGCTTTCTAGAGAGAGCAGCAGACACCCTGCCCCTGCCTTCAGCTCACAGACCATTGCCTGATTCTGAACTGTATCCTCATGTCCCCTGCAGCCACTGACATCCAGGAGAAGGTTCCGTGACAGGCAGAAAGTGGGAGACAGAATCACTGGGATGGGAACTCAGAGCTATTCATGGGATGGGTCCTTGCTGTCAGAGAGAGAGAATGCTGGGTCTGGCTGATGACAGCTGAGGGACCTCAGGCACCTACGACCTCCCGTTGTGCGTTGGTGTCTGCTCATGAAATGAGGACCCACAAGTGCACTTCCAGCTGTTTTGATGACTTCTATCTCCTACAGATGCTGCTGTAATGGACCAAGAGCCTGCCAGGGACAGAACAGTGAACATGGAGGTAGGTTTTCCTCAGCCCAGCCTCATGGATTGAGTCTTATTCCCAAATAGTCTTGAAGAATGTGAGCACCCTCCCTCACTCAGCATTTCCCTCTCTCCAGGACTCTGATGAACAAGACCCTCAGGAGGTGACATACGCACAGTTGGATCACCACGTTTTCACACAGACAAAAATCACTTCCCCCTCTCAGAGGCCCAAGACACCCCCAACACATACCACCATGTACATGGAACTTCCAAATGCTAAGCCCAGATCATTGTCTCCTGCCCATGAGCACCACAGTCAGGCCTTGAGGGGGTCTTCTAGGGAGACAACAGCCCTGTCTCAGAATCAGCTTGCCAGCTCCAATGTACCAGCAGCTGGAATCTGAAGGCGTCAGTCTTCATCTTAGGGCATCGCTCTTTCTCACACCACGAATCTGGTGCCTCGCTCTTGCTTACAAATGCCTAAGCTCCCCACTGCTTCCTGAGAGAAAACACACTCCTTTGCTTAACCCACAATTCTCTATTTCACGTGACCCCTGGCCACCTCTCCAGCCTAACTGGCTTACTTCCTAGTCTACTTGAGGCTGCGGTCACACTGAGGGACTCACGATTCCAAACACACAAGAGGCTCCTCTTAACACAGCACTTACACACATGCTGTTCCACCTTCCCTCATGCTGTTCCACCTTTCCTCAGACTATTTTCCAGCCATCTGTCATGAGTGAAACTTATAAAATTTTTTGTGATTTCAATGTAGCTGTCTCCTCTTCAAATAAATATGTCTGCCCTCATTGCTTTAGGTAAGGTGACACTGTATTTGCTGAAAGAAACCTCTGTTATCATTACCATGTCCATATAACCCCCTCTGTTCTCCACTGGGTTCTCACCCCTGGACTCTGAGCTTCTGGAAGCAGGGTGGAGCCTCATTTGTGTCTGAGACTCCAATTTCCTTCCAAAGATGCAGCACATAGGAGGTTCCAAGGATCGTGAATGAGATAACAAGTGATATTCTTACTCTCTGCAGACCTGGAAAGCTGGCAGAGTCATTCCAAGATGAAACATTTGCAGAGTCATAGGTCTTGTTAGTCTCATCTCCACGGGGACACATATCAACACATCATCTTTCATACTATAAATATACAGTCGCTCTTCCGTATCTGTGGGATTTACAGGTGTTTATTGAACCAAGTATAAATCAAAAATATTCAGAGAAAATATCCACAAACTTTCAAAAAGCAAAACTATGTTGCATGGACAGAAATGAGGTGGTGTGTAGGCTGTATCAGGAATTATAAGTAATCAAGAGATGATTTCATGTATACAGGAGGATGTGCATGGGTTATATCCAAATGTTGTGTCATTTTATGTAAGAGGCTTGAGCATCTGCAGATTTTGGTATCTGAGTGGAGATCCTGCAACCAATCACCCAGGAATAGTGAAGGATGACCGTATATGACTTTTATTTCTCAAATTTAAATATAAATCATAAAAAATGTACAATAACTAGAAAAAACTAAGAAGTGTCTTTATAGGTGAGAGAATAAGTTTAGATTTATTTTTTCCTATGTGTAACCCTTTGGTTTAATGTTATTTATTGAGAAGACGTTCTGTGCCACCTTAGACCACACGGCAGCCTTTGTCAACCATAAAGAGACTGTGTGTACACGGATGTATTTTAGACACTGTTTTCTGCTAAGGGGCTGTCTGTGTCCACACGCTTGAGGATGCTGCACTTTATGTAGCCTTGTAGAACCCTTTAAATTTAGTAGCCAGAGCCCTCTAATTTGTTATTATAGGCTATTTGCTATTTTTTTTTTCTTGAGGCAGAGTCTTGCTCTGTCGCCCAGGCTGGACTGCAGTGGCACAATCTCAGCTCACTGCAACCTCCGCCTCGCAAGTTCAAGCGATTCTCGTGCCTCAGCCTCTTGAGTAGCTGACATTACAGGTGTCTGCCATGAGGCATGGCTAATTTTTGAATTTTTGGCAGAGACACAGTTTCACTATGTTGGCTAGGGTGCTCTCAAACTCCTCATCTCAGTTGATCCGCCCACCTCGGCTTCCCAACGTGCTGGGGGAAACTTGATTTTCTATAGCATTATGTTACTGGATATTTCCGTAAAATTTAAAATGAGGGAGGGAGAGAGACAGAGAGAGAGCAAACTCCAGAGTTGGGACTCTGGAATCTTGGGTCATGAGACAAATTTTAGATAAAACTATAAAAATCCAGAATTTACATGTGTGGTTTTTGCTGATAAAGTACAATTCTAAGATTGTAAATAATTGCATAATCCTTCCCTGGGAACTTAAATCATTTTAACTGGTTCTGCTGTAATACTAGAAATACAAGCATGAAAAATTCTCATGGTTTATTGGTCACAATGACTCTGAAAACATTAATAATACCTATTAGATATTTTGCATATTACACAGGAAGAAGAGTTTGCATCTCAGATAAAAACAATAAAAATACATGAAAGTCTTTCACGTTAGCACAGATTTTAGGCATCTCGTGTTCGGGAGGTTGGATCTGAGACGTGTTTTGAGTTGGTCGTAGTGAAGGACACTAGGTGTCAATTCTAGTGAGAACAATTTCCAGGAAGCCATGTTCCGCTCTTGAGTGAGCACCCACTGGGCCTCGTGCAAGGTAGAAAGAGCCTGTGTACGTCACCCTCCCATGATGTGGTCAGCATGTAAACTGTATGGGCAGGGCGCCAAATAACATCCTGTGCGCTGCTGAGCTGAGCTGGGGCGCGGCCGCCTGTCTGCACCGGCAGCACCATGTCGCTCATGGTCGTCAGCATGGCGTGTGTTGGTGAGTCCTGGAAAGGAATCGAGGGAGGGAGCACTGGGGAATAGATCTGGAGTTGGAGGTAAAGATATGGGCCTAGAGGTGGAGTTATGGGCCTGGAAGTGGAGTTATGGGCCTGAAGTGGAGATCTGGGCCTGGAGTGGAGATATGATCCTGGAGTGGAGATATGGGCCTGGGGTGGAGATACAGGCCTGGAGCAGAGATACAAGCCTTGAGTGGAGATATGGGCCTGGAGTTGAGAGAGGAGCCTGGAGTGGAGTTATGGGCCTGGAGTGGAGACATCAGCCTGGAGAGGAGATATGGGCCTGGAATGGAGATTCAGACCTGAAGTGGAGATCTGGGCCTAGAGTGGAGATCTGGGCCTGTTGTGTAGATCTAGGCCTGGAGGTAGAGATCTGGGCCTGGAGGCTGAGTCTCTGCACAGCTGAGATCCTTGTTCCTGGGGGCAGGTAGGCAGCGAGGGTGAGTTTAACTTCAGCCCAGCAAGGGCCTGGCTGCCAAGACACACAGCCTAGTCGGGGCAGCAGGGTGCCCTGGTTTGCCTGCAGATGGATGGTCCATCATGATCTTTCTTTCCAGGGTTCTTCTTGGTCCAGAGGGCCTGTCCACACATGGGTGAGTCCTTCCCCAAACCTTAGGGTATCATCTCCCCACATAAGAGGATTTTCCTGAAACTGGAGGGAAGTCCTGTCAGGGAGTCTCTCATAAACTAGGAAGAGGGGACCCTCGGATGCTCGGCCCATAGTTCTGACCTCGCCCTTCCCGGCCTTTCTTTCCCTTTCCTGATTCAAGCTCTGTGAAGACTGGGGTGACACTGGGGTGCTCCAAGCTGGGGTGTGCAGGGAGGAAGTGGTGTCAGCAGCAGAGAAAGAGAGGGAAGCAGTGCTAGGAACAGCAGGTCCTCTGAAGACAAAGGTGTAACTCACACCCTCCAGGGTTTCCGTGACGGTAGGGGCTGCAGTGTGGCTGCTGTCATTCTACCAGAAGAGGTGGGGAAACCACAGCCATGGCCCTGACATTCCAAATCCTGTGATGGGGGCTCACTTCATGAATTGGCTGATATTCCATTCACATAGGACATGCCCTCCATGCCATGTCTACTTTGTTTTCTTTTATGTGAGTAATCTTGCAGTATTAAAATCTAGTAAGAGTCGCTTCTTCAGCACTTGCTTAAAGTTCTCAGCTGACACTTTTGTTGTAGGGAGATGCCATGTCTGTGCGGGGTGGGTCCTTCCTGTAGCCCTGGGCTCCCAGGTGTGGTAGGAGCCTTAGAAAGTGGAAATGGAAGAATCTTCTGAGCACGGGGAGGGAGGGGTGGCTCCACATCCTCCTCTCTAAGGTGGCATCTCCTCCCCCAGGTGGTCAGGACAAACCCTTCCTGTCTGCCTGGCCCAGCGCTGTGGTGCCTCGAGGAGGACACGTGACTCTTCGGTGTCACTATCGTGGTGGGTTTAACAATTTCATGCTGTACAAAGAAGACAGAATCCATGTTCCCATCTTCCACGGCAGAATATTCCAGGAGAGCTTCAAGATGAGCCCTGTGACCCCAGCACATGCAGGGACCTACACATGTCGGGGTTCACACCCACACTCCCCCACTGGGTGGTCGGCACCCAGCAACCCCGTGGTGATCATGGTCACAGGTCAGAGGCTTTCTGTCTGGGCTTCTCACTGTCCCACCTCCTGAATCCCACAGCTTCTGGTGGGGGTGTCCGTCAGGGTCCCATCATCCAGGCCCTGACTGTATTTGGGGTAAAGGGGGATTGAATACAGGGGAAATGGTCACTGTGGTGGAAAGAATAACTGTCCCCAGTGATGGCTACATTGTAATCCCTGGAGCCTGTGACTATTTATGTTATAGGACAAGGGACTGAAGGGGAAGATGGAGCTCAGGTTGTTGATGAGTTCACCTTGAGATGGAGAGATGGCCTGGACTGTCCCGCTAGGCTCAGTGTAATCACAAGGGTCCACATGAGAGGAGGAGGATGAGCGGAGTGGGGATTAGAGCAGCGTAGTGGGAGGGAGACGCTATCAACCACTGCGGGCTTTGAAGGTGGAGGAAGGCCACTAGTCACTGAATGCAGGTGGCCTCTAAGGGCTGGAGAAGTCAAGAGAACTGATTCGCTGAGTCTCCAGAGGGAACGCAGCCCTGTAGACGCCTTGATTTTAATGCAGGGAGAACTGGATCCAATTTCTGTCTCCAGAAGTGGAAGGGGTCAGTGTGTTCTCTCCTGCCGCCATGTTTGTGATAATTTTCTGCAGCAGCAACAGGAAACCAACACAGGAACCCAGGTCAAGGACAAGTTAGGAAACCAAACAAGGATAGCCGGGCGTGGTGGTGGGTGCGAGTAATCCAACGACTGGGGAGGCTGAGGCAAGAGAATCACTTGAACCGGGGAGGCAGAGGTTTCAGTGAGCCAAGACCACACCGCTACACTCCAGCCTGGGTGAAAAAGTGACTGTCTCAAATATAAATTAATTAATCAATTAATTGAAGAAACCAAACAAGGAGAAGGTTGGCTACCCTGAGGTCAGCAAGGGCAGGATGCTGATGCCACCACCAGGCTCCATCCACATAGGAAGGGGTTGATGTTCCTGGAACCAGCACTGGGGGCCACCCTATGGAAGCTGGGGCCACGGAGAAGGCACAGATATGGCAGGAGAGGCTCCCAATCCCCATCAGGAACAGGGTGTGTTGACACTGATGTCTGCCTTACTGATGAGTTGATACCTCCTGCCAGAGACTCCTATTTGTTCAAAAGAGATTGATTCAGGCTGCTAAGAGCCTGGATGTGCAGCCTGTCCTCTTCCACCCCCACATAGACAGCAGGAAAGAGATTAATGGGAAACAGATACAACAGCCCAAGAGATGAGGCTTTCTTCACAGTGGGAAGGGAGTCAGGGGCTACTGGAGACAGAGGGACAGAGAAGAGGGAGGAAGACAGATGGAGGGACCTGCACCAGGGGATATGGGCACAGAAAAGACACGGAGATGCAGAGAGGGAGGAGAGAGACAGACACCGGGGAGGGGAACCCTCACTCATTCCGGGTGCCGTGGATGGGATGATAAAGAGAGATGCCTTCTAAACTCACAACTTCACTTTCTAGGAAACCACAGAAAACCTTCCCTCCTGGCCCACCCAGGTCCCGTGGTGAAATCAGGAGAGAGAGTCATCCTACAATGTTGGTCAGATATAATGTTTGAGCACTTCTTTCTGCAAACAGAGGAGATCTCTAAGGACCCCTTATGCCTCGTTGGACAGATCCATGATGGGGTCTCCAAGGCCAACTTCTCCATCGGTCCCATGACACCTGCCCTTGCAGGGACCTACAGATGCTACGGTTCTATTCCTCATTCCCCCTATGAGTGGTCAGCTTCCAGTGACCCCCTGGACATCGTGATCACAGGTGAGAGTGTCCAGACATTCTTCTCATTGTCACTGGGATACAGAGTGAATGATCCAGGACTTGGAACCCCCAGGTGGTCATGAGGAAGATGAGCGTGGGATTCTTATGGAGAGAGACTGACTTGGTGAGGTCTGTACCAACAGAGACAGAGAAACAGGAGACATAAGTACAGACCAGGTGTCATAACAGAGGACAGACACAGGGGCCATACAGGGAGGTAGAAAACAGAGAAAGAGGTAAAGGAGACAGACAGACAGACATGTCCCAGAGAGAGCTGTCCTTCCATGCTGACTTTGCTCAGAGACCTGGCACAGGTTACAAGTTTCATTTCTGTTTTACCTCCACAGAGTGTTCTCTACTAGGAGAACCCAAACCCAGGACACCTGTATTTCTGACCTGAGTCGGTCCCTGTGGCCTCAGGCCTTGTGGCACCTACAGATGCTGTGTTTATCTGACACCTCTGCCTTCCATGCAATGGAGAGTAATCATCCCAGGATATCATGGCCCCAGAACACCAACCCCTGTATGCTGTGTGAACTTGGGGTCCCCAGACTGGATTCTGAGGCTCATATTCCAAATAACCCCACATATGATAGGATTACTGAGAGACACAGAGAGAAATCAGGGACGTCAAAAAGCAAAGGCATAAACACACAGAGAATGAGCCAGAAGAAGGGGATTGAGAGACTCACAGACATATAACAGGAAAGAAAAGAGGGCAGAGGAATGGAGAGAATGATGGAAGGGAGGAGAGAAAAGCTCCAAAATCAGAACCCTGAGGGAGGGGCACAAAGACAGAGAAAGATAAAGATGTGGGGATGGATTGCAGAGATTCCAAATAGAATGAGAGAGACTGAGAGGCAGAGAAAGACAAGGAGATGGAGAGAGACAGATGATAGATGGATAGATAGATATAGATAGATGATAAATAGGTAGATGATAGATAATGGATAGGTTATAGATACATGGATGATGATTGATAGATGATACATAGAGATGATGATGATGATGAAGATAGAAGACACACAGATAAATATATAGATACATAGATGATACATAGATAGAGACAGAGAGGCAGACAGATAGAGAGGTAATAGAGAGAGAGATAGATGATACAGAGATGTAGATAACACATAGATGATTGATGGATAGACAGATAGACAATTGATAGAGAGATAGATAAATGATACATATATATAGATGACAGATAGATAATTTGTAGATAGACACAAAATAGATAGATAGATAGATAGAGAGAGAGAGAGACAATAGATAGAAACATGCAGAAATTTATGAACAAGACAAAAAGTGAGAGACTCAGAATTGTAGAAAAAGGAAGATCAAGTCAACCAACCCAAGGAGGGTCAGAGAGAATAAAACAATCCAAAAAGGGAAAACATACCTAGGGGTGGGGAAGTGAGGTCAGAGACCTAGAGAGACAGAGAAGGTGGAAGGAGGAAATAGACATGAAGAGAGATGGGGTGGAGGGTGAGAGAGAGAGCATTAGGTCATAGAGCAGGGGAGTGAGTTCTCAGCTCAGGTGAAGGGAGCTGTGACAAGGAAGAACCTCCCTGAGGAAACTGCCTCTTCTCCTTCCAGGTCTATATGAGAAACCTTCTCTCTCAGCCCAGTCGGGCCCCACGGTTCAGGCAGGAGAGAATGTGACCTTGTCCTGCAGCTCCCGGAGGTCCTATGACATGTACCATCTATCCAGGGAGGCGAGGGGCCATGAATGTAGGCTCCCTGCCGTGTCCAAGGTCAATGGAACATTCCAGGCAGACTTTCCTCTGGGCCCTGTCACCCACGGAGGGACCTACAGATGCTTCGGCTCTTTCCGTGACTCTCCCTACGAGTGGTCAAACTCGAGTGACCCACTGCTTGTTTCTGTCACAGGTGAGGAAAACCTGTGTCTGTCCCATGTCTTATGATCCTAGAGCCATAGCTGAGGAACTTCCTGCTGATGATGGATAGAAGGATAAACAGATGCAGAGAGAACACGAAGCCTGGGTGTGAGGGCGGGGTCAGGGCGCACGATGGCAGACACGGCAACTCCAAACCCTCCTGCACGGCCTGCATGGAGGCCCATGGTCAGGGCTCCAGGCACCCAGGCAGGTGGAGAAAGCAGTCAGGACAGACCCAGAGGAGGGGAGACTGGGCTCAGTTTGGGGAGATCAGAGGTTCCCTCAGCCCCTCGACCTTACCCATTTCCCAGAAGCCCCTCCTGGACTCTCATCCACAGAGAGACGTCATCAGCAGCAACCCCTACACCCTTTTCTTTTCATTTGAAAAAATATTTATTGAAGTTAAATGTACCTATATAATTTACCAACTTTACCATTTTTAAGTGTAAAGTGTAGAATACATGTATACGTATATATTCCTGGGTTTTTTACCCTCCACCCTTCCCTTCCTGGCCTCTGGTAGCCACCATTCTACTCTCTACCTTTATGAGATCCACCTTTTATCTCCTGCATGTGGGTGAGAAATGGGAATCTTTGCAATGACCTCCAGTTCCACCCATACGGCTGCAAATGACAGGAGGTTATTGTTTCTATGGATGAGTAGTCTCCACCGTGTGTGTATACTACAGTTCTCTATCCGTTCACCCACTGATGGGCAGGTAGGTTGACTCCACATCTTGGTTACTGTGAACAGTGCTGCACCAATCATGGGAGTGCAGATATCACTTCGATACACTGAGGTCCTTTCCTTTGGATATAAACCCAGTAGTGAAATTGCTGGATACTATGAAAGTTCTTTTTTTTTTTTTGAGAAAGAGTTTCCCTCCTTAGCCCAAGCTGGAGTCAAAGTGGTGCGATCTTGGCTCATTGCAACCTCTGCCTCCTAGGTTCAAACGATTCTCCTGACTCAGCCTCCCTAGTAGCTGTAGATTACAGCCTCCCTAGTAGCTGTGATTACAGGTGCACGCCACCATGCCTGGCTAATTTTTGTATTTTTTAGCACAGACGGGATTTCCCAATTTTGGCTAGGCTGCTCTCAAACTCCTGACCTCAAGTGAGGTGCCTGCCTCGGTTTCCCAAAGTACTGAAATTACAGGCATAAGCCACTATGCCCAGCCTCTTTTTAGTTTTTTAAAGAATTTCCATACTTTTCTCCATAATAGTTGTACGAATTTACATTCCTACCAATAGGATATCAGGGTTCTCCTTTCTCTACCATCTTGCCAGCATTTGTTTTGTCTGTCTTGCAGATAAAAGCCATTTTACTTTACTTTATTTTATTTATTTATTTATGTTGAGATGGAGTTTCGCTCATAGTCGCCCAGGCTGGAGTGCAATGGTGTGATCTCGGCTCACTGCAACCTCCGCCTCCCGGGTTCAGGTGATTCTCCTGCCTCAGCCTCCCAAGTAGCTGGGACTACAGGCATGTGCCACCACGCCTAGCTAATTTTTGTATGTTTAGTAGAGACGGAGTTTCTCCATGTTGGTCAGGCTGGTCTCCCGACCTCAGGTGATCCACCCGCCTCCGCCTCCCAAAGTGCTGGGATTACAGGCGTGAGCCACCGGCCTAAAAGGCATTTTAATGGGATGAGATGAAAACTCATCGCGATTTTCATTTACATTTCTCTGATGATGAGTGATGCTGAGCACTTTTTCATATACGTGATCGCCATTTGTATGTTTTGTTTGTGGAGAAATGTCTCCTCATGTCTTTTGCTCATTTTTAAATTAAATTATTTGTTTTATTGAGTTGTTTGAGTTTCTTATATTTCTAGTTATTAATCCCATCTCAGATGAATAGTTTGCAAATATTTGCTCCTATTTTGTGGGTTGTCTCTTCACTTTGTTGGTTTATCTTTTGTGGTGCAGAAGTTGCTTGGTTTGACGTAATCCCAATGGTTTATTTTTTGCTTTGATTATTTGTGTTTTGAAGGTTTTAAACAAAATGTCTTTCCTCAGACAAATGTCTTCCCCATTATTTTCTTCTACATATTTCATAGGTTCAGGCCTTAGACTCATGTTTATAATCCGTTTTCATTTGATTTTTGTGTATGGTGACAGGTAGAGGTGCAGTTTTATTCCTCTGCATGTAGATATCCAGTTTTCCCCAAAACATTTATTGAAAAGACTGTCCTTTCCTGATTGTAAGTTCTCGGCACCTTTGTCAAAGTCCATTAAATGGGCTGGGCATGGTGGCTCACACCTGCAGTTCCAGCACTTTGGGAGGCCGAGGCGGGTGGATCACCTGAAGCCAGGAGTTCAAGACCAGGCTGGCCAACAGAGTGAAACCTCGTCTCTACTAAAAATACAAAAATTAGCTGAGTATGCTGATCATTGCCTGTAATACCACTACTCAGGAGTTTGAGGCAAGAGAATTGCTTGAATCCAGGAGGTGGAGGTTGCATTGAGCTGAGATTGCACCTCTGCACTCCAGCCTGCATGACAGAGCAAGATTCCATCACAAAAAAAAAAAAAAAGCCATTGGATGTAAATGCATGGATTATATCTGTGTTCTCCATTCTGTTCTATTTTTTATGTGCCTTTCTTTATGCCAATGTCATGCTGTTTTGCTTACTACAGCTCTGTAACATATTTCTAAGTCAGGTAGTGTGATACTCCTGTTTTCTCTTTATACCTTGAAGTCTCAAGACAGTGGGAATCACACACAAAAATTATGGAGAAGAGGATCCCAAGACTCCCAGGGTCCAACATTAGATAACAGAGTGTTGGCCATAAACCAACCTCAAAGATTTCCATCGAGTAGAGGACAAGCACCCTCATTTCCTCACATCTCTCCTGTCCCATGTTCTAGGAAACCCTTCAAATAGTTGGCCTTCACCCACAGAACCAAGCTCCAAATCTGGTGAGTAAAGGACCCCTCTTATCTCTGCTTTTGGAAACCTGGGGAGGTGGAAGCCTTGGATGCAAGTGTTGACTCAAATCTCCCAGCTCTGTGAATGAGGGCCTGTCTTCCACCATCTCTGAACTCCAGACACTCCAACAGTGAAAGGGATCTGGGGCCACCAAAGGGCTCAGTGAAGTCTCTTAATCTTTAATTTTCTGCAGCTGAGGCCTCCTACAAGCTAAAGAATAATTGCAAATCTGACATCCTTCTCAGGAAAAATGCAGTGTTTTTTCTGCCTGCATTCCTAACTGGGGGATAAACTCCTGGGGGCTTAGAGAGGGAAGGGAAGGGAACATCTGATGAGGGTGGGTGTTTTAGAGAAGTTCTACTTGCCAAGGAATGAGCTCCTGTTGGTCATGAAGCAACCCTGGCTGACTCAGCAGAGCAAGAGCCTTGCCTTAACAGAGAACAGAGCTCATGCACGCACACTTCGACTCACTGACTCATTCAGCCACGGCCACATGCTCAGGCTGTGCAGTGTGGAACCTTTTCCTATTGTTGCCATAACAAATTTCCACAAGATTCGTGGGTGAAAACAAAACAGTTATTTAATTATCTTTCAGTGCTGTAGCTCAAAGTATGAAGTGCATCTTACTGGGCTAAAATCAAGGTGACAGCAAGGCTGCCTTCCCCCTGAGGGTTCCAGGCAAGAATCTGCTTCTCACTTTTCCCAGCTTCTAGAGGCTCCCACATTCCTTGACTCCTGGTCCCCTTCCTCCTTCCTCAAAGCCCAAAAAGGCTGGTCACATCTCACATGGCATCACTCAGACCCTTCTTCCTTACCACACCTCTTTCTCTGAATGCTGCTTTCCCTTCTTCCACATGTTTTGAAAACTTGGGGATTCTATCAGGTTCACTAAGATGAAAATCCCTCATAATCTCCCGGAAGTCTCCAGGATACCCTTGTTTTAAGTTCAGCTGATTAGCAACTGTAATTCCATCAGCAATCTTCATTCCTCCTTTCATGTAAAATAACATATTCACAAGCTATGGAGACTAGGACATGGACATTTTTGGGGTGGGGTGGCATTCTTCTTCCACAAATAGTAAACAAGATGCATTTGGCCTCTGCTCTTGGGACACTGATATTGCAGATGGTTAAATGGGAGGACAGAAATGCATGCACAGGTGGACCAATAAATAAATGATCCATTGAGAAGCATCTGTGCATGAAATCTATTTGTTTATTTATTTATTTATTTATTTATTTACCTACTTACTTATTTATTGAGACAGAGTCTTGCTCTGTCATCCAGGCTAGAGTGCAGTGGCATGATCTCGGCTCACTGCAACCTCCACCTCCTGGGTTGAAGTGATCTCCTCCCTCAGCCTCTCCAGTAGCTGGGATTACAGACCACCACCACCATGCCCGGCTAACTCTTTTTGCATATTTTCTGTAGAGAGGATGTTTCACCGTGTTGGCCAGGCTGGTCTCAAATTCCCAACCTCAAGTGATGCAATAGCCTCTGCCTCCCAACGCGCTGGAATAAGAGGCATGAGCCACGGGGCCGATCCAAATTTTCGAATCAATAATAGATAATGCTGAGTGTATAATTTCAGGTGACAGAGAAGGTCTCACTAATCACATATTTGTGATGTTAATGAAAAAAATAGATTCAACCCTTGGAAGACTGGTGGAAAGATTTTCCACACAGCTGTCAGCCGTGAAGGCACAAAGGTGAAAACAATCTGATGTTGAAGGAAGAGGCTCTGCCTCAAATGCTGGGAATGAGATGGGGAGAATGACAAGACGACTGTAGAGAGACGGAGAGCACACTGGGTACACAGGAAACTAAGCAGGAACAAGGAGTGTGTGTTTGATACTCACAGCCCTTGGATTCACCTCGGGATAACCAGGAACCCCTACATGATTAATAGTGACTGACATGAAAATCACGGAGGCCCAGGTGCGTAACTGGAATCCAGGAGACCGTGGAAAAGGCAATTCCTGCCCCACTGGTGAAATGTGGTGCTGATTTAGACACTAAGTGGGTGAAGTAGATGCATATAACACATGTTTGTGAGGTAGAATCATTGGCTGGAAAGGCTTGCTGGGTTGGATTTTTCCTCGTAGTTTAATCCTTGCTTCATTAACTTATTTCTGAGATTTATTTCTCCTGCACCTAAATCAATACCTGGCAGAGGAGTGAGAGATAGATGAGGGGTGGTGCAAATGAAGGGACCTATTATAGCATAATATACAAGGCTGTGAACCGTCGCTCACGCCTGTAACCCAGCACTGCAGGAGGCCAACGCAGGTGGATCACATGAAGTCAGGAGTTCGAGACTAGCCTGGCCAACATGGAGAAACTCTATCTGTACTAATAATACAAAAATTAAGCAGGCGTGGTGGTGGTGCATGACTGTAATCCCAGCTCCTACTCTGGAGGAGGAAGCAGGAGAATGACTTCAGCCCTGGAGGCAGAGGTTGCAGTGAGTCGAGATCGCGTCACTGCACACCAGCCTGGGCGACACAGGGACACTCCATCTCAAAAAATAAAAATAAAAAATACATAAATATAACATACACAAATGATGCAGGCACCTGAATTCCAATCATCATTTTTCTATTTCTCTATAATTACTTCTTTGATCCTTTATCTTATCCATTAGAAAATCAGCCTAAAACCTCTTCCGTATTTGGCTTTCTGTGAACATGAGATCATATGGAAAATATGAAAGCCCCCTGAACCCACCAGCACAGGCCCTGAAATAGGGAAAGTGCACTGTTCATCACAAAAAACTTGCCCCCTCACCCAAATCCCCCACCTCAGCCCTACTTCCAATCACCTGTGGAGATACAGATAGACCATGGGGAGGTAAACGCTAATACTCCTTGGAGTGAGTCCAGACCTTGGAATCAGACATCAGCGCCAGCACTAGCTCCTGCTCCCCTTTCGTACTAATTCACAGGAGGACAGGTGGTATTGAAGCAGTAGATGGTGGAGGGGGCGGTCCTTCCCCCAGCCTCTCGGGTGGAACAGCAGCCTAACATGTGTCTCCCAAGATCACGAAGAGTAGCACGTTTCACACGGGTTTCACCATCATTTCCTGGATGTTTGACATAAGAGAATTCTACTTCGCTTTTTTGATCTTGATTTCACTTTTGTGTCCTTTTCTTGGAGAATGTAATTTGAGTCAGGAGGGTTGTGGATGTAGGAACTGTAAAGCACATTCACTGTGTATCAATCCCAGTCCAGTCTTCCCAGAGAAGACTCTAAACACCTCCTGTACTGCGCCTGGGGCTATGCCAATTTCTATCACTCACCGTCACTCAAGGGAGACAGAACGCACAGAGAATACATTACATAGGCAGGTTCATTACTAACAGATAAGCAGCAGGTGTCAAGAGAAGCCTACATTTCAACGTGAGCCAGTCCCTGAAGGCTCAGAAAAGCTGCTCGAGACATATGGAGTCACCCCATTTGCAGTATATCTGGGGGAACACAAAAAGCAGCCCAGCCTGGGTTTTGTACCCTGGAGCCACAGGAAGCACTCAGCTAAAGCACTGCATGACGTCCTCCTCTAGGAAGAACAGGAAGACAGCCCAGGCTGTTCTGGGACATTCCTCCTGATCTCAGGATGTTGCTGTCTTAGTCCATTTTTGTTGCTATAAAGGAAAACTTGAGCCTGGGTAACTTCTAAAGAAAAGAGATTTGTTTCCCTCACAGTTCTGCAGGCTGCACTGGAAGCATGGCACCAGCATCTATTTCCTGTGACGGCCTCAGGCTGCTCCCACTCTGGCAGAAGGGAAGGAGGGTCTGTCTGTGCAGACCACAGAGATCACACGGCAAGAGAGGGAGTAAGGGGGAGGGGGAGCGATGGAGCTTCCAAGCTCGTTTTAACAACCAGTTCTCCAGGAACTAATAGAGGGGGAACTTGCTAACCCCCTCTCCCTGGAACAGCATTGATCTCTTCATGATGGATCCACCTCCATGACCCAAACACCTCCCCAGAGGCCCAACCTCCCACACTGGGGGTTAGATTTCAATGTGAGGTTTGAAGGGGTCAAACATCTAAACTAAAGTAGTTGTACCCTCAGCACGTTCTATGGTTAGTATGAGAGCTATAACTGAGAAAGTGGGAGAAAGCTAGGTCTCCCGCCATCTGGGTGCTTGTCCTAAAGAGACGTTGTATGTGGTTACCTGTCAATCAAGAAATGCGAGACAATTCATCAAGAGCAACGGCTATGATTAGCTTCTTATTGGTGTCTCGTCTTCTTCCAGGTAACCCCAGACACCTGCACATTCTGATTGGGATCTCAGTGGTCAAAATCCCTTTCACCATCCTCCTCTTCTTTCTCCTTCATCGCTGGTGCTCCAACAAAAAAAGTAAGTCTCACGAAGCAGGGGCCAGAGAGCTCAGGGCCATGTGGGGAAGCAGGATGGGAGCAGGCAGGTGTGTGTTCCTCACCGGCAGGATAGTCCCGGGCCCAAAGCAGGAGCCTCAGAAGCAGGACTTTCTAGAGAGAGCACCAGACACCCTGCCCCTACCTTCAGCTGACAGACCAATGCGTGATTCAGAACTGTATCCTCATGTCCCCTGCAGCCACTCACATCCAGGAGAAGGTTCCATGACAAGCAGAAAGTGGGAGACACAATCAATGGGATGGGAACTCAGAGCTATTCATGGGATGGGTCCTTGAGCTCAGAGAGATTGAATGTCTGAGTCTGCTGTTGGCAACTGAGGGACCTCAGGCACCTATGGCCTCCCCCTGTATGTTGGTATCTGCTTATGAAATGAGGACCCAGAAGTGCCCTCCGAGCTGTTTTCTTGACTTCTGTCTCCTACAGATGCTGCTGTCATGGACCAAGAGCCTGCAGGGAACAGAACAGTGAACAGGGAGGTAGGTGCTCCTTGGCCCAGCCTCGTGGCTACTCTTATTCCCAAAGACTCCTGAAAAATGTGAGCACCCTCCCTCACTCAGCATTTCCCTCTCTCCAGGACTCTGATGAACAAGACCCTCAAGAGGTGTCATACGCATAATTGGATCACTGCGTTTTCACACAGAGAAAAATCACTCGCCCTTTTCAGAGGCCCAAGACACCCCCAACAGATACCAGCGTGTACACGGAACTTCCAAATGCTGAGCCCAGATCCAAAGTTGTCTCCTGTCCATGAGCACCACAGTCAGGCCTTGAGGGGGTCTTCTCGGGAGACAAGAGGCCTGTCTGAAAACCGGGTTGCCAGCTCCCATGTACCAGCAGCTGGAATCTGAAGGCATCAGTCTTCATCTTAGGGCATCGCTCTTCCTCACACCACGAATCTGAACGTGCCTCTCTCTTGCTTACAAATGTCTAAGTCCCCACTGCCTGCTGGAGAGAAAACACACTCCTTTGCTTAACCCACAATTGTCCATTTCACTTGACCCCTGGCCACCTCTCCAGCTTAACTGGCTTACTTCCTAGTCTACTTGAGGCTGCGATCACACTGAGGAACTCACAGTTCCAAACATACAAGAGGCTCCCTCTTGACAAGGCACTTAGACACGTGCTGTTCCACCTTCCCTCATGCTGTTTCACCTTTCTTCAGACTATTTTCCAGCCTTCTCTCAGCGGTGAAACTTATAAAGTTTTATGTGATTTCAATGTAGCTGTCTCCTCTTCAAATAAACATGTCTGCCCTCATTGCTTTAGGTAATGTGACACTGTATTCCCTAAAAGAAACCGCTGTTATCATTACCATGTCCATGTAACCCCATCTGTTCTCCACTGGGTTCTCACCCCTGGACTCTGAGCTTCTGGAAGCAGGGTGGAGCCTGATTTGTGTCTGAGACTCCAATTTCCTTCCAAACATGCAGCACACAGGAGGTTCCAAGGATCGTGAATGAGATAACACGTGATATTCTTACTCTCTGCAGACCTGCAAAGCCGGCAGAGTCATTCCACAATGAAACATTTGCAGAGTCATAGGTCTTGTTAGTCTCATCTCCACGGGGACACATATCAACACATCATCTTTCATACTATAAATATACAGTCACTCCTCTGTATCTGTGGGGCTTACAGGTGTTTATTGAACCAAGTATAAATCAAAAATATTCAGAGAAAATATCCACAAACTTTCAAAAAGCAAAACTATGTTGCATGGACAGAAATGAGGTGGTGTGTAGGCTGTATCAGGAATTATAAGTAATCAAGAGACGATTTAATGTATACAGGAGGATGTGCATGGGTTATATCCAAATGCTGTGTCATTTTATGTAAGAGGCTTGAGCATCTGCAGATTTTGGTATCTGAGTGGAGATCCTGAAACCAATCACTCACGAATAGTGAAGGATGACTGTATATGACTTTTATTTCTCAAATTTAAATATAAATCATAAAAAATGTACAATAACTAGATAAAAACTAAGAAGTGTTTTTATAGGTGTGAGAATAAGTGTAGATTTATTTTTTCCTATGTGTAACCCTTTGGTTTAATGTTATTTATTGAGAAGACGTTCTATGCCACCTTAGACCACACGGCAGCCTTTGTCAACTATAAAGAGACTGTGTGTACAAGGATGTATTTTAGACCCTGTTTCTGCTAAGGGGCTCTCTGTGTCCACACTCTTGAGGACGCTGCACTTTATGTAGCCTTATAGAACCCTTTAAATTTAGTAGCCAGAGCCCTCTAATTTGTTATTATAGGCTATATGCTTTTTTTTTCTTAAGGTGGAGTCTTGCTCTGTCGCCCAGGCTGTACTGCAATGGCACAATCTCAGCTCACTGCAAACTCCGCCTCCCAGGTTCAAACGATTCTCATGCCTCAGCCTCTTGAGTAGCTGGCATTACAGGTGCCTGCCACCAGGCACGGCTAATTCTTGAATTTTTAGCAGAGACACGGTTTCACTATGTTGGCCAGGCTGCTCTCAAACTCCTCATCTCAGTTGATCCGCCCACCTCGGCTTCCCAACGTGCTGGGGGAAACTAGATTTTCTATAACATTATGTTACTGGATATTTCTGTAAAGTTTAAAATGAGGGAGGGAGAGAGACAGAGAGAGAGCAAACTCCAGAGTTGGGACTCTGGAATCTTGGGTCATGAGACAAATTTTAGATAAAACTACAAAAATCCAGAATTTACATGTGTGGTTTTTGCTGATAAAGTACAATTCTAAGACTGTAAATAATTGCATAATCCTTCCCTGGGAACTTAAATCACTTTAACTGGTTCTGCTGTAATACTAGAAATACAAGCATGAAAAATTCTAATGGTTTATTAGTCACAATGACTCTGAAAACCTTAATAATACCTATTAGATATTTTGCATATTACACAGGAAGAAGAGTTTGAATCTCAGATAAAAACAATAAAAATACATGAAAAGTCTTTCACGTTAGCACAGATTTTAGGCATCTCGTGTTCGGGAGGTTGGATCCGAGACGTGTTTTGAGTTGGTCATAGTAAAGGACGCGGGGTGTCAATTCTAGTGAGAACAATTTCCAGGAAGCCATGTTCCACTCTTGAGCGAGCACCCACTGGGCCTCATGCAAGGTAGAAAGAGCCTGTGTACGTCACCCTCCCATGATGTGGTCAGCATGTAAACTGCATGGGCAGGGCGCCAAATAACATCCTGTGCGCTGCTGAGCTGAGCTGGGGCGCGGCCGCCTGTCTGCACCAGCAGCACCATGTCGCTCATGGTCGTCAGCATGGCGTATGTTGGTGAGTCCTGGAAAGGAATCAAGGGAGGGAGTGCAGGGATTGAGATCTGGGCCCAGAGGTGGAGATATAGGCCTGGAGGTGGACTGATGGGCCTGGAGTGGAGATCTAGGCCTGGAGTGGAGATCTGGGCCTGGAGTGGACATCTGGGCCTGGAGTGGAGATCTGGGCCTGGAGTAGAGTTACGGGCCTGCAGTAGAGATATGGGTCTGGAGCGCAGATATGGGCCAGGAGTGGAGATGTGGGTCTAGAGGTGGATATCTGGGCCTGGAGTGGAGATATGGGCCTAGGATGGAGATATCGGTCTGGCTGGGGAGATATGGGACTGGAGTGGAGATATGGGCCTGAAGTGGAGATATGGGCTTGGAGTGGAGATCTGGGCCTGGGGTGGAGATATGGGCCTAGGGTGGAAATATCGGCCTGGAGTGGAGATATGGGCCTGGAGTGGAGATATGGGCTTGGGGTGGGGATATGGACCTGGAGGCTGGGTCTCTGCACAGCCAACAGCCGTGTTCTTCGGTGCAGGTAGGCAGTGAGGGTGAGTTTACCTTCAGCCCAGCAAGGGCCTAGCTGCCAAGACTCACAGCCCAGTGGGGGCAGCAAGGGAGGCCTGATTTGCCTGCAGATGGATCATCCATCATGATCTTTCTTTCCAGGGTTCTTCTTGCTGCAGGGGGCCTGGCCACATGAGGGTGAGTCCTCCAAACCTTAGGGTGTCATCTCCCCACAGAACAGGATTTCCCCAAAATGGGAGGGAAGTCCTGTCGGGGATTCTCTCATAAACTAGGAAGAGGGGACCCTGGGCTGCTCGGCCCACAGTTCTGACCTCGCCTCCCTGACCTTTCATTCCCTTGGCAGAGTCAGGTTCTCTGGGGACCAGGGTTAGACTGGGGTGCTCAAAGCTGGGGTGTGTGGTGGGGAAGTGGTAGGAACAGCAGATCCTCTGAGGACAAAGGTGTTACTCACACACTTCAGCATTTCCATGACGGTAGGGGCTGCAGTGTGGCTGCTGTCATTCTACCAGAAGAGGTGGGAAACCACAGCCATGGCCGTGACATTCCAAATCCTCTGATGGGGGCTCAGTTGTTTATTTTCGTTCAGGCATCCGCTGATATCCATTCACAAAGGACATGCCCTCCATCCCATGTCTACCTTGTGTTGTTGTATGTGAGTAATCTT
This sequence comes from Pongo pygmaeus, assembly GCF_028885625.2. Classification (NCBI taxonomy): domain Eukaryota; kingdom Metazoa; phylum Chordata; class Mammalia; order Primates; family Hominidae; genus Pongo; species Pongo pygmaeus. The sequence continues at coordinate 61,161,296 of NC_072393.2, forward strand.
ACAGTATTAAAATCTAGTAGGAGTCTCTTACTCAGCACCTGCTCAAAGTTCTCAGCTGATACTTTTGTTGTAGGGAGACATCATGTCTTTGCGGGATGGGTCCTTCCTTTAGCCCTGGCCACCAAGGTGTGATAACAGCCATAGAAACGTGGAAAGTGAGGAGAATCTTCTGAGCACAGGGAGGGAGGGGCAACTCCACATCCTCCTCTCTAAGGCGGCACCTCCTTCTCCCCAAGGTGGTCAGGACAAGCCCTTGCTGTCTGCCTGGCCCAGCCTTCTGGTGCCTCCAGGACATGTGATTCTTCGGTGTCATTCTTATCTTAGGTTTAACAACTTCAGTCTGTACAAGGAAGATGGGGTGCCTGTCCCTGAGCTCTACACCAGAATATTCTGGAACAGCCTTTTCATGGGCTCTGTGACCCCAGCACATGCAGGGACCTATAGACGTTGGTGTTCACACCCACACTCCCCCAGTGGGTGGTCAGCATCCAGCAACCCCCTGGTCATCATGGTCACAGATCACAGGGCTCCTGTCTGGCATTCTCTTTGTCCCACCTCCTGAATCCCAGAGCTTCTGGTGGGCATGTCCTTGAGGGTCCCATCACCCAGGCCCTGACTGTATTTGGGGTAAAGGGGGATTGAATACAGGGAAATGGGTGCTGTGGTGGGAAGAATAATTGTCCCCAATGATGACTACATTCTAATCCCTGGAGTCTGTGACTATTTATGTTATAGGGGAAGGGACTGAAGGGGAAGATAGAGCTCAGGTTGTTGATGAGTTGACCTTGAGATGGGGAGACAGCTTGGAATGTCCCGGTGGGCTCAGTGTAATCACAAGGGTCTACAATGAAAGGAGGAGGAAGAGGGGAGTGGGGATTAGAGCAGCGTAATGAGAGTCTCCCTCAGCTTTGGAGGTGGAGGAAGGCCGTGAGCCACGAATGCAGGTGGCCTATAGAGGCTGGAAAAGTCAAGGAACTGATTCTCCTGAGTCTCCAGAGGGAATGAAGCCCTGCAGGTGCCTTGATTTCACTCCAGGAAAAACAGGGTCCGATTTCTCTCTCTAGAATTGGAAGGAGTCAATGTGCTCTCTTCTGCTGCCATTCTTCTGATAATTTTCTAGAGCAGCAACAGGAAACCAACACTGGAACCCAGATCAAGGACAAGTTAAGAAAGGACACAAGGATAGCTGGGCATGGTGGCAGGCCCATGTAATCCTAGTGGCTCCGGAGGCTGAGGGCAGGAGAAATGCTTGAACCCAGGAGACAGAGGTTGCAGGGAGCCAAGACCACACCAATTCACTCCAGCCTGGGCAAAGGAATGAGACTCTGTCTCCAAAATTAATTAATTAATTAAAGAAACCAAACAAGGGGAAGGTTGGCTACCCTGAGATCAGCAAGGGTGGGATGATGATGCCACCACCAGGCTCCATCCACAGAGGGAGGGGTTGATGCTCCTCCAACCAGCACCAGGAGCCCGCCTATGGAAGCTGGCACCATGGAGAAGGCACACGCATGGCAAGAGTGGCTCCCAGTCCCCACCAGGAACAGGGTGTGTGGACAGTGCTGCCTGCCTTACTGATCAGTTCATACCTCCTGCCAAGGATTCCAATGCATCCAAAAGAGATTGAACCAGGCTGCTAAGAGCCTGGACGTGCCGCCTATCCTGGTTCGTCTTCCACTCCCACATAGACAGCAGGAAAGACATTAGTGTGAAATAGATACAACAGGCCAAGAGATGAGGCTGAGCCCAGTGGGAAGGGAATCAGGCTACTAGAGACAGAGGGACAGAGAAGAGGGAGGAAGACAGATGGAAGGACCTGCACCAGGAGTTATGGGCACAGAAAAGAACATGAAGACACAGAGAGGAAGGAGAGAGACAGATACCAGCGAGGGGAAGCCTCACTCATTCCAGGTGCCATGGATGGGATGATAAAGAGAGACGCCTTCTAAACTCCCAACCTCTCTTCCTAGGAGTCCACAGAAAACCTTCCCTCCTGGCCCTCCCAGGTCCCCTGGTGAAATCAGAAGAGACAGTCATCCTGCAATGTTGGTCAGATGTGGTGTTTGAGCACTTCCTTCTGCACAGAGAGGGGGAGTTTAACGACACTTTGCGCCTCATTGGAGAGCTCCATGATGGGGTCTCCAAGGTCAACTTCTCCATCGGTCCCATGATGCCTACCCTTGCAGGGACCTACAGATGCTACGGTTCTCTTTCTCACTCCCCCTATGAGTGGTCAGCTCCCAGTGACCCTCTGGACATCATGATGACAGGTGAGAGTGTCCAGACATTCTTCTTATTGTCATTGGGATGCAGAGTGAATGATCCAGAACTTGGAGGCCCAGGTGGTTGTAAGGAAGATGAGCTTGGTATTCTTATGGGGAGACACTGACTTGGTGAGGTCTGTACCAACAGAGACAGAGAAACAGGAGACACAAGTACAGACCAGGTGTCATAACAGAGGACAGACGCAGGGGCCATACCGAGAGTTAGAAAAGACACAAGGAGTTAAAGGAGACAGATAGACAGACATGTCCCAGAGAGAGGTGACCTTCCATGCTGACTTTGCTCAAAGACCTGGCACAGATTAGAAGTTTCATTTCTGTTTTACCTCCACAAACTGTTCTCTACCAGGAGAACCCAAGGACACCCATATTTCTGACCTGAGTTGGGCCCTGTGGCCTCAGGCCTTGTGGCACCTACAGATGCCAAGTTTATTCTGACACCTCTGCCTTCCATGCAATGGAGAGTAATCGTCCCAGGATATCATGGCCCCAGAACACCAACCCCTGTATGCTGTGTGAACTTGGGGTCCCCACACTAGATTCTGAGGCTCACATTCCAAATAACCCCACATATGAGAGGATCACTGAGAGACACAGAGAGAAATCAGGGACACCAAAAAGCAAAGACATAAACACACAGAGAATGAGCCAGAGGAAGGAGATTGAGAAACTCACAGACACATAAAGAGAGAGAAAAGAGGGCAGAGAAGTGGAGAGAATGATGGAAGGGAGCAGAGAAAAGCACAAAAATTAGAGTCCTGAGGGAGAGGCACAAGGACATAGAAAGATGGAGATGTGGGGATGAATTGCAGAGATTCCAAAGAGAACTAGAGAGACCGAGAGGCAGAGCAAGACAGATGATAGATGGATAGATATAGATAGATGATAAATAGGTAGATGATAGATAATAGGTTATAGATACATAGAAGATGATTGATTGATTCATTGATTAATAGATGATACATAGAGATGATGATGATGAAGATAGATAGATAATACATAGAGATAGAGAGGCAGACAAAGAGAGAAATCATAGAGAGAGAGATGATACATAGATATAGATAATAGATGATTGATGGATAGATAGACAATTGATAGATAAATAGATGATATATAGATATAGATGACAGGTAGAGAATTTGTAGATAGGCACCGAATAGATAAATAGATAGATCGATAGAGAATAGATAGAAATATGCAGAAAGTTATGAACAGGACACGAAGTGAGAAACTCAGAATTTAAAAAAGTAACATTAAGTCAACCAACCCAAGGAGGGTCAGAGAGAATAAAACAATCCAAAAAGGGAAAACATATCTAGAGGTGGGGAAGTGAGGTCAGAGACCTACAGAGACACAGAAGGTGGAAGGAGGAAGTAGACATGAAGAGAGATGGGGTGGAGGGTGAGAGAGAGAGCATTAGGTCATAGAGCAGGGGAGTGAGTTCTCAGCTCAGGTGAAGGGAGCTGTGACAAGGAAGAACCTCCCTGAAGAAACTGCCTCTTCTCCTTCCAGGTCTATATGAGAAACCTTCTCTCTCAGCCCAGCCGGGCCCCACGGTTCAGGCAGGAGAGAATGTGACCTTGTCCTGCAGCTCCCGGAGGTCCTATGACATCTACCATCTATCCAGGGAGTGGGGGGGCCGTGAATGTAGGCTCCCTGCAGTGTCCAAGGTCAACAGAACATTCCAGGCAGACTTTACTCTGGGCCCTGTCACCCACGGAGGGACCTACAGATGCTTCGGCTCTTTCCGTGACTCTCCCTACGAGTGGTCAAACTCGAGTGACCCACTGCTTGTTTCTGTCACAGGTGAGAAAACCCCATATCTGTCTCATGTCCTATGATCCTAAAGCCTTAGCTGAGGAGCTTCCTGCTGATGATGGAGAGAAGCATGGACAGATGCAGAGAGAACACGCAGCTTGGGTGTGAGGGCGGGGTTAGGGCGCAGGATGGCAGACACGGCACCTCCAAACCCTCCTGCATGGCCTGCATGGAGGCCTCCAATCAGGGTCCAGGCACCCAGGCAGATGAAGAAAGCGGTCAGGAGATACCCAGAGACGGGGAGACTGGGCTCAGTTTGGGAGGATCAGAGGTTCCCTCAGCCCCTCAACCTTACCCATTTCCCAGAAGCCCCTCCTGGCCTCTCACCCACACAGAGATGTCATCACCAGCAACCCCTACACCCTTTTCTTTTTGCTTGAAAAAATATTTATTGAGGTGAAATATACCTATATACCTTACCAACTTTAATATTTTTTTTTTGTTTTGGTGGAGTCTAGCTCTGTCCCCTATGCTGGAGTGCAGTGGCACAATCTCAGCTCACTGCAACCTCCGCCTCCTGGGTTCAAACGATTCTCCTACCTCAGCCACCTGAGTAGCTGGTACTATAGGCACGCACCACCACGCCAGGCTACTTTTTGTATTTTGAGTAGAGAGGGGGTTTCACCATGTTGGTCGAGCTGGTCTCGAACTCCTGACCACGTGATCCACCCGCCTCAGCCTCCCAAAGTGCTGGGATTACAGGCATGAGCCACCGCGCCCGGCCACTTTTACCATTTTTAAGTGTAAATTCTAGTGGTCATAAATACATTTATATATATATATATATATATATATATATATATATATTTTTTTTTTTTTTTTTTTTTTTACCCTCCACCCTTTTCTTCCTGGCCTCTGGTAGCCACCATTCTACTCTCTACCTTCATGAGATCCACCTTTTAGCTCCTGTATATGGGGGAGAAATAGGAATCTTTGTAATGACTTCGAGTTCCATCCATGTGGCTGCGAATGACAGGATGTTATTCTTTCTATGGATGAGTAGTCTCCACTGTGCGTATGTACTACAGTTCTCTATTCGTTCATCCACTGATGGGCAGGTAGGTTGACTCCACATCTCGGCTACTGTGAACAGTGCTGCACCAATCATACGAGTGCAGATATCACTTCGATATATTGATTTCCTTTCCTTTGGATATAAACCCAGTAGTGAAATTGCTGGATACTATGAAAGTTTTTCGTTTGTTGTTTTTGTTTTTGTTTTTGAGACACTTTCTCTCTGTGCCCAGGCTGGAGTACAAGTGATGTGATCTTGGCTCATTGCAACCTCCGCCTCCTGGGTTCAAACGATTTTCCTGCCTCAGCCTCCCTAGTAGCAGGGATTACAGGTGCACACCCCCATGCCTGGCTACTTTTTCTTTTTTTTAGTATAGATGGGGTTTCCCCATGTTGGCTGAGCTGCTCTCAAACTCATGACCTCAACTGAGGTGCCCGCCTCGGTGTCACAAAGTGCTGGGATTACAGGCATGATCCACCGCACCCAACCTCTTTTTAGTTCTTTAAAGGACTTCCATACTTTTCTCCGTAATGGCTGTACTAATTTACACTCCTACCAACAGGGTACCAGGGTTCTCCTTTCTCTACCCCCTTGCCAGCATTTCTTTTGCCTGTCTTGCAGCTAAAAGCCATTTTATTTTATTTTATTTTATTTTATTTTATTTTATTTTGAGATGGAGTTTCGCTCTTGTCACCCAGGCTGGAGTGCAGTGGCACGATCTCAGCTCACTGCAACCTCCACCTCCCAGGTTCCAGTGATTCTCCTGCCTCAGCCTCCCGAGTAGCTGGGATTACAGGCACATGCAACCACGCCCGGCTAATTTTTCTATTTTTGGTAGAGACAGTGTTTCTCCATGTGGGTCAGGCTGGTCTCAAACTCCCGGCCTCAGGAGATTCGCCCACCTCGGGCTCTCAAAGTTCTAGGATGATAGAGGTGAGCCACCACGCTCGGCCTAAAAGCCATTTTAATGGGGTGAGATGAAAACTCACTTCGATTTTCATTTGCATTTCTCTGATGATGAGTGATACTGAGCACTTCTTCATATGCAGGGAAATTTCATGTCTTTTGCTCCTTTTTCAATTAAATCATTTGTTTTATTGAGTTGTTTGAGCTTCTTATATTTCTAGTTATTAATCCCGTCTCAGATACATAGTTTGCACATATTTACTCCCAATGTGTGCGTTGTCTCTTCACGTTGTTGGTTTATCTTTAGTGGCGCAGAAGTTGCTTAGTTTGATGTAATCCCAATGGTCTATTTTTTGCTTTGATTACTTGTGTTTTGAAGGTTTAAAACAAAGTGTCTTTCTTCAGACAAATGTCCTGGAGCATTTCCCCAATATTTTCTTCTATGTGTTTCATAGGTTCAGCCCTTAGACTCACATCTTTAATCCATTTTCATTTGATTTTTGTGTATGGTGACAGGTAGAGGTGCAGTTTCATTCTTCTGCATGTAGATGTCCAGGTTTCCCTGCACTGTTGATTGAAAAGACTGTCCTTTCCTGATTGTAAGTTCTTGGCACCTTTGTCAAAGTCCAGTGGATGGGCTGGGCATGGTGGCTAACACCTGCAATTGCAGCACTTTGGGAGACCGAGGCAGGTGGATCACCTGAGGCCAGGAGTTCAAGATCAGCCTGGCCAACATGGTGAAACATCGTCTCTACTAAAAATACAAAAATTAGCTGAGCATGGTGGTCAGCCCCTGTAATACCACTACTCAAGGGTTTGAGGTGAGAAAATTGATTGAATCCAGGAGGCTGAGGTTGCAGTGAACCGAGATTGCACCTCTGCACTCCAGCCTGGGTGACAGAGTGAGACTCCATCTCAAAAGAAAAAATAAAAAACCATTGGATGTTAATGCATGGATTATATCTGTGTTCTTCATTCTGCTTCATTGTTCTATGTGCCTTTCTTTATGCCAACGTCGTGCTGTTTTGCTTACTACAGCTCTGGAATGTATTTTTAGATCAGGTAGTGTGATGCTCCTCTTTTCTCTTTCTACCTTGAAGTCTCAAGACAGTGGGTGTCACATATAAAAATTATGGGAAAAAGGATCCCAGGACTCCCAGAGCCCAATATCAGATAACAGAGTGTTGGCCATGAACCTACCTCAAAGATTTCCATTGAGTAGAGGACAGACACCCTCATTTCCTCACCTCTGTCCTGTCTCGTGTTCTAGGAAACCCTTCAAATAGTTGGCCTTCACCCACGAAACCAAGCTCCAAAATCGGTGAGTACAGAACCCTCTTATATCTGCCTTTGGAAACCTGGGGAGGTGGAAACCTTGGATTCAGGCATTGATTCAGCATCTCACAGCTCTAACATTGTGCACCTGTCTTCCACCATCTCCGAACTCCAGATACTCCAACAGCGAAAGGGATCTGGGCCCAACACAGGGCTCAGTGAAATCTCTTAATCTCTAATTTGATGGAGCTGAGACCTCCTACAAGCTAGAAGAATGATTGCCAATCTGACATCCTTCTCAGACAAAAATGCAATATTTGTTCTGCCTGCATTCCTAACTGGAGGATAAATTCCTGGGGGCTTGAGAGCGGGAAGGGAAGGGAACATCTGATGAGGGCGAGGTGTTTTAGAGAAGTGCCACTTGCCAAGGAATGAGCTCCTGTTGGTCATGAAGCAACCCTGGCTGACTCAGCAGAGCAAGAGCCTTGCCATAACAGAGAACAGAGCTCATGCACACACACTTCGACTCACTGACTCATTCAGCCACGGCCACATGCTCAGGCTGTGCAGTGTGGAACCTTTTCCTATTGTTGCCATAACAAATTTCCACAAGATTCGTGGGTGAAAACAAAATGGTTTTTAAATTATCTTAAAGTGCTGTAGCTCAAAGTATGAAGTGCATCTCACTGGGCTAAAATCAAGGTGACAGCAAGGCTGCCTTCCCTCTGAAGTTTCCAGGCAAGAATCTGCATCTCACTTGTCCCAGCTTCTAAAGGCTCCCATGTTCCCTGGCTCCCGGTCCCCTTCCTCCTTCCTCAAAACCCACAAAGGCTGGTCACATCTCACATGGCATCACTCAGACCCTTCTTCCTTACCACACCTCTTTCTCTGAATGCTGCTTACCCTTCTTCCTCATCTTTTGAAAACTTGGGGATTCTATCGGGTTCACCAAGATGAAAATCCACCATAATCTCCCGGAAATCATCCAGGATACCCTGGTTTTAACTTCAGCTGATTAGCAACCGTAATTCCATCTGCAATCTTCATTCCTCCTTTCCATGTAAAATAACATATTCACAAGCTATGGAGGCTAGGACAGGAACATTTTGGGGTGGGACAGCATTCTCCTGCCTTCCACAAACAGTGAACAAGATGCATTTGGCCTCTGCTCTTGGGACACTGATATTGCAGATGGTGAAATGGGAGGGCAGAAAATGAACGCACAAGTGGACCAATAAATGAATGATCCATTTGGAAGCGTCTGTGCATGAAATCTATTTGTTTGTTTCTTTGTTTATTGAGACAGAGTCTCCCTCTGTCTTCCAGGCTACAGTGCAGTGTCACGATCTGGGCTCACTGCAACCTGCACCTCCTGGATTCAAGTGATTCTCCTGCCTCAGCCTCTCGAGTAGCTGGGATTACAGGCAACTGCCACCACGCCCGGCTAATTCTTATTGTATATTTTTTGTAGAGAGGATGTTTCACCATGTTGCCCAAGCTTGTCTCAAACTCCCAACCTCAAGTTATCCAACCGTCTCAGCAACCCAAAGTACTGGGATTACAGGCGTGAGCCACTGTGCCCAGCCAGAATTCAAAATCAATAATAGATAATGCTGAGTGTATAATTTTGGGTGACAGAGAAGGTCTCACTAATCAGATATTTGTGACATTAATGAAAAACACGGATTGAACCCCTGAAAGATTGGCGGAAGGATTTTCCACACACAGCTGTCAGCTGTGACGGCACAAACGTGAAAACAATCTGATGTTGAAGGAAGAGGCTTTGCATTCAAATGCTGGGAATGAGTTGGGGAGAATGACGAGACGACTGTAGAGAGATGGAGATCACACTGGGTACACAGGAAACTAAGGAGGAACAAGGAGTGTGTGTTTGATACTCACAGCCATTGGATTCAACTCAGGGTAACTAGGAATCCCTACATGATTAATAGTGACTGACATGAAAATAAGAGAGGCCCAGGTGCGTAACTGGAATCTAGGAGACTGTGGAAAAGGCAATTCCTGCCCCACTGGTGAAATGTGGTGCTGATTTAGACACTAAGTGGATGAAGCAGATGGATATAAGATATGTTTGTGAGGTAGAATCATTGGCTGGAAAGGCTTGCTGGGTTTGATTTTCCTAGTTGTTTAATCCTGGCTTAATTAATTTCTTTCTGAGATTTATTCCTCCTACGCATAAATCAATACCTGGCAAAGGAGTGACAGATATATGAGGGGTGGTGGAAATGAAGGGACCTATTATAGCATAATATACAAGTCTGTGAACGGTGGCTCACTCCTGTAACCCAGCACTGCAGGAGGCCAAGGCGGGTGGATTCCATGAAGTCAGGAGTTCGAGACCAGCCTGGCCAACATGGGGAAACCCTATCTCTACTAAAAATACAAAAATTAGCTGAGCATGGTGATGCATCCCTGTAATCCCAGCTCCTACTCTGGAGGATGAAGCAGGAGAATGACTTCAACCCAGGAGGTGGAGGTTGCAGTGAGTAGAGATTGCATCACTGCACTCCAGCCTGGGCGACACACGGAGACTCTGTCTCAAAAAATAAAAATAAGAAATGCATAAATATAATAAAACACACACGAATACAGAGGCACCTGAATTCCAATCATCATTTTTCTATTTCTCTATAATTACTTCTTTGATCCTTTATCTTATCCATTAGGCAATCACCCTAAAACCTCTTCCCTATTTGGTTTTCTGTGAGCATGAGATCATATAGAAAATGTGAAAGCCCGCTGAATCCTCCAGCACAGATCCTGGAACAGAGAAAGTGCTCTGTTCATAGCAAAAAAAACTTGCCCCCTCACCCAAATCCCCCACCTCAGCCCTACTTCCAATCACCTGTGGAGATTCAGATAGACCATGGGGAGGTAAACATTAATACTCCTTGGAGTGAGTCCAGATCTTGGAATCAGAGATCAGCGCCAGCACTAGCTCCTGCTCCCCTTTCGTACTAATTCACAGGAGGACAGGTGGTATTGAAGCAGTAGATGGTGGAGGGGGCGGTCCTTCCCCCAGCCTCTCGGGTGGAACAGCAGCCTAACATGTGTCTCCTGAGATCACAAAGAGTAGCACGTTTCACACGGGCTTCAACACTATATCCTGGCTGTTTGACATAAGAGAATTCTACTTCGCTTTTTTTATCTTGATTTCACGTTTGTTTCCTTTTCTTGGAGAATGCAAGTTGTTTCACTCAAGAATACTGTGGATGTAGAAATCCTAAAGCACATTCGCTATATATCAATCCCAGTCCAGTCTTCCCAGAGAAGACTCTAAACACCTCCTGTACTGCGCCTGGGCCTATGCCAATTCCTATCACTCACCGTCACTCAAGGGAGACAGAACACACAGAGAATACATTACATAGGCAGGTTCATTACTAACAGATAAGCAGTGAGTGACAACAGAAGCCTACATTTCAATGTGAGCCAGTCCCTGAAGGCTCAGAAAAGCTGCTCCGGAGATATGGAGTCATCCCATTTGCAGGGTAGCTGGGGGAAGCCAGAAAGCAGCCCAGCCTGGGTTTTGTACCCTGGAGCCACAGGAAGCACTCAGCTAAAGCACTGCATGACGTCCTCCTCTAGGAAAAACAGGAAGACAGCCCAGGCTCTTCTGGGACATTCCTCCTGATCTCAGGACATTGCTGTCTTAGTCCATTTTTGTTGCTATAAAGGAACACTTGAGCCTGGGTAACTTCTAAAGAAAAGAGATTTGTTTCCCTCACAGTTCTGCAGGCTGCACTGGAAGCATGGCACCAGCATCTATTTCCTGTGACGGCCTCAGGCTGCTCCCACTCTGGCAGAAGGGGAGGAGGGTCTGTCTGTGCAGAGACTACAGAGATCACATGACAAGAGAGGGAGTAAGGGGGAGGGGGAGCGATGGAGCTTCCAAGCTCGTTTTAACAACCAGCTCTCCAGGAACTTGCTAACCCCGTCTCCTTGGGACAGCATTGATCTGTTCATGATGGATCCATCTCCATCACCCAAACACCTCCCAAGAGGCCCAACCTCCCACACTGGGAGTTAAATTTCAATGTGAGGTTTGAAGGGGTCAAACATCTAAACTAAAGTAGTTGCATCCTCAGCACATTCTATGGTTACTATGAGAGCTATAAGGGAGAAAGCAGAAGAAAGCTAGGTCTCCCGCTATCTGGGTGCTTGTCCTAAAGAAACGTTGTATGTGGTTACCTGTCAATCAAGAAATGCGACACAATTCATAAAGAGGAACTGCTATGATTAGCTTCTCATTGGTGTCTCGTCTTCTTCCAGGTAGCCCCAGACATCTGCACGTTCTGATTGGGATCTCAGTGGTCATCATCCCCTTCGCCATCCTCCTCTTCTTTCTCCTTCATCACTGGTGCTCCAAGAAAAAAAGTAAGTCTCACGAAGCAGGGGCCAGAGAGCTCAGGGCCGTGTGGGGAAGCAAGATTGGAGTACGTGGGTGTGTGTTCCTCACTGGCAGGATGGTCCCTGACCCAAGGCAGGAGCCAGAGGCAGAGCTTTCTAGAGAGAGCACCAGACACCCTGCCCCTGCGTTCAGCTCACAGACCATTGCCTGATTCTGAACTGTATCCTCACATTCCCTGCAGCCACTCACATCCAGGAGAAGGTTCCATGACAGGCAGAAAGTGGGAGACAGAATCAATGGGATGGGAACTCAGAGCTATTCATGGGATGGGTCCTTGAGCTCAGAGAGATTGAATGTCTGAGTCTGCTGTTGGCAAGTGAGGGACCTCAGGCATGAAATGAGGACCCAGAAGTGCCCTCCGAGCTGTTTTCTTGACTTCCGTCTCCTACAGATGCTGCTGTCATGGACCAAGAGCCTGCAGGGAACACAACAGTGAAGAGGGAGGTAGGTGCTCCTTGGCCCAGCCTCATGGCTAGTCTTATTCCCAAAGAGTCCTGAAAAATGTGAGCACCCTCCCTCACTCAGCATTTCCCTCTCTCCAGGACTCTGATGAACAAAACCCTCAGGAGGTGACATACGCACAGTTGGATCACTGCGTTTTCACACAGAGAAAAATCACTCGCCCTTCTCAGAGGCCCAAGACACCCCCAACAGATACCATCGTGTACACGGAACTTCCAAATGCTGAGCCCAGATCCAAAGTTGTCTCCTGCCCGTGAGCACCACAGTCTGGCCTTGAAGGGGTCTTTTGGGAGACAACAGCCCTGTGTCAAAACCAGCTTGCCAGCTCCCATGTACCGGCAGCTGGAATCTGAAGGCATCAGTCTTCATCTTAGGGCATTGCTCTTCCTCACACCACAAATCTGGTGCCTCTCTGTTGCTTACAAATGTCTATAGTTCCCACTGCCTGCTGGAGAGAAAACACACTCCTTTGCTTAACCCACAATTCTCTATTTCACGTGACCCCTGGCCACCTCTCCAGCCTAACTGGCTTACTTCCTAGTCTACTTGAGGCTGCGGTCACACTGAGGAACTCACAATTCCAAACATAAAAGAGGCTCGCTCTTAACAAGGCACTTAGACACGTGCTGTTCCACCTTCCCTCATGCTGTTCCACCTTTCCTCAGACAATCTTTCAGCCTTCTGTCATCAGTTAAATTAATAAATTTATAAATTTTCCAGCCTTCCGTCATCAGTGGAACTTATAAAATTTTTTGTGATTTCAATGTAGCTGTCTCCTCTTCAAATAAATATGTCTGCCCTCATTGCTTTAGGTAATGTGACACTGTATTGGCTGAAAGAAACTGGCGTTATCATTACCATGTCCATATAACCCCATCTGTTCTCCACTGGGTTCTCACCCCTGGACTCTGAGCTTCTGGAAGCAAGGTGGAGCCTGATTTGTCTGTGGGACTCCAATTTCCATCTAAAGATGCAGCACATAGGAGGTTCCAAGGATCGTGAATCACATGAACAAGTGATATTCTTACTCTCTGCAGACCTGGAAAGCTGGCAGAGTCATTCCACGATGAAACATTTGCAGAGTCATAGGTCTTGTTAGTCTCATCTCCTCCACAGGGACACATATCAACACATCATCTTTCATACTATAAATATACAGTCACTCCTCTCTATCTGTGGGGTTTACAAGTGTTTATTGAACCAACTATAAATCAAAAATATTCAGAGAATATATCCACAAAGTTTCAAAAAGCAAAACTATGTTGAGTGGACACAAATGAAGCGGTGTGTAGGCTGTATCAAGAATTATAAGTAATCTACAGATGATTTAATGTATACAGGAGGATGTGCATGTGTTATATCCAAATGCTGTGTCATTTTATGTAAGAGGCTTGAGCATCTGCAGATTTTGGTTCTGAGTGGAGATCCTGAAACCAATCACCCACGAATAGTGAAGGATGACTGTATATGACTTTTATTTCTCAAATTTAACTGGTATAGCGGAAAGAACACCAGGCTAGAGGTTGAAAGAGCAGGGGCCATGCGAGTTTTCACCATACTAATGCAGGGGCCAGAAGCTAGTGGCCCCTTTCATCTCTTCCAGCTTCTGTTTTCTGGGAGAAAATAAGAACCCACTCGCAAATTCTGCCTGCCTCTCAAGGTTTTGTAAGAATCTAATATGACTATAATGCAAAAGTGTTTTGAACATGTGGAATGCTTGGAAGGAGGCCTGGTACCATGTAAGAACTCAATAAATGTGGACTCTCACTTAAAAAAAAAAAAAAAAAAAAATTTAAATATACATCATAAAAAATGTACAATAACTAGATAAAAACCAAGAAGTGTTTTTATAGTGTGAGAATAACTTTAGATTTATTTTTTCCTATGTGTAACCCTTTGGTTTAATGTTATTTATTGAGAAGACTTTCTATGCCACCTTAGACCACACGGCAGCCTTTGTCAACCATAAAGGGACTGTGTGTACACGGATGTATTTTAGACACTGTTTTCTGCTAAGGGGTTGTCTGTGTCCACACTCTTGAGGATGCTGCACTTTATGTAGCCTTATAGAATCCTTTAAATTTAGTAGCCAGAGCCCTCTAATTTGTTATTATAGGCTATTTGCTATTTTTTTTCTTGAGGTGGAGTCTTGCTCTGTCGCCCAGGCTGGACTGCACTGGCGCAGTCTCAGCTCACTGCAACCTCCGCCTTCCAGGTTCAGGTGATTCTCCTGTCTCAGCCTCTTGAGTAGCTGACATTACAGGTGTGTGCCACGAGGCATGGCTAATTTTTGAGTTTTTAGCAGAGACACAGTTTCACTATGTTGGCCAGGCTGCTCTCAAACTCTTCATCTCAGTTGATCCGCCCACCTCGGCTTCCCAACGTGCTGGGGGAAACTTGATTTTCTATAGCATTATGTTACTGGATATTTCTGTAAAATTTAAAAAGGAGGGAGGGAGAGAGACAGAGAGAGAGCAAACTCCAGAGTTGGGACTCTGGAATCTTGGGTCATGAGACAAATTTTAGATAAAACTACAAAAATCCAGAATTTACATGTGTGGTTTTTGCTGATAAAGTACAATTCTAAGATTGTAAATAATAGCATAATCCTTCCCTGGGAACTTAAATCACTTTAACTGGTTCTGCTGTAATACTAGAAATACAAGCATGAAAAATTCTAATGGTTTATTAGTCACAATGACTCTGAAAACCTTAATAATACCTATTAGATATTTTGCATATTACACAGGAAGAAGAGTTTGCATCTCAGATAAAAACAATAAAAATACATGAAAAGTCTTTCACGTTAGCACAGATTTTAGGCATCTTGTGTTCGGGAGGTTGGATCCGAGACGTGTTTTGAGTTGGTCATAGTGAAGGACGCGAGGTGTGAATTCTAGTGAGAACAATTTCCAGGAAGCCATGTTCCGTTCTTGAGCGAGCACCCACTGGGCCTCATGCAAGGTAGAAAGAGCCTGCGTATGTCAGCCTCCCATGATGTGGTCAGCATGTAAACTGCATGGGCAGGGCGCCAAATAACATCCTGTGCGCTGCTGAGCTGAGCTGGGGCACAGCCGCCTGTCTGCACAGAGAGCACCATGTCGCTCATGGTCGTCAGCGTGGTGTGTGTTGGTGAGTCCTGGAAAGGAATAGAGGGAGGGAGTGCGGGGATGGAGATCTGGGCTCAGAGGTGGAGATATGGGTCTGGAGGTGGAGTTATGGGCCTGGAGTGGAGATAGGAACCTGGATGGGAGATAGGAGCCTGGAGTGGAGATATGGGCCTGGAGTGGAGTTACGGGCCTGCAGTAGAGATACGGGCCTGGAGGTGGAGATATGGGCCTAGAGGTGGATATCTGGGCCTGCAGTGGAGATATGGGCCTGGGATGGAGATATGGGCCTAGAGGTGGAGTTACAGGCCTGCAGTAGAGATATGGGCCTGGAGGTGGAGATCTGGGCCTGGAGTGGAGATATGGGCCTGGATTGAAGATATGGGCCTGGAGTGGAGATATGGGCTTGGGGTGGAGATCTGGGCCTGGGGTGGAGATATGGGCCTGGATTGGAGATATGGGCCAAGGGTAGAGATCTGAGCCTGGATTGGAGATATGGGTCTGGATTGGAGATATGGGCCTAGGGTGGAAATATCGGCCTGGAGTGGAGATATGGGCCTGGAGTGGAGATATGGGCTTGGGGTGGGGATATGGGCCTGGGGTGGGGATATGGGCCTCGAGGCTGGGTCTCTGCACAGCCAACAGCCGTGTTCTTCGGTGCAGGTAGGCAGTGAGGGTGAGTTTACCTTCAGCCCAGCAAGGGCCTAGCTGCCAAGACTCACAGCCCAGTGGGGGCAGCAAGGGAGGCCTGGTTTGCCTGCAGATGGATCGTCCATCATGATCTTTCTTTCCAGGGTTCTTCTTGCTGCAGGGGGCCTGGCCACATGAGGGTGAGTCCTTCTCCAAACCTTAGGGTGTCATCTCCCCACATAAGAGGATTTTCCTGAAACGCGAGGGAAGTCCTGTCAAGGAGTCTCTCATAAACTAGGAAGAGGGGACCCTGGGCTGCTCGGCCCACAATTCTGACCTTGCCTCCCTGGCCTTTCATTCCCTTGGCAGAGTCAGGTTCTCTGGGGACCAGGGTTAGACTGGGGTGCTCAAAGCTGGGGTGTGTGGTGGGGAAGTGGTAGGAACAGCAGATCCTCTGAGGACAAAGGTGTTACTCACACACTTCAGCATTTCCATGACGGTAGGGGCTGCAGTGTGGCTGCTGTCATTCTACCAGAAGAGGTGGGAAACCACAGCCATGGCCGTGACATTCCAAATCCTCTGATGGGGGCTCAGTTGTTTATTTTCGTTCAGGCATCCGCTGATATCCATTCACAAAGGACATGCCCTCCACCCCATGTCTACCTTGTGTTGTTGTATGTAAGTAATCTTACAGTATTAAAATCTAGTAGGAGTCCCTTACTCAGCACTTGCTCAAAGTTCTCAGCTGACACTTTTGTTGTAGGGAGACATCATGTCTTTGCGGGATGGGTCCTTCCTTTAGCCCTGGCCACCAAGGTGTGATAACAGCCATAGAAACGTGGAAAGTGAGGAGAATCTTCTGAGCACAGGGAGGGAGGGGCAACTCCACATCCTCCTCTCTAAGGCGGCACCTCCTTCTCCCCAAGGTGGTCAGGACAAGCCCTTGCTGTCTGCCTGGCCCAGCCTTGTGGTGCCTCCAGGACATGTGATTCTTCAGTGTCACTCTTATCTTAGGTTTAACAACTTCAGTCTCTACAGGGAGGATGGGGTGCCTGTCCCTGAGCTCTACAACAGAATATTCTGGAACAGCCTTTTCATGGGCCCTGTGACCTCAGCACAAGCAGGGACCTACAGATGTCGGGGTTCACACCCACACTCCCCCAGTGGGTGGTCAGCATCCAGCAACCCCTGGTCATCATGGTCACAGTTCAGAGGGCTCCTGTCTGGCATTCTCTTTGTCCCACCTCCTGAATCCCAGAGCTTCTGGTGGGCGTGTCCTTGAGGGTCCCATCACCAGGCCCTGACTGTATTTGGGTTAAAGGTGGATTGAATACAGGGAAATGGGTGCTGTGGTGGGAAGAATAATTGTCCCCAGTGATGACTGCATTCTAATCCCTGGAGTCTGTGACTATTTATGTTATAGGGGAAGGGACTGCAGGGGAAGATGGAGCTCAGGTTGTTGATGAGTTAACCTTGAGATGGGGAGACAGCCTGGACTGTCCCGCTGGGGTCAGTGTAATCACAAGGGTCCACATGAAAGGAGGAGGAAGAGGGGAGTGGGGATTAGAGCAGCGTAATGACAGTCTCCATCAGCTTTGAAGGTGGAGGAAGGCCACGAGCCATGAATCCAGGTGGCCTATAGAGGCTGGAAAAGTCAAGGAACTGATTCTCCTGAGTCTCCAGAGGGAACAAAGCCCTGCAGATGTCTTGATTTTAGCCCAGGAAAAACAGGGTCCAATTTCTGTCTCCAGAAGTGGAAGAGGTCAGTGTGTTCTCTCCTGCTGCCATGCTTCTGATAATTTTCTACAGCAGCAACAGGAAACCAACACTGGAACCCAGGTCAAGGACAAGTTAAGAAACGACACAAGGATAGCTGGGCATGGTGGCAGGCCCATGTAATGCTAGTGACTCGGGAGGCTGGGGGCAGGAGAATCACTTGAACCCAGGAGACAGAGGTTGCAGGGAGCCTAGACCACACCAATTCACTCCAGCCTGGGCAAAGGAGTGAGACTCTGTCTCCAAAATTAATTAATTAATTAAAGAAACCAAACAAGTAGAAGGTTGGTTACCCTGAGATCAGCAAGGGTGGGATGATGATGCCACCACCAGGCTCCATCCACAGAGGGAGGGGTTGAAACTCCTCAAACCAGCACCAGGAGCCAGCCTATGGAAGCTGGCACCATGGAGAAGGCACAGGCATGGCAAGAGTGGCTCCCAGTCCCCACCAGGAACAGGCTGTGTGGACACTGCTGCCTGCCTAACAGATCAGTTCATACCTCCTGCCAAGGATTCCAATTCATCCAAAAGAGATTGAACCAGGCTGCTAAGAGCCTGGATGTGCAGCCTATCCTGGTTCCTCTTCCACCCCCACATAGACAGCAGGAAAAACATTAGTGTGAAATACATACAACAGCCCAAGAGATCAGGCTGAGCCCAGCAGGAAGGGAATCAGAGGCTACTAGAGACAGGGGACAGAGAAGACGGAGGGAGACAGATGGAAGGACCTGCACCAGGAGTTATGGGCACATAAAAGAACATGAAGACACAGAGAGGAAGGAGAGAGACAGACACCAGTGAGGGGAAGCCTCACTCATTCTAGGTGCAATGGATGGGATGATAAAGAGAGACGCCTTCTAAACTCACAACCTCTCTTCCTAGGAGTCCACAGAAAACCTTCCCTCCTGGCCCTCCCAGGTCCCCTGGTGAAATCAGAAGAGACAGTCATCCTGCAATGTTGGTCAGATGTCAAGTTTGAGCACTTCCTTCTGCACAGAGAGGAGAAGGTTGAGGACACTTTGCGCCTCACTGGAGAGCTCCATGATGGGTTCTCCAAGGCCAGCTTCTCCATCGGTCCCATGACGCCTGCCCTTGCAGGGACCTACAGATGCTATGGTTCTGTTACGCATTCCCCCTATCAGTTGTCAGCTCCCAGTGACCCTCTGGACATCGTGATCACAGGTAATAATGTCCGGACATTCTTCTCATTGTCATTGGGACGCAGAGTGAATGATCCAGAACTTGGAGGCCCAGGTCATTGTAAGGAAGATGAGCTTGGTATTCTTAAGGAGAGAAACTGACTTGGTGAGGTCTGTACCAACAGAGACAGAGAAACAGGAGACACAAGTACAGACCAGGTGTCATAACAGAGGACAGACACAGGGGCCATACCGAGAGTTAGAAAAGACACGAGGAGTTAAAGGAGACAGATAGACAGACATGTCCCAGAGAGAGGTGACCTTCCATGCTGACTTTGCTCAGAGACCTGGCACAGATTAGAAGTTTCATTTCTGTTTTACCTCCACAAAGTGTTCTCTACCAGGAAAACCCAAGGACACCCATATTTCTGACCTGAGTTGGGCCCTGTGGCCTCAGGCCTTGTGGCACCTACAGATGCCATGTTTATTCTGACACCTCTGCCTTCCATGCAATGGAGAGTAATCGTCCCAGGATATCATGACCCCAGAACACCAACCCCTGTATGCTGTGTGAACTTGGGGTTCCCCAGACTAGATTCTGAGGCTCACATTCCAAATAACCCCACATATGAGAGGATCACTGAGAGACACAGAGAGAAATCAGGGACACCAAAAAGCAAAGACATAAACACACAGAGAATGAGCCAGAGGAAGGAGATTGAACGACTCACAGACACATAAAGAGAGAGAAAAGAGAGCAGAGAAGTGGCGAGAATGATGGAAGGGAGCAGAGAAAAGCACGAAAATTAGAGTCCTGAAGGAGAGGCACAAGGACTTAGAAAGATGGAGATGTGGGGATGAATTGCAGAGATTCCAAAGAGAACTAGAGAGACCGAGAGGCAGAGCAAGACAGATGATAGATGGATAGATATAGATAGATGATAAATAGGTAGATGATAGATAATAGGTTATAGGTACATAGATGATGATTGATTGACTCATTGATTAATAGATGATACATAGAGATGATGAGGATGAAGATACATAGATAATACATAGAGATAGAGAGGCAGACAAAGAGAGAAATCATAGAAAGAGAGAGATGATACATAGATATAGATAATAGATGATTGATGGATAGATAGACAATTGATAGATAAATAGATGATATATAGATATAGAGGACAGGTAGAGAATTTGTAGATAGACACTGAATAGATAAATAGATAGATCGGTAGATAATAGAAATATGCAGAAAGTTATGAACAAGACACAAAGTGAGAAACTCAGAATTTAAAAAAAAGTAACATCAAGTCAACCAATCCAAGGAGAGTCAGAGAGAATAAAACAATCCAAAAAGGGAAAACATATCTAGAGGTGGGGAAGTGAGGTCAGAGACCTAGAGAGACAGAGAAGGTGGAAGGAGGAAATAGACATGAAGAGAGATGGGGTGGAGGGTGAGAGAGAGAGACAGAGCATTAGGCCATAGAGCAGGGGAGTGAGTTCTCAGCTCAGGTGTGAGGGGAGCTGTGACAAGGAAGAACCTCCCTGAGGAAACTGCCTCTTCTCCTTCCAGGTCTATATGAGAAACCTTCTCTCTCAGCCCAGCCAGGCCCCATGGTTCTGGCAGGAGAGAGCGTGACCTTGTCCTGCAGCTCCAGGAGCTCCTTTGACATCTACCATCTACCCAGGGAGGGGGAGGCTCATGAACTTAGGCTCCCTGCAGTGCCCAAGGTCAATGGAACATTCCAGGCTGACCTTCCTCTGGGTCCTGCCACCCACGGAGGGACCTACAGATGCTTCGGCTGTTTCCGTGACTCTCCCTATGAGTGGTCAGACCCGAATGACCCACTGCTTGTTTCTGTCACAGGTGAGGAAACCAATCTGTTCCCCAAATAGTGGGACTCAGACGGACTACAATGGCCACATTCAGGGGAGCCTCAGATGGAGGGGGTGGCCGTGGGGGTGTCAGCCAGAGATGCTGGATAGAAGAGACATAAAGCAAACATACAGAAAGAGACATAGACAGACAGAGAGAGCGAGGCAGACAGATCACATCAGGATTTGGGGTGGTAACCGCAACCCTACCTGAAGCTTGCAGATAGAGCACAGGCCACATAAACCACTTCCCAGTCTTCGTACAGAGGCCCACCTGGGATGCATCTAAACAGCATCAGTGCTGACTCAGGAGCATGAAAGGCCAGGCTCAGATTGGAAAGACTAGAGGTAGCATTGGCCGCCCACCATTGCCCATTTCCAGAAGCCCCCACCTCTCACCAAAGAGTGATTTCCACGTGGGGGGCACAGATGCGACCATCGTTAGGGGAGCCCCAATGTCTCTTGATGGGAGGCATTTTCCACCCTGGATGTCTCTTGCTCTCTCCACACCTTGGAGACTCAGTGGGGGAGTCTTCTCTGGGGACTCGGGGAGGGCCTCCCCGGGATTTGCAGGATTTCCAAGCTAGATGACAACGTGACAGGTGGAAACAGGCCCATTCCTTCACCAGGGGCCCCAAGCTCCATCCCAGGAGATGAGAAGAGGCTCTTCTCATTGATCAGTGGATCCCTGAGGGGACAGAGGCTCAGCACTGAAGGCTGAGAAGGATCTGCCACTTCTCTGCTCAGTGGCCTCAAGCCAGACATCTTCCCTAAAGATTTCCGGTGATTCTCCATCAGCATTTAGGGCTGTGGCCACCAACCTGGGTGTTGGTCTGTAGGAACCTTTCATTTCTGACCTTCCATAACTGAGTTCTCTTCCTAAATGTGGAATGCCTTGTACTCCATGTTATTCTCTCCCCAGAAAGAATGTGTGGCTTGTCTGCTCTCCAGCCCTGTCATGGAGATTGATAATCCTTAGGGAGCAAGAGGAGAGGGAAAGAACAAAGTGTGAGACCACCTAAGTGCTACTGGTTGAGGTTCCATTTGCCAGTGAAGGGACTTCACTCAGCCGAGGGGGCAACTCAGGGAAGTCAGCCGAGGGAGGGAATTAGAGTAGAGACAACTGAGCTCACCCAGTAAATGACCCCTTCACTACCTCATTCATCTAATATTTACTTCACACCTACCATCAATTCTCTCTGTTTCATGGCCAGGAGTAAACAGCACAGCCGAGCTCCTTGGTTCATGATGCTCACATTGCTGTGGGGTGAGAGAGAGAGGCAGAACATGAATGAATGAATGAGAGAATGGATGAATGAGTGAATGATGGAATGAGTGAATGAATGAATGAATGAGTGAATGGATGAACGAATGAGTGAATCCTTAGCACTTGGTGAAAGTGCCATGCACAGAATGAAATGAATGAACATGGAACGTTGTCATTTGGAGTGTGCAGGAGGGAACATCTCACTGAGACCTCACCAGGGAGATCACATTTAAACTCCGATCTTAGAGACAAGAGGGAGTGAGCCCTGGGGAGTGTGTTGAAAGGAACTTTCACGGACTTAGGACATTGGGGATGACCCTAATGTGAGAATGAGCTTGGTGTGTTCCAAGAAGTCCATGGACCTGCTGTATGGTGAGGGCTGGTCAGAATCCAGTCAGATTTCTAAATGTCTTAGTGCTTATAAGGAATGTGAGTCCTGTGGTTGGGAGTGGACTTATACCTTGGGTCAGGTCCAACAATTATCTTTCTAAATCCTCTCCAATTGCCTGAACCACTTCTATCAACAACTGAGAAAAGAGGAGTGTTAAACACCCCACTGTGGCCGTGGATTTGCCTACCTGTCCGTTTATTTCCGCGACCCTTCCTCTATGTATATTTGCAGGAATGTTGCTGGGAGTGGTTAAGTGTAAACTGATTATATATTCCTGGTAAATCAAAAATACTATAAATTTACCTCCTTTTTTCCTACATTTTATGCTTAATGTTTTCCACTGATTTTTCCCAAAGACTAATTTTGTCTAATTTTAATATAGTTATACCACATTTCTAACAGTTAGTGATTGGTTGGTATATTTCCACATTGTTTAATTTCAAACTCTGTGAATTATTAACATTGAGATATGTCCTTCATAAATTTCAAACAATTCGCCTTAGAAAATAAGACTTTCTGACAATCTTTGGTTTATGTTAGGGCAGTGTTTCCAATCATATTTTTGTAATTATTACGTTGTGTTTCCCTGATTCCCTTTTTTTCCCACAGATTTCTTTCGTGGTTTTATATTTCAAGCATTCTATTTTTTATCTACATCATTTAGGAATACATATATGGTGTGCCTATCCTGAAGTTGTTACATATTCTTAAAATTGAAATTAATCATTTCAGAGATTAAACTGCAAATATAAAAACATATTTCCACTCTTCCTAAGAATAGGATTTTAGAGCATATTTAGTACATATGTTTGTATTTACTTATATGATGTTTTGTTTTGTGGTATATATAATTCCATCTTTTTCAGAAATTACACAGGGGCATGTTTTCATACACTATTGTACGGTCCATATTCATTTTTGGCATAGCCATATTTTTAGTTCTTCCTCTGCTCTTAGTTATTGTCACAATCTTTGACACCCCATCTGGTTTCACTTTCTTTATCTTTGAGGCACGGTCATCAGAATTTCCTTTAGGGTCAGTGAGAAAAGCTTTCTTTGCCCTTTTGTCTTTCAGTTCTGTTTCTTTCCTGCGTTGATCTCGGACAGTAACTGTACTATGTAAGGAATTGTCGGTGGCTGGTGACGGTATCTTAGCTGGGTGAAGATGCTATTCTACTGGCTTATGTTTTCCTTTTTTCTGTGGGGAAGACAATGCTTGGCTCCCTATAAATCCTTACCAGCTGATCCTTTTCCTCTGGCTAATTTTAAGGGTTGGTTATGCTTTTATGCAGCTTTTCTGTAATGTTGAACGTGAGGTGTGTTTACTTCATTCTGCCTGGCATTCACTGGATTTCTTGAACCTGTGGCTTGATGTATGTGTATACTTCCTCCAAATAATCAACAATTGCCTCTTTAAAGATTGCTTCTAACCTGTTTTCTCGTTCTTTCTTTTTGGAACTCAAGTTAGGAGCATTCTAAAACTGTTGTCAATTTTTACCCTGTCACAAAACTGCTCTTTCTTGTTTCAGTTATTTTCTTTTTCTGTGCATTAATATTGACAGTTTCCTCTGACGTAGATGATATTCTCTTCACTGTTGTGTACACAACATTTTAACTAGTTATTCTGGTTTAAATTGAATATTGACTTTATCTACATATCATGATTGATTACTGTGTACAGGCTTTCTTTTCTATTTGTATAAATTTATGAGGTACACGTGTAATTTTGTGACATGGGTATATTGCAGAGTGGTGAAGTCAGGACCTTTACTATATCCGTCACCCAAATACTGTACATTGTACTCATTAAGCAAATTCTCATCACTCACCCACGTCCTGCCACCCTCCAGCCTTCCAAGCCTCTGCTGTCCGTCATTCCATACTCTACGTGCATGTGTACACATTACTCCCCTCCCACGTAGAGTGAGAAGATGTGGTATTTGTCTTTCTGAGTTGTTTTATGTAAAATAATGGCGTCCAGCTCCATCTATGTTGCTGCAAAAGACATGGTTTTATTTTTTATGACCAAATAGTATTTCGTTGTGTATACACGCATCCTTTTTTAAATCCAATCATTCATTCACAGACACTTAGACTGATTTCATATCTTTGCTATTGCAAACAGTGCTGCAATAAACATACAGGTGCAGGTATTTTTTGAGTAGATACCCAGCAGTGGGACCCCTAGATCGAATGGTGTTTCTATTTTTGGTTCTCTGCCAAATCTCCATACTGTCTTCCATAGAGGCTGTACTAATTTACGTACCGGCCAACAGTGTATAAGAGTTTCCTTTTCTCTGCATCCTTGCCAACACCTGTTATATGTTTCACTTTTTCTTTTTTTTTTTTTTTTGAGATTGAGTCTTCCACTGTCGCCCAGGCTGGAGTGCAGTGGCACCATCTCCACGCGCTGCAACCTCCACCACCCGGGTTCAAATGATTCTCCTGCCTCAGCCTCCTGAGTAGCTGGGATTACAGAACCACACCACCACGCCCAGCTAATCTTTTGTATATTTAGTAGAGACGGGGTTTCACTATGTTGGTCAGGCTGGTCTTGAACTCCTGACCTCCTGATCCACCCGCCTCACCCTCCCAAAGTGCTGGGATTACAGGTGTGAGCCACTGCTCCCCACCAGCATTTTTAATAATAGCCATTCTGACTACTGTAAGATGATATCTCATTGTGGTTTCAATTTGCATTTTTCTGATGACTAGTGATGTTGAACATTTGTTCGTATGCTGTTTGGCCAGTCGTATGTCATCTTCTGAAAAATGTGTATGAATATCCCTTTGCGCACTTTTTAATGCTATTATTTGAGGGGTTAGTTTAGTTGTTTGAGTTGCCTAGAAATTCTGGATGTTAGTTCCCTGTTGGATGCATAGTTTGCAAACATTTTCTTTCATTCTGCAGGTTGCCTGTTCACTCTGCTATTATTTCCTTTGCTGGGCAGGAGCTCTTTCATTTATTAAGTCCTGTTGGTCTAGTTTTATTTTTATTGCCCGGGCTTTTGAGGTCTTAGTGATGAATTCTTTGCCTAGAGCAATGTCCAGAAGAGTTTCTCTTTGGGTTTCCACTGGTGATTTTATAGTTCTGTTTTTGCATTTAAGCTGTTAATTATTAAGTTAATTTTTGTGTATAATGACAGATATGGGTCCAGTTTTATTCTTCTGCATATGGCTATTTAGTTTTCCCAGCAACATTTATTCAAAAGGATATCTTTCCCCAGTGTATGTTTTGTTGACTTTGTCAAAGATTATTCACTGTAGATATGAGGCTGTATTTCTGGGCTCTCTATTCTGGTCTATTGATCTCTGTTTCTATGTCTATACCAGCACCGTGCTATTTCAGTTACTATAGCCTTAGAGCATAGATTGAAGTCAGATAGCGTGATGCCTCCAGGTTTCTACTTTTCCCTAGAATTGCTTTGTCTATTAGGATCTTTTTTGGTTCTGTATGAATTTTAGGATTGCTTTTTCTAATTCTGTGAAAACTGGTGTTATTATTTTCATATAAGAATTGCACTGAATCTGTAGATTGCTTAGGCAGTATGGTCATTTTAACAACATTAATTCTTATGATCCGTGAGCGTGGAATTTTTTTTCTTTTTTTTGTGTTATCTATAATTGCTTTCATTGGTGTCTTACATTTTCCTGGTAGAGATCTTTCACTACCTTGGTTAAATATATTCCTGAGTGTTTTAATTTTGCGTATCTATTGTAAACGGGATTGCCTTCTTGATTTGGTTCTCAGCTAGATCATTATAGGTGTAAAGAAATGCTACCGGTTTTTATGCATTGATTTTGTATTCTGAAACTTTACTTAGTTGATTTATCAATCATAAGAATTTTTGGCAGGGTCTTTAGGATTTTCTAGATTTAAGATCATAGCATCAGAAATAAAAATAATTTTACTTCCTCTTTTCTAATTTGGATTTTTACTTCTTCCTGTTGCCCGATAGCTCTGACAAGGCTTTCAGTACTATGTTGATAGAGAGTGGTGGATGTCCGTGTCCTTGTCTTGTGCCAGTTCTCAGAGGAGTGCTTTTAACTTTTCCTGTTCAGTATGAGGTTGACTCTAGGTTTCTCATCTATGGCTTTTATTACTTTGAGGTATGTTCTTTCTATGCCTAAGTTTTTGAGGGTTTTCATCAGGTAAGGATGTTGAATTTTTTTTTACAGATGCTTTTCTTTATGTCTATTGAGATGACCATATGGTTTTTGTTCTAGATTCTGCTCATTCTTCTAAGTGGATGAGACATGCCGAAAAAGCATTTAGTCAGCCATCTTGGAAACAAGCATCTCAGATGTTTTCTTTCTCTATAGCTCATTCCTTCTTACCAGTGTTTTCAATTTTCTACTTAATTTTGTAAAGAGAGTAAATGATATAATTTCCACATATGTTTCCTCTGCCAAATCAGACTCACTCTGCTTCCTTTCCTTGTATGCATAACCTGCACAGCATACACACAAACATCTATTGCTTTGGAGAATTAGTTTGGGAACATTTTTGAAATGTACAGAAAAAAATGTATATCTTCAAAAGAAATTTCTGTTTGTGGCAAAAGGCTTCTGAAGGTGCTCATGATGATATAGGGAGAAGAGGGGTTCTGGACAGGAAGAATTTTATGAAGGTGAGATGGGGAAATAGCTCCATTTCAGAGCTTCCGGGGAGGGAGGCGCCTGGCCCACATGGAAAGGTCTCTGATCTTACCCTCACCCTCCAGCCCCTGTTCTCCAGGACTATACTGTGGAGAATTCCATCAGGATGGTTGTGGCCGGTCTGGTCTTCCTGGCACTTTTGGCAATGCTGGCTAAGACCTGGTGGAGCCATGAGGGGCCACAGGTGGAAATGGAAGAAACATGACTGAAGCTGGCTGGAGTGAATGGCGGACTCCTACTGAACGGATCCTGGCTGCAAACCCCACTGCAACCATTGCCAACGCGGATCTGAAATGCATAGAGACCCAAGTCTTTGTGGGAGCTTTGCAAAATATACAAGGAATACCTTTCTTAAATATTCAGGGAACACTTTCTAAAGGTCAAAGAGGATAGGTGAAGGACACGAGAGAACTCTCAATGACACACTTGGATCCACTCACAGACAACCCACATAAAATTCTTTCCAGGTCTCTGTGGGATCTTGGACTATGTATCTTCTCCATTCTCCTCATTATTACATCTAATGTACCACCCTATGTGTGTGGTTTTTTTTGTTGTTGTTCTTATTCATGTTCCCTTGTCCTCCTTCTTCTTCTTTTTTATTCCTCTTCATTCTCTCCTTCTTCTCTTTCTTCCTTTTCTTCTCTTTCTTCTTCTCCTTTAACTTTTGACTTGTTTTCTCAGCTTATTCTCTTTAACTTTTGGCTTTTCTTCTCACAGTTTGCCTTATGTTAACCTTTGTGATCTACTTTCTATATATATAAACCCAAATGTCTAAAATAGCCCAAATTTAAAATGTTACTTTCTGTAGCAGTGACACATCACCACAGAGACAACCACAAAGTTAAAATCTTTAAAGAAGCATCAAACTTCTGTGTTACAAGTTTTATTAAATCTTTTGAAATGCATATGTCCTTTAATGTACATATTCCAAATGTAGAAGAAATAATTTTTGAAACACCATGAAATTAATAGATTACTATTTTTATTAATGAGTTGTTTAAATGCCATGGTATTTCAAACACAGCTTTGTTCTGAGGCCATGATTAAAATAGTGAATTTTTTGCCTTCTTTGTAGTCTCAAGGCTTCTTCTTATACCTTGACCTGTCACATCTCCTTACTACTCCAGTATAAATTACACTCTTGGCAGTTAATTTTAAATTTTGAACATAGTTTTGGAGTCTTAATACATTAAGAGAGAGAACTCAATTTTTGCCCCTGGAGAGAAGTTCAAATCAAATTTCAACAGCCAAAATGTTCATATATTGGTCTTTGCCAAGTCTTAAGTAGTGTAGGTAACTTCTCAGTCCATCTGCAGAAAAATACTTTGTAGCCAGTACTGGTTCGCAGAAAACTAGGTAGTAAAATCTTCGAGACTTTTTATGCTGCAAATAATCTGATAGAAAAATACTTGTAAATTAATACATCAGAACAATTTCACCTTTTGTAACTAAGACAATTACAACTCAGAAATGGCTGCAGAACACGTTAAAGAAGTCTCCTAAGAAATAACTTTAGAAGTGAAGAAACCTAGACATTCTGTCGGTGGGAGATTGGCCAGATGGGTTTCAAGTGTGTTGTATCAGCTGTGACTTTTTGTAATGTTCTTGCTACCACAATATCCACTCATCCATCCCAAATAATTGTGAGGAAACATTGTCCTTGGGATAATATTCATTTGCTAAAGACAGGGATGATACCTCAAGTTGCCACTATATACATCGAGGGGATCCACAAAAGTCCATTCAGTAAAATGTAGTCGGCATCTTAGGGTAGGTTGATTCCACCTCTAAAAAAGTAGGTACAACATCAGGTTGATTTTTCCAAAGAAAAGTGGTGATTGGCCATCTCTAGTCTCAATGTAAACGGTAATACTGATGAGTGTAGAAAAGGCAGGGAAGAGGATTGACAATAAGTGACACTCATTGTTTTCATCTGAGCTTTGAGACTGAAAGAGGAACACGGGAGTGAGATGTCTGGGAACAAACTCCTTCTTTTTCCACGTAAACAGAGTGGAAATTGGACACTGAATTTTGGTGTACAGCAAAATCCTAAGCCCATAGTTGGGTTGAACGCGGTCATGTTGTACATCCTGGTTTCACCGCAGACATTGGAGGAAAACAGCCTGTATTCATAAGAGGCTGTCCCTCAGGTCACTGCCCAGAATATCCGGAGTTGGTGCTCACAGGGTTGGGAACTCTCCTGGACCAGACAGGCTCTGGATATGGGGGGCACCAAGCTCCCCAGGGCCATGCCTCCACAGCTCTCTTCTCACCTCAGTTCTTGACCATTTCCCAAACCTCTGACCTCACCTTCATTCATCCATGGTTAACACACTAAAGCTGCCCTTCAAAGCTTGAGACAGAGGAGAATTGGGCTTCATCTCTGGGAACTACAAGTAGGGAGTGGAGACCCAGTTCTGATCTGAGAGAAGGGAGAAGATCCTGGATCCCACTGTGGATGGGAAGAAGTATGTTTCTCTTTTGTGCTTGGACTCTGTGTCCAAGCATGTCTGAGATGTGATGAAGATGAATCTTCCTTTCCTCATCCATTTTCTCATGCCAGAGAATTGGAATCTTATATTCCATTAACTCTTTTTGTTCTGTTCATCCAGACTCTACGAAGGAGAAAGGAAAAGATGTGATACTGTAATTTTGCTCCATTTGTCTAAAATGGGTAGGCTGCAACTCTTCATGAAGTGATACCTTTTCTAGCTCTTGTTGGAGGTGTCTCAGGACTCATGACTTTGGGGAACCTACAACTGTGTCAGTCTGGGGAAACTGCAAATATTCTTGTCTTACATTTGTCTCCAGCCAATTGTGATGGACTCCAGCGACCTGCAATTGCTGTTATTGCAGGTAAAATGTACCTGAGTCAGGCCACAGTTCTCCTGGACTATAAGGCCCTGGCCATGTTCCTGAGGTGATTCTGTTCATCTAATATAATAATAATAACACACTAAAAATGGCAAGCCATTGTTAATTCCTGAAGTCTCATTTGAAAATTACTAAATGTCTGTTATTTTATGGTGTTTACATTATATGTAGACAGATAAACTACACACACACACACACACACACACACACACACACACAGAAGAATGGATTGGTTCATGTAGAAACGTAAATAATTCAAGATGAGAGGATGAAATGTCACGGCACCTACTATTCTATTTTAGATAAAGGGTCTATGAAAAGGATTGATTTCATTTTATGTTTTGTTTGTTGACATTTGAACACGAACTATGTAAGTGAGGGAGTCGATTTGAAAGGGAGAAGAGCAAGTTCAAACACATTCAGGTGAGGTCATGCTTTACATGTTTTAATTGAAATGATCCATCTTGGGAGTAGATCAATAACTGAGATGGTGCCAGGAATGTTAAAAAGCTTTTGTCAGTCCTAAATATTGACAAATAAAATTATTAAACTCTTAGAAGAAAACACAAGGGAAAAGCTCCACAACATTGGATTTGGCAGTGATTCTTTAGATGTGACAACAATGTCACAGGCAACTACAGAAAGAATTAACAAGTTAGACTTTATGAAAATTTTGAAATATTGTGACTCAAAAGACAACATCAGTTACTTCACATGCCAAGGAAAAACAACTTTTAAGACATTATTATCAAAGTAAAAAGACAACCCACAGAATGGGAGAAAATATTTTCAAATCATATCACCTGTAAAGGATCAATATCCAGAATATACAGACAACTCCTAAAACTCAGCCACAATAAACTCAATTCAAAAATGGGCAAAGAACTGAAATAGACATTTCTCCAAAGAACATACACATGAAAAGATATTCAGCATCACAAATCATTAGGGAAATACAAACCAAAGCTACACCAGATGCCACTTCATACCCCTTAGGATGGGTATCATCCAA
Organism: Pongo pygmaeus; assembly: GCF_028885625.2. Classification (NCBI taxonomy): domain Eukaryota; kingdom Metazoa; phylum Chordata; class Mammalia; order Primates; family Hominidae; genus Pongo; species Pongo pygmaeus. The sequence goes on from NC_072393.2 coordinate 61,192,222, forward strand.
AAAAACAACAACAACAACAGAGTTTCTATACACTAACGACAAACTATCCAAAAACTTTTACAAGAAAATAAGCCCATTTACGATAACTACAGAAAACAAAACATGCAGGAATAAATTCATCCAAGGAGTAGAAAGATGTGTACACAAAAGCTATAAAACATTGATGAAAAACTCAAGAAAAAAACAAATAAATCAAAAGATATTCCATGTTCACAGATCAGAAGGATTAATGTTGTTAAAATGTCCATTCTATCCAAAGTGATTCAATGCAACCATTATCAAAAATCCAATGACATTTTTTCACAGAAATAGAAAAAACAGTCCTAAAATTCACGTGGAACTACAAAAGACCTCAAATAACCAAAGCAACCTAGAGGGAAAGGAACAAAGTTGGAAGCATCACATTACCTAAACTACTACTAAACAAACTAGATTACAAAGTTACAGTAATTAAAACAACACAGTACTTGCATAAAAACAGACACATAGACCAATGGAAGTGATTCATAGCCCAGGAAAAAAATGCATGCATTTAGGGTCAAACAATTTTTGGGATGTTGTCAAGAACACACAATGGAGAAGCAACAGTCTCTTTAATAAATGGGGTTGGGAGACTGCATGTCCACGTGCAGAAGAATGGAAGTGGACATTTGTCTCACAGAACATACAAAGTCAACTCAAGATAGATTAATGACTTAAATGTAAGATGAAAGACTATAATCCCAGCAATTTGGGAGGCCAAGGCAGGCGGATCACCTAAGGTCAGGATTCCAAGACAAGCACGGCCAATATGGTGAAATCCCATCTCTACTAAAAATACAAAAAACATCTAGGTGTGTTTGTGGGTGCCTGTAATCTCAGCTACTCAGGAGGCTGAGACAGGAGAATCACTTGAACCCAGGAGATAGAGGTTGCAGTGAGCCGAGATCGCACCACTGCACTCCAGCCTGGGCAACAGAGTGAGACTCCATCTTAAAAAACAAACAAACAAACAAAAAACTACTAAAAGAAATCAAGGGAAAACTCCACTGACTTGGGCAAAATCTTTTTGGATATTATCCCAAAGGCCCAGGCAACAAAAGCAAAAGTAGACAAATGACATTATATCAAATTGAAAGTTTCTGCAAAGAAAAAAAAAATTCAACAAATGGAAAGACAACCTATGGAATGGGAGGATGGGAGAATATATTTGCACCCATACATCTAATAAGGAATTAATATCCAAAATATATAAGAAACTCAAGCAACTCAATGGTAAGAAATCAAATAACCCAATTTTAAAAAGGGCAAAGTATCTGAATAGGCATTCCTAAGAATAAGACAAATCACTAAAAGGTATATGAAAAAATGATGAGCATTAATAAACATCAGCTAAATAAAAATTAAAACTAGAATGAGATATCACCTCACACCTCTTAGAATGACCATTAATAGTCTGGGCACAGTGGCTCATGCCTGTAATTCAGGCACTTTGGGAGGCCGAAGCAGGGAGATTACCTGAGGTCAGCAGTTCTAAACCAGACTGGCCAATATGGCAAAACCCCATCTCTACTAAAAATACAAAAATTAGCAGGGTTTGGTGGCTTGCACCTGTAGTCCCAGCTACTCTGGAGACTGAGGTAGGGGAATCACTTGAACCCAGGAGGCAGAGGTTGCAGTGGGCCGAGATTGTGCCACTGCACTCCAGCCTGGGTGACAGAGCAAGACTGAGTCTCAAAAAAAAAAAAAAAAAAAAAGGACCGTTATCAAAAACATAAAAAATAACAAGGGTTAATGAGGATGTGGAGAAAAGGGAACATTTGTATGCAGTTGATGGGAATGTAAATTAGTACAACCATTATGGAAAACAGCCTGGAAGTTCCTGAAAAATTGAACATAGAATTCACATATGTTCTGCAATCCCACTACTGTGCATGTATCCAAAGGAAGTGGAATCAGTATGTTGAAGAGATATCTGCATTACCATGTTTACAGCGGCATTATTCATAACAGCCAAGCTGTGGAATCAACCTTACTGCCCATCTATGGGTGCATGGACAAAGAAAATAAGGTATACAACAGGAACATAATGAAGTACTATACAACCTTTTCAACAAAGAAGGAAGCCATGTCATTTGTGACAATGTGAATAAACTTAGAGGACATTATGTTAAGGGTAACAATCCAGGCACAGAAAGACAAATGCCACATGATCTCATATGTGGAGTGTAAGAAGTGGAACCCAGAGAAACAGTAAAATGGTCGTTGAAAGAACCTAGGGGAGGAGAGGGATTGAAGAGATGTTGGTTAAAGGATGCGAAATTTCAGTTAGAAGAAATTGGTTCAAGAAATCTATTGTATGTCTTGGTGACTCCAGTTAATAACAACATATGGTGTATTGAACATTACTAAGAGATTAGATTTTAAGTGTTCTCACCACACACACAAAACATACAAGTATGTGAAAAAATAAATATGATAAAGAGGTTGTTTCATCCTTTCCACAATGTGTACCTATATGAAAACATCATGATGTACAACACAAATACCCTTTCCTCATTAATTACATTTGGGTTTTTTTTTTTTTTTTTTTTGAGACACAGTTTTGCTGTTGTTGCCCAAGCTGAGGTGCAATGGCGTGATCTCCATTCACTGCAACCTCCGCCTCCCAGGTTCAAGTGGTTCTCCTGACTCAGCCTTCCAAGTAACTGGGACTACAGTTGTGTGCCACCCCGTCTGGCTATATTTGTGTTTCTAGTAGAGACAGGGTTTCGCCATGTTGGCCAGGCTGGTCTCGAACTCCTGACCTCAGGTGATCCACCCGCTTCGCCCTCCCAAAGTGCTGGGATTTCAGGCTGAGACACCACGCCCAGCCTATACATTGACTTTCTACCCTTAAACTGTGCTGAAGTTTGTTTCTAAGATGTAGGAGCCTTTGGGCAGAGACTATGGGGTTTCTAGGTATAGAAATTATCTCATTTTCAAACAGAGGGAATTTGACTACCTCTCTCTACTACTCTCTTCTTACTTGGACGCCTTATAATTCTTTCTCTTTCCTGATTGCTCAGTCCAGGACTTCAAGTACTATGTTGAATAGGATGGTGAGAGTGGGCATTCTTGTCTTGTTTCACTTATGAAGGGAACTCCTTCCAGCTTTCACTCATTCAGTATGATGTTGGTTGTGGGTTTGTCATAGGCGGTTCTTATTATATTGAGTTATGTTTCTTCAATGCTTAGCTTGTTGAGGGCTTTTAACATGAAGAAATGCTTAGTAAAAGGTATGTTCTACATGTGTGTTGAGAAGATTATGTGGTTTTTATCTTTAGTTTTGTTTAGGTGATGAATCACATGTATTGATTTGTGTATGTTCAACCAACCTTGCATCCTAAGAATAAAGTCGACTTGATCATGGTGGATTGGCTTTTTGATATGCTGCGGGATTCAGTTCTTAGTATTTTGGGGGGATTTTTGCATCTATGTTCATCGGGAATATTGGCATGTAGTTTTCTTTTGTTTAATGTTCTTTTCTGTCTTTAGTATCAGGGTGATGCCAGCCTTATGGAATGAGTAAAGGCCACCCTGGGCAAACAGTGAGACCCATCTCTTTTTAAAAATTATGAGTTTTACAAATTTAAAATGCATAGTGAGAAAGTTCTTACAAACTCCAGAAAGGTAGGTGTAAATAAGAGACATTTGTAAAAATGACAGCACGTTAAATGTGTATTTTTCAACCTTCAGTTACTGCAATGTTCCAGTATCAAGTTAGAGGATGTTATCAGTCTGATATTTTTTCCTCAAATGAGAGAGAGAAAGAAAGACACACAAACAACACAGGGAGAAAAAAAGCACACGTTACAGAGAGACAAAAAGGGAGACAGGGAACTGTGAATTTGGACTCTTGGGTCATAAGACAAATTCTAGATAACACGAGCAGACCCTCAATTGACATATTGTGTTTTTGCTAATAAGGTGGAATTCTATGATGCTAAATAACTATATAGTCTTTTCTACTGAGATTTAAATCATTTGATCTGTTTCTGGCTTAACAGGAAAAATACAACCATGGAAAATTATGATAATTTATTTAATACAATTTCTCTATAATGTTAATAAAACCTATTAGGTATTTTGCATATTACATATCAAGGAGAATTTGAATCTCAGGTGGAAACAAAAAAATACATCAAAAGTTCCTCATGTGAGTGCAGAATTCAATCGTCCTGTGCAGGGGTAAGTGGGTCTGAGATGTGTTTTGAGTCTGGCCGTTGTGCATGATGTAAAGTGACAAGTCTAGTCTGCAGTTTTCAGAAAGCCTCATTCCTCCCTTGACTGGACTCCCCACTTGAACCTCATACGACATAGAAGCAGCCTACCTATGTCCCCTTCACATGTTGTGGTCAATGTGTCAACTGCACGATCTGGGCTCCTCACCACATCCTCTGCACCGGTCAGTCGAGCGGAGTCACTGCGTCCTGGCAGCAGAAGCTGCACCATGTCCGTGACGCCCATGGTCGTCATCCTGGCATGTCTTGGTGAGTCCTGGAAGGGAAGGAGCACCAGGGTTACACTGTGGGCCTGCAGATTGGGCGTCTCCCCAGCAGAGAGCCATGTTCTGAAACAAGTGAGTGGTGAGGCTGAGTTAATTTTCAGTCCAGCATGGCGCCCAATGGCTCAGGAGGAAAGGGCAGGTTGGTGCCGAAATGAATAGTTCATCATGATCTTTCTTTGCAGGGTTCTTCTTGGACCAGAGCGTGTGGGCACACGTGGATGAGTCCTTCCCCAAATGATGGGTTGCCATCTTCACCCCAATACAAGTGAATTTTCCAGAAATGGGAGGGAGGCAGCACAGAGGGTGGGCTGATGGGCTGACCATGGGAAGGCCTGCGGGAGTCTCTCATGAACTAGAAAGAGGAGATCCTGGTATGCTCAGCCCTCTGTTTTGTCTTAGCCCTCCCCAGCCTTTCTTCCCCATGGCTGAGTTGAGCTCTGTGTGGCCCAGGCAGGATACTGAGGTGCTCAAAGCTGGGGTGTGGGGGGGGATGTGGTGTCACCGACAGAGAAGGGAAGGGTAGCAGCGTTAGGAACAGCAGGTCCTCTGAGGACAAGAGGGTAACTCACACCCTCCAGCGTTTCCATGACGGTAGGGAATGCAGTGTGGCTGCTGTCATTCTGCCAGAAGAGGTGGGGGAACCACAGCCACGACCCTGCCATTCCAAATCCTCTGATGGAGCTCAGTTGTTTATTGTGGTTCAGGCATTAGCTGATATTCCATTCACAAAGATCATACCCTCCACCCCGTGTCTACTTTCTGTTGTTTGGTGTAACTAATCTTGCAGTATTAAAATCTAGTAAGAGTCCCTTACTCAGCAGCTGCTCAAAGTTCTCAGCTGACACTTTTGTTGTAGGGAGACGCCATGTCTATGCGGGATGGGTCCTTCCTGTAGCCTTGGGCACCCAGGTGTGGTAGGAGCCTTAGAAACATGGAAATGGGGAGAATCTTCTGAGCACAGGGAGGGAGGGGCGGCTCCACATTCTCCTCTCTAAGGCGGCATCTCCTTCTCCCCAAGGTGGTCAGGACAAGCCCTTCTGCTCTGCCTGGCCCAGCGCTGTGGTGCCTCAAGGAGGACACGTGACTCTTCGGTGTCACTATCGTCGTGGGTTTAACATCTTCACTCTGTACAAGAAAGATGGGGTCCCTGTCCCTGAGCTCTACAACAGAATATTCTGGAACAGTTTCCTCATTAGCCCTGTGACCCCAGCACACGCAGGGACTTACAGATGTCGAGGTTTTCACCCGCACTCCCCCACTGAGTGGTCGGCACCCAGCAACCCCCTGGTGATCATGGTCACAGGTCAGAGGGCTCCTGTCTGGGCTTCTCCTTGTTCCACCTCCTGAATCCCAGAGCTTCTGGTGGGGGTGTCCACTAGAGTCCGATCATCCAGGCCCCGACTGTATTTGGGGTAAAGGGGGATTGAATACAGGGGAATGGGTGCTGTGTCGGGAAGAATAACTGTCCCCATTGATGGCCACATTGTAATGCTTGGAGCCTGTGACTATTTATGTTATAGGGCACGGGACTGAAGGGGAAGATGGAGCTCAGGTTGTTGATGAGTTGACCTTGAGATGGGAGATGGCCTGGACTCTCCCACTGGGCTCAGTGGAATCACAAGGGCCCACATGAGTGGAGAAGGAAGAGGAGAATGGGGATTAGAGCAGCGTCGTGGGAGACTCCACCAGCCACTGTGGGTTTGAAGGTGGAGGAAGACCACGAGCCACAAAGGGGCTGGAGAAGTCAATGGAACTGATTCTCCCGAGTCTCCAGAGGGAATGCAGCCCTGCAGATGCCTTGATTGTAGCCCAGGAAGAACAGGGTCTGATTTCTGTCTCCAGAAGTGGAAGGGGTCAGTGTGTTCTCTCCTGCTGCCATGTTTGTGATAATTTTCTCCAGCAACAACAGGAAACCAACACAGGAACCCAGGTCAAGGACAAGTTAAAAAACCAAACAAGAAGGTTGGCTACCCTGAGATCAGCGAGGGTGCACTGCTGATGCCACCACCAGGCTGGAACCACACAGGGAGGGATAGACAGGGAGATTTGGGGATGGAGGGTGAGAGAGAGAGAGAGCACTAGGCCATAGAGCAGGGAAGTGAGTTCTCAGCTCAGGTGTGAGGGGAGCTGTGACAAGGAAGAACCTCCCTGAGGAAACTGCCTCTTCTCCTTCCAGGTCTATATGAGAAACCTTCTCTCTCAGCCCAGCCAGGCCCCACGGTTCGCGCAGGAGAGAACGTGACCTTGTCCTGCAGTTCCTGGAGCTCCTTTGACATGTACCATCTATCCAGGGAGGGGGAGGCCCATCAACTTAGGCTCCCTGCAGTGCCGAGCATCAATGGAACATTCCAGGCCGACTTCCCTCTGGGCCCTGCTACCCACAGAGGGACCTACAGATGCTTCGGCTCTTTCCGTGGATCTCCCTACGAGTGGTCAGACCCGAGTGACCCACTGCTTGTTTCTGTCACAGGTGAGGAAAGCCCATGTCTGTCCCATGTCTTCTGATCCTAAAGCCATAGCTGAGGAGCTTCCTGCTGATGATGGAAAGAAGGATGAACAGATGCAGAGAGAAGACGAAGCCTGGGTGTGAGGGCGGGATCAGGGTGCAGGATGGCAGACAAGGCACCTCCAAACCCTCCTGCATGGCCTGCATGGAGGCCCATGGTCAGGGGTCCAGGCACCCAGGCAGATGGAGAAAGTTATCAGGACAGACCCAGAGAAGGGGAGACTGGGCTCAGTTTGGGGAGATCAGAGGTTCCCTCAGCCCCTCAACCTTACCCATTTCCCAGAAGCCCATCCTGGCCTCTCACCCACAGAGAGATGTCATCACCAGCAACCCCTACACCCTTTTCTTTTCCTTCGAAAAAATGCTGATTGAGGTTAAATGTACCTATATAATTTACCAACTTTACCATTTTATGTGTAAAATCTGGGGATCATAAATACCTTTATGTGCTGTGTGTGGTGGTTCACGCCTGTAATCTCAGCATTTTGAGACGCCAAGGCAGGTGGATCATTTAAAATCAGGGCCTGGACACCAGCCTGGCCAACGTGGGGGAACCCATCTTTACTAAAAAGACAAAAAAAAAAAAATTAGCCAGGCATGGTGCCATGGGCCTATAATCCCAGCTACTTGGGAGGCTGAGGCAGGAGAGCCGCTTAAACCCAGGAGGCAGAGGTTGCAGTGAGCTGAGATCATGCCACTGCACTGCAGCCTGGTGACACAGAGAGACTCTGTCTCTAAATGAATAAATAAATACATGTATATTCTTTTTTTGTTACCCTCCACCCCTTCCTTCCTAACCTCTGGTATCCACCATTCTACTCTCTACCTTCATGAGGTCCACCTTTTACATCCTGCATGCGGGTGAGAAATGGCAATCCTTGTAATGACCTCCAGTCCATCCATATGGCTGTAAATGACAGGATGTTACTCTTTCTATGGAGGAGTTGTCTCCATTGTGTGTGTGTACCACATTCTGTCTATCCATTCATCCACTGATGGGCAGGTAGGTTGACTCCACATCTTGGCTACTGTGAACAGTGCTGGAACACTCATGGGAGTGCAGATGTCACTTCGACACACTGAAGTCCTTTTCTTTGCATTTACACCCACTAGTGGAATTGCTAGATCCTCTGGACGTTCTCTTTTTAGGTTTTGTTTTATGCTTTTTGTTTTTTTGACATGGCGTTTCACTCTTGTTGCCCAAGCTGGAGTGCAATGGCACCATCTGAGCTCACTGCAACCTCTACCTCCAGGATTCAAGCGATCCTCCAGCCTCAGCCTCCTGAGGAGTTGGGATTACTGGCGCCCGCCACCACGCCTGGCTGATTTTTGTATTTTTAGTAGAGACGGGGTTTCACCGTGTTAGCCAGGCTGGTCTCGAACTCCCAACCTCCAGTGATCTGCCCACTTCAGCCTCCCAAGGTGCTGGGATTACAAGCGTGAGCCACAGTGCCTAACCTCTTTTTAGTTTTTGAGGAACTTCCATATTCTTTTCCTCTGTAATGGCTGTATTAATTTACATTCCTATCAACAGTGTATCAAGGTTCTCCTTTCTCCACCACCTTGCCAACATTTGTTTTGTCTGTCTTTGAGATAAAAGCCATTGTAGTGGGGTGAGATGATAGCTCATTGTGACTTCATTTGCATTTCTCTGATGATTAGTGATACTGAGCACTTTTTCATATATGCAATGTTCATTTGTATGTTTTGCTCATTGAGAAATCTCTGTTCAGCTCTTTTACTAATTTTATAATTAAATTATTAGTTTTATTGAGGTGTTTGAGCTTCTTTTATATTCTAGTTTTTCATCCCCTTTCAGATGCGTAGTTTGCAAATAATTGCTCTCATCCTGTGGCTTGTCTCTTCGCTTTGTTGCTTGCTTCCTTTGCAGCGCAGAAGCTGCTTAGTTTCATATAATCCCAATGGTCTATTTTTTTGTTGTTGTTCCAATTACTTGTGTTTTTGAGGTTTTAAACAGAATGTCTTCCCTCAGACAAATGACCTGGAGCATTTCCCCAGTGTTTCCTTTTAGACGTTTAATGGGTTCAGGTTTTAAGTCATTAATCCATTTTCATCTGATTTTTGTGTATGGTGAGAGGTAGAGGTGCAGTTTCATCCCTCTGCATGTAGATATCCAGTTTTCCCTGCACCATTTATTGAAATGACTGTCCTTTCCAGATTGTAGATTCTTGGAACCTTTGTCAAAGTCCATTGGATGTAAACGGGTGGATTACATCTGTGTTCTTCATTCTGCTCCATTGTTTCATGTGCTTTTCTTTACGCCAATGTCATGCTATTTTGCTTACTACAGCTCTGTAACATATTTTCAAGTCAGGTAGTGTGATGCTCCTGTTTTCTCCTTATACCTTGAAGTCTCAAGACAGTTGGTGTCACGTACAATGATTATGGGGAAGGGGATGCCAGGATTCCCAGGGCCCAACATTAGATAATAGAATGTTGGCCATGAACCAACCTCAAAGATTTCCATTGAGTAGAAGACAGGCATCCTCACTGCCACACCTCTCTCCTGTCCCGTGTTCTAGGAAACCCTTCAAGTAGTTGGCCTTCACCCACTGAACCAAGCTTCAAAACTGGTAAGTGAAGGACCCCTCTTATCTCTGCTTTTGGAAACCTGGGGAGGCAGAGCCTTGGATTCAAGCGTTGGCTCAGCACCTGCCAGCTCTGTGATTGTGGGCCTGTCTTCCATTGTCTCGAACCCCAGACACTCCAACAGTGAAAGGGATCTGGGCCCAGCACAGGGCTCAGTGAAATCTCTTCATCTCTAATTTTCTTCTGCTGAGACCTCAGGGTAAAAGGATGAGTGCAAATCAGACGTTCTTCTCAGGAAAAATGCAGTGTTTGTTCTGCCTGCACTCCTAACCGGAGGACAAACGCCTGGGGGCTTGACATGGGGAAGGAAGGGGAATATTTTTGAGGGTGGGGTGTTTGTAGAGAAGTTCTACTTGCCAAGGAATGAGCTCCTGTCTGTCATGATCCAACCCTGGTTGACTTAGCAGAGCAAGAGCTTTGCAGTAAGAGAGAACGTAGTTCATCCACACACATGACACTTCCACTCACTCATTCAGCCACTGCCCCATGCTCAGACTGTGCAGTGTGGAACCTTTTCCTATGTTGCCATAACAAATTTCCACAAGCTTCGTGGATGGAAACCACATTTTTAAAAAATATCTCATGGTGCTGTAGCTCCGAAGTATGAAATGCATCATCTCACTGGGCTAAAATCAAGGTGACAGCAAGGCTGCCTTCCCTCTGAAGGTTCCAGGCAAGAATCTGCTTCCTCACTTTTCCCAGCTCCTAGAGGCTCCCACATTCCTTGGCTCCTGGTCCCCGTCTTCCTTCCTCAAAGTCCACAAAGGCTGGTCACGTCTCTCACACGGCATCACTCAGACCCTTCTTCCTTGTCCACACCTCTTTCTCTGAATGTTGCTCTGCCTTCTTCCTCATCTTTTAAGTACTTGGGCATTCTATCGGAAACGCCAAGATAATCCATCATAATTTCCCTAAAATCATCTAGGATACCCTCCTTTTCAGTTTAGCTGATTAGCAACCATAATTCCATCTACAATCTTCATTCCTCCTTTAATGTAAAATAACATATTCACAAGATGTGGAGACTGGGACATGGACATTTTGGGGTGGAGCTGCATTCTCCTCCTTTCCACAAATGGTAAACAGGATGCATTTGGCCTCTGCTCTTAGGACCCTGATATTGCAAAGGGTTAAATGGGAGGGCAGAAAATGAATGCACAAGTGGACCAATAAATGAATGATCCACTGGGAAGCATCTGTGCATGAGATTGATTGATTGGTTGTTTTTATGAGACAGTGTCTCCCTCTGTGCCCCAGGCTGGAGTGCAGTGGCGGGATCTCGGCTCACTGCCACCTCCACCTCCCAGGTTAAAGTGATTCTCCTCACTCAGCTTCCCGAGAGGCTGGGATTACACCCATGTCCCACCACGCCTGGCTAATTTTTTTTTGGTATTTTTTTTAGTGCAGACAAGGTTTTACCATGTTGCCCAGGCTATCTCAAACTCCCAACCTTAAGGGATCCGCCCGCCTCAGCCTCCCAAAGTGCTGAGATTAGAGGCGTGAGCCACGGCGCTGAGCCGTATTTTAAAATAAATAATAGATAATGCTGAGTGTATAATTTCAGGTGACAGAGAAGTTCTCACTGATCAAATATTACCTGTGACCTTAACGAAAAAAGTAGATCAACCCCTGGAAATTGGCGGAAGGATTTTCCACACACAGCTGTCAGCCGTGAAGGCACAAAGGTGAAAGCAATCTTATGTTGAAGGAAGAGGCTCTGCCTGAAATGCTGGGAATGGCATGGGGAGAATGACAACACGACTGTAGAGAGACGGAGAGCACACTGGGTACACAGGAAACTAAGGAGGAATAAGGGGTGTGTGTTTTATACTCACAGCCATTGGACTCACCTCGGGGTAACTAGGAATCCCTACATGATTAATAGTGACTGACATGAAAATAAGGGAGGCCCAGGTGCATAACTGGAATCTAGGAGACCGTGGAAAAGGCAATTCCCGCCCCACTGGTGAAATGTGGTGCTGATTTAGACACTAAATGAATGAAAGATGGACACAAGATGTGTTTGTGAGGTAGAGTAATTTGCAAGGAGGGCTTACCTGGTTTGATTTTTCCTAACTGTTTAATCTTCACTTCATTCATTTCTTTCTGAGATTTATTTTTCCTACGTGTAAATCAATACTTGGCAGAGGAGTGATAGATACATGAGGGGTGGTGTGAAGGAAGAGACCTATTATAATATAACACACAAGGTTCTGAACGGTGGCTCACACCTGTAACCCAACATTTTGGGAGGCTGAGGCGGCTGGATCAAGTGAGGTCAGGAGTTCGAGATCAGCCTGGACAACATGGTGAAATCCCATCTCTACCAAATATACAAAAACTAGCTGGGCGCGGTGGCGCATGCCTGTAATACCAGCTATTCGGGAAGCTGAAGCAGGAGAATGGCTTCAACCAGGGAGGGAGAGGTTTCAGTGAGCCAAGATCACGTCATTGGACTGCACCCTAGGTGACAGAGTGAGACTCCATCTCAAAAAATAAAAATAAAAAATACATAAATATAATATAACATACACGAATGACAAAGGCACTCCAATTCCAATCATCATCTTTCTATTTCTCTATAATGACTTCTTTGATCCTTTATCTTATTCATAAGAAAATCAGGTGAAAACATCTTCCCTATTTGGTTTTCTATGACCATGAGATCATATGGAAAATGTGAAACCCACCAGCACAGGTCCTGGAATAGAGAACATGATCTGTTCATGGCATAAAACTTGCCCCTTCACCCAAATCCCCCACCTCACCCCTACTTCCAATCATATTAAGTGACACAGATAGATCATGGGGAGGTAAAAACTAATATTCTTTGGAGTTCAGATCTTAGACTCAGAGACCAGTGCCAGCACTATCTCCTGGTCACCTTTTGGACTAATTCACAGAAAGACAGGCTGTATTGAAGCAACAGATGAGGGAGGGGGTGGTCCTTCCCCAGGACTCTCGGGTGGAACAGCAGCCTAATATCTGACTCCCAAGATCACAAAAGTAGCACATTGCCCACGAGCTTCATCATTATATCCTGGCTGTTTGATATAAGACAGTTCAACCTCACTTCTGTTGATTTCAACGTCACTGTTTTTTCCTTTACATGGAGAATGTAATTTGTTTGAGTCAAGAGGGTTGTGGATGTAGAAACTGTAAAGCACATTCGCTGTGTATCAATCCCAGTCCAGTCTTCCCAGAGAAGACTCTAAACACCTCCTGTACTGCACCTGGGGCTGTACCAATTTCTATCACTCACCATCACTCCAGGGAGACAGAACACACAGAGAATACATTACATAGGCAGGTTCATTACTTATAGATAAGCAGCAAGTGACAACAGAAACCTTCCCTTCAGGGTGAGTCAGTCCGCCAAGGCTCAGAAAAACTGCTCAGGACACATGGAGTCACCTCATGTGCACTGTAGCTGGGGGAACCCAGAAAGCAGCCCAGCCTGGGTGTTGTACCCTGGAGCCACAGGAAGCACTCAGCTAAAGCACTGCATGACGTCCTCCTCCAGGAAGAACAGGAAGACATGCCAGGCTGTTCTGGGACATTCCTCCTGATCTCAGGATGTTGCTGTCTTAGTCCATTTTTGTTGCTATAAAAGAACACTTGAGCCTGGGTATCTTCTAAAGAAAAGAGATGTGTTTGGCTCACTGATCTGCAGGCTGTACTAGAAGCAGGACACCAGCATCTATTTCTGGCTGCGGCCTCAGGCTGCTCCCACTCTGACAGAAGACAAGGGGGGCCTGCGTGTGCAGAGAACACGGAGATCACATGGCAAGAGAGGGAGAAAGGGGGTGTAATGAAGCTTCCAAGCTCTTTTTAAGAATCAACTCTCCAGGGCACTAATAGAGGGAGAACTTGCTAACCCCGTCCTCTGGGGACAGCATTAATCTATTCATGATGGATCCACCCCGCTGACCAAGACACCCCTCCCAATAGGCACAACCTCACACACTGGGGATTAAATTTCAAAGTGGAGTTTGGAGGGGTCAAACATTGAAACTGTAGCAGTTGTATCATCAGCACATTCTATTGTTGTTATGAAAACTATAACTGAGAAAGCAGGAGAAAGCTGGGTCTCCCACCAAGTGGGTGCTTGTCCTAAAGAGGTGTTTTATGTGGTTGCCTGGCAACCAAGAAATGACAGACAATCCACAAAGAGGAACTGCTATGGTTAGCTTCTTATTGGATTCCCATCTTCCTCCAGGTATCGCCAGGCACCTGCATGCTGTGATTAGGTACTCAGTGGCCATCATCCTCTTCACCACCCTCCTCTTCTTTCTCCTTCGTCGCTGGTGCTCCAAAAAAAAAAGTAAGCCTCGTGAAGCAGAGGCCAGAGAACTCAGGGCCCTGTGGGGAAGCAGGATGAGAGCACGCAGGTGTGTGTTCCTCACTGGCAGGATGGTCCCTGTCCCAAGGCAGGAGCCAGAGGCAGAGCTTTCTAGAGAGAGCACCAGACACCCTGCCCCTGCCTTCAGCTCACAGACCATTGCCTAATTGTGAACTGTATCCTCACGTCCCCCGCAGCCACTCACATCCAAGAGAAGGTTCCATGACAGGCAGAAAATGGGAGATAGAATCAATGGGATGGGAACTCAGAGCTATTCATGGAATGGGGTCTTGCACTCAGAGAGATGGAATCTCTGAGTCTGGCTGTTGGCAGCTGAGGGACCTCAGGCACCTATGGCCTCCCCCTGTGTGTTGGTATCTGTTCATGAAATGGGGACCCAGAAGTGCCCTCCCAGCTGTTTCGATGACTTCTGTCTCCTACAGATGCTGCTGTAATGGACCAAGAGCCTGCGGGGGACAGAACAGTGAACACGGAGGTAGGTCCTCCTCGGCCCAGCCTCATGGATACAGTCTTATTCCCAAAGAGTCCTGAAAAATGTGAGCACCCTCCCTCATTCAACATTTCCCTCTCTCCAGGACTCTGATGAACAAGACCCTCAGGAGGTGACATATGCACAGTTGGATCAGTGCATTTTCACACAGAGAAAAATCACTGGCCCTTCTCAGAGAACCAAGAGACCCCCAACAGATACCAGTGTGTACATAGAACTTCCAAAGGCTGAGCCCAGAGCGTTGTCTCCTTCCCACAAGCACCACAGACAGGCCTTGATGGGATCTTCTAGAGAGACAATAGCCCTGTCTCAAAATCAGCTTGCCAGCTCCCATGTACCAGCAGCTGGAATCCGAAGGCGTCAGTCTGCATCTTAGAGCATCGTTCTTCCTCACACCACAAATCTGGTGTCTCTCTCTTGCTTACTAATGTCTATGGTTCCCACTGCCTGCTGCAGAGAAAACACACTCCTTTGCGTAGCCCACAATTGTCCATTTCACTTCACCCCTGGCCACCTCTCCAGCCTAACTGGCTTACTTCCTAGTCCTACTGAGGAAGTTCCTACACTGAGGAACTCACAATTCCAAACATACAAGAGGCTCCCTCTTAACACGGCACTTAGACACGTGCTGTTCCACCTTACTTGATGCTGTTCCACCTTTCCTCAGGCTATTTTTCAGCCTTCTGGCATCAGCAACCTTATAAAATTTTTTTATGATTTCAATGTAGTTCTCTCCTCTTCAAATAAACGTGTCTGCCCTCATTCTTTAGGTGACTCTTTTATTGCCGAAAGTTTCCGGTGTTATCATTACTATGTTCGTATAACCCCATCTGTTCTCCACTGGGTTCTCACCCCTGGACTCTGAGCTTCTGGAAGCAGGGTGGAGCCTCATTTGTCTCTGAGACTCCAATTTCCTTCCAAAGATGCAGCACATAGGAGGTTCCAAGGATCGTGAATCACATGAACAAGTGATATTCTTACTCTCTGCAGACCTGGAAAGCTGGCAGAGTCATTCCACGATGAAACATTTGCAGAGTCATAGGTCTTGTTAGTCTCATCTCCACGGGGACACATATCAACACATCATCTTTCACACTATAAATATACAGTCGCTCCTCCATATCTGTGGGGTTTACAGGTGTTTATGGAACCAAATATAAATCAAAAATATTCAGAGAAAAAATCCACAAAGTTTCAAAAAGCAAAACTATGTTGAATGGACACAAATAAAGCTGTGTGTGGGCTGTATCAGGAATAAGTAATCAAGAGATGATTTCATGTATACAGGAGGATGTGCATGGGTTATTTGCAAACGCTGTGCCATTTCATGTAAGAGGCTTGAGCATCTGCAGATTTTGATATCTGAGTGGAGATCCTGAAACCAATCACCCACAAATAGTGAGGGATGACTGTATATAACTTTTATTTCTCAATTTTAAATATAAATCATAAAAAAATTACAACAACAAGATAAAAAACAAGTGTTCTATAGTGTGAGAATACGTTTAGATTTATTTTTCTCTATGTGTAACCCTTGGGCCCATGTTATTTATTGAGAAGACATTCTATTCCACCTTAAACCACACGGCAGCCTTTGTCAACTATAAAGGGACTGTGTGTACACGGATGTATTTTAGACACTGTTTTCTGCTCAGTGGCTCTCTCTGTGTCCACTCTCTTGAGAATGCTGCATTTTATACAGCCTTATACAACCCTAGAATTTGGTAGCTGGAGTCCTCTAGTTTTTTTATTATAGGCTGTTTGTTATGCTTTTTTCATTTTTCTTGAGGCAGAGTCTCGCTCTATTGCCCAGGCTGGAGTGCAGTGGCATGATCTCGGCTCATTGCAACTTCCGCCTCCCAGGTTCAAGGGATTCCGTGCCTCAGCCTCTTGAATAGCTGGCATTACAGGTGCCTGCTACCAGGCATGACTAATTTTTGTATTTTTAGCAGAGACACAGTTTCACTATATTGGCCAGGCTGGTCTCAAACTCCTGACCTCGGTTGATCGCCCACCTCGGCTTCCAAAGTGCTGGGGAAACTGATTTTCTATAGCATTATGTTACTGGATATTTCTGTAAAATTTAAAATGAGGGAGGCAGAGAGACAGAGAGAGAGCAAACCATGAGTTGGAACTCTGGAATCTTGGGTCATGAGACTAATTTTAGATAAAACTACAAAAATCCAGAATTTACATGTTGTGATTTTTGCTGATAAAGTACAATTCTAAGATTGTAAATAATTGCATAATCCTTCCCTGGGAGTTTCAATCATTTTAATTGGTTCTGCTGTAATACTAGAAATACAAGCATGAAAAATTATCATGGTTTATTAGTCACAATTACTCTGAAAACCTTAATAATACCTATTAGATATTTTGCATATTACACAGGAAGAAGAGTTTGAATCTCAGATAAAAACAATAAAAATACATGAAAAGTCTTTCACGTTAGCACAGATTTTAGGCATCTCGTGTTCGGGAGGTTGGATCTGAGACGTGTTTTGAGTTGGTCATAGTGAAGGACACTAGGTGTCAATTCTAGTGACAACAATTTCCAGGAAGCCATGTTCCGCTCTTGAGCGAGCACCCACTGGGCCTCGTGCAAGGTAGAAAGAGCCTGTGTACGTCACCCTCCCATGATGTGGTCAGCATGTAAACTGTATGGGCAGGGCGCCAAATAACATCCTGTGCGCTGCTGAGCTGAGCTGGGGCGCGGCCGCCTGTCTGCACCGGCAGCACCATGTCGCTCATGGTCGTCAGCATGGCGTGTGTTGGTGAGTCCTGGAAGGGAATCGAGGGAGGGAGCACTGGGGAATAGATCTGGAGTTGGAGGTAAAGATATGGGCCTAGAGGTGGAGTTATGGGCCTGGAAGTGGAGTTATGGGCCTGAAGTGGAGATCTGGGCCTGGAGTGGAGATATGATCCTGGAGTGGAGATATGGGCCTGGGGTGGAGATACAGGCCTGGAGCAGAGATACAAGCCTTGAGTGGAGATATGGGCCTGGAGTTGAGAGAGGAGCCTGGAGTGGAGTTATGGGCCTGGAGTGGAGACATCAGCCTGGAGAGGAGATATGGGCCTGGAATGGAGATTCAGACCTGAAGTGGAGATCTGGGCCTAGAGCGGAGATCTGGGCCTGTTGTGTAGATCTAGGCCTGGAGGTAGAGATCTGGGCCTGGAGGCTGAGTCTCTGCACAGCTGAGATCCTTGTTCCTGGGGGCAGGTAGGCAGCGAGGGTGAGTTTAACTTCAGCCCAGCAAGGGCCTGGCTGCCAAGACACACAGCCAAGTGGGGGCAGCAGGGTGCCCTGGTTTGCCTGCAGATGGATGGTCCATCATGATCTTTCTTTCCAGGGTTCTTCTTGGTCCAGAGGGCCTGTCCACACATGGGTGAGTCCTTCCCCAAACCTTAGGGTATCATCTCCCCACATAAGAGGATTTTCCTGAAACTGGAGGGAAGTCCTGTCGGGAAGTCTCTCATAAACTAGGAAGAGGGGACCCTCGGATGCTTGGCCCATAGTTCTGACCTCGCCCTCTCCGGCCTTTCTTTCCCTTTCCTGATTCAAGCTCTGTGAAGACTGGGGTGACACTGGGGTGCTCCAAGCTGAGGTGTGCAGGGAGGAAGTGGTGTCAGCAGCAGAGAAAGAGAGGGAAGCAGTGCTAGGAACAGCAGGTCCTCTGAAGACAAAGGTGTAACTCACACCCTCCAGGGTTTCCGTGACGGTAGGGGCTGCAGTGTGGCTGCTGTCATTCTACCAGAAGAGGTGGGGAAACCACAGCCATGGCCCTGACATTCCAAATCCTCTGATGGGGGCTCATTTCATGAATTGGCTGATATTCCATTCACATAGGACATGCCCTCCATGCCGTGTCTACTTTGTGTTCTTTTATGTGAGTAATCTTGCAGTATTAAAATCTAGTAAGAGTCGCTTCTTCAGCACTTGCTTAAAGTTCTCAGCTGACACTTTTGTTGTAGGGAGATGCCATGTCTGTGCGGGGTGGGTCCTTCCTGTAGCCCTGGGCTCCCAGGTGTGGTAGGAGCCTTAGAAAGTGGAAATGGGAGAATCTTCTGAGCACAGGGAGGGAGGGGCGGCTCCACATCCTCCTCTCTAAGGTGGCATCTCCTTCTCCCCCAGGTGGTCAGGACAAACCCTTCCTGTCTGCCTGGCCCAGCGCTGTGGTGCCTCGAGGAGGACACGTGACTCTTCGGTGTCACTATCGTGGTGGGTTTAACAATTTCATGCTGTACAAAGAAGACAGAATCCATGTTCCCATCTTCCACGGCAGAATATTCCAGAAGAGCTTCAAGATGAGCCCTGTGACCCCAGCACATGCAGGGACCTACACATGTCGGGGTTCACACCCACACTCCCCCACTGGGTGGTCGGCACCCAGCAACCCCGTGGTGATCATGGTCACAGGTCAGAGGCTTTCTGTCTGGGCCTCTCACTGTCCCACCTCCTGAATCCCACAGCTTCTGGTGGGGGTGTCTGTCAGGGTCCCATCATCCAGGCCCTGACTGTATTTGGGGTAAAGGGGGATTGAATACAGGGGAAATGGTCACTGTGGTGGAAAGAATAACTGTCCCCAGTGATGGTCACATTGTAATCCCTGGAGCCTGTGACTATTTATGTTATAGGACAAGGGACTGAAGGGGAAGATGGAGCTCAGGTTGTTGATGAGTTCACCTTGAGATGGGGAGACGGCCTGGACTGTCCCGCTGGGCTCAGTGTAATCACAAGGGTCCACATGAGAGGAGGAGGATGAGGGGAGTGGGGATTAGAGCAGCGTAGTGGGAGGGAGACGCTATCAACCACTGCGGGCTTTGAAGATGGAGGAAGGCCACTAGTCACTGAATGCAGGTGGCCTCTAAGGGCTGGAGAAGTCAAGAGAACTGATTCGCTGAGTCTCCAGAGGGAACGCAGCCCTGTAGACGCCTTGATTTTAGTGCAGGGAGAACTGGATCCAATTTCTGTCTCCAGAAGTGGAAGGGGTCAGTGTGTTCTCTCCTGCCGCCATGTTTGTGATAATTTTCTGCAGCAGCAACAGGAAACCAACACAGGAACCCAGGTCAAGGACAAGTTAGGAAACCAAACAAGGATAGCCGGGCGTGGTGGTGGGCGCGAGTAATCCAACGACTGGGGAGGCTGAGGCAAGAGAATCACTTGAACCGGGGAGGCAGAGGTTTCAGTGAGCCAAGACCACACCACTACACTCCAGCCTGGGTGAAAAAGTGACTGTCTCAAATATAAATTAATTAATCAATTAATTGAAGAAACCAAACAAGGAGAAGGTTGGCTACCCTGAGGTCAGCAAGGGCAGGATGCTGATGCCACCACCAGGCTCCATCCACATAGGAAGGGGTTGATGCTCCTGGAACCAGCACTGGGGGCCACCCTATGGAAGCTGGGGCCATGGAGAAGGCACAGACATGGCAGGAGAGGCTCCCAATCCCCATCAGGAACAGGGTGTGTTGACACTGATGTCTGCCTTACTGATGAGTTGATACCTCCTGCCAGAGACTCCTATTTGTTCAAAAGAGATTGATTCAGGCTGCTAAGAGCCTGGATGTGCAGCCTGTCTTCTTCCACCCCCACATAGACAGCAGGAAAGAGATTAATGGGAAACAGATACAACAGCCCAAGAGATGAGGCTTTCTTCACAGTGGGAAGGGAGTCAGGGGCTACTGGAGACAGAGGGACAGAGAAGAGGGAGGAAGACAGATGGAGGGACCTGCACCAGGGGATATGGGCACAGAAAAGACACGGAGATGCAGAGAGGGAGGAGAGAGACAGACACCGGGGAGGGGAACCCTCACTCATTCCGGGTGCCGTGGATGGGATGATAAAGAGAGATGCCTTCTAAACTCACAACTTCACTTTCTAGGAAACCACAGAAAACCTTCCCTCCTGGCCCACCCAGGTCCCGTGGTGAAATCAGGAGAGAGAGTCATCCTACAATGTTGGTCAGATATAATGTTTGAGCACTTCTTTCTGCAAACAGAGGAGATCTCTAAGGACCCCTTATGCCTCGTTGGACAGATCCATGATGGGGTCTCCAAGGCCAACTTCTCCATCGGTCCCATGACACCTGCTCTTGCAGGGACCTACAGATGCTACGGTTCTATTCCTCATTCCCCCTATGAGTGGTCAGCTTCCAGTGACCCCCTGGACATTGTGATCACAGGTGAGAGTGTCCAGACATTCTTCTCATTGTCACTGGGATACAGAGTGAATGATCCAGGACTTGGAACCCCCAGGTAGTCATGAGGAAGATGAGCGTGGGATTCTTATGGAGAGAGACTGACTTGGTGAGGTCTGTACCAACAGAGACAGAGAAACAGGAGACATAAGTACAGACCAGGTGTCATAACAGAGGACAGACACAGGGGCCATACAGGGAGGTAGAAAACAGAGAAAGAGGTAAAGGAGACAGACAGACAGACATGTCCCAGAGAGAGCTGTCCTTCCATGCTGACTTTGCTCAGAGACCTGGCACAGGTTACAAGTTTCATTTCTGTTTTACCTCCACAGAGTGTTCTCTACTAGGAGAACCCAAACCCAGGACACCTGTATTTCTGACCTGAGTCGGTCCCTGTGGCCTCAGGCCTTGTGGCACCTACAGATGCTGTGTTTATCTGACACCTCTGCCTTCCATGCAATGGAGAGTAATCATCCCAGGATATCATGGCCCCAGAACACCAACCCCTGTATGCTGTGTGAACTTGGGGTCCCCAGACTGGATTCTGAGGCTCATATTCCAAATAACCCCACATATGATAGGATTACTGAGAGACACAGAGAGAAATCAGGGACGTCAAAAAGCAAAGGCATAAACACACAGAGAATGAGCCAGAAGAAGGGGATTGAGAGACTCACAGACATATAACAGGAAAGAAAAGAGGGCAGAGGAATGGAGAGAATGATGGAAGGGAGGAGAGAAAAGCTCCAAAATCAGAACCCTGAGGGAGGGGCACAAAGACAGAGAAAGATAAAGATGTGGGGATGGATTGCAGAGATTCCAAATAGAATGAGAGAGACTGAGAGGCAGAGAAAGACAAGGAGATGGAGAGAGACAGATGATAGATGGATAGATAGATATAGATAGATGATAAATAGGTAGATGATAGATAATGGATAGGTTATAGATACATGGATGATGATTGATAGATGATACATAGAGATGATGATGATGATGAAGATAGAAGACACACAGATAAATATATAGATACATAGATGATACATAGATAGAGACAGAGAGGCAGACAGATAGAGAGGTAATAGAGAGAGAGATAGATGATACATAGATGTAGATAACACATAGATGATTGATGGATAGACAGATAGACAATTGATAGAGAGATAGATAAATGATACGTATATATAGATGACAGATAGATAATTTGTAGATAGACACAAAATAGATAGATAGATAGATAGAGAGAGAGAGACAATAGATAGAAACATGCAGAAATTTATGAACAAGACAAAAAGTGAGAGACTCAGAATTGTAGGAAAAGGAAGATCAAGTCAACCAACCCAAGGAGGGTCAGAGAGAATAAAACAATCCAAAAAGGGAAAACATACCTAGGGGTGGGGAAGTGAGGTCAGAGACCTAGAGAGACAGAGAAGGTGGAAGGAGGAAATAGACATGAAGAGAGATGGGGTGGAGGGTGAGAGAGAGAGCATTAGGTCATAGAGCAGGGGAGTGAGTTCTCAGCTCAGGTGAAGGGAGCTGTGACAAGGAAGAACCTCCCTGAGGAAACTGCCTCTTCTCCTTCCAGGTCTATATGAGAAACCTTCTCTCTCAGCCCAGTCGGGCCCCACGGTTCAGGCAGGAGAGAATGTGACCTTGTCCTGCAGCTCCCGGAGGTCCTATGACATGTACCATCTATCCAGGGAGGCGAGGGGCCATGAATGTAGGCTCCCTGCCGTGTCCAAGGTCAATGGAACATTCCAGGCAGACTTTCCTCTGGGCCCTGTCACCCACGGAGGGACCTACAGATGCTTCGGCTCTTTCCGTGACTCTCCCTACGAGTGGTCAAACTCGAGTGACCCACTGCTTGTTTCTGTCACAGGTGAGGAAAACCTGTGTCTGTCCCATGTCTTATGATCCTAGAGCCATAGCTGAGGAGCTTCCTGCTGATGATGGATAGAAGGATAAACAGATGCAGAGAGAACACGAAGCCTGGGTGTGAGGGCGGGGTCAGGGCGCACGATGGCAGACAGGGCAACTCCAAACCCTCCTGCACGGCCTGCATGGAGGCCCATGGTCAGAGCTCCAGGCACCCAGGCAGATGGAGAAAGCAGTCAGGACAGACCCAGAGGAGGGGAGACTGGGCTCAGTTTGGGGAGATCAGAGGTTCCCCCAGCCCCTCAACCTTACCCATTTCCCAGAAGCCCCTCCTGGACTCTCATCCACAGAGAGATGTCATCACCAGCAACGCCTACACCCTTTTCTTTTCATTTGAAAAAATATTTATTGAAGTTAAATATACCTATATAATTTACCAACTTTACCATTTTTAAGTGTAAAGTGTAGAATACATGTATACATATATATTCCTGGGTTTTTTACCCTCCACCCTTCCCTTCCTGGCCTCTGGTAGCCACCATTCTACTCTCTACCTTTATGAGATCCACCTTTTATCTCCTGCATGTGGGTGAGAAATGGGAATCTTTGCAATGACCTCCAGTTCCACCCATACGGCTGCAAATGACAGGAGGTTATTGTTTCTATGGATGAGTAGTCTCCACCGTGTGTGTGTACTACAGTTCTCTATCCGTTCACCCACTGATGGGCAGGTAGGTTGACTCCACATCTTGGTTACTGTGAACAGTGCTGCACCAATCATGGGAGTGCAGATATCACTTCGATACACTGAGGTCCTTTCCTTTGGATATAAACCCAGTAGTGAAATTGCTGGATACTATGAAAGTTCTTTTTTTTTTTTTTGAGAAAGAGTTTCCCTCCTTAGCCCAAGCTGGAGTCAAAGTGGTGCGATCTTGGCTCATTGCAACCTCTGCCTCCTAGGTTCAAACGATTCTCCTGACTCAGCCTCCCTAGTAGCTGTAGATTACAGCCTCCCTAGTAGCTGTGATTACAGGTGCACGCCACCATGCCTGGCTAATTTTTGTATTTTTTAGCACAGACGGGATTTCCCAATTTTGGCCAGGCTGCTCTCAAACTCCTGACCTCAAGTGAGGTGCCTGCCTCGGTTTCCCAAAGTACTGAAATTACAGGCATAAGCCACTATGCCCAGCCTCTTTTTAGTTTTTTAAAGAATTTCCATACTTTTCTCCATAATAGTTGTACGAATTTACATTCCTACCAATAGGATATCAGGGTTCTCCTTTCTCTACCATCTTGCCAGCATTTGTTTTGTCTGTCTTGCAGATAAAAGCCATTTTACTTTACTTTATTTTATTTATTTATTTATGTTGAGATGGAGTTTCGCTCATAGTCGCCCAGGCTGGAGTGCAATGGTGTGATCTCGGCTCACTGCAACCTCCGCCTCCCGGGTTCAGGTGATTCTCCTGCCTCAGCCTCCCAAGTAGCTGGGACTACAGGCATGTGCCACCACGCCTAGCTAATTTTTGTATGTTTAGTAGAGACGGAGTTTCTCCATGTTGGTCAGGCTGGTCTCCCGACCTCAGGTGATCCACCCGCCTCCGCCTCCCAAAGTGCTGGGATTACAGGCGTGAGCCACCGGCCTAAAAGGCATTTTAATGGGATGAGATGAAAACTCATCGCGATTTTCATTTACATTTCTCTGATGATGAGTGATGCTGAGCACTTTTTCATATACGTGATCGCCATTTGTATGTTTTGTTTGTGGAGAAATGTCTCCTCATGTCTTTTGCTCATTTTTAAATTAAATTGTTTTATTGAGTTGTTTGAGTTTCTTATATTTCTAGTTATTAATCCCGTCTCAGATGAATAGTTTGCAAATATTTGCTCCTATTTTGTGGGTTGTCTCTTCACTTTGTTGGTTTATCTTTTGTGGTGCAGAAGTTGCTTGGTTTGACGTAATCCCAATGGTTTATTTTTTGCTTTGATTATTTGTGTTTTGAAGGTTTTAAACAAAATGTCTTTCCTCAGACAAATGTCTTCCCCATTATTTTCTTCTACATATTTCATAGGTTCAGGCCTTAGACTCATGTTTATAATCCGTTTTCATTTGATTTTTGTGTATGGTGACAGGTAGAGGTGCAGTTTTATTCCTCTGCATGTAGATATCCAGTTTTCCCCAAACCATTTATTGAAAAGACTGTCGTTTCCTGATTGTAAGTTCTCGGCACCTTTGTCAAAGTCCATTAAATGGGCTGGGCATGGTGGCTCACACCTGCAGTTCCAGCACTTTGGGAGGCCGAGGCGGGTGGATCACCTGAAGCCAGGAGTTCAAGACCAGGCTGGCCAACAGAGTGAAACCTCGTCTCTACTAAAAATACAAAAATTAGCTGAGTATGGTGATCAGTGCCTGTAATACCACTACTCAGGAGTTTGAGGCAAGAGAATTGCTTGAATCCAGGAGGTGGAGGTTGCATTGAGCTGAGATTGCACCTCTGCACTCCAGCCTGCATGACAGAGCAAGATTCCATCACAAAAAAAAAAAAAAAGCCATTGCATGTAAATGCATGGATTATATCTGTGTTCTCCATTCTGTTCTATTTTTTATGTGCCTTTCTTTATGCCAATGTCATGCTGTTTTGCTTACTACAGCTCTGTAACATATTTCTAAGTCAGGTAGTGTGATACTCCTGTTTTCTCTTTATACCTTGAAGTCTCAAGACAGTGGGCATCACACACAAAAATTATGGAGAAGAGGATCCCAAGACTCCCAGGGTCCAACATTAGATAACAGAGTGTTGGCCATAAACCAACCTCAAAGATTTCCATTGAGTAGAGGACAAGCACCCTCATTTCCTCACATCTCTCCTGTCCCATGTTCTAGGAAACCCTTCAAATAGTTGGCCTTCACCCACAGAACCAAGCTCCAAATCTGGTGAGTAAAGGACCCCTCTTATCTCTGCTTTTGGAAACCTGGGGAGGTGGAAGCCTTGGATGCAAGTGTTGACTCAAACCTCCCAGCTCTGTGAATGAGGGCCTGTCTTCCACCATCTCTGAACTCCAGACACTCCAACAGTGAAAGGGATCTGGGGCCACCAAAGGGCTCAGTGAAGTCTCTTAATCTTTAATTTTCTGCAGCTGAGGCCTCCTACAAGCTAAAGAATAATTGCAAATCTGACATCCTTCTCAGGAAAAATGCAGTGTTTTTTCTGCCTGCATTCCTAACTGGAGGATAAATTCCTGGGGGCTTAGAGAGGGAAGGAAAGGGAACATCTGATGAGGGTGGGTGTTTTAGAGAAGTTCTACTTGCCAAGGAATGAGCTCCTGTTGGTCATGAAGCAACCCTGGCTGACTCAGCAGAGCAAGAGCCTTGCCTTAACAGAGAACAGAGCTCATGCACGCACACTTCGACTCACTGACTCATTCAGCCACGGCCACATGCTCAGGCTGTGCAGTGTGGAACCTTTTCCTATTGTTGCCATAACAAATTTCCACAAGATTCGTGGGTGAAAACAAAACAGTTATTTAATTATCTTTCAGTGCTGTAGCTCAAAGTATGAAGTGCATCTCACTGGGCTAAAATCAAGGTGACAGCAAGGCTGCCTTCCCTCTGAGGGTTCCAGGCAAGAATCTGCTCCTCACTTTTCCCAGCTTCTAGAGGCTCCCACATTCCTTGACTCCTGGTCCCCTTCCTCCTTCCTCAAAGCCCAAAAAGGCTGGTCACATCTCACATGGCATCACTCAGACCCTTCTTCCTTACCACACCTCTTTCTCTGAATGCTGCTTTCCCTTCTTCCACATCTTTTGAAAACTTGGGGATTCTATCAGGTTCACTAAGATGAAAATCCCTCATAATCTCCCGGAAGTCATCCAGGATACCCTTGTTTTAAGTTCAGCTGATTAGCAACTGTAATTCCATCGGCAATCTTCATTCCTCCTTTCATGTAAAATAATATATTCACAAGCTATGGAGACTAGGACATGGACATTTTTGGGGTGGGGTGGCATTCTTCTTCCACAAATAGTAAACAAGATGCATTTGGCCTCTGCTCTTGGGACACTGATATTGCAGATGGTTAAATGGGAGGACAGAAATGCATGCACAAGTGGACCAATAAATAAATGATCCATTGAGAAGCATCTGTGCATGAAATCTATTTGTTTATTTATTTATTTATTTATTTATTTATTTACCTACTTACTTATTTATTGAGACAGAGTCTTGCTCTGTCATCCAGGCTAGAGTGCAGTGGCATGATCTCGGCTCACTGCAACCTCCACCTCCTGGGTTGAAGTGATCTCCTCCCTCAGCCTCTCCAGTAGCTGGGATTACAGACCACCACCACCATGCCCGGCTAACTCTTTTTGCATATTTTCTGTAGAGAGGATGTTTCACCGTGTTGGCCAGGCTGGTCTCAAATTCCCAACCTCAAGTGATGCAATAGCCTCTGCCTCCCAACGCGCTGGAATAAGAGGCATGAGCCACGGGGCCGAGCCAAATTTTCGAATCAATAATAGATAATGCTGAGTGTATAATTTCAGGTGACAGAGAAGGTCTCACTAATCACATATTTGTGATGTTAATGAAAAAAATAGATTCAACCCTTGGAAGACTGGTGGAAAGATTTTCCACACAGCTGTCAGCCGTGAAGGCACAAAGGTGAAAACAATCTGATGTTGAAGGAAGAGGCTCTGCCTCAAATGCTGGGAATGAGATGGGGAGAATGACAAGACGACTGTAGAGAGACGGAGAGCACACTGGGTACACAGGAAACTAAGGAGGAACAAGGAGTGTGTGTTTGATACTCACAGCCCTTGGATTCACCTCGGGATAACCAGGAACCCCTACATGATTAATAGTGACTGACATGAAAATCACGGAGGCCCAGGTGCGTAACTGGAATCTAGGAGACCGTGGAAAAGGCAATTCCTGCCCCACTGGTGAAATGTGGTGCTGATTTAGACACTAAGTGGGTGAAGTAGATGCATATAACACATGTTTGTGAGGTGGAATCATTGGCTGGAAAGGCTTGCTGGGTTGGATTTTTCCTCGTAGTTTAATCCTTGCTTCATTAACTTATTTCTGAGATTTATTTCTCCTGCACCTAAATCAATACCTGGCAGAGGAGTGAGAGATAGATGAGGGGTGGTGCAAATGAAGGGACCTATTATAGCATAATATACAAGGCTGTGAACGGTGGCTCACGCCTGTAACCCAGCACTGCAGGAGGCCAACGCAGGTGGATCACATGAAGTCAGGAGTTCGAGACTAGCCTGGCCAACATGGAGAAACTCTATCTGTACTAATAATACAAAAATTAAGCAGGCGTGGTGGTGGTGCATGACTGTAATCCCAGCTCCTACTCTGGAGGAGGAAGCAGGAGAATGACTTCAGCCCTGGAGGCAGAGGTTGCAGTGAGTCGAGATCGCGTCACTGCACACCAGCCTGGGCGACACAGGGACACTCCATCTCAAAAAATAAAAATAAAAAATACATAAATATAACATACACAAATGATGCAGGCACCTGAATTCCAATCATCATTTTTCTATTTCTCTATAATTACTTCTTTGATCCTTTATCTTATCCATTAGAAAATCAGCCTAAAACCTCTTCCGTATTTGGCTTTCTGTGAACATGAGATCATATGGAAAATATGAAAGCCCCCTGAACCCACCAGCACAGGCCCTGAAATAGGGAAAGTGCACTGTTCATCACAAAAAACTTGCCCCCTCACCCAAATCCCCCACCTCAGCCCTACTTCCAATCACCTGTGGAGATACAGATAGACCATGGGGAGGTAAACGCTAATACTCCTTGGAGTGAGCTCAGATCTTGGAATCAGAGATAAGCGCCAGCACTAGCTCCTGCTCCCCTTTCCTACTAATTCACAGGAGGACAGGTGGTATTGAAGCAATAGATGGTCGAGGGGGCGGTCCTTCCCCCAGCCTCTCGGGTGGAACAGCAGCCTAACATGTGTCTCCTGAGATCACGAAGAGTAGCACGTTTCACACGGGTTTCACCATCATTTCCTGGATGTTTGACATAAGAGAATTCTACTTCGCTTTTTTGATCTTGATTTCACTTTTGTGTCCTTTTCTTGGAGAATGTAATTTGAGTCAGGAGGGTTGTGGATGTAGGAACTGTAAAGCACATTCACTGTGTATCAATCCCAGTCCAGTCTTCCCAGAGAAGACTCTAAACACCTCCTGTACTGCGCCTGGGGCTATGCCAATTTCTATCACTCACCGTCACTCAAGGGAGACAGAACGCACAGAGAATACATTACATAGGCAGGTTCATTACTAACAGATAAGCAGCAGGTGACAACAGAAGCCTACATTTCAATGTGAGCCAGTCCCTCAAGGTTCACAAAAGCTGCTCGAGACATATGGAGTCACCCCATTTGCAGTGTATCTGGGGGAACACAAAAAGCAGCCCAGCCTGGGTTTTGTACCCTGGAGCCACAGGAAGCACTCAGCTAAAGCACTGCATGACGTCCTCCTCTAGGAAGAACAGGAAGACAGCCCAGGCTGTTCTGGGACATTCCTCCTCATCTCAGGACGTTGCTGTCTTAGTCCATTTTTGTTGCTATAAAGGAACACTTGAGCCTGGGTAACTTCTAAAGAAAAGAGATTTGTTTCCCTCACAGTTCTGCAGGCTGCACTGGAAGCATGGCACCAGCATCTATTTCTTGTGACGGCCTCAGGCTGCTCCCACTCTGGCAGAAGGGAAGGAGGGTCTGTCTGTGCAGACCAGAGAGATCAACGGCAAGAGAGGGAGTAAGGGGGAGGGGGGAGCGATGGAGCTTCCAAGCTCTTTTTAACAACCAGTTCTCCAGGAACTAATCGAGGGGGAGCTTGCTAACCCCATTGTGTGGGGCAGCATTAATCTATTCATGATGGATCCACCTCCATGACTCAAACATCTTCCCATAGGCCCAAACTCCCACCCTGGGGGTTAAATTTCAGTGTGGGGTTTGAAGGGGTCAAACATCTAAACTAAAGCAGTTGTATCTTCAGCACGTTCTATGGTTTCTATGAGAGCTATAACTGAGAAAGCAGGAGAAAGCTAGGTCTCCTGCCATCTGGGTGCTTGTCCTAAGGAGACGTTCCACGTGGTTACCTGTCAATCAAGAAATGAGAGATAATCCATAAAGAGGAACTGCTATGATGAGCTTCTTATTGGATTCCCATCTTCCTCCAGGTATCCGCAGACACCTGCATGTTCTGACTGGGACCTCAGTGGTCATCATCCTCTTCATCCTCCTCCTTTTCTTTCTTCTTTATCGCTGGTGCTCCAACAAAAAGAGTAAGTCTCATGGAGCAGAGGCCAGAGAGCTCAGGGCCATGTGGGGAAGCAGGATGGGAGCACGCAGATGTGTGTTCCTCACCAGCAGGATGGTCCCTGGCCCAAGGCAGGAGCCTCAGAAGCAGGACTTTCTAGAGAGAGCAGCAGACACCCTGCCCCTGCCTTCAGCTCACAGACCATTGCGTGGTTCTGAACTGTATCGTCACATCCCCTGCAGCCACTCACATCCAGAAGAAGGTTCCATGACAGGCAGAAAGTGGGAGACAGAATCACTGGGATGGGAACACAGAGCTATTCATGGGATGGTCCTTGAGCTCAGAGAGAGAGAATGTCTGAGTCTGGATGTTGGCAGCTGAGGAGCCTCAGGCACCTACGGCCTCCCCCTGTGTGTTAGTGTCTGATCATGAAATGAGGACCCAGAAGTGCCCTCCCAGGTGTTTTGTTGACTTCCGTCTCCTACAGATGCTGCTGTAATGGACCAAGAGCCTGCGGGGGACAGAACAGTGAACACAGAGGTAGGTCCTCCTCGGCCCAGCCTCGTGGATCAAGTCTTATTCCCTAATAGTCCTGAAAAATGTGAGCACCCTCCCTCACTCAGCATTTCCCTCTCTCCAGGACTCTGATGAACAAGATCCTCAGGAGGTGACATATGCACAGTTGGATCACTGTGTTTTCACACAGAGAAAAATCACTCGCCCTTCTCAGAGACCCAAGACACCCCCAACAGACACCATCGTGTACACGGAACTTCCAAATGCTGAGCCCAGATCCAAAGTTGTCTCCTGCCCATGAACACCACAGTCAGGCCTTGAGGGGGTCCTCTAGGGAGACAACAGCCCTGTCTCAAAACCGGGTTGCCAGCTCCAATGTACCAGCAGCTGGAATCTGAAGGCGTCAGTCTGCATCTTAGGGCATCGCTCCTCCTCACACCACAAACCTGGTGTCTCTCTCTTGCTTACTAATGTCTATAGTTCCCACTGCCTGCTGGAGAGAAAACACACTCCTTTGCATAGCCCACAATTGTCCATTTCACTTGACCCCTGGCCACCTCTCCAGCCTAACTGGCTTACTTCCTAGTCTACCTGAGGCTGCGGTCACACTGAGGAACTCACAGTTCCAAACATACAAGAGGCTCCCTCTTAACACGGCACTTACACACGTGCTGTTCCACCTTCCCTCATGCTGTTCCACCTCCCCTCAGACTATCTTTCAGCCTTCTGTTGGCAGTAAAACTTATAAATTTTTTTTAATAATTTCAATGTAGCTCTCTCCTCTTCAAATAAACATGTCCGCCCTCATGGTTTCGGTAATGTGACTCTTCTTTTGCCAAAAGTTTCTGGTGTTATCATTTCTATGTCCATATAACCCCATCTGTTCTCCACTGGGTTCTCACCCCTGGACTCTGAGCTTCTGGAAGCAGGGTGGAGCCTGATTTGTCTCTGAGACTCCAATTTCCTTTCAAAGATGCAGCACACAGGAGGTTCCAAGGATGGTGAATGAGATGAACAAGTGATATTCTTACTCTCTGCAGACCTGGAAAGCTGGCAGAGTCATTCCACGATGAAACATTTGCAGAGTCATAGGTCTTGTTAGTCTCATCTCCACGGGGACACATATCAACACATCATCTTTCATACTATAAATATACAGTCGCTCCTCCATATCTGTGGATATAAATCAAAAAAAGAATATTTTTGATTTATAGTTGGTTCAATAAACACCTGTAATTTTTTCACCAATTTTAGAAATAAATCATCAATTGTTTCATCAATTTTTTTATTTTTATTTATCAATTTTTGAAATAAATCATCAAAATGTACAATAATAAGATAAAAAATAAGCAGTGTTTTTATGGTGTGAAAATAAGCTTAGATTTATTTTTTCCTACATGTAACCCTCTGGTCCAATGTTCTTTATTGAGAAGATATTCTATTCCACCTTAACCCACACGGCAGCCTCTGTCGACTATAAAGGGACTGTGTGTACAGATGTATTTTACACACTCTTTTCGGCTCAGTGGCTTTCTGTGTCCACTCTCATGAGGATGCTGCACTTTATGCAGCCTTATAGATCCCCTTATAATTTGGTAGCCTGAATCCTCTAATTTCTCCTTCCTCTTTAAGATTGCCATTATTATTATTATTGACTATTTGCTTTTCCATGTAAATTTGTAATCATTTTTCTCATTTCCACCAAAAATAATGCTTGTAATTTTGTTGTGACTCCCTTAAATCTACAGATAAATTCTGTGCTATAGAAACATAATGCAAACCACATACATTCTTTTAAATTTGCTAGTATCAAATTAAAAAGCCAACAAGAAACAGATAAAATTAATTTAAGTTAACCCAATGGACCCAAAATATTATTACCCCAATAGACCCAAAATATTAACCTAATAGATCCAAAATATTATTTTATTATCCAAATAGACTCAAAATATTATCATTTCAACATGTAACCATGTGTCATCTTGGAAAATATCAGATCCCTGTCTAGGTGGGCAAAGATTTTTCTTTGTAATATCTCATTTCCACATTCCCACTTGGCACAGAAACTGCCCCCAAGGCTCAGGATAATAAGATGCAGTAGGAATGGGTAGATGTATCTGGAGGAAAATGACTAAATGAAATTGAGACATCAGAGTTTGGGGAACTCACTAGAACTACAGGGACAGTGTTGGGGAGGGAATTGGGAGATGTTGATCAAAGGATACAAAGTTTCAGGTATTCAGGAGGAATGGGTCTGAAGATCTCTTGTACAGCTTGGCCACTATAGTTGACAATACTGTACTCTATACTTGAAAGTTACCAGGAGAGTAGATTTTTTTTTTAAATATGGAACACTTCACAAATCTGCGTGTCATTCTTGCGCAGGGGCCATGCTAGTCTTCTCTGTATCGTTCCAATTTTAGTATATGTGCTGCCGAGACAAGCATGGGAGAGTAGATCTTTTTTTTTTTTTTTTTTTTTTCTGAGACGGAGTCTCGCTCTTGCCCACGCTGGAGTGCAGTGACGCAGTCTTGGCTCACTGCAAGCTCCGCCTCCCAGGTTCACGCCATTCTCCTGCCTCAGCCTCCCAAGTAGCTGAGACTACAGGCTCCCGCTACCATGCCCGGCTAATTTTTTGTATTTTTAGTAGAGACGGGGTTTCACCGTGTTAGCCAGGATGGTCTCGATCTCGTGACCTCATGATCCACCTGCCTCAGCCTCCCAAAGTGCTGGGATTACAGGCGTCAGCCACCGCGCCCGGCTGGGAGAGTAGATCTTAAGGGTCCTCACCACAAAAAAAAAAAGAAACAATAGGCCAGGTGTGGTGGCTCACACCTGTAATCCCAGCACTTTGGGAGGCCAAGACGGGCAGATCACTTGAGGTCAGGAGTTCAAGACCAGCATGGCCAACATGGTGAAACCCTGTCTCTACTAAAAATACAAACATTAGCCAGGCATGGTGACACTAACCTGTATTCCCAGCTACTCCGGAGGCTGAGGCACGAGAATCGCTTGAACCTGGGAGCAGAGATTGCAATGAGGCAAGATCGCACCACTGCACTCCAGCCTGGGGGACAGAATGAGACTTCCTCTCAAAAAAAAAAAAGAAATGAAACAATAACCCTGCCAGATGATGGATATGTTAACTAGCTTGACTGTGATGATCATGTCACATACATCAAAACATCAAGTGTAATACACCTTAAATATATACAATTTCCATTTGTCAATCATATCTCAATAAAGCTGAAAGAAACCTCTAAGTTTCAACTTTATATTCAGAAAGCTGTGTCATGCTTACCTCAGTGCCTAAGTATACTCTAACTCACGGAAATGGCCTTTAAAACTGCAGAGAGTGGCTGGGCGCAGTGGCTCACGCCTATAATCCCAGCACTTTGGGAGGCGGAGGAGGGTGGATCACGAGGTCAGGAGTTCGAGATCAGCCTGGCCGACATGGTGAAACTCCATCTCTACTAAAAACACAAAAAATAGCTGGGCTTGGTGGCAAGCACCTGTAAATCTGAGATACTCAGGAGGCTGAGACAGGAAAATCGTTTGAACCCGGGAGGCAGAGGTTGCAGTGAGCCGAGATCGTGCCATTGCACTCCAGCCTGGGCAACAGGGTGAAACTGCATCTCAAAAAAAAAAAAAAATACTGCAGAGAGTTAAGGCCCTCGCTGGCCACTCTCTGGTACCTCTGAGGTCAGTGGATAGAGAAGAAGCTCCCCTTCTTCTTCCTCGAAACAAAGGCCTCCTTCCTTCTTAGGCGTTTGGGACAAATTCTCCACACAGGTGCAGCTGAGCACTGTAAAGTGCCACTGAGGGTTGAGGGTCTCCATCGCCAGTCACGGTTTGGTGCCACTGAGGGTTGAGGATCTCCACTGCCAGTCACAGTTTGGTCCCACTGAGGGTTGAGGGTCTCCATCGCCAGTCACAGTTTAGTGCCACTGAGTGTTGAGGGTCTCCACTGCCAGTCACAGTTTAGTCCCACTGAGGGTTGAGGGTCTCCACTGCCAGTCACAGTTTAGTCCCACTGAGGGTTGAGGGTCTCCATCGCCAGTCACAGTTTAGTCCCACTGAGGGTTGAGGGTCTCCACTGCCAGTCACAGTTTAGTGGTACTGAGGGTTGAGGGTCTCCACTGCCAGTCACAGTTTGGTCCCACTGAGGGTTGAGGATCTCCACTGCCAGTCACAGTTTGGTCCTACTGAGGGTTGAGGGTCTCCACTGCCAGTCACAGTTTGGTCCCACTGAGGGTTGAGGATCTCCACTGCCAGTCACAGTTTGGTCCTACTGAGGGTTGAGGATCTCCATTGCCAGTCACAGTTTAGAGCCACCGAGGGTTGAGGATCTCCATCACCAGTCACAGTTTAGAGCCACTGAGGGTTGAGGGTCTCCACAGCCAGTCACAGTTTAGTGCCACTGAGGGTTGAGGGTCTCCATTGCCAGTCACAGTTTAGTCCTACTGAGGGTTGAGGGTCTCCACTGCCAGTCACAGTTTGGGCTTATTAGGGTTTATGCTGTACAAAGAGAATGGAACCTACCAATCAACTCTTAGTGACCAGTTAGACAGATTCAAGGCAAATTTCCCTGCTGGGAAATCCCAGATCCCAAAATATGCAGAGACGAATAGATGCCTCAATTCTTCCGTGTCTCCGTCTAAATCCCTGGATCACTGTGACTCCTGTAGTTATGCGGCTTGTAATTCCTCGGGCCATAGAACGGCTATGATACGCCCTGTGCTAAGGGGATTGCTGACAGTTGAGACAGGAACGTGGAAGCTATAGTAGTCAGGGTTCTCCAGAAAAAAAAAAATCAACACTAATAATGATAGATACATAGATAATGATTGATAGCAAATAATGATAGATGGATAATGATAGATATATAACGATATCTCAAATAATGAGAGGCAGATAGATGGTTAATGACAGGTATATAATGATTGATACACAGATAGGGTATTTATATATTGGCTCATGCAACTATGTAGACTGACAGGTCCCATGATCTGCCATCTGCAAGCTAGAGACCCAGGGGAGTCCACGTGTAGTTCCAGTCTACGTGCAAAAGTCTGAGAACCAGGAGAGTTAGTGGTATACATAAGAGTCCAAAAGCTGACAGGCTCATTCTGGGCACGATGGCTCACGCCTGTAATCCCAACACTTTGGGAGACCAAGGCAGGCAGATCACCTGAGGTCAGAGCTCAAGACCAGCCCAGCCAACACGGCGAAACCCCATCTTTACTAAAAATACAAAAATTAGCCAGGCATAGTGGCGCTCGCTTGTTATCCCAGCTACTCAGAGGCTGAGGTACGAGAATTGCTTGAACCCAAGAGATGAAGGTTGCAGTGAGCCGAGATCGCACCACAGCACTCCAGCCTGGGTGACAGAGTGAGACTCTATCTCAAAAAAAAAAAAAAAGGCTGGCAGGCTCAACATCTAAAGAGGCAATGTTTTAATGAGAGTTCAAGAGCCAGAAAAGACTGATGTCCAGGCAAAAGGAACTTCATCTTACATTACCAGTTCAATTTTTTGTTCTGTTCAGGTCTCACCTGATTGAATGAGGCCGACTCGCATTAGGGAGAGCAATCTGCTTTATAAATTACACTAAGTCCATTGATAATCTCATTCAGCAACACCCCCACAGACACACACAGAATAATGCTTAACCAAATAGCTCAGCACCCCATGGCTACGTTACCATTCCTGTTCCACAAAAGGAGGAAACAAAAGAACAAAACCACACCAAATGTTGTGGTAAGTTGACAAAATCTGTTCCGGCCCATTAGTAAATATTGGCCACTGAAGTTCCTGAAATTCAACCAATTAGTAAGTATCTCCTCTCCCAATAGAAAGCCATATCATTTGTAAACCGTAACAATAGTTTTTTTTTTTTTTTGAGACCTAGTCTCTCTCTGTGTGTCCCAGGCTAAGAGTGCAGTGATCTTGGCTCACTGCAACCTCTGCCTCCTGGGTTCAAGTGGCTCTCCTGCCTCAGCCTTCCGAGTAGCTGGAATTACAGGCACCCACCACCACACCCAGCTAATTTTTTGTATTTTTAGTAGAGACTGGGTTTCACCACGTTGACCAGGCTGCTCTTAAATTCCTGACCTCAAGTGATTCACCTGCCTTGGCCTCCCAAAGTGCTGGGATTACAGGCATGAGCTACTGCACCCAGCCAACAGTAGTATTTTTAATTATGTCATCCTGCCTTTACAATCTCTGCATTTTAAATACTCAACTAAGAGTACAGCCATTATTTGTCTTTCACCCAAAGTCCCATTCAAGTGAGAACAAAGGAATAAATAAATAAGGCATAAGTAACAAAACAACAAAAAAAGAAAATTAGAATGTGGTCAATTTCATGCAATCATCAACACCAAATTTCCAGAACATAATATTTCCAAATTTCCTGAACGCAAATACGTATGTGGAAATTAACAAAATGTGGCGAAACAAAAGGTCACTTAAATTGGCACAAACGAAACAGTCAACATGGAAGCTGATCTGCTTTCTGAAATATGGGACAAGCTCAGGACTTCAAAATACTTCGGCGTTGGAAGGCCTAAGTTATGATGTATTAAAATGAAAATAAAGGCTGGGCATGGTGGCTCACGCCTGTAATCCCGGCACTTTGGGAGGCCGAAGTGGGAGATCAGGAGATCGAGACCATCCTGGCTAACATGGTGAAACCCCGTTTCTACTGAAAATACAAAAAAATTAGCCAGGTGTGGCGGTAGGCGCCTGTAGTCCCAGCTACTCGGGAGGCTGAGGCAGGAGAATGGCGTGAACCCCGGAGGCAGAGCTTGCAGTGAGCCGAGATCTCGCCACTGCACTCCAGCCTGGGCGACAGAGTGAGACTCCGTCTCAAAAAAAAAAAAAAAAAAAAGAATAAATAAAATAAAATAGTAGAAGGTTTAATTTGGAATATTTCACTTTCCATACTTGAAGAAATCGTGATAGCCAGGAGTCTACTATCAAAATAATGTAAATAATAAGATAAAAATAAAATTAATTTGAAGCCATAAAAAAGAATGAGTTCATATCTTTTGTGGAAACATGGATGGAGCTGGAGGCCATTATCCTTAGCAAACTATACAAGAACAGAAAACCAAATACAGCATGTTCTCACTTATAAGTGGAATCTAAATAATGTACTCATGAACACAAAAAAGGGAACAACAGACAATAGGGTCTCCTTTAGGGTGGAGGGTGGGAGGCTGGAAAGGAGCAGGAAAAGTAACTATTAGGTACCAAGCTTATTACCTAAGTTATGAAATAATCTGTACAACAAACCCCCATGACACAAGTTTACCTGTATGACAAACCTTCACATGTACCCTTGACCCTAAAATAAAAGTTAAAAAAAACACTCAATAAGCGACAATGTACATTCTTTGAGGATAATTACATTAAAAGCCCAGACTTCACCACTACACAAAATACCCATGTGACAAAATTTCACTTGTGCTCC
Source organism: Pongo pygmaeus (assembly GCF_028885625.2). Lineage (NCBI taxonomy): Eukaryota > Metazoa > Chordata > Mammalia > Primates > Hominidae > Pongo > Pongo pygmaeus. Next base: position 61,230,063 of record NC_072393.2, read on the forward strand.
TTAAATTTATACAAATTAAAAAAAAAAGTATAATAAAATAGTACATTCTTTCTTTAGAGATGACAAATAGCACCAGAGAAAATGCCTCCACATTCTGGCATTGAGATCATCTGCAGGATAAGGGTATACTGCATGCCTGGTCATGCCTAGTCAAGTAAATATACTCAGACCATGAATCTCAGAGACGAAACATAGGCTCAGAACAGACAAAGCCATAGAGCTTTTGACTAATGGCCCAGTGAAGACAATCTCTGCCTGTATGGTATCCACCACCACCTTATATTCTGTCCCAAACCCTTCCATTTGGATGTAGGATCTGATTCAAAGATGGATTTGAACACCATTAGACACCGGCTTGATGAAAATTCACTTCTCATTCGCTTCTCATCTGAAACATAAATAGAAATATAGGTCTTAGGCAGGAGGATTTCTTGAGGCCAGAAGTTAGAGACTACCCTGGCCAACATAGAAAGACCCCATCTCTATTTAAAAAAATATACATATATATGTCTTCTCTTGGGCTCCACCCAAGAGCAACCTGGAACTAAGTTATTCGGGAACAAACTGTTCCACTTTGCTGTGAGGCAATAGATGTGGAAATTCCCTGACGAGGGGCTCTGTCCTCATACTTCCTGTGGAGCTTATTGTTGTAAGAGTATCTGTCATCCTGCTAATGTGCATCAAAAAGAGACCAACGGGGCTGAGGCCGTGTCAGCATGATGGACCCCAAAGAGACCACCCTCCTGTGTCTTGGTGAGTTTCAGAGTAAAAGTGGGTTAGAGGGGAAGATAGAGAAATCCCAAAATAATCAGGGTGTCTCTTAACAGTGTGAGTAGGAGATTTTAGTGGCTGCCAAGGAGATTCTGATCTCCTTAGTGGAAAGGCTGTCTTTGTCAATATATCTATAACTTTGTCTCTGCCCAAGCCCAAGCTAGCTTGTGGGGCTCAAGGTTTAATATTTGTATTAAACCTATAGTGTGTTATCTGGGATTCACGATGGTTCCAAGGTTCCTATCAAGGAGAGACTTAGAGGCTGGAATCTGAAAGGTAAAAATAAAGAATGAGCCTCAAAACTGTGATTGTTGTGGAAGGAAAACATGTGATTGAATCCCATATAGAAATATGGTTACTAGTATTTTGTTGAAGATTTTTGCATTTATGTTCAACAAAGATATTATCCCAAAGTTTTCTGTTTTCGTTGTGTCTCTGCTACGTTTTGTTATCAGGATGATGCTGGCCTCATAGAATGAGTTGGGGAGGAGTCCCTCCTCCTGGATTTTTTCAATAGTTTTAGCAGGAATAATACTAGCTCTTCTTGGCCTGGCTCAGTGGTTCACGCCTGTAATCCCAGCACTTTGGGAGGCCGAGGTGGGCGGATCACAAGGTCAGGAGATCAAAACCATCCTGGCCAACATGGTGAAACCCTGTCTCTACTACAAATACAAAAAAATTAGCCGGGCGTGGTGGTGGGTGCCTGTAGTCCCAGCTACTCAGGAGGCTGAGGCAAGAGAATGGCGTGAACCCGGGAGGCGGAGCTTGCAGTGAGCGGAGATCATGTCACTGCACTCCAGCCTGGCCGACAGAGCGAGACTCTGTCTCAAAAAAAAAAAAATACTAGCTCTTCTTTATATATCTGGTGGGATTGAGCTGTGAATCCACCTGGTACTGGTCTTTTTCTGGTCTGTCATTACGGATGGTGATTTGTCATAAAGGTTGGAAATGGAAGTTTGATTTTTCATAAATCTCTCTCTTCCAGTGCTCTGTCTGGGCCAGAGGATTCAGGCACAGGAAGGTAAGTGTCCTGTAAATCTCTCCCAGCCCCTTTAGACCCTCTTGGAAGCTCTAGGATAAAGAAATTGAGGAATAGCCTGAAGCACAGATTCTTATTTTAGTCCCATTCTAGTTGTTTCTGCTGTGCTTCTCTTGCCTAATTTCTATCTCACTTTGTTATCTCCAAACGCTTCAGACTCATTAATGCTCACGCCTGGATTTATAGTTAGTCCTTTCCTGTGTTAGACTGTCCATGAAGGATCTGTAATTTACTGAATGCTCAAACTGCAAGGATGAGGAAGTCAGGAGTCATCTGCCCAATATCCTTCCTTATGCTGATTCTATTTTGTTTTAGCAACCCACTTCCTCCCATCACTTCATTTAAAAGGATGCTGCCATAGTCTAACCCTACTGAACACTCTAGCGTTCTATAGTACTACTGCAGTACTAAGCATTAAGTAGTCTTAATGTACTACTGAATATTCTGCCACCCCAACTACTACTGCCTGAGCCTCCTAACAAGTGTGAGCCCCATGTCCATCCATGTCTTCTCTCTTCCAGCTCCTTCTAAAGCCTGAATTATTTGTGTGTTGAACAATATTCATTCTTCCTATCCATGAGCATGGAATGTTTTTCCATTTGTTTGTGTCATCTATGATTTCTTTGAGCAGTGTTTTGTAGTTCTCCTTGCAGAGATCTTTCACCTCCCTGGTTAGCTGTATTCCCAGGTATTTTATTCTTTTTGTGGTAATTGTGAATGGATTCTCTTCTTGATTTGGCTCTCAGCTTAGATGTTTTTGGTGTATAGGAATGCTACTGTTTTTTGTATATTGATTTTGTATCCTGGAACTTTGCCAAAGTTGTTTATCAGATTAAGAAGTGTTTGGGCAGAGACTGTGGTTTTCTAGGTATAGAATCATATCACCTGCAAACAGGGATAGTTTGACTTCCTTTCTTCCTATTTGGATGCCTTTTATTTCTTTCTCTTGCCTGATTGCTCTGGCTAGGACCTCCAGTACTATGTTGAACAGAAGTAGTGAGAGACGGCATCCATGTCTTGTGCCAGTTTTCAAGGGGAATACTTCCAGCTTTTGCCCATTCAATATGATGTTGACTGTGTTTGTCATACATCATTCTTATTATTTTGAAATATGTTTCTTCAATGCCTAGTTTGTCAAGATTGTTTAGCATAAAGAGATGTTGAATTTTATCAAAAGCTCTATTGAGATGATTATGTGTGTTGGGGGGGGGTTGTCCTACTTACGTGATGAATCATATTTAAGATTTCTGTATATTGGCCGGGCGCGGTGGCTCATGCCTGTAATCCCAGCACTTTGGGAGGCTGAGGCAGGCGGATCACGAGGTCAGGAGATCGACACCATCCTGGCTAACATGGTAAAACCTCGCCTCTACTAAAAAATACAAAAAAATTAGCCAGGTGTGGTGGCGGGCACCTGTAGTCTCAGCTGCTCGGGAGGCTGAGGCAGGAGAATGGCGTGAATCCAGGAGGCAGAGCTTGCAGTGAGCCAAGATCACGCCACTGCACTCCAGCCTGGGCAACAGAGCGAGACTCTTATATCGAATCAAACTTGCATCCCAGAAATGAAACCTACCTGATGGTGATGGATTAGCTTTCTGATGTGCTGCTGGATTGTTTGCTAGTATTTTGTTGAGGATTTTGGCATTTATGTTCAACAAGGATATTGTCCTGAAGTTTTCTGGTTTTGTTGTGTCTCTGCCATGTTTTTGCATCAAGATGATGCTGGTCTCATACAATGAGCTGGGGAGGCATTCCTCCTCCTGAATTTTTTTGGAACGTTTCAGTAGGTAGCTCTTCTTTATATATCGGATGGGATTCAGCTGTGAGTTTGTCTGGTACTGGGCTTTTTCTGGTCTGTAGGCTTTTTATTACTGATTCAATTTTGGAGCTCATTATTGGTCTGTTCATGAATTCAATTTATTCTTGGTTCGATCTCAGGAGGGTGTATGTGTCCAGGAATTTCTCCATTTATTCTAGATTTTCTATTTTGTGTGCATAGAGGTGTTCATAATATTCTCTGATGATTGTATTTCTGTGGGGTGAGTGGTAATATACCCTTTGTTGTTTCTAATTGTGTTTATCTGGATCATCTCTCTTTTCTTCTTTATTAGTCTAACTAGTCATCTGTCTTACTAATTTTTTCAAAAATCCAACTCCTGGATTTGCTGATCTTCTGAATGCTTTTTCGTGTCTCAATCTCTTTCAGCTCAGCTCTGATTTTGGTTATTTCTTGTTTCCTACGAGCTTCGGGGTTGATTTCCTCTTGGTTCTCTTAGTTCCTCTTGTGATGTTAGGTTGTTAATTTGAACTTTTTCTAGCTTTTTGACATGGGAGTTTAGTGCTATAAACTTCCCCCTTAACACTGCCTTAGCTGTGTCCCACAGATTCTGCTATATTTACCCAAAAATTACAGAACAGACTGCTTAATTTCCATGCATTGTACAGTTTTGAGTGGTTTTCTTAGTATTTATTCCTATTTTTATTCCACTGTGCTCTGATTTCGCTTTTCTGGATTTGCTAAGGATCTTTTTTTTTTTTTTGAAATGGAGTCTTGCTCTGTCGCCCAGGCTGGAGTGCAATGGCACAATCTAGGTTCACTGCAAGCTCCGCCTCCTGGATTCACGCCATTCTCCTGCCTCAGCCTCCCAAGTAGCTGGGACTACAGGCGCCCGTCACCACACCCGGCTAATTTTTTTGTATTTTTAGTAAAGATGGGGTTTCACTGTGTTAGCCAGGATGGTCTCGATCTCCTGATCTCATGATCCGCCCGCCTTGGCCTCCCAAAGTGCTGGGATTACAGGCGTGAGCCACCGCGCCCGGCCTGCTAAGGATTGTTGTATGTCTGATTGTATGATCGACTTTAGAGTATGTGCCATGGGGCAATGAAAACAATGTAGATTCTGTTGTTTTGGGGGTGGAGAGTTCTGTAGATGTCTATCAGGTCCATTTGATCCAGTGCTGAGTTCAGGTCCTGAATATCTTTGTTTGCCTCAATGAACTAATACTGTCAGCAGGATGTTAAAGTCTCCCCCTATTATTGTGTGGTTGTCTAAGTCTCTTGGTCTCTCAGAACACACTTTATGAATCTGAGTGCTTCTGTGTTAGGTGCATAATATTTAGGATAGTTAGGTCTTCATGTTCTTTTTTTAATTTATTTTTTTTCTTTTTCTTTTTGATTCAGCAGATGGGCTGCTACACACTCCTTAGCAGATTCTGACATCCATGGCCACTGTCCAGCTATGGTCTTCATGTTGAATTAAACCCTTTACCATGATTTAATGCCCTTCTTTGCCTTTTTTGATCTTTGTTGGTATAAAGTCTGTTTTGCCTGAAATTTTAATAGCAGCTCCTGCTTTTTTTTTTTTTTTTTTTTTTTTTTTTGGCTTTCCATTTGCTTGGTAGATTTTTCTCCATTTCTTTACTTTGAGCCTATGGATGTCATTGCATATATTGCATATGAGATGGGTTTCTTATAGACAGCATAATGTTGAGTCTTGCTTTTTTTTTTTTTTTTGAGACGGAGTCTTGCTCTGTCACCCAGGCTGGAGTGTAGTGGTGTGATCTCGGCTCACTGCAACCTCTGCCTCTCAGGTTTAAGCAATTCTCCCGCTTCAGCCTCCTGAGTAGCTGGGATTACAGGCGCCCACCACCACACCTGGCTAATCTTTGTATTTTTAGTAGAGACAGGGTTTTGCCATGTTGGCCAGGCTGGTCTCGAACTCCTGACCTCGTGATCCACCCGCCTCGGCCTCCCAAAGTGCTGGGATTACCAGCGTGAACCACCACACCTGGCCTTTTTTTTTTTTTTTTTTTTTTTGACAAGGAATCTCACTCTGTCACCCAGGCTGGAGTGCAGTGGCACGATCTTGACTCACTGCAACTTCTGCCTCCTGGGTTCAAACGATTCTCCTGCCTCGGCCTCCCAAATAGCTGGGATTACAGGTGTGTACCACCATGCCCAGCTATTTTTTTTTTTTTTTGTATTTTTGTTAGAGATGGGATTTCATCACATTGGCCAGGCTGATGTCGAACTCCTGACCTCAAATGATCCACCCACCTCAGCTTCTCAAAGTGCTGGGATTACAGGTGTGAGCCACCGCGCCCGGCCTCTTGCTTCTTTATCCAACTTGCCACTCTGCATTTTACTTAGGACAATTAGCCCGTTTACATTCAAAGTTAGCATTTACATGTGCGGATTTTTTCCTGTCGTCATGTTGTTGGCTGGTTTGGTTATTATACAGACTTGTTTGTGTGGTTGTTTTATAGTGTCACTGGTTTATATACATAAGTGTGTTTTCTATTGGCTGGTGATGGTCTTTTCGTTCCATATTTAGCGCTCCTCTTAGGAGCTCTTGTACGGCAGGCCTGATGGTAATAAATTCCCTCAGCATTTGCTTGTCTGAAAATGATGTTATTTCTCCTTCACTTATGAAACTTAGTTTGGCTGGGAATGAGATTCTTGGTTGGAAATTCTTTTCATACGAATATTAAACATAGGCCCCCAATCTCTTCTGGCTCATAGAGTTTCTGCTGAAAGGTCTGCTGTTAGCTTGATGGCATGCCCTTTGTAGGTGACCTGCCCCTTCTTTTTTGCTGTCTTTTCACATTTTTTTCTTTCTTTCTTTCTTTGTTTTTTTTTTTTTTTTTTTTTTTGAGATGGAGTCTCACTCTGTTGCCCAGGCTGCCAGGCTGGAGTGCAGTGGCGCGATCTTGGCTCACTGCAAGCTCCGCCTCCCGGGTTCACGCCATTCTCCTGCCTCAGCCTCCCGAGTAGCTGGGACTACAGGCGCCCATCACTATGCCCGGCTAATTTTTTGTATTTTTTTTTTAGTAGAGATGGGGTTTCACCATGTTAGCCAGGATGGTCTCGATCTCCTGACCTCGTGATCCGCCCACCTCTGCCTCCCAAAGGGCTGGGATTACGGCGTGAGCCACCGTGCCCGGCCAACATTTTTTTCTTTCATTTCTACCTTGAAGAATCTGATGATTTTGTGTCTTGGGGATGCTCTTCTTGTGTAGTATTTTGGAGGGGTTCTCTTTGTTTCCTGAATTTGATTCTTGGCCTCTCCAGTGAAGTTGATTTTGTGTCTTGGGGATGCTCTTCTTGTGTAGTATTTTGGAGGGGTTCTCTTTGTTTCCTGAATTTGATTCTTGGCCTCTCTAGTGAAGTTGATTTTGTGTCTTGGGGATGCTCTTCTTGTGTAGTATTTTGCAGGGGTTCTCTTTGTTTCCTGAATTTGATTCTTGGCCTCTCTAGTGAAGTTGGAGAAGTTTTCATGAACAATACCCTGAAATATGTTTTCCATGTTGCTTGCTTTCTCCCCATCTCTTTCGGGGATGCCAATGGGCTATTTGGTCTCTTTAGATAATCCCATACTTCTTAGAGGTTTTGTTCATTCTTTTTTATTCTTTTGCCTTCATTTTTGTCTGACTGAATGAGTTCAGAGAGCCAGTATTCATGCTCTGAGATTCTTTCCTCATTTTGCTTTATTCTGCCATTAATACTCGTGATCACATTATGAAATCTCGTAGTGTGTTTTTCAGCTCTATCAGAGCCGTTTGGTTCTTTCAAAATGACCATTGCATAGATTAGCCCCCTGTCATTTTATTGTAATCTTTAGATTCCTCGCATTGGGTTTCAACTTTCTCCTGAATCTTGATGACCTTAATTTCTACCCATATTCTGAATTCTATTTCTGTCATTTCAGCCAGGTAAAGAGCCCTTGCTGGGAAGCTCGCGTGGTAATTTGGAGGAAGGAAGACACTGTTGCTTTTTGAGTTGACAGAGGTCTTGCTCTAGTTCTTTCTCATCCGTGTGGGCTAATGTTCCTTTAAGTGTGCTGCAATTTGAATTTTTTGCTTTTTTCTTTTAACTGTGATGTCATTTGAGCACAGTCAGTAGATTTCTTTTCTAGATGGTTTCAGAGGGCTGGGGCTTCCGCAGGGTCTTTATTTATAGCTAAATTCTTGTCCTTGGTTTCACAGGGAGGTATATTAGCAAGTATTTTTGGTGTTGAAGTTTGGGCTGCAATCCAGTAAATGATGCTTAAGCATAACGGCCAGTAGGTCATTCCTCGTGATTGCCGCTGTGCTCCCTCTCACGCTCTGAAAGTGTGGGCTCCTCTCCCATTCAAGTGCTGGCTGCAGATCCGGGCTCGGCACTCCCAGGCTGCACATCACAGCTTTGGGGTGAGCTCAGACTTTATGTTCCCTCCGTGGCTTGGGGGCAGCAGGGAAGGGACCTTAGCAGTGGTTGTGGCAGACGGCCTTTCACTTGTCCCTTGGGACTCCACCCCAGAGAGATGTGGAGCCACTATCAGTCAGTGTGATGAGCCAAAAGTGGGGCGACTGCACTGTGGGTCCAAGCTAGGGGCCCTGCCTAGTGATGAGCAGGGGGGACAGGTGGGTCACAGGGGTGACAGACTGGCCTCTTCTCTTTAGGGCAGTTTGCTGGAGGTGTGGTTAAAGCACTCAGAGTCTTTGCTCCCTCCCCAGTCTGAGGGCGGCAAGGCCAGTACCACCACAGTAGCAGCTGCAGGGTGGCTTTCAGCTGCCTCTGGGAGCTCCGCCACAGAGAAATGCAGACTCACAGCTGCTGGGAATGCTCCGCCAGAGGGTGGGGCTGCTGTGCTGCGGGCTCAAGCTGGGGCTTGGTGAAGAGCAGGAGGTTGAGGGCTCACAGGGAGAGGAGACTGAGCTCCTCTGTGTATGGTGACTGTGGTGTGCTAGAAGCATGAATGAAGGCCGGGCGCGGTGGCTCACGCCTGTAACCCCAGCACTTTGGGAGGCTGAGGCGGGCAGATCGAGGCCATCCTGGCTAACACGGTGAAACCCCGTCTCTACTAAAAATACAAAAAATTAGCTGGGCGTGGTGGCGGGCGCCTGTAGTCTCAGCTACTCGGGAGGCTGAGGCAGGAGAATGGCGTGAACCCGGAAGGCGAAGCTTGCAGTGAGTGGAGATCGTGCCACTGCACTGCAGCCTGGGCGACAGAACAAGACTCCATCTCAAATAAATAAATAAATAAATAAAGCATGAATGAAGCCCCCAGGCTCCTTGCTTCTTCCCCAGATCACGGGCAGCAGGGGCAGAACCCTTGCCAGGCTCCTTGCTTCTTCTCCAGATCACGGGCAGCAGGGGCAGAACCCTTGCCAGGCTCCTTGCTTCTTCCCCAGATCACGGGCAGCAGGGGCAGAACCCTTGCCAGGCTCCTTGCTTCTTCCCCAGATCACGGGCAGCAGGGGCAGAACCCTTGCCATGGCAGTGGCAGAGGGGCTGTCAGTTGCCTCTGGGAGCCACTCCGCAGGGAAACAGGGAACCACCACCAGTGAGTATGCTGAGGGCAGGGCAGCTGCTCTGCACTCCCGAGCTGGGGGCTCTGCCTGGTAAAGTGGGGGTGGGAGCTCACAGGGAAGAGAGACTGGACTCATCTCTGTCTGATGGCTGTGGCATAATGACCGGGCCCCCACACATGAAAAAGAATTCTGGGAACTCAAAAGCCAGTTTGTCCCCACCATGGACTCCTTGGATTGCATTTCAAATTTCTCCTCAATTTCGATGAGCTTCCCGGCCATCCAGATTCTGAATTCTATACCCCTCATTTCATTCATCTCAATGTAGCTAAGAACCAGATTTCCAGGGGCCCATCGAGTTGCCAGAGTTCTTGTGTTGATTTCTTTTTTTCTTTTTTTTCTTTTTTGTGACAGAGTCTTACTCCATCGCCCAGGCTGGAGTGCAGTGGCGCGATCTCGGCTCACTGCTGCTCACTTCACCTCCCGGGTTCAAGCGATTCTCCTGTCTCAGCCTCCTGAGTAGCTGGGATTACAGGTGTGTGCCACCATACCCAGCTAATTTTTGTATGTTTAGTAGAGCCCGGGTTTTGTCACGTTGGTCAGGCTGGTCTTGAGCTCTTGACGTCTGGTGATCCACCCGCCTTGGCCTCCCAAAGTGCTGGGATTACAGGTGTGTGCCACCACACCCAGCTAATTTTTGTATATTTAGTAGAGCCCGGGTTTTGTCACGTTGGTCAGGCTGGTTTTGAACTCTTGACCTCCAGTGATCTGCCCACTTCAGCTTCCCAAAGTGCTGGGATTACAGGTGTGAGCCACCGCGCCCGGCCTTGGTGTTGATTCTTTCTCCTGTGTGAGGGCTGGTGTTCCTTTAACTGACATCACAGTTAAAGGATGTCATAACCCATAAACACTTCATTTCTGGGTGTTTTCAGATGCCAGGACTCTGCACAGAATCTTTATTTGTGGCTGGATTTTTCCCTTCATTGTATACTGGCAAAATATTTCAGTGTTGTATTTTGAAGTGTGATCCAGTAGGTGGCACCTAAAAGGGTTGGCCAGCATACAGGATCTTAGCCACAAGCTCTTTTGTAGCTTTGTTTCGTTTTTTGTTTTGTTTTTTGACACAGGGTCTTGCTCTGTCACCCAGGCTGGAGCGCAGTGGCACAATCTCAGCTCACTGCAGCCTCTACCTATCAGGTTAAGTGATCCTCCTGCCTCAGCCTCCTGAGTAGCTGGGACTACAAGCACACACCACCATAAAGAGAAAATTTTTGTAATTTTTTTTCTTTTTTTTTTTTTGTAGAGATGGGGTTTCACCATGTTTACCAGGCTGGTCTCAAACTCCTGGGCTCAAGCGATCTGCCTGCCTTGGCCCCCTAACTCTTGTATTTTGACAAAGTCGGTAGTAGTGCTCTGTGGTTGTGGGGAGGGGTGACTCCCTCGCCTGGTCCATTCTTGGGCCTTGGAGGAGCCTCCTACAATCACTGGCTCTGCACCCACCGTTTCCTTTATTAGGATTGTTCTGCCCATGGGGCTCCCTCAGGCAGGGCATGGTGGGCAGACAGGCTGTATCCTTCCCCGGCCAGCTCTATGGAGGGAGGACCACCCCGCTCCTCTGCAGGCTGGTGAAATCAGGTGTTTCACCCCTCTGAGAGTTCTGAGAATGAGGGCTCCTCATGGCTCAGTTGCCACCCAACCTGGTGAGTCCTTCTCAGCAAGGGTGGTTGGAGCCATCTGATCTGCCATCTCAGTGCTTCCCAGGGGAACACAGAGCTGCGGGGCATGGTGGCTCACACCTGTAATCCCAGTACTTTGGGAGGCCGAGGCGGGCAGATCACGAAGTCAGGAGACTGAGACCATCCTGGATAACATGGTGAAACCCCGTCTCTACTAAAAATACAAAAAAAATTAGCCAGGCGTGGTGGCGGGTGCCTGTAGTTCCAGCTACTCGGGAGGCTGAGGCAGGAGAATGGCGTGAACCGGGGAGGCGGAGCTTGCAGTGAGCTTAGATCCTGCCACTGCACTCCAGCCTGGGCAACAGAGTGAGACTTCATCTCAAAAAAAAAAAAAAGAAAGAAAAGAAAAACACAGAGCTGCACAACCCACAGAGTTCAGGCAGAAGGGGGTCTGCAGTGCTGGAAGACCCAACAGGTCTGGCCCCTCTGGCTGCAAGTGGCAGGGGTGGGTGGAGTCACCCACTTCACCATCTGGGTGCTTTCCAGGGAAGCATGGAGCCATGGCCCCCGGCAGAGTTCAGGCAGAAGCTGGGCCACTGTGCTGGAAACTGGCCTTGAGCCTTGTCGAGTGAGGGCAGGTGGAGCCATCTCACTGCTCCCACGCACCACGCCTGTGGCCTCTGCTGGGGCTGTAGTAATGGCACTCGACTGCTCTGGGATCAAGGCCTGTGGAGGTCCCCATGGCTTCAGTGTTGCCTCTGCAAAAACCCCAGTTGCAGCCAGGTGCGGTGGCTCACGCTTGTAATCCCAGCACTTTGGGAGGCCGAGGCAGGTAGATCACTTGAAGTCAGGAGTTCAAGACCAGCCTGGCCAACATGGTGAAACCCCATTTCTACTAAAAATACAAAAATTATCCAGGCATGGTGGTGGGCACCTGTAATCCCAGCTACTCAGAAGGCTGAGGCAGAAGAATTGCTTGAACCCGGGAGGCAGAGGTTGCAGTGAGCTGAGATTGCACCACTGCACTGCAGCCTGGGTGACAAAGCGAGACTCTGTCTTGAAAAATAATAACAATAAAAAATAAAGATGGCAACCATAGACACTGGAGACTACTAGACGAGGAGGAAGAAAGGGGGTTGAAAAACTGCCTATTGGGTACTATGCTCAGTACCTGGGTGACAGGATCAATCGTACCCCAAACCTCAGCATCATAAATTATTTAAATTTTTCTCTTTTTTTAATTTTTTTTTAATTGAGACGGAGTCTCACTCTGTTGCCCAGGCTGGAGTGCAGTGGCGCGATCTCGGCTCACTGCAAGCTCCGTCTCCCGGGTTCACGCCATTCTCCTGCCCCAATCTCCCTAGTGTCTGGGACTACAGGCGCCCGCCACCACGCCCCGCTAATTTTTTGTATTTTCAGTAGAGACGGGGTTTCACCGTGTTAGCCAGGATGGTCTCGATCTCCTCACCTCGTGATCCACCCGCCTCGGCTTCCCAAAGTGCTGGGAATACAGGCGTGAGCTACCGCACCCAGCCTAAATTTTTCTTTAAATAAAGAATGATAGGTTCTTCACACCCTAATGTATTTTTACTTCCCCCACAGAGAAGGAAAGGAATGGCTTCCTCATGGCAAGCCACCTCAGTCTGGGCTTTATTTTCTTCCAGGGGACTTTCCCATGCCTTTCATATCTGCCAAATCAAGTCCTGTGATTCCCTTGGATGGATCTGTGAAAATCCAGTGCCAGGCCATTCGTGAAGCTTACCTGACCCAGCTGATGATCCTAAAAAACTCCACGTACCGAGAGATAGACAGAAAACTGAAGTTTTGGAATAAGACTGATCCTGAGTTCATCATTAACCACATGGACACAAACAAGGCAGGGCGCTATCGGTGCCAATATAGGATAGGGCAATACATGTTCCGGTACAGTGACACCCTGGAGCTGGTAGTGACAGGTAAGGAAACATCCAGGGTCCACAGCCCTGGTGTGATTTTTTTCTTATTTTGAATAGAGTATTTTTCAAGAAGTTTTAGATTTACAAACAAAAAAAAATTGATGATTGCTTCAGAGAGTTCTCAGCCATCTGGCACCCCACTTCCCCCAGAGTTAACATCTTACATTAGTATGGCACATTTCTTACCATTAATGAACAAATATCGACACGTTCTCAGCTAAAGTCTATAGCTTATTTACATTTTCTTAGTTTTTTTACCTGATAGTCTTTCTCTGTTCCAGGATCCCATTCAAGATTTCACATTGCGGCCGGGCGCGGTGGTTCACGCCTGTAATCCCAGCACTTAGGGAAGCCAAGGCGGGTGGATCACCCGAGGTCAGGAGTTGGCGACCAGCCTGGCCAACATAGTGAATTCCCCGTCTCTACTGAAAATGCAACAATCGCTGGGCGCGGTGGCTCACGCCTGTAATCCCAGCACTTTGGGTGGCTGAGGTGGGTGGATCACCTGAGGTCACGAGTTCGAGACCAGCCTGGCCAACACAGTGAAACCCCATCTCTACTAAAAATGGAAAAAATTGGCCGGGCCTGGTGGCACACGCCTGTAATCCCAGCTACTCAGGAGGCTGAGACGGGAGAATCGCTTGAACCCAGGAGGCAGAGGTTGCAGTGAGCTGAGATCACGCCACTGCACTCCAGTCTGGGCGACAGAGCGAGACTCCGTCTCACACACACACACAAAAAGATTTCACATTGCATTCAGGTGTCATGTATCTTTTTTTTTTTTTTTTTTTTTTTTTGAGACGGAGTCTCACTCTGTTGCCCAGGCTAGAGTGCAGTGGCGCAATCTCGGCTCACTGCAAGCTCCGCCTCCCAGGTTCACGCCATTCTCCTGCCTCAACCTCCCGAGTAGCTGGGACTACAGGCACCTGCCACCACACCCGGCTAATTTTTTGTATTTTTAGTAGAGATGGGGTTTCACCGTGTTAGCCAGGATGGTCTCAATCTCCTGACCTCGTGATCCGCCCGCCTCGGCCTCCCAAAGTGCTGGGATTCCAGGCGTGAGCCACCGCGCCCGGCAGGTGTCACGTATCTTTAGGTTTGTCTTGGCTGTCACAGCTTCTCAGATGTTGCTGGTTTTCCATGACCTTGTCAGTTTTGAGGGTAGTGGTCCATTATTTTTGAGGGTACTGCCACTACTGGAAATTGTCCGATGTTTTGCTCATGACTAGACTGAGTTATGGGTTATTGCAGGGAAGACCAGAGGAGCAAAGTGCCATTTCATCACCTCATAGCAAAGATTTAAACAGTCCATGGGAACATGACTGTGGATGTTGAGCTGGCTGTTGTTGAAAGCCTGGCTGAAGTAGTAACTGTGGCCAGGCACCGTGGCTCGTGCCTGTAATCCCAGCACTTTGGGAGGCCGGGCGCTGTGGCTTGTGCCTGTAATCCCAGCACTTTGGGAGGCCGGGTGCCGTGGCTCACACCTGTAATCCCAGCACTTTGAGAGGCCGAGACGGGCAGATCACTTAAGCCCAGGAGACCAGCCTAGGCAACATAGTAAGACCCCATCTGTACAAAAAATCAAAAAATTAGCTGGGCATGGTGGCACCCACCTGTAGTCTCAGCTACTTGAGAGGCTGAGATGGTAGGATCACTTGAGCCTGGGAGGTCGAGGCTGCAGTGAGCCGTGATTATGCCACTGCCCTCAGCCTGGGTGACAGAGTGAAACCCTCTCTAAAATAAATAAATAAATTTTAAAAAGAAAAAAGAGGCTGGGCACTGTGGTTCACGCCTGTAATCCCAGCACTTTGGGAGGCCGAGGCGGGTGGATCACCTGAAGTCAGGAATTCAAGACCAGCCTGACCAACATGGTGAAACCTCATCTCTACTAAAAATACAAAAATTAGCTGGGCGTGGTAGCGGGTGCCTGTAATCCCAGCTACTCGGGAGGCTGAAGCAGGAGACTCACTTGAACCTCAGAGGTGGAGGTTGCAGTGAGCCGAGATCGTGCCACTGCACTGCAGCCTCAGTGACAGAGCGAGACTCCATCTCAAAAAACAATAATAGGCCAGGCGCAGTGGCACATGCTTGTAATCCCAGCACTTTGGGAGGCCAAGGTGGGCAGATCACCTGAGGTCAGGAGTTCGAGACCAGCCTGACCAACATGGGGAGACCCCATCTCTACTAAAAATACAAAAATTAGCTGGGTGTGGTGGTACGCACCTGTAATCCCAGCTTCTCGAGAGGCTGAGGCAGGAGAATCACTTGAACCCAGGCGGCAGAGTTTGCAGTGAGCTGAGATCGCGCCACTGCACTCCAGCTTGGGCAACAAGAGCGAAACTCCTTCTCAAAAAAATATATAATAATAACAATAAGAAGAAGAAGAAAAGAATAAAGGAGAAAAGGTCTTTCTAATAGCTCACTCTTTTCTCTCTTAGGCTTGTATGGCAAACCCTTCCTCTCTGCGGATCGGGGTCTGGTGTTGATGCCAGGAGAAAATATTTCCCTCACGTGCAGCTCAGCACACATCCCATTTGATAGATTTTCACTGGCCAAGGAGGGAGAACTTTCTCTGCCACAGCACCAAAGTGGGGAACACCCGGCCAACTTCTCTTTGGGTCCTGTGGACCTCAACGTCTCAGGGATCTACAGGTGCTATGGTTGGTACAACAGGAGCCCCTACCTGTGGTCCTTCCCCAGTAACGCCCTGGAGCTTGTGGTCACAGGTAGGTACCGCCCAGTCCAGCCCTGTGTCTGGGTTGGCTGTCCAGGGCCTTGCCGCTGGGCAGGAATATGAAGAATGAAGAGGTGCACTGAGAGTGAGGTGAAGAGAGGCAAAGACTCATTCACCCCAGGACAGTGGAGAGAGAAAGGCTTCCCCACCACACTTTCCACTTTCACTACCTCGCTAGAGTTCTCCAGACAGTGTTCATTGAAAACTTACGGTCTATGGAGAACAGAAGGGCTAACTATTTTATTATTTTATTTTATTTTATTTTATTTTATTTTATTTTATTTTATTTTACTTTACTTTACTTTACTTTATTTTATTTTATTTTCTGGGATGGAGTCTTGCTCTTTCGCCAAGGCTGGAGTGCAGTGACAGGATCTCGACTCACTGCAACCTTCGCCTCCCGGGTTCACGCAATTCTCCTGCCTCAGCCTCCTGAGTAGCTGGGACCACACAGATGGGGTTTCACCATGTTGGCCAGGCTGGTCTCGAATTCCTGACCTTGTGATCCACCCGCCTCAGCCTCCCAAAGTGCTGGGACTGCAGGCGTGAGCCACCGCGCCCAGCCGAGAAGGGCTAACTTTTAGAGTCACATGTTTATGGGCTGTATTGAGACAGTAGACACCAGGCTCAACGTTGACTAGCACACCTCTCCTTTCCAGTTGCAGCTGGAAATCCTTGAACTCGCCGACAGTACTAGAATCCACCATGAGTGATCAAATGGGGACTGAGGGGTCATAGGAAAGACTTTTAAAACCTCTATCATGAGCCCCATTTTTATTTTATTCATTTATTTATTTTGAGACAGAATCTCGTTCTGTTGCCCAGGGTGGAGTGCAGTGGTGCAATCTCTCCTCACACTGCAACCTCCCCCTCCCAGGTTGAAGAAATTCTCATGCATCAGCCTCCTAAGTAACTGGGACCACAGGCGTGCACCACTGCACCAGGCTACTTTTTGTATTTTTAGTAGAGATGGGGTTTTGCCATGTTGCCCAGGCTAGTCTCAAACTCCTGGCCTCAAGTGATCTGTCTGCCTCGGCCTCACAAAGTGCTGGGATTACAGGCGTGAGCCACCTGGTCTGGTGGTGAAGACTCTAAAGGCTCTTCTCAGACCAGCCTTTGTCCTGAATTTCACATGCCCGTGTTCAGTTGCCTCCCCAGCATCTTTTCAGGAGTTCCACAGACTCGCCCCTTCATTATCCAGGGTTAAGCTGCAGATATTCTTATTAGGATTCCACCTTGTTCTGGTGTTGTTGTAGAGATATGATTAGGTATTTAGTGAATTCACCAAGTGAGGAGAGAATGAAAAGAAAACACAACCTGCCTGGCCGGGCATGGTGGCGTGAGCCTGTGGTCCCAGCTACTCAGGAGGCTGAGGCAGGAGAATCACTTGAACCCAGGAGGCGGCCGTGCAGTGAGCCAAGATCACGCCATTGCACTCCAGCCTGGGTGACAGAACGAGACTCCATCTCAAGAAAAAAATAAAAATAAAAAAAAATACGGCTGGGCACGGTGGCTCACACCTGTAATCTGAGCTCATTGGGAGGCCGAGGCAGGTGGATCACCTGAGGTCGGGAGTTCGAGACCAGCCTGGCCAACATGGTGAAACCCCATCTCTACTAAAAATACAAAAATTAGCCAGGCGTGGTGGTGGTGGGCGCCTGTAATCCCAGCTGCTCGGGAGGCTGAGGCAGGAGAATCGCTTGACCAGGGAGGTAGAGGTTGCAGTGAGCCGAGATCGCGCCACAGCCCTCCAGCCTGGGCAACAGAGTGAGACTCCATCCCAAAACAAAAAAGAAAACACAACATGCCCATAATCACCTCCTTCCCAGTTTATAGAACTTCCCTGGGAAACACAGTTCCTTGCCCATGGACACAGTCTTGCTGACGGATCAGTGTGGTGCTAGCGAAGCGTGAGCTCATTGAGGGGATGCCTGAGGGAGTCCCATTTTGGCAAGCGAATAGGGAAATGAGCTCCCATTTTAGGGCTCTGGGGTTGGGATGGAATGGAACACAACCACCAACCATTCATCTCCTTGAATTGTGTCTCCAGACTCCATAAACCAAGATTACACGATGCAGAACTTGATCCGCATGGCCGTGGCAGGACTGGTCCTCGTGGCTCTCTTGGCCATACTAGTTGAAAATTGGCACAGCCATAAGGCGCTGAACAAGGAAGCCTCGGCAGATGTGGCTGAACCGAGCTGGAGCCAACAGATGTGTCAGCCAGGATTGACCTTTGCACGAACACCAAGTGTCTGCAAGTAAACACCTGGAGGTGAAGGCAGAGAGGAGTCAGGAGTGTGGAGTCCGACAAAGCTATTTGAAGGACACAAGAGAGAAAAGCTCACTAAGAAGCTTGAATCTACTTTTTTTTTTTTTTTGAGGCAGAGTCTCGCTCTGTCACCCAGGCTGGAGTGCAATGGAACAATCTCGGTTCATTGAACCTCCCGGGTTCAAGTGATTCTTGTGCCTCAGCCTCCCAAGTAGCTGGAACTACAGGCACATACCACCGCACCGGGCTAATGTTTGTATTTTTAGTAGAGATGGGATTCCACCGTGTTGGCCAGGCTGGTCTCAAACTCCTGACCTCAAGTGATCCACCCACCTTGGCCTCCCAAAGTGCTGGGACTACAGGCATGAGCCACCACACCCAGCCAGATGCATTTTCTTTTTTTTTTTTTTTTTTTTTTTTTTTCCTGAGGCGGAGTCTCGCTCTGTCGCCCAGGCTACTGGAGTGCAGTGGCGCCATCTGCCATCTCGGCTCACTGCAAGCTCCACCTCCCAGGTTCACGCCATTCTCCTGCCTCAGCCTCCCGAGTAGCTGGGACTACAGGTGCCCGCCACCGCGCCTGGCTAATTTTTTGTATTTTTAGTAGAGACGGGGTTTCACCATGTTAGCCAGGATGGTCTCGATCTTCTGACCTCGTGATCTGCCCACCTCGGCCTCCCAAAGTGCTGGGATTACAGGCGTGAGCCACCGCACCCGGCCAGATACATTTTCAAACCAATCAAATGGTGTTTTCTTATGCAGGACTGATCGATTTGCACCCACCTTTCTGAACATCAGTTATGGTTTTCCATCTTATCTGTCTTCTGATTTTTTATACCCTGTTTTAATTTCTTCCTTCATTGTTCTTCTCTTTTTTTATTTTATTTATTTTTATTTTTATTTTTATTTGAGACAGAGTCTCACTCTGTTGCCCAGGCTAGAGTGCAGTGGCATGATCTCGGCTCACTGCAACCTCTGCCTCCCGGGTTCAAGCAATTCTCCTGCCTCAGCCTCCCAAGTAGCTGGGATTACAGGCTCCCACCATCACACCCAGCTAATTTTTTTGTATTTTTAGTAGAGACGGGGTTTCATCATGTTGGCCAAGCTGGTCTCAAACTCCTGACCTCGTGATCCACCCGCCTTGGCCTCCCAAAGTGCTGGGATTACAGACGTGAGCCACGGCGCCCGGTCTTCTTTTTATATTTTTAAATGTGTCTTCCCCAAATATAAATGGTTGGTAAGCATGCCAAATATATTCAGTAACCCCCCTCCTTTATTTTTTTTTGTTGAAGTGAGGCTCTCCCTATGTTGCCTAAGCTGGTCTTGAACTCCTGGTCTCAAGCAATCCTCCTACCTCAGCCTCCTGTTGTGTTCATCTACAAATTGATGAGTGAAAGTCATAATCCTACAGGGGGGTTACCCTATTTATTTCACAAACCCTGTTTCTATGGGATTTTCATATAAGGAATACAGGCATGTGTTTCAACTCATTAATTTATTTTTTCACTTAGTTTTCATAATATTCACATATATTACCAAGTGTGCAAACATTAAAATCTTGTGTACAAAACTCAAATGGTCTTCCAAATAATTCCCCATTCTTTTTTCTTATAAATTTTCACAGCTTTACCCTTGACAGACTTTACTCACAGGAAATCTAAGTTGGTCATATGTGGCTCTTTCACTGATTACTGTTTACTTCATTGTCCAGTAGTTTATGTATGAAAATATAATTATACAATGTAAGGGTCCTACTTCCAGTGAAACTGGAGGGACTTAGGCCCACTTTTATCCTTTACTGAGAGCTTATCTCTACTTGATAAAATTTCTGCTGTATTCTTGGCTTAACTCATGTCCTGTGATAAAAAAAAAATGCAAAGTATTTCTAATTTTCTTTATTGACTGCTTTTCACACTCTATACAAGTTCTGGCCCATGTCTTCAGTTTGTTCTGAATTTTTTTTTTTTTTTTTTTTTTTTGAGACGGAGTCTTGCTCTGTCACCCAGGCTCAAGTGCAGTGGCACAATCTCGGCTCACTGCAACCTCCGCCTCCCAGGTTCAAGCGATTCTCCTGCCTCAGCCTCCTGAGTAGCTGGGACTACAGGCGCGCACCGCTACGCCCAGCTAAGTTTTTGTATTTTAGTAGAGACAGGGTTTTGCCATGTTAGCCAGGCTGGTCTCAAACTCCTGACCTCAAGTGATCTGCCCACCTTGGCCTCCCAAAGTGCTGGGATTACAGGCGTGAGTCATTGCACCTGGCCAGTTTGTTCTGAATTTATCAGCAAAACTGAACCCTCTTATGTCCTCCTGTATAAGAGCTTTACACAGAATTGTACCCCTTATTATTAATAATGGTTATCTCTCGATTTACCACATATTCCACTATATATTTGTGCTTCTAGTTTTTCCTGCATTGGAATTTCAGTCAGTATTAACACATGCTTTCCCCATTGTTGAGAAGAATCGTCTCTTCTCACAAAACCCTGACACTTTTGTTGTTGTTGAGATGGAGTCTCACTCTGTCACCCAGGCTGGAGTGCAGTGGTGCGATCTCAGCTCACTACAAGCTCCGCCTCCCAGGTTCACGCCATTCTCCTGCCTCAGCCTCCCAAGTAGCTGGGACTACAGGCACCAGACACCACGCCCAGCTAATTTTTGTTGTATTTTTTAGTAGAGATGGAGTTTCACCATGTTAGCCAGGATGGTCTCAATCTCCTGACCTTATGATCCGCCCACCTCGGCCTCCCAAAGTGCTGGGATTACAGGCGTGAGCCACCACGCCTGGCCAACTGTGACACATTTTAAAATGTCGCATGTCTCAAATACACTTATTAAAATAGTTCAAACGAGAATCTCTATTGGGTTATCTCAGCACTTTGAGCTACTTAGTCTATTGGTTTATCTCTTTGTATTCATCATGAGGTCTAAAAAACACACAATATTGGACATATTTATTGAAAATTATGAATAAACTGACAAATGAAATGTTAGTGATTGGGCTAGATTAAATAAATGGAAAGTGGCCGGGCGCGGTGGCTCACGCTTGTAATCCCAGCACTTTGGAAGGCCGAGGCGGGCAGATCACCTGAGGTCAGGAGTTCAAAACCAGCCTGACCAACATGGAGAAACCCGTCTCTACTAAAAATACAAAATTAGCCGGGTGTGGTGGTGCATGCCTGTAATCCCAGCTACTCGGGAGGCTGAGGCAGGAGAATCACTCAAGCCTGGGAGGTGGAGGTTGCAGTGAGCAGAGATTATGCCATTGCGCTCCAGCCTGGGCAACAAGAGCAAAACTCTGTCTCAAATAAATAAATAAATAAATAAATCAGGCCAGGCGCGGTGGCTCACACCTGTAATCCCAGCACTTTGGGAGGCCGAGGCAGGCGGATCACGAGGTCAGGAGATCAAGACCATCCTGGCTAACACGGTGAAACCCCGTCTCTACTAAAAAATACAAAAAATTAGCCAGGCATGGTGGCAGGCACCTGTAGTCCCAGCTACTCGGGAGGCTGAGGCAGGAGAATGGCGTGAACCTGGGAGGCGGGGCTTGCATTGAGCTGGGATCACGCCACTGCACTCCAGCCGGGGTGACAGAGCGAGACTGCGTCTCATAAGTAAACAAACAAATAAATAAATAAATAAATAAATAAAGGGAAAGCGCCACAATTTTGGATGAAGGGGGATGAGGGACTTTACAGCGGGTCCAGGACTTGGATTACAGAGACACAATGGGGCTGGATTCCCAGGGATGCATAAGATTAAACTCATATAAGTCGTTTTGCTGACGGAAGGACCTTGTTTGGAAAAAGTGTTTTCAGAATAATAAAGTTCCTGAGCTCTTCAGAAAAATATTTTCTTGTCCTGTAACCACAGTAACAAGTAGCCACCAGAACTGATTTTTAACCCATCATCAATGACAACTCGTCTCTGTGAAAATGCTCATTTTTTTTTTTTTTTTTTTGAGACGGGGTCTTGCTCTGTCACCCAGGCTGGGGAGCAGTGACGCGATCTTGGCTCACTGCAACCTCTCCTTCCCGGGTTCAGCGATTCTCCTGCCTCAGCCTCCCCAGTAGCTGGGATTATAGGCACCTGCCACCACACGCAGATAATTTTTGTATTTTCAGTACAGACGGGTTTCGCCATGTTGACCAAGCTGGTCACGAACTTCTGACCTCAGGGTGATCTGCCTGCCTCAGCCTCTCAAAGTGCTGGGATTACAGGAGTGAGCCACAAAGCCTGGCCACTCCATACATTTTATATTGTTATGTTACCACCAATCAGACAGCTCCTTGCTTCTAAAAGTCATCCAATCAGACTCATTTCAGTAAACACCCAAGCGTGAGTGACAACCAATCAAAGTAATATCTTCCCAATGACCACACTTTTCCAGAAGCCACAGAAGGCCCTGAAAATCCAACAATCTCTGAAGTATACATTTCCCAGGCCGGGCGCAGTGGCTCACACCTGAAATCCCAGCACTTTAGGAGGCTGAGGCGGGCGGATCACGAGGCAGGAGTTCGAGACCAGCCTGGCCAACATGGTGAAACCCCATGTCTACTAAAAATACAAAAATTAGCTGGGTGTGGTGGCACGCACCTATATTACCAGCTACTGAGGAGGCTGAGGCAGGAGAATGGCTTGAACCCAGGAGGCGGAGGTTGCAGTGAGCCAAGATCATACCACTGCACTCCAGCCTGGGTGACAGAGCAAGACTCCATCTCTACAACAACAAAAAATAGTTGAAATGAAACTTCTATGCATTAAACAATCCCTCTTTTAGGCATAGAGTTTCAATTTTACAAGACAAAAATATTCTGGAGATCCATTTCACAACAGTGTGAATACATTTAACACTACTATACTGTACACTTAAAATGGCTAAGATAGTAAACTGTATGTTATGTTTTTACTACAATTTTTTTTTTTTTTTTTTTTTTTGAGACGGATTCTCACTCTTGTTGCCCAGGCTGGAGTGCAATGGCGCGATCTTGGCTCACTGCAACCTCCGCCTCCCGGGCTCAAGCCATTCTCCTGCCTCAGCCTCCGGAGCAGCTGGGATTACAGGCATGCGCCACCATGCCCGGCTAATTTTGTATTTTTGGAAGAGATGGGGTTTCTCCATGTTGGTCAGGCTGGTCTCGAACTCTGAACCTCAGGTGATCCACCCGCCTCGGCCTCCCAAAGTGCTGGGATCACAGGCGTGAGCCACCACGCCTGGCCTACAATTTTTTTTTAACTTTTTTTTTTCTGAGATGGAGTCTCGCTCTTGTCACCCAAGTTGGAGTGCAGTAGTGTGATCTCGGCTCACTGCAACCTCTGCCTCCCTGGTTCAAGTGATTCTCCTGCCTCAACCTCCCAAGTGTGGGAGATCAGTCAGAGTAGCAGAAGAAATTATAGGAATAGGAAGAAGCAAACCTTGGGAGGCCAGGGAGGTTGGCATAGCTTCAGATAGTTTGGCTGAAAGCAGCCAGATTCTCTTTTCAGGAGCCAAAGAGCTCAGGGCGCAGATACAAAGGAATGCGGAGTATTTTATCTAAATAGCTTGTTTACTCATGTGGTCCTAAAATCAACCTTTGATCATTCACGGGCAGGATGGCCCTCTCCAGGGTTGGGGGGGGGGGGAAATGACCAGTACCCACAGGTGTGTTGACTCAAAGCCTTTGTTAATTAAATCTGTGCTAAATAAATGCAAGCGTTGCCAGCTTAGAGGGGCTGCAGACTCTCTTTCGCTGCTAGTGCTGGCAGCCCCCTGGCCTGCTCTTTCACTGAATATTGGTGTCTGAGGACGTGTCTCATCTGTTGTATAGCTGGGATCTGCAGGACAGATCCCCCCCGCACCCAAGAAGCTGGGATTACAGGCAGGCGCCACCACACCCAGCTAATTTTTGTATTTTTAGTAGAGACAGGGTTTCACCATGTTGGTCAGGCTGGTCTCGATCTCCTGGCCTCAGGTGATCTGCCCACCTCAGCCTCCCAAAAGTGCTTGGATTACAGGCATGAGCCACTGCGCCTGGCCTTAGAAAACTTTTTTTTTTGAGACAGAGTTTCACTGTGTCGCTAGGCTGGTGTGATCTGGACTCACTGCAATCTCCACCTCCCAGGTTCAAGTGATTCCCCTGCCTCAGCCTCCCGAGTAGCTGGAACTACAGGTGCGCACCACCACACCCGGCTAATTTCTTGTATTTTAGTAGAGATGGGGTTTCACCATGTTGGCCGGGCTGGTCTGTTTCATGTGCGTCCGTGTGAAGAGACCACCAAACAGGCTTTGTGTGAGCAACAAGGCTGTTTATTTCACCTGGGCGCAGGCGGGTTGAGTCCGAAAAGAGAGTCAGCGAAGAAAGATAGGGGTGGGGCCGTTTTATGGGATTTGGGTAGGTAAAGGAAAATTACAGTCAAAGGGGGGTTGTTCTCTGGCGGGCAGAGTGGGGGTCACAAGGTACCCAGTGGGGGAGCTTTTGAGCCAGGATGAGCCAGGAGAAGGGATTTCACAAGACAATGTCATCAGTTAAGGCAGGAACAGGCCATTTTCACTTCTTTTGTGGTGGAATGTCATCAGTTAAGGCAGGAACCAGCCATCTGGATGTGTACGTGCAGGTCACAGGGGATATGATGGCTTCGCTTGGGCTCAGAGGCCTGATATTCCTGTCTTCTTATATTAATAAGAAAACTAAAATGAAATAGTGGTAAAGTGTTGGGACAGCGAAAATTTTGGGGGATGGTATGGAGAGATAATGGGCGATGTTTCTCAGGGCTGCTTCGAGCGGGATTAGGGGCGGCGCGGGAACCTAAAGTGGGAGTGATTAAGCTGAAGGAAGATTTTGTGGTAAGGGGTGATATTGTGGGGCTGTTAGAAGAAACATTTGTCACTTAGAATTATAGGTGATGGCCTGGATATTGTTTTGTATGAATTGAAAAACTAAACGGAATAAGAGAAGGAGAAAAACAGGTATTAAAGGTCTAAGAATTGGGAGGACCTAGGACATCTAATTAGAGAGTGCCTAAGGAGGTTCAGCATAGTCCTGCCAGCAAAGATTATTTATTTACTTCAAGAGTTAAGAGTGGCAGTTTGGGGATAGCACCAGGAGATATCAGCTGTGATGGCTTGGAGAAACAGTGTAAACTGGCAGTGTAAACAAGAGCAGGGCATGTATGAGTAGTTGAGAATGGTGAATAGGAGTATGACTAGACAGAAGATAATAGGGATGACAAGTTTTTGGGGGCACATTCCAAGTTGGTCTGGTGTCTGGAATGAGACTGGGGCTTAATAAAAAGGAGCGTCTATACAGAAGCTCAAATGGGCTGTATCTTGTAGCATTCCAATGACAGGCCTGAATTCTGAGAAGAGAAAGTGGTAAAAGTATTGTCCAGTCTTTTTTAAGTTGGTGGCTGAGCTTGGTGAGGTATGTTTTTAAAAGACCATTAGTCTGTTCTACTTTTCCTGAAGAATGAGGACTGTAAGGGATATAAAGGTTTCACTGAATACCAAGAGCCTGAAAAAATGCTTGGCTGATTTGACTAATAAAGGCTGGTCCGTTATCAGACCGTATAGAGGTGGGAAGGCCAAACCGAGGAATTATGTCTGACAGAAGGGAAGAAATGACTGTGGTGGACTTCTCAGACCCTGTGGGAAAGGCCTCTACCCATCCAG
The DNA here is from genome assembly GCF_028885625.2 of Pongo pygmaeus. Classification (NCBI taxonomy): domain Eukaryota; kingdom Metazoa; phylum Chordata; class Mammalia; order Primates; family Hominidae; genus Pongo; species Pongo pygmaeus. Next base: position 61,255,445 of record NC_072393.2, read on the forward strand.
TGAAAGTGTCTACCTAGACTAAGAGGTATTTTAGTTTTCTGACTCGGGGCATGTGAGTAAAGTCAATTTGCCAGTCCTGGGTGGGGGCAAATCCCCGAGCTTGATGTGTAGGGAAGGGAGGGGGCCTGAACAATCCCTGAGGGGTAGGAGAATAGCACATGGAACACTGAGAAGTGATTTCCTTGAGGACAGATTTCTAGGATGGAAAGGAAATGAGAGGTTCTAAGAGACGGGCTAGCGGCTCGTAACCTACATGGAAGAGGCTATAAAATGACAACAGAATAGAATGGGCCTGTGAGGCTGGAAGGAGATATTTTCCTTGGTCTAAGAACCATTTGCCTTGTGTGGGAAGAGATTGATAGGTGGCAGTTTCAGTGGGGGAGTAGGCGGGAGTGACCGATGTGAAGGAGAAAAACTGGCCGTGAGGGACAGAAGTTGGAATGCTAGCTGCTTGTCTAGCCACCTTATCAGCACAAGCATTATCCTGAGTGATGGGATCTGACGCCTTTTGATGGCCTTTGCAGTGAATGACTGCAGCTTCCTTTGGGAGTAAAGCGGCCTCGAGCAGAGTTTTTATTAAAGAGGCATTAATGATGCAGGACCCTTGTGTAGTGAGGAAACCTCTTTCAGCCCATATAACAGCATGGTGGTGCAGAATATGGAAGGCATATTTAGAGTCAGTATAAATATTGACACGTAGTCCTTTTGCAACAGTGAGGGCTTGTTAAGGCAACTAATTCGGCTTGCTGAGAGGTAGTGGAGGGGGGCAGAGTGGTATCCTCAATGACAGATGTGGGAGATACTATAGCATAGCCTGCCTTTGCAGGTGTGTGGCAATTAGGCCTGGTGGAACCGCCATCAATAAACTAAATGTGATTAGGGTGAGGAACGGGAAGGAAGGAAATATGGGGAAATGGGGTGAACGTCAGGTGGATCAGAGAGATACAGTCATGAGGGTCAGGTGTGGTATCAGGAATAATGTGGGAGGCTGGATTCAAGTCTGGGCCAGGAACAATGGTAATTGTGGGAGACTCAACACAGAGTGAGTACAGCTGAAGGAGCCGGGAAGCAGAAAGTATATGCATCAGGTGTGAGGAAGAAAATAGATTTTGGAAGTTATGAGAACTGTAGAGAGTGAGTTGAGCACAGTTTGTGATTTTGAGGGCCTCTAAAAGTATTAAAGCAGCGGCAGCCGCTGCACACAGACATGAGGGCTAGGCTAAAACAGTAAGGTCAAGTTGTTTGGACAGAAAGGCTACAGGGTGCGGTCCTGGCTCTTGTGTAAGAATTCTGACCACGCTTAGCCATGCCTAGGAAGGAAAGGAGTTGTCATTTTGTAGCAGGTGTTGGGGTTTGAGAGATTAGTCAGATATGATCGGCATGGAGAGCACGTGTGTTTTTATGAGAATTATGCCGAGATAGGTAACCGATGAGGATGAAATTTGGGCTTGACTGAAGTAATGGGGGCTGTCTGTGAAGCCTTGCAGCAGTACAGCCCAGGTAATTTGCTGAGCTTGATGGGTGTCAGGGCCAGTCCAAGTGAAAGCGAAGAGAGGCTGGGATTAAGGGTGCAAAGGAATAGTAAAGAAAGCATGTTTGAGATCTAGAACAGAATAATGGGTGGCGGAGGGAGGTATTGGGGATAGGAGAGTATATGGGTTTGGCACCATGGGGTGAATAGGCAAAACAATTTGGTTGATAAGGTGCAGATCCTGAACTAACCTGTAAGCCTTGTCTGGTTTTAGGACAGGTAAGATGGGGGAATTGTAAGGGGAGTTTATAGGCTTTAAAAGGCCATGCTGTAACAGGCTTTAATCCTTTTAAAGCATGCTGTGGGATGGGATGTTGGCATTGAGCTGGGTAAGGGTGATTAGGTTTTAATGAGATGGTAAGGGGTGCATGATCGGTCTCCAAGGAGGGAGTAGAGGTATCCTATACTTGTGGGTTAAGGTGGCGGGATGCAAGAGGAGGACGCAAAGGAGGCTTTGGATTGGGAAGAAGGGTGGCAATGGGATATGGCTATAGTCCAGGAACAGTCAGGGAAGCAGATAATTTAATTAAAGTGTCTCCGCCTAATAAGGGAACTGGGCAGGTGGGAATAACTAAAAAGGAGTGCTTAAAAGAGTATTGTCTAAGTTGGCACCAGAGTTGGGGAGTTTTAAGAGCTTTAGAAGTCTGGCCGTCAATACCCACAACAGTTATGGAGGCAAGGGAAACAGGCCCTTGAAAAGAAGGTAACGTGGAGTGGGTAGCCTCCATATTGATTAAGAAGGGGACAGACTTACCCTCCACTGTGAGAGTTACCTAGAGTGTCTGTGATAGTCCTGTAGGCTTCCGAGGAGATCGGGCAGTGTCAGTCTTCAGCTGCTAAGCCAAGAAGATCTGGAAAGGAGTCAGAGAGCCTCGGGCCAGAGTTCTAGCTGCTCTGGGAGTGGCTGCCAGGTGAGTTGAACAGTCCGATTTTCAGTGGGGTCCCACACAGATGGGACGCGGCTTAGGAGGAATCCTGGGCTGTGGTCATTCCTTGGCCCAGTGGCCAGATTTCCAGTACTTGTAGCAAGCTCCTAGGGGAAGAGGTTCTGGAGGAACCCCTGGCAGCTGCAGTTCAGGCATTTGGAGTTCTTGTGTGCTGGAGATGTGGCTGGGGTTTGTCTCACAGTGGAGGCAAAGAATTGCAACTCAGAAATACATTGCTACTTGGCTGCCTCTACTCTATTATTGTACACCTTGAAGGCGAGGTTAATTAAGTCCTGTTGTGGGGTTTGAGGGCCAGAATTTAATTTTTGGAGCTTTATTTAATGTCTGGAGCGGATTGGGTAATAAAATGTATATTGTGAATAAGACAGCCTTTTGACTTAGGGTCTAGGGCTGTAAAGCATCTCAGGGTTGCTGCCAAACGAGCCATGAACTGGGCTGGGTTTTTATATTTGATGAAAAAGAGCCTAAACGCTTCTGATTTGGGGGAGGTCGGATAAAGAAAAAGGAGCATTAACCTTGACTATGCCTTTAGCTCCAGCCACCTTTTTAAGAGGAAATTGCTGGGCAGTTGGAGGGCTAGTCATGGAACGAAACTGTAAGCGGGACTGGGTGTGAGGAGGGGAGGTGATAAAAGGATTATAGGGTGAAGGAGCAGAGGCTGAGGAAGAATTGGGACTTAGCTCGGCCTGTCAAGGAGGGGAGATTTCAGATGGGTCTGTAGAAAAGGAAGATTAGAAAGACTCAGTGATGCTTGGGGTTGGGACTGATGGGACAGGTGGGAGGGAAAGAAGGAAGATTTGGGATGAGTTGCATTGGGAAGAGACTAGGGAGGGACTGATGTGTAAAAGAATGCCTGGACGTCAGGTACCTCAGACCGTTTGCCCATTTTATGACAAGAATTATTTATATCTTGTAGGATGGAAAAATCGAAAGTGCCGTTTTCTGGCTATTTGGAACCACTGTCAAGTTTGTATTGGGGTCAAGCGGCATTGCAGAAGAAAATAAGCCATTTAGGTTTTAGGTCAGGTGTGAGTTGAAGAGGTTTTAGGTTTTTAAGAACACAGGCTAAACGAGAAGGAGGAGGAATGGAGGGTAGAAGGTTGCCCATAGTGAAGGAGGCAAGCACAGAGAAAAGAGAGTAGAGACACGGAGGGAAGGGGTTCGGGGGTTCTTACCCTCCAGAAAAGCGGGAAAGGGGTCAGGGCACAGAAATAAGGGATTGGGGTGCAGAGATAAGAGGTTGAGGTGTGGAAATAAGGGATTGGGGTGCAGAGATAAGAGGTCGGGGTGCAGAAATAAGGGATCGGGGCACAGAGATAAGAGGTCAGGGCACAGAGATAAGAGGTTGGGGCACAGAAATAAGGGATTGGGGTGCAGAGGTAAGAGGTCGGGGCATGGAAATAAGGGATTGGGTGCAGAGATAAGAGGTCAGGGTGTGGAAATAAGGGATCGGGGTGCAGAGATAAGAGGTTGGGGCACAGAAATAAGGGATTGGGAGGTTCTTGCCCCCTAGAAAAATGGTACTTGCCACTAAGGGCAAAGGAGAAGGGGTTGGGGGGTTCTTGCCCCCCAGAAAAGCAGAGAAGGGGTAGAGACATGGAGAGAAGGAGTTGGGGGTTTCTTGCCCCCCAGAAAAGCAGTACTTGCCGCTAAGGGTGAAGGACCAAGGCAGGCGTCCCCGCGTGGTCAGACACCTCTGAAACGCGGGTGAGTAATCAGGCAGGCGTCCCTGTGTGATTAAACACCAAGGGAAGACTGTCTTCCCGAGTCCGTGACCGGCACCGGAGTTTTGGGTCCATGGATAAAACGTGTCTCCTGTCTCTACCAGAAAAGGAAAGGAACTGAAATTAAGAGAAGGGAAAGATTGAAGGGTGGCGCCAAGATTGAAAGGAGAAAGTGGTTGAGGGATAGTGAGAGAGGTTGGAGAAGACAGTAAGAAGAGGCTACTTACCCAATTTAAACTTGGTGAGATGTTTCTTGGGCTGGTGGGTCTGAGGACCCAAGGTCGTAGGTGGATCTTTTTCACGGAGCAAAGAGCAGGAGGACAGGGGATTGATCTTCCAAGGGAGGTCCCCCGATCTGAGTCACGGCACCAAATTTCATGCGCGTCCATGTGAAGAGACCACCAAAAAGGCTTTGTGTGAGCAACATGGCGTTTATTTCACCTGGGGGCAGGCAGGTTGAGTCCAAAAAGAGAGTCAGCAAAGGGAGATGGGGGTGGGGCCATTTTATAGGATTTGGGTAGGTAAAGGAAAATTACAGTCAAAGGGGGTTGTTCTCTGGCGGGCAGGAGTGGGGGTCACAAGGTACCCAGTGGGGGAGCTTTTGAGCCAGGATGAGCCAGAAGGAATTTCACAAGACAATGTCATCAGTTAAGGCAAGAACAGGCCATTTTCACTTCTTTTGTGGTGGAATGTCATCAGTTAAGGCAGGAACTGGCCATCTGGATGTGTACATGCAGGCCACAGGGGATATGATGGCTTAGCTTGGGCTCAGAGGCCTGACAGTCTGGATCTCCTGACCTGGTGATCCGCCCACCTCGGCCTCCCAAAGTGCTGGGATTACAGGCATGACCCACTGTACCTGGCCTTAGAAAACTTTTTAAATATTAAAATTTATGTTATGTATATTTTGCCACAGTTTTTGAAAAGTGCCTTGTGGTCTTTAGAGACAGAAGATGAGTGGTTGCCTAGGACCGGGAGAGTGAGGGGATCATGGTGACGGGCAGCTGATCGGCATGGGGTTCTGAAGGGCAGTGATGACAACATTCTAAAATTAGATTGTGTTGATGGTTGCACCAACTCTGTGAATACCACAAAATTTAAGCCATTGAATTGTGCACTTTTAATGGGTAATTGTATGGCATGTAAATTATATCTCAATAAAGTTATATTTTTAAATACCAAAAAAAGGCCGAGTGCGGTGGCTCACGCCTGTAATCCCAGCACTTTGGGAGGCTGAGGCAGGCAGATCATGAGATCAGGAGATGGAGACCATCCTGGCTAACATGGTGAAACCCCATCTCTACTTTAAAAAAAAAAAAAAAAGATTACCCGGACGTGGTGGCAGGTGCCTATAGTCCTAGCTACTCCAGAGGCTGAGGCAGGAGAATGGCATGAACCCGGGAGGCAGAGCTTGCAGTGAGCCGAGATTGCGCCACTGCACTCCTGCATGGGTGACAGAGCAAGACTCCTTCTCAAAAAAAAAAAAAAAAAAAAAAAAAACCAAAAAAGATGAGTAATATCCTCTGTGTCACTTACCACTTAAGTGATTGAATCACGACTCAAAATTCATCATCTGAAACATGGCTTAGAGTCTGTAGAGGGGACAGTCCCAGGAATGCCGGTGTGGGCTTAAGGCTGAACTAAGTAGATCCAGATGGCTCATACCTGTAATCCCAATACCTTGGGAGGCCGAGGCAGGTGAATCACTTGAGCTCCTGGAGTGAAGAAAGGATGCTAGTGGAAAAACTGGTGAAATCAGAATAAGGTCTATAGTTTTATTTTTTAAAAGAGGCTGGGCGTGGTGGCTCATGCCTGTAATCCCAGCACTTTGGGAGGCTGAGGCGGGTGGATCAGTTGAGGTCAGGAGTTCAAAACCAGCCTGGCCAACTTGATGAAACCCCATCTCTACTAGAAATACAAAAATTAGCTGGGCGTGGTTGTGGGTGCCTCTAATCCCAGCTACTCAGGAAGCTGAGGCAGGAGAATCGCTTGAACCCAGGAGGCGGAGGTTGCAGTGAGCTGAGATCACACCATTGCACTCCAGCCTGGGCGACAGAGCAAGACTCCATCTCCAAAAAAGAGAGACATGACAATTAAATTGTGTAATCTTGGATTAAATCCTAAGCCAAATATATGTCACTGGTAAAACAAGTGTTGAAATTTGAATTAAGTGGATAGGTCAGACAATAGTGTCACATCAGTGCTATTTCTTGATCTTGAACATCAATAACATAACAGAATGTCCTTGGTTTTGGGAAATATAACCTGAAGTGATTAGAGGTTTAAGGCATCATATGCAAATTAGACATACTTTTTTGGGGGGGAAAGGGAGAGAGGCTGAATGATGAAGCAAATGTGGTAAAATGCTAACTTTGGGGAAATCTGGATGAAGAAATTACAGAATTTTTTTTTTTTTTTTTAGAGACAGGGTAACACTCTGTCACCCAGGCTAGAGTGCAGTGGCATGATCATGGCTCACTGCAGCTTCCACCTCCCTGGGCTCAGATGACCCTCTCACCTCAGCCTCCTAAGTAGGTGGGACTACAGGCACATAGCACCACACCTGGCTAATTTTTGCATGTTTTTTTCCCCAGGCTGGTCTCAAGCAATCCACCCACCTCGGCCTCCCAAAGTGCTAGGATTACAGGTGTGAGCCACTGCGTCTGGCCAGAAATTCTTTAAACTATTTTTGCCAGTTTTTTTGTAAGTCTGGAATTATGTCAAAATTAAAAGCTCAAAATAATAAAAGACAATATTCTTATATTTATTTGGTGAAGGTAACTATGTTATGGCTGAGAGGGGGGCTGAGGTGTGAGGACTGAGTCTACATAAGTCCCCTCCATAGAAGGGCATCCAAACGCTCCATAGGGAGAAGGATAAAGAAAACACCCAGAGTTATGACAGTTGTGTAAGGGGAAATGCCAGCACCGAGTGCTGAATCTTCAGTAAATAAGAAGGAGGTGGGCTGGGTGCGGTGGCTCAAGCCTGTAATCCCAGCACTTTGGGAGGCTAAGGTGGGCTGATCACTTGAGGTCAGGAGTTTGAGACTAGCCTGGCCAACATGGTGAAACCCTGTCTCTACTAAAAATACAAAAATTGGTCGAGTGTGGTGGCACACGCCTGTAATCCCAGCTACTCAGGAGGTTGCACATGCCTGTAATCCCAGCTACTCGGGAGGCTAGAACAGGAGAATTGCTTGAACCCAGGAGGTGGAGGTTGCAGTGAGCTGAGATTGCACCACTGCACCCCAGCTTGAGGGACAGAGCGAGATTCCATCTTAAAGAGAAAAAAAAGAATTAGCACATTTGTTTGCCTCAAGAAGATACAACTAGTCTTGTACAGTAGTCACATGTATCCATCAGGATACATTCCAAGGCCCCAGTGGATGCTGAAAACTATGCATAGTACTGTACCCTATATATATATATAAAAAATGCATGAATTTTTTTTCTTCACAATGTCACAGAACATTTGTTCTTACTGTAGATCTTAACAACTTCTGCATAGAATTTTTTTTATTAAGTGAAGAGTTAGTTACTTAAAAGAAATGTTTCTTGGCCGGGTGTGGTGGCTCACACCTGTAATCCCAGCACTTTGGGAGGCCGAGGTGGAAAGATTCACTTGAGGTGAGGAGTTCGAGACCAGCCTGGGCAACGTGGTAAAACCCAGTCTCTACTAAAAGTACAAAAATGAGCTGGGCGTGGCGTTGAGTGTCTGTAGTCCCAGCTACTCAGGTGGCTGAGGCAGGAGAATTGCTTGAACCTACGAGGCAGAGGTTGCAGTGAGCTGAGATCACACCACTGCACCACAGCCTGGGCAACAGAGCAAGACTCTGTCTCAAAAAAAAAAAAAAGAAAAGTTTCATTTCTTATTAAGTTCTTTAAATGAAAAGCTTTTCTTTTCACTTTTATTTTATTGAAACATTATAACACTATCTTTGAAGAAGATAGTGTTATCATTCCATTCTGATGAAACCAATTAACTTATCCAAGCATATGCATGCTGTACACAGAGAAGCCAACATTAAAACCCCTATTTTTATCTTTTTAGACTCAGCAGATACATGTGCAGGTTTTTTTATATGAGTATATTGCATGATGCTGAGGCTTGCATTAATGATCCAGTCACCAAATAGGTAGATTTTCAAGCCTTGCTCCCCTCCTTACCCAATGTTTAACGCTCTCACTTATAAGTGAGAACATGTGGTATTTGGTTTTCTTTTTTTTTTTTTTTTTGAGACGGAGTTTCACTCTTGTTGCCCAGGCTGGAGTACAATGGCGCCATCTCGGCTCACTGCAACCTCCACCTCCCAGGTTCAAACAATTCTCCTGCCTCAGCCTCCCGAGTAGTTGGGACTACACGCATGCGCCACCACGCCTGGCTAATTTTGTATTTTTAGTAGAGACAGGGTTTCTGCATGTTGGTCAGGCTGGTCTTGAACTCCCGACCTCAGGTGATCCACCTGCCTCAGCCTACCAAAGTGTTGGGATGACAGGCATGAGCCACCACATCTGGCCAGTATTTGGTTTTCTGTTTCTGTGTTAACTTGCTTAGGATAATGGCCTCCAGCTGCATCCATGTTGCTGCAAAGGACATAATCTTGTGATTTTTCAAGGCTGTATAGCATTCTGTGCTGTATACATACCACATTGTCTTTATCCAGTCCACCTCTGATGGGACCTGGGTGGATTCCATGTCTTTGCTATTGTGAATCCTGCTGCAATGAACACACAAGTACATGTGTCTTTTTGGTAGAATGATTTATTTTCCTTTGGATATACACCCAGTGATGGGATTGCTGGGCTGAATGGTTACTCTGTTTGTAGTTCTCTGAAACATCTCCAAACCAAACTGCTTTCCACAGTGGCTGAACTAATTTACACCCACCAACAGTGTATAAGTATCCCCTTTGCTCCACAATCTCGCCAGCATCTGTTAATTTCTGACTTTTCAGTAATAGCCATTCTGACTGGTGTGAGATGGTATTTTTGCAGGATAATTTAGGAATCAGAGAGACCAAGGGGTTGAGGAGGATTTATTATTATTATTATTTAGGTGCACTGGCCCAGTCAGATTAACATCCAAAAAGCTGAGGCCCAAACAAAGAGTCCGGTTACCTTTTAAGCATTTTGTGGGGCCGGGGGAGATCTGTGCAGGGGGAAGCATATTACAGAAGCAAGAAACAAAGACAGTTATTCAATTGAGACATGCATTACATTATTTCTTACTTTTCAAGGAAAAACATGTTTTACGACTTGAGGTTATCCTGTCTAGTGACCTTACAGCTGCACAGCAAGAGAAACAGGGTGTTCACAATGCCTGGGAAAGGGAGAGATAAGGCTCACTAGCCACAGACAGAAAAACAGGCAGTTCATGTTTAAAGGACTCCACCTCTTTCTCTTCCTCAGGGGGAATTGGGTTTTCTTACATACAACTGAGTTTTTGTTTACACATTCTTTAATTTCTTTTAATTCCTGTTCCAGTATCTCACTGTGAAACTCCCTATGTTTTTATACGATTCCCAGGGGGTTTCCTCTGGGCGTGATTGGGCATGACTTCCCACAGCCAGCTCTGGGTACGACCTCCACATTGCAGAATTGAGAAGTTGACCCAGAAATGCATTTCGGGCTGAGCAGACAATTGTCAGAAGAGCTGGCTAGACCACAGATGTGTCAGAGGGACCATGGCCTTTCTGTGTAAGCTCATGGTCAGAGGCGGAGGGGTGTTGTGAGCGTTCTGATGAAAACAGTCAACATGAAAGCGCCCTGGTGATGGGCGCTGGTGCTCACCCACCACTTCCTGTGCATCTCCCTGGCCTGCTGGGCTCAGTCCCCACTGCTCAGCACTAGGCCGGCAGAATCTGAGCGATGTCTTCCACACTCCCTGCCCTGCTCTGCGTCGGTGAGTTCTTGAATGGAAGGGGAATGGGATCAGGGTGTGCCTGGGAGGCAACAGGTCTCATTACTCCCGTCTTCCAGGGCTGTGTCTGAGCCAGAGGATCAGCACCCAGCAGCGTGAGTCCTTCCTTCAAAGCCCAGGGTCACTCTTCGGGGTTCAGGCCAAGCTCCCTCTACCCAAGCACGGCTGGGGAGAGGGGGCAGGATGCTGGCTTCCCAGGAGAGCTTGGGGCCAGCAGCTGGGTAGAGCCTAGGGTTGGGGGGAGAGGGCTCAGCTGGAACTCCAGCCTCTGATTCCCTTCCAGAGACTCTCCCAAAACCGTTCATCTGGGCCGAGCCCCATTTCATGGTTCCAAAGGAAAAGCAAGCGACCATCTGTTGCCAGGGAAATTATGGGGCTGTTGAATACCAGCTGCATTTTGAAGGAGGCCTTTTTGCCGTGGAGAGACCAAAACCCCCTGAACGGATTAACAAAGTCAAATTCTACATCCCGGACATGAACTCCCGCACAGCAGGGCAATACAGCTGCATCTATAGGGTTGGGGAGCTCTGGTCAGAGCCCAGCAACGTGCTGGATGTGGTGGTAACAGGTAACTGTCCGCTTCTCTAACTGGAGAGTGATCTCAGTCTGCATCCGGGATACAGCATCTATGAACTCTTCCAAGCCCCACTCAAACGCTGCTTGTCTCGGTAGGAGGCTGGGAGGAGGGGTGATCCCCATCATAGTCCTTGCCTACAAGGGGTTGTCTGCAGACGGTGTCTCTACGTCCTAGGCGCAGATGTGTCCTCAGTCAGTTTCTCCAAGACACAGATTCTGAGATAGATATTTGTGTGCAGGAATGTCCTCAAAAACAACGCCTGTGGGCCAGGCGCAGTGGCTTACACTGCTTCCCTCACCCATCACAGGTGTTGGAGTTTTTTAATCTGTTTTGAGACGGAGTTTCACTCTTGTCACCCAGGCTGGAGTGCAGTGGTGCAATCTCCAGTCACTGCAACCTCCACCTCCTGGGTTCAAGCGATTCTCCAGCCTCAGCTTCCCAAGTAGCTGGGATTACAGGCACCCACCACCATGCCAGTTTTTGTATTTTTAGTAGAGATGGGGTTTCACCATGTTGACCAGGGTGGTCTCAAACTCCTGACCTCAGATGATCCGCCTGCCTCACCCTCCCAAAGTGCTGGGATTACAGGTGTGAGCCATTGCGCCCAGCCAGGTGGTGGTTTTCTAAAAAAAAATTTAGCTTTTTTTTTTTTTTTTGAGACAGTCTCGCTGCAGTGCAGTGGTGCAATCTCAGCTCACTGCAACCTCTGCCTCCCGGGTTCAAGCAATTCTCCTGCCTCAGCCTCCCAAGTAGTTGCAATTACAGGCATGGGTCACCACACCCGGCTAATTTTTGCATTTTTAGTAGAGACAGGGTTTCACCATGTTGACCAGGCTGGTCTCAAACTCCTGACCCAGGAGGTTGAGGCTTCAGTAAGCCAAGATAGTGCCACGGCGCTCCAGCCTGGGGAACACAGCAAGACCCTGTATCATTTTAAAAAACGGTAAATCTTCTATTGTGTGTATTTGACCAAAAAAAAAAAAAAAAAAGCTGGCTGCCAGACATGGTGGCAGGCCCCTGTAGTCCCAGCTACTTGGGAGGGTGAGGCAGGAGAAACGCTTGAACCCGGGAGGCGGAGGTTGCAGTGAGCCGAGATCGCGTCACTGCAGCGAGACTCCATCTCTAAAAAAAAACAAAGAAAAGGAAAAAAAACAAATAGCTGGCTATTCACCACTGAGTTTCTGGTGTGGTGGCCCCACCTTCTCTCATAGAAATGTACGACACACCCACCCTCTCGGTTCATCCTGGACCCGAAGTGATCTCGGGAGAGAAGGTGACCTTCTACTGCCGTCTAGACACTGCAACAAGCATGTTCTTACTGCTCAAGGAGGGAAGATCCAGCCGCGTACAGCGCAGATACGGGAAGGTCCAGGCGGAGTTCCCCCTGGGCCCTGTGACCACAGCCCACAGAGGGACATACCGATGTTTTGGCTCCTATAACAACCATGCCTGGTCTTTCCCCAGTGAGCCAGTGAAGCTCCTGGTCACAGGTGAGGAAATGCTCAATTCCCCACGCCCCCCCCGCCACCACATCCTACCTGGAGCCCTAAGGGATCCCCAGAGAGTGATGGGGAGGGTGTCCAAGGGACGTCCACTTCCTGGGGGCCTGGTTGGTCATGTGAGGAAGAACAGAAGCAGGAAGGAGGAGGGAGCAGAGAAAGGAATGGTAAGGCGGGTGGATCACGAGGTCAGGAGTTCGAGACCAGCCTGGCCAAGACGGTGAAACCCCGTCTCTACTAAAAATACAAAAATTAGCCAGACGCAGTGGCGGACACCTGTAGTCCCAGCTACTCAGGAGGCTGAGGCAGGAGAATCACTTGAACCCAGGAGGCGGAGGTTGCAGTGAGCCGAGATCATACCACCGTACTGCAACCTGGGCGACAGAGCAAGACTCCATCTCAAAAAAAAAAAAGAATGGCAAGACCGGAGGAAACCCAAAACCCTTACTTTTTTTCTTTATCTCCTTTTCCAGGCGACATTGAGAACACCAGCCTTGCACCTGAAGACCCCACCTTTCCTGGTGAGTAACTGGTCCTTCTAAGCTCAGAGGAGAGATCAGAGCCTCCCAGTGACACTAAAAACGTGGCATTCATTCAAAATATTCATCGAGGCTGATCGAGGCTGGGCGCGGTGGCTCACACCTGTAATCCCAGCACTTCGGGAAGCCGAGATGGTGCATCACTTGAGGTCAGGAGTTGAAGACCAGCCCGGCCAACATGGCGAAACCCCGTCTCTACTCAAAATACAAAAATTAGGCTGGCCATCACGGCTCACGCCTGTAATCCCAACACTTTGGGAGGCCGAGGTGGTCGGATCATAAGGTCAGGAATTCGAGACCAGCCTGACCAACATGGTGAAACCCCATCTCTACTAAAAATACAAAAACTAGCCGGGCCTGGTGGTGCTCGCCTGTAATCCCAGCTACTCAGGAGGCTGAGGCAGGAGAATCACTTGAACCTGGGATGCGGAGGTTGCAGTGAGCTGAGATCGCGCCACTGCCCCTCCAGCCTGGGCGACACAGTGAGACTCCATCTCACAGAAAAACAAAAACAAAACTATCTATCTGTCTGTCTATACATATATATATTCATCAGGTGCATAGTATACACAGTGAACTACACTGTAACAGTCAGCCAGGCAAATATCTTGACGGTGCAGCACTTAGATTCTAGCAGGAGGAGACAGACCATGGGTCAATGTCAGGATAGCACATAGGAGGGAATGATGCTATGGAGGAAAAGACAAAGTAGAACAGACTTACAGTGATTGAAATGGCAGGTAGCAATATTAAATAGGTTTGTCCAGATTGTCCTCACAGAGAAGAAGGCATCTGAGCAAATGCATTCAGACTTGAGTTAGTCATGTGGCTGTCGGGAGAAAGGAGGCTCCGGAGAGAATGAAATGGCGTCTGCCTGTGCCCTGGGGCAGGAAGATAACTGGGGTAATACAGCAATAACTATGAGGCCAGGAGGGTTGAAAATGATGTTTGGAAGATGACAGTGGGATGGGGCTGGGGCGCACAGTTAGGATGCTGAATAAAATAGTGAGGCCGGGCGCGGTGGCTCACGCCTGTAATCCCAGCACTTTGGGAGGCCAAGGCGGGCGGATCATGAGGTCAGGAGATCAAGACCATCCTGGCTAACACGGTGAAACCCCGTCTCTGCTAAAAAAAAAAAATAATAACAATACAAAAATTAGCCGGGCGTGGTGGCGGGCGCCTGTAGTCCTAGCTACTCGGGAGGCTGAGGCAGGAGAATGGCGTGAACCCGAGGGGTGGAGCTTGCAGTGAGCCGAGATCGCGCCACTGCACTCCAGCCTGGGCGATAGAGTGAGACTCTGTCTCAAAAAAAAAAAAAAAAAAAAAAAAATAGACTTTGAATTTGACTATGTGTGAGGAGAAAGAGGTAATGATGACTTAACGAGGAAAATGAGGCTTAAATAGAAGACAGGGGCTGGGCTGGGTGGCTCGCGCATGCGATCTCAGCACTTTGGAAGGCAGAGGCAGGTGGATCACTTGAGGTCAGGAGTTCGAGACCAGCCTGGCCAACACAGTGAAACCCTGTCTCTACTAAAAATACAAACATTAGCTGGGCGTGGTGGTGCACGCCCGTAATTACAGCTACTCGGGGCTGAAGCAAGAGGATTGCTTGAACTCGGGAGGCGGAGGTTGCAGTGAGCTGAGATCACACCACTGCACTCCAGCCTCGGAGGCCTGTAATCCCAGACCTTTGGGAGACCGAAGCCAGCAGGTCATACCACTGCACTCCAGCCTCGGAGGCCTGTAATCCCAGACCTTTGGGAAGCCAAAGCCAGCAGGTCATCTGAGGTCGGGAGTTCGAGACCAGCCTGGCCAACATGCCAAAACCCCCTCTACTAAAAATATGAAAAAAATTAGCTGGGTGTGTGGTGTGTGCCTGTAGTCCCAGCTACTCCAGAGGCTGGAACAAAGCAAAGACTCTAGCTCAAAAAAAACAAAAATAGAAGACATAACTGGTGCAAAGACACATGCTCATGAGTGCTAGACTGGAATTCCTCCTCAGGTTTGTCCATCTGTGGACCCTTCCACTTTACCTGCTGGATGAAGCTCCTGGGACCTGCAGGGTGGGGTAGGACCTTGCAAAGCTGCAGAACGTCATGGGGTAGACCCAAGAGAAGGAGTGCTGGGGTGGAGGAGGTCAAAACCATCCTCTTTTCTTCACTTCCCTTATTATCAGCAGACCGTTGGGACACCTACCTTTTAACCACAGAGACGGGACTCCAGAAAGGTAAGTAGACAGCTAGGGCCATAGGCTCTGAAGGAAGGAGCTGGGTATAGAGTAGACCTAGGAAGGAGATCGGGATGGAGGGAACAAGAGGGTGTCCTTGGCCAGGCCAGGCACAGTGGCTCACACCTGTAATCTCAGCCCTTTGGGAGGCCGAGGCGGGCAGATCATCTGAGGTCGGGAGTTCGAGACCGGTCTGACCAACATGGCGAAACCCCATCTCTACTAAAAATAAAAAAAAATTAGCCAGGCGTGGTGGCGTGTGCCTGTAGTCCCAGCTACTCGGGAGGCTGAGGCAGGAGAATAGCTTGAACCCAGGAAGTGGAGGTGGCAGTGAGCCGAGATTATGCCATTGCACTCCAGCCTGGGCGACAAGACTGAGGCTCTGTCTCAAAAAAAAAAAAAAAAAAAAAAAAAAAAAAAAAAAAAAAAGAGGGTGTCCTTACATCCCTGTCAGCGATCACCCTGTTCTCCTGCCCACAGACCATGCCCTCTGGGATCACACTGCCCAGAATCTCCTTCGGATGGGCCTGGCCTTCCTGGTCCTGGTGGCTCTAGTATGGTTCCTGGTTGAAGACTGGTTCAGCAGGAGGAGGACTAGAGAGCGAGCCAGCAGAGCTTCCACTTGGGAAGGCAGGAGAAGGCTGAACACAAAGACTCTTTGAAGAATGACCATGAGACACAGTAGCCATGGGTGGAACTGAAAGCTGGTGTTGAGCCTGGGCGGCGTGAGCTCTGTGTTGGACCCACGGAGGAGGGAGTCACTGCAGGGAACAAGGGACACTGGCATTCCATTTGTCAGAGCATCCCGGACGACGCAGAGGGTGGGAGAACTACATGCTAAATTTCTTTTTTTTTTTTTTTTGAGACAGAGTTTTGCTCTTGTTGCCCAGGCTGGAGTGCAATGGCGCGATCTTGGCTCACTGCAACCTCTACCTCTCCATCCCTCGGGTTCAAGCGATTCTCCTGCCTCAGCCTCCTGAGTAGCTGGGATTACAGGCATGTGCCACCACCCCAGCTAATTTTGTATTTTTAGTGGAGACGGGGTTTCTCTCTATTGGCTGGTCTCAAACTCCTGACCTCAAGTGATCTCCCCGCCTTGGCCTCCCAAAGGGCTGGGATTACAGGCATGAGCCACCGCGCCCAGCCGCTGAAATTCTTTTGTAGACAAATCGTATGGTCTCTTCTAGGCTCTAACTATTTTTGTGCCACTTACGGCAAACCATACTTTAACCACTCTGGTCTTTTCTGAAAAGATCTCTCCTCCTTTAACAGGATGGCCATGGAAATATTTTTTTCCTACTTTGGTCTTTTTTTCTTTCCTTTCTCTGCAGGAAGCCATTCAAAATAGTTAATAACCAATATAGAATAGGTCTGTATCAAATGGTTCAGGAGGCATTGTGGCAACAACCAGTTGTAGAGAAGCAGCTTTTAAAAGTGAATCCTGCCGGGCACGGTGGTTTACACCTGTAATCCCAACACTTTGGGAGGCTGAGGCAGGCAGATCACCTGAGGTCAGGAGTTGGAGACCAGCCTGGCCAACATGATGAAACACCATCTCTACTAAAAATACAAAAATTCGGCCAGGCACAGTGGCTCATGCCTGTAATCCCAGAACTCTGGGAGGCCAAGGCGGGAGGCTCACCTGAGGTCAGGAGTTCGAGACCAGCCTGGCCAACATGGTGAAACCACATCTCTATTAAAAATACAAAAATTATCCAGGCATGGTGGCATGTGCTTGTAATCCCAGCTTCTCAGGAGGCTGAGGCAGGAGAATAGCTTGAACCCGGGAGGCAGAGGCTGCAGGGGAGCCAAGATCGCACCACTGCACTCCAGCCTAGGTGACAGAGCAAGACTCTGTCTCAAAAAAAAAGAAAAAAATAAATAAATGAGTCCTGGCTGCATCCCAACCATACCCCAATTCCTCCTAACCATAGAATTCCATCTTCTCTTCTTTTTTTTTTTTTTGTTTGTTTGTTTGGTTGGGACAGAATTTTACTTTTTTTTTTTTTTTTTTTAAGTTTTAGGGTACATGTTCACAACGTGCAGGTTAGTTCCATGTATATACATGTGCCATGTTGGTGTGCTGTACCCACTAACTCGTCATTTAACATTAGGTATATCTCCTAATGCTATCCCTCCCCCCGAGTTTCACTTTTGTCACCCAGGCTGGAATGCAGTGGTGTAATCTTGGCTCACTGCCACCTCCACCTCCAGGGTTCAAGTGATTCTCCTGCCTCAGCCTCCTGAATAGCTGGGATTAGAGGCATGCACCACCATGCCCAGCTGATTTTTGTATTTTTAGTAGAAATGGGGGTTTCACAATGTTGGCCAGACTGGTCTTGAACTCCTGACCTCAGGTGATCCACCAGCCTCAGCCTCCCAAAGTGCTGGGATTACAGGTGTGAGTCACCGCGCCCGGACACCATCTTCGCTTCTTTATCCATACCTTGCCTTGTTCTTCAGGGCTCTGCAGAGATATTATTTCCTCCAAGAGAGTTTCCACAACTCCAACTTCACAAAAATAGCTCTTTTTTTTTTTTTTTTTTTTTTTTTTTTGAGACAGAGTCTCACTCTGTAGCCCAAGCTGGAGTGCAGTGGCGCAATCTCAGCTCACTGCAACCTTCACCTCTGGGGCTCAAGCGATTCTCCTTCCTCAGCCTCCCAAGTAGCTGGGACTAGAGGCACGCGCCACCACACCCGGTTCATTTTTTTTTTGCATTTTTAGTAGAGATGGGGTTTCATCATGTTGCCCTGGGTGGTCTCAAACTCCTGAGCTCAGGTGATCCCCCCACCTTGGCCTCCCAAAGTGCTGGGATCACAGGCGTGAGCCACTGCGCCAAGACAACACTTTTCTCATCCCAAAGCACCTGTTAATTCCCTGTAACAGCACTTGAACCCTGATTTGGCATGCACGTCCATCTTCCTGCCTGTACTGTGAGCTCCTGTGACTTGATCTATGTCAGATTTAGTGGCTGCGTTCACAGCTCCCGCAACTATAACAGGGTTCTCGGGAAATATATATCAAATGAGTGAATGTATATATGGGGCTGTGGCACAGCCTGCAACTTGAGACTTCTCACTAGGGGTCTTGAAATGCTGTCTGGACACCACCACCGCTTTCCTCCCTGAGAACTTCTACTTATCAACCCATTTATATACTCATTGCATGGGTCCTCACGCCCTCCCATTATTCTGGTGCCTCATGCCAGTCAAATTTATTCTCTAAATCTGATTTTTCCGTTAAATATCAGCCTGGCCAACACGGTAAAACCCCATCTCTACTAAAAAGTACAAAATATTAGCCAGGCGCAGTGGCTCGCACCCCTAATCTCAGCTACTTGGGAGGCTGAGGCAGGAGAATCGCTTGAACCCGGGAGGCAGAGGTTGTGGTGAGCCGAGATTGCGCCACTGCACTCCAGCCTGGTTAACAGAGTGAGACTCCGTCTCAAAATAAATAAACTGCTGACTTGCGTATTTTTTCTTTACCCCAACTCATTCCTTATATGTAGGCACCTGTAATCCCAGCTACTCAGAAGGGTGAGGCAGGAGAATGGCTTGAACCTGGGAGGCGGAGGTTGCGGTGAGCCGAGATCGTGCCACTGTACTCCAGCCTGGGCGACAGAGTGAGACTCCATCTCAAAAAAAATAACCACATAGGCTCAATCTTTTCAGTATCTGCTTTACTGGTTCAGCAAAAGCCAGGAAACACAACTTTGTGGTAATCCGAATGTCACTCAGCTGTATTTTGTTTATTGTAAATACTGGTGAACAGTGAATAAATGGTTGTATATTCCTAATAAGAAAAAAAAAAGATCCAAAGTACAGCAAGCTGATGCCGATCTTATTTCGCAGAGGTCCGCCTGCTCTCCCCTCTCCGAGAGTGTAATCCTATGCTTAATAAACTTTTCCCGCTTTGCTATATGTGTGTATCACGCCCAATTCTTTGTTCGAAATACCAAGGGCCTGGAACTTCACAGGGGGAGCAGGGTAAGTACGTTTAAAACCCGCTTGTGTTAACCATAATCGCCATCCCATATATCAGATCCCCAGAACTAACTCATAACTGAATACTTGTGCTTTTTTTTTTTTTTTTTTTGAGACGAACTCTCGCACTATCACCCAGACTGGAGTGCAGTGGCGCGATCTTGACTCACTGCAACCTCCACCTCCCAGGTTCAAGCAATTCTCCTTCCTCAGCCTCCCGAGTAGCTGGGACTACGAGTGCGTGCTACCATGCCCGGCTAATTTTTGTATTTTTAGTAGAGACGGGGTTTCTCCATGTTGGTCTCAAACTGCCGATCTCAGGTGATCCACGTGCCTTGGCCTCCCAAAGTGCTGGGATTACAGACGTGAAGCCACCACACCCAGCTACTTATGCCTTTTGACCAACATCTTCCTCTCCTACCACCCTCAGCCCCTGGTAACCTCCACCTACTCTCAATTCTAGATCAACTGTTCTTTTTTTTTTTGAGTCTCGCTCTGCACACCCAGGCTGGAGTGCAGTGCTGCAATCTCGGATCACTCCAACCTCCACTTCCCGGGTTCAAGCGATTCTCCTGCCTCTGGCTCCAGAGTAGCTGGGATTACTGAGCCACTGCACCCAGCCAGAAGACCCACACTGGCAGCCTTTGTTCTAACTTCTCACCTGTGCTCCCCACCCGCTGGAAACTGGCTTCTCTCCCCTCACTTCCTCTGAAGCTGTGTGACCCATGCTAATGAGCTTCCTTCCTGGAACATGCAGTGACCCTGCTCAGCCCTTATTATTGCTCCCCCCACAGTTGTATTTGACACGTTGACCACTTCCTCCTCGAAGGACTCACTTCTCTGGCTTTCTCGGACACTTCTTGCTACTCGTTTTCTGACGGTTACAGTATCAACAGGTTTACAGGCGCCTCCACCACCAGAGCCAATCCCAGCTACTCGGGAGGCTGAGGCAGGAGAATCGCTCAAACCCGGGAAGCACAGGTTGCAGTGAGCCAAGATCGCGCCACTGCACTCCAGCCTAAGTGACAGACTGAGACTTCTTCTCAAAAAAAAAAAAAAAACTCTTGCTCTGTCGCCCAGGATGGAAGGAAGTGGTACCATCTTGGCTCACTGCAACCTCTGCCTGCTGGGTTCTAGCAATTCTCCTGCCTCAGCCCCCCAAGGAGCTGGGACTACAGGCATGTGCCACCACACCTGGCTGATTTTTGTATTTTTAGTGGAGACGGGGGTTTTACCATGTTAGCCAGGTTGGTCTTGAACTCCTGACCTCACGTGATCTGCCTGCCTTGGCCTCCCAAAGTGCTAGGATTACAGGCCACCGCACCCAGCCTAGGCTCCCACACCTCTCTACCCTAGCAGTTCTCTGCTGGGTGATTTTGCTCTCCACTTCAGGGGGTATTTGGCAATGCCCATGGTCATTTTTAATTGTCATGACTTGGGAAGGGGCTCTACTGGCATCTGGTAGGTAGGGTCCAGGAATGCTGCTCAGCTTCCTGTAATGCCCAGGGCAGCCCCAGATGGCAGCAGCACCAATGCTGAGAAACACTGGCTTATCCAGAAAGCAATCACCTTACACCCTTCAGTGTGGGGCAAAGACAGGGTTATGAGTCCACGGAAACTCTCCAGTGTCAGCCTACGAAAGACGTGGCTATTTTTTTTTATTGTATTTATTTATTTATTTATTTTGAGATGGAGTCTCGCTCTGTTGCCCAGGCTGGGGTGCAGTGGCGTGATCTCAGCTCACGGCAAGCTCTGCCTCCCGGGTTCACACCATTCTGCCTCAGCCTCCCGAGTAGCTGGGACTATAGCCACCCACCACCTCGCCCGGCTAATTTTTTGTATTTTTAGTAGAGACGGGGTTTCACCATGTTAGCCAGGATGGTCTCGATCTCCTGACCTCGTGATCCACCTGCCTCAGCCTCCCAAAGTGCTGGGATTACAGGCGTGAGCCACCGCGCCCGGCCTTATTTATTTTGACAGAGTCTGAGCCATTTATTTTATGTATTTAGAGACCAAGTCTCGCTCTGTTACCCAGGCTGGAGCGCAGTGTCGTGGCCTCAGCTCACTGCAACAACCTCCGCCTCCCCGGTTCAAGCGATTCTCCCACCTCGGCCTCCCAAAGTGCTGGGATTACAGACACCCACTACCGTGCCGGCTAATTTTTTGTATTTTTAGTAAGTAAAGACAGGGTTTCACCATCTTGGTCAGGCTGGTCTTGAACTCCTGGCCTCAAGTGATCCGCCCGCCTCGGTCTCCCAAAGTGATGGGATTACAGGTGTGAGCAACCACACTGGCCTAATGTGTAGTTTTTTATCTGTGGCCTCCCTTCTACCCTTGCCCTTCTGAGCCTCTGAAGCACATTACATCACTCTGCCTTTGTGTACCAACAGCTTAGCTCCCACTGAGAACACACAGAGCCAGGGACGGTGGCGGTGGCTCACGCCTGTAATCCCAGCACTTTGGGGGTGCTGAGGCAGGTGCATCGCCTGAGGCCAGGAGTTCAAGACCAGTCTGGCCAACATGGTGAAACCCCATCTCTACTAAAAATAGAAAAATACATAGCTGGGCGTGGTGGCAGGTGCCTATAATCCCAGCTACTAGGGAGGCTGAGGTTGGAGAATCGCTTGAACCCAGGAGGCAGAGGTTGCGATGAGCCAAGATCACGCCATTGCATGCACTCCAGCCTGGGCAACAAGAGCAAAACTGTCTTTAAAAAAAAATAAGTGAGAACATATGGATTCTACTCCTGTTAGAATAATGGCCTCCAGCTCCATCCAAGTTGCTGGAAATGACATTATTTCATTCCTTCTAATGGCTGAATAGTATTCCATGGTATATAGACACCACGTTTTCTTTATCCACTCATTAGTCAATGGGCACTTCGGTTGGTTCCACATCTTTGCAACTGTGAATGGCTGAGCCAGCCATTGTTAACTGGGGGTGATTTTGTCCCCATGGGGACATCTGGCCACATCCCGAGAGCTTTTTGGTTGTCACGAGTTGCAGTGGGGGCAGGCTCAGGCTCATCCAAGTCCAGGGGCGCTGCTATACATCACGTGATACACAGGACAGTCCTCACTACAGACTGAATACGGACTGAATTGGTCCCACCAAACTTCACGTACAAGCCCTACCCCAGATGTGACTCTATTTGGACACAGGGCTTTTCAGAGGTAATTAAGGCTGGCCAGGTGCCGTAATCACGGCACTTTAGGAGTTCTGTGTTTATTACTCATAAGTGGGTAACAGCCCAGTGTGGCAGCTCACGCGTGTAATCCCAGCACTTTGGGAGGCTAAGGCAAGGGGATAACTGGAGGCCAGCAGTTCAAGACCAGCCTGGTCAATACAGCAAGACTCCATCTCTATAAAATATTTTAAAATTAGCCAAGCATGTTTGGCATGCACCTGTAATCCCAGCTCAGGAGGCTCAGGTGGGAGGATTCCTTGGGTTTAAGGCTGCAGTGAGCTAAGATCATACCATTGCACTCCAGCCCAGCTGTGAGCAACAGAGCACCACCACCATCTTGGCTGGGCGTGGTGGCTCACGCCTGTCATCCCAGCACTTTGGAAGGCCGAGGCGGGATGGGTCACCTGAGGTCAGGAGTTTGAGACTAGCCTGGCCAACATGGTGAAATCACACCACTGCACTCCAGTCTAGGCAACCGAGTCAGACTCTGTCCACCCCACCACCCCACCAAAACAAAAAAACTACCATCTTAAACAAAATGAAAATTTTTAAGTAGATAAAATATTTAGGGGAAAAAAACTTCAATTAAATATGCAGCAGAGTCCGACCCAGATATTTTCACTCCCAGTCTCTACCTACTATCTTTGTGTCTTTATTTTTAGCAAACTCTACACAGGAACTTCATGCGCATGTAGAACCCTAAATGTTGACTCGGCCCCACCTCTCATCACCTGACCACTTCCTTTATTCACGCTGTCTCCACCACCCTTCCCATTGGTGTGAGCTGTATCCCACTAAAACACTGTTACCCACAGCCTGCATTACTAGCTGCTGACTGCGGCCCTAAACACCATGGCGATCTCGAGCATTTGAGAAGGCTTATCTTGACAAGGGCTCACGAAAGACAGCAATGCTCAACAGCAAGATAAATGAGGGCCTTCATGGGATCATTCAGTGCTGAAGCCACTCAATCTCCAGGTTCGGGTTAGTAAAAACAACTTTGTCAGGCCAGGCGCAGTGGCTCACGCCTGTCATCCCAGCACTTTGGGAGGCCAAGGCGGGCAGATCACCTGAGGTCAGGAGTTCAAGACCAGCCTGGCTAACATGGTGAAACCTCGTCTCTACTAAAAATACAAAAATTAGCCAGGCATGGTGGCGCACACCTCTAGTCCCAGCTGCTCAAGAGGCTGGGACAGAAGACTCACTTGAACCCAAGAGGTGGAGGTTGCAGTGAGCCAAGATCACACCACTGCACTCCAGCCTGGGCAACAGAGGGGAGACTCCATCTCAAAAAAAAAAAAAGAAAACTTTGTCATACAAGCTTTCAACCTAACGCATTAGCCATATGCCCGTGTTTTGTGCCTGGGACCATGACAAATTTCCCCTTATCAATGCTCTTATTTTTTTTTTTTTGCCCAGGCTGGAGTGTAGTGGCGCGATCTCAGCTTACCGCAACCTCCGCCTCCCAGGTTCAAGCGATTCTCCTGCCTCAGCCTCCCGAGTAGCTAGGATTACAGGCATGCACCACCACACCCGGCTAATTTTGTATTTTTAGTAGAGACGGGGTTTCTCCATGTTGAGGCCGGTCTCGAACTCCTGACCTCAAGTGATCCGCCCGCCTCGGCCTCCCTAACTGCTGGGATTACAGGCATGAGCCACCGCGCCCGGCCACTCTTATTCTTCAAATAGTCTCATCACCTGCCGCGAGTTTGGAAAGCCAAGTGAGGAGAGGGGTCAGTCCCTTTTAGGGGACTGGAAGCCAGTGCTAACATCATGGCGACAACTTTTCATTCTTAAGGAAAATTGCGGAGTGACTTCTATGCATTTTCTATGAATAACCAAATACACGGTGTGGAAAAGCTGTGTTTGCCGTGGCAATGGGAAGCAGAGAGAACCAGGGAGGTGAGAGACATACACAGAGACTCCCAGAGACAGCCACGCAGACTCACACAGAAACAGAGACAGACGGGCTGGGCCCGGTGGCTCACGCCTGTAATCCCACCACTCTGGGAGGCCGAGGCGGGTGGATCACCTGGGGTCAGGAGTTCGAGAACAGCCTGGCCAACATTGTGAAACCCCGTCTCTAGTAAGAACACAAAAAGTTAGCTGGGCATGGTGGCACACGACTGTAATTCCGGCTACTCGGAAGGCTGAGGCAGGAGAATCTCTTGAACCTGGTAGGCGGAGGTTGCAGTGAGCCGAGATCACACCATTGCGCTCCAGCATGGGCGACAAGAGTGAAACGCCGTCTCAAAAAAAAAAAAAGAAAGAACAGAGAGACAGAGAGACACATACAAAGACAGAGATACAGAGAAAAACGCCCAGAGACAGAGAGACACACAGAGAAACACAGAGAAAGAGACAGACACAGAGAGACACACACAGAAAGAGACAAAAAGACAGAGACACAGAGAAACAAAGATAGAGTAGGGAGTAGGAGCCGGCCCGTGGGAGCCAGGCAGAGCCGGCGTGAGGCACGGCCATCTTCTGAATTAAAGACTGCAGTGACTGTAAGCTTGTGCTTTGTGAGTAACGGGATAGATTAGAACAGGGCTGGCTGCCCATGGCCCACGAGCTGTTTCTGGGAAGCCTCCGCAGGTGCCAGCCAGGCCCTGTGCTGCTTCCATGTCCAAAGGCACAGCTGAGCGCTGATGAGAGACCGTGGGGCCCACAGTGCCAAGCATATTAACTATCTGGCCCGTTTGTCAATGCATGGGTTAGGATATGAGCACATAAGTCACAAAGACACACTGATCACACAGATGCACCAGACAGCTAGCAAACTAGACCAAGTGGTGTCTGAGTTAGGGAAGGACATAGAAGAATCAACCGAATCATCCCTGAACTTCTTAGCAATACTTCTTCCTAGACTAAGCACAGAGTACCATGTTTATTGCAGGTTTGCTCTTGAGCATGTCAATAAACGCAGCTGCAACGAGCGTGCTCTAACTTTATTATCCCTTTGAGAAAGTACATAGCGTGATGTGAAGGGGGTGCGTGACTTGTGCAGAATCTCCCACAAACAGTGAGAAAACCAGTGTCAAGTCCTACATCTTGACACAGACTCTAGTGTTAACATGTGACCCTCTGACCTGCATTCCTAAGACATCTTAGAGACCCAATTCCCGCTTCCTGTGTAACGCGTAGAGCGATCCCAGGCTGCTCAGCAAAAAAAGTCACAGCACCGAGGTGCCATTGCCCCGGAAGCATTGCAATCAATAGTCAGCTTCGGATTCTTTTCTTTCACTTCCTCCAACAGCTTCTTGATTTCCAAACTAGTTCCATAGCTCTTCAACCTGGAAGGATCAGAGAACACAAATGTTCCCAGAGCGCCTATAGTTTCATTGTCCCAAGAAATACATTCTCAACTACCCAGGATGCCTGAATATCTGTTTTCAAACAGATATTCAACCTGGACGGATCAGACAACACAAATGTTCCCAGAGCGCCTATAGGTTCACTGTCCCAAGAAATACATTCTCAACTACCCAGGATGCCTGAATATCTGTTTTCAAACACTCAATCAGGAAACGTTTTTGGGATCTTCTGCGGGGACAGGGTCTTGCTCTGTTGCCCAGGCTGGGGTGCAGTGGTGCCATCTTGGCTCTCTGCAACCTCCAGCTCCCAAGTTCAAGCGATTCTCATGCCTCAGGCTCCTGAGTAACTGTGATTACAGGTGTGCACCACCACACTCGGCTAAGTTTTGTATTTACAGTAGAGACGGGGTTTCGACATGTTAGCCAGGCTGGTCTCAAACTTCTGGCCTCAAGTGATCAGTCCACCTCGGCCTCCCAAAGCCATGGGATTACAGACATGAGCCATGGCACCCGGCCAGAAACGTTTTCTAAAAAATTTAGACCCACACAATGGGGATCCTTGTAAGTCTAAGAAAAAAAAGATTATGGCCAGGCCCGGTGTCTCACACCTGTAGTCCCAGCACTTTGGGAGGCCAAGGCAGGCAGATCGCTTGAGCTCAGCAGTTCAAGACCAGCCTGGGCAACACGGTGAAACCGTGTCTCTACCAAAAATACAAAAAGTTAGCCAGGAATGGTGGTGCACGCCTATAGTCCCAGCTACTCGGGAGGCTGAGGCAGGAGGATCACTTGAGCCCAGGAGGCAGAGGTTGCAACGAGCTGGAGATTGCCCTACTGCACTCCAGCCTGGGTAACAGAGTAAAACATGCCTTTAAAAAATAAATTTAAAAAATAGATAATCAGGCCGGTGCACGGTGGCTCACGCCTATAATTCCAGCACTTTGGGAGGCCAAGACGGGTGGATCACCTGAGGTCAGGAGTTCGAGACCAGCCTGGCCAACATAGTGAAACCCCGTCTCTACTAAAAATACAAAAATTAGCTGGGCGTGGTGGCAGACAACTGTAATACCAGCTACTTAGGAGGCTGAGACAGGAGAATCACTTTGAACCTGGGAGACATTGCAGTGAGCCAATATCGCGCCACTGTACTGCAGCCTGGGTGACAGAGTAAGACTCTGTCTCCAAATAAATAAATAAAAAATAGTGGCGAATCAAACCTTCAGTAGAACTAAGAGAATGCCAGAGTGAACCCCAGGGTTAATGAGAGCAAACTTGGCTCTAACGTGGCTGCAGCATGCAAGCCTGTGTATGTGAACATGAGGAGTGGTGATTGTAGAGACACTGGCTTGCTATGTTGCCCAGGCTGGTCTCAAACTCCTGGCCTCAAACGATCTCCCACCTTGGCCTCCCAAAGGAGGAACTGAAGAATGAGAACAGAAATACGCCCAAAACATGTGACATAAGAGACCACAGGGGGCTAGAGATTTGTCAACAATAGTCCTTGGTGGCATGACAGACCTCAGTCCCACCAGCAAGAGAAGCATGACACTATTGAGCTCAAGTTTCATGATAGACCCCTAAAACCTTAACCCATTTATGCCAGAGGTTACAATTATTTGAATTGCAGACATGTGTGAAAAATCGTACCTTGGCAATGACCTTGAGCAGGATATAAATAACTCCCACATGCTTAGCGTTCTAATAACGGAACACTGGGCATCATTAAGCAGTTTACATGTGTATCATCTCTACAGCTAAAATAACTCTTGAATAAGACAAGTGGGCTGTGCACAGTGGCTCACGCCTGCAATCTCAGTACTTTGTGAGGCCAAGACAGGAGGATCGTTTGAAGCCAGGAGTTTGAGAACCTTGGCAACACAGCCACACAGTGCAACAGAGCAAAATGTTGTCTCAGAAAAGAAAAGAGAAAGGCAAGAAGAAACTAAAGGTAGATTATGTTAAAATAAGTCATTGAAAAGATATACACAGTTCACAATTAAGGGAACATCTGTAGGACGATCTTCTGAAAAGCTAAGACCCAGGACAGCTCTGGGAACTACCTATTTTTGGATATAATGATTGCGCACACACACACACAAGCTTCCAGTCTGTACTCCAGGATGATTTAAACTCTCAGTATGCCTAGTACTAAGTGTTTTGGGGGGAATGTTGGACAATATTCAATTCACAGAGCATTTTAGAGAAGTATCTAATTTTTAAATTGTCTCCTAAGCTAGGAGTGTGCTATAGAAAGATGCCTTAAGTTGATCCCTACAAAGAGTGCACCCACTCCCAAAAAAAGCTCTTCTCTGCATGCGAAATTCACCATGTGAAACAGCCATCCCAGGGCCGGGCACAGTGGCTCACACCTGTAATCCCAGCACTTTGAGAGGCTGAGGCAGGTGGATCACCTGAGGTTGGGAGTTTGAGACCAACCTGACCAACATGGTGAAACCCCACCTCTACTAAAAACTACAAAAATTGGCCAGGTGCCGTGACTCATGCCTGTAATCCCAGCACTTTGGGAGGCCAAGGCGAGAAGATCACCTGAGGTCAGGAGCTCGAGACCAGCCTGGCCAACATGGCAAAACACCGTCTCTACTAAAAATACAAAAATTAGCCAGGCGTGGTGGCAAGCGACTGTAATCCTAGCTACTCGGGAGGCTGAGGCAGGAGAATCACTTGAACCCAAGAGGTGGAGGTTGCACTGAGCTGAGATAGCGCCACTGCACTCCAGCCTGGGCGACAGAGAGAGACTCTGTCTTAAAAAAAAAAAAAAAAAAAAAAAATTAGCCAGCTGTGGTGGTGTACCTGTAATCCCAGCTAGTCAGGAGGTTGAGGCAGAAAAATCGTTTCAACCTGTGAGACAGAGGCTGCAGTGAGTCAAGATCGCGCCACTGCACTCCAGCCTGGGCGACAGAGTGAGACTCCATCCCAAAAAGCAAAAAACAAAAAGGCCGGGTGCAATGGCTCACATCTGCAATCCCACCACTTTGGGAGGCCAAGGCAGGTGGCTCACCTGAGGTCAGGAGTTCAAGACTAGCCTGGCCAACATGGTGAAACCCCTCTCTACTAAAAATACAAAAATTAGCCGGGCATGGTGGCAGGCCTCTAGGCCTAGCTACTCTGGAGGCTGAGGCAGGAGAATTGCTTGAACCTGGGAGGCAGAGGTTGTGGTGAGCCAAGATCGCGCCACTGCACTCCAGCCTGAGTGACAGAGCAAGACTCCATCTCAAAACAAAAACAAAAACAAAAACAAAAAAAAACCCATACCTGAGTGTCTTCAAGCATCCAGTTCTTTGTCTTAGAACCCCAAAGAGCTTAATTATGCCACTCTTCCACAAATGATTCTGGCCCAGGTCCAGAGTTTCAAGCTTCTGATTGCTGAGGAGAGCAGATCCAAGATGCTGACAATAGAAAGGCATGAGGGAGCAGCTCCAGAGGCTGTTGAGGAAGAACATGGAAACCCACGCATTCACTGAGCAGGTGGTGGCTCACGCCTGTAATCCCAACACTTCGGGAGGCCAAGGCGGGTGGATCACTTGAGGCCAGGGGTTCGAGACCAGCCTTGCCAACACGGTCAAACCCCATCTCTACTAAAAATACAAAGATTAGGCAGGGTGTGGGGGTAGGCACCTGTAGCCCCAGCACCTTGGGAGGCCGAGGAGGGTGGATCACCTGAGGTCAGGAGTTCGAGACCAGCCAGGCCAACATGGCGAAACCCCATCTCTACAAAAAATTAGCCATGCGTGGTGGTGTGTGCCTTTAATGCCAGCTACTTGGGAGGCTGAGGCACAAGAATCGCTTCAGCCTGGGAGGCGGAGGTTACAGTGAGCCAAGATCGCGCCACTGTACTCCAGCCTGGGCAATAGAATGAGACTCCATCTCACAAATATATAAAATAAAATGAAATACAAAAATTAGCCAGGTATGCTGGCACCACCTGTAATTCCAACTACTCAAGAGGCAGGAGAATCGCTTGAACCAGGAGGCAGAGGTTGTAGTGAGCCAAGATATCACCACTGCATTCCAGCTTGGGTGAAAGAGTGAGACTTGGTCTCAAAAGAAAACAAAAACAAAAACAAAACAAAACAAAAAAACAAGCAGCATATTTGCTGGGGCTCCAGTAGTGAGGAAATGCAGAGGGGAAGTGAGCGGAAGAAATCCTTGTCCTCATAGAGCTTTTAGTGACAGCAGACATCTCGATGTGTTCTATTGAAGACAATGGATGATGGCATTAAAATAAACAGGGTAGAGGTAAGTCAAACACAGAGGCATTGGCTAGACTTATGCTGGTCATTTAAGTCCTCTTTTGGAAAGTGATATGAGGAAAGAAACTGAAGGATGGTAGATCATGAACCAGCATGCTAATTGGGGGAAGGAATCTTGTAAATAAAATACTGAGCTAGTGAGAAAGTAGAATGATTTTGGCTCATAACTTATAAGAGGATCCCATAAGGCCCTGTAGGCCACTGTAAAAGCCTTTGGATTTTTTTTTTTTTAAGGCAGAGTTTCACTCTTGTTGCCAAGGCTGGAGTGCAATGGCGTGATCTCGGCTCACTGCAACCTCCGCCTCCTGGATTCAAGCGATTCTCCTGCCCCAGCCTCCCGAGAATCTAGGATTACAGGCATAGCTGAGATTACAGGCACAAGACACCAGGTAATCCACCCCTTTATTTGCACTGAGCTTTTGAGTCTTTGGAAATAAAGGTGTCACGGTCTGGCTTGAGGCTTGAAATGTTCCTCAGGGTGATGGGTTAAGAAACTTCAGGAGGCCAGGAATGGTGGCTCATGCCCATAATCCCAGCACTTTGGGAGGCTGAGGCAGGTGGATCACTTGAGGTCAGGAGTTTGAGACCAGTCTGGCCAACATGGTGAAACCCCGTCTTTACTAAAAATGCAAAAATTAGCTGGGTATGGTGGTGCACACCTGTAATCCCAGCTACTCAGCTGAATCAGGAGAATCGCTTGAACCTTGGAGGCTGAGGTTGCAGTGAGCCAAGATCACACCACTGCACTCCAGCCTGGGTGACAGAGTGAGACTCTGTCTGAAAAAAGAAAAAAAGTACCCTGTGTTCTAGTGTTTTTTTTCTTGTCTCTACAGCAAAGCTAAGTAGTAATGACATTATGCAGATTCTCTTCGCATTAGGATCGCAGATTCTAGTTGGAAAATAGGTTGCATCCAAGAGATGCAACTGACAAACTTGGGGGAGAGAAGTGATAAAGAGCTCACCATTCCATTTGTGGAGACTTTGCATTTCCTGGGGGGGGGGTATCCCACCTATGGTTCCCTGGGTTTATGAGGTGGGGCAGGCTCACTGCTTCCCGATTACTGGATCCCAGCAGAAGCAGCATGTTGCTGAAGTCCAGGTCACTGGGGGCCATTCTCATCTATATTTCACTTCTCCAGGCCCTCTACCTGACTTTGGAAGTGCCCACCCACCTGTATTCAGTTTCTGGAGGGGTTTACTCTTAAAACTGCATCCAAAGTGATAGTCTGAGATACTGAAAACATAGAAATTGGCCGGGCGTGGTGGCCCACGCCTGTAATCCCAGCACTTTGGGAGGCTGAGGCAGGCAGATCATGAGGTCAGGAGATCGAGACCATCCTGGCTAACACTGTGAAACCCCATCTCTTCTAAAAATACAAAAAAAATTAGCCGGGCATGGTGGCGGGCGTCTGTAGTCCCAGCTACTCGGGAGGCTGAGGCAGGAGAATAGCGAGAACCCGGGAGGAAGAGGTTGCAGTGAGCCGAGATCGCGCCACTGCACTCCAGCCTGGGCAACTAGAGCGAGGCTCCATCTCAAAAAAAATAAAGAAAACATAGAAATTAAGGATTTCCAGATTTCCAAACACTTTAAAAACGAGGCCAGGCATGATGGCTCATGCCTGTAATCCTAGCACATTGGGAGGCCGAGGTGGGAGGATTCCTTGAGCACCAGAATTCAAAACCAGCCCGGGAAAGATGACAAGACCTCATCTCTACAGAAAACAGTTAGCTGGCCATGGTAATACATGCCTGTAGACCCAGCTACTCAGGAGGCTGAGGTGGGAGGACCGATCAAGCCTGGAAGAGTGAAGCCGCAGTGAGCTGTGATCACCCCACTGCGCTCCAGCCTGGGGGACAGAGCAAGACCCTGTCTCAAAGAAAGAAAGGAAGAAGAAAAAGAAAATCACCTACCGTAGGTGTTTTAGGTTACAGTTTGGATTCTCTAACGCCTGACAGAGAATCCACAATCCACGAGCTATCTGGTTGAGACTCAAGTCCAGGTTTGTGAGGCTGCAGGCTTCTTGGAGCGCCTCTGAGATATATCTACAGCCAAGCTTGGTTATGCTGCATTGCTGTAACCTGCAGGATAATCAAAGGAAGAGAAGCCTGTTATCCCTCTGGCTAACGCCCTGTGAAGCAGTTATTTCCAACACTATATACCTTCCACCTATATACTGGAATGCAGTGCTGCAATCTTGGCTCACTGCAACCTCTGCCTCCCAGGTTCAAGCGATTCTTCTGCCTCAGCCTCCCAAGTAGCTGAGATGATAGTTGCCTGCCACCTATATAACCAGGCTTGGTGGTGCACGCCTGTAATACCAGCTACTCAGAAGGCTGAGGCAGGAGAATCGCTTGAATCTGGGAGGCAGAGGCTACAGTGAGCTGAGATCGCGCCACTGCACTCCAGCCTGGGCGACAGAGCAAGACTCCGTCTCAAGAAAAAACAACAACAAAAAGTATTTATAAAAAACACAGGTGGCAGGTAGGAATTGACCCATGAACTGGAGCTATACATTTCCAGGTGGGCTTGTACATAAAAGCATGCAAATGGGCCCAGCACAGTGGCTCACGCCTATAATCACAGCAGTGGGAGGCCAAGATGGGCAGATCACTTGAGGTCAGGAGTTCAAGACCAGCCTGGCAAACATGGTGAAACCCCATCTCTACTAAAAATACAAAAATCGGGCCGGGCACAGTGGCTCAAGCCTGTAATCTCAGCACTTTGGAAGACCAAGGTGGGTGAATCACGAGATCAGGAGTTCAAGACCAGCCCGGCCAAAGTGGTGAAACCCCATCTTTACTAAATACAAAAATTAGCTGGGCACCATGGCTCACACCTGTAATCTCAGCACTTTGGGGAGGCTGAGGCAGATGGATCACCTGAGGTCGGGAGTTCGAGACCAGCCTAAGCAACATAGAGAAACCCTGTCTCTACTAAAAATACAGAATTAGCCGGGTGTGATGGCACATGCCTGTAATCCTAGCTACTCAGGAGGCTGAGGTAGGAGAATTACTTTAACCCAGGAAGCGGAGGTTGCAGTGAGCCTAGATCGCACCACTGCACTCCAGCCTGGTGACAGAGAGAGACTCAGTTTAAAAAAAAAAAAAAAATCATCATCCAAAGGCCTTCTGATTCCATCCATTTCCAGCTCTGCCTGGGACAACAGCTTAGGCTCTGGGTTCAGAGCCACACAGGACAGGATCTGAGACCTGGGTCAGTTATTTTCTGCATGGTTAGATTATGGAAATTTCACTTTCCCTGTCATTTTATTTCATGTTTAGGTTTTGTCTTTAACTGACACATTCTACATATATAGGGGTATAGTGTGATGTTTTGGTGCAGGTACACATCATATAACGATCAGGTAGGTGACTGTTTGTTTAACAATAGTTATTCTAAGCCGGGCACAGCACTTTGGGAGGCCGAGGCAGGCAGATCACCTAAGGCCAGGAGTTCAAGGCCAGCCTGGCCAACATGGTGAAACCCCATCTCTACTAAAAGTATAAAAATTAGCCAGGCATAGTGGAGGGCACCTGTAATCCCAGCTACTTGGGAGGCTGAGGCAGGATAATCGCTTGAACCTGGGAGGCAGAGGTTGCAGTGAGCCAAGATTACACCACTGCATTCCAATCTGGGCGACAGAGTGAGACTTCATCCAAAAAAAAAAAATGAATCTCAGAAATGAATACTAGCTAGAATTTCTGAACAGGAATAGGTCTTCAACCCTATGCAATCTCTTGAATATTGTTCTAACCATAATTTTAATGTGAACAGGTAGCTCACGCTGGGCTTCTTTCCATATAACAAGATTCAGCCAACTACAGTTCATGGGTCAATTCCAACCTGCCACCTATGTTTTTTATAAATAAGGATTTTTGTTGAGTTTTTTTTTGTTTTTTTCTTGAGACGGAGTCTCACTCTGTCACCCAGGCTGGAGTGCAGTGGCGCCATCTCAGCTCACTGCAGCCTCTGCCTCCCGGATTCAAGCGATTCTCCTACCTCAGCCTTCTGAGTAGCTGGTACTATAGGGGAGCACCACCAAGCCTGGTTAATTTTTGTATTTTTTAGTAGCGACAGGTTTTCACCATGTTGGCCAGGCTGGTCTCGAACCTTAGGTGATCTGCCCACCATTCACCACCTGTTCCCCAATAACCTATGGAAATAGAAGTTTAAAAAAAGGTGTCACTGGCCCTACCATATAACTCAATCTACCTCCAATAGCAGGCAGTACTATGTCATAGGAATTTGAAAGAACATACACAAAGCATCAGATCCGAGAACCAACTGCTCATCTCAAATCTTCCTTCATAGCAGGAAGAGGCTCTGCTGACATGCAAATATTAACATGTTTCTACCTGTATCTGCCTGGTTTTTTTTGTTTGTTTATTTGTTTGAGGAGTCTCGCTCTGTTGCCCAGGCTGGAGTGCAGCGGTCCGATCTCGGCTCACTGCAAC
Organism: Pongo pygmaeus; assembly: GCF_028885625.2. Taxonomy (NCBI): domain Eukaryota; kingdom Metazoa; phylum Chordata; class Mammalia; order Primates; family Hominidae; genus Pongo; species Pongo pygmaeus. The sequence continues at coordinate 61,289,619 of NC_072393.2, forward strand.
CTCCGCCTTCCAGGTTCACGCCATTCTCCTGTCTCAGCCTCCCAAGTAGCTGGGACTACAGGCATCCGCCACCACACCTGGCTAATTTTTGGTATTTTTAGTACAGACAGGGTTTCACCATGTTAACCAGGATGGTCTCCATCTCCTGACCTCATGATCCACCCGCCTCGGCCTCCCAAAGTGTTGGGATTACAGGCGTGAGCCACCGCGCCTGGCCTCTGCCTGTTCTTTAATTCCTACCAGGTTTTTAAAAGTTACATTTGAAATGAATTAACAAGTACTTTCATCTCTCTCCTGCTTGAATTCACGTGCACACACACACACACATACACACCCCCACCCAGCAGGGACTTACACCAAGGTCTGCAGTTTACACTCAGGGTAACTCAAGCCCTCACACAGAAACTTCACCCCTGTATCCCCAATGAGGTTCTTGGCCAAGCACAGGTGTGTCAGCTTCTTGCTGACAACCAAGACAGCAGCAAGGTCCTTGCAACTGGCTTCTGTAAGACGACAGTTTTCCAACCTGCAAAAATATGAAACAAAAGGTAAAAGGATGAGAACATTTCCACAACTCCAACCTGCTTGGCGATGTCCACATGCTAGGGTCCTCAGCTTCAGCCCTTCCTGTTCATCCCCTGCTCTCTGTCCTGTGTGAGTCATCACGGCCACAAAAGAGCAGGAAGGCGAGAAGGCCAAGATGCAGCGGTCCACCTGCAGCCATCACAGGACACCGGTGTTCTTTCGTTTGTTTTTGAGACGGAGTCTCGCTCTGTCGCCCAGGCTGGAGTGCAGTGGCACGATCTCAGCTCACTGCCAATCTCCGCCTCCCGGGTTCACGCCATTCTCCTGACTCAGCCTCCTGAGTAGCTGGGACTACAGGCACCCACCACGCCTGGATAATTTTTTGTATTTTTTAGTAGAGATGGGGTTTCACCGTGTTAGCCAGGATGGTCTCAATCTCTTGACCTCGTGATCCACCCACCTTGGCCTCCAAACGTGCTGGGATTACAGGCATGAGCCACCGCGCCCGGCCTGTTTTTGGTATTTTTAATAGAGACACGGTTTCACCACGTTGGCCAGGTTGGTCTCAAACTCCTGAACTCAGATGATCCGCCCACCTCTCTGCTGAGATTACAGACAGGAGCCACCGCGCCCGGCCTGAAGCAGGTGTTTATTTCAGCGAGAGGCGCCACGTGGGTGGCGCAGTAAGTCAGGTGTTACCCTTTCTCTTCTATGGCCCCAGAACTAAACCAGAGCTGCCCGTGGGAAGAGGAGACTTACGACAACATCTGCAGGAAGTGTTCTGGGTGTGTCATGGTCTTGTACAGCAACTTGGCACCCTCGTCCAGGAGCACATTGGCTGAGATGTGCAGGTGCTTCAGGGACTGGTTGGCTTTGAGGACATAGAAGAATTCAGCCCACTGCTCCGGGGTGGCACAGTGACCTCCCAACCTGTGAAAAGAGTGGGAAAAGTCATTCTTCTGGGAGGACAGAGTATACCCTATCAGCTTTTCTTTTTTTTTTTTTTTTTTTTTTTGAGACAGAGTTTCACTCTGTTACCCAGTCTGGAATGCAAAGGCGTGATCTCACCTCACTGCAGCCTCCACCTCCCGGGTTCAAGCGATTCTCCTGCCTCAGCCTCCCAAGTAGCTGGGATTACAGGCATACGCCAATTTTTGTATTTTTAGTGGAGATGGGATTTCACCATGTTGGCCACACTGGTCTTGAACTCCTGACCTCAGGTGATCCACCCACCTCGGCCTCCCAAAGTGCTGGGATTACAGGCGTGAGCCACTGCGCCTGGCCCAGATCAGCTTCTTCTGCTTCACTTCCCAAGACATTATGTCTTTGGTTTATCTCATTCTACTCATGTCTGCAACCCTGGCCTGAATTATTGGAGAGATCTAATGTTGCCTCTGCTTCTTCAAGTATCCCCATGGCCATTAGAATAACATCCAGCCACATCTCCAAGAGATTGTAATACAATTCTGTGCAATGTTTCACCAAAATGGCCTGTGTGGAGGATTTTGTAGGGGGAAAAAATTTTTTTTTTGAAACAGCATATCGCTCTGTTGCCCAGGCTGGAGTGCAGTGGCATGATCACAGGTCACCACAACCTGTCTCCTGGGCTCAAATGATCTTCCCACCTCAGCCTCCAGTGTAGCTGGGACTAGAAGGGGCAAATTGATGCTTAATACTCAAAATAAAATTTTTATCCTGGCCAGGTGCAGTGGTTCATGCCTGTAATCCTAGCACTTTGGGAGGCCGAGGCAGGTGGATCACTTGAGGTCAGGAGTTCGAGACCAGCCTGGCCAACATGGTGAAACCCCGTCTCTATTAAAAATACAAACATTTGCCAAGCGTGGTGGTACATGCCTGTAACCCCAGCTACTCGGGAAGCTGAGGCAGGAGAACTGCTTGAACCCAGGAGGCAGAGGTTGCAGTGAATGAGATCGCACTACTGCACTCCAGCCTGGGCAACAAGAGTAAAACTGTCTCAAAGAAAAAAAAAAAAAAGATTCTCATGAGTGCAGAGAAGGTTGCATGCTCTTTATGAGTACCTAACTCCTGATGATCTGAGATTGATGATCCATTTACCTCTGGCTCCCAAAGTGCTGGGATCATAGCACTGCATAAGATCAAGCACCAACGATTAGCTCCTGTGCCTGATCTGAGATTGAACGGTTTCATCCCAAAACTACCCCCAAACCCCTGTCTGTGGAAAAACTGTCTTGCACAAAACCGACCCCTGGTGCAGAAAAGGCTGGGGGCCACTGCTCTCAAACCCAACAGTTTGGCAAGGAGCAGTCAGGAATAGCACATCCCTAAAGTTGGAACCCAGCACAGAATTCCGGGTGTTTCTTTGCATCAGTAGCTGGTTATGCAACACAGAAGTCAAGCTGGCAGGGGAAAGAGGAGAGGCTGACTCCCCACACAGGCCTGTTTGAGGAATACATTGCCTGTCTGGGACGGCATCTGGAGTGGTTACCCTTTTTCCTAGATCCGCCGGCAACACGGTGCAGTGGACTCCGGGTACTGGGGAGAGCCGTGACCGTGAGACCCACCTCAGGTACTGCAGGTTGCATTTATGATTTCTGAGCAGATCACACAGCATCAGCATCATTGTGCGTTCCCACTCGATGTGCCCTTCCAGGGTCAGGTGCGTGAGGGTCTTCTTCCCAATGAAAGCAAGACAGAAGTCCCGGTACGCAGTGTCAGGGGTGACGTTTTTAATCCTAGGGAAAAGCAGAAGAGATTCCACTTGGAGTGATTAATCCTCACATTGCGTAGAGGCGTGTATAAACAAAAAGCTGTTTCCCATTTAGAAATTATTAGAAGTTCTTGGCCAGGTGCAGCGGCTCACGTCTGTAACCCCAGCACTTTGGGAGACTGAGGCAGGAGGATAACCTAAGGTCAGAAGTCTGAGACCAACCTGGGCAACATGGTGAAACCCCATCTCTACAAAAAATACAAAAATTAGCTGGGGCCGAGGCAGGCGGACCGCCTGAGGTCAGGAGTTCGAGACCAGCCTGGCCAACATGGCAAAGCCCCGTCTCTACTAAAAATACAAAAATTAGCTGGGGCCGAGGCAGGCGGACCGCCTGAGGTCAGGAGTTCGAGACCAGCCTGGCCAACATGGCGAAGCCCCATCTCTACTAAAAATACAAACATTAGCTGCACGTGGAGGTGCACGCTTATAGTCCCAGGTATTCGGGAGGCTGAGGCAGGAGAATCACTTGAATCCAGGAGGCTGAGGTTGCAGTAAGCCGAGACCGTGCCACTGTACTCCAGCCTGGGCAACAGAGCAAGACTCCATCTCAAAAGAAAAAAAATTCGCCGGGCGTGGTGGCTCACGCCTGTAATCCCAGCACTTTGGGAGGCCGAGGCGGGTGGATCACGAGGTCAGGAGATCGAGACCATCCTGGCTAACACGGTGAAACCCCGTCTCTACTAAAATTACAAAAAATTAGCTGGGCATGGTGGCGGGCGCCTGGCTCCATCTCAAAAAAAAAAAAAAAGGATAAAAAAATTCAAGAAGCAGAGGATCAGGAAAAACAACTAATGGGTATTAGGCTTAATACTTGGGTGACAAAATAATCTGTAAAACAAACTCCTATGACACATGTTTACCTGTGTAACTAACCGGTACTTGTACCTACTTTTTGGTTTGTTTTGGTAACAAAACAAAACAAAAAAAATGATAGCTGGGGCCAGGCATGGTGGCTCATGCCTGTAATCCCAGCACTTTTGAAGACCGAGGCAGGCGCATCACCTTAGGTCAGGAGTTCGAGACCAGCCTGGCCAAGATGGAGAACATTCCGCCTCTACTAAAAACACAAGATTAAGTCATTGCACTCCAGCGTCTAGGTGACAGAGTGAAACTCTGTCTCAAAAAAAAAAAAAAGGGGGGGGGAGGGGCCAGGTGCAGCGGCTCACGCCTATAATCCCAGCACTTTGGGAGGCCGAGGCAGGCGAATCCCCTGAGGTCAGGAGCTCGAGATCAGCCTGGGCAACACAGTGAAAACCTGTCTCTACTAAAAATACAAAATTAGCCTGGCAAGGTGGCACATGCCTGTAATCCCAGCTACTCAGGAGGCTGAGGCAGAAGAATTGCTTCAACCTGGGAGGCGGAGGATGCGGTGAGCTGAGATCGCGCCATTGCACTCCAGCCTGGGCAACAAGAGTAAATCTCCGTCTCACCAAAAAAAAAAAAAAAAAGACAGAAGCTTAGTCATGGTTCAGGGGTCTTCCTTGCAAGATGAGCTTCTGCTTACACCACTTTCTGCAGATGACAGGTGCTACGGGTTATGTGGTCACAAAGAATCCGCACAGAAGAGTCGCTCAGGAAGCTTTGTTTCACTTCCAGAAACTTCAGGTTGCTGTTTGAGCTGAAGAGAGAGCAGAAATCCGTCCAGAGGCAAAGAGAGCGAAGATCCTGCCGAGCCCAGTTCGGAATGGTTAGGTAAGTGCACCTGCAGGAGAACACACGTTCATCTCTTATGACTAGTACCTGCATGGTGAGATGGGTGTCTGCAAACCACATTTCAATGGCAAAAACCACAATTACTTTTGCACCAGCCTAAAACAGTGTCGATAGTAAACAATATTGCATCACATACTTTGCTACCAGTATAGATCTTAAGTTTTACAAAAAAATAAGATAATAGATAAGGCTGAGTGAGGTGGCTCATGCCTGTAATCCCAACACTTTGCTAGGCCAAAGTGGGAAGATCACTTGAGCCCAGGAGTTTAAGACCAGCCTGGACAAGAAACTGAGACCCCCATCTCTACAAAAAATAAAATAATTAACCGGGCAAGGTGGTGCACGCCCGTAGTCCCAGCTACTCGGGAGGCTGAGGCAGGAGAATCACTTGAACCCGGGAGGCGGAGCTTGCAGTGAGCCAAGATCATGCCACTGCACTCCAGACTGGGCAACAGAGTGAGACTCCGTCTCAGAAAAAAAAAAAAAAGCCCCAATTCCTAATTGCCAAGTCGTGTCTCCACGTTGAACGTGAAGCTGGAAAGAAGTCCAGCCAGAGGGAAATTGACAGTAAGCGACAGGGCAAAGGAGACGCAGGCCTCTTCCTAGTGGAGCGTGGGATGGGAAAACAGTTCTTACCTCTCAAATTCAATGTCCAGTTCAGAATCCATGTAATTCTCCAGGAACACCCCCTTTGCTACCTGCAGTGAGAGTTTCTGCAAGTCTTGACAATGCTTCAGGCTGAAGGAACAATGCATCACTTCAGAAGTATTTGTCAAGTGAATAGAAATTTCCTTGAACGGGGCCACCACCACCTTCGCCAGCTCCTCCTCCTGAGACTCATACAGGCAAACCAAGACTTCCTTCAGGTCGGTCATGGATAAGGGCTTATTTGCATGAAGATGTGCTTTGCATCGCAGTAATTCCTGTTTGATGTCTGGTGATATCCGGCAGCCAAAAGCGGCCTCCAACTCGTTGGCTCTCTTCTCGTTAGCGAGGCCGAATAAGAAGTGTCCTACTTGGATCAGGTCGGGGTTCCTGACTCTTTCTTCTCCGGAAAGCAGCTTCTGTATGTCCCCAATGTCCCAGGCGTGGCCGTCCCTGTCCTCCTCCTCCTTCTCCAGGGCGTAGAACAGCCCAGCGAAAAACTGCTGGACGCTGAGGTGGATGAAGGAGTAGCAGCCTTTGGAGACTCTGTCCTGGCGAAGGATGTCTCCGTCCAGGAACAGACGGAGGTCGGACTCCTGCACCCCGAGCCTTTCCAGGTCCTCTTGGTGGAACACGGACATCTGCGCCCACAGGCCCTGCGCGGCCAGGAGGCTCAGCGTCCGCAGCGCGCCCTGCAGCTGTGCGCCCTGTGGGAACCAGCTGCAGAGGAAGCGCAGGAACAGCCCCGTGCGGGTGAGGCAGGTGGGGACCGGGTCCTCCCCCTTCTCCATCTGCAGCTTCAGAGTCGTGCACACGATCCAGCACACCGCGGGGGCCGACCCCAGCTGGAACAGGGCCGCGTTGCTCCTCATCAGCTCAAAGGCACGCATGGCTTGGTCCTCGTCTCCAAAGTGTCTCAGGAAATAGGCCCTCCTGTCCTCCTCCAGGAAGCCCTCCACCCTTATGTAGATTGGCTGCTGCGCCAGGAGCTGGAGGTCCCTCAGTGCCCTGGGCCGCGTGGTGACCAGCAGGGCGGCCTTGGGTAACATATACCTGTTCAGCAAACTCCCCAGGAGGACGGGCACCGGCTTCTTCTTCTCCCAGTCCCCGCAGATGTCCTGGATCAGCGCCCCAGGTGGGACTTTCAGCTCTTCAAGGCCGTCGACCACGAACAGGATTCTCTGTGCTTGGGCTAGGATGCTTGGAATGTCATCCTGCAACTCAGGCCAGTCTTTGGAGATTAGCTCTGCAAAACTGCACGGGCCCATGTGGCTGAGCTCCTTGCAGCTGAGGTAGAACGCGTATCTGACCGTCGGGCTGAGGTTGCAGTCTGTCCAGTCCAGCATACACTTTTTGGCCAGTGTGGTTTTCCCCACGCCCGCGGGGCCGTGCAGCACCACTGTGTAAGGTGTTAGCTTCCTGGGTGTTATGGGATTCAAGAATGGAATGAACCGTAGGTTTCTCAGAGTGACGTCGTCATGGAAACTGTCAATGTCTCCTTGCCAAAAGGTGTTCTTCCAGACCAAAGATTGTTTCTCCATTGAATTTCTCCGTCCTTCCTTTACACCTGCAGTGACAGCCCATAGGACAGTTGAGGCTGATGATGATGCTCTTCTGAAAATTACTTTGTCAAGTACCAGAAATGAGGGCCAGGCACGGTGGCTCATGCTTGTAATCCCAGCACTTTGGGAGGCCGAGGTGGGTGGATCACTTGAGATCAGGAGTTCCAGACCAGCCTGGCCAAGATAGTGAAATCCCATCTCTACTAAAAATACAAAACATTAGCTGGGGGTAGTGGCAGGCGCCTGTAATCCCAGCTACTCAGGAGGCTGAGGCAGAGAATTGCTTGAACCCGGGAGGCGGAGGTTGCAATGAGCAGAGACGGAGCCACTGCACTCCAGCCTGGGCTACAGAGCAAGATTCCGTCTCAAAAAAAAAAGTACCAGAAATGAATAAAACCAGGAAGAAGTGATGCACCTTGCACGCTCTCAAACATCAAACTCATGACCACAGGACTGTATTTACCCACCTGGCTTTGCTAACTCCGAGTCTTCTTCTGCATCTTCCAGCTCAGGATTATCTGTTTCTTGCACCTGTCCATACTCTGTAAAATACTTAGATGTAAGCCTGACACAGTAATTTACACTTCGTAAATCAGACATTATTGTACATAAAGTGTCAGCCAGGCATGGTGGCTCACGCCTGTAATCACAGCACTTTGGAAGGCTGAGGTGGGCGGATCACAAGGTCAGGACATCAAGACCAGCCTGGCCAACATGGCAAAACCCCATCTCTACTAAAAATACAAAAAAAAAAATTAGCCAAGTGTGGTGGCACACGCCTGTAATCCCAGCTACTCCAGAGGCTGAGATAGGAGAATCACTTAACCCAGAGGCAGAGGTTGCAGTGAGCACAGATCTCACCACTGCACTCCAGCCTGGGCGACAGAGCGAGACTCCATCTCAAAAAAAAAAAAGTGTCAAATATATACATATATATTTACACATGGGGTCTCGATATGTTCCCCAGACTGGATTCGAACTCCTGGATTCAAGCAATCCTCCTACCTCAAGACTCCTGAGTAGCTGGGACTACTAATATTTGAGCCAAGTACTGCCTTTGGCTCAAATTTTTTTTTTTTTGGTCCTATTGGCCCCACCCTTGTAACCTCATTTAGTCTTTACTCCTGAAGCCGTGTCTCCAAATACATAGTCATATGGTGGGCAGGGAGGTGGTTAGAGCTTCAGTATAAGTTCTCTGGACACAATTCAGTACCTGGTTTAGGGACTGTCTGATTTTTTTCTCTCTCATAACTAGCATGTTATTTCCTGACAAATAGAAACTCGAATCTTTCCCGCATTTAAAAATAGAACAGCTTCGTTCTTCAAAAACAGAGAATTACTATATGACCTAGCAATTTTTCTCCCACAAAACAGAGTCAATAGGTATTCTTCCAGACCAAAGATCATTTCTCTAACATATTTCCGGAGGAGGCAGAGGTTGCAGTGAGATTGCGCCACTGCACTCCAGCCTGGGCGACAAAGCGAAACTCCATCTCAAAAAACATAAAATAGGCCAGGCGCGGTGGTTCACGCCTGTAATGCCAGCATTTTGGGAGGCCGAGGAGGGTGGATCACGAGGTCAGGAGATCGAGACCATCCTGGCTAGCACGGTGAAATCCTGTCTCTACTAAAGATACAAAAAATTAGCCGGGAGTGGTGGCGGGCACTTGTAGTCCCAGCTACTTGGGAGGCTGAGGCAGGAGAATGGTGTGAACCCGGGAGGCGGAGCTTGCAGTGAGCTGAGATCACACCACTGCACTCCAGCCTGGGCCATAGAGCGAGACTCCGTCTCAAAAAAAAAAAAACCATAAAATAATAAAATAAAATTATTCCAAAACAAAGTTTTTAAAAGAATGCTGCCAGACATGGTGGCTCACACCTGTAATCTCAGCCTCTTGGGAGACTGAGGCAAGAGGATTGCTTGAGCCCAGGAGTTCGACACCAGACTGGTCAACATAACAAGACCCCATCTCTACAAAAGAGAAGAAAAAATGAGCATGGAAGGCTGAAGTGGGAGGATAGTGTGAGCCCAGGTGTTGGAGGCTGCAGTGAAACCATGATTGCACCACTGCACTCCAGCCTGGGCAACAGACTGAAATCCTGTCTCAAAGGAAAAAAAAAAAAAAAAAAAAAAAGGCTGAACCAAGCACAGGACATGTACCTATATCTCCAGCTACTCAACAGGCTGAGGCAGGAGGATTGCTTAAGGCGAGGCGTTTGAGGCTGTAATGTATTTTAATTATGCCTGTGAAGAGCCTGGGCAATGTAGCAAGACCACATATCTTAAAATATGCTGAAAATGCAAAACAGCTAAAAGGAAAATTAAGATCATGGGTATATGTACAAATCTATCATTTTTTAATTTTTTTGAGACGGAGTCTCCATCGCCCAGGCTGGAGTGCAATGGCACAATCTTGGCTCACTGTAATCGCAGGGATTACACCACCACCCCACCACACCCGGCTAATTTTTGTATTTTTAGTAGATACGGGGTTTTACCATGTTGGTCAGGCCAGTCTCAAACTCCTGACCTCAGGTGATCCACCCACCTCAGCTTCCCAAATTGCTAGGATTACAGGCGTGAGCCACCGCACCCTGCCAGGGCTCATTCTTTGTTACAAATGACCAGCCGGGCAAGGTGGCTCATGCCTGTAATCCCAGTATTTTGGGAGGCCGAGGCAGGCGGATCACGAGGTCAGGAGATCAAGACCATCCTGGCTAACACAGTGAGACCTCCATCTCTACTAAAAATACAAAAAAAATGAGCCGGGCATGGTGGCGGGCGCCTGTAGTCCCAGCTGTTCGGGAGGCTGAGGCAGGAGAATAGCAGGAACCCGGGAAGCGAAGCTTGCAGTGAGCCGAGATCGCGCCACTGCACTCCAGCCTGGGCGACAGGGTGAGACTCCATCTCAAAAAAATAAAACAAAACAAAAAAATGACCAGGACACCCCAGCTTCTACTTACCCATCATCTCAGCCTTTGCCATCTTACACAATTCCATGAGATTCATCTCTTCCAAGATGTTCACAGTCGCATTCCTTATCCAATTTTCTGAGGAGGTGTTGACCAGAATTTCTGCCAGTTTCTTGCCATCGGCCTCTTCCACCTCAGACCGTGGGGTCTTCTGTAGCACATCTTCGAGGGGAAGAGCCCATAAGAGGGATTTGAAACTCTTTAATTCATCCTCGTTCAGCTGCTCCAGAAGGGTCTGCAGAGTCCACTCTAGCTGGGGCGATGTCATAGTGCTCCAAGTATGAGACCTTAGGTTAAGGCTGAAGAACTGGGGGGAAAAAAGAAAAAACAGTTCACGAGTTACCATCATTAAATGAAACCAGTTTCCTATGTACCAAGAACAAGACTGTTCCTGCTGCACCATAAGTGGTAAAATATTACATAGACTGAATTAAGAGACGGAAAATCTGGCCCAGCACGGTGGCTCATGCCTGCAATCCCAGCACTTTGGGAGGCCGAGGTGGGCGGATCGCTTGAGGCCAGGAGTTCGAGACCAGCCTGGCTAACTTGGTAAAAAGAACGAACAAAAGGCCGGGCACGGTGGCTCACGCCTGTAATCCCAGCACTTTGGGAGGCCGAGGCGGGTGGATCACGATGTCAGGAGATCGAGACCATCCTGGCTAACACAGTGAAACACCTGTCTCTACTAAAAAAATACAAAAAATTAGCCGGGCATGGTGGCGGGCACCTGTAGTCCCAGCTACTCGGGAGGCTGAGGCAGGAGAATGGTGGGAACCCGGGAGGCGGAGCTTGCAGTGAGCTGAGATAGCGACACTGCACTCCAGCCTGGGTGACAGAGCGAAACTCGGTCTCAAAAAAAAAAAAAAAAAAAGAGGCACCCTGGAAAATAAATAACAGAAAAAGTGACTTGCCAAGACCGGGTGGTGATAGAGGTGGACAGCTTTACCCTTGGAGGGAACAGCAAATCTTTTTCCCCAGCTGTGAGGTGTGGAGAAAAGAAGTAGAAATCAGACTGTTACTGTGTCTATGTAGAAAGAAGTAGACATAAGAGACTCCATTTTGTTCTGTACTAAGAAAAATTCTTCTGCCTTGAGATGCTGTTAACCTGTAACCCTACCCCCAACCCTGTGCTCCCAGAAACATGTGCTGTGTCGTTTAATGGGTTTACGGCTATGCAGGATGTGCTTTGTTAAACAAATGCTTGAAGGCAGTATGCTTGTTAAAAGTCATCACCACTCTAATCTCAAGCACCCAGGGACACAAAACACTGCGGAAGGCCGCAGGGACTTCTGACTAGGAAAGCCAGGTACTGTCCAAGGTTTCTCCCCGTGTGATAGCCTAACATATGGCCTCCTGGGAAGGGAAAGACCTGACCTTCCCCTAGCCCGACACCCGTAAAGGGTCTGTGCTTAAGAGGATTAGTAAAAGAGGAAGCCCTCTTTGCAGTTAAGAGGAAGGCATCTGTCTCCTGCTCGTCCCTGGGCAATGGAATGTCTCGGTGTAAAACCCGATGGTATGTTTCTTCTACTGAGATAGAAGAAAACCGCCTTAGCACTGGAGGTGGGACATGCTGGCGGCAGTACTGCTCTTTAATGCACCAGATGTTTATGTATGTGAACATCAAAAGTACACACATTTTCTAACCTTGTTTATGACACAGAGACATTTGTTCACATGTTCTCCTGCTGACCCTCTCCCCACTATTACCCTATTGTCCTGCCACACCCCTCTCTGAGATGGTAGAGATAATGATCAATAAATACTGAAGGAACTCAGGACCAGGCTGGCGCGGGTCCTCCGTATGCTGAGCGCCGGTCCCCAGGGCCCACTTTTCTTTCTCTATATTTTGTCTCTGTGTCTCTTTTCTCAGTCTCTCATCCCACCCGACAAGAAACACCTACAGGTGTGGAGGGGCAGGCCACCCCTTCAGTGAGGTATAATTACATATATACAATTTTAGGACTGAGCAGGAAGAGCATGTGAGCCCAGGACCTCCAGACCAGCCTGGGCAACACAAGGAGAACTTGTCTCTATTTTTTAAGTATTTTAAAAGTAATATATACAATGTTTACTTATCAAAGTGTACAGCATGGAGCGATGTTATATATACAGTGAAATGATTACCACAATCCAGCTAATTAACATATCCGCTGCCTCATATAGTTGCCTTTCCTTTTTGCAGTGAGAACGCTTGATCTACTTAGAAAAATTCAGGGTTTCTTTTTTCTTTTTCAGAAAGAGTCTTGCTCTGTCGCCCAGGCTGGAGTGCAATGGTGCGAGGCTTACCACAACCTCCTCCTCCCAGGTTCAAGCGATTCTCCTCCCTCAGCCTCCCAAGTAGGTGGGATTACAGGCATGCGCCATCACACCTAATTTTTTTTGTATTTTTAGTACAGACGGGGTTTCACCATGTTGGCCAGGCTGATCTTGAACTCCTGACCTCAGGTGATCTGCCCGCCTCAGCCTCCGAAAGTGCTGGGATTACAGGTATGAGCCACCAGGCCCGGCCAAGTATTTTTTTCCCAAGTACATTTTTTTCTTTTTTTTTTTTTTTTTGAGATGGAGTCTCCCTCTGTTGCCCAGCTGGAGCGCAGTGGCACAATCTCCACTCACTGCAACCTCCACCTCCCAGGTTCAAGTGATTCTAGTGCCTCAGCCTCTCAAGAAGCTGGGATTACAGGCGCACTGCGTCACGCCTGGCTAGTTTTTGTATTTTTAGTAGAGACAGCATTTCTGTTTTTTTTTTGAGACAGAGTCTTGCTCTGTCCCCCAGGCTGGAGTGCAGTGGTGCGATCTCGGCTCACTGCAAGCTCCGCCTCCCGGGTTCACGCCATTCTCCTGCTTCAGCCTCCCGAGTAGCTGGGACTACAGGCGCCTGCCACTATGCCCATCTAATTTTTTTTGTATTTTTAGTAGAGACGGGGTTTCACCGTGTTACCCAGGATGGTCTCGATCTCCTGACCTCGTGATCCACCCGCCTCGGCCTCCCAAAGTGCTGGGATTACAGGTGTGAGCCACCGCGCCCGGCCGAGACAGGGTTTCTCTATGTTGGCCAGGCTGGCCTCGAACTCCTGACCTCAGGTGATCCACCCACCTCGGCCTCCCAAAGTGCTGGGATCACAGGTGTGACCAACCGCATCTGGCCATCTACATTTTTTTTTTTTTTGGGATGCGCCGTTTCACTCTGGTTGCCCAGGCTGGAGTGCAGTGGCGCAATCTCAGCTCACCGCAACCTCTGCCTCCCGGGTTCAGGTGATTCTCCTGCCTCAGCCTCCCAAGTAGCTGGGATTACAGGCATGTGCCACCACGCCCAGCTAATTTTGCATTTTTAATAGAGATGGGGTTTCTCCATGTTGGTCAGGCTGGTCTCAAACTCCCAATCTCAGGTGATCTGAAAGTCCTGGGATTACAGGTGTGAGCCACCATGCCCAGCCTACTTTTTTTTTTTTTTTTAAACAGGGTCTCCATCTCATCCAGGCTGGAGTGCAGTGGCTCAATCACACCTCATTGCAGCCCCCACCTGCCGGCTCAGGTGATCCTCCCACCTCACCCCACAAGTAGCTTGGACACAGCACAAGGTCTGGCCTTCTTTGTTTTTTGAGACGGGGTCCCACTCTGTCTCCCAGGCTGGAGTGCAGTGGTGAGATCTCAGCTCATTGCAACCTCCCCCTCCCAGGTATAAGCTATTCTCCTGCCTCAACCTTCGAAGTAACTGGGATTACAGGCATGCACCACCATACCTGGCTAATTTTTGTGTTTTTAGTAGAGATGGGGTTTCACCATTTTGGGCAGGCTGGTCTCGAACTCCTGGCTTCAAGTGATCCACCCGCCTCGGCTTCCCAAAGTGTTGGGATAACAGGCATGAACCACTGTGCCTGGCCTTGTATTTTTTTGTAGAGACAGAGTTTTACCATGTTGCCCAGGCTAGTCTCAATCTCCTGAGCTCCTCTAAACTATATTTGAAATAGAAGTCCTTAAGACAACATTAGGCCAGGTGCGGTGGCTCACGCCTGGAATCCCAGCACTTTGGGAGGCCGAGGCAGACGGATTACCTAAAGTCAGGAGTTCAAGACCAGCCTGGCCAACATGGTGAAACCCCATCTCTACTAAAAATACAAATATTAGCCAGGCGTGGTGGCACATGCCTGTAAGCCCAGCTACTCAGGAGGCTGAGGCAGGAGAATGGCGGGTGAACCCTGGAGGCGGAGCTTGCAGTGAGCCCAGATCGCGCCACTGCACTCCAGCCTGGGCGACAGAGGGAGACTCCGTCTCAAAAAAAAAAAAATTCAAAGATCCTTCCAGCACCCTCACACCAACCATTAAGGCTTGGGAAGGGCTATGGTGGTGGAAACTCAACCAATAATTTCTTCTCCCTTAAACGAGGAGACAAAGAAATCGATGCAGGAACCAGCACTCACCTCCCTTAGGTCAGGTCTTGCTTCCAGCCTGTGTTTTCTGCAAAGGAATTGGATAAAACTCTACCACTAATTACTTCTCCCTTGAAGAGACAAATAAATAGATGCAGGAACCAGCACTCACCTCCCTTAGGTCAGGACTTGCTTCCAGCCTGTGTTTCCTGCAAAGGAAATGGATAAAAAGGGGAGGTCTCTGACTGGCCCTTGGTACGTTGGGTGGAGGGAGAGATTTCCCGCCCAGGGTGGAGCCGCCCCACTGAGATTAACATTGGGTGGCTCCCAACCACTGACCTCAGGCTCACCTTGACATCACCTGGCCCCGTCCTCAGGGATTCGGCTGTAATTGGGCTGCAGTGCGCTTTGGAGAATCACGGCTTGCTGAATCTCCCCTGGTGAGATTAATGTGCAATTCCCTTCCTAGACCACCCGGGGCAGGTGTGATAGGCGACGGAACAGGAAATACACATTTTGGGTTTTGCAGGGTACCTGGCTCCCAGCTTTAAAAATTCTTGTAGAGAAAAAAAAATAAACAAAAATAAATAAAAATTAAAAAAAAAAAAGAGGATAAAACCTCCAGTGACTTCCTAAGTTACAAATACAATAAGTCTACTTTGTGGCCAACTATGGTTGCTCCTGCCTATAAATCTCAGCAGGCTGAGAGGCCTAGGCCAGTGGATCCCTAGGGGCCAGGAGTTTGAGACCAGCCTAGGCAACAGAGCAAGAAGCCATCTCTACAAAAATATTTAATAATTAGCCATGCATAGGCTGGGCGTGGTAGCTCACGCCTGTAGTCCCAGCACTTTGGGAGGCCAAGGCGGGTGGATCACCTGAGGTCAGGAGTTGGAGACCAGACTGGCCAACATGGTGAAACCCTGTCTCTACTAAACATACAAAAAATTAGCCAGGTGTGGTGGCGGGTGCCTAAATCCCAGCTACTCGGGAGGCTGAGACAGGACAATCACTTGAACTCAGGAGGTGGAGGGTGCAGTGAGGCAAGATCACGCCATTGCACTCTAGCCTGAGTGACAGGAGCAAGACTCTGTCTCAAAAACAAAAACAAAAAAATTAACCATACATGATGGGCTGCACCTGTAATCCCAGCTATTCAGGAGGCTGAGGTGGGAGGATCACCTGAGCCCAGGAGTTTGAGGCTGCAGTGAGCTGTGACTGGCCACCTCACTCCAGCCTGGGCCACAGAGTGAGACCCTGTCTCAAAAAAAATTAATAAATAATTGATATTGTCTCTCGCCAGGCGTCCTCGTGGAAGTGACATCATCTTTAAACCCTGCGTGGCAATCCCTGACGCACCGCCATGATGCCCAGGGAAGACAGGGCGACCTGGAAGTCCAACTACTTCCTTAAGATCATCCAACTATTGGATGATTATCCGAAATGTTTCATCGTGGGAGCAGACAATGTGGGCTCGAAGCAGATGCAGCAGATCCGCATGTCCCTTCGCGGGAAGGCCGTGGTGCTGATGGGCAAGAACACCATGATGCGCAAGGCCACCCGAGGGCACCTGGAAAACAACCCAGCTCTGGAGAAACTGCTGCCTCATATCCGGGGGAATGTGGGCTTTGTGTTCACCAAGGAGGACCTCACTGAGATCAGGGACATGTTGCTGGCCAATAAGGTGCCAGCTGCTGCCCATGCTGGTGCCATTGCCCCATGTGAAGTCACTGTGCCAGCCCAGAACACTGGTCTCGGGCCCGAGAAGACCTCCTTTTTCCAGGCTTTAGGTATCACCACTAAAATCTCCAGGGGCACCATTGAAATCCTGAGTGATGTGCAGCTGATCAAGACTGGAGACAAAGTGGGAGCCAGCGAAGCCACGCTGCTGAACATGCTCAACATCTCCCCCTTCTCCTTTGGGCTGGTCATCCAGCAGGTGTTCGACAATGGCAGCATCTACAACCCTGAAGTGCTTGACATCACAGAGGAAACTGCATTCTCGCTTCCTGGAGGGTGTCCGCAATGTTGCCAGTGTCTGTCTGCAGATTGGCTACCCAACTGTTGCATCAGTACCCCATTCTGTCATCAACGGGTACAAACAAGTCCTGGCCTTGTCTGTGGAGACGGATTACACCTTCCCACTTGCTGAAAAGGTCAAGGCCTTCTTGGCTGATCCATCTGCCTTTGTGGCTGCTGCCCCTGTGGCTGCTGCCACCACAGCTGCTCCTGCTGCTGCTGCAGCCCCAGCTAAGGTTGAAGCCAAGGAAGAGTCGGAGGAGTCGGACGAGGATATGGGATTTGGTCTCTTTGACTAACCACCAAAAAGCAACCAACTTAGCCAGCTTTATTTGCAAAACAAGGAAATAAAGGCTTACTTCTTTAAAAAGTCAAAAAAATAAAAAAAATAAAAAATAAAAAAATAAATAATTGATTTTTTTTTTTTTTTTTTGGGATGGAGTCTCGCTCTGTGGCCCTGGCTGGAGTGCAGTGGTGCAATCTCGGTTCATGCAACCTCCGCCTCCCAGGTTCAAGCAATTCTCGTGCCTCAGCCTCCCGAGTAGCTGGGACTGCAGGCACATGCCACCACGCCCAACTAGTTTTTTTGTATTTTTAGTAGAGACAGAGTTTCACCATATTGGTCAGGCTGGTCTCAAACTCCTGATGTCAGGTGATTACAGGCATGAGCCACCACACCTGGCCTAAAATTGTTTTTAAATGAAACAGTGTATCTTGTGGAAAGCATCCAGCACAGAATTTTGGTAGTTTAAACTGTTAATTTAATAGAAGCCAATGGTCCCACAAATGAAGATGTATATATCAGTTGCAGCATGCCATTTATAGAGATAGACACTATGGAGGCTGGGCACGGTGGCTCATGCCTGTAATCCCTGCACTTTGGAAGGCTGAGGCGGGTGGATCATCTGAGGTCAGGAGTTCGAGACCAACCTGGGCAACATGGCAAAACCCCCCCTGGCAACTAAAAATAAAAAATTAGCCAGGCATGGTGGTGTGCACCTGTAATCCCAGCTACTCAGGAGGCTGAGGCATGAGAATTGATTGAACCTGGGAGGCGGAGGTTGCAGAGAGCCGAGATTGCACGACTGCGCTCCAGCCTGGGCGACAGAGACTCCATCTTAAAAAACAAAAAAAGATGGCCAGGCGCAATGGTTCATGAATGTAATCCCAGCACTTTGGGAGGCTGAGGCGGGAGGACTGCCTGAGTCCAGGAGTTCAGGACCAGCCTGGGAAATATTGCGAGACTCCCTCTCTGAAAAAAAAGAAAATAAAAACAATAAAAATAAATTATATTCTAGCTGACAAAAAAAAGAGAGAGAGTATATTTTGTTAAAACATTTGGCCTTTAGTCCTAGAGCAGCTATGGAAAGATAAACATGAAAGAGGTATCTCTTGTTTTGTATACCCAGGCCCTACAACCACATCTGAGCTTATGTTAATGAGGTGACTTTTGGAAAGCCCCTAGATAACCCCACAAGGGCGGGGGACTGGCTGCCAAAGAAACCGTCAGTGATTAGACATTGGGAACTTTCAGCCCCAGGCTCCAAGTGGCCTCCAGGGAGGGGAGAGGGGCTGAAGGTTGAATTGATTATGAACTGCCAGCTATGTGATCAGCATTGCCCACCTAAGGAATCCTCCATAAACCCCAAAAGAAAAGGGTTTGGGCCGGGCATCATGTGGCTCATGCCTGTAATCCCAACACTTTGGGAGGCCTAGATGGGAGGACTGCTTGAGCCCAAGAATTCTAGACCAGTCTGGACAAAATAGCAAGACCCTGGCTCTACAAAAAATAAAAAATTAGCCAGGCGTGGTGGAGTGCACCTGCAGACCCAGATACTCAGGAGGCTGAGGCATGAGAATCACTTGAACGCAGGAGGCAGAGGCTGCAGTGAGCTGAGATAGCGCCACTGCACTCCAGCCTGGGTGACAGAGTGAGACTGTCTCAAAAAAAAAAACAAAAAACAAACAAAAAAAAACAGGAAAGAGTTCAGAAGAGCTTCCTGGTTGGTGAATCGGGGTGCATCCGTGTGCCAGGACTATGGTGCACCCCAGGTCCACAGGGACAGAAGCTCCTGCACTTGGGACTCCTCTAAACCTCCTCCTGTGCATCTCCTCCTTGGCTGTTCATTTATATCCTTTAAAATATGAAGGGGTGGGTTGCCTCTCCACACCTGTGGGCATTTCTCGTTAGGTGGAAAAAGAGACTTGGAAAAGAAAGAGACACAGAGACAAAGTATAGAGAAAGAAAAAAGGGGGCCCAGGGGAGCGGCGTTCAGCACACGGAGGATCCCCAGGCCTCCGAGTTCCCTTAGTATTTATTGATCATTCTTCAGTGTTTCTTGGAGAGGGGGATGTGGCAGGATCACAGGATAATAGTGGAGAGAGGGTCAGCAGGTGAACACGTGAACAAAGGTCTGCATCATAGACAAGGTAAAGAATTCAGTGCTGTGCTTTAGATATGTATACACATAAACATCTCAGTGCCTTGAAGAGCAGTATTGCTGCCCTCATGTCCCACCTCCAGCCCTAAGGCTGTTTTCCCCTATCTCAGTAGATGGAATATACAATCGGGGTTTACACCCAGACATTCCATTGCCCAGGGACGAGCAGGAGACAGATGCCTTCCTCTGGCCTCAACTGCAAAGAGGCATTCCTTTCTCTTCTACTAATCCTCCTCAGTACAGACCCTTTACGGGTGTTGGGCTGGGGGACGGTCAGATCTTTCCCTTCCCAGGAGGCCATATCTCTCAGGCTATCACATGGGGAGAAACCTTGGACAATACCTGGCTTTCCAAGGCAGAGGTCCCTGCGGCCTTCCGCAGTGTTTTGTGTCCCTGGGTACTTGAAATTAGGGAGTGGTGATGACTCTTAACTAGCATGCTGCCTTCAAGCATTTGTTTAACAAAGCACATCTTGCACAGCCCTTAATCCATTTAACCCTGAGTTGACACAGGACCTGTTTCAGGGAGCACAGGGCTGGGGGTAGGGTTACAGATTAACAGCATCTCAAGGCGGAAGAATTTTTCTTAGTGCAGAACAAAATGGAGTCTCCTATGTCTACTTCTTTCTGCACAGACACAGTAACAATCTGATCTCTCTTTCTTTTCCCCACAAAAATATCCTTTGTAGGCCAGGCACAGTGCTCAGGCCTGTGATCCCAGCACTTTGGGAGGCTGAGGCAGATGGATCACTCAAGGTCAGGAGTTTGAGACCAGCCCAGCCAACATGGTGAAACTGCGTCTCTACAAAAATACAAAAATTAGCCGGGCATGGTAGTTCAATGCCTGTAATTCCAGCTACTCGAGAGGCTGAGGCAGGAAAATTGTTTGAACCCAGGAGGCAGAGGCAGAGGCAGAGGTTGCAGTGAGCCGAGATCGCATGACTGCACTCCAGCCTGGGTGCGACAGAGTGAGACTCTATCTCAAAAAAAAAAAAAAAAAATGAAAACCCACTTTTAGTAGAAAAATAAAAATGAAAAAATGTGAATCAGGCTGCACTCTGGCCCACGTCCTGGCTGCTGAGCGTCACGTGGCTCTAGACACCGCACTTTTGCCTCCTCATTGTTCCCGTAGATAGCATTTCTAACAGGAGGGTCATTAGACGAATTTGTGTCTGCATGGTTCCTATAGATAAACTCTGAGACATTAGAATTATAAGGCTTTTGTTTAAGGATGGTTTCAGATGTTTTTCAGACCTTGAATTCCAGCCAAATAGCTGACACTAACCAGTTTGAAGACCCCAGCGAGGAATGGGGTCAGCATGAGAACACTGTGTCTTCATGTCCCTGTCTCTGCCAGCAGTCAGCATGGCCACACTCTGGCCCACACCAAAACACTTAAAATCCCTAGCCCTGGCCAGGCGCAGAGGCTCACACCTGTAACTCCAGCACTTTGGGAGGCCAAGGCAGGTGAATCACCTGAGGTCAAGAGTTCAAGACCAGCCTGGCCAACATAGTGAAACCCCGTCTCTACTAAAAATATGAAAATTAGTCAGGCGTGGTGGCAGGTGCCTGTAGTCCCAGCTACTCAGGAGGCCAAGGCACAAGAATCGCTTGAACCTGGGAGGCATAGGTTGCAGTAAGCCGAGATCATACCACTGCACCCCAGCCTGGGTGACAGAGTGGGACTCCGTGTCAACAACAACAACAACAAAAACCCTAGCCCTGGCCAAGCACGGTAGCTCATATCTGTAACCCCAGTACTTTGGGAAGCCAAGGCAGGTGAATCACCTGAGGTCAAGAGTTCAAGACCAGCCTGGCCAACATAGTGAAACCCCCTCTCTACTAAAATCACAAAAAATTAGTCGGGCGTGGTAGCGGGTGCCTGTAACCCCAGCTACTCAGGAGGCTGAGGCAAGAGAATTACTTGAACCTGGGAGGCGGAGGTTGCAATAGCAAAGATCCTGCCACTGCACTCCAGCCTGGGTGACAAAGCAAAACTCCATCTCAAAAAAAAAATAACCCTAGACCCAAACTTCTGGGGGAGATGGATTAGAGGTTTCCTCCCATCTCCTCATTCCTCAGCCCTGTGATTAAACTTCCTTCTCTTCTGCAACCCAGTGACCCAGCAAATTGACTCACAGCATGCATTGGGCAACGGACCTACTGTCACAGGCGTGTGAACCAGGGCAACTCCATCTTGAATAGGAGCTGAGTAAAATAAGGCTGAGACCTACCGGGCTGCATTCCCAGCAGCATTCTCCAAAAAAAAAATTTTGCATTCTCCAAAAAAAAACCAAAATGCCAGGCACGGTGGCCCAGCACTTTGGGAGGCCGAGGCGGGTGGATCACCCGAGGTAGAGTTTGAGACCAGCCTGGCCAACACGGTGAAACCCCGTCTCGACTGAAAATACAAAAATTAGTCAGGGGTGGTGGCTGGTGCCTGTAATCCCAGCTACTTCCGAGGCTGAGGCAGGAGAATCGCTTGAGCCGGGGAGGCAGAGGTTGCAGTAAAAAGAAAAAAAAAAAGCATTCTAAGTCGCAGGATGAGATAAGTCAGCACAAGATACAGGTCATAAGGACCTTGCTGATAAGACAGGTTGCAATGTAGCAGGACCAACCACAGACAAAACTCCTCAGACACCGAGTTAAAGAAGAAAGGGGTTTATTCGGCCAGAGGCATCGGCAAGACTCCTGTCTCAAGAGCCGAGCTCCCCGAGTGAGCAATTCCTGTCCCTTTTAAGGGCTCACAACTCTAAGGGGTGCACGTGAGAGGGTCGTGATTGATTGAGCAAGCAGGGGGTACGTGACTGGGGGCTGCATGCACCGGTAATCAGATCCAACCGAAACAGGATAGGGATTTTCACAGTGCTTTTCTATACAATGTCTGTAATCTATAGATAACCGATTAGGTCAGTGGTCGATTTTTAACTACCAGGCCCAGGGTGTGCTGCCAGGCTGTCTGCTTGTGGATTTCATTTCTGCCTTTTAGTTTTTACTTTTTCTTTCTTTGGAGGCGGAAATTGGGCATAAGACAATATGAGGGGTGGTCTCCTCCCTTAGCAATAAAGAATCCAGCCAGGCCGGGCGCGGTGGCTCATGCCTGTAATCCCAGCACTTTGGGGGGCCGAGGGGGGCGGATCACGAGGTCAGGAGATTGAAACCATCCTGGCTAACACGGTGAAACCCCGTCTCTACTAAAAAAAAATACAAAAAATTAGCTGGGCATGGTGATGGGCGCCTGTAGTCCCAGCTACTCGGGAGGCTGAGGCAGAAGAATGGCGTGAACCCAGGTGACGGAGCTTGCAGTGAGCTGAGATCGCGCCACTGCACTCCAGCCTGGGTGACAGAGCGAGACTCCGTCTCAAAAAAAATTAAAAAAATAAAAAAAATAAAGAATCCAGCCAAACTCCACCAAAACCAAGATGGTGACGAGAGCGACCTCTGGTTGTCCTCACTGCTCCACTCCCACCAGCCCCATGGCAGTTTACAAATGCCATGGCAATGTCAGGAAGTGACTCTGTGGTCTAAAAAGGGGAGACATGAATAACCCACCCCTTGTTTAGCATATCCATAGAAATAACCATGAAAATGGGCAACCAAGGCTGGGCTTGGTGGCTCACTCCTGTAATCCCAACACTTCAGGAGGCTGAGGCGGGCAGAGCACCTGAGGTCAGGAGGTCGAGATCAGCCTGGCCAACATGGTGAAACCCCATCTCTTACTAAAAATACAAAAATTAGCCAGACCTGATGGCAGGCGCCTGTAATCCCAGCTACTCAGGAGGCCGAGGCAGGAGAATCACTTGAACCCAGGAAGCAGAGGTTGCAGTGAGCCAAGATCACACCATTGCACTCAGCCGGGGCGACAAAAGCAAAACTCCATCTCAAAAAAAATAAGGGCAACCAGGAGCCCTACGGGCTGCTGTCTATGGAGTAGCTATTCTTTTACTCCTTCACTTTCCTAATAAGCTTGCTTTCACTTTACTCCATGATCTTGCCCTGAATTCTTTCTGGCATGAGATTCGAGAACCCACCATGCCCAGCTCGTCCTTACTTGCTTTTAAAAAGTATCATTGCTGGCCGGGCGCGGTGGCTCACGCCTGTAATCCCAGCACTTCAGGAGGCCAAGGCTGGCAGATCACCTGAGGTCAGAAGTTCGAGACCAGCCTGACCAACATGGAGAAACCCCGTCTCTACTAAAATACAAAAAAAATTAGCTGGGCGTGGTGGCACGTGCCGGTAATCCCAGCTACTCGGGAGGCTGAGGCAGGAGAATCACTTGAACCCCGGTGGCAGAGGTTGCAGTGAGCCGAGATCATGCCATTGCACTCCAACCTGGGCAACAAGAGTGAAACTCTGTCTCAAAAATAAATAAATAAATAAATAAATAAAATCATTGGAATAATTTTCTTCTTTAGGAACAGCAGCCTTGGGCCAGGCATGGTGGCACATGCCTGGAATCCCAGAACTTTGGGAAGCCCAGGCAGGTGGATTGCTTGAGTTCAAGAGTTCCAGACCAGCCTGGACAACATGACAAAACCTCTTCTCCATCAAATATACAAAATTTCGACTGAGCACAGTGGCTGTAATCTCAGCACGTTGGGAAGCCGAGGTGGGTGAATCATTTGAGGTCAGACCAGTCTGACTAACATGGTGAAACCCCATCTCTACTAAAAATACAAAAATTAGCCAGGAGGTAGTGGGCGCCCGTGGTCCCAGCTACTCGGGAGGCTGAGGCAGAAGAATGGCGGGAACCCGGGAGGCGGAACTTGCAGTGAGCCGAGATCATGCCACTACACTCCAGCCTGGGCGAAAGAGCAAGACTCCATCTCAAATAAATAAATAATAAAATAAAACTAAAAAATATAAATAATTAAATGAATAATAAATTCATACATAGAGATATTAGCCAGGTGTGGTGATGCATGCCTGTCATCCCAGCTAATATTTGGGAGGCTGAGGCAGGAGGATCACTTGAGTCTGGGAGGCAGAGGCTGCGGTGAACCAACATCATGCCATTGCATTCCAGCCTAAGCAACAGAGCCAGCCCCTGTCTCTAAACTAATTAATTAATTAATGAGCCAGGTGTGGTATTGCACGCCTGTAGCCTCAGCTACTGGAGAGGCTGAATCCAGCCTGGACAACACAGCAAGACCCCCAACCCCTCCCCCCCAAAAAAAAGTGTTATTAATTTGACTTAGTATGTTGCCTATTTGAAAGCCTATTTTCTCTGGAAAGAAATGGAAGAATTCAAGAGTTTCTAGGACCTATGACAGGAAAGTAGCCTATGGCTAGATAAGAGAGATGAAAAAAATTCAACAAATCATTTGTGGTTTGTTGGTGGTGGGGGGCAGTTGTTTGAGGCTTTGGTGAGGATCTTTTTTTGGTGATGGGGCTCAAGACACACCACCCCGAAACATTTATCTTTGCCATATTGATCATTTTGAAAACTATAGACAAAGGACTACCTCTAAAAACCTGCCGTGTTGTAAAGGAAATCTACATCTATAAAGAAGTTTTCTCCTTTGGTTTTTGTTTTGTTTTGAGATGGGGTCTCACTATGTTGCCCAACCTGGACTTGAACTGCTTGGCTTAAGCAGTCCTCTTGATTCCTGGGTATATGAGACTATAGGCAAGCACCATGCCCTGGCTTCAAGAAGAGAAATCTTCATTAGTAAAGATATTTATACCAGGGCCGGGTGTGGTGGCTTACGCCTGTAATCCCAGCATTTTGGGAAGCCAAGATGGGCACATCACTTGAGTCCAGGAGCTCAAGACCAGCCTGGGCAACATGGTGAAACCCTATCTCTACTAAAAATACAAAAATTAGCCGGGCATGGCATTGCACACCTGTAATCCCAGCTACTCAGTAGGCTGAGGCAGCATTGCTTGAACCCAGGAGGTAGAGGCTGCAGTGGGCTGAGATCGCACCACGGCACTCTGGCCTGTGCGACAGAGTGAGACTCCATCTCAAAAAAAAAAAAAACAAAAGGGCCGGGTGCGGTAGCTCAAGCCTGTAATCCCAGCACTTTGGGAGGCCGAGGCGGGCAGTTCAGGAGGTCAGGAGTTTGAGACCAGCCTGGCCAGCATGGTGAAACCCTGTCTCTACTAAAAATACAAAAAAAAAATTAGTCAGGTGTGGTGGCACACGCCTGTAGTCCCAGCTACTTGGGAGGCTGAGGCAGGAGAATTGTTTGAACCCGGCAGGCAGAGGTTGCAGTGAGCCGAGATTGCGCCACTGTACTCTAGCCTGGGCGATAGAGCGAGACTCCGTCTCAAAAAAAAAAAAAAAAAAAAAAGGCTATTTCTACCAGAAGGGGAGTTGCTCAGAGACAACTTTTATCACCTAAGGAATTTCATCTGCATTAATAAGTCAACCCCCAGCTCATCATACTTTTCCCCCTTTCTTTTTTTCTTTTTTGAGATGAAGTCTTGCTCCCTTGCCCAGGCTGGAGTGCAGTGGTGCGATCTCGTCTCACTGCAACCTCCACCTCCCGGGTTCAAGCGATTCTCCTGCCTCAGCCTCCTGAGTAGCTGGGATTACTGACACCTACCACCACGCCTGCTAATTTTTTGTATTTTTAGTAGAAAGGGGGTTTCACCATGTTGGCCAGGCTTGTCTCGAACTCCTGTCCTCTGGTGATCCACCTGCCTCGGCCTCCCAAAGTGCTGGAATTACAGGCGTGAACCCAGCAACTTTTCCCCCTTTTATCATACCTTAATTTGCCTCCACCACCCCCAGAAGCTCCAAGTCTCTACTCCTTTTCATGTATGTATGTATGTATGTATGTATTTATTTTATTTTGAGACAGGGTCTCCCTCTGTCTTCCAGGCTGGAGTGCAGTGGCGTGATCTTGGCCCACTGCAACCTCCACCTCCCAGGTTCAAGTAATCCTCCTGTCTCAGCCTCCCGCCCGAGTAGCTGGGATTACAGGGCACACCACCACGCCTGGCTAATTTTTGTATTTTTAGTGGAGACCGGGTTTCACCCTATTGTCCAGGCTAGTCTCAAACTCCTGATGTCAGGTGATCCACCCATTTCGGTTCCCAAAGTGTTAAGATTACAGACGTGAGCCATCGGGACGGACGACACCCCTACTTCTTTCTTCTTCTTCTTCTTTTTTTTTTTTTTTTTTTTTTTTTTGAGATGGAGTCTCCCTTTGTAGCCCAGGCTGGAGTACAATGGTGCGATCTCAGCTCAGCTCACTGCAGTTTCCTCCTCCCGGGTTCAAGTGATTTTCCTGCCTCAGCCTCCAGAGTAGCTGGGATTACAGGCACGTACCACCACACTGGCTAATTTTTGTATTTTTAGCAGAGATGGGGTTTCACCATGTTGGCCAGGCTGGTCTCAAACTCCTGACCTCAGGTGATCCACCCACCTTGGCCTCCCAAAGTGCTGGGATTACAGGCGTGAGCCACCGCACCCTACACTTTTACTGCTTTCTGTAGCTCAGGCAGCTAAACGAGCTTCAATCATCTGGCCCTTCCTCCAGTCCCACATTTTTGTGGGATTCCTGTGCATACACAATTGAATCTGGTTTTTTTTCTGTCAGACTGTTTTGTGTCAATGTAATTCACAACCCATCCAAAGAACCTAAGAGGGTGGAGGGAATCCATTTTCTCTCCTCCACACTGGAGGGCCATGGAGCCCAGGAGTTCAAGACCGGCCCAGTGTACAAAGTGAGACCTAGTCTCTAGTTAAAAAAGAGGGGGAGGGAGCCGGGCACAGTGTCTCACGCCTGTAATTCCAGCACTTTGGGAGGCCCAGGTGGGTGGCTCACCTGAGGTCAGGAGTCCAAGAACAGCCTGGCCAAGGTGGTGAAACCCCGTCTTTACTAAAAATACAAAATTAGCTTGGTATGGTGGCGGGAGCCTGTAATCCCAGCTACTTGGAAGGCTAGGGCAGCAGAATCACTTGGTTTGGGATTTTCTCTCTGAGACACTTGCTATCTCCAGGATTATGGGTCTCAGGTGAAAGAAAGACACAGAAGGAGAGAGAGACAGAGAGAGGGACAGGAAAAGAGAATTTTAGACTTATCTAACATTGACACTTAGGAGAAGTAGCGAGAAAGAGGTGGGAAAATAAAGTGCCAAGGTAAAAATGAACACGTCAGTAACAATAATAGCATTAACAATAACTAGTATTGCCGGGTGTGGTGGCTCACGCCTCTAATCCCAGCACTTTGGGACGCCAAGGCGGGCGAATCATGAGGTCAGGAGTTCGAGACCAGCCTGGCCAACATGGTGAAACCCCATCTCTACTAAAAATACAAAAAGTTAGCTAGCTGGGCACAGTGGTGCACGCCTGTAATCCCAGCTACTAGGGAGGCTGAGGCAGGAGAATCGCTTGAACCCGGGAGGCAAAGGTTGCAGTGAGTCAAGATCAGGCCACTGCACTCCAGCCCAAGGGACAGAGTGAGACTCTGTCTCAAATAATAATAATAATAATAACCAGTGGCCAGGTGCAGTGGCTCACACCTGTAACCCCAGTGTAGCAGGACGAGCCACAGACAAAACCTCTCAGACACAGAGTTGTAAAAGAAAGGGCTTTTATTCAGCTGGGAGCATCGGCAAGCTACTGTCTTAAAATCCAAGTTCCTCGAGTGCACAATTTCTGTCCCTTTTAAGGGCTCACAACACTAAAGATTGTGCACGAAAGGGTCGTGATTGATTGAGCCATCTAGGGGATACGTAACAGGGGTTTCATGCACTAGTGGTCAGAGTGAAACAGAACAGGGCAGGGAGTTTCACAATGTTCTTCTATACAATGCCTGGAATCTGTGGATAACATCGGGTTCTAAGTCATGAGTTGATTTTTATCTACTAGGTTGACGCCAGGCAGGCCCAGGCCTGGTTTTGGGTCTGGTGCCTGGCGCCGGGCTGCCTGCCTTTGGTTTCACTTCCTTGCTTTTTTCTTAAAACAGGTACTGAGTATAAAACAATATAGAACAATATGAGAGGGTTTCTCTCTTCCCTCACCAGCACTTCGAGAGGCTGAGGCGGGTGGATCACGAGGTCAGAGTGGATCACGAGGTCAGATCAGCACTTTGGGAGGTTGAGGTGGGAGGACCCCTTGAGCCCAGGAACTCAAGTCCAGCCTGGGCAACATAGCAAGACCCCCATTTCCAATTTTAGTGCTGCCAAAGCAAGTACTGTGAGACCCTGTTTCTACAAAAAATGAAAAAATAAAAATGAGTGCTTGGAAAAAAAAAAAAAAAGTGCTTGGCCAGGAGGCAAGCACACCTCCTCATCCTCTCACGGATGTCTGTCTGTAGAAACTAAACGGAGACAACTTCATTTTACCCAACTGCTGTGTTTTAGGTCCGCTCTTGAGCTTCTGTTGTTCCCAGCCATGCAACCCTGGGAGCCAACTCCCGGCTGCAGAACCTTGTTAGAAGCAGGCAATGTACACAGAGACCCAAGGCCTGGTTTAGACAGGCTTTCACCGACCTGGGCATTTTGTTGAATTGTTTTTGAATTGTGGTTTCTTATCAGTTCATCCAATACTCTTTTCTGGCCATGTAGTTCCTCTTTTAGATCTCCAAACGCCTTTGCAGGCTCCATCTACCCGAACCAAACTCACTTATTCCAACAGAAGTCTGGTTTTTCTTGGTTTTTTTGTTTGTTTGTTTCTTTTGTTTTGTTTTTTGAGATGTTGTCTCCCTCTATCGCCCAGGCTGGAGTGCAGTGGCGAGATCTCGGCTCACTGCAACCTCTTCCTGGGTTCAAGCAATTCTCCTCCCTCAGCCTCCTGAGTAGCTGGGATTACAGGCGCCCACCGCCACACCCAGCTAACTTTTGTATTTTTAGTAGAGATGGGATTTCACCGTGTTGGCCAGGCTGGTCTCCAGCTCCTGAACTCAAGTGATCCACCCATCTTGGCCTCCCAAAGTGCTGAGATTACAGGCTTAAGCCACTGCGCTCAGCCAGAAGTCTGTTTAAATCCATCCTTCTCCCCAGCCACCCATGAGTTATGTGACCTTGGGGTTGCTACTTAACATTTCAGTCTCAATTTCCTCAATACAACAAAAGTTAGCAAGAATAACAAAAGATAATTTCTTAATCTCATGCATATGAGTCTTTAAAAAAATTCTTTTTTTTTTTTTTTTTTAAGACAGAGTCTGGCTCTGTTGCCCAGGCTGGAGTGCAATGGCGCAATCTTGGCTCACCACAACCTCCGCCTCCTGGGTTGGAGCAATCCTCCTGTCTCAGCCTTCCGAGTACCTGGGATTACAGGTGTGCAACACCACACCCGGCTAATTTTTGTATTTTTAGTAGAGATGGGGTTTCACCATTTTGGCCAGGCTGGTCTTGAACTCCTGACCTCAGGTGATCCACCCACCTCGGCCTCCCAAAGTGCTGGGATTACAGGCATGAGCCACCATGCCCAGTCTTTTTTTTTTTTTTTTTTTAAGACAGAGTCTGGCTCTGTTGCCCAGGCTGGAGTGCAATGGCACGATCTTGGCTCACTGCAAGATCCACCTCCCGGGTTCAAGCGATTCTCCTGCCTCAGCCTCCAAAGTAGCTGGGATTACTGACACTCACCACCACGCCTGGCTAATTTTTTGTATTTTTAGTAGAGACAGGGTTTCACCGTGTTAGCCAGGATGGTCTTGATCTCCTGACCTCGTGATCCACCCGCCTTGGCCTCCCAAAGTGCTGGGATTACAGGCGTGAGCCACCGCGCCCGGCCAAAAAATTCTATGTAATTCATAGGTCAAAGAAGAAATAACAAAGGGCATTTTTTTAAAACGCTAGAACTGAGTGGTGGTGAAATTGCTGTTACAGGCGCAGTGGCTCACGCCTGTAATCCCAGCACTTTGGGAGGCCGAGGCAGGTGGATCACGAGGTCAGGAGATCGAGACCATCCTGGCTAACACGGTGAAACCCCGTCTCTACTAAAAATACAAAAAATTAGCCAGGCGTGGTGGCGGGCACCTGCAGTCCCAGCTACTCCGGAGGCTGAGGCAGGAGAATGGCGCGAACCCGGGAGGCGGAGCTTGCAGTGAGCCGAGATCAGCCACTGCACTCCAGCCTGAGCGAAAGAGCCAGACTCTGTCTCAAAAAAAAAAAAAAAGAAAAAAAAGAAATTGCTGTTGAAATGTGTGTGTTGCACTGATGGAAATTTATAAATGTAAATATTTATATTGAAATATAAAATAATGGGCCAGGCATAGTGGCTCACACCTGTAATCTCAGTACTTTGGGAGGCCAAGGCGGGAGGGCCATGAAGCCCAGGAGTTCAAGACCCGCCCAGTGTACAAAGTGAGACCCAGTCTCTAGTTAACAAAGAGGGGGAGGGGGCCGGGCACGGTGTCTCACACCTGTAATTCCAGCACTTTGGGAGGCCAAGGCAGGTGGATCACCTGAGGTCAGGAGTCCAAGACCAGCCCGGCCAAGGTGGTGAAACCCCGTCTCTACTAAAAATACAAAATTAGCTTGGTATGGTGGCGGGAGCCTGTAATCCCAGCTACTTGGAAGGCTAGGGCAGGAGAATCGCTTGAACCTGGGAGGCAGAGGTTGCAGTGAGCCAAGATCATGCCACTGCACTCCAGCCTGGGCAACAACAGAGAGATTTCATCTCAAAATAAATAAATAAAAGAAAATACAAATTTTTTTAAAAAGGTACTGTGGCTGGGCATGGTGGTTCACACCTGTAATCCCAGCACTTCAGGAAGCCGAGGCAGGTGGATCTCAGATCAGGAGTTCAAGAAGAGCCTGGCCAACATGGTGAAAACCTATCTGTACTAAAAATTAGCCTGGCATGGTGGCAGGTGCCTGTAGGAGGCTGAGCAAGAGACTTGCTTGAGACCTGGAGGCGGAGGTTGCAGTGAGCCGAGACCACACCACTGCACTCCAGCCTGGGCAACAGAGCGAGAGTCTGTCTCAAAAAGGAAACAAAAAAAAAGTACCTCCAAATTATGGTAGGGTGCCCATATTAAGAAGATAGAAAAAAGTGGGGGGAAGTGGCTCGTGCCTGTAATCCCAGCACTTTGGGAGGCTGAGGCGGGTGGATCACCTGAGGTCAGGAGTTCAAGAACAGCCTGACCAACAGGGTATGGTGAAACCCCGTCTCTACTAGAACTACAAAATTAGCCGGGCATGGTGGTGCATGCCTGTAATCCCAGCTACACAGGAGTCTGAGGCAGGAGAATCACAGGAAACCGGCAGGCAGAGGTTGCAGTGAGCTGAGATCACACCATTGCACTCCAGCCTGGGCGACAAGAGCAAAACTCCGTCTCAAAAAAGAAAAAAGAAAAAAGAAAAAAAGAAAAAGAATTTATTGAAATGTGCAGTCTGAAAACTGCTCCTGGCACATTTTCATTCATCCTTCCTATTCTCTCCATCCCTCACTTTTTTTTGTTTGTTTTGAGACAGAGTTTCGCTCTTGTTGCCCAGGCTGGAGTGCAATGGCACGATCTCAGTTCACTGCAACCTCTGCCTCCCAGGTTCCAGCGATTTTCCTGCCTCAGCCTCCAGAATAGCTGGAATTACAGGCACCTGCCACTACGCCTAGCTAATTTTTTGTGTATTTTTAGTAGAGATGGGGTTTCACCATGTTGGTAAGGCTGGTCTCGAACTCCTGACCTCAGGTGATCCACCCCCACCACCCTCGGCCTCCCGAAGTGCTGGGATTACAGGCATGAACCACCACGCCCGGCCCCTCACTTTCTTTTTTTCTTTCTTTCTTTTTTGTTTGTTTTTGAGATGGAGTCTTGCTCTGTCACCCAGGCTGGAGTGCAGTGGTGCGATCTTGGCTCACTGCAAGCTCCGCCTCTCGGGTTCATGCCATTCTACTGCCTCAGCCTTCCGAGTAGCTGGGATTACAGGCGACTGCCACCACGCCCGGCTAATTTTTTGTATTTTTAGTAGAGACGGGGTTTCACCGTGTTAGCCAGGATGGTCTTGATCTCCTGACCTCGTGATCCGCCCGCCTCGGCCTCCCAAAGTGCTGGGATTCCAGGCGTGAACCACTACACCCGGCCCCTCACTTTCTTATTCTTTCTAGGATAGGCAACTGAGCGCAGTAGTGAAGAGCTGGACTTCCGGAAGCTGACAGCTGTTTGTGATCTTCAAGACCTCAGACAG
Organism: Pongo pygmaeus; assembly: GCF_028885625.2. Lineage (NCBI taxonomy): Eukaryota > Metazoa > Chordata > Mammalia > Primates > Hominidae > Pongo > Pongo pygmaeus. The sequence continues at coordinate 61,321,695 of NC_072393.2, forward strand.
GTTTTCTAAATATGCCTTGTCTTCATTTTCTCAAGGAAAGTGAAAAATGGGTAGGATCATGGCAATCACTACTGTGTAGCAAAGTTTAGAGGACTTAATAAGTAAATACAGGGTCAACCATGGTGGCTCACGCGGGAAATCCCAGCACTTTGGGAGGCTGTGGTGGGAAGACTGCTTAAGCCCATGGGGTTGAGACCAGCCTGGGCAACATAGTGAGACCCCCGTCTCTATAAAAAATACAAAAATCTAGTCAGGCGTGATGGCGTATGCCTGTAGCCTTCAGTGAGCTATGATAATGCCACTGTACACCAGCCTAAGCGACAGAGTGAGACCCTGTCTCAAAAAGAAAAAAAAAGAAAAATATAGATGTACATATACATATATTGGTTCTAAAACATCAAAAAGGCTGGGCACGGTGGGTCATGCCTGCAACCCAAGCACTTTGGGGGGCCGAGGCGGGCAGATCACGAGGTCAGGAGTTTGAGACCAGCCTGGTCAACATAGTGAAACCCCATCTCTACTAAAAATACAAAAAAAAAAAAAAAAGTCTAGGCGCAGTGGCTCACGCCTGTAATCCTAGCACTTTGGGAGGCCAAGATGAGTGAATTACCTGAGGTTGGGAGTTCAAGACCAGCCTGGCCAACATGGTGAAACCCCATCTCTACTAAAAATAAGAAAATTAGCCGGCTGCAGTGGCATGCGCCTGTAATCCCAGCTATTCAGGAGGCTGAGGCAGGAGAATCGCTTGAACTCTGGAGGTGGAGGTTGCAGTGAGCTGAGATAGCACCACTGCACTCCAGCCCAGGCGACAGTGCCAGACTCAGTCTCAAAAAAAAAAAAAAAAAAAAAGCAAAACAAACAAAGAAACATGAAAAAAAGCTATAAAACTCAACTTTTTTTTTTTTTTTTTGAGACGGAGTCTCACTCTGTCACCCAGGCTGGAGTGCAGTGGCGCAGTCTCGGCTCACTGCAACCTCTGCCTCCTGGGTTCAAGCAATTCTCTGCCTCAGCCTCCCAAGTAGCTGGGATTACAGGCACCCGCCTCCATGCCCGACTAATTTTTTGTATTTTTAGTTGAGACGGGGTTTCACCATGTTGGCCAGGCTGGTCTCGAACTCCTGACCTCGTGATCCACCCACCTCGGTCTTCCAAAGTGCTGGGATTACAGGCGTGAGCCACTGCGCCCGGCCAAAACCCAACTTTTTAGTCTTATTTATATGGTTTTTTTTTTTTTTTTTTTTTTTTTTGAGACGGAGTCACTCTGTTGCCCAGGCTGGAGTGAGGTGGCGCGATCTCGGCTCACTGCAAGCTCCGTCTCCCGGGTTCACGCCATTCTCCTGCCTCAGCCTCTTGAGTAGCTGGGACTACAGGCGCCCACCACCACGCCCGGCTAATTTTTTGTATTTTTAGTAAAGACGGGATTTCACCGTGTTAGCCAGGATGGTCTCGATCTCCTGACCTCGTGATTCGTCCGCCTCGGCCTCCCAAAGTGCTGGGATTACAGGCGTGAGCCACTGCGCCTGGCTATATGTTTACAAAATTAATACTGCCAGCCAGGCACGGTGGCTCACGCCTGTAATCCCAGCACTTTAGGAGGCTGAGGCTGGCAGATCACCTGAGGTCAGGAGTTTGAGACCAGCCTGGCCAGCATGGCAAAACCCCGTCTCTACTGAAAAAAATACAAAAATTAGCCAGGCGTTGTGGCGCATGCTTGTAATCTCAGCTACTCGGGAGGCTGAGGCAGGGGAATCGCTTGAACCCGGCAGGCGGAGGCTGCGGGGAGCCGAGATCGTGCCATTGCACTCCAGCCTGGGGAACAGAGCAAGACTCCACTAAAAAAAAAAAAAAATTAATACTGTGAATGTGAAACTGATGAACTTGGTGCTTTTCATGTGTCTCATAGTTGACGTGTCATTGATATTTCACTTGAAATACGGTTGGATTTTTATTAATAATATACCTGGGGTGATGGGAGAAGGTAGCCAATCACAGCTGAGGCTTCTAAGCGGTGATTCTCAGCCTCAGCGGCAATCACAATTATCTGGGGCTCTCGAAAGAACTCCAGGGTCTGGGCAGCGCCAGTCTGACCAATCAAGCAGAATCTCTGGGCGTTCGTGCTTTGAAATGAGGCTCCAGATAGGTAAGTTTAACAGGCAGCCAAGATTGAGAACCACAGGTGGAGATGGGGAAGCTCAGGTGAGGAATCGCCGCCCACCACCCCCCGCCCCCAAATGACCTCTCAGTAGTTCCGGTGGATACAGGAAGTGCTCAGCAAGGATTACGCCCCGAGGGCCAATCACAGGGCTGCGGCCGAAAGAGAAGCCTTATTAGAGCTTTCTCCACCTACAGCCCCCATCGCCGCCGGAGAGTAGGGCCGGGTATTGGGTGGTGAGTAGCTCTCCGGCAAGTCTGCAACTGCATTTGTTTATTTCTCCATTCCATAGTTGGTAAAATTTCTCCTTTTATTTCATATATTTTTTTTTTTTGGGACGAAGTCTCGCTCTGTCGCCCAGGCTGGAGTGAGGTGGCGCGATCTCGGGTCACTGCAAGCTCCGCCTCCCGGGTTCCCGCCATTCTCCTGCCTCAGCCTCCCGAGTAGCTGGGACTACAGGCGCCCGCCACCACGCCCAGCTAATTTTTTTGTATTTTTAGTAGAGACGGGGTTTCACCATGTTGGCCAGGCTGGTCTCAGTCTTCTGACCTTGTGATCCGCCCGCCTCGGCCTCCCAAGGTGCCGGGATTACAGGCGTGAGCCACCGCGCCCAGCATTTTTTTTTTTTTGAGGGTCTTACTCTGTTTCCCAGGCTGGAGCGCAGTGGCAGGATCTCGGCTCACTGAAGCCTTGACCTCTCAGGCTCAAGCAGTCCTCACACTTCAGCCTCTGAAGTAGCTGGGACCGTGGGAGGGTGCCACCACATCTGTTCTGGCTAATAATAATATTATTACCACTGTTTGTAGAGACTCACTAGATGTAGGGTCTTAGTATGTTGCCGAAGCTGGTCTCTAACTCCTGGGCTCAAGCGATCTTCATGCCTCAGACTCCCAAAGTTCTGGGATTACAGGCAGGAGCCACCGCGCCCGGCCTAACTCTTTTCTTCTGTTAGAAACTCAGTGGTCTGCCTGTCTCAGTGACTCACGCCTGTAATCGCAGCGCTTTGGGAGGCCGAGGCGGGCGGATCACCTGAGGTCGGGAGTTCGAGACCAGCCTGATCAACATGTAGAAACCCCATCTCTCCTAAAAATATAAAATTAGGTGGGCGTGGTAGCGCATGCCTGTAATCCCAGCTACTCGGGAGGCTGAGGCAGGAGAATCACTTGAACCCGGGAGGCGGAGGTTGTCGGGAGCCGAGATCATACCATTGCTCTCCAGCCTGCACAGCAAGAGAGAAACTGTCTCAAAAAATAAAATAAAATTCAGTGGTTCTGACTTGGGAAAGAGTAGCAGATGCTTAGATCTAGAGAGACTCTACGTTGGCTCACAAGAGGATAGTTTTGTGTGCTTTATTTCTGTTCTCTTGGGGGATTTAGGATAGAGCTATAGAGAGCTCCAAAAAAAAAATATGTTGGAACAGGTCAGATGCTGAGGTTGCTGTGTGGAGTCCTGGGCGGTGCTAAGGTTTTGTGTCTAATGAGTCCTCTTAACAGAAGGTATTGTCTTTTATTCACTGGGGCGACAGAGCCTCTTAGCAGCGTTCTAGTCCAGCTTCCGGACCTGAGTCTTATGCAAATACCTATGCCAGTTGCCATTCTCATGCTATTCACAGCTATCATATAGAGAGGTGTTACACCCTTTCTGTAAAGTTTTTGTTGCTACTGCTATTTTTTTTTTTTTTTTTTTTTTTTGAGACAAAGTCTAGCTCTGTTTCCCAGGCTGGAGTACAATGGCGCTATCTCAGCTGACTGCAACCTCCACCTCCCAGGTTCAAGCAATTCTCTCAGCCTCCTAAGTAGCTGGGACTACAGCCGCCTGTCAGCAACCTGGCTAATTTTCGTATTTTTAGTCGATATAGGGTTTCACTATGTTGGCCAGGCTGGTCTCAAGCTCCAGACCTCAGGTGATCCTCCCATCTCGGCCTCCCAAAGTGCTGTGATTACAGGCGTGAGCCACCCCACCCGGCCCTGTTGTCGTTTTTAAAATAGAGACAGAGTCTTATGTTGCCAGGCTGGTCTGGAACTTCCGGACTGGAGTGATCCACCCACCTCAGCTTCCCAAAGTGCGGGGATTACAAGCGTCAGCCACCACCCCCAGTGTTGTGTTTTTGTTTTACCAGGCTGGAGTGCAGTGGTGTGACCAAAGCTCACTGCAGCCTTAACTTCCCTGGCTCAGGTGATCCTCCCACCTCAGCCTCCTCAGTAGCTGGGACTACAGGTGCATGCCACTATGCCCAGCACATCTTTTTATTTTTTTATTTTTTTGTAGAGACAGGGTTTTGCCATGTTGCCCAGGCTGGTCTTAGACTCCAAGCAATCCCCCCACCTTGGCTTCCCAAAGTGTTGGGGTTCCAGGTGTGAGCCATGGCCCCCCGGCCAGCTTCAGTAAAGTAAAAGCCACACACCTGTGTCCTGAGACCAGGCTCCACCACTAACTCATCTTCAAGCCTTTTTTTGAGACAGTTTCACTCTTGTCACCCCAGGCTGGGGTGCAGCGGTGCCATGTCAGCTCACCACAACCTCTGCCTCCCACTCTCGGGTTCAAGCGATTCTCCTGCCTCAGCCTCCCAAGTAGCTGGAACTACAGGCGCCTGCCACCACACTCGGCTAATTTTTTGTATTTTCAGTAGAGACGGGGTTTCACTGTGTTAGCAAGGATGGTCTCGATCTCCTGACCTCATGATCCGCCCGCCTCGGCCTCCCAAAGTGCTGGGATTACAGGCGTGAGCCACTGTGCCGGGCTGTGTGTTTGCATTTTCTTATTCACCCCAGTTTTCACAAAGTGTCTTGTCTCCTGGGTGATCCACATAGCTCCCCACTTCCTCATCTGATCTATGCTTGTCCTTTCATTGTTGTGTTACTACTTTGCTATAATGAGAGAGTGTTTTCGCTTTACAGGTTAACTTTTAGAACCTGAGCAGCCCCTCAGAGAAAACCCTGACAGTAGCTGGTTATTTTGCAATTAGAAAAACTAGCTGGGCACCAAGGCGGGTGAATCACGAGGTCAGGAGTTTGAGACCAGCCTGGCAACTTGGCGAAACCCCCATCTCTACTAAAAATACAAAAAATTAGCTGGGCATAGTGGTGAATGCCTGTAATCCCAGCTACTCGGGAGGCTGAGGCAGGAGAATTGCTTGAATCCCGGAGGCGGAGGTTCCAGTGAGCCGAGATTGCAGCACTGCACTCCAGCCAGGGTGACAAAGTGAGATTCCGTCTCAAAAAAAAAAAAAAAAAAAATACAAAAAGTAGCTGAGCGTGGTGGTGGGTGCCCATAATCCCAGCTACTCGAGAGGCTGAGGCAGGAGAATTGTTTGAACCTGGGAAGCAGAGGTTGCAGTGAGCTGAGATCGTACTACTGCACTCCAGCCTGGGCAGCAGAGTGAAACTGTCTCAAAAATAAGTAATAAAAATAAAATGAGTTGAGGTCTTGCTGTTGCCCAGATGGGAGTGCAGTGGCACAATCAAGGCTCACTGCAGTTTCAGTCTCCCAGGCTCAAGTGATCCTCCCACCGCAGCCTCCTGAGTAGCTGGGACTACAGGCATGTACCACCACCCACTGCTAACTTATTTTTTGTGGAGATGGGGGTCTCACTATGTTGCCCAGGCTGGGAGTTTGTTCTTGAAGAAGCAGGGTAGATAGTGAGTGTCCTTGTTCATGGCACAGTGGGGACTGGCATTTGAGACAGGAGTGCTAATCACCATCCCTCTCCATTTCTCCCTTAATTCTCATCAGAGCTCCCACGTGGGACAAGATGGTGTCTTCGACGCAGATGGGCTTCAACCTGCAGGCTCTCCTGGAGCAGCTCAGCCAGGATGAGTTGAGCAAGTTCAAGTTTCTGATCACGACCGCCTCCCTGGCACATGAGCTCCAGAAGATCCCCCACAAGGAGGTAGACAAGGCTGATGGGAAGCAACTGGCAGAAATCCTCACCAGCCATTGTGACAGCTACTGGGTGGAGATGGCGAGCATCCAGGTCTTTGAAAAGATGCACCGAATGGATCTGTCTCAGAGAGCAAAGGATGAACTCAGAGGTGAGTGGAAATCGGTCTACACTGTGTCCTAGGAGGAAGCAGGCGTCCTCTCCAGGACTTTAGAAATTCAGAAGGCCAGGCGTGCTGGCTCACGCCTGTCATCCCAGCACTTTGGGAGGCCGAGGTGGTTGGATCACCTGAGGGTCAGGAGTTTGAGACCAGCCCTGACCAACATGGTGAAACAGCATCTCTACTAAAAATACAAAAATTAGCTGGGTGTGGTGGCAGACACCTGTAATCCCAGCTACTCGGGAGGCTGAGGCAGGAGAATCACTTAAATCCAGGAGGCAGGGGTTGCTATGAGCCGAGATCACGCCATTGCACCCCAGCCTGGGCAACAAGAGCAAAAATTCTGTCTCAGAAAGAAAAAATGGCATTGAGGCTTGGAGAGGGACTGCTTGTTCTGAACACAGGTGCTGGATCTTCATAAACCCTGGTGTCTGTCCTGGTCCTTATTTTCTACCTATTTCTATCCCTTTCAGGTATCGTACAGTTGGCCTAACATATCTGTGGATTTAACCAATCCTAGATCAAAAATAATGGGGGCGAAGACAATTAAAAATAACAATACAATAAAATGCACATGAACTATGGTTATTTAACTCTTCTTGAGAGAGGATCTCACTCTGTCACCCAGGATGGAGTACAGTGGCACAATCTCAGCTTATTGCAACTCCCACCCCCCCGGATTCAAGCGATTCTCCTGCATCAGCCTCTTGAATAGCTAGGGTTATACAGGCACCTGCCACTGCGCCTGGCTAAATTTTGTGTTTTAATAGAGATGGGGTTTCACTATGTCGGCCAGGCTGGTCTTGAAATCCTGACCACGTGATCAACCCGCCTCAGCCTCCCAATGTGCTAGAATTACAGGTGTGAGCCACTATGCCCAGCTATACTTTTTTTTGAAACGGGGTCTCATTTTCTTCCTCAGGCTGGAGTACAATGGGGCAATCACAGCTCACTGCAGCCTCGACCTCCCAGACTTGAGCAATCCTGCCACTATAGCCTCCCACTACACCTCACTGATTCTTGTATTTTTTTTTTTTTTTTTTGTAGAGATAGGGTTTCACCATGTTGCCCAGGCTGGTCTCGAACTTCTGTAGGCTCAACCAATCCTCCTGCCTTGGCTTCCCAAAGTCCTGGGATCAGAAACATGAGCCACAGTGCCTGGCCAGTGCAGCTTTATTTACAGTAACCAAGATATAGGGTCAGTCTAAGTGACCATCAGTGGATGAATAGAAAATGTGCCTGTTGGGTACCCTGCCTACTGCCTGGGTTATGAGATTGTTGGGACCCCAAGCCTCAAAAAGGAAACATGGTAGGCTGGGCGCAGTGGCTCACGCCTGTAATCCCAGCACTTTGGGAGGCCAAGGCGGGTGGATCACTTGAGGCCAGGAGTTTGAGACCAGTCAGGCCAATGTGGTGAAACCCTGTCTCTACTAAAAATATTTAAAAAATTAGCCGGGCGTGGTGGCACACTCCTGTAGTCTCAGCTACTTGGGAGGCTGAGGCAAGGAGGATTGCTTGAACCAGGGAGTCAGAGGTTGCAGTGAGCCAAGATCGTGCCACTGCACTCCAGCCTGGGTGACAGCAAGACTCCATCTCAAAAAAAAAAAAAAAAGAAACATGGTATTAATTACACAATGGAATACTCCTCAACCTTAAGGAAATCCTATCTTTTTATTTAAAAATTGCCAGTTTTATTTCAGCTAGAAATCACTTTTTAACATAATGTTTCCTGTCTTTAACGATGGGTGACGGTTTTTTTGTTGTTATTGTTTGGTTTGGATTTTGGTTTTGGTTTTGAGACAAAGTTTCACTCTGTGAAACATTGCGCCCAGGCTAAAGCGCAATGGCACAATCTCGGCTCACTGTGACCTCCTCGTCCCGGGTTTAAGTGATTCTCCTGCCTCAGCCTCCAGAGTAGCTGGGATTACAGGCGCCCATCACCACGCCCGCTAATTTTTGTATTTTAGTAGAGACAGGATTTCACCATGTTGACCAGACTGGTCTCGAACTCCCGAGTTCAGGTGATCTGCCCACCTCGGCCTCCCAAAGTGTTGGGATTACAGGTGTGAGCAACCATGCCCGGCCGAGGGTTTTTAACTCTAGCTGACCTCCGGAGGTTACAAGTTTGAAAACAGCAGGAGGGGAAACCCAGAGAGTTGTAAACTTACGAGGGTCTGGGCTCTTAAAAAAAATGCAAATTTTCTTTCCATGCCGATAGCGCTCACACAAACATGGTGAATGTTCCTAAAACCCGCCGGACTTTCTGTAAGAAGTGTGGCAAGCACCAGCCCCACAAAGTGACACAGGGCAAGGATTCTTGGTATGCCCAGGGGAAGCAGTGTTATGACAGGAAGCAGAGTGGCTATGGTGGGCAGACTAAGCCGATTTTCCAGAAAAAGGCTAAAACTACAAAGAAGATTGTGCTGAGGCTTGAGTGCCTTGAGCCCAACTGCAGATCTAAGAATGCTGCCTATTAAAAGATACAAGCAGCCGAGCGCGGTGGCTCACGCCTGTAATCCCAACACTTTGGGAGGCCGAGGTGGGCGGATCACAAGGTCAGGAGTTTGAGACCAGCCTGGCCAAAATGGTGAAACCCCATCTCTACTAAAAATACAAAACTTAGCCAGGCATGGTGGTGTATGCCTGTAGTCCCAGCTACTCAGGAAGCTGAGGCAGGAGAATCGCTTGAACCTGGGAGGCAGAGGTTGCAGTGAGCCAAGATCGTGCCACTCCAGCCTGGGCAACAGAGTGACACTCTGTCTCAAAAGATGCAAGCATTTTGAACTGGAAGGAGATAAGAGAAAGGAACAAGTGATCCAGTTCTAAGTGTCATCTTTTCTTTTATGAAGGCAATAAAATCTTGACCTTATGTTAAAATGCAAAATTTTTCCCCCCTTCTCCTTTTTCAGAAGCAGCTTTGAAATCGTTAAATAAAAGGAAGCCTCTATCATTAGGTAAGTTACCTCATTTATAACTTTTATTCTTCATGTGAGATCTGGGGACTCGGGCCTTTGTTTTAAGGAGAATGTGCCGAGCACTAAGAATGCAAAGAAATGCCGGACTTCGCATCCCTTCTCCCAGGGCGGACCTGGTCACGCAGGTGCATAGCAGTAAGACCTGGGAAGCTGAAACACGATAGCGTTTGTTGAAAATCTATAAATACATACAAAGCGGGGAAGGGTAAGCTTGGCCTTTGAATCTGGATAAGCTAGAGACTTTCTTTTTTGAGATGGAGGCTTGCTCTGTCACCTAGGCTGAAGTGCAGTGGTACGACCTCGGCTGACTGCAACCTCCACCTCCCGGGTTCAAGCAGTTCTCCTGCCTCAGCCTCTGGAGTAGCTGGGATTACAGGTGCCTGCCACCAGGCCCGGCTAATTTTTTGTGGTTTTTGTAGAGATGGGGTTTCACCATGTTGGCCAGGCTGGTCTTGAACTCCTGACCTCAAGTGATCTGCCCACCTCAGTGTCCCAAAATGCTGGGATTATAGGCGTGAGTCACCCCCACACCTGACTTTTTTTTGTTTTGTTTTTTGAAACAGGGCTTCACTCTGTCACTTAGGCTGGAGTGCAGTGGTGCAATCATGGCTCACTGCAGCCTTGACCTCCCAGGCTCTGGTGATCCTCCTGCCTCAGCCTCCTGAGTAGCTGGGACCACAGGCACCTGCCATCACGCCTGGCTAATTTTTTTCACTTTTTGTAGAGACAGGGTCTTGCTATGTTCACCCAGGCTGGTCTCGAATTACTAAACTCAATCAGTCCTCCCGCCTCACCCTCCCAAACTGCTGGGGTACAGGTGTGAGCCATGACACCTGGCCCTTACCAGCTACTTATATCCTGAAGATTTTTTTTTTTTTTTTTTTTTTTTTTTTTTGAGACGGAGTCTCGTTCTGTTGCTCAGGCTGGAGTGCAGTGGCGTGGTCCCGGCTCACTGCAAGCTCCACCTCCCGGGTTCACACCTTTCTCCTGCCTCAGCCTCCCAAGTAGCTGGGACTACAGGCCCCTGCCACCACGCCCGGCTAATTTTTTTGTGTTTTTAGTAGAGATGGGGTTTCACCATGTTAGCCAGGATGGTCTCGATCTCCTGACCTCGTGATCCGCCCGCCTCGGCCTCCCAAAGTGCTGGGATTACAAGCGTGAGCCACCGCGCCCAGCCCCTGAAGATTGTTTTTTGAGATGGGGTCTTGCTGTGTTGCTCTGGTGTGATTGCAGTGGCACAGTCATAGCTCATTGCAGTCTCAAACTTCCAGGCTCCAGAGATCCTCTTACCTCAGCCTCCTGAGTAGCTGGGAATACAGGTGTGCACTGCCACACCTGACTAATATTTGTATTTTTGGTAGGGACAGTTTCACTATGTTGCCAAATGTGGTGTCAAACTCCTGGTCTCAAGTGATCCTCCCACCTTGGCCTCCCAAAGTGCTGGGATTACAGACATGATTCACCACACCTGGCCATGAAGACTTTTTTTTTTTTTGGACAAAGTCTCAGTCTGTTGCCCAGGATGGAATGCAGTGGCATGATCTCGGCTCACTGCAACCTCTGACCTCCGCCTCCCGGTTCAAACGATTCTCTTGCCTCAGCCTCCCGAGTAGCTGGGATTACAGGCGTCTGCCACCAAGCCCAGCTAATTTTTGTAATTTTAGTAGAGATGGGGTTTCACCATGTTAGCCAGGCTGGTCTTGAACTCCTGACCTCGTGATCCGCCTGCCTCAGCCTCCCAAAGTGCTGGGATTACAGGTGTGAGTCACTGCACCTGGTCTCATGAAGACCTTTTTTGAGAGTTGTGCTCTGTCACCCAGGCTGGAGTGCAGTGGTACAATCTCACTGCAGCCTCCGCCTCCCAGGTTCAAGTGATTCTCCTGCCTTAGCCTCCGGAGTAGCTGGGGTTACAGGCGCCTACCACCACGCCTGGCTAATTTTTGTATTTTTAGTAGAGACAGGGTTTTACCATGTTGGCCAGGCTGGTCTCAAACTCCTGACCTCAAGTGATCTGTCTGCCTCAGGCTCCCAAAGTGCTGGGATTACAGGCATGAACCACCGCACCTGGTGGTGAAGACTCTAAAGGCTCTTCTCAGACCAGCCTTTGTCCTGAAGTTCACATGCCAGTTGCCTCCCCAGCATCTTTTCAGGAGTTCTACAGACTCGCCCCTTCATTATCCAGGGTTAAGCTGCAGATATTCTTATTAGAATTCCACCTTGTTCTCTTTTTTTTTTTTTTTTTTTTGAGACGGAGTCTTGCTTGCTCTTTTGCCAGGCTGAAGTGCAGTGGAGCGATCTTGGCTCACTGCAATCTCCGCCTCCTGGGTTCAAGCAATTCCCCTGCCTGAGCCTCGCAAGCAGCTGGGACTTACAGGTACACACCACCATGCCTGGCTAATTTTTTGTTTTAGTAGAGGTGGGGCTTCACCATGTTGGCCAGGATGGTCTGGATCTCCTGACCTCATGATCCGCCTGCCTCGGCCTCTCAAAGTGTTGAAACCCTGACTCTACTAAAAATACCAAAAATTAGCTGGGTGTGGTGGCGGGCACCTGCAGTCCCACCAGCTACTCGGGAGGCTGAGGCAGGAGAATGGCGTGAACCCGGGAGGCAGAGGTTGCAGTGAGCCGATATCGCGCCACTGCACTCCAGCCTGGGCGACAGAGCGAGACTCCGTCCCAAAAAAAAAAAAAAATTAGCCAGGTATGGTGGCGCATGCCTGTAATCCCAGCTACTCGGGAGGCTGAGGCAGGAGATCACTTTGAACCCAGGAGGCGGAGGTTGCAGTGAGCCGAGATCGCACCATTGCACTCCAGCCTGGGCAACAAGAGCAAAACTACATCTCAAAAAAAAGAAAATCTAGGCAGTTAATCCTCAAAGCCTTTCCAGTGGCCTTATGCATGAGTGTGTGTGTGTGTGTCTGTGTGTGTGTCTGTGTGTTGTGTGTATGTCTGTGTCTATGTGTCTGTGTTGTGTGTGAGTACTGTGTGTCTGTGTGTGTGTCTGTGTGTGTTGTGTGTATGTCTGTGTCTGTGTGTTGTGTGTGAGTACTGTGTGTCTGTGTGTGTGTGTTTTTCACACCATGTGTTCTGAACTACTAAGGACTTCTCACCAGAAAGGCACGTAAACCTGGGATCATGGCCTAATGTACTTTCACTTTTACATCCAGTACCTTGTCAACATCCTTTTTAGTAATCTAGTAAATTACCTAATCTAGACTTAACTATTGAGACTCAGTGGTCGAACTTGAGCCATCTTGGAGTCCCACTGCCAGCACAGCAACAGGCCTGTAATGCGCCCCCTTTTTCTTCAGGGATAACACGGAAAGAACAACCACCTCTAGACGTGGAGGAAATGCTGGAGCACTTCAAAGCAGAAGCACTAGGTGGGTGTCAGGACCTCCGATGTTGGAGTCAGCTGAGGGAAGCCGCCCCTTCTTGCTGCTTTCTCCTGTTCCTTTGAAGAACCCCATCTCTCTCCAATCTTTTTCTCCACTATTCTTAATGTGCCCACTGTCTCCTGGAGAATGCCAACCTCCCATAAGAATAGAGGGAAGAACGAACGTTGCAGAGAATTAGAACTCAGTTTGTAGAAAGTTAGGAGCACGGTGCAGAGAGTTTTTGTTTTGAGACAGTTTCTCTGTTGCCCAGGCTGGAATGCAATGGCGAGATCTCGGCTCACTGTAACTTCCACCTCCCAGGTTCAAGCGATTCTCCTGATTCTCCTGACTCAGCCTCCTGAGTAGCCAGGATTATAGGCACCTGCCACCACACCCAACTAATTTTTTTTTTTTTTTTTTTTTTTTGAGACGAAGTCTTGTTCTTGTCACCCAGGCTGGAGTATAGTGGCACCATCCCTGTTCACTGCAACCTCCGCCTCCCAGATTCAAGTGATTGTCCTGCCTCAGCCTCCTGAGTAGCTGGGACTACAGGTGCATGCCACCACGCCCAGCTAATTTTTTTTTGTATTTTTAGTAGAGACAGGTTTCACCATCTCAGTCAGGCTGGTCTTGAACTCCTGACCTCAAGAGATCTGCACCCCCTCTCAGTCTCCCAAAGTGCTGGGATTACAGGTGTGAACCACCGCACCCAGCCTGTGATAAGTTTCAGATCAGCCTTGCTTACTCCACGTTCCCTCTTATCTTCCTGGTAGCATTTTTGTTTTTTCTTGAGAAAGAGTTTCGCCCTTGTTGCCCAGGCTGGAGTGCAATGGTGTGATCTCGGCTCACCACAACCTCCACCTCCCAGGTTCAAGTGATTCTGCCTCAGCCTCCCGAGTAGCTGGGATCATAGGCGCCCACCACCACATCTGGCTAATTTTTGCATTTTTTAGTATTTTTAGTAGACACAGAGTTTCACCATGTTGGCCAGGCTGGTCTTGAACTCCTGACCTCAGGTGATCCACCCACCTCGGCCTCCCAAAGTGCTGGAATTACAGGCATGAGCCACCGTACCTAGCCCACATTGGCTTGATACAGCAAGTATTTCTTGTTATGGCTCTGTATGATAGAGGTGAGTAACTTGGTTGAAGGAATTGTTTGCCCTGTTCATCTCTCTAGACCCGGCCAATGTCATTCCCAGCACACAATCTTTTTTTTTTTTTTTTTTTGAGACGGAGTCTTGCTCTGTCACCCAGACTGGAGTGCAGTGGTGCAATCTTGGCTCACTGCAACCTCTGCCACCCAGGTTCAAGCGATTCTCCTGCCTCAGCCTCCCAAGTAGCTGGGAGTACAGGCGTGTGCCACCACACCCAGCTGATTTTTTGTATTTTAGTAGAGACGGGGTTTCACCGTGTTAGCCAAGATGGTCTCGATCTCCTAACCTCGTGATCTGTCCACCTCAGCCTCCCAAAGTGCTGGGATGACAGGCGTGAGCCACTGTGCCCGGCCTAACACACAGTCTTGTCAAAGAATTCCAGTGCGACTTGGGGTACTGTGGAGCCTGCTCTATCATGCTTCAGCAGGAAATGTGGGTGAACAGTGCCTGGTGGCATGGTGGGTAAGGAAATTTTTTTTTTTTTTTTTTTTTTTGAGACAGTCTTGCTCTGTCTCCCAGGCTGGAGTGCAGTGGCGCAATCTCAGATCACTGCAAGCTCCGCCTCCTGGGTTCACGCCATTCTCCTGCCTCAGCCTCCCCAGTAGCTGGGACTACAGGCGCCCGCCACACGCCCAGCTAGTTTTTTGTATTTTTAGTAGAGACAGGGTTTCACCGTGTTAGCCAGGATGGTCTTGATCTCCTGACCTTGTGATCCACCTGCCTTGGCCTCCCAAAGTGCTGGGATTACAGGCGTGAGCCACCGCGCCCAGCCGCAGGTAAAGAAATTTATGAAGACAATCGTAGGTAAACGAATGCAGATTTATTGGAGAAAGTAGGAAAAGACATTGGCAGAGAGACCACAGCAGGCAGGTTGTCATGAGAGAAGCTCACTGCCAGGAGACCAAAGCTTCCTGCAGATTTTATAGAATAGGGCTTGGGCTGATTGATAATGTCAACAGGGGGTTTAACTTGCAGTCTTCTTTCAGCAGAGGTGTTTGATAAACTGAGGCGTTTCATGGCAAGCAGGGAGTTTGTGAGCTCTGTGTGTGATCTGGCCAGGAAGGCCAAACATCTTGGGCCGTTATCTCCTGGACCATAAAAGCAGACCTGGCCCAGTGCAGTGGTTCATGCCTGTAATCCCAGCACTTTGGGAGGCCGAGGTGGGTGGATCACCTGAGGTCAGGAGTTCTAGACTGGCCTGGCCAACATGGCGAAACCCCTTCTCTACTAAAAATACAAAAATTAGCCTAGACGCAGTGGCACATGCCTGTAATTCCAGTTGCTCGGGAAGCTGAGGCAGGAGAATCGCTTGAACCCGGGAGACGGAGGTTGCAGTAAGCTGAGATTGCGCCACTGCACTCCAGCCTGGGCAACAGAGTGAGACTGTCTCAAACAGAACTATAGCTGACCCATTTCCTCTTGTTTGTATGCCCTGAACCATGGAGGAAAGCTTATTTATTTATTTTGTTGAGATGGAGTCTTGTTCTGTTGCCCAGGGTGGAGTGCAGTAGTGCGATCTCTTACTGCAACCTCCACCTCCCAGGTTCAAGCAATTCTCGAGCCTCTCGGCCTCCCAAGTAGCTGAGATTACAGGCGTGTGCCACCACGCCTGGCTAATTTTTGCATTTTTAGTAGAGATGGGGTTTCTGTGTTGGCCAGGCTGGTCTCCAACTCCTGAGCTCAAGTGATCCACCCACCTCAGTCTCCCAAAGTTCTGGGATTATAGGCATGAGCCATCACACCTGGCCGGAAAACATATTTGTAGCTTATTTGCTTTATCTGATTCCCGCCCCCCGCCCCATCAGCCTGACTCCTTTTCTCTAATTGGGACTCCACGGGAAATACACCTGATTTTGTGTCACGCTCACATGAGTTTGTATTTTGTAGCATTTACAGAAACCAAAGAGGGAAATGTCACCTGCCTGGGTAAAGAAGTCTTTAAAGGAGAAAAGCCAGGTCTGTACCATATCTTCCTGCAGTGAGCTTGGGATCAGGTTTCTCTTTATAAACTTGAAGTCCTCTTAACTTTCCTATGTAACACAAAGCATTTATGTATGTATGTATGTATCGAGACGGAGTTTTGCTCTTGTTGTCCAGGCTGGAGTGCCGTGGCATGATCTTGACTCACTGCAACCTCCGCCTCCCAGGTTCAAGCAATTCTCCTGCCTCAGCCTCCCGAGTAGCTGGAATTACAGGCCTGCGCCACCATGACCGGCTAATTTTTAATTTTTAGTAGAGACAAGGTTTCTTCATGTTGGTCAGGCTGGTCTTGAACTCCCAATGTCAGGTGATCTGCCTGCCTCGGCCTCCCAAAGGGCTGGGATTACAGGCATGAGCCACCGCGCCCGGCCAACACAAGGCATTTTGTTATTTTGGTTTTCCCTATGGGTAACTGATTGCATCCTCTCTCTCCCTTCCCTCCTCACCAATGATAAAGACAAAGACAATAGGTACAGGTATATATTGAAGACGAAGTTCCGGGAGATGTGGAAGAGCTGGCCTGGAGATAGCAAAGAGGTCCAGGTTATGGCTGAGAGATACAAGATGCTGATCCCATTCAGCAACCCCAGGGTGCTTCCCGGGCCCTTCTCATACACGGTGGTGCTGTATGGTCCTGCAGGCCTTGGGAAAACCACGCTGGCCCAGAAACTAATGCTAGACTGGGCAGAGGACAACCTCATCCACAAATTCAAATATGCGTTCTACCTCAGCTGCAGGGAGCTCGGCCGCCTGGGCCCGTGCAGTTTTGCAGAGCTGATCTCCAAAGACTGGCCTGAATTGCAGGATGACATTCCACACATCCTAGCTCAAGCACAGAAAATCTTGTTCGTGATTGACGGCTTTGATGAGCTGGGAGCTGCACCTGGGGCGCTGATCCAGGACATGTGCAGGGACTGGGAGAAGAAGAAGCCGGTGCCCGTCCTCCTGGGGAGTTTGCTGAACAGGTATATGTTACCCAAGGCCGCCCTGCTGGTCACCACGCGGCCCAGGGCACTGAGGGACCTCCGGTTCCTGGTGGAGGAGCCAATCTACATAAGGGTGGAGGGCTTCCTGGAGGAGGACAGGAGGGCCTATTTCCTGAGACACTTTGGAGACGAGGACCAAGCCATGCGTGCCTTTGAGCTGATGAGGAGCAACGCGGCCCTGTTCCAGCTGGGGTCGGCCCCCGCGGTGTGCTGGATCGTGTGCACGACTCTGAAGCTGCAGATGGAGAAGGGGGAGGACACGGCCCCCACCTGCCTCACCCGCACGGGGCTGTTCCTGCGCTTCCTCTGCAGCCGGTTCCCGCAGGGCGCACAGCTGCGGGGCGCGCTGCGGACGCTGAGCTTTCTGGCCGCGCAGGGCCTGTGGGCGCAGATGTCTGTGCTCCACCGAGAGGACCTGGAAAGGCTCAGGGTGCAGGAGTCCGACCTCCGTCTGTTCCTGGACGGAGACATCCTCCGCCAGGACACAGTCTCCAAAGGCTGCTACTCCTTCATTCACCTCAGCTTCCAGCAGTTTCTCACTGCGCTGTTCTACGCCCTGGAGAAGGAGGAGGAGGAGGACAGGGACGGCCACGCCTGGGACATTGGGGACATACAGAAGCTGCTTTCCGGAGAAGAAAGACTCAGGAACCCCGACCTGATCCAAGCAGGATACTACTCCTTTGGCCTCGCTAACGAGAAGAGAGCCAAGGAGCTGGAGGCCACTTTTGGCTGCCGGATATCACCGGACATCAAACAGGAATTGCTGCGATGCGACATAAGTTGTAAGGGTGGACATTCAACGGTGACAGACCTGAAGGAGCTCCTTGGCTGTCTGTACGAGTCTCAGGAGGAAGAGCTGGTGAAGGAGGTGATGGCTCAGTTCAAAGAAATATCCCTGCACTTAAATGCAGTAGACGTTGTGCCATCTTCATTTTGCCTCAAGCACTGTCAAAACCTGCAGAAAATGTCACTGCAGGTAATACAGGCGAATCTCCCGGAGAATGTCACTGCGTCTGAATCAGACGCTGAGGTTGAGAGGTAAGAACCGTTTCACTCTACCAGTCGTTCCATCTTTAGCCTCATCCCATGCACCCTTAGGAAGAGGCCAGAGCCTCCTATGCACTGTGACTTAGGGTCAGGAATTCCCTCTTGTTGGACTTTGTTTGTTTTGTTTTGTTTTTCAGATGGAGTCTTGCTCTGTCGCCCAACCTGGAGCGCAGTGGCGTGATCTTGGCTCACTGCAACCTCTGCCTCCTGGGTTCAAGCGATTCTCCTGCCTCAGCCTTCTGAGTAGCTGGGACTACAGGCGCCCACCACCTTGCTTGGCTAATTTTTATATTTTCAGTAGAGATGAGATCTCACCATGTTGGCCAGTCTGGTCTTGAACTCCTCCTGACCTCAGGTGATCCACCTGCCTCAGCCTCCCAAAGTGGGATTACAGGCATGATTCACCATGCCCGGCCCAAATATATTTTTTTAAGACAGGGTCTTGCTCTGTTGCTCAGGCTGGAGTACAGTGGTGCAATCATAGCTCACTGCAGCCTCAAACTTCTGGGTTCAAGTGTTGTTCCTGAGTACCTGGGATGACAGGTATTAGGTGTGCACCATCATGCCCAGCTAATGTAAGTGGGTTTTTTTGTTTTTTTTTGGAAAGACAGAATCTCACTATGTTGCCCAGGCTGGTCTTGAACTCCCAAAGCACTGGGATTACAGGCATGAGCTACCACACGCCCTGTCTGAATATTTCTTATTGGTATGTATATTCCCAATTTTTTTTTTTTTTTTTTTTTTTTTTTGAGACAGAGTTTCACTCTTTTTCTCAGGTTGGAGTGAAGTGGCTCGATCTCAGCTCACTGCAACCTCCGCCCCACCAGGTTCAATGATTCTCCTGCCTCAGCCTCATGAGTAGCTGGGATTACAGCCACCCACGACCATGCCCAGCTAATTTTTGTACTTTTAGTAGAGATGGGGTTTCACCATGTTGGCCAGGCAGGTCTCAAACTCCTGACCTGAGGTGATCCACCTGCCTCAGCCTCACAAAGTGCTAGGATTATAGGCGTGAGCCACCGTGCCCAGTCTTCTCTTTTATCAATGATGTGCTTAGCATTTTAACTTATTTTTACCCTCTATTGGATTTTTGTCTAAGAAGAATAGGTTCTTTGTCCTGTGATGCTTTTTGGGTGTTGAGTTGTCTGATGGTGGTGCTAAATGATTAAATGGTCCAGTTTTCAATTATACTTATTTGTTAGGGGTATATGCCCAGAGAAACCCTAAATACTTCAGCTGTGATGGACATACATTTGGTGTAACCCGCTTCTTCTCTTCCCTGTAGATCCCAGGATGATCAGCACGTGCTTCCTTTCTGGATGGACCTTTGTTCCATATTTGGCTCAAATAAGGATCTGATGGGTCTAGCAATCAATAATAGCTTTCTCAGTGCCTCCCTAGTAAGGATCCTGTGTGAAGGAATAGCCTCTGACACCTGTCATCTCCAGAGAGTGGTGTAAGTAGAAACTAATTCGTGAACTGAAATCCTTAGGGTGTGAAAATGTTACAATTTTAACGCTATAACAATATTCAGATTCCTGTCCTAGACTCTTAGGTGCTCAAGACACAGGGAATTGAGAGAGTCCTGTCCTTAAATTTGTCTTGTGGGATAATTGTATAAAGTAATTTAGAAATTACTAAATTACTTTATACGAGGCAGGGCATGGTGGTTCACACCTGTAATTCCAACACTTCGGGAGGCCGAGGCAGACAGATCACTTGAGGTCAGGAGTTCGAGACCAGCCTGGCCAACATGACAAAACCCTGCCTCTACTAAAAATACAAAAATTATCCAGGCGTGGTGGCAGGCACCTGTAATATCAGCTACTTGGGAGGCTGAGGCAGGAGAGTTGCTTGAACCCAGGAGGCGGAGGTTGCAGTGAACCGAGATCTTGCCACTAGACTCCAGTCTGAGTGACAGAGCGAGACTCTGTCTCAAAAAAAACAAAAGAAAAAAAAAGGGCCGGGCACAATGGCTCACGCCTGTAGTCCCAGCACTTCGGGGGCCCAAGGCGGAGGGATCACTTGAGGTCAGGAGTTCAAGACCAGCCTGGCCAAGATGGTGCAAAACCCTGTCTCTACTAAAAATACAAAAATTTGCTAGGTGTGGTGGCAGGTGCCTATAATCCCAGCTATTCCGGATGCTGAAGGTAGGAGTCGCTTGAGTCCGGGAGGCAGAGTTTGCTTTGCAGTGAGCCGAGATCACGCCACTGCACTCCAGCCTGGGTGACAGAGTGAGACTCCATCTCAAAGAAAAAAAAAAAATTTGTAAAGATGGACAAAAATTTAAACATGGAAAAAATAGTTCCTAAAGTTTAAATATATTGAGCCCCTGGTTTCCATTTAAGTACGATACAGGTGTACACACTAAAGATTTCACTTTCGTTCTCTTTTCCCTAGGTTCAAAAACATTTCCCCAGCTGATGCTCATCGGAACCTCTGCCTAGCTCTTCGAGGTCACAAGACTGTAACGTATCTGACCCTTCAAGGCAATGACCAGAATGATATGCTTCCCGCATTGTGTGAGGTCTTGAGACATCCAGAATGTAACCTGCGATATCTCGGGTATATCTCTTAATCATTAAAATGCTTCATCATACAAACAGCTACCACAAGCTTATATGGCAATTTTGTGTAAATAAGAAAAAGTTCGTTATTCTGACTAGAAACAGTACTAAGGGCAGATGACCCAGGATGCAACATGGGCTGAACTTGAGTTTCTACTTGCCTTGAGCAGTGAACAACCTGGACAACCATACGTGAGGACCCTGAATCCAAAGAAACTCCCAGAATCTTTATCTTCCTTTTTTTTTTTTTTTCCTTCAGATGGAGTCTTGCTCTGTTGCCCAAGCCGAAGTGCAGTGGCACGATCTTGGCTCACTGCAACATCTGCCTCCCAGGTTCAAGTAATTCTGCTGCCTCAGCCTCCCAAGTAGCTGGGATTACAGGCACCCGCCACCACACCTGGCTAATTTTTGCGCTTTTAGTAGAGATGGTTTCGCCACATTGCCAGGCTGGTCTTGAACTCATGACCTCAGGTGACCTGCCCCCCCCCCGCAGAGGCTCCCAAAGTGCTGGGATTATAGGCGTGAGCCACCATGCCCAGCCAGAGTCCTTATGTTTTGGTTTTGGTTTTTTCTTTTTTTTTTTTTTTTTTTTTTTTTTGAGATGGAGTCTCGCTCTGTCACCCAGGCTGGAGTGCAATGGTATGATCTCAGCTCACTGCAGCCTCCACCTACCAGGTTCAAGTGATTCTCCTGCCTCAGCCTCCTGAGTAGCTGGGATTACAGGTGCACACCACCACACCTGGTTAATTTTTGTATTCTTAGTAGAGATGGAGTTTTACCACATTGGCCAGGCTGGTCTCGAACTCATGACCTCAGGTGATCCACCCCCCACCCCCCCGGCCTCCCAAAGTGGGGTGTGAGCCACCGTGCCCAGCCCAGAATCTTTATCTTCTATCAGATCATTCACTCATGGTTCATGCTTCTCCTGTATGATGATTCAGAATACCAGCTATTGACATTTTTCAAGCAAGAACCCTTCAGGAACATCAAGTTGCCCCTTTTCTGTTAGTCCTCTGGTTTGAGAGCTCTCCCCGTGGGAAGCTGTCCATGTGGCTGCCCAGGTGATGAGAACCATCATGGGAGGAGTCCATGAAGCCTCACTTGGCCACATTGGTGTAGTAGGTGGTCATTGGCCTCAAATTATTGCCCTGGGCCAGGCGCAGTGGCTCACGCTGGGAGGCCGAGGCGGGTGGATCACTTGAGGTCAGGAGTTCAAGACCAGCCTGGTCAACATAGTGAAACCCCGTCTCTACTAATAATACAAAAATTAGCTTAGCTGGGCATGTTGGCGCGCGCCTGTAGTCCCAGCTACTCAGGAGGCTGAGGCAGGAGAATCATTTGAACCTGAGAGGCGGAGGTTGCCGTGAGCTGAGATCACACCACCGCACTCCAGCCTGGGCAACAGTGTGAGACTGTCTCAAAAATAAATAAATAAATAAATAAAGAGTCTTGGCCGGGTGCGGTGGCTCATGCCTGTATCCCAGCACTTTGGGAGGCCAAGGTGGGTGGATCACGAGGTCAGGAGTTCAAGACCAGCCTGGCCAACATGGTGAAACCCCATGTCTACTAAAAATACAAAAAAATTAGCCGGGCATGGTGGCGCGTGCCTGTAATCCCAGCTACTTGAGGCTGATGCAAGAGAATTGCTTGAACCTAGGAGGCAGAGGTAGCAGTGAGCCAAGATCATGCCATTGCACTCCAGCCTGGGCAACAGAGCAAAACTCCATCTCGAGGACAGAAAAAAAATTTATTGTTCTGGCTCTACTGATGAAATCTTAGGCTGCTTAATGGGATCTTCTCAGTTGAATAGGATGCTGTACATCTCACAGGTATTTGAAGGTTGAATGAAACCAAATCCAAGCACATGCATTCAGTAGTGGCTGCTGTCATTACTAACCATTGTACTACCCTCTTTTCTTGTTTACATGAGAATAATGGAATGCAGGGTGAGGGGGAATATTGGGTGAATTAAAGATTTGGGTCACTAATTTCTTTTTTTTTCTCGAGATATAGTCTTGCTCTGTCTCCCAGGCTGGAGTGCAGTGCCACAGTCTTGGTTCACTGCAACCTCTGCCTCCTGGGTTCAAGTGATTCTTCTCCGTCAACCTCTCGAGTAGCTGGGATTACAGGCACCCAGCTGTATTTTTGTATTTCTAGTATTTTGTATTTCTAGTAGAGACAGGGTTACGCCATGCTGGTGGCCAGGGTGGTCTCAAACTCCTGACCTCAGGCAATCCACCACACCCAGCTAATTTTTGGTATATTTAACAGAGCCGGGGTTTCACCATGTTGGCTGGGCTGGTCTCAAACTCCTGACCTCAAGTGACACCCATCTTCCAAAATGCTGGGATTACAGCAGTGTGCCACCACGCCCAGCTAATTCTTGTATTTTTAGGAGAAATGGGGTTTCATCATGTTGTCTTGGCTGGTCTTAAACTCCTGGTCTCATGATCCACCTGCCTTGGCCTGCCGAAGTCCTGGGATTACAGGCATGAGCCACTGTGCCCAGCCACTCATTTCTTATGAATTTATTCTAACACATTTTCCGGATAAACAGACCACCTTGAAACATAGGTTAGTGGGCTGGTATGGTGGCTCATGCCTATAATCCCAGTACTTTGGGAGGCCTAGGCTGGTGTATCACTTGAAGTCAGGAATTTTTTGTTTTGAGACGGAGTCTTGCTCTGTCGCCCAGGCTAGAGTGCAGTGGAGTGATCTCGGCTCACTGCAACCTCCGCCTCCTGGGTTCAAGTGATTCTCTTGCCTCAGCCTCCTGAGTAGCTGGGACTACAGGCACGTGTCGCCACGCCCATCTAACTTTTGTATGTTTAGTAGAGCCGGGTTTTCACCATGTTGGCCAGGATGGTCTCAAACTCCTGACCTCCTGATCTGCCTGCCTTGGCCTCCCAAAGTGCTGGGATTACAGGCATGAGCCGTTGCCCCGGCCAAAGTTAGGAGTTTGAGACCAGCCTGGCCAACATGGTAAAACCCCATCTCTACTAAAAAATAGAAAAATTAGCTAGGCAAGATGGCATTCGCCTGTAATCCCAGCCACTCAGGAGGCTGAGGCGGGTGAATCTCTTGAATCCAGGAGGCAGAGGTTGCTGCGAGCTGAGATCGCGCCACTACACTCCAGCCAGAGTGACACAGCATAAATAACTCCCTTTCAAAAAACCAAACAATGAAACATAGCGGACTCTGCATCCAACATTAGAGTAAGATTGACTAAGTTCTTTATTTCCAGCTGATTCCTGGGCGATGTTGATGCCGCTGGTCTGGGGACCACCCTTTGACAACTACTGCTCCAGATAATTCAAGTCGGGGTATAACATAACTAGTGAGATGTAAACCAAAGACAATTCCGCGGTTAGATTCTCAAGAATGACTTGTTCTGCCAGGCGCAGTGGCTCGCGCCTGTCATCCCAGCACTTTGGGAGGCCGAGGTGGGCAGATCACCTGAGGTTGGGAGTTTGAGACCAGCCTGACCAACATGGAGAGACCCCACCTCTACTGAAAATACAAAAATAGCCTGGGCATGGTGGTGCATGCCTGCAGTCCCAGCTACTCGGGAGGCTGAGGCAGGAGTATCAGTTGAACCCAGGAGGCAGAGGTTGCTGTGAGCCGAGATCGCGCCACCTGGGCAACAAGAGTGAGACTCAGTCTCAAAAAAAAAAAAAAAAAAAAAATGACTTGGTCCTATTTCTCCCACAGGTTGGTGTCTTGTTCCACTACCACTCAGCAGTGGGCTGATCTCTCCTTGGCCCTTGAAGTCAACCAGTCCCTGACGTGCGTAAACCTCTCCGACAATGAGCTTCTGGATGAGGGTGCTAAGTTGCTGTACACAACTTTGAGACACCCCAAGTGCCTTCTGCAGAGGTTGTCGTAAGTCTCTCGTCTCTTCCAGAGCAGCTGTGCTTTCGATCTGGGGCCACAGACGAGCAATGGTCATGCCTGACTTGGCTGTATGGAACCTCTTGCTGATGTGAACACCTGTTCCCATGTTTAGATCCAGGCCGATGGCCTGTGAATCTTGTTCTTCTCTCTTTCCTATTCCTTCATAGGATCACCAGTGCATGACAGAGGGTGGGGGGTTCACAAGAAGGGGCTTTTGGATGCTGGCACTTGTGGAGCTAGCCGGGAAGGTTGAAGTTGGAAATGTCAACCGTGTTGCCATTTGTGATTCTTTTGCAGGTTGGAAAACTGTCACCTTACAGAAGCCAATTGCAAGGACCTTGCTGCTGTCTTGGTTGTCAGCCGGGAGCTGACACACCTGTGCTTGGCCAAGAACCCCATTGGGGATACAGGGGTGGAGTTGCTGTGTGAGGGCTTGAGGTACCCCGAGTGTAAACTGCAGACCTTGGTGTAAGTCCGTGCTGGCTGCCTGTGTGCGTGGGTGTATATGCACACACCCCGCACCTCCGGGTTTGAGTAGGGTGGTTATGAGAACACTTAATTCCTCTAAATGCCCCAAGCATGATGCTAATGACAACTGGTAATACCTGGGGCGATGATGATAGGAAAAAAGTATAAGTAGTAGTAGCAGTAATATTCTATAGGGATTTGGAGAATGTAGCTGGTTTTCAGGGTTCTTTTTTTTTTTTTTTCCTCTTTATGTATGTATGTATTTTAGAGATGGGGTCTACGCCATATTGCCTAGGCTGGTCTCAAACTCCTGAGCTCAAGAGATCTGCCTGCCTTGCCCTCCCAAAATGCTAGAATTACAGGCATGAGCCATGTCACTCCATGCTGTGTTTTCTCTTAATCTGTGTTCTTAGAACTATAACTGTAACATAAATTGCATCAGGTAGTCTTCTGGGCCAGTGTACACTCAGACTCCCAGTGGAAGCTATTGGAAGCTACATGCTCAATATGATCCTCTTGTTAATACTAAAATCACAGGACACATGGCCTGGTGCAGTGGCTTACGCCTATAATCCCAGCACCTTGAGAGGCCGAAGCAGGCAGATCCCTTGAGGGCAGGAGTTTGAGACCAGCCTGGCCAACATGGTGAAACATTGTCTCTCTACTAAAAATACAAAAATTAGTCAGGCATGGTGGGACATGCCTGTAATCCCAGTTACTCAGGAGGCTAAAGCAGGAGAATTACTTGAACCCGGGAGGTGGAGGTTGCAGTGAGCTGAGATGGCACCACTGCAGTCCAGTCTGGCCGATAGAGCAAGACTCTCTCAAAAAAAAAAAAAAAAATTATACGATAAATCTTTAGAAAGGAATTGGGGCCTGGCATGGTGGCTCATGCCTGTAATCTCAGCACTTTAGGAGGCGGGCAGATCACCTGACGTCAGGAGTTTGAGACCAGCCTGGCTGATGCAGTGAAACCCTGTCTCTACTAAAAATACAAAAATTAGCTAGGCGTGTTGGTATGGTCCTGTAATCCCAGCTACTTGGGAGGCTGAGGCAGGAGAATCGCTTGAAGTTGGGAGGCGAAGGTTGCAATGAGCCGAGATCATGCCAGCCTGGGTGACAGAACGAGATTGTCTCAAAAAAAAAAAAAAAATTGTATCTGCACTGATGGTTTCTGTTCAGAGATTCGATTTTATATCAACATCTCTGGTATTTTTTTTTTTTTTTTTAAGATGGAGTTTTACTCTTGCCCACGCTGGAGTGCAATGGCATGATCTAGGCTCACTGCAACCTCCGGCTTCAAGGAGGTTGATTCTCCTGCCTCAGCCTCCCGAGTAGCTGGGACTACAGGCGCCCACCACCACGCCCGGCTAATTTTTGTATTTTTAGTAGAGACGGGATTTCACCATATTGGCCAGGCTGGTCTCAAACTCCTGACCTCATGATCCGCCCACCTCGGCCTTCCAAAGTGCTGGGATTATAGGCATGAGCCACTGCGCCCAGCCATACATCTCTGGTATTCTTTGTCTCTAACATCACCTCCAACAGTTAGGAACTGTCCTCTTCCTATAAAGTAACTTTAATCTAGGATATGCACCTGGCATCTGAAAACTACTCACTTAAATTTAATGACATATTCAGTTCATGGCTGGAGACAACGAGTAGAAGGAAAGGATTCTTCCCACACCCACTATATCTAGGCCCTGAAACACTAAAAATGAAGTCCCACAAGCAGTGAGATGTCACCCACTCACTAACTGTATCTTCAAATGAACGTCTAGTTTTTTTGGTTGTGTGTGGTGTGTGTGGTGTTTTTTTTTTTTTTTTGGATAGTCTTGCTCTGTCGCCCAGGCTGGAATGCAGTGGCTCCATCTCAGCTCCACTGCAACCTCCACTTCGTGAGTTCAGGTGATTCTCCTGCCTCAGCTTCCCAGGGATTAAGGTGCATGCCACCACGCCCAGCTAACTTTTGTATTTTTAGTAGAGACGAGGTTTCACCTTGTTGGTCAACCTGGTCTCGAACTCCTGACCTCAGGTGATCCGCCCACCTCAGCCTCCCAAAGTGCTGGGATTACAGGTGTGAGCCACCGTGCCGGCCCCCTCAATTCAACTTTTTGATCCATGTCCCTATTTTGCTAAGTTGTCAACTTCCCTTTAGTCTTATGTGGGTTTTCCTCCATTACACAGTCATAGAAGTTTCTAGAAGGCCGGGTACGGTCTTTGGGAGGCTGAGGCAGGTGGATCATGAGGTCAGGAGTTCGAGACCAGCCTGGCCAACATGGTGAAACCCTGTCTTTACTAAAAATACAAAAATTAGCCACGCATGGTGTCGGATGCCTGTAATCCCAGCTTACTTGGGAGGGTGAGGCAGAGAATTGCTTGAACCCAGGAGGCGGAGGTTGCAGTGAGCCGAGACTGTGCCACTGTACGCTAGCCTGGGTGTCAGAGCGAGACTCTGTCTCAAAAAAAAAAAAAGTTTCTATACATTCATAAAGTTTCAAGATTTGGGGGTGTGTTTTCACTCCTCTGTCGTCATGGGCTCCAATCTGCCATCTATTTCCAAGGCCCTTCCAGGTCCTGTGTCCCTCAGCTAGTGGTGTGCTTCACTTGGGACCCAGAGATACATGGGCATTATAGTTCAAATTATAATTAAGTTTAGAACTCTATTGAGACAGAAGAAAGAAGCTAAGGTGAACTGTGTTGGTTAATATCTAGGATCCTAGTAGCAGATATGTTGGAGTGTGAGCTGGTGTCTTCTGCCTGTAAGACACCACCTCTCTAGCAACTGAATTTAGGAAATAGAATCGTAATCCCAGCATGTTAGGGAGGCCAGGGTGGGCAGATCGTCTGAGGTCGGGAGTTGAAGACCAACCTGGCCAACATGGGGAAACCCTGTCTCTACTAAAAATACAAAACTTAGCTGGGTGTGGTGGCATGCGAACGCGTGTACACACACACACACACCCCTGTAATCCCAGCTACTCAGAAGGCTGGGACACAAGAATCGCGTGAACCCAGGAGGCGGAGGTTGAAGTGAGCCACCGTGCCCACTGAGAATCCTTTTTACTTCTTCAACTTCTGTTGGCCACCTGTATTCCTTGGCTTGTGGCCCTTCCTCCAACTTCAGCACAGCGTCTTCACACGTTGCTCTGGTTCCCTTATCACGTCACCTCCTGCTGGCTTGGACTCTCAGCTCCCTCTTATGAGGATCCCTGTGATTGCTGGACCTACCCAAATAAACCAGGATATAATCCATCTTAAGATGCTCAGTCACATCTACGAGGTCCCTTTTGCTCGCAGGTGCCAGGAGTTGGGACTTGGACATCTTTAGGGGAGGCCATTCTTCTGTCCACCACACCACCCCATGATTCCATTTCCATGTCACCACTGTCTCTAAGTGTGTCTAACCCACGGCTCAAGAGTCGAAGGTGCATCACACCAGTGAGAACTCACAGGTTCGGGTTTGCTTTCTTCCTGTGGTTGATTTCTAGGCTTTGGAACTGCAACATAACTAGCAATGGCTGCTGCAATCTCGCAAAGCTTCTCCAAGAAAAATCAAGCCTATCGTGTTTGGATCTGGGGCTGAATTACATAGGAGTTAGCGGAATGAAGCTCCTGTGTGAGGCTTTGAGGAAACCACTGTGCAACTTGAGATGTCTGTGGTGAGTTAACTTATAAGTTCAACTTCCTATACTTATACCTTATTGAATCTGTGGCTAGTGTAAAATAATCAGTGAAGCTGACTTACCAAGTTATATAATTGAGAGGACTTCTATAGAGTCGATCGAGCATTTACTAGGATGGTTAAAGGAATAAGTTCTAGTCTAAGTTTTTTTTTTATTCTTGAAGCTTTGCTCTTGTCATAGGCTGGAGTGCAATGGCGTGATCTTGGCTCACTGCAACCTCCGCCTCTCAGGTTCAAGCAGTTCTCTTGCCTCAGCTTCCCAAGTAGTTGGGATTACAGTCGCCCGCCACCATGCCCAGCTAATTTTTGTATTTTTAGTAGAGACAGGATTTCGCCATGTTGAAGGTTCATCTCAAACTCCTGACCTCAGGTGATCCACCCATCTCGGCCTCCCAAAGTGCTGGGATTACAGGTGTGAGCCACTGCGCCCGGCCCTATGTCTAAGTTCTAGTCTGTGTCATGCAAAGAACACCTGTGAAATTTTAAGGATACAATGCCTCAAGCCATTCAGCCAAAAGCCACTGCCCAGCACCCCACATTCAGAGAGGTAGGAATTAGGCCAGGCATGGTGGCTCACACCTGTAATCCCAGCACTTTGGGAGGCCAAAGCGGGCGGATCACTTGAGGTCAGGAGCTCAAGACCAGCCTGGCCAACTTGGTGAAACTCCATCTCTACTAAAAATATAAAAATTAGCCGAGTGTAGTAGTGGATGCCTCTTTTTTTGAGACAGTTTCACCCTTGTTGTCCAGGCTGGAGTGCAATGGCATGATCTCAGCTCACTGCCACCTCCTGGGTTCAAGTGATTCTCCTGCCTTAGCCTCCCAAGTAGCTGGAAATAAACAGGCATGTGCCACCACGCCTGGCTAATTTTGTATTGTTAGTAGAGACGGAGTTTCTCCATGTTGGTCAGGCTGGTCTCGACCTCCCGACCTCAGATGAGAGCCACTGCGCCCAGCCAGTAGGTGCCTTTAATCCCAGCTACTTGGGAGGCTGAGGCAGGAGAATCACTTGAACCCTGGAGATGGAGGTTGCAGTGAGCTGAGATCCTGTCACTACACTCCATCCTGGGCGACAAGAGCAAGACTCCATCTCAGGAAAAAATAAAAAATAAAGAAGAGGTAGGAATTAGACATCATGCCAGAAAATGCTGGCTCTATCAGCAGGTGAGTGGTCTCAACTTGGCTATCTTACAAATCCCTTGTGAGTTAGCTACAATCAAATGCACTTGAACCTGGAATCCTACCTGGGAGGCAATCTTAAAAGAATTTGACTCCGGATGGGCAAGGTGGCTCATGCCTGTAATCCCGGCATTTTGGGAGTCCAAGGTAGGTAGATTGCTTGAGGCCAGGAATTTAAAAACAGCCTGGCCAACACAATGAAACCCTGTCTCTACTAAAAGTACAAAAATCAGCTGAGCGTGGCTGTGTACCTCTGCTCCCAGTTACTCGGGAGGCTGAGGTGGGAGGATCACTTGAGCCTGGGAGGAAGAAGTTACAGTGAACTGAGATCACGTCACCTCACTCCAGCCTGGGTGACAGTGAGATCCTGTCTCAAAAAAAAGGCGCCTTTTTAATCACTCACTGACACATGTAGAGGAGCAAAAAGTTTGAGTTGCTGGTTGGCCCAGGAGGTCAAGGCTGCAGTGAGCCAAGATGGTGTTACCACACTCCAGCCTGGGCAACTGAGTGAGACCATGTTTCAAAAAATTAAGTGGCCGGGTGCAGTGGCTCATGCCTGTAATTCCAGCACTTTGGGAGGCTGAGGCAGGTGGATCACCTAAGGTAAGGAGTTTGAGACCAGCCTGTCTCTACTAAAGAGACAGGGTTTCACCTGTCTCTATAAAACCACAAAAATTAGGCGGGCATGGTGGCACATAGCTATAATCTCATCTACTTGGAGGCACAAGAACTGCTTGAATCCAGGAGGCAGAGGTTACAGTGAGCCGAGATCATGCCACAGCACTCCAGCCTTGGCGATAGAGCGAGACTGTCTCAAAGAATAACTTCAAAGATGGAAGTTATCTAACCTCCGCTCAAAAGCCTCAGTGCTTCCCTATGTCAATCCAGGTAAAATCCTATATTGACGATGGCCTCAGGGTCTTCTGTGAGCTGGCCACCGCTTACCTATGACCTCATGTTGACAATCCTCCCTGGCTCACTCATGCCCGCTGCCTGGATGTTCTATTTCACATGTCAATCACATGTATCTTCAGGGCCTCTGCACAAGCTATTTCTCTGCCTGGAGAACTCCCCCCGAGCTCTATGACTCAGTCTCTTCACCCCCTCACCTCCAACCATGGTAGCCAGAACCCTCAGTTATTCCCTGTACCCCTTGCCCTTCATAACCCCTCATCACCTCCATATTTTCCTGTTAGCAGATGAGCCCTGAGGGCAGAGACGTTTTGTTGGTTTTTTGAGACCGGAGTCCCACTCTGTCGCCCAGACTGGAGTGCAATGGCGCGATCTCGGCTCACTGCAACCTCCGCCTCCTGGGTTCAAGCGATTCTCCTGCCCCAGCCTCCTGAGTAGCTGGGACTACAGGTGCCTGTCACCACGCCCAGCTAACTTTTGTATTTTTAGTAGAGACAGGGTTTTACCATGTTAGGCTGGTCGTGAACTCCTGACCTCAGGTGATCCATCCACCTCGGCCTCCCAAAGTGCTGGGATTACAGGCGTGAACCACTGTGCCCAGCCTGAGACTTCTGTTGGTCATGCAGATCCCCAACACCCGAGGGTGGGCTTGGCTTACAGGAGGGCATCGATCAGCACTGGCTGCATTAACATGTTGATTTCTGTGTTTCCCAGGTTGTGGGGATGTTCCATCCCTCCGTTCAGTTGTGAAGACCTCTGTTCTGCCCTCAGCTGCAACCAGAGCCTCGTCACTCTGGACCTGGGTCAGAATCCCTTGGGGTCTAGTGGAGTGAAGATGCTGTTTGAAACCTTGACACATCCCAATGGCACCCTCCGGACACTCAGGTATGATCCATTTACTTCCCCATCAGGCTTTCTCCAGAGTGGTAGGTTTAGGGGAAGCATAATGACATGGACCTGCTGTAGAAGACTGATCTGGTAGCTGGATTACAGGTTCCCGCCACCAGACCCAGCCAATTTCTGTATTTTAGTAGAGACAGGGTTTCACCATGTTGGTCAGGCTGGTCTCAAACTCCTGACCTCAGGTGATCCACTGCCTCGGCCTCCCAAAGTGCTGGGATTACAGGCGTGAGCCACCGCACCCGGCCACCTTTTTTTTTTTTTTTTTTTTTTTACCTTTGAGGCAAGAACTCACTATATTCCCCAGGCTGAGTCCAGCAGTACAATGATGGCTCGCTGCAGGCTCGCTCCAGCTCCTGGGCTCAAGCAATCCTCCTGCCTCAGTTCCTGAGTAACTAGGTTTATAAGCATGAACCATTGCACCCAGCCACGGCAGCTGTCTACCTGCTCATGAGAGCAAGTTGTCACTGGGCTGTGTTTTGTTTGTTGCATTTTGTCAGGGTTTTTGGGGTTCGTTTTGTTTTTTTTTGTTTTTTTTTGTTTTCTGAGATGGAGTCTCACTCTGTTGCCCAGGCTGGGGTGCAGTGGTTGCTAACTGCAACCTCCACCTCCCAGGTTCAAGCTATTCTCATGCCTCAGCCTCCCAAGTAGCTGGGATTACAGGCATGCACCACCACACCTAGGTAATTTTTGTATTTTTAGTAGAGACAGGGTTTTGCCATGTTGGCCAGGGTGGTCTCGAACTCTTGACCTCGGTGATTTGCCCACCTCAGTGTCCCAAAGTGCTGGGATTACAGGCATGAGCCCCACCGCACCCGGCCTGAGTTGTATTTTGATACCATGGCATCAAAGAACCAAGAAGCCCCTTCCTAGGAGTGTGGGAACTTCAGAAATTCTCACAAGCAATATACTCTACTGCTGGCTTAAAATAATCTTTATGTAGAAGAAACATAGATTACTTGTTTATTTAACATGAATCTCAGCCTAAGATACTTTGTAAGTCAAAAGACATATGGACACTAAAGGTTTTTTTAAGCTTTAAGTTTATCTATTTATTTATTTATTTATTTATTTTTTTTTGGAGACAGAGTTTTACTCTTGTTGCCCAGCCTGGAGTGCAATGGCGCTATCTCGGCTCACTGCAACCTCTGCCTCCCGGGTTCAAGAGGTTCTCCTCCCTCAGCCTCCCAAGTAGCTGGGACTACAGGCATGTGCCACCACACCTGGCTAATTTTGTATTTTTAGTAGAGACACGGGTTTTCTCCATATTGGTCAGGCTGGTCTCGAACTCCTGACTTCAGGTGACCCACCTGCCTCAGCCTCCCAAAGTGCTAAGATTATAGGCGTGAGCCACCACGCCTGGCCTGCATCTCCTCTGTTTAACTGGTACTCCGGGGTCCACCGAGTAGAAGTTGCCAAAGTGGGTGATAGAGCAGGTAGGCAGATATTAGAGCTATAGCCCAGCTGTATTCAGCAATTTCATTTTCTGTGTATGATAATCAACAAGCATCTAAAACTACACAGTGGCTTTATACCATTACAAGGTTAATCTGATGTTATGTTTTTCTCTATCATCAGATCAACATGGTTGAGAATAAGAGGAATGAAAAAAAGGATTAAAAAGAGAAATGAAAGTCTTTAATTTTACATTTTATTATTTACTTCATTTATTTTTTAGACAAAAATCTCACTCTATTGCTCAGGCTGGAGTACAGGGGCCCGGTCTTGGCTCACTGTAACCTCCGCCTCCCAGGTTCAAGTGATTCTCCTGTGTTAGCCTCCTGAGTAGCTGGGACTATAGGGACACACCATCATACCCAGCTAACTTTTATATTTTTAGTAGAGATGGACTTTCACCATCTTGCCTAGGCTGGTCTCAAACTCCTGACTTCAAGTGATCTGCCCACCTCACTCTCCCAAAGTGCTGGCATTACAGGCATGACCCACCACATCTGGCCTCATTTTATATTTAAAAATAAAAAATAAGCAAATCGAGCCAGGTGCAGTCTAGGCAACATGGTAAAACCCCAACTCTATTAAAAATAAAAAAACTAGCTGAGCATGGTGGCGGGCGCCTGTAGTCCCAGCTACTCGGGAGGCAGAGGATAGGATGGCTTGAACCCAAGAGGCACAGGTTGCAGTGAGCTGAGATGGTACCACTGCACTCTAGCCTGGGCGACAGAGAGACTGTCTTTTTTTTTTTGAGAGAGTCTTGCTCTGTCGCCCAGGCTGGAGTACAGTGGCACGATCTCGGCTCACTGCAAGCTCCGCCTCCTGGGTTCACGCCATTCTCCTGCCTCAGCCTCCCAAGGAGCTGGGACTACAGGTGCCCGCCACCACACCCGGCTAATTTTTTGTATTTTTTTAGTAGAGACGGGGTTTCACCGCGTTAGCCAGGATGGTCTCAATCTCCTGACCTCGTGATCCGCCCGCCTCGGCCTCCCAAAGTGCTGGGATTACAGGCATTAGCCATCGCGCCCGGCCTGAGACTGTCTTAAAAAAAAAAAAAAAAAAAAAAAAATCAATGTGGAACACTCCTTTGCCACCTAGAATAATCAGGAAAGGTGACCCATGCCCTGTGCCTCCTTAACAGACTTTCAGGTCCTTGGGAATTTGAAACAAATCTCCTTCATGCACAAAGTAACCTTTTCTTCCCCCATTGTACCCCAGGTTGAAAATAGATGACTTTAATGATGAACTCAATAAGCTGCTGGAAGAAATAGAAGAAAAAAACCCACAACTGATTATCGATACTGAGAAACATGATCCCTGGAAAAAAAGGCCTTCTTCTCATGACTTCGTGATCTGAATCCCCCCCGAGTCATTCATTCTCCATGAAGTCATCGATTTTCCAGGTGTTGGTGAACTGCCTGTGACTCCTCCTCCCCCGCCCCCACTCCTCGGGGATAATGAGTTCATTGCTGGGCTAGATGTTTTAGCCATGATTCTGCCTCTGTTTTACACGTGCACACGTCCTTATCTTTGTTACATATGAAATATCTGTATCACGGGTATATTGAGAGAAATAAAGGTGAGAGCATTCACAAATGAAGCTGTTACTTAATAATAGGCTTTGACAAGTTAAGAGAAAAGATATCTTACTGGGGAGAACCTAGGGGGTGGGGGAAATGACAGTGTTTAATTGCATTGATTTCTATTCCCTTGTCAATCTTTGCCTTGCCTTGGTATTTCCTTTCTTTTTTCTTTTTCTTTTTTTTTTTTTAGACAGTTTCACTCTGTTGCTCATGCTGGAGTACAGTGGCACGATCTCAGCTTACTACAACCTCCCAGGTTCAAGCGATTCTCCTGTCTCAGCCTCCTGAGTAGCTGGGATTACAGGCATCCCTCACCACACCCAGCTAAATTTTTTTGTATTTTTAGTAGAGATGAGGTTTCACCATGTTGGCCAGGCTGGTCTTAAACTCCTGACCTCAAGTGATCCGTCCACCTCAGCCTCCCAGAATGCTGGGATTACAGCGTGAGCCACTGCACCCGGCTTTTTTTTTTTTTTTCCTTTTTCTTTTTCCTCAAGCATGAGTGTTGCTCTGTTGCCCTGGCTGGAATACAGCAGCGTGATGATAGCTCACTGCAGCCTCAAGCTCCCAGGTTCAAGCGATCCTCCAGCCCCAACCTCCTCAGTAGCTGGGACTACAGGTGCACACCACCAAACCAGGCCAATTTTTGTGGGATTTTTTTGAAGACAGGGTCTCACTATGTCGCCCAGGCTGATCTCAAACTCCCAGGCTCAAGTAATATTCCTGCCTCAGCCTCCCAAAGTGCTGGGATTACAGGTGTGAGCCACTGTGCCTAGTCTGTCTTGTTACTTCTTGACCTGCGTGGATCATTGCCTGCTGAGTATTACTTGCCAGAGGATTTCTCCTACCAACCTACAATATTTTAGGTGCTTGAGTGTAGCTCATATATGACCATGTCATTGCTCTGATTTTGCTTTTTAAAAATTCTAACTTTACTTAAAATAGAATCCTGGCCAGGCACGGTGGCTCACACCTGTAATCCCAGCACTTTGGGAGGCTGAGGTGGGCAGATCACGAGGTCAGGAGTTGGAGACCAACCTGGCCAACATGGTGAAACCCCGTCTCTACTAAAAATATAAAAAATTAGCCAGGCATGGTGGCACATGCCTGTAATCCCAGCTACTTGGGAGGCTGAGGCAGGAGAATTGCTTAAACTCAGGAGGTGGAGGTTGCACTGTGCTGAAGACTGCACTACTGCATTCCAGCTTTGGGCAACAGAGTGACTCCTTCTCCAAAAAAAAAAAAAAAAATCTTATGGTATGCATAGTTTTTCACTATAGAGTCTCCAGTATTTCCTTGTGATACAGAATTCCAAATTCAACAAAGCAGCAGTGCAAGCTCTATGCTGTAAAACCACAAACAAAAGGAACTGTACTATAAAGATGACACTAGTTGGCAAAGTTGCTTCTCATAGGGAGACTTTGTTGCCGTCTGTGTTTACTGGATGAGCAAACAAATGGATGGTAAGGGGGAAAAAGAACAGTACAAATTTTTATTAAACACTAATAAAATCATGTTTTTTTTGTTTATTTGTTTTGAGACAGTTTCACTCTTGTTGCCCAGGCTGGAGTGCAAGGGCATGATTTTGGCTCACTGCAACCTCCGCCTCCCCAGGTTCAAGCGATTCTCTTGCCTCGACCTCCCGAGTAGCTGGGATTATAGGCATGTGCCACCAGGCCTGGCTAATTTTGTATTTTTAGCAGAGACGGGGTTTTTCCATCTTGGTCAGGCTGGTCTCGAACTCCCAACCTCAGGTGATCCACCGGCCTTGGTCTCCCAAAGTGCCAGGATTACAGGTATGAGTCACTGCACCCGGCAACATTTTTTTCTTTCCTTTTTCTTTTTCCTTCCTTTTTCTTTTTCTTTTTTTTTTTTTTGGTGGCAGAATCTTGCTCTTTCACCCAGGCTGGAGTGCAATGGCATGATCTCGGCTCACTGCAGCCTCCACCTCCCCAGTTTAAGCAGTTCTCCCATCTCAGCCTCCCATGTAGCTGGGACCACAGGTGTGCACCACTGCACCCAGGTAATTTTTGTATTTTTGGTAGAGATAGGGTTTCGCCACGTTGCCCAGACTGGTCTTGAACTCCTGAGCTCAGGTGATCTGCCCACCTTGGCCTCCCCAAGTGCTGGGATTATAGGCATGAACCACCACACCTGGTCAAAAGTAGTTTAATTTTTTTAGTTTTAAATTTAAATATTAATCTTTCTTCCTACTTTTCATTTCGTCATCGGGCCATTGGTTTATTCTCATCAACGAGATCCAAGTTCTCTGATACTATCTTTAAACCACTCCATCACTTTCCAGTTCCACTGCATACAGTGTGGGCTTCTGAGGTGTCCTGTTTCCTTCTGTTCCTGGTTCAAGGTCTCCTTGTTCAATGGGGCATGGGTCATTCCCTGAGCATTTTTTTTTTTTTTTTGACAGTCTCACTCCGTTGCCCGGTTTGGAGTGCAGTGGTGTGATCTCGGCTTACTGCAGCCTCTGCCTCCCAAGTTCAAGCAATTCTGCCTCAGCCTTCCGGATAATTTTTGCATTTTTAGTAGAGACAGGGTTTCACCGTGTTGGCCAGGCTGGTCTTGAACCCGTAACCTCAAGCGATCCACCTGCCTCGGTCTCCCAAAGTGCTGGGATTACACACATAAGCTACTGTGCCCGGCCTCCAGAGCATCTTTATTCTCAGTTTCAGCGGGAAGAAGGGGGAAAGTTGGTAAAAGAGAGGCACAAAGTTTGAAAAGGACGTTGCATGAAGAAACGAAAGGTTTCTCATTCTCCACACTATTGACATTTGGGGTCAGATCACTACTTGTTGGGAAACATGGTCCTGTACATTTACAGGGTGTTTGGCACCATCCCTAGCCTCTACCCCCTAGATACCAGCATCCTCACAGTTATGATGACCAAAAATGTCTCTGGGCATTAGAATATATTTCCTGAAATTGCAAAGTTTTCTTAGGTTGAGAACCATTGTAATCTAGCCCCATCTTTAGAGAAGAAATTGAGTAACGTATCTACATCCATTTAGGAACTATTGACACCCTAGGGGCCCATAAAATGTAAACTTGTACTCATAATTAACCATCTTTCTCCAACGTGTGTATTTCATCTAGCCATACTCTCAGATGCCCACCCTCATGACCTAAAGTCCTAAACAGTGAAACCTGTGGCACATGGGCTCATGTGTGTCTGAATCTATATGTTCAGAGATGAACAAGTACCGCTGTCCCTGTTTTCTTGCACCTCCTTACCTGTGACCACTCACCTCCGCCCATCACTGAATTCTGAAAATGTGGCCTCAGGCTCACAGCAGCTTTAGCACTTGCTTGCTCTGGATCTCATCACACTGATGATCAAGAACAAAGTATTCACTGGGTTCCCTGCTAAGGATACAAAAAAAAACCATTCCACAATTCCATGGCCATGTTTGTACCCAGGAACCACAAGGGCTGGGTTAGCCCAGATGGTGGGCTTGGGAAATGTTCCTGGAGCAAAAAAAATAAGAGCCAGAGGTCATGAGAGCCTGATCCCTTCCCCCAACGCGCACACACACACCACTCTCTACCTCCAAGCCTCATTTTCAGGCTTTTCAGCCTTCTCAAAGCTAAGGTCACTCCCATGAGCTAAGCCGCGCTTCTCTCAATCCTCAGCTCTTCCACAAGAATAGGAAGAACTCTCTCCTGTTCAAGATCCTCTGGCTCAGCTGCAGCTCTCGAAGAAAGACCCCAGTGAGGGTCTTTCTTTTCACAATCCCCAATCCCAGACCACATCCTGTACCCCAAAACAACTTCCATGGTAACCACATCCTTTCCTCTCTTGCTCATTCCCTGAGCCCTGACCCAGGCTTCTTCAGGGTTCCTCTACTCACCCAGACAGAGCAGCGTAGATCACGTAAATGTGCTCTGTGCAAGCAAAGGCAGTTAGTGAAGTCAGGCAGGAAGTAAAGTCAGAAGACGGAGTGGGCTGGGCATGGTGGATCGCACCTGTAATCCCAGCACTTCGGGAGGCAGAGGCAGGTGGATCACATAAGGTCAGGAGTTCGAGACCAGCCTGGCCAACATGGTGAAACCCTGTCTCTACTAAAAATACAAAAATTAGCCGGGCGTGGTGGCGCATGCCTGTAATCCCAGCTACTCTGGAGGCTGAGGCAGGAGAATCACTTAAACTTGGAAGGCAGAGGTTGCAATGAGCCGAGATCGCACCATCGCACTCCAGCCTGGGGACAGAAAAAAAAATGTAGCTGAGCATGGTAGTGCACGTCTGTAATCTCATCTACTTGGGAGTCTGAGGCAGGAGAATCGCTTGAACCCAGAAGGTGGAGGTTGCAGTGAGCCAAGATTGTAATTGTCCAAGGTGTTCACCTTGCCCACTGCCTAGACAGAGCTGATTCATCAAGACAGGGAATCGCAATAGAGAATAATTCATGCAGAGCTGGCTCTATGAGAGACCAGAGTTTTATTATTATTCAAATCAGTGTCTCCCAGCATTCAGGAAGAAGACTTTTTAAGGATAACTTGGTGGGTGGGTGGGAAGCCAGTGAGCCAGGAGTGCTGATTGGTCTGGGATGAAATCATGGGAGCCAAAGCTATCTTCTTGCACTCAGTTCCTGAGTGGATGCCAAAAGATAAGATGGGCCAGTTTATTGATATGGGTGGTGCCAGCTGATCCATCAAGTACAGGGTCTGCAAATAAAGCACTGATCTTAGAAGCAGTTTAGGGAGGGTCACAATCTTGTAGCCTCCAGCTGCATGACTCCTAAATCATAATTTCTAATCTCGTGGCTAATGTTCATCCTACAGAGCCAATCTAGTCCCCAGGCAACAAAGAGGTCTCCTTTGGAAAAGGACTATCATCTTTGTTTAAACTATAAACTAAGTTTCTCCCAAAGTTCAGCCTATGCCCAGGAATGAAAAAGGACAGCTTGGAGGTTAGAAGCAAAATGGAGTCAGTTAAATCTCTTTCACTGTCTCAGTGATAATTTTGGAAAGGTGGTTTCAAGCTGGCACAACTGCACTCCACCCTAGGTGACAGAGCGAGACCCTGCCAAAAAAAAAAAAAAAAAACCAAGAAGTGAAGTCAAGATAGGAAGTAAAGTCCGAAGACAGGAAGTGGTGGTAGAAGACAAGAAGTGAGGTCATACAGGAAGCAAAGTCAGAAGACAGGAAGTGAAGTAAGACAGGAAGTGAGATCATACAGGAAGTAAAAATCAGAAGACAGGAAGTGACGTCAAACCAGGATTGCAGTCGGAGGCAGGCAAGAAGTGGCTAAGGGGAATGTCTTTCTCCTGCTCAGCCCGAAGTGAACAGGTGCCATCAGGTGTGCCATTTGAGTGACTGGGCGCAGCTCAGGCACCCACATCTCCCTTCAGCGCCTATTCTTGGAACACCAGAGACCTCTACACTATTTTCTGTTGCTTTTTTCCTTCATTTTCAGAGATGAGATCCTGGATTGAATGACTTGAATTACTGTGGAAAGTGATTGACCAAGGTAAGTCACAACTATCTTGTTCTTTAATTTTGGTGTTGTTTGTTATGACTTGTTAGCCGTCTAGCACACATAGCTTTGCATTTCCACTCTGCATTACTTGTATTTTTATTATTTTGTAATATTTGTAATAATTTATTATAAAACTGTGTGATTTTTGGATATTTTTAAGTTAAAATGCGGTTTTTTAACTAAGTGGCAGTATGCAAAGCAAGTGTTTCAGAACTCTTCCCCCATCAATAAGTCTTCTCTCCTGAAGGAAACAATTTTGAGACTTCCTGTTCTGAATTCTGTTTAACAGCATACTTCTAAAAGTGTATACTGTTATTATTTATTGTGTTACAAAAATATATACGCACCTTTCATGCACGTCCGTGTGAAGAGACCACCAAACAGGCTTTGTGTGAGCAATAAAGCTTTTAATCACCTGGGTGCAGGCAGGCTGAGTCCGAAAAGAGAGTCAGCGAACGGAGATGGGGTGGGGCCGTTTTATGGTATTTGGGTAGGTAAAGGAAAATTACAGTCAAAGGGGGGTTGTTCTCTGGCGGGCAGAGTGGGGGGTCACAAGGTGCTCAGTAGGGGAGCTTTTGAGCCAGGATGAGCCAGGAGAAGGGATTTCACAAGACAATGTCATCAGTTAAGGCAGGAACGGGCCATTTTCACTTCTTTTGTGGTGGAATGTCATCAGTTAAGGCAGGAACCAGCCATCTGGATGTGTACGTGCAGGCCACAGGGGATATGATGGCTTAGCTTGGGCTCAGAGGCCTGACATTCCTGTCTTCTTATATTAATAAGAAAACTAAAACGAAATAGTGGTAAAGTGTTGGGACAGCGAAAATTTTGGGGATGGTATGGAGAGATAATGGGCGATGTTTCTCAGGGCTGCTTCGAGCGGGATTAGGGGCAGCGTGGGAACCTAAAGTGGGAGCGATTAAGCTGAAGGAAGATTTTGTGGTAAGGGGTGATATTGTGGGTTTGTTAGAAGAAACATTTGTCATTTAGAATTATTGGTGATGGCCTGGATACAATTTTGTATGAATTAAAAAACTAAACGGAATAAGAGAAGGAGAAAACAGGTATTAAAGGACTAAGAATTGGGAGGACCTAGGACATCTAATCAGAGAGTGCCTAAGGAGGTTCAGCATAGCCTTGCCAGCAAAGATTATTTATTTACTTTAAGAGTTAAGAGTGGCGGTTTGGGGATAGTACCAGGAGATATCAGCTGTGCTGGCTTGGAGAAACAGTGTAAACTGGCAGTGTAAACAAGAGCAGGGCATGTATGAGTAGTTGAGAACAGTGAATAGGAGTATGACTAGACAGAAGATAGTAGGGATGACAAGTATTTTGGGGCACAGTCTAAGTTGGTCTGGTGTCTGGAATGAGACTGGGGCCTAATAAAAAGGAGTGTCTATACAGGAGCCTAAATGGGGTGTATCTTGTAGCATTCCAAGGACAGGCCTGAATTCTGAGAAGCGAAAGTGGTAAAAGTATTGTCCAGTCCTTTTTAAGTTGGTGGCTGAGCTTGGTGAGGTGTGTTTTTAATAGACCATTAGTCTGTCACTGAATACTAAGAGCCTGAAAAAATGCTTGGCTGATTTGACTAATAAAGGCTGGTCTGTTATCAGACTGTATAGAGGTGGGAAGGCTAAACTGAGGAATTATGTCTGACAGAAGGGAATGACAAGGCTAAACTGAAGAATTATGTCTGACAGAAGGGAAGAAATGACTGCAGTGGCCTTCTCAGACCCTGTAGGAAAGGACTCTACTTATCCAGTGAAAGTGTCTACCTAGTCTAAGAGATATTTTAGTTATCTTACTTGGGGCATGTTGAATAAAGCTAATTTGCCGGTCCTGGGTGGGGGCAAATCCTTGAGCTTGATCTGTAGGGAAGGGAGGGGGCTGAATAATCCAAGAGTAGTAGAATAGCAGATGGAACACTGAGAAGTTATTTCTTTGAGGATAGATTTCCACGATGGAAAGGAAATGAGAGGTTCTAAGAGGCGGGCTAGTGGCTTGTACTATAGCATAGCCTGCCTTTGCTGGTGTGTGGCGATTAGGCCTGGTGGAACCGCTATCAATAAACTAAGTGTGATCAGGGTGAGAACAGGGAAGAAGGAAATGTGGGGAAATGGGATGAACGTCAGGTGGATCAGAGAGATGCAGTCATGAGGGTCAGGTGTGGTATCTGGAATAATGTGGGAGGCCGGATTGAAGTCCAGGGCAGGAACAATGGTAATTGTGGAGACTTAACAAAGAGTGAATACAGCTGAAGGAGCTGGGGAGCAGAAAGTATATGTGTCAGGTGTGAGTAAGAAAATAGATTTTGGAAATTATGAGAGCTGTAGAGAGTGAGCTGAGCATAGTTTGTGATTTTTAGGGCCTCTAAAAGTATTAAAGCAGCGGCAGCTGCTGCACGCAGACATGAGGGCTAGGCTAAAACAGTAAGGTCAAGTTGTTTGGACAGAAAGGCTACAGGCTGCGGTCCTGGCTGTTGTGTAAGAATTCTGACCGCACTAACCATACCTAGGAAGGCAAGGAGTTGTTGTTTTGTAAGGGATTGAGGTTTGGGAGATTAATTGGACACGATCAGCAGGGAGAGCACGTGTGTTTTTATGAGAATTATGCCGAGATAGGTAACAGGTGAGGATGAAATTTGGGCTTGACTGAAGTAATGGGGGCTGTCTGTGAAGCCTTGCGGCAGTTCAGCCCAGGTAATTTGCTGAGCCTAATGGGTGTCAGGGTCAGTCTAAGTGAAAGCAAAGAGAGGCTGGGACGAGGGGTGCAGGGGAATAGTGAAAAAGCATCTTTAAGATGGAGAAGGGAATAGTGAGTTGTGGAGGAAGGCATTGAGGATGAAAGAGTATGGGTTGGGCACCACAGGAGGGATAGGCAAAACAATTGGGTTGATAAGGCGCAGATCCTGAACTCATCTGTAAGACTTGTCCGGTTTTTGGACAGGCAAAATGGGGGAATTGTATGGAGAGTTTGTAGGTTTTAGAAGCCCATGCTGTAGCAGGCGAGTGATAACAGGCTTTAATCCGTTTAAAGCATGCTGTGGGATGGGATATTGGCGTTGAGCGGGGTAAGGGTGATTAGGTTTTAATGGGATGGTGACGGGCATGTGATCGGCTGCCAGGGAAGGAGTAGAGGTGTCCCATACTTGTGGGTTAAGGTGAGGGGATACGAGAGGAAGACGGGAAGGAGGCTTTGGGTTGGGGAGAAGGGCAGCAATGAGATGCAGCTGTAGTCCAGGAATAGTCAGGGAGGCAAATAATTTGGTTAAAATATCTCAGCCTAATAAGGGAACTGGGCAGTGGGGGATAACTAAAAAAGAGTGCAGAAAAGAGTGTTGTCCAAGTTGGCACCAGAGTGGGGGAGTTTTCAGGGGTTTAGAAGCCTGGCCGTCAATACCCACAACAGTTAT
Organism: Pongo pygmaeus; assembly: GCF_028885625.2. Taxonomy (NCBI): domain Eukaryota; kingdom Metazoa; phylum Chordata; class Mammalia; order Primates; family Hominidae; genus Pongo; species Pongo pygmaeus. Next base: position 61,364,951 of record NC_072393.2, read on the forward strand.
GGAGGCAAGGGAACCAGGCCCTTGAAAAGAAGGTAATGTGGAGTGGTTAGCCTCTGTATTGACTAAGGGGACGGACTTACCTTCCACTGTGAGAGTTACCCAAAGCTCGGCGTCCGTGATGGTCTACGGGGCTTCCGAGGCGATCAGGCAGCATCAGTCTTCAGCTGCTAAGCCGAGAAGGAGTCAGTCAGAGAGCCCTGGGCCAGAGTTCTAGTTGCTCTGGGAGTGGCTGCCAGGTGAGTTGAACAGTCCGATTTCCAGTGGGGTCCTGCACAGATGGGACACGGCTTAGGAGGAATCCTGGGCTGCAGGCATTCCTTGGCCTGGTGGTCAGATTTCTGGCACTTGTAGCAAGCTCCTGGGGGAGGAGGTTCTGGAGGAACGCCTGGCCACTGCGGTTTAGGCGTTTGGAAGTTCTTGTGTGCTGGAGGTGTGGCTGGGGTTTGTCTCACAGTGGAGGCAAGGAATTGCAACTTTTTTCTATTATTGTACACCTTGAAGGTGAGGTTAATTAAATCCTGTTGTGGGGTTTGAGGGCCGGAATTTAATTTTTTGGAGTTTTATTTAATGTCGGGAGCAGATTGGGTAATAAAATGTATTTTGAGAATAAGACGGCCTTTTGACCTTTTAGGGTCTAGGGCTGTAAAGTGTCAGGGTTGCTGCCGAACAAGTCATGAACTGGGCTGGATTTTTATATTTGATGAAAAAGAGCCTAAACGCTATCTGATTTGGGATAAAGAAAAAGGAGCATGAAACTTGACTATGCCTTTAGCTCTAGCCACCTTTTTAAGAGTAAATTGCTGGGCAGGTGGGGGAGGGCTAGTCACAGAACGAAACCCGGACCCGGTGTGAGGAGGGGAGGTGATAAAATGATTATAGGGTGGAGGAGCAGAGGCTGAGGAAGAATTGGGACCTACCTCAGCCTGGCAAGGAGGGGAGAGGTCAGATGGATCTGTAGAAAAGGAAGATTAGAAAGACTCAGCGACGCTTGGGGTTGGGACTGAGGGGACAGGCGGGAGGGAAAGAAGGAAGATTTGGGACGAGTTGCACTGGGCACAGAGACTAGGGAGGGACTGATATGTAAAAGAATGCCTGGACATCAGGCATCTCAGACTGTTTGCCCATTTTACGACAAGAATTATTTACATCTTGCAGGATGGAAAAATTGAAAGTGTCATTTTCTGGCTATTTGGAACTACTGTCAGGTTTGTATTGGGGTTAAGTGGCGTTGCAGAAGAAAATAAGGCATTTAGGTTTTAGGACAGGTGTGACTTGAAGAGGTTTTAAGTTTTTGAGAACACAGGCCAAGGGAGAAGAAGGAGGAATGGAGGGTGGAAGGTTGCCCATAGTGAAGGAGGCAAGCACAGAGAAAAGAGAGAGTAGAGACACGGAGGAAAGGGGTTTGGGGGTTCTTACCCTCCAGAAAAGCAGGAAAGGGGTTGGTGCAGAGATAAGAGGTCGGGGCACGGAAATAAGGGATTGGGGCACAGAGATAAGAGGTTGGGGCATGGAAATAAGGGATTGGGGTGCAGAGATATAAGAGGTTGGGGCACGGAAATAGGGATTGGGGCACAGAGATACGAGGTTGGGGTACTTGTCCCTCCTGTGGAAAAGCGGGACTTGCCGCTAAGAGTGAAGGAGAAGGGGTTGGGGGTTTCTTGCCCCCCAGAAAGGTGGAGAAGGGGTAGAGACACGGAGAGAAGGGGCTGGGGTACTTGCCCTTTCCCCAGAAAAGCGGGACTTGCCGCTAAGGGTGAAGGACCAAGGCAGGCATCCCTGCGTGGTCTGATGCCTCTGAAACCTGGGTGAATAATCAGAGAGGCGTCCCTGCAGTGATTAAACACCAAGGGAAGGCTGCCTTCCCAGTCCGTGACCGGCGCCGGAGTTTTGGGTCCACGGATAAAACGTGTCTCCTTTGTCTCTACCAGAAAATGAAAGGAATTGAAATTAAGAGAAGGGAGAGATTGAAGAGTGGAAAGGAGAAAGTGGTTGAGGGACAGTGAGAGAGGTTGGAGAAGAGAGTAAGAAGAGGCCACTTACCCAATTTAAACTTGGTGAGATGTTTCTTGGGCTGATAGGTCTGAGGACCCGAGGTCGTAGGTGGATCTTTTTCACGGAGCAAAGAGCAGGAGGACAGGGGATTGATCTCCCAAGGGAGGTCCCCCGATCCGAGTCACGGCACCAAATTTCATGTGCGTCCATGTGAAGAGACCACCAAACAGGCTTTGTGTGAGCAACAAGGCTGTTTATTTCACCTGGGGGCAGGCGGGCTGAGTCCAAAAAGAGAGTCAGCGAAGGGAGATAGGGGTGGGGCCGTTTTATGGGATTTGGGTAGGTAAAGGAAAATTACAGTCAAAGGGGGGTTGTTCTCTGGCAGGCAGAGTGGGGGTCACAAGGTACCCAGTGGGGGAGCTTTTGAGCAACGATGAGCCAGGAGAAGGGATTTCACAAGATAATGTCATCAGTTAAGGCAGGAACAGGCCATTTTCACTTCTTTTGTGGTGGAATGTCATCAGTTAAGGCAGGAACCGGCCATCTGGATGTGTACGTGCAGGTCACAGGGGATATGATGGCTTAGCTTGGGCTCAGAGGCCTGACAGCACCTACCTAAAAAATTCCAATAGCACTAAAAGGGTGTGTACAAAATGCAGTGACTAACCAACCGTCTCTTCCATTGCTCCGCCTAAGAGACACCCACTTTTATCTGTTTTCTTTAGGAACTTGTTAATATTAGGTTTCTAAAAATGTGTAACCGTGTGAATGAGCTTAGACTTACTGGATTCCTATCATAATAGGCAGGGACTTAGTTCTTCTACAGTGTTGTTCTTACTGTTTTTTCTCTTCCAATGTTTATGTCTATGTCTGCATATCAACATTCAGTATCACTTTTATTTATTTTTTTTTTTGAGACAGAGTCTCGCTCTGTCACCCAGGCTGGAGTGCAGTGGCACAATCTCAGCTCACTGCAGCCTCCGACTCCTGGGTTCAAGTGATTCTCCTGCCTCAGCCTCCTGAGTAGCTGGGACTACAGGCGTGTGCCACCACGACTGGCTAATTTTTGTATTTTTAGTAGAGACAGGGTTTCACCATGTTAGCTGGGCTGGTCTCGATCTCCTGACCTCGTGATCTGCCCACCTCAGCCTCCTGAAGTGCTGGGATTACAGGCATGAGTCACCACGCCCGGCCAGTATCACATTTTTATACCCACAGATATTCGCAGCTGAGAATTTTCAGGTAATATAACTTGCTTCTTTTATTTTTGTTGTTGTTATTGTTCCCCTAAAGTTTAGATTTGTTTTTTATTTTTATTTTCTTTTGAGGCAGGGTCTCACTCTGTCACCCAGGTTTGAGAGCAGTGGTGCCATCATGGCTCACTGCAGCCTCAACCTCCCTGGGCTCAGGTGATCCCCAACCTCAGCCTCCTGAGTACCTGAGAGTAGGCATGTGGTACCACACCCAGCTGATTTTTTGTATTTTTTGTATATGAGACAAGGTTTCACCATGTTGCCCAGGCTTGTCTCAAACTCTTAGGCTCAAGCGATCCCGCCTCAGCCTCCCAAAGTGCTGGGATTACAGGTGTGAGCCACTGTGCCTAGGCTATACTGGTCTTTTTAAAATCTACTTAGTTTACTTGACCTCTATAATTATTTTTCCTCTGTCTTCTGATAGCATCTCAGTATGATTTTCCACTATGTTAAGACAAATAATTGACCCATTCTTACATTTGGAGGCTTCTCTAGGCAACTTTCCCGTTCCCCCTTCACCCAAGCTGTGTGCTCACTAGCCCTGATTCACAGCCGTCGTCCTGGAACTTCTTTCTGCCATCCTTCTGTCTTTTCCCAAGTGACCCACCTACCTCAACCTCCCAAAGTGCTGGGATTACAGGCGTTAGCCACTGTGGCCAGCCATTCTTTTCCTTTTTTTAAACAATTTTTATCTTCTTTATTTTAAGTAGAGATGGGGTCTCACTATGTTGCCCAGGCTGGTCTTGAACTCCTGGGCTCAAGTGATCCTCCTGCCTTGGCCTCCCAAAGTGCTAGGATTACAGACATGATCCATTGCACTTGGCCCAGTTTTACACTCATTAGATGGTCAAGAAATGCCTAAATGCTATAATAAATATAGAACTTTACCTTGCGAAGACCTAACATTTCCTTCAGAAAGTAAATATGAGAGGGGTGGAGATGGTGCATTATCTTATTTTATTTTTATTATTTTAAAAATTTATACATAATTGTACATATTTATGGGATAGACGGCAATATTTCAATACATGTATGCAATGTGTTATGATCAAATCAGGGTAATTAACATATTCATCACTTTATTTATTTTTCGAGACAAAGTCAGGCTTTGTCACCCGGGCTAGAGTGCAGTGGTGTGATCTTAGCTCACTGCAACCTCTGCCTTCCAGGCTCAAGCCGTTCTCCCACCTCAGCCCCCCGAGTTGCTGGGAGTATAGGGATGCACGACCACACGTGGCTAATTTTTGTTTTTTTGGTAGAGATGGGGTTTCACCATGTTGCACAGGCTGACCTTGTTTTCTAATGTGAAGGGAAGCGGGTAACGTGCTAGTTTTATACTAAGGAAAATGAATGAATGACATACCCAAACTGCCTGCAAGGCCCGTTCTGAGAGACGAAAGGAGATTTGTTAGACTGCAGTGGAAGATGGAGTGAGGGTGAGAGTTTCTGGGGAAAATCAAACGAGCACAGAGGGCCAAGGGGAAGCACGGGAGGGTTTTTCACAGAGGGTGGAACGGAGTCAACCCTGAGAGCTGGGAACGTTAGAGATCCGTCTGGAGCCCATATTAGAGAGGGTTGAAGAAAGAGGCCAGTATGTGGTCCAGCCAGGGTACCATGTCATCCACAGTGTGCAAGGAGGAGGATGGGGTCTCCACAGATTCCTTCCATCCCAAATGGAGGGTGCGCTCAGACAGAGAGCCAGACAGACAGACAGACACTGGCTGAACGGCTCCTTGAGGGAACACCAGGAGGAGGCAGCATGGCCTCCTTTCCACAGCTGTAGCCTCTGCCCTCCTGCTTCCACGCTCCACACACGCCACAGTCTTTGAGTCACCTCCCATGCCATGATCCGTCCCTTGGATACGACCATGCCTGGGGTTCAGTAGTCATGAACATAACCCGCGGCTGTGAACATCCGGTCGGCCTCCATCCTGACCCCCGTGTGATTTCTGGGTCTGCGGGAGGGGCGGAAGCGGCCTCTGCACAGCCCTGACCCTGTGCCGCAGGCGCTTCCTCCGGCTGTGCCAGTCCTCTGCCAGAAACCCCGCCAGGAGTATTAGGATCACAGCCCCAAGGCATATCCGGACCAGGTTGCCCTTGGTGTAGTACTGGTGGACAGGACCTGGAGGAATGAGGAGAGGCAGGAGCAGGTAAAAGAGCTCACCTCCAGGATCCCCTCCAAGCCACATCTGGGCTTCTGAGAGATCCTATTATTCTCTACTAGCTAGGGGATGCCACTCGCTTTCCTGCAGGGTCCCTCCCCTCCCAAGTAGGGGTCAGGGCCAGATGACCCCAATTCTCTAAGTAGCACCTCTCCCTCATGTGCTCTCACAGGGCTCTGAGACAACTCCTCCCCAGACACAGATGCTGCCTCGTTATCTGATGGGTTGCAAAAGAGAAGACAGTTATAAGGGGTGGGGAAGAGATGGAATCTCTCTTTCTCTGACCCTTTTTAAAATCTCAACCTTCCCACCTGATCTTGATGCCCAATTCTGAACCCCATACGCTGATATTCTGCCTTTGCTCTACACACTGGAACCCAAGATCTGAGAGCTGCAGCCCCTGTGTAGACAAAGGAGTTGGCTTTGGTGAAGAGACGGGTGGGAAGGAAGGGGGTCTGGAGAGGATGACTTACCAGCTGGAGAGTCTGACTCCTTTGGACTGGCGGTGATACTCCTAGAAGTCTCTGGGAACCAAACAAAGGCTAAGTGTGAAATGAAACCATATTCCCGCCCCCTGCCACTGTTCCTACTCCTAACACACACATGGGGAGGCACAATTCCACAGTATTTAAGAAGAGCATGGGTCGGGCACGGTGCCTCATGCCTATAATCCCAGCACTTTGGGAGGCTGAGGCAGGAGGCTGGTTTGAGTCCAGGAGTTCAAGACCAACCTGAGCAACGTGGAAAAACCCTATCTCTACAAAAAAATACAAAAATTAGCCAGGCGTGGTGGCATGTGCCAGTAATCCCAGCTACTCAGTGGGGGCTGAGGCAGGAAGATCACCTGAGCCCTGGGAGGTTGAGGCTGCAGTGAGCCAGGATTATACCACTGCACTCTAGCCTGGGAAACAGAGCAAGACCTTGTCCAAAAAAAAAACAAACAAACAAACAAAAAAACCAGAACAATAGAGTCAGGCTGTCCTCAGATTTGAACCCCAACTCTATCACCTATTAGATGTCAGTTATTTGGCAAGTGACTCAGCATCTGTGAGCCAGTTTCCCCGTGTGTCCAATAAAATTAACAAGATCCCTTATAGGTTGATGTGAAAGTCAAAATAATAATAATGGTAGAAATATAAAGCACAGTGCTTGACATATGAGCATCTCATACGTGCCAGCTCTCTTATTCCTCGAGTATCTCCTGAGACTCGCGAGATACTCAGCCATGTGCTGGGCCATGGGAACCCAAATATTAATAAGACATTGTCAGGCAAGGCATGACACTGGCTGAATGCCTGTAATCCCAGCACTTTGGGAGGCCGAGGCGGGCGGATCACCTGAGGTCAGGAGTTCGAGACCAGCCTGGCCAACATGGTGAAACCCCGTCTCTACTAAAAATACAAAAATTAGCTGGGCGTGCTGGCACACACCTGTAGTCCCAGCTACTCAAGAGCCGGAGATTGCAGTGAGCCGAAATCACAGATCACAGAGTGAGCAGAGTGAGACTCTGTCTCAAAAACAACAACAACAACAAAAAACAAAAAAACCATAAGACATTGTCCATCTGCGGTTCCCAGACTATTGGAGGAGACCGAAAAGTAAAGCGATTTTTTTTTTTTAATGTGGAGTCTCACTCTGTTGCCCAGGCTGGAGGGCTGTGGTGTGATCTCGGCTCACTGCAACCTCCAACTCCTGGGTTCAAGGGATTCTCCTGCCTCAGCCTCCCAAGTAGCTGGAATTACAGGTGCCCGCCACCATGCCCGGCTAATTTTTGTATTTTCAGTAGAGACGGGGTTTCAGCATGTTGGCCAGGCTGGTCTCCTGACCTCAGGTGATCCACCCACCTTGGCCTCCCAAAGTGCTGGGATTACAGACAAAGCGACAATTTTAACATACTGTGAAAATTGCTGTAATAGGCAGCCCACAAGACACTGAGCGAGAGCAGAGGAAACCACCGATCCAGCCTGGACAGACAAGGCTTTCTTGAGGAATTGACTCCATGGGGAAATGGAAGAAAAGGCAGAGCGAGTGGCTTGGGTGCAGAGTCAGGAGAGGTTAGGAAGCCTCCAGAAGAGCTTCAAGTGACTGTGTGGCTGAGAACAGCATGGGAATGTGTGGAAGGTATGCAGACAAGATTGGAGGGATCAACAGGGGCTGGATATCTAAGCTCACAGAACAGCAAGCTGAGGAACTGGAACTGCATCTGGAGGGTGATTGGGAGGTTCTGAACTGAAGATAGGGAAGGCTCCCATCACAGAACTGCCTGGGATATGCCGGGCGCAGTGGCTCATGCCTGCAATCTCAGCACTTTGGGAGGCCGAGACGGGTGGATCACGAGGTCAGGAGTTCAAGACCAGCCTGCCCAAAATGCTGAAACCCCGTCTCTAATAAAAATACAAAAATTATCCAGGCGTGGTGGCACGCACCTACAATCCCAGCTACTCGGGAGGCTGAGGCAGGAGAATCGCTTGAACCCGGGCGGCAGAGGTTACAGTGAGCCGAGATCGCACCACTGCACTCCAGCCTGGGCGACAGAGCAAGACTCCACCTCAAAAAAAATAAAAAATAAAAATAGAACTATCTGGGATCAGGTGCCTCATGAAAGCCAGAGTCATGTGGCCCAGTGGAGGTAGCTAACCTATTATCAGGGAATCTGTGAAGGTGTTTAGTCTGGAAGGAAATGGCGATTTTCCAGGAAAGGCAAGGGGAAAGAGACTGAGGAAAGCGTATCTGCAGAGGCCTGGAGCGGTTAGAAGATGTACTATGTCCAGGCGCCTACAGTCTGTGTGCGTCCGAGCACGGGCTCTACCTGGACACAGTGGGGAGCAAGGTTAAATACCTGGAATCACAGCCAAGTCCAAAGCCTAGGACTTTATCCTGGGAGCAGTGCGTAGGGATGGGTGGCGGTCTTCCCGCCACAGCCTTGGCGCCGCCATCTTTGAAATGGCCCCATTACCCAAAATGCTCCTCCTTCTGAACCCCAGAGCTCCACTCTGCACCCATGCTCTAGCCTCACACCAAGGACTTTCTTGGGAAGAGACAGACAGTTCAGTGGAGTGATTAAAAGCCTATAGGCTTAGATAATGGAAGAGAGAGCTCCGTCCTCACACTCCTTTCTGCTGAGCATGAAATGCCTGGTTACTCACCAGTTGTGAAGACTTTGTTTGTGAAATGCCTGGTTACTCACCAGTTGTGAAGACTTTGTTTGTGAATGAGACGGTCAGTTCAGCGGTGGCTTCTGAGGATTTTAAGAATTGTAAGAAAGCAAAACAATGTTAGGTCTTCCCCGTGGTTCCCTATATCCTCTAGATATCTCCATTCCCCTTCTGAGATATCTAGGCTCCCTGAAACCCCTTTCTCTGACACACACTGCACAGACACTGAAGACAGACAAATTCGAAAGGTGTAAGACTTATCTTCCATGACTGGCTTAGTAAGAAGCAGATCCGTTCATCAATTGATAGACACTTGGGTTTCCACGTTTTGCTGTTATGAATATTGCTGCTGTAACATTGACATACAAGTTTTTGTGTGAACATAAGTTTTCTGTTCTCTTGGGTACACACCCAGGTGTGGCAGAATTACTGGGTCATACAGTAACTCTGTGTTTTACTTTTGAAGAACTACCAGACTTTTTTCTTTTTTTGAGACGAAGTCTCATTCTGTTGCCCAGGCTGGAGTACAGTGGCGCAATCTCAGCTCACTGCAACCTCCACCTCCTGGGGGTTCAAGCGATTCTCCTGCCTCAGCCTCCTGAGTAGCTGGGATTACAGGCACCTGCCACCACGCCCGGCCAACTCTTTTTGTGTACTTTAGTAGAGGCGGGGTTTCACCATGTTGGCCCGGATGGTCTCAATCTCCTGACCTCATGATCCACCCTCCTCGGCCTCTCAAAGTGCTGGGATTACAGGCTGCGCCTGGCCACAGACTGTTTTTCAAAGCAGCTGCACCATTTTATATTCCCACCAGCAATACAAGAAGGTTCTTCCAAATCTCACCAATACTTCTCGTCTGTGTGTTTTGTTTTAATAATCACAGTCATCCTAGTTGGCATGGTGAATTTTATGGTATGTGAATTAGATCTCAATTTGAATAATCAGATGTGGATCCATGTCTTCATGAGCTTAAAGGAAGAATGAGCTCGCGTTAGCCTCAGAACACGGGATCTCCACCTTCCTACTTAGGCCATTTTCTTTTTTTTTTTTTTTTTTTTTTTTGAGACAGAGTCTCACTCTGTCGTCCGGGCTGGAGCGCAGTGGCGCGATCTCGGCTCACTGCAAGCTCCGCCTCCCGGGTTCATGCCATTCTCCTGCCTCAGCCTCCCGAGTAGCTGGGACTACAGGCACCTGCCACCACGCCTGGCTAATTTTTTGTATTTTTAGTAGAGATGGGGTTTCACCGTGTTGGCCAGGATGGTCTCGATTTCCTGACCTCGTGATCCACCCTCCTCGGCCTCCCAAAGTGCTGGGATTACAGGCATGAGCCACCGCACACGGCCAGGCCATTTTCTTAACCAGGGGCCTCCTGTGGCCACCAAAATATTTCCTGAACTGCCTCAGCTGATAAATATGAAGCTCTTGTGGTGGTGGGTACTATCCTGGGAGTCTTTTTATGGTGGAACCAGCTTGGCAAAAACTACTTTATGCTCAGCTCTCTGTGGCATAATGAGAGTGTGGGTATTATTTGGTCTTTGTTACTTCTCTTCCTGTGAGATGCATTAATAAACCTTGTTTCTTTTTTTTTTAAATTAAAATTTAAGTTCCAGAATCCATGTGCAGGATGTGCAGGTTTGTTACATAGGTAAACGTGTGCCATGGTGGTTTGCTGCACCCATCAGCCCATCACCCAGGTATCAAGCGCCACACACATCAGCTGTTTATCCTGATCCTCTCCCTCCCCCAGCCCCCGACAGGCCCCGGGGTGTGTGCTCCCCTCCCTGTGTCCACGTGTTCTCATTGTTCAGCTCCCACTTACAAGTGAGAACATGCAGTGTTTGCTTTCCTGTTCTTGCGTTAGTTTGCTGAAGGATAATGGCTTCCAGCTCCATCCATGTCCCTGCAAAGGACGTGATCTCATTCCTTTTTATGGCTGCATAGTATTCCATGGTGTACATGTACCGTATTTTCTTTATCCAGTCTATCATTGATGGGCATTTGGGTTGATTCCTTGTTTTTGCTATTGTGAATAGTGCTGCAATGAACATATGTGTGCATGTATCTTTATAATACAATGATTTATATTCCTTTGGGTATATAACCAGTAATGGGATTGCTGGGTCAAATGATATTTCTGGCCAGGCACAGTGGCTCACACCTGTAATCCCAGCACTTTGGGAGGCCGAGGTGGGCAGATCACCTGAGGTCAGGAGCTTGAGAGCACGCTGGCCAACATGGTGAAACTCCCCTCTCTATCAAAAATACAAAAATTAGCCAGGCGTGGTGGCATGCACCTGCAGTCCCAGCTAGTCGGGAGGCTGAGGCAGGAAAATCGCTTGAACCCTGGAGGCAGAGGCTGCAGTGGGTCGAGATCATACCACTGCAATCCAGCCTGGGTGACACAGTGAGACTCTGTTTGGAAAAAAAAAAAAAAAAGCTGGCCGGGTGCGGTGGCTCACGCCTGTAATCCCAGCACTTTGAGAGGCCAAGGCGGGTGGATCACCTGAGGTCAGAAGTTTGAAACCAGCGTGACCAACAAGGTGAAACCCCATCTCTATTAAAAAAAAAAAAAAAAAAAATTAGCCAGGCGTGGTGGTAGGTGCCTGTAGTCCCAGCTACTTAGGAGGCTGAGACAGGATAATTGCTTGAACCTGGGAGGTGGAGGTTGCAGTGAGCCAAGATCGCACCACTGCACTCCAGCATGGGCTATTGAGCAAGACTCCATCTAAAAAAAAAAAGAAAAAAAGGATTTCTGGTTCTGGGTCTTTGAGGAATCACCACACTGTCTTCCACAATAAACTAATTTACATTCCCAACAGTGTAAAAGCATTCCTATTTCTCCACAGCCTCACCAGCATCTGTTGTTTCTTGACTTTTTAATAATCGCCATTTTGACTGGTGTGAGATGGTGTCTCAATGTGGTTTTGATTTGCATTTCTCTAATGATTGGTGATGTTCAGCTTTTTTTCGTATGTTTACTGGCCGCATAAACATCTTCTTTTGAGAAGTGATCATTCATGTCCTTTGCCCACTTTTTAATTTTTTTTCTTATAAATTTGTTTAACTTCCTTGTAGATTCTGAATATTAGACTTTTGTGAGATTGATAGATTGCAAAAATTTTCTCCCATTCTGTAGGTTGTCTGTTCACTCTGATGATAGTTTCTTTTGCTGAGCAGAAGCTCTTTAGTTTATTTAGATCCCATTTGTCAGTTTTTGCTTTTGTTACAATTGCTTTTGACATTTTTGTCATGAAATCTTTGCCTGTGCCTATGTCCTGAATGGTATTACCTAGATTTTCTTCTAGAGTTTTTATAGTTTCGGGTTTTGCATTTAAGTCTTTAATCCATCTTGAGTTAATTTTTGTATAAGGTGTAAGGAAAGGGTCCAGTTTCTATTTTCTGCACATGGCTAGCCAATTCTCCCAGCACCATTTATTAACCCACAGCTAATTTCATACTAAATGGGCATTTCCTTTGAAAACCAGCACGAGACAAGGATGCCCTCTTTCACCACTCCTATTCAACATAGTATTGGAAGTTCTGGCCAGAATAATCAGGCAAGAGAAAGAAATAAAGGATATTCAAATAGGAAGAGAGGAAATCAAACTATTTCTCTTTGCAGATGACATGATCCTATATCTAGAAAACCCCATCATCTCAGCCCAAAAGTTTCTTAAGCTGATAAGCAACTTCAGCAAAGTCTCAGGATACAAAATCAATGTGCAAAAATCACAAGCATTCCTATACACCAACAATAGACAAGCAGAGAGCCAAATCAAGAAGGAACTCCCATTCACAATTGCTACAAACAGAATAAAATACCTAGGAATACAGCTAACAAGGAAAGTGAAGGACATCTTCAAGGAGAACTACAATTCACTGCTCAAGAAAATCAGAGCAGACACAAACAAATGGAAAAACATTCCATGCTCATGGATAGGACGAATCAATATCATGAAAATGACCATACTGCCCAAACTAATTTATAGATTCGTTGCTATTCCCATTGAACTATCACTGACATTTCTCACAGAATTAGAAAAAACTACTTTAAAATTCATATGGAACCAAAAAAGGGCCCATATAGCCAAGACAATCCTAAGCAAAAAGAACAAAGCTGGAGGCATCAGGCTCAGACTTCAAACTATACTACAAGGTGACAGTAACCAAAACAGCATGGTACTGGTACAAAAACAGACACAGACCAATGGAACAGAATAGAGATCTCAGAGATAAGACCACACACCTACAACCATCTAATCTTCAACAAACCTGACAAAAACAGGCAATGGGGAAAGGATTCCCTATTTAATACACCTTGTTTTGATTTTGATTTCAATACGGCGTGTGGTATGAGCATGCCATGTGATACAGTTTGAATACACGTTCCCACCAAATCTCATACTGGATTATGATCCCCAGTGTTGGAGGTGGGGGCCTGGTGGGAGGTGTTTGGATCATAGGGGTGGATCCCTCATTGCTTGGTGCTTTCTTTGCAATGGTAAGTGAATTCTCACAAGATCTGGCTATTGCAAAGTGTGGCACGTCCCCCAGTCCCAACTCTCTCTCTCTCTTGCTCCTGCTCCCACCATGTGAGACAGCTACCCACCCTTTGCCTTCTGCCATGACTGTAAGCTTCCTGAGGCCTCCCCAAAACCAGAAGCCAGCCTTCTGTTCCTATACAGCCTTCAGAACCGTGAACCAATTAAACCTCTTTTCTTATCAATAATCCAGTCTCAGGTATTTATAGCAGCACAAAACCAGCCTAATACAGCATGAAATATTGCTCAGCAATCAAAAGGAACACATCATTGATACATACAGCAGCTTGGATGTGCCTCAGGGGCATTGCACTGAGTGACAAAAGGATATCTCAAACGGTTGCATACTGGATGATCCCATTTACATCAGATTCTAGAAATGGAAGATTATAGAGATGGAGAACCAATTAATGGATACCAGGAGTTAGGGATGGCAAGGGAAGGAGAAGGGTGTGGGTGTGAATATAAAAGGGTAGCCCAAGGGAGGCCCTTGTGAGACGGAAGAGTTCTGTACAGTGAATGCAGTGATGGTGACACGAATCTACAACTGTGACAAATTGGCATAGAACTAGACACCTACTTTATGCCAATGTCAAATTCCTGGTTTTTATGTTGTACTGTAATTATGTAAGATGTAACCATTAGGGGAAACTGGAAAAAGAGCAGATGGGATTCTTCTGTTCTATCATTGTAGACTTCCTGTGACTCTAGAACCATTTCAAAAGAGAAAGTTCAAAAATCCAGTCAGAAGCACACGCACACATATGCGTGCACACACACACGCACATGCATGCACAGTGTGTGACCATCCTCCATGTCCCTGCCCACTGGGCATAATGGCCCCATTCTGCCCTCAACCCCGCGAATCTCATCCTTATCAACCTCGGCTCTTTCTAGCATGTTTCTCCTGCCTTGGTGCTTCACTCTGAGACACAGGGAATGTTAGACATGCCCAGCCTCCAGCCTCGTGTATAATATTCTTAAAGTGCAGGCCGTAGTCCGGTACACCATATTCAGCTGACATGCTTTTGAAAGTGGAGGGGGTAGCACGCCTCACACAAAACTTACCACAGTGGTTCTCAAAGTGGCATCCTGGAGCATAGCATCAGCATCACCTGGGAACTTACTAGGAATGAAAATGACTGGATCCACCCCAGACCTACTGAAGCAGAAGCCCTGGGGGCTCAGAAATCTGTTCTTTAAGCCTCCAGGTGATTCTTATGCTCATGGAAGTTTGAGAACCGCTGATCAATGGAATCAGTGACTCAGAAACAGAGTCCCGGACTCTACAGGTTGGTTGGTTGGTTGGTTAGTTTGTTTTTGTCACCCATATTCAACCAGCTGGACTCCACAGTATAGCAAGCCACTCCGATTATTCTTCTGCGTGTTATATGTGATAAACCATCCACCCAGAGTAGGATTGGGGGCAGCATCTTAACATCTAACTACTTAGGACACCCACCCTGTTTACAGGCAGGAGTAAAGGATTTTTAAAACAAAGCAAATCTGTGAAAGAACCAAGTGAATTAAATCGAGAAGTCTAGGCAGAGAGGAGAAAGAGAAGAAGGGGTCCGTGTACCTCATACGCTGTGCACCAGAATGGACCCTGCAGAACTTACCTGCTACCGAGGAAGGTGGTTCTGTTGGTAACTGGCTGGGGGTCACAGAGGTTGCTGGGAAATCAGAAAATGAGATAAATCTGTGCTCTATCGCTGTGGGTCCTGAACAAATAATGAAACATCTCCGTGACTGAGTTTCCTCACCTGAAAAATGAGCCTAAAATAGCTTACATCACTGGACTGTTGTGGATGTTAATAAGCATTTGAGCTGGGCGCAGTGCCTCATGCCTGTAATCCCAGCACTTTGGGAGGCCGAGGAGGGCAGATCACTTGAGGTCAGGAGTTCAAGCCCAGCCTGGCCAGTATGGTGAAACCCTGTCTCCACTAAAAATATAAAAATTAGCCAGGCGTGGTGGTGTGCACCTGTAATCCCAGCTGCTCAGGAGGCTGAGGCAGGAGAATCGCTTGAACCTAGGAGGCAGAGGTTGCAGTGATCTGAGATCGCACCACTGCACTCCAGCCTGGGCGACGCAGTAAGACTCCATCTCAAAAAAAAAGGCTTAGCCGGGCATGGTGGCTCACACCTGTAATGCCAGCACTTTGAGAGGCCAAGGCAGGCAGATCACCTGAGGTCAAGAGTTCAAGACCAGCCTGGCCAACATGGTGAAACCCTGTGTCTACAAAAATACAAAAACTAGCTGGGCATGATGGCAGGTGCCTGTAGTCCCATCTACTCGGGAGGCTGAGGCAGGAGAATCGCTTAAACCCAGGAGGTGGAGGTTGCAGTGAGCTGAGATCACTCCACTGCACTCCAGCCTGGGCGACAAAGTGAGACTCTCAAAAAACAAAAAAAGAGGAAGAAGAAGCATTTGCAAAGCACACCTGGCACATTCTGGGATATTAACAGGAAATGCATGCAGCTCCCATCCCTCCTTTTTCGACCTCAGTTCTGTTTCTTCTGGACTCCTGTGTCCTACCCCTCACTGTGATCCTGGGGGCAAAACAGATTTTTCTCCAGACACTAAATGATGTATTTTGTTTGATTTCATACGACATGGTTAAGTGTGCTCATCAGTGGCGTTGGGTATGTTCACATCGTGGTACAATGTGTTGACCTCTAAAACTTATTTTTCTTGCAAAACTGAAACTCTGTGCCTATTAAACACTAATTCCTTCTCTCCCCTCTTTCTGGCCCTTAACAACCACCATTGTACTTTGTGTTTCTACAGTGTTGACATTAGATACCTCCTTTGAGTAGAATCATACACTAGTTGTCCTTTTGTGACTGACTTATTTTACTTAGCATAATGTCCTCAAGATAAATCCATGTTGTAGTATGTGTCAGAATTTCCTTTTTTAAGGCTGCATAATATTCCATTGCATGTATATAACCACACTATGAGGTACGCTGCTCTCTTTTGAAAGAAACCCCCTTTAAGAATGGTAGCCAAGGCCGGCGCGGTGGCTCACGCCTGTAATCCCAGCACTTTGGGAGGCTGAGGCGGGCAGATCATGAGGTCAGGAGTTCGAGACCAGCCTGACCAACATAGTGAAACCCCGTCTCTACTAAAAATACAAAAATTAGCCGGGCGTGGTGGCAGGCACCTGTAATCCCAGCTACTCGAGAGGCTGAGGCAGGAGAATCGCTTGAACCCAGGAGGCGGAGGTTGCAGTGAGCTGAGATCGTGCCACTGCACTCCAGCCTGGGTGACAGTGAGACCTCGTCAAAAAAAAAAAAAAAAAAAAAAAAAGAAACCTCCGTTCTCCCAGCTGCCTGCAGCCCAGGGCTTCCTGCTCTCCCACTTCCTTCCCACTTACGGCCCCTCCCTTGGAATGGCCATCAGGACCTATAAAGGCTGAGGAAGAAAGGTTTGGTCTGCACCACCCCTACCTGTGACCACGAGCTCCAGGGGGTCGCTGGGGGCCGACCACAGGTATGGGTCCCCACTGGAGAAGCTGTAGCATCGGTAGGTTCCGCTGTGGGCGGCGGTCACCGTGATGATGGGGAAACTAGCCCGGTACCACCTCTCGGGATTCTTGTAGGGCGCAGGGTCCCCTTCCTTGTACAGAGCAAATTGGTCAAAGCCATACCGAGTCTGACACTGTAGGGTTACGTCCCCTCCTGAGGACACCGCTGGGCCGGGCTGGGCTGAGAGCGAGGGCTTCGCAAAAACTCCTGGGAGAAAAGGAAAAGTCTGATGTTAAAGGCAGCAGCCAGCATCTCAGCTGAGACTGGGGAGGTCCCCACACCTGCCTAAGGGCTGGGGAGCTTTTTGGCTGTATCCCTTCCAGAGAGCGCACTCCCCCACCCAAGCTCACAGAGAGGTGAGGTTGAGGAAGTGGTTGAGGAAGCGAGGCTGTGCTCACGTCCTAGTGCTTGGGTGAAAATCCTAGTTCTGCCTTTAAGGGCCTGGTGCCCTGGAGACAAATCTCCCTCTGTATCTGAGCCTCACTGCCTTGTTCTGTTAAAATGGGGATGACTGAATGAGACAGTACACAGTAATTTGCAGAGTGCCTGTTGCCTAGCCAAGCCCTGGAAATAAGACGGGAGTAAGTAAATAGCTTAAGCTTATACTGTGCTGTAAGCTTGTATTGCCACATACAATTGTTACATTGTAAACGTGGCTGACAGTGCCAGCTTCCGGGTGCCTTCCAAACTCATGATGTATATCAGTTCAGTGAATCCTCAGAGACCTATGGAGTCTTCACTCTTAATGTCCCTATTTTATAAATGAAACTAAGGCACATGGCATTAAATAATTTGTCCAACTCTAGGTAACAATACTGCAGTGTACACCTGAAATTTGCTAAGAGGGTAGATTATAAGTGTTCTCACACACACACAAAAGTTAACTGTGTGAGGTGATGTATGCTAATTAGCTTGCTAGTTGGTGGTTGTCTCACAGTGGATTCGTATATCAAAACATCAACTTGTATGCCTTGGATATATTCCATTTTTGTTTTTCAATTATACCTCAACAAAACTGGACATTTTTTAATTTAAAAATAAATAAATAACTTGTCCAAGATCATAAGTGGCAGAGTTGCAATCTGCACTCACGGAGTTTGATTCCAGGGTCTCCACTCGTAAACACAAACCTACACTGCTCTGATGTGAGGGTATTGTCATCGTCCAGTGTGGTGATGCACGCCTGCACACAGGAGTCGGAAAACAAAGGTTGAGGCTGGGTGCGGCGGCTCGCACCGGTCATCCCAGCACTTTGGGAGGCCGAGGTGGGAGGATCGCTTGAGCCTAGGAAGGCGAGGCTGCAGTGAGCCATGATCACTGTACACCAGCGTGGGTGACAGAGTGAGACCTTGTCTCAAAAAAAGACAGAGAGAAAGCAAAAGAAAGGAAGTAAGGAGAGAAAAATATAAGCTGCCTGATAATTATGGCATTCACTCAAGAAGAAGAAAAAGAAAGAGAAAGAGGAAGGAAGGGAGGGAGGAAGGAAAGAAATATATAAGCTGCCTGATAATTATGGCATTCACTCAACAAGAAGAAAAAGAAAGAGAAAGAGGAAGGAAGGGAGGGAGGAAGGAAAGAAATATATAAGCTGCCTGATAATTATGGCATTCACTCAACAAGAAGAAAAAGAAAGAGAAAGAGGAAGGAAGGGAGGGAGGAAGGAAAGAAATATATAAGCTGCCTGATAATTGTAACATTCACTCAGCAATATTTTCTCTTAATTTTCACTTAAGCAACTATTATGTGTCTGTCTATATTCTTTTTTTGTTGTTTCGTTTGTTTTGTTTTGTTTTGAGACGGAGTCTCGCTTTGTCGCCCTGGGTGGAGTGCAATGACACGATCTCGGCTCACTGCAATCTCCGCCTCCCAGGTTGAAGCGATTCTTCTGCCTCAGCCTCCCGAGTAGCTGGGATTACAGGCACTCACCATCATGCCCGGCTAAGTTTTGTATTTTGTAGAGTTTCACCATGTTGGCCAGTCTGGTCTTGAACTCCTGACCTCAGGTGATCCACCTGCCTTGGCCTCCCAAAGTGCTGGGATTACAGGCATGAGCCACCACTCCTAGCCCTGTATTCTAACAAATAAAAATTCCATCAGGAATTAAAAGTTGTTTTTTTTTTTTTTTTTTGGAGACAGAGTCTCACTCTGTTGCCCAGGCTGGAGTGCAGTGGCGTGATCCCAGCTCACTGCAACCTCCGCCTCCTGGGTTCAAGCGATTCTCCTGCCTCAGCCTCCCAAGTAGCTGGGACTACAGGCATGTGCCACCATGCCCAGTTAATTTTGTATGTTTAGTAGAGACAGGGTTTCACCATGTTGGCCAGGCTGATCTCGAACTCCCGACCTCAGGTGATCCGCCCACCTCGGCCTCCCAAAGTGCTGGCATTACAGGCGTGAGCCACCGCGCCCGGCCAGGAATTAAAAATAGACAACCACCACCAAGATAAATAAAGGTATACTTCACATACCAGATAGTGAGGAGGGCCACTTTGACTAGGGTGGTGGGGGATATACTTAGTGAGAAGAGAGCATTTGAGTCTGACCCCAAAAGAAGTAATGAGGCAGCCAGGCTGGCCCATTCTAGTAGCAGAGAGGAGGCCGGTGATGCTGTGGAGGGGAGAGAGGCAGGATTTACAATGCGGAATAGAACACAGTGCAGCTGGCCAGGAATTAGGGTGGCGTGAGTGAGGCACTCTCCTGGGATGTAAAATTTAATTATTCCCAAACAACATATTTGAAAAAATTATTGAAAATTTGAAGAGTAGATCATTAAAACTCACATTATTCTGTTTGAATACTTTATTTCTTCCCCCGAAAGAAAGATTTATCATGATTTTACATTCTAGGCTTTTGTGGTTGCAAGCCCATCAGTGATATTTCCAAAACCTACTTCTAGAAAATAATTAACCATTTAAAAGTGCACTAACTGGGTGCACCTGTAGTCCCAGCTACTAGGGAGGACCACAAAAGTGAGCTATGATCGTGCCTGTGAATATAGCAAGTGTACTAAAGCCTGGGCAACATAGTAAGACCTCTTCTCTTCTCTCTTTTTTTTTTTTTTCCAAGACGGAGTCTTGCTCTGTCGCCCAGGCTGGAGTGCAGTGGTGCAATCTCAGCTCACTGCCTCCCAGGTTTAAGCGATTCTCCTGCCTCAGCCTCCGGAGTAGCTGGGATTACAGGCGTGTGCCACCACACCCAGCTAATTATTTTTATTTTTTTTTTAGTACAGACGGGGTTTCACCATGTTGGCCAGGCTGGTCTCGAACTCCTGACCTTAAGTGATCCACCCGCCTTGGCCTCCCAAAGTACTGGGATTACAGGCGTGAGCCACCGCGCCTGGCCCAACCTCTTCTCTAAAAAAAAAAAGAAAGAAAAGAAAAGAAATTAGAATATTCGCACCAATCAAGATTCTAAGGAGACATAAATACTAAATGCACTGTGGGGCCCTGGATGGGGTCTGGTAACAGAAATAGGATATTAGTGGAAAGACTGGTGAAATTCAAATAGCCTGGAGTTTACTTGATATAACATAGTTGTATCTATGGTTTTTTGTTTGTTTGTTTTTTGATACAGGGTCTCACTCTGTCACCCAGGCATGATCACAGCTCCCTGCAGACTCGGCCTCCCTGGCTCGAGCAATCCTCCTGCCTCAGCCTCCTTAGTAGCTGGGACTATAGGTGTATGCCACCGTGCCCCACTAATTTTTAATTTTTTTTTGAAGATGAGGTCTCACTATGTTGCCCAGGCTGGTCTTGAACTCCTGAGCTCAAGCAATCCTCCCGCGTCAGCCTCCCAAAGTGCTGGGATTACAGGTGTAAACCACTGGGACCAGTGCTACGTTTATTTTTTAGTTGTAACAAATGTAAGATGTTAACATGAGGGGATCCTGGGTGAAATATTTCCATTAATATTATCTTTGGAACTTTTCTGTCAGTCTAAAAATTATTCCAAAATACAGTTTTAAAAAGAATCCCGAGCCAAGCGCGGTGGCCTGTGCCTGTAGTCCCTGCTACTCATGAGGCTGAGGCAGGAGGATTGCTTAAGGCAAGGAGTTCCAGGCTGCAGTGAGCTATGATTGCTCCTGTGAACAGCCACTGCACTCCAGCCTGGGCAAGGTAGCAAGACCCCATCTCTAATTTTTTTAAGTACGTTAAAACACAGATAAAGGGGTGCCTGTTTTTCGTTTTGGCACAGGCTCTGGTATGACTTGGCACCGGCACTGGCTGATTCTGCCTTTATTTGAAATTCTGATTTTTTTTCATTGTGGATGTTTTTGCTATTTATTTTGATTTTTTTAAAAATTGCATGAAAATGTTATTCACAGCCAGATGCAGTGGCTCACGCCTGTAATCCCAACACTTTGGGAAGCCAAGATGGAAGGACTGCTTGAGCCCAGGAGTTCGAGACCAGCCTGAGCAACATAGCGAGACCCTCTCTCTCTCTCTTTTGTATTTTAATGTCTTTTGTGAAAACTGTCAAGAGACCCCATCTCTACAAAAACATAAAAAATGAGCTGGGCGTGGCAGTGCACACCTGTAGTCCCAGCTACTTGGAGGGCTGAGGCAGGAGAATCGCTTGAGCCGGGGAGGTGGAGGCTGCAGTGAGCCAAGATCGCGCCACTGCACTCCACCCTGGGTGACGCAGCAAGACCCTGTGTCCAAAAAATAAAACAAAATATTATTCACATCGATCCATAAATGTTGTGGCACCACCACCCGCTAGGCCAGTGCCTCGTTTGCCTCACCCTAATCCCTGCCCTCAATGTCCCCCATATTTGTGTCCTGAATGGAGGACCACGCAGTCCCAGTCTCCAGTCCCCCTTCCTTTACCGGTGGCAATGAGCTCCAGCTGGTCGCTGGGCAGGGACCAGAGGCTTCCGTTCTGGTAGGAGCAGCGGTAGCGTCCAGCCAGACTTCTCTTCATGGCCGGGATGAAGAGGACCGCCTGATCCTGGTACCTGCTGGAACTCAGCTTCTCCAGGCGGTACAGGTCCACGCCCGGAGGTCCCTGGCACCGGAGGGTCACTGGCTTCTCCAGGGGCACCAGGGAGCTGGGCAGAGCCTGGAGGGAGGGCTTGGGGAGCGGTCCTGGAAGAGGAGCAGGGCTGGGTCAGCCTCCCCGCAGACCCCACCTGGGCCCCGCTGCCCCCGCGCTGGCGGATCCCGCAGGAGGGAAGGGGTCTGGGGAAGGACTCACCACTTTGTGCTGGCACATGCCCCAGACACAGCCCTGAGGAAAGAAGAAAGGGACCAGATGCCAGGACTCGCTTTTATGGACATTCGTGCCTGCTGGTCGTGGTGATAAGACATTTGCGTGCATATGCTTTACTCTGTCCTAATTATTTCTTCAAAAGACACACAGGAATGTAATTTAAGTGAGAGAAGCCAGTCAGAAAAAGCCATGTAGTTTATGAGGTCATTTACATGAAATATCCAGAACAGGTAAATCTATAGGAGACGGAGAAGAAAACAGATCCATGGCTGGCGGTGGTGGGAGAGGAGGGTGAGGCGCGGCGGCGTACTGCTATCTGTGGATTCGTTCGTGTTAGACACTGTGGATTCGTTCGTGTTAGACATTCTGGATTGGTTCGTGTTAGACACTGTGGATTCGTTCGTGTTAGACATTGCCCATTGACTTCCTCAGTGGGTGTGAGGAATGGGACCTCAGACATTGCTGTTCCTTCGTTTCCTCCCTTCAGTCTCCCAATATTAAATAATATCCAAGTGCATTACAATAGTATGCAATTGTATAGACAAGTATTGTAAATACTATTGCATATTGTATATTATTGTAGTTTATTGTCTATGTAATATATGCGATAAAACCCACACTAATGGGATGCATTGGGCTCCAAGGATGGGGCAGGATGGAGCCTCAGTGTGTAAGTCAGGACGTCTCAGCGTGTGCTGGCCATGGGGTTCCCGGTATTTACAACGTTTGGTTGAATCAATATTCCATGATTACATGATAGGATGTAATATATATAATAATATATCATTTCAAATAGTCTGAAGGAGGATGGTGAAAGTTTCCAACACAAAGAAAAGATGCATGTTTGAGAAGATGGGTGTGCTACTTACCCTGATCTGATCACTATATGTATATACACATATAGTGCATATATGTAAACATACATCTATACGTACATGTATATGTGCATATACATGTGTGTACATACATATACATATAGGCATATATGTATACATATGTGTATATGCATGTGTGTGTATATATATATATGTATACAAATACACGTATATAAGCGATCCCCTCCTGGGATTGCTTGAGCCCAGGAGGTCAAGGCTGCTGTGAGGTAAGATTGCACCACCAGC
The DNA here is from genome assembly GCF_028885625.2 of Pongo pygmaeus. Classification (NCBI taxonomy): domain Eukaryota; kingdom Metazoa; phylum Chordata; class Mammalia; order Primates; family Hominidae; genus Pongo; species Pongo pygmaeus. Next base: position 61,387,911 of record NC_072393.2, read on the forward strand.
CAGGCGCGGTGGCTCATGCCTATAATCCCAGCACTTTGGGAGGCCAGGGTGGGCGGATCACAAGGTCAGGAGTTCGAGACCAGCCTGGTCAACATGGTGAAACACCATCTCTACTAAAAATACAAAAAATTAGCTGGGCATGGTGGCACGTGCCTGTAATCCCAGCTACTCGGGAGGCTGAGTCAGGAGAATCGCTTGAACCCGGGAGGCAGAGGTTGCAGTGAGCCAAGATCACGCCACTACACTCCAGCCTGGGCAACAGAGCAAGACTCCAACTTGAGGGAAAAAAAAAAATTGATATTGCACCATTGCACTCCAGACTGGCAACGAGCAAGACCCTGTCTCAGAAAAAGAAGAAGAGGAGAAAAAAAAGTACTAATTATCTGAAATTCCAATTTAACCAGGCATCCAGTGTTTTATCTGGTAACCCTCATTCTTACACACACGCACACGCACACACACACACAAAGGTGGGATAGTTGTCATTCCCGCTGTAAACATAAGGAAACTGGGCAGAGGCTGAGCAACCTTGTATAGCTCACATAGCAAGAAGTGGGTGAACCCAGATCATCTCTTGACTCTGAGCTCAGAGAGTGACAACTTGTCACCAGCTCCCCCGTGGCCACCACCCTTTGTCCACCCCAGGCTCCCTCTGCACCCCAACCTAAGCTCCGTGCCGCTTCTCTGTCCCCCTCCTCCTGCCCCATCACAGCCCCCCTCAGCCTCTTTGTAGGTTTCCATGCGATGCTGTACCATGGCTGGGAATCTTCCAGGCGCCGTGCTGAGCGCCTTCTGTGCATGGACTCCAAGTCACCATAATCGTACGGGTTAGCTACCATTATCAGTCCCCTCTTATACATCAGGCTAGTCAGACAGTATCTTATCCACAGTCCTACAGCTGGCAGGAGTAGATGCAAACCCTAGCAGCACCGATTAGTGGTAAAGAGTGTGGACTTGGGAACTTACAGGAGTAGAGAGCGCTGTGGTGGTTACCAGGGGTGGTGGGGTAAGGTTTGAGGAGATGTTGGTCAAAGGAGGCAGTTTCAGTTGGATAAGAGGAGTATGTCTTGGAGATCTACTGCACATCATGGTGACTGTAGTTAATAACAACATATTGTACACTTGCATATCACTGAGAGTAGATTTTAAATGTTCTCACCGGCCGGGCGCGGTGGCTCACGCCTGTAATCCCATTTTGGGAGGCCGAGGTGGGCGGATCACCTGAAGTCAGGAGTTCGAGACCAGCCTGACCAACATGGTGAAACCCCATCTCTACTAAAAATACAAAAATTAGTGGGGCGTAGTGGCAGGAGCCTGTAATCCCAGCTACTCGGGAGGCTGAGGCAGGAGAATCGCTTGAACCTGGGAGGTGGAGGTTGCAGTGAGCCGAGATCATGCCACTGCACTCCAGTCTGGGCAACAGAGTGAGACTCCATGTCAAAAAATAAAAATAAATAAAAATAAATGAGTGTCGAATACTACTCAGCCATTAAAAGGAGCAAAATAATGTCTTTTGGCCAGGCACAGTGGCTCACATCTGTAATGCCAGCAGTCTGGGAGGTCGAGGCAGGTGGATCACGAGGTCAAGAGATCAAGACCATCCTCCCCAACACGGTGAAACCCCATCTCTACTAAAAATACAAAAATTAGCCAGGTGTGGTGGTGGGCGCCTGTAGTCCCAGCTACTTGGGAGGCTGAGGCAGGAGAATCGCTTGAACCCGGGAGGTGGAGTTTGCGGTGAGCCGAGATCACACCACTGCACTCCAGCCTCGGTGAGAGAGCGAGATTCCGTCTTAAAAAAAAAAAAGTCTTTTGCAGCAACTTGGATGGAGGTGGAAGGCATTATTCTAAGTAAAGTAACACAGGAGTGGAAAACAAAAATCTGTATGTTCTCACTTATAAGTGAGAGCTAAGCTGTGGGTATGCAAAGGCATGCAGAGTGATGTAATGGACTTCGGAGACTCAGAAGGGAAGGGCAGAAGGCGGGTAGGGATGAAAAACTACACATTAGGTACAAGGTACAGTAGTCAGGTGACAGGTGCACTAAAATCTCAGAATTCACCAGAATAGAATTCATCCATGTAACCAAGAACCACTTGTATCCCAAAAGCTACTGAAGCAAAAATTAAGCCAGATGCAGTAACCTGTACAGGTCACACCTGTAACCCCAGCACTTTGGGAGGCTGAGGTGGGTGGATCGCTTGAGCCCAGGAGTTCGAGACCAGCCTGGGCAACATAGTGAGACCCCCGTAACTAAAAAAAATCACAAAAATCAGCCAGGCATGATGGTGTGCAACTGTAGTTCCAGCTACTCAGGAGGCTGATGGGGAGGGACTGATTGAGCCTGGGAGGTTGAGGCTGCAGTGAGCCATGATCATGCCACTGCACTCCAGCCTGGGCCACAGAAGTGAGGCCCTGTCTCAAATAAAATTAAACAAATAAAAGTTAAAACAGGCCGGACACAGTGGCTCATGCCTGTAATCCCAGCACTTTGGGAGGCTGAGGCGGGTGGATCACCTGAAGTCAGGAGTTCAAGACCAGCCTGGCCAACATGGTGAAACCCCGTCTCTACTAAAAATACAAAAATTAGCCAGACCTGGTGGCGGATGCCTGTAATCCCAGCTACTCGCGAGGCTGAGGCAGAAGAATCACTTGGACCCGGGAGGCGGAGTTTGCAGAGAGCTGAGATCATGCCATTACACTCCAGCCTGAGCGACCGACTGAGCGAGACTCCATCTCAAAAAACAAACAAACAAGAATACATCCGTGGATGGATAATGAATGAGAGGTTGTTTATATTCACAGTTAACCCTCTCATCTCCAGTAATACAACCATCTCCTTCCTGCTTAGCCTTTTGGAGATGCTATCCCTTTAGTGGTCAAATTCTGAAGAAATCAGGAAATAATGCATTCGACATGCCCAGCGCAAGTGAAGATCAGGCAGCAGAAATGCATTCGACCTGCCACCCATCCATCAGGAGACTCTTATTTACTCCACTACTGTAGGGGATACTCACAAATTAAATCCATATCTAGTCCAGATATCATCAATTCCACAATTTTTTTTTTTTTTTTTTTTTTTTTGAGACGGAGTTTCGCTCTTATTGCCCAGGCCGGAGTGCAATGGCGCGATCTCGGCTCACCGCAACCTCCGCCTCCCGGGTTGAAGCGATCCTCCTGCCTGAGCCTCCAGAGTAGCTGGGATTACAGGCATGTGCCACCATGCCCAGCTAATTTTGTATTTTTAGTAGAGATGGGGTTTCTCCATGTTGGTCAGGCTGGTCTCAAACTCCCGACCTCAGGTGACCCACCTGCCTTGGCCTCCCAAAGTGTGTGAGGCATGGCACTCTGCCTTTTTTTTTTTTTTTTTTGAGATGGAGTCTTTCTCTGTTGCCCAGGCTGGAGTGCAATGCCTGACCTCAGCTCACTGCAACTTCTGCCTCCCGGTTTCAAGCAATTCTCCCATCTCAGCCTCCCGTAGCTGGGATTACAGGCACCCGCCATCACGCCCAGCTAATTTTTGTAGAGATGGGGTTTCACCATGTTGACCAGGCTGGTCTTGAAGTCCTGACCTCAGGTGATCCACCCACCTCAGCCTCCCAAAGTTGAGATTACAGGCATGAGCCACCGTGCCTGGCCCACATTTTTTTAAAAAGGGGCAATTGCAGTGTAGTAGAACAAAGTTGAGACCGATGCTAGGATACCTCTGTTCATCTCCTGACCCAGCCATGAATACACTGGAATAACTCATGCAAAACATGCCACCTCGCTGGCCCCCCATTTCCCCACCCAACAAATGAAGGGGCTCTCACAGGTTCCTTTTTGTCCTGAAATTCATCACCAATGCAAATTTCTTAAAAATCCTTTGCCTGGCAGTCCATGCCTGTCCTTCAGCATTTCCCAGATCGACCCTCAGGACTCACCAAGACAGAAGAGGGCGGTCGGGGATGGAGACATGGTTCCTCAGCCCTGTCCTGAGCTCTGTGGCCAGGGAGGGAAGTGGTAGGAGCCTGGGGCACAGGCTCAGGATGTGATGAGGATGAAGAATGCTCTCCTCCCTTCCTCCGCCAGCCCCGGCCTTTCCTAATTGAGACTCATCGAGCCGTAGCCGGCTCCTCAGTACAGTGACTTGCACACAAGCTCCAAGGAGCCGCACTTATCTCCTCTGGCCAGCCTGGCATTGTACCGTTCATCCGCCTGCTGGGGCCTGGTCTGTGTTCCCGTGCTCCCATAAACTCCCTAATGTCACTAGGAAAATACGCATCAAAACCACAGTGAGATATGACCTCACACCTTCTGGGATGGCTGTAATTTTTTTTTTTTTTTTTTTGAGACAAAGTCTCACTCTTTTTGCCCAGGCTGGAGTGCAGTGGCGCCATCTTGGCTCACTACAACCTCCACCTCCCGGGTTCAAGCGATTCTCCTGCCTCAGCCTCCCGAGTGGCTGGGATTATAGGTATGTACCACCACGCCGGGCTAATTTTTGTATTTTTAGTAGAGATGGGGTTTCACTATGTTGGCCAGGCTGGTCTTGAACTCCTGACCTCAGTTGATCTGCCTGCCTCAGCCTCCCACAGTGCTGGGATTATAGGCATGAGCCACCACACCTGACCGGCTATAATTTTTTTTAATGGAAAATAGCAAATATTGGTGAGTATGCAGAGAAATTGGACCGCGTGTGCATTGCTGGCAGGGATGTTACATGGTGCCGCTGCTGTGGAAAGCAGTTTTAGCAGCTCCTCCAAAAGTTAAACATGGGATTGCCATAATATCCAGCAATTCCACTTCTGGGTATACACCTGAAAGAATTGAAAACAGGGTCTCTAACATATTTGTACAGTGTTCACAGCAGCTTTATTCACAGTAGCCAAAAGGTGAAACCACCCAAATGTCCATCAACAACAATGGATAAACAACATGCAGTATATACACACAAGGTGGTATCAACCAGCCTTAACTAAAAGAATAAAAATCAGCCAGGCACAGTGGCTCACGCCTGTAATCCCAGCACTTTGGGAGGTCGAGGCGGATGGATCACCTGAGGTCAGGAGTTCGAGACCAGTCTGGTTAACATGGTGAAACCCCATCTCTACTAAAAATACAAAAATTAGCTGGGCATTAAATTAGCCAGGCATGGTGGCACACACCTGTAATCCCAGCTACTTGGGAGACGGAGGCATGAGAATCGCTTGAACCTGGGAGGCGGAAATCGCGGTAAGCCGAGATCGCACCACTGCACTCCAGCCTGGGCGACAGAGTGAGACTGTCTCAAAAATAAAAATAAGGCCGGGCGCGGTGGCTCATGCCTGTAATCCTAGTACTTTGGGAGGCCGAGGCAGGCAGATTGCCTGAGCTCAGGAGTTCAAGACCAGCCTGGGCAACATGGTAAAACCCTGTCTCTACTGAAATACAAAAAAAATAGCCGGGCATGGCGGCAGGCACCTGTAGTCCCAGCTACTCCGGAGGCTGAGACAGGAGAATGGCTTGAACCCGGGAGGCAGAAGTTGCACTGAGCCGAGATCGCGCCATTGCACTCCAGCCTGGGTGACAGAGCAAGATGCTGTCTCCAAAAATAAAATAAAATAAAAAATATTATAAAAGAATAAAATTCAGATACATGCTACAACGTAATGGACCTTGAAGACATTATGCTAAAGGAAATATTCCAGACTTGATGGATAAATACTGCATTGTTCCACTTATCTGAGGTATCGAGAGGAGTCAAATTCATAAAGACAGGGATTAGAATGGTGGTGGCAAGGCCTGGGAAAAGTGGGGAGTTGCTATTTAATAGGGAGAGCTTAGGTTGAAGGTGATGAGAAAGTCTGGGGTATCCATAGTGGTGATGGTTACACAACACTGTAAATGTATTTATATTTAATGCCATTGACTGTTTTTTGTTTTTTGGTTTTTTGAGACAGAGTCTCACTCCGTCGCCGAGGCTGGAGTGCAATGGCGCGATCTTGGCTCACTGCAACCTCTGCCTCCCAGGTTCAAGCGATTCTCCTGCCTCAGCATCCTGAGTAGCTGGGACTACAGGTGCGTGCCACCATGACTAGTTAATTTTTTGTATTTTTAGTAGAGACAGGATTTCACCGTGTTACCCAGGATTGTCTTGATCTCCTGACCTTGTGATTTGGCCTCCCGAAGTGCTGGGAATACAGGCGTGAGCCACCGTGCCTGGCCAATGCCATTGACGTGTATGTGCACTTACAAGTAGTTAAAATTATAAATATCAGAGTGTTGATATCTAAAAACCTCCCTGCCATCATCTTCCCTACATCTCTAGTTCAGTACCATGGTTGGATGCCTGCCACCTTTCAAATATTATGTCAGGCACTCAGTATCAGCAGTTTTATCAATTAAAAATGCTTTAAGCTGCATAGAATTTTAAACATTAATAACAGTGGTTATAAATCTTTAATACATAAGCTGACTTTAAAATTATTGGTAAAATAAGATTAGAAATGTCTTAAGAATTGTTGGTGTTTTTGTTTGCATGTATTGAACAAGTGGTTTCATGCTTATCCCTGCAGAATACCATGAGATTTGCCATAAGGGTTATAAAACTATAAACCTGGCTGGGCGCGGTGGCTCACGCCTGTAATCCCAACACTTTGGGAGGCCGAGGCAGGCAGATCATCTGAGGTCGGGAGTTCAAGACCAGCCTGACCAACGTGGAGAAACGCTGTCTCTACTAAAAATACAAAATTAGCTGGGCGTGGTGGCGCATGCCTGTAATCCCAGATACTCAGGAGGCTGAGGCAGGAGAATCGCTTGAACCCGGGAGGCAGAAGTTGCAGTGAGCCGAGATTGCACCACTGCACTCCAGCCTGGGCAACAAGAGCGAAACTCCGTCTAAAATAAAATAAAAATAAAAAAATTGCTTTCTGTAGAGTTGGGGTTTCACTACGTTGCCCAGGCTGGTCTTGAAGTCCTGGGCTCAAGCAATCCGCCGACCTCGGCCTCCCAAAGTGCTGGGAATACAGGTGCGAGCCACTGTGCCTGGCCCTACTGGGTCCCTTTTAAAAGATACATAAAAAGGCCGGGCGCGGTGGCTCATGCCTGTAATCCCAGCACTTTGGGAGGCCGAGGCAGGCAGATTACGAGGTCAGGAGATCGAGACCATCCTGGCTAACACGGTGAAACCCCGTCTCTACTAAAAATACAAAAAAATTAGCCGGGCGTGGTGGCAGGCGCCTGTAGTCCCAGCTACGCGGGAGGCTGAGGCGAAAGAATGGCATGAACCCAGGAGGCGGAGCTTGCAGTAAGCCGAGATCGCGCCACTGCACTCCAGCCTGGGCAACAAACAGAGCAAGACTCCATCTCAAAAAAAAAAAAAAAAAAAAAAAATACATAAAAAATCAAATGCAACAGTGAAGTCAATCACCCAATGGCAGAAATTGGGGTGCTCCTGGCATCTGGTCGGTTGAAGACAAGGACACTGCTCAGCATTCTGCAGTGCACAGGACAGCCCCACCCAGGTAGAGAATGATCCGGTGACACATGTAGGCGGGAAGGATGCACGAATGATGGCATTTAGGAAGAATATTATCACTTCTTTCCCATAAGAGCAACTTAGAGCAAGAAAATGGTATTCTTAGGGCCTTCTCTCCTATGAGGCTCCAAGCCAGGGCTGCCATGGCAGAAGATGCTGGGCTCGCTTTTTCCTTGAGAGACTTGTACTCGAGATGATGTAAATGTCGCCCCGGGTGCCACTTGGGTGGTTTGGAGAAGTGCTCAGATGCGACATGCCGTGATGACTCCGCAGCAGCCAGCTGGACCTGTCCTCTGGCTTGCGGTTCACGGGCTGTGTTTATCCCCCCGGTTCCTTCACAGCCACCTTGGGAAATATGTTGCCTCTGAATCACGCCAGGCAGGGTTTCACTGTGCGACTGTGTGCTGCGGGGCTGGAAATCAGGGTGACACTGCGCTACAGCAGCAGCCTGACTAGAAAGGCAGAAGGACGCTGCCATCTTTAGAGTTTGTCCTTTGACTTTCCTCGATATGAATGAAGATGGGGCACTTCCACACTGCGCAACAGGAAAAGCCCAGAAAACTTTCTGGAGGTAGTGAGGGGGTGATGCAGCAGACAGCTATGGCTGATGACCCCCCTCACCTCTGACTCCCCCTCCCTCCCCGCTTTCTGAACGCACATCCATCACCAACCATAGGTTCCTGTTTGGGGTTTGCTGGCTGGAAAAAAAAAAAAAAGGAAAGCTGGCTTTCTACTAAAAACCACTTCCTTTGCCCATTTATCAAACTCAAACCCTAGGAGGGCCACATAACATCCTCCGTCCCAGGCAACGGGGTGTTTCTGGAGCACTCCGGTGTATCGGGGACCCAGTCCAGTTGCCATCGCATATGTATATGGGGCCATCCCCTATACCACCGAAGAGGGGGGGATGTTGAAAACATGTTACAGCCAGGAGCGGTGCCCCCTTGGTTCAAGCAGTTCTTCTGCCTCAGCCTCCCTAGTAGCTGGGATTACAGGAGTGCACCATCACGCCTGGCCAGTGTTACGTACTTTTTACCACAATTTAAAAAAGGAAAGAGTGCCTGCGTGAGTCCTATGCACCTATTCAGAGATCCAAAGGCTTTGACGTTATCCTCGGCCCACCCATCTGATGGGAGTGTTCCTCAACCTTGCTTTTCCATGAACTCCCAGTAAGAAATACCTACTACACACACACTGTCTCCGGTCGGTGTGTTTAGGGTAGTCTTCCGATTCTCCCTCCTGGTATTCACACCCTGGACTGGTCCACTCCTCTTGGGCTGAACCTGTAACTTGCTCCCAAGCAAGAGCACATAGCAAGCTCACGCACATGGTTGTCGGTGTGATTGTTTCTCCCTGGCTTCTCCGCAGGGCCGCTCGCCGTGGCAGCCAGCTCCATCACCGCTCGCCGTGGCAGCCAGCTCCATCACCGCTCGCCGTGGCAGCCGGCTCCATCACTGCTCGCCGTGGCAGCCGGCTCCATCACCGCTCGCCGTGGCAGCCGGCTCCATCACCGCCGGCCAGCGAGAGGGCAAGACAAGAGGGCTGACAAGAGGGACGCTACCATCACAGAGGTCAGTTTTGTAACCTAACCAGAAGACTAACCTACCGTCACCTCTGCCCTATCCTACTGCTAGAAGCCAGTCGCTACATCTCCCCCACACTCAAAGGGAGGTGGTCTCACTGTGGGGTCCACTGGAAGTTGCCTACCAGAGTCAGGTCATCCCAAACACACCCTCCAGCCATTTGGTATGGCATTGGAAAGAAAACTAAGGCCAGGTATGGTGGCTCATGCCTGTAATCCCAACAATTTGGGAGGCCATGGCAGAAGGGTCACTTGAGCCCAGGAGTTTGAGACCAGCCTGGGCAACATAGCAAGACCCCACCTCTACAAATAATTAGCCAAGTGTGGTAGCATGCACCTGTAGTCCCAGATACTCACGAGGCTGAGGCAGGAGAATCACAGGAGGTCGAGGTTGTAGTGAGCTGTGATGGCACTGCACTCCAGCCTTGGCAACACAGTGAGACCTTGTCGCTAAAAAGCAAAAAGGGCCAGGTGCACTGGCTCACACCTATAATCCCAGCACTTTGGGAGGCCAAGACGGGTGGATCACCTGAGGTCAGGAGTTCAAGACCAGCCTGGCCAATATGGTGATACCCGTCTTTAATTAGCCAGGTGTGGTGGTGGGCGCCTGTAATCCCAGCTACTCGGGAGGCTGAGGCATGAGAATCGCTTGAACCTGGGAGACAGAGGTTGCAGTGAGCCGAGATCATGCCATTGCACTCCAGCCTGGGCAACAGAGCGAGACTGGGTGGCTGTTCTGTGTGCTGTAGGATATTGAGCAGCATCCCTGGCCTCCCCAGCATCTCAAATATGAAAACATGTTTTCTATCTTGATTACTGAGCTTTTCGGTGCCTCCTTTTGTTCTGCACCTAAGCTAAGAACCACTTCATCTCAGCCTGATCTTTATCCAGTTTCTAACACAGCAGTCTTGTAAGATGCCCGGACTTAAACGGTTATTACCTGTGAAAGGGGCTTTCATCTCTAAAAAGTCTGAACTTTTGCGTGGCCTGTTGCCCTGGTGATAAACTGATGCCTTGTTTCCTGAAAGGAGTAAATCCATGACTTGCCTTTGTTCAGCTCATGGGCATTCACCCATACACAGAGGAAAAAGTAAAACCTACAACTCGGGCACATTTTTTTTTTTTTAATGAGCAAGTTTGAGAGTCTGCGGTTTGGACTACCATGAGAATTGATAGGAAGGTGGGAGCCCCAGGCAATCCCGGGTCCTGTAGCAGCAGCTGGTGGGGTTCCCACTCCATGCCGTGCAGAGCCTGAACTTGGGATGACACCTGCACCTGCTCTCTGGCCAGACTCTGGCACAGGAAGCCCTCAGCAAACACCCCTGGCAAGGGCTGTGCACAGCCAGACAACAGCTCACTTCACCATACCATCGCGGGAGACAGCAGTTATTCTGAGCACCTCACTGCTGAAACCAAGGCTCAGACAGGACCATGCATACACAAGGTCCCAGAGGGACCCAAGAATCCAGTGTCAGACAACTTGCCCATGCTCTTCACCGAGCACCTTGGCGCCCTCCCCCACAGGCACCGCTGGCTCTCCTGACATGGCCCACAAGCGCACGGAGCCCCTTCCTCCTCGGCCGTTCGCAGTTTAGATTCCCAGGGGAAGCATCAGATGGCCCCTCTCCCCTGCAGGCAGCAGAGCAGACGGGACCAGCCAGAGCCCGGGGCAGTGCTCACCTGCAGGGCAGTCCACTGCGGCCAGCACCGCCCCGTAGAGGACGCTGCTGGCTTGGCGGCCGCCAGTCCTGGGTCTCCCAGCTCAGGTGGTGCCAGCGCCACCCCCTAGAGGAAGCTACGGGCATGGCGGCCAGGCAGTCCTCGGTCTCCCGGCTCAGGTAGTGCCAGGAAGCTGCAGGCATGGCGGACAGCTGTCCTCGGTCTTGCGGCTCCATCCTGGCTTTCAAATCTGCTCCAGAGGTTATCTGGGGAGGGGCTGCTCCCTCACAGAGGGAGCCTCTAAGCCCACCAGGCGGGCACTTTCAGCCCAAAGCCTCCGGGCCACCTCCTCATCCTCAGCCTCGGGGGCCGGGGCCTTCTGTTTGAGTCCATCGAAATACTTTCCCGAAACATCTGCCAGTTCCTCCGCCACGGCCAGGTATGTGCTGGGCTGGGCAGCCAGCTCGGGGCTCTTGACCAGCAGCCAGAAGATGGGCCCTGCAATCAGCCCACAGGGCATTCAGTCCACACTCGCTCAGAGAGAAGGGAGGAAGCTCCGGGCCCCTGGAGTCCCACAGAGCCCTCCTCTAGCCCTTTCCCCTTGGCTGCCTCCATCTGCAGTTCCCTTCCCTGGCACTGCCCAGGCAAATCCCACCGGACCAGGGATCAGACCAAAAGCTGCCTACCCCAAGGAGCCTTCCTGGCTTTGTCCAGGAAAATGGAAGCTCTCCTCCTCCTGGGCAGCCCCAGTCCTCATCCTACCCCATTTCTCCTTAAATAACTTAACTTATTAAATGCACCTGGCACCAGCCTCAGGTTAAGGATTTTTTTTTTTTTTTTGGCCAGGCGAGGTGGCTCAGGCCTGTAATCCCAGCACTTCGGGAGGCTGAGGCGGGCGGATAACCTGGGGTCGGGAGTTCCAGACCAGCCTGGCCAACATGGTGAAACCCCATTTCTACTAAAAATACAAAAATTAACTGGGTGTGGTGGCGGGTGCCTGTAATCCCAGCTGCTCGGGAGGCTGGGGCAGGAGAATCCCTTGAACTTGGGAGGCAGAGGTTGCAGTGAGCTGAGATCACACTATTGCACTCCAGCCTGGGTGACAATAGCAAGACTTTGTCTCAAAAAAAAAAAGGGGGGGGCTGGGTGTGATGACTCACGCCTGTAATCCCAGCACTTTGGGAGGCTGAGGCAGGTGGATCACCTGAGGTCAGGAGTTCAAGACCAGCCTGGCCAACGTGTGAAACCCTGTCTCAACTAAAAATAAAAACTTAGCTGGGTGTGGTGGCGGGCACCTGCAATCTCAGCTACTTCGGGAGGCTGAGGCAGGAGAATTGCTTGAACCCAGGAAGCAGAGGTTGGAGTGAGCCAAGATTGTGCCACTGCACTCCAGCCTGGGTGACAAGAGAAAACTCCGTCTCAAAAAAAAAAAAAAAAAAAAAGACTATTTTTTGAGACCTGGTGTCTCGCTCTGTCACCCAGGCTGGAGTGCAGTGGTGCGATCTCAGTTCACTGCAACCTCCGCCTCCCGGATTCAAGCAATTCTCCTGTCTCAGCCTCCTGAGTAGCTGGGACTTCAGGTGCATGCCACCATGCCTGGCTAATTTTTGTATTTTTAGTAGAGACAGGGTTTCACCATGGTGACCAGGCTGGTCTCAAACTCCTGACCTGAGGCAATCCACCCACCACAGCCTCCCAAAGTCCTGGTATTACAGGCGTGGCTATTAGCCTCGCCAAGTTAAGATTCCTGATGCCAACCACTCACCCACTCCATGTTTTTCAGGATTATAAACACTAGTTATAAAGCTTGAACTGGCTGGGGGTGAGGTGGCTCACACCTGTAATCCCAGCACTCTGGGAGGCCGAGGCAGTTGGATCACCTGAGGTCAGGAGTTCAAGACCAGCCTGACCAATATGGTGAAACCCCACCTCTAGCTGGGCGTGGTGGTGTGCACCTGTAATCCCAGCTACTTGGAGACAGGAGAATCACTTGAACCTGGGAGGTGGAAGTTGCAGTGAGTGCAGATCATGCCATTGTACTCCAGCCTGGGTGACAGAGCAAGACTTGATCTCAAAAATAAGTAAAGCTCCAACTGTTTATTCCGCCTATTCTCTGGGTGGTGTACTGTGCTGGCGCTTTCAAGGAAGGTCTCATCTAACCATCCCACTGACTGTGAGGTGAGTCCTATTAAGGCCTCCACTCTGCAGATGAAGAAACAGGCTCAGAGGGGTAACAGCTCTTCCCCAGGAGGCGTAGCTGGTTTGGGGTGAAGCTGGAGTTACCCTGAGCACAGCCTGACTCCAGGAGTCAGCTCCACGGCCTCTTCCTCTGAGACACGGTTTTCTCATCGGCCAGAGGGGCTCTGCCTACTTCCCGGGACTGTTAGAGGCTGGCAGGCCAGGTCGACAGAGGAAAGGGACCTGTGCTCTGTGCCTCAGAAGACACAGGTGAGGAGCAGGCATGAGGCCTCAGGGACCGTCTCTGAGGGAGGGTCCTGGGCCCTGGGCTGAGAAAGCAGGGGTGGAGGACTCAGCATGGAGACCCCAGGCTGGGAGGGGACTCACCGAGTGTGGTGCTGGAGAAGGTGGAGCCATGGATGCCCGTGTGTCTGCCCAGCTCTGTCCTGGCCACGCCGGGGTGCAGGGCATTGACAGTCACACCAGAACCTGGGGAAGGAAGAGAAGACTGAGGGAGGGGTCCAGCCTCACCTGGGAGGCTGTGGGGCTTCCGGGCGCCAGGCTGCTTCCTGCACTCAAACCCCATCGTCCCTCTTGCTCTGAAATCTTAGTGAAGTGGTCTTATCTTGCAGGGCAGCTCTGCCACATGGCTGCTGGGAGCCGAGCTTTCCTGGAGCGCTTGATAAACCCAGAACGCTGAGCTTACCCCGGGAGCCTGCATCGGTGGGTGGCGGCAGGATCTGAGATACTGTAACTCTGACCAGCTCCCAGTGGGGCTGGCACCGCTGGTCCACAGACCGTCTTTCAGAAGCAAAGGCCCAGCACAGATTTCTCGACCTCAGCACTATGGACGCTGCGGGTTGGGAGGAGTGAGGGGCAGTCCTGTGTGCTGTAGGACATTGAGCAGCATCCGGGCCTTTACCCTCCAGATGCCCAGAGCAATCTCTCCCCAACCCAGCTGTGATCACTGTGTTTCCAGGCATTGACAACTGCGGGTCAAAACTGCCCCTGGTTGAGACTCACTGGCTGGAGCCAAAAGGCTGACCTGCCTGCCCAACAGCAGCAGGGAAGGACATCTGATCCAGGCAGACTAAACCACCTGGGATGAACAGACAATCATCAGAACGATCGATTAGTGATGTCTGCTGTAGGCACCAGAAGGGGGCAGCGTGGTCCACATGCTCTACTTTTGCCAACTCTGTTCTGGATCCACTGCTTGGCCTCCCATCAGCCTAGGATCATGGAAAGGCCGCTCTAGGCTCAGAGTAAAGCAAGAAGGAGGCCGAGCCTAGCGCCCCCATACCTTGCAGCCGCCGGCTCAGCTCCTTGGTGAAGAGGACGATGGCCAGCTTGCTCTGGCAGTAGGCGGCTTTGGTGTTATACTTCCTCGTCTGCCAGTTCAAGTCATCAAAGTCTATGTGCCCAGCAACATGGGCCAAGGACGAGAGGTTGATGATCCGCGAAGGGGCTGAGGCTTTCAGCTTGTCCAGCAGCAAGTTTGTCAAGAGAAAGTGACCTGGATTAAGGATGACGAAAAGATCACTTTTGGCTCACGCCTAAAATGCCAGCACTTTGGGAGGACGACGGGGGAGGATCGCTTGAACCCATGGTGCAGCCCCTGCCCAGGCCTCACCCAGGTGGTTAACGCCAAACTGCATCTCGAAGCCGTCCTCGGTGATCCAGTGGGGACACCGCATCACACCCGCGTTGTTGATTAGAATGTCCACTCGCTCCTCCTCTGGAAGAGAGGGGTGGGGAAGGAGACATCAGGGTGAGGACAGACCCCAGCCTGAGGCGCCCGCAGAAACACTCCTGTGCTCCCAGAACCCGTGAACGTGGCCTGTGCCGAAGTGGCCACGTCACGATGAGGTCATTAGGGTGAGCCCTAATCCAATGACTGGTGTCCTTATATGAAGGGAAACAGAGACAGAGACACATGGGGAGAAGGCCATGCGTGGATGGAGGCAGAGACCAGAGAGGCACAGCTCCAAGGTGAGGGTGCGCACCCCCGCTGGAAGTGGAAGAGGCTGGGAGGATTATGGCCCGTCTCACAGGTCACAGCCACAGGGACACCATGATTCAGACTGCCGGCTTCCGGAACCGTGAGGAAAGGCATGTCTGAGGGTGTAAGCCACTGGGTTTGCAGTACATTGTTACAGCAGCCCCAGGACACTCACGCACCCTCCGCACCTCCATCTAAGCCTTGGGACTCTTTCCTGCAGGAGCCCTGAGGCCAAAAACAGGGGGTTACCGGTGGGAGCCCCGGCACCGCAGGCTCGCAGGTGTGGTTTCATTCCCAAACCTGCCATCTCACACAAGCAACCAAAGGACACACAGATGGCGACTGCAGCCTCAGTTGCCTCAGCTGTAAAATGCGCTGAACCACAGGGCCTTTCTTCCCTGTACCACTCAGCTCGGGTTCCATAACAAAGTGCCACAGACAGGCGGTTTAAAACCTCACAGACCTCGCCGGGCACGGTGGCTCACGCCTGTAATCCCAGCACATTGAGAGGCCGAGGTGGGCAGATCACCTGAGGTCAGGAGTTTGAGACCAGCCTGGCCAACATGGAGAAACTGCGTCTTTACTAAAAATACAAAATTAGCCAGGCGTGGTGGCGTGCACCTGTAATTCCAGCTACTCAGGAGGCTGAGGCGGGAGAATCGCTTAAACCAGGAGGCAGAGGGTGCAGTGAGCCGAGATCACGTCATTACACTCCATCCTGGGCAATAAGAGCAAAACTCCATCTCAAAAAAAACACAGTCCCGGAGGCTGGAAGGACCAGATCAAGGTGTGGGCAGGGCTGGTTCCCTCTGAGGGCCCTCAGGGAGAATCTGCTCTGGCCTCTCTCCTTGGCTCACAGGTGACCATCTCCTCTCTCCCTCTTCCCTTCCTCTTCCCTTCGGAGCTGTCTTTTTTTTTTTCCTTTTATTTTTCCTTTTTTAATTTTATATGTGTATATATATATATATACTTCTTTTTTTCAGACATGGTCTCACTATGTTGCCCAGGCTGGTCTCAAACTCTTGGCCTCAAGCAATCCTCTCCTGCTTTGGCCTCCCAGAGTGCTGCAATTTCACTGCCCCCAGCCTTTTTTTTTTTTTTTGGAGATGGAGTTTCACTCTTGTCACCCAGGCTGGAGTGCAATGGTGCGATCCTGGCTCACTGCAACCTCTGCTTCCCGGGTTCAAACAATTCTCCTGCCTCAGCCTCCCAAGTAGCTGGACTACAGGCATCCACCACCACACTTGGTTAATTTTTTGTATCTTTAGTAGAGATGGGGCTTCACCATGTTGGCCAGGCTAGTCTCAAACTCCTGACCTCATGATCCACCTGCCTCAGCCTCCCAAAGTGCTGGGATTGCAGGCGTGAGCCACCACACTCAGTCCACTTGGTCTATTTTTTATATTTCTTTGAGACGGGGTCTCTCTCTGACACCTGGGCTGGAGTACAGTGGCACAATCACTGCTCACTGCAGCCTCAACCTCCCAGGCTCAAGCAATCTTCTTGCTCAGCCTCCCAAGTAGCTGGGGCCACAGGCACGTGCCACCATGCCCAGCTAGCTCGTCTGTTTCTGTGTGCAAATTTCCCCTTTTAATAAGGACACCAGTCACTGGATTAGGGCCCACCCTATTGACCTCATTTGAACTTCAGGACCTCTGTAAACACCCACCTCTAAATGAGGTCACATGCTGAGGGACGGGGGTTTAGGATCCCAACCTATCCTTGGGGGTGGAGGACACAATGGAATTCATAATGCTCCCAAAGTGGTTTTCGGCAGGGATTATGAATTAGGTGTCCAGTGTGTAACACACAGAGACACCGTCTCGTTCTCTGTGTGAGAAGGAGGGGTTGCGGCACACCCGTCATGAATACGAGCTCTGGAGCAGGAGAGACGGGTTCAAACCCTGGCTCCACCCCGACCAGCTGCATGATCCTGGCCAAGTCACATCGCTTCTCTGTGACTCAGTTTACTCCTTGTAAAAAAAAAAAAAAAAAAAGGATAATAACATCACCTGCCTGGTACAACTGTATAGTTAACTCATTCGGTAAGTATTTTCTAAGCACTGGAAATACAGGGTGGACAGCACAGCCGAGGCCCCGTCCGTGTGGACCGGACATTCCAGTGCAGCTGAGAGCCACTTCCACTCGTGAGAGAATCTACCCATAACAGAGCTGGGTGGAAGCTGACAGGAGGCCCCTCTCAGGAGGTGACACAGAAACTGGGACCGGGAAAATGAGGCAGGGCCCACATGCGGAGACCCAGGGAAGGGGAATGCAGGCAGCAGGCACAGCACAGGTAAGGCCCAAAGGCGGGAGCAGGGAGACTCCACTCACAGCTGGGTGCCCAGGAGTGCCGCCGGCTTCTGTTGCTTTGTTTTGTTTTTGGTTTTTTCTTTTTGAGATGAAGTCTCACTCTGCCACCCAGGCTGGAGTGCAGTGGTGTGATCTTGGCCCATGGCCCACTGCAACCTCTACCGCCTGGGTTCAAGCGATTCTGCTGCCTGCTGCCTCAGCCTCCCGAGTACTGGGATTACAGACGCCCGCCACCGCACCCGGCTAATTTTTGCATTTTTAGTAGAGAAAGGGGTTTCACCATCTTGGTCAGGCTGGTCTTGAATTCTTGACCTCGTGATCCACCCGCCTCCGCCTCCCAAAGTGCTAGGATTACAGGTGTGAGCCACCACGCCCAGCCTGCTTTTTCTTTTCTTTTTATGAGAGGGAATCTCACTCAGTGGCCCAGGCTGGAGTGCAGTGGCTCAACCTCAGCTCACTGCAACCTCCGCCGCCAGGGCTCAAACGATCCTCCCAACTCAGCCTTCCACATAGCTGAAACCACAGGCGCCCGACACCACGAGCAGCTACTTTTAAAATTTTTTGTAGAAATGGGGTTTGGCTATGTTGCCTAGGCTAGTCTCGAATTTCTAAGCTCAAGCAATCCGCCCACCTCGGCCTCCCAAAGTGCTGGGATTACAGGCATGGGCCACGGTGCCTGGCCTGTTGTTTTGTTTTGTTTATCTGGGAACTGCCTCAACTTTTTTTTTTTTGGACACAGGGTCTCACCCCGAGTGCAGTGGTACAATCAAAGCTCACTGCAGGCCGGGCGCGGTGGCTCACATCTGTAATCCCAGCACTTTGGGAGGCCGAGGTGGGCAGATCACCTGAGGTCGACCAGCCTGACCAACATGGTGAAACCCTGTCTCTACCTAAAACACAAAAAATTAGCTGGGCACGGTGGCGGGTGCCTGTAATCCCAGCTACTCAGGAGGCTGAGGCAGGAGAATTATTTGAAACCAGGAGATGGAGGTTACAGCCTGACCAACATGAAGAAACCCCGTCTCTACTAAAAATACAAAATTAGCCAGGTGTGGTGGCGCACGCCTGTAATCCCAGCTACTCGGGAGGCTGAGGCAGGAAAATCACTTGAACCCAGGAGGCGGAGGAGGATGCAGTAAGCCAAGATCCCGCCATTGCACCAGCCTGGGCAACAAGAGCAAAACTCTGCCTCCAAAAAAAAAAAAAAACCTCACTGCAGCCTCAACCTCCCAGGCTCAAGCAATCCGCCCACCTCCACCTCCCAAGTAGTTGGGACTACAAGTGTACACCATCACGCCTGCCTAATTGTTTTGTATTTTTTTTTTTTGAGATGGAGTCTTACTCTGTCACCCAGGCTGGAGTGCAGTGGCGCCATCTCGGCTCACTGCAAGCTCCACCTCCCAGGTTCACGCCATTCTCCTGCCTCAGCCTCCCAAGTAGCTGGGTTACAGGTGCCCACCACCATGCCCGGCTAACTTTTTTGTATTTTTTAGTAGACACGGGGTTTCACCGTGTTAGCCAGGATGGTCTCAATCTCCTGACCTTGTGATCCACCCACCTCAGCCTCCCAAAGTGCTGGGATTACAGGCGTGAGCCACTGCGCCTGCAAGCCTGCCTAATTGTTTTGTATTTTTTGTAGAGATGAGGTCTTGCTATGTTGCCCAGGCTGATCTCAAACTCCCTGATAAACAAGGCTGTGGGTACCTGCTTCCTGGGGCTCTTTGCTTTGTGTTCTTTCTAGTCTGGTGCTGGAAAGAGCCACAGCTTCCAGCTTTGTCAGAGTGTCATGTCACAAACTGTGATCTTCCCAAAACTTCTGTCTCCCAAAGTGCCAGGATAACAGGCGTGACCACTGCACCTGGCCTGTCCAAATGTGGTAGAATACACACCACATAAAATGTACCATCTTCACTATTTTTAAATCCACTGATGTCTTTATTCCTGGCTGTTGATCTTAGGAAAACACCAAGAAGCTGGTACTTGATTTGCTAAAAAAGTCACAGACACAGTTTTACTTAATCCTCTAGAGAGGCCGGGCGTGGTGGCTCACGCCTGTAATCCCAGCACTTTGGGAGGCCGAGGTGGGCGGATCATGAGGTCAGGAGATTGAGACCATCCTGGCTAACACGGTGAAACCCCGTCTCTACTAAAAAATATTAAAAAATTAGCCAGGCGTGGTAGCGGGCGCCTGTAGTCCCAGCACTTTGGGAGGCTGAGGCAGGCGGGTCACGAGGTCAGGAGATTGAGACCATCCTGGCTAACACGGTGAAACTCCGTCTCTACTAAAAATACAAAAGATTAGCCGGGCATGGTGGCGGGCGCCTGTAGTCCCCGCCACTTGGGGGGCTGAGGCAGGAGAATGGCATGAACCAGGGAGGTGGAGCTTGCAGTGAGCAGAGATGTGCCACTGCACTCCAGCCTGGGCGACAGAGCAAGACACCGTCTCAAAAAAAAAAAAAAATCCTCTAGAGTATCCCAGAAAATAGAAGGAATTATTATTCCATTTCCCGGAAGAGGAACGTGTGGCTAAGAGGAGGCATCACCTGCCCAGGTGTGTCCAGCCTGGGTCCTCACTGCTCACAAGGCCCTGCACTGTCTCAGGGACCTCAGTGCTCTGGCCACCTGTCTCCACAAGCCAGAGACAGGATCAGAGGCGCCCCGGGTGGGACTGCCTGGGACAGTGTGCATGAAGGTGACAGTGCTGTATCTGGTACACAGCAGGTGCTTAATAAATGTTCATCCACCTCTGAGACTCTGAGGCATTGCCCTCTCACCTACTCCACAACAGTGCCGGCTCTTTCTTGATCCCCAAGGGCACAGCAGGGGCTCAATATGAATGAATGAATGAATGAACCTGCACCTGCACCTGCCTCCCTATGGCTGTGAGTGGCACAAGGACAGCTCTGGTTCATCTCACACCTCCAGCACCTGGTCAGGTCTGAGATCACATCTGCTAAATAAATGAGGTCCCACAACTCCCATTTTCCTTGTTCATTTCCTGAGTACGCTTCTACTGAGCGGGGCACATTGACTCTTTTTTTTTTTTCTTTTTTTTTTCTTTTATTATTATTATTATTATTATTATACTTTAGGTTTCATGGTACATGTGCGCAATGTGCAGGTAAGTTACATATGTATACATGTGCCATGCTGGTGTGCTGCACCCACCAACTTGTCATCTAGCATTAGGTATATCTCCCAATGCTATCCCTCCCCCCTCCCCCCACCCCACAACAGTCCCCGAAGTGTGATGTTCCCCTTCCTGTGTCCACGTGTTCTCACTGTTCAGTTCCCACCTATGAGTGAGAATATGTGGTGTTCACATTGACTCTTAACAAGAAAGCTTTGGCCCTTTCAGTGCCAGACTAGAAAAGAAACAAAGCAGCTGGGCGCGGTGGCTCACGCCTGTAATCCCAGCACTTTGGGAGGCTGAGGCGGGCGGATCACAAGGTCAGGAATTCGAGACCAGCCTGGCCAACATAGTGAAACCCCATCTCTACTAAAAATACAAAAATTAGCCGGGCGTGGTGGCGCACACCTATAGTCTTGGGAGGCTGAGGCAGGAGAATCGCTTGAACCCAGGAGGCGGAGGTTGCAGTGAGCCGAGATTGCATCACTGCACTCTAGCCTGGGTGACAGAGCAAGACTCCATCTCAAAAAAAAGGTCTTGCTCTGTCATCCAGGTTAGAGTGCAGTGGCACAAACACGGCTCACTGCAGCCTTGAACTCCCGGGCTCAAGTGATCCTCCTGCCTCAGCTTCATGAGTAGCTGGGACTATAGGCACAGGCCAGGATGCCCGGCTAATTTTTTTTTTTTTTTTAAATGTTTGGTACTCACAAGGTCTCACTATGCTTCCTAGGCTGGTCTCTTAACTCCTGAGCTCAAGCAAACCTAAGAGAAGAGATTTTAAATGTGGTCACCACAAAAACAGGTAAGTATCTGAGGTAATGCATATGTTAATTAGCTTGATTGAGCCACTCTACAATGTATACAATGTACATCATGTTGTACATAATATATACAAGTGTACATGTCAACTAAACAATCAATAATTTTAATGTATTCTTGAGTCTATTTAAAGATGACCAAGAATAGAAAAGCTAGAGGATGGTCCCAATTTTACATAAAAATATATAAATACACACACACAAGACTGGAAAGAAATCCATAAAAGTGATTCTCCTGGGGTTGGTGCAGATCAAAGGTGTTTAGTTCTGTCTTCTTTTTTATTGAGACACAGTCTCACTCTGTCACCCAGGCTAAAATGCAGTGGCACAGTCTCAGCTCACCGCAACCTCCGCCTCCCGGGTTCAAGCAATTCTCCTGCCTCAGCACCCTGAGTAGCTGGGACTACAGGTGTGCACCACCACGCCTGGCTAATTTTTGTATTTTTAGTAGAGACAGGGTTTCACCATGTTGGCCAGGCTGGTCTGGAACTCCTGACCTAAAGTGATCCACCTGCCTCAGCCTCCCAAAGTGCTGGGATTACAGGCGTGAGCCACCGCGCCCGGCCAGTTCTGTCTTCTTTACACTGCAGTATTTTATAAATGTCCCATAACAAATACATATTTCTTTAACCATGGTGGGGAAGGCACTTGATCAATAAATGCTTACTTAATAAGGTCAGGTACAGTGGCTCACGCCTATAATCCCAGCACTGTGGGAGGCCAACCTGGGTGGATCACTTGAGCCCAGGAGTTTGAGACCAGCCTGAGCAACATGGTGAAACCCCAGCTCTAAAAACAAAACAAAAAAATAATTAGCTGTGTGTGGTGGCATAAGCCTGTACTCCCAGCTACTTGGGAGGCTGAAGTGGGAGGATCACTTGAGCCCAGCAGGTTGAGACTGCAGTGAGCCATGACTGTATCACTGCACTCCAGGCTGGGTGACAGAGCAAGACCCTGCCTCAAAAAAAAAAAAAAAAAATTAGCCAGGTGCGGTGGCGTGCTTCCATAGCCCCAGCTACTCAGGAGTCTGAGACAGGAGGATCACTTGAGCCCAGGAGGTCAAGGCTGCAGGGAGCTGTGTTTGCACCACCGCACTCTAGCCTGGGTGACAGAGATAGACCCTGTCCAAACAAACTAATTATTCAGGCAGGGTGCGGTGGCTCACGCCTGTAATCCCAGCACTTTGGGAGGCCAAGGCAAGCGGATCACTTGAGGTCAGGAGTTCGAGACCAGCCTGACCAACATGATGAAACCCTGTCTCTACCTAAAACACAAAAAATTAGCCGGGCACGGTGGCAGGTGCCTGTAATTCCAGCTACTCAGGACGCTGAAGCAGGAGAATCATTTGAAATCAGGAGATGGAGGTTGCAGTGAGGCAAGATCACACCACTGCACTCCATCCTGGGCAACAGAGCAAGACTCCGTCTGTCTCAAAACAAACAAAACATAAAGTCAGCCGGGCACAGTGGCTCACGCCTGTAATCCCAGCACTTTGGGAGGCCGAGGCAGGTGGATCACCTGAGGTCAGGAGTTCCAGACCAGCCTGGCCAACATGGTGAAACCCCGTCTCTACTAAAAATACAAAAATTAGCAGGGTATGGTAGCAGGCATCTTAATCCCAGTTACTCAGGAAGCTCAGGTCCATGCTTGAACCCAGGAGGCAGAGGTTACAGTGAGCCGAGATCACGCCGTTGCACTCAGCCTGGCCAACAGAGAGAGACTCCCTCTCAAAATAATAATAGTAATAAATTAACAAAGTCATTGCTTACAGGCTGTACAAAAAAAGGCAGCAACTGAATTTGGCCCCTAACTCATAGTTTGCCAAAACTCTGCTCTAAAGTTTGCTTGCTTCATTCACTTCTCAGAGCCTGGCCCTGAGAGCCGCCTATCCCAGTCCTCATCCCCCATGGCCAGCGTTCTCCTCCTACCTTCAATGATCTTTGCTGCAAACTCTCGGATGGACTGGAGGGAAGCCAAGTCCAGGTGCCGGGCGTTGACGTGGTGATTGAGGGTCTCCCCGCGGATGTCCTTTGCTGCCGCCTCACACTTCTCCATGTCTCGGCAGGCCAGGATGATGTTGCCTCCTGAAAACCCAGGATGGAAAAAGATTTAAATTAATAATCCACTCCTGGGTACTGACCCCAGAGAAATGAAAACATGTCTACACAAAAACACGTGCGCCAACGTTCACTGCGGCATTCTTCACAAGAGCCAAAAGGTAGAAACAACCAAATGTCCATCTGTGGATGAAGGGACAACAAAATGTGGTCCAGCCATAGAGATGGAATATTAGACGGCCGTGAAAAGGAGTGAAGCGCTGGCTCACGCTACAGCAAGGATGACCGTCAGAAACACTGTGCTCGGGGAAAGAAACCAGACACGAAAGACCACACAGCGTACAATCCCATTTACATGAATTCTATTTATATGATTTCACACCTATGAAATGCCCAGAACAGGCAAATCCATAGAGAAAGAAAATAAGATTGGTTTTCTAGGGCTGGGGTGAGGAGAGGGAATTACAGCTTGATAGTTAAAGTGAGCAAGGTTTCTTTCTTTTTTTTTTTTGAGATGGAGTCTTGCTCTGTTGCCTGGGCTGGAGTGCAGTGGCACAATCTTCGCTCACTGCAAGCTCCGCCTCCCAGGTTCACGCCATTCTCCTGCCGCAGCCTCTCGAATAGCTGGGACCACAGGCGCCTGCCACCGCGCCCGGCTAATTTTTTGTATTTTTAGTAGAGACGGGGTTTCACCGTGTTAGCCAGGATGGTCTCAATCTCCTGACCTCGTGATCCACCCGCCTGGCCTCCCAAAGTGCTGGGATTACAGGCATGAGCCACCGCGCCCAGCCGAGCAAGGTTTCTTTCTAGGGTGACAGAAATGTTCTAAGATTGATTTTAAAGATGGTTGCATCACTCTGACTATACTAAACATCACTGAATTGGTCGGGCACGGTGGCTCACACCTGTAATTCCAGCACTTTGGGAGGCCAAGGCGAGAGGATTTTTTTTTTCCCCTTTTTTTTTTTTTTTGTTTTTAAGATGGAGTCTCACTCTGTCACCCAGGCTGGAGTGCAGTAATGCAATCTCGGCTCACTGCAACCTCCACCTCCTGGGTTCAAGCAATTCTCCTGCCTCAGCCTCCCGAGTAGCTGGGATTACAGGCGCCTGCCACCACAACTAATTTTTTTTTTTTGTATTTTTAGTAGAGACAGGGGTTTCACCATGTTACCCAAGCTAGTCTTGAACTTCTGACCTCAGGTGATCCGCTCCGCGGCCTCCCAAAGTACTAGGATTACAAATAAGCCACAGTGCCCAGCCTCCAATTTTTTTTGTTGTGGTAAAATACAAATCACTTAAAATTTATCATCTTAACCCCCTTTTCTTTTTGTTTATTCTTTTTTTTTTTTTTTTGAGTCAGTCTCACTCTGCTGCCGTGGCTGGAGTGCTGGTGC
Source organism: Pongo pygmaeus (assembly GCF_028885625.2). NCBI lineage: Eukaryota > Metazoa > Chordata > Mammalia > Primates > Hominidae > Pongo > Pongo pygmaeus. The sequence continues at coordinate 61,412,542 of NC_072393.2, forward strand.
CATCATAGCTCACTCAGCCTTGAAGTTCTAGGCTCAAGTGACCTGGGACTATAGGCACCACCTGTGCCAGCATGCCTGGCTAATTCTGGTAGAGATGGGGGTGTTGCTATGGTGTCCAGCCTGGTCTGGAACCCCTGGCCTCAAGTGATCCTCCTGCCTCAGCCTCCAAAAGTGCTGGAATTATAGATGTGAGCCACCGAGACCTGCCCTCTTAGCCATTTTTAAGTGTCCAGTTCATTGGTATTAAAAACATTTATGGCTGGGCTGGGCACGGTGGCTCACACCTGTAATCCCAGCACTTTGGGAGACCAAGGCAGGTGGATCACCTGAGGTCAAGAGTTCAAGACCAGCCTGGCCAACACAATACAAACTTAGCTGGGTGTGGTGCTGCATGCCTGTAATCCCAGCTACTCGGGTGGCTGAGGCAGGAGAATCGCTTGGACCCGGGAGGCGGAGGTTGCAGTGAGCCAAGATCATGCCACTGCACTCCAGCCTGGGCGACAAGAGCAAAACTCCATCTCAAAAAGAAAAACAGTAATAATAATTCCTAATGTGCAACCATGACAACCATCCATCTCTCAAATTGTTTCATCTTCCCAAACTAAACTTCTGTTTCCATTAAACAATAACTCCTCATTCTCCCCTCCACTCCCGACCCCTGGCAAGCACCATTCAAACTTCTCTCTCTATGAATTTAACTCTAGGTGGCTCCTGTAAGTGGAATCATACAGTATTTGCTCTTCTGTCGACTGGCTTATTTCACTTCGTGGAATGTCCTCAAGGTTCATCTGTTTCAATGCCCTTTTTTTTGTTTTGCTTTGTTTTTTTTGAGTCTCGCTCTGTCACCCAGGCTGGAGTGCAGTGGCGCCATTTCTGCTCACTGCAACCTCTGCCTCTCAGGTTCAAGCGATTCTCCTGCTTCAGCCTCCCAAGTAGCTGGGACTACAGGTGCCCGCCACAACTCCTGGCTAATTTTTGTATTTTTAGTAGAGACGGGGTTTCACCATGTTGGTTAGGCTGGTCTCAAACTCCTGACCTCGTGATCTGCCAGCCTCGGCCTCCCAAAGTGCTGAGATTACAGGCGTGCGCCACCACGCCCGGCCAGAATGCCCTTCCTTTTTAAGGCTGAATCATATGCCCCTGTCTATAGAGGCCACATTCTGTTTCCCTGTTCATCTGTGGATGGGTGCCTGGGCTCTTCCACCTCTGGACTGTGAATAATGCTGTAATGAGCATGGATGTGCAGGTATCTCTCTGAGAGCCAAAGCAGGGGAGATTTTACCTCTCCTGGCCAGTTCCAAGGCCGTCTGCTTCCCGATGCCTGTGTTGGCGCCCGTCACGATGACCGTCTTCCCAGGGATGGTGGCCTTGCTGGGGCAAGCCCCACCAGTGACATAGTCCCTGAGGGTGAGAAGTGGCACGGTCAGTCCTGTCTGCCCACTCTCACCCCACGTGCCCCTGACTGAATGATCTCAGGCAAACCTGTCTGAGCTCACTCACATACCCCAACTGAAACACAGACATCATGACATCACACCACGGGATCTCTGTCATGTTCTCCATAAATGGCTCCACCCAGTGTCTGGTGTGTGGAACGCCTTCAGCAAGTGACAGTCGTTATTTTATAAATGCTCCCTGCATGAGATTCCCGGCCGGGCGAGGTGGCTCGCGCCTGTAATCCCAGCACTTTGGGAGGCCAAAGTATGGGGTGGTGGGGGCAGATCACTTGAGGTCAGGAGTTCGAGTCCAGCCTGGCAAACATGGCAAGACCCTGTCTCTACTAAAAATACAAAAATTAGCCAGGCATGTAGGGAAAAGAAAGAGAGATTAGACTGTTACTGTGTCTATATAGAAAGGAAAGACATTAAGAGACTCCATTTTGAAAAAGACCTGTACTTTGAGAACAATTGCTTTGCTGAGATGTTGTTAATTTGTAGCTTTGCCCCAGCCACTTTGACCCAACCTGGAGCTCACAAAAACCTGTGTTGTATGAAATCAAGTTTTAAGGGATCTACGGCTGTGCAGGACGTGCCTCGTTAACAAAATGTTTACAAGCAGTATACGTGGTAAAAAGTCATCGCCATTCTCTAGTCTCAATAAACCAGGGGCACAATGCACTGTGGAAAGCCGCAGGGACCTCTGCCTTTGAAAGCGGGGTATTGCCCAAGGTTTCTCCCCATGTGATAGTCTGAAATATGGCCTCGTGGGATGAGAAAGACCTGACCGTCCCCCAGCCGGACACCCGTAAAGGGTCTGTGCTGAGGTGGATAGTAAAAGAGGAAGGCCTCTTGCAGTTGAGATAGAGGAAGGCCACTGTCTCCTGCCTGCCCCTGGGAACTGAATGTCTCGGTATAAAACCCGATTGTACATTTGTTCAATTCTGAGATAGGAGAAAAACTGCCCTATGGTGGGAGGCGGGACATGTTTGCAGCAATGCTGCCTTGTTATTCTTTACTCCGCTGAGATGTTTGGGTGGAGAGAAACATAAATCTGGCTTACGTGCACGTCCAGGCATAGTACCTTCCCTTGAACTTAATTATGACATAGATTCTTTTGCTCACATGTTTTTTGCTGACCTTCTCTTATTATCACCCTGCTCTCCTACTACATTCCTTTTTGCTGAAATAATGCAGATAATAATCAATAAAAACTGAGGGAACTCAGAGGCCGGTGCCGGTGCAGGTCCTTGGTGTGCTGAGTGCCAGTCCCCTGGGCCCACTGTTGTTTCTCTATACTTTGTCTCTGTGTCTTATTTCTTTTCTCAGTCTCTCGTCCCACCCGACTAGAAATACCCACAGGTGTGGAGGGGCAGGCCACCCCTTCACAGGCGTGGTGGCGCACACCTGCAATCTCAGCTACTCAGGGGGCTGAGGCACGAGAATTGCTTGAACCTGGAAGGTGGAGGTTGCAGTGAGTCGAAATGGTGCCAGCCTGGGCAACAGAGCGAGACTCTGTCTCAAAAAAATTTAAATTTAAATTTAAAATGCCCGCTGCATGAGATTCCCATGGCTGCTGTACGCATTGCCACAAACTTAGTGGCTTAAAACCACATAAGTGCATCCTCCTCCAGTTCGGCAGGTCAAGAGTCCAAAATACGTCTCACTGGGATAAATCAAGGTATTGGCAGAGTCAGGTTCCTTCTGGAGGCTCTAGGGGAGAATCCACTTCCAGATCCTACAGACCACCACATTCCTCCACTCTTGGCCCCGCCTCCATCTTCAAACTGCATCCTCACTGGAACCGCTCCTTTATTGATTGATTGATTGATTTTTTTTTTTTTTTTTGAGACAGAGTCTTGCTCTGTCGCCCAGGCTGGAGTGCAGTGGCACGATCTCAGCTCATGGTAACCTTCGCCTCACAGGTTCAAGCGATTCTCCTGCCTTAGCCTCCTGAGTGGCTGGGATTACCGGCACATGCCACCACACCTGGCTAATTTCTTTTGTATTTTTAGTAGAGATGGAGTTTTACCATGTTGGTCAGGCTGGTCTCGAACTCCTGACCTTGTGATCTGCCTGCCTTGGCCTCCCAAAGTGCTGCGATTACAGGCGTGAGCCACCACACCCGACAACCTCTCCTTCTATCTTCCATCTCCCCTCTGACTGAGCCTCCTGCTCCCTCTTATAAGGACCCTATAAGACCACAAGGCAGGCCCGGCACAGTGCCTCACACCTATAATCCCAGCACTTTGGGAGGCCAAGGCAGCAGGATCACTTGAGGTCAGGAGTTCGAGACCAGCCATGGCCAACATGCTGACACCCCATCTCTACTGAAAATACAAAAATTAGCAGGGCTTGGTGGTGCACACCTCTAGACTCAACTACTCGGGAGGCTGAGGTGGGAGGACCACCTGAGCCCAAGGAGGTTGAGGCTGCAGTGAGCTGTGACAGCATGACTGCACTCCAGCCTGGGTGACAGAGAGACCCTGTCTCCAAAAAAAAGACTACATGATAATCATAAGATCCTTCACTTGGCCGGGCATGGTGGCTCACGCCTGTAACCCCAGCACTTTGGGAGGCCAAGGTGGGCAGATCACCTTTGGTCGGGAGCTCAAGACCAGCCTGACCAACATGGAGAAACCTCGTCTCTACTAAAAATACAAAATTAGACAGGCGTGGTGGCACGTGCCTGTAATCCCAGCTACTCAGGAGGCTGAGGCCGGACAGTCGCTTGAACCCGGGAGGTGGAGGTTGCGGTGAGCCAAGGTTGTGCCATTGCACTCCAGCCTGGGCAACAACAGTGAAACTTTGTCTCAAAAAAAAAAAAAAAGATCCTTCACTTAACACATCAGCAAGAACCTCTGACACGTGAGGTAATGTAGTCACACATTCCGAGGATTAGGACGTGAACCCCTCTACGGAGTCACGGACTCTGCCCACCACACCCATGTCCCACAGAGGTTAACATTGGAAACAAGGCAGTGTCCAGCAACAGGAGGCTGAGCAGGTAAACAGCACTGCACCCACAGGAGAGAAGGGCACCATGCAATACAGTGGCCACCAGCCACTGAGGCTAATTTTTAATAAAATTTAAATTAAGTAGGCTGGGCGAGGTGGCTCACGTCTGTAATCCCAGCACTCTGGGAGGCCGAGGCGGGCGAATCACCTGAGGGCAGGTGTTTGAGACCAGCCTGGCCAACATGGCAAAACCCCGTCTCTACTAAAAATACAAAAATTAGCCGGGCGTGGTGGCGCACCTGTGGTTTCAGCTCCTGGGGACGCTAAGGTGGGAGGATCACCTGAGCCCAGGAGGTCAAGGCTACAGTGAGCCAAGATCGCGCCACCGCACTCCAGCCTGGGCGACAGAGCCAGATTCTGCCTTTAAAAATAAACGAACAAATAAATAATACAAAACAACAAAATAAAGAGTTTAAAAGTCTGGAAGGAAAGCAACATTTACAAGGGCCCAGGCTCGCCCTTCCCTCCGAGTGACCTTGGGCCGGTGACCTGGCCGGCCAGAGCGCAGGTTTGCCCCACTCCGGGTAGGCACTGCGGGTCGGGAGCTACGAGGCCTCGACCCGGGTGCGAGGGGCGGGGGTCTCCGCCGCCTTCCCGGCCCCTGCTCTGGGGGCCCGCCAGGACGACGCACGCGGGGCTAGAATGTACTCACTTGAGCAGCACGGCGGCGCCTGCTACCGTGCCCAGCGCCGACAGCGGCAGCAGGTACCGGCTCATGCCGGGACGGGGACAGGGGTCAGGGGTCGGCGCGGAGCTTGCTGCACACCAGCCACCTGGGCAGCTCGGAGGAAGAGCGCGCGACGCAAACACACACGAGCCGAGGCGCAGGCGCCGCTGGGACCGCGGGTTCCGGAACTGGGCTGCGAGGGGCGGGGCGCGGGCGGAGGGGGCGGGGATCCCAGGGGCGAGACCTATGAGCATCGGTCCTGAGCGCTGTCACAGCTGGGAGTGGTGGTTTCAGGAGCCTGTGGGCGTGGCTGAGTCCGGGGGCGGAGCCTATGGCTTGTTCGAATGACGTCACACTTGCCGCACCGTATAAGGCGCGACGCAGTTCTGGGGTGAAATAGGTTCGAATCCCATCACTGTCAATTCCAGACTGAGACCCTCTGTGTGTCTTTCAACTATATCAGCCTATTCCCTCATCTGGAAATGTGTGTTTACCTTCTTCATAGACTTTTGGGGATAATTTGAGAATTTCCATGCACAGAAACAAGGATCTAGTAGCCTGTGGGTACCCAAGCTCCTAGGGTCCTGCAGGAGAAGGCGGCTGGGGGCCTGGACTCCTGGGTCTGAGGGAGGAGGGGCTGGGGGCCTGGACTCCTGGGTCCAAGGGAGGAGGGGCCAGGAGCATGGACTTCTGGGTCCGAGGGAGGAGGGGCGGGTGCCTGGACTCCTGAGTCTGAGGGAGGAGGGGCTGGGGGCCTGATTCATTCCCAAATTATCAGAATCTCATCCCCATGTCTGGGCCTTTACAGAGATATCTTCCCTGAACTCTGCCTGAACTACCTTTCTTAGATTGAGTATTGCACACACTCCTGCACTTACCTGTCCATGTTAGTCACCCCCACCAAACCGAGATGCACCTCTGGGCACCTGCTTCCCCTTGCACTGCTCACAGCCAGCATATCTGATCACCACCTCCTACCCCTGACAGTGCCTGAGGTGCCAGGAGCAGACACCGTTGGAAACAGGGAAGAATTCAACCCAAGTCACTCTAACTAGGAGTAAGTTTTCTTCCCCATCAGATGAACTGTCATCTTCTTATATGAGCCCTGCCATAATGCAGATTACACAGGCAGGAAGAGCTATTTTAAGACCTTAGTCCATGGCCGGGCATGGTGGCTCACACCTGTAATCCCAGCACTTTGGGAGGCCGAGACAGATGGATCACGAGGTCAGGAGATCGAGACCAGCCTGGCCAACATGGTGAAACCCCGTCTCTACTAAAAATACAAAAATTAGCTGGATGTGGTGGTGCTCACCTGTAGTCCCAGCTACTCAGGAGGCTGAAGCAGGAGAATCACTTGAACTCAGGAGGTGGAGGTTGCAGTGAGCTGAGATTGCCCTACTGCATTCCAGCCTGGCGACAGAGTGAAATTCTGTAAAAAAAAAAAAAAAAAAAAAAAAAAAACCAAAAAAACCTTAGTCCTGTAGACCTTAAGCTCTCACCATCTCAAATGTATTAAACCAGTTACACAATGCCAAATGCTGTATAAGAGGCACTTGGAGAACTCAAATTCATAGAGACAGAAAATAGAGTGGTGGCTGCAAGGGGCTGCAGGAGATGAGATTGGGAAGTCACAGGATTTGTTTTTTGTTTTGTTTTGTTTTGTTTTGTTTTTTGAGAGACAGAGTCTCACTGTGTCACCCAGGCTGGAGAGCAGTGGGCGATCTCAGCTCACTGCAACCTTAGCCTCCTGGGTTCAAGCAATTCTCCTGCCTCAGCCTCCTGAGTAGCTGGGGCTACAGGCACGTGCCACCACACCTGGCTAATTTTTGCATTTTTAGTAGAGATGGTGTTTCACCATGTTGGCCAGATTGGACTCAAACTCCTGACCTCAGGTGATCTACCTGCCTCACCCTCCCAAAGTTCTGGGATTACAGGTATGAGCCACCATGCCACACCAGAAGCTGTTGTTGTTGTTGCTGTTGTTTTTGAGACGGAGTCTTACTCTGTTGCCCAGGCTGGAGTGCAGTGGCGTGATCTTGGCTCACCACAACCTCTGCCTCCCGAATTCAAGCCTTTCTCCTGCCTCAGCCTCCCGAGTTGCTGGGATTACAGGTGCCCACCACCAAGCCCAGTTAATTTTTGTATTTTTAGTAGAGACGAGGTTTCACAATGTTGGCCAGGCTGGTCTCGAGGTCCTCAGGTGATCCACCTGCCTCGGCCACCCAAAGTGCTGGGATTACAGGCATGAGCCACCGCACCTGGCCGGGAAGCTGTTTTTTAATAGATACAGAGTTTGTTTTGCAAAATAAAAACAGACCTGAAGGTGGACGGTGGTGATGGTTGCACAACAATGTGAATATACTTAACATTACTGAATTGTACACTTAAAATGGTTAAGATGGTAAATTTTACTTTATGCATATTTTACCACAACTAAAAATAAAGAAAAATTTTAGGCTGGGCATGGTGGCTCATGCCTGTAATCCCAGCACTTTGGGAGGCCAAAGTGGAGAACAGTATGAGCCCAGGAGTTTGAGAGCGGCCTGGACAACACCGCAAAACCTTATCTCTACAAAAAATACAAAAATTAGCAGGTTTGGTGGCACGCATCTGCAGCCTCAGCTACTTGGGAGGCTGAGGTGGGAGGTTTGCTTGAGCCCAGGAGGTCGAGGCTATGATGAGCCGTGATTGTGCCACTGCACCCCAGCCTGGGTGACAGAGCAAGACTCCGTCTCAAAAATAATAATAATAAATGTTTAAATTTAATAACATGGGCAATTGGTTCAGATGTTCATTTTCTCAATCTTGGAAAAAAAAAAAAAACACTGTTTTTCTCTATGTCTTTTTCTCCTTTTCTGTAAACTGAAATCCTAATATCATTGACTTCCAGGACAGAGATCAGCAAACTTTTTCTACAAACAGCCAGATAGTAAATAATTTCAGCTTTGTGACCCACACAGTGCCTGTTGCACCTACTCTGCCATAGGAGCTGGGAAGCAGCCATAGATGATATGAAAACAAGTGAGCATAGCTGTGTTCCCATAACACTTTATTTACAAAAATAAGCTGTGGGCCACAGTTTGCCAGCTCCTGTTTGAGAGTCTCTCTCCGATGCCCAGGCTGGAGCGCAGTAGCGCAATCTCAGCTCACTGCAACCTCTGCCTCCTGGGTTCAAGTGATTCTCCTGCCTCAGCCTCATGAGTAGCTGGGATTACAGGCGCTCGCCACCACACCTGGCTAATTTTTGTATTTTTAGTAGAGACAGGGTTTTGCCATGTTGGCCAGGCTGGTTTCGAACTCCATACCTCAGGTGATCCACCTGCCTCAGCCTCCCAAAGTGCTGGGATTACAAAGCGTGAGCCACTGCGCCCAGCTACCTGTCATTGAATTTAGAAGGATGGCATGAAGTCATTCAAAACAAGGACTTAATCCATAGTAAGTGCCAGAACATTGCTGGCTGTTAATATGGTGATTATAAAGAGAACAATGCATGCAAATTCCTCCTCTGAGGATCTCCTACCTGATTCCCAGACACACCCAAGGGAGTTAGAACATCTATTTGGACTCCAGGTGGGCTGTCCACCCCTTTACCATTTTCCTGGTTGTTAACAAGTTCCTGATCAGCATTGGGTGCTGTCCCAGGTGCTGAGAGGAGTCTCCCACAATGCCCTTTGCTTTCCCCATCAGAGGGTTTACGGCACCCAATTCTCATTCACATTCTCTCTCTCTCCTTTCTCGTTCTTCTCTATCTCTCCTCTCTCTCTCTCCCTCTCTCTCTCTCTCCTTCTTTTTCTCTTCCTCTCTCCCTGTCTTCTCTACCTCTCTCTCCCTCTCTCTTCCTCTCTCTCTCTCTCCCTCTCTCACATCTCTCTCTTTCCCTTTCTCTTTCCTCTCTTTCTCTCTTCCTCTCTCTCTCCCTCTCCCTCCTTCTGTCTTCCTCTCTCCCTCTCTCTTCCTCTCTCTTCTTGTCTCTTTCTCTCCTCTCTCTCTCTCTCCCTCTCTCTCTCCTTCTTTTTCTCTTCCTCTCTCCCTGTCTTCTCTCCCTCTCTCTCCCTCTCTCTTCCTCTCTTTCTCTCTCTTCCTCTCTGTCCTCTCTTTTCTCCCTGTCTCTCTCTCCCTCTCTCTCTCACATCTCTCTCTTTCCCTTCCTTTCTCTTTCCTCTCTTTCTGTCTTCCTCTCTCCCTCTCCCTCCTTCTCTCTGTCTTCCTCTCTCCCTCTCTTCCTCTCTCTCCTTTTTTCTTCCTCTCTCTTCTTGTCTCTTTCTCTCCTCTCTCTCTCCCTCTCTCTCCTTCTCTCTCTCTTCCTCTCTCCCTCCCTCTTCCTCTCTCTCCTTCTTTCTTCCTCTCTCTCTTCTTGTCTCTCTCTCTCTCTCTCCTCTCTTCTTCTCTCTCTCCCTCTCCCCCCAACTCTCTCTCCCTACACACATCTTAAGAGGGCTCAGCAGTGTAAGGTAAGTTTAGCGACCCTGAGGCTGTGTAGAGATAAGCAAAGGGGGGCAAGGAGCTCCAGTTGTCCAGACTCCAGCCGTTTGAGTCTTTCCAGCCCAAGCACCGCCCCAGCTTCTTGACAGCCCCAGCCATCACCAAAGGGCACACAGATAAGCTGCCTCCACCAAGGCCTGTGCAGATAGTAGGTTTTTGAGTAAAATAGATATGATCCTTGTCTGAAGCCACTGAGTTTTAGAATAATTTGTTACATGGCCATAGTAACTGGAATGATTGCTCTAGGTTTATTTTGTTTTATTCATCCTTGCTGCGTGCAACACATGCATGGCTCAATAACTAGAAGGAAAGAAGAGAAGAAGCGAGGAAGGGGCAGAGGGTGGATAGGAGAGGATGGTAGGAAGGAAAGAAGACAGGAAAGGAGGGTGTTAGTGGCCTTGCCTGCAAGCTGAGCAGACACCACGCAAACAGGTGACCTCCCAGTTAAGATGGAGGGGACTCAGGGCTCAGGAGGGGCAGAAGGTCCCTGTGTCGGAGAGCTGGGCAAGCTTTCTGCAGGAAGTGATGGGGATCACGGCCATGTGAGCCGGCAAGATTTCCCTCAGCCAGGGAGGAGACTCCAGGCTGTGGGAACAGCTTAAGCAGAAGGCATGGGACAGGAATGCAGCGGAGATATTGTGGGAGGAGGGAGGGGCTGCCTGGGCTGGCATGCAGGGTATGGGAGGGGGTGGAAGGGATGAGGCAGGAGCCATCAGTAAAAGGACCCAGAGCGCGGCTCCAATGCCATCGTAAGAAGCTTGGCGTTGACTCAGAGGGCGCTGGGTACTGCTGAAGAGTGTTGAGCCACGGAGGGTCACGGGCAGGTACATGTTTTAGAATTTCTTCTTTTCTAGCTGAGATGTAGAGTATGGACTGGAGAGAAGCACCGGGGACATAGGAAAGGTAGTTCTAGAAAGAGGGACTGTCCCACTAGGGAAAGTCAACCAACTGTTCCCCAGTATCCATTCCTGCCTTCTAGCTCATGGTACTAAAGCCAGTGATTGATTAGCTGGGTGCCATCAATCTCTCTCTCATCTCTCTCTCCCTCTTTCTCCCCCCCTCCTCTGTGTCTTTTCTCTCTCTCTCTCATCTCTCTCTCTCCCTCTTTCTGTCCCCCTCCTGTGTCTCCTTCTCTCTCTCTTTCTCTCCCCCTTCCTCTCTTTCTCCTCTCACTCTTCCTGTTTCTCTCTCTTCCTCTTTCTTCCTCTCTTCCTCCCTCTCTCTCTCTTCCTCTTTTCCTTTGTCTCTCCCTCTCCCCTCAACTCTCTCTCCCTACACACATCTTAAGAGACCTCAGCAGTGTAAGATAAGTTTAGCTACTCCACGGCCCGGCACGGTGGCTCACGCCTTTAATCCCAGCACTTTGAGAGGCCAAGGCAGGCAGATCACTGGAGATCAGGGGTTTGAAACCAGCCTGGCCAACATGGTGAAACCCTGTCTCTACTACAAGTACCAAAAAATTAGCTGGGCATGGTGGCACGCACCTGTAGTCCCAGCTACTCGGAAGGCTGAGGCAGGAGAATCGCTTGAGCCTAGGAGACAGAGGTTGCAGCGAGCCAAGACCACACCTCTGCACTCCAGCCTGGGTGACACAGTGAGATTCTGTCTCAAAAAAAAAAAAAAGAGGAGGCCGGGCACTGTGGCTCAGGCCTGTAATCCCAGCACTTTGGGAGGCCGAGGCGGGCGGATCACGAGGTCAGGAGATCGAGACCATCCTGGCTAACACGGTGAAACCCCATCTCTACTAAAAATACAAAAAATTAGCCGGGCATGGTGGCAGGTGCCTGTAGTTCCAGCTACTCAGGAGGCTGAGGCAGGAGAATGGCGTGAACCCGGGAGGCGGAGCTTGCAGTGAGCGGAGATCACACCACTGCACTCCAGCCTGGGCAACAGAGCAAGACTCTGTCAAGAAAGAAAAGAAAAGAAAAAAAGAAAAGAAAAGAAAAAGGGAGGGAGGGAGGGAGGGAAGGAAAAGGAAGGGAAGGAAGGAAGGAAGAAAGAAAGAAAGAAAGAAAAAGGCAGGCCCTGATGTTCAGGGAGCTGAGAGTGAAGTCACCAGCTCCAACCCAGGATCCAAATTCAAGTCTGTCTGGGGTCCTATCCCCGTCACCACCCCCCACCCCAACCCATCCCCCAGAGACCTGGGAAGGAGCCAGGCTCCTCCGGTTTCAGGAAAGGGCTGCACAAACCGCCCCGCCACGATCCCTCCCAGAGAACAAACAGCTCCTGGCCGCCGCAGTCTCCCTCCTCCTCCTGCCAGGCCGGTTCCCAGACCCACCCTCCCTGTGCCATAAGCGCCTCTCCCCGCACCCTCACCAGGGCTGGCTGTTCTCAGAGGAACGCCCAGGAAAAACCTACCCGAACTCCTTTCAGCTGGGAAGGGGACCCGCCTGGGCTTCCTCACTGCCGATGAGACCTCTCTCATCGCACACTTAGAGCTGCCTGTTTTCCTTCCTTCCTTAAGCGAGCTGGGAACTCTAGACACTCAGGCTTGGGCCAGCCCATTAGAGTAAGTATTCGGCCACCTCTTGGCTGCTACGGTCACTGCTGCTGTCACCATCAACATGACTGTCTCACACCTCACTTCCTCCGGCCAGCCACACCCCTGCAGAATTCACCCGCCAGCCTCCCTGAGGTTTCCCCTGCCTGAAATCCTCTCCGCATTCCTGGCTCATTCTCGAAATTGAGGTCAAAGCTCAGATGCCACCTCCTTCCCTGACCACCCTATCTGAAGCAGCCGCACCTGCCTGCTCCTAGTCACTCAGTTCCTTCACCTGTTTCGTTTCCTCCACAGCATTTACCACAATCTGAAAGTCTTATTCATGCAGGTGTCTACTTGTTTATCTCCCCATCACACCCACTAGGATGACAATATCACAAGGGCTGGGGTTTCATCTGTCTCCTCCTCCTCTGTATCTCCAGCACATGAAACATGCTTGGCACACTGTAGGTGCTTAAGTATTTGCTACTACATCACTTTGGGATTTTGCATAGGACACTCCCAATGCTTAGAATGTCAATCTTTGCTTCATTATCCTTGGCAAACTCCTATTCATCCTTTGAAACCCCATCCATTTATCCCTTAACCAGGAAAGGCTTCTGTGCCTCATACAACCACCCATAAAGCTGGATTAGGGCTTTCTCTGGGGACACCCTTGCCCTGTGCCACACTTCCATTAGCGCACATATCCCCCATGAATTGTGCACACCAGCAGGGTCTAGAGTAAGGCACACATTTTGTCTCAGGAACTACGTATTGAATAAATAAATTAACTACTTTTTTTGAGACAAGGTCTTGCTCTGTCACCCTGGCTGGAGTGCAGTGGTGCAATCGTGGCTCACTGTAGCCTTGACCTCCCAGGATCAAGCGATCCTCCCACCTCAGCCTCCCAAGCAGCTAGGATCACAAATGCATGCCACTATGCCTGGCTAATTTTTAAATTTTTTTTTGTAGGGATGGAATCTCCCTATGTTGCCCAAGCTGGTTTCAAACTCCTAGGCTCAAGGGATCCTCCTGCCTCCGCTTCCCAAAGTACTGGGACTATAGGTGTAAGACACCACATTCAGCCTCATTATTTAATATGTAAGTAGCTATATCTCTCTGAGACCCAGCCCCCATCTAATTTATAACCTCCCACCTTCTCAAGAACATGCCTCAGCTCCCATTGCCGGGGAATCTGACCTTTCATCTTGTCATAGGATTTTTTTTTTTTTTTTTTTGAGTCAGAATCTCAGTCAGTCACCCAGCCTGGAGTGCATGGCGTAATGGCTCGCTGAAACCTCTGCTTCCCGGGTTCAAGCAATTCTCCTGCCTCAGTCTCCCTAGTAGCTGGGACTACAAGTGCACGCCACCACTCCCGTCTACTTTTGTAGAGATGGGGTTTCACCATGTTGGCTAAGCTGGTCTCGAACTCCTGATCTCAAGTGATGGCCTCCCAAAATGCTGGGTAGCAGGTGTGAGGCAAAACACCCGGCTGTCATAGGAATTTGTCAGCAAATTCTACAGACTAGAGGATGTGTGTTGGGTGGTATGGGGGTGGGGATAATGGAGGAGATGGGGAGGTGAGCTCTTCAAGCCCCAGGGGAGAATTCTGTTCCATTCCTGGGACATCCCAGGTGAGAGGGAAGAAAGGCCAACCCCCCCAAGACAGCTATCCCAGACTGGGACAGAGGCAAACCCTGACCACAGAGCCCTGTCACTCACCCAAGAACAGGTGCCAATGACAGAACAGCCAGGCCGAGGGGGGAGAGAGGCGCTTCGGTGATGGATTTCCCTGGTGACTTGCCAAGACAGGGCTTTACTGCCTCCGCCCTGGACTGGCTGAGTCAGACTGTGCAAGGGTGGACACTTTGACTGGTATTTGGGAGGCATTTGCTGTGGGTTACAGAGAGGGAGGGGCCTCCTTTGTGGCCAGAGAAGGAGGAAAGAGGCCCTGGGCCCTGGGACTTGGGTGGAGGCTCAGGTTTCGGTCTCACCTGCTGCTCCAGACCATGGTCTGGAGGGCCGCCTGCGCCACCCCCAAAGCAATGAGATAGCCCCTCCTCCCTCAGACCCAGGAGTCCAGGCCCCAAGCCCCTCCTCCCTCAGACCCAGGAGTCCAGGCCCCAAGCCCCTCCTCCCTCAGACCCAAGAGTCCAGACACCAGCCCCTCCTCCCTCAGACCCAAGAGGCCTCGGACCCACACCGAATGCTTCTATGAGATAGTTTTCTCCACTTGCTCATGAAGAAATGAGCCCAGGCCCAGTCAGATCTGCATCTGTGTCACAGCCCAGGGCCACTGTAACCTTAGGCTACTGACTTCCCTCTCTGAGCCTCTGTTTTCTCCTCTGTCAATGGGGCAAGGGGTCTGCTCCTTCCCTCAAACCCCAACTCAGGTAGGGTCAAGCACAGAAAATACTTGTGGCATGAATGTGATGAGAACACAGAATTGCAGAAGCCAAAGAAAGAGAAGCGTAAGGGCCCTCCTTCCACCCCTACCTCCCCCACCCGCTGCTACACACACCAGGACCACCTGCTGGGTAGCCAAGAGCTCACAGCCTAGCCCCACTGGCCACCGCTGCAGCCCCCCTCCTTCACTCAGGCAGTTGCACGGCCCAGAACACCCCTATCTTCTAGGATTGACACTGGCTGTCAAACTCATCCTTCAAGGTGATTACTGGCCTGCGCTCCTCCTCCAGGCAGCCTGTCCTCCTCCTCCAGGCAGCCTGTCCTCCTCCTCCAGGCAGCCTGTCCTCCTCCTCCAGGCAGCCTGTCCTGACCCTCAGCAGCCTATCCTGGCCTTGGCAGAGCCCCTCGTGTCCTCCCTTGCAGCACCCATGGGAAGAAAGGCCATCGTCCTCGCCGTTGCTAACACCGGCCTTGCGTTTCCTCTTTGCCAGGTACTGTATTGACAACTCTCTACAACCTGACTTTATCCTCCCAATAAGCTGGGCGTGGTGGCTCATGCCTGTCATCCCAGCACTTCAGGAGGATGAGGCAGGAGTATCACTTGAGCCCAGGAGTTGGAGACCAGCCTGGGCAACATAGGGAGACTTTATCTTTAATATATATATATATATATATATATATATATATATATATATAAAATATATGTGTATATATATATATGTGTGTGTGTATATATATGTGTATATATATGTGTATATATGTGTGTATATATATGTGTGTGTGTGTATGTGTATATATATATATATATATATATGCCAAGCATGGTCACCTATGGTTGGGAGAGTGAAGGCAGGGTCTGAGAGGGGTCCAGTAGGTCGAGGCTGCAGTGAGCTGTGATTATGACACTGCATTCTAGCCTGGGCCACAGAAAGAGACCTTGTCTCAATTAAAAAAAAAAAATGGGGATAATAGGACCCATTCCATAGGATGTGTTGAGGATTATGCATACACACACACACACACACACACACACACACACACACATTTATGATGTACTGAGAAGATATAAGCACACAATAAGTATCTCCAAAATTATCAAGTGGCAAAGCCAGGATTCAGACCCACACCTGCCCGAGGCTCTCTGCCATCAGACCACACTATATCTCTTTCTCTCTGTTCCTTCATCCCCATCAATCCAAGGCAAAAATGTGCCTTCTCTGATTTCCAGCCTCACTCACCATAGACCGTGGAGGCAACATATCTTGAATGAAGCAATGAAGCAATAATGCACATAAATGCACCAAATGCCAAAAGCTTGTTCACTCAACAAGTATCTCTCCAACACTTTCTATGTGCTAGAACCAATTCCGTGTGCTGCAGATTAAGTGGGGGACTGATCACACAAAAATCTTTGCCCTTGTGAAGCTTGCATTTTTTTTTTTTTTTTTTTTTTGAGACAGAGTATTGCTCTGTCACCCAGGCTGCAGTGCAGTGGTGCGATCTCGGCTCACTGCAAGCTCCGCTTCCCAGGTTCCTGCCATTCTCCTGCCTCAGCCTCCGGAGTAGATGGGACTACAGGCGCCCGTCACCAAGCCCAGCTAATTGTTTTGTATTTTTAGTAGAGACGGGGTTTCACCACGTTAGCCAGGATGGTCTTGATCTCCTGACCTCGTGAACCGCCTGCCTCGGCCTCCCAAAGTGCTGGGATTACAGGTGTGAGCCACCGCGCCCAGCTGCTTTTTTTTTTTTTTTTTTTTTAAGATGGAGTCTCGCTTTGTCACCCAGGCTAGAGTGCAGTGGCATGATCATCTTGGCTCACTGCAACCTCCACCTCCCAGGTTCAAGCAACTCTCTTGCCTTGGTCTCCCAAGAAGCTGGGATTACAGGTGTGCACCACCAACTCTGGCTAATTTTTTGTATTTTTAGTAGAAATGGGGTTTTACCATGTTGGTGACATGGTATGATCTCGGCTGACTGCAACCTCCACTTCCAGGGTTCAAGTGATTTTCTTGTCTCAGCCTCCCAAGAAGCTGGGATTACAGGTGTGCACTACCACCCCCGGCTAATTTTTATATTTTCAGTAGAGACAGGGTTTCACCATGTTGGCCAGGCTGGTCTCGAACTCCCGACCTCAAGTGATTCACCGGCCTCAGCCTCCCAAAGTGCTGAGATTACAGGCGTGTGCCACTGTGCCCAGCCTGTGAAGCTTGCATTCTAATGGAGGAGACACAGACAAAATGAACCAGGAACACAGTAGGTAAGAAGGTGAAAAGTGCTCCACACAAAAATGAAGTAGGGAGAGAGGAAAGAGACTACAAAGAAGTTGGGTTGCCGGGCGCGGTAGCTCACACCCATAATCCCAGCACTTTGGGAGGCTGAGGCAGGCAGATCACGAGGTCAAGAGATCGAGACCATCCTGGCCAACATGGTGAAACCCTGTCTCTACTAAAAGTACAAAATTAGCCAGGTGTGGTGGCATGCACCTGTAGTCCCAGCTACTCAGGAGGTTGAGGCAGGAGAATCACTTGAACCAGGGGGGCAGAGGCTGCGGTGAGCCAAGATTGCACCACTGCACTCCAGCCTGGGCAACAAGAGCGAAACTCTGTCTCAAAAAAAAAAGTCGAGTAAGGGATGCTGCCATTTGAAACAGGGTGGTCACCCAGTCCTCTGAGAAGCTGACATTCAGGTAGAGACCGAAGGAGGCAAGGAAGTGAGGCATGAGGGTATCTGGTAGAAGAGCATTCCAGGCAGAGAAAACAGCAAATGCAAAGGCCCTGAGGCAGGACCGCCTCTGGGTGTTCCAAGAGCAGCAAGGAGACCAGTGTGCTGACACACGGAAGGAAGAGATGAGATCAGAATCATGTCCCTTAAGGCCTTGCAAGATGTCAGCTTTTTTTTTTTTTTCTTCTTCTTTTTTGAGACAGAGTCTCCCTCTGTTGCCCAGGCTGGAGTGCAGTGGCGCAATCTCAGCCCACTGCAAGCTCCACCTCCCGGGTTCACACCATTCTCCTGCCTCAGCCTCCCGAGTAGCTGGGACTACAGGCGCCCGCCACCATGCCCGGCTAATTTTTTGTATTGTTAGTGGAGACGGGGTTTCACAGTGTTAGCCAGAATGGTCTCGATCTCCTGACCTTGTGATCCGCCCGCCTCAGCCTCCCAAAGTGCTGGGATTACAGGCGTGAGCCACCGTGCCCCGCCGATGTCAGCTTTTATACACAGAGAAATGGGGAGCCGTAGAGGATTCTAAACAGCAATGACATGAGCCGACTTCGGGTTCTACAGGATCCCTGAACAGAGACTAGACTTAGCAGGGAGAATAGAGAGGGGAGACTAGTTAGAAGGCTACTGCAGTGGTTCAGGTGAGAGGCAGCGGTGGCAGGAACCAGATGGGAATCATTGATCACGTGAAAGGCTAAGAATGGGCAGGTCTGTCCCGTGCCCTGCTCTCTGCTTTCTGATCTCCGCCATCTAGGTGTTGGAGTCTGACATTCTCATCATTCACTCACTGCATAGGTAATCTTGGGCAAGTTGTTTTTTGTTTTTTGGGGTTTTGTTTTGTTTTGTTTGTTTGTTTTTTCAGACAGCGTCTCACTCTGTCACCCAGGCTGGAGTGCAGCGGCGTGATCTCGGCTCACTGCAACCTCCGCCTCCCGGGTTCAAGTGATTCTCCTGCCTCAGCCTCCTGAGTAGCTGGGATTACAGGTGCCCGCCACCACGCCCAGCTAATTTTTGTATTTTTAGTAGAGACAGGGTTTCATCATGTTGGCCAGGCTGGTCTCGAACTCCTGACCTCATGATCTGTCCGCCTCGGCCTCCCAAAGTGCTGGGATTATAGGCGTGAGCCACCGCGCCCAGCCTGTATTTTGTTTTTTGAGATGGAGCCTCGCTCTCTTGCCTAGGCTGGAGTGCAGTGGTGCAATTATCGGCTCACCACAACCTCCGCCTCCCGGGTTCAAGTGATTTTCCTGCCTCAGCCTCCTGAATAGCTGGGATTACAGGTGCCCACCACCACACCTGGATAATTTTTGTGTTTTTAGTAGAGATGGGGTTTCACCATGTTGGCTGGACTGGTCTCGAACTCCTGACCTCAGGTGATCCACCTGCCTCGGCCTCCCAAAGTGCTGGGATTACAGATGTGAGCCACTGCACCCACGCAAGTTTCTTAACCCTTCTCTGCCTCATTTTCTCATCTGTGAGACGAAGACAGCCTCCCACCCAGACACACTCACCTCAAGGGGCTCTGGGGAGAAATGATGTGGAAAGCTTTGCTAGTAACCTCTACAGCATGGAGGGAGTTCTCGAAAAGTGATTTCAGAAAGGTGTTTATGCCTGGGAAGCCTGTTCATTTTTGTGATGTACTTGGAGCTGGGCCAGGCATTATCGAGCTAAATCTTAGCTTTTGTCAGAATTGGGGGGGTCATTGAGGGAAATTTCCAAAGGAAGGGGGAACGGGATGGGGGGGTGAGGGCATGAGCAGAGGCAGTGATCACGGACAGGAGGTGTCCACATAAGACGGACTGCCACTGGCCCTGGAGACAGGTCAGCCCCGGGTTCAAATCCCTCCTTAACCAAGTGCTGAAATGGACCAGTTGCTCAACCTCTCTGGCCTTCAGCTTCCTCATCTGTGGAGCAGGAATCAAACCTCGAACTTCCTCCCGCTGTTAGAATTTCAAGGGAGTTTTAAAGACAGAGCTTTCAACTCTGACCTGTGAACAAGTGTGACATCAAATGTACTGTTCGTTGTTATTAGTCTGTTGCTACAAGGCAGATGGTTAGTTTCCCGGCTCCCCTGCAGTCCCCCCAGCCCCTCCTAGATCTGTCTGCCAGCCCCGCCCCGGGGTCACTCCAGCCAGGCTGTGCCAGGTGAATGCTCAGGTATGCGGAGGCGGAGGCAGGACGGCCCTGGGAGGGAGCAGGAGGAGGGGCCGGCAGCCTGGAAGGGAAAGGACAGCGGAGAGCAGGGCAGAGCCTGAGCAGGCAGGTAAGGAGATCCGGGTCCGGAGAGAAGGGGCCGGGGCTTGACCAATGGGTCTGAGGGACGAGGGGACTGGGGTCTGGACTCCAGGGTCTCAGGGAGGAGGGGCTGGGGGTCTGGACTCCTGGGTCTGAGGGAGGAGGGGCTGGGGTCTGGACTCCTGGGTCTGAGGGAGGAGAGGCTGAGGGCCTGGATTCCTGGGTCTGAGGGAGGAGGGGCTGGGGGCCTGGACCCCCAGCATCCAAGGGAGGAGGGGCTGGGGGCCTGGTCTCCCGAGTCTGAGGGAGGAAGGATTGGGGGCCTGGACTCCTGGGTCTGAGGGAGGAGGGGCTGGGGGCCTAGACCCCTGGGGTCCAAGGAAGGAGGGGTTGGGGGCCTGGTCTCCTGAGTCTGAGGGAGGAAGGATTGGGGGCCTGGACTCCTGGGTCTGAGGGAGGAGGGGCTGGGGCCTGGACTCCTGGGTCTGAGGGAGGAGGGGCTGGGGCCTGGACTCCTGGGTCTGAGGGAGGAGGGGACTGGGGTCTGGACTCCTGGGTCTGAGGGAGGAGGGACTGAGGCCTGAACTCCTGTGTCTGAAGGAGGAGGGGCTGGGGTCTGAACTCCTGGAACTAGGGAGGAGGGGCTGGGGGCCTGGACTCCTGGGTCTGAGGGAGGAGGGGCTGGGGGCCTGAACTCCTGGGTCTGAGAGAGGAGGGGCTGGGGGCCTGAACTCCTGGATCTAGGGAGGAGGGGCTGGGGGCCTGGACTCCTGGGTCTGAGAGAGGAGGGGCTGGGGGCCTGAACTCCTGGGTCTGAGGGAGGAGGGACTGGGGGTTTGGACTCCTGGGTCTGCGGGAGGAGGGGCTTGGGGCCTGAACTCCTGGGTCTGAGGGAGGAGGGGATGGGGCCTGGATGCCTGCATTGAGGGAGGAGGCTGGGGTAGGAATTAGAGGCTCCTACTGGCCAGGCCCTCACATGTTTGCTGGCTCCCAGGACACCTCCAGGTGGGCAGGAGCTCCCACTCAGCACCATGAGCACTGCCACAGGGTAAGTGCCCCCGGATCCCAGGTCCCAGCTCCAGCACGCCTCCCGCCTCCCCTCGCCTCCCGCCTCCCCTCGCCTCCCGCCTCCCCTCGCCTCCCGCCTCCCCTCGCCTCCCGCCTCCCCTCGCCTCCCGCCTCCCCTCGCCTCCCGCCTCCCCTCGCCTCCCGCCTCCCCTCGCCTCCCGCCTCCCCTCGCCTCCCGCCTCCCCTCGCCTCCTCACCCACACCCGCAGATCCTGTTTGCGGCAGCCCAGACTCTGGCCCAAGCCCCGACACTCAGGAGGAAGCCAGAGCCGCTCCCCTCCCTACCCAGCCTGGGGTTAGGGGCCCCCACTGCAGAGCAGACAGGCCTGAGCTCCAGTTCGGCCCTCACACTCAGTGCTGATGTAACCCTTGTCAGAGGATATCACCTCTTGGAGCCTCAGCCCCTCCTCTGTGACACAGGGACAATGTTGAAAAATTGGAGGGATAGTGCATTACAGGACTTAGCCGCCCACCTCACTGACAGCAGGTGCTCAACTCATAGGAGCCGCTATTGTGATTGTTATGTTGTTAGTAAATATTAACCCTTTGCTAGAAAATCAGGGCTGTTTATAATGAAGACTCAAGTGCCCCAGAGTAAGCAGGGAGAAAAACAATGAGAGATGAGTCAAAATACCTGCATGGTAGGTAGTGAGCTCTCTGGCCCAGAGGTAATCAAATTGTGGTGACATCAGACTGGCAGGAGTGGGATGAGGAACAGGAGTTTGGGAAAAAGGCTTTTTCAGTTCCCCTGACGCCACCTGATCGCTGAGCTTCTGTTATGTGCCGGCGAGTGGGGATTCAAGAATTCTTAGGAAAGGTAACCTTAGGAAGAAATTGAGGACAGGAGGAGACAGAGAAGGATGTGGCTGGGAAGCGCCTGGCCCATGTGAGTAGGAGGGGACGCAGATAATTCCCTGTCTACTTCAGATACCACTAATGCTATTGTAACCATTCCCATTTATTGAGCAACTTCTGTGTGCTAAGCCCTGGCAGCATCTTAAGAATGATAATAACAGTTATCGAGGCTTCAAAATACTTCACCTGCATCATCTGATTGAATTTGCCCAACAGCCCTACGAGATGATTACTATGTTACAGAAAGAAAAACTGAGGCAGGAGAGATTAAATCCACTTCTCAAGGTCTTATGGAAGGAGGCAGTAGACAGAAGGTTTGAATCCAGGAGTATGCCATGATACAGATCACACTCCCCTACCACCCAGCACCACCGCCTGACCTGACCTGTCTTTTTTTGTTTGTTTGTTTGAGATGGGGTCTCACTCTGCTGCCAGGCTAGAGTGCAGTGGCGCGATCTCGACTCACTGCAACTTCCGCCTCCCAGGTTCAAGTGATTCTCCTGCCTTAGCCTCCCATGTAGCTGGGACTATAGGCGCATGCCACCACACCCAGCTAATTTTTGTATTTTTAGTAGAGACAGGGTTTCACCATGTTGGCCAAGATGGTCTTGATCTCTTGACTTTGTGATCCGCCCACCTTTGCCTCCCAAAGTGCTGGGATTACAGGCGTGAGCCACCGCGCCCAGCCTACCTGTCTTCTTAAAGTCCAGCTCTGGCTCTGAGCTCTCCTGCTCAATAATAATAATAATAATAACCCTTCCATCGCTCCCCATTACCTTTGTAATGATCCCTTGCTGCCCTGCTTGGCATTTCCATAGGATCTGCCCCCAATTCCACAGTCTCTCTCATTCCTCTTTTCTTCACCAGCCCAGAAGCTGCCCCGAAGCCAAGCGCCAAGTCTATCTATGGTGAGTGGGGTCAAGGGAGCCCCAGGCCCATAGAACTGGGTCTAAAGAAACAGGACCTGGCATCCAGGGTCTTGGAGGAGGAGGGGCTGGGGCCTGGACTCCTGGGTCCGAGGGAGGAGGGGCTGGGGGCCTGGACTCCTGGGTCTGAGGGAGGAGGGGCTGGGGGCCTGGACTCCTGGGTCTGAGGGAGGAGGAAGGGCTGGAGGTCTGGACTCCTGGGTCAGAGGGAAGAGGGGCTGGGGGGCTGGACTCCTAGGTCTGAGGGAGAAGGGGCTGGGGGCCTGGACTCCTGAGTCTGATGGAGGAGGGGCTGGGCCTGGACTCCCAGGCTCATTCTCTTTCTCCCCTCGCAGAGCAGAGGAAGCGTTACTCCACAGTTGTTATGGCTGATGTATCCCAGTACCCAGTCAATGTGAGTCTGGGATCTGTGTTCCCCCAGGACATCTTCTGGGGCAAAGGTGGCCTCAGGAGATAGGGCTTTTGAAAGCAGCTGGGCCCCCAAGCAGGAAGCATGTGGAAAGTCAGTTTGCCCATCCATAAAATGGACCTCCGTTGCCTCACCTCAGTCATGGATATGAAGTCAGGGGCCTCGGGTCCTCTCAAATCTGCCAGCCTTTCCTCCCGGCCAGCTGTTGTGCTGGACAGTGGGACCATGGAGACAAATCAAGACACAGCCCTGCATGAGGAGGGGGTAGACAAGGTCCAGAGGAACACACGGAGGTGCCTGGTGCTCTAATGGAGGTGGCAGGGGGCACAGCGGGAGACCCGAGGAGGCATTTAGAAGGAGAGAGCTATAATCCAGACTCCTTCCCTGCCGGCAAGGAGCCTCCAGTATGTGAGAAGCCAGACTCAGGTGCTAGTCACTCTGATGAAAGGGAAACAGAGGGCACTGGGAGGAGGAGCTGATTTGTGGAACAGGTGATCAAGGAAGGCTTCCTGGAGGAGGTGTGGTTAGTCTCAGGCTGAAAGTCTGATTATTCCGGGGGATTCTGAGCCCACCTGGCATCATCTTGGGCCTCACTGCTTTCTCCGTGGTCCGTACCAGCACCTGGTGACGTTCTGCCTGGGTGAGGACGATGGCGTGCACACCGTGGAGGATGCCTCCAGGAAGCTGGCCGTCATGGATAGCCAGGGCCGAGTCTGGGCACAGGAGATGCTGCTGCGAGTGTCTCCCGACCATGTCACGCTGCTCGACCCGGCCTCCAAGGTGCCAGGGGGCACGTGGGTGGGAGGAGTGTCTGGGGCAGGGACTTCAGGGGGTCTGGGTGTGAATCTTGGCTCCTGCACGTCCTTCCTCTGGGAACCCCAGCCTCCTTCTTGAGCCTTAATAGCCTTACCTATTAAACAGGGGTGTTATCCCTAACCCCCTAACCGCATGAGGTTGCCCTGGCCTGCTGGCTCACACTCCCGTCGCCATTTAGTAGTACCATCATTTCGGGGCCTCAGTTTACCCCGCCATCCCACCCGGCAGGAGGAGCTGGAGTCGTACCCACTGGGCGCCATCGTGCGCTGTGACGCCGTGATGCCACCCGGCAGGAGCCGCTCGTTGCTGCTGCTCGTGTGCCAGGAACCCGAGCGCGCGCAGCCAGACGTGCACTTCTTCCAGGGCCTGCGCCTCGGGGTGAGCGGACAGGCTGGCTCTGGGGGTGGAGCTGGAACTGGGCGGAGCCTGGAGCCGGGGCGGACATGGGTGGGGCCTCTAGGTGGGGCGGGGCCTGGGACTAAGGCGGGATCAGAGCAAGGAAGGGCAGGGGACCTGGGAAGGAAGTTCTGGAAGGCAGTGGGGTTTGAGATTGGACCCAGGGTCAAGACAGAACGTGAAGGTGGGATGAGGACATGGACAGAACATGGCCAAGAAGGGTCTGGGGGAGCAGCCAGGACGAGGATGGGGGCGAGGAACCACCCGGACTGGGTCTCCATGGGCGGGGTCGTGGCTTAGGGCAGGGACCGGTGTAGGGCGAGGGGTGAGTCCAGGGCGTGGACGTGCGTGGGTTCACAGGCGTGAACGGTGGCCGCACGTGGGCTGGGACTGAGCTGAAAAATCGGCCAGGGGCGAGGACCGGGTAGGAAGTGGGTGCGGCGTGGCCTGACGGTGTGATTGGCAGGCGGAGCTGATCCGAGAGGACATCCAGGGGGCTCTGCACAATTACCGCTCGGGCCGCGGGGAGCGCAGGGCGGCGGCGCTCAGGTGAGAGGGAAGAAGTTGGCAGGGTCTCTGGGAAGCCGGTTTCACCTCCTTGTGCCTCAGTCTACAACACCAGCCTGGAACAGAACAAGAGTTTTGCATGGAGTCAAGCACACCCTAGTCGAGTCTTGTCTGTACCTCCCAGACGGGCTGACGCCTTCTCCAGAACTCTGCTTCTTTTCTCTGTTCCCTGTCCAGGCCCTCAGTTTCACTCTAGAGAGGTGCTATCCCTCCCTATATCGGATTTTTCCCTACCTCGTCGAACTTGTTCACTCCCTTTGAGCCTTTTGCGCCTGTGTGTCTTGTTCTGCGCCCCGGATTTCCCCCTCCCTGGACCCCTCAGTGGACCCAGCCTTGGTGTCCCCGTCGCCCTCCGCAGGGCCACGCAGGAGGAGTTGCAGCGCGACCGCTCGCCCGCCGCTGAGACCCCGCCCCTGCAGCGCCGTCCGTCAGTCCGCGCAGTGATCAGCACCGTAGAGCGGGGCGCGGGCCGCGGACGACCCCAGGCGAAGCCCATTCCCGAGGCAGAGGAGGCGCAGAGGCCTGAGCCGGTGGGGACCTCGAGCAACGCTGACTGGGCCTCCCCAGACCTGGGTCCCCGGGGTCCTGACCTGGCGGTTCTGCAGGCGGAGCGGGAAGTGGTGAGCCGCGAAGGAACGGGTCTGGGGGCGGGGCCAGGCGACTGGAGGCGGGGCTAGGGCGTGGAAGGGCGGGGCCGGCTGCGGGACGGGAGTTCTCTGTCAATCTGGTCAGACTTCTGCGTTATGGAGGAGGGGCTGGGTCGGGGGCGTGGCTTGGTTGTGGGGCGTGGCCATGTGTTTGGGGCGTGGCCTGATCTGGGGACGTGTGTAGGTGCTCAGGTTCAGGGCTTCGACGGGGATGGTTTTGGAACTCGGGAGCCCTGAGCGTTCCCCTCCTCTGTCCCCCAGGACATCCTGAACCACGTGTTCGACGACGTAGAGAGCTTTGTATCGAGGCTGCAGAAGTCGGCGGAGGCGGCCAGGGTGCTAGAGCACCGGGAACGCGGCCGCAGGACACGGCGCCGGGCGGCTGGGGGTAAGGGGCACCCTCGCGTGGGATCTGAACCCCCTCCCGATCTCTTCCAAATGTCCCCGCTCTCCCCAGGCTCTCCCCTCCCGCCACTTGCCAGGGCTGACCTCACCGCCATCTTAACCGGGTGTCCACCTCTCTCTCTGCCTGCCTGGTGCTGGCCCCGCGTCCCCGTCGCCGCGCCCGTCTGCACCCCTCAGAGGGCCTGCTGACGCTGCGGGCCAAGCCGCCTTCGGAGGCCGAGTACACCGACGTGCTGCAGAAGATCAAGTACGCCTTCAGCCTGCTGGTGAGGACGCGTCCGCCCAAGGGCCGGGGCGCGGGCACGGCGAACCAGCCCCGTCCCCGCACCCACGCCAACCACATCCCTCCCCACGCCCCAGGCCCGGCTGCGCGGCAACATCGCCGACCCCTCCTCTCCGGAGCTGTTGCACTTCCTTCTCGGGCCTCTGCAGATGGTGAGACCCGCCCCAGGCCCTCGGGCCCCCCCTGCAGCGGGAGGACTCTTGTTCGACTCGTAGAAGGTATGACGGCACCCTGCCCCCTCCTGCTCCCCTGACAGATTGTGAACACGTCGGGGGGGCCGGAGTTCGCGAGCAGCGTGCGGCGGCCGCACCTGACATCGGATGCCGTGGCGCTGCTGCGGGACAACGTCACTCCATGTGAAAACGAGCTCTGGACCTCGCTGGGGGACTCGTGGACCCGCCCCGGGTGAGGGACGGGGCTGGGAGGCAGGGGGCGTGGTGATTGGAGGAGCATAAGGGGCTGGGAGGTGGGTGGCATGATGATTGGAAAATAGGACTAGGAGGGAAGGGAAGGGTTAGAGGCGTGGCTTAGTTGTGTTGGGGCGGGGCTTAGGACAGATGCCAAGATTCAATTGGAAGAAAGGCCAGGAATTAACGTGAAGGAAAGATTTAAGACCACCAGACCAATCAGATTGAAAGAAATGGTGGGGCTTAAAGGAATAGAGGGGCTACGGGGCAGGGGCGGGGCTACGCGAAGGGGCGGGGCTTCTGGAAGGTTTGGTCTGTAACTTTGGTGATGGGACAGAGTCTATGCACTGGGGGCTGGGAGTTCCGCAGGGAAAGGGTCAGAACCTGAAACCGACCTTATGGAAAACCTGATTTGGAATCAGGTGAGATTTAGAGGCTGGATAAGGCAATTTTTTTCCAGAGAGAGAGATGGATGGGGTCTCAGTATTTTGCCCAGGCTGGTCTGGAACTCCTGGCCTCAAGCGATCCTCCCATCTTGGCCTCCCAAAATGCTGGGATTACAGGCGTGAGCCACCGTGCCCGGTCTAGAAATATAAATTGCTGTTGAATTGGGCTTAGAGCTACTGGCAGGACTTGGTGAAAAGTGGCGGGGCTAGAATCGTTGGGATACAGCGAGCTTTAGGGGAAAACTTCGTGAAGTTAATGACAGAACTAAGTTGGGGGCTGTACCAGGATCCCTGAGCTCTTGGCCCTGTCCCTGGCCGCAGGCTGGAGCTGCCTCCGGACGAGGGACCCCCATACAGACCCGAGTTCTTCAGCGGCTGGGAGCCGCCGGTCACTGACCCGCAGGGCCGCGCCTGGGAGGACCCAGTTGAGAAACAGCTACAGCACGAGCGGAGGCGCCGGCAGGTGACCCAAGCGACACAGCAGGGCCTAGGCTGGGAAGTCCGGGGGCGCGGCCGGTACGCCTGGCCCCGCCTGACCCGACTCTCTTACTTCCTACAGCAAAGCGCCCCCCAGGTCGCTGTCAATGGGTGAGTGTCCGCCCCAGGGCAGGGAAAGGGGGTCCAGGAGGGGTGCGTCCTGGGGGCTCCCGGTGCTGACTCCGCCCCCTTTTTTTCTGTGTTTTCCCTTCTTCCTGGCTCTTCTCAGGTGGGTGAGATGGTGATGGGGTGGGCTGGGGCCGGGAGAGAGGGAGGAGCAGGGAGGGAGGGGGGCGGGACCCAGACTTCTGGGGCCAAGGGAGGAGGGAATGGAGACCCGGGTTCCCGGGCCTAAGGGAGGAAAGGGGCTGGGAGTGGGTAAAGTCTGAAAGGTTGGATCCCTGGATCCCCAAAAGGCTGGAAGAAGGCAGTTTGTTTTCCTAGGGCCTGGGAAGCACTATGTCTGGCTGGGCTCCCTATGAGGACAGAGCCCTGGATATTGGAGGGGAGAGGCTGGGGGATTGGATCTTTGGGTTTTGAAGAAGAGCCCAAATCTGGTGCTTGGGATCCTGGAGACCCAGAGGAGCAGGCTTGGGACTTCAAGGGCTTGGGTGCAAGTTTCTGGGAAAGTTAGGAAGTAATAGTATCTCTGGGCCCTCAAGAGGGGTAAAGGCTGGACGATTAAAGTCTTGGTTTTCCAGAGGCTCTAATGCAATTGTCTAAGTCGCTGCTGGGTGTCGGACAGGGTTAAAAGGTTTAAGGGTTAAAAGGATAAGATTGAAGCTTGAGACCTGGACTCCTAGGTCCCTGGGGGAGGAAAGAACATTCCAAGTCATGGTTCTGCCGAGCAGGGGGGGCTCAGACTGGGTCCTGGGGGAGGGAAGGAGGTAGATGGACCGGAACTCTAGGGTCCTTGAGCAAATAGAGGGCAGACTGGAGGGAAGCAACGTGGGAAGAGACGAAAACAAAGCAGCGAGGATGGAGGAGACAAAGGGGGGTCTGGGTGAGGGCCCGGGCAGAGGGTCTCAGCAGGGACAGCGTGCTGGGAGCTGCTGGCCCCACACAGGGGGTGCCGCGGCCCTGAAGACCCCCCCTCTCCCCTGCACAGGTAGGCCTGATCCAGGCTAAGGTCCCTCTTATTGGGGGTCAGAGCTGAAATCCCACCCCTGCCCCCAGCTGCCTGATATTGCAACCCCCCCTCCCTGTTCACAGCTTCAAGTCACCTTCTCTGAGCCTCAAGTTCTTTTTTGCAGGGAAACTGGGAATAATGATAATCCCTTCCCGGAACAGTGAGAAGTCTGTGGTGTTGTAGGAACTAGCAGTTAAGGGCTCAAGGCTGTGACTGGGTTCAAGTTCAAGTCCAGCTGCCTGCAAACTAAGGCAGCATTATTCAGACATGGGCTGTCCTGGTCCCAGGCTGGCGATGCCACTCTCTTACTCTGTGACCTTTACATCCCTGTGCCTCAGCTTCCTTCTCTGTGAAAATGGAGAAGATAATAGGGTCTCTGGGGGAGGAAGAAACTGGGGGAGAGAGGGGAGTCCAAATTCAAGGTTCTACCAACGGTTGTCATAAAGATCAAATCAACTAATATACGTAACAGAACAGTGCCTAGCACATAGTAAGTGCTACAGAAGTGGTAGCTATTGATTGTTTTTTGAGACAGTCTCACTCTGTCATCAAGCTGGAATGCAGTGGTGAGATCTCAGCTCACTGCAACTTCCGCCTGCCGGGTTCAAGCGATTCTCCTGCCTCAGCCTCCAGAATAGCTGGGACTACAGGCGCGTGCCACCACGCCCAGCTAATCTGTGTATTTTTAAGTAGAGACAGGGTTTCACCATGTTGGCCAGGATGGTCTCGGTCTCTTGACCTGGTGATCTGCCCGCCTCGGCCTCCCAAAGCGCTGGGATTACAGGCGTGAGCCACCGCGCCCGGCCTAGCTAGTGTTTCTATTATGCTTATGAGTTATGATATATAAGCCCAGTCCCTATTAGATGCTCAGTAAATGACAGCTGTTTCTAGCTGTGTGATGTGGGCAAGTGATTTTCTCTCTCTGAGCCTCATTCTCCTCTGTAAAATGGAATCGATGATGGGTAGTACCCACTACATATGCCTACAGCACAATGCCAAGCAACGGAGGGAGCAAAACATATTCAGGCTGTTAGTCTCGTTTCAAATTTCTATTAACAGTATTAACCCGGCCCCTGCTGTGCCCCCAGCTTGGCTCTAACCCCAGCTCACACCAGCACCCTGCAGCCCAGAGCAATGGGGCTGGCTGCTTCCTTATCTCCAACCCTCCCGCTTCTCCTCAGTCACCAAGACTTGGAGCCAGAATCTGAGTCTCAGCTGGAGTCAGAGACAGCAGGAAAATGGGTCCTGTGTAACTATGACTTCCAGGCCCGCAACAGCAGTGAGCTGTCGGTCAAGCAGCGGGACGTACTGGAGGTTAGAGGAGCGGGAGGCCGAGGGGCAGGAATTAGCCAGCGCTAGCTGCAGACGCAGGCTCTGAACCCTCTGCTCTTTGCTGCACCCAGGTCCTGGATGACAGGCGGAAGTGGTGGAAGGTTCGGGACCCAGCGGGGCAGGAGGGATATGTGCCCTACAACATCCTGACACCCCACCCCGGACCCCGGCTGCACCACAGCCAAAGCCCTGCCCGCAGCCTGGTGAGCCAGCGCAGACGCTGGGGTCTTGAGGGAGGAAAGGCTGGGACCAGATCCTGGGAACAAGGGGCGTGGGGATCAGCTGTCAAGAGTGCTGGAGCAGGTGGTGACTGGGGGTTCGGAAATGCATCTCTAGAAAGGGGAGAGGCTGGGACTCTGAGTCCTCTCCCTAACCCAGGTACTCTCCTCTCCTTCCTTTCAGAACAGCACTCCTCCTCCACCACCAGCCCCAGCCCCGGCCCCACCTCCAGCTCTGGCTCGGCCCCGCTGGGACAGCTGCGATAGCCTCAACGGCTTGGACCCCAGCGAGAAGGGTTAGTGGTGGGGACGCCGGCTGTGGGGAGCGGTCCTTATCCTTGCTTTCCAGGCAGGGAAACGGGGGCTCAGAAAGAGCAAATGGACTCCCGCCCCATTCTGGGGACGCTGGAGGGCCCCCCGCCCCGCCCTCTGGCCCTGGGACCCTGAGCCCTGAGCCCGCACTCCCTCCCTCCCGGTTTCCCACCTGCAGAGAAATTCTCCCAGATGCTCATCGTCAACGAGGAACTGCAGGCGCTCCTGGCCCAGGGCCGCTCGGGCCCGAGCCGCGCAGTCCCAGGGCCCCGCGCCCCGGAACCGCAGCTCAGCCCGCGCTCGGACGCCTCCGAGGTCCGCGCCTGGCTGCAGGCCAAGGGCTTTAGCTCCGGGTGAGTGGGGCGGGGGCCCTCTCGGCGTGGGTTGATAGGGACACTGGGAGCGGAGCATTCCGATCGGCCGGGAGTCGGGGGCGGCAGTCACGGAGACCACAGGGAGCCGGGATTAGCCCGAAGTGAGGGTCTGTCTGGTAGCAACACCCAATGGCAGGCTGTGATTGCCATGTTTTTTCAGACTCCGACTGGATTCCTTAGAGAAATCCCGCACCCTTCAAAAGCAGGATGCGGCCACGCCCCCCGGGTGGCACATTGTGATTGGTGGGTGGGGTTCGGGAGGTGTCGGCCCTGCCCCCGCTAGGGCTAGAATGCTGTTCTGATTGGACCATCGCCGGGTGGGCGTGACACGACTGTCTGGGCTGGGGCATCCGCCCACCGGCCTGACCGCGCCCGGGCTGCCCTTGCTCAGGACCGTGGACGCGCTGGGTGTGCTGACTGGGGCGCAGCTTTTCTCGCTGCAGAAGGAGGAGCTGCGGGCGGTGAGCCCCGAGGAGGGGGCACGTGTGTACAGCCAGGTCACCGTGCAGCGCGCGCTGCTGGAGGTGAGCCAGACCGCTTGTCCCTGGGTCTGGGTAGGGTTGGGATGCCGAGGACTCGGACGCCAGGACAAAGCGATTTCCACCCCGCCCTCCAGGACAAAGAGAAAGTGTCAGAGCTGGAAGCAGTGATGGAGAAGCAAAAGAAGAAGGTGGAAGGCGAGATGGAAATGGAGGTCATTTGACCTGCCCGGCGCCCTTCGCAAAGAGTGACGAGGCCCCGTGGGAGAACGGACTCTTCAGACTCTCCCCAGTAGCGGAAGTCGATCTTCTGAAGGATGGCCAATCTGCTCCGGCCCTGGTCTTCCCCCATCCCGGTGGACAGACTTAACAGTCCTTGCTGCAGTCCCTCCGGAGCGGATCTGGACTGGCTGTGAGTGGGGAAGGCTTGGAGACAGTCTACGGAAAGCGCTAGCAGACCCCCGAGAGGGTGCAGTGGAGCCCTGAGCATTGTAATATGCCGCCCAGCCTATAAACAGCCTCCTTGCTTAGCAGATGGTGTGTCAACTGCTGTCCTCTACCCGGCTACCAGGGGGCCCAGAAACCTGCCCCTCGCCCCAGTCACAGCCTCAAGGAACCTGGAAGATGTTCCACCTTCTTTGGTTTCTCTCTCCGAACGCTCCTTTCCATCCCCAGGGTCCCAAACCAGGCTCCCTCCTGACCTCCTAGCCAGCCTAGTGCAGCTTGCCCCATCTTCAGGTCTCCCTGGCTGGCGGCTGCTGGGCGTGAGGCTTTGTGTCTCCCTTCCCGCCTCACCAACGTTCTCACTTCATTCCTTCCTGCGTCCTGGCCCTGCCCTTCTCCAAACGCTCCCAAGCGTTCAACCTCTGAGGTTTGCACTTGCTGTCTCTGCTGGCTGAAACAGCCATTCCCTGCCTGGCGAACTCCTGTTCAGCCTCCCTGGCCCAGCTCACTCACTCACTGTGGGGAAGCCTCATCCCCGAAGCTAGTGTCCCATCATCCACCTCTCCACTTTGTTCCCCACCCTGCCATGGACCTACCAGGTAGAACTGGCTGCCTCTCAAGCATGCCACAGCTTTCTGGCCACTCTTTGTCTTGGGAGATGGCAGCCAACTGAAAACTTCCTAATCCCTCAAGAACTAGCTCCTTTTCCCTTTGGCAAGCCCTGTAACTTTCTTTTCCCCATTATCCAGGTGGCTGGTAAGGTCTGCCTTTCTCTGGATCCCACTGTTTTCCAGACTGGACATTCTCTGCCTTTGGGAAGAATGGTCTTTTCTTTCTCCCCTGGCCCTGCCTTCCCCAGATTACTTCGGGCCTCTGGGCCTCAAGCCTGTCCCGGAGTTGTCCCAACCTGCGCACCAGATGGCGCCCTCCAAGATGGTAAAGGATGAGAGAGACCCCCCTGGGGCAGGCAGGAGTTCTCAGTCCCCACTTTGCCACCTCCTGCCTGGTTCCTTCTGGTTCCTTCCTTCCTCTTTGGATCTCCAAGAGTCCTTCTCCTATCTGACCCGTCCCTAGATCCTACTTACATACTTCCCTCGGCTCCCTATGGCCCACTGGATAAAACCCAGGCCCCATCTTGGCAGTCACAGGTTGCCCACTCAGCTCACCAGCTTCTCCGACCACGGGGCTCAGCTTCCTTCCTCCTGCTGCCAAGCTTGGTTCATGTGGTTGCTTCTGCCCAGAATACTCTCAGCCCCTCTACCACTTGCCTGGGGCCCCACCCCTCATTCTTAGTAGGGGAATAGGAAAGGTAGGCAATTCCCCCAAACCTCTTTGCTCCATTTTCCCCTCCCCAATAAGCCCCCGTGGCTCTCGCCACCTAGGCTGCAAACTGAAATGCCTGCAGGAACCCGACAAGAGACCCAAGTGAGCCAGCTGGGCCTCAGCCCTACTCCCATCACAGGCCAGCTTGTTTGAACATCCTGGCAGCTGTATCTTCCAATATTCTCAGAACCTGACCATCTCTCACCATCTTTACTCCCATCACCCCAGCCAGAGCCACCCTCTCTCGCACGGATTTCACCAGTAGACCCTCAGCTGGTCTCCCCAGTCCTCACCACCAACCCCCAGCCTGTTCTCCACGCCAGAGGGACTTGTTAAAACATAAGTCAAGCCATGGCCATTCTCCAAAAGACACCCAGGGCTCCAATCTCACAGCTCAAGCCCTTCCCAGGGCCAAGTCTCCACACAGCCACCTTTACCTCTCTAACCTCATTCCCTGCTTTCTCCAGCTCCTCAGCTTCCTGCAACACATCAGGTGCATTCCTACCCCAGGGTCTCTACACACATAGCTCCCATCATCCAGAGCACCCTTCCCGCAAATACACAGCTCCCTCTCCACCACCTTCAAGCATCTGCCTGCACCAGCTTTTCCATGAGGCCTGCCTAGACCACTCTATTCAAAACAGATGTGCACACACATGCACCCGCCTTCCCAACCCCTTTCTTTTCTCCAGAGCACTGCCACCTCGAAATACATTTATTTTAACATCGGATGCTCCCCTCCTAAAAGTATTGGATCTTTGTTTTGTTCAGTAATTATCAGTCACACTGTACTTACTCAGTCCTGTTCTTCCTGTTGGTGTTATAGTAATTATTGAATGAATGCCTCATCTCAGAAGATGGCTCCTACTCAGTTCTAGTCAACTGTGGCTATGCAGGACTGAAAAGTTCATATTGTCACAGATTCCTGTTCTTTCAAAAGAAGCCAAAATTCTTTTTTTCTTTTTTTTTTCTGACATGGAGTCTCGCTCTGCTGCCCAGGCTGGAGTGCAGTGACTCGATCTTGGCTCACTGCAACCTCTGCCTCCCAGGTTCAAGCGATTCTCCTGCCTCAGCCTCCCAGGTAGAGTAGGTGGGATTACAGGCACCTACCACCACGCCTGGCTAATTTTTGCATTTTTAGTAGAGATGGGGTTTCACCATGTTGGCCACGCTGGTCTTGAACTCCTGACCTCAAATGATCCGCCCGCCTCGGCCTCCCAAAGTGCTGAGATTACAGGCATAAGCCACCGCACCCGGACAAAATTCCAGATTTTTACACACAAATTTCTCCAAATGTTAAATGTTGGCAATTGACTAAATTTGTTTCAAAGACACCGATGGCAAAACCCAAGCTCCCCAGCTCCATATCCTTGGCCCCAGAGGTCTTGCTCGCTGATCCCTCCTGCCCCATCAGCTTCCCCTCAGCCCCCTGCCTACGATCACGTGGGCTCCGTCTTGGAGCCTTCGTTCCCGCTGGGGGCTCATCTTGAAGCTCCTTCACCACACAGGTGAGCAAGCACCAGCCCATCCCCCGGCGCCCACCCAAATGGCCCAATGGTTTGGTCACAGACATGCACAGCCCCCCAGCAGGAGCAGGAAACAGTGCCCTCCCTCTGGCTGGGAACACAGACCTTGAGTGGCAACTTCATGACTTTTATTTGTGGTGCCTGTGCTTTATCTCGAAAATACCTTCTCCCCCTGCCCCAGACAGTGGGCGGGGAGGGGGCAGCAAAAAATAGAAGATGTCCCTCCCTATTGCACATGGACCCTATATACAGGCCCACCTGGCTGAGGCTGGCGGGACTCTTGGCACATTCTTGGATCCCTGCTCAGGAGGGGAGGGGTGACGGGGTGGCATCACACGTGAGATGGGGACCTCCAGGCGGCCACTCTGGTCCTGGCTACTGATCCTTGCACTTCTTGGTCCTCAGTTCCTTCCTGGTCCCGTCTCTGGCCCTGGTCCCCTCTGGCAACGTCCCCCTACTTGGCTCGGCCTCCCACCTCCATCCTGGCCTCGGTGGCCCCCTTGGCTCCTGGGGACTCTGCTCCCCTCCCAGTCCGGAGGTCCCGGGGGGCTATGGCTTCTCTGAGACTTCCCCCGGAGCCCTGTCACTCGTGTTCACACGGGGGAAGGGGTGCGTGTGGCAGAAGCAGCTGTATAAATACGGGTGCGGGAAAGGCCCTCCGGGTCACTTGGAGAGTTTGCTGATGACGCGGATCAACGCTGCATTCTCATCCTTGAGGCGCTGGTTGTCAGCGCGGAGGTCAGACAGGGCCTGGGGGACGGCAAGGGTCAGCTGGGCAGCCCTGGCGGGTTGCGACCCCACCCACCCTCGGCCCTCTGCCCACAGCCCCCACAGCCCCCACCTTCAGCTCCTCCTCCAGCTCTGCGGCCTTGCGTTCCAGGGCCCTGCGCTCCTGGAATGAACAGGGAAAGTTCAGAAACCGAGTGAGGCTGAGGAGGGCGGGGGAAGGCCAGGAGCCAGCTGGGAAGGGCAATGTGGCTCTCTTGGTCCAAACTTAGTGATGTGAGGCTGGGGACGCCTCTGGCCCCCATCCCCACTGCCCCTACTCACGAATCTCTCCAGTTCCAGAAGGGCTGGCCTCTCAGCGAAGCGTTCTTGCCTCTGTTGAGGACACAGAAAGCACAGGGGTCAACAGGGGAAGCCAGCACTGCTCTGAGAGGTCCTAGGCTCCTGCTGGGGACCCGCCCGCCCGCTAGGCAGCCCACAAGCCCCTCCCCCATGGGCCAGGCCCCGCCACCAGCAGGCCCACAGCCCCATCCCCTCGCTCAGACTCCGCCTCCGAGATCTCGGCCCCGCCCCTCAAGTGGAGCCCAGCCCCGCCGGCACCCCCAGGCCAGGCTCTGCCTCCCAGCAGTCTGAGCCCCACCCAGGCGGCCCTGCCAGTTCCTGTGACCCTGGCCTCAGCGCCCTTACCTGCGTGGCCCGCTCCAGCTCCACCTTGAGCTGCGCCAGCCGCAGCGTGGTCTCGGTCAGGGCCTCGCGAAGCCGCTCATTCTCCCTGCGCAGCTCTGCATACAGCTGGGGGTCAGGTGGAGGAGGGTCAGGCGGAGGATGGGGGCGATGCTGGGGGGCAGGGAAGCCAGCAGGTGGGCACCCAGCAGGCGAAGCCCCGACGGAGGGGTGGGATCGCACCTTCCTAAAGCCTCCGTCCGGCTCCTCCGATTCTGGCTCAGGTTCTGGGTTGAGGTCCCGCTGCGACCGCTGCCTGCGGGCTGAGGGGCCGCCCTCCAGGGTGCTGGGGCAGGGGCGGAGCGCACGTCAGGGGCTGGCCCGGCCCGCACGCAGACCCCACCTCTCCCACCCCGCCCCTACCTGGACTCCTGGCTGCGGTCGGCCGGCTCCGCCTCCTCCCCCTGTGGGCAGGCAGAGGGGGGTTCAATGGGTATGGGAGGGACTTTAGCGGGTATGGGAGGGGCTTTGCCCGCCCCCCGGCCCACCCTCTGCACCAGCTCGGCCCCACCTGAGCCCCTCACCTCCGCAGGCCCCCTCCACTCCTTTCCGACCTTGCGGTGCTCCCTGGGCGCCTGCGGTCCCGGACCCTGCCCGTCGGGCGCCTCTGCTGGGGGAGGGGCAGGAATCAGTCC
The DNA here is from genome assembly GCF_028885625.2 of Pongo pygmaeus. NCBI lineage: Eukaryota > Metazoa > Chordata > Mammalia > Primates > Hominidae > Pongo > Pongo pygmaeus. The sequence continues at coordinate 61,448,912 of NC_072393.2, forward strand.
AGGCACCTCCAGAGCCCCCTCTGGGTGCCCGGGTCCCCGGGTCAAGCCCCCGGGAAAGCAGGAAGACTATGGGAGAGACTGGATGATTCCCTGGGAATGACCTCCCCCAGAGAGCAGACCTCACCTCTCTGGGCAGGGCTGTCAGAGTTCTCCACTCCAGGGACGCGGGGCCTCAGGGAAGGGTCCTGTCGGGAGGGGGAGGCGAGTCAGGGGACCAGGACATCCTGCACCACCCCACGTGCCCTCGCTGACCCCTCTCACCAGGCTCTGCGCTGGCTTCTCTGACTCTGGGGCCTTCCCTGCAGCCTTCTCTGCCTCCTTCAGGTCTGTCAGAGTCACACCCTGGCAGGGAAAGGGGACAGTCAGGGGACGCTGGGGTCAGGGCCCAGCCCCTCCTCCTTCAGACCCAGGAGTCCAGACCCCAACCCTTCCTCCCTCAGACCCAGGAGTCCAGGCCCCCAGCCCCTCCTCCCTCAGACCCAGGAGTCCAGGCCCCAGCCCCTCCTCCCTCAGACCCAGAAGTCCAGACCTCCAGCCCTTCCTCCTCCCTCAGATCCAGGAGTCCAGACCCCAGCCCCCTCCTCCCTCAGACCCAGGAGTCCAGACCCCAGCCCCTCCTCCCTCAGACCCAGGAGTCCGGACCCCATCCCCTCCTCCCTCAGACCCAGGAGTCCGGACCCCATCCCCTCCTCCCTCAGACCCAGGAGTCCGGACCCCATCCCCTCCTCCCTCAGACCCGAGTCCAGGCCCCCAGCCCCTCCCCCCTCAGACCCAGGAGTCCAGGCCCCCAGCCCCTCCTCCCTCAGACCTAGGAGTCCAGACCTCCAGCCCTTCCTCCTCTCTCAGACCCGGGAGTCCAGACCTCCAGCCCTTCCTCCTCCCTCAGATCCAGAAGTCCAGACCCCAGCCCCTCCTCCCTCAGACCCAGGAGTCCAGCCCCCAGCCCCTCCTCCCTCAGACCCAGGAGTCCAGGCCCCAGCCCCTCCTCCCTCAGACCCAGAAGTCCAGACCTCCAGCCCTTCCTCCTCCCTCAGATCCAGGAGTCCAGACCCCAGCCCCCTCCTCCCTCAGACCCAGGAGTCCAGACCCCAGCCCCTCCTCCCTCAGACCCAGGAGTCCGGACCCCATCCCCTCCTCCCTCAGACCCAGGAGTCCAGGCCCCAGCCCCTCCTCCCTCAGACCCAGGAGTCCGGACCCCATCCCCTCCTCCCTCAGACCCGAGTCCAGGCCCCCAGCCCCTCCCCCCTCAGACCCAGGAGTCCAGGCCCCCAGCCCCTCCTCCCTCAGACCTAGGAGTCCAGACCTCCAGCCCTTCCTCCTCTCTCAGACCCGGGAGTCCAGACCTCCAGCCCTTCCTCCTCCCTCAGATCCAGAAGTCCAGACCCCAGCCCCTCCTCCCTCAGACCCAGGAGTCCAGCCCCCAGCCCCTCCTCCCTCAGACCCAGGAGTCCAGACCCCCAGCCCTTCCTCCTCCCTCAGACCCAGGAGTCCAGACCCCAGCCCACCCCACACCTGTGTGGACCTCCGAGACTGGCGCATGAGACGGGAGCGAGCTTTTCTCTGGGATTCCGACTCCTCATCCCGCACAGGCATCTGATAGGACCTGAGGGAAGGGTCCTAACCTCAGACAGGGGACCTGGGGACCCTGTCCCATTCCGTGGCTGACACCCTCCATGGGAGGCAAGTTCCATGGGAGGGGACTCCGACTCCCAGCAGACCTGGGGCCAGCTCTCCCTCAGGAGCCCACCCAAAGCCCTGGGACTCCTGCTTGACATCGTCTCTCCCTGCTGGGGGCGGGGGCAGCAGCTTCCTGCCCTGGCCTCTTCACCTCCGTCTGTCCCGGGAGTCCGCTGGGGGCGCCGTGGAGGCTGTGGGGACGTTTGGCTTCGCTGGGGATTCAGGCTCCGGAATCCTGGAGGGAGGCGAGGAGTTCTCCAAGCAAGGAGGAGGCTTGGTGACCTCAGACCTGCATCAATTCATTCATTCCACAAACATTACCCAGGTGCATTGTGTGCCGGCACTACAGATGCAGCCGTGAACAAAAGAAACAAATTATCTGGGCCACGACAGAGTCAGAGCTGAGCAGAAATACACAAAAGCGACGATAGCCATGAAAAGACCAGCCCACTACTCAACCAGTCAGAAGGGTAAAGGACTCTGGACAGATGCAGCAGTGCGACAACTGAGAGCAGGAGGGTGTGCATGTGCAGACGGCGCCGCGGTGGCAGCAGGGTGGTCAGTGTGCGCCTCGGGGTGGGGGGAACATAGGGGAGAAGGTGACGTTTCAACACAGACCTGAGGGAGGGCGAGAGCCCCCAGGAGGAACACAGCACAGGCTCTGGGGTAGGAGCAGGAACCAGACCCCAGGGGGTACATGGTCTCACTCAGGATCGCACGGACAAGCTTGGAACCCACATCTGCCGCCCACCCCTGAGGGGCCCAGGCCCTGGGGACTCACAGGACAGAGGGCTCCGGCAGCTTCCGGGAGGGGGTCGGGGTAATTCTGGCAAGACGGAGCTCCTTGGCCTGTGTGGAGAGAAGGGGAGGAAGGGGCAGTTCCCTCAACTGGGCAGGGGCCTGGGCCTGGACCCGGCCCAACCCTCACTCACCTGAGTGGAGGTCCCTTCCAGCCAGGAGGAGGAAGCCGAGCGCTGCAGCCCAGCTCCAGGGGCTCCCTCCGCTGTCCGCCTTTCCGGGGGACCCAGGGCACCATAACTTCCTGTCTTCATAAGGCCAAAGCGCCTGGAGAAGGTGGCCTCTTCAGGCAGCTGGGAGAAGGAGGAGGTCTCAGTCAGGGAGAAAGGATCCCTCTTCTCAGACCTCAAGCGTTAGCCCCCAAAGGACTGCAACAAACTACAATTCCCATCAGCCCCCGGGGCAGGCACAGCCTAAAAAGGAAGCCGGTTGTCCAGGAGGACTCTGGGAACTATAGTCTTCACCCTACCTGCCCCTGCCAGAGGTTCACAGGCTGTATGGAATCCCACCCTCCTGGCCCTCCCAGCCTCACAGGACCTCTCAGGGCATCCACTCACCATGGGGCTCTTAGGGCTGGGGTGCGGCGGGGAGGAGACGCCATTGAGGGTTCTGGGTTCTGCAGGGGGTGGTTCTGTGATGTGGGAACACCGGGAAGGTCACAGAAGATGCCAGTTGCCTCTAGATTCAGAGAACCCGACCCCTCCTCCCTTGGACCCAGGAGTCCAGATTCAGGCCCCTCACCAGTGGGACCTTCTTCCCCCTCATCCTCGTCCTGGATGGGGGGCCCCCCAGCCCCACCAGGCCGGCGCTCCTTGGACAAGTCCTGGAGGGAAATCTTCTCTCGACTGCTCAGACGACACACAGAGCTCCTGTTGGGTAAGGAGAGGGTGCTGGGGTGCAAGCCCGGGGCCTCCAGCCACCCCGCCAGCCCCGGACTCCTCCCTCCCTATACCTTCTGTGTTTGCTGCTAGAGGGCGCTTGGGGCTCCTGGCCCCGGCTCTGGGAAGCTTCTTTTTGGTTCCGAAGCTGCAAGGAGGGAAGGGGGCTGCAGGGGAGGGGTGGAGCACACGTGCCCCACAGCAACACCACCACGAACAGCTGTCCAGGAGCTCACTGCCCAGGCGGGCACCGAGGGCTCGTGGGCTTACTGGTTTTCCTATAGATGGCCGCACACCTCAGGGACAGGAGGTGCCCTAAGTCCAGCAGGCGCCTGCGGCTGCCACGTGCAGGCACTGCCCTCTTGTCCTCACGGCCCCCACCCATGAGAAGCCTCCAGTCTCATCCCCAGAGGGGTCCTTCTAGCTCCCAGGGGAGACCTGCTTAGATCTCACCCCGACCCCTCAGCATACCCAGGGCACTGGTGGGCCCTAAGCTTCCCTGGCTCCTGCAGCTGGCACTCGCCTCCTCCTTCCCCACACAGTTCACCACCGTCTTCACACCTTCCCCACACAGTTCACCACCGTCTTCACACCTTCCCCACACAGTTCACCACCGTCTTCACACCTTCCCCACACAGTTCACCACTGTCTTCACATCTTTGTACTGGGAGGGCCCTTCATTCCTGCCCTTCTAGCAGACTTAGTGCTGTAGTACTCATGTCTTCCAGAAAGCGTCCCCAGATACTCCTAGGCTGGGCTCCCCTCATATCTGGGCCACCTGAGCTGACCCTGCCCCACCTATTAAACCCCTCATGGCCATATCACCCTCAGGCCGGAAGCCCCCGTGCTCCTCGCCTGGCACTCATGGCCCTCCCGGGTCTGCCCTGCCTTACGCTCCCCTCCCTGGGCACCTCAGGGCACCCACACTTGCCCCCAGCCTGTGTGAGATCTACTTCTCCTACATCTGTCAGCCTCTACCTTGCTCCTGCCAACCTTCCAAAAGAGGAAGCTGTCTCGGCTCCCCTGCCCACGCACCAGAAGCCCTAGGCCTGGCCTCGGGAGCTTCCTGTCACCTCACAGAGCTCACTGAACGCTGGCATGGCTCTAGTGCTTTCCAGTGGCACGTACTCCCCCGAGCTCCTGACAGCACAATCCACATGTCACGCATGACCCCTCATACAGGTGCACACCACACCATTCCAATTTGACAGATAAGGGAACTGAGGCCCAGAGAGGAAAGTGGCTGGCTGAGACTCACGGCAGATCCATGGCAGAGCCGGGATTCCAACCTAGGCAGTCTGGCCAGGGCTCACGCCCTTCACTCCTTCACTCTAAGTTTTCCCAGCAAGGCTGCCACGGGGATGGCTGGGGGACACCTTGCGGGTGACCAGCCCAGCCTGAGTCTAGGACAGTCCTGCACATGGCTGCTGCCAAGGGCCACCCTGAGGTGATGAGGTGTGCTAAGCAACCTCATCAGGGTGTCAGATAACCCTGTCCAGATCCTTCTGCCGCCCCCCTACCAGGCAGGCAGGAAGCTCTGCAGCCCCATCTCTATCCTGCCCTGGCTGGGGGTCTCTCCTGAGGCTGGGGCTGGGGCTGGGGCTGGGGCTGGGTCACCAAGCGGGAAACAGCAAGTCGCTGGGGTGGTGGGTGTCAGAAGTCGGGGGGTATCCCCTCTGCACCCTCCTTGGAGGAGCTGAGGGGACATGGGGAGTCTGGGGTAAGCCCCTCAGCCCTGACACTCACGTCCTCCTGTTTCCGGGCCAGTTCCTCCAACAGGCTCAGTACTTCCTCATCGGCCAGGTCACAGGGACGCTGCCCCTGGGTCGGGGGAGGAGCAGGAGCAGACAATGAAGGAGGTGCTGGGCCCTCCCCACGCCCTGCCCCTCACCAGCCTGGGCACTGGCCCTCACCGCATGGGTCAGCGAGTCCATGCCCCCGCCATGCTCGGCCAGCAGGCGGCAGGCATCCTCCACGCCCCAGTGTGCCGCCGCGTGCAGGGGAGTCCAGCCGTCCCCGTCCCGGAGCTCCGGGTCGTAGCCAGCCTGAAGGAGCAACCTGGGGGCCAGAGAGGCTCAGGGTCAGAGGCCAAGGCGGGGCCCTTGGCTGAGGGCTGATTTCGGCCAGTGGTTTGGTAACCGAGGTCCCAGGCCACAAGACTGAAACGTCCCTGGACAGGCTGGTAAAGAGCCACTTCCCAGAATCCCCTGCCACAAGAGGCCCCTCTGCACCAGGCCTTGTCCCTCCCCTTGGACCAGCAGTTACATGTTAAACCCTGGCCCTGCAGGTGGCCTCTGGAACCTGCTCCTGGTGCTGACAGGGGGTCACCCTGGCTGTGGGATTCCAAAGTGGCAGCAGTGGGGTGTAAGGAGGCAGCCCCGGAGGATGCAGGTGCAGGACCCTGTGCCAGCCCCCATGCCTGTCAGAAGGATGGGACCCCCAAAGGGCTGTCTCAGGGCAGTAGTGTTCTAGGACCTGGGCTGGCTTAAAGCAGTGACTCCCAACCAGGGCAATGCTGTCTCCCAGGGGAGACCCGGCAGTCTGCAGACATCTTTGTTGTCATGACTTAGGGCAAGGGTTAGTGGCAGCGGCTGGGGGGTGCCAGCGAGGCTGCTCCACACCCAGCAGCACTCAGCAACAGCCCCACGAGCAGAAGGATCTGCTGGCGCCCAGGCTGAGAAACCCTCACTCAAGACAATTTTCTGCCAGAAAACAACAACCACCTTAAACCATTCAATTTGAGGGCAAAGGCAGGGTTACAAGTCCAAGGCCACTCTCCAAGCTCAGCTTACGGTAGGACGTGTCTATTTTTGGAGAACTGGAATGAGTTTCTGTGTCAATGAGAAAGAGCTTCACAAAGTGAGAACAGATGGACAGCCTGGGATATTCTACAAAGAGGCCTTATAAGCACAAGTCCCTCTATCTGGTCCCGCCCACCTCGCCCCTCACCTTTCCCACGCTTTGCCCGGAGCTCACCCTGCCCCAGCTGTGCTGGGCCCTCGCTATTTCCCCAAGCGCCCGCCCGCCGCTGGCCTCTGCACTTGCTGCTCTCAGCCAGGCAGTGTTCTGTGCCCTGCAGCATCTCATGCTGAGCCCCTTTTTGGCAGTCACCACCCCCTCACCCCCCGTCTCCTGACCCCAAAGCCCCTCCTCATCACACTTGTCTTCTCCCATCACCCTATTTATATCTTAAGCCAGCAGTTCTCAACTGGGGCAATGCTGCCCCCCAGGGGACATTTGGCCACGTCCAAAGACATTTTTGGTTCTCACAACCAGGGATGCTCCCGACATCCCATAGGTGGAGGCCAGGGAGGCTGCCCCACATCCTGTGATGCATGGGACGGCCCCGCAGCAAAGAGCGATCAGCCCAAAATGTCTGTCTCCCCACGAGGCTGTGAGCCGAACACAGACCCAGATCTGTCTTGTTTACCCATTTCCCTGGCACCTAACAGACTGCCTGGCACACAGCAGGGGCTCAAAAAAAAGCATCGAATGAGTATCATCAAATAAACATATACCTCTACTCTGCAACAAATGTTTTTTTGTTTTGTTTTGAGACGGAGTCTCACACTGTCGCCCAGGCTGGAGTGCAGTGGCACGATCTCCACTGACTGCAACCTCTGCCTCCTGGGTTCAAGCAACTCTCCTGTCAGCCTTCCAGGTAGCTGGGATTACAGGCGCATGCCACCATGCCCAGCTAATTTTTTGTATTTTTAATAGTGACGGGGTTTCACTGTGTTAGCCAGGCTGGTCTTGAACTCCTGACCTCATGATCCGCCTGCCTCGACCTCCCAAAGTGTTGGGATTACAGGCGTGATCCACCACGCCCAGCCTGCAACAGATCTTTGATGAGGAGAATGCTGGTTACATTATTTTAAAAATGCAGTCAGGCTGGGCACAGTGGCTCATGCCTATAATCCCAGCACTCTGGGAGGCTGAGGCGGGCGGATCACTTGAGGTCAAGAGTTCGAGACCAGCCTGGCCAACATGGCAAAACCTGTCTCTACTACAAACACAAAAATTAGCCGGGCATGGTGGAGCACACCTGTAATCACAGCTACTCAGGAGGTTGAGGCAGGAGAATTGCTTGAACCCAGGGGACAGAGGTTGCAGTGAGCTGAGATCGCGCCACTGCACTCCAGCCTGGCAACAGAGCGAGACTCCGTCTCAAAAGTAAAAATAAAATAAAAAATGCAGTCAATAGATCTGAGTGTAAACATGTACCCTTACAAAAGAGCAGTAATGACATTATAGTCAGTGAATATTTCTAAGTCCAAAGTGCTTCACTTCTATGGCAGAGAATGAGGCTGTCCATGAATATGGACTCCATTTCTCCCTTTACTAACAGTACCCACACAGGCCCCCCGGCCGGACACAGGCCACCCAGCTGAAGACAAATCTCCAACTGTTCCTTGCAGCGAGGAGCGGTCATGTGACTAGGGTCTGGCAAATGGGATGTTGGCATTAAGTGTTGCCGCTTGCGGACTGCTCTCTTGAAAGGAATGGATGTTTGCTCCTTTGCCCCTCTCTCTTCCTGCTGGCTGGGATGCAGGTGCAGTGGCAGGAGATGAAGCCACCCCCAGGACTCAGGGGTGGAAGCCATGAGAGGAAAAGGCCTCCAGGCCTGGGCACATCACTAGGCCCAACCATTTAGAGTTTCCAGTCCCCCTTGTCGTAAGGATCAGCTCAGGGACGGGCCCAGTCAGCAACAGAGCTGGGACTTGGCCAGACACAGAGGTCCAGGGGCTCTACTTCAGCAGGTGCTAAGCAGAAGGGACAGCAGCCTGGAGCGGTTAGAGGCATCTTACGTACCTCACCGAGAAAACCTGACTAAAAACTGTCAACGTAGAGGTGACAGAGACAGTGAGGAATTCATGTTAACTTCATTTTTATACTAAATAATAAAGTATAAGGTCACACAAGAGAGAAGAGGGAACTGAAAAAAGAATGAGGAGCCTGAGGATGAGAACTGGAACCAACAACTTTAATAGAAAGGGGAAAGGCGGCCAAATAGGAACAAAATAAGACCCAAGACTGAGGTGAGAATGACAGAAAGGGAATGTGTACTCTAACTATTTAAACTATATATGCACCTTGGTTGGGTGCGGTGGCTCATGCCTGTAACCCCAGCACTTTGGAAGGCTGAGGCAGGCAGATTACCTGAGGTCAGGAGTTCAAGACCAACCTGGCCAACATGGAGAAACCCCATCTCTACTAAAAATACGAAAGCCAAGTGTGGTGGCGCACTCTCATAGTCACAGCTACTGGGGAGGCTGAGGCAGAAGAATTGCTTGAACTCAAGAGGAGGAGGTTGCAATGAGCTACGATCACACCACTGCACTCCAGCCTAGGTGACAGAGAGCGAGACTCCGTCTCAAAAACAAACAAAAATAAACTATATATGCACCAAATAATCCAGTCTTAAAATATATACAAATTGTAACTGACAGAACTATAAGAAGAAACAAAGTCCACAATCACAGCAAGAATTTAAATGCACCTCTCATAGTAAATGACAGAATAAGCAGCGGGTGAAATATCACTAAAGATAAAGAAGCACTACAAATAAAACAGCATGATTACAAGGTTGACCTAATAACCAAAGAGAACACTGTACCTGACGACACCATTCTTTTCCAACTTACATATACTGGGGTATATAAGGTAAAACAATACATTTCAAAAGCTAGAATCACATAGAACCCATTCTCTAACCACAATGCAATTAAGCCAGGAAAACAGTAACAAAATGATGACTAGAAGTCCTATATATTTTGAAATTAGGCCAAGCACAGTGGCTTACACCTGTAATCCCAGCACTTTGGGAGGCTGAGGTAGGCGGATCACTTGAGCCCAGGAGTTCGAGACAAGCCTGGGCCACACGGTGAAACCCCGTCTCTACAAAAATTAGCGGGGCATGGTGGTGTGCGCCTGTAGTCCCCACTATTCAGGAGGCTGAGGCAGGAGGATCACCTGAGCCCGGGGAGTTTGAGGCTGTAGTGAGCCACGATTGCACCACTGCACTCTAGCCTGGGTGACATAGCAAGACCCTGTCTCAAAATAAATAAATAATAAAAGATTACAAATTGGGAAATATTTTACACTGAATGACAATAAAAAAAAGACTGCACATCAAAACTCGTGGGCACAGCTAAGGCTGTATTTAGAGAGAAATACATAGCCTTTGGTACATACATTTAAAAAGAAAGGGAAAGCACAAGATCCACAGGAAGGTATAAGACAGCAAGATGGAACAGACCGGCCCAACTCACCTCATCACCTCAATGTAGCCCTTGGCAGCAGCCACGTGCAGGGCAGAGGCGCCTGTGCGGGGGTGCCGGGCCTCTGGCATGGCACCCCCATTCAGCCAGCACCTGGTGTCATGAAGTAGCAATTCCTCTTCCGCCCGCTTAGCTGCCTCCACATCCACACCTAGGAGGATAAGAGGCACGAGGTAGGACTCACACCCCGTGACCTGGAATACCCAGGGTTATACACTGGGCTGGCCAGGGTTCAGCCCTGTGACTTGCCCAGAGCTTTTCCCCCTGCTCCCCTCTGAGACTCAGGAGGCCCAGACTGGCCCAGTTGTTTCCCAACTGTACTCCATGCAGTCGTGTGTCCCACTCAGGGTCTCTGAGTCAGCACTAAGCACTGGGAAAATGGAGATCACAGGCCTTTCCCCATTTCAACCAGAAATTCACCATATTTTTATTATTTTTAATATAAAACCATGGCCGGGCGCAGTGGCTCATGCCTGTAATCCCAGCAACTTTGAGAGGCCGAGGCAGGTGGATCACAAGCTCAGGACTTCAAGACCAGCCTGGCCAACACAGTGAAACCCCATCTCTACTAAAATTACACACACACACAAAAAAAAAATTTAGCCAGGTGTGGTGGCAGGTGGCTGTAGTCCCAGTTACTTGGGAGGCTGAGGCAGGAGAATCGCTTGAACTCAGGAGTTGGAGGTTGCAGTGAGCTGAGATCGTGCCACTGCACTCCAGCCTGGGCAACACAGCGAGACTCTGTCTAAAAAAAAAAAATATATATATATATATATGTGTGTGTGTATATATATATGTGTGTATATATATATATACACACAAAAATATAAATATAAAAAATTTATATACATAATATATAAAACCTATATATATAATCTCATATATATATAAAACACCTATATATACGCATCTCCTATATATATAAAACCTATATATCTCTCTCTCTTCTATATATGTAACATATATAGAGAAAAGTGGTAATGGTGATAAAATGTATGAAGATGCTGGATTAAGATTATATTGGGGGGCTGCACAACGGCTCATGCCTGTAATCCCAACACTTTGGGAGACCAAGGTGGGCAGATCACCTGAGGTCAAGAGTTCGAGACCAGGCTGCCCAACGTGTTGAAACCCTGTCTCTTCTAAAAATACCAAAATTAGCTCAGCATGGTGACTTATGCCTATAATCCCAGTTACTTGGGAGGCTGAGGCAGAAGGATCTCTTGAATCTTGGAGGCGGAAGTTGCAGTGAGATTGCACCACTGCACTCCAGCCTGGGTGACAGAGTGAGACTCCGTCTCCAAAAAAAAAAAAAAAAAAAAAATTATATTGGTAGTGACAGAAAAAGTTAGATGTAATTGAGCACTGGATTTGCTCAGTAAACTTTAGGTTTTATATATATATATATATCTTGCTCTGTCACCCAGGCTGGAGTGCAGTGGCACGATCTTGGCTCACTGAAACTTCTACCTCCAGGGTTCAAGCGGTTCTCCTGCCTCAGCTTTTTGAGTAGCTGGGATTACAGGCACACGCCACCACACTCAGCTAACTTTTGTATTTTTAATAGAGATGGGGTTTCATCATGTTGGTCAGGCTGGTCTTGAACTCCTGACCTCATGATCCGCCCGCCTCGGCCTCCCAAAGTGCTGGGATTACAGGCGTGAGCCACCGCATCTGACCCTTTTTTTTTTTTGAGACAGGATCTCACACTGTCACCCAGGCTGGAGTGCAGTGGTACAATTATGGCTCACTGAAGCCCAAATTCCCAGGCTCAAGGGATCCTCCTGCCTTGGGCTCACGAAGGCTGGGATTACAGGCATGAGCCACCACACCTGGCTGTGTCATTTCTTTAAAGGAGTCACCAACTGTTCAATCCTATTATAGCCGAATGGGTCTCAATTCAGGGAGGGGAAGGGAGGGTGACTGGCTTTTTATTCAACCACAGTCAGCGCCCTCTGCATGTCTGCTGCACATCCTTCTGCAATTTGCTTTTTGTGTTCAACATGTTGCTGAGATCTGTCTGTATCTGTAGACAGAGCCCTTGCTCAGGGGTCAGAAAGCTAAAGCTTGTGAGTGTTGACCACCTGTTGTGTTTTATCTTTTGTTGTGGTGGTGGTGGTAAAATAAACAACATAAAATTTACCAACTTCCCTGTTTTAAAGTGTACAATTCAGTGGCATTTAGGATACCTCCAATATTGTGCACCGTCACCACTATCTACTTCCTGAGCTTTTTCACGATCCCAAATGAATACTGTATCCAAGAAGAAGTCACTCCCAGCCAGGCACCATGGCTCATGCCTGTAATCCCAAGAAGAAGTCACTCCCAGCCAGGCACCATGGCTCATGCCTGTAATCCCAGTACTTTGGGAGGCCAAGATGGGAGATCACTTGAGCCCACTAGTTTGAGAACAGCCTGGGCAACACAGGGAGACCCTGTCTCTAGAAAAATAAAATTAGCTGGGCTACTTGGGAGGCTGAGGTGGGAGGATCACTTGGGCCCAGGAGGTCAAGGCTGCAGTGAGCCATTTTCACTCCACCGCACTACAGCCTGGGAGGCACAGTGAGATCCTGTCTTAAATTTTAAAAAAGTCACTTCTCAGACCTCCCTCCCGCCCAGCCCCTTGCACCCAGCAATCTTTCTGTTTCTGCAGATTTGCCTACTCTGAAAGGCGATTTTTGTCAATAAAAGTGGGATGGAACACAGTCATTCCCATTCATGCACACACCATCCCTGGCAGTCTCCCCCTCCACAGCACTGGTGGAATAGTGGTGCCAGGCATGGTGTGTCCCGCAACACCTGAAACATTCATTGTCTAGCCCTTTACAGCGAAAGTTTGCTGACCCCTGCTTAGATCACTCATTTAGAGTTTAGTGATTGATCCATCCTCTTTGGTGTGGGCTCCGACCTCTTACTACTGCAAACAATACTATGATGAACGTCTGCCCATGGGCGGGAAGGCCTCTCTCAGGCTGCCCAGGAGTGGAACTGCTAGAACAAGGCAAAGGTGCAGCCTTCGGCTATAATCAATGCCAACCAACCACTTCCCAAGGTAGCTGTAATCATCACCTTTCCCACCAGGCAGAAATCAGCTCCCGCGTCCGCCCTTGTCAGCACTTGGAGCTATCCAATGGTCGGTTCCACCTGCCTCCAAGTGTAACTCCCCCTCTTCCAGCTGACTTGGATGCTGGGATTCCAAGTGAGTTGGCTTCAAATGTTTCAAAAACACATCATGTCTCCTTCCTGCCAGTTCCATGCCCCTGTGCAAAGTGGCCAGGGAGGGTCCCTTCTGCGTAGGACATGGTGCTGCTGTGTGTCCCTGCAGCACAGTTGCTGCTTGGGCCTACGAAAATCCATTCTCCCTTCCCCTGTGGCCTCGTCTTGACTTTCCTCACCCACACTTTGCCCCATATGGTTTCAATGTGACTGGGCCCATAGCCTGGCTCCAGGGTGGGCACATCACCAGGCCTTCCTGTCACCTTTGCAACAGTGGTGGGCTCAGGAGCTGCCATCTGACCAAGGTGGGCCAGTGAGCATCGCGCACTGGGAAGGAGGTGCTGTGTTTTGGCTGTGATATGGGCCTGCAGTTAGGACCCATGCTGAGTGCCTCACAGAGAGAAACTGCCTAAGAGTGAAGCCAACAGAGTTCAGCAGAGTGATGGAGAGATGCTCTGGACTTCACTTGTGCCCCTGGATCAAACTATGCCTAAAGCCCATATAACTCATGGACTTCAGCTACATAAGGCCATAGATTGCCTTTAAAAAAAAAAAAAAGTGACCAGGCGCGGTGGCTCACGCCTGTAATCCCAGCACTTTGCGGGGCCCAGGCAGGTGGATCAGCTGAGGTCAGGAGTTCAAAACCAACCTGGCCAACATGGTGAAACCCCATCTCTACTACAAATACAAAAATTAGTTGGGCATGGTGGCGGGTGCTTGTAATCCCACTTACTTGGAAGGCTGAGGCAGGAGACTGGCTTGAACCCGGGAGGCAGAGGTTGCAGTGAGCCAAGACCATGCCACTGCACTCCAGCCTGGGCAACAAGAGTGAAACTCCATTGCTGCTGTTTTTCACAATAGCAAAGACTTGGAACCAACCCAAATGTCCATCAATGATAGACTGGATTAAGAAAATGTGGCACATATACACCATGGAATACTATGCAGCCATAAAAAAGGATGAGTTCATGTCCTTTGTAGGGACATGGATGAAGCTGGAAACCATCACTCACCAAACTATCGCAAGGACAGAAAACCAAACACCGCATGTTCTCACTCATAGGTGGGAATTGAACAATGAGAACACTTGGACACAGGAACATCACACTCCGGGGCCTGTCGTGGGGTGGGGGGAGGGATAGCATTAGGAGATATACCTAATATAAATGACAAGTTAATGGGTACAGCACACCAACATGGCACATGTATGCATATGTAACAAACCTGCACGTTGTGCACATGTACCCTAGAACTTAAAGTATAAATTTAAAAAAAATAATAAAAATAAAAATAAAAAAAAGAAACTCCATCTCAGGGGGAAAAAAATGTGGTAAAATACACACAGTATAAAATTTACCATCTTTTTTTTTTTTTTTTTTTTTTTTTTGAGATGTGGAGTCTTGCTGTTGCCCAGGCTGGAGTGCAGTGGTGAGATCTCGGCTCACTGCAACCTCCATCTCCTGGGTTCAAGCAATTCTCCTGCCTCAGCTTCCTGAGTAGCTGGGACTATAGGTGTATATCGCTATGCCCAGCCAACTTTTATATTTTCAGTAGAGATGGGGTTTCACCATGTTGGCCAGGCTGGTCTCAAACTCCTGAGCTCAGGTGATCTGCCCGCCTCGGCCTCTCAAAGGGCTGGGATTACAGGCCTGAGCCACTGCGCCCGGCCTAAAATTTACCATCTTAACCCCAGTTCAGTGGCATTAAGTAGTCACAATTGGTTGTTGTGCAACCAATCTCCAGAATTTTTTCATCTTGCAAAATTAAAATCGTGTACCCTAGGTCAGGGACAATGGCTCACACCTGCAATCCCAGCACTTTGAGAGGCCAAGGTGGGTGGATCACTTGAGCTCAAGAGTTCCAGACCAGCCTGGGCAACGTGGTGAAACCCCGTCTCCACAAAAAGTATAAAAATCATTTTAAAAAATAATGTGTACCCACTAAACTACTTCCTATTCTCCCCACTCCTCCCAGTCCCTGACTACAGCCATTCTACTGTCTATTATTTTGACTATTCTGAGTACCTCACAGACGTGCAATCAGACAGTAATTGTCCTTCTGTGACTGGTTTATTTTCACTTTTCACTTAGCATAATGTCCTCAAGATACATCTACATTGTTTTTTGTTTTGTCTTGTTTTTTGTTTTGTTTTGAGACAGAGTTTCCTCTTGTTGCTCAGGCTAGAGTGCAGTGGCACAATCTTGGCTCACTGCAAACTCCACCTCCCGGGTTCGAGCGATTCTCCTGCCTCAGCCTCCTGAGCAGCTGAGGTTACAGGGATGTGCCACCATGCCCGGCTAATTTTGTATTTTTAGTAGAGACAGGGTTTCTCCATGTTGGCCAGGTTGGTCTTCTCAGAGGGGGCCATGCTTCTTCCCTCTCGTGGGGTGAGGAGAAGGCTGGGAGGGATACATTGGTGAGGGATACATTGCTGAGCGATACATTGCTGGGGGATATCGGCTTGTAGGATCAGCCAGGAAGGAAGACCACTGGGGCCACTGGAAAGACCCTCAGCTGCGCTGCTTGGGGTGGGACTCTGCGGCCCCAAATCACAAGGCATCCTGAGGTTGGGAGTTTGAGACCAACCTCAACAAATGATGAAGCTGATGCAAGTTATGAGCAATTTCTGCAGGAAAATACAATGTCAGAAAGTTCACAGACCCCCTGGAGGCCTTTCCCCGCCTCCCTGGGGTCCAAGGGAGAAGGAGGACTGATCCAGACAGAGGGAGCCTAAATCACCCGGATCTGGATCCCTAGCTGGGCCCTGAACCAGAGGGGGAGAGGCTACAAAGAATGTCAAGGAGAAACGCAGGCAACAGTGTAGCATCAAGGTTAGTACAGTGGGTAATAGTGTAGCATCAAAGTTAACACAGTGTGTAACAGTGTAGCATCAAGGTCAACGCAGGGGGCAGTGTGTTGCATCCCTACTGCGGTTCTGCAGGAGGTTTTCCTTGTGGCAGGAGATACCTGCTGTGCATCAGGCGAAGATGTACAATGCCTGCAACACAGTCTCAAAATGGCCGGGCTCACGCCTGTAATCCCAGCACTTTGGGAGGCCGAGGCCAGCAGATCGCCTGAGGTCAGGAGTTGGAGACCAGCCTGGTCAACATGGTGAAACCCCATCTCTATTAAAAATGCAAAATTAGCTGGGCATGCTGGCGCACGCCTGTAATCTCAGCTACCCAGAAGCTGAGGCAGGAGAATCGCTTGAACCCAGGAGGTGGAGGTTGCAGTGAGCTGAAATCATGCCATTGTACTCTAGCCTGGGCAAAAAGTGAAACTCCATTTCAAAAAAAAAAAAAGGCTCAGGAATGGAAAGGCAGGGGTGGGGTGGTAAGAAAGCAAGGGAGAGATGGAGGAAAAAGAGGAGAAAGAACAGGAAAAAACGTGTTTATGTCTCTACCTGGGAAGAGATCGCAACGGAGGGACAGAGAGAAGGAACACAAATGACACATGAGAGAAGTAACACAAATGCATCAAAAAGTTAAAAACTGATGATTCTATACTGTATGATTCCCTTTACGTGAAGTGTACAAAACAGCAAATCTACAGAGACAGAAGGCAGAGAGGGCTTCGTGGGGCGGGTGCATGGTTGGGGGTGATGGCTAAGCGGTTGCAGGGTTTCATTGGGGGATGATGAAAATGTTCTACAATCAACGTGGTCATGAATGCCCAACCCTGTGAATATACTAAAAAGCACTGGAGTGTGCACTTTGGGTGAATTGTAGGGTAGGTGAATCACATCTCAAAAAGCTGTCTAAAAAACAAAAACAAAAAAGAAAAAACACTGGCAAATCTTAGTGAAAGTCATATGGGTAGTCACATGCTATTGCTTCAACTTTTCTGTAAATTTGAAGCTTTCTCAAAATAAAAAGTTGGAGGAGGGAGGAGACAGAATCCAGGTCCAGGGCTGATTTGACCCACTCCCCATTTCAACCAAAGAGGGGCTCCCAAACCTCAGATCGCCGCCGCCACGTGTCCCACTAGCTGCTCCTCCTGCGTGGCTCTTGTGGCCCCCTGAACCCACGCGGAATCCTATCCTTTTTCAGCCTGGCCAGCGGCCCCGTCAGGACAGCCGCGTCAGAAGTCTCGGAGGCTACCGGTATCTCATTTCCTCGTCAGTCTCCCTTTCCTTCCACACGGTCCCCTGGAGCCTGCCGGGAACCATGCTCACACCCTTCCACCCCAACCCAGCCAGACCCTGACAACCACCCCATGAAGCGGCACCAGTGGTCCTGTTTTAGGAAATCAAGGAAGCGAGCTTCAGGGACGTGCCTGGAGTCGCCAGTCACAGGCAGCGCTGGGAGGCGAGCCCAGGACTTTAGAAGCCACGCTGGGGACCCAGGGATCCTGTGTGGCCATCACACACCTGCTAGAAGCAACACCCCTTCCCCAGAAAAATGAACCTGGCCAGACACAGTTTCAGGGGCTCCTGGACCCCATATGAAGGCTCCTGGGGTACCATGAGTCTCAGAGGACAGGGAGACCAGTCCCTGGCAACCCCTGCATGCCCGTACTCCCCCCGAGTAAACGCACCCCCTCCCACAGAGACCTGCAGCAGGTTCCAGCAATCCTACCTAATGCACTCCTGGGTGAGTCCCTCCACCTACCCACCCCACCCCGGCATTCCAATCCCCTCAGTTACTCAGGGAGTGAAATGACAATCCCAGTTGGTAGGGGTTTGAGTTCTCATCCTGTGCCTCTGCTGGGCTCCAAGCAATCCTGGAGGCAGGACCCTACACCCCCATTTCACAGGTGAGGAAACTGAGGCACAAAGAAAGACAATCCTAGGAAGCAGGGTCAGCCTCGGTGTCCAGGCCGCCTCTAAAGCTCTCAGCCTGGAGACCACGGGTGAGGAGGTGTCCCCTACCCCACACACAGCCCACCAGAGCCCACCTCGGCGGGCGATCTCCGCCTTCAGCAGCCCCTCCATGGCGTCCGACTCGGCCAGGTCCAGGGGCAGGTCCCCGTCACTGTTGACGGCGGCGATGTTGGCCCCGTGGCTCAGGAGGTACCTGGGGGTGGGAGCTAGTCAGGGCTGAGGGTCCAGGCCCCCACCCCGACCAGGTCCTGCCCGGCCCTCCCTTGCCTCACCTGGCGATATCCAGGTAGCCACAGGAGGCGGCCACGTGCAGGGGCGTCCAGCCCTCGTTGTCTGCCTGGTTCACGGTGGCGCCCTGCTCCACCAAGAAGCGCACCACCTCCAGGTTCTCATCAATGCAGGCCTGGGGGTGGGAAACAGCCGTCAGCTGCACCTACCCCAGCCACGGTGTCCCAGCAAGGCAGGACTCCAGAGGCAGCCACGAAAACACATCCAGGGACACGGTGCTAGGACAGTGGGGAAAACGACCCAACAGCCTCTGGCCACTGACTGTTTAAGATACGCCTGATTGCCCAGTGGTCAGGTCAGCCAGGCCTTCAGCGCTCAGTGGAAACCACAAAAGGACTCCTGGCTACCTGCAAACAGGAAGTGAACGGGGAAGGGATGGGGCTTCTCATCCAGGTGTGGGAACCCCACATGGTACTTGTTAGACACAGCAAAACCCCCGTCACCACCCACAGGTGGCACTTCCAGTGCTCAGACTAGGCAAGAGGCTCCAGCACCTCCTCCTTCAGAGCCAGGAGTCCTGGCCCCCAGCCCCTCCTGCCTTAAACCCAGCTAAGTCCTTCCAAGGATCAAGCCTGGAAACCACCCCAGCAGACACTCTGCAAGAACGAAGCCGTGGGCCCAGAGTTATACAGGGTGGGGGAAGGCCACCCTGTGCTGGGACAGACTCAGGGGCCTGGGCGGGACTCCCAGAGGGGTGAGACAGCTGCACACCTGTGTGCCCAGGCCCCAGGCTGTCACACTCCAGTTCACTGAGGCCCCCTCTGCACGGGGCCCTGCAGCCAGGGGCTGACACGGGCCATTGTTTCTCATTCTCCCCTTAGGGGTCCAAGACTTGGGGGGACAAAAGCCGAAGTCCAGGGGGCCGGAGAAGGGACTTGTCCCAGGCCTTGTGGACACTGGGTGGGCCCTGGGACCTGAACTGGAGCTGAGGGAGGAGTGAAGCTCAACTCCTAGATCCACGGGATAAATTACCCCCCAAGTCCCTCACCTCTCCAAAGCTGCCCATCTGGAGGAGGGGGGAGGGAGCTACGAGGGCCAAGAGCATGAGGTCATGGAAACTCGGGCTGAGAAGGGGCCGCACGTGCCCTGGGAACGGGATGAACTCGGCTCGTTTATTTCCACTCAGTTGTCATGGCGATGGCGGAGGGGGGCAAGGAGAGCGATGGGCCTTTCCCTTTCAAGGACCTGCCCAGTACAGGCATCCCTGTGAAAGATGCCTGAGGCCTGGGCACCAGGGACTCCAGAGTCCAGGCCCAACCCCTCCCCGTTCAACCCAAGAGGCCAGTCCAAGCCCCTCCCCCACTCAACCCAGGAGGCCAGGCCCTAGCCCTTCCGCCCTCAGATGAAGGAGTCCAGGCCCCCAGCCTCTCCCCATTCAGACCCAAGGGTCCAGGCCCAGCCCCTCCTCCCTAAGACCCAGAAGTCCAGGCCCCCAGCCCCTCCTCCCTCAGACCCAGGAGTCCAGGCCCCCAGTCCCTCCTCCCTCGGACCCAGGAGTCCAGGCCCCCAGTCCCTCCTCCCTCGGACCCAGGAGTCCAGGCCCCTAGTCCCTCCTCCCTCGGACCCAGGAGTCCAGGCCCCCAGTCCCTCTTCCCTCGGACCCAGGAGTCCAGGCCCCAGCCCCTCCTCCCTCGGACCCAGGAGTCCAGGCCCTCAGCCCCTCCTCCCTCGGACCCAGAAGCCCAGGCCCCAGCCCCTCCTCCCTCAAACCCAGGAGTCCAGGCCCCCAGCCCCTCCTCCCTCGGACCCAGAAGCCCAGGCCCCAGCCCCTCCTCCCTCAAACCCAGGAGTCCAGGCCCCCAGCCCCTCCTCCCTCAGACCCAGGAGTCCAGGCCCCCAGTCCCTCCTCCCTCAGACCCAGGAGTCCAGGCCCCCAGTCCCTCCTCCCTCAGACCCAGAAGCCCAGGCCCCCAGCCCCTCCTCCCTCAGACCCAGGAGCCCAGGCCCCCAGCTCTTCTCTGTTCAGCTCTAAGAATCCTGGCTCCAGCCCCTCCTACTCTAGCCTCCAACCCCCTAGCCACTAAGGCAATTGGGGAGCAGGAATGGGGGGAGGGTACCAGCCTCATCAAGTGGTTGATAAACCCACATGGGGTACCCTAAGAACTTGGGAACAGCCACAGCAGGGGGGTGATGCTTGGGGACCTGCCCGGAGAAGGATGCAGGACGAGAAACACAGCCCCAGGTGGAGAAACTGGCCGGGAATCAAGAGTCACCCAGAGACGGTGACCAACCGTCCCTGTTTTCCTAGGACTGAGGGTTTCAGTGCTAAAACTAGGTTGTCCTGGGCAAACAGCATAAGCTGGTCACTCCACACTCAGACCTGACCCAAACCCAGCTCCCCTGTTTGCTGGCCACGTAACCTGAGAAGGGAATCCCTCCTCTCTGAACCCCAGCCCATGCCAATCCTCCAGGCCTCCTGGGATACCCCGAAGAGTGAGTTTGCCAAGCAGTCACCCCACAGTGGGAGAAGAATCCACCGAAAGGCAGCCTGGTGGACAGGGCTGGGGTGGCCTCTCGTGGGGTCCAGGCCAAGTAGGTGGCCTGGGGCCTCTGGGGGATGCAGGGAAACGGGGCTCAGTCTGAAGAGCAGAGCCAGGAACCCCTGTAGGGAAGGGGCAGGAGAGCCAGGGGCATGAGACGGTGGACGAAGAAGGGGGACAGGGAAGCCTGAGTGCCTCTCCTGGGCTTGCCAAGGACTCAAACCCAGAAGCCCAGAGCAGGGCCTTAGGGAAGCGGGACCCTGCTCTGGGCAGAGGAATATGTCCCAGATAGCACTGGGGATTCTTTAAGGAAAGAAGGATGGAGTAAGAGAAAGGGGGTAGAGGCGGCCACGACCTGGTGAACACCTAGGACGCACCATTCTCACAAAGGGAGTTTTCCACACGGACACCACCCTCCTCACCACAGCCCTGCCAGGACGGGGCTGGCTACTGGCCTTATCTCACAGGTAAAACTGACGCACGGAGGAACAATATAAATTCGGGACTAGAAAGGTGAAGAGCCAAAGTTAGAACTCAGGACCAACTTATTCTGATTTTGTTTTTCCAAACTGCTTCTCCTCTTGGGAAGTGTAAGGAAGCAGCAGCACCAGGATCAGTGAAACGCACCAGACAGCCGCGTCAGAGCAGCTCAGGTTCTGGGAGAGGGTACCGCAGGGCGGCCACTGAGAACCGGGCAGGTCACGCATCCCCCCTTCCCTCCCACCCCCTGCCAAGCTCTCCTTCCCAGGATCCTCTGTGGCTCCAATATAAGCAAACCTTAGAGTTTCTGGCAAGGAGAGAGAGGTGGCTCCAGGAAATGGGGGTGTGTCACCAGATAAGGAATCTGCTCAACAGCAGGTGGGGGTTAGACCCAATATCAGGAGACTAGGAAGGAGGAGGCCTAAGGATGGGGCTTTTCTGTCACCAGTCCTGTCCCTAGTGGCCCCACTGTGGGGTGGAGGGGACAGATAAAAGTACCCAGAACCAGAGCCACATTAACCGGCCCTGGGAATATAAGATGGTCCCAGCTCGGGGACACAGGATCCCTGGAGGCAGCAAACATGCTGTCCTGAAGTGGACATGGGGGCCTGGGTTGGAGGAAGAAGACTAGCCGAGCTCTGGGACCCCTGGAAGATGCCATGACAGGGGGCTGGAAGAGCGAGCACAGACTAGAGAGGTAAGGGGGGTAGGAGAGCTGCCCAAATAAAAGGAGTGAGAGGTGACCCAAATCCACAGGAGGACGGGGTGTCCAGGCAAAAAAAGCAAGAGGATAGAGAGGTGGCTAAAGCCAGGGAGACGGGGTACTTTGGGGTTGTCCAGAAAAACGGTGATGATGCAGGCCTACAAGAAGGGAAGGCGGGGACGCAAGGGCGAGACATCCGTCGGAGAAGGCCATCCTAAGAAACGAGAGATGGCACAGGCCCCAGAAGGAGAAGGAAAAGGGAACCCAGCGAGTGAAGACGGCATGGGGTTGGGTTAGGGAGAAGAGATGCCCGGAGAGGACCCAGACAAGGGGAGGATCCGCTCCGAGGACATCACGTGGTGCAGCGCCGAGAAGGAAGTGCTCCGGAAAGAGCATCCTCGGGCAGCAACACACAGCCGAGAGCAAGGGGAAGAGGGAGTGGAGGAAGATGGAACCTGAAGGAGGTGGCAGGGAAGGATCTGGGCCTAGCCGTAGAGGTGGCCCAGGCCACAAGCTGCAGACAGAAAGCGGCACAGGCCCAGGGGAGAGAATGCAGGTCAGAGAAAGCAGGACCTGCCTGGGAAGGGGAAACAGTGGGCCAGAGGCGGCGCAGAAGCCAGTGGAGCTCAAAGTGGTCCGGACTCAGGAGAGAGACGGCAGCGTTAGAGGGCAGAGTGGAGGCGGCACAACAAGGGCACTCGGGGGCGAGAGGAGGGCAGCGCAAAGTGACAATGGCGAGGGCCGGGCAGATAGACCAGACTGAGCTATGGGAGCTGGCTCAGGTTCAGGAGAGGGCAGGGCAGGGAAGGAGACAAAGTCCAGGGCCGGCTGGAGAGGCTCAACATCGGAAGAGGGGAAGTCGAGGGAAGGATGGTAAGGGGCACTGCAGGGGTCAGCACAGGCTGCCAAAGCCAGGGCCGGTTAAAGCGACTCCAATGCGGAAGAGAGTAGGTCGAAGGGGAATAGTAAGGAGGCCCGGGGCAGGGTGGTCAGCACAGAGTGGCTAAGCCCAGGGCCAGTTGAAGCGGCTCCAATTCGGAAGTGGGGTGGTCGAAGGGGAATGGTAAGGGGGACTGGGACGGGGTGTCAGCATAGGGTGGCAAAGCCCAGGGCCAAGAACGGCGGCTCGGAACCGGGGAAGGAGGATGCCCCAGGTGGCGCAGTAGAGGGTGGACCTGGCCCCGGGAGACGCCGGGCGGGGGGCGCTGACCTGGTGCAGGGCGCTGATGCCGTCGGCGTTGGTGGAGTCCAGCACCGCGCGGGCGGGCGGCGGCGCGGCGGGGTCGAGCTCGGCGCCGGGGCCAGGGTCGGCGGCGCGCAGCATCAGACGCGCCTCGTCCAGGTCGCCGCCCGCACAGGCCGCCAGGAACTCGGCGGCGCGCTCGAAGCGGACGGTGCGGGCGCGGCGCTCTCCGGGGCCAGGCTCGGCGCCCGCCCGCGCCCCCCACTGCCGCAGCTGCTCCCGTCGCCGCTCCCGGGCAGCCGCCGCCGCCGCCCCCGGGCCAGCCGCCGGGCCATCCTCTCCGGACATCGCACCGCCCGCCCGCCCAGCGAGCGAGCGAGCGCCGAGCCCCAACTGCCGCCACCAGCCTCCCGCCCGCCCGCCCCGGGGGCCGCCGGGAACTGCTGCTGGCCCCCCACCGCCCTAGGGATCTCCCGGTCCCCGCCCGGCGTGCTGACGTCACGGCGCTGCCCCAGGGTGTGCTGGGCAGGTCGCGGGGAGCGCTGGGAAATGGAGTCCATAAGCGGAAGTTGCCCTTGGCCACTTTCAGGAGTCGCTGTGCCCCGATGCACACTGGGAAGTCCGCAGCTCCGAGGCGCCCCGTGGAAATCGCCAGATGAGGGCCTCCTCCGGGGAATGCTGGGAAATGGAGTCTACAGGCCGGAGGGGTGCCTCACGGCATACTAGGAAGTGTATAGCATCGGGTAAAGGGGATGAATAGCAGGCTGCCCCGGTGCAGTTAGGAATTCGACTGGACAGCCGCGTGGGAGGGAGTGCGAGGAGAGGCAGGGTTGTTTTGTTATTTTTTTTTATTTTGTTTCTTTGTTTGGAGACGGAGTCTCGCTCTGTCGCCACGCTGGAGTTCAGTGGCGCGATATCGGCTCGCTGCAACCTCCGCTTCCCAGGTTCAAGCAATTCTGCCTCAGTCCCCAGAGTAGCTGGGCTAACAGGCGCGCGCCACCCGCCCTGCTAATTTTTATATTTTTAGTAGAGACGGGATTTCACCATGTTGGCCAGGATGGTCTTGATCTCTTGACCTCATGATCCGCCCGCCTCGGCCTGTAATCCTGCTGGGATGACGAGCGTGAGCCACCACGCCCGGCTGGGTTTTATTTTGGGTTTTTTCCTGACCCTTTAACTAGAAATAAGCTCCAGGAGAGCAGGATCTTTTGTCTTCTGTGCACTACTTGTCCTCGGTTCTTAGAACAGAACCTGAGAGTACGTGATCGCAAATGTTTTTGGAATGAATGAATGAATGGGTTCACCAGGGCACCATGGGAAACTGAGTTTGCAACCCAGAAGCCATGAAAGACAGACCACTTCCAAGCTTCCCTGGGTGACCTCCCAGGGCATGCTGGGAAATGAAATTTGCGGTGCAAAGGTCAGGACCACGATCCTAGGGCACGCTGGGAAATGTAGCCCCCAGGGCCACACCCCTAAAAGCACAGCGGGGTGCAAGGCAGAGCCCCAAGGCATCTCGGGTTCGGGGCAAGAGAAATCCACACTCCCTAATGGTAATCCCTGAGCCACACCGAGGAAAGGAACCCAAGACACAGCGTCCACAGGGACAGGGCTCCCAGAGCCTTCACTGGCCCGCGCTTCTCCTGCGCCCACCCGGACCTCCTGGGAACCGTCCAGGCCCCCGCGCGCTCTCAAGCATGCTGGGATTGGTGGTCCCGGGCAAGGAGTTCCAGCAGGTGGGGGGCGAATCACCTTTCAGCGGGGCCCAAGCGATGAGCACACCTTGAGCTTCACCTTACGGATCCCGCGCCTAACTCCAGATTGGGAAGGTGGCTGGCACTTTGAGACAGGAAGAGACCCATAAAAATCATACAGAAAAGGGCCAAAATCCGGACGGAGGCTACAGACTGTTTCCCAAGCGCTGTGGGAGTTTCCCACCCACTCTGAAGTCCTTGGGTTTGCGCGGAGAAGTAAACTGCGCATCCCACGAGGCCTGTTTCTTTCCCTCTCTCTTTCTCTTTTGTTGTTGTTGCTGTTGCTGCTGCTGTTACGGAAATTTTTGTGGTTTTATTGTATCATGAGGCATTGAAACATCCGACAACTCAATGTCCGGGCAGTGAGGCAGCCGCTTTCTCCTTCACTTTCTTTGGGTTAAGTAGAGCAACTTGTCAGTAGATATTTTTTTTTTTTGAGACGGAGGCTTGCTCTGTCGCCCAGGCTGGAGTGCAGTGGCGCGATGTCGGCTCACGGCAAGCTCTGCCTCCCAGGTTCAAGCGATTCTCCTGCCTCAATCCCCGGGTAGCTGGGGTTCCAGGCGTGCTCCACCACACCCAGCTAATTTTTGTTTTTTAGTAGAGACGGGGTTTCACCATGTTGACCAGGCTGGTCTCGAATTCCTGACCTCCTGATCCGACTGCCTTGGCCTCCCAAAATGCTGGGATTACAGGCGTGAGCCACCGCAACCGGCCAGATTTTTTTTTTAAAGGACAACCTTTTGCATTACTTAAGTCTTTCCAAGGCATGTGCTGGTACAACACAAACTTCTCCCATTAGATGCAACTAGTCTAGTGTCCAGACATCATGCACAACACCTCGGTGGCATCAGCGCACTGTGCCCACTCCCACTGCGGGCCTGCTCATTTGTGCATCATATCTGGAGCATCTGGAGGAGTGGCAATAGTTCTGAAAAGAGGAGGGAAGAGGAGGCAGCCTGAGGGCCCAGTGGAGAGAAGGTCAGCTGAAGTTGTGCAGAGCAAGCCTGCGTATCACTGGTGCAAACCCAAGCATCATTGATGTTTTGTTTGGTTTGGTTTGGTTTGGTTTGGTTTTTGAGACGGAGTCTCACTGTATCGCCCAGGCTGGAGTGCAGTGACGTGATCTCGGCTCACTGCAACCTCCGCCTCCTGGGTTCAAGTGATTCTCCTACCTCAGCCTCCCAAGTAGCTGGGATTACAGGCGTGCTCCACGCCTGGCTAATTTTTGTATTTTTAGTAGAGACAAGGTTTCACCATGTTGGCCAGGCTGGTCTCAAACTCCTGACCTCAAGTGATCCACCCGCCTCAGCTTCCCAAAGTGCTGGGATTACAGGCATGAGCCACCACACCCAGCTGATGTTCTTTAATAGGAATATCTGGTGGAACCCCATGATGGGGTCTTCATCTGCCACAAAGCCTGTTTCTACAGAAAGGGATGGTTCTGGTGGCTCTTAGATGTGGTCCCTGAACCCCACACTTTCCACATACTTACACACCAACCTCCTTCCCCCAGGAAAACAAGAAGTCAGTCTTCAGGGTATTATCGTGTAGCTCTGGTTCTGTATGTATTCTGTGCCTTTATGTATAATTGTGTGTATTTGCAATCATGTCTGTGGCCGGTGTCTGTGGCCGGATGTATGTTGTTTATGAATTTGTGTTTATGGGTTTTGTTTGTTTGTTTGTTTTGAGATGGAGTTTCACTCTTGTCATTGCCCAGGCTGGATTGCACTGGCGCAATCAAAAAAGAGTAAAATAAAAGAAATCAGAATGGGCTTATAATACTCTTACCCCTCTCCACACCGGACAGAAGAGTCAATTTTATACTTTTGTGGATGTTCTAACTTCACCTCCTTATCTGAACCATCTTTATGGTGCAGACTAATGTCTATTTTTCTGCTGTTACAGAAGAAGTGGGAACATTTTCTTCTTATCTTTCTGAGGTTTTTTACACCAGTGAGGAGGGCCTGCAGTTCCAAGGTTAAGCACCAACATTCCACTGTTATCATTGAGAGCAAACAGCAGGCCCTAGAAGTGAAAACAAAACCTTTACCACAGAAAGACAAGAGCAAAAGATGATGTTCTTGAGTGGCATGTGAAGATGCGCACAGCCAACATCACATGCCTATCAGATATTTTATGTACATCATCTCATCAACTCCAGGAGGCAGAGACTAAGAGACTAGCCCGTCACAGAGCTAGAAATTGGCCAAGACAAGGTTCAATCTGAGGACTGTCAAATCCAGAACTGGAGTTTGTTTTTTTTTTTTTTTTTTAGACAGAGTCTCTCTCTGCTGCCCAGGCTGGAGTGCAGCGGCACGATCTCAGCTCACTGCAACCTCCACCTCCCGGGTTCAAGCGATTCTCTTGGGACTACAGGTGCACGCCACCACGCCTGGCTAATTTTTGTATTTTTAGTAGAGACGGGGTTTCACCGTGTTGCCCAGGATAGGCTCAAACCCCTGACCTCGTGATCTGCCCGCCTCGGCCTCCCAAAGTGCTGGGATTACAGGCATGAGCCACTGCACCTGGCCTCAGAAGCCTCAGTTCCTGATGGCAGTTGGGATCTGCCTTTCCTTCCCTGGACTGCCTACCTCTTGTCTTTTAGGTTACATGTGAGTAAACAAACCTCCAATTCACCAAAACTATTGTTATTTGGGGAGCTGTCTCTTACTATCAGCCAAACATAACTCCTCAATGACATCGTCAGTTTAGCACTGCCATTATAATGAGGAGGGATCTGGGTCCAGCTGTGGGAACATGAAGAGGCACTGGTGAAATGACCACAGCCAGCCCCTGTTGATTCACCAGGAGACTGCAGATGCACTAGCAAGCCCAGCCAGACAAGAACTCCCAGTAGAGCCCAGCCCAATTTGCCAACTCTCAAATTATAATTTTTTTTTTTTTTTTGAGACGGAGTCTCGCTCTGTCGCCCAGGCTGGAATGCAGTAGCGTAATCTCCCCTCACTGCAAGCTCCACCTCCTGGGTTCACCCCATTCTCCTGCCTCAGCCTCCCGAGTAGCTGGGACTACAGGCACCCGCCACCACACCTGGCTAATTTTTTTGTATTTTTAGTAGAGATGGGGTTTCACCATGTTAGCCAGAATGGTCTCGATCTCCTGACCTCATGATCTGCCCACCTTGGCCTCCCAAAGTGCTGGGATTACAGGAGTAAGCCACCGTGCCCAGCCCTCAAACCATAAGTTAAATAAATGACTGCTGACTCAAGCCACTAATATTTGGGGTAACTTTTTTCTTTTATCTTTGCTTTTTTTTTGAGACCAAGTCCCACTCTGTCATCCAGGCTGGAATGCAGTGGCATGACCTCGGCTCACTGCAACCTCCAACTCTGAGGTTCAAGTGATTCTCCTGCCTCAGCCTCCTAAGTAACTGGGATTACAGGCACCAGCCACCATGCCCGGCTACTTTTTATGTGTTTCAGTAGAGATGGGGTTTCACTATGTTGACCAGGCTGGTCTTGAACTCCTGGCCTCAAGTGATCCACCCGCCTCAGCCTCCCAAAGTGCTGGGATTACAGGCAGGGGTGAGCCACTACACCCAGCCTGGGGTAACTTTTTATGCCACAAAAGCAAACTGATGCAGGCACTCCAAGAGGCCTTTGAGCCTGCTGATTGCAAGACACTCTGCCTTTGATAAAATGTAGTGGACAGAGAAGCAGTGGTTTCAGTGGCAGAGATGACAAATTGTTGCCCAATATTCATTGTCCCCTTCTTTCTCAACATAATGGAACCTCTGATTTATACTGGTTTAGCATAGCCATCTAGAATAATGGTTACATTTCCCAGCATCAGGCCTCTGAGCCCAAGCTAAGCCATCATATCCCCTGTGGGCCTGCCCATATATATCCAGATGGCCTGAAGCAACTGAAGATCCACAAAAGAAGTGAAAATAGTCTTACCTGATGACATTCCACCACTGTGATTTGTTCCCGCCCCACCCTAACTGATACCATATATTCTGCCCGGCCCTTAAGAAGGTACTTTGTAATATTCTCCCCCGCCCTTAAGAAGGTACTTTGTAATATTCTCCCTGCCCTTGAGAATGTACTTTGTATGCCCATCCCAAACCTATAAGAACTAATGATAATCCCACCTTTGCTGAATCTCTTTTTGGACTCAGCCTGCCTGCACCCAGGTGAAATAAACAGCCTTGTTGCTCACACAAAGCCTGTTTGGTGGTCTCTTCACACGGACGTGCGTGACATTTGGTGCCATGACTCAGATCGGGGGACCTCCCTTGGGAGATCAGTCCCCTGTCCTCCTGCTTTTTGTGCCATGAGAAAGATCCACCTATGACCTCGGGTCCTCAGACCAACCAGCCCAAGGAACATTTCACCAATTTTAAATTGGGTAAACGGCCTCTTTTTACTCTCTTCTACAACCTCTCTCACTATCCCTCAACCTCTTTCTCCTTTGAATCTTGGCGCCATCCTTCAATCTCTCCCTTCTCTTAATTTCAGTTCCTTTCCTTTTCTGGTAGAGACAGGAGACGCATTTTATACGTGAACCCAAAACTCCAGCGCTGGTCACGGACTCGGGAAGACAGTCTTCCCTTGGTGTTTAATCACTGCGGGGATGCCTGCTTGATTATTCACCCATGTTTCAGAGGTGTCTGATCACCGCGGGGATGCCTGCCTTGATCCTTCACCCTTAGTGGCAAGCACCACTTTCCTGGGGGGCAAGCTCCCCCCACCCCTTCTCTCCATATCTCTACTCTCTCTTTTCTCTGGGTTTGCCTCCTTCACTATAGGCAACCTTCCACCCTCCATCCCTCCTTCTTCTCCCTTAGCCTGTGTTCTCAAGAACTTAAAACCTCTTCAACTCACACCTGACCTAAAACCTAAACGCCTTATTTTCTTCTGCAATGCCGCTTAACCCCAATACAAACTCGACAATGGTTCCAAATAGCCAGAAAACGGCACTTTTGATTTTTCCATCCTACGAGATCTAGACAATTCTTGTCGTAAAATGGGCAAACGGTCTGAGGTACCTGACGTCCAGGCATTCTTTTACACATCGGTCCCTCCCTAGCCTCTGTTCCTAATGCGACTTGTCCCAAATCCTCCTTCTTTCCCTCTTGCCTGTCCCCTCAGTCTCAACCCCAAGCATCACTGAGTCTTTTCAATCTTCCTTTTCTACAGACCCATCTGATCTCTCCCCTCCTCCCCAGGCTGCTCCTCCTCAGGTCGCTCCCCGCCAGGCTGAATCAGGCTGCAATTCTTCCTCAGCCTCCTCTCCGCCACCCTATAATCCTTCTGTCACCTCCTCTCCCCACACCCGGTCCAGCTTACAGTTTCGTTCTGCAGCTAGCCCTCCCCCACCTGCCCAACAATTTCCTCTTAAAGAGGTGGCTGGAGCCAAAGGCACAGTCAAGGTTAATGCTCCTTTTTCTTTATCCAACCTCTCCCAAATCAGTTAGTGTTTAGGCTCTTTGTCATCAAATATAAAATCCTAGCCCAGTTCATGGCTTGTTCGGCAGCAACCCTGAGACGCTTTACAGCCCTAGACCCTGAAGGGTCAGAAGGCCGTCTTATTCTCAATATGCATTTTATTACCCAATCCGCTCCTGACATTAAATAAAGCTCCAAAACCCCCACAACAGGACTTAATTAACCTTGCCTTCAAGGTGTACATTCATAGAGTAGAGGCAGCTGCATAGCAACATATTTCTGAGTTGCAATTCCTCGCCTCCACTGTGAGGGAAACCCCAGCCACATCTCCAGCACACAAGAACTTCAAAATGCCGAAGCCACAGTGGTCTGGCATTCCTACAGGACCTCCTCCATCAGGATCTTGCTTCAAGTGTCAGAAATCTGGCTACTGGGCCAAGGAATGCCTGCAGCCCGGGATTCCTCCTAAGCTGTGTCCCATCTGTGCAGGACCCCACTGGAAATTGGACTGTCCAACTTGCCCGGCAGCCACTCCCAAAGCCCCTGGAACTCTGACTGACTCCTTCCCAGATCTTCTCGGCTTAGTGGCTGAAGACTGACGCTGCCTGATCTCCTTGGAAGCCTCCTGGACCACCACAGGTGCTTTGGGCAACTCTTACAGTGGAGGATAAGTCTGTCCCCTTCCTAATCAATATGGAGGCTACCCACTCCACATTACCTTCTTTTCAAGGGCATGTATCCCTTGCCTGCATAACTGTTGTGGGTATTGACAGCCAGGCTTCTAAACCTCTTAAAACTTCCCAACTCTGGTGCCAACTTGGACAACACTCTTTTATGCACTTCTTTTTAGCTATCCCCACCTGCCCAGCTCCCTTATTACGTCAAGACATTATAACCAAATTATCTGCTTCCCTGATCATTCCTGGGCTACAGCTACACCTCATTGCTGCCCTTTTCCCCAGTTCAAACCCTCCTTCGCATCCTCCCCTTGTATCTCCCCACCTTAATCCACAAGTATGGGACACCTCTACTCCCTCTTTGGCAACTGATCATGCACCCCTTACCATCCCATTAAAACCTAATCACCCTTACCCCGCTCAACACCAATATCCCATCCCACAGCACGCTTTAAAAAGGTTAGGCTGGGCGCCGTGGCTCACAGCTGTAATCCCAGCACTTTGGGAGGCCGAGGTGGGCGGATCACGAGGTCAGGAGATCGAGACCATCCTGGCTAACACGGTGAAACCCCATCTCTACTGAAAATACAAAAAATTAGCTGGGTGTGGTGGCGGGCGCCTGTAGTCCCAGCTACTCGGGAGGCTGAGGCAGGAGAATGGCGTGAACCTGGGAGGCGGAGCTTGCAGTGAGCTGAGATGGCACCACTGCACTCCAGCCTGGGCAACAGAGCGAGACTCCATCTCAAAAAAAAAAAAAAAAAAAAAAGGTTAAAGCCTATTATCACCCGCCCGTTACAACATGGTCTCTTAAAGCCTACAAATTCTCCTTACAACTCCCCTATCCTACCCATCCAAAAACCAGACAAGCCTTACAGGTTAGTTCAGGATCTGTGCCTTATCAACCAAATTGTCTTGCCTATCCACCCCGTGGTGCCCAACCCATATACTCTCCTATCCTCAATACCTCCCTCCACCACCCATTATTCTGTTCTAGATAAACCTAGCTGACCCCATAAATCCTAAATCCTTTCCCCACTCCCCTTTCCATTCCTTAGAAAACAGCCCTGGCCGGGCACGGTGGCTCACACCTGTAATCCCAGCACTCTGGGAGGCCGAGGTGGGCGGATCACAAGGTCAGGAGATCAAGACCATGCTGGCTAACACGGTGAAACCCCGTCTCCACTAAAAATACAAAAAATTAGCTGGGCATGGTGGCAGGTGCCTGTAGTCCCAGCTACTCAGGAGGCTAAGGCAGGAGAATGGCGTGAACCTGGGAAGTGGAGCTTGCAGTGAGCCAAGATCATGCCACTGCACTCCAGCCTGGGCGACAGAGTGAGACTCTGTCTCAAAAAAAAACAAAAAACAAACAAACAAAAAAAAAACAGCCCTAAAAACTGCTCCCACACTAGGTCTCCCTAACTCATCCCAACCCTTTTCATCACACACAGCCGAAGTATAGGGCTGTGCTGTCAGAATTCTTACACAAGAGCCAGGACCGCGCCCTGTAGCCTTTCTGTCCAAACAACTTGACCTTACTGTTTTAGCCTAGCCCTCATGCCTGCGTGTGGTGGCTGCCGCTGCTTTAATACTTTTAGAGGCCCTCAAAATCACAAACTATGCTCAACTCACTCTCTACAGTTCTCATAACTTCCAAAATCTATTTTCTTCCTCATACCTGATGCATGTACTTTCTGCTTCCCGGCTCCTTCAGCTGTACTCACTCTTTGTTGAGTCTTCCACAGTTACCACTGTTACTGGCCCAGACTTCAATCTGGCCTCCCACATTATTCCAGATACCACACCTGACCCTCATGACTGTATCTCTCTGATCCACCTGACGTTCACCCCATTTCCCCATATTTCCTTCTTTCCTGCTTCTCACCCTGATCACACTTGGTTTATTGATGGCAGTTCCACCAGGCCTAATCGCCACTCACCAGCAAAGGTAGGCTATGCTATAGTATCTTCCACATCTATCATCGAGGCTACTGCTCTGCCTCCCTCCACTACCTCTCAGCAAGCTGAACTCATTGCCTTAACTCAGGCCCTCACTCTTGCAAAGGGACTACCTGTCAATATTTATACTGACTCTAAATATGCCTTCCATATTCTGCACCACCATGCTGTTATATGGGCAGAAAGAGGTTTCCTCACTACGTAAGCGTCCTCCATCATTAACGCCTCCTTAATAAAAACTCTGCTCAAGGCTGCTTTACTCCCAAAGGAAGCTGGAGTCATTCACTGCAAGGGCCATCAAAAGGCGTCAGATCCCATCGCTCAGGACAATGCTTATGCTGATAAGGTGGCTAGACAAGCAGCTAGCTTTCCAACTTCTGTCCCTCACATCTATGCTTATGCTGATAAGGTGGCTAGACAAGCAGCTAGCATTCCAACTTCTGTCCCTCACGGCCAGTTTTTCTCCTTCACGTCGGTCACTCTCACCTACTCCCCCACTGAAACTGCCACCTATCAAACTCTTCCCACACAAGGCAAATAGTTCTTAGACCAAGGAAAATATCTCCTTCCAGCCTCACAGGCCCATTCTATTCTGTCTTCATTTCATAACCTCTTCCATGTAGGTTACGAGCCCCTAGCCCGTCTCTTAGAACCTCTCATTTCCTTTCCATCGTGGAAATCTATCCTCAAGGAAATCACTTCTCAGTGTTCCATGTGCTATTCTCCTACTCCTCAGGGACTGTTCAGGCCCCCTCCCTTCCCTACACATCAAGCTCGGGGATTTGCCCCCGCCCAGGACTGGCAAATTGACTTTACTCACATGCCCCGAGTCAGAAAACTAAAATACCTCTTGGTCTGGGTAGACACTTTCACTGGATGGGTAGAGGCCTTTCCCACAGGGTCTGAGAAGGCCACCGCGGTCATTTCTTCCCTTCTGTCAGACATAATTCCTCGGTTTGGCCTTCCCACCTCTGTATGGTCTGATAACGGACCAGCCTTTATTAGTCAAATCATCCAAGCAGTTTCTCAGGCTCTCGGTATTTAGTGGCTCTTGGTTTTACCTCAAATCGCCACCCTTAAGTCTCTCTTGAAGTGGATAGAAGATATTCAGTGGCAAGGTACCCTCCAATAGTTTCACCCTGATGAAGTCCTATTCTTTACTTTTATACTCACTGTTATTCTGGTTCCCGTTCTTATGCCACCCTCTACCTCTCCCCAGCTATCTCCACCACACTATCAATCTCACTCTCTCCTAGCCGTTTCTAATCCTTCTTTAACAAACAATTGCTGGTTTTGCATTTCTCTTTCCTCCAAAATCACCAAGGCCTCAATTTACTCACTGCTGAAAAAAAGAGGACTCTGTATATTTTTAAATGAAGAGTGTTGTTTTTACCTAAATCCATCTGGCCTGGTATATGACAACATAAAAAAAACTCAAGGATAGAGCCCAAAAACCCATCAGCCAAGCAAGTAATTATGCTGAGCCCCCTTGGACACTCTCTAATTGGATGTCCTGGGTCCTCCCAATTCTTAGTCCTTTAATACCTGCTTTTCTCCTTCTCTTATTTGGACCTTGTGTCTTCCGTTTAGTTTCTCAATTTATACAAAACCGCATCCAGGCCATCACCAGTAATTCTAGAAGGACAAATGCTCCTTCTTACAGCCCCACAATATCACCCCTTACCCCAAAATCTTTCTTCAGTTTAATCTCTCCCACTGTAGGTTCCCATGCTGCCCCTAATCCTGCTCAAAGCAGCCCTGAGAAACATCGCCCATTATCTCTCCATACCACCCCCAAAAAATTTTCGCCGCCCCAGCACTTCACCACTATTTTGTTTTGTTTTTCTTATTAATGTAAAAAGACAGGAATGTCAGGCCTCTGAGCCCAAGCTAAGCCATCATATCCCCTGTGACCTGCACGTACACATCCAGATGGCCTGAAGCAACTGAAGATCCACAAAAGAAGGGAAAATAGCCTTAACTGATGACATTCCACCACTGTGATTTGTTCCTGCCCCACCCTGATACCATATATTCTGCCCCACCCTTAAGAAGGTACTTTGTAATATTCTCCCCCCACCTTAAGAAGGTACTTTGTAATATTCTCCCCCACCTTAAGAAGGTACTTTGTAATATTCTCCCCCACCTTAAGAAGGTACTTTGTAATATTCTCCCCCCACCTTAAGAAGGTACTTTGTAATATTCTCCCCCCACCTTAAGAAGGTACTTTGTAATATTCTCCCCCACCTTAAGAAGGTACTTTGTAATATTCTCCCCCACCTTAAGAAGGTACTTTGTAATATTCTCCCCCCCTTAAGAACCTACTTTGTAATATTCTCCCCCTCCTTAAGTAGGTACTTTGTAATATTCTCCTCCCCCCCCTTAAGAAGGTACTTTGTAATATTCTCCCCCACCTTAAGAAGGTACTTTGTAATATTCTCCCCCCACCTTAAGAAGGTACTTTGTAATATTCTCCCCCACCTTAAGAAGGTACTTTGTAATATTCTCCCCCCTCTTAGGAAGGTACTTTGTAATATTCTCCCCCCACCTTAAGAAGGTACTTTGTAATATTCTCCCCCCACCTTAAGAAGGTACTTTGTAATATTCTCCCCCACCTTAAGAAGGTACTTTGTAATATTCTCCCCCACCTTAAGAAGGTACTTTGTAATATTCTCCCCCCCTTAAGAACCTACTTTGTAATATTCTCCCCCTCCTTAAGTAGGTACTTTGTAATATTCTCCTCCCCCCCCTTAAGAAGGTACTTTGTAATATTCTCCCCCACCTTAAGAAGGTACTTTGTAATATTCTCCCCCCTCTTAGGAAGGTACTTTGTAATATTCTCCCCCCACCTTAAGAAGGTACTTTGTAATATTCTCCCCCCCACCCCCCCGCTAAGAAGGTACTTTGTAATATTCTCCCCACCCTTAAGAAGGTACTTTGTAATATTCTCCCCCTTCTTAAGAAGGTACTTTGTAATATTCTCCCCCCACCCCCACCACTTAAGAAGGTACTTTGTAATATTCTCCTCCACCTTTAGAAGGTACTTTGTAATATTCTCCCCCCCTTAAGAAGGTACTTTGTAATATTCTCCCCCCTACCCCAGCTTAAGAAGGTACTTTGTAATATTCTCCTCCCCACCCTTAAAAGGTACTTTGTAGTATTCTCTCCACCCCCCTCTTAAGAAGGTACTTTGTAATATTCTCCCCCACCCAAGAAGGTACTTTGTAATATTCTCCCCCCTTAAGAAGGTACTTTGTAATATTCTCCCCCCTACTCCAGCTTAAGAAGGTACTTTGTAATATTCTCCTCCCCAATCTTAAAAGGTACTTTGTAGTATTCTCTCCACCCCCCCACCCCACCCTTAAGAAGGTACTCTGTAATATTCTCCCCACTTTAGAATGTACTTTGTAATATTCTCCTCCCCTTAAGAAGGTACTTTGTAATATTCTCCCCACCCTTGAGAATGTATTTTGCTTGCCCATCTCAAACCTGTAAGAACTAATGATAATCCCACCTTTGCTGACTCTCTTTTTGGACTCAGCCCGCCTGCACCCAGGTGAAATAAACAGCCTTGTTGCTCACACAAAGCCTGTTTGGTGGTCTCTTCACACGGACGCGCGGGACACCAGCATCCCTTGCAACTGGGTATGATAATGTAATTAACTTCTGTCAATGAGATTGAGCAGGAGTAAACATGTCTCCTTCCATTTTACCCCCCTCTGTGGTCTGAAACAGAGTGGGAACTATCTTACCCTATGAGCAAAGGCAACCCCTTGGGAAAGGCAGCTACACAGTAGAACGAGCTTGGACCCAGGCAACGTTACAAAACAGAGCCATCATACCAACTCAGACTTTTACAAGTGAAAGAAATCAACTATTGTCAGCCAGGCAAAGTGGCTCACACCTGCAGTCCCAGCATTTTGAGAGGCTGAAGTGGGAAGACTGCTTGAGCCCGGGAGGTCGAGGCTGCAGTGAGCTGTGATTGCACCACTGCACTCTAGCCTGGGTAACAGAGTGAGACCCTGTCTCAAAAAAAGAAGAAGGCCGGGTGCAGTGGCTCACACCTGTAATCCCAGCACTTTGGGAGGCTGAGGTGGGAGGATCACGACATCAGGAGATCAAGACCATCCTGGCCAACATGGTGAAAACCCGTCTCTACTAAAAATACAAAAAAAAAAAAAAAAAAAAAAAATTAGCTGGGTGTGGTGGCACGGGCCTCTAATCCCAGGTACTCGGGAGGCTGAGGCAGGAGAATCGCTTGAACCAGGTAGTCGGAGTTTGCAGTGAGCTGAGATTGCGCCACTGCACTCCAACCTGGTGACAGAGCGAGACTCCGTCTCAAAAAAAGAAAAAAAAGAAATAATAATAATAAAAAGAAATAATAAAAAAATTTAAAGAAAGTAAGAAAAATAAAAAGAAATCAACAGTTGTCTCGGTCCATTTTGGCTGCTCTAACAGAACACTGTAGACCTGGTAATTTACAAACAATACAGATGTATTGCTCACAGTTCTGCAGGCTGGAAAGACCAAGATCAGGGCGCCAGAAGACTCAGTATGGAGTGAGGGCCTGCTCTCTGCTTCACAGATGGTGACTTCTTGCTCTGTCCTCACACAGCCAAAGGAGCAAGGGGCTCTCCCTCAAGCCTCTTTTATAAGCACATTAACCCCATTTGTGAGGGGTCTGCCTTCATGACCTAATCACCTCCTAAAATCCCATGTAATACTATTGCATTCATGATCAGGTTTCAACATGTAAATTTTGGGGGATACATACATTCAAAGCAAAGCAACTGTCTGGTTATTTGGGATTTAGGGCCCAGTGGCCAGACCCACATGGTCACTAATAGACATCTCAAATGGAAAGTCAGAAAGGCAGAACAGCAAATACTTATTAATTTGTCACTGAGCTGATTCTCCCATACGAAACTTTACGTGTCACTTTTTAAATTTACTTTTGCATTTTCTGTGTGTGTGTGTGCGTGCGTGTGTGTGTGTGTGTGTGTGTGTGTGTGTGTGTGTGATGGAGTCTTGCTCTGTCGCCCAGGCTGGAGTGCAGTGGTATGATCTTGGCTCACTGCAACCTCCCCGGTTCAAGCAATTCTCCTGCCTCAGCCTCCTGAGTAACTGGGATTACAGGCACCACTATCCCAGCCAATTTTTTTTTCTTTTTTTTTTGTAATTTAGTAGAGATAGGGTTTCCTCGAGTTGGCCAGGCTGGTCACAAACTCCTGACCTCAAGAGATCTTCCTGCCTCGAGCTTGCAGTGAGCCGAGATCGCGCCACTGCACTCCAGCCTGGGTGACAGAACGAGACTCTGTCTAAAAAAAAGAGAGAGATCCTCCCGCCTCTGCCTCCCAAAGTTCTGGGATTACAAGCAGGAGTCACCTCACTTGGCCTGCTTTTGAATTTCTTAATTTGGATATGCTTAACATATCATAAGATGTACCATCTAAAGTACAACTCAGAGTTTTTCAGTATATTCACAGGTTGTACAACCATCACCACTAATTCCAGAACATGTTCGTCATCGAAAAAGAAACGCCATTCTCTTTAGCCATCATCTCTACCCACCGTCCCCCAGCCCCTCAAAAACACGAACCTCCTTCCTACTCCTGTGGATTTGCCTATTCTAGAAAATTCATATAAGTGGAATCATATAATATGTGATCTTTGATGTCTGGTTCCTTTCGCTTAGTATGTTTTCAAGGTTCGTGCATGTCACACCACATGTCAGCACTTCATTCCTTTCCGTGGTTAAACCACATTCCACTGTGTGGATGAACCAACGTATTATCCATTCATCAAGTCAATGAACATTTGAGTTGCTTCTGCCTTTTGGCTATTATGAAAAACTAGCGGTGGGCCAGGCGCGGTGGCTCACGGCTGTAATCCCAGCACTTTGGGAGGCTGAGGCAGGCGGATCACTTGAGGTCAGGAGTTTGAGACCAGCCTGGCCAACATGGTAAAATCCCATCTCTACTAAAAACACGAAAATCAGCTGGCGTGGTGGCAGGTGCCCATAGTCCCAGCTACTCAGGAGGCTGAGGCAGAATTGCTTGAACCCGGGAGGTAGAGGTTGTGGTGAGCCGAGATCTTGTCATTGCATTCCAGCCTGGGTGACAGAGTGAGACTCTGTCTCAAAAAAAAAAAAAAAAAAAAAAAAAAAGCTGGGCGTGGTGGCTCACACCTGTAATCCCACCACTTTGGGAGGCCAAGGCAGGAGGATCAACTGAGGTCAGGAGTCTGAGACCAGCCTGACCAATATGGTGAAACCCTGTCTCTACTAAAAATACAAAAATTAGCCAGGCATGGTGGTAGGCACCTGTAGTCCCAGCTGCCTGGGAGGCTGAGACAGGAAAATTGCTTGAACCCGGGAGGTGGAGGTTATGGTGAGCCGAGATCATGCCACTGCACTCCAGGCTGGGTGATAGAGCAAGACTCCGTCTCAAAAAAAAAAAAAAAAAAAGATGCTGCGGCTGGTGCAGTGATTCACACCTAAAATCCCAACACTTTCAGAGGCTGTTGTGGGAGGATCACTTGAGTCCAGGAATTCAAGGCTGCAGTGAGCCGTGATCACGCCACTGCACTGCAGCCTGGGCGACAGAGCAAGACCCTGTCTCTAAAAATTAAAAATAAAAATGCTACTATGAACAGTCATGTACAAGCTTTTGTGTGGACAAAGGTTCTCAGTTCTCTTGGCTATACATCTAGGAGGGGAACTGCTGGGTCCTGCGGAAATGCTTTCACTTGTTGAGGAACCGCCAGGCTGCTTGCAAAGCTGTTGCATTTTCCATTTCCACCAGCAGCGTGTGAAGGTTCAGCCTGCCATACTTTAATGATTACTGGTGACACTCTTTCAAGCAACTTGTTGGTAATGAGAAGTCAATTAACCAGGAGAGACCAGCTGCATATCGACCATAATAACATCAGAGAACCCAGCAGGTGTCTGAGGGGAGCGTTTATTTCAAGCTACCGATGGGACAAACACTCCCAGGCTTCCCGGGTGCCGCTGTCCGGGGCAGCAGCCTCACTTCCAGCGGCCTCCAACGCGGCCCTTCCCTGCCCCCTTCCGGCTGTAGAAGAACGAGGTGGTATCAGGAAAAAGGGGCCCCTCCAGTCTCTGAAATGGGCCCCAGGCCCTCAATTCAGGAAGCCCATCCCCCAAAATATTAGCCCTCCCTGCCCAGAGGAAGCAGTGAGCAAAACAACTGTCATCTCTTTTGGGTTCTATGACTGGGGGGCAGCGGCTGGTGGTCAAAGGCCTCGCTGACATGTGGGAGCTGATGAATGTTTGAGTCAGGGGCCAGGGTTGGGGAGGAAGGGTTGGGTGATCTGGGCATGGGTGGGTAACACGCAGGAAGCGCCAGGGTGAAAGAGACAGGAAACGGGAGAAGAGGAGAAGGGAGAGGGAGAGGAGGGAGGAAGGAAGAGATCAGTCGAGAAACAGAGAGAGAGATTCAGGGAAGACCCTCTGGGCCGGGCGCGGTGGCTCGCACCTGTAATCCCAGCATTTTAGGAGGCCAAGGCGGGCGGATCACGAGGTCAGGAGTTCGAGACCAGCCTGACCAACATGGTGAAACCCCGTCTCTACTAAAAATACAAAAATTAGCCACGCTTGGTGGCGCGCACCTGTAATCCCAGCTACTCAGGGGGCTGAGGCAGGAGAATCGCTTGAACCCGGGAGACGGAAGTTGCAGTGAGGTGAGGTCACTCCACTGCACTCCAGCCTGGGTGACAGAGCGAGACTCAGTCTCAATAAAAAAAAAAAAGTAAAAGAAAAAGGGACTGAGACCCAGGATTCCAAGAGCAGAGAGAGGAGGACAGACAAGGAAGGACAAAGAGAAAGGGGCAGAAACTCAGAGGCAGTAGGGGATGGAGCCCACAGAGGGAGGGAAAGAGAGGCCTGAGAGTCAGCAGGAGGGTGGGGACAAGAGCAAGGGCTGGAGACCGTCACACTCACAACTTCTGGGCGTGGCTGATGCGGTTGTACAGCACGTTGATCTGCGGAGGCAGAAGGCAGATGCTGGGACAGCCAGTGGGGACGTGGGGACAGGCCACCCACCCCTGCCTGGAGCTTGCTGGTCCCGCCCAGCCCAGCCCTGCCCTCCCTCCCTCCCTCCCTGCAGAGCTGGGTCTCACCTCATATTTCTGCTGTTTCAGCTTCGCCATCAGGTCGAACTTCTCAGACTCCAGCTGGTGGATCCAGTCCGACAGCTCCTGGGCTTTCTCCCTGGCAGGGCAGGAGGGCTGTGATGGAGGGAGCCAGGCAGGCCAGGCCCTAGGCCCAGGGACGGAGAGGAACTTGGCCCAGAGAGGTTGTGGGAACCACCCAAAGCCACACAGCGAGACTGTGAGTTCAGCGTTGTCGGCACCATTTTATTAATATTTGAGGCCGAGAGTTTTAAAATCTGTGCCCACTTTCTCCATATCCGAGCTGGAGCTCTTGCATTTCCCAAGGCGAGAGAAGGGTGTCATGATTAAGAGACCAGGCTCGGCGGCTCATGCCTGTAATCCCAGCACTTTGGGAGGCAGAGGGCAGCAGATTGCTTGAGCCCAGGAGTTCAAGACCAGCCTGGGCAACATAGAGAGACCCCATCTCTGCTAAAAATAATAAAAAAAATTAGCCAGGCAGGGTGTTTCCGGCTACTTGGGAGGCTGAGGCAGAAGGAACCTGGGAGGTCAAAGCTGCAGTGAGCTGTGATTGCACCACTGTATTCCTGTCTGGCAACAGAGCAAGGCAAAAGAAAGGAAAGGAAAGGAGAAAGGAAAGTGGGGAGGGGAGGGGAGAGGAGAAGAGGGGAGGGGAGGGGAGAAGAAGAGAGGGGAGGGGAGGGGACAAGAAGGGAGGGGAGGGGAGGGGAGAAGGAGGAGGGGAGGGGAGGGGAGGAGAGGGGACAGGAGAATAGGGGAGGGGAGGGGTGGGGAGGAGAGGGGAAGGGAAAAGAGGGGAGTGGGGAAAGGGGAGGGGAGAAGAGGGGAGGGGAGGGGAGAAGAGATGAGGGGAGGGAAGAGGGGAGGGGAAGGGAGAGGGGAATGAAAAGGAAGAAAGAAAAGAGCGAGCCCAGGCTCTGCAGTTAGAAGCCCCTGGTTCAAATCCCAGCCATGCCATTCTCTGGTTTATGAATATGTCAGGTGACTTCCTTTAGAATCCTGTTTCCTTCTCTAGAAAATAT
This sequence comes from Pongo pygmaeus, assembly GCF_028885625.2. Classification (NCBI taxonomy): domain Eukaryota; kingdom Metazoa; phylum Chordata; class Mammalia; order Primates; family Hominidae; genus Pongo; species Pongo pygmaeus. Next base: position 61,490,686 of record NC_072393.2, read on the forward strand.
GGAAATAAAACTGTGGAAGAGATGGCTGCTTGCCTACCAGTATCTAAGAGCCGTTCTCCCTTTCTTCTAGAAATAGAATCTTGTGCATTAGGCTGAGTTGAAAAACTGCTTTTCCCAATCTCCTTTGCAGGTAGGGGTGGCTACTCAGACGAAAGTAGGTCATTGGGTGGGGCTTCCAAAAAAGACTCTGTGGCTCTTCTCTTGCATCTTCTTTCTGCTGCTTGGATCATCAGTGTGATGGCTGGAGCTCTAGCAGCTATATTGGACTAAGTGATTTTGGGGATGGAAATATTGGGCTAAAAGTAGTGAGTGAAGCAGAAAAAATAGGAGTCTGGGTCTCTGATTTTGTAGAATTGCCATACCAGCCCTGGACTAAAACCTACCTTTCCTTCCTTCCTTCCTTCTTTTTCTTTTTTTTTTTTTTTTAAGACAGAGTTTCGCTCTTGTCGCCCAGGCTAGAGTGCAGTGGTGCCATCTTGGCTCACTGCCACCTCCGCCTCCTGGGTTCAGTGATTCTCCTGCCTCAGCTTCCAGAGTCGCTGGGATTACAGGCACCTGCCACCACGCCCGGCTAATTTTTGTATTTTTAGTAGAGATGGGATTTCATCATATTGGTCAGGCTGGTCTCCTGACCTCAGGTGATCTGCCCGCCTCAGCCTACCAAAGTGCTGAGATTACAGGTGTGAGCCACTGCACCCGGCCAACAATACTTAAGTGCATCATGTGCACAGGAGGGAGGGCCCCCAGCGCCCCCAGAGGGCTTCCAGGAGCCTGCTGTGCACATCCTTTCCCGTCTCCACACTCAGTGTCCTCACACAGGTAGTTTGAAAGGAGCAAGGGGAAAGTATTTACACCATGGTAATGGGCAAGTGCTAAATCTAGACGTTTTGCCCCCTGGAGAGCAGCTGTTAAACATTTACCATCAAGCCACTTTACAGCACAGTAGCAAAGAGTATGGACTATTGCACCAGACTGCCTGGGTTCAAATCCCAGCTCTTCCACTTGCTAGCTGTGCAGCCCTGGAAGGGTTACTTAACCTCTCTGAGCCTCAGGTTCCTCACTATTAACACAAGGATAATAATAGTATCTACCTCACAGGGTTGTAAACCCTCCGTAGGAAGCTGCTGCTGTAATTACTATTTTTTTAAGGATGGGGTCTCACTACATTGCCCAGGCTGGTCTCCAACTCCTGGCCTCAAGCAATCCTCCCATCTTAGCCTCCCAAAGTGCTGGAATTACAGGCATGAGCCACCAGGCCCAGCCTGTAATTATTATTACTTTCTCACTGCCCTTTCACAGCTCTGTGAGGTCGATTTTGTGATTATATCCTCGTTCTGCCAATGAGGAATGGGAGCCCCAGAGAAGTCAGATAATGTGCACAAGATCACAAAGTAGCCGGCAGAGCTGGCACTGAGCCCTGGGCAGGGGCTTTCGGTGCAAGCGGCAAACCCGATCACCGCGCCACTCTGGGGTGGTTGAAGTTTCTGAGCCACAGCCCAGACCAGAGAACATGGAGATACAGGCGGGCTCCTGAAGGCAAGCCCCCACCAGCCTGCCGTCCTGTGGCTTATCATGAGAGGCAGGCTGTCTTGGCTATAGATGCGAGGGACTCAGCTGGAAAATTCTCACCCACATTCCTGGCTTGAATTTAGGGAAAAGGCACAGCCCATCCTGAGCTCCAGGGCACATCACAGAGTTAACAAAATCTCCTAAATTGGGGGGAGGGAAGTCATCTTGTCTGGCTTCCTTGGTAACACCCATCAGATGCTACAGGCTACAGCAGCCACGAAAAGTGGGTTCAGTGACATGTTTCACAGAGAAGGCAGCAGAGGCCCAGAGAGGGGAAGCCACTTGCCCAAAGTCACACAGCACTGGAGATGAGACTCGGAGTATCTGCCCACCCAGATCTGGGTGTGAGCTCCTTTATGCCCCTGTCTCACACCCAGGCCCCTGCAGCCCTGAGCCCCCCACAGCACCTACCGGAGCTGTTCCTCCCCCATGTAGTCAATGTCCAGAGGCTTCTTCCGCTCGGAGAGGATGCGCACCTTCATCTCCCGCCCCGTCTGCCGCTTACCACGCTTCTGTTCTGCCTGAGGGTTGGGGAGGCGGTACAGTAAACTGGGGGTCACATCCCACAGACCACCCCCGTGTCGGGACCCACAGGTCAGATCCCACAGACCATTTCCATGTTGGGACCACAGGTCTGCACCCCAGGCCCTTCTCCTTCAGACCTAGGAGTCCAGCCCCACTCCCTCCTCCCTCAGATCCAGGAGGAGTCCAGACCCCCAGCCCCTCCTCTCACACCGAGTCCAGGCCCCAGACCGTCTCGCATTAGGAACCAGAAGTCTGGCCCCCAGCCACTCCTCCCTCAGACCCAGGAGCCCAGCCCCCAGCCCCTCCTCCCTCAGACCCAGGAGTCCAGGCCCCAGCCCCTCCTCCCTCAGACCCAGGAGTCCAGGCCCCCAGCCCCTCCTCCCTCAGACCCAGGAGTCCAGGCCCTCAGCTCCTCCTCCCTCAGACCCAGGCGTCCAGGGCCCCAGCCCCTCCTCCCTCAGACCCAGGAGTCCAGGCCCCCAGCCCCTCCTCCCTCAGACCCAGGAGTCCAGGCCCCAGCCCCTCCTCCCTCAGACCCAGGAGTCCAGGCCCTCAGCTCCTCCTCCCTCAGACCCAGGCGTCCAGGGCCCCAGCCCCTCCTCCCTCAGACCCAGGAGTCCAGGCCCCCAGACCCTCCTCCCTCAGACCCAGGAGTACAGGCCCCCAGACCCTCCTCCCTCAGACCCAGGAGTCCAGGCCCCAGCCCCTCCTCCCTCAGACCAGGAGTCCAGACCCCAGCCCCTCCTCCCTCAGACTCAGGCGTCCAGGCCCTCAGCTCCTCCTCCCTCAGACCCAGGAGTTCAGGACCCCAGCCCCTCCTCCCTCAGACCCAGGAGTTCAGGACCCCAGCCCCTCCTCCCTCAGATCCAGGAGTTCAGGGCCCAGCCCCTCCTCCCTCAGATCCAGGAATCTAGGCCCCAGCCCCTCCTCCATTAGGAACCTGAGGTCTGGCCCCCAGCCTCTCCCCCCTCAGAACTCAGACCTCAGGCTCCTGCAGGCTGACTCACCTTGACCAGGTAGCCGCCAAAATGGGCTCCCATGTTGGACAGCACCTTCTTTTTCTTGGCATCATCCTCTGCCCGCTTCTTGGCCTCTTCCTCTTCCTTCCTCATCTTCTCCTCCTGTGGGAAGTAAGGGGTTAACCTCATGGACTCCCCTCTAGGACTGAGGGAGGAGGGCCCTGGGATGTGGAACTGGGGCAGAGGGATCAGCAGGCCCAGTGCCCCACAGGCCGCTGGGGCATCAGAACCAGCAGAAACACAGCTATCCCCTCCCGGCCCTGCCAGGTCTCCCTGTGTGACCACCTGCAAGTCCCTTCCCCTCTCTGTGTCTTTTTTTTTGAGACGGACTCTCGCTCTGTTGCTCAGGCTGGAGTGCAGTGGTGCGATCTTGGCTCACTGCAACCTCCGCCTCCCGGGTTTAAGCAATTCTCCAGCCTCAGCCTCCTGAGTAGCTAGGATTACAGGCACCCGCCACCGCGCCCAACTAATTTTTGTATTTTTAGTAGAGATGCAGTTTCACCATGTTGGCCAGGCTGGTCTCAAACTCCTGACCTCAGGTGATCCACCCGCCTCGGCCTCCTGGAGTGCTGGGATTACAGGCATGAGCCACCGCACCTGGCCCCCCTCTCTGGGTCTTAATATCCTCCCAGAAAAAATCAAAATGAAGGAGAAGAAGAAATGCCTGCTTTTTCTGCATGTCTCCAACCTGAAATAGCTGATAGTGAACTCTGCTGTGTGACCTCACTCCAGATGCTCAGCCTGTCAGGGCCACAGTCGCCCTTAGTCTCAGGAGATGAGAATGTCTGTTTTAAGGGGGTCAAGGAAAGTAACTGGTGATAAGGCCAGGGACTGGGGAGATTAAAGAGGCTGATGGCCTTGAGCCTGAGGAAGGGGTTCTGGAATATTTAGCGAAGGCATTACGACATTCGAGAAACTCTTCATTGCATGTTCCAGAAATAGTGGTTTGTCCAGGCTGAGCCCCATCTCCTTATGGTAGACATGAGGCTTTTTGTACACCCAGCACTCCGTACCTGAATTAGTTTCCTTTCTGTTTTTGAGATGGAGTCTCCCTCTGTCACTCAGGCTGGAGTGCAGTGGTGCAATCTCTGCTCTGTTCACTGCAACCCCCACCTCCTGGGTTCAAGTGATTCTCCTGCCTCGGCCTCCCAAGTAACTGGGATTACAGACATGTGCCACCATGACCAGCTAATTTTTGTATTTTTAGTAGAGACAGGGTTTCACCATGTTGGCCAGGCTGGTCTCAAACTCCTGGCCTCAGGTGATCCACTTGCCTCGGTCTCCCAAAGTGCTGGGATTATAGGTGTCAGCCATCGCGCCTAACCTTAGTTTCCTATCACTGCTATAATTTGCAAACTTAGTGGCAGAAAAACAATGCAAATTTGTTATCTTACAGCTCTGCAGATCAGACATCTGAAATTGGTCCCCCTGGGCTGGAATCAAGTTGTGAACAGAACCAATTTTCTCTGGAGGTTCTAGGGGAGAATTCATTCCCTTCCCTTTTCCAGCTGCTGCCTGCATGTCTGGGCCCATGGACCTTCCTTCATCTTCAGAGGCAGCCATGTAGCATCTTCAAATCTCTCAGTCTGACCCTCTGGCCTTCCTCTTATAAGGACCCTTGTGATGATCTTGCCCTTTCCCACAGATAATCCAGGACAACCTTCCCATCTCAAGATCTTTAACATAATCACATCTGCAAAATCCCCTTCACAGCTGGGTGACCGGCAGGTGGCTTGTGCCTGTAATCCCAGCTACTCAGGAGGCTGAGGCAGGAGGATCACTTGAGCCCAGGAGTTTGGGAACAACGTGGGCAACATAGACCCTATCTCAAATAAAAAAAATAATAATAATAGTAATAATAATGATGATGATGGCCAGGCATGATGGCTCATGTCTGTAATCCCAGCACTTTGGGAGGCCAAGGGGGTGGATCACCTGAGGTCAGGAGTTCAAGACCAGCCCGAACCAACATGCAGAAACCCCATTTCTACTAAAAATACAAAAATTAGCCAAGCCTGGTGGCAGGTGCCTATAACCCCAGCTACTCAGGAGGCTGAGGCAGGGGAATTGCTTGAACCAGGAGGCGGAGGTTGCAGTGAGCTGAGATCGCGTCACTGCACTCCAGCCTGGGTGACAGAGCGAGATTGTCTCAGAAAAAAAAATAATAATAATTTAAAAAAAAGGAAAAAGAAGAAAATGGAGAATCCAGGCCGGGCACGATGGCTCATGCCTGTCATCCCAGCACTTTGGGAGGCGAAGGCAGGTGGATTGCTTGAGCTTAGGAGTTGAAGACCAGCCTGGACAACATGGCAAAATGCTATCTCTACAAAAAATAAAAAAATAAAAAAAACTAGTGGGGCAGAGTGGCACAGCCTATAGTTCCAGCGACTCTGGAGGCTGAGATGGGAAAATCATTTGAGCCCGGGAGGTCCTAGTTGTAGTGAGCTAGGATCACACCACTGCACTTCAGCCTGGGTGACAGAGCAAGACCCTATCTCCAAATAAATGAATAAAAAATAATGATAATAGGCCGGATGCGGTGGCTCACACCTGTAATCCCAGCACTTTGGAAGGCTGAGGTGGGCGGATCATGTGGTCAGAAGATCAAGACCATCCTGGCCAACATGGTGACACCCCATCTCTACTAAAAATACAAAATTTAGCCGGGCATGGTGGCGTGCACCTGTAGTCCCAGCTACTCGGGAGGCTGAGGCAGGAGAATTGCTTGAACCTGGAAGGCGGAGGTTACAGTGAGCTGAGATCGCGTCACTGCACTCCAGCCTGGGCGACAGAGCCAGACTCCGTTTCAAATAATAATAATAGTAGTAATAATAATAATAATAATAATAACAACAAAATGGGCATCCGGCTGAAGAAGTAACATTTGGGTTCTCAGGGCAAGGGAGGCACCCACCGCCAGCTTAGCCTGACGTTCGCGTTCCTTCTCAGTTCTGAAGCGCTGTTGCTCAGCTCTCTCCGATCGGCGCCGCTCCTGGGAAACGGAGAAGCATAAGGGGGTGCAGGGACATACCCCCAGTCATCCTTCCCCAGAGTAGGCTAATAAACAGGTTGGAGTGTGGCCACCGATTTGGGTGAATTCCTGAAAGCCTAAGGCTCAGCTCTGTACTAGAAGGAAAACTATTATCTGCATCTCCCAAGATGCAACGGATCCACTGGAGGGAGGAAGACTGGGGGGAACCCGGACTCTCAGCTCACAATGCGCTCTTTCAAGGCAACCAGCTCCTCTTCCTCCTTCTTCCGCTGCTCGAAATGTACATCGATGAGTGTCTGCAGCTCCAGCAGGTCTTTCTCCATGCGCTTGCGGTGGATGTCCTGCGGGACACACGGGGAGCCCGTCCTAGGAGACCCTGGAAGGGGCAGCAGCCTCCCAGCACCTCCCCCATGCAGGATGGTGAACTGGACCGTTTCCCAGGACGGTATCCAGCAGGTGGCAGCAATGCCTCGTGTTTGACACTAATCAGCTCTTCCAAGGACAGGCTTCCCAAAGACGGGAGTGGGGAGTGGGGAGTGGGGACTGGCGCTTTTTTTTTTTTTTTCCTTCCAGGCTGGAGTGAAATGGTGCGATCTCGGCTCACCGCAACCTCCGCCTCCCAGGTTCAAGCGATTTTCCTGCCTCAGCCTCCCGAGTAGCTGGGATTACAGACGCCTGCCACCACGCCCGGCTAATTTTTGTATTTTTAGTAGAGACGGGGTTTCACCATATTAACCAGGCTGGTCTCGAACTCCTGACCTCAGGTGGGTCACCTCAGCCTCCCAAAGTGCTGGGATTACAGGCGTGAGGCACCACGCCCGGCTGGCGCCTTTTCATGATTGGCACAAAGGCCCCTTAAAGACTAGCAACTGCGCCTGGGGAGGGCTCTGTCACTTACATCGAAGTCAACGCGCTCCCCTTCTGGGATCTTTGGCGGGATCAAAGGAGGCACCACGGGGCGGCTGAGTGGACAGAAACAGAGAGACCATGAGTGGCCCGACCTCCCTGAGCCATCGCCCACCTCCGGGATGTGCTGCCCAGTAAGGTAGCCGCCAGCCCTGGGAGGCTCCTGAACGTGGAGGGTCCCAGCTGAGGCAGGCTGTCAGTGAAACACACAAAAGAAGGTAAAATACCTCACTAATCATGTTTTTTTGGTTGTTGTTGTTGTTTTTTTTTTTGACGGAGTCTTGCTCTGTCCCCCAGACTGGAGTGCAGTGGCCTGATCTTGGCTCACTGCAAGCTTCGCCTCCCGGGTTCACGCCATTCTCCTGCCTCAGCCTCCCCAGTAGCTGGGACTACAGGCGCCCCACTACTACACCCGGCTAATTTTTTTGTATTTTTAGTAGAGACGGGGTTTCACTGTGTTAGCCAGGATGGTCTCAATCTCCTGACCTCGTGATCCACCTGCCTCAGCCTCCCAAAGTGCTGGGATTACAAGCGTGAGCCACCGCGCCCAGCACTAATTATGTTTTATACTGATTACATGTTGAAATGACAAAACTTTATATAACAGATTTAAAAAAACTGTGCTATGAAAATTTTTTCCTATATTGTTGTACTTTAAAAAATATGCCTAGTAAGAATTTTTTTTTTTTTTTTTTTTTTTTTTTTTGAGACAGAGTCTCACTCTGTCACCCAGGCTGGAGTGCAATGGCGCCATCTCTGCTCATCACAACCTCCACCTCCTGGATTCAAGCGATTCTCCTGCCTCAGCTTCCCGAGTAGTTGGGATTACAGGTGCCTGCTAACACGCCTGGGTAATTTTTGTATTTTTAGTAGAGACGGGGTTTCACCATGCTGGCCAAGCTGGTCTTGAACTCCCGAACTCAGGCGATCTGCCTGCCTCAGCCTCCCAAAGTGCTGGGATTACAGGCAGGAGCCCCCGCACCCAGCCATTTTTAAATTTTTGGTAGAGACGGCGTTTCACAGGCCGGGCGCGGTGGCTCATGCCTGTAATCCTAGCACTTTGGGAGGCCAAGGCGGGAGAATCACTTGAGGTCAGGAGTTCAAAACCAGCTTGGCCATCATGGTGAAACCCCATCTCTACTAGAAATACAAAAAAAAAAAAAAAAAATAGCTGGGCATGGTGGTGCGTGTAATCCCTGCTACTTGGGAGGCTGAGGCAGGAGAATCGCTTGAACCCGGGAGGCAGAGATTGCAGTGAGCCGAGATCGTGCCATCGCACTCCAGCTTGGGTGACAGAGGGAGGCGCCATCTCAAAAAAATAAAAATAAAAAAATAAAAAAAGAGATGGCGTTTCACTATGTTGTCCAGGGTGGCCTTGAACTTCTGAGCTCAAGTGATCCTCCCGCCTCAGCCTCCCAGAGTGCTGGGACTACAGGCGTGAGCCACCGCGCCCAGCCTTTAGTAAGAAATTGTAAGTGACGTGTGTGGATTGCCATCTATTTCTATTGGGTGGTGCCGATCTGAGGCTCAGCCCTCAGCCTGCTCTGATTTCCTGCCACTTCCTTGGAATTCTCTTTGCTGGATTTCTGAGACAGTGAAGAGCGATTCCAAGATGAAGGGGACCGGACTTAGGGGATGCTGGGCAAGGGGAGGGAGGAGGTGAGGACAATCCCCAAGGGTCTCTGGGCCAGGGAGCCAAGTGCACAGCGGGGCCGCCCTCTCCATCTTGGAAAAGTCGATACGCTCCATCAGGGCGTCATGTGTGGGAATACAATATGGCTTACCTTATTTTACAGGAATAAATACCGGCTTGCCTCCCACCCCTCTGGCTGTTCCATCCCTATCTCCTGGCCACCACAGCCCCGTGAGCTGCCAGTGAGCTTTCCTTTTCCCTTTTCTCATCATCAATGCCATTCACTCCAATGACTTCAGGTATCATCAACTGCTGAGGACTCGCCAACTGTCTCTGGTCCAGACTCTCTCTTAAGCTCCAGACTCAAGCTAACAGGTATCTCCTGAACTTTTCCCACCTTCCCACACATGACATCCTGATGGAGCTCACCAATTTCTCTGAGAAGGAGATGGCAGCCCCACTGTCCACTTTGCTCCCCAGCCCAGAGACCCTTTGGGGTTGTCTCCATTGCTTCCCTCCCCTTGCCCAACAATCCCCAAGTCCTGTCCCTTTGCCTTAAAATCCCTCTCAGTCCATTCCCCCACCCCACCCCCCTTTTTTTTTTTGAGATGGAGTTTCACTCTTGTTGCCCAGGCTGCCGTGCAATGGCACGATCTTGACTCACTGCAACCTCTGCCTCCCGGTTCAAGCGATTCTCCTGCCTCAGCCTCCCAAATAGCTAGGATTACAGGTGCCCGCCACAATAGCTGGCTAATTTTTTTGTATTTTTAGTAGAGACAGAGTTTCACCATGTTGGCCGGGCTGGTCTCAAACTCCTGACCTCAGGTAATCCGCCCCCTCTCAGCCTCCCAAAGTGCTGGAATTACAGGCATGAGCCACTGCGCCCAGCCCCATTCCCTTATTTTTATTTATGTTTTAGAGACAGGGTCTTGCTCTGTTGCCCAGGCTGGAGTACAGTGGTGCAATCATAGCTCACTGCAGCCTGCAAATCCTGGGCTGGAACAATCCTCCTTCCTCAGCCTCCTGAGTAGCTGGAATCACAGGTGTGTGCCACTGTGCCCGGCTAATTTTTTAAAATTTTTTGTAGAGATGTGGGGGATCTCATTTTGTTACTTAGGCTGGTCTTGAACTCCTATCCTCAAGTGATCCGCCCACCTGCCGCTGCGCAGGCAGAGGGCACAGTGTGTGCAAAGGCTCAGGGATATGAAAGCACAGGCGTGGCTAGAGAACCATGAAATGCTGTGTGTCTGTCAGTGGGGAAGGCAGATGCTGGAAAGGTCGGCTGGAGCCAGATGGGGAAGGCTTTGAATGCAGGCTAGTTGCTTTGACTTCGTCTTAAGAGTAGTGGGGAGTTGAGGAAAGAGTCTGAGCAGAGGAGGGCGGGGTGAGCTCTGGAAAAGTCTCTCTGGAGTCATGCCGGAGGATGAGCCACAAGCTGTAGGCAGGGAGGCTAGAGAGGAGGCTGCGGTGATGGTAAAGGCGCGAGGGGAAGAGGGACGGCTGGGTGGAAAGAAGGAAACAGACTGGCTGGGCATGGTGGCTTGCGCCTGTAATCCCAGCACTTTGGGAGGCCGAGGTGGGAGAACTGAGGATAGGAGTTTGAGGATAGGAGTTGAGCTTGAGGATAGGAGTTCCAGACCAGCCTAAGCAACATAGCAAGACCTCATCTCTACAAAAAGGAAAAAAAAAAAAAAAAAAGCCAGGTGTGGTGGCACATGCCTGTGGTCCCAGCTACTCGGGAGGCTGAGATGGGAGGATTGCTTGAGCCCAAGACATTGAGGCAGTGGGCCAGGATTGGGCCACTGCACTCTAGCCTGGGTAACAGAGTGGAGACTATGATGACGATGAAGAAGAAGGGGAAGGGGAAGGGGAAAGGGAAGAAGAGGAAGTGGAGGAGGAGGAGGAAGGAGGAGGGGGAGGAGGGAGAGGGGAAGGGGGAGGAGGGAGGGGGAGGGAGGAGGGAGAGGAGGAGGAGGGGGAGAAATGTTGACTGCTGTTTCAATTTCCTCCCTCCATCTCTGTCTTTCTCACACCCTGTCGCTGGGGGTAGAGGGAATATTTAGGAAGATATATGACTGGGGCCCCCCACCCTGTAGGATCTCACCTTGGTTTGGGGCGTTCCTCTTCTGTTGGTGGTGGGGGATAAAAAGAGATAATTAGCAAGAGTTTAGAGGAGAGGGGCTAGGCCTGACACACCCTGGGGAGGGACCCCCCCAAGCCTCGGCCCCCAGGAGCCCAGGGAAGGACTCTGGAGTCCAGTTCTGGAGGAGGGGGGATGGAGAGAAGAAAAGAGGTAAGGAAAGTCAGTGTGGCTGTAAAGGAGGAACAGGGTCACACGCATCAGATATACATTCAGAACTGGTGTGGGGACCCCCTACCCCCACTGTCTGCACATCCGGGAGTGCAAACCCCCAGACCTTTCTCTATTTATATGCCCAGAGCTCCTGCCCTCCTCCATTAGGACCCAGCAGTGCAGGGGGTCCCAACCTCTGTCTTCATTCAGTGACCCCTGCGCTCTCTCCCCAGCTCGCCCCCTGCCCCCCCACCCCCACCTTGGAGACCCTGACTCCCAGCGCTAGCCTCCTCTGCAATCCTAAATTCCAAGCCCCAACCTTTGAATGTATATGGGGGAGAAAATAACAGACAAGGTTGGAGGCGAAGATAAGTGGGGACGGGGTGGTGCTTCTCCGCAAACATCCAACCCTTCTATAAAGATTCCTCCAGACTGGGGAAGAAGGCTTGGGTGTCGGTCCCTTTAAGAAGGAAGGGAAAGGGTTAAAGCCACTGCGGGGCCATTTCCCTTCCCGGCCCCGAGAGGGCGCAGGAGCTCTCAGGGGCTTAAAGGACCGGGCCTGGGGGCGGGTTATGGGGGAGGAGGGAGGGAAGGGTGGTCTTGGAGGTTGGGGCCCGAGGATATCGGGGGTCCCCCCGGGCCCCCGACATCGGTCTCGGGAAGCGAAGCAGCCGCGGTTACCTGGCTCTGCCACCGGCTCCGGCTCTTCGGGGGCTGGGGAGGGGAGGGAGGAGCAGCGAGGGTTTGGGGAGCGAGCGGGGAACGGCCACGCCCGGGCGCGGGAGGGGAGAGAGGGGAGAGACGTGAGAGGCTGTTAGAGGACCGGGAGCCGAGGCCGTCGGGAGCCCCATCCCGCCCCCTCCTCCCGGGCCCAGCGTCCCCGCCCCCCGCCCCCCGACCCCCCAGCTCCAGACCTGCGGAGTCCGGGACCTCACCTTCCTCCTCCTCCTCCGCAGCCTCCTCTGGAGATGGGGGCACAGAAGAGAAGGCGTTAGGAGCCGGGGGAGGGATGGGGGCTGTGGCCAGAGACCAGGGTTCCAGTCTCTGCTGGACGGGGGTCCCTCTGGCCTAGGCTGCGATGGGCACGTTCCCCCTGGCGGTGCAGGGATGGCGCGGGGAGACGCTCCAGACCCGGAGAGGGCGGGCGAGGGCCCGAGAGCTGAGCCGCCCCTTCCCCGCCAAAGCGCCACACTCCTCGCCTCCCCTCCCAAGAGCTCCTGGGCGTGTCCCCATCCCATAGGGCCGGCCCACTCCCTACTCACCTTCCGGCTGCTCCCTGCGGACGGGTGTGGGGAGAGAGGAGGGAGGGGAGAGTTAGACCTGGGGTGGGAGAGCCTCTCCACCACTGCACGCCCCAACCCCTCCCAGTGCAGCACTCACTCCTCATATTCCTGCTCCTCGGTGTCCGACATCCTGGTGCGGCCTAAGGACCAGAGAGAAGAGGCCCAGTGGGGTGGGGCCCCAAGGAGGGGGCGACCTAGACTCCTGGGTGTGAGGGAGGAGGGGCTGGGGGCCTGCACTCCTGAGTTTGAGGGAGGAGCAGCTGGGGCCTGGACTCATGGATCTGGACTCCTGGGTCTGAGAGAGGAGGAGCTGGGGTCTGGACTCCTGGGTCTGAGGGAGGAGGAGCTGGGGCCTGGACTCCTGGGTCTGGACTCGTGGGTGTGAGAGAGGAGGAGCTGGGGTCTGGACTCCTGGGTCAGAGGGAGGAGGGGCTGGGGGCCTGCACTCCTGGGTCTGAGGGAGGAGGAGATGGGACCTGGACTCCTGGATCTGAGGGAGGAGGGCCTGGGAGCCTGGACTCCTGGGTCTGAGGGAGGAGGGCCTGGGAGCCTGGGCTCCTGGGTCTGAGGCAGGAGGAGCTGGAGCCTGGACTCCTGGGTCTGAGGGAGGAGGAGCTGGGGCCTGGACTCCTGGGTCTGAGGGAGGAGAAGCTGGGACCTGGACTCCTGGGTCTGAGGGAGGATAGGGCTGGGGGTGTGCGGGAGGGTGGGTGTGGACTCCTGAGACTGAGGGGCGTTGTCCTGGACACCTGGGTCTGAGGGATGAGGGGCTGGAGGCTTGGACTCCTGGATCTGAGAGAGGAGGGGCCAGGGGCCTGGAGGCCTGGGTCTGAGGGAGGAGGGGCCGCGGGCCTGGATGCCTGGGTCTGAGGGAGGGGGGGCCAGGGGCTGGACACCTGGGTCTGAAGGAGGACGGGCTGGGGGCTTGGACTCCTGGGTCTGAGGAAGGAGGGGATGGGGGCCTGGACTCCTGGGTCTGAGGGAGGAGGAGCTGGGGCCTGGACTCCTGGATCTAAAGGAGGAGGGGCTGGGAGTCTGGACTCCTGAGTCTGAGGGAGGAGGGGGCTGGGGGCCTGTACTCCTGCATCTGAGGGAGGAGGGCTCAGGTCTGGACTTCTGGGTCCGAGGGAGGGGGCTGGCTGTCCTAAAGCATGCATGAGGACAGACCTTGGTAGGTGTGGTCCTGGCACAGCCAGGAGGCTGCAGACCCTGCCCCCTCAGCACAGCTGTCCTCTTTTGTCTTATGACAAGTCCATGGGAACCTGATCCAGTTGGGATTAGGAGGAGGCATTTGAGAAGGGACAGTGGCCTGAAGACAATAGCTGCCCCACCCCCAGCAGCTATTTTGGGGGGATGTCGTAGATGGTGAAACCGAGGACATTTCCTAAGAAGGGATTTGAGGAAGGGGGGCTTCTGGGAGAATTAGTCACCCGCATCCCCTCTCCCACTCACCCCACCCCGCTGACTGGTTTCCTCCCCACCTGTCTCCCCTTTCACCTTCCCATACATCACGCAGGGGGCAGGGGTATAAAGGGCACCTTCTGTCCGTAGACCTCACCCTGATCCCTACATTCTTAGACCTCAAAGTCTTTGAGACACCCTAGGCCACAGGGTGCCTAGCCCCAAATCCCAATACCCACAGATTCTGAGACCCCGATTTATGATGCCTGTGTTTCTGAGACCAGCAAGTCCTCACAGCTCTGGATTCTGAAATCCCAGTTCTTGATAGTCCAGATATGGGCCGGGACATCCTAAGACCACCCCCAGGTCTTGAGACCTCCTAAAATCTGAAACCTTAAGAATATGAGACCCCCAAAATCTTGATACCCAAACTTGGAGGCCCAGTTCATGATACCCCAGATAATGACACTCTAAGTTCTCATGCTTTCTATCATAATACCTCAGATTCTGAGCCCTCCACTCCCAAAACCCCAGTTTCTTCTGAGACCCCCCCAATTCCTGATACCCTCAGAGTCTGAGGCCCCAAATCCTGACACCCAGATTGTTTGACCTCCAAGTCCAGATATCCCTGACTGCTGAGATTTCCCCCAGATTCCCAGAACCCCAAGATCCTAGGAGGTTTTATTCTGGGACATCCAAGTCCTGGCAGCCCCGGGTTAGGATTTGTGTAACCCACAAATCCTAGTAGTTTCCCCTCTATCCTGAGTCCCCCTAAAGTCTGAGCCTCTCAAGTTCCCAGATGTCAGTTGTATGCCCCACCTACCTCTGCACCATTTCTCCACACCCCACATCTTCCCACCGGCCTCCTGCCCCCTCCCCCAAGGACATGGTTTTTGGAGACCACAGGGCTCCGCAGAGCCCCTTACCTAGGCTGCGTCTGAGATTCTGTGAATCTTGAGGCTGAGCCTTGCTGAGGGCACTGAAGCTCCGGGGAGTTTATAGCTGGAGGCTCGGCCCCGCCCTGAGGGGAGAGGGAGGGGGAGAGAATTCCTTTGCTCAAACACAAGTCTGAGAGTTCAGAGACAGCCCGGCTGCCCCTGGCTCCACACTCAGAGTCCAGAAGCCTCCGCGGGCCCCTCCCCAACCCCATGCCAACCCCATCTGCATGGCCCAGGAGCCCCGCGCCTGCCCCCACCCCACGTCCCAGGCTCCCATGGTGCTCCAACTACCTCCCTTATAGCTCCCTGTGCTTTGACGTCCCCATGCCCGGCACACAGTAGGTCCTTGGAGGACCTACTAATGACAAATGGGCTATAAGGAATGTTTCCTGTTTTCTTCTCTCTGTTCCCTCTTTCTATCTAGGTCTGTTTCTGGACGTGGCTCTCCATCTGTGTATCTCTGTGTGTCTGTCTCTACTTCTTAGTCTCCCCCTCTGTCTCTGTCCATCTTTTTGTCTCCCCCTCCCCACCCCCACCCCTTTGTCTGCCACCAGGATTCCATCCTGGTGACAACAGGCACTAAAGCCGGGAAGCAGGTGTGGGGAGGGGGAGGGGAAGGGTTGGGGGTGTCAATTAGGGTGAAACCTACCCTCCCTCCCCACCTCCATCTAACACTGATCTTTTTTGGTATCCCCCTCCCGCTTCCCAGCCAAGCCATGACCTTGAGTTCTAGGTTCAAGCCGGCCCTGGAGAGCAGGCTTCCTCACCCTCCCCGCCTCTCTGTACCTCTGTCTCTGGTGGTCTCGGTCTTTGTGTTTCTGTGCATTTCTTGGGGCCCCTTGCTGGGTCTGTCTTGGGCTCTCTCTGCATCTGTCTCTTTCTGAGCCCCTCAGTGTGTTTCTCGGCATGTGTCTCCGGGTGGTTTTGTCTCTGCATTTCTGTGGGTGTCTCTGCATGTCTGCCCCTCTAAGCGTTTGTGTCTGTGGGGGCTCACAGTCTCTCTGTGCATTTCTGTCCACCTATGACCCCATTTCTGTCTCTTTTTGGCTCTGGGTCTTTGTGTCCGTGTTCACGTCTCTATCTTTCTAGTTCTCTCCACGTCTTTCTTAGTGCCCGCAGTTCCCCCTCTGTGGTTCTCCATTTCCATCTCTTATAGGGTCTCCGTGCCTCTGCACCTTGCTGTGAGTATATCTCTGTCTCTCTTTTCTCCTTTCTTTGCACTTCCTTCTATGCATCTTGTATTTTCTCCCTCTCTCTTTGGGTCTTTGTCTGGCTCCTTCTCTCTCTACTCCCAACTCAGTCTCTCTGTTGTCAGTCATGTCTCTCTGCCTGTCCGTTTCTCTGTGTGTCTCTCTCTTTGAACTTTAGTCTTGGCATCTCTGTGCACTGCACATGGGCCAGAGGAGCTGTGACAATAGAGATCAGAAGACTGATGGAATGAACTGTTTGTGGCAATAAGATACCAAATTATAAACTAGACCTAAGGCCATGCCAGGCAAGGGTTAAGTCACACATCCCTACACTTATATAATCAACTATGTTCTAACTGCCACAAGGCTTTTCCTTTTTCTAGCAGCTAAACAAGCACCGGCCTCAAGATAAGCAAAATTACAACAATTGCAGTCATCCATTGCCAGATGCTGACTAACTGAACCCCCTGTTCCACAAGGCATAACTACAGCATCAGTTGAACAAGAGACTGATTTCAGTAACTTTCTCCTGATAAGATACCACAGACCACGGACCGGTTCTGGCTGTTGACAGAGGCTGTGCACTGAGTGTCTTCATATCCCTGCTTCATGTTTCAATACAAATGCATTCAATGGAATGCACTTAAATGTTAAGCCTCCACCACCAAGTGAATGTGGGATGCATGTAAAATGTGTTTGCGGCCAGTCAGGGTGGCTCACGCCTGTAATCCCAGCACTTTGGGAGAACAAGGAGGGCGAATCACGAGGTCAGGAGATCGAGACCAGCCTGGCCAACATAGTGAAACCCCGTTTCTACGAAAAACACAAAAATTAGCTGGGCGTGGTGGTGCATGCCTGTAGTCCCAGCTACTGGAGAGGCTGAGGCAGGAGAATGGCTTGAACCCAGGAGGCAGAGGTTGCAGTGAGCTGAGATCGTGCCACTGCACTCCAGCCTGGGTGACAGAGCAAGACTCCTCTCAAAAAAAAAAAAAAAAAATGCGTGTTTGCTTGTCATACATGCGTGTGTCCACCTGTCCATGAATATTCATAGCTCCTTCTATAACCAGTTGAATACGAGCACTTAGCCAACCCACTCAGCATAAATTCCTGCCTTGCCCTTCCCTCCCTTAAAGTGCCTGCTTTTGTTTTTTGGCGAGAAGCCATGCTTCTGGTCTGCAGGTTGTGATCCGCTTCTTAAGAAACAAAGCTCCGCTCTCCAAATTCATGAACCCTGGGATTCTTTTCAATAACAGAGCCAAGAGTGCTTCACATGAGAGACCTATCTGGTCCCCAACCTGTTGTGTGGCTTTGGGGGAGCCCCACCCTCAGTCTTCCCATCTTTCTCCTGCCTAAGCCCTGGGTAATAGACATGGAGTCACTTTCAGCTCAGAGAGAAGCTTTATTCCTCAGGGCCCTCCTCAGGGCAGGGGCAGTAGGCAGGAAGGCTCAGCTCTCAAACTTTTTCTTGCGGCCCTCCATTCCACTCAGTGCATCGATGTTCTTGCGCCAGTCTCCCACCTCCCGGTTTTCCTGGAGGATGGCGATGAGTCAGAGGTTAGGGTCTCTTCCTGGTCTCCAGTCTCTCAAGAATCCCTGTCTTCCCTCCAGCCTGTGGGGCCACTCTACCCTGGATACCTGTCTAAGTGTCTAGTTCTGGAGCACTTCCTGTCTTTTCAAGATAATCCCTGCCAATTTTCCCCATGCACTTCCTGTCTCCCTCATGCACTTCTTGTCCCCCTCATGCACTTCCTGTCTTTCCCCAGCACTTCCTGTCTCCCCCATGTACTTTCTGTCTTTCCCCATCCACTTCCTGTCTCCCTCATGCACTTCCTGTCTTTCCCCTCCACTTCCTGTCTCCTTCCTGCACTTCCTATCTTTCCCCTCCACTTCCTGTCTGCCTTATGCCCTTCCTGTCTCCTTCCTTCTCTTCTTATTATAGTAGTCCCTCCTTATCTGCAATTTTACTTTGTGTGGTTGCTGTTACCTGAGGTAAACCATAGCCCAAAACTATTAAATGGAAAATTTCAGAAATAAACAATTCATAAGTTTGATGGATTCTCAGGTCAATAGTAGCCTAATGCCAGGTCATAATGCCTATGTTAGCCACCTCACTTCATCTCAGCACATAGGCACTGTCATTTTACATCACAAGGAAAAGAAGGGTGATTACAGTGCCATAAGATATTTTGAGAAAGAGACCACATTCATGAGTTTTATTACAATCTGTTATAATTGTTCTCTTTTATTATTATTATTATTTGAGACAGGGTTTGGCTCCCTCGCTCAAGCTGGAGTGCAGTTGTGCAAGCTCGGCTCACTGCAGCCTCAACTTCCTGGACTCAAGCCATCCTCTCACCTCAGACTCCTGAGTAGCTGGGACCACAGGTGTGTGCCACCATGCGCAGCTAACTTTTGTTTTGTTTTGTTTTGTTTTGTTTTGTTTTGAGATGGAGTCTCCCAGTGTTGCCCGGGCTGGAGTGAAGTGGTGAGATCTCAGCTCACTGCAACCTCTGCCTCCTGGGTTCAAGCAATTCTCCTGCCTCAGCCTCCCCAGTAGCTGGGATTACAGGCACCCACCACCACGCCCATCAAATGTTTGCATTTTTACTAGAGACAGCGTTTTACTGTGTTGGCCAGGCTGGTCTCAAACTCCTGACCTCATGATCCGCCCACCTTGGCTTCCCAAAGCACTGGGATTACAGGCATGAGCCACCGCACCCGGCAACTTTTGTATTTTTTATAGAGGCAGGGTCTCACCATGTTGCCCAGGCTGGTCTCAAACTCCAGAGCTCAAGCAATCTGCCTGCCTTAGCATCCCAAAGTGTTGAGATTACAGGCATGAGCCACCACACCCAACCTTCTTTTATTGTTATTTATTGTTAATCTCTTACTGTGTCTAATTTAGAAATGAAACTTTATCATAGGTATGTATGTGTGTATAGGAAAAAAAAATTACATATAGGGTTCAGTACAATCCATGGTTTCAGGCATCCATTCCTGTCTTTCCTGTCTTCTTTAAGATAGGATCTCACTGTATTGCCCAGGCTGGAGTGCAGTGGTACAGTCGTAGCTCACTGCACCCTCAATCTCATGGGCTCAAGCGATTTTCCTGCCTCAGCCTCCTGAGAAGCTGGATGCCACCACCATTACTGGCTAATTTTAAAAAGAAATTTGTAGAAATTAAAACAACATCGTGGTGGTGTGCACCTGTAGTCCCAGCTACTCGGGAGGCTGAGGCATGAGAATCACTTGATCCTGGGAGGCGGAGGTTGTGGTGAGCCGAGATGGCGTCACTGCACTCCAGCAGCTGAGATGGTGTCATTGCACTCCAGCCTGGGCAGCAGAGACTCCATCTCAAAAAAAAAAAAAATTGGAAATTAAAAAAAATTTTTTTTAAACCTCAAAGATTACATGCATGAGCCACTGCATCTGGACCTTCACGCACCTCTTTGCTCTTACATGGACTTCCTGTAGCCCTAATGCACTTCCTGTCTTCCCCTTCTACTTCCTGCCTTCCTCTTGCATTTCTGATGACCCCTTACTAGCTGCTTCTACCCCCAACTCCAAGCACCATCTGCCCTCAGGCTAGGCCCTAGGGTTGTTGGCACCCACAGCCCTTCCCCTCAGCATCCTCTTTCCTGGCCTTAGCCCACACTCACCTTCTCGGTGTCCTCCTTCTTCACCTGCTTGAGGTGGGCCCGCAGGTCCAGGGACTCTTTAGCCCGGGCCCCCAGCAGCGCCTGCATCATGGCATCTGCAGAGATCCTCACTCTCCGCAGGGTGGGCCGCTTAAACTTGCCTCGAAGGTCAAAGATCTTCTGGGTCAGATCTGCAATCTGGGGGGGCGGGGCACAAGGGGGTGGATACTCCTCCTTCCATTTCCCCCTCACCCAACTCTTCCATCCTACACTCCTTTTTTATTCTCCTTATCTCGTCTTCCAGTACCGAGGCCTCATCCAGGCTCTTCGCGGCTTAGGCTCTGAGTCTAGGCTTCTAATCCTGGAACTGAATCCCCCTCCACATATGCTCCAGCCTCACCTCTCAAAACCACTGGCATAACCTGGTCCAGCTACATGCAAATCACAATTCCCTGGCCAATGCCTGAGCTAATTTACCAACATGTGATGCCCTGAGCATGTTCACTAACATATTTTCTGTTTCCCTACCCATGGCCTTGCATGTGCTGTTTCCTCTGCCTAGAACAGCTTTCCTTGACTATATTGTACTCATCCTTCTGCCCCAACCCTGCCAGGCTCACAGTTGTCCTGGGTCTCCTGGGATGTGCAGCCAAAAGCAGCTGCAAGGGGTCAGGGAGAGACCAAGTCCCAGCCATCTCACCCTACCCCGAAGGTACCCGAGCTACCCATGCGTCCCACCTCCGTGATGTTCTTGGTGACTTTTGCCTCTATGTCGTATCTCTCTTCATCCACCTTGTCCACACGGGTGTGGAGCTGTCGGCACAAGTCCTGGAGGAGGAACGTGGTGTGTGTTGTTGGGGGAAGCCTGAAGGCCTGGTGACCTGGACTCCTGGGTCCGAGGGAGGAGGGGCTTGGGGCCTGGACTCCTGGGTCTGAGGGAGGAGTTGGGGGCCTGGACTCCTGGGTTTGAGGAAGGAGAAGGGGCTGGGGGCCTGGACTCCTGGGTCTGAAGGAGGAGGGGCTGAGGGCCTCGATTCCTGGGTCTGAGGGAGGAGCGGCTGGGGCCTGGACTCCAGGGTCTCAGGGAGGAGGGGCTGGGGCCTGGACTTCAGGCTCTGAGGGAGGAGGGGCTGGGGCCTGGACTCCAGGGTCTCAGGGAGGAGGGACTGGGGCCTGGACTCCTGGATCTAAGGGAGGAGGGGCTGAGGCCTGGGCTCCTGTCTGGGATAGGAGGGCCACGTGGTCCTGAAGGAGTAGATTGGAGCCAAGACTCCACAGACTTGCACACAAAGAGTATTAGGCGCCAGGAGTCCCACGAACCATATATAATTGGGTAAGGACAGCCAGATTGGACGCCTGGGTCCCGAGCAGAAGAGGGGATAAAGGCTGTACTGCTGAATTCCGGGACTAGAAACCTCGCATCCTTGGGAGCCGTTACCTGCAGCTCCGCGAAGCCCAGCCCGGCCAACTCCAGCGGCTGGCAGCGGGTGCTCAGAGCGCGCCCCTTCTCTCCGCGCCGCTCCTCCGCCTCTCGCTCCAGCTCCTGCTTTGCAATCTGCAGCAGCAGAGTCTGTAGAGGGGTGGGAGGGAAACGCAGCCCACCTGGGGCTTCAGGATAAAGACCAGGCGTGGGGAACTGCCTCTGCCTTTCTAAACCCTCCAGTTTGGTCTCCACCTTTCCAAGGCCCCGCCCCAACCCGAGCAGGACTCCCGCTAAAGCCACGCCCCGAGCGACCAAACCCCGCCCACTTCCGCCCACCTACCCCGAAAGCCCCACCCATTCTCAAGCTCCGCCCCCTGAGCACCTGCCTGCGCTTTCCCAGTCCCGCCAGTCCTCACCTTCAGCTGCAATTTTCTCGAGGCGGAGATCTTAGATTTTTTCTGCCAGGGTGAGACGGAGCAAGGAAGGGTCATGGAGGGGGATCCGGAGACGACGGTAGAGGGGACCTCAAGACACCCCCAGCAACGCCAGCCGGTCCAGATTTGGGCCCACGGCCAACTTGAGCCCTGAGTCTACGGAAGGCCACGCCCCTCATTCCCATCCACCAATCCGGGTCTCTGCCTTTGGATAGGCACTTCCCATCTATCCCTAAGCAAGTCCAAGGGCACCGGAGCTCCGCCCGCAGGCGGCTGTCACCAATCAGAGCATGACCCTCTGCAAAACTCCGCCCCTGAAGCGCCTCCGCGTAGTCCCCGCCCCCTTCGCAGCCCTGGCTCCTCCCGCCACTCCCAGGGTCTTGGGTCCCTCCGGCGCCTGTACTCTGCCCCCAGGAAGCCCCGTCCCACCTTGGCATGCGGCTCCGTGGCATAAGCGCGGTAGTTGGAGGAGCGGCGTCTGACTGGGGCTGGTGCAGGGCGAGGTTCCCTAGCCTGGGTTTGGAGGAGTGGGGACCCCATCACCACCAAGACCCCACCCAGCCCTTACCGTACCGCACCCTCTGCTAGGGCTGCAGCCTCCCGCCCCAGACCCCTCACTGCAGGGCCCACCCTGGCCCTGGGGGTCCCATCCACGCCTTAGCCCGCTGCTCTCACCGCATCGTTGCTCCTGGAAGGAGAGAAACCAAGGAGGGGGGTTAGTGGTGGGCTGTGTCCCGTCTGTCTCCTAAGGGACCCCTGGAGTCCCCTCTGAGCAAGAGGTCGGGGGACCCCGCTTCCCCTTCCTCAGATTCCAGGAGTCTGACTCGCAAACCCACTTCCTCTCTTCACCCAAGAGTCCCTACCCCTACCTCACAGGCCAGGGTCCAGCCTCTCAGCTCCGACCCCTCTTGGGATCCCGGGAGGTCGCCCCCAACTCCCACTGCCTTGGGGCATCACTCACTCATCCGCCATGCTGAGACTCAGGCCGGGAATGGCAGGAGGCAGGGCGAGGACAGGGGCGTTTGAAGGGTCAGTGAGGGGGCCGCCTGGATGACCTTCAGGGTCCCGGGGACCGTCAGTCTCCTCCGGGCTGCTTGAGACTCCCCAAGGACACTGAGATAAAGGGCGAGGACAGAGACTAAATATCCTGTCACCTCCTCCTCCCCCTGCCCACTATGCGAGATAACGGGGCGCGTGAGGGGCGGGGTGGGCCCTGCTCCAGCTGGATCACCAGCCACCTCCGGGCACAGGAATCCGGACCCTCCTCCCTCTGATCCTGGAGTCCTAGACCCCTCCTCCCTCAGACCCAGAGAATGCCCAACCTCCCAGCCTCCTCCTCCCTCAGTCCCAGGACCCTGGGAGACCCTAGCCACTCCCTCACACAAGGAGTCCAGGCCCCCAGCCCCCTTTTCCCTCAGACTCAAGTGTCTCAGCCCCCAGCTCCTCCTCCCTCAGACCCAAGAGTCCAGGCCCCGAGCCCCTCCTCCCTCAGACCTAGGGGTCCAGGCCCCAGCCCCTCCTCCCTCAGACCCAGGAGTCCAGGCCCTCAGCCCCTTCTCCCTCAGACCCAGGAGTCCAGGACTGAAGGGGTGGCCTGCCCCTCCACACCTGTGAGTATTTCTAGTCAGGTGGGACGAGAGACTGAGAAAAGAAATAAGACACAGAGACAAAATATAGAGAAACAACAGTGGGCCCAGGGGACTGGCACTCAGCACACCAAGGACCTGCACCGGCACCGGCCTCTGAGTTCCCTCAGTTTTTATTGATTATTATTTTCATTATTTCAGCAAAAAGGAATGTAGTAGGAGAGCAGGGTGATAATAAGAGAAGGTCAGCAAAAAACATGTGAGCAAATGAATCTATGTCATAATTAGGTTCAAGGGAAAGTACTATGCCTGGACGTGCACGTAGGCCAGATTTATGTTTCTCTCCACCCAAACATCTCAGCGGAGTAAAGAATAACAAGGCAGCATTGCTGCAAACATATCTCGCCTCTCACCATAAGGCGGTTTTTCTCCTATCTCAGAACTGAACAAATGTACAATTGGGTTTTATACCGAGACATTCAGTTCCCAGGGGCAGGCAGGAGACAGTGGCCTTCCTCTATCTCGACTGCAAGAGGCCTTCCTCTTTTACTATCCACCTCAGCACAGACCCTTTATGGGTGTCTGGCTGGGGGACAGTCAGGTCTTTCTCATCCCACGAGGCCATATTTCAGACTATCACATGGGGAGAAACCTTGGACAATACCCCGTTTCCAAGGGCAGAAGTCCCTGCAGCTTTCCACAGTGCATTGTGCCCCTGGTTTATTGAGACTAGAGAATGGCAATGACTTTTATCAAGTATACTGCTTGTAAACATTTTGTTAACAAGGCATGTCCTGCACAGCCCTAGATCCCTTAAACCTTGATTTTATACAACACATGTTTTTGTGAGCTCCAAACTGGGTCAAAGTGGCTGGGTCAAAGTGGCTGGGGCAAAGCTACAAATTAACAACATCTCAGCAAAGCAATTGTTTAAAGTACAGGTCTTTTTCAAAATGGAGTCTCTTATGTCTTCCCTTTCTACGTAGACACAGTGACAGTCTGATCTCTCTTTCTTTTCCCTACACAGGCCCCCAGCTCCTCCCTTAGACCCAGGAGTCCAGGGCCCCAGCCCCTCCTCCCTCAGACTCAGGGTTCCAGGCCCCCAGCCCCTCCCTCAGACAAGGAGTCCAGGCAGGCTCGCAGCACACTCTTCTCTCAGACTCAAGAGTCTGGACCCTCAGCTCCTCCTCCCTCAGACCCAGGAGTCCAGGCCCCCAGCCCCTCTTCCCTCAGACCCAGGAGTCCAGGCTCCCAGCCCCTCCTCCCTCAGACCCAGGAGTCCAGGACCCCAATCCCTCTCCCCTCAGACCCAGGAGTCCAGGCCACTCAATAAATGTTGTTGATTAATTTGAGGATGCAGCTGTGCTGGGGGGTAGCTCTCAGTCAATAACACTGAGAAATCCATCCCTCGTCCACTTGGAAACCCAGGAATCTGGTTTCTGGCTTCCTCTGTCCACCACTCCTGGGCCTTTCTCTCCCAGCCCTGGAGACGGACATAGGACAGGAAAGATGCTTGGACACACAGAAGGGTGGACACAACTTGCTTTACTTGAACCATCTGGGTGCTGACCAGGCCCTGGTGAGGAGACACCCCAGCCCCTAGTCAGCCACAGGGTGCCTGGGAACAAGGGGGCCAAAGTCAAGGGCCTGAGACTCAGGGTCAGATCCTAGGCTGGGTTTAGAGCCTCAGAAGTGGAATTTGGAATTCTGAGAGAAATATCTAGAATTCTAGGAATAGACCATAGAATCTCAGAAATGGAATTTGAAATTCTACCAACATTCCCGGGGTGGGGGTGGCAGGTACTGAGTGGGAATGATTAGAATAAAATTGAGGACTCTAGCAGCGGACTTAGAATGGTATCAGCGGGTTCTCATCCTACAACCTGACTTTGGAAGTTGGAGATAAGGGGTGTCTAGGGGTTGGGTCAGACTCCAGTTTTGGAGTCTGACTCACAGTTGGGCAGAGCCAAGGCCCCCTGAGGCTGAGTCAGAACCTCTGAGAGTGAACCTGGAGCCTCAGAGGGCAGCTGGCACGGCTCACAGTGTGGGGTCCCGCCCTGCAGAGGCTGGGTCAGGCCCTCAAGGGCTGGGCTGCTGGCTTCAAGAGGCTGGGCCAGGACGTCAAGGGGCGGAGTTCCGGGTTCCACAGCTGGGACAGTGTTGCCCAGAGCCGATTCCTGGGACTTGCAGAAACGTGCGAAGATCTCTGAAGGCCTAGCTCCGGTCTGTGGAGCGAATCCAGCTGCCTGAGCTAGCTCCCCGACCCGGGTGTTGAATCCCTGCAGCTGCTCCTGCCGCAAGTCCACCAGGTACCTGCGGATGGGAAGCGCCCTGTCAGGGACCCAGATTTTGATCCCCAGCCAGGATGTTCCCCACCCGCCATCCCACTGGCTCACCGGGCTAATTCCACAATCAGGTTCCCTCCGGGTGCCACACAGGCCCCAAGCTCAGGGATGAGAAGATGGACCATCCTACAGAGAGGACAGAGGACAGGCTGAGATTCAGCTCCAAATCCAGAGTGAGGATGGGGCTCTGGGAACCCAGACAATGAGGGAGGAGGGGTGGCAAAACTGGAGTCTGGGTCCTGGGAAAGAAGGGAGCAGGAGGTCTGGACTCTGGGGTACCAGGGAGGAGGGTCTGAGGGAGGAGGGGCTGGGGGCCTGGACTCCTGGGTCTGAAGGAGGAGGGGCTGGGAGGCCTGGACCCCTGGGTCTAAGCAAGGAGGGGCTGGGGGCCTGGACTTCTGAGTCTGAAGGAGGAGGGGTTGGGGGGCCTGGACTCCTGGGTCTGAGGGAGGAGGGACTGGGGCTTGGGTTCCAGGATCTGAGGGAGGAGGGGCTGGGGCTTGAGTTCCAGGGTCTGTGTGAGGAGGGGCTGGGGCTTGAGTTCCAGGGTCTGTGTGAGGAGGGGCTGGGGCTTGAGTTCCAGGGTGTGAGGGAGGAGGGGCTGGGGGCCTGATCCTGGGTCTTTGTGAGCACAGCTGCCTCCCCACTTACCCACAGGCCACATAGAGGAGCTGGAATCGGCCGTTGTAGCAGCTCTTGTGGTGGAGAGTCTGAGCAGAATTGAGCGGCAGGAAGTGGATGGTGAAAGATTCCGGGGTGGGGGCTGCTGGGGGAAGGGGATAGACAGGCGGAGCCATAAGGGCGGAGAGCCAGAGAGGTACACAGAACTGGGCAGAGCTGGGCAGGCACACAGGACTTGGAGATAACACTTTTTGTCCTCTCGCAGCTTTTTAAAAAATCTTTCCTCTCAGGTGGGTTCCTGGAAAATTCTGGGAAGGTCAGCCCAGCAGGCAGAGACTCACTGTACAGATCAGGCAACTGAGACTCTAGAGAGGGAAAGAGGGTGGGTGGCCAGGGCCACATGTGACATGCCCTGTCAGATGGACACTCAGGGAGGGCCAGGTTGGAGGATGGCTGGAAGGAGGCCCAGCCATGATCCAGGGTGTGGGAGGCTGTCCAAGGGGGAGCTGGGACCCAGCACCCTGTGAGAATATTCTTGGATAGCTTAGCCCTCTGCAGATAAGATTAGAATTCTACTAGTGGAATTCAGAATTCTAAGCATGCTCTCAGAATTTAGGAAAGGGAGAGAAAGAGAGAAAAAGAGACAGAATATCAAGAAGCCGTCACTTGCCCAGGCATTCCAAATCATGTCAGTCCACACTCCAGTGTGAAACACCTGGAGGCTGGAGTCCCTGGCTTACCTGGAGTCCCTGGCTTACCTGTTGTTATCCCTGGCTTACCTGGAGTACCTGGCTTACCTGGAGTCCCTGGCTTACCTGTTGTTATCCCTGGCTTACCTGGAGTACCTGGCTTACCTGGAGTACCTGGCTTACCTGTTGTTATCCCTGGCTTACCTGGAGTACCTGGCTTACCTGGAGTACCTGGCTTACCTGTTGTTATCCCTGGCTTACCTGGAGTACCTGGCTTACCTGGAGTACCTGCCTTACCTGTTGTTGTCCCTGGCTTACCTGGAGTACCTGCCTTACCTGTTGTTGTCCCCGGCTTACCTGCAGTCCCTGGCTCCGGGCTTCCCTCCGCGTGCTGCTGCTCCTCCGGGTCCCCGCGGGTGGCTCTCGCGCGCCCCCAGGCGGCCACCTCGCGGAGCAGCTCCGTCACGTTGTGTTGAGTGATCTCCCCGGCCGTCTAACAGTAGAAGGGGCGTGGCCAGACGTCGGGGCCAGGATGGCGGGGCGAGGCTTAGAACGCTGGGAGTCCTCCGTCCGGGACTAGAACTCCCGCAGCTGCCTGGAGGATGTGGAGTGGGGCGGGACCTATCCCGCGGGGATGGAGCCTGTTCCCTGAATGGAGTCGTTCCCACCAAGCGACGGGCGGGGTCTGGAGCTGGGGGCGGGGCCTGCTGTGGAGGCGGGGCCTTGCGCACCCACCGACCCCCAGCCCCACCTCTACCCCCAGTCCCAGCCTCGCCGCGCACCTTGACTGGCTGGCCGTTGCTGGTCCGCAGGAGGCTCTCGTCGTCCGCTTCAATGCCGAAGGCCACGAAGGGCCCCGTGGCGATGTCCCCCCAGTACCCGCGCGCTGCCACGCGCTCCCCACGCTGGAAAAGGAGGGAGAGAGGAGGCAGGTGAGGTCGATGTTGGGGACCCTGACTCCTAGGACTCCGAGAAGCAGCAGTGGGCCAGGACAGGCAGTGGACACGCACGTAGCTCAGGAGGCGACCGGACGCAAGGGTCCGGTTGGGTACATGATAGGCGCTGGAGTCCCTGAGTTCAAAGGCGACGCCTGTGTCCCGCCAGCGTCGGAACTCCTGGGGGTGAATGACTTGGGCCTGGGGTGGGGGGCGGGAAGAAGGGAGCCCTCAATGAACCGAGCGTGGAGGGACCCCTACACCAGCCTCCCTCAGACCCAGGAGTCCAGGTCCCCAGGCCCTCCTCCCTCAGAGCCAGGAGTCCAGGACCCCAACCGCTCCTCCCTCAGACCCACGGAGTCCAGGCCCCCAGCCCCTCCTCCTGGGCCCCTCACTCCGCGGTCATGCAGCTTCATGCGCAGGTCCCAGTCGCTGACACCGCGCCGGGCGTCGTAGCGGGAGCCCAGGTAGTGGCGCAGCCGCGAGTCCCAGAGGCGGTTCATGGGGAAGGCCTCGGGCCCTTTCTCACAGCCAGCCCAGAAGCGGAACACGGCCTCCAGGGCATCCCGCTCGCGGAACTGCGGGGCCAAGCACGCGGTGGGAGAGAGGGAGGCAGAGAGGGATGCAGGGAGAGCGGATTCTAATTGACCCTCTCTTCCATCCCAGAACAGGGGAACCATTCCCCCGTTTCTCGGATGGAAAAACTGAGGCTCTGAAAGCAGAAGCCACCTCCTGCCCCCAGACCAAATCCCACAGTGGGAGTCGGGGAACTGGGATTCGAACTCCCGAGCCCGCCGCCTGCTCCATCAACGCGCGTCCTTTGGACTGCGCACTTCCATTCTTCCCGCGGCCACCCGATCCCAGATGGAGGCCGGGCGGCGGCACCTTGAGGGCGCGGAGGCTGAGCCAGGGCAGCTGTTCCTCCAGGCGGTCGGGCTCGGGGACGAGGTGCGCCAGCAGGTCGGCCTGGGCGCGCACGAAGGCGGCCACTGGCGGGCGCAGCAGCGCGTTCCCCCACACTTCCAGGAAGGTCTCGCTCCGCTCTACGGAGAGAGGGAGATAATTGCGGGAATGTGTGGAGGAGGGAGCCCAGAAATTACACCCTTAACATGTTATTATGTCATAGTCATATAATGAAAACAATGAACCCGCGCAAACTCCCCACGCATCCCAAAAACTACATGAAGAACAGGGCCGGACATGGTGGCGGGCGCCTGTAATCCCAGTTACTCGGGAGGCTGAGGCAGGAGAATCGCTTGAACCCGGAGGCGGGGGTTGCAGTGAGCCGAGATCTTGCCATTGCACTCCAGCCTGGGCAACAGAGTGAGACTCCGCCTCTAAAATCAATAAATAAATAACCACCTAGAAGAGGGAATTAGAGTTGCAGATTCCACACTCACTGCAACAGAGAATGTTTGGGGGAAAAGATAACAATACAACAGTAAAAAATAATACAAATTGTAAAATATGGTGTAAGCATTTACATTGTATTATATATTATAGGTAATCTAGAGATGATTTGCGGTGTATGGGACCATGTGTACAGGCTATTTGTGAGTACATCTTTTCTGTTTTGAGACAGTGTCTCACTCTGTTGCCCAGGCTGAATGCAGTTGTGCCATCATAGTTCACTGTTACCTCGACCACCTGGGCTTAAGGGACCCTCCCCCTCCAGCTTCCCAACTAGCTGGGACTAGGCATTAACTACCACACCCAGCTAATATTTTATTTATTTATTTATTTATTTGAGACAGAGTCTCACTGTCGCCCAGGCTGGAGTGCAGTGGTGCCATCTCGGCTCACTGCAAGCTCAGCCTCCCAGGTTCACGTCATTCTGCTGCCTCAGCCTCCGGAGTAGCTGGGATTACAGGCGCCCGCCACCACGCACGGCTAATTTTTTTTTTTTTTTTTTTTTTTTGAGACAGAGTCTCGCTCTGTCGCCCAGACTGTAGTGCAGTGGCGCGATCCCGGCTCACTGCAAGCTCCACCTCCCGGGTTCATGCCATTCTCCTGCCTCAGCCTCCCGAGTAGCTGGGACTACAGGCGCCTGCCACCACGCCCGGCTAATTTTTTGTATTTTTAGTAGAGACAGGGTTTCACGTGTTAGCCAGGATGGTCTCGATCTCCTGACCTCGTGATCCGCCGGCCTCGGCCTCCCAAAGTGCTGGGATTACAGGCGTGAGCCACCGCGCCCGGCCAGAGTTTCGCTCTTGTTGCCCAGGCTGGAGTGCAATGGCGCGATCTCGGCTCAATGTAACCTCTGCCTCCCGGGAAAATAACCAAACTTTTTAATTGTACCATTGAAATGCCAGAATCCCTCTAGGAGGGGGAGGAGACCAGTGGTCAGAATGCCTGGGTCCTAGCAACAGACCTTGCAGCCCCATCTTCTCCGGTTCCTCCAGGGCTAGGCTGAAGATCAGCATGTGTCGGGCCACAGCTTCCAGATTATTCTCCAGCACAAAGAACTAGAAGGACGGACAGGGCAGAAGAATTCTGAGACCTGTTTGCCTGGGCCCTAGGAGACCCAGAAGAGCAGGCCCTCAGCTCTCTCCTTCCACACACCCGAGTTCTGTACACCAGCCTCTTCCTTCAAACACAGAAGTCCGTGTCCCCAGAGCTCTCTTCCCTTCCGTTACTCAGAAGACCTGATCCTCGAGCTCTTCCCCACTGTAGAACCCAGGAGTTCCAAACCCCAGCCCCTTCCTTCCCCAAGACGCATGGGTTCACTCCCAGCTTCCGCCTCCCTCAGATCTAGGAGTCTCCAGCCCCTTCATTCCTGGACCTGAGGTTTTAGAATTTCAATCCCTTCCTCCCTCAAGGACTCGGGAATCTGGGCTCTCATCTTCATCCCAGCTCACGTTGAACCTCCTGCGAGGCCAGAGCTTCGCTCGGGACAGGGTCCGCAGCAGGTGCCGTCCATCCACAGAGCCCAGAAGCAGCACATCTAGCTCGGGGGTCCTGTGCACCGTATCGGCCTGGGAGTCTGGGTCCACAGGAGGACCTGGCAAGATGACAGCCAGCTGGGGCACCATGGTGGTTGGCAGAGCGTCCACCTTAGCAGCCCCTACAACAATGGACTACAAATCCCAGTAGGCGTTCCGCCCGTGGCCTAGGTTCTAAGGGGAGGTGTTTCCTCTGAGTATTCTGGGATTCGTAGTCCGCAGACAGGACCTCGGGGCTGCCGCTGGGAGCGCGCCCTCTGCCGCTGGAGCGTTGGAGAACGTTAGCGCACCCCACTGCCACCGACGCTGGGACTACGAGCTCTAAAAGGCCGTCTGCTCAGGCTGGGAAGGCAGACGGTGTATCAGACCTTGAGTGCTGAGACTTACTTTCAGCCTGCAGGTCCAGGGCCGGGGACAGGCCCCACCAGGACACGGAGCCGAAACCCCTGCCGGAGCCGGCAGGTGTGGTCATCACCCTGCGGAAAAGACATTCTGGGAATCCCACACATTGCCCGCCCCGCTCCCCTCTCACCGCCCCTCACTTCTCGCCCCTTTGCCTCCACATGATACCCTGCCCACACCTTTATCCTCCAAATATCCCGGGACGCCCCTTCCTCTCCGCTCAGTGCAGCACTGTGGACCCGCGGCACTCCACAACCGCTGCCCAGAGTCCCCGCCCTTTTCGATGAATCAACCAATGGGAGCATGTAGGATGGGACCACAGAGAGCAACTGACCAATGAGAGTGAGCGAGGCCCGCCCTCTACAAACTTTTGGCCAATGGGAGCACTGAGGGCTAGCCTTCCCCCACACCTAGGAGAAGAGGGCGTGTGGACGCGGTTGTCATGACGACGGCGCTGGCGGGGGAAGGGGCGGGGCTGGAACAAGTTGGGGCGGAGTCAGGGTCGGTCCAAATTTCCGGAATGGGGGAGGCCTTGGGCTGATTAAAATTGAGAGTGAATGCAGCTTAAGCTTATTTCTTGTTTTTTGTTTTTTTCTTTTCTTCATCTCCCTTTGCTCGTACGTAACTGAATTTTGATCAATTCAAATAAAGTGTCTAGACTTTAGACGGCAGGCTTCTGAGCCCGCTCCCCGCCCCAGCACAACGTGGGCTCTACCACACAGAACAGCCCACAGGTGGGACACTGATGTGCAGGTCATTAAAAATTCAGGGATTTGTGAGCTGGTTATTGTCACATGAAGCAATAATTTAAACTTACGGCTAGATCCTTTTGTAGTTTCTAAGCGGGATGATTGGGTGTTCACGCGCATGTGTGAGATGTGCCTCCCTCAAACCTTGTTACAACATCAGCACATTACTCTTCTGACATGAACAACAAAAATTACAGGTAAGTTCTGTAGTCGTACAGTTAAATGAACTGCATTAAAATAAGGGTAAGTCGGCCGGGCGCGGTGGCCACGCCTGTAATCCCAACACTTTGGGAGGTCAAGGTGGGCAGATCACTTGAGGTCAGGAGTTGGCGACCAGTCTGGCCAACATGGTGAAACCGCGCCTCGACCTTAAAAAATACAAAAATTAACCGGGCGTGGTGGCACGCACCTGTAATCCCAGCTACTCCGGAGGCTGAGGCAGGAGAGTCTGTTGAACCTGGGAGGCAGAGGTTGCAGTGAGCTGAGATCGCGCCTCTGAACTCCAGCCTGGGCGACAGAGCAAGACTCTGAGCAAGGCAAAGTCTGAATGAGGCACATCTCTAGATCACCCCAGCACCCAGCACTAGGCTCAGCGCCCAAGGGGACTTGGCTCTCTGCCTCCTCTCCTTGCCCAGACACATGAGCTTAGACCAGTCACCCTTTCTGAGCCTCAGTCTCCTGCTCTGTGAAATAGGAATGTAGCGTGCAGCTGGCAGAGGTGCAGCAGATCTGCCTCCTGAGGGCAGATCTGGGCACTGGGAAGACAATACCTACTGGGGAAACGAAGGCTGAGACCTCAGCAGTTCCTGCAGAATCAGGCTGGCTAACCAGCCCCTTCCAGGCCGGCTCTAAGCCTGCAAGAGCCCCAGATCCTGGCTTTCTCTCTGGAGAATTAATACCTTTCGTCCCTATTTCTCCCACTCTACCAACATATTCTCAGCAAAGGCGCCAGAGTGAATTTTTTTTTTTTTTTTTTTTTTTTTTTGAGTCTTGCTGCGACACCCAGGCTGGAGTGCAGTGGCGCGATCTCGGCTCACTGAAACCTCCGCCTCCTGGGTTCAAGGGATTCTCCTGTCCCAGCCTCCCAAGTAGCTGGGACTACAGGCATGTGCCACCATGCCCGCTAATTTTTGTATTTTTATTTTTATTTTATTTTGCATATATATATATATATATATATATATATATATATATATAGAGAGAGAGAGAGAGAGAGAGAGAGAGAGAGAGAGAGAGAGAGACGGAGTTTCACTCTTGTTGCCCAGGCTGGAGTGCAATGGCGCGATCTCGGCTCACCGCAACCTCCGCCTCCCGGGTTCAAGCCATTCTTCTGCCTCAGCCTCCCGAGTAGCTGGGATTACAGGCATGCGCCAGGACGCGCGGCTAATTTTGTATTTTTAGTAGAGACAGGGTTTCTCCGTGTTGGTCAGGCTGGTCTCAAACTCCCGACCTCAAGTGATCCGCCCGCCTCGGCCTCCCAAAATTCTGGGATTACAGGCGTGAGCCACTGCGCCCGGCTGTATTTATTTATTTATTTATTTATTTATGACAGGGACCTGCTCTGTTGCCTAGGCTGGAGTACTCCAGCCTGAAACTCCCGGGCTCAATTGATTCTCCCACCTCTGCTTCCCGAGTAGCTAGAACTACAGCCACGTGCCACCATACCTAGCTAACTATACAAATTTTAAAAATAGTGAGGTTATTCAGGCTGGTCTCAAACCCTGGGCCCCAAGCGATCCTCCTGCCTCCCAAAGTGCTGGGATTACAGGCCTGAGCCACTATGACTAGCCTGTTTTCTTTTCTTTTCTTTCTTTTTATTTCTTTCTTTTTCTTTCTTTTTTTTTTTTTTTTTGACAAGATCTCCTTCTGTGGAGCAGGCTGGAAGGCAGTGGCATAATCACAACTCACAGCAGCCTCTAAATCTTAGGCTTAAGCCATCCTCCCGCCTCAGCCTCCCTCCCAGGTAGCAAGTTCTACAGACATGCATCACCATGCCCAGCTAATTTTTTTCTATTTTTTGTAGAGACAGGGTCTCACTATGTTGCCCAGGCTGGTCTGGAACTCCTGGGCTCAAGCAATCCTCCTGTCTTGGCCTCCCAAAGTGCTGGGATTAAGGCATGAGCCATCGTGCTTGGCCTTGTTTTCTTTTTAAATTGGTGTAAAACACACATACTATTAAGTTAATTGGGAATGACATTTAGTACACTCACAATGCTGTGCAACCATCACCACTGTCTAATTCCAGAACTTTCTCATCACTCCAAAAGAAAACCCGTACCCCATTTATCTCCCCATTTCTCTCTCCTCAGTCCCTGGCAACCACGAATCTACTTTCTGTCTCTGTGAATTTGTCAGTTCAGGAGATTTCTTTTGGATGGAATACTGCACTATGCAGCCTTCTGTGTCCGGCTTCCTTCCCTTCGCATAATATTTTCAGGACTCATCTATGCTGAAGCATGAATCAATGCTTTCTTCTGTTTTTATGACCAAATAATATTCCACTGTTTTTCTCCCTAACCTTTGCAAGCTTCATTCCTTCTTGTCATTCAAGTCATGGCCCAGACTGCACCTCCTCAGGAAGGCTGCCCGTGACCACCCTCCCTGAGTTATCTCAGCCTTTTTACGTTTTGGTCCCAGTGTGGACTGCCATTTCAAATGGTTTTATTCTTCTATCACTCTGCTTTCTTGTTGAGACAGAGACCCAAGGACCCCATTGTCATCATCTAAATCAATCCCAGGATTTAGAGACAGGCTTTCTGGCTGTGTGATTCTGAGCATTTCACAGGAACTCTCTCTTTGTTTTTTGTTTGTTTGTTTGTTTTTAGATGGAGTTTTGCTCTTGTTGTCCAGCCTGGAGTGCAATGGCGCAATTTCGACTCACTGCAACCTCCGCCTCCTGGGTTCAAGCGAGTCTCCTGCCTCAGCCTCCCTAGTAGCTGGGATTACAGGTGCCTGCCACAACACCCAGCTAATTTTTGTATTTTTAGTAGAGACAGGGTTTCAGCATGTTGGCCCGGCTGGTCTTGAATTCCTGACCATAGGTGATCTGCCCACCTCAGCCTCCCAAAGTGCTGGGACTACAGGCGTGAGCCAGCACGCCCAGCCCAAATTTTCTAAAGCATAGTTTGGACTCATTTGTCAACTGGGAATAATTATCATGTTTATTTCATGAGTTTGCTGTGAGGATTATTATTGGCAGTAATAGTAGTAACATAAAGAGCTGTCTTCATAAAGACATGCTCCACACCAACACACACACACTCTCACACACATGAAAAGTTACTGAATTCCTTTGGAGAAAAATTAAAAATCTCATGGATATGATAGTCTGTGTAGCTGTTCTATTTTCACTTTCCCCATTGGCTACCAGGAAGCTTAGGAGCAAGTTTGTTTGCTGCCTCCTTTTTTGGTATGTGGGGGTAATTTTTGCCTCATTCTCCACTTAATCTGCTGCTCAGAGAGTTCTCTGGCCAAATCTTATAGGTCTTTGTTCGCCACCCAAAATTCTGTATGGGATGAGATAAGGTAGAAGCCAATGGAACTATCATCTTTGCTAGAAACAGAGTAGGAGGCAGCATTCGTTGAAAGAACAATGAGGTCGGATGAGGCGGCTCATGTCTACAGTCCCAGCTACTCAGACAGGAGGATCGCAGGAGTTTGAAACCAGCCTGGGCAACATAGCAAGACCCCATCTCTAAAAAAAAAAAAAAAAAAAAATTAGCCAGGCATGGTTGCATGTGCCTGTGGTCCCAGCTACTCAGGAGTCTGAGGCAGGAGGATCCCTTGAGCCCGGGAGGTTGAGGCTGCAGTGAGCTATGATTGCCCCACTGCACTCCAGCCAGGGTACACAGAGAAACCCTGTCAAAAAAAGAAGTAAGAAGAGGCTGAGACAGGAGAATCGCTTGAACCCGGGAGGCAGGGGTTGCGGTGAGCCGAGACTGCGCCATTGCACTCCAGTCTGGGTAACAACACCGAAACTCCGTCTCAAAATTAAAAAAAAAAAAAAAAAAGAAGAAAACAAAAGAAATAGAAAAGAAAGGAAAAGACGAAGGGCTGGGCGCAGTGGCTCATGCCTGTAATCCCAGCACATTGGGAGGCCGAGGCGGGCGTATCACGAGGTCAGGAGATCGAGATCATCCTGGCTAACACGGTGAAATGCCGTCTCTACTAAAAATACAAAAAAATTATCCGGGTGTGGTGGTGGGCGCCTGTAGTCCCAGCTGCTCAGGAGGCTGAGGCAGGAGAATGGCGTGAACCCGGGAGACGGAGCTTGCAGTGAGCCGAGATCACACCACTACACTCCAGCCTGGACGACAAAGCAAGACTCCGTCTCAAAAAAAAAAAAAAAAAAAAAAAAAAAGAGAGAGAGAGAGAGAGAGAGAAAGAAAGAAACAAACAAAAAGGAAAAAAGAAAAGAAAAGAAAAGAAAAAAGAAAGAGGTGAAGTTGAAATCATTGGCTTTCCTTGCTTAACTCCGTCCTCTCTCGCAGGCTCTGGAGATTTTATTCCCTGGCTCCGTGCCTCTCCTTTGTTTTGATGACAGTAAGTCGCTGGGGGGGTCAGGTCTGTGTTTGTATCTATTCTGGGGCCCCAGCACTCAACAGAAGACCTCAGGGAATACGGAATGGAAGGAAGAAAAAAAGAGAGGGAGGGAGGGATGCAGAAATGGGTATGAAAATGGATGTGAGTCATGGGTGAGCAAGCGAGTGGATAAATTCATGGACAAGCAAGGGAATTCTCGCGGACTCCTCACAGCCAACATGTGGCAGGAATTATTATTATCCCAACATTCTCCAGAGGAGGAAACCCAGGCTCAGAGTGGTGAGTGAGGAATGAACGGGTGAGAGTGTGAGGGAGTCCACGAGGTCAGGCCAGTCTCTCTCAGCGGCTTTCAGGACGAACAGCACTCACACTGCCCTGTGCGCGCCCATTCCTGGAAACGAGGTTTCCTCTTGGGCCCCAGCCCTTGCCCACCCCCATCAAGGAGCATGGGCCCAGGCCACCGGAGCTGCTGAATATTTATTTGGCCCCAGGAGCAGTGCAGGGATGGGCTGTGTTGGAAAAGAGAGGAGAGCAGACGAGGATGGCTGATTGTCAAAGCAGGGGGCAGGACCCGGGGGCAGGAGAGACCAGGCTGCCTTCCCTTCCCAGGGGTCCCTGGGGCATCTGGGTGTGTCCGCGTGGGGTCGGGGGAGTCTGCTGGAAAGTTGTGGTGATTGGCATCGTTGGGGGTGAGAAGACAGGAATGGTTCCGATGGTTGGGGTGGAAGGTGGGGGGAGGGTAACTGTTAGAGGAAGCTTAAGGGTGGGGCTGGCTTGGCTTTGGCCGGTCTCGGGAGTCTGGGGTCAGGGGCTAGAGTCCAAGCTTGGTCCGGGGCTTGGGGTGGGAGTCAGGGCGCAGGCAGCAGCCTCACTCGGTCCGGGGGCCGCAGCGAGTGCCACTGGGCAATGGGCCGCCGCGGGTTGGCCAGCATGTCCGCCCAGTGCCGCAGGCCAGCCCCGCCGGCAGCCGCCCCCACGGCCACCCTCCCGATGGCCTCGTTCTTGCCCAGCTTGTCGTAGTCCAGCACGGTCAGCTCCACCTGCACCTTCTGGGGTGGGCCCGGGAGGAAGAGGAGAGAGGAGCGTGAGGGGAGGAGGCCCCGGAAAGGGCGGTGTCCGTTTTCACGGCTGAGGGTACCTCTCGCTGCCACCCGAGGGCTCGGGGCCCCGGAGCTCGGGACGGGGGAAGGGGGTGGGAGACGAGAGGGACGGAGCCTGCGGTGAGGAGGAGGCTCTGGCGCCTTTCTTCCTGCGCAGCCAGGTTTCTAAGGAAATGAACCCTCAGGACTCGGTTGCGGAGCGGCTGTGTTCGGCGCCTCCTAGGGGAGCAGCCTCCTAAGAGCCGCAAAGCTGCAGAACTTTAACAGGGGTCGGGCTAGGGTAGGCGCCGTCCCTAAAGAAGTGAGGGGAAGTCTCTTTTTCTTAGAACCATGTTCCTGAAGAGGGCGGGGCATCCTGGTGGGGGGGCGGGGCATCGTGGTCCCGTTTAGGGGCGGGGCATCCTGGTCCTGCTTGGGGGCGGGCCATCCTGGTCCTGCTTGGGGGCGGGGCATCCTGGTCCTGCTTAGGAGTGGGGCACTCTGGTCCTGCTTGGGGGCGGAGCATCCCGGTCCCGTTTAGGGGTGCGGCATTCTGGTCCTGTTTAGGGGCAGGCTATCCTGGTCCTGCTTGGGGGCGGGGCATCCTGGTCCTGCTTAGGGGCGGGCCATCCTGGTCCCCCTTGGGGGCGGGGCATCCTGGTCCTGCTTAGGGGCGGGCCATCCTGGTCCCCCTTGGGGGCGGGGCATCCTGGTCCCCCCTTGGGGGCGGGGCATCCTGGTCCCGCTTGGGGGTCGGCCATCCTGGTCCTGCTTGTGGGCGGGGCATCCTGGTCCTGCTTGGGGGCGGAGCATCCTGGTTCTGCTTGGTGGGGCGGGGCATACTGATCCTGCTTAGGGTGGAGAATCTGGTACTGCTTAGGGGTGGGACATCCTGGTTCCGCTTAGGGGTGGAGCATACTGGTCCTGCTTAAAGCAGATAGGATGCCCACACCCAATTTTAAGGAGTCTCTTCCTGGAGTGGTAGAGGCTTCCTGTCCTCATAGGAGGAAACAGACTGAGAGCATAACCTCAGACCCCCTCACCTCGTTTCTAGGGAGATGCTAAAAAGTCTCCCTCCGCCTAGCAATAGTGATTACTAAAGGTCTGGACTCTTGGAGAAGGGCAGGTTTGAGCTCACCTGGACTTGGTCACAGGGCACCTCGAAGCTGAAAGCTTCGTTGTAATAGGGGTTCAGAGTGTTCTTCTTGATGGTGGTTTTCTTCTTCCTCACCTTTTTGCCGCCCTGCAGCAGGTGGACCTTGACGTATGGATCTGGGGAGAGGAAGGAGTCTTATAGCACTCCACTGCTGAGTTCTTGGACCAACATAGAAACACTGCCTACACCCTTCGGGTCTCCCTAGCTCTATGCCAAAATCCATGCCTTCCACGGCAGCCTGGGCCTCCCTGTCCCCGAAGAAACCCTCGAGGCTCAGAAACTGTCAGAACGGGAACCCACCCCACGCCATCCCCACACACCCCACTCCCTTCCTTCCCACACACCTGACAGTCCTCCTACGTCCATCTTCTTCAGGTTTTTAGCCTCCAGGACAATGACGGTGAGCTTCCCGGCCGTGGGGACATAGCGGAGGGAGAAGCAGATGTCACCAAGCTTCTCCTGCTGAAAGGAGAGGGGCCCATCACCAGAGCCCAGGCTCCACATCCATGCCCCCTCAGGGGTACAATCCACGCCGCCCCGAGGGTCTGGAAAGCCTATGATCTGATTGGCTCAGAATGTTGTGGGCGGGGCTGGGCCTGGGGGGCGTGGCTCGGGGCGTGACCGCGCATGCTCACCTCCTCCCGCGGAGCCGCCTGCAGCTCCCGCCAGGCCTGCACTGGCCGCCCCAGGTCCACGGAGCTCATGGGGACCCGCACCTCCCCGATGGCGTCATTGCGAGAGAAGCGGTCGAAGTCGTACACCGCCATGACCAGCACCCTGCCCCCCAGCTCCACGTAGGGGACCTGGAGTGCACAGAGAATCCGCAGTAGAGAGCAGGAATCAGAGATAGGGTGAGGCACAGCACAACCAGAAGGAAGGCGTGGAGTGAGGCAGCGAGGGTCCAAGCGAACAGTTAGGGGAACCCAAATGGGGAAGTCCAGGGATCCATGCGGAAAGAAATCACGGGTCAGTGGAACCCAAATGGTACCGCCCAAGGACCAGGCTACAGCCCAGGAGTCAGTAGTGCCCAGGGTCCAGTGGAATAGCCCCAGAGCTGGTAGCTGCCACCTGAGCTGTGGCCGCCTCCAGGAAAAGCGGAAGGGGTCGGTCCCTACTGTTCCAGGGACTGGGCATAGGCTGTGGAACATGGAGCCTGAAGGCAGGAGCTCACCTTGAAGGCGAAAGTCTCCCCAAAGTGAGGGTTCAGCGTCTGCCGATGCACCTTGGTCTCGTACCGCCTCCGTTTGTCTGGCAGCAGGTAGACCCGCACATAGGGGTCCGAGGAGCCACCAAGATCCAAGGCTGCCAATCCCATTGCTTGCAGAATGCCCACCAGCAGCTGCAGGGCCCAGGCACAGTGGGGGAGGTGGGGAACACTAGTCTTAGCTTCCCTTCCGTGGCTCCTTTCAGAAGGGGTTGGAACCCCCGGGATCCTCCCTCTAAGGCATCCCCTTCCTCCACACCCACCTGGCCACTCTGGAAGTCATAATCCAGGGAGTACTGCAGTCGTCCTAGCTCATGCTTATCTGCCACCTGCTGCCCTGGCCCGGTTGGTGCTGGCTCCAGCTCCTCCACTTCTGGCTGCACCTTAGGAAGCCAGGGGTAAGGGTAGGTGAAGTCTTCCCCTGATAGCAGTATCCTTCAGGCTCAGAAGCCAAGGGAGGCTCACAGGTCCCTTGGGCTATATCTGAGCGCTCACAGGCTAAGCAGAGTCAGTATTTGACTAGTGCTGTCTGCCACAGGCAGGAAATAGACATGGTAACGCAGATGCAGTATGTTTGTGAAGGTTTGATTAGTGGTGTCTGCTATGGGCAGGGACTAGACATGTGTTTGTCATGCTTAGATTAAAATAAGTGCTGATGGTGTCCCATTGCCCACAGGAATAATGCAGGTTTTATTTCACATGCTAATGGATGTGTACTCGGGTGCTAGTCCAAACTGCCATGTTTACCTGTGATCTTAGCACAGCAAAACATGGAGGAGAAATGGCATATTTACTGTGTACTTGCCATTCTAAAGTGGAATGAAAAAGCAGAAGGTGTCTCCTTAACCTAGGCCAGCAATTCTTAAAATTCAATGTGAACCTGAATTCCCCTGAATCCTGTGGCAAAATGTCTGAGGTCACCTCTTCGGGGATTCTGACTTAATAGGTCAGGTGCTAGCACCAGAATTTGCATTTCAACAAGGACCCAGTGTGATTCTGCTGCAGATGGTCTTTGAAAATCACTGGTTTAAGGGTTAGGGATGGGGCTGGACACCAGGACCCTAAATGGCATCCTTTACGGATACTAATTGAACAGTTCCTTATTGAGAAGGAAGGAGGGGAAATACCAAGTTAGTGACCACAAACTTGAGGCTCAGAGAGGGACAGTGAATTCTCCAAGGTCACACAACCAGGGAATGGTCCTTCTTGGTTGGAAACCTAGGGCTGTCTGGCTCCCAGGCAACCACTGCACTCTGCACTGAGAGACTTAATTTTCAGACCCTGCAGTGACCACTTTCCATTCCAACGGCCTCGTCCAATGCAAATGTCTTTTATCCTCTCCAGGCTGCTGCTGCACTGGCCTCCTCTCTGGATTCCTCACCGCAGATCTGTCCTACACAGGGTTCCAGAGGAGTCATCCTAACACCATCTGACCCTGTCCCTCTCATGCTCAAAACATATTTGTAGCTTTCATCACCCTCATGACATGGATACTGCTGAGTTCTCCAGACACTTCACTCCAGAGTGCAGCTATTGTGAAAAACGACTCTTTGTTCCCCACATAAGCCTCAGAATCTGGATATGGGGCCTGAATCTGGATATGGGGCCTCAACACATGCTCCAACTTGGACTAGAATGTCCTTCTCTCTGGTCTCAGTTAACTCTGTCCCTCAGGTCTCAGTGCAGAAGTCACCTCCACCACAAAGCCTCCTCTGTCTGACCCTCTGTTTTAAACTTTTTCTTAGTGTAAATATGTCCCATTTTCTGAAAAAAATCAGCATATTTTAAAGTATTCTGGCACAAAGCTGGTTTTCAGCTTTCAGAGCCATTTATTTATTTATTTATCTATTTATTGGAGACAGAGTCTTGCTCTGTCACCCAGGCTGGAGTGCAGTGGCGCGATCACAGCTCACTGCAGCCTCCACCTCCCGGTTTCAGTGCCTCAGCCTCTCGAGTAGCTGGGATTATACCACGCCACCATGGCTGGCTAATTTTTTGTATTTTTAGTAGAGACAGGGTTTCATCATGTTGCCCAGGCTAGTCTCGAATTCATGACCTCAGGCAATCTGTCCACCTCAGCCTTCCAAGTGCTAGGATTACAGGCGTGAGCCACTGCACCTGGCCCAGAGCCAAATATTTATACGTTTCTGTAGGTTTCTATACAGTGGGATGCCTTTTCTGCGCTCCTATGAGACCCTGTAGTATGGCACATATTACCCTGTGTGGTGAGTGTCTGTGTCAGTGCCTGACTCCCCCA
This sequence comes from Pongo pygmaeus, assembly GCF_028885625.2. NCBI lineage: Eukaryota > Metazoa > Chordata > Mammalia > Primates > Hominidae > Pongo > Pongo pygmaeus. The sequence continues at coordinate 61,532,437 of NC_072393.2, forward strand.
CCATATGGGGAAGTTCTTGTGAATAGCAACTAGTTCTGTTCCATCTCCAGGTCCCCAGAGTCCAGTTGAGGGCTAGACACACAGGGAGGATGAGCTAGTAAGGTGGGTTCCTATAGGAGGGAAGGGAGCAGGGACTGGGACCAGCTGGGCCATTGAGAGGAGCAGGGTGCGGGAAGGGGCCAGGTGGAGGGGCTGGGCTGGGCCACACCTTGTCTATGTAACTCTGGCCCAGCCCCTTCACTTCCTGAAGGTGGACCTGGGCTTGGGCCTGGCTCTTCTTGCCTGTCCGCCTCCGACAGCTCTTCCGGTAAAGACAGAAACAGCAGCTGAAGACGAGGAGGCCTGAGACCAGCACGATGGTGGCCAGGGCCCAGGGGGGCACTGCAGAGGGGTGGAGACAACACACATTGAGGCCTGGGCAGCGCGCTGGCTGATTCAGTCCTGATTACACGTGGAAGCTGGAATGCTGGCCTCCTTTTCCCTCCAGCCATTTTCATTGCGTTTCTTCCTGTGTTTTTCTTCCACCTAATGTGGCCTATAGAGAGATTCGATGCCCTAACCCAGGCTGACACCATCTGGATTTGTTTGCTTGTTAGTTCTGCCTTTCCTTACCCGACCCCGTCCCCCATTTCTGCTCAACTCCTGATGCTTTTACAAGAAGCCCTGCTCCTCATCGGGCCTGTTTCCTTATCTGTAAAAGAAAGGCTAGGTGGACCTTCCAATTCTAAGATCCCATTCCATGCAACACCCCTTGATCTGGTTTCGATTTTTGTTGCAAATCTGTTCCTTCCTTTTTCCCCATTTCGTTCGCATTCCGGTTCAGGATGACGACCCGCGATCCCAGCCGGATTTTCCAGCCCGCCTGCCCGAGTACATCCGTCCGAATCCCGCCCCTCGGAATCCTGGCCGGGCTTTCTCTCTGCTCGGGCCCCCCCGCCCCCGGGTCTTGCTCACCTGGGCCGTGGTTTATGCGACTGGAGTCGGGAGGCGTGTTGGGCGATGGAGGCCCCGGGGTTGGGGGCTCCGGGAACATAGTGGCGGGGTCCTAGAGTCTTTTCTGCAGAGACACTCAAGCACCCTAGTCCCCCATTCCCACCCCAGACGTCCTTTGAGCCCCACGCACAACAAAGAACTCCAACTCCCATGAGGCGCCTGCGCGAACAGCCGCGCAGAAACCGGACAGCCACCGCGAGTCATGCTGGGAGTTGTAGTATCAGCCTCCCCGCACTTTAGAGGGGGTGTCCAGGACCTAGTTCCATCCCAAAGGGACACCCTCTTCCTCCACGGCCCCACAGGCATCCCGCTGACTTCTGCCTCGTCCTCGCCCCTCCGCAGGGTCTGAACTGGAAGCGGGCGAAGGCAGGCGTGGGAACCAGCGGACCGCGTTGCCCAGAGCAACAGCCGGGCTCCTCTCAAGCGGGCTGAGAGCAAAGCTGGTTGCCCTGGCAACGGTTTGTTGCCAGGACAACGGGCGGGGCTGACGCACAGACGCGGAGTCCCGGCGGGGCAGGCTCGCTCCAGGGCCCACCGGTGCCTGGGAACCCCCCAATAGCCCGACTGGGATCCTGAGGTCCCGCGAGGTGGGGAGGGGGCAGCCTGTGGTCCGAGCGCCCACAGCCTACTGCTCCCTCCGCACCTAGTCCTGGGAGCTGAGACGCAGGTTCCCTCTTCCCTCTCCCCAATTTTGCTGGAGGGCGGGTCGGGGGCTGCCCGGTGCCTGTGCTGAGCCCCCTCATCCTTCTTGGCCTGTTGGTCTCTCCACGCATCCGTGCTGCTCTCGTGACCGCCTCGGTCTCCACGCTGTCTCTTGACCCCAAATAGGTGTCTTCCCTGTGTCTGCCTCCCCAACCCGCCTGTCTCTCTTGCCTATCGCCTGGCCTCTGTCTCCAGGGTCTCTCCCTCTCCCCTCCGCCTGCGCCCCCCTCCCTGCCCTTGGCTCTTTGTCTTCTCCATACCTGTCTCGCGTCCCCAAATCCCTGTCTCTCCGCTTCAGGCTCCAGCCCTCCCTCTGGTTGTCCCTCCAGTGCCCCAGCCCCCACTCCCACACCCCTTTCCTCTAGGGATGTGGATGCGGATGGGCTGAGGACGGGGGTCCCAGCAGCTCCTACCTGCTCGGCGGCTGGACGGGACACTCCCGGGAGACGCCGAGGCGCCAGCCCCGCCCGGACCCCACCCCCTGCACGTGGGCGGTGGCGCTGTCCCGGGTGCTGATCGCGGAGCTCTGCGGGGCGGGGGGAGCCGCGGAGCGGAGCTGGATCCCGTGCGCGCGTATGTGCCCGTGTGCGTGTGCGCGAGTGTGTGGTGTGTATTGTGTGTGCCCGTATTTGGTCTCGGGTAGGCGGAAAGCCCTGCCCCGCCCCTCATCCCGCCTCCACCCGGGAACCTCGATGACGCCCACAGATGTTTATCCTGGTGCCTTAGAATTTTCTGCCTTCTGGTCCAGTCGTTGGCCGTCCAGACCACTCCACTCCTCCCGCCCCAACGCACACGACATACACCCTGTATAGCCCAAAGAACGGCATGCCAGGATACTCAGTCCTAGGACCTAGGAGACCCCAGACCCCCAATGGAGACCCAGACTCTGCGGGGTTCAGCATCAAAGTCCCCAGCTATCAGCCCCCAGACATCGCCCTCTAAGTTCCCCTAACACCAGTCCCAGGAGGCGGCCAGTGCAGTGGCTCACACCTGTAACCTCAGCACTTTGGGAGGCCGAAGCAGGAGGAATGCTTGAGCCCAGGAGCTGGAGACCAGCCTGGGGAACATAGCAAAATCCCGTCTCTACAAAAGTGAGCCAGCATGGTGGTGCGCACTTGTGATCACAGCTACTCTAGAGGCTGAGGTGGGAGGGCCCAGGAGGTTAAGGCTGCAGTGAGCCACTGCACTCCAGTCTGGGCAACAGAGCAAGACCATGTCTCAAAAACAAAAAAAAAGAACAAAACAACAACAACAACAAAGAAGAGTAAAAGAAAAGCTCAGCAGGCAAGTCCCCAAGCACCTAGCTCCAGCGAGCCTTGTCCATACTCCATACTGGCCAGACCCTGGACACAGACGTCTGGACACTGCCTTCTCTGAGAGACTCAACCACCCAAACCTACATTTTTTCATGTGCAAATGTGTGGGTCCCTCTAGTCCCCTCCTGGACGTTTGCCTCTATCCCTAGATACCAGGAACCCATCCCTACTCCCAATCCAATATTATTTCCAGACCCAGAAATCCATGGGACAACTGTCTCTGGGGAGAACAGTGATTTAATAAATTATGGGATAGAAGGAAAAATATATGTGGATGGTGGGGTTCAGGGAGACCTTGGGCACAGGGACTCCCTCTGACTCCAGATTATAGAAGACTGATTTGGTTTCTGAAGTAAAATCGGGGCAGGATCCTTCCTGCCTTTGGTCCTCAAGTAGCCAGAACTCCAGACCCAAATTCCTTCCTGCCTCAGAATCCAGGCTCCAGCCTGTTTCTGTCTGCATCCAGGAAAGACCTAGGGAATCCAAGCTACCATCCCTCTCCTTCTTCAAGGAACCAGGAATCCAGATCCCCAGCTCCCATAGGACTCATCTGAAGCCCACCAGACCACTCTCTCCTGGGGAAACCAGAGTTTGGGATCCCAGCCTCCTCTTCCCACAGCACCCAGGAGTCTGGGAGCCCAGCCCTCTGCTCTTCCAGGAATCTGGGCTCAAGTGGGCATCCAGAGCTTGAGAATGCCTGGGCTGCCGACCCAGCCCCCTCGTCACTTAGACCTCCAACTTGTGGGTCTGGATGGCAGCCACGTTCTCGTAGATGAGGTTTTCCACATTCTCATACGTGACTTCCTTCTTGGCTGGGGCCTGGGCTGACTGTTGGAGGAACCGCAGGATGCACTGGTGCAGGAATACGTACTGAGCCTGGGAAGCAGGCATGGGAGTGAGAGGCGTCCCCCCAAGTCTGGGCTGCGTGGAGTGCCAGGGTCCCTTGTCCCACTGCCTCCCATCCTGTGTCACTGAGGGGCTGCCTCACCTCAGTCTGCACCATCAACGGCCGACTCTCTCTCATCTTCCTCACAAAGCTGAAGGGCCCAAGGAGACCCTCGGACTGCAGCTGCCGGAGCAGGACGTCCAGGGCAATGAGGGTGCCTGTGCGACCCACGCCAGCACTAGGCAGAACAAGGGAAGGGTCAGACCAAGGGGCAGGAGTGTGAGGGTCCGGGGTCATGGCTGATTGGAGGGATCTGTGTTTGAATGATGGCAATAACTATGCCTGCTCACACCTGTAATCCCAGCACTTTGAGAGGCTGAAGCCGGTGGATCACCCAAGGTCAGGAGTTCGAGACCAGCCTGGCCAACCTGGAGAAACCCTGTCTCTACTAAAAATACAAAAATTAGCCGGGTGTGGTGGCACACGCCTGTAATCCCAGCTACTTGGGAGGCCGAGGTGAAGAATCACTTGAACCCAGGAGGTGGAGGTTGCAGTGAGCCGAGATCGCACCATTGCACTCCAGCCTGGGCGACAAGAGCAAAACTCTATCTCAAAAACAACAACAACAACAACAAAACTATGCCTGGAGTTCCTTCCATCTTTTAGGCTCTGTTCTAAGTGCCTGATGGGCCTTCTTCACTCCTCCCAAACCTAAGAAGTCGGATGTACTAGCACATCCATTGTACAAATGGGGAAATGGAGGCTGAGTGAGGTGAAGTCCCATTCCCCAGGCCACTCAGCTAATAAGTGGCAGAGCCAGGGTTCAAACACAGGAAGAGGAACTCTCCAGCCAATCATTTAGTAATTCCTTTAAACACAAAAATTAGTCTTTTGTTTTGTTTGAGACAGGGTCTCTCTCTGTCACGCAGGCTGGAGTGCAGTGGCATGATCTCGGCTCACTGCACCCTTGACCTCCTGGGCTCAAGTGATCCTCCTGTCTCAGCCTCCTGAGTAGCTTGGATCACAGGCATGCACCACTGCATCTGGCTAACTTATTAACTTTTTAATAGAGACGGGGTCTTGCCATGTTGCCCAGGTAGTCTCAAACTCCTGGACTCAAGTGATCCTCCCACCTCAGCCCCCCAAAGTGCTGGGATTACAGGCATGAGCTACTGTGCCCAGTGAAAAAATTAGCTATTTTAGGCTGGGCACAGTGGCTCACGCCTGTAATCCCAGCACTTTGGGAGGCTGAAGTGGGTGGATCACGAGGTCAGGAGATCGAGACCATCCTGGCCAATATGGTGAAACTCCATCTCTACTAAAATACCAAAAAAAAAAAAAAAAAAAAAAAAAAATTACCCAGGTGTGGTGGCGGGTGCCTGCAGTCCCAGCTACTCAAGAGGCTGAGGCAGGGGAATCACTTGAACCCGGGAGGCGGAGATTGCAGTGAGCCGAGATCACATTCACTGCACTCCCAGCCTGGGCAACAGAGCGAGATTCTGTCCCCCCCAAAAAAAATAAATAAAAAATTAGCTCTTTTAGGCTGGGCGCATTGGCTCACGCCTGTAATCCCAGCACTTCGGGAGGCTGAAGTGGGAGGATCACTGGAGGTCAGGCATTGGAGACCAGCCTGGCCAACATGGAGAAACCTCATCTCTACTAAAAATACCAAAATTAGCCAGGTGGAGTGGTGGGCACCTGTATTCCCAGCTACTCAGGAGGCGGAGGCAGGAGAATTTCTTGAACCTGGGAGGTGGAGGTTGCAGTGAGCGGAGATCACGCCATTGCACTCCAGCCTGGGTGACACAGCGAGACTCTGTCTCCAAAAAAAAAAAAAAAAATAGCTATTTGAATGTGAGCAATTTATCACACTCACAGCGCTGTGCAGCCCCCACCTCTATCTACTTGCAAAACACTTTCATCACCCCTAAAGCAGACACCACAGCCATTAGGCCGTCTCTCCCCATTCCCTGTCACCCTCCAGGGCCTGGAAGCTACTAGTCTGTTTAGTGTCTCTGTTGCTTTGGCTGTTCTAGATGTGCTTCTGGATATGCATACTAATGGAATGATGTAATGATACCCACTCAGCTCTAAAATGGGGAGGACATTGCCAGGCGTGGGGGCTCACACCTGTAATCCCAGCACTTTGGGAGGCCGAGGTGGTTGGATCACCTGAGGTTGGGAGTTCGAGACCAGCCTGGCCAACATGGTGAAACCCCGTCTCTACTAAAAATACAAAAATTAGCTGGGTGTGGTGGTGAGCATCTGTAATCCCGGCTACTCGGGAGGCTGAGACAGGAGAATTGCTTGAACCTGGGAGGCAGAGGTTGCAGGGAGCTGAGATTGCACCATTGCACTCCAGCCTGGGCGAGAGGGAGAGACTCCATCTCAAATAAAATAAAATAAAATAAAATAAAATAAAACAAAATAAAAATAAATATCAGGGAAGCAGTTGATGGGGGAGGCCCTGCACTCCAGCACAGGGAAGTGTCTCCATTGTTTCTCAGAATCTGTGGTCACATCCCCATCCTGCACCTTCATCCTTTCTCCCTTCTCTTCTGCATTCAACCTTCTCTGCCTTTACCTTTTCATCTTTCTTTTTTTCCTTTTTTTTTTAAATCGAGACACAGTCACTCAGGCTGGATGCAGTGGTGCGACCTCAGCTCACTGTAACCTCCGCCTCCCGGGTTCAAGCGATTCTCCTGCCTCAGCCTCCTGAGTAGCTGGGATTACAGGCACCCACCACCACACCCAGCTAATTTTTGTATGTTTAGTAGAGACAAGGTTTGTATGTTGGCCAGGCTCGTCTCAAACTCCTGAACTCAAGTGATCCACCTACCTTGGCCTCCCAAAGTGCTAGGATTTACAGGCATGAGCCACCGCGCCTGGCCTGCCTTTTCACCTTTCATTCCCATCTTTTCATCCTTATCCTTCTTTTCTTAATCTGCTTCACGCCCCCCTTTATCTTCTGCATCCACCTCCTCCTTCTCTCCCTCTTCCACCTCCCCTGTAAGTTCCCAGGGTCCCGTCTAACACAACTGTCTGAGCCCCAAGGGAGCGGTTCTCTCAAGGGAGAGGGTCCTGGGCTGGTCCCCACCTGCAGTGCACAATGGGTGGGCCTCCCTCCATGGTCTGATCCAGCCACTGCCGGAGCATCCTCCAGAAAGCCAGCAGGGTGTCTGGGGAGGAGGGAACGCCGTGATCCGGCCAGGCCTGGTAGTGGAATTGCCGCACGGATAGCGTCTTCTGCTCCTCCACCTGGAAGGAGGGAGCACTCACAGGCTCTGGAGATGAACGTAGGGAGCACCTAGCTTCTACCACTAGGAGCGGGTTCCCTGGGGTACACTGCAGCTCCTCAGAGGAGTGGGTGGAAGGTTGAAGTTGGTGGAGGGTCCTGGATGCATGGCATATGTCACAGGGGAAGGCTGAGGGCCAGGACGGGGCTGGACACACGCACCTGGAGGAGCTGCAGTTCCCGCACCGTCCAGTTCTCCATCACTTCCTCACCTACCAGGGTTACCCGCAGGTGCCCATGGGTGCAGGGCTGTGAGTCCAAAGGCCAGTAATGCTCACACTTCACCTGGAGGAGGAGGAGGGGTCAGAGAACACAACTCCTCTTCCCCAGGTCTGTGGGGTCTGCTTTAGGCCCCATACGTGAACCAGCAGATGGGCTGGGGGGAGAGTGGGGAGAGTCTACACTGAAGACGCCTGGGGTTACCCTGGAGGAATCCGTAAGGTCTGGGTGTGGGGTCTACATTGGATCAATGTTCGGGGCAGGGTCCTGCACCCAGTCAGCACCCAGGACTCAGATCTCTCACCCGGCCGGCCTCCATGCAGTTGGTCAGCATGACCAGGGTGTGGCTCTGCTGTTCCCACACCAGGCGCCAGAAGTCACCCACCGTCTGTGGCAGGGGACCCTGGGTTGCAATGAACTCCTGGGGGCTCCAGAGACCCTGGTTGAGGAAGGCAGACGGGTCAGGGGGGCCTTAAGATGACCCCCGCCAGCTCTTATCTCTCCAGGCCTGCTGGGCACCCTTTCAATCCCAACCACGACCTTACGGGCATGAAGCTGGCATTGATGTAGTCAGAGCCTGGCTCCTCGTGGATGGGCTTCAGGGGCACCCGGGACCAATCATCTAGGAGAAGAGGCCAGCATTAGCCAGGCAGAGAGACCCAGAGAGGCACAGAGACAAGACCAAGACCCACAGACAGAAGTCATGCCGAGGTGCAGGCAGACCCTGGGAGCTACACAGGGATTGAGAGGGGCGGAGGGACCTCAGCTGCAGGGAGCAGGCCAGGAGGACTCTCCAAGGGACCCACAGCCGGGTGCAGTGACTCACACCTGTAATCCCAGCACTTTGGGAGGCTGAGGTGGGCGGATCACCTGAGGTCAGGAATTTGAGACCAGCCTGGCCAACATGGTGAAACCCGGTCACCACTAAAAATACAAAAATTAGCCAGGCATGGTGGCAGGCGCCTGTAGTCCCAGCTACTAGGGAGGCTGAGGAGGGAGGTTCGCTTGAACCCAAGAGGTGGAGGTTGCAGTGAGCGGAGGTGGCGCCACTTCACTCCAGCCTGGATGACAGAGCAAGACTCTGTCTCAAAGGAAAAAAAAGAGGGGTGGGGCCAGGCGCAGTGGCTCACGCCTGTAATCCCAGCACTTTGGGAGGCCGAGGCAGGCGGATCACGAGGTCAGGAGATCGAGACCATCCTGGCTAACACGGTGAAACCCTATTTCTACCAAAAATACAAAAAATTAGCCAGAAGTGGTGGCAGGCGCCTGTAGTCCCAGCTACTCAGGACGCTGAGGCAGGAGAATGGGTGAACCCAGGAGGCGGAGCTTGCAGTGAGCTGAGATCATGCCACTGCACTCCAGCCTGGGTGACAGAGCGAGACTCCGTCTCAAAAAAAAAAAAAAAAGAAAAGAAAAAAGAAGGAAGAGAAAAAAAAGGGGACCCAAGTTGGGGGTGGGTCTTGTTTCTCAAAGCGGGTAGGAGAAGGGGACTGGGGTGGGGTGCCGACTAGATCAGGGCTGGGACGAAAGCAGCGGGAGCCGGAGACTCACAGGGCAGCACATTTCTGTAGCGGTTCTTGGCGTTGTTCTCTGAAGCCGAAGCTACCATCTGAGACTGGCTGTGGCCCACCAGGGAGAGTTGCTGGGGGTGCAGGCAGAGGGGGTACCTGGTGTTGGATTTTCTCTACTGTCCCTCGAGGGTACCCCCCGAGCTCCCCTTGCCTTCTTCGGCATCACCCCTTGTTTATCCCTTACACCCTGAGATTCTATGGCACCCACAAAAACAGAACATATGTGTGTGCCACTTGCCTTGTGGGGCATTGGGGAGGATTTAGTGAACCATGGAACTTCTTCAGGCAGGCAAGAAAGCAGGTGTCAGGGGAGAAAGGACTCACTGGGTGGGGGCAGAGAGAGTTACTTTAGGACTGACCCACCATTATTTTAAGATTTCAGTGAGTGGAAAGATAACATGGCTGGGAATCTCTGCACAATCCAATGACATATGCAATGCTGCTTTTGCTTAATCCCGAAAACCGTGAGGTCTGGCCAGGGGGTAGGGGTGGGGGTCTGGGCCACCGGAGGGAGGCTGAGCTCAGCCCCTCTGTCCTCTCCCCACCTGGTACTCATCTGCAAAACCGCAGTTGCTGTCCCTCTCATTCTTCCTGACGTGGTCAGCAAAGTCTTCAGCCGGGATGTCCCCTGGGGAGCTACGGGTTTTGGGGGAGCAGGGAGAAAAGACCGTAACTTCTTTTAACCTTGCACTTTTGAGGGCTGGGCATGGTGGCTCATGCCTGTAATCCCAGCACTTTGGGAGGCCAAGGCGGGTGGATCACCTGAGGTCAGGAGTTCGAGACCAGCCTGACCAACATGGAGAAACCCCATCTCTACTAAAAATACAAAAATTAGCTGGGCGTGGTGGTGTCTGCCTGTAGTCCCAGCTACTCAGGAGGCTGAGGCAGGAGAATCGCTTGAACCCAGGAGGTGGAAGTTGAGTGAGTTGAGATTGCGCCACTGAACTCTAGCCTCAGTGACAGAGCAAGACTCCATCCGTCTCTCTCTCTCTCTCATTCTCTCTCTCTCTCTATATATACACACACACACACACACACACATATATATGTATATACATATATGTATATATGTCTATATACGTATATACGTCTATATATATGTGCTTTTGGGATCAATGAAAAGGTGTTTTTGATCCAGCAATGCCGCTCCTGGGTATATCCCCAAAAGAACTGAAAGCAAAGACTCAAAAAGCTATTTGCATGCCCATATTTATAATGTTCAGAATAGCCCAGAGGTGGACGCAACCTAAGCCTCCATCTATGGGGGGACGGATAAACCAAACGTGGTCGAGCCATACAATGGAATATGATTCAGCCTCAAAAACAAGGGAGGCTGGGCGCGGTGGCTCATGCCTGTCATCCCAGCACTTTGAGAGGCTGAGGCAGGAGGATTGTTTGAGCCCAGGAGTTCAAGACCAGCCTGCCAACACAGCAGGACCCTGTCTCCACAAAAACTTAAGTATTAAAAAATCAGCCAGGTGGGGTGGTGCACAACTGTGGTTCCAGCTACTTGGAGGCTGAGATGAGAGGATCACTTGAACCAGGAGGTCAAGGCTGCAGTGAGCTGTGTTTGCAACACTATACTCCAGCCTAGAGTGAGATCTTGTCTCAGTTTTTTAAACTAAAATGAAAACATTTAAAAAGTTCCTCGACTTCATGGAACTTCAGCTCTTTCTCACTCTTCCCCTTGTAATATAATTTTTGTTTTCTTTGGAGACAGAGTCTTATTCTGTCGCCCATGCTGGAGTGCAGTGGCACGATCTCAGTTCACTGCAACCTCCGCCTCACGGGTTCAAACAATTCTCCTGCCTCAGCCTCTCAAGTAGCTGGGACTACAGGTGCACACCGCATTGCCAGGCTAATTTTTTGTATTTTAGTACAGACAGGGTTTCACTGTATTTCCCAGGCTGGTCTCAAACTCCTGATCTCAGGCAATCCGCCCGCCTCAGCCTCCCAAAGTGCTGGGATTACAGGCATAAGCCACCGCATCCAGCCTGTAATATAATTTTATAAATGTTGTCTCACCGGGCACGGTGGCTCACACCTGTAATCCCAGCACTTTGGGAGGCCAAGGCGGGTGGATCACGAGGTCAGGAGTTCGAGAACAGCCTGGCCAACACAGTGAAACCCCATCTCTACTAAAAGTACAAAAATTAGCTAGGCGTGGTGGCATGTGTCTTTAATCCCAGCTACTTGGGAGGCTGAGGCAGGAGAATCGCTTGAACCCGGGAGGCGGTTGCAGTGAGCATAGATCGTCCCACTGCACTCCAGCCTAGACAACAAGAGTGAAACTCTGTCTAAAAAAAAAAAAACAAAAAACGTTGTGTCGACCCAATTTTGAGGCTGGCTGGAGGATGCTGGCCAGCTCTGATGTTTTGAGCAGCTGATTCGGTCTGTAACCCATCACCTCCTTTACTGGGCTCTCACACTCTGGGCCACTGTGCACCTGCTCTCATCACACCAGGACCAGGTGCCAGACAACCGGGCATGGCCCCTGTGATCCTGAGCTCAGGAAATTACACAAACTAGAGAATCCTAAACCTAGTTTCCCTGCCTGGCCCATTCCCTCCCTTGGAAACTCCTGCCTGAAGTTCCTCCCTGCACCTCTGCCTCCTGAGTGTCCCTGGTGCTTCCTCCTGTGGCCCCTCAGGGTGGGACAGGCACTTTCTCTCTTGGAAACTGTGAGTAACAAACTCTTCTTTATGTCTGTCTCTTGATCTGTTGACTTTACGACACCTAAAGAATAGTAAAACCGGCTGGGCACAATGGCTCACGCCTGTAATCCCAGCACTTTGGGAGGCCCAGGTGAGTGGATCACCTGAGGTTAGGAGTTTGAGACCAGCCTGGCCAACATGGTGAAACCCCGTCTCTACTAGAACTACAAAAATTAGCTGGGCGTGGTGTTGCACACCTGTAGTCCCAACTACTCGGGAGGCTGAGGCAGGAGAATCGCTTGAACCTGTGAGGCAGAGGTTGTAGTGAACCGAGATCGCACCACTGCACTCCAGCCTGGGTGAAAGGGCGAGACGCCGTCTCAAAAAATAAAAAAATAAAATAAAATAAAATAAAAAATAATAAACATACTCAGACAGCCCTACACTTACACTTCTCATGCAGACCAGTTTTTCTCCTTCCTGTGATCCTATCACCGTGGCCTGGAGTCTATATCCACTACTCCAGGGAACACCTTTCTCCATAATCGTCGTGGCCTCCCTGTCTGTAATTGCAAAGGCCACGTGTCAGCCCCCACCGGCCTGACTGCTCAACAGCATTTAGCACCGCCGTCTGTGCCTGCCTTTTCTCCTGGATCTGCACTGTTCCGCAACACCTGGCCCTGGCTTGGCCCCCACCTACCCAGCTGCTGCTTGTCCATTTCCTGGGCAGGCCCCTCCTCCTCTGTCCGTCTTGAAAGGTAACTGTTCCCCAGTGTCCAACCCCAAGCCACTTTTCTTGCTGGAAACACACTTCTTAGAGGGTTTGGCCCATTCCTGTAGTTTCACTTTCTTTCTTTTTCTTTTTCGAGAAAGAGTCTCACCCTGTCGCCCAGGTTGGAGTGCAGTGGTGTGATCTCATCTCACTGCAGCCTCAGCCTCTGGAGCTCAAGTGATTCTCCTGCCTCCGCCTCCTGAGTAGCTGGGATTACAGGTGCCGGCCACCATGCCCGGCTAATTGTTGTATTTTTAGTAGAAACAGGGTTTTGCCATGTTGATCAGGCTGGTCTCGAACTCCTGACCTCAAGTGATCCTCCCGCTTCGGCCTCCCAAAGCACTGGGATTACAGGCGTGAGCCACCACGCCTGGCCTCTTGTCTGGATTATTACAAATCTCTTCCACATGTTAGACTTCTTCTCAAACATGTTAGACTGCGTCACTAGTCTATTCAAAATCTTCCAAGAACTCTCATCTCACAATAAATCCAAAGTCCTAACTTTCATCTACAAGCCTGTGCCTTCTCTGGCCCCACTGACGTCTCTCTCACTTCACTTCCCACCACCGTCCCCTTCCTCACTCTGCTCAGTTGGAGACGCAGGATGTTCTCTGAACCTCACGTGTGCTGTTGCCTCAGGCCCTCCACTCGCCCGCCCCTGTCCTCGGAGCGCCTTTCCCAGATGGGTGCTCGGCTCCTCTCCCACTTGCGTAGGCCTGTACTCAGATGACTTCCTCTTAGTCATCTCGTTAGCAAAGCTTTCCTTGAATATCTTGCCTAAAATATTCCCGCTGGGTGCGGCGGCTCACGCCTGTGATGCTAACACTTTGGGAGGCCGAGGTGGAAGGACTGCTTGAGGCCAGGAGTTCAAGATCAGCCTGGGCAACCTGGTAAGACCGCCCCCCGACCCCCATCTCTACAAAAAATTAAAAAATTAGCCAGGCATTGTGGTGCGTGCCTGTGGTCCCAGCTACTAGGGAGGCTGAAATGTGAGGGTCACTGGAGCCCAGGAGGTCGAGGCTGCAGTGAGCTATGATTGTGCCACTGCACTCCAGCCTGGACCACAGAGTGAGACACTGTCTTGACAAATTAATAAATAAAATAAAATAAAATAATTCATCTGATTTTCTCTCTAATTTCTTCTAATTTTCACATTAGAAGAATATCAAAATAGGCCAGGGGCTGTGGCTCACGCCTGTAATCCCAGCACTTTGGGAAGCCAAGGCAGGTGGATCACAAAGTCAGGAGTTCGAGACCAGCCTGGCCAACATAGCGAAACCCTGTCTCTACTAAAAAATACAAAAATTAGCCGGACGTGGTGGTGCATGCCTGTAGTCCCAGCTACTCAGGAGGCTGAGGCAGCAGAATTGCTTGAACCCAGGAGGCGGAGGTTGCAGTGAGCAGAGATCACGCCACTACACTTCAGCCTGGGTGACAGAGCAAGACTCCACCTCAAAAAAAAAAAAAAAAAAGAATATCAAAATATTCCTCTACCCTTCCTATCCCCTCCTCTTGCCTTGTCTCCAAGTTTATTTTATATATATATATATATATTTTGTGGTGGTTGTTGTTGTTGCCCAGGTTGGAGTGCAATGGTGCAATCTCAGCTCACTACAACCTCGGCAACCTCTGCTCCCGGGTTCAAGTGATTCTCCTGCCCCAGCCACCTGAGTAGCTGGGATTACAGGCGTGAGCCACCATGCCTGGCCCTGTCTGAAAGTTTATATCATATTTTTTATGATCTTTTTTTATTTTTTATTATTATTATTTTTTTGAGATGGAGTCTCGATCTGTCGCCCAGGCTGCAGTGCAGTGGCGTGATCTCAGCTTACTGCAAGCTTCACCTCCCATTCTCCTGCCTCAGCTTCCCAAGTAGCTGGGACTATAGGCACCCGCCACCACGCCTGGCTAATATTTTGTATTTTTTAGTGGAGACAGGGTTTCACCATGTTAGCCAGGATGGTCTTGATCTCCTGACCTTGTGGTCCGTCTGCCTCGGCCTCCCAAAGTGCTGGGATTACAGGTGTGAGCCACCACACCCAGCGATCTTGTTTATTGATATCTCCTGTACTAGAATATAAGCCCCTGGCGGGCAAGAATCTTGGTTTCATTTGCTGTTTGTTTGGCACCTGGAACAGTGCCTGTTACATGCTGGTGCTCAGCTGATATCTGCTGAATGAATGAATGTCCGGGAGTTGAGACCAGAACTGAATTCGCTGGCCCAGGCTACTTGGGGAGTGAGTCGCAATGGAAGGGCTGTGGTCCCTGTCGCAGAGGCATCGGCCCCTTCTGAGACCTTTGTGGGTAAATGCATTGATCCACCCTCTGACCTAGCTGGCAGCCAGCAAACGCCCCTTGATTTGACCAGATTCTTTCCGATGCACCCCCCAGACCTTCTGCTCACCTGAAGACCAGATCCCTGAGTTCTGGTTTCTGCTGCTTCTTATTCCTGGGAAAAGGTCATTAGGATGAGAGGCTCAGGGAGTGAGGCTGCAACCAGGGGTCCTCCTCCTTCTTCTCCAGCCCCCACCCTCCAGGCGGTCAGCCCTGTGCTGAGTCTCACCTCCTCTTTAGGAAGAAAATCGGCAGGCCCACGAGGACGAGAAACAGGAGGATGCCCACAATGGCTCCGGCAATGACCCCTGTGGGGAGCAGGCATAGGGAACCCTCAGAGCACAGGTCTGATCTGCTCATCTGTCTCCAACCTTGCCCAGCCTTTCCTCTTTCCCAGGAGCCTGGTCCAAATACAGCTGACCCTCGAACATCACCGGTGTGAATTGCGTCGGTCCAGTTATACTTACGCACTTACCCATGGATTTTCCTCTACCCCTGAGACAGCAAGACCAGCCCCTCTCCTTCCTCCTCCTCCTCTGCCTACTCAACTCGAAGACTACAAGGATGAAGACCTTTATGATGATCTACTTAATAAATAGTGAGTACATTTTCTCTTCCTTAGGATATTCTTAATAACATTTTTTTCTTTAGCTACTTGATAAGAATACAGTATTCTTATCGGGCGGGTGTGGTGGCTCACACCTGTAATCCCAGCACTTTGGAAGTCCGAGATGGGCGGATCACGAGGTCAGGAGATCAAGACCATCCTGGTTAACACGGTGAAACCCCATCTCCACTAAAAATACAAAAAATTAGCAGGCGTGGTGGTGGGCACCTGTAGTCCCAGCTACTCGGGAGGCTGAGGCAGGAGAATGGCGTGATCCCAGGAGGTGGAGCTGGAAGTGAGCCCAGATCATGCCACTGCACTCCAGCCTGGGCGACAGAGCAAGACTCTGTCTCAAAAAGAAACAAACAAACAAACAAAAAGAATACAGTATATAGTACATATTACAGATGAAATGTATGTTGTTTATGTTATTGGTAAGGCTTCCAATCAAGAGTAGGCTATTAGTAGTTAAGTTTTGGGGGAGTCAAAAGTTATGTGCAGATTTTTTTTCTTTTTCTGAGACAGTCTTGCTCTGTCACCCAGGCTGGAGTGCAGTGGCGCGATCTCGGCTCACTGCAACCTCTGCCTCCCGGGTTCACACCATTCTCCTGCCTCAGCCTCCTGAGTAGCTGGGACTACAGGCGCCTGCCACCACGCCTGGCTAATTTTTTGTATTTTTAGTAGAGTCGGGGTTTCACCGTGTTAGCCAGGGTGGTCCTGATCTCCTGACCTCGTGATCCACCCGCCTCAGCCTCCCAAAGTGCTGGGATTATAGGCATGAGCCACCATGCCCGGCTGTTATATGGAGATTTTCTACTGTGTAGGGGACAATTATTCGAAGGTCAACTATCCATCATTTTCACAGGTGACTTGGTTGCTGAAGAGTGACTCCTGGCCAGGCATGGTGGCTCACCCCTGTAATCCCAACACTTTGGGAGGCTGAGGTAGGTGGATCACTTGAGCCCAGGAGTTTGAGACCAGCCTGGGCAACATAACAAAACCCAGACTCTACTAAAAAAACAAAAGTTAGCTGGGTATGGTGGTGCACACCTGTCATCCCAACTACTCAGGAGGCTGAGCATGAGAATCACCTGAACCTGGGAGGCGGAGGCTGCAGTGAGCTGAGATTGCACTACTGCACTCCAGACTGGGCGATAGAGCGAGACTCTGTCTAAAAAAAAAAAAAAAAAAAAAAGCAATAAAAGAAAAAGAAAGCAAAACAAAACAAAAAGAACCCCAACAAAATAGCTGGGCATGGTAGCACATGCCTGTAGTCCCAGCTACTCGGGACTGAGGCAGGAGGATCACTTGAGCCTGGGAGGTGGAGGCTGCAGTGAGCCGGAGGCTGCAGTGAGCCATGATCGTATCGCTGCACTCCAGCCTGGGCAACAGAGTGAGACCCTGTCTCAAAAAAGAACAAAACAAAACAAAACAAAAAAGTGATTCTTGCCTTCCTTAGCTTAGACTAGTGGTTCTCAACAAGGGTGATTTTGCTCCCAAAGAGACACCGGGCAATGTCTGGAGACGCTTTTGGTTGTCACAGCTTGGAAGTGGGAGTGCTGCTGGCACCCAGTGGGTGGGAACCAGAGGTGCGGCTCAATATCCTACAATGCGCAGGACGGCCCCCCCACAACAAAGAAGGATCTAGCCGGAAACGTCTGTAGTGCCGATGCGGAGGAAACACTTTGCTGGTTGTGAAATCGTCCCTGGCATGGATGGCTTCCGTTCTTCCCAGATTGAGGCTTCATCTTCTCAGAGGTCCTGCTGGCCGGGGAAGGACTCCCCACCAGCGGAGCCTACCGAGATCTGGTGGTGTCTTTTTTTTTTTTTTCTTGGTTTGTTTTTTGAGACGCAGTTTTGCTCTTGTTGCCCAGGCTGGAGTGCAATGGTGCAATCCTGGCTCACCACAACCTCCGCCTCCTGGGTTCTAGTGATTCTCTTGCCTCAGCCTCCTGAGTAGTTGGGACGACAGACACGCGCCACCACGCCCGGCTAATTTTTTGTATTTTTAGTAGAGACAGGGTTTCTCCATGTTGGTCAAGCTGGTCTTGAACTCCCAACCGCAGGTGATCCGCCCACCTCGGCCTCCCAAAGTGCTGGGATTACAGGCGTGAGCCACCACGCCTGGCTGATCTGGTGGTGTCTATGGGTGTTCTCAGGCTCTGATGGCACAGTTCTCCCAAGATCTGTCGTTAGATGTCTGGTCTTAGGGTAGACTTAAGCCTATGGCCCGTCTTCATCAGCCTTGAAGGCCCCCAAGCTGCAGCTTCTCAGCAATCCTGGGAAGAGTGTGTTTTTTGACAGGGAACTGAAGGGTCTTACAACCTGTACGGGAGACTCATTCCTTCATGGACTTGGCCTCACAGAATTGGACTAGAGGACCTGTTCTCTCAGGGATCCTTGTTACTAAGGGAGAGAAATTTCTAAGCAATGGGGTCTGGCAAAGCCCAGTTCAAACAGCATCCATTGGTCACCACATCAACCCCCAGTCTCTCTCCAGATTGGAGACCTAATCTCATAAGAAACCCTATTCCTAGGAAGTGATTGATGGGGCAAAGTGAGGCTTATGGCCATGGTCTTGGTACATGGCCAGGTCTTTCCAAAGTCTAAGTTCCGAAGTTCTTCAAGTACCCCACTGATTACTGCAAGATGATACAACCACATTAGGGAAAAAAAAAACGGGGGGGGGTAGTTAAATGTATAGTTCCCATGTGATCCCTCAGTTCCACTAGTGGGTATAGACCCAAGAGAAATAAAAACATATGTCCATACAAAACCTACCCACAAACGTTCCTAGCGGCATTACCCATAATAGTCAAAAGTGGAAACTACTCAACTGATCCATCAACTGGATCAATGAATGGATAAAAATGAATGGGTAGGGCAGGTGCGGTGGCTCACACCGGTAATCCCAACACTTTGGGAGGAGGAGCCAGGAGGATTACTTCAGATCAGGAGTTCGAGACCAGTCTGTCCAACATGGCAAAACTCCATCTCTACTAAAAAAATTTAAAAATTAGCTGGGCATAATGGCTCACGCCTGTAATCCCAGCACTTTGGGAGGCCGAGGTGGGTGGATCACCTGAGGTCCAGAGTTTGAGACCAGCCTGGCCAACATGGCAAAACCCCATCTCTATTAAAAGCATAAAAGTTAGCTGGGTGTGGTAGGAGACGCCTATAATCCCAGCTACTCAGGAGGCTGAGGCAGGAGAATCGCTTGAACCCGGGAGGTGGAGGTTGCAGTGAGCCGAGATTGCACCACTGCACTCCAGCCTGGGTGATAATAGTGAAACTCTGCCTCAAAAAATAAAAAAATAAAAATAAAAAGTTAGCCAAGCATGGTGGCACATGCCTGTAATCCCAAATACTTGGGTGGCTGAGGCACAAGAACTGCTTGAACCCCGGTAGCAGAGGTTGCAGTGAGCAGAGATCATGCCACTGCACTCCAGCCTGGGTGACAGAGTGAGTCTCAAAACAAAAACAAAAACAAACCAAAAAAAATTATGCTCAGTAAAAGTGGCCAGTCACAAAGAAACACATAATGTATGATTGCATTTTTTTTGTTTTTGAAACAGGGTCTCGTTCCTTCACCCAGGCTGGAGTGCAGTGGCCCCGATCATAGTTCACTGCAGTCTCAACCTCCCGGGCTCAAGTAATCCTTCTAACTCAGCCTCCTGAGTAGCTAGTACTACAGACACACACCACCACAGCTGGCTAATTTTTTAAAATGTAGAGATGGGGTCTCACTCTGTTGCCCAGACTGGTCTTGAACTCCTGAGCTCAAGTGATCCTTCCACCTCAGCCTCCCAAAGTGCTGGGATTCCAGGCATGAGCCACTGTGCCCACTCTATGATTGCATTTTAATGAAATGTCCCGGAGAGGCAAATCTATAGAGATTGAAAGTGGATGAGAGATTTCCGAGGGCTGGGGGCTGAGGAATGGGAGAACTAGGGAGTGGTGGCTCAGCGGGGTGAGCTTTCTGTTGGGGGTAATGAAAATGTTCTAAAATTGATAGCGATGATGGTCGCCCAATGCTGTGAATATAAGAAGAGTCATTGAATTGTACCTTTAAGTGGTGAGTTGTGGTTGGGCATGGTGCCCCACACCTGTAATCCCAGCACTTTGGGAGCCTGAGGCAGGCAGATCACCTG
This sequence comes from Pongo pygmaeus, assembly GCF_028885625.2. Classification (NCBI taxonomy): domain Eukaryota; kingdom Metazoa; phylum Chordata; class Mammalia; order Primates; family Hominidae; genus Pongo; species Pongo pygmaeus. The sequence continues at coordinate 61,551,937 of NC_072393.2, forward strand.
AGGTCAGGAGTTCGAGACCAGCCTGGCCAACATGGTGAAACTCCATCTCTACTAAAAACCCAAAAATTAGCCAGGCGTGGTGGCACGTGCCTGTAATCCCAGCTACTCAGGAGGCTGAGGCAGGAACCCGGGAGGCAGAGGTTGCAATGAGCCAAGATCGTGCCACTGCACTCCAGCCTGGACAACAAGAGCAAAACTCCATCTCAAAATACAAAATAAAAAGATGTTTCAAAGGAAATGAGAAACAAAAGAGTCCCACTGATTTCCTCACAATGGGGCCTGATGGGGTCTACTGAGAATTTCATCATAGCTGCCTGGCCCGCGCGGCTCTGCTCACCTGCACTCTCGGTGTGGCAGACCACAGAGAGAGACACAACCTTCATTCCGTCCCAGATGGTCGTGATGGTGGCTGGGTAGGACTGAGCCGGCCTGAGCCCCAACACAGACACAGCCTCCCCACATGAAGATCTGTCCTGGGAGCCCCGCTGTCCTCCCACCTCCAACTCAAAGGCCTCGTAGCCTCCCTGGGGGCAGGACCAGGTCAAGTGGACTCCATAGCCCGCTGAGGCGCTGACACAGGAAGTGATGGTGACTGCGTCTGGGTCTGGGTGAAGGAAGCAAGAAGTCAGCAGTGCCATCCAAGGTGGCTTTCCACCCCCTCCACCCCTACCCCCACTACTCAGACCAGTTTTCTGAGATGAGCCCATCCCTTCCTTGCCAAATCCAAACTACCTCATCTTCCCTCCTTTTCTGTCCTCCCCGAAGGGACACAAGTAAGTTCTTTTAAACTACAACTCCCATGAGGCCTTGGGCTCCTCCATCACTGCAGCTCATGAAGTCATGGCCCGTGGCTTGATGGGATTTGTATTCCATTCACCTCTCAGCTCGCAAGGCCTGAGCTAAGCCCAGTTCACCACTTGAAGGCAGGAAGGGGAGTCTCACATGTGGATGCACAGAGGCTCTGCATGGAACTGGCTACGTCATTCCTCTCTGCCCACACGGTGAAGTTGTACAGAGTCCCGGGTTCCAGGGCCTCCACCTTGTACCATGTCTCATTGGTCCTGCCAGTCTGGTTGACCCAATTCGCTTGGGGATCTTGCCCCCTCTGGGGACGTCCCTTGCTGGCCCACTGGACCCAGTATACGTACAACTGAGAGTGGGGGTCTCCAGGGGCCTTCCACCACAGCATGACTGAGTTCTTAGTCTGAGTTTCATTCTGGAGATCTGTGACCTCACTGGGAGCTGAGAAGTGAGAACAGAGGCCTAAGGGGGTATCCTTGAAGACCCTTCTACCCGAGCCTGCCTGCCTCTCCCCCACAGCAAAGCTGAGATATCCATTATTGATGGCTCCAGTGGCTAAGGAGGCTGAACCACAGGAAAGAGCCTAGATACCCAAAGACCATGGAGACCAGAATCTCCTAGCCTGCTCCGTCCCCTGGCTACAGCCCTGGGTCCCACCCTGTCGTCTTTCTGTTCTTCCCAAATGCACACCAATCCCACCCACTGAAACTACAATTCCCATGAGGCTATGGATTCTTGTATCGCTTCAGCTTATGAAGTCATGGCCCCATGGTGTGATGGGATTTGTAGTCCTCCACCTCTCATGGCCCTCAAGATCTGATCTCTGTATTTTCTTTCCCACAGGAACCCCAGGTAGGGTGTCTTCTCACTCTAGACACACCACGTTTCTAGAGGGAGCTGACAAATTTCATCTTTTTAGCCCAAATGACCAAGGATTAAAGAGTTCCAGGTTCAGGCCAGGCATGGTGGCTCACTCCTGTAATCTCAGTGCTTTTGGAGGCCGAGGCGGGAGGATCACTTGAGCCCAAGAATTCGACACCAGCTTGGGCAACATAATGAGACCCTGTCTCTACAAAAAATGTTTGTAATCCCAACATTTTGGGATCACGCCTGTAATCCCAACACTTTGGGAGGCCAAGGTGGGTGCATTACTTGAGGCCAGGAGTTCAAGGCAAGCCTGGGCAACATGGCAAAACCCTGTCTCTACTAAAAATACACAAATTAGCTGGGTGTGGTGGTGCGTGCCTGTCGTCCCAGCTACTTGGAAGGCAGAGGCAGGAGAATTGCTTGAGCCCAGGAGGCAGAGGTTGCAGTGAGCTGAGATTGTGCTATTGCACTCCAGCCTGGGTAACAAAGGAAAACTCTGTCTCAAGAAAGAAGAAAGAAAAGAAGGAAAGAAGGAAAGAAAGAAAAGAAAGAAGGAAGGAAGGAAGGAAAGAAAGAAGGAAAGAAAGAAAAGAAAGAAAGAGAGAAAGGAAGGGAGGAAAGAGGGAAGGGAGGAAGGAAGGAAGGAGGGAAGGAAGGAGAAGGAAAGAAAGAGAGAGAAAGAAAGAGAGAGACAGAGAGAAAGAAAGAGAGAGACAGAGAGAAAGAAAGAGAAAGAAGGAAAGAAAGAGAAAGAAAAGAAGGAACAAGGAGGGAAGGGAGAAAGGAAGGCTTTAAAGGAAGGAAAGAGAAGGAAAGAAAGAGAGAAAGGAAGGAAAGAAAGAAAAGAAAGGAAAGAGAGAAAGCGAGAAAGAAAAGAAAGGAAAGAGAGAAAGCGAGAAAGAAAGCAAGAAAGGAGAGCAAGAAAGGAAGGAAGGGGGGAGGAGCCAAGATGGCCGAATAGGAACAGCTCCGGTCTACAGCTCCCAGCGCGAGCGACGCAGAAGACGGGTGATTTCTGCATTTCCATCTGAGGTACCGTGTTCATCTCACTAGGGAGTGCCAGACAGTGGGCGCAGGTCAGTGGGTGAGCGCACTGTGCGCCAGCCGAAGCAGGGGTGAGGCATTGCCTCACTCGGGAAGCGCAAGGGGTCAGGGAGTTCCCCTTCCAGGGGTGACAGACGGCACCTGGAAAATCGGGCCACTCCCACCCGAATACTGTGCTTTTCCGACGGGCTTAGGAACCGGTGCCCCAGGAGACTATAGCCTGCACCTGGCTCAGAGGGTCCTACGCCCACGGAGTCTCGCTGATTGCTAGCACAGCAGTCTGAGATCAAACAGCAAGTCGGCAGCGAGGCTGGGGGAGGGGCGCCCGCCATTGCCCAGGCTCGCTTACGTAAACAAAGCAGCCTGGAAGCTTGAACTGGGTGGAGCCCACCACAGCTCAAGGAGGCCTGCCTGCCTCTGTAGGCTCCACCTCTGGGGGCAGGGCACGGACAAACAAAAAGACAGCAGTAACCTCTGCAGACTTAAATGTCCCTGTCTGACAGCTGTGAGGAGAGCAGTGGTTCTCCCAGCACGCAGCTGGAGATCTGAGAACAGGCAGACTGCCTCCTCAAGTGGGTCCCTGACCCCTGACCCCCGAGCAGCCTAACTGGGAGGCACCCCCCAGCAGGGGCAGACTGACACCTCACAGGGCCGGCCAGGTACTCCAACAGACCTGCAGCTGAGGGTTCTGTCTGTTAGAAGGAAAACTAACAGAAAGGACATCCACACCAAAAACCCATCTGTACATCACCATCATCAAAGACCAAAAGTAGATAAAACCACAAAGATGGGGAAAAAACAGAGCAGAAAAACTGGAAACTCTAAAAACCAGAGTACCTCTCCTCCTCCAAAGGAACGCAGTTCCTCACCAGCAACGGAACAAAGCTGGACGGAGAATGACTTTGACGAGCTGAGAGAAGAAGGCTTCAGACGATCAAATTACTCCGAGCTACGGGAGGATATTCAAACCAAAGGCAAAGAAGTTGAAAACTTTGAAAAAAATTTAGAAGAATGTATAACTAGAATAACCAATACAGAGAAGTGCTTAAAGGAGCTGATGGAGCTGAAAACCAAGGCTCGAGAACTACGTGAAGAATGCAGAAGCCTCAGGAGCCGATGCAATCAAATGGAAGAAAGGGTATCAGCCCTGGAAGATGAAATGAATGAAATGAAGCGAGAAGGGAAGTTTAGAGAAAAAAGAATAAAAAGAAACGAGCAAAGCCTCCAAGAAATGTGGGACTATGTGAAAAGACCAAATCTACGTCTGATTGGTGTACCTGAAAGTGACGGGGAGAATGGAAACAAGTTGGAAAACACTCTGCAGGATATTATCCAGGAGAACTTCCCCAATCTAGCAAGGCAGGCCAACATTCAGATTCAGGAAATACAGAGAACGCCACAAAGATACTCCTCGAGAAGAGCAACTCCAAGACACATAATTGTCAGATTCACCAAAGTTGAAATGAAGGAAAAAATGTTAAGGGCAGCCAGAGAGAAAGGTCGGGTTACCATCAAAGGGAAGCCCATCAGACTAACAGCAGATCTCTCAGCAGAAACCCTACAAGCCAGAAGAGAGTGGGGGCCAATATTCAACATTCTTAAAGAAAAGAATTTTCAACCCAGAATTTCATATCCTGCCAAACTAAGCTTCATAAGTGAAGGAGAAATAAAATACTTTACAGACAAGCAAATGCTGAGAGATTTTGTCACCACCAGGCCTGCCCTAAAAGAGCTCCTGAAGGAAGCGCTAAACATGGAAAGGCACAACCGGTACCAGCCACTGCAAAATCATACCGAAATGTAAAGACCATCGAGACTAGGAAGAGACTGCATCAACTAACGAGAAAAATATCCAGCTAACATCATAATGGCAGGATCAGATTCACACATAACAATATTAACTTTAAATGTAAATGGACTAAATGCTCCAATTAAAAGACACAGACTGGCAAATTGGATAAAGACTCAAGACCCATCAGTGTGCTGTATTCAGGAAACCCATCTCACGTGCAGAGACACACATAGGCTCAAAATAAAAGGATGGAGGAAGATCTACCAAGCAAATGGAAAACAAAAAAAGGCAGGGGTTGCAATCCTAGTCTCTGATAAAACAGACTTTAAACCAACAAAGATCAAAAGAGACAAAGAAGGCCATTACATAATGGTAAAGGGATTAATTCAACAAGAAGAGCTAACTATCCTAAATATATATGCACCCAATACAGGAGCACCCAGATTCATAAAGCAAGTCCTGAGTGACCTACAAAGAGACTTAGACTCCCACACATTAATAATGGGAGACTTTAACACACCACTGTCAACATTAGACAGATCAACGAGACAGAAAGTCAACAAGGATACCCAGGAATTGAACTCAGCTCTGCACCAAGCGGACCTAATAGACATCTACAGAACTCTCCACCCCAAATCAACAGAATATACATTTTTTTCAGCACCACACCACACCTATTCCAAAATTGACCATATACTTGGAAGTAAAGCTCTCCTCAATAAATGTAAAAGAACAGAAATTGTAACAAACTGTCTCTCAGATCACAGTGCAATCAAGCTAGAACTCAGGATTAAGAATTTCACTCAAAACCGCTCAACTACATGGAAACTGAACAACCTGCTCCTGAATGACTACTGGGTACATCACGAAATGAAGGCAGAAATAAAGATGTTCTTTGAAACCAACGAGAACCAAGACACAACATACCAGAATCTCTGGGACGCATTCAAAGCAGTGTGTAGAGGGAAATTTATAGCACTAAATGCCCACAAGAGAAAGCAGGAAAGATCCAAAATTGACACCCTAACATCACAATTAAAAGAACTAGAAAAGGAAGAGCAAACACATTCAAAAGCTAGCAGAAGGCAAGAAATAACTAAAATCAGAGCAGAACTGAAGGAAATAGAGACACAAAAAACCCTTCAAAAAATCAATGAATCCAGGAGCTGGTTTTTTGAAAGGATCAACAAAATTGATAGACCGCTAGCAAGATTAATAAAGAAAAAAAGAGAGAAGAATCAAATAGATGCAATAAAAAATGATAAAGGGGATATCACCACCGATCCCACAGAAATACAAACTACCATCAGAGAATATTACAAACACCTCTATGCAAATAAACTAGAAAATCTAGAGGAAATGGATAAATTCCTCAACACATACACCCTCCCAAGACTAAACCAGGAAGAAGTTGAATCTCTGAATAGACCAATAACAGGAGCTGAAATTGTGGCAATAATCAATAGCTTACCAACCAAAAAAAGTCCAGGACCAGATGGGTTCACAGCCGAATTCTACCAGAGGTACAAGGAGGAGCTGGTACCATTCCTTCTGAAACTATTCCAATCAATAGAAAAAGAGGGAATCCTCCCTCACTCATTTTATGAGGCCAGCATCATCCTGATACCAAAGCCTGGCAGAGACACAACAAAAAAAGAGAATTTTAGACCAATATCCTTGATGAACATTGATGCAAAAATCCTCAATAAGATACTGGCAAACAGAATCCAGCAGCACATCAAAAAGCTTATCCACCATGATCAAGTGGGCTTCATCCCTGGGATGCAAGGCTGGTTCAATATACGCAAATCAATAAATGTAATCCAGCATATAAACAGAACCAAAGACAAAAACCACATGATTATCTCAATAGATGCAGAAAAGGCCTTTGACAAAATTCAACAACCCTTCATGCTAAAAACTCTCAATAAATTAGGAATTGATGGGACGTATCTCAAAATAATAAGAGCTATTTATGACAAACCCACAGCCAATATCATACTGAATGGGCAAAAACTGGAAGCATTCCCTTTGAAAACTGGCACAAGACAGGGATGCCCTCTCTCGCCACTTCTATTCAACATAGTGTTGGAAGTTCTGGCCAGGGCAATTAGGCAGGAGAAGGAAATCAAGGGTATTCAATTAGGAAAAGAGGAAGTCAAATTGTCCTTGTTTGCAGATGACATGATAGTATATCTAGAAAACCCCATTGTCTCAGCCCAAAATCTCCTTAAGCTGATAAGCAACTTCAGCAAAGTCTCAGGATACAAAATCAATGTGCAAAAATCACAAGCATTCTTATACATCAATAACAGACAAACAGAGAGCCAAATCATGAGTGAACTCCCATTCACAATTGCTTCAAAGAGAATAAAATACCTAGGAATCCAACTTACAAGGGATGTGAAAGACCTCTTCAAGGAGAACTACAAATCACTGCTCAAGGAAATAAAAGAGGATACAAACAAATGGAAGAACATTCCATGCTCATGGGTAGGAAGAATCAATATCATGAAAATGGCCATCCTTCCCAAGGTAATTTACAGATTCAATGCCATCCCCATCAAGCTACCAATGACTTTCTTCACAGAATTGGAAAAAACTACTTTAAAGTTCATATGGAACCAAAAAAGAGCCCGCATCGCCAAGTCAATCCTAAGCCAAAAGAACAAAGCTGGAGGCATCACACTACCTGACTTCAAACTATACTACAAGGCTACAGTAACCAAAACAGCATGGTACTGGTACCAAAACAGAGATATAGATCAATGGAACAGAACAGAGCCGTCAGAAATAATGCCACATATCTACAACTATCTGATCTTTGACAAACCTGACAAAAACAAGAAATGGGGAAAGGATTCCCTATTTAATAAATGGTGCTGGGAAAACTGGCTAGCCATATGTAGAAAGCTGAAACTTGATCCCTTCCTTACACCTTATACAAAAATCAATTCAAGATGGATTAAAGACTTAAATGTTAGACCTAAAACCATAAAAACCCTAGAAGAAAACCTAGGCATTACCATTCAGGACATAGGCATGGGCAAGGACTTCATGTCTAAAACACCAAAAGCAATGGCAACAAAAGCCAAAATTGACAAATGGGATCTAATTAAACTAAAGAGCTTCTGCACAGCAAAGGAAACTACCATCAGAGTGAACAGGCAGCCTACAAAATGGGAGAACATTTTCGCAACCTACTCATCTGACAAAGGGCTAATATCCAGAATCTACAATGAACTCCAACAAATTTACAAGAAAAAAACAAACAACCCCATCAAAAAGTGGGCGAAGGACATGAACAGACACTTCTCAAAAGAAGACATTTATGCAGCCAAAAAACACATGAAAAAATGCTCACCATCACTGGCCATCAGAGAAATGCAAATCAAAACCACAATGAGATACCATCTCACACCAGTTAGAATGGCGATCATTAAAAAGTCAGGAAACAACAGGTGCTGGAGAGGATGTGGAGAAATAGGAACACTTTTACACTGTTGGTGGGACTGTAAACTAGTTCAACCCTTGTGGAAGTCAGTGTGGCGATTCCTCAGGGATCTAGAACTAGAAATTCCATTCGACCCAGCCATCCCATTACTGGGTATATACCCAAAGGACTATAAATCATGCTGCTATAAAGACACATGCACACGTATGTTTATTGCCGCATTATTCACAATAGCAAAGACTTGGAACCAACCCAAATGTCCAACAATGATAGACTGGATTAAGAAAATGTGGCACATATACACCATGGAATACTACGCAGCCATAAAAAATGATGAGTTCACGTCCTTTGTAGGGACATGGATGAAATTGGAAATCATCATTCTCAGTAAACTATCGCAAGAACAAAAAACCAAACACCGCATATTCTCACTCATAGGTGGGAATTGAACAATGAGAACACATGGACAGAGGAAGGGGAACATCACACTTCGGGGACTGTTGTGGGGTGGGGGGAGGGGGGAGGGATAGCATTGGGAGATATACCTAATGCTAGATGACAAGTTGGTGGGTGCAGCGCACCAGCATGGCACATGTATACATATGTAACTTACCTGCACATTGCGCACATGTACCATAAAACCTAAAGTATAATAATGATGATAATAATAATAATAATAATAAAAGAAAAAAAAAAAAAAGAAAAAAGAAAGGAAGGAAGGAAGAAAGGAAGAAAAGGAAGGAAGGGGAAGGGAAGGAGAAAGAAAGAAAGAAAAGACCTGTGTCCCCATAGCCCCACGCTCAGCGGGAGGAGACGTCTGGATGGGCTCTCTTCTTCAGGGTAGAGCCAGCCCCCAGCTGTGATTACATCTGTCCTGTGGACTTGGAGAGGCAGATGTCTGAAGAGCCTACAGACCACAGAGCCAGAGCCCAGAGGAGGTGCCATGCCGCTCCTGCTGGTTCTTAACCTCTCACCAAAACAGGGAGTGGCCGTTGAGGGTTCTTACCTGTGGAGATGCTGACATTCTGCCTGGAGCCGCGTGCTCCATGTTTTTCTGCCCATACAGAGAATGTGTACAAGGTTCCGGGTTCAAGTCCCTCAGCTGTCACACTGGTATTTGTTGTGTTTCGGGTCTCAGTTCCACCACCATCTCCAGTGTACTCTACCCAGTAGGTGTAGTCCTGAAGGTCTGGGCCATCGGGGACTTCCCAGCTCAGGGCGATGGAGCTGTTGGTCTGAGTCTCCATATGGAGGTTTCTCACTGGGTTGGGGACTGAGAAATTAGGAAGAAGATCCTGTTGGCAGAGATAGAGAACAGAACGGGGCAAGAGTGGGCCCCTCACTGCCCTCAATGATCTTAGCTCTTGTTCAACTGCTGGTGCCAGCAGATGCAGGGTGTATGTTCTAGACCGTGTTTCTCAGACTTTAATGTGCCAGACGTGGTGGCTCACGCCTGTAATCCCAGCACTTTGGGAGGCTGAGGCAAGTGGATCACCTGAGGTCAGGAGTTCAAGACCAGCCTGGGCAACATGATCAACAGGGTTTAGTAGAAACCCTGTCTCTACTAAAAATACAAAAGTTAGCCGGGCATGGTGTGACGTGTGCCTGTAATTCCAGCTACTCAGGAAGCGGAGGCCCGAGAATCACTTGAACCTGGGAGGCGGAGCTTGCAGTGAGCCGAGATTGCACCACTGCACTCCAGCCTGGGCAACAGAGCGAGACTCAGTCTCAAAAAAAAAAAAAAAGAAAAAGAAAAAACTTTAATGTGTGCACATCTCACAGGGGATCTTGTTAAATGTGGGTTCTGAGCAGTAGGTCTGGGGTGGAGCTGAGATCTCTCATTTCCAGTCAGCTCCCCAGAACACTGATGCTGCTCACATGTGGGTCATAATTTGAGTAGTACTATAGCTTCCATATGTGTGTCCCCTCCCACAAATTCATATGCTGAAACCTAATCTCCAATGGAGGCCGGGCACGGTGGCTCACGCCTGTAATCCCAGCACTTTGGGAGGCCGAGGCGGGTGGATCACGAGGTCAGGAGATCAAGACCATCCTGGCTAACACAGTGAAACCCCATCTCTACTAAAAATACATAAAATTAGCCAGGTGTGGCGGTGTGTGCCTATAGTCCCAGCTACTCGGGAGGCTGAGGCAGGAGGATGGCGTGAACCCGGGAGGCAGAGCTTGCAGTGAGCCAAGATTGCGCCACTGCTCTCCAGCCTGGGCGACAGAGCGAGACTCTGTCTCAAAAAAAAAAAAAAAAAAAAAAAATGTATCTGATGGGCTACATAAAATATCTCATAGTAATTTAGTTTCTCTCTTCTCTTCCCTTCCTTCCTTCCTTCCTTCCTTCCTTCCTTCCTTCCTTTCTTTCTTTCCTCTCTTTCTCTCTCTCTTTCTTTCTTTCTTTTTTTTTTTTCAGACAGGGTTTCTCTCTGTTGCCCAGGCTGGAGTGCAGTGGTCCAATCAGAGCTCACTGCAACCTCTGCCTCCCGGGCTCAAGCCATCCTCTCACCTCAGCCTCCTGAGTAGATGGAAGCACAGGAACACGCCACCACAGCTACTTTTTTATTTTTTTTGTAGAGACAGGCTGACCAGTTTCTTTTTACTTATTTTTATGTGGCTGATAGAAAATTGAAATTCTCACGTGTGGCTTCCACTGTGTTTCTATTGGACTAAAGAACCTGTCGCATTTTGCCAGCTCTCAACCACCCCCTACCACTGTCCTTATAAAAGAAGTAAAAATAAAACAGTGGCTGCCTCTTGCCTGTGGCACTAGTGACAGTCTCCACAGAGCTATTTACTCCATCTTTCTCCACCCACACAGAAAACGTATACAATGACCCGGGTCCAAGTCCATCCACGGTGACATTGGTGTCTCTTGTGGTTCGAGTCTCTGTTCTGCCACCGTCTCCAGTGCACTGAACCCAGTAGGTGGAGTTCTGTGGGTCTGGGCCATCGGGGACCTCCCAGCTCAGGGAGATGGAGCTGGTGGTCTGAGCCTCCACTCTCAGGTTCCTCACTGGGTTGGGGGCTGAGAAATTAGGAAGAAAGATCTAATATGAGCAGGACTACAGAACATAACAAGGGCAGCCAGTGAGCTTTTTGTTTGTTTGTTTTTTTGAGACAGAGTCTCGGTCTGTCATCCAGGCTGTAGTGCAGTGGCACGATCTCGGCTCACCACAACCTCTGCCGCCCGGGTTCAAGTGATTCTCCTGCCTCAGCCTTGCGAGTAGGTGAGACTACAGGTGTGCACCACCACACCCGGCTAATTTTTATATTTTTTCACCATGCTGGCCAGGCTGGTCTCGAACTCCTGATCTCAGCTGATCCTCCCACCTCGGCCTCCCAAAGTGCTGGGACTACAGGCGTGAGGCAACGTGCCCAGCCAAGTGGACATTTTTGATCATCAGAGTTCCTAGTTCTCCCTCAACAGCTGGTGCCAGTAGATGCAGAGTGTATGGTCTAGGCCAGTGCTTCTTATTCTTTACTGTGTGTACAACTCACGGGGGACCTTGTGAAATGCAGGTTCTCACTCAGCAGGGCTAGGATGGAGCTGACAGTCTGCACTCTCCCCAACCCTTTTTTTTCCCATCAGTGTCACTGGCCAATGTATTTCCATCAGCTCTCAGAGACACGGATGCTGCCCACACATGGACCACACTTTGAGTAGCAAAGACCTGAGCCAGCGCTTTCCAACTGAGCTTCTGCAATGATGGAAATGCTCTCCCACCCTCCAGTATGGTAGGATAACAGAGAAGGAAGTGGAAACCCTTCAACAGGGCTTTCAAACATATGAAATATGAAACTGAATTTGCAGTTTCATGCAACTTTAATGAGCTTAAATTTAATAGCCACGTGTGGGTAGTGGCTACCATATTGGACAATGGAGATCTAGCCAGAGGGAGCTGTCCACATCAGGATCATGGAGCTGATGATCTGAGTTTCCATCCTCAATATGTGACACAGTTGGGAACTAGAAGAAGAGTCAGAGGGTCAGAGTGTCCCCACTCACAGTATCTAATTCCTTGAAAACTCAGGTAACATGCCTTGGCCCCTGCACATTCCTGTTGGTGCGGGAAGATGCTCCTTGGCATTATGGTCCACATTCTAGAGAGTCCTAGACACAGACTGGCAGCTGGAGGTACCATGGACATTCATTCCTTATCTCCTGAGCTGAGACTGCCCCAGGATGTGGACATGAGTACCTGGCTCAATATGGCCCAGAGGGACTGTGGACTAGACAGTCGGCCACGTTCTGCCTACCGTCCCGTAAACAAATAAGAGCAAAACAAATGGTGACTGCCTCTCACCTGTGGTGGCATTTTGAGTCTCCCGGGAGCTGTTGATTCCATTCTTCCCCACCCACACGGAAAACGCATACAAAGACCCGGGTTCAAGTCCATCCACAGTGATGTTGGTGTCAGCTGTGCTTCGAGTCTCTGGTCTGCCACCATCTCCAGTGTACTCAACCCCGTAGGTGGAGTTCTGTGGGTCTGGGCCATCGGGGACCTCCCAGGTCAGGGCGATGGAGCTGTTGGTCTGAGCCTCCACTCTCAGGTTCCTCACTGGGTTGGGAGCTGAAAACCAGCACAGGAGGGAAAATCAGTTGTAGTTTCTGGCCCTCGAACTTTCCAGCCCTTCCTTAACCATTGCATCCAGCAGGTGGAGGCAGGGAGGCCCAGCTCTGCACTGTCCAGTGTGGCAGCCACGAGTTCCACGTGAGTGTTGAGCACCGTGAGGTGGCTTTTGTGAAATGAGATGAACCATTAGTGTAAGATCCACACCGGCTTTTGAAGAGTTGGTATGAAATTAAGAATGTCAACTATCTCATTGATCCTTTATATATATATTTTTTGTGTGTGAGTATATACTTGGTGTATATATTTAATGATCCTTTTTATATTGATTACAAGTCAAAATGAAAATATTTTGTATCTGCCAGGTGCGGTGGCTCACACCTGTAATCCCCGCACTTTGGAAGGCCGAGGCAGGCGGATCACCTGAGGTCAGGAGTTCGAGACCAGCCTGGCCAACATGGCGAAACCCCGTCTCTACTAAAAATACAAAAGTTAGTTGGGCGTCGTGGCACATGCCTGTAGTCTCTGCTACTCGGGAGGCTGAGGCAGGAGAATCACTTGAACCTAGGAGGCAAAGGTTGCAGTGAACCAAGATCACGCCACTGCTCTCCAACCTGGGTGACAGAGCAAGACTCTGCCTCAAAAAAAAAAAAAATTGTATCTGATGGACTACACAAAATATCTCATAGTAATTTAGTTTATTTGTTTTTCTTTTGTTTTGTTTTGTTTTCTTTTTTTTGAGACAGGGTTTCTCTCTGTTGCCCAGGCTGGAGTGCAGTGGTCCAATCAGAGCTCACTGCAACCTCTGCCTCCCAGGCTCAAGCCATCCTCTCACCTCAGCCTCCTGGGCTCAAGCCATCCTCTCACCTCAGCCTCCCGAGTAGATGGAAGCACAGGAACACGCCACCACAGCTACTTTTTTATTTTTTTTGTAGAGACAGGCTGACCAGTTTCTTTTTACTTATTTTTATGTGGCTGATAGAAAATTGAAATTCTCACGTGTGGCTTCCACTGTGTTTCTATTGGACTAAAGAACCTGTCGCATTTTGCCAGCTCTCAACCACCCCCTACCACTGTCCTTATAAAAGAAGTAAAAATAAAACAGCGGCTGCCTCTTACCTGTGGCACTAGTGACAGTCTCCACAGAGCTATTTACTCCATCTTTCTCCACCCACACAGAAAACGTATACAATGACCCGGGTCCAAGTCCATCCACGGTGACGTTGGTGTCTCTTGTGGTTCGAGTCTCTGTTCTGCCACCGTCTCCAGTGCACTGAACCCAGTAGGTGGAGTTCTGTGGGTCTGGGCCATCGGGGACCTCCCAGCTCAGGGAGATGGAGCTGGTGGTCTGAGCCTCCACTCTCAGGTTCCTCACTGGGTTGGGGGCTGAGAAATTAGGAAGAAAGATCTAATATGAGCAGGACTACAGAACATAACAGGGGCAGCCAGTGAGCTTTTTGTTTGTTTGTTTTTTTGAGACAGAGTCTCGGTCTGTCATCCAGGCTGTAGTGCAGTGGCACGATCTCGGCTCACCACAACCTCTGCCGCCCGGGTTCAAGCGATTCTCCTGCCTCAGCCTCGCGAGTAGGTGAAACTACAGGTGTGCACCACCACACCCGGCTAATTTTTATATTTTTTCACCATGCTGGCCAGGCTGGTCTCGAACTCCTGATCTCAGCTGATCCTCCCACCTCGGCCTCCCAAAGTGCTGGGACTACAGGCGTGAGGCAACGTGCCCAGCCAAGTGGACATTTTTGATCATCAGAGTTCCTAGTTCTCCCTCAACAGCTGGTGCCAGTAGATGCAGAGTGTATGGTCTAGGCCAGTGCTTCTTATTCTTTACTGTGTGTACAACTCACGGGGGACCTTGTGAAATGCAGGTTCTCACTCAGCAGGGCTAGGATGGAGCTGACAGTCTGCACTCTCCCCAACCCTTTTTTTTCCCATCAGTGTCACTGGCCAATGTATTTCCATCAGCTCTCAGAGACACGGATGCTGCCCACACATGGACCACACTTTGAGTAGCAAAGACCTGAGCCAGCGCTTTCCAACTGAGCTTCTGCAATGATGGAAATGCTCTCCCACCCTCCAGTATGGTAGGATAACAGAGAAGGAAGTGGAAACCCTTCAACAGGGCTTTCAAACATATGAAATATGAAACTGAATTTGCAGTTTCATGCAACTTTAATGAGCTTAAATTTAATAGCCACGTGTGGGTAGTGGCTACCATATTGGACAATGGAGATCTAGCCAGAGGGAGCTGTCCACATCAGGATCATGGAGCTGATGATCTGAGTTTCCATCCTCAATATGTGACACAGTTGGGAACTAGAAGAAGAGTCAGAGGGTCAGAGTGTCCCCACTCACAGTATCTAATTCCTTGAAAACTCAGGTAACATGCCTTGGCCCCTGCACATTCCTGTTGGTGCGGGAAGATGCTCCTTGGCATTATGGTCCACATTCTAGAGAGTCCTAGACACAGACTGGCAGCTGGAGGTACCATGGACATTCATTCCTTATCTCCTGAGCTGAGACTGCCCCAGGATGTGGACATGAGTACCTGGCTCAATATGGCCCAGAGGGACTGTGGACTAGACAGTCGGCCACGTTCTGCCTACCGTCCCGTAAACAAATAAGAGCAAAACAAATGGTGACTGCCTCTCACCTGTGGTGGCATTTTGAGTCTCCCGGGAGCTGTTGATTCCATTCTTCCCCACCCACACGGAAAACGCATACAAAGACCCGGGTTCAAGTCCATCCACAGTGATGTTGGTGTCAGCTGTGCTTCGAGTCTCTGGTCTGCCACCATCTCCAGTGTACTCAACCCCGTAGGTGGAGTTCTGTGGGTCTGGGCCATCGGGGACCTCCCAGCTCAGGGCGATGGAGCTGTTGGTCTGAGCCTCCACTCTCAGGTTCCTCACTGGGTTGGGAGCTGAAAACCAGCACAGGAGGGAAAATCAGTTGTAGTTTCTGGCCCTCGAACTTTCCAGCCCTTCCTTAACCATTGCATCCAGCAGGTGGAGGCAGGGAGGCCCAGCTCTGCACTGTCCAGTGTGGCAGCCACGAGTTCCACGTGAGTGTTGAGCACCGTGAGGTGGCTTTTGTGAAATGAGATGAACCATTAGTGTAAGATCCACACCGGCTTTTGAAGAGTTGGTATGAAATTAAGAATGTCAACTATCTCATTGATCCTTTATATATATATTTTTTGTGTGTGAGTATATACTTGGTGTATATATTTAATGATCCTTTTTATATTGATTACAAGTCAAAATGAAAATATTTTGTATCTGCCAGGTGCGGTGGCTCACACCTGTAATCCCCGCACTTTGGAAGGCCGAGGCAGGCGGATCACCTGAGGTCAGGAGTTCGAGACCAGCCTGGCCAACATGGCGAAACCCCATCTCTACTAAAAATACAAAAGTTAGTTGGGCGTCGTGGCACATGCCTGTAGTCTCTGCTACTCGGGAGGCTGAGGCAGGAGAATCACTTGAACCTAGGAGGCAAAGGTTGCAGTGAACCAAGATCACGCCACTGCTCTCCAACCTGGGCGACAGAGCAAGACTCTGCCTCAAAAAAAAAAAAATTGTATCTGATGGACTACACAAAATATCTCATAGTAATTTAGTTTATTTGTTTTTCTTTTGTTTTGTTTTGTTTTCTTTTTTTTGAGACAGGGTTTCTCTCTGTTGCCCAGGCTGGAGTGCAGTGGTCCAATCAGAGCTCACTGCAACCTCTGCCTCCCGGGCTCAAGCCATCCTCTCACCTCAGCCTCCCGGGCTCAAGCCATCCTCTCACCTCAGCCTCCCGAGTAGATGGAAGCACAGGAACACGCCACCACAGCTACTTTTTTATTTTTTTTGTAGAGACAGGCTGACCAGTTTCTTTTTACTTATTTTTATGTGGCTGATAGAAAATTGAAATTCTCACGTGTGGCTTCCACTGTGTTTCTATTGGACTAAAGAACCTGTCGCATTTTGCCAGCTCTCAACCACCCCCTACCACTGTCCTTATAAAAGAAGTAAAAATAAAACAGCGGCTGCCTCTTACCTGTGGCACTAGTGACAGTCTCCACAGAGCTATTTACTCCATCTTTCTCCACCCACACAGAAAACGTATACAATGACCCGGGTCCAAGTCCATCCACGGTGACGTTGGTGTCTCTTGTGGTTCGAGTCTCTGTTCTGCCACCGTCTCCAGCGCACTGAACCCAGTAGGTGGAGTTCTGTGGGTCTGGGCCATCGGGGACCTCCCAGCTCAGGGCGATGGAGCTGTTGGTCTGAGCCTCCACTCTCAGGTTCCTCACTGGGTTGGGAGCTGAAAACCAGCACAGGAGGGAAAATCAGTTGTAGTTTCTGGCCCTCGAACTTTCCAGCCCTTCCTTAACCATTGCATCCAGCAGGTGGAGGCAGGGAGGCCCAGCTCTGCACTGTCCAGTGTGGCAGCCACGAGTTCCACGTGAGTGTTGAGCACCGTGAGGTGGCTTTTGTGAAATGAGATGAACCATTAGTGTAAGATCCACACCGGCTTTTGAAGAGTTGGTATGAAATTAAGAATGTCAACTATCTCATTGATCCTTTATATATATATTTTTTGTGTGTGAGTATATACTTGGTGTATATATTTAATGATCCTTTTTATATTGATTACAAGTCAAAATGAAAATATTTTGTATCTGCCAGGTGCGGTGGCTCACACCTGTAATCCCCGCACTTTGGAAGGCCGAGGCAGGCGGATCACCTGAGGTCAGGAGTTCGAGACCAGCCTGGCCAACATGGCGAAACCCCATCTCTACTAAAAATACAAAAGTTAGTTGGGCGTCGTGGCACATGCCTGTAGTCTCTGCTACTCGGGAGGCTGAGGCAGGAGAATCACTTGAACCTAGGAGGCAAAGGTTGCAGTGAACCAAGATCACGCCACTGCTCTCCAACCTGGGCGACAGAGCAAGACTCTGCCTCAAAAAAAAAAAAATTGTATCTGATGGACTACACAAAATATCTCATAGTAATTTAGTTTATTTGTTTTTCTTTTGTTTTGTTTTGTTTTCTTTTTTTTGAGACAGGGTTTCTCTCTGTTGCCCAGGCTGGAGTGCAGTGGTCCAATCAGAGCTCACTGCAACCTCTGCCTCCCGGGCTCAAGCCATCCTCTCACCTCAGCCTCCCGGGCTCAAGCCATCCTCTCACCTCAGCCTCCCGAGTAGATGGAAGCACAGGAACACGCCACCACAGCTACTTTTTTATTTTTTTGTAGAGACAGGCTGACCAGTTTCTTTTTATTTATTTTTATATGGCTGATAGAAAATTGAAATTCTCACGTGTGGCTTCCACTGTGTTTCTATTGGACTAAAGAACCTGTCGCATTTTGCCAGCTCTCAACCACCCCCTACCACTGTCCTTATAAAAGAAGTAAAAATAAAACAGCGGCTGCCTCTTACCTGTGGCACTCGTGACAGTCTCCACAGAGCTATTTACTCCATCTTTCTCCACCCACACAGAAAACGTATACAATGACCCGGGTCCAAGTCCATCCACGGTGACGTTGGTGTCTCTTGTGGTTCGAGTCTCTGTTCTGCCAACGTCTCCAGTGCATTGAACCCAGTAGGTGGAGTTCTGTGGGTCTGGGACATCAGGGGCCTCCCAGCTCAGGGAGATGGAGCTGGTGGTCTGAGCCTCCACTCTCAGGTTCCTCACTAGGCTGGGGACTGAGAATTGGGAAGGAGGGTCCAGCAAAAAGGGAACCAGGTCAGTACAATCCCTCCCAATCCCCTGAGCTCATGCCCCAAGTCCAGAAACAACAGTGCTCATAAGCCCCTACCATGGACCACTGGACCCCACGGGGACCCCCCAGAGGCTCACAGCAGTTGCAGTCCCACCTCTTCGAGTGGGCAGTGAGTTCAGGCAGGGGTCACTCACCGGCTGCCCTGGCCCCTGTCCAGCTGCACAGGCCCTGGAGGGAACCCAGAGAAAATGGAGTCAGCCTCTCAACCACTCCTCCGCCCAGTGAGGCCGCGGGGCTGGGAGGAGCAGCTGGTCCCCCGCCCCATGAGTCACCCTTGCACGGGAAGGAGGGGCCGGCGTTAGGCTGGGCTGTCACGAAGGTCACCCCAACCATCTTTCCTGGGTCGAGGAGAGAAGGGGGAGCATGGCAGGAGTGGAGCTTAGGGAGCTGGGGTTGGCTCCACCCGATAAGGCCAAGAGATAAAATTAATGATTTCATTTCCCGAAATATATGGCCTTGGAAAACCGAGGGCAGAGAGCAGTGAACAGACTGGGAAGAGAGAAAAAAACCAAGGTTGGGGATCAGGAACCTTGGCCTGAGGGTGGAGGGCCTGGGGGCCTGGGTCTGAGGGAGGAGGGGCTGGGGGTCTGGACTCCTGGGTCTGAGGGAGGAGGGCCTGGGGGTCTGGACCTCTGGTTTGAGGGAGGAGAGGTTGGGGGCCTGGACTCCTGGGTCTGAGGGAGGAGGAGCTGGGGGTCTGGACTCCTGGGTCTGAGGGAGGAGGAGCTGAGGGTCTGGACTACTGGGTCTGAGGGAGGAGGGGCTGGGGGTCTGGACTCTTGGGTCTGAGGGAGGAGGAGCTGGGAGTCTGGACTCCTGGGTCTGAGGGAGGAGGGGTTGGGGGTCTGGACTCCTGAGTCTGAGGGAGGAGGAGCTGGGGTCTGGACTCCTGGGTCTGAGGGAGGAGGGGCTGGGGGCCTGGACTCCTGGGCCTGAAGGAGGAGGGGCTGGGGGACTGGACTCCTGGGTCTGAGGGAGGAGGGTCTGGGGGTCTGGACCCCTGAGTCTGAGAGAGGAGGGGCTGGGGCCTGGACTCTTGGATTGAGGGAGGAGGGGCTGCTTCCTGTCCATGAGCACAGCTGTGTGTCGCCTGAAGCCAGTGTCCCCTGCAACAGACACGACATTATCTAAGAGCCCGGGTGAAGCTGGTGTCCCCCTCAGCAGACACGACAGTATCTAAGAGCCCGGGTGAAGCTGGTGTCCCTGGCAGCAGACACAAGAGTATCTAAGAGCCCGGGTGAAGCCGGTGTCCCCCGCAGCAGACACGACAGTATCCAAGAGCCCGGGTGAAGCTGGTGTCCCTGGCAGCAGACACGAGAGTATCTAAGAGCCCGGGTGAAGCCAGTGTCCCCCGCAGCAGACACGACAGTATCTAAGAGCCCGGGTGAAGCCGGTGTCCCTGGCAGCAGACACGAGAGTATCTAAGAGCCCGGGTGAAGCCAGTGTCCCCCGCAGCAGACACGACAGTATCTAAGAGCCCGGGTGAAGCCGGTGTCCCTGGCAGCAGACACGAGAGTATCTAAGAGCCCGGGTGTAAGACTCTCCCTACAGTCTCTGCCAAGCCTGAAGCCCTCTTCCTTCTCCAGGGGATCTTCAGCACCTACTTCCTCAAGATCGAGGTGCAGGGACCCAGCTCCTTCTCCCTCAGACCCGGGATTCCCTGCCTTGGGAGCCCGCTCTGGGCGGGGAGCACTTACCAGCAGCACCAGGTTCCCCCAGACCCTGAGGCCCCCGCCAGCCCCCGCCATGCCTCCAGACACTGCCGGGGACCCAGGAGTCCCAGGCCTAGTCCTTCCACCTACTGGACTTTACACTCAAGAATGTCCCCTTTACCAGATCATCGGTGAAGCCAGACGCCAGAGCGGGAAGGGGAGGAGGAGGAAGTGGAACCCAGTTCCCAGCCCTGCCCCGCTGGCCCTCACCTTCCTCCCTCACCGCTGCCTCTAGCTCTGACACTGGAGGTGCCTCCGATCCTTTCTCCAGCCCCCAGCCCACTCCTTTGTCCCCTGAAATCTCCCTCTGCACCCCAGGTACTGGGTGCTGCGCCCCACTGCTGCACGGATGCGGGACGTGGGGCAGAGGATGAGAGCAGGGGGTGATGAGAGAAAGGCCAGCTGACTCCCTCGCCTCCCTGGTGGGTGATCACACATCAAGAGCAGCCTGGGGCTTAGACCTCACGCCCCTTGTCCCTGGAGCACACTCTTCCATTCAGGCTCTGACGCCTTTCGCCTCTCTGTCTCCCACAAGCCCCTGCAGCTCTCACAAAATGAGCCCAGCGGGCTCCCACCTCTTGGCCTTTGCCTAGACTGTCTCCCCCACCAGGTGCACCTGCCTACTTTCCCCCCAACAGTCTCCTACCTACTCCTCCATTAGTATTCAGCTTGGAAATGACCCAAGCCGGGCCTGGGGCGTTTCTAGCCCGGTCAGGACCCTGTGCACTGTCTTCCACACCCCAGACTCTCTAATTTGCATATCCATCTGTGACCCTGAGCAAATGACTTAAATCCACAGTGACTCAGATTCCTCATCTCTAAAGAATGGGCACCTTTGTAAATATGCTAAGAGAAATAGATGAGTTACTACGTGGAAAGTCTTGGAATAATGCCTGGCCCATTTTAAACACTTGATAAATCTTAGTCATGTTTATTTTTAGTTCATCCCTAGGCCACCTGTGCTCAGAAGGGGCCTGACACCCAGGGCTTTTCAAGGTGTTTTTGTTGACTTACTATATGCACACGTGGACTGCCTTAATCTCACATATAGTGTGGAAGTTAAGAATACAAACCCCAGCTGGGCATGTTGGTGTGTGCTCAGCTACTCAGGAGGCTGAAGTGGGAGGATCACTTGAGCCCAGGAGTTTGAGACTAGCCTGGGCAATATAGCAAAACCCCATCTTTACAAAGAAAAACAAAAAGAAAGAAAAAATTACCCAGGCATGGTAGTGCACGCCTGTAGTCCCAGCTACCCGGGAGGCTGAGGTGGGAGGATCACCCGAGCCTGGGAAGTCAAGGCTGCAGTAAGCTGCGATTGTGCCACTGCGCTCCAGCCTGGGTGACAGAGTGAGCCCCTGTCTCAGAAACCAAAACAATGGCCGGGCGCGGTGGCTCACACCTGTAATCCCAGCACTTTGAGAGGCTGAGGTGGGCAGATCACCTGAGGTCAGGAGTTCGAGACCAGCCTGGCTAACATGGTGAAACCCCATCTCTACTAAAAATGCAAAAATTAGCCGGCTGTGGTGGCTGGCGCTTGTAGTCTCAGCTACTCAGGAGGCCGAGGCAGGAGAATGGTGTGAGCCCGGGAGGCGGAGCTTGCAGTGAGCCAAGATAGTGCCACTGCACTCCAGCCTGGGTGACAGAGCAAGACTCTGTTTCAAAAAAAAAAAAAAAAAGGAAACAAAACAGCTGAGCATGGTTACTCACGCCTATAATCCCAGCACTTTGGGAGGCTGAGACGAGAGGATTCCTTGAGCCCAGGAATTCAAGACTGGCCTGGGCAACATAGGGAGATCCCGTCTCTATAAAAAGTAGAAGTAAATTAGCCAGGCATGGTGGTGCACACCTGTGGTCCCAGCTACTCAGGAGGCTGAGGAGGGAGGATCAGTTGAGCTCAAGAGGTGGAGGCTGCAGTGAGCTGTGATTGCACCACTGCACTCCAGCTGGGGTGACAGAGGGAGACTCTGTCTCAAAATAAACAAATAAATAAATAAGTTCTCACACCACCGCTTTGAGAAGTCAGTTTCTCTGTCTCTGAGAGCCTCAGTTTCCCCATCTGTATACAGAAGGGTTTAGTTGCGAGAAGTTTCCTTTCAGTGGGCACTGGATGTAATTCGTGCCAATCACTTGCTTGGGTTTCTGTTTTAACCTTTCTCTGTTTCTCTTCTATATCTTAAAAAAAAATTTTTTTTTATTGAGACAGGGTCTTGCTTTGTTGCCCAGGCTGGTCTCGAACTCCTAGACTCAAGTGATCCTCCCGCCTTGGCCTCCCAAAGTTCTGGGATTACAGGCATGAGCCACCACACCCAGCTGTCTCCCCTATACTTTGTGATGTCTCTCTCTCTCTCTCTCCCTCTCCCTCTCCCTCTCCCTCCCCCTCCCCCTCCCCCTCCCCCCTCCCTCTCTCCCTCTCTCCCTCTCTCCCTCTCTCCCTCTCTCTCTCTCTGTCTCTCCTCCTCCTCCTCCTCACTGTCTCTTTCTTCCCTCTATCTTTCTCTCTTCCCTCCCATCTAGATCCCCAACTTATAAACATGCTCACCCTCCCTATCTAAAAAAACATACATCCCTTACATTGACTTCACACCCAACATCCTACCACACTCTACTTGCCTTCTCTTCAAAACCCAACTCCTCGGCCGGGCATGGTGGCTCATGCCTGTAATCTCAGCACTATGGGAGGCTGAGGCAGGCGGATGACCTGAGGCAGGAGGTCAGGAGTTCAAGACCAGCCTGGCTAACATGGTGGCCATCTCTACTAAAAACACAAAAATTAGCCAGGCGTGGTGGTGCATGCCTGTAATCACAGCTACTCAGGAGGCTGAGGCAGGAGAATCGCTTGAACCCGGGAGGCGGACGCTGCAGTGAGTCGAGATCTCACCACTGCACTCTAGCCTGGGTGACAGAGGGATACTCCATCTCAAAAAACAAAAAGCAACAATAAAAAATCAACCACTCCACAAAATGGCCCACATTCCCCGGCTTCCAAAGTCCTCCTGGAGCAGCTGCCTGTGTATGGGGAAGGCACACCAAAAACAAAACCCGGACCTCGGACACGGGCCCTCCAACTCCAGTCCGGCCTTCAGATGAATGCAGCCCCAGCCAACATTTTAGCAGCAACCTCAGGAGAGACTCGGCTGTGCTCCTCTTTTCCCCTCAAGAACAGAAATTTCCACAGAGCCACTAATGAGAGTCCCGTTAGCACGACCCTCACCACCTGAGTTCTTTTCAATTCCTCTTACCAGTACGATGAGAAGCACCAAGACAGCGTTGCTTGGTGTATGTAATGATACCATCTCTAGGTCTGGTGAGCAGGAACCAGAGTCACCACAGTGGGGCAGCACAGGGCCTTGGCTCGGGTTTCCCAGAAGCAGAGCCTGAGGCAGGGATTCAGATGCTCATGAACTGTTTGAGGGTTTGCTTTCAGAAGACAGAGAGTGATGAAAGCAGTACGGGGCAGAGGAAGGAGCCAAGTGAGGCTATCACTTCAGAGGGATCCCATCACAGAGGCAGGATCTGAACTTTTAACCTCTAATCTTTGTCTGTGGGCTTCTCCAGGGGTTAGAGTTTCATGACTTTCCTAGTAAAACACGTTCCTCTCAGGTCAAGAGCAAGTTTGTTTGTTTTTTTTTTTTTTAGATGAAGTCTTGCTCTCACTCTGTCACCCAGGGTGAAGTGCAGTGGCACCATCTTGTCTCACTGCAACCTCCACCTCCCGGGTTAAATGATTCTCTTGCCTCAGCCTCCCGAGTAGCTGGGATTACAGGCACCTGCCATCAAACCCAGCTACTTTTTGTTTTTTTGTTGGTTTATTTGTTTTTTTGAGACAGAGTCTTGCTCTGTCGCCCAGGCTGGAGTGCAGTGGCATGATCTCAGCTCACTGCAAGCTCCGCCTCCTAGGTTCACACCATTCTCCTGCCTCAGCCTCCCAAATAGCTGGGACTACAGGTGCCCGCCACCACGCCTGGCTAATTTTTTATATTTTTTAGTAGAGACGGGGTTTCACCATGTTAGCCAGGATGGTCTCGATCTCCTGACTTCGTGATCCGCCCGCCTTGGCCTCCCAAAGTGCTGGGATTACAGGCATGAGCCACTTTGCCTGGTCAGTTTTTGTATTTTTAGTAGAGATGGGGTTTCACCATGTTGGCCAGGCTGGTCTCGAACTCCTGACCTCATGTGATCCTCCTGCCTCGGCATCCCAAAGTACTGGGATTACAGGTGTGAGCCACTGCGCCCAGCCAAGACCAAGTCTCTTGAGAATGTGGCATCTGCAAGCAGCCAACACTGCTTAAGAATGAGTGTTCAGTGCCTGCAAGGGAGATCTGCATGAGGCACCAGCGATGTCCACCCCTAAAGCCTCGCATCTGTTACCAGTCCTGAGCCAGTTCTCAGTCTTGGAACCCCTTCCATGTAGGTGATGCTTTTCCCTCAGGGAGGACTCACTGATACTAGTCAAAGTACATACTGTAAACCTTCCTTCCAGTTTCTCCTAAAGGCCAATATCCGTGCTCGCTGGGGATTAGAGAAAGACAAAAGACTACTGGACTCTGACTCTGAATCAATCCTAATTTGTAGGCACACAAAGGTCACCATGAATCATGGTCTGACTGGTGTGCTTGGGGGTGTCAGGTAACGAACGGAGGATTCACCTAAAGACCATCACACAGTGGGTCAAGGGGACTCTAAAGACCCTGTGTGGCTCCTTCCTCAGGCCTTGAGAGTGAAGTTGAAATCGACATACTCATAAAATGGCAGACACAATGCTTTGGCTTCCCTGATCTGTAGTGTGAAAGCTTTGATGGTGGGAAGAAGAAATGGAAGCCCCTAGAAATTCCCCCATCTATATTAGGTCAGTCTTTCATTGCTATAAAGAAATACCTGAGACTGGGTAATTTATAAAGAAAAGAGATTTAATTGGCTCACAGCTCTGCAGGTTGTACAGGAAGCACGGTGCTGGCTAATTTATAAAGAAAAGAGATTTAATTGGCTCGCGGCTCTGAAGGTTGTACAGGAAGCATGGTGCTGGCATCTGCTCAGCTTCTGGGAAGGCCTCAGGGAGCTTTTCCACTCATGGCGGAAGGTCAAGAGGGAGCAGGCACATAACATGTCGAAAGCAGGTGCAAGAGAGAGAGGACGGGAGGTGTCACACACTTTTATTATTTTATTTTATTATTATTAAATTTTTGAGATGGAGTCTCCCTCTGTCACCCAGGCTGGAGTGCAGTGACATCATCTTGGCTCACTGCAACCTCCACCTCCTGGGTTCAACTCCCAGCTAGTTTTTGTATTTTTAGTAGAGATAGGGTTTTGCCATGTTGTCCGGGCTGGTCTCAAACTCCCAACCTCAGGCGACCCACGCCCCTCGGCCTCCCAAAGTGCTGAGATTACAGGTGTGAGCCACTGCGCCCAGCCTTGCCACGTACTTTAAAATAACCAGATCTCTTGTGAGCTCACTCATCACCGTGGGGATGGTACTAAACCATTCATGAGGGGTCCACCCCCAAGATCCAAACACCTCCCACCAAGTCCCACCTCCAACACTGGGGATTCCATTTCAACATGAGATTTGGCAGGGACACAGATCCAAACCATAGTATCATCCTTCCCAAATAGTCAACCCAGGGAATCACAGAGATTAGCGCCGGCATCAAGCCTTGGAAAACACAGGGGTGGGATATGGGAGAGTCATTCCTAGAACATTATCCTTTGATTCACATGATTAATCTATGCAGGACCTTATGGATCTTGGAAGACAGAAGTAAGAAATGGTGATACTGGCCGGATACGGTGGCTCACGGCTGTCATCCCAGCACTTTGGGAGGCCGAGGAGGGTGGATCACGAGGTCAGGAGATCGAGACCACGGTGAAACCCCGTCTCTACTAAAAATACAAAACATTAGCCGGGCGTGGTGGTGGGCGCCTGTAGTCCCAGCTACTTGGGAAGCTGAGGCAGGAGAATGGCGTGAACCCGGGAGGCGGAGCTTGCAGTGAGCAGAGATGGCGCCACTGCACTCCAGCCTGGGAGACAGTGCGAAACTCTATCTCCAACTCTGGGGACTGTTGTGGGGTGGGGAGAGGGGGGAGGGATAGCATTGGGAGATATACCTAATGCTAGATGACGAGTTAGTGGGTGCAGCACACCAGCATGGCACATGTATACATATGTAACTAACCTGCACATTGTGCACATGTACCCTAAAACTTAAAGTATAATAATAATAAAAACAATAAAAATAAAAATAAAAAGAAAAGAAAAGAAAGAAAAAAAAAAGAAATGGCAATACCTTTGGAGGTGGCTGGTCTTCTCAGGGTAAGGTCTCCTTCAGCAAATCAACACAGCCCCTGGCACCTGGTATTCAGCTAATGAACTGGAAAAGGCGTTTTGCCTATAGAAGTTAGCCTGAATGAAGAGTGTTCTTTACTCCAACAGTGATAGAAGGTCAGTGTGATTCCCTTTAGACTGTCTGGGACCTCGGTCATCTTATCAACCTATAAGACATCACACTGTTCCCCCTCACTCCTGGATAGCAATTTATCCTCACTGGAATGGACACTTATAGGTGTTTATTCATTTCTCAGTAAGATTTGTTGAATGAATGAATGAATGATGTCTTTACCTTGAGATTGGAGTTCTTTCAGATCTGCTCTCTGCCCACCTCACCAGCCTCTCCTCCTGTCTTTACTCCAGCTACACAGATGTCCGTGCATGTTTTTCTTAGCACTCCAGGCTGATTCAAACCTCAGGGCCTTTGCACACACTGTTCCCTCTGCCTGGTAAAATGTTTCTCCACCAGCCAGGGCCTAGTTCTCTTTCTACTTCTGGTTGACCCCAGATACAGTTGGCTACTCCCTTCTATGTTTGGAGCCAAACTAAACAAATCTCTTATTATAATACTCATCACATTGTCTGTGGCTTTGCCTATTTTTCCTTTATCAGAGTGGAAGAATCTTTTTCAGGTACAGACAAGTCCATTCATCTTGGGGGACATCAGGTCAACTCCACACCGAAGGCTGATGAAACTTCAGGCAATATCCCTTAATCTGAATCTGATGACGTGTGTCACGTTATCCAGGTCCACACTCAGGGATCTGGTCTGCGTTTTCACGTAAGCTTTCTCCACTCTCACTTTCCCTGGACTCTCATCCAGGATTAGATTTTTTTTTTTCTTTTAAATGGAATCTCATTCTGTCACCCAGGCTGGAGTGCGAGTGGCACCATCTCGGCTCACTGCAACCTCTGCCTCCTGGGTTCAAGCGATTCTCCTGCCTTGGCCTCCCGAATAGCTGGGATTACAGGCATGCACCACCATGCCTGGCTAATTTTTGTATTTTTAGTAGAGATGGGGTTTTGCCATGTTGGCTAGGCTGTTCTCGAACTCCTGACCTCATGTGATCCACCCGCCTCAGCCTCCCAAAGTGCTGAGATTACAGACATGAGCCACCACGCCTGGCCGCGATTAGATCGTTGATCTCATTGCAGGTGAACCAGTCCAGACCCCCACCCAGGTTTTCCAGCTTGCTCGCTCCTCACGCTGTAGCTGTGTCCTGCGTTGCTGTGTTTCCACTGAATCCAGCCCATGTTTTCGCTCTTCCTGGCCTTGCGGGGAGCCAGGATTGAAAGATCCAGGAAGTGACAGGGGCCTGACTCATCATCTTGTAAGAGAGCTGGGGTTCTCCTAGATCCATGCTCGCACTGAGGTGAGAAATGAGGAGCCAGAGCAGGGAGCCTCCTGGGGGTGGGCTGCCAACATCAGGCAGACGGGGAATGATTTTCACTTGTATGGTGGAGGATGCCACACACAGACATGACTAGAAAGAGCCTGGACCATGTCCTGAGGTCAGCGACTGAGGTCCTGGGTGGGGCCAGCCAGGACCTGCCCGGGGGCTACTGCATCTGAATCAATACCTCCAGGGACCCTACGTTGACACCCATGGCCTCCCACTCTCCACCCCTCAGTCCTGCGTGCGGCACGTAGTGCTCACTGGGCGTCTCTGTAGGGGTTGAAGGCTGAGGCTGGAACAAGGGCGTGGCGGCCCCAGGCTCCAGGGCACGACGGTCCTTCCTCTTCCCCTTCTCAGCCACATCTGGGGCTCCGTCCCTTCAGCCAAGGCTCCCTGGCGCTGTCCTTGGTGCTGACGCGGTTCTGGAAGTGCGGTTCCAGGGTGGCTGGTGCGGCTCCCGATGGAAAAGCCCCACCAACCCCACAAAGCAGACTCGGGAGAGAACACGCCACACGTCTTTAGCGAATCTTACCAACCCAGGGCCAAAGCGCCCTGCACCCCAGAGCAGCACTCGTGGTGGGAACACAGGCTGATGTAATCAACAGAAACGTGACTGCGGAGGATGGGGAAGTCGGGATGTCCTTAGCGTCCCATGGAAAAAACATATTTCCTCCAGATGGGATCATCGATAACTTTTTTTGAGTCTTGAGTAAGTAACTTCGGGCCTGGCGTTGTGGCTCACGCCTGTAATCCCAGCACTTGGGAGGCTGAGGCGGGTGGATCACTTGAAGTCAGGAATTCGAGACCAGCCTGGCCAATATGGTTCTGAAAACCTCGTCTCTACTAAAAATACAAAAATTAGCCAGGTGTGCTGGCATGCTCCTGTAATCCCAGCTACTTGGGAGGCTGAGGCAGGAGAACAGCTTGAACCTGGGAGGCGGAGGTTGCAGTGAGCCGAGATCGTGCCACTGCACTCCAGCCTGGGTGACAGAACGAGACTCCGTCTCAAAAAAAGAAAAAGAAAAAGAAAAAAAAAAAAACTATGAGAAAATTCCATCCCCCAATTGTTCAGAACCCAGGAATCTGGGTGCTGTGGGGTTTTCCATAAAAACTGGTATATTCATTTGCTAGGGCTACTACAACAAAGAGCGTAGACTAGGTGACCCAAACAGCAGAGATTTGTTTTCTCACCGTTCTGGAGGCTGGAGGTCCAAGATGAAAATGTGGGCAGGGTTGGTTCCTCCTGAGGCCTCTTTCTCCTTGGCTTGCAAATGGCTGTGTTCTCCCTTGTCCTCCAAGTGTCTGTGTCCTAACTTCCTCTTCTGATAAGGACACCAGTCAGGTTGGATTATGGCCCACCCTAGTGACTTTTTTTTTTTTTTGAGACAGCGTCTCACTCTGTCTCCCAGGCTGGAGTGCAGTGGCACGAACACAGCTCACTGCAGCCTCCACATCCTGGGCTCAAGTGATCCTCCCACCTCAGCCTCCTGAGTAGCTGTGGCTACAGTGGCACACCACCATGCCTGGCTAATATATATATATATATTATTTAGACCGAGTCTTGCTCTGTTGCCAAGGCTGGAGTGCAGTGCCGCGATCTCAGCTCACTGCAACCTCTGCCTCCCAGGTTCAAGCAATTCTCCTGCCTCAGCCTCCTGAGTAGCTGGGATTACAGGTGCCCGCTACCACGCCCAGCTAATTTTTTTGTATTTTTAGTTGAGATGGGGTTTCACCATGTTGGCCAGGCTGGTCTTGAACTCCTGACCTCAGGTGATCCACCCGCCTCGGCCTCTTAAAGTGCTGGGATTACAGGCGTGAGCCACCACGCCCGGCCTAATTTTTTTATTTTTAAGTAGAGACAGGGTTTCACCATGTTGGCCAGGCTGGTCTTGAACTCTTGACCTCAAGCGATCCACCTGCCTCTGCCTCCCAAAGTGCTGGGATTACAGCCGTGAGCCACCATGCCCAGCTTGGCTAATTAAAAAAAAAAAACTGGGGGAGATGGAGTTCTCACCGTGCTGCCCAGGAAGATTTCAAACTCCTGGGCTCAAGCAATCCATCTGCCTCAGCATCTCAAAGTGACCTCATTTTAACTTAATCACTTCTTCAAAGACCCTGTCTCCAAATACAATCACATTCTGAGGTACTGGAGGTTAGGACACCAACTTACAAATTTTTGAAGGAGGATGAAATTCAGTTCATAATAGCAGGGATGAGCTTTATGCCCCCTGAAAAAGACATACTTCCCCAGGTGGATTCATCTGTTGGTGTTTTTTGTTTTGTTTTAGACAAAGTCCTACTCTGTCACCCAGGCTGCAGTGCAGTGGTACGATCTTGGCTCACTGCAACCTCCACTTCCTGGATTCAAGCGATTATCCTGTCTCACCCTCCCGAGTAGCTGGGATTACCGGCGCCCACCACCATGCCCAGCTAATTTTTGTATTTTCAGTAGAGATGAGGTTTCGCCATATAGGCCAGGCTGGTCTGGAACTCCTGACCTCAAGTGATCCACCTGTCTTGGCCTCCCAAAGTGCTTTCTTTTCTTTTTTCTTTTTCTTTTTTTTTTTTTGAGACAGAGTCTCGCACTCCAGGCTGGAGTGCAGTGGCGTGATCTCGGCTCACTGCAAGCTCTGCCTCCCGGGTTCACACCATTCTCCTGTCTCAGCCTCCCGAGTAGCTGCCACCATGCCCAGCTAATTTTTTGTATTTTTAGTAGAGATGGGGTTTCACCATGTTAGCCAGGATGGTCTTGATCTCCTGACCTTGTTATCCGCCCACCTCAGCCGCCTAAAGTGCTGGGATTACAGGCATGAGCCCGGCCCCAAAGTGCTTTCAAAGTATTGATTCAAAACTATGGCACAATCCCAACCCCACCCCCACTGCTCAGAACCCAGGGAGCACTGGGTTTGGTAGATTCCTTTTTCCACACCCAGAATAAATTTTCTCAGCTCCATTCCCCAAATGAGGCTGACTTGAGGCAGGGGAAGAATGCTTTGGTAGCTCAGGGGAAAGGACTGTGGAGTTCCTGTCTTTCCCTCTTCCAAGATCCAAGGGTGCTAGCGACCTTTCTGTGTTCGTGGTCAGAAGCAAGGAGGTAGAAAGACCAGGAACCACAGCTCTTTGTCATCTCACAGGCAGGAAGCATCCAACAGAGGCCAGCTCTGGGGGGCATGCTGGGCCCCATCATTTTTGCCCGTGTCCTGGAATAAGGAAGTGTAGGATAGTGAGGAAGGCAGACCGTGGGGCTCCTCCCTACCATGCTCATCAGGGCATCCAGGTGAGGGATGAAGCTGTCCTAAAGTCTTTCCCGAACTCACACACACGTGTCCCCACCTCTCCCCTCCTTGATCATGTCTCCATTTCACGTATTTACTGATCATCTTCTGCTATTGTTAAAGTCTAAGCTGAGGGGTGAAACCACAGCAGAAAGCAAGGAAGGCTCGACCCCAGATCACAGAGGGAGAGGTGGACAGACAGCATGGTTCTGCCCATTTGCAGCCACTTCTGGGCCTCTAGGCTCTGGCAGCTCCTGGGATTGCTGTCCTCGGTGCTGAATACACATTTGTTGGGGGCACACCTGACAAGTTTGTCATTTTCAGGGAAAACCCAGTCTCTCTTGGCGCTGAGGAGAAAACATGGTGCAGCCCTTCTCAGTCCTCTAGCAACCCTGGACTCTGCAGGAGAAAAGAGAGATTCCCTACATTTGTTTCTATGAGAGAAGGGAAGGCTGGAGCAGGGGAGTGGAGGAAATCTCTGCAGTCCTCTTGGAAAGCAAACCCTTCTACACCTGTGATCCCATGCGATTTAGCTGAGCCTTGAATTAAAACTAGGCCATGATGGCACTTGGTGACACAAACATCTGACAAAAGAGCTGTACCCTTTATATTTTCAAAGACTTCCTACAAATTAAGGAAGGCAGAAGACCCATTTAATGGGCAATGGACTTGAAGAGACACTTTACCAAGAACATCCAAATGGCCACACACACACATACACACACAAACAGGAATGTGTTCAACTTCATTAGTCATTATGGAAATTAAACCACAAGGAAGCACCAGAACACTGCAGCAGAAGAACTAAAATGGAAAAGACGAACAACCATTTGCAAGAATATGGGGCAAATGAAGCTTCCTCACATTGCTGGCAGGATGGTAAACTGGTAAGCTGCTTTGAGAAATGGTTTGTCAGTAACTACAAAAGCCAAAGGTACGTATATCATCACTCAGCGATTCCACTGCTAGGCAGACACCTGAGGGAAAGAACTTCCTGTGTGCTCCAAAAGACATGGACAGAAATGTTCATGGTAGCTTTATTCATAGTAGCCCAAAACTAGAAACATAAAATGTCCATGAAGAGAGGGATGAAAACAAACTGTAATACATTCATACGATAAATACTACACAGCAATAAAAATAAAAACACACAGCATGGATCCATATTTCATCCACAATGTTGGGTGAAGAAAGCCAGAATCAAATAACTACATACTGTATAATTCCACTTAGAGAAGGTTCAAGGACAGACTACACTAATTTACGATGATAAAGATCAGGAGACTGGTCACTCTTGGGGAAGGGAGGTACAAACTGGAGGGGAGACAGGAGAACCTGCTAAGATGCAGAAAATTTATTTTATTTTATTTTTGAGATGGGGTTTTGCTCTTGTTGCCCAGGCTGGAGTGCAATGGTGCAGTCTCGGCTCACCACAACCTCTGGCTCCTGGGTTCAAGTGATTCTACAGGCATGCACCACCACACCTGGCTAGTTTTGTATTTTCAGTAGAGATGGGGTTTCTCCAAGTTGTTGGTCAGGCTGGTCTCGAACTCCCAACCTCAGGTGATCCGCCCGCCTCGGCCTCCCAAAGTGATGGGATTACAGGCGTGAGCCACCACACCAGGCTATTTATTTATTTTGAGACAGAGTCTCACTCTGTCACCCAGGCTAGAGTGCAATGGCACGATCTAGGCTCACTGCAACCTCCACTTCCCGAATTCAAGCGATTCTCCCGCCTCAGGCTCCCGAGTAGCTGGGATTACAGTCATGTGTCACCATGCCTGATTTTTGTATTTTTAGTAGAGACAGGGTTTCACCATGTTGTCCGGGCTGGTCTTGAACTCCTGACCTCATGATCTGCCTGCCTTGGCCTCCCAAAGTGCTGGGATTACAGGCGTGAGCCACCGTGACCGACTATTTATTTTTTGAGACGGAATTTTGCTCGTTGCCCAGGCTGGAGCGCAGTGGCGCAATCTTGGCTCACTGCAACCTCTGCCTCCCGGGTTCAAGCAATTCTCCTGCCTCAGCCTCCTGAGTAGCTGGGATTACAGGCACGCAACACCACGCCCAGCTAATTTTCTTGTATTTTTAGTAGAGACAGGGTTTCATCATGTTGGCCAGGCTGGTCTCAACCTCCTGACCTCAGGTGATCCACCCGTCTCGGCCTCCCA
Organism: Pongo pygmaeus; assembly: GCF_028885625.2. Lineage (NCBI taxonomy): Eukaryota > Metazoa > Chordata > Mammalia > Primates > Hominidae > Pongo > Pongo pygmaeus. The sequence goes on from NC_072393.2 coordinate 61,585,130, forward strand.
AAGTGCAGGGATTTCAGGCATGAGCCACCGCGCCTTTCAGCCCACCCAATGAAGGTTTATGAAGACCCAGATTCCAGGGCTTCCACCACAACCCTGTCTCTGCCACACTTCTGGTCCCACTGGGGGCTGTGGTCCCTGCCCACTGGACCCAGTAGGTGTAGGTGTGGGGGTCTGGGCCTGGGGGGGATATACACCTTAGTGTGACAGAACTCAGGGTCTGAGCCTGTATCCTCAGATCCATGACCTGGCCGGGCAAGGAAAGGAAGGGAAGGGGGTCAGGGTTCCTGCAGGAAGGTTATCTGAGTGGCCTTAAACAGAGCCGGTTGTCTCTTACTTGTAGTTCTCAACAGTAACGGTAGAATGTGCTGGGAATGCAATATCCCGAGATATGGAGGGACTGGCCAGGCAGCCTGGGCTCCATTCCTGCCTGCCCTAGAAAAAGGATGCCCTTCAATGCTTGAGCCCGGTGACTCAGGTTTCCCCCAGAGTAGAAAACCCAGGGCTGGGTACTTTTGGGGGTCCCTCAGCTGCCATACAAGTGAGGCACACACAGTTGTGACCCTATCCTCCCTAGGCCACTTTCCTAAGCCTTGGGGGACCAGCTCACAATGGACCCCGGGCTTCTGCTGTCCCTTGCTGCCCATCTGTGAGAAACAAGCCCACTTCATGTAACTTTTTGCGTGTGGCGTTCTGTCTCATCAGACTCTGGCGAGTTGGTAACCAGTGCACAGTGAACCTGCTTCACAGACCACACCCCATAGGCCCTGGGCCTCCAGAGCAAAGGGAAGCATCCCCTCCTTCCCACAGCCCTGCTTGCTCTGGAGGGATGCACCCTATCAGTGGGGCGGATGTCAGAGGCCTCCTACTCCCCAAGCCCAGAGTGCTCTCACCCCTCGCCCGTGGCCTCTGTGAGCATCTGACTGGGGCTACTGACCTCATGCTTCTGGGCCCACATGCTGAGGTACTGCTCCCTGCAGCCAGGCCCTCCGAAGGCACCCTGATGTCTGAGTCGTCACAGGCCCAGTGGAGCCAGCAGGGGCAGGTCTTGGGGTCTGGGCCTGCGGGACCCTCAGGGTGAGGGACTAGTTTGGGCCTGCGGGGCCCTCAGGGTGAGGAACTAGTTTGGGCATGGGGAAAGAAGAGAGTCATTTGATAAAGTTTGTTTGTGGCTCTAATCACGAGAATCAAGTGCACAGCCTGGCACTTTTTACAAATGTACACACACACATGTTGCTAGGCAGTGCAAAGGTGGCCCCTCTTACCTGCAGACGTGCTCAGGACGTCCCTGGGGCCACCTATTCCTTTCTTCTTGGCCCACACAGAGAAGGTGTAGAGGGTCCCAGGCTGAAGCCCTCCACCACTAGCCAGCAGTGTGACGTGCTTGTGTTCCCGCTGGCCATGCCCCTGGACCCAGTAGATGGAAGTCTGCCAGTCTGGGCCCTTGGGGCTGCCCAGCTCAGGGTGATGGAGCTGGAGGTCCGAGCCTCCACACTCATGATTCTGTCTGCTTTGGGGGCTGAGACATGGGGGAGAAGGCTCTGCAGTGAACAGTAGATGGAATCCCACCACCCTTCCTAGACGTGCAGGATGGAGGCTGATGGGGTCACTAACCTGCTGCTGTGGCCTCTGTCGTGGTCCAGAGGGCCTGGGGAGGGACGAGATGGGGAATCAGACCCACGGTGGTCTGCCCTGCAGGATCGGGACGAAGGCTGCTGAGTCCCACCCCGCCTCATCCCCACCAGCCACCCCGGCTTGCGAAGGAAGACGGAGCCGGCGTTTTGCCCCTTGCCCCAGGTCTGGGTCCTGGCAGGGCTGGAAGGAGCCTGAGGGGGATGAGCGCAGCACCTCCGAGAGTTCCGCTTTAGAGAAACACCAATCAGATCATGAGAAAGCAGACCTCTGAAAAGTCAGACGAAAGGTCAAAAGGTCGTCAGGGGGCCAGAATCAGAGAGGAGGGACAGGACGCTGGGGCTGCTAGATGCCGACAGGAGAGCAGCATCCCATCGCTCTGGACAGCCGACCCCACAGAGCCCAGGGACCAAAAGCCAGAATGATCCCCAAACACCAGGGATTATTGGCCCAGCCCCTCCTCCCTCAGACTCAGGAGTCCAGATCCCCAGCCCCTCCTCCCTCAGACTCAAGAGTCCAGGCCCCCAGCCCCTCCTCCCTCAGACCCAGGACCCCAGCTCCTCCTCCCTCAGACTCAGGACTCTAGGCCCCCAGCCCCTCCTTCCTCAGACCCAGGTCCCCAGCCCCTCCTCCCTCAGACCCAGGAGTCCAGGCCCGCAGCTCCTCCTTCCTCAGACCCAGGTGTCCGGGGCTTCAGCCCCTCCTCCCTCAGACCCAGGAGTCCAGGCCCCCAGCCCCTCTTCCCTCAGAACCAAGAGTCAAGGCCCAGCTTCTTCTCCCTCAGACCCAGGAGTCCAGGCCCCCAGCCCCTCTTCCCTCAGAACCAAGAGTCAAGGCCCAGCTCCTCCTCCCTCAGACCCAGGAGTCTAGGCCCCCAGCTCCTCCTCCCTCAGACTCAGGAGTCCAGGTTCAGCCCCTCCTCCCTCAGACCCAGGAGTCCAGGCCCCCAGCCCCTCCTTCCTCAGACCCAGGAGTCCAGGGCCCCAGCCCCTCCTCCCTCAGACCCAGGAGTCCAGGGCCCCAGCCCCTCCTCCCTCAGACCCAGGAGTCCAGGTTCCAGCCTCTCCTCCCTCACCTCCAGGAACCCCTCATGTCTGCAGGCCCCACGTGCTCCTGGAATCTGCACACCCAGACCCCCGTCCCTCCTGCTGCACTTCACTGCTCAATTTCCTCTTTCCCCACCTTTCATCAGGTCTCAGTGGAGAGGGTAGGAGATGAGGAGGAAGTGGAAGTTTCAAACCTGAGTCCAATCCTTCAGATCCTCCTCATGCCTGACCCTTCCTCAAGGAAATCCCTCCGCTTCCACTTCTCCTCACTCCAACTGTGGATTCCTGTCCTCAATTTCCTTCCTGGTCCCCATCCTCCAGGCTCCCCACCTTCCCTTCCCACCTCTGTACTCTCACATCTGAGTCCCTAAATGCAGGTCATGGATGGAGAAGCCACCTCTCTGCTCTAAGAGTCCCTAAATGCAGGTCATGGATAGAGAGGTTGCCTCTCTGCTGTAAGAGTCTCTAAATGCTGACCATGGATGGAGAAGTCGCCTCTCTGCTATGAGTCACTGAAAGCACATCATGGATGCAGAAGTCAAATAGGGTCTTGGAAAGCAGCTTGGACCCTGTCAAGTCTTCAGATGCAGAATCTGTGGACCAGAGAGGGATAGCAGCTTGCGAAGGTCACACAGCCTTGACAAGGAGCACAGCTGGGTTCCTCCTTCCCATTTGATTCCTACCCCCTTGCTACCCTCCCTCCTCCAAGACCCCTCATCCTCAAGCCTCCCACCCTTCTCCTGATACTGCATGTGACTGCAGCAGGTTGTGTCCCCTAGAAAGATATGTCCAAGTCTTAACCCCAGGTACCTCTGCAGGTGACACTACTTAGAAACAGGGGCTTTGCAGACATACTTAAGGATCTTGAGATGGAACCACCCTGGGTTTAGGGTGGGCCCTAAATCCAACAACCTGTGTCCCTAGAAGGATGCAGACACAGAGGGAGGCTGCCAGGTGAAGACAGCCACATGAAGACAGAGAGACACAGCCACAGGCCAAGGGAAGCCAGGGATTCCTGGGAGCCTCCAGAAGCCGAGAGGGCAAGGACGGATTCTTCCCTAGAGCCTCAAGAGGGACCATGGGCCGGAAAACACTCTGATTTTGGACTCTGGGTCTCCAGAACTGCAGGAGAGTCCATTCATCTTGTTTCAAAGCATCTGGCTTGGGGTAACTTGTGACGGCAGCCCCAGGAAACTAACAGAGACCAAACAGTCCTCTTGGCTCAGTTCTGCACAATCCTCACTTTATCCCCCCGAATCCCCCGCACCAGAGGGCCATGGAGGGTCCCACTGGGCACCAGGCCTGGTCCATGGGGAGCGACAAAGAACCTTCTGCTGTCATTAACCGCGATGGTTTATCACAATGAGGACCCTCCCCGAGGCCTCTCCTACGGTAACAACATCATCTACGGTTCCACACCCACAAGGAAAACGGATTCAGAGCAACAGCAGGGGGTGGGCAGGCTGTGGGGCCGACAGCCAACACGGAGGCAGGCTGGTGGCTGGGAGGGCCGCATGTGGGCCTGGCTGATGAGCCAGGGATCTGGAGTCAGAACCCAGGGAAGGCAGCTGGAACCCAGCAGTGGACTTGGAATTCCGCAAATCGTCCTCAAATGTCTTCAGCCAGAAGCGACGGCGGCAGCGGCGCCTGCAGACAGGCATCAGGAAGCTTCGCTGCTGAGGGTATTTCTCAGGCTGGGCTGGTCTGAGAGGCCCAGGTACTTGCAGAAGAGGCCTGAACACCGGCCCTTCAAGCTCCCTAGTCAGTCAGTCTTGGGCACAGGGCTCCTGAGGGCTGACAGTGTGATGAGGAGCTGGGCAGCACAGTAGGTGGCCATGATCACCAGGCGGGCATGGGGCAGGGGCTGGGCGAAGGTGTCCCAGGCCAGCACGCCATCAGACAGTGTGAAGAGCAGCACACCCCAGCCGGCACTCCCGCCCCGGGCCAGGCCGCGCCACAGCACGGCCATCAGTATCAGCCCGTAGGCTGCCACCGGCAGGACCATATCCGGCTCAAGGTGCTGGAGCACAAGGCTGAGGTAGGGGCCAGAGGCCAGGATGATGAGCAGCAGCAGGCCAGGCTGCAGGGGAGAGAAGCCGAAGGCCCAGACGTAGAGGAGGTGGGCGGTGGCAAAGGCGGCCATGCCTGGCGGGAGAGGAGGGGTACCAGTGAGGAAGGCCCATCCTGGGAATGGCCCCGAAGTTACCCCTCAGGGCCTAAGAGAAGGACCATCCCAAAGCACCAGGCCCCACCCTGGCCAAGCCTCCTCGCGGGTCTCCCCACATGCAGTGTCCATCCTTGCTCTGCTCAGAACCACCAGGAGGCCCCACCTTCCCCAAGCCTCCTCGCAGGTCCCCCCACATGCAGTGTCCATCCTTGCTCTGCTCAGAACCGCCAGGAGGCCCCACCTTCCCTTGGCCTCCAAAGCCCCATGCCCTCCGGCTCACCAGCCACTCTGCTCCAGCCACCCGGCCTGCTTGGCCACAGCACCTGGCACGTCCCTGCCCCGGAGCCTTTACACTCGCCCTTCCCCCACACAGGCATACAGTACCTTCAGCTCTGCCCAAATGTGACTTCCTCAGTGAGGCCTTCCTCAGCAACCCTGCTTCAAACTGCAGTACCTCCAGCGGGTCCTCACCGCTCTCCGCGCCACCCCCAGCTACTGCCGTAACACCGCCTGCCCCCACCCCTCGCTGGAGCGTGAGCTGCCTCAGTCACGGCTGCGCCCCCCACTCCTCGCTGGAGCGTGAGCCGCCTCGGTCACGGCTGCGCCCCGCACCGTGCCTTTCATCACTGGAGCTCTCTCACAGGAGCCCTCTGCACCCAGGCTCCCATCCAAGTGCTGGGGCCTCCCGCACACGGGCATCTGGAAAGCGTCACAGCAGCTTCCGCTCACCAGGGAGGAAGGCTTCAGGCCAGATGAGGCAGGCGTCCCCCACAGCTGAGCACACAAGGGCTCCCTGGAGGAGCCGGGTGTAGCCCCCGCTTGGGGACATGATCCACAGGAACCCGGCCAGGCAGAGGACGGGCAGGCACTTGATCAGGGCAGCGAACCAGGACAGCTGGTCCTCGGGAATCCAGAGGCAGAAGTACACGCAGCAGGAGAGGATGAAGGGGCTCAGCCACCTGCAGACATCTGCGCGCTTTGGGGAGTGGGGAGCTGCTGAGCCGAAACCCCGCCCAGCCCCCATTCTTGGGACTCAGATCTCATGGCTCCTGTCCCACCCCCACCTGGGACCCCAGCTGTACAGGCTGGACCCATTCAGGGACCAGGCTGCCAGAACCTAGCTTCCCAGGGCCCCAGCCAACTCAAGGACAGCAGCTCCCAGACCCACCGGCTGCTGGGGTTCCAGGGCCCTGTCCCCCAGCCCCAGGCACAGCTCGAAAGGCTCTCACCTGGGCTGAGCAGTGAGTCTTCAGGGTCTGCCCCGCTTTGCTAGCGTCCATGCTGGCCTGATACCCCCAGAGCGACCTAATCTGGGAGCGAGTGGCTTCAGGGGGTGGAGGGGAGGGCTCATGGTTACACGTTAACCCAAGGAGCGTCCTGTGGACTCTGTGACTGATAACAGGGCCCGGGGAGATGTTGTCCTCACCCTGGGGATAGCCTTGCCTGGCACCCGCTGATAAAGCACTGCTGGCATTGGGGGTCCCTCTGCCCTAGCCTGCTGGGACATGGCTTCCTCCTGTCTGCCTGGAGGGGTGAGGCCCACAAACGCCCATCCCCTTGTCCTGGGCCCCCGATAATCAGAAGAGATGGGGTGCAGAATTCCAACAGTCACCCCATCATGGGAAGCGGGGGAGGGGCTGGCTGGCAGGAGTGCCCCTGGAGGGATGGGAAGGCGAGTCCATCCTTCACTTGCTGCCCTAGCCGTCTCCCTCCCTGCTCCATGAAACCTTCCCTCCTTCTGCTCAACCCCACCAAGCCCTCAGGGGCTCCACCACAAACACTGCTTCAATGGGTGACCAGGAGGTACCACCATGAATGTGGGGAATAAGCACCCTCTCCTGTTAGCTGAGCGAGCCCCAGGTGACCTCCAAGCCAACTGCCACCCCAGTGAGGACGCTGTCCTCATGGCCCGGTCACACGCTCCGGTTTCCCAGCGCCGCTCCCCTGTGCCACTCGCTGCACACCCGGCCTACGCTTCCACCTTCTACCTGAAAGACTCAGACCTACTGGCTGCCAGTGCCCAGCCTCAATGCTGGGCTTGGTTACTGGGGATAAGCGGGGGAAGGAGCAGGGATTGGAGCCTGTCAGTGGCTTCTATCCTCTGCCCACGGCCCTGCCCACAGGTGGGGTAGACCTGGCAGGAGCCCTCACAGCCAGCATCTGGCCCAGCCTGGGGCCTCTGCAGCCACAGAGCTCCCTCTGGCAGGACACAGTGTGGGAGCAGACTGGGTCAGTAGCACCCCCAGTCTCTGGGGTGCAGGGATAATACAGGCTCCCCACCCCGCATCCCAGAACGTAAGGTCTGACCAGCAGAATCGTAAACTGTCTTCCTTTATTTATATTTGCAATATGAAATAGAAGCTCGGCACGAACGCACGCACACTCACACCAGCCTGGGAGGAGGGAGCTGGGGACAAGGCCACTTGGCAACAGGGCTGGGACCTCAGACCCTCAAGGCCCCTGGGGGTGTTGCCGGGGAGGCCCCTGCTCCCCAGAGCCGGACTGGCCTGGTTGAAAGTGCAGGGTCTGGGCAAAGGCACGGCCCCCACTCGGGACCCTCTGGCACCCCCACCCACGCTGGGCCGTCCCCCATGGTGGACCTGAGCTAAAAGGCCGGGTGTGGGCGTGGCCGTCTGCGCTGGAGCGTGGGACAGCTGGGCACGAGGGTGGCAACCTTGGGAACCCTAACACCAGCCCCCGCTGGGACGGAACGGGGAAGGCTGTGCTTTGGAGCCGCCAGCCCAGCTCGGCGTCCTCACTCTCTCTCGCTCTCCTCCCTCTCTCTATATAATATATAATATACGTTTCTCTCTCTCCATTCTCTCTATTTGACTCTCTTTATCTTTATTCTAGGAGGCAACGCTCCAAAACTTCTCTTCTCAGTGCAAATGGGGGTGGGTTGGGCCTGTCTCCCTGGCACCAGCCTCCTGGGGGCCCAGAGGAGAGAATGTGGGGGTGTCAGGGTGATGACGGCAATGGGGGCCATCGTGGGACCCGCCCTGCCCCCACCCTGGGAGATCCACGGGAGGACGGAAGATCTGGCCACCGCTGCCGCACCAGGCAGCTATCTGGAAACAGAGGGAGACGTCGTGTGAGGGTCTAGCAGGCCTAGCCCCACCTCCCCAGCCCCAGGCTGCAGCCATACTCACTGGGAGCCTGGGGATGCAGGCCCTTCCGGGGCAGAGCCATTGGGTATTGGAGGAGGCTTGAGGGCCTGGGCACTGTCAGGGGAGAGAGGGGATGTGCAGAGGTCACTTCCTGCCCCACCAGCCCCACCCCCCCTGCCCTGCTGCCCTGGTGCTCACCTCTGGCTTTGGGGAAGCCCCAAGGGCTCTGGGCTCTTCTCCCCTTCTGTGGTCTGGGGGGGCTGGTGGGCCCCGGAGGCTGGGACAGAGGTAGAGGGGTCTCTGGTTGCACTGCGGGTGAGAGGCAGGTGCGGCTGTCAGCGTGGCCCCCACCATCACCTGCTGACACCCTCACATCCCACCCGACTGAAGTCGGCTCACTGGGTGTGTGTCTGCCACCTGCCCCACAGGGAGGGGCCTCCCGAGGACGCAGCTGGCTCAGCGTGGAGGGACAGCACAGCCCTGGACAGGAAGACAAGCACCCCTCTTCCCGCCTCCTGTCCCTGTGGAGGAGGTACTCGAGGCCGGCTGAGACAGCCCCAAGGAGTCTTCTGCATGCTCTCACCCTCCCAATCCTTCACACCCTCCAACGAGCCTTTCCCAACCCTGGGGTTCAAGGGCCCCAAGCATCCCAGGCTACTAAGAGAAGAACCAGCCTACAGAGTGCAAGGGGCTGGGGCACAACATGAGGCTGGGCCTGGGGGTCCTGCAAAGGAGACCTGGAGCAGCTCAGGGACAAGATGAACCCAGAGCCCATCTCACCAAAGAGGAGAAAAGACTTCTGATACCAGGCACCTCGCCTCAGCAAGCCCCACCTCGCTGCTCACCTGTCCGAGGAGTTGGGGGCAGAACGGATCCCGTGGAAGGTGGCCTGAAGGTCCCCGATGCTAACCAAGGCCTGGCAGGGGGCTGTGGGGAATAAGAGATCTCAGCTGCAGCCTTCCAGCAAGCTCAGAGCTGGCCAGGCTGCTCTCTCTGCCCAGGGCCACGGGTGGGCAGGGCAAAGAGGGCCTCACCTGAGGGATCCGTGACTTTGCTGCCTTCTGTGGCTTCCTGAGGTGCTGAGGCGGGTGTGGGGTCCTGAGACCTGGTAGGCGAGAGAGGCAGCCCAAGAGGGCAGCTAGGGTTAGCACTCGAGCCTACGAGAGGACTGGGACCCCATGGCCACCTCCTGGCCTCGGGATACCAGCGCCATCCAGCCCATTCCACCCAGTTCTCACCTGAGCTGCAGGGCATCACGGGCAGGAGGGCTGGCCAGGCTCTGAGTGGGGAGGCCCTGGGGCACACTGAGGGGCCCCTGTGGGGCTGGAGGCCCAGTGTGCAGCTCTTCCTCCCCGGAGACTCGGGGGCTGGTCGGGGCATCTGTAGGCACTGGGTCAAAGGTGGCTGTCCAGCTGGGGCCTGGGATAGAGGTGGGGGAGTGGGATGGAGGGTGAACTCAGTAGCAGGCAGACAGCCCTGTGTACACCTGACCACACCGCCCATTCATTCACCTGGAGGCTGAGGGCCAGGGCTGGGGTAGGACAGGGGGGTGGCCCCTCCACGGGCTGCACAGCCAATGCCCTCCTCGTCTTCTTCCTCCTCCTCGTCCTCCTCTTCTTCGTCCTCACTGTCTGTGCTGCCTCCACTCCTGCCCCAGAAACCGCCTCGTCAGCTAGCTGTGTGGGACAGACCGGCCGACACCCATCCCATTCCTTGCAGCCCAGGGTCAGCCCAAGGAGAGTGGGCTGGGATGACAGGCAGGTCACAGAAGGGTCCAGGGAGCCTGGGGTGTGGCGACACCAGGAGAGGCTGGGAGAGGGAGTTCTGAGCCAACGGCAAGAACACAAGCGGGCAGGGACAGAATGCAGCCGTAAGGAGACCGTTCGTCCCCAATCATCCATGGAGGGTAGGCCCTGGGGAAGTGGGCTGAGCCTCAGCCATGGCAGCCAGAGCAGACAGACCCACTCACCAGCTTTCAAGTCACCTCCCAGCCGTCACCTCATACTGTCACCAGAGTGACAGGCCTTCCCACCAGCAGACCCACCCTCTGGACAGAGGCTTCACACTACTCTCTCCCTCCAACTAGAAACTCCAAGAAGGCAGAGATGGCTGACTTTTGCCACTGCTGTATCCTCAGCCTGGAGAAACCACCAGGCACCCATAGCTGCTCCAAAAATACTGGCTGAGTGTTGACTAACACACACCTGTGAGCATGAAGAAAATCCAAGCAACCTATGTGTTGATCAACCAGGGAAGGGGTAAGCAAAGTAACATTAAAACTAAGCTTTAACAATGAGGGTGCACTCTGAAAAATGCATCATTAGGTGATTTTACTATTGTGTGAACATTCTAGAGTGCACTTACACACACCTGGATGGTGGTGCCTCCTACACACCTAGGCTCTGTGGTATAGCCTATTGCTCCTAGACTACCGACCTATACAGCATGTTACAGTACTGAATACTATAGGCAATTATAACACAATGGTAAATGTTTGTGTATCTAAACATAGAAAAAATACAGCAAAAATAGAGGATTATAATCTCATGGAACCACTGTCATATATGTGGTCCATCGTTGACCCAAAGATGCAGTATGGGACTACGTACTATGTCTAAAATGCTGACTCAATATTTTTGTCTTAACAGAGTAACTGACTACTTTAACTGGAAAGTAATATATCTGTATATAGTTAAAAGTAAACTAAAATACTCAACGACTAAGGCGTATAAAGGAAGCCCCTCAACCTAACATAAGGCATCTACAAAACCCCACAAATAACAGCACACTTACATGAGGCATCTACAAAACCCCACAACTAACAGCACACTTACATGGCGAAACGCTAATGCTTCCCCCTAAGATCACAAACAAAACAAGGATGCCTGTTCTTGCCACTTCTGTTCAACATTGTACCAGAGGCTAGCCAGGGCAACCAGGCAAGAAAAGGAAATTAAAAGCATCCAGATTTGAAAGGAAGGAAAATGAACTCTATTCACATGACATAATTCTGTACATAGAAAATCCTAAGGAATCCACTAAAACTATCAGAACTCATAAATTAGTTCAGCAAGGTTGCAGGATGAAAGATCAACATACAAAAACCTATTGTATTTTCATACACTTGTAACAATCTGAAAACAATTTCAAGAAAATTCCATTTACAATAGTATCAGAAAGAAGAAAACAGGAATAAACTTAAAAGAAATACAAAGCCTCATACTCTAAAACCTATGAAACATTGTTGAAAGAAATTTTAAGACCTATATAAAAAGACATCCATGTTCACGTATTAGAAGACGCAAGGTGGCTTCTTGGTTGAAATTGACAAGCTGATCCTAAAATTCATATGGAATCTCAAGAAATCCCAAATAGGGCAAAACAATCTTGAAAAACAAGAACAAGGCTAGAAAACTAAAACCTCCCATTTTCTTTTTTCTGTGAGATGGAGTTTCGTTCTTGTCACCCAGATTGGAGTGCAATGGTGCGATCTCAGCTCACTGCAACCTCTGCCTGCCAGGTTCAAGCGATATTCCTGCTTCAGCCTCCCGAGTAGCTGGGATTACAGGCACCCGCCACCACAGCTGGCTAATTTTTGTATTTTTAGTAGAGATGGGGTTTCGCCATGTTGGCCAGGCTGGTCTCAAACTCCTGACCTCAGGTAATCCATCCACCTTGGCCTCCCAAAGTGCTGGGATTACAGGTGTGAGCCACCGTGCCTGACAAACCTCCCATTTTCAAAACTTACTATAAAGCAACAGCAACCAGGCCAGTGTGGTACTGGATAAAAACAAACACACAGACTGATAGAACAGAACAGAGAGGGAAGAAACAAACTCATACATATGGTCAAATATTTCTTTTTTACACAGGTGCCAAGATGATTCGGTGGAGAAAGGACAGTGTCTTCAACAACTGGTGCAGGGAAAACTGGTTATCTATATGTAAAGGGATGAAGCTGGACTGGACCCCCACCTCACACCATACACAAAATTTAGCTCAAAATGAATGGAAAACCATAGAAATAATGCTATAAAACTCTTAGAAAACAAAGGGCTAAGTCAACATGCTGGATTTGGCAATGACACACTTGTGCACCAACAACATGTGCAAGGGTATTCACAGCGGCCGCACTCACAGCAGTGAGCAACAGGAACCTGCCCAAACGCCTGTCAACTGCAGAACAAGCAATTCAACTGCAGCTCATCGTGCATGGCACCGCCCCACTGCACGAGAGCGAGGGGCACCCAAACACACAACAGGGAAGCAGCTCACAAGCGGAGTGTTGAGCAACAGAGGTCAGACACAAAAGGAGATGCTGTATGCTATATCAAGTGAAAACAGAGACAAAACTCATCTACAGAGTTAGAAACCAAGACAACTTTACCCTCAGAAAGGAGGATACTGGCTAACAGAGGGGATGTGGGTACTGGGAAGGTCCTGCTCCTGGGTCTGGGCACTGAGGAAGGATATCCATTGGCCACACACTCAGGATCTGTACACTTGTCTATACGCATGTTACATGTCAATAAAAAGTGAAAACAGCCTAATTCCCAAATCAAAAGTCATGAGGCAAAAACTCAGTTGCCGATGGTGACTTAGTGTTCATGCTGTCAAATCTACATGGCATGAACCCATTTCATCACAGCGATTCTGGGGCTGGCCAGTATTAAGAGAAAAAAAAACAATGTAACATTTGCACTAAAATCTGATCACAGCCTCATTGGAGAGGGAAGTCATCATCTCTCATTTTACTGGAATTAGAGAAAAGAGAAGCTGCCTGGGACCATCTTACCCCCCTTTCTAGGAAAACGTGTGAGAGCTAACACGAGGAAGTGAAGTTGAGGGATGAAGGAAGGAGATGGGGAGGCGGGAAGAGAGGGATGCACACAGACCAAGCCATACCTCAAGGACCTGCCTATTTTTTCAGCCACAGAGATTATCCCTTTCTTTTCATAACTTAACTCATTTGAATTAGATTTCTTTTTTTTTTTTTTTCTGAGACGGAGTCTCGCTCTGTCGCCCAGGCTGGAGTGCAGTGGCGCCATCTCGGCTCACTGCAAGCTCCGCCTCCCGGGTTCCCACCATTCTCCTGCCTCAGCCTCCCGAGTAGCTGGGACTACAGGAGCCCACCACCACGCCCGGCTAATGTTTTGTATTTTTAGTAGAGACGGGGTTTCACCGTGTTAGTCAGGATGGTCTCGATCTCCTGACCTCGTGATCCGCCCGCCTCAGCCTCCCAAAGTGCTGGGGTTACAGGCGTGAGCCACCGCGCCCGGCTGATTTTTTTTTAATTTGTTGATTCTTTTTTTTTTTTTGAGACCAGGTCTCTGTCACCCAGACTGGAGTGCAGTGGTGCGATCTCAACTCACTGCAACCTCCGCCCCCCAGGCTAAAGCGATCCTTCCACCTCAGCCTCTCAAGTAGTTGGGACTACAGGCACACGCCACCACATCCAGGTAATTTTTGTAGAGACAGGGTTTCGCTATGTTGCCCAGGCTGGTCTCAAACTCCCGAGCTCAAGCAATCCATCCACCTCGGCCTCCTCCCAAAGTGCTGGGATTACAGGGTTGAGCCACTGTGCCTGGCTAATTTGTTGATTTCTTAATGCATCACCTAACCTTTTTTTTGAGACAAGTCTGGCTCTGTTGCCCAGAGTGGAGTGCAGTGGTATGATCTCGGCTCACTGCAACCTCTGCCTCCCTGGCTCAAGCCATCCTCCCACCTCAACCTCCCGAGTAGCCAGGACTACAGGTGCACACCACCATGCCCATCTAACTTTTGTATTTTTTGTAGAGACAGATTCTCCCTATGTTACCCAGGGCTGGTCTCAAACTCCTGAGCTCAAGCAATCCATCTGCCCTGGCCTCCCAAAGTACTGGGATTACAGGCACTCAGGGATTACATGAGCCCACCATGCTTGGCCTTGAATTAGATTTCTATCACTCAAAAGTGAAAGTGCCCCCCAACTAATATACACACCAATGCAGGTTCCTTATTTTTTTCATTCACTTCAGCCTCAGTCCAAATGTGTTGGGAGACCACTTGGCCCTGCCGTGTGGTGGAAGCTTGGAGAAGGGAAACTGGAGGGGGACTCACCGGACACCAGGGGGCTGGCCCAGACGGGCCCCCCTGGCCAGCTGGCTGCCCTGCCAGGCGCCATCTTCTCCATCAGACTCCCCTGAGCCCTGGGCCTCTTCCTCGTCCTCCTCTTCCTCATCATCATCAAACTGCTGGATGCGGTCCTTGTAGCATATCTCAAGTAGGTTGGCGTTGGGCTGCAGGGCACAGGGATGGGAGGATGGGCCACACTGCCCACAGCCCCACGCCCCTCCACCCGCCACAACCAGGGGACGGGGCAGTACTCACGTTCTCATCATCAGCATTGAGGGAGAAGGTGATGTTGGCTGTCTTGTCAAAAGGTGCGCTACGAGAGAAGGCAAGGCATGGTGAGAGGGTCCACCTGGGGGTGGGGGCAGCACAGCACAAGGCCACATTTCTTTCTTCACTCAACATAGAGCTGACCCTCATGACTTGCAGATTTGGTATCTGCAAATTCACACACAACCCGAACCATTGGTCCTAAGGGGCAACGCATACATGAACATCAACATCTCACATATGATCACTTTAAATCCTTAAAACCACTCATTGAGGTAGGCTGTTTCCCTTGGCTCCAGAAGTGAGAAAATGGGGCTCGGAAATGTTAAGTGACTCTCCTCAGGCTCCTCCAAGGACAGGTGCCAGAGAGGGATTCAGATCCATGCCCTTGTCCCCATCCTTGGGGCATCTGTAGGAGGCTGACACTCACACCAGCCAGGCACAAGCAGAGTGTGAGGCTACAGCCCAATAAAGCACATCCCCTAACCTCAAGATGTCTACGGTCTGCGGCTGAAATTCTAAATTATGGGAAAAAGAATCACGTCAGAACTTAAACTGCACCTGCCAGGGCCCCACCTCCCTCAACACTAGGGTCTAATAATCAGGGTCCACATTCTGCCCCACATGTTACGGACACTTCAAGGGATCATTTGTCTCAAATTCATGAAAAATTCTGCCACAAAGATCAATGGATAAAGGACAGTTAATTCTTAAAGGACACTAAGTATGTGACAGACATTACTCACGCACTTCATTCTCACAACCATCTTCCAAGGCAAGTGTCCTTAGTCCCTCCTAGACATTGAGAAGCAGCGGAGCAGAGACCACGCTGGGCACACAGTGGGTCTGGGGCAGGGCAGCCCACGTCCCTGTGGCACTGGCAGCCTCAGCTGACCTGGCTTCTGCTACATGAGCTATGCAGGGCAGCATCTTCAGCCTTGAGATGATCAAACCAGTCATCCACTTTCCATTCCGGAACTCTTTATGGGTTTAGTTTTGTTCATTTAACTTTTTAACCCCTCTGGAATTTTCTTGGTAGAGGAAAAGCTAACAGTTTCATCCCAAAAGGGCAGCTGGTGATCCCAATACCATCTACCAGTCAGTCCCTTCATTCTCCTGCCAGGATGGGGTTTTTCTTTTTTTTTTTTTTTAATTAAAAAAGCAGAGATGGTCTCACAATGTTGCCCAGGCTGGGCTGAAATTCCTGAACTCAAGCGATCCTCCCGCCTCGGCCTCCCTAAGTGCTGGGATTAAGATGTGAGCCACTGTGTCCAGCCCAGTTTTCACTTGAGCATCTTCCCCAGGGGTCTCGGCACAGGCCACTAACCCATAAAGACCAACACTCTGCAAGTTTCCATGCTGGGCACAGAAGCAGCAAACATGGGATATCACGTCTGCATCCGAGAGGACCTCTGTCCAGCTGTGGACTAAGCGAGGCACAGCTGACTATCCCTCATCGTGGTGCCCCTCACGCTGTGTGTGCTGTACAGGGACCCCGGGGCAGCCATGGGCAGCCATCCAGCTCCCACACGCTAGCCAGCTATGTCCTGGGGCCTCAGTCTCCCTGGCCGTAAATGAGCTCATCGTGGGGAGCAAGAGGGAGTCTCACTCTGTTGCCCAAGCTGGAGTGCAGTGGCGCAATCTCGGCTCACTGCAACCTCCGCCTCCCGGGTTCAAGCGACTGTCCTAACTCAGCCTCCCAAGTAGCTGGGACTACAGGCACCTGCCACCACGCCTGGCTAATTTTTGTATTTTTTAGTAGAGATGGGGTTTCGCCATGTTGGCCAGGCTAGTCTCGAACTCCTGACCTCAGGTGATCTGCCTGCCTCGGCCTCCCAAAGTGCTGGGATCAGAGGTGTGATCCACTCCACCCAGCCACTTAGCTTTCTGACTCTAGAAGCAACAGATGCTTGTGGCAAGAAACTCAGAAAAGTTCATGATCATAACACCCAGAGGTGACTGATGTTAAGATGTCGTTGCCCCACAAATCAAAACAAGCAGAATTGGTAATTGGAAAAAAATGTTTTGTTACCCCGAGGCCTGTAGAGGGGAGAGCTGGACCCCCGTGTCTGGCAGACTCCTGACCCAGAGGGCATCCATGGAGGCTCAGCTCTGCCTCACAGTCCCTGCGCCAGGACTGCTGGTCCCCACTACCCTGAGCCTCTCCCGCCTGGGACCCCTAAGGCTAGCTCCAGGAGTGGGAGGGACCTGCTCTGTGTCCCCAGCACAGAAGATGTTTGTGCCCCACCCTCATGGCCTGCCCCTCGGAGAGAAGAGACTGCAGAGCTGGAACTCATGTAAGAGGAGGCAGACACACGAGGCTGCAGACGCACACACAAGGCCATGGCCAACGCGTGCCCAGGAGGGGCCACAGCTGCAGGCTGAGCCCCGCAGGGCATGTTGGTGCATGCAGGGGACAGATACAAGTAGGCGCGCCTGCTGCTGCAGAGGCAGGACAGGGCTCTGACCCTGCACAGGAGACACTCACTTCACACTCTCCTCCTGCTCCCCGAACTCCTCATCATTGAAGCCAAAGTGGTCAATGAAGGCAGAGGTCATGCGCTGCATCTGGAAGTCCATGAAGGCCTGTGGGGGTGCGGAGGTTAGGGCTGGTGGGAGCTGGGCAGGACCCCACTCCAGCATAGCACAGCACAGCCCTGCACAGCCCCAGGCCCACCTGCTGCAGCACGGCCTCCTCGGGGAAGTTGAACTCCTTGAGCCGGTCATCCTCATCGTCACTGGAGGAGTGTAGGTGGTGGGTGTTCACCTGGGGAGAGGAGGGGGCGTCAGGGCCTACTGGAGCCCCCAGACGAGGGTGGGCAGGCAGCTATGGCCGGCGGGGGGGAGGCTAAGACTGGCCCAAGAGAGAAAAGCGGCAGGAGGAGTGCAGGAAGAGAAGCTGGGCCTCACCAGGTCCACCATGTTCTTCTTGTTGGTCTCCGCCAGGGGCCCCGATACAAAGGCTTCCCACTGCTCCCGCTGCTCGCTGGGCAGCTCTGCTTAGGTGAGAGGGGTGAAGACGTTGAGGCATCCCGGGCCTTCAAGACCCCCACTACCCCTCAGGCTGGCCCGGGGACCCTCACCCTTCAGCAGCTGCCCCAGCTGCTCTGCATTGGGCCCCTTCTCTGTGTTCTGCACCAGGGCATTAGCCACTCTCGTCAGGTGGCCCATGTAGCCTTTCCGAGGGCCTCCCGCAGACCTGGCAAGAGTGAAGGCCACGGCTGGAAGCCAGTACTGGACCCAGGGATGCCCAGCCCCAGCCCAGCCCCCCACCCAGGCAGCCCCAGCCCCTGGAGACACGAAGGGCAGCAGGTGCTCACTGTACACGGTCGTTCTCCTCCCAGGACGTCAGGATCCGCTCCACCAGGCGGCATTGCTGCAGCAGCTGTGGAAGAGCAGGACAGGATGGCCTGGGGGGGTGGTCTGCACATGTGTGGGGAGCTCTGCACTGCAGCAGGGTCCCTTCCTCAGCAGATGCTTCACCAGGCCCCCGCTCATCCACAGATGGGGATGGGAAGGAGGGATGGAAGCTGGGGCTTGGGACCCTGGCATCCACCCAAGTCTCTCTGGTCTTTCTATAAATAATATGTGGTGCATACACACACACACACACGCTCACACACACACGCTCACACACACACACATGCTCACACACATGCTCACACACATGCTCACACACACACGCTCACACACATGCTCACACACACATGCTCACATACTCATGCGTGCACTCACACAGGCATACATGCTCTCACACACATGCTCACACACACTCACATACTCATGTGTGCACTCACACAGGCACACATGCTCACACACACACATGCTCACATACTCATGTGTGCACTCACACAGGCATACATGCTCACACATGCTCACACACACGCGCTCACACACACGCATGCACTGACACACATGCTCACACACACCCTCACGTGTGCACACTCACGCACACACACTCAGCTGCTCGCAAGTCTGCTCCCGCCCACCCCTAGCTCTTCAGCTCAAGTCAGGAGCCCACTGCTCCCTGCACCTGCATGTTTCATCTGCGTTTCTCCCTGGCCATGCCTCCCACACCCCACCTGGGCACTGGCATCTAACACTACCCAACAAACACTTGTGGGAGGAAGGAGTGAGGGGTAGGCCTCTGGAGAGGGTGCGCCCACAGGGGACGGGCCCAGAAGGAGGGGACCAGGGAGTCCCAGCTCACATGTTTCACAACAGGGTTTTGGATGGGCGTCTCAGGGCTGCTGTCAGGAGGTGGCCCCAAGCTCAGCATGGTGCTCACGCATCCTTCCACTTGGGCATGCAGGAAGTTGTTGAAGACATAGTGGAAGAAGAGGTCCTATGGGAGGACACAGGATGGGTACCAGAGAGGCCCCACCCCAGCCGAGCCCCCGAGCCCCGAGCCCCCAGCCCAGTCCCCACCCCAGCCCCCGAACCCCCAGCCCAGTCCAGTCCCCGCCCCAGCCCCTGAATCCCCAGCCCGGTCCAGTCCCCGCACCAGCATGGTGTTGGGCACGTCCAGTGCCAGGAGCTCCTGCGTCAGGGCTGCATCATTGGCGCTCAGGGCACCGGCCAGGAGTTTGACCACGTGCAGCCGCGTGTTGCCCAGAGGCGGAGCCAGCATGCCCCACGTCATCTGTAGCGGCTCCAGCTGCAGATACAGGGAGGCCTGATTCCTGAGGGCTGCCCTTCCTGCTTCCCCCGCCTCCCCGAGGACCACAACCCATGCCCCTGACCTTGGGAGGCTCCAGCAGGAGCTGGTGGAAGCAGCTGAGCTGCGGGCGCAGGGCGTGCAAGGCGCCCACACTGGACACAGTGCTTTCCAGGGCCCCCTGGGCCAGGAGCTCCAGCTGCCCATCCACACTGCTGAAGAAGTTGTTCACGGTCATGGACTCGGACCTACACCAGGGCAGGGTCGAAGGCGGAGTGAGCCTAGATGGCCTGCGCACCCACACAAGAGCAGGCACGAGGACCAAGTCTGCAGGGTCTGAAGGAAAACGAGGAGCCACATGCCCCCAGCGCCGCTCTCTTCTGAGGCCCTTCAGACAACGCCTGGCTGGGGTGGGGTGGGGTGGGGAGCCCACCAGGCAGCAGCATTGGCAGTCCACTGTGAGGGCACGGGTGAGGGGTGGGAGCAGGAAGGCAAACTCAACAGGCTAGTGGCCTGTGTGGTAAGGCAGGGGCACGGGGGTCTGGGGTCCCTCCCAACACAAGCTGCAGCAGTAGCCTCAGCCTTAGTGCCCTCACTTGTCAAAGCAGACAGGAAGATTCCTCCCTCGGCCCCGTACTGTCCACTGTGCAGGGAGCACAAGCAGCCACAGAGCAAGATGCCATGGGTGGGGCTTTCTCTTGGTGGACACCGAGACCCGCCTCTGAAGGGCCGGAGAGCCCCTGGGGATGGGCAGCATGCATGGTCTGTGGCCCGTATCCCTCACCTCGGCCTCCTGGGCTCCAGCAGGGTCAGCAGCACCTGGATCCCACTGACGATGACAGACTGGCTCTGCTCCCCCTCGAACATGTTGCTTAAGAGCTGCTCGATCGTCTCCTGCCTGCGGGGGCAGGGGTCAGGGTGAGGGGTCAGGGGCCCAGGGCTTCCCCAAATCAGCTCCCCCCAGCCTTAGCCTCGCCCGCACACCCACTTCTCCAGGGTGGCCAGCAGTTGGTCAGGCTCTGGGCTGTCCTGGACTTGGATCATCTGCTCCCGGCTCAGGCGGATGATGTCACACAGGGACTGGGACGCGTTGGAATGTTGCTGGAACGGGGAGAGACAGGTGAGGATCCTGGTCGGGCCACCTGGCCCTCTGCAGCCTGGTGCTGGGAGCCCCTCCCATGAGCTGACCATCCAGGGAAAAATGGTCACCCAGACACAGGGACACGTGTTACGAAGGAGGTGGGTACAGAGGCACCAATTGCTGGAGGGAAGATGGTGGAGAGAACAGGAAGCCAGGAAGGCTCCCCAGGACAGGAGGCATCCACACAAGGCTCTCATGCCCGCATACAGGGCCGGCAGCATCGCCCACAACGACCCAGACGGCTTTGACTGATGAGTGAATATGCCCAAGCTGGTCTATCCACACAGGGGAGTGCTAATCAGCCAGGAAAAGGAGTGAAACTGATACATGCAACCACATGAATGAGCCACAAAAACATCGTGCTAGAGAAAGAAACCAGACACAGATCACGCAGTACATGATTCCATTTATATGAAACGTCCAAAGACAAATCCAGAGACACAATAGTCTGGTGGTTGCCAGGGGCTGAGAAGAGAAAGGGGAAAATCGGGAGGGGCTGCTAATGAATACAGGGTATCTTTTCTCTTTTTTCTGGAGAAAGGGTCTCGGCTGGGTGTGATGGCACATGCCTATGATCCCAGCAGTTTGAAAGGCTGAGGTGGGGCCGGGAGCAGTAGCTCATGCCTGTAATCCCAGCACTTTGGGAGGCCGAGGCAGGTGGATCACGAGGTCAGGAGTTCGAGACCAGCCTAGCCAACATGGTGAAACCCCATCTCTACTAAAAATAAAAAAATTAGCCGGGCGCAGTGGTAGGTGCCTGTAGTCCCAGCTACTCGGTAGGCTGAGGCAGGAGAATCGCTTGAACCTGGGAGGTGGAGGAGGTTGCAGTGAGCCGAGATCATGCCACTGCACTGTAGACTGGGTGACAAAGTGAGACTCCATCTCAAAAAAAAAAAAAAAAGAAAGGCCGAGGTGGGGAGGATCACTTGAGCCCAGGAGTTTGAGACCAGTCTGGGCAACACAGCAAAACTCCATCTCTACAAATACAAAAAAATTAACCAGGAATGGTGGTGCGCGTCTCTAGTTCCAGCTATTCATGAAGCAGAGGCAGGAGGATTGCTTGAGCCCAGGGGGTCAAGGTTACAGTGAGGCAAGATCATGCCACTGCACTCCAGCCTGGGCAACGGAGCAAGACCCTGTCTCAAAAAAAAAAAAAAAAAAAAAAAAAAGAAAAAAAAAAGACACGGCCTCTACATCACCCCAGGCTGGAGTGCAGTGGTGCCATCCCGTCTCAGACTCTTGAGTAGCTAGGACTACAGGTGTGCACCATCAATGCCAGCTAATTTTTAAATTTTTTGTAGAGACAAGGTCTTGCTATGTTGCCCAGGCTAGTCTCAAACTCTTGAGCTCAAGCAATCCTCCAGCCTCACCTGCCAAAGTGCTGGGATTACAGGCAGGACTTGTTTTTTGGAGTGATAAAAAATAATCTAAATTCAACAAGATGATAAACAACGCTTTGAATACCCTAAACGCGCTGAATTGTAAGCTTCGGTGGGTGAGTGGTATGCTGTGCAATTTACATCTCAGTAAAGTTGCTACAAAAGAGAGAAAAGAGAAAAGTACAAGCAGAGCTGAGTCTACCCAACGGGCAGCTGCCAGGGCTTGGCAGTGTGGCCCTGGGCCATGCCTCAGGGCCCTTACAGGGACAGGCCCCAGCCTGGGTGAGCCCAGAGCCATCTCTGCTCTGCAAGCCTGTGCGCCGCTAAGGCAGAAGCTGGCATTGGGAAGGACATGTTGCTCCTAGTGTCCTCGGATATCTGAGGCTCTTGACAAACACCCACTCTACGCTAGGCCCTGTGCTGGGAACCAGGACAGGGAAGGAGACCCAAGCTGGAGAAACACATGGACGTGGGGTCCCCCAGAGCTAAAGGGGAGGATGGGAGGGCCCTTGAAAGCAAGGCTGCTGGACGGACCCTTAGAAGGACAGCAAGGGGTTCAATCAGGCAGGAGACAGGGAAAAAGCTGCCAGGCCCAGCAACGGCACAGGCCAGGGTGGGCAGGGAAGGACGTGGGGCCAGCACTGGGACAGGCGATGAGGAGGGCCCCTCCCTGCAAGGCATTATGTGCCAAGTTCCTGGATCATGAAAAACACCTTTCCGGCACTTTCGGAGGCCGCAGTGGGAGAATCACTTGAGTCAAGTTTCTTTCCTTTTCTCAAAGGGCATGGATACACCTGGTTCTCAATGCTCTCTTTTCTCACCAATTTCTTTTTTTTTTTTTTTTTTTTGGAGACAGGGTCTCACTCTGTCACCCAAGCTGGAGTGCAGTGGTGTGATCATGACTCACTATAGCCTTGACCTCCTGGCTCAAGCAATCCTCCTACCTGAGCTTCCCAAGTAGCTGGGACTACAGGTGTGCAACACCACACTCAGCTAAGTTTTTACGTAGAGACGGGGTGTTACTATGTTGCCCAAGCTGATCTCGAACTCATGGACTCAAGCAATCCTCCCACCTCGCCCTCCCAAAGTGCTGGAATTACAGGCGTGAGCCACTGCGTCCAGCCCCAATTCCTCTTTTAAAAGTGGGGAAGTGGGCATGGGGAAGGAACTCTAAGGGGAAGCTGCAGGGGCACCAGCAGCACTCACATTCTCATCCTTGGACGGGTGGATCTGCTCAATCAGCCGCTGGACGATCTTCTCCTCGTTGAGCCACTGAGGGCGAGAAGGCAGGGGATGCATCACCATCCACCACGCCCAGCCCCCCACCCCCAGAGGAGCCGGCCCTGCTCACATTGACAACGTCCTGCCTCAGCTGGGGCCGCTCCACACAGGTGAGCAGGCGCAGCAGAAGGTCCATGATGGCCGAAGTGCCGATGTGCTGCAGCAGCAGGTCCACGAAGTCATCCTTCTTCCGAAGAAAGGACACGAGCTGGGGGCACATGGGCTGCATCATGCACAGGGCCTGGCCCAGCCGCCACCCCCCAACCCACGGTGGCACCAGGGTGGGGGCCAGGGCACCTGGTCTGTCTTGCGGTTGATGAGGATGCCCATGACCTTGCTGAAGAAGCTGGCCAGCAGTGGGTTGAGGCTGCCGGTGCTCTGCAGGAAGCCGTAGAGCCGGTTCAGAAGGGACTCATCAGCACCCAGGGCGTCATTGATCTGGGGCACGTCTGAGGTCAGAATCTCGCAGGCCACACTGGGGTACCTGGGAGGCAAGCACAGGCAGGTGGGGACTCGGGTCGGAGGCAGGGGGCAGGGGGCGGCAAGGCTCCACCCTCTTCTCTGCACCAGGCACTGGGTTCCTGGGGCTGCAGAGACCCCTGTCCAGGAAGGGGAAAGGGCAGAGGACAGGGTCGACGCAGAAACAAGGGCCCACACCCGGCCTCCTCCACCCTGCTAACACCCAGCCATCCCATCCTAGGCTCCTCACCACCCCCAAGACAAGCCTGGTCCTGAAGCTCCTGTGCTTCCCAATCCCCCAACAGCTAACACTCATCCCTTTTGCCTCTCAGCGGCTTCACTTGCAACCCCGTACACTGCCCCAGCTCTGGCTGACTCCTGGAACCTTGCTCAACTTCCAACCTCACCACCTGCCTCCCTACTCCAAACTTTCACACGGTGCCTGACGGCTCCAAGACAAGAGCCACCCCACCAGCGTACCACTCAAGGCCCCGAGGGGCCACAATCTGCTCCAGGACTGTGGGGAGGTACCCCTTGGGAGGCTGAGGCAGGCATATCACTTGAGGTCAGAAGTTCGAGACCAGCCTGGGCAACATGGTGAAACCCTGTCTCTACTAAAAATACAAAAATTAGCTGGGTGTGGTGGCTTATAGTCCCAGCTACTTAGGAGGGTGAGGCAGGAGAATCACTTGAACCCGGGAGGAGGAGGTTGCAGTGAGCCCATCATGCCTCTGCACTCCAACCTGGTGACAAAGTGAGTCTCAAAAAAAAAGTGTCTTTTCAGCATCACTTGGATTAAAATAACTAATTTTAAAGTGTCTTCAATAGCAGACAAGTGTTTCACAAACATACAAAAAAAAGTTTAATAAAAAATAAATAAAATAAAAAGCAGCGAATAAAGAGAAAAACCAGCCGGGCATGTCGTCACATGCCTGTGGTCCCAGCTACTCGGGCGGCTGAGGCAGGAGGATCGCTTGGGCCCATGACTTTGTGGCTGTCGTGACCCGTGACTGTGCCACTGCCCTCCAGAGCACAGGCTTGGTCCGCACCTGGTGAGCTGTGAGGCCTTGTGCAGGGGCCTAGCTGCTCCCTGCCTCGTCTTCCTCTTCCCCAAACTGGAGTTTACTGATACTGACACATTTCAGGGTAGCTGTGAGGCTTGCGTAGTGAAGGTATGTGTGATGCTGACAGGGACGGGCTGGCCAGGAGCTGGGGAACTCACTTGTAGCGCAGCCGCTCCTCACCGCTAGCTGGCGGCTCCTGGGTGACCCAGGCCACCATTGCTTGCAGGTGGGGTGGCTGCAGCAGGAAGTCCAGCAGCTTGCGGTTGACGACCTTGCACTCCTGCAGCACGTCTTCCTCGTCCAGCAGCTCGGGCAGGCTCAGGTCCTCCCGCTCCAGCAGCGTGTCCAGGTGCGAGCTTGTGTGCAGGTCAAACTTCCAAAACATGGCGCCCTGCAGGCATGGAAACAACCAGCGCCGCGTCAGACACCCCAGGGAGTCCCCACTGGACGAGGCACTGACCACAGGGGCTAAGTGCCCACCTTGGGCACAGCCTGTCCCCAAGACCCAGCCCTCTCCCTCACGCTGAGCCTGGCCCCACCCCGGGACTGCCCACAGGCTCACTGCCTCCATCACTCAGGCTTAAGGCTCCCACTGAGCACCAGGCTCCTGCAGTTGCCCTTGAGCCTGTCCCTATTCCCCCATCTCTATCCTCCAGGCCGCCTCGCCTGAGGTCCAGGGGGTCACTTCACACCTGAGGCCTCAGGCCTGGTGAAGTCCCCAGGTGTGGACCATGTGCAGGGCCTGTGAGGAGAGGCTGGACCCTGTGTACCGAGGGGCCTTGGACCCTGTCTCCCCATGAGGGTCTGGGTCCACTATCCCTACTTTTGGGCGGGACACTGCAGGGGCAGGGCCTGAACCTCTGGCTTCAAACTTGCTTCAACCTGTATTTGCTCAACAAACTCAAATGCCCGATGACTTCCAGCACATGGCTGCTGCTTGGCCCAGCAAATAACCCAAGGCTACGTGGGAGGCATGGGGCGGTGGCAGGGGGAAGAGAGGAAGTCTGTGCATCTCCAGGCTGTGGCCGTTGCCTGGACACCACTCACACACAAACACACCCCAACCATCCTTTCACCCAGCACCTGGGCTGGAACAAGGAAGAGGAAAAGTTGGAAGGGAGGGGCTCCCAGAATAGTCACTGACCAGGACCTGAAGGAACCAAGGGTGGGATAGACAGATTCTGTGGGGGAAAAACAAAGCTGGCAACACCCGGCCCTGACCCTGTCCCCATCTGGAGCTGGCTCCCGCCCTCTGGAGGACAGTGCCTGGTTCCTCAGCCTGGTTCCAGCCCCTAAACACTCGTGCACAGGAACTCACTGGCAATAAGGAAACATACACAGAGCATTAACAAGATGCCAGGCAACCCCATTCTGAGCCCCTGCCCTGTACTACGTCCCTGCTCCGCAGAGCCCTACAAAGCCTCTACACAGACCTTCCACTCTAGACCTGACCTGTGACCTGTGCTCTCGGCACTTGATGACAATGGTCCTGGCTTTGCACGTGTGCTGTGCACATGATGTCCAAACTCACCAGCAGCCCCCAAGCAAGCTGTCATCACTCCGCCACACAGGACAAGGGGCAACTAAAGCCCAGTAAGTCAGGCAGCATCCTGGAACCTTGAAGGCCATCTGGTCCCAGCAGACAGCCTTCATGGAGCTCTCACCAGTTAAGACACTGACCAGAGCTCACGCTCATTACCTGCCTCCTGACAACCATATCACCAGCTAAGGCAGAGGCCACTGCTACCCCCAAGTCACTACAGAGGATGCTGAGAACAGAGCAGAGCCGGCACAAGAGGCCAAGGGTGCCTCTCCTGCAGGCCCTCACCACCATCACTCCCAGGCACAGATGCTAGTCCCTCTCCTCCAATGCCCCTCTGCAGCTTCTTCCAGTTCAGTCATTCCCTTTGCGCAGGCCTCCACCATCTCCTTGAGCCCCACTGACCTGTCACCTCAGTGCCCACCAGCCCCCAGGCCTGACTCAGCCCCCGGCCCCAGGGAAGAGACAGGGAGACATGGAGCACCACGCCCAGGGAAGACTTCATCGGAGCTTAGGAGAGCAGCCTGGGCTGACAACAGGCAGGACAGAGTCCTACACATGGCCTCAGGCAGGTCGAACGCCTCTTGGGCCTCCTTTCCTTCCTGCCTAGCTTGAAGCCAGGCCAGCTTGGGGCCAGGATCTCCTCGCTCATGCACCCTGACCACCCTAAGGCTGGGCTCAGCTCGGGAGGTTGCAGTCCAGACCTTGCTCCCAGGCTGCCCGTCTGCCTCGGTGACTCTAGATTGGCAACAATCTTGATATGACACTATATGGGTCACTAAACCTGGTCAATGACAGTTGAGGGTGTAGCAGAGGGAAGAGTTCTGTGACCAATGACAGTCATGGCGGCAGCGGGAGGACTGGGGGAGACAGCAGCAGCCTCCAGGCATTTGAACCCCTGCTCCTCTGGGGGGCCTGCCAGGTCCCAGTCCACAGCACCCAGCGACTCACCGCTTACCCCTCACCAGTCCACTTTTCCCAATAATCCTTTTTTTTGAGAAGGAGTCTCACTCTGTTGCCCAAGCTGGAGTGCAGTGGCACAATCTAGGTTCACCGCAACCTTCACCTCCCGAGTTCAGGCGATTCTCCCACCTCAACCTCCCTAGTAGCTGGTACCACAAGCACCTGCCACCACACCCGGATAATTTTTCTATTTTGGTAGAGATGGGATTTCACCATGTTGGCCAGTTAGGCTCGAACTCCTAACCTCAGGTGATCCGCCCACCTGGGCCTCCCAAAGTGTTGGGATTACAGGCGTGAGCCACCATGCCCAGACTCCCAATATTCCTTCTAAGGTTGGGTGTGGTGGCTCACGCCTATAATCCCAGCACTTTGGGAGGCCCAGGCAGGCAGATCACCCGGGGTCAGGAGTTTGACAGCAGTCTGGCCAACATGGTGAAACCCCGTGTCTACTAAAAATACAAAAATTAGCCGGGCATGGTGGTGTGTGCCTATAGTCCCAGCTACTCAGGAGGCTGAGGCAGGAGAATTGCCTGAACCCGGGAGCGGAGGTTGCAGTGAGCCGAGATTGCGCCACTGCACTCCAGCCTGGGTGACAGAGCAACACTCTGTCTCAGAAAAAAAAAAAATCCTTTTAAAGCACAAACATGAGTACCTCCACCTGCTCGGTGACGTGCACTCCACCAAGCCTGCATCCAGGCTCTCGTGCCCCTGCCCAGCCAGCTCACTGACTGACCTCCGTGCCCACGGTGACCCCAGTGCCCTGGGGAGGCCGTGCCCCATGCCACTTCGCCAGTGCTCCTGGGGCTGCCACTTCAGGTGTCTCTTGCACAGCCCGTGGCTGCCTGAGGCACAGTGCTGGATAGATGTCCAGGAGGCCCTGCGGGTCTGGGTGGATGGGGGCATTCCAGGCACCCCAGGCAATGATGTCGATGGTATCGGCCGCTGCGCTCCAGCACCCGCACTGTGCTGACTGCTCTAAAAAGGACTTCACAGCCATTACCTCCACCAACTCTCACAACCACCCCCCAGGGAATGGCCTTATTTTACAGGAGAGGAAACTGAGGCACACCAAAATAAACGCCCATGCCCCGATCCAGGGGTTGGTGGGCAGTGAAGCTGGCACTCTCAGCTTTCAGAAGTTGAATTCTCAGGGTGCAGAGCCCTTGTCTCAGGACAGGGCCTGTGTAGTGGACACTTAAGGGATGAATGAGCGAGTTCTCGCCGAGCCCGCTCCAGCACTCGCTCTGCCTGAGGGACCAGCCCTGGCCATAGTGACCCCGACTCTCACCTCAGGGAGGAGCCTGTCATTTCCAGGCCCACCCTGGAGGGACCTGTCTGGATGGTAAACTCCCTGTCCACCTTGTCCCCGGCTCCTAGTGCTTACTCAACAGACATCCCTGGATTCGGGATGGAGGGCTGTGGTCCTCAGGCCCCTCTCAGCCCAGCTGTGACAGCACAGTTCGGCCAGAGACCTGAGTTCTCCTCCAACCGGGCACCAACAGAAATCTAGGGACTTATCAGGCCTCCCACCCCAACCCAGGCACCGCTGACCTCCCCAAACATAAACATCCCACCCCTTCTGCCTGCATGACAACCACTTGACGGCAGGCCCCCCACACTCGACCGCAGGTGACCCCTGCTCATCCCCTCTGCCCACAGCCATGCAGAGCTTGCTGAAGGGAAAATCAGACCCGCCCTCTCATCGGGTCAGCGCCTGGGACCCTCAATGGCCTCCCACTCCCTACTTGCCCTGGCCACGCTGGCCTTCTGTTTCCAGAACATACTAAGCTTGGGTCTACCTCAGCAACTTTGTCCTAATAACTCACTTTCTCATCCTCGGATCTCTTACCAAGCATTCACCTCACAGAAGGGCCTTCCCTGGCCTGCCTGGCTCAAGCAGCCCCCAGCCCCACCTTTGTCCACCACTGTCTCCCTGAGCTGTGCGCTCTGACTTGCCGCCTGGAAGCATCTCTGTGACACAGCAATGAAGTGCTGGAGGTACATACTCATGGCTCTACAATGCTTCCTCTAGAACCTTCCCCCTAGGTTACCATGGACACCTGAGGGTGGCACCTAGCATGGAACCTGGCCCTGGCAATAAACGCTCACAAGTATTAGCTGAAAAGCAAACCTCATTTTCACAAGGCCCCAGCTCCTCCCAGGCAGGAGGCTGCCGTACCTGTCAGGGCATTGACAAAGTGAAATCACTCCCACCCCAACCCCTCCCAGCCACTCCTACGGGGTCCCTAAATCAGGAGGTGGGGGAAAGTGCAAGATCGCCCTGGGCAGGCAATGGGTGTGTATCTTCCCCTGTGTCAAGAGTGACGAAGGCACCACCACCTCACAAGGAAATACAACTGTGTCCCTTCCTTGCTCCGGGAACCTCCGTGTGCACAATGGTAACCCCCCATCTCCCCACTTCTGCCCAGATGCTAGACCTCCTCAAGGGACCATCCCCTACTTCCCATCCCGCTTGACAAGGAATGCGATAGGCCGACCACCAAGTGTCCGTGTCACAGATGAGAAAACTCAGGCTCAGCAAAGGTGACTCACCAGCGTGCTGACGGCAGCGGGAGGGGGCATGGATTTCCTGATCTGGGTGTACCTGGGACCAGAATAATCTCAAGGGGCAACCGCCAAATTTATGATGACTCTGCCAATTTCCGGCCTAAGGCTGTGGCGAGCAAAGCACCGAGACATGGCAAGCACACACACAGCCTCTTTCTCCGTGGGAGACCAGGCAGGCCGACAGGCTGCCCATGCCATGCCAGCAAAGCCAGTCCCAAGGAACCACACACTGCAGGCCTCCACCTATGTGAAGCATCCCGAACAGGCAAATCCACAGACACAGAAAAGAGCTTACATACAGGCTTGCAGGTGCTGGCGGGGGTTGGGAGAAGTTCCTGAAAGGAAAGGGTGATTAAAAAAATGTTCCAAAATCAACTGTGGTGATGTTTCCACAATGTTATGAATATACTAAGAACCACTGAATTGTACACTTTATTTATTATTATTTTTCTTGAGACAGAGTCTCTCTCTGTCACCCAGGCTGGAGTGCAGTGGTGCGATCTTGGCTCACTGCAACCTCCAGCTCCCAGGTTCAAGCATTTCTCCTGCCTCAGCCTCCCGAGTAGTGGGGATTACAGGTGAGCACCAACATGCTTGGCTAATTTTTTTTTTTTTTTTTTTGAGACAGAGTCTCGCTCTGTCACCCAGGCTGGAGTGCAGTGGCGCGATCTCGGCTCACTGCAACCTCCAGCTCCCAGGTTCAAGCATTTCTCCTGCCTCAGCCTCCCGAGTAGTGGGGATTACAGGTGAGCACCAACATGCTTGGCTAATTTTTTTTTTTTTTTTTTTGAGACAGAGTCTCGCTCTGTCACCCAGGCTGGAGTGCAGTGGCGCGATCTCGGCTCACTGCAATCTCCGCCTCCTAGGTTTAAGCAATTCTCCCACCTCAGCCTGAGTACTTGGGATTACAGGAGTGCGCCACCATGCCCAGCTAATTTTTGTGTGTGTTTTTTTTAAGTAAAGATGGGGTTTCACCATACTGGCCAGGCTGGTCTCGAACTCCTGACCTTGTGATCCACCTGCCTTGGCCTCCCAAAGCACTGGGATTACAGGCATGAGCCACCATGCCTGGCCTAATTTTTGTATTTTTTTAGTAGAGACGGGGTTTCACCACGTTGGCCAGGCTGGTCTTGAATGCCTGACCTCAAGTGATCTGCCTGCCTCAGCCTCCCAAAGTGCTGGGCTTATAGGCGTGAGCAACAGCACCTGGCTGTACACTCTAAATGGATGAACTGTATGGAATATCTCAATAAAAACTGTTGAAAAAAAAAAAAAACCTGCCTCACGCCATCGGCCATGGCAGGGCCAGAGTCAGGGCCAGGCTCAGGCCTTGCACTATGTCCCACCGTCCGCAGAGCTGATGAGATGCCGGCCAGCCTGGCAGAGCTGAAGCTGCCAAGGCTCCGCCCTGGGGCACTCACCCAGGTTACCCCTTCCCCATCCCTCACCACCAACAGCCCTAAGCTAAGTGAGCCCCTCCACAGTCGGGGCAGGATAGGAGCAGCACCAAGCCAGCATCTGTAGAAAATCCATGGACCCGCACTTGCAGACACTTGTCTCGGCTCCACAGCAAAACCAAGTGAAGAATTCTTATTATTCCGACAGTCTCATGTGGAAAAGGGGCCCAGAGGAGTGGAGCCACATGGCTAGCAAGAGGCTTCCAGTGTGCCCTGGTCTGTAAACAACAAGCAGAAATTCTCACACTGAGGCCCACTGTTCACTTCTAAGATACCTGATTAAAGGGCACAGGCCATGGCCCTTGGCCCCCAAACCCCCTACCCCTGCTACAGACTAACCATCTGCTTCGGGGAAAAGGTCAGGCTTCCCCTCCAAACAGAGCTCCCCAGACAACTGGGGCAGGGGCAGCCAGAACGAGATGGGAGGGTGCTTGCTGGTGCGTGGCATCCAAGAACTTCGGCCCTGAGAACCCAGGCAGCCCCTTGAACTCTCCACCTCAAGTGGCTCCTCTGAAAATCAGAGTAGACTGAAAGGCTCAAATGCAATTGAGTGGTCGACACTCCACAAACCTCAATTATCAGGCTCTAAACAGAATGAAGATGCAAATACGGAAGAACAGAAAAAAAGAGAAAAAAACTTTCCCCCATCACAAACTCTGAATGCACTACAGCCTGAAGCCCTCTCAGTCCCCTCTCCCAACTTAATGAAGCCTGCTAGAATCCCTGGGAATGGAGCAGGAGGGTGCGTTTCACTCTCTCTCTCTAAATAGGTGAACCTGGGCAGGCACTTGACTTCTCTGAGTCTCGTTTCCTCATCCGTGAAAAGGAGACATAGCCCACCAGGGCGGGCTGCTGTGAAAAGGCATCGAGCTAAAGCAGGTGGCCCTGACACAGCAGGAGCTCAGCAGGTGCAAGTCTCTTCCGGTCCAACCCCGAGGCCACGTCCAGACGCTTTCTGGCAGGACAGGTAGGGGACTGTCACTACCCCAAAGGTGATGGTGCTAAACACAGAGGAGCAGGAGAAAGACTCTACCCATTTGCCTAAGTGACTCAAGCACTTTTCCTCAGACCATTCGGATACTACGGCAGGCGCCATGCACCCCGCCACCCCCATTCTTTGCAACTTTTAGCAACTTCAAGAAAGAGGAAGTGACTACCACTAGTTTTTAGCTACCGTTTGAAAACCATGAGTCTGGCTGCAAACGGAAGAAGGGGAAATTGTAAATGAGAAAGGAAGCCATTAAAAACGAAAACTACCTCTGCCGCTCTCCCTCCACCAGCTCTGCACTATTGCCTCTGGTTTCTTATTTAGCTGTGGTGTTTCAGGGCCTTCAACACCAGCCACCCCTCAAGGGCCTGCCAGCCCCTTCCTTCCCCTGCTTGGACGGGCACTAACTGCGGCTCCCACAGAGCCATCCCCACTGCTGCAGGCATCCATCCAAACACAGCTCTGCCGCCAGGGAACCGGTGGGCCCATGCTTCATCTGTCACCCCTTCCCAACCTGCGCTGACCCACGAGCACCCAGAAATGGAGGTCATGGGCACAGATGCCTCAGGGGGCCTCCAGAAACAGCTGCCTGAGCTGCCCCAACGCTCAGCAGAAGCTCCAACGCCTGGGCCCCGGCCGGTACCCTAGGAAGGGAAAGAGCCTACTACCAGCAGCAGGCTGGCCAGCACTCAGCTCCTTAAAGGGCCCAGAGTCCCAAGGACAGCAAGACCATCTCCCTGTCATGTCCCCCAATCCTCCATCAGCTCTCAGCCAAATCTGAAAGGGGGTTGGGAACACCCAATTCCAGGGATGCAGTGGCAGTAACGGCAACCCCACCACCTCTGAGCAGGACCTACGGTGTGTGCTGGGTGCAGAACCCAGCACCACCCACCCAGCAAGGAGGAATCAGGGACACCAATTTGGTAGAAAAGGCCACTGGAGCCAGAGGAGAAGGGGGACCTGCCCAAGGCCCAACAAGATCATGAGCTAGGGCTTTCCTGTGGCTGGGGAAAGCCTTGGGGAGGGTCCCCACTTAAAGAGAACCCTCAGTGCCTCCCCCTCTGGCCCCAGAAGCACACCCTCCCAAGGGAGCTAGCAGCCCAGATCCAACCCCAGAGGATGGAATAACTAGGAAACAGAAGAGTCTAGAAACACTGGCCAAGGACTGGGACGGGGACGGGGACGGGGACGGGGACTTGAACATCCACATTCAAATCGTCTCCTGAACTGGCCACAGGTTTAAAGGAAAAGACCAATGAACAGATTTTGAAATAACTCTTTGGAAAAACAGAATGGGGCAGAGTTAGTGTTACAGTGTGATCCAAAGTCAGAAAAGCTTGCATTCCCATTTTACCTCCCCAAACTGAAATCTCTGTGGCCTAGATCAAGGATCTCACCCCACCGAGCCCCAGTTTCCTTATCTGGGAAATACCTCACAGATGAGGTTACTGTAAGGCAGCACTCTCTGGAGAAGGACCCACAAAACTGGTGTGCAAAGGGAAAACCACGGTTTGGCATGGAAAGGCGGGTGAGCCCCATCAAGCCGGGTGCCGAGTGATTCCCACTCTGGGAAGGCCCCTCACTCTCACCAAAGCTCTCAGGCCTCTCTCACCTCATCTCTTGCTACCTCCCGCGTGGGTGCCACACCTGACTGCCCTCAGCCCGGGCTGGGCTGCTCCCTCCTCCTTCCCTGAGCTCTTCGAGCCTGACTAGCTCCTCCTGGGTCCTTCAGGCCCCCACACAGACACCACTTCCTTCAGGGAGCCTCCCCTCTGCATCTGTGTTAGGGGCCTACTCCACGCCGCTTCCACAGCATCCCACAGTCACCCTACAACAGCATGTGAGCCTCGGCTCTGTGACAGGATGTACCTGTTCAGTCATCTGCCTCCCCCTGAAACATGCCGACTTCCCAGGATCTAGCATAAGGCCAGGCCCAACTAAAGCTACCTGTTGAATTAATGAAAACTGAAGCCAGAGAAAGGTGTTAAGAGCACTGGGCCACACATCCCAGAAAAAAAAAAAAAAAAAAAATGGGGAGGGGGACCAGACAAGCAGGTTCTCCTCTAATGGAAAGAAGCAGTAGATGAACCAACAAAAGCTAATGGCCACAAAGATGGTGGTAACTTGCAATACACAACTCACCAACACACAGCTCATGAGTCACAACAGAGCAAATAAGCCACAACGACACACAATACCCCAGCAGTGGAGCAAAGTTCTCCTCCTCTGCGCTGCTAACATTCGGGCTGGACGGTTCTTTTTGGTGTTGGGACTGCCCATGCACTGGAGGACACTTAGCAACATCCCTGGCCTCCACGTCCACTCACCAGGTACTGGCAGCATTCCCCCAGGTTGTAACAACCAAAAACATCTCCAGATACCACCAATCGTCCCCCAGGGGACACAATCGCTCCCAGCTGAGAGCCACTGCAGTAGACATTCCCAAATCAAATAAAAATTGAAAGAACGGCCAGGTGTGGTGGCCCACGCCTAGAATCCCAGCTCTCTGGGAGGGTAGGCAGGAGGACTGCTTGAGCCCACGAGTTCGAAATCAGCCTGGGCACCACAGCAGGGCACCATAGCAAGACCCAGTCTTTACAAAAAATACAAACATTAGCTGGGCGTGGTACAAAAAATACAAAAATTGAGCAAGCATCGCAGGACGTGCCTGTAGTCCTAGCTACTTAGGAGGCTAAGGTGGGAAGATCACTTGAGTCCAGAAGTTCAAGGCTGCAGTGGGCAATGATTAGACCACTGCTCTCCAGGCTGGGCAAACGAGCAAAACCCAGTCTCAAAATCATCATCATCATCCAAATAGCTACTGATTGCAGAGTGTCATGTGCCTTGCATTCTGCCACAGGCTTCTACAAACCCTGCACTTAATCCCTAAAACCACCCTCTGAGGAGAGCAGTCTGCTATCCCCACTTACAGACTAGGAACAACTTGTCCAAGGTCTCACTTGGCAGAAGCCGGACTCGGCCTAGGTCTGCCTGACAAAAGGTCCTCTAACAATTAGCCGGACTGCCTTCTCATGATCCCAATCCCAGAACTAGAGTTTAAAAAAAAAAAAAAAAAAAGCATAACATTTCCAACAGCACAAGCAGCTCCAACAGCCATTCCACCACTAGTAAGCACACGTGGCCGGGCGCCGTGTCTCTATGTGTGTTGTGCATGCATGTAAACCAAATCCTCATCCTGTGTTATTCAGGCAATCTCGAGTCCTTGCTGCATTTGCAGTGCACGCTAATAGTTAGACCCTCGCCCTTGGGCTGGATGAAATCCCACTGCAGTTTCTCCACAACTGTGAACCCAGTACCGCACCTGACAGTCTACGCAGCTTCCTTTCCTGAAACATCTTGCCTTTCAGGCGGGTATTTATGGTCATATCTGTGTGTACAAAGAGCGAGCAAGAAAGACCCCAACCAGAGGTCCCATTCAAGGCCTGGACAAGCCCGCCGGGCCGAACTACTCTGCCCCTCACCCTCCCAATACATCTGCACTCAGGACTCCGACCTTCCTTCCTTGACATATCTGCACGTGCTGCTCCTTCCCCCCCCGGAAGGCCCTTCTTCCCACTCTCCATCTGTCACCTCCTACTCGTCCTTCCTAGACAGAAAAAGCCATCCGTCCAGCCAATCTCACCAGTGCCTCCCGCTCTGTGGCTCCCTGCAGCTCCCTAAGTTACCTCGATCACAACACGCAAGAATTGTGACTGTCCGGCTCTGCCACTGTACCCCCTCCAGGGACCGGCCCCACCTCCAGGGCAGGGCCTAGGGCTGATGCCCCCTCCTCGGTGCCCAGCGCCAGGCGCCCTGCCTGCCCTCAGCAGGCTTCATCTCACTGAAGCAGGCCCGAGTGGTGGCAGCTCCAGAGAAGCCCCGCTCCCAGGTCCCTCGCACAAGAAGCCGGAGGCGGGAGAGGGTCGGTCAAGGTGAAGACAAGCTCCGCTCCTCCAGTCCTGAGCTCCAGGGATCTAAGGAGGCTGCGCCACGGAAGAGGTGGCGGGGCACAGATCCGGGCGAGAGCGAAGGGTGTAAGCGGGAAAAGTCCAGGGTAACCAGGGGGAAAGACGCCTGGGGGGCCGGGGGACCGGCCAGAGGAGCAAGAGAGCGGAGCTGAGGCTCAGCGACTGGGGAGCGCAGCTGCAAAGAGAGCGAGTGGGAAAAGGCCGAGGGCAAGAGACTGAGACTAGGGTGGCGGCGGAGCTGAGAAGAGATTAAGAGACTGGGGAGGGTCGCGGGGGAAGAAACGGGGGGCCGTGGAGAGGGAACCCGAAGGAAGGAGGGAAAGGATCCCAAGCAGAAAAGACCCGCGGGGGTCCCGAGAGGGAAAAGCCTGAGGGGACGCGGAGAGGGGAAGACGTGGGGGCCTGGCCCTGGAGAGGTAGGGTCGGGAGACGCGGGCCGCTCACCTGCGAGGGGGGGCGGCGGCTCCTCGCACTCGGGGCTCATCGGGGCGCCCCCCCCGCCCCGCCGCCGGCAGCTCCGGCCCCTGCTGCGGGGCCCGGTAAGTGGGGGCGGGGGCGGCGTCGGGGACTCGCGCAGGCGCCGGGGCTCGCGGGGTCCGCGCAGGCGCCCGCGGGTCGTGGGGTCCTCGCGCGCCGGGTCCTGCAGAGTTGAGGGGGTCAGGGCCGGGTGGAGTTGCCGGCGGGCGGGGGGCGTCACTAGTCCGCGTAGGCACCTCCGGGGTCCGCAGGCGAGGTGGGCGCGCAGGCCAAGGCGGGTTGCGGGCAAGCCGGGTCGCGAGGCCCACGCAGGCGCCTCAGCCGGGAAGACCGGGGAAGTTGCCCCGGTTTCCACAGTCCAACCAGCGCCCCACGGGAGGGGAAGACGACCTCCTCCGCGGTCCAAACGGGCGGCAGAACCGAGCAGCGACCGACGGAAGCTGAGGCCTACTTCCTTAACCGCCCCTTCCCCAAAGTCGCTCAATCTCCGGGCTCTGCGGCCCGCCTCAGGACCTCCGACGCCCGGCTCTCTCCGCCACTATCCCACAATCCCCCTAGCGCAGGGCGACGCAGGAGGCCCCGCCCTCCCGCGGCTGTGTCGGTGCGCAGGTGCGGGAAGGGGGGGGGCCCGCACGCCTGGGCGGTGCTTTGCGCGAGCGCCCGGGCGTTCGCGACACCGCCCACTCCTGAACCCCGCCGCCGTAGACGCGCTTGCGCGCGTTGGTGCCAACGGTCTGCCCCGGAATAAACCCAGACAGCTCAATGAGCCGGAGCTGCGCACCGGCTCCGTTCCAAAGCCCCGTGAATATTCCGCTCCAGGATTTGCCTTCCCACACGCTCCGTTTGGAAATCCGTTCGCTGTTCTGTCTCCTCTAATCATAGTCCAGCTTTGGCTCCAGGGTCGGGCTCTTGTGAAATCCAGACCTGGTTTTCATTCCGCCCGGCTCTCGCGCTTAGCCGCCTCCGAGCCTCAGGGGCCCTCAGTCGTTTCCATCTGCTGGCGATAGTCCCGGCCGGGTCGCTAGTGTTGCCAGTTCCGCCCAAAGCCGCCTCTAATAGCATCAACTGAAAGAGACCTCCTAGACCTTATGTCTAGATTGATGAAGGTCCCATCTGGCTTTGAGCCTCAGTTTCCCCAACTTTAATAGCCCCCCTCTCTACCCATGTTAGAGGCCTGCTGTAAAAATCATGTGGGCGCGAGGAACCTTTTTTTTTTTTTAAGACTGCGAATTGGCCGGGCGCAGTGGCTCACGCCTGTAATCACAACACTTTAGGAGGCCCGAGGCCGGAGGATGGCATGAGCCCAGGAGTTGGAGACCAGCCTGGGCAACCTAGGGCGACCCCCGTCTCTACAAAAGACAATTTTAAAAATTAGTTGGGCCTGGTGGCCCGCGCCTGTGGTCTCAGCTATTCGGGAGGCTAAGGCAGGAGAATTGCTTGAGTCCAGGCTGCAGTGAGCCGGATTGCACCACTGCACTCCAGCCTAGGAGACAGGGCGAGAACTTGTCTCAACAGCAAACAAAGGGCCTGGCGTGGTGGCTCACGCCTGTACCTGAGCTCAGGAGTTCAAGACCCCACGCCTATAATCCCAGCGCTTTGGGAGGCTGAGCTGGGCGGATTGCCTGAGCTCAGGAGTTCGAGACCAGCCTGGGCAATACAGTGAAACCCCGTGTCTACTAAAATACAAAAAATAGCCGGACGTGGCGGTGTGCGCCTGTAATCCCAGCTACTCGGGAGGCTGAGGCAGGAGAATTGCTTGAACCTGGGAGGCAGATGTTGCAGTGAGCCCAGCTCATGCCACTGCACTCCAGCCTGGGTGACACAGCGAGACTCCGTCTCGAGAAAAAAAATAGCAAATTCACCCCTCCTTTGCCCTCTTTGTTCTATTGAGACCCTCAATGGATTGGATAATGCCAGCTCACATTGGGAAGGGAAGATCTTTATTCAGTCTGCCGATTCAAATGCTAGTCTCTTCCAGAAATACCCTCATAGACACACCCATAATGTTTTACCAGCTATCTGGAGATCCCTTAGCCCAGTCAACACCTGAAATGAACCATCACAGAGAGGCATTTCCTTTTCCTTTTTTTCTATAGGGATGTTTTGTCTTTTACCCAGCATTTGGCTTCCTTGTTTTCTCCACAATATGATGGCATCATTGCCACATTGTTTTAACACAGAGGTCAGGAACTGAGGGGTAAGGATGTGGCTATAGTCCCTACCCTTCAAATGGAAGCTGGGAAGCTGTGGGGGCTTTAATGACTGAAGTCTGGATTTCCACCCAGCAGAACTCACAGATATACATTGTGTTTGCATTAGAATCGGAACTTTTTTTTAAGACCCAGGGTCTGGCTCTGTCGCCCAGGCTGGAGCGCATGGCACGATCACAGATCACTGCAGCCTCGAACTCCTGGGCTCAAGCAATCCTCTCGCCTCAGCCTCCTGAGTAGCTGGGACTACAATTGAAACTTTTTTCTTGAGACAGGATCTCAGATCCTGCAGCTACCTCTCAATTTATCCTGGATTTAGGAAGAGGGGTGATAAAAACCAATCCAAATAGACTCAAAAATCCCAGACGCACCAGAACAATCCACACAAAAGGAATGAGTCTGACATCAAATTGTCCTAGGAAACCAGGATACAAGAAAGAGGAGGATTGGCCGGGCATAGTGGCTCACACCTGTAATCCCAGCACTTCGGGAGGCCGAGGAGGGTGGATCACGCTGTCAAGAGTTCAAGACCAGCCTGGCCAAGATGGTGAAACCTGGTCTCTACTACAAATACAAAAATTAGCCGGGCGCGGTGGCAGGCGCCTGTAATCCCAGCTACTCGGGAGGCTGAGGCAGGAGAATCTCTTGAACTCGGAGGGCGGAGGTTGCACTGAGCCAAGATCGGGCCACTGCACTCCAGCCTGGGCGACAGAGTGAGACTCCCGTCTCAAAAAAAAAAAAAAAAAAAAAAAAGAAAGAAAAAGAAAAAGAAAGAAGAGGATGGCTCTGGAATTAGCCCAGGTGTGAATCCTGGCTGTGAACTTGGTCAGGGCTCAGCCTCCTCTGAGCTCAGCCTCCTCTCTGGAAAAACAACAGCAGTCAAAGCTCTTGTCTGCAAATGACAAAATTTCTTGTAGCTAAACAGAAAACGAATTTATTAAAGGGGTTGAGGCAGCCTCCGACACCCCCACCTCCCGCCCCAATCCCACGTCTCTGAGAAAGCTACAGAATCCGCTTGGCGTTTTGCAGTCAGGAATGAAGCCCACACCCAGCCACAGGCCTGCTCCTGAGACACAGTGCAGCCTCCATCACCGGCACCTGGCTCAGATACTCCCGCCAGAATCTCTGCCAGCCCCGTCCAGAAGCCAGGTGTGGCTCCTCCTGCACTAGCCAGAAGTGAACCTGCGCAGGAGCCCCTCCACCGCCAGCTCGCGGCCCGATGACCGGCGGGCTCTGATTGGTAGAGGAGCTAGACCACCAGCGGGTTCTGATTGGTGTGTAAAACAGATTCCCAGAAAGAGTTTTGATTTGTGGAGCTAATGTCACATGACTACCCTACAGCAAAGGATGCTGGGAAGGGAAATGGCGGCTACCCTAGGGAAGATTTAGATGTCTAACCTGGGAAATTCCTCAAACCTAGAATTCAGGTTTGCCAGGTGGCCGAAAAAGGACAGATGTCCCACACACTCTTGCTCAGGAAAGGCAGGGAAGAGTAAATGACACAATGATAAAGAACAACACTTTTATTATTCTTCCAGTGGCTCTCGAAGTCCCTTAAACCCGTGCCCCTTCTCCCGTTCCCCATGCACCCTCCAAAGGAGGTGACAAAGGCGGCAGTGAAGGAGGAGAAGGAGGAAGAGAAACACCTTTATTGGAAGAGTTGTGTGGACAAGAGAACGGGGATGAGAGTGAGAGCATGGGAGGTGGGGTCCAAGGAGCTGGTGCCTTTCTCAGCGCCCCTTCCAGGGACTGCACAGAGACAGGCTGGCACGCCCTGGGTCCAGGCACCTAGGCCCTGCGATCCCTTGGGAGAGGGCCTTGTAGGTGGGGAGGGAGGCAAGAGGCCTGGGGTTCCCACGGAGAAGGGGGCAAGAAGCCACCTGGTTTCACCGATCCATGCTGTCGTCCGTTGGGCTGGAGAAACAGGTCTGTAGCAGCTTTTCACAGAACTCCAGCTCCTCCTGGATTGGGCAGGGGCAGAGAGCAAGGGGCCTGAGTGCAGAGGCCGGACCCTGCCTCCAGCATTCTTGGCACCCAGAGGTGACTCCTCTTCTTTCCTGGCCACCACCCACCCACCCCTGCCACCAGAGGTTAGGCTTCTCTAATCACTGCTCAGATCCATGATTCACTGTCTTCACACTGGTGTCTGAACTACTTGAACTAGAACCCGGGGACCCCCAGACTCGTCTCACTCCATTGGTCTGCCTCATATCAGCACTCTTGGGCTCTTTCTAACTCCCAGATATGGACCACTGCTCAAAACTTTCTGTGGATACAAACCCCAGAAACCATGAAAGAAAGCACTGAGAGGTTAAACTACATAATATAAAAGATACTCCCATGGCAAAAAAAGAAAAAGAAAACGAGATTGGGGAAAAATATTTGTGATTCATAGCACAAATGGCCAATATACTTAACACTTAAAGAGCTTAAAAAAATCATTCGCAAAAACCATCACCCAATAAATAGATAAGTGGGCAAAGGACGAGAATGAACAGTTCACAAGAAAGAGAAAATGATGCCAAATTTCACTCATGGGAGAAATGTAAACTGGACTGGAGTACTACTTTTCAACAATCAGCTTGAAAAAAGGTCAAATGGCTCATCGAGGCCACTTTGTCCTGACCAAGATTTGGGGAGTTGGGCACCCTCATGACTGGAGTGTCAATGGTTGACCTTCTATGGAGAGCAGCTTGGTGATAGCTAATGAGATGGCCCTTAACCCTTTAACCTTCACCTTTAACATACCTGACCCCAGCCATTTCCCTTCTAGAAATTGTTCTGCAGACATATGTAATAACGTATACAAAAGGTTATTCTTTCAGCAGTGTTTGTCATAGCGAGAGTGTAGAAACAACCTGCATATCCATGCTACAAAAAAGAGGCCATCTGCACTGTACAGCTGCAAAATGAAAGAGCTGCAGGCAAGACATGCAATGCCCGCAAAGCAAGGGGCAGAACAGTCATCACAGCATGGCAGGTTTATTTTGCATAACATAGAGAAAAAGGAGAATTCACATGCACCTTTGCTCGTGTGCACCTAATATTTTAGGAAGGACACCTGAGCAACTGGGTAGCCAGAGGGAGGGGCAGGAGAGAGACTTTTCACTGTTTACCCTCCTGTGGGTCTTGTATTTTCAACCATGTGACTACGGAACCCATTCACAAAGCGTTAGTAAAATCTGTTATAAATCTAATTTGAATGTTTCCACGGGTGTATACATAAGTCAAAACTTCTCATGTAGTACACTTTTTTTTTTTTTTGAGATGGAGTCTCACTCTGTCGCCCAGGCTGGAGTGCAGTGGCGCATCTTGGCTCACTGCAACCTCCGCCTCCCAGGTTCAAGCGA
The DNA here is from genome assembly GCF_028885625.2 of Pongo pygmaeus. Taxonomy (NCBI): domain Eukaryota; kingdom Metazoa; phylum Chordata; class Mammalia; order Primates; family Hominidae; genus Pongo; species Pongo pygmaeus. The sequence goes on from NC_072393.2 coordinate 61,626,962, forward strand.
TTCTCCTGCCTCAGCCTCCTGGCTAGCTGGGATTACAAGCACCTGCCACTATGCCCAGCTAATTTTTTGTATTTTTAGTAGAGATGGGGTTTTACCATGTTGGCCAGGCTGGTCTCGAACTCCTGACCCCATGATTCGCCTGCCTCGGCCTCCCAAAGTGCTGGGATTACAGGCGTGAGCCACCAGGCCTGGCCACGTAGTACACTTTCAATGTGTAGAGACACTTGACAGTGTCTACATAGGAATGAATTCAATAGAATAGAATGTCCCAAGGAGATGGGTGCGTTTGCTAAGCTCGGCTTTGCTGAAGCACCAGCATTGATTCATTCACTTCAACAAATTAATATATTACTTAATCAGTTAACTATTTGAATTTTAATTAGTTGTGATTTAGCATTTGTTACTTATCTAGTTATCTAATGAGTTATTTATTTGCCCCTTATCTAATTAAATATCTGATGACTTGTTATTTATCACTTGTTATTTACCTAAAATAATTGGTTATTATTTGCCATTTGTTATTTCTTGTCAATTTAATGAAATAGTTAATCATTAAGACATTTGAGTGATACTATATTCAATTCACATTTACTTAATATAAACAACTGTATTGGGTAATTTAGATAATAATTCAATGACTTGGCAACACTTTAAGAATCTCCAAGCTCCTGTCTCCTTGCTGTCTCTCCTACTCTGACACAGCACGGGACAGATGCTAGGCATGAAATAAATGTCTGCTGAATGGAGGATGAGTGAAACGCACGAGAACACAAATGAAAGCCTGAACCAGCGGACCCAGGAGCCCCCAAGGGCAAGGACTGGCTGGCTCTGCCCCTACTAGGGTCCCCACTACCACACTTGGTCTAACCTGGGGAATTCCTTACCCCCCAGGCCCCTCCCCCTCACACCTGGTCCTCCTCACACCCTGTCCCTTCCCCAACTCACCTGGTCCTTTTGGAGCTGCTGTCCCCTCCCCTGGCACATGATCCTTCTCGAACCCCATCCCCTGCCCCTCACACCTGGTCCTCCTTGCACCCAGTCCCCTCCCCATGTACCTGGTCCTCCTGGAGCTCCTGTCCCCTGCCCCTCACACCTGGTCCTCCTTGCACCCCGTCCCCTCCCCATGTACCTGGTCCTCCTGGAGCCCCTGTCCCCTCCCCCTGGTACCTGATCCTCCTCAAATCCCATCCCCTCCCCACACACCTAGTCCTCCTGGAGCCCTTGTCCCCTCCCCCTTGCACCTGGTCCTCCTTGCACCCCGTCCCCTCCCCATGTACCTGGTACTCCTCATGCTGCTGCAGCAGCTGACAGCGGTGGCGGAGGAGCTCCTCCAGGCCCAGTTCCGGCTCCCGACACTCGCGCACACCCTGCGGGAAGTCTGTCACCAGGCTGTGAGGGGCACGACAGCAGCCCTTAGGACCTCCCTCTAGTGGTCTCACTGACCCAACCCTATCGCCCGCCCCGTCCCCTGGCTCACTCAGGAGCCTGGCAAGTCGCTGCCCCACAATGGGCCTCCGTTTCCCCATCTGCGGAACAGACCTCATGCTGCCCCTGGCCCAGGGTGGGTGCTGAGGGGCTCAGCACAGGGCCTGATGTGTGTCAACTCTGGTGTGCTGTTCAGAGCTCCAGCATCATCTGATTAGACACTAATCCACTGGTGGGGGCGTGTACAAAAGCCTCTCTCCCTCCCCCAAGGCCTCTGTGCCAGCCCTGCTGGTGAGGAAACTGAGGCTCCCTGACTCCTACTCCTTTCTGGCCCCACACCCTTCCTCTCCACGGGAAGGTCCCAACTCCTGAGTCCCTACGGGCCGATTCCTGAGCCACCCCACCCCAGGTCCCGTCCTCTCAAGGAGCCAAAGTACCTGCACAGGGCTCCAAGCACGTGCTCATGGAAGGGGCTGTGCTCTGTCCGCACCAGGGCCACCAGCTGCTGGACCATCCCCATGGAGCACAGGGTCCCTGGGGGAAGGGCTGCAGGGGTCAGAGGGGCAGCCCCACCCATCTCCTATGCCCTCCCCGGGATGCCTGTTCCTCCCCTTCTCCCACACCTGCACCCACCCCAGGGCGTCTGTTCCCCACTCCTGCCCTCACTCAAGGGCTGCCACACCTTTGTGTTCAGGGTGGCCCACCAGCAGGTTCTGCAGCAGGAATGCTGATTTGACCTTGAGCTTCTGCACCGGCTGCTGCATGGCCCGCATCAACACAGAGAAGCCGTCCAGGCGGAGGAACTGCAGCAGCCCAGCCTCCTGCTCTCGGACCAGACCTGGGAGAGGGGGACAGGGTCCTGAGCTTGCAGTCACCACTACCACCACTGTCATCACAACCACCAACATCATCATCACCACCATCACCACTATCTTCACCACCATCACAATCATCATCATCACCATTCTCACCATCACCACCATCCTCACCACCATCATCACCACCACCACCATCACCACCACCATCATCATCATCACCACCATCACCACTATCTTCACCACCATCACAATCATCATCATCACCATTCTCACCATCACCACCATCCTCACCACCATCATCACCATCACCACCATCACCACCACCATCACCATTATCACCACCATCCTCACCACCACCACCATCACCACCACCATCACCATTATCACCACCATCACCACCACCATCATCATCATCACAACCACCATCACCACTCTTCACCACCATCACCATCACCATTCTCACCATCATCATCACCACCATCACCACTCTTCACCACCATCACCATCATCATCACCATTCTCACCATCACCACCATCCTCACCACCACCACCATCACCATCATCATCACCATCCTCACCATCACCACCATTACCATCACCAACATCACCACCACCATCACCACCATCACTATCATCACCACCACCATCACTATCATCATCACTGTCCTCACCATCACCACCACCATCACCACCACCACCACCACCAACACCATCATCATGACCATCACCAACATCACCATCACTATCACCATCACCACCACCACCACATCACCATCACCACCATCATCACCATGACCATCACCAACATCACCATGACCATCACCAACATCACCATCACTATCACCATCACCACCACCACCATCACTATCACCACCATCACCACCATCACCATCACTATCACCATCACCACCACCACCATCACTATCACCACCATCACCATCATCACCATCACTATCATCATCACTGTCCTCACCATCACCACCACCACCATCACCATCACCACCACCATCATCACCATCACCACCATCACCACCATCATCATCACCACCATCATCATCACCACCATCATCACCATGACCATCACCAACATCACCATCACTATCACCATCACTATCACCATCACCACCACCACCACCGCTACCATCATCACCACCATCACCATCATCACCATGACCATCACCAACATCACCATCACTATCACCATCACTATCACCATCACCACCACCACCACCACCGCTACCATCATCACCACATCACCACCATCATCACCACCACCATCACCATCATCACCATCACTATCATCATCACTGTCCTCACCATCACCACCACCACCATCACCATCACCACCATCACCATCATCACCATCACCATCATCACCATGACCATCACCAACATCACCATCACTATCACCATCACTATCAACATCACCACCACTACCATCACCATCACCACCATCACCATCACTATCATCATCACTGTCCTCACCATCACCACCACCACCATCACCATCACCACCATCACCACCATCACCATCATTTATCATCATCACTGTCCTCACCATCACCACCACCACCATCACCATCACCACCATCACCATCACCAACATCACCATCACTATCACCATCACTATCACCATCACCACCACCACCGCTACCATCATCACCACTACATCACCATCACCACCACCATCATCACTACCGTTAACAATATAATTATCAATCATCATCACCATCATCACCACCAACCACCATCATCATTACTTGCCATGGGCCTGCATATGCAAGCATTATCTTTTTTTGAAGTATGTTTTTGAGATATAATTCACAATCCACAGAGTTCAGCCATTTAAAGATATTCACAGGGTTGTATAACCATCACCACTAACTCTAGGAAATTTTCATCACCCCCCAAAGGAAACCTATGAGCAGTCATTCCCAATTTCCCTTCCCTCTGGCCCCTGCAACCACAGATATACTTTCTTCCTTTATGGATTTACCTGTCCCAGACATTTAACATAAATGTGTCCATAAAATACGTGGCCTTTTGTGTCTGACTGCTTTCACTCAGCATGATGTTTTCCAGGTTCATTCATGTTGTAAGTGGTATCAGCACTTCATTCTTTTTCATGGCTGAATAACATTCCATTGTATGGATATACCACATTTTATCCATTCCTCCATTGATGGAACTATCATCTCTTTTAATTTTTTTATTTTATTTCTTATTTATTTCATTTTGAGATGGACTCTCGTTCTGTTGCCCAGGCTGGAGTGTGCAGTGGAGCAATCTCGGCTTACTGTAACCTCCACTCCCAGGTTCAAACTAATCTTCAGCCTCAGCCTCCCAAGTAGCTGGGATTATAGTAACCTGCCACCACACCTGGCTAATTTTTGTATTTATGGTAGAGACAGGGTTTCACCATGTTGGCCAGGTTGGTCTCAAGCTCCTGACCTAAAGTGATCCACCTGCGTGGGCCTCCCAAAGTGCTGGGATTACAGACATGAGCCATTGCGCCCGGCTGTGTCATCTCTCTCTTTTTTTTTTTTTTTTTTTTTGAGACAGAGTCTTGCTGTATCATCCAGGCTAGAGTGCAGTGGCACCATTTTGGCTCACTGCAACCTCCGCTTCCCGGGTTCAAGCCATTCTCCTGCCTCAGACTCCCGAGCAGCTGGGATTACAGGCATGCACCACTATACCTGGCTAATTTTTGTATTTTGAGTAGAGACAGGGTTTTGCCATGTTGCCCAGGCTGGTCTTGAACTCCAGACCTCATAATCCACCTCCCTCAGCCTGCCAAGGTGCTGGGATTACAGGCGTGAGCCACCGTGCCCAGTCCGCAACATCTTTTAATCCTCACAATTATCCTGGAAGTGTGTGCTTTCAGAATTCTATTTTACAGATGAGGACACTGAGGCCCAGAGAGCCAGGCTCCACAGCACGCATGACCTTTATCCAGAGGGCAATGAGAACTCTGGAAGGACTCCCGGCAGGATGAGAACTGACCTTTGGGGTGCACCTCCAGTAAGGTGCCCGCTCCTGGGTAGGCTCTAGGCCTGTGCTGGCCAAGAAGGACAAAAGCCGCTAGCAGCTTGCAGCCACTAAACACCTGATATGTGGCCAGTGCAACTAAGGAAAAGAGTTGTTCATTTCATTTAAGTTCAATTCATTTAAACTTAAGGTGAAAAACTGAAGCAGTGTAAAATATTTCCATTAAACACAACATTGGCTGGGCACGGTGGCTCACGCCTGTAATCCCAGCACTTCGGGAGGCCAAGGTGGGCAGATCACTTGAGGTCAGCAGTTCGAGACCAGCCTGGACAACATGGTGTAACCCCATCTCTACTAAAAATACAAAATTAGCTGGGTGTGGTGGCGTGCGTCTGTAATCCAGCTACTAGGGAGGCTGAGGCAGGAGAATCATTTGAACCTGGGAGGCGGAGGTTGCAGTGAGCCAAAATAGCACCATTACACTCCAGCCTGAGCAAAAAGAGCGAAACTCCATCTCACACACACACTAAAAGAAAACCAAAAAGAAAAACACACGCAACGTTGTTGCTCTGGTACACTCCACACCACCACTGAAAACTCAGCATCTGAGTTGCAATGTGCTTTATTTGTAAAATGCACACACTAGGTTTTGAAGACTTAGCATGACAAAAAATATAGTGTCTCATTAATATTCCATATTAATTACACATTGAAATTATAATAGTTTGGACATACTGGGTTAAATATTTATTTATTTATTTATTTATTTATTTATTTATTTATTTATTTATTTTATTTTTGAGACAGAGTCTCGCTCTGTCGCCCAGGCTGGAGGGCAGTGGTAGTTGGCTCACTGCGACATACGTCTCTCGGGTTCAAGCAATTTTTATGCCTCAACCTACCGAGTAGCTGGGATTACAGGCATGCCCCACCATGCCTGGCTAATTTTTTGGTATTTTTAGTAGAGACGGGGTGTCACCATGTTGGCCAGGCTGGTCTTCAGCTCCTGGCCTCAAGTGATCCACCTGTCTCCGCCTCCCAAAATGCTGAGATTATAGGCGTGAGTCACCGCGCCCGGCCAAATGTTATTTAATTAAAGAAAGAAAAAAGAACAGGCATGCATGGACTGGAAAACACGAAGACTCCTCTCATTCAATCTGTAAGCAAGGCCTGTCAGCTCTGCCTTCAAAATGTACCCAGGAGAGATCTGTCCCCTTTACGCCAGGGTTTCTCCACCTGGGCACGGTTGGTATCTGGGGCCAGATCATTCTGGGTTGGGAGGCCCGTCCTGTGCATTGCAGGACGTTGAGCGGCATCCCTGGCCTCTACCCAGTAGATGCCAATAGTCCCTCTCTCCCAGCTGCGACAACTAAAAATTCTCCAGGCATTTGTCTAAACGTCCTGTGGAGGACACGATTGTCCCTGTTCGAGAACCACTGCTCCCTACCACAACCTTGACCTCTTGCCTAGGTTATCACCATCACCCCCAGCTCACCTTCCACCCACCCTCGCCCACCGCCCACCCTCGCCACATAACCCCCCAGCTCACTGCCCACCCTCCGCCCACCGCCCACCCTCGCCGCATAACCCCCCAGCTCAGTGCCCACCCTCCGCCCACCGCCCATCCTCGCCGCATTACCCCCCAGCCCCCCGCCCACCTTCCACCCTCCACCCACCCTCGCCGCATTACCCCCCAGCTCACTGCCCACCCTCCACCCTCCACCCACCCTCGCCGCATTACCCCCCAGCTCACTGCCCACCCTCCACCCTCCACCCACCCTCGCCGCATTACCCCCCAGCTCACTGCCCACCCTCCACCCTCCACCCACCCTCGCCGCATTACCCCCCAGCCCCCCGCCCACCACCCACCCACCACCCACCCTCGCCGCATAACCCCCCAGCCCACCGCCCACCCTCGCCGCATAACCCCCCAGCCCACCGCCCACCCTCGCCGCATAACCCCCCAGCCCCCCGCCCACCTTCCACCCACCCTCGCCGCATAACCCCCCAGCCCACCGCCCACCTTCCACCCACCCTCGCCGCATAACCCCCCAGCCCACCGCCCACCTTCCACCCACCCTCGCCGCATAACCCCCCAGCCCACCGCCCACCTTCCACCCATCCTCGCCGCATAACCCCCCAGCCCACCGCCCACCTTCCACCCACCCTCGCCGCATAACCCCCCAGCCCACCGCCCACCTTCCACCCACCCTTGCCGCATAACCCCCCAGCCCACCGCCCACCTTCCACCCACCCTCGCCGCATTCACCCTCTTCTCTGTGCAGCAGTTGGGGGCAGGGATCACAGTATGGCTGCCGTCATTTCTGGAAAGAAAGCCAAAGTCATCACTGCAGCCCACACATCTCCCTTAAAAAAGTTACGCTTATTCAGCGCTAAAAAGAAATGAGCTATCAAGCCAAGAAAAGACATGGAGGAGCCTTAAAAGCAGATTACTAAGCCAAAGAAGCCAGTCTGAAAAGCCTGCAGATTGCCTGGTTCCAAGCATATGACATTCTGGAAAAGGCAAAACTATGGAGACAGTAAAAAGCTCAGGGTGGGATGACTAGTGGGAGCACAGAGGATTTGTAGGGCAGCGAGATTCCTCTGTAGAATACTACAGTATGGATCCGTGTCATGATACAGTTGTCCAAACCCATAGTATGTACAGCATCAAGAGCAAGCCCCAGTGTCAACTATGGACTCCAGGTGACAATGATGTGTCCATATGGTCTCATCGATCGTCATAAATGTGCCACTCTGGTAGACTGTAACAAGGAACCACTTTGGAGTGGCTCCACTCCATCCCCTCCTGTCCTGGGAAGGGCAGTGGCACCACCGCCTCGGGCAGCAGGAGCTGAGGGGACGTACCCTGCAAATGGCTCCCAGCACGGAACTCCAGTAGTGGTACCGGACAGCCACACAATGGCATACCCTGTGGCCACCAAAAAAAAGGACAGATGCCACTGAATTGTATACTTTAACATTTTCATGTGAATTTTACCCCGAAGCAAAAAAAAAAATGGCATCCAAGCTCCCAGAGCTCTTGCCCTGCATTGTGCACAACTTTAGTTGGGGAAGCCGACCACCATGTGGTAAGGCCGCTCAAGCAGCCCAAGCTTCTTGCCAACTGCCAGCAAAACTCTGCTAGCCGCGGGGCGAGCCACGGTGGAAGCCCATCTCTAGCACCCCTCCCTCAGAGGGGGAATGTGAGGGATTAACGAGTTGCAGCTCACAGGGCTTAGTGCAATCAGACCTTCAGGGAATGAGGCCCGGCTGACAGCTGACCACAACCTCATGAAAACGCAAAGCCAGAAGCGGCCCTCCTCAGTAGGGGACACTCCTGCATTCCTAACCCACAGGAAGGGGAAAGATAAGCTACTGTTGCTTAAGAAAAAAGGACAGAGGCAGGTCAAGGTGCGCAACAGTCAGGATGGTCTGTGCCAGCCGTGCACATCTGAGGAAAAGAGATTAATCTGTGTGTCTATGTGTACACATACCACACACGGCACACTCCACATATGCACACACCACACACCCCATATACACATACCACATACACATCCCACACACCCCATGCACATCCACACACCACACATACGCACCACACATACACACCTCATATGCACCCCACATACCCCACACATATACATATATCCCCCCAGCACACACATCCCACACACATACACATGCAACACACACACCACACACAACACCCTCCCCATACCACACACACCTCCACATATATACCACACACCACACAACCCATGTACATGCTACACACACACGACACACCAAACACCCCACATACACACTATACACACCCTACACATGCACCACACACCCACTACACACGCACATCACACACTCACCACACCACACACACCCACATTTGTTCTTACAGATTTATTAAAATCTCTGGAAGCAGAAACTGGTATAACAGTGGTTTTCTCTGGAATGGGGACCAGGTTTGGGGACAGGGACCGTTTGCTATGTACTCTTTTGTACCTGGTGAACGATGTAACTGTCTCACAGATTTTCAAAAATATGTAATGACTTTTTTTTTTTTTTTGACAGGGTCTCACTCTGTCACCCAGCCTGGAGTGCAGTGGCACGATCTCAGCTGACTGCAGCCTCCGCCTCCCAGGCTCAGATGATCCTCCCTCCTCAGCCTCCCAGGTAGGTGGGACCAGGTGTGAACCACCAAGATGACCTAAAGACTTCTTTTTTAATGTAAGCTATTAGAAGAAAACTCTGCCAGCCCCTCTCTACCCTGCTCTGGCCCTCAGGGACACCATATCCTTCTCTCTGCCCTTTGTGGCCGAGCTGCCCCATGTCTGTCTGTCTCTGTCGCCCTAGTTTTGGCTGTGACTTTCCAAGTGCTCCTTTCCTCGCCTCATCAGAATGCTTCCTTCTTCCGGAATCTCCTCCTAACCAAACCCTCCCTGTTCTCCTCCCAGCCTCTGCATGGCTGGGGCCACCATCTGCCGGGAACACAACACTGATTCCAGGGCTCAGGATACATGGGGGTGAGGGAGAGAAAGGGGGTGTTGGAACCCCTCACAGCCCCCATTTCAATGACCAGATAGGCTGCTGGAGTTAAAAAATAGCCAACCTCAGGGCAGGCACAGTGGCTCATGCCTATAATCCCAGCACTTAGGGAGGCTGAGGTGCTCACCTGAGGTCGGGAGTTTGAGACTAGACTGGCCAACAGGGTGAAACCCCGTCTCTAAAAAAAATTAGCTGGGCATGGTGGCATGTGCCTGTAAACCCAGCTACTTGGGAGGCTGAGGCAGGGGAATCCCTTGAACCAGGGAAGTGGAGGTTGCAGTGAGCCGAGATTGCGCCACTGTACTCCAGCCTGTGCCACAGAACGAGACTCCGTCTCAAAAAACAAAAAAAGAAAAAAAAAAGCCAACCTCGAACAGATTAAATGTAGAGTTACAATATGACCCAGCAACTCCACTGCTAGGTATACACCCAAGAGAACGGAAAACAAATGTCCATACAAACACCTGTACAGCCATGTCCACGGGAGCACGAGAGCCCATAGATAGAAGGAAACCAGGGACTGTCAGCAGACAGGTGGAGAGGCAGGGCACAGTGGACCCACGCAACAGGACACATTCAGCCGCAAGAAGGAACACAGCACTGCCACCCGCCACCACACAGGGACCTTGCACCGTATGAAAGGAGCCAGGCACAAAAGGCCTCATGGTGTGGGATTCCGTTTGTACAAATGTCCCGGAGAGGGAAATCCTTAGAGGCAGTAAGTAGATTCATGTTGCAGGGGCTGAGGGAGAGGACGGATGCCGAGTGATTGCTTAACGGGTACAGAATTTCTGCTTGGGAGAGAGGATGAAAATGTTCTGAAATTTTGGCCGGGTGCAGTGGCTCACGCCTGTAATCCCAGCACTTTGGGAGGCTGAGGCGGGTGGATCACCTAAGGTCAGGAGATTGAGATCAGCCCGGCCAACAGGGTGAAACCCCGTTTCTACTAAAAATACAAAAATTAGCCAGGCGCGGTGGCAGGTGCCTGTAATCCCAGCTACTTGAGAGGCTGAGGCAGAATTGCTTGAACCTGGGAGGAGGAGGTTGTAGTGAGCTGAGATCGCGCCATTGCGCTCCAGCCTGGGTGACAAGAGTGAGACTTTGTCTCAAAAAAGAAAAAAAGAAAATGTTCTGAAATTAGATAGTGACTGCCGATAGCCATACCACCCCAAATGTGCCTGATCTCATCTAAAATTAGAGAGTGATGATGGCTGCACAACACTGAATACACTAGGAAGTACTACGTTGTTTTTTTGGTTTTTGTGGTTGTTTTCAGACAGGTCTTGCTCTATATCAAGTAGGCTGGCGATGCAATCATGGCTCACTGCAGCCTCAACTTCCCAGGCTCAGGCAATCCCACCACCTCAGTCTCCTGAGTAGATGGAGGTACAGTCACGCACCACCACGTCCAGCTAATTTTTTAATTTTTGTAGAGACAGGGGTTTCCCTATGTTGCCCAGGCTGTCTCAAACTCCTGGGCTCGAGCAATTCTCCCGCCTCGGCCTCCCAAAGTGTTAGGATTCCAGATGTGAGCCACCACACCTGGCCAAAAGTACTAAGTTATACACTTTAAAAGGATGAATTATATGGCCTATGAATTACATCTCAATGAAGCTGTTAGGGAAAATAAAAGGAAACAGTCCAGTTGGGGCGCTAGTATAGTACATGCAGGCAGGCATCCAGCACACACGAAGAGCTCCACCAGGCTGGGACCCTGGCTCTGTGTGTACTCTCTGGACCCCCTGGCCTGATCCCTCCCGTGTGGAGGAGACACAGTGGGCCCAGCTTCAGCAGGTGTGCATAAGGATTCAGCGAGTCAACACCTGGCATGGAGAAACTGCCCCACAGATGTTGGTTTTTGTCCCATCCCTGTGCCCAACCTGGCGCCTGTGTCCCGGCCAGCTCTGCCCTATGGAGCTGCAGAAACCTGGCCGTGTCCCTCTGCCCACACCTCAGTTTCTTCCCCTGTCAAATGAGGATGCAAACGGTCCCTACTTTACAGGCCATTAGGATAAAAAGAATTTGTGGCTGGACATGGTGGATCACACCTGTAATCTCAACACTTTCGGAGGCCAAGGCAGGAGGATCCCTTGAGGCTAGGAGTTCAAAACTAGCCTGTGTAGCAAAGCAAGTCCTGTCTCTATATAGGTTAAATTAAAAAAAAAAAAGAAGAAGAATTCATGTACAGCAGGGGTTCTGACCAAGGGGCTTTCTACATCTAGGGGTATTTGTGCTGTGGCAGGTGGGGTGACAGTGTCTCTCCATGGCATGGAGGCCACCCACTAGATGCTGCTCAATGTCCTGCAGTACACAGGATGGCCCCCGAGAAAGTGAACCAGCGCCAATGTGAACAGTGCCCAGCTGAAAAACTGCTGTGTGCAAAGCGCTCACACTGAGGGCCAGGTGGTCCCCCCGTGAAGTGGTCACATCTGCTGCCTGGCTAGCAGGGGGTTTGGCCGAGTGCACCACTCACTCTGCCCGCAGCACTCAGCTGTGCAGGGATCCAACAAGCATGGGAATAAACGAGGGAAGGAGATGCCTCTCCCTCTGCCCCAGCAGATCCTGGGGGCCCACCTGGCACCCCCCGCCCCAAGCACCCCTGTCCCCAGCCCCACCCGGACACTCACAGGAGATGGCGAAGAGGGCCTTGACGCGCACTGTGTCACAGGCGTCGCGGTCCAGCAGCCGCAGCAGCTTACGCAGGGCACCCAGGCCCAGCACCTGCTCCTGGATGGCTGCCACGTTCTGGCTGCATGTGCCGATGAGCTGTGCCGCCCGCCACCGCAGCCCCGCAGCCCCCGCCTCCAGGTACCGGCCCACCAGCAGGTGCATGCCCGACAGCTGGCAGAAGTCTGTGCCACAGAGGGGAGCAGAGAGAGGCCAGATGTTAGGGACTGAACCGTGCCCCCCAAATGCACGGGTTGATGTTCTGACCCCCAGTACCTTGGAATGTGACTGTTTTTGGAGATGGGATCTTTAAAGAGATAATTAAGGTAAAATGAGGTCCTTAGGGTGGGCCCTAATACAATCTGACTGGCGTCCTGATAAGAAGAGATGAGGACACAGACACCCACAGAGGGACAACATGGAGGGAGGACACAAAAAATGCCTTCTGCAAGCCAAAGAGAGGGGGGCTCAGGAGAAACCAGCCTTGCCCACAGCCTGATCTCAGACTTCTAGCCTCCACAGCCGTGAGAAAATACATTTCTGTTTTTAAAGCCAGTAGTCTGTGGTGCTTGGCTAAGGTGGCCCTAAGCTGACCACTACAGCTGCTGAGGTCGGGAGAGCCAGGCCGGCTCCCACAGGGACCCAGCTCTCTCCAAACACCCAACCAGAGGTCCCTCCAAGGCTAGTACAACACGATTCCATCGGCATTTGGGGCATTAGGGCCCCAGGCTCCAGACTACTAAATGCCAGGACTGATCCTGGTCTTTGTGACAATCTGAATGTCCCCAGGGTCAGCAAACCACAGCCTACCTCCTGTTTCTGTAAATAAAGTGGTATTGGAGAGCGTGGCAGTTCCTAAAAAAGTGAAACACAGATGCCCCATGACCCAGCAATTCCGCACCAAGGCACAGACCCAAAACAACCAAAAGCAGGGACTCAGATACTTATATGCTCAAGTTCATGGCAGCATCATTCATAAATTACCCAAATGTCCTTAAAGGATAAAGGGATAAATAAAAACTGCTCTAGCCATACAACGGAGTATTACTCAGCCCTAAAAAGGAATGAAGCGGCCAGGCATGGTGGCTCAGGCCTATAACCTCAGCACTTTGGGAGGCCAAGGTGGGCAGATCACTTGAGGCCAGGAGTTCGAGACCAGCCCGGGTAACATAGCAAAATAGGGTTTTGCTATGTTATATACTAAAAATACAAAAATGCCAGGCCTGGCCAGGCGCTGTGGTTCACGACTGTAATCCCAACACTTTGGGAAGCCAAGGCGGGTGGATCACGAGATCAGGAATTCAAGACCAGCCTGGCCAACATGTTGAAACCTCATCTCTACTAAAAATACAAAAACTAGCTGGGCATGGTGGTGGGCGCCTATAAGCCCAGCTACTCAGAAGGGTGAGGCAGGAGAATCGTTTGAACCCGGGAGGCAGAGGTTGCAGTGAGCTGAGATCGCACCATTGCACTCCATCCTGGGCAACAGGGTGAGACTCTGTCTCAGAGAAAAAAAAAAAAAAATTAGCCAGGCCTGCTGACATGCACCTGTAATCCCAGCTGTTTGGGAGGCTAAGGTATGAGAATCACTTAAACCCAGCAGGTGGAAGTTGCAGTGAGCTGAGATTGCACCACTGCACTCCAGCCTGGGAGACTGACTCAAAAAAAAAAAAAAAAAAAAAGGAATAAAGCTCTGACACACGCCACAACATGGGCACGCCGCCTTTAGCACAATCAGCCAGACACAAAAGGTCACATGTTATAGTCGTCTATATGAAATGTCCAGAACAGGCAAATTCATAGAGCCAAAACGCTGATTAGTGGTTGCCAGGGGACCGGGGGAGGGCCTGCCTAATGGGTGCTGGGTCTCCTTTGCGGGCAATGGAAAAGTTCTGGAAATAGAGGTGGTGTTGCACAACATTGTGAATTGACTGTAAGTGGTATAGACAGTCATGTGGGAGTATGTTCCCCTCAGCCCACCTTCATCAGCACTGTGCATCTTCATTAAGACAGAGAAGATACACATATATATTTATATTTATATACAGAGAGAGCGCACGAGGCCAGGGAGGAAGTGGTATCTTTGGCTTTCATTCTCATTTGATTACTAATAAGGTGTAAAATTGCTGCTGCTGTGATGATTGGACACTCAGCACAGTGCTTAGCACACAGCAGCTGCTCAACAGATATTTCCTGAACAAGCAAAAAATGAATGAAAGAGCAAAGTCGTTAAAAGCCATCCTGCGGATTGGAGCAGGAGTTCTCTGCCCAGATAAGACTGGGAAACACTGGGGAAAAGTAAGCTAGGGGGTGGCGGCTGCACTGCGGGTCTTCTCAGGGTGCTGAATACGCTCACAGAGGAGGGCTTCCCAAACTCCATCCAGTCCCTGTCCAAAATGAAGACACCTGACTCCCAGGCCTGACATGTTACGTTTACTCTGTGCCTGGTGTTGAACGGGCCTGGGGGTTTCTCTCGGCCCAGCCTGTGTACAAGAGGAAGTAATCGGGACCTGCCCAAACCAGACTGCCATGTAGCAGCACAGCCTGAACTATGAACCAAGGAAGTGACACCCCAAATCCACACCCTCAATGGCTACACCACCCAACCCCTCCAAATGGAAGTGAGCTCTCCTCAAACCTTCTGTGAGCTCTGCTGCTTGGAGTAAAACAGCATTTACCTCCATCTGCAAGGCCCACCCCAACGCTGTTTCCTGCGCCTGACCCCTCACTCACTCTTCTCTGCCTCAAGGGCCTGGCTGCTGTTCCTGAACACACCAGGCACACACTGGCCTCAGGGCCTTTGCACTGGCTGTTCCTGCTGTCTGGAATGCTTTTCCCAGAGATCATCCCACAACTCTCACCTCACTTCAGGTCTCTGATCAAACGTCGCCCCGGGGAGGCCTTCTCTGCCACCCCACCCATGCCACTTTCTCTCTTGTACTCTGGGGAGTGGCAGTGGACACCCAGAGGACTAGGAGAGAAACAGCCATCTCAGAGCTGATCAGGGAACTGGGGGACTCCACCCGCCATGAGGGTGAGGCAGAGCCTTCCTCCTTATGGCAATGGAGGCGAAGAGGCTGATGGTGAGAGGGCAGCAGGGAGGCTGACAGTGTGATCCCCAAGAGTAGGGGCAAGAGCTAAGAGGCAGCAGGACATGTACAGAGGGGCAGAACGTCCTGGCGGGGGAAGCGGGGTACCTGCGGCATTGTCCATGTTCTCACACAGGTCGGCCAGCAGCTCCAGGGCCCCCTCTCGCTCTTGCTGGTCGGCCGCCTGCTCGGCCTCCCCAGCAGTGGGGGGCATGGGCTGTGACAGCACTCGGAGGCAGCTCTTCATCTGCTCCACCTCCTCCCGCTGGCCTCGGAAGGCAGCCGACATGGCCTCCTGCAGCCACTGACGCCTCTGGAGACCAAGGCGAGGAGGAAAGAAGGAGATCCATCAGTCATTAATTAAAAAGGAACAGCCATTAATAAAGATAGCCAACAACTGAGGGCTGATGTTCCTTCAGTCAACAAATATCGGCTGGGAGCTGTGGCTCATCCCTGTAATCCCAGCACTTTGGGAGGCCGAGGTGGGTGGACTGCCTGAGCTCAGGAGTTTGAGACCAGCCTGGGCAACATGGTGAAACCCCATCTCTACTAAACTACAAAAAATTAGCTGGGCGTGATGGTGGGAGCCTGTAGTCCCAGCTACCAGGAGGCTGAGGCACAAGAATCACTTGAACCTGGGAGGCAGAGGTTGCGGTGAGCTGAGATCGCAACACTGTACTCCAACCTGGGCAACAGAGCCAGACTCGGTCTTAAAAAAAAAAATCAACTGAACATCTATTTTATTCACAGACACTTTTCTAGGTACTAAAGGCAGCCCTGGGCCACACAGAAACCCCTGCCCTGGGGGTGGAGCTCACATTCAGATTGAAGAGCAGTCAATAAAGAAAATAAGCAAAACGTGTGGCATTCGACATGGTGAGATTATAAGCATCCTGGGGTAAGTAAGATTAAACAGGTCGGGACCGGGTGCTATGGCTCACACCTGTAATCCCAGCACTTTGGGAGGCTAAGGCAGGAGGATCACTTGAGCCCAGGAATTTAAGAGCAGCCTGGGTAACATAGTGAGACCCCATCTCAACAAAAAAGTGTTTTAAATTAGCTGGGCATGGTGGTGCATGCCTGTGGTCCCAGTTACTCAGAAAGCTGAGTGGAGAGGATGGCTGGAGCCCAGGAGTTTAAGGCTGCAGTGAGTGAGACCTTGTCTCTAAAAAAAAAAAAAAAAAAAAAGAAAGAAAAGAAGAAGAAATGGGTTGGTCATTGAGGGTCCCAGGGAGGCGACTTGTGAGAAAAGCAGTAGGTGAGGGACTGAGCCAGGCCACATCTAGAAGAAGAATGTTCCAGACAGAGGGAACCGCCAGGAGGCCAATGTGGTGGAGGCAGAGTGAGCAAGGAGGAAGGGAGAGGGGAGGGGAGCAGGTGACTTCAGGTCTTGCAAACTTCTGTAAAAACCTGGGATTTCCCTCTGAATAGGTGTGGGAGCTGCCAGAGGGCTCTAAGCAGAGGAGTGGGGACACCTGCATTGCTGTTGATTGAGAACAGACTGAGAGGCAAGGGCAGGTGCAGGAATATGAATCAGGAGGCTACGGCTGGGAGCAGGCAGGAGAGAAGGTGGTGTGGAGCGGGGAGGAGAGAGGGAGTGGGGAGAAATGGTCAGACCCTGGACTTATTTTGAAAAGAGAGCCCATTTGATTTAGTGAGATACGAGGTGTGACAGAAAGAGAGAGGTCAAGGATGACTCCGAGGTCTCTGTTCTGAGCAACCAGGAGAAGATGGGGAAATGGTGTGAAAAGCAGGTTTGGAGTGGGAAGAGCAGGGATTGAAGCTCATTTTCAAATGTGTCAAATTTGAGGGATCTATTACACATCCAAGGTAAAAGACTGAGGAAGCTGCCTGAAGCCCAGGCGGAGGTCCAGCCTAGACCAGGATTTCTCAGCTTTAGCTCTACTGACACTTTGAGCTGGATAGTTCTCGGTGGTGTGGCCGTCCTGTGCACCACAGGACGCTGAGCAGCATCCCTGGCCTTCACGCACTGGATGCCAGCATCCCCCTTCCTCCAGCTGTGACAACCAAGAATGTTTCCACACCAACTGTCCCCTGGGAAATAAAAATCACCCCCAGTGGAGAACTACTGGCCTAAAGATATAAATTTGAGACTTGTCAGAATAAAGCCTTACAAAAATATGAGGCCGGGCACGGTGGCTCACACCTGTAATCCCAGCACTTTGGGAAGTCGAGGCGAGCCGATCACCTGAGGTCAGGAGTTCGAGACCAGACTGGCCAACATGGTGAAACCCCATCTCTACTAAAAATACAAAAATTAGCCGGGCCTGGTGGCATGCGCCTGTAATCCCAGCTACTCAGGAGGCTGTGGCAAAGGGAATCGCTTGAACCTGAGAGACAGAGGTTGCAGTGAGCCGAGATCACGCCACTGCACTCCAGCCTGGGCAACACAGTGAGATTCTATCTCAAAGAAAAAGGAGATGAGAGCTAATAAGTGACTGCTGGAATTTTTGGGGGTGAGGGAGGGGAGCAGAGGTCTCCTTAGTCACAGTTCTAAGTAAATTTGAGTGAGCTATTTAATGTTTCTGTGCCTGTTTCATGCCTCACTGTCGTAAATGTTCAATGACATCATACATGTAAGTGGGTTAGCATAATGCTCTGTATATGGTAACTGCCAATTAAACATTATATATAATAGCTATTGCTATTAATCTGCAAAACAACTCTATGAGGTATATATCATTGTTATCCCCACTTCGCAGATGAGAAAGTTGAGTCACAGAAAGGTTGAGACTTACCCAAGGTCACACAGTCAGCAATTGGCAAAGCCTGAAATCAAACCCAAGCAGTCTAGGCTGGGCATGCCGGCTCACATCTGTAATCTCAGCACTTTGGAAGGCCGAGGCAGGTGGATCACTTGAGGCCAGGAGTTCGAGACCAGCCTGGCCAATATAGTGAAACCCCTTCTCTACTAAAAATACGAAAATTAGCCAGGCATGGTGGCCCACGCCTCTAATCCCAGCTACTGGGGAGGCTGAGGCACGAGAATTGCTTGAACCGGGAAGTCAGAGGTTGCAGTGAGCCAAGACTGCGCCTCTGCACCCAGCCGAGACTGTGTCCCCCACCCCCAACCCCGCCCCCCCCCAAAAAAAAAAAAACAACACCAAGCAGTCTGACTACAGAGCCTGTGCTCTTCATGAAAACACATTGCTGCCTTCAGAAGCACTGTCTGTATGCTGGGCACTGTGTGCAGCCCTACTTAAAGCAGAACCTCAGAACTACCCTATATGGTAGTTATTATTATTATCATCAATTTGTAAATGAAGAACTTGAGGCTCAGAAAGATTAAGTAATATACCCAAGGTCACACAGCTGGAAATGCTGAATCCAGGTTAGTCTGGCTCTGGAGAGGGTATGTCCCCTCAGACTCTTGAGATCTGACCTTCAGTCAACGATGACCCCATCTAGCACAAATTATAGCCTACAATGCCTCCACACCTGAACTTCTGCCTCCCAGCCAAGAAGACCCTAGTCTTCTTGTGGCTCCCCAAGTCACACTTCCCAAGGCAACTCTATCTGTCCCCAGGCCCTTCACCCCAGCTTCTTGGGTCCCCATCCTTTACCTCCTCACTCATCGGTTCTGGAGGAGGGTCTGGCTCTTCAGAGCCCGCGGTGATAGCCATCTGCAGCAAGCCTTGGAGGTTGCGTGGGGGCCGGGAACTGCCCGAGCCCCCAGCCGAGGAGCCGCCGCCGCCGCCGCCGCCGCCCCCTGAAGAGCAACCCTGGGAGGCCGGGGGCAGCGCCAGGGGCAGGCGGCTGCCCCTTGAGCTTTCGTCTGACATGGGCCGTTTGTGAAGAAGGGAAGAATGTGTTAGGGGGAGAAAGTGGTCACCGCTGAAGCAGCTCTGGCGTCCTGATGGGTCGATTCTTGAGGGTCTGCTGAGAAGGCGGCGTTTTAGGGGAGCTCGGCGACTCCCCATGACCCCAAACCACTCTGCCCCCAGCCCACTTAACCACAGCCCCTTGCCGTTCCTTCATACCCACAGGACCCTTCCCCAAAGTCATAAGCCCCTCCTTTCTCCCTAGCAACAGGCCCCACCCACTCTCCCTGGCAACAACCCCCCTTCCCCATCTCCACTGCGTGCGTCCCGTCTCTTAGCAACCTCACTGCCCCGCCTCCGTAGCAACAAGCCCGCCCTTTGGTCTCCTTAGCAACAAGTCTTCTCCCTCCTCTCCGAAGAGGGGCGCCGGAATAGGGCGGATCTCACCTCCCCGGGTCCTCAAGCCGCCGTTGCTCCTACAGACAAAGTCGTCCGCACCTGACTCCGCTGGGCGCCGCCATCTTAACCGGAAATACGCACGGTTTCACCCGGAAGTGCCAGGCGTACCCACCCAACTTCGTGCCGTGGATGCGGCTGAAGCTGCTTGCCCGACTCTTATCCCCTTCTCACCTGGCGGGATACTGCACTCGGCCCCGCCTCTCCCATCCAGGCCCCGCCTCCAAGCTAGGACGCGCCTTCGTGCGGGCCCCGCCCCTTCAGCTCAAGTAGCTGGTCAAAGCCCCGCCCCTGGCCCAGTTTTCGCACCTCAGCGAGTCCCGCCCCCGATACTTTTGCAAGCTCCACCCCACTTCTAACGTATGCCCCGCCCCCAGGTCTGACCCCGCCCCTTATGACCCCGCCCACCCTACGATTCCCGCCCCTGCTCTAGGCCTTTCAGCCTCTCCCAGTTGGGCCCCGGCCCCTTTACAGGCCCCTCCCACTCATTGCTGTCAGTCATCCTTAGAAGGTTTGGGGCCTCGTCCCCCTAATCTGACTTTCGCCTCCACCGGGGCCACCAACCCCATCTACAGGAGCCCTGGGGTCGCAACCGTAATGGCTGGCCTGTGAGCCTTAGGCCCCCCGCAACCCCTCTCTCGGCCTCAGTTTCTCCATCTGTCAAATGGGGCTGCGGCGTGGATCCCTCTCATCACTCAGCCTCTCCCTCATGGACTTTTCCCCATGTCCTGCCAGGTGGAGAAGAGAGGATTCTTGAGGCCTAGAGCCGGAAAGCAAAGTGCCCCAGAGCCCAGCAAGATTCAGAGCGCCAGAGGAGCCAGCTTGGTGGGTAGGCCCGAGGCCTCTGTGCTCCAGAAGTGGGGTTTAGGCCTGGGCACGTGCTGATGCAGGCCGATCTGCAGAGGTGTTGGCCCTGGACTGGGCTTAAAGAAACTCTCGTGTTGATCCTGGATAGGAGGCGTTTTCCTCCAGGAAAAGGTTGTGCTCAACGCAAAACGGGCACACAGTCACAAACGTATCAAGCACCTGCTGGGCGTGGTTGTGCAGGGGGATATTTTGGGCAGAAACAGGAAGACCAAACAGGGTGTGTGTGTGTGTGGGGTGTGTGTGGGTGTGTGTGTGTGTGTGTGTGGTGTTTCTAGCCCTGTGCTGTGAGATGCATCTGGGCCTGTGGATGTGCTATTATATTAGTTTCCTATTGCTGCTGTTAACAAACTACTAAGAATGTGGTGGCTTAAAACAGCACACATTTATTATCTTGCAGTTATGGAGGGCAGAAATCCAAAATGGGTTTCACGGGGCTGAAATCAAACTGTCAGCAGGATTGCATCGCTTCTGGAGGCTCTCGGGGAGAATGTTTTTCTTGCCTTTTCCAGCTTCTAGAGGCCACACTCATTCTTTGACAGGTGGCCCCATCACCCCAAGCTCTGCTTCCACCTTCCCATCTCCATCACTGACTGCTCCTCCTGCCTCCGTCTCACAAATACTCTTGTGATTCCATCGAGCTCACCCAAAAAACTGGGATAATCTCCCTATCTCAGTCACATGGGCAAAGTCCTTTCAGCCATGCAAGGTAACTTATGCACAGATCCTGGGAATTAGGACATGGACATCTATGTACAAGTCTATCAGTTTATAATACATGGCCGGGGGCAGTGGCTCAGGTCTATAATCTCAGCACTTTGGGAGGCCAAGGTGGGAGGATCACTTGAACCCAAGAGCTCGAGACCAGCCTGGGCAACGTAGTGTGTCCCCATCCCTACAAAAAAATACAAGAATTAGCCATGTGTGATGGCATCTGCTTATAGTCACAGCTAGGCAGGAGGCTGAGGCAGGAGGATCACTTGAGCCCAGGAGGTCGAGGCTGCAGGGAACTATGATTACCCTACTGCACCCCAGCCTGAGCAACAGGGGGAAGACCCTGTCTCAAAAAACAAAACAGAAAAAAAAGGGTGATCATATAATTTTTCATCTATAGCAAGACACTTGAGAGCAAAAAGGGACTCATTAATAGTTACAGAACCAGGCCAGGTGTGGTAGCTCCGCCTGTAATCCCAGCACTTTGGGAGGCTGAGGTGGGCAAATCACGAGGTCAGGAGTTTGAGACCAGCCTGACCAACATGGTGAAACCCCATCTCTACTAAAAATACAAAAATTAGCCAGGCATGGTGGCAGGTGCCTGTAATCCCAGCTACTCAGGAGGCTGAGGCAGGAGAATTGCTTGAACCCAGGATGTGGAGGTTGTAGTGAGCTGAGATTGTGCCACTGCACTCCAGCCTGGGTGACAGAGCAAGATTCCGTCTCAAAAAAAAAAAGTTACAGAACCAGCCTGGCCAACAGGGTGAAACTCCATCTCTACTAAAAATACAAAAAAAAGCCAGATGCCTAAAATTGTACCTTGCTCAACAGGCCCCTCTTAACCCCCTTCCCTGCTGTAGTCACCTCCTCAGCACGGACATGATTATCTAACACACCATACATTTTGCCTATTGACCTTGTTGATCATCTGTTTCATCCACCAGCATGGAAGCTCCACAGGACAGGCCTTTTTGCTGATTTAGGTCACTGCCACGTTCTTACCAACAGGAAGAGTGCCTGGCTGAGATTCGGCACTCATTAAAGATGTGTGGACTCAAGGTGTTGAATGGGGGACTGGGAAATCTCACAGGAGCCAATAGGTTCCTGTGTGCACTTTATTTTATTTTATTTTTGTTAGAGACGGGGCCTCACTCTGTTGCTCAGGCTGGAGTGCAGTGGTGCAAACGTAGCTCACTGCAACCTCAAACTCACTGACTCAAGCCTCAGCCTCCTAAGTAGCTGGGACTACAGGCACATGCCACCATGCCCGGCTAATTTTTAAAAAAAAATTTGTAGGGATGGGGTCTCACTGTGTTGCCCAAGCTGATCTTCCCACCTCCATCTCCCAAAGTATTGGGATTACAGGCATAAGCCACCTTGCCCAGCCCTGGGTATGCTTTACAGGGGACTTGAGAATTAAATGGGTGTCTAACACTTGCGGGTACATGACATAGAGGGATCTACGGTTTATGCGGAAAGCTAATGGGGGCGGGTTACTCACAGGCAGAGCACAGGCTTGTGGACCTGCTACAGTGGGGATCTATGGGCTATACTGGGGCCCACATGAAGATATAAAGGACCCCATGACGAGCACAGAGAATATATGGGGGTCTAAAAACATAACACAGGGAAACTGAGGGGGTTCTGGAAGCTTCTCTGTAGAAGTAAAGAGAATCCTAAATCACTCTGGGCTGTGGGTAGATATGGGGCCTTGACATTGGTGGGGACACAGACTTACCCTTACCCTGGATGGCTGGCCTTAGGGGGCTGGGGAAACAGACATGAGTTTTGGGTCAGCAACTCCAACAATTCTTTCCCCTCTCTGTCTCTGTCTCCCTTGATATGTCCCCACCTCTCCCCAGCACATGTCCCTCCACCTGTGTGTACCCCCTGGCTCTCTCTACAGCTCCACCTGCGCCCCCTCCCCCCCACCTCTCTGGCTGGTCTTCCTCTCTCTGTCTCTCTGAATCTCTGACTCTCTCCATCCCTCTGTCGGCTTCCAGCAGCTCTCTCTCCCTCTCCCTGTCTGTTTTCCCGGCTTGCCATTCCTTCCTTCTCTTCTGTCCCTGTCCATCTCTGCCCTTCCTCCCTCTCTGCCTCAGCCTGTCTCTGGTGGTCTCCATCCCTCTTGCTGTCTCTGCCTGTCTCCCGTCTCTGTGTCAGCCAGCATCTCTCTTTGTGTATCTCCATCTCTGCCCCTTCTGTTGGGTCCTCTCTCTCTCTCCATCCTTCCCTCCATCCTCTCTCCTGCATCCTCCCACCTCCTCTCCATCCCTCCAGCTGGAGGCCCGCCCCCTGCCCCCCCTCGCTCCCCCTCCCCCCTCCGAAAGGGTTAACTTTGGGGAAGGGCCCGGAGTCCCCGGATGGTGATGTCAGCGTGCCGGAGAGAAAGGACGAGGTGGCGGGGGGAGGCGGAGAGGAGGAGGAGGCGGAGGAGAGAGGGCGCGTGGGGGGGCGGGGGGGACCTCGGCCTGCAGCATCCGCCGGCCCGCACCTCAGACCCCCCCGGCGGGGGGAGGCGCAGGAAGCGGGGGGCCGGCCAGAAACGGGCTGGGGAGGGGGGGCCCCGCAGCCCCCCTGGGCCATGCTGACTCCCGGGGCCTGACCCCCCCGGGCCAGCCCCCCCTCCCCCAGCTCCGCGGCCCGCCGACTGGGGGGGGCCAGCCCAGCCCCCTGGGGACCCCCGGAGAGGTGGGGGGCAGCCGGGGGGGCCGGGACGGAGCGGTCGCCGGCCCCCACCGGAGAGACGGGGCGACCGGCCGCAGGGGGGGCGGCCGGGGGACCGGTCGGGCCGGGACCAAGGGCACCATGTCGTCCGGGGCCAAGGAGGGAGGCGGGGGCTCTCCCGCCTACCACCTCCCCCACCCCCACCCCCACCCACCCCAGCACGCCCAATATGTGGGCCCCTATCGGCTGGAGAAGACGCTGGGCAAAGGACAGACAGGTGAGCCTAGCAGGAGCGGACACCTGGGGCCGGGGCAGGGTGGAGGTGACGGCAGAGGCGGGACTCAGGGTATTCAAATGGCAGGGGCTGACTGCCCAGACCCCTGGGCCCCTCATAGAGAAGGGACTTGGGATTCAGACTCCTGGGTTCCTGGATGGAGGGGGTGGGGGGCGCAGACTCTGAGGTCCTGGAAGAGAGGGGCTGGGGGCCTGGACTCCTGGGTCTGAGGGAGGAGGGGCTGGGGGCTGGACTCCTAGGTCTGAAGGAGGAGGGCTTGGGGACCTGGACTCCTGGGTCTGAGGGAGGAGGGCCTGGGGGTCAGGACTCCTGGGTCTGAGGGAGGAGGGGCTGTGCTTGGACTCCTGAGTCTGAGGGAGGAGGGGCTGGTGGCCTGGACTCCTGGGTCTGAGGGAGGAGGGGCTTGGGGGCCTGGACTCCAGGGTCTGAGGGAGGAGGGGCTGGGGGTCTGGACTCCTGGGTCTGAGGGAGGAGGGGCTGGGGGCCTGGACTCCTAGGTCTGAGGGAGGAGGGCTTGGGGACCTGGACTCCTGGGTTTGAGGGAGGAGGGCCTGGGGGTCTGGACTCCTGGGTCTGAGGGAGGAGGGGCTGTGCCTGGACTCCTGAGTCTGAGGGAGGAGGGGCTGGTGGCCTGGACTCCAGGGTCTGAGGGAGGAGGGGCTGGAGGTCTGGACTCCTGGGTCTGAGGGAGGAGGGGACTGGGGTCCTGGACTTTTGGGTTTGAGGGAGGAGGGACTGGGGGCCTGGACTCCTGAGTATGAAGGAAGAGGGTCTGGCGTCTGGACTCCTGGGTCTGAGGGAGGAGGGGCTGGGGGCCTGGACTCCTGGGTCTGAGGGAGGAGGGGCTGGTGGCCTGGACTCCTGGGTCTGAGGGAGGAGGGGCTGGGGGTCTGGACTCCTGGGTCTGAGGGCGGAGAGGACTGGGGTCCTGGACTTTTGGGTTTGAGGGAGGAGGGACTGGGGGCCTGGACTCCTGAGTATGAAGGAAGAGGGTCTGGCGTCTGGACTTCTGGGTCTGAGGGAGGAGGGGCTGTGCCTGGACTCCTGAGTATGAAGGAAGAGGGTCTGGCGTCTGGACTTCTGGGTCTGAAGGAGGAGGGGCTGGGTGCCTGGACTCCTGAGTCTGAGGGAGGAGGGTGGTTGAAACCTCGAGTGTTGGGACAGGGAGTTTGGGGCCCCGTTGCTCCAGTCCTCATAGGGGCAGAGGCTGGAGGGGCTCCAGGGCCAGGGAGAGGATGGAGGCGGCCTGCGGAGTGGGGCCAGGCTGGGAGCTGAGGTTCTTGCTGCAGTACAGCTGCAGACTGGGGTGGAGTGCATCCGTCCTGGGAAACCTCTTCCCTCCCCACTGTCCTCTGGCCTCCCGCTCTCCAGGCAGCAAGTTGGGGTGACAGAGGCCGTGGGGCCTAGGACATTCTGCCCTTCTCTGGCATGCTGGCTCAGAGTGGGAAACAGGATGGAGGGTGGGAAGGTGGGCTGCAGCAGGCCCGTCTCCTGGAGCGGCTGTGGAAAGGGCGTTCATCCTCTGCTGTTGCTAAACGCTGGCCACCGGCCGCGGCCTCCTTCCTGCCGGATGGATGGTGGGTGGAGGTGACATGGGAGCTGAACACCCAGAGTCTCTATGAAGCTCAGGGCCAGAGCCTGCAGGAGTGGGGACCGACTGGACCGTAACTGGGAGCTGAGACCCTAGGGAAAAGGAGAGGGTCAAAGCCCCAGATCCTGAGTGGTAAGAGTGTGAAGGTGTTGCTGACCTGAATTCCTGAGTTACAGGAGAAGAAGGGGTCAGACCTGGACTGGGTCTGAGGGAGGAGGGGCTGGGGGCCTGGCGTGCTGGGTCTGAAGGAGGAGGGGCTGGGGGCCTGGAGTGCTGGGTCTGAAGGAGGAGGGGATGGGCCTGGACTCCTGGGTCTGAGGGAGGAGGGGCTGGGGGCTTGGAGTGCTGGGTCTGAGGGAGGAGGAGCTGGGCCTGGACTCCTGGGTGTGAAGGAGGACGAGTTGGGGGTCTGGAGTGCTGGGTCTGAGGGAGGAGGGGCTGGGGGTCTGGAGTGCTGAGTCTGAGGGAGAAGGGGCTGGGCCTGGACTCCTGGGTCTGAGGGAGGAGGGGCTGGGGGCCTGGAGTGTTGGGTCTGAGGGAGGAGGGGCTGGGGGTCTGGAGTGCTGGGTCTGAGGGAGGAGGGGCTGGGGGTCTGGAGTGCTGGGTCTGAGGGAGGAGGGGCTAAGGGTCTGGAGTGCTGAGTCTGAGGGAGAAGGGGCTGGGCCTGGACTCCTGGGTCTGAAGGAGGAGGGGCTGGGGGCCTGGAGTGCTGGGTCTGAGGGAGGAAGGGCTGGGGGTCTGGAGTGCTGGGTCTGAGGGAGAAGGGGCTGGGCCTGGACTCCTGGGTCTGAGGGAGGAGGGGCTGGGGGCCTGGAGTGCTGGGTCTGAGGGAGGAGGGGCTGGGGGTCTGGAGTGCTGGATCTGAGGGAGGAGGGGCTGGGGGCCTGGAGTGCTGGGTCTGAGGGAGGAGGAGCTGGACCTGTAGTGCTGGGTCTGAGGGAGGAGGGGTCTGGGGGTCTGGAGTGCTGAGTCTGAGGGAGGAGGGGCTGGGGGCCTGGACTCCTAGGTCTGAGGGAGGAGGGGGCTGGGGGGCTGGATTCCTGGGTCTGAGGGAGGAGGGGCTGGGGGTCTGGACTCCTGGGCCTGTAGCTTTAGGGGCTAGTCAGGGCTAGGTCTGTGGCTTTGGGGGCTCAGGTCCCGGAGTCGAGGGTCCTGAGGAGAGGTGTGGGCTAGGAGACCGGACATACCCTTGGTGTCTGCGTGCTGTCTGTTAGGGCTGCCATGAAGAGAAGACCTAGGAAGGCAGTTGAGGCTGGGGGTTCAGGAGGAGGTGGAGGGTGGTCTGGGGAGGGGGCAAATGTGAGATTATATTCATTGGGAGGGGGTTCAGGAGGAGGTGGAGGGTGGTCTGGGGAGGGGCAAATGTGAGATTATATTCGTTGGGAGTCATAGGGTCTCCAAAAGATTGAAAAGTAGAGAATACAAGGAAGTGATGGAGAGAGAGACAGAGAAAGTGGGGGCGCGGGGGCTTGGAGGAGACAGACTCGGGGAGACATGGTGAGGAAAGAATGCGTGGCAGGCAGGCTCCCCAGGACGGAGAGGGTGAGGGCTAGGGGTGGCTGGCAGAGGAGAGGGGCACCTGGCTGGATGGACAGTCAGGAGGAACGGACTGGCAGGAGGGAGGGGAAGGGTGGTTTTGTGGGAGTGTGGGCTGTCAGCCCCAGGAGTTCAGGTCTGATGTGTTCAGGCCATTGTTAAACAGCCAGCCCAGGAGGAATGAGCAAACAGGGTGGCCAAGAGGGACATAGGCGCTGGGGACAAAGGGGACCCAGCGGAACACCCCACATTTTCACCCTGCTCCCCCAGGGCTGGTTAAACTCGGGGTCCACTGCATCACGGGTCAGAAGGTCGCCATCAAGATCGTGAACCGGGAGAAGCTGTCGGAGTCGGTGCTGATGAAGGTGTGTGCGCCTGCTGCAGTGTGCCTGCGGGCAGGGGGGGCCTCCGGGGCTGAGGGCAGGGACAGGGCCGTGCTGACCTCTTTTCCCGTGTCCCCACCCCTCTTGACCCTCAGGTGGAGCGGGAGATCGCCATCCTGAAGCTCATCGAACACCCACATGTCCTCAAGCTCCACGACGTCTACGAGAACAAGAAATATTTGTAGGTATTTATAGACACCCAACCCTACCCCATCCTCCCTCTCCAGGTTACCAGGGTGGGACTTCTCCAGAAACAGGGCCTGGGGGGCCTGGGGGACCTGCAGCTCTCCAGGCTGGACCACTGAAGGCCCAGTCCCTTGCCTGTTGCACAAGGAAGCCCCCGACACACAGGGAACCCCACTGTTTTCACGCTGTGTTGGGCCTGAGGCCAAGGGCAACCATCCTCCTACCGTGTCCCCAGCTCCAGCTCCTCGCCCTGTGGCACTGCATGGAATGCCCTCTGCTAGACAAGCAGGGTGCCCTCGACCAGACCCAATTTGATATGGGCAGATGCCTCCTGTTTGTAAGGCAAGGGGCCTAGCAAAGCCCAAAGGATCTTCCCAAACCCCCACTCTGGAGCACTGGAGAGCCCCCCTTCTCCCCCGGCATAACTTCGGGTGCCGTGGCTGGACACCCCAACAATGGGCCGCCTTAGGAGTTCTGAGTCAGTATCTCAAAGGAGATGGGGGTGGGGTGGGGGTCCAGCTGTCCAGACTCCAGAGAATGGGCCTCTTTGTCCAAACTCTGGTGACCCAAAGGACAGCTGGGCTGGGAAGCTGGAGAGGGGACAGCCCTCGTGCTCCCCCGCCGGCACCCAGTCCCCAGGATGAACTGACATCAGGTCCGTCGATGCTGGCGCAGGTTTCACCTCACAGGAAGCTGTCTGCCCGGCGCTCATGGGACCTGCTCGCAGGCTTTCCCAGGTGTGGTGGTAGGGAGGGGCTATTGTCCGGACCGGCGCATGGGCGCTCCCACTCCACTCTTGGCGTAGGGAGGCAGGGCCGTGGGAGTTTATTCTTCGGGCAGGAATCCCAGCCATCTGAGAGCTCATAGAAATTGAGCTTTTGGGGCCAGGTGCGGTGGCTCATGCCTGTAATCCCAACACTTTGGGAGGCCAAGATGGGCGGATTGCTTGAAGAGTACGAGACCAGCCTGAGCAACATGGCAAAACCCTGTCTCTACAAAAAATAAAAAAATTAGCCGGGCATGGTGGTGTGCACGTGTAGCCCCAGCTACCTGGGGGGCTGAGGTGGGAGGATTGCGTGATCCTGGTAGGTCGAGGCTGGAGTGAGCCGTTTTTGTGCTGTTGCACTCCAGCAGAGTGAGACCCTGTCTTAAAAAGAAAAAAAAGTTGAGCTTTTGTTTCCCAGAAGCTGATAGGAATTAGTTTTAACCTCCCAGAGCCTGATGGGATTTGGAGTCTAGAATCCAAATGGTTGATGGAGGCTGGGCGCGGTGGCTCACGCCTGTAATCCAGCACTTTGGGAGGCCAAGGCAGGTGGATCACGAGGTCAGGAGTTCAAGACCAACCTGGCCAAGACAGTGAAACCCCGTCTCTACTAAAAATACGAGAAAATTAGCCAGGCGTGGTGGCAGGCACCTGTAATCTCAGCTACTTGGGAGGCTGAGGCAGAGAATTGCTTGAACCTGGGAGGTGGAGGTTGTAGTGAGCTGAGATCACGCCACTGCACTCTAGCCTGAGCGACAGAGTGAGACTCTGTCTCAAAAAAAAAAAAAAACTATAAAACTTGGGAGTTTGAGACCAGCCTGGCCAACATGGCAAAACCCCATCTCTACTAAAAATACAAAAATTAACTGAGTGTGGTGGTACACCTGTAGTCCTAGCTACTTGGGAGGCTGAGGTGGGAGAATTGCTTGAACCTGGGAGGCAGAGGCTGCAGTGAGCCAAGATTGTGCCACTGCATTCCAGCATGGGCAACAGAGCAAGACTCTGCCTCAAAAAAAAAAAAAAAAACAAAACAAAACTCCAAACAACAACAAAAATGGTTGATGGAAACTGGAACCCTGTGTCCCAGAGGCTTATGGGAAGTGGGTTTTGGGGTTTTTTTGTTGTTTTGTTTTTTTGAGACAGAGTTTTGCTCTTGTTGTCCAGGCTGGAGTGCAATGGCTCGATCTCGGCTCACCACAACCTCCACCTCCTGGGTTCAAGTGATTCTCCTGCGTCAGCCTCCCGAGTGGCTGGGATTACAGGCACGCGCCACCGTGCCCAGCTAATTTTGTATTTTTAGTAGAGACGGGGTTTCACCATGTTGGTCAGGCTGGTCTCGAACTCCTGACCTCAAGTGATCCACCCACTTCGACCTCCCAAAGTGCTGGGATTACAGGCATAAGCCACCGTGTCTGGCCAGAAGTGGGGGTTTTTAACTTCTAGGCGCTGATGGGAGTTGTTGTCTGTTGCCTCACAGAAGCTGGCTTGGACTGGTGCAACCTTGCAATCGTTAATACCCAAAAATGAATTCAAATTTGAGTTTCCTCACTCCAGAGAGAATTAGAGGCTTGGCTTTCTAGGGGCTAATAGGAGTAGGGGTATCTTCACTTCTCAGGGTCCTATAAGAGGGGGTCTTTGACCTTCAGGTGCTAATAGAGTCGCCTTATCTCCTGAAACCATTACGAGTCAAAGTGTTGGTTCCCCTCTGAAGCTGACATGGGAGGCTCTGCTGCCGAGGGCTAATGGGACTTGAGTTTGGTTTCCTAGAGACTGGTGGAAACTGGAGTCACTTCCTCCCAGGGAGTGATGGGAACTGGAGTCTCTTCCTCCCAGGAATTGATGGGAACTGGAGTCTCTTCCTCCCAGGGACCCATGGGAATTGGAGTCTCTTTCTCCCAAGGATCATGGGAATTGGAGTTCTCTGCCACCAGGGGCCAACGGAAGTGGGAGACCAGGCCCTTTGGTCCTCCACATGCCCCTTCCAGCCCTCTGCCCCCTCTATATCCTTTAGGTACCTGGTTCTGGAGCACGTCTCGGGGGGTGAGCTATTCGACTACCTGGTAAAGAAGGGGAGACTGACGCCCAAGGAGGCCCGAAAGTTCTTCCGCCAGATTGTGTCTGCGCTGGACTTCTGCCACAGCTACTCCATCTGGTGAGTGGGCAGCTTGAGGGGGAGGAGGGGCTGAGGGCTGCCCAGCAGACAGGCCCTTGGGGGCATGTGGAGGGCTGAGCAAAAGCCATGTGGTCGGCCCCCAAACTTTATCCCATTGAGACATAACTCATACACCAGAAAATTCCTCCTTTTAGAGTGTGTAATTCAGTGGTTTTTGATATATTTGCAGCGGTATACATCTGCCACTGTGGAATTTTAGAACATTTTCTCACCCTGTACCCATTAAGTAAGCAGTCACTCCCTATTCCCCTCCTGCCCCCAGCCCCCGGCAACTTATTTTCTGTCTGTATGGATTTACCTATTCTAGACACTTTATATAAATGGAATCATACCATACATGGCCCTTTTTGTATTGTTTTGTTTTGTTTTTGAGATGGAGTTTTGCTCTTGTTGCCCAGCAGGAGTGCAATGGTGTGATCTTGGCTCACTGCAACCTCTGCCTCCCAGGTGCAATTGATTCTCCTGCCTCAGCCTCCGGAGTAGCTGGGATTACAAGTGCACACCACTATACCTGGCTAATTTTGTATTTTTTTAGTAAAGTCGGGGTTTCACCATGTTGGTCAGGCTGGTCTCGAACTCCTGACCTCAGGTGATCTGCCCGCCTAGGCCTCCCAAAGTTCTAGGATTACAGGCGTGAGCCACCACTCCCGGCCTCTTTGCCCATTGTTAATTCAGTTATTTTTTAAAATTTGATTTAGTCTTTTTATTATTGATTTGTAACAATTTTTTATTCTAGGAACAAGAGATTACTGTAGGAATAACTCCTAAAAATTATTCTGTATGATGACAGTAAGAACGAGGGGGAAAATTTAACAAAGAAAAAAAAGAATTGTTTATTCTAGATGCAAGTCTTTAATCAGTATACATTTTTAAATTATTTTCTCCAAGTCTGTACCATGTTTTTACATTTTTATAACAGTCTTGTGAAAAGCAAAAGATTTTTCATTTTGATAAATTCCAGTTTGTTGATTTTTTTATTTTACACCTCATGCTTTTTCTTTTTTTTCTTTTTTTTTTGAGATGGAGTCTTGCTCTGTCACCCAGGCTGGAGTGCAGTGGCGCGATCTCGGCTCACTGCAAGCTCCGCCTCCTGGGTTCACGCCATTCTCCTGCCTCAGCCTCCCAAGTAGCTGGGACTACAGGCGCCCGCCACCATGCCTGGCTAATTTTTTGTATTTTTAGTAGAGATGGGGTTTCACCATGTTAGCCAGGATGGTCTCAATCTCCTGACCTTGTAATCTGCCCATCTTGGCCTCCCAAAGTGCTGGGATTACAGGCGTGAGCCACCGCACCCGGCCTACACCTCATGCTTTTTCTGTCCTATTTAAGAAACCTTTGCCCAACTCAAGGTCACTAAGGTCCTCTTGTATGTTTTCTAGAAGTTGTATAGTTTTAGCTCTTGCATTTAGGTCTGGCATCCATTTCAAGTTAATTTTTGTATATGGTGTGAAGTAAGGGTTGAGTAAGGGTTATTTATTTATTTATTTTTAGTTTAGTTTAGTTATTGAGACAGAGTCTTGCTATGTTGCTCAGGCTTGTCTCAAACTCCTGGGCTCAAGGCATGAGCCACTGCGCCTGGCCTATATGTCCACTTGTAAAGATTTTTTTTTGGCTGGGCATGGTAGCACACGCCTGTAATCCCAGCACTTTGGGAGGCCAAGGCGGGCAGATCACCTGAGCTCAGGAGTTCGAGACCAGCCTGGGCAACAAAGTGAGACCCCTCCCATCTCTCCAAAAAATAAAAATAATTAGCTGGATGTGGTGGCGTGTGCCTGTGGTCCCAGCTACTTGGGAAGCTGTGGTAGGAGGATTGCTTGAACCCAGGAGGTTGAGGCTGCAGTGAGGCAACAGAGTGAGACCCTGTCTCAAAAAAATAAAAAGTTATTATTTTTTTCATTGAATTGACTTTAGCCTCCAAATCAGATATTAAATGTGCAACGTTTTTATAACTGTTAAGGTACAAAATGAATGCCTTCATCTTTTAGCCTCCTTCATTTGCACATCTCTCTCACTAAGATGTGTTTTGGAGATGGGGTGGGGATCACGGTAGAGGGACTCAGACTTGCGGTAAAGCTTGTTGATAAAAAGGCCACCTACTTAAATTTTCGGTTTTGTCTTTTTTTATTTTTTGAGACGGAGTCTCGCTGTCACCCAGGCTGGAGTGCAATGGCACGATCTCAGCTCACTGCAACCTCCACCTCCCAGGTTCAAGCGATTCTCCTGTCTCAACCTTCCGAGTACCTGGGACTACAGGCACCCGCCACTATGCCCAGCTAATTTTTTGTATTTTTAGTAGAGACGGGGTTTCACCATGTTGGCCAGGCTGGTCTCGAACTCCTGACCTCAGGTGATCCACCCACCTCGGCCTCCTGAAGTACTGGGATTACAGGTGTGAGCCACAGCACCTGGCCCTGTTTAAATTTTCGACACCTTCCTGTTGACAAGATTGTCAAAACCCTGATATTGAAACCCTGGCCTCTAGGGGGAGATATTCAACATATTTAACAAGTATGACCCAGTTAATGGCCAGGCCAAATGGAAACTGCATACACTCCCTCTCTCCCCAGACACCAACCCTTAAACCTTGAGGAGTTTGGTTCAGGGGTGGGAAGGTCCCAAGACAGGAACCAAGGATTTTAAGAACCAGCTGCATATCAGCTTTACCTCAAAATATCTCACTTTGTACATATTCAAATACTTACAGATAAACTAATATAATGTCTGGGATCTCCTACAAACTAATTTGGGTTGGGGAGGAGTATGTAAAGGACAGAGATGAGATGAGATTGGCCCTAAGCTGATCATGGATGAAGCTGGGAGATGGGTAAGTGAGGCTTCCTCTTACTTTCTCTCCAGTTTTGGGCACGTTTGTAATTGTCTATTATAAAAAGTTTCCAGGCCAGGCGCGGTGGCTCACGCCTGTAATCCCAGCATTTTGGGAGGCCGAGGCAGGTGGATTACCTGAGGTGAAGAGTTCGAGGCCAGCCTGGCCAACATGGTGAAACCCTGTCTCTACTAAAAATACAAAAATTAGCTGGGCGTGGTGGCACATGCCTATAATCCCAGCTACTCGGGAGGCTGAGGCAGGAGAATTGCTTGAGCCCAGGAGACGGAGGTTGCAGTGAGCCGAGATTGTGCCACTGCAGTGCAGCCTGGTCGACAGAGTGAGACTGTCTCAAAAAAAAAAAAAAAGGTTTCCAAAGCCGGACATGGTGATGCACGCCTGTGGCTCCAGCTACTGAAGAGGCTGAGGCCAGAGGATCACTTGAGCTGGGGAGGTCAAGGCTGCAGTGAGCTATGATTGTGGTACTGCACTCCAGGCCGGGCAACAGAAAGGGACCCCATCTCTAAACATACACTTGATCTTAGCCAAAAGGCCGAGAAGCAATGCCCATCTCTAAAAATAAAAAATAAAATAGGCCAGGCGCGGTGGCTCAGCCCTGTAATCCCAGCACTTTGGGAGGCCAAGGCAGGTGGATCACCCGAGGTCAGGAGTTCAAGACCAACCTGGCCAACATGGTAAAACTCTGTCTCTACTAAAAATACAAAAATTAGGCCTGGCGCGGTGGCTCATGCCTGTAATCCCAGCACTTCTTGAACCCGGGAGGCGGAGGTTGTGGTGAGCTGAGATCACGCCATTGCACTCCAGCCTAGGCAACAGAGCGAGACTTCGTCTCAAAAAAAAAAAAAAATACAAAAATTAGCTGGGTGTGGTGGCACACGCCTGCAATCCCAGCTACTCAGGAGGCTGAAACAGGAGAATCACTTGAATCCAGGATGCGGAGGTTGCAGTGAGCCGAGATCATGCCACTGTACTCCAGCCTGGGTGATAGAATGAGACTCCATCTCAATAAATAAATAAATAAATAAATAAGGCTGGGCGCTGTGGCTCACACCTGTAATCCCAGCACTTTGAGAGGCCAAGGCGGGAGGATCACGAGGTCAGGAGTTCGAGGCCAGCCTGGCCAACATAATGAAACCC
This sequence comes from Pongo pygmaeus, assembly GCF_028885625.2. Taxonomy (NCBI): domain Eukaryota; kingdom Metazoa; phylum Chordata; class Mammalia; order Primates; family Hominidae; genus Pongo; species Pongo pygmaeus. The sequence goes on from NC_072393.2 coordinate 61,661,889, forward strand.
CATCTCTATTAAAAATACAAAAATTAGCCGGGCGTGGTGGTGCGGCCTGTAGTCCCAGCTACTCGGGAGGCTGAGGCAGGAGAATCCCTTGGACCCAGGAGACAGAGGTTGCAGTGAGCTGAGATCGTGCCACTGCACTCCAGCCTGGGAGACAGAGCGAGATTCCATCCCAATAATAATAATAATAATAATAATAATAATAATAATAAATACATACATACATACATACATACAATAAAAAATTAAAAATTTTTAAAAAGACTAAAATTAATGAATGATAATAAATGGTCTCTCATCCCCTAAAAATCCAAAAAATATGCAGAAGTTTTCCACTGTTAGCGCCAGTGAGTGGGGCCTGGGTCTCCTGGGAGGAAGGGAGAGGCCTGAGTCCCACCTGGCTGTCTCAGCCACAGAGACCTAAAGCCCGAGAACCTGCTTTTGGATGAGAAAAACAACATCCGCATTGCAGACTTCGGCATGGCATCCCTGCAGGTGGGGGACAGCCTCCTGGAGACCAGCTGCGGGTGAGTGGGGACTGGGCTCCCGAGGCCCTGGGCAGGGGTTTAGAAGCTGGCTGGAGGCTCACATCAGCTCTCTCCCTCAGGTCCCCCCATTATGCGTGTCCAGAGGTGATTAAGGTGAGTGAGGGGCGGGTGGAGGGGAGAGGGGTGGAGGCAGCAGTGAGGAGCGATGAAGTCACAACTGGCCTTCCCTTCCAGGGGGAAAAGTATGATGGCCGCCGGGCAGACATGTGGAGCTGTGGAGTCATCCTCTTCGCCCTGCTCGTGGTAAGGCGCCCTCACCTCTCCTGTCATTTCTAGATCAATCCCACCTGGTGGGAGCATAGGACAGTACCTTCCATCCTCACCTGGGGGTCATCTCCTGAATTTATTTATGAATTTTATTTATTTATTTATTTTGAGACAGAGTCTTGCCCTGTCACCCAGGCTGGAGTGCAGTGGCATGATCTCAGCTCACTGCAACCTCTGCCTCCCAGCTTCAAGCAATTCTCCTGCCTCAGCCTCCTGAGTAGCTGGGATTACAGGCGCCCACCACCACATCTGGATAATTTTTGAATTTTTAGTAGAGACAGGGTTTCGCCACATTGGCCAGGCTGGTCTTGAACTCCTGACCTCAGGTGATCCACCTGCCTCTGCCTCCCAAAGTGCTGGGATTACAGGTGTGAGCCACTGAACCCGGCCTATTTATTTATTTATTTTGAGACAGAGTCTTGCTCTGTCGCCCAGGCTGGAGTGCGGTGGTGCAGTTTTGGCTCACTGCAACCTACGCCTCCCGGGTTCAAGCTATTCTCCTGCCTCAGCTTCCCGAGTAGCTGGGACTCCAGGTGCCTGCCACCACGCTTGGCTAATTTTTGTATCTTTAGTAGAGACGGAGTTTCACCATGTTGGCCAGGTTGGTTTCGAACTCCTGGCCTCAAGTGATCCACCCTCCTCGGCCTCCCAGAATGCTGAGATTACAAGCATGAGCCACCGTGTCTGGCAGCTGAATTTATTTTATTTTTATTTTTATTTATTTATTTTTTTTGAGACAGGGTCTCTCTGTGTCGCCCAGGCTGGAGTGCAGTGGCACCATCACAGCTCACTGCAGTCTCAATCTCCCAGGCTCAAGCAGTCCTCCCACCTCAGCCTCCCAAGCAGCTGGGATTATAGGCTATTGCTAACACGCCCAGCTAATTTTTGTATTTTTCACAGAGACAGGGTTTCGCCTTGTTTCCCTGGTCGGTCCCAAACTCCTGGGCTCAACTGATCTGCCCACCTCAGTCTCCCAAAGTGCTGGGATTACATGCGTGAGGCCACCAAGCCCAGCCCATCTCTCGAATATTTCACTGGTAATGGGAAAGATACTACATTAACCAACAGACCAAGATCCTGGAGTTCCCCCACTCTGTGCAGAGCTAACCTTTTCATTCACAGAACTGTGGGTTAAAAACATAAAAGAACTATGGGATAGTCTCCAGGAAGAACCCCAGAAAGGAACAAGGCATCCAGGAGCACCTGGAGGGCTTGATACAATGACTGTTTACCAGCTGATTCCAGGGCATTGCGATACTGTAATAAGTATAACCAGGCCGGGCACGGAGGCTCACACCTGTAATCCCAGCACTTCAGGAGGCCAAGCGGGGGGCAGCTCACCTGGGGCCAGAAGTTTGAGACCAGCTTGGCCAACATGGTGAAACCCCATCTCTACCAGAAATACAAAAACTAGCTGGGCTTGGTGGCGCATGCCTGTAGTCCCAGCTACTCAGGAGGCTGAGGCAGGAGAATCACTTGAACCCGGGAGGTGGAGTTTGCAATGAGTCGAGATCACGTCACTGCACTCCAGCCTGGGCGACAGAGTAAGACCCTGTCTAAAAATAAATATATATAGCCAGATCGTAGGCTATCAGCCCTGCTCCTACCACAGGGCCTTTCTGCCTGGGACACTCTGCTACCTACTAGCCTTGTTGCTCACTTAGTTCATATCTAGACTTCTTCAAGCTCTCTGCTCAGTTGTCACATTTCCAGGAAGCTTCCCCTGCCCCCGCTTTTCCTCCCCACTCCTGTGAGGTCAGACCCCCCCGTGGTAGGCTCCCTTCTTCCTGGCAACGATCAGAGTTGTTGCTGTGCATTTGGTTGCCTAATTTGTTGAGTGGCATCTCCCTTCCTTTCCATATCATCAGCTCCCTGAGGTCAGGGCCTATGTCCGGGGCGTTTGTCTTTGTGTGTTTTATTTCATTTTGCTGGCTTGCCTTTGCAAACCTAAAGTTGACACATGTAAGCCCCCAGTGAACACCTCTAGCGAGAATAAATCAGCAATTGTCCGGGCGCAATGACTCACGCCAGTAATCCCAGCACTTTGGGAGGCTGAGGTGGGAGGATTGCTTGAGCCCAGGAGTTCAAGACCAGCCTGGGCAACATAGCAAGCAAGACCCCATCTCAAAAGAAAGTTAAAAAATTAGCCAGTCATGGCCGGGCGCGGTGGCCCATGCCTGTAATCACAGCACTTTGGGAGGCTGAGGTGGGTGGATCACGAGGTCAGGAGATCGAGACCATCCTGGCTAATGTGGTGAAACCCCGTCTCTACTAAAAATACAAAAAAATTAGCCGGGCGTGGTGGCAGGTGCCTGTAGTCCCAGTTACTCAGGAGGCTGAGGCAGGAGAATGGTGTGAACCCAGGAGGCGGAGCTTGCAGTGAGCCGAGATCATGCCACTGCACTCCAGCCTGGGAGACAGAGCGAGACTCCATCTCAAAAAAAAAAATTATCCGGGCATGGTGGCACATGCCTGTAGTCCCAGTTGCTCAGAGGCTGAGGTGGGAAAATTGCTCGAGCCCTGGAGGTCAAGGCTATAGTGAGTCATGATCATGCCACCGAACTCCAGCCTGGATGACAGAGTGACACCTTGTCTCAAAAATAAATAAATAAATAAATAAATAAATAAGTAGAAAAGAAAAAGAATACATAAGTTTTTTTGTTTGTTTGTTTGTTTTTGAGACGGATTCTTGCTCTGTCACACATGATGGAGTGTAGTGGCGCCATCTCGGCTCACTGCAACCTCCACCTCCTGGATTCAAGCAATTCTCCTGCCTCAGCCTCCCAAGTAGCAGGGACTACAGGCATGTGCCGCCACGCCTGGCTAATTTTTGTATTTTTAGTAGACATGGGGTTTCACCATTTTGGCCAGGCTGGTCTCGAACTCGACCTCGGTGATCCGCCCGCCTCTGCCTCCCAGAGTGCTGGGATTACAGGTGTGAGCCACCGCGCCCGGCCATAAGCAGTTTTTTTTATTCCAGGCACTGTCCCGACCATGTTATTTCACACAATTCCCTCAGCGGTCCCAGAGAGGGGAAGTGACTGGCCCACGGGCACGCAGCTGATAAGCCGCAGGCCTGGGGTCAGTCCTTGGTCTCTTAACCACCAGGCTACATAACGGATACTAAGGGCGATGAGGCCAGCTCCAAGCTGCCTTCCCGGGGCTCACCACTCCATGGGGAGAACAGCCGAGGTGCTCTGGAGACTAGCTAAGAACGTTCAGAACTCGGCCCTTCTTCACTTGCTGGCTAAAAGCCTGGTTCTGGAGCCCATCCAGCCGAGTTCCAATCCCTGCTCCCTCTCCCCGAGCCAGCCAGTCACCTTCCCTCAGTGTCCGCATCTGCACCATAGGAATACACATCATACCTATCATTGTAAGGGTTTTCTTTTCATTTTTATTTTATTTACTTATTTTTTCATTTTGAGACAGAGTTTCGCTCTTGTCACCCAGGCTGGTGTGCAATGGCGCGATCTCGGCTCACTGCAACCTCCGCCTCCCAGGTTCAAGATTCTCCTGCCTCAGCCTCCCGAGTAGCTGGGACTACAGGCACCTGCCACCATGCCCGGCTAATTTTTTTGTATTTTTAGTAGAGACGGGGTTTCTCCATGTTGGCCAGGCTGGTCTCGAACTCCTGACCTCAGGTGATCCACCCACCTCAGCTTCCCAGAGTGCTGGGATTACAGGTGTGAGCCACTGCCCCCGGCCCACTGTGAGGGTTTAAATTAAATGCTGCACGTGAAGCCCCTGGCACAATGCTTGATGATTATTATTAGTAGTTTTTCTTTTTTTTGTTTCTTTTTTTTTTTTTTTTTTTTTTTGAGATGAAGTCTTAGTCTTGCTCTATAGCCCAGGCTGGAGTGCAATGGCTCGATCTTGTTGGCGGCAACCTCCACTTCCTGGGTTCAAGTTATTTCTGGCTAATTTTTGTATTTTTAGTAGAGACGGGGTTTCACCATGTTGGCCAGGCTGGTCTTGAACTCCTGACCTCAAGTGATCTGCCCACCTCAGCCTTCCAAAGTGCTGGGATTACAGGCATGAGCCACCGCACCTGGCCTAGTAGTTTATTCTTGTTCCAATAGTTCCTCATCATTTGCAGATTCCATATTTGCAAATTTGCCCACCTGTCAAAATGTATCTGTAACCCAAAATAGTCCTGGAGGTGCTTTCACAGTCATTGGCAGACATGCCCAGAGCAGGGGAGACCTGAGCCGCCCACCCAAGGTGCAGGTTCCCGGCTGAGGTCAAACAAAGTGACCCTGTTTCAGCTCTCATCCTGTAAACAATCCCCCTTTCACCACCTATTTTGTGTCACGTTTTTCGCATTTTTGTGTTGTTGGTGGCAATTTCGCTGTTTAAAATGGCCGCGAAGCCAAGTGCTTCTGAAGTGCCGTCTGGTGTTCCTAAGCGCGGGAGGCTGTGATGTCCCTTCTGGAGAAAGCCCCTCTGATGGGCGTGCTTTGTTCAGGAATGACTTGCAGTGCTGCTGGCCATGAGTTCCGCATCAATGACACAGTACATATGAAAGGTGTCTTTAGGCTGGGTGCGGTGGCTCACGCCTGTAATCCCAGCACTTTGGGAGGCTGAGGCGGGCAGATCATGAAGTCAGGAGTTTGAGACCAGCCTGGCCAACACAGTGAAACTCCATCTCTACTAAACATACAAAAATTAGCCGGGCGTGGTGGCGGGTGCCTGTAATCCCAGCTACTCAGGAGGCTGAGGCATGAGAATTGCTTGAACTTGGGAGGCGGAGCTTGCAGTGAGCCAAGGTCGTGGCACTGCACTCTGGGCTACAGCGCTAGACTCCGTCTCAGTAAAAAAAGAAAAGTGTCTTTAAACAGAAACACATACAAACAAGGTTATGTAATGACTGGCTGACAAAAATGTGACGAGAGGGTCAAAGGAACCTTACTAACTATAGTTCCTCCAGTAGCCGTGACTCGTTCACTCATTGAGAGTTTGCAGTGACTTTATAGAACAGAACTCTCGAGAATAACAAGAATCAACTGTATTGTTGTTGTAATTTGGTTTTTTTTTTTTGGTTTTTTTTTTTTTTTTTGAGATGGAGACTTTCTCTGTCACCTAGGCTGGAGTGCAGTGGTGTGATCTTGGCTCACTGCAGCCTCCGCCTCCTGGGTTCAAGTAATTCTCCTGCCTCAGCCACCCGAGTAGCTGGGATTACAGGCGCCCGCCACTTTGCCCGGCTAAATTTTGTATTTTTAGTAGAGATGGGGTTTCACCATGTTGGCCAGGCTGGTGTCAAACTACTGATCTCAAGTGATCCTCCCCCCTTGGCCTCCCAAAGTGCTAGGATTACAGGTGTCAGCCACTGTGCCCAGCCTGTTGTTATAATATTTAATCCATACCGTACCCTTCCTGGCAGGATCATTATGTCTGTTTCACAGAGGAGAGGAAACTGAGGCTCTGTGCTTGAGCATCAGGCAACCAGAAGTCAAACCCAGGCTTCCATACCCTAAGATCGGCATTCAGAGGTGCCTTCTCTGTATCTCCGCATTCTCCGTCCACAGGCCTCAGATACCAGGGGCAACTGGGAGCTTGCAACACCCGGAAAAGCCCTCAAAGGCTCACACCGTCACCTCCCATGAGTCTTTGTCCATGGCGGGTCCCCTTGGCTCCCCTCCAACCCTTGCCCTGGTGATTGGAAGCATTCCCTCCCGCCCCATATGATATGTTCACTTGTTTGTTTCCTGTCCCCTCTGGAATGCAACTTCTCTGCTCATTCCACCACCTTTGCTGATGACTTCAGTGTGGAGTGTGTGTCAGGCAGTGTCCCAGGCCAACTCCAGGAGAGCAGGGATGTGATTTTGTTCCCTGCTTCATTGCTGGTGGCTACGTCAGAATGCAGGATGTGGTGGGGTCTGTGGTCAGTGCATCACAGCAGCCAGCGTGTAACAGTCCTGACTGTGGGCCCCGCACTGTCATGTACTAGGTCAGTTCATTCTGATGCAGTCTGTGAGGTGGGTGTTGTGATGACCCATTGCCATTTTCAGAGCAGTGACTTGCCTGAAGTCATGCAGGTATAAGCCCCAGAGCAAGGATTCAAAGCAAGGCAGGGGACCAGGCGTGGTGGCTCACACCTGTAATCCCAGCACTTTGGGAGGCTGAGGCGGGTGGATCACCTGAGGTCAGGAGTTCAAGACCAGCCTGGCCAATGTGGTAAAACCCCGTCTCTACTAAAAATACAAAAATTAGGCTGGGTGTGGTGGCTCACGCCTGTAATCCCAGCACTTTGGGAGGCTGAGGCAGGTGGATCACTTGAGGTTGGGCATTCGAGACCAGCCTGGCTAACATGGTGAAACCCCGTCTTTATTAAAAATACAAAAATTAGCCAGGCATAGTGGCATATGCCTGTAATCCCAGCTACTCGGGAGGTTGAGGCAGGAGGATCGCTTGAACCTGGGAGAGGCAGAGGTTGCAGTCAGCCAAGATCGCCTCATTGCACATCAGCCTGGGCGACAAGAGCAAAACTCCATCTCAAAAAAGAAAGAAAGAAAAGAAAAGGTGTCAGCAGGGCCCTCCTTCCTCTGGAGGCTCTAGGGAAGGATCCTTTCTTGCCTCTTCTAGCTTCTGGTGTCCTTGGTGTTCCTTCGGTTGCAGCTGTATCACTCCTATCTCTGCCTCCATCATCACATGACTGTTCTCTCTGTGTCTGCGTCCTCCTCTCCTCTTATAAGGACACCAGTCATTGATTTAGGGCTCAGCCTCATTCAGGTCTCTGCTCCCATTGCACCTCCTGGGAGAAGCCTCACTCAGTCGCTCGTCATTGTATAGCTATTTGTTTGGAGCTGTGCAAGGGCAGAGGCCTGTTTTGTTCACTGCTGGATCCCTGACCCGTAACGGATGCTCACCTTTTGTTGAATGAGTGAATGAGAGACAACCCTTCCGAAACTGCTGTGGGGGGAAAGCTGTCTAAAAGGAATAGCCTCCATGCTGCAATTCTAGCTTCGTAAGCGGGGTTCCAAGCTGCTCCTTGCCAAGTGCCTGCTCTGCCATGGACGAGCTAGGGGCCTTGGGCAAATTGCTGAGCCTCTCTGTGCCTCAGTTTCCCTGCCCATAAGGTGGAGATCACTGTAGTTCCCCATCTCCAGTGCTTGTGGTGAGGGTGAAATGTGCTAATGAGGGGTCCTGGTTATCTCTTGCCCAGGGGGCTCTGCCCTTTGATGACGACAACCTCCGCCAGCTGCTGGAGAAGGTGAAACGGGGCGTCTTCCACATGCCCCACTTCATTCCTCCAGACTGCCAGAGCCTCCTGAGGGGAATGATCGAAGTGGAGCCCGAAAAAAGGCTCAGTGTGAGCTGTGGGGAGACCGGCGGAGGGGGGAACAGTGGCTGATGAAGACAGAACCCCCTAGAAGAGTCATGGGGGTGGGTTTCCAGAACCTGCCCGTCAGTCCCCAGGGTGACTGGGATCGCCAACTGAGCCGCAACCCAAGGTCCAGCACAGCTGCCGCTCCAAACTGGGGAGGGGGCTACGCAAGACTGGAGCAGGGAGCCCCAGGCAGCGGGAGGGCGCAGGAGTAAGGAGACGAACAGGATGCCACTGCGCATGCGGCAAAGTAATGCGGCCGGTCCGGGGTACACGGAGACCGCGCGTGCGCGGGGCGATGCACTCAACCGCCACTAGAGGGCGACGTAATATGTCATCTTGCCCCCGGTGGGGTGGGCGGGGAGATGATCAGGGACCCCAAAACCACCCTAGCCTTTCATTGCGCCCCTACATGTGCGTACGACCTCACTTCTGCTTCTTTACGACTCACCACCCTCACAGCTGGAGCAAATTCAGAAGCATCCTTGGTACCTGTGAGTATGGGGTAACGACTCTTGGGTCCCTGGCGGAAGTAGGGGAGGGGCCAAAGCAGTAGAGGCAGCTGGGAGGGGTGGAATGCCAGGGTTCCTGAGAGGCAAAGGGCTAGGGACTCGGACTTATGGGTCCTGGGGGAAGAGGACACAGCTAGAGAAGGAGTCTAGGGGTCAGAGGCAGGAGGGCCTAAGCTAGGAGTCCAGGACTCCTGGGGTTGAGGGAAAAAGGGACTGGGGGCCTGGACTCCTGGATCCGAGGGAGGAGGGGCTGGGGGCCTGGACTCCTGGGTCTGAAGAAGGAGGGGCCGGGGGCCTAGACCCCTCGGTCGGAGGGAGAAGGGGCTGGAGGTCTGGACTCCTGGGTCTGAGATGGGGGGCGAGGTCTGGGGAATCTGGATTCCTGGGTATGAGAGAGAAGGGGCCGGGGCCTGGACTCTGGATTTTGGGGTCTGGGATCCTTGAGTCTAGAATGAAGAATGCTGAATCTCAGAAGCCTGGTTCCCAATAATGTTTCTCCACTTCCCCAGAGGCGGGAAACACGAGCCAGACCCGTGCCTGGAGCCAGCCCCAGGCCGCCGGGTAGCCATGCGGAGCCTACCATCCAACGGAGAGCTGGACCCCGACGTCCTAGAGAGCATGGCATCACTGGGCTGCTTCAGGGACCGCGAGAGGCTGCATCGCGAGCTGCGCAGTGAGGAGTAAGACCCCAAGACCCCTGCACCCGTGTACCCACGTGGGGCGAGCTGCAGCAGCTCCCTGCGCACATGCAGAGCGCCGGGCGAGGCACCCTGGCCTCTCATGAGGCATGGTTTGAAGCTCCCGCCTGGGAGTGATGGAACCAGCAGAGAAAACGGCCCAGAAACACGCCAAGAAAGTATTAATAGATGCTGCGACATAGTACTTACATATACATAGTACTTACAAATAGTACGTGCCTGGATGTTAGGTGTTACAGTGTTATTATAATTGAGTGAAACACAGCTGAGATGTACCCTAAACCAGAGAAACTGACCATACTGATGCCTGGAAAAAATGGAACCATGGGCAGAAATACAGGGAGCCGAGGAGACCTCCTCTGAGCATTGATTTCGGACCTCAGCCCTCTGCTACCTCTTTCCACCTTTCCCATCCCCTGCCTTAGGGAGAACCAAGAAAAGATGATATATTATCTGCTTTTGGATCGGAAGGAGCGGTATCCCAGCTGTGAGGACCAGGACCTGCCTCCCCGGAATGATGTTGGTGAGAAGGCAGGGCTAGGGGACCAGACACCTGGGTCTCGAGATGGGAAGAGGCTGGGCACCGGGACCCCAGATTCCCAAGGAAAGAAGGGGCTGCAGACTCTGAGCTTCCAGCTTTAGACTGCTTGACTTGCTCTTTGACATTTATCAAAACCCCTCTCCACTCTAGGCCTGTTTCCCCATCTGTGCAGTTTCCGAGGCAGTTGTAAGTGTGCACAGCTGGGTGAAACCATCTCTTGATTGGGTTGAAACTGTTGTCCCTCAGACCCACCCCGGAAGCGTGTGGATTCCCCCATGCTGAGCCGTCACGGGAAGCGGCGGCCAGAGCGGAAGTCCATGGAAGTCCTGAGCATCACTGATGCCGGGGGTGGTGGCTCCCCTGTACCCACCCGACGGGCCTTGGAGATGGCCCAGCACAGCCAGAGGTGGGAGCCCCTGTCCCTTCAGGAGGATCCACAATCCCTGGGTCTAGGAGTTCAAGATTCTAACCCCAGCTCTACCTCAAATGTGCTGTGTCCTTGGGACAATTCACCTCCCCTCTCTGGGCCTCATTTCCTCACCTGGAAGGACTGTAGAAGTGAGGGAACATCTGTGGTTTTTGAAACCCTCCCATCTGATTTTTTTTTTTTTAATCTATCCTGGAAACAGATCTCGTAGCGTCAGTGGAGCCTCCACGGGTCTGTCCTCCAGCCCTCTAAGCAGCCCAAGGGTAAGGCCAGGTCCCCAGTGGGATTTAAGAAGGAGAAAGGGGTGGAGACACGGAGCAAAGATTGAGTAGCAGAAACGACTGACTTGCTTCTTTGTCTCTGGAGGGCCAAAGACCCAAGGCCTCCAAAGTATTTTGGTCCATTGGCCATTTCTACCTCCTTAGGATTGCATGCCTGAAGAGATTTTACAAAAGTTAGTTGAGTGCCTGCTGTGTACTAGTCTCTGCATGGGCTGGGTTTTCAGCCCACAGCATGATAGAAAGTCTTTGCTATCCTTGCACTGGGGCCTGGGAAGGAGGGTAGTTGGACTACAAGTTCCAGCATGCACCGGGCCAGCGTCCGTGAGTGTGCGTATGAGTGGGGCTCCTAGAGCCTTCTGGGAGTTGTAGTCCGCCCGCTCATCTCAGTCTCCTGTCCTCTGCAGAGTCCGGTCTTTTCCTTTTCACCGGAGCCGGGGGCTGGAGATGAGGCTCGAGGCGGGGGCTCCCCGACTTCCAAAACGCAGACGCTGCCTTCTCGGGGCCCCAGGGGTGGGGGCGCCGGGGAGCAGCCCCCGCCCCCCAGTGCCCGCTCCACACCCCTGCCCGGCCCCCCAGGCTCCCCGCGCTCCTCTGGCGGGACCCCCTTGCACTCGCCTCTGCACACGCCCCGGGCCAGTCCCACCGGGACCCCGGGGACAACACCACCCCCCAGCCCCGGCGGTGGCGTCGGGGGAGCCGCCTGGAGGAGTCGTCTCAACTCCATCCGCAACAGCTTCCTGGGCTCCCCTCGCTTTCACCGGCGCAAGATGCAGGGTATGGAGGCATGAACTGCTGGGTCCTAATGTGGGGAGAAGGCTAGGGGCTAAAAATCTGGTCCCAGGGATGTCCGTCTGGTGTGTTTAGAGAGGAAGGGACTGGGGGCCTGGATTCCCACGTTCTAGAGAAGGGGGGGTTTGGAGGAGAGGTGCACCTGTTGGGGAGAGAGGTGGGGCCTCTAGCTCTGGAGGAGGACCCCGATTGAAGGGCACGCCCCTTTGGGGCTCTGGATCACCTCCCATTGGCCCGTGGTTTGTGAGCCCCGCCCAGGAGGGCTGGCTTGGCTGAGGCTGCAACCCAAGGCTCTGGATCTCTGGGAGGGGGCGAGTGCAGGCCTGTGTGCTGGCAACTGGGACGATGGACAGGTGTTGACCACGTTCTCTGCCTTCCCCCTACCAGTCCCTACCGCTGAGGAGATGTCCAGCTTGACGCCAGAGTCCTCCCCGGAGTGAGTCTAACAGGGAAGGAATGAGTGGGGATGCAGGGGATTCATGCCCTTGGCGCCTTCCTAACACTCCTCCAACCACCCCCTCCCACTCAGGCTGGCAAAACGCTCCTGGTTCGGGAACTTCATCTCCTTGGACAAAGAAGAACAAATATTCCTCGTGCTAAAGGACAAACCTCTCAGCAGCATCAAAGCAGACATCGTCCATGCCTTTCTGTCGGTGAGGGGCCTGGGTCCCCGTCGAGCCTGGCTCCCGCAGAACTACAAGTCCCAGCAGCCCTTGGGGCTAACCACTTTAGCATAGGCTTGGCTTCCTCCTGGGGCTCATGGGATTTGTAGTTTTATGGCCAGAGTTGGTTAGAAGTCTGTAGGCAGGAAAGATTTATCGTGGCCAGAGGCCTGGAATTGGGGAGATAGGATCCTGAATTGCAATGTCCTCAAGGATTGGTGAGTTCCCATTCCCCTACGGCGAGGTTTGAAACTAGCCGAAGAAACTTCCCAGGCAATGTTAAGGCTGCCCCTTTGCTGGTCTGTGGTTTTATGCCTAGGGGCTGATGGGACTTAGAGTTTCTGTGACAGATATGGCTATGGGAAGCATTTGTAAAGGGAACAAGCAGTGTTTCATGTGGTCTTGGAGTCTGAGGCTGTCACCTAGCTATCAGAGTCCTCATGACGTTAGGACTGGGTTGTCCAACCATTCCTCCCTTACTCACTGATAGGATAGAGAAAGCTACAAGTCCTTGCAGGCAGTGGGGCCTCACAATGCATTTCCTGTCCTTCTTTCCCTCCAGTGGCTCATGGGACTTGTAGTTCCTTGGCCAGAGCTGGTTGTGGGGCTGGGTATCCGTTCCCTGGGCTCACCCCTTCCTATGTTCCTACCTCGCTCAGATCCCCAGCCTGAGTCACAGCGTGCTGTCACAGACCAGCTTCAGGGCCGAGTACAAGGCCAGTGGCGGCCCCTCCGTCTTCCAAAAGCCCGTCCGCTTCCAGGTGGACATCAGCTCCTCTGAGGGTCCAGAGCCCTCCCCGCGACGGGACGGCAGCGGAGGTGGCGGCATCTACTCTGTCACCTTCACTCTCATCTCGGGTGAGTCTCTTGGCTAGGCTGCCTGCAGCCCAGTGCTGGGACTGTTCACCACAGCTGAGATAGTGTAGGGGCCCAGGAGTGCAGCAGCAGGAGGAGGAAATGGTGTTCAGCTGGTGCCGACTCTCTGTGCTCCTCCTCCCCACACAGACCCCCCCACAAGCCCATCCTCTATTTCCCCACTCTCATCAGCATTTCCCCAGCATTTACAGTGTAAATAATGAATGCATTATCTCCTTGAAGCTTCCAAGCAGCCTACTGAGGTGTTAGTAATCACCCATTTTACAGAGGAGAAAACTGAGTCATAGGGAGGTCAATGGACTTGGCCAGAGTTACACAATACCCTGTGGCAGAGCTGCAGCCCAACCCAGGCCTCCCAACTTCAGAGGAGAGAGCCCAGCTCTTCCTATTACTTTAAGATGCTAGAGCCAAAGGGTGAAGACACAGCACACTGCTGTCTAATATCAGTCTGCCCAGAGCAGACATCACCAAGGATGGCAGTGCTTATTCCTGCTAAGCTCAGTGGCAGCCTCAGGAACTTTAACTCCAGGCAGCCATGACCAGTCGAGACTTGGCACAAGAAAGGAAAGCCACTAAAATGCCTTGCTTCCAGTTCTGCTCTCTGCTTGGTTCCTCAGTCCTGATAGTGAGCGTTTGGATAGGGAGGGATCGCCGATCTCTTTGTCACCAATATTAATACGTCACAGGTGGGAGAGGGGCTTGCCCCAAGGATTTCTAAACCAAACAGCTATGGAACTGTGGGTGTTCGGTCACCAAAACCAATTATGACTCTTTATTTTTCTGTCCCCCTTAAAGACTAACATGCAGGCTGGGCGCAGTGGCTCACGCCTGTAATCCCAGCATTTTGGGAGGCTGAGGCGAGCAGGTCAGAAGTTCAAGACCAGCCTGGCCAACATAGTGAAACCCATCTCTACTAAAAATACCAAAATAAGCCTGGCATGGTGGTGGGCTCCTGTAATCGCAGCTACTCAGGAGGCTGAGGCAGGAGAATCGCTTGAACTCGGGAGGCAGAGGTTGCAGTGAGCCAAGATTGTGCCACTGCCCTCCAGTCCGAGCGACAGAGCGAGCCTCTGTCTCAAAAAAAAAAAAAAAAAAGGCTAATGTGCAGACCTTTCTCAATTGTAAGACTTTTTCTGAGGCCAGGCATGAGCTCACTCCTGTAATCCCAGCACTTTGGGAAGCCGAGGTGGGAGGAATGCTTGAGCCCAGGAGTTTGAGACCAGCCTGGGCAACATAATGGGACCTCATCTCTACAAAACAAACAAAAAAATTTATATATACACACACACACACACACACACACACACAAAAGCCAGGCACGGTGGCATGCACCTGTAGTCCCAGCTACTCCAGAGTCTGACGTGAGAGGATCACCTGATTCCAGGAGGTTGAGGCTGCAGTGAGCTGTGATCGCGCCACTGCACTCCAGCCTGAGTGACAGAATGAGACCTTGTCTCAAAAAAGAAAAAAAAGAAAAAAGAAAAAGAAAAGGCTTTCTCCGATTTCTTTTTTTTTTTTCTTTTCTTTTCTTTTTTTTTTTTTTTTTGTTGTTGTTTGGTTTTTTTTCAGACAGTCTTGCTCTGTCATCCAGGCTGGAGTGCAGTGGCACAATCTGGGCTCACTGCAAACTCTGCCTCCTGGGTTTGAGAGATTCTCTTGTCTCAGCCTCCCGAGTAGCTGGGATTACAGGCACGCGTCACCATGCCCAGCTAATTTTTGTATTTTTAGTAGAGACAGGGTTTCGCCATGTTGGCCTAGCTGGTCTCGAACTCGTGAGCAACCTCAAGTGATCTGTCCACATCGGCCTTCCAGAGTGTTGGGATTACAGGCATGAGCCACCGTGTCTGGCTCCAACTTATTCTTACATTTCTGGTCCTTCATGGCCTCCGCTAGAAACTAACAACAAGCAATAGTATCTATTTGAATAGAAACCAACACCTGTTATTTGAAGTTGAAGGTATGTGAGTTTGACTGTGATGCTTAAATAGCAGCACAGACCCATTTGCAAACTGTGGATTGATGTGGCCCCAGTGGAGCAGGGGAGATGGAGACGCAGTGGGGGTGTTGTGTGCTTGGTGGAGGGACTGGGTTCTGCAGGCTGGGACGGTCTTCCTGGTCCTGGACCCCCAGTCAGTGTTTTTCTGCCCGCCTGTCCCTCCAGGTCCCAGCCGTCGGTTCAAGCGAGTGGTGGAGACCATCCAGGCACAGCTCCTGAGTACTCATGACCAGCCCTCCGTGCAGGCCCTGGCAGGTGGGTGGCAGGGGCCGTGGGTGGCAGGGGCCGTGGGTGGCGGGGGCCGTGGGTGGCGGGGGCCGTGGGTGGCAGGGGCAGTGGGTGGCGGGCAGAGGTCCAGCATGAGCAGGTACTCTGGGGTTTGGTTTGCAGAGGACACCCAGCTGGTGGGCTCCTTCACCATTGTCATAGCTGAGGTCTTATCTGCAGAGTTGTGAGCAGGTTCCCCGAGAGGCTGGGGCCTGAGGAGGTTCTCCCTAGCAACCTGAGGACTGGCTCCCAGGAGTCCCTAAGAAGATGACAGGCTCTGTGTTGGGGGTCGTGGAACATCCTACCAACAGAGGTTCTGGACCTCTGTCCAGGAGGAGGGTGACCCACCGTCCTGGTTTGCTTGGGACTGAAGGGTGTTTCTGGGATGCAGGGCTTTGAGTCAAACCCAGGACAAATTGGCCACCGTCTTTGCAGGTCTCAGAAGTCACCTCACCTTGGGGCTAGGGCCTAATGGTCCCTAGCAACCAGAATTCTAAGCTGAGTTCATGGGAATGTGCAAGATCTTGCTCTGGGGAATCCAGCCTTCCCGGGCTCCCAGTCCTGGTCATCAAAGACTCAAATTCTCTAGCAATCAGGACAGCAGAGGGTTTGTTGCAAAGGTGTCTTAGTTCGTTCAGGCTACTATAAGAAAATACCATACACTTACAAATAACAGAAATTTATTGCTGGCAATTCTGGAGGCTGGGAAGTCCAAGATCAAGCTGCCAGCAGCGTTGGTGCCTGGTGAGAGCTGCTTCCTGGGTCACAGACAGCACGTTGGTGCTGTGTCTTCACATGGCAGAAGGGGCAAGGGAAGTCTCTGGGGCCCCTTTCCTAAGGACACTAATCCTATTCATGAAGGCCCCACCCTCATGACCTCATCACCTCCCAACATAACCTCCTAATACCATCACCTTGGGATTGGGTTTCGGCACATGAATTTGGGAGGATGCAGTGTTCAGTAGAGAGCATAACGGGCACTCGCCCAAGCAACCAGAGGTAGCCAGAATTCTCAAGGGAAGAGAGCGCCTGTCTTGGAAATCAGCCCTCATTCCTGAGACACGGGGTCACGGGGGACGCAGTGAAACAGGGTACTGGGCCCCATTGCAGGGCACGTGGACAGCCGTCTGCTCTGAGGGGAGTCGGGCAGCATCAGCCTCACAGGACCCATGCCCCTTCCTGGACCCCTGGACCCCTGGACCCCTGCTGAAAGGAAACAGGGCCCAGCGTTGAGGCCAGGGGCCAGGGCAGCTTTGGCCTTGTCCCCAGAAACTCTGAGTCCCAGGGTCAGGTCTTTTGCTCTGGAGCCATGGTTCTCAACTAGGGGAGCTGGTTTCACCCCGTGTTTGTTTCCTATGGCCGCCGTCAACAAATGACACAGCCTTGGTGGCTGAAACAACACAAGCGATTATTGTACAGTCCTGGAGGTCAGAAGTCCCACATGGTCTCCACAGGCTAACAGGGTGCCTGGAGGGCTGCGCTCCCTCCTGGAGGCTCTCGGGCGGAGTCTGTTCCCTTGTGTGTTCCAGTTCCTAGGCGCTCTGGTTAAGGCCCCTTCCTCCATCTTCAAAGCCAGTGATGCCATATATCCCTCTGACTGACCTTAGCTGGGAAAAGGTGACTCAGTGAGACCTGCACAGATACTCCAAGATAATCCCCTACCTCATGGTCTCTCACCTTCCCCACAGCACAGGATCTCTTCTCCTCCATCAAGAAACATAGTCACAAGTTCTCGGTATTTGCATGTGGACATCTTTGCAGGGGGCCGTTGTTCAGCCTAGCACAACCCCCTAGGGACATTTAGCAACGTCTGGAGACATTTTTCCTCCTCTCAACTGGGGAAAGCAGGGGGCTGCCAATGGCCTCCTGTAGGTGGAGACCAGAGATGCTGCAAAACACCCTACAATTCACACAACAGCCCCCCACGACAGCTGAGTCCCAAATGGCAGTCGTGCTGAGGTGCAGAATCCCTCTTTTCTGATGGTTGCTAGGGGCAACCGGAAAGCAAATTAGGTCCACTGGACCCCGTTGCCAAGGAAAGCTGGCCTCAGCAACCAGGGGTCTCAAAACGGGCACACCCTCGAAGATGTAGGACTAACAGGCACCCCGGGGGCTCAGCCACCTGTCTCATAAAGGAGAATGGAGTGGGGGGCCAGGCCTCCGAGTCACTGTGGTTGCTATGACAAGCCCCTCAGTTTTCTTTTGTTTGTTTGTTTTTGAGACAGAGTCTCGCTCTGTTGCCCAGGCTGGAGTGCAGTGGTGCAATCTCAGCTCACTGCAACTTCCATCTCCCAGGTTTCAAGCGATTCTCCCGCCTCAGCCTCTCGAGTAGCTGGGATCACAGGCACCTGCCACCGCACCCGGCTAATTTTTGTATTTTTAGTAGAGACGAGGTTTCACTATGTTGGCCAGACTGGTCTCAAACTCCTGACCTCAAGTGATCTGCCTGTCTTGGCCTCCCAAAGTGCTGGGATTACAGGCGTGAGCCACTGCGCCCAGCCCCCTCAGTTTCTCTTAAAAGAAAAACGAGGTCTCCGCCAGGGGACCTCAGGTAACATCCTAGGCCCCATAGAAATTGCTGGAGACCACCCAGCAACCAGTGTTTCCACCACAGTCCCCAAGAGGAAGTGGCCTCAGGACCCAGGAGAGAGTGACCTGAGTCAGGCTGGCCCAGCATGAGGGGCCTGAGACCCCCCCTCCCCACCAGTAGGCTCCCTTGAGCCCAGTTCCATGGAACATTTCTCCCCAACCACCAGAGAAGGAGAGAGCCAGGGGGGCCCTCTTGCTATGAAGGTTGAGCACTGTCCTGGCAGGCTGTTTCTTAGCGAACGGTGTCATAACCAGAATCTGAGAGTCTCCTAAAGTCAGGCCCGGCCCAGGTCTCCCTGGACTAACCTGGCCCCAGGGTTGCAGGGGGCATAGAGTGCAGCCCCTGTCCTAGGGGAGCCAGGCCTTGTCACTTGGGGTGCGTCCTCCGAGTAAACAATTCAAGGCCAGGTGGTGGACAGACTGGGCCTTATCGGGGATCGGAGCTGGAGCCTCGGGGTTACTGAGACCGACTGATGAGACTCTGCCCCCATCCCCTGATAATGGGAACCCCAACCCTGGGCTGTGGAACCCACGAAAAACCTCTTCCTCCCTTGCAGATGAGAAGAACGGGGCCCAGACCCGGCCTGCTGGTGCCCCACCCCGAAGCCTGCAGCCCCCACCTGGCCGCCCAGACCCAGAGCTGAGCAGCTCTCCCCGCCGAGGCCCCCCCAAGGACAAGAAGCTCCTGGCCACCAACGGGACTCCTCTGCCCTGACCCCAGGGGGCTGGGGAGGGAGGGGACCCCCCTCCACCCCCCTTCCCTGCCCCCAACTGTGAATCTGTAAATAAGGCCCAAGGAACATGTCGGGAGGGGGGTGGACACAAAAACCGGCCTTGCCCTGCAGGGATGGGGCTCCGCGGGCCGTGCCCAACTGGGGGTGGTTCTAGGGGAACAGGGGGCGGGGGAGCTGTTTCTATTTTATTTATTGATTAATTTATTATTTTATTTATTGATCAATCTCTCTGCGGGGTGGGGTGGGGGAGGGACGGGAGCTGGTTGGGGTGGCTTAGCAGATCCGGACAGGGCCCTCTGTCCCTGTGTCGTCCCCAACCCCCTCTTCCCGGGCCCCTCCTCCCCTGATCCTCCCCCCACAACCTTCTGTACGGATTTGCTCTCCGGAAGGAATTCTGGTTTCGCGTGATCCTGCCTGCGTCCGTGTCTCTGATTCCGCCGGCGGCAAAAAAAAAAAAAAAAAAAAAAAGATGATAATAATAAATAGCCTTGATCAGGGACAGCTGGCTGGCCTTGGCCTCTCGCTTCCTGGGTGCCCAGTTGCAGGGGCAGGGCCCGAAGGCGGGGACGGGGATGCTGGCTGCCACCAGCTGTTCAGAGGCCCTCCGCGCCGGCACACAGGTCCTCCGGCTCCAGGTCAGTCAGCGGCAGCCCCAGCTGGTTGGAGAGATCCCCAGCGGCTCATCTTGCTGGGTGCAGGGCACTGGGATTGGCCCCATCTTTCCTGCTTCACGGGTGAGGGCGAGGCCCGGGTCAGGATGCCTGCTACAGCTGGACCGGCAGGGAGATGGGGGAGGCCGGCGGGGGGCTGAGGCTGGGCCACGGCTGAACACACAGGGTGCAGCTCTCCAGGGCGGAGAAGTCAACGGCGAAGAGACCGAAGAGCGCGAACAGCAGCATGGCCACGAGCCACTCGCAGGCCGCAGAGACGCTACGCAGCGAGCAGGCGTGGAGGACGATCACTGCCCCAGGGTCAAGGGCCACACTGCTACCGTGACAGACGCGGAGCCCGGCCTGGTCTCTGTGCCACCTTGCGCTGGGCAGAGACCGTCTCTGGGTGTCCCCATCCTCAGCTCTCCCCTTCCCCTGTAGCTCCTCACAGACGGGGCCTCGCCTTGGTCTCCGATGCTCTCCAGCCGGTCTCCATCTCAAGCTGCTCGCACATGCTTTCCTTTGCGTGCACCCCCGTTACTATTGCATTCCCAATATCCCAAAAAGTTTCTGTCTCCCTTCCCTGACCCAGGGAAGGGCCTGGTTGCCTCCCTACTTGTCCAGGACACCCAGTTGCCATTGCTTCTGCCTCTAAACACGCATGATTTCCTAAATACGCCCTCCTCCCTGCCGCCAGCCTCGGACTGTGTTTTGCAACTTTCTCCTGAACATCCACCTTGCTACCCATGGCCTGCAGGCCCCTCCTGCTCACTCTCAGAGCCTAATCTCTTCCCTATAAAATCTATTTCTCTGAGTGTCCCCTCCTCCACGACAACTCCACCATCCACTCATGTGCCCCAGCAGACACTCCCCCTGGCCCCCTCTTCATCCCTCTTGGCCAGCTGGTCACCCCAAGTCTTGTCCTATCTGCCTTACCCATCTCTCTCCAGCCCTCTCCTCATGTCTTGTGCCTTTCTCTCCTGGTCTGCCCCGTCCCTCCTTTGGACGAGCAGGGTTCAGAGGACCCTCAGCATCCCACTAGCTCCTTAAGACCTTTTTCTACTCTGCCAGCCCCTGCAGACCCCAGGCTCCAGCCTAGCAGAGACAGCTCTTGTTTTCTGGAACTTCTCTCACTGGAGCCGCTCACCACCTCACTCCTCCCGGACAGCTTATTCCATTCATTCAGGGATTTCTAAGGGGGCTGAGAAGTGGTGGCTCACGCCTACAATCCCAGCACTTTGGGAGGCCAAGGTGGGAGGACTGCCTGAGGCTAGGAGTTCAAGACCAGTCTGGGCAATAGAGCGAGACCTGGTCTTTTTTTTTTTTGAAACAGAGTCTCGCTCTGTTGCCCAGGCTAGAATGCAGTGGCATGATCTAGGCTCACTGCAACCTCTGCCTCCCAGGTTCAAGCGATTCTTGTGCCTCAGCCTCCTGAGCAGCTGGGACTACAGGCGTGTGCTACCATGCCTGGCTAATTTTTGTATTTTTAGTAGAGATGGAGTTTCACCATGTTGGCCAGACAGGTCTTGAACTCCTGATCTCAGGTCATCCACCCGCCTTAGCCTCCCAAAGTGCTGGGATTCTGGGCGTGAGCCACAGTGCCTGACCGGAAACTTCATGTGGCTCTCTATCACCCCCAGGCAGAAACCCAAGCCTCTGATCCCTTATTTTAGAGAATCCTCAGCCCCGGCCCTGCCAGCAGCCTCACTCCTCCCTAGGCTGGTCTTACTGCTCCGTGCACATGCAGTGTGCCCTCAACCTCCCAGCCCACAAGCAGCTCCTTCTGCAAGGCCAGGCTCAGAATCCAGCCAGTCTCAGGCCCGTCTTTACAGACTTCCATCCCTTACCACACTCAGCTAGCTGTCTTTATGGTTCCCTCCCCCACCTACCCCACCCAAGAGACTACTGAGTCCCACAGAATGAAGGTCCCTGTGGCTAAACTGATCATCAGGGCTAGTTTAGAAGATCTGGGGCTGGATCTTATCACCATCAGGGCCCCTGCAAAGGAGACCTGATGGTCTCATACCCCAAGTCACTATAGGCTGGGCTGAGGGGCCAGCCCTCTCAACTATTTTGTGAAGATACACTTTGTCACTCCAGGAAATACGATCACTATTTCCATTTTGCTGAGAAAATTCCCAAGAAACGGATGCACTTAATACAACCAACACAGGGCCTTAGCTGGTTTCTCTCTACTCTCTTCTGAATGCCTGCACGCTCTGGGCCTCCCCACAAATGAGAAAGACCCCCCCCCAAGTCTGAGTTTGCAGCCCCTCCTTTCTCTCACTCTACACTCTACCTATCAGAATTAATCACTGTGGGCTGGGCACAGTGGCCCACACCTGTAACCCCAGCACTTTGGAAGGCCGAGGCGGGCAGATCACCTGAGGTCAGGAGTTTGAGACCAGCCTGCTCAGCATGCCGAAACCCTGTCTCTACTAAAAATACAAAAATTAGCCATGTGTGGTGGTGCATGCCTGTAGTCCCAGCTACTTGGGAGGCTGAGGCACAAGAATTGCTTGAAACTGGGAGGTGGGGGTTGCAGTGAGCCAAGATCATGCCACTACACTCCAGCCTGGGCGACAGAGTGAGACTCTGTCTCAAAACAAATAAATAAATAAATAATAATAATGATAATAATAATAATAGGCCTGGTGTGGTGGCTCACGCCTGTAATCCCAGAACTTTGAGAGGCCAAGGCAGGTGGATCATGAGGTCAGGAGTTCGAGACCAGCCTGGCCAATATGATGAAAACCCGTCTCTACTAAAAATACAAAAGGCCAGGCATGGTGGTTCACGCCTGTAATCCCAGCACTTTGGGAGGCTGGAGTGGGCTCATCACAAGGTCAGGAGATCAAGACCATCCTGGCTAACATGGTGAAACCCCGTCTCTACTAAAAATACAAAAAATTAGTTTGGCATGGTGGCGGGCGCCTGTAGTCCCAGCTACTCGGGAGGCTGAGGCAGGAGAACGGTGTGAACCCAGGAGGTGGAGCTTGCAGTGAGCCAAGATCACGCCACTGCACTCCAGCCTAGGTGACAGAGCGAGACTCCATCTCAAAAAAAAAAAAAAAACAAAAATTAGCCGGGCGTGGTGGCAGGTGCCTGTAGTCCCAGCTACTTGGGAGGCTGAGGCAGGAGAATTGCTCGAACCCGGGAGGCGGAGGTTGCAGTGAGCTGAGATCACGCCACTGTACTCCAGCCTGGGCGACAGAGCAAGACTGTCTCAAAAATGAATAAATAATAATAATCATGATGATAAAAGCAAATCCATTTTATGGATATGGAAACTGAGGCCTCAGAGAGTGACCTGACCCATCTAGAAGTACACTGTGCTGGTGGAAAGTGCCTGGGTTCTGGGGATGGTTCAGAAATGAGTTGGAATTGAGTCAACCATCATGTGGTGTGCTAGTAAATGTTTAACAACTGGCTGTGGTTGGTGGCACCTGCCAATTACAGTGGTAAAAATACTTCCATGATGGGACTTCAAGCTACTCACATGATATCACAGGACATGGAGTTAGGAAGAGCAGTTACAGAATGCCTCTCAGAGCCTGCACAAGCCACCTGCAGCCTATCACCAGCTCCACTACAGAACTTCACATGCATCCTGGCTGAAAGACTTTTCCTGTCTGAACCCGTTTTCACTTGTAGCCACCACCATGATTCCTGGCACAGAGTGGGTGCCCTCAAGGGACTGTTCTTAGTATATCATTCTTCCAGCGTCTATTGGTCACTCACTATGTGCCAGGCACAGATCTAAGCACCGTATGCCTATTATCCTATCCCCTCCACAACCCTGAGGTCAGCCCTGTCGTCATCCACATTTGAGGGATGAGGAAACCACTGACACCGAGAAGTAACAGCCCGCAGAAGTTTCCCCCAGCTGCCGTGTGGAGGACAGGGGCTTCCAACCTGGGCAACCTGACCCCGAAGTCGGCATTCTCGACGACAAAGCCATAATCCTGTGCAAAGATTGAGGTCCAGAGAAAGGAAGAGATGTCCCCAGTGACAGACAGCCAGGCAGGAAGACCGACTCCAGTGAAGAGCCACCCCCAAGCCCTACCCCGAATAGAAGAAGGATACTGGCCACAATGAGGATGGTGCAGACGCTGCAGAGGCCCAGGCGGAGTGGCCCGATCCAGGCAGCCCCGGGCTGGGGCAGGCTCTTCAGCCTCCACAGGAGGAGCTGCAGCCAGAAGTAGACATTACCCAAGATGAAGGCAAGGAAGGCCCCTGCCAAGTGCGTGGGCCGCTGGTTCTTTTCCTGGGAGGAGAAGGGAGGAGTTGGGAGGGAGACTCTGGGAAGGAGGGTAAGGGGCACCAGAGGGGCCGGGGCCCTTCACCAACGCAGTAGACAGTGATCGCCAACTTTCCATACCGAGTGATGGGCTTATTAAGCACATCGGCTATTGTCAGCTCCACAAGGAGAGGCATTTAAATCTGCTGTTCACTGCTGTAGCCTCAATTCCTAGAACAGTGACTGGCACATAGCAGATGCTCAGTAAATATGAGTGGGATAAATCTTGCATTCTCAAGGCGGGGGACAGATATTTCCCCAAAAATTGGTCTTGCAGGTGAAAAATTCTTAAATATTACAATTGTATGTGACTCACAGATACACAGCATATATTCCATTAAAATTTTAAAATACTTAAAATTTCAGCCTGGTGCGGTGGCTCGCATCTGTAATCCCAGCTCTTTGGAAGGTGAAGCAGGCAGATCACTTTGAGCTCAGGAGTTCGAGACCCACCTGGGCAACATGGCAAAACCTCGTCTCTACAAAAAATACAAATATTGCCGGGCACGGTGACTCACACCTGTAATCTCAGCACTTTGGGAGGCCAAGGCGGGTAGATCACTTGAGGTTAGGAGTTCGAGACCAGCCTGGCGAACATGGTGAAACCCCGTCTCTACTAAAAATACAAAAAGTTAGCCAGACATGGTGGTGGGCACCTGTAATCCCAGCTACTCAGGAGGCTGAGGCAGGAAAATCGCTTGAACCCAGGAGGCAGAGGTTGCAGTGAGCCAAGATCGCACCATTGCACTCCAGCCTGGGCAACAAGAGCAAGAGTCCATCTCAAGAAAAAAAAAAATAATAATACAAATATTAGCCTGTCATGGTGGCTGAGGCCTGTAATCCCAGCTACTCAGGAGGCTGAGGCTGGAGGATTACTTGAGCCCAGGAAGCAGAGGTTGTAGTGAGCTGAGATGGCACCATCGCACACCAGCCTGGGCAACAGAGCAAGATCCCATCTCAAAAATAAATAAACAAATAAAAAATAAATAAAATAAATACTTAAAATTTCATGGGAAGAGGGGATAACCAGGGGGAAATGTCTAAAAATACTCCTTAGAATAGCAAGATAATAATAATAGGTTGAGGGCTGGGCACAGTGGCTCATGCCTGTAATCCCAGCACTTAGGGAGGCCAAGGTGGACAGATCACTTGAGGTCAGGAGTTTGAGAACAGCCTGGCCAACATGGTGAAACCTTATCTCTACTAAAAATGCAAAAGGTAGCCAGGCGTGGTGGTGAGCGCCTGTAATCCCAGCTACTCTGGAAGCCGAAGTTAGGAGAATCACTTGAATCCAGGAGATGGAGGTTGCAGTAAGCCAAGATCTCACCACTGCACTCCAGCCTGGGCCACAGAGCAAGACTCTGTCTCAAATAAGTAAATAAATAGTTGTGGAGCACTTTGGGAGGCTGAGGTGGGTGGATCATTTGAGGACAGGAGTTCAAGACCAGCCTGGCCAATATGGTAAAATCCCGTCTCTACTAAAAATACAAAAAAAATTTAGCCGGGCGTGGTGGCAGGTGCCTGTAGTCCCAGCTACTTGGTAGGTTGAGGCAGGAGAATCGCTTGAACCCGGCAGGCGGAGGTTGCGGTGAGCCAAGATCGCACTACTGCACTCCAGCCTGGGTGACAGAGCAAGACTCCATCTCCAATATATGTGTGTGTGTATATATATATATATATATATATATATATATGTATGTATATGTATATATAAATATAAATATATTCTCTGTGGTCCACGGGCAATGAGTGACCTAGCTAGAGTCTTCATGGAGATGGAATGAAGTCATGTACAAAATGGAAAGCCTGCTGCCAATGGCTGGCAAATGCTCAATCAATGTGCCTAACATGAAGAATGAGTAAATCTCAGTCATTTCTTTTTGGAGACAAGGTCTCACTCTGTTCCCCAGGCTGGAGTGCAGTGGTACCATCACAGCTCACTGCAGCCTCGACCTCCTGGGCTCAAGCAATCCTCCATCTTCCCACCTCAGCCTCCTGCATAGCTGGGACTACAGGTTCACGCCACCACGCCTGGCTAATTTATTTTTTGTAGAGACAGAGTCTTGCTATGTTGTCCAGGCTGGTCTTGAACTCCTGGGCTCAAGCCTCAGCCTGCCAAAGTCCTGGTATTACAGGCATGAACCACTGTGCCAGCCTCAGTAATTTCTTTTCTTTCTTTCTTTTTTTTTTTGAGACTGAGTCTCACTTTTGTGGCCCAGGCTGGAGTGCAATGGCATGGTCTTGGCTCATTGTAACCTCTGCCTCCTGGGTTCAAGTGATTCTCCTGCCTCAGTCTCCTGAGTAGCTGGGATTACAGGCACCTGCCACCACCCCTAGCTAATGTTTTGTATTTTTAGTAGAGACGGGGTTTCACCATGTTGGCCAGGCTGGTCTCCAACTCCTGACCTCAGGTGATCCACCTGCCTTGGCCTCCCAAAGTGCTGGGATTACAGCTGTTAGCCACAGAGCCCGGCCAGTAATCTCATCTCTTTTTTTTTTTTTTTTTTTTTTTTTTGAGAGAAGTCTCACTCTTATCTCCCAGGTTTGAGTACAATGGCTCGATCTTGGCTCACTGCAACCTCCGCCTCCTGGGTTCAAACGATTCTCCTGCCTCTGCCTCCCAAGTAGCTGGGATTAAGTCGCCTGCTACCACGCCTGGCTAATTTTTGTATATTTTAGGAGAGACGGGGTTTCACCATGTTGGCCAGGCTGGTCTCGAACTCCTCACCTCAGGTGATCCGCCTGCCTCCGCCTCCCAAAGTGCTGGGATTCCAGGCATGAGCCACTGCGCCTGGACCAGTAATTTCATCATTAAATGAGCTAGGGAGAGGGGCTGGCAGAAAATTATCCCAACCTCCTGGAAGTCAACGAAGTCCTACATACAAACAGCCTCGCTCGGAGTGCCCCACTCAAGAGAGCAAAGGAATCCAGCCAGTCCAAGGCCACTGGCCACAGAAAAATACAAGTCCCAGGAGGCCGCGCGGGAACCAGCCCCCGAGACAATAAGCCTATGGCCGCGGGGCATGCTGGGAGTTGTAGTTCCAGACGCCAGCCGGGGCAGACCCTGGGCGCCGACTGGGTCTCACCTGGAAATTGCCTACCACAGAGGTGCCCAGGGCACAGAGAAGTCCCGTCCATAGGATCAGCTGGTTAGGCCACCTTCCGACGCCCCAGTCCCGGAGCTGGTGGTAACGGACAATGCAGATCCACGCAGCTGGGAGTAGAGGGGAGAAGGAAGTGGCACGGAGACCCACCCCGAACTCCTGGGACCCAGAGAGGCAACCGAGGGGAGCAAGGTGAGGGAGAAAGCGGCAAACTCCCGGATTTTGGGGAAAGAGGGTCCTGGGGCATGGACTCCTGGGTTTGAGAAAGGAGCGGTTTCGGAGCTCGCTTGGCTGGGCTGGGGAGCACTGAACCAAAGGGCTGGGCAATATTTACCCAGAGCAGCTCCCATATTGAGCACCTGGCTGAAGATGCAGCTCTGAGGGGGGAAGGATCCGCAGATGCTGGGGAAGACAAAGGGGTCATCCTGGGCAATCCAAGCTAGGGCCTACACTTTCCTGCAGCGGCGATCCCCCCAAATCCCTACCCTCGGGCAGAATTACCTAATGTAGGGAAAGCCTTTACTGAGGTCCACAGTCCTGTTGGTCACTGCAATGGCGAAACTACGGAGGAAATCAGAGTGAGTGGGTGACTCTCACCAACAACTTTTCCTTCTGTTGACCAAACAAGGACTTCTAGCCCCCTCCGCCCTCAGACCAGGAGTCCAGGCCCCCAGCCCCTCCTCCCTCAGACCCAGGAGTCCAGACCCCAGCCCCTCCTCCCTCAGACCCAGGAGTCCAGGGCCCCAGCCCCTCCTCCCTCAGACCCAGGAGTCCAGATCCCCCAGCTCCTCCTCCCTCAGACACAGGAGTCCAGATCCCCCAGCCCCTCCTTGCTCAGACCCAGGAGTCCAGGCCTCCAGCTCCTCCTCCCTCAGATCCAGGGATCCAGGCCCCCAACCCCTTCCTCCCTCAGACCCAGAAATCCAGGCCCCAGCCCCCTCCACCCTCAGACCCAGGAGTCCATCATGCCTCTGACACTCACACGATCCAGACGCCAGAGATAGCCCAGACAGCTAGGAAGACAGGCATCAGCGACAGGTAGCCCCACATGACGGGCTCTGCAGGTGAAGGAGTGGGGCTGAGGCTGGACACCTGTCTCTCTCACACCTGAAGAACCAGCCCCCAAGGAGGGCCCAGGTGCATGAGATTGTGGCCCCAACCACTAGGCCCCCCCTTGGCTCTCAGGCAGAAGTCACAGGTGGGGGTCTGATCTAATTGGCCAGCTGTCCATTCCAGGCAATTTCCCCACCTATCCCGCAGTGTTCAACCCTGTCTCACGCATTCTCCTACTTGAGGAATTTCTCCCTGTCCTCCCAGCCCCTCCTTGCACCTCCCAGCCTCCAGGGCCTCCCGGAGATGCTCACCTCTCCAAGATCCCTGGGACTCTCAGTCCTGGGACTGGGGCTGGGTGAGCTTAGGGAAGAAGGGCTGGCATTCGGGTTGGGGCTCAGACAGGCCAAGGCAGAAGCAAAGTCCCAGCTGGAGCGCGCTGGAGGGCTGCCTGGGGTCTTGGGTCTGACCAACACTTCCTGAGGGGCTCTCTACCCGCAAACTGCCGTGTCCTCCCTCCTCAGAACCTAGCAGGCAGCACCTTAGCTTTAGGGGCCCCTAATTTCCTTCCTCCAGCTTTGTGGGTTCAACGTCCAAAGTCTCAGCCCTTCCCTCCCCAGGAACCAGGAATCTGAGCCTCCAGCTCTCTCCAGCCTGGAAGACCCAGAATTCCGGGGCCCCCGTTCCTCCTAGAATACAGATATTCTTCTCCAGCTCCTGACATCCAACCTCCCAGCTCTTACCTACTCGGGTACCCGAGAGTGAGGGCCTCAGGTCCGCCTGCTCTCTGGGTGCAGCTTCTGTTTTTGGCTGGGAGATACAGAGCACTGACGACCCTGCCTCCTCCCCTCCACTCTCCTTCCTCTCACCCTTCCCCTTTTCCCTGCTGGAGTTCCCCAGGCAGGCTGAGCATGGGTGGGAAGGGAGCATTCAGCGATGACATCTCCATCCGAAAAGTCCCCCAGCCAAAGACTGCTCCTGCCGCCTGACCCTTTTCCTTCTCTCTCCCAACAGCCATCTTCAGCTTCTGACCTCCTCCTGGCTTGGTATTTAGGGATTTGGAGTCATGGCCTCTTCCTACTTCCCAGGACCCAGGAGTCCAGTCCCTCAGCCCCTCCTCCCTCAGACCCAGAGTCAGACCTCTAGGCCCTCCTTCCTTAGACTCCGGAGTCCCTCCTGCCTCTGACACTTACAAGGTCCAGACCCCAAGATAGCCCAGCCCGCAGGGACAGGAACAGGTAAGCCTCACATGCTGGGCTCTGCAGGAGAATGAGAGGGGCTGAAGCTGGGCCCCTCTCTCTTTTCTCTCTCTCTCTCTCTCTCTCTCTCTCTCTCCCCCCTCCCCTTCACACCTGAAGAACCAGCCCCTTGAGGAGGGCCCAGGTGCATGAGATTGTGGCCTTGGCCTCTGGGCCCCCATTGGCTCTCAGGTAGAAGTCACGGGTGGGGGGTCTGATCTAATCGGCCAGCTGTCCTCCACTCCAAGCAATCTCTCCACCTGTTTCAGTGTTCAGTCCTAGCTCACACATTCTCCTGCTTGGGGAGTTTCTCCCTGCCCTCCCAGCACCTCCATGCACCTCCCAGCCTCCAGGGCCTCCCCAGGATGCTCACCTCTCCAAGCTTCCTGGGGCTCTCAGTCCTGGAGCTGGGGCTGGGTGAGCTCAGGGAAGAAGGGTTGGCATTCGGGGTGGGGCTCAGGCAGACATCCTGCAGAGGCAAAGTCCAGGCTGCAGGACTGCTTGGGTCCTTCGATCTGACTGCCACTTCCTAAGGGCTCTCTATCCCCAAACCACCGTGTCCTGTCTCCTTAGAACCTCACAGGCAGCACGTTAGCTTTGGGGGACCCTAATTTCCTTCCTCCAGCTTTGTGTATTCAACATCCAAACTCTCAGCCCTATCCTCCCCTGGACTCAGATCTGAGCCTCCACCCTTGGGGACCCAGGAGTCCAAGTTCCAACTCCTTCCTCCTTCCCCAAAATGCAGGAGTCCAGGCCCCCAGAACTCTTCCCTTAGACACAGAAGTCCCAGCCACCTCCTCTCTCAGTATGCCACCTCGTTTCTTTTAATGGACATAAAATCCACATAACATTAGCCATTTTAAAGTGTACAACTCGGCCAGGTGCAGTGGCTCATGCCTGTAATCCCGGCGGTTTGGGAGACTGAGGTGGGCAGATCACCTGAAGTCAGGAGTTCGAGACTAGCCTGGCCAACATTGTGAAACCCCATCTCTACTAAAAATGCAAAAATTAGCTGGGTGTGGTGGCGGGAGCCTGTAATCCCCGCTACTCCGGAGGCTGAGGCAGGAGAATCCCTTGAACCCGGGAAGCAGAAGTTGCAGTCAGTCCAGATCATGCCATTGGACTCCAGCCTGGGTGACAAGAGCAAAACTCTGTCTCAGAAAAAAGAAAAAAAAAAATGTGCGACTCAGCGACATTGGTGCACTCCCAATGTTATGCAACCATCGCCTCTTTCTTTCTTTTTTTTTTTTTTTGAGACAGTCTCCCTCTGTCACCCAGACTGGAGTGCAGTGGTGCAATTTCGACTCACTGCAACCTCTGCTTCCTGGTTTCAAGTGATTCTCCTGCCTCAGCCTCCTGAATAGCTGGGATTACAGGCCTGCGCCACCATGCCTGGCTAATTTTTGTATTTTTAGTAGAGATGGGGTTTCACCATGTTGGCCAGGCTGGTCTCGAACTCCCGACCTCAGGTGATCCACCCGCCTCAGGCTCCCAAAGTGCTGGGATTACAGGCGGGAGCCATCGCGCCCAGCGCCTGTCTGGTGTATTTTATGCTCAGTGTAATGTTTTTGAGATTCATCCATGTTGTGGCATGTATTAGTGTTTCATTCCTTTATTTTTTATTTTTATTTTTTAAACAGCCGGGGTCGGCCAGGCAAGGTGGCTCACGCCTGTAGTCCCAGCACTTTGGGAGGCCGAGGCAGGTGGATCACCTGAGGTCAGGAGTTCGAAACCAGCCTGGCCAACATGATGAAAACTCGTCTCTACTAAAAATACAAAAAAAAAATTAGCTGGGTAGCCAGGCACGGTGGCTCACGCCTGTAATCCCAGCACTTTGGGAGGCCAAGGCAAGCAGATCACAAGATCAGGAGTTTGAGACCAGCCTGGCCAACATAGTGAAACCCGGTCTCTACTAAAAATACAAAAATTAGCCGGGTGTGGTGGCGGGCACCTGTAGTCCCAGCTACTTGGGAGGCTGAGGCAGGAAAATCTCTTGAACCCAGGAGGCGGAGGTTGCAGTGAGCCGAGATCGCACCACTGCACTCCAGCCTGGGTGACAGAGTGAGACTCTGTCTCCAAAAATAAATAAAATAAAATAAAAAATAAATCCTGTCCCAGTGGGGCTGATAGAGAGCAAAGCTCTCCAAGTTCTCCTCACCCCTTCTGCCGCCAAATGCCTCTCGTCTGGGTCTCGTCTTCCTCCTTTCGCTTCTTTTTCCGGAGGTCTCCGTTTGCCCAGACGTGAATCTGAGCCATCCCCTGCCCTCAGGGGGGTCCCTGTCTGTGGGCAACACATATGATCAGCGGGTGACAGCTCCTCTAAAGGAAGTCACACAAGGCTATAAGGGAGTCCAGGGGAGGGAGGGGTCCATGCTACCTGCTCCTCCGTCGGCCCTCAACACTGTTCTCCTGCCCTGCCCTGCCCTGCCCTGCCCTGTGTTTGCCACCTGGCTGGTTCCCACTTCTCTTCCAAAAACATAATAATAATAAAGATGAGAAAGCCCAGGTGATCCTAAGGAAGACTTGTCCCCACTCTGAGCCTCCATACCCAACTCAGTGTCCTGGCACAAAGATGAGTTTGGCTCACTGGTGTCCCCACGGTGCTTATATGACCTGCTTGGGCCCTCCCTGGGAGGATAGGGGACAGGCCTCCAGCCTGCCGGGCTACTTTCAAGTTGGGAATTAAGCCCCACTCACCGGCCATGGGTAGGTTGGGTGTCTGGAGCCTGAAGGATCCTTCCAGAAGCTAGGGCTGCTGGCCTGGCTCAGCTGAGGGGAAGAGGCTGTGCTTTTCCTCTGAGAAAGATGACGTTGCACTTTCATATTGAGGAAACCGCTTCTGGTTGGTGGTGAGGACTGGTTTTTAGTTTTATTTTTATTTATTTTATTTTATTTTTTATTTTTGAGATGGAGTTTCGCTCTTGTTGCCCAGGCTGGAGTGCAATGGCTGGCGCAATCTCAGCTCACTGCAACCTCCGCCCCCTGTGTTCAAGCGATTCTCCTGCTCAGTCTCCCAAGTAGCTGGGATTACAGTCATGCACCACCACACCTGGCTAATTTTGTATTTTTTTAGTAGAAACAGGGTTTCTCCATGTCGGTCAGGCTAGTCCCAAACTCCTGACGTCAGGTGATCCGCCCGCCTCAGCCTCCCAAGTGCTAGGATTACAGGCGTGAGCCACCGCGGCCGGCCTATTTTTATTTTTGTATCCCTAGATGTCTACGTCCTCTGCCTGGAAGTTTCCCCAGGGAGGGGATGTAGATGTCTAGGAACACAGAGGTCTCAGAACCTTCCCCAGGGAGGGGATGTACACCTCTAGGGATAGACAGGTCTCGGACCTCTGTTTTCTTGTCTGCAAAACAAGGATCATGATGGTCTGCCCTCATGCAATTGTGAGGGTTTGTTGGGGTTATCCACGTAAGACCCTAAAAGACTGCCTGTCTGACCGGGCCCAGTGGCTCACGCCTGTAATCCCAGCATTTTGGGAGGCTGAGGCAGGTGGATCACCTGAGGTCAGGAGTTCGAGACCAGCCTGGCCAATATGGCGAAACCCCGTTTCTACTAAAAATACAAAAATTAGCTGGGCGCGATGGCGGGTGCCTATAACCCCAGCTACTCAAGAGGCTGAGGCTGGAGAATCACTTGAATCCAGGAAGTGGAGGTTGCAGTGAGTTGAGATTGTGCCACTACACTCCAGCCCGGAGGACAAGAGCGAAACTCCGTCTCAAAAAAAAAAAAAGAAAGAAAGAAAAGAAATGCAAGAGATTGACTGGGGATGAGGTTGCTGAAGGATAAAGGAGGAGAAAGGCCAAGCGCAGTGGCTTAAGCCTGTAATCCCAGCACTTTGGGAGGCCGAGGCGGGCAGATCACGAGGTCAGGAGTTTAAGACCAGCCTGGCCAATATGGTGAAACCCAGTCTCTCCTAAAAATACAAAAAAAAAAAAAAAAAAAAAAAAAAGGAGGAGAAAGACCAGGAGTGGCTGGGAGAGACTTCAGACTGCGACGTGAGTGGGTCTGGGTCTGACCTGGAGAAAGGAGACAGGGGAGAGTGGAAGAATCACAGACCATGTGCAGTTCTGAGAACCCCGGTCAGGTCAGCTGGGAGATGTGGTGCAAAGATCACCCATACGCAAGTCCATGGAGACCGAAAGCAAGTCAGTGGTTTCAAGGGATGGAAAGAGGGGAGGATGAGAAATGATTGCTTAATTGGAGTTTCCTTATGGGGTTATGAAACTGTTTTGGAACTAGATAGAGACGAAGGTTGCACAACATTGTGAATGTGCTAAATGACACCGAATTATACTTTAAAATGCTTAGAGTGGTCCGGGCGTGGTGGCTCACGCCTGTCATCCCAGCACTTTGGGAGGCCAAGGCAGGCGGATCACGAGGTCAAGAGATCAACACTGGTGCTGGGAAAACTGGCTAGCCATATGTAGAAAGCTGAAACTGGATCCCTTCCTTACACCTTATACAAAAATCAATTCAAGATGGATTAAAGACTTAAACGTTAGACCTAAAACCATAAAAACCCTAGAAGAAAACCTATGCATTACCATTCAGGACATAGGCATGGGCAAGGACTTCATGTCTAAAACACCAAAAGCAATGGCAACAAAAGCCAAAACTGACAAATGGGATCTAATTAAACTAAAGAGCTTCTGCACAGCAAAGGAAACTACCATCAGAGTGAACAGGCAACCTACAAAATGGGAGAAAATTTTCGCAACCTACTCATCTGACAAAGGGCTAATATCCAGAATCTACAATGAACTCCAACAAATTTACAAGAAAAAAACAAACAACCCCATCAAAAAGTGAGCGAAGGACATGAACAGACACTTCTCAAAAGAAGACATTTATGCAGCCAAAAAACACATGAAAAAATGCTCATCATCACTGGCCATCAGAGAAATGCAAATCAAAAAGCACAATGAGATACCATCTCACACCAGTTAGAATGGCAATCATTAAAAAGTCAGGAAACAACAGGTGCTGGAGAGGATGTGGAGAAATAGGAACACTTTTACACTGTTGGTGGGACTGTAAACTAGTTCAACCCTTGTGGAAGTCAGTGTGGCGATTCCTCAGGGATCTAGAACTAGAAATTCCATTTGACCCAGCCATCCCATTACTGGGTATATACCCAAAGGACTATAAATCATGCTGCTATAAAGACACATGCACACGTATGTTTATTGCCGCATTATTCACAATAGCAAAGACTTGGAACCAACCCAAATGTCCAACAATGATAGACTGAATTAAGAAAATGTGGCACATATACACCATGGAATACTACGCAGCCATAAAAAATGATGAGTTCATGTCCTTTGTAGGGACATGGATGAAATTGGAAATCATCATTCTCAGTAAACTATCGCAAGAACAAAAAACCAAACACCGCATATTCTCACTCATAGGTGGGAATTGAACAATGAGAACACATGGACACAGGAAGGGGAACATCACACTTCGGGGACTGTTGTGGGGTGGGGGTAGGGGGGAGGGATAGCATTGGGAGATATACCTAATGCTAGATGACGAGTTGGTGGGTGCAGCACACCAGCATGGCACATGTATACATATGTAACTTACCTGCACATTGCACACATGTACCATAAAACCTAAAGTATAATAATAATAATAATAATAATAATAATAATAAAAGAAAAAAAAAGAGATCAACACCATCCTGGCTAATATGGTGAAACTCCGTCTCTACTAAAAATACAAAAAAATTAGCCGGGCGTGGTGG
Source organism: Pongo pygmaeus (assembly GCF_028885625.2). Taxonomy (NCBI): domain Eukaryota; kingdom Metazoa; phylum Chordata; class Mammalia; order Primates; family Hominidae; genus Pongo; species Pongo pygmaeus. The sequence continues at coordinate 61,696,492 of NC_072393.2, forward strand.
CGGGTGCCTGTAGTCCCAGCTACTCAGGAGGTTGAGGCAGGAGAGCGGCAGGAACCCGGGAGGCGGAGCTTGCAGTGAGCCGAGATCGCGTCACTGCACTCCAGCCTGGGCGACAGAGCGAGACTCCGTCTCAAAAAATAAATGAATAAATAAATAAATAAATAATTTAAAAATTAAATTTAACTTTTTTTTTTTTTTTTTTTTGAGATGGAGTCTTGCTCTTTGGCCCAGGCTGGAGTGCAGTGACGCGATCTCGGCTCACTGCAAGCTCCGCCTCCCGGGTTCAAATGATTCTCCTGCCTCAGCCTCCCGAGTAGCTGGGACTAAAGGCGCGCGCCACCACACCCGGCTAATTTTTTTTTTTTTTTTTTTTTGTATTTTTAGTAGAGGTGAGGTTTCACTGTGTTAGTCAGGATGGCCCTGATCTCCTGACCTCGTGATCTGCCCGCCTCGGCCTCCCAAAGTGTTGGGATTACAGGCGAGAGCCACTGCGCCTGGCCAAAAAATTAAATTTAATAAATTAATAAATAAACACTTTAGCACATTGACTTTAGAGGTGTCCACATGGGCAGAAATGGCCAGGCTCTACTCCCCAGCCCATGCTTAGTCATTGGTCCAGTCTGCATAAAAAGAATGTAATATCAATCCAAATCAAACACTGCTGAAGGTGCTACTGCTGGAAGCTGGAGACCAGCTGAAGTCCTCCCTGCTAATCAAGTTCTTTCAGGAAGGGAGTGCCACCTGGCTACCGTACTTGCCCAATATCACTCAGCTACTGAGTGGAGCAGCTTGGGTCCGTCTGGCTGTAAAGTCTGGTTCCTTCCTATGTGCTATGCAATGCCCTTGAATATCCCTCCCTATCTTCACCCCTCCAACCTTCTCCTGAAACACCCATTTATCTGTGCATATGTTCATGCCTTTGTGTATTTCTCCAGCTTGTTATTTCTCCACTCATCCACCCACCTGCCCATCCGGCCAGCCATTCGCTCATATGTTCTTTTTTTTTTTTTTTTTTTTGAGATGGACTTTTGCTCTTGTTGCCCAGGCTGGAGTGCAGTGGCGCGATCTCGGCTCACTACAACCTCTGCCTCCCGGGTTCTAGCAATTCTCCTGCCTCAGCCTCCCGAGTAGCTGGGGTTACAGGCACCTGCCACCATTCTACCTAGAAGTAGAATTGCTGGGTTGTATAGTAACATTTTTAGGAACTGCTAAACTACTTTCCGCAATGTTTACACCATTTACACCATTTTACATTCCTGCCAGCAGTGCATGAGGGTTTCAATCTCTCCACACCGGCAACAGTGCCTGGTATTATCGGTCTTTTTAAAATTACATTACGGTCTTTTTTAGGGACGAGATCTGGCTTTGTTGCCGAGGCCAGAGTTCAGTGACTATTCACAGGTAGTATCATGGCACACTACAGACTCGAACTCCCGGCCTCAAGAGATCCCTTTGCCTGGCCAGGAGTCACACCTGTAATCCCAGCACTTTGGGAGGCTGAGGCAGGCAAATCACTTGAGGTCAGGAGTTGGAGACTAGCCTGACCAACATGGCGAAACCCCGTCTGTACTAAAAAAAAAAAAAAAAAAAAAAAATTAGCTGGGCATGGTGGCACATGCCTGTAATCTGAGCTACTCGGGAGGCTGAGGCAGGAGAATGGCTTGAACCTGTGAGGCGGAAGTTGCAGTGAGCCGAGACCGCGCCATTGCACTCCAGCCTGGGTGACAGAGTGACACTTCATCTCAAAGAAAAGAAAAGAGAGATCCTCCTGCCTCAGCCTCCTGGCCTCAAGAGATCCTCCTGCCTCAGCCTCCTGGCCTCAAGAAATCCTCCTGCCTCAGCCTCCCAGGTAGCTGGAATTACAGGCCTGTGCCACCGTCCCCCACTTGATGTGTCTTTCTGATGGTAATCATTCTGGAGGGTGTGAAGTGGTGTCTCCTTGTGGGTTGAATTTGTATTGCCCTAGTGACTAATGATGTTGAACATTTTTCCATGCACTCATTGGCAATTTGCATATTTCTTTGGAGAAATGTCAGATCCTTTGTTCTTTTTTGAAATTAGGTTGTCTGTCTTTTTATTATTGAGTCGTAAGAATTTTTTTTTTTTTTTGAGGTGGAGTCTCACTGCATCACACAGGCTGGAGTGCAGTGTCATGATCTCAGTTCACTGCCACCTCCACCTACCAGGTTCAAGTGATTCTCCTGCCTCAGCCTCCGGAGTAGCTGGGATTACAGGCGCCTGCCACCATACCAGGCTAATTTTTTTTTTTTTTTTTTTTTGTATTTTTAGTAGAGACAGGGTTTCACCATGTTGGCCAGGCTGATCTCGAACTCCCAACCCCAGGTGATCCACCGGCCTCAGCCTCCCAAAGTGCTGGGATTGCAGGTGTGAGCCACCGTGCCCGGCTTAAGGATTCTTTGTGGTTTTTTTTAGAAGGAGTCTTGCTCTGTTGCCCTGGCTGGAGCGCAGTGGCGCGAACTCGGCTCACTGCAAGCTCTGCCTCCCAGGTTCACACCATTGTCCTGCCTCAGCCTCCCGAGTAGCTGGGACTACAGGTGCCCGCCATCACGCCCAGCTAATTTTTTTTTTTTTTTTTGTATTTTTTAGTAGAGACGGGGTTTCACCGTGTTAGCCAGGATGCTTTTGATCACCTGACCTCGTGATCCGCCCGCCTCGGCCTCGCAAAGTGCTGGGATTACAGACGTGAGCCACCGCGCCTGGCCAAGGATTCTTTATATATTCTGGATTATAAGGCGATCATTATCAGATATAATGATTTCCAAATATTTTCTCCCATTCAATGGATAACAATCCTCTTTTGACCTAATATTCCCTCTTTTCTTCAGGATCTGACTTCTTGCATTGTTGTGGTTAGTCATTGAATCATTCAGCAATTTTTTTTTTTTTTTTTTTGAGGCTGAGTCTTGCTCTGTCACCCAGGCTAGAATGCAGTGACTCAATCTTGGCTCACTGCAACCTCTACCTCCTGGGTTCAAGCAATTCTCCTGCCTCAGCCTCCCTAGTAGCTGGGATTACAGGTGCCTGCCATCACACCCGGCTAATTTTTGTATTTTTAGTAGAGACAGGGTTTCACCATCTTGGCCAGGCTGGTCTTGAACTCCTGACCTCGTGATCCACCCGCCTCAGCCTCCCAAAGTGCTGGGATTACAGGCATGAGCCACCACGCCCAGCCTCATTCAGCAAATCTTTATTTCATGCCAATGATATGCCAGGCACTGCTTTTTGATATTGAGACTCAACTCTGAACAAGACAAGGGTCCTGCCCTCCTGGCACTTATGTTCCAGCAATAAACTAATAAATAAAGAGATATGCAGTGGTAGCCAGGGGGAGGTAACCTGTGTAGCCACCAGGGGCCCCATTCTCAGAAGCGACTTGCACTGATTTAAAGCTCTGCTGGGCACAGTGGCTCACACCTGTAATCCCAGCACTTTGGGAGGCCGAGGTGAGTGGATCGGCGAGGTCAGAAGATCGAGACCATCCTGGCCAACATGATGAAACTCCATCTCTACTAAAATACAAAAAATTAGCCGGGCGTGGTGGGACCTTACCAAGGTGAGCGGTGGGAAGAATAGTTCCAAAAAGGTGAGAGAGGTAATGAGGGGAAAAATTGGGTGGGGCCAGGGGGCCATTGTAAAAAAGTTAGATTTTTTTTTTTTTTTGAGACGAAGTCTGGCTCTGTCACCCAGGCTGGAGCACAGTGGCGCGTTCTCGGCTTACTGCAACCTCCGCCTCCCGGGTTCAAGTGATTCTCCTGCCTTAGCCTCCCAACTAGCTGGGATTACAGGTGCCCGCCACCACACCTGGCAAATTTTTGTATTTTTAGTAGAGACGGGGTTTCACCATGCTGGCCAGGCTGGTTTCGAACTCCTGACCTTGTGATCCGCCTGCCTTGGCCTCCCAAAGTGCTGGGATTACAGGCATGAGCCACTGTGCCAGGCCTAGAAAGTTAGATTTTAATCTAGGTGTGTGCTAATTAACCACAGCCACTCCAGAAAACAGTAAACATTTACTTCACCTGGTTTTTATGGGTCATAAATTTCGGAACGGCTTAGCTGAGCGATTCTGGTTTTGGGGTGCTTGGAAGGTTGCAGTAAGACATGGACCTAGGCTGCACAGCCACCTGAAGGCTTGATGGACACCGGAGGATTATTGCCGGGGTGGCCCAAGCACATGGCTGACCAGCTAGCGGGAGGCCTCGGTTCCTCTCTGGCTGCCGGCTTGAGGCTTCAGTTCCTCAAAACATGGACCTCTCCGCAGGGCAGCTCCAATGTTCTCTCTCTCTCTCTCTCTCTCTCTATATATATATATATATATATATATTTTTTTTTGAGACAGGGTTTCACTCTTTGGCCCAGGCTGGAGTGCAGTGGTGCAATCTTGGCTCACTACAACCTCCGCCCACGGGGTTCAATGATTCTTCTGGCTCAGCCTCCCAAGTAGCCGAGATTACAGGCACCCGCCACCATGCCCGGCTATTTTTTTTTTTTTTTTTTTTTTGTACTTTTAGTAGAGACAGGGTTTTGCCATTTTGGCCAGGCTGGTCTCGAACTCCTGACCTCAGGTGATCCACCCACCTCGGCCTCCCAAAGTGTTAGGATTATAGGTGTGAGCCGCCGCGCCCGGCCTGCAACGTCCTCTTGACACGGACATCCCAGAGAGGGCAAAGTGAAAGCCACAGAGTTTTTTTAGGATCTAACTTTTGACACGCCATCATTTTTGCAATATCCTGTTGGTTACACAGCTCAGCGCTGTTCAAGGTGGGAAGAGCTACACAAGGATATGAATCCCAGAAGTGGAGGATGGGGAGCCGGGTGTGGTGGCTCACGCCTGTAATCCTAGCACTTCGGGAGGCTGAGGTGGGTGGATCACAAGGTCAGGAGTTCGAGACCAGCCTGACCAACATGGTGAAACCCCGTCTCTACTAAAAATTCAAGAATTAGCCGGGCTTGGTGGCACACACCTGTAATCCCAGCTACTCAGGAGGCTGAGAGAGGAGAATCCTTTCAACCCAGGAGGCAGAGGTGGCAGTGAGCTGAGATCGCACCATTGCACTCCAGCCTGGGCAACAGAGCGAGACTGTCTCAAGAAAAAAAAAAAAAAAAAAGAAATGGAGGATGGGGGGTCATTGAGGGCCATTTTGGGAGCTACCACAAAATATCAATTCATTACAAAATTTGAGCAGGAGAATGATGAGGTGTGTATGTGTGTGTATGCAATCATATATGTATATAGATATAGCTATATAGGTCCCTGTGTGTATATAAATTAATATATAGTATACAATAAGTCTACTTATAGGGCCAGATACAGTAGCTCATGCCTGTAATCCCAGCACTTTGGAAGGCTGAGGCAGCAGGAGTTCAAGACCAGCCTGGGCAACATGGCAAGACCTAATCTCTACAAAAAATGAGAAAGCCAGATGTGGTGGTGCATGTCTGTGGTCCCAGCCACTCAGAAGGCTGAGGCAGGAGGATGGCTTGAGCTCAAGAGGTCAAGGCTGCAGTGAGCTAGGATCACACCACTGTACTCGAGCCTGGGCGACAGCGTGAGACCCTATTTAAAACAAACAAACAAAAATTATTGAATATTTGACCAGGTCCCCACTGAGGCTGAGCCTTGGAATATGTATTTTAATCACATTCCCAAGGTGACTTTGACTCCCCACACTCCACCTTTTTTTCTTTTTGTGTGTGTAGTTCAACACAAAAAAACACCAAATTCACCATTTTACAGCCAGACGCCGTGGCTCACATCTGTAATCCCAGTGTGTAGGAGGCTGAAACTGGAGGATTGCTTGAAGCCAGGAGTTCCGGACCAGCCTGGGCAGAATAGGGAAATCCCATCTCTACAAAAAATTTAAAAATTAGCCGGGTGTGGTGGCATGTGCCGGCAATCCCAGCTACTTGGGAGGCTGAGGTGGGAGAATTGCTTGAGCCCAGGGGAGCAAGACTGCAGTGAGCTATGATTGTGTCACTCCAGCCTGGGTGACAGAGTGAAACCCTGTCTCAAAAATTAATTAATGGATTAAAATTTTCATTTTAATTACTTTAAAGTGTACAACTCAGTGGTAGGTACATGAGCAATGTCGTGAGGCCATGCCGTGAGTTATGATCACACCACTGCATTTGCACCTGGGTGACAGAGAGACGCTTATATGTGTCTCTAAATATATATATACCATTTTAACTATTTTATTTTATTTACTATTTTATTATTTTTTTGAGGCGGAGTCTCTCTCTGTCACCCAGGCTGGAGGGCAATGGTGCGATCTTGGCTCACTGCAACCTCCGCCTCTTGGGTTCAAGTGATTCTCCTGCCTCAGCCTCCCGAGTAGCTGAGATTACATGTGCCTGCCACCGTGCCTGGCTAATTTTTTGTATTTTTAGTAGAGATGGGGTTTCGTCACGTTGGCCAGGCTGGTCTCAAACTCCTGACCCCAGGTGATCCCATCACCTCAGCCTCCCAAAGTGCTGGGATTACGGGCATGAGCCACCATGCCCGGCCCCATTTTAACTGTTTTAAAGTGTACAGTTCAGTGGTATTAGGTACAACCATCACCACTATCTACTTCCAGAACTTCTTCATCATCCCAAAAGGAAAGCCCGTATCTGTTAGCAGTCACTTGCCCCAGCCTCTGTCAACGCGAATTTGCTTTGTGTCTCTAGGGATTTACCTACTCTGGATATTTCATAGAAATGGCGTCGTACCGAATGTGGCCTTTCGTCTCTGGCTCTCTTCACCTAGCATGATGTTTTCAGGGGCCATCTGTGTCCCAGCATGAGTCATTCCTTCTTATTTTATTATGCCACCTGAAGTCTGAGACCCACCCCGCCAGCTTTCAGCAGCTGGTTTCTTTCTGGGCAGTGTGGCCCAGAGCTTGAGAGTGCAAAGTGCACGAGACTCTGGAATCCCATGACTTGGATGTTAATTCTGGGCCAGTTACATCATCTCTGTAAGCCTCACTTTGCTTATCCGTAAAATGAGCATTATAACAGCCCCTCCCTCACAGGGCTATTTGCAAAGTGGCTGCTGTGTAGTAAGAGTTCAGTAACAGCTTTCATGTTATTCTATGTTGTGAGAGATTGAGAGATGCTAGAACTGGTCCAACCATCTCCTACTGTTGGACATTCTTTTCTGTGTGTGTGTTTTTTTTTTTTCGACATTTTGCTCTGTCGCCTAGGCTGGAGTGCAGTGGTGTGATCTTGCCTCACTGCAAACTCCGCCTCCCGGGTTCAAATGATTCTCCTGCCTCAGCCTCCTGGGTAGGTGGGATTACAGGCGCCCACCACCACGCCTGGCTAATTTTTGTATTTTTAGTAGAGACAGCATTTCGTCATGTTGGCCAGGCTGGTCTTGAACTCCTGACCTCGGAGGTGATCTGCCCGCCTCGGCCTCCCGAAGTGTTGGGATTACAGGCGTGAGCCACCGCGCCCGACCTACTTTTCTGTTTTTTAAACAATGCTGAGTGATATGATTTGGCTCTGTGTCCCTACCCAAATCTCACCTTGAATTTTAATCCCCATAACCCCTACATGTCAAAGGCAGGACCAGGTGGAGGAAATTGAATCATGGTGAACCCCCATGCTGTTCTCGTGATAATGAGTGAGTTCTCAGGAGGTCTGAAGGTTTTATTTTTATTTTATTTATTTATTTATTTATTTATTTATTTATTTAGAGATGGAGTCTTGCTCTGTTGTCGCCCAGGCTGGAGTGCAATGGTGCCACCTTGGCTCACCAGGACAACAGAATAAGACTCCGTCTCAAGAAAAAAAAAAAAAAAAGAATAAAACCCTGGAAGTGGAATTGGTGGGTCAAAATTTTATTTGTATTATGAAATATTTCTGACTTACAGAAAAGAACAGACAGTAGCCAGGCGCGGTGGCTCATGCCTGTAATCCCAGCACTTTGGGAGGCCGAGGCGGGTGGATCATGAGGTCAGGAGTTCAAGACCAGCCTGGCCAAGATGGTGAAACCCCATCTCTACTAAAAATACAAAAAAATGAGCCAGGCGTGGTGGTGGGCACCTATAATCCCAGCTACTTGGGAGGCCGAGGCAGAGAATTGGTTGAACCTGGGAGGCAGAGGTTACAGTGAGCCGAGATCAGGCCACTGCACTCTAGCCTGGGCAACAGAGTGAGACTCTGTCTCTAAGAAAACAAAAACAAACAAACAAACAAACAGAAAAGAACAGACAATAGGCCGGTCGCGGTGGCTCACACCTGTAATCCCAGCACTCTGGGAGACCGAGGCAGGCAGATCACCAGGTCAGAAGATCGAGAACATCCTGGCCAACATGGTAAAACCTCGTCTCTACTGAAAAAAAAATACAAAAAAATTAGTCGGGCGTGGTGGCAGGCGCCTGTAATCCCAGCTACTCGGGAGGCTGAGGCAGGAGAATGGTGTGAACCCGGGAAGCAGAGCTTGCAGTGAGCGGAGATCGCGCCACTGCACTCCAGCCCGGGAGACAGAGAGAGACTCCATCTCAAAAAAAAAAAAAAAAAGAAAGAAAGAAAGAAAAAAAGAACAGACAGTAAATATAATGAACTGATGAACTCATGTCAGTGGGATTGAAAATCAAATAACTAAAAAAGAAAGAAAAGAGGCCGGGCACGGTGGCTCACGCCTGTAATCCCAGCACTTTGGGAGGCCAAGGCGGGTGGATCACAAGGTCAGGAGATCGAGACCATCCTGGCTAACATAGTGAAACCCTGTCTCTACTAAAAATACAAAAAATTAGCCGGGCGTGGTGGCAGGCGCCTGTAGTCCCAGCTACTCGGGAGGCTGAGGCAGGAGAATGGCGTGAACCCAGGAGGCGGAGCTTGCAGTGAGCTGAGATCGTGCCACTGCCCTCCAGCCTGGGCAACAGAGCAAGATTTTGTCTCAAGAAAAAAAAAAAGAAAAGAAAGAAAGAAGGAGGGAAGGAAGGAAAGAAAAGGAAAGAAAGAAAGAAAAGAAAGAAAGAAATGCAGTTTTGTTACAGGTGTAGTTAAAAAAAAAAAAAGAAAGAAAGAAAAATATAATGAACTCATGGATTCCACCGCAGGGCTTAAACAAAATTTCAAATACCAATGTCCTGTGTAGCTTTCCCGATTGCATTCTTCCCTCCCCACCCTTAGGGGCGGCCGCTTCCCTCCCCCATCCTGTGTTAGTCATGCCCTTCACGTGTGTATCCTTTTGCAACATGTATCCACATGCAACCATTGTTTTGTTTTGCTTTGTTTTGTTTTTTGAGATGGAATTTCGCTCTTGTCGTCCAGGCTGGAGTGTAGTGGCGCAATCTCGGCTCACTGCAACCTCTGCCTCCTGGGTTCAAGCAATTCTCCTGCCTCAGCCTCCTAAGTAGCTGGGATTACAGGCGCCCGCCACCATGCCCGGGTAAGTTTTTGCATTTTTAGTAGAGATGAGGTTTCATCATGTTGGCCAGGCTGGTCTCGAACTTCGAACCTCAGGTGATCCACCGGCCTCAGCCTCCCAAAGTGCTGGGATTACAGGCATGAGCCACCGTGCCCGGCCATTGTATGTGTTTTAAAACTTCGTGTCAATGGCATTGTAGACTTCTGCAACTAGGGATTGTCCCAGGTGATATATGGGACACTGGTGCATCTACTTTCAGTGACCTGTGGTGTTCCCCTGTATCAATATACCAGGATCCATGTTTCCATTCTTCGGGTGATGGAAACCATTTCCAGTTCCTCACTGTTACAAACACGATAGCGAGCATTCTTGCGTTTATCTCTTTATTCCAAGTCGGAGAGTTTCTCTAGAGTGTACACCCACCCACTAGTAGAAGGACTGTACTTCATAGACACTGATACGACTTTTCCAGTTAGCTGAGGTTTCTATGAAGTCCTTTATGCTTGCCATTTCCCCCTCCCTGGGTAAGGCTGCTTTTCTCTTATGGAGCTGGTCACCTGTCTCTCCCCACTGATGACCAGAGAGTTACAGTAGGCATCACCTTGCTCTGGTATGGCCACCTCTGTCCACCTCTGTCTCCTCTGGCTGCTCCGTGGCAAGTCCCCAGCCCCAGTTCCCTTCTGCCGGCATGGTCCTGGTCAAAGTGATGGTCCCGAGAAAGGTGTGGTCGACTTTAGCTGTAGTGGTGCCTGCCTGAGTTAGGGGGTATTTCAGAGCTCACGAGAGATTAGGGAGGTAAAGCATGGGGCTAGGGGATAGTCCTTGTTGGAGAAGAAATAGCATGAACAAAGGGTGGAAAGCTGGAAGCCAAACAAGTGTATGGTCTTTGTTTTATAGATGGGAACCCGAAGCCCAGAGATGGCAAGTCACTTCCTCAAAGTGACAGAGCAACGCAGAGACTGTCAGCTTCATCCTTATTGGTTGGTCATTCATACATTCATTCAGTACATATTAACAAAGTGCCTAGGCCAGGCATGGTGGCTCACACCTGTAATCTCAGCACTTTGGGAGGCTGAGGTGGGTGGATCACCTGAGGTCAGGAGTTCAAGACCAGGTTGGCCAACATGGCAAAACCCCACCTCTACTAAAAATACAGAAACTAGCTGGGCGTGGTGGTGGGCACCTGTAATCCCAGCTACTCAGGAGGCTGAGGCAGGAGAATCACTTGAATTTGGGAGGCAGAGGGCCGAGACTGCACCACTGCACTCCAGCCTGGGCGACAGAGCAAGACCCTCTCTCAAAAAAAAAAAAAAAAAAAAAAAAAAAAGAGAGAGAGAAGGGAGCATCCCTTGAATGAGCCCCTAGAGAGACCCTGTCTCTACAAAAAATTAAAGGATTAGCTGAGCATGGTGGCATGCGTCTGTGGTCCCAGCTACTCAGGAGGCTGAGGCTGGAGGATCGCTTGAACCCAGGAGGTTGAGGCTGCAGTGAGCCATCGTTGCACCACTGCACTCCAGCCTGGGCGACTGAGGAAGACCCTGTCTCAAAACACAATACAGGCCAGGCACGGTGGCTCATGCCTGTAATCCCAGCACTTTGGGAGGCTGAGGTGGGCGGATCACCTGAGGTCAGGAGTTCGAGACCAGCCTGACCAACATGGTGAAACCCCGTCTCTACTAAAAAAAAAAAAAAAAAAAAAAAAATTAGCCAGGCATGGTAGTGCATGCCTGTAATCCCAACTATTTGGGAGGCCGAGGCAGGAGAATCGCTTGAACCTGGATGGCAGAGGTTGCAGTGAGCCGAGATTGCACCATTCCACTCCAGCCTGGGCAACAAGAGGGAACTCTGTCTAAAAAAAAATTAGCCAGGGGTGGTAGTGCATGCCTGTAATCCCAGCTACTTGGGAGGCTGAGGCAGGAGAATCGTTCGAACCTGGGAAGCGGAGGCTGCAGTGAGCCGAGATCACTCCACTGCACTCCAGCCTGGGCGACAGAGCGATACTCTGTCTCACACACAACACACACACACACACACACACACACACACACACACCAAAACACCAAAAACAGCACACCAAAACAGCACCCACTCTGTGCCATGCATTGTTTTAAGTGCCCACGATTTATAGCTGTGCAGTGGACCGCATGTCTGACAGTGATCCTATAAAATTATAATACCGAATTTTTACGGTACCTTTTCTATGTGTAGACACACAAGCGCCTACATTGTGTTACTGGACAGTAACATGCTGCACAGCTGTGTGGCCCAGGAGCCTCTGGCCACCTTACAGCCCAGGTGCCAGCAGCCCTGCCACGTAGGTGCGAGTGATGTTGCTCTAGGATGTTGGCAGGATGACGACATCGCCTGAGCACGCACTGCCCAGATGGTATCAGTGTCGTTAAGGGAAGAATGGCTGTGGCGAAACAAACAAACAAGCAAACAAAGACCGCCTGTTCTGAGTGTGGAGCTTATTATTCTGGGCGTAATTATGATGAATTGTTAGTTACGTTTGCCTCTAGGATTGAGGTAGGCGGTGATCCCAATTAGGGGGTGCCCCAGGGGAGCGCCCCAGGAGTCAGGGCTTGTCTCAAAAGTCCCCACTCCTTCCTCAGCCTCCCCTCCATCCGACCCCGTTAATATCGCGGGAAGGTCCCGCAGAGTGCCTGTGGATACTCCCAAAACGCAACGGTGTAAACGGAGAGGGAGGGAGAGAGACAGTGGTCTGGAAGGGAGAGAGACTGAGGAGCCCTTTGTAGCCTGGCAGAGCTGTCAATAAAGCTTCGTCGCCTTGGTAACCGCAGACCTCGCGGGGCGGGAGGGGAGAGGGATGGCGGTGCGCGCGCATTCACCGCCTCCCTCCGGCCCGCTCCGGCTTTCTCCCTCCTGCGGCAGAAGCTTTCCTCGGAGAAATAGAAAAGGGAGGCCGCGACTCTACGGTGATGGACGGAGGCCTTACCCAATGGAAAAAGAAGTTGTCCCAAGGCTAGCCAATCACATACGAGTACTGGAGCTGGCAGAGCCCGCCCTCTTTCCACTTGGACCTGAATAACCCGACCCAAACCGAGTTTCGCCCGGAGCGACTGCGCTTTCGGCCAATGAGTGCGTCGATTTCGGGCCGCAGTTGGAGAGGAGGCGGGACACGTCTCCATGGCAGCGACTAAAGGACAGCGATGTGAACCACTGACAACAGTTCGCGGCGTTTGACGGCGGCGGGGGCGTGGCGGGATTTTATCTGTGTATTGACGAGGGCCGGGCGGGGAGGGAAAGAGTGGGGCTTGGCCAATGGGAGCTCCGTGAGCTTCGTAGCAACGGAGGAGTGGCGGTGGCTGTGGCCAATAGAAAGCCTCAGTGGCCTTGGCGGGGTGGGCCCGGAGAGCAGATGGGAGGTGCGGCGACAGTGTTTGACGAGAGCCGAAGGAGGCAGTGGGAGGTGTTGGCGGCGGCGGCGCGGGCGCCTGAGGAGGAGGAGGAGGAGAAGCGGGTGAGGGGCGGCGCGGGGCCCGATCTCTGAGCCCCTTCACGGCCCCAGCCCCGCGCCGCCTTGGCTCCCCAGTCGCCCCCTGCCCCGACTGCCCCCCACCCCGCCCGGCCCCTCCTCGTGTCCAGGCGCCCACGTCTCGCGGCCCCTCGCCGGGCCTCGGGCCCCGCGGCACTGCAGCCTCCTTCCTGTGCTTCCTCACCCGGGCCCTGACCCCCTTCTTACGTCCACGGCCCTCCCTGCATCCTCAGGGCCTCTCCCTGACCTCCTGTCACTCTCCAGGCCTCTCCCTGCACCCCCAGGCCTCCTCCTGCACCCCCCAGGGCCTTTCCCTGACCTCACCCTCCAGGCCTCTCCCTGCACCCCCAGGTCTCTCCCTGCACCCCCAGGCCTCTCCCTGCACCCTCAGGCCTCTCCCTGCACCCCCAGGCCTCTACCTGCACCCTCAGGGCCTCTCCCTGACCCTGTCTCACCCCCGGGCCCTCCCTGCACTCTCAGGGCCAATCCCCGACCTCCTCTCATCCTCCGGGCCTCCTCCTGGACCCTCTAGGTCTCTCTGTGCCCTAGAACCTCTCCCTGACCCCTCAGTCCCTCTCCTGGCTCTCCCTGGAACCTGAGGTCGGCCTCTGACCCTCCAGGTCCCTTGCCCTGGGCTCTCACCGCCTACCCAGGCGCCTCCCTGGGCCCCCAGGCCCTTCCCTAGGGTCTCCCTTTCCTGGATCCCCCTGGGCCCCACCAAGCCCCGTCTGGATCCTTGGGCCCCTGTCCGCCCTCTCAGGCCCTTCACTCACTGGACACCCAGGATCTTCGCCATCCCTGGACCGCCCCCCGACCCAGGGCTCCCATCTGGCTCCTCCCTGAGTCCCTAGGCCTTTCCCCGCTCTCTGTCCTCCCTGGCACTCCCATCCCTTCCTCACACCCCTCTGAGCGCCCCCAGGCCCGGCTGCAGCCTTCTCCCTCCCACAGCCCCCTGCCGTGCCCACCGCTGTGCGTTTCTGTCCTTGCCCCCAGCCCCCTCTCCAGCTTCCCCACTGTCCCTGGCGCCCTCCCGCAGCGCCCCCTCTTTATCTCCCGCAGCCTCGCAGTCTGTCCCCGAACCCTCTACAGCCGTCTCTGCAGCTCCCGCTCCTTGGCCTGCCCCATCTCCTCCTCTCCCGGGCGCAGATGAGCCTGGGGCGCCCCGGTGCGGGGAAGAGGCTGGCCCTCCGTCCGGGTTAGGGGTTTGGGTGGTTTTCTTCATCTCTCCATTCTCTCCCGGCTCCGCTTTAAAAAAATGTTTTTGTAAATGTTGACCTGTGCTGCCTCCCCATAGTCTTCCTTTGCTCCCCTCCCCACCCCCGCTTTTGTCCTCTGAGCCCCCTTCCCCTGGAATCCTTGGAGAGGGAGCAGGTGCTGGGATCCCTCCCCAGCCCTCCCTCCCGCCACCCGCCTCCAGGCTGCCTGGGGCTTCACCCGGAGCCTCCTGACCACTCCCGAAGGCTGCCGGGGAGGCAGGGGGCGGAGACCGAGGCTGGGTCGAGGTAGGGGTGGAGGGCGGGACCTCGGGCTGGCGGGAAGCTTTGACTTTTCCTCCTTGAGGGCTAGAGGTGAAGCGGCTCCCCACGGTGCTGAGCCTTTAGGGTGATCCCGGCTGCCAATCAGTCAGCCTTCCCTGGGCCCACAGAGATGTGTGTGTGTAGGGGGTCTCTGTGCACATGGGCAGGAGCATCTGTGTGTGTCAGTCTGAGTGTGCATGGGTGTGCCTGGTGCCCATGCGTGCGTGTGCATGTGGGGGTTGTGTGTTTAGGGGGGGCCTGTGTCTGCGCTGCAGAGCAAGAGGGGGTAGAGATGCTAAGGTGATGGCTGACATGGCTCTGGGGTTTCCCTAGTCTCAGAAGTACTTGTTGCGTTCCATCTTCGCCAGCGGCCTGGTGAAGTCAGCACTGCTTTTCCCCCCATTTTGCAGATGAGATTTTGGGGCTCACCAGCGTCCCCCATGGCTTCTGAGTAGCGCGGGAGTGGAGTCAGCACCAAGCCAGGCTCCCCGCGCCTGCCTTGCCTTCACCTGCTCCTGCTCTCTGCCAGAGGCAGCATGGTCCGCAGGGCACCATGGGGCCCGACAGAGTGACAGCACGAGAACTGTGCGAGAACGACGACCTGGCCACCAGCCTCGTCCTGGACCCCTACCTCGGTTTCCGCACCCATAAGATGAACGTCAGGTGAGGCGGCCTGGGGGCGAGGGTGGGCCCAAGGGGTCAGGACCCCTCCTCTTGCACCGCTGCCGCCCCTCAGCCCTCTCCTCAGCCTGGTCCTCCCCTCAGCTCCAAGTGGGGGTTGGGGCCGGGGCCCGGGAAGGCGCTGGGACCCAGGCATGCCCTCTCCCCCAGCCCTGTGCCCCCCCTGCGGCGACAGCAGCACCTGCGCTCAGCGCTGGAAACTTTCCTGAGGCAGCGGGACCTGGAGGCTGCGTACCGGGCCCTGACGCTGGGAGGCTGGACGGCCCGCTACTTCCAGAGCCGGGGCCCGCGGCAGGAGGCTGCCCTCAAGACCCACGTGAGGGCGCCCTCCCCTCCCCCGCCCTCACCGCGTGTCCTCCCCGCTCACCGGGCCTGGTCCCGCCTGGCAGACGCTCTAGAGTCCCTCAGCGCAGCCCCTGGGGCCCCCTGACTTCCTAGCCCCTGGGACCATCTGAGGCAAGGCTCAGAGAATCCTAGGAGAGGAGAGTTGGGGGGGCCCTCTGAGATGTAGTCCAACCTCTTCATTTGATGGATGAGGAAACTGAGGCCCCGAGAGGGAACATGAGGCCCCCAAGACCACACAGTGAGTCAGTGGCACGGCAGGCCTAGAGTCCTGGAGAGAGAGGGCCAAAGATGCCCCTGCCCCGCCTCCTCACCCCCACCCTCACCCTCACCAGGTCTATCGCTACCTCCGTGCCTTCCTGCCGGAAAGTGGCTTTACCATCCTGCCCTGCACGCGCTACTCCATGGAGACCAACGGGGCCAAGATCGTGTCCACTCGCGCTTGGTAAGAGGGCAGGACTCCCTCCGGGTATCCTTGGAGGAGACAGAGCTCAGAGGGTACAAGAGAGACCCTCTGTTCATGGACTGGCCAACCGGGGAAAAGAGAGGTGCCTGGTCCTCTGGGCATCCTAGGAAGGTGGTGGGGCTAATCCCGGAAGACCTTTGTGGCTACTGTGGTGCTACTGGAGCAGGAGACACCAGATGTGACCCCAGGGTTCCTGGGGCTTCGAGGAAAGAACTAGGCTTCTGCTCAGGGCTGCACTGTCCTTACCTCCTCGTGACCTGAGCCCCCACCACGTGTTAAACACCCCTGAGTGCAGTGAGGAGCCCCTGCCCCTGCCCCTGCAGGGTTCACAGTCTGGTGGGGAGGCGGGTGGCAGACAAGTCAACATACAGTCATTGGTCCCAGCTGGTACACGCTGCAGGGGAGCTGTGAGGAATGAGCAGGTGCTCCCAGGGCGAGGCTCACACTGAGAGGGGAAGCACCAGCCTGAGGGTCTGGTGGGGCGAGTAGGGGGTAGTCCAGGCAGGAGGGAATTGGGGGCAGGAGGTGCTATGAGAGCGAGGGGAGAGAAGGGGGGCTGTATCTGCTGTGTGCGTGCTGTCCTGAAGGCTTTCAGCAGAAGGGTCCTGTGAGGCTGTGGGCTGGAGCAGGGAAGCCCACCCAGGCGGGAGGGGAAGAGGGAGATCTGGAAGACTGGATCGCCAGTAGCCAGCACCAGCGCACAGGAGTCCCTGCTTCCTGGGTGCCTCTGTGCCGGAGGCCCGAGTACCCCGAGCACCTGCAGGAGGCCAGGCATCGCCCACAGCCCTGCCCCCTGGCCTCTTGGCAGGAAAAAGAATGAGAAGCTGGAGCTGCTGGTGGGCTGCATTGCAGAGCTGCGGGAGGCGGATGAGGGGCTGCTGAGGGCCGGTGAGAACGACTTCAGCATCATGTACTCAACACGCAAGCGGAGTGCTCAGCTGTGGCTGGGCCCAGCCGCCTTCATCAACCATGGTGAGGGTCAGGCAGGTGGATGGGCGGGACGGGACAGAGCCAGGCGGGGCTGGAGGGATGTAGTGGGAGGGTTCTGCAACTGAGCCGCTGAGCTCATCGACCTCTCTTCTCTCTCCTGCCCCGACTGGCTCCAGACTGCAAACCCAACTGCAAGGTAAGTCCCTGGGACTCAGGAGGAGTGGGCACGCGGGAAGAAAGGGTGCCTGTGGCCTGGGGAAAGGGTTTTTGGTCAGTAAAGAGCCAAACGCTGGCCAGGTGCGGTGGCTCACGCCTGTAATCCCAGCACTTTGGGAGGCCGAGGAGGGCGGATCACGAGGTTAGGAGATGGAGACCACGGTGAAACCCCGTCTCTACTAAAAACACAAAAAATTAGCCGGGCGCGGTGGTGGGCGCCTGTAGTCTCAGCTACTCGGAAGGCTGAGGCAGGAGAATGGTGTGAACCCAGGAGGTGGAGCTTGCAGTGATCTGAGATCGGGCCACTGCACTGCAGCCTGGGTGACAGAGCGAGACTCCGTCTCAAAAAAAAAGAGCCAAATGCTGCCCCATGTCTCCATGGCTTCCCATGGGTCCTGGAAGGAGCAGAGTGGGTGTTTGCTCACAAGGCTACCAGAAAGGAGGAAGGGGTTCCAGCTTGGCCAGAGTTGCCCGGCTGTTTATGCAGTTGCGCTGGAACCCTGGTTGCCAGCTGCTGGCCATCTTTCTTCTCTGAAAACCAAGCTGGGAGCTGTGCCAATTTGGACAGGGAGTGTGGCAGGGAGGCAGGGCCCTGTGGTGGGAGCCCCCGGCCTTGCAGGGAACAACGCAGGCAGCTGTAGTAGCAGGAGCAGGGAGGCCAGAGAGCCCCAGGGGCCAGGACTCAGGACGCTGTCCAGACATGCCCAGGAGAGGCCGCTGGTTGTCCTGTAGCCCGGAAGCGGAAGGAATGAGGAGGGTTGGCTCCAGGGCGGCATTGAGGGTGCATCCTCTGGAGCACAGACCTCGGTGGGGCACCCCAGGAGGCATGACAAAGGGGTCCAGATTTTCAGCTCCAGAGTCAGAACTGAGTTGGGGTCCTGGCTATGCCACCCCTGGCCTTTGGTTTTTCATCTCAGATGGGGTTGGTGAGGATCTGCCCAGGAACTCTGAGGCTGGTCAAGTGTGCCGGAGGGTTTTGGACAGCGAATGCGTGGCCCTGATCTGACAGCACACACAGACGCTGGGGGGGATGGAAACAAAAGGCGGCATTCGGACAGGCTCTGCAGGCGGCATTCGGACAGGCTCTGCAGGTGCCATGCTGGGCATCGACGGAGGAGCAGAATTTCCCTAGGTGTTAAAGGAAATCAGGGGCAAAGAAGGGCGTCTAGCAGGACACGGCACACCAGAGGTCTAGGGGTGCCCAGTGACGGCTTTGGTCGGGCAGCAAGGCCTTGTGGCCCGGGCCAGCGGGCCACGGAAGCTCCCCCAGGGCGTATAATGGGAAGCTTGGTTTTTAGGTCACCCTGGAGGCCCATGTGCAGGAGGCTTGGCAGGAAGGGGAGAGGCTGTAGGCAGGGTGGCCACAAAGAGGTGATGAGGGGCTGACTCCAGTAGGGGTCTCAGGGAGGCGAGGAGGATGAGGATGCGGGAGGTGGCACACTCAGGAGGAGTGGCCGGTTGGTCTGGGGGCCGTCAGGCAGGCATGTGGCGAGGGCTACTCCCAGGCAAATGTCAGGCTTGAGTGGATGGGTAGATGGACAGTTGGGTGGACAGTGGTCATGCCCCCTTCTAGACGGGGAACAGGGAGGGAGGCGCAGCTGTGTGGGGCCCAGGAGGAGCCTGTGGGGCAGCTCCTGGGTGAATGATCCCAAAGGCAGGGCCAGAGCACACGCGGATTGGGCTGTGGAGTGGAGGCGGGCCTCAGAGAAGTGGGGGCGGTCCGTGGCAGGCAGAGCTCGGACCTCAGCTGCCAAGGCTCAGTCTGGCAGGGGGCAGGCAGCTCAGGAGGGGATGGGCTTGGGTGTGGCAGAGGAGGTGGGGCTTGGCACGGGGCCACAGAGGCTGGAGGGAGCGGTCACCACTGCTGGCACTGCACGCTGCCAGAAGGTCAGGTTAGATCATCGTCCTGCAGGGAGGGGTGGAAACCAGCCAGTGGGTGGATTGTCCAGGGGCTACAGGCAAAGGACAGGCCCTGGGCAAGGCAGCCGCCTCGGAATGCCACTTTTAGGGGCTCAGCTGTTGCCCCATTCCAGGAAAGGATGCTCAGGGCCAGGGTGCCCGGCCAGGCGTGGCGAATGGGTGAGACCTCCCCTGTGCCCTGGGCCAGGGCGCTGAGTGGGCTTGGCCCTCAGTTTGTGCCTGCAGATGGGAACGCAGCCTGCGTGAAGGTGCTCCGGGACATCGAGCCCGGGGACGAGGTGACATGCTTCTACGGCGAGGGCTTCTTCGGCGAGAAGAATGAGCACTGTGAATGCCACACCTGTGAGAGGTGAGACCGGGTGAGAGGCGGGTGGGTTCGGGGCGTCTGGGCTTCTTGAGCCCAGAAACGCACCCTCGGGGCCCATCCCTGAGTGTGTCCAACCCCAGCCTCTCATCTCCCCTCCACCCGGCCTCATCTCCCCTTCACCCGGTCTCCCAGGAAAGGTGAAGGAGCTTTCCGAACCAGGCCTAGGGAGCCTGCGTTGCCACCACGGCCCCTGGACAAGTACCAGCTACGTGAGACCAAGCGGCGGCTGCAGCAAGGCCTGGACAGCGGCAGCCGACAGGGCCTGCTGGGCCCTCGGGCCTGCGTGCACCCGTCCCCACTGCGCCGGGACCCATTCTGCGGTGAGCACCCCTCCCTGCCATCCCGGCAGCCCCTCCCCTTTCTGCTCCTGGTCATCTGTCTCCTTTCTTCTGAGCTCTCTGCCTAGCCTGGAACCCTCCGTCCCACCCTCAGTCCCTGGCAGCCCTCGCTGTTGAGCAGTTCTGCCCACATCATTCCTCTGGGGAGCGCAGGGCAGAGCTGCCTCCTTGTCCAGAGGAGGACCGACCCAGCTTGCACTGACTTCACCTCTCCTTTGTTCCTCCTCTCCCTGCCACCTGGGCCTTCACAGCCGCCTGCCAGCCCCTGCGCCTGCCAGCCTGCAGCACCCGCCCAGACACCTCACCCCTCTGGCTCCAGTGGCTGCCTCAGCCCCAGCCCCGAGTGCGGCCCCGGAAGCGCCGACGGCCCCGGCCCCGGAGGGCCCCAGTGCTCTCCACCCACCACGCTGCCCGCGTCTCCCTGCACCGATGGGGAGGCTGTGGCCCCCACTGCCGCCTGCGAGGAGAGGCCCTGGTGGCCCTGGGCCAGCCTCCCCACGCCCGCTGGGTCCCCCAGCAGGACTGGCACTGGGCCCGGCGCTATGGGCTGCCTTACGTGGTGCGTGTGGACCTTCGTCGCCTGGCCCCAGCCCCACCAGCCACCCCAGCCCCTGCTGGGCCCCCAGGCCCCATCCTGATCCCGAAGCAGGCCCTCGCCTTCGCCCCCTTCTCCCCACCCAAGCGCCTACGGCTTGTGGTCAGCCACGGCTCCATCGACCTGGATGTCGACGGTGAAGAGCTGTGACAGGCCGGACGGGGAGGCCCAGCAGGGAGACAGGGTCTGTCTCCTAGCTGCTCCCCAGGACCTCCAGAAGGAGCCCTTGGACCTCTGGGAGGAAGCTGACCCTTGACTCCAGCATAGCTCTGACCCTGGAATGGGGTTGGTTTGGACACCCCCAGGGATCTGACCCCTGACCCTTTGTGACTGCTGACCCCTGAGCCACTCCCACTCCCACAGGGAGCCCTGGCCATTTGCTGCCCTCCCCACCCCTGCCCCAGCCTCAGGACTGCAGGAGCCATCCGCCTCCCTCAGCCCCTTCCTCCCCAGGGAGCAAAGCCATAAGGGGCAGGGGCCACCCCACGGCGTCTCCCCAGAAGTAGAGGCCTCAGGAGGAGGTGGAACTGATGTAGGGGGTGGCACTCCCCAGAGACTGCCCTCACGAGGGGACTGGGTTCGCTCTCAGCTCTGCAGCTGTCTGCGGTGGGGGGAAGGTTGGGGGGTGTCTGGGGGCATGTTCCCCTCACCACCCCCCGTGGGTCTCAGGGAGGCCGGGTGCGACCTCATCTTTCTCATGGTGCTATCCTGGTGCTATTGGGGGGGAGCTCCCTCCCCTCCCCACACCAGAAAGGGGTATGTTGGGGGATTGGAAGCACTTGAACTTTTTATTTTATTAAAACCTTGTTATAAGCAGTACCCTTGGCGGTTTATTTTTTTGGCTTATGTTTTGAAGGGATGTGAGGAGGGTGAGTCCCTCAGCTGTGCTGGTGAGAGGGGGAGGAGGCAACCCAGGCCTTTGGCCCTGAGAGCTGTCGGGAAAGGGATTTGGGAGGGTGATGGACTAGGGGACTGAGACTGGAGCCCCATCCCCACTCAGGCTGTGCTTGTAAAAATGCCTTCAGACCCATCCTCTCCTAGGAGGGGGTCCTCCCATTTTCCAGGCGAGGTCAACAAGGTTTAGCAAGCAGAGTGACTTGCCAAGGCCACGTGGGGACTTGAGGGCCCTTCTCCCTTCTCACGCTTCTCAATGAGATGCCCCTCCCACATCTCACTCCAAAACAGAGAGAGACTGCTGGGGTCCTGGCTGAGTGAGGGTGTGGGGGCTGCCCAGGACACCAGAGCCGGGCCTGGGGGAGGCGGCGCTGACAGGACCTTCCTCAGCTGTGGCATCTTGGGCTTTGCCGTGTGTAAGACCAGGACGATGAATCTTGTTTCTTCAGGTCCAATCCAGGATCTGGATTTTGCCAGGGCGTCTTAGCTCTCCCTGCCATCTCGTTTTGCAAAAGGAAATACCAGCGGCTGACCGTGAGCACTCCCTGATCCCAGGTACCTCCAGCTTCTCACAGACACGTTTCTCATTGGGCCACCGAGCCCATCTCACTTGGGCAGCTACAGGTCACCCGCTGGCTCCAGGCCCCCCATGTGCGCCTCCGCATCTGCCAGCCTTGAACAAGCTTACTGTGGAGGTGGACGAGGCCAGGCTGCAGGTATCAGGAAGCTCTCCTTGGCCCTGGTGGAGACGGAGCAACAGGGAGG
The DNA here is from genome assembly GCF_028885625.2 of Pongo pygmaeus. Classification (NCBI taxonomy): domain Eukaryota; kingdom Metazoa; phylum Chordata; class Mammalia; order Primates; family Hominidae; genus Pongo; species Pongo pygmaeus. The sequence continues at coordinate 61,718,395 of NC_072393.2, forward strand.
AGTGGCCACATGAGCACCTCAGCGGTGGCCCTGGGAGGCAGGGACAAGGGGGCAGTTGAGAACAGGTCAAACCTTGTTTACTTTAAAACTCATTTAGATACGTTGGATAATGTGGCCTGTTCTATTTCTTTTGCAGGGAGAAAATTCCTCTTATAATGCAAATCCTGCTAAACCCTGTTTGTTTTCTTTCTCATGTTAAAAATAAGGACGGAGAGAGCTCCAGGTCAGCAAACGGCAGAGAGATGGCTCCAGTGGCAGTCTCCAGGGATGTGTCTCTTGAGTGAACTGAAGCCATGCTGTTCATTTCTTTCCTTTTTTTTTTTTTTTTTTGAGACAGGGTCTCGCTCTGTGGCCCAGGCTGGAGTGCAGTGGCACCATCTCGGCTCACTGCAACCTCCACCTCCTGAATTCAAGCAATTCTCCTGCCTCAGCCTCCCGAGTAGCTGGGACCATAGGCACACACCACCCCATCAAACTAATTTTTAAATCTTTTTGTAGCGATTGTGTCTCACTGTGTTGCTCAGGCTGGTCTCGAACTCCTGAGCTCAAGCGATCCTCCTGCCTCTGCCTCCCAAAGTGCTAGGATGACAGGTGTGAGCCACTGCACCCGGCCTTTTGTTTCTGAAATTCAGCTGTTGCCACAGCTCTTAGACAAAGAGGACGGCGGAGCAGGGAGCCTTAGCTGAGGACTCATGGGTGGACATTGGAACTTCCGGGAACCTTCTGAAATCTTTTAAATGTTGAGAGTATATATTTACATGCACGTTTTTTATAGGGGGTTCAGAGCGTTTATCACATTCTCACAAGTTTCTGTATCTGCCTCTCCTTCGCCCCCACCCCACCCCCAACAAAAAGGGCTAAAAACTAGTGGCAAGTCGGGTGCGGTGGCTCATGCCTGTAATCCCAGCACTTTGGGAGGCCGAGGTGGGTAGATTGCCTGAGGTCGGGAGTTTGAGACCAGCCTGACCAACACGGAGAAACCCCGTCTCTACTAAAAATACAAAATTAGCTGGGTGTGGTGGCGCATGCCTGTAATCCCAGCTACTCGGGAGGCTGAGGCAGGAGAATCACTCGAACCCGGCAGGCAGAGGTTGCAGTGAGCTGAGATCGCGCCATTGTACTCCAGCCTGGGTGACAAGAGCGAAACTCCATCTCAAAAAAAATAAAAATAAAAATGGTGAGGGCGTTAGAAACTGGTGATCAGGGTTTCCTGGCCTCTGCACTGCTGCCATGCTGAGCTGGTGTTTCTGGGCAGGGCCTGTCCTATGCATTGCAGGATGTTGAGCAGCTTCCCTGTCTCCACCCACTTGATGCCAGGAGCATCCCTCCGCCCCAACCAAAAATGTCTCCAGACCTTGCCTGATGTCCCCATGGGGGCCAAAGTCAGCTTCTGGCTTGAGCTGGGCAGCACCGGGTGGTGGGGGAGGGAAGACGCCAGGCCCGTAGTGATCATTCCCTGTCCTTGTTGTAGCGTGGAGGGTCAGGACAGCCTTGGGGGCTTGGGTGCTCTCAGTCATCTCGCCCATACAGACAGGAGCTGGCCTGGGGAGGGCAGGTGTGTCTGCTTGGAGTCCCTCAGCTGCAGGGGACCCTGGCTTCCACAAAGTTTGAGGCGTTCATGCTGGCACTTCCCAGCTGGCAGGACCTGGGGGACATCCTGGTGGAGCTGGGGCCTGGGGTCATGAGTTCACCAAGGAGCTCAAGGACAGGAAGAAACGGTGGTGGCGGCGGGTCCTCTGGTCGAAGCCTGGGCCTGAGAACCCCATCATACACGTGGAGGCCAGAGCAAGGGAAACAAGGAACTCGAAGGCTGGTGGCTGTAGGTGAAGGTGGAAGGAAGTTTAGTGAAACAGGAAATACAACTGGTGCTGACCTGGGTGTGTGGCACTAGAACTGCTCTCAGCCTTTGGCAGGCAGGCAGGGCCCTGGCCAAGGACCCTCATCCTGACCCCATGTCTCCCTCTGGGGGCACTCTCTGGCCCTTTATGCTGCAAGCTAGTAACCAGACGCCTCCAAGAGCTCCAGGACCGGTTTATGGGGTCATCCCTGGGCCGTCTGTCCTGTCAGTCAGTCCCACTGTCCAGCACAATATGGGGCACCAGGACTGGGCCGACATGCTGATTCGAGTGGCTCAGATTGTCCCTATGGCTAGAGACCCCACACACTGTGAAGAGCGGGGCCAGACACTGTTCTAACTACTTTATATGTTTTCACGTCGCCATCCTCCCCACAACCCTAGAAAGTGAGGTGTCATTATTATGTCATTGTTACCATATTTCAGATGAAAAGACCACAGTGCGGAGGGGCTAGGGAACTTGTCCCAGGCCACATGATTAGTACCTTCAGGGCCTAGATTGAACTCATTCTCAGAACCATTCGGGCTCTGCCACCTTCAGGATGGGAAAGGGGGAGACCCAGAGAGAGGAGGCGAAGCTGCGGCCCCTAGGAGCCAGGGGACAGTGAGCAGGGGAGGCAGAGCAGGTGGCCTTCAGGATCCATGGTCTGGAGGCTGGGAGGACGGAGGAGGTTCTGAGGGAAGAACTGCAGAGGGAGGGGAAAGTGGATGATGGAAGGATTGAAGAGATGGGGTTGGAGGAGGAGAAAGAAGAGGAAAAGGAGGAGAGAAAGAAGGGGGGAGGAGGAGGTTGAGCTAACAAGGATGCAGGTGTTCTGGGTGGGGGCGGGAATAAGTGGAGTGGCCTTGGTTTTCTCTGACCTGGGAGGTTGCTGAGACTGTGAGGCTGGCATTAGGGGTCTCAGGAGGCGGCTACTGGACACCAGGGAAAGCCAGCCGGAGCACCTGGAGGTGGTGTTCAGAGTTTGCACAGGTGACGGTCCACCAGGCTGGAGGCCAGGCCGGGCAGGTCTGCCCCTGCCCCTGGCTCAGGCATCAGTGGGGCAGTGGTGGCTGCAGAGGGGGTTGGGAGTGTCAGAATGTGCTGAGATGAGGTCTGGAAGCAGTGAAGATAGGATGATGGGAGGAGGAGGGAGGAGGAAGGAGGAAGGAGGAAGGCTGGCCAACAGGGCAAAAATGGGTTCTAGACACAGCTCTGGGGAGGTCATGAGGCCCTTGTGGCTGCACAGGTGTGGCACCCTGTGCTCGGGATGTTACCTGGGTGACCTCACTAATTTAGCTCCATTCTGTGACTCAGAGAGGGGTCCTGCCCCCGTGGTTCTGCCGGCACCTCTGTGCACTCGTCAAGGCTCTGGTGACGTTGCATGAACAGGAAGCCCTCCTGTAGCTGAGTCCACACCCTGTGCCCTCACCCCATTCTTGGGTTGTGGTCAGAGACGGAGCCAGGAGGCCAAGATCTCAGAGGTGGCGTCATCCTGGGGGATGGCCTGTCTAGGGTGTGTCCTGGGCAGCATGGAGGGCAGGCGATGGACAGGTCATCATGGGGCAGGGAGCAGGATGGAGTCAGTCCTCTGAACTCACCCAGCCCCACCTCCTCTGATAATGGGGCCCTGAGCCATCTTGGTTTGCCTTGGGGAACCTTGGGTTCACACAGGTCAAGAAGCTTGTCTAGGGTCACCCTGCAAGTTGTCATGATTAGTTGTAGTCACCTTTGAACCCAGGGGTTGAACAGGGCCTCATAGGACCGCTTCAGTCAGAGGATGGGGCTTCCCCCTCCTAAGAGCCCCTCTGGGAGGCCGATAGCTCAGGGAGTGCCCGTTGGGAAAACCAGCACCCCAGGCTGACTGGTCTCACGACTCCCTCAGCAGGACCAGGCTAGAACACTAGGGCTCTGTCAAGTGGCACTCCTTGGCCTGGGGAGAGGCAAGACTTCAAAGGGCATCTAGAACCAGAATGCGGTTCCGTGTTACTGCCAGGATGGGGAAGGAGTAAAGAATGATTCCGAGGGAGCTCTGAGCGTCCTCTGGGTGCTGGCAGTCTGGCGGGGCTCATGGGAGAAACTGCGGTGATGTGTATGGTGGGAGAGACTGACAGCGGCCTCTGCGGGGTTGGGGTGCGGGGTGAGCCTAATGCATTGGAGAACTGAGCAGCCTGCTACTCCTGGCTGTGGGTGCGGGTGCCGAAAGGGTGGACACCAGGGGACTCTGTTGGGAATAAGCTGGCTCACATGATGGGGATCTCGATGTTCTGGGAGAGGAAATGAGCCAGGTGGCAGCGGGGTCATGATGGAGAGTGGGGGAGGAAGGGATGGAGTCAGCGCTGGGTGGTACAAAGAAGACCCCTCAGGACCCGAGATGGGATGGGGAAGGAGCCTGGGGAGATGGTCCAGGCAGGAGGGGAGTGGGGAAGGACTGAGGTGAGAGGTAGGTGTGGTGATTGAGAGGCAGGAGCACCTTGGAGCCATCTGGGTGGGACAGTGTTGAGAACTGGGGACCCTGGGCTGGCTCGTAGCTGTCAACACGAGGCATCTACCTGCTGGAATGGAGAGGGAGAAGGGGGACGGGAGGCACTAGGCTTCCTATCTTAGGGCCCTGACAGCCGTCTCTACCTGATGGAGCAGCAGTCCTCCACCTGCCCCTTATCGGAAAAAGCAGTGTTAGCCCGGACACGGGCACAGGGAGGATCCCCACCACCACCACGACGCATCGCTGGCTGCGCATTAAGAAGAAACATCAGCAACAGCATAACATTATTCGCGGCTTAGACACTGGGAGGTAGGGGTGGATAACCGAGACCGGGGCTCCGCGAGACAAAAAGATGCAGGGTCACTGCATCTTCAGAGGAAGCCGCGCTCGGGCAGTCAGATTTTGCCGGCGAAAGTCCCGTTCTTGATCTGCTCGTTCCAGCTCTCCACCTGGGAAGCAGAAAGGCAGGGAGCGGGACGCCGGCTCAGCCTCGGCCTAGCCCTGCGCACGCCTGGCCCGGCGCCCCCTCTGCCGACTCACCCAGCTGCTGGGGCACAGCGAGTGGTACACGCGGAAATAGTACTCGCAAGGCTGCGTGCTCTTCCCGCGGCGGGTCCTGGTCTTGAGGCAGCGGTGGTAGTCTGTAGGGGGCGGGGGGGTCACGCGGCAAGCCACGCCCATTCCAGGACAGGACCCGCCCCTGTTCTTCGCTGCTTCGCCCCGCCTCCCTCTCCCCTCGAGGCCTCCATCCCGCCCTTCCCAGCCAGGCCCCGATCCCTACCTCCCTCACACTGCTCCTTCTAGCCAGACCCTGCCCCCACCTACCTCGCCCCGCACCTTCACGACTCGGCCCCACAACTTCCAGATCAGGCCTCTCCCCTACCAACCTCGCCCCGCCCCTCCAGGCTCAGCCCCGCCTTTTCTCTGCCAGACCCCGCCCCCACCAACCCGGCCCCGCCCCCACCAACCCGGCCCCGCCCCCACCAACCCAGACCCGCCCTGCCTCCCACCCTAACGGTCTCCGCGGGACTTAGGGTGGGGGTGCCCCTCCCTGCCTTCCCTTGTCACACCCTGCTCCCCGCATAACCTGGCTGAACAGGTCTCACCTAGGAAGTTCTGGTAACAGTTACGGGTCTGGTTCTGGTTGGGGAAGCGCGGGTCGAAGGGCGGCGTCGACCATTTCCCCTTGGGGGGCTCCTGGGCTTCCACATCCAACATCCACGAAGGAGGCAACTGCTGCGGGACGGGACGGGGACTCCGTGGGGCCGAGGGGGTGCCCTCGCTCCCACCCGTCCCCCCATCCTGACCCCCGCCACTGAACCCCACCCGTCGTGCCCTCACCAGCCTGACGTTGGCGGCCACTGAATCTGCTGTGGGATGGTCCCCGGGTGCCGCTCGCTTCTGAGTCCGCGGGGTGCGGTCCCACCCGGCTCAGGAGAAACGCAGCCCGCGGCCGGATTGGCTAGGACGCCCGAGCCCCAGCCAATGGGAGCCGTCGTGCACCGCGGGGCTGGTAGGGGCGCCCCCACCCCACCCCTTGCTCCCCCGACGCCCCCTCGGGGGCCTGCGCGCGCACACAGGCACCGAGGTGCGACTCGCCGAGTCTCAGGGTAAAGCTTTAATCTCTGCGAAGTTGGGCGGCTCCACGGGCTCGCCCCCGCCCCCCCCGCCCCCAATATATAAAGGCATATCCATAGTTCTGGTATCTACCAGACGGGGTAAATCCCCCCAAGCGGCCTTTCAACATTCCGCTTCTTACAGTCGGTGCGCACAGAACCCTGGGGGCCTGTGGGGTTAAGAGGAAAGAGCGGCGGTGGGGTCCGGGCTCCTGGGAACCCCCTCGCCCCCCCCGCCCCCTGTCCTCCCCCCGCCCTCCCCCCTCGCCCCCCTTCCCCCCGCCCCCAGGTCTAAGGCAGATCTCCAGGGTCTTAAAGGGTACCTGGCAGCGCTGGGCTCCTCTGGACAGTTTCCCACTGGGGTTAAGCCCCCGCATCCGGCCACTCGGAGTGCTGGGAGTGCTGCAGGCTGCAGGGAGAAAGCAAGCCAGAGAGAGCTTTGGGGGACAGGGTAGGGAGAGAGAGGTACCCAGGGCTTTAAGAGCTGCAGATGCCTGGCTTAGGAGAGCGTCCCCCAGGGCGGGTCTTGCTGTGTGTTTGGCCTGGGGCAGAGCCTGGCAGTAGTAAATGCACAATAAATCCGAGGCGGAATCAATGAGTCTTGGCTCTGGGGGCAGACAAGTAACTGGAATCTGGGCAGGTGGTTCCACCTCTAGATCCCTGCTAAGCTTCTCTCCCTCCTGCCTGGTTAGTATCAGGCCTGACTCAGGATTGTTCACACTGACAGCCAAATGTACGAATTAAGAATCCCAGCCAGGTGCGGTGGCTCATGCCTGTAATCCTAGCATTTTGTGGGGCAGAGGCGGGAGGATTGCTTGAGTCCAGGAGTCTGAGACTAGCCTGGACAACATGGTGAAACCCCATCTCTACAAAAAATACCAAAATTAGCCAGACGTGTTGGTGCACGCCTGTGGTTCCAGCTACTCAGGAGGCTGAGGCAGGAGAATCACCTGAGCCTGGGTAGCTTGAGGCTGCAGTGAGTTGTGATGGCATCACTGCACTTCAGCCTGGGCAACATGTGAGACCTCTTTTCTACAAAAAAATCAAAAACTTGGCAGGGCTTTTGGAGGCTGAGGCAGGAGGATCACTTGAGCCCAGGAAGATGAAGGCTGCCATGAGCCATGATCACACCACTGCACTCTAGCCTGGCAATAGAGCTCACCCCTGTAATCCCAGCACTCTGGGAAGCCGGATGGATCACCTGAGGTCAGGAGTTCGAGACTAGCCTGGCCAACATGGCGAAACCCCATCTCTAAAGAAAAAAAAGAAAAGAAACAGGGTCTCACTCTATTGCCCAGGCTGGAGTACAGTGGCACGATGGTGGGTCACTGCAGCCTTGACTTTCCAGTTCAATCCTCACACCTCAGCCTCCAGAGTAGCTGGGACCACAGGCACGTGGCACCATGCCTAGCTAACTTTTTTTTTTTTTGAGACGAGTCTCGCTCTGTTGCCCAGGCTGGAGTGCAGTGGCACGATCTCAACTCACTGCAATCCGTCGCCATGCCCGGCTAATTTTTGTATTTTTAGTAGAGATGGGATTTCACCATCTTGGCCAGGCTGGTCTTGAAATCCTGACCTCGTGATCCACCCTCCTCGGCCTCCCCAAGTGCTGGGATTACAGGCTTCAACCACCGACTTTTTTTGTTTTCATATTTTGTAGAGATGAGGTCTTGCTCTTTTGCCCAAACTTGTCACCATTTTTTAAAGTACCCCTTAAAGTGGCGTGTGGCACATTCACAATGTTGTGCAACCACCTCTACCTAGTTCCAGGGCATTTGTATCACCCACAAAGAAACCTCCAATCTGGCTGCGCACGGTGGCTCACATCTGTAATCCCAACACTTTTGGGAGGCGGAGGCGGGCAGATAACCTGAGGTCAGGAGTTCGAGACCAGCCTGGCCAACATGGTGAAACTCCATCTCCACTAAAAATACAAATTAGCCGGGCGTGGTGGTGCGCACCTATAGTCCCGGCTACTAGGCTCCTCAAGAGGCTGACAGGAGAATTGCTTGAACCCAGGAGGCAGAGTTTGCAGTGAGCTGAGATCGCGCCACTGCACTCCAGCCTGGGCGACAGAGCGAGACTCCGTCAGAAAAGAGAAGAGGAGGGGAGGGGAGGGGACCTCCAACCCATGAGTAGTCACTCCCACTTCCTCCACACTAGACCCCTGGCCTCCAATGATTCACTTTCTGTCTCTACGGGTCGGCCTGTTATGGACATTTCATGGAAATGGGGTCTTTGTGGCCTTTTCTGTCCTCCAGGTGCCCACTCTTGCCCCCTCTACATCCTCCACGCCCCAGCCAGAGGCAGCCTCTTCACACATAAATCAGTCTCCAACATTCTTCTGCTCCAAACCCTCCAGCTTGCTCAGAGTCAAAGCCAAAGTCCCGAAAATTGTCTGCCAAGTCCTCCATGATGGGTGCCCCCCCTGCTGCGCCTCTGACTGCATTTCCCACCCCGGCATCCCCGTGGTCCAGCACATGACAAACACTCCTGCCTCGGGGACTGCAGTGGCTGTTCCTTCCGCTGGGATGCTTTCCCCCCAGATGTCCTCATGGCTTCCTCCGTCCTCTCCTCCAGGTCTTCACACAAACAACCCCAGCTCAATGAGGGCTCCCTAGACCACCTGGGCTGTGGTGGGGGCTGTCCTGTGCACTGTGGGATGCTGAGCAGCGTCCCTGATCTCTACCTGCTCGAAGCCAGGAGCACATCCCACCACCACCAGCCCCACGGTCGGACACTGTATCCCCACTGCCTAGAACAATGCCTGGCACAGAGTCGGCGCTCACTATATATCAGAGTGAAAGGGGGCCGGGCGTGGTGGCTCACACCTGTAATCCCAGCACTTTGGGAGGCCGAGGCGGGCAGATCACTTGAGGTCAGGAGTTCAAGACCAGCCTGGCCAACATGGTGAAACCCTGTTTCTACTAAAAATACAAAAAATTAGCTGGGCATGGTGGCACACGCCTGTAATCCCAGCCACTCAGGATGCTGAGGCAGGAGAATTGCTTGAACCCAGGAGGCGGAGGTTGCAGTGAGCCAAGATCATACCACCACACTCCAGCCTGGGTGACAGAGTGAGACCCTGTCAAAAAAAAAAAAAGTGAAAGGAAAGAATGATCAACTTTATCTCCTAAACAGCAGAGCCCACAGTAAATGCTAGCTGCTAACCCCCACTACCTGGGCGGAAGGTTAAAGACGCCCGATTCCTCCTGTATTTCCTCTGCTTTGGTGGCCGTGTTCCTCACAGTTTCAAGTTCTAAGAGCATGGGCAAAAGAATTTCTGAAGACGACCCCACAGTGGCCAGGGGTTGCTGGGCTGGCATCCTCACAGGCTCCTGCGACACTCTCTTGGGCTGCTGGGACGCCCTGGCTGTGGCCTCCATCTTTGAGATGGGGGTCTCCGAGAGGGGCGATGGCAGTAAGTCCTCCCACTGTGAGGTGGGCAGGGGGATAGGCGCCTGGGAGATTCCTTCCCTCTTCAGACTGGCAGAGGTGGGCTTGGAGCGAAAGGGCACCTTGGGTGGCCCCTCGGGGTCCCAGGGTGGCTCCTTCATCTCGCCCCATTGCCGCTTGCCCTCCTTCACCCAGGTGTACGACTCTGGCTGCTCTCTGACCACCACTGGCCTCCCCTCCAGTGAGGACAGCTGGCCTGGGCGGGAGGGCATGGAAGCTATCATTGAAGTGGCAGACGCCTGCGAAGTCGCCAACAGCCAGGAGGGAAGTGAGACCAAAGCGGGTTTCGAGCGCTGCTCTTTGGAGTTGGCCATGATCGTGAGCTTGGCGAGGGTGAGCGCTTCCACAGAGAAGGGCCTGCTGTGCTCCCGGGAGGGGCCCTCGACGGCCAGCTCCTTCGTCTTGACCCATCTCTTCCGCTGCTGCAACTCCTTGGATCTCACACCAGGCAGGTCCAGGGACCTCTCTTCAAGCTTCGCCCAGTGGGCCCAGTCCTCCAACTTCCCCTGGCCCCTGAAGGCCTCCAGGGTCACCTCCTCGGTTTGGCTAATCAGGATGTCCTTGGACTCCTTCTTGGTCACGCTGAAGGGCGACTCCGGGGACTTAGCCTGAGTTGTCATCTCCACCACGTCTGTCTCCTGGGTGTGCACGGTCACCGCCGGCTCCAGTTTCCCTCCAGACTGGCTTCTCTCCAGCACGGCTCTTCCAGGAATTCCTGTTGGCAACACGTCAAAATTGCCAGGGAGCTTCCCCCGTGAGGCAGGCGGGCCCAGCGCCATCTGGTATTGGGTAGGTGAGGTTGGCAGAGCCTTCTGGGATGGGGCAGGGAGGAGCAGAGATTTCCTCTTTGAAGCAGTGGGGGACACAGCCTTCTGGGGAATGGTAGGTACAGATGGGGCCTTCTGAGATGGGGAAGGGGTATTCTGGGGTGGGGCAGGTATGGCTGAGGCCTTTCGGGGAGGAGATGATGCAGCTGAGGCCTTCTGGGATGGAGCAGGTATGCCTGGGGCCTTCCGGGATGGAGCTGATGCAGCTGAGGCCTTCCGGGATGGAGCAGGTACAGCTGGGGCCTTCCGGGATGGAGCAGGTACGGCTGGGGCCTTCCGGGATGGAGCAGGTACGGCTGGGGCCTTCCGGGATGGAGCAGGTATGGCTGGGGCCTTCCGGGATGGAGCAGGTATGGCTGGGGCCTTCTGGGATGGAGCAGGTATGGCTGGGGTCTTCTGGGATGGAGCAGGTACAGCTGGGAGCTTCTGGGACTGGTCAACGAGGAATGGTGCCTTACAAGATGTGACAGGGCCAGATGGGGCCTTCTGGCAGGGTGGTGGCCCCGGCCCCTGGTGGGAGCCCATAGGCCCGGCCTTTTCCCTGCCCCTGGGGATGGAAGAGTAGGGTGTGGAGAGGCAGGCAGCTGGGGGATAGGGAGCCAGGCCGGAGGCAGCAGACGACAAAGTGCTGCCCTCAGAGTCCACAAGGTCTTCCATGTCCTGATGCCACAGGCATGGGTCCAGGGAGCTGCAGGAGCCCAGGAAGAAGCAATCAGGGCTGTCAGCTGAGACATAGTGTGACGGGCTCTCAACCACATGTCCCTGGCCTGTGGCCTCATCAGATGCAGATGTGCAGGCCTGTAGGTGGACAGAGGGGAGAAGATGCATGATCAGGATGCATGGAGACCCCAGACCCGGGAGGGCAGACCCCTGCCCCCTCCTCCCTCAGACTCAGGAGTCCAGGCTCCAGCCCCTCCTCCCTCAGACTCAGGAGTCCAGGCTCCAGCCCCTCCTCCCTCAGACTCAGGAGTCCAGGCCCCCCACCCCTCCTCCCTCAGACCCAGGAGTCCAGGCCCCCCCACCCCTCCTCCCTCAGACCCAGGAGTCCAGATCCCAGTCTCTCCTCCCTCAGACCCAGGAGTACAGGCCCCTCATCCCTCCTCCCTCAGACCCAGGGGTCCAGGCATCCAGCCCCTCCTCCCTCAGCTCCGGGGCCTGGGCCCTGCCCCGGGTATAAGGCTGGCCTTTGGGGAGGACTGTGTCTGGTTGGCAGTGCTGGAAATGATGCTGAAGATGGTCCAGATAGTGACGCTGGTCTTCTCTGGATGGGGGAGCAGTCTGAGCCCTTTGGGGCAGGAACCAGAGCCACACAGTGTGGCAGGGGGTGGGGTGGGTTGACCTTACCAGACAAGCGGATTTGGGTGTGAGTTCTGTCGGGGTAGGGGTCTGAGTGGGACCTGCAGGAGCAATACCGTGGCACTTTGGTGGCATCTGGGCTGGGGTCTCCCGCCTTCTCCCACCCACCCACCGGCAACAAGACCCCACGCCCACTTCTTTTCTGCAGGTTTCTTCCTGACGTCGGCATGCTCCAGCTGTGACCAGATGAGGGACACGGAGTCGCCCACAGCCTGAGACCTGAAACTGCGCTTGAGCGCCTGGAGTGGGTGAGGAAGGGACGGTTAGACGGGGGCAGCCCCTTGGGCCCACACCGCCCCGCCGGCTCACCTTGGCCTTCCTCTGTCTCTGAGCAGCCACCGTCTTATAAGGAAAGTTGTGCTCAGCAGCCCTGACTGGGAAGAGAGGAGACATCCTGGGTCACGGACCCCAGGGGAGGGCACGAGGACCTACCCCAGGAGCTTGTGGAGGGCCCCACCAAGGAAGGGGGAAGAGCCAAAGGGTGCAGCTCTGTCCCTGCGAGGGGGAGAACCCAGAGGTCCTGAAGAACAGCAGGGCCTGCTCACCTGCATGTCTGCTGATGGGCTGGTCCTGCAGAGATAGAGGGAGGCAGGAGGGGCCCGGGCTTCCACATCTCCATCACCTACCCAGTCAGAGGCCTAGGCCCCCTCCTGCTCCCAGGACCTGACGATCCAGCTCCTCCTCCCTCAGACCCAGGAGTCCAGGCCCCCAGCCCCTCCTCCCTCAGACCCAGGAGTCCAGAGCCCCAGCCTCTCCTCCCTTGACTCAGGGGTCCAGGCCTCAGTCCCTCCTCCCTCAGACCCAGGAGTCCCCCAGCCCCTCCTCCCTCAGACCCAGGAGTCCCCCAGCCCCTCCTCCCTCAGACCCAGGAGTTCAGACTGCCAGCCCTCTACCCTCAGACCCAGAAGTCCAGGGCCCCTAGCTCCTTCTCCCTCAGACCCAGGAGTCCAGATCCCCAGCCCCTCCTCCCTCAGACCCAGGAGTCCAAGGCCCCAGGCCTTCCTCCCTCGACTCAGGGGTCCAGGCCCCCAGCCCCTCCTCCCTCGACTCAGGAGTCCAGGCCCCAGCCCCTCCTCCCTCAGACCCAGGAGTCCAGGCCCCCAGCCTCTCCTCCCTCAGACCCTGGAGCCCAGGCCCCCAGCTCCTCCTCCCTCAGACCCAGGAGTCCAGGCCCCCAGCCCCTCCTCCCTCGGACCCAGGAGTCCAGGCCCTCAGCTCCTCCTCCCTCAGACCCGGGAGTCCAGGCCCCCAGCTCCTCCTCCCTCGACTCAGGGGTCCAGGCCCCCAGCTCCTCCTCCCTCAGACCCGGGAGTCCAGGCCCCCAGCTCCTCCTCCCTCGACTCAGGGGTCCAGGCCCCCACCTCCTCCTCCCTCGACTCAGGGGTCCAGGCCCCCAGCCCCTCCTCCCTCGACTCAGGAGTCCAGGCCCCCAGCTCCTCCTCCCTCAGACCCAGGAGTCCAGGCCCCCAGCTCCTCCTCCCTCAGACCCAGGAGTCCAGGCCCCCAGCTCCTCCTCCCTCAGACCCAGGGGTCCAGGCCCCCAGCTCCTCCTCCCTCAACTCAGGGGTCCAGGCCCCCAGCTCCTCCTCCCTCGACTCAGGGGTCCAGGCCCCCAGCTCCTCCTCCCTCGACTCAGGGGTCCAGGCCCCCAGCTCCTCCTCCCTCGACTCAGGGGTCCAGGACCCCGGCCTAGACTTTGGGCTCTTGGTCCCAGTCCCCTCTGGATCTGGCCGGAGGGTTCCCGGGACCTGCCATGCCCTGGTCTGTGGAGCTGGCATCCCACCTGCAGGTGCCAGGTGGAGGCAGGCGCTTCGGCCAGCGGCACATCCAGGGGGGCCGTGCGCATGGTCCTGGGGGTCCAGGTGGCAGCTGGCTCCTCAAGCAGGTTGATGAGGCGGACCCAGCAGTGGAACAGGAAGCCCACCTCCTTGTCGGGGGCATCCAGGGCCAGGTAGTACTGACGGCCCGAGACCAGGCGCAGCTTCAGGCGCCAGGCAGAGAGGTCATGGACGCAGAGGTGGACGAGGTCCAGGGGGAGCATCCTGGGAGAGGGGGAGGGGAGCGTCTAGAGCAGGAGGGGTGGAGGGGGCGGCCGAGGGGTTGGGGGATGCGGCACCTGGTCAGCACGAGGCCTGAGCAGTCCCTGTCCTCGGCGGGCTGGCCGATCAGCAAGATGTCAGGCAACACCAGGCCTGGCAGGGAGGCGGCCACGCCCATGGCCAGCCGGTTGGTTCTGTGATTCACGAACACCGGGCCCCCTTGATGGGTCACCTGGGGCAGCCAGGGAGAGAGGGCTGGGACCACTCCTTCCTCCAGCAGCCACAGCCTGAGCCTCCCTCCTGATCGTCCCCCACACAGGGACTGGTAAATCCCATTCCCTCTCAAGATCCCCCAGCATGGGAGGCCTTGCTTCCCCTCTGTCCCTCTCAGCCCCGGGGCACTGGGAACTGCAGACCTGAACAAAGTTACTCTCGAACATGGGCAGCGGACGGAGGGGCAGGTACTCGCCCTTCTGGAGGGTCTTTTGCAGCTCCCCCAGAACGGGGACCCACTTCGGCGTGCCCTGGAGCGGCTCAAGGCACCTCCTGTTTCGAAGCCAGATCATGGTGGCTGTGGTGGATGGGTACTGGTTTAGGGACCCAGAACCCAGGCGTGCAGGCCTCCCAGCCCCGGTCCACCAGCCTTGACCCCCGGGGCTTCACGGGTGCCTGGAGCTCAGCGTTACAGAGCGTGGAGATGCCCCAGGCTGGGAGACTCGGGCCTCTGCCATGGCCCTGCCAGGGTGGACAGCAGGGGTCTGGGGGAGGAGCCTCTGGTGGAGGGGCTTTGTGACCTCATCGGACGCACAGGGGCCTCTTCCAGGAACTCTCCGGGGACTGTGGGCTCTCTTCTCCTCCAGGGATACAGCCTGGAGTTTTTTTTGTTTTTTGTTTTCTGAGATGGAATTTCACTCTTGTTGCCCAGGCAGTGAGCTTAGATTGTGGCATTGCACTCCAGCCTAGGCAACAGAGTGAGACTCCATCTCAAAAACAAACAAACAAACAGCCCTATGCAGTGCGGGGCCCCAGGCGAGGCTCAGACCCTGCCTCCACAGAGGCAAGATCACCCAGACAGCCCTGTGAAGGCAGTGTCTGAGCCTCGCCTGGGGCCCCGCACTGCATAGGGCTGTTTGTGGCGTGATCTCGGCTCACCGCAACCCCCACCTCCTAGGTTCCAGCGATTCTCCTGCCTCAGCCTTCCGAGTAGCTGGATTGTATTTTTAGTAGAGACAGGGTTTCTCCATGTTGGTCAGGCTGGCCTTGAACTCCCGACCTCAAGTGATCCACCCGCCTCAGCCTCCCAAAGTGCTGGGGTTACAGGCGTGAGCCACCGCACCCGGCCAGCCTGGAGTCTTGAGGGCTATGATGGGTGAATCGAAACTCCGGGCCCAGGATGGGCACCTCCAACCCCAGACTCAAACTAGTGACAACACGGGGCCCCTAGTGACGGGGAAGTCTGTCTGGGTTATTGTAAAGGGAAAAGTAACTAAAGCATTTGAATTATCATCCCTACTCTGCCATTGACCCTTCTCTAGGCCCTGGGTAAGACCCAAATCCTTACTGAACCTGTTTTTCCATATCTCATGTGTGTGCCTGCGGCAAGGATTCCTCAACACCGACTTGCAAAGAGAGCTTTGGGAAAGAGCCAGACATGGTGCAGAATCCCACTTCCACCTCTCCCTAGCTGTGTGACTTTGTGCAACAGAGTCCCCACTCCTTGTCTGAGACTCAGTTTCCCTCGCCTGTAAAACAGAGCGTATTCAAGAGTCCAGGAGGATTGTGTAAGTAAAAAGCCCACACTTAGTGCACAGCCCTGAGAGGCTCAATCAGCGGTCAACTTTGTCCCCTCCTGAGGGCTTATTTTTGGAGGGGAGGAGGCTGATATTCTGTTATTCTAAAAATAGTGTTTATTATTTTTAAAACGTGTCATGCAAAACACACAGTCATGGCAGAAATTCTGTAAAATACAGACAATCATAAACATTAAAAGTCACCCACAATCCCACCTCTCTCCTTTGACCTGGAGACAGTCATTGTCAACATTTTGGCATATTTCCCTTTAGGATTTTTTTTTTTTTAATCCACATATAGAAAGAAAAACACAAAATTGAGATCACAGCATGCAGTGGTTTTGTAGCCTGCTGTTTCATGTCAGGACATTGTTCTTTCTTTTTTGAGACAGGGTTTTGCCATGTCTCCCAGGCTGGTCTCGAACTCTTGGACTTCAGTGATCCACTCGCTTTATCCTCCCAAAGTGCTAGGATTACAGGCGTGAGCCACCATGCCTGGCCAATGTCAGGATATCTTTCTAGATCCAAAGTAAGCCCCTCTCCTTAGCCTCCCTGAATGATAGTCCCTGCTCTGGGCGGCTGGGAGGCGTTCCATCCACAGATGCGCCATGTTGCTTAACCCTCACTGTTGGATATCTAGATTGTTTCCAGTTTGCTATGGTGAACATAGCCATAATGAACCATCTTGACCTTGCAGCTTTGTCCCATACAGGTACTGTTAATCACAGGGTGACTTCTGGAAACTTCCATTAAATATTTATTGAAGACCTATGGGTCAGGTGTGGTGGCTCACACCTGTAATCCCAGCACTTTGGGAGGCCGAGGCAGGAGGATCACCTGAGGTCAGGAGTTCGAAACCAGCCTGGCCAACATGGTGAAACCCTGTCTCTACTAAAAATACAAAAGAAATAAATAATTAGCTGGGCGTGGTGGTGCACACCTGTGATCCCAGCTAATCGGGAGGCTGAGGCAGGAGAATTGCTTGAACTCGGGAGGTGGAGATTGCAGTGAGCTTAGATTGCCGCACTGCACTCCAACCTAGGCAACAGAGCGAGACTCCATCTCAAAAAACAAACAGCCCTATGCAGTGCAGGGCCCCAGGCAAGCCTCAGACCCTGCCTCCACAGAGCTGTCTGGGTGACCGACCCATCTCCCAGTCGCTGCCCTGCCCACTCGGGACCACCACCTGAATGGAGGTCTCCCCTCCACCTGCCCTGCCCCAGTTACCCAAGCACCCAGCCCCAGCTCTCAGACAAATCGCCCTCAAGTGGATATGTATGACACATTTAATTCCCTGTTCTCTGTCTCACAAAGGTTTCTCACATTTTTGTACAAAAACCCAGGCTTCCCTTTCCCCTCCCTCCCCACCCCAACATGAAAAGTAATTGCTTAAATAAATAATATATATTCCTGCCCAGGCCTAGAGGGGGAGGAGCCAGGGCAGAAGTCTGTGGACAGACTTCTTGGAGACTCAAGAATCCGGGACCCCAGTCCCCTCCTCCTCGGGGACCCAGGAGTCCACCTGCCTCCCACCCCCACTCCTGAAATAAATAAGTATAAATAAGGCACAGATGCCCCCCAGGCCTCACGGAAGGACTGTCTCTAACTAGGGGGAGATAATGGCGGGGGATCACCTGGCTGTTTCGCCCCCAGTACCGAAATAAATAAATAAATAAGATCTGGTTTTGGAAGTACGGTGGTGGCTTTGGGCCCCAGGTCACAGCCGAGTCTTCAGCAGCAGCAGTCCTCTCACGGCCCAGTCAAGTGTCAGGTGCAGCCCCCCCAGGATGGCGTGGGCGGCCCTGATACCCCCCCAGGCTGAGGAGGGGGGCGCCAGCGGGGGTGCCGGCGGGTCTGGGGGTGGCTGGGGCAGGGCCAGACGGGACATCTGTGGGGAGAGGAGAGAAGGTGAGCCACAGGTAGAGGGTGCAGCGGGGGTGCAGGGCAGGGGTGATGTGGAGCTGCTGCTGAATCGGGGCTGCACATTCACAGGGGGACTGTGGTGCGTGGGGTGAAGTGTTTAGGCCGGGAGCTCTTCAGGCTGTGGGGTTCAGAAAATTGAGGCTGGAGTCAGGATGGGCTTCCAGAGCTAAGTGTGGGGGTTGGGGGGTGAAGTCTGTGGAGTCAGGGCTGGCATCTTGGTTCTAGGTGAGGGATCGGGCCTGGGACTTTTAGAGTTGCCAGGGCTAGAATCTCAGAGCTGGGTTTTTGTTGTTGTTGTTGTTAAAAAAATTAAGAGGCTGGGCGCGGTGGCTCACGCCTGTAATCCTAGCGCTTTGGGAGGCTGAGGAGGGCGGATGGCCTGAACTCAGGAGTTTGTGACCAGCCTGGGCAACACGGTGAAACCCTGTCTCTACTAAAATACAAAAAAATTATCCGGGCGTGGCAGTGTGCACCTGAAGTCCCAGCTACTCAGGAGGCTGAGGCAGGAGAATCGCTTGAGCCCAGGAGACGGAGGTTCCAGCGAGCCGAAATGGCACCATTGCACTCCAGCCTGGGCAACAGAGCGCGAGACTCTGTCTCCAAAAAATAATGATAATAATAATTAAGAGACAGAGTCTTGCTATGTTGTCCAGGCTGTCTCAAACTCATGGCCTCAAGAGGTCCTTCTGCCTTGGCCTCCCCTGCCTTGGGATTACAGGAGTGAGCCACTGCACCCCACCAGAGCTGGGGTTTTACAGACAGTATCTGGGGTCTGTGGGCTCGAGTCTAGGGTCAGGCCCTGGATCTCAGGGCTGAAGTCTTAGAGGTGGGGTCCTGGGTTCAAGTTCAGGAACTCCTGGGTTAGGGCTAGAGTCTCAGAGCTAGAAGTTGGAATTTGAGATCCAGGGTCTTTGGAGTTAGGCCCAGGAACCAGGGTTTGAAGTCTTCTGGTCTCAGGGCTTTGGGCCTGGCTTTGGAAGTGAGGGTCTTGGGGTCGTACAGGTGCAGGCTCAGGATCTGAGGTGTCAGGGTTTTCGATGTTGGGAGTGAGACATAGGGCCTCAGGACTCGGGGTCTAGGTCCTGGAGGTGTTGGGTTTGTACAGCCAGGGTCCCAAGGCTGGCTTTGGGTCAGGGTCTTGTATCTTAAGGCCTGGGATCTTTAAGGTGTCAGGATCTCAGGGCTAGGGCCTGGGGTCTCAGGGTCTGGAGGTCCATGGTTTTCTTTTCCTTCTTTTTTTTTTTTTTTTTTTTTTTGAGAGAGGGAGTTTTGCTCTTGTTGCCCAGGCTGGAGTATAATGGCGCGATCTCGGCTCACTGCAACCTCCGCCTCCCAGGTTCAAGCGATTCTCCTGCCTCAGCCTCCCGAGTAGCTGGGATTACAGGCATGCACCACCACGCCCAGCTAATTTTGTATTTTTAGTAGAGACGGGGTTTCGCCATGTTGGTCTGGCTGGTCTTGAACTCCCGACCTAAGGTGATCCACTTGCCTCGGCCTCCCAAAGTGCTGGGATTAAAGGCGTGAGCCACCACGCCTGGCCAGGTCCATGGTTTTCAATGTCATGGGGCCAGGGTCTCCAAGTCTTGAGGTGAGGATTTGAATTCTCAAGGCTTTGGGCTTCAGGATGGGGTCTTGGGTCTTAGGGGCTGGGATTTGGGGACTTTGAGGTCATGGATGATGGAGTCTCAGGATCTTGGGTGAGAATTTGAAGTTTCTGGTCAGGATTTGGGGGTCTAGGGCCTCAGGGTCTCAGGGCCACAAGATCTTGGGACTGCAGGGTCAGGGTCTCAGAGCAGGGCTGTTAGGGTCAGGGTCTCAGAGCGGGGCTGTTAGGGTGTCAGGGTCTCAGAGCGGGCTGTTAGGGTCAGGGTCTCAGAGCGGGGCTGTTAGGGTGTCAGGGTCTCAGAGGGGGGCTGTTAGGGTGTCAGAGTCTCAGAGCGGGGTTGTTAGGGTGTCAGGGTCTCAGAGCGGGGTTGTTAGGGTGTCAGGGTCTCAGAGCGGGGCTGTTAGCGTCAGGGTCTCAGAGCGGGGCTGTTAGTATGTCAGGGTCTCAGAGTGGGGCCGTTGCACTTAGGTCTGGGGTCTCAGAGCGGGGCTGTTAGGGTGTCAGGGTCTCAGAGCGGGGCTGTTGCACTTAGGTCTGGGGTCTCAGCGTGGGGCTGTTGCACTTAGGTCTGGGGTCTCAGAGTGGAGCTGTTAGGGTCAGGGTCTCAGAGCAGGGCTGTTAGGGTGTCAGGGTCTCAGAGCGGGGCTGTTGCACTTAGGTCTGGGGTCTCAGAGCGGGGCTGTTAGGGTGTCAGGGTCTCAGAGCGGGGCTGTTGCACTTAGGTCTGGGGTCTCAGGATGGGGCTGTTGCACTTAGGTCTGGGGTCTCAGAGCGGAGCTGTTAGGGTCAGGGTCTCAGAGCAGGGCTGTTAGGGTGTCAGGGTCTCAGAGCGGGGCTGTTGCACTTAGGTCTGGGGTCTCAGAGCGGGGCTGTTGCACTTAGGTCTGGGGTCTCAGGCTTCAAGGACTCACGCCACAGGATCTTGGGGCCAGGGGTGGGGGTCTGGGGTGTCAGGTCTTGGGGCCAGGACATACCAGGAGCTGCAGCCGGCGCAGCAGCCGGTCCAGCCGGGCCTGCAGGGTGCCCAGCTCGGGCTCCAGGGTCTTCAGGGAAGAGCCACCTGCCCGGCGCAGCCACTGCACGTGCCGCAGGTAGGACAGTAGGTCCGCTCGCAGCCTTGTCAGCACACCCGGGAGCTGGGGACGGAGCCAGGACATCAGAGAACACCCGGCCAGTGCCTGCTGTGCCCCTCATCCAACCCGCCCCCTTCACCGCCTGTCTCCCACCTTGTCCCCAGCCCACTCCCTTGCCCTTACCTGTAGAGCTCCCAGTGCCCCCGCACTCATGGCCAGGGTGGGCAGGGAATCCAGGTTGTGGTCCCCGTCAGCTGGGAATTTGTCCCTCTGGCAGGGAAAAAAGGCTGTGAGGTGGCCCCTGTCCAGCCTCGGGGCTCCCTCCATCCCCCACGCCAGGCCCCCAACCCTTCCCCTCCCTCACTCTGCCACCTGAGAGCCCAGAACCCCTCCAAGTGGCCTGCCCGCAGACTCCTCTCAGTTCCTCTCTGCCTCTCACTCCTGGGCTGGCCCCAGCCCAGTCTCTCCTACCAGCTGTGCAGCCAGCTGCCGCGTGTCCGCCAGGAGAGAGCGGGTCAGGAGCACGGTGCTGTCCAGCTCGGCCCGAGGGTCTGGGGAAACTCGAGGGGGGCCAGGTGGGGGCCCAGGGGCGACAGCTGTATCTGGCCACAGGCTCAGCACGACCAGGACCAGGCGGCAAACACCTGGGGGCAGGATAAGGAAGAGAGCTCAGGCTGGACTCCGGGTCTGAGAGAGGAGGGGCTGGGCCTGGACTCCCGGGTCTGAGGGAGGAGGAACTGGGGCCTGGACTCCTGGGTCTGAGGGAGGAGAGGCTGGGGTCCGGACTCCTGGGTCTCGGGGAGGAGGGTCTGGGGCCTGGACTCCCGGCCTTAGGGAGGTTGGAGCTGGAGGTCTTAAGTCCCAGGGTGGAACGCCCGCGGGCAGGTCGCAGGGCCAGGCGGGCTTCCCTCTCCCTCCCTGACTCTGGCTGCCCCGCCCGTCGGAGCAGACGCGGCCCGGGGCGGGTAGACGGGCCGGGCGTCTCCCGTCCGCCCCCGGACGCCGGAATCTGGGCCCCGGGGCGGGGCATGGTGGGGGAGGCACAGGCCAGAACCTGCCCCCTCCCCGGGCCGCGGGAGCCCGAGCTGGCTGGGAGCAGGGGAGGGAGCCAGAAGCCAGGACGGAGCCCCGGAGACGCGGACCTCTCCCATGGGAGACCCCTTAGACGCCCTCCCAGGAGCCCCGCAGGGTGGGCGGCAGAAGCCCGGGCCGCAGCGCACCTGGGCGGAGAGGGGCAGAACCACGGGCCCGGCCGGGCCGCGGGAGCGGGAGACCTGGCGGCGGGGGGCACGGGGGGCGCGGGGGTCCGGGGCTCGCTCCCCGCCGCCCACCCCGGCCGCCCCGCCCACCCGGCCACCCGCCAGCCAATCAGCGCTCCCCGGCCGCCCGCGCCTCGCACACCCCCAGCCCGCCCCCTGGCCCCGCCAGCCGTCGGTCTGTCCGCGCGTCCGTCGGCCGCATCTGCCCGGCTCTCCCCGCTTTCCGCCCGCGCCCAGTCTCTCTCCTCCCCCTGGCTGGGGTCGCTACTCCCTGGCTTGCGCCGGTCTCCGCGGACCCTGCCTCAGTTTCCCTCCGGAGCCTCTCTGCCGGGATCCCAGGGAGTCTCACGGTCCCCGCGGGCTCCCTGGGGCCTGGGCCAATGGGGGTCACCTCCCTCCCGGCACCAGTCCCTCCGTCCCTGCCCCTGCTCGGTCTCCGCGTCTCGCTCCCTCTCGGGGCCCTGTCTGGCCCGTCCCTCCTGCGGCGCCTCTGATTGGCTGCCTCCATCCGCGCCTGTCTGTGTCTCTCTCTGCCCATCTCCTCCGCCGCCTCCTGTCTCCGAAGCTGCTCTCCTCCCCGGCTCTGACTCCCCGGCTGCCTGTCTCCGGGTCCCTCTCTGTGCGACTCAGCGGGGTCTGCTCCCACTCACGCCGTGGGTCCCTCTCCTCCCTGCCTCCCTGTCCCCTCCACCCTCCCCATGAACCAACTTACAGTTCATGTCCCCACAGGGCCAGGGGTTCCCCAGGGCAGGGGGCAGGGAGCCGGGGGCCTTTAACCCTTCCCTGTCCGCTGCCGGGGGAGCCCCGAGGGTCAGCTGGGCCGCGGCCTGGGGAGGGGAGGCATGTGCCCTGAGCAGCAGGGCCGCGGCAGTGAGGGAGTGTGGACGCCTGGGGGGTTATATAGGGGGCTGGGGCGGGCGGGCGGGGGGCAGGCGGCAGGGGAGGGCGGCCTGACACATCCTGACTCACCCTCCCTGCCTGCCTTTTCCATTCAGACGGAGCGGCTGCCTTGCAGGGCTCACGCCGCCGCGCTCGGAGGAGGGCACGGAAGGAAAAGTTGGAAAAGTTGAAAAGGGAAAGGGGGGGTGGTCGGAGAGGGGCTGGTGAGGTCATTGGCGTCCCCTCCCTCCACCTCCACGGGCCGGAGCAGACACTCAGGCTCAAGCGCTGGGGCCCGACTGTGGGTGGGGGGTCCAGCTGGACCAGGACTAGCAGAGAGAGATTGGGAGGCAGGAGGATGGAAAGGCAGAGAAAGGCCTGACGGAGGGACAGGACAGGGGCCTGGAGAGGTGGAGGCAGGAGGAAGAGGGAGTGGAAGGGAGGAAGAGAGAGAGACACACACACACCGAGTGAAGGAGAGACTGAGACAGAGACAGGGAGATGGAGATCCACAGAGATGGAGGCAGCCAGAGAGACACACCAGAGAAGCAGAGAGGATCAGAGGGGCAGCCCTGGAGACAGAGGGAGAGGTTCTGGGAGTCAGAGATCAGAGAGTGAGAGGAAGACAGCAGGAGGGACTTGGGGAGACCCAGGGAGACCCCGAGGGGAAAGGAACAGAGACACCAAGACTCTGAGACAGAGGACGCAGCAGCTGAAAAAAGGCACCAGGCAAACAGAGACACGGGGCAGAGTGACAGGGACGGAGAGGCCCCAGGGACAGAAACAGGGAGACAGAGATATTAGAAAGACAGAGACGCTGAGATGTTGGGGACTCAGCAATGGGGGCAGAGTAAAAGTCTTTCTCATTTTTTGTTTCTTTTTTGGTACTGAGTCTCACTCTGTCACCCAGGCTGGAGTGCAATGGCACGATCAATGGCACAATCTCGGCTCACTGCAACCTCCGCCTCCCGGGTTCAAGCGATTCTCCTGCCTCAGCCTCCTGAGTAGCTGGGATTACAGGTGTGCACCACCACACCCGGCTAATTTTGTATTTTTAGTAGAGATGGGGTCTCACCTTGTTGGCCAGGCTGGTCTCGAACTCCTGACCTCATGATCCGCCTGCCTCGGCCTCCCAAAGTGCTGGGATGACAGGTGTGAGCTACCGTGCCTGGCCTCGTTTTTGGTTTTTTTGAGACAGTCTCGCTGTGTCGCCCAGGCTGGGGTGCAGTGGTGTGATCTCAGCTCACTGTAACCTCCGCCTCCCAGGTTCAAGTGATTCTCCTGCCTCAGCCTCCTGAGTAGCTGGGATTACAGGTGCCCGCCACCACACCTGGCTATTTTTTGTATTTTTAGTAGAGATAGGGTTTTGCCATGTTGCCCAGGCTGGTCTCAAACTCCTGAGCTCAGGTTATCCTCCCGCCTCAGCCTCCCAAAGTGCTGGGAATACAGGTGTGAACCACCACACCCAGCCTTTTGAAAAGCCTTTCTCAAAGAGGCAGATGGAGACAGGAAGGAGGAAGAGAGACGGAGACTGAGGACCAAGAGAAAGAGGCGCTGAGACACTCCATAGAGGCAAGACCTCTATATGCGACTCTCCCCCTCTGTGCCTCAGTTTCCTCATCTGTGAAGGGGGGTTAATGATGCACCCTCATCCACCTAAACGCCACGATGAGGATAAAGCCAGCTCATTCACGTGAAGCTCAAAGTCAGTGCTAACCATCCTTATTCCCCTCGTTAATTTTTATGAACACATCAGGGACACAGAGAAAAAGAGGTTGCCTTCCAGAGAGACGGGGAGGATGAGGGAGAGGCAGGAGCAAGATGGGGTGAAGACGGGACGGTGGGGACACTGAGACAGTGGCCAGAACCGGGGCCAGGGGCCAGAGCCCTGGAAGTCGCTGCACAGAGGTGGAGGCAGGAGACGAGTGCAGGGGGGAGGGGACCCGCAGGCCAGGGTGGTGGCAGCGAAGCCTACCCAGGCTCACAGCGGGCCAGCCCCAGGCATGGCGGCAGAGGAGACCCGGGATTCACGACAGAGCAAGCAAGGGGCAGAGATACCAAGCCATGTCCCCGAGAGCCCCCAGACCTACATGGCAGGGAAGGACGGGATGGGACTGAGAGCACGGAGGTGGTAGAGGCTCTGAGGCTCCGTGCAGACCCCCTCGTGCCAGCCTCCGAGACTGTGCCGGGCTGGTTGGAGGCTTCCCCTTCCCAATCCAGCACCACTGGAAGGGCAACTGCTCAGGTCCCCAAGGAGGTGAGGTCACAGCCCCCCCACGGTGGGACATGACCTCATCGCCTCAGGTAAGAGCTCTCTCATCCTCTCTCTGGTCTGTCACAGCCACCCCTTTCAGGGCCCCCCAGGGGCCCTCCCCAGCACTGGCTCCTGCTGGGACCCAGGCCTCTGACCACTGGGTCTCCGCCCCTCAGGGGGCCTGCTTCCGGCTGAGTCAGTGTGGGGGGCCTAAGGCTGCGTCAGTGAGGGGAGAGCTGACGTAGCCCCCCCCCCAGACCGGCGGGGCCAGCCAAGGTGACTCAGGCCACCAGCTTGGGGGATGGACTAGCCCGAGGGTATGGGGGACTGGCCTGGGGCCAGCTGGGGAGCATGAAAAGGGTTCCGGTAATGCCAGCCCCATCCACCTACAGGGACCAGAGCCCAATCCCCCAGCCCCTCCTCCCTCAGACCCCGGAGTCCAGGCCCCCAACCCCCCCCACCTTCAGACCCAGGAGTCCAGGTCCCCAACTCCTCCTCCCTCAGACCCAGGAGTCCAGACCCCCAACCCCCCACCTTCAGACCCAGGAGTCCAGGCCCCCAACTCCTCCTCCCTCAGACCCAGGAGTCCAGGCCCCCAGCCCCTCCTCCCTCAGACCCAGGAGTCCAGGCCCCCAACTCCTCCTCCCTCAGACCCCGGAGTCCAGTCCCCCAGCCCCACCACCTTCAGACCCAGGAGTCCAGGTCCCCAACTCCTTCTCCCTCAGACCCAGGAGTCCAGGCCCCCAGCCCCTCCTCCCTCAGACCCAGGAGTCCAGGCCCAGCCCCTCCTCCCTCAGACCCAGGAGTCCAGGTCCCTAACTGCTCCTCCCTCAGACCCAGGAGTCCAGGCCCCCAGCCCCTTGTCCCTCAGACCCAGGAGTCCAGGCCCCCAGCCCCTCCTCCCTCAGACCCAAGAGTCCAGACCCCAGCTCCTCCTCCCTCAGACCCAGGAGTCCAGGCCCCAGCTCCTCCTACCACAGACCCAAGACTCTAGACCCCAGCCCCTCCTCCCTCAGACCCAGGAGTCCAGGCCCCCAGGCCCTCCTCCCTCAGACCCAGGAGTCCAGGCCCCAGCTCCTCCTACCTCAGACCCAGGAGTCCAGGTCCCAGCTCCTCCTACCTCAGACCCAGGAGTCCAGGCCCCCAGCCCCTCCTCCCTCAGACCCGGAAGTCTAGATCCTCAGCTCCTCCTCCCTCAGACCCAGGAGTCCAGGCCCCCAGGCCCTCCTCCCTCAGACCCAGGAGTCCAGGACCCCAGGCCCTCCTCCCTCAGACCCAGGAGTCCAGGACCCCAGGCCCTCCTCCCTCAGACCCAGGAGTCCAGGCCCCAGCCCCTCCTCCCTCAGACCCAGGAGTCCAGGCCCAGCCCCTCCTCCCTCAGACCCAGGAGTCCAGGACCCAGCCCCTCCTCCCTCAGACCCAGGAGTCCAGGTCCCCAGCCGCTCCTCCCTCAGACCCAGGAGTCCAGGCCCCCAGCCCCTCGTCCCTCAGACCCAGGAGTCCAGGCCCAGCCCCTCCTCCCTCAGACCCAGGAGTCCAGGTCCCTAACCGCTCCTCCCTCAGACCCAGGAGTCCAGGCCCCCAGCCCCTTGTCCCTCAGACCCAGGAGTCCAGGCCCAGCCCCTCCTCCCTCAGACACAGGAGTCCAGGCCCAGCCCCTTCTCCCTCAGACCCAGGAGTCTCGACCCCCAGCCCCTCCTCCCTCCTGGACCCAGGAGTCCAGACCCTAAATTCTAGTTCAAGAAAGGTAGAGGAGGATCTTGTGGCCCTTCTGCGCTTTGGGGAGCATGTGTGGGGAAGGTCATGGGTCTGGGACAAATCCGGGGTCCCAGCCGCTGCCAGTTTCCTGTCTCGTCTGGGTCCCCAGCCCTGGGTTGTGGGCTCAGACTCCATCCCCGCAGTGTGGCTGCAGGAGGTACAGGTAGATGGGGCGGGTGCAGAGTGACAGGGCTGGGAGTTACTGGCAACTCCTGGGTCTGCCCAGGCCAGGGTGGGACACATTGGGCTACTTCTGTGCAAACAAGAGAAAGAGAGAGAGACAGAGCAAGAGATGAAGATCAGAAAAGAGACCCAGAGGCAGGACTGGGGAGTCCCAAGAAAATGACAGATGACAGAGACAAACAGAGCTGGAGAGTCAGGGGCAGCAAAGGCCCCAGGAGGCAGCCAGGGCTGCAGAACCCAGTGGAAGCTAGAGACCAGCTTGGAGGCTCGGAAACAGACTGGGCAGCCAGGGCCCAGGCCCTGGGGTGGTCACAGACACTGGGGAGAAGCCACGGGGACGTCGGGGATGGCCAGGGAGTCCTGGCTCCCGCGCGGCCCCCAGGGGAAGCCGAGCCGTCAGGGTGTGAGGTCAGCAGGTCCCAGGCTGTGTGTGTGTCCGTCTGTCAGTCCCTGGGGGGTCCTGTCTGGCCTCTGGGGGGTGACGGGGCAGGCCGGCCACAGAGGCAGCCCAAACCTGTCATTAGCGGTGAGGGCCGTGACGGCGGGGCCCCCCCAGTCCCAAGCCGCGGTCCAAGGCCAGGCGGCCCCGCCCCCCACCCCCTCCTTGATCCCTGAGGAATCCCGGGAATTGGGAAGTGGGTCCAGATGATGTTGACACAGGAAACGGTCAGCAGCTGCCCGGCCTCAGCCCCACAATCCCTCTGACCCCCACCCCCGGCCCCCTGCAGAGCCCCCTCTAACCTGTGTCATCTCTGACGAAGGCAGCCCGGGGCCCACTCAGTACCCACCAGGATGTTTACAGGAGAGATGGGTAACACAGGGAGTCACCCCACGGGCCTTCCTGATAAATGGAGTCTGGCTCCTAGACCATCCACCCAGACTCACAAGTTCAGGCCCCCAGCCCCTCCTCCCTCAGACCCAGGAGTCCAGGTCCCCAGGCATTCCTCCCTCAGACCCAATTCTGGCTCCCATCCCCATCCTTCAGACCTGGGAGTCCAGCCCTCAGCCCCTCCTCCCTCAGACCTAGGAGTCCGGGACCCCCCAGCCCCTCAAGGCTCCCTTAGACCCAGGAGTCCAGGCCCCAGCCCCTCCTCCCTCAGACCCAGGAGTCCAGGACCCCCCAGCCCCTCAAGGCTCTCTTAGACCCAGGAGTCCAGGCCCCAGCCCCTCCTCCCTCAGACCCAGGAGTCCGGGACCCCCCAGCCCCTCCTCCCTCAGACCCAGGAGTCCAGGCCCCCAGCCCCTCCTCCCTCAGACCCAGGAGTCCAGGCCCCCAGCCCCTCCTCCCTCAGACCCAGGAGTCCAGGCTCCAGCCCCTTCTCCCTCTAATGCAGGTGTCTGAGTTTCCAACCCCCTTTTCCCTCAGATGCAGGACTTCTAGCCCAGAGACTGTCCCAGGGAGCTGAGACTCCCTCCTCACTGTGCTGCAAAGCTGAGTGGATGAGTTGGGGTGCACTAGGGATTATGGTCCCAACCCAGCCCCCCATTCCGGCTTCCTCTTCTTGGAAGCCAAGTTTTCTCCCAGTCACTGGGGAATGGTGGGGGGAATCAATGTGGAAGCTTCAGGATCTCCATTTGGCCGACTCCTTCCCACCATTCTCTAACCTCTGTTCACAGAAGGGAAACAAATCTAGGAGGGAAATGCGGGCTCCCTGCCCAGGAGCTACCATTACAGTCTCCAAGCAGCTCTGGCCCACCAGTCCCTCAAACTCAGCAGGGGCCCACATGGCCTGTCCCCTTCCCTGTTTTTTTTTTTTTTTTCTTTTTTCTTTTTTTTTGACACAGAGTCTCACTCCTTCACCCAGGCTGGAGTGCAGTAGCACGATCTCGACTCACTGTAACCTCCACTTTCTGGGTTCAAGCAACCTCCACCTCCTGGGTTCAAGCAATTCTTCCTCAGCCTCCCAAGTAGCTGGGATTACAGGCAAGTAATCACCACACCCAGCTAATTTTTGTATTTTTAGTAGGGACGGGGTTTCCCCATATTGGCCAGGCTGGTCTCGAACTCCTGACCTCAGGTGATCCGCCTGCCTTAGCCTCCCAAAGTGCTGGGGTTATAGGCGTGAGCCACCGCGCCCAGCCCTATCACCTTCCCTGCTAAACATTCCCTAGACAGCAGGCCTGGCGGGCCTGAGATGAAAAGCCTTTCTCAAGACCCCTGGACCAGGAGACCCCCGGACTTAGGCTCCGGCCCCTTGTCTCATCCCCCTCCCAGGTCTTCTTGTTGCCAGGGGGACCTTCCCTAACAATGGGGCTCAGTGAGGCCTCTGTGTCTCACAGCTCCCCTTCCCCTGGTTGTTAAGGCGAAAGACTCCCTAGCAATGGGGTTTCCTGAGCCTTTGGGCCACCCGAATCCACCTTCTCAGGTATCAGTTTCCTTAGGAAAGGAATTCCCTAGCAAGGCCTCCCAGTTCCCTACCCCTCAGGGCGCCCCGGGTGATATGGAGACACACCCCAGACTCCCACGCCCTTCCAGACCTCTCTTTCCCGCCACAAGTGGCCAAGGAGGCTCTTCTAAACCTGAGACGCCCCCACTCTTCCACCAGGTCCCTAAAGAATGGACACCCTAGACCAGGCATGGCCAGGCTGGTGTGAAGCCCCCCCACCCCCCTTCGTCCCCGTCACTGCGCGGACTCCCTAGCAACAGAACTCAGAATCCTGGGGCCTGGCGGGCGGGGCCGGTTGCTGGGGTGATGTCCTGTAAGGCGTCTTCCCACAGTGGCCCCAGAGGTCTGGGGAGGCGACATGTTGGGCTCTGAGATCCTAGTGCTGGGCCTGCTCCTGCTGCTGCAGGGCTCGGCAGGTGAGGGGCTGGTGCGGCGGGGGAGCTGAGGAGGGACGCCCGGCCCCACACAGCCCTAACACTGCCCTTTCTCTCGCAGATGGAAATGGAATCCAGGGATTCTTCTACCCATGGAGTGAGCAGCCGCTGAAATACGGGGTCACCCAGGGAGGGGAGCCCAGATCAGACCCCTGAATCTGAGGGAGGAGGAGCTGGGGGCCTGGACTCCTGGATCTGAGGGAGGAGGGGCTGGGCCTGGACTCCTGGATCTGAGGGAGGAGGGGCTGGGGGCCTGGGATCCTGGATCTGAGGGAGGAGGGCTGGGCCTGGGCTCCTGAATCTGAGGGAGGAGGGACTGGGTCCTGGACCCCTGGGTCTGAGGGAGGAGGGGGGGTCTGGACCCCTGGATCTGAGGGAGGAGGGGCTGGGGTCTGGACCCCTGTGTCTGAGGGAGGAGGGGCTGGGCCTGGACCCCTGGGTCTGAGGGAGGAGGGGCTGGGCCTGGACCCCTGGGTCTGAGGGAGGAGGGGCTGGGCCTGGACCCCTGGGTCTGAGGGAGGAGGGCTGGGCCTGGACCCCTGGGTCTGAGGGAGGAGGGGGGCGGTCTGGACCCCTGGGTCTGAGGGAGGAGGGGCTGGGGCCTGGACTCCTGGATCTGAGGGAGGAGGGGCTGGGTCCTGGACCCCTGGGTCTGAGGGAGGAGGGGGGCGGTCTGGACCCTTGGGTCTGAGGGAGGAGGGGCTGGGCCTGGACCCCTGGGTCTGAGGGAGGAGGGGCTGGGGGCCTGGACCCCTGGGTCTGAGGGAGGAGGGGCTGGGCCTGGGTCCCTGGGTCTGAGGGAGGAGGGCTGGGGCCTGGACCCCTGGGTCTGAGGGAGGAGGGGCTGGGCCTAGACCCCTGGGTCTGAGGGAGGAGGGGCTGGGCCTGGGCCCCTGGGTTTGAGGGAGGAGGGCTGGGGCCTGGACCCCTGGGTCTGAGGGAGGAGGGGCTGGGGCCTGGACCCCTGGGTCTGAGGGAGGAGGGGCTGGGCCTGGTCCCCTGGGTCTGAGGGAGGAGGGCTGGGGCCTGGACCCCTGGGTCTGAGGGAGGAGGGGCTGGGCCTGGGTCCCTGGGTCTGAGGGAGGAGGGGCTGGGGCCAGGACCCCTGGGTCTGAGGGAGGAGGGGCTGGGCCTGGACCCCTGGGTCTGAGGGAGGAGGGGCTGGGCCTGGGTCCCTGGGTCTGAGGGAGGAGGGCTGGGGCCTGGACCCCTGGGTCTGAGGGAGGAGGGGCTGGGGCCTGGACCCCTGGGTCTGAGGGAGGAGGGGCTGGGCCTGGGCCCCTGGGTCTGAGGGAGGAGGGCTGGGGCCTGGACCCCTGGGTCTGAGGGAGGAGGGGCTGGGCCTGGACCTCTGGGTCTGAGGGAGGAGGGGCTGGGCCTGGACCCCGGGGTCCTGCACAGAGTAAGCACCAGGAAGGCAGCCCAGGAGCGTGGCCTTGGCATCCCGTGTATGAGGCCTTCAGAGCGGGGCGCTGTGATGAAGCAAGCCACTGGTGGTTGGTCCCCAGGCTGTGAGGGTGACATATGGGACCGGGAGAGCTGTGGGGGCCAGGCGGCCATTGATAGCCCCAACCTCTGCCTGCGCCTCCGGTGCTGCTACCGCGATGGGGTCTGCTACCACCAGCGTCCAGACGGTGAGGGCTCCTGGTCCCAGGTCCCTGGGGGGTGGGTCTGGCTGTCGGGAGCCCCGGGTCTTAACCCTTCCTCCCTTCTCCAGAAAACATGCGGAGGAAGCACATGTGGGCGCTGGTCTGGATGTGCAGCGGCCTTCTCCTCCTGAGCTGCAGCATCTGCCTGTTCTGGCGAGTGGGCCTGGGATAGGGCGGGCGCCTTCACCCCCGGGGGAGGGTCCGGCAGAGGGCGGGGGCTGAGCCGTCTGCTCCCTGCAGGTGGGCCAAGCGCCGGGACGTGCTGCATATGCCCGGTTTCCTGGCGGGTCCGTGTGACCTGTCCAAGTCCGTCTCGCTGCTCTCCAAGCACCGAGGGACCAAGAAGACGCCGTCCGTGGGCAGCGTGCCAGTCGCCCTGTCCAAAGAGTCCAAGGATGCGGAGGGTGGCACCGAGGGGGAAGGGACGGAGGAGGGTGAGGAGACAGAGGGCGAGGAGGAGGAGGATTAGGGGAGTCCCCGGGGGACTGCTCAATACAGATATGGTGGACGGATGCGTGTTCTTTTCTCTGAGAGCCATGGGGAGCAGGGGGCACGGTGCACACAGAGTCTGGGGTAACAGGTGGGGGCTGGAGGGGGCTTGGGGATGGAGGCTTAGGGGGCCCCAGGCTGTGGCTGTGGGGGTGTGAGCTGAGGGGGACCCTGGAATGAGAGAGATCTGGGAGGTAAGTGGGGAGGATCTGAGCTGAGGGGGATCTGCGCTCATGGGGGTGTCCTGGGCTGTGATCATGGGGACCCTGGACTGAGGGGATAGAGGTGTAAGAGTGCTGGAGTGCGGGTCTGAAATGAGGGAGTTGGGGGTATGTGGGGGTGGCGGGGTCTGAGGGGTGCCTCGACTGGACGGGGAGAGGGGCATGCTACAGCCGTGGAAACGTGCCCCTCAGTCTCCTACATGGAGTGCCAGTGACTGACAGTGCCCCCCGCCCCCACCCCAGATGCACCTAGATTACCATGGGCTGCTCTCCACCAATAACTGAGCATGGCAAGGCAAGGGGTGGGGGTTCCGGGTACAGGTGCCTTTTCGAAGGGCAGGGGCCTCCCTCACGGATGATGACTTCAGCTCCCAGCTCCCCAGGGGCCAGCGGCAATTTTCTTGGAGGTGCGGCACAGTCTAAGACTAGTCCTACCCATCCCTCCCTCCCTCTCCCTGCACCGAGCTACCCTTCAAAAGTGTTTCCCCAATACATATCTTGCAAGTCCAATTTGTCTCCGTGTCTGCTTCTCAGTGAACCCAAACTCACACGGGGATGTCGCGGTAGAGTGGAGGGTCTGGGATGAGATCCTTATCCCCCGCCCCCTCCCTGGTCCCCTCTGAGAAGGAGCCAGCATAAGGCTAGGCTCCTATATCCCCAGGGCTCCTGGTCTCCCCAGGGCAGGGGCAGCCTCACCTCAGGTATGGCCAGGCCCACCTGGGTGCTAGACCCACCTGGGTGCTAGAAGGAAGCAAGCCACCTCGTCTCCATTCCCACCCCAGCAGGGTCCCTCTCCCAGACAGACATGCAGCGCTAAGGCAAATCTGCTTTTTATCCAAGTGAGGAGGGAGAGGGGACAGGGAGCGTCCGGCTGGCCACGGATGTAGGGGCAGCTGCACATCTCAGTCCGGTCCTGACAGCTGAAGCCGAGGGGTTGTCTGCAGGAGGGAGGGTGGAGTGAGCGACTGCTCAGGAACCCCTCCCATCCCTGTTCCGGGCTCTCTGCCTGGGGTGGCAGAGGCAGGGAGCCCCATCCACCCGCCCTTGCCGCTCACATGGACTCACACACTTGCTCCTTCGCCCTGCATGCTCCCATTTGCTGAGTGTGTGCACGCGTGTGTGCCTTTAACGCTCTGAAATCAACGGGTAGAAGACAGGGAATGCGAGCCAGGGAGAGGCGGAAACGGGGAGACGAAGACATGCAGAAGGGGAAAGACAGAAGCACAGGGACAAAGAAAGAGACCTGGGAGACAGAGACACAGAGACAAAGAGTGAGAGAGAGGGAAACAGGCAGACACAGAGAAGACAGAGGGAGGCCGGGCATGGTGGTCCTCATCTCAGACCCTCACTCCAGCATTTTGGCTGCAGGCAGGAGGATCACTTGAGCCTAGGAGTTTGACACCAGCCTGGGTAACATAGGAAGACCCCGTCTCTGGTACCTGTAGTCCCAGTTCCTTGGGAGGCTGAGGTGGGAGGATTGCTTGAGCCCAGGAGATGGAGGCTGCAGTGAGCTGTGATTGCACCACTGCACTCCAGCCTGAACAACAGAGCGATGGGGGTGGCTCTGCCCGGCTACTCATGGTGGTCTCGGAGGTTGTGGGGGCTACCAGAGCCAGAACCTGTGGGTCCCTCTGCTAAAATTCAGGTTCTCTGTCTTTCATGTGCTGGAAGCTGCTCACTCTCCCCAGTAAACAAGAGTCCTGGGTTTGAACAGGCCCATTTTCCTTGTAAGTGGGGCCTACGTTCGAGTCAGTGTGGTCTGAGTCTTTGGTGGAGGCTCCAAGAGTGGAGGCCTGTGCAGCTGTGTTAGGTGTTTAAGCTACGTAAAGGATTCTCCTCTCCCCCACTCCCCTCCCCTCCCCTCCTCCTCCCCTCCCATCCTCTCCTCTCCTTTCCTTTCCTCCTCCCCTCTCCTCCCCTCCTTCCCCCTCCCCCCTCCCCTCCCCTCCTCCCCTCCTTCCCCCTCCCCCCTCCCCTCCCCTCCTCCCCTCCTTCCCCCTCCTCCCCTCCTTCCCCCTCCTCCTCCCCTCCCCTCCTCCCCTCCTTCCCCCTCCCCCCCTCCCCTCCCCTCCTTCCCCCTCCTCCTCCCCTCCCCTCCTCCCCTCCGCTCCTTCCCCCTCCCCTCCCCTCCTCCCCCCTCCCCTCCCCTCCTCTCCTCTCCTTTCCTCCTCCCCTCCCCTCCCCTCCCCTCCTTTCCTTTTCTTTTTTTGAGATGGAGTCTTGCTCTGTTGCCCAAGCTGGAGTGCAGTGGCACGATCTTGGTTCACTGCAACCTCCGCCTCCCAGATTCAAGTGATACTCCTGCCTCAGCCTCCCTAGTAGCTGGGATTACAGGCGTCCACCACCATGCCTGGCTAATTTTTGTATTTTTAGTAGAGACAGGGTTTCACCATGGTTGCCAGATTGGTCTTCAACTCCTGACCTCAGGTGATCCACCAACCTCGGCCTCCCAAAGTGCTGGGATTACAGGCATGAGCCACCATGCCCGACCTCATAAAGAATGTTCTTTGCTTTTCTTTCTTTTTTTGAGACGGGGTCTCACTCTGTCACTCAGGCTGGAGTGCAGTGGCGTGATCTTGGCTCACTGCAGCCTTTGCCTCCCAGGTTCAAGCAAGCAATTCTCCCACCTCGGCCTCCCAAAGTGCTGGGATTACAGGCGTGAGCCACTGTGCTCAGCCAGGATTTCCAAAGGTAACAGTAACTACAGGTGCTTATGTTTGCATTCTATGCCAAGCTTCATGTTAGCTTACGCTTCGCCCGTGCAAGCAGATGTTCATGCTTTCTTACCCCAGTTCCTTCTCTGAACCACAGCACATAGCATATGATTGGGGTGACTATTTCCCCAAATCTCACAAAGAATAATATATAACTGGTAGCATTCTGGATGCATAGGAGAAAAGTTAATTCCAGCCGGGCACGGTGGTTCACGCCTGTAATCCAAGCACTTTGGGTGGCCGAGGTGGGCGGATCACCTGAGGTCGGGAGTTTGAGACCAGCCTGACCAACATGGAGAAACCCTGTCTCTACTAAAAATACAAAATTAGCCGGGTGTGGGGGTGCATGCCTGTAATCCCAGCTACTCGGGAGGCTGAGGCAAGAGAATTGCTTGAACTCGGGAGGCAGAGGTTGCGGTGAGCCGAGATTGCGCCATTGCACTCCAGCCTGGGCAACAAGAGTGAAACTCCGTCTCAAAAAAAAAAAAAGTTAATTATTTACCTGCATAGAATGTCCTAGGATAACAGGGTTTAATTCTTTTACCAAACCCCTATTTGAGAAATGGATTCAGTCACCCAACCATCCATGTGTCATTAAATGTCATTAAATGCATTCATCCACTCATCTGTGTACTTATCATTCAGCCCCAACCATCTAATCAACTACCCATTCACCCATCTACCTATCTATCCAGAGAGCGCGCAGAGGCTGGGTAATCCCTGACTGTCCTATAGATAGTCCTATGGACCAGCCAAGGCCCCTGCCCCAAGGAGTTCCCAGGTGTAACCACAAGTTAAGGTGCCCCGGGGAGGTGACACAGGTACCCTCATTCCTTTTGTTCAGTAGGAGTCTCTGAGGCTTCCCCAGTACCATGCTGCATGGGTGAGGCCGAGGACACAGAGAAGTATCAGGAAAGGCTCTTGCCCCTTTATCAGGCAGGGCTCCCTCTCCAACCATATCTATTCATGGTTCATTCCCCAATTCACCACCTACCCACATCTACCCATTAAACAACCCATCCATCCATCAATCCAACCACATCCCTGCATCAACCAACCCATGCATTCACCCATCCACCCACCCACCCATCTGTCCATTCACCCGTCCATCCACCCATCTATCTACCCATTCACCTATCCATCCACCCACCCATCTATCCATTCACCCATCCATCCATCAAACAACTCATCCATCCACCCACCCATCTATCTACCCATCCACCCAGCCACCCACCCACCCATCATCCATTCACCCATCCATCCATCAACCAACTCATCCATCCGTCCATCCACCCATCCAGCCATCCATTCTTCCATCCATTTATCCAACCATCCTTTCACTTCCCTACCCAACCATCAACCTTTCCTGATTTCACACTTTTTGCTGGGCAATGCTAGGAACAAGGACGCTAGGGACCTAGGTCTTACCCTCAAGGCACTCCCTGTCAGGTGGGCGAGACAGTAACAACATAGACACAGCACATGGCCATACAAGCAGCAAGAGGGGTCACTCAGACAATATGAAGACCCAGAGAAATTGAGTTAAATCTTAAACACGTGGGAAGTTTTCTGGGTGGAGTGGAGACAGCCAAGGGCACTCCCGGTATAGAGAAGAGCAGGAACAGG
Source organism: Pongo pygmaeus (assembly GCF_028885625.2). Lineage (NCBI taxonomy): Eukaryota > Metazoa > Chordata > Mammalia > Primates > Hominidae > Pongo > Pongo pygmaeus. Next base: position 61,754,254 of record NC_072393.2, read on the forward strand.
GACCAACTGGCCATCTGTGGACTGAGAGACACCATTAGTGCAGGGAGGCAGGAGAAATGGGGCCAAAATATGGGGGGTCCACAGGCCAGTGAGTGCTTCAGTTTAACCAAAGGTGAAGAGGGAGCCACAGCAGGTCTTTGAGCAGAGGCAGGCTAGCTGGAAAGATGTGTTTAGGAAAGAGATAGAAGGTAGAGGGGAAAGGGGAGTGAATGTGTGGTGGCTTCATTTCTCCTGCTGTTGGTCCTTCTTACTCCTCCTTTCCCATGCCTACAGGTCAGGAGAATCCCAGCTCCTCCACCTACGTGTTGTGTGGCCTTGGGCAAATGTGGCGCCTTTCTGCGCTTCAGTTTCCTCCACTGCAGAATGGGGATGGTAATAGTAGTGACCTCGGAGACCAGTTACATCGAGAGGATTAAATGGGGCCTGGGCTGGGCTCAGTGGCTCACGCCTGTAATCCCAGCACTTTGGGAGGCTAGGCAGAGCAAATCGCATGAGCTCAGGAGGTGCTCATGCCCGGCAAGGTGCCTAGGCAGCTCTTGCTCTGCCTAGGCAGAGCAAATCGCATGAGCTCAGGAGGTGCCTAGCCCGGCAAGGTGGGGCGCGCCTGTATTCTCAGCTACTTGGGAGCCTCAGGTGGGAGAACTGCTTGAGCCTAGGAGGTCGAGGCTGCCGTGAGCTGAGATCACGCCACTGCACTCCAGCCTGGGTGACAGTGAGAGATCCTCTCTCAAAACAACCCCAAACGACAACAAAACAAAACAAAAAATGGGGCCTGGTGTACCTGGAGGCTGGGGCTCTCCCCGTGCGGGGGGCCTAACTGTGTGACTCGGCCCCCACACTTCCCATCGCCAGGGGTAGGGTCTCACAGCCTCCCCCACGTATGCACCTGTGCTTGCTGTGTCTGCGGTTCTCCGCCACAGTCTTCCCGTCCCGGTCTCCACCCCGCCCTGGGACTCTACCTCCCCATGGCCGCTCTCTGTCTCCATCTGTCCATCGCTCCCCCGTCTGTCTTCATTCCCGTCCCTCCCTCGGTCCCTCCGTCTCCCCGCCCTGCCCCGCCCGCCCCTCACCTGGGCCTCACTCGCTGCCGGCGCCCGCCACCCCGGGCCCGGCCTCGAGCGTGGAGAGCTGCAGGCGCACGCGGCGGGAGCCGGCGGCGGGCGGCGGGGGCGCGCGGGCGGCTCGGCGCGCTCTCCGGGAGCCGGGCGCGGGGCGCTGGCCCGCGGCGGCGGGCGCCGACCAGCGGCGGGAGAGCTTGCGCGCCAGGCGGGCGAGCGCCGAGGGCCGCAGGCCGTAGTCGCGCTCCAGCTCCTGGCGCGAGATCTCGATGTTGCCGGTGTACCAGAGGATCCAGCCCAGCAGGCTCAGGAACACCAGCAGCGCGCCCGAGTAGATGAGCAGGTCCCCGAAGTCGCGGCCGCGCACCTGCAGCTGCGCGAACACGCCAGTCAGCAGCGCCGCCATGCCCGCCACGTCCAGCGCCACGGCCAGCAGCAGCGCCATCCGGCAGCGGCCCAGGCCGGCCGCGGGTGCTGGCGCGGCCGCCGGCGCGGACGGTGCACCCGGCGTGGTCCCCTGCGTGGCGCACACCGCTGGCGCCGCCGCCATGGCCCTGCACCGCCGCCACTGGCGCCCAGAGAGAGCGTTCCGGGGTGCGGCCCGGCCCGGGGCGGGGTCAGGGGACGGCGCCAGGTGTGCCAAGCTCCCGCCTGGTCACCTGAACCGGGCTGGGCGCGAACCGGCCCGGCCGGGGTTACCCTGGCCGTGGTTTCCGTGCAGGGGCTATTGCTCAGAGGCCTGAGCTGGTGGTAGCCAGGCGCACAGCCACGGGTGCCTAGGGCCCGTGCCACCCAGGGAGGTCACACATGGCCAAAAATCAGGGCATTTTAGTGGTGGCAGCGTGGGACACTCGGAGCCGGGCGTGGCGTTGTTTCTGCTCAGTGTCCGCCTCCCGAAGCCTGTGTAGATCAGACAGTGCAGATCAGACAAGGCCCTTAGACACCAAGGAACTCGGACGCGAGAACCAGTAGTCGGGGTGATCTAAGAGGGGAAGCTCCGGGCTCCGCGGAAGCTGAGTTTCCTTCACTCAGCCCGTGTCTTCTGGGGTCTCCTGTGTACCCAGAGAATGAAGCTACGGGCACAGAGACGGACGAGACCCATCAGGTCCAGAGCGCACCCGTGGAGGAAGCTGGGCGAACCCCGACTGTCCTATGGATAGTCCTATGGACCAGACGAAGCCCCTGCCCCAAGGAGTGCCCAGGTGTAACCGCACGTTAAGGAGCCCTGGGGAGGTGACACAGGCACCCTCATTCCTTTTGTTCAGTAGGAGTCTCTGAGGTCTCCCCAGCACCATGCCGCGTGGGTGAGGCCGAGGACACAGAGAAATATCAGGCAAGGCTCCTGCCCCTTTAGGGTGGCCCGGACAACGGATCATAACCTCCCAGGGAGCTGATGGGGTGTGACAGGCACACCATAGGCTGGAGGCACAGGTGGAGGGCAGGGAAGAGGACTGGCAAATCTATAGAATCCTAAAAGGAGCCCAGAGCAGCTACATGAAAATCTCCCTCCGTCCAAACAACTCTCCCTTAGAGAGCATCCGCGCTCCCCTGGGGTGGCAGTCTGCGAGAAGTTTTCGTGTAGGTTCTCCCCAGGGTTAAACAGTTTAACAGTTTTATTTCAAGAAAACCCTGGGCAGGGCGAACTGCAAGGGGGCTGCCGGGATTAGCCGAGGGATTCCGAATGAAGACGGAGTATTTCCGAACATACACACCTCTCCCAACAGCGTTTCCGGAGGGTTCCGAAAATACCCGAGCGGGCCTCGGCGCCCTCATTGGCCATCACCGCGAGGGCTTACGAAGACCGGAAATATCCAAAGGTGCCGGGGCTAGGCTTATATAGTTCACACATTCACCAGTTCATTCATAAAACAAATGTTTGTTGAGCGCCCATGATATGCCAATCACAGTGACAAGCGCTGGGTGAGCAATACCGGAGAGACAAGGCTGAGGTATGGGTCCCAGGACCTCTCGAATTGGAGCCACTCGGAAATCCAGAGGTAGAGTTCCGAAAACTTCCGAACGGTCCTCGGAATACGCTCTCGGCCCTCTAACCGAAGAGTTCCGAATATTCCCGAGCGTTGAGCGATTGGTCGGCGGGAGTAGCCGAACATCATCGAGCCGCCTCGGAGGTGGGGACCGGCAACTCCCGTCGCGCCCGCCCAGAGAGGAAGCGGAAATGCGTGTACGGTATTAAAGGCGTCGCCCCGCCCCTTGCGTTCCTCTTTCCGTCTCAGGTCGCCGCTGCGAAAGGAGGTGAGTGTGCGTCCTCCTGGCGTGGTCGCCATCTCGCGCCCGCCGCGCATTCCCTCTCAGTCCTCTGCCTGCCCTCTTCCCTTGCACCTCAAGGATCATTGGCGGACCCTAACCCCTCCCCCTGAAGTCGTTGTGAATTTTCGTTATTTTCCCCTCACTCTCATTCCCCGCGGTTAGTCTCGGCTGCCTGAGTTCGGTCCCGCCGCCTTAGGTCGCTCAGTCCCGCCTGACAAGAGTTCTAGGTCGCTGACTGCCCTTAGGAGTCTCCCATTCACCCAAGTTCCCAGTCGCTCTTTTCCTCTGCTGTCCGAGCGGTGCCCGTGGCTCAAAGCCGGTTTAGTTCTCTGTGTCTGACGCTTTCCATGTGCCCGTTTCCCCGTAGCCGCCGCCATGTCTGCGCATCTGCAATGGATGGTCGTGCGGAACTGCTCCAGTTTCCTGATCAAGAGGAATAAGCAGACCTACAGCACTGTAAGTGGGGCCCGGATGCGTGGCTCCTGCGGGAGGAGGGTCCTGAGTCCCTGACTCTGGGTCAGAGGGCGGGACCTTCGCATGTCTCCGGGTCGCCTCTTCACGATGCCTTGTGCCGCCTCCTTCCCAGGAGCCCAATAACTTGAAGGCCCGCAATTCCTTCCGCTACAACGGACTGATTCACCGCAAGACTGTGGGCGTGGAGCCGGCAGCCGACGGCAAAGGTGTCGTGGTGGTCATTAAGCGGAGATCCGGTGAGTTTTGTCTGGTTTGGGCCAGAGAGCGGCCCCTTTCCCGGGTCAGGGAGCTGTGGTTTTTTACTCAGGCAGGAAGAGTGGTAACTGCCATCGCGGCGGGCATCCCTGGCGCCAGGGTGTTGGTCTGGGAACCCGCTTCCCTCTCGGCCGACTTGCCAGCTCTGTGAGCCGCGCGCGTCTGAGCCCTTGTCCTCACCTGTAAAGTGGAGAAACGGAAAAGGACCTGAATTTCCTCGGTGGTTGTTGAGAGTTAAGGCACAGGGTTGATGTTTTCAGATGAAATTCTCAAAGCAAGTCAGGGTGGGGATGGATGGGTTCATCCCACAGGTGGGAAAATTGAGGCACAACAGGGGAGGGGCCCTCGCTACCACACTTACGAGAGGACAGGCTGGGTTGGTCGCAGCCATTTGATTCCCATTTTGCCTGTGTAGATTAGAGAAGAGGTCTTGAGGACCCCACTCCATACATTGTGCTGTCAGGTGCAGGCCTTTTTGGGGATTCCCTGAGTGTTCATGTGAGTCGGGGGTCTCTAATGGAGGAGTCCAGCTTCACATGTGTTCTTGACAGGGCTGTATTTTGTTTTTTTAGAGTGAGTTTTTCTCAGGTCCTTGATTGGAACTGCCTCAGAGCCAAGGGTCCTTTTATTCAGTGGCAGCAACAAACGCAGTCTGTTGGCTAGTGATCCTCCTGTCTCAGGGACACGTAGTCCAGGGAGCAGCCAATTGCTTGGCACCTGGGGACCCCGTTCTGGGGAGTCCCGAAAGCGTTCCCCTCTTGGATTGCCGAATACATGGGTGGCCCTTCCTAAACTAAGGGTCTGGCCTGAGTGAGGCTGGGCCTCTCAGCCAAGCTGATGTTGAACCACTGCTGTGGGGATGGGCCTGGGGTTCCTGAGAAGCTGTTCATACCCATTGCCAGGAGCGTGGGCTCTGGCTGGACCTGGATCAGATCCTAACTGAAGCAGCAGCTTCCTGGCATGAGAAAGGAGTGTTTTGGTGGTGGACAGAATTGGGCTATGAGTGTGACAGAAACTGTGTCCTCAGTACTCTGTGATGATGAGTGAGCCTCTGTGAAATGGACAGGTGAGGAAACAGCTACCTGCTAGCCTGCCCAGGCACCTGCCATGGGCCCAGGGTGCTCAGCTTCTCAGTGTGAGACTGTCCACACCTGCGAGGTGCGCTAAAGGTGCGGGTTAGGTGGACTGACCCCAGGACCTCCCTGACCCCCAACCAGGCCAGCGGAAGCCTGCCACCTCCTATGTGCGGACCACCATCAACAAGAATGCTCGCGCCACGCTCAGCAGCATCAGACACATGATCCGCAAGAATAAGTACCGCCCCGACCTACGCATGGTGAGCTGGGGTTTGGGGATCAGGCTGAGGGAGACTGGCCAGTGCTGTGGGGAAGGGCCTCCCACTACTGGTTGCAGTATGGGCTGGAGAGGGATGGATTCTTGCTTTCAACCTACTCCCCACCCCCCAGCATGGGCCTAGGGGGCGGCTTGTGGAGTGTATGAGCTGAGCCTTCCTCTGCTCCCCCGCCCCCAGGCAGCCATCCGCAGGGCCAGCGCCATCCTGCGCAGCCAGAAGCCTGTGATGGTGAAGAGGAAGCGGACCCGCCCCACCAAGAGCTCCTGAGCCCCCTGCCCCCAAAGCAATAAAGTCAGCTGGCTTTCTCACCTGCCTCGACTGGGCCTCCCTTTTTGAAACGCTCTGGGGAGCTCTGGCCCTGTGTGTTGTCATTCAGGCCATGTCATCAAAACTCTGCATGTCACCTTGTCCATCTGGAGGTGATGTCAATGGCTGGCCATGCAGGAGGGGTGGGGTAGCTGCCTTGGCCCTGGTGAGGGCAAGGGTCACTGTCTTCACAGAAAAAGCTTTCTGACTTGTGATCGAGACCTACTGTTCCATTGTGAGGTGGCCTGAAGAATCCCAGCTGGGGCAGTGGCTTCCATTCAGAAGAAGAAAGGCCTTTTCTAGCCCAGAAGGGTGCAGGCTGAGGGCAGGGCCCTGGGCCCTGGTGCTGTAGCATGGTTTGGGGACTTGGGGTGTTCCCAAGACCTGGGGGATGACAGACATCACGTGAGGAAGATGAGATGACTTTTGCATCCAAGCAGTGGGTGCAGCCACACTTGGAGGGGATGGGCTTTACTTGATGCAACCTCGTCTCTCAGATGGGCAACTTGGTGTGTGGTGGCTTATACCTGTAAGGGAGGTGGCAGCCCCAGGGTACAGCCAGCAGGAATTGAACAGCCTTAGCATCGTCCCCCTACTCCCAGCCCTCCAGGTGTCCCCATCTCTCCCCTATCTCTTTGAGCTGGCTCTTGTCACTCAGGTCTCAGCTCAATGGCTGCTCCTGGGCCACCCTGTCACCCAAGCTTTCCTGATTGCCCAGCCCTCTTTCCTTTGGCCTGTTTGCTCCCTAGTGTTTATTACAGCTTGTGAGGCCAGGAGTTTGAGACCATCCTAAGCAACATAATGGGACACCGTCTCTAAAATAAAATTAGCTGGGTGTGGTGGTGCGCCGCCTGTGGTCCCAGCTCCTCAGAGGTTGAATAGAGGCTGAGGTGGGCGGGGCACTTGAGCCAAGAGTATGAGACTGCAGTGAGCCCATGAGCCCCACCACTGCACTCCAGCCTGGAAGACACCATGACACGCAGTGAGGCCTGGATGGGGAAACAGTCCTGCTGTTGATCCTCACATGTTTCCTGGGCACCTAACTCTCTTGTCAGCCACTGCCAGGGGCCAAGGATCCAGCATCCAGGGCACCCCTGGTTCCTGCCATCCTGGGGTACCCGATTCAAAGAAGGACTCTGCTCCCTGTCTGAGACCACCCATGGCCCTGACTGAGGTAAAGGGACTGTCAGGGCCTCGACTTGCCATTGGTTGGGGTCATAGAGGGCTGGGAGCCCTGCGTTTTGAGGCAGACTACTGCCCTTCTGACCTCAGTGCTGCCTGCTGCAGCCTTGCCCAGCTCGAAGGAGAGCAAATCTGACCACTTCTTGCCAGCCTCTGCTGTGGATTACCATATCCTCTGTCCTTCCATTAGTTGGGGCTGTTAACTCAGATTGAGAGGGGTTGCCTTAAAACTGAGTTGGGTGACTTGGTACCTGCTCAGGACCCTCCACTGTCCCAATCCCACTCAGGCCCATCTCTGGCTGGCCTCACTCCTCTGGGACTCCGCCTGCATAAGGAGAGCTCACTGCTCACTTAGTAGATGGCCCCTTCTCGTGAGGCCTCTCCCCTGGCACCTGCTTCAGTTGTCCTCCACAGCACTGATTTGCAGCCAACAAGCTGGCAGGTTTATCTGTGTCATGTTTGTCCTGTGCTGGTGGGCAAGGGGTTGGTCTAGCACACCAGCATATAATAAGATGCTTAATGAATGGTGAATATTGAATGTCTAAAGGCTGAGGCCCACCGGTCCTGAGAGTTTGCTCGCTGGAGACTTTTTTTTGGAGATGGAATCTTGCTCTGTTGCCCAGGCTGGAGTGCAGTGGTCCGATCTCAGTTCAGTACAACCTCCACCTCCTAGGTTCAAGCGATTCTCCTGCCTCAGCCTCCCGAGTAGCTGAGATTACAGGTAGGTGTCACCACACCCAGCTCAGTATTATATTTTTAGTAGAGATGGGGTTTCACCATTTTGCCCAGGCTGGTTTCGAACTCCTGACTTCAAATTACCCACTTGCTTCAGCCTCCCAAAGTGCTGGGATTACAGGCACCTGAGGCTTTCTGATGTAGCTGCTCCTGCTCAGAAGGCCTTGTCCTTAACCGCCTCCTTGCCTGTCCTGGAGCCTTGCCCCTCTAGGCCCCACCCCCTGTGGAGTCCTGCTGGCTTCCTCCATCCCTATCTGAATCCTCCCTGCTGTGTGGCCTCCCCTGGTCTCATCTGTAACACAGCCCAGCTTAGTGGGCCTCTGTTCCTGTGGGTGGCCAGCCTGTCTGTGTGGCTGGGCTGGGGAGGCCACGTCTGGTATCTGAATGCTACTGGTGGGTTGGGGTGGAGGAACCAGGAGAGGGCTGGAGGGAGGGAGATGCTCTCAGCCCCAGAGAGTTTGGAGTCCCCAGTGTGCTGAGCAAACATGGATACACCATTTCCTTCCTCTAGACCTCATCTTGGAGAGGGAGATGTTGGATGGGGCCATCTATTCAAACTTTATTCACACAAGTCATGTCTGTTGGCCTGGAAATTGGAAAACCAGTTAAACCAAAAACATGATATTTAAGAAAAAAGCAGGCAGGCTCCCCATAGTAAAAATGCTGAAAGCCAAAGACAAAATTTGGAGAACAAAAGAAAAGCGTCTTGTCACATACAGAAGGTCCCTGATAACGTTAGTAGCTGCCTTCATCAGAAACAACAGGCCCAGGCAGTGGGGACACATCCAGAGTGCTGAAAGAACCTCCCCCAGGTCATCCTGTCCCCAAGAGTGATGCCCAGCAGCATTTTCAGCTCAGGGCTAATGGTTCACAGAAGCCAGGAATCAAACTGCCTGGGTTCCAGTCCCAGCTCTGCCAGTTATTCCCAGCTGTGGGGACTTAGCTCATTTAGTAGCACCATGCCTCAGTTTCCCATATGTAAAAGGCCATTTTGAGTGCCTTTCACAGCCCTCCATAAGGCAGGTGTCTCAGTGTTCACTGCTGTCTCTCCAGCTCTCCGTCCAGTAACTGCACAGTGAGTGAGCGTAGGGCACACTCTGGAAGGCTGCCAAGCCCAAGGTTGTGCAGAGCGCTGGGGACTCCAGACTCCCCACAGCAGCAGAGACTCGGGACTGAGGCATGCTCTGTTCGCAGGACATGCTGGCATCTACTGCGTCAGGGCTCCGTTGCTCTGTGGCTTTGCAGCCTTGGGCAAGTTCCTCAACCTCTCTGTGTCTTCGTACCCTCATCTGTAACATGCATGTCAATAGACCCTACTACTCAGGGTTGATGAGAAAATGAAATGTGCAAAACCTGCTTGACTGTGCCCACAAATCTTGATTGTAGGAATAAATTAATGAGTATTTTTATAAATATTTTGATCAGATGGACTCAGATGATCACAGATGTCTTCACAAGCCTATGACTAATTTGTACATAAACCAATGCTCGTGTTTCCCAAGCACCTGGAAGACATGCCAGATCCATGTGCAGTAATGCCTGGTGGCTCCGGGTCTGCCCCACTGTCCTGTGGGGCTGTGAGCTTTCCCAGCCTCCTGCCCGTGTTTGTGAATATCATTCTGTCCTCAGCTGCATTTCCAGCCCAGGCTGTTTGGCTCTGCCCAGGAATGGTATTGATTCCCCTGTTTCTCTTGTAGCCAGTTACTGGAATAAAATCATCTGCTTTAAAATGTTGCATTATGAAATATGCACGTGGTCATGAAAGAAGAGCACGCCGGGGAAGAAAGCCTCAGGATGCCAGCCCGAGTTAGCCGCCTCACACAGACGCATGCAGATCTCATCTTTTTGTTTGTTTAAGAGACGGTCTCACTGTGGCCTGGGTTGGAGTGCAGTGGCGCAATCATGGCTCACTGCAGCCTCTAACTCCTGGGCTCTCTCAGTTGTCCCACCTTAGCCCCTTGTGTAGCTGGGACTAAGGTGTGCAGCACCACGCCTGGCTAATTTAAAAAGATATTTTGTAGAGACAGGGTCTCACTGTGTTGCCCAGGCTGGTCTTGAAGTCCTGGGCACAAGCAATCCTCCTGCCTTGGTCCCCCAAAGTGTTGGGATTACAAGCGTTAGCCACCGCACCCAGCCTCATCTTTTTTTTCTGAAGCAGAGTTGCGCGCTGTTACCCAGGCTGGAGTGCAGTGGCACGACCTCTGCTCACTGCAAGCTCCGCCTCCCAGGTTCACACCATTCTCCTGCCCCAGCCTCCTGAGTAGCTGGGACTACAGGCGCCCACCACCACACCCGGCTAAATGTTTTTTGTATTTTTAGTAGAGATGGGGTTTCACCATGTTAGCCAGGATGGTCTCGATCTCCTGACCTCGTGATCCGTCCGCCTCGGTCCCCCAAAGTGCTGGGATTACAGGCGTGAGCCACTGTGTCCGGCCCCAGCCTCATCTTTTAATGTCTTACACAGATCGGATCATGGCAACAGGAACCTCCACCTTGCTCCTTTTCCCTAACGCACTGGGCTGTCTCTCCATCAGCACACACAGGCTGCGGGCCCCTTTCGATGGCCATCAGCGCTGCATTGACGAAGCCACTCATTTAAACACACCCCTCAATGGCTAATCCCCCAGAGGCTCCCCAGCACCCCTCTCCTCTGTTTCTCTTGAACAAGTGGCCCTCCACCAGGCCCAGCCATCCCTAGCATGTCTGAATCACACCTCCAGCAGCCCCTGCTCCCACCGGCCTCCCACACCCGCCCGCTCCCCTGCTGTCCCTCCAGGCTGCTCTCTACACAGTACCAAATTGATCTTTATAAATGATAAATCAGACCTGTCATCCTCCCTTGGCCGACACCGCCCCTCCCCCCACCCCCATGAGGAATAAAAGCCCAAACCCTTCTCTAGGGCCAGCAAGACCTCGGATCTGGCCCTGTCCAGTCTCCCCAGCCTCCTTAGGCTGCAATCTCTGAGGCCTCTCTCCTCCCTGAAGCTCCTAGCTGGTCCCTAGGCTCAGATTAAGACTGTCTCCAAAAAAAAAAAAAAAAAGGTATAATTCATGTAACATAAAGTCCACGCTTTTATAGTGCACAATTCAGTGATTTTTAGTCTTCACAAAGCTTTGCAACCACAACCCCTATCTTATTCCAGAACATTTTGTCATCCCGAATGGACACCGTATCCATGAAGTAGCCACTCCCACTCATGTCCCCTCTAGCCCCTGCCCTGCCAATCACCAATTTATTTATTTATTTATTTATTTATTTATTTATTTATTTATTTGTTTGTTTTTTGAGACGGAGTCTTGCTCTGTTGCCCAGGCTGGAGTGCAATGGCATGACCTCGGCTCACTGCGACCTCAGCTCGCTGCAACCTCCGCCTCCTGGGTTCAAGTGATTCTCCTGCCTCAGCCCCTCAAGTAGCTGGGATTACAGGGGCCTGCCACCACGCCTGGCTAATTTTTGTATTTTTAGTAGAGACGGGGTGTCACCATGTTGGCCAGGCTGGTCTCGAACTCCTGACCTCAGGTGATCCCCCACGTTGGCCCCCCAAAGTGCTGGGATTACAGGTGTGACCCACTGCACCCAGCCACAAATCTTTTTTTTAAAGGGACAGGGTCTCAGCTGGGTGCGGTGGCTCACTCCTGTAATCCCGGCACTTTGGGAAGCCAAGGCAGGTGGATCACAAGGTCAGGAGATCAAGACCATCCAGGCTAACACAGTGAAACCCCATCTATACTAAAAATACTAAAAATTATCCGAGTGTGGTGGTGCACGCCTGTAGTCCCAGCTACTTGGGAGGCTGAGGCAGGAGAATCACTTGAATCCAGGAGGCGGAGGTAGCAGTAAGCCAAGATCATGCTGCTGCACTCCAGCCTGGGTGACAGAGCGAGACTCCATATCAAAAACAAACAAAAAGATAAAGGTCAGTTGCTCAGGCTGGAGTGCTGTGGCACAATCTCGGCTCACTGCAGCCTTGAACTCCTGGGCTCAAACAATCCTCCCACCTCAGTCTCCGAAGTAGCTGGCACCACCGGTGTGCACCACCACACCCAGATAATTTTAAATATTTTTGTAGAGACAAGGTCTCACTGTGTTACCCAGGTTGGGCTTGAATTCCTGACCTCAAGTGATCCTGCTGCCTTGGCCTCCAAAAGTGCTGGGATTACAGGTGTGAGCCACTGCACCTAGCCCAGAATTTCTATTTATTTATATATATTTTAAAACGAATCTCACTCTGTTTTCCAGGCTGGAGTGCTGTGGCGAGATCAAGGCTCTCAGTAGCCTTGAACTCCTGGGCTGAAACAGTCCTCCCACCTCAGTCTCCAGAGAGACTGGGACTACAGGTGTGTGCTGCCACACCCAGCTAATTTTTAAAATTGTTTTGTAGAGAGACACGATCTCACTATGTTGTCCAGGCTGGTCTTGAACTCCTGGGCTCAATCCTCCCATCTCAGCCTCCCAAAGTGCCGGGATTATAGGCGTGAGCCACTGTGCCTGGCCCCACCCAGAATTTTTAAGACATGAAAAAGCTTATGTTTTGGACCAATCTCTAAAATATATTAAGTGAAAAAAAGCAACCTGCAAATAGTGTAAATGATATGCCAACATTCCTGTTAAATATTTTTAAATATTTAAAAAATAAGATGCATGTGTATTTGCTTGCTTATGCATCTGATGCCTCTGGATAGTCACAATATGCAAATATTATTTGTCTCAAGGAAGGAGAGTTGGAATACCATGTGATGAATATTAGCTTTTCTTTTTTTTCCTTTTTTTTTTTTTTGAGACAGAGTTTCACTCTTGTCGCCCAGGCTGGAGTACAGTGGTGCGATCTCGGCTCACTGCAACCTCTACCACCTGGGTTCAAGCGATTCTCCTGCCTCAGCTTCCCAAGTAGCTGGGATTACAGGCATGCGCCACCATGCCCAGCTAATTCTGTATTTTAAGTAGAAACAGGGTTTCACCATGTTGGCCAGGCTGCTCTTGAACTCCTGACCTCAAGAGATCCACCCATCTTGGCCTCTCAAAGTGCTGGGATTACAGGCATAAGCCACCGTGCCTGGCCTTTTTTTCTCATTTTAAAGAGAAACATTTCTATAATGAAATGGCTCCCTTTCATTCTTGTATCTGGGACAGCCAGTTCCCTAGATCAGGGACAACCAATGTTACCAGGTTCTTGTGTATTTTTCTGGAGAAATTCTATGCAAATGCAAGGAAATTTATATATGTATTCTTTTGCCCCCTGCTTCTTTACATGACTGGTAGTGTCCCATACATGGCATATTGCACCTTGCTTTTTTTGACTTAACAGTAACCTTTGGCTGAGCGTGCTGGCACACGCCTGTTATCCTTGCACTTTGGGAGGCTGAGATGTGAGGATCCCTTGAGCCCAGGAGTTTGAGACCAGCCTGGGCAACACAGTGAGATTCCATCTGTACAAAAAAATTAGCTGGGCGTGGTAGTGTGCACCCGTAGTTCCAGTTCCTTGGGAGGCTGAGATTGGAGGATCACTTGAGCCCAGGAGTTTGAAGTTGCAGTGAGCTATGTTGGCACCACTGCACTCCAGCCTGAGCAACAACAATGTAACCCTGTGAAAAAAAAACTTTAAAATTAAAAATTCTGAAATACAGCATACACACAGAAAAGTGCATAAAATGTATTTATACACTTAAAAAAATCATAAAACACCTATGTAACCAATACCCAGGTCAGGAAGTGGAAGACTACCAGACCCTCAAAACCACCCAAGTATTCAACCCTGGCCACTTTTAGGAATCCCCTCCCCTCCCCGCCTTTTTTTTTTGAGACGAGTCTTGCTCTGTCACCCAGACTAGAGTGCAGTGGCACTATCTCGGCTCACTGCAAGCTCTGCCTCCCGGGTTCACGCCATTCTCCTGCCTCAGCCTCCCGAGTAGCTGGGATTACAGGCGCGCACCACCATGCCCAGCTAATTTTTTGTATTTTTAGTAGAGACGGGGTTTCACCATGTTGGCCAGGCTGGTCTCGAACTCCTGACCTTGTGATCCGCCCGCCTCGGCCTCCCAAAGTGCTGGGATTACAGGTGTGAGCCACGGCACCCGGCCTCCCTTCCCTTTCTTTCTGAGGCAAGGTCTGGCTCTATCGCCCAGGCTAGAGTGCAGTGGCACGATCTTGGCTCACTGCAATCTCTGCCTGCCAGGCTCAAGCCATCCTCCCACCTCAGCCTCCTGAGTAGCTGGGACTACAGGTGCACACCACAGCGTCCAGAAAATTTTTGTGTTTTTTGTACAGACAGGGTTTCACCATGTTGCCCAGGCTGGTCTCGAACTTGTGAGCTCAAGCCATCTGCCTGCCTCAGCCTCCCAAAGTGTTAGGATTACAGGCGTGAGCCACTACACCCGGCCTCCTTGTTTTATTTTATAGTTTACCACCACCATATGTATGTTTAGCAGGAGAATTTATTTTTGCCTATTTTTGAATTGTGTATGAAGGCATTCAAGCTGTAGTAGTATCTTTTGTGACTTGCTTAGTTTTGATTATGTTTGTGCTGTATAGTATTGTTTCTTGAATATACAAGCATGTTTATACTGTTTGTAATTGGGACAAATGTTTTTGTTTTTGTTTTTGTTTTGAGACGGAGTCTCGCTCTGTCTCCCAGGCTGGAGTGCAGTGGCGCGATTTCAGCTCACTGCAAGCTCCGCCTCCTGGGTTCACGCCATTCTTCTGCCTCAGCCTCCTGAGTAGCTGGGACTACAGGCGCCCGCCACCATGCCCAGCTAATTTTTTTGTATTTTTAGTAGAGACAGGGTTTTACTGTGTTAGCCAGGATAGTCTCGATCTCCTGACCTTGTGATCCACCCACCTCGGCCTCCCAAAGTGCTGGGATTATAGGTGTGAGCCACCGCGCCCGGCCAGGACAAATGTTTTAAACCTGTTGTGTATGTTCAAGTACATGAGAGCTGGGCATGGTGGTGCGTGCTTATAGTCCCAGCTACTAGGGAGGCTGAGGTGGGAGGATCAGTTGAGCCCGGGAGTTTGAGTCCATCTTGGACAACATAGTGATACCGCATCTTTTTAAAGAAAACAACCTATGTCCTATAGAGTCAGAAACGGGAATGTGAGGTTGGGCGCGGTGGCTCACGCCTGTAATCCCAGCACTTTGGGAGGCTGAGGCAGGCGGATCACTTGAGGCCAGGAGTTCAAGACCAGCCTGGCCAACATGGTGAAACCCTGTCTCTACTAAAAATACAAAAATTATCCCAGCTTGGTGGCACATGCCTGTAATCCCAGCTACTCGGGAGTCTGAGGCACAAAATCGCTTGAAACCCATAAAACAGAGGTTGCAATGAGCTGAGATTGCGCCATTGCACCCCAGGCTGGGTGACATAGTGAAACTCTGTCTCAAAAAAACAAAAAGAAACAAATGGGAATGTGAATTTCTAGAGTGGGATTTGGGCTTGAGACAGAGGAGGGAGTTACCCCGGCATGGATGGTTGTGAAGAAATAGAAACAAAGGGAACCTCGATGTAAATGAAAACCAAACCGAAACAAAAAAGGTTGTTGAGTATTGAGTTCTTTTGCCTTTACTACAAAGTTTCAAAACGGGCTTTACCATCTCACTCTTCCAACTGGAGTCTATAGGAGTTCCTAGTGCTCTGCCACCTTGCCAACACTTGGTATTCTCAGATTTAATTGTTCTTCTAGGAGTATAATGGCATCAATCTTGGTTTATGTTTGCATTTTTCCAATTACTGATGATGTTGAGTACCTTTACATGTGTTGAGTAACCATTTGGATTTCCTGTGTTGTGAAGTGCTTGTTCAAGTGTTTCTGCCAATTTTTCTTTCATTTTGTGTGTTTTTTTCTTATTCATTTGTAGGAACTCTTTATACATTTTGTTGTGTGTGTTGGGGGGAGTGGCAGGGGTGTTGAGACAGAGTCTCACTCTATTGCCCAGACTGGAGTGCAGTGGTGCAATCTCGGCTCACTGCAATCTCCGCCTCCTGGGTTGAAGCAATTCTCCTGCCTCAGCCTCCTGAATAGCTGAGGCTACGGGCATGCACCACAATGCCTGGCTGATTTTTATATTTTTAGTTGAGACGAGGTTGAGACGAGGTTTCACCACGTTGGGTAGGCTGCTCTTGAACTCCCGACGTGAAGTGGTCCACCAGCCTCGGCCTCCCAAAATGCTGGGATTACAGGTGAACCACCGTGCCCGGTTTGTTTTGAGGAAGGATCTCCCTCTGTCACCCAGGCTGGAGTGCAGTGGCACGATCATAGCTCACTGCAGCGTCAACCTGCCCATCTCAAGTGACTCTCACACCTCCGCCTCCGAAGAGCTGAGATTACAGGTGCACACTACCATGCCTGGCTAATTTTTTTTTCTTTTCTTTGAGACGGAGTCTCGCTCTGTCACCCAGGCTGGAGTGCAGTGGCATGATCTCAGCTCACTGAAACCTCTGTGTCCCAGGTTCTAGAGATTCTCCTGCCTCAGCCTTCCAAGTAGCTGGGATTACAGACATGCACCACCACGTCCAGCTAATTTTTGTATTTTTAGTAGAGACAGGGTTTCACCATGTTGGCCAGGCTGGTCTTGAACACCTGACCTCAGGTGACCTGCCCGCCTTGGCCTCCCAAAGTGCTGGGATTACAGGCATGAGCCACCGCGCCCAACCTCGTTTAGTGTTTTAATGGAGGTTTCATTACATGGGCATATTAGACAAGTCATTGAGCATCGCTCATTGACCTCAACCTTCAGCCCCTCTCTTCCCAGAGGTTGGTAGGTATGGGTGGGGCTGACATTCCCAGCTGTCTAATTCTGTCTTGGTATTTCTAGTGACCAACCCCCTTCCTGAAGCTACGCAGGGACCCGCCACAGATGACTTCACTAGGTCAAAGACTGCTCCTATTAATACCCAGGAGATTACAAGGGATTTAGGAACTCTGTCAGGGGCTAAGGGCAAATATTATTTTTATTATGCACTACGTTAAATTATCTCAGTGGGTTCCCTGAGGCCCAGGATGCAGGCACCTTCCTTCAGCAAGGACTGTTTGCTTCTCTCATGCAGAAATGCTTCACGATAAATGCAGAGCTTAAGATTTCTTGGACGGCCAGTGATGTGAATTTGATCTGAAAATCTGAAGGGTTTCTTCCCTTGTTTTTCCTTCGCTCCCTGCACTGCTAGAGTAGGGAGGAGTGCAGACTTTTGGTTCCTTTTCTCCCTTAGCTTGGGAGATTGTCACTGGAGGCAAGGGCTCAAGGAAGGGTCAGACCCCTTTCAGAGGCTGAGTGCCGTTTCAACCTCAGCTGTTTTATTAGAATAGGCAAATTCTTTCAGGACAAAAGCAGCCTTTGAGTTTTCCACTCTCCTATGGGTCAGAACTTTTAGATTTGTATTGTAAATGTATTTTACTTTTTGTAGAGATGGGATCTCACTGTGCTGCCCATGCTCATCATCTTTAACTCCTGGCCTCAAGTGATCCTTTCACCTCCTAAAGCTGGGATTACAGGCATGAGCCATCGCGCCTGGCCTATTTTTTATTTTTTTTTAAATTAATGAGACATTGGTCTAAATAACCTAAACCCATTAATAGAATGGGAAGTTTCCCCACCCCCTGGTGTGCACACCCAGGTTAATCCCTTCCCCTTGAGGGCAGAAACTAAGACTAAGCTGGGATCTTACCCCTGTGATTTAGTCATTATCACTTAAGTATCTGGATGGGCCTGACCTAATCGGGTGCGCACTTCAAAGGGAATGGGCCCTTAAATCAGACCTGCCAGGGCCCAAGGAGGGGCAGCTTCTTGGAGCTAAGGCCCTAGTTCTACAAGAACTGAAATCAGCCAACAACCATGAGCTTGGAAGAGGACCCAGACTAAGGAACACCAACAACCAATACCTCCATTTTAGCCTGCAAAGCACTGAGCAGAGACTAGCTCAGCCGTGTCCAGACTTCCAACAGAAAGTCTGAAGTGGGTGTTGTTTTAAGCCACTGGCTTTGTGATCTGTTGTGCAGATATACACGTGGGAACAGGCTTTGCTGCTCACAAGGGAAAAACCAATCTTTAGCACAAAGTGGGATCAGATGATTCAAGGGGACTGAACCTTGGCCCAGTCTAGAACCAGACAGACGAGGCGAGCCTCATGCCAGACTGCTCGCGCCGTCCTGAGCAGGAATACCACCGCCACACCAACATGTCCATTATTCTAGAGGGAGAAATAATAGGGCAGTGCCACTCAGGCCACCAGGAGCAGCAGCTCCAGGTCCTCACCCCATTTTAGATTGGAAATCTGACTCCAAAGGGGGGTTGTGACTGCTCTACCCCCACAGAACAAAGAGGTGAACCCAAACCTCAAACAGCAAGGCTGGTGAGCTAGATGGACCCACTGCTGCAGTCCATGAGGCTTTACAAGGACCCAGGGCCTGTGCAGGGGAGCCAAACTCCCAGAGCCACGTGGCACCATGCAGCGGTCCTGGGGCATCTGTGAGACACAGAAGCTGCTTTTCCAACTTTATTTAGAAAAACAAATCCAGGTCCCAGTGCCCCCTGTACCCTCCCCGACCCCAGCCATAATTTAAATAACTTAGAGACAGAGTTGGAGGGAGGGGACAGGAGAGGTTGGGGGTGGAAAGAGGAAGAGAGCCCACTACAGCCGCCGCAGCGCCCGCTTCTTGTCCGTCTTTTTCTTGGCCGCCAGCTTCTTATCGCGCTCGCCAGCATGCTTCTTGGCCATGGGACCCTCAGCCCCTCCCGGGCCCCCTGGGGCCCCAGGGTCGGTGGAAGAAGCTGCAGTGCCACTGGCCAGGGCCCGACCAGCTTCGGCCCTGCCGCTGGGCCCGCCGGCGCCCCCGTGGATCTCTGTGAGCAGACGGGCCCGAGCCGCATACTCCTCGTAGTTCTCCAAGAGCAGGCGGCCCGCCTCCTCGTTGAGTGCAGACTCGGGGTTAGGGTGGATCAGCAGGCACTTGATGGTCTGTGGGAAGAGGCCCAGGGTCACAGTGGGTCGGGCAACCTACAGGGACCCCCAAGCCTCCACAAGAGGGTGGCCTCCGCTCTGGCTGTTCCTTGTGCTCCCAACTCAGCTGCAGATCCAGGCCCCACCTATGCTACATCCTCCCTCATCTTTGCTCCCTGTCTCCCTCAGAGGCCACTTTCCTGTGACCTGCCTCACAACAGATGTTCCCAAAAGGACACGATACCATAGGCCCAATAGTTTAAAATATCCCTGGTCCTCTGTGGAACTTGCTGGGTGATGGGGGAAACACCAAGGCCCCCTCTCAGGAGTTCATTACTTGCCTGAGCCCCAGACTTGAGTCCTATCATGGTTTTGAATTTGCCTCCGTGCAGTTCAGCATGACCTTAGAGGCCCTCTGGTTCAATGAGTGAGGCCTGGAGGCTGGAGAGAGGGAAGAGACTTCCCCAGGGCCTCAGGATTTGAGGAAATCACACCTGCGTGTTGGACTCTAAAGCTCCCCATCTTTCCAGATACAGCATAAATCCTGACCTCTCACTGTCTTTTATCAGAAATCCGAAGTTCACAGCCTAAGACTCCAGCTGGGTTGGACCACACACAAGAGGGCAAGACACCAGGACTGCTGGCCGAGGTGCACTTCGAGGGTGGTCCAGAGATTCCTCTCAACACTCTTCACAGCCCGTCCTGAGGGGTAAATTGGAGTGCAGAGGTATGACCTGCAGCCAGGCCTCCAGCAGCCCCAGCTGGACCCTCTGAAGTGGGTCTGGGCAAACTGGCCACAGCAGTTTGCTCCCTGGAGCTACTATGACACACACAGTACCTGGCTCAGCAGATATCACTGATGGTGACCAGGACGCAGGTTCCCACCCTAATTCTTATCACTGCACCCAAACTGCAGGTCTGGCTGAGCCCCTGACAGGCCCAGATGCTGACCTAGCAGCAAGTAGGCCTGGAGCTCGGTGCCAATGTCCCCAGCAGCCTCCAATGACACCCCAGGGGAAGGGAGGCGGTGCATGTGGGAGGGAAAGGTTTGGGGTCTGTTTACCTTGGAGCTCAATCCTCTCCCTCCCCATGGCAGGAAACCCCAATTCCCCACCCTCTCTGCCACGTGCCTCAGGGACTCATTAGAAATTTAGTTAACTTTTTGTTTTTCAGGTTGTGGGAAGGGTGGGGAGGCAGCAGGCTGTAAGCAGCCTGGAGCGCCAGCCTAGACCAGGACGCCTCCACCTCGGCAACACCGCAGCCAGGTCATTCTGTGTCATGGAACCATCTCGTACCTGCAGGACTTGGGCAGCACCCTTGGCCTCCACTCACTAGATGCAGTGGCACCCCCGAGTTGTGACATCCTTTTTGGTCTCCTGACAATGCATAATACCCCTTGGGGGGCAAAATCACCTCTGGCTGAGAAACACTGGTTTATGAACCCTATTGCTATTAAAAAACCACTGACCTGTATACTTTGGAACAGTGAGTTTTACGGCATGTAAGCTCAGCTTTAGCAAAAAAGCCTCTAATGAGACCCCATCTCTGCAAACCATAAAAATATAAAAACTAGCTGGGTATGGTGGTGCATGCCTGTAACACCAGCCATTCAGGAAGCTGAGGCAGGAAGATCACCTGAGCCCAGGAGTTCAAGGCTACAGTGAGCTATGACTGCGCCACTGCACTCCAGCCTGGGTAACAAAAAGCCTGTATCTTTAAAACAAAAAGGAAAGAAGGGAAGAAAGAAAAAGGAAAGAAAGAAAGAAGAAAGAAAAGAAAGAAAGAGAGCTTCTAACTAGACCCTTGACCTCCACCTGTCAGAAAACTGTCCTACAGGGTAGGCGCAGTGGCTGACTCCTATAAGCCCAGCACCTTGGGAAGCCGAGGTGGGAGGATCACTTGAGTTCAGGAGTTCGACACCAGCCAGGGCAACAAATGAGATCCCATTCCTGTTTTATTTTTTATTTTATTTTATTTTTTTTGAGATAGAGTCTCACTCTGTCACCCAGGCTGGAGTGCAGTGGCGCGATCTTGGCTCACTGCAACCTCCGCCTCCCAGGCTCAAGCGATTCTCCTGCCTCAAGCCTCCCAAGTAGCTGGGATTACAGGCATGTGCCACCATGCCCGGCTAATTTTTGCATTTTTACTAGAGACATGGTTTCACCATGTTGGCCAGGCTGGTCTCGAACTCCTGAGCTCAAGTGATCCACTGCACCTGGCCTACCCTATCCTTGTTTTTTAAAAAGAGAGAAGAGAAAAACCATCCTACAATACAAACTCACCACTCGTTGCATAGTAAGGTGCCCCTGGGCACTTCTCAACAGTACTTGGGTGTCCTGGGTCTGGCACTGTTCGTCTTTCTAGGAAAGCTAGCAACATGGATTTTCATGTGGAAACCTTCAACTACTTCAGAGTTGATTCAGAAAAACTAAACAAAGCGCTATGGCTCAGACACCAGCAGACCTCCAGAGGCAGGAGGCAGGAGGCCCAGCCCCAGCCCAGAACTCACCAGCAGTACGTGTCGGATGCCCAGCTCAGCCGTCCAGTCCCTCTTGAGCACGTTGACGCAGATCTCGCCATTGGCCCCCACGTTCGGGTGGAAGATCTTGGTCAGGAAGTAGCCCTTGGGTGGGGAGGCAGGGAAGTCCTTCCCCAGCAGGAGTTTCATGCGGAACAGACCTCCAGCATATGGGGTCCCCTCTGGAGTGGAGGGAGGGGTACAGGGTCAGGGCACTCAGGAGTCCCAAGGCACCTCAACACCCCAAAGTCTAGTCTCCGCGGTCTGATTGTGATGCAGGTGGGTGCCCCGCCAGCTCTGCCAACAGACTGGAGGATTTTTTCTTTTTTTGAAATAGGGTCTCTTGTGTCACCCAGGCTGGAGTGCAGTGGCACAATCTCAGTTCACTGCAGCCTGCAATTCCTGGGCTCAGGTGATCCTCCCATCTCAGCCTGCCAAGTAGCTGGGATTACGCGCATGCCACCAGGTCTGGCTACTTTTTTTTTTTTAAGAGATAGGGTCTCACTATGTTGCCCAAGCTGGTCTTGCACTCCTAGGCTCAAGTAGTTTGTTCACCTCAGCCTCCCAAAGTGCTGAGATTACAGGCGTGAACCACCATGCCCAGTCAGGCTGTAGAATTCTTAAGAGCATGAGGCCAGGTGTGGTGGCTCACGCCTCTAATCTCAGCACTTTGGGAGGCTGAGGTGGGCGGATCACCTGAGGTCAGGAGTTCAAGACCAGCCGGGCCAACATGGAGAAACTCCGTCTCTACTAAAAATACAAAATTAGCTAGGCGTGGTGGCGCATGCCTGTAATCCCAGCTACTCGGAGGGCTGAGGCAGAAGAATCCCTTGAACCCGGGAGGCGGAGGTTGCAGTGTGCCGAGATCGCGCCATTGCACTCCAGCCTGGGCAACAAGAGTGAAACTCTGTTTCCAAAAAAAAAAAAAAAAAAAAAAAAACCAAGCATGGTGGCTCACACCTGTAATCCCAGCACTTTGGGAGGCTGAGGCAGGTGGATCACAAGGTCAGGAGTTCGAGACCAGCCTGGCCAACATGGTGAAACCCCGTCTCTACTAAAAATACAAAAAAGTAGCTGGGCATGGTGGTACGCGCCTGTAATCCCAACTACTTGGGAGGCTGAGGCAGGAGAACTGCTTGAACCCAGGAGGCAGAGGCTGCAGTGAGCAGAGATTGCGCCATTGCACTCCAGCCTAGGTGACAGAGCAAGACTCCGTTCAGAGAGGAAAAAAAAAAAAGAGCAAGAATGGCTGGGTTCCTAGGGGGCCACAGGACCTCCCCCAGAACGTCAGAGATGATGCCCATCTTGGAGCCCCCACCTGTGTCACTATCAAGCTTGTCTGCACCCTCCTGGATACCCCTTCTCAGCCCAAGTGACCACTCCAGTCACAGGCCCTTCCCAGGTGGCAGGGACCCAAGTACGCACTTTCCTATAAGATGCCCACTTATATGCCTTTCAGATCAAGGATCCAACTGTCTGTCAACTCCACAACCTCCCACCTCAGTGAACGCTTCTCCCACTCACCCACTTGCTTGGGTCAAAATACTGTCCCTCCCCTAGCCCATCAGCAGCCTGAGCATGGGCCTGCTAGGTCCTCTCCCGAATCTCATCCCATCTCCAAGGCTAGCTTCCTGGTTGGCCTCTGGGTTCTTTCCCCTGCCAGGCCGGCTTTCCTCACTTCAGTCAATAGGAACTTTGGAGGGATTTATCACACCCCTGCTTTAAACCTTCCACCAGCTTCCTCTACAAACTCCTTGCAGAGGCCTAGAAGCCCTAAAAGATCTTGGCAGCTTCACCATCAACTTTCTTCATGTGTTTTTACCAAGCACCCAGCTCCACCTGCCCCAGGGCCTTTCTGGGAGCCTTCCCATTGTCATGATCCCGTGCCCCCTGCAGCAAGGCATGAAGGACCTCAACTGTCACCACTGCCAAGTCTTTCCTGACCACCTACCACCATCACCACAGTGGACGAGACCATTCCTTCACGGGCTCTGCTCAAATCCTGACTTTGTAGGAATTCTGGTGATAATAGAAATGTAGCCTGCATGAAACAGTATTCTAAATCGCTCCGCAAATCATGTGACCCGCAAATCATTTATGACCCGTCTCCGCACAATCTGCATCTGGCTTGTTTCCTCATCCCTGACACTCACAGCAGGATGGAGTTTGAGATCATCTGGCCCACCCTCCCAGACCCTTGCTGACACCATTCCCACCACCTGGAACTCTCTTCCCATTCCTACTTAATTCCTACCCACCCTCAGGTCCAGGGAAGCCATGTCTGAAAGCCTTGCTTCAAATGTAGAGTACCGTCCCATGATATACTAACTCAATAACCAGGTATTTGTCAACCCTTACGGGAAAAGAGTACATAATTGTCATTTGTGGCGTCCTGCCCTATCCACCAATGCATCCCCAGCACCTGACACGAGGCCAGCTTGTAATGGGTACTTCCCGGTAGGGTGATCTAGAGCAGGGTGATGGAGAATCTAAGCAGCAGCCCCTTCTCTCTTTCCTTCCAAACTCACCAGGGCCCTCGATGGTGACCTGGAGGTCGGTGAGGTCCTCCTCGTTGGGAAAGACCTTGATGCCATCGGGTGGGTCTGCGGTCAGTGTCGTCACCTCCTTGTACACCAGGCGGATGATGTGCGGGGGCAGGTTCTCCACGTTGGAGTTCTGAGCACGGATGGGAGAGCAGGGTGAGCGAGTGTTAAGAGCTGGACTTCCCGCAGGGCCTAAAGATGCTGAGACTGCCCAAGTCTTGACTCAGTGGCCCCAGGCTGTCAATCACCGTTGAACTCCCAGACTCTCACCCAGGATGCTTCAAGCCACCAGCCCAGGCAGAGTTTCCAACAGAAATGGGGGCGGTTCACGGGGGGGGCTTGCAGATAACTCCACCCACCCTAGAAACCACCCCCTAAAGCCCGCTCCTAACCCTGCTTGGGCCCCAGTGGTTCCACGTAGACCAGAGATCTACTCTCTCCCCCTTCTCCACTAATTTTTGGTTAGAGCATCCTTGAAACCCCGGCTCAGGTCTGGAGATGGCGGCGGGGCGTCTTTGCTCCTGGTAACACCCATGGGCGGGCCGCAAAGCGCCCGGAGCCCTCGCCGCCAGGGAGACTGCGGGCCGCCCGAGCTCCTGCTCCGCCTGCGGGAAGGCCCTCGGGCCCATCCCGGGTCAGGGACCCCCAGGCTGGCCCTCAAACCCCTCAAGGCCGCCCGTCGGAGGCCCCTGAGACTCCACCTCCTCCCTCAGGGACACCTCGGACCACCCTCTTGGGCCTCACCGCCCGTGCTCACCATGGCTGCGGCCGGCCGGGGGCGGGTCCCCCCGGCCCCCTTCCTGCGTTCTTCGGTCCGCCGGCCGGGGCGGGGGGCCCAACTGCTGCCGCTGCGGCCCTGGAGAGGCCCCGGCGGCCCCGCTCCGCTCCCCGCTGCCTCCGACGTCCGCCGCGCACAGCCTACCCTAATCCGCCGCCCCGGTGCCCGGCAGCACTGAACCGGCCGCGCGCGCACCACGGCCTCTTTATAACCGCCCGCAGGCCACGCCCTCCGCGGCCCCTCAGACCCGAGCCTCAACCGTGACGTCAGCGCGCACGTTCCTTGGTGTTCGACGCGCTCGCTCCCTTCCCCGCAAACTGTGGTCAGAAGCGAGGGAAGTGGCGGAGAGGGCTGGGTAGCAGGCCGGCCAATGGGGGCCCGCGGGGGTCGGGGAGGGTTCTTAAAGAAGGGAGGGGCTGAAAAGGGGAAGAAGAGAGGAAGGGGACGGGGAAGGCGACGCGGCCGCTGATTGGGCCGTTTGAATGAGACGCCGCCACGGCCCGGCATACGCGCGGGCGCGCCCTGACGCTGAGGAAGTCGCGCACGCGACTAACGGTCTTCCTGGGGGCTGGAGCGTGGCGAGGAGAGGCGGGACTCGGGGTTTTAAACGCCTGATGGAAGGCGCTCGGGCCAATAGGGATGCGCTTTAGTGACTGGTGGGTCACGAGACTCGCATGGGCCAATGGCTGACAGAGACCGGTCAGAGGACGACCCAGTTTCGTGCATATCAAACCGCTGCCAGCCAACGAAATCCGTTGATTTTTATATATGCAAATGAAGTGTGCGCTGCCGCCCGCGCCCCCTCCTTTGAGCCGTGGTGGAGGTGGGCGCTGGAACTCCGGCTACATTTTTCTACAAGGCGCCATTTTGTGCTGGAAATGCTCTTGGGCCCACGTCCTGTATTGCTAAGGCTCAGAGATCAGTCAGAATGACCTTGAAGGCTTGGACAGCCTTGCACTCCGTGTGTGACCCCGACCCCTGCCAGGCTTCATCGAAGACGCCAGCCTCAGTTTCCTTATGTGACAAATGGGCACTGGGATCCGTTGTGATGCCAGGGAAAGAAGTCAGAGAGTGCCAAGACGTTTATTCAGGGCATGGTTCTGCCTGTGACTGACCCATGGCCTCCAGCCACACCCGCCTTCTCTGGGACTCAGTTTCCCTCTCTAGGAAATGGACGCATAGCTGCCTGGGAAAGGGACTGTCTCCAGCCCTCAGTGTCAGTAAAAACGTCAGGCAATTGCTTGAGAACGGTGGCCAGAGCTCCCTGAGCAGGCCTTTTGGAGGTGCTTAGAGAGGAGGAGGGAATGCTGAAGTTGGCCATCCTTTGCTCATCTGTGCAGTGCGGTCGCAGTGCCCTCTCGGTGTCTCTGCCAGTCTGTGCGTCCACAGCTCTTCTTAGTTTCTTGGCCTTTTCCAGCCGTGGATGACAGCATTAACATCTGGGCCTAATTGGGCCACAGATACCTGAAAAGACCCCTGGCTACCAGCTTCCCCTCATGGGGCCTCAGCTTCTGAAGAAGGAATAAGGAAGGTGTGAAAGAAATCTACATGGCCAAGGTCAGGCATGGTAGCTCACGCCTGTAATCCCAGCACTTTGGGAGGCTGAAGCTGGTGGATTACCTGAGGTCAGGAGTTCAAGACCAGCCTGGCCAACATGGTGAAACCCCATCTGTACTAAAAATACAAAAATTAGCCAGGTGTGTTGATGCAGCCCTGTAATCCCAGCTACTCGTGAGGCTGAGATGGGAGAATTGGTTAAAGCCGGGATGTGGAGGTTGCAGTGAACTGAGATCTCACCACTGCACCCCAGCCTGGGCAACAGACAAGACCCTGTTTCAAAAAACAAAAAAGCAAAAAAAAACCAAAAAACAAAAAAAGCCTACATGGTCGGGTACAGTGACTCACGCCCATAATCTCAGAACTTTGGGAGGCCAAGGTAGGTCAATCACTTGAGCCCAGGAGTTCGAGACCAGCCTGGGCAACATAGTGAGAGTCCCCCACCAATATGTACAAAACAAACAAACCCAAAACAAGAGAAGAAACAGCTACAGCATAAAAAGTCATCATCATAACTGGTTTGTGGAGAAATGGCTACAGGTGATCCCTTCCTGCTCCCTCACCCCAGGTCCAATCTATACCAGTTCCTGTTGACGTCATCTGCTGAACCTGATCACTTCCTCCCATCCCCCATGCCACCAGTCCTGCTTAGAGTCACCATCATCCCATTTTGCCGATAAGCATTTTGCTGATCTTCAATTTTAGCCTGCTGGGTGTGGAGGATTCCAGCCCAATTAACAGACAAGGAAACTGAAGGAGCAGGAGGTAAAGTGACTTGCTCGGGGTTCCCCAGCCGGGACAAGGCAAAGCTAGTGGCTAAATTCGTCTGGATCTTAAAAATCCACCCAAAAGACATAACAATAATGATGATAATACTAATGGTTATTATGTATTATTTGCTGTGTGCCAGACCCTGTTCTAGTTTCTTTACATGCTTGATGTCATTTAATCCTTGTAACAACCATGATGGGTGGATATTATTAATTATTATGATCCCTTCTGGATACCTGCATTTATTCAATACATTTGTTTTTCTCTATTAGCATCTACACTCTAGCTGCCAGGATGCTATGGGATACAGCAGAGAATAAAAGGGACAAAGCCTCGACTTTCATGGATCTTACATCCTGGTGCGGGAGCCAGATAGCAAGTAAGTCTATACCATCATGTCAGCAACTGATAAAGACTGAAGAACAATTAGCAAGTGATAAAGACATGAACAATTAATGGGAGGGGGAGGTTCGAGAGGGAGGGATGGGGCTGCCATTTTACCTTGGCTGGGCAGGGAAAATCTGTCTGAGGAAAGGTCATTTGGGCTGTTGGAAGGTCTATGGGAAAAGCATTTTGAGCAAAGGGAACAGCAGGTGTCAAGGAGATTGTGCTTGGTGCTTTTAGGGAACATTAGGAGGCCAGTGAGGCTGGGTTGGAGTGAGGCAGAGCAAGTAGAGGGCTCTGAGGTGGGAGAGGTGAGGGGGTGCTGGTGCGCCTCCTAGGCCATGGTGAAAAGTATGTCTGTTTTTTGAGCAATGGGGAGGCATTGGTGGCTTTGAGCAGAGAATGACTCCGTCAGACTTATGAAAAGAAACAGGGAGGCCAATGAGGAGATGATTACCTTTGTTCAGGTGGGATGATGGTGGCTCCAAGCAGGATTGGTGGCATTAGGAATGGGGGAAGCAATGAGATGATGTCAACAGCAACTGGTATAGATTGGACTTGGGGTGAGGGAGCGGGAGGGATCACCTGTACCCTGAATAATCACCTGAAAACCGGGAAGGCAGACCTTTTCCAAAAAGGTTTTCCGATGCTGTGGTCCATTGGTCTCTGGTCCAACTCACTAAACTCTGCCCTTGTAGCTCCTAAGAAAACTAATGGGTGTGTTTCCAAAAACAGGCAGTGGCCAAAGTAGGCCCTTGAGCTATAGTTTGCTCCCTGCTTTACACAAATCCCAACATGCCCCACCCCAGCTGAAAACTCAAGAGTCCTCCTCCCCACTACATTTTGCATAAACCCCAGACTCCCCAAAAACCCATAAGCCCTTGCACCATCTCCTGAGGCTCCCTTGCCTTTTTCTGTTTGTTCCTGGAATAGGCCAAGCTTTTTACCCTGAGGACAGTTGGACAGGCAGTTCCTTGTGCCAGTCGTGCTTTTCCCCCCTCCGTCTTCTCATCTCCTAGGTTTACCCTAACTCGTCACCCCCTCACAGCAGCTTCTCTCCTCTTTCCTCCCCTCCCATGCTCTCTTTGCTTCATCCTCTTTGAACTTCATGATCTATCAGGATTTGCAATTATTTGCCTGCTTGTGTGTTTGACTCTTCCCAACTAGAAGATTAGCCCCAGCAGAGCATGGATCTTGTCCTCAGTCCCTAGCAGGGCGCCTGACAGACTGAAGATGTTATACATTCAACCAATATTTATTGAGCACCTACTATGTGCCAGGCACCAATCTGGGTGCTTGGGATTTATCGGAGATCAGATAGACAAAGATCTTTGCCCTTGGGATGCATCAGAGAACAGATAGACAAAGGGCTTACTGTAGTTGAGGAAGATAGAACCAAAAATGAAACATAATAAATAAGGAAAACATGGTATTTTAGAAGGAACTACATGTTGTGGTAGGTAGGGAATACTCTCTGTTAACCATGTTCTTCCTCTGTCCTCATGCCACAATAATCAACTGATCTTCAACAAAGCATACAAAAGCATAAAATGGGGAAAGGACACCCTACTCAATAAATGGTGCTGGGGAAACTGGCAAGCCACATGTAGAAAAATGAAACTGGATCCTCATCGCTCACCTTATATTAAGGTTGGTGCAAAATAAATCAAGGTTTTTGCCATTATTTTAATATTTGAAAGCTATACATCTCACAAAGGACTAATATCCAGAATTTACAAGGAGCTCTAACAAATCAGCAAGAAAAAAAAATTATCCAATGAAAAAGTAGGCAAAGGACATGAATGGACAATTCTTTCAAAAGAAGATATTGCAAACAGCCAACAAACATATGAAAACTGCTTAGCATCACTCATTATCAGGGAAATGCGAATTAAACCCACAATGAGATAATACCTTACCCCTGCGAGAATGGCCATAATTAAAAAAATATAATAGATGTTGGCATGGATGTGGTAAAAAGGGAACACTTTTACACTGTTGGTGGGAATGTAAACTAGTACAACTACTATGGAAACCAGTGTGGAGATTCCTTAAAGAACTGAAAGTAGATCTACCATTCGATCCAGCAATCCCACTACTGGGTATCTACCCAGAGGAAAAGAAGTCATATGCAAAAGACACATACACATGCATGTTTATAGAAGGACAATTTGCAATTGCAAAAATACGGAACCAACCTAAATGCCCATCATCACCCAATGAGTGGATAAAGAAAATATGGTATATATACACCATGGAATACTACTCAGCCATAAAACAGAAAACAGAATGAAATAATGGCATTCGCAGCAACTTGGATGGCCATTATTCTTTTTTTTTTTTTTAGACTGAGTCTTGCACTGTCACCTGGGCTGGAGTGCAGTGGTGTGATCTCAGCTCACTGCAACCTCCGCCTCCTGGGTTCAAGCGATTCTCCTGCCTCAGCCTCCCGAGTAGCTGGGATTACAGGTGCCCAACACCACGCCCAGCTAATTTTTTGCATTTTTAGTAGAGATGGGGTTTCACCATGTTCGCCAGGCTGGTCTCGAACTCCTGACCTCGTGATTCGCCTGCCTCGGCCTCCCAAAGTGCTGGGATTACAGGCGTGAGCCACTGCGCCCAGTCCTGAAGGCCATTATTTTAAGTGAATTAACTCAGGAATGGAAAACCAAATACCCTATGTTCTCACTTATAAGTGTGAGCTAAGCTATGAGGATGGAAAGACATAAGAATGGTACAATGGGGCCAGCCATTGTGGCTCACGCCTGTAGTAATCCCAACACTTTGGGAGGCCAAGGCAGGCAGATCACTTGTGGTCAAGAGTTTGAGACTGGCCTGGCCAACATGGTGAAACCCCATCTCTACTAAAAATACAAAAATTAGCCATACATGTTGGTGGGCACCTGTAATCCCAGCTACTCAGGAGGCTGAGGCAGGAGAATCGCCTTAACTCGAGAGATGGAGGTTGCAGTGAGCCGAGATTGGGCCACTGCACTCCAGCCTGGGCCACAGAGCAAGATTCCATCTCAAAAAAGAAAAAAAAAAGATACAATGGACTTTGGGGACTGGAGGGTAAGATTGGGAGGGGGTGAGGGATAAAAGGCTACATACTGGATACAGTGTACACTGCTCAGGTGATGGATGCACCAGAATGTCAGAAATCACCACCAAAGAACTTATCCATGTAACCGAACACCACCTGTACCCCCAAAACTATTGAAATATAAACAATTAAAATTGTAATGATGGTCACAAAACTTTGTGGATATATACTAAAAAGCATTGACATGTAGTTTAAATGGGTGAATTCTATGATACGTGAATTACATCTCAATTAAGCTTTTTCTTTATCTTTTTTTTTTTTTTTTTGAGACAGGGTCTTACTCTCTCATCCAGGCTGTAGTGCAGTGGTGTGATCTCATCTCACTGCAGCCTCCACCTCCCAGGCTCAAGCAATCCTTGCATCTCAGCCTCCCGAGTAGCTGGGACTACAAGGGTGCACCAACACACCAGGCTAATTTTTGTGCTTTTTGTAGAGATTGGTTTTCGCCCTGCTGCCTCCTCTGGTCTCAAACTCCTGGCCTCAAGCAATCCATCTGCCTCAGCCTCCCAAAGTGCTGGGATTACAAGTATGAGCCACTGCACCTGGCCTAAGCATTTTTTTTTTTTTGGTAAGAATTTAAAAAGTTACTGTGATGGGGGAAACTCAAAGAAAGTCATAGGGATGGGAAAAAGAGAGAGAGAGAGAGATCTGAGGGACAGTGTTCCAAGTTGGGAGAGGTGGCCAGGAAGGGCTAGGCTCTGCAGACTCCAGAAGGCCACCGTGAAGAGTGCGGGTGAGCTCTAGGGAGCTATTGAAGAGGTTTTTTCTTTTTCTTTTCTTTTCTTTTTTTTTTTTTTTTTTTTGAGATGGAGTCTCGCTCTGTTGCCCAGGCTAGAGTGCAGTGGCGTGATCTCGGCTCACTGCCAGCTCTGCCTCCCAGGTTCATGCCATTATCCTGCCTCAGCCTCCCGAGTAGTTGGAACTACAGGCACATGCCACCACGCCCAGCTAATTTTTTGTATTTTTAGTAGAGACGGGGTTTCACCATGTTAGCCAGGATGGTCTCGATCTCCTGACCTCGTGATCTGCCTGCCTTGGGCTCCCAAAGTGCTGGGATTACAGGAATGAGCTACCACACCTGGCCTATTGAAGAGTTTTGGGCAGAGGAGTGACTGGATTTGGTGCTCATATTGGGACTGTAGCTCAGGGCTGCTGGTAGAGACTGGACTGGAGGGTCCAGATTGGAAGCAGAAAATCCAGCAGCGAGTGGACTGTGGCTTGGCGAGGGTGGCGGCCGTCTGGGGAAGGGGTGGAGGGAAGGGAGCAGATGTGAGAACTAATCAGAAGGTGGTCTAGTGATGGTCAGCCTTCCAAATCCTTTGGGAGACAGGAATTGTCAGAGGATGGGATTGGGAAGGGGCACCCTTTCTTTGCTAAGTACTAGTAACCCATGAACTCGCTTTTGTTCAGGGCCGGGCGCGGTGGCTCATGCCTGTAATCCCAGCACTTTGGGAGGCCTAGGCGGGTGGATCACCTGAGGTCAGGAGTTCAAGACCAGCCTGGCCAACAAGGTGAAACCGCATTTCTACTAAAAATACAAAAATTAGCTGGGCACGGTGGTGCATGCCTGTGATCCCAGCTATTCAGGAGGCTGAGCAGGAGACTTGCTTTGATCTGGGAGGCGGAGGTTGCAGTGAGCTAAGATCGCGCCACTGCACTCCGGCCTGGGCAGCAGAGTGAGACTCTGTCTCAAAAGAATTTACTTTTGTTCAGTGAAACCTAAATTGTCCCTTTGGCTTGAATTCTGGCTTCAGAAATTAATCTTCATTTCTGTCCATCTGTATTAAATTACAAAAGAAATATGTGTTTGGAGGGAAATCCACAGTTACTGAGGCATGGGAAATGAAGGCTGGAGGTGTTGCTCTAGCCCTCCTTCCGCTCCTCCCCTCCACATCCACACTTCTTTCCACAGTGCTTCCCGTCCACATCCATCAGTAGCCTTCAATTAAACTGCTGCACAGCAAGTGTCCCTCAATACAATCACATTATAGAGCAGGTGCAGTGGCTCATGCTTGTAATCCTAGTACTTTGGGAGGCCTCAGAGAGAAGATCATTTGAACCCAAGAGTTCAAGACCAGCCTGGGCAACATAGGGCGACCCTGTCTCTATAAAAAAATAAGAAATTAATTTTTTTTTTGAGAGAGAGAGTCTCACCCTGTTGCCCAGGCTGGAGGGCAATGGCGTGATCTCAGTTCACTGCAACCTCCACCTCCCAGGTTCAAGCAATTCTCCTGCCTCAGCCTCCCAAGTAACTGGGATTATAGGCATGTGCCACCATGCCCAGCTAATTTTTGTATTTTTAGTAGAGACAGTGTTTCACCATGTTGGCCAGGCTGGTCTCAAACTCCTGACCTCAGATGGTCCGCCTGCCTCGGCCTCCCAAAGTGCTGGGATTATAAGCGTGAGCCACCGCACCCGGCCGAAATTAAAATTAAAAAAAAAAAAGTTAGCCAGGCATGGTGGTGTATACCTGTAGTCCCAGCTCCTCAGGAGGCTGAGGTGGGAGAAACACTTGAGCTGAGGAGGTTGAGGCTGCAGTGAGCTGGGTTCACACCACTGCACTCCAACCTGGGTGACATAGGAAGACCCTGTCGCAAAACAAAAACAGAAACCCTCAAAAAACAACAAAAAAGGTCAAAGATCCCACTGTAGTTTCTTCATGCTCTCTGACTGATGGGCATCAAGGCTGAGCCCAGTGCATGGCTAGACACTGCCATGAGCATCCTCCCTCATCTGTTTATCTTTGGGTACAGCCGTGAGCATTTCTGAAGGACAAAGTCTTAGAGAAACTTTCAAGATCAAAGAGTATGCGTGCTTGCCGTTCTGCGTTGTGGCCCTTGGCAGGGTTCTCCTTATTTGCATTCCCAAGATGTGACTTGCTCCTTTAACCCATATTTCTTTAGCACCAGATATACACCGGCCACTGTTCTGGGTGCTTGGGACACATCCGAGAACAAGATAGGAAACAAAATCCCTGCCCTCCTGGGGCTTCCATTCCAGCGGGGAGACTAAAAGTCTTCCTGGGACTGAGTGGCAGCCCAGGATGCAGGCCTTTGCATGCTCACACTGGGGAAGTCCTGGGCTAATAGGTAAGTCAAGTTGGTACTATTAAAAGATATTGGCAATGCACAGTGGCTCATGCCTGCAGTCCCAGCACTTTGAGAGGCTAAGGCGGGAGGATCACTTGAACTCAAGAGTTTGAGATCAGCCTGGGCAACATAGTGGGACCCTGTCTCTACAAAAAAATTAAAAATTAGCCAGGAGTGGTGGCACATGCCTGTAGTCCTAGCTACTTAGGAGGGTTGAGGCAGAAGGATTGCTTGAGCCCAGGAGGTTGAGGCTGCAGTGAGCCATGATCACGCCGTGGCACTCCAGCCTGGGTAACATAGTGAGACCCTGTCTGAAAAACAGAATAAGGATATTAATTGCTGTAAATATTAGTGTAGGCTAAGGAGGTTCAGGAATGTTGTGAGGGGGACAGTTTTTGTTTTTTTGTTTTTTTTTTGATGGAGTCTTGCTCTGTTGCCCAGGCTGGAGTGCAGTGGTGCCGTCTCGGCTCACTGCAACCTCTGTCTCCCAGGTTCAAGCGATTCTCCTGTCTCAGCCTCCCGAGTAGCTGGGACTACAGGTACGTACCACCATGCCCGGCTAATTTCTGTATTTTTAGTAGAGATGGGGTTTTACTATGTTGGCCAGGCTGGTCTTGACCGCCTGACCTCGTGATCCTCCCACCTCGGCCTCCCAAAGTGCTGGGATTACAGGCGTGAGCCGCCACACCTGGTGTGGGGGTACAGTTTTGTTTTTTTGAGATGGAGTCTCATCCTGTTGCCCAGGCTGGAGTGCAATGGCGTGATCTCGGCTCACTGCAACCTCTGCCTCCCAGGTTCAAGCAATTCTCCTGCCTCAGCCTCCTGAGTAGCTGGGATTACAGGCGTACGCCACCACACCTGGCTAATTTTTTGTATGGTTAGTAGAGATGGACTTTCACCATCTTGTCCAGGCTGGTCTCGAACTCGTGACCTCGTGATCCGCCTGCCTTGGCCTCCCAAAGTGCTGGGATTACAGGTGTGAGCCACTGCGCCTGGCCAAAGGGGACAGTTTTAAATACGGTAGAACTAATTGAGAAGGTAACATCTGAATAAAGATTTAAAGGAAGTGGCCGGGCACAGTGGCTCATGCCTGTAAACCCAGATCCCAGCACTTTGGGGAGCTGAAGTGGGCGGATCACTTGAAGTCAGGAGTTCGAGACCAGCCTGGCCAACATGGTGAAACCTCGTCTTTAATAAAAATACAAAAATCAGCAGGGTGTAGTGATTCATATCTGTAGTCCCAGCTACTTGGGAGGCTGAGGCAGGAGAATCACTTGAACCCAGGAAGTGGAGGTGGAGGTGGTAGTGAGCTGAGATCATGCCACTGCACTTTAGCCTGGGTGACAGAGCCAGACTTTGTTTTTTTTTTTTTTAAAAAAAATAGAATTTAAAGGAAGTAAGAGAGCAAGTTTTGTGGGAATCCAGAGAAAGGCCATTCCAGGCAGAGGAATCTGCCAGTGTCAAAGTCCCCTCACAGGAGAGAGCCTGAAGATGAGCAGTTTTCAAAAGATTCAGCATCGTGGGCAAGTCAAGGTGTCACGTCTTTTATTTGCATCTCCTTTCTTCCCAGTGAAGTTGAGCATCCTTTCCTGAGTTTCTGTGTCTGCTAGTCTGTGGTTGGTAGCAGGTTCCCTGCTCCTTAGTTCCTGAGTACTTCTGAGCAGACACTTGTGACCTTCCCAGCTTGAGGTGTCTGCACACGCTGGGGTAGGTAATTGACAAAAACTACTTTCCTCTGTGCCTCCGGAGCTGAACTTGGAACTCTCCTGGGTGGGAGAGGCCCTTATCAATGCAAAAATAGGCCCTTAAGTGGACCGGGTGCTCCCTCTAGTGACAGACACAGCAGTGATTAAATGCATTGCCCAGGTCAATCCTGCTTTGCAAATCCCTGAGCACAAGGCAGAGACTTCTTGAGTGCACTAGGAATTTCCTGTAATGACTGTACAACCAGCACTGGTGATGCACACCAAGCTTAAACAGAAAAATGCCCAGTGCTGGGGAGGGTGAGAGCACACGGACATTTTCACATACATGGACTTAGCACAGGCCCTCTGAGTTGTAGTTGGCATTGTCTAGCAAAAGTCTTCAAAATACACCTGCCACTCACCTCCTGAGAGCTCATCCGAAAGAAAATTAAGGGAATGGCCAGGCGCAGTGGTTCACACCTGTAATCTCTGCACTTTGGGAGGCCAAGGCGGGCAGATTATTGGGTCAGGGGATTGAGACCAGCCTGGCCAACATGGCGAAACCCTGTCTCTACTGAAAATACAAAAATTAGCTGGATGTGGTGGGAGTGCCTGTAATCCCAGCTACTCGGGAGGCTGAGGCAGGAGAATCGCTTGAACCAGGGAGTCGGAGGTTGCAGTGAGCCAAGATCGCGCCACTGCACTCCAGCCTGGGTGACAGAGCAAGACTCTGTCTCAAAAAAAAAAAAAAAAAAAAAAAAGAGAAAATTAAGGGAATGCACCAAGTGGTATGCAAAAAGATGTTCCTCAAGTATTGTTTAGAGTAGTAAAAACTAGGGAAAACCCAAACATCTGTTGATAGTAATGGCAGGGGCTTCTGCTACCATGCCGGCTGCGGCAGGGAGGTGCAGCTGGGGCTGCACGTTTCGTGGAGCCAGTGGAGCCCCGCCCCTTCTGAGTTGGGGCAGAGCTCCCCAGGTGTTGCTGCAGTCACCCAAACTGTGGCTGTGGATCTGAGCCTCCCTGTGCTCTTGGGGGTGAGGGGGGTGGTGCCAGGAACAGGTAGGCTCTGCCCTCCTGGGTGCAGCTGCAGCCACCAGACCCAGTACTGCAGATCTGGGCCTCCAGCTCCACAGAGCAGGCAGGAGCTGGGGCAAACAGGAGCCCTGCCCCTTCTGAATTGGTGGGGTGGGAGCTTCTGGGTGCAGTGGCAACTGTCCTCCCAGGCACGGGACTGAAGAGTCTCTGCAGCCCGCACCCTTGGGGGCCCCAGGAAGGGCCCCCCATCCCTTCAGTCTCAGGGGTGCCTGTTCCCACTGCCTGGCTTCTCACCGCTCCTGGCTTCTGCTCCCATCTCGGATCAGTGGTTAGGGCAGAGCTCCGGGTCTGTGAATGGCAGTAGGAGGCCTGGGCAGAAGAGGGCGGTCCTAAGGAGGGCCTGAAGGCTGGGGGCTGGGCTATCAGTCCTGAGGACCAGAGTGGGGACACGTGGTGCCTCTTCTGGGCCGCCCATGGCCACCCATGGACCAATCAGCATGTACTTCCTCCCCTCTGAGGCCCATAAAAGCCCTGGGCTCAGCCAGAGCAGGGCAGGGGACAGCCAGAGAAGGAAGAGGGAGGAGAGACAACTGGACTACCAGTGGTAGAGAAGAGCTACCTGCAGAGACTACCTGCTGGCAGAGAGGAGCCACCCCCACCAGGGCCTCCTCTCTGCTGAGAATTGCAGACATTAGGATGACCAGTTGCAGGGAGGAGCTACCCTCTCCAGAACCTCCTCTCTGCTGAGAACTGAACACTCAACAGATGACCTGCCTACAGAGAGGAGCTACCCACTGTGGGTCCTCTGAGCTGTTGTAACACTAAATCAAGCTCATCCTTGTCTTCTTCACCCTTCACTTCTCTGCATACCTCATTCTTCCTGGACTCAGGACAAGAACTCAGGCAAAGGCGCCATTGGCAACAGAGGTTTCCAGGGGGGAAGAAAAATCTACACCCCAAAGATCCTGTAACAGTAGGAACTGGGAAAAAATTATGCTGCATCCATACGACAGAATATGCTATAGCCATTGAAAATGAGGGAGGGTTTGTTGTTTTTTGAATCATTGGTGTCTTGAAGAATCTGATGAAAGTACTGGATCCATTTCCCTGAAAAAAGCAAGTACAAATGCTAACTAATACATGTGAAAAGAATAATGAGTTTGGAAAATTATCATCTGAAGATTGCCGTTCAACTTCTGGAGAGTGATATTCAGATGCTTTGAAGATTTCCAATATTCAAACATCGTTGTAATGATTGATTGAGCCAAGGCTGGGCACGGTGGCTCACACCTGTAATCCTAGCACTTTGGGAGGCCGAAGTGGGCAGATCATGAGGCCAGGAGTTTGAGAGCAGCCTAACTTGGTGAAACCCTGCCTCTACTAAAAATACAAAAATTACCTGGGCATGGTGACACATGCCTGTAATCCCAGCTACAGGAGGCTGAGGCAGGAGAATCGCTTGACTCCGCAAGGTAGAGGTTACAGTGAGCCGAGATCACACCACTGCACTCCAGCCTGAATGACAGAGCAAGACTCCATCTCGAAAAAATAAAATAAAAAAATAATTGATTCAGCCAAGAGAATCATCAGTGGAGGCCAAAGCAGCATGTGAAATTTTGAGGAGAAAAAAGGTAACTACATAGCATCAGGCTAAGTGTGGTGGCTCATGCCTGCAATCCAAGCACTTTGGGTAGTTGACACCTTCATCTTGGACTTCCAGCATCCAGAACTGTGAAGAAATAGACTTCTGTTGTTGGCCAGGTGCAGTGGCTTACACCTGTAATCCCAGCACTTTGGGAGGCTGAGGCAGAAGGATGGCTTGAGCCCAGGAGTTTAAGACCAGCCTGGGCAACACAATGAGACCCCCACCTCTATAAAAAAAAAAAGGCTTAAAAATTAGCCGGGCATGTTGGTGTGCACCTGTAATCTCAGCTATTCAGGAGGCTGAGGTGAGAGGGTTGCTTGTGCTCAGACGGCCAAGGCTGCAGTGAGCCTCGTTTGTGCCACTGCACTCCAGCCTTGGTGGAGTGCACTTAGAGCATATGAGCTCTGAGCACGTGAACTTCAGGAAGCATGAGAGCATGGGCTTCCTTCAGCCAAAGCGCTGAGACTCTGGCGTCCCTTCTGTGGTTTTCCTGTCTCACACATGCAACCCAGATCTAATCATGAGGAAACATCAGATGCGCCTAAATGCAAGGGACATTCTATAAAATGACCTACCTGGATTCTTTAAAAAATCAGCATTAAGAAAGGCAAAGACTGGGCTGGGCGTGGTGGCTGCCACCTGTAATCCCAGCACTTTGGGAGGCTGAGGCAGGAGGATCACTTGAGCCCAGGAGTTCTAGCCTGGGCAACATAGCGAGACCCCTTCTCTTAAAAAAAAAGTCTCCTTAATCTCTGCGTGAATTGTGTGCAATAATAAAAAATAAAAATAGAAAAGAAAGACAAAGACTGAGTAACTGTTTCAGACTGAAGCCACCTCAGCCGGGTGCAGTGGCTCATGCCTGTAATCCCAGCACTTTGGGAGGCCGAGGCAGGCGGATCACGAGGTCAGGAGATCAAGACCATCCTGGCTAACATGGGGAAACCCCGTCTCTACTAAAAATACAAAAAAATCAGCCGGGCATGGTGGCAGGCACCTGTAGTCCCAGCTACTTGGGAGGCTGAGGCAGGAGAATGGCGTGAACCCGAGAGGCAGAGCTTGCAGTGAGCTGAGATCGCACCACTGCACTCCAGCCTGGGCAACAGAGCAAGACTCTGTCTCAAAAAAAAAAAAAAAAAAAAAAAAAGACTGAAGCCACCTCAAGAAGCACAATAGCTGGATGCAACACCCAATCCTGGAGTGTCACAAACCGAAAGCTGCTCTGAAGGACAATAGCAGGACGCTTGATGCAACTCAAACATGGACTTGGTCAATGCTAAATTCTTGAGTGTGATACTTATGCTGTGGATGTGTAGGAGAGCAGCCTTGTTCTTCAGAATGTCCTCTAGGGGTAAAGGGATATGATGGATGCAACTTACTCCCAAATATCTCCAAAAAAAAAGAGCACGGTTTTTTTTTTTTTTTTTAGACGGAGTCTTGCTCTGTCACCCAGGCTGGAGTGCAATGGCATGATCTCAGCTCACTGCAACTTCTGCCTCCTGGGTTCAAGCGATTCTCCT
Source organism: Pongo pygmaeus (assembly GCF_028885625.2). Taxonomy (NCBI): domain Eukaryota; kingdom Metazoa; phylum Chordata; class Mammalia; order Primates; family Hominidae; genus Pongo; species Pongo pygmaeus. Next base: position 61,793,443 of record NC_072393.2, read on the forward strand.
GCCTCAGCCTCCTCAGTAGCTGAGATTACAGGCACCCACCACTAGGCCTGGCTAATTTTTGTATTTTTAGTAGAGATGGGGTTTCACCATGTTAACCAGGATGATCTTGATCTCCTGACCTCGTGATCTGCCCACCTCAGCCTCCCAAAATGCTGGAATTACAGGCGTGAGCCACTGCGCCTGGCTTTTTTTTTTCTTTTTCTTTTTTTGGATGGAGTTTTGCTCTTGTTGCCCAGGCTGAGGTGCAATGGCACAATCTTGGCTCACTGCAACCTCCGCCTCCCGGGTTCAAGCGAGTCTCCTGCCTCAGCCTACCGAGTAGCTGGGATTACAGGCGCCTGCCACCACGCCCAGCTAATTTTTTGTATTTTTAGTGGAGACGGGGTTTCATTCTGTTGGCCAGGCTGGTCTCAAACTCCTGACCTCAGGTGATCCACCTGCCTCAGCCTCCCAAAGTGCTGCAATTACAGACATGAGCCACCATGTCCGGCTTTTTTTTTTTTTTTTTTTTTTTTTGAGACAGGTTCTGGCTTTGTGGCCCAGGCTGGAGTGCAGTGGTGTGATCTTGGCTGACTGCAACCTCTACCTCCTAGGCTCAAGCGATCCTCCCACCTCAGCCTCCTGAGTAGCTGGAACTACAGGTGCATGCCAACATGCCCGGCTAATTTTGTGTGTGTGTGTGTGTATACATATATATATATATTTTTTTTTGTAGAGATGAGGTTTCACCATGTTGCCCAGGCTGGTCTCAAACTCCTGAGCTTAAGCAATCCACCCGTCTCGGCCTCTCAAAGTGTTGGGATTACAGGTATGAGCCATTGTGCCCAGCTGAGATGAATATTTATATGGAAAGAAAACCATACAATGATGTCATATAATGGTAACAAATGGTGAGTTGGTGAAAATGACACAGAAGTTCTTTGACTTATTCTTGTAACTGTTCTGTACGTTTGAAATTATTTCAAAATATAAAGTCAAGAAGAGTGAAATGAAAAAGCATGCACACAACATCTGGCATAGATTTGAGACGTTCACAAGCCCACCCGTCAAATTCGGGTTAAGAATAGCTGCTGAGAGGCTGCATTTATTGGCACAGTCGGATTGCCAGTTGAGCGAGTGTTAGGTTACAAAGGCGAACACTGAAGGCAGAATGCTCATGTCAGATCTTCTCCTTGACTTGCCCACCCCACACACAGTGGGTGTGGAGCAGATTGCTCTTCTCTTGTTGAACACAAATGAATCCGTTGGCTGGCATGAGGCGTCCATGAGGAATGAAAATACATACACTGAAGCACTGGAGTTCCGATTCAGAGTGGGAAGCTAATCACCCTCCGAGGGAGAGGAATGAGACTCCAGACGCCCATCTCTCTCACGTGTCTTGGCATATGCTTAGTGAGGGGAATGGCAGGCAAAGTCTGCACCATTCGCATTTAAATCTACGCTGTGGGAGGCTGAGGTGGGAGGATCGCTCGAGGTCAGGAGTTCAAGACTAGCCTGGTCAGCATAGCCAGATTCCCATCTCTACATTTATATTTTTCAAAATTCTTTTTTCTTTTTCTTTCTTTTCTGTTATTTTATTTATTTATTTATTTTTTAGGCAGAGTCTGACTCTGCCAGCCAGGCTGGAGTGCAGTGGCACAATCTCGGTGATCTCAGTGATCTTGGCTCACTGCAACCTCCTCCTCCTGAGTTCAAGTGATTCTCCTGCTGCAGAATTTAAAAATTCTATTTAAAAAAAAAAAAGTAGGGCCTGGCATGGTGGCTCACGCCTGTAATCCCAGCACTTTGGGAGGCCGAGGTGGGCAGATCATCTGAGGTCAGGAGTTCGAGACCAGCCTGGCCAGTGTGGCGAAACCCTGTCTCTACTGAAAATACAAAAATCAGCTGGGGGCTTGGTGGTGGGTACCTGTAATCCCACCTACTCAGGAGGCTGAGGATCGCTTGGGGAATCAAGGCTGCAGTGAGCTGAGATTGCACCACTGCACTCCAGCCTCTGCAATAGAGCAAAACCCTGTCTAAAAAACAAAACAAAACAGTAGACAGTACACTTGCTGATACAAAAATCCAGAAGTGCAAAAGGGCATTTGGAAGTTAAAAGCCCCAGCCATCCAGTTCCCCTCTCCATAAGCAACCCTGTCAGCCAGAATGGTCTATGCTAGGCTGCAGTAACAAGTAGCCCCAAGGCCCTGGTTGTTAAAGCAACAAGAGTTTATTTCTCATTCATGCTACGTGTGCATCTGTGGCTGGTGGAGCCCCTATCTGGCATCATCCTCACTCTGGGGCCCTGGCTGATCTGCCTGGGACTCAGGCCAACAGAGCAGCTATGACCTGAAATATGCCAGTGCCCACGGAGGAGGGAAAAGACAGCATGGGAGAACCACACCCTGGCTCTCAGAAGCTTCTGCCTGGAAAGGTGCTTCTGCCCACACATCATAGGTCAAGGCAAGTCGCACGGGAACAGCTAACTTCGGGGGGCAGGGAAATAGAATCCTACCATGTGCCCAGGAGGAGAATTGGAAATATTTGGTGCAGCAAATTTATATACAGATTTCTGTCCCCCACTCCTTTTACACAAATGGTAGCATACATGCACACTATTCTATATCTTGCTTTCTTACTTAACAATAAACCTTGGAGATTATTTCACACTGGGTGATATGGGCAACATCCAAGGCATCCTCATTCTCTTTTATACAGCTTACTTGCACTATTAAATTTCTGTTTCTCTTTCTATATATACAGTTGGGTGCAGATAAGTTAACTATACGTATGACCTGATGTCCTTCTATTATTAGATGAAAAAAGCAGGGGCCAGGTGCGCTGGCTGATGCCTGTAATCCCAGCACTTCGGGAGGCCAAGGCGGGTGGATCACAAGGTCAGGAGTTCGAGACCAGCCTGGTGAACATGATGAAACCTAGTCTCTACTAAAAATTCAAAAATTAGCTGGGCATGGTGGCGCACGCCTGTAATTCCAGCTACTCAGGAGACTGAGGCACGAGAATCGCTTGAACCCAAGAGGCAGAGGTTGCAGTGAGCTGAGAGCGTGCCATTGCACTCCAGCCTGGGAGACAGGGTGAGACTCTGTCTCAAAAAAAAAAAAAAAAAAGGGGCCAGGCACGGTGGCTCACGCCTGTAATCCCAGCACTTTGGGAGGCCGAGGCGGGTGGATCACAAGGTCAGGAGTTCGAGACCAGCCTGGTCAGTATGGTGAAACCCCATCTCTACTAAAAATACAAAAATTAGCAAGGCATGGTGGTGCGTGCCTGTAGTCCCAGCTACTAGGGAGGCTGAGGCAGGAGAATTGCTTGAACCTGGGAGGCGGGAGTTGCAGTGAGCCGAGATTGTGCCACTGCACTCCAGCCTGAGCGACAGAGCAAGACTCCGTCTCAAAAAACAAAACAAAATAAAAAAAGAAATAAAAGAAAAAAGAGGTTGCAGAGCAGTTTATATATAGGAAGGCTGATTTGTAAAAAAAAAAAAAAAAATGTTTTCATGTGGAAATTTCTAGAAGAAAACATAGCTAATGTAAACAGCATTTGACTCTGAGCAGCGAGAAATCAGGAGATCTCCATTTTGTTATCCCCTTCTCTGGATTTTCTAATTTTTTTTTTCCCCTATAACAATCATTGTCATTGTCAGGGTGCACTTGGTTGCCAGGAACAGAAGCCAAGAGAGGTTTGTGGGAGAACTGAGGGACTTCCATGGGTTCACTTGTTCCTCAAGAACAAGGACCTTGTTTGTGTCGTTCACTGTATTTTGTTGAGTGAATTAGTGAACTGGCATAGCAGAAAATAAAATTCAACCGTGCCCCTTGGAGTCTCAAACTGGGGATGGGTAGTTGCTGCCTCGTGGTATTTCTACCTCTCTTTTATCTGTGTCTCTCCAGTTCTCTTTCCAGAGTAATGTGCAAACAAACCCTCAGATGCAAGGTGAAAGCCTGAAGCTTAGAGAGATGCAGGGTGAAAGCCTGAGGCTTAGAGAGATGCAAGGTGAAGGACTGAAGCTTAGAGAGATGCAAGGTGAAGGCCTGAAGCTTAGAGAGATGCAAGATGAAAGCCTGAAGCTTAGAGAGATGCAAGATGAAAGCCTGAAGCTTAGAGAGATGCAAGGTGAAGGCCTGAAGCTTAGAGAGATGCAAGGTGAAGGCCTGAAGCTTAGAGAGATGCAAGGTGAAGGTCTGAAGCTTAGAGAGATGCAAGATGAAAGCCTGAAGCTTAGAGAGATGCAAGGTGAAGGCCTGAAGCTTAGAGAGATGCAAGGTGAAGGCCTGAAGCTTAGAGAGATGCAAGGTGAAGGCCTGAAGCTTAGAGAGATGCAAGGTGAAGGCCTGAAGCTTAGAGAGATGCAAGGTGAAGGCCTGAAGCTTAGAGAGATGCAAGGTGAAGGCCTGAAGCTTAGAGAGATGCAAGGTGAAGGCCTGAAGCTTAGAGAGATGCAAGGTGAAGGCCTGAAGCTTAGAGAGATGCAAGGTGAAGGCCTGAAGCTTAGAGAGATGCAAGGTGAAGGCCTGAAGCTTAGAGAGATGCAAGGTGAAGGCCTGAAGCTTAGAGAGATGCAAGGTGAAGGCCTGAAGCTTAGAGAGATGCAAGGTGAAGGCCTGAAGCTTAGAGAGATGCAAGGTGAAGGCCTGAAGCTTAGAGAGATGCAAGGTGAAGGCCTGAAGCTTAGAGAGATGCCAGGTGAAGGACTGGAGCTTAGAGAGATGCCAGGTGAAGGACTGGAGCTTAGAGAGATGCCAGGTGAAAGCCTGGAGCTTAGAGAGATGCAAGGTGAAGGCCTGAAGCTTAGAGAGATGCAAGGTGAAGGACTGAAGCTTAGAGAGATGCAAGGTGAAGGCCTGAAGCTTAGAGAGATGCAAGGTGAAGGCCTGAAGCTTAGAGAGATGCAAGGTGAAGGCCTGAAGCTTAGAGAGATGCAAGGTGAAAGCCTGAAGCTTAGAGAGATGCAAGATGAAAGCCTGAAGCTTAGAGAGATGCAAGATGAAAGCCTGAAGCTTAGAGAGATGCAAGATGAAAGCCTGAAGCTTAGAGAGATGCAAGGTGAAGGCCTGAAGCTTAGAGAGATGCAAGGTGAAGGTCTGAAGCTTAGAGAGATGCAAGATGAAAGCCTGAAGCTTAGAGAGATGCAAGATGAAGGTCTGAAGCTTAGAGAGATGCAAGGTGAAGGACTGAAGCTTAGAGAGATGCAAGATGAAAGCCTGAAGCTTAGAGAGATGCAAGGTGAAGGCCTGAAGCTTAGAGAGATGCAAGGTGAAGGTCTGAAGCTTAGAGAGATGCAAGGTGAAAGCCTGAAGCTTAGAGAGATGCAAGGTGAAGGCCTGAAGCTTAGAGAGATGCAAGGTGAAGGCCTGAAGCTTAGAGAGATGCAAGGTGAAGGCCTGAAGCTTAGAGAGATGCAAGGTGAAGGTCTGAAGCTTAGAGAGATGCAAGGTGAAAGCCTGAAGCTTAGAGAGATGCAAGGTGAAGGCCTGAAGCTTAGAGAGATGCAAGGTGAAAGCCTGAAGCTTAGAGAGATGCAAGGTGAAGGCCTGAAGCTTAGAGAGATGCAAGGTGAAGGCCTGAAGCTTAGAGAGATGCAAGGTGAAGGACTGAAGCTTAGAGAGATGCAAGGTGAAAGCCTGAAGCTTAGAGAGATGCAAGGCGAAGGCCTGAAGCTTAGAGAGATGCAAGGCGAAAGCCTGAGGCTTAGAGAGATGCAAGGCGAAGGTCTGAAGCTTAGAGAGATGCAAGGCGAAGGTCTGAAGCTTAGAGAGATGCAAGATGAAAGCCTGAAGCTTAGAGAGATGCAAGGTGAAAGCCTGAAGCTTAGAGAGATGCAAGGTGAAAGCCTGAAGCTTAGAGAGATGCAAGGTGAAGGCCTGAAGCTTAGAGAGATGCAAGGTGAAAGCCTGAGGCTTAGAGAGATGCAAGATGAAGGTCTGAAGCTTAGAGAGATGCAAGGTGAAGGTCTGAAGCTTAGAGAGATGCAAGATGAAAGCCTGAAGCTTAGAGAGATGCAAGGTGAAGGTCTGAAGCTTAGAGAGATGCAAGGTGAAGGTCTGAAGCTTAGAGAGATGCAAGATGAAAGCCTGAAGCTTAGAGAGATGCAAGGTGAAGGTCTGAAGCTTAGAGAGATGCAAGGTGAAGGTCTGAAGCTTAGAGAGATGCAAGGTGAAGGTCTGAAGCTTAGAGAGATGCAAGGTGAAGGCCTGAAGCTTAGAGAGATGCAAGGTGAAGGCCTGAAGCTTAGAGAGATGCAAGGTGAAGGCCTGAAGCTTAGAGAGATGCAAGATGAAGGTCTGAAGCTTAGAGAGATGCAAGATGAAGGTCTGAAGCTTAGAGAGATGCAAGATGAAAGCCTGAAGCTTAGAGAGATGCAAGGTGAAGGACTGAAGCTTAGAGAGATGCAAGGTGAAAGCCTGAAGCTTAGAGAGATGCAAGATGAAAGCCTGAAGCTTAGAGAGATGCAAGATGAAAGCCTGAAGCTTAGAGAGATGCAAGATGAAAGCCTGAAGCTTAGAGAGATGCAAGATGAAAGCCTGAAGCTTAGAGAGATGCAAGATGAAAGCCTGAAGCTTAGAGAGATGCAAGGTGAAGGCCTGAAGCTTAGAGAGATGCAAGATGAAGGCCTGAAGCTTAGAGAGATGCAAGGTGAAGGTCTGAAGCTTAGAGAGATGCAAGGTGAAGGACTGAAGCTTAGAGAGATGCAAGGTGAAAGCCTGAAGCTTAGAGAGATGCAAGGTGAAGGCCTGAAGCTTAGAGAGATGCAAGGTGAAGGCCTGAAGCTTAGAGAGATGCAAGGTGAAAGCCTGAAGCTTAGAGAGATGCAAGATGAAGGACTGAAGCTTAGAGAGATGCAGGGTGAAGGTCTGAAGCTTAGAGAGATGCAAGGTGAAGGTCTGAAGCTTAGAGAGATGCAAGGTGAAGGTCTGAAGCTTAGAGAGATGCAAGGTGAAAGCCTGAAGCTTAGAGAGATGCAGGGTGAAGGTCTGAAGCTTAGAGAGATGCAAGGTGAAGGTCTGAAGCTTAGAGAGATGCAAGGTGAAGGTCTGAAGCTTAGAGAGATGCAGGGTGAAGGTCTGAAGTTTAGAGAGATGCAAGGTGAAAGCCTGAAGCTTAGAGAGATGCAAGATGAAAGCCTGAAGCTTAGAGAGATGCAAGGTGAAAGCCTGAAGCTTAGAGAGATGCAAGATGAAAGCCTGAAGCTTAGAGAGATGCAAGGTGAAGGTCTGAAGCTTAGAGAGAAACATTTAGTTGCATCTAGGGAGAATTTTCCTAAACTTCATAAAATTGGTACATGGAGGAACCTCCCCTCCTGGCCAGAGTCAGCATCTAAGCACTAAGGCAAGGAGGCAACTCTAGTCAGCACTGTGCAAATGTTTTAACGCACTGGGTGGGAGACGGAAGCAGGCAGGGAGAATGCTTCCTTCTTGTATTTTTTATTTTTGAGACAAAGTCTTGCTCTGTTGCCCAGGCTGGAGTGCAGTGGTGTGATCTCCGCTCACTGCAACCTCTGCCTCCCGGGTTCAAGAGATTCTCCTGCCTCAGCCTCCTGAGTAGCTGGGACTACAGGTGCGTACCACCACGTCCAGCTGATTTTTATGTTTTTAGTAGAGACATGGTTTCACCACATTGGCCAGGCTTGTCTCAAACTCCTGACCTCAAGTAATCCTCCCACCTCAGCTTCCCACAATGCTGGGATTACAGGCGTGAGCCACCGCACCTGGCTATTTTTTACTTTTGAGACAGGGTCTCACTCTGCTCAGGCTGGAGTGTAGTGATACAATCATAGCTAACTGTAGCCTCGAACTCCTGACCTCAGGCGATCCACCTGCCTTGGCCTCCCAAAGTGTTGGAATTACAGACATGAGCCACCACACCTGGCCTATTTTTAAATTTTTAGTAGAGATGAGGCCTTGCTATGTTGCCCAGGCTGGTCTTGAACTCCTGGCCTCAAGCCATCCTCGTACCTCAGCCTCCCAAAGTGCTAGGGTTATGGTTGTGGGCCACCATGTCCAGTTGGAAAATGCTTCCTAATTATCATAAAAATGGACACTTCGGTGGACATCACCATGCCACGCCTCCTCTTATGGGTTGGATTATGTCTCTCAAAAAAGACGTTTGAGTCCTAACTACCCAGTCCCTGGGACTGTGACCTTATTTGGAGAGAGGGTCTTTTCAGACGAGCAAGTTAAGATGACGTTATCTGGGAGGCTCCTAATCTAACGTCGTCAGTGTCATCATAAAAAGGGGGAGTTTGGGCCGGGCGCGGTGGCTCACGCCTGTAATCCCAGCACTTTGGGAGGCCGATGTGGGCGGATCACGAGGTCAGGAGTTCAAGACCAGCCTGACCAATATGGTGAAACCCCATCTCTACTAAAAATACAAAAATTAGCTGGGCGTTGTGGTGCACGACTGTAGTCCCAGCTACTCGGGAGGCTGAGGCAGGAGACTCGCTTGAACTCAGGAGGCGGAGGTTGCAGTGAGCTGAGATCGTGCCACTGCACTCCAGCCTGGGTGACAGAGAGACTCTGTCTCAAAAAAATAAAAAAAAGTGGGGGGTGGCATTTGGATACAGAGACAGACACACACAGAGGGAAGACTATGTGAAGACAGGGAGAACCACAGCTACAAACCAGGGAATGCCTAAGATACCAACCAAGCACCAGGCCTGAGAGAGAGGCCTGAGCAGATCCCCTCTTGAAGAATAAACCAGCCCTGCCACCTCCTTTTTACTTTTTTTTTTTGAGACAGAGTCTCACTCTGTTGCCTAGGCTGGAGGGCAGTGGCAGGATTTCGGCTCACTGCAACCTCCACCTCCCAAGCTCAAGCAATTCTCCTGCTTCAGCCTCCTGGTTAGCTGGAATTACAGGTGCACGCCACCACACCTGGCTAATTTTTTTTTTGTGTGTTTTTAGTAGAGACAGGGTTTCACCATGTTGGCCAGGCTGATCTCAAACTCTTGACCTCAGGCGATCCTCCTGCCTCGGCCTCCCAAAGTGCTGGGCTTATAGGCGTGAGCCCCTGCACCTGGCCGGCCTGCTACCTCCTTGATCTCGGACTTCCAGCCTCCAGAACCGTGAGCCATAAAGTTTTGCAAAACTAGTACACCCCACCCACACCCCTACACTTTAATGCTATTCAGCCAAATAATTTGAATATAAGGAGGTGACCTCTAGAATCTACAAACAAATGCTCACATGCTCAGAGGACAGAGGGCTTTCTTAGGACAAAACCCAGAACTTAGAAGCACCCTACAGTGCACCCCCCATCCATCCCCTGACCCCTCAGCTTGGTGGTGGGCCCTGGCCTGGGAACACATGCTTCGAGCCCACCCTTTGGCAAACTGCCCACCTACTACACCCAGCTACATGTTTGTGGCCAGGGGGCCTCCCCTGTGACCCATAAACGTGGGTGGAAATCCATCCTTTCTCCACAGTAAGCCTTGAGACCTTCGATCAGGAAAATGTCCATTTATTCCAAAAAATACCAAGTCGCAGCTCCTCTGGCTGTCCTCACCAGGGAATTAATTAGGGGAAGGGGCCAGTGTTGGAGAGGGGAGTGGAGAGAAGAAGTGATGAGGAGGGAGGCAGAAGCTGTTGGAGGGTCTTCAGGTGTGGAACTATTTATCTTCTCCCTGTGAACTGCCCCCTCCCATGCTCCCCCAACCAGAAGGGGAGATGCCTGTGTGTGTGTCTGTGCTTGTGTATGCATGGGTTTGTGTGCATTTGCATTTGTTGGGGCATGGGGAAGTCTCAGATGACGAGGTCCCAGCTCAAGACGTGGAGGGGAATTGTCAGTACACACCTGCTCCCACCCCTCAAGACCTCTCCCCTCTATGGCTTATTTGAGATCAAATCAAGGCCCCAGGGTCAGGCAGCCTGACCTGAATGGGGACAGGGCTGGGGGTGGGATCCCTGGAATCCAGGCTGGGCTAGAGCTAGTGGAGGGGGGATACAAAAGCTGAAAGGCCCAGACCCCCAAATCCCGGCAGCTGGACAAAGCTGAGTGTTCCGCGGAGGTGTTGAGCAGAGGGGAGGGGGCTGGGAGGGGGCGGGTGCTCAAGCTGGCTCCTTTCTGGGGAAGTCACAGTCAGCCTGAGCGGTGCGGGGCTGGGGAGGCTCTGGAAGGGATGGGAGGAGCCCCTCAGAGCAGCTAGAAGCTGTGGGGTTGAAAAACTGGCACCAGGGCCCAGGTAGATTTGGGTAACCCCCTTGTTTCCTCAGTGTGGTGGGAACCAAGGGCCAGTTGTCTGCCCCAAGCTCCTGACAAGAAGGAGTGTGAGGTGCCAGTGTTTGCGGGGAGACATAAGAGGGAGGGGGACGGCCCAGGGGAGGAAGAAGAGGCCCCCCCCACCTTGCCCTAGGGGCTGGGGGAGGGGCGTGTAGCCCTTTAAGAGTGGAGGAATGGCCGCCCCCGCAACATGGCTATGTACAAAGGGAATTGAGGGAAGATTGTGCATTGGGTGCTGGGGACTTCCTGCCACCCCTGGAGGCTCCCCCGATGTTAGGGTGTTAGGGAGGGAGGTGAAGGAGCACCCCTGACCCCCGCAGATGTGCTGGCAGGGACCATTGCTCTCCAGTGTCCCTGCTGCAGGGTGAGGCCAGCAGAAGACAGCACTGAAGGCCCCAGGTCGGTCACTAGCTTTGACCCATCCCGCGGGGGTCAGGGATCTCTGAGGAGAATTTGGCCGGGGCCAGCGGAGTGCTGATCCTGGTAGGGGCCCAAGTGACAGGGATTGGGCAGGGGGCAGTGGCGTCACCTGAGGGTTGAAATGCTTCCCCTCTGGTGATAATGAGAGGTTGCTGGGTTGACCCTGTCACCAATCAGATGGCTGGGTGAGGGGCAGTGCTGCTGTCAGGAGGGGCCTGGGTGCCTCACCGGGGGGTAAGGTGAGGTTGGCTGAGGCCACATCTGTAGTGGGATTGATGCAAGCATCATCCTCGGTCAGGAGTGAGGCAGTGACGTAGGAGGGCCAGAGTAGGGGTGAAGTCATCAGAGGGGGAGAGCTGGCCCCACCCCTGTCCTTTTTGTGGAAACGGGAATATGGCCTGTTGTGCTGGTTCCCCTTAAGTGAACAACTGTAAGTACCATGCGGCCCCAGAGGACAACTGAAATACAGCCCATCACGGTACTTGGCTCCTAAGATGATGGCTCTTGGGGGATGATGGCACATGGTTGCAGTGGACTCTGGGATGACACCAGGGTTATGGTGGATTCTAGTGGATGGTGACAGCACTGGACCTCATGGATCACAGGAGATGATGACACCAGGGTTATGGTGGATCTTAGTAGATGGTGACAACACTGGACCTCATGGATCCTGGGAGATGATGACACCAGGGTCATGGTGGATCCTAGTGGATGGTGACAGCACTGGACCTCATGGATCCTGGGAGATGATGACACCAGGGTTATGGTGGATCCTAGTGGATGGTGACAGCACTGGACCTCATGGATCCTGGGAGATGATGACACCAGGGTTATGGTGGATCCTAGTGGGTGGTGACAGCACTGGACCTCATGGATCCTGGGAGATGATGACACCAGGGTTATGATGGATACTAGTGGATGGTGACAGCACTGGACCTCATGGATCCTGGGAGATGATGACACCAGGGTTATGATGGATACTAGTGGATGGTGACAGCACTGGACCTCATGGATCACAGGAGATGATGACACCAGGGTTATGGTGGATCCTAGTGGATGGTGACAGCACTGGCTCTCGTGGATCCTGGCAGGTGATAACACCATAGTTGAAGTGGATACTGGGAGGTAGTGGCACATGGTTGAATGAAATCCTGGGAGGTGGTGGCACATGTTTGAAGTGGATCCCTGGAGATGATGACACCATGGATCCCTGCAAATGATGATGACACTATTGGGCATCATGGGTCTTGGGAGGTGATGACACCAAAATCATGAGGGATTATGGGAAATGGTGGCATCATCAGTCCTAGTGGATTTCAGTAGAGGATGTCTCTGTCAGGCATAGTGGATTCTGGAAGGTAATGTCATCATTGGTCATGGTGGAATCTAGGAGATGATGACACCGTCAGCTGTGGTGGCTCCTGAAAGATGATGACACCATGGTTGTGAGGAATCATGGAGGATGGTGACACCATTGGCTATGGGGAGTCTTGGGAGATGGTGACACCATTAGTCATGGTAAACCCTGGAAGAAGATGATACCATAGTTGTGGGTCGTAGGGAATCCTGGGGAAGGATTCCATCCTCAGACATGGGTAACACTTGACCCCGGGTGCGGTGCCATCATGAGTGGCGGGTGTTGTGTGATGCTGACAGTGTCAGTGAGGGCAAGAGTAGGTGTACCCCAAGCACCTCCCCCCAGTAGAAGGCTAGGACTTTGTTGACAGAGGCGATTGTCTCTAGCTATGGCAGAAAGAAAAGTGAGGCCAGGCTATGGGACACCTATGAGTGCCAGAACTCCAGGATCCTGATGATCCAGAGTGGCCTCCTGGGAGCAGAAGCCTCCTGTCTCTGAGGAGTTATGGCACAGGTATGGGATCCAAGGCCCCATTTCCCCTCAGAGGGTCTGGCAGAGATCCTGCTGGGCATGTCCCTGGAGTCTGGGGAGGGAGCAACCAAGCTAAGTCATGGTGGGACAAGGCAGTAACTCTGGTGACACCATCAATACCGATGGCCTTCCAGAGTGGGCAGTGCCTCTGAGGAGGAAGCTCTGGTGATGCTATCACAGCACTGGGAGTAGGGGTGTCACTGCCAACAGCCTACACAGACCATCGTCTCTGGAGGAGGCCCTCCACATGGGCGGCTCCCCAGTGATGCTTCCTTCAGACAACATCTCAGGACAGGGCCCCTCTCTGCTCTCTGGCATCTTCCCTGGGGTGGTCCTGGACTCTGGGCCTGCCCTGCCTTCTACAACATGGTGGCAGCAGTGGAGGCATCTCTTTGTGCCATCTCAGAGCACATAGCCTCTGGGCGACATCACAGAAGGGACCTCCTCCTGGAGAGGTCCCAGAGTGGGTGGTCATCTCTGGTGATGACATCACAGGAAGAGGCACGGTCCCTCTGATGACGTCATAGGGCAAGGCACCTTCTCTGGTGATGGCATCACAGGAAGGAGGCAGGGTCCCTGTGATGATGCTGTGAAAAGGAGACCTTACGTCTAGTGAGGACACAATTGGTGAGGCATTTTCCCCTGCGACGTGTCCCAGGAAGATGGCTTTGTCTGTAATGACATTGTAGAACAGAGGCATCTTCTCTGCTGCAAAGACACAGGGAGAAAATATCTTCCCCTTGGCGATGATGTCAAAAGAGGCCTTGGAGTTAGAGATGACATCATCCAGGTGAGATTGTCTCTGCAGTGACGCCACAGGAAGGAATGCCATGGAACAAGGCATCGTCTCTGTTACTACACCACAAGAAGGAAGCCTCTGAGGACACCATAGAACATGGACATGGCCTCCAGCGATGACCTCACGGGCTGGCCTCTTCCTCTGGGATGACCTCATGGGAAGGAGGCTTTGTCCCTGTGATGACATCACAGAACACAGATACTTTTGCTAGTGATGACCTCATGGGCTGGCCTCTTCCTCTGGGATGACATCATGGGAAGGAGGCCTTGGCTCAAGCAGTGACGTAATAGGAGGAGGAATCTTGTCTGCCAGGACATCCCAGAAGGAGGCTTTGACTCCTGTCCAAGGGCCGATCTGGGCCCCAGGCCCCTGGCACGTGTGCGCCTGTGTCGGGGGATCCAGGCTGGGACGGGGGGCCCGGGAGGCCGCAGCCCCCCAGCCCCGGCCCTGGCCTCAGACAGTCACCTCGTTCTTGCTGGCCGTGCGCAGGTGCTGGGGCAGGTGGTGGCCCGGGATGAACTGCAGCTGCTCCAGCGTGCCCTGGCGCTGGAAGGGCGGCCTGCGGGCCAGTGTGCCCCCGCCCCCGCCGGCGTCGGACATCCAGGCGGGCTGCGGCGAGCCGTGCAGGGCGTGGTGGTGGTGGGCGTGCAGGCTGGACGGTGGCGGCAGCCCGCGCAGCGGTGTTGGGGGCCCCCCGGGCCCCAGCAGCAGGTTGGAGTGCGAGGCGGCCAGGCTGGCCCGGGCGGTGGGGTCGGGGGGCAGCGCGGGGCTGCGCGGGGGCGACAGCAGGTGCTCGCGACTCTGGCGCAGGGCCTCGGGCGAGGACAGCAGCAGGTGCTCCTGCGACACGAGGCGCGCGCGCGGCAGCGTGAACTCGTAGCGCGAACGGCCACCATCGCCCAGCAGGTGCTCCTGGGACATGACCCGCCGGGGGTTGGGCGCGGGCGCCAGGCCCAGCTCCTCCGGACCGCCCCAGGCCTCCATGCGGTAGCCACCCCCGGTGCCCGGCCGCCGCAGCGCGTGCAGGGGCAGCGTGCCGCGGGGCAACTCCAGGGGCCGGCGCTTCAGGTAGGCCTCGTCCAGATCCTTCTCGGCTGCGGGGAGAGGGGGAAAAGCCACAGCGGTGGGTCCCCTGCGCATCCAGAGCCCTCCCCCTCACACCTCCTCCCATCCCGCTCCTATGCTCCTTGTGCCCCCACAAGGATCCCGGGCATCAGGCTAGCTGTGTGGCCAAAATGCAGATTCCCAGGCCCAACCCACAATGCTGGGTCAGTAGATGTGGAGGACTTCCTCTTCTTTTTTTTCCCCCGCTGCCTCTGCCTATCCCTTCTTTTGGGAGTAGAACCCAACTCTTCCTTTTGGGGAACCACTGAACCCCTCTCATCCTGTAGCAATGTGATTCACACTTGGAGTTGTGACCTGTTACACATTGTGAAGTTGATTTTGTGGGTAGTGAGCAGCATTTTGAAAAATGAAATCAAATAGAACAGAAGAGAAAACTATCAGAAAGTGTTGATGTAATAAGGGAATCAGGGGTAAGTGTTGGTTCATAAAATTCTTACTTCAGACGTGTATGTGTGTGTGTGATTGAAATATTAAAGGATGAGATTTAGTTTAAAAGAATCCACCAAGGTCAGATGAGGTGGCTCACTCCTGTAATCCCAGCACTTTGGGTGATTGAACAGGAGGGTCCCTTGAGCCCGGGAGTTCAAGACCGACCTGGGCAATATAGTGAGACTCCATCTCCACAAAAAAAAAAAAAAAGAAAAAAATTAGCTAAGCATGGTGGCTCATGCTTGTAGTCCCAGTTACTCGGGAGGCTGACGTTGGAGGATTGCTTGAGTCCAGAAAGTTAAGCCTGCAGTGAGCCATGATTACACCACTGCACTCCAGCCTGGGCAAAAGAGTGAGACTTTGTCTCGTTAAAAAAAAAAAAAAAAAAAAAAAAGGATCCACCAAAAAGTGGGGTGGAGGGAGGATAGATTAACAAAATGTAGCTAATTATTAAGGCTGAGTGATGGGAACATGGGGCTCATTTTATAATTTTCTCTACTCGCATGTATGTTTGCAAATGTCCATAATAAAAAGTTTCAAAGCCTTCCTGTAATTAAAAATATATACATATATGTGTGTGTGTGTGTGTCTCACGGGTCACAATATGAAAATTGTTTCTGGGCTGAGCACGGTGGCTCACGCCTGTAATCCCAGCACTTTGGGAGGCCGAGGCAGGTGGGTCATCTGAAGTCAGGAGTTCAAGACCAGCCTGACCAACATGGTGAAACCCCGTCTCTATTAAAAATACAAAAATTAGCTGGGAGTGGTGGTGTGTGCCTGTAATCCCAGCTACTCTGGAGAGTGAGGCAGGAGAATCGTTTGAACCCAGGAGCTAGAGGTTGCAGTGAGCCGAGATGGTGCCATTGCACTCCAGCCTGGGCAACAAGAGTGAAACTCCGTCTCAAAAAAACAAAAAACAAAATGAAACAAAACAAAAAACGCTGGGCATAGTGGCTCACGCCTGTAATCTCAGCACTTTGGGAGGCTGATGTGAGTGGATCACAAAGTCAGGAGTTTGAGACCAGCCTCACCAACATGGTGAAACCCCGTCTCTACTAAAAATACAAAAATTAGCCAGGTGTGGTGGTGGGCGCCTGTAATCCCAGCTACTCAGGAGGCTAAGGCAGGAGAATCACTTGAACTCGGCAGGCAGTGGTTGCAGTGAGCCAAGATCATGCCACTGCACTCCAGCCTGAGCGACAGAGTGAGACTCTGTCTCAAAAAAAAAAAAAAAAACAATTGTTTCTAGCTGGGTATGGTGGGTCACTCCTGTAATCTCAGCACTCTGAGAGGACAAGGTGGGTGGCTTGCTTGAACCCAGGAGTTTGAGGCCAGCCTGGGCAACCCAGTGAAAACCTGTCTCTACAAAAAATACAAAAATTAGCCAGGCGTGGCCCCGCAAGCTCTTAGTTCCAGCTACCCGGGAGGCTGATGTGGGAGGATCATGCTGGAGCCTGGGGAGGTAGAGGCTGCAGTGAACGATGATCATGCCACTACATCCAAGCCTGGGTGACAGAGTGAGACCCTGTCTTGAAAACATAATGGTAATAAAGAAGAAAAAATGTTTCCTAGTGAGGCTCTCAGTTTAAGATGTTTGAAGGCTGCTCCACTGCCAGAAACGGGCCACGGACTGCAAAATGTCCAATGAGAGTCACAGGAATGGGTTCAGGGATGGGCATGTGACCCAGCTTGCACCAGTGGCATCCAGGCCTGGGATTTTTTGCCGGAATTGTTGGGAGAGACTCTTTTCTGCCAGGGTCCCTGAGCTGGTAGAACGGCAGCCTGAACATCTGCAGGGGGATCGTTGCCACCACGAGGGGAGACTGTCTGAAAATGAGGCCCGCTGGTTGCGTAGAGAGCTAAGAGACAGCTCTTGAGCCCCCAAAACAGCCACATCGCAATCTGGTGACCTGTAAATTTTCCATGATCAAGTCAACATATTTTTTTTCCTTTAGCTTAAGTAGTATTTCTATTAATTGCAAGTCCAAGTCCTGATGAACACAATATGTCCTGGGAGGGGAGACCAGAAGGTTGCATTAAAAAAAAAAAATCAGAAGTGATTC
The DNA here is from genome assembly GCF_028885625.2 of Pongo pygmaeus. NCBI lineage: Eukaryota > Metazoa > Chordata > Mammalia > Primates > Hominidae > Pongo > Pongo pygmaeus. Next base: position 61,810,379 of record NC_072393.2, read on the forward strand.
TGATACAAAAGTACCTCAGGTAATTCTAGAACCAACTTGGAGTAAAACCTGGGAGAGAATCTAAACCATTGGAAGGCTCTTGGGCCACTGTCCACGGTCCTGAACCCAGGCTCTGGCCCCGCCCCCTCCCCTTCACCGCCGCGCTGCCCTTGCTAGGACTCACCCAGCCTCTTGAGGGAAGAGTAGCGGTTCAGCTCAGATTTCACGGCAGCCTCGTAGGACGGGGGCAGATGCGAGAGGTTGTGGAAGGACCGAGAGCAAGACAGCGTGGAGTAGTGCAAGGAGGGGCTGGGCGGCGGCAAGGCTCGCCAGTCTGGGTTAGAGGGGGCAGGGCCAGGGTCAGTCAGCTTCCTCAGACCCAGGAGTCCAGGCCCCCAGCCCCTGCTCCATCAGACCCAGGAGTCCAGAAACCCAGCCCCTCTTCCTTCAGACCCAGGAGTCCAGACCCCAGCCCCTCCTCCCTCAGACCCAGGAGTCCACACCTCAGCCCCTCCTCCCTCAGACCCAGGTGTCCAGACCCCAGCCCCTCCTCCCTCAGACCTAGGCGTCCAGGCCTCCAGCCCTTCCTCTCTCAGACCCAGGAATCCAGGCCTCAGTCCCTCCTCCCTCAGGCCCAGGAGTCCAGGCCTCAGCCCCTCCTCCCTCAGGCCCAGGAGTCCAGGCCTCAGCCCCTCCTCCCTCAGGCCCAGGAGTTCACGCTTCAGCCCCTCCTCCCTCAGACCCAGGCATCCAGACCCCCAGCCCCTCCTCCATCAGACCCAGGAGTCCAGGCCCCCAGCCCCTCCTCCATCAGACCCAGGAGTCCAGGCCCCAGCCCTTCCAACCTCAGACCCAGGAATATAGACCCCAGCTCCCTCCTCCCTCGGACCCAGGAGTCCAGGCCCCAGCCCCTCCACCCTCAGACCCAGGATCCAGGCTCAGTCCTCCTCCCTCAGACCCAGGCGTCCAGGCCTGCAGCCCCTCCTCCCTCAGACCCAGCAGTTCTTTGGGGAGTTAGAAATCTGAGACTGTAGCCCATCACAGTTCCAGCAGTTCAGGCTCCCTCTTCTCACCCCAGCCCCTCTGCTCCAGGAGACAGGCTTGATGCTGGGGAAGAGGGCCCCAAGAGGGGGGCACCGGGCATTTGTCAGCCCCCACTGAGTGCCTGGCCCCAGGCTCCATGCACCTTCTCCTCAACAATGTGGGAGAGAGATGACCACTTTCAGCGTCCACATGAGGAAACAGGCTCATTTGGTGACCTGGCCAGACCATGAGCACCATGAGGACTGGGTTCACAGGGGTCTCACTCCTGTTCTATACTGGGCACCTGGCATGGCTGGCCCAACACAAAGGGGGAAGGGAAGGAGGCCTGCTCTTTCCTGCAGCCAGGCCCTCTTCCGTACCCAGTGTGGCGGCGTGGCGTTTGGGGCTGTTGACGTTGAGGTGCAGGTAGTGGTGGTGCAGATTATCTGGGGGGACCGAGAAGGGAGGTGATGTCACTGCCATCGCTGACTCCCAGCTGGCACCATGGCCCTGATCTCTGGGAAGAACTCTGGCCCCAAGGTCGGCCCCACATTCAGGACCTCGTTAGAGCTCCACAGATCAACCCATGCCATTGGCCACATGGGGGAAACTGAGGCTGGGGGTCTTGAAGGTGGAAAGTGTGGGCACAGGCTCAGGGCTGGGTAAGTGGTCTGTCCCAAGTTCCTAGCACCCCCCTCCCTGGTGCCCAGGCTAGAGATCTGAGGGGGTCGCCTTGCTACTTCCCTCCACCTCCCACTCATGTCCACTTGGTTCCTCCTGACATCTGAATCTCTGCCCTGATGCGTCCTCTCCCTCCTGGATCACCAAAGCAGCCTCTGGCCATCCAGCCCATCCATCTCCATGATCAGCCTCACCAAAGTAACTGCCCTTCCACTGCTCAACAGGCTTCCCATGGCTCGCCATCACCCACGGGACAAAGTTGAACCCAGGAATGGTGTTTGAGGCTTCAAAACCTGGACCCACTGGATGTCTGCAGCCCCATCTCCCATCCCTTCCCTCAAGCCCCACTGCTCTCTCCAGTGAGCCCAGCGTGGTCCTGCCACAGGGCCTTTGCACATGCCACCATGCTGTTCTCACTGCCTTGAAGCCCTTCTTCCCATCTGCCTCAAGATCCAGCTCAGATGTCTCTTTTCCTCTCCACCCCTGACCCCAGCTCCATCCTCGTCCTCTTGCTGCCTGGACCATCATCCCAGCCTCCTCCTGGGCCTCTTTCCTCCCATCTCTGCCCTTCGCATGGGTTCCAGAGGACCGGTTCTCCCACCCACTGCTGGCTGTGTTGCTCCTCTGCTCGAACTCCGCAGCTCTCCATCACCCTCAGGACGGAGGCGGAGTTCCTCAGCCCAGCCTGGCGCTCAAGGCCCTCTTTGAGGTCACCAACCACCTTCTCCCTGGCCTCAAGTCTGGCCACCTCACAAGCTCTGCCACCCAGAGCTTCCCAGCCCCAGTAACTCCTCTCCTCCTCCAGGCCTTTGCTCAAATACCTTCCCCTTGGAGAAGCCCTTCTAACGCCTCTCCTCCTCCAGGCCTTTGCTCAAATACCTCTCCCTCTGAGAAGCCCTTCTGCCCCCAAACCAGACCACATCTTCTCAGTTCCCCTGACAGCTCCTTGGACTTCTCCACTGATGCACTCATCGTAAATTATAATGATATAGATCATATTTAAATGATATATAATATTAAATATGATATATCATATTTTAAATATGTAATTATATATATTTAAGAATAGCAATAGCCCACACTTACATAGTGTTTTTTTCTGTGTTACACATTATTCTAAACACCTGCCTTGCCAATTCATTTGCTCTTCACCGTAACCCCATGAAGTGAGTATTGTTATGTTTCTCATTTTACGGATGGAGAAACTGAGGCCCAGAGAGGTGAAGTCACTTGCCCCAGGTCACACAGTGGCAGAGTCAGGATTCAAACCCAGTCGGTCTGGCTCCTGACAAATTCGAATTTGGTAGTTGTGCCGTTGTGTGTAGTTGGCTGTTGGGTGGTCTGACACTGAGCGCAGTGGCTTGAGAATGTCTAAACCTACGTCACCAAGGTGCCCATGGAGTCCACCCAGGGGGGTCCACAGGAGGGCAAGGAGAGGGTCTGGCTCTCTACGGAGTTCCTAGCCCCCGTCCGCCTTTTGCAGGGCAGGACCCGGCGGTACAAGGCGGGCGTAGACGGGTGAGGGCGGGTCCTGGGCGATGGGGGTGGAGCCGCCATGGAGGGCGGGGCTACAGGATGAAGGGGCGTGGCCATAGACGGAGGCTGCGCCGGATCCCACGTGCCACTCACCGAGGTTGGGGGTCTTCACGGTGTTGTAGAGGTTCTTGGGCGTCCTGGGGGCCATGCTGTCGGGACCGCCGATCCCCGGGGTCAGGGAGCTGCTTCGGGCCCGGTCCGGGCGGGTCCCAGGCCCCGCCTGATGTCTCAGAATGTCCACCAGAGCTCTAAAGGTGGCAGAGAGGTGGTCAGCGGCCTGGGGCCTGAGGGTGGCAGGGGTACCGGGAAGGCCCAGGCTTCTTTCCGCTCCCTGCTCTCGCCCTTGGGTAATCTGTCACTCAGTCTGCTTTTTTCGCCATTGGCCACGCCCCTTTCTCGTTGGCCCCGCCCCCTAGAATGACCCCCTTTCTCGGGCCACACTTCCTGCTTGAAGCGCTGCTGCCTTAACTCGTGTGGAAGCCACCGCTTCTGTGGTCCCTCTCACTTCCCTGTGTGCTCGCCCCACCCTGAATCTGGGACCTCATTCCCGTTCCTTTTGCAGCCTTCCCCATGGCAACAAAGGGTGCTCCATTTACCCAGTGATGCGGACCTCAAACATTAAATCACCTTGATTCTTCTTTCCCCCACCTTCATACCTTTCAGCAGTCCTACGGATCGAACCTCCAAAACATATCCCAAATCAGACCACTACTCACCACCTCTGCAATCTCTCACCTGGATCATTGCAACAGCCCCTTCACGGGTCTTCCCACTCCCACCCTAGCCCCGTACAATCCAGTCTCACGCGCAGCCCGCATAATTTTAAAAATGGACAGATGGCATCACGCCCGAGCTCAGGACCCTGCAGTGGCCCCATCACACTTAGGATAAACCCGGGCCCGCCTGCTTCTCCTCACCTCCTGCTGCCCACCGCTGCCAGCTGCACGGGCGCTTCCCTGCCCTACAGGCCACCGAGGGCCTTTGCACGCGGTTCCCCTGCCCAAAACCTCTCGCCCACAGATCTCTGCCTGGTTCGCTCCCTCCCTTCGGGTCTCCGTTCAGAAGCCTTTTCGGATCACTTCCTCTAATCCAGCGCCCTCTCTCTCAACACTTTCCGCTGATTTTCTTCACAGCAGTCATCTAAAATTATACCGCACATGCATTCGCCTGCTTACGGACTGGGCCACTGATAGTTAATGAGCCCTTACGGTGTGCCAGGACTCTGCACGAATCAACTCACTTAATTACAATCCGAATAGGTGGGGACGATGATTAGTCTCATTGTGCGGACAGGAAACTGAGGAACAGAGAGGTTGAGCAACTTGTCCACCGTCACACAGCCTGTAGGCTGTGAACTTGGATTTGGAAGTCAGGCTTTTCCACCAGGGCAGAGACCTTGTTTTGTTCACTGGTGTATCTCCAGCTCCTGGCCCACAGAAGGTGCTCAAGAAATATGTGTCGAATGAATGAGAGTCTGAGCTTCTCCCGCTCCCTGCATCACTCCGCAACAGCCGGGTCGGCTCTGGCGCGACTTTCTCAGCCCCTGCCCACCTTCAGCTACGCCGGCGGCCGCCACCTGGGTCTCTGACCACGCCCTATCCCTGCAGCCCCTCCTCCTCGGATGGCTCCACCTCCCTTGCTGGGCCCCGCCCCAGGCTCGCAGTATCCTCCCGCCCGAGAGCACACGCACCTGGGCACGTTGATCTCCCGGTGCGCCCGGGGCGCACGGGACGCCTTGCTGAAGGCCACTTTGGCGCCGACGCCCACGGCCAGGGCGAAGCTGATGACCCCGCACACGACGTAGGCTGTGCTGCCCCCGGGGCCCTCGCCCCCGCGGCCCCCGGCACCCCCAGTCCGGCCCCCTTCCAACCACCCGGCCTGGCCGGGCCCTGGCCCGCCGCCCGCACTCCCAGCGCCCCCGGCGCCCCCAGCTAGCGGCGGCGGCGTGGTGGCCCAGCGCGGCGTGTCGTAGTTGGAGCAGGAGGCCTGCGCCAGGCGCATGTGACGGTGCTCGCAGCAGAAGCGGTAGTGGCAGGTGCCGCAGCAGAAGCGGTAGGAGCCGGTGCTGCAGTTGAAGGTGGCGTCGTACTGGCCCATGACATCGTAGTAGCCGTGGCAGAGCTCGGCGGGAGGGGGCGCCCGGGCCGCCGCGCCCGCCCCTCCCGCGGGGCCGGTCCTGGTGCTGTTGGCGCCTGGGCTTGCCGCGCCCCCGCCGCCCGTCAGCGCGCCGGTCAGGCGCCGCAGGTGCGCCAGCAGGGCGGGCAGCGGGCCCGCGGGCTCGGCGCTCGTGGCGTTGGACGGGCGCGCCCCGGCCTGGCGGGCGCTAGAGGCCAGGAGTACGAGGAGCAGCAGGGCCGGCATGGGGCTTGCAGGGGGTCGCACCGGGCCGCCAGGCTGCGGGGAGAACGAGAGCAGAGGTTGGAGCGCTGGGCGGGAGAGAGACGGTCAGAGGGTGAGAAACGTAGAGATGGGTGGGCAGAGAGGCTGGGGAGGGCGGGCGGGGGGCGGCAGAGTGTGGGGAGCAACAGGCGCCAGGAGGCAGGAAGGGCGGAGGGAGCTGAGCTGCGTGGGCCCAAGTTGGCCGCCCCACGCGCGGTGGTCGACGATGGGAGAGCAATGGAAACGCGCCAGGGCACGGCTGGGGGAGAGAAATGAGCATGGGCGGACAGAACCGGGATCAGGCGAGAGATGAATGCAGGAGAAGCGATTGGGAGGGTCGACAGACACCAGAGGGGTGTGCAGACATTAGGACGAGAAGCGAGGCGAGGCGCGATGTAAGGAGAAGAAACGGGGGCGGCGAAGAGGAGGGGGCAGGGGAGGCAGCTGGAGGGAGGCGCGGGGAGGGGAGGGGAGGGTGGCGAGGGGAGTGGGGACCGCGGAGGGAGGGAAGGAAGGGAGACAGATGAGGGGTGGGTGGGAAAGGAGGAGTCAGGGAGACCGGGAAGGAGGGAGAAAAGAAGGGGAGTAGGAGGAGGGAGTTGAGAGGGAGGGAGGAGGAGAGAGAGAAGTTGAGAATTTGAGTTTATAGACCAGGCAAGTGGTAAGAGGCAGTGCACGGTTTTTCAACACTGACATTCGGGGACCGATGCTGCTTTGTGGTGAGAGCCTGTCCTGAGCACTGTAGGATGTTTGGCAGCGCCCTCTCGATGCCAGCAGCACCACATTCCCCCGAGTTGTGACAATGTAAGATGTTTCCAGGCATTGCCAAATGTTCCCCTGGTGGGAGGAGGCCACAGCTGCCCCCGTGGAGAACCACTGACTTACACCCATATGGTCCTCAGTGCCCCGAAATGCCAATTTCTCTCCTTTATTTAGATCTGATAATCAAGGGATCTTAGGTGCTCTCTCTCTCTCTCTCCCCCTCTCTCCCCGACATGCACACGCACACACACCACTCTTACGGCGTCGGGTTTGAAGTGTCTCTGTCCACAGCTGAACCACAAGCACAGCAGGGTGGTTCATCTGCCGACTGGACCTCCTGCCAGCTGCCTGACACTGACAGGCTCTTATCTAAGCTCCCTGTGCCCCAGTTCCCCATCTGTAAAATGGGGATAAGGATGGTTATCTCTGAGTGGCCAGGAGGATGAACTGAGGGAATATGTGTAAAGAGCTTAGAACAGTGCCTGGCATATTGCAGGTGAAATATGAAAGTGTTTGCTGCTGCTGCTAACTATTTCAGAAGGGAGATACAGGCTGAGAAAGGGTGGTCCGGGTGTGGTGGCTCACGCCTGTAAATCCCAGCACTCCTGGAGGCCAAGGTGGGCAAATCGCTCAAGCAGGAGACCAGCCAGCCTCGCCAACACAGCAAAACCCTGTCTTTACAAAAAACAAACAAACAAACAAACAAACAAACAAACAACAATTAGCCGGGCGTGGTGGTGCGCACCTATAGTCCCAGGTACTCAGGAGGCTGAGGTGGGAGGATAACCTGAGCCCCAGAGATCAAGGCTGCAGGGAGCTGTGATTTCACCACCGCACTCCAGCCTGAGTTGACAGAGTGAGACCCTGTCTCAAAAGAGAGAGAAAAGGTGATGGAGAAGAAAGGTGGAAGTTGGTGGTTGTGGTGGTGGGCAGGTCTTCCAGCTGTTTCTATGGCAACAGTCCAGCCAAGTCCCAGACACGCCCACCCCCGTGGACATAGAGGGATGATAGGGGTGGGAAGGATGCTGGCCTCGGGTTATGGGAGAAGGAAACGTCTGAGCTCTACCTGCAGGAGGAACCCCCCAGGGGTCTGGGGTGACTGCCCACGGAGTCTTACGTTTCCTCTCTGCAAGAACCTGATCTGAACAGCCCCTGCCCTGAGCGAGCTGCCGAGAGGCTGCCATAGAGCTTCCCAGGAGCCGGCATGATGCGCCGGATGTGCATTTGTTCTGCAAATCTTCATTCAATAAATGTCTCCTGAGCAGCCTCCCTGGGCTGAGGATGCAGCAGTGAATAAGCCCACAGGGTTCCTGCCTTTACGGGGGTTTACGTGCTAGTGAAGGGGGACAGTCAGCAGATGGACACAAATGAATGGGACACATGTTGACGCCAATTGTGAAGAAATAAAAAGGAATGATGAAGGAAGCCGTGAAGAAATGAAAGCACATAAAGGGATGGAGGGGGTGGATGGGATTGAGTCAATAAATATCACTCGGTGTTATTTTCTATTATATGCCTCTTTCCATCGTGTGTGTGTGTCTAGGGACCACACCACTGTCAACAACATTGCTGCTGGTGGGGAGGGGCAGAGGGTTGGAAGGTTCACCTTCCAGAGCCTCAGTGAGCTTCATCGCCCTCCTGCATGGGGCCTCACCTTTCCTTTTCAGCTCCAGCTTGGACCCCTCCCCTGACTCGGTGCTAGAATACCCCACTGCCCACTGGACACTTCCTCCTGGGTGTTTAATGGGAGTCTTAGAAGTGGCTTGACCCCACACTGTGGAAGAGAGTTTGGTGGTTCCTTAAAAAGTTAACTAGAATTGGGCCAGGCCCAGTGGCTCACGCCTGTAATCCCAGCACTTTGGGAGGCCGAAGTGGGCGGATCACTTGCAGTCAGGAGTTCGAGACCAGCCTGGCCAATATGACGAAACCCCGTCTCTACTAAAAATACAAAAATAATTAGCCGGGCGTGGTGGCATGTGCCTGTGGTCCCAGCTACTCAGGAGGCTGAAGCAGGAGAATCGCTTGAACTCCGGAAGTGGAGGTTGCAGTGAGCCGAGATTATGCCATTGCACTCACTGCACTCCAGCCTGGGCAACAGAGTGAGACTCCGTCTCAAAAAAAAAAAAAAAAGTTGGCCGGGTGTGGTGGCTCACGCCTGTAATCCCAGCACTTTGGGAGGCCGAGGCAGGTGGATCATGAGGTCAGGAGATTCAGACCATCCTGGCTAACCAGGTGAAACCCTGTCTCTACTAAAATTACAAAAAATTAGCCGGGTGTGGTGGTGGGTGCCTGTAGTCCCAGCTACTCGGGAGGCTCAGGCAGAAGAATGGCGTGAACCCGGGAGGCGGAGCTTGCAGTGAGCAGAGATCGTGCCACTGCACTCCAGCCTGGGCTGACAGAGTGAGACGCCGTCTCAAAAAAAAAAAAAAAAAAAAGTTAACTAGAATTACCATGCACTTCCACTCTGCAGTGTCTACCCCAAAGAATTCAAAACATGTGTCCACACAAAAACTTATCCTTGAATGTTCATAACAGCACCTTGCACAACAGCCAAACACTGATAACAATACAATCACCCATTATGGAGGAACTGACAAACCAACGACGGCCTACCCATGTCACAGAATATTACTCAACCGTGACAGGTACCAAGGGCTGAGATACAAGCCACAGCATGAACCAACCTTGAAGACATGACGTTCAGTGGAAAAGTCCAGCCATAAAGCTCACGTAGTGTATGATTTCATTAATATGAAATATCACAATAGTCAAATCCACAGAGACTGAAAGCCGATTAATAATTGCCCGGAGCTGGGGACAGGGGGATGGGGAGTGACTGCTAAAGGGTGGCCAGGCTTCCTCGTGTGGTGAGGAAAATACCCTGGAAGTAGATAGTGGTGATGGTTCCACAACCTCATGGATACGCTAATGCCACCGAATCAAACACTTTGAGAATGGTTAAATGGTGTATTTCCCCACAATTAAGAAGGTAACAGGGACTGGCATGGTTGCTCACGCCTGTAATCCCAGCACTTTGGGAGGCCAAGGCAGGCGGATCACTTGAGGTCAGGAGTTCGAGACCAGCCTGGCCAACATGGTGAAACCCTGTCACTACTAAAAATACAAAAACGAGCCTGGCGCAGTGGCGGGAGCCTTTAATTCCAGCTACTTGGGAAGCTGAGGCAGGAGAATTGCTTGAACCCCGGAGGCTCAGGTTGCAGTGAGCTGAGATCACACCACTGCACTCCAGCCAGGGTGACAGAGTGAGACTCCATCTCAAGAAAAAAAAAAAAAAAAAAAAAAGGAAACAGGTCAAATGGCATCAACCACTCCCCTGTCCACATTCTGGTTCCCTGTCACACCTGGAATAAAACCCCAACTCTGCCAGTAGCTCCTCTTCTCATCCTTTCCTTTTCCCTTCATACCTTCCAAGTTCATGCTCAAGACGCTCCACCTTCCTGCTTGTGCACCTGCTGTTTCCTTCGTCTGGGAGCCCCTTCCTTTCCACAGACCCTGCTCTGACCTGCCTCCTTTCTCTCTTCCTTCAGGGTGTCCCTGGCATGTCATTTCAGCCAGCCTTCCTGTCCTAGCGGTAACAGCAGCCCCAGACATGCTCCCAATTCCTCACTTGCTTTGCAACTTTCATAGCTGTCATCTCTGCTGGCCACATATATGTGTATTGACACACTCATTTCAGATGAGGACGCTGGGATTCCAAGAGGTCACATCATTTGCCTGAGACCCAAGGTGCCCAAAGAGTGGGGCTGGGCTTTGAACTCAGGTCTCTGAGCACTGTGACCTGTACAGCATGGATGCCTTTGTCTCCCACACAGAGACACATCCCTTCCAGAAGTGGCACATGCACGCAGCACTGCAGATTCCTTGATTCATTGAGGGCTGCCATGTAGGGTTGGGCAGGTCGTGCACTGCACAAGGGGGTCTGGCTGAGAGGCTGAAATCCTGCTGGGCTCGCCTCCCCAGGGCGTGTGCTAGTGGGGCTGCATCCATTTGGGGTAAGGAGTGCCCCTTTCAAGCTCACACAAGGGTGCCATCTGCCTGCCAAACCACAGACCTAGGAGAGCTGATTGGGCAAGGTGGGGGGTGCCTTTGTCTCATCTGCACAGAGGCTGCTGTATGGGCTGGCAGTTCTGCTCACTCCGCATTCTGTGCCAAGCCTCCGCCAGGCTCCATGGACACTATTTCTCCCTCTGCTGACAGAGTCCCACTGGCTCCTCCAACTGCACGCACGTGGTGCACACACCCAGGGAGACACAGCTCCAGGCCATTGACAACTCCAGCAGGGGGACAGGGAGGGAGAGCAGGAGCAGTGGCGCACCTCCTCTCAAACTCAGCGATACACGCAGACACACCACACACAGACCACACATACACACACCACACACACACCACACACACACCACACACACACACACCTCACACTGACCCCCCACACCACACACACGCCACACAGACCACACATACACACACCACACACACACCACACATACACACACACCTCACACTGACCCCCCACACCACACACACGCCACACAGACCACACATACACACACCACACACACACCACACACACACCACACATACACACACACCTCACACTGACCCCCCACACCACACACACGCCACACAGACCACACATACACACACCACACACACACCACACACACACCACACATACACACACACCTCACACTGACCCCCCACACCACACACACGCCACACAGACCACACATACACACACCACACACACACCACACACACACCTCACACTGACCCCCCACACCACACACACACCACACAGACCACACATACACACACCACACACACACACCACATGCACACCACACATACACGCACACCACACACTGACCCCACACACACACACCACACACCCACCACACACACACACACCACACACACACACACCACACACACCACACACACCACACAGAACACACATACACACACACCACACACACCACACACACGCCACACAGACCACACATACACACACCACACACACACACCACACACTGACCCCCCCACACCACACACATGCCACACAGACCACACATACACACACACCACACACAGACCACACATACACACACACCACACACAGACACCACACACACACCACACATACACACACACCACACACCACACACACACCACACATACACACACACACCACACACAGACCACATACACACACCACACACACCACACACACACCACACAGAACACACATACACACACACACCATGCACCACACACACCCCACACATCACACACACAAAACACACACAACACAGACACACACCACACACCACACACAGGCACCACACACACATACACCACACAACACACACCACAGATGTACACACCTCCCACACACACCACACACCACACACACACCACACACATACACCACACATGCACCACACACACACCACACACACCACACACACACCATAGATGCACACACCCACACACACACCACACACACCACATATCACACACACCACACACACACCACACAGCCCACACACCACACACTGCACACACCACACACACACCACACATACCACAGATACACCACAGACACCACACACCACACACAGACCACACACACCACACAGACACCCCACACACCACAAACACCCCACACACTCCACACACTACACACACCACACACACCACACATGCCACACACACCACACACCCCCCACACACTGCACACACCACACACACCACACACACCACACACCACACATACCACACTCACACACCACACACCACACACACCACACACACTGCACAAACCACACACCACACACACACCACACACCCCCCCCACACACCACACACAGACCACACACCACACACACACCACACACCACACATACCACACACACCACAGACACACACACACCACATACACACAAACCACACAACACACACATACACAACACACACACCACACACACACACACCACACACAGTTTCTCTACTCCTCCTGGTCAGGGCAGCACCTATAGGTGGGTGGAGAGAGGACGTGCACCTGCAGACACAGCGGCCCCATCCAGACACTGGACGAATTCTTCCCTGACCTGACACAAAGCTGTGCAGAGACACTGCCGAACACGCTGACAAAGAGCACAGGGCACCCAGATAGTCCCAGACACAACACACTGCCGAACACGCTGACAAAGAGCACAGGGCACCCAGATAGTCCCAGACACAACACAAAAGGACCTGGTGGCACTCCTGTGGCCTCCTCCCGGCACACGGACACACATACACACCACCCCACGTGGACACACAACACAAACATGGGCTTCTGCACATTTCAACCCCTACACACTGGGACCACTTACAGCTCTGGGACAGGGCCAGGGACCTGCCCCACCTGGCTCCACGTGGGCCCACGACCACACACATCACAGCTCACAGCCATGCAACCTCAGGGGTGCACACACGTGTGCAAATACACCGTCACCAGCAATGGAGAGTCTGGAAGGAGCCATGTGACACCTCCGCCCCACACCCGCCCCCACCTCGGCTCTCACGCACACAACGGCGCTCTCCTCCTCCACAGCTGAGGGGGAAGGGGTCCGGGACCCCAGGCTTCACGTCTGCATCTTGCATGCCCCGCTGCACCCCAGCTCAGGACCTGACAGACACAGATGTGGGGACACAGGTCAGAGAGCCAGCCTGGGCAGGGTCCCTGGGCTTCTGGGAGCTCCTCCCCCACCCCCCACCAGCCCCCTGCCCAGCTCTGTGCTGCACACTCCACCTGCTGCGTCCCCTCCCAACCCTCTTGGCTGGGGGCTGGGGGCCAGGACACCCAGAAGCTCAGAGAAAGGGACAGGGATACTGAAGGGGAAACAGGTCCTGGGAGAGGGGACAGAGAGCCAGAGGCAGGGCAGATTGTGTGTGTTTGAGAAGGGGGTACAGAGACCCAGAGAGGGGGGACAGAGACCCAGAGAGACAGAGGGACAGAGAATAGAGAGACAGGGGGACAGAAACCCAGAGACGGGGACAGAGACACAGAGAGATGGGGGACAGAGACCCAGAGAGAGGGGACAGAGACTCAGACAGGGGGACAGAGACCCAGAGAGATGGGGGACAGAGACCCTGAGAGAGGGGGACAGAGACCCTGAGACAGGGGGACAGAGATCCAGAAAGACAGGGGGACAGAGACTCAGAGAGAGAGGGAACAGAGACCCAGAGAGAGAGGATGACAGAGACCTAGAGAGACAGGGGGCAGAGACTCAGACAGAGAGAGAGAGGCGGACAGAGACTCAGAGAAAGAGGTGGACAGAGACCCAGAGACAGGGGGACAGAGACCCAGAGAGAGGGGGACCAGAGACCCAGAGAGAAGGAGACAGAGACCCAGAGAGGAGACAGAGACCCAGAGAGGGGTCAGAGACCCAGAGAGAGAGGGGGTCAGAGACCCAGAGACAGGGGGACACAGACCCAGAGACAGGGGCACAAAGACCCAGAGAGAGCGAGAGGGACAGAGACCTAGAGACAGGGGGACAGAGACCCAGAGACGGGGGACAGAGACCCAGAGAGAGAGGGGGACAGAGACCCAGAGAGAGAGGGGGGACAGAGACTCAGTGAGGGGACAGAGACCCAGAGAGGGGACAGAGACCCAGAGAGAGAGGCAAAAGAGACCGGCGGGGGGCAGGAGACAAATGCTCAGAGGGGATGCAGCGTCCTAGAGAAGTGGGGTTCAGAGACCCTGAGAGGAGAGAGAGCCAGAGAGGGGAGGACCTGACCTACAGAGGGGACAGACGCCCGAGAGAGTCGGCGCCTCTGGGGTCTCGGGAGCTGGGCTGGAGTGGGGTCCGCAGGGGGTGGGTGGGGGGCTGAGGGGCGCAGTGGGTATGGAAAGAGAGGCCAGGGCTGGGCCGGGCGGGCGCCGGTCCGAGTGCGAACGGTGGAGCTCTTCTGGGGTTGGCAGGTCGGTTTGGGGTAGGGGTGTGCGTTCAAGAGGAGGCGGGCCCAGGCGGGTGGGGAAAGCCCAGAGAGAAGGGGCGGGCTCCTGCTGGAGGGCGCGGGGACCCCAGTTCCGGGCGCCAGGGGCGGCGGGGCGGGGAGACCCTGGGGGCTGCACGGGGGCGCCGTGCCTCGCGGACCGCGGAGAAGGCAGGGACCGAGCGAGGGAGGCCGGTCCCGGCGCCCCCGCCCAGATCCCTGCGCCGCCCGGCCCGCGTGCTTGTCTCCGGGCCTCTGGGTCTCTGCATCTTCGCGTCCCGGGGCGCCCCGTCCACGCCTCCTCCCGGACCCCCGCCTCCCCCGCCCGTCTCTGTCTCTAGGGGGGTCTCAGCCCTCGTCTCTCGCTGCGGGTCTCCTCGCATCTCGGCGTCTCTCTCCGCGTCTCTCTCCGTCCCGGCGCCTCTGTCCCGGGCTGTCCCCAGCTCCGAGCCTCAGTTCCCTGCGCGCCTCCATTTCCCTCCTTCCCCCGCCCGGTCTCCGTCACCCCTCTGCCTCCACATCCCGCTTGTCTCTCCTCCCTGGCTCCACGTCTCTGTCTCTGTCCCAGGTTTGCTGTCGTCAGATCTCTGTCTGAGTGTCTGTGTCTCCACTCACCCCCGACCCGGACCCCCGAGCCCCCTCCCGGGTCCCCCACTCCCATTCAGGCCGGGGTTGGTGGGGTGGGGGGGCGCTGCGGCGGGAGCTGTGTGTTCCCAGCGCAAAATAGACTCTCGTTGCCATGGCGACGCGCGCGGGGCCTCGGAGACGCGAGGCTTCGGGCTTGGGGGGTGAGGAGGGGGGACACCTGGATCCGGAAGGCGGGGGCCGGGGGCGCCGCCGCCCGGTCCCAGGGGCTCCTCCTAGATCCCTGGGGAGAGGGATGCTGGGCGCTTCGACGCTGGGGGCCAGGGGACCGGACCTTCTGGGAGGGGTCTGGGCTCCCAGGGTCGGCGGTGGGGGCTCCGATTGCCCAACGCGGGGCAGGCTGGCTAACAGCTCTGGCGCCGGTGTCTCTGAGGACTCAGGTGTGGCCTCTCAGGTCCCCAAGGTTGGGGAAGAGGCAAGGGCTGCAAATCTGGAACGGAGGAGCTCTCCCTGGGGGTCTGCAGAGTTCCAACTCCTAGATCTGCAGAATTCTGGGAGCCCCCATGTGGGTCCCGGAACTCCTGCGTCTGGGGGAGCCGGGACTACAAGGTTTTCAGCCCTTCCTTCCGTCCATCCATCCTTCCATCCATCCACCCACCCATCCACATGGCTGTGTCTTCCTTCCTCCCTGTCTCCATGTCCCCTTGCCTCAGTTTCCCTTCCGCACCGGGGTGCGGTCTCGCTCACCTCGCTTTCCGGATGCGGGACCCTTGGGGAGCCGGGGGTGGTGGCGTGGGGGGCGGCCGGAGGCGGCGGCGGAGCGCGTGTCTGCCGGCAGCTGGGCTGGGCGTGCGCGCGCCGGCGGGGGGCGACCCCGGCCGCAGTTCTCCTCCGAGCAGATGCGCCGCGTCCGTGCAGATGTGTCAGCCGCCAGCCCTCGCCTTTGCCTCGCGCCGGCTTCGAGCCGAGAAGAGGCACCTCCCCCTCCCCACCTGCTGGGGACCCCGCTTTCTCCCTCCTGCAGCCCCCAGTCGCCCCCGGGATCCCCCCCCAACCCAAGAATGGTTTGGTCCACAGCCACATATATGTTTATTCTGCGAGTCCGTGTCCCACAGTCTGAGACTCTTCTTCCCCTCCCCTTCCCGCCCCGTGAAGTGGCCCGGGGCCGAGCCCCGCCTCCATCTCGGCTCAGCCAATTCCCACCCAGCTTCCAGGAGTCTCATTTGCATTTCCGGGAGCAGCTGTCCAATGGGAAGGCAGCACCCTGCCCCTCCCCCCCAGGGGGTGGCACTCCTGGTGGATCGCACCACTCTTGGGATCCAGGGATGGGGGGAACGCACTTCCACTGAGGTCCGGGCGACAGGAGGGTGGTCTTCCCTCAAGGCAGGGTTGGAGTTCAGTGGAGGAGGGAGTTCTGGCCTTGGAAGAGGCCCAGGAGTCCGCTGTCTGGGGCGGGCTCCTTGATGAGCTTCTGGATCTGTAAGGGCAGAGGGCGTTGGGTCAGGAAGCGTCTAGGGTCCTGATCTCCATGGATGACAAGTCTGAGGGACACCTCTCTGTCTTCATCTCTCGGACCTTCTGGCCAGCAGCTGCCTAAGACAACACTCCCTCTTCCCAAGACTTTTCCTGGGGCCTCCCTTTCATTACATGTGACTGGTTGAGCTCCTCACTGCCCGCCATCTTGGTGTGCTTTGCGGGCTTGGACCACTAAGGGTGGACAGCTCTGTGCTGGGGCTTCCTGTCTACACCTTCCTCTTCTTAAGTAACCTCATTTCTCCCATCCTTCTTCTGGGTCCTCAGCTCACAAATCCAGCCTGGACTTTGCCCCTGAACTCGACTCATCTATCTAACTGCCTCTTAGATTGACATGAGCAACCAACCGCATTTCATCCATCAGCAAGTCCCAGCAAGTTTATCTCCAGAAAATAAAAAAAAAATTAAAAAAAAAAACAACAAAAAAGCATGCATCCCCACTGCCTCATCACCGCTTGCCTGGGTGCCCAAATTAACCTCCTTCCTCCTTACTGACAGGTCTCCCTCCTCCCCTCTACGCCCCACTCCCTAATCCATTGGTCACACTGTGCCGGAAAGAATTTTGTAAACTGCCGATCTGATACGGCCAGCTCCCCTGCATCAAACCCTGATGGCTGCCCATGGCTGAAATCCCAAACCTTTGGGCTCTGGCTGCTGTGTGAAGACAGGGTGCTGGCTCCTCCCACCCAGTGCTCACCCTGGCCTGCTACGGCTCCTCGGACAAAGAAAGCTCAGTCCCCCCTCCCCTGCGAACACTGTGAGTGCCTGATGCCCCCTTCCCCGGCAGGTCAGAATTCAGGGCCACCCCTGCCACTCTCGCTCATCCCTCTGCAACTCCTGCCCCAGCTGGGGGTCACAATGTATCACTGAACATGGATTGATGCAGACTCCAGGGCTCACCACAGTGGCTGGCACGGAGTAGGTGCTCAGTCAATGTCCCACAGAGCTGAACTAGGAGGGCAAGGAGCAGACCTGGGAGGGCCTGGGAATGTCAAGGTCTGGGGCCTCTCCAGCATCCTGAGGGCCAACGGCTTGAAGCAGGGAGGCTCAGTACCTGGCTGACCCCAGTAGCAGGGTGGCCAGTGGAGTCTGAGAAACTGGAGGAGGGGCACCCGGGCCGGAAGGGGCAGAGGCGGAGGAGATGGAGAGTTGGAGATGGGTGTGGACGGGTCAAGGGGCTTCTATCTAGAGGGTCTCTGCTGACCTGTTCTTCCCCAGTGTCCTGTCCGCCTGGTCACTCCCTCCTTCAGTTCATTCTAAAGTCACCTGCTCCAGGACGCCCCCCGGACCCTCCAATACAAACCCCCTCCTCTGTGCCCTGACTCTCTGGATCGCCTCCCCCATTTTATTGTTCTCTGTGGTTCTTGTGGTCCATCTGTGGGCTCCTTTCATGGATTTATGGCGGTGACAGTGACCAGCAGCCTCCCCTCCAAGAACCTGGGTCCCCCTGGAGGCGGCAGCCTGCTGGTGCCGAGATGTATTCTCGGAGCCCAAAGACAAGACCTTTGTCAGATGCAGGGGAGGTGGGGGTGGCCAGGCGGGCATTACCTCCTTGAACTGGGGGTGGGCGGCATCACCCACAAGCTGCAAAATGAGCCCTTCGCTGGTGGAGAGGAAGGCACCACTCTGTCTCATGCGGGCCAGAGCCACCAGCCGGTCCACCTGGCTGTGAGTGGGAGGGAGGGAGGGAAGGTTGGTGTGGACGCCGTAGTCTGGACACCCAGACACGCGGGCACCCTGGTGGGAATGCCACCTGTGGCCCTACCTGGGAGCCCCTGACGGCCCCCATGTGCACCCACCCAGGGAGGGGCCCTCTCACCTGCGTGAGGAGCAGGCGTCCACCACCACGTGGACCTGCAGCCCCCGGTCCAGGAGGTCCAGGGTTGTGTTCTATGGGTAGAGAGAGGTCAGGGCCAACCCCGGATAAGAACAGGGGTCCCGGGTAAGGAACTGGGGATGGTGAGTCAGAATTAGGGGCCCAGAATGGGGAGGAGGGAGGCTCGGATCAGAGCAGGGGGCCCCCAGGTCAGGAGGGAATCCAAGATAGGATGGGGCCCACAGGTGAGGAGAGAGGGCCCAGGTCAGGATGGGGGTCCTGCAGGGAATGGAGGTTTCTGGTCAGGGTTAGTACGAGGGACCCCTGGGGTCAGTCAGCATCTCACCAAGATGCAGGCCTGTGCCTCAATGCCACAGAGCAGCACAGAGCGCAGCTGGGGCCGACTGTCCAGCTCCTGCTGCAGGGCGGGCACCATGCTGAAGCAGGTCTTGGCCAGTGGCCGAAGGCCCTCAGCCCCCAGCTCGGGCACCGTGGGGCCCAGGCCTTGCGGGTACTGCTCCGTCAGCATGACTGGCACCTCAAGCAGCCGGGCCACCTGTGCCAGTGATGGGGAAGAAAGGTCAGGGTCTGAGGGAAGAAGAGCTGGGCCTGGACTCCTGGGTCTGAGGGAAGAGGGGCTGGGCCTGGACTCCTGCGTCTGAGGGAGGAGAGGCTACGCTTGGACTCCTGGGTCTGAGGGAGGAGGAGCTGGGGCCTGGACTCCTGGGTCTGAGGGAGGAGGAGCTGGGCCTGGACTTCTGGGTCTGAGGGAGGAGGGGCTACGCTTGGACTCCTGGGTCTGAGGGAGGAAGAGCTGGGGCCTGGACTCCTGGGTCTGAGGGAGGAGGAGCTGGGCCTGGACTCCTGGGTCTGAGGGAGGAGGAGCTGGGCCTGGACTCCTGGGTCTGAGGGAGGAGGAGCTGGGCCTGGACTTCTGGGTCTGAGGGAGGAGGGGCTATGCCTGGACTCCTGGGTCTGAGGGAGGAGGAGCTGGGCCTGGACTTCTGGGTCTGAGGGAGGAGGAGCTATGCCTGGACTCCTGGGTCTGAGGGAGGAGGAGCTGGGCCTGGACTCCTGGGTCTGAGGGAGGAGGAGCTGGGCCTGGACTTCTGGGTCTGAGGGAGGAGGGGCTGGGGGTCTAGACTCCTGGGTGTGAGGGAGGAGGGGCTATGCCTGGACTCCTGGGTCTGAGGGAGGAGGAGGAGCTGGGCCTGGACTTCTGGGTCTGAGGGAGGAGGGGCTGGGAGTCTGGACTCCTGGGTGTGAGGGAGGAGGGGCTATGCCTGGACTCCTGGGTCTGAAGGAGGAGGAGCTGGGCCTGGACTTCTGGGTCTGAGGGAAGAGGAAGTGGACCTGGATCCCTGGGTCTGAAGGAAGTGGAGTTGGGCCTGGACTCCTGGGTCTGAGGGTGGAGGGCTGAGCCTGGATCCTGGGTCTGAGGGTGGAGGGCTGAGTTTGGATCCGGGGTCTGAGGGTGGGAGGCTGAGGTCATACCCTGAGCATGCGGGCAGCCACTGAGACGATCTGTGGGAAGTAGGCGATGTTGTGGCGGAACTTCTCCTGCATGTCACACAGGAACAAGATAGAGGATCCTGGGAGGACTCGACCCAGGCTGGGCCTGGCAGCCGCCATTTTCTGGGGGTGGGCAGAGGGGCGGTGGATCAGGCCCAAGGGCTCCTCTCAGTGTCTCCAGCTGGCGTCCAGGTCCTCGCACTCAGAGCCTGGCAGGGCCTGGGGCACCTTGCCAACCTTCTTCCCACCTCCAAGTCTCTGCGTCTGCTGTTCCCCGGGCCTGGAATGGGCTTCTTTCTTATTTCTGTCCTGTTCAGCAGGGAGGTGACTTCCTTGGGAAGCCTCTGGGCCACATCCACACGTGGCTCCGGGTGTCTCTCTCCTGGTCCCTGCATTCTCCTTGCTGAGGACTGTGCACAATGTCAAGGAGTGCTTCATGATCCTGGTTACCATCCGCCCCGGTTACCATCCACCCTGGTTACTATCAGTCCCAGTTACCATCAGCCCTGGTTACCATCAGCCTTGGTTACCATCTGCCCCGGTTACCATCAGCCCCGGTTACCATCCACCCCAGTTACCATCCACCCCGGTCACCATCCGCCCTGGTTACCATCTGCCCCGGTTACTATCAGATCCCAGTTACCATCAGTCCTGGTTACCATCAGCTCCAGTTACTATCAGATCCTGGTTACCAATAGATCTGGGTTACCAACAGCCCCGGTTACCATCAGTCCCGGTTACCATCAGCCCCGGTTACTATCAGATCCCGGTTACATCAGTCCCGGTTACCGTCAGCCCCGGTTACTATCAGATCCCGGTTACATCAGTCCCGGTTACCGTCAGCCCCGGTTACTATCAGATCCCGGTTACATCAGTCCCGGTTACCGTCAGCCCCGGTTACTATCAGATCCCGGTTACATCAGTCCCGGTTACCGTCAGCCCCGGTTACTATCAGATCCCGGTTACATCAGTCCCGGTTACCGTCAGCCCCGGTTACTATCAGATCCCGGTTACATCAGTCCCGGTTACCGTCAGCCCCGGTTACTATCAGATCCCGGTTACATCAGTCCCGGTTACCGTCAGCCCCGGTTACTATCAGATCCCGGTTACATCAGCCCCAGTTACTGTCAGCCCTGGTTACCATCAGCCCCAAAACGGAGGATCTGCTGGGCGTCCTCCTGTGTTAGGCCAGCCCACTCCCCAGGGCCTCCTGAATGAAGGGTCCACCCTGATCCTCACCCCACTCCAAGAGGAAACTGAGGCCATATTCTTCAGCCATAGGAAAGAAGGGGGACCCTGCACAGGTCACAACCTGGATAGACCTGAACACAAAAGCCACGGAGTGTGTGATCCCGTTTTCCTGAAATGCCCAGAACAGGCAAATCCGCAGACAGAAAGCAGATGGGGCCGGGTGCGGTGGCTCACACCTGTAGTCCCAGCACTTTGGGAGGCTGAGGCGGGTGGATCACCTGAGGTCAGTTCAAGACCAGCCTGGCTAACATGGCAAAACCCTGTCTCTACTAAAAATACAAAAATTAGCCAGGCAGTGGCGGGTGACTGTAACCCAGCTGCTGGGGAGGCTGAGGCAGAAGAATCGCTTGAAACCCAGGAGGCGGAGGTTGTAGTGAGCCGAGATCACACCACTGCACTCCAGCCTGGGTGACTGAGCAAGACTCTGTCTCAAAAAAAAAAAAAAAAAAGAGAATGGGCTTGGTGGCACACGCCTGTAATCCCAGGACTTTGGGAGGCCGAGGCTGGAGGATCATCTGAGGCCAGGGGTTTGAGACCAGCCTGGCCAACATGGTGAAACCCCGTATCTACTAAAAATACAAAAAATCAGCCAGGCATGGTGGCACGCACCTGTTGTCCCAGCTACTTGGGAGGCTGAGGCAGGAGAATCACTTGAACCTGGGAGGCGGAGGTTGCAGTGAACAGAGATAGCACCACTGCCAGTCCAGCCTGGACAATAAGAGCAAAACTCCATCTCAAAAAAAAAAAAAAAAAGAGAAAGAAAGAAAGCAGATGGTTGGCTGCCAGGGGCTGTGGCCCGGAGGAATTCAGGTTGACTGCTGGGGGGTGTAGTTTTCCGTTTGGGATGGTGAAAATGCTCTGGGACTTGGTGGTGACGTCTGCACAACAGCATGACTATGAATGCCGCTCCACTGTGCATTTTCAAATGGCTGAAAGGGTAAGTTTTATGTTAAGTGCATTTTACCATAATAAAAAAAGAAAGAAAGAAAGAAAGAAATGAAACGAAAAAGAAAAAAAGGACAGGCTGGTGAAGCCACCTGGCCAGCAATTCTTTTGCAGGGGAGGAAACCTCGACCCAGAGGGCCCGTTAACCTGCCCTAGGTCCTGCAGCCATGCAGGGCACACCTGACTTCCACTCAGTCAGAGCGTCTATACTGTCAGAGCGTCTACACCGCAGGGGCCCTGAATCAGCATGTCTTGGCCTACGTCCCTGGGAGGCTTGTGCTTTTGGGTCTCCGAGTTTGCTGCACCACTGAGGGTTTGGGCCGGGCTTTTGTCTGCAGCTTTCTCCCTGTCTGTGTGTACAATTTGTTTGTACTTAACTCATTTATTCATTAATTCACCAGGGAAATGGGAGACCCTGGAGGCTCATTGGAAGCAAGACAGAAGGTGTTCTGGGAAGCTGAGGGAGGCAGGGCACTCAACAAGAAGCTGCTATTTTCTTTTTTCTTTTTTTTTTTTTTTTGAGATGGCGTCTTGCTCTGTCACCCAGGCTGGAGTGCAGTGGCGCCATCTTGGCTCACTGCAACCTCTGCCTCCTGGGTTCAAGGATTCTCCTGCCTCAGCCCCCCAAGTAGCTGGGATTACAGGCTTGTGCCACCATGCCCGGCTAATTTTTGTATTTTTAGTAGAGATGGGGTTTCACCACGTTGGCCAGGCTGGTCTTGAACTCCTGACCTCGTGATCCACCTGGCTTGGCCTCCCAAAGTGCTGGTGATTACAGGTGTGAGCCACCACACCTGGCCTTGAGCTGCTATTTTCAAAGCTGGGTAGTGAGGACAATGTTGTTCATTGTCTTTCTTTCTCTCTCTCGTCCTGGCCTCAAGCAACCCTCGTGCCTTGGCCTCCCTGTACTATTTTTCCTTTTTGAGACAGGGTCTCATAGTGTCACCCAGGTTGGAGTACGGTGGCGCAATCATAGCTCACTGCATCCTTAACCTCCTGGGCTCAAGTGATCATCCCACCTCAGCCTCCCAAGTAGCTAGAGCTACAGGTGTATGCCACCACACCTGGCTAATTTTTGTATTTTTATATTTTTAGAGACAGGGTCTTGCTATGTTGCCCAGGCTGGTCTCGAACTCCTGGGTTCAAGCGATCCTCCCACCTCAGCCTCGCAACATGCTGGGATTACAAGCGTGAGCCACCAGGCCTGGCCTATTATTCTTTGAACAAAATCCATCTATCATAGCAGATGTTTTCTGTGTGCACCATATCTCAAGTTTAAAAACGAATAAATGGTTAAAATGGTGAATTTTATGTTGTGCAAATTTTATCTCATTAAATAAAATTGAATGGAAACTCCCTCTGAAACAAAACCACAGTGAATTAATCCCATAATTACAACTGTGATAAGTGGGATTTGGAGGGAGCCAGATCCGGCTTGGCAGGGGCTGCAGTGTTCTCCTAGAGAAACTGAAGACAGAAAAATGATCTTTTCACAAAACACAAAGCTATTACTCCCCTGTCTCAAACTGTCCCCTGACCCCCACGGATTCTCTCTGTCCTCAGGACTAAGATACAGAAGCCCCTTTCCCCCACCCCGCACTGCTCTGAAGACCCTCCAGCCTCAGCCCAGCCACTCCCTCCTCTCAAACAGCCCTTGCGGTTTCCTCCCCCTGGAGTGACCGTCTCATGCCCACTCACATGCTAACTCTTCCTCCCCTGTGCAGGAGGCAGGACCTGGGACACCCAGGCCCCAAGGGATGGTTCTGAGGGAACCAGGAGCTGGAGAGCTGACAGGTGGGTCACAAGGGCCGTGGAGTCTCTCTGCTGAGGGCAGTGAGGAGCCATGGAGGGGCAGATCTGGGGGCCAGCATGTCCAAAAGCCTAGGACAGGCATCTGTAGCACCCAGGAACTCCCCTCTCCTGGTAGGACTGTGGGTCACAACAACTCCTAGGGACAGCTGAGCAGCTGCATTTCTCAAAACGATGGATACACAAACCCTCTGACCTCAAAAGCTGCTCCTAAGCATTTATCCTACAGACATTCATGTGAAACGACACAGGGTTATTCATTACAGGACTCTTCCCCAGAGCAAACGAGCAGAAGTAAGTATCAATGTCCACAATTAGGGTACTGGTTACGTAAGTCATGCCGTAACTATACTCTGTTATTCCTCGCAGCCAGAAAAAATTACGAGGAAGCTCTTTAAGTAACAATACGAAAACATGTTTGAGAGAAGTGAAAAAGAAGCAGAACAGTGTGTATGGAATGCTCCTTTTTGTGCCAAAGAAAAAAGGGAGAGGAAAATGTGTCTGTGTTGCCTATATCTATATCTGCTATCTCTGGCAAACAAGCAAGAAACGGGAGACTCAGGCGGGTGAACCAGGCACCGGGGAAGTGTGTAGGAGCCTTTTCACTGGGTTCTATTCTGTTTCTTCTGAATTCTGGACAATGTGCAACAGGTTGTCTAGTCAATACTATATACAATAAAGGGTTGACATAAAGCCCAAACCCAGCAAAACTGATCTATGGCGTCAGAAGCCAGGACAGTGACTGCCCTTGGACCACAGTGATGGAAATGACGACGGCGGGAGATCCTGGGATGTGGCGCATGTTTGACTTTTTTCTTTGGATACTTGTTTACACCAGGGTGCTCCCTTTATAAATATTTATTTAAGCTGTGTATTTGCAAACCGTTTGATTTTCTGCGTATGCGGTATTATTCCAGAAAAAGTGTTCAAAATGCAAAATACAAAGATGGCTTCATGGCCCCGCCGTGCGGTTGAACTGGAGGCAAAGGCCAGAGAGCAGGAGGTCGGCGCTGGGGCCCAGTGGGACAGGGGAGAAACAGGAAGGGGCAGCTGTGACGGTGGGGAAAGTCGGGGAGAAAGGCCCCCAGTTTCTGGTCGAGCCAGGGGCATGATCTGAAGATTCATAGGGGATCCCGGGGAGGGGAACTGATTTTTGGGAGATGAAAAATTGGGTTGAGGGTGGGTATGCGAGAGACAGATGTGGAGGGGAGGTCTGTGCTGGAGAGGGTTGGGCGTGTCCTGCGGAACGAGGAGAGATTCAGCCTGGGTGGAGGGTACTCAAGGCCAAAGGGGGCGTGGCTGGAGGTGGGCGGCAACAGGGGGCGGGGTAGGGCCGTTGATTTTCCCACGCGGTCACGGAAACCCGGCCTTGGAGCCCGGACTTCCTGGCTGTGTGACCTTGGGCAAGTTTCTCTTTGTCTTAGCCTCAGTTTTCTCGTCGGAGAAATGGGGATTAAACCTGCCCACCCCGCAGCGCTGTTACAGAGGCGGCAGGCGCGACCCAGGGACGCTTCGAGTCTCTGGCCAGCCAATTCTGGCGGGGCCAGGTGGAGTCCTCCTTCTGGTCCTGTGACCTTGGCCCGGGACGCCCAGGCAGAGCCTCAGTTTCCCCATCTGCTAGGCGGGAAGGTCGGTCTCCAAATAGCGCCAGCAGCAAGAGAGGACTTACCCGGAAGGTGCCGGGTTCGAGCCCGGAACGGCCCCTCCGCAGGTGAGGCCAGGGACACCCTCACCTCTCGGCGCTCGGACGGCCACCGCTGAGGTCTCTTGCGGGCTTCCCGGGACTGGTCACCGTTTCATTAGGGCAGGACACGTGGCCCACCCCCTGCACCGTCGGTTTTCCGCCCACTTGGGCCCAGCCGTCCAATCGACACTCATCATGCTCTGCCTCGCCCCTCTCTCCGGCCAATCCGCATGTGCCACTGCCTCTGCCCGCAATCGGCGCTCACCAACTCTCCCCGCCCCCTGCCTCTCAACCAATCCGCATATGCCGCTGCTTTGCTCCCGCCCCAGGGGAGGGGCGGTGCCAGCAAGGCTGTCAGTCTCAAGAAAATGATTAGCTTGCAAAGGCGCGGTGGAGGCGGGGCAGCAGGTCGTTCTGCCAATGGAGAGCCGTAGAGGGCGTGAGTGGCGGCCGACGGGGCGGAGTCGCGCGGCGGTCTCCGAAGGCTCAGATCCTGGCTGGAGAGAGGGCGTCTCGGCCCGCCCCATTGCACAGAGCAGATCGCCGAGGCCGGGAGAGAGAGAGAGGGGTCTTACCTAGAGTAGACGCATGTCTGCAGTTCGAACCTTGGCCCTGTCTCAACAAACGGAGGCTTACAAAGATACTCAGGCACTTTCCAGGAAGGGGCTGGCTGAGGGAGCGACCAAGTGAGGAATTTGACGCCCCCCTGTCCTTTGCGCTCTGTGCTGCCTCAGTTTCCCCATCTGTACAGCACCTGCCTCCTCGAGTGGTGTTTAGAATAATTTAGACTCTGTGCTTGGAAATGGTGGTTGAGAGAAAGAGAGAATTCCCTATCTGTCTTGGAATAAATCCAAACTCCTCCCAATTCATGGTGGGCCTTCCTGGTCCCGGCAGACCTCGCCTCTCACCACTCCCCCTGCTCACTCCGCTCCAGCCACTTGGGTCTCCCTTTGCTGTTCCCTCAATGTCCCACCGCAAGGCCTTTGCACGTGTGCTACCTCAGCCTGGAATCCTAGGACTCCCCATGGCCCAACCTTCCAGGCTACCACCTGGTGTCAGGTAGCCCTTCCATCAGGTCGCTGTTTTTAATTTTTTTGAAACATCAAAAAAAAAAAAAATTGCTCTATCACTCAGGCTGGAGTACCATGGTAAGATCACAGCTTGCTGCAGCCTCAACCTCCTGGGCTCAAGCGATCCTCCCACCTCAGCCTCCTGAGTAGCTGGGACCACAGGTATGCGCCACCACACCCGACTAATTTTTTAATTTTTTTGTAAAGACGGAGGTCTCACTCTGTTGCCCAGGCTGGTCTTGAACTCCTGGGCTCAAGTGATCCACCTGCCTTGGCCTCCCAAAGTGCTGCGATTACAGGTGTGAGCCGCCGCACCCGGACTTCTGTTTTATTTTCTTTTCAGCACTAACTCCAATCTGAATTGGAAATGAATCTTGCTTTTTGAAAAACGCATGGATATACTCTTTTATTGTCAGTTCCCCGCCAAAACACACACATGCACACAGAACGGGGAGCTCCCTGAGGCAGGGGTCCCGTCTGCCTTGTTCACTGCTGAATCCTCAAGTCCTAGACCTGGGCCTGGCCCGTAGTAGGCACTCGATACATCTTTGGGAATAAATGAGAGGAGAGCAGACATTAGGCAGAGGTGAGCCTGGGTGAGAGTGAGGGGTGGATGCCGAGATGGGGCTGGGCAGAAGGGGGAAGGCAGGAAAGCAAGAATGGGGCCCCCAGAAGAGGTGGAGGTGGGGCCCCTGGGCCCAGGAGGAGACCCCTGAGGCAGTGGTTTGAAGTGGGGGTCTGGGTTGGTATATTTTCCCAGGGGCTGCCAGGAAGGGAGTGGACAGGTTGGGGGCTCCTGAAGAGGGCTGTAGAGCTGTCATGGAGGGGCCTCTGGCTTGTCCTGGGTTCTGGGCTGGGTTGTGATTGGCCTCATGGGGAGCTGGTCCCCCAACCCTCGGGGATCCCCTGAGAATCCCAGGCACGAGGCACCTCCCACCAGTCCACCCAACCCCAGTCGGGAGCCACGAGATCAGCCTCTTCCCCCAGGGCATGCTGGGGAAGGGGCAGGGGGCCGCAGAAATGTGGGACCTGCCTCAGGTCTAGCTGGCCCAGGTCGCGATAGGACAGACCCGGCACTGGCAGGGGAGCATCAGGACCAGAGGAGGGGTCCCATGGCACTGAGGCACACTCTGGGGTGAGCGCAATGTTGTCAAAGAGGTCGAGGGTAGAGGTGTCCAGGGCAGCGAGACTCAGGCTGGCGCTGGCATGGGGAGCCTCAGTGGGGGCCACAGCACAGGCCACTCCCAGGAAGGGGGACGGAGGCGGCGGGGGTGGCTTTTGGAGCGAGGGTCTCTGGGGAGGTGCCTCCTGGGACAGGATGGAGAGGGCCAGGCGCTGGGTGGCGGCCTCAATCTTGGTGAACTGCCTGTAAAGACAGATGTGAGCAGGCTGGTCTCTAACGCCTGAACTCAAGCGATCCTCCTGCCTCGGCCTTTCAAGGTGCTGGGATTGCAGGCTTGAGCCACCACCCCCGGCCAGCATATTTGCAAGGGTCACCTATGTGGTCGCATCACACCATGCTAGTTATTGATTTTGGTGATTCCTACCGTCTGCCACCCCCATGAAAACACAACCTCCACGACAGCAAGGAACTTTATCTGCTTTGCTAACTGGCCTGGCACACAGTAGGCACTCAATAAATGCACGCTGACTGTTGCTGGCATCCAGCCCTGGGGGCTGCTCCTCTCTGTCTGTACCTGGTCTCCCCCAGCCAAGGGTGCTGGTTGCTCCTTCCCCTCTTCCCCCTCCCGTACCCACCTTCCCCACCAGCCCCCTCACCTGCAGATCTGGTTGTGCAGAAACCTTCTGTGGTTGGGCCGCCTCTTGGGGGGCCGGGTGCGCCGGGGCTGCAGGGCCCGCAGCATGTGGGCGGCCGCCCCGCTCACGAAGGCACACAGCTCCCGGGGGCCGGGCTCGGAGACCCCAGGGCCTTCGGGGACCCCGGGGTGCATGGCCAGGGTGGTCTGGAGTAACTCCCCACAATATTGCTGACCAAAGCGCCCCCAAATCTGTGAGCAGGCAAGGGCAGGGGACTCTGGAGGCCCAGGCACCCCAGGCCGGGGAGGAGGCAGGGCTGGGAATTGGGCCAAGGCCTCCCCACCGTGCCCTAACCCTGTCCCCACCTCCCAGGAGCCCGACCTGAAGTCTGAGGGAACGGCAGGTGGGGGCTGATATAGGAAGGCAGGGAACAGGGATGGGAGGGGGCTTTCTGGGACCCTCTAAGTGCCCAATTAGCGCATAGTTGGACCTGGGATATGGAACCGGCGTGCGTCGGCGGGGGCAGAGAATGGTGCCTGGAGATGGCCAATTAAGGGAACAAAGGCCTCATTCGGGAGGCAAGGCCGCCAGTAAGTCAAATGCAGCGATTGAGCATGGAGGACGCTTAATTGGAGCCATGGGGAGGGGGCTGGGAGGGAGCGGAGCTGGGCTGCACTTGCCCACCCACCCGCAGACACACCTGTGCCTCCCTCCCTCTGCTCAGCCCGGCGCCTTAGGAGGGGAACCCGAGGCTCCCAAAGGGGCTGGTGCGGGCCAAGGTCTCCAGCCAGCAGGAGGGGTTGGCTTCTGGGGGGTCACCCCCGAAATCCTGGGGCTCATAGAATCCTGAGCAGCAGAGTGAGGGAGGAGAGGGGAGGGGTGTGGCAGGATGGGAGGGGACGGGAGAACAGGGTGCAGTCTCCCCCAGGATGTTTTATTGAGGGACTGGGACCCCTGGTGTCTGTGGCAGGCAGAGGATGGGCCGGGTCACCTTGTTTCTGGAAGGGTGTTGGCCAGAGCGGGGACCCTGGGTCTCAGGTTGGGTAGGGGAGCGCCGGGCATGACAGCCTCAGTCTCTGCTCAGACCCCCACCCTCGGGGGTCTACTCTGGGAAGCCAGGATGTTTCCCGAAATTGGTGTAACAAATGACCACGGCTCAGTACCTAGAACTGCACGCGCTGATTCTCCTGCCTGAAGCAGGGATTTGAACCTGACGTCATGAGTTTGCTTCCCAGGCCCGCTCACTGGCCAGCAGTACTATGGGCAAGGTCAGCAGCTGAGGTCCTACCAGGCCTAGGGTGGGGGCCAGCAGGCAGGTGGGGGCATATTGGGAGCTGGGGCTGAGTGCAGCCAGTGATGTTGCCAGAGGTCCACTTTTCTGTCAGAAGAACATGGTGAGACCAGCTGCAGTAGGACAGCCAGACACCCAGTGCCCTCACCAGCCATGGCACGTACACGTTGACTGCTACCCCTGCCATGCTCAACACTACCACCGTGCTGAACTACTGCACAGGTGGGGCTGCTGGGCCTGGTGCGGCCGGTGTCTGTGTTGGGGACATCATGGGCCTCCCATGTTTCTCTTGGGTGTCTCCAAGGGTCTCCAGCCTCTTAGACAGCCTCTTGTACTCTGCCCCTTGGTCCCTCTGCCTGCCAGCTGTCTGTGACTCACATTAGCCCCATTGCTATCTCTCCATTTCGCCCGCCCTTGCTCTTTCCTCTTCTGCTCCTCCTGG
Source organism: Pongo pygmaeus (assembly GCF_028885625.2). Lineage (NCBI taxonomy): Eukaryota > Metazoa > Chordata > Mammalia > Primates > Hominidae > Pongo > Pongo pygmaeus. The sequence continues at coordinate 61,840,439 of NC_072393.2, forward strand.
CTTTCTGTCCATCCCTGGGTTATCCACAGTTCTCTCAACTATCATCTATCTATCACCTGCCTATCTATGGATCTATCATCTATGTATGTGTGTGTATGTATGTATATATCTATTTTTAGAGACAGAGTCTGGCTCTGCCACCCAGGATGGACGGCAGTGGTGTGATCCTGGCTCACTGCAGCCTTGACCTCTTGGGCTCAAGGGATCCTTCCACCTCAGCCTCCTGAGAAGCTAGGACCACAGGCACCTGCCATCATGCTTGGCTAATTTTTTTCTTTTGTAGAGATGGGGTCTCACTATGTTGCCCAGGCTGGTCTCAAACTTCTGGGTTCAAGTGATTCTCCTGCCTTGACCTCCCAAAGTGCTGGGATCACAGGCGAAAGCCACCGTGCCCAGCCTCTCTCCTCTGTGTTGCCTCTCTGACTTCATCTCTCCCATTTGTGTTCTGGTTCCTCTCCCTGTCTCTGTCTCTTTCACCGTCTCTGGAGTTTCTCTCAGTGTTTATGTTTTAGACTCTGAATGCTCTTCACTGCCTGTCTCTCAGCTTTTCTGTTTCTGTCTGTCTGTCTTCCCCAGGGCATGGTGTGGGTGTGTGTGTGTGTGTGTGTGTTTGTGCACGTGTGTGATTGTTACTGGATGGTACTGTGCAGTTCCAGTCTCCTGGTGTCCAAAACAAAGAATTGGATGAGACACGCACAGACAGCAAAGGAAAGGAGCAAACGTTTATGAAGCACAGTATTCCACTCTCAGAGGGGAGAGCGGACTGAACTCTCCGAGATGAGATCAGCCCCAGTTTGTTACATTTCATGGCCTTTTTTTTTTAAAAGACTTTTTTTTAATTTTTTTTTTATTATTATTTTTGAGATGGAGTCTTGCTCTGTCGCCCAGGCTGGAGTGCAGTGGTGCGATCTTGGCTCACTGCAACCTCCGCCTCCCGGATTCAAGTGATTCTCCTGCTTCTACCTCTAGAGTAGCTGGGATCACAGGCTTGCACCACCATGCCCGGCGAACTTTTGTGTGTTTTTAGTAGAGACAGTTTCACCATGCTGGCCAGGCTGGTCTTGAATTCCTGACCTCAAATGATCCGCCCACCTCGGCCTCCCAAAGTGCCGGATTACAGGCACGAGCCACCGCGCCCGGCCGTACGTTTCATGGCCTTTTATATGTTTTTCATCACTTGCTTAACCTCACTTTATCTCTTGTAACTTAATTGCTCATCCTTGCCTAATCTTACTTTATCTCTTTTGACCAAATTGCTCATCTTTAGCTTTATTTTTCGTGGCCAAACTGCTACTGCAAGTCCTTCTGGCTTATTTTCCTTATCTTGCATGTTCCAACTCACCGCTTCCTCCCTTATTTCGCATGTCCTGCTTCTGCCCTCTGACACGTTTTGCTTCTGCTTAAGATAACCTATGTCCAACGGTCCCCTTTGCCCCCCGAATTCCTCTGCTATTCTCCTGCCTCAAGATGTTCGTGAGTCTGGTTCACGCCTGTGGTATTGGGGGTGGCCTGAAGGTTTCCTGTCCTGTTCCGCTCCAGGTCTCAGGCACAGAGGGAAGGGTCCAGGGTCCCTTGGCAAGAGGCCGAAGGGAGCGGACCCCTGGGTCTCTGGAGGATGGGAAGGAAAGGATTGGCTCTGAGAGCCGGGAAGGGGCCGCCGCCACGTGGCTGGGGCATGACCTTTGCTACCTTGATACACACTTTATCGTGTATATTCACATCTGGTAGCTTTTATTTCAAAATTTGCATTCCACAGTCCAGGGGCCAAGAGCAACATCCACCGGCCAGCTCTGTCCCACTCAGGCCGGCCAGCAATGCACAGGGCGGCCGCCTGCAGGCTGCGGCCTCGGGACTGTCCACCAGGGGGCGCCCACCCGGCCGGTGCTGGGCGGCCCGGCTCGAGGGGTGCGGCCGGAGAACTTGGGGCCCTCTCCTGTCTCCTGTCATTGAGAACAATCAACCACAGCAGGGAGCTGGCTTCATGGGGTCTTTGTTGAGGACCTGCACTTTCAGGTGCTGGAAGGTCTTCCCCAGCCTCCTCTCCCCTATCCCAGCCCTTGAAATTCTGTGTGTGTTGGGGGGTGGATTTAGTCATTCAACAAATTTATTGAGCATCTTGCTTTACTGAGCAACGGAGGAGGTGAAGTCAGAGAAGCTGAGGGGGCGCGGGGGGCAGACCCGCAGGGCTTTGTGAGCCAGGCAACGGTTGGGCTATAAGGGTAAGCATGATGGAGAACCGTAGAGGGTTTGGGGCAGGAGTAGACCTTGCCCCCAACCTCCTTTGTAGGCCTTGCTACAGCTGGAATGTGGAGACCCCAGCCCCCAATCCCCCTACAATCTGGATGGGGGTGTCAGGGCCAGGCCAGGAAGCCAGGGACAACCCAGGTTGTGTCCTTCCCTGTCCCCACCTGCTCATCTGCTATCTGCTCCCTCTCATCCAGTCATTGTGGGACCTTGTTTCCCTTAAATTTTTTTTTTTTTTTTTTTTTTTCTGAGATGGAGTCTTGCTCTGTCACCCAGGCCAGAGTGCAGTGGTGCGATCTCGGCTCACTGCAAGCTCCGCCTCCCGGGTTCATGCCATTCTCCTGCCTCAGCCTCCCGAGTAGCTGGGACTACAGGCGCCCACCACCACGCCTGGATAATTTTTTTTTTTTTTTGTATTTTTAGTAGAGACAGGGTTTCACGGTGTTAGCCAGGATGGTCTCAATCTCCTGACCTCGTCATGATCTGCCCATCTTGGCCTCCCAAAGCGCTGGGATTACAGGCGTGAGCCACCGCACGCCTGGCCTTTTTTTTTTTTTTTTTGAGACAGAGTCTCTCTCTGTCGCCCAGGCTGGAGTGCAGTGGTGCAGTCTTGGCTCACTGCAACTTCTGCCTCCTGGGTTCAAGAGATTCTCCTGCCTCAGACTCCCAAGTAGCTGGAATTACAGACGTGCACCACCACGCCCGGCTAACTTTTGAATTTTTAGTAGAGACGGGGTTTCACCATGTTGGCCAGGCTGGTCTCGAACTCCTGACCTCAGGTGATCCGCCCGCCTTGGTGTCCCAAAGTGCTGGGATTACAGGCGTAAGCCACTGTCCCCGGCCCCCTTAAAATTTATTATAAAAATGTACAGATGGCAGCATCACAATGTATCACCCTGGTGTTCCCAACCCAGATGCAGAGGGGCCAACCCTGTTGTGTTTGGTTCACAACTCTTCTTCTGAGAGAAGGCAGGCGGTGGCTGCATGTGTCCCCCCAGATTCAGATGTTGACATTGTAACCTCCATGGTCCAGAGTGAGACAGTATTAGGAGAAAGTATTTAAAGAAGCAATTAACCCAGGTCTCAGTGGCTCACGCCTGTAATCCCAGCACTTTGGGAGGCCGAGGCAGGTGGATCACCTGAGGTCGGGAGTTCGAGACCAGCCTGACCAACATGGAGAAACCCCGTCTCTACTAAAAATAGAAAATTAGCCGCGTGTGGTGGCGCATGCCTGTAATCCCAGCTTCTCCGGAAGCTGAGGCAGGAGAATCACTTGAACCTGGGAGATGGAGGTTTTGGTGAGCCGAGATCACACCATTGCACTCCAGCCTGGGCAACAAGAGCAAAACTCCGTCTCAATGAAAGAAAAGAAAAGAGGCTGGACGCGGTGGCTCAGCCTGTAATCCCAGCACTCTGGGAGGCCGATGCGGGCGGATCATGAGGTCAGGAGATGGAGACCATCCTGGCTAACACAGTGAAACCCCGTCTCTATTAAAAATACAAAAAATTAGCCGGGGGTGGTGGCGGGCGCCTGTAGTCCCAGCTATTCTGGAGGCTGAGGCGGGAGAATGGCGTGAACCCGGGAGGCAGAGCTTGCAGGGAGCCGAGATCAGGCTACTGCACTCCAGCCTGGGTGACAGAGTGAGACTCCGTCTCAAAAAAAAAAAAAAAAAAAAGAAAGTAAAGAAAAGAAAAGAGAGGAGAGGGGAGGGGAGGGGAGGGGAGGCAATTAAGTTAAACAAGGTCATTAGGGTGGGCCCTAATGCAATCTGACTGATGTCCTTATAGAAGAGATTAGGACACAGACACGCACAGAGGGGCCACCATGGAGGCCCCACAAGGAAGACAAGCGTCTGCAAGCCAAGGAGAGAGGCCTCGGGGGAAAGCAACCCTCCTGACACCTTGACTGCGGACGTCCGTATCCAGAACTGGGAGAAAATAAGTTTCTGTTGTTGGGGCCACTCAGTGTGGAACTTTGTTATGGGGGTCCCAGCAGACTCGTATATATAACGAGTGTATTCGCTATCTACGCTGTGTAAGAAATAGCCACTGATGCAATGGCTTTAAACAACGTACATTCATTATCTCACAGTTCCGTGGCCAGGAGTCCAGGCACCATGGTTTATCTTGGTCCTCTGGTCAGGGTCGCTGCAATCCTCGAGTGACCCAGGGCTGTGGTCTCATCTGAGGTTGGGGTCCGCTCCCAAGTTTACATAGCAGCATCCATTTCTGTGCTTCTTTTTTTTTTTTTTTTTTTTTTTCAGACGGAGTCTCGCTCTGTCGCCCAGGCTGGAGTGCAGTGGCACAATCTTGGCTCACTGCAAGCTCTGCCTCCTGGGTTCACGCCATTCTCCCGCCTCAGCCTCCTGAGTAGCTGGGACTACAGGCGCCCGCCACCGCCCAGCTAATTTTTTGTATTTTTAGTAGAGGCGGGGTTTCACCGTGTTAGCCAGGATGGTCTTGATCTCCTGACCTCGTGATCCGCCCACCTCGGCCTCCCAAAGTGCTGGGATTACAGGTGTGAGCCACCGCACCCGGCCTCATTTCCGTGCTTCTGAGGAACGCATGGAGCCCTGGGTTCACGGCCAGCAGGAGAACCTCAGTGCTTCCCATCTTTGATCTCTAGGCCCAGCTTTAAAGAGCTCCACTGACTAGATCAGATCTACCCAGGGTAATCTTCCTGTATTAGTCAGGCTTCTCCAGAGAAACAGAATCAATAGGCTATGTCTGTCTATCCACCCATCAATCAACCTATAAATCCATCTGTTTATCCATAGATTGATCTATGTGGATAGCGAAAGATATGAATAGCTACAACGATACAGATATATCTCTCCAGAAAGAGACTGATTAGAAGGTGTTGGTTCATGTGATTATGGAGGCCAAGAAGTCCCACGTTTGCTGTCTGCAAACTGGAGAACCAGAAAAGCCAGTGGTGTAGTTGGAGGGCCTGAGAAGCAGGAGCTGATGGAGTAGATTCCAGCGTGAGTCTGAAGGCTGGAGGACCAGGAGGCCCGAGGACAGGAGAAAACTGATGCTACAGCGCAAGCCTGAGGGCAGGGATGGAACTCCACCTTCCCCTGAGGCTGGATGCCCACCCACGCTGCGGCAGGCTGCCTGCTTGGCTCACGCTGCCAATTAATCTCTTCCGGAAACACTGTCACGGACACACCCAGAATCATGTTTAACCAGGTATCCGCACATCCCGCGGCCCAGTTGAGTAGATGCATAAAATTTAACCATCACTTTTCCCCTTGAACTCAAAGTCCACTAATCAGGATTCTATTTTTTTTTTTAATGAGACAGAGTTTCACTCTTGTTGCCCAGCCTGGAGTGCAGTGGTGCGATCTCAGCTCATTGCAACCTCCGCCTCCTGGATTCAAGCGATTCTCTTGCCTCAGCCTCCTGAGTAGCTGGGATTACAAGTGCTCTGCCACCATGCCCTGCTAATTTTTTGTATTTTTAGTAGAAACGGGGTTTCACCATGTTGGTCAGGCTGGTCTCAAACTCCTGACCTCAGGTCATCCACCCGCCTTGGCCTTCAAAGTGCTGGGATTACAGATGTAAGCCACCGCGCCCGGACTCAGGATCCTTGATTGCATCTGCCAAGACCCCCCTTGCCTTCACCATATCACATAACCATCACATCCACACGATGCAAAGGCACTCACACAAGGGCACGGGGTCCATGGGGGTCATCGTAGAATGTGGCAGCCACTCTTAGGGAAATTTAGCATGTATCTGTCCCTGTCCGTTTTTGCACTTAAAACGGAGGAATGTTTTACCTGTACAGATGGAACCCTGTATATTGTTGCTTCCTCCAGGGAGTCTGCCCTGGTTTCCCCCAGGCTGCGTGAGGAATGTTTTACCTGTACAGATGGAACCCTGTATATTGTTGCTTCCTCCAGGGAGTCTGCCCTGGTTTCCCCCAGGCTTCGAGAGGAGTCTCCCCTAGCTCCCACGTCCTGGGCAGCCTCCATGAGGGCCTGACCGTGCATGTGAGACCTGCTCGATAGGCCTTGGAAGTGGGTGGACTCTGGGGTTGGGCACATTCCTGGTCCAACCACTTCTGGGCTGTAGGAATTACTTCCTGGTTACAGGACACTACATCATTTCCTGGTTCTGTGGCTTGGCCATGAGACTTCAGAGGGCCTTGCCTTACCCCACTGTGAAATGGGGATCGCACCCCTTCTGAGTGGAGAGGCCCGTTAGCTTGGGGCCGGCTGGGGCTGCCACGGGGGCCTTAAGAGATGTCAGAAGGGAGCATCCTGGCCGGGTGCGGTGGCTCACGCCTGTAATCTGAACACTTTGGGAGGCCGAGGTGGGTGGATCATCTGAGGTCAGGAGTTCAAGACCAGCCAAATTAGCTGGGCATAGTGGCAAATGCCTGTAATCTCAGCTACTCAGCAGGCTGAGGCAGGAGAATCATTTGAACCCGGGAGGCTGAGGTTGCAGTGAGCCAAGATTGTGCCATTGTACTCCAGCCTGGGCAACAGAGTGGGACTCCGTTTCAAAAAAAAAAAGAAGGAAGCATCCTAAGTCTGTGGGAGGCATAGGCCTGCCCCCTGGGTCCCCTGTCCCTGGTGACTCCCTTTGCCCATCCCCTCTGGTGACTCCCTTTGCCCATCCCCTCCACCTTCGGCCTAAAATGCATCTCTGGTTCCTTACTCAACTTGTTTGAAAAAGGACGTTTTATTTTTCGTCTCTGGCCCTGGGAATCCAGTCATTACTCCAGATACCTCCTTCAGTCCCTGACTCCACTTTCTGGAGAGGGAGGGAAGGGGAGTGGCAGGTCCTTTCTAAAGCCTTCGGCTGATCCTCCTGGGATCGGGGTGGATGGAAAAGAATCTCCGAAGTGCGTGCAGGGCCTCTGGGCAGGAGTGACAGCGCAGTCCCCAGGAAAGGATGGGTACCTAGAGGGGCTGAATGGTTTACTTGGCTGGCAGGGGGCAGGGCTCAGAGTCTGAGGCTGGGCAAGGAGGCTGATCTAGTTGGGGTGGGGGGAATCGTGCCCCCAAAACACCTGGAGTGGGGTGTTGTTGGCCAGAAACAGAAACGTCTGGGGCCTGCAGGGGTGCAGGGGTGCAGGGGTGCGCATCCGGGTGTCTGCTTGGTCCTGCATTTGAGGCTCTGGAGGTCCCCTCGCTGCCCTGGAGCTATATTCCCTGCTGGGCTTTTCCCTGCAGCACTGCGCAGCGGGTAATCTGTCTTCTTTGTTACCACTGCATGCCCTGGGAGGTTTTGTGAGCTCACTGGGATGGCAAGTTTTTTATTGGCTTTCCCCCTCCACATTGCTATGATCCAGCTCCCAGGGCAGGACTTGGGGTGGATCCCTGGTCTGGACTGTGGGTGGGAGCGCTGCTGGGCCTGGAACAGCTGTAGCTGAGGATTCTGTGTGATCTTATCCATGTTTTTGGCTATTTGATTCTGTTTTTGTCTGTTTGTTTGTTTGAGATGGAGTCTCGCTCTGTCGCCCAGGCTGGAGTGCTGTGGCACGATCTTGGCTCACTGCAAACCTCCGCCTCCCGGGTTCAAGCAATTCTCCTGCCTCAGCCTCCTGAGTAGCTGGGACTACAGGCACATGCCACCATGCCCGGCTGATTTTTGTATTTTTAGTGGGGGGGGGGGGGTTCACCACGCTGGCCAAGCTGGTCTCGAACTCCTGACCTTGTGATCTGCCTGCCTCGGCCTCCCAAAGGCTTGGGATTACAGGCGTGAGCCACTGCACCCAGCTGATTCTGTTTACTTGTCAGCATGAGGGACCTGACAACATCCCTTGAAGGGCTACACAGATGTTCCAGGGGGTTGGGGGACAACCCCACCTCCCCATCTAGGTCCCTGAGACTCCTCCTTGGCCAGGAAAGTGTTGGACACAAGGCTGACCTGAGTTTCCTCCCGTCACTGTCTCCAAGGGGCTACGAGGCTGTTCTGAAAACAAACCTGTTGAATCCACACCACCTTTTCAGAGACAGCAGGTTGCCCAAGGCCATTGACTTCAAAACCTTTGTTCACCTTCTGGCTGCAAAGTGGGGAATGTTAAGGAGAGTAAGAGCCAGTCTTAGCCATGCCAATCTCTCTTTCTTTCTTTTTTTTTGAGAGAGGGTCTCGCTTATTGTCCAGGCTGGAGTGCAGTGGTACAATCTCGGTTCACTGCAGACTTAACCTCCCAGGCTCAAGCGATCCTCTCACCTCAGCTTCCTGAGTAGCTGGGACTACAGGCATGTGCACTACATGAAGCTTATTTTTTGTAGAAATGAGGTCTTGCTATACTGCCCAGGCTGGGTGTCCCATCCCTTTTGTAATGACTCTGGGTGGGCAGGTAAATGAGGGGGGCTGAGCTGAGGGCCCCTTTCACTATTGCAGAGACCAAAATGGCCCGAGGCAAGGGGGACGGAAGTGGGATCCGCACCTCTGGGCTTTCCTGGCCGGGCAGCCAGGTAGGCAGTGCATTCCCGTCCATGTCCCCACCCCACATGGCAGCCGCTTTGTGTGGTTAATGCTGACGTGAAAGGAATGTTGGGCTGAGCTGGATGCCAAGGGTTTTTACACGCACGAATGCACGGAGACATCACCACCAAGACCCTGTAAGGTAGGGGTGGGTTCACATCAGCACAGATCAGCCCTGAGTTCTGGCCTGCTTGTGGACTTGGGAAACGGTGTGGGAGACTGGAAAAATCCACTCATTCAACAAACAAGTACCGTCTGCTTCTCCATCAGGGCCCATGCTGGTTGTTTGGAATACCTGGGCAGCAAAGACACGAAAGGTCCTCGCTGTCATGGGACATAGATAAATATCGCTGAGCATGTAACAGGGACACCACCTAGCACAGGAGGCTTTCCAGTGGGATCTTGCTGGGCAGGGATGGGTTAAGGGCAGAAGGGCCTTCTGGCCTGAGAAACAGCATACAGAATGGTCTTTAGGCTGAGGGGACTGCCTTTGAGCAGTGGCTCTCAACTAGTGAACATTTGGCAATGCCTGGAGATATTCTTTTTGTTTGTGTTTTTTTTTTAACAGAGTCTCACTCTGTCACCCAGGCTGGAGTGCAGTGGCACGATCTTGGCTCACTGCAATCTCCGACTCCTGGGCTCAAGCGATCCTCTTGCCTCAGCCTCCTGAGTAGCTGGGATTACAGGCGCCTGCCACCATGCCCGGCTAATTTTTGTATTTTTAGTAGAGACGGGGTTTCACCATGTTGGCCAGGCTGGTCTTGAACTCTTGACCTCAAGTGATCTGCCTGCCTCAGCCTCCCAAAGTGCCGGGATTACAGGTGTGAGCCACCGCGAATATCTCTATCTGGAGATATTCTGAGCTCTCCTAAGGGGTGTGTGGAGCGGGACTGGGGATGCTACCTGCATCTAGTGAGTGGGGGCCAGGGATACTGCTCACACCCTACAGTGTGTAGGACAGTCCCCGCTGCAATGAATCCATCCCAAATGGCACTAGTGCTCTGGATGAGAAACTGCGTTGAATGACCCTCAGAAAAGCCAATGTGGCTGGAACGCTGGGTTGGGCGGGGATTGAGCGTGGAAAGGGGCTCTGGAGCAGCTCGGTCTCCCACTAAAACCCTAGGCCCCATAAGGAGTCTCTGGATTCCAGCCTCCTTGAACGGACCTTTGCCCAGCAGGAACCAGGTTTCTGCAGCGTCTGGATGAGCGTGCACGAAGCACACGCCCGAAAATCCTGAGCACGTGGCTCTACCGAGAGACTGGAAGCGCTCCAGGCCTCTGTTTCCCGCTGGAGCGATTACACCCTGGGGGCGGGGCCCGCTTCACGGGAGGGATTTTTGTACAACCGTGGTGCATGGAAGGATTTTTCTGCAGATGAGAGGGAATCGGGACTAATAAAGGGGAACTTGCAACCCCGCGTCTCGAGCTGGCCGTCCCTGGCCTTGGGCTCACCGGGGCCTCGGCCCCCAACACCTGACAGCTGGAGTCCGGGACCACAACAGGGAGAACTACAACTCCCAGGATGCCGCGCATCGCCTGCGCCTGAGCTCGACGGGGCCTCGGACAGCCAATGGGAGGGTCCGGGGGTGGGAGCTCGGCGTACGTGCGTCGTGACGCGCCAACGGCGACGTCGGGGTTTGTGTGCGCGAGAGACCGCCGATAAAGGTTGGGTGCCTCGCGCCGGGGGCCGTTGGGAGGGAGTGCGCCCCTGCCCCCCCTCCCCGGCCCCCACAGCTGCACCGCCGCTGCCGGGGCCCCACCTTCCCGTCGACCCCCGCGGGAAGGTCCTGGGGCTGCCACCCTCGTTCCCCCGATTGGGGCCGCAGGTGAGAGAGCGGAGGGGGTGGGGGTGGGGGGAGGGACCGGAGGGCGGAGACGTTGCGGGGGGGGGGGTGGAGGGGGGGGGCGTGAAACCGGAAGGGGTACCTTAAAGGGGAGTCGCTATTTCACCGCCGACTTTTGCCCGCTAGGCCGGCTCCGCCCTCTTAAAGGGCAAGGGGCTGCATTGAGAGGGCGGGTCAGGCTTTGCATTTTTACAGGAGCTTTCTGACTTCAAACAATGTTTTTCCCCTAAAAGGCGTTTATCTCATTAAAGGCCAGTGACCGTTTCTCAGACATTGAAGCAAAATTTCCTGAGTCCTGGTTGCTTCAAAGCGATCCCCAGTTTAGCTCAACAAAGGTGGAGATGGGTCTGCAGTGGTAGCATCCCCTTAAAGGGGAGGTCCAGCCTGCTGAAAGGGTGTGGCGCGGCCTTTTAAAGGGGATGCCCTCTTGCTAAATGAGACCCCGAAATCTTTCAGGGCACGGATATCTCCTTTAAGGAGATGCTCGGCCTTCTCAAAGGCACATGCAGCTTCTTAGCATCAGTAGGTTTTTTTTTTTTGGAGACGGAGTCTTGCTCCGTTGCCCAGGCTGGAGTGCAGTGGCGCGATCTAACCTGCTTACATATTAAAGGATACACTTATCTTTTAAAAAGGAAGTTCTTGGCTAGGCGCGGTGGCTCACGCCTGTAATCCCAGCACTTTGGGAGGCCGAGGCGAGCGGATCACTTGAGGCCAGGAGTTCAAGACCAGCCCAGGCAATATGGTGAAACCCCGTCTCTACTAAAAATATAAAAAGTAACCGGGCGTGGTGGTGTGCACCTGTAATCCCAGCTACTCGGAGGCTGAGGCAGGAGAATCGCTTGAACCCGGGAGACGGAGGTTGCAGTGAGCCGAGATCGCGCCACTGCACTCCAGCCTCGGTGACAGAGCGAGACCCTGTCTCCAAAAAAAAACCAAGAAGTTCTTGTAGCTTGTCTGAAGGCGATACCTAGCCTTCATTCATTTAAAACTTGTTTACTGAGCACACACTCTGCCAGACATTATTGTAGGCACTGGGATGGCATACAACAGTGAACCAGACAGAAGCCCCTATTTTCCCGGCGTTGACATTGTACCATGGGGAGACATAATAAAACAGAAAGCACACTGGTTGTATAGTAGCGGTTCTCATCTGGGGGCAACGGTGCTCCCCAGGAGCGACACTGCGGCTAAGACTTGGAGGTGCAGGAGTGAGCTTTGTGGACAGTGTAGAGGAGGGCTTCATAGGCCAATGTCAGGCGTCCAGTGGGTCGAGGCCAGGGGCCAGGGCTGCTGCTAAACACCCTACAGTGCACAGGACAGCCCTCAACAGAGAATGGTCTGGCCCCACATCTCAGCACTGCTGAGGCTGAGAATCCTAGTACATTTGAAGGTGATAATTGCTGTGGGGGAAAAAATAAGGCAGAAAAAGGGAATGGGGAGTTGGAAGGGGTTGTGGATTTAAATAGGGCTGTCAGGGAAGCCCTTGCAGAGGCGATTTCAGCGAAGACTCAGAGGTGAAAGAGCGAGTGGCGGGCACAGGTGGAAAGGAAGGGGGTGGTTCTAGGCAGGTGCCCTGAGGTGGGAGCAGGACTGCCTGGCCATCCTGGGTGTCCAGAGTGACCAGGGGCAGGTGGCCAGTGAGATAGCAGGAGGACAAGTCAGGGAGGGGACAGGCTGCAGGAAGTCGGCAGGCTTGAAGACCAGAACTGTGGCAGATTTCTGAGTACAGGAATGCAATGCCCAGCCCTCCCTGTTGATGGGTTCGCTTCAGCTGCTGTATTGGGAACAGACGGGTGGGCAGGGCATGGGAGGAAACACGGAGATCCGTGGGGAGGCTGTCGCAGCTGCCTGGGAGAGAGACAGTGGTGCCTCAGATCAAGGTGGAGGCCTGTGAGAAGTGGCCAGATCTCAGATATGTTCCGGCTGGAAGGGGAATCTGCGGACAGGGGTGATCGAGAGAGAGGAGGCGAGGAGCCTTTGGCCTGAGGAAGAATACGGCTGCTATTTTCAGAGATGGAGAAGCTATGGGTGGAGTAGAAGTTGGGGGCGAGGAGCAGAAGACCATAGTTAGATTTTGGGCACGTTAAGTTTGAGGTGTCTAATGAGGCATCCAGATGGCACAGTCTAGCAGGTGGTGTGGCATTCAGAGGGTAGGTCTCATAGAGCTGGAGGCCTGGAGTCATTGTTCATAGACTGTGGAGTCCTGAGAGTGGGTGGGGGCTCCCAGGGAGAGAGGACAGACAGAGGACCAAGTGGCGCTGGAGCCCCGGGCGCTCCCACATCTAGAAGTCAGGGAGGTGAGAAGGAACCAAGCTGGGGACTGAGATGGGGTGACAGGTGACGGAGGGCAGCGAGAGAGCGAGGTATCCCGGAGGCCAGGGGGAGGCAGGCCACGGACCCAGTGACAAGTGAGCCATTGTGGGCCACGTGCCACCGAGGCCATGGAGTGGGGGCACCAGTGTGGGACTGAAGGGGTTTGAGCTGAGAAAGAGCGGGTTGACACTTGAGTTGCTGTGCTGTAAAGGAATGGAGGAAACGAGTTTGCATCTGGACAGGGAAGTGGAGTGAAGAGCTTTTTGGTTTTTAAAGATGGGAGACATAGATTCTTGGTTCTGCAGATGGGAATGTCCAGGAGAGGAGGAAAAGTGGAGGATGTGGGTGGGAAGGCAGGGTCCATGGGCACTGGGTCAGGCCTGTGGGAAGGGATCGTGCAGGGTTTCTGGACCTCGCACTGCTGACATTGTGGATGGGATGGTTCTCAGCTGTGGGGCCGTCCTGTGAATTGTAGGGTGTTGAGCAGCATCCCTGGCCTCCACCCACTAGATGCCAGGAGCACTTGCCTCTCTAGTTAACAGATAACCCAAAATGCCTCCAGGCATTGCCGGATGTCCCCTGGGTCGAAGGCACAATTTGTTCCAGTTGAGAACCACTAGTATCGTGGTCAGAATGTGAGAAGCTTCACGTCTGATTGCTTTTATTTTCACAGAGGCATGATCAAGGACAGGCTTGCCTGCCAAGAACAGGAGGGGAGAGGAGGGGCTGGAGGTTTCAGGAGAAGGAAGCATGTCAGGTAGTCACCTGGGGAGTGCATAAGCCACAGACATGTAGCGTGAGCCAGGGAGGGTGACGGTGAGGGGGCCGCAGATTTCGTGGGCTTGAAGGCAAAGTGAGACTGAGGCCAGGTAAGGCGAGGCCAGGCAAGGGGGTGCCTGTCATGGCCACCTGCAGCGTTTGTGCAGCGTCAGGCGGGAGTGAGGATGTGGGTTGGCTGGAGGCGGCAGGGCAGGCTGGATGGTAGATGGGCCGGAGTCTAAGGATTTGGGGAGTTGGAGCCCCAAGCGGGAGTGACCTAGAAGGCTTTGTGGTGGTGGGAAGAGGTTGTTCCAGGCTCAAACCATGAGGACACTTTTTTTTTTCCTTTTTTTTTTTTTTTTTTTTGAGATGGAGTCTCTCTCTATTGCCCAGGCTGCTCACTGCAACCTCCACCTCCTGTGTTCAAGCAATTCTCCTGCCTCAGCCTCCTGAGTAGCTGGGATTACAGGCGCCCGCCATCACACCAGGCTAATTTTTGTATTTTTAGTAGAGACAGGGTTTCACCATGTTGGCCAGGCCGGTCTCAAATTCCTGATCTCAGGTGATCTGCCTGCCTCGGCCTTTCAAAGTGCTGGGATTACAGGCGTGAGCCACAGTGCCTGGCCCCATGAGGAGGCTTTAGTTAGCATGAAAAGGCTTAGGGTACGGCAGTGGGAGGAGTGTTGAGGCCGAGATGGAGGATAAGGTCTTAGAGGGAGAGCAGCAAGGAGCGGAGCCAGAGCCTCTCTGCGTGTGGTCTTCAGGGACCCTGCCTGTCTGGAGAGGGAGGGAGCAGACTCCTAAAGGCAGCGCTTGCTCTCTTGAAGGCGGGGCCCAGCCTTCTCAGACCTGGCCAGCCTCCTAAGGAGGGTGACCACCAGTTTGCTGGAGAGTTTCCATTTCAGCACTGAAAGTCCAGCATCACTGGCACCTGCTCAAGTCCTAAGCAAACTGGGACCATTGGAGACCCTAATCCTAAGGAAGGTCCCCTGCAAAGTGGGTGACCTGGGGAGGTAGTCCCTGTCCCTTAAAGAGCCAGTGTGTGGGTTTTGGGTTGAGATGATCCAGTGTGGGGGTGAGCCGCTGACCCAGAATCCCTCCCCCAGGTGTGATGGTCGGCTCCCACGCGGACATGGCGCCGGCCTCTACTGCGGAGGGGGCCGGGGAGAAGCCAGGCCCTGCGGCCCCCGCCCCGGCGGCCCAGTACGAATGTGGGGAGTGTGGCAAGTCATTCCGGTGGTCGTCCCGGCTCCTGCACCACCAGCGCACGCACACAGGCGAGCGGCCCTACAAGTGCCCAGACTGCCCCAAGGCCTTCAAGGGCTCCTCGGCCCTGCTCTACCACCAGCGAGGCCACACGGGCGAGCGGCCCTACCAGTGCCCCGACTGCCCCAAGGCCTTCAAGCGCTCCTCCCTGCTGCAGATCCACCGTAGCGTGCACACCGGCCTGCGGGCCTTCATCTGCGGCCAGTGCGGCCTGGCCTTCAAGTGGTCGTCCCACTACCAGTACCACCTAAGGCAGCATACAGGCGAGCGCCCCTACCCGTGCCCGGACTGCCCCAAGGCCTTCAAGAACTCGTCCAGCCTGCGGCGCCACCGCCACGTGCACACCGGCGAGCGGCCCTACACCTGTGGCGTCTGCGGGAAGAGCTTCACGCAGAGCACCAACCTGCGGCAGCACCAGCGCGTGCACACGGGCGAGCGGCCCTTCCGTTGCGCGCTCTGCCCCAAGACCTTCACCCACTCCTCCAACCTGCTGCTGCACCAGCGCACCCACGGCGCCGCCCCCGCCCCCGCCCCGGGTGCCGCCCCCGCGGCCCCGCCCCCCCAGCCCCGGGAGCCCGGTGGCGGTGGCGGCAAGGTCTTCGTGTGCGACGCCTACCTGCAGCGGCACCTCCAGCCCCACAGCCCGCCCGCGCCTCCCGCCCCGCCGCCCCCGCCCCCGCCCGTGGTGCCCGAGCTCTTTTTGGCGGCGGCGGAGACCACGGTGGAGCTGGTGTACCGCTGCGATGGCTGCGAGCAGGGATTCAGCAGCGAGGAGCTGCTCCTGGAGCACCAGCCGTGCCCCGGGCCCGAGGCGGCGCCCCAGCCCCAGGAGGCACCCCCCGAGGCGCCCAAGGCCGACCAGCCGCCGTCCCCTCTGCCGCAGCCCCCTCCTCCCCCCGCCGCCCCCGCGCCTGGCTTTGCCTGTCTGCCCTGCGGCAAGTCCTTCCGGACGGTGGCTGGGCTCTCCCGCCACCAGCACAGCCACGGGGCTGCCGGCGGGCAAGCATTCCGCTGCGGCAGCTGCGACGGCTCCTTCCCGCAGCTGGCCAGCCTCCTGGCGCATCAGCAGTGCCACGTGGAAGAGGCGGCGGCCGGGCGCCCGCCCCCGCAGGCTGAGGCTGCCGAGGTGACCTGCCCCCAGGAACCGCTGGCACCTGCCGCGCCCGCCCCGCCGCCACCCCCCTCCGCCCCCGCTTCTGCGGAGCGGCCCTACAAATGTGCCGAGTGCGGCAAGGCCTTCAAGGGCTCCTCCGGGCTGCGCTACCACCTGCGGGACCACACGGGCGAGCGGCCCTACCAGTGCGGCGAGTGCGGCAAGGCCTTCAAGCGCTCCTCCCTGCTGGCCATCCACCAGCGCGTGCACACGGGCCTGCGGGCATTTACCTGTGGCCAGTGCGGCCTCACCTTCAAATGGTCGTCCCACTACCAGTACCACCTGCGGCTGCACTCTGGCGAGCGGCCCTACGCCTGCGGGGAGTGTGGCAAGGCCTTCCGCAACACGTCGTGCCTGCGTCGCCACCGCCACGTGCACACTGGTGAGAGGCCCCACGCCTGCGGTGTCTGCGGCAAGAGTTTCGCGCAGACCTCCAACCTGCGGCAGCACCAGCGCGTGCACACGGGCGAGCGGCCCTTCCGCTGCCCGCTCTGCCCCAAGACCTTCACCCACTCCTCCAACCTGCTGCTGCACCAGCGCACGCACTCGGCCGAGCGCCCCTTCTCCTGCCCCATCTGCGGTCGCGGCTTCGTTATGGCCGCCTACCTGCAGCGGCACCTGAGGACGCACGCCTCGGCCAACACGGCTCCCAGCACCACAGCCCCTGCCGCCGGCCCCCAGCCCCCTGCTCCACTGGCTGCCGCCCGGGCCCCGCCAGCCACCCAAGATGTCCACGTCCTGCCCCACCTCCAGGCCACGCTCTCCCTCGAGGTGGCGGGGGGCACGGCCCAGGCCCCGAGCTTGGGGCCAGCAGCGCCCAACTCTCAGACGTTCCTCCTGGTGCAAACTGCCCAGGGCCTCCAGCTGATCCCCAGCAGCGTGCAGCCCCCTACACCTCCGCCCCCTCCCGCACCTCCCAAGCTCATCCTGCTGCCCTCCTCCAGTGCTGGGGCTGGGGGCGGCCGTGCAAGGCAGGGCCCGCGGGCAGTGGGGAAAGCGGGCCAGGGGGCGGGAGTGGTCTGGCTGCCAGGCCCTGGGGGTCTAGGGGTGCAGGGAGCGGCCAGCGCTGGGGCCAGCGGGGCAGGGCAGAGCCTCATCGTTGTGCAGAATGTGGGGGGTGGGGAGGCAGGGCCACAGGAAATGAGTGGGGTGCAGCTCCAGCCCCTCCGGCCAGCCCAAGAAGTAACCACGGTCCAGCTCCAGCCAGCACAGGAGGTGACCACAGTCCAGCTCCAGCCAGCACAGGAAGTAACCACGGTCCAGCTCCAGCCAGCACAGGAGGTGACCACGGTCCAGCTCCAGCCCGTGGCCGGCCAGCTCTCCAATTCCAGTGGGGGAGCTGTGGCTACTGAGGCACCCAACCTGCTGGTTGTTCAGAGCGGGGCAGCTGAGGAGTTGCTCACTGGCCCGGGCCCCGGGGAGGCGGGGGATGGTGAGGCCAGCACTGGTGTGGTCCAGGATGTCCTCTTTGAGACACTCCAGACGGACGAGGGCTTGCAGAGCGTGCTGGTGCTGAGCGGGGCCGATGGCGAGCAGACTCGGCTCTGCGTACAGGAGGTAGAAACACTTCCTCCTGGGCTGACCGAGCCGCCTGCCACCGGCCCACCCGGACAGAAACTCCTCATCATCCGCAGCGCCCCAGCCACTGAGCTGCTGGACAGCGGCAACACTGGAGGAGGCACCGCCACGCTGCAGCTCCTGGCCCCACCGTCGTCAGGCCCAGCCTCGGGCCCCGCGGGACTCCCCGGGGCTCCAGCCTCCCAGATGGTGCAAGTGGTCCCCGCAGGAGCTGGGCCTGGTGTTATGACCCCTCAGGGCCTGCCCTCCATCCAGATTGTCCAAACTCTACCCGCAGTCCAGCTGGTGCACACGTTTTGAGGAGAGCCAGTGATTCCCCTCCCTCCCCGCACAGAGACCCCGACTCACTGCCAGCCGGGGCGGGGCAGGGTGCCGCAGGCTGGGCTTGCTAATAAAGACCCGAGTCTCCCCGCCTGTGTTTTGTTTTCCTGGGGGGAGGGAAGGGGGCAAAGTCGTGGTCCTAGCCCCCGCCTGGGAGCGTGGAGTCTTTTAAGTCTTGCGTCCTGGGTCGCAGATGGCTTGTTCTGCGTCCTGGGGCCAGCCACTACGTAGGGCTCAGTTCCCCTGTCCTGAAACCAAAAAAGGATGCAGGGGTCATTATAGTGGAGAGGTGGTGGCATCAGACTCCAGGGAGTGCCACTTGTTTACTGTAGGTCGCCCCGCTGCCCCCCTCGTGTAAGAAATAGGAGGATCCTTATGCGGGAGGGTTCTGCGACCCCGGGCGCCCCGTGGGTGAAATGGGGTCCCTGGGGATGGGGGAGCCGGGCGCCGCTGGGCTGGAGGATGCTGAGCGTGGCCGGCTCCTCCCGCGAAGGCCCCGGCACGGATGAGAATCCACCCGCTGGCGTCGCCGCCGGGCGCTCAGGTTGCTCAGCAACGAGAGAACGTGGGGCGGGAGCTCGCGCTGGTCCCCAGCCCGCCGCCCGTCTCCTGCCGGCTTCCGCTCCCGTTTTTCCCCAGATCCCCTTTCCCCGTTGCTCCTTCTCTAGGGATAGGAGAGGTCGCTTCCCGGCCCTCCGCAGGGTCACAGCTCGGTTCCTCCCCGCCCGCCCTCCGGGGAGCTTAGCAACGGTTGCTACGGGCCGGAGCGGGCGCCGCCCCGCCCCCACCGCGCGCTGTCTGACGTCACTTCCGCCCGCGACCCCTTTCCAGACCCGCTCCCGAAACCTTGTCGAAGGACCAAGGGCGACCCGTGCAGGTGCTTGCTGGTCCTTGTTCTTGTGGCGCGGGACGGGGACGACTGTGGGGGAGGGGGCGAGCGTGGTCTGTTCTCTGGCATGTGGGGAGGGTGTTCGTGGACCCCAGTGCCTGGGAGGGCGCCCCGTGCTGCAGTGTTGGCGTCCACAGCGCGTTTAAGAGTGTAGATCGCTGAATAACACGGGGGAGGGGGGATCCCGGGAGACTTTAGCAAGGTCGCTGAGTATTGTGGGGGGCGCCTGTCCTGCCGAGATCCTCGCTTGTGGGCCCCGAGGGTTCTCAGTGTCCTGATCTAGGAAGTGCCGCTGCTGCTCCCCACCCCTCGGGGGAGCTTTGGGGACAGAGGTGACCCCCTGACGCTGACCTACTTATGTTCTCACCAGGTGCACGACGCCAGCTCCCTTCTGGGGGGCGGGGGCTTGGGGGCTGCCATGGCCCCCAGCCACCTGTCAGTGCGGGAGATGAGGGAAGATGAGAAGCCCCTGGTGCTGGAGATGCTAAAGGTGAGAGGCAGGGGCCCCAGGAGGCCTGGGAGTGGCTGCAATGGGGGCATTGCAAGTGGATTCAGCCACCCCCTCCCACCCACCTGAGCCAGCCTGGACCCCTGGAGCGGGATCTTTTCCTCCTGAGCCTCAGCCGCCCTGCTGCTGAAAACCACAGCAGGTGTGGCAGCTGGGGCTCACCCCCCAGCCCTACTGGGACACCAGCACCAACGCCCTCCCTGGTCTCCCATCTCCAGTCGGCTCTGCACGCCAGTGCAACAGCCAGCTCTGTGCCTCCGACCCCAACTCTTCAAAGCACAGCCCAGCACCCCAACCTAGCCCAGCAGCCTCCCTCCAGCCTCCACTCCAGCCTGAGGCACCCTCCCTGTTCTTACTTCCCTGGCGCCTCACTGTGGCATTGCTACTGAATTGAGTGCCCCCACAGCTCCTAATTCACTCATCCATCCATCATTCACTCTCGTTCATTCATTCACTCCATACCCAGTGTGCCACACTGACCATCGGACCGTGCTGCCTTCCCTTCCCATTTGGGAGCCCTCACCCCGCCCCGGGCAGGGTCTGCCTCCTCTCTTTGTCCAGGAGGCCCTAGCGTTTTGGATGGCTGAGCCACCCCTCCTGCCCACAGGCCGGCGTGAAGGACACGGAAAACCGCGTGGCCCTCCATGCCTTGACACGGCCGCCGGCCCTGCTCCTCCTGGCGGCGGCCAGCAGCGGCCTGCGATTTGTCCTGGCTTCCTTCGCCCTGGCCCTCCTCCTGCCGGTGTTCCTGGCTGTGGCCGCCGTGAAGCTGGGCCTGCGGGCCCGATGGGGCTCGCTGCCTCCGCCGGGTGGCCTGGGGGGCCCCTGGGTGGCCGTGCGGGGCTCCGGTGACGTGTGTGGGGTCCTGGCTCTGGCCCCTGGCACAAATGCAGGGGACGGGGCCCGGGTCACCCGCCTGTCTGTCTCTCGCTGGCACCGCCGCCGAGGCGTGGGCAGGAGGCTGCTGGCCTTTGCGGAGGCCCGGGCTCGGGCCTGGGCTGGGGGCATGGGGGAGCCCCGGGCCCGGCTCGTGGTCCCGGTGGCTGTGGCCGCCTGGGGGGTGGCGGGGATGCTGGAGGGCTGCGGCTACCAGGCCGAGGGGGGCTGGGGCTGCCTGGGCTACACGTTGGTGAGGGAATTCAGCAAAGACCTGTGAAGCTACAGGCTGACAGCCAGGGCAGGGGAGGAGGGAGGGGCGCCAGCACCTGATGAGCGCCTACTGTGTGCGGGTACTTTTACCTGCGCTCCCTCAGTGCGTCCTCAGCCACCTCGGGCCCAGAAACAGAGGCCTGCCGAGGGGAGGAGCCTGGCCTCTGTCCACCTGTCAGCAGTGTGAAGTCTGTAGTGTTTGAGCTTCTCAGAGTGGAATGACTCCTTTTCCTTTCTGGCCCTCAGGGGGCCTCTCGAGGTCAACCTGTCCAACCCCTACCTCAGCTCTGTCTGCACTGAGAAACCTCCCTGGGTGATGTCTGCAGTCTGTGCTGTCCGTGCCCCAGGCTGGGAGAGCTATTTGGGGGGGGGGGAGAGGAGGCCAAGCAGAATACACCCCAGAGTTAGGGTTTGCGACTCCGCCTCCCTGGGACCTGGATTGGGTCAGATGCCTGTCCTTGGAGGGGACGAGGTTGACTGCTTAGGGGGCGCGGTGCACAGGGCTGCCAGGCCTGGCCCCTCTCTGGGAAGGTTGAGAGCTGAGACGGGCAGCCCCGTCCCTTCCTCCAGATCCGTCTGGTTTTTTACACCGTTTGTTAATAAAGCCTGAAACTGCTGTGTGCCTGTCTCTTCTCTGATGCCTTTCCCAGTCTGTCTCCGGACGCCCCCCCGCCCATTTCTGTCTGGCTCCTCCTTTTCCCAGTTAACATTAATTGTTGTGGGGCGGTGCTGGACTGGGAGAAGGGGAGGCTGTGAGCTCAGGGGCAGCCCCAGGCCCTGCCAGCCCTTCTGAGTCACGCTCCCCATTACCGAATTTTTTCCGCCTCACAGCTGCCTGGTGTGCAGGCAGTGGGGGGTGTGTGTGTGTGTGAGTGTGTGGAAGAGTGTGGAGCCCTCCCCGTCCCAAGCCTTGACCCTTGTGCTGCTTATCCCCCGACCCCGGCTCCCTCTGGGACAGTGAAGTTCAACCTCTGCTCTCAGCTGGGGACTGGGGCTTCACACTCAGATCTACCAGTGAGTGGGAGGACTGGAGGGCTGGGTCTTTCAGTCTCTTTTCCTAACCCAGGAAGTCCCTCCTGGTGTCTGGCTGCAAATCTTCTTGCTGGTGCACCAAGAGCCCCAGGTCTGCCCAGCCCCCAACCCTAGCAGTGGTCTCACTGGATTTCCCTGACCAGACAAGAGAGGAGACAGCAGGTGGGCGCCCCCTCCCGCTCATGCTGCCTCCCCATGCACACGTCCCCCAACCCCTGTCCTGTGCCTTCCTGCAGCCGGCCACCCCCTAAGCATCTCTGAGCACAGCACTTCGCTGGCTGGAGCCTGCCTGGCTCCCGTGTGGGTGTCTGCAGTTGGACACCCTCCCTCCCGCCCGCCACCCGCCTCCCCCCCATGCCTCAGCCGCCGGCCAGCCCCCTCCTTCCCCCCCCCCGTCCCCTGCCGCCTCCCTGCAGCCTCTTTCTTCCTCCTGGCAAAGCATCCAGCCCTGCCTGCTCCTCCTCGGGCCTGGGCGCCTCCGGCAGGCGCTTCCCTCCCTCCCTCTCTCCCCAGCTGCCTCCTCCTCTTCTCTCCCGCTCTCCTTCCCCTTTCACCCCATCCCCTGCCCTGGCTGCAACCATGAGGGTCTTGGCCTGCCTCCTTGGTGAGTGATCCGTTCTCCTTGGGGACTCAGGGGGCCTAGGCCCCCACCTCTGACCCCTTAGCTTGTCCAGTTTAGGGACTCAAACTTCCGGGACTGGTCACTGGTGCTCTGCATACCCTGACATCCCTTCTGAGGATCCCTGCCTGATCTGCCCAGCCTTCTGCCAACCCAGAAGCCCAAGGGACCTGCCCCCTGCCGGCCCCCCTGCCCGCCTCCCAGCCTTGACCCTGCGGGGGATTTCCCAGACATCTGACCTTTAGCCAAGCCCATATGGGAGCGCCAAAGCCGTGGTCCCGAGCCCTGACTTCAGGGGCCAGGCATCTGCAGCCCCACCCGCCTCAGAGACCTGCGTCTCAGCCCGCCCCTGTCCAGAGTCCTGCCTCCCAGCAGTGGGGTTTCTGGTTCAGAGGTGTGAGGACCGTGTGTGTGTGTGTGTGTGTCTGTGTGTGGTTTCTGGTTCAGAGGTGTGAGGACCGTGTGTGTGTGTGTGTGTGTGTGTGTGTCTGTGTGTGGTTTCTGGTTCAGAGGTGTGAGGACCGTGTGTGTGTATGTGTGTGTGTGTGTGTGTGTGTGTGTCTCTGTGTGTGTGTCTGTGTGTGTGTCTGTGTGTGGTTTCTGGTTCAGAGGTGTGAGGACCGTGTGTGTGTGTGTGTGTGTCTCTGTGTGTGTGTCTCTGTGTGTGTGTGTGTGTCTGTGTGTGTGTGTGTGTCTGTGTGTGTGTGTGTGTGGTTTCTGGTTCAGAGGTGTGAGGACCGTGTGTGTGTGTGTGTGTGTCTCTGTGTGTGTGTGTGTGTCTCTGTGTGTGTGTGTGTGTCTGTGTGTGGTTTCTGGTTCAGAGGTGTGAGGACCGTGTGTGTGTGTGTGTGTGTGTGTGTGGTTTCTGGTTCAGAGGTGTGAGGACCGTGTGTGTGTGTGTGTGTGTGTGTCTGTGTGTGTGTGTGGTTTCTGGTTCAGAGGTGTGAGAACCGTGTGTGTGTGTGTGTCTCTGTGTGTGTGTGTGTGTGTGTGTGTGTCTGTGTGTGGTTTCTGGTTCAGAGGTGTGAGGACCGTGTGTGTGTGTGTGTGTGTGTGTGTGTGTGTGTATGTGCGCGTTGGGGTATTCAAGATGAGGGGACTGCGCTGGAGAAAGGGCCACCCCCAGCCTGCCCCTCACTCTGCCTCACCCTCTGCCCTCCCTTCCAGCGGCACTGGTGGGGATCCAGGCTGTTGGTAAGTGCCCAGACTCCTCCCATCTGCCCCCCCACCCCCCGCCACCACCCAGCGCCAGGCCTCCCCCTCCTGCCCATCCAGGCCTGGCCTCACCCCCACTGGGTCCCCGGCCCACCCGAATTCCACTGTGACTTTGGCCCCTGCTCCGCACGGGAACCCCCCAGGTGTTTGGCCGCATCTCTCTGAGCACCCAGGAGTCTGGGCTCAGGGGCCAGTGAGCAGGGCCACTGGCCTACCGACAGTACCTGCAGGACAGCCCCCTGCCCCTACAGTCGCCCTGGCCCTGGGGCCCCCAGGATGCCCCTCCCCAGTCACAGCCATCCCTCCAACCCTCAGAGCGCCTGCGCCTGGCCGATGGCCCCCACGGGTGCGCTGGCCGCCTGGAGGTCTGGCATGGTGGGCGCTGGGGCACCGTGTGTGATGACGGCTGGGACCTGCGTGATGCCGCCGTGGCCTGCCGGCAGCTGGGCTGCGGAGGGGCACTGGCCGCCCCGGGAGGCGCCTTCTTCGGGGAGGGGGCAGGGCCTGTGTGGCTCAGCGAGCTGGCTTGCCGGGGCAACGAGGGGCAGCTGGGCCTCTGCCACCACCGGGGCTGGAAGGCCCACATCTGCTCCCACGAGGAGGACGCGGGAGTAGTCTGCGCAGGTGAGGACACCCTGGCTGCTCCTTCAGGGGGAGCTCCTTTGGAGATGACCCAGGAACCCCAAGTCCTTAGCCCCAGCAAGTCTGAGCGTGCAGCAGTCCAGAGACACCCAACCTCCCATCCCCTCCAAAGCCAGGTGGCTCACTCCCTCTTCCAGGGACCCAAATGGCCTGGATTCCCCTCCTCTCCTCATAGCTTCTGTCCCCGCCCCCCACCGCAGGTCAGCGTGTGGCTAACTCCAGGGACGATTCAACATCTCCCCTGGATGGGGCTCCCTGGCCAGGGCTGTTGGTGGAGCTGAGCCCCAGCACGGAGGAGCCCCTGGTGACAAATGGTGAGCCCAGGGGACTGCCCTGCCAATCCCCACCCAGCACACCCTCCTGCTCCCTCCAAGGGGAGAGGGACTGCCCTGCCAACCCCCACCCAGCGTGCCCTCCTGCTCCTTCCAAGGGGAGAGGGACTGTCCTGCCAACCCCCACCCAGCGTGCCCTCCTGCTCCCCCCAAGGGGAGAGGGACTGCCCTGCCAACCCCCACCCAGCATGCCCTCCTGCTCCCGCCTAGGGGAGAGGGACCTCTGCACTATGAACTCCCAGGGGACACACTGCCCTCCGCCCGCCCCACCCCGTCTCCTTCATAGCCTAGGGAGTCCTCCATCACTTCAGACCCTCAGAGACGGAGGCCTGGCCCCCAGGTGGGAGGAAGGATGAGGGGCTCAGCTCCTGACCCCTGGCTGTCTCCACTCCCAGCCCCCCGCCCAGCTGGGAGCCCCCAGAACACCTCCCGGAAGAAGAGCCCCCGGCCCAAGCAGGCCAAGTCCACCCGGGCCCCTCTGCTGATGACCGGAGCCCCCCGCCAAGGTAAGCTCCCTGCAGGCTCCCCCGACCCCAAGGCTGGTTGCTGTGAGGCCCGGGGCCCAGACAAACTGAGGAACTGTGGGTGCCCTCTCCTTAGCCGGGGCCCTGGAAGGATCCCAGTGTTCCCCGCGTCCCTCCCCCAGGGATTTAGATGGCCAGGCCTGGTCTCCCCTCTTCTTCCTGCCCTGTCAGGAGGCCTAGGTGTCCTGGCCCACTCAGATCGTGGACTCACCTCTTAACGAGCTGCTGGCGGGCAGATCTCAGGCCACCGCTCCCTCAGGCCTGTTTCCCCAGGTGAAAATCGAGGAAGGGGTGTTTGAATCATTTCTCACTGGCCACACCTTCCCCTCCCTGCTCACCCCACAGAGCGGCTGCGCCTGGTCTCTGGCCCCCACAGGTGCGCCGGACGCCTGGAGGTCTGGCACGGCGGGCGCTGGGGCACCGTATGTGACGACGGCTGGGACCTGCGCGACGCTGCTGTGGCCTGCAGGGAACTGGGCTGTGGTGGGGCGCTGGCTGCCCCCGGGGGTGCCAGATTCGGGCCTGGTGCAGGGCCCGTGTGGATGGACGATGTGGGGTGTGGAGGAGGAGAACAGGCCCTCCGAGACTGCCCCCGAAGCCCCTGGGGCCGGAGCAACTGTGACCACAGCGAGGATGCCGGGCTGGTCTGCACCGGTACGTCGGGCCGGGGCCTGGCCCCCTCCTATCTTCCTCAGACCTCAGCTCCCTCTTGCCCCTCCAGGAAGCTGCAGCGGGCCTGCTCCCAGCTCTGCCTCCTGCCCGCCTGCTCTCCGCATGCCCAGCGCCCACTCACCACGCTCTCCAGCCCCTCCTTCCACAGCTCCTGCTGTTCTCCTTGCCAGGAACAGGAGGAGCAGGCTTGGGGCTTGGGCTAGCGCTCAGCCCTGTCCCGGGGCCTAGGCCAGTGACCGTTTGTTTAAGCCTCAGTTTTCCTGAAGGAGCGATGGAGCTAAGAATGCCTGCCTCAGGCTTGAGCCAAGTCCTGGAATGCAAGGAGCCCTGCCTGCCCTCTGCCACTGGGCTGGCCACAGCAGGGGACCCTCTCGGAGAGCCCTTGTCTCTGTGGCCAACCTCTGCTCCTTCCCCATCCTCAAGGGAGCTGGTGGGAAGGAGGGAGGGAGGGCGGTGACTTGGGGGCATGGAGGGAGACAGGCAGGGTGGGGACACCCACGGGTGAGCCCCTATCTCCCCTCATTCATGCCCCCTCAGCGCGGGGTCTCCTCCCCTCATACACACCCCCTTGGCAGGGGGTCTAGCTGTCTCCCGGGGGGGTCCCTCCCCTCTCCCATCCCCCTTGGACCTGGGATAGAACCCAGCAGACAGCTGTTGAGGGGGTGTTAGGTGAGAGCTCAGGAACTCCCTCCCTCCTCCTCTCCTTCCTTCCTCCCTCTCTTTCCCTTTCTCTTTCCTTTCTTTCCTTCCACAAATCTTTACACACCACCATGGCAGGGCCTGGAAACAACAGGAGAAAGGCCAGGCCCCACCCTGCTGGACTGCCCGATCCATTGACTGTAGGAGGCCGGCAGGCGGAGGGCACCCACCTGGCGTTTCATCAGCGCTGAGGTGGGGACAGTACAGGGGCTGCAGGCAAAGCTGGGTGCCTGCCCAGGACGGGTAGGAAATGCTGACATCAGTGGGTATCCAGGGGGAAGAGAAGAGAGAAAGAGGCTGACCCAAGTCTCTGCTGTATGCTGGGCCCTGTGCTGTGCACGTTACCTGGGGCCGCTCTGAGCCTCCCGCAGCCCTGACGGGGTGGATCCTCATCCCTCTCTTCACAGATGTGGGGCCGAGGCTCAGAGAGGTGACGTAAATGGCCCAAGACCCAGGTGCCTAGCAAGCCCCAGCCCCAGCCGCTGACCCTTCTGGGTCTGTATAGACCCACGCCCCACACCTGTGCCACTGCACAGTCGGCCGTAGGGATGTGGTGGGGACATGGAGGTCAGAGTAGGAGTGAGAGGCAGAGGCTTGTGTGGGGTGAGGGTGGTGCCTTTGTGTGCCTAGTGTACAAGCTGTGGGGGAAGAAGTGGGACCTTCAGAGCAGAGTTCACTGGAGGGAAGATGAGGCTCTGGAGAGGAGAGGGTGAAGGTGCCAAGAAAGGAAACAAATGAACTAAGGCGCCCGGTGAAGCTGGGAGCTTCGCCAGCATCTGATTTAATTCTCATGGCAACCCCGGGAGGGAGACGCTCCCCTCCCCTGTCTGCAGATGAGGAAAAGCAGACAGGTGTGTTAGACTCCTCCCTAGTTCTGTGCTCTTCTCTAGAACAGTGACTGGGGGTGATTCTGCACCTGCCTCGTTGGGGCACAGAGACAGGGACTCCAGAGTCCTCCAGTGATGACTCAACTCTTACCCCAACAGAAATGTACCCGAAGAGCCAGGCATGGTTACGGGCTCACACCTGTAACCCACATGCTTTGCGAGGATTCTTGAGGCCAGGAGTTCAAGACCAGTTTGGGCAACATAGTGAGACCCTTTCCCTACAAAACATAAAATAAAAAAAAATAGCAGGGCATGGTGGCGCATGCCTGTAGTCCCAGCTACTTGGGAGAGGCTGAGGCAGGGAGGATTCCTTGGGTCCAGGAGGTCGAGGCTGCAGTGAGCCAAGATTGCACCATTGCACTCCAGCCTGGGTGACATAGTGAGATCCCCTCCCCCCAAAAATAAAAAAATGAAATGTACCCTATGTACCCTAAAGCCAGCAAGAGGTTAATATCTAGACTAGTGGCTTTCAGCTGGCAAGGGAGTGAGGGCTTTCTTATCCTCTTCCTCCCCAAAGGACATCAGGCAACGTCTTGAGACATTTTTGGTTGTCACAGCTAGGGGAGGGGTTGCCACTGGCACGTGGTGGGTAGAGAATGCAGTGCAGGACGGTCCCCATGATAAAGGAGGATGCCCAATGCTAGTAGCGCTGAGACTTGGCAATCCGGCTCTCTAGGATGGGAGGGGCCAGGAAGGGGAGGTGGATCCAGGGGACCAGAGCCAGAGCTCCCAGCATCCCCAGCCCTCACCGCCCCGAGGCAAGGGATATGGGGGATGCAACAGAGTTGGACTCTGGGCCAGTGACTTCCTGTCTTGGAACGTTTTCCTCATTTGGATAGTGAAGATGGAATATTTGCTTCCCAGAGTCACCTTGGGGTTGCAGCCTGCCTGAGCATAACTTAGTCCCCGCTCATCCACCCTCGTTTCCTGGCCCTGTGCTCCCTCTCCCACTCTCCAGGCCCAGCACCTCGGCTGCGCCTGGCCGATGGCCCCCACGGGTGCGCCGGCCGCCTGGAGGTCTGGCACGGGGGGCGCTGGGGGTCAGTGTGTGATGACGCCTGGGACCTGCGAGATGCCGCTGTGGCCTGCCGGGAGCTGGGCTGCGGAGGGGCGCTGGCTGCCCCTGGGGGCGCCTTCTTTGGGGAGGGGTCCGGACCCATCATCCTGGACGACCTTCGGTGTCGGGGAAATGAGACGGCCTTACGATTCTGCCCAGCTCGGCCCTGGGGCCAGCATGACTGTCACCACCGCGAGGACGCCGGGGCCGTGTGTGACGGTGAGGGGGCTGTGGTGGAGGACCGGGAGGTGGGCGTGGTGGTGCTTGGAGCGGAGGGTCAAGTCCGCTGGGGGGGGGGGGTGGGTCCCTGCGCACCCTTCCTGCCCTCTGTCCGGACTTTCCACTCCGCCATCTTATTCCCCTCTGAATCGTCACCCTGCGTCAGTGGTTCTCAGCTGGGGGTGGCTTTGCCCCCAAGGGGACATTGGACAGTGTTTGGAAACATTTTTGATGGTCACAGCTGGCGGTGGGGGTGCTCCTGGCACCCAGGGGTTAGAGGCCAGGGGTGTTGCTTAGGATCCTGCAGTGCACAGGACGCTCCCACAGCCAAGAACAATCCAGCCTCAAATGGAAACAGAGGCGAGGATGAGCCTCAGCCCTGTGGCAGCCCTGGCCGGCCCTGCCTTCTGGCCCCCGGCGGAAGCCAGCCTTCTCCTCTGCATAAGGTCACCCCCCGCTTCTCTGTCACCCCTAAGCTACCATGCCCTCTGCTCTCTCTCTTCCGTTGCTCCGCATTCACACCCCCTCTCCCCAGGTCAGGGATGTGGAAAGCCGTGGGCTGTGTCTAGGGAGGAGGTTTGGCAGGAAGAGATCTCCGTGTGCAGCTGAGAGGACTGAGGAAGGATGACGCAGGAGGTGGGGGTGCCGGCTCCGGGATGGAGGGTGTGTGGGGGTGGCAATCACTTACCCCCTGCTCCACAGGCATGCCCTTAGGCTATGTCCCTCCCACGGCCCCCACGGACAGCAACAACTCCACGCCCAGGGAGGCTGCCTCCAGGCCCCCATCCACCATGACGAGCCAGGCTCCAGGGACAGCAGGCGTTTCACCTCCTCCAGCCTCCCCTACTGTCCTTTGGGAGCCTGGACCGGAAGCCGGTGAGTCCCTCCATGCTCCCCAAGAAAACAGGGTCCTTCCTTCTGTTTCCATCCCTCAGCTCTGAGACTGTCTCATGGGGGGCCTCTTGCAAAGAGAAAGGTGGAGAAGAGGAGCACAGGGGCCTCGCCCAGGACATTGAGCTGGGTTCAATGCTCTGCTGTCACATCTGGGAGCATGTGATAATTCTTGAACAAGGGGTCCTGACTTTCATCATTTACCGAGCCCCCAAAATTCTGTAGCCAGTCCTGGATAAAAGAAAGGATGCTGGGCTAAGAGTCTGCTCTATTCCCGAGCTGCATGGTGTGGCTGTAGGATCCATCATGGGGTACTCAAGGCCAGCTTCAAGCAACAGCCCTGCTCAAACATTACCTTTACTTTCCAGAGTCTCTGGTTCTTTAGCAAATGTGATCAATGGTTCTGCCTGCCTCCTTTCCACTATATATATATATATATATTTTTTTTTTTTTTGAGATTGGATCTAATTCTGTCACTCAGGCTGGAGTGCAGTGGTGTGATCATGGCTCACTGAAGCCTCAACCTCTCAACCTGCAGGCTCAAGTGATCCTCCCACCTCAGCTTCCCAAGTAGCTGGGACTACTAATTTTTTGTATTTTTTTGCAGAGATGGGGTTTGCCATGTTGCCCAGGCTGGTCTTGAACTCCTGAGCCCAAACCATCTGCCTGCCTCAGCCTCCCAAAGTGCTGGGATTAGAGGTGTGAGCCACTGCGCCTGGCCTCTTTCATGAGTATTGAAAGGACTGTTGTTTTAAAATATAGGTGTTATTATTACCCAGGTATGGTGAGGCCAGGAGCTCAGGAGATGACAGCCACTAAAAAGATAGTGACTAACGGTTCTCAAGAGGACGGTGTGCCACACAGGGCCACACAGGAAGCACCAGGGCCAGGCAGGAGGTAGAGGGAGTGAGGGGGAAGCATGGCAGGAATCTTTTATACATTTATTTAGAGACAGGGTCTCACTTGGTTGCCCAGGCTGGAGTGCAGTGGTGTAATCACAGCTCCCTGCAGCCTCAAACTGCTGGACTCAAGTGATCCTCCCACCTCCGCCTCCTGGGTAACACAGCTGCATGCCACTCGAGCCCA
Source organism: Pongo pygmaeus (assembly GCF_028885625.2). Classification (NCBI taxonomy): domain Eukaryota; kingdom Metazoa; phylum Chordata; class Mammalia; order Primates; family Hominidae; genus Pongo; species Pongo pygmaeus. The sequence continues at coordinate 61,870,785 of NC_072393.2, forward strand.
GCTAATTTTTTTTTTTTTTTTTTTTTTGTAGAGACAGGGCCTCACTATTGTCCAGGTTGGTCTCAAACTCCTGGCCTCAGATGATCCTCCTGTCTTGGCCTCCCTAAGTGCTGGGATTATAGGCATGAGCCACCTGGCCAGGTGCAGGGGTCTTTCTTGTGTTTTTTGCAGGAAAGAATAGGTGAGACAGGTTGAGCAGGCTTAGAATTGGCTGGTTTGAAGAATTTCAGCGAGGTGAGGTGGGGAGGGTGGCGGCTCACAGGGTTGTCCTTAGTCATCTGGTACTTGGCCCTGGGGCAATGAGGACAGGTGCAGAGTGGCCTGGGGTGCGAGAGCCCAGTGGAGAGGGTGGTTTGCACACAAAAGGCATGCTCAAGCCATTTACCATCTCTAGGAATTAGCTAACCCTGGGAGGGTCAGTCCCTCAGGATCAGGAATGCTCCAAGATGTCAAAGCATCAGAAATACAGAAAATAAAAAGGCGTGGTTAACACAGCTATCTCCTCAAGATGGGAAAAGGCCGAACAAAAGCAGCAACTTATTTTCACCATGATCACCATTCCCAGAGGCCTCGTTCCCCTTTTCCTGAATAATAATATCAGCTAACACTGAACCAGCATGCACTGGCTCCTGGTGACTGATTCTGTTCCCAGTTCTCTCCGTGTCTCAGTCCAGGTGATGCTTACAGCCATTGCAGTGTGGGTACTGACAGGTCTCCATGTTACAGATGAGGCAGCACAGCTGAGAAATGGGAGAGCCAGGATTCAAGCAAAAACACTTGTTCCAGGGCTCACGTTCTTTAAAAAACAATTGTGATAAAACATACATGACATAAAGTTTACCATTTTTACCAGTCTTTTTTTTTTTTTTTTTTTTTTTAAACAGGGTCTCGCTCTGTCACCCAGGCTGGAGTGCAGTGGCACGATCTTGGCTTACTGCAACCTCTGCCTCCCGGTTCAAGCGATTCTCCTGCCTCAGCCTCCCGAGTAGCTGGGATTACAGGCTGAGCCACTGCACCCAGCCCATGCCTGGCTAATTTTTGTATTTTTAGTAGAGACAGAGTTTCTCCACGTTGGCCAGGCTGGTCTCAAACTCCTGACCTCAGGTGATCTACCCGCCTGGGCCTCCCACAGTGCTGGAATTAACAGGTGTGAGCCACCGTGCCCGGCCTGCTGCTCCCTGTCTTTTAAAGGACTTCCTCTGAGAAGGCTTCTCTAGCTTCCTCAGGCAGAATTTTTCTCACCTTCTCCTCGTTGTGTGTCTGCCTTGCCTTTTGGGCACTTCCACTACTCCCTTTAGCTTGCTGAGCTGTAATGAAGTGTGTGCATGCTACTTTCCCTAAAGACCGAGAGCTTTTCAAAGCAGAGGCTGTGCCTGACTCATAAACAACAACAAAACACCTTATTATCCCTGGTGGTCTAGTGGTTAGGAAAATAAAATCTAAAAAAGAAGAAAAAAACCCTTATTAAACCAATAATAATGAGAGAAAATTAAGGGTGGTGAACAATTGCATGGAAAAAGACATTTTAATTGAGGTGAAATTCATGTAACATAAAGTTAACCAGTTTAAGTATACAACTTAAGTGGTATTTATACATTCAAAATGCTGTACAACCACTACTATTTGGCTACTGTGAATGGTGCTGCTATGAACATTCACATACCGGTATCTGTGTGAATACCTGTTTTCAGTTTATTTTGGGTATATCCCTAGTAGCAGACTTTCTAGATTATATGGTAATTTGATGTGTAGCTTTTTGAGGATCCTCCAAACTCTGCCTGACTCATTATCCCTCGTGCCTAATGCAGAAAATGGCACAAAAAAGGCCTCATGAAATACTTGCTGCCTGGAGGAAAGGATGGATGAATGGAGGGAAGGCCTAGATGTATGAGTGGAAAGGAAGATGGGGGGAGAGAAAGGTGGATGAAGAGTCAGGAGGCTGGGCGACTTCCCTGACTCTAATTCTTTGGGTCTCTTCTACCCCAGGGTCCCCCCAGCTGCGCCTGGTGGCTGGGCCCAGCAAGTGCTCAGGTCGACTGGAGGTGTGGCATGACCAGCGCTGGGGGACCGTGTGTGACGATAGCTGGGACATGCGGGACTCAGCCGTGGTCTGCCGGGAGCTGGGCTGTGGTGGACCTCGGCAGCCAGACCCTGCTGGTGGCCGCTTTGGCTGGGGCGCGGGCCCCATCTGGCTGGATGATGTGGGCTGTGTGGGGACCGAGGCTTCGCTGTCCGACTGCCCTGCTGCTCCCTGGGGAAAGCACAACTGCGCTCACAATGAGGATGTTGGGGTCACCTGCACTGGTAAGGAAGCCCTAGCTATCTGTTGACTCCAGGAGGGCTTCCTGGAGGGGAACAGTAACTAACATGGGCACTAACATTGATTGAGCGCTTCCTAAGCCCCAGCCCTGTCCTGGTGTTTCTGCATATATAACCACATTGAAATCACATAATAAGTCTAGGGTGGTGTGTGTTATGCCCATTTTACTGATAAAGAAGCTGAGGCATAGAGAGGTTGGGTAACTTGCTCAAGATCACACAGCAACAACTAACTGGCAGATCTGGGATTCCCACTCAGAGAAGCTGCTGCTTCCTCTTCCTTCCAGGAATCAAGGAAATCTCCCACTAAGAAAGGAGCTTTAGCTTTCCTAAGATGAAAGGAAGCAGGCAGGGCACTGGGAGATGGAGAGAAGCCGAAGTGAGAGCCAATTAACATAAACTCAGGCAATGCCTGTTATTAAATTGAAGAGGCTGCCAGGTGCAAGGTCCTCATGCTGGGCTCATGAATGGAATGAACATGGTCTTGGTCTTTGAATAGCTCATAGCTCATGAAGAGAAAGAAATACTCTAACAAATCATTGCAAACCTGTGTGACTCGTTATAGTTTGAGGTTACCAAGACCACTGTCAGAGTCAATAATCTGCTAGAAGAACTCATAGAAACAAAGAATCTGTTACACTCAGGGTTATCGTTTATCACAGTGAAAGGATACAGATTAAAATCAGCCAAGGGAAGAGGTGCCTGAGGCAGGGCTCAGGAGAGAGCAGGTGTGAGCTTCCAACTGTCCTGTCCCAGTGGAGTTGTGCAGACAGCACTTCATTATCCCAGCAACGAAGTGGGACAACACACATGAGGAACTGCCAACTAGGGAAGTTCCCCTGAGCCTTGGCGTCCAGAGTGTTCGTGGGGACTCAGTCACGTACATGTGGCTGACCATAAATCACACTGTTAGCAAAGGCGATCTGGCATGGCCCAAGTGCCCCAGGGAAAAAAATCTCTTATCAGGCAAGGTGTTCCAAAGGCTTCGAAGTCATCTCCCAGGAGCCGGGGAAAAGGCTAAACCCTTCTTTGGGCAAGGTTAATCCTTTACTGCACACGTGTGCTAATCAGAAAGATGGAAGATGGAAAGTGGTGTCTCAAAGGATGGAGGCATCACCTCTGCTGGAAGCTACGGCTCTTCCCTCTGTCCCCGTCTTCCTGAGGGCCACGGGGGCACCACAGAAGGATTCTGAGTTCAGGAGTGGCCTGTCAGTAAGAATTGACAGGGAGGTGGGGAGACCTGTCAGAAGGTGTAGGAAATGAGGCCCTGACTCAGAGCAGAAGCTGAGGAGATGGAGAAGGGCGGTCAGGTGTGAAAGGGTGAGGGGGTCAGTTATGTCCAGATTGTAAATGCCAAGAAGGCGGGGGTGGTGTTGGGTTTGGCTTGCCACAGGCTCCCCAAGGGTCTAATACGGTGTGTGGCTCATAGGAGGTGCTCAATAAATATTTGTGACAATAAATGAATGAATGATGAATGAATGGGAACTGGGTGAATGACTGGAGAGAAGGAGGGGCCTGGGTAGATGATCTTGTCATCATGGTGTCTCCGTCTTCTCTTCCTGTGCCACTCACCTTCCAGGGCCCCCAGGCCTGGACTCCATCTCAGACCCCTTCAGCTGGAGCTGGATTCCTGGACTGGGGAGAGATCGGGATGCCTGGCTCCCGGGAGAGCTGGCCACCAAGCCCTCTGCAAGTGTGACTGCCAGTGTTCTGGAGAAAACAACCACGAAGGCCCCAGGGAAAATGCCTAAGAGTACTAAGAAGTGGGTGACAAAAAATGCAAAGAGACCAACCACTCAACCCCCAGTGATGCCAACCACGAAACACTCCAGGGCCCAAAGCCCCCGAAACCTAACCTCACAGACCACTACAGCCCTGACCACTGAGGCCTCCCGAAGACCTACCTCTGAGTTTACCAGAAGGCCGACCACGGAGGCCCCCCAGAGATGGACCTCTCACACCACTGCCACACTGACCCCTGAGGCCCCCAGAGAACGGACCACTAAGACCATGGCAATGCTGACCACTCAAGGCCCCCAAGAAATGACTTCTGAGTCCACTATCAAGAGTATCCCTCAGGCCTCCCTGGAGCCATCTGCTGAGATCCCAGAAGGGTCTCCAGAGTCACCCAAAGACCCAGCCCCCTCTCCCAGTGCTAGCACCACTGGGGAATCAGGTGAGTGGCCGTGAGGGGTGTGGGAAGAGAATGGGAGAGGCTGACCCTCCCTCCTGACCTAAGGGCCTTCCACGCAGGCCTGTTCCGGGTTCGTCTGGCCGATGGGCCCAACCGCTGTGCCGGCCGGCTGGAAGTGTGGCATGCCGGACGCTGGGGAACAGTGTGTGATGACAACTGGGACCTGCGGGACGCCACTGTGGCCTGCTGGGAACTGGGCTGTGGAAAGGTCCGGCCTCGAGTAGGCAAAACCCATTACGGCCCTGGGACTGGGCCCATCTGGCTGGATGACATGGGCTGTAAGGGAAGCGAGGCCTCGCTGAGCGACTGCCCCTCGGGGGCTTGGGGGAAGCACAACTGTGACCACGAGGAAGACGTGGGGCTCACCTGCACTGGTACCAGGGCATGGCGGCGGTGGTGGGGTTGTGGGGGGTGGCCAGGAGAATGGAGTCAGGGTGGAGCCAGGTGACGGCACCATGGTCGACTCTAAAGAACTGGGCATGAGGGGTCGGGGTGGGGAGATCCCAGAGTTGCTCCAGAAGATTCCAAAAGGTGAGGGAAGAGCAGCAGCAAGGACCTCTGAGAAAGAGGATGGGGTCAACCATTACCCCCATTTCTCCAAAGGCTACACAGACTATGACGATTATCCCCCCTGGACCTGGGACCCCACCTCAACAGAGGACCTGGCCAAGGGGACCACCACAGCGGGGGTACCTGGACACACTCTCCCCTGGGGCACCACCAGGCGCCTGGGGAGCTCCTCCCCAGCAACAAGGCGCCTGCCGGACACAGGTGAGGGGCCTGATTGGGGTGGCCATGGGGGGCCTCCATAAATGTCCATTCGCTTCCCTGCAGGGTTTCCAGAAAGACCCTTCTCAATGAGTTGGCTGAGGCCTCGGGGCACCCCGGAAAGGTTTTCCTTGGCTCCTGAGACCCTAAACGCATTACCTCCTTGGACTCAATGGTGACACTTCTTCAGAGCCAAGGACACCATCTAAGAGGTCAGGCTAAGCTCAGCAATCCTGAGTCCATGGCCCTCCCGTAAACCACACAATACGCAAGCCTGGGGCCCTCAGTCAAACCCACAACCAAGGGCCACACTGTCATCACATCACCGTCCCCACCCCAGCTCCCCCAGAGCAAGAGAAACCTTACCCATTCTTGAAGCTCACGCTCTGGTCTGGGTCTGGTATGGCTCAGACAGAGGTGGGGACTCCTGGAGTGCAGCTTCTCTCCTTACCCTGGCTGTCCCCTCCCTCTGGCCAGCAGAATCAGCCTCCAGGGCCACAGCTCTGTCCCCCTCTGCTCTGTGGCCTCTGTCTTGCTGTTGCAGCTCCTTCCACACCTGGGACCACACCTGGGACCTTGCCCCGCTTTGGCCTCCACATCGCTGCCACCACATTCTTCTGCCTTTTTCTTTGCCTGTCTTCCTTGTATCCCCATCTCTCAGGGTCCCTGTGAATCCATCTCTGCTCCTGTTTCTCACTCGCTGTTGGTCTCTTTTTCTTTCATTATCCATTTCTCACCCTCATCATCTCTATCTCTGTATTGCCCAGGATGGAGTGCAGTGGTGTGATCTCAGCTCACTGCAGCCTTGACTGCCCGGGCCCAAGCGATCCTCCTGCCTCAGCCTCCTGAGAAGGTGGGACTACAGATGTGCGCCACCACACCCGGCTCATTTTTAATTTTTGTAGAGACAGGCTCACTATGTTGCCCAGGCTGGTCTCAAACTCCTAAGCTCAGGCGATCCTCCTGTCTCTCTCAAAGTGCTGGGCTTATGTCTGGGTTTATACACGTGAGCCACCATGCCTGGCCTCACTCCATTTTCCATGGTCAAATTCTCTATCTTTTCTTCTCTGTGCCAATCTCTTTTTTCCTTTCATTTTCAATTTCTCACACTCATCTTTATGCCGTATTTTTTTTCATGGTAATCTCTTTTGCTCTCTCTCTCACCATCTTTCTCATTTTTTTTTCTTTCGTTGTCAGTTTCATATTCCCATCATTTCTTTTTCCCTGTCTTTCTTTTTCAATTTCTCACCCTCATAATCTCTATTTCTCACTCCAGTTTTCGTGGTCAGTTTCTCTTTATTTTTTTCTCCCGTGTCCTTCTGTCTTTTTGTTTCATTATCAGTCTCACACTCTCATCATCTCTGTTTCTCACCTAGTTTTTCCTGGTCAACTTATCTGTCTTTCCCCCTCAGTCTTTCACTTTTCTTTCAGATCTCACCTTCACCACCTCTGTTTCTCACTCCATTTTTCATGGTAAATTTCTCTCTCTCTTTTTTGAGACAGGTTCTTGCTCTGTTGCCCAGGCTGAAGTGCAGTGGTGCGATCTCAGCTCACTGCAGCCTTGAACTCCCAGGCTCAGGTGATCCTCCCACCTCAGCCTCCTGAATAGCTGGGATTACAGATGCACACCACCATGCCTGGCTAATTTTTTTTTTTGAGACGGAGTCTTGCTGTGTTGCCCAGGCTGGAGTGCAGTGGCGTGGTCTCGGCTCACTGCAACCTCTGCCTCCCGCGTTCAAGTGATTCTCCTGCCTCAGCCTCCTGAATAGCTGGGATTACAGGCACCCGCCACCACACGGAGCTAATTTTTGTATTTTTAGTAGAGACGGGTTGGCCAGGCTGGTCTCAAATTCCTGACCTCGTGATCCGCCTGCCTCGGCCTCCCAAAGTGCTGGGATTACAGGGGTGAGCCACCGCTCCTGGCCTGATTTTTTGTCGAGATGGGTTCTCACTATGTTGCCCAGGCTGGTCTCAAACTCCTGGGCTCAAGTCATCGGCTTGCTGCGGCCTCCCAAAGTGCTGGAATTGCAGGCGGGAGCCACTGGGCCCAGCCTGTTTCTGTATCTTCCCTTCTCTTGTCTTTCACTTTCAGTTCTCAGCTTCGCCACCTGCTTCTCACTCCATTTTTCACGGTAGGTTTTTCTATAATTACCTCATACTCTCATCATCTCCATTTCTCACTGCGTTCCCTCCCCAGGCCCAGGGCTGTGGTATCTTTTCCTTCGTCTCTTAACGGTTGTTTTCTGAGTCTCTGTCTCCCGCGCCTTCCCTGTAGTCTCCTGCGTGCTCTCTTCTCTCTCCCCCTCGTTTCTCTCATGGTCGGCCCCCTTCCCTCCGTTTCTGTCTCCCGCGGGCTCCTCTGTCCGTTTCTCACCATCCCCGCCGCCCTCGCCACTCCCTCACGGGAGGTTTCACTCCCCACAGCGTTTCTGCCCTCCCTCTGTGCCCGTCGCAGTCGCTGTTTCTCCGTCTTCTCCCTCCATTCCACTCTCCCGTCCTGCTTGCCGTCTGGGACTGCCTGGGTTTCTGCCTCTGTCGCCCCGCGCCCCGTACCTGGGCCCTCCTGAGAGGCCCAAGCCTCCCGCTCCCGCAGGAGAATCTCGCCACAAGCGTCCTTTCCCGCCTTTTTTTCTGGCCCTCAGCACGCATGCGCACGCGCAGTGGGCCCGGGAATGGAGGGATGGGAATGGGGCAGGCGTTCATCTGCCTCGCACCTCGTGACGTCACAGGCGCGCTGCGCCTCCTGATTTGCCAGCCGGCGCATCGCCGCGGTAATAATAGCTGGGCGAAGGGCAACCAGGCCCCAAGAAGCGGGCCTTGCGGTGGGGAAAGGGAGGGAGGAAGCAGGCCCTGGAGGCGCCGTGACTTGGGGGTGGGTGGGCTCCAGTTGTGAGTTAGAGCTATCATTACGTTTCCAGAGCCGGAAGCGGGAGCTCTGAGAGGTGATGCTCCTCCTTCAAGGACTGCCAGGGTTGCAGCGCCTCCCTAGCCCATAGCGCCTCCTCGTGGTGGAGGCGGGCACGTGCCGGGCACGGCGGCTGCGGAGACAGCGGGTCCAGCCTCGGGACCCCTCCCGTAGGGTAGGGAGGCAGCCAATGAGCAGAAATAAATGCAGAACTACAAACTGCGCCGGGGAAATGAAAAGACAGCCATGTGTGCAACCTTATCAATAGGAAGACTTGGAGGCGTGTGCGGGGTGGGGTGGGAGACACGGCAGGCATGCATTCTTAGCTTCAGGAGCAACGTAACCTTGAAAAAGTGACTTCATCTCTTTGAGTCCCCGTTTCTTATTTATATTGTTTTATTTATTTATTTATTTATTTATTTATTGAGACGGAGTCTCGCTCTGTCACCCAGGCTGGAGTGCAGTGGCGCTATCTCAGCTCACTGCAACCTTTGCCTCCCGGGTTTAAACTATTCTCCTGCCGCAGCCTCCCGAGTACTGGGATTACAGGTGCCCGCCACCACACCCGGCTAATTTTTGTATTTTTAGTAGAGACGGGGTTTCACCATGTTGGTCACGCTGGTCTCAAACCCGACCTCGTGATCCACTCGCCTCGGCCTCCCAAAGTGCTGAGATTACAGGCGTGAGCCACCGCGCCCGGCCACCCGTTTCTTTCTCTGGAAAAAAAAAAATGGGGCGCCAGGGTTGTTGGAAAGGTGGAAGGAGAGCTCACCTAGTCTGTGCTGGGCATGCATGACCCCAACTGCAGGCCATAGGAACTGTTGCTACACCTGTGTTTCAGATGGGGTAAAAAGTGAGGCTCAGAGTTGTTTAATTTAGGAGCCACGATTATAATCTGTTTTAAGTGATTTCACACGTTTTGCTCCTTGGATTGGGAACCATGTATGCTAAAATAGAAGCACGAGTCTGGAGTCCGACTCTCCTACCAGGTTCCAATCATGGTTCCAACCCGGATTAGAACTAGTTGGGTGACTGCAGGCCCCAATTCAATGAGCAAAATGTGTGTGAAATCATTTAAAACCGCAGAATATTGCTTGTTAGGGTTATTTGCTGAAAACGAACAACAGCTGCAGGATTCCAGGGAAGGAGCGATTATTTGTAGTAGAGAAATCAAGGAAACCTCACAGGGGAGATGGTATTATTTCATCAGCAGGCCACAAGGAGAAATGAATTCTCACAGAAGCAAAGGGTAGGAGAAATTTGCATTGCCAGAAATTTTCATCAGTGTTACCCATCTCTGCTAGACTTTAAGCTCTGTGAAAGGTCTGTATCTATTTCCATTACTGCCATAATACATTGCCACAAATTTAGTGGTTTAAAACAACTCAGACTTATTATCTTGCAGCTTTGTAGATCAGAAGTCAGATTCGCTTAGTGGGCTAAGATCAAGGTGCCAGCAGGGTGGTTCCCTTTGGAAGGCTCTAGGGGAGAATCCATTCCCCTGCCTTTTCCAGCTTCTAGAGGCCTCCTTGGCTTGTGGCTCCATCCCCCATCATCAAAGCCAGCAACATTGCACCTCTCCGACCTTTCCTCTGCCTTCGTATTTTTCTATCTCACTGTGGCTTGAAAGGTTCTCTGATTTTATTTATTTATTTATGAGACAGAGTCTCACTCTGTTGCCCAGGCTGGAGTGCAGTGGTGTGATCTCGGCTCACTGCAGCCTTCGCTGCCCAGGTTCAAGCAATTCTCATGCCTCAGCCTCCTGAGTAGCTGGGATTACAGGCGTGTGCCACCACTCCTGACTAATTTTTGTATTTTTAGTAGAGATGGAGTTTCACCACGTTGGCCAGGCTGGTCTCGAACTCCTGACCTCAGGTGATCCGCCCGCCTCGGTCACCCAAAGTGCTGGGATTACAGGCGTGAGCCACGGCACCCAGCCAGTTCTCTGAGTTTAAGGACTTAGATTGGGGCCACTTGGCTAATCAGGATAATTTCTCCATTTCAAGGTCTGGACCCTTAATTACATCCACAAGTCCCCTTTTGCCACGTAAAGTAACATATTCACAGTTTCTGTGGATTGGGGCACACACATCTTTGGGGGAGGGGCATATTATCTTGTCTATCATGGATCTGTCTGGAATCCCTAGTGTCTAGGGCAGTGCTTGAAACTCAGTAGTTAATTTTTACGTTATTTGTTAAACGAACGAACAAATGAGAGATGGCAGTGTAAGTCTAGAGAGACACAGGAGATGAGATGAGGTTGGAGGCTTGTGGAGTTTTTTTTTTTTTTTTGAGACGGAGTCTGTCGCCCAGGCTGGAGTGCAGTGGCATGATCTTGGGTCTCTGTCAGCTCCGCCTCCTGGGTTCACGCCATTCTCCTGCCTCAGCCTCCTGAGTAGCTGGGACTACAGGCGCCCACCACCATGGCTGGCTAATTTTTTGTATTTTTAGTAGAGACGGGGTTTCACCGTGTTAGCCAGGATGGTCTCAATCTCCTGACCTCGTGATCTGCCCTCCTCGACCTCCCAAAGTGCTGGGATTACAGGCGTGAGCCACCATGCCCGGCCAGAGTTTGGATTTTTATGAAGCAGCATTTCTTCAGGTTTCCTGGATGATGGAATTTGGAGACACAGATGTCAGTTCATGTGTCAAATGCCTACTGTGTGACAGAGCATGTACTAACTACTGGGCGGTAGTGTTAGGGAACAAAGCAGGGGAAGGGGCAAGAGAGACTGAGGGTTGCAGTTTAAAATAGGATGGACAGGTGTGGTGGCTCACGCCTGTAATCCCAGCACTTAGGGAGGCTGAGGCAGAGGGATCGCTTGAACCCAGGAGTTCGAGACCACCCTGGCCAACATGGTGAAACCCGGTCTCTACTAAAAATACAAAAAAATTAGCCTGGTGTGGTGGCACATGCCTATAATCCCAGCTACTCGGGAGGCTGAGGCAGGAGAATTGCTTGAACCTGGGAGGCGGAGGCCACAGCGAGCCAAGATTGTGCCACTGTACTCCAGCCTGGGCAACAGAGACTGTCTCAAAAAAATAAATAAATAAAAATAAAATAAAATAAAAAATTCAGCAAGCATGGTGGCGTGCTCCTGTAGTCCCAGCTACCCGGGAGGTTGAGGCAGAAGAATCACTTGGGCCCTGGAGGTTGAAGCTGTAGTAAGCCATGGTCAAGCCACTGCACTGCAGCCTGGGTGAGTGAGACCCCGTCTCAAAAAAAAAAAAAAAAAGGATGGTTAAGAGACATCTTATGGGCCGGGCGCTGTGGCTCACTCTAGTCCCAGCACTTTGGCAGGCTGAGGCAGGTGGATTACCTGAGGTCAGGAGTTCGAGACCAGCCTGACCAACATGGTGAAATCCTGTCTCTACTAAAAATACAAAAAATTAGCCAGATGTGGTGGCGCATGCCTATAATCCCAGCTACTCGGGAGGCTGAGGCAGGAGAATCGCTTGAATCCAGGAGGCGGAGGTTGCAGTGAGCTGAGATCAAGCCATTGCCCTCCAGCCTGGGTGACAGAGCGAGACTCCGTCTCAAAAAAAAAAAAAAGAGAGACATCTTACTAAGAAGCTGCCACTTAAGTGAGAAGGCCCTGAGGCCCTGAGGTGGGTGCATGCTCTGCAGGTTTAAGGAATAGCAACAAGGTGGATGGGGCTGGAGCGGATTGTTGGGTGGAAACAGTGGCAGTGGGGGAGATGGGGAATGGACTGTAGGGGCCAGAGTGGATGCAGGGAGCCCGGGAGGTCCAGGGGAGAGTGACAATGGCTCTGATCAAGGTGGCAGTGGAGACCAAGAGAGACGTGGATGTATTCAAGCCATATTCTGGGGGTTGAGCTGATGGAGCTGAGTGATGGGTTGGGGACGGTGAGGAGAGGGAGGCAGGGAACGGGTACCTTTTACCAGGTTGGGGAGCTCTGTGAGGTGGGGGCACAGCAGCCAGAGTGGGGATATCAGGAGATATTAGCTGTGCATCCTGGAGGTCCAGGGAGCGCCTGGGCTGAGGATATAACTTAGCGAGATGGAATTTGAAGCTGTGGGAGTGGATGTGACTGCACAGATAGACAGCTGTGTCTAATGTAGTTCCCGCCACTGCCAGCTGGGAAGCCGGGGAGACCCGTGCATGGGGTATCACCGGAGGTTTATCACCCTATGAGGTCATGCAGTTAGAAGAGGATCCAGGACTAAATATGAGATTAACTTTAGAGGCTGGATGATGATGAGGATAATGGTAGCTACTATTTTATTGCATGCTCTCCATGTGCCAGGCGCTGTTCAAAGTGCATCCTGTGGTTAAACTCCCTTCCTCCCCATGCAGCCTTGTGAGGTGAGTCCTATCCTTAGCTTGATTTTACAGATAAGGAAACTGAGGTACGGAGAGGTCAGGATTGCAAAAGGCTGAACTTGGATTCAAACTCCAGATTCCACACCCTTACTGGCTCTAGCCTTGGAGAGTGGGAAGGACAGAATTCGGTTTGTAGAATCCAGGGCGCATAGAGCAGAGATGGCCTCATCCACAGGGGATGGGGGAGGCCTCCTGAGGACATGGCCTTTGGACTAACTCCTAAAGGATGGATAAAGGCTTGCCAGGGAAGGAAGGGGTGAGACTTGGGAGATATGTACCCAGAGGGAAAGAGAACCATTTAGAACCAGGTAGATCTGCTGGGGTCTGGAGCTGGATGCTGTCCCTTAGCTGTGTTACCCTAAGAAAGTTTCTTGCCCTCTCTGGGCGTCAGTTTGGCCATCTGTGTGAATCAGCAGCCTCCCCAGCCACCCTCTCCCCATAAGACCAGCAAAAATGACACAGTCTGACAGCATGAAGGCTGTAGGATAAAGGTGTGAGTGAGGATCCCCGTGCACTCAGCGGGGCAGGTTTGCAGTATCTAAGGAGATAAACCTGCTTCCACACAGCAATTCCACAACGAGGTGTCGAGAAATTCTCGCTCATGAGCCTAAGGACATGGGCACAAAGAGTTCACTGAAGCCATATTTGTGACAGCAAAACACTGGGAGTAACCTAAATGCCCGTCAACAGGAGCATAGATTAATACCCAGCTGTATATCCATGCAATCGAGTAGTACGTAGAGGTTCACAGAATGACCCAGAGTTATGTGTATCTTTTTATTCTTTTTTTTTTTTTTTTCCAAGACGGAGTCTCACGCCTGTAATCCCAGCACTTTGAGAGGCTGAGGCAGGCGGATCACCTGAAGCCAGGAGTTCGAGACCAGCCTGGCCAACATGGCTAAACACTGTCTCTACTTAAAATACAAAAAAATTAGCTGGGCATGGTGGCAGGCGCCTGTAATCCCAGCTACTAGGGAGGCTGAGGCAGGAGAATGGCTTGAACCTGGGAGGCGGAGGCTGCAGTGAGCCGAGATCTTGCCATTGCGCTGGGCAACAAGAGCGAATCTCCGTCTCAAAAAAAAAAAAAAAAAAAAAAAAGAGAAAAAAAGAAAAAAAAGAAAGAAATATGCATATGCGAATGAGAAACCAGATTTCTCACAGTGTATTCTGAGAGTACACAGGAGGCTGCCATTTCAAAAGGAAGACGGCTTCAATTTGTGTTCTTTTTTTTGTTTTTTTGTGACAGGGTCTTGCTCTGTCACCCAGGCTGGAGTGCAGTGGCATGATCACAGCTCACTGCAACCTCTGCTTCCAGGGCTCAAGCAATTCTCATGCCTCAGCCACCCAATCAGATGGGACTACTGGTGTGCACCACCACACCTGGCTAATCTTTGTAATTTTTAGTAGAGATGGGGTTTCAACATGTTGGCCAGGCTGGTTCTGAACTCCTGGGCTTAAGTGATCCACCTGCCTTGGCCTCCCAAAGTGCTGGGATTACAGGTGTAAGCCACTGTGCCCAGCTTGATTTGTGTTCTTCATGGAGTCTTCCTAAAACCTAGCATCTTGAAAATACATCTTTTAAAAAAAATTTTTTTTTTTTTAAGATGGAATTTTGCTCTTGTTGCCCAGGCTGGAGTGCAGTGACGTGATCTTGGCTCACTGCAACTTCCGCCTCCCAGATTCAAGTGATTTTCCTGCCTCAGCCTCCTGAGTAGCTGGGATTACAGGCACATTCCACCACGCCTGGCTAATTTTTGTATTTTTAGTAGAGATGGGGTTTTACCATGTTGGTCAGGCTAGTCTCAAACTCTTGACCTCGTGATCCACCCACCTCAGCCTCCTAAAATGCTGGGATTACAGGTGTGAGCCACCACACCCAGCTGAAAATACATCTTTAGTGATTCACTGATAATGGGTTTTTTTCCCTGGACTATTTTTTCTTTTCTTTTCTTTTTAAATTAATAGTACCACTAATGGTGGTGTTTTTTTTTTTTTCTTGGTTTGCTTTTATGTTTGTTTGCTTGTTTGTTTTTGAGAAGGAGTCTCACTCTATGGTTCAGGCTGGAGTGCAGTGGTGTGAGCTCAGTTCAGTGCAAACTCTGCCTCCTGGGTTCAGGTGATTCTCCCGCCTCAGCCTCCTGAGTAGCTGGGATTACAGGTGCCTGCCACTATGCCCAGCTAATTTTTGTATTTTTCGTAGAGACAGGGTTTCACCATGTTGGCCAGGCTGGTCTTGAACTCCTGACCTCAGGTGATCTGCCTGCCTCAGCCTTTCAAAGTGCTGGGATTACAGGCGTGAGCCACCATGCTCGGCCATTACCACTAATGGTTTTTCAGGTTTCCTAATGGGTATGGTTATCTGGTAGGATTTTATAGCTACCCTTTTAAGGCGTCTAATAGAAATGGAAAGGTATTTGATTAAGAATGGTTAATAATATGAAGGCATGACTGAGGTGTCTGCTGTGCCTGGCATCAGGGTGAAATTTGACCCTTGTTCTATCAGCGTGCAGTGTCGTAGCAGGTAACAGAGCAAGGGATTTCTGTAATTGGGACCGTTAGCCACAGAGCTCAAGGCGACATCGGTGAACTTGCCCAAGGTCTTGGACACTGCCCTTCTGCCTGGTTTTGCGTTTGGAATGAGAAAACATCCTAACGGGCTCAGTTGGGTAGGAGATGAAGAGAAAGGGAATTCCGGGTGGGGGCGGCAGCGTGGGCAGAGGCTGGGAGGTGTGAAAAGCCTGCGCGTTGTGGTTGTTCCAGTGTTTTGCTGTCACAAATATGGCTGCTGTGAACTCCTTGTACCCATGAATCCCTGGGCTCATGGTAAGAATTTCTCAGCGCCTCCTTGTGGAATTGCTTGTGGAAGCAGGCATGTCTCCCTAAACATTGCAAACCTGCCCTCCTGACTCAAGGTCAGGGTCCAGCGTGAGCAGAGCATTGTGTGGGACAAGACGATGCTGGAGAAGCTGGCAGGGGCTGGTTATGAAGGAAGGTGGTGTCTGTGGGGTTCATGCTGTGGGCCGTGGGGACTCATGGAAGGGTTTACAGTAGAAAGGGGCAGGTGTCTGCCAGTTTTTAAGAGGCCTCCAGGGTCAGTGTGGGGGGCCAAGGTCTCAGGGGAAGTTGGTTTGATGATTCAGATATGAACAACCAGGGCAATGAGTATGGAGTGTTTTGTTCGGGTGATGAAAATGTTCTTAATTTTGATTGTGGCGATGGTCATACAACCTTGTGACTGTGCTAAAAAAAAAACCACTCAATTGCACATTTTAAGTTGATGAATTGCATGATATGTGAATTATATCTCAAGAAAGCTGTTGTTGAGGCCGGGCATAGTGGCTCACACCTGTAGCTCACTTTGGGAAGCCGAGGCAGGAGAATCACTTGACCCCGGGAGGCAGAGCTTGCAGTGAGCCGATATTGTGCCACTGTACTCCGTCCTGGGTGGCAGAGTGAGACTTTGTCTCAAAAAAAAAAGAAAAGAAAAGAAAGCTGTTGTTCGTATAAAGCTAGGACTGAATTATCATTATATTCTCCCTAAATAAAATGGCATACATATATGTATATATATTATACATTTGTATGTTATATAAAATTGCTATTATATAGAGATTAAGTGCATTCAGCCAAAAAAAAAAAAAAAAGGAAAAATAGTATTATAGAGATGTTCCAGGCAGTTAATTAATAAAGATATGGTTTTTCCCCCGCTAGGGCAGGAGCCTTGGGGAATTAAAATAACAAATTCCTTTTTTTTTTTTTTCTTTTTTGAGGCAGTGTCTCGCTCTGTCGCCCAGGCTGGAGTGCAGTGGCACAATTTTGGCTCACTGCAACCTCTGCCTCCCGGGTTCAAGTGATTCTCTTGTCTCAGCCTCCCGAGTAGCTGGGATTATAGGTGTATGCCACCATGCCCAGCTAATTTTTTGTATATTTAGTACAGATGGAGTTTCTCCATGTTGGCCAGGCTGGTCTTGAACTCCTGACCTCAAGTGACCCGCCTGCCTCAGCCTCCCAAAGTGCTGGGATTACAAGCTTGAGCCACCGCGCCCGGCCCAAATGCCCTTTATTTTATGTGTTAGTTTAGTGACAGTTTCTGTTGTTGGTAGCCAAAAACATCCCAGCTGAATGGAGAAGGTCTCCACGAGGTCAGGGAGGGCTGAAGTGGTGGTGCAGTTGAGACGGGATGATGCCTGAACTGGGGCTGGCCCAGGAGGAGAGAGATGGGGAGTCAAACTCAAAGGGAAGTTGGAAGACTCAATCCTCTTCCCCATATCTCTCTAGGCGGCAAAGATGGTTACAAGCTTCCCTGGACGTGGGACACACCATCAGGAAGGGGCCTGGCTGAGGGGACCCCTACCGCAGGCAAACTAGGACCCACTCTTGGGGCTGGCACCACCAGGAGCCCAGGCAGTCTTCCAACTCCGAGAGTCCATGGAGACACAGGTGAGACACGTGGCTGGGGTGAGGGGACTGGGACGGTATTTGTCCTGGGGTAAAGAGACGGATTCCAGACTCCCCACTGGAACCCTTACCCCAGAAAGACTCAGCAGAAATATACCCTAAAACAAGGGGTTATCGGCTGAGCATGGTGGCTCATGCCTGTAATCATAGCACTTTGGGAGGCCGAGTTGGGAGGATTGCTTAATCTCGGGACTTTGAGAGCAGCCTGGGCAGCATGGTGAACCCCCCAAGATATGAACATTAGCTGGGTGTGGTGGTACGCACCTGTGGTCGCAGCTGCTTGGGAGGCTGAGGCAGGAGGATCCCTTGAGCCTGCATGCTCAAGGCTGTGGTTGTGCCACTGTATTCCAGCATGGGTGCCAGAGCGAGACCTTGTCTCAAATAAAAACAAAAACAGAACCAAGAGATTATTATCTAGACCACTGGTCATCAACTAAGGTCGATTTTGCCCCCAAGGGGCATTTGGCAATATCTGAAGATGTTTTGGATTGTGAGAGGCTACCCACTGGCACCTGATCGGTAGAGGCCGGGGTGGTGATAAACATCCACAATGCACATGACATCCCCCATAACAAAGAACCACCCAGCCCTAAATGACAATAGTACCGAGGTTGAGAAACCCCAGCCTAGATGGCATAAGTCACTGTGACAAATAGGAAAATGATAGGAAACCCTAGATGAGAAAGAGGAAAAGATACAAACAGGTGATTCCCAGAAAAGGAAGCCCAAATGGCTGTATTTAGAAATGCCCACGCTCATCAGGAACCAGAAAATACAAATTAAAACAATGGCAAGTACAGAGGAGAATGAGAAAGGTGGGTATTATCAAGTGTGAGTGACAATGTGGGAAGACAGGCAACCCCACTGGACAGAGCTGTTTGATAAAGACAATCCAGCAGTATTTAGTAAAGTTAAGCATGATTAGGCCGGGTGCAATGGCTGACGCCTGTAATCCCAGCACTTTGGGAGGCTGAGGCGGGCAGATCACGAGGTCAGGAGATCGAGACCATCCTGGCTAACACAGTGAAACCCCGTCTTTACTAACAATACAAAAAATTAGCCAGGCGTGGTGGCAGGCACCTATGGTCCCAGCTACTCGGGATGCTGAGGCAGGAGAATGGCGTGAACCCAGGAGGCGGAGCTTGCAGTGAGCTGAGATTGCGCCACTGCACTCCAGCCTGGGCAACAGAGTGAGACTCCGTCTCAAAATAATAATAATAATAATAATAATAATAATAATAATAGTGATAATAATAGTCAGGTGTGGTGGCAGGCGCCTGTAATTCCAGCTACTCGGGAGGCTGAGGCAGGAGAACTGCATGAACCTGGGAGGCAGAAGTTGCAGTGAGCTGAGATTGCACCACTGCACTCCAGCCTGGGCAACAGAGAAAGACTCTTGTTAAAAAAAAAAAAAAGAGAGAGAGAGAAGAAGGGAGGAAGAAGGAAGGGAGGAAGGGAGAAAGGAAGGAAGGAAATCTGCATGAGCTCCATGATGTAGATCTATAATTCTGCCCATTTCTCAGATGTGTGAAATTGAGGCACAGACATCAGTGACTCTGACATCAATAATTATGAGAGTGCTTATTCTATGCTAGACATTACGCTAAGTGCTTTGCACAACCACAGTCTCCCTGAGTCCTTTTGACAGCTCTGCAAGGGAGATACGTTGATCATCCACAGTCTGTAGCTGGGGAAGAAACTGAGATTCAAGCAGTGAAGTAACTTGGCCGTGGTCACTCCGCTAGGAAGCCATGCAGCTGGGGTTTAAACTCGGACAGCCTGCCTTGAGCACAAGCCCTTAACCGCTTCTCCAATCCTGCAAACAAAGGACAAGGTGGGGAAGGGATGCGCCTGAAAGACCCTGCCCTGCAGGAACAAGTGGAAATCTGTAGATCTGTGTGGTTCAATACGGTAGCTACGAACACTGGGCATGGTGGCTCATGCCTGTAATCCCAGCACTTTGGGAGGCTGAGGCGGGCAGATCACCTGAGGTCGGGGGTTCAAGACCAGCTTGAACAACATAGTGAAACCCCGTCTCTACTAAAAATACAAAAAAATTAGCTGGGCATGGTGGCACATGCCTGTCATCCCAGCTACTCAGGAAACTGAGGCAGGAGAATCACTTGAACCCAGGAGGCGGAGATTGCAGTGAGCCAAGATCGCGCCACTGCAGTCCAGCCTGGGCAACAAGAGTGAAACTCCGTCTTAAAAAAAAAAAGTTAAATGAATTAACACTTTGAAAATGAAACATTTGCCGGGCGCAGTGGCCACGCCTGTAATACCAGCACTTTGGGAGGCCGAAGCGGGCGGATCACAAGGTCAGGAGATCAAGACCATCCTGGCTAACACAGTGAAACCCCGGTCTCTACTAAAAATACAAAAAATTAGCCGGATGTGGTGGCGAGCGCCTGTAGTCCCAGCTTCTCGGGAGGCTGAGGCAGGAGAATGGCGTGAACCCGGGAGGCAAAGCTGGCAGTGAGCTGAGATCATGCCACTGCACTCCAGCCTGGGTGACAGAGTGAGACTCCGTCTCAAAAAGAAAAAAAAAAAAAAGAAAACGAAACATTCAGTTTCTCATTCACACTGGCCGCATTTCAAGGGCTTGGTAGCCACATGTAGCCAGTGGCTACTGTATTGGCACTGTAGACCACAGCGCACTCCCATCACTGCAGACGTGGGATTTCATTGCCTAGACTCTATGTGCAAACAACTTGGGTTCAAGTCTTAGCCCTGCAACTTGCAAACTGTGTCTGTGTGACCTTGGGTGAGTCACCTGCCCTCTTGCCCTAATTTCCTCCATCTGTAAAATGGGGATAAAATTGGCACTCACTTGGAAGCCAGCCCCAGAAGAGGGTCAGGCTCCTCCTGCCTCTCAGGCCCAAAATTTAAGGGGGTGCCCAAAACGCCAAAATCAAGATACATAATATCATAATACAGTATTTTTAAAAATGAAAATTAATGCCAAAAAAAAAAAAAACCCATGATGAACTCAGTATCAAAAATGTAACTGAAGGCCGGGCGCGGTGGCTCACGCCTGTAATCCCAGCACTTTGGGAGGCCCAGGCGGGCGGATCACGAGGTCAGGAGATCGAGACCATCCTGGCCAACACGGTGAAACCCCATCTCTACTAAAAATACAAAAAATTAGCCAGGCGTGGTGGCAGGCGCCTGTAGTCCCAGCTACTCGGGAAGCTGAGGCAGGAGAGTGGCGTGAACCCGGGAGACGGAGCTTGCAGTGAGCCGAGATCGCGCCACTGCACTCCAGCCTGGGTGACAGAGCAAGACTCCATCTCAAAAAAAAAAAAAAAAAAAAGTAACTGAAGACAGGATTCTATCCGCCTCACTGGGCTCACCCTCATCCTGGCCCTGTTGGATCCCGTCTTTGGTTAAAATGTTAACTTTGGTTAACTGTGGATCTTTTGGATTAATTTTGATTGTTTAAAAATATTGCATAAAAACGCTTGAGCCCAGGAGTTCGAGGTTACAGTGAGCTATGATCTTGCCACCGCACTCCAGCCTGGGCGATGCAGCCAGACTTTATCTTAAAAAATAAAAAATTCCATAAAAGTATTTATTTTGATTACTAAAATTACCCTTCAGAGCCCTCTTTGGTCTCCCTGCCTCCCCCAGCTCCCCACATCTGCCAGTCCCCCGCTGTCTCAGAATCCTCCCGTATGCTGCACGCTTCTGAGCACTCCCGCCCCCTCCCGCACCCCAGCACCCCCCGCATCCCTCCCTCACCTCACCCGCCTGCACCCGCTCCTGCAATCCGCGTGCCCCTCCGCATCCCCGCATCCTCCCGCAGCGGAAGACGCCAGGTGGCGCCTGTAGACATCCGAGGACGTAGGGAGGAGGGGCCCTAGGGCCGGGTGAAGTCTGCCGGTGACCCATGACGTCTCGAGGCTCTGCGCCTTTCCATTGGTCGGCTCTTCGAGGGGCGGGGCGAGACGCGTGGTGGGCGGAGCCGGCTGACCTCAGACCGTCCGTCTGTCTTTCCTCCTCCTCCAGGTTCCCCGAGGAAACCGTGGCCCGAGCGCCGGCCACCGCGGCCCGCTGCGACCAGGACAGCGCCCCCAACCCCGTCCCCAGGTCCCTCCGCCTCTCCGGGACCCCCAGGCCCAGCGCTGACCTCTGACTCCAGTCCAGAGCTCACTCCCCACTCAGCCTTGACGCCCGAGGCGACCTCTGACCCTCCGGACACTTCACCACCCACCCCAGACCCGGCCTCCCGGACGAACCCCGACCTCATCTTGACAAGCCCTGACTTTGCTTTGTCCACCCCTGACTCTAGTGTGGTTCCCGCGTTGACTCCAGAACCCTCACCCACGCCCTTACCCACCTTGCCCAAAGAGCTGACCTCTGACCCTTCTACACCGTCGGAGGTGACCAGCCTTTCCCCTACCTCAGAGCAGATCCCAGAATCTGACACAACCCCAGATTTGGACACAACTCCATACTCTAGTACAGTCTCAGAATATTCTAGATCCCCAGACCCCTCCCCAAGCCCTCACCCCACTACTACCCCTGATCCCACCATGACCCCTGACCCCACCACAACCCCTAACCCTACTGTGACCCCTCACTTCCCTACCACCACTCACTCCACCATGATTCCTGACCCCACCACAACTCCTCACCCCACCACAACTCCTTACCCCACCACAACCCCTCACCCCACCACGACCCGTCACCCCACCACCACCACTCACTCCACCATGATTCCTGACCCCACCACAACTCCTCACCCCACCACAACTCCTTACCCCACCACAACCCCTCACCCCACCACAACCCCTCACCCCACCACCACCACTCACTCCACCATGATTCCTGACCCCACCACAACTCCTTATCCCACCACAACTCCTTACCCCACCACAACCTCTCACCCCACCACGACCCCTCACCCCACCACCACCACTCACTCCACCATGATTCCTGACCCCACCACAACTCCTCACCCCACCACAACCCCTCAACCCACCACAACCCCTCACCCCACCATGACTCCTGACCCCACCACGACCCCTTACCCCACCACGACTCCTGACCCCACCATGACCCCTCACCCCACTACAACTCCTCACCCCACCACAACCCCTCACCCCACCACGACCCCTCACCCCACCACGACTCCTGACCCCACCACGACCCCTTACCCCACCACGACTCCTGACCCCACCACGACCCCTCACCCCACCACAACTCCTTACCCTTCCTCAACCCCTATCATCACTGCTAAGTCCCTTCCAACCTCCTTGGGGACAGAACTCTCCTCTCCCACTCTAGCACCAACAGTCAAGCCCAGTCTGCACCCCCAGTTGACCTTCACAGCACCTGCCCCTCACACCTCCACATCCCAGATACCCACCTTAGAGCCCTCTCCAGCCTTGGAGTCCAGCCCCTCCAGGTCCTCCACAGCCACAAGCATGGACCCACTGTCCATTGAGGACTTCAAGCCACCCAGAAGCCAGAGCCCCAACCTAACCCCTCCACCCACCCATGCCCCACACTCAGCCTCTGACCTCACTGTGTCCCCTGACCCCCTCCTTTCCCCCATAGCCCACCCCTTGGATCATCCTCCCCTTGACCCCCTCACCCTAGGGCCAACTCCTGGTCAGAGCCCAGGCCCCCATGGTCCATGTGTGGCCCCAACACCACCTGTAAGGGTCATGGCTTGTGAGCCACCTGCCCTGGTGGAGCTGGTGGCTGCTGTGAGGGATGTGGGTGGTCAGCTGCAGAGACTGACCCAGGTCGTGGAACAGGACCAGCAGGAGCGCCAAGCCCTGCTGCTGGGGCTGACGCAGCTGGTAGAGGCTGCCCGGGGTCTGGGGCAGCTGGGTGAGGCCGTGAAGAGACTGGCAGAGATGGCCTGGACCACCAGCATGCCTGCACCAACCACCACTACCCCAGAGGAAGAAGAAAGACCTCTGAGGGGAGATGTGTGACCCTCTCCAGGATTTGAGGGGCTTAAGACACCCCTGACCAAAAAAAAAACCACAAAAAAACCCCAAAGTATCTAAAAACAAGGTGTGAGTGGTGTTTTTGGGGAATCCTAGAGAGACAGAATCACAAGACCGATTTTGATATGTGAATAGCCCAGGTGCCATGCAAGGCGGTGTTGACAATGGAGATGATTATGAGGGTGGTGATGATGGTGATAATCTTGATGGTGATCATTGTGGTGAGGATCGTGAGGATAATGGTAAGATGGTGGTGGTGATGAAGACAGTGAAATAATGCTGATGATCATGAGGGAGTGGTCATGGTGATGAGGCAGTGACCATCATGATGACAGTGGTGGTGGTGATGATGATGATGATCATGGTGATGATGATGATGATGGTCCTGGTCATGAGGGAGTGGTCATGGTGATGAGGGAATGATGGTGATGATGATGGTGATGGCGGTGGTGATAATGGTGATGATGGTCACATTGATGGTGATGGTGATGGTGGTGATGGTGGTCATTATGATGATGATGATGATGATGAAGATGGTGAAATGAAGGTGATGGTGATAGTGATGGTGGTGAGAGAATTGTCATGGTGATGAGGCAGTGACCATCATGATGACGGTGGTGGTGGTGATGATGATGATAATCATGGTGATGATGGTGGTGCTGGTCATGAGGGAGTGGTCATGGTGATGAAGGAATGATGGTGATGATGATGGTGGTGGCGGTGGTGATAATGGTGATGGCGGTGGTGATAATGGTGATGATGGTCACATTGATGGTGATGGTGATGGTGGTAGTGGAGGTGATAATGATGGTGTGAAAGGTGATCATGGTGGTGACTGTGGAGGAACAGTCATGGTGATGAGGGAATGATGGTGATGATGATGATGATGCTGGTGGTGGTGATAATGGTGATGATGATCATGGTGATGATGGTGGTGCTGGTCATGAGGGAGTGGTCATGGTGATGAGGGAATGATGGTGATGATGATGGTGGTGGCGGTGGTGATAATGGTGATGGCGGTGGTGATAATGGTGATGATGGTGATAATGGTGATGGTGATGGTGGTAGTGGAGGTGATAATGATGGTGTGAAAGGTGATCATGGTGGTGATGACTGTGAAGGAACAGTCATGGTGATGAGGGAATGATGGTGATGATGATGACGATGGTGGTGGTGGTGATAATGGTGATGATGATCATGGTGATGATGGTGCTGGTCATGAGGGAGTCATCAGGCAATGATGGTGGTGATGATGATGGTGATGGTGATGATGTTGGTGATTATGGTGGTAAAGATGATCTTGGTGGTGATGATCATGGTGATGGTCGTGACAATGATGAAGCTTCATGTGAGCAAAACGGCCTTGTTCATGGGTGTAAGCCCAGTTTCTAGGAAAGAAGCTGATGCAGAGTACACACTCAATAATAAATATCTTTTGAATGAAAGAGTGCATCATCATCATCATCATCATCATGACTAATATTTGTTGGGTGCTTCCTATGTGTCAGGCTCTGTTTTAAGGGCTTTGCATGGATGATGATGTCATTTTGTCTTAACGAGTGCCTGCTGAGGAAGGTACTGTTACCACAGCTCAGCAGATGAGGAGGCGAGCTTTGCAGCCTGGATTCCTGAGTTTGAGTCCTTGCTGGGAGTAAACATAAGCCAGTTACTTAACCTCTGGGTCTGAGCTTCTCCAACTATAAAACAGGGATAATAATAGTACACATACCTCATGGGGTTGCTGTAATGATTGAATAAGTTAATACCTAGGAGAGTGCTTATGATGGCTCTTGATAAGCGCCCATCGTGTGAGAGCAATTATTGTATTTATCCCCATTCTGCAGATCTGGGCTTCGAGGCACAGAGAGGTTTGGTTGTGCCCCCCAGATCACTCAGGGAACACGTGGTGGGCCATGCTTGGCACTCAGGGCCCTTGCTCTTAAAATAATATTTTGGCTGGCCATAGTGGCTCATGTCTGTAATCCCAGCACTTTGGGAGGCCAAGATGGGAGGATGGCTTGAGGCCTGGAGTTCCAGACCAGAAATATAGTGAGACCCCCATCTTTATTAAAAAAGAAAGAAAGAAAGAAAATATTCCACGGCTGTGTCAGACTGACCTGGGTTCAAGTCCTGGATTAACCATGTCCCAGCTGTGGAACTCTGGCAGTTTCCCTCCCTTCTCTGAGCCTCAGTTTTTTCACCTGTAAAATGGGTAGAGCAATAGCACCTGTCTCATGGGGTTGTGAGGATTAAATGTGGCAGTGCAGATAAGGACAACGTGGCATGTAGGATGTGCTCAGTTAACAATAGTGCTTGCGACCACGCCTGCCTGTGCTTTTCTGTGCTAACGCTGCATGGACTGTTAATCCATGTACATCCAGTCCTCACCACAGCCCTTTGAGGGAGAAACTTTGATCCCCGTTTCAGAAAGGACTCTGAGGCTCAGAGAGGGCAGGCCCGTTGCCAAAGGGCACACAGCAGAGCCAGGGACTCAAACCCTGAATACTGTGATGTGAATTTCCGTGCTTTGACCATGGCCTGCGTTTCCAGATTAGGGCTTCCGTGACTGCCCCAATCCAAGCGACCATGGGTGGGCTCCTTCCCATCTCTGTGCCTCAGCTTGCTGGTTTGTAAATTGGGGACCGTCTTGGAAGACCCCGCTACTCTGATTCTGGCTCCTGCAGCCTCAGGCAGGAAACCATTTCCTCCTCCTCCTCCTCTCTCAGCTTAGAGGTCGTGGAAGGTGATGGAGGCTGGCGCCCCCGCAGTCCTGCAAAGGCCAACAGGGTCCAGTTACTTGGGCGGCGGGGGGGTGCGGGGTGCGGATAATGTCTGGGGGTCCTGATAGATGGACAGTCTGCTCCTGCCAGCGGGTGAAGGAGCATGCTGAGAATTCTGTTCCCCAGATCTCATTAAGCCCCGAGACTTAAATAACTGCTGACTGGTTCCCTGGAGAGGCTGAGGGGAGAGCTTCTGCCCTGGGGAGTCGGGGGGTCACAGGGCAGCCCCCCAACATGGAAGAAAACAGCTCCTTTTCCAGGTCCAGGTGGGAGCAGATGAACGCTGGCTCTGGGTCATCCCCCACCAAAAATAACAGAGGGCCCAGCCTGGGGTTCGGGCTCCCGGCCCCTCTCTGCAGACCAGAGGTGGAGGGGGGCTGTTGGGCACTCTGGCCTTAGGCCCCTCCGCCCCCTGCCACCTTCTGCCAGCTCTGTAGAAGGGAGTGCTTAATTACCCAGTCACTCTATCCCTGCTTGGCCAGGCAGTTAAGCCCAAACATCTGGCCCCAGGGCCCACGGCCAGAATGGGTGGCCAGCCCCCGCCCAGTGCTGGCCCTGGCTCTGGACACCTCCCACGGGACAGCTGAGCTCGATCTTCTGCCTGCCAGCTTGCAACCAGCCCAAAACAGTAGCTGCATAGGCCCAGCAAGCTCAATTGATGCAGGAAAAAAAACATTTGATGAAATTCAACAGCCATGGTGGTACACACACACACACACACACACACACACACACACACACACAGAACAAAGTTGGAGCAGAGAGGACTTCCTTCATCAGATAAGCGGTATGAAGGAAGACACATATCTTTGATTTTCCCTGGGCAATGGATATGATCTCCTATGAGCGCTGACACAGGAGGCCCCGAAGAACGCAGCAGGTAAGCGGTTTGCGTGAGTGAGAGCTAGGCCCGATGCTGGATCCATACTCTAAAGTCATCTTCTCACATTCCTTGCACCTCAGAATGTGACCCATGGACCTGCAGCATTGGCCTCACGTGGAAGCTGTTTACAAACACGGAATCTCATGCTCTGCCCAGAGCCACCAAAGCAAATTCTGCCTTTTTTTTCTTAACTTCTTTTTTTTTGAGACAAAGTCTCGCTCTGTCGCCCAGGCTGCAGTGCAGTGGTGCGATCTCAGCTCACTACAACCTCCCCCTCCCAGGTTCAAACGATTCTCCTGCCTCAGCCTTCCGAGTAGCTGGGACTACAGGCGTACGCCACCATGCCCGGCTAATTTTTGTTTATGTTTTTTTTTTTTTTGAGATGGAGTCTCGCTCTGTTGCCCAGGCTGGAGTTCAGTGGCGCGATCTCGGCTCACTGCAAGCTCCGCCTCCCGGGTTCACGCCATTCTCCTACCTCAGCCTCCAGAGTAGCTGGGACTACAGGTGCCTGCCACCAAGCCCGGCTAATTTTTTGTATTTTTTAGTAGAGACGGGGTTTCACCATGTTGACCAGGCTGATCTTGAACTCCTGACCTCAAATGATCCACCCACCTCGACCTCCCAAAACGCTGGGATTACAGGTGTGAGCCACCGCACCTGGCCTTTTTATTTCGTTTTGTTTTGTTTTTGAGACAGGGTCTCACTCTGTCGCCCAGCCTGGAGTGCAGTGGTATAATCACAGCTGACTGCAGGCTTGACCTCCTGGGCTCAAGCGATTCTCCCACCTCAGCCTCCTGAGTAGCTGGGACTACAGATGCACACCACCACACCTGGCTAATTTTTGTAATTTTGTAGAGATGGGGTTTCACCATGTTGGCTAGGCTGGTCTCAAATTCCCCACCTCAGGTGATCTGCCCACCTCGGCTTCCCAAGGTCCTGGGATTACAGGCATGAGCCACCGCCCCAGCCCATATGGTAGACTATTCAGTGTACAATAGCATCATGTCTAAAAAAAAAGTATTTAATCTAGGCGTGGTGGCACGCGCCTGTAATCCCAGATACTCAGGAGGCTGAGTCAGGAGAATCGCTTGAACCCGGGAGGCAGAGGTTGCAGTGAGCCGAGCTCATGCTGTTGCACTCCAGCCTGTATGGCAGGGTGAAAAAAGTATTTAATTATATACTTTAATTAAAAATACTTTATTGCTAAACATACTAATGACCACCTGAGTCTTCAGCGAGTCATAATCTTTTTGCTGCTGGAGGATCTTGCCTTGATGTTGATGGCTGCTGACTGATCAGGGTGATGGTTACTGAAGCCTGGGGAGGCTGTGGCAATTTCTTAAAATAAGACAATAATGAAGTTTGCTGCATCGACTGACTCTTTCATGAAAGATTTCTCTGTAGCATGCGATGCTATTTGATAGTATTTACTCCACAGTAAAAATTTCTTTCAAAATTGGAGTAAGGCCGGGCATAGTGGCTTACGCCTGTAATCCCAGCACTTTGGGAGACTGAGGCAGGAGGATTACCTGAGCCCAGGAGTTTGAGACCAGTCTGGGCAACATAGCAAGACCCTGTCTGTACGAAGAAAATAAAAATTAGCCAGCTGGGCGCGGTGGCTCACACCTGTAATCCCAGCACTTTGGGAGGCTGAGGCGGGTGGATCACGAGGTCAGGAGATCGAGACCATCCTGGTTAATGCGGTGAAACCCCGTCTCTACTAAAAATACAACAAAATTAGTCAGGCGTGTTGGCGGGCATCTGTAGTCCCAGCTACTCGGGAGGCTGAGGCAGGAGAATGGCGTGAACCCAGAAGGTGGAGCTCGCAGTGAGCTGACATCGCACCACTGCACTCCAGCCTGGGTGACAGAGTGAGACTTCATCCAAAAAAAAAAAAAAATTAACCAGGTGTGGTGGTGTGCACCTATAGTCCCACCTACTTGGGAAGCTGAGATGGAAGGATCACTTAGCCCAGGAGATGGAGGCAGCAGTGAGCTACGATTGTGCCACTGCACTCCAGCCTGGACAACAGAGCAAGACCCTGACTCTAAAAAATTTTTAAAAATTGAGTTAATCTTCTCCAACCCGGCTGCTACTTTATTAACTAAGTTTGTTAACATTCTAAATCATTTATTGTCATTTCAACAACATTCACAGTATCTTCATCAGAAGTACTTTCCATCTCAAGAAAGCACTTTTTTTGGTGCTTATTCATAAGAAGCAACTCGTCTGTTCAAGTGTTATCATGAGATGGCAGCAATTTAATCACATCTTCAGGCTCTGCTTCTAATTCTAGTTTCATTGCTATTTCTACCACATCCAGTGACTTCCTCCACTGAAGTCTTGAACCCTCAAAGTCAGCCATAAGGGTTGGAATCAACTTCTTCCAAACTCCTGTTAATGCTGACATTTTGACTTCCTTCTCTGAGTCACGAATGTCCTTAATGACATCTAGAATGGTGAATCCTTTCCAGGAGGTTTTCAATTGACTTTGTCCAGATCCATCAGAGGAATCACTATGTATGGCAGCTATAGCCTTACAAAATGTATTTCTTAAATAATGATACTTGAAAGCAAAATTATTAAGGCCAGGTGCGGTGGCTCACGCCTGTAATACCAGCACTTTGGGAGGCCGAGGCAGGTGGATCACTTGACGTCAGGAGTTCGAGACCAGCCTGGCCAACATGGTGAAACCCTGTCTCTACTAAAAATGCAAAAATTAGCCAGGCATGGTAGCGGGCGCCTGTAGTCCCAGCTACTCGGAAGGCTGAGGCAGGAGAATGGTGTGAACCCTGGAGGCGGAGTTTGCAGTGACCCGAGATTGCGCCACTGCACTCCAGCCGGGGTGACAAAAACAAAACTCTGTCTCAAAAAACAAACAAACAAAAAACAAAAACAAAATAAAGAAAGAAAGAAAGAAAAGAAAAAAAGATAATACAAACTTTCAATGAACTAGTTGCCCAGGCTAGTCTCAAACTCCTGGCCTCAAGCGATCTTCCCACCTCAGCCTCCCAAAGTGCTGGGATTCAAGGCGTGAGCCACCGCACCCGCCCATGCTTTTATATTCTCTCACACACGTGCATGCTGTCTCATACAGTGTCTTGATCTCTCACACACAGTCTCACAATCTTACACTCATCCTCACACTCACATCTACACCTGTACTCAATCTGAAACGTTTATGTTCACCCCCACACATACAGCTCGCTCATGCTCACAAGCTTACTCCCTCATGCTCACACACTCACAATCACCCGCACACACACCCTCACCCGCACACTCACCCACACCCCCGTGCCCCCAAGCCCCTCCTCCCGCTGAGCACGGCAGGACATCCCTGCAGGTTAACAGCAGGGACCATGTGCGGGAGCCCAGCTGCGTTCGACTCCGGGCTTTGCCCCCCGGCCCGGTGTGTGGGCGTGGCGGGAACATGGCTGCCCTGTGCGTGAGATGGGCAGAGCCCAGGGACCCCCGCCACCATCTTGGGGACAGGTCAGGGAGCAGATGTGGCCTCCAAGATCCCTGGTTGGGGTTCAGCCTCCGGCCAGCACTAAGCATTACTTAATTAGTGTCGTCCCTGCCTGCCTGTCGGGGTCAGGCCCTTCCTGGGAAGTGTATGTCCTCCCCTGTGCTTCGCCCATGACAGGCTGGTCATTATCACCTTCCAGATAATCCTCAGCTGCCGCCAGCAATCAACACCTCGTGCCCCCTGCCCCCTGCCCGGTCTCCACTCCCACCCAGCATGCCGCATCCCAGCCACCTCCAGCTTTTTGGGACACATTCTTGGCCTAACAGCTCAGGCTATTTCAGATTCACAGATACAGGGGCAGGAGGTCTTGATATACTCCACCCGCACCCCCCACCCCCCGCGTTGTTGACTCCTGTCTTCTCCCCAGTGATCCCTGCTCCAGGAAGCTCACCCGGATTGTCCAGGTCAGAGGCCCCAACGCTATGGCTTGAACCTGGATTCGAAGGCTCCTTGGGGTCACTCCACAGGAGCACACCTGCTGTCAGCCCCGCTCCAGGCAACACCTCGGTGGCCACAGCAGGGGCCCTGCGGGGTATGCAGGGACCAGGGAGTGCGTGACACACGATCCAGCTCCGAGTTGTAGCTTTGCTCTGGGCCTGAGGCCAAGGAGGGCGCGGAGAGGAAGAGACAGTGTTTGCAAACAGGGCAGCTGCCAAGCAGGGGCGGGGAAGAGAGGAGGAAGGTGCGAAGGAGAGAGGGCCCAGGCGGCGCCCGCCCGCAGCGCCTGCGTGACCACCCTGGCTACACATTGACAGGCATGTGCGCGCACACACACACGGATCCGATGTCCACACATAGCGAGTCACATTCACTCCCCATACACACAAGTACGTCAGCACACTCAAGCTCGGATGCTCATGGAAACACAACAGGCACAAAGCTGTATTATCATCCACGTGCAGTGAGACACACACAACCCCATCCTCCCTCCTTTCCATGCATATGCACTCACATGCACACTCACACTGGCATACACATTCATGGTCACCCACGAATTTACACTTGCACACATGTGCACACTCCTACTCACATGCACACACATACCCGTAGACACACATGCACACTCACACTGGCACACACTCATGCTCATACATGACATGCAAACTTGCAGACATGTGCACACTTGTACTCACATATGCACATGCATACACGCAATCGCACACACTCGCACACACTCATGCACAGGACATTCACACTTGCACATATGTGGACACTTGTACTCACACACATACACACTTGCACACATGTGCACACTCATGCACACTCACTCTCATGGACACACATGCACACTCACACTGGTGCACATACTCATGGTCACACGTGACACACACTTGCACACATTTGCATACTCACATGCACACATACACTCACAATTGCACACACGCACACATTCACACTTGCACAATATGCACACTCACTCGCACACATACACACTCACACTCACGGACACACATGCACACTCACGGGTGCACACATACTCATGCTCACATGACATTCACACTTGCACACATGTGCACACTCACATATGCACACGCATACACTCACTCGCACACACATGCACACTCACACACACTCATGCACACATGCATATAGAGCTCCTTGATGGAAGCTTTGAGGACCATATTTTTAATTCCATTGTTAGCACACAAACTTTGGTTTGGTTAAGGAAAGGGATTCTTACAAGCAAGTGGCTCACTCCCTCCTGCCCACAGGTCTGCCATCAGGACCCCCTGCAGGACAGCGGGGAGGCTCAGGCAGCACCATGAGCTCAGGCAGCTCATCCTCGCCCCTCTGTCTCTCTCTCTCTCCCTTCCTCTCTGTCTCTTTTCTCTGTCTGTGTCTCTCTGTGTTTGTCTCTCTCCACCTCTCTGTTTCTCTCTCTGTCTCTCTGTTTCTCTTTCTCTCTAACTCTGTATGTGTCTGTGTCTGTTTCTCTGACTCTCTCTCTCTTCCTCCACCTGTTTCTTTTTCTGTGTGTCTGTTTCTCTATCTTCATCTCTCCTTCTTTTTCTCTCCCCCATCTGTTTCTCTGTGTGTGTGTCTCTGTCTCTCTCCATCTCTCCCTGCTCTCTGTTTCTCTGTGTCTCTGTCTCTCCACCTCTGCACCCCCCCCTCCCTCCTCCACATGTCCTCTGATGCACACTCCCCTTCTCGTTCCCGAGCAGACAGATTCGCAGCAGTACTGGGATCTGAGTGCCAGATGGAGTTTATTTGCAGAGCGGCTGGGGTGAGAGAAGGCAAAACACATCACAGAGAGGGTGGTGCCAGGTGGGAGGGAGACCCGGCCAGAGAGAAGCAGAAAGGACGGCGGGAGGACAGGGACGGAGGGGAGGCTGCGCCACACCAGACAGGCTTATTTATTTAACAGACATTTCCTGACCCCTGCTGCAGGCCATCGCTGAGTACATGGGGTCTGTCAGCAAACGGAAGGTGGCAAAGACCCCCGACTCCAGGAGCTCACAAAATAACCACAAAAAATAAGCCATACAGTTAGAAGAAGATACACATCCTAGAGCAATAGTAGAGTGGGGGGATGAGGAGGCAGACAGTAAGCATTTACGATGCACAGCTGTAATCCCAGCACTGTGGGAGGCCGAGGTGGGAGACTCGCTCGAGGCCAGGAATTTGAGACTAACCTGAGCAACGTAGCAAGACCCGCCCCCAACCATCTCTAAAAAAAGTTAAAAATTAGCCTAGAGTGGTGGCACATGCCTGTAGTCCCAGCTACTCAGGAGGCTGAGGCAGGAAGATTGCTTGAGCTGTGGATTTTGAGACTGCAGTGAGCAGAGATTGCACCACTGCACTCCAGTCGGGGAGAGAGAACGAGACCCTGTCTCAAAAAAAATAAAAATGCAGGGGGTGACGGGATGAGCCTAAAGGGTCCCGAGCAAACAGCAAGTGCAGAGCCACGCGGAGGTCTGAGGCCCTGGGGAAGGTGGCGGCAGGTATGGAGGGACACGCAGAGGTCTGAGGCCCTCATGGACCAAGAGAGGAATGCAGCCTGCAGAGACGAGAGAGAAGGAGGATGCAGAGGGGAATCCCAAGCCCCATGGATGAAAACACAGTGAGGAGAAACCAAAAGCCGTTGGCCTTGGAGGCCTCGGGTGGTGAGGCTTCCCGTTCTGCATCCCCCAGGGCCTCCTCACTGCCCAGCCTCCTCTTCCACCGCTCCCACTTCTTCAGCCTCGCCCTCCCGCTGCCTCCAGGGGCGCCCCAGGTGCTCCCTGATGGAGCTCACAGCGCTCCTCCTTCGGGGGTGAGGGTCCAGCAGCCCCCACAGAAGCGCGTCGGCTGCGGGGGCCAGGCCGAACCAGGGCTGAGGGCGGTCCTGGGGCTGGCCCGACGCCTGCCAGATGAGGAAGTCCTCGTAGAAGGGGTCGGCCTCGGCCAGGGGCTGGTCCCAGGGGAAGTAGCCCGTGAGGAGGCAGAAGAGCAGGACGCCCAGCGCCCAGGCGTCCAGGGCGGGCTGAATGGGCAGGCCCTCGGGCAGGGGCGGGGGCGCGCAGAGCTCGGGGGCCGTGTAGGGGATGGGCGGCCCGGCCAGGCGCAGCAGGGTCCCGCGAGGCCTCGTGTGGCCGAAGTCGGTCAGCTTGAAGCGCCGGCAGTCCGGGTCGCACACCAGGATGTTCTCCGGCTTCAGGTCCCGGTACACCAGGCCGCGGGCGTGGATGTACTCCAGGGCGGAGGCCAGCTGGGCGGCGCAGCGGTGCACTGCGGGCTGCGGGAGGCCCACCTGCGGGGAGAGTGGTCAGGACCCAGTGCCCCGAGGCCACGGAAGGCAACCGAGACCGCGGGACCTCTCCTCTGCCCCGCAAGCAGGCCCAGGACACTAAGGAGGCCGGTAAGGAAGACGGTGAATAGTTGGCCCTGTGAGGCTGAGTGTGACCTGCGAGGCCTGTGGGTTTAGGAGGCCTAGGGTGACCCCATAAGGCCCGTGGGTTTAGTGGGGCCTGGGGTGACCCCATAAGGCCCGTGGGTTTAGTGGGGCCTGGGGTGACCCCATAAGGCCCGTGGGTTTAGTGGGGCCTGGGGTGACCCCATAAGGCCCGTGGGTTTAGTGGGGCCTAGGGTGACCCCATGAGGCCTAGTGGGACCTGTGAGGCCTGTAGCTTTATTGCGGCCTAGTGTGACCTATGAGGTCTGTGGGTTTAGGGGGCCTGGGGTGACCCCATGGGGCCTGCGGGTTTAGTGGGGCCTGGGGTGACCCCATAAGGCCCGTGGGTTTAGTGGGGCCTGGGGTGACCCCATAAGGCCCGTGGGTTTAGTGGGGCCTAGGGTGACCCCATAAGGCCCGTGGGTTTAGTGGGGCCTGGGGTGACCCCATGGGGCCTGCGGGTTTAGTGGGGCCTGGGGTGACCCTGTAGGACCTGTAGGTTAAGCGGGGCCTAGGGTGACTCTGTAGGGCCTGTGACTTGATTGGGGTCCAGTGTGACCTGGTGCTGCCTGGTGAGTCTCCGTAGTGTATCGCGTGAGTTCTGTGATGTCTATGAACTCCAAAGAGGCCTAACAACTCCACGAGTCCTGTGGGCCCCGCGAGGGGCCTCCGGGGGGTAGGGGAGGCCCAATGCAGTGGCTGTGGCTTCTGTGGCCCAGGCTGCTCAGGACGTTCCTGGGAGGCGGGTGAGGCACTCGGAGGCGGCTTGGGGTCTGCCTACGCACCTTGGGCTGGATAAAGGCCATGAGATCCCCGTGCAGGACGGGCTCCGTCAGGAAGCTGTAGGAGTGTGCCGACTCGATGCCAATGCCGTAGGCCGTCACGATGGCTGAGTGCGCGCCCAGCGAGAGCCCCACACAGAACTCGTACAGGAAGCCACGGAGGGACGTGCGGGGTTTCGGGAGCTGCTTCAGTGCCAGGGGTGTGCCTGGGGCAGCAGGGACAGGTGTGGGAGGCGTGCAGCAGCCAAGGGCCACCTGGGCCAGCTGCTCTGTTCCCCTGTGGTCCCCCCGATGGCCCCTCAGCTTGGACTCTTTCCCATAGGCCATCTCCACCTTCTCCAACTCCCGCCTCCCTCCTGAGCCCACCCTAACAGCATGGCCACCCAAGCATCACCAGTGGTACCAATAGTTACAGCATGCTGGGGCCCAGCTGGGGGCTCAGGCCTGCGATCCCAATGCTTTCAGAGACCGAGGCGGGAGGATCCCTTGAGGCCAGGAGTTTGAGACCAGCCCGGACAACACAGTGAGACCCTACCTCTAAAAAAAGTTTTAAAAAGGCCGGGCACTGTGGCTCACGCCTGTAATCCCAGCACTTTGGGAGACTGAGGCGGGTGGATTGCTTGAGGTCAGGAGTTCGAGACCAGCCTAGTCAACATGGTGAAACCCCTTCTCTACTAAAAACACAAAAAACTAGTCGGTTGTGGTGGCGCATGCCTGTAATCCCAGCTACTCGGCCGGCTGAGGCAGGAGAATTGCTTGAACCCGGGAGGCAGAGGTTGCAGTGAGCCGAGATTGTGTCACTGCACTCCAGCCTGGGGGACAGAGTGAAAAAATTTTTTTTTTAAATAATTAGCTGGGCATGGTGGCATCTCTAAAAAATTAAATAAAATAATAACAGTACGTGGTGAATTTCTACCCTGCTTTCTTACAAGGCTATAACCATGGAGATGGAGAGATACCATGAAATTTCCCCAATGACCTCGTTTGGCTTCTCATGACAGCAAACCCGTGTTTGAGGCAAAAAGGTATTTTTGAGACACCTGGGGAAAAGGTAACCTACACTGGTTAAGAAAGCCAATTAGGAATTGTGGATTTTGTCACGTGTGGAAACGACTTCCTAGAAGCTAAACTCCTTGCAGACAGGAACTTCTGATGTCTTCCTTTTTTTTTTTTTGAGATGAAGTTTCACGCTTGTCCAGACTGGAGTGCAGTGGTGTGATCTCGGCTCACTGCAACCTCTGCCTCACGGGTTCAAGTGACTCTCCTGCCTCAGCCTCCTGAGTAGCTGGGATTACAGGCACCTGCCACCATACCCAGCTAAGTTGTGTATTTTCAGTAGAGATGGGGTTCACCATGTTGGTCAGGCTAGTCTCGAACTCCTGGCCTCAGGTGATGACCCACCTCAGCCTCCTGAAGCACTGGGATTACAGGTGTGAGCCACTACACACGCTTTTTTTTTTTTTTTTTTTTTTTAAGACAGGGTCTTTCTCTGTCGTCCAGGCTGGAATGCAGCAGCACAATCACGGCTCACTGCAACCTCCGCCTCCCAGGCTCAAGTGATTCTCCTGCCCAAGCTCCCCAAGTAGCTGGGACTACAGTCGTGCACCACCACTGGGCTAATTGCACACCAAGCTAATTTTTTTCCCCCTGACACCAGAAATTCCTGCTAACTGGCTAAGTTTTTAAAAAAATATTTGTAGAGACGGTCTCGCTATGTTGCCCAGGCTGGTCTCAAACTCCTAGGCTCTAAGCAATCCTCCTGCCTTGACCTCCCAAAGTGCTGGGATTACAGGTTTGAGCCACCGTGCCCGGCTTGGTTTCTTTGATTTCTGAGCCATCAGCTGCGAGGGTGCAACCTTCCCCATCACAAGGCCGTGTGTGACTGGGATAAATTCCTTCCTTATTGGCCCAGCGCAGTGGCTCATGCCTATAATCCCAGCACTTTGGGAAGCCAAGGTGGGCAGATCACTTGAGGTCAGGAGTTTGAGATCAGCCTGGCGAACATGGTGAAACCCCATCTCTACTAAAAATACAAAAATTAGCCGGTGTGGTTGCACGTGCCTGTAATCCCAGCTACTCGGAAGGCTGAGGCAGGAGAATCACTTGAACCCAGGAGGCGGAGGTTGCAGTGAGCCGAGATTGTACCACTCCACTCACTGCAGCCTGGGTGACAGAGCAAGACTCCATCTCCAAAAAAAAAAATAGAAAAAAAAGAAAGGCCAAGTGCAGTGGCTCACACCTGTAATCCCAGCACTTTGGGAGGCCCAGGCGGGTGGATCACTTGAGGTCAGGAGTTCAAGACCGGCCTGGCCAAAATGGTGAAATCCCATCTCTACTAAAAATACAAAAATCAGCCAGGTGTGGTGGTGCATGCCTGTAGTCCCAGCTATTTGGGAGGCTGAGGCAGGAGGATTGCTTGAACCCGGGAGGTGTAGGTTGCAGTGAGCCGAGATTGTGCCACTGTACTCCAGCCTGGGTGACAGAGTGAGACTCTGTCTCAAAAAAATAAAAATAAAAAATAAAAAAGTTCCCTTCTTATCGAAAACACCGGCCATCCCCGCCCACTCTGCAGCCAGATGCAGTGGGGTCTCTTCCGCGTGTTCACAGCGCTCCTGATCACTGCCTCAACAGCCACGCCACCCGGTGTTGGCAATCCCTGCCCATCTATGCTCCCCACGGTGCCCTGAGCTTCTTAACGACAGTGGCATGCTCAGGGCCCCAGCATCATGCAGCCCAGGGGCAGGTGTGCTAGAGGCCTCCAGGTGCAGGTTCAGTGAAACGCCCATGGAGGGGCCTCATTGCCAAAGTCCCCGCCCGTTACTGCTCATGCATCCGGCTTTGTGAGCACCCAGGGCTGGATCTCAGCGTCTGCAGCTCTTCCTGAGGTGTGCTGTTGTGTGGCTGTGTTATTGCCCTCTGCGTTATTACTGAATTGTGTCTCCCCAAATCTCATATGTTGGAGTCCTAACCCCCTCATTGCTGAATGTGGCTGTATTTGGAGATGGGGTCTTTAAAGAGGTAAAATGAGGTCACTAGAGTGGGCAGGCCCTCGTCCAATGTGACTGGTGTCCTTATAAGAAGAGGAGATCAGGACACAGACACACACAGAGGGACGACCACGTGAGGACACGGGGAGAAGACGGCCAAATGCAAGCCAAGGAGAGAGGCCTCAGGAGAACCAACCCTGCTGACATCTTGATCTCAGGCTTCCAGCCTCCAGAGCTGTAAGGAAACAGAGCTCTGTTGTTGGCCAGGCACAGTGGCGCACGCCTGTAATCCCAGCACTTTGGGAGGCTGAGGCAGGAGGACCACTTGAGGCCAGTTTGAGACCAGCCTGGGCAACACAGTGAGACCCCATCTTAAAAAAAAAATTTAAAAATTAGCCGGGCATGGTGGCATGCGCCTGTAGTCTCAGCTACTTGCGGAGCTGAGGTGGGAGGATCCCTTGAGCCCAGGAGGTCAAAGCTGCAGCGAGCTATGATCGCGCCACTGCACTCCAGCCTGGACAACAGCAAGACCCTGTCTCAAAAAAAAAAAAAAAAAAAGAAAAGAAAAAAGGCCGGGCACAGTGGCTCATGCCTGTAATCCCAGCATTTCGGGAGACCGAGGCAGGGGGATCACTTGAAATAAGGAGTTCAAGACCAGCCTCGCTAACATGGGGAAACCCGTCTCTACTAAAAATACAAAAATGAGCCGGGCATGGTGGCATGCACCTGTAATCCCAGCTACTCGGGGGGCTGAGGCACAAGAATCACTTGAACTTGGGAAGCGGAGGTTGCAGTGAGCCGAGATTGTGCTACTGCACTCCAGCCTGGGCAACAGAGCAAGACTCCATTTCAAAAAAAAAAAAAAAAAGAAAGAAAAAAGTCAAAAGTCCTGTTGTGGAAGCCCCCGCCTTTGTCATGGCAGCCCCAGCAGATGAATGCACACTTTTTCTGCGTTCATGCTAGGAGATTCTTGAAGGCAGAGACTGGCTGTGGTTCAATTCTGGGTCCCCTGCCCGCCCGACCCCCTTCCCCCCAGCACAGGGCTGGCCTCAGAAGGCATGCCCTGAACTGACTGACCTCAGGTTGCCTCCCTATTTTCCGTTTCATGGAAGGACACAGTGCTTGGCAGAAAGGCGCAGGGTAGTGGGGAGCTGTCCTGCACACCCACTGTGTGCCTGCCTTGCTAAGTGCTTAGCAGACAGCATCACTCTGCATCATCCCACGGTAACCACTACAACCGCCACGGGAGGCTCCTGAGCTGGGAGCTCTGTCTTACCCAGCATTATACACCCCCAGCAACTAGAGCAATCCACATTCACTCAGAGGATCAACCATTCTTCCAAGTAGAAATCATTACCCACATTTTTCAAAGGAGGAAGCTGAGACTCAGAGAGGGCAAGGGAGTTCCTCAAAACACACAGTTTTTGGCGGGGCACCGTGGCTCATGCCTGTAATCCAAGCAATTTGGGAGGCTGAGGCAGGCGGATCACTGGAGGCCAGGAGTGCAAGACCACCCTGGTCAACAGAGCGAAACCTCATCTCTACTAAAAAAGAAAAATACACACACACAAATGTAGCTGGGTGTGGTAGTGCATGCCTATAGTCCTAGCTACATGGGAGGCTGAGGCAGGAGGATCACTTGAACCTGGGAGGTGGAAGTTGCAGTGAGATTGCGCCACTGCACTCCAGCCTGGGCGACAGAGCCAGACTCTGTCTCAAAAACAACCAACCAACCAAAAGAACAAAAAACACACAGCTTTGGAGGGCAGAGGTAAGACTTGATTCAGGCCTACCAGCCTCCCCAGCCTGGGCTACCCCAGGCCCGTGCCCCGCCCCCAGCTGAACCCTGCCACCTCCGGCCCCACAGCCTCGTACCTTTCTGACGATGGATGACCAGAAGGACGCGGCCATAGCGACCCTGGCCCAGGGGACGCACTTCCTCGTAGAGCTCGTCCACCTCGGCTCGGACCAGGGTCTGAGCACTCAGTGTCATCATGTCCTCCAGCGCCCGGGCAGCCTCCTGGCCCTGCTGGAGCTCCTCTAACGTCAGGCCGCCCAGACCCTCCTCTCCGCTGTCCTCTGAAGCCCCTGCCTCCGCTGGCCCTTCCTCAGACTGTTTGCCAGGCATCTCTGCAAGAACAGAGAGGGGTGCCCAGGCTCAGGTCCCAGGCCCAAGGGAGGAGGGGACTGGGGGTCTGGACTCCTGGGTCTGAGGGAGGAGGGGCTGGGGGCCAGGACTCCTGGGTCTGAGGGAGGAGGGGCTGGGGGCTCATCGCGCCTCTCATTGTGACTCAGTCTCCCTCTTGGTG
Organism: Pongo pygmaeus; assembly: GCF_028885625.2. Lineage (NCBI taxonomy): Eukaryota > Metazoa > Chordata > Mammalia > Primates > Hominidae > Pongo > Pongo pygmaeus. Next base: position 61,910,882 of record NC_072393.2, read on the forward strand.
AGAGGTGGGGAGACAAGTCTGGTGTGAGTTCAAGCCCCAGGTCACAGATGTCCCTGCCCCCACATTCCTGCGCACTGCGGCCGCCACCCGCCACCCTGAGGTTGAAAGATGAACCAGATAACTGAGACTCCCCCATCTTGTTTCCAAAGCAAACAGACTTGGGCCCTGGGGGTGGATGAGTAGACTCTGTCTCCTGAGAACAAACAGGTGCTCTTGGGCTCAGGGCTGGGAGGGCGGGCTGTGCAGAGGGCCTGGGACGCCTGGGTCCTGCATGGGACCGAGCACTTGGGATCAGTCCCCAAGCTCCTGACAGGCCTGGGGTCCCACTTTCACAGCCCAGCCACCTCCCTCAGACCCAGCCCCCCAGCCCCTCCTCCGCCAGACCTAGGGGTCCAGGCCCCCAGCCCACCTCTCTCCTGGAACCTCATACAATTCACACAACTGGGGACCCCCCGATTCTGTTTCCCTCATCCTCCACCGCTCTACAGCCTCCAGGTGCAGCCCAGGCTCCCCTGAGGGACCAAGGACTCGGGCCACCGGGCACAGTCACCCTCAGGTGCTGCCCACCTCAGGCCAGGGCACCTTGCCCACCTCCCAACCTGGGCTCAGACCTCCAGACCTCACCTCCTCCAAGGCCCGCCTGACCCTTCGGCCGCCGGCTGTGGTCAGTGCCCGGCACTTAGGGCCCATGCCAGCAGAGGCCTGCCCAGGAGCAAGACCCCGCCCCGACTTTGGGGGTCGTAAAGCCCCGCCCCTGGGCCTGCCCCTTCTGCCCCCACTGGGAGCAGAGCGACATCGTGCGATGACTCCTGGAACTGGCTGTGGTCAGGCGAATACCCTGACCCAAGAGTTGAGACCTCCTCCCTCAGACCCAGGAGTCCAGGCCCCAGCCCCTCCTCCTTCAGACCCAGGAGTCCAGGCCCCAGCCCCTCCTCCTCCCTCAGACCCAGGAGTCCAGGCCCCAGCCCCTCCTCCTCCCTCAGACCCAGGAGTCCAGGCCCCAGCCCCTCCTCCCTCAGACCCAGGACTCCAGACCCCCAGCCCCTCCTCCCTCAGACCCAGAAGTCCAGACCCCCAGCTCCTCCTCCTTCAGACCCAGGAGTCCAGGCCCCAGCCCCTCCTCCTCCCTCAGACCCAGGAGTCCAGGCCCCAGCCCCTCCTCCTCCCTCAGACCCAGGAGTCCAGGCCCCAGCCCCTCCTCCCTCAGACCCAGGTGTCCAGACCCCCAGCCCCTCCTCCCTCAGACCCAGGAGTTCAGACCCCCAGCTCCTCCTCCTTCAGACCCAGGAGTCCAGGCCCCAGCCCCTCCTCCTCCCTCAGACCCAGGAGTCCAGGCCCCAGCCCCTCCTCCCTCAGACCCAGGAGTCCAGGCCCCCAGTGCCTCCTCCCTCAGACCCAGGAGTCCAGGCCCCAGCCCCTCCTCCTCCCTCAGACTCAGGAGTCCAAGCCCCCAGTGCCTCCTCCCTCAGACCCAGGAGTCCAGGCCCCAACCCCTCCTCCCTCAGACCCAGGAGTCCAGACCCCCAGCCCCACCTCCCTCAGACCCAGGAGTCCAGGCCCCCAGTGCCTCCTCCCTCAGACCCAGGAATCCAGTCCCCCAGTGCCTCCTCCCTCAGACCCAGGAGTCCAGGCCCCAGCCCCTCCTCCCTCAGACCCAGGAGTCTAGGTCTCCAGCCCCTCCTTGCTCACCCAGGAGTCCAGGCCCCAGCCCCTCCTCCCTCAGACCCAGGAGTTCAGGACCCCAGTCCCTCCTCCCTCAGACCCAGGAGTCCAGACCTCCAGCCCTTCCTCCTCCCTTAGACCCAGGAGTCCAGGCCCCAGTCCCTCCTCTCTCAGACCCAGGAGTGCAGGCCCCAGTCCCTCCTCCCTCAGACCCAGGAGTCCAGACCCCCAGCGCCTCCTCCCTCAGACCCAGGAGTCCAGGCCTTAGCTTCCCCCACCCATCTGCAGTTTTCCGGCAGAACTGAGGCCTCCCTACCCGCCTCAAGGCCCCTCTCTTCCCAGTTGCTCCACCACCTGCTTCCCGCCCCCCTAAGTCTGAGGTCATCCCACACTACATCGTTCTGGAATCTCATTGTCTCATTCTTTCCCCAAACAAGACCCCAGCATCTGATCCCCTGGACACCCCTCTCCAAGCACTTGTGTCTGACCTGTCAATGGGGCATTGATGGGGGAGCTGGGTGGAGTCAAGGCAGGGGTGGGTTCCAGAAATGATTTCATTTTCTACACAGGACCTGGACTCCTGGGCCTGAGGGAGGAGGGGGTTGAGGACCTGGACTCCTGGGTCAGAGGGAGGAGGGCCTGAGGGCTCCTGATTCCAAAGAGAGGAATAACAATAAAAATAGTTTGAAAGCGCACAACAGGAATACAGGCCAGTGAGTGCCTCCCTGCTGTAAGCACAGGGAGATTAAGCCCCACTCGGAAGTCCCCAAGCCTTGGGCCACAGTGGGACTTCAGACCCCTCTTTTTTTCTGGGATGGTTGCACCCATCCTTCAGCGTTTTTTATTTCTTTTTTTTTTGCTTTTTGAGACGGAATCTCGCTCTGTCGCCCAGGCTGAAGTGCAGTGATGTGATCTCGGCTCACTGCAACCTCCAACTCTCTGGTTCGAGCGATTCTCTCACCTCAGCCTCCCGAGTGGCTGGGATTACAGGCATTCGCCACCACGCCTGGCTAATTTTTGTGTGTTTTAGTAGAGACAGGGTTTCACCGTGTTGGCAAGGATGGTCTTGATCTCCTGACCTGGTGATCCACCTGCCTCGGCCTCCCAAAGTGCTGGGATTACAGGCATGAGCCACTGTGCCTGGGCTATTTTTGTTTTTTTGAGACAGAGTCTTGCTCTGTTGCCCAGGCTGAGTGCAGTGGCCCGATCTCAGCTCACTGCAATCTCCACCTCCCAGGTTCAAGTGATTCTCATGCCTTGGCCTCCGGAGTAGCTGGGACTACAGGTGCCTGCCACCACTCCTGGATAATTCTTATATTTTTAGTAGAGACAGGGTTTTACCATGTTGGTCAGGCTGGCCTCGAACTCCTGACCTCAGGCGATCCACCCGCCTCAGCCTCCCAAAGTGCTGGGATTACAGCCGTAAGCCACCGGGCCCGGCCCACCCTTCAGGTTTATACTGCCATGACTGATGTGAAGTCACTTCATTTTTTTAAATAAACTTTTTATTTTGGAATCATTTTAGGTTTATAAAATGGTTGCCAAGATCCTGCGGAGAGTTCCCATGCACCCTCCCCCAGCCTCCCCCGGTGTCGGCATCGTGATGCAAACCATGAGACATTTGTCAAAACTACGAGGCTCACAGTTGGGCCAACACCAGACTGTTATTTCAGCAGCGCTTCCACGATGGATCGAGCCCAGGATGCCGTGTCGTATGTAGTGAGCTCACTTCCCAGCCTAGAAGCATACCTTCCTGCTTAGGAAATACGGTTTCCAGTTCTGGACCCTCCGCTGGATGCTGGGGTCTCGGATTTGGATCTAGTTCGTCCCCGTCCTGCAGGCGTGAACCTCCACAAGCCAGGCTCCGTGTCCTGTCTGGGAGGTGCCGTGGGACTGCGGGACGTGGGCTGGCCTTGGTGAGGAAGGAGACCCATGGGTACCAGGCCTGGCTCTTAGGATTGACGGGTCTGAGAAAGGCGGACGGAGCTGGGGCAATCACAATCCGTGGTGCTCTGTGGGAGCAGAACTGGGAAGGATCTAAATATGGAGAAGACCAGGTCCAGCCTGGACAGTCAGAAAGGGACACGGATTGTTCTAATACAAGTTCCCCAGGAGGCCAGAGAGGGCTGGGGGTGGGGGCCACTTTCTGGAACCATGGGACAGGGAGAAGACGCTCTCAGTGGAGGCCACACAGTGTGCCAATGTCTGCCAGCAGCTGTGCGTGCACGTGTGTGCAGGCATGTGTGTATGCGCGCATGTGCGTATGGGTGCGAGTGCGGGTGTGTGCATGCATGCATGCGTGTGTGTGTGTGCGCGCATGTGCGTATGCGTGCGAGTGCGGGTGTGTGCATGCATGCATGCGTGTGTGCGTGTGTGTGCACGCATGCGTGTGTGTGCATGTGCGTGTGTGTGTGCATGCGCGCGTGTGTGTGCATGTGCGTGTGTGTGTGCGCACGTGTGTGTGTGTTCTCTCACATGTGTAGATTTAGGTCCAGAACAGATGAGTGGCTCCCATGACATCACCCACAGCCCAGAGAAATGGGAGAGGTGGAGGGTGAGGTTTACATGGTGTCAGATCCTAAAGTTCAGATCTTGTGACATGGACAGCGGGAGCCACCGAAGGTCTTAGAGGAGAGGAGTGATCCCATCAGAACTCCATGATGGCCAGGCGTGGTGGCTCATGCCTGTCATCCCAGCATTTTGGGAGGCCAAGACGGGTGGATCATTTGAGGTCAGGAGTTCGAGACCAGCCTGGCCAACATAGTGAAACCCCACCTCTACTAAAAATACAAAATTAGCCAGGTGGTGGGAGGTTGAAGCAGGAGAGTCCCTTGAACCTGGGAGGGGGAGGTTGCAGTGAGCCGAGATCGCGCCACCGCACTCCAGCCTGGGCGACAGAGCGAGACTCAGTCTAAAAAAAATAAAAAATAAAAAAGAAGACACTCTGGATGGAGGGAAGAGGAAAGGTCCTTGAGGGAGGTAGGGCTGGGAGCCTGGATCCTGCGTCTGAGAGAGGAGGGGCAGGAGCTGGGCTCTTGGGTCTTCAGTTGGAAGAGGAATGCGCGTCCAAGCCCAGCGTTCCGTAGGGAGAGTGCAATGTGTTCCCTCTCTGTCCTCCCGGGTGCAGCTGTCTCTCCATCCAGGTGGCCCTGGGGGCTGGGGGAAGGGCTTCTGGCCCAGGCTCTGGCCACCTGTCTCCGTCACCTGGTCAGGGAGCTCCCCCATCTGTCTCCGTCCTCCCACCACTTTTGCCGTCATTGCCCTCATCTGTCCACTCCTCCAGGCTTGAGCCTCCCTCCTCCCCGTCCTCATAGGACACGCTCCCCAGAACCCCAGGTCCCTCTCTGTTCCCCTGCAACCCCCAGTCGTCCCCCAGGAAGTCCAGGACAGCCAGTGGGGGGCTCCTAGTCTCAGGATCCAGGTCCAGAAGCCCCTGGAGCAAGGCCAGGGCTGGGGGCGCAAACTGGTCCCAGGGTGGTGGTGGCTGAGGTGGCTGAGGCTTGGTGGTCACCCAGCCAGCGAAGGCCTCAAACTCAGGGTTGGGGGCCAGTGCCACATCCCAAGGGAAACAGGCAGTGGCAGCACAGAAGAGAAGCACCCCCAGGCCCCAGGAGTCCACGGCTGGCCGCAGAGGCAGGGTGTCGGGTGGTAGCAGGAGGCAGAGCTCAGGTGGTGCTGTGGGCAGAGGCACTGGTGGGGCAGGGGTCGGGCTGCCCTCTGGCCGGGTCAGACCCAGGTCTCCCAGGGCCACACGGCTGCAGACCGGGTCGAAGACCAGCACATTGTCCGGCTTGACATCTGCATGGACCAGCCCCCGGCTGTGGAGGAAGTCCAGAGCTCCTGCCAGCTGGGCCGCCACCCGCTTCACCAGCAGTTCTGGGAGGCCCTGGGGTCCAGAAGACAGGAGGAGCGTCAGAGTGTCTTGGTTTTGTCTTTTTTATGTTGTCCAGGCTGGTCTCTAACTCCTGGCCTCAAGTGATCCTCCTGCCTTGGCCTCCCAAAGTGCTGGGATTATAGGCATGAGGCACTGCACCAGTTGGTTCCTTGTGAATAATTTTTGAAAGAGGCTCTAGACTCCTAAGTCCTAAAAGTTTGACTCTTGGGGTTTGAGAATCTAGAACCCCAGACTAGTGGCTGCCTCCAGTGTTCCCACCACATGCTCCCAAAGACTTTCTCTCCATCATCCTCAACCTCAACCTGCAGCCATATCTGCACTCCTATAGACCAACTCCCAGCTGGTCTCCCAGTTTTCCCCACTGGAACCCCAGTTATAACCAGTAGCTCCTTCTTTTAGCTTCTTTCAAAGATTCTCCTAACTCAAATACTCAGGCCCACTGTGAACATTTCTTATATATCTTTTGTAAACTGACCATCCAGATCTTCTCCAGTGAGAACTCAAATTTCATTCTTAACCCTAATCTTAGTCTTATATGGGTCTAGACCCCATCTCTAACTCAGAGGCTTTTCTAAAATTCCCCAGTTTATTTCATCAATTGATTATCTATCCGTCGCCAGGCAGCAATTCATCCATGAAGCCATCCATCCTTCCAACAGTATTCAACAGTGTGTCCATCCAACATCCATTCCACCAACCAGTCAGCAATCCAATAAGTTATTCTGTTATTTAATATCCAACATCCATATATTTATCCTCCCTTGCTTCCTTTCACCCATCCACTCACCATCCATTTATCATCCATCCATCAATCCTTCCATCCACCCACCCACCCATCCACTCAACCAATCCTTTCATCCATCCACGCACCCACCCATCTACTCATTCATCCATTCACTCACCCACCAAACCTATCATTCATCCATCCACCCATCCATCCACCCACCAATCCATCCATCCATCCATCCATCCATCCATCCATCCATCCATCCATCCACCAATCCTTTCTTCCATCCATCCATCCATCCATCCATCCATCCATCCATCCATCCACCCACCAATCTTTTCATCCATCCATCCACCCCTCCATCTACCCACCCACCCATCCATCCACCCACCCATCCATACACCCACGGATCCTTCCATCCACCCACCCACCCATCCACTCAACCAATCCTTTCATCCACCCACCCTCCCACCCATCCGCTCATCCATCCATCCACTCACCCACCAAAACTTTCATCCATTCATCTATCCATCCATCCATCCACTCACCAATCCTTTCATCCACCCATCCACCCACCCACCCATCCATCCACCTACCCATCCATCCACCCACCCATCCATCCATCCACCCACCCATCCATCCATCCACCCACCCATCCATCTACCAATCCTTCCTTCCACCCATCTATTCACCCATCCGTCTGTCCACTCACCCATCCTTCCATCCTAATTCTCAATGAGACTCATTCATCCACATGTACCTTCCTCATCCCCTTCCTTCTTTTGTTCCTTCCATTTATCCCTAACTTTATCTCAAATCCAAAATCTATTCCTGAAACTATCCCTACCCCTAATCTCCTAACTCGAGAGACCCTAGAATATCATGGGTTCTGTCCTGACCTGGTCTCCTTTCTAGAAGAAACCCCATTACAGCCCATCTCCAACTCAGTCTATATACACATCCTCAACCGTCTCTGCTTCTCTCTGCAACCCCATTCATGCCTTTCTCCATACTCATGATCAATCTATAATCAACTCTAAACTCAACCCACTCAACTCCACCTGTGCCCATGCCCTAACCTCAGAGTCAACTAAAATCCCAACCCTGTCTCCCTCCCCACCCCCTTCATTGACTCCAGTCCATCCTCAATCCCACCCCCAGCTCCCTGCCCTTCCACGCTTGTGTTTGGGTGATTGGATGGATTAGGGTTGAGGTCAAGCATGGAACTTCGTTGAGAATTAGAAAGGGGGAGGTCATGTGGGGACTCAGGGTGGAGATGGATTGGGCGGGCCCTGATTTGGGGGTCAGAGTTGGAGATAGAGACGGGGCTTGGGACAGAGTTGGACCTGGGATAAGCGCTCCCAACCTTTGTCCCTCGTGGCCTCACCCTTTCCTGCAGCATCCTGCTGAGGTCCCCACAGGGTGCGTACTCCTGGGCGAAGGCAAAATAGCGGGGGGTCTGTAGGGGTCCTGCCAGGGTCTGCAGCAGGCCTGGGTGTGCAGAGACGCAGCGACCCACACAGAACTCCCTCAGGAAGGTGCTTCTCAGGACCAAATCCCGACGCAGGAGCTTCAGAGCCACAGCTGGACCTGCCAGGGAGATGGGTCGGAGGGACACTCAGGCAGCTCCAGTCTTGCTGTGGGGCCTGAGGGAAGCCGTGTAAACTCTCTGAGCCTCACACTTCTCATGGGCAGCACGGGCTCCTCTGTCTGTGAAGTGTGGGTGGGAGGAGTCCTTCTTTGAAGACCCTCCCTGCTCTGCCTCGGACTGTGGCGTGGGCTTGCACAGCCGCCTCACCCTCTCCGGGCCTCAGTTTCCCCTGGCATCAAGTAAGAGACATGGTGGTGACTTGGGTTCCAACCTGAGTTGCATACCTGTCTTGCTGTGGGACCGTAGGCAGGCCCTTGCCCTCTCTGGGGTGGGGCCTGTGTTTCTCAGAAGATCCCAGAGCTCTTAACTTTCAGAGGGCCCCCACCGAGAAGGGTCCCCATCAGCTCCTCCTGGGAATGCCCCCTGTCTGGGTGGCTTCCGAGAACGCTTATTGTGGGGCAGCTGGGGAGGCTGCCCTTGGGTGGCCGAACTCACCCCCCTGGTGAGGCTGGGCGAGGAGCACACGGCCGTAGGAGCCGGAGCCCAGCTTCCGGATGAGGTGGTACTGGTCCCGAAGGCTCCTCACCGGGGTCACCCTGCTGGTCGTCAGCTCCACCAGCCGTTGGAGGGCTGTGGCTGTGTCCTCCTACGGGAGAGGGGCAGGGTGAGGAGGGGGCGAGTCTGGGGTCTGCTGAGAGTGGTGGGGGAGGAGGTCATGGCGCAGCCCCGGGATGGAGGGTGGGGCAGGGGACAGGGGTCACTGTCCCCAGAGAGGAGGATGAGTCACAGTGACTCACCCGGACTCGGGCCACCTGTTTTTGTGTCCTGGCGAGGTTAGGGGTCACTGTCACAGAGGCCCCACCTGCCCCTGTCTGTGGGAGTGGGCCAGGAGCCCCCAGCCCCAAGTCGGGGTGCATCCCCAGCCCACACAGCACCCCCCGCCCGCCCACCCTGGTCTCTCTTTTCACCGTCCTCTTCCCCTGTGCATCCCACTGTGTGTTTCTGAGTCCATTTCTCTGGGGGCCTCGGTCTCACTGTGTGTCCTTGGATCTCTGTCATCCTCTCTCCCTGGGTCTGGGTCTCTGAGGTCTTTGCGTTTCCCTGTTTTCTGTTTCTCTTCCTCTCTCTCCCCGTGTTGCCTCCTGCCTCTCTCTCCTTTTCTCTCTCTGCCTTCCTCCCCTGGCTCCCGTCTCTCACCTCTGGGTCCCCATCCTCAGGGGTCTCGGAGGCCCTGCGCTCCATCTCAGGGCTTCCCGATGTGGGGTGGCCCTTGGGCGGGACCCCCCCGTCAGGGCTCCCCAGAGAGCAACCAGCCCCCTGCACCCCACAGGTTCTCGCTGTGCAGAGCCAAGGGATGGAAGCTCGTCTGCAAGGTCAGCCTCAGTCGTCCCTTGTCTGTCCGGGTCTGTCTAGCTGGAGGAGTGTCTCTGCCTCTCTGTGCCCTCCTGCCACCCTCTGGGTGTATTCCCTGCTGTGCTTCCCAGGTGATAGCCCTCAGTCCCCGCACCCTCTCTTCCCCTCTCTTTAGCCAACCCCAGTCTCTCCTTCCTTCTACACGAACACCTTTCTGTCAGCCTCTCTCTTGCTCCCTCTGTCTCTCCTCTCTCTGTGTGTCTTTGTCTCCTTCTCTCCCCGTCTCTCTCTCTCCACCCTCCCTGTCTCTGTCTCGCCCTTGGGTCTCTGGGGTGGGACTCCCCCTCCCTGTCCCATCCGCACACTGTCTCCACTCTTTCTCCACCAACTCTGGGGGTGTCTCCACGCTCTGCTCCCTGCCTGCTCCCCTCTCTCTCTCTGTCTGTTTCCCGTCTCTCCCGGCCCCTCTGGGCATCTCCGTCCGCTCTCCCCAGTGTCTCTGCGTCTCTCTCCTCCTCTTTGTTCCTGACTCTCTCTCAAAGCCTTTGTCCCTCCCTTTCTCTGGGCCTGGGACAGGGGTGTGTGTGACAGCTCAGAGACAGAGACATCCTGTCCCCCCACACCCCTCCCTCACCCCCTCTGACCGCTGCCCCCTCCCTCTCCCTTCCAAACTTAGACCGGCTTGGACTCTGGGCTCCAGTCCCAGGACAGATGGGACAAAACATATTGTGAACCCCCAACAAGGCCCAGGCCTGAGGGCAGAGGAAAGGGTGGGACAGACCCCTCCACACACCTGAGCTGGGATGACAGGCCCAGAGCTGAGCGCCTCTGTCTTGCCCCAGAGGCCAGGAGCGCTGGTGTCCAGGGACCAGGGAACAGTTCCCAAAGCCCTCCTCCTTCACACCAGGAGTCCTGGCCCCAGTTCCTCCTCCCTCACACCCAGGAGTCCAGGCCCCAGCTCCTCCTCCCTCAGATCCAGGAGTCTAGGCCCCCAGCCCCTCCTCCCTCAGACCCAAGAGTCCAGAACCCCAGCCCCTCCTCCCTCAGACCCAGGAGTCTAGGTCCCCAGTTCCTCCACCCTCAGAACCAGGAGTCCAGGTCCCCAGTTCCTCCACCCTCAGAACCAGGAGTCCAGGCCCCCAGCTCCTCCTCCCTCAGGCTCAGGAGTTCAGGCCCAGCCCCTCTTCCCTCAGACCCAGGAGTCCAGGCCTCCAGCCTCTCCTTCCTCAGACCCAGGCCCCCAGCCCCTCCTCCCTCAGACCCAGGAGTCCAGGCCCAGCCCCTCCTCCCACAGGACTCAGGAGCTGAAGCAGCTGTGGGAAGCGTCAGGGATAGAGGTGCTCTCATGTTCTCAGCACCTGTTCCGCGCCTAGCCCTGTGCGGGGCTTTACACTGGATCCTCCCAGCTGCCCAAAGGGTCAGTATTTATCCCCAGTTTACGGAGCAGGAAACTGAGGTTCTGAGAAGTGATTGTGTTACACAAGGTCAGAAGGGTAGCGGGCCCCGGGCCAGGCCTGTGTGACTCAGAGGCCTGCTGCCTGCCCCACTCGTGTTTCCACTACTACTACAGCCCTGCTATTAATAAAGACACAGCAACGGCAGCGACGAGTAGGTGCTGGAAGGATCTGCAGGAAACCGGCTGCGGCGCTGGCCTCTGGGGAGCTGGATGGGGCCCAAGGAGAGGCAGAGGTAGAACTTCCTTTGTTGTTCTGAGGTTAGATTGGGGAAAGTCGCAAACCTACAGAAAAGTAGAAAAAGTGCTGTCCGTGCCTGTAATCCCAGCTACTTGGGAGGCTGAGGCAGGAGAATCGCTTGAACTCCGGGAGGCGGAGGTTGTGGTGAGCCGAGATTGCACCACTGCACTCCAGCCTGGGCAAGAGAGTGGGACTCCGTCTCAAAAACAAACAAACAAACAAACAGAAATAATAACAACAAAACAAAAACAAACAAGCTCTGTCATGAACGCCCATTGGCTAAACTTCACAGATGTGACCATTTGGCCATACTTTCTTGATATTTATTTCTTTGTCTGGGGGGGCATACAAACTAGTTTCAAGTAAATGATAAATATTGAAGTCTTTTGGAAGTGGAAATGCTGAGCTGCCTGGTGTGTTTGCTTTAAAATCATCTGGCCGGCCGGGCACGGTGACTCACGCCTCTAATCCCAGCACTTTGGGAGGCTGAGGCGGGCGGATCACCTGAGGTCGGGAGTTCGAGACTAGCCTGACCAACATGGAGAAACCCCGTCTCTACTAAAAATACAAAATTAGCTGGGCATGGTGGTGTATGCTTGTAATCCCAGCTACTTGGGAGGCTGAGGCAGGAGAATCACTTGAACCCGGGAGGCAGAGGTTGCGGTGAGCTGAGATGGAACCATTGCACTCCAGCCTGGGTAACAAGAGCAAAACTCTGTCTCAAAAACAAACAAACAAACAGTCTGGCAAAAGAAAAGAAAATGTGTATGTGTGTGTGTGTGTGTGTGTGTGTGTATATGGGGGGGGTGGGTGGGTGGTGAGACAAGTGAGAGGGAAGGGACTCATTTTATTCCTCTGTTTTTGGTTATGCTGGAAATTTTCCTTCATGAAAAGCTACAAGTTATAAACTAAACTACAGGCATCATGATAAATTGTGCCCAAACACTTGGGAGTACCTATCTATAAAAGTAAGGAAAATTTCTAGCTCAACTACAGTAAAATTGTCATAATGACTTTTTTTTTAACAAAATTGAAGATGAGGCCAGGCGTGATGGCTCACGCCTGTAATCTCAGCACTTTGGGAGGCTGAGGCGGGCAAATTGCCTGAGGTCGGGAGTTTGAGACCAGCCTGACCAACGTGGTGAAACCCCATCTCTACTACAGATACAAAAATTAGCCAGGCGTGGTGGCGGGCGTCTGTAATCCCAGCTACTCAAGAGGCTGAGGCAGGAGAATCTCCTGAACCCGGGAGGCAGAGGTTGCAGTGAGCCGAAATGGTACCACTGCACCCCAGCCTGGGCGACAGAGCGAGAGTCTGTCTCAAAAAAATAAAATTAAATAAAAAATAAAAAATTTAAGATGGGGTCTTGCTGTGTTGCCCAGGCTGGTCTCAAACTCCTAGGCTCAAGTGATTTTCCTACCTCGGTCTACCAAAGTGCTGAGAATACAGGTGTGAGCCACAGTATCCAGCCAGACAATTTCTCGAAATCAGGTAATAACAAGTCTGTCTTCAATTTCTCACATTTATTTTTTTTTAAATGCCTTGGCTGGGCACGGTGGCTCATGCCTGTAATCCCAGCACTTTGGGAGGCCAAGGCAGGTGGATCACCTGAGGTCAAGAATTCGAGACCAGCCTGACAAACAAGATGAAACCCCCATCTCTACTAAAAATACAAAAATTAGCTGGGTATGGTGGCAGGTGCCTATAATCCCAGCTACTTGGGAGGCTGAGGCAGGAGAATTGCTTGAACCTGGGAGGTAGAGGTTGCAGTGAGCCGAGATGGACCACTGCACTCCAGCCTGGCGGCAGAGTAAGACTCTGTCTCAAAAAAAAGAAAAAAAGAGAAAAAAATGCCTTATTTGCTTTATGAGTCAGGAATCAACGTCAACATCCTGTATGACTTTCAGGGAACTTTTTACCACTGTGCCTTTTACATTATTTGAATTTTTCCTGTGAGTATGTGTTACTTATTCAAAAATTTTTAATGAAATAATACAGTGATGATGGTACAGTAATATAGTAACACTCGGTGCTTACTTGGTGCCAGGCCCTGGTCACGCTCTCTCGGTCTCTCTCTCTTTTTCACCTAAGACTTTGTGGAGTCCTCCCAACAAGCCCTGGGTCGGTAGAATGATGGTTTCCAATTTCCTGATGGGGGCAGTGAAGCATGAGGCGGCAGACTCATGGGCCGCAGAGCCACAGCCAGCGAGAGGCAGAGCTGGGATACCTCGAGGTCTGGTGACTCCAGGCTCCTCTGTGCCCCCTGCCCACGCAGCTCCTGTGAGGCCGACCTCAGGTGCCCGGCTCGAGCTGAGCTCCTCCACTGGAGACCCGGGGCTGGCTGTGCGCCGACAGGCAAGCGCATCTGCTACTCTAGAGCCGAAAGGTCGGACTGCAGAGCCGGCCACCTGGATCCCCCGGGAGGAGAGTGAGAGGGGACGCTGCGGGCCTCCAGCGCTCCCAGCCCTCCCCCGGAGGCTCGCTGGTGATCCGAAGAGCTTTGCACCTCCCCATTTAGTAACGCCGCTCTGCGGGGTCACCCGGAGTGACCTTGGCACACAGGTGTGGTGGGGGAGGTTGCAGTCCTGCAGCCCCAGGGTACACACACACCCCTCATTAAAGCTGGGCGGTGTGCCTCTCTCCTCCCCTCCGTCCTGCCCACCAGCCTCCGAGGGCTCCTTTTGTCACCGTTTCCTGGCTTTGTCCCCTCCTGGCCGAACGAGGGCACGCCAACAAGTTAAGTGTGTTAACAACAACAACAGCAATAATAATAGTGTTCAACACTCATACTGTACTCGGTGCTGTGGCTTGTGTTTTCATCTATTTTTGTCATCGTTGTGAAGAGTTTTTGCAGAGACGGGGTCTCACTATGCGGCCTCTACCCTCTCACTGTGTTGGAATTCGAGGCTGGTCTTGAATTGCTGGGATGCTTCTGTGCTTCAGTTTTCTCCTGTATGAAATGAAGGTCATCCCCAGCTCCTACCCACAGCGCTGTTGTTAAGAAAATTGACATGTATAATGCATAAACTAATGTAATAATATTATATCTAAGATAATTATTTTAGATATGATATATACTATCCTATATTATATATTAAGTGATATATGTACTATATGTCTTATGTATAATATATATACTAGTATGTTATTTTTAAAGTAAATTCAATTAAGAAAATATATACTGAAAGAACATATAAAAATTAATTTACACTTCAAAGATTGTTCAGTTGACAATGTAACCCACCCACCATCCCACTCCATCCTTGGGCCAAAAAAGGTGAAAAGAAAAACAGAAGAAAAAAGTGTTAACATTAAACTGATTTGCTTTATCTGGAACGAGTTAGATTATAAACTAGTAGACCAAAATCTCACCCTTTAATAGTCATCCTGATGAGTTAACCAAACTTTGCAGGAAAGGTGGAAATGTTTTCACTCTTGATTTTTATTTTTATTTTTTGTTGTTTGTTTGCTTGTTTGAGACAGAGTCTCACTTTGTCACCCAGGCTGGAGTGCAGTGGCCCGATCTCGGCTCACTGCAACCTCCACCTCCCGGGTTCAAGTAATTCTCCTGCCTCAGTTTCCTGAGTAAAGTGCTGATTACAGGCGTGAACCACCGTGCCTGGCCCACTCCTGTTTTTTTTTTGTTTTGTTTTTAAGACAGGGTCTCACTCTGACATCCAGGCTGGAGTGCAATGACACAGTCATGGCTCACTGCAGCCTTGACTTCCTGGGTTCAAGAGATCCTCCCACCTCAGCCTTCCAAGTAGCTGGGATCACAGGTGCATGCCACTGGGCTGGCTACTTTTTAAGTTTTTTGTAGAGATGGGATCTCACTATGTTGCCCAGGTTGGTCTCGAACTTCTGGCCTCAAGCTATCCTCTGGCCTGGGCCTCGCAACATGCTGGGTGGGATTACAGGCGTGAGCCACCTGGCCCTTTGCTCCTGTTTTAAGACAGTAATGCTATTTTCTTTCTATCACACCATGTATACATTGAACAAATATTGTTAAATAAAATAATGGATGAAAACATAAGCCATACCACCGAGCATAGTGAATGCTTAACAATTATTATTATTGTTGTTGACAAATGCGCTTACGGCGGTTACTATGGGCCAGGTACCATTCTGGGGCTTTGTATACCCTTACAGTAATCTCATTTAATCCTTATGTTCTACATATGACATAGGAACTATTATTTCCCGAGGCACAGAGAGGCCACACGTGCTAAATCTTATCGTCATCTCTGACCTGCTCACACACAGCACAAAACCTTGCTGGGATTCTCTGTGACATGAAATATTTCACACATATCCCCCAAATATGATGAGTATTCATGTCTCCACCATTCTGTTTAAGAAATATAATTCTCAGCCAGGCGCGGTGGCTCACACCGGTAATCCCAGCACTTTGGGAGGCCAAGGCGGGCGGATCACGAGGTGAGGGAGATCAAGACCATCCTGGCTAACATGGTGAAACCCCGTCTCTACTAAAACTACAAAAAAAGTAGCCCGGCATGGTGGCGGGCACCTATGGTCCCAGCTACTCGGGAGGCTGAGGCAGGAGAATGGCGTGAACTCGGGAGGCAGAGCTTGCAGTGAGCCGAGATTGCACCACTGCACTCCAGCCTGGGCGACAGAGTGAGACTCCGTCTCAAAAAAAAAAAAAAAAAAAAAAAAAGAAATATAATTCTCCAGATATAATAGAAACACTGCGTGCACTCGCCTCTGCCTCTCCAAATCCCTTCCCTTCTAAAAGTCACCACCATCTCCAATGAGGTATTTGTTATTCTTTGATTGCAAAAGACTTTTGCTACATAGTGTAAATCCGTAACTGCTAGTATGCTTGCATGTTTCTAAATGTTTGTATAAATAGTATGGTGTTCCTGACCTTCTGCAGCTCACCAGCTGGACACTGCTTGCAAGGGATTGTTACACACAGCTCAGGCCTCTTCTTTTGCAAAGACGTTTAATCTTCGAGTACGTGGACATACTGTCTTCCAGGGATCCATTCTTCTGGGGATGGACATTTTAGGTTTCTCCAGTACTGTGCTCTTAGGAGCAAGCAGGGCAAAGAATATTCTTTTTTTTTTTTTTTTTTGAGATGGAGTCTCGCTCTGTTGCCCAGGCTGGAGAGCAGTGGTGCGATCTCGGCTCACTGCAAGCTCTGCCTCCTGGGTTCATGCCGTTCTCCTGGCTCAGCCTCCCGAGTAGCTGGGACTACAGGCGCCCGCCACCACGCCCGGTTAATTTTTTGTATTTTTAGTAGAGATGGGGTTTCACCATGTTGGCCAGGCTGGTCTCGATCTCCTGACCTCATGATCCGCCCGTCTGGGCCTCCCAAAGTGCTGGGATTACAGGCGTGAGCCACCGCGCCCGGCCATAGAATATTCTTACACGTGTTGCTTTGTGCTAAGTGGCATGTTTTCTCCGGGGTATTGGCCTCAAAGTGGAATTCCTGGGTCAGAGGATAGGAGAATAAGCAGCTTTCTTAGATGTTCTCACATGACTCTCCAGGGTGGTTGTATCTGATTTTTTTGTTTGTTTGTGGGTTTTTGTTGTTGTTGTTTTGTTTTGTTTTGTTTTCAGTTCGTAGATCCCTTTGGGAATCTGAAGAAAGCTGGAGAGACTTTTGTGTGGTCCAATACAGAAACCACTGGCCATGTGTGGCTCTAAGGCATTAGAAATGTGGCTTTTCAAACTGAGACTTGCTGTCAGCATATAGTAGAATCTGCGATTGAAAAAGAGAGTGTCAGCTAGCTCTGATTTATTATTTTATTTGTTTGTTTGTTTATTTTGAGACAGATTCGCTCTGTTGCCCAGGCTGGAGTGCAGTGGTGTCGTCTTGGATCACTGCAACCTCCACCTCCTGGGTTCAAACAATTCTCATGCCTCAGCCTCCAAAGTAGCTGGGATTACAGGTGTGCCACCGCATCAGGCTAATTTTTTTTGTATTTTTAGTAGAGATGGGGTTTTGCCATGTTGGCCAGGTTGGTCTCAAACTCCTGGCCTCAAATGATCTGCCTGGCTCGGCCTCCCAAAGTGCTGGGATTATTATAGGCGTGAGCTACCCTACCTGGACAACTGATTTTTGTATCAATTACATGTTGACATGATAATGTTTGGATACACAGTTGCTCTCATTTGAAGATTTCGTATTTGCAAATTTTCCCATTCCCTAAAATTGATTTGTAACTCCCAAATCACAGTGCTGGCCCAGTGCTGTGGCTCACACCTGTAATCCTAACACTTTGGGGCCCAGGCAGGAGGATCATTTGAGCCCAGGAGTTCGAGAACAGCCTGGGAAACATAGCTGGTCTTGCCAAGACCAGCTTAGGAAACGTAGTGAGACCCTATCTCTACAAAAAAAAAAAAAAAAATTTGTTTTTATTGAGACAGAGTCTCACTCAGTCACCTAGGCTGAAGTGCAATGGTGTGATCTTGGCTCACTGCAACCTCTGCAACCTCTACCTCCTGGGTTCAAACAATTCTCCCGCCTCAGCCTCCTGAGTAGCTGGGATTACAGGCACCCGCCATCATGCTCAGCTAATTTCTTTTTTCTTTTTTTTTTTTTGTATTTTTGTAGAGATGGGATTTCACCTTGTTGGCTAGGCTGGTCTTGAACTCCTGACCTCAGGTGACCCACCTGCCTCGGCCTCCCAAAGTGCTAGGATTATAGGCATGAGCCACCGCACCCATCCTACAAGAAATTGTTAACAAATTAGTCAGGCACGGTGGCATGCACCTATAGTCTCAGCTGTTCAGGAGGCTGAAGTGGGAGGATCACTTGAGCCTGGGAGATGGAGGCTGCAGTAAGCTATGATTGTACTGATCGTACCACTGCACTCCAGCCTGGGCAACACAGTGAGACCTTGTCTCAAAAAAAAATGATAATGATGATGATCATCGTCACAGCGCTATAGTTAATAACAATGTATCGTATGCTCAAAAATTGCTGAGAGAGTAGATTTTAAGAATTCTCATGGCTGGACGCGGTGGCTCACGCCTGTGATCCCAGCACTTTGGGAGGCCGAGGCAGGCAGATCACGAGGACAGGAGATCAAGACCATCCTGGCTAACCCGGTGAAACCCCATCTCTACTAAAAATACAAAAAATTAGCCGGGTGTGGTGGCGGGCACCTGTGGTCCCAGCTACTCAGGAGGCTGAGGCAGGAGAATCGCTTGAACCTGGGAGGCGGAAGTTGCAGTGAGCCGAGATGGCGCCACTGCTCTCCAGGGCTCTCCAGCCTGGGTGACAGAGGGAGACTGTTTCAAAAAAAAAAAAAAAAAAAAACTCACTGCAAAAAAAAAAAAAAGAAAAAAATCATGTGAGGTAATGCATATGTTAATTATACAGCTTGATGTAGTTATTTTCCAATCTGTGTATGTGTGTATCTATATAAACATCATGTTAGTCAGACACGGTGGGACACGTCTAGTCTAGGAGGCTGTCATGTCATGTCTGTCTAGGAGGCTGTCATGTCACGTCTGTCTAGGAGGCTGCCATGTCATGTCTAGTCTAGGAGGCTGTCATGTCACATCTGTCTAGGAGGCTGTCATGTCACGTCTGTCTAGGAGGCTGTCATGTCATGTCTAGTCTAGGAGGCTGTCATGTCACATCTGTCTAGGAGGCTGTCATGTCACGTCTGTCTAGGAGGCTGTCATGTTACATCTAGTCTAGGAGGCTGCCATGTCACGTCTAGTCTAGGAGGCTGCCATGTCACGTCTAGTCTAGGAGGCTGTCATGTCACATCTGTCTAGGAGGCTGTGGCATTTCTCGAGGCCAGGAATTCAAGAGCTAGAGATGCACTTGTGAAAAACACGCACCGCACTCCAGCCTGGGCAACGTCGCGGGACCCTGTCTTTAAAAACAATAGAAAAATCATGTTGTACACAACAATTGTATACATTCTTTATTTGTCAAGGTGGAACAAAAAAAAAATAATAAGGGGGGAAAGAACAACAACAATAACAAAAGAGCGCTTTTGCAGCTGCGCCCACAGCTGTGAAAAACGTGAGTTGCCAATGCATACATCTCCAGCTGAGGCTGAAGAAAGCGATGCTCTGCCTTTTCGTGTCAGCCGCTCCTACAAACAAGGGTCTTTTTTTTACGTTGGTGCCACGATTTTCACATTTTTGTGGTTTTTATTGGTGATTCTGCAGGTTTGTGCTTTTTGTTGGTGATTCTACACTTCAGCTCCCACGCACAGCGCTGAACAGGGTCCCCTTCAGTGCTTAGGAACGTTGTGCAGTGCCTCATGTAGAAAATCTGGCCCGGCACGGGGGCTCATGCTTGTAATCCCAGCACTTTGGGAGGCCGAGGCAGGCAAATCACTTGAGGTCAGGCATTTGAGACCAGCCTGGCCAACATGATGAAACCCTGTCTCTACTAAAAATACAAAAATTAGCTGGGCGTGGTGGTGCACGCCTGTAATCCCAGCTACTCGGGAGGCTGAGGCAGGAGAATTGCCGGAACCCAGCAGGCAGAGGTTGCAACCTGCAGTGAGCCAAGATCGTGCTTCTGCACTCCAGCCTGGGCGACAGAGCGAGACTCCGTGAGAAAGAAAGAAAAGAAAGGGAAGAAAGAAATAAAGAGAAAGAAAGACCATGTGTGTTAGATGAACTTCGTTCAGATACGAGCTGTACTCCTGCTGGCGGTGAGTTCAATGACGATGAATCAACAACGTATATGTAAAAGATGCCTTTAAACAGAAAGGCAAAGTCAGTGAGGTATTGATTATTTGATGTAGATGTTGTCACCAGCGGCCTGCAGGAATCTAACCCTGTATTTCCCCCAGTGGCAGTGGCTTGGTATTTGCCAATTTGGTGTTTTCAGCAACTTTAAGGAAGATAACCAGCGTGAATAAGGAGAGTTGAGCGTGTCGAGTGAAATGAAACATATCATCAGGACTATTTTCACCTTGTTTGCATTTACTTTTGTAAAAATAGAAACACACAGTTTGGCAGACAACATCGGGGATTACAGATGCCACCGAATCATCTATGGATCTCTCTAGAAGTCTGCAGGTCACAGGCTGTTTCTACATTCTCCATCCCCTGAAGCTGTTCCCCAGACCTCACCCTCTCCTGTGTGGATCACAACCCCAGCTTCTCAGCTTCTTTCTGGTCTCCCCTCTCGCCTCTGGACTGCCCCATCAGACACACAAACGTTCTCCCTCCTTCCCTCCCCCCTCCTCCCTCCTCCCTCCCTCCCTCCTTCCTTTCTTTCTTTCTCTGTTTTCTTTCCTTCTTTCCTTCCTTTCTTCCTTTCTTCCTTTCTTTTCCTTCCTTCCTTCTTTCCTTCCTTCCTTCCTTTCTGTCTTTCTTTCTTCTTTCTTTCTCTCTCTCTTTCTCCTTTCCTGTCCTGTCCTCCTTCCTTGCCTCCCTCCCTCCCTTCCTTCTTTCTTTCCCTCCCTCCCTCCCCTTTCTTTTTTGAGGCAGGGTCTCACTCCATCACCCAGGTTGGAATGCAGTGGTGCAGTCACAGCTCTCTGCAGCCTTGACCTCCCATACTTAAGTGATCCTCTTGCCTCAGCCTCCCAAGTAGCTGGGACTACAGGTGTGCACCATCCTCCCCAGCTAATTTTAGAATTTTCTGTAGATACGGGCTCTCACTATGTTGCCCAGGCTAGTTTCAAATTCCTGGGTTCAAGTGATCCTCCTGCCTCGGCTTCCAAAAATGCTGGTATTACAGGCATGAGCCACCGCACCGGCCATCATTCTAACACTCACTTCTGACCCAGGCCCTCTCCTCCTCAGTAGCCTCCTATGGCTCCCTATTGCTCTTGGGATAGAGTCCACACTCCCCCGCCTGGCCTCCGAGCCCTTCTGGAGCTGCACCTGTTGCAACTTATTTCCACCCGGCTCATCTCACCCAACACCCAGGCACATGGAAGAACTTGGAATGTCCGAGCACACTGGACTCTCTCTCTGTTTCTCAGGAAACGTGTGCGGAATGAGGAGACAGACGGATGGCCGAACGTGGCAGGTTTGTAATGGCTTCAGAAACCCCATGTGATTAACAATAATTATAGCCAGCATTTACTGAACATATTAGCAGCCCCAGTGCTAATCCTCACAGCACCCCGGGGAGGTGGTCCTATTATTAGCTCAGCTTCATCACTGAGGAAAGTGAGACTCACAGAGACTAAGCCTCCTGCCCGGTGTCTCGCTATAGATCAGCAGCAGGAGGGACTCAAACGCCAATCAACCCTGCAGTGCACACCCTCGGCCTCTCTGCTATTCGTAGATGTTTGTGGGCCGGGAGCCAGGGGCAGGTGTAGGCCAGAGTTGCTGACTTCTGTTCTTTCCATTCAAACAAAACACACATTTCCTGGGGACTTTCTATGCAGAGCCCTGAGCTGAGGCTGGGTGCTGGGAGACCACAGACAGACTCTGTCCCTGCTCCGGAGGTGCCCGGAAGGTTCCGTGAGCCAGGATGCAGCCGTTAAGAAGCAAGGTGTGCCTCTTCACAAAGGCGACCAAGAGGGGCCTAGAAGTGGCTCTGAGCCATCCTGACAGGAAAGTGGGTAGGTGACGAAGGGGTTCAGAGACCTGGCGGATAAGTAAATTAACAGTAGCAAGAGAGGCCAGGCCAGTGGTGACTGGGATTCAAATTAAAACAAGATTGATTAAATAATGATTGAGGGCCAGGTGTGGTGGCTCATGCCTGTCATCCCAGCACTTTGGGAGGCTGAGGCGGGTGGATCACCTGAGGTCAGGATTTCTAGATCAGCCTGGGCAATAAGGCGAAAACCTGTCTCTACTAAAGATACAACAACTAACCAGGCGTGCTGGTACGCACCTGAAGTCCTAGCTGCTCAGGAGGCTGAGGCAGGAGAATCTCTTGAACCCAGGAGGCAGAGGTTGCAGTGAGCCAAGATCGTGCCGCTGCACTCCAGCCTGGGCAACAGAGCGAGACGCCATCTCAAAATAAATAAATAAATAAATTTAATTTAATTAAAAATAATAAATAACAATTGGATACCTACCTGCTACCACGCCGGACTCAAGCATTGCTGCAGCATCTGGGACACACCTCAAAGCGAAGCCGACTCCAGCCCTCAGGAGGATCTGCAAAGACAGGAAGCAGATCTGCGCCTGCCTAGGACATGGGGCGCAGGAGGCAAGTACTGGGGGGCTATGGCTAAGGGGTGCAATGTTTCTTTTGGGGGTGATGAAAAATGTTTTTAAATTGTGTTAGGCCGGGCGCAGTGGCTCATGCCTGTAATCCCAGAGCTTTGGGAGGTCGAGGTGGGCAGATCACGAGGTCAGGAGTTCAAGACCAGCCTGTCCAACATGGTAAAACCCCGTCTCTACTAAAACTACATAAAATTAGCTGGGCGTGGTGGCAGGTGCCTGTAATCCCAGCTACTTGGGAGGCTGAGGCAGGAGAATCGCTTGAACCCGGGAGGCGGAGGTTGCAGTGAGCCGAGACTGTGCCACAGCATTCCAGCCTGGGCAACAGAGCAAGACTCCATCTCAAAAAAAAAGAAAAAAAAAGAAAAGAAAAATTAGCCAGGCGTGGTCGTGCACACCTGTAATCCCAGCTACTCAGGAGGCTGAGGCAGGAAAAACGCTTGAAGCTGGGAGGCAGAGGTTGCAGTGAGCCAAGATCACACCAGTGAACTCCAGCCCGGGCAACATAGTAAGACCCTGTCCAAAAAAAAAAGATTGTGTTGATGTTTGCAGAAACTCTAGGACTACACCAGAAACCATTGATTTGTCCACTTTACATGGTGAATTTTATGGCATATGAATAATGCCAGTAAAAAAAATTTGGCATCTCAATAATGCCAGTAAAAAAAATTTGGCCTATAGCCAGGCATGGTGGCCAGTGCCTGTAATCCCAGCTACTCGAGAGGCTGAGGCAGGAGAATCACTTGAGACCAGGAGTTGGAGGCTGCAGTAAGCCCAGACTGTGCCACTGCACTCCAGCCTGGGCAACACAGAGAAACTCTGTCTCAAAAAAAAAAAAAAAAAAAGATTTGGCCTTGTGGAACCTGCATTTTAGTGAGTGAGGGACCACAGCAAACACAGCCTGTGAGATGCCCAGATCATTTTAAATTTTATTTATCTTTTTGAAGCAGGATCTCACTCTGTCACCCAGGCTGGAGTGCGGTGGCATGATCAGAGCTCACTGTAGCCCTGACCTCCCAGGCTTAAGTGATCTTCCTACCTCAGCCTCCTGAGTAGCTGGGACTACACATACATGCCACAATGCTCAGCTGATTTTTTTTTTTTTTTTTTTTTGGTAAAGACAGGCGGACTCTCACTGTGTTGCCCAGGCTGGTCTTGACCTCCTGTGCTCAAGCAATCCTCCTGCCTTGGCCTCCCAAAGCGTGCTGGGATTACAGGTGTGAGCTACCACATCAGGCCTATTTTTAACTTTTAACACCCCCTCCTGTATAGAATAACTATTTTCAATAACCATCATGTAATAATCACCCGCATCTTTTTCTTGACTGCTGGGGGGGTTTCTTCCTTTTTTTTTTTTTAATTAATAGACTTTATTTTTTAGAGCAGTTTTAGGTTCACAGCAATATTGAGCAGAAGGCACAAAGATCTTTTTTTTGAGACAGAGTCTCGCTCTGTCACCCAGTCTGGAGTGCAATGGCGCGATCTCGGCCCACTGCAGCCTCCACCTCCCCGATTCAAGTGATTCTTGTGCCTCAGCCTCCCGAGTAGCTGGGATTACAGGCATGTGCCACCATGCCCGGCTAATTTTTGTATTTTTAGTAGAGACGGGGTTTCGTCATGTTGGCCAGGCTGGTCTCGAACTCCTGACCTCAGGTGATCTGCCTGCCTCAGCCTCCCAAAATGCTGGAATTACAGGCATGAGCCACCGCACCCGGCCAGAAGGTACAAAGTTCTTCTATACTCCCTGCCCCGCCCCCACAGCCTCCCCCACTATCAACATCCCCACCAGGGTGGTGCATGAGACACACCATGGTCACCCACAGTCCACAGTGTACATGAGGCCTCGCTCCTGGTTCATGACGTTGTATGTTCTGTGGCATTAGACAAATGTATAATGACACGTCCCCACCACTATAGTATCAGACAGAGAGTATCATAGTTTCACTGCCCTAAATATCCCCTGGGCTCCACCTCCTCATCCCTCTCTCCCTCCTAGCTCCTGGCAACCACTGATCTTTTTCCTGTCTCTGTAGTTTTGTCTTTTCCAGAACCTCATATTGTTGAAATCAAACAGTAAGCAGCCTTTTCAGATTAGCTTCTTTCACTGAGAAGCATGCGTTTAAGTTCTCGCCATGTCTTTTTATGGCTTGGTAGCTTTTTTTTTTTCTTTCAGTAAAACCTTTCATTGTCATCTCATTTCTTTTTATTGCTTAATAATATTCCATTGTGTGGATGGACCGCGGCTTATCCATTCATGTATTGAAGGACATCTTGGTTACTTTCTTTCTTTTCCTTTTTTTTTTTTTTTGAGACGGAGTCTCACTCTGTCGCCCAGACTGGAGTGCAGTGGTGTGATCTTGGCTCACTGCAACCTCCACCTCCCAGATTCAAGCGATTCTCCTGCCTCAGCCTCCCGAGTAGCTGGGATTACAGCCATGCACGGCTATGCCCGGCTGACTTTTGTATTTTTAGTAGAGGTGGAGTTTCACCAGGTTGGCCAGGCTGGTCTCGAACTCCTGACCTCAGGTGATCCGCCCGCCTCGGCCTCCCAAAGTGCTGGGATTATAGGCGTGAGCCACGGTGCCCGGTCAGTTACTTTCAAGTTTTAGCAATTATGAATAAAGTTGCTGTAGACATTCACGTGTGGGTTTTTGTGTGGACATAAGTTTTCAACTCATTTGAGTAAATACCAATAACAGTGATTGCTGAATTCTGGTTTATTTATATATTTATATATTTTTTGACACGGAGTCTTGCTCTGTCACCCAGGCTGGAGTGCGGTGGCGCGGTCTCAGGTCACTGCAGCCTCTGCCTCCTGGATTCAAGTGATTCTCCTGCCTCAGCCTCTAGAGTAGCTGGGATTGCAGCACACGCCACCACACCCGGCTAACTTTTATATTTTTAGTAGAGATGGTTTTGCCATATTGGCCAGGCTGGTCTCCAACTCTCGACCTCAGGTGATCCACCCACCTTGGCCTCTCAAAGTGCTGGGATTACAGGCGTGAGCCACTGTGCCCAGCCTGCATTGTGTTTTAAGAATATGTTTAGTTTTGGCTGGGTGCGGTGGCTCACACCTGTAATCCCAGCACTTTGGGAGGCTGAGGCAGGCAGATCACCTGAGGTCGGGAGTTTGAGACCAGCCTGACCAACATGGAGAAAATCCGTCTCTACTAAAAATAGAAAAAATTAGTCAAGCGTGGTGGCGCATGCCTGTAATCCCAGCTACTCGGGAGGCTGAGGCAGGAGAATCGCTTGAACCCAGGAGGCAGAGGTTGTGGTGAGCTGAGATTGTGCCATTGCACTGCAGCCTGGGTGACAAGAGTAAGACTCCATCTCAAAAATAATAATATATATATTATATATAATTTATATATATATTTTATATATATAGTGTTTTTGAGGGAGACATATTTAGTCATTGACCTTGTTTACAATTGCTGCACTTGGTGACACTGAAAAGCAGACCAAGCTGGGCACAGCGGCTCATACCTGTAATCCCAGCACTTTGGGAGGCTAAGACAAGAGGATCACTTGAGCCCAGGAGTTCGAGACCAGCCTGGGCAATATAGTGAGTACCCATCTCTATGAAAAAAAATCATCATAATAAAATTTAGAAATTAGAAAGAAAAGCAGACCAAACTTTTGGTTGGCCATTTCATTGTTTTCACCTCCTCTATAGCCAACACCTCCCTTATTGCCTGCGTCTGGAGCAGGCCAGTCCTGCTACCCCTCCACCACCTGGTAAGCCCCTATAGGGAGACCCCATTCACACCCATCAGAGAGGCAGAAATTGGGAAGTGGTTGAGGACGTGGGGAAGCAGGGAGCTGGAGACATTGCTGGTCGGGGAGGGGGGTAGACTGGTGGGGGAGATGGAGGCTGTAGTGGGGAAATGGGTCTGAGGCGTCCTCTTCTGGGTGTACACCCCCGAGAGATCTTCCCACATGTCCTTTGCCACATCATGTGTGTGATGGGAACGGAAGGCAGTCGGGAAGCGCCGGACAGCTTCTGTTTGTCCATCCAAGTCTCCTCTCTGTCGGGGTAACCCCCTCTGACTGGAAGGCATGCAGCCAACTGGACTCCACCTGGCTTCTCTTTGGGTTCAGTCAATGGGAGACTTCAGCAGATGATGCGAAGGTGTGAGGACAGGTGCTATGCTGTCCAGCTCTCTCTCCACTGGGCTGCAGCGTGGCAAGGGTGAGGGCCAATGATGGCCATGCTATGAGTCAGCTGGTGCCATCCACGCCACTCTCTGCAACTGAAATTTGAAAATTATAAGTAATTCTAAGAAAACAAAGATATATCATCACATTGAGTGATGATAGAGACTAGACACGTGGAGAAATTGCAAAGGAGATGCCTTTGACAAATGTCAGTCATTATTTATTTATTTATTTATTTATTTGAGACAGGGTCTTGCTCTGTTGCTCAGGCAGGAGTACAGTGGTGCAATTATAGCTCACTGCAGCTTCGACCTTGAGGGTTCAAGTAATCCTCCCACCTCAGCCTCCCGGGTAGCTGGGACTACAGGTAGATACCACCAACAACCACACATGGCTACCTTTCTTTCTTTCTTGCTCTTTCTTTCTTTCTTTCTTTTTCTCTTTCTTTCTTTTTTCTTTCTTTCCCTTCCTTCCTTCCCTCTTTCTTTTTTTAGAGATGGAGTCTCCCCATGTTGCTCAGGCTGGTCTCAAACTCCTGGGCTCAAGCAATCCTCCTGCCTTTTCCTTGCAAAATGCTGGTATTACAAGTGTGAGCCACCACACCTGACTGCCAGTTATTATTATTTAACAATGAAACAACAATAGTGGGGTGGCTAAAAGGATAAACTCTTGAGCCAGGCTATCTGGCTTTACCCCCCATCCCTGCTACTTACTGGCCTTGGGAAAACATCTCTGCCTCTCTGTGCCTCCATCTCCTCATCTGTAAAAAGGGAATAATAACGGTATATATCACCTAGGCTTGTTATAGAAATTAAATGGGTTAATACATGTGGATTAGTTTCTACTGCTGAAGTTACCTTCAAAACTTAGCTGCTCAAAACAACACCCATTTCTCATCATTTCTCTGGGTCAGGAGGATGGACCCAGCTCAGCCGGGTCCTCTGTTTCAGGGACTCTCATAAGTCTGCCATCAAGGCGTCAGCTAGGCTGAGGTCTCATCTGAAGGCTCAATTGGAAAGATCTGCTTCTGGACTCACTCCTGTCTTGGCTAGAGTTGGTTTCTCACAGGCTATTGGACTGGGGGTCTCTGTTCCTCACAGGCTGTTGGATAGAGATCACCCTCGGTTCCTTACCCTATGGGCTGCTCTATAGAGTAGTTCCCAGCATGGCAGCTGGCCCCATCAAAGCCAGGAAGCCAAGCCAAAAAGAGAAAGTGGGGGTGAGGGTGGGAAGAGAAAGAGAAACAAGACAGGAGTCACAGTCTTTTGTAACCTAATCTTGAGAGTGGCATCCCATCACTGTTCCCCTATTCTATTAAAAGTCACTATGTCCAGCTCACATTCAGAGGAAGGGGATTACTCAAAGATGTGAGCACTGGGAGGCAGGGACCACTGGGGGCCTTTTCAGAAGCTGCCCACTGCTACATATAAAAGACTTAGGGCCAGGTATGGTGGCTCATGCCTGCAATCCCAGAACTTTGGGAGGCCAAGGTTGGAGGACTGCTTGAATCCAGGAGTTCAAGACCAGCCTGAACAACATAGTGAGACATTGTCTCTACTAAAAAAATTTAAAAATTAGCTGGGTATGGTGGTGCATGCCTGTAGTCCCAGTTACTTGGGAGGCTAAGGTGGGAGGATTGCTTGAGCCCAGAAGTTTGAGGCTGTAGTGAGCTGTGATCCGTGATCGCATCACTGCACTCCGGCCTGGGCAACAGAGTGAGATTCTGTCTCTGGGGAAAAAAAAATTTACATATATATATATATGTTGAAGTCCTTACCCTCAGTACCACAGAATGTGGCCTTATTTGGAAATCGGGTCATTTTGATGAAATTAGTTAAGATGAGGCCGTACTGGAGAGGAGGAGTCCTACTCCAATATGACTGCTATTCATATACACAAGGGAAATTTGGACACAGATTCCCACATAGGGAGGATGCCTGTGCCAATGAAGGCCGAGGCTGAGGTGATGCAGCCACAGGCCAAGGGATGCCAAGGGTGGCTGGTGACACCCTGGGCAACAGAGTGAGACCCCGTCTCTACAAAACATCAAAAAATTAGCCAGGTGTGGTGGTATCTGCCTGTAGTCTCAGCTACTCAGGAGGCTGAAGTGGGAGGATCGCTTGAGCCCAGGAGGTTGAGGTCACGGTGAGCCAAGATCGCAGTGCTGCACTCCAACCTGGGTGACAGAGCTAGACCCTGTCTCAAAACAAACAAACAAACAAACAGATTGCTGGCAACCACCAGAAGCTAGGGAGAGGCAAGGAAGCACTCCCACAGCAAGGCTGTTCAACCTGCAGCCTGCAGGCCACACGCGGCCCAGGACAATTTTGAACATGGCCCGACACAAATTCGTAAACTTTCTTAAAACATTATGAGATTTTTCTTTTTGCATTTTTGCATTTATTTATTTATTAGTTCATCAGTTAGTGTTAACATATTTTATGTGTGGCCCAAGACAATTATTCCAATGTGGCCCAAGGAAGCCACAAGCTTGGACACCCCTCCCATACAGGCTTCAGACGGAGTATGGTCCTGCTGACATCTTGATCTCAGACTTCCAGCCCCCAGAGCCCTGGGACAGCACCCTTCTGTGGTTTGGTTTTTTGTTGTTGTTGTTGTTATTTTTTTTGTACAAAGTTTCATTCTTCTTGGGCAGGCTGGAATGTAATCGCACGATCTTGGCTCACTGTAACCTCTGCCTCCTGGGATCAAGTGATTCTCCTGCCTCAGCCTCCCAAGTAGCTGGGATTACAGATGCCCACCACCACACCTGGCTGATTTTTTTTTTTTGTATTTTTAGTAGAGACGAGGTTTTACCATGTTGGCCAGGCTGGTCTCGAACTCCTGACCTCAGGTGATCTGCCCACCTCGGCCTCCCAAAGTGCTGGGATTATAGGCGTGAGCCACCGCACCCGGCCTTCTGTGGTTTTAAGCCGCACGGTTTGTGGTAGTTTGCTGCAGCAGCCCCAGGAAGGGAACACAGATGGACGGACTTGAGAGAATTAAACAGATAAAGAAACCAACTTACATTGATGGGGTGTGCCAGGAAGGAAACAAAACGGAGAGAGTGCTTTCATCCTCCACACTGGGAAACACACGACCACAAACAGCTGTTTCAAACAGCACCCATTCATCTGCTCCCAGCTTTGCGGGTCAGGAGTATGGCACTGCACGTCTGGGGGCTCTGCTGGGGGTCTCACCAGGCTGAAATCAAGGTGTTGGCTGGACTGGGTTCTCTCTGGAGCTCGGGACCGTCTTCCAAGCTCCTTCAGGCTACAGCAGGATTCAGTGCCTCGCGGTGGTGGCAGGAAGGTTCCCACCCCTCGCTGGCTGTGGCTGGAATCCGCTGCCTGCATTGCTTGCCACATGGCCTTCTCCACCTGCGAAGCCAGAAGTAGCGAATCCTGCTTCCCAGGCACTTCAGGAAGAGGCTTGTTCCTTTTAAGGGGTCACCTGATTACCCCAGGCCCACCGAAGGGCATCTCCCTATTTTCTTTTTTTTTTTTTTTTTTTTTTTTGAGACAGAGTCTCGCTCTGTTGCCCAGGCTGGAGGGCAGTGGCGCGATCTCTGCTCACTGCAAGCTCCACCTCCCGGGTTCACACTATTCTCCTGCCTCGGCCTCCCGAGTAGCTGGGACTACAGGCGCCCGCCACTGTGCCTGGATAATTTTTTGTATTTTTACTAGAGACGGGGTTTCACCATGTTAGCCAGGATGGTCTCCATCTCCTGACCTCGTGATCTGCCCGTCTCGGCCTCCCAAAGTGCTGGGATTACAGGCATGAGCCACTGCGCCCGGCCTGAGCATCTCCCTATTTTCAAGCCAGCTAATTTGGAATCTTATTTATTATTATTATTATTATCATTTTAGAGATGGCAGGGTCTCACTTTGTTGCCTAGGCTGGTCTCAAACTCTAGGCTCAAGCCATCCTCTTGTCTCAGCCTCCCAAAGCACTGGGATTCCAGGCCTGAGCTTGGAACCTTTTTTTTTTTTTTTTTTGAGATAGAGTCTCACTGTCACCCAGGCTGGAGTGCAGTGGTATAATCTCGGCTCACTGCAACCTCCACCTCCCAGGTTCAAGCTATTCTCTTGCCTCAGCCTCCTGAGTAGCTGGGATTACAGGTGCGTGCCACCACACCCGGCTAATTTTTGTATTTTTGGTAGAGATGGTGTTTCACCAAGTTGGCCAGGCTGGTCTCGAACTCCTGACCTCAAGCGACCTCCCCACCTCGGCCTCACAAAGCGCTGGGATTCCAGGCCTGAGCCACCACTCCCCGCCTGAACTTGGAACATTAATTCTACCTGGGGTAACTCTGCACCTAGAGCAGCGTCTGACTGAAGGGCTGGGAGCGGGGATGTGAGCACCCGGGGAACAGGGGTCTTGAGGACCCTCTTAGAATTGTGCCCACAGCAGGGATTGATAGAGAGAGAGATGGTTGTGGGATGGGTAGGGAAGGTCGTGGGGTGTATGTAAAGGAAGGCCTGAAACCAAGGGTGGGAGGTCATTCCAGGCAAAGAGAGTTGTCCGTGAGAGGCCGCAGAGGACAGCGCGTGGCCTGTGCTAGGAGCCGGCAGAGTGGTGGAGATTAAAGGAGTGAATGATGTGTGTGGAGTGGCTGGCACTGGTGAGCGGGTGAGGTAATAAATAGCAGCAGGGTTATTATCCCACTGTCAGAAGGCTGGAGGCCGCCCAACCGCCTTGCTCCCGCGCTCTGGGTCTCTGTCTGCCCAGGGCTTTCTCTCCCTCTCTCTCTGTCTCTGTCTTTCCCTCTCTATCTCCTCTGTCTTTCTGTCTCTCTTCCCATCTCTCTGTCTCTCCCTCCCTTTCTCTCCCTCTCTCCCACTGTCTCTCTGTGTGTCTCTCCCTCTCTCTGTCTCTCTCCCTCTCTGCCCCTCTGTCTCTCCCTCTCTGCCCCTCTGTCTCTCTCCCTCTCTGCCCCTCTGTCTCTCTCCCTCTCTGCCCCTCTATCTCTCCCTCTCTACCCCTCTGTCTCTCCCTCTCTGCCCCTCTGTCTCTCCCTCTCTGTCCCCTCTGTCTCTCCCTCTCTGCCCCTCTGTCTCTCTCCCTCTCTGCCCCTCTGTCTCTCCCTCTCTGCCCCTCTGTCTCTCCCTCTCTGCCCCTCTGTCTCTCCCTCTCTGTCCCCTCTGTCTCTCCCTCTCTGCCCCTCTGTCTCTCTCCCTCTCTGCCCCTCTGTCTCTCCCTCTCTGTCCCCTCTGTCTCTCCCTCTCTGCCCCTCTGTCTCTCTCCCTCTCTGCCCCTCTATCTCTCCCTCTCTGCCCCTCTGTCTCTCCCTCTCTGTCCCTCTGTCTCTCTCCCTCTCTGCCCCTCTGTCTCTCTCCCTCTCTGTCCCCTCTGTCTCTCTCCCTCTCTGCCCCTCTGTCTCTCTCCCTCTCTGCCCCTCTGTCTCTCCCTCTCTGCCCCTCTGTCTCTCTCCCTCTCTGCCCCTCTGTCTCTCTCCCTCTCTGTCCCCTCTGTCTCTCCCTCTCTGTCCCCTCTGTCTCTCCCTCTCTGCCCCTCTGTCTCTCCCTCTCTGCCCCTCTGTCTCTCCCTCTCTGCCCCTCTATCTCTCCCTCTCTGCCCCTCTGTCTCTCTCCCTCTCTGCCCCTCTGTCTCTCTCCCTCTCTGCCCCTCTGTCTCTCTCCCTCTCTGCCCCTCTGTCTCTCTCCCTCTCTGCCCCTCTGTCTCTCTCCCTCCCACTGTGTGTGACCTTGGGTGGGTCCCTCTCCTCTCCCTGGTTCCTCATCTGCTTCCAAGACTGCCCCCTCCCTCCCTGAGCCCAAAGAGCCGATGCCTGGGGAGGGCCCAGTCTGGACTACGGCCCAGCGGTGGGAGGAGCCTGGGTTGGGAGGCCGGGAGCAGCTGGGTGAACGGCAGCAAATATTTATGGAGCCGGGTCTGTGCCAGGCTCAGGGCTGGGTGTGGCGAGATAAGGGGGCCAGGGGAGGCGCCCGGACTTGGCCTCCAACCCGCTCGCCCCAGGGAGGCCGTGAGCCGGGCAGGGGGAGGCGCCCGGGAAGGAGGGCTGGGCGCTGGGGTCGTGCAGGCGGGGGTCCCCGTGGAGCCTCGGGCCCCCTCTGGAGAGTGGTTCACACTTCGCAGGTCAGCTCCAGCCTGGTTGGTATGAAGCCTCCTCCAACCCAGAAGCCCCGAGCGCCCTCGCTGCAGTGGCACCTCCTGGCTGTCCCCAGCTTCCCGTTGGGCACCAGTCTGTGTTTTGTTGATGGCACCAGTCTGTGTTTTGTTGATGGCACCTGAGGTGGAAACAGGTGGGCTTCAAGGAAGCAAGTCACATGGAATTGGACCCGAATACAGATTATCAAATAAAATTCTGTGTGTCTACACTGATACAAAGAAATACGTGGATGAGGCCAGGCGTGTTGGCTCACGCCTGTAATCCCAGCACTTTGAGAGGCCAAGGCAGGAGGATCACCTGAGGTCAGGAGTTCCAGACCAGCCTGGCCAACATAGTGAGACCCCTGTCTCTACTAAAAGTACAAAAATTAGCTGGGTGTGGTGGCGCGTGCCTGTAATCCCAGCTACTCGGGAAGCTGAGGCAAGAGAATCACTTGAATCCAGGAGGCGGAAGTTGCAATGAGCCGGGATCACACCACTGCACTCCAGCCAGGGCAACAGAGCGAGACTTGAAAGAAGGAAGGAAGGAAGGAAGGAAGGGAGGGGGGAAGGGAAAGAAAGAAAGAGGCAGATGAGCGAGTTAGCAGGGAAAGGTGAAGGAACACATCTCTCTTACAGAATAATTCTTTTTTTTTTCTTTTTTTTCAGACAGAGTCCTACTCTATCCCCCAGGCTGGAGTGCAGTGGCGTGATCACTGCAACCACTGCCTCCTGGGTTCAAGCGATTCTCCTGCCTCAGCCTCCCGAGTAGCTGGGACAACAGGTATGCGCCAATGCGCCCGGCTAATTTTTTTTTTTTTTGATACAGAGTCTCGCTCTGTTGCCCAGGCTGGAGTGCAGTGGTGCGATCTTGGCTCACTGCAAGCTCCACCTCCCAGGTTCAACTGATTCTCCTGCCTCAGCCTCCCGAGTAGCTGGGACTAGAGACGCCCGCCACCACGCCCGGGTAATTGTTTGTATTTTTAGTAGAGATGGGGTTTCACCGTGTTAGCCAGGATGGTCTCAATCTCCTGACCCCATGATCTTGCCCGCCTTGGCCTCCCACAGTGCTGGGATTACAGGCATGAGCCACTGCGCCCAGCCAATGTTTTATATTTTTAGTAGAGACAGGGTTTCACCATGTTGGCCAGGCTGATCTTGAACTCCTGACCTCGTGATCCACCTGCCTCGGCCTCCCAAAGTGCTGGGATTACAGGCGTGAACCACCATGCCCAGCCGTATTCTTAAGAACTATCTATCTACTCCCCCATCCTGAAGAAGGGAGCTTAATCCCCCCACAGCTCAAATCCCCCGTGGGCTGCACTTAGTGCCTTGTTTACAAAGACTAGATGAATGGAAAGGAAGTGGGGTCACATACAGTGGGGAGAGCTGGCAAACACCACCCCTGCCAGGTGACCAGGGTTACTAGCAGCATGGGTGAGAAGACATGAGAACACGCACCTCCTGATAGGAGGCGAAGAGATGGGATTTTTTTTTTTTTTCATATTAAAAAACTTTTTTGGCTGGGCACGGTGGCTCATGCCTGTAATCCCAGCACTTTGGGAGGCCAAGGCGGGTGGATCACCTGAGGTCAAGAGTTCAAAACCAGCCTGGTCAACATGGTGAAACCCCATCTCTACAAAAACGCAAAAATTAGCTGCGCATGGTGGCGGGCGCCTGTAACCCCAGCTACTTGGGAGGCTGAGGCAGGGGAATCACTTGAATCCGGGAGGTGGAGGTCGCAGTGAGCTGAGATCATGCTACTGCACTGCAGCCTGGGCAACAAGAGTGAGACTCCATCTCAATTTTAAAAAAATGTTTTTTGAAGAGAAAGGGTCTCACTGTGTTGCCCAGAATGGTTCTCTAACTCCTGGGTTCAAGCGATCCTCCCTCCTCAGCCTACCAGATAGGTGGAACTATAGGTGTATGCCACCAGGCCTGGCTAATTTTTAATTTTTAATTTTTTTATAGAGTTGGTGTCTTGCTATGTTGCCCAGGCTGGTCTCAAACTCCTGGCCTCAAGCAATCCACCCACCTCAGCCTCCCAAAGTGCTGGGATTACAGGTGTGAGCCACCATGCTTGGCCCAGAGGGGCATTTTGTGTGTGTAACTGTTGTCCCAGCTACACGGGAGGCTGAGGCAGGAGAATTGCTTGAGTCCGGGGGTTGGAGGTTACAGTGAGCCGGGATCACACCACGGCACTCCAGCCTGGGCAACAGAGCGAGACTCCATCTCAAAAAAAAAGAGGATTTTTTTTTGCGTTTTTGTTATTTATTGATTGATTTATGTATTAGTTCATCAGCTGTTAGTGTATTTTATGTGTGACCTGAGACAATTCTTCTTCCAATGTGGCCCAGGGAAGCCACAAGATTGGACACCCCTGCCCTGCAGGCTTCAGAGGCAGTGTAGCCCTGCCAACACCTTGACCTCGGACTTGCAGCCCCAGGTCCCTGGGACAGCACACTTCTGTGGTCTGCTTTGCCAAGACTGCTCAAAATTGTCAAAGTCATCAAAACGAGGCAAGTCTGAGAAACAGTGGCAGACAGTAAGAGATTAAGGAGGCATGACGGTGAGATGCCATGTGGTATCCCGGGTGGGATCCTGAACGGAAAAAGGACATTCGTGACATCTGAGTAAAGGGCAGAGTTTTGTGCTGTACTAGTGTTTGCTTCTTGGTTTTGACAGACGTGCCATGGTAATGGGAGAAGAGAACATTTGGGGAAATTGGGTGAGGGGTCTATAGCAACTCTACTATCACGTCTTAAATGTTTCTAAACAAAAACGTTGATGTAAAAAAGAAAACCAGGTGGGCTTATGGGTACTTTTGCCACACTCCCCACCAGGCTATTCACACAGAAGCCAGGGAGAATCTGTTACATCAGGAGAGGGGAGTTTGTGCTATTCAGGTGCGTGTCTTTGTCAAAATGTATCAAATGGTAACATGGGAAATGTGGCATTTCACTGTATTTTAATTTTACTAATGGCAAGAAGCTTAAATATTTGATATCTTGTTATGTTATGCATGCTAATAAAACATCAAACAAAAAAGTAAACGTTTTTAAAAAACCAACAAAAAAATGTTATGCATGCTGAAGTGTTTAACAGTCAAGTGAACTGATATTTGCAAGTTGCTTTGATAATTGCAAGTTGCATAGAGAAAGATGAATATATGAGAACTCTCTGTGCTTTCTGTTCAATTTTGCTATGAACCTACAACTTCTCTAAAAAATAAAGGTATTTTATAAAGACGGATGATGGATGAATCAATGATGGATAGATGGATGGATGATGCATGAATGGATAGGTGAATGGATGGATGGATGATGGATGGATGAATGGATGGCTGGATGAATGGGTGAATGGATGGATGGATGATGGATGGATGAATGGATGAATGGGTGAATCAATGGATGAATGAATAGATGGATGGATGGACAGATGGATAAATGAATGAATGAATGGATGGGTGAATGGATAGATGGATAGGTGAATGGATGATGGATGAATGAATAGATAATGGATGATGGATGAATGAGTGAATGGATGGATGGATGGATGGATGGATGAATGGGTGGATAAATGGATAGATGCATAGATGGATGGACGATGGATGGATAGGTGAATGGATGGTGGATGAATGGGTGGATGGGTGAATGAATGGATGGATGGATGGATGGGTGAATGGTTGGATGAATGAATAGATGGATGGATGGATGATGGATGGATGAGTGAATGGATAAATAGATGGGTAAATGATGGATGGGTGGATGAATAGATGAATAGATGGATGGATTATGGATGGACGTATAGCTGGATGGCTGATGGATAAATGGGTGAATGGATGAATGGATAATGGATGGATGGGTGAGTGGATGGATGGATGGATGTGTGAATGGATGGGTTCAGGGATGGATGGATGAATGTAGAGAATGGGTACATAGGCATTCACTGCACAATTATTTTTATTTCCTTATGTTTTTATATTTTTATAATAACACACTAAAAGGAAAAAGGAACGTCAAATCCTGTCAGCCTCTGCATGAATTCCTCCAAGATTCCCACTTCATTTCGATCAGAAATTGGGTCCTCATGACTCTCTACCCAATCTTGTACCCCATCGCCTCCTCGATCTCCTCTCCCGTTGCTCTCTCCTTTGCTCACTCACTCCTCTCCAGCCACATTGGCTCCTGTGCTCCTTGAACACTCCAGCTATGTCCCCTCCTCAGAACTTTTGCATCAGGTGTGCACTTTCTCTGGGACACATCCCAGTTATCTGCACTGCTCTCTCCTTCAGCTCTTGGCCTACACAACTGCAGTTCCTACGTGCCCTGTCTTGCATTGTCTTTCTCCATAGCATTTCTCTTTCTCTAAGTCGTTTTATAATTTACTTTCTTGCTATGTTTTCTTGCCTGACTTCCCTCACTAGAATGGAAGCCTCACTTAAGGAGGGATTTATCTATTTCGTTAACCAATGAATAAGCTGCACCTCGGACAGTGCCTGGCACATAGTAGAGGCTCAGTAATGAGTTTTAGGATGAGTGAATGGAAGACTGAATGAGGCTGGGCGCAGTGGCTCACGCCTTTAATCCCAGCACTTTGGGAGACTGAGGCGGACAGATCACCTGAGGTCAGGAGTTCGAGAACAGCCTGGCCAACATGATGAAACCCCGTCTCTACTAAAAATAAAAAAATTAGCTGGGAGTGGTGGCACATGCCTGTAATCGTAGCTACTCGGGAAGCTGAGACATGAGAATCGCTTGAAGCCAGGAAGCATAGGTTGCAGTGAGCCAAGATTGTGCCACTGTACTCCAGCCTGGGTGACAGAGTGAGACTCCGTCTCAAAAAAAAAAAAAAAAAAAAAGACTTAATGAATGGGGTAAGGATGAAGCATTGTGTAAAGTTTAAAAGCACAGGCTTTGCAGTCACAATGCCTGGGGTCAAATCTGGCATGGTACTTACTAGCTGTGTGTCCTTGGCTAATTCATTTCACCTTTCTGTACTTGAGTTTTCTCAGGAAAGCAGGGCCTGCTGGGAACCTCATAATTGCTAGTGGGCTGTAAATGGTACAGCCACTTTGGGAAACAGTCTGGCAATTTCTTAAAAAGTGAATCACACACTTCCCACACAGCCTAGCAATTCTGCTCCTAGAAATCTGCCCCAAAGAAATGAAAACATATGCCCACACAAAGACCTGTTGCTGGGCACGGTGGCTCAGACCTATAATCCCAGCACTTTGGGAGGCCGAGGCAGGTGGATCACCAGAGGTCAGGAGTTTGAGACTAGCCTGGCCAACATGGTGAAACCCCGTCTCTACTAAAAATGCAAAAATTAGCTGGGTGTGGTGGTGCGCGCCTGTAGTCCACGCTACCGCGGAGGCTGAGGTGGGAGAATTGCTTGAACCTCAGAGGCAGAAGCTGCAGTGAGCCAAGATTGCGCCACTGCACTCCAGCCTGGGCAACAGAGCAAGATCCCGCCAAAAAAAAACAAAAACAAAAAACGGCTGGGCGCGGTGGCTCATGCCTGTAATCGCAGCACTTTGGGAGGCCAAGGCGGGTGGATCACGAGGTCAAGAGATCGAGACCATCCTGGCTGACAGGGTAAAACCCTGTCTCTACTAAAAATACAAAAATTAGCTGGGTGTGGTGGTGGGCGCCTGTAGTCCCAGCTACTTGGGAGGCTGAGGCAGGAGAATGGCATGAACCCGGGAGGCGGAGCTTGCAGTGAGCTGAGATCACACCACTGCACTCCAGCCTGGGTGACAGAGCAAGACTCTGTCTCAAAAAAAAAAAAAAAAAAAAAAGACTTGTACATGCATGTTCACAGCAGCATTACTTAAACAGCCAAAGAGTAGAAACAACCCAAACACCCATCAGTGGATGAGAGGATAAACAATATGTGGTGTATCCATACAGTGGAATATTATTCAGCCATAAAAAAGGAATGAAGAGGGTGGGCGCAATGGCTCATGCCTTTGATCCCAGCAGTTTGGGAGATCAAGGTGGGAGGATTGCTTGAGCCTAGGAGTTGAAGATCAGCTCGGGCAACATAGTGAGACCCCCATCTCTACAAGAAATAAAAATATTAGCCAGGTGTAGTTGTGCACCCTGTGGTCCCAGCTACTCAGGAAACTGGGGAGAGGTGGATCACTTGAGGTTGAGGCTGCAGTGAGCCATGATAGCACCACTGGACTCTAGCCTGGGCAACAGAGTGAGACCTTTTCTCAACAACAGCAATAACAACAACAACAACTAAAAAGCAATTAAGTACTGAACTGACACAATTTACAATGTGAATAGACCTTGAAGACATTACGCTAAGAGGAGGAAGGCAGTCACCAAAGCTACATATGGCATATTCCATTTATATGAAATGTCTAGAATCGGTTCATCCTTAGAGACAAAATAGATTCATGGTTGCCCAGAGCTGAGGGTGGGAATGGAAAATGACTATTAACAGGCACAGAATGTCTTTTTGGGGTGATCGAAATATTCTTTTTAAAATTTTTAATTAATTCATCAATTTGTTTATTATTATTATTATTTTTTAGAGACAGGATCTTGTTCTGTGGCCTTGGCTGGAGTTCAGTGGTGTGATCATAGCTCACTGCAGCCTTCAACTCCTGGGCTCAAGCCATCTTCCCACCTCTGTCTCCCAAGTAGCTGGGATTACAGGCACTTGCCACCACACCCAGCTAATTTTTGTTCACTGTTTTGTAGCGACATGGTGTTGCTTTGTTGTCCAGGCTGGTCTCAAACTCTTGGCTTCAAGTGATCCTGCCGCCTCGGCTTCCCAAAGTGCAGGGATTACAGACCTGAGCCACCACACCCAGCCTGGAAATATTCTAAAATTGGATTGTGGTGATAGTTGCACAACTCTGTACATTTATTAAAAATTATCAAATTATGCCTGTAATCTCAGCACTTTGGGAGGCCGAGGTGGGTAGATCATGAGGTCAGGAGTTCAAGACCAGCCTGGCCAACGTGGCGAAACCCCGTTCCTACTAAAAATACAAAAAAAAATTAGCCAGGCATGGTGGTGGGCGCCTGTAATCCCAGCTACTTGGGCGGCTAAGGCAGAGAATTGCTTGAACCCGGGAGGCAGAGGTTGCAGTGAGGCGAGATTGCACCACTGCACTCCAGACTGGGGGACAGAGCGAGACTCTGTCTAAAAAAAAAAAAAAAAAAAAAAAAAAATTGAATTGTACGATCAAATGGATGAAGTCTATATGTAAATGATACCTCAATAAAGCTGTTTATGAAAAGCCAAAACAAAAACAGAGCCAATAATAGTATCTATTTTATGCGGCTGTTGTGAGGATTAAATGGGCTAATCTACATAGTACCCTTGAAACAGACATAGGGTGAATACTCAAGAAGTAGGTTCCTATTATTAACAAATGTGGTTGCAGGCCGGGCGCAGTGGCTCACGCCTGTAATCCCAGCACTTTGGGAGGCCAAGGCGGGTGGATCACCTGAGGTCAGGAGTTCAAGACCAACCTGACAAATATGGAAAAACCCTGTCTCTACTAAAAATACAAAATTAGCCGGGCATGGTGGTGCATGCCTGTAACCCCAGCTACTTGGGAGGCTGAGGCTGGAGAAGCACTTGAACCCAGGGGGCGGAGGTTGCGGTGAGCCGAGATCGTGCCATTGCACTCCAGCCTGGGCAACAAGAGTGAACTCCGTCTCAAAAACAAACAAACAAACAAAAAAACCAAAAAAACAAAAAGCAAATGTGGTTGCGATAGTACGTGTAAAGCGTTCAGCAAGTGAAAGACAAATGGCAGGTCGTGTTCCCTACATAACCACAACTCCTTCAATAATCACCGTCGTTTGGTGACTTTATCATTCTCTGCGTCTGTCCCATGCATCTGGCCTCAGTTTTTCCACCTGCGCAATGAAAAAGCTGGGCTCCATCTCTAAGGCCATCTTCTCTTTGTCAATTCTGTAGTTGGTTCTGAAAATGTTTCTCTTTGAGGTGGCAGATGTGCAATGGGAAGGGTGGGCAAACCCACAGAGCAGAGGTGGGGCCCGCGGGTCCTGGAGACCAACATGTGTGTAGGAAGGGGCTTGAAAGTGGGCTGTGTGGTGGGAGCTGACGGGGAGGGTAAGATTGGCCTGGGTAAGGGTTCGATGACCAGGTCTGCCAATTTGCAACCGTGATATCTTGGACAAGGGACTTCCTCTCTGCATCCAGAAAATGGGGAGGGTATTTCCTGCCTCCCCGTGGAGTGGTGAGGATTCACTGAGGTCATGTATATACCAGCCAGGGAGAATAATAGCTAAAAGGACCAACAGCAACAACCAACAGCAACAACTTTTTCTCTCCATTTTTTTTTTTTTTTAGCTCTGTCACCCAGGCTGGAGTGCAGTGGCACGATCTCGACGCACTGCAACCTCCACCTCCCAGGTTCAAGCAATTCTCCTGCCTTAGCCTCCCCAGTAGCTGGGATTACAGACACATGCCACCATGCTTGGCTAATTTTTTTATTTTTAGTAGAGATGGGGTTTTACCATGTTGGCCAGGCTGGGCTCAAACTCCTGACCTCAGATGATCCACCCACCTCAGCCTCCGAAATTGCTGGGATTACAGGTGTGAGCCACTGCGCCCGGCCAACAGCAACAACTAATTGCCAGGCCCAAGCACTGTCTTCAGCCCTTTCCACTAAGTAACCCATTCAATACGCAAGGCTCATTTCATAGGAGTGATTCCTGAAGCAGGACAAATGGCTTCTTTGCTTTAAGGCCCAATTTGGCCCTTCTATAAGTGGAGCTATATAATTCCCTCGTTTGATGGGTTTTGTCCATGATATTGTATGGATCAGGTGTCTGGCCATTGTAGGCTCTCACTAAATAGGAGCCCACATTAGGATATGGTAATAGGGAGCCACTGATGGTTCCTGAGGAGGGAGTAGCTTTGATGTAATAAAAGCAGACTTCAGCCTCCCATCTCCCCAACACTTGAGGCTTGGTTATAGTTTCTCATAGGATGTAGTTCTTTGGGGAACCAGTCTCATTTGGTAACCCTAATCTATTTGTGCCAATATTTGGTTATTGTTCATCTCCTGAGCTGGACTGTTGGTGTCAAAAGAGTGCCTAGGTGGTGTCATCAAATACTAGCCCCAACATCCAGCACTGGGCTTAAACTCAGTGATAAACAGTTGGGACAGGCCAGGTGTGGTAACTCACGACTGTAATGCCAGCACTTTGGGAGGCTGAGTGGGGAGGATCGCTTGAGGCCAGGAGTTGGAAACCAGCCTGGGCAATATAGTGAGACCTCATCTCTACAAAAGAAAAAAGTAGGCCAGGCGCGGTGGCTCGCACCTGTAATCCCAACACTTTGGAAGGCTGAGGGGGGCGGATCACAAGGTCAGGAGTTCAAGATCAGCCTGGCCAAGATGGTGAAACTTCATCTCTACTAAAAATACAAAAAATTAGCTGGGCATAGTGGCAGATGCCTGTAATCCCAGCTACTCGGGAGGCTAAGGCAGAGAATTGCTTGAACCTGGGAAGCAGAGGTTGCAGTGAGCTGAGATCACGCCACTGTACTCCAGCCTGGTGACAGAGTGAGACTCTGTCTAAAAATAAAATAAAATAAAATAAAATAAATAAAATAAAATAAAATAAAATAAAAAATAAAATAAAATAATAAAATAAAATAAAAATTAGCCAGGCATGGTGATACACATTTGTAGTCCCAGCTACTCC
The DNA here is from genome assembly GCF_028885625.2 of Pongo pygmaeus. Classification (NCBI taxonomy): domain Eukaryota; kingdom Metazoa; phylum Chordata; class Mammalia; order Primates; family Hominidae; genus Pongo; species Pongo pygmaeus. Next base: position 61,952,920 of record NC_072393.2, read on the forward strand.
AGAGGCTGAGGCAGGAGGATCACTTGAGCCCAAGAGATGGAGGCTGCAGTGAGCTATGATTGTGCCACTACACTCCAGACTGGGCAAAAAAGTGAGACTGTTTAAAAAAAAAAAAAATCAAACAAACTAACCCATACAAGCCGACACAGTGCTAAGGGCTCAGCCAAGATGTATGAAATCACTGAAGGTGAAATTATTTGAAGCTTTCGGTGTCATCATCTCCCACCTGGACCCTCAATCACCATCTTTCTCGCTTCTCTTCCTCGTTTGATCCATCTAGTATCGTTGACGCACTGGGGAAACACCTTCCCTCTCAGAGCCTCAGTTTGTTGTCCTGGAAAATGGGGAGGCTCTGCCCCTTTCTTGCTGTTTCTTGTGGGTGTGCAGATACCTAAGTAGTCAATGTCTTTTTTTTTTTATTTATTTTTATTTTTATTTTTTTTTAAGATGGAGTCTCGCTCTGTTGCCCAGGCTGCAGTGCAGTGTTGCAATCTCGGCTCACTGCAACCTCTACCTCCTGGGTTCAAGCAATTCTCCTGTCTCAGCCTCCTGAGTAGCTGGGACTACAGGCACTCACTGCCAAACCTGGCTAATTTTTGTATTTTTAGTAGAGACGGGGTTTCACCTTGTTGGTCAGGCTGGTCTCGAACTCCTGACCTCAAGTGATCCACCCGCCTCGGCCTCCCAAAGTGCTGGGATTATAGGCATAAGCCACTGCACCCCGCCCGTCATTATTTGCATAGGGCAAGAGAGAACCATCGAAGGTGCCTGGGGGAAGGCAGGATGTCAAGAGAAGGAAAGAGAAAGGTGTTTAAGGAAGATTAGCTGAGAGATATCCCTCTTCTTTCCACTCCTGGAACCTAAATAAACGTGTAAAAAGAAAACAACTGGGCCAGGCGCGGTGGCTCATGCCTGTAATCCCAGCACTTTGGGAGGCTGAGGGAGGTGGATCATGAGGTCAGGTGGATCACGAGATCAGGAGTTCAAGACCAGCCTGGCCAATATGGTGAAACCCCCATCTTTATTAAAAACACAAAAATTAGCTGGGTGCAGTGGCAGGCGCCTGTAATCCCAGCTACTCAGGAGGCTAGGGCAGGAGAATTGCTTGAACCTGGGAGGCGGAGGTTGCAGTGAGCTGAGATTGTGCCACTGCACTCCAGCCTGGGTGACAGAGCAAGACTCCATCTCGAAAAACAAACAAACAAACAAACAAACAAAAAGAACCCAACAACTTGAAGATGTGTAGAAATTGAAACTTCCCACCTCACCTCCAATTACCTGCAGTTTCTAAAATATGTAGTAATGGCCAGGTGCAGTTGCTCATGCTGGTAATCCCAGCACTTTGGGAGGCTGTGGCAGGGGGCTTCCTTGATCCCAGGAGTCCAAGACCAGCCTGGGCAACATAGGGAGACACCATCTCCACAAAAAAATTAAAAATTAGTCAAGCATGGCCGGGCACAGTGGCTCACTCCTGTAATCCCAGCACTTTGGGAGGCCGAGGCAGGAGGATCACGAGGTCAGGAGATCGAGACCATCCTGGCTAACACAGTGAAACCCAGTCTCTACTAAAAATACAAAAAATCAGCCGGGCGTGGTGGCAGGTGCCTGTAGTCCCAGCTACTCAGGAGGCTGAGGCAGGAGAATGGCGTGAACCTGGGAGGCGGAGCTTGCAGTGAGTGGAGATCACGCCACCGCACTCTAGCCTGGGTGACAGAGAGAGACTCCGTCTCAAAAGAAAAAATAAATAAATAAATAAAATAAAAATTAGTCAAGCATGATGGTGCACACCTTTAGTCCCAGCTACTTGGGAGGCTGAGGAGGGAGAATCCCTTGAGCCAGGAGGTTGAGGCTGCAGTGAGCTGTGATCGCACCACTGCACTCCAGCCTGGGCAATAGAGCAAGATCTTGTGTCAAAAAAAAAAAAAAAAAAAAAAATCCTGTAGTACCCACCTCCTAGCCTTTGCTCCTGTTTTTTCTTTGTCTGGTGTTGTCTTCTCACAGATGTTTCTTTCTCATACCTGGTTCCCTCCATCTTCATTCAAATCAAACATCGCCTGGCCAGCGAAGCCCCGATCCCCAGTCCTGCTCTGCCATCATACTATCTGGTGGTTTACTCTTGGTAGCCCTTATACCTGGTGCTATATTGCATCCTGCTAGGACTTTTTTCAATGATGTAATGTTCTAGATCTGTGCTGTCCAATATGGCAGCCACCAGCCACATGGGGCTCTTTGGCCCTTGAAATAGTGAGACTGAGGCCGGGTGCAGCGGCTCACGCCTGTAATCCCAGCACTTTGGGAGGCTGAGGCGGGTGGATCACCTGAGGTCAGGAGTTCGAGACCAGCCTGGCCAACGTGGTGAAACCCCGTCTCTACTAAAAATACAAAAAATTAGTTGGGTGTGGTAGCAGGCTCCTGTAATCCCAGCTACTCAGGAGGCTGAGGCAGGAGAATCCCTTAAACCCAGGAGGTGGAGGTTGCAGTGAACCCAGGTCGTGCCATTGTACTCCAGCCTGGGTGACAAGAGTGAAACTCTCTCTGTCTCAAAAAAAAAAAAAAAAAAAAAAAAAAAAAAGAATGTGACTGAGGAACCGAACTTTTACATTTATTTCATCTTAATGACTTTACATTTCCGTATTCTAAATTTAAATGGAAATAGCCACGTGTGGCTGCTGGATACCATATTGGACAGTGAAGATGTAGAATATCCCATCATCACAAAAAGTTCTCCCAGACTGGGCAATATAGCAAGACTCCGTCTCTACAAGAAATTAAATGATCAGCTGGGTGTGGTGGCATGCAGCTGTAGTCCTAGCTCCTTGAGAGGATGAGGCAAGAGGATTGCTTGGGTCTGGGAATTTGAGACTGCCGTGAGCTATCACTGCACCACGGCACTGCAGCCTGGGCAACAGAGTGAGGGAAGAAAGGTTATGGAAACTTTTCTGAGAAAAAAAAAGTTATGTTGGACAATGCAGGACTAGAATTCCAGCTCTTTCAGAGGAAGGTATTGGACTCCTTCTCCTCAGTGCCTAGTACCACCGCTGACACACAGTAAGGGTGTGGTAGAGATTGACTGAGTAAGGCGCGGAGCTTCCACAGGGCAGTGGTGACGATAATCGCACGGAGCTTCCACAGGGCAGCGGTGACGATAATCGCACGGAGCTTCCACAGGGCAGCGGTGACGATGATCTGTCTTCTCACATTCCTGTTTCTTCTCAACCCAGCCTTCACCGGCTTCTTGCTTGGTTGAGGGCCACGTATTTTCTGATGCATCTGTGTCCTTCCTGCTCTGAACCCAAGCTCAGAGTCGGCTGGACAAATCCTGACTCGCCCCAGCGCCCCCAGCCTGCCCCACCTCCACAGAACACCTCGCTCTCTTGGGTTTCACGAACTCACATTTATTCACAGACAGACAAAGGGACAAGGACAGACCTTTGCTCACTGGGGACCCCCAGGGTCTGGCAGTTCCAAAGAGGTGATGGTGTCCAGTGTGTGTAACGGGGGACAGGCAGGCGGGGGCGTCCCCACCAGTCTCCATCCCTCTGGCCAACTGTCCGCCGCCTTTTTATCCCAAGTCGTCCTGCCTTAAGACACATGTCGGGGTGAGCGGTTCCTAACCAGCATCAGGGGTTCTGGGGGCGGGCGATGGGGGAGGAAGGGGCAGTCCACGGCCCCCCACTCCTTAGTGTCAAGGGCGTGAAGGGGACGGGTGGGTAGACAGAGGAGGTGGCTCCTTCAACTTCCCTCCTCCATTCGGCAAACCGGGGAGCTCAGGCGGAGCGGCGGAGGGCAGGGCGGCAAAGGTCAGGAGGCCAGGCCCCCCAGCCCGCGCAGGTGAGCCTTGCTGTCTGCCTCTTCCTCCTCCATCTCGAAGGCTGAGTGGTCTTGGCTGTCGAAACAGGAGGCGCTGAGGAAGACAGGGGGAGCCGGCGGGGACTGGGGTGGGGTCCCCGGAGAGGGCGGCTCTTCCTTAATGTTTGCGAGGGGCAGCGGGAGCCCTTCTTCCTCCTGCTCGGCCTTCAGGGGCGGCGGGGGCGGTGGCGGCGACGTCGGGGCCTGGGCCTGCAGTGCCTGGAGCGCGGCGGCCCTCTCCAGCTCTGCGCGGTGGCAGCGCTGGTGGCGCAGGAGGCTGTAGGCGCGCGAGAAGCGGCGCGGGCAGCGGGGGCACGGGTGCGGGGCTGGGCCCCCCGCGTGCACCTGTGCGTGGCGCGCCAGGTCGGCCAGGCGCTTGAACTCCCGCTGGCAGCGCACGCACTGGAAGGGGCGCGCTCCCGAGTGGGTCACCCCGTGCTGCCGCAGGTGCGCCCGGCGCCTGAAACCTTTGCCGCACTCTGGGCACCAGAAGCGGGGCTCCCCGGCGGGGGGCCGAGCCGGAGCGGCGTCGCCTCCGTTCTGCCCGCCTTCTCCCTCTTCCGAGGCACCCCCGCACTCCGCCCCCTCGCCCCCCTCCGGCCCCTTGGCTGAGTTCCGTGCACCCGAGGCCTTGTCGTCCTTCTTGCCCGCCGCGGGCAGCGGGGCCAGCAGGCTGAGGGGGCCGTGGACGCGGCGGTGCTGGCGGAGGTAGGAGGCGAGGCGGAAGGCCAGGCCGCAGTCTGGGCACACGAAAGGGCGGTCGGTGGAGTGGACCAGCCGGTGGCGCGACAGGGACCAGGGCCTGGCGAAGGCCTTGAGGCAGATGGAGCACTGGTGTCGCTTGGGGCGTGGCGGGGGCCCCCCTTCACCCTCCTGTTCGCCCTCGGGGCGCAGACACGGGTGCGCCTTGAGCTCGCCCTTGGTGGCGAAGGCTTCGCGGCAGCGCAGGCACAGCAGCGTCCAGTCTGCCTGGAGCAGGACCTGTTTCTCCTCCTGCCGCCCGGCCGCCAGCGCCAGCTCGGCCCTCAGCTCTGCTGCCCCGGCCTCGGCCTCCTCCGTCTCCGACTCCCGGGGCTCTGCGGCGCTGGTGGGCGCAGCCAGCGTGGCCGACTCCCCCGCAGGCCACGTCTCAGGCCACGCTGCGGCCGCCTCCTCCTCCGTGGCCCCCGCTGCAGCCGTGGTGGGCTGCTCTGAGCCCTCGTCCTGCGGGCCCCAGCTGGGCTCGGCCGTCTCCTTGGCCACCCTCTCGATGGCCAGCTCGACCTCGCCGCCCGCGTGCTCCTGAGCCAGGTGGCGCCTGAGCTGGGCGGGTTCTGGGAAGGTGCGGGGGCAGGCGGCGCAGCGCAGTGGGGGCTGGGGCCCGTGGCCGCGCAGGTGGCGGGAGAGGTGGGCCGGCCGGCGGAAGGCCTTGGGACACAGCGGGCAGGCGTGGGGCCGGAGCCCCGAGTGGCTCAGCCGGTGCCGGGAGAGGTAGTAGGGGAAACGGAAGAGGCGGCCGCAGGTGGGGCAGGGCAGGGGCGCCCTAGGGGCTCCAGCGCCCCCCCTGCCACGGCCACGGCCTCGACCACGGCCTCGGCCACGGCCCCGGCCTCGGCCACGGTGAGGTGGGCTGCCCTGGGCGGGTGGAGGAGGCTGCGGATCCATGCCTGTGGGGAGAGAGGGGAGAGATGGGAAGCGGGGCAGAGATAAAAAGAGGTGCGTGGGGTGTGGCAGAAAGAGAAGCAGAGACAGAGTCAGAGATGGAGAGGCAGAGAGGGTCAGGTATTCAGCCAGGACAGAGATATGAGACAGAGACAAAGATCAGAGACACCGAGGAGAGGCGAGAGATGGAGAGACAGGAAGAGAGAGATCGGAGACAGAGCGACAGAGCAGGGAATAAAGACAGAAGGCAGAGATGGGAGACACAGAGAAGTGGGGATGGATGGACAGACAGAGACCAGGAGACGCAGAAAGACAGGATGGTGAAAGGCAGAGCAGAGAAGAGACGGAGGAGAGTGAGGAACACCCAGCAGAGACAGAGACACAGAGAAGAGGAAACAAAGAGACTTGGAGAACCAGAGGCAGAGATAGTGCAAGCGCAGAGATCAGAAGAGCAGTGGCGGGTTGGGGGCCGGGGAGACAGGGAGACAGAGACACAGAGGGAGTGAACTGGGCAGAGGCACAGAGGGGGACAAAGTCAGCGAACCGCTTCTGCTCCAGGCCCCCCGGGCCAGGCTGAACGTTTTGGGAGGGGCTGGGACACAGCCCGTGGGGCCTGAGTGGAGGGGGTGGGATTCGAAGCCGGTAGGCCCCAGAAATGGGGTGTGTTCCCAGACGCCAGAGGCTGGGAGAGGTCGGGGAGTAGGAGGGTTCTGACTTCTGGTCTGAGTTGGGAGGGGGTTAGGGGCCCAGACTCTTGGGGCTGATGGGGATGGGAGCTGGGGATTGAGACTCCTGGGTCCAGGTCATGACGGATTGGGGAATCTGGACTCTGGTATGGAGGAGGTGTGGATTCCTGGGTCCCGGTGGAGGAGGGGCTGGGGAGGGGGCTGGGCTCCCAGGACAAGGGGGAGGCGGGGGCTGGGGACCCAGCTGCCGGGAATCCCCAGGGAGGAGGCGGCTGAGGGCCGGACCCCTGGACTCGGGAGGGAGGCTGGTGGGGGTCGGGGGTCCCAGGTCCTAGAGGGGGGGCCAATCTCCTCTGGGCCAAGCCTGCAGCTCCCCGAAGGCATGATCAGCAGAACTGGGGCCGGGTCGAGGCCTTGAGGATTTCTCAGCCCTGGGCCTGGGGCTTGGCCCTGGTCGCCGGGGCCGGGTTTTTACCTCACCTCCTTGGCTCCTTTCTTCCTTCCCCACGGCCGGCCAAACGCGGACGGTGGTGGCGGGGAGGGAGGGGGGCCTGAGCGTGGTGGGGAGTGGAGGAGGAGGCTGGGCTCGGTGTCACTGCCTAAGCCTTCCCCCCGGAAACCTGTCCTTTCCTCGGAGCCTGAAAGAGGAAAGACTGGCTGGGAAGCCGGAAGCGGGAGGATGGGGGACCTGGAGACGGGAGGGAGGGCAGCTTGCACTACAGGGTCCTGTGAGGGGAGGGGGCTGGGAGCCTGTCCCCCGGGCTCCCAGAGGGCGGAGAGTGCTGAGGGCCTGGGACACTGGGTCCAGCTACCCCCGGCTCCCCAACATGCACACACACATATTCATTCATTCCTTCAACAAATACACATTTATCAAGTCCTGTCTGTGCCAGGCACTGTGTCAGGCCAGGGGGGTGACTGGGGGAGGAAGATGAATGAATCAGTGACAGAGGCTTCAGAAGGTACCGGCACTCTGGATTAGAACCTGGCTCCAGCCTTCCCTTGGCTGTCTGGGTGAAGGATTCTCCCACTTTGAGCCTCAGTTTCCCCCTTTGTGAAAGCCCCTGCATATACTCATTCAACCCCAAGTGACCAATATTTACTGAGTATCTACTATGGGCCAGCCTGCATATATTTGTCTACATATACGCATATTCACTGGGACCTTAGCAGCCAATGTTTACTGAGCACCTACTATGGGCTGGTGCTGTCCTTGGTGCTGGAGCCACAGTGGCAAAAACCGGAGCTCACTGTCTGATGGGGAAGGCAGATAGACACGGATCAATCACGCTGGAGTGCATGTGGGGGAACGTGTGCTCCGAGGAAGGGAACTGCTATGGGAATGCAGAGAACAGAAGGCACTGAGCTGAGTTCACACTGGGCGGAGGTGATTCCTGAGGTCTTCCTGGAGGCAGCAATGTTTCAGCTGAAATTGGCAGAATGAAACCAACCTGGCGACATCTCAGAAACCTATTCTGGAGCAGAAAAGGCATTTTGCAGGAGTATACCCACAGCTTAACGCTGTTTGTTTAAGGTTACATTCCTGCCAAACAGTGCTAATGAGAGTGTGAGCAAACAGGTCCTTTCACACATGGCTGGGGCAAGTAGAACTTGGAACACTCTTACCGAGCCAGCAATTCCAGGAAATTATTCTTCAGAGGCATCTACTCGGAACTGCACAAAATAATGTCTGCACGAGGTTAATCATTGCAGTACTGCACATCACTGCAAACAGCTGAAACCAATCTAAACACCCATCTGTAGGAGAGTTGAGTAATAAATCATGACTGATCCACCCAGTGGAATACTAGGTGTCCATAGAAAAGAACAAAGAAGCTCATCCTGTGCGTATATGGTAAGTCTCCAAGTGATAACCTGTAGAAGAGAAAAACGGAAGGTCAAGTACAGCCTGCAGCCTGTTCTGGGTTTGTGTGTGTTCTGGGATTGTGTCCAGATGAACTGGAACAAGAGAGAAGAAACTGAAACTGGCAACATAGTCTAACTTCCAGGACAGAAATTTACTACACTCTATCCTTCTGTTTTTTTTGTTTGTTTGTTTTTGTTTTGTTTTGAGATGAGATCTCCCTCTGTTGCCCAGGCTGGCTGGAGGAAGTGCAGCGGTGTGATCTCGGCTCACTGCAGCCTCGACCTCCCAGGCTCAAGCAATCCTCCCACCTCAGCCTCCTGAGTAGCTGGGGCTACAGGAGTGTGCCACCATGTCTGGCTAATTTTTGCATGTTTTGTAGAGATGGGGTCTCCCTATGTTGCCCAGGCTGGGCTTGAACTCCTGGGCTCAAGCGATCCACCTGCCTCGGCCTCCTAAAGTGCTGGAATTACATACATTAGCCACTGTGCCCGGCCTTTCGTACTTTTTGAATTCAAAACCGTGTGAATGTGCTATATACTCAAAAAAGTAAAGGAGGCCAAGCATGATGGCTCACGCCTGTAATCTCAGCACTTTGGGAGGCCCAGGTGGGCAAATCACCTGAGGCCAGGAGTTCAAGACCAGCCTGGCCCACATGGTGAAACCCCGTCTCTACAAAAAATACAAAAATTAGCCAGGCATAATGGCACATGCCTATAATCCCAGCTACTCAGGAGGCTGAGGTAGGAGAATGGCTTGAACCTGGGAGGCAGAGGTTGCAGTGCGCTGAGATCATGCCATTGCACTCCAGCCTGGGCGACAGAGCAAAACTCCATCTCAAAATAAATAAATAAATAAATAAATAAATAAATAAAGGAAAGGAAAAAGAAATACAGGGGATTCTAAAAATAACTGAAATGAAAAATAATAGCTTACTCTTGTGAGCATATTGCAAATGTGAACCCATTTACTCCTTGCTTTATGAAGTAGGTACCATTATTTTTCCCTTTTACAGAGGATGAAAGTGAGGTACTAGAAGTTTCCAAACCTAGTGAGTCTCAGTAAGAAGTTTCACTTCACAAACAGATAGGAGAAATGATAGTGGATCAGAAGCATGATTTTAAAAAAAAATAACAAAAGGCCGGGCGCAGTGGCTCACGCCTGTAATCCCAGCACTTTGGGAGGCCGAGGGGAGCATATCACTTGAGGCCAGGAATTCGAGACCAGCCTGGCCAACATGGTGAAACCCTGTCTCTACTAAAAATACAAAAATTAGCTGGGCATGGTGGTGCGCACCTGCAATCCCAGCTAGTCTGGAGGCTGAGGCAGGAGAATCGCTTGATCCCGGGAGGCGGAAGTTGCGGTGAGCCGAGATTGTGCCACTGTACTCCAGCCTGCGACAGGGCAAGACTCTGTCTCAAATAAATAAATAAATAAATAGATAAATAAAATCGGAATGGGGTCTCACTACGTTGCCCAAGCTAGTCTTGAATTCCTGAGCTCAAGCAATCCTTCCACCTCAGCCTCCGAAAGTGCTGGGATTACAAGCATTAACCACCGTGCCCAGACTAGGATCATGTTTTTTAAAAGCACCTTGTTCATAATACTATATTTTAAAGAATATACACCATGGAATAAAAGTCTAAAAATGCCCATGGTAATAATAGGCACCAAATTCAAGATATAAGTTATGTTTGAGATAGGAGAGGCAATCAGATCTTGGAGGGGGTGGTCTGCGGGGAGTCATTTGTATCCCTAATATTTCAAAGCTGGTAGTCAGAATATGGGTATGTGTATTTTAACATTTTTTTTGTAAGATACACTTAAAATTTATAATTGTAACCATTTTAAATCACACAGCTCAATGGCACTAAGTAAATGTTGCACAACTATCCACGCTGTCTAGTTCCAGAACTCTTTTTTTTTTAATTTTTATTTTTTTTTAAACAGAGTTTCGCTCTTGTTGCCTAGGCTGGAGTGCAATGGCGTGATCTCGGTTCACCACAATCTCCGCCTCCTGGGTTCAAGCGATTCTCCTGCCTCAGTCTCCCAAATAGTTGGGATTACAGGCATGCGCCACCATGCCCAGCTTATTTTGTATTTTTAGTAGAGACAGGTTTTCTCCATGTTGGTCAGGCTGGTCTCAAACTCCCGACCTCAGGTGATCCACCTGCCTCGGCCTCCCAAAGTGCTGGGATTACAGGCGTGAGTCTCTTTCTTTCTTTCTTTCTTTCTTTCTCTCTCTCTCTTTTCTTTCTTTCTTTCTTTTTTTGTAGATATGGGGTTTTTCTTTGTTCCCCAGCCTGGTCTGAACTCCTGGTCTCAAGCAATCCTAAAGTGCTAGGATTACAGGTGTATGCCATCGTGTCCAGCCTAGTTCCAGAACTTTTTCATCAGCCCAAACAAACCCTAAACCCATTAGCAGTCATTCCCACACTCCCTTCTATCCCCATCCCCTGTCAACTAATAATCAGTTTTCTGTCTCTATGAATTTGCCTATTCTGGACATTTCATATCAATGGAATCATACCATATGTGTTCCTTTGTAACTAGCTTCTTTCACTTTGCATAAAAGTTTCTCCTCCTTCTCCACAAAGGACATTGCCCCCCTCTTTTTAAAAATTGAGACAGGGTCTTTCTCTGTCGCCCAGGCAGGAGTGCATTGGTGCAATCATGGCTCACTGCAACCTCCACCGCCAGGGCTCAAGCGATTCTCCCACCTCAGCCTCCCAGATAGCTGAGACTACAGGCATGCACCGCCACGCCTGGCTAATTTTTGTTTTTGGTAGAGATGGAATCTTGCCATGTTGCCCAGGGTGGTCTTGAACTCCTGGGCTCAGAGGACCAGCCCACCTCAGCCTCCTGAAGCACTGGGATTACAGGCATGAGCCACCGCACCTGGCCAGCATAATGTTTCTAAGCTTCATCTGTGCCATAGCGTGAGTCGGTTCTTCACTCCTTTTTGTGGCTGAATAGTATTCCTCTGCACGAGTGCAGTCATTCCTCGGTGTCCGCAGGGGATTGGTTCCAGGACTCTCCTCAGATTCCAAATCCCTGGGTGATCGAGTCCCTTACAGCCTCCTATCTGAGGGTGCAGAACCCACGGATGTGGAGGGCCACTGTCACCTACATTTTGTTTATCCATTCATTTGTTGATGGACATTTGGGTTGCATCTATCTTTGGGCTATTGTGAATAGTACTGTTATAAACATTGGTGTATAAGTTTTTGTTTGAACAGCTGTTTTTAATTCTTTTGGGTATATACCAAGGATATGTGTACTATTTTATCATCTATATTTTGAAGGCTTGAAAGATGGATGAGGAGGAGGAGGAGGAGGAGGAGGAGGAGAAATAATAATGAATTCAGGAATGGAGGTGATAGAAAAGAAAACTTTAAGCAGAGAGCCCGGCACATGGAAGGGGGTTTGCGCTCTGCTTCCCCAGCACATGGCGGGGGATGGGGTTGGGGGTCTTGCATTAGGGCATAAAGGAAGCCAGTGTGGCGGAGAGAGGCCAGAGCTGCACCCAGCGACCGGGCCTCCGAGTCCAGGCTGAGCTTGGACTCATTCCGAGTGCACTGAGAAGCCATTGAAAAGGTTTTAAGCAGGAGAGTCACATGATCCGATTAGTGTTTTAGAGAAATTCCTGTGGGACCCGCGTGGAGGCCGGGCCGGATGCTGGGGAGACCGAGGCGGGGAGCCGGGAGGAGGAGGGGCGCGGGCCCAGGTGCCAGAGGGGGGCTTGGGCCCCTCGACCTGCGGTTGGGAAGGCGGCTCCCTGGGCAGGGGGCGGGGCTTGTCGCTGACTGGCTCAGGGCTGGACTCCCCGCTGCCAGTCCCACCGTCTCCCCCTCCTCATTGGCTCTCCTGCTTCCAGCCCCCCTCCCTCCCGTGCAGCCTCCAGCACCCAGAAATCATATCACCTCACTCCTGAACCCAACACCCTCCCGTCCATGGCTCCCCATCTCCCTCGGAATAACACCCAGAGCTTCCCTAATGACCCCCACGTGCACCCCCGTCCTCAAGGCCCTGCTTGCCTGGACCCCGGGGCCTCCCTCCCTTCCTCCCTCCCTCTCCGTGTTACACCGCCCTCTCCGCTCTGTCCCGAGTCAGGGCCCTTGCACTTGCGGTTGCCCCGGCCTGGAAAGCCCTCCCGAGGTTTCCATCCAGCTTCCCTTACGTCCCTCACTCCTACAGCTCCCTGGAGACACCTGTCTGGTCCACCCAGGCTAAAATAGCCTCTCGTCACCCTCTAGCCTTCACCTTGCCTTAATTTTCTTTTTTCTTTTCTTTTTTTCTTCTTTTTTTTTTTTTTTTTTGAGTCAGGGTCTCGCTCTGTCGCCCAGGCTGGCGTGCAGTGGGTGCAATCCCAGCTCACTGCAACCTTCGCCTCTTGGGTTCAAGCGATTCTCCTGCCTCAGCCTCCCAAGTAGCTGGGATTACAGGTGCCTGCTACCACGCACAGCTAATTCTTTTTTGTATTTTTAGTAGAGACGGGGTTTAGCCATGTTGCTCAGGCTGGTCTCGAACTCCTGACCTCAGGTGATCCTCCCGTCTCGGCCTCCCTAAGTGCTGGGATTACAGACGTGAGCCAAGGCGCCGGCCTTTAATTTTCAACATGGTACTTATCACGAACACACTCTAGGCAACGTGTGAATGTCCCATGGATTCCCTATCTCCCCTCCCACTAGAATAAAAACTCCACAAGGGCAGGGGCTTGTTTTGCCTGTTTGCTTAACGGCTCTGCTCACAGGTGGCTGTCCGGGACAGACAAGGGGCTTAACAAGCATTTGTGGATGAATAAAAAGGGATGAAGGCTGGGAGGAGTGAGGCTGTCCCTGAAAGGAAGAAGGCTCGGGGGCCCGGGGGAGACTCCCGCTCAGGCAAGCATGCAGGGCGCTGGCTGGCTCCAAGGTCTGCACGCAGGAATCAGCTCGCCAAACACAGGCGTGTGAGTCGCCGGCGTCTGGCTAGTAATTAATGTTTTGCAACGGTTGAGATCGTCCTCAGGGTAAAATTCCCGCTCCTGTCCTCTCCTCGCTTCCCACCCCCCCAACCTCAATCAGCGCATCTATAAAATGGGTCCACTATGTGACGCGTTGGGTGCAGTGTCCAGCCCAGCACCGGGCACTCGTGAGACACGGAGGAAATGGGATGAGTCCTTCTCGTTACCGCCCCAGAAGAGAAAGGACTGTGGTGCAGGTGAGGTGGGTGGGAACCTCAGCCTCGCGAGGTCCCTATTCATTACTCCCTGGCTGGCGGCCATCTCCATGGCAACGCTGGCGCCTTTCCAGTGCGCAGCTCCCGGGCTGAGCCTGTCTCTAAGCCGGTCTCGGAGTGGGCAGGTCTTGTCCCTGGGGGCGGGGCCTGCTTCGAAGTGGGCGGGCCTTGTTTCTCGAAAGAAGATACTTTTTTTTTTCAAACCAGAAAGCATGTCTGGTTTTTGAGTGGCGGTTGCAGAGTGGAGAGGAATATCTCTAAGATTTCGCTGACTTTATTCCCAAAGGTTGAGCTTTTTCAAACAGGCGACAGTGGATCTCCATTCAAAAAGTCTCCCTTGAGTGCTAAACTCTTGTTTTCTCCTCCCAGAATGTCTTCCTCCTTTAAATTTTCCTTTCTCTTTCTTTTTTAATTTATATTTTAAATTTTAATTAATTGATTTATTTTTTTAGACGGACGTCTCGCTCTGTCACCCGGGCTGGAGTGCAGTGGCATGTTCTTGGGTCACTGCAAGCTCTGCCTTCTGGGTTCAAGTGATTCTCCCGCCTCAGCCTCCCGAGTAGCTGGGATTACAGGCGTGTACCACCATGCCCAGCTAATTTTTGTATTTTTAGTAGAGACGGGATTTCACCATGTTGCCCAGGGTGGTCCTGAACTCAAGTGATCCGCCTGCCTCAGCCTCCAAAAGTGCTGGGATTACAGGCGTAAGCCACCACGTTCGGTCTTATTTTTTATTTTTGAGACGGGGTCGCACTCTGTCGCCCAGGCTGGAGTGCAGTGGCGCGATCATAGCTCTCTGCAACCTCGACCTCCTGAGCTCAAGTGATCCTCTCAGCTCAGCCTCCCAAGTAACTGGGACTACAGGCGTGCACCACCATGCTGGTTTTTGTTTGTTTGTTTGTTTGTTTGTTTTTGGTAGAGACAGGATCTCACTATGTTGCCTAGGCTGGTCTCGAACTCCTGAGCTAAGCCATCCTCCTGTCTCAGCCGCTGAAATTGCTGGGATTACAGACATGAGTCAACTCGCCCGGCCTAAAATATTTTCTTTGTGAAATATAAGACACACAGATAAAAAATGCACAATACAAACACACAATTGAATAAATAATTATAAAATGATCATCCGATTAAGAACTAGAACTTTGTCAGCTATCAGCGACCATGGAAACTTCCAGGATATCCCCTCCCGCTTAACTTGTCCAGCCCACTATTCTGAGTTTTATAGGACAATGTTGTCCTTGCTTTTTTATGTGGTTTACTACTGACAATGTATCCTTAACAATATTACAGTTTAGTTTTATGTGCATTATAATGGGTTTGCTTTTTTTTTTTTTCTTTTTTTGGAGACAGGGTCTCCCTATGTTGCCCAGGCTGGAATGCAGTGGGATGATCTTGGCTCACTGCAACCTCCATCCCCCCACCCCAGGTTCCAGAAATCCTCCCGTCTCAGCCCCCCCGAGTAGCTGGGCCTACAGGCACATGCCACCACACCTGGCTATTTTTTGTATTTTTACTCGAGACGGGGTCTTCCCATGTTGCCCAGGCTGGTCTCGAACTCCTGGACTCAAGCAATCCTCCTGCCTTGGCCTTCCAAAGTGCTGGGATTATAGGCGTGAGCCACTGCACCTGGCCTCAATGTTATATAAATGAAATCATGCTCTGTTTCTGGCTTTTTGTGTCCTGTGTCTTTGTAACTTTCATTCATGATACTGTGTTTATCTGCAGCTCATTCATTCTTGTTGCTGTATAGTATTCCACTGCATAATATGCCATCGCTAATTATCCACTGTATTGCTGATGGGCGTTTTGGTTGTCCTGAGTTTGGGGTTGAAAGTATTGCTGCTATGAATGTTTTTGTATGTCTCTGGGTGCAGGGGGACTTGAGTTAGCATTTATGCCTAGCAGTAGAATTACTGCATCACAGGATATACGTATGTTCAATATTTGAGAATGGCAACCTATGGGGTATTTAATTTAAGAAACTCAGCCGGGTGCAGTGGCTCACACCTGTAATCCCAGCACTTTGGGAGGCCGAGGTGGGCAGATCGATCACCTGAGGTCAGGAGTTCCAGACCAACCTGACCAACATGGTGAAACCCCGTCTCTACTAAAAATACAAAAATTAGCTAGGTGTAGTGGTGCACATCTGTAATCCCAGCTACTTGGAAAGGCTAAGGCATAAGAATCACTTGAACCCAGTAGGTGGAGGTTGCTGTGAGCCGAGATCACACCATTGCATTCCAGTCTGGGCAACAGAGTGAGCCCCTGTCTCAAAAACAAACAAAAAATCTTAAGGAACTCAAAGGGAGGAAACTTTGATTCTCCTAAACCCCTACTTAAATGTGTCCTCCCCCAGTTTTCTGGTCTTAATAAAAAATGCCACCACTCAACCATTCACTCCTGATTTCTCCCTTCCCATTACACTCACCCCCAACCAATACACACACGCACACAACCAGTCCTCTGCTTTCGCACTCACCCCCAACCAATACACACACGCACACAACCAGTCCTCTGCTTTCGCACTCACCCCCAACCAATACACACACGCACACAACCAGTCCTCTGCTTTCGCACTCACCCCCAACCAATACACACACGCACACAACCAGTCCTCTGCTTTCGCACTCACCCCCAACCAATACACACACGCACACAACCAGTCCTCTGCTTTCGCACTCACCCCCAACCAATACACACACGCACACAACCAGTCCTCTGCTTTCGCACTCACCCCCAACCAATACACACACGCACACAACCAGTCCTCTGCTTTCGCACTCACCCCCAACCAATACACACACGCACACAACCAGTCCTCTGCTTTCGCACTCACCCCCAACCAATACACACACGCACACAACCAGTCCTCTGCTTTCGCACTCACCCCCAACCAATACACACACGCACACAACCAGTCCTCTGCTTTCGCACTCCAGAGTTCATCTCAAATCCATCCATTTCTTTCTTTTGTTTTATTTTATTATGTTTAGTAGAGACAGGGTCCCACTATGTTGCCTAGGCTGGTCTCAAACTCCTGAGCTCAAGTGATTCTCCTGCCTCGACCTCCCAAAGTGCTGGGGTTACAGGCATGATTTCTGTTGGTCACTCTGGTTTAGGCTCCCACAAGTTTCTCCTGGACTGCAGGAGCACTGCAGTCTCCTGACTCTGCGTCCTGCAGCTTCGTTTCCACTCATCAGCCACAGGGATCTTGGTAAGATGCAAGGGTGGTCCCTTCCCTCCTCGATTAACACTTTGCTTCCCATCACCCAGAGAACACAGTCAAACACCTGTTTTGGATTGCCTGGCTCACTGTGATGTGACCTCTACCCACCTGTTAACCTCATCTCATCCTTCCTTCCCTGAGCTCACTTTCCTCCTGTGTCCATTTGCGCGTCCTCCTGGCCGGTCCTTGCTCACCCTTACCCTTCAGGGCTCAGATCAAACGCCACCTCCACCAAGAAGCCCACGTGGACCACCCCATCTAAGGTGGCATAGAAAGTGACTAAGGTGGCCATTCACTTTCTTACCACCCTTCCCTATTGCCTTCAGAATGCTCATGACGATCTGAAATTATTCTCTACATTTACTTGATTCCTCTTTTCTCTATGCCCGTCGCCCACACGACAGAACATAAACCCCAGGAGGGCCGGGATGATCCCCACAGGGAGTTCCAATGCCTGGCTCAGAATAAGCCCTCAGTACGGGAATGCAATGCAGTGTGCAGGAGACAGTCTGAAGGCACCCCCACCCCCAATTCTTTGATGAGTGGGTCCTATTCTGGGGGTCTGGTGTAGGGTCTAAGGCAGCATCTAAGGGCCTCTTCTCGGACATGCCTCTAATGAGGCAGTTTGGTTTCCAAGGGGTGTGTCCTATAAGATTGGTGGCTTCTAAAGGGCGTGTCTACTTTCTAGGGGGCGTGTCTGTCTGTTGGAGGGGGATCATGTATTTAAGGGATGGGGCTCATTTTGATTGATACCGACTCTAATGGTATTTATTTATGAAACAGAGTCTCGCTCTGTTGCTCAGGCTGGAGTGCAGTGGTGCGATATCGGCTCACTGCAACCTCCACCTCCCAGGTTCAAGAGATCCTCCTGCCTCAGCCTCCCGAGTAGCTGGGATTACAGGCATGTGCCATCACACCCGGCTAATTTTTGTATTTTTAGTAGAAACAGGGCTTCACCATGTTGGCCAGGCACAGTCTTGAACTCCTGACCTCAGGTTATCCGCCTGCCTTGGCCTCCCCAAGTGCTGGGATTACAAGCGTGAGCCACCAAGCCCAGCCTAAACCGACTCTAATTTTAAAGGTCACGTACTATTCAAAGCTTTGAAACTTCTCAGGAGAAAACGAGGACCTGTCTCTATTTAGGGGGTCTGTCCTAAGAGAGTCCCCATCCCCCCACCCCGCCGGGAGCCAAGGATCAGAAAATGAGGCATCAGCGACTGACAGGACAAGGTTTATTGGGGGTCCTGGAAACATTGGGGAGAGGGACGAGGGGGCAAGGTCGAGGCTCATAGGGGCACCCCCTAGCCAAGTGCCGCCTTCCCCTAGGAATTGGAAGGAAGACAGAGACAGACAAACCAACAGAGATGGAGAGAAAGACCAACGGATGCTACGGAGAGAGGGAGGGAAACCCCAGTGTACGCCACCTCCCACTCAGATGAGTTCACAGGATAAAGAATGGCGTGGACCGGTCCACACGCTACAGGAAAAGAGGGGAGTGTCTGCCCTATTCACTCTAAGGAAGGTGGCAGGCCACAGCCTAGACCAGCCCATTCCCTGTGATGGGGGTGTGTGCATATAGATCAGTCCATCCTACTGGGCAAGGGGATTTCAGGCTAGTCTATTCTAGTGTTTGGGGTTGGGAAGATCGTTAGGGTCGATCCATTCCACAGTCGGGGAGGGGGGTTCGAGGGCAGGGGGCATCTACCCTGGTCCCTCTTTCAGCACAGGGAATGAAGAAGGGGAAAGGCAGACTTCGGCTATATCCATTTTCTGGGGTCACCAGTGACTCTGGTGGGTGGCATTTGGAGGGATCTAGGAAAATTCAGGGACATGCTCCCTCCACATTCTCCAGATCAAGGTTGTTGGGAATGATGGCTCTCAGGGAATGGGGCAGTCTTCCCTTGGTGGGGGTGGGTGCCCATCTTTTATTATTAGGGCTCTCAAGATGAGAGGTACTTGTGGGAGACCCATTGCTCACTGCAAAGTCCCCATGTCTTGGGGACCTAGGGCTACCCACACTCATTCCAGGGACCTCAGGCTCAGGAGTCTCTCCTTAGATTTGGGCTTCCCTGCCCCAGCTAAGGACCCTGTTTGTGGTCCCCCAGCTCCGGGGCCTGTGTGGGTTTTTGGTGGCCCCTACCTCTCCAGTCAGGGTCCCCTCATTTCAGGGCCTGCGTCTGGATTTCGATTTGGAGGGCCGGGGCCTCACTCGCAGTCCCGAGGTCCCCTGGTCCAGGCCGAGTCCAGGTGGATGGGTGGAGGGCAGGGCGCAGCCTGGCAGTCAGTCCATGCCCCGGTGCAGCTTCAGGTGCCTGGAGAGGTTGCTGAGCGTGATGAAGCCCTTGCCGCAGATGTGGCAAGGGAAGGGCCGCTCGGTGCCGTGCAGCAGCCGGTGGCGCTTGAGGTAGCACTCGTGGCGGAAGAACTTGCCGCACTCCAGGCACGGGAACGGCTTCTCGCCAGTGTGCACCAGCACGTGCCGCTCCAGGTCTCGCGGCGAGCGGAACAGCTTCTCGCACTCGGAGCAGCCGAAGATCTTCTTGCCGCGGCCGGAGCCAGACGGGGGTTCCCCGGACGCCGGCTCCCTTTCCCGGGCCGCGGCCGCCGCCTCCTCCCCGCCGCCCTCGCCGTGGCTGACCCGCCGGTGCTCTTCCAAGGCGGCCAGCGCCGCGTACAGAGCCCCGCAGTGGCCGCAGCCGTAGGTGGCCGGGCCCGAATGGGCCTCCAGGTGGCTGGCCAGGGCCGCGGCCGACGCGAAGAAGGTCCCGCAGTCGCACTGGTACAGGGTGTCTTCCGAGGGCTCGGCGGCCGCCGCAGGTGCAGGCGCCTCCCCACCGCCCTCAGGGAGCAGCCCCCCGAGCTTGGGCACGCCGCCCCGCGCGGGGCCCAGGAGCAGCCTGCCGTCCGAAGCCTGAGGAGTGTCGCCCGCCTCCGCAGCGGTGCCTTCGCCCGCCGTCTCGGGCCCTGCGCCTGCCCCCGCGGCCCAGGCCTGCGCTGGGGGCGCGCCCGGGCCCTGCAGGTCGTGCGTCAGCTTGTGCCGCTCCAGCAGCGCCGGCGCGTTGAAGTCGCGCTCGCAGCGCGGGCACTTGAAGGGCTTCACGTCGGTGTGCGCCGCCCAGTGGGCCGCCAGCTCACGGCCGTGGTCGAAGCGCCGCGCGCAGGCGCCGCACGCAAATGGGGGCAAGGAGGCCGCGGCCGCAGCTGCAGCCTCTGCCAGCCCCCAGCTGCCCAGACCCGCGCCTGCCCCCTCGGGGCCCTCTCCGCCGCCGGCCCCTGCGCCCCCGCACACCGAGCAGGGCCCCACATTGCAGCAGACGGAGCAGGGCGCACTCAAGGCGGGCAGGCCAGGGCCGGGCTGCAGGGGAGAGGGGAGAACCCCACGGTGCTGGCGCTTGAGGTGGCGGCCCAGGCTGGAGCGTGAGGAGAAGCGGAGCTCGCAGACCAGGCAGCAATAGGGTTTCTCACCAGTGTGGACGACCTAGGGGTGAGGGAGGAAGGGCACAACGTCAGGGCTGAGAACCTAGCCCGGACAGCGGATTCCTGGACCCCCAGAGGGTTGTGGCACAAGCTCTCTGTCACACCTACAGGGCCATGATCTAGGGAAACGCTCGTCCTATCACTCTCTGCTTGGGGTCACGGTAGATTCTTTCGGTCCTTAAAAAGGCCATGTCCTGGCTGGCCATGGTGGCTCACGCCTGTAATCCCAGCACTCTGGGATTGCATAAGCTTAGGTGTTTGAGACCAGCCCAGGCAACACAGGGAAACCTTGTCTCTACAAATAATTTTAAAAACTAGCTGGACACGGCACACTCCTGTGGTCCCAGCTACCCAGGAGGCTGAGCCAAGGAGTTTGAGGCTGCAGTAAGCCGTGACCATGCCACCACATTACAGCCTGCATGACAGGGTGAGACTGTCTCAAAAAAAAACAAAAACGAAAAACAAAACAAAACAAAACCAAACCACGACTGGGTGCGGTGGCTCACGTGTGTAATCCCAGCATTTTGGGAGGCCGAAGTGGGTGGATCATTTGAGGTCAAGAGTTCGAGACCAACCTGATCAACATGGTGAAACTCTGCCTTTACTAAAAATACAAAAATTACCCGTGCCTGGTGGCGGGCACCTGTAGTCCCAGCCACTCAGGAGGCTGAGGTAGAAGAATCACTTGAACCCGGGAGGTGGAGGATGCAGTGAGCCAAGGACGTGCCACTGCACTCTAGCCTGGGTGACAGAGCGAGACTTTGTCTCAAAAAAAAAAAGCCAGGTGCGGTGGCTCACGCCTGTAATCCTAGCACTTTGGGAGGCCGAGGTGGGCAGATCACGAGGTCAGGACATCGAGACCATCCTGGCTAACACGGTGAAATCCCGTCTCTACTAAAAATTCAAAAAATTAGCTGGGCGTGGTGGTGGGCGCCTGTAGTCCCAGCTACTCAGGAGGCTGAGGCGGGAGAATGGCATGAACCCAGGAGGCAGAGCTTGCAGTGAGCCGAGATCGCGCCACTGCACTCCAGTCTGGGCGACAGAGCGAGACTCCATCTCAAAAAAAAAAAAAAAAAAAAAATCACTATCTGTGGCTAATGGCTATACTGGACAGTGCAGCTCTAAAGTGACACAGCAGCCAGCCCAGGTAGGGTGTGTCTTCTCCCTTGTCAAGCCCTGCTATCCCGAGCCAGTTATCATGAGCTGAATATAGCCCTTAGCTGTGTTAGGGCAGAGAAGTGATTTTGAACCAAATCCGGCTACTGCTCAGAGTCTCTCCCACTGAACGCTTTTCACACATACAGATCCAGGGAATCACTTCCAAGTCTAGGGAATCGAATCTCCCACGAGGGAGTCCAGGAATCTGTATTTTTTTCTGAGGCATTTCCAGGCTTGTAGACTGTGTAAAACCGTGCCTTAGAGAGGTTTTTTGTATTGATATTTGTCCTTGTTGATTTAAGATTTTGGAATGGCAGAGAGAGATTTGTGAGTATGGTAATGTCTTCCTGGAGGCCTGTGAGGAGAAGGGTGAGGCTGGGTGAGAAAGAGTGCAGTGCTTGATTAGTACTGTCTGCCAGGGGCACAGCTCTGAAGAAGGAACAGGGAGTGATGTTCATTTGCCTTTCTGGCTGCAGACTCGATGCACCTGCTGTACAGTGTGGGTGTAGGGATCTCTGTCCTCTTTGTCACTAAATTTATTCTCTCTCTACTCTTTCTAACACAACAAGATTATGCTGGTCCCAGGGCCCTTGTACATACTGTTCTCACTGCCTGGAATGCCCGTAGGTCTATTTATCTGTCAGCTCCTTGGAAACCCTTCCCGGAATCTGGCCCCCTGGCTCATCAGTGATCCTCTTCCACCCTCCTCCTTTAAAGCCTACAGCCCATAGCACACTTAGTGTCTACATATAACTTGAGTGTTGTCTGTCTCCCCACCAGGACGATAAAAATAGCGACCATATTGGTTTTGCTCACAGCTGTATTTCCAGGGTCCGGCACTCTCCAGACTTCTCCTGAGCCACACTTTCTGCTTCTCCGTGCTCCAGTCACATTGGCCTTCCTCCAGTTCCTCCAAAGCCTGCTTTGCTTCCTTGAAAGTGCACATCTTGTTCCCTGGATCTGGAAAGCCTCGGACCCCAGAGGCAGATCATTCCTCACCTTTTTCTCGGGAAAACCATCCCTGACCCCATCCCCAATCCAGACTGCTTCAGATCTCTCTTGCATTAGCCTCAGAATATAGTTATCCTCCATCCTCAGATGTCTCAGCTGCAGCCTAATGTTGATTAACCTGGTTGTTCGGTTCACATCTCCCACATTTGACTCGAGGCCATACAAAGGGTGGACTGTATCTGTTTTGTTCCCTTAGCTATTTTTTTTTCCCCAGAGAGCCTAGCACTGTACCTAAATACAGTAGGTGCTCATGAAATGGTTCAGTTGAATCACCAACCTACTGGTGGGTGGGGGTGAGGCCCCTCGGGGGACTGTGAATTGTTGCATCAAGCTAAGGAGCTCCCCTTTCATCCTAAGGATCAAGGGATTTAAGCAGGGGTCACCTGCTCACTCTGTGATAGATGCAGAAACTGGACGTGAGGGAGAGAGACAGGAGGGAGGAAGACCGCTGAGAAAGCCGGGGCCAACATTCAGGATGTGAAGTCCTGAACCAAGGCAGATGCATGGGGACAGAGAGGACAGCCAAGTGTGAAAGACCACTGGCAGATGTCTGGTTTTCTTTACCCTGGTTGTGCAAGTGTCTGGCACATAGACAGAGTGTGACCTAGCCCGTCCCATCTTTCACCTCACCTCCTTCCACCCCAACCCCACAGTCTCCCATCGCTTCCTGGAACACAGCATGATCCTTCCTTCCTCAGGGCCTTTGCACTTGCTGTTCCTGCTGCCTGGAATGCTCTTCCCAGGGAGGATTCCTCACACTGCAGGTTGGCTCAAGTATCACCTGCCCTAACCTTCCCTGCCCTGTCTGAAGTAGCCCATAGCTCTCCTCTCTTTACTCTCACACATTGATTTGTATTTTTTGTTTGTTTGTTTGTTTGGAGACTGAGTCTCGCTCTGTCACCCAGGTTAGAGTGCAGTGGTGCAATCTCACCTCACTGCAACCTCTGCCTCCCGGGTCCAGGCGAGTCTCCTGCCTCAGCCTCCCAAGTAGCTGGGATTACAGGTGAATGCCAACATGCCTGGCTAATTTTTGTATTTTTAGTAGAGACAGAGTTTCACCATGTTGTCCAGGATGGTCTCGATCTCTTGACCTCATGATCTGCCCACCTCGGCCTCCCAAAGTGCTGGGATTACAGGTGTGAGCCACTGCGCCTGGCCAGTATTTTTTTGTTTCTTAAAATTTCCTTCCTATCTTTTTCCAGAACATTCTTGCCAGCATACTTGCTTTCTTGCTTCTTGTCTACTTGGCTACTGACCACCTCCAAAAGAAAGTAAGTTCTCTGAAGGCATGGAATTTGCTTTTGCCATGGCAACACAGCTGTTTGGTGCAGGGAAAGCTGATAGTCACTGAATAAAGGAATTAAGTATATACCTGATAATCAATGAATAAAGGAATTAAGTCCACACCTGATAAACCTATGTCTTAAAACGGTAAGGAAGGAAAGGATAAACACTAGAATGCAGATGCTGGTGCGTGCACGCGGGGTATTGGCAGGGAGATGGGGTGGGAAGGAGCCTATAGATGGAGAAATTTACTATGAATGTTCCAGTTCGTGGGTTGGTGGTGACTGAAAGAAATACCGCATGCTTTCAAGGGTCAGGGTGCTTTGGTAGAGAGGAAGAGACATTTTCTAACGGGAGGAGGCAGGCGCCTAGGCCTTGGGCCAGCTTCCTTTTGCCCAGAGTACAGTGGGGCGCGGGATCCCAGCGTAGTCCTGACCAGGGAGGCCAGCCTGGGGCCGGCCTGTGGGACTCACCTGGTGGTGCAGCAGGCCGGTGGAGTCGCGGAACCCCTTGGGGCAGGCAGAGCAGCGGTAGGGCCGCTCCCCGGTGTGCGAGCGCAGGTGGTTGGCTAGGTTGAAGCTGTGCTTGAAACCCTTGCCGCAGCGCGGACACGCGTGGGGCTTGAGCGCTGTGTGCCGGGCAAAGTGGCGCCGCAGGTCTGAGCGGTAGCGGAAGCTCTTGCCACATTCACTGCAGTGAAACGGGACCCTGGGGGCGGCAGCGGCGGGCGGTGCTGGTGCAGAGGTTGGGGCGGGGACGTCATCCATGGTGGCGGGGAATACAGTGGTATGTGGGGGCTCTCTCTAGAGTAGTGGGGAGACAGGAGCAGGTGAGGGGGCCGGCTCCCCATCAGCTCTCTCCTCCCAGGTTCCCAGACCCACCACCTGTCCCCTGGGAGACCCTCCCACTGCCCACCTCTCTAAGCCACTCTCATTGTTCTTTAAAATCCTCCTCCTCTCTTAGAAACCCTTCTCCCGCAGCTCCACTTCTCTGGCAAAATCTTCCTAATCACTTCACAGTCTCCTCACTCCACGGAGTGTTTTTAAGCCTCTCCCCGCTCTTCGCCAATGCGCGGCCACTCCTCTCTGTGCCCCTCTCACTATAATTTAAGCCTCTCCCACTCTTCCTTAAGTCCCACCTACTCCCTTCAAAGTCCCCCACAGTGTTCCCTAAGGATCTTGTATTCTTTGCCAAGCCCTTTTCCCTCCAAAAGGCCCTCCCACTCCCCTCTAAGCTCCTCCCACTCCTCTTCCAGGATGAACACTTAGCGAATGGGAGGGCAAAGATTTGGGGCTAAGCACACTGGAGTCATCCTTGCAGGGAGACCAGAATTAGTCCTGTAACATCAGATAATAAAAACTCTTCATCTGTAAAATGGGAATAGTAGTACCTACCTCATGGAGTGGTGGCGAGAATTAAGTAAAATTGTGGCAATAAATGCTACGTGCCTACTTAAGCTGGTGCACAGCAAAGACGCAACAAGTAAGCTGTTTGGATAACTATTATCCCGTAAGTTCCTCCTGGAGTCCTCCTTAAGTCCTACCATGCTTGCTAAGTTATTTGACTTATCCAAGCCCCTCTCGGGTCCACTAAGACCCACTTCCAAAACTTCACCCAATTTTTCCTTTAAAGAAGCCACATCCTTTCTAAGACTCTCCACTGGACTCCCGTCACCTTCTCAGGCCTTCTCTACGAAGTCTATTCCCATCCCCTGCAAGTCCTTTCCACATTCATTATAAAGACCTGATAGTTGCATTAAACCCCTCCAAATTGCACCCTTAAACTCCACCCCCCTCACTAGGCCTACCTACTTCTCTAAGCCACACCCCAGACAAACTCCATCCCTTCTACTCTAAAGTCCTCCCTCCTGCTTCCTGGGCTCCGTTTACCCAACCAGCCTCAATGAGTTTCCTTCCACCCCTCAATCCAGGGCCTACCCACCATTCCTTCTGAGCCACGCCCCTTTATCAAACCCCACCTCTTTGCCTAAGCCCCTCCCATTTTCTATCCAGACTCTTCTCTTCCACGCCCCTCCCACTTCCACTTTAAGCTCCGCCCAACTCAGGCTCCTCCCAGCCCTTGCTCCGCCCCAGCAGCCACTAGGCCCCGCCTCCTTCTCCACCCCTCAGCCTGAGGAGCGGGGGGCCCCCCCTTGCCCAGTCAGCTCCAGGTCCCAGGCCCCGAGAGCCGGCCTTTTGTGCCCCTCCCCCTGCCCCTAAAAGGTGCAGCCCTGGGCGCCCGGTTGGGGGGCAGGTCGGGCAGGCGCCGGGGCCAGGCGAGTCCACCTCGCTCGTACGGAGCGTTGGTCCTGGAGACCCGGGGCGGCCCCGGGAGGCCGGGGAAGTCCGTCGGCTTTCCTCTTTAATTACTTACACCTCCCTCTGGGCGCCGACATTTTGGGCAGCGGGGGCAGCGTCACTTCCACCCGGGGGGCCCCTCGACTTCCGCCTCAGCTCCCTTCCCCCGCCGTACTCCCCCTTTCTCCCGCCCTCTTGGCTCCCCTTCCTCATCCCCGCCCTTCTCCCTCTTTCCCTTTCCTTTCCCAGCTCTGGAGGTTGAAGAAGCCAGGCCCGCGCCATCTTGGGTGAGGGCAGCGGGAAGGGGCGGGGCTTAGGGACACCCACGGCGCCATACAGACTAAGGGCAAAGAACTCAGATCGCCGCTTCTTCTCCGTGGCGACACTAGGCGA
Organism: Pongo pygmaeus; assembly: GCF_028885625.2. Lineage (NCBI taxonomy): Eukaryota > Metazoa > Chordata > Mammalia > Primates > Hominidae > Pongo > Pongo pygmaeus. The sequence continues at coordinate 61,979,026 of NC_072393.2, forward strand.
TGCTAACGTAAATGAGAGCAGATACTATTTCTTTTTCACAGCCTCGGACTCCCCCGATTAGGAGGTACAGTTGGACTAGGGAAAAAAAGAGAAAGCGAAGTGCGCCAACTGCAATACAGAGCTGGAAAAGACCGGCACCATCTTATCCACTTAGCCCTCCATGGGCTTCGAAGCCTGTCCGGTGCCATGTTAATTACGGGCACTGGGCAGCCATTTTCCCGCTCCTCATCGTTCGGTATCTGTCTTTGATTGGGTCACCCGACTGTGTGCTTTGTGAGAGGAAAGGCGTTTCGAGGTGGTTGGGGATGTGGTGCTGGGTTATTTCCTACTGGGGACACACCAGGGCCGCCGGTGCGCAGGCGCGGCTTGCGGGCGTGGCCGTGACCGGTCCTTAGGACCCAGCGAGTCCCCTTTGTTTCCCGCGGGCACGCAGGCGGGCGGGAAGGGCAGGAAGGGAGGGGCCCGGCGCTTCTCCGAGGGGCGGGGCCGGCACAGCGCGCCGCCGCCCCCGCCTCGCCGCCGCCGAGGGGCAGGGCCCCCTCACCCCCTCCCCTTCCCACGCGCCGGCCCCGTCGCCCCCGCGCGCGCGCACACTCGCGAGCCCCGGCGACATGCAAATGAGGTACCCGAGAGGCGGGGGGCGCAGGCGGGATGGGGGGTGTGGGGGTAGGGGAGGCCGGGCCGCGCGCTCCCGGAGCGCGCCTCCAACACCTGTTCCTGCTCCCGCGCTCGCGCCCCGCGAAGCCGTCCGGGCGCGCGCGCGCAGACCCCCTTCCTGGCAGCCCCCGCCGCCCGCTTACCCGGCGCCGCTCATTGGCCGTCGCCCCCGCAGGGCCCGCCCCGCGCTTGGGCTTCGCAGCTCGGGGGCTGATGGGCGCGTCAGTACCGGGGCGAGGGGACGGGGAGGGTCGGGGGACCAGTCTCCCCCTTTCCACCGTTCCAAAGACCAGACTCCTAGACTAGGCTACCCCGTGGGAGCGAACCGTATGGAAACGTGGTTGCTTCTCTCTGCACCGCAGTCTATGTGGCTGTTAAAGGGGGGGGGGGTGCAGGGGGGCACCTGCAACACCTGCTTCCAGCTGCACCTGTGCCTCCCCTTCCCTTCCGTTACACCCCAATCCCATGCTCCCAGTATCTGAGTGGGCGCCGGGAAGATGGTGGTGGCTTTGGTGAAGTTTACTGAGTGCTTACTATGCACCAGGCAGTGTGCGAGGGGTGTTTTAAAGCCCACTGTCTCATTCGATTCTCCTGACAACCCTGGTTTATCGACTTTTCAGAGGAGGAAACTGGCAAAGTCACTTGCTAGTTATAGGCAGAGCTGAATTCAAACCCAGGACTGAGCCCTCGTAATGTCCCCTTTCCTCTTTGGGTTTATTTGTTCTCCATTCTCTGGGACATTCGGGTCAGCAAGACCTGTTTCCAGTTTTGGCCCTGCCATTTACTGGCAGAGGAACTTAGGCAACTGACTTGGCTTTCCTGTGCCTCAGTTTCCCCATCTGCAAAATGGGACAGATATGCCCTATTCAGAGGGTTGATGTGAGGCTTAGCTGCTCCTGATAACAATGGCTAATATGTCCTGAAAGCTTCTGTGTATGAACACTTTGTGGGTATTATGCTTATGGCATGTCTGGGCAAGTACATAGAACTATGTGTCCCATTTTGCAAAAGTCTTGATTAAGGCTTAGAGAAGCGAACACCTTGCCCAAGGCCACGCAGAGAGTAAGGATTTGAACGAATGATGTCTGACTCCAGGGCCCAGGCTGTTAACATCGCAGATACGTTTCCTCATCCAGTAATCAGGGTCAAATATCACCTGGGACCAGTCCCTTTTTTCCACTCCGGAACCCCTTCCCCACTTCTGCCAGTCAGCAGGGAGGGATGAGAGCATTCGTGAGGCCTTTATGGCTCTGGAGTTTGATGGGCTCTCCGTTTCAAGGATCACAATACTGGTCTGCACTCTTCAGTTGGACTCTATCCTCTCTGAAAGGTTTTTTTTGGGGGGGGCGGTGATGTGGGGAAGGGTGTTGCTCATGTTGATCTTGAACTTCTAGATCCAGAAGGAGAGTTAGGGAGGCATAGGGATGCCTGGTGGAGCTCAGGAAGTGCCTGTTTATCAGCTGATACAAGATCATCTCACTGTTTTACCCACCAGCATAGCTAAAATTGTGTATCTGGATGAATGTCAACCACACCTTTGTCAAGAGACTTGGAGAGAGGGATGGGCGAGGTGTTGGGGGACACAGGGGTGCTCTAGACCCTGTGAGCACTGACTCTGCCCCTCTCTCCTCTTAGCTGGCTCCAGTGCCCAGACCCAAGCCCCCCACTGCTCAATGGACACCCCCAGCCCAGACCCGTTGCCTTCGCCTTTGCCCGGGGAGGAAGAGAAACCTCTGGCCTTACCTCCTCCTGTTCCCCGGGGCCGCCGAGGCCGTCGTCCTGGGGGAGCCACCTCCTCAAATCGGACACTCAAGGCCTCCCTCCCTCGCAAGCGGGGCCGCCCCCCCAAGTCAGGGCAGGAGCCCCCACTGGTGCAGGTGCAGGGGGTGACAGCCCCAGTAGGCAGCAGTGGCGGGAGCGACCTCCTTCTGATCGATGATCAGGGTGTGCCCTATACGGTCTCTGAAGGTTCAGCGGCTGGGCCTGAGGGCTCCGGCCCCAGGAAGGCCCCACACTTCTGCCCGGTGTGCCTGCGGGCCTTCCCCTACCTCTCCGACCTGGAGCGCCACAGCATCTCGCACTCAGAGCTGAAGCCGCACCAGTGCAAGGTTTGCGGCAAGACCTTCAAGCGCTCCAGCCACCTGCGGCGGCACTGCAACATCCATGCCGGCCTGCGGCCCTTCCGCTGCCCGCTGTGCCCCCGCCGCTTCCGCGAGGCGGGCGAGCTGGCGCACCACCACCGTGTGCACTCGGGGGAGCGCCCGTACCAGTGCCCCATCTGCCGGCTGCGCTTTACAGAGGCCAACACGCTCCGGCGCCATGCCAAGCGCAAGCACCCGGAGGCCATGGGGGTACCCCTGTGTGCACCAGATCCAGGGTCTGAACCGCCGTGGGACGAGGAGGGCATCCCGGCCACAGCAGGGGCTGAGGAGGAGGAGGAGACAGAGGGGAAGGGGGAGCCGGCCTGACCCACACCCCCGGCCATCACTCCCTGGGCCAGGTTTAGAGCAGAGAGTTTGGCTGGTGCTGGGCCTGGGCCAGGGGGCCAGGACACCCTTGTTTCTGGTGGTCTTTCCGTTGTGGGAGCAGGTGGAGGGTGGAGACCTAAACTTTTGGGTCCAGCTGCCTTCAGCCCCCCTCCCCCAGACTAACAGACCCTTGGAGGCAGGGGCTGTGGAAATAAATCTCTGCCTGCTGGCTGCCTGTGTGTGTTCCGTGCCGGGATGCCATCCTCTCCTGCCTTCAAATGTTCTTCCTCGGCTACACCATCCTGTCGGGAGTGCGGGGAATTGGAGAGGACCCCACTTCCTGTGCCTCATGAGCGTGGTGCTCGCCAAAGAATGGTTTTGGGGGGAACCTTGGCCCCTTCCCCATCTCCATCAGACCCCAAAGTCCAGTGGTCCCTCGGAGTCCGCGGGGAATTGGTTCCACGAACCTCGCAGATACCAAGATCCGGGCATACTCAAGTCCAGCAGTGGGCCCAGCGGAACCCGCAGATGTAGGAAAATCCGCCCTCCGTATACTGTGTGTTCCATCGGTGTTTGGGTGAAAAAAAGTCCGCCTCTCCGTGGACCTGCAGTTCAAACCCGTGTTGTTCAAGGGTCAGCTTTATTCCCAGTACACATCCAATCTAACTAAAACATTGAACCTTCCATGCAGACCTGACCCTAGGTCCGACCGCCTCTATCCTAGCCAATTCCCAGAAATTCTGCAGCCATTTTGCCCCACCTCCTTGTCCTGAGGACCTACTGTTTGGAAGGAAAAATTAAGACAAAGGTATGAACAGGACTGACGGTCTGGGTAAGGTTTAGAGATAAGGGGTGTGGCTTGGGGCGGGGCTAAGGAGCCAGGGGTGGGGCTGAGACTGCGGGGCAGTTAGGCGGGGAACTGGGGCGGGGGCTTAGGAGAGGATTAGAGTTGGGTGGGGCTTAAAGAGGTTTAGGGGTTGGTCCGCATAAAGTGAGAGTTGTTTAAAGAGGATGGATAGAGTTGATCTAATAGAGCGTAGGGGCTTGGAGCTGGGGAAGAACAGGAGGAACTGCGTGATAGTGGTGCAAGGACGGATTATGTTTTTTTTTTTTGAGACAGGGTCTCGCTCTGTCATCCAGGCTGGAGTGCAGTGGCCCGATCACCGCTCACTGCAGCCTCGACCTGCCACGATCAAGCGACCCTCCCACTTCAGCCTCCAGAGTAGCTGAGACTACAGACGCGCGCCGGCATATTTAGCATTTAGCTAATTTTTTTTTTTTTTTTTTTTTTTTGAGACGGAGTCTTGCTGTTGTTCAGTGTGGAGTGCAGTGGCGCGATCTGGCTCACTGCAACGTCTGCCTCCCGAGTTCAAGCAATTCTCTCCCTCAGCCTCCCCAGTAGCTGGAATTACAGGCACCCGCCACCACGCCTGGCTAATTTTTGTATTTTTAGTAGAGACGGGGTTTCACCATCTTGGCCAGGCTGGTCTTGAACTCCTGACCTCGTGATCCACCCTCCTCAGCCTCCCAAAGTGCTGGGATTACAGGCGTGAGCCGCCGCGTCCAGCCTAATTTTTGTATTTTTTTTTGGTAGAGACGGGGTTTTGCCATATTGCCCAGGCTGGTCTTGAACTCCTGTGCTCAAGCAATCCGCCTGCCTTGGCCTCCCGAAGTGCTGGGATTACAGGCGTGAGCCACCACGCCAGGCCAAGAGAACGAATTTTAAGGTGAGGGGCGGAGCTTATAATAATTCCGCTCTGAGGTGGGCGTGGTTCAGGGCCGGGGGGCCGGTGCTTAAAGGAGAAACTTTGAGGGAACAGGGTATTAGAGGTGGGACTTAGGAGAAGGTGCTGAGGGGAGCGCACGACTGCTATGGAGGCGGTGGGGAGAGAAGGAAGTACCTAAGAGGCGTATCTAAGGGAAGTTCCTGGGAGAGTGGAAGTTTACCAGGAGGGGCTGAATGGGCCTGGGTTTGGCTGTTTGGGATGGGGCTGAGTTGGGAGTGGGGATTATAGCGATTATATGAGCGGGGCAGTGTTAAGTGTGGTAAATCCATGGCTCTTGACCAGCATGCAGCAGAATCAGCTAGAGTATTTCAAAACACGGATCCCTAGACCCCCAACCTCAGGGCTTCTATTCTGCATGGTCTGAACAGGCAGCCGGATGCTGCTGGCCTCCCAACCATCCTTGACAACCACCGATTTAAAAGAATACTTTAGAGGTGGGAGGCACTCAAAAGTCACGAGCTGCAGCTTAAATGCTATCGGGTGAAGGGGCGGGGCTTACATACAAGGGGCGTGGTTTGGGTGGAAGGGGCGTGGCTTGGGAGGTGAAGTTCAGAGAGTAGGAGCTTGGAGAGGGCGAAGAACAGGAGAAACTACATGAGGACGAGGGGATGGAGACAGATTTTTGAGGCAGTAGGGGGCTTATAATTACGCTGTGAGATGGGCATGGTTCAGGGCCAGGGGGCGGGGCTTCAGTGTAAGACCTGAGCCGGAGGTGTGGCTTAACCGGACGCCCAGAGCGTGTCGCGTGGTTCGCGGAGAAGAAGCGGGCATTCAGAGCGCAGGCGCACCTGGCTCAGTTCGCCCACCGGAAGCGGCCCGGGCTTTCACCGCTCGCGTCCCCGAGTCAGTGCGCAAGCGCATTTCCCCGCTCCTGGTCCCCGCCACCGCCTCCTCTTTCCGATCCTCCACGCCGGCGCCTCGGGAACGGGCGCGACTTCCGCTTCCGGGCGGGCCGGCAGGCGGGCGGCGCGGGGCTGCCGGGGAGGGGGGAGGGGGCGGCACTTCCGGTCGGGCCCTCGGGTCTCCCCGGAGCGGCGGCGCCTCCTCCGCCTCCTCGGCCTCCTCCCGGCGGAGACCCCGGCGCCGGTGAGTGACGGGGTGCGTGGCCCGGGGGCCCGGGTGCAGCGGGGGCGGGGGGCCCCGCCCTGGCCCGCTCTGGTCCCCAGAACGTCCCCCAACCCCTAGCAAGTCAGTGCAGCTCCCGCCGGGCCCTTGCCAAGGGACCCCCAATCACTGCTCCCGGGTAAGACCACTGCAGATAGCTCCCCCATGAACGCCCCCAGCTAGGATGACTGCCAAAGCGCTTTCATTCGTGGCGATCCCCTAAACGGCTGCCAGGGCCCCCAAATGATACCTCCTCGTAGGATCCCCTCCACATAGCGCCCCCGGTCATTGCTTCCTCCAGGTCAGCCTCCAGATGCCATTAGCATTGCCCCTCCCCACGTAGGGCAGCTGCTCGTGAACCCTCTTATTAGTATCCTCTATGTAATTCTCCCCAGTGTTGCCTTAGTGCTTTGCAGCAGAACTGTCCCCCGTTATCTCTGTCCATACACAGCAACAGCCCCCAATGGCCCTGACCACCTCCCTCCCCAGCAGAACGCCCCTTCGTGGGTGTGAAAATACTTTCTATTCTGGTCAGCACCAAGAATGCCTTTTTCCCTTCTGCAGGTCCTCCAGTGATTCCCCTTAAGATTACCCCTTTCAAAGCCACCCCCCCTCGCAGCGGGACAGCTCCCTCTAGAGTTCTTTCACACTCACATCCTCTCCCGCTTCAGGTAGAAATATCCGCCTGCTTAGCTCCAGGCTCCCATGAAATACTCCTGTACCTCCTCTCACCCCACCCTCATCGCGGTCAGCCCGTCTTCATTACTTCTGCCACAGAACAGTGTCCCGCAGTGAGGCGGCGAAGCCTTCCTTCCCAGAATGTTCCTCATCCTCTTCCTATGGCATGAACAACTGTTGCCCTGACCTGCAGCTTCTCACCCAGCTCTCATGCCATCGTCCTGGACTCCCTAGGGAAGACCCTGGACTTCACTAGGGTGTGACTTCTTTTCTCGTAGGCATTCATTCCGCGTTGAACGCATATTCACTATTCTAGCTGAAGGGTATATACAGCCATGAAGGGGAGCGATACACACAGTCTTCTCACTGTGCGGGGTCTCACAGTCTAGTTGATCACACACGAGTCAACAAAGATACGCGGGGTTTTGTGGGTTCTCTGAGAGCCTGATGAACTACTTTAGAGGTGAAACCTGAATTACAAGAGGCAGCTTAGCCATGCAAAGATCTGGGTGAGCATGCAGCAAGAACAGCAAGTGCGAAGGCCCTGAAGTGGCGGTGAGCATGGTGAGTAGAGGAACAGCAGGGGAGGCCGGTGAGGGTGGAGTGGAAGATTTGAAGGGAAGAACAAGAGGAAGGAAGCTTTGGTCTCAAAAGGCTTTGGAGCTGAGGGCACTGGGATAAATTATCTAGCCTTTGTCAGCTCTACCGAGCCCAGAATGTTCTTCATTCATTCATATGTTCATTCGTAAACACTTGTTGAACAACTGTTTAATGAGCACCTACTTTACATTGGGGGTACAACAGAGAACAAAATAGACAAGAATCCCTGTCCTCATGGAGTGGATATGCTAGTTGAGGGGGGCAGATGATTAAAAAAATACAGGCCAGGCGAGGTGGCTCATGCCTGTAATCCCAGCAGTTGGGAAGGCCAAAGTGGGAGGATCGCTGGAGACCAGGAGTTCAAGACCAACCTCGGCAACATAGTGAGACCCTGTCTTTACAGAAAAAAAAAAAAAAAAAAAAAAGCTGGGTGTGGTTGGTGTGCACCTGTAGTCCCAGCTATTCAGGAGGCTGAGGTGAGAGGACTGCTTGAGCCCAGGAGTTCGAGGCTGCAGTGAAAAAAAAAAAAAAACCACCAAGAGTATATATGCATGTTCAGAATATCATGGGATAAATAGATAGAGCTGGGGGGCTATGGTTCAGGATGGCCTCCCCCAGGATTTTCCTGTCTTGTCATCTTGTCGCTCCCAAAAGCCACACACCAAAAAGTTATACAAGAGTAAACATTCCCCTTCTCCTGGACAACTGTGGCCCACTGGGGGGCTGCTCTTAACAGCGCCCCAACCCCAGGAGTGAAGTGATTAAGAGGATGAGCCCTGGATTCTACTAGGGTTCACAGCTTTGAGCAAATCACTCCCTCCTTTCCTAGCCTCATTCATTCACTTCTTCAAACAAAAATGTATCAAGCCAGGAACTGTTGTAGGAGGCCCTGGGGATGGAACAGTGAGCAAGAGATAAAAATCCTTGCCTTCAGGAAGCTGATCATCTGGATGGGGAGACCAGCAAAATCAAGGCAAAGAAGTAGACTATGTGAGGTTATAAATGATGCTGAGCAGTAAGGAGAGAAATGAAGCAGGGTTAGGGAGATCAGGATGTGGGCCTGGGTGACAGGTCACTGGTTACTGAGAGGCTCACTGAGAAGACAATTGAGCAAAGATGGGGAGGAGGTGAAGGGGTGAGTGAGATGGTTGCCTGAGAGTCAGAGTATTACAGGCAGCAGCAACAGCGGGCAAAGGCCCTGTGGCAGGAATGGAGTGGGCACATTGGAAGAGCAGCGAGGAGACTGTGGAGGTCATTGTGGCTTTTTTTTTTGAAAAGGAGTTTCGCTCTTGTTGCCCAGGCTGGAGTGCAATGGTGTGATCTTAGCTCACTGCAACCTCCGCCTCCCAGGTTCAAGTGATTCTCCTGCCTCAGCCTCCCAAGTAGCTGGGATTACAGGCATGTGCCACCACGCCCAGCTAATTTTGTATTTTTAGTAGAGAGGGGTTTCTCCATGTTGGTCAGGCTGGTCTCAAACTCCCGACCTCAGGTGATCCTCCTGCCTTGGCCTTCCAAAATGCTGGGATTACAGGCGTGAGCCACTGCGCCCAGCCAGGACTGTGGCTTTTGAACCAGATAGGGTTACTGTTTGGTTTGGGACAGAGGATAGACATGGTTTGGTTATAGTCCTGTCAGTAAAATGGGAATAATACTAACACGTTTATTGTGAAGTTTGAATGAAACAAGCCATAAGGCACCTAAGCACAATGCTTGTTAGAGGTCAACAAATGTTGGTGACTTGTCCGGGTCTTGGGTCAAGCCAAGAGACTTGGGATTTGGTGGCAGGGAGATGGGTGGAGCAATGCATATTTCCAGTATAAAGTGGGATGGGGGGGGGTCCTCCTTCATTTTGGAGGGAGAAATACTGAAAGACAGCATGTGATGGGACTCCGGAGCCTTGCTGCCTTTCTTCAACCACTGGCCCTGCCACTAGTTAACAATGTGACTTTGGAAGTTTGCTTGTTTGTTTGTTTGTTTTTGAGAAACAGAGTCTCACTCTGTCGCCCAAGCTGGAGTGCAGTGGCGTGAGCTCACTGCAACCTCTGCCTCCTGGGTTCAAGCAGTTATCCTGCCTCAGCTTCCCAAGTAGCTGGGACTACAGGTGTGCACCACCACACCCAGCTAATTTTTCTATTTTTAGTAGAGATAGGGTTTCACTGTATATTGGCCAGGCTAGTCTTGAACAACACAAAGGGTTGGAACAGACCTTGTGATGTGCCCGCCTCGGCCTCCCAAAGTGCTGGCATTACAGGCATGAGCTACCATGCCTGGCCTGACTTTGGAAGTTTAATTTACCTCTCTGGCCCTCAGTCTCTTCCTTTTTATTTCAGAGTCAATAATTGTAACCATCTTCTAGGGTTACTGGGAAGATTCGTTGAGTCAACACACATCAGAGTTAGAAGAGTGCTGGGCTGGTAGAAAGCACACATCCAGTGTTATATGTCACTTTACATTACTCTTATTAACAAACCAGAATTTCATCACAAGGCAGCGTTGTTGCAGCAGAATGGCCCACAGTCTGGCATCAGAAAGACCTGGAATCAGTTACCTGCTTTCCTCTTTATTGGCCATATGACCTTGGAGGAATGCCTTCCCCATGCTGCTCCTCAGTTTCCCCACTTATAAGATGGGCCCAGTAATGGTACAGGACTGTGCTGCATCCAGGCAATGACAGATATCAAACTGGTCAAACAATAAATGTGAACCGTTAATGCACTTGCTGTGGGACTCCTGTCCCTTGGTGGGGGTGGGGGTGGGGGTGGGGGTGGGGGGGTGGGTCCCTCCCCATCATGCTTCTCTTCGCATAAAACCCTCCTATGACATCCCCTCTTAAAAAGCTACCAGTTTAGGCTTGAGTTGTGTGAAAGAGGGAATGTCTCTGGTTTCCTAGTGGATATTATCATGAGCCTGGTCAATTCTGTCCACCACTGATGTATCCCCTTCAGCATCTCCACACCCTGCCCTCAGTGCCCTCCTCATAACATCACTGTCCCCAGAATTGCTTCTCCCAGGAATCCCTGGGATCATTTAGCTCCATTTCTGCTACACGTACCCCTCTGTTCCTCTGGGAGTTGGATCAGCTTAGTCTCATCGCTTTGTTCATTCCACAAATATCAAGGTAGACATTCACAGCTGTGCATTTCCCTCTGAGCATTGCTTTGGCTGCACCTCCTCAGCTTTGGTATGTTGTGTTTTCATTTTCATTAATTGCTAAGCAGTTTTTTTGTTTTTTGTTTGTTTTTTTTTTGAGATGGAGTCGCGCTCTTGTTGCCCAGGCTGGAGTGCAGTGGCACGATCTCGGCTCACTGCAACCTCCACCTCCTGAGTTCAAGCGATTCTCCTGCCTCAGCCTCCCAAGTAGCTGGGATTACAGGCGCCCACCACCAAGCCTGGCTAATTTTTGTATTTTTAGTAGAGACGGGGTTTTGCCGTGTAGGCCAGGCTGGTGTCGAACTCCTAACCTCAGGTGATCCTCCCGCCTCGGCCTCCCAAAGTGCCGGGATTACAGGTGGGGCCCACCGCGCCTGGCCAGCATTTTCTAATGTATGATTTCTTTGTGGACCCATTGGTAATTTAGGAAGGTGGTGTTTCATTTTCACATATCAGCAGATATTTGTCAAGCACCCACACTGTGCCAGGTGCTACGCTAAGTGCTGGGGTCACAGGGGCGAGCAAGACAGGCGAAGTCCTTGCTTTCCTAGAGAGGGGCCAAACAGTAAATGCACAGAAAAGGAATAACATGAGTTGGTGGCAATAACTATAATGAAACACCTGCAGCTGGATGAGGGGCTGGAGAGTGATGGGGTGGGGAGTGCTGAGTAGAGACCCAAGGAGGCTCCAGAGGGAGCCTTGTTGAAATCTGGGGAAGAACATTGTAGGCAGAAGAGAAAGTAACCACCACCCTCTCCTACCAGGCCCCTTGTATAGACACCCCTCATAACTCAGAAGACACCCCTAAATAAAGCTCTTATCCTGATAGCTCTCCCCTCACCTTCCTTCACTCGGGGAACAGCCCGGTGAAACACTGCTGTGGGGGCAAGGGTGGGAATGGGGTTCAAGCCCATTGATCCAGACTCTTACTCCGTGACCAGGGCAACTCACTTTGCCTCTCTGTGCCTTAGTTTTCTAATTTATCCAATGGCGGGAACAGCTGCCCCCATTTCTTAGAGTTGTGGGGAGTCAGTGAATTAATATGTGTAACGTGCTTAGAACCGTGGCGGGCCTCTAGGAGATGTCCAATCAGTGACAGCTATGATTAACGTGTGCTCTAGTGGAGACAAGCTAGTCAGGGGCTTCTTTCCCCAAACACTCTTGCCCTCCCTCCCCATAGCACCTAAATCACCCCCTATTCCCTGCATCCTTATGGCCTGTGTTTGCCTCCTTAGCCAGTCAGCCCCCTCCAGAGCTGTCTCCCCAACTTAGATTCTGCCTACAGCCTTCCAATTACCACCCCAGCCACGCCTTCCAATTACCACCCCAGCCACGCCTTCCAATGACCACCCCCGCCACGCCTTCCAATGACCACCCCCGCCACGCCTTCCAATGACCACCCCCGCCACGCCTTCCAATGACCACCCCCGCCACGCCTTCCAATGACCACCCCCGCCACGCCTTCCAATGACCACCCCCGCCACGCCTTCCAATGACCACCCCCGCCACGCCTTCCAATGACCACCCCAGCCACGCCTTCCAATGACCACCCCAGCCACGCCTTCCAATGACCACCCCAGCCATGCCTGTCCTCTTTCCGGAGATCGGATTAAACGCAGGGGGTGTGAAGGGCATGGGATGTTGAGTCTTGTCCAAGGACACGGACACCCGGAGCTGGAGACTAAAAATATCTCACTCCAGGATGGCGTTTGGGGTGGGGGTGGAAGAGACACTCACCCCTCACCTGTGGGAGGAGAGAGCAGCCCGATGGATAGAGGATAAAGGGTCCAGGCCTTGGTAGGAACCCCCTTGACCCCCACAGTGGGCTGGACTTAGAGCCCGGCCCCCATCAGGTAGGGATGATGGACAGGAAGCGGGTCAGACCTCATGGGCCCTTCACCCACTCACCCTCCACCCACTTGGTGGAGGTGCTTCCCCAGGCCGGCAAGTAGACCAAGAACTCGGAGATCAGTCACGGGAGCTGAGGATCTGTGTGGTGTGGTGTGGTGTGGTGCCATCTGGAATGAAAAGTTGTGTAAAGGAGGTGCCAGAGAATGATGCCGGGGGTGGAGGGTCAGGAGAAGCCCCACTAAGGGCAAGGATGGAACTCATGCTTCCTGCTTCTGTTGCTAGGCTTAGCTCAGGTGTGTGATGTCATGGATGGTACAAATAGCTCAGGGGGTTGAATGCATTCTGCTGATGCCTGTGTTTCATTACGTTCTGTTCCAACCCCCTTGAATCTCCCTGCAGTACCCCATTTTAAACATGGAGAAAGTGTGGATCCCAGTGGAGATGGGATTTGAACCCAGGTCTGTCCAAGCCCAAGGTCTGTGTTTTGATTGTATCAGACCACCTTCTGACTATATGCCAGCTCCCTTGCTGGAATTTGTTTCTCCTGGGCAAGCAAATTCTCCTTTCTACGGTCTATTAATATTAAAAGAATGCACCCCCCCATACTGACTTTTTTCAGTTCTCTAGGCTTATTCTGACTTCCCCGTTTCTACTAGTAGTAGTAACAGTGATAACAGTATCATATCTTCAATTTTTTTATTTTAATTTTTAGAGCCAAGGTCTTGCTCTGTCACCCAGGCTGGAGTACAGTGATGTGATGACAACTCATTGTAGCCTCCACCTCCCGGGCTCAAGCAGCTCTCCTGCCTCAGCCTCCCAAAGTGCTGGGATGACAGCTGTCAGCCACTGTGCCCAGTCCCTACCTTCTATGGACTGAGTGCTTACAGAGTGCCAGGAACCGCCCCCCTAAGAGCCTTGCACATATGAGTGTGTTGAATCCTCACAGTCCTGTGAGGTAGGCATGTGCTTTGTGGTCCCCAGATGTAGATGAGGAAATGGAGGCACAGAGAGGTTCAGTCACTTGCCCATGGCCACACAGCTAGAAAGTGGCAGGGCTTACATTTGATTCTGGCCCCAGAGTCCTCCCTCCTAATTACACTGATAGAAACTGTGATTCCCTTTATCATTATGCTCATTTTAGGATGAAACCTGAAGGGATGAGGACGGAGGGCTGCAGGTGGGGTAGGGTGCAGGAGTATGGGGAGACAGCAGAGGGCCTGAGAGGGTTTGGAAAGAAAACGGAGTCCAGAGGCCCCCAGGATGCTTGGACAATTGGAGTCTGAGAAGGAGAGAAAGTAGAGAGGGCCCACGCCAGCGCGCTGGCTCACATCTGTAATCACCCAGCACTTTGGGAGGTGGAGGCTGGAGGATCACGTGAGTGCAGGAGTTTGAGACCAGCCTGGGCAACAAAGCAAAACCCTGTTTCTACAAATAATAAAGTAGAGGGCCTGCAGGTGGTGTGGAGGAGAGGGACTCCTCTACAAAGCTGTGTGAGGATCCCAGAAAAGATGGGGAGAGATGGAAGGAATTAGAGAAGGAAAAGAGAGTTGGGGAGGGTGGTGGGAGTTGAGAACACAGAGAGGAAAGGTGAATAGGAGAGTCCTGGGGCCAGGGAGCGAAGAGGAAGGGCTGCCCTTTGGGGTGGACAGGCAAAGGGACTGGAAGCCTAAACCTGGAAGGCGAGGGGGTGATCCGCACAAGGATGGATGAGTGGGCGCACAGCTCCATTCACCTGCGGGGAGACCCAGCCCCGCGGCCGTGTCCTCAGCCCCGTCCTCCTCTTCACAGGGTCTCCCCTCTCCCACCCGCCGGAGATGGAGGCGAACCCAGCGGGCAGCGGCGCCGGGGGTGGCGGGAGCAGCGGCATCGGGGGCGAGGACGGGGTGCACTTCCAGAGCTACCCCTTCGACTTCCTGGAATTCCTCAACCACCAGCGCTTCGAGCCCATGGAACTGTATGGGGAACACGCCAAGGCGGTGGCGGCCCTGCCCTGTGCCCCCGGTCCCCCACCGCAGCCCCCGCCGCAGCCCCCTCCCCCGCAGTATGACTACCCGCCCCAGTCCACCTTCAAGCCCAAGGCGGAGGTGCCCTCCTCGTCCTCGTCCTCCTCCTCCTCCTCCTCTTCCTCCTCCTCGTCGTCATCTTCGTCCTCTTCCTCTTCCCAAGCCAAGAAGCCCGACCCGCCCCTGCCGCCCGCCTTCGGGGCGCCCCCCCCTCCCCTCTTTGACGCTGCTTTCCCCACTCCGCAGTGGGGCATCGTGGACCTCTCAGGACACCAGCACTTGTTTGGGAACCTGAAGCGAGGAGGGCCCGCGTCCGGGCCGGGGGTGACGCCTGGGCTGGGCGCTCCCGCGGGGGCCCCAGGGCCACTTCCTGCCCCCTCGCAGACCCCGCCAGGACCCCCCGCGGCGGCGGCCTGCGACCCCACCAAGGACGACAAGGGCTACTTCCGGAGACTGAAGTACCTGATGGAGCGGCGCTTCCCCTGCGGCGTGTGCCAGAAGTCCTTCAAGCAGTCCTCGCACCTGGTCCAGCACATGCTGGTGCACTCGGGGGAGAGGCCCTACGAATGCGGCGTCTGCGGCCGCACCTACAACCACGTGTCCAGCCTCATCCGCCACCGCCGCTGCCACAAGGACGTGCCACCGGCCGCAGGGGGCCCGCCCCAGCCCGGCCCCCCGCTCCCGCCGCTGGGCCTCCCAGCACCCGCTGCCAGCGCAGCCACCGCCGCCGCCCCCTCCACGGTGTCCTCGGGCCCTCCAGCCACGCCCGCGGCGCCCACCCCCTCCGCAGACGGGAGCGCCGCCCCTGCTGGTGTGGGGGTGCCCCCTCCCGCCACCGGGGGCGGCGATGGCCCGTTCGCCTGCCCACTCTGCTGGAAGGTTTTCAAGAAGCCCAGTCACCTCCACCAGCACCAGATCATCCACACGGGCGAGAAGCCCTTCTCCTGCTCCGTGTGCAGCAAGAGCTTCAACCGCAGGGAGAGTCTGAAGCGCCACGTGAAGACGCACTCGGCTGACCTCCTGCGCCTGCCCTGCGGCATCTGCGGGAAGGCCTTCCGCGACGCCTCCTACCTCCTCAAGCACCAGGCGGCCCACGCGGGGGCGGGCGCCGGGGGGCCTCGGCCCGTGTACCCCTGCGACCTGTGCGGCAAGTCCTACTCGGCGCCGCAGAGCCTGCTCCGCCACAAGGCCGCCCACGCCCCGCCCGCTGCCGCTGCGGAGGCTCCCAAGGACGGGGCGGCCTCGGCCCCGCAGCCCCCGCCCACCTTTCCCCCGGGCCCGTACCTCCTGCCCCCCGACCCTCCCACCACAGACAGCGAGAAGGCGGCGGCGGCTGCGGCGGCGGTGGTGTATGGCGCCGTGCCTGTCCCGCTCCTGGGCGCCCACCCGCTGCTGCTCGGCGGCGCGGGGACCAGCGGGGCGGGAGGCTCGGGCGCCAGCGTCCCAGGAAAGACGTTCTGCTGCGGCATCTGCGGGCGCGGCTTCGGGCGCCGCGAGACCCTGAAGCGCCATGAGCGCATCCACACGGGCGAGAAGCCCCACCAGTGCCCCGTGTGCGGGAAACGCTTCCGCGAATCCTTCCACTTGAGCAAGCATCACGTGGTGCACACGCGCGAGCGGCCCTACAAGTGCGAGCTCTGCGGCAAGGTCTTCGGCTACCCGCAGAGCCTCACCCGCCACCGCCAGGTGCACCGGCTCCAGCTGCCCTGCGCCCTAGCCGGGGCAGCCGGCCTACCTTCCACCCAGGGCGCGCCGGGGGCCTGTGGGCCCGGGGCCTCGGGCACGTCTGCAGGGCCCACCGATGGGCTGAGCTACGCCTGCTCGGACTGCGGCGAGCACTTCCCGGATCTCTTTCACGTCATGAGTCACAAGGAGGTCCACATGGCAGAGAAGCCATACGGCTGCGACGCCTGCGGCAAGACCTTCGGCTTCATCGAGAACCTTATGTGGCACAAGCTGGTCCACCAGGCCGCCCCCGAGCGCCTGCTCCCGCCCACACCCGGCGGCCCGCAGCCCCCGGACGGCTCCAGCGGCACGGACGCGGCCAGCGTCCTGGACAACGGGCTGGCGGGGGAGGTGGGGGCGGCCGTGGCGGCACTGGCAGGGGTGTCTGGGGGTGAGGACGCAGGCGGGGCGGCGGTGGCAGGGGTTGGCGGGGGTGCCAGTTCCGGCCCCGAGCGCTTCAGCTGTGCCACGTGCGGCCAGAGTTTCAAGCACTTCCTGGGCCTCGTGACTCACAAGTACGTGCACCTGGTGCGACGGACTCTAGGCTGCGGCCTCTGCGGCCAGAGCTTCGCAGGCGCCTACGACTTGCTCCTGCACCGCCGCAGCCATCGGCAGAAGCGGGGTTTCCGCTGCCCGGTGTGCGGGAAGCGCTTCTGGGAGGCGGCCCTGCTGATGCGCCACCAGCGCTGCCACACGGAACAGCGGCCGTACCGATGTGGCGTGTGCGGCCGAGGCTTCCTGCGCTCCTGGTACCTGCGGCAGCACCGCGTGGTGCACACTGGCGAGCGGGCCTTCAAGTGCGGCGTGTGCGCCAAGCGCTTCGCGCAGTCGTCCAGCCTGGCAGAGCACCGGCGGCTGCACGCTGTGGCCCGGCCCCAGCGCTGCAGCGCCTGTGGCAAGACCTTCCGCTACCGCTCCAACCTGCTGGAGCACCAGCGGCTGCACCTGGGCGAGCGCGCCTACCGCTGTGAGCACTGCGGCAAGGGCTTCTTCTACCTGAGCTCCGTGCTGCGCCACCAGCGCGCCCATGAGCCGCCGCGACCCGAGCTCCGCTGCCCCGCCTGCCTCAAGGCCTTCAAGGATCCCGGCTACTTCCGTAAGCACCTGGCTGCCCACCAGGGCGGCCGGCCCTTCCGCTGCTCCTCCTGCGGCGAGGGCTTCGCCAACACCTACGGCCTCAAGAAACACCGCCTGGCGCACAAGGCCGAGAACCTCGGGGGGCCTGGAGCAGGGGCGGGCACCTTGGCCGGGAAGGATGCCTGACCGAGGGGTTCCCATCCCACTCCCATCAAAAGCCCCCTTCTGGACTCCCACCTCCCAGTACTGATCAGACTCTTCCTCGCCCCTCACTTTGCCCCATCCTTCAGAACTTCAGACGGACTAGCGACCTTCAGGGCGCACGCCCGACAGGCTCAAGACTGAGTCACTCCCATCCTCGACCTCTCTGCCCTCCCCTCATCCCATCAGACACTGAACCCTATCCTCCGTCCAACCCTCGTTTGTGACCCGCATCAGCCTCCGCCCCAGCAGCACTCTGCCCCCAGTAAGTTTTGGCGGAGATGGGTCTGAACCGCCCCTCCCCCTCCTTTGGAATCTGGCTGGACAGTGGAGTATGAGCAGAGTTGGGAGGGCACAAGGGAGTGCTGGGTGCTTTTTGGGGTGGGGGGGTGGGGGGCGGGGTGGCAGACGCGGCTTGTACAGAGCGGAGAATAATAAATCTTACCATGAGGGCCGCTGGAGTCCATCTTTGCATCCCACCCAGGGAGAGTGGGGATTACATGGTGGCAAAGCACAAAGTTAAAACTTGTTTCCTCTGCAATTTTGATGCCGGGCACCTCTGTCTCTCACTCACTGTCATTCAACAGGGACTTACTGAGGATTTGCTGTATTCCCAGCGTTAGTCTGAGCTGGGCAAATGGAGATGGACAAGACAGGTAAGTGTCTGCTCTCAGGAACTGACTTAACATGCCCCGACTCTTCCCCTTTCTGATGCTTTCAGCCTTTGTTCACTCCACCGCCACTTCCGGAGGCCTCTTGCCAGCCAGGCCCTGAGCTGGGCACTGGGGAAACAGATGAATTGGACATGCCCCTTGGCCTCAAGTAACACGAAAGAGAACTCCCATCCGGCTGCCGCGGCTGCCTCACAACCATGTGCAGACTGATGGTCATGATACATACAGCTCCCTCTTAGCACTTGCCCTCCAGGATAATGATTGGGAGATTCAAAAGCCCGTTCACAGCTCTCATGTTGGCTCTGGGAACAGCAAGATGTATGCCTGGCAATGTGTGTTTCGTTATCTCATTTGTTAGAAGGGCCTGGGGTCCTGAAGAACAAAGGTGCTCCAGGGACATCTCGAAAATCCACAGAATTTGGACTCCAGGCTGGGCATGGTGGTTCACGCCTGTAATCCCAGCATTTTGGGAGGCCGAGGCGGGCAGATCACTTGAGGTCAGGCGTTTGAGACCAGCCTGGCCAAAGTGGTGAAACCCCATCTCTACTAAGAATACAAAACTTAGCTGGGCATGGTGGTGGGCGCCTGTAATCCCAGCTACTCAGGAGGCTGAGGCAGGAGAATCACTTGAACTCAGGAGGCAGAGGTTGCAGTGAGCTGAGATCGCACCACTGCATCCAGCCTGGGCGACAGAGTGAGACTCCATCTCAACAAATAAATAATTTGGACTTCAGTCCCAGAGTACTTCAGTACAGAAACTTTAAGATGAGGCCAGGTGCGGTGGCTCATGCCTGTAATCCCAGTACTTTGGGAGCCCAAGGCGAGCAGATCACCTGAGGTCAGGAGTTCGAGACCAGTCTGGCCAACATGGTGAAACATCCTTTCTACTAAAAGTACAAAAATTAGCTGGGTGTGGTGGCATGCGCCTGTAATTCCAGCTACTCGGGAGGCTGAGGCAGGAGAATCACTTGAACCCAGAAAGCGGAGGTTGCCGTGAGCTGAGATTGCACCACTGCACTCCAGCCTGGGCGACAAGAGCGAGACTCCATCTCAAAAAAAAAAAAAGGAAAAAAGAAAGAAACTTGAAGATGAAACTAGGTAAGAGAACGCTGCCTGGGTGAGTCCTGTGTGACCCATGGGAGAGCAGCTACCCTGTGTGGCTCCATGTTCTAATGCTGAAGACCCAGCATGAGACAGACGTTGTGCCAGTGCCCCCAGGGTTCAGGGTTCAGCAGTAACGTGGAAATGGAGCCTCACAATGTAAGGGACATGGAAGTATCACTAGGGGTTGAGGGAGCACAGAGGAGTCACCTTGTCAGAGTGGAAGGGGGGCTAGAAAAGCTTCTTGGGGAGAAGGTGATCCCTGAACGATGACATACACCAACTGGAGTTTGCCAGGTAAAGAAGTGGCAAAGAGGCCGGGCACGGTGGCTCACGCCTGTAATCCCAGCACTTTGGGAGGCTGAGGCAGGTGGATCACGAGGTCAGGAGATCGAGACCTTCCTGGCTAACACGGTGAAACCCCGTCTCTACTAAAAATACAAAAAAAATAGCGGGGTGTGGTGGTGAGTGCAGGTGGCGGGCGCCTGTAGTCCCAGCTACACAGGAGGCTGAGGCAGGAGAATGGCGTGAACCCGGAAGGCGGAGCTTGCAGTGAGCCGAGATCATGCCACTGCACTCCATCCTGGGCGACAGAGCAAAACTCCGTCTCAAAAAAATAAATAAATATGAAAAAAAAAGAAGTGGCAAAGATTTCCAGGCAGAGAGTTTATTGTGTTGAACTAAACCCTGCTATTCTGGAGCATTTAAGACAGATTACTATGGCTGGAGGTTGGGTTCTTGGGGGCTAAACCCTGAAGGGTCTTGAATTCCAAATTGTGGGGCTTGGGTGATTTTATAGGCTAGAGGCTGGAAACTGGCAGCTGCAAGGCCGAATATGACCACCAATACATTTTTGTTTAGTCTGTGCATTTTTTAAAAAGTTTGACTTGACTGCCAACATTGGGAAATCAAAAGATTTTACATAATGTGAACTAATGGAACTTCTGAAAGAAACTGGAAGATGTGGCAACCCAATCTGTGTTCCGGAGCTGAGCAGCCATTACCCTCTTCTGAAGGGGCACTCTCCAATTTGTTGAATACCAATTCTGAGACCTGGTGGCAATCGCCATTATTTCATGTTGCTGATATTTCCCCCTTGAACGTGGCCGTCTTGCTCATGTATTTACATTTTCACCCAGCTCTTGTAGGCATTCACATTTCCAAATCGTCTCAAAGCCACAAGGAGCTGTGGCTTGGTGACAAGGATCTGCGTGGATGCCATATGGAGAATGAAGAGGGCAGGTGGCTGGGCTCAGTGGCTCACGCCTGTAATCCCAACACTTTGGGAGGCCGAGGCAAGTGGATCACCTGAGGTCAGGAATTTGAGACCAGCCTGGCCAACATGATGAAACCCCATCTCTACTAAAAATACAAAAATGAACTGAGCATGATGGCGTCCACCTGTAATCCCAGCTACTCAGGAGGCTGAGGCAGAATTGCTTGAACCCAGGAGGCAGAGGTTGCAGTGAGCAGAGATTGTGCCATTGGACTCCAGCCTGGGCAACAAGAGCAAAACTCCATCTCAAAAAAAAAAAAAAGCAGGCACTGGACTGCTATGCAGTTGTCTGTGTGTGAGACCACTGTTGGTCTACAAGTGTAGTGATGCTGAAAACACGTTCCAGTTCCAAAGATATTAACTGGCTCAATTGAGGGAAACTGATAAGGGATTGGACATAAGAATGAGGATGAAGAAGGTTTAAACCTGCCCAGGTATCCAGCTTGGGTAGTGGTGCCAATGACATCAGAAGCCTGGAGGTTTCTTTGAGGAAAATGGAATGAGTTCTGTTCACATTGTGAGTTGCCTGTGAGTTAGCTCATGAGGCCCACTGGGTGAACAGAAGGGTGTGCAAATCACAGGCTGTCACTCAACAAGCATGCAAAGCACATTGAGTGTGCTTTTGCCGAACTTCCCTGACCCTCCTCTCCTACCGCTGAACCACATAACACGTAACCACACAGTGGGGCCTCTTCACCCCCCATTCTAAGGATGGGGAAACAGAAGCTTGGAGGAAGGTATGATGCAACTCACTGCTGGTGGCAAAACCATGGTGTGGCCCCCTCCTCCCCCAACTCCCCAAAGCGGACAATCCGAATACAAGACCAACAGAGAAGCCCTTCAGAAGGTCCTTTAATAGGAACAGAACTGAAGGTGTCACACCTCCAGCTCCCTAGTCTTCCTCTCGCCCCCACCACAGTGACTCTTTCACTCCACACCCAGGCCAGCCCACCATGCTGCCATCAGCCAGCCCTTCCTTGGGATTGGCGGGGACTAGGCAGTAAGCTGTTTGCTTCGAACTGGGAGTGGAGGAAATTAGAGAAACCTGAGGCTACCTTGAGGCTTGTGGAGGACCCTGGGCTCTGAGTCTAAAGCTTTAGGAGGCGGATGCTAGGTAGCTGCTTGCTTTATGTGTTCTCAGTTGCCTTCGAAGAAGAGTGGATGGGTTAAGGACAGACCACAGTGGGGGTGGGGGGTGGGAGTTGCCGCTGTTGGAGTCAAGATCCTATGGTCAGGCTTACATCCTTGAGGCTCAAGTGCTCTCAGCTGTGACTTGGGGACCCTCTGGCTTTGAGGTGATGGGATCCCAGAGTCTCTTCACAGATAACCTGGTGAGTGTCTTCTGCCTGAGGGTGGATAGGCATCCCAGGTCCAGTGCAATGCAGTGAGGTAGGCAAGAGACTCCATCCTGGTCCACCCATGGAGGACCAGAGCAGAACACTATGGTGGACCCCAATTCCCCCTTTCCATTCGATCCTGGCTCCTCCTCTGAAGTGCCCAGGCTCTGTCGTGACAGGCTGGGTCTTGCACAAGGACAAGCCAACCAAGAGGCAGTTGGGGAAGTGACATCCAGCCCATGGGCCTTGCCTTTGGCCGCACACCCTCAGAGCTGCAAGAGCTGCACCTGTCCTCTCCTAGGCCTGGCAGAGGTGCTGTGTGGGCGTGTGGGAGTCTGGAGCCTGGCCCTCTCCCTCTGCTTTCCATCACTAGCGGCTCACAACCATCCCTGCAGCTGTCATCTCTCCCCCAATCTCCCCTCTTCTGTCCCCTGCCTCCGTTTCCCCACCCCCGCCCTCCCCGGGTCGGCCTCCTACCTCCGCCTTAACTAACCCATGTCCCTGGTCTGCAGCCTACTGGTCGGCCTCCATCTTCACCTTTGCGGTCTCCCCCCGCCCCTCCTCCGCAGGGTCCCCTATCCCACACCCGCTCCCCGACCCCTCAGCCGCCGACGAGCCCAGCTGGCCTCCAGAGTCTCCCAGGCCCGGCCCCGGCCCGTGGAAGTGGGTGCGCTGGTGCTTGCGGAAGTTGGAGGAGTTGTTGAAGGTGCGGTCGCAGAGCGTGCAGCGGAACGGCCGCTCGCCAGTGTGGATGCGGGCGTGGCCGCTAAGCACCGAGGACTGGGTGAAGCCCTTGCCGCAGATGCTGCAATGGTATGGCCGCTCGCCAGTGTGCACGCGCTCGTGGTCTCGCATGTCTGAGGAGCGGCGGAAGGGCTTGGCGCAGAACCTGCAGGCAAAAGGCTTCCCCACCGCTGCGCCCGCCGCCGCCGCCGCCATCACCACCTCCGCCCTCTCCGGGGCCACCCCGGGCCTCTGTTCTGCAACGGCCGCTGCGTCCGGAGGCCTCCGAGAGGTGCCCGGCTCCACCCCGTGCCGGTGCTGGTGCCGGAGCAGGGGCGCCAAGGCCTTGAAGGCGCGGGGGCAGAGCGCGCAGCGGTAGGGCCGCTCCCCCGTGTGCAAGCTGTAGTGCGCGCGCAGGCTGGCGGGGCCCGGGCAGCTGTGGCCGCACACGTGGCACCGGCTCGGGTCCCCACCCTGCCCGCCTCCCTCGGCCCCAGCCAAGTGGCCATGTTCGTGGAACAGCAGCTCGGAAACCAGCCGGAAGGCAGCAGGGCACAAGGCACAGTGGAAAGAACCTGGCTCCGGGGGCTCAGGGACCAGCGTGGTGTCCGTCACCTTTACCACCTGGATCTCGATGAGGTCACTCGGGGGTGTGCCGGGCTGGCAGTCATCAGGCACCAGGACCTGGGCAAGAGGAGAAGAAAGAGGAGCCTGTGAAACCTGCCTCAGGACCGCCCCAGCACGCTCCAATTATTAAAAGCTTGGGCTCCTCTGTTATTTTCAGACAGGGCCTCACTCTGTTGCCCTGGCGCGATCGTGGCTTATTGCAGCCTTGACCTCCTGGGCTCAAGCGATCACTTCAGCTCCCTGAGTAGCTGGGATTACAGGCATGCACCACCACACCCAGCTAGTTAAAAAAAATTTTATTTCTGGCTGGGCACGGTGGCTTAGGCCTGTAATACCAGCACTTTGGGAGGCCAAGGCAGGTGGATCACCTGAGGTCAGGAGTTCGAAACCAGCCTGGCCAACATGGCAAAACACCGTTTCTACTAAAAATGCAAAAATTAGCCAGGTGTTGTGGCTGCTGCCTGTAATCCCAGCTACTTGGGAGACTAAGACACGAGAATCGCTTGAACCCAGGAGGTGGAGGTTGCAGTGAGATGTGATCATGCCACTCTACTCCAGCTCAGGTGACAGAACAAGACTCCACCTTAAACAGCAAAACAAACAAACAAAAATTATTATTATTATTATTTTTAATGTAGAAGGAGTCCCACTATGTTGCCCAGGCTGGTCTCCAACTACTGGGCTCGAGAGATCCTTCTGGCTCTGCCTCCCAAAGTGCTGGGATTGCAGGCGTGAGCCACCGCGCCCGGCCCATCCTCCAGGATTCTGTTGGATCCTCATCAACATTTCCCCTCCTGTCCAAAATATATCATGGATCCCACCTTTTCTCCTCGACCCTAGTTAAAGTCCCATCACTTGGCACCTCCAAAATTGAAAAACCCAAGGGCATCTCTGTTCCTACTTCTGCTGGCTTGTAACCCACCTCCCAGGAATAGCCTGAAGGTCTTTTGAAAATGTAAATCAGATCAAGTCATTTTTCGCACTCAAAACCCTCCAATGGCTCCAAATGTACTTATCCCAAATCGTCACTATAATATCTGTGGCGATGTAGCTCCACTTATCTCTCTGACCCCAGCTTAAACATAAGCCGGCACCCAGCTGACTTCTCTCGTCTAAATTTAGCTGCCCCACCCCCACTCTTGGCTCAATTTATAGAAATTGGCTCAATTTTTATTTCCTTTATACAACATATCACAGTAACTCTCATTTATTGTCTCTCTCCCCTCAAGAGACTGCAGGCTCCAAGAGAATACAGCCCTTGTCTGTCTTGGTCCCTTCTCTATTTACAAAGCCGAAGTAGGAGCTCAGTAAATGTTTGTTGAATGAATGAATGTCCTCAATTAGTCTAATTCTGAGTGGGGGAACGTGGAGGAAGTTCCAAAGTCATCTAGACCACCCACTTCTACCCCCAAATTCTCCCTTGGGCATTCGAGAAGCATCACTAAGACCCTTGAAGAATTATCCCCTACCCCAACATAGGTGCTCCAATCATAAACCCCCACGTTTTTCAGGGTCACCTTTCCAACCTTCTACCCTAGAATTAGCCCTAGAATTCATGAGGCCCCACCCCTTACAAGGCTCCACCCAAATTATGCAAATTATCCCTGGTAAGCCCCCTTCCCTGGACCCAAACCCGCCCCACAAGACAACACCGTCCTCAGACTCCGCCCCCATCCAGGCCCCGCCCACCACCCATAGATCCCTCCCCCACCCCGCCCACCATGGCATAGTCTCCTCCCCTGCCCCGCCCCTCGCGAAACGCCAAGAAGCCCCACCCCCAGGGCCATAGCACTAAATACCTCCCCCGCCCACCCCTCATAGGCCACGCCCCGGACCCGCCCCCTACACTACGACCTCCTCCCACCTCCAGCCCCACGCCCAGGCCCCTTCCTTGCCCGCACCAGGTCCAGTGGCTCCTGGGATCGCGACTCCGGGGTCGGTGAGCTCGGACTCTGGGGCTCTGGGCGCGCAGCGGCCATCTTGTACCCAAGCCCCGCCCCCGAGGCCAATGTTTGCTCTGAAAGGAGGTGGGGCTCACACTGGGGAAAGAGCTACTGCGCAGGCGCACTGGGGGGCTGCGAGGGGGCGTGGTGCAGCAGGGGGCGGGGCGGGGCGGGGCGTGGCGTGGCGGCTGAGCCCGGGAGAATGTGAGTTGTTCCTTCTGTAATTACCTGTCTGTCCCTCCGAGTGTACCCTCTGTGTGGCGCTAGGATGCCTGTAACACCCTGGGAACAAATCCGAACGTTCCTTCTAAACCAACGCAGGCCGACTCGAGGCTCTGGCAGTCAGGGGAACCTCAGGAGAACTGAAGAAGCTTTGCTTTGTTTCCACGGTAAACGTTTTTGTGATTACCTCTGCACTGCTCATGACAACGTAATGACGCCAAGTTTATAAACGTCGGTGTAGGCCGGGTGCGGTGGCTCATGCCTGTATTCTCAGCTACTCGGGAGGCTGAGGTGGGAGGATCGCTTGAGGCCGGGAGGTCGAGGCTGCAGTGAGCCATGATCTCGCCACTGCATCCAGCCTGAGTGACAGAGAGACTCTGTCAAAAAAAAAAAAAAAAAAAATGCAGTGTAGAGAAAAATATTCAGTAAACAGCAACACAGGTGGTCCTGGGAGGACGCAAAAATCCGCAAGCTGATGTTATGTTTGGGAGGAAAGAGCTCAAAGACGCGGGGTTTTCGGCAGCATCAAGGACAGGGCTCTTCTTAGCTGCCCAGTTTAGTCATTCCTGGTGGTGTCACCTTGGATAAGTCACTACACTTCTCTGGACCATTTCTCTTTCTTTTGTATAGCACTGTAGAAGCATTGTGACAAACCACTGAGAAGAGATATGGAAGAGTTTGGAAACATCTTTAAATGGTTTTCTTGAAAGGGCAGGATAGGAGATACTTAAACATGATCCTAATCATGATCCTTTCATTCATAAATATATATGAAATTATATTTTGTGATATATTGGTATAAAATAAAGATAAATACCACTTAGGCTGAATTATCTCCTCCTCCTCCTCCTTTCTTCTTCTTTTATAGAGATGGGGATCTTGCTGTCTTGCCTTGCCCAGGCTGGTCTTGAACTAGCCTTAAGCAATCCTTCTGCCTTGGTCTTCCAAAGCTATATTTCCCCTTTCTTTTCTTTTGATTTTAAAATAATTTTTTTTTTTTGAGATGGAGTCTCGCTCTGTCGCCCAGGCTGGAGTGCAGTGGCATGATCATGGCTCACTGCAACCTCTGCCTCCCGGGCTCAAGCGATTCTCCTGCCTCAGCCTCTTGACTAGCTGGGATTACAGGTGCCCGCCACCATGCCCGGCTAATTTTTGTATTTTTAGTATATACAGGGTCTCACCATGTTGGCCAGGCTGGTCTCGAACTCCTGACCTCAAGTGATCCGCCCACCTCGGCCACCCAAAGTGCTGGGATTACAGGTGTGAGCCACTGCGCCCGGCCTAAAATAAATTTTTAAATGTTGTGGGTCCCTAAGAGTATCATGGGCCCTAGGCACTGTATCTACTACTGTGTCTAATGCTTAAGTCAGCCCTTTCTGTCCAGGTTTCCTAATCTGCAAAGTGAGGATGATAATAAAAGCTACTTCACACAGTTGCTATGATGATTAAAGAAGTCATTATATGTAAAGTATTTTGGACAATGTATGGCACACAGTAGGTGCTATGAGTTAGCTATAATAATTACTACCATTTGGCACTCCCACTAGCAATAAATAGGGACCTTTGTTGCTTAACATTCTTATCAATTTCTGATACTCAAACTTTAAAATGTTCGCTAATCTCTTGGGTGTGAAATCATTTCATTTCTTTTCTCTTTTTTGAGAAACAGCCCAGGCTGGAGTGCAGTGGCGTGATCTCAGCTCACTGCAACCTCCACCTCCCTGATTCAAACAAATTTCCTGCCTCAGCTTCCCAAGTAGCTGGGACTACAGGTGTGACACGTCATTATGTTATCACAAGTGGTGCAGAGGTAACCACAAAAACCTTTACTGTGGAAACAAAGCAAAGCCTCTTCAGTTCTGCTGAGGTTCCACTGACTGCTAGAGCCTCGAGTCGGCCTGCGTTGGTTTAGAAGGAACGTTCGGATTTGTTCCCAGGGTGTTACAGCCCAGCTAATTTTTGTATTTTTGTTTTGTTTTGTTTTTTGTTTTTAGTAGAGACGGGGTTTCACTATATGTTGGCCAGGCAGGTCTCGAACTCCTGACCTCAGCTGATCCACCTGCCTCGGTCTCCCAAAGTGCTGGGATTACAGGCATGAGCCACCGCACCTGGTCTATTTCTTATTGAGAAGCTCTTTATTAAAAGAGATCATTCATAGCACCCAGAACTCATCCTCCAGTTTCCCTTTTTTGAGAGCTGGAATATGTCATCTCTGCATCCCCTCTGTACATCGCTATAGAGAAGGCATGTATATGGCTCAGTGAGTGTTTGGTGAATGAATGAGTGAGAAATTGAATTCATGCAGATAGAAGAACTTTGTACCAGAACTTAAGGCTATTGAGTATTTTTTTCTCCCCACCCCCACTAAAGCTATTAAATATTCGCAGAGGAGAGCACTGTTTAGTGGAATTACCATAAGCTTTCAAATCAGGCAAACCTGGGTCCAGATCTGTTTATCCGCTTGCTGTGCAACTCTGGGCAAGCAATGTGCCCTCTAAGTGTCTAGCTGACATCTACAAAGTGGGCACCATAATGTCATTTGGCAGGGGTGTAGTTAGCGATTGAGAATGCCGAAGGTCTATGTGATGCCTGGAACCAACTGGTGCTCAATAAATGTGGGTTCTGGCTGGCCTTGGTATTCTCTACTAAGAATACAAAAATTAACGTGCACAGTGGAGCACGCCTGGAGTCCCAGCAACTTGGGGAACTGAGGCAGGAGGATTCCTTCAGCTTGGGAAGTTGAGGCTGCAGTGAGCCAAGATCACACCACTGCACTCTGGCCTGGGTGATAAAGTGAGACCCTGTCTCAACAAATAAACATAAAATAAAATAAATGTAAAATTTTAAAATTTAAAAATGAATCTGGGTTCCTTGCCTTTTCACCTGTTGTCTGGCTTCTGAGTCCCTCGGTGCCTGGCATAACACTAACAGACTATTGCGTGACTTGAGGCTAGAAGCCCTGTACACGGAGCCATTAGACAATTGCAAGAAGATTTTAGCGGGGCGTGGTGGTGGGCGCCTGTAATTCCAGCTACTCGGGAGGCTGAGGCAGGAGAATTGCTTGAACTGGGGAGGCGGAGGTTGCGGTGAGCCAAGATTGCACCATTGCACTCTAGCCTGGGAGACAGAGCAAGACTCCATCTTAAAAAAAAAAAAAAAAAAAAAAAGAAAAGAAAATGCCAGGAAGAGTCTTGGACTTGGAATCAGAAGATTTGCCTCGCTTCTTTCCGTCTCTGTCTTCCTGTAAAACCTGAGCACTTCACTTCTCCTCATGGAGCCTAGATTTCCTGCCTTTTAAAAGAAATTGGCTGATAGGGTTAGCTAGATGGCTCTGCAATTCCTCTCCCTTTCATTTTTCTATGTGCCCAAGAAAACTGAAAATATACGTTCACACAAAAACTTGTAAACGAATGCTTGTAGCAGTATTATTCATAACAGCCAGAAAGCAGAAACAACCCAGATGTCCATAAACATAAACATGTGGTATATCCATAGAGTAGAATATTATTTGGCCATAAATGAATAAAATACTGATCCGTGTGACAACGTGGATGAACCTTTAAAACATTATGCTAACTTAGAGGCTGGGAAGGGTGTGTGGTAGAAGGGGGGATGAATGAAGGTTGGTTAATGGGTACCAACATAGTTACATAGAAGATATACTTTTTTTTTTTTTTTTTTTTTGAAATGGAGTTTCGCTCTTGTTGCCCAGGCCTGAGTGCAGTGGCACGATCTCGGTTCACTGCAATCTCCGCCTCCCGGGTTCAAGCGATTCTCCTGCCTCAGCCTCCTGAGTAGCTGGGATTATAGGTGCCCACCACCACGCCCAGCTAATTGTTGTGTTTTTAGTAGAGACGGGGTTTCACCATCTTGGCCAGGCTGGTCTAGAACTCCTGACGTGGTGATCTACCTGCCTTGGCCTCCCAAAGTCCTGGCATTACAGGTGTAAGCAACCACGCCCGGTCTGTATATTTCAAAGTAGC
The DNA here is from genome assembly GCF_028885625.2 of Pongo pygmaeus. Lineage (NCBI taxonomy): Eukaryota > Metazoa > Chordata > Mammalia > Primates > Hominidae > Pongo > Pongo pygmaeus. Next base: position 62,008,213 of record NC_072393.2, read on the forward strand.
TAGGAGAGAGCACTTGAAATGTTCCCAACACATAGAAATGATAAACACTCAAGATGGTGGTTACCGCAAATGCCCCGATTTGACTGATTTGATCATTACGCATTCTATGTGTGTAACAAATACTCACATGTACCCCAAACTCTGTAAAATATTATGTGTCAATAAAATAAAAATTTAAAAATATATTAAGTGAAAGAAGCCAGGCACAAAGGACCACATATTATAAGATTCTATTAATACCAGAATAGGGAAATCTATAGAGGCAGAGTGTAGCTTTGTGGTTCCTTCGGTTGGGTGGGGATAGAGAGTTGGGGGGAGGAAGAATAGAGGAGTGATACCTAAAGGGCATGGGATCTCTTTTTGAGGTGATGAAGGTGTTCTAACGTTGACTATCATGATATTTGCACACAACTATGAATATACTGACTATTGAATTATACACTTTAAATGGGTGAATTGGGTGGGGTTCAGTGGCTCCCACCTCTAATTCTAGCACTTTAGGAGGCAGAGGCAGGAGGATCCCTTGAGCCCAGGAGTTCCAGACCAGCCTGGGCAACACATCACGACAGCCATCTCTACTAAAAACAAAACAAACAAACAAACAAAAACAAAAAACAAAAACAAAAAAAGCCCGGTGTAGTGGTGCATGCCTGTAGTCCCAGCTACTTAGCAGGCTGAGGTGGGAGGATTACCTGAGCCCAGGCGGTTGAGGCTGCAGTGAGCCATGACCGTGGATTGCCACTGCAATCCAGCCTGGGCAACAGAGTGAGACTCCGTCTCAAAAAAACTACAAAGAGGCCAAACGCGGTGGCTCATGCCTGTAATCCCAGCACTTTGGGAGGCCAAGGCAGGAGGATCACCTGAGGTCAGGAGTTGGAGAACAGCCTGGCCAACATGGTGAAACCCCGTCTCTACTACAAATACAAAAATTAGCCAGGCGTGGTGGTGCATGCCTGTAATCCCAGCTACTCCGGAGACTGAGGCGGGAGAATCGCTTGAACCCAAGAGGCGGAGGTTGCAGCGAGCCAAGATCGTGCCACTGCACTCCAGCCTGGGCACAGAGCAAGAATACATCTCAAAAACAAACACACACATGCACACACACACACCCCTCTAAATAAATGGGCAAATTATATATGTAATGATATGTGAATTACATCTCAATAAAGCTGTTTAAAAAATAATTGGCTGAACATGATGACCTTTCAGGATCAAACTGTAGATGATATTTAAAAACTATAAACCTGGTATGGTAGGTATATGGATGTTTACTATGCAATTACTTCAACTTTTCTATATATTTGAAATTTTTCATAATAAAATGTTGGTGTGGGAGCCTGTAGACTGTTTTTGTAATCTGAATTTTGAAAACCCCAAATCAATTCCATGGATAATTCTCATGATACTGTAAGTTCCCTGAAGGTAGACACCATGTTCACATCTTCGCCTCCCATATCTCTGGCATCCACACTAGTGTCTGGGAGTATTCAGATATTCAATACACATGAATTGAATTAGTGAATCAATACATAAGTGTATTGAATGTGAAATGAATAAAGAGATGAATAAGTAGCTGGTAACAATGGCCGTGTGAAGTCCTACGCCAATAGTAATCTTCAAAGAGTAGATTGTCCTTAAACTTTCCTGTTGGATCTGCAAAGTAACAATAAGATTAACAATAATAGCTAATATATATTGAGAGCTCACTGCCAGTGAGGGGACGCAGGTCCAGATTTTGCAGAAAGTGAAGCTTATCCAATTAAGAAAAAGAGTACTAAACAAAATACAAAATAAGATATACAAACGAACATTTAGCATGAGAAAATAAATCCCACCTAATGACATTTACAAGATGATAATTACCATATGCAACCTCCAATTATAAAGCATACAAGATTTTTTATTTATTTATTTATTTTGAGACGGGGAGTCTCGCTCTGTCGCTCAGGCTGGAGTGCAGTGGTGTGATCTCGGCTCACTGCGAGCTCCGCCTCCCGGGTTCACGCCATTCTCCCGCCTCAGCCTCCCCAGTAGCTGGGACTACAGGCACCCGCCTGCACACCTGGCTAATTTTATTTTTGTATTTTTAGTAGAGGCAGAGTTTCACCGTGTTATCCAGGATGTTCTCGATCTCCTGACCTCATGATCCGCCCGCCTCGGCCTCCCAAAGTGCTGGGATTACAGGCCTGAGCCACCGCGCCCGGCCTAGATATTTTTATTAATTTACAGCCTTACACAGCTCTATAATACTTTCCTCCCTGCATCCTTCGATCTGTTCTTCACATCACAATAATTTACAGTTTAAGAAAGTTTTATTTCAGATTCACGACAGTTGCAGTTTTAGTACTGTCAAGTTTGGGAAAATCAAAATCACGTTTCTTTCAGGTATGAATTTAAGTTTACAGGGCATGGCAAACCTTTTTGAGCAGCGACTAATCTTAAATACTTTGAATTGTTGACACTCGTTACGGAGGGAAGTTGTTGTGCCCGCGAGGAGCTTCGGAAGCTTACGGTTTCTTAGCTTCGTGGTAAATCCACCTCAACAGCTATGTTTAACGACTTTTAAGGGAAAGTATAATATCCGTTTTGCTACACGAAAGGGAGAATCCTGATAGGTAAGACTGGACTCCGGCTTGGAACCGGATTGTGGGGGCCCTCCACGCCTGTCTTAGGATCCTTCTTGTCGCTAACCTACCCCGCCTATCTTCAAACAGAAAAACTCGGAGGTTCCCAGAACGGAGAGTCGGGAGCCCCACTTGGCTCCTGGCTGGTTCCGAGCGAGTTCCTCCCCATTCTGGCGCCTCATGTTTTCGTCTGTGTGATGAGGTGGGCACTTCCCGATCTCCCTGTTGGTTCTCAGCGCTGTCAGAACAAAAATGAACGACAGACAGGAAGCCCCTCTGCGGAGAGTGATGGTTTGGGGAGTTGTGGGGCGGAGGGGTCCCACTTACTGAAGCGGGTGGGGTGGCTCAGAGCGGAGAGCGGCCCCTTCCTCTCGGAGCCTTGTGTTTCCAGCCGGAGCGTTTTCGCAAAGGACCCAAAACACGCCCCTTCTTCCCAGGGACTCTCCCCAGAAGTCACGGCCCGGCCTCCCCTAAAAGCACTTTCACTGGCCGCCGTTTCCGCTCGGCTGGACCAGAGAAGCAGCCCGGATAGCCGACCCAACCCGCGTAGAACCCGCTGGCTCCAGTGTTGAGGAGCTTAGAGAAGGAGAGAATATAACAAGCCGGACGGCTGCGCCTGGGGAGAGGGCAACCATAGAGAGGCGGGCGGGTAGAAGGGCCAGTGTGGGAGTGGAGACGAGAGGAAGCCTGCGGGTAGATGGGCAAAAAGGGAAAACCCTGGAGACGCGAAGCGGCTAGACCGGCCGTCCTGAGCGAGATGCGGTGTCGGGCGGGCCGCTGGCCTCCGAAGGCGGCAACGGAAAACGGATCTTCTTGGGTTGAGGGATGTTGGCGTGTTGGGAGGACTTTAGTTTCAGTCCAACGCTACCAGCGTGCCCTAGAGCTGTGAACTCTTAGTCGGCTTCATATTTGTCACTTGTTAAACAGAAATGATTCTGTTACCTCTCAGGGTAATGAAATAAAATCAGGTATGAAAGGACCAAGCATAATGCCTTTGCACAATGTGGGACACCTGGGAAGGGCTGCTAGTATTATTTTACCACTCTGAAATTCTTCTGCAGCTCTGAAGTTCATCAGGGAATTCAAACCGGGAACTCGTGCATTAAAAGAGAGAGATCTGAGGATTCCCAGATAATCACTCTCGAGGTCTCTCCATCTCCAAAGCCTCGTCCCTAGCTGAGACCTCATTCTTTCTCATCTGGGTCACAGCACCAGCCAGCCTCCTCCCTTCCCTAGTCTCTCAGCTCCCAACTCAGCCGCTTAACACACACAGACAGACTTTTTTTTTTTTTTTTTTGAGATGGAGTCTTGCTCTGTCTCCCAGGCTGGAGTGCAGTGGCGCAATCTCGGCTCACCGCAACCTCCGCATCCCGTGTTCAAGCGATTCTCCTGCCTCAGCCTCCCGAGTAGCTGGGACTACAGGCGCGTGCCACCACACCCGGCTAATTTTTTTTTTTTAGTTTTAGTAGAGGCGGGGTTTCACCATGTTGGCCAGGCTTGTCTCGAACTCCTGACCTCAGGTGATCCACCCACCTCAGCCTCCCAAAGTGCTGGGATTACAGACGTGAGCCACCGCGCCCGGCCACAGACAGATCTTTCTAAAAACTTTTTCTAAAACCCGTGCTTTCCCAGCTCTAATCTCTTCTGCTGCTTCCTCTTGAATCAAGACCCAAAAAAAAAAAATCAATTCCTCAGCCTAGCATTTGAGGCTATTCATGAGGTAGTGGCAGCTGAGCTCTCCAGCCTCACCTCTCACCACGTTATTCTCTATCCTGACTCCTCCACATGTCCAGCTGCTAAGTCTTGGGCTGTTCCTGCTGCCTCAAGTAACCGTTCTGGTGTAACTTGTTCATTTTTTTTTTCTTTCAGGACTTATTTCCTCTGGAAAGCCACTTTTGACTCCTGCCTACCTCCAGCTCCCAGGCAGTGTGAGGTGCCCCTGCAGCTCTCTCCTGTGCTGCTTTTCTGTGCCACTCATTCTGGAGGAATCCCAATGCTCTCACCAAATGGTGGTCCCGTGTAGCTTAGAGCCCTTCCATGATGCCCCAGTGCCTCTGGCACAAAGTCCAAGTTGGTTTTGTTTTGTTTTGTTTTTGAGACAGAGTCTTCGCCCAGGCTGGAGGGCAGTGGCGGGATCTTGGCTCACTGCAACCTCCACCTCCCGCGTTCAAACGATTCTCCTGCTTCAGCCTCCTGAGTAGCTGGGACTACAGACGTGCGCCACCATGCCCCGCTAATTTTTGTATTTTTAGTAGAGACGGGGTTTCACCGTATCGGCCAGGCTGGGCTCGAACTCGTGAGCTCAGGTGATCCGCCCGCCTCGGCCTCCCAAAATGCTGGGATTACAGGTGTGAGCCACCATGCCCGGCCAAGTCCAAGTTCTTTAGTCTGGTAGTTGTAGATGTCTCCACCAGCATCGTCCCCTGCCTGGTCCATTGTGTGTGCTCAGGTGCCCTGAAAGATGGACAGTTATTTAGGCTCTTTCAGTCCTGGCTTTTGCACCCACTTCCCCATCTTGGCTAACTCTCTTGTGTTCTCCAAGACAACTCAGTTGTCACCACTGGAAAACCTTTCTAATACTATTCCTCTCCTCTGCTGAGTCAAGTGGCCCTTCTGGCCTCTTGGAGCTATCATTGCATTTATGACCCTGCATTATAATTGCCTGTTTACCTGTCTACTTCTGTAGACCTGTCTGTCCAATATGGTTAACTTACTAGCCACATATGGCTTGAAATTGCGTTAGGCCAAATTGAAACATGCTGTAAGTGGAAAATAGACACCAGACATCGAAGATTTAGTACAACGAAAATGAATGTAAAACATCTCAGTAATTTTTATACTGATTACATGTGAAAATTTTTGACAATATTTTAGATAGGATGGGTTAAATAAAATGTTATTCATATGCACTTCACCTGTTTGTTTTTTACTTTATGAATGTGGCAACTATTAGAAATAATTATATATGTATATTTACAGTGGCTAGCATATACATAGGAGACTATAGGTGTAAGTATTTCCTTGCTCTGTTGGCTGAAAGGGCCTAGAAGCAATGATGCCCCAGTAGCAATGAGCACCCTAAGCACCCAGATGTTGGTTTCTGATACCAATCTCCAAGGACTCCTTGGGAATATGGCTGATGGTAGGAATGGGGCAAGAAATATACAAGATGAGCCCAAACCATCTTCTTTTTTTATTTTTTATTTTATTATTACTATTTTTTTTTTGAGACAGAGTCTTGCTCTGTCGCCCAGGCTGGAGTGCAGTGGCGCAATCTGTGCTCACTGCAAGCTCCGCCTCCCGGGTTCACGCCATTCTCCTGCCTCAGCCTCCCGAGTAGCTGAGACTACAGGTGCCTGCCACTACGCCCGGCTAATTTTTTGTTATTTTTAGTAGAGGTTTCACCGTATTAGCCAGAATGGTCTCGATCTCCTGACCTCGTGATCTGCCCGCCTCGGCATCCCAAAGTGCTGGGATTACAGGCGTGAGCCACCGCGTCTGGCAGGTTTGTTTTTTGACAAAGAGTCTCACTCTGTCGCCCAGGCTGGAGTGCAGTGGCACGATCTTGGCTCACTGCAGCCTCTACCTCTTGGGCTCAAGTGAGTCTCCTGCCTCAGCCTCCCAAGTAGCTGGGAATACAGGCACCTGCCACCACGCCCGGCTAATTTTTATATTTGTAGTAGAGACAGGGTTTCACCATGTTGGCCAGGATGGTCTCAAATTCCTGACCTCAAGTGATCCGACTGCCTCGGCCTCCCAAAGTGCTGGGATTACAGGCGTGAGCCACTGTGCCCGGCCCCCTTTTCTTTTTCTCTTTTTTTTTTTTCTGAGACAGAGTCTTGCTGTGTCGCCCAGGCTGGAATACAGTGGTGCAATCTCGGCTCACTGCAAGCTCTGTCTCCCAGGTTCATGCCATTCTCCTGCCTGAGCCTCCTGAGTAGCTGGAACTACAGGCACCCGCCACCTCGCCTGGCTAATTTTTTTTTTTTTTCTATTTTTAGTAGAGACGGGGTTTCACCTTGTTAGTCAGGATGGTCTCAATCTCCTGACGTCGTGATCCGCCCGCCTCGGCCTCCCAAAGTTCTGGGATTACAGGCATGAGCCACCATGCCCAGTCTCTTTTTCTTTCTTTCTTTCTTTCTTTTTTTTTTTTTTTTTGAGATGGGGTCTTGCTTTGTCATCCAGGCTGGAGTGCAGTGGCACAATCATAGCTCACTGCAGCCTCGACCTCCTGGGCTCAAGTGATCCTCCCACCTCAGCCTCCTGAGTAACTTGGACTACAAGTGTTCACGCCATCATGCCCGGCTGTTTTGCATTTTTTTGTAGAGACAGGGCTTCACCATGTTGCCCAGGCTGGTCTTGAACTTCTGGGCTCAAGCAATCCTCCCGACTTGACCTCCCAAAGTGCTGGGATGACAGACGTGAGCTACCGTGTCTAGCCGCATAATTTCTTTCTTTTCTTTTCTTTTCTTTTTTTGAGACGGAGTCTTGCCCTGTCACCCAGGCTGGAGTGCAGTGGCGCGATCTTGGCTCACTGCAACCTCCACCTCCTGGGTTCAAGCAGTTCCCTGCCTCAGCCTCCCGAGTAGCTGGGATTACAGGTGTCTGCCACCACACCCAGCTAATTTTTGTATTTTTAGTAGAGACGGGGTTTCACCATCTTGGCCAGGCTGGGCTCAAACTCCTGACCTCCTGATCCGCCCGCCTCGGCCTCCCAATGTGCTGGGATTATAGGCGTGAGCCACCGCACCAGGCCTATTGCCATTTCATTCAACCTCTCTGGTACTCAGTTTCCTTATCTGTGAAATGTTACTGCTGAATTTGAGAAACCAAAGGGCCTTCTTCTTCCAAATTCTAGTCGTGAGTTACGTAAGGTTCCTTAGTGAGGCTGAACGAGTCTTTGAACTTGAGTTTCTGTAGGCTAGAGGAAACACAGTAGCCCTACCTGCTTTTTCCAGGTTCTAAGGTGGGTGAGACATTTTGATATTTTGGTCTTTGTCGCCCCCACGAGGCCTAGGAGGGTGCCCTGTCGCAGCAGGTGTCCAGTAAAGATCAATCCGCCAGGTGCGGTGGCTCAGGTCTGTAATCCCAGCACTGTGGGAGGCCGAGGCGGGCGGATCACCTGAGGTCGGGAGTTCCAGACCAGCCTGATCAACAGGGAGAAACCCCGTCTTTACTAAAAATACAAATTAGCCCGGCGTGGTGGCGCATGCCTGTAATCCCAGCTACTCGGGAGGCTGAGGCAGGAGAATCGCTTGAGCGCGGGAGGCGGAGGTCGCGGTGAGCAGCGCTGAGATCTCGCCATTGCACTCCAGCCTGGGCAACGAGAACGAAACTCCGTCCCCGCCCCCCCCAAAAAAGTGAAAAAGATTTACTTGCCACCTAGGGTAACTGCTGGTCTTCTTTCCCCCGTTAGTCTCACTCAGGAGGCGGGTAATCTATTTTAACTCTGCACCTGCTGGACTTTGTGAATGGGGAGTTTACTCTCTGGTCTCAGCAGCCCCATCGATAAAATGGGAATAACTTATCTCCTCCTTGTCAACAGCCAGAAGGTGGTGATTTGCCAAATCTAAGACATCTATTTTCTTGCCTTTTTCTTCTTTATTTCTTCCTCTCATTTTTAAAACTGGATAGTCCCAGGACTTCTCCCAAACCAGGATGAGTTGCTCACCTATTTTGTCCTCACTTGTATCCTTAAGTCCAAACTGTCATTACCTTATTGACCACCACGGGGTGCCCTACACATGTAGTACTGTGGTTGAAGACAGCTCAGGAGGAGGCAAAGAAAGAGGGCCCAGTTCCCAGCCTTGCCCTGAGTTCCTACAAACCTTCACGAGCCTGCTCTACTTCACACAGCATCATGTCTCACACTCAGCATCCTCCTGGCCCTATGATATGAACATGTGTGTGGTCCAGTGGAAAGGTCTTTAAGTACTCCAGCAGCCTCTGCTAACACTGGCTAACCAGCTGGGTGGATGATCACTGCCTGTCTGCCCACTGTTCCCAACATTTCCAGGAGCTGGCCCAGCATATCCCGGCTGGCTGCGGAGGCTGAGGCCACCTACTTTATTTTATTTATTTATTTATTTTTTGTGACAGGGTTTCATTCTTGTTGCCCAGGCTGGAGTGCAATGGCGCCATCTCGGCTTACTGCAACCTTCGCTTCTCGGGTTCAAGTAATTCTCCTGCCTCAGCCTCCCGTGTAGCTGGGATTACAGTCACGCGCCACCACGCCCGGCTAATTGTGTATTTTTAGTAGAGACGGGGTTTCTCCATGTTGGCCAGGCTGGTCTCGAACTCCCGACCCAGGTGATCCTCCTGCCTCAGCTTCCCAAAGTGCTGGGATTACAGGTGTGAGCCACCCCGTCCGGCCTCTTTAGGTGATCTTTAGAGCTGGATATCATTTCCCTCCATTACGTAGCCTTGCAGAGGGAAGCGACATTATTGTTAACCAAAATAAGTTACTGAGGCAAGAGCCTCAATCACTCCAGAGCTTATATATCCAGAGCTTGAGGGCAGACCTGGGAAAGGCAAGAGTCACAGAAAACCTCTGTGGCTTGTGGAAGAGGTTTTCAGGAGGCTTAATATTTATACATTTCCTTAAAGGAGGGAAGGCAGGTAGGAAGAGGGTGACAGATGGAAGAATGATTGAGCTCATCGTTTTTGTTCTGTACCTGGGAAGATAAGCATTATCAGTGTGAAATCTAACAGACTTTAGTTTTAGGAGCTAGACTTAGATTGCAAACCTAAAGTTACAAGGGACATGTTCTTCTTCTTATTATTATTTTTATTTGAGACAGAGTCACTCTGTCATCCACACTGGAGTGCAGTGGCGCCATCTTGGCTCACTGGAACCTCCGGCTCCCAGGTTCAAGCGATTCTCCTGCCTGGGCCTCCCAAGTAGCTAGGATTACAGGTGTGCGCCACCCCGCCTGACTAATTTTTTTGTGTGTATTTTTTTTAGTACAGATGGGGTTTCACTATGTTGGCCAGGCTGGTCTTGAACGTCTGACCTCAGGTGATCCGCCCGCCTCGACCTCCCAAATTGTTGGGATTACAGGTGTGAGCCACAGCACCCGGCCCATGTTCTTGTTTTATGGGAGGATCGAGGACAGCGAAGAACAATCTGTACTGGTGGTCATATGGAGATACTTGAGACCCTTTGTTTTTCTGTGAGGGTCTGGCTAATGTGTAATGCTTTGACACAAGGTTGTGAAGCAACAGCTGTTGATTTGGGAAGAGATAGCAGTGTTGCGTAACTCAGTCTCCAGGCTTAACCTTCCCTTTGGCATAATGAATTTGGCAGCCCTGGACTTTTATTTTCCTTTACATCCTACTAGCCAGCTTTGACTAGCAGTGTGATCCAGGGCCAATGACTGCCCCTCTATGGCCTTGGCGTTACCACCTAACCAATAGGGATATGGTACTCCATTTTCTTGCCATGGAGCAAATCAAGAGTTAGGGCCTGACTGTCTTCAACTGTCTCATGAGTTGAAGAATTTCAGCCCTCTGCCTTTGCTCTGTAGCAACAGACAAATCACTAGACCTTTCTGATTTCAGGTCCTATTTGTAGAAAGACTTTGTGCTGTCTTTCTTACTCTAGAAAGTCTTTCCTGGCCGGGCACGGTGGCACACGCCTGTAATCCCAGCACTTTGGGAGGCCGAGGTGGGTGGATCACTTGAGGTCAGTTCAAGACCAGCCTGGCCAACATGGTGAAACTCCCATCTCTACTAAAAGTACAAACATTAGCCGGGGGTGGTGGTGTGTACCTGTAATCCCAGCTACTCGGGAGGCTGAGGCAGAATAGCTTGAACCCAGGAGGTGGAGGTTGCAGCAGCAGCCGAGATCACACCACTGCACTCCAGCACTCCAGCCTGGGCAACAGAGCGTGACTCCGTCTCAAAAAAAAAAAAAAAGAAAGAAAGAAAAGTCCTTTTTTTTTTTTTGACGAAAGCCATTGCTGTTGTATTCCCTCCCTCAGCATCCGGCACGGTGCCAAACAGTGATTTCATTTTAACTTTTGTGTATGTGTGTGTGGAGTAGCAAGGTGCGCGACGCAGGAACCTTTCTCTTGTGGGTGCGTTTCTGGCCCGAGTGCTTTCCCGCTGCTCTCCGAATCCGGAAGCTGCCGGAGAAGTCGGAGCATCCCGGAAGTCGTCCCTGCGGCTTCTTCCGGACGTGAAAGTTTGCTGCGTAGGGATAGGGAGACCGGGCCGGACTGCGGGGAGTGAGCAGGTTCAGCAGTGACGGCATTCTTAAGAGTCCTGTCCAAGTGAGGGACTTGGGGTGTGGGACACAGTGGCCCCCAGGGCAGTGGGCGTTGGAAACTGAGAGGCCCTGCTAAGGAGGCTTTGGGAGGGGCTGCGGAGACCAGGGGACGAGGTATAGGAAGAGGAGGGCGGGAAGCTTTGGTAGTGGGCTTCTTGGATCCCAGTTGCCCCAGAGGCACAGGCCTGGGCATCACTGTATTTCCCAAGGGGAGAAGGGGCTATTTCCCATGGGAAGACAAAGTGGGATGAATAGTGGACCTTGAGAAGAAGGGGTGGCCAGGAAAAGGTTCCTGAAGGAGGCAGGACCCAGACTGCAGGCTGGGGAGGGTTTGGGCAGCCAGAGGGAGGTGAGGGTGCTGGAGCGGGGGTCAGTCGGTCACTCTGGCCGGAGATCTGAGTGGCCTCTGCCTCCTCTGTGCTGTGGAGTGCATCTGACTGCCAGCCTCGCTGGACCGTTGAGAGGATTCATCGAGACCCTGGATATGAATATGCAGTGTGAACTGAAGTTTGGGGACATGAGTAATCAGTCACAGTGGCCCAAGATTTGAGGTGTAAATGGAGAAGTCAGAATGATTCGCTGCAGCTGTCTGGAACAGGTTGGGTGAGGGCAAGGGTGGGAAAGGTGGCTGAGGCCAGGCTGTGAGAGGCCTTTCATGCCAGGCTGAGGGGGTTATACTATAGGGAGGATTGTAAGCAGAGGAGCTGGTGAACTGGTGAGCAGGGCATATAGGTGACACCTAGCCAACTTGAGAGATCAGAATACATGATTCCAGAAGGCTAAGGAGAAGGCTGCCAGTAGAGTAAAGGGGAAGAATTCCCAGGGCGAGGAAAACACATAAGTCTTTGTGTGTGGAGCTGTGTAAATTCAAGGTCTGGCCAGGGGGCTGTGAGATGCCGTGTGTGCTTGGAGCACAGGAATGAGAAGTGAGGTGGGGAAGTGGCTGGGCCACCTCACAAAGGGCCTCAAATTCTTGGCTGAGAAACTCGAACTTGGTCCTGAGGGTAAAGGGAGCCGGGAGAATGTTACGCATGGTGCTGAAGTTGCATTCAGTACAGCTGTGAGAAGCATCTGTCGGGGTCAGGCCAGTGTGGGAGGGGAACTGGAGGCCAGGGTACCAGATATGGTGGTCCAGGTGAGAAGGAAGGGGCCAGAACTTGGCTTGGAGAATGGAGGTCAGTGCCCTCAGGGGGTGGAGGTGATGGAATTTGGTGCTTGTCTGGCTTTGGGGAGTGAGGCAGTGGGTGGAAATGGGGACGTTCAAAGTTCTAGATGGTGTGGCAAGAATTTTGTCTAGATGGTGTGGCTTCCTCATGATCATGTCTTGGGGTTGAGCAGGGATTCTCTTTGGTGGGGAGCTGGGTAGGGAGGTTAATGCTTGACTTTCGGATGGGGTGATCAAATTCATTCATTTATTCATTCAACCAATATCGAATTGATTCCTTACCATTTCCTGAAAGACCTTTGATAGATTCTGAGGGTAGAATGTTGACCAGGATGGAGCTGGGCCTTGGAGAGTGGGGAAGGCAGGCAATAACACAGCAGGCAGTAGATCAACGAGGCCATATCATGGATTGTGCTGTGGGATGTGAAGGAAATGAACATACAGAGGATGCAGAGCAGGGCACCTCGAGCTAACACGGTCACTAAAGGCTGCTATGACCAAGTGTTCTGTGAGCTGAACCCTGAAGGCCAGGAAGGAGTCACTCTTGTGAGGGGCTGAAAGGAACATCACAGAGAGGGGAGGAGCTGGCACAAAGGCTCTCCAGTTGGGAGAGGCTGGTGCACTGGGCAAGGGAAAGGCAGCACCATGGTGCCCAGAAGGGAAGGCAGCTGAGGGGCCAGTCTACGCAGGGCCTTGCAGAGTGTCTGGGTTTACTCTAAGGGCAGAGGGGAAGGTTTTGATCATAACGCACTGCAGTCTGAAACTCCTGGGCTCAGGCAATCCTGTCTCAGCTTCCTGGGTAGTTGGGACTGTAGGCAGGCACCACCACCTCTGCCTAATCATTATTATCATTTTTTTTGGAGAGACAGGGTCTCAATATGTTGCTGTGTCTCAGAGGGTAAGGTTTTAAGTCAGGGAATGATTCTGTGACCTTAAAAAATCAATTGGAAATTGCCACAGGGAAGGGAGGGAGAAGGCCAGGCATGGTGGCTCACGCCTGTAATCCCAGGACTTTGGGAGGCTGAGGCAGGCGGATCGCTTGAGGCCAGGAGTTCGAGACCAGTCTGGGCAATAGGGTGAAACCCTGTCTCTTCTAAAATTATAAAAAATTAGCCGGCCGTGGTGGTGCACGCCTGTAATCCCAGCTACTGAGGAGGCTGAGGCAGGAGAATCGCTTGAACCTGGGAGGTGGAGGCTGCAGTGAGCCGAGATCGTGCCACTGCACTCCAGCCTGGGCGACAGAGTGAGACTCTATCTGAAAAAAGAAACAGCAACAAAAAAACGAGAGGGGAGGGAGAGAGTGATGGAGGGGGAGGCTGCTGCTGCTACAAGCTGGGGGTAAATGGTGGTGGTTTGCGCTGGGGTGGCAGCGGCGATGGTGGGATTACAGGGAAGTGTGTGGCTTGCCAACAGGGGTCATGTGCACTGACCCAGTGTGGGCAGAGGCAGGTGCTGTCCTGGCCATCCCGCCTGTGGATGTGTGACCTCAGGCCAATCACACGATCTCTTTGAGCTCTGCTTCCCTCATCTGTAAAACAGGGATCCTCATGGTACTTTCCTTGTAGCTCTGCCCTGAGAATGCTGTGCATTTAGCAATGGCTGTTCCCGAGTGAGGGCTCAATAAATGTTGGTTATTGTTGTCATTATTTCTGGAGATAGCAGTGGGGGTGGGGGTTGTGGCCACTATAATGCCACTAGTTATATGGTCTGAAACTCAAGAGAGGGATTGTATTAGTTTCATTGTGTCTCTATGAGTGAATACCTGAGGCTGGGTAATTTATAAACAAAAGAAGTTTAGTTGGCTCACGGTTCTGCAGGCTGTACGGGACGTGTGGTCCTGGCAGCTGCTTCTGGCAAGGGCTTCAGGAAGCTTACAATCGTGGTGAAAGGTAAAGGGGTAGTTGGCATATCTCATGGTGGGGGGAAAAGACTGGTGGGAGGTGACACGCTTTTTTTTTTGGTTTGTTTGTTTGTTTAGACGGAGTCTTGCTCTGTTGCCAGGCTGGAGTGCAGTGGCACAATCTCGGTTCACTGCAACCTCTGCATCCCGGGTTCAAGTGACTCTCCTGCCTCAGCCTCCCAAGTAGCTGGGACTACAGGCGCCCGCCACCACGCCCAGCTAATTTTTGTATTTTTAGTAGAGACCAGGTTACACCGTGTTGGCCAGGATGGTCTCGATCTCGACCTCGTAATCCGCCCACCTCGCCCTCCCAAAGTTGGGATTACAGGCGTGAGCCACTGCACTCAGCCTGACATGCTCTTTTAAACAACTAGATCTCATGTGAACTCAGCGAGATCTCACTCATTACCTCGAGGATGGCACCAAGCCATTCATGAAGGATCCACCCGCATGATCCAAATGCCTCCCACCAAGCCCCATCTCCAACATTGGGGATTACATTTCAACATGAGATTTGGAGGAGGCCAGGTGTGGTGGCTCAACCCTGTAATCCCAGCACTTTGGGAGGCTGAGGCAGGTGGATCACCTGAGGTCAGGAGTTGGAGACTAGGTGGCCAATATGGTGAAAGCCGTCTCTACCAAAAATATAAAATTGTTATATTTTATATAATACAGCTGGGCGTGGTAGTGCATACCTGTAATCTCAGCTATTTGGGAGGCTGAAACAGGAGAATCACCTGAGCCCGGGAGGTGGAGGTTGCAGTGAGCCTAGAATTGCACCACTGCACTTTAGCCTGGGCAACAGAGCAAGACTCCACCTCCAAAAAAAAAAAAAAAAGATTTGGAGGGGACAAACATCTTAACTATATCAGGGATCTTGGCAAGACACTCAGGTTGGGTAATTGTCCAAGTAGACCAGGGGTTCTCAACCAGGAGCAATGTTGCCTCCTAGGGGACACAGGCAATGTCTAGAGACATTTTGGGTTGTCACAACTCGGGGTTGGGGGAGGGTGCTACTGGCATCTGGTGGGTGGAGGCCAAGGATGCTGCTCAACACCCTACAGTGCACAGGATGGTCCCCAACAACAAAGAGTGGTCTGGCTCAAAATGTGTGGTGGCCCACGCCCGTAGTCCCAGCTGCTTGGGAGACTGAAGTGGAAGGATCACTTGTGCCTGGGAGGTTGAGGTTGCAGTGAGCCAGAAGCATGCCAGTGCACTCCAGCGTGGGCGACAGAGTGAGACTCTGTCTCAAAAATATACACACTGCTCAGTTAAATGTTTAAAAAGTACCTTGTGTCCCAAACCAAATATAACTGTGAGGGCTTTTGGGCCCTTGGGCCTCCAGTTTACAACTGGTTGACAGTGGTCTCTGGAATTGTTCCATAAGGTAGGAGCCATATGTGGCTTAAATTTTGATTATGAGAAATTATTATTTTTTGAGACGGTCTCCCTCTGTTGCCCAGGCTGCAGTATAGAGGCTCGATCTTGGTACACTGCAACCTCCACCTCCTGGGTTCAAGTGATTCTCCTGCCTCAGCCTCCCAAGTAGCTGGGACTGCAGGGGAGCACCACTACGCCCAGCTAATTTTTGTACTTTTAGTAGAGAAGGAGTTTCACCATGTTGGCCAGGCTGGTCTCGAACTCCTGACCTCAGGTGATCCACCCACCTTGGCCTCCGAAAGTGCTGGGATTACAGGTGTGAGCCGCCGTGCTGATTATGGGAAATTTAATACAATTTAAAATTCAGGTCCTCTGATACACCAGCCACATTTCAAGAGTGTAAGAGTCCCACGTGGCTAGTGACTGTCATAGAACTTTCCACCATTGTAGAAAGTTCTGATGGACAGTGCTCTAGGACGTAGCTGTGGCACCCCTAGGGTCTTGGGGCTCGCTGCGACAGTTACTCCTCTTCTGTCCCCCACTCCCAGCTGCACCTGCAGATGCTGCTGCTGCCGCCCTCCAGCGAGGCCGTGGCGCCACGTGGCTGGAGGAGGAGCTGCAGCTGCCCCGAGTGCTGCCGCGTGTGCAGCTCTCCAGTGCGGCTGCAGCGCCACCGCGCGTTGCTTTCGACGCCCGAGTCCTTCGCATGCGCAGCCAGCGCCCGGGCCTCAAGTGCCCCAGGACCTGGCACAGCCCGCGAGCCTGCATCAGGCTTCCAGTGGGCCCCGTGGGCAGTGCCAGCCTTTCCCACCTCCACATCTCGCAAAGCCTGGCCTTCGCTGCGCCTCGGTCGCCACGTGCCTTCTGGAAATATCACACCTCCCCACCTGCGCATGTAGCCGTCCTCTGTGGGCCTCGGTTCCCGCATGTGCCCCGTGGGAAGAACACACCTTCCCCAACTATCTGGCAGCGTCTGGCCTTCTCCGGGCCTCGGTCTCCCCATTTGCTGGGTGGAGAATCACGGCCCGGCCACATCGGAGCAATGGCTGGCCTCTGGACCTCGGTCTCTACATTTGCTCAGCCGGCAGGAACATACCTTCTCCGGCCCTGTACCTCGGTGGGTGGCCACGGCCGAGCAGGCAGCGACGGCCCAGTGGAAAGAGAACAAACCCTTGTGGGCCTTAGGGCAAAGACGTAATTTTGCTTAGTCTCGGTTTATTGGCCAATCTGTTGTCAAGCGTCGGAACTGTTCCGATCGGGAGGTGGGAGGGGAGCGGGGCCGCCGGGGGCGGGCGTCTTCAGTGGACCCCGCGCCTCCGGTCCCCTCCTCGCAGGGCGCTCCGCAGAGGCGAGGGGTGGGAGCGCCGGCTCCAGGCGGCGGAACCTCCGCACAGGGCTCGCGCGCTTCCGGCCGGCGCCTTTTCCCAGGGACGCCGCCAACCCCTCGCGCCCCCGCGCCCGCGCCCCCAGTCCCCGCGTCCCCGGCGCCGCCGGCCCGGAGCTGCCCGGAAGTCTCGGTTCCGCCGCCGGCGCTCGCCAGGGGAAGCCCGGGGCCGCCCGGGACCTCGGCCCGTTCCTCCGGACCCGAGAGCCCGCCGCACGGGGTACGGGGGCCGGGATGGAGGGAGGAGCCTGGCCCCGGGACGGCGCCGAGGCCAGGCAGGCTAGGGGAGTGCGCTGGAGCCACCCGGGATGGGGGTGGGGGTCGGGAGCGGCAGGATCGGGCGGAGGAACGGGAGGGGAAGTCGAGGCACCACGGCTCCTTGGGGAAGTGAAGGCAATAGGAGGGGCCCCGGGGCCAGGGGACGGGCGGTGTGTAGCGGGATGGGGGCGAAAACGCCCGGGCGCTGGGGTTCCCAGAAACAAGGGGAGCAGAGCAAAAGAACGGGCGGGGGGCCATGCTGTGTGTAACAGGGGGAGGGATGGGGCTCCTGGAAGAGGTGAAGAAGAGGAGAGGGAGAGATGCCAGACGTACACAGAAAGGAGGGGAAAGTGGGCTTGGGAGAGGTGCTGTGGGAAGCGGAGTCCCGGAGCCTGGTGTGCATAACGGGGTTTGGGAGAAGGCCCCTGATGGGTACAGAAAGAAGTAACGATGTCACCGCCATATATAGGGGTGGGGGAGAAAAGGGGGCCTTTGGGGAGAATGTAGCAGATAGCCAGGTTGCGGGGCGGGGTATACAGAAGGAAGGCATTTGAGGCATTTTGGGATGTATAGATGTAGTGAGACGATGGGTTCCATCGTCTCTAGTGGGGAGAGGTGGCTAGACTTCGAGGTGCTAAGTGTGGGAACAGGATGGAAAAGCCCTAGTGAAATGTGGGGAATTGGGTTAGTGGGGCTCTGGGGAGGTACCTAGAGAGGAAGTGAGGGAGGCCACGGAATATGAAGATGGGGAGGCCCTGCGGCATGTAGTGGGGATGGAGCCCCAGGAGGGTCCGGAGGCCGATGCGGGGGCCGGTGGGGGGTGGGGGGCGGCAAAGGGAGGAGAAGCAACCTGAACTGGGGCTGGGAAACAGGGAAAGAAAACCACAGATTAGAGAAATCTCGGCGGTCAGGAGGCCCGGGGTGTAAGATGTAAAGAGATAAACAGATTTAGGGATTGATTGTCTGCTGGGGTGGGTTGAGAGGAGAAAAGGGAAGAAAAGTCGGGGGACTAGGTCCTCAGACCTGACTTGGGTGGTGAGAGGTGGACACAGGAGGAGTGGCAGGTGGTGGCGGGGTTTTGCAGAGCTCAGTGGAGGCCCTCTCCGAGGCAGCTTGATGGAACGTGGGAGAGCTGGGCTGGAGTCACAGTTTTTATTTTGCTAGGGAGGTAGTCAGTGGCGCACAAAGGGTAACAAGCAGTGATAGTGGGGATGCTTTCCATTTTAGGAAACTTTTCCTAAAAGGAAGTGGCAATTTTAACTAATCTCCCCTCCGCCGCTCCCAGCTGCCGCTCCAGATGCTGCTGCTGCCGCCGCGGCCACCCCACCCTCGGTCCTCCTCTCCGGAGGCCATGGACCCACCGCCCCCCAAGGCTCCCCCTTTCCCCAAGGCGGAAGGCCCCTCCTCCACTCCTTCCTCGGCGGCGGGGCCCCGTCCCCCGCGGCTGGGCCGCCACCTCCTCATCGACGCCAATGGGGTCCCCTACACATACACGGTGCAGCTGGAGGAGGAGCCCCGGGGCCCGCCCCAGCGCGAGGCGCCCCCAGGAGAGCCCGGCCCTCGCAAGGGCTACAGCTGCCCGGAGTGCGCCCGTGTCTTTGCCAGCCCTCTGCGGCTGCAGAGCCACCGCGTGTCGCACTCGGACCTCAAGCCCTTCACGTGCGGCGCCTGCGGCAAGGCCTTCAAGCGCTCCAGCCACCTGTCGCGGCATCGCGCCACGCACCGCGCCCGTGCCGGGCCGCCGCACACCTGCCCGCTCTGCCCACGCCGCTTCCAGGACGCCGCGGAGCTGGCGCAGCACGTGCGCCTCCACTAAGCTCGAGACCCGGCCTGTGCTGCCCTGCCCGTCTCAGGGCCACCAAGTCTGACCCACACAGCGTCACGCACTCCCACACACACTCCCTGGCTCTGCTGAGGTTACTGCCTTACCCTGGGCCTCAGTTTCCCCAACTTCCAAAGGGAGGCGCATCATTTCTTCCTTACCCCCTTTCTAGCTGTGTGATGTAGACCAAAGTCGTTGCCCCTCTCTGGGCCTGGGAACCAGTCGGAACTGGGTTCCAGTGCAGCTGTGCTGTCTGAGCCTGTGCAAGTGACATGACCTCTCTAAACCTTGGTTTTCTGCTCTCTGGAGCGGTGAACCGGTGGTTGTCTGCGGGGAAGAGATGATAAAGAGCACGGGCACGGTCTGGTTCATTTCTGTATCTACCCCCCTTCCGCCCACGCCCCCGACCCTTTGCTCAATAAACATTCCGCACTCCATTTTCAGGCTCTTCCTTGCGTGTGCGTGCGCGTTGGGTGCTGGGGGGTGGAGACGGGATCTTCCTCGCTTGGGTACTTTCCTCTCGGTGTGTGTTTCTGGCCGGAGCCGTTTCGCGACGGCCCGGGCGCCCCGCCCCCACCTTCCTTCCCTAGACCCTCTTCTCTCTCTTCGGCTTCTCTCTTTCGGCCGGCGCCGCCAGCTCCTGGGGCACACCCAGAGGTCTCCTTCCTGCCGCCGCCTGCAACTGCGAGGGTAGCCCGGGGCCACTTGGAGTCGCCCGGACCTGAGAGGCTGCTGCACTGGGTACGGGGGCCGGGAGGAGGGAGGGGGCTGGGGGCGGGCGGCGGGAGGGGCTGGACCGCGTGGAGGGTACCTGGGCCGGGGCGGGAGTGGGGCAGGCGCCGGAGGGGGCTGTTCTGGAGCTTGGAGGGGGCGAGAACTTACACAGAAAGGCCCAGAAAGCGAGGGCTGCGGCCCCGGGGGTGGAACCCCGGAGAGCGCTGGGACCTAGAACGAGCCTGGTGGTGGCCAGGCGAGGACTGGAGAGAACCTGAGGTGGGTGGACGGGTGGGAGCACGGAGTTGTTCAGACACGTGGCTGGAGAGAGGGCCGGAACCTGGGGGTCCTAACGTCGGGGCCCCTGTGAATAGGCTTGGCTTGTATGGAGGGGATCAGGAAAGGCTTGGGTATGTAGGATGGGCCAACACGCAGACCCTGGAAAGGGCTAGAAGGAGGGGAGGGAGAGGCCTGGAGGCCTGCGGGGTGGGGCACCCAGTGACCTGGGAGGGCACAAAGGGGAAGGTTAGAGTGAGGTCCAGGTTGTGCAGAGCAGGTCAAGAGATCCTGTGAGTACAGTGTGTGGTGGAGCACCGAGGCTAGGAGAGGTTTTCCAAGGAGGGAGACCCTGGGACCTTTTAGGGAGCCACAGAGTCCAGCTGTGAGTGGGACTGGAAAAGAGGGACTGAGGGGCGGCAGGATGCAGAGGTCCTGGGCCGGGTATAGGGAGGAAAAGGATGGCGCCTGCAGTGCTGAGCTGCCCTCTCCTATATAACCTTCTTATCCCATCTCCCATCCACCAGGCCTCAGCCAGCCCTCCGGATGCTGGTGCTGCCATCCCCCTGCCCTCAGCCTCTGGCATTTTCCTCCGTTGAGACCATGGAGGGCCCTCCCCGTCGGACATGCCGCTCCCCAGAACCTGGACCTTCCTCCTCCATCGGATCTCCCCAGGCTTCATCTCCTCCAAGGCCCAACCACTACCTGCTTATTGACACTCAGGGTGTCCCCTACACAGTGCTGGTGGACGAGGAGTCACAGAGGGAGCCAGGGGCCAGTGGGGCTCCAGGCCAGAAAAAGTGCTACAGCTGCCCCGTGTGCTCAAGGGTCTTCGAGTACATGTCCTACCTTCAGCGACACAGCATCACCCACTCGGAGGTAAAGCCCTTCGAGTGTGACATCTGTGGGAAGGCATTCAAGCGCGCCAGCCACTTGGCACGGCACCATTCCATTCACCTGGCAGGTGGTGGGCGGCCCCACGGCTGCCCGCTCTGCCCTCGCCGCTTCCGGGATGCGGGTGAGCTGGCCCAACACAGCCGGGTGCACTCTGGGGAACGCCCGTTTCAGTGTCCACACTGCCCTCGCCGCTTTATGGAGCAGAACACACTGCAGAAACACACACGCTGGAAGCATCCATGAGCTGGGCTGCCAGGTGCCCCAGGTACCACAGGACTTTGCAGGGAGCCTGGACTCCTGTCTAGACACCTCGTGAGAGCCTGAGGCTGGTGTTCAGGGCCCTGGACAGAGACACAGAGCAGCCGCATCTCAAAGGCAGAGCCCTGTCTGAAGGAGGAATCCGTGAGTAATCTTCAGGTCCTCCGTGTTTTGGAGCTGAGATGGGAATGAGCCCCTACACAGAATGGAGTCCTCTAGCCTAAAGATACCAGCTGTTCCATGGCAGAGCCTTGACTGGATGGGAGTGGGGAGTGTGGTGTGTAAAGTCTCTGGCCTCATAAAAGGTGGCTGTGGGTCATCAGGAATCTGCCATCTTCCTGAGGCTTCTGCGCTGTTGTTGGGGAAGGGACCCCAGTCCTGCCTTCCACCCCCCAACCAGGCCTGAGACTGATCAAACAATAAACACGTTTCCCACTCTGAGCACTTGAGGTTTGTTTTTAGAGACAGCATCTCAGACCCTCTTTGGTGGCCGCCTAGCAGGGAGACCTCAGCTTGCCTGGCTGGGGAATGGGAAGGTTGGCCTGCCTTGGGGTTATCCCCTCCTCAGCTCCTGAAGACCTAGGTCATCTGGGAAGAATGTTTTTAACTGAAACAATTTTAAAACCACAATCTCCTACAAACACATTTTATATGGCAATAGAGTACACAGATACGCAAAATATACGTGAACCAAGTTTCCTTTTTTTTTTTTTGAGACGGAGTTTCGCTCTTTTTGCCCAGGCTGGGGTGCAATGGCACGATCTCGGATCACCGCAACGCCTCCCGGGTTCAAGTGATTCTCCTGCCTCAGCCTCCCGAGTAGCTGGGATTACAAGCATGTGCCACCACCCCAGCTAATTTTGTATTTTTAGTAGAGACGGGGTTTCTCCATGTTGGTCAGGCTGGTCTCGAACTCCCAACCTCAGATGATCCACCTGCCTCGGCCTTCCAAAGTGCTGGGATTACAGGCGTGAGCCACAGCGCCCGGCCTCCTTTTTTTTTAGACGGAGTTTCGCTCTTGTCACCCAGGCTGGAGTGTAATGGCGTGATCTCAGCTCACTGCAACCTTCACCTCCTGGGTTCAAGCGATTCTCCTGCTTCAGCCTCCCAAGTAGTTGGGGTTACAAGTGTGTGCCACCATGCCCGGCTAATTTTGTACCTTTAGTAGAGACGGGTTTCACCATGTTTGTCAGGCTGGTCTCGAACTCCTGACCTGAGGTGATCCACACACCTTGGCCTCCCTCAGGGCACTAGGCCTCGAAACAAAAGTTTCTTTTTTTTTTTGAGACGGAGTCTTGCTCTGTCGCCCAGGCTGGAGTGCAGTGGCGCAATCTTGGCTCACTGCAAACTCCGCCTCCAGGGTTCACACCATTCTCCTGCCTCAGCCTCCCGAGTAGCTGGGACTACAGGCGCCCGCCACCATGCCCAGCTAATTTTTTGTATTTTTAGTAGAGACAGGGTTTCACTGTGTTAGCCAGGATGGTCGCGATCTCCTGACCTCGTGATCCGCCCGCCTCTGCCTCCCAAAGTGTTGGGATTACAGGCGTGAGCCACCGTGCCTGGCCCACAAAAGTTTCTTTACCATAGTTAGCTTTAGTATGTGCAGATTTTTTTTCCATCAACTATTATTATTATTTGAGACAGTCTCGCTGTGTTGCCCAGGCTGGAGCAGTGGTGCAATCTCGGCTCACTGCAACCTCCACCTCCCCGGTTTAAGCAATTCTCCTGCCTCAGCCTCCCGAGTAGCTGGGATTACAGGTGTGCACCACCATGCCCGGCTAAATATTTTTTTCAACTGCTGATTTCATCCTATTCTATTGAATTCTCCACCCATGAACCTGTAGTTTGGAAGAGACCAATCTAGGGCAGGTGGTTCCCCCTGGAATTTTTGGACCAGGCTGCAGTTTATCTGTAAAGTGGGGAGGGGAGGATCATGGTCACAGCTCTGCAGGCGGTGCAGACATTTAGATTCTCCCTCCATCCGGTTAAGACCTTGCTCTCATAAGGGCTGGCCACAGTCCAGAGCTTGGATGCTTCTGGTGAACAGGAGAGGCAGGTGGAGCTCAGCCTGAAGCTTAATAAACATCTGCTTATTAATTCATTTTTCTTGCCTGTCTATTTTGTGCCAGGCACTGTGCTAGGCCTCATTTGCTCTTCCGACCTTTTTTTTTGGGAGGAAGAACAACTCTTCCGTTCATACTCCCCAGAGTGGGAAAGAGCCTCCCAGAGGCTGCGATCATACCCCACCATCTGACCTCAAATAATACCAGCAACGCTCCTCTCTTCAGCCCTGACTATGGCCAGGTGCTGGGCTGAGCTTCTGTGTGTCACATCACTGCATCCTCACAAGAAATTTAGAAGGGCTTGTAATTTCCCCATTTTACAGGTGAGTTAACAGGCTGGGGAGGAGCAGGAACAGTCAGGACTGGAATCTAGCTCTGCTCCAAAGCCAGCTCTTAATTACCAACATGGGGATGGGGGTGGCGTGTTCCTGGCCCTCATTTTCCGGGAGATGGGTAACTCCCCCGATTTTGGCCCCCACATCCCTGAGAACCTTGGGGTCTGGCTGTAGGAGGTGGGGGAGCTCTGGGGGGTCCGCCCTGGCTAGTTCCTGAGAGCGCGTTAAAAGTAGATTCTCCTTTCGCTCCAACTTTCTCGGTGTCTCACTCTCCTGCCTTCTGGGCCCATTGGGCACACCGCCACCCAACCCGGGGACCCCCGGAGACTCGCCAGCTCTCCAGGATGGGAATTTCGTGATGTTCCCTGCCTGAGCTTCGGGGAGGGCGGGGGAGTGCTGTAAGGGGCTATCGCGCAAGTGCAGACCCTCTGCTTCTGCCGCAAACGGCGGGCCTCACCTGGATCCGGGGACTCTTCAACGAGGGGCGCTAGCCTGGCCCGACTGGGCGAGTCCCCGCGTCCCTGCCCGTTCCGTCGCTCAGTTCCACGACTCGCTCCCCTGCCGCCCCGCCTGTTCGCGGGTGGGTGGGCGCTTCCCTCGGCTCCCCGTGACACTTTGCAGACGCTCCCCGGCGCCGGGCATGGGCGCCGCCGCCGCCGTCGGTCCCCGAGCCGGATTCCGCGCGCGGGTGGGTGAGCGCGGGGGGCCTCGGCCCCTCGGACCCCGGGCACCCGCGGGCGGGGGATGGTGGCCGCGTTTGCACCCCCGCCCTGGTGCATGTCCCCACTGGGATCTTTCTACGACCGCTCCCCCTCCCACCCGCGGGACAAAGGGCGGGGGCGGGGGGGGCGCACCCCCACGCGTGACCTTTCCCCGTACTGCGCACGCGCCCAGCCCCCACCACCAGGGGAGGGTCCGCCCGCCCACGCGAGTGCGGGGGAGGGGTGTGGGGCCCCGAAGGTAGGGGAGGCAGCGCTCACGGGCTGGACCTCCTCCTACCCTGGGAAGTTGGGGCAGTTTCCCCCTGCACCTGCCTCTTCCTTAGGCCTGGTAGTGGCCCGCGATGAGAGAGGGTCCTTCCCCTTCAGGCCAGGTGTCCCTGCTCAGGCGACCCCTTGGGGCACCCAGCAATTTAGGGCTTCAGCTTCCTTTTCCTTCGATACCCAGGAGCCCACGTCCCCAGCTCACTTCTCCCCCAGGACCTAGGCGGCTGGGCCCCCTGCCCCTGACTCCAGGAGCCCAGGAGTTTGAAGCCCAGGCGCGTTTTGCCTCAGTCCTGGGGTCCAGGCTCCCTCCTCCCTCAGACCAGGGGTCCAGGGCAGAAGGTCCCTCCTGTCTCACTTCACCTCCCCCAGGATGGACCCTCGAGTCCATCCGCGTCTCTCCATTTGTGGCTGCTGTTTCTGTCCAGTGCCCCTGAGGCCCTCGGCTGCTGGGGTCCGCAGGAAGCCGCGCCATGAATGACCGGAGCAGCCGGAGGCGGACAAGTGAGGAAGCTGGGTCCCCTTCCCTACCCTGGGTCCCAGTGCGGTCGGCTCCAGGCTGCCGTGGTTGGGGGGTGGCCCGAAAGGCCCGGGGAATTCTCTGGGGTAACCCGGGGCCTCTCCTCTCCAGTGAAGGACGATGAGACCTTCGAGATCTCCATCCCCTTCGACGAGGCGCCCCACCTAGACTCACAGATCTTTTACAGTCTGAGCCCCTCTCGGAGAAACTTCGAGGGTGAGCTGAGGGGGTGTGGAGGGACTGGAGTCAGCTGGGAAGCCAGGCCCTGAGTCCCAGGGTGTGACCTGGTCCCCCCACCCTCGCTGTGTCCCTAGAGCCTCCGGAGGCTGCGTCCCCCGCCCTGGCTCTGATGAACAGCGTCAAGGCCCAGCTGCACATGGCTCTGGAGAGGAACTCCTGGCTGCAGAAGCGCATCGAGGACCTGGAGGAAGAGAGGGACTTCCTGCGGTGCCAGCTGGACAAATTCATCTCTTCTGCTCGGATGGAGGCAGGTGTGTGTGGGGTGCTCTGATCCACCTGCCTCCCTGTCCTGCTACTGGGTACCCGCTCACCCAGACTCAAGGCTCCACTGTTTGGCTGGATGGGTGGGACCTGCCATGTTGGCCCTCTTTGCTAGTCCCCTCCCTGTTTTGGGCCCCCAGGCCCAGCTTCCTCCTCGCTTGATTCCAGGGCCTCATTCCCATGAACTGTCTACTGGGGCCCGTCCTCCTGCCTTCTCCGTCAGCTCCCCAAATCCCATCAGCCTCCAGTGCCCTGCCATCTGCTTCCTCAGCCCATGGTGACTTCAGGGACTCTGGCACCTGAGAGCCCCTCTCTTCTGACTCCTAGGGGGGCCTTCCTTCATCTCTTTGGCTGAGAGGCCCACCCTACTTCTTTCGGTTTCCTCAGGGGGCCCCTGCTCCTCCTCCCAGCCCTGTCTTCTCCAAGATCCAAGAGTCCAGCCATCAGCCCTCCTCCTGTCTACCCGCCCCCCCGCCCCCCGTGACAGCAGGGGCTGTCTTCCCACCCACCCTGTCCCATCCTTGGTTAATGAGCACTCCTTCCCCATCAAAGACATTAAGTCCCTTCCTTTGTGGGCCTTTTTGGGTGGCGACCCCAGCAGGTGCTGTCCCTCAAACCCTGCCCGATTCCTGGGCAGTCCCCACCCACATACCGTACTCTGCTATAATTCATGGCCAGAAGCAGCCCAGAGAGCTCCCATAGCAGCCCCCAGCCCCAGCCAGTTCACAGCTAGCGTCTTCTCTTGACTGGTGGGACCCTGTGCCCTGCTTAATACATTTTGGACCCCAGCCCCATCCTCTTCCCCGGATGGTCAGGCTGTTTGCCAGACAGCCCATGTCCTGGAGAACCCACACTCTACCCCACCTACCCTCATCTCAGCCTTTCTAGCTCCTTGGCTGGGAAGACCCCTCAAAAGCTCCCACATCTCTCTTTGTGAATTCAATCCTTTCCCCCAAAAACTTGGGCAAGGGGGCTATGATCTTGTGGTGTCTCTGTTACTGGGAGCCCAGCATCTGGAGATCTGGCCTTTCCTCTGCTCGGGAACAAACCACCTCTGGCTGCCCTTGCCTGCCACTGTCTCCTCTCACTGATGGTTCCATCCTGGGTGACTGACTCCTTTGCACAGAGTTTGGCCCTGCGGCTTTGGCACTTTCCCAGTGGGGACCCTGGCACCAGAGCCCACCCCTAACCTGCGGTCTAGAGGAGTCTGTGTCTGGGCCTCCGCCTGCCGGCTCCCTCTGTCTAGATGGAGGTGGGACCCAGCCGCTGGACCCAGGGCCCCTGATTTCTCTCGGTCTGACCCCCCGACTCCAGCCAAAGCCTTGCTTGCCTCCTGGGTTTCCAGAGGCTACTCTCCAGAGGTCCCACCCGGTCCCCAGAAGTCTCTCCCTCCCCTATGGGAACCACACATAGTCACAGGGGTCCTGAGGCCCCTGGTCGGCTGCCTCCCCAAGACCTCTTGCCAACCCAGGCCTCTGAGAAAATACTCCACCCATTACCACCTCCCACAGACCCCAGCTGGCTCTACTCAGCCACCAGCGTCTCTACCGTACTCCCTGTCCCTCTGTCTCTTTAGGGGACCAGCCCAGGTTGGGGGATCCAGTTCGGGGACTGCAGCCTCTCTCAGTCCCGGGACCTGTGATGGGATGTCTGGTCCCGTAGTTCATGTGTGTGTCTCTGTCTCCCCAGAGGACCACAGCCGGATGAAGCCTGGGCCCAGGCGGATGGAGGGGGACAGCCGTGGTGGGGCTGGGGGCGAGGCCTCGGACCCTGAGTCAGCAGCCTCCTCCCTCAGTGGAGCGTCCGAAGAAGGCAGTGCCAGTGAGAGGAGGCGGCAGAAGCAGAAGGGAGGTGCTAGTCGGAGGCGCTTTGGGAAGCCCAAGGCCCGGGAGAGGCAGCGAGGTGAGTGGGGTACATGGGGTGGGCGCTGAGGGGCCTGGGCTGCTGAATTGCTGTGTGTCCTTCCCAGAGGCCCTCCTTTCTCTCCAAGCCCCTCCAGCCTTGCTGGAGAAAGACCCACCGGGTTCTGTCTCTCCCTCCTCCACGTGTGGTCCTGGGTTTTCTTTCTTTTTTTTGGGGGGTGGGGGGGACATTGTCTTGCCCTGTCGGCCAGGCTGGAGTGGTGCAGTGGCGCAATCTCACCTCACTGGAATCTCCGCCTCCTGGGTTCACGCCATTCTCCTGCCTCAGCCTCCCGAGTAGCTGGGACTACAGGCACCTGCCACCACGCCTGGCTAATTTTTTGTATTTTTAGTAGAGGCCGGGGTTTCACCGTGTTAGCCAGGATGGTCTGGATCTCCTGCCCTCGTTATCCGCCCGCCTCGGCCTCCCAAAGTGCTGGGATTACAGGCGTGAGCCACCGTGCCTGTCCTGTCCTGGGTTTACTTTAAATTTTCGTCCACCGTCGAGGGCAGGGCCACCTTGGGCACCTCCTTAACCTTCATCAGTAAGAAGGAGGTGCGCAGTAGGACCTACCTCACGGGGAGGGTGAGACTTGAATAAGTGAATTCACCTGAGACAGGGAAGGGAGGGTGATGTCTGCGGGGGGGGGTGGGGGGGTGCTGGGACCGCGTGGGTTGAACCCGGCCTCTTGGCTCATTTTGTCTCCTCACCCTCCTTCCTGGGCCTGCCTCTTCCCATTTCCCACTGGTCCAAGTTCTGGCTGCGCTTCTTCCCCTCCTCTCTGCCCCTTCCTTCCCTGTTGTTCTCCGTCTCCTCCTGCACCGGCCCGTGCTTCTGCTCGCCGAGATCCTTCCTTCACATGGCCGTTTTCCTTCCCGTGTCCGCCCCCTCGGTCTTGTCCCCCGCCCCTCACTTCCGTGTCCCCGCCTCCGCCCCTCAGTGAAGGACGCCGACGGGGTCCTCTGCCGGTACAAGAAGATCCTGGGCACCTTCCAGAAGCTCAAGAGCATGTCGCGGGCCTTCGAGCACCACCGCGTGGACAGGAACACCGTGGCGCTGACCACGCCCATCGCCGAGCTGCTCATCGTGGCCCCCGAGAAGCTGGCCGAGGTGGGCGAGTTCGACCCCTCCAAGGAGCGCCTGCTCGAGTACTCCCGCCGCTGCTTTCTGGCCCTGGACGACGAGACGCTCAAGAAGGTGCAGGCGCTCAAGAAGAGCAAGCTGCTGCTGCCCATCACCTACCGCTTCAAGCGGTGATCGCACCACGCCTCCGCGCCTCCGCCCGGGCCTTCCTCCCCCGCGGATCCCGGCCCTCCCCAGGCCCCCGGTGGATGACCTGCCCCTCTCCCCGCCGCACCCCTGCCCCTCCTCCTCGCTCCCTGGGTTGGGGGCTCCCAACCGGGCCCCCAAGCGCGACGGCCCCGGACCGGCCGCGGCCCCTTCCCGAACGCCGGCACCCCCTTCCGCTTGGGCTGCCCAGCCCTGTCCTCGCCGGGCCCCTTCCTCCTGGAAAACCAGGCAGGCGGGTGCCCCCCCCCGCCTCGGGTGGGGGACTGTACAGACGCCATCTCCGCCCCGCCCGCGGAGGAGCTGCCCACCTGATTCCCGGACAGACCTCCCCAACTCCGCGTGAGACAGAGAATTATTCAGAGAATTTAAATTAAAAAACGACGTGAAAATTTGGAATAAACTTGGCTTCAGCCTCTTCCTAGGAGGGGGACGTGTCTGGGAGGGGGCGGCCGTTGCCCCGAAGACGGTGACGGGGTTGCGGGGGCTTCCAAGGGGGTGGGCGGTCAGGCGGGAGGCCGGGTAGGACACGGTGTAATTAGCCCCCCGGAGGCAGAGATGGAGAGTGAAGCAGCTGTGACCCAGAAAACTCGGAGTCAGAGCTCGGGAACAGCGCGGACACAGCCGGGCGCGGTGGCTCACGCCTGTAATCCCAGCACTTTGGGAGGCCGAGGCCGGCGGATCACGAGTTCAGGAGATCGAGACCATCCTGGCTAACACGGTGAAACCCTGTCTCTACTAAAAATACAAAAAATTAGCCAGGTGTGGTGGTGGGCGCCTGTAGTCCCAGCTACTCGGGAGGCTGAGGCAGGAGAATGGCTTGAACCCGGCAGGCGGAGGTTCCAGTGAGCCGAGATCGCGCCACTGCACTCCAGCCTGGGCGACAGAGACTCCGTCTCAAAAAAAAAAAAAAAAAAAGTAAAAAGAAGCGTGGACACTACCCGCTGGGTACCTGGACGGGAGCGCGGCGCGAGAGGCGTGAGTCGATGACCTCTAGCGGGGGAGGCCACCTAGCGGCCAGGCCAAGTCTGGAGGATACTTCCGTCGGGCCGCCAGGGGGCAGTAACGCCAGATCATCGGCCTCCCGGAAGTAATGCGAGATGATCCGTCTGCTGCGCCTGCGCGGCGGGAGGAGCCGGAGCGTGTTGATGTGGTTGCCAAGACAACCAAGACGGTGGCCGGATTTAACGGTTAGGGATTAAGCACTTTCACTTTAGTAAGGGAAAATCTCGCGCACGCGCAATGGGTATTGAGACCTGGTCCCCGCAACCCCCTTCACCGGAGCAGTGGGAGAGCGCGCCACAGAACGACTTTAACGCAGGCGCAGAAGCCTGTTTCCCCCTCACCCGCCGCTTCCACCCTGCGCAGGCGCAAAAAGCCGCGCTGGCAACCTCCGCAGCGGTAGCGCGCACCCTTCACCCCTCTTGCTGCTTTTGTCTCGCGAAACCTTCTCAGGCCCTCCGCGAGGCCGGCCCTTTTTTTCTTTCACTTTCCCCACCCGGAGAGCCAGGTGCTGAGAACCAGGACCTCATCCCCTTCTCTATCCCTTCCCCTGATCCACCTCGCCTCTGTCCTCCCTCCCTTTTCCGTTCCCGAAGCCGGAAGGAGCCGAGGTACGCACGGAAAAAGTCGAAGCTGTCACCGGAGAGTGAGGCCTTCACGAAGCGGTGGCGGAAGGAGCCGAAGTTCTCTGATCGGAGGAGTGAGCAGGTGGCATCTCCGGAAAGAGCCGAAACACGGACTCGAGCTTAATCCCAGGAGGGACCCGAGGGCGAGCTCCGGAAACCTCCGGAAAGAGCCGAAGGCCAGGACGGTTAGGATTGTCGGAAGTGGCCGATTGCTTGGACAGGGCCAGCGGAGAAGATCGGAGCAAGTCCGTGGAAGAAGCCAAAGACTGGGACGGATTGAATTGTTGGAAGAACCCGAACTCGCAGAGGGGGCTGGGCGCAGTGGCACACGAGGACACACGGAAACCTCCGAACGTTGAGAAGCTAATCTCGGAAAAGTTACGGAAATCTGGGAAGTCGGCGAAACCCTAGGTTCGGGTGTTTTCGGAAGCAGCCGAAGCTGTCGCCTACTTCGCCTTCGTCTAGTAGCCGGAAATAGCCGAGGCGCTTCGGAGCCAGGCTCGGGGGGAGGGGCAAGCTCGCGGGCGGGCGGGCGGGCGGGCGGGTGAGGGGGCGGAGCCCGGGCGGGGCGGGGAGGGCTGCCGGAGGCTTGATTAGGTAGGAGGTGGCGAAGCGCCGGCGGCGGCCGGAAGTAGCCGAAGCCAGCGGCGGAAGTAGCCGAAGCGGCTGGAGCGGGCGGCAAGGCGAGGCGAGAGCTGCACAGGGCCCTACGCGGCCGCCTCAGCATGTCGGACTTCGACGAGTTCGAGCGGCAGCTCAACGAGAATAAACAAGGTGAGGGCGCCGGGGTCGCGGGGCGGAGGTGTGGGCGGCTCCTCGCGTCGCTCTTTGCCCCCCCGCCATTTTCTCCCTCGCTTCCCCCAACCTCTCACGGCCGCGCGGCGCCCCCCAACCCCGGTTCCGTGGCGCGCGCCTCGTTCACGTGACGTCCCCAGCGTTCCGCCGCACGGTAGGCGAGGGGAAGGGGGCGGCGGGGCGCGGGCCCGTGACGCATGCGCACGGCGGCTGTCCCTGCGCCCCACGTGGTCCTGGCGGAGGTGGCGCGGGGGACGCGGCGCGAGCGCGCCAGATGCCTCGACGTGAACTTTTGATTTTTAAAATCTTTTTGTTTCTCTGAAAAGGAGATTATGTTAGGCCCCGTAATCCCTTTTCTCCCGCTGCCTTGGCACTTCCGCTTCCGGTCGGGCCCACGGCCGCGTCTCCACGCCCCCTTTGTTTCCAAAATGGCGGTTGTGAGGACTTGGGTTGGGGGGGGCCCTTTCCCTCCTTCACGTGGATGAGGGCAGAGCCGTTTCGGCGGACGCTTGGAGGCCACGGGCCCCTCTTGTACCCCTTTTCCTTTTTGCTGATTTGCTCTGACCTCTCCTGCCAGGTGGTTTCTGCCCTGTCGGTAGTGGGGCGCCTCATATTATTAACGTGTTTGGCGCATGTTCCCTAAAAGCATCTGCATTCTTTGAGTGTCCGCACGCACACATCCTGCATATGCGGGGCTTTTGGCGGTCCCGAGAATCGCGTTATGGAGTGTTTGAGACAAACCTCAAATCATGTACAATTCCAAACTCAGGGCACCTGATAGTACTCAGTCTCAGATCTCAATATAGAGATAAGGAAACAGAGGTTCTGAGGGAGGAAGAGGGATCTGGCCCACTGCGCTAAACTCTTCAGTTACGGGGAAGGTGGGAGGCAGGTTCCCTTCAGGGTATCGAAAATTGTGATGGGTTAGAACAAAAAGCGTGGGGCCCTGATCTTAGGGATTCCAATAATATTAGAAGTGGGAGAGTTGTTAGACGCTTTAAAAATCCTCCGTGTTTCAGTTTGAGAGTGAAGAAATACAGGACTAGGGAAGATTGGAGACTTGTTTCTTTTCAGGCTTCAGCTGCCCATGTTCCTAGCTCGTTCGGAGGACGAAATGAGGGCTGAGGAATTTTCCTTTGAACCCAGGCTAGAGTTGGGTAGGGGCTGTATTAGGAAACAGTGCCCTGGGGAAGAAATAACGTTTACTGAGGGTCTGACTCTGTCTTAGTTGATGGACTGCTCAAGAGCATAGGCTTTGGAGTTGAGCACATCAGGAGTTTAGATACCTGCTTTGTCGTTTAGTAACTACTTTTAATACGTTTATATATATATTTTTCCATTTGTAGACTGATTATTATTTTCTTGTCACCGGATTTTGAGAAGATTAATAAGGATGATAGTAACGATAGATGTAGTTAAACTCTGAGCGCTTACCGTGTGCCAGGCTCTTCGCTAAACTCTTAACATGTTTTACTAAGTGGATCCTTGTAACAGCTCTGTGAGGCCAAAATGATTTCCACCTCTACTGGGGAGGAAACTGAGGGCTCAGAAAAGTTAAAAACTTTCTCAGGGCTCAGCTAGTCGGAGGCAGAGCTGAGATTAAATGGGGTAACATGTAAAGTGTGTGGCATGTGGCTTGGCGTACACTAGGTGTGCAGTAAGCGATATTTGCAATTGTAAAATTCCATTCTTAGGAGGGTCTTCCGCTCACAGAGATTGTGTCAGAGTTGGGAAAGGGCAGGAAAAGGTGCTTTCCAAATGTCACTCTGCCACACAACACCTGGACGGAGTAGATATGACCCTCGTTTAAAGAGAAAACCGAGTCTTAAAGGCTAAGTTGCTTTTGCATGGTTTTTGTTGTTGGTAAGCAGAAAAGCAGGTACTGATTCTGAGCTCTGGCTGGCTACAAGGCCAAGTTCCACTCTGCTGGACCAAGTGGAGCTGATTGGGCGGTTCTTTGAGGCTCTCAGATGGTGCTTCACCAGTTCTCCCGGGGTTTCCCCTTTGGTGCTGGTAGGGCAGTCCCTGAGACCTGGCACAGCTCCTGGGTTGGTGGAGCTGCTCCCATGAGATGACCACAATACAATGTTTTGAGCAAACGAAGCTCTCTTTGTTTTTGCCTGTCCAGCATCAGTGTGTGGGAGAGGGTTCTTGCCATAGGGGAAGCTCTGCCCGCGTGTCACTGTCTGTAGTCTTTGTCTCTGCGGAGGACGGGCCAGCTTCTGTACGTGTCGCCTTCTGCTTCAGTCTTTTCCTCTGCTACCTGTATCTACAGGGAATTTCCTTGTCTATGTCCCAGGCACCCAGCGGGCATCATTGCTTTCTCTGCGTGGGTTCCTGTCTTCGTGCTTGCCTGTTGCAGAGCCTTAGCAAGAAGGGCTCTTGGGGCTCACAGCCTGTCCATCTTACAAGCGTGGAGCTGTGCCCAGTGCCGTGCCTGTGTGCTTACCCCGCTGCTCTACACTGCTGGCCTGTCCTGCCGATTGTTTCTCCCAATTTCAGTTTTTGATTTTGGGGTTTTTGGCCTTCAAGGGGACAATTATATTGTCATTAATGGTTCTAGCCAGACCTGAGTGTTCTGCCTGATCTACATTCGAGAGTATGGCCTCGTGCTTAACTCACTGATGTCAGAGTGTTTAAATTCCGGTGTCACCATTTCCTAGCTGTTTGGCATTGGGCAATTGTGATCTCTCTGTACCTTAGTTTCCTTACCCATTGTGTCAGCCCTCAGCAGTGTTTTTCCGAAGCAGTAGTGAGGATTAAGAACATACAAAACGATTTAGTACAGATTCCGGTTGTAGGAAGCATCTCAATATTTGTTGCTGTTTTTTCCCTGCTGGGTGCATATTTTTCTGAGTGTTGGTGGTTTTGGAATTGTGATGCTTTTCCAGACATTCACATTGCATCGCAAAAACGTGAGACAAAACACTGTGGGTGAGGCTGAAGTCTAACATCCTCCCTCAGTGCCCTTTCCTCCTCTTGTCCCCAGGGATGATCACTCCAGGAGATGCGTGTTAACATATATCAGCACCTTAACGTGTGCCTCTTTTTTATGTGTGTGCTTCATGCCTAGTTGAGAAATCTGGGTGTCTATGAATTAAGGAAATGGTGTGGCGGTGCTCATGAACACCCCCCAATGCTCATGGTTGATACTCCATCTTGAAGGGCCGGTCTCCCTTCTTCAGGGGTTGAAGGGTCTGGTGAGAGCAGAGGTTTCTGTGATTTTGCCAGCGAGGCTCCATTCCTAGTGGCTACCTCAGGAAAATAGAGGGTTGAGGGAGCCTGTTGGAGGCTGGCAGAGATACACGCCCCTACTCATGCCTTTACTCTACAGCCTCTCCAGTACTTGGCTTTGAAGGGAGTGAGGCCGAGAGAGTCAAGTGGTTTGGGATTCAAGTCTGGATGGGGCAAGCTCCTCCCCTGACCTGCTGAAGGAGAGGAGGGCCTCTTTCCCCTTCAGTCTGCAGATTCTCCGAGGCCCTTCCCTTCCCTTGGGAAGGGTGCTTGCTTCTGCATTATTCACTGGCTTGGGAAGGGATGGGTTGAGTTTCCCTGCTTCCTGGGGATATCAGATCCTGCCTGGCACCTGACCCCTAGTCCTGATGGTGGGGCTGTGGGTGCCAGCTAGTTGCAGAGGTCTTTCCTGAGGGGTCGCTGGGTCCCTTCAGGAAAACATCATTGGGTCTCTTGATTCCCCAGCCTCTAGCCCTGCCCCTCTCAGGGACGACCCTGGGGTCAGGCCCCTCAGCCCTCGAGGGGGACCAGGAGCCAGCCTCCTCTGTCTTCTCTGGCTCCCCAGCTCCTCCTGAGCATCCTCAGGTATCTTACACCCCGGGGGCATTTCCAGGCCCCGTCCCCCTGGTCCCCTCATGGTCCCTGGACTCGCTTGTGGACCCAGGAGGCCTGTTAATTCCCTTCCTCCATTGAATCCCTTCCCTTTGGGGGTGGCCTCCCTGGGGCTTGGGACATAGCCACCAGCGCGCAGGGTGGGCTGGGCCCGCATCCTTACTCCGCTTATCCCGTGCCCCTCCTCTCCCCCTTGCCCAGAGCGGGACAAGGAGAACCGGCATAGGAAGCGCAGCCACAGCCGCTCTCGAAGCCGGGACCGCAAACGCCGGAGCCGGAGCCGCGACCGGCGCAACCGGGACCAGCGGAGCGCCTCCCGGGACAGGCGACGACGAAGGTACTAGGGCTCAGGGATCCCCCTGGGCCAGCCTGGGAGTTGGGGGGTTGGTGTTGGCCGGCCTGTGGGTGGTCTGTGCGTGTCTGTGTCTGGGCCCGGGCCCTGTGTGGCTCGTTCGTTCTTTGTGTGGATCTGGGGGAGGGATCTACTGCTTGGTCTGTCTTGGATTCCGATTTTTTCCCCCGTTTCTGGGGTTTCTTTCATTTTCTGTCTTGGTGGTTGCTGGTGGGTTGCTGGGGGCAATAGGTTCTTTATCTGGAGCCTGGGAATTGATTCTGTGTTTTCCTTCACAAGGGACTGTTCTTTGTTTCTGACTCTGAGGGCCTGTTCCTTCTTTTCGACTCTCTGTGGGAACTCTCTTCGAGGGGGTTGGTCTCTGCCTCCAGTTTCTTTCTTCCCGGCCTCCCAGGAGAAGGGAGCTCTTGGGACCGAGGCAGTATCCACAGCCTGAGCTTACTTTTTGGCCCAGGGGTGTCGGTTTCCACCACCTCTTCCCTTCTAGGCTCCCTGCTCTGTTCTCTGCCCCCTTAGGTGAGGAAGGGCAGGATAGGCGGAAGTCCTCCTGCCTCCTCCCAGCTCAGTTTCTCCAGCTAGAGACTGGTTCTTTCTGGCCCCTGGCCCCTTTCTCCTTTCCTCACTTCCTCTTTCCTGGGGGTGGGAGTGTTTGGGGGGAAATGGCAGGGCCGAGGGTGGCCTGCTTGCTGCTTGTTCACCTCGACCCTGCTCCCATCCTGGGGCTCAGTGCCCTTGGGGGGGTGTGGCGTGTGGGGAAGACGAGGGTCCCCAGTCACCCCTCCCCATACCTTTCCCTCCCACCCCCCAGCAAACCTTTGACCAGAGGCGCTAAAGAGGAGCACGGTGGACTGATGTGAGCTTCTCTTCCTGCCCCTTCCTCCCTGATGTCCACTCCCTTCACCTTCCTCACGCCCGTGCACCCTGTCCCGCCCATTTCCAGCCCTCGCCCAAGCACTGGGAAGAGTCCACTTACCTTGAAACCAGCACCCCTCTCCCAGACCCTGCCCCAGACCCTCTCCTTCCCTGGAGAGAGTGGAGCTTACATGGTTGGGGGGAGGGTGAAAGGGTGCCTGGGAGGGGGCTTGAAGGCCCACTGTTGGTCAGACTGAGGTTGCCCTGCCCCGCTCTCCCCTCCCACCTCCCCCAGTCGTTCCCCCCGCCATGAGAAGAAGAAGAAGGTCCGTAAATACTGGGACGTGCCACCACCAGGCTTCGAGCACATCACCCCAATGCAGTACAAGGCCATGCAAGGTAGGCCCCTGGCCGGGCTGCTCCCAGAGCGGGAGGGTGCAGGGGTTGGGATTCTCCGTCAGTCATTCTCCTGCGTGTGTGCTTGGAGGGGGTCAAGGACACAGGTAGAGGGTTGCACACCCCTGGGGGTTCTGGTCTCTGCGCTTTTGAAGCCTCCCTAGAGGAGGAGATGACCAGAGACACGCGTGGTTGACAGGGGAATGAGGCCTCCATCTGGACGCCATTAGGAAGTGAGGCTTTTTAGGAGCAGCAGTTTTACTGGGTGGGGGCCCCGAAGGTGGAAAGAGGGTTCTGGAAGGTGCTAAGGCCCAGAGCCTGTAAGAGCTTTCTGCTGAGGAGGGGAACTCCCAGTGTGTGATTGGGGGGGGTCACTGAGCATTCTCCTGATGGGGTTTTATCCTGCTTTTACCCCCTTTGAAGCTGCGGGTCAGATTCCAGCCACTGCTCTTCTCCCCACCATGACCCCTGACGGTCTGGCTGTGACCCCAACGCCGGTGCCCGTGGTCGGGAGCCAGATGACCAGACAAGCCCGGCGCCTCTACGTGGGCAACATCCCCTTTGGCATCACTGAGGTACTGCCTTCCCCTGCCCCTACCCTCTCCCTTGTCCCTCTACCCCGTTCCTCCCCTTCCCTCCCTCCATTCCCTTTCCCCAACCTGCACGGGTCAGACTCTGCTCCTGCAAGACCCCCCGGCCCCCTCCCAGATGGACCGATGGAGTTGAGCCAGCCAGGGGCCGGGCTGGGGGTGGCCCTCCCTCCCTCCTCTTCCCCTCTCCCGTCTCCCCTCCCCCCAACCTCCTCCAGCAACCCAGGGATCAAGCACACACATAATGTACCCACGTGTTGTACCTACGTGTCGGAGAGAGACAGAGAGGGAGACTTGGACACACACACACACACACACACACACACACACACACACACAGACGCACGCTGCCCCTCAGTTTTTTTCTGACACGCCTCTCGTTCTCTGCCGCCTGTCCCCCATCCTCTCCCCCA
This sequence comes from Pongo pygmaeus, assembly GCF_028885625.2. NCBI lineage: Eukaryota > Metazoa > Chordata > Mammalia > Primates > Hominidae > Pongo > Pongo pygmaeus. The sequence goes on from NC_072393.2 coordinate 62,045,623, forward strand.
CGTCCCTCCCATGGTCGCTGTTCTTTTATTTTTGATCGCCCCTGACCTCCCCCTTCCCCACCACTCCTTTTCCCTCTCCCCTCTCCCCAACCCCTTCCTGTGGCACCCCCTGAGAATCCCGAGATCAAAGAGTTGTTTCCATTTCTCTTTAAAGTGAAATATTGTGGGGCTGAGATCCCTCGTAGCAACAAAAAGTTTGCTACCATCGTCGAAGGCAAGTAAGGTCCATTCTGACTTTCTCAACCTGCACTTTGCTACATTTGATAAACCAGCCCCCGGACTCCAGGGCCAGATTCCTCCACATCACTCTTTTCTCCTCCCCTCCCGTCCCTGCTCCTCCTCCCTACACTCCTCCTCTCCTGCCCCTGCACTCTTGACCTCCTCCTCCTCGCTCGTCTCTGTCTTGCTCTCCCTTTCTGTCCTTTGCTCATCTCTGCCCCTGCCTGCCACTTCCTTTCTACTTTCCTGCCATTTTTCTGTCTGTCTCCACTGGGTGTCCCTTCCTGTGTGCTCTGTCTCTTCATCTCCTCTGTTTCGTGTTTTTCTTCATTTTGTGTTGTTATCATGCCCTCTGCCTTTTCTTGAACAATCTTCTTCTTTCCCCTGATTTTTTTGGGGCCCCTGCGGCTGTCCCCCAACGCCTGTCCATCGCCTGCCCTTGGCCGTCTCTTGCTACTGCTTCCTCCCCATTTTCTGTCTTGCTTCTGTTCCTACTATTGACTTCTACACCCCCACCCATATTCCACTGTTCCTTCCCCCCCTCCTCCCTCCCCTCATCCCTCTCCCCTTACCCCCAAACCCCTCTGTGTCTCCCTCTCTCACCCTTCCCCTCCTCTCTCCACCTCCCTTCCCCCGCCCCCCCCTTGTCTCCTATTCCCTCTGCAGGAGGCCATGATGGATTTCTTCAACGCCCAGATGCGCCTGGGGGGGCTGACCCAGGCCCCTGGCAACCCAGTGTTGGCTGTGCAGATTAACCAGGACAAGAATTTTGCCTTTTTGGAGGTGAGCTGGGGGAGTGAGTGAGGTCAAGGAAACGCGTGTGATGTGAGGGCCCAGCCCTCAGGCCGATGTTGTGTGGAGCTGCCCTGCACTGTTTCCACCGGGCCCTCTGCAGCCTCTTCTCCACCTGGTCGCTGAAGTGAGCCCTGTAATAGCATTACAGATCTGATCCTAGTTTCTGCCTTCCCTTTGCTTTCTGTGTGACCTGAGAGGCCTGTTTGGCCTCTGCAGACCTCTTTGGCCTTTTCCAGACCATTCCGGCCCAGTCCTCTCTGCACTGGCCACACTGACCTTCCCAGAACCTACCATGCTCCTGCCTGCTTGGCTAGAGTTCTTTACCCCAGCTAACTGATGTTCCTAACTAGTCTTCCGTTACCCTAGCTAACTGATGTTCCTAACTAGTCTTCTGTGTCCGTGTTTCTCAACTGTTGGGAAAGGGCCTTGGTTTTTGATTTTCGACTCTTGGTGGACTGATAACTCTCGTGAAGTACTTTGAAGGTGTGGGCAGTGTTAGCTTACTGCAGAGGTTTCTGAGCACTCCCTCTCACTATGTACTTGCCTCACTGCAGTCCACTTTCAGTTGCACTGCTCTGGATATGCGCTGAAATGTCCCCTCACCAGAAAGACTCCAGTACTGTCATCTCCCCATTCAACTAAACTTTCCCATAACATCCCTTTTCAGCACTTTGTCCCTCTTCCTCGTCATCACAGCCTGCGATTGTGTGTTTGCCTGTGTGTTTGTGTCGGGTGCCTGGTGTTTTTAATGGTCGAGTGTGAGCTCCTGGCAGCAGGGACATGCGTGTCTGTTGTCCTCCCAGTGCCCAGCCTGGGGCCTGGGATGTTGTATTTGTTGATATGAGTGAAAGGAAAGAGGAAATCCCAATCCTGGAGCACTAGGGGCTGTACTAGTCCCTGACCCCCATCCCTCACCACTCCTTTCTCTTTCATTCAGTTCCGCTCAGTGGATGAGACTACCCAGGCCATGGCCTTTGATGGCATCATCTTCCAGGGCCAGTCACTAAAGATCCGCAGGCCTCATGACTACCAGCCGCTTCCTGGCATGTCAGAGAACCCCTCCGTCTATGTGCCTGGTGAGTGGGGAATCCATTAAGGGCCCCCTTCTCTCCCAATCCTGTTCCCATGGCCTGTCCATCCCTTCAGCCTAGCTGGAGTGGCTTAGGAAGTCGTGTGCGTACTGTGGAAGACAGGTGCCTTTTCCCTGCTTCCCCTAAGTCTGTGTGAGTGGGATGCTTTCCTGCTGGTAGAGAAGGTGCCTAGGGCCGGGAGAGTGAGCTGTCACCTGCTTGAGGACACACAACTTGTACGTGTCAGAGCCAGGATCAGACCAAAGGTGCTGGGGAAGTGAGGGGCTTGTGGCCTGGACCTCGTGCCTGCTCTGCGGCTGTGGGACCTTGGAGGGCTCAGTCTGTGCCCGTCAGGGCTGCTGTGCGTCGACAGTTGGCAGCAAAGCTCCTGCTGTGGGGTCTGGCACCTGGGTATTCACTTGTTTTTTGTCTCCTAGTGTTTGCCTTGAATCTTGTGTTCTGGGCCATTCCCCATAGCTGTTTAACATCATCTGTAATTGGTAGGTAACATAGCAGACCAGGGGTTGGCGACCATCTCACTGTGTGTGAAAGCAGCCAGACGGTGTCTGCGTGCATGGGCCTGGCAGTGTGCCGGCACACCTCAACACACGTGGCTACTGAGGTTGGGCTTTCCTGTGCTTCTCACAGGCCACAGAATGGTCTCCCTTTAGAAAGCTTGCAGGATGTGCAAAACCAGGTGATGGGCCCTGTCAGCCCACAGGCTATAGTTTGCTGACCCTTGTAGTTGATGAATGGGATTTGAGGGAGGGCTTGTCTGATGCCCTGTCAGGGTGCGGCTGTGTCTCAGGCCTGGGACATGGAGGAGGTGGGGTTCTGCTGGCGGGTACTTACTGTTCGAGGAGCCCTTTAGGAACCGAGTCAGCTCTTCAGGGCAGGCGATGTGGAGCCCCAGATGGAGGCACATCTGTGTCAGGCAGGACTTGGGCTGGGTCCCTCACTGGCCTCTAGTGCTTTTCTTTTTGTTGTTGTTGTTTATTTGAGACAGTCTCGCTCTGTCGCCCAGGCTGGAATGCAGTGGCACGATCTTGGCTCACTGCATCCTCCGCCTCCAGGGTTCAAGCAATTCTCCTGCTTCAGCCTCCCGAGCAGCTGGGATTACGGGCACCTGCCACCATGTCTAGCTAATTTTTGTATTTTTAGTAGAGGCGGGGTTTCACCATGTTGGTCAGGTTGGTCTCCAACGCCTGACCTCAAGTGATGCACTCACCTCAGCCTCCCAAAGTGTTGGGATTACAGGCATGAGCCACTGTGCCCAGCCCAGTGCTTTTCTACCATGAGTTTTGGTAAATTCAACTAACCTTTTGGAGCCTGTAATATATATTGACATGCTCCCAATCGACATGGACTTTTTACGCATGGGTGCGTTTCCCCGATCAAGCTACCGAATGTCTTCCCCCACGTCTCTTCCCGGTGAATCTACTGCGTTTTCATTCATTTTAAATCCCGTGAGTGGCCCGCCACTTGCTGGTGCTTACTGTGTGTGTCAGGCACCGTCCTAAGTGCACTCCACGGATGGCAGTCCTACGATACAGGGTTTGGCAAGTTACGATTGAGAGGCCAACTCTGGCCCACTGCCTGTTTTTTGTTTTTTTGTTGCTTTTTTTTGTGACGGAGTCTTGCTGTGTTGCCCAGGCTGGAGTGCAGTTCTGTGATCTCGGCTCACTGCAACCTCCGCCTCCCAGGTTCAAGCGATTCTCCTGCCTCAGCCTCCTGAGTAGCTGGGATTACAGGCATGTGCCACCACACCTGCTAATTTTTTGTGTTTTTAGTAGAGACGGGGTTTCACCATGTTGGCCAGGCTGGTCTCGAACTCCTGACTTTGTGACCTGCCTTGGCCTCCCAAAGTGTTGGGATTATAGGCGTGAGCCACCACTCCCGGCCACTGCCTGTTTTTGTAAGTAAAGATTGATTGTGGCGCAGCTGGCCTCACTGTGCAGTGCCTCCTTCCTGGGTAGGGACGTGTGGTGGGCCTTGGGGAATAGGAACGGTGGGTTATGGATCTAAGGTTGCTTCTCTTACCAGGCGGAGGAGCTTGACTCTTCTGAAGGTGATGGGGTGCTCTGGCAGGGGCTGAGCTGAGGGTGACCCAGTGATAGTGGCTGCCGAGCTCCTGTCAGGCGCCCCCTGCACCGAGATGGCCTGGTCACCATGGGAGGGGACATTCCTCCATCTTACAGATGAGGAAAGAGCTTCGGGACAGTGGGGATTCCTGCTGGGTCTTCCCCATAACGCCTCTGCTCCAGGTGTGATGCTTTGTAGAGGCAGCTGCTGCAGAGGTATGGGGCCCTGTTTCCCCGCCCGACTCTTGGAACATCCCTGCCAAGCAGGGCTTGTCCTCCTCAGTGATGAGTGGAGAAAACTCGGGACTCCGAGAAGATTCCTTTGAAGTTGTTGTCATGTAACAGCAGCTGACCCTACTGACAGTGCTCACACTGTGTGTCTGGGCTGGGTGGGTCCTGTTGTGGGCATTGAGTCTGGCAGATGCCCGGGCCACAGGGACTGCCGTGCCTGTTCTCACGTCCTCTATCGAATCAGCATTTGGCCTGAGCTGTTCTCACACATGTGGCTCGCACGACGGGCACCAGTGTTCTTCCCATTCTACAGATGAAGACACTGAGGCCCTTGGAGTCTCATACGGTACAAACATGACTTGAACCCAAGGAGCCATGAACCCAGGGAGCCCAACTCTTGTACCCTTGGCTCTGTGTTGCTCAAGTGAGACGGGCAGAGCCAGGCTCGCGGCCGAGCTTCCAGTGTGACCCATTCTTCCTTGGACCCAGGCAGAGCCTGCAGCCTGCCATGCTGCCTGTGGAGAGTCACAGCTGAGTGTGGGCTCTGGAGGCTGCCTTTTTCCTGCCTGTGTGTCTGCTCTGTGCCTCAGTTTTTGCCTTCTGTGCTGTATGTACAGCATTGCAGTAGGAGACTGAAAGTCTTACAGGATGCCTGGCCCATGGGGTGAGTGCTCGGTGTGTGTTCCTGCTCCCGGGCTGCTGCTACTTGTCCCTATAGCATAGGAGCCGGGTCTCCTGGGGTCTGTGTGGCCCCAGTCTGGTGGTTGGAGCTGGCTGGGTTGGTGCTTCCAGTTCTGTGGGGGCAGCGTCATCATGGGCTGGAGGGGCTTGAGTGAGTAGGTGGGGGAGGGTGCGTGGGGTCGCCTCTCCTCCTGCCATGGGCACAGCGGCTCATGCTTCTGAGGCTCTTTCCCATTTCCTGTCTTACCTGTTCCTTCCCAGCATCAGGATGGAGGTGGGATGGGGCCACTCACACTTGGTGTGGAGGCTGCAGAGGAAGGGGAGGCCATATGGCCTAGGCTTTGAACTTGGGAGTCAGGCTGGTTGGTTACTGGGGCCTGGCATAGCTGATATCTGACAGGACGGCGTCAAGATACATTGGCAGAGCCTGTGGGGTCTCAGGTTGAATCATCCCACCAGCAGGCACTTGTCTGTGAGTCCAGAGTTCAGTGGATAGGGCAGGATCGAGGGCCAGTAAATTGAGCTGATAAGCCCCCACTCTGGTATGTCAGCCCTCGAAGACACTGGATCCTGCATCCCACAGTCAGCCTACAGTTCCCAGTGAGATCAGAGCAGCTAATGCTGCAGACGCTGTTCTGAGACTTCCCGAGCAGCCGTGGCTGCTCATTATGCCATGTCACCCCTGTGAGGGCAGTTGCACCCCTGCAGTGGCACCCGCTGTTCTGACAGGGCGTGAAGGGAAGGGACTGAGCTTTTTTTTTTTCCTTTGAGATGGAGTCTCGCTCTGTCACCCAGGCTGGAGTGCAGTGGAGTGATCTCGGCTTACTGCAGTCTCCGCCTCCTGGGTTCACGCCATTCTCCTGCCTCAGCCTCCCGAGTAGCTGGGACTACAGGTGCACGCTACCACAGCCCGCTAATTTTTGTGTTTTTAGGGAGACGGGGTTTCACCATGTTGGCCAGGATGGTCTTATCTCTCGACCTTGTGATCCGCCCACCTTGGCCTCCCAAAGTGCTGGGATTATAGGCATGAGCCCCCGCGCCCGGCCGGGACTGAGCTTTAATGGGAGCCTTGCCTGGATGGCTGTCAGAGAAGGGGTGGAGTGTGTTGCTCACCAGTAGGTCCTGAGCCCAGGTGACCTGCCAGCATTCCACAGCAGCAGGTGGCAGATGTGGGTGTGAACTTTGTGCCCTTGGAGCGTTCTGGAGGATGTTCTAGTTTGAGGTTCCCTTGAGGCTGGGCAGATTTGGGAGACATGGTACGTTCTCCCCGAGGAGCCTCTGTGTGCCACTGCCTGGGACCCTCCCTCGTCAGATATGGCTGGGGTGGGGTGGACACGTGGCGACCCCTCCCTCGTCAGATCAGGCAGGAAGGTTCTCTTTGGCGATTGAGGAGCTCGCCGTCCAGGTTTTGGGAGATAACCTGGTACTGGAATTGAAGTCCTTCTCTCCTCTGCCCATAGGGGTTGTGTCCACTGTGGTCCCTGACTCTGCCCACAAGCTGTTCATCGGGGGCTTACCCAACTACCTGAACGATGACCAGGTAACTTCCGTGCCTCCCTCCAGCCCCGTCCCCCAACCCCGCTCCACCTCATCCCAGCCCTGATGGACTCTCGGCTGCTGCAGGTCAAAGAGCTGCTGACATCCTTTGGGCCCCTCAAGGCCTTCAACCTGGTCAAGGACAGTGCCACGGGGCTCTCCAAGGGCTACGCCTTCTGTGAGTACGTGGACATCAACGTCACGGATCAGGTGAGTCCCTGGTCGCTGCCGTGTCTGTCCTTCCCTGCCCTGTGCTGTTGCCAAGCCGTGGTCTCCCCTCCTCAGGGGACGGGGCGGGAGGCGGCCAACCTGAGGCAGTGCTCTGCGTGTGGGCTCGTCCCTGTCCCATGGTGTTGGCTTTTTCCAGGCTCTTAATCCCCTTTGCCTTCCCCTCTTCCCCCACCAATGCCCCGGCTTGGGGGTAGGTGTCAGGCTCCTGGTCCCTGACCCCACCTCTCCCCGCACCCCCCCACCCCTCATCCTCCAAACGCAGGCCATTGCGGGGCTGAACGGCATGCAGCTGGGGGATAAGAAGCTGCTGGTCCAGAGGGCGAGTGTGGGAGCCAAGAATGCCACGCTGGTGAGCCCCCTGGCACGTCATCTTCCATTGGCTCGAGGGACCCTGGGGGTGGGAGGGGCTAGCTAGGGACAAGTGTTCTTGATCTTTCTCCCAGCTTTCATGGGAAGGCATTTGGGGGGCATTCAGTGCAGTGTTGGGGAGTTGGGCTTTAGGTGTTTAAGTGGAGAGATGGTCTTTCCCCTGGGTGGGCATCTGAGGGGCCTAGGCTTGAGCAGAGGGAGACTGGGTCTGGGCCCCCTGTGACGCCCTCCCCTGGCCCCACAGAGCACCATCAATCAGACGCCTGTGACCCTGCAAGTGCCGGGCTTGATGAGCTCCCAGGTGCAGATGGGCGGCCACCCGACTGAGGTCCTGTGCCTCATGAACATGGTGCTGCCTGAGGAGCTGCTGGACGACGAGGAGTATGAGGAGATCGTGGAGGATGTGCGGGACGAGTGCAGCAAGTACGGGCTTGTCAAGTCCATCGAGATCCCCCGGCCCGTAGACGGCGTCGAGGTGCCCGGCTGCGGAAAGGTCAGGAGGCCTCGGACTCAGTGCTTTCTCACCCTCTCTCCCTTCCTCTTCTCCCCGCCCCCTCTTTCTTCCTCTCTCCCTCTCCTCAGTCTCCCTCTCCCTTCGCTGCACATGCATATAGGTGTGTGCCATCACTGAGTACCGCCCTCAGGCCTGGCCATGGGAGATGTTGGTGACCCAGAGGGGTGTGTGGCCCTGTGGGGGCCCAAGACCTGCAGGCGAGAGAGTAGTTGGGGAATGCAGCTCTGTATTGCTTTAGAACTTGGTCCTGCTCCCCCTTATATGACCTTGCTTGTGCAAATGGTTTTGCCTGGTCTGTGGAGTGGGGAAGAGTGCCGGGAACAGTCCCGAGACACCGGCTGGTGTCTCCTGTATGCGAGGCACCCTGCTGAAGCTGTGTCTGTGCTCACCCTGAGCCCTCCCAGTAGCTCCTGAGCCCCATCGTGAGAGGAGACAGGCAGAGCAGGGGTGGCTCACACTGGCAGGTTTCAGGTTCTCGGAGTCTGATTTCAGAGCCTGCTAAGTCCTGTCACCTCTAGCGCCGTAACAGGTGTAATCACCTCACCTCGTCTGCCTCATGAGACGGTGGTGGTGAGGGCATGTGACCTGCTCTTTGATCCCCTTGCTGGGTGTATGTATGGAATTCCCATCGTAGCAGGCTCTGATCTAGACGCTGAGGGTTCAGTCGTGAATAGAGGTCCCTCCTGTCCTGTGCAGCAGAAGTCCTGGGGGTGCAGCTGTTAGAGGACCTGCATGCCGTGTTGAGTCGGGGCAGGGGCAGCATTCCTGGGTGTGCTGTTCATTCAGGGTGGTCAAGGTCAAGAGGTGGCAGTGAGCAGGTGAGTGAGTGAGGTGGTGGGGCCAGGGCTGAGAGGCAGGCCTTGGGGCTGCATGGGTCTTAGAACGACAGGTTATTTTGAGCCAGATGGGAGGGAAGCAATATTGAGAGGCCTCCAGTGTGGTCACGCCTGGCAGATGGAAATGGCCCCACATAGTGAGGTTGGGGGTGGGTGTGGAGGCACAGCAGGTGCTTCCCCCGGCCCTGGCTTCCCTGCTGAGCCCTGCAGGGCAGGATGTGGATCAGCAGGAGGGCAGAGAGGGTACTGTGGACAGGAGGGCTTGCTGGGAGCTGGCAGGGTTGGTCTTGCTGAAGCAATGCCACAGCCAGGTTTGTCAGGACCAAGGCTGGCTCTGCAGGGCCAGATCGGGCATGGGGGCCTTCTTACATCGTGGAAGCAGCTCGGCTTTCCCCTGGAGTGGTGGGCTTTTCAAGGAGAAAACAGGGCTGTGGTGGTGGCATTTTTGAGGTGATTGTGGCTGCAGTTGGGAAAATGAATGAGGTCTCCCGCAATAATCTGGTGAAAGATGGTGATCTGATTTAAAGTAGCAGCACGGGATGGAGAGAAGTTGATGGATTTGAGGGAGACTTGTGCCTGGGAAGTGTCCAGACTTTGGTGATTGGTGTGGGTTTGTGGGGAGGGGAGGAGAAGGCCTATGAGCTGCTTAGTGGCAGCTCTGATGGTGGGGATGGCAGGTGAGATGCAGGGGTGATGAGCACGTTGTGGGGGGTGAGCAGGGGGTGGGGGGCGGCTAGCTGGCTTTGCGGTTTCTGAGACACCCAGTAGAGATGTCAAGGAAAAACTAGCTGGACAGGTCTGTGTTCCCAGCATGAGGGCTGATGGACACTCAGGTGTCGAGGCCCCGCTTGGGTTGTCGGAGTGGTTTGCCCAGGGAGAGCAGGGTTGGGGAGGGCGGCTGGAGAAGTGGAAGGAGCATCTTAGAAAAGGGGCATGGGGAAGGCCAACGGCATCTCCTCTCACTGCAGCTCCTGCCCACTGCCCTCCAGAGTCCCTGTCCCTTGAGCCGGTATGTCAGGGGTGCTCAGGGCTGCCCTCTGGTGCTGGGATGGAGCTTGGCTCAAGCAGGGGTGAGGAAACATTTGTGGGAAGAACGAATGAAGAGACCCTGGCCTTTGGGATCAGCTGACCTGTTTTGCATATTAAATTTATTGCATCGGCCCGGCGAGGTGGCTCACGCCTGTAATCCCAGCACTTTGGGAGGCTGAGACGGGCGGATCATGAGGTCAGGAGTTGGAGACCAGCCTGGCCAATGTGGTGAAACCCCATCTCTACTAAAAAATACAAAAATTAGCCAGGCATGGTGGCCGTGCGTGCCTGTAATCCCAGCTACTCAGGAGGCTGAGGCAGGAGAATTACTTGAACCCGGGAGGCGGAGGTTGCAGTGAGCCAAGATTGCGCCACTGCACTCCAGCCTGGGCGATAGAGCAAGACATGGTCTCGAGAAAAAAAAAAAAAAAAAAAAACTGCGTCGTATTCTTGTTTTATTCTTAAATTTTTTGTTACATGTCTTTTCAAATATACTTAAAAGTAGAGACTATGATAGTGATACGTTTTTATCATAGTATATGTGCTAATATTTTGGTGTTCCTTCATCTGGCTTCAAGTTACCAATATTTTGTTAGTCTAAATTTTCATATTCAGCTTATTTCTCCCCCCTCCTCTTTTTTCTTTGCTGGATTATTTTAAAGCATATCAGATTTATTTCACCTGAGATCCTTAAGTATATTTCTGTTATTTCTCAATTAACATTTTGGGTCAGATAACTTCTCTGTGGGGGCCTTTGCTGTGCGTTGTAGGATATTGAGATGCATCCCCAGCCTCCACCCACCAGATGCAGGAGCACTACTCCCTGCTGAGACACCCAAAAGCATCTCCAAAGATTGCTCAGTGTTCCCTGGGGACAACCCCCTCCTCCAGTTGACAACCACTGCTCTAACCAGATAACCTTAAAAAATTGTTTTTTTTTTTTTTTAACAAAACCACAATAGCATGATTAGATTAGCAAAATTCCTTAGTGCCTATTCCATGTTCAAATTTTTCTGTCTCAAGAATTTTTTTTTTTTTTTTTGAGACGGAGTCTCATTCTGTTGCCCACGCTGGCGTGCAATGTGCCCGCCACCACACCTGGTTAATTTTTTTTTTTGTATTTTTAGTAGAGACGGGGTTTCACTGTGTTAGCCAGGATGGTCTCATCTCCTGCCTTTGTGATCCACCCGTCTCGGCCTCCCAAAGTGCTGGGATTACAGGCGTGAGCCACCACGCCCGGCTAATAATTTTTTTTTTTTTTTTTTTTGAGATGGAGCCTCACTCTGTCGCCCAGGCTGGAGTGCAGTGGCGCAATCTCGGCTCACTGCATCCTCCACCTCCCGAGTTAAAGAGTAGTAGCTGGGACAGGCACCCGCCATCATGTCTGGCTAATTTTCGTATTTTTGGTAGAGATGGGGTTTCACCATGTTGGCCATGCTGGTCTTGAACTCCTGACCTCAGGTGATCCATCTGCCTCAGCCTTCCAAAGTACTGGGATTACAGGCGTGAGCCACTGTGCCCAGCCGAGAATATTTTTTATAGTTTGTTTCAGTAAGGATCCATATCAGGTCCCTACCTTGAATTTGGTTACAAAGTTTCTGTAATTTATCTTTTGTACCTCACTCCCTTTTTTTTTTTTTGCAAGCTCTTTTATTTGTAGAAGAAATAAGTTCATCTGCTATATAGGATTTTCAATGTTCGTGTAGGCTTATTGTATCCTTCCCTCCCTCCATTCTCCTGTAAATTGGTTTAAGCAAGGTTAGAAGCTCAAATAGATCAAGGTTCAAGTTTTTAAATTTTATTCAACCTGTGTTTGAATCCTAATTTCTGAGCTTCCCTTAGCTCATTTATTGTTGGGAGAACATGGCTGTTGGGGTGGTTCTGGGAGCGCCCACCGTGGTGGCTTGTGTGGAGTAGACACTCAGCACGAGGGACCCCTCCCCCGCGGTGAGCTCATCTAGGCCTGCCGCCTGCCCTCTATGGCTCTGCTGAGTCTCTGGCATGTCTTTATTTTCTCCCTCTCATGCCTGTGGTGTGTTTATGCTCTTGTTTTTTGATCCTGGAGAATATTTGGGTGAACTCCACCAAACCTGCACTAAGGGTCCCTTTCTGACGCCTGTGGCGAAGCCCCCTCCTCCCTGTCCCTTCCTGCCTTCAGTTCTGGGGTTGGGTGGACACTGACTGGCGTGAGCCTTGTTCACAAACCTGCCTCTCCTTTCCCCACAGATCTTTGTGGAGTTCACCTCTGTGTTTGACTGCCAGAAAGCCATGCAGGGCCTGACGGGCCGCAAGTTCGCCAACAGAGTGGTTGTCACAAAATACTGTGACCCCGACTCTTATCACCGCCGGGACTTCTGGTAGAGGCGGCTGGGGGAGGGTGGGGGCAGGGCTGGCTGGGGGCTTCTCCCCACTCCCGCCCCCCCCTTATCCCCCTCTGAAGACGATGGGCAGAGGAGTGACAGCCGCAGACACACGACAGCCGGCAGCAACTGGAATGGCAGCAATTAAGGGTGGGGGGCGGGGGTTGGGGGGGTTAGGGCAGGGAGGGGACTGGGGAAGTGCGCACACAGCCCACACAGACAACACGCACCCACACAGACACAGAGGGAAGGGGTTGGGATGGGGACAGGGTGCACAGCAGGGCGGGGTAGGACCCCAGCCCCTCCCAAAACAGCCTCTCTTTCTCCCTTAGACCCCTTTCTTCTCCCCTTCCCCACGGTAGGAACATAGCGTGTTTATATTTTATGGCCAAACTATTTTGAATTTTGTTGTCCGGCCCTCAGTGTCCTGTCCTCTCCCTTACCAGGACCACAGCTCTGTTCCTTCGGCCTCTGGTCCTCTCTGGTCCCCTCCTGGGTTTCTTACGTAGTTGATTTTTCCTCTTTAGTCTCCCCCGACCTGCGCCCAGCCCCGTGGCCCCTGCCCCTCTCCTACTCTCTGTGGCAGTTTCATATTTGCTAAGACGAATTTGCTCATTAAACATTTTGTTGTATTTTACTTTATGGAGCGGCTGTGTGTCCAGTATGTCCGACCCTCTTCCTCGGTTCTGGGCTCGGGTGGGGGTTCCCTTGGCAAACTGCGGACCCCTTGCTGGGACGCCCCTGCTGCCGGCGCCGGCATCCTCGAGGCCTTCCCTGCTTGCGCGGTGCGCTCCTCGGGGTCGGCACAGGCATAGCTCCGGGGGACGTGAGGTTCCTGAGTGCTCTCCCACCCCGCCGACAGAAGGGAGGGTGGCCGAGCGAGCCGGGGCGGGCGCGGCGTGGGTGCGCCAGGAGCTCCCCGGTTGCCGCCAAGAGAGCTGGAGCTGACATTCGTCGTCCCGCGAGCACCCCGCGGATCCCCGACTGCAGCGGGCGGAAGTGACGTACAGGCGCCTAGCAACGGGGGCCAGCGCGCCGGAAGTGATGTCTTCCAGGTTGGCTTGGCTGCGGAAGCGACTCCTGCCAGGGCGGGGTGGGGCACGGGAGGGCGGGGAGCGCGGCAATTTCCGCTTCCGGTCCGTCGCCTCCTTCGGTTGCTTCCCGTCTCCTCGGCGGCTCCCCTCCCCCGCCCGGCTCTCCGCGCCCCTTCTGGGCGGCGGGGCGGCGGAGCCGTCGGCGTGCGGCCCTCCTTGCGTTCGTGCGTGCGCCCGTGGCCCGGCGCACGCCCCGCGACACCGAGGCCGAGCGGGGCAGGGGGCTGACCGCCATGACCCCCCAGAGCCCGGCGTGAGGGGGCCGAGGTGAGCGCGGGGGACGCTGGCCCGCCCGCTCCGGGTGTTCGGGCCTGGGTCGCGGCGCGCGCGGGCTCGCGCCTGGCCAGTTCTGGGTGTCTCTGGCGGCCTTTGTGTCTCTGCTCCTGTGTCGGCCTTGACTGCCCCCGTGTCGGTTGTCTGTGTCTGTTTCTCTCGTGTCTGTGTGTCTGTCAGCGTCTGTTTCCTGTGGGCCTCTGCCTGTGCCTGTTTCAGTGAACTTAGAAAAGGGTTTGGAGATAGAAGTGTGTTTGTGTGTCTGTCCCGGGTCTCTTTCTCCTGTCTGTCGTGTCTGTGTCTGTCAGGATTTGTTCGTGTCTCGTTGAGTTTCCGAGTCTTCTTCTCCCTAGCTGTCTCTAGCCCTTCCCTGCGGGCTTTTCTGCCTATGGTGCAAATCTTACCCCCGCCCCGTCTTCGCATCTGAGTTTTGCCCCCATACCTATCACCTCCAATCCTGAAGTTTCTTTCCAGGAGTCTGTTACTTGGTCTAGAATCTGCCCCTTTTCCCCAGTTTTCTGAGTCTCTGGTGTGGTGGTGAAGAGCCCCAGCCTTGGATTCAGAGGCCCGGCTGCCTGCTAAGCTGTGTAATATTTGCCAGGTGATATTCTCTATCTCAAAACCTCATTTTCCTGGTCGTAGGAAATCCGTAGTTCGTAGGCATTCGTAGTTCCTACTCATAGGGTCCTTGTGCATGTAAGTTGATGTGATGCTTGTAAAGTGCCTGACGGTATCTGACACATAGCAAGTGTGTAATTACTGGGAGCTCTGGTTTTTATTATTACAGTGCTTAGAGATTTTTACACAGTAAGTGTTAGATATCGGTCGGTTATTGGAGTACTCCTTGGAGAACTTTGCCATGTCCTTTGTATTCTTTTTAATTTAAGAATTCTCTTTGAATCAATTTAATTTGAAATACAGTCTCATTCTAAGCAGTATCTGAGAAATCTCAGCTTTGATGTGCTAGTTGGGTATTTTTTTTAATGCACGCCAAATAAGTACAGAGTATTAAGATAGTGCATTTTCTGCCGCTACCCTTTTGGAACTGTTCTCTGTTTTTTCTCTGATAATAATAGCAGCCAGTGTTATTGAGTGCCTACTATCTGTGGGGCACAGAGCCAAGCACTGTATGTACCCATCTTATTTAATCAACGGGCCTGCCAGGTAGGAATTCTTTCATTTCAGAGTTGAGCAAACTGTGTCTCAAGGAAGTGTGCGCTGCAGGTAGCTGATGTGGCCAGGATTTGAACCCACGTTTTATATTCTTTGCCATTAGATTCCATTTTTCTTATCTCTTATTTCTCAGCACCAGGTCTCTTTTTGTTTCTGGGCCTCTTTCTTCCTTGGCCTCCTGCCTCCCTATCTTCCCATGTTCTTGTATCTGCTGCTGCTTGTATCTTTCTCATTGTGTCTGCCTAGCTCCCTCTGCCCGGGTTTCTGTGTGTCTCTTTCTGTCGGAACTGTCTCTATTTCTTGTCAGTCCCCTTCTCTGTATTTGTTACATCATCTTTTCATCTTAATGTGTCAGGCTGGGGCTGTTTTGGGACTCCGGAGAGTTACTTTTTAACTAGCTACATCTGTCTTCAGGTGCCTGGCTCTCTGGCCTGAGTTCCAAGCAGAGGCCAGCCTCTCTCAGTCATCCCTATCTCCCCTGGGCTTACATCATGGTGGGGCTTTGAAAATCTCCCTCTGTGGCTTGTTGGAGCCGCATAGATGGGTCATCAGAGCTGGCTCTGGAACCAGGCTGCTCCAGGAGTGAGATGTGTGTCCCTGGGCAAGGGGCTGAACCTGTGTCTCAGTTTCCACCCTGTGAGGTGGCTATGAATCATGGGGTTGTTTCAAAGATTAACTGAGTTAATACATGTAAAGCGCTTAAAACAGTGTCTGGCATGGGATAAGAGCAGTGCGAGTGTCTGCTGGTGTCATCATCATTTGCTTGACTCTCCTGTTTCTCATCACCAGTCTTGGGATGGGTTAATTTAATTTAGGTTAATTTAAAAGTATGAGTTTTGGAGTTCAGGTGGGCCTCGGGTTGAGTCTGCCCTGCCATTCCTGGTGTGTGACCTTGGTTGAATTATTTAACTTCCAGGAGCCTAGTCTCTGCATGCAGTGTTGAAAAAGGTAATGTCCCTCTTGTGCTGAGCGAGCACCTGGCACACAGCTGGGACCCAGGCAGTGGGGCTGTTAGGTTCCTTATCTCTCCTGAGCCTTGGGCTTCCCCTATCCTTGGGACGTCTGGTCTTCTGGCTTCCCTGGTTCTTCCTGCCGCCCTGGGTTGGCTCCCTGCTCCTGCCCCTGTCTTTAATCCCTTCATCAGCTTTCTTTCCCATGTGTCCTTGTTTCTGCTGTGGATTCCTGCCCCCTCTGCCCTTGTTCCACAGGTCTCTCCTGCCCTCTCTCTCCACTTCCTCCTTGCATAGTTTACTGAATGGTTTTTCTGGGCCAGCTTCTTTGCTGGGAAAAGCCACGTCCAGACAGACATGTTATCTGACCCCATGGGGCTTGTGGGTTGACCTTAGCTACAGAATCAGACAAAATAATATAAAATCATGAGGGAGACTGAGTTTACTGATGAGGCTCCAGGGATAGGTGACTGTGATGTTTGGGTGTGCACCTGGGAAGTGTAAGCAGAGCCCTTGGGGTGAGTGGATATCCCTGGATGAGGAAGAAGGAAGAGCACATGGGCAGGACAGAGGGCCTCCTGATGCGCCGCCGGTGTTTACAGGGCGTCAGTTCCCTAGATGACCGCATGGAGCCCCATTTGACAGAAGAGAAAGCTGAGGTGCAAAAGATCACAGCCCGCCCAGGGTGGCCTGGCCAGGAAGTGCTGAGCCAGGGTGTGGGGCTGCGATCTGCCACTGCATATACTCTGCCTCACTGAGCAGGGGCCCCAGCAGGAAGGAGGCAGCCTGTTTGAGGAACTGAAACATGGATGGGGTTACTTTGAGACCTAGAGGTTAACAAGGGACAGAGCCTTCTGGGCCACAGTTAGGAACTCATCTTTGACCCTGAGGGCTCTGGGCAGCCCATGTCCCATTTGTGTTTCCAGAGGTCCTCTTCCCCTCGCAGATGCGGTGACCTCCCAGCACCTGCTGCAGCCTTCGTCCGGGAGTTGCCCCATCTCTCCACGCATCAGGGGCCCTGTGCCCCTTGCTGCTGCAGCCGGGCACCATGTCGACCTCGTCCTTGAGGCGCCAGATGAAGAACATCGTCCACAATTACTCAGAGGCAGAGATCAAGGTTCGAGAGGCCACGAGCAATGATCCCTGGGGCCCATCCAGCTCCCTCATGTCAGAGATTGCCGACCTCACCTACAACGTTGTCGCCTTCTCGGAGATCATGAGCATGATCTGGAAGCGGCTCAACGACCATGGCAAGAACTGGCGGCACGTCTACAAGGTCAGCGTCCTGCTCTCCTCCCCGGGCAGGTGCAGGGGCTCAGGTGGGAGGACAGGAGCCCGTGTTGTGCACCCTGCCTGGGATGGCATCCCAGTTCTCAAGAGGAACTGGAGGAGAGTAGAATCTCTCTTTTTGTTTAATGAAGGCAACGAATATAAGGCTAAGAAGTTGGAAGCCTTGTGGTTAAAATCTGTTTTTGAGTGAGTGGTGCGTTCGTAAGATTCATGTGCTCAGGAGGCCTGAGAGGGCCCACGGTGCCCATCTCTTCTGTGTGCCCAGACACCCAGTTCCTTTCCTCACAGCAGCCAAGTTTCCGCTCTGGGTCCCATCTGTGAATGCCTCTCAGGCAGGTGTGTGCTCCCCGTGGCACAGGCGATGCCACGCTGGGGATGAACGCTGGAACGGCACAGTGTTCTCACACTCCTTGTCAGACTCAAAAGCCTGCATGCTGTTTGCTGGCATCGATCTGACAGTGGGAGAGACAGGACCGTAGGGATGGAATGCAGATAGCAGCTTGGTGCTCGCCAGGAGTTGGAAGGGAGGGTCACCTACAAAGGGCAGCACAAGGACATTTTGGGGGCAGCGGGACTGTTCTGTGCCTTGAGTGCCGTGGTGGCTTCATGGTCTCTGCATTTGTCAGAACTCAGACTGATGTTAAAATGAGTGAGTCTTACCATATGTAAGTTAGACCCCGATTTAAAAAAGGAAGATGAGACTTTATCTTAAACATTGCCTATCAGGATGTAAAAGATTTGCCACTTTTTTTTTCTCTTACGACTGCAGAACTTTCAACTCTATGCATTGGTCATAATTTATTTAACTAGTGCCTTGTTGATGGATTCTTGTAAAAAGGGTTTTGCAGTGTTTTGCTTTTAAGAATGAGATTGCCATGAATATCCTTGTACCTTTTTTGTTTTTTAGAACTGGAGTTGCCGAGTCAAGAGGCTCGTGCATGTGTAATTTCAGCAAATGTGGCCAGAGCGCCTTCCATGGATGGGGCCTAGTTGCTGGCCCTGATCCACTGACCACACATGCAGATGGCAGGTTTTGGGCTAAAGGGGTTGTGCCTGTGAGCAGGACTCCGCGAGTGGGTTTTCAGTTTGCTGCTCTTGGGGTCCAGGGGCCTTAGCATCCCCACCTTTGGTCTTTGGTTACTGTGTTCCTCGTGTACGGCAAAGTGGCCAAGGACATGGGCTGGGGCCGGATTATTTTCCCAGTGGCGGGATCTCAGGCTCGTCCCTGTATCTTCCTCTGTGAGGGCCCAGGGAGTCGATTCACGTCTGACTTGGGGCAGGGGCTGGTGAGTGTTAGACTTCTGCTGTTGCGGTTCCATTGGCAAGCATCTGCAGAGGGCCCGCTCTGAGTGTCTTGGTGCACAAGACCAACAAGGCCCCCACCCTCATGTGCTTAGACCTGGGCCTGCTCTGGCCGAGGTCCCTGTCCTTGCTGATCTTTGAGACCTCTGCCTAGGCGAGGGTGGTTCCCTCCACTCACAGATGAGAAGGCTGAGGCCCGGAGCGTTGCAGCGCTTACACATGGGAGCAGGGGTTGAGGCTCGTTTCCTGTGACTCGTTTTCATACCCATCCCGACACACCAGGATTGGGTTGAGTCATAGATTGAATCAGTTATTGGTCATTTATTGTGAAGGGCTGGGTGGCGTTTGTTTAGTTGAGAATCTTGGAAAACCCTGGAGGTGCAGGTGAGCCTCCGTGGAGGCAAGGAGGAGGGACGGGGCTAGAGGGGCAGGTGGGGCTGGAGGGGTGGGTGTGCAGAGGTGATGAATCTAGAGGGGCCCCAGACGCAGATCCTTCCTGACCAGTGGCTGGGGTGATGCTGCTGGGGGCAGACACAGAGTGGCCTGTGGGCAGGGCTGGCAGGTGCCAAGGCCTGAGAGTCTGCTGGGGAGCATGTGGTGCTGGCGGCTGGGGTGGACGGCAGGGCAGGGCAGGGCAGGGCAGGGCAGTGCAGGAGAGGGGACGTGGCCTCCAATGCCAGGCGGGGCTTGGGCTGCTTCCTAAAGGAGGTGGGAGAGTCTCCATGGGGAAGCAACTGGATTTTTTTTTCATGCCGCATTTTTGTCCTGAGGCTTCCTGTGGGCAGCCTCTTGCTGGACGGTGCTGGGGACCCAGCCCTGATCAGACCCGACCCCGGCCCTCAAGCGGCTCCCGGGTAGGTGGGAGTTGAGCCGATAGGCTGGCGGGTGCCATGAAGTGGGGAACACAGCACAAGGCCCTACAGGCCTCAGGCAGTCAGGGCAGACTTCCTAGAGGAAGCAGCCAGTCACAGGTCTCAGCCAGCCTTTCTAGCCTGGTTCTTTCTAATAACTTTTTAAAGGTAGGTTTACTGAGGTATAATTTGTACACAGTGAAACCCAGCCTTTTGAGATAGAGTTCTCTGGATTCTGACAGATGCACATATTTCATAACTGTCATCACAGTCAAGGCATAGAAGGTTTTTGTCACCCCGAAGACCTCCCCTATGGTTTTTGCAGCCCCTCTGGGACTCTCCCCAGGCCTGGCTTTTCCTGCTGTGTTTGACATCCTTGCAGCATCTCTTGATTCTTGGGACTCTCCTTTCTATGATCCCCACAGCAGAGCCTGTGGGATCCCCAGCCCATGTGGCTAAGGACATGGGGTTCCCACTCCACCCTGAACCGCTGGTTCCTCATGCTGAGGGTGGGGTTCAGCCTCAGTTCCCCGGGGGAGGGTTGATGCTGTCTGTGGAAACCTGCTTTGGTTGCTGCTTGTGCTGCCTGCTGGACACTGTCCTGAGAGCAGCTTTGTGAGGTCAGCACGTGTCACTGTTGTCCCTGCTGTGGCATGTGCCGATAGCTGAGCATAGGCACAGGGCAGGGGTCCAGGAGGGGTTCCCTGGGTCCACGTCTAGCCAGCGCCTCCCTTCCTGGCTGACCACTTCTATCCCGCAGTCCCCTTCTGGAAGTATGGGTGATGAGGACAACCCCACAGGCCCAGAGGCCCTGAGCCACTGTGAAGCTGCTACACCCCCTTTGGCCCTCTCCGGAGCCATCTGTGCTGACCTGTTCTGGCATGAGGGCAAGTCCTTTCGCTTCCCATCATCCCTTCGCCACATGGTCTCATCTTGTCACTTCAGCCCCAGGTGGTGGGTTGTGCAGGAGCAGTCTTTCCACTTTGATGGGTGGGGAAACTGAGGCCCAGAGACGGGGGAGGTGGCCTGCCCAGGCTCATGGGGGAGCTGGGGCTCGGGCCCATCTGTTCAGAGCCCAGGCTGTCCCACCCTGTGGCTCTGCTGGCTGGCACTTTGTGGGTCTTATTGTCCCCGTGGAGAAGGAGGGTGAGCTGTGGGGGCCTTGCAGGCCTGGCTCTGCACGACCTTGGGGGTGAGTCTTGGTGAGTAAGGGCCGACGTTTACCTCAGGCCTGGCTCTGCACGGCCTCCCTGCGTGGCCTTGGGGGTGAGTCTTGGTGAGTAAGGGCTGGCGTTTATTTGGTACCTTGTACGTGTAGCACACACAGGTTCTCATGAAATCCACGGT
Source organism: Pongo pygmaeus (assembly GCF_028885625.2). Lineage (NCBI taxonomy): Eukaryota > Metazoa > Chordata > Mammalia > Primates > Hominidae > Pongo > Pongo pygmaeus. The sequence goes on from NC_072393.2 coordinate 62,065,855, forward strand.
TACCTTGTAAAGGAAGTTCTTTTCCTCCTTTTTCTTTGTTTCCCAGATGAGGGAACTGAGACATAAAGGAGCTCAGCTCTACCACGCAGGAGGTGGTAGAGCCAAGAGGAGCCCCGAGCCCACCCTCTGGGCCCTGCACTGCCACCTCACTTCTGAGGAATGCAGAGTCTCAGTCTTGACTTTAAACCAGGGATCAGCAAACTACAGCCCACTGGTGAAATCCCACTCACATACCGTGTTTGTAAATAAAGTTTTATTGGAACACAGCCAGGCCCATTCATCTGTGGCTGTGGAGTAGTTGAGACAGAGAGTACATGGCCTGAAAAACTGAAATGTTTTTCATCTGGCTCCTTACAGAAATGTTTGCTGATCCATGTTTTAAACTTTATTTCTGCATTGCAGGATGTGCTTGATAAAGCTGCCTTTAACATTAAAAAGGACTATCACTTTATGCAGTTACCCACTGCTTTTTGGTTGTTTTCAGAAAAGCAAAGGAGAAATAATGACTTATTTTGCAAACTTTTTTTTTTTTTTTTTTTTTTTAACTTTTTTAGAGAGAAAGTGTTGCTCTGTAGCCCAGGCTGGAATCCAGCAGTATAGTCATAGCTCACTGAGCCTTGACCTCCTGGGCTCCAAGCATGGTTGAGGAATAGCTGAGACCACAGGCACACACCACCATGCCCAGCTAATTTTAAAATATTTTAAATTTTTTTGTAGAGATGGGGGTCTCACTGTGTTGCCCAGGCTGGTCTTGAACTCCTGGGCTCAAGCAATCCTCTTGCCTTGGCTTCCCAAAGGGCTGGGATTATAGACATGAGCCACTACACCTGGCCCACTTGCTCACTTCTAAAATAAGGTTTGAAATTTTTCATTAAGGAGTTGTATACTAAGCATATCATGAATGTGTAATACAGCTGTTACGCGTGTGGACACCTGTGTAGCCTTCACCTAGAGGGAGGTAGAGGATGTGTCCAGCCTTCCAGGTTCCCTCAGGAGACCCGTCTCCCACAGCACCGTGTCTGACTTCTGTCTGCCAAGACTGTTCTTGAGCTTTATATATGTGGAGTCACACATGTGGTCTTTTGTGTCTGGCTTCTTTTGCTCACCATCACCATCAGGTCAGCAAGGTTGACCGTGCTGTTGCATAAAGCAGTTGTTCATTTATTTTGAGAAAGAGTCTCACTGTTGCCCAGGCTGGAGTGCATTGGCATGTTCTCGGCTCACTGTAGCCTCTGCCTCCCGGGCTTAAGCAATCCTGCCACACCCTCCCAAGTAGCAGGGATGACAGGCATGTGCCACCACGCCTGGCTAATTTTTTGTTATTTTATTTATCTATTTTTTTAGAGCTGGGGTTTTGCCATGTCGCCCAGGATGGTCTTGAACTCCTGGACTCAAGCGATCCACCCACTTTAGCCTCTCAAAGCACTGAGGTTACAGGATTTTGCCACTGCACTGGATTTTATTTATTTATTTAATTATTGTTTCTTATTTATTTATTTATGAGACGGAGTCTCGCTGTGTTGCCCAGGCTGGAGTGCATTGGTGCCACCTCGGCTCACTGCAACTTCTGCCTCCCAGGTTCAAGCAATTCTCCTGCCTTAGCCTCCCGAGTAGCTGGGATTACAGGTACCTGCCAACCCGCCTGGCTAATTTTTGTATTTTTAGTAGAGATGGGGTTTCACCATATTGGCCAGGCTGGTCTCGAACTTCTGACCTCGTGATCCGCCCACCTTGGCCTCCCAAAGTGCTGGGATTACAGGTGTGAGCCACCGCGCCCAGCCTATTTTTTGTTTTTTTCTTGAGACGGAGTTTCGCTCTTGTTGCCCAAGCTGGAGTGCAGTGGCACTATCTTGGCTCACTGCAACCTCTGCCTCCCAAGATCAAGCGATTCTCCTGCCTCAGCCTCCTGAGTAGCTGGGATTACAGGCGCACACCACAATGCCCGGCTAATTTTTTGTATTTTTAGTAGAGATGGTGTTTCACTATGTTGGCCAAGCTGGTCTCTAACTCTTGACCTCAGATGATATGCCCGCCTCGGCCTCCCAAAGTGCTGGGATTACAGGCATGAGCCACTGTGCCCGGATATTTATTTGTTTCATTTATTGATTTATTTTATTTATTATTTATTTTTGAGACGGAATCTTGCCCTGTCGTCCAGGCTGGAGTGCAATGGCGTGATCTCGACTCACTGGAACCTCTGCCTCCTGGGCTCAAACGATTCTCCTTGCTCCAGCCTCCTGAGTAGCTGGGATTATAGGCACGTGCTACCATGCCTAGCTAATTTTTTGTATTTTTAGTAGAGATGGGGTTTCACCATGTTGGCCAGGCTGGTCTCAAACTCCTGACCTTGTGATCCGCCCGCCTCGGCCTCTCAAAATGGTAAGATTACAGGTGTGAGCCACCACGCCTGGCCTTATTTATTTATTTTTAAATGGAGTCTCACTCTGTCTCCCAGGCTGGAGTACAGTGGCGTGATCTTGGCTCACTATCACCTCTGCCTCCCTGATCCAAGGGATCCTCCCACCTCAGCCTCCTGAGTAGCTGGGAGTACAGGTGTGCACCACCATGCCTGGCCAGTTGTTTTGTGTTTTTAGTGGAAACAGGTTTCATCATGTTGGCCAGGCTGGTCTCGAACCCCTGACCTCGGGTGGTCTACCTGCCTCAGCCTCCCATAGTGCTGGGATTATAGGCGTGCGTCACCGCACCTGGCCTCGTTTATCTTTTATTTCAGTGTATGTGGTAGTCCCACTGTGTGAGTGTACCATAGTTTATGTATGCATTTCACTGTGCCTGGCTATTCGCGCTATTTCCTGCTTCACAATCTTTTTAGCTGCGATACCAAAGTCCAGAGAGCCCTGGAAACAAAAGTATTTCATGATCCATTCGGCACAAAGTCTGACCCAGACTGAAGTGAGGTCATTCACATGGTGTCTGTTGGTCCCACAGTAGCGTGGCTCTTGGCACGACTCTGCCTGGCGCGTTCTCTTATGTGTTGTACGTGCGTTATTTTACTGGTCTCAACTCAGGAAAATTCTGAATTCCAAAACACAAGGGCTCCAGGAGTTCGGGACCTGGGACTGCCTCTTGGCTTGGGGTGTGATAAGGCATAGCAATGGCTTACCTGCTTTCCTTTCTTTCGTGTAAATACCTTGAGGGCCGGTTAAAGACTAATCTCTGATTACACTGTAAATACTGTTAACACACCTTTGAAAGGCCTTGCCAGAGCTAGGTCCAGCTGCCTCAGAGGGTGAGGAGATACGAACGGCCCTGGCTTCTTTCCTGGCAAATTTCTCCTTGGTTTCAGATGGAGCTTAGCTGTGATAGCCGACTCTTCCCCTGGGAGCCCTGGGTGGGTTTCTGTGGCTCTGTGAAGGCCCTGGAATCCCCTGCAGAATCAAAGGTGTGCCTTTTTCTGAGGTCAGTGAGCAAGAGACCCCCTGCAGAGCCTTAAGGGGGCCATGACCCCTCAAGCCCAGGACTTGAGCCGGAGCTAGGGAGAGCCTCAGAGATCTTGGTCCCCCCGCCCCCACTATTAATTTCAACTTGTTGAAAGGGAGTTTGTTTTCATATTATAAAATACAAACATACCAAAGGGTGCAGATTGAATGATAATGTTCCCTCCGTCCTGTCCTTTTGCTCCTGGTGGTGTGGAACCTGGGCGCCCCTCCTGAGAGAGCCCAGGTCTACACAGGCCCTTGCGTGGATCTCTTCCCTTCTCGCAGAGGTGATAAGCTACTGCTCCAGGCTGTTAATACCAGCGTGAGGTTTTACAGTCAGAAATATACATTTCAAACTAGTACTAAGACCCCCTTCATTGTGATTTAACATGGCCATGTGGTTTTCTTGGCCATGCTACTTTAGATTTTAGTTTTAAAGAAATAGACAGGGCTCCGGGATGCCAGGCGATGCCCACGGTGGCTGTGGTGCCTGTAGCTGCCATTTCCTCTTTTATTTGGATTGAGATGGAGCTCCTACACTGTGCAGCCCCCTTCATATCGCACAGTTCAGTGGCATTTGGCCCATTCACAGTGCTGTGCGACCACCTCTGTCCAGCTCCAGAACTTCTTCATTGCCCCAGAAAGAAAACCTGTAGCCTTCGCGTGGTCCCTCTCCATCCCTTCCTCCACCCCTGGCAACCCATAATCCACTCCGTCTCTCTGGATTTGCCCATTCTGGATGATTCACGTCGATGGAATCATAGGCTGTGTGGCGTAGTGTGCTGGCATCTGTCGCTGAGTGCAGCACCTCCGCGGCTGGTCCCCCTCACAGTGTGGGTCCGTGTTCATTCCTTTGCATGGCCATGTCGTACTCTGTGGGGACAGATGTGTGTCCACCCGCTGACGACAGGTGGGTTGTGGGCCTTGCACCCAGTCAGCCGCCCCAGGGCCTGGGTCGCAGGCAGTCTCCAGCCCGCCTTGTGCCCAGCGTGCTGACCGGTCGTCCCTGTGCCCGCTCGCAGGCCATGACGCTGATGGAGTACCTCATCAAGACCGGCTCGGAGCGCGTGTCGCAGCAGTGCAAGGAGAACATGTACGCCGTGCAGACGCTGAAGGACTTCCAGTATGTGGACCGCGACGGCAAGGACCAGGGCGTGAACGTGCGTGAGAAAGCTAAGCAGCTGGTGGCCCTGCTGCGCGACGAGGACCGGCTGCGGGAAGAGCGGGCGCACGCACTCAAGACCAAGGAAAAGCTGGCACAGACCGCCACGGGTGAGTCCCTCCCTGCGGCCCCTGACGTCCTTGAGTCTGTCCTCCGCCTGCTGCGGCTCCCGGCACCCAGCCGCCCACTGCTTTCTCTCCCAGCCAGGAGGGACCGAGGCATCCCCCTTTTCTTCTCCTCACCTGGGCCCCTTGCTCTGGTCTCACGTGGGCCCTTTTTTTCCCTTAGCACCTCCCACGCAGCAGCTCTGGGACCCTTCCTGCCTCTTGCCTCGTGCCCCAGGGCAGGCCTAGAATTGGGAACTTTTATTCCACTCCCCCATAGGCTCAGGGCCTGAGGGCGGTCAGTGCTGGGGACAGGGCTCTGAGGGGACACGCACAGTGACCCCCGAGGGTGCTGTCCTTCTGTCTGCGCTGAGATGAGGGGAACATCAGAGAGGCAGAGGGGGGCCTGGAAGAGGCACAGAAGGAAGGCCAGAGCCAGGGCCTGCAGGTTGCACCAGGCATCTGGGCCTGTGTTAGGAGCCTTGACAGTGCCTTCTGGAGGTGGAGGACTCAGTCTGGTGGGTGGTGACCAGCACTGAAAACAAAACTTGAAATAGTGCATCCCACATCGTCAGGCCAAGATCTGTCCCACAAAACATTTCCAGTTATGTGATGGGTGTGTGGGTCTTGGACTGTTGCGGGAAGTGTGGTCTATGCTGGTTGGGGGCTCACAGCTGTGAAGTGACTAGTCCGGCTGCTCAGGACTGGGAGGGAGGCTGGAGAATGTCTGCGAGGCTCTTCTGCTCTCCAGGAAGAGTGGAGGTGCCTCAGTTAGTGGGGATGCGTGGGATGTGGAGGGGCTGCCAGAGCACTGCCCTGGAGGTGGAGGTGGGTCAGCCAGGCCGGTGCAGACAGCAGGAAGGGCCTGTGGCCGCCGTGGGGTCCGGCTCGAGGGACTGGACTTGTTTGGGGAAGTCTAGGCCTTCTGTTTGAACGGGTCTCATTTGGGATCACCGTTCAGCACCCACGGGGAGACATGGGTGTGACGGGGTGTGTGCCGCCCTGCCTGGGACTCCAGAGTAGGGACCCACAAGCCGGTAGATGGCGTGAAGGCAGAGAGAGTGAAGTGGAGGGAAGGAGGCCGGTGTGGCGTGGGAGTGCGCAGAGCCAGGGACACCAGGAGGGAGTGTGGGCGGCAGAGAGGGGCTGGTCAGTTCCAGGCAGGCAGGCAGGTGGGTGGCGGGGTTGGGGTAGACGGAGGAGGGACATTGGCAGTAGCTCGGCGGAGAGTGGGAGCCTCAGGTGGGAGGCCTGAGGGTGGGAGATCCTGGCTCGGGGGTCGTCAGACTCTGTGCAGGGCCAGAGCCAACGTCCTCTGTGTTGCTGGCCACACCTTCCCATTCCAGCTGCCTGGCCCCGTCCGCTGGCGGTTGCTGGGAAGCAGCTGCACCCCTCCGACACTCACCAAGGTCTCTGAAATTTGAATTTTATGTAGTTTTCACGTGTCTTTTTAAGACTTTTAAGTTGTTATTTAATTTTTTAAGGGTACTCTGAATTTTCACCCATCTTAGTGCATTCTTTTCATTTTTTCCAACCATTGAAAAATGTAAAGGCCTTTCTTAGACCTTCTCAGGCCAGCTGCGGCTGCCACTGTGGTGTGCTGGCCCCTGTCTTGGAGTGAGTTGTGTGGAGGGCTGTGGCTGGGGAGGAGGATGGGGGCAGCTAGGGAGTGTGCCCTGAGACCCTCAGTGGGCGGGGAAGGGCCTGCGGTCCCCGGGCAGCACCGAGGCTGGGTGCTCTGGTGATGGGAAGGCCCGGGTGATGCTGACTGGGTGCCGGTATTACCTGTGATGTGGGAGGTGGGGTCCTCAGGGCTGCTGGGCATTGGATTTAGCCACCACCAGGCTGGGGGCTTAGGGGCATTTGCAAGGTAGAGGTTGGGCAATGGGGTGTAGATTCCCAGCACCCACCTCTGAGAGTCCCTAGAGCTTAGGAGGAAGTTGCAGGGGCAGAGAAGAGCAGGAGGGGCCATGGGGGTGTGGTCCTCCCTGTGTGCCGGCCTCACTTGTGCCCCATGCTGCCCTTCCATCTGCCCATCCCCCCAGACGGCTGCTTACCCACCCAAGTCCGTCAGCCCCTGCTGGTTCTCTCATCCTTTCCTCACTCATAACCCTAGATGGTCACCTTTCGGCCCCGCTCTGCCACCCACATGCTCCCTGGAGCATCCCATGCACCCAGCCCTGCTGGGCACACCACACGGGGGCCAGCCTGGGGGCCCTTGGACCCGGTGCAGGTGGGGCCGCCAGACAGCTGCCTGCTGCGGCTCCGGGCGAGGGGAGCCAGGGCCTGCTCATCAGGGAGAGGCCTGGGCCTGGGGAGTGGGTTGGGTTGGGACACAAGTACAGGACACAGGTGCAGGGCGTGTTGGAGCTGGAGCGGACAGAACTTGCTGACCAGTGCACAGTGGTTGGGAGGGCGGGGCAGGAGAGGCAGGGTCTGCCCTGGGGCTTTGGAGGCTGGGGCAATGGCCCTGCGCTCAGCGGGCCTAAGGCCTGGTTGGAGCCTGTCCTCTGCACTGTGGAGGGGGCAAGGGTCCACAGGCCTTGGGGGTGGAGAGAACAGTGTCAGGACAGAGTTTGAGGGTAGGCGGGGTCCCTGAGAGGATGCTGCAGTGGAGGCCGGGGATATCTCAGCACCCTCCTGGAGGGTCCTGCCCTGCCTTCCTGTGTCCCCTCTCTCCCTTCCCCTCCTGTTCCTGGAACCAAGGGCTCCTCGCTAGCCCACTCCCCAACCCTGACTAGGCCTTGGATCCCGCCATCTCAACGGACGCTGTTCTCCCCTCTGAATTCCAGTTGTTCCCTGCCAGAGCTACCATTCTCAACAAGCCCTGGAAATAGGCCTGGGAGACCCGGGAGGAAGGACCTCCCGTCCCCAGGGGCCCAGGGACAGACCCCAGGCACGCGGAGAGTCCTGGTGGTGGCAGGGCTCAGAGGTTCCTGGGGTTCCCCACCTGCTAATCAGACCGACTTTTGCTCTGGTCCTTCCCTGATGCCTGGCCCCTCCCGTGGGTGGGTCTGCCTGCATCCCCACCCTTCCTCCTCTGAGCACCTGGCGTCTGGTCTCCGCCTCTCAGTCCTAGTCTTGGCCTGCAGAGGTTGTAGGGTGGGGGACTTGGCGGGTGGGGTTGGACACAGAAGCCCCCGTCTGTCTAGGCTATGGGGTTTCCTGTCTCTTGTTCCCTGGCCTGGGTCTCACGCGTTTCTCACCCGCCCTCCAGCCTCATCAGCAGCTGTGGGCTCGGGTCCCCCTCCCGAGGCGGAGCAGGCGTGGCCGCAGAGCAGCGGGGAGGAGGAGCTGCAGCTCCAGCTGGCCCTGGCCATGAGCAAGGAGGAGGCCGACCAGGTACTGGGCGTGCAGCTGGGGCTGTCTATCCGCCACCCGCCTCCACGCCTCACCTCAGGCTCCCTCCCAGCCAGACGTGGGCCTGGCCCTCACTGTCGCTGTTCCACATGCTGTCACTTGTCTCCTCCCCAGTCCTGCCTCATCCTCACCCCGCCGTCCCTCTGTGTGTCACTCTCTGCCTGTCCCTCACTGGTTCAGGGACCCCCAGCCCTCTCTTTCTTTGGCTCTATCTGACCCTGGTTCTGCCTCTGACTCTGCCTCTGGCCCCTCCCGCCATGCCCCTCACACTCTCTCTCCCCCAGCCCCCGTCCTGCGGCCCCGAGGACGACGCCCAGCTCCAGCTGGCCCTTAGTTTGAGCCGAGAAGAGCATGATAAGGTCAGAGCAGCCTCCCTGTCCCTGCCCCTGCCAGGGGCTCCCCTCAGACCAGCCCCGTCACCCCTTCCTAAGTCACCCCCCACCATCCTGCTGGGCCCGAAGCCCACAGGCTCACGCGTGTTGAAACCTCAGTACCTTCAGCCGTAGGATGTAGGACCACAAGTCAGACAGAGCCTGGGTGGTGGCCAGCACAGCCGTGCCAAGGTTGCTCGGGTGACCAGGGTCCCTTCCTTCCCCCAACGCAGGAGATACCACCGAGGCGGGTGCCCATCCTCCCCGGGTGCCCCAGCACAGCACCCCACTCCCCTCATCCCCTGTCCCACCTGACCTTTGACCCAGGTGCCCCATCCCCATTTCATACATTGTCCGCATCCCATTGAATCCTTCAGCCGCCTTTGTTGGGGTGGGAGGGGTCGCTGGGGCTTCTGGGCCGAGGTGGCATCTGCCCGTGGCTCATGTTCTCGTGTCTCCCTGGCTGCTGCCCGTGCCCCAACAGGAGGAGCGGATCCGTCGCGGGGATGACCTGCGGCTGCAGATGGCAATCGAGGAGAGCAAGAGGGAGACCGGGGGCAAGGAGGAGGTGAGCGGGGCTTTTTCTGCCCTCCCTGGCCCCCGCAGGTGTCCGTCCATTCATCGCTCCTTCTGCATGGCCAGGTCCCTGGAGCAGAGACTGAAACACAAGGTCCTGGAGCTGGGCACTGGGTTTCCAGGCCTGGTCGGCCTCTCGGTGCCTCTCCCTCCCTGCTGGGCTGAGGCCGGTGACTGACCAGGCTGCCCTGCGGCCACCTCCTGTGGTCAGCGCTGGCCATCCCCCTTCGGGCTGAGCACCATGAGGGCCACCACCGGCCGCCACAGCTGAATGGGGAGGCCCAGAATAGGCCAACAGCCTGGCATGGCCACGGGGAGGAGGGCGCAGGGCTTGCCTATCTGCCACACTTTGTCGGGCACCTCCTTGGTGCCAGGCCGTGTGCTGCACACCCAGGGCCTGTTGGTGAGCGAGGAGGCATGGTCCCGCCCTCGTGAACAGTGTTTCTGTGGCGTCCCCGTGCTCTTCAGCTGAGTAGCAAACCCTCCCACCACCTTGCGCTTCCAGGTCACACTTCAGTACCTCTCTGTGACGGGCCCGCTGGCTGGTTCTGTTTCGTGTCAGGGCTGAGGTCACTCATGCCTCTGGGCCCAGGGCGTCCACACTGGCCTTGCGCTCCAGCCTCCTGCCCTGGCCTCTCCTTGCTTACTAGTCTGTCCCGAATGTCCTCACAGCACAGTAGCTGCTGCTGCCGCCCCCCAGGACAAGCTCGTCGGGCTGGGTTGGAGTTGCCTCGTCAGCCTGTGCACTGCTATTGGTCTCAGCAGGTCCTGAGGCCAGCCCAGGTTTGAGGGGTGGCGACAAGGCCTCCTCTCCATGGGAGGCGGCAGACAGCTTGTGGCCATAAGTGATCAGGCACAGTGGGACTTTCTTGGTAGATGGAAAGCCTCTTTAGGTTGGCCTCGGCCAAGGGGTCTCTATCAGTGTCCACCACAGCTCAGTGACCCGAGTAAGGGCTGCCCTGCTGGGGGAGCACCAGATCTCACCCATCTCTTCTCCTGCCCTGCCCTGGACTCAGCTCTTCTCCCCTTCCCATCCCCCCCGGGGCCTTTGCCTCACGGGTGCTGACTGGAGATGTGTGCATGAGTATGTTGGGGGCATCTGCATGTTCTGAGACGGGCTCTGGTTGGCTGGGCCCGTTGTGTGCCCACTTCCAGAACACAGGACCGTGCATGCATGTGCGTGTGGCACGGGAAGGCCTGCAGTGCGATGACTGCGGGGTGACGGCGGGGCAACGTAGGGGGCGTCATGAGGGGTGCTCAGGGTGACCTGAGTGGGTTCACGGGGGGCTTCCCAGGGGAAGGCATGGAGCAGGGGCTGGCCAGGCTGGCTGAAGAAGGCACGGTGGGCAGAGAGGGAGGATCGAGCTGCTTCGGGTTGAGCGAGGGGAGGGCTTGGCCTCCATCCTCAGTCAGGGCCGGGCAAGGACCTGGGCGCAGGTGGAGTTAAGGGGCTGCCCTGCTGCAGTGTGGAGAATGGATGTGGGGCAGGGGTGGGGCTGTGTTGGGGCTCCCTGGTGATGCCCTGGGGTGGGGTAGGTGGGCAGGGGTGGGCCGACCCCAGGACGGATGAGGAGGTGGGGCGGTTGGTGTGTTTGGGGCCTGCCTCCCTCTCACCGCTTATGGACGGCTGCTATCTGGACACCCAGGGCCTGGCCGCCTCCCCCGCCACGGGCCCCAGCTTGGTCCCTGTCCCGGACTTCCCACCACTTTTTCATGCTCCTTCTCTTCTCTCTCCCCCACAGTCGTCCCTCATGGACCTTGCTGACGTCTTCACGGCCCCAGCTCCTCCCCCGACCACAGACCCCTGGGGGGGCCCAGCACCCATGGCTGCTGCCGTCCCCACGGCTGCCCCCACCTCGGACCCCTGGGGCGGCCCCCCTGTCCCTCCGGCTGCTGATCCCTGGGGAGGTCCCGCCCCCACGCCGGCCTCTGGGGACCCCTGGAGGCCTGCTGCCCCTGCAGGACCCTCAGTTGACCCTTGGGGTGGGACGCCAGCCCCTGCGGCTGGGGAAGGGCCCTCGCCGGATCCGTGGGGAAGTTCCGATGGTGAGTGCGTGGCCCACTTGCATGCAGCCCCTACGCCTGTGTGCACCTGTCTGGTTGACTGTTCCCTTGGACAGGGACAGATCGAGCCAAGTGGCGCCAGGCAGTGGTGGGGTGTCCTGGGTGCAGGGGAGGGGGCAAGGAGGGGTCAGATGAGAGCCCAGGACAGGGCGTGTGAGATTGTGCCTTGGAGGACATGGGGGGTGTGCTGTGGGGAGGGGATGGCAGCTCAGCCGAGGGGCAGAGAGGCTGCGGCCAGGGCAGAGCCTGTGTGACGTAGGCATCTGGGGAGGGCGGTGGGTGGAGCTGGGAGGTGCAGATGGAGAAGGGTCTTGACACCCAGCTGGACAGGGGAGAGGTGGGGGAGCCGTGGGAGCTGAGGGAGGGCTGGGCAGGTCTGGCAGAGGCTGTGGGGAAGCTCCTCACCCCAGCTGGGGTCCCAGGGGGCAGAGCCTGGCAGTGATGCCCAGTTGGAATTTGAGTGTGTGTGCGGGAGGCCGGGTGGGGTGGGCTTCAGGGGGGCAGGGGGGCTTTTGTGTGAACAGCCACAGATTCGGAGGCAGTGGTCCCCCCTAGCCGTCTGGGCAGTCAGAGTTGCCAGCCCCTCATGCTCTTCTGTCCTCACCCAGGTGGGGTCCCGGTCAGTGGACCTTCAGCCTCCGATCCCTGGACACCGGCCCCGGCCTTCTCAGATCCCTGGGGAGGGTCACCTGCCAAGCCCAGCACCAATGGCACCACAGGTGCTGGAGTCGGGGTGGGAATGGAGCCCCGGGTGGGAGTGAGTGGGAGAAGTTAGTATTGAGTGTCTTAAGGGAGGGGTGGACGCCTGGACTGGAGGTGGGGGCTGAGGTGGGGCCCCAGGGAGGGGCTGAGCAGAACATCCTGACCCCACAGCAGCTGGGGGATTTGACACGGAGCCCGACGAGTTCTCTGACTTTGACCGACTCCGCACGGCACTGCCGACCTCCGGGAGCAGCGCAGGTGAGCCCCTGCCCTCCTTCCCAGTGGCCAGAGGGAGCCTCCCCAAGTTCTTCGGGAGCCCCGTCCCCTGCTGTCTCCGTCCCACTCCAGGCAGGGCCGGCTGGACTTAGGGATGAAAAGTTCAGTTGGGTAGAGTGGGCCAGAACCATCCACCTGTGTTTAAAAGAAGTGTGCATCTTTATTTTAGAGAAATTGCAGACTTAGAGAAAAATTGAGAATTGTTCTCAAGGTTTCCCACCCGAATGTTGACCTCTGACCCGTCTCTGCCTCCACATCGCTTGAGTGCCTTGCAAACTCTCCAGGTGTCTCAAAGAACATGGACTGTCTTGTCCTGTGCAGTGAGCTGCGTGGATGGGTTTGGAAGGCAGCCGAGGCTCCCCTTCCGGGTCCCCACTCACCTGCTGGTAGCTCCGGGGCCAGCCGGGGTGCGTCCTCATGGGTGCTGACTTTAGCTGCCCTGGCTCCTTGGGGTTTTCAGCTGGTGTAAGCCGGCGCCCACTGCCGATGACGGGCCCATCTGCTGAGTCCTGAGTGGCTCTTCCGTCAGGAGTGTCCGAGGTCAGGGTGGGCCACTAGTGCTTCGCCGCGGCCCTCAGCTGATACCTGTCTGTCCCGTGATGAGTCAGGTCAGCCTTGATCTCTTATTTTTTTTTTAAGTGAGCTGTTACTGAAGAGCAGGTTGTGGTACAGAAACCTGTTTCCACTGATGAAAGACTGGCAGCTTGCGGGGAGTGAGCTGTGCCCACGCTTCCCTCCTTTCATCATCTAGGTTAACGTAGAGCAACCTTCCAGCATGCAGTTTTCCTTCTTTTAGGCCCTTTTTTGTCCCATACAAATGTGTGCATTTTTTCAACATTAGATAGAATTCTTAAATCTATTTAAAAAGAAAATCAGGCCAGGCGCAATGGCTCGTGCCTGTAATCCCAGCACTTTGGAAGGTCGAGGTGGGCGGATCACCTGAGGTCAGGAGTTCGAGACCAGCCTGGCCAATATGGTGAAACCCCGTCTCTACTAAAAACACAAAATTAGCCAGGCATGGTGGTGCACGCCTGTAATCCCAGCTACTTGGGAGGCTGAGGCAGGAGAATCGCTTGAACCCAGCAGGTGGAGGTTGCAGTGAGCTGAGGTTGCGCCATTGCACTCCAGCTGGGGAAACGAGCCGAAACTCCGTCTCAAAAAAAAAAAAAAAAACCAGAATATCAGACCTCCAGCCAACAGACGTCTTCACGCTGGCCCGGAACACGTGTCTGCGCTGTCTGTCCACTTGGAAGCTCCCTCTGGGGCTGTGTACTCAAGGAGCATCTGAGGGCAGGCTCCTCTGAGCCTGGAGGCACCTGTGAACAGGCTCCCGCTGCCTTCCCCCACGGGCCTAGAGATCCTGGACGGCCCCACCCTGAAGCAGTTGCTGCCTTCTGGTTGTCAGAGGGTGACACCTGCTTCTGTCATCCCTCTTGTGTTTGCTCACTGGAATCAGACCCACCTTATGGGAATCTGGGCTGACATGAGGTTTTGGCCTGGGCAAGCAATGCTCCCGCTCTGCACCTCAGTTCCTCCTTCCCGAGGCCTCTGGGCACCGGGCTCTTTGAAGCGCCCCCTGTGATGGCCTATACTGCTCCCGGGTTGGAGCCTCACTGCTATCTGCCCTGTTTGAGCCCCTCTCCCGGCTCCTTCCAGGGGAGCTGGAGCTGCTGGCAGGAGAGGTGCCGGCCCGAAGCCCTGGGGCGTTTGACATGAGTGGGGTCAGGGGATCTCTGGCTGAGGCTGTGGGCAGCCCCCCACCTGCAGCCACACCAACTCCCACGCCCCCCACCCGGAAGACGCCGGAGTCATTCCTGGGGCCCAATGCAGCCCTCGTCGACCTGGACTCGCTGGTGAGCCGGCCAGGCCCCACGCCGCCTGGAGCCAAGGCCTCCAACCCCTTCCTGCCAGGCGGTGAGTGTGGGCCCATCACCTGCCAAAGTCCTGCCTGTGGGTTCCACCGGAGCAGGTGCCTCACGGGGCAGGGACACTTCGCCCTTTGCCTGCACATGCTGGATGGACACAGGTGGGCTGCGCCATTGACTTCACTCTGTGTCTCTGGTTTTCTCTTCCTGTAGGAGGCCCAGCCACTGGCCCCTCCGTCACCAACCCCTTCCAGCCCGCGCCTCCCGCGTCACTCACCCTGAACCAGCTCCGTCTCAGTCCTGTGCCTCCCGTCCCTGGAGCGCCACCCACGTACATCTCTCCCCTTGGCGGGGGCCCTGGCCTGCCCCCCATGATGCCCCCGGGCCCCCCGGCCCCCAACACTAACCCCTTCCTCCTATAATCCAGGGCGGAAGGGGGCCTGGCTCCATCCGGCTGCCCCATTCCGGCTCCCTGGGAGATCAGTGTTGTGAGTGCATGTGAAATGGGGGATCCCCGCCCCCAGTGCCCTTCCCCTTCCTGGGGCCCACTCACACTACACCCTCTTCCTTTCCCACCCCACCTCCCCGGAGAGAAACTGGACATGGGGCCTGGGGAGGGGAGCTGGCCAGAGGAGGACCCCTTTCCCGTGGCATTAGAAGGGGGAGGGGTGGCTGGGGCCCCCACCCATTCCCCCTCCCTCCAAACTCCCAACCCCCAGTCAGTGTTTGAGCCTCCTTGTTCCCCTCACGCACCCCCTCACGCACCCTCGGTGAATCCTTGGTGATGATTTTGGCAACTTTGGGAATAAATGGCAATTCCCACGGGCTTGGCTCCCCCAGATTCCCATCTGTGATTTCGTGTGTCCCCCAGAGCCCCTTCATCCAGGGACCCAGGGCTCAGGTCCCGTCTCTCTCTCGGGGGTGGCTGGGAACCAGACCCTCTGTCTCAGAAGCCCTGATTTCCCTGACCCTCCCAGGTCAAGGGGTGGCTGGGTTGAGGGTGGACGGTGCGAGGCCTGGCGGAGCTGTAGCCCACGCAGGTCCAGGTGGTCGGGAGGCCACTCATGGCCAGATGCTTCCGGTGCAGGAGGCCTTGCTCTTGTGTTGAGGGGACACCAGGATGAGGTCAGAGAGTGCACTGGGGTTCAGGGAGGAGAAGAATCCTGAGAGATGGCACATGTGCAACACAGGTCACCGTCGCCATCGCCCGGGCCCACCGAAAGCATCACTAATCCATCCCTGCACTCCTGGAAAGCCGGGTCAGCCTCTGCCGGCTGAGCTGAGTGGACCACCAGGCGCCTCCTGGTTGTCCTCTGTGTGCTGTTGTCCTCTGTGTGCTCTTGTCCTGGGCTGGACCACACCTGGTGAGACCATCCGGGAGAATCCTTGGGCCGCCTTGTGAGGCGGGTGTTGCTATCATCTCCAGGGCTAGGTGACAGCTTGTTGCAGGCCCCACAGCCAGGGCCTCAGGGACGGGGATCTGGCCGTGTCTATTTTAAGCGGAACAGGCTGTTCTTCCATGTGGAGTCGCCCTCCGTGATCCCCTGGGATCAAGTCCTGATGGCTGGGTTCCCTCCCTCAGTGACTCCGACAGCTCTTGTCTCAGAGGTGCTGGGGTGAAGGCTGTGTGGGGCCAGGCCCCTGGGGTCAGACTTCTTGCCCCTTCTGCCCGGGAGATGCTCTGGGCTCAGGCTTCCTTCTTGCCGCTTCTGCCTGGGAGATGCTCTGGGCTCAGGGTGGGGCCAGACAGCTGTGTCACAGGGACACTTGCTATGGGTTGGGGTCCGGGGAGCACTCAGCCAGTGGAGTGTTGGAGGCCACTGAGAGGGACATGACTGCGGTGTCCGAGCGGCCTGGTGGTCACCCTGTGTGCCGCCTCCCTGGTGGACAGACCTATGTCACCTGGGGATTGCAGAGCAAAAGGAGTGCCATTGGGGTGATGTGAGGTTGGGGTTCTGTTACTTGCTGTGAATTGGGTCATGACCTGTGTCGGAGTGTTCTCTGGCCTCCACTTGCCCCTGCAGACCATGGTGTCTGGAGGGTTGTGGGGGGCTTGATGGAGGAATTGCTGACCACACCATGCAGGAAGGGGTGGGTCCCAGGGACACAGGAACTTTGGGGTCAGCTGGTTCCAGATTCAGTTGCAGAGGAGCATCCCTCTTGCTTAGCCAGGGAGGGGAAGCCCTATTCTCAACACCCAGCCTGGGTATGTTGTGGGAGAGTCATTTCCCTGGAGGAAATGGGGGCTGTTACCGGGGGATGAGGTGCTGTTCCTGGGCAGCAGCAAGCGTCCTTTAGCTTGGGCTGTCTGAGACCCTGCTGCTCTAGGCAGTTGTGATGGGGGAGCCCCACAGGGCACGGACAGCCAGCTCAAGGCGGCAGCTCTGGGTGGGATCGCAGGGAAAGGGGAGGCGAGCCCCCCTCTTGCCAATCTTGGTTTCCCCACAGGGTCATAGCTCCTCGGCCCCTCACTTGTCAGACCCTCCATTCACCAAATTAAGGATAAGTTTCACGATTTCGCACTGCGGAGCCTTCACTCCCTTTCTCTTCAAAAAAGCTGAGGAGGAAGATAAAATGATACAGTTGGGCTTAGTCCAGGGGAAGGGTTAAAGGTGTGAGGCTTTAATTCTCCCCACCACTTCCTCATTTGGCAGAACAGAGAAGACAGGATTGAAAAACAAGACAAAAACCCAGAGGCTTGCACATAAATTTGGGGCTTAATTACAGCATCTTCGGCATCTTTTCCCTACAGTGCGAATTACAAAGTAGCACCACAGATCTCGTGTCTCCTACTTTATTCCTCTTTCCGGAATATTCCAGCCACCAAAGTGCTCAGCAGGAGCTGCCATGTAAGAGTCCCCCATGAGGCCCAAGCACCTGAGCTTAGTGACGTGCACGGTTGAACGCTGGGAGAATGCTGGGAGCCTGCTGTTGTCCCCGATTGAGGGTTCACCCCACTGTGTATGTATCACTCTTTCTACAGCAGATGTGTCTCTGTCCCCACGGTGGGATGGCGAGCTTGTTAAATGGCCGTAAGGAAGACTTTATTCAGGACCATCGAGACAGGTACAAGGTACCATCAGTGGATGGAAAATCACTAAGAGCCAACCTCAGGGGTCTGGGGGGTTTCAGCTAAACCCACCTAGCAGGATTCTTGCTGAAGGCAGGCCAGGGTGATCAGAGGTCACCTGGGGATGGTGGAGGCTGAAGAAGCCGATCAGATGTGAGGGTGGCGGGGGTTGGGGGGGATGGCGGTGGGGTTCATTTGCTGAAAGGATTTTACAAGGGCATGCACGGATGGGCCTAGGAGGAGGTTCAGAATTCTCAGGTTTGGCCAAGCAAGAGTCATGGTGGTGCTCCCGGCCGGCTCTCAGGAGCAGATGTGCTTCTGACCCGGCGTCTTCCCCTAAAGAGGGCTGAAGTGGAAAAAACCCACAGAACTTCTCCCTGGGACAGGTGAAGCGTTGGGGCGTGGGACATTCCTGGGCCGACTCCGTTCAGGGCCTAGGGGCTGGATGGGGAAGGCACTTGAGGGAACCTTCCTGGAGCCCGTAGGAGCTTCAGTCGAGCTCCTGGGTCACCCCACCCGCCAGAGTCCAGGCCCACCAGAGTCCCCTGCCACCTGTGCTCACCCTACCCTTACCCCTCGCTCTGCTCCCACCCTGTCCTCGCTCCTCGCCCTGCACTTGCCCCTCGCTCTGGAGCTGCGATGCCAGCCTCAGGGCTTTCAGTCCTGCCTTGATCTTTTTTTATACTGAAACTCAATTTTACACACACAAACCCTCTCCCAGCCAGCCTCTGCCTTTTGCCTTTTCCTCACGTTCTCATTGAATAGGAAGAAATGCCTTTTTTTTTTTTTCCGAGATGGAGTCTTGCTCTGTTGCCAGGCTGGAGTGCAGTGGCATGATCTCGGCTCAACGCAGCCTCCACCTCCCGGGTTCAGGCGATTCTCCTGCCTCAGCCTCTCGAGTAGCTGGGATTACAGGTGCTAACCACCTAATTAAAGCTGTGTAACCAGCTAATTTTTTTTGTATTTTTAGTACAGACGGGGTTTCACCATGTTAGGATGGTCTCGATCTCTTGACCTCGTGATCTGCCCGCCTCGGCCTCCCAAAGTGCTGGGATTACAGGCGTGAGCCCTGCAGCAGCCCCCACCCCATTTTATTTTTTATTTTTTATTATACTTTAAGTTCTAGGGTACCTATGCACAACGTGCAGGTTTGTTACATATGTATACATGTGCCATGTTGGTGTGCTGCACGCATTAACTCGTCATTTACATTAGGTATATCTCCTAATGCTTTCCCTCCCGCCTCCCCCAGACCCTTAGTTTGTGCTGCTCTGCGTTGCTTTTCTGCGTGTGCTAAAACGGGAGGGAGAGTTTCTGTGCCCATTCCCAGGCACCTTCTTGCAGCTGCAGGCATCTCCCCCATGCATGCTTCCAGCTTCCCGGGTGTGGCGTGAGCCATCGTGCCCAGCCAAAAATGCTTTATTTCTTGAGAACTTGTCTGTCTCTCTGATGACTGGGTTGTCCAGCTCATCCCTCAAGCGCCATCCTGCCAGGCCCTTCACTGTGCTGAGAAACCGGCCTACTCACATCACAGGATCACAGGTGCCCCTGGAGCTTCTCAAACTGCAGCCCAAGGACTGGCTGCTTGCTTTTGTACAAAAATGTTTTATTAGAGTGCAGCCACGGCTGCGTCTGCACTACAGTGGCAATGGTGACATTAAGTGTGGCAGAGATCGAGTGTCCCTTGAACCTAAAATATTTACTATCTGGCTCTTCAACAAAAAGTGTGCTGACCCCTGGTGATTGCTTGTATGTGGCAGGGGTCTAGGGCCTGCCTGCACGTCCTGAGACAGCCCACGCTTCCACAGGGTTCCAGCATGCTTTCCGCCGAGAAATCGCTCCCTTTGCTGTTTGTTTTCTATTGAATGTTTCTTCATGCTTTTGTTTTATTTTCAGGGATAATTATTTAATGTTATGTTTTATCCACATTATTTTAGTATGGATATTTATAATTTCCTAAAGCACTTTTTTTTTTTTTTGAGACAGAGTCTCGCTCAGTCGCCCAGGCTGGAGTGCAGTGGCTCGATCTCTGCTCACTGCAAGCTCCGCCTCCCAGGTTCACGCCATTCTCCTGCCTCAGCCTCCAAAGTAGCTGGGACTACAGGTGCCCACCACCACGCCCGGCTAATTTTTTTGTATTTTTTTAGTAGAGACGGGGTTTCACCGTGTTAGCCAGGATGGTCTCGATCTTCTGACCTCGTGATCTGCCCACCTCGGCCTCCCAAAGTGCTGGAATTACAGGCGTGAGCCACCGTGCCCTGCCCATAAAGCACTATTTAACAACTGCTCCATAAATATAAACTTTCTTTCCTTACTATTATTATTTATTTATTTTTTTGAGATGGAGTCTTGCTCTTGTCCCCCAGGCTGGAGTGCAATGGCATGATCTCGGCTCACTGCAACCTCCGCCTCCCGGGTTCAAGCGATTTCTCCTGCCTTGGGACTACAGGTGCGTGCGACCACAGCCAGCTAACTTTTCTGTTTTTAGCAGAGACAGGGTTTCACCATATTGGCCAGGCTGGTCGAACTCCTGACCTCGTGATCCACCCGCCTCGGCCTCCCAAAGTGCTGGGATTACAGGCGTGAGCCACGGCACCCGGCCCATAAATACAAATTTTCTGAGGGACATCTTGAAGCACACAGAACTATAGACAGTACTGTCATAACCACCCCTGCAAATGCCTCACTCGTGTTCAGCCATCATTTACATTTGAGCCACTCCTGTTTCACCTACAACCTCCTCATGGCCCCTCCCCGGAGCACTTAAAAATGGTAATTACATGCTGTCTAGTAATAGTTGTGTGTTACTGTCAAAAGGTATAACTCATGCATTTATGGGGGTAACCCCTACAGCAGTTAACCCCGCATGCTCAAAGGGGAATGAAAGGTAGCTCAGAGGCTCAGGAGGTGAGGTTGCAAAATGGCTTGTGGGGAATGTTCTCATCCACCCAAATCAAGCATCACTACATCCATCTGTGGGGGAGGTGAGCTTAGGGCACCACGTCCAGGAGTGGCCAGGTCCCTATGTCACAGGGAGCTGGGCTGGGGTAAGCTCCAGACGGCCAGGGTGGTGTGGGTTTGCAGTGGGAGGGCTGGTGCGGGGACCCTGAGGGCTCCCTGGTTCCCACCTTATCAAGATGCTGGACTCGGTGCTTGAAACATGTCCTGACAGCCACATGAAAAGGGTTAGAAATGATACTGTTTCGCCTGGGTGCGGTGGCTCATGCCTGTAATCCCAGCACTTTGGGAGGCCGAGGTGGGCGGATCACGAGGTCAGGAGTTCAAGACCAGCCTGGCCAACGTGGCAAAACCCCATCTCTACTAAAAGTACAAAAATTAGCCTAGTGTGGTGGCAGGCACCTGTAATCCTAGCTACTCAGGAGGCTGAGGCAGGAGAATCGCTTGAACGCGGGAGGCGGAGGTTGCAGTGAGCCAAGATTGCACCACTGCACTCCAGCCTGGGTGACAGGGTGAGACTCCCGTCTCAAAAAAAAAAAAAAAAAGATACCGTTTCCTGTATTTTTTTCTCTTAGTATCTAAGAAATACATTATTTGAACAAGGACCTTGTGTCTCCTCTCCCCTTTCCCGGACTATTCTGACCCCAGCAGTTCTCAGAAGGAGCTGATATTAATGAGAACTTCTCCCTGTTAGACCCTTAAAATACTGAGCTTTCGGGACCCTGCCTGGCTTGTTCCTGTAAAACGGTCTTGTCTGTGGTAAATACTAAGGTTTTTGGTCTCACAGCCGAGGAAATCAAGGATGTGGATGCACAGAGTGAGATTTGGAGCAGGAGTTTAATAGGCAAAAGGAAGAAACAGCTCTGTCACAGAGACGGGTCCCGAATGGGTTGTGAAGTTGTAGTAGAAATGTCAGGGGTTTTATAGATGGGCTAGTGAGGAGGGGTGTCTTTTCTTCCTAGGGCCTGAAGAACCAGTTAGGACCAGGTGTGCTGTCTGCATCGAGCAGAGTCTCTAGCAGCCCCCACCCCATCCTTTTTTTTTTTTTTTTTTTTGAGATGGAGTCTTGCTCTGTTGCCCAGGCTGGAGTGCAGTGGTGTGATCTTGGCTCACTGCAACCTCCGCCTCCCAGGTTCAAGCAATTCTCGTGCCTCAGCCTCCTGAGTAGTTGGGATTACAGGTGCATGCAGCCATGCCCGGCTAATTTTGTATTTTTGGTAGAGACAAGGTTTCACCATGTTGGTCAGGCTGGTCTCCAACTCCTGACCTCAAGTGATCACCTGCCTCGGCCTCCCAAAGTGCTGGGGTTACAGGCGTGAGCCATCGTGCCAGTCCCCCACCCCATTCTTTGATCCTGCAGGCAGGCCCTTCGTTTGTGCTGCTCTGCGCTGCTGCTTATCTGTGTGTGCTAAAAGGGGAGGGAGAGTTTCTGTGCCCATTCCCAGGCACCTTCCAGCTGCAGGCATCTCCCCCACGTGCATGCAGGCTTCCAGCTTCCCTATCTTAGTGTGCCTAAAGAAAGGGAAAGGAATGTGCTTTAGGCCCACTGTTTTCACTGGGGCCCATCTATGTATGTGGCTTGGTGATTACCCAGGAACCTCCCAAGTCTGTGCCTGAGTTGCTTATCTGTGTTTTACAGCCTGAAAGATCAGGCTGCTCTTTGTTAGGAGAAGTGATTTATTTGAACTGCATAGTGTGGTGAGAAAGGGAGCAATTTTTAAGCTGCTTTTTGTTAGAAAGTTTTTTGCTGGTGACTCTCTTCACCCTATCTACCTAAATGATTTCTTTCTGTTTCTTAGATCAATTGGGTATTGATTTCAAGTAGAATGGGTGAATGCATTTATTCATTCATCTAAGCCGCATTTACTCCTTTCTTTCACTGTTTTTTTTTTTTTTTTTTTTTTTTTTTGAGACGGAGTCTTGCTCTGTTGCCCAGGCTGGAGTGCAGTGGTGCCATCTCGGCTCACTGCAAGCTCCGCCTCCTGGGTTCATGCCATTCTCCTGCCTCAGCCTCCCGAGTAGCTGGGACTGCAGGTGCCCACCACCACGCCCGGCTAAGCTAATTTTTTGTATTGTTAGTAGAGATGGGGTTTCACCTTGTTGGCCAGGATGGTCTCAATCTGACCTTGTGATCCGCCCACCTCGGCCTCCCAAAGTGCTGGGATTACAGGCGTGAGCCACCGCACCCGGCCTCTTTCAGTTTTGATAGCAGATTATTTCCTTTGGCCCTGCGTCGTCTCTGGTTGGGCAGCTCGGGGCCAGCCATAAATGGAGGGGAGGGCGTGTGTGTGGCCACATGTGTGTTTCTGTCCTGGACAACACTGTCCTGAGGGGCCTAAGTGGGAAGTGCCCTCAACCAAGGAGATTGCTGCTGTGTGTGTGTGTGGTGTGTGCGGTTGGGACAGTCAGGGATTCTTTTTTTTTTTTTTAATTTGAGACGGAGTTTTACTGTCGTCACCCAGGCTAGAGTGCAATGGCGTGATTTCGGCTCACTGCAACCTCTGCCTCCTGGGTTTAAGCGATTCTCCTGCTTCAGCCTCTCAAGTAGCTGGGATTACAGGCGCCCGCCACCACACCAGGCTAATTTTTGTATTTTTAGTAGAGACGGGGTTTCACCACGTTGGCCAGGCTGGTCTCGAACTCCTGACCTCAGGTGATCCACCTCCCTCGGCCTCCCAAAGTACTGGGATTACAGGCGTGAGCCACCGCGCGCAGCCCGGGATCCTCACTTTTTCGCAGAGATTGGTCACTGGCAGGGCGTCTGATGGAACTTTCTGAGATGCTGGAAATGTTCTCTGTGCTGTACAAAAGGGATGCCACTAGCCACATGCCACGTAGAACAGTTGAAATGTGGCCAGCGTGAGATTTTTTTAATCTTGCCAATTTTTGATGGATTTAAGTTTAAGCACCTGCATGTGAGCGGCTACCGCGTGGGCTGGGATTGGAGGAAGCTGGAAAGCGCTCCCCTGCGTTTCGGCTGCTGGCCCCGCAGAGGGCGCCGGAGAGCGGACGGAGCCGCAGGCGGGGTTGTGGGAAGACGCTGCGATCCCGTGCGCCCCTGTGCTCCTGGGCCAGCGCGCAGACTATCGACCGAGGTATTAAGTCCCTCGGAAACGCAGTTCCTCCGTCTCCAGGCTTCTCACCCACACGGAGACAGTCGCTCTCAGACGTACCTCTCGCGGGCTCTTACTCGTGGTCCCGGTCTCTTCCTGGCCCCCGCCTCCCAGCCCAGCGCGCACACTAGACGGCACGTGTCTCTCCACGCTCTTTCTCCAGCGCCCCTTGCTCACCCGACCCCCGTGGGAGTGGCCCATTCTCTCCGCTTAGACATCTGCAGTCACTGTCACTAGCTGAACTGCGCCCTCCTGAAAGCTCTATGTTGAAACCCTACCCCCCACCCTGCGCCGACCCCGTACCCCAGAATGGGGCTGTATTTGGAGACGGCCTTTACAGAGTTAAGGTTAAAATGAGGACATTAGGGTGGGTCCTAATCCAATCTGCCTGTTATACAGAGGGGTTGCACCTTCATGTGAGGATGTAGGGAGAAGACAGCCGTCTGGGAGCCAAGGAGAGAGGCCTCGGCAGAAACTAACCCTGCAGCACCTTCATCTTGAACTTCTGGCTTCCAGAACTGCGAGAAAATACACTGACGTTCTATAGGGCTCCCAGCTGGCGGTACTTTGTTATGACAGCCCTAACATGAATGCAGCCATCCACCCTGTCTGTGGGAATGCACGCACACCCCACAGCACCCTTGCTCTGTCTCACCGCGTATCGCAAAAGCTCACGCATGTCTCTCTCCCGAGTCCCTGGAGGGTCATCCCACCTACATCTCTCTTCTTGGCGGGGACTGGCCTGCCGCCTGTGATGCTCCTGGGCCCCCTGCTCCAGCACGGCTCCCTTCCTTCTGTAATACAGACAACAGAGAGAGGAGACGGCCTGGCCCCACCTCCTCATTTCTGTTCCCTGGGAAATAAGCATCGCAAGTGATCCGTAGAATGGTAGACATCATCCACCTTCCAAGCATCTGGCTGAGTGCTGTTCTACACATGCACGTGGGAGGCACCAGGGAGCCCAGCAGAAATGAAAAGCCTGGGCAGACTCGCAGTTCTGCCACACAGTGAATGTGCTACTCAAGCCGCTCAGCCTGGGCCGCGGAGGTTGGAAGCCTCACTGGCCTGAGGTTTCTGAGTAAGCTCTGCCCCAGTCATTGACTATTAAACTTCAGAGGTCCGTGGAGGCCTCTTAGGAGTCTTCGAAGGAACTTAGCATAGATACCGCTAGCTGCTGACTGCAGGAAGATATGTTTTGTGAATGTGTCCAGGCAACTTTTTTGCCTATGGAAACAGACAAAAATGAAAACCAATGAAAAAACCTCTCAGAACGATACAGAATCCACAGTCACTGCAACACATTTCCTGAAGTGGCGTGAGCCTATAATTCCAGCACTTTGGGAGGCCGAGGCGGATGGATAACTTGAGGTCAGGAGTTCGAGACCAGCCTGGCCAACATGACAAAATTCCCATCTCTACTAAAAATACAAAAATTAGTCGGGCATAGCGGCATGCACCTGTGGTCCCAGCTACTCAGGAGGCTGAGGTGGGAGAATTGCTTGAGCTCGGGAGGTGGAGGCTGCAGTGAGCTGAGACCGTGCCACTGCACTCCAGCCTGGGCAATAGAGCAAGACTTTTTCTCAGGAAAAAAAAAAAAATATCCTTGAACATTATCAGAGTCAAGTTAATAAAGGCCAAAGGTAGAGAAAATCTTGAAAGTATGGAGAAAATGACACGTCATTCATAAGGTCAGGTTCTTCAACAGTCATATTGACATTTTGGCTGGAATATTTGTTGTTGTGGGATATATATATTTAGAGACAAGGTTTTGCTCTGTCACTAAAGCTGCATTGCAGTGTTCTTGATTTTCAGTGAGTATAAAGTGTAAGACAAAATAAGTCTTAGTTCAGGTATGTTCCAGTGCCCCAAAAATTATGTGATAAATAGTACGTACCTGTTGACAATCTGGAAAAGATGAGACATTCTAAGGTGCCCTAACAATCTTAAGTCTATAACAGCTGAACAGTGAGGCCATTTTACTCAATGGTGATACAGTCTTGTCATCGCTGGCGGGCATTTAAGGTTAGACTCCACTCTTAGGAGGTGTCTCTAGATTAAAACACTGAAGATTCTTTTTTTTTTTTTTTTTTTTCCAAGATGACATCTTGCTTTGTCGCCCAGGCTGGAGTGCAGTGGTGCGATCTCAACTCACTGCAACCTGCGCCGCCTGGTTCAAGTGATTCTCCTGCCTCAGCCTCCCAAGTAACTGGGATTACAGGCGCCAGCCATCATGCCCGACTAAGTTTTGTATTTTTAATAGAGACAGGGTTTCACCATGTTGGCCAGACTGGTCTCAAACTCCTGACCTCGTGATCCGCCCACCTCGGCCTCCCAAAGTGTTGGGATAACAGGTGTGAGCCACTGCGCCCGGCCAAGAAGAGGTTTAATTGGCTCACAGTTCTACAGGCTGTACAGGGAGCAAAGTGGCTTCCGGTTTTGGGGAGGCCTCAGGAAGCTTGCAATCATGGCAGAAGGTGAGGAGGGGCAGGCAGGTCTTAACAGGGCAGGAACAGGAGCAGGATAGAGAGGAGGCAGGTGCTCCACACTTTTATTTATTATTTTTTTGCAATGGAGTTTCGATCTGTCGCCCAGGCTGGAGTGCAGTGGCATGATTTTGGCTCACTGCAACGTCTGCCTCCTGGGTTCAAGCAACTCTCTGCCTCAGTCTCCCAAGTAGCTGGGATTACAGGCATCTGCCAGCAGGCGTGGCTAATTTTTGTATTTTTGGTAGAGATGGGGTTTCACCATTTTGGCCAGGCTGGTCCTGAACTCCTGACCTCATGATCCGCCTGCCTCAGCCTCCCAAAGTTGCTGGGATTACAGGCGAGAGCCACCATGTCCGGCCCTACACACTTTCAAACAACCAGACGTGATGAGAACTCACTACACAGTACCAAGGGGGTATGGTGCTAAACCATTCATGAGAAATCACCCCATGATCCAGTCACCTCCCACCAGGTCCCTCCTCCCACACCGGGGATTCCACGTGAGATTTGCTGGGGACACAGAGCCACGCCGTATCAGTTTGCAAGCATCATTCACATGTTTTTCAAGGGAAATAAGCCTGTCTCCATGAAATCGCATGGTGGGAGAGGCCCTTCCAGGTCTGTCTTATGCTGGATGGGAAGCCCGAGGTCTGCACAGCAGTTACAAACAAGGCCTTATTATCTGGAAGGAAAGGGAGCATAGAATGTCCATTGGTTGGGCAACAACCCAGCTTTAGTTTTTCCAGATTCTCTGCACGTGCAGCTTTACGAGACTGGAGAACTTTGATTTCTTCTTCCTCCTCCTCCTCTTCTTCTTCCTCTTCCTCTTCTTCCTCCTTTTTCCTCCTCCTTCCTTTATTCTTCTCTTTTCTTCTTCCTCTTCCTCCTCTTTCTTCCTTTATTCTTCTTTCTTCTTCCTCTTCCTCCTCTTTCTTCCTTTATTCTTTTTTCTTCTTCCTCTTCCTCCTCCTTTCTTCTTTTTCTTCTTCCTTTTTTTTTTTTTTTTTTAGACCGAGTTTTGCTCTGTCGCCCAGGCTACAATGCGGTGGCGCACTGTTTTAGAAAAGGGAAAGGGCCAGGCGCGGTGGCTCATGTCTGAAATCCCAGCACTTTGGGAGGCCGAGGTGGGTGGATCACCTGAGGTCAGGAGTTCGAGACCAGCCTGGCTGACATGGCAAAACCCTGTCTCTACTAAAAATACAAAAATTAGCCGGGCACGATGGCAGATGCCTGTAATCTCAGCTCCTCAGTAGGCTAAGGTGGGAGAATCGCTTGAACCCAGAGGCAGAGGTTGCAGTGAGCCAAGATTGCAGCATTGCACGAAAGAAGGAAAAAGGAGGGAAGAAAGGAGGGAAGGGGAAGGAAAAGGAAAGAAGAAAGAGGGGAAGGGAAGGGGAAAGGGAAGGGAAGGGAGAGATTTAAAAAACAATAGTAAAGAGAGATTTAAAAAACAATAGAGAGATTTAAAAAACAATAGTAAAGAGAGAGAGATTAAAAAAAAAAATAGTAAATGGGCCAGGTGCGATGGCTTGTGCCTGTAATCCCAGCACTTTGAGAGGCCAAAGTGGGAGGATAACTTGAAGCCAGGAGTACCAGACCAGCCTGGGAAACATAGCGAGACCCCATCTATACTAAAAATATTTAAATGGGCTGAGCGCGGTGGCTCAGGCCTGTAATCCCAGCACTTTGGGAGGCCAGGGCAGGCGGATCACCTCAGGTCAGGAGTTTGAGACCAGCCTGACCAACATGGCAAAACCACGTCTCTACTAAAAATACTAAAAAAAAACCCAAAACAAAACAAAAACAAAAAAACTAGCAGGGCATGGTGGCACATGCCTGAAATCCCAGCTACTCAGGTGGCTGAGACAGGAGAATCACTTGAACCTGGGAGACGGAGGCTGCAGTGAGCCGAGATCACACCACTGCACTCCAGCCTGGGCAACAGAGTCAGACTCCCTCTCAAAAAAAAAAAAAAAGTCAGGAACGGTGGTGTGCACCTGTGGTCCCAGCTACACAGGAGGCTGAGGCAGGAGCATCACTTGAGCCCAGGAGTTCAAGGCTGCAGGGAGCTATGACGGCATCACTGCCCTCCAGACTGAGCCGCAAAGCAGACCCTGACTCTAAAACGAAAGAAAGAACAAATAGCAAATGAAAATAAGTACCCAAAAACCAGTTAAATGTGAAATTGGTGTCAGGGGTATGTTCTCCATGTTGAGCCCCTTCTGTGGAATGTGACAATGTCTCTATTTCAGGTAAAGGAAAGACCAAAATAATTTTCCAAGTTGAAAAGCTAAGAGTGCTGATCTCATCACAGACGTAGCCGGCTCTTCAGTTCAGACCACCCGGAAACCCTCCCCATGTCTTTTCAGAACAATGTCCTAAGAACCACAGGGGAAGTGGCCATAAAAACCATCTTTCCTTACCAGACTGGGGTGGGGACTCTGGCCAATGCCATTGTCCATTCTTCTATAATGTCCCTCCCATCTTGACTGAGCATCGAATGAGGCCCACACACAAGATTCTCGCCCACATGGCCGTGGCAAACTCCTTGGTTCTTCTTTCCACTGGAATCCCCCACACAATGGTGTCTTTTGTTCTACGGAAACCCCTGTCCAGTCTTGAGTGTAAACTCATGTGTACAGGTCTTGAAGTCCTGACCTCATGATCCGCCCGCGTGGGCCTCCCAAAGTGCTGGAATTACAGGCGTGAGCCACCACTTCTGGCCTATGCCAGCATTCTTTAAAGTTGTGGGAAAAGGCCAAAAGCAAGTAGAAAATTGGGCAAAAAAGTTCATAATTGCTTAAACATATGGAAAACCCGGAAGTAAAATTAAGCAAATAAGTGCGAGCATGCTACATCAAAGATTATAGAAAATTCAGCCTCCCAAATATCCAAAGAATCCAGGAGTGTGCCAAGAGATCCAAGAGTAGGTCCACAATTTCTCATTCTCAGGAGAATCTGAGATTATATTTCAATCTAATGATAACTGATATTATATAATCCAACTTCTGCATCATCTTGCTTTTAAATTTTGTAATAAAAATTTTAGACCAGGCCAATAAGGCATCAGCAATTTACCTTAGGGAACTAGGGAATGTTTAATTATGACAATGAAGTGTTTAATATTGTATTTTGAAATATAAACTGTAGATACATTTGAATAATACTGAATTTTTAGAAAAATCTATTGGAGTGTCATATATAAAAGGATAAGTAGAGATTTGGAAATGCTTTTTTATTGGACAAAAAAATTGATCAAATCGAAATCTGGACAAACTAGAAAGTTTGGATGCTAGCAATACAATCTATAGACACATTCTAGCATCACTTCTGCATCAGAAGTATCCGGATTGTGGTGCCTGCAGATGCATGCTCCTACACACCAAGACATCCATTAAGAAAATAAAGCCATGTTTTCCAGAGCATTTAGCACTTGTTTAACATACTTGTGCTTCTAAATATCACAAGGCAGGATGGGATTTCTGAAGACAAGGGGATATAGGACCGAGGCAAAGACAATCAACACGTACACTGAATCACACTCCATAATCATGTTGCTAGAACACCAAGGGAGTACCTCTGAAATACCTGCTGCCATGATGTGCAATTACAGGATAGAGGTGCGAGGAGAAGGGCACATTGTGGCCAAGGAAAGCCTTTGTGAGAAGGCTTTGTGTACTCCCCATCAGAGGAGTACACCCCTGATCTTGTATTCCTCGTCAATCCAAGGTCCGTGTGAAATGGTCAGATGGGGAATTTTTTCTTCCACAGACATCAGGATCTTCTGAGTTTCTTCATCAAAGCCAGATTTGTGCAGCCTGGGAAAATAGAAATAAAGTTTTTTTGTTTTTGTTTTTTTTTCATTTTTACACAGTATTGCCTCTCTACATTCTGATGTCTACCTCTCCTCTCCTCTTTATTCTTTCCTGGAAATCACTGGGAGAATTGTACTGAATTTGAAAAACAAGCATGAATCTTTCCTATAGGATAGGAAGCCTCTGATTTATACCATAAAGTGAAATTTCATATACAGCATGTATCAATTAAGATTTAATTCAAAAAAGATGAATTTAAGTTAAAAAGAAAAACACAGGATAACTTCCATTCATCTGATGTTCATATGCCCTGGCACATTTATTGCTTCTTATAATGTGCTTTAAAAAAAAAAACAACATATTATGAGCTTTTCTCAGAGGCACTAATATAATGAATTCATGTACCCATCACCAACTTCTACAATTACCAATATTCAGCCTCTTCCATTTACAACCCGCCCATTTTCTAAGAAATAATTAAAGCAGATGCTACACCCATAAATATTTCAAACGTTCTTGTCTATTTTTGCTATTTTCAGTTCCTTTCATGTCATTGTCCCCTGAACCCACCTCAACAAAGCTGGTTTTTCTAGTCATCAATAACATCAATTTGTTAAATACATTCTATCCTACTTACCCAGTTAGCATTGAATACAGTTAATTACAGTTTCTTGTTTATTTTTTCCCTTAGCTTATTGGACACCACTTCCTCCTGGCTTCTACTCCCTCAACAGCTATCGTTCTTGCTTTATACGTTGAATCTTTATCTCTTTATAACTTCTAAATGTTCTCAGCATCAGGAAAATATAAAAAATAAGTTCACAAATAATTGGTAAGACTGGAACATAGGCTTTCCTCAAAGAATATAACTAACATTTGCAATTCTCTTCTCCCCTCTCCTGTGTCCTTCCTTCTTGCCTGGTGTTCATAGTTATGTGCCTTTTTATCTCCAATTATAAAAAGAAGTTGAGGAGGATTAGCAGGTCACAAAAATTCATAGATATTTAGACACAGGGGAAGTAGGAATTTATCATCTTAAATCTTCAGAGGTAGGGAAGATGGCTAAGTTTCCTTTCAGCTACAGTGACACTATGAGAAAGTTATCCAGAAATAACTGCTCTGAACGTTTGCTACTGTGGAGCTGACATGTTTTGGATGTGGGGATGGTGGTTGAAGAGGAGGGAGACATGCTAATTATTATTTTATAATGCAGGTCTTAAGTCCCTGGCCTGTCCCTATGGGGACTGGTTCTCTGTCTCCTGTCTGAATTCATTTTTCCTTTTCTCTATTATACAGCTCCCCAGGACTCCCTTCCAGCCCTGCAGGGTACAAGGCCTGGCCCCATCTCAGGGCCTTTACGTTTTGCTGTGCCCCCTTCACTTGGGGTCCTCCCTAGACATTCGCGATATGGTTTGAATCTGTGTCCCCACCCAAATCTCATATTTAATTGTAATCCCCAGTGTTGGAGGTGGGGCCTGGTGGGAGGTGACTGGATCATGGGGGTGGATCCTTTGTGAATGGTTGAGCACCATCCCTTTGGTGCTGTTCTCATGATAGGGTTCTCACGAGATCTGGTTGTTTAAAAGTGTGTGGCATCCCCCCTGCTTCCTTTCCTCCTGCTCCCACCACCAAAGACGTGCCTATTTCTGTTTCACATTCCGCCATGATTCAAAGTTTCCTGAGGCTACCTCAGAAGCAGAAGCTGCTATGCTTCCTGTACAGCCTGCAGATGAATGAGCCAATTAAACCTCTTTCCTTTATAAGTTACCAGTCTCTGCCAGGTGTGGTGGCTCATGCCTATAATCCCAGCTCTTTGAGAGGCTGAGGCAGGTGGATCACCTGAGGTCAGGAGTTCGAGACCAGCCTGGCCAACATGGTGAAACCCCGTCTCTACTAAAAATACAAAAATTAGCTGAGCATGGTGGTGAGCGCTTGTAATCCCAACTACTTGGGAGGCTGAGGCACGAGAATTGCTTGAGCCCAGGAGGCAGGGGTTGAAGTGAGCTGAGATTGTGCCACTGCACTCCAGCCTGGGTGACAGAGCAAGACTCTCCCTCAAAAAAAAACCAAAAAACAAAAAAACAAAAACAAAAAAACCAAAAAAAACCTTAAACAACATATTGTGAACTTTTCTCAGAGATACTAGTATAATGAATTCATGTACTCATCACCAACTTGAACAATTATCAATATTCAGCCTCTTCCATTTATACCCCACCCATTTGTTTTTTAAAAACAACTTTTAAAAATGAAAAAAATAAAATCAGAAGGAAAAATTAACTTAAAAAATTCATCCTACAGATTTCAAATAGGTACAACTCTAAAGGCAAACCTGATTCTCAGAACAACGTTAACTGCCGCTGTTTGGCGAATGTATTTCTGAATCAAGACCCCGCTCAGCCCATTCCAGAAGCCCTTCCGAAGTCTGAGCTGGGGTTGCGTATTTATGGGCAACGTAAGTAGAAGATGTTTTAGTAGAGCAGTGGTTCTCACCTGGTGCAACTCTGTCTCCGGGGAACTTCTGACAATTTCTGAAGCTCTTTTTGATTGTCACAACTGAGGGAAGTCCTACTGGCAACTCATGAGAAAGGCCGAGAATGTTGCTTGACATCTTACAATGTCAACGGTTTTTATATTTTACAATGACATTTTACAATGTCAACAGGGGCCCGGGACAGGCCCCCACCACAAACAACCCTCCAGCCTGGCATCCATCATGTCGCGGTTGAGCAAACGGCCAATGAACTAAGCTCGTTCTGAAGTCACTCACCCCAAGGGAAACAGTGTCCACTCACCCCAGCAACTGCAGGGCACAGTCCGGGTGGCTCAATGCCTCACACAGCACCACCACCGCATCAGCGTCCAAGGTAATCCAGTCGAGGTTCAGGCTCCTCAGTGTTTTGCAGGCGATGAGTGCCGCGGCGAGGTCGCCACAGCAGGCACGGGTGATCGGACACGTTTGCAGCCTGCAAAAGGGAAACACATCAGAGAATCCACTCTGGCTTTGGGTAGGCTGGAAGGCACACCATTGTTACTTGCCAATTAGACACCTCCCGGCAGGACACTCTGCTGTCTAGACCCGTGTTTCTCAGCCAGGACGATTGTGCTCCTGGGGGACGTATGTCTAGTGACATTTATCCCAACTGAAGGTGCTGCTGGCAACTTGAGGATAGTGTCCAGGGGCACAGCTAAAGATCCTATGATGCACAGGATTGCCCCCAAGGCAAATAACTCCAGTTTCAAACAGCAAGAGTACCAAGACTGAGCAAACCCTTGGGCAGCATTTTATGTATCAGATCGTCCCAGAGGGACTTGCTTTTAAACTTGCCTTCCTTCCATTCTATTGACCCTCCAGCTCTTCCTATTCTTGAAAAAGATAAATTTTCCTACGATGATGATCAGTAGATACTCACCCGAGACACTCTAATTTACAGTTAGGATGCTGCAAAGCTGCACATAACTGTCTGACACCAGTGTCTCCTATTTCATTATGCCCAAGTTTCAGGGTCTTCAGTTTTTCATTGCAAATAAGAACAGCAGCAATGTCCTTACAGGAATCGGAAGTAAGGAAACAACCCATCAACCTGAGTGGGGGAAGATACACACACAAAAATATGTACACTTATGAGGTCAATCATAACGGCCCACCTTATTTTCATTTATTCATATGCCGCAAGAAATACCCAAGTACTTCTGAGATGATGAGGAGGGTGGGGACGGGAAGGAGGAGAGAAGAATGAGGGAGGAGAGGAGAGAACGGGGAGGGAGGAAGAATGAGGGGGGAGGGAGAATGAGGGAGGAGGGAAGAAGAGGGGAGGAAGCAGAGGGAGACGAGGAAGAGGAGGCAGACGAGGAAGAGGAGGGAGAGGAGTGGGAGGGGAAGGAGGAGGGAGGAGGAGACGGAGAAGGAGGAGAGAGGAGGAGACGGAGGAGGAGGAGGGAGGAGGAGGAGGGAGGAGGAGACGGAGGAGGAGGAGGGAGGAGGAGGAGGGAGGAGGAGACGGAGGAGGAGACGGAGGAGGAGGAGATGGAGGAGGAGACGGAGGAGGAGGAGGGAGGAGGAGACGGAGGAGGAGGGAGGAGGAGGGAGGAGGAGGGAGGAGGAGGGAGGAGGAGACGGAGGAGGAGGAGGGAGGAGGAGACGGAGGAGGAGGAGGGGGGAGGAGACGGAGAAGGAGGAGGGGGGAGGAGACGGAGAAGGAGGAGGGGGGAGGAGACGGAGAAGGAGGAGGGGGGAGGAGACGGAGAAGGAGGAGGG
Source organism: Pongo pygmaeus (assembly GCF_028885625.2). Taxonomy (NCBI): domain Eukaryota; kingdom Metazoa; phylum Chordata; class Mammalia; order Primates; family Hominidae; genus Pongo; species Pongo pygmaeus. The sequence continues at coordinate 62,099,472 of NC_072393.2, forward strand.
GGAAGGAGACGGAGAAGGAGGAGGGGGGAGGAGAAGGAGGAGGGGGGAGGAGACGGAGAAGGAGGGGGAGGAGGGAGACGGGGAAGGAGGGGGACGAGGAGGGAGACGGGGGAGGAGGGGGACGAGGAGGGAGACGGGGGAGGAGGGGGACGAGGAGGGAGACGGGGGAGGAGGGGGACGAGGAGGGAGACGGGGGAGGAGGGAGACGGGGGAGGAGGAGGACGGGGAGGAGGGGGACGGGGAGGAGGGGGACGGGGAGGAGGGGGACGAGGAGGGAGACGGGGAGGAGGGGGACGAGGAGGGAGACGGGGAGGAGGGGGACGAGGAGGGAGATGAGGGAGGAGGGGAACGAGGAGGGAGATGGGGGAGGAGGGGGACGAGGAGGGAGATGGGGGAGGAGGGGGACGAGGAGGGAGATGGGGGAGGAGGGGGACGAGGAGGCAGATGGAGAAGGAGGAGGGGGACGAGGAGGGAGATGGAGAAGGAGGAGGGGGACGAGGGGAAGGAGGAGAGGAAGGAAGGGGAGGAGAGGAAGGAAGGGAAGGAGAAGAAGAAGGAGGAGAAGGAGGAGGGGAAGGAGGAGGGGGGAGGAGGACGGGGATGGGGGAGGAGGGGACAGGGATGGGGGAGGAGGGGGACAGGGGATGGGGAGGAGGGGGGACGGGGATGGGGAGGAGGGGGACGGGGATGGGGAGGAGGGGGATGGGGATGGGGGAGGAGGAGGGGGAGGAGGAGGAGGGGGAGGAGGAGGGGAAGGAGGAGGGGAAGGAGGAGGGGGAAGGAGGAGGGGGAAGGAGGAGGGGGACGGGGAGGGGGACGGGGAGGGGGACGGGGAGGGGAGGGGGATGGGGGATGAGGAGGGGGAGGGGGGATGGGGGAGGGGGGGACGGGGATGGGGAGGGCGGACGGGGAGGGGGAGGGGGGAGGGGGAGGGGGAAGGGGGAGGGGGAGGGGGAGGGGGGGAGGGGGAGGGGGAGAGGAGGAGGGGGGAGGAGGGGAGGAGGAGGGGGAGGAGGCGGGGAGGAGGGGGAGGAGGAGGGGGACGGGGGGAGGGGGAGGAGGGAAAAAGGAGGGGGACAGGGAGGCGGGGAAGGAGGAGGGGGACGGGGAGGAGGGGGATGGGGAGGAGGGGGATAGAATGAGGAGGGGACGGGGAGGAGGCGGAGGGGGAGGGGGAGGAGGCAGAGGGGGAGGGGGAGGAGGGGGAGGGGAGGGAGGGGAGGAGGGGGGAGGAGGGGGAGGCGGAGGGGGAGGAGGGGGAGGCAGAAGGGGAGGAGGGGGAGGCGGAAGGGGAGGAGGGGGAGGCGGAAGGGGAGGAGGCAGAAGGGGAGGAGGGGGAGAAGAGGAGGGGGAGGAGAAGAGGAGGGAGAGGAGGGGGAGGAGAAGAGGAGGGAGAGGAGGAGAAGAGGAGGGAGAGAAGGAGAGGAGGGGGAGAGAGGAGGGGGAGGGGAGGAGGGGGAGGGTGAGAAGGGGGAGAAGGGGGAGAAGGGGCGGGAAGGGAAGGGGGAGAAGGGGCGGGAAGGGAAGGGGGAGAAGGGGCGGGAAGGGAAGGGGAGAAGGGGCGGGAAGGGAAGGGGGAGAAGGGGCGGGGAAGGGGAAGGGGGAGAAGGGGCGGGAAGGGAAGGGGGAGAAGGGGCGGGAAGGGAAGGGGGAGAAGGGGCGGGAAGGGCAGGGGGAGAAGGGGAGAAGGGGGAGAAGGGGCAGGAAGGGAAGGGGCGGGAGGGGGAGGAGGAGGAGGGAGGAGGCAGAAGGTAAGGAGGGGGAGGAGGAGGAGGGGGAGGGGGAGGAGGGAGGAGGGGGAGGGGGAGGAGGAGGAGGGGGAGGAGGGGGAGGAGGGGGAGGCGGAAGAGGAAGAGGGGGAGGGACAAGGGGGACGGGGAGAAGTGGGGAGGGGAAGAAAGGGCAGGAAGAGGGAAAGAAGGGGCAGGAAGGGGAGGGGCAAGAGGGAAAGAAGGGGGAGGGGAGGAGAAGGGGGAGGGGAGGGGAAGGGAGAGGAAGGGAGAGGGGAGGGGAAGGGAGAGGAAGGGAGAGAAGAGGGAGGGGGAGGGAGAGAAGAGGGAGGGGGAGGAGAGAAGGGGAGGGGGAGGGGAGGGGGAGGGAGAGGGGAGGGAGGGGAGGGGAGGGAGAGGGGGAGGGGAGGGAGAGGGGGAGGGGGAGGGAGAGGGGGAGAAGGAGGGGAGGGAGAGGGGGAGGGGAGGGAGAGAAGGAGGGGAGGGGGAGAACAGGGAGGGGAGGGGGAGAACGGGGAGGTGAGGGGGAGAACGGGGAGGGGAGGGGGAGAAGGGGAGGGGAGGGAGAGAAGGGGGAGGGGAGGGGAGAAGGGGGAGGGGGGAGGGGGAGAAGGGGGAGGGGAGGGGGGAGGGGGAGAAGGGGGAGGGAAGGGGAGGGAAGGTGGAGGGGGAGGGGAGGGAAGGTGGAGGGGGAGGGGAGGGATAAGAGGAGAGCAGGGGAGGGGGAAGAGGGCAGGGGAGGGGGAAGAGGGCAGGGGAGGGGGAAGAGGGCAGGGGAGGGGTGAGAGGAAGGGAGGGGAGGACAAGGAGGGGAGGGGAGGGGGAAGGGGGGGAAGAGGGGAGGGAAGGGGGAAGATGGGAGGGAAGGGGGAAGAGGAGTGGGAGGAGGGAAGGTAGAAAAGGGGGAGGAGGGGAGGAGGGAAGGGGGAAAAGGGGGAGGAGGGAAGGGGGAAAAGGGGGAGGAGGGAAGGGGGAAAAGGGGGAGGAGGGAAGGGGGAAAAGGGGGAGGAGGGAAGGGGGAAAAGGGGGAGGAGGGAAGGGGGAAAAGGGGGAGGAGGGAATGGGGAAAAAGGGGGAAGAGGGAAGGGGAGGGGAAAGGGGGAGGAGGGAAGGGAGGGGAAAGGGCGAGGAGGGACGGGGAGGGGGAAAGGGGGAGGGGGAAAGGGGGAGGAGGGAGAGAGAAGGAGGAACAGGGAGGAGGGGGGAGAGGAAAGGGAGAGGAGAGAGGGAGAGGAGGAAGAGGGAGAAGGAATGACGGGGAGGAGGAATGACGGGGAGGAGGAATGACGGAGGAGGAGGAATGACGGGGGAAGAGGAATGATGGGGGAGGAAAGAGGAGGGAAGGGGAGGGGAAGAGGGGAAGGGGAAGAGGGGGAGGGGAAGGGGAGGGGAAGAGGGGGAGGGGAAGGGGAGGGAAAGAGGGGAGGGGAAGGGGGAGGGGAAGAGGGGAGGGGAAGGGGAGGGGAAGAGGGGATGGGGAAGAGGGGATGGGGAAGAGGAAGGGGAGGGAGGAGAGGAGGGGGAGGGAGGGGAAGAGGGGGAGGGAGGGGAAGGGGGAGGGAGGGGACGAGGAGGGGGGAGGGCAAGGGGGAGGGCAATGGGGAGGGAAGAGTGGGAGGGGAAGTGGGGGGAGGAGGGGAAGAGGGGGGAGGGAGGGAAGAGGGGGAGGGAGGGGAAGTGGGGAGGGAGGAAGAGGGGGAGGGGGGGAAGAGGGGGAGAGGGAGGGGAAGGGGGAGGGAGAAGAGGAGGGGGAGAGAGGGGAAGTGGAGGGGGAGGGGAAGTGGAGGGGGACAGAGGGGAAGTAGAGGGGGGTGGGGAGGGAATTGGAGGAGGAGAGAGGGGAAGTAGAGGGGGGTGGACGGGAAGTACAGGGGGTGAGAGGGGAAGTGGAGGGGGGAGGGAGGAGGAGTGGGGGTGGGAGGAGGAGGGCGAGGGAGGGGGAAGGGGAGGGGGGAGGGATGGGGAAGGGGAGGCAGGGGGGAGGGAGGGGGAAGGGGGAGGGGGGAGGGAGGGGAAGGGGGAAGGGGAGAGGGGAGGGAGGGGAAGGGGAGGGGGAGAGGGGAGGGAGGGGGAAGGGGGAAGGGGGAGGGAGGGGGAAGGGGGGAGGGGGAGGGAGGGGAAGGGGAAGGGGGGAGGGGGGAGGGGGAAGGGGGAAGGGGGAGGGAGGGAGGGAAGGGGGGAGGGGGGAGGGGGAAGGGGGAGGGAGAGGGAAGGGGGAGGGAGGGGGGAGGGAGGGGAAGGGGGAAGGGGGAACGGGGAGGGAGGGGGAAGGGGGGAGGGAGGGGGGAGGGAGGGGGGAGGGAGGGGGGAAGGGGGAACGGGGAGGGAGGGGGGAGGGGGGAGGGAGGGGGGAGGGAGGGGGGAGGGAGGGGAAGGGGGGAGGGAGGGGGAAGGGGGAGGGAGGGGGAAGGGGGAAGGAGGAGGGAGGGGGAAGGGGGAGGGGGGGAAGGGGGAGGGGGGAGGGGGAGGGAGGGGGAGGAAGACGGGAGGGAGGAGGAAGGGGGGGAGGAAGGAAGAAGAGGGAGCAAGGGGGGGGAGGGAGGGAGGAGGGGGGGAGGGAGGAGAGGGAGGGAGGAGGGGAAGGGGGGAGAAGGAGGAAGAGAGATGGCAGGAGAGAGGAGGAGGGAAGACAAAGGAGGTGGAAGCAGCAATGATTTCCCAGTTCCTCCACCTTCCCTACTCTGCTCCAACACTTTGGGGTCCCTGCAATTCTTCTTCCCTGCCTGGCTCTCTTTTCTCTGTGACCTGTCCTCATTATTCTCCCTGGTTGAAATGCTCCTGCTGCAATTATCAGCATAGCTACCTCCTCCCCACCTTCAAATCCCTGTGCAAATGTCACCTTTTCGGTGAGCCCTCCCCTGACTATTTTGTATATCATGTGTCCAATCCCTCTCCAGGGCCCAAGCTGGTGATTCCTCATAGTACTTATTACCCCCTAATACAGATAGACAGAAAGATGGTAGATAGAGGACAGAGTATAGGGGACAGATGGATAGTTAATAGATGACAAATGACAGATGACATATAGATACATGATATAGATAGATGTGTGGATAGGCATGTATCTATCCACATTTATACACATATATGTATATGTCTGATGTGTGTACTTGTGTGTTGGTGGCTTTCAGGTAGGCAAGATTTTTGCCCACCAGAGGACATTGGTAGTGTCTGGAGACATTTTTGGTTTACCACGCCAGGAGAGAAAGTGCTACTGGCACCTTCTCTCCCTCCTCCCCTCCTCCTCCTCTCCCTCCTCCCCTCCTCCTCCTCTCCCTCCTCCCCTCCTCCTCCTCTCCCTCCTCCCCTCTCCCTCTTCCTCCCCTCCTCCTCCTCTCCCTCTTCCTCCCCTCCTCCTCCTCTCCCTCCTCCCCTCTCCCTCTTCCTCCCCTCCTCCTCCTCTCCCTCCTCCCCTCTCCCTCTTCCTCCCCTCCTCCTCCTCCTCTCCCCTCTCCCTCCCCACCTCTTCCCCCCCTCCTCTCCACCTCTTCCCCCTCCTCTCCACCTCTTTCTCCCTCCTCCCCCCCTTCCCCCCTCCTCCCCCCTCCTTCCCCTCTTCCCCCTTCGTCCCTTACCTCTTTCAGCCTCTCTTCCCCTCCTGCCCCGACTTCCATCCCCTCTTCCCCTCTCCTCCTCTCCCATCCTCCCCCATTCACCTGTCCTCCCCTCTCCTCCCTCGTTCTTCTCTGCTCCTCTAGTGGCTGGGAAGCAGGGAAGCTGCTCAACACCCTAGGAAGCATGGGACAGCAGCCCCAACAATACAGAATGAATTGGGCTAAAATGCCCCCATGTCAATACTGAGAATCCAGAATGCAGACACACATCCTTGCAGCCTCACGCGTGCATGTGTGTGTATCTGACACTCCATCAGATGGGAGTCCATGGAAACAGGGATGTTAGAGTGCTCTATTGACCAACTTATCCACCCAGAAGCGTCTTCAGTTCCTAGCAGAGGGAATGAATGAGTCTCGCGCTCTGACTGTCATTTATCGAGAGTGTATGACAAGCCAGGCATTGATCATAGTCCTTCATGTGTATGATTCCAACTGGCCATCTCGATTCTTTGAGGAAGAGGCTGTAGCTATCCTCACATTACCTGGGGAGAGGTGAGTCACCTGCACAAGCTCGGGCAGTCAGGGCCACTTGGGACTCCATCCAGGCCTTTCTAGGGCTGGAGACCCAACTCCAGAGTCCCCTGCTGTGTCTTGACAACTCCTTCCCACTGAAGGTTCCCAGAACCAGGTGGGGTAAATGTATAGCCTCATCTGGATTTTTTTTCAGAAGACACCATTCTCTTCCTGTCTCAGTCTATTTGGGCTGGTATAACAAAATGCCATAGACGGAAACGGGTCCCTTATAGACAACAGAAATACATTTCTCACAGTTCTGGAGCCGGGAAGTCCAAGATCAAGATGCGAACAAATTCAGTGTCTGGCGAGGGCTACGTTCTGCGTTGGAAGTGGCATTTTCTCACGGTGTCCACAGATGGTAGAAGGGGCAGAAGAGTCTCTGGGGCCTCTTTTATAGGTGTGAGAGGCTCCACCCTGATAACCTCATCACCTCGCAGAGGCTCCACCTCCTAGTACCATCAGCCTGGGGGTGAGGACCCAACATACGAATTTTGGGAGGACATATACATTCAGATGCTAGCATATCCCTTTCCTATGTCTTTCCTAGAGCCACAGTATCCAAAAAAAGAAACCCCAACATTGAAGCAAATCATGGCCGGTCCTACCACAGCTCCTGTATGCTGCAGCCTGGGTGCTTCAGCGCTCCACACAGAGATGCCACTCCATTATCTTCCAGGGCATTTGAGCCCAGATCGAGGAGGGACAGGGACTTACTGCACAAGAGGACTTGGGAAATGGAGTCACAGGAGACAGAGGTGAGACAGCAATACATCAACCTGCAAAGAACACACCGTCTCCCAGCCTGCTGAACAGCAGTACATCATCCTGCAGAGAAACACACCATCTCCCAGCCCACTGAAGCTTCCTATGGTAATGTTACCATATTTTCTTTGTCCCAGGCAAAACCTTTCCAGATGTTCCTTGAACTCTGCTGTCACTCAAGAAAATAAGGAGCTGGGTGCGGTGCCTCATGCCTGTCATCCCAGCACTTTGGGAGGCTGAGGCGGGTGGATCACCTGAGATAAGGAGTTTGAGACCAGCATGACCCACCTGGTGAAACCCCATCTCTACTAACAATACAAAATTAGCCAGGCGTGGTGACACACACCTGTAATCCCAGCTACTCAGGAGGCTGAGGCAGGAGAATCACTTGAACCCGGGAGGTGCAGGTTGCAGTGAGCTGAGATTGTGCCACTGCACTTCAGCCTGGGCAACAAGAGCGAAACTCCGTCTCAAAAAAAAGAAAAGAAGGGGATTAAAACTTGTAACACCTACAGATGTACAGAAGGACGAATGTGGAATACAGTGTCCCAACAAACAATCTCAGATTCCAGTTCCAAGTCAGATCAACACCAGCTAAAAGACCTAGGGCAAAAGTCACCCATTCTTTGCAATGGAGTATACATATGGCTTAACGGAATGCACTGGACGATATCCCATGTAGAATAATTTTTGTTTGTTTTGTTGTTTAATATACATATTTAAGGTTTTGTTAAAAGAATAGATTTTAAGTGCTCTAGTCACAAAAAAATAAAATGCTTCAACGATGTCAGATGATGAGTATGTTAGTTTCCTTGATGACGGTCAACATTTTACCATGGATGTGTATATCAAATACTTTTTGTTTTAAAAATTATTTAATCACAATGTACTGTATGCTTCGCTGAGAGTTGATTTTAAATGTTCTCACATCCTCCAAAATGATAACTCTGTTAATTAGCTTGATTATAGTAATCATTTTACAGTGTATGCATATATCAGAACATCACATTTTATGGCTTAAATATATGCAATTTTAAAATTTTTAAATCTTTTTCTTTTTTTCTTTTTTTTTTTTGAGATAGAGTCTTGCTCTGTCTCCCAGGCTGGAGTGCAGTGGCACAATCTCGGCTCACTGCAACCTCCGCCTCCCGGGTTCAAGTGATTCTCCTGCCTCAGCCTCCCGAGTAGCTGGGAGTATGGGCATGCGCCACCACACCCAGCTAATTTTTGTATTTTTAGTACAGATGGAGTTTCCCCATGTTGGCCAGGCTGGTCTCGAACTCCTGAGCTCAGGTGATCCTCCCGCCTCGGCTTCCCAAAGTGCTGGGATTACAGGCATGAGCCATCGCGCGCAGCCAGCTCCATTTTACTGATGAGCAACTGAGGCGTGGAAAAGGAACTCAGGTCTAGCTACGGATTCCACATTCTGCTGCACCCCTCAGTGAGCACTGCCTTGCTTTGATAATGGGTGGATCCAGGTGCACGCTTCGGAAATCTCCTCCGAACGTGCTTCCCGCAGACCAACTTACATCAGCCTCTCCGTGCTTCCCGCAGACCAACTTACATCAGCCTCTCCAGGGCACAGTGTGGGTGCTTCAGGGCTTCACACAGCAATGTCATTCCTTCGTCCCTCAAGGGATTTTCTACCAAGGAGAGGTGTTTCAGCTTGCTGTTGCAGGCCAGGACAAAGGCGATGTCTTCACAAGCTTCACTGGAGATGTCACACTTTCCCAGTCTACATGTGAAACACACACCATGAGATGGACCAAAGCTTTCAATCGCTCATGAAACATTAGCCACAGACCAAATGACACCTCTGATTCTAGTCTTGCACCTGCTGATCCATTATCTACACTACAGACTTTTTTTTTTTTTTTTTTTTTGAGAAGGAATCTCACTCTGTTGCCCAGGCAGGAGTGCAGTGGTGTGATCTCAGCTCACTGCAACCTCCACCTCCCGGGTTCAAATGATTCTCCTGCCTCAGCCTCCCAAGTAGCTGAGATTACAGGCGCCCACCATCATGCCCGGCTCATTTGTATTTTTAGTAGAGATGGGGGTTTCACCATGTTGGCCAGGCTGGTCTCGAACTCCTGACCTCAAGAGATCTGCCCACCCTGGCCTCCCAAAGTGCTGGGATTACAGGGATGAGCCACCGCACCCGGCCACATTACAAACTTTTAAGAAGTGCAAACGTAATGGCATGACTCCCTCATTAATCCCGTGGGTTTGCACTGAAGTTAGGAAAAACATCAATCCCATTACTGGGTATATACCCAAAGGACTATAAGTCATGCTGCTATAAAGACACATGCACACGTATGTTTATTGCAGCATTATTCACAATAGCAAAGACTTTGAACCAACCCAAATGTCTAACAATGATAGACTGGATTAAGAAAATGTGGCACATATACACCATGGAATACTATGCAGCCATAAAAAATGATGAGTTCACATCCTTTGTAGGGACATGGATGAAATTGGAAATCATCATTCTCAGTAAACTATCGCAAGAACAAAAAACCAAACACCGCATATTCTCACTCATAGGTGGGAATTGAACAATGAGAACACGTGGACACAGGAAGGGGAACATCACACTTCGGGGACTGTTGTGGGGTGGGGGGAGGGGGGAGGGATAGCATTGGGAGATATACCTAATGCTAGATGATGAGTTAGTGGGTGCAGTGCACCAGCATGGGACATGTATACATATGTAACTTACCTGCACATTGCGCACATGTACCATAAAACCTAAAGTATAATAATAATAATAATAAAAAAAAAAGAAAAACATCTAACCCCACGCTTCTCACCTCCTGGGGAGATTTGCCCTAAGGGAGACATGTGGAAATGTCTGCGTATATTATTGGTTGTCACAACGGAGGCAGCCAGAAATGCTGCTCAACATCCTTCAGTGAACAGGACAGACCCTGCAACGAAGGAGTATCCAGAACTCGATAAATCTGACTCTCTGTCAATAGCACTACAAGAAATAGGAAAAACCAAACTGTTTTTTTCCCTACTTTCACACACTCAGTGCAACACGCTTCTGTGACCGGAGACGGGAGGGCAGCTCTTCTGCAGCCACTAAGTGGGTGTCCTAAAACTTAACCCAATCCTGACACTTCCTAGAGGGGCTAGACACAGAGTTGATCATCGATTATGCCTGTGTGATGAAGCCTCCATAAAAATCCTAAAAGAATGTAGTTCGGAGAGCGTCCAGGTTGGCAAACACATCCACACGCCACGCCCCAGCTCCACAGGGACAGATGCTCCTGCACTCGTGTGGGGAAAAGAAAGAGAGATCAGATTGTTACTGTGTCTATGTAGAAAAGGAAGACATAAGAAACTCCACTTTGATCTGTACTAAGAAAAACCGTTCTATTTTGAGATGCTGTTAATCCATAACTTTAGCCCCAACCCTGTGCTCACAGAAACATGTGCTGTATTGAATCAAGGTTTAATGGATTTAGGGCTGTGCAGGATGTGCCTTGTTAACAATATGTTTGCAGGCAGTATGCCTGGTAAAAGTCATCACCATTCTCCATTCTCGATTAACCAGGGACACAATGCACTGTGGAAAGCTGCAGGGACCTCTGCCTGAGAAAGCCTGGGTATTGTCCAAGGTTTCCCCCCACTGAGACAGCCTGAGAAATGGCCTCGTGGGAAAGGAAAGACTTTACCATCCCCCAGCCTGACACCCGTAAAGGGTCTGTGCTGAGGAGGAGGAGTGAAAGAGGGAGGCCTCTTTGCAGTTGAGATAAGAGGAAGGCTTCTGTCTCCTGCTTGTCCCTGGGAATGGAATGTCTGGGTGTAAAGCCAACCATTCCCATTTGTTCTATTCTGAGATAGGAGAAAACCGCCCTGTGGCTGGAGGCGAGATATGCTGGCAGCAATACTGGTCTGTTACTCTGCTACACTGAGATGTTTGTGTAAAGTGAAACATAAATCTAGTCTACGTGCACATCCAGGCACAGTACCTTTCCTTGAACTTATTCATGATACAGATTTCTTTGCTCATGTGTTTCCCTGCTGACCTTCTCCCCACTTATTGCCCAGCCACATTCCCCTCGCCAAGATAGTAAAAATAGTGATCAATAAATACTGAGGGAACTCAGAGACCAGCGCCAGTGCGGGTCCTCGCACGTTGAGCGCCTGTCCCCTGGGCCCACTGTTCTTCCTTTATACTTTGTCTCTGTGTCTTGTTTCTTTTCTGAGTCTCTCATCTCCACCTGGCTAGAAATACCCACAGGTGTGGAGGGGCAGGCCCCCTTCACACTCAGGACCCTTCCAGATCTCATCCTGTGTGTCCCTCTATCTGGCTGCACATCTGTATTTTTCAGATCATTTATTAAATTGAGAGTCAGATCCCAGCTGCACATCTGTATCTTTCAGATCATTTATTAAATTAGGTGACAGTCAGATCCCACACGGTAGGAGCTCAGTCCCACAAGACCACCCTTGACTTCAGATGCCAGTTGCAAGCGCTGGGTTGCTCTGCCTGTGTCTGACCAACCGGCTATACATGGGGGTTCCCCTGATCCCTTCCTTGGGTTAGACTGATTTGCTAGAGTGGATCACAGACCTCAGGAAAACAATTACATTTCATAAATGATTGCTTGAGCGCAGGAGGCAGAGGTTGCACTGAGCTGAGATCCCACCTCAGCCTCCCAACTAGCTGGGAGTACAGATGCCTGCCACCACAACCAGCTAATTTTTGTATTTTTAGTAGAGATGGGGTTTCACCATGTTGGTCAGGGTGATCTCGAACTCCTGAGCTCAAGTGATCTGCCCGCCTCGGCCTCCCAGAGTGCTGGGATGACAGGTGTGAGCCACCGTGCCCGGCCCGGCCCCTGGCTGCCTTCAGATCTCTCTTCACCCTGCTCAGAGAGCAATGCCATGCCCGGCCCCTGGCTGCCTTCAGATCTCTCTTCACCCTGCTCAGAGCGCAATGCCATGCCCGGCCACTGGCTGCCTTCAGATCTCTCTTCTCCATCCTGCTCAAAGGGCAATGCATACGCAAGTGTTCATGCATGGATTGTTTGCTCCCCATTGTGATAATTTTTTAAAAGCTCCTCAGTCTTTTGACTTTTTATTCCTTATTGCATGCCTGTATCTAATTATCTTCTGTGCCGCATAGAAAGCTCCTCATTCTTCAAGCGTCTTGATTGAAAGTGTGATGGGGATCTCTCCTCTCAGACCAAGAGGAAATGAGAGAGAAGATGGAGCAGAAACCATATTTAAAGACAGAGATCATGGTAACGCGTTCTCAGAAGCCTGTGCAAACATTCATCCACAAATGCAGGAAGCTCAGTGAATTTTTAAGCGGGATAAACACAAAGAAATACCAAAACCACACACAATGGGGGTGGGGGTGGGGGAACCTTAAAGTTAGCTGGAGAGGAGACAAGACACATTAAGCACATTGCCTACAATGGGATGAAATATACTGATGGCTAAATTTAGAAAAAGCATGGAAGCCAGAATGGAATGGAATTACATTTTTGACATGTAAAAGAACAAAAGAAAGAAAACAGTGAAAACCTACAATTCTCTGATGCGTGGGGGAAAAAAATCTACAAAAATAAAATCAAAACAAATATTTTTGGTCTCAAATACGCTGTGGTCACCTGGTTTATAACAATAACTACTGTTGTTCACTTGAGAAAAAGTTGTCTTTCAATAGCATTCTCTGTTCATATGTGAAAAAAAATTTTAAAAACCTGACTTTATACTACATAGAAACATTCATTCAAAGTAGATCATAGCCCCAATTGTGCATGGTACAATAAGACTTCTAGAGAAAAATGCATAGGAAGTTGTTCTTATGACTTTGGGCTTGGAAACAATTTTTTTCTTTTGAGACATGGTCTCACCCTGTCACTCAGGTTAGAGTGCAGTGACGTGATGACAGCTCACTGCAGCAACCTTGGACCTTTGGGCTCAAGAGATCCTCCTGCATCAGCCTGATGGGTAGCTGGGACTACAGGCATCCACCACCATATCTAATTTTTTTTATTGTTTTTAGAGATGGGGGTCTCACTATGTTGCCCAGGCTGGTCTCCAACTCCTGGCCTCAAGCGAGCCTCCTGCCTCAGCCTCCCAAAGTGCTGGGATCACAGGCATGAGCCACCAAGCCTGGCAACAATTCCCTAAACAAACACAAAAAGCAGCTGAACATGAAAAGACACATTCAGTTTTGATAAAGAATCTCTCTTAATTCAAAGATGAAATTAAGAATGTGGAAAACCAAACCACATAGAAGATATTTGCAATGCATGTGTTTGACCTAGGATTCATTCCATAATATAGGAAAAACACCTGTCAATCAATTAGAAAAAGACAACCCAATAAAACAATGGGCTACACCAGCACATCAAACAGACATATCACAACAGGAAGCCCAGAAAGTCAAACAAATGAAAAGGCGCTCACATTATTAGTCATTAGAGAAATGCAAATTAAACTCACTCAGATATTATGCCCAAAGCAGAATGGATTTGAAAAGATCAACACCCTTAAGTGTTGGGGAGAAAAATGGGACAAGTGGAACGCATTCATTTCATAGGCAAATAATCTGGTGAAGCCTCTGGTTAAAAGATACTGATTAAGTCTAGTTTCACTGGAAGTTTCATAAAAGCATATTTTTAAAAACAGCTTTGTACGTTTCATTAGTAAAAATTTCCTAGTTTTAAGAATGCACTATTGTTATGTAAGATGTTACCTTCGGTGGAAGCTGGGTGGTGGTTGGTACATGGGACTTCTCTGTACTATTTTTGTAATTTCCTGTGAGTATAATAATCTTTCAATAAAAAGTAAACAACAACAATGACAAAGTAAAATGGCTGATGTGGAGAAACAGGTGTTTGTCATAAGGGTTTCCAGACACACATGAATTAAGGTATGGTATCCATAAAAATGTTTGTCCAGGGCCACTGCATAGTATTGGATGTTTTTTTCCTAGTACAAGAGCCCCTGGGTTGGATTTAGGCAAATACCCCATTCTGTTTTAGCCAAGCTGACCCCCTCCCACCACCAGAAGAGAAGCATCACTCTAATCTCTCCTAGGGCACTTCACAGGCTAGCACTACTGGACTAGATAATCCTTTGTTGTTGGGGAGCTGTCCTGTACATTACTGGGTATTTAGCAGCATCCTTGGTGATATGGTTTGGCTCTGTGTCCCCACCCAAATCTCATCCTGTAGCTCCCATAATTCCCATGTGTTGTGGGAGGGACCCAGTGGAAGATAATTAAATCATGGGGGTGTGTCTTTCCCAGGCTGTTCTCCTGACAGTGAATATGTTTCACAAGGTCTGATGGTTTTATAAAGGGGAGTTTCCCTGCACAAGCTCTTTTCTCTTGTCTGCCGCCATGTGAGATGTGCCTTTTACCTTCCACCATGATTATGAGGCCTCCCAAGCCACATGGAACTGTAAGTCCAATAAACCTCTTTCTTTTGTAAATTGCCCAGTCTCAGGTATGTCTATCAGCAGTGTAAAAATGGACTAATACACTTGGTCTCTATCCACCAGATGCCAGCAGCACCCTCCCCACTCAACTGTGATCATTGAAAATGTCTCTAAACATTGATATCCCCAAAGGGACAAAATTCCCCCCATCGAGAACTACTGAGATAGAGAGAACCTGACTTTGAAGGCCTTCCACCAACAATACCACATTGAAGTAAATGAAGAATAGTTCATTTACCCCAAAAGGCAACATTCCCAGCTACATTATGTCTATCATTGTAGATATGTTCCCCAATCCTTATGTTAATGTATAATAGGTAAAACCCTATGCAAATAACATAATTATGAAATGGAGCAAAATACGATAGAATTTTGAAAGATCCCCCCGAGAAGAGAAAGTTAGAGTAGAAGTTAAAAAAAAAGTTGCCATGATATGGAAACAGCTTGAATAAGGAATGAGATCTACAGCAGTTCTATAAGCTCAAACAACCCTTATGCATAGAACCTGCCTCTTTCTCCTGATGAGTCTGGATGCATAAAATTAATCAAGTATAGATGAATCTGTCAATTACATTTTTGATGATTACTGCAAAGACGAGACAGTGAACTGGGAGAGAGAAGAGCATATTCTCTTAGTGGGTTTAGTGGGCTGATTTTATTTATTGCTGCCTCAATGACTTCCCTTTGTTCTCTTTGGAAAGATAGATTGGCCAGTGATCATTCTACAATAAAGATACATGCACACATATGTTTACTGCGGCACTGTTCACAATAGCACGTCTTGGAACCAACCCAAATGCCCATCAATGATAGACTGTATTAAGAAAATATGGTACATATACACCATGGAATACTATGCAGCCATAAAAAAGGAAGAATTCATGTTCTTTGCAGGGACATGGATGAAACCGGAAACCATCATTCTCAGCAAAGTAACACAAGAAGAGAAAACCAAACACTGCCCGTTCTCACTCATAAGTGGGAGTTGATTAGTGAGAACACATGGACACAGGGAGGGGAACATCACACACTGGGGCATGTCGATGGGTGGGCGTCTCGGGGAGGGAGAGCATTAGGAGATATACCTAATGTAAATGACGAGTTGATGGGTGCAGCAAACCAATATGGCACATGTATACCTATGTAACAAACCTGCAAGTTGTGCACATGTACCCCAGAACTTAAAGTATAATAATAATAATAGAAAAAGAAAGATAGATTGGCTCTGCCTGGCAATCACCCAGTTAGGACAGGGGCCACTCTGACAATTTTCAAGAGGAAGAAATTACTTTGGGCAAGTCATTCTCCCCCTGGCTTTAATGCTGACAACTGCCAAATCAGACGATCACACTTGTGATCATTAACATGCTTCAGTTTTATGTTTCTATAAATATCTTTAGGGAAAAAAAAATGGTGTTGTTGTTTTGGCCTGGTTGGTTGAGGGCAGAACCAGGAAGTATCAAGGGAGGTGTCTGTGAGATGAGGCTGGGTGCGGTGGCTCATGTGAAGTACTGTAATCCCAGTGCTTTAGGAGGTCAAGGCGAGCAGATAGCTTGAGACCAGGAGTGCAAGATCAGCCTGGGCAATATGGTGAAACCCCATCTCTACAGAAAATTACAAAAATTAGCTGGGTATGGTGGCGTGCACCTGTAATCCTAGCTACTTGGGAGGCTGAGGTGGAAGGATCGCTTGAACCCGGAAGGTTGAGGTTGCAGTGAGTCAAGATCGCGTCATTGCACTTCAGCCTGGGCAACAGAGTGAGACCCTGTCTCAAAAAAAAAAAAAAAAAAAAAAAAAGAAATAATTAAAGTGAGTACTAGAGATGGGAAGGCGGAAACAAACCTTCTAAGAGGAGGCCTTGCCCGGCAGAATCTACCTTCACCTTACGAGAGAGACTGAGATTCAAAAGATGAAAAACAAGAGAGATGAAGGCTGATGCAATGACCCTCTGGAAGGAAAACAAGAAAATCAAACTGCAAAGCCCACCTTGGAAAGAAACAGCACTCGGCATGAACAGCCCGGACTTACATCAGCTCTTCTATCTTGCACATTGGATGTTTCAGCGTCTCACACAGGTGCCTGATGTCAGATTGGGAGAGGCTAGTGCCGTATAGGCTCAGAAGTTTCAGATGAGGGTTGTGAAGAACTGCCTTAAATAATTCTGAATCATGTCCAAAGTACACAGAAGTAAATCTGCAAAAGATTAAAAAAAAAATAGCGTCATGCAATGAGATCCCAGCACAAAGCCAGACACCTCTTGTACGATTCTTCCTGCCCTGAATGCTGGGCCTCACCACACTGTTTCTGGAATTCTGGTTACTCCTGCCCATAAATTATTTCTCGATGGGGTTTTCAGACACCAGACAGCACAGAGGCTCAAGCTGCTTAGAACTTTCCTGGTTCTTCCTAGCCCCTCCACTTCTACATAACACCAAACATATAAGGAAAATGAGTCAGATGTATCCCATGTTAAACCGAGACCCATGGGGACAGGAACAAACTATACTTGTACCTCTTTGTATTCTGAGATTAATGCCTCACATAAAATAGACGCACACATATCTGAATTAATGCTCCAAGCAAAACTGTGTTACCCAAGGAAAGAACACATTTCTATTTTAAAACTAAGATTTTTTTTTTTTTTTTTAATAAAAGAGACAATGTTATGTAGTGTCAAAAAACTCAGGCTTCCGAGTTACAGGAAACTGGATTTGACATTTTGCTTTTCTCCTTGTTGCTTTTGCAAGATTGGGCAAATGACCTACTGGCTGTGTGGCCCAGTCTCTTCATGAAATAGATATGGTCATGGTAATTAAGAAATTAGCATTTAAGGCCAGGCATGGTGACTCACACCTGTGATTTGGGAGGCCAAGGCAGGCAGATTATGTGAGGTCAGGAGTTTGAGACCAGCCTGGCCAACAAGGCAAAACCCTGTCTCTACTAAAAATACAAAAAATTAGCTGGGCATGGTGGTGCATGCCTGTAATCCCAGCCACTCAAGAGGCTGAGGTAGGAAAATCACTTGAACCCAGGAGGCGGAGGTTGCAGTGAGCCGAGATCATGCCACTGCACTCCAGCCTGGGCAACAAGGGTGAAACTCTACCTCAAAAAAAAGAAATTAGCATTTATTGTAATGCCTGGAACATGGTCAATTCATGTTGGCTTTTATTTTAATATCTACATGTATATGCCATATATGTGTATTTATAAACCAAATACGTAACTACAAACCAAATATGTATCTATAAACCAGATAAGTACATATTTATTTACCAGATAAATACAAGACCAGAATATGTACTTACAATCCAGACAAAATTTATGTATAAACCATATATATATATGTATTTATTAGCCTGATAAATGTGTATTTACAAACCAGACACATAAGAATAAATACATGACACACAGAACTTGCTCTATGTGACTCCTGGCATTACAGCAGATGAGCGCACCCTGATTTCTCTCCTAGTCAACTTTAAGAAATGACAGAGAATTTTAAAAGTAAATATTTTTACCATGCTCAAAAACTAGAATGGAAATTTTGAGTAGGCCAGAATCAAAAGACAGATAACGGCAGACCACAGAGGCGAACGGCAGGCTGAAGGAACTGTGGGGATTGTGGGCAGAGTGATCCCCTAAATGTCTGAGTGACACCCAGGTACCACCTGCCCGGAGATAAAGGAAGCCAGGAGCTGGTGACAGGGCGGTCAGATGTACAGGGATCTGTGCGGTGAGGGTGAGCAGAGCCTGACTCACTAACAGGTGGAAGAGCTACCACAGGAAGACAGGGAATCCAGGCTGGACACGGTGACTCACGCCTGTAATCCCAGCACTTTGGGAGGCTGAGGTGGGTGGATTGCCTGAGCTCAGGAGTTCAAGACCACCCTGGGCAACATGACGAAACCCCGTCTCTACTAAAATACAAAAAATTAGCCGGGCCTGGTGGCGGGCACCTGTAGTCCCAGCTACTGGGGAGGCTGAGGCAGGAGAATTGCTTGAACCCAGGAGGCGGAGGTTGCAGTGAGCCGAGATTGTACCACTGCACTCCAGCCTGGGGGACAGAGCGAGACTGTCTCAGAAAAAAAAAAAAAAAAAAAGAAAAAGAAAAACAGCGAACCCCCTTGATTTCTGGAGACACCTGTGAGAATGGGGGGGTGGGCAAAAAGGACAGGAAGATCTGACCCCCAAGCCACCACACCACATTAATGAAAGCACCGGGATTGGTTAGCTAGGCAGCTGCAGTGAATGCCAACCGTTGGCCAGCAGCAAACAATCGAGTCAACAGACAATATGGTGGGAAAACAGTCACAAAGATGAACATGTAATCAGGAATCATTGCCATTTCAGGATAATGAACCTCATGGAAAAGGGGCAAACTAAAATAGAAGAGTTGATTATGATACCATTTGTTGACTATTTGCCTTGTCAACTTTTTCCTTTTTCGGCACATAAAATGATAAAAAATGCAATTGCTGAGATGAATAAAGAAGCAGAAGCCTGGGCTCATTCCTTCAACTTTGAGTCCAATGCCTCCCCAATGTTAGGGATTAAGGAACGCTGGAGGTATGTGTGTTTGGAACATATTGATCCATCTGTGATTAGTCTGCCCTACATAACCGAAGGAATCAATCTACTTCTCTCAGCCTCTACTGATGCCACTCTGCTTCCAGAAACTATTATCACTTTTTCTCAAGTATAACTTTTCCCTTAACTATGAGGGAAAAAAGTTGATAAAGCAAATAGAACAGGATCTGAACTAACCATTCCATGTGAGTGATGGCAGTTGGATGATACTTCCAATGTTCCCTAAACCCTAACCTTGGGGAGGCATTAGAATCAATGTTGAAGGAATGAGCTCTGGCTTCGGATTCTCCATTTGTCTCAGCAATTGCATTTATCATTCATATACAGAACAGAAAAGAGAAGGAAAAACATGTTTCAATTTCAAGGCATGTGGCTAGATACTTTTGAAGAAAAATGACCAAACTGTCTCTATCATTTCTGGACAACTTGAAATGAATCTAATGATATTTTTACTAGACATTGAACTAAAGGACTTATGTAAAATATCAATGAATTGGGAGGTCAAGGCAGGTGGATCACACGCAGTCAGGAGTTTGAGACCAGCCTGGCCAACATGGTGAAATCCCGTCTCTACTAAAAATACAAAATTAGCCAGGCATGGTGGCGGACACCTGTAATCCCAGCTACTTGGGAGGCTGAGACAGGAGAATCGCTTGAACCTGGGAGGCGGAGGTTGCAGTGAGCTGAGATTGCGCCATTGCACTCCAGCCTGGGTGACAGAGTGAGACTCCGTCTCAAAAAAAGTTTTTTTAAATAAAAGATCAATTATTTATTCTCACTGTCATCAATACTGTGAAGAAGCACTGATGTCCTCATTTTATAACCTAAGGTTCCTAGGAAGGACCTGTACATCTTAATTCATGCCTTCACCCAGGTTTATCCAGATTACTGTTCTTCTGCTTCATGTTGCCGTTGATCTCATCTAAAAATCAATGACTTCTTGTGCTTTGAGACTGAATTTATAAAACAAAAATCAATGACAAATGTCTTAATTGCAAGACCACTAACCACCTCTTCCTTGCTACTATTCCTCACATATCACATTGAAATTCAGATACTGCTCATGCGTTATAATCAAGCCAGTCCCCTACTTTAACATTTTCCAGAAAAAAAAGTTCAGTGAGGTCCACTTTTTACTATCCAGGTGGGATCTTTAGAAATTCTGTTGAGTCAGTTCCTTCACTATTTTCAGCACACATTCATTCTATGGATGTTTAGTGAGCCCCTACAAAGCTTTGTATTTTTCTAGATGCTGAGGATGTGAGGGTAAACACGCATCCCCATCCATCATGGAGGTTTAGTCAACAGAGAAACACTGGGCTCCCCAAGATCACTCCTAGCTTTGGTGACTTGCTAGGAGACCTTGTACGACTTGCAGTACAGTCATACAATGGCTATGATTTATTTCAGCAAAAGGATACAAAGGAAAAACCACCAAGGGGAAAAAGAACATAGGAAAAATCCAGAGAAAACCAGACAAAAGCTTCCAAGAGTCCTCTCCCCGTGGGATCACCAGGACACCAGGACACAATAAATTCCTCCAGCAACAAAATGCGAGAACACATGTGAAGTGTCATCTACTGGGGAAGCTCATTAAGGACTCAATGTCCATGGTTTTTACTGGGGCTTGTCATATAGGCACCCTCTGCCTAGCATGAGCCAAAATTCAAAACTCACTGAAGGAAATCAGACATTCAGTATAAACCACAGTGTCAGTACAGTTTAGAAACAGTGAACCATTCTTATCAGTTAGGTTGGTGGAAACTCTCCCAAAGTCCAAGTTTCAAGACATCAGCCAGGCCGGGTGCGGTGGCTCACGTCTGTAATCCCAGCACTTTGGGAGGCTGAGGCAGGCGGATCACAAGGCCAGGAGTTTGAGACCAGCCTGGCCAACATGATGAAATCCTGTCTCTACTAATACAAAAACTAGCCAGGCGTCGTGGTGCGTGCCTGTAATCCCAGCTACTCAGGAGGCTGAGGCAGGAGAATCACTTGAACCCAGGAGGTGGAGGTTGCGGTGAGCTGAGATCATTCCATTGCACTCCAGCCTGGGCAACAAGAGCAAAACTCCGTCTCAAAACAACAACAACAACAAAACAAAAACAAAAACAAAAAAGACATCAGCCAAGGACCAACTTAGCAAACAGGCCTTTCTCGAGACAGCAGTCTTAACGTCTGCTATGTTAACTTTTTTCTGCACAAATATGTGGGCCAATAATTCAATGCAATAACTCTTACCAAAAAGATGTATAAGGTGCTTTGGGAGCATAGCAAGTCTTCCGTGATGACATGACTTTTCAAGCTGAAAGAAGACTTAAATTTAACCTGAAAGCAGTAAGTTTGCTTATAGGGGTGAAGAGAACAGCATGGCCCAGGCAAATCAAGATAAGTAAAATATCAGGGAACAACTGTGTTTCTATCCTCTCATACATTATCTGTATAAAAGTAATAACAAACACTTTATTAGGATTAAAAGAAACTGAAGAAAATATTGCACATCAGCACTGTTTTATGAATGCTACCTATATTATGCTTATCTTATTTATTTATTTATTTATTTTATTTATTTTTTTTTACAAATTTAAGGCTATTTTTCTGTCTGTCCTCAGCACTCTTCCTTTCTCACCTGAGAAACATCTATTCTCCATCCACCCACATCCAAGCAAAGGTCACCCCTAACCAGGACTGCTCGCTCTCTGGTCCTCCAACTAGATTTCATTTTACATGTCACTACATTTTTTTTAAATTATACTTTAAGTTCCAGGGTGCATGTGTACAACGTGCAGGTTTGTTACATATGTATACATGTGCCATGTTGGTGTGCTGCACCCATGAACTCGTCATTTACATTAGGTATATCTCCTAATGCTATCCCTCCCCCCTCCCCCCACCCCACAACAGGCCCCAGGGTGTGATGTTCCCCTTCCTGTGTCCATGTGTTCTCATTGTTCAATTCCCACCTATGAGTGAGAACATGCGTTGTTTGGTTTTTTGTCCTTGCGATAGTTTGCTGAGAATGATGGTTTCCAGCTTCATCCATGTTCCTACAAAGGACATGAACTCATCCTTTTTTATGGCTGCATAGTATTCCATGGTGTATATGTGCCACATTTGCTTAATCCAGTCTATCAGTGATGGACATTTGGGTTGGTTCCAAGTCTTTGCTATTGTGAATAATGCCGCAATAAACATACATGTACGTGTCACTACATTTAACACACTGGCTTGCAGCTCTGCATTTATGCATTGGTCTTCTTCCAAAAAGGCCACAGTAGAGAGAAGGAAACTCTGCCATTTGCTTAAAGGACAGGTTAACATCAAACTTACATGAGTTTCCGGAGTTTACAAACAGGCTGAGCCAGCGCTTTGCAAAGAATCGCCAGGGAGGCATCATCGAGGCTGGTATTTTCCATGTCTAAAATCTGGAAGTTCTTGTTGGTAATGAACATTGAGCAAAGCTCCCGCCAGTAGACGAGCTTCTCATTGTAACTATGAGAGAACAAAGATCGTGATTCTCCAGTGGCTAAACTCAATTCAAGACATTCTCAAAACAGGTCGAGCACCATTTCCAAAGCCCCTCAAAGCTGACAGACATCCAGGCCTGAACAGGGAGAAGGTCAGCCAAGTAAATGGAGCCAACATGACATAATAGTTAGAAAGTAGGCCCTGGCCAGGTAGAGTGGCTCAAGCCTGTAACTCCAGCACTTTGGGAGGCCAAGGCAAGATAATCGCTTGAGCTTAGGAGTTTGAGAATGGCCTCGGCAACATAGCAAAACTCCATCTCTATTAAAAATTTAAAAAATTAGACAGGTGTGGTGGCATACACCTGTAGTCCCAGCTATTTGGAGGCTGAGGTGGGAGGATCACTTGAACCCAGGAGTACAAGACTAAAGTGAGCTATGATCATGCCACTGCACTAAGCTAGGGAAACAGAGCTAGACCCTGTCTCGAACAAAAAAAAAAAAAAAAAAAAAAAAAAAAAGGAGCACTATTTACAATAGCAAAGACATGGAATCAACCTAAATGCCCATCAATGATAGACTGGATAAAGAAAATGTGGTACATATACATCATGGAATACTATGTAGCCATGAAAAGGAACAAGATCATGTCCTTTGCAAGGACATGGATGGAGCGGGAGGCCATTATCCTTAGCAAACGAATGCAGGGACAGAAAACCAAATATCACATGTTCTCACTTATAAGTAGGAGCTGACTGATGAGAACACATGGACACAGGGAGGGGAACAACACACACTGGGGCCTGTTGGAGTGTGGGGCTTGGGAGGAGGGAGAGCATCAGGAAGAATAGCTAGTGGATATCGGGCTTGATACCTGGGTGATGGGATGATCTGCCCAGCAAATCACCATGACACACGCTTACCTATGTCACAAACCTGCACATCCTGCACATGTACCCCTGAACTTAAAAGTTGGAAATAAAAAAAAGAAAGTGGATCCTGAGACAAGAGTAATTGATTGGAATCAAACTCTTGTGTAAACATTTAGTAACTATGTGACCCTGGACAAGCTATTCAACCTTATTCTGCTTCATTTCCTCCTCTT
This sequence comes from Pongo pygmaeus, assembly GCF_028885625.2. Taxonomy (NCBI): domain Eukaryota; kingdom Metazoa; phylum Chordata; class Mammalia; order Primates; family Hominidae; genus Pongo; species Pongo pygmaeus. The sequence goes on from NC_072393.2 coordinate 62,122,720, forward strand.
TTAGATGAGAATACTTGATTGTTCTGTGAACAAGGGTTATTTGGTGAGCCCTCAGTGAACAGGGAACTGTATCCAAAAATGTTATCATGAACAGCAGCATGTATCTGAGAGCTAACGTATGAGCTGGTAACCTGAACCCAATGGAAGAATACAAGGCAAAATCAGCGGAGGGAAAAGGCATATGGAAGAAATGCAGAGGAAACAAGGTACGAACTTCCAGGAGTCCCCTGTCAGTGGGGTCACTGGGGGATACTGCACAAGCTATGGAGGGGGAAAAAAAAAGCACAGTCTGACAACAATAAAAATGGTGGAAAAAAAAAAAAAAGAAGGAAAGGAAAGAAAGAGAAAAAGAAAGAGAAAGAAAGAGGAAGGAACGGAGGGAGGGAGGGAGGAAGCAAGCAAGGCCAGGCGCGGTGGCTTATGCTTGTAATCCTAGCACTTTGGGAGGCCGAGATGGGTGGATCACCTGAGTTCAGGAGTTCAAGACCAGCCTGGCTAACATGGTAAAACCCTGTCTCTACCAAAAATACAAAAATTAGCCGGGCATGGTGGCGGGCACCTGTAATCCCAGCTACTTGGGAAGCTGAGGCAGGAGAGTCGCTTGAACCTGGGAGGCGGAGGTTGCAGTAGGCCGAGATCATGCCACTGCACACCAGCCTGGGTGATAGAGCAAGACTCTGTCTCAAAAAAAAAAAAAAAAAAAAAAAAAAAAGTCCTGCTAGCCGCCTCTTAATCTCACATGGGCCCTATGAAGTAGATAAAACTTTTACTTCTCTTTATACAAATGGAAAAAGTTCAAGAAGTTGCAGCTCATGATCCCACAGCAGTGCCAAGGCTCCAAAGGAAGCCTTTCTGACTCCAACCTCCATGCTTTTAAGCACAGTGGCATAAGGCCCATGAAATACCCACAGGCCACTAGAGCAAACTCCAAGCGTAGTGCGTGGCGCAGGGGATTAATAGAAAGACTCACTCTGAGATGCATCCTGAGTCATCTGGAAAGATATTCTCCACACACATGCGAAGTGTCGTTAAATGTCGACAATGCTTCAGGCAGAATGAAGCTATTACCAAATGTTCTATGTTACCAATATAAATGAAAACTTCTTCAAAGAAATTCATCACTTTGGTTACAAATTCTTTTTCCTGAGTTTCAAACAAACCAATGAATAGTTCCTGGAAACCTATGGCTTCCCTATCAGCTTCACATTGACTTAAACTTTCAAGGCATTGGGTTATTTCCTGCTTTAGGTCTTTTGACAGTGGAAAACCAAAGGAGGTCTCCAGCATGCTGACAATTTCTTCTGTTGAAATTCCAAACATGAATATCCCCACCTGGGTCAAGAGGGTTTGAGGCTGAACCACACTTGCTCTTACAAGCTGGGTTATGCTTCCAATGGCCGGGTTAGGATCGTCTTTGGGTCGTTTGAGCAAATAAAACATGGCGGCACAAAACTCTTGGATACACAGATGGATGAAGGCAAAACAGTCCCCTCTCCTTTGGAGGAGTCTCATATCCACCCACATCAAGCCCTCAGACTCAGATAACCCATTCCTCCGGAGATCCCCATGGGAAAAGACAAACGTATATGTCCAAATTCCCTCCGCAGCCAAAGCACACAGGCTTTTTAGTCGGGCTCTGTTCACCTTAGGTGGAAAACTCTGACTTCCTGCTCTGAATACAGTTGTTAAAAAGGATGCATATAAAGAGGTGGTGTTTTGGGAGTTTATTTCAAGGTCTTCTCCCCTCTCTATTCTCTGTTTCACGCAAGTACAGACCAACCAGCATATAAAGGGATTATGGCACAAGATAAACAGCGGCCCACTATCTCTCACAAAATTGAAGACTTTTAGGGCTTTGCTCTTCTCACCAAAGAAGTAGGAGAAATACGACTTCTTTTCAGATTCAGTGAATCCTAAGAGCTTTATGAGTTTTGGATGCCGCAACATAAAATAGTGTTTTTGCATAGCCAGTTTTCCTAATGCAATAAGCAGAGAGGATTCTGGGAGCATCTTTTTTTGCAACAAACTGCTCAGGATAATTGGCATTGGCTGCCGCTGCCTCCAGTCATCGCTCAAGTCAGCCTTAAGTTGCAAGTTAAACTTCAGTTGCTCAAAGCCATCCATGATGAATAGAATTCTCTCTGGCACGGAAAAAATGTCTTCGATCTTCTCTGAAGACTCAGGCCAGTCCCTAGAGAGCAGCTCCAGTAAGCTGGTCTCTGCGACACCGTTCATTTCATAGACATTGAGGAAAAACACAAATGTGAACCTATCCTTCCATAAGTTTCCCTCTGCCCAGTCCAACATCACTTTTCTTAAAAGGGTTGTTTTTCCAATTCCATCAGGACCTTCCAGGACCACAGTGTGTCGTCTAGCCGCGGCAGTATATGCGTCATTCAATTCTTTAGACTCATTTTTCATGGTTTCTTTGTAGAAATGCTCAGGGACATGAAGACAGGTTTCCTTCTCCCATATGAGTTGAAATTTTTCCTTCATATGCTTTCTGTATGGGTTTAGCTTATCTGTGTTAATGAGAACAGGATATAAGATAGGTAAAAATGCACTCATTCTTTCATACTTCTGAGAACTGTAAACCAAAAATAAAATTCTAATACTCGCCAGCCATCTGAAGCCAGGGTGCTTTTAAAATTTAACCTGAGAGACTGGTTCACGCCATGATGGGAAGTGGGGGTCAGACATACTTCATTATACATCTCCATTAACATGAACACAGGCTTTAAGTCTGATAAGAAACATTTTACAACCTATTCTCTCTGAAGGCTTCCTCTGCAAATAACGATGTGGATCTCCATAATCCTTTATCTTAACCCAGACATTTCCTTTATTTTGATCCCGGGTCTTTAGATAAACTCAACCAATTGTCAACCAGATTTTTTTTTTTTTTTTTTGAAATGGAGTCTTGCTCTGTCGCCCAGGCTGGAGTGCAGTGGCGCCATCTCGGCTCACTGCAAGCTCCGCCTCCTGGGTTCACGCCATTCTCCTGCCTCAGCTTTCCGAGTAGCTGGGACTACAGGCACCCGCCACCATGCCTGGTTAATTTTTTTGTATTTTTAGTAGAGACAGAGTTTCACCATGTTAGCCAGGATGGTCTTGATCTCCTGATCTCATGATCCACCCACCTCGGCCTCCCAAAGTGCTGGGATTACAGGTGTGAACCACCGTGCCCGGCCGTCAACCAGTACGTGCCTGTGGTCCCACCTACTCAGGAAGTTGAGGCACAAGAATTGCTTGAACCTAGGAGGCGGAGATTGCAATAAGCCAACATTACACTACTGCACTCGAGCCTGGGCAACAGCCTGACACTCTATCTCAGAAAAAAAAAAAAAAAAAAAAAAGAATTTTACTATATCAATTGTTTCCAAAATTGGTCTTGTCTATATAACCTTCCCCTAATTTCTGCATTCTCTTTAAACTGATGATAGCAGGTCACCTATCAGCAAAGTACACATATATATACACACATATATACACACACATATATACATATATACACACACACATATATACATATATATGCACACATATATATACACACATACACACACACACACACACACACTCATATATATATATATATTTTGAGATGGACTCCCGCTCTTGTCCCCAGGCTGGAGTGAGATGGTGCCATCTCAGCTCACTGCAACCTCCGCCTCCTGGGTTCAAGCGATTCTTCTGCCTCAGCCTCCCAAGTAGCTGGGATTACAGGTGCCTGCCACCACGCCCGGCTAATTTTTGTATTTTTAGTAGATACAGGGTCTCACTATGTTGGCCAGGCTGGTCTTGAACTCTTGACCTCAGGTGATCTGCCCGCCTTGGCCTCCCAAAGTGCTGGGATTACAGGCGTCAGCCACCATGCCCAGCCACAAAATACATATTTTATGCAAAGTTTATCTAATGAGTGATGAGAAATGGGGAAGGGAGAAGAATTAAAATCCTGTTCACAATCTGAGTTTTCAAATTTCAGAAAAATTTTGAGTCTTGGGAAGGGACTGAATGGAAGTAGACTGCAAAGGGGCCCTACAGTCGCTCACAGGAAGGCAGGGACGGTTCCACCGATGGTCTGTGTTCTCCTTGCACACTCGTCTGTGGACATCACAGGAGGGAACAGCATCCACTTTATTCTCTGCTATATCCCTTTAACACTGCTGCACAGGAGTTATTCTAGTCTCTGAGCAGTGACTGACTTCGTACAAAATTAATATTGTAAAACTGTCTTGAATTTAAAACATACATGCTAGGCACAGTGGCTCATGCCAGTAATCCCAGCACTTTGGGAGTGCTGAGGCAGGAGGAGCACTTGAGGCCCAGAGTTCAAGACCAGCTTGGCCAACATAGTGAGACTCCATCTCTATTAAAAAATTAAATTAAAAAAAAATGCAGATAAAGAGAAAGGAAATAAGGCCATTCCAAAATGCCATCAATGTATGTAATCATGGCTCATAGCTTGATCTGTGTCTGTATTACTCTACATTTTTCTTCTGCCCTATTTTTCTCTCTGCAGTAGAATTATACTGTATATACTATTTTCAAACATGGTTTTTGACTGAAAAATATATTATGGACATCTTTCTAAATTCATGCACATTTTTCATCATAAAACACTATGCTATTTATTAAATTTTTTTTTTTTTTTGAGACAGAGTCTCATCACTTTGTGGCCCAGGCTAAAGCGCAGTGGTGTCATCTTGGCTCACTGCAACTTCCACCTCCTGGGTTCTAGTGATTCTCGTGCCTCAGCCTCCCGAGTAGCTGGGATTACAGGCGTGCACCACCACGCCTGGGTAATTTTTGTATTTTTAGTAGACAGAGTCTCACACCATGTTGGCCAGGCTGGTCTCCAACTCCTGACCTTAGGTGATCCGCCCACCTCAGCCTCCCAAAATGCTGGGATTACGGGCATGAGCCACCACGCCTGGCAAAACACTATGCTATTTAATTGAATGGATTTATCATTATATTATTCACTTTCTATATTTGCCCACAGTAAACATTTGCTGACATCCAAGGTTTTTTTTGAGACAAAATTCATAAGCAAGGTTATTTAAAACTGATGATTCACGCCTGTCATCCCAGCACTTTGGGAGGCTGAGGTGAGCGGATCATGAGGTCAGGAGATCGAGACCATCCTGGCTAACATGGTGAGACCCCGTCTCTACTAAAAATACAAAAAATTACCCGGGCGTGGTGGCAGGCGCCTGTAGTCCCAGCTACTTGGGAGGCTGAGGCAGGGGAATGGTGGGAACCCGGGAGGCAGAGCTTCCAGTGAGCTGAGATCACGCCACCGCACTCCAGCCTGGGCGACAGAGCGAGACTCCATCTCAAAAAAAAAAAAATTCATGTCATGTCTTAGAGATTTTTATAACATTTAGGACCTCAGTGTCTCAAGTTGAGAAACTCTCAGTTCAGACACTGACTCGGTCATTTTTTCATCTGCCAACATAGAACATTAATCAGCAGAAAAGTCAAAGACACGAACCACACAGATAAAGAAAACTGGCACACACCTGTAATCACAGCACTTTGGGAAGCCCAGGCAGGAGGATCACCTGAGGTCAGGAGTTCAAGACCAGCCTGACCAACATGGTGATACCCTGTCTCTACTAAAAATACAAAAATTAGCTGGGCGTGGTGGTGCATGCCTGTAATCCCAGCTACTCAGGAGGCTGAGGCAGGAGAATCGCTGAACCTGGGAGGCAGAAGTTGCAGTGAACCGAGATCATGCCACTGCCCTCCAACCTGGGCAACAGAGCAAGACTCTGTCTCAAAAAAAACAAAAACAAAAGCAAAAACAAAAAACCCAAAAAACTAACACAGCAAGCAACTCCAAACCAAATAAAATACCCTCAAGCATGTGGGGATACGAAATAAGGTCTCAAATTAGAATTACCAACACAAAGAAGAAACATGAACAAAACAGAAGTAAATGTAACAGAAGTTGATTGAACTCAAAAGTAAAGGGAGAAGATAACAATCATCAGAAACAAACACTAATTACTAGATACCTAATAGGGAATATATTTAGTTTTTCCTAAGTATCCCCCCAGAGGAGGGTGTAGACCCCATCAATGAGTCCAGCAGAACTGGTTTGGAGTCAGATCTGTCACTTTTGGAAAAGTCATGTAACACATGGGAACACTGTTTTGTCCAGTTTTCTCACTTGTAAACCTTTCCTGGGTTGTGATGAGAATGAAAAGACATTATGCAGAAAGAGTGCTTCCAGGACGTGAGGACAACCTGGCTGTGATGTCTGTCACCCCATTGATCGCCCCAGGGCTAATTCGGCTGATGTGGCCAGCTGGGTGGGTGTCCACTTCCTCCCTCACTGCTCCATATGCGTCCGTTCTGAAGGTCTGCCGTGGGTGAAAGATGATGACAACCTTCGCCCATAGAGGAAGGTCCTTCCGTCATGGGCAGAAGAGAAGCTGTGCTCCCCTACTAGAACCTCCAAAAAAGCTTGCAGGAATGCTTCCTGTAGTACCCGGGACATACACTGTCTGTGATTGTCTTAAATATTAAGATTCTACCTACTGCTTGGTACATGTCTGGTCAAAAAGGACAGGCAGTTAGGCATGGTGGCTCACTCCTGTAATCCCAGCACTTTGGGAGGCCTAGGCAGGCAGATCACTTGAGCGTGGGAGTTCAAGACCAGCCTGAGCAACATGGCAAGACCCTGTTTCTTAAAAAAAAAAGAAGACAGGAAACTGCTATACTAGAATTCCATCTCAGTAGACCTGGCAATGCAGACACTAACTGGTCACTCATCTCCTATAACAACAATGACTCCACTTGGGGTGGAAAAATGGGAAGACGCTCCTTAGGTGAACGGTTGATATAAGGACGCTGTCTGTCCCCAGTTCATCACTGGCCCACATATGAACAGCCCTGGCCTGCAATTCTTTTCCTGCCTTCAACTCTCACCTTGACCTACACACATTCTCATCTGATGGAGGCGGTAGCCACTCATTCAGCAATGATATCACCTTGTTCCCAGGCTTCCCCCATGGGTCCTCGCCCCTTCATCCAGCACTTACTTCTCATCTCTTCCTGAGCCTTTGTCCAGAGATCTTTCCTATTGATCTGTAGAAACAGATTCAGTGTCACTTCCCATGCCTGCTTTCCCGGGTAATGTTTGTCCAACAGCTTTGCTACATCTTCTTTGGAGGCCTTCTTCAGCTCAGCCCAGGGGATTGGCTTGAGTTCAAATTTCTCCAAAGGTTGTTTGAGGAGCTCCTTAAATTTCCAAAACTCTTCCTTTCTGAGCTCCTTCAGATACCACAACAAGCCAAAATCCGAAAAAAAAGATTCTGCCATATCGCCCCAGGATTGTGAACTCAGGTGTCTCCAGAGGGAAAAGAAAGATCCTCAAAAATAAAGAATAAATGATACCTGGAAAAGAATGATATGATTACAGAGTTAAGTTTCAGCAGCCGAAAGCAGCTCAGAATTATTGATATCATCATGCGTAGCTTGCACCAAACATCATCTAGGGAAGAAGCTTCATCTTTTTCCAAACAAATGCATGTGAATGGTAGAGTTGACTGCCACTTATGTGTCTTGTTTTTGTCTGACATAAATGATGCTTCCAGGAACAAGCGTTTTTGTGTAGTTTGCTGCACATAAGCACACATTTCTCTAGATTTATAAATTATAGGTCAAATAGAAAACACAGGTCACCATGTTTGCTACATAACACTCAACGGTTTTCCCTTATGTATATAATAACTGACATTCCTACCAGCGTTCTATGAGTTTGTTTGCTCTATAGACCTTCCCATGCTTAGTATAGTCTAATCCAATTTTGATAATGAAAAAAATGAGCTGATATTAAAATTACAGATGATCACATTCAGGAAGACGAAAATAAAGGAAGAGGATATAAAAGCAAATTTAGATTTTTTTTTTTGTCTTGTTTGGTGGTATATGCCTTCTTTTTTTTTTTTTTTTTTTTTTTGAGACAGAGTCTCGCTCTGTTGCCCAGGCTGGAGTGAGTGCAGTGGCGTGATCTCGGCTCACTGCAAGCTCCGCCTCCCGGGTTCACGCCATTCTCCTGCCTCAGCCTCCCGAGTAGCTGGGACTACAGGTGCCTGCCACCATGCCTGGCTAATTTTTTGTAGTTTTAGTAGAGATGGGGTTTCACCGTGTTAGCCAAGATGGTCTCGATGTCCTGACCTCGTGATCCACCCACCTCGGCCTCCCAAAGTGCTGGGATTACAGGTGTGAGCCACCGCACCTGGCCGGTATATGCCTTCTTATTGCAGTATATAAGGAAAAAGTTAGATTTACTATAGGTTAGCATCTGCAGACAACTCAGACAGAAACAGAGTAGTGAACTTTCCCACTTTTATAAACCCTGCAGATAATCATTGCAATTCAACAAAAGACAAGAAATGAAGTAGAAATATATGCTAGACAAAATAAGACAGGTGGCAAAAATAATACCAAATATATATATATATGTATTTTGAGATGGAGTTTCACTCTTGTTGCCCAGACTAGAATGCAATGGTATGACCTCAGCTCACTGCAACCTCTGCCTCCCAGGTTCAAGTGATTCTCCTGCCTCGTCCTCCCAAGTAGCTGGGATTACAGGCACCTGCCACCATGCCCGGCTAATTTTTTTTTTTTTTTTTTGTATTTTTAGTAGAGACAGAGTTTCACCATGTTGGCCAGGCTGGTCTCGAACTCCTGACCTCAGGTGATCCACCTGCGTCAGCCTCCCAAAGTGCTGGGATTACAGGCTTGAGCCGCTGTGCCCAGCCTAAATATAATTTTAACACATATGAATGAAATAAAATTGCTCACTAATATATAGACTCACATTGGATAAATAAAAATCCTGCTATATGTTGTTTATAAGAGAATCCTAGAAAATACACAGAAAAGTAAAATAGAAGAAGGAAAAGCCTGGCAAATTCTCACCCAACAAAGTATTAATAGTATAAAATATCAGCACTGAAAAACACTCAAGCTAGAAAGCACTAAATGGACTAAGAGTTTATTTATTTATTTATTTATTTTTTATTTATTATTATTATACTTTAGGTTTTAGGGTACATGTGCGCAATGTGCAGGTAAGTTACATATGTATACATGTGCCATGCTGGTGCACTGCACCCACTAACTCGTCATCTAGCATTAGGTATATCTCCCAATGCTATCCCTCCCCCCTCCCCCCACCCCACAACAGTCCCCAGAGTGTGATGATCCCCTTCCTGTGTCCACGTGTTCTCATTGTTCAATTCCCACCTATGAGTGAGAATATGCGGTGTTTGGTTTTTTATTCTTGCGATAGTTTACTGAGAATGATGATTTCCAATTTCATCCATGTCCCTACAAAGGACATGAACTCATCATTTTTTATGGCTGCATAGTATTCCATGGTGTATATGTGCCACATTTTCTTAATTCAGTCTATCATTGTTGGACATTTGGGTTGGTTCCAAGTCTTTGCTATTGTGAATAATGCCGCAATAAACATACGTGTGCATGTGTCTTTATAGCAGCATGATTTATAGTCCTTTAGGTATATACCCAGTAATGGGATGGCTGGGTCAAATGGAATTTCTAGTTCTAGATCCCTGAGGAATCACCACACTGACTTCCACAATGGTTGAACTAGTTTACAGTCCCACCAACAGTGTAAAAGTCTTCCTATTTCTCCACATCCTCTCCAGCACCTGTTGTTTCCTGACTTTTTAATGATTGCCATTCTAACTGGTGTGAGATGGTATCTCACTGTGGTTTTGATTTGCATTTCTCTGATGGCCAGTGATGGTGAGCATTTTTTCATGTGTTTTTTGGCTGCATAAATGTCTTCTTTTGAGAAGTGTCTGTTCATTGGACTAAGAATTTTTGAACACCAAGATTCAGTTCCCCAAGATCTAGAACTCATGAGCATATGTGCACCTGAAAATATCACTTCACACACAAGGAGATGATGACAAATACAATATCATTGTATCTGAGCTAATATACCTTTCAGATAATTACAAAAGATTAGCAAAGATTACATACCACCTATGGCCACACGCAAAAGAATAAACTTGGACCCTTTATATCATCAACAAAAATTAATGCAAAATGGATTGAAGATCTGAATGGAAGGCCCAAAGTATAAAACTCCTAGAAGAAAACGTAGGGCAAAAGCTTCCAGACACAGATTTGGTGATTATTTCTTGAATATGACATGACACAGACAAAAGAAAAAAATAGACAAACTGGACTTTAGAAAAATTTAAAAATTTTGTGCACCAAAAGACAATATCGGCCAGGTTCGGTGGTTCATGCCTGTAATCCCAGCACTTTGGGAGGCCGAGGCAGGTGGATCACTTGAGGCCAGGAGTTTGAGACCCCTGGCCCACATGGTGAAACCCTGTCCCTACTAAAAATACAAAAATTAGCCAGGTGTGGTGGTAGACACCTGTAATCCCAGCTGCTTGGGAGGCGGAGGCTGCAGCAAGCTGAGATCATGCCACTACACTCCAGCCCGGGTGACAGAGCGAGACTCTGTCTCAAAAACAAAGATGATATCAAAAGAGTAAAAAGTCAACCAACAGAATGGGAGAAAATATTTGCAAAGCATGTATCTCACAGGGATTAAAATCCAGATTACAGGGAATGCCTAAAACTCAATAACAAAACAATCTTATTAACAATGAGAAAAGGACTGGAATAGACATTTCTCCAAAAATATACAAATGGTCCATAGCCAATAAGCACATAAAAAGAGGCTCAACATCACTAACCATTAGGGAAATACAAATCACAACTACAATGAGATAATACTTCACATCTGCTAAGATGGTAACTACAAAAAAAAAAAAAAAAAATCAAAACAAGTGTTGATGAGAAGGTAGAGAAACTGGAACCCTTGTATCCTAGTGACATATAAATGTTAAATGGTTCAGCCACTGTGGAAAACCGTATCGTATTTTCTGAAAAATATAAGAACAGAATTACTGTAGGATCCAGCAACCCAAAAGAATTGAAAGCAGCCTCTCTCAAAGAGTTATCTGGACACTCATGTTAATAGGAGCATCAGTGACCCAAGTGTTCATCAACAGATGAATGGAAAAGCAAAATGCGGTCTATAAATGCAGTATTATACAGCCTTAAAAAGGAAGGAAGCCACGCGCGGTGGCTCATGCCTGTAACCCCAGCACTTTGGGAGGCTGAGGCGGGTGGATCACCTGAGGTCAGGAGTTCAAGACCAGCATGGTCAACATGGCAAAACCCCATCTCTACTAAAAATGCAAAAAAAAATTAGCCAGGTGTGGTGGCAGGTGCCTGTAATCTCAGCTACTCGGGAGGCTGAGGCAGGAGAATCGCTTGAACCTGGGAGTCGGAGGTTGTAGTGAGCAGAGACTGCATCACTGAACTCCACTCTGGGCGACAGAGTGAGACTCTGTCTCAAAAAAAAAAAAGGAAGGAATTGTTTTTTTTTTTTTTGAGAAGGAGTCTTGCTCTGTCCCCAGGCTGGAGTGCAGTGGTGCGATTTCAGATCACTGCAAGCTCCACCTCCTGGGTTCACACCATTCTCCTGCCTCAGCCTCCCGAGTAGCTGGGACTACAGGCGCCGGCCACCAAGCCCTGCTAATAGTTTGTATTTTTAGTAGAGACGGGGTTTCACCGTGTTAGCCAGGATGGTCTCGATCTCCTGACCTCGTGATCCACCCGTCTCAGCCTCCCAAAGTGCTGGGATTACAGGCGTGAGCCACCGCGCCCAGCCTAGGAAGGAAATTCTGACATATGCTGTGACATGAATAAACCTTGAGGACATTATGCCAAGTGATAGAAACCAGTCACAAAACGACAAATACTGTTCAATTAAACGTATATGAGGTACTTAAAGTGGTCAGAATCACAAAGACAAAGTAGAATGACGGTTGCCAGGGACTGAAGAAAATGGAGAGTTATTGTTTAATGAGGAGAGTTTCAGTTTTACAAGATAAACAGTTATGGAGATGGATGTGATGATGCTTGTACAACATTTTAAGTGTATTTAGTACCACTGAACTATACACTTAAAATGGTTAAGATGGTAAGTTTTGTATTATGTATATTTTATCACAATAAATTATTTGAGACAAGGTCTTGCTCTGTGCCCAGGCTGAGTGCAGTGGCCCAATCACAGCTCCCTGCAGCCTCGACCGGCCCCCCACCCACACCCACCGGGGCTCAAGGACCTCCTCAACCTCCCCACCTCCGCCTCCGCCTCCCAAGTACCTGGGACTACAGGCACACACCACCAGGCCCAGCTAATTTTTTAAGATTTTTGTAGAGATGATGTCTCACTATGTTGCCCAGGCTGGTCACAATCTTCTGGCCTCAAGTAATCCTCCCACCTCGGCCTTCCAAAGTGCTGAGATTATAGGCAAGAGCCACCACACCCAGAAAAAAAAAAAAAAAAAAAAAATATACCATTTAGGTAATGCACAAGAAAGAGTTTGTGGCATATGTATGTGAAATATATGTATACATTTTTTAAAGGGAAAGTGCTTTGATTCCAAATCAAATATGTACATTCCATTCAAACACACATGGGACATTTACTAAACTTGACCTTATCTTGGGCATAAATAAAAACTAAAAGAGAGACAGGCATTTTAAATCAGAGATCACTGGTCTCATTCAACAATCACAATAAAATTAGAAAATAAAGGCAAAAGTATGGAAATCCATTGTTTAATTTTTTTTTTTTTGAGACGGAGTCTCGCTCTGTTGCCCAGGCTGGAGTGCAGTGGCACGACCTCAGCTCACTGCAACCTCTGCCTCCCAGGTTCAAGCAATTCTCTGCCTCAGCCTCCTGAGTAGCTGGGATTACAGGCGCCTGCCACCACGCCCGGCTAATTTTTTTGTATTTTTGGTAGAGAGGGGGTTTCACCATCTTGGCCAGGATGGTCTCGAACTCCTGACCTTGTGATCCACCCGCCTTGGCCTCCCAAAATGCTGGGATTATAGGCATGAGCCACCGCGCCCGGCCTCCATTGTTAAATTTTAAGTGTACATTTTAATATTACAGGCAAGTAAGAAGCTAATTTAACTTATTGAGAAAGGAATGGACAAACTTCATGAAATAAACTTCAATGGCTGTTAAAAATAGGAAAAATTTTCTAGAAGCTCATTTTCCATCCAGATTTGAAATATATAGGCCGGGTACGGTGGCTCATGCCTGTAATCCCAGCACTTTGGGAGGCTGAGGTGGGTGGATCACCAGAGGTCGGGAGTTCGAGACCAGCCTGCCCAATATGGTGAAAGTCCAACTCTACTAAAAATACAAAAAATTAGCGGGGCATGGTGGCAGGTGCCTGTAATCCCAGCTACTTGGGAGGCTGAGGAAGGAGAATCGCTTGAACCCGGGAGGCGGAGGTTATAGTGAGCCGAGATCACACCATTGCACTCCAGCCTGGGTGACAAAAGCAAAACTCAGTTTCAAAAAATAAATAAATAATATATGTAATTTTCATCATAATATATGGGGAAATGGATGTTAAACACTGGTGGAATATAAATGCATGTAATTTTGGAGGAAAATGTGGCAACCTCTATTAAAATGGAAAATGAAGATTTTCTTCAACCCCACAATTTTACTCGCTGGTATCCATTCCAAAGTAGCATTTGCAAATGTGCCCAGAGTTTCGTGTGCACAAATGGTCACTGCAGGGTTTTAAATAATTGTTGAAAGCAAAAACCTAAATATTCATAAGTGAGAAAACAGTTAAGTAATGGCACGATATTATGGTACAATGGGACCATTATATGGAGTCAGAGGGAGACTAGAGGGGCTGGAGAAGATATGGAGAGTGGTTTGATGGACATTGCATAGAGTTTCAGTTTGGTATGAACAGGTTCTAGGGATGGTGGTGATGATTGCACAGCAATGTAAATGCACTTAATGCCACTGAATTGTACTCTTAAAAATAGTTAAGATGGTAAGTTTTATGTATATTTCACCAAAGTTTTTTTTTTTTAAACCCTCACATCCCTTTAATCTCTTCTCCGAACATTCCTTTCTCCTCCCTGCTCTAGGGGAAGCCTTCCCTTGCAGATACTGAGTCTCCCGCGGCTCTCCCATGCCGACAGTTTCATCAGCCCCATTCTTCATGCTGCAGAGTCCAGATAAGGGACGGATACCCTCTCTGGTGCTCCCTAACACTTCACAGACTTTAGGCCGACACTAGGCTCCACCACCCATTACCACTTCGTGTTGTTGCCATCCAAGGTCCCTGGCACAGTCTCCTCATTCCTCCCAGATTCTACCCCCTGGCTCACCCCTACTCTCACGCTATTCTTGGGGCATGCAAAGCAAACATTACTGACAACGTGATGAATATGTCATTTAGCATAAGATTAGGACATTTTAGAACTGGCTGATAAAAGACTACTTCAAAACCAACCAGCCAAGTCACCAGATCAACAGGTCTCAAACTTCCTTCTCTCCACTTCACTCTTTCTCACTGCCAGAGATTTGGTGTTTTATTATTTGTCTCCCCAGGTTACATGAATTCCCCAATCAGAACCAACAGACCAAGTCTGGAAAATGGACCTTCAGTTTTCGATATTTTCATCATTACTCCTCAGCTCTCCAAGACCTCCAATTTTTTGTATCTCTAATTCAATTTCAGAAAAAAAAATGAGGAGACAATGCCTTCTGGAAGAGTCCCATTCTCTCTCCCAATTTAGAGTTGGGAAACACAAAAGTTAACAAGTGAAAGTGCCGGCTGTACAACCTCTCTGCAAATTTATCTGGTTTTCATTACAGGCCGGGAACGGTGACTCTCACCTGTAATCTCAGCACACTGGGAGGTCGAGGCGGGCGGATCACTTGAGGTCAGGAGTTTGAGACCAGCCTGGCCAACATGGCAAAACCCCGTCTCTACTAAAAATACAAAAATTAGCCGGGAGTGGTGGCGTGCACCTGGAGTCCCAGCTACTCGGGAGGCTGAGGCAGGAGAATCGCTTGAACCTGGGAGGCAGAGGTTGTGGTGAGCCGAGGTCGCGCCATTGCACTCCAGCCTGGGTGACAATGCAAAACTCCATCTTAAAACAATAAATAAATAAATAAATAAATAAATGGTTTTCACTACAATGCATCCTTGCCAAAACAAAAGGTCAAGACTTGATCATTTCTGGTGCCCTCTTACCTGTTCCTTATGCCCTCCAGACCTTCAGGAAGCACTGAGACTTTAGGGAAATGAAGAAGAAAGAAAGGTCAGGGGGAAGACTTACCCAACCCAGCCCCTGGTCCCCCTGGCTGGAACTCAACAAAGAACAGCTGTGGAAACTTAGAATAAAAGGCCCTGGCTGCTCTGTGACTGGCCACAGAATCTCTCCTTTTCATTGGCTGTCATGGATATTGATGACTAGATGCAGAGGGCAATTGTTTAGGTTCTTTTTTAACTCCTCAGGTGTGAATGCTTTTCCCCCAGCTGGATAGTTCCATGCTGCTGTTAATATCATCTCCCTACTTAATATAATATGATCACAGGGCTTCTGCAAACTATCTTCTCCTGACCAATAATAGCTGGTTTGGCAGACTAGTAATGGGAACCACTCTGCTTATAATCTGAGTATCTGACTCCTCCTATGAACTTCCTAAGGGAACCTATTTTGTGCATGTCTCAACTTCCGCTTTAAAAGTTGAGCACTTAAAAAGGAGCATTTGTACATAAGGAAATCAGTGAATATGCTTGAATAACTGGCTTTGGATATAAAGAGCAGAAGTCAGAATCTGCAGGTGTCTCCAAACGCCCTGTTACCCTCATCATTGACTCCTGTGAGAATGCTGCCCCCTCTTCACGCTCATCCTCATTATCCCCCCACAGCTGCCATTCTTGTCTCCACCCTCTTTAACGTTAATTGAACGCTAATGTTGTAAAAGCCCTACCGCTAAGTGCATTTTATGCAAGATCCTTCTCTTCACAGCCCTCTGAAGTAGATAGCATTATTATTCCCATTGTCAAAGATACTTGAGGGCATCAGGGTGGAGGCTAGAGTTGAGAACATTCCTACTTGGTCAGCCCAAATTTTAACCACAGCATTGTGCTGCCTCCCAGGCATCATTGATCCCAGTGAGGCTTAGGAAGGTCTGTGTTGGATCTATGGGAAGATGTGGCTCGGTTCTGACTAACGAGACTGAGCTAAGAGACTCAAAGAATCTTTCCTCTCCAGGATCTTGGCCTTTCTTTAACCAGCTACTCACCATCAAAATTCTGACCTGACCTCTTTACCCTGACTGATTAAACCATCCTTAGCTGGGCCGGGGTGCATCCATTAGAGGGCTGTGTCTTGATCTCCCTTTGTTCAGTTTTTCTGATAGCCGCCACAGGATCTGGCATAGAAGGTTAGAAGTGGTTAAGCACTTGAGCTGGAACAGCAACCTCTATTCTAGACTGTTGGTGTGGCTATGGCAAGTATTTATTAACTTCACTTTTTTTTCCTCCTCTGGGAAATGAAGAGGATGATGATCGTAATGATATTGATGATAATGGTAATGATGATGATGATGACGGTGATGGTGAAGATGAAGATTATGATGATGGTGATGATGGTGATGGTGATGATGATGACGGTGATGGTGAAGATGAAGATTATGATGATGATGATGGTGATGATAGTGATGATGATGATGATGGTGAAGATGAAGATTATGATGATGATGGTGGTGATGGTGAAGATGATAATGATGATGGTGATGATGGTGATGATGATGATGGTGATGGTGAAAATAAAGATTATGATGATGGTGATGATGGTGACGATGGGGGGCAGAAAGGGTGGCCGGGCTGTCACTTGGTTTCTCTTTTGTGAATTGCCTGTTCTTTTCCTTAAAGATTTACCTGACTTTATGTATTTTTTTGTGTATATTTATACAAAATACAATTTGCCAGTTAATACAAAATCATAAATCTTTCTAAAATTTGGGATTTTCTATTTATTGTTTATGGTATATTAGGGGTAGAGTTGTTTTAAAATGTATTAATGTCTATTTTTATTAATCTTACAATTTGTGGGTGATATAAATACTTCCTATCCTGAAAGCCAACTATTTCCCTATATTTTCTTTCACACATTAATGTCTCTTTTTACATTTTCAACTCACTTATACATAATAAATCTTCATAACGTGATGTAGTGGTTCAGTTTTATCTATTGATACCAATTACTTCAACACATATATTGCATAGCCTATCTTCCCATACCAATTTTCTGGCACCATCCACTGGATGTGAAACACCCACGTGTTGCCTTGGTCTCTTTCTGTAACTTTTGTTGTACTTTATTTGTCTATTTTCTGTTACTGCTACAATATCATACCACTTTACAAATATTGAATATTGGCTGGGCGCAGTAGCTCATGCCTGTAATACCAGCACTTTGGTAGGCTGAGGTGGGCAGATCGAGTTCGAGATGAGCCTGGCCAACATGGAGATACCCCGTCTCTACTAAAAATACAAAAATTAGCCAGGTGTGGTGGCACATGCCTGTAATCCCAACTACTCAGGAGGCTGAGGCGGGAGAATCCCTTGAACCTGGGAGGTGGAGGTTGTGGTGAGCTGAGATCGCGCTATTGCACTCCAGCCTGGGCAACAAGAGTGAAACTCTGTCTCAAAAAAAAATATTGAATATTTCTGTATTACGTGGGTTTATAGTAATATATTTCCATATGCATTTTTATAGTTTTATCATGCATACTATTTTAATAATATTAAAGTTATTGCACAGTGCCTTTTAGAGTGTTGAGTATCGGGACACACATTCTCACGTTGTGTCACTGATTCTTGCTCATGGGAAATTGTTTCCAAGTGTGTCTTGTAGTTATTTTGAAGCAATGAATAAGGACTATTTTCACTTTGGTATGACCATATGGCTTCACTTGCAAAAGGTAACCAAAAGTGTTCAATTCTGCTTCTGGTAGGTTCATCCAAGTAGCCCTTGTCTCGGATAAGTGCGAGGGTTAGTGTGTTGGTTTCGTATTTTTTGTTTTACTATCCTTCCAGGAAATTTCTGGGACTGCCTTTGGCTTTCAATTCCTAATATTTTAAAATTGCTGAGAAACAACTGTCCTTTGGGGGAAGTGATTGGCTTACTTTTTCTCCTGGCATAGAGGTAAGGATTCTGTTGCTGAATCGCTAGAATTTCAGCACCTCAAGAATCTCCTGTGAGTGAAGAGCTCAGTTTCTGCATCTCACTTCGCCAGTGTCAATGCTTACACCCGTCCCTGCCTGAGTGTTGAGTCTCTGGGCCTCAAAGGAATCCAACTCATTTCTAACTCTGACCCTCCGACCGTGCCCAAAGCTCATAGTAGCATGGACTTGAGAGGGAACACTCAGAATTCCATTTCACTTTCGTATACATGCCGTGGAGATTTCTTTAGTTTTGTTGAAAGTTCACCTTTCATTATTATATTGATGAAATTAGAGTTAATCGTGTTAGACATAATTATGCCAATTATAATGATGGTGAAATTTTTCTTTTAATTTCAGGAAATTCTGCAGGCAGTTATCTCTTTCTCTTTTGGATATATATTAGTTCTTTAATGAATTGCGTTATGCCTTATTTCATTCTGGCTGAAACTGAATTTCCCATCCTGGCTGAATATTATATTAGTTAGATCATGCCTATTAAGAAGTCCATTGGTGTCCGGGCACCGTGGCTCACACTTGTAATCCCAGCAGTTTGAGAGGCCGAGATAGGTGGATCACCTGAGATCAGGAGTTTGAGACCATCCTGGCCAGCATGGTGAAACCCTATCTCTACTAAAAATACAAAAATTAGCTGGGCGTGTTGGTGGGTGCCCGTAATCCCAGCTGAGGCACGAGAATTGCTTGAACCCAGGAGGCGGAGGTTCTAGTGAGCCGAGATTGTGTCACTGCACTCCAGCCTGGGTGACAGAGTGAGACTCTGTCTCAAAAAAAAAAAAAAAAGTCTGTTGGCAAAAAGTTAGAAGTTGCATCTTATCCACATGTAACAAATATATAGTTAGAGACCCTTTTGATAAAGCCTATTCACAAGTATTCCCTAAAAGCTTACTCAGAAGATAAAATTGTTTCTTCAGATATATTTTTCTAATTGCAGGAATTTATTTTCAGAAGGCTTTTTTTTTTTTTTTAAACGGAGTCTTGCTTTGTCGCCCAGGCTGGAGCGCAGTGGCACGATCTCGGCTCACTGCAAGCTCCCCCTCCTGGGTTCACACTGTTCTCCTGCCTCAGCCTCCCAAGTAGCTGGGACTACAGGCGCCCGCCACCATGCCTGGCTAATTTTTTGTATTTTTAGTAGAAACGGGATTTCACCGTGTCAGCCAGGATTGTCTTGATCTCCTGACCTCGTGATCCGCCCGTCTTGGCCTCCCAAAATGCTGGGATTACAGGCATGAGTCGCCACACCTGGCCTATTTTCAGAAGTTTTTTAAACAAACTGGAAATTGTTTTGAAATGACTTGTAAACTAAACAAGAACCTTTTTGAACATTTTATTTGCCAAAAAATAGTAACCAAAATAAATGATATTTTAATTTCTTTTTTATTAAAAGATTTTCCCCTAGCTTTATTGAAATATAGTTGACAGGTAAAAATTGTACATGTTCAATGTGTTTGAAATGATAATTTGATTATACATAGGCATTGTGAAATGATTACCACAACCACATTAACACATCATCACAATTACTTAACTTTTTGTGCTTGCGTGGGATAAGAACACTTAAAATCTACTTTCTTCACAAATTATAAGTAAACTGTACAGTAATATTAAATATGGTCATCTCATTGTACACCAGGGCTTCAGAATTTATTCATCTTATTATTAAGAGTTTGTACCCATTGACCAGCATCTTTTCATTTCCTCTTCTCCCATCCCCAGGCAGCCACCTCTCTGCTCTCTGATTCTATGAGTTTGGCTTTTTAAAAAAAAATTCCATATACAAGTGAGATCATACAGTATCTGCCTTTTCGTATCTGGCTTATTTCACTGAGCACCACGTCCTCCAGACTCATCCATGTTGTCACAAATAGCAGAATTTTCTTGTTTCTTATGGTTGAGTAATATTGAAATGACAGTTTTATAACTTCATCATTTCTTCTATATTTATTAGCTGACATTTTAATAGAGGGAAGAAGAATTTTATTCACTTGTTCGTTTATTTTTTTCTGTCTGATTTTTAAAATTTTTCCTTTAAGTTATTGGGGTACAGGTGGTATTTGGTTACATGAGTAGGTTCTTTGGTGGTGATTTGTGAGATTGTGGTGCACCCATCACCTAAGCAGTGTACACTGCACCATATTTGTAGTCTTTTGTCCCTCGCCCCCCTCCCACCCTTCCCCCCAAGTCCCCAAAGTCCATTGGATCATTCTTATGCCTTTGCATTCTCACAGCTTAGCTCCCACATATCAGTGAGAACATATAATGTTTGGTTTTCCATTCCTGAGTTACTTCACTTAGAATAATAGTCTCCAATCTCATCCAGGTTGCTGCAAATGCTGTTACTTCATTCCTTTTTGTGGCTGAGTAGTATTCCACCATATAAATAAAAGTAGAACTACCATTTGATCCAGCAACCCCACTCCTGGGTATCTACCCAGAGGAAAAGAAGTCATTATATGAAAAAGACACTTGCACACGCCTGTTTATAGCTGCACCATTCGCCATTGCAAAATCGTGGAACCAACCCAGATGCCCAGCAATCAACGAGTGGATGAAGAAACTGTGGTATATTTCACTTGTTCATTTCGCCAGTATTGATTCATTGATTCTCATTTCATTCTCAGGGTTATGTTATTGTAATTATTTAGTCTGGTATTCAAATTGGTCCACATTCGGCAAGTGGGACCCACTTCAATTTCATTTTCGTTTCAACATCCGGTGACACGTCCCCATCACTGATCCTTTTCTTTTTTCTTTCTTTTTTTTTTTTGTTTGAGACGGAGTCTCGCTCTGTCGCCCAGGCTGGAGTGCGGTGGCGCGATCTCGGCTCACTGCAAGCTCCGCCTCCCGGGTTCCCGCCATTCTCCTGCCTCAGCCTCCCGAGTAGCTGGGACTACAGGCGCCCACCACCACGCCCGGCTGATTTTTTTGTATTTTTAGTAGAGACGGGGTTTCACCATGTTGGCCAGGATGGTCTCGATCTCTTGACCCCGTGATCCGCCCTTCTCGGCCTCCCAAAGTGCTGGGATTAAGGGCTTGAGCCATCACTGATCCTTTTCTTATTTTCTGGGACTACAAGATACTCCAGGCTCCTCTAGTATTTCCCTTGCCCCAGCCCTGATTTAGCTATTTCTTCAAGGGGTCTTGATTCCTCTTAGTGTAGAATAATATTTAAAATTCAAGATCTAGGTACCAGTTCACTGACTTTTGATAAATGTATATGCCCACATACTACCAACCCAGTCAAGGTATGGGATGTGTCCACATTCCTAGAAAGTGTGCATTCTTCAACAGTCAATGTCCCTTTCTAATCTATGAAAACGTGTTTGGTGTTAAAGCTTAAAACTAATAGTCCATAAAACTGTGATTCATCAGTTTATTTTAAAAGCTATTTCTCCTGCAGGTTAATAAGAAATACATTACAGAAATGCATTGTCGCTTATGATCCTAACACTGTAGGTGCCATTTTGTTCTATTTTTAACTTTAACTTTACAAAATTCTGAAATCTACATACTGTGTTTGTTAAGGACTGGAACGATAGACATAAAATTCAAATGTGACTGTGGATGAATGGATAAAGAAAATGCGGCACATATACACAATAAAATACTATTCAGCCTTTAAAAAGAAGGAAATCCTGTTACTTGTAAGAACACGGATGAACCTGGAGGGTATTCTGGGTTTTTTCACTAGTCTTTCCATTTTTTTTTTTATTTTTGTGGATACAGAGTAGGGGTATATATTTATGGGGTACATGAGATATTTTGGTTCAGGCTTGCCATGTGTAATAATCACATCAAAATGTATAGAGTATCCATCACCTCAAGGATTTATCCCTTGTGTTATAAACAATCCAATTATACTCGTTTAGTTTATTTTTCTTTGTATTTTAAGACAGAGTCTCACTCTGTTGCCCAGGCTGGAGTGCAGTGGCACCATCTCAGCTCACCGCAACCTCTGCCTCCTGAATTCAAGCGACTCTTCTGCCTCAGCCTCCTGAGTAGCTGGGATTACAGGTGCACAACACTGCGCCTGGCTAATTTTTGTATTTTTGTTAGAGACGGGGTTTCACCATGTTGGCCAGGCTGGTCTTGAACTCCTGACCTCAGGCGATCCGCCTGCCTCAGCCTTCCAAAATGCTGGGATTACAGGTGTGAGCCACTGCGCCCAGCCTCTTTTAGTTATTTTGTAAATGTACGTTAAATTATTTTTTACTATAGTCAACAGGTTGTGCTAGCAAATCCTAAGTCCTATTGTTTCTATTTTTTAATACCAATTAACCATCCCCACTTTCGCCCCAAGACCCCTCCACTACACTTCCCAGCCTCTGGTAATCACCCTTCTACTCTGTCTCCATAAGTTCAATTGCTTTAATTTTTAGCTCCCACAAGTAAGTGGGAAGTTTGTCTTTCTGTGCCTGGCTTATTTCACTTAACGACTGGAGGACATTATGTTAGATGGAATAAGTCAGCCACGAAAAGAAAAATATCACATGGTCTCACTTATATGTGAAATCTAAAAGAAATTTGATTTCAGAAGTAGAGAGTAGAGTAGTGGTTATTAGAGGCTGAGGAAGGTAGGAGGAAGTAAGGAAATAAGAAGAGGTGAGTTAATTAGTTGAAGTCAAGAGTTCGAGACCATCCTGGCCAACATTGTGAAACCCCTTCGCTACTAAAAATACAAAAATTAGCCAGACGTGGTGGTGGGCCCCTGTAATCCCAGCTACTCGGGAGGCTGAGGCTGGAGAATCACTTAAATCTGGGGGGTGGAGGTTGTAGTGAGCCAAGATAGCACCACTGCACTCCAGCCTGGGCAACAGAGTGAGACCCTATCTCAAAAAAAAAAAAAAAAAATTGACGGAAGGAAGGAATTCATAATAAATGTGGGTTTCCATGTTAAGCAAAAACATTTGTGGTAATCTCTCTCTATATCATTAGTAAAACACTTATTTCTGCCTAAAATATAATATGATTGGATTAAGAATGTGTGGCCTGATGTGATTAAGGTGGGAAGAGTTACCCTCTTCAATAAAAGCCTCTTGCCCATGGATGTCACTCCAAAACCAAATTATTTCAGAAGGTTTGAAGCCAAAAAAAAAAAAAGCCAAAAAAAAAAAAAAGCCACAATGGATAAAGGTAAATTCAATGTTATGTAATTTACATTTCTAAAAAGGGCAGAGAGAGCAAAGTCTATTGATGGGTGTAGCAAGCCAACATGGCACATGTATACTTATGTAACAAACCTGCATGTTCTGCACATGTACCTCAGAACTTAAAGTATAATTAAAAAAAAAAAAAAGAAAAGTCTGCTTTTACAGTGAACAGGGCCTGGGGATCAGAAGCCACCGACGCCAACCATTTAGGTCAGGTTCTGTGACACTCCTACAGGGACAGGGCATGGAGAACACAGCCCTCGCTGACTGGGATGTTGAACGACAGGTTTATTTAAACACAGAAGATCCTTAAAGTACTGAAGTGTACATGAGAGCGGGCAAGGAAATCTTTACCACTGTCTTAATAGAAGCCAGCGGAGCTACTTTCTGTGAAAAGATGCAATTGGAAAAGATGTGGAAAGTATCTAACACCCAAACCAACCCCACGAGTGTGCCGGCAATCCTAATATGCTCTTCTCTAATTCTGAATGGAAGAACTCCTCTCCCAAGACATGAGCATGAATGCAATTCCAGGCTGAAAGATATTTTGGGAGAATATTGCAGAGGCAAATCAATCCACTGGGCTTGGTGGTTTCCACGACTGAGGCCACCTGGTATTCCCAAAGAGAACATAAATTTTGTTCAGGATTTAGTCAAAGCAGATAAAATGCAAAAGATGTTAGGGATCAGTGCTCCATGAACATGGGTCCATAAAATTACAAGCTGGAGACTAACTACTCCCATAAATGTGAGTCTATTTTAAAAGGAATTATATAAGAAAATAAACCAATTAGAATTATGCAAGAAGAGATAAGCATTTTCTCTCTGCATGCATATGTGTAGATACGGTATGTGTGTATACATGCACATACGTGTGGCAGATTATATTATAGATCCCGATCAATGAAGAAATGCAATGTGCAAGGATTTGAATTAATATATGCATCACAACATAGAGTTCTGTGTTTCTCAATTTGCCTTCATGAGACAAAAGGAATTGAGAACTGCCTTGGCTTTGAATATGAAAGAAGAGAATCCAGCCATCACTAGAGAATGATTACTATGGAGATGATTAAATTAAAGACCAGTAATTTCATCACATTAATGTAATCAAATCCTTTTCCCCCCTACCTCCAGTCTCCCACTTTTACATTCTTATCCATGAACTCTGATCACCTATCATATACTTAATACAAGAGGAACCCATTTTTGAACATTTTTCAAAAAGAAATGAATGTCATTTCATTTATGTTGTGATGTAAGGGAAATAGTAAGATTGTAACAATAGCTTTCACCTTTAATTTTAGATGCTATAACTAAAATGAAAGCAGGACTTTCACTGGCTGACTGATTGTCTGGAAACAGTTTTGGGGTTTCTTTTCTAAGCTTCTTAATTAGAATCTTTACATTATGGAGAAAATGTTTTTGAGAGTTGAGTGCGGTCTGTGGAGTGTCCTATTAGTAACAACTTCTGAGTAGGTTTAACTCACATCTTTTACTGAAGTGTGAAAAGGTGTTAAATTTATATTAAAAAACTATTTGAAAGTCGCACCATTCATTTTAGAGGAATTTTAAATGTCACCCCAATTTTTGAGATTTTAATTAATTTCCAAATTTTAATCAATAGGCATAATATTCAAGATCTTACCTAAAAATTATTACATGGCAATATTTTGTCCTTGTTAATTAAAAAATAACACTGAAAACACAATCGTCTTCCTTCATGGTAAAAACTTATCCAATAATAACAATCTCAATGATGGCAGAATTAAATCAGAATCTGATCGGATTAAAAAGGAGGGGGAGGGTGTGGCTAAGGTGGGTAGAGAGACCCTCTCCTATAAAAGCCCCTGGCAGCCAGCTCTCACTCCAGATCTGAGCTGTCCGCAGAAGCAACTGGAGGCCTCGGGAGAAACTCCAGAAGGAGAGGTGAGTTCAATCTTATGGAATTCATTTTTATAAAAGGCGTATGAGAGTCTAGGGGAATGCAATAATTTCTTGATTCCACAAGTGTTGTCTGAGGCCAACTCCATGACAGACACACTGTATTTCTGGAGGAGAATGGGACCTCTGCCCTGGTAACAGTTAGGTAAGTCTTAGATTTTCCATACCAAGACTAGAGAAATGACAATCTCCATTTGCTTGCATTTCATCAGAATCTGGTAGACTTTCTGAAATGATGGAGAGAGGTTTGGTGGCTGCGTTATTCAACGTAAGGTTTTCCTATGGGTTTGGTATTGTTTTCCTATTCTCCCCTTCCCACAACCCCTGGCAACCATCATTCTTCTCTTATTTTCTGATTTTTTTTTTCAGTATTTGTTCCTTTTAATACAGAAAGAGAAAGGGAAGGAAATAAAAAGCAAAATTTGCTTAAATTACTATTGCAGAAAAGATCTGGAAGGATGCTGGGACCTACCTCTTCCAGCATGGGGATTCATTATTTATTTAATTTTTTTGAGACAGGGACTCGCTCTGTTGCCGAGGCTGGAGTGCACTGGCTATTTTATGATTCTGTGAGATCAGTCAACTCAGATTCCACATAACTGAGATAATACAGTGTTTACTTCCCTCCGACTCACTTATTTCACTTCCCATAACGCCCTCGGCCTTCATCCACATTGGTGCAAATGCCAGGATTTCCTTATTTTTTATGGTAGAATAATCCATTGTATATATCACCATTTCCTCATCCATTTTTCTCCCACAGACTCTGGGGTTGTTTCCATGGCTATTGTGAATAACGCTGCAGAGAACCTAAGAGTGCAGATATCTCTTTGACATGCTGACCTCTTTCTTTCATGTATAAACGGAGAAGTAGGGTTGCTGGAACACAGGCAGTTCTATTCTTCATGTTTTCAGAAACCTCCCTACTATTTTCTGTAGTGGTTGTACCAATTTTCTTTCCCACCAACCGTGTGCAAGGGTTCCCCTTTCTCCACATCGTTACCAACACTTATCTTTTGTCTTTTTGATCATAGCCATCCTAGCAGAGGGGGTAATATCTCATGGCGGTTTTGTTGCTGAAGGGCTCAGGATGTTATCTGGATGCCAGAGAGACCCCAGTCCCAGCCAATTTCCAGGTTCTTGATGCTGTCAGGAGAATGAATTCAGGGATGAGCCAGAATGAAGTGAAAGGCAAGAAGCTTCCATTCCAGAGCAAAAGTAGACAGTTAGGAGAGAAGTGTGGGCATGATTCTGAGAGCTGGTGGCGTGCAAAGGAGTTCGGGTTTTCTATTTTTATGAGCCCTTCTAATTAGGATGTGAACTAATCATTAGGTTTTCTAGGAAAAAAGCAGAGATTTTTTAGAATTGGGGAGGTACCCATTTTGATACTACATATGGGCATGCTGGGGTCAGACGTGACACTGCAGAGTGTGTGATTTAGTGTGGTGATGACCATGGTAATTACCGTGGTAATGGTTTCAACCTGCTTAACTCCCTCCTGTTTTTGTAGCACCTCATCAGCCCAGGGTCCCCCTTGTCCTTGTAATTTTAATGACAAGTGGCTAATTTTAACAGCCACCGTTTTGGTATCATGTGAAATTGTCACTGGAGACGTTCTTGATTCTCTTGTGAACACACAGGATTCCTGTCACAGTTTAAATTGCATTTCTCTGATGGTGAGTGAAGTTGAGCTTGTTCTTCAGTACTTGCTGGTCATTGGTGTGTGTTTTCGAGAGAAATGTCTACTTTGGTTTTTGCCCATTGGAAATTGGATTATTTTGGCTTTTTTATCTTTTTGTTATGGCCTTGAAAAAATTCCTTATATATTTTGGATATTAATCCATTGTCATATATATGGCTGTTTGTTTTTTTTTTTTTTTCAGTTCTGTTTCTTGCTTTTTTTTCCGCTATGCAGAAGATTCAGTTTTACCTGGTACAACTTATTTGTATTTTGTGTCTTGTCCTTTTGGTGTGCTCTCAGGTTTTTCAACACATCCAGTTTGCACAGTTGGGGAAGTAGAAGGACTTCAAATGGACTCCAGCACTGTCCAACAGAAACATAAGATAACCCATATATGTAATTGTAAATTTATTTTCTGGTAGTCACATAAAACATAAGAAAACAAGCCTAATGAATTTTAACTCAAAATAGAATCATTTAACATGTGAGCAACTTTAAACGTTCTCAAGCAGATAGTTTACATTCTCTTTTCCCCATTACGTCCTCCAAAATAAGAGTGTATTTGGCTCACAGCACATCTCCATTCAGATACGCCCCATTTCAGGTCTCAGTAGCCATTTGTGACTGGTGGCTACCATATCAAACAGCTCAGGTGTAGACTCCTTTACTATTTCAACTCAAAGTCTTTCGGTGAATCATGCCCTTTATTCCAATGGGTGTTACAGATATTAGAAGTTCAGGGCCTCGAGTCATTGACATTTGTATTCATGTTGTGTCTTCATCACTAGCAGTAGTGATTTTAAGTATCGTGCCATGATAGCTCTATGCTTGTAAAGATAAAAGTCCCAAGCACTATCAGCTGTTCATTCAGCTCATGGAAATTCTAATACCGTGTTCACTTTCTTTTTTCTATAGACATTTGCCATGGCTGAACACTTCAAACAAATCATTAGATGTCCTGTCTGTCTAAAAGATCTTGAAGAACCCGTGCAACTGAAATGTGGGTATGTCTGCTGCCTCCAGTGCCTCAATTCACTCCAGAAGGAGCCCGATGGGGAAGGTTTACTGTGCGGCTTCTGCTCTGTGGTCTCTCAGAAGGATGACATCAAGCCCCACTACAAGCTGAGGGCGCTGGTTCCCATCATCAAGGAACTAGAGCCCAAGCTGAAATCTAGTCTAACAATGAACCCAAGGATGAGGAAGTTTCAAGGTAAGGAATCTACATGACCTGCGACTACCCATAAAAGGCACTGGGAAAACGACTTTCAAACATTTCTTCATTAAACATAGGCAGTAGCAGATATCTAGCATCTCAAACTTGCGTGCTTCACACTCAACAGCAGTTCTCACCTTTGCGTATAGATTTTCCTGGAATCTGTGCAAGTTTGTACAGTCCTTTGGAGAGCAAGCTCCTGTCTTCTTTCATGTATCATATGTGCTAAACGGAAAAATAATTTTAATCCAATTATCCACTAACTGATTTCCAAAGGAATTTCTAATATGAATCAGGTGGACTTGTTACAATTATCGTATTCATGCAATGTATAGATAAAATTTAACCTCATCAGGTGGCCAAACAAGTTTCCCCAGGAAATTTTGATTTGGGAGAGAAAGGAGAATAAAAGTGAAAGTGAATAACATACTTAAGTGTATGCAGTAAAAAGGCAGAGGGAGTCTGTAGTGTGTGTGTTTGCTGAACTGCTGCTGCTTATTTCCACAGTGGATATGACCTTGGATGTGGACACAGCCAACAACTATCTCATCATTTCTGAAGACCTGAGGAGTTTCCGAAGTGGGGATGTCAGCCAGAATAGGAAGGAGCAAGCTGAGAGGTTCGACGCTGTACTGTGCGTCCTGGGCGCCCCTCGCTTCACTTCCGGCCGCCATTACTGGGAGGTGGACGTGGGCACCAGCCAAATATGGGATGTGGGCGTGTGCAAGGAATCTGTGAACCGACAGGGGGAGATTGTGCTTTCTTCAGAACACGGCTTCTTGACTGTGGGTTGCAGAGAAGGAAAGGTCTTTGCTGCCAGCACTATGCCTATGACTCCTCTCTGGGTGAGTCCCCAGTTGCACAGAGTGGGGATTTTCCTGGATGTAGGTATGAGGTCCGTTTCCTTTTACAATGTTAGTGATGGGTGCCATATGTACACATTCCGCAAAATTCCTGTTTGCGAGCCATGGCGTCCATTTTTTGCTCATCAACGTGGAACTCAAGATGATCAGAGCATCCTGAGTATCTGTTCTGTGATCAATCCAGCCAGTGCCAGTGTCCCAGTTTCTTCTGGGGAAAGGCAATCAACATTTGCACATAACCATCTTTAGGAAGTTTCTGTGCGCCCATAGCCATAGCCAAGAACTTTTCTGCTAGATACACATAGCTACAAAGGGATAGAAGGGAAAGAGCCATCATTCTGTAAACCATGAACAGAAAGCAGTTATATGAATCAGGGGAAAATGACATTGTACTTAAAGTTTGTCATGTTATTTTCTTTGGGGCTTATGTTTATATTTCTGTTCAATAAATATTTTGAAAATTCGGATTCAATTGCCAATGTTTTCTGTTTTCTGCAAGATTAGTGTACTATGTGTTATGGAAGTGATGAACTAAATAAAAATTTGAATGGGACCAAACACAGTAAGTGAATTTCAAATGATAAGGACCTAGGAATACGGCAAAATTATACATGATTATGTATTCAGTTGAACCCAACAACTGAACACTGACATTGATTTGAAGTGCACACTGAGTGTTTGCCACAACTATGTGTGGTCTTAGAGAGAACTCATTAGCTTTCAAATGGAAATACTATACACCGTCTTCTATGATGGCCACAGAGTCAAATTAGAAATCAATAACAGGAAGAAATCGATAAATTCTTCACATACATGGAAATGAAATAACCACTTGTAAATAAAATCATCAAATATGAAATTACAATGGAAATTACAGCTATCCTGAGTTGAATGAAAAGCACACATTTACAAAATTTCTACATGCTGTTGAAGCTTAGTGAGAAACTCGTAATAGGAAGAAAATACCATAATCAGTCACCTTAATTTCTACTTTAAGTTACTTCACTAAGAGCAATTCAATTGTCAGCATTTTGATGAAAACCACCTAACAAGTATGTAGGAAGTTCTAGACTTTCTCACATCTTCCCGACTTCTTCTGAGCCCTCCAAATGGTTGCAAACTCTGTCCGTTACCCAGTTCCAAAGTCGCTTCCACATTTTCAGGTATCTTAATAGCAGTGCCCCGCTCCTGGTACCAATATTCTGTATTAGTTCATTCTCACACTGCTATAAAGAACTACCTGAGACTGGGTAATTGATGAAGAAAAGAGGTTTCATTAATTTATAGTTCTGCAGGTCACACAGGGAACATCACTGGGTGGCCTCGGGAAACTGAACAATCATGGAGGAAGGCAAAGGGGAAGCAAGTGGCTTTTTCACATAGTGACAGGAAGGAGAGAAAAGGGAAAGTGCCATACACTTTTAAATCGTCAGATCTTGTGAGAACTCACTCACCATCCTGGGAACGGCGTGGAGGAAATCCGTCCCCATGATCCAATCATCTCCCACCTGGTAACTCCCCCAACACTGAGGATTACAATTCAACATGAGATTTGGCTGGGGACACAGAGCCAAACCGTATCACTTGATATGATCCCACAGAATACTATTAATTTTCATTCAGTGTTTTATTTCTTAACAAATGGTGGTAAAGTATGTATAATTTACCATCTGCACCATTTGTAATTATAAAATTCGATGGTATTTATTATGTCCATATTATTTTGCCAACATCACTGCCAAAATATCCCATGGTCTCACTTATATGTGAAATCTAAAAGAAATTTGATCTCAGAAATAGAGAGTAGAGCAGTGGTTATTAGAGGCTGAGGAAGGTAGGAGGAAGTAAGGAAATAAGAAGAGGTGAGTTAATCAGTTGAGGTCAAGAGTTCGAGACCATCCTGGCCAACATGGTGAAACCCCTTCTCTACTAAAAAGACAAAAATTAGCCAGACGTGGTTGTGGGCACGTGTAATCCCAGCTATTCGGGAGGCTGAGGCTGGAGAATCACTTAAACCTGGGAGGTGGAGGTTGCGTGAAGCCGAGATAGCAGCACTGCACTCCAGCCTGGGCAACATAGTGAGACCTTATCTCAAAAAAAAAAAAAAAAAATTGACGGAAGGAAGGAATTCATAATAAACGTGGGTTTCCATTTAAAGCCAAAACATTTGTGGTAACCTCTCTCTATATCATTAGTAAAACACTTATTTCTGCCTAAATTAAAATATGATTGGATTAAGAAGGTGTGGCCTGATGTGATTAAGGTGGGAAGAGGTACCCTCTTCAATAAAAGCCTCTTGCCCATGGATGTCACTCCAAAACCAAATTATTTCAGAAGGTTTGAAGGCAAAAAAAAAAAAAAAAAAAGCCACAATAGAAGAAAGGTAAATCCAATTCTATATAATTTACATTTCTACAATGGGCAGAGAGAGAAAAGTGCAGGGAATTGGGTGATTTATTAATTCAGCAAGTGTTATGTGAAGCCATGAAGCCGACTCCATGCCACGTACAGTGTGTGCACTGAGCCCTCTGCCCTGGCAGGTATTGGCAGGACTTCAATTTCAAAACCCAGGCTGGTGAACTGACAAGGGCCTTCATTTTCCTTAATCAAATCATAGCTTCAAAGACTCTGCAGGACGCTGGTGAGTTGAGTTTTAGCCATTAACTTACTCAATTTCTCAGGTCCCGTTAGCTTTTCCCACAGTCATATGAGACCAGCTGGGGGAGTCGCAGGGTCTTTGAGCCTAGACCAGCGCTGTTCATAAGAAATAGACTGTGACCCATATATGTCATGATAAGTTTTCTAGATACACTAAAGGAAATGGAAAGAAATATGTTGAATTAATTTTAATATCCAAAAGATTTGTCATTTTAACATGGAACCAATATTAAACAGCTATGAATGGTGACTTTTTTCATCTAACATCATGTCAATCTTGTGTGCATTTTATAGTCACGGTATGTCTCAATTGAGATAAACTCCATTTCAGGGGCTTGCTAGCCACATGCTGTTGGTGGCCACCATATTGGACAGCCCGGATCTAGACCCTTTTACCACTTCAACTCTATGTGGCATAATGAACGATATTCTTCATTCCAGCTAGCATTTGAAATTCAGAAGTCAGCAGCCATGACTCTTCATGTCTGTACCCGTACTGCCTGGTACAAGGGATATCACATAGTAGGTACACAATCCCTAGAGTTAAAGAACCCCAGTTCATTCGTCTCGTGGAATCTCCACGAAGAGCCATATTTTCCCCACAGGCAGCAGCCACGGCTGAACATTCGTGAGAAGAAAGTTGTCTTAACTGCCTAGCCTGTCTCGAGAAACCTGTATTCTTGAGATGTACATACATCAGCTGCGTCAATTCACTGAAGATGGAGCCCCAAGCGGAGGGTGTGTGGTGCCCTTTCTGTACCATGGTCACTCTGAGAATGAGATCAAGATCAATTATCAACCAGGGAAGCCAACTTCCACGATCAAGGAACTAGAGCCACACCTGAGATCTGTTCTACAGCGGAACCAAGGATGCTGAAGTTCCAAGGTAAAGTATCTGCCCCACCTAGACCCTCCCCACAAAGGGCCAAGGGAAAAGCAACTGGGCAAAAGCCTCTTCACTTAATATTAGCAGGATTCTGGCTCCTAAAATTGTATGCACCTTTGAGCATCAGTGGTTCTTGCCTCTGAGTACAGAACCACCTGGAGATTTTTAAGAAAATGTCATATTCAGGTCATGTCCTGGCCCTGTGCTGTCCAACAGGGTAGGCACTAGTGGCTCTGGACCACGAGAATTGCAGTTGGTACCTAGTGGAGAGGATGCTATTCTGTACGTATTGGGTTCAATGAAATATATTACTGACGTAAATCACACCAGGTCTTTTATATGTTTTTGAATGCAGCTACTAGTACATTTACAACGAGACATGCGGGTCATGTTATAGTTCTTCAGGCAGCACTGGCCTACAACTTGAATATTTGTTAAATTGTCTGAGAATTTTATTAAAATGTGCATTCTGGTACTATACCTCTGGGATCTCCTGAGACTCAGGATTTCTGACAAGAGCCCAGAAATTTATGACAAGAGCAGCTGATGCTGCTGGTTCCTGAATCATATGTCGTTTTGGGTATTTTTTTTCCCTCCTTTACTAAGTTCTTTTTTTTTTTTCCTTCCAACTTGTATTTCAGGTTCATGGTGGTACATGTGCAGCTTTTTGCGACATGATAAACTGCACGCCTCAGGGGTTTCGTGTACAGAAAGTTTCATCACCCAGGGAATGAGCACAGTACCTGAGAGGTAGTTTTTTGATTCTCGCCCTCCTCCCACCCTCTACCCTTGAGTTGCCCCCAGTGTCTCTTGTTCTCTTCTTTGTGTCCATGTGACCTCAGTTCTCAGCTCTCACTTCTAAGCGAGAACACGTGATATTTGCTTTCTTGTTCCCGTGTCATTTCACTTAGGACAGTGGCCTCCACCTGGATCCGTGTTACTGGAGAAGACATGATTTCATTCTTTGACTGTGTAGTATTGCATGGTGTATATGGGCCACATTGTCTTTATCCAGTCCACCACTCATGGCCATCCAGGTTGATTCCTTGTCTTTGCTAGTGTGGATGGTATTGTGACGAAGATTTACATGCATGTGTCTTTATGATAGAAAAATAGGAAGCATCAAAATTTATACATTACATTGGTGCAGATTGTTTTACTCTAATTAGTCTTTTTTTTTCAAGTTGGAGACTCACTCACTCTGTCGTCCAGGCTGGAGTACAGTGGCACAATCTCGTCTCACCGCAACCTCTGCTTCCTGGATTCACGTGATTCTCCTGCCTCAGACTCCCAAGTAGCTGGAAGTACAGGTGTGTGCGACCATGCTGGG
Source organism: Pongo pygmaeus (assembly GCF_028885625.2). Taxonomy (NCBI): domain Eukaryota; kingdom Metazoa; phylum Chordata; class Mammalia; order Primates; family Hominidae; genus Pongo; species Pongo pygmaeus. The sequence goes on from NC_072393.2 coordinate 62,156,609, forward strand.
CTAATATTTGTATGTTTAGTAGAGACGAGCTTTCTCCATGTTGGTCAGGTTGGTGTGGAACTCCTGGTCTCAAGTGATTCACCCGCCTCGTCTCCCCAAAATGCTGGGATTACACGCAAGACCCGCCGTGCCTAGCCTTCAATTAGATTTTAATGACATTTGTAAAAACAAAAAAAGAAATGGAAAAACTTCTGTGGAACCTCTGTAGTGAGATTTCATTTCAGTTATTTTACTTTATGCCCCTCAACTTCTAATTAGTTCATTTCTAAAATTTCTCTTTGGTTATTGATATTTTCTATTCTGTGAGGTGTTATTCTTCTAATTGACTTGAGTTCTTTGCCTGTTGTTTCCTGTAGTTCTTTTGGTCCTCCTTAGAGAAGTAATTTAGTCTGTGGAGAGGAAGCCGAATGTCTTGAGTTCTCATAGACATTTCTTTCATCTTGTGACTTGTAGACATTCTGTTCTCTTTGTGTGCCTCCTATTTTTTTTTGTTGAAAATTGGAAGTTTTATGTGGCAGACGCAGATCAGATTCTCAAACTTCACAGGTTTTTTTTTTTTTTGTTATACTTGTGGGCTGTAGTTTTCTGTTTTTGTTTTGTTTTGTTTGGACTTAATGAAAGTATTTTGCAAAAATTCTGTTTTTTCTCCTGTGTGGTCTCAGCTCATCCTGACTGACACTTCTCCTCACAGAACTTGGTGACTAGATGACCCATGGGAGTGCTTCCTCATCTTCTGGGCAAAACATAGAACCGAAGGAATCGTGAACAAAAGAATTCAGAGCCACGGTTGAGCAATAACGTGCCCTGCCTGGTTCTGAGCCACCTCATCCATGCCCCGGCTGGACTGACAGTGGGGCCGGGTGCTGGGCAGTCGCTGACGGTGAGACCAGGATTTCCGGGTTCACCTCAAAGCCGTTTACCGTGCCAACACTGACAATGAGAGAAAGGAACACAGTTTCCTTTAGAAACTGAGCCAAGCCCTGGGTTGTCAGAAACTCTGAGCTTCTCTTCATTGTTAAAGACAAAATGTGGCACATATACATCATGGAATACTATGCATCCATGAAAGAGGATGACTTCATGTCCTTTGCAGGGACATGGATGAAGCTGGAAACCATCATTCTCAGTAAACTATCACAAGATTGGAAAACCAAACACCGCATGTTCTCACTCATAAGTGGGAGTTGAACAATGAGAACACATGGACACAGGGAGAGGAACATCACACACTGGGACCTGTCGGGGGGCGGGGGGTTAGGAGAGGGATAGCATTAGGGAGAAATACCTGATGTAGGTGACGGGTTGATGGGTGCAGCAAGCCAACATGGCACACGAATACTTATGTAACAAATCTGCACGTTCTGCACATGTACCCCAGAACTTAAAGTATAATTAAAGAAAAGAAAAAGAAAAGTCTGCTTGTACTTTGAACAGGTCCTGTGTATCAGAAGCCACCGATGCCAACCATTTATGTCTGGTTCTGTGACACGCCTGCAGGGACAGGGCATGGAGAATACAGCCCTCACTGACTGGGATGTTGAAGGACAGGTTTATTCAAACACAGAAGACCCTTAAAGTACTGAAGTGTACATGAGAGCGGGAAGGAAATCTTTACCACTGTCTTAACAGAAGCCAGCAGAGCTACTTTCTGTGAAAAGATGCAATTGGAAAAGATGTTGAAAGTGTGTGCCGGTAATCCTAATACGCTCTTCTCTAATTCTGAATGGAAGAACACCTCCCCGAAGACATGAGCATGAATGCAATTCCAGGCTGAAAGATATTTTGGGAGAATATTCCAGAGACAAGTCAACCCACTGGGCTTGGTGGTTTCCACAACTAAGGCCACCTTGTATTCTGAAAGGGAACATAAATTTTGTTCAGGATTTACTGAAAGCAGATAAAATGTAAAAGATGTTAGGGATCAGTGCTCCATGAACATGGGTCCATAAAATTACAAGCTGGAGAATAACTACTCCCATAAATGTGAGTCTAGTTTAAAAGGATTTATATAGGAAAATAAACTAATTAGAATTATGCAAGAAGAGATAAGCATTTTCTCTCTGCATGCATATGTGTAGATACGGTATGTGTGTATACATGGACATACGTGTGGCAGATTATATTATAGATCCCAATCAGTGAAGCAATGCAATGTGCAAGGATTTGAGAGAATATACGCATCACAACGTAGAGTTTCGTGTTTCTCAATTTGCCTTCATGTGATAAAAGGAATTGGGATCTGTCTTGGCTTTGAATATGAAAGAAGGGAATCCAGCCATCACTAGAGAACGATTACTGTGGAGATGATTAAATTAAAGACTATTAATTTCATCACATTAGTGTGATTATGTCCTTTTCCACCCTACCTCCAGTCTCCCACTTTTACATTCTTATCCATGAACTCTGATCACCTATCATATATTTAATACATGAGGAACCCATTTTTGAACATTTTTGAAAAAGAAATTAATCTCATTTCATTTATGTTGTGATGTAAGGGAAACAGTAAGATTGTAACAATAGCTTTTACCTTTAATTTTAGATGCTATAACTAAAAAGAAAAACAGGACTTTCACTGGCTGACTGATTGTCTGGAAACAGTTTTGGGATTTCGTTTCTAAGCTTCTTAATTAGAATCTGTACATTATAGAGAAAATGTTTTTCAGAGTTGAGTGTGGTCTGTGGAGTGTCCTATTAGTAACAACTTCTGAGTAGGTTGAACTCACCTCTTTTATTGACTTGTGAAAAAGTGTTACATTTATAATCAAAAAGTCTTTGAAAGTCACACCATTCATTTTAGAGGAATTTTAAATGTCACCCCAATTTTTAAGATTTTAATTAATTTCCAAATTTTAATCAATAGGCATAATATTCAAGATCTTATCTAAAAATTATTACATGGCAATATTTTGTCCTTGTTAATTAAAAAATGGCACTGAAAAGAAAATCGTCTTCCTTTATGGTAAAAACCTGTTCAAAAGTAACAATCTCAATGATGCCAGAATTAAATCAGAGTCTGACTGGATTAAAAAGGAGGGGGAGGGTGTGTCTAAGGTGGGTGGAGAGACCCTCTCCTATAAAAGCCCCTGGCAGCCAGCTCTCACTCCAGATCTGAGCTGTCCGCAGAAGCAACAGGAGGCCAGGGGAGAAACTCCAGAAGGAGAGGTGAGTTCAATCTTATGGAATTCATTTTTACAAAAGGCGTATGAGAGTCTAGGGGAATGCAATAATTTCTTGATTCCACAAGTGTTGTCTGAGGCCAACTCCATGACAGACACACTGTATTTCTGGAGGAGAATGGGACCTCTGCCCTGGTGACGGTTAGGTAAGTCTTAGATTTTCCATACCAAGACTAGAGAAATGACAATCTCCATTTGCTTGCATTTCATCAGAATTTGGTAGACTTTCTGAAATGATGGAGAGAGTTTCGGTGGCTGCGTTATTCAACATCAGGTTTTCCTACGGGTTTGGTATTGTTTTCCTATTCTCCCCTTCACACAACCCCTGGCAACCATCATTCTTCTCTTGTTTTCTGATTTTTTTTCCTTCGGGTTTTTGTTCCTTTTATTTCAGAAAGAGAAAGGGAAAGAAATAAAAAGCAAAGTTTGTTTAAATTGCTATTGCAGAAAAGATCCGGCCGGACGCTGGGACCTACCTCTTCCAGGATTTGGATTCATTATTTATTTAATTTTTTTTGAGACAGGGTTCTGGGAATGGAGTAATTTCCTAATTAAGCAAGTGGTGTCTGAGGCCAGCTGCATGCCATGAACATTGTATAATCCTGGGGATGCTGGGACCTCTATTCCTACCGCAGTAGGTAGGACTTGGATTTTCTCTACCTGGGCTCAAAGAAATGACAGTCTTTCTTGAATATAATCAGAACTTGGCCGACTTCATGAGATGGTGCATAGAGTTTCTGCCACTGACTCATTGAACCCCTCAGATTCTGCTAAGGATTTCGTTTTATTTTCCAAATGTCCCCTCCGTCTGGCACCTGGGAATCACCATTTTAATTCCACTCTCTAATTTTATGACTTCAGTGTTTTTAGGTTCCTAGTAAGTTAGATCATTCAGTATTTATCGCTTTCTCTCTGACTTATTCCACTTAGCAAAATGCCCTCTAGTTTCATCCATTTTTTTAGGGTGTACAATATTTCCTTGTATATATAGCACAATTTCTTGATCTATTCTTCTGCCAACATTATCGAGTAAAAGGGATTCACTGGCCAAAGCTCTAGGAGTGAATAGGATGACATCGGGATGTTTGAGAAAAGAAAAGCATTGCACTGAAATTCAAACCCTAGGGAGACAGGAGTCCAGCTCTAATCTGTCGTGTCATATTGGCTTCAAGTCAGCATTTATTAGAAAAGGTTCAGAGGGCCTGGCATGGTGGCTGAAGCCTAAAATCCCAGCAATTTGGGAGGCTGAGGCAGGCGGATCACTTGAGCTCAGGAGTAGGAGACCAGCCTGGGCAACGTAGTGAGACCCCATCTCTCCAAAATCACAAAAATTAGCTATGCATGGTGGTGCAGGACTGTAGTTCCAGCTATTCCGGGAGACTGAGACAGGAAGATCATCTGAGCCCAGGAGTTTCAGGCTGCAGTTAGCTGAGATCGAACCACTGCACTCTGGCCTGGGTGATTAAAAAAAAAAAAGGTTCAGGGGATGGATTCTGAGATCAGTAAGTAATTGATGGAAGGAAAAGGGAGGTCTGGAAAGTCCATGCGCATGGGCAGTTATCTTTTCGTGCTTCCTCGAGGGTCGACTGTGCAAATTCAAAGCTCGTTCATGTACAATATGCAGTGGAAATTTGGGCTGTGACCTCAGCAAGTTTGTTCTGCACAGACTCCAGCTGGCTATATTGGTTCTAGCCAATTTCAGCCAGTTCTTTTGTTTCGTGAACAGAGGGAGTTTCAGTGTTTCAGCAAAGTTGTTTCTTTTCTTTGTTTTCTTTTTCTTTTCTTTGTGAGGCAGGGTCTTGCTGTTGCCTGGGCTGGATGCAGTGGTACCATCTTGGCTCACTGCAGCCTCTATCTCCTGGGCTCACGTGATCCTCCCTTATCAGCCTCCCGAGTAGCTGGGACCACAGGTATGGGCCACCACACCCGGCTAATTTTTAAAATTATTTGTAGAGACAGCTCTCACGATGTTGCGCTGGCTGGTCTCGAACTCCTGGTCCCAAACAATCCTCCTTTCTCAGCCTCAGAAAGTGCCGGAATTTACAAGTGTGAGACACTGCGACCAGCCAAGTTTTTTCCCTTCTTATCTGCCATCCTGTACACTCAAAAATTTGTTAGTTACTGGTTTCTTTAACTCTTTTATTTTTATTTATTTATTTTTTTAGACGAAGTCTCGCTCTGTCACCAGGCTGGAGTGCAGTGGCACGATCTCGCCTTTGCCCATTTCATAATCAGAATGTTAGTTTTAGGGTTTTTTTTTTTCTATTGGGTTATGAGTTCTTTATATATTTTGGATATTAACCTAATATCAGATATATAATTTGCAAACACTTTTTTCCATTCTTTAGGTTTTCTTTTCATCGTCTCCCTTGTTTCCTTCACTATGCAGAACATTTTTTGTTTGACATAGTCCAAGTTATTTATTTTTGCTTTTTGTGTAATATAATGCTGTAAGTTTCATGCCACATCCAGGTGGAACAAATACTATGCCATGGGAGTTTTTGAGAAAAGAAAAGCTTTATGTTGAAATTCAACTCCCAGGGAGACAGGAGGCCAGCTCTAATCTGTCGTCTCATACTGGCTTCAAATCACCATTTATTAGAAAATGTTCAGAGGACCTGGCATGGTGGCACCTGCCTGAAATCCCAGCACTTTGGGAGGCTGAGGCAGGTGGATCACTTGAGGTCAGTAGTAGGAGATCAGCCTGGGCAATACAGAGAGACCTCATCTCTCCAAAACACAAAAATTGGCCAGGCTTATTGTGGAGGTTGAGGGTCTCCAGTGCTGTCCAGTATAAACATAATGTGATCAACATATGTAAGGATAAATTTATGGTCCAATAGCCAAATAAATGAAGCAAAATGAAATAAGCCTAAGTAAGTTTAACAAAATATAAGCATTTCACATGTAATACATTTTTAAGATTCTCTAACAGATAGTTTACGTCTCCTTTAGGTCCTCAAAATTTAGTGTCTATTTTATACTCACAACATATCTTAATTCAGATAAGCCCCATTTCAGGTGCTCAGTAGCCACATGTGGCTGGTGGCTACTATATTGGATAACTCAGCTGTAGACCATTTTGCCACTCAACTCAAAGCCTCATACCAAGCCATGGCCTTCATTCTAGCGAGTGTTTCCAATATTGGGAGGTCAGGGCCCCAATCATTTATATTTGTACTTATATTGTATCTTCATTTCCTAGTACTAGTGCTTTACAAAGAGTAGGCGATGATGTCTTTATGCAGGTAAAGATGAAAGTGTCCCAAGAACTATCAGCCATTCCACTCACGTAAGAGCTAAAACCATGCCTATTTATTCCCAGACAGTGGCCATGGCTGAACACTTTAAACAAGCAAGCAGTTGTCCTATCTGCCTGGATTATCTTGAAAACCCCATGCACCTGAAATGTGGATACATCTGTTGCCTCCGATGCATGAACTCACTGCGGAAGGGGCCCGATGGGAAGGGGGTGCTGTGCCCTTTCTGCCCTGTGGTCTCTCAGAAAAATGACATCAGGCCCGCTGCCCAGCTGGGGGCGCTGGTGTCCAAGATCAAGGAACTAGAGCCCAAGCTGAGAGCTGTTCTGCAGATGAATCCAAGGATGAGAAAGTTCCAAGGTAAGGAATCTGTACTACCTGCTCCAAGCCCATAAAGGGCCTTGGAAAAAGCAGCTTTTCAATGTCTTTCCGTTCAATACGGGCATTAGCTGAAGTCTGCAACCTAAAAGTTTTGTGATCCCAAACATCAGCTGTTATCAGCGCGCAGTATAGATTTCCACAGGATCTGTACCAATTTATAACTATGAGAGCGAACTATCATCTCCTCCTTCATCCATCCTATGTACTAAGAGGGAGAAAAACCTTTAATCAAAATATTGAATAACTTAAACAAGAATTTTTACTATGACAAAGGTGGGCTTGTTGCAATCATATTCGTACATTCTATACATAAAATTTGACTTAATCGGGGGCCAGGGAAATTCCTAAAGAAAGTTCGGATCTGAGAATGAACGTGGAATAAAAGAAGAGACAATGAATAAAATATTTGGGTCTGTGCAGTAGAAAGGCAGAGGGAGTCTTTAGTGTGTGTCTTTGCTGAACTACCGGTTCTTCTTTGCACAGTGGATATGACCTTGGATGTGGACACAGCCAACAACTATCTCATCATTTCTGAAGACCTGAGGCGTGTCCGATGTGGGAATTTCAGACAGAATAGGAAGGAGCAAGCCGAGAGGTTCGACACTGCGCTGTGCGTCCTGGGCGCCCCTCGCTTCACTTCCGGCCGCCATTACTGGGAGGTGGACGTGGGCACCAGCAAAGTGTGGGATGTGGGCGTGTGCAAGGAATCTGTGAACCGACAGGGGAACGTTGTACTCTCTTCGGAACTCGGCTTCTGGACTGTGGGTTTGAGAGAAGGACAGATCTACTTTGCCAGCACTAAGCCTTCGACGGGTCTCCGGGTGAGCCCAGGTCTACACCGAGTGGGGATTTACCTGGATATAAAAATGAGGGCCATTTCCTTCTATAATGTCAGTGATAGGTCACATATCTTCACATTCACGAAAATTTCTGCTACCGAGCCACTGCGTCCATGTTTTGCTCATGCAGATACAAGTCGTGATGATCATGGATACTTGAGTGTGTGTGTGTAATTAATAATGGCATTGCCAGTTCCCCAATTTATCTTGGGCAAGGCAACTATACACTTGAACACAGAAAACATCCACAGTAAGTGGCTGTGTGCTCGTGACCAAAGGCGAGAACTTCTCCGCTTGGTCCACTTATGGTTCAAAGGTATGGAAGAAAAATGTGGGTCTTTCAATGAATTCTGAGCTCTACTTGTATTGCTGATGAAAAATTGCATATGAAATATAAAGCAGTGTCTTTTTTTGTAACTCATGCTTATGTTTCTTTTACAATAAACGTTTAACATTTTCAGATGCATTTGCAACTGTTTTTCTTTTGCTTTGCTGTAAGATGAAGTAAATGTGTTATGGAGGTTATAAACTGTAATAATATAAATGTGACCCCCAAAATTAATTCACTTTCTAAATGACAAGGAAACACTGCCTGTTAAGCTGGTAAAAGTATGTGCCTGTATGTGTTCAGTCTTACCCAACAAATGGAAAACACACATTCATCTCCAGTATACATTGAGCATTCGCTAGCATAGACAGATGTGGCCATAAGAGAAATCACATTGACATGAAAATTGAAATAATATACACGCTGTTCTCAAATGCCAACAGAATTAAATTATAAATCAGTAACAAGAAGAAATCTGTAAAATCTCCACATACATGAAAATTAAACAACCACTTCAAAATAAAATATAAATCAAAGGTGAACTTACAAAGGAAATTATGAGTGAAAGTAAATGCACAATATCACAACATTTGTAGATGTAGTTGAGGCTTAGAGGGAAATTTATAGAAATAGACACTTATAGAATCAAGGAAAATACCCTCATCCGTGATCTAGCTTCCATTTTTATTTTATTTTATTTTTTTTTTGAGGTGGAGTCTCGCTCTGTCACCCAGGCTGGAGTGCAGTGGCCTGATCTCTGCTCACTGCAAGCTCCACCTCCCGGGTTCACGCCATTCTCCTGCCTCAGCCTCTCGAGTAGCTGGGACCACAGGTGCCCGCCACCTTGTCCGTCTAATTTTGTGTATTTTTTTTTTTAGTAGAGACAGGGTTTCACCATGTTAGCCAGGATGGTCTCGATCTCCTGACCTCGTGATCCACCTGCCTCAGCCTCCCAAAGTGCTGGGATTACAGGAGTGAGCCACCGTGCCCGGCCGATCTAGCTTCCCTTTTTAAGTGAGCAAATGCAGTGGCAAATTAGGGAAAAAACAAAACAAAACAAAGACTACAGTAGTAGTCAATGAAATAGAAAATGGATAAATGTTATATAAAATTTTAAAAATTCAAGACACATTTTTTCAGGATCAAAGTAGTAAATCTTCAGCTAGAGTGAAGGAGTGAGGAAGGGATGAATTAAAACAATGAGTAAGCAAGAGAAAAGGAGGATGGGGCAAAATCAAGAGAGGTAGAGAAAGAAGAGACAGAGCCCATTGTGATGGCTCAAGCCTGTAATCCCAGCACTTCAGGAGGCCGAGAAGGGAGGATTGCTTGAACTCAGGAGTTTGAGGCCAGCCTGGGCAACATAGCAAAACCCCATCTTTATAAAAATAATTTAAAAAAAAATTAGCTTGGTGTGTTGGTTTGCACCTGTGGTTTCAGCCACTTAGGAGGCTGAGGTGGGAGGATTGCTTGAGCCCCAGGAAGTTGAGGCTGCAGGGAGCCATGAGCCATGATCATGCCACTGCACTCCAGCCTGGGCTACAGAGTGAGACCCTATCTTCCAAAACAGAAGAGAAAATGTGACATATGTACACAATGGAATAGTATTATCCATAGAAAAGAAGAAAGTTCTGTCATTTGCATCTACAGAAATGAACGTGGAATACACGATGCTTAGTGAAACATACAGCCACAGAAAGAGAGCTATCACATGATCTCATTCACATGGAGAATCTTAAAAAGTGATCTCACAGCACTAGAGAGCAAGACCGGGCACAGTGGCTGATGCCTGTAATCCCAGCACTTTGGGAGGCTGAGGCGGGCGGGTCACCTGAGGTCAGGAGTTCAAGACCAGCCCGGCCAACATGGTGAAACCCCATCTCTACTAAAAATACAAGTACTAGCCAGGCATGGTGGTGCACACCTGTAATCCCAGCTACTCGGGAGGCTGAGGCAAGAGAATTGCTTGAACCGGGGAGGTGGAGGTTGCAGTGAGCTGAGATTACACCATTGCACTCCAGCCTGGCGGACAGAATGCAATTCCGTCTCAAAAAAAGAACTAGAGAGCAAAATGGGGTTAGCAGGGGCCGGGGCCGGGGCTGGGGCTGGGGCAGTGAGGAGGGAGGGTTAGGGAATGGTTGGCCAAGATACATACAATTTCAGCTAGACAGGAGAAATAAATACAACATGGCAACAATAGTTCATAATAACATATTATAATATTCTTAAGAAATGCTAAGGGAGGCAATTTTCAGTGTTTTCATAAAAAAGATGACAACTTTTCGAGGAAATGCATATATTACATAACTAGATTTACCCATTTGGCAATGCATCTACATTGCAAAACACCATGATGTACACAATCATTACATACAATTATTCTGACAATTTAAATAAGAATCAAACTTTACATGTTCAAGATGTTCCGTTTTACCTCAGTGAGATCCCAAAAAATTTTTTTAATAATAAATAGTTCTGTTGGTACCAGTACCATGCTGTTTTGGTTACTGCAGCCTTGTAGTATAGTTTGAAGTCAGGTAGCGTGATGCCCCCGGCTTTGTTCTTTTGACTTAGGATTGACTTGGCGATGCAGGCTCTTTTTTGTTTCCATATCAACTTTAAAGTAGTTTTTTCCAAATTCTGTGAAGAAAGTCATTGGTAGCTTGATGGGGATGGAATTGAATCTATAAATTACCTTGGGCAGTATGGCCATTTTCACGATATTGATTCTTCCTACTCATGAGCATGGAATGTTCTTCCATTTGTTTGTATCCTCTTTTATTTCATTGAGCAGTGGTTTGTAGTTCTCCTTGAAGAGGTCCTTCACGTCCCTTGTAAGTTGGATTCCTAAGTATTTTATTCTCTTTGAAGCAATTGTGAATGGGAGTTCACTCATGATTTGGCTCTCTGTTTGTCTATTATTGGTGTATAAGAATGCTTGTGATTTTTGTACATTGATTTTTTATCCTGAGACTTTGCTGAAGTTGCTAATCAGCTTAAGGAGATTTGGGGCTGAGACAATGGGGTTTTCTAGATATAAAATCATATCATCTGCAAACAGAGACAATTTGACTTTCTCTTTTCCTAATTGAATACCTTTTATTTCCTTCTCCTGCCTAATTGCCCTGGCCAGAACTTCCAACACTATGTTGAATAGGAGTGGTGAGAGAGGGCATCCCTGTCTTGTGCTGGTTTTCAAAGGGAATGCTTCCAGTTTTTGCCCATTCAGTATGATATGGGCTGTGGGTTTGTCATAGATAGCTCTTATTATTTTGAGATACGTCCTATCAATACCTAATTGATTGAGAGTTTTTAGCATGAAGGGTTGCTGAATTTTGTCAAAGGCCTTTTCTGCATCTATTGAGATAATCATGTGGTTTTTGTCTTTGGTTCTGTTTATATGCTGGATTACATTTATTGATTTGCATATATCGAAACAGCCTTGCATCCCAAAACAGAGATATAGATCAATGGAACAGAACAGAGCCCTGAGAAATAACACCACATATCTACAACTCTCTGATCTTTGACAAACCTGACAAAACCAAGCAATGGGGAAAGGATTCCCTATTTAATAAATGGGAAAACTGGCTAGCCATATGTAGAAAGCTGAAACTGGATTCCTTCTTTACACCTTATACAAAAATTAATTCAAGATGGATTAAAGACTTCAACGTTAGACTTAAACCATAAAAACCCTAGAAGAAAACCTAGACATTACCATTCAGGACATAGGCATGGGCAAGGACTTCATGTCTAAAACACCAGAAGCAAAGGCAACAAAAGCCAAAATTGACAAATGGGATCTAATTAAACTAAAGAGCTTCTGCACAGCAAAAGAAACTACCATCAGAGTGAACAGGCAACCTACAAAATAGGAGAAAATTTTCGCAACCTACTCATCTGACAAAGGGCTAATATCCAGAATCTACAATGAACTCCAACAAATTTACAAGAAAAAAACAAACAACCCCATCAAAAAGTGGGCAAAGGATATGAACAGACAATTCTCAAAAGAAGACATTTATGCAGCCAAAAGACACATGAAAAAATGCTCATCATCCCTGGTCATCAGAGAAATGCAAATCAAAACCACAATGAGATACCATCTCACACCAGTTAGAATGGCGATCATTAAAAAGTCAGGAAACAACAGGTGCTGGAGAGGATGTGGAGAAATAGGAACACTTTTACCCTATTGGTGGGACTGTAAACTAGTTCAACCATTGTGGAAATCAGTGTGGCGATTCCTCAGGGATCTAGAACTAGAAATTCCATTCGAGTCAGCCATCCCCTTACTGGGTATATACCCAAAGGACTATAAATCATGCTGCTATAAAGACACATGCACACGTATGTTTATTGTGGCACTATTCAGAATAGCAAAGACTTGGAACCATCCCAAATGTCCAACAATGATAGACTGGATTAAGAAAATGTGGCATATATACACCATGGAATACTATGCAGCCATAAAAAATGATGAGTTCATGTCCTTTGTAGGGACATGGATGAAATTGGAAATCATCATTCTGAGTAAACTATTGCAAGGACAAAAAACCAAACACCGCATGTTCTCACTCATAGATGGGAATTGAACCATGAGAACACATGGACACAGGAAGGGGAACATCAGACTCTGGGGACTGTTGTGGGGTGGGGAGAGGGGGGAGGGATAGCATTAGGTAATATACCTAATGCTAAATGACGAGTTAATGGGTGCAACATACCAGCATGGCACTTTTATACATATGTAACTAACCTGCACATTGTGCACATGTACCCTAAAACTTAAAGTATAATAATAATAAAAAAAGAAAATAGTTCTGTTGAAACTCTCTCGTGAATTTTCCTTTCAGTTATTGTACTTTAATGTCCTTAAATTGCTTACTGGTTCCTTCTTCAACTTTCTCTTTATTCATGTTCTCTATTTGATGAGGAGTTATTGCTCTGGTTTATTTTCATTCTTCTGCCCTTGGTTTTCTTGAGTTGTTTGTGCCTATTTAATTTAGTATTTGGAGAGGAAGCCCAATGTCTTGGCTTGCTGATAGTGTTATTTTTTCTTAGGACTATTATAATTTCTTGTGTGCGTGCCTCATATTTTTTTGTGCGAAAAAGTGGACATTTTGTGTGGCAAACCCTGGACATCAGATTCTCACCCCTGACCAGGCTTTTTTGTTGCTGCTGGTTGTGAGTTGGAGTCTTCTGTTTTTGTTTTCATTTTTTGTTTGGTTTGAACCTTTGTAAACTAGTGTGTAAAGGTTTTACTCTTTCTTCTGCATGGCCACTGAAGTCTCTGCCTTCTGGTCTGCTAACGAATTGATGGAGATTTAAAAAAAATGCCTGAGCCCAAACCCAAAATTCTCTGAAGCTCTTTGCCATGGGATCCCTCTAGGGGCCTAGCCAGGAATTTTTTTTTATTATTTTTATTATATTTTTATGTTTTATTTTTTTTTAAGACGGAGTCTAGCTCTGTCGACCAGGCTGGAGGGCAGTGGAGCCATCTCGGCTCACTGCAACCTCCGTCTCCCAGGTTCACCAGCCAGGATTTTTACAAGTCTCATTTTAGCCTTCATTTCCTGCTTGCCTGGAGCCTTAGGATCATCAGAGGTAAAACATAGGGTTTCCCAGATTTTTGTAATCTTGCATGGACATGTATGATTGAACTCAATCCTTGGTATACCTCAGTGCTATTCAAAGCCCTTACTATCTCATGTAATTCTTCCCCCAGACTCTCCCTTAATAGGCTTTTCATTCCGTCATCTGTTTTCCCTGTTATCCCTTAGCCAGGCAACTTCAGCAAGTGTATTTGTCTTTAAGGGCTTTTAATGACACTGGCACCCCCAAGAAATCGGCTTTAGTCTGTGTAGATCTAAAAAGGGTGAAATAAAGGCAAGCCCTTGAGCCAACCCTTCAAGGAACCACTAAGATAGATGGAGGCACACAACAATTTTTTGAGAACAAAGATTCTTCATCCTGTGGCACCAGCGTGCTCGTCTGGGAATGATGGACGCCACGTTCTCAGCAGCCATCAAGCTGAAGAGTGGGGAAGAGTAGGTGGGTGAGTTAACATGCCACCACTCAGCTGGGCGCAGTGGCTCACGCCTGTAATCCCAGCACTTTAGGAGGCCGAGGCGGGCGGATCATGAGGTCAGGAGATCCAGACCACCGTGGCCAACATGGTGAAACCCCATCTCCACTAAAGATACAAAAATTAGATGGGCGTGATGGTGGGTGCCTGTAGTCCCAGCTACTCGGGAGGCTGAGGCAGGAGAATCGCTTGAACCCGGGAGGAGGAGATTGCAGTGAGTCGAGATCGTGCCACTGCACTCCGGCCTGGTGAAAGAGCAAGATTCCGTAAAAAAAAAAAAAAAAAGCCACAGTGGAAGAAAGGTAAATCCAATTCTATATAATTTACATTTCTACACAGGGCAGAGAAAGCAAAGTAAAGGGAATTGGGTAATTTATTAATTCAGCAAGTGTTGTGTGAAGCCATGAAGCTGACTCCATGCCAGGTACAGTGTGTGCCCTGAGCCCTCTGCCCTGGCAGGTATTAGCAGGACTTCAAGTTCAAAACCCAGGCTGGTGAACTGACAAGGGCCTTCATTTTCCTTAATCAAATCATAGCTTCAAAGACTCTGCAGGACGCTGGTGAGTTGAGTTTTAGCCATTAACTTACTCAATTTCTGAGGTCCCGTTAGTTTTTCCCACAGTCATAGGAGACCAGCTGGGGGAGTCGCAGGGTCTTTGAGTCTAGACCAGCGCTGTTCATAAGAAATATACTGTGACCCATATATGTAATGATGAATTTTCTGGATACACTAAAGAAAATGGAAAGAAACATGTTGAATTAATTTTAATATCCAAAAGATTTGTCATTTTAACATGGAACCAATATTAAACAGCTATGAATGATGACTTTTTTCATCTAACATCATGTCAATCTTGTGTGCATTTTATAGTCACGGTATGTCTCAATTGAGATAAACTCCATTTCAGGGGCTTGCTAGCCACATGCTGTTGGTGGCCACCATATTGGACAGCCCGGGTCTAGACCCTTTTACCACTTCAACTCTATGTGGAATAATGAACGATATTCTTCATTCCAGCTAGCATTTGAAATTCAGAAGTCAGCAGCCATGACTCTTCATGTCTGCACCCGTATTGCCTGGTAGAAGGGATATCACATAGTAGGTACACAATCCCTAAAGTTAAAGGACCCCGGTTCATTTGTCTCGTGGAGTCTCCATGAAGAGGCACATTTTCCCCCCAGGCAGCAGCCACGGCTGAATATTCGTGAGAAGCAAGATGTCTTAACTGTCTGGCCTGTGTCGAGAAACCTGTATTCTTGAGATGTAGATACATCAGCTGCATCAATTCACTGAAGATGGAGCCCCAAGCGGAGGGTGTGTGGTGCCCTTTCTGTACCATGGTCACTCAGAAGAATGACATCAAGACAAATTATCAACAGTGGAAGGCAGCTTCCACGAGAAAGGAACTAGAGCCACAACTGCGGTCTGTTCTACAGATGAACCAAGGATGCCGAAGTTCCAAGGTAAAGTATCTGACCCACCTAGACCCTCCCCACAAAGGGCCTAGGGAAAAGCAACTGGGCAAAAGCCTCTTCACTTAATATTAGCAGAATTCTGGTTCCTAACATTGTATGCACCTTTGAGCATCAGTGGTTCTTGCCTCTGAGTACAGAACCACCTGGAGATTTTTAAGAAAATGTCATATTCAGGTCATGCCCTAGCCCTGTGCTGTCCAACAGGGTAGGCACTAGTGGCTCTGGACCACGAGAAATGCAGCTGGTACCTAGTGGAAAGGATGCTATCTATACCTATTGGATTCAATGAAATATATTACTGAAGTTAATCTCACCAGGTCTGTTTTATGTTTTTGAATGCAGCTACTAGTACATTTACAACGTGACATGCGGGTCATGTTATATTTCTTTAGACAGCACTGGCCTACAACTTGAATATTTGTTAAATTATCTGAGGATCTTATTAAAATGTACATTCTGGTACGACACCTCTGGGATCTCCTGAGACTCAGGATTTCTGACAAGAGCCCAGAAATTTCTGAGAAGAGCAGCTGATGTTGCTAGTTCCTGAAACATATGTCGTTTTGGGTTTTTTTTTTTCCCTCCTTTACTAAGTTCGTTTTTTTTTTTTTCCTTCCGACTTGTATGTTAGGTTCATGGTGGTACAGGTGCAGCTTTGTAACATGATAAACTGCATGCCTCAGAGGTTTGGTTTACAGACAGTTTCATCACGCAGGTAATAAGCACAGTACCTGAGAGGTAGTTTTTTGATTCTCGCCCTCTTCCCACCCTCTACCCTTGAGTTACCCCCAGTGTCTCTTGTTCCCTTCTTTGTGTCCATGTGACCTCAATGCTTAGCTCTCAGTTCTAAGCGAGAACACGTGATGTTTCCTTTCCTGTTCCCACGTTATTTCACTTAGGACAGTGGCCTGCAGGGACAGGGCATGGAGAATACAGCCCTCGCTGACTGGGATGTTGAAGGACAGGTTTATTGAAACACAGAAGACCCTTAAAGTACCAAACTGTACATGACAGCGGGCAAGGAAAACTTTACCACTGTCTTAATAGAAGCCAGCGGAGCTACTTTCTGTGAAAAGATGCAGTTGGAAAAGATGTGGAAAGTATCTAACACTGAAAACAACCCCGCGAGTGTGCCCGCAATCCTAATACACTCTTCTCTAATTCTGAATGGAAGAACTCCTTTCCCAAGACATGAGCATGAATGCAATTCCAGGCTGAAAGATATTTTGGGAGAATGTTCCAGAGGCAAGTCAACCCACTGGGCTTGGTGGTTTCCACAACTGAGGCTACCTGGTATTCCCAAAGAGAACATAAATTTTGTTCAGGATTTACTCAAAGCAGATAAAATGTAAAAGATGTCAGGGATCAGTGCTCCATGAACGTGGGTCCATAAAATTACAAGCTGGAGAATAACTACTCCCATAAATGTGAGTCTATTTTAAAAGGATTTATATAAGAAAATAAACCAATTTGAATTATGCAAGAAGAGATAAGCATTTTCTCTCTGCATGCATATGTGTAGATACGGTATGTGTGTATACATGGACATACATGTGGCAGATTATATTATAGATCCCAATCAGTGAAGAAATGCAATGTGCAAGGATTTGAAAGAATATATGCATCTCAACGTAGAGTTTTGTGTTTTTCAATTTGCCTTCATGAGACAAAAGGAATTGAGAACTGCCTTGGCTTTGATTATGAAAGAAGAGAATCCAGCCATCACTAGGGAATGATTACTATGGAGATGATTAAATTAAAGACTAGTAATTTCATCACATCAATGTAATCATATCCTTTTCCACCCTACCTCCAGTCTCCCACTTTTACATTCTTATCCATGAACTCTGATCACCTATAATATATTTAATACATGAGGAACCCATTTTTGAACATTTTTGAAAAAGAAATTAATCTCATTTCATTTATGATGTGATGTAAGGGAAACAGTAAGGTTGTAACAATAGCTTTTACCTTTAATTTTAGATGCTATAACTAAAAAGAAAAACAGGACTTTCATTGGCTGACTGATTGTCTGGAAACAGTTTTGGGATTTCTTTTCTAAGCTTCTTAACTAGAACCTTTACATTATAGAGAAAGTGTTTTCGAGAGTTGAGTGTGGTCTGGGGAGTGTCCGATTAGTAACAACTTCTGAGTAGGTTGAACTCACCTCTTTTATTGACATGTGAAAAGGTGTTACATTTATAATAAAAAACGATTTGAAAGTCGCACCATTCATTTTAGTGGAATTTTAAATGTCACCCCAATTTTTAAGATTTTAATTACTTTTAATTAATTTTCAAATTTTAATCGAGGCATAGTATTCAAGATCTTATCTAAAAACTATTACATGGCAATATTTTGTCCTTTTTAATTAAAAAGTAACACTGAAAGCACAATCGTCTTCCTTCATGGTAAAAAGCTGTCCAATAGTAACAATCTCAATGATGGCAGAATTAAATCAGAATCTGATTGGATGAGAAAGGAGGGGGAGGGTGTGGCTAAGGTGGGTGGAGAGACTCTCTCGTATAAAAGCCCCTGGCAGCCAGCTCTCACTCTAGATCTGAGCTGTCCGCAGAAGCAGCTTGAGGCCAGGGGAGAAACTCCAGAAGGAGAGGTGAGTTCAATCTTATGGAATTCATTTTTACAAAAGGCGTATGAGAGTCTAGGGGAATGCAATAATTTCTTGATTCCACAAGTGTTGTCTGAGGCCAACTCCATGACAGACACACTGTATTTCTGGAGGAGAATGGGACCTCTGCCCTGGTGATGGTTAGGTAAGTCTTAGATTTTCAATACCAAGAGTAGAGAAATGACAATCTCCATTTGCTTGAATTTCAGCAGAATCTGGTAGACTTTCTGAAATGATGGAGAGAGGTTCCGTGGCTGTGTTATTCCACGTCAGGTTTTCCTACGGGTTTGGTATTGTTTTCCTATTCTCCCCTTCCCACAACCCCTGGCAACCATCATTCTTCTCTTGTTTTCTGATTTTTTTGTCTTCAGTTTTTACTTCCTTTGAATTCAGAAAGAGAAAGGGAAGGAAATAAAAAGCAAAGTTTGTTTAAATTATTATTGCAGAAAAGATCTGGCTGGATGCTGGGACCTACTTCTTCCAGGATGGGGATTCATTATTTATTTAATTTTTTGGAGACAGGGACTCGCTCTGTCGCCCAGTCTGGAGTGCAGTGGCTATTTTCTGATTCTATGAGATCAGTCAACTCAGATTCCACGTAACTGAGATCACACAGTGTACATTTCCCTCAGCCTCACTTATTCCACTTCCCATAACGCCCTCGGCCTTCATCCACATCGGTGAAAATGCCAGGATTTCCTTCTTTTTTATGATAGAATAATCCATTGTATATATCACCGTTTCCTCATCCATTTTTCTCCCACAGACTCTGGGGTTGTTTCCATGGCTATTGTGAATAACGCTGCAGAGAACCTAAGAGTGCAGATATCTCTTTGACATGCTGACCTCTTTCTTTCATGTATAAACACAGAAGTAGGGTTGCTGGAACACAGGCAGTTCTACTCTTCGTGTTTTCAGAAACCTCCCTACTATTTTCTGTAGCGGTTGTACCAATTCTCTTTCCCACCAACCTTGTACAAGGGTTCCCCTTTCTCCACATCCGTACCAACACTTATCTTTTGTCTTTTTGATCACAGCCATCCTAGCAGAGGGGGTGTAATATCTCATGGCGGTTTTGTTGCTGGAGGGCTCAGGAGGGTCTCTGGATGCCAGAGAGACCCCAGTCCCAGCCAGTTTCCAGATTCTTGATGCTGTCAGGAGAACGAATTCAGGGATGAGCCAGAATGAAGTGAAAGGCAAGAAGTTTCTATTCCAGAGGAAAAGCACACACTTAGGAGAGAAGTGTGGGCATGATTCTGAGAGCTGGTGGTGTGCAAAGGAGTTCGGGTTTTCTATTTTTATGAGCCCTTCTAATTAGGATGTGAACTAATCATTAGGTCTTCTAAGAAAAAAACAGAGATTTTTTGGAATTGGTGTGGTACCCATTTTGATACTACATATAGGCATGCTGGGGTCAGACGTGACACTGCAGAGTGTGTGACTTAGTGTGGTGATGACCATGGTAATTACCGTGGTAATGGTTTCAACCAGCTTAACTCACTCCTATTTTTGTAGCACCTCATCAGCCTAGGGTCCCCCTTGTCCTTGTAATTTTAAAGACAAGTGGCTAATTTTAACAGCCACCGTTTTGGTCTAATGTGAAATTGTCACTGGATACGTTCTCGATTCTCTTGTGACCACACAGTATTCCTGTCTCAGTTTAAATTGCATTTCTCTGACGGTGAGTGAAGTTGAGGTTGTTCTTCAGTACTTGCTGGTCATTGGTGTGTGTTTTTCAGAGAAATGTCTGCTCAGGTTTTTGCCCATTGGAAATTGGATTATTTTGGCTTTTTTTCCGTTTTGCTATTGCCTTCAAAAAATACCTTATATATTTTGGATATTAATCCATTGTCATATACATGGCTGTTTGTTTGTTTGTTTTTTTTTTTTCAGTTCTGTTTTTTGCTTTTTCGTTTTTTTCCCCTGCTATGCAGAAGATTCAGTTTTACCTGGTAGAACTTATTTGTATTTTGCGTCTTGTCCTTTTGGTGCACTATCAGGTTCCTCACCACATCCGGTTTGCACAATTGGGGAAGTAGAAGGTATTCAAATGGACTCCAGCACTGTCCAATAGAAACAGAAGATAACCCATATATGTAATTGTAAATTTATTTTCTGGTAGTCACATAAAACATAAGAAAACAAGCCTAATGAATTTTAACTCAAAATAGAATCATTTAACATGTGAGCAACTTTAAACGTTCTCAAGCAGATAGTTTACATTCTCTTTTCCCCATTATGTCTTCCAAAATAAGAGTGTATTTGGCTCACAGCACATCTCCATTCAGATACGCCCCATTTCAGGTCTCAGTAGCCATTTGTGACTGGTGGCTACCATATCAAACAGCTCAGATGTAGATTCCTTTACTATTTCAACTCAAAGTCTTTCGGTGAATCATGCCCTTTATTCCAATGGGTGTTACAGATATTAGAAGTTCAGGGCCTCGAGTCATTGACATTTGTATTCATGTTGTGTCTTCATCACTAGCAGTAGTGATTTTAAGTATCGTGTCATGATAGCTCTATGCTTGTAAAGATAAAAGTCCCAAGCACTATCAGCTGTTCATTCAGCTCATGGAAATTCTAATACTGTGTTCACTTTCTTTTTTCTATAGACATTTGCCATGGCTGAACACTTCAAACAAATCATTAGATGTCCTGTCTGTCTAAAAGATCTTGAAGAACCCGTGCAACTGAAATGTGGGTATGTCTGCTGCCTCCAGTGCCTCAATTCACTCCAGAAGGAGCCCGATGGGGAAGGTTTACTGTGCGGCTTCTGCTCTGTGGTCTCTCAGAAGGATGACATCAAGCCCCACTACAAGCTGAGGGCGCTGGTTCCCATCATCAAGGAACTAGAGCCCAAGCTGAAATCTAGTCTAACAATGAACCCAAGGATGAGGAAATTTCAAGGTAAGGAATCTACATGACCTGCGACTACCCATAAAAGGCACTGGGAAAACGACTTTCAAACGTTTCTTCATTAAACATAGGCAGTAGCAGATATCTAGCATCTCAAACTTGCATGCTTCACACTCAACAGCAGTTCTCACCTTTGCGTATAGCTTTTCATGGAATCTGTGCAAGTTTGTACAGTCCTTTGGAGAGCAAGCTACAGTCTTCTTTCATGTATCATATGTGCTAAACGGAAAAATAATTTTAATCCAATTATCCACTAACTGATTTCCAAAGGAATTTCTAATATGAATCAGGTGGACTTGTTACAATTATCGTATTCATGCAATCTATAGATAAACTTTAACCTCATCAGGTGGCCAAACAGGTTTCCCCAGGAAATTTTGATTTGGGAGAGAAAGGAGAATAAATGTGAAAGTGAATAACGTACTTAAGTGTTTGCAGTAAAAGGGCAGAGGGAGTCTGTAGTGTGTGTGTTTGCTGAACTACTGCTTCTTATTTCCACAGTGGATATGACCTTGGATGTGGACACAGCCAACAACTATCTCATCATTTCTGAAGACCTGAGGAGTTTCCGAAGTGGGGATGTCAGCCAGAATAGGAAGGAGCAAGCTGAGAGGTTCGACGCTGTACTGTGCGTCCTGGGGGCCCCTCGCTTCACTTCCGGCCGCCATTACTGGGAGGTGGATGTGGGCACCAGCCAAGTATGGGATGTGGGCGTGTGCAAGGAATCTGTGAGCCGACAGGGGAAGATTGTGCTTTCTTCAGAACACGGCTTCTTGACTGTGGGTTGCAGAGAAGGAAAGGTCTTTGCTGCCAGCACTATGCCTATGACTCCTCTCTGGGTGAGTCCCCAGTTGCACAGAGTGGGGATTTTCCTGGATGTAGGTATGAGGTCCGTTTCCTTTTACAATGTCAGTGATGGGTGCCATATCTACACATTCAGCAAAATCCCTGTTTGCGAGCCATGGCGTCCATTTTTTGCTCATAAAAGTGGAACTGAAGATGATCAGAGCATCCTGAGTATCTGTTCTGTGATCAGTCCAGCCAGTGCCAGTGCCCCAGTTTCTTCTGGGGAAAGTCAATCAACATTTGAACAGAATCATCTTTAGGAAGTTTCTGTGTGCCCATAGCCATAGCTAAGAACTTTTCTGCTAGATACACATAGCTACAAAGGGATAGAAGGGAAAGAGCCATCATACTGTAAACCATGAACAGAAAGCAGTTATATGAATTAGGGGAAAATGACATTGTACTTAAAGTTTGTCATGGTATTTTCTTTGAGGCTTATGTTTATATTTCTGTTCAATAAATATTTTGAAAATTCAGATTCATTTGCCAATGTTTTCTGTTTTCTGCAAGATTAGTGTACTATGTGTTATGGAAGTGATGAACTTAATAATAATTTGAATGGGACCAAACACAGTAAGTGAATTTCAAATGATAAGGACCTAGGAATACGGCAAAATTATACATGTTTATGTGTTTAGTTTAACCCAACAACTGAACACTGACATTCATTTGAAGTGCACACTGAGTGTTTGCCAGAAATGTGTGTGGTCTGAGAGAGAACTCATTAGCTTTCAAATGGAAATATTATACACCGTCTTCTATGCTGGCAAGAGAGTCAAATAAGAAATCAATAAGAGGAAAAAATTCATAGATTGTCCACATAAATGGAAATGAAATAACCACTTGTAAATAAAATGATCAAATATGAAATTACAATGGAAATTTCAGCTACTCTGAGTTGAATGAAAAGCACACATTTACAAAATTTCTAGATGCAGTTGAAGCTTGGTGAGAAACTCATAATAGGAAGAAGATACCATAATCAGCCACCTTAATTTCTACTTTAAGGTACTTTGCTAAGAGGAATTCAATTGTCAGCATTTTGATGAAAACCATCTAACAAGTATCTAGGAAGTTCCAGACTTTCTCACATCTTCCCGTGTTCTTCTGAGCCCTCCAAACGGTTGCAACCTCTGCCCGTTACCCAGTTCCAAAGTCGCTTCCACATTTTCAGGTATCTTAATAGCAGTGCCCCGCTCCTGGTACCAACATTCTGTATTAGTTCATTCTCACACTGCTATAAAGAACTACCTGAGACTGGGTAATTGATGAAGAAAAGAGGTTTCATTAATTTATAGTTCTGCAGGTCACACAAGGAACATCTCTGGTTGGCCTCGGGAAACTGAACAATCATGGAGGAAGGCAAAGGGGAAGCAAGTGGCTTTTTCACATAGTGATAGGAAAGAGAGGAAAAGGAAAGTGCTATACACTTTTAAATCGTCAGATGTTGTGAGAACTCACTCACCATCATGGGAACAGCGTGGAGGAAATCCGTCCCCATGATCCAATCATCTCCCCCCTGGTCCCTCCCCCAACACTGAGGATTACAATTCAGCACGAGATTTGGCTGCGGACACAGAGCCAAACCGTATCACTTGATATGATCCCACAGAATACTATTAATTTTCATTCAGTCTTTTATTTCTTAACAAATGGTGGTAAAGTATATATAATTTACCATCTTCACCGTTTTTAAGTGTAAAATTCAATGGTATTTATTATGTCCATATTATTTTGCCACCATCACTGCCAAAATATCCCATGGTCTCACTTATATGTGAAATCTAAAAGAAATTTGGTCTCAGAGAGTAGAGCAGTGGTTATTAGAGGCTGAGGAAGGTAGGAGGAAGTAAGGAAATAAGAAGAGGTGAGTTAATCAGTTGAGGTCAAGAGTTCGAGACCATCCTGGCCAATATGGCGAAACCCCTTCTCTACTAAAAAGACAAAAATTAGCCAGACGTGGTGCTGGGCACCTGTAATCCCAGCTACTCGGGAGGCTGAGGCTGGAGAATCACTTAAACCTGGGAGGTGGAAGTTGCGTGAAGCTGAGATAGCACCACTGCACTCCAGCCTGGGCAACAGAGTGAGACCTTATCTCAAAAAAAAAAAAAAAAAATTGACGGAAGGAAGGAATTCATAATAAACGTGGGTTTCCATTTAAAGCCAAAACATTTGTGGTAACCTCTCTCTATATCATTAGTAAAACTCTTATTTCTGCCTAAATTAAAATATGATTTGATGAAGAAGGTGTGGCCTGATGTGATTAAGGTGGGAAGAGGTACCCTCTTCAATAAAAGCCTCTTGCCCATGGATGTCACTCCAAAACCAAATTATTTCAGAAGGTTTGAAGGCAAAAAAAAAAAAAAAAAAAGCCACAATAGAAGAAAGGTAAATCCAATTCTATATAATTTACATTTCTACAAAGGGCAGAGAGAGCAAAGTGCAGGGAATTGGGTAATTTATTAATTCAGCAAGTGTTGTGTGAAGCCATGAAGCCGACTCCATGCCATGTACAGTGTGTGCCCTGAGCCCTCTGCCCTGGCAGGTATTGGCAGGACTTCAATTTCAAAACCCAGACTGGTGAAGTGACAAGGGCCTTCATTTTCCTTAATCAAATCATAGCTTCAAAGACTCTGCAGGACGCTGGTGAGTTGAGTTTTAGCCATTAACTTACTCAATTTCTCAGGTCCCGTTAGTTTTTCCCACAGCCATATGAGACCAGCTGGGGGAGTCGCAGGGTCTTTGAGTCTACACCAGCGCTGTTCATAAGAAATATACTGTGACCCATATATGTCATGATAAGTTTTCTAGATACACTAAAGAAAATGGAAAGAAATATGTTGAATTAATTTTAATATCCAAAAGATTTGTCATTTTAACATGGAACCAATATTAAACAGCTATGAATGACGACTTTTTTCATCTAACATCGTGACAGTCTAGTGTGTATTTTATAGTCACGGTATGTCTCAATTGAGATAAACTCCATTTCAGGGGCTTGCTAGCCACATGCTGTTGGTAGCCACCATATTGGACAGCCCGGATCTAGACCCTTTCACCACTTCAACTCTATGTGGAATAATGAACGATATTCTTCATTCCAGCTAGCATTTGAAATTCAGAAGTCAGCAGCCATGACTCTTCATGTCTGTACCCGTACTGCCTGGTACAAGGGATATCACATAGTAGGTACACAATCCCGAAAGTTAAAGAACCCCAGTTCATTCATCTCGTGAAATGTCCACGAAGAGGCACATTTTCCCCCCAGGCAGCAGCCACGGCTGAACATTCGTGAGAAGAAAGTTGTCTTAACTGCCTGGCCTGTCTCAAGAAACCTGTATTCTTGAGATGTACATACATCAGCTGCGTAAATTCACTGAAGATGGAGCCCCAAGCGGAGGGTGTATGGTGCCCTTTCTGTACCATGGTCACTCTGAGAATGAGATCAAGATCAATTATCAACCAGGGAAGCCAACTTCCACAATCAAGGAACTAGAGCCACATCTGAGATCTGTTCTATAGCGGAACCAAGGATGCTGAAGTTCCAAGGTAAACTATCTGCTCCATCTAGACCCTCCCCACAAAGGGCCTAGGGAAAAGCAAGTGGGCAAATGCCTCTTCACTTGATATTAGCTGGATTCTGGCTCCTAACATTGTATGCACCTTTGAGCAACAGTGGTTCTTGCCTCTGAGTACAGAACCACCTGGAGATTTTTAAGAAAATATAATATTCAGGTCATGCCCTGGCCCTGTGCTGTTCAACAGGGTAGTCACTGGTGGCTCTGGACCACGAGAAATGCAGCTGGTACCTAGTGGAAAGGATGCTATTCTGTACGTATCGGGTTCAATGAAATATATTACTGAAGTTAATCTCACAAGGTCTTTTATATGTTTTTGAACGCAGCTACTAGTACATTTACAATGAGACATGTGGGTTATGTTATATTTCTTCAGGCAGCAATGGCCTACAACTTGAATATTTGTTAAATTGTCTGAGGATTTTATTAAAATGTGCATTCTGGTACTACACCTCTGGGATCTCCTGAGACTCAGGATTTCTGACAAGAGCCCAGAAATTTATGACAAGAGCAGCTGATGCTGCTGGTTCCTGAATCATGTGTCGTTTTGGGTATTGTTTTCCCTCCTTTACTAAGTTCTTTTGTTTTTTTCCTTCCAACTTGTATTTCAGGTTCATGATGGTACATGTGCAGCTTTTTGTGACATGATAAACTGCATGCCTCAGGGGTTTCGTGTACAGAAAGTTTCATCACCCAGGGAATGAGCACAGTACCTGAGAGGTAGTTTTTTGATTCTCGCCCTCCTCCCACCCTCTACCCTCGAGTTGCCCCCAGTGTCTCTTGTTCTCTTCTTTGTGTCCATGTGACCTCAGTGCTCAGCTCTCACTTCTAAGTGAGAACACGTGATATTTGCTTTCTTGTTCCCGTGTCATTTCACTTAGGACAGTGGCCTCCACCTGGATCCGTGTTACTGGAGAAGACATGATTTCATTCTTTGACTGTGTAGTATTGCATGGTGTATACGGGCCACATTGTCTTTATCCAGTCCACCACTCATGGCCATCCAGGTTGATTCCTTGTCTTTGCTAGTGTGGATGGTATTGTGATGAAGATTTACGTGCATGTGTCTTTATGATAGAAAAATAGGAATCGTGAAAATTTATACATTTCATTGGTGCAGATTGTTTTACTCTAATTAGTCTTTTTTTTTCAAGTTGGAGACTCACTCACTCTGTCGTCCAGGCTGGAGTACAGTGGCACAATCTCGGCTGACCGCAACCTCTGCTTCCTGGATTCACGTGATTCTCCTGCCTCAGACTCCCAAGTAGCTGGAAGTACAGGTGTGTGCGACCATGCTGGGCTAATATTTGTATGTTTAGTAGAGACGAGCTTTCTCCATGTTGGTCAGGTTGGTGTGGAACTCCTGGTCTCAAGTGATTCACCCGCCTCGTCTCCCCAAAATGCTGGGATTACACGCAAGACCCGCCGTGCCTAGCCTTCAATTAGATTTTAATGACATTTGTAAAAACAAAAAAAGAAATGGAAAAACTTCTGTGGAACCTCTGTAGTGAGATTTCATTTCAGTTATTTTACTTTATGCCCCTCAACTTCTAATTAGTTCATTTCTAAAATTTCTCTTTGGTTATTGATATTTTCTATTCTGTGAGGTGTTATTCTTCTAATTGACTTCAGTTCTTTGCGTGTTGTTTCCTGTAGTTCTTTTGGTCCTCCTTAGACAAGTAATTTAGTCTGTGGAGAGGAAGCCCAATGTCTTGAGTTCTCATAGACATTTCTTTCATCTTGTGAGTTGTAGACATTCTGTTCTCTTTGTGTGCCTCCTATTTTTTTTGTTGAAAATTGGAAGTTTTATGTGGCAGACGCAGATCAGATTCTCAAACGTCACAGGTTTTTTTTTTGTGTGTTATACTTGTGGGCTGTAGTTTTCTGTTTTTGTTTTGTTTTGTTTGGACTTAAGGAAACTATTTTGCAAAAATTCTGTTTTTTCTCCTTTGTGGTCTCAGCTCATCCTGACTGACACTTCTCCTCACAGAACTTGGTGACTAGAAGACCCACGGGAGTGCTTCCTCATCTTCTGGGCAAAACACAGAACCGAAGGAATCGTGAACAAAAGAATTCAGAGCCACGGTTGAGCAATAACATGTCCTGCCTGGTTCTGAGCCACCTCATCCACGCCGTGGCTGGACTGACAGTGGGGCTGCATGCTGGGCAGTGGCTGAGGGTGAGACCAGGATTTCCGGGTTCACCTCAAAGCCGTTTACCGTGCCAACACTGACAATGAGAGAAAGGAACACAGTTTCCTTTAGAAACTGAGCCAAGCCCTGGGTTGTCAGAAACTCTGAGCTTCTCTTCATTGTTAAAGACAAAATGTGGCACATATACATCATGGAATACTATGCATCCATAAAAGAGGATGACTTCATGTCCTTTGCAGGGACATGGATGAAGCTGGAAACCATCATTCTCAGTAAACTATCACAAGATTGGAAAACCAAACACCGCATGTTCTCACTCATAAGTGGGAGTTGAACAATGAGAACACATGGACACAGGGAGAGGAACATCACACACTGGGACCTGTCGGGGGGCGGGGGTTAGGAGAGGGATAGCATTAGGGAGAAATACCTGATGTAGGTGACGGGTTGACGGGTGCAGCAAGCCAACATGGCACACGAATACTTATGTAACAAATCTGCACGTTCTGCACGTGTACTCCAGAACTTAAAGTATAATTAAAGAAAAGAAAAAGAAAAGTCTGCTTGTACAGTGAACAGGTCCTGGGGATCAGAAGCCACCGATGCCAACCATTTATGTCTGGTTCTGTGACACGCCTGCAGGGACAGGGCATGGAGAATAAAGCCCTCGCTGACTGGGATGTTGAAGGACAGGTTTATTCAAACACAGAAGACCCTTAAAGTACTGAAGTGTACATGAGAGCGGGCAAGGAAATCTTTACCAGTGTCTTAATAGAAGGCAGCAGAGCTACTTTCTGTGAAAAGATGCAATTGGAAAAGATGTTGAAAGTGTGTGCCGGCAATCCTAATACGCTATTCTGTAATTCTGAATGGAAGAACACCTCCCCGAAGACGTGAGCATGAATGCAATTCCAGGCTGAAAGATATTTTGGGAGAATATTCCAGAGGCAAGTCAACCCACTGGGCTTGGTGGTTTTCACAACAGAGGCCACCTGGTATTCTGAAAGAGAACATAAATTTTGTTCAGGACTTACTGAAAGCAGATAAAATGTAAAAGATGTTAGGGATCAGTGCTCCATGAACATGGGTCCATAAAATTACAAGCTGGAGAATAACTACTCCCATAAATGTGAGTCTATTTTAAAAGGATTTATATAGGAAAATAAACTAATTAGAATTATGCAAGAAGAGATAAGCATTTTCTCTCTGCATGCATATGTGTAGATATGGTATGTGTGTATACATGGACATACGTGTGGCAGATTATATTATAGATTCCGATCAGTGAAGAAATGCAATGTGCAAGGATTTGAGAGAATATACGCATTACAACGTTGAGTTTCGTGTTTCTCAATTTGCCTTCATGTGACAAAAGGCATTGAGATCTGCCTTGGCTTTGAATATGAAAGAAGAGAATCCAGCCATCACTAGAGAACGATTACTATGGACATGATTAAATTAAAGACTATTAATTTCATCACGTTAATGTGATTATGTCCTTTTCCACCCTACCTCCAGTCTCCCTGTTTTACATTCTTATCCATGAACTCTGATCACCTATCATACATTTAATACATGAGGAACCCATTTTTGAACATTTTTGAAAAAGAAATTAATTTCATTTCATTTATGTTGTGATGTAAGGGAAACAGTAAGATTGTAACAATAGCTTTTAGCTTTAATTTTAGATGCTATAACTAAAAAGAAAAACAGGACTTTCACTGGCTGACTGATTGTCTGGAAACATTTTTGGGATTTCTTTTCTAAGCTTCTTAATTAGAATCTGTACATTATAGAGAAAATGTTTTTCAGAGTTGAGTGTGGTCTGTGGAGTGTCCTATTAGTAACAACTTCTGAGTAGGTTGAACTCACCTCTTTTATTGACTTGTGAAAAAGTGTTACATTTATAATCAAAAAGTCTTTGAAAGTCACACCATTCATTTTAGAGGAATTTTAAATGTCACCCCAATTTTTAAGATTTTAATTAGTTTCCAAATTTTAATCAATAGGCATAATATTCAAGATCTTATCTGAAAATTATTACATGGCAATATTTTGTCCCTGTTAATTAAAAAATGGCACTGAAAACAAAATCGTCTTCCCTTATGATAAAAAGCTGTCCAAAAGTAACAATCTCAATGATGCCAGAATTAAATCAGAATCTGACTGGATTAAAAAGGAGGCGGTGGGTGTGTCTAAGGTGGGTGGAGAGACCCTCTCGTATAAAAGCCCCTGGGAGCCAGCTCTCACTCCAGATCTGAGCTGTCCGCAGAAGCAACAGGAGGCCAGGGGAGAAACTCCAGAAGGAGAGGTGAGTTCAATCTTATGGAATTCATTTTTACAAAAGGCGTATGAGAGTCTAGGGGAATGCAGTAATTTCTTGATTCCACAAGTGTTGTCTGAGGCCAACTCCATGACAGACACACTGTATTTCTGGAAGAGAATGGGACCTCTGCCCTGGTGACGGTTAGGTAAGTCTTAGATTTTCCATACCAAGACTAGAGAAATGACAATCTCCATTTGCTTGCATTTCATCAGAATTTGGCAGACTTTCTGAAATGATGGAGAGAAGTTTGGTGGCTGTGTTATTCAACATCAGGTTTTCCTACGGGTTTGGCATTGTTTTCCTATTCTCCCCTTCCCACAACCCCTGGCAACCATCATTCTTCTCTTGTTTTCTGATTTTTTTTCCTTCGGGTTTTTGTTCCTTTTATTTCAGAAAGAGAAAGGGAAAGAAATAAAAAGCAAAGTTTGTTTAAATTGCTATTGCAGAAAAGATCCGGCTGGATGCTGGGACCTACCTCTTCCGGGATGGGGATTCATTATTTATTTAACTTTTTTGAGACAGGGTCTCGCTGTGTCGCGCAGTCTGTTGTGCAGTGGCTATTTTCTGATTCTGTGAGATCAGTCAACTCAGATTCCACATAAATGAGATCATACAGTGTACACTTCCCTCAGTCTCACTTATTCCACTTCCCATAACGCCCTCGGCCTTCATCCACATTGGTGCAAATGCCAGGATTTCCTTCTTTTTTATGGTACAATAATGCATTGTATGTATCACCATTTCCTCATCCATTTTTCTCCCACAGACTCTGGGGTTGTTTCCATGGCTATTGTGAATAACGCTGCAGAGAACCTGAGAGTCTAGATATCTCTTTGACATGCTGACCTCTTTCTTTCATGTATAAACACAGAAGTAGGGTTGCTGGAACACAGGCAGTTCTACTCTTCATGTTTTCAGAAACCTCCCTAGTATTTTCTCTAGTGGTTGTACCAATTCTCTTTCCCACCAACCGTGTACGAGGGTTACCCTTTCTCCACATCCTTACCAACACTTATCTTTTGTCTTTTTCATCATAGCCATCCTAGTAGTGGTGGGGTAATATCTTATGGCGGTTTTGTTGCTGGAGGGCTCAGGAGGGTCTCCGGATGCCAGAGACATCCCAGTCCCAGCCAGTTTCCAGGTTCTTGATGCTGTCAGGAGAATGAATTCAGGGATGAGCCAGAATGAAGTGAAAGGCAAGAAGTTTCTATTCCAGAGCAAAAGCACAGACTTAGGAGAGAAGTGTGGGTGTGATTCTGAGAGCTGGTGGCGTGCATAGGAGTTCGGCTTTTTTATTTTTATGAGCCCTTCAAATTAGGAGGTGAACTAATCATTAGGTTTTCTAAGAAAAAAGCAGAGTTTTTGGAATTGGTGTGGTACCCATTTTGATACTACATATGGGCAAGCTGGGGTCAGCCGTGACAATGCAGAGTGTGTGATTTAGTGTGGTGATGACCATGGTAATTACCATGGTAATGGTTTCAACCAGGTTAACTCCCTCCTGTTTTTGTAGCACCTCATCAGCTCAGGGTCCTCCTTGTCCTTGTAATTTTAATGACAAGTGGCTAATTTTAACAGGCACCATTTTGGTCTTATGTGAAATTGTCACTGGATATGTTCTCGATTCTCTTGTGAACACACAGTATTCCTGCCTCAGTTTAAGTTACATTTCTCTGATGGTGAGTGAAGTGGAGCTTGTTCTTCAGTACTTGCTGGTCATTGGTGTGTGTTTATCAGAGAAATGTCTGCTTCGGTTTTTGTTCATTGGAAATTGGATTATTTTGGCTGTTTTTTTCTTTTTGCTATTGCCTTGGAAAAATTCCTTATATATTTTGGATATTAAACCATTGTCATATATATGGCTGCTTGTTTGTTTTTTTTTCATTTCTGTTTTTTGCTTTTTTTCTGCTGTGCAGAAGATTCAGTTTTACCTGGTACAACTTATTTGTATTTTGTGTCTTGTCCTTTTGGTGTGCTATCAGGTTTTTCACCACATCCAGTTTGCACAGTTGGGGAAGTAGAAGGTCTTCAAATGGACTCCAGCACTGTCCAATAGAAACAGAAGATAACCCATGTATGTAATTGTCAATTTGTTTTCTGGTAGTCACATAAAACATAACAAAACAAGCCTGATGAATTTTAACTCAAAATAGAATCATTTAACATGTGAGCAACTTTAAACGTTCTCAAGCAGATAGTTTACATTCTCTTTTCCCCATTATGTCTTCAAAACTGAAAGTGTATTTGGCTCACAGCACATCTCCATTCAGATACGCCCCATTTCAGGTCTCAACAGCCATTTGTGACTGGTGGCTACCATATCAAACAGCTCAGGTGTAGACTCCTTTACTATTCCAACTCAAAGTCTTTTGGTGAATCATGCCGTTTATTCCATTGGGTATCACAGATATTAGAAGTTCAGGGTCTCGAGTCATTGACATTTGTATTCATGTTGTGTCTTCATCACTAGCAGTAGTGATTTTAAGTATTGTGCCATGATAGCTCTACGCTTGTGAAGATAAAAGTCCCAAGCACTATCAGCTGTTCATTCAGCTCATGGAAATTCTAATACTATGTTCACTTTTTGTTTTCTATAGACATTTGCCATGGCTAAACACTTCAAACAAATCATTAGATGTCCTGTCTGTCTAAAAGACTTTGAAGAACCCGTGCAACTGAAATGTGGATATGTCTGCTGCCTCCAGTGCCTCAATTCACTCCAGAAGGAGCCCGATGGGGAAGGTTTACTGTGCGGCTTCTGCTCTGTGGTCTCTCAGAAGGATGACATCAAGCCCCACTACAAGCTGAGGGCGCTGGTTCCCATCATCAAGGAACTAGAGCCCAAGCTGAAATCTAGTCTAACAATGAACCCAAGGATGAGGAAATTTCAAGGTAAGGAATCTACATGACCTGCCACAACCCATAAAAGGCACTGGGCAAACGACTTTCAAACATTTCTTCATTAAACATAGGCAGTAGCAGATATCTAGCATGTCAAACTTGCATGCTTCACACTCAACAGCAGTTCTCACCTTTGTGTATAGATTTTCATGGAATCTGTGCAAGTTTGTACAATCCTTTGGAGAGCAAGCTCCTGTCTTCTTTCATGTATCATACGTGCTAAATGGAAAAATAATTTTAATCCAATTATCCACTAACTGATTTCCAAAGGAATTTCTAATATGAATCAGGTGGACTTGTTACAATTATCGTATTCATGCAATCTATAGATAAACTTTAACCTCATCAGGTGGCCAAACAGGTTTCCCCAGGAAATTTTGATTTGGGAGAGAAAGGAGAATAAAAGTGAAAGTGAATAACGTAACTAAGTGTTTGCAGTAAAAGGGCAGAGGGAGTTTGTAGTGTGTGTGTTTGCTGAACTACTGCTTCTTATTTCCACAGTGGATATGACCTTGGATGTGGACACAGCCAACAACTATCTCATCATTTCTGAAGACCTGAGGAGTTTACGAAGTGGGGATGTCAACCAGAATAGGAAGGAGCAAGCTGAGAGATTCGACGCTGCACTGTGCGTCTTGGGCGCCCCTCGCTTCACTTCCGGCCGCCATTACTGGGAGGTGGACGTGGGCACCAGCCAAATATGGGATGTGGGCGTGTGCAAGGAATCTGTGAACCGACAGGGGGAGATTGTGCTTTCTTCAGAACACGGCTTCTTGACTGTGGGTTGCAGAAAAGGAAAGATCTTTGCTGCCAGCACTATGCCTATGACTCGTCTCTGGGTGTGTTCCCCGTTGCACAGAGTGGGGATTTTCCTGGATGTAGGTATGAGGTCCGTTTCCTTTTACAATGTTAGTGATGGGTGCCATATCTACACATTCAGCAAAATTCCTGTTTGCGAGCCATGGCGTCCATTTTTTGCTCATAAACGTGGAACTCAAGATGATCAGAGCATCCTGAGTATCTGTTCTGTGATCAATCCAGCCAGTGCCAGTGCCCCAGTTTCTTTTGGGGAAAGTCAATCAACATTTCAACAGAATCATCTTTAGGAAGTTTCTGTGTGCCCATACATAGCTAAGAACTTTTCTCCTAGATATACATAGCTACAAAGCGATAGAAGGGAAAGAGCCATCATTCTGTAAACCATGAACAGAAATCAATTATATGAATTAGGGGAAAATGACATTGTACTTAAAGTTTGTCAGGTTATATTCTTTGGGGCTTTTGTTTATATTTCTGTTCAATAAATATTTTGAAAATTCAGATTCCTTTGCCAATGTTTTCTGTTTTCTGCAAGATTAGTGTACTATGTGCTATGGAAGTGATGAACTTAATAATAATTTGAATGGGACCCAACACAGTAACTGAATTTCAAATGATAAGAACCTACGAATATAGCAAAATTATACATGTTTATGTATTCAGTTTAACGCAACAACTGAACACTGACATTCATTTGAAGTGCACACTGAGTGTTTGCCACAAATATGTGTGGTCTTAGAGAGAACTCATTAGCTTTGAAATTGAAATACTATACACCCTCTTCTATGATGGCCACAGAGTCAAATTAGAAGTCAATAACTGGAAGAAATCCATAAATTTCATTTCATTACATGGAAATGAAATAACCACTTGTAAATAAAATGATCAAATATGAAATTACAATGGAAATTACAGCTATCCTGAGTTGAATGAAAAGCACACCTTTACAAAATTTCTAGACGCAGTTGAAGCTTGGTGGGAAACTCATAATAGGAAGAAAATACCATAATCAGTCACCTTAATTTCTACTTTAAGTTACTTCCCTAAGAGCAATTCAATTGTCAGCATTTTGGTGAAAACCATCTAACAAGTATCTAGGAAGTTCCAGACTTTTTCACATCTTCCTGTCTTCTTCTGAGCCCTCCAAATGGTTGCAACCTCTGCCCGTTACCCAGTTCCAAAGTCGATTCCATGTTTTCAGGTATCTTAATAGCAGTGCCCCACTCCTGGTACCAATATTTTGTACTAGTTCGTTCTCACACTGCTATAAAGAACTACCTGAGACTGGGTAATTGATGAAGAAAAGAGGTTTCATCAATTTATGGTTCCGCGGGTCGCATAGGGAACATCACTGGTTGGCCTCGGGAAACTGAACAATCATGGAGGAAGGCAAAGGGGAAGCAAGTGGCTTTTTCACATAGTGACAGGAAAGAGAGAAAAGGGAAAGTGCCATACACTTTTAAATCGTCAGATCTTGTGAGAAATCACTCACAGTCATGGGAACGGTGTGGAGGAAATCCGTCCCTATGATCCAATCATCTCCCACCTGGTCCCTCCCCAACACTGAGGATTACAATTCAACATGAGATTTGGCTGGGGACACAGAGCCAAACCGTATCACTTGATATGATCCCACAGAATACTATTAATTTTCATTCAGTCTTTTATTTCTTAACAAATCGTGGTAAAGTATATATAATTTACCATCTTTGCCATTTTTAAGTGTAAAATTCAATGGTATTTTTTATGTCCGTCTTATTTTGCCACCATCACTGCCATTCATCTCCAGAAATCTTTTCATCTTACAAAATGGAAACTGTATACCCATCGTAGCCCATTTTTCAATTCATCTATTTGTTTTCTTGCTTGAGTGCCTTATGTATTCTGGATATTAACCCCTTATCAGATGTATGGTTTGCAAATATTTTCTCCCGCTGTGTAGATTGTCACTTCACTTTCTTGTTTCCTTTGTTGTGCAGAAGCTTTTAAATGTGATGCAATCCCATTTGTCTATGTTTGCTTTTGTTGCCTGTGATTTAGGGGTTATATCAAAAAAAGTTTCTTAGATGTTTCCCCCTGTGTTTTGATCTGATAGTTTTACCATTTCAGGTCTTTCATTTAACTCTTTACTCCATTTTGAGTTGATTCATGCATGCAGTTTGATGTAAAGATACAATTTTATTCTTCTATATGTGGATGAGTTCTTCGAGTGCAATTTATTGAAGGGGCTGTACTTTCCCCATTTTGTGTTATGGATCCTTTGTCAAAAATCAATCTTACCACATGTGCATGGGTTTATATGGGAGGTTTCTATCCTGTTTCATTGGTAGACATGGCTGTTTTCATTCTAGTACCATGTCGTTTTGATTATAATAGTTTTATATTTTGAAATCAAGTAGTGGGATGTCTACAGCTGTGAGTTTTTTTTGCATATGATTGTTGTAGCTATTTGGGGTCTTTTGTGGCTTCACACAAATTTTAGGACTTTTTTCTCTTTTTCTGTGAAAAATGACAATTGTGATTTGGATTGCATTGAATCTGTGGATCCTTTTGAGTGTATAGACATTTTAACAATATTAATTCTAATCCATGAACATGAGATATCTTTTTATTTGTGTTTTTGTCAGGTCAGGATAGTTTTGATTTCCATTGAAATTTAATATTTGATCACAATTTCATTTAAAAGGGTTAAATTCCATGGATTTGGAGGATTTATGGATTTCTTCCCATTACTGATTTCTAACTTAACTCTGTTGCCATTAGAGAAGGGAGTATATATTATTTCAATTTTAATCTTAATGAGTTTTGTCTGTGATCCCACATATCTAACTCTGGCAAATACTGTGTACACTTGAATGTGAATATTCAGTTGTCGCGTTAAACTGAATACATAGACATGTAGATAATTTTACTGTAGTCAAATAAGGCCTTATATTTTGAAAATCAGTTACTCTGTTGTTTCACATTCAAATTATTATTTAGTTCATAACTTCCATAACACATAGTGCATTGATCTTGCAGAAAATAGAGAACATTGGCAAGTGAATCTGAAATTTCAAAATATTTATTGTACAGAAATATAAACATAAGCCCCAAAGAAAACAACATGACAAACTTTAAGTAAAATGTAATTTTCCCCTAATTAATATAACTGCTTTCTCTTCAAGGTTTACAGAATGATGGCTCTTTCCCTTCTATCCATTTGTAGCTATGTGTATCTGGCAGAAAGGTTCTTAGTTCTGGCTATGGGCGCACAGAAACTTCCTAAAGATGATTATGTTCAAATGTTTATTTACTTTCCCCAGAATAAATTGGGGCACTGGCACTGGCTGGATTTATCACAGCACAGATACTCAGGAAGCTCTCATCATCTTGAGTTCCACGTTGAAGAGAAAAAAATGGACGCCATGGCTCGCAAACAGGAATTTTGCTGAATGTGTAGATATGGCACCCATCACTAACATTGTAAAAGGAAATGGAGCTCATACCTATATCCAGGAAAATCCCCACTCTGTGAAACTGGGGACTCACCAGGAGAGCAGTTATAGGCATAGTGCTGGCAGCAAAGACCGTTCCTTTTCTGCAACCCACAGTCAAGAAGCCGTCTTCTGAAGAAAGTGCGATCTTCCCCTGTCGGTTCACAGATTCCTTACAAATGCCCACATCCCATACTTTGCTGGTGCCCACGTCCACCTCCCAGTAATGGCGGCCGGAATTGAAGCGAGGGGCGCCCAGGACGCACCGTGAGGAGTCGAACCTCTCAGCTTGCTCCTTCCTAGTCTGGCTGAAATCCCCACATCGGACACTCCTCAGGTCTTCAGAAATGATGAGATAGTTGTTGGCTGTGTCCACATCCAAGGTCATATCCACTGTACAAAGAAGAACCAGTAGTTCAGCAAAGACAAGCACTAAAGACTCCCTCCATCCCTTTGCTGCAAACACCTAAATATATTATTAACTTTTACTTCTTTTATTCTACTTTCCCAAATCAAAATTTTCCTGTTTAGCCACCTGATGGGGTCAAATTTTATGTACAGAATGTTTGAATATAATAATTGTAACAAGTCCACCTGATTCATAGTAGAAATTCCTTTTGAATTACGTCATTGGATAATTTGATAAGTATTTTTTCCATTTAGCACATAGGATACATGAAGGAAGACAGTAGCTTGCTCTCCAAAGGATTGTACAAATTTGCACAGATTCCACGAATACCTATACGCAAACGTGAGAACTGCTGTTTGTGCAGCATAGAAGTTTTAGATGCCAGCCTTCTGATAATGCCCATATTTTAAAAAATGTTTGAAAGCTGTTTTTTCGGTTCCTTTTAAGGGTTGTAGCAGGTCGTATAGATTCCTTACCTTGAAACTTCCTCATCCTTGGGTTCATTGTTAGAATAGATTTCAGCTTGGGCTCTAGTTCCTTGATGATGGGAACCAGAGCCCTCAGCTTGTAGTGGGGCTTGATGTCATCCTTCTGAGAGACCACAGAGCAGAAGCCGCACAGTAAACCTTCCCCATCGGGCTCCTTCTGGAGTGAATCGAGGCATGGGAGGCAGTAGACACATCCACATTGCAGTTGCACGGGTTCTTCAAGATCTTTTAGACAGACAGGACATCTAATGGCTTGTTTGAAGTGTTCAGCCATGGCAAATGTCTGTAGAAAAAAAATGAGCATGGTATTAGAATTTCTGTGAGCCAATAGTGAATAGCCAATAGTGCTTGGGACCTTTTATCTTTACATGCATAGAGATATCTTTGCATGATATTTACAACCACTACTACTAGTGAGGAAGAGACAACATAGATACAAATATAATTGACTCCGGGTGCTGAACTTCTAATATTTGTAATACTCATTGGAATAAAGGGCATGATTCACCAAAAGACTTTGAGTCGATGTAGTGAAGGCTGGGCACGGTGGCTCACGCCTGTAATCCCAGCACCTTGGGAGGCTGAGGCAGGTGGATCACGAGGTCAGGAGATCGAGACAATCGTGGCTAACACGGTGAAACCCCGTCTCTACTAAAAATACAAAAAATTATCCCGGTGCAGTGGCGGGCGCCTGTAGTCCCAGCTACTCGGGAGGCTGAGGCGGGAGAGTGGCGCGAACCTGGGAGGCGGAGCTTGCAGTGAACTGAGATCTCACCACTGCACTCCAGCCTGGGCGACAGAGCGAGACTCCGTCCCCCAAAAAAGAAAATGTTAACTATCTTCCTGAGAACATTGAAAATTGATTACATGTTGAAAGGATTATATTTATGAGTTAAAATTTGTTAGGCTTGTTTCATTATGCTTTATTTGACTACTTGAAAATAAACTTATAATTACCTATGTGGGTTATCTTTCTGTTGGACAGTTCTGGACTACATTTGAAAATTCTCTACCTCCCCAGCTGTCCAACCTGGATGTACTTTAAAAAAACTCTATAGCATAACATCACATCCAAAGCACAAGACACAAACATTAATAAGTAAGTTTTACTAGGTAAGAGTGAAAATATTCTGCATAGCACAAAACAAAGAAAGCAGCAAAATGTGAAGACCAGCTGCAGAATGGGAGAAATTATCTACTACCATATGGATAAAAATAAATTAATATTCAAAATACATAAGGAACTTATTTAAGGCAATAGCCAAAAAATTCCAATATTTAAATGGGCCAAAGACCTGAATTGACATTTCTC
The DNA here is from genome assembly GCF_028885625.2 of Pongo pygmaeus. NCBI lineage: Eukaryota > Metazoa > Chordata > Mammalia > Primates > Hominidae > Pongo > Pongo pygmaeus. Next base: position 62,196,019 of record NC_072393.2, read on the forward strand.
TGAAGAACAGGTACAGATTGCTAACAGGTCCTTAAAGCATGCTCAACTTCAGTAATCATCAGCTACATGAAAACTAAAACTGAGACAGGAATTCTGGGTAGTCACAGTAGAAAAAGGTATCAATTACTAATTTCTTTTTTTATTTTTATTTTTATTTTATTATTATTATACTTTAAGTTTTAGGGTACATTTGTACAACGTGCAGGTTACATATGTATACATGTGCCATGTTGGTGTGCTACACCCATTAACTCCTCATTTAGCATTAGGTATATCTCCTAATGCTATCCCTCCCCCCTCCCACAACAGTCCTCGCCCGGTGTGTGATGTTCCCCTCCTCCGTGTCCAAGTGTTCTCTTTGTTTAATTCCCACACATGAGTGAGAACATGCGGTGTTTGGTTTTTTGTCCTTGCAATAGTTTGCTGAGAATGATAGTTTCCAGCTTCATCCATGTCCCTACAAACGACATGAACTCATCATTTTTTATGGCTGCATAGTATTCCATGGTGTATATGTGCCACATTTTCTTAATCCAGTCTATCATTCACATAACAGCAAGAAAGGAGCTGTTAAATTAGCTATAAGGACAAGGAGGAGCTTCAGCTTTAACAAACAGGATGGAGCTAAGCAGGCTGAGACAGGCTGGGTGCAACATAGTATTTGATTTGACCCAAGCCCTACCCCAGACCTAATTATCTGCTCATTACCACAATAAATCACTCACCCAGCAGCTCCAGGATAGATCTGAGCATGCCCTCATTTAGTACGAAATTGGGTGGCACCCCCATTCTGAGAAATCTCTGCCTTTTCCCCAGAAAATCTCCTGATTATTCCATCCCCTAATTAGAAGACCTCAAAAAAATAGAAAACCCAAACCCTGTTGGGCTCGACTCATTCTCAGGAGCACGCCCTCCCACACTTCTCTCCTAACTGTGTCCTTTTGCTCTGGAATAGAAGCTGCTTGCCTTTCACTTCATCCTGAGTAGTTCCTGAATTTGTTCTCCTGACAGCATCAGGAACCTGGAAACTGGCTGGGACTGGGGTCTTTCTGGCATCCAGAGACCCTCCTGAGCCCTCCAGCAAGAAAACCACCATGAGATATTACCCCCCTCTGCTAGGATGGCTGTGATCAAAAAGACAAAAGATAAGTGTTGGTATGGATGTGGAGAAAGGGGAACCCTTGTACACGGTTGGTGGGAAAGAAAATTGGTACAACCACTACAGAAAATAGTAGTGAGATTTCTGAAAACATGAAGAATAGAACTGCCTGTGTTCCAGCAACCCTACTTCTGTGTTTATATGTGAAAAAAAGAGGTCAGCATGTCAAAGAGATATCTGCACTCTTAGGTTCTCTACAGCGTTATTCACAACAGCCATGGAAACAACCCCAGAGTCTGTGGGAGAAAAATGGATGAGTTAATGGTGGTATATACAATGAATTATTCTACCATAAAAAAGAAGGAAATCCTGGCATTGCACCAATGTGAAGGAAGGCTGAGGGCATTATGGGAAGTGAAATAAGTGAGGTTGAGGGAAGTAAATCGCTTGAACCTGGGAGCTGGAGGTTGTAGTGAGTGGACATTGCGTCACTGAACTCCACTCTGGGAGACAGAGCAAGACTCTATCTAAAAAAAAAAAAACGATCTCAGCTCACTGCAAGCTCCACTTCCTGGGTTCACACCATTCTCCTGCCTCAGCCTCCTGAGTAGCTGGAACTACAGGCACCCGCCACCAGGCCCGACTAATTTTTTGTATTTTTAGTAGAGATGGGGTTTCACTGTGTTAGCCAGGATGGTCTCCATCTCCTGACCTTGTGATCCGCCCGTCTCAGCCTCCCAAAGTGCTGGGATTACAGGCGTGAGCCACCGCGCCCGGCCTAGGAAGGAGATTCTGACATATGCTGTGACACGAATAAACCTTGAGGACATTATGCCAAGTGATAGAAACCAGTCACAAAACGACAAAAATTGTTCAATTAAACGTATATGAGGTACTTAAAGTGGTCAGAATCATAGAGACAAAGTAGAAATTATGGTTGCCAGGGGCTGAAGAAGAAAATGGGAAGTTATTGTTTAATCAGGACAGTTTCAGTTTTACAAGATAAACAGGGAGATGGATGTGACGATGCTTGTACAACATTATAAGTGTATTTAGTACCATTGAACTATACACTTAAAACGGTTAAGATGGTAAGTTTGGTATTATGTATATTTTACCACAATAAATTTTTTGAGACAAGGTCTTGCTCTGTGCCCAGGCTGAGTGCAGTGGCTCAATCACAGCTCCCTGCAGCCTCAACCGGCCTCCCACCCACACCCACTGGGGCTCAAGGACCTCCTCAACCTCCCCACCTCCGCCTCCCAAGTAGCTGAGACTACAGGCACACACCACCAGGCCCAGGTAATTTTTTTAGATTTTTGTAGAGATGATGTCTCACTATGTTGCCCAGGCTGGTCTCAAACTCCTGGCCTCAAGTAATCCTCCCACCTCGGCCTTCCAAAGTGCTGAGATTATAGGCAAGAGCTACCACACCCAGCAAAAAAAAAAGTTAATAATATACCATTTAGGTAATGCACAAGAAAGAGTTTGTGGCATATATATGTGAAATATATGTCTACATTTTTTAAAGGGGAAGTGCTTTGATTCCAAATCAAATATGTACATTCCATTCAAACACACATGGGACATTTACTAAACTTGACCTTATCTTGGGCATAAATAAAAGCTAAAAGAGAAACAGGTATTCTAAATCAGAGATCACTGGTCTCATTCAACAATCACAATAAAATTAGAAAATAAAGGCAAAAGCATGGAAATCCATTGTTAAATTTTTTTTTTTTTTTGAGACTGAGTCTCGCTCTGTTGCCCAGGCTGGAGTGCAGTGGCACCACCTCAGTTCACTGCAACCTCCGCCTCCCAGGTTCAAGCAATTCTTTGCCTCAGCCTCCTGACTAGCTGGGATTAGAGGTGCCCACCACCACGCCTGGCTAATTTTTTTGTATTTTTGGTAGAGACGGGGTTTCACCATCTTGGCCAGCATGGTCTCGAACTCCTGACCTTGTGATCCACCCGCCTTGGCCTCCCAAAGTGCTGGGATTATAGGCATGAGCCACCGTGCCCGGCCTCCATTGTTAAATTTTAAGTGTACATTTTAATATAACAGGCAAGTAAGAAGCTAATTTAACTTATTGAGAAAGGAATGGACAAACTTCATGAAATAAACTTCAATGGCTGTTAAAAATAGGAAAAGTTTTCTAGAAGCTCATTTTCCATCCAGATTTGAAATATATAGGCTGGGTAGGGTGGCTCATGCCTGTAATCCCAAGCACTTTGGGAGGCTGAGGTGGGTGGATCACCTGAGGTCGGGAGTTCGAGACCAGCCTGCCCAATGTGGTGAAAGTCCAACTCTACTAAAAATACAAAAAATTAGCGGGGCATGGTGGCAGGCACCTGTAATCCCAGCTACTTGGGAGGCTGAGGCAGGAGAATCGCTTGAACCCGGGAGGCAGAGGTTGTAGTGAGCCGAGGTCACACCGTTGCACTTCAGTCTGGGAGACAAGAGCAAAACTCAGTTTCAAAAAAAAATGAATAATATATGTAATTTTCATCATAATATATGGGGAAATGGATGTTAAACACTGGTGGAATATAAATGCATGTAATTTTGGACGAAAATGTGGCAACCTGTATTAAAATGGAAAATGAAGATTTTCTTCAACCCCACAATTTTACTCGCTGGTATCCATTCCAAAGTAGCATTTTCAAATGTGCCCAGAGTTTTGTGTGCACAAATGGTCACTGCAGGGTTTTAAATAATTGTTGAAAGCAAAAACCTAAATATTCATAAGTAAGAAAACAGTTAAGTCATGGCACGGTATTATGGTACAACTGGACCATTATATGGAGTCAGAGGGAGACTAGAGGGGCTGGAGGAGAAGATATGGGGAGTGGTTTGATGGACATTGCATAGAGTTTCAGTTTGGTATGAACAGGTTCTAGGGATGGTGGTGATGATTGCACAGCAATGTAAATGCACTTAATGCCACTGAATTGTACTCTTAAAAATAGTTAAGATGGTAAGCTTTATGTATATTTCACCGAAGTTTTTTTTTTTTTTTAAAAACCCTCACATCCCTTTAATCTCTTCTCCAAACATTCCTTTCTCCTTCCTGCTCTAGGGGAAGCCTTCCCTTGCAGATACTGAGTCTCCCGCGGCTCTCCCATGCCGACAGTTTCATCAGCCCCATTCTTCGTGCTGCAGAGTCCAGATAAGGGACGGATACCCTCTCTGGTGCTCCCTAACACTTCACAGACTTTAGGCCGACACTAGGCTCCACCACCCATTACCACTTTGTGTTGTTGCCATCCAAGGTCCCTAGCACAATCTCCTCATTCCTCCCAGATTCTACCCCCTGGCTCACCCCTACTCTCACGCTATTCTTGGGGCATGCAAAGCAAACATTACTGACAACGTGATGAATATGTCATTTAGCATAAGATTAGGACATTTTAGAACTGGCTGATAAAAGATTACTTCAAAACCAACCAGCCAAGTCACCAGATCAACAGGTCTCAAACTTCCTTCTCTCCACTTCACTCTTTCTCACTGCCAGAGATTTGGTGTTTTATTATTTGTCTCCCCAGGTTACATGAATTCCCCAATCACAACCAACATACCAAGTCTGGAAAATGGACCTTCAGTTTTCTATATTTTCTTCATTTCTCCTCAGCTCTCCAAGACCTCCAATTTTCTGTATCTCTAATTCAATTTCAGAAAAAAAAAAAAATGAGGAGACAATGCCTTCTGGAAGAGTCCCGTTGTCTCACCCAATTTAGAGTTGGGAAACACAAAAGTTAACAAGTGAAAGTGCCGGCTGCACAACCTCTCTGCAAATTTATCTGGTTTTCATTACAGGCCGGGAATAGTGACTCTCACCTGTAATCTCAGCACACTGGGAGGTCGAGGTGGGCGGATCACTTGAGGTCAGGAGTTTGAGACCAGCCTGGCCAACATGGCAAAACCCCGTCTCTACTAAAAATACAAAAATTAGCTGGGAGAGGTGGCGTGCACCTGGAGTCCCAGCTACTCGGAAGGCTGAGGCAGGAGAATCACTTGAACCCGGGAGGCAGAGATTGTGGTGAGCCGAGGTCACGCCATTGCACTCCAGCCTGGGTGACAATGCAAAACTCCATCTTAAAACAATAAATAAATAAATAAATAAATAAATGAATAAATAAATAAATGGTTTTCACTACAATGCATCCTTGCCAAAACAAAAGGTCAAGACTTGATCATTTCTGGTGCCCTCTTACCTGTTCCTTATGCCCTCCAGACCTTCAGGAAACACTGAGACTTTAGGGAAATGAAGAAGAAAGAAAGGTCGGGGGAAGACTTACCCAACCCAGCCCCTGGTCCCCCTGGCTGGAACTCAACAAAGAACAGCTGTGGAAACTTAGAATAAAAGGCCCTGGCTGCTCTGTGACTGGCCACAGAATCTCTCCTTTTCATTGGCTGTCATGGATATTGATGACTAGATGCAGAGGGCAATTGTTTAGGTTCTTTTTTAACTCCTCAGGTGTGAATGCTTTTCCCCCAGCTGGATAGTTCCATGCTGCTGTTAATATCATCTCCCTACATAATATAATATGATCACAGGGCTTCTGCAAACTATCTTCTCCTGACCAATAATAGCTGGTTTGGCAGACTAGTAATGGGAACCACTCTGCTTATAATCTGAGTATCTGACTCCTCCTATGAACTTCCTACGGGAACCTATTTTGTGCATGTCTCAACTTCCGCTTTAAAAGTTGAGCACTTAAAAAGGAGCATTTGTATATAAGGAAATCAGTGAATATGCTTGAATAACTGGCTTTGGATATAAAGAGCAGAAGTCAGAATCTGCAGGTGTCTCCAAACGCCCTGTTACCCTCATCATTGACTCCTGTGCAAATGCTGCCCCCTCTTCACGCTCATCCCCATTATCCCCCCGCAGCTGCCATTCTTGTCTCCACCATCTTTAACGTTAATTGAATGCTAATGGTGTAAAAGCCCTACCACTAAGTGCATTTTATGCAAGATCCTTCTCTTCACAGCCCTCTGAAGTAGATAGCATTATTATTCCCATTGTCAAAGATACTTGAGGGCATCAGGGTGGAGGCTAGAGTTGAGAACATTCCTACTTGGTCCGCCCAAATTTTTTTTTTTGACTTTTTTTTTTTCTTTATTATTATTATTATTATTATTATTATTATACTTTAGGTTTTATGGTACATGTGCGCAATGTGCAGGTAAGTTACATATGTATACATGTGCCATGCTGGTGTGCTGCACCCACTAACTCGTCATCTAGCATTAGGTATATCTCCCAATGCTACCCCTCCCCCATCCCCCGACTCCACAACAGTCCCCGAAGTGTGATGTTCCCCTTCCTGTGTCCATGTGTTCTCATTGTTCAATTCCCACCTATGAGTGAGAATATGCGGTGTTTGGTTTTTTGTTCTTGCGATAGTTTACAGAGAATGATGATTTCCAATTTCATCCATGTCCCTACAAAGGACATGAACTCATCATTTTTTATGGCTGCATAGTATTCCATGGTGTATATGTGCCACATTTTCTTAATCCAGTCTATCATTGTTGGACATTTGGGTTGGTTCCAAGTCTTTGCTATTGTGGATAATGCTGCAATAAACATACGTGTGCATGTGTCTTTATAGCAGCATGATTTATAGTCCTTTGGGTATATACCCAGTAATGGGATGGCTGGGTTGAATGGAATTTCTAGTTCTAGATCCCTGAGGAATCGCCACACTGACTTCCACAAGGGTTGAACTAGTTTACAGTCCCACCAACAGTGTAAAAGTGTTCCTATTTCTCCACATCCTCTCCAGCACCTGTTGTTTCCTGACTTTTTAATGATTGCCATTCTAACTGGTGTGAGATGGTATCTCATTGTGGTTTTGATTTGCAAAATTTTAACCACAGCATTGTGCTGCCTCCCAGGCATCATTGATCCCAGTGAGGCTTAGGAAGGTCTGTGTTGGATCTATGGGAAGATGTGGCTTGGTTCTGTCTAACGAGACTGAGCTAAGAGACTCAAAGAATCTTTCCTCTCCAGGATCTTGGCCTTTCTTTAACCAGCTACTCACCATCAAAATTCTGACCTGACCTCTTTACCCTGACTGATTAAACCATCCTTAGCTGGGCTGGGGTGCATCCATTAGAGGGCTGTGTCTTGATCTCCCTTTCTTCAGTTTTTCTGATAGCCGCCACAGGATCTGGCATAGAAGGTTAGAAGTGGTTAAGCACTTGAGCTGGAACAGCAACCTCTATTCTAGACTGTTGGTGTGGCTATGGGCAAGTATTTACTAACTGCACTTTTTTTTCCTCCTCTGTGAAATGAAAAGGATGATGATCGTGATGATATTGATGATGATGGTGATGACGATGATGATGACGGTGATGGTGAAGATGAAGATTATGATGATGGTGATGGTGGTGATGATGATGATGACGGTGATGGTGAAGATGAAGATTAGATGATGGTGATGATGGGGGGCAGAAAGGGTGGCTGGGCTGTCACTTGGTTTCTCTTTTTTGAATTGCCTGTTCTTTTCCTTAAAGATTTACCTGACTTTATGTATTTTTTTGTGTATATTAATACAAAATACAATTTGCCAGTTAATACAAAATCATAAATCTTTCTAAAATTTGGGATTTTCTATTTATTGTTTATGGTATTTGAGGGGTAGAGTTGTTTTAAAATGTATTAATGTCTTTTTATTAATCTTATCATTTGTGGGTGATATAAATACTTCCTATCCTGAAAGCCAACTATTTCCCTATATTTTCTTTCACACGTTAATGTCTCTTTTTACATTTTCAACTCGCTTATACATAATAAATCTTCATAACGTGATGTAGTGGTTCAGTTTTATCTATTGATACCAATTACTTCAACACATATATTGCATAGCCTATCTTCCCATACCAATTTTCTGGCACCATCCACTGGATGTGAAACACCCACCTGTTGCCTTGGTCTCTTTCTGTAACTTTTGTTGTACTTTATTTGTCGATTTCCTGTTACTGCTACAATATCATACCACTTTACAAATATTGAATATTGGCTGGGCGCAGTAGCTCCTGCCTGTAATACCAGCACTTTGGTAGGCTGAGGTGGGCAGATCACTTGAGGTCAGGAGTTCGAGATGAGCCTGGCCAACATGGAGATACCCCATCTCTACTAAAAATACAAAAATTAGCCAGGTGTGGTGGCACATGCCTGTAATCCCAGCTACTCAGGAGGCTGAGGCGGGAGAATCCCTTGAACCTGGGAGGTGGAGGTTGTGGTGAGCTGAGATCGCGCTATTGCACTCCAGCCTGGGCAACAAGAGCGAAACTCTGTCTCAAAAAAAAGATTGAATATTTCTGTATTACGTGGGTTTATAGTAATATATTTCCATATGCATTTTTATAGTTTTATCATGCATACTATTTTAATAATATTAAAGTTATTGCACAGTGCCTTTTAGAGTGTTGAGTATCGGGACACACATTCTCACGTTGTGTCACTGATTCTTGCTCATGGGAAATTGTTTCCAAGTGTGTCTTGTAGTTATTTTGAAGCAATGAATAAGGAACATTTTCACTTTGGTATGACCATATGGCTTCACTTGCAAAAGGTAACCAAAAGTGTTCAATTCTGCTTCCGGTAGGTTCATCCAAGTAGCCCTTGTCTCGGATAAGTGCGAGGGTTAGTGTGTTGGTTTCGTATTTTTTGTTTTACTATCCTTTCAGGAAATTTCTGGGACTGCCTTTGGCTTTCAATTCCTAATATTTTAAAATTGCTGAGAAACAATTGTCCTTTGGGGGAAGTGATTGGCTTACTTTCTCTCCTGGCATAGAGGTAAGGATTCTGTTGCTGAATCGCTAGAATTTCAGCACCTCAGGAATCTCCTGTGGGTGAAGAGCTCAGTTTCTGCATCTCACTTCGCCAGTGTCAATGCTTACACCCGTCCCTGCCTGAGTGTTGAGTCTCTGGGCCTCAAAGGAATCCAACTCATTTCTAACTCTGACCCTCCGACCGTGCCCAAAGCTCATAATAGCATGGACTTGAGAGGGAACACTCAGAATTCCATTTCACTTTCGTATACATGCCCTGGAGATTTCTTTAGTTTTGTTGAAAGTTCACCTTTCATTATTATATTGATGAAATTAGAGTTAATCGTGTTAGACATAATTATGCCAATTATAATGATGGTGAAATTTTTCTTTTAATTTCAGGAAATTCTGCAGGCAGTTATCTCTTTCTCTTTTGGATATATATTAGTTCTTTAATGAATTGCATCATGCCTTATTTCATTCTGGCCGAAACTGAATTTCCCATCCTGGCTGAATATTATATCAGTTAGATCATGCCTATTAAGAAGTCCACTGGTGTCCAGGCACCGTGGCTCACACTTGTAATCCCAGCAGTTTGAGAGCCCGAGATAGGTGGATCACCTGAGATCAGGAGTTCGAGACCATCCTGACCAGCATGGTGAAACCCTATCTCTACCAAAAATACAAAAATTAGCTGGGCGTGTTGGTGGGTGCCCGTAATCCCAGCTGAGGCACGAGAATTGCTTGAACCCAGGAGGCGAAGGTTCTAGTGAGCCGAGATTGTGCCACTGCACTCCAGCCTGGGTGACAGAGTGAGACTCTGTTTTAAAAAAAAAAAAAAAAGTCTGTTGGCAAAAAGTTAGAAGTTGCATCTTATCCACATGTAACAAATATGTAGTTAGAGACCCTTTTGATAAAGCCTATTCACAAGTATTCCCTAAAAGCTTACTCAGAAGATAAAATTGTTTCTTCAGATATATTTTTTAATTGCAGGAATTTATTTTCAGAAGGCTTTTTTTTTGTTTAAACGGAGTCTTGCTCTGTCGCCCAGGCTGGAGCGCAGTGGCGCGATCTCGGCTTACTGCAAGTTCCGCCTCCCGGGTTCACACCGTTCTCCTGCCTCAGCCTCCCAAGTAGCTGGGACTACAGGCGCCCGCCACCATGCCTGGCTAATTTTTTGTATTTTTAGTAGAGACGGGGTTTCACTGTGTCAGCCAGGATGGTCTTGATCTCCTGACCTCGTGATCTGCCCATCTCGACCTCCCAAAATGCTGGGATTACAGGCGTGAGTCGCCCCACCTGGCCTATTTTCAGAAGTTTTTTAAACAAACTGGAAATTGTCTTGAAATGACTTGTCAACTAAACAAGAACCTTTCTGAACATTTTATTAGCAAAAAATTGTAACCAAAATAAATGGTATTTTAATTTCTTTTTTATTAAAAGATTTTCCCCTAGCTTTATTGAAATATAATTGACAGGTAAAAATTGTACATATTCATTGTGTTTGAAATGATAATTTGATTATACATAAGCATTGTGAAATGATTACCACAACCACATTAACACATCATCACAATTACTTAACTTTTTGTGCTTGCGTGGGATAAGAACACTTAAAATCTACTTTCTTCACAAATTGTAAGTAAACTGTACAGTAATATTAAATATGGTCATCTCATTGTACATCAGGGCTTCAGAATTTATTCATCTTATTATTAAGAGTTTGTACCCATTGACCAGCATCTTTTCATTTCCTCTTCTCCCAGCCCCAGGCAGCCACATCTCTACTCTCTAATTCTATGAGTTTGGCTTTTTTAAAAAAAATTCCATATACAACTGAGATCATATAGTACCTACCTTTTCGTATCTGGCTTATTTCACTGAGCACCACGTCCTCCAGACTCATCCATGTTGTCACAAATAGCAGAATTTTCTTGTTTCTTATGGTTGAGTAATATTGAAATGACAGTTTTATAACTTCATCATTTCTTCTATATTTATTAGCTGACATTTTAATGAGGGAAGAAGAATTTTATTCACTTGTTCGTTTATTTTTTTCTGTCTGATTTTTAAAATTTTTCCTTTAAGTTATTGGGGTACAGGTGGTATTTGGTTACATGAGTAAGTTCTTTGGTGGTGATTTGTGAGATTGTGGTGCACCCATCACCTGAGCAGTGTACACTGCACCATATTTGTAGTCTTTTGTCCCTCGCCCCCTCCCACCCTTCCCCCCAAGTCCCCAAAGTCCCTTGTATCATTCTTATGCCTTTGCATCCTCACAGCTTAGCTCCCACATATCAGTGAGAACATATAATGTTTGGTTTTCCATTCCTGAGTTACTTCACTTAGAATAATAGTCTCCAATCTCATCCAGGTTGCTGCAAATGCTGTTACTTCATTCCTTTTTGTGGCTGAGTAGTATTCCACCATATAAATAAAAGTAGAACTACCATTTGATCCAGCAACCCCACTCCTGGGTATCTACCCAGAGGAAAAGAAGTCATTATATGAAAAAGACACTTGCACACGCCTGTTTATAGCTGCACCATTCGCCATTGCAAAATCGTGGAACCAACCCAGATGCCCAGCAATCAACGAGTGGATGAAGAAACTGTGGTATATTTCACTTGTTCATTTCGCCAGTATTGATTCATTGATTCTCATTTCATTCTCAGGGTTATGTTATTGTAATTATTTAGTCTGGTATTCAAATTGATCCACATTCGGCAAGTGGGACCCACTTCAATTTCATTTTCATTTCAAGATCCGGTGACACGTCCCCATCACTGATCCTTTTCTTTTTTCTTTCTTTTTTTTTTTGTTTGAGACGGAGTCTCGCTCTGTCGCCCAGGCTGGAGTGTGGTGGCGCGATCTCGGCTCACTGCAAGCTCCGCCTCCCGGGTTCCCGCCATTCTCCTGCCTCAGCCTCCCGAGTAGCTGGGACTACAGGCGCCCACCACCACGCCCGGCTGATTTTTTTGTATTTTTAGTAGAGACGGGGTTTCACCATGTTGGCCAGGATGGTCTCGATCTCTTGACCCCGTGATCCGCCCTTCTCGGCCTCCCAAAGTGCTGGGATTAAGGGCTTGAGCCATCACTGATCCTTTTCTTATTTTCTGGGACTACAAGATACTCCAGGCTCCTCTAGTATTTCCCTTGCCCCAGCCCTGATTTAGCTATTTCTTCAAGGGGTCTTGATTCCTCTTAGTGTAGAATAATATTTAAAATTCAAGATCTAGGTACCAGTTCACTGACTTTTGATAAATGTATATGCCCACATACTACCAACCCAGTCAAGGTATGGGATGTGTCCACATTCCTAGAAAGTGTGCATTCTTCAACAGTCAATGTCCCTTTCTAATCTATGAAAACGTGTTTGGTGTTAAAGCTTAAAACTAATAGTCCATAAAACTGTGATTCATCAGTTTATTTTAAAAGCTATTTCTCCTGCAGGTTAATAAGAAATACATTACAGAAATGCATTGTTGCTTATGATCCTAACACTGTAGGTGCCATTTTGTTCTATTTTTAACTTTAACTTTACAAAATTCTGAAATCTACATACTGTGTTTGTTAAGGACTGGAACGATAGACATAAAATTCAAATGTGACTGTGGATGAATGGATAAAGAAAATACGGCACATATACACAATAAAATACTATTCAGCCTTTAAAAAGAAGGAAATCCTGTTACTTGTAAGAACACAGATGAACCTGGAGGGTATTCTGGGTTTTTTCACTAGTCTTTCCATTTTTTTTTTTATTTTTGTGGATACAGAGTAGGGGTATATATTTATGGGGTACATGAGATATTTTGGTTCAGGCTTGCCATGTGTAATAATCACATCAAAATGTATAGAGTATCCATCACCTCAAGGATTTATCCCTTGTGTTATAAACAATCCAATTATACTCATTTAGTTTATTTTTCTTTGTATTTTAAGACAGAGTCTCACTCTGTTGCCCAGGCTGGAGTGCAGTGGCACCATCTCAGCTCACCGCAACCTCTGCCTCCTGAATTCAAGCGACTCTTCTGCCTCAGCCTCCTGAGTAGCTGGGATTACAGGTGCACACCACTGCGCCTGGCTAATTTTTGTATTTTTAGTAGAGACGGGGTTTCACCATGTTGGCCAGGCTGGTCTTGAACTCCTGACCTCAGGCGATCCGCCTGCCTCAGCCTTCCAAAATGCTGGGATTACAGGTGTGAGCCACTGCGCCCAGCCTCTTTTAGTTATTTTGTAAATGTACGTTAAATTATTTTTTACTATAGTCAACAGGTTGTGCTAGCAAATCCTAAGTCCTATTGTTTCTATTTTTTAATACCAATTAACCATCCCCACTTTCGCCCCAAGACCCCTCCACTACACTTCCCAGCCTCTGGTAATCACTCTTCTACGCTGTCTCCATAAGTTCAATTGCTTTAATTTTTAGCTCCCACAAGTAAGTGGGAAGTTTGTCTTTCTGTGCCTGGCTTATTTCACTTAACGACTGGAGGACATTATGTTAGATGGAATAAGTCAGGCACGAAAAGACAGATATCCCATGGTCTCACTTATATGTGAAATCTAAAAGAAATTTGATCTCAGAATTAGAGAATAGAGTAGTGGTTATTAGAGGCTGAGGAAGGTAGGAGGAAGTAAGGAAATAAGAAGAGGTGAGTTAATCAGTTGAAGTCAAGAGTTCGAGACCATCCTGGCCAACATTGTGAAACCCCTTCGCTACTAAAAATACAAAAATTAGCCAGACGTGGTGGTGGGCGCCTGTAATCCCAGCTACTCGGGAGGCTGAGGCAGGAGAATCACTTAAATCTGGGGGGTGGAGGTTGTAGTGAGCCAAGATAGCACCACTGCACTCCAGCCTGGGCAACAGAGTGAGACCCTATCTCAAAAAAAAAAAAAAATTGACGGAAGGAAGGAATTCATAATAAATGTGGGTTTCCATGTTAAGCAAAAACATTTGTGGTAACCTCTCTCTATATCATTAGTAAAACACTTATTTCTGCCTAAAATATAATATGATTGGATTAAGAATGTGTGGCCTTTCCCCACACTTCCCCCCCCTTCCTCATGGCCCGCTCCCGATGGTCGCTGTCTCTTCGGAGCTGTTGGGTACACCTCCCAGACAGGGCGGCCGGGCAGAGTCGCTCCTCATCTCCCAGACGGGGCGGCCGGGCAGAGGTGCTCCTCACTTCCCAGACGGGGCGGCCGGGCAGAGGTGCTCCTCACTTCCCAGACGGGGCGGCCGGGCAGAGGTGCTCCTCACTTCCTCCCAGACGGGGTGGCGGCCGGGCAGAGGCGCTCCTCACCTCCCAGACGGGGTGGCCGGGCAGAGGCGCTCCTCCCTTCCCAGACGGAGTGGCCAGGCAGAGGCGCTCCTCCCTTCCCAGAGTGGGCGGCCAGGCAGAGGCGCTCCTCACCTCCCAGACGGGGCGGCCGGGCAGAGGTGCTCCTCACTTCCTCCCAGACGGGGTGGCGGCCGGGCAGAGGCGCTCCTCACCTCCCAGACGGGGTGGCCGGGCAGAGGCGCTCCTCACCTCCCAGAGTGGGCGGCCGGGCAGAGGCGCTCCTCACTTCCCAGACGGAGTGGCCAGGCAGAGGCGCTCCTCACCTCCCAGAGTGGGCGGCCGGGCAGAGGCGCTCCTCACTTCCCAGAGTGGGCGGCCGGGCAGAGGCGCTCCTCATTTCCCCTAGGGGGTGGCAGCCAGGCAGAGGCGCTCCTCACTTCCCAGATGGGGCAGCTGGGCAGAGGTGCTCCTCACTTCCTCCCAGACGGGGTGGCGGCCAGGCAGAGGCGCTCCTCACCTCCCAGACAGGGCGGCCGGGCAGAGGCACTCCTCACCTCCCAGACGGGGCGGCTGGGCAGAGGCGCTCCTCACCTCCCAGAAGGGGCGGCTGGGCAGAGGCGCTCCTCACTTCCCATATGGAAATGGGGAAAGGAAGGAGAGATCAGATTGTTGCTGTGTCTGTGTAGAAAGGGGTGGGCATAGGAGACTCCATTTTGTTCTGACTAGGAGAAATTCTTCTGCCTTGGGATGCTGTTGATCTATGGCCTTTCCCCCAGCCCCATGCTCTCTGAAACATATGCTGTGTCAACTCAGGGTTAAATGGATTAAGGGCGGTGCAAGATGTACTTTGTTAAACAGATGCTTGAAGGCAGCATGCTCTTTAAAAGTCATCACCACTCCCTAATCTCCAGTACCCAGGGGCACAAACACTGCAGAAGGCCGCAGGGTCCTCTGCCTAGGAAAACCAGAGACCTTTGTTCATGTGTTTATCTCCTGACCTTCTCTCCACTATTATCCTATGACCCTCCCATATCCCCCTCTCCGAGAAACACCCAAGAATCATCAATAAATACTTCATAAATTAAAAAAAAAAAAAAAAAAAAGAATGTGTGGCCTGATGTGATTAAGGTGGGAAGAGTTACCCTCTTCAATAAAAGCCTCTTGCCCATGGATGTCACTCCAAAACCAAATTATTTCAAAAGGTTTGAAGCCAAAAAAAAAAAAAGCCGAAAAAAAAAAGCCACAATGGATAAAGGTAAATTCAATTTTATGTAATTTACATTTCTAAAAAGGGCAGAGAGAGCAAAGTCTATTGATGGGTGCAGCAAGCCAACATGGCACATGTATACTTATGTAACAAACCTGCATGTTCTGCACATGTACCTCAGAACTTAAAGTATAATTAAAAAAAAAAAAAAGAAAAGACTGCTTTTACAGTGAACAGGGCCTGGGGATCAGAAGCCACCGACGCCAACCATTTAGGTCAGGTTCTGTGACACGCCTACAGGGACAGGGCATGGAGAATACAGCCCTCGCTGACTGGGATGTTGAACGACAGGTTTATTTAAACACAGAAGATCCTTAAAGTACTGAACTGTACATGAGAGCGGGCAAGGAAATCTTTACCACTGTCTTAATAGAAGCCAGCGGAGCTACTTTCTGTGAAAAGATGCAATTGGGAAAGATGTGGAAAGTATCTAACACCCAAACCAACCCCACGAGTGTGCCGGCAATCCTAATACACTCTTCTCTAATTCTGAATGGAAGAACTCCTCTCCCAAGACATGAGCATGAATGCAATTCCAGGCTGAAAGATATTTTGGGAGAATATTGCAGAGGCAAATCAACCCACTGGGCTTGGTGGTTTCCACG
This sequence comes from Pongo pygmaeus, assembly GCF_028885625.2. Taxonomy (NCBI): domain Eukaryota; kingdom Metazoa; phylum Chordata; class Mammalia; order Primates; family Hominidae; genus Pongo; species Pongo pygmaeus. The sequence goes on from NC_072393.2 coordinate 62,212,061, forward strand.
ACTGAGGCCACCTGGTATTCCCAAAGAGAACATAAATTTTGTTCATGATTTACTCAAAGCAGATAAAATGCAAAAGATGTTAGGGATCAGTGCTCCATGAACATGGGTCCATAAAATTACAAGCTGGAGACTAACTACTCCCATAAATGTGAGTCTATTTTAAAAGGAATTATATAAGAAAATAAACCAATTAGAATTATGCAAGAAGAGATAAGCATTTTCTCTCTGCATGCATATGTGTAGATACGGTATGTGTGTATACATGCACATACGTGTGGCAGATTATATTATAGATCCCGATCAATGAAGAAATGCAATGTGCAAGGATTTGAATTAATATATGCATCACAACATAGAGTTCTGTGTTTCTCAATTTGCCTTCACGAGACAAAAGGAATTGAGAACTGCCTTGGCTTTGAATATGAAAGAAGAGAATCCAGCCATCACTAGAGAATGATTACTATGGAGATGATTAAATTAAAGACTAGTAATTTCATCACATTAATGTAATCAAATCCTTTTCCCCCCTACCTCCAGTCTCCCACTTTTACATTCTTATCCATGAACTCTGATCACCTATCATATATTTAATACAAGAGGAACCCATTTTTGAACATTTTTCAAAAAGAAATGAATGTCATTTCATTTATGTTGTGATGTAAGGGAAATAGTAAGATTGTAACAATAGCTTTTACCTTTAATTTTAGATGCTATAACTAAAATGAAAGCAGGACTTTCACTGGCTGACTGATTGTCTGGAAACAGTTTTGGGGTTTCTTTTCTAAGCTTCTTAATTAGAATCTTTACATTATGGAGAAAATGTTTTTGAGAGTTGAGTGTGGTCTGTGGAGTGTCCTATTAGTACCAACTTCTGAGTAGGTTTAACTCACATCTTTTACTGAAGTGTGAAAAGGTGTTAAATTTATATTAAAAAACTATTTGAAAGTTGCACCATTCATTTTAGAGGAATTTTAAATGTCACCCCAATTTTTGAGATTTTAATTAATTTTCAAATTTTAATCAATAGGCATAATATTCAAGATCTTATCTAAAAATTATTACATGGCAATATTTTGTCCTTGTTAATTAAAAAATAACACTGAAAACACAATTGTCTTCCTTCATGGTAAAAACTTATCCAATAATAACAATCTCAATGATGGCAGAATTAAATCAGAATCTGATCGGATTAGAAAGGAGGGGGAGGGTGTGGCTAAGGTGGGTGGAGAGACCCTCTCCTATAAAAGCCCCTGGAAGCCAGCTCTCACTCCAGATCTGAGCTGTCCGCAGACGCAACTGGAGGCCTCGGGAGAAACTCCAGAAGGAGAGGTGAGTTCAATCTTATGGAATTCATTTTTACAAAAGGCGTATGAGAGTCTAGGGGAATGCAATAATTTCTTGATTCCACAAGTGTTGTCTGAGGCCAACTCCATGACAGACACACTGTATTTCTGGAGAATGGGACCTCTGCCCTGGTAACAGTTAGGTAAGTCTTAGATTTTCCATACCAAGACTAGAGAAATGACAATCTCCATTTGCTTGCATTTCATCAGAATCTGGTAGACTTTCTGAAATGATGGACAGAGGTTTGGTGGCTGCATTATTAAACGTAAGGTTCTCCTATGGGTTTGGTATTGTTTTCCTATTCTCCCCTTCCCACAACCCCTGGCAACCATCATTCTTCTCTTATTTTCTGATTTTTTTTTCAGTATTTGTTCCTTTTAATACAGAAAGAGAAAGGGAAGGAAATAAAAAGCAAAATTTGTTTAAATTACTATTGCAGAAAAGATCTGGAAGGATGCTGGGACCTACCTCTTCCAGGATGGGGATTCATTATTTATTTAATTTTTTTGAGACAGGGACTCGCTCTGTCGCCGAGGCTGGAGTGCACTGGCTATTTTATGATTCTGTGAGATCAGTCAACTCAGATTCCACATAACTGAGATAATACAGTGTTTACTTCCCTCCGACTCACTTATTTCACTTCCCATAACACCCTCGGCCTTCATCCACATTGGTGCAAATGCCAGGATTTCCTTCTTTTTTATGGTAGAATAATCCATTGTATATATCACCATTTCCTCATCCATTTTTCTCCCACAGACTCTGAGGTTGTTTCCATGGCTATTGTGAATAACGCTGCAGAGAACCTAAGAGTGCAGATATCTCTTTGACATGCTGACCTCTTTCTTTCATGTATAAATGGAGAAGTAGGGTTGCTGGAACACAGGCAGTTCTATTCTTCATGTTTTCAGAAACCTCCCTACTATTTTCTGTAGTGGTTGTACCAATTTTCTTTCCCACCAGCCGTGTGCAAGGGTTCCCCTTTCTCCACATCCGTACCAACACTTATCTTTTGTCTTTTTGATCATAGCCATCCTAGCAGAGGGGGGTAATATCTCATGGCGGTTTTGTTGCTGGAGGGCTCAGGATGTTATCTGGATGCCAGAGAGACCCCAGTCCCAGCCAATTTCCAGGTTCTTGATGCTGTCAGGAGAATGAATTCAGGGATGAGCCAGAATGAAGTGAAAGGCAAGAAGCTTCCATTCCAGAGCAAAAGTAGACAGTTAGGAGAGAAGTGTGGGCATGATTCTGAGAGCTGGTGGCGTGCAAAGGAGTTCGGGTTTTCTATTTTTATGAGCCCTTCTAATTAGGATGTGAACTAATCATTAGGTTTTCTAGGAAAAAAGCAGAGATTTTTTAGAATTGGGGAGGTACCCATTTTGATACTACATATGGGCATGCTGGGGTCAGACGTGACACTGCAGAGTGTGTGATTTAGTGTGGTGATGACCATGGTAATTACCGTGGTAATGGTTTCAACCTGCTTAACTCCCTCCTGTTTTTGTAGCACCTCATCAGCCCAGGGTCCCCCTTGTCCTTGTAATTTTAATGACAAGTGGCTAATTTTAACAGCCACCGTTTTGGTCTCATGTGAAATTGTCACTGGAGACGTTCTTGATTCTCTTGTGAACACACAGGATTCCTGTCACAGTTTAAATTGCATTTCTCTGATGGTGAGTGAAGTTGAGCTTGTTCTTCAGTACTTGCTGGTCATTGGTGTGTGTTTTCGAGAGAAATGTCTACTTTGGTTTTTGCCCATTGGAAATTGGATTATTTTGGCTTTTTTATCTTTTTGTTATGGCCTTGAAAAAATTCCTTATATATTTTGGATATTAATCCATTGTCATATATATGGCAGTTTGTTTGTTTTTTTTTTTTTCAGTTCTGTTTTTTGCTTTTTTTTCCGCTATGCAGAAGATTCAGTTTTACCTGGTACAACTTATTTGTATTTTGTGTCTTGTCCTTTTGGTGCGCTCTCAGGTTTTTCAACACATCCAGTTTGCACAGTTGGGGAAGTAGAAGGACTTCAAATGGACTCCAGCACTGTCCAACAGAAACATAAGATAACCCATATATGTAATTGTAAATTTATTTTCTGGTAGTCACATAAAACATAAGAAAACAAGCCTAATGAATTTTAACTCAAAATAGAATCATTTAACATGTGAGCAACTTTAAACGTTCTCAAGCAGATAGTTTACATTCTCTTTTCCCCATTATGTCTTCCAAAATAAGAGTGTATTTGGCTCACAGCACATCTCCATTCAGATACTCTCCATTTCAGGTCTCAGTAGCCATTTGTGACTGGTGGCTACCATATCAAAGAGCTAAGTGTAGACTCCTTTACTATTTCAACTCAGTCTTTCGGTGAATCATGCCCTTTATTCCAATGGGTGTTACAGATATTAGAAGTTCAGGGCCTTCAGTCATTGACATTTGGATTCATGTTGTGTCCTCATCACGAGCAGTAGTGATTTTAAGTATCGTGCCATGATAGCTCTATGCTTGTAAAGATAAAAGTCCCAAGCACTATCAGCTGTTCATTCAGCTCATGGAAATTCTAATACCATGTTCACTTTTTTTTCCTATAGACATTTGCCATGGCTGAACACTTCAAACAAATCATTAGATGTCCTGTCTGTCTAAAAGATCTTGAAGAACCCGTGCAACTGAAATGTGGGTATGTCTGCTGCCTCCAGTGCCTCAATTCACTCCAGAAGGAGCCCGATGGGGAAGGTTTACTGTGCGGCTTCTGCTCTGTGGTCTCTCAGAAGGATGACATCAAGCCCCACTACAAGCTGAGGGCGCTGGTTCCCATCATCAAGGAACTAGAGCCCAAGCTGAAATCTAGTCTAACAATGAACCCAAGGATGAGGAAGTTTCAAGGTAAGGAATGTACATGACCTGCCAAAACTCATAAAAGGCACTGGGCAAACGACTTTCAAACATTTCTTCATTAAACACAGGCAGTAGCTGATATCTAGCATCTCAAACGTGCATGCTTCACACTCAACTGCAGTTCTTAGCTTTGCATATAGATTATCATGAAATCTGTGCAAGTTTGTACAATCCTTTGGAGAGCAAGCTACTGTCTTCTTTCATGTATCATATGTGCTAAATGGAAAAATAATTTTAATCCAATTATCCACTAACTGATTTCGAAAGGAATTTCTAATATGAATCAGGTGGACTTATTACAATTATCGTATTCATGCAATCTATAGATAAAATTTAACCTCATCAGGTGGCCAAACAAGTTTCCCCAGGAAATTTTGATTTGGGAGAGAAAGGAGAATAAAAGTGAAAGTGAATAACGTACTTAAGTGTTTGCAGTAAAAAGGCAGAGGGAGTCTGTAGTGTGTGTGTTTGCTGAACTGCTGCTGCTTATTTCCACAGTGGATATGACCTTGGATGTGGACACAGCCAACAACTATCTCATCATTTCTGAAGACCTGAGGAGTTTCCGAAGTGGGGATGTCAACCAGAATAGGAAGGAGCAAGCTGAGAGGTTCGACGCTGTACTGTGCGTCCTGGGCGCCCCTCGCTTCACTTCCGGCCGCCATTACTGGGAGGTGGACGTGGGCACCAGCCAAATATGGGATGTGGGCGTGTGCAAGGAATCTGTGAGCCGACAGGGGAAGATTGTGCTTTCTTCAGAACACGGCTTCTTGACTGTGGGTTGCAGAGAAGGAAAGGTCTTTGCTGCCAGCACTATGCCTATGACTCCTCTCTGGGTGAGTCCCCAGTTGCACAGAGTGGGGATTTTCCTGGATGTAGGTATGAGGTCCGTTTCCTTTTACAATGTTAGTGATGGGTGCCATATGTACACATTCCGCAAAATTCCTGTTTGCGAGCCATGGCGTCCATTTTTTGCTCATCAACGTGGAACTCAAGATGATCAGAGCATCCTGAGTATCTGTTCTGTGATCAATCCAGCCAGTGCCAGTGTCCCAGTTTCTTCTGGGGAAAGGCAATCAACATTTGCACATAACCATCTTTAGGAAGTTTCTGTGTGCCCATAGCCATAGCTAAGAACTTTTCTGCTAGATACACATAGCTACAAAGGGATAGAAGGGAAAGAGCCATCATACTGTAAACCATGAACAGAAAGCAGTTATATGAATTAGGGGAAAATGACATTGTACTTAAAGTTTGTCATGTTATTTTCTTTGGGGCTTATGTTTATATTTCTGTTCAATAAATATTTTGAAAATTCAGATTCAATTGCCAATGTTTTCTGTTTTCTGCAAGATTAGTGTACTATGTGTTATGGAAGTGATGAACTAAATAAAAATTTGAATGGGACCAAACACAGTAAGTGAATTTCAAATGATAAGGACCTAGGAATATGGCAAAATTATACATGATTATGTATTCAGTTGAACCCAACAACTGAACACTGACATTGATTTGAAGTGCACACTGAGTGTTTGCCACAACTATGTGTGGTCTTAGAGAGAACTCATTAGCTTTCAAATGGAAATACTATACACCGTCTTCTATGATGGCCACAGAGTCAAATTAGAAATCAATAACAGGAAGAAATCGATAAATTCTTCACATACATGGAAATGAAATAACCACTTGTAAATAAAATCATCAAATATGAAATTACAATGGAAATTACAGCTATCCTGAGTTGAATGAAAAGCACACATTTACAAAATTTCTACATGCTGTTGAAGCTTAGTGAGAAACTCGTAATAGGAAGAAAATACCATAATCAGTCACCTTAATTTCTACTTTAAGTTACTTCACTAAGAGCAATTCAATTGTCAGCATTTTGATGAAAACCACCTAACAAGTATGTAGGAAGTTCTAGACTTTCTCACATCTTCCCGACTTCTTCTGAGCCCTCCAAATGGTTGCAAACTCTGTCCGTTACCCAGTTCCAAAGTCGCTTCCACATTTTCAGGTATCTTAATAGCAGTGCCCCGCAACTGGTACCAATATTCTGTATTAGTTCATTCTCACACTGCTATAAAGAACTACCTGAGACTGGGTAATTGATGAAGAAAAGAGGTTTCATTAATTTATAGTTCTGCAGGTCGCACAGGGAACATCACTGGGTGGCCTCGGGAAACTGAACAATCATGGAGGAAGGCAAAGGGGAAGCAAGTGGCTTTTTCACATAGTGACAGGAAAGAGAGAAAAGAGAAAGTGCCATACACTTTTAAATCGTCAGATCTTGTGAGAACTCACTCACCATCCTGGGAACGGCGTGGAGGAAATCCGTCCCCATGATCCAATCATCTCCCACCCGGTAACTCCCTCAACACTGAGGATTACAATTCAAGATGAGATTTGGCTGGGGACACAGAGCCAAACCGTATCACTTGATATGATCCCACAGAATACTATTAATTTTCATTCAGTCTTTTATTTCTTAACAAATGGTGGTAAAGTATATATAATTTACCATCTGCACCATTTGTAATTATAAAATTCAATGGTATTTATTATGTCCATATTATTTTGCCAACATCACTGCCAAAATATCCCATGGTCTCACTTATATGTGAAATCTAAAAGAAATTTGATCTCAGAAATAGAGAGTAGAGCAGTGGTTATTAGAGGCTGAGGAAGGTAGGAGGAAGTAAGGAAATAAGAAGAGGTGAGTTAATCAGTTGAGGTCAAGAGTTCGAGACCATCCTGGCCAACATGGCGAAACCCCTTCTCTACTAAAAAGAGAAAAATTAGCCAGACGTGGTGCTGGGCACCTGTAATCCCAGCTACTTGGGAGGCTGAGGCAGGAGAATCCCTTAAACCTGGGAGGTGGAGGTTGCGTGAAGCCAAGATAGCACCACAGCACTCCAGCCTGGGCAACAGAGTGAGACCCTATCTCAAAAAAAAAAAAAAAAAAATTGACGGAAGGGAGGAATTCATAATAAACGTGGGTTTCCATTTTAAGCCAAAACATTTGTGGTAACCTCTCTCTAGATCATTAGTAAAACACTTATTTCTGCCTAAATTAAAATATGATTGGATTAAGAAGGTGTGGCCTGATGTGATTAAGGTGGGAAGAGGTACCCTCTTCAATAAAAGCCTCTTGCCCGTGGATGTCACTCCAAAACCAAATTATTTCAGAAGGTTTGAAGCCGAAAAAAAAAAAAAAGCCACAATAGAAGAAAGGTAAATCCAATTCTATATAATTTACATTTCTGCAAAGGGCAGAGAGAGCAAAGTGCAGGGAATTGGGTAATTTATTAATTCAGCAAGTGTTGTGTGAAGCCATGAAGTGAAATCCATGCCAGGTACAGTGTGTGCCCTGAGCCCTCTGCCTTGGCAGCTATTGGCAGGACTTCAATTTCAAAACCCAGGCTGGTGAACTGACAAGGGCCTTCATTTTCCTTAATCAAATCATAGCTTCAAAGGCTCTGCAGGACGCTGGTGAGTTGAGTTTTAGCCATTAACTTACTCAATTTCTCAGGTCCCGTTAGTTTTTCCCACAGCCATATGAGACCAGCAGGGGGAGTCGCAGGGTCTTTGAGTCTAGACCAGCGCTGTTCATAAGAAATAGACTGTGACCCATATATGTCATGATAAGTTTTCTAGATACACTAAAGAAAATGGAAAGAAATATGTTGAATTAATTTTAATATCCAAAAGATTTGTCATTTTAACATGGAACCAATATTAAACAGCTATGAATGACGACTTTTTTCATCTCACATCACGTCAATCTTGTGTGCATTTTATCGTCATGGTATGTCTCAATTCAGAAAAACTCCATTTCAGGGGGTTGCTAGCCAGATCCTGTTGGCCACCATATTGGACAGCCCGGGTCTAGACCCTTTTACCACTTCAAATCTATGTGGAATAATGAATGATATTCTTCATTCCAGCTAGCATTTGAAATTCAGAAGTCAGCAGCCATGACTCTTCATGTCTGTACCCGTATTGCCTGGTACAAGGGATATCACATAGTAGGTACACAATCCCTAAAGTTAAAGAACCCCAGTTCATTCGTCTCGTGGAATCTCCACGAAGAGGCACATTTTCCCCCCAGGCAGCAGTCACCGCTGAACATTCGTGAGAAGAATGATGTCTGAACTGCCTGACCTGTCTCGAGAAACCTGTATTCTTGAGATGTACATACATCAGCTGCGTCAATTCACTGAAGATGGAGCCCCAAGTGGAGGGTGTATGGTGCCCTTTCTGTATCATGGTCACTCGGAGAATGAGATCAAGATCAATTATCAACCAGGGAAGCCAACTTCCACGAGCAAGGAACTAGAGCCACACCTGAGATCTGTTCTACAGCTGAACCAAGGATGCTGGAAGTTCCAAGGTAAAGTATCTGCCCCACCTAGACCCTCCCCACGAAGGGCCTAGGGAACAGCAACTGGGCAAATGCCTCTTCACTTGATATTAGCTGGATTCTGGCTCCTAACATTGTATGCACCTTTGAGCATCAGTGGTTCTTGCCTCTGAGTACAGAACCACCTGGAGATTTTTAAGAAAATGTCATATTCAGGTCACGCCCTGGCCCTGTGCTGTCCAACAGGGTAGGCACTAGTGGCTCTGGAGCATGAGAAATGCAGCTGGTACCTAGTGGAAAGGATGCTATTCTGTATGTATCGGGTTCAATGAAATATATTACTGAAGTTAATCTCACCAGGTCTTTTATATGTTTTTGAATGCAGCTACTAGTACATTTACAAGGAGTCATGTGGGTTGTGTCATATTTCTTCAGGCAGCACTGGCCTACAATTTGAATATTTGTTAAATTGTCTGAGGATTTTATTAAAATATGCATTCTGGTACTACACCTCTGGGATCTCCTGAGACTCAGGATGTCTGACAAGAGCCCAGAAACTTCTGACAAGAGCAGCTGATGCTGCTGGTTCCTGAATTATATGTCGTTTTCTGTATCTTTTTCCCTCCTTTACTAAGTTCTGTTTTTTTTTTCCTTCCAACTTGTATTTCAGGTTCATGGTGGTACACGTGCAGCTTTTTGCGACACGATAAACTGCATGCCTCAAGGGTTTCGTGTACAGAAAGTTTCATCACCCAGGGAATGAGCACAGTACCTGAGAGGTAGTTTTTTGATTCTCGCACTCCTCCCACCTTCTACCCTCGAGTTGCCCCCAGTTTCTCTTGTTCTCTTCTTTGTGTCCATGTGACCTCAGTGCTCAGCTCTCACTTCTAAGCGAGAACATGTGATATTTGCTTTCCTGTTCCTATGTCATTTCACTTAGGACAGTGGCCTCCACCTGGATCCATGTTACTGGAGAAGACATGGTTTCATTCTTTGACTGTGTAGTATTGCATGGTGTATACGGGCCATATTTCCTTTATCCAGTCCACCACTCATGGCCATCTAGGTTGATTCCATGTCTTTGCTAGTGTGGATGGTGTTGTGACGAAGATTTACGTGCATGTGTCTTTATGATAGAAAAATAACAATCATCAAAATTTATACATTGCATTGGTGCAGATTGTTTTACTCTAATTATTATTTTTTTTCAAGTTGGAGTCTCACTCACTCTGTCGTCCAGGCTGAGTTCAGTGGCACAATCTCGGCTGACCGCAACCTCTGCTTCCTGGATTCACGTGATTCTCCTGCCTCAGACTCCCAAGTAGCTGGAAGTGCAGGTGTGTGCGGCCATGCCGGGCTAATTTTTGTATGTTTAGTAGAGACGAGCTTTCTCCATGTTGGCCAGGTTGGTGGCGAACTCCTGATCTCAAGTGATTCACCCGCCTCGTCTCCCCAAAATGCTGGGATTACACGCAAGACCCGCCGTGCTTTGCCTTCAATTAGATTTTAATGACATTTGTAAAAACAAACAAACAAAAAAATGGAAAAACTTCTGTCGAACCTCTGCAGTGAGTTTTCATTTCAGTTATTTTACTTTATGCCCCTCAACTTCTAATTAGTTCATTTCTAAAATTTCTATTTGGTTATTGATATTTTCTATTCTGTGAGGTGTTATTCTTCTAATTGACTTCAGTTCTTTGCCTGTTGTTTTCTGTAGTTCTTTTGGTCCTCCTTAGACAAGTAATTTAGTCTGTGGAGAGGAAGCCCAATGTCTTGAGTTCTCATAGACATTTCTTTCATCTTGTGAGTTGTAGACATTCTGTTCTCTTTGTGTGCCTCATATTTTTTTTGTTGAAAATTGGAAGTTTTATGTGGCAGACGGAGATCAGATTCTCAAACTTCACAGGTTTTTTTTGTTATACTTGTGGGCTGTAGTTTTCTGTTTTTGTTTTGTTTTGTTTGGACTTAATGAAAGTATTTTGCAAAAATTCTGTTTTTTCTCCCGTGTGGTCTCAGCTCATCCTGAATGAAACTTCTCCTCACAGAACTTGGTGACTAGACGACCCACGGGAGTGCTTCCTCATCTTCTTGGCAAAACACAGAACCTAAGGAATCGTGAACAAAAGAATTCAGAGCCACGGTTGAGCAATAACATGTCCTGCCTGGTTCTGAGCCACCTCACCCATGCCCCGGCTGGACTGACAGTGGGGCCGCGTGCTGGGTAGTGGCTCAGGGTGAGACCACGATGTCCGGTTTCACCTAAAATCCGTTTGCCGTACCAACAGTGACAATGAGGGAAAGGAAGACAGTTTCCTTTAGAAACTGAGCCAAGCCCTGGGTTGTCAGAAACTCTGAGCTTCTCTTCATTGTTAAAGGAGAAAATGTGGCACATATACACCATGGAATACCATGCAGCCATAAAAAAGGATGACTTCATGTCCTTTGCAGTGACATGGATGAAGCTGGAAACCATCATTCTCAGCAAACTATCACAAGATTGGAAAACCAAACACCGCATGTTCTCACTCATAAGTGGGAGTTGAACAATGAGAACACATGGGCACAGGGAAAGGAACATCACACACTGGGACCTGTCGGGGGGTGGGGGTTTAAGGGAGGGATAGCATTAGGGATAAATACCTAATGTAGTTGAGGGGTTGATGGGTGCAGCAAGCCAACATGGCACATGTATACTTATGTAACAAACCTGCATGTTCTGCAGATGTACCCCAGAATTTAAAGTATAATTAAAATAAATGAATAAATACATAAAAGTCTCCTTGTACCGTGAACAGGGCTTGGGGATCAGAAGCCGCCGACGCCAACCATTTACGTCAGGTTCTGTGACACGCCAGCAGGGACAAGGCATGGAGAATACAGCCCTCCCTGACTGGGATGTTGAAGGACAGGTTTATTCACACACAAAAGACCCTTAAAGTACTGAACTGTACATGAGAGCGGGCAAGGAAAACTTTACCAGTGTCTTAATAGAAGCCAGCGGAGCTACTTTCTGTGAAAAGATGCAATTGGAAAAGATGTGGAAAGTATCTAACACCCAAACCAACCCCACCAGTGTGCCGGCAATCCTCATACGCTCTTCTCTAATTCTGAATGGAAGAACTCCTCTCCCAAGACATGAGCATGAATGCAATTCCAGGCTGAAATATATTTTGGGAGAATGTTCCAGAGGCAAGTCAACCCACTGGGCTTGGTGGTTTCCACAACTGATGCCACCTGGTATTCCCAAAGAGAACATAAATTTTGTTCAGGATTTACTCAAAGCAGATAAAATGTAAAAGATGTTAGGGATCAGTGCTCCATGAACATGGGTCCATAAAATTACAAGCTGGAGAATAACTACTCCCATAAATGTGAGTCTATTTTAAAAGGATTTATATAAGAAAATAAACCAATTAGAATTATGCAAGAAGAGATAAGCATTTTCTCTCTGCATGCATATGTGTAAATACAGTATGTGTGTACAAATATACATACGTGTGGCAGATTATATTGTAGATAGCAATCAGTGAAGAAATGCAATGTGCAAAGATTTGAAAGAATATATGCATCGCAACGTAGAGTTTTGTATTTCTCAATTTGCCTTCAGGATACAAAAGGAATTGAGAACTGCCTTGGCTTTGAATATGAAAGAAGAGAATCCAGCCATCACTAGAGAATGATTACTATGGAGATGAATAAATTAAAGACTGTTAATTTCATCACATTAATGTAATCATATCCTTTTCCACCCTACCTCCAGTCTCCCACTTTTACATTCTTATCCATGAACTCTGATCACCTATCATATATTTAATACATGAGGAACCCATTTCTGAACATTTTTGAAAAAGAAATTAATCTCATTTCATTTATGATGTGATGTAAGGGAAACAGTAAGATTGTAACAATAGCTTTTACCTTTAATTTTAGATGCTATAACTAAAAAGAAAAACAGGACTTTCACTGGCTGACTGATTTTCTGGAAACAGTTTTGGGATTTCTTTTCTAAGCTTCTTAACTAGAACCTTTACATTATAGAGAAAGTGTTTTCGAGAGTTGAGTGTGGTCTGAGGAGTGTCCGATTAGTAACAACTTCTGAGTAGGTTGAACTCACCTCTTTTATTGACATGTGAAAAGGTGTTACATTTATAATAAAAAACGATTTGAAAGTCGCACCATTCATTTTAGTGGAATTTTAAATGTCACCCCAATTTTTAAGATTTTAATTACTTTTAATTAATTTCCAAATTTTAATCAAGAGGCATAATATTCAAGGTCTTATCTAAAAATTATTACATGGCAATATTTTGTCCTTTTTAATTAAAAAATAGCACTGAAAACACAATCATCTTCCTTCGTGGTAAAAAGCTGTCCAATAGTAACAATCTCAATGATGGCAGAATTAAATCAGAATCTGATTGGATGAAAAAGGAGGGGAAGAGTGTGGCTAAGGTGGGTGGAGAGACCCTCTCGTATAAAAGTCCCTGGCAGCCAGCTCTCACTCCAGATCTGAGCTGTCCGCAGAAGCAGCTGGAGGCCAGGGGTGAAACTCCAGAAGGAGAGGTGAGTTCAATCTTATGGAATTCATTTTTACAAAAGGCGTATGAGAGTCTAGGGGAATGCAATAATTTCTTGATTCCACAAGTGTTGCCTGAGGCCAACTCCATGACAGACACACTGTATTTCTGGAGGAGAATGGGACCTCTGCCCTGGTAACGGTTAGGTAAGTCTTAGATTTTCCATACCAAGACTAGAGAAATGACAATCCCCATTTGCTTGCATTTCATCAGAATTTGGTAGACTTTCTGAAATGATGGAGAGAGGTTCGGTGGCTGTGTTATTCAACATCAGGTTTTCCTACGGGTTTGGTATTGTTTTCCTATTCTCCCCTTCCCACAACCCCTGGCAACCATCATTCTTCTCTTGTTTTCTGATTTTTTTTCTTCAGGTTTTTGTTCCTTTATTTCAGAAAGAGAAAGGGAAGGAAATAAAAAGCAAAGTTTGTTTAAATTGCTATTGCAGAAAAGATCTGGCCGGATGCTGGGACCCACCTCTTCCAGGATGGGGATTCATTATTTATTTAATTTTTTTGAGACAGGGTCTCGCTCTGTCACGCAGTCTGGAGTGCAGTGGCTATTTTCTGATTCTGTGAGATCAGTCAACTCAGATTCCACATAAATGAGATCATACATTGTACACTTCCCTCAGTCTCACTTATTCCACTTCCCATAACGCCCTCGGCCTTCATCCACATTGGTGCAAATGCCAGGATTTCCTTCTTTTTTATGGTACAATAATGCATTGTATGTATCACCATTTCCTCATCCATTTTTATCCCACAGACTCTGGGGTTGTTTCCATGGCTATTGTGAATAACGCTGCAGAGAACCTAAGAGTGCAGATATCTCTTTGACATGCTGACCTCTTTCTTTCATGTATAAACCAGAAGTAGGGTTGCTGGAACACAGGCAGTTCTATTCTTCATGTTTTCAGAAACCTCCCTAGTATTTTCTCTAGTGGTTGTACCAATTCTCTTTCCCACCAACCGTGTACAAGGGTTTCCCTTTCTCCACATCCTTACCAACACTTATCTTTTGTCTTTTTGATCATAGCCATCCTAGTAGAGGTGGGGTAATATCTCATGGCGGTTTTGTTGCTGGAGGGCTCAGGAGGGTCTCCGGATGCCAGAGACATCCCAGTCCCAGCCAGTTTCCAGGTTCTTGATGCTGTCAGGAGAATGAATTCAGGGATGAGCCAGAATGAAGTGAAAGGCAAGAAGTTTCTATTCCAGAGCAAAAGCACACACTTAGGAGAGAAGTGTGGGTGTGATTCTGAGAGCTGGTGGCGTGCATAGGAGTTCGGGTTTTTTATTTTTATGAGCCCTTCAAATTAGGAGGTGAACTAATCATTAGGTTTTCTAAGAAAAAAGCAGAGTTTTTGGAATTGGTGTGGTACCCATTTTGATACTACATATGGGCAAGCTGGGGTCAGCCGTGACAATGCAGAGTGTGTGATTTAGTGTGGTGATGACCATGGTAATTACCGTGGTAATGGTTTCAACCAGGTTAACTCCCTCCTGTTTTTGTAGCACCTCATCAGCCTAGGGTCCCCCTTGTCCTTGTAATTTTAATGACAAGTGGCTAATTTTAACAGGCACCATTTTGGTCTTATGTGAAATTGTCACTGGATATGTTCTCGATTCTCTTGTGAACACACAGTATTCCTGCCTCAGTTTAAGTTACATTTCTCTGATGGTGAGTGAAGTGGAGCTTGTTCTTCAGTACTTGCTGGTCATTGGTGTGTGTTTATCAGAGAAATGTCTGCTTCGGTTTTTGTTCATTGGAAATTGGATTATTTTGGCTGTTTTTTTCTTTTTGCTATTGCCTTGAAAAAATTCCTTATATATTTTGGATATTAAACCATTGTCATATATATGGCTGCTTGTTTGTTTTTTTTTCATTTCTGTTTTTTGCTTTTTTTCTGCTGTGCAGAAGATTCAGTTTTACCTGGTACAACTTATTTGTATTTTGTGTCTTGTCCTTTTGGTGTGCTACCAGGTTTTTCACCACATCCAGGTTGCACAGTTGGGGAAGTAGAAGGTCTTCAAATGGACTCCAGCACTGTCCAATAGAAACAGAAGATAACCCATATATGTAATTGTCAATTTGTTTTCTGGTAGTCACATAAAACATAACAAAACAAGCCTGATGAATTTTAACTCAAAATAGAATCATTTAACATGTGAGCAACTTTAAACGTTCTCAAGCAGATAGTTTACATTCTCTTTTCCCCATTATGTCTTCAAAACTGAAAGTGTATTTGGCTCACAGCACATCTCCATTCAGATACGCCCCATTTCAGGTCTCAACAGCCATTTGTGACTGGTGGCTACCATATCAAACAGCTCAGGTGTAGACTCCTTTACTATTCCAACTCAAAGTCTTTTGGTGAATCATGCCGTTTATTCCATTGGGTATCACAGATATTAGAAGTTCAGGGTCTCGAGTCATTGACATTTGTATTCATGTTGTGTCTTCATCACTAGCAGTAGTGATTTTAAGTATCGTGCCATGATAGCTCTACGCTTGTGAAGATAAAAGTCCCAAGCACTATCAGCTGTTCATTCAGCTCATGGAAATTCTAATACTATGTTCACTTTTTGTTTTCTATAGACATTTGCCATGGCTAAACACTTCAAACAAATCATTAGATGTCCTGTCTGTCTAAAAGACCTTGAAGAACCCGTGCAACTGAAATGTGGATATGTCTGCTGCCTCCAGTGCCTCAATTCACTCCAGAAGGAGCCCGATGGGGAAGGTTTACTGTGCGGCTTCTGCTCTGTGGTCTCTCAGAAGGATGACATCAAGCCCCACTACAAGCTGAGGGCGCTGGTTCCCATCATCAAGGAACTAGAGCCCAAGCTGAAATCTATTCTAACAATGAACCCAAGGATGAGGAAATTTCAAGGTAAGGAATCTACATGACCTGCCACAACCCATAAAAGGCACTGGGCAAACGACTTTCAAACATTTCTTCATTAAACATAGGCAGTAGCAGATATCTAGCATGTCAAACTTGCATGCTTCACACTCAACAGCAGTTCTCACCTTTGTGTATAGATTTTCATGGAATCTGTGCAAGTTTGTACAATACTTTGGAGAGCAAGCTCCTGTCTTCTTTCATGTATCATACGTGCTAAATGGAAAAATAATTTTAATCCAGTTATCCACTAACTGATTTCCAAAGGAATTTCTAATATGAATCAGGTAGACTTGTTACAATTATCGTATTCATGCAATCTATAGATAAACTTTAACCTCATCAGGTGGCCAAACAGGTTTCCCCAGGAAATTTTGATTTGGGAGAGAAAGGAGAATAAAAGTGAAAGTGAATAACGTAACTAAGTGTTTGCAGTAAAAAGGGCAGAGGGAGTTTGTAGTGTGTGTGTTTGCTGAACTACTGCTTCTTGTTTCCACAGTGGATATGACCTTGGATGTGGACACAGCCAGCAACTATCTCATCATTTCTGAAGACCTGAGGAGTTTACGAAGCGGGGATGTCAACCAGAATAGGAAGGAGCAAGCTGAGAGGTTCGACGCTGCACTGTGCGTCCTGGGCGCCCCTCGCTTCACTTCCGGCCGCCATTACTGGGAGGTGGATGTGGGCACCAGCCAAGTATGGGATGTGGGCGTGTGCAAGGAATCTGTGAACCGACAGGGGAAGATTGTGCTTTCTTCAGAACACGGCTTCTTGACTGTGGGTTGCAGAAAAGGAAAGATCTTTGCTGCCAGCACTATGCCTATGACTCGTCTCTGGGTGTGTTCCCCGTTGCACAGAGTGGGGATTTTCCTGGATGTAGGTATGAGGTCCGTTTCCTTTTACAATGTTAGTGATGGGTGCCATATCTACACATTCAGCAAAATTCCTGTTTGCGAGCCATGGCGTCCATTTTTTGCTCATAAACGTGGAACTCAAGATGATCAGAGCATCCTGAGTATCTGTTCTGTGATCAATCCAGCCAGTGCCAGTGCCCCAGTTTCTTCTGGGGAAAGTCAATCAACATTTCAACAGAATCATCTTTAGGAAGTTTCTGTGTGCCCATAGCCATAGCTAAGAACTTTTCTCCTAGATATACATAGCTACAAAGCGATAGAAGGGAAAGAGCCATCATTCTGTAAACCATGAACAGAAATCAATTATATGAATTAGGGGAAAATGACATTGTACTTAAAGTTTGTCACGTTATATTCTTTGGGGCTTTTGTTTATATTTCTGTTCAATAAATATTTTGAAAATTCAGATTCCTTTGCCAATGTTTTCTGTTTTCTGCAAGATTAGTGTACTATGTGCTATGGAAGTGATGAACTTAATAATAATTTGTATGGGACCCAACACAGTAACTGAATTTCAAATGATAAGAACCTACGAATATAGCAAAATTATACATGTTTATGTATTCAGTTTAATGCAACAACTGAACACTGACATTCATTTGAAGTGCACACTGAGTGTTTGCCACAAATATGTGTGGTCTTAGAGAGAACTCATTACCTTTCAAATTGAAATACTGTACACCCTCTTCTATGATGGCCACAGAGTCAAATTAGAAGTCAATAACTGGAAGAAATCCATAAATTTCATTTCATTACATGGAAATGAAATAACCACTTGTAAATAAAATGATCAAATATGAAATTATAATGGAAATTACAGCTATCCTGAGTTGAATGAAAAGCACACATTTACAAAATTTCTAGACGCAGTTGAAGCTTGGTGGGAAACTTATAATAGGAAGAAAATACCATAATCGGTCACCTTAATTTCTACTTTAAGTTACTTCCCTAAGAGCAATTCAATTGTCAGCATTTTGATGAAAACCATCAAACGAGAATCTAGGAAGTTCCAGACTTTTTCACATCTTCCCGTCTTCTTCTGAGCCCTCCAAATGGTTGCAACCTCTGCCCTTTACCCAGTTCCAAAGTCGCTTCCATATTTTCAGGTATCTTAATAGCAGTGCCCCACTCCTGGTACCAATATTCTGTATTAGTTCATTCTCACACTGCTATAAAGAACTACCTGAGACTGGGTAATTGATGAAGAAAAGAGGTTTCATTAATTTATGGTTCTGCAGGTCGCATAGGGAACATCACTGGTTGGCCTCGGGAAACTGAACAATCATGGAGGAAGGCAAAGGGGAAGCAAGTGGCTTTTTCACATAGTGACAGGAAAGAGAGAAAAGGGAAAGTGCCATACACTTTTAAATCGTCAGATCTTGTGAGAAATCACTCACAGTCATGGGAACGGCATCGAGGAAATCCGTCCCCATGATCCAATCATCTCCCACCTGGTCCCTCCCCAACGCTGAGGATTACAATTCAACATGAGATTTGGCTGGAGACACAGAGCCAAACCGTATCACTTGATATGATCCCACAGAATACTATTAATTTTCATTCAGTCTTTTATTTCATAACAAATGGTGGTAAAGGATATGTAATTTACCATCTTCACCATTTTTAAGTGTAAAATTTAATGGTATTTTTTATGTCCGTCTTATTTTGCCACCATCACTGCCATTCATCTCCAGAAATCTTTTCATCTTACAAAATGGAAACTGTATACCCATCGTAGCCCATTTTTCAATTCATCTATTTGTTTTCTTGCTTGAGTGCCTTATGTATTCTGGATATTAACCCCTTATCAGATGTATGGTTTGCAAATATTTTCTCCCGCTGTGTAGATTGTCTCTTCACTTTCTTGTTTCCTTTGTTGTGCAGAAGCTTTTAAATGTGATGCATGCAATCCCATTTGTCTATGTTTGCTTTTGTTGCCTGTGATTTAGGGTTTATATCAAAAACGTTTGCCCAGACAAGTTTCTTAGATGTTTCCCCCTGTGTTTTGATCTGATAGTTTTACCATTTCAGGCCTTTCATTTAACTCTTTACTCCATTTTGAGTTGATTCATGCATGCAGTTTGATGTAAAGATACAATTTTATTCTTCTATATGTGGATGAGTTCTTCAAATACAATTTATTGAAGGGGCTGTACTTTCCACATTTTGTGTTATGGATCCTTTGTCAAAAATCAATTTGCCACATATGCATGTGTTTATTTGGGAGCTTTCTATCCTGTTTCATTGGTAGACATGGTTGTTTTCATTCTAGTACCATGTCGTTTTGATTATAATAGTTTTATAATATATTTTGAAATCAAGTAGTGCGATGTCTACAGCTGTGAGATTTTTCTGCATATGATTCTTCTAGCTATTTGGGGTCTTTTGCGGCTTCACAGAAATTTTAGGGCTTTTTTCTCTTTTTCTGTGAAAAATGACAATTGTGATTGGGATTGCATTGAATCTGTGGGTGCTTTTGAGTGTATAGACATTTTAACAATATTAATTCTAATCCATGAACATGAGATATCTTTTTATTTGTGTTTTTGTCAATTTTGTTCATTGGTATTTTATAGTTTTTATTGTACAGGTCTTTCTCCTTCTTTATTGAATGTACTCTTATCTTTTATTTTCTTATTGTTATTTTAATTGGAATTATTATTATTATATTTTGAGAGAGAGTCTCTCTCTGTTTTCCTGGCTGGAGTGCAGTGGCACGATCTCAGCTCACTGCAGACTCCTGCCTCAGGCCCCGAAGTAGCTGAGATTACAGGCACCTGTCACCATGCCCAGCTAATTTGTGTATTTTTCGTAGAGATAGAGTTTCACCATTTTGACCAGGCCGGTCTTGAATTCCTGACCACAAGTGATCTGCCCACTTTGGCCTCCCAATATGCTGGGATTACAGGTGTGAGCCACCTCACCTGGCCCGGAATTATTTTTTATTTTCATTTTTAGATAGTTTATTTACAATTCATAAAAATGCTAAGAATTTTTGTTTGTTGATTTTGTGTCCTGCACCTTCGCTGAATTCATTTATCAGTCCTAACAGAATTTGTTGGAGTTTTTAAGGTTTTCTATATATAAGATCATGTCATCGGCAGTGATAATTTCACGTCTTCCTTTTCTATTACAATGACGTTTATTTCTTTCTCTTGCCTAGTTGCTCTGGCTTGGACTCCCAGTACTGTGCTGAAGAAGTGGTAAGACTTGGCATCCTTGTGTTGTCCCAGATCTCAGAGCAAAAGCTTTAAACTTTAATCCATTGAATATGATGTTAGGTAAGGGTTTGTCCTATATGAACTTTATGAGGTACATTTCCTCTCAACCTAATCAGTTGAGAGTTTTTATAATGAAAAGGGTTTGAATTTTGCTGAGTGCTTTTTCTGAATCTACTGAGATGAACTTATGATTTTACTCCTTCCTTTTGTTAATGTGATGCATCATATTTATTGATTTGCTTATTTGAAAGATCCTTGCATACCAGGATTTATTCCACTTGATCATGGAAAATGATTCTTTTACTGTGTTTTTAATTCAGCTTGCTAATATTTTGTTGAGGGTTGTTCCGTCTATTATTATTGGGGTTATGGATTATACTTTTTTTATTCCTTGTACTGTTTTTGTTTGGCTGTGGTATCTGGTAATGCTGTTTTTTTGCAAAATGAGTTTGGAAGTATTTCACCAACTTGCATTTCTTGGAAGAGTTTGAGAATAATTTGTATTAGTTCTTTTAAAAATATTTGGTAGAATTCAGTAGTGAAGCTGTCCACTCCTGGGCTCTCCTTGAAAAAAACTTTTTATTGATTTCACTGATGTGAGGTGTCTGTGAGAGTCAAATGCATAGATAGAAAGTGGAATGGTGGTTGTAAGGATGGGTGAATTGGGAAATAGGGAGTTTTTGTTTAATGGGTGTACATTTCCATTTTGCAAGGTGAAAATGTTTCTGGAGGTGAATGGTGGTGCTGGTTGCAAAGCAGTGAGGATGTAATTTATGCCATTGAATTGCGTACTTGAAAATTGTTAAGACGGTCACTTATAGGTATTTTACCACAATTTTAAAAAATAACTGCAAAGACTGCAATTAAGAGTAGTCTGTGGGTATTATCAAATATAGTAACTTACATGTAATTGGAGTCTAGGAAGGAATCGAGAAAAAAAAGGGACAGAATAAGTAACTAAAGAAATAGGGCTGAAAATGTCCCAATTAAAAAAAAATTAACCTACTGATTGTAGAGCTAAAAAATGCTAAATAGAATAAATGCTAAGAAAGTGATATGTGGACATTACACAGCTAAACTAATAAAGGCCAAAATTAAAGAAAGAATCTTGAAAGTAGCAAAAGAAAATTATACATCATGCATCAGGTAAGGTTTCTCAAGCTTAGCTCTTCCGACTTTTTGAGTTGGAAGTTATGGTTGTTGAGGACTGTCCTGTACAGCCCTTTAACATCTGTTAACATCCTTTAACATCCGTAGACTCTGAGGTGATGGTCCTTATTTCATTCGTAATACCTCAGGTAATTGTGTCTTTTCTCCCTCTTTTCTCTCTGTCCATCGTTCTCTTTTTCTCCCTCTTTTCTCTCTGTCCATCATTCTCTTTATCTGTTTACCTCTCTGGCTTTCTCCCTGGCTGCCTCTCTACTTCCCTCTTCATTTTCCTTTAACCTTGCCTCACTCTCTTTCAGTATAACTAAAGATTTGAAAGAAAAAAAATATTTATGCCTTTGATTTTATATAATATACGGCCATTTTCTATTATATTGATTGCCACTACAGTCTGTATTGTTTCTTTCCATTTACTTTTCAGTTGAATTGCTCTTAGTTAAGTAACTTAAAGTGGAAGTTAAGATCACTAATTATGGTATTTTCTTCCTGTTTGAGTTTTTATCAGTATAAGTTTCTCACTAAGCTTCCCCTGCATCTGCAAATTTTGTGCATTTATTTTTCATTGAGCTCAGGATGGTTGTGATTTCCATCCTAATTTCATATTTGATCATGATTTTATTTAGAAGTGGTTAATTTTCATGGATGTGGAGGATTTATGAATTTCTTCCTGTTATTGATTTCTTATTTAACTCTGCTGCCATTAGAAACAGGATGTATATTATTTCAATGTTAAAATTAATGAGTTTTCTCTAAGACCACATACGTCTACTCTGACAAATACCCAATGTGCGTTTGCATGTGTGTTTGGCTGTTGGGTTAAACTGAATACACAGGCATATAAATTTTAAATTATATTTAAACTTTTTAAGTATACCTTTGATTTCATATCCTATATAGGCATTTCCTATTTTATCAATTGCCACTATAGTCTTCATTGTTTCTTTCCATCTGCTTTGCAGCTGAATTGCTCTTAAGTAACCTAGTAGAAATTAAGATCACTGATTATGGTATTTTCTTTCTATTTGATTAAAGTTTTTATTAGTATAAGTTTCTCACTAAGCTTCCACTGCATCTACAAATTTTGTGAATTTTACTTTAATTCAGCTCAGGATAGTTGTAATTTCCATTGAAAGTTAATATTTGATCACAATTTTATTTAAAACGGTTAATTTCCATGGATTTGGAGGGTTTATGGATTTCTTCCCATTACTGATTTCTAACTACCTCTGTTGCCATTAGAGAAGGGGGTGTATATTATTTCCATTTTAATCTTAATGAGCTTTGTCTGTGATCCCACATATGTAACTCTGGCAAATACTCTGTGTGTACTTGAATGTGAATATTCAGTTGTCACGTTAAACTGAATACATAGACATATAGTTAATTTTACTGTAGTCAAATAAGGACTTATCGTTTGAAAATCAGTTACTCTGTCGGTTCACATTCAAATTATTATTTAGTTCATAACTTCCATAACACATAGTGCATTGATCTTGCAGAAAACAGAGAACATTGGCAAATGAATCTGAAATTTCAAAATATTTATTGAACAGAAATATAAACATAAGCCCTAAAGAAAACAACATGACAAACTTGAAGTAAAATGTAATTTTCTCCTAATTAATATAACTGCTTTCTGTTCGTGGTTTACAGAATGATGGCTCTTTCCCTTCTATCCCTTTGTATCTATGTGTATCTAGCAGAAAGGTTCTTAGTTCTGGCTATGGGCGCACAGAAACTTCCTATAGATGATTATGTTCAAATTTTTATTTACTTTCCCCAGAATAAATTGAGGCATTGGCACTGTCTGGGTTGATCACAGGACAGATACTCAGGATGCTCTGATCATCTTGAGTTTCAAGTTTATGAGAAAAAAATGGACGCAGTGGCTAACAGGAATTTTGTTGAATGTGTAGATATGGCACCCATCACTGACATTGCAAAGGGAAATGGACCTCATACCTACATCCAGGAAAATCCCCACTCTGTGCAACTGGGGACTCACCCAGAGAGGAGTCATAGGCATAGTGCTGGCAGCAAAGATCTTTCCTTTTCTGCAACCCACAGTCCAGAAGCCGATGGGGACTCACCCAGAGAGGAGTCATAGGCATAGTGCTGGCAGCAAAGATCTTTCCTTTTCTGCAACCCACAGTCCAGCAGCCGAGTTCTGAAGAAAGCACAATCTTCCCCTGTCGGTTCACAGATTCCTTGCAAATACCCACAACCCATACTGTGGATTTTGTTTTCCCATTTTCCCCTTTTTCCCCCATTGGCAACCACCATTTGAATTCTACTCTATTTCCATGTGTTCAGTCTTTACAGACCCCACATTGTTGGGGACCAGTTTCAACACCACCGGTAGGGTATCTGAAGTCTGGTGGCGACAAAGGAATGAGAAGAGACTGGGTAAGAGTTCATAAAGGTGGGAGCCAGGGTGCCAGTTGCAAAATGGAGGCTGCAAAAGGCCCAGAGTTTTAGTCTCTACACTATTTGAGTACGATCACTTAGATTTAAGAAGCAGACGTTCAGGGCAAAACAGTGAAAGGGAGGCAGTGTGTCATAGGTGTAATCTATAGCAATAGTGGTTTAAATGAATCTCCTTTGTGCTCAAACAATATATCTTTAACTTATCGGAGAGTAGCTAGAGGGAGTGGGCTTAACTAGGAGCCTGCATGTCTGTCCGCATTCCCGTGCTTCAAAGGAGTGTCTTCTCCTTGAACACAGAGTTTGCAGATAAAAGAGCGGGTCTCGCTCTGATCATGGGAACGTGGTGGCAATTAGGAGTCCGTTACAGAGGCAAATCATTTCACTGGGTTAGAGTTTTCTACAATTGAAGTTCCTGCTGTTCCCAAGGAGAACATAAATCCTGCTCATGATTGGCTCAAAATAAGTCCATGGAAGAAATGTTAGGGATTAATGTCCCTTGAACAAGGGTCCATAAAGATGACAAATTGGAGAATAACCACTCCCAAAACTCTGAGGACATTTTAAAAGGATTTGTAAAAAGAAACTAAACTTATTAAAAGAAGGAGATATGAAATAAATATCCCATATATGCATGTGTTGTGTGTGTGTACACAAACATATGGCAGATTACTATAGCTCCCAATCAATAAGGAAATGCAGTGTGCAAGGATTTGTAGTAAAATATGAGTCACAACTTAGAGTTGTGTGTTTTTACATTTGCCCTCTGAGACCAAAGGAATTGAGAGCTGGGAATGTGCCTTGGCTTAGAATTTAAAATCAGAGTTTCTAGCAAATACCAGGAAACAATTCCTGAAAAAATGATTAAACGAAAGACTAATTAATTGAAACACCTAAATGGAACCAAGTCCCCTTCCATACTACCCCCGATATGCTAATTTTGCCTTCTCACTGGTCAAAGCCTGATTTCCTGCGACTCATCTAATATCAGGAACATTTTTGTACATTTTTCAAAAGAGAAATGAATCCAATTTTATATATGTGGTGATGTATGCAAAGTAGTAAGATTATAACACTATCTTTTATCTTTAATGTTGGATAATATCAGTAAAAAAGAACAGGAGTTTTATTCACCGACTGATGGCCAGTCAACAGTTTTGGAGTTTTCATATCAGATTTCTAAATGAGAATCTTCACACCATGGAGAAAATTGCTTTGTGAAGGAGTGTGGTCTAGTAAGTGTAATTTTCATAAAGGCTTATAAACAGGTTTAAGTGACTTCCTTGATTGAAATGTGAGGAGATTTTACTTGATGATTAAAAACTGACACTAGCCCCATACATTTGAGAAGAATTAATAATGTTGCCCAATGTTAAAAATTCCAATTGCTTCTTACCACCAACAGACATAATATTCAAGATCTAACCTAGAATGATCATATGGCAGTATTTTGTTTATATTAATTAGGAAAAAATCTCAAGATACAATCATCTCCTTTCACTGTTGAGAAAATCTGATGCCAACAGCATAAAAAGTTCTCACTTATGCCAGAATTAAATCAAATTTAATTGGATTAAAAAGGAGGGGCAAGGTGGGAAGAAGGTGGGTGGAGAAACCCTCTCCCGTAAAAGCGCCCTGTAGGGCGTTCTCTCTCCACATTTCAGTTGTACCTGGAAGAATTTGGAAGCCAGAAAGGACCCTATAGGGGAAGAGGTGAGTTCAAGCCTGTGGAATTTATTTATATGACTCAGATTTCTGCAAAGGGCAGAAAGAAGAGAGTAGTCTGGGAATGGAGTAATTTCCTAATTAAGCAAGTGTTGTCTGAGGCCAGCTGCATGCCATGAACATTGTATAAACCTGGGGACGCTGGGACCTCTATTCCTACCACAGTAGGTAGGATTTGGATTTTCTCTACCTGGGCTCAAAGAAATGACAATCTTTCTTGAATATAATCAGAATTTGGCCGGCTTCATGAGATGGTGCATGGAGTTTCTGCCACTGAATCATTGAACCCCTCACATTCTGCTATGGATTTTGTTTTATTTTCCAAACGTCCCCTCCCTCTGGTGCCTGGGAATCACCATTTTAATTCCACTCTCTAATTTTATGACTTCAGGGTTTTTAGGTTCCTAGTAAGTTAGATCATTCAGTATTTATCGCTTTCTGACTTATTCCACTTAGCAAAATGCGCTCAAGTTTCATCCATTTTTTTAGGGTGTACAATATTTCATTGTATATATAGCACAATTTCTTGATCTATTCTTCTGCCAACATTATCGAGTAAAAGGGATTTGCTGCCCGATGCTCTAGGAGTGAAAAGGATGACATGGGGATGTTTGAGAAAAGAAAAGCATTGCATTGAAATTCAAACCCTAGGGAGACAGGAGTCCAGCTCTAATCTGTCATGTCATACTGGCTTCAAGTCAGCATTTATTAGAAAAGGTTCAGAGGGCCTGGCATGGTGGCTCACGCCTAAAATCCCAGCAATTTGGGAGGCTGAGGCAGGTGGATCGCTTGAGCTCAGGAGTAGGAGACCAGCCTGGGCAACGTAGTGAGACCCCATCTCTCCAAAACCACAAAAATTAGCTGCGCATGGTGGTGCAGGCCTGTAGTTCCAGCTACTCGGGGAGGCTGAGGCAGGAGGATCATCTGAGCCCAGGAGTTTCAGGCTGCAGTGAGCCGGGATAGAACCACTGCACTCCAGCCTGGGTGATTAAAAAAAAAAGGTTCAGGGGATGGATTCTGAGATCAGTAAGTAATTGATGGAAGGAAAAGGGAGGTCTGGAAAGTCCATGTTCATGGGCAATTATCTTTTCGTGCTTCCTCGCGGGTCGACTGTGCAAATTCAAAGGGTGTTAATATACAACATGCAGTGGAAATTCGGGCTGTGACCTCAGCAAGCTTGTTCTGCACAGACTCCAGCTGGCCATATTGGTTCTAGCCAATTTCAGCCAGTTCTTTTGTTTCCTGAACAGAGGGAGTTTCAGTGTTTCAGCAAAGTTGTTTCTTTTCTTTGTTTTCTTTTTCTTTTCTTTGTGAGGCAGGGTCTTGCTGTTGCCTGGGCTGGATGCAGTGGTGCCATCTTGGCTCACTGCAGCCTCTATCTCCTGGGCTCACGTGATCCTCCCTTATCAGCCTCCCAAGTAGCTGGGACAACAGGTATGGGCCACCACACCCGGCTAATTTTTAAAATTATTTGTAGAGACAGCTCTCACGATGTTGCGCTGGCTGGTCTCGAACTCCTGGGCCCAAACAATCCTCCTTTCTCAGCCTCAGAAAGTGCCGGAATTTACAAGTGTGAGACACTGTGACCAGCCAAGTTTTTTCCCTTCTTATCTGCCATCCTGTACACTCAAAAATTTGTTAGTTACTGGTTTCTTTAACTCTTTTATTTTTATTTATTTATTTTTTTAGACGAAGTCTCGCTCTGTCACCAGGCTGGAGTGCAGTGGCACGATCTCGCCTTTGCCCATTTCATAATCAGAATGTTAGTTTTAGGGTTTTTTTTTTTTTCTATTGGGTTATGAGTTCTTTATATATTTTGGATATTAATCTAATATCAGATATATAATTTGCAAACACTTTTTTCCATTCTGTAGGTTTTCTTTTCATCGTCTCCCTTGTTTCCTTCACTATGCAGAACGTTTTTTGTTTGACATAGTCCAAGTTATTTATTTTTGCTTTTTGTGTAATATAATGCTGTAAGTTTCATGCCACATCCAGGTGGAACAAATACTATGCCATGGGAGTTTTTGAGAAAAGAAAAGCTTTATGTTGAAATTCAACTCCCAGGGAGCCAAGAGTCCAGCTCTAATCTGTCGTCTCATACTGGCTTCAAATCACCATTTATTAGAAAATGTTCAGAGGACCTGGCATGGTGGCACCTGCCTGAAATCCCAGCACTTTGGGAGGCTGAGGCAGGTGGATCACTTGAGGTCAGTAGTAGGAGATCAGCCTGGGCAATATAGAGAGACCTCATCTCTCTAAAACACAAAAATTGGCCAGGCTTATTGTGGAGGTTGAGGGTCTCCAGTGCTGTCCAATATAAACATAATGTGATCAACATATGTAAGGATAAATTTATGGTCCAATAGCCAAATAAATGAAGCAAAATGAAATAAGCCTAAGTAAGTTTAACAAAATATAAGCATTTCACATGTAATACATTTTTAAGATTCTCTAACAGATAGTTTACGTCTCCTTTAGGTCCTCAAAATTTAGTGTCTATTTTATACTCACAACATATCTTAATTCAGATAAGCCCCATTTCAGGTGCTCAGTAGCCACATGTGGCTGGTGGCTACTATATTGGATAACTCAGCTGTAGACCATTTTGCCACTCAACTCAAAGCCTCATACCAAGCCATGGCCTTCATTCTAGCGAGTATTTCCAATATTGGGAGGTCAGGGCCCCAATCATTTATATTTGTACTTATATTGTATCTTCATTTCCTAGTACTAGTTCTTTACAAAAAGTAGGCGATGATGTCTTTATGCAGGTAAAGATGAAAGTGTTCCAAGAACTATCAGCCATTCCACTCACGTAAAGGCTAATACCATGCCTATTTATTCCCAGACAGTGGCCATGGCTGAACACTTCAAACAAGCAAGCAGTTGTCCTATCTGCCTGGATTATCTTGAAAACCCCATGCACCTGAAATGTGGATACATCTGTTGCCTCCGATGCATGAACTCACTGCGGAAGGGGCCCGATGGGAAGGGGGTGCTGTGCCCTTTCTGCCCTGTGGTCTCTCAGAAAAATGACATCAGGCCCGCTGCCCAGCTGGGGGCGCTGGTGTCCAAGATCAAGGAACTAGAGCCCAAGCTGAGAGCTGTTCTGCAGATGAATCCAAGGATGAGAAAGTTCCAAGGTAAGGAATCTGTACTACCTGCTCCAAGCCCATAAAGGGCCTTGGAAAAAGCAGCTTTTCAATGTCTTTCCGTTCAATACGGGCATTAGCTGAAGTCTGCAACCTAAAAGTTTTGTGATCCCAAACATCAGCTGTTATCAGCGCGCAGTATAGATTTTCACAGGATCTGTACCAATTTATAATTATGAGAGCGAACTATCATCTCCTCCTTCATCCATCCTATGTACTAAGAGGGAGAAAAACCTTTAATCAAAATATTGAATAACTTAAACAAGAATTCTTACTATGACAAAGGTGGGCTTGTTGCAATTATATTCGTACATTCTATACATAAAATTTGACTTAATCGGGGGCCAGGGAAATTCCTAAAGAAAGTTCGGATCTGAGAATGAACGTGGAATAAAAGAAGAGACAATGAATAAAATATTTGGGTCTGTGCAGTAGAAAGGCAGAGGGAGTCTTTAGTGTGTGTCTTTGCTGAACTACCGGTTCTTCTTTGCACAGTGGATATGACCTTGGATGTGGACACAGCCAACAACTATCTCATCATTTCTGAAGACCTGAGGCGTGTCCGATGTGGGAATTTCAGACAGAATAGGAAGGAGCAAGCCGAGAGGTTCGACACTGCGCTGTGCGTCCTGGGCGCCCCTCGCTTCACTTCCGGCCGCCATTACTGGGAGGTGGACGTGGGCACCAGCAAAGTGTGGGATGTGGGCGTGTGCAAGGAATCTGTGAACCGACAGGGGAACGTTGTACTCTCTTCGGAACTCGGCTTCTGGACTGTGGGTTTGAGAGAAGGACAGATCTACTTTGCCAGCACTAAGCCTTCGACGGGTCTCTGGGTGAGCCCAGGTCTACGCCGAGTGGGAATTTACCTGGATATAAAAATGAGGGCCATTTCCTTCTATAATGTCAGTGATAGGTCACATATCTTCACATTCACGAAAATTTCTGCTACCGAGCCACTGCGTCCATGTTTTGCTCATGCAGATACAAGTCGTGATGATCACGGATACTTGAGTGTGTGTGTGTAATTAATAATGGCATTGCCAGTTCCCCAATTTATCTTGGGCAAGGCAACTATACACTTGAACACAGAAAACATCCACAGTAAGTGGCTGTGTGCTCGTGACCAAAGGCGAGAACTTCTCTGCCTGGTCCACTTATGGTTCAAAGGTATGGAAGAAAAATGTGGGTCTTTCAATGAATTCTGAGCTCTACTTGTATTGCTGATGAAAAATTGCATATGAAATATAAAGCAGTGTCTTTTTTTGTAACTCATGCTTATGTTTCTTTTAAAATAAACGTTTAACATTTTCAGATGCATTTGCAACTGTTTTTCTTTTGCTTTGCTGTAAGATGAAGTAAATGTGTTATGGAGGTTATAAACTGTAATAATATAAATGTGACCCCCAAAATTAATTCACTTTCTAAATGACAAGGAAACACTGCCTGTTAAGCTGGTAAAAGTATGTGCCTGTATGTGTTCAGTCTTACCCAACAACTGGAAAACACACATTCATCTCCAGTATACATTGAACATTCGCTAGCATAGACAGATGTGGCCGTAAGACAAATCACATTGACATGAAAATTGAAATAATATACACGCTGTTCTCAAATGCCAACAGAATTAAATTATAAATCAGTAACAAGAAGAAATCTGTAAAATCTCCACATACATGAAAATTAAACAACCACTTCAAAATAAAATATATATCAAAGGCGAACTTACAAAGGAAATTATAAAATACCTTAAGCTGAGTGAAAGTAAATGCACAATATCACAACATTTGTAGATGTAGTTGAGGCTTAGAGGGAAATTTATAGAAATAGACACTTATAGAATCAAGGAAAATACCCTCATCCGTGATCTAGCTTCCATTTTTCTTTTTTTTGATGTGGAGCCTCGCTCTGTCGCTCAGGTTGGAGTGCAGTGGCCTGATCTCTGCTCACTGCAAGCTCCACCTCCCGGGTTCACGCCATTCTCCTGCCTCAGCCTCTCGAGTAGCTGGGACCACAGGTGCCCGCCACCTTGTCCGGCTAATTTTGTGTATTTTTTTTTTTAGTAGAGACAGGGTTTCACCATGTTAGCCAGGATGGTCTCGATCTCCTGACCTCGTGATCCACCTGCCTCAGCCTCCCAAAGTGCTGGGATTACAGGAGCGAGCCACCGTGCCCGGCTGATCTAGCTTCCCTTTTTAAGTGAGCAAATGCAGTGGCAAATTAGGTAAAAAACAAAACAAAACAAAGACTACAGTAGTAGTCAATGAAATAGAAAATGGATAAATGTTATATAAAATTTTAAAAATTCAAGACACATTTTTTCAGGATCAAAGTAGTAAATCTTCAGCTAGAGTGAAGGAGTGAGGAAGGGATGAATTAAAACAATGAGTAAGCAAGAGAAAAGGAGGACAGGGCAAAATCAAGAGAGGTAGAGAAAGAAGAGACAGAGCCCATTGTGATGGCTCAAGCCTGTAATCCCAGCACTTCAGGAGGCCGAGAAGGGAGGATTGCTTGAACTCAGGAGTTTGAGGCCAGCCTAGGCAACATAGCAAAACCCCATCTCTATAAAAATAATTTAAAAAAAAATTAGCTTGGTGTGTTGGTTTGCACCTGTGGTTTCAGCCACTTAGGAGGCTGATGTGGGAGGATTGCTTGAGCCCCAGGAAGTTGAGGCTGCAGGGAGCCATGAGCCGTGATCATGCCACTGCACTCCAGCCTGGGCTACAGAGTGAGACCCTATCTTCCAAAACAGAAGAGAAAATGTGACATATGTACACAATGGAATAGTATTATCCATAGAAAAGAAGAAAGTTCTGTCATTTGCATCTACAGAAATGAACGTGGAATACACGATGCTTAGTGAAACATACAGCCACAGAAAGAGAGCTATCACATGATCTCATTCACATGGAAAATCTTAAAAAGTGATCTCACAGCACTAGAGAGCAAGACTGGGCACAGTGGCTGATGCCTGTAATCCCAGCACTTTGGGAGGCTGAGGCGGGCGGGTCACCTGAGGTCAGGAGTTCAAGACCAGCCCGGCCAACATGGTGAAACCCCATCTCTACTAAAAATACAAGTACTAGCCAGGCATGGTGGTGCACACCTGTAATCCCAGCTACTCGGGAGGCTGAGGCAAGAGAATTGCTTGAACCGGGGAGGTGGAGGTTGCAGTGAGCTGAGATTACACCATTGCACTCCAGCCTGGCGGACAGAATGCAATTCCGTCTCAAAAAAAGAACTAGAGAGCAAAATGGGGTTAGCAGGGGCCGGGGCCGGGGCTGGGGCTGGGGCAGTGAGGAGGGAGGGTTAGGGAATGGTTGGCCAAGATACATACAATTTCAGCTAGACAGGAGAAATAAATACAACATGGCAACAATAGTTCATAATAACATATTATAATATTCTTAAAAAATGCTAAGGGAGGCAATTTTCAGTGTTTTCATAAAAAAGATGACAACTTTTCGAGGAAATGCATATATTACATAACTAGATTTACCCATTTGGCAATGCATCTACATTGCAAAACACCATGATGTACACAATCATTACATACAACTATTCTGACAATTTAAATAAGAATCAAACTTTACATGTTCAAGATGTTCCGTTTTACCTCAGTGAGATCCCAAAAAATTTTTTTAATAATAAATAGTTCTGTTGGTACCAGTACCATGCTGTTTTGGTTACTGCAGCCTTGTAGTATAGTTTGAAGTCAGGAAGCGTGATGCCTCCGGCTTTGTTCTTTTGGCTTAGGATTGACTTGGTGATGCGGGCTGTTTTTTGTTCCATATGAACTTTAAAGTAGTTTTTTCCAATTCTGTGAAGAAAGTCATTGGTAGCTTGATGGGGATGACATTGAATCTATAAATTACCTTGGGCAGTATGGCCATTTTCACGATATTGATTCTTCCTACCCATGAGCATGGAATGTTCTTCCATTTGTTTGTATCCTCTTTTATTTCATTGAGCAGTGGTTTGTAGTTCTCCTTGAAGAGGTCCTTCACGTCCCTTGTAAGTTGGATTCCTACGTATTTTATTCTCTTTGAAGCAATTGTGAATGGGAGTTCACTCATGATTTGGCTCTCTGTTTGTCTGTTATTGGTGTATAAGAATGCTTGTGATTTTTGTACATTGATTTTTTATCCTGACACTTTGCTGAAGTTGCTTATCAGCTTAAGGAGATTTTGGGCTGAGACAATGGGGTTTTCTAGATATACAATCATGTCATCTGCAAACAGGGACAATTTGACTTCCTCTTTTCCTAATTGCATACCCTTTATTTCCTTCTCCTGCCTAATTGCCCTGGCCAGAACTTCCAACACTATGTTGAATAGGAGTGGTGAGAGAGGGCATCCCTGTCTTGTGCCAGTTTTCAAAGGGAATGCTTCCAGTTTTTGCCCATTCAGTATGATATTGGCTGTGGGCTTGTCATAGATAGCTCTTATTATTTTGAGATACATCCCATCAATACCTAATTGATTGAGAGTTTTTAGCATGAAGGTTGTTGAATTTTGTCAAAGGCCTTTTGTGCATCTATTGAGATAATCATATGGTTTTTGTCTTTGGTTCTGTTTATATGCTGGATTACATTTATTGATTTGCATGTATTGAACCAGCCTTGCATCCCAAAACAGAGATATAGATCAATGGAACAGAACAGAGCCCTCAGAAATAACGCTGCATATCTACAACTATCTGATCTTTGGCAAACCTGACAAAAACAAGCAATGGGGAAAGGATTCCCTATTTAATAAATGGTGCTGGGAAAACTGGCTAGCCATATGTAGAAAGCTGAAACTGGATCCCTTCCTTACACCTTATACAAAAATTAATTCAAGATGGATTAAAGACTTAAACGTTAGACCTAAAACCATAAAAGCCCTAGAAGAAAACCTAGGCATTACCACTCAGGGCATAGGCATGGGCAAGGACTTCATGTCTAAAACACCAAAAGCGATGGCAACAAAAGCCAAAATTGACAAATGGGATCTAATGAAACTAAAGAGCTTCTGCACAGGAAAACTACCA
The DNA here is from genome assembly GCF_028885625.2 of Pongo pygmaeus. Classification (NCBI taxonomy): domain Eukaryota; kingdom Metazoa; phylum Chordata; class Mammalia; order Primates; family Hominidae; genus Pongo; species Pongo pygmaeus. The sequence continues at coordinate 62,245,779 of NC_072393.2, forward strand.
TTAGAGTGAACAGGCAACCTACAAAATAGGAGAAAATTTTCGAAACCTACTCATCTGACAAAGGGCTAATATCCAGAATCTACAATGAACTCCAACAAATTTACAAGAAAAAAACAAACAACCCCATCAAAAAGTGGGCAAAGGATATGAACAGACACTTCTCAAAAGAAGACATTTATGCAGCCAAAAGACACATGAAAAAATGCTCATCATCACTGGCCATCAGAGAAATGCAAATCAAAAAGCACAATGAGATACCATCTCACACCAGTTAGAATGGCAATCATTAAAAAGTCAGGAAACAACAGGTGCTGGAGAGGATGTGGAGAAATAGGAACACTTTTACACTGTTGGTGGGACTGTAAACTAGTTCAACCATTGTGGAAGTCAGTGTGGCGATTCCTCAGGAATCTAGAACTAGAAATACCATTTGACCCAGCCATCCCATTACTGGGTATATACCCAAAGGACTATAAATCATGCTGCTATAAAGACACATGCACACGTATGTTTATTGTGGCACTGTTCAGAATAGCAAAGACTTGGAACCATCCCAAATGTCCAACAATGATAGACTGGATTAAGAAAATGTGGCACATATACACCATGGAATACTATGCAGCCATAAAAAAGGATGAGTTCATGTCCTTTGTAGGGACATGGATGAAATTGGAAATCATCATTCTCAGTAAACTATCGCAAGGAGAAAAAACCAAACACTGCATGTTCTCACTCATAGATGGGAATTGAACCATGAGAACACATGGACACAGGAAGGGGAACATCACACTCTGAGGACTGTTGTGGGGTGGGGAGACGGGGGAGGGATAGCATTAGGAGATATACTTAATGCTAAATGACGAGTTAATGGGTGCAGCACACCAGCATGGCACATGTATACATATGTAACTAAGCTGCACATTGTGCACATGTACCCTAAAACTTAAAGTATAATAATAATAATAATAATACAAATAGTTCTGTTGAAACTCTCTCGTGAATTTTCCTTTCAGTTATTGTACTTTAATGCCCTTAAATTGCTTACTGGTTCCTTCTTCAACTCTCTCTTTATTCATGTTCTCTATTTGATGAGGAGATATTCCTCTGGTTTATTTTCATTTTTCTGTCCTTGGTTTTCTTGAGTTGTTTGTGCATATTTAATTTAGTATTTGGAGAGGAAGCCCAATGTCTTGGCTTGCTGATAGTGTTATTTTTTCTTAGGACTATTATACTTTATTGTGTGCGTGCCTCATTTTTTTTTGTGGGAAAAAGTGGACATTTTGTGTGGCAAACCCTGGACATCAGATTCTCACCCCTGAGCAGGCTTTTTTGTTGCTGCTGGTTGTGAGTTTGAGTCTTCTGTTTTTGTTTTCATTTTTTGTTTGGTTTGAACCTTTGTAAACTAGTGCGTAAAGGTTTTACTCTTTCTTCTGCATGGCCACTGAAGTCTCTGCCTTCTGGTCTGCTAACGAATTGATGGAGATTTAAAAAAAATGCCTGAGCCCAAACCCAAAATTCTCTGAAGCTCTTTGCCATGGGATCCCTCTAGGGGCCTAGCCAGGAATTTTTTTTATTACTTTTATTATTTTATTATTTTTTACTTTTTTTTAAGACGGAGTCTAGCTCTGTCGCCCAGGCTGGAGGGCAGTGGCGCGATCTCGGCTCACTGCAACCTCCGCCTCCCAGGTTCACTAGGCAGGATTTTTACAAGTCTCATTTCAGCCTTCATTTCCTGCTTGCATGGAGCCTGGGGATCATCAGAGGTAAAACATAGGGTTTCCCAGATTTTTGTAATCTTGCATGGACATGTATGATTGAACTCAATCCTTGGTATACCTCAGTGCTATTCAAAGCCCTTACTATCTCATGTAATTCTTCCTTCAGACTCTTCCTTAATAGGTTTTCATTCTGTCATCTGTTTTCCCTGTTATCCCTTAGCCAGGCAACTTCAGCAAGTGTATTTGTCTTTAAATGCTTTTAATGACACTGGCACATCCAAGAAATCGGCTTTAGTCTGTGTAGATCTAAAAAGCGTGCAATAAAGGCAAGCCCTTGAGCCAACCCTTCAAGGAACCACTAAGATAGATGGAGGCACACAACAATTTTTTGAGAACAAAGATTCTTCATCCTGTGGCATCAGCGTGCTCGTCTGGGAATGATGGACGCCATGTTCTTAGCAGCCATCAAGCTGAAGAGTGGGGAAGAGTAGGTGGGTGAGTTAACATGCCACCACTCAGCTGGGCGCAGTGGCTCACGCCTGTAATCCCAGCACTTTAGGAGGCCGAGGCGGGCAGATCATGAGGTCAGGAGACCCGGAGCACCCTGGCCAACATGGTGAAAACCCATCTCCACTAAAGATACAAAAATTAGATGGGCGTGGTGGTGGGTGCCTGTAGTCCCAGCTACTCGGGAGGCTGAGGTAGGAGAATCGCTTGAACCCGGGAGGAGGAGATTGCAGTGAGTCGAGATTGTGCCACTGCACTCCGGCCTGGCGACAGAGCAAGATTCCGTAAAAAAAAAAAAGCCACAAAGGAGGAAAGGTAAATCCAATTCTATATAATTTACATTTCTACAAAGAGCAGAGAGAGCAAAGTCCAGGAAATTGGGTAATTTATTAATTCAGCAAGTGCTGTGTGAAGCCGTGGAGCCAACTCCATGCCAGGTACAGTGTGTGCACTGAGCCCTCTGCCCTGGCAGGTATTCGCAGGACTTCAATTTCAAAACCCAGGCTGGTGAACTGACAAGGGCCTTCATTTTCCTTAATCAAATCACAGCTTCAAAGACTCTGCAGGATGCTGGTGAGTTGAGTTTTAGCCATTAACTTACTCAATTTCTCAGGTCCCGTTAGTTTTTCCCAGTCATATGAGACCAGCTGGGGGAGTCGCAGGGTCTTTGAGTCTACACCAGCGCTGTTCATAAGAAATACACTGTGACCCATACATGTAATGATGAATTTTCTAGATACACTAAAGGAACTGGAAAGAAACATGTTGAATGAATTTTAATATCCAAAATATTTGTCATTTTAACATGGAACCAATATTAAACAGCTATGAATGATGACTTTTTTCATCTAACATCATGACAATCTAGTGTGCATTTTATAGTCACGGTATGTCTCAATTCAGATAAACTCCATTTCAGGGGGTTGCTAGTCACATGCTGTTGGCGGCCACAATATTGGACAGCCCAGGTCTAGACCCTTTTACCACTTCAACTCTATGTGGAATAATGAACGATATTCTTCATTCCAGCTACCATTTGAAATTCAGGAGTCAGCAGCCATGACTCTTCATGTCTGTACCCGTATTGCCTGGTACAAGGGATATCACATAGTAGGTACACAATCCCTAGAGTTAAAGAACCCCAGTTCATTCGTCTCGTGGAATCTCCACGAAGAGGCACATTTTCCCCCCAGGCAGCAGCCACGGCTGAACATTCGTGAGAAGAAAGATGTCTTAACTGCCTGGCCTGTCTCGAGAAACCTGTATTCTTGAGATGTTGATACATCAGCTGCATCAATTCACTGAAGATGGAGCCCCAAGCAGAGGGTGTATGGTGCCCTTTCTGTACCATGTTCGCTCAGAAGAATGAGATCAAGATCAATTATCAACCGGGGAAGCCAACTTCCATGATCAAGAACTAGAGCCACACCTGAGATCTGTTCTACAGCTGAACCAAGGATGCTGAAGTTCCAAGGTAAAGTATCTGCTCCACCTAGACCCTCCCCACAAAGGGCCTAGGGCAAAGCAACTGGGCAAAAGTCTCTTCACTTAATATTAGCAGAATTCTGGCTCCTAACATTGTATGCACCTTTGAGCATCAGTGGTTCTTGCCTCTGAGTACAGAACCACCTGGAGATTTTTTTTTCTTTTTATTATTATTATTGTTATTATTATTATTATTATTATTATTATTATACTTTAGGCTCTATGGTACATGTGCGCAACGTGCAGGTAAGTTACATATGTATACATGTGCCATGCTGGTGCGCTGCACCCACCAACTCATCATCTAGCATTAGGTATATCTCCCAATGCTATCCCTCCCCCCTACCCCCACCCCACAACAGTCCCCAAAGTGTGATGTTCCCCTTCCTGTGTCCATGTGTTCTCATTGTTCAATTCCCACCTATGAGTGAGAATATGCGGTGTTTGGTTTTTTGTTCTTGCGATAGTTTACTGAGAATGATGATTTCCAATTTCATCCATGTCCCTACAAAGGATGTGAACTCATCATTTTTTATGGCTGCATAGTATTCCATGGTGTATATGTGCCACATTTTCTTAATCCAGTCTATCATTGTTGGACATTTGGGTTATTTTTAAGAAAATATAATATTCAGGTAATGCCCTGGCCCTGTGCTGTCCAACAGGGTAGTCACTGGTGGCTCTGGACCACGAGAAATGCAGCTGGTACCTAGTGGAAAGGATGCTATTCTGTACGTATCGGGTTCAATGAAATATATTACTGAAGTTAATCTCACCAGGTCTTTTATATGTTTTTGAATGCAGCTACTAGTACATTTACAATGAGACATGTGGGTCATGTTATATTTCTTCAGGCAGTACTGGCCTACCACTTGAATATTTGTTAAATTGTCTGAGGATTTTATTAAAATGTGCATTCTGGTACTACACCTCTGGGATCTCCTGAGACTCAGGATTTCTGACAAGAGCCCAGAAATTTATGACAAGAGCAGCTGATGCTGCTGGTTCCTGAATCATATGTCATTTTGGGTATTTTTTTCCCTCCTTTACTAAGTTCTTGTTTTTTTTCCTTCCAACTTGTATTTCAGGTTCATGGTGGTACATGTGCAGCTTTTTGTGACATGATAAACTGCATGCCTCAGGGGTTTCATGTACAGAAAGTTTCATCACCCAGGTAATGAGCACAGTATCTGAGAGGTAGTTTTTTGATTCTCGCCCTCCTCCTACCCTCTACACTCCAGTTGCCCCCAGTGTCTCTTGTTCTCTTCTTTATGTCTATGTGACCTCAGTGCTCAGCTCTCACTTCTAAGCGAGAACACGTGATATTTGCTTTCCTGTTCCCGTGTCATTTCACTTAGGACAGTGGCCTCCACCTGGATCCGTGTTACTGGAGAAGACATGATTTCATTTTTTGACTGTGTAGTATTGCATGGTGTATACGGGCCACATTGTCTTTATCCAGTCCACCACTCATGGCCATCCAGGTTGATTCCTTGTCTTTGCTAGTGTGGATGGTGTTGTGATGAAGATTTACGTGCATGTGTCTTTATCATAGAAAAATAACAATCATCAAAATTTATACATTACGTTGGTGCAGATTGTTTTACTCTAATTAGTCTTTTTTTTTCAAGTTGGAGTCTCACTCACTCTGTCATCCAGGCTGGAGTACAGTGGCACAATCTCAGCTTACCACAACCTCTGCTTCCTGGATTCACGTGATTCTCCTGCCTCAGACTCCCAAGTAGCTGGAAGTACAGGTGTGTGCGACCATGCCGGGCTAATTTTTGTATGTTTAGTAGAGACGAGCTTTCTCCATGTTGGCCAGGTTGGTGGCGAACTCCTGATCTCAAGTGATTCACCCGCCTCGTCTCCCCAAAATGCTGGGATTACAGGCAAGACCCACCGTGCCTACCCTTCAATTAGATTTTAATGACATTTGTAAAAACAAAACAAAACAAAAAATGGAAAAACTTCTGTGGAACCTCTGTAGTGAGTTTTCATTTCAGTTATTTTACTTTATGCCCCTCAACTTCTAATTAGTTCATTTCTAAAATTTCTCTTTGGTTATTGATATTTTCTATTCTGTGAGGTGTTATTCCTCTAATTGACTTCAGTTCTTTGCCTGTTGTTTCCTGTAGTTCTTTTGGTCCTCCTTAGAGAAGTAATTTAGTCTGTGGAGAGGAAGCCCAATGTCTTGAGTTCTCATAGACATTTCTTTCATCTTGTGACTTGTAGACATTCTGTTCTCTTTGTGTGCCTCATTTTTTTTTGTTGAAAATTGGAAGTTTTATGTGGCAGATGCAGATCAGATTCTCAAACTTCACAGGTTTTTTTTTTTTGTTATACTTGTGGGCTGTAGTTTTCTGTTTTTGTTTTGTTTTGTTTGGACTTGATGAAACTATTTTGCAAAAATTCTGTTTTTTCTCCTGTGTGGTGTCAGCTCATCCTGACTGACACTTCTCCTCACAGAAGTTGGTGACTAGACGACCCACGGGAGTGCTTCCTCATCTTCTGGGCAAAACACAGAACCGAAGGAATCGTGAACAAAAGAATTCAGAGCCACGGTTGAGCAATAACATGTCCTGCCTGGTTCTGAGCCACCTCACCCATGTCCTGGCTGGACTGACAGTGGGGCTGCGTGCTGGGCAGTGGCTCAGGGTGAGACCACGATTTCCTGGTTCACCTCAAATCCGTTTGCCGTACCAACACTGACAATGAGAGAAAGGAAGACAGTTTCCTTTAGAAACTGAGCCAAGCCCTGGGTTGTCAGAAACTCTGAGCTTCCCTTCATTGTTAAAGACAAAATGTGGCACATAAACATCATGGAATACTATGCATCCATAAAAGAGGATGACTTCATGTCCTTTGCAGGGACATGGATGAAGCTGGAAACCATCATTCTCAGTAAACTATCACAAGATTGGAAAACCAAACACCGCATGTTCTCACTCATAAGTGGGAGTTGAACAATGAGAACACATGGACACAGGGAGAGGAACATCACACACTGAGACCTGTCGGGGGTGGGGGGTTAGGAGAGGGATAGCATTAGGGAGAAATACCTGATGTAGGTGCGGGTTGACGGGTGCAGCAAGCCAACATGGCACACGAATACTTATGTAACAAATCTGCACGTTCTGCACGTGTACCCCAGAACTTAAAATATAATTAAAAAAAAAAAAGAAAGTCTGCTTGTACAGTAAACAGGTCCTGGGGATCAGAAGCCACCGGCGCCAACCATTTATGTTTGGTTCTGTGACACGCCTGCAGGGACAGGGCATGGAGAATACAGCCCTCGCTGACTGGGATGTTGAAGGACAGGTTTATTCAAATACAGAAGACCCTTAAAGTACTGAAGTGTACATGAGAGTGGGCAAGGAAATCTTTACCACTGTCTTAATAGAAGGCAGCGGAGCTACTTTCTGTGAAAAGATGCAATTGGAAAAGATGTTGAAGTGTGTGCCGGCAATCCTAATACGCTCTTCTCTAATTCTGAATGGAAGAACACCTCCCCGAAGACATGAGCATGAATGCAATTCCAGGCTGAAAGGTATTTTGGGAGAATATTCCAGAGGCAAGTCAACCCACTGGGCTTGGTGGTTTTCACAACTGAGGCCACCTTGTATTCTGAAAGAGAACATAAATTTTGTTCATGATTTACTCAAAGCAGATAAAATGTAAAAGATATTAGGGATCAGTGCTCCATGAACATGGGTCCATAAAATTACAAGCTGGAGAATAACTACTCCCATAAATGTGAGTCTATTTTAAAAGGATTTATATAAGAAAATAAACCAATTAGAATTATGCAAGAAGAGATAAGCATTTTCTCTCTGCATGCATATGTGTAGATACGGTATGTGTGTATACATGGACATACGTGTGGCAGATTATATTATAGATCCCGATCAGTGAAGAAATGCAATGTGCAAGGATTTGAAAGAATATACGCATCACAACGTAGAGTTTCGTGTTTCTCAATTTGCCTTCATGAGACAAAACGAATTGAGATCTGCCTTGGCTTTGAATATGAAAGAAGGGAATCCAGCCATCACTGCAGAACGATTACTATGGAGATGATTAAATTAAAGACTATTAATTTCATCACATTAATGTGATTATGTCCTTTTCCACCCTACCTCCAGTCTCCCACTTTTACATTCTTATCCGTGAACTCTGATCACCTATAATATATTTAATACATGAGGAACCCATTTCTGAACATTTTTGAAAAAGAAATTAATCTCATTTCATTTATGTTGTGATGTAAGGGAAATAGTAAGATTGTAACAATAGCTTTTACCTTTAATTTTAGATGCTATAACTAAAAAGAAAAACAGGACTTTCACTGGCTGACTGATTGTCTGGAAACAATTTTGGGATTTCTTTTCTAAGCTTCTTAATTAGAATCTCTACATTATAGAGAAAATGTTTTTCAGAGTTGAGTGTGGTCCGTGGAGTGTCCTATTAATAACGACTTCTGAGTAGGTTGAACTCACCTCTTTTATTGACATGTGAAAAGGTGTTACATTTATAATCAAAAAGTCTTTGAAAGTCACACCATTCATTTTAGAGGAATTTTAAATGTCACCCCAAGTTTTAAGATTTTAATTAATTTCCAAATTTTAATCAATAGGCATAATATTCAAGATCTTATCTAAAAATTATTACATGGCAATATTTTTTCCTTGTTAATTAAAAAATGGCACTGAAGAGGAGGAGCCAAGATGGCCGAATAGGAACAGCTCCGGTCTACAGCTCCCAGCGCGAGCGACGCAGAAGACGGGTGATTTCTGCATTTCCATCTGAGGTACTGTGTTCATCTCACTAGGGAGTGCCAGACAGTGGGCGCAGGTCAGTGGGTGAACGCACCGTGCGCCAGCCGAAGCAGGGGCGAGGAATTGCCTCACTCGGGAAGCGCAAGGGGTCAGGGAGTTCCCTTTCCAGGGGTGACAGACGGCACCTGGAAAATCGGGTCACTCCCACCCGAATACTGTGCTTTTCCGACGGGCTTAGGAAACGGTGCCCCAGGAGAGTATAGCCCGCACCTGGCTCAGAGGGTCCTATGCCCACGGAGTCTCACTGATTGCTAGCACAGCAGTCTGAGATCAAACAGCAAGTTGGCAGCGAGGCTGGGGGAGGGGCGCCCGCCATTGCCCAGGCTTGCTTAGGTAAACAAAGCAGCCTGGAAGCTTGAACTGGGTGGAGCCTACCACAGCTCAAGGAGGCCTGCCTGCCTCTGTAGGCTCCACCTCTGGGGGCAGGGCACAGACAAACAAAAAGACAGCAGTAACCTCTGCAGACTTAAATGTCCCTGTCTGACAGCTGTGAGGAGAGCAGTGGTTCTCCCAGCACGCAGCTGGAGATCTGAGAACGGGCAGACTGCCTCCTCAAGTGGGTCCCTGACCCCTGACCCCCGAGCAGCCTAACTGGGAGGAACCCCCCAGCAGGGGCAGACTGACACCTCACACGGCCGGCCAGGTACTCCAACAGACCTGCAGCTGAGGGTCCTGTCTGTTAGAAGGAAAACTAACAGAAAGGACATCCACACCAAAAACCCATCTGTACATCACCATCATCAAAGACCAAAAGTAGATAAAACCACAAAGATGTGGAAAAAACAGAGCAGAAAAACTGGAAACTCTAAAAACCAGAGTACCTCTCCACCTCCAAAGGAACGCAGTTCCTCACCAGCAACGGAACAAAGCTGGATGGAGAATGACTTTGACGAGCTGAGAGAAGAAGGCTTCAGACGATCAAATTACTCCGAGCTACGGGAGGATATTCAAACCAAAGGCAAAGAAGTTGAAAACTTTGAAAAAAATTTAGAAGAATGTATAACTAGAATAACCAATACAGAGAAGTGCTTAAAGGAGCTGATGGAGCTGAAAACCAAGGCTCGAGAACTACGTGAAGAATGCAGAAGCCTCAGGAGCCGATGCGATCAAATGGAAGAAAGGGTATCAGCCCTGGAAGATGAAATGAATGAAATGAAGCGAGAAGGGAAGTTTAGAGAAAAAAGAATAAAAAGAAACGAGCAAAGCCTCCAAGAAATGTGGGACTATGTGAAAAGACCAAATCTACGTCTGATTGGTGTACCTGAAAGTGACGGGGAGAATGGAAACAAGTTGGAAAACACTCTGCAGGATATTATCCAGGAGAACTTCCCCAATCTAGCAAGGCAGGCCAACATTCAGATTCAGGAAATACAGAGAACGCCACAAAGATACTCCTCGAGAAGAGCAACTCCAAGACACATAATTGTCAGATTCACCAAAGTTGAAATGAAGGAAAAAATGTTAAGGGCAGCCAGAGAGAAAGGTCGGGTTACCATCAAAGGGAAGCCCATCAGACTAACAGTGGATCTCTCAGGAGAAACTCTACAAGCCAGAAGAGAGTGGGGGCCAATATTCAACATTCTTAAAGAAAAGAATTTTCAACCCAGAATTTCATATCCTGCCAAACTAAGCTTCATAAGTGAAGGAGAAATAAAATACTTTACAGACAAGCAAATGCTGAGAGATTTTGTCACCACCAGGCCTGCCCTAAAAGAGCTCCTGAAGGAAGCGCTAAACATGGAAAGACACAACCGGTACCAGCCACTGCAAAATCATACTGAAATGTAAAGACCATCGAGACTAGGAAGAGACTGCATCAACTAACGAGCAAAATATCCAGCTAACATCATAATGACAGGATCAGATTCACACATAACAATATTAACTTTAAATGTAAATGGACTAAATGCTCCAATTAAAAGACACAGACTGGCAAATTGGATAAAGACTCAAGACCCATCAGTGTGCTGTATTCAGGAAACCCATCTCACGTGCAGAGACACACATAGGCTCAAAATAAAAGGATGGAGGAAGATCTACCAAGCAAATGGAAAACAAAAAAAGGCAGGGGTTGCAATCCTAGTCTCTGATAAAACAGACTTTAAACCAACAAAGATCAAAAGAGACAAAGAAGGCCATTACATAATGGTAAAGGGATTAATTCAACAAGAAGAGCTAACTATCCTAAATATATATGCACCCAATACAGGAGCACCCAGATTCATAAAGCAAGTCCTGAGTGACCTACAAAGAGACTTAGACTCCCACACATTAATAATGGGAGACTTTAACACCCCACTGTCAACATTAGACAGATCAACGAGACAGAAAGTCAACAAGGATACCCAGGAATTGAACTCAGCTCTGCACCAAGCAGACCTAATAGACATCTACAGAACTCTCCACCCCAAATCAACAGAATATACATTTTTTTCGGCACCACACCACACCTATTCCAAAATTGACCACATACTTGGAAGTAAAGCTCTCCTCAATAAATGTAAAAGAACAGAAATTGTAACAAACTGTCTCTCAGATCACAGTGCAATCAAGCTAGAACTCAGGATTAAGAATCTCACTCAAAACCGCTCAACTACGTGGAAACTGAACAACCTGCTCCTGAATGACTACTGGGTACATAACGAAATGAAGGCAGAAATAAAGATGTTCTTTGAAACCAACGAGAACCAAGACACAACATACCAGAATCTCTGGGATGCATTCAAAGCAGTGTGTAGAGGGAAATTTATAGCACTAAATGCCCACAAGAGAAAGCAGGAAAGATCCAAAATTGACACCCTAACATCACAATTAAAAGAACTAGAAAAGCAAGAGCAAACACATTCAAAAGCTAGCAGAAGGCAAGAAATAACTAAAATCAGAGCAGAACTGAAGGAAATAGAGACACAAAAAACCCTTCAAAAAATAAATGAATCCAGGAGCTGGTTTTTTGAAAGGATCAGCAAAATTGATAGACCGCTAGCAAGTTTAATAAAGAAAAAAAGAGAGAAGAATCAAATAGATGCAATAAAAAATGATAAAGGGGATATCACCACCGATCCCACAGAAATACAAACTACCATCAGAGAATATTACAAACACCTCTATGCAAATAAACTAGAAAATCTAGAAGAAATGGATAAATTCCTCAACACATACACCCTCCCAAGACTAAACCAGGAAGAAGTTGAATCTCTGAATAGACCAATAACAGGAGCTGAAATTGTGGCAATAATCAATAGCTTACCAACCAAAAAAAGTCCAGGACCAGATGGGTTCACAGCCGAATTCTACCAGAGGTACAAGGATGAGCTGGTACCATTCCTTCTGAAACTATTCCAATCAATAGAAAAAGAGGGAATCCTCCCTAACTCATTTTATGAGGCCAGCATCATCCTGATACCAAAGCCTGGCAGAGACACAACAAAAAAAGAGAATTTTAGACCAATATCCTTGATGAACATTGATGCAAAAATCCTCAATAAAATACTGGCAAACAGAATCCAGCAGCACATCAAAAAGCTTATCCACCATGATCAAGTGGGCTTCATCCCTGGGATGCAAGGCTGGTTCAATATACGCAAATCAATAAATGTAATCCAGCATATAAACAGAACCAAAGACAAAAACCACTTGATTATCTCCATAGATGCAGAAAAGGCCTTTGACAAAATTCAACAACCCTTCATGCTAAAAACTCTCAATAAATTAGGAATTGATGGGACGTATCTCAAAATAATAAGAGCTATTTGTGACAAACCCACAGCCAATATCATACTGAATGGGCAAAAACTGCAAGCATTCCCTTTGAAAACTGGCACAAGAAAGGGATGCCCTCTCTCACCACTTCTATTCAACATAGTGTTGGAAGTTCTGGCCAGGGCAATTAGGCAGGAGAAGGAAATCAAGGGTATTCAATTAGGAAAAGAGGAAGTCAAATTGTCCCTGTTTGCAGATGACATGATAGTATATCTAGAAAACCCCATTGTCTCAGCCCAAAATCTCCTTAAGCTGATAAGCAACTTCAGCAAAGTCTCAGGATACAAAATCAATGTGCAAAAATCACAAGCATTCTTATACATCAATAACAGACAGACAGAGAGCCAAATCATGAGTGAACTCCCATTCACAATTGCTTCAAAGAGAATAAAATACCTAGGAATCCAACTTACAAGGGATGTGAAAGACCTCTTCAAGGAGAACTACAAACCACTGCTCAAGGAAATAAAAGAGGATACAAACAAATGGAAGAACATTCCATGCTCATGGGTAGGAAGAATCAATATCATGAAAATGGCCATCCTTCCCAAGGTAATTTACAGATTCAATGCCATCCCCATCAAGCTACCAATGACTTTCTTCACAGAACTGGAAAAAACTACTTTAAAGTTCATATGGAACCAAAAAAGACCCCGCATCGCCAAGTCAATCCTAAGCCAAAAGAACAAAGCTGGAGGCATCACACTACCTGACTTCAAACTATACTACAAGGCTACAGTAACCAAAACAGCATGGTACTGGTACCAAAACAGAGATATAGATCAATGGAACAGAACAGAGCCGTCAGAAATAACGCCACATATCTACAACTATCTGATCTTTGACAAACCTGACAAAAACAAGAAATGGGGAAAGGATTCCCTATTTAATAAATGGTGCTGGGAAAACTGGCTAGCCATATGTAGAAAGCTGAAACTGGATCCCTTCCTTACACCTTATACAAAAATCAATTCAAGATGGATTAAAGACTTAAATGTTAGACCTGAAACCATAAAAACCCTAGAAGAAAACCTAGGCATTACCATTCAGGACATAGGCATGGGCAAGGACTTCATGTCTAAAACACCAAAAGCAATGGCAACAAAAGCCAAAATTGACAAATGGGATCTAATTAAACTCAAGAGCTTCTGCACAGCAAAAGAAACTACCATCAGAGTGAACAGGCAACCTACAAAATGGGAGAAAATTTTCGCAACCTACTCATCTGACAGAGGGCTAATATCCAGAATCTACAATGAACTCAAACAAATTTACAAGAAAAAAACAAACAACCCCATCAAAAAGTGGGCGAAGGACATGAACAGACACTTCTCAAAAGAAGACATTTATGCAGCCAAAAAACACATGAAAAAATGCTCACCATCACTGGCCATCAGAGAAATGCAAATCAAAACCACAATGAGATACCATCTCACACCAGTTAGAATGGCAATGATTAAAAAGTCAGGAAACAACAGGTGCTGGAGAGGATTTGGAGAAATAGGAACACTTTTACACTGTTGGTGGGATTGTAAACTAGTTCAACCCTTGTGGAAGTCAGTGTGGCGATTCCTCAGGGATCTAGAACTAGAAATTCCATTCGACCCAGCCATCCCATTACTGGGTATATACCCAAAGGACTATAAATCATGCTGCTATAAAGACACATGCACACGTATGTTTATTGCCGCATTATTCACAATAGCAAAGACTTGGAACCAACCCAAATGTCCAACAATGATAGACTGGATTAAGAAAATGTGGCACATATACACCATGGAATACTATGCAGCCATAAAAAAGGATGAGTTCATGTCCTTTGTAGGGACATGGATGAAATTGGAAATCATCATTCTCAGTAAACTATCGCAAGAACAAAAAACCAAACACTGCATATTCTCACTCATAGGTGGGAATTGAACAATGAGAACACATGGACACAGGAAGGGGAACATCACACTTCGGGGACTGTTGTGGGGTGGGGGGAGGGGGGAGGGATAGCATTGAGAGATATACCTAATGCTAGATGACGAGTTGGTGGGTGCAGCGCACTAGCATGGCACATGTATACATATGTAACTTACCTGCACATTGCGCACATGTACCATAAAACCTAAAGTATAATAATAATAATAATAATAAAAAGATAAAAAAAAATGGCACTGAAAAGAAAATCGCCTTCCTTTATGGTAAAAACCTGCCCAAAAGTAACAATCTCAGTGATGCCAGAATTAAATCAGAATCTGATTGGATTAAAAAGGAGGGGGTGGGTGTGGCTAAGGTGGGTGGAGAGACCCTCTCCTATAAAAGCCCCTGGCAGCCAGCTCTCACTCCAGATCTGAGCTGTCCGCAGAAGCAACAGGAGGCCAGGGGAGAAACTCCAGAAGGAGAGGTGAGTTCAATCTTATGGAATTCATTTTTACAAAAGGCGTATGAGAGTCTAGGGGAATGCAATAATTTCTTGATTCCACAAGTGTTGCCTGAGGCCAACTCCATGACAGACACACTGTATTTCTGGAGGAGAATGGGACCTCTGCCCTGGTAACGGTTAGGTAAGTCTTAGATTTTCCATACCAAGACTAGAGAAATGACAATCCCCATTTGCTTGCATTTCATCAGAATTTGGTAGACTTTCTGAAATGATGGAGAGAGGTTCGGTGGCTGTGTTATTCAACATCAGGTTTTCCTACGGGTTTGGTATTGTTTTCCTATTCTCCCCTTCCCACAACCCCTGGCAACCATCATTCTTCTCTTGTTTTCTGATTTTTTTTCTTCAGGTTTTTGTTCCTTTATTTCAGAAAGAGAAAGGGAAGGAAATAAAAAGCAAAGTTTGTTTAAATTGCTATTGCAGAAAAGATCTGGCCGGATGCTGGGACCCACCTCTTCCAGGATGGGGATTCATTATTTATTTAATTTTTTTGAGACAGGGTCTCGCTCTGTCACGCAGTCTGGAGTGCAGTGGCTATTTTCTGATTCTGTGAGATCAGTCAACTCAGATTCCACATAAATGAGATCATACATTGTACACTTCCCTCAGTCTCACTTATTCCACTTCCCATAACGCCCTCGGCCTTCATCCACATTGGTGCAAATGCCAGGATTTCCTTCTTTTTTATGGTACAATAATGCATTGTATGTATCACCATTTCCTCATCCATTTTTATCCCACAGACTCTGGGGTTGTTTCCATGGCTATTGTGAATAACGCTGCAGAGAACCTAAGAGTGCAGATATCTCTTTGACATGCTGACCTCTTTCTTTCATGTATAAACCAGAAGTAGGGTTGCTGGAACACAGGCAGTTCTATTCTTCATGTTTTCAGAAACCTCCCTAGTATTTTCTCTAGTGGTTGTACCAATTCTCTTTCCCACCAACCGTGTACAAGGGTTTCCCTTTCTCCACATCCTTACCAACACTTATCTTTTGTCTTTTTGATCATAGCCATCCTAGTAGAGGTGGGGTAATATCTCATGGCGGTTTTGTTGCTGGAGGGCTCAGGAGGGTCTCCGGATGCCAGAGACACCCCAGTCCCAGCCAGTTTCCAGGTTCTTGATGCTGTCAGGAGAATGAATTCAGGGATGAGCCAGAATGAAGTGAAAGGCAAGAAGTTTCTATTCCAGAGCAAAAGCACACACTTAGGAGAGAAGTGTGGGTGTGATTCTGAGAGCTGGTGGCGTGCATAGGAGTTCGGGTTTTTTATTTTTATGAGCCCTTCAAATTAGGAGGTGAACTAATCATTAGGTTTTCTAAGAAAAAAGCAGAGTTTTTGGAATTGGTGTGGTACCCATTTTGATACTACATATGGGCAAGCTGGGGTCAGCCGTGACAATGCAGAGTGTGTGATTTAGTGTGGTGATGACCATGGTAATTACCGTGGTAATGGTTTCAACCAGGTTAACTCCCTCCTGTTTTTGTAGCACCTCATCAGCTCAGGGTCCTCCTTGTCCTTGTAATTTTAATGACAAGTGGCTAATTTTAACAGGCACCATTTTGGTCTTATGTGAAATTGTCACTGGATATGTTCTCGATTCTCTTGTGAACACACAGTATTCCTGCCTCAGTTTAAGTTACATTTCTCTGATGGTGAGTGAAGTGGAGCTTGTTCTTCAGTACTTGCTGGTCATTGGTGTGTGTTTATCAGAGAAATGTCTGCTTCGGTTTTTGTTCATTGGAAATTGGATTATTTTGGCTGTTTTTTTCTTTTTGCTATTGCCTTGAAAAAATTCCTTATATATTTTGGATATTAAACCATTGTCATATATATGGCTGCTTGTTTGTTTTTTTTTCATTTCTGTTTTTTGCTTTTTTTCTGCTGTGCAGAAGATTCAGTTTTACCTGGTACAACTTATTTGTATTTTGTGTCTTGTCCTTTTGGTGTGCTACCAGGTTTTTCACCACATCCAGGTTGCACAGTTGGGGAAGTAGAAGGTCTTCAAATGGACTCCAGCACTGTCCAATAGAAACAGAAGATAACCCATATATGTAATTGTCAATTTGTTTTCTGGTAGTCACATAAAACATAACAAAACAAGCCTGATGAATTTTAACTCAAAATAGAATCATTTAACATGTGAGCAACTTTAAACGTTCTCAAGCAGATAGTTTACATTCTCTTTTCCCCATTATGTCTTCAAAACTGAAAGTGTATTTGGCTCACAGCACATCTCCATTCAGATACGCCCCATTTCAGGTCTCAACAGCCATTTGTGACTGGTGGCTACCATATCAAACAGCTCAGGTGTAGACTCCTTTACTATTCCAACTCAAAGTCTTTTGGTGAATCATGCCGTTTATTCCATTGGGTATCACAGATATTAGAAGTTCAGGGTCTCGAGTCATTGACATTTGTATTCATGTTGTGTCTTCATCACTAGCAGTAGTGATTTTAAGTATCGTGCCATGATAGCTCTACGCTTGTGAAGATAAAAGTCCCAAGCACTATCAGCTGTTCATTCAGCTCATGGAAATTCTAATACTATGTTCACTTTTTGTTTTCTATAGACATTTGCCATGGCTAAACACTTCAAACAAATCATTAGATGTCCTGTCTGTCTAAAAGACCTTGAAGAACCCGTGCAACTGAAATGTGGATATGTCTGCTGCCTCCAGTGCCTCAATTCACTCCAGAAGGAGCCCGATGGGGAAGGTTTACTGTGCGGCTTCTGCTCTGTGGTCTCTCAGAAGGATGACATCAAGCCCCACTACAAGCTGAGGGCGCTGGTTCCCATCATCAAGGAACTAGAGCCCAAGCTGAAATCTATTCTAACAATGAACCCAAGGATGAGGAAATTTCAAGGTAAGGAATCTACATGACCTGCCACAACCCATGAAAGGCACTGGGCAAACGACTTTCAAACATTTCTTCATTAAACATAGGCAGTAGCAGATATCTAGCATGTCAAACTTGCATGCTTCACACTCAACAGCAGTTCTCACCTTTGTGTATAGATTTTCATGGAATCTGTGCAAGTTTGTACAATACTTTGGAGAGCAAGCTCCTGTCTTCTTTCATGTATCATACGTGCTAAATGGAAAAATAATTTTAATCCAGTTATCCACTAACTGATTTCCAAAGGAATTTCTAATATGAATCAGGTGGACTTGTTACAATTATCGTATTCATGCAATCTATAGATAAACTTTAACCTCATCAGGTGGCCAAACAGGTTTCCCCAGGAAATTTTGATTTGGGAGAGAAAGGAGAATAAAAGTGAAAGTGAATAACGTAACTAAGTGTTTGCAGTAAAAGGGCAGAGGGAGTTTGTAGTGTGTGTGTTTGCTGAACTACTGCTTCTTATTTCCACAGTGGATATGACCTTGGATGTGGACACAGCCAGCAACTATCTCATCATTTCTGAAGACCTGAGGAGTTTACGAAGTGGGGATGTCAACCAGAATAGGAAGGAGCAAGCTGAGAGATTCGACGCTGCACTGTGCGTCCTGGGCGCCCCTCGCTTCACTTCCGGCCGCCATTACTGGAAGGTGGACGTGGGCACCAGCCAAGTATGGGATGTGGGCGTGTGCAAGGAATCTGTGAACCGACAGGGGGAGATTGTGCTTTCTTCAGAACACGGCTTCTTGACTGTGGGTTGCAGAAAAGGAAAGATCTTTGCTGCCAGCACTATGCCTATGACTCGTCTCTGGGTGTGTTCCCCGTTGCACAGAGTGGGGATTTTCCTGGATGTAGGTATGAAGTCCATTTCCTTTTACAATGTTAGTGATGGGTGCCATATCTACACATTCAGCAAAATTCCTGTTTGCGAGCCATGGCGTCCATTTTTTGCTCATAAACGTGGAACTCAAGATGATCAGAGCATCCTGAGTATCTGTTCTGTGATCAATCCAGCCAGTGCCAGTGCCCCAGTTTCTTTTGGGGAAAGTCAATCAACATTTCAACAGAATCATCTTTAGGAAGTTTCTGTGTGCCCATAGCCATAGCTAAGAACTTTTCTCCTAGATATACATAGCTACAAAGCGATAGAAGGGAAAGAGCCATCATTCTGTAAACCATGAACAGAAATCAATTATATGAATTAGGGGAAAATGACATTGTACTTAAAGTTTGTCATGTTATATTCTTTGGGGCTTTTGTTTATATTTCTGTTCAATAAATATTTTGAAAATTCAGATTCCTTTGCCAATGTTTTCTGTTTTCTGCAAGATTAGTGTACTATGTGCTATGGAAATGATGAACTTAATAATAATTTGAATGGGACCCAACACAGTAACTGAATTTCAAATGATAAGAACCTACGAATATAGCAAAATTATACATGTTTATGTATTCAGTTTAACGCAACAACTGAACACTGACATTCATTTGAAGTGCACACTGAGTGTTTGCCACAAATATGTGTGGTCTTAGAGAGAACTCATTAGCTTTGAAATTGAAATACTATACACCCTCTTCTATGATGGCCACAGAGTCAAATTAGAAGTCAATAACTGGAAGAAATCCATAAATTTCATTTCATTACATGGAAATGAAATAACCACTTGTAAATAAAATGATCAAATATGAAATTACAATGGAAATTACAGCTATCCTGAGTTGAATGAAAAGCACACCTTTACAAAATTTCTAGACGCAGTTGAAGCTTGGTGGGAAACTCATAATAGGAAGAAAATACCATAATCAGTCACCTTAATTTCTACTTTAAGTTACTTCCCTAAGAGCAATTCAATTGTCAGCATTTTGATGAAAACCATCTAACAAGTATCTAGGAAGTTCCAGACTTTTTCACATCTTCCTGTCTTCTTCTGAGCCCTCCAAATGGTTGCAACCTCTGCCCGTTACCCAGTTCCAAAGTCGATTCCATGTTTTCAGGTATCTTAATAGCAGTGCCCCACTCCTGGTACCAATATTTTGTACTAGTTCGTTCTCACACCGCTATAAAGAACTACCTGAGACTGGGTAATTGATGAAGAAAAGAGGTTTCATCAATTTATGGTTCTGCGGGTCGCATAGGGAACATCACTGGTTGGCCTCGGGAAACTGAACAATCATGGAGGAAGGCAAAGGGGAAGCAAGTGGCTTTTTCACATAGTGACAGGAAAGAGAGAAAAGGGAAAGTGCCATACACTTTTAAATCGTCAGATCTTGTGAGAAATCACTCACAGTCATGGGAACGGTGTGGAGGAAATCCGTCCCTATGATCCAATCATCTCCCACCTGGTCCCTCCCCAACACTGAGGATTACAATTCAACATGAGATTTGGCTGGGGACACAGAGCCAAACCGTATCACTTGATATGATCCCACAGAATACTATTAATTTTCATTCAGTCTTTTATTTCTTAACAAATGGTGGTAAAGTATATATAATTTACCATCTTTGCCATTTTTAAGTGTAAAATTCAATGGTATTTTTTATGTCCATCTTATTTTGCCACCATCACTGCCATTCATCTCCAGAAATCTTTTCATCTTACAAAATGGAAACTGTATACCCATCCTAGCCCATTTTTCAATTCATCTATTTGTTTTCTTGCTTGAGTGCCTTATGTATTCTGGATATTAACCCCTTATCAGATGTATGGTTTGCAAATATTTTCTCCCGCTGTGTAGATTGTCTCTTCACTTTCTTGTTTCCTTTGTTGTGCAGAAGCTTTTAAATGTGATGCAATCCCATTTGTCTATGTTTGCTTTTGTTGCCTGTGATTTAGGGGTTATATCAAAAAAAGTTTCTTAGATGTTTCCCCCTGTGTTTTGATCTGATAGTTTTACCATTTCAGGTCTTTCATTTAACTCTTTACTCCATTTTGAGTTGATTCATGCATGCAGTTTGATGTAAAGATACAATTTTATTCTTCTATATGTGGATGAGTTCT
This sequence comes from Pongo pygmaeus, assembly GCF_028885625.2. Taxonomy (NCBI): domain Eukaryota; kingdom Metazoa; phylum Chordata; class Mammalia; order Primates; family Hominidae; genus Pongo; species Pongo pygmaeus. Next base: position 62,266,417 of record NC_072393.2, read on the forward strand.
TCGAGTGCAATTTATTGAAGGGGCTGTACTTTCCCCATTTTGTGTTATGGATCCTTTGTCAAAAATCAATTTTACCACATGTGCATGGGTTTATATGGGAGGTTTCTATCCTGTTTCATTGGTAGACATGGCTGTTTTCATTCTAGTACCATGTCGTTTTGATTATAATAGTTTTATATTTTGAAATCAAGTAGTGGGATGTCTACAGCTGTGAGTTTTTTTTGCATATGATTGTTGTAGCTATTTGGGGTCTTTTGTGGCTTCACACAAATTTTAGGACTTTTTTCTCTTTTTCTGTGAAAAATGACAATTGTGATTTGGATTGCATTGAATCTGTGGATCCTTTTGAGTGTATAGACATTTTAACAATATTAATTCTAATCCATGAACATGAGATATCTTTTTATTTGTGTTTTTGTCAGGTCAGGATAGTTTTGATTTCCATTGAAATTTAATATTTGATCACAATTTCATTTAAAAGGGTTAAATTCCATGGATTTGGAGGATTTATGGATTTCTTCCCATTACTGATTTCTAACTTAACTCTGTTGCCATTAGAGAAGGGAGTATATATTATTTCAATTTTAATCTTAATGAGTTTTGTCTGTGATCCCACATATCTAACTCTGGCAAATACTGTGTACACTTGAATGTGAATATTCAGTTGTCGCGTTAAACTGAATACATAGACATGTAGATAACTTTACTGTAGTCAAATAAGGCCTTATATTTTGAAAATCAGTTACTCTGTTGTTTCACATTCAAATTATTATTTAGTTCATAACTTCCATAACACATAGTGCATTGATCTTGCAGAAAATAGAGAACATTGGCAAGTGAATCTGAAATTTCAAAATATTTATTGTACAGAAATATAAACATAAGCCCCAAAGAAAACAACATGACAAACTTTAAGTAAAATGTAATTTTCCCCTAATTAATATAACTGCTTTCTCTTCAAGGTTTACAGAATGATGGCTCTTTCCCTTCTATCCATTTGTAGCTATGTGTATCTGGCAGAAAGGTTCTTAGTTCTGGCTATGGGCGCACAGAAACTTCCTAAAGATGATTATGTTCAAATGTTTATTTACTTTCCCCAGAATAAATTGGGGCACTGGCACTGGCTGGATTTATCACAGCACAGATACTCAGGAAGCTCTCATCATCTTGAGTTCCACGTTGAAGAGAAAAAAATGGACGCCATGGCTCGCAAACAGGAATTTTGCTGAATGTGTAGATATGGCACCCATCACTAACATTGTAAAAGGAAATGGAGCTCATACCTATATCCAGGAAAATCCCCACTCTGTGAAACTGGGGACTCACCAGGAGAGCAGTTATAGGCATAGTGCTGGCAGCAAAGACCGTTCCTTTTCTGCAACCCACAGTCAAGAAGCCGTCTTCTGAAGAAAGTGCGATCTTCCCCTGTCGGTTCACAGATTCCTTACAAATGCCCACATCCCATACTTTGCTGGTGCCCACGTCCACCTCCCAGTAATGGCGGCCGGAATTGAAGCGAGGGGCGCCCAGGACGCACCGTGAGGAGTCGAACCTCTCAGCTTGCTCCTTCCTAGTCTGGCTGAAATCCCCACATCGGACACTCCTCAGGTCTTCAGAAATGATGAGATAGTTGTTGGCTGTGTCCACATCCAAGGTCATATCCACTGTACAAAGAAGAACCAGTAGTTCAGCAAAGACAAGCACTAAAGACTCCCTCCATCCCTTTGCTGCAAACACCTAAATATATTATTAACTTTTACTTCTTTTATTCTACTTTCCCAAATCAAAATTTTCCTGTTTAGCCACCTGATGGGGTCAAATTTTATGTACAGAATGTTTGAATATAATAATTGTAACAAGTCCACCTGATTCATAGTAGAAATTCCTTTTGAATTACGTCATTGGATAATTTGATAAGTATTTTTTCCATTTAGCACATAGGATACATGAAGGAAGACAGTAGCTTGCTCTCCAAAGGATTGTACAAATTTGCACAGATTCCACGAATACCTATACGCAAACGTGAGAACTGCTGTTTGTGCAGCATAGAAGTTTTAGATGCCAGCCTTCTGATAATGCCCATATTTTAAAAAATGTTTGAAAGCTGTTTTTTCGGTTCCTTTTAAGGGTTGTAGCAGGTCGTATAGATTCCTTACCTTGAAACTTCCTCATCCTTGGGTTCATTGTTAGAATAGATTTCAGCTTGGGCTCTAGTTCCTTGATGATGGGAACCAGAGCCCTCAGCTTGTAGTGGGGCTTGATGTCATCCTTCTGAGAGACCACAGAGCAGAAGCCGCACAGTAAACCTTCCCCATCGGGCTCCTTCTGGAGTGAATCGAGGCATGGGAGGCAGTAGACACATCCACATTGCAGTTGCACGGGTTCTTCAAGATCTTTTAGACAGACAGGACATCTAATGGCTTGTTTGAAGTGTTCAGCCATGGCAAATGTCTGTAGAAAAAAAATGAGCATGGTATTAGAATTTCTGTGAGCCAATAGTGAATAGCCAATAGTGCTTGGGACCTTTTATCTTTACATGCATAGAGATATCTTTGCATGATATTTACAACCACTACTACTAGTGAGGAAGAGACAACATAGATACAAATATAATTGACTCCAGGTGCTGAACTTCTAATATTTGTAATACTCATTGGAATAAAGGGCATGATTCACCAAAAGACTTTGAGTCGATGTAGTGAAGGCTGGGCACGGTGGCTCACGCCTGTAATCCCAGCACCTTGGGAGGCTGAGGCAGGTGGATCACGAGGTCAGGAGATCGAGACAATCGTGGCTAACACGGTGAAACCCCGTCTCTACTAAAAATACAAAAAATTATCCCGGTGCAGTGGCGGGCGCCTGTAGTCCCAGCTACTCGGGAGGCTGAGGCGGGAGAGTGGCGCGAACCTGGGAGGCGGAGCTTGCAGTGAACTGAGATCGCACCACTGCACTCCAGCCTGGGCGACAGAGCGAGACTCCGTCCCCAAAAAAAGAAAATGTTAACTATCTCCCTGAGAACATTGAAAATTGATTACATGTTGAAAGGATTATATTTATGAGTTAAAATTTGTTAGGCTTGTTTCATTATGCTTTATTTGACTACTTGAAAATAAACTTATAATTACCTATGTGGGTTATCTTTCTGTTGGACAGTTCTGGACTACATTTGAAAATTCTCTACCTCCCCAGCTGTCCAACCTGGATGTACTTTAAAAAAACTCTATAGCATAATATCACATCCAAAGCACAAGACACAAACATTAATAAATAAGTTTTAATAGGTAAGAGTGAAAATATTCTGCATAGCACAAAACAAAGAAAGCAGCAAAATGTGAAGACCAGCTGCAGAATGGGAGAAATTATCTACTACCATATGGATAAAAATAAATTAATATTCAAAATACATAAGGAACTTATTTAAGGCAATAGCCAAAAAATTCCAATATTTAAATGGGCCAAAGACCTGAATTGACATTTCTCTGAAGAACAGGTACAGATTGCTAACAGGTCCTTAAAGCATGCTCAACTTCAGTAATCATCAGCTACATGAAAACTAAAACTGAGACAGGAATTCTGGGTAGTCACAGTAGAAAAAGGTATCAATTACTAATTTCTTTTTTTATTTTTATTTTTATTTTATTATTATTATACTTTAAGTTTTAGGGTACATTTGTACAACGTGCAGGTTACATATGTATACATGTGCCATGTTGGTGTGCTACACCCATTAACTCCTCATTTAGCATTAGGTATATCTCCTAATGCTATCCCTCCCCCCTCCCACAACAGTCCTCGCCCGGTGTGTGATGTTCCCCTCCTCCGTGTCCAAGTGTTCTCTTTGTTTAATTCCCACACATGAATGAGAACATGCGGTGTTTGGTTTTTTGTCCTTGCAATAGTTTGCTGAGAATGATAGTTTCCAGCTTCATCCATGTCCCTACAAACGACATGAACTCATCATTTTTTATGGCTGCATAGTATTCCATGGTGTATATGTGCCACATTTTCTTAATCCAGTCTATCATTCACATAACAGCAAGAAAGGAGCTGTTAAATTAGCTATAAGGACAAGGAGGAGCTTCAGCTTTAACAAACAGGATGGAGCTAAGCAGGCTGAGACAGGCTGGGTGCAACATAGTATTTGATTTGACCCAAGCCCTACCCCAGACCTAATTATCTGCTCATTAGCACACTAAATCACTCACCCAGCAGCTCCAGGATAGATCTGAGCATGCCCTCATTTAGTACGAAATTGGGTGGCACCCCCATTCTGAGAAATCTCTGCCTTTTCCCCAGAAAATCTCCTGATTATTCCATCCCCTAATTAGAAGACCTCATAAAAATAGAAAACCCAAACCCTGTTGGGCTCGACTCATTCTCAGGAGCACGCCCTCCCACACTTCTCTCCTAACTGTGTCCTTTTGCTCTGGAATAGAAGCTGCTTGCCTTTCACTTCATCCTGAGTAGTTCCTGAATTTGTTCTCCTGACAGCATCAGGAACCTGGAAACTGGCTGGGACTGGGGTCTTTCTGGCATCCAGAGACCCTCCTGAGCCCTCCAGCAAGAAAACCACCATGAGATATTACCTCCCCTCTGCTAGGATGGCTGTGATCAAAAAGACAAAAGATAAGTGTTGGTACGGATGTGGAGAAAGGGGAACCCTTGTACACGGTTGGTGGGAAAGAAAGTTGGTACAACCACTACAGAAAATAGTAGTGAGATTTCTGAAAACATGAAGAATAGAACTGCCTGTGTTCCAGCAACCCTACTTCTGTGTTTATATGTGAAAAAAAGAGGTCAGCATGTCAAAGAGCTATCTGCACTCTTAGGTTCTCTACAGCGTTATTCACAACAGCCATGGAAACAACCCCAGAGTCTGTGGGAGAAAAATGGATGAGTTAATGGTGGTATATACAATGAATTATTCTACCATAAAAAAGAAGGAAATCCTGGCATTGCACCAATGTGAAGGAAGGCTGAGGGCATTATGGGAAGTGAAATAAGTGAGGTTGAGGGAAGTAAATCGCTTGAACCTGGGAGTCGGAGGTTGTAGTGAGTGGACATTGCGTCACTGAACTCCACTCTGGGCGACAGAGCAAGACTCTGTCTAAAAAAAAAAAAACCGATCTCAGCTCACTGCAAGCTCCACTTCCTGGGTTCACACCATTCTCCTGCCTCAGCCTCCTGAGTAGCTGGAACTACAGGCACCCGCCACCAGGCCCGACTAATTTTTTGTATTTTTAGTAGAGATGGGGTTTCACTGTGTTAGCCAGGATGGTCTCCATCTCCTGACCTTGTGATCCGCCCGTCTCAGCCTCCCAAAGTGCTGGGATTACAGGCGTGAGCCACCGCGCCCGGCCTAGGAAGGAGATTCTGACATATGCTGTGACACGAATAAACCTTGAGGACATTATGCCAAGTGATAGAAACCAGTCACAAAACGACAAAAATTGTTCAATTAAACGTATATGAGGTACTTAAAGTGGTCAGAATCATAGAGACAAAGTAGAAATTATGGTTGCCAGGGGCTGAAGAAGAAAATGGGAAGTTATTGTTTAATCAGGACAGTTTCAGTTTTACAAGATAAACAGGGAGATGGATGTGACGATGCTTGTACAACATTATAAGTGTATTTAGTACCATTGAACTATACACTTAAAACGGTTAAGATGGTAAGTTTGGTATTATGTATATTTTACCACAATAAATTTTTTGAGACAAGGTCTTGCTCTGTGCCCAGGCTGAGTGCAGTGGCTCAATCACAGCTCCCTGCAGCCTCAACCGGCCTCCCACCCACACCCACTGGGGCTCAAGGACCTCCTCAACCTCCCCACCTCCGCCTCCCAAGTAGCTGGGACTACAGGCACACACCACCAGGCCCAGGTAATTTTTTTAGATTTTTGTAGAGATGATGTCTCACTATGTTGCCCAGGCTGGTCTCAAACTCCTGGCCTCAAGTAATCCTCCCACCTCGGCCTTCCAAAGTGCTGAGATTATAGGCAAGAGCTACCACACCCAGCAAAAAAAAAAGTTAATAATATACCATTTAGGTAATGCACAAGAAAGAGTTTGTGGCATATATATGTGAAATATATGTCTACATTTTTTAAAGGGGAAGTGCTTTGATTCCAAATCAAATATGTACATTCCATTCAAACACACATGGGACATTTACTAAACTTGACCTTATCTTGGGCATAAATAAAAGCTAAAAGAGAAACAGGTATTCTAAATCAGAGATCACTGGTCTCATTCAACAATCACAATAAAATTAGAAAATAAAGGCAAAAGCATGGAAATCCATTGTTAAATTTTTTTTTTTTTTTTTGAGACTGAGTCTCGCTCTGTTGCCCAGGCTGGAGTGCAGTGGCACCACCTCAGTTCACTGCAACCTCCGCCTCCCAGGTTCAAGCAATTCTTTGCCTCAGCCTCCTGACTAGCTGGGATTAGAGGTGCCCACCACCACGCCTGGCTAATTTTTTTGTATTTTTGGTAGAGACGGGGTTTCACCATCTTGGCCAGCATGGTCTCGAACTCCTGACCTTGTGATCCACCCGCCTTGGCCTCCCAAAGTGCTGGGATTATAGGCATGAGCCACCGTGCCCGGCCTCCATTGTTAAATTTTAAGTGTACATTTTAATATAACAGGCAAGTAAGAAGCTAATTTAACTTATTGAGAAAGGAATGGACAAACTTCATGAAATAAACTTCAATGGCTGTTAAAAATAGGAAAAGTTTTCTAGAAGCTCATTTTCCATCCAGATTTGAAATATATAGGCTGGGTAGGGTGGCTCATGCCTGTAATCCCAAGCACTTTGGGAGGCTGAGGTGGGTGGATCACCTGAGGTCGGGAGTTCGAGACCAGCCTGCCCAATGTGGTGAAAGTCCAACTCTACTAAAAATACAAAAAATTAGCGGGGCATGGTGGCAGGCACCTGTAATCCCAGCTACTTGGGAGGCTGAGGCAGGAGAATCGCTTGAACCCGGGAGGCAGAGGCTGTAGTGAGCCGAGGTCACACCGTTGCACTTCAGCCTGGGAGACAAGAGCAAAACTCAGTTTCAAAAAAAAAAAAATAATATATGTAATTTTCATCATAATATATGGGGAAATGGATGTTAAACACTGGTGGAATATAAATGCATGTAATTTTGGACGAAAATGTGGCAACCTGTATTAAAATGGAAAATGAAGATTTTCTTCAACCCCACAATTTTACTCGCTGGTATCCATTCCAAAGTAGCATTTTCAAATGTGCCCAGAGTTTTGTGTGCACAAATGGTCACTGCAGGGTTTTAAATAATTGTTGAAAGCAAAAACCTAAATATTCATAAGTAAGAAAACAGTTAAGTCATGGCACGGTATTATGGTACAACTGGACCATTATATGGAGTCAGAGGGAGACTAGAGGGGCTGGAGGAGAAGATATGGGGAGTGGTTTGATGGACATTGCATAGAGTTTCAGTTTGGTATGAACAGGTTCTAGGGATGGTGGTGATGATTGCACAGCAATGTAAATGCACTTAATGCCACTGAATTGTACTCTTAAAAATAGTTAAGATGGTAAGTTTTATGTATATTTCACCGAAGTTTTTTTTTTTTTTTTTAAACCCTCACATCCCTTTAATCTCTTCTCCGAACATTCCTTTCTCCTTCCTGCTCTAGGGGAAGCCTTCCCTTGCAGATACTGAGTCTCCCGCGGCTCTCCCATGCCGACAGTTTCATCAGCCCCATTCTTCATGCTGCAGAGTCCAGATAAGGGACGGATACCCTCTCTGGTGCTCCCTAACACTTCACAGACTTTAGGCCGACACTAGGCTCCACCACCCATTACCACTTTGTGTTGTTGCCATCCAAGGTCCCTAGCACAGTCTCCTCATTCCTCCCAGATTCTACCCCCTGGCTCACCCCTACTCTCACGCTATTCTTGGGGCATGCAAAGCAAACATTACTGACAACGTGATGAATATGTCATTTAGCATAAGATTAGGACATTTTAGAACTGGCTGATAAAAGATTACTTCAAAACCAACCAGCCAAGTCACCAGATCAACAGGTCTCAAACTTCCTTCTCTCCACTTCACTCTTTCTCACTGCCAGAGATTTGGTGTTTTATTATTTGTCTCCCCAGGTTACATGAATTCCCGAATCACAACCAACATATCAAGTCTGGAAAATGGACCTTCAGTTTTCTATATTTTCTTCATTTCTCCTCAGCTCTCCAAGACCTCCAATTTTCTGTATCTTTAATTCAATTTGAGAAAAAAAAAAATGAGGAGACAATGCCTTCTGGAAGAGTCCCGTTCTCTCACCCAATTTAGAGTTGGGAAACACAAAAGTTAACAAGTGAAAGTGCCGGCTGCACAACTTCTCTGCAAATTTATCTGGTTTTCATTACAGGCCGGAAATAGTGACTCTCACCTGTAATCTCAGCACACTGGGAGGTCGAGGTGGGCGGATCACTTGAGGTCAGGAGTTTGAGACCAGCCTGGCCAACATGGCAAAACCCCGTCTCTACTAAAAATACAAAAATTAGCTGGGAGTGGTGGCGTGCACCTGGAGTCCCAGCTACTCAGGAGGCTGAGGCAGGAGAATCACTTGAACCCGGGAGGCAGAGATTGTGGTGAGCCGAGGTCACGCCATTGCACTCCAGCCTGGGTGACAATGCAAAACTCCATTTTAAAACAATAAATAAATAAATAAATAAATAAATGAATAAATAAATAAATGGTTTTCACTACAATGCATCCTTGCCAAAACAAAAGGTCAAGACTTGATCATTTCTGGTGCCCTCTTACCTGTTCCTTATGCCCTCCAGACCTTCAGGAAGCACTGAGACTTTAGGGAAATGAAGAAGAAAGAAAGGTCGGGGGAAGACTTACCCAACCCAGCCCCTGGTCCCCCTGGCTGGAACTCAACAAAGAACAGCTGTGGAAACTTAGAATAAAAGGCCCTGGCTGCTCTGTGACTGGCCACAGAATCTCTCCTTTTCATTGGCTGTCATGGATATTGATGACTAGACGCAGAGGGCAATTGTTTAAGTTCTTTTTTAACTCCTCAGGTGTGAATGCTTTTCCCCCAGCTGGATAGTTCCATGCTGCTGTTAATATCATCTCCCTACATAATATAATATGATCACAGGGCTTCTGCGAACTATCTTCTCCTGACCAATAATAGCTGGTTTGGCAGACTAGTAATGGGAACCACTCTGCTTATAATCTGAGTATCTGACTCCTCCTATGAACTTCCTACGGGAACCTATTTTGTGCATGTCTCAACTTCCGCTTTAAAAGTTGAGCACTTAAAAAGGAGCATTTGTATATAAGGAAATCAGTGAATATGCTTGAATAACTGGCTTTGGATATAAAGAGCAGAAGTCAGAATCTGCAGGTGTCTCCAAACGCCCTGTTACCCTCATCATTGACTCCTGTGCAAATGCTGCCCCCTCTTCACGCTCATCCCCATTATCCCCCCGCAGCTGCCATTCTTGTCTCCACCGTCTTTAACGTTAATTGAATGCTAATAGTGTAAAAGCCCTACCACTAAGTGCATTTTATGCAAGATCCTTCTCTTCACAGCCCTCTGAAGTAGATAGCATTATTATTCCCATTGTCAAAGATACTTGAGGGCATCAGGGTGGAGGCTAGAGTTGAGAACATTCCTACTTGGTCAGCCCAAATTTTTTTTTTTTTGACTTTTTTTTTCTTTATTATTATGATTATTATTATTATTATTATTATACTTTAGGTTTTATGGTACATGTGCGCAATGTGCAGGTAAGTTACATATGTATACATGTGCCATGCTGGTGCGCTGCACCCACTAACTCGTCATCTAGCATTAGGTATATCTCGCAATGCTATCCCTCCCCCATCCCCCAACTCCACAACAGTCCCCGAAGTGTGATGTTCCCCTTCCTGTGTCCATGTGTTCTCCTTGTTCAATTCCCACCTATGAGTGAGAATATGCGGTGTTTGGTTTTTTGTTCTTGCGATAGTTTACTGAGAATGATGATTTCCAATTTCATCCATGTCCCTACAAAGGACATGAACTCATCATTTTTTATGGCTGCATAGTATTCCATGGTGTATATGTGCCACATTTTCTTAATCCAGTCTATCATTGTTGGACATTTGGGTTGGTTCCAAGTCTTTGCTATTGTGGATAATGCTGCAATAAACATACGTGTGCATGTGTCTTTATAGCAGCATGATTTATAGTCCTTTGGGTATATACCCAGTAATGGGATGGCTGGGTCGAATGGAATTTCTAGTTCTAGATCCCTGAGGAATCGCCACACTGACTTCCACAAGGGTTGAACTAGTTTACAGTCCTACCAACAGTGTAAAAGTGTTCCTATTTCTCCACATCCTCTCCAGCACCTGTTGTTTCCTGACTTTTTAATGATTGCCATTCTAACTGGTGTGAGATGGTATCTCATTGTGGTTTTGATTTGCAAAATTTTAACCACAGCATTGTGCTGCCTCCCAGGCATCATTGATCCCAGTGAGGCTTAGGAAGGTCTGTGTTGGATCTATGGGAAGATGTGGCTCGGTTCTGACTAACGAGACTGAGCTAAGAGACTCAAAGAATCTTTCCTCTCCAGGATCTTGGCCTTTCTTTAACCAGCTACTCACCATCAAAATTCTGACCTGACCTCTTTACCCTGACTGATTAAACCATCCTTAGCTGGGCCGGGGTGCATCCATTAGAGTGCTGTGTCTTGATCTCCCTTTGTTCAGTTTTTCTGATAGCCGCCACAGGATCTGGCATAGAAGGTTAGAAGTGGTTAAGCACTTGAGCTGGAATAGCAACCTCTATTCTAGACTGTTGGTGTGGCTATGGGCAAGTATTTATTAACTTCACTTTTTTTTCCTCCTTTGTGAAATGAAGAGGATGATGATCGTGATGATATTGATGATGATGGTGATGATGATGATGATGACGGTGATGGTGAAGATGAAGATTATGATGATGGTGATGGTGATGATGATGACGGTGATGGTGAAGATGAAGATTATGATGATGGTGATGATGGTGATGGTGATGATGATGACGGTGATGGTGAAGATGAAGATTATGATGATGATGGTGATGATAGTGATGATGATGATGATGGTGAAGATGAAGATGATGATGATGGTGATGGTGGTGATGATGATGGTGGTGATGGTGAAGATGAAGATTATGATGATGGTGATGGTGAAGATGAAGATAATGATGATGGTGATGATGATGACGGTGATGGTGAAGATGAAGATTAGATGATGGTGATGATGGGGGGCAGAAAGGGTGGCTGGGCTGTCACTTGGTTTCTCTTTTGTGAATTGCCTGTTCTTTTCCTTAAAGATTTACCTGACTTTATGTATTTTTTTGTGTATATTAATACAAAATACAATTTGCCAGTTAATACAAAATCATAAATCTTTCTAAAATTTGGGATTTTCTATTTATTGTTTATGGTATTTTAGGGGTAGAGTTGTTTTAAAATGTATTAATGTCTTTTTATTAATCTTATCATTTGTGGGTGATATAAATACTTCCTATCCTGAAAGCCAACTATTTCCCTATATTTTCTTTCACACGTTAATGTCTCTTTTTACATTTTCAACTTGCTTATACATAATAAATCTTCATAACGTGATGTAGTGGTTCAGTTTTATCTATTGATACCAATTACTTCAACACATATATTGCATAGCCTATCTTCCCATACCAATTTTCTGGCACCATCCACTGGATGTGAAACACCCACCTGTTGCCTTGGTCTCTTTCTGTAACTTTTGTTGTACTTTATTTGTCGATTTCCTGTTACTGCTACAATATCATACCACTTTACAAATATTGAATATTGGCTGGGCGCAGTAGCTCCTGCCTGTAATACCAGCACTTTGGTAGGCTGAGGTGGGCAGATCACTTGAGGTCAGGAGTTCGAGATGAGCCTGGCCAACATGGAGATACCCCGTCTCTACTAAAAATACAAAAATTAGCCAGGTGTGGTGGCACATGCCTGTAATCCCAACTACTCAGGAGGCTGAGGCGGGAGAATCCCTTGAACCTGGGAGGTGGAGGTTGTGGTGAGCTGAGATCGCGCTATTGCACTCCAGCCTGGGCAACAAGAGCGAAACTCTGTCTCAAAAAAAAGATTGAATATTTCTGTATTACGTGGGTTTATAGTAATATATTTCCATATGCATTTTTATAGTTTTATCATGCATACTATTTTAATAATATTAAAGTTATTGCACAGTGCCTTTTAGAGTGTTGAGTATCAGGACACACATTCTCACGTTGTGTCACTGATTCTTGCTCATGGGAAATTGTTTCCAAGTGTGTCTTGTAGTTATTTTGAAGCAATGAATAAGGAACATTTTCACTTTGGTATGACCATATGGCTTCACTTGCAAAAGGTAACCAAAAGTGTTCAATTCTGCTTCCGGTAGGTTCATCCAAGTAGCCCTTGTCTCGGATAAGTGCGAGGGTTAGTGTGTTGGTTTCGTATTTTTTGTTTTACTATCCTTTCAGGAAATTTCTGGGACTGCCTTTGGCTTTCAATTCCTAATATTTTAAAATTGCTGAGAAACAATTGTCCTTTGGGGGAAGTGATTGGCTTACTTTTTCTCCTGGCATAGAGGTAAGGATTCTGTTGCTGAATCGCTAGTATTTCAGCACCTCAAGAATCTCCTGTGAGTGAAGAGCTCTGTTTCTGCATCTCACTTCGCCAGTGTCAATGCTTACACCCGTCCCTGCCTGAGTGTTGAGTCTCTGGGCCTCAAAGGAATCCAACTCATTTCTAACTCTGACCCTCCGACCGTGCCCAAAGCTCATAGTAGCATGGACTTGAGAGGGAACACTCAGAATTCCATTTCACTTTCGTATACATGCCCTGGAGATTTCTTTAGTTTTGTTGAAAGTTCACTTTTCATTATTATATTGATGAAATTAGAGTTAATCGTGTTAGACATAATTATGCCAATTATAATGATGGTGAAATTTTTCTTTTAATTTCAGGAAATTCTGCAGGCAGTTATCTCTTTCTCTTTTGGATATATATTAGTTCTTTAATGAATTGCATCATGCCTTATTTCATTCTGGCCGAAACTGAATTTCTCATCCTGGCTGAATATTATATTAGTTAGATCATGCCTATTAAGAAGTCCACTGGTGTCCAGGCACCGTGGCTCACACTTGTAATCCCAGCAGTTTGAGAGGCCGAGATAGGTGGATCACCTGAGATCGGGAGTTCGAGACCATCCTGACCAGCATGGTGAAACCCTATCTCTACTAAAAATACAAAAATTAGCTGGGCGTGTTGGTGGGTGCCTGTAATCCCAGCTGAGGCACGAGAATTGCTTGAACCCAGGAGGCGGAGGATCTAGTGAGCCGAGATTGTGCCACTGCACTCCAGCCTGGGTGACAGAGTGAGACTCTGTCTTAAAAAAAAAAAAAAAAGTCTGTTGGCAAAAAGTTAGAAGTTGCATCTTATCCACATGTAACAAATATGTAGTTAGAGACCCTTTTGATAAAGCCTATTCACAAGTATTCCCTAAAAGCTTACTCAGAAGATAAAATTGTTTCTTCAGATATATTTTTTAATTGCAGGAATTTATTTTCAGAAGGCTTTTTTTTTTTTTTAAACGGAGTCTTGCTCTGTCGCCCAGGCTGGAGCGCAGTGGCGCGATCTCGGCTTACTGCAAGCTCCGCCTCCCGGGTTCACACCGTTCTCCTGCCTCAGCCTCCCAAGTAGCTGGGACTACAGGCGCCCGCCACCATGCCTGGCTAATTTTTTGTATTTTTAGTAGAGACGGGGTTTCACTGTGTCAGCCAGGATGGTCTTGATCTCCTGACCTCGTGATCTGCCCATCTCGACCTCCCAAAATGCTGGGATTACAGGCGTGAGTCGCCACACCTGGCCTATTTTCAGAAGTTTTTTAAACAAACTGGAAATTGTCTTGAAATGACTTGTCAACTAAACAACCTTTCTGAACATTTTATTAGCAAAAAATAGTAACCAAAATAAATGGTATTTTAATTTCTTTTTTATTAAAAGATTTTCCCCTAGCTTTATTGAAATATAATTGACAGGTAAAAATTGTACATATTCAATGTGTTTGAAATGATAATTTGATTACACATAAGCATTGTGAAATGATTACCACAACCACATTAACACATCATCACAATTACTTAACTTTTTGTGCTTGCGTGGGATAAGAACACTTAAAATCTACTTTCTTCACAAATTATAAGTAAACTGTACAGTAATATTAAATATGGTCATCTCATTGTACATCAGGGCTTCAGAATTTATTCATCTTATTATTAAGAGTTTGTACCCATTGACCAGCATCTTTTCATTTCCTCTTCTCCCAGCCCCAGGCAGCCACATCTCTACTCTCTGATTCTATGAGTTTGGCTTTTTAAAAAAAAATTCCACATACAAGTGAGATCATACAGTATCTGCCTTTTCGTATCTGGCTTATTTCACTGAGCACCACGTCCTCCAGACTCATCCATGTTGTCACAAATAGCAGAATTTTCTTGTTTCTTATGGTTGAGTAATATTCAAATGACAGTTTTATAACTTCATCATTTCTTCTATGTTTATTAGCTGACATTTTAATGAGGGAAGAAGAATTTTATTCACTTGTTCGTTTATTTTTTTCTGTCTGATTTTTAAAATTTTTCCTTTAAGTTATTGGGGTACAGGTGGTATTTGGTTACATGAGTAAGTTCTTTGGTGGTGATTTGTGAGATTGTGGTGCACCCATCACCTGAGCAGTGTACACTGCACCATATTTGTAGTCTTTTGTCCCTCGCCCCCTCCCACCCTTCCCCCCAAGTCCCTAAAGTCCATTGTATCATTCTTATGCCTTTGCATCCTCACAGCTTAGCTCCCACATATCAGTGAGAACATATAATGTTTGGTTTTCCATTCCTGAGTTACTTCACTTAGAATAATAGTCTCCAATCTCATCCAGGTTGCTGCAAATGCTGTTACTTCATTCCTTTTTGTGGCTGAGTAGTATTCCACCATATAAATAAAAGTAGAACTACCATTTGATCCAGCAACCCCACTCCTGGGTATCTACCCAGAGGAAAAGAAGTCATTATATGAAAAAGACACTTGCACACGCCTGTTTATAGCTGCACCATTCGCCATTGCAAAATCGTGGAACCAACCCAGATGCCCAGCAATCAACCAGTGGATGAAGAAACTGTGGTATATTTCACTTGTTCATTTTGCCAGTATTGATTCATTGATTCTCATTTCATTCTCAGGGTTATGTTATTGTAATTATTTAGTCTGGTATTCAAATTGATCCACATTCGGCAAGTGGGACCCACTTCAATTTCATTTTCGTTTCAACATCTGGTGACACGTCCCCATCAATGATCCTTTTCTTTTTTCTTTCTTTTTTTTTTTTTTTTTTGACGGTCACACAACACTGAATATGTTTAATGCCACTGAATAATAAACCTAAAAATGGTTACAATGGTAAATTTTATGTGATGTATATTTTACCACAATTTAAAAAGCATGGATAATAATAGTCTACCACATAGGTTGTTTTTTTTTCTTTTTTTCTTTTATTATTATTATTATTATTATTATTATACTTTAGGTTTTTTTTTTTTTCGAGACGGAATCTTGCTCTGTCGCTCAGGCTGGAGTGCGGTGGCGCGATCTCGGCTCACTGCAAGCTCCGCCCCCCGGGTTCACGCCATTCTCCTGCCTCAGCCTCCCAAGTAGCTGGGACTACAGGTGCCCATCACCACGCCCCGCTAATTTTTTTTGTATTTTTAGTAGAGACGGGGTTTCACTGTGTTAGCCAGGATGGTCTCGATTTCCTGACCTCGTGATCTGCCCGCCTCGGCCTACCAAAGTGCTGGGATTACAGGCGTGAGCCATCACTGATCCTTTTCTTATTTTCTGGGACTACAAGATACTCCAGGCTCCTCTAGTATTTCCCTTGCCCCAGCCCTGATTTAGCTATTTCTTCAAGGGGTCTTGATTCCTCTTAGTGTAGAATAATATTTAAAATTCAAGATCTAGGTACCAGTTCACTGACTTTTGATAAATGTATATGCCCACACACTACCAACCCAGTCAAGGTATGGGATGTGTCCACATTCCTAGAAAGTGTGCATTCTTCAACAGTCAATGTCCCTTTCTAATCTATGAAAACGTGTTTGGTGCTAAAGCTTAAAACTAATAGTCCATAAAACTGTGATTCATCAGTTTATTTTAAAAGCTATTTCTACTGCAGGTTAATAAGAAATACATTACAGAAATGCATTGTCACTTATGATCCTAACACTGTACGTGCCATTTTGTTCTATTTTTAACTTTACAAAATTCTGAAATCTACATAGTGTGTTTGTTAAGGACTGGAACGATAGACATAAAATTCAAATGTGACTGTGGATGAATGGATAAAGAAAATGTGGCACATATACAGAATGAAATACTATTCAGCATTTAAAAAGAAGGAAATCCTGTTATTTGTAAGAACACGGATGAACCTGGAGGGTATTCTGGGGTTTTTCACTAGTCTTTCCATTTTTTTTTTATTTTTGTGGGTACAGAGTAGGGGTATATATTTATGGGGTACATGAGATATTTTGGTTCAGGCTTGCCATGCGTAATAATCACATCAAAATGTATAGAGTATCCATCACCTCAAGGATTTATCCCTTGTGTTACAAACAATCCAATTATACTCGTTTAGTTTATTTTTCTTTGTATTTTAAGACAGAGTCTCACTCTGTTGCCCAGGCTGGAGTGCAGTGGCACCATCTCAGCTCACCGCAACCTCTGCCTCCTGAATTCAAGCAACTCTTCTGCCTCAGCCTCCTGAGTAGCTGGGATTACAGGTGCACACCACTGCGCCTGGCTAATTTTTGTATTTTTAGTAGAGACGGGGTTTCACCATGTTGGCCAGGCTGGTCTTGAACTCCTGACCTCAGGAGATCCGCCTGCCTCAGCCTTCCAAAATGCTGGGATTGCAGGTGTGAGCCACTGCGCCCAGCCTCTTTTAGTTATTTTGTAAATGTACGTTAAATTATTTTTTACTATAGTCAACAGGTTGTGCTAGCAAATCCTAAGTCCTATTCTTTCTATTTTTTAATACCAATTAACCATCCCCACTTTCGCCCCAAGACCCCTCCACTACACCTCCCAGCCTCTGGTAATCACCCTTCTACTCTGTCTCCATAAGTTCAACTGCTTTAATTTTTAGCTCCCACAAGTAAGTGGGAAGTTTGTCTTTCTGTGCCAGGCTTATTTCGCTTAACGACTGGAGGACATTATGTTAGATGGAATAAGTCAGGCAAGAAAAGGCAAATATCCCATGGTCTCACTTATATGTGAAATCTAAAAGAAATTTGATCTCAGAATTAGAGAGTAGAGTAGTGGTTATTAGAGGCTGAGGAAGGTAGGTGGAAGTAAGGAAATGAGAAGAGATGAGTTAATCAGTTGAGGTCAAGAGTTCGAGACCATCCTGGCCAATATTGTGAAACCCCTTCGCTACTAAAAATACAAAAATTAGCCAGATGTGGTGGTGGGCACCTGTAATCCCAGCAACTCGGGAGGCTGAGGCAGGAGAATCACTTAAACCTGGGGGGTGGAGGTTGTAGTGAGCCAAGATAGCACCACTGCACTCCAGCCTGGGCAACAGAGTGAGACCCTATCTCAAAAAAGAAAAAAAAATTGGTGGAAGGAAGGAATTCATAATAAATGTGGGCTTCCATGTTAAGCAAAAACATTTGTGGTAACCTGTCTATATATCACTAGTAAAACACTTATTTCTGCCTAAATTAAAATATGATTGGATTAAGAATGTGTGGCCTGATGTGATTAAGGTGGGAAGAGGTACCCTCTTCAATAAAAGCCTCTTGCCCATGGATGTCACTCCAAAACCAAATTATTTCAGAAGGTTTGAAGCCAAAAAAAAAAAAAAAAAAAGCCACAATGGAAGAAAAGTAAATATAATTTACATTTCAAAAAAGGGCAGAGAGAGCAAAGTCTATTGATGGGTGCAGCAAGCCAACATAGCACATGTATACTTATGTAACAAACCTGCACATTCTACACATGTACCCCAGAACTTAAAATATAATTAAAAAAAAAAAAAAAGAAAAGTCTGCCTCTACAGTGAACAGGGCCTGGGGATCAGAAGCCGCCGACGCCAACCATTTACGTCAGGTTCTGTGACACACCTGCAGGGACAGGGCATGGAGAATACAGCCCTCGCTGACTGGGATGTTGAAGGACAGGTTTATTCAAACACAGAAGACCCTTAAAGTACCGAACTGTACATGAGAGCGGGCAAGGAAAACTTTACCACTGTCTTAATAGAAGCCAGCGGAGCTACTTTCTGTGAAAAGATGCAATTGGAAAAGATGTGGAAAGTATCTAACACCCAAACCAACCACATGAGTGTGCTGGCAATCCTAATACGCTCTTCTCTAATTCTGAATGGAAGAACTCCTCTCCCAAGACATAAGCATGAATGCAATTCCAGGCTGAAAGATATTTTGGGAGAATATTCCAGAGGCAAATCAATCCACTGGGCTTGGTGGTTTCCACAACTGAAGCCACCTGGTATTCTGAAAGAGAACATAAATTTTGTTCATGATTTACTCAAAGCAGATAAAATGTAAAAGATGTTAGGGATCAATGTGCTCCATGAACATGGGTCCATAAAATTACAAGCTGGAGAATAACTACTCCCATAAATGTGAGTCTATTTTAAAAGGATTTATATAAGAAAATAAACCAATTAGAATTATGCAAGAAGAGATAAGCATTTTCTCTCTGCATGCATATGTGTAGATACGGTATGTGTGTATACATGGACATACGTGTGGCAGATTATATTATAGATCCCAATCAATGAAGAAATGCAATGTGCAAGGATTTGAAAGAATATATGCATCACAACGTAGAGTTTTGTGTTTCTCAATTTGCCTTCATGAGACAAAAGGAATTGAGAACTGCCTTGGCTTTGAATATGAAAGAAGAGAATCCAGCCATCACTAGAGAATGATTGCTATGGAGATGATTAAATTAAAGACTATTAATTTCATCACATTAATGTGATTATGTCCTTTTCCACCCTACCTCCAGTCTCCCACTTTTACATTCTTATCCATGAACTCTGATCACCTATCATATATTTAATACATGAGGAACCCATTTTTGAACACTTTTAAAAAAGAAATTAATCTCATTTTATTTATGTTGTGATGTAAGGGAAATAGTAAGATTGTAACAATACCCTTTGCCTTTAATTTTAGATGCTATAACTAAAAAGAAAAACAGGACTTTCACTGGCTGACTGATTGTCTGGAAACAGTTTTGGGATTTCTTTTCTAAGCTTCTTAATTAGAATCTTTACATTATAGAGAAAATGTTTTTCAGAGTTGAGTGTGGTCTGTGGAGTGTCCTATTAGTAACAACTTCTGAGTAGGTTGAACTCACCTCTTTTATTGACATGTGAAAAGGTGTTACATTTATAATAAAAAAGTCTTTGAAAGTCGCACCATTCCTTTTAGAGGAATTTTAAATGTCACCCCAATTTTTACGATTTTAATTAATTTTAATTAATTTCCAAATTTTAATCAATAGGCATAATATTCAAGATCTTATCTAAAAATTATTACATGGCAATATTTTGTCCTTGTTAATTAAAAAAGAACACGGAAAACACAATCGTCTTCCTTTATGATAAAAACCTGTCCAATAGTAACAATCTCAATGATGGCGGAATTAAATCAGAATCTGATTGGATTAAATTGGAAGGGAAAGGGTGTGGCTAAGGTGGGTGGAGAGACCCTCTCCTATAAAAGCCCCTGGCAGCCAGCTCTCACTCCAGATCTGAGCTGTCCGCAGAAGCAGCTGGAGGCCAGGGGAGAAACTCCAGAAGGAGAGGTGAGTTCAATCTTATGGAATTCATTTTTACAAAAGGCGTATGAGAGTCTAGGGGAATGCAATAATTTCTTGATTCCACAAGTGTTGTCTGAGGCCAACTCCATGACAGACACACTGTATTTCTGGAGGAGAATGGGACCTCTGCCCTGGTAATGCTTAGGTAAGTCTTAGATTTTCAATACCAAGACTAGAGAAATGACAATCTCCATTTGCTTGAATTTCATCAGAATTTGGTAGACTTTCTGAAATGATGGACAGAGGTTCAGTGGCTGTGTTATTCAATGTCAGGTTTTCCTATGGGTTTGGTATTGTTTTCCTAATCTCCCCTTCCCACAACTCCTGGCAACCATCATTCTTCTCTTATTTTCTGAATTTATTTTTTCAGTTTTTTGTTCCTTTTAATTCAGAAAGAGAAAGGGAAGGAAATAAAAGCAAAGTGTGTTTAAATTACTATTGCAGAAAAGATCTGGCCGGATGCTGGGACCTACCTCTTCCAGGATGGGGATTCATTATTTATTTAATTTTTTTGAGACAGGGTCTCGCTCTGTTGCCAAGGCTGGAGTGCAGTGGCTATTTTCTGATTCTATGAGATCAGTCAACTCAGATTCCACCTAACTGAGATCACACAGTGTTTACTTCCCTCAGTCTCACTTATTTCACTTCCCATAACGCCCTCGGCCTTCAACCACATTGGTGCAAATGCCAGGATTTCCTTCTTTTTTATGGTAGAATAATCGATTGTATATATCACCATTTCCTCATCCATTTTTCTCCCACAGACTCCAGGGTTGTTACCGTGACTATTGTGAATAACGCTGCAGAGAACCTAAGAGTGCAGATATCTCTTTAACATGCTGACCTCTTTCTTTCATGTATAAACGGAGAAGTAGGGTTGCTGGAACACAGGCAGTTCTATTCTTCATGTTTTCAGAAACCTCCCTAGTATTTTCTGTAGTGGTTGTACCAATTTTCTTTCCCACCAACCGTGTACAAGGGTTCCCCTTTCTCCACATCGTTACCAACACTTATCTTTTGTCTTTTTGATCATAGCCATCCTAGGAGAGGGGGGATAATATCTCAAGGCGGTTTTGTTGCTGGAGGGCTCAGGAGGGTCTCTGGATGCCAGAGAGACCCCAGTCCCAGCCAGTTTCCAGGTTCTTGATGCTGTCAGGAGAAGGAATTCAGGGATGAGCCAGCCAGAATGAAGTGAAAGGCAAGAAGCTTCTATTCCAAAGCAAAAGTACACAGTTAGGAGAGAAGTGTGGGCATGATTCTGAGAGCTGGTGGCATGCAAAGTAGTTCAAGTTTTCTATTTTTATTAGCCCTTCTAATTAAGAGGTGAACTAATCATTAGGTTTTCTAGGAAAAAAGCAGAGATTTTTTAGAATTGGGGAGGCACCAATTTTGATACTACATATGGGCATGCTGGGGTCAGCCTTGACACTGCAGAGTGTGTGATTCAGTGTGGTAATGACCATGGTAATTACTGTGGTAATTGTTTCAACCAGCTTAACTCCCTCCTGTTTTTTTAGCACCTCATCAGCCCAGGGTCCTCCTTGTCCTTGTAATTGTAATGACAAGTGGCTAATTTTAACAGACACTGTTTTGGTCTTTTGTGAAATTGTCACTGGATACGTTCTCGATTCTCTTGTGAACACACAGGATTCCTGTCTCAGTTTAAATTGCATTTCTCTGACGGTGAGTGAAGTTGAGCTTGTTCTTCAGCACTTGCTGGTCATTGGTGTGTGTTTTCCAGAGAAATGTCTACTCAGGTTTCTGCCCATTGGAAATTGGATGATTTTGGCTTCTTTTCATTTTGCTATTGCCTTGAAAATATTCCATATATATTTTGGATTTTAATCCATTGTCATATATATGGCTGCTTGTTTGTTTTTTTTTTTTTAGTTCTGTTTTTTGCTTGTTTTTTTTCCCCGCTATGCAGAAGATTCAGTTTTACCTGGTACAACTTATTTGTATTTTGTGTCTTGTCCTTTTGGTGCGCTATCAGGTTTTTCACCACATCCAGTTTGCACAGTTGGGGAAGTAGAAGGTCTTCAAATGGACTCCAGAACTGTCCAATGGAAACATAAGATAACCCATATATGTAATTGTAAATTTATTTTCTGGTAGTCACATAAAACATAACAAAACAAGCCTAATGAATTTTAACTCAAAATAGAATCATTTAACATGTGAGCAACTTCAAACATTCTCAAGCAGATAGTTTACATTCTCTTTTCCCCATTATGTCTTCCAAAATAAGAGTGTATTTGGCTCACAGCACATCTCCATTCAGATACGCCCCATTTCAGGTCTCAATAGCCATTTGTGACTGGTGGCTACCATATCAAACAGATCAGATGTAGACTCCTTTACTATTGCAACTCAAAGTCTTTCGGTGAATCATGCCCTTTATTCCAATAGGTATTACAGATATTAGAAGTCCGGGGCCTTGAGTCATTGACATTTGTATTCATGTTGTGTCTTCATCACTAGCAGTAGTGATTTTAAGTATCGTGCCATGATAGCTCTACGCTTGTAAAGATAAAAGTCCCAAGCACTATCAGCTGTTCATTCAGCTCATAGAAATTCTAATACCATGTTCACTTTTTTTTTCTATAGACATTTGCCATGGCTGAACACTTCAAACAAATCATTAGATGTCCTGTCTGTCTAAAAGATCTTGAAGAACCCGTGCAACTGAAATGTGGATATGTCTGCTGCCCCCAGTGCCTCAGTTCACTCCAGAAGGAGCCCGATGGGGAAGGTTTACTGTGCGGCTTCTGCTCTGTGGTCTCTCAGAAGGATGACATCAAGCCCCACTACAAGCTGAGGGCGCTGGTTCCCATCATCAAGGAACTAGAGCCCAAGCTGAAATCTAGTCTAACAATGAACCCAAGGATGAGGAAGTTTCAAGGTAAGGAATCTACATGACCTGCGACTACCCATAAAAGGCACTGGGCAAACGACTTTCAAACATTTCTTCATTAAATATAGGCATTAGCAGATATCTAGCAGCTAAAACTTGCATGCTTCACACTTGACAGCAGTTCTCACCTTTGCGTATAGATTTTCATTGAATCTGTGCAAGTTTGTACAATATTTTGGAGAGGAAGCTCCTGTCTTCTTTCATGTATCATATGTGCTAAATGGAAAAATAATTTTAATCCAATTATCCACTAACTTATTTCGAAAGGAATTTCTAATATGAATCAGGTGGACTTGTTACAATTATTGTATTCATGCAACCTATAGATAAAATTTAACCTCATCAGGTGGCCAAACAAGTTTCCCCAGGAAATTTTGATTTGGGAAAGAAAGGAGAATAAAAGTAAAAGTGAATAACATAATTGAGTGTTTGCAGTAAAAGGGCAGAGGTAGCCTGTAGTGTGTGTCTTTGCTGAACTACTTCTTCTTATTTCCACAGTGGATATGACCTTGGATGTGGACACAGCCAGCAACTATCTCATCATTTCTGAAGACCTGAGGAGTTTCCGAAGTGGGGATGTCAGCCAGAATAGGAAGGAGGAAGCTGAGTGGTTCGACGCTGTAGTGTGCGTCCTGGGCGCCCCTCGCTTCACTTCCGGCCGCCATTACTGGGAGGTGGACGTGGGCACCAGCCAAGTATGGGATGTGGGCGTGTGCAAGGAATCTGTGAACTGACAGGGGAAGATTGTGCTTTCTTCAGAACACGGCTTCTTGACTGTGGGTTGAAGAAAAGGAAAGGTCTTTGCTGCCAGCACTATGCCTATGACTCCTCTCTGGGTGAGTCCCCAGTTGCACAGAGTGGGGATTTTCCTGGATGTAGGTATGAGGTCCGTTTCCTTTTACAATGTCAGTGATGGGTGCCATATCTACACATTCAGCAAAATTCCTGTTTGCAAGCCATGGCGTCCATTTTTTGCTCATAAATATGGAACTCAAGATAATCAGAGCATCCTGAGTATCTGTTCTGTGATCAATCAAGCCAGTGCCAGTGCCGCAGTTTATTCTGGGGAAAGTCAATCAACATTTGAACATAAACATCTTTAGGAAGTTTCTGTGCACCCATAGCCATAGCTAAGAACTTTGCTGCTAGATACACATAGCTACAAAGGGATAGAAGGGAAAGAGCCGTCATTCTGTAAACGATGAACAGAAAGCAATTATATTAAATAGGGGAAAATGACATTGTACTTAAAGTTTGTCAAGTTATTTTCTTTGGGGTTTATGTTTATATTTCTGTTCAATAAATATTTTGAAAATTCAGATTCATTTGCCTATGTTTTCTGTTTTCTGCAAGATTTGTATACTATGTGTTATGGAAGTTATGAACTAAATAATAATTTGAATGTGACCCAACACGGTAAGTGAATTTCAAATGATAAGGACCTAGGAATACGGCAAAATTATACATGTTTATGTATTCAGTTTAACCCAACAACTGAACACTGACATTCATTTGAAGTAAACACTGAGTGTTTGCCACAAATATGTGTGGTCTTAGAGAGAGCTCATTAGCTTTCAAATGGAAATACTATACACCGCTTCTATGCTGGCAACAGAGTCAAATTAGAAATCAATCACAGGAAGACATTCATAAATTGTCCACATACATGGAAATGAAATAACCACTTGTAAATAAAATGATCAAATATGAAATTACAATGGAAATCACAGCTATACTGAGTTGAGTGAAAAGCACACATTTACAAAATTTCTAGACGCAGTTGAAGCTTGGTGAGAAACTCGTAATAGGAAGAAAATACCATAATCAGTCACCTTAATTTCTACTTTAAGGTACTTTGCTAAGAGCAATTCAATTGTCAGCATTTTGATCAAAACCATCTAACAAGTATCTAGGAAGTACCAGACTTTCTCACATCTTCCTGTCTTCTTCTGAGCCCTCCAAACGGTTGCAACCTCTGCCTGTTACCCAGTTCCAAAGCCGCTTCCACATTTTCAGGTATCTTAATAGCAGTGCCCCACTCCTGGTATCAATATTCTGTATTAGTTCATTCTCACACTGCTATAAAGAACTACCTGATACTGGGTAATTGATGAAGAAAAGAGGTTTCATTAATTTATGGTTCTGCAAGTCACACAGGGAATATCTCTGGGTGGCCTCGGGAAACTGAACAATCATGGAGGAAGGCAAAGGGGAAGCAAGTGGCTTTTTCACATAGTGATAGGAAAGAGAGAAAAAGGAAAGTGCTATACACTTTTAAATCGTCAGATCTTGTGAGAACTCACTCAGCATCATGGGAACAGCATGGAGGAAATCTGTCCCCATGATCAAATCATCAACCACCTGCTCCCTCCCCCAACACTGAGGATTACAATTCAACGTGAAATTTGGCTGGGGACACAGAGCCAAACCGTATCACTTGATATGATCCCACAGAATACTATTAATTTTCATTCAGTCTTTTATTTCTTAACAAATGGTGGTAAAGTATATATAATTTACCATCTTCACCATTTTTAAGTGTAAAATTCAATGGTATTTATTATGTCCATATTATTTTGCCACCATCACTGCCAAAATATCCCATGGTCTCACTTATATGTGAAATCTAAAAGAAATTTGATCTCACAAGCAGAGAGCAGAGCAGTGGTTATTAGAGGCTGAGGAAGGTAGGAGGAAGTAAGGAAAGAAGAAGAGGTGAGTTAATCAGTTGAGGTCAAGAGTTCGAGACCATCCTGGCCAACATGGTGAAACCCCTTCTCTACTAAAAAGACAAAAATTAGCCAGACGTGGTGGTGGGCACCTGTAATCCCAGCTACTCGAGAGGCTGAGGCAGGAGAATCCCTTAAACCTGGGAGGTGGAAGTTGCATTAAGCTGAGATAGCACCACTGCACTCCAGCCTGGGCAACAGAGTGAGACCCTATCTCAAAAAAAAAAAAAAATTGACGGAAGGAAGGAATTCATAATGAACGTGGGTTTCCATTTTAAGCCAAAACATTTGTGGTAACCTCTCTCTATATCATTAGTAAAACTCTTATTTCTGCCTAAATTAAAATATGATTGGATGAAGAAGTTGTGGCCTGATGTGATTAAGGTGGGAAGAGGTACCCTCTTCAATAAAAGCCTCTTGCCCATGGATGTCACTCCAAAACCAAATTATTTCAGAAGGTTTGAAGCCAAAAAAAAAAAGCCACAATAGAAGAAAGGTAAATCCAATTCTATATAATTTACATTTCTACAAAGGGCAGAGAGAGCAAAATGCAGGGAATTGGGTAATTTATTAATTCAGCAAGTGTTGTGTGAAGCCATGAAGCCGACTCCATGCCAGGTACAGTGTGTGCACTGAGCCCTCTGCCCTGGCAGGTATTGGCAGGCCTTCAATTTCAAAACCCAGGCTGGTGAACTGACAAGGGCCTTCATTTTCCTTAATCAAATCATAGCTTCAAAGACTCTGCAGGACGCTGGTGAGTTGAGTTTTAGCCATTAACTTACTCAATTTCTGAGGTCCTGTTAGTTTTGCCCACAGCCATATGAGACCAGCTGGGGGAGTCGCAGGGTCTTTGAGTCTAGACCAGCGCTGTTCATAAGAAATATACTGTGACCCGTATATGTCATGATAAATTTTCTAGATACACTAAAGAAAATGAAAAGAAATATGTTGAATTAATTTTAATATCCAAAAGATTTGTCATTTTAACATGGAACCAATATTAAACAGCTATGAATGACGACTTTTTTCATCTAACATCATGACAATCTAGTGTGCATTTTATAGTCACGGTATGTCTCAATTCAGATAAACTCCATTTGAGGGGGTTGCTAGCCACATGCTGTTGGCGGCCACCGTATTGGACAGCCCGGGTCTAGACCCTTTTACCACTTCAACTCTATGTGGAATAATGAACGATATTCTTCATTCCAGCTAGCATTTGAAATTCAGAAGTCAGCAGCCATGACTCTTCATGTCTGTACCCGTATTGCCTGGTACAAGGGATATCACATAGTAGGTACACAATCCCGAAAGTTAAAGAACCTCAGTTCATTCGTCTCGTGGAATCTCCACGAAGAGGCACATTTTCCCCCCAGGCAGCAGCCACGGCTGAACATTCGTGAGAAGATAGATGTCTTAACTGCCTGGCCTGTCTCGAGAAACCTGTATTCTTGAGATGTACATACATCAGCTGCGTCAATTCACTGAAGATGGAGCCCCAAGCGGAGGGTGTATGGTGCCCTTTCTGTACCATGGTCACTCGGAGAATGAGATAAAGATCAATTATCAACCAGGGAAGACAACTTCCACGATCAAGGAACTAGAGCCACACCTGAGATCTGTTCTACAGCTGAACCAAGGATGCTGAAGTTCCAAGGTAAAGTATCTGCCCCACCTAGACCCTCCCCACAAAGGGCCTAGGGAAAAGCAACTGGGCAAAAGCCTCTTCACTTAATATTAGCAGGATTCTGGCTCCTAACATTGTATGCACCTTTGAGCATCAGTGGTTCTTGCCTCTGAGTACAGAACCACCTGGAGATTTTTAAGAAAATGTCATATTCAGATCATGCCCTGGCCCTGTGCTGTCCAACAGGGTAGGCACTAGTGGCTCTGGACCGCGAGAAATGCAGCTGGTACCTAGTGGAAATGATGCTATTCTGTACGTATTGGGTTCAATGAAATATATTACTGAAGTTAATCTCACAAGGTCTTTTATATGTTTTTGAATGCAGCTACTAGTACATTTACAATGAGACATGCGGGTCATGTTATATTTCTTCAGGCAGCACTGGCCTACAACTTGAATATTTGTTAAATTGTCTGAGGATTTTATTAAAATATGCATTCCGGTACTACACCTCTGGGATCTCCTGAGACTCAGGATTTCTGACAAGAGTCCAGAAATTTATGACAAGAGCAGCTGATGCTGCTGGTTCCTGAATCATATGTCATTTTGGGTATTTTTTTCCCTCCTTTACTAAGTTCTTTTTTTTTTTTTCCCTTCCAACTTGTATTTCAGGTTCATGGTGGTACATGTGCAGCTTTTTGTGACATGATAAACTGCATGCCTCAGGGGTTTCGTGTACAGAAAGTTTCATCACCCAGGGAATGAGCACAGTACCTGAGAGGTAGTTTTTTGATTCTCGCCCTCCTCCCACCCTCTACCCTCGAGTTGCCCCCAGTGTCTCTTGTTCTCTTCTTTATGTCTATGTGACCTCAGTGCTCAGCTCTCACTTCTAAGCGAGAACACGTGATATTTGCTTTCCTGTTCCCGTGTCATTTCACTTAGGACAGTGGCCTCCACCTGGATCCATGTTACTGGAGAAGACGTGATTTCATTCTTTGACTGTGTAGTATTGCATGGTGTATACGGGCCACATTTTCTTTATCCAGTCCACCACTCATGGCCATCCAGGTTGATTCCATGTCTTTGCTAGTGTGGATGGTGTTGTGACGAAGATTTACATGCATGTGTCTTTATGATAGAAAAATAACAATCATCAAAACTTATACATTACATTGGTGCAGATTGTTTTACTGTAATTAGTTTTTTTTTTTTCAAGTTGGAGAGTCACTCACTCTGTCGTCCAGGCTGGAGTACAGTGGCACAATCTCGGCTCACCGCAACCTCTGCTTCCTGGATTCACATGA
The DNA here is from genome assembly GCF_028885625.2 of Pongo pygmaeus. Taxonomy (NCBI): domain Eukaryota; kingdom Metazoa; phylum Chordata; class Mammalia; order Primates; family Hominidae; genus Pongo; species Pongo pygmaeus. The sequence continues at coordinate 62,294,940 of NC_072393.2, forward strand.
TTTTCCTGCCTCAGACTCCCAAGTAGCTGGAAGTACAGGTGTGTGCGACCATGCCGGGCTAATTTTTGTATGTTTAGTAGAGACGAGCTTTCTCCATGTTGGCCAGGTTGGTGGCGAACTCCTGATCTCAAATGATTCACTCGCCTCATCTCCCCAAAGTGCTGGGATTACAGGCAAGACCCGCCATGCCTAGCCTTCAGTTAGATTTTAATGACATTTGTAAAAACAAAACAAAAATGGAAAAACTTCTGTCGAACCTCTGTAGTGAGTTTTCATTTCAGTTATTTTACTTTATGCCCCTCAACTTCTAATTAGTTCATTTCTAAAATTTCTATTTGGTTATTGATATTTTCTATTCTGTGAGGTGTTATTCTTCTAATTGACTTCAGTTCTTTGCCTGTTGTTTCCTGTAGTTCTTTTGGTCCTCCTTAGAGAAGTAATTTAGTCTGTGGAGAGGAAGCCCAATGTCTTGAGTTCTCATAGACATTTCTTTCATCTTGTGACTTGTAGACATTCTGCTCTGTGTGCCTCATATTTTTTTTGTTGAAAATTGGAAGTTTTATGTGGCAGACGCAGATCAGATTCTCAAACTTCACAGGTTTTTTTTTTGTTATACTTGTGGGCTGTAGTTTTCTGTTTTTGTTTTGTTTCGTTTGGACTTAATGAAACTATTTTGTAAAAATTCTGTTTTTTCTCCTCTGTGGTCTCAGCTCATCCTGAATGAAACTTCTCCTCACAGAACTTGGTGACTAGACGACCCACGGGAGTGCTTCCTCATCTTCTTGGCAAAACACAGAACCTAAGGAATCGTGAACAAAAGAATTCAGAGCCACGGTTGAGCAATAACATGTCCTGCCTGGTTCTGAGCCACCTCATCCATGCCCCGGCTGGACTGACAGTGGGGCCACGTGCTGGGCAGTGGCTCAGGGTGAGACCACAATGTCCGGGTTCACCTCAAATCCGTTTGCCGTACCAACAGTGACAATGAGAGAAAGGAGGACAGTTTCCTTTAGAAACTGAGCCAAGCCCTGGGTTGTCAGAAATTCTGAGCTTCTCTTCATTGTTAAAGAAGAAAATGTGGCACATATACACCATGGAATACTATGCAGCCATAAAAAAGGATGACTTCATGTCCTTTGCAGGAACATGGATGAAGCTGGAAACCATCATTCCCAGCAAACTATCACAAGATTGGAAAACCAAACACCACATGTTCTCACTCATAAGTGGGAGTTGAACAATGAGAACACATGGGCACAGGGAGAGGAACATCACACACTGAGACCTGTCGGGGGGTGGGGGTTTAAGGGAGGGATAGCATTAGGGAGAAATACCTAATGTAGGTGAGGGGTTGATGGGTGCAGCAAGCCAACATGGCACATGTATACTTATGTAACAAACCTGCATGTTCTGCAGATGTACCCCAGAACTTAAAGTATAATTAAAAATAAATAAATAAATAAAAGTCTGCTTGTACCGTGAACAGGCCCTGGGGATCACAAGCCGCCGACGCCAACCATTTACGTCAGGTTCTGTGACACGCCTGCAGGGACAGGGCATGGAGAATACAGCCCTCCCTGACTGGGATGTTGAAGGACAGGTTTATTCAAATACAGAAGACCCTTAAAGTACCGAACTGTACATGAGAGCGGGTAAGGAAAACTGTACCACTGTCTTAATAGAAGCCAGCGGAGCTACTTTCTCTGAAAAGATGCAATTGGAAAAGATGTGGAAAGTATCTAACACCCAAACCAACCCCACGAGTGTGCCGGCAATCCTAATACGCTCTTCTCTAATTCTGAATGGAAGAACTCTCCCCCAAGACATGAGCATGAATGCAATTCCAGGCCGAAAGATATTTTGGGAGAATATTCCAGAGGCAAGTCAACCCACTGGGCTTGGTGGTTTCCACAACTGAGGCCACCTGGTATTCCCAAAGAGAACATAAATTTTGTTCAGGATTTACTCAAAGCAGATAAAATGTAAAAGATGTTAGGGATCAGTGCCCCATGAACATGGGTCCACAAAATTACAGGCTGGAGAATAACTACTCCCATAAATGTGAGTCTATTTTAAAAGGATTTATATAAGGAAATAAACCAATTAGAATTATGCAAGAAGAGATAAGCATTTTCTCTCTGCATGCATATGTGTAGATACGGTATGTGTGTATACATGGACATACGTGTAGCAGATTATATTATAGATCCCAATCTATAGAAAAATTCTAAAGAAAAAAAAATTTTCAGCAGGTAAAGACCCTAAGACATACCCTACTTGAGTAGGTATCCCCTCACCTATGGAGGCCCACTAGGTACAGCAACCAGATGCTTAGCAATGGGGCATTGTAAATACAGTGTCAGGGTTGGAAACATTATCAGAGGATGCCCAGTTCAACTCCCTCTTCTGAAAGAAGTTGAAAAGGAGAGGCTTTTTCTGAGGCCACACATATCTGACATTTCTCCACAGCTTAGAGAAGTCACCCTTCATCCCATGGAACACACACAAGTTTGTGAGCAGAGCTGGCTAAGAGCAGGGGAGATACGGAAATGAATGCCAGTTATGGTGTTAGGTAGATCTGGGATGAACATGGTGCAGCAGGAATACAAAGTCAGGAGGGAAGGCGAGATGAGGATTTCATTTCAAAGGATTCCTAGGGATACTTTCTGACAACTCTCCCTATACCAAAACAAAAACAAAAACAAAAGCCAGAGAAACAAAAACAAGAAACCATGAAAGGATCATAGTTTCTTTAGTGTTACTCCACAATGCCCACTGATGAAAGAATCATGCTTCACAGCTTTTTCTAATGCATTTTATCTTTTATTACTTCATATAATCCTTTTAATACTCTTGAGACAGTATAGCAATTCTAAGAAGTTGTTGACTGGATCAAGGTCACACGCGTGCACACACACACACACACACATATCAAATAAGAAAATTATAGTCCTAATTCTCTTGCATTCCAGTCATAGTAGTAATTTATAACAAATATTGTTTATGTAGAACATGATCAAAGGGGTTGCCTAGATGCTGTATTTGACGTTCTCATGGCTGCAGACATTCTGGGAAATTTGAAAAACATGTAATCCAAATTAGAATTAGGTATTATTGAACCTGGCTGAGAAGCAGGTGTCACACCAATTTCTCTGCCTTCCTTTAAAGACCAAGTTTCAGACAGAAAGATCAAACTGGGTTTTCTTTCCTTTACAGTCATCAGCAACCGCTGGGTTTCTGTGCTCAGGCCAGTTAATGGAAGCCTGAAGGAAAACAGAGAGAGAACTCCGTTAATGCTACGTGTGAGGTCTCAGCTTTGTTGCATCAATGACTAATTCCCCGTATGGCATTCTTTGGGCATTCTTGGGAGTATCTCAAGCCATCTCTGAGGAAACAAAAATCTGTTCCAGACTGAAAACCCTGAGATAGCAATTTCTCCATTAAGCATTAGAATGTAAGACAAGATTTCCACTGAGAGTACTGTTTGAAGTAATATTAGTAGTAACCAACACCACTATGTGCTCAATGCTTTACATGCATCTCACATTACATCCTCACAATGGGTAATGCCATTCAAGACTTTATAGGTTCCAATGCTGAGGGTCAAAGTTTCCAACTAAAATATGTTTACAGGCTGGATGCAGTGACCCACGTCTAATCCCAGCACTTTGGGAGGCTGAGGCAGGCAGATTACTTGAGCTCAGGAGTTTGAGGCCAGTGTGGGCAACATGCCAAAACCCCATCTCTACCAAAGATACAAAAACTTAGCCAGATGTGGTGGTGCGTGCCTGTGGTCCCAGCTATTTGGGAGGCTGAGGTGGATTACTTGCACCTGGGAGGTCAAGGCTGCAGTGAGCCATGATCACACTACTGCTCTCCAGCCTGAGTGACAGAGCAAGACCCTAACTCAAAAAAAAAAAAAAAAAAATTTACATAGCTAGAGAACAGAGGCACACTTACTCCGCAGCCCATGCTCACATTTCTTTCTCCAAATCAAAGAGGGGGATTCAGCCACTTATTTTGTGCCCTCTTTGCATGTGGGTGTCCCAATTAGCATGTAGGCACAAATACCTTTATAACCTGAAATATGGTCATTTCTGCAGTTTACTTTTTTTTGAGCACCTATAATGCTGAAGGAAAAAATATCCCTGGCATCATGGAGCTCATGTTCTAGTGGAAGGAATTAGATAATAGAATAAATACATTATACATTTGAAGGTGAGAAGAGCCCTAGGGGGGTAAAATAGAGAGAATAAGTAATTTGGAAAATTTGTAATGTTTATGAGTTTTTCTATGCATCTGAAAGTTTGACTCAATATCCATATTTATGAAAAAATTATCATTTAGAGATGACAAGGGAAAATAACTCATAGTAGGGTCTCCAGCATATTGAGTCTGTGATCTCATTTAATCTTTAAGAGTTCTGAGATAATTATCCCCATTTTCCATTTGAGAAAAATTGGACATGAGTGGGAAATGAGTTGTCCCACCTGTATTTTATCAATGGGTCATCGGGATGCTTATACTTAGTCTCAAATTGAATGCTCAGTAACCTGAATATGATTTTCCTTTAAATAAGGCAGGTAGAAACGGAATGCTAGATATTGCCAGACCTTTCTACATACGTGACAGTGTGAATGGAAGCTGATAGGCAGCTTCTAAATGGCTTCTAACAATCCTTACCTTATATCAATCACACCCTTGTATCATCTTCACCTGTAGCGTAGGCAAGGCCTGTGATTTGCTTCCTTTGAAACGGAGTCTTGCTCTGTCGCCCAGGCTGGAGTGCAATAGTGTGATCTCGGCTCGCTGCAAACTCCATTTCCCGGGTTCAAGTGATTCTCGTGCCTCAGCCCCCCGAGTAGCTGGGATTACAGGTATGCACCACCACGCTGGGCTAACTTTTGTATTTTTAGTAGAGATGGGTTTTCACCATTGTCGGCCAGGCTGGTCTCAAACTTCCGACCTCAAGTGATCCACCCGCCTTAGCCTTCCAAAGTGCTGGAATTACAGGCATGAACCACAGCACCTGGCCAAATTTGCTTCTATCCAATAGGCAAATATGATGAGATATCACTTTTTTGGTGAGCCTACATAGAATTGCTACTTCTGCCTTGCTAACAAACTCTATCGCCTTGAAAAACCTGACAAAGAGTTGCTGTTCGAGAGTTGGAGAGCGAGTCTTTTCAGTGTTTCTTACCGATAACTGAGGGCCTCTTCCAGCCAACAGCTGTCAAGGTACTAAGACCCTTAGCCCAACAGCACTACAGGAACTGAATTCTGCCAACCACCACACGATCTTAGAAGCAGGCTGATTTTTCCTTTCCCAGACATACCTTCAGATTTGACCCTAGCCTTGGATGACATCTTGCTGCAGCCTCATGAGAGATCTCAAGGATGACCAACTAAGCTGGGATTGGAGTCCTGACACTCACATAGACTGTGAAATAATGTGTCATTTAATCCAAGTTGGTGGTAACATACTTGGCAACAGTTAGCTAACACAGAAAGGAAGAGAACTTTTGCTTTATGAGAGGAATCTAATGGATTTGGAAACATGAAATAGACTGAAAATTGCCTATTTTTATTCTCTGGTAATGAGGGGCACATCCAAATGGAGGAAACAAAATAGAAAGTATTCATAGAACCGTTTTTGGTCTATGTCAAGTATAATATCAACTGTCATCTTTTACTCACCATTGAGTACATCCTCTGCTTTAAGAACTAGGCATACATTTTCAGTCTCCCAAGAGGAAAGACTTTTTTTTTTTTGTATTTGAAACTGGCAAGAGGGTTTCTCATCATCATCTCCTAGGTCCTAGACCATCTCAACACAGAATTTTCCCCATCACAGCCAGGCGTGGTGGCTCACGCCTGTAATCCCAGCACTTCGGGAGGCCAAGGTGGATGGATCATGAGGTCAGGAGATTGAGACCATCCTGGTCAACATGGTGAAACCCCGTCTCTACTAAAAATACAAAAAATTAGCCGGGTGTGGTGGCAGACACCTGTAGTCCCAGCTACTCAGGAGGCTGAGGCAGGAGAATCGCTTGAAGCTGGGAGGCGGATGTTGCAGTGAGCCAAGATCACGCCACTGCACTCCAGCCTGGGCGACAGAGTGAGACTCTGTCTCTCAAAAAAAAAAAAAAGGAATTTTCCCCATCACCAAGGAAAATAAGCAACTTACCCAACTACCTTAAGTGCACAATCTGGGCGGATCAAGCTCTCAAGAAGTTTTGCAACTCCTTCATTGCCCAAGTGATTTTGAAGCAAGTTGAGTCTTTCTAGTGTTTTGTTGGTGGTAAGAACAGAGGCAAGAGATCGACAGCAGGCACTGGTTAACCTGCATTCTTCTAGCCTGCAACGAAGATGCACAGGTAAGATGGGGCCAAATCCTTAAGGAAAAATGGCAGATGAGATGGGTGAGAACTGGACATCTACTAGATCCCTCCAAGTTTTGGGCAAAAGAACTAACTGTGCAATAAAAGCCCCATTTCAAACACTAGAGCATTATGTCTGAGGTATTGTATTTCCCAATCCACTTCCTCTTGTGCTTTTCTTCAGCTGTTGCTAGCTAAAGGCAGGGATCTTTCTCCACCAGGCACCTACCCAATATTCACCAACATGCAGTTGGGATGTCTCAAACCACCACATAGCAGCTGCATTCCTGCATCTTCTATGCTGTTGCTCCCAATCTCCAGGCTCCTCAGTTTTTCATTAGTAGCAATAACTATTGCAATATATTGACAGATATCGCTGCTAAAGAAACAGCCAGACAGACTGCAAAACAGAAACATGAGCTAGAGTTATGACCACCTGTCTCCAAAGCTTTATTTCACAGTGTTAAGCATTCTTGGACCAGTCTTGTGACATTCATGAATAAGGGACTGGTTACAGAAACAAGAGCAGTGTTAACATCTACAGGTCACTTACAACATACCAGGCATTGTTCAAAACTCCTAATGCACATTAAACTCACAATGATCACAGGGCTCTTATCCTGGTTTTACAAACAAGGAAACTGAGGCCAGAATGTTTTAAACATTTTTGTCCCAGGAAGCCACATACATTCAACCTACACCATTGCAATACTGAGCTTGGATTCTGAAGAATTATGTTAGGCAACCTCCTCTGATATTCACGTTTCTGCCTTTCAGTACTCATGTCAAAATCCAACATTGAGAAGGGCTAAATACATTCTTTCTATAAAGAAAGTTTTACCAAATAGTCCTTCTCAAAGCAAGCAAAGTACTCACGATTGTCCATGTTCTCCCATGTGACCTGCCATCTTGTTTTTCCATTCACGTCTCCCCCATTATCTACTCCTACAATCCTACTTCATTGCCTCACCACGTTGGCCTTCATGCTGATTCTCGAGCATAGTTGGCTGTTTCTATGTTAACAGCTCTGCACCGACTATTCATTCTGCTTGCAAGCCCCACTCTAGTGATCTGTATGACTCCATCCACAACCTTCTCCAAGTCTTTGCTCAAATGTCCCCTTGTCAATGAGGTGACATTGACCTTGCTTAGAGATGGCCATACCCTACCCTCAGCACTCCTGATTACGTGCCCTTAGTATTGAATTAAAAAAGTTTCCATAGCACTTTTTACTGCCTGATATAAGAGTTGACAGCCTTTTTCTATAAGGGGCCAGACAATAATTTAGGCTTCACCGGCCATGGTGCCTCTGTCACAACTACTCGATTTTGCCACTGCAGCACAAACGCATGCATGAAACACATGTAGATGAATGGCTATGCTCCAGTAAGATCTTTATAAAAACAGGCAGAGGGCCAGATTTGGCCCCTGGGTAATATAGTTTGCTGACCTCTGGTCTAACAATACATAAGTTTCTTATGTTTTATTTCCTATCTCCCCCAGTGCCAATACAAGATCCATTAATACATGGATATTTATTCTGTTCACTGATGTATCCCAGCCACCTAGAGGAGTGCCTGACACTTAACATATATTCTATCTTTGTTATAGAATGTATATTAAGTACTGAATAATCAGATATTAAAGCAGATTCCAGAAAATCCTATTTTTCATTTAGTAGTTATAAAAGCTGGGTGGTGCATGCCTGTAGTCCTAGCTACTCAGGAGGCTGAGACAGAAGGATCACTTGAGCCCAGCAGTCTGAGACTGGCCTGGGCAATATAGCAAAACCCTGTCTGTAAAATATATAGAGCATTAATGTGCCAACCACATCCATGCTTTCAAACTTAGAGGAAAATAAAGGGTGACAAATAATGCGGGGTTTCACATGCCCTATGGGAGCTCATAGAGGAGGTCCCTATCCAGCTTTGGGTAGGTGATAGACAAAATGGACAGTTATACTTAAGACAATTCTTGAAGGATGACAAAAGAATGTGTTTGGAGTCTACAGCAAGGTTCAAACTATGGTCTGAGAGCCAAATCTAGACAACTTTGTTTTTTATTTATAAAGTTTTAATGGAACATAGCCACACCCATTTGACATTTTTCATGGCTTCTCTTGAGCTATGGGAGAGTTAAAAATAGTTATGACAGGGACATTATGGCCCACAAAGCCCAGAGTATTTACTGTCTAGCCTGTTATAGAAAAAGGTTTCTAACCCCTATTCTACAGTATGAGTGAATTTGTCTCAACCTACTAAGTACAAACTAAGGGCCATGAAAAAAAAGGGAGGGTGGGTTATATTATTTTCCCCAAGGCAGTTTTCCCTAAACTGCCTTGTCAAAGGAAGCAAGATTCTGGAAAGAAAAGATTTCCCTACAATTTCCTATTTTACCTGCCCATTTGTACCAAATTATAATGGTAACATGGATTTAACTTATGACTACAAGACAGAAATAAAGATAAGATACCATACTGCTGAGCATATTCTTATACAGTCTAGTAAGCACTTCAGTTCAGGAGCTCACAAGCCATAGTGTTGCTATTTTATCAACAGGAGATACTTTTAGGTTATCAGTTTCTCGTATTTCTGATCCCAAAAAAAGGCATTTGAAATAGAACATTTTCAAGAGAGTTCAAATTAAACAACTCCAAGGAATTTTTTAAACAATTTTTTTTTCAGGCAAGTGGGAGACTCATTACTTCTGAGAAAATACTAGAAGTTTGATTATTTAGCATCATTGATGAGGCACACTCAGAAAGCTGTAGTGGCTTGTTACATATTTTTTCCTGGAAGTTTAATCAGAGGCCATTGCATCATGCCTAAATTAGATGTCTTTGGCCAGTACCAGTGACTTGGATATGGCCACCTCCCCCAATGCATCCCTTTTTCCAATAAAGCTATTTCCCAACAAAAAGATGCCCCTATGATCGCCAACCCCAAAAGATATTCACTGCCTCAGAAATTGTAAGCTAGGCCAGGGCAGGATCTTTGGGTCCCTTCTCCTGAGGCATTTTCCCATGCTATGTCCACCCGGGGGCAGGGGGAGGGGTCCGGCCCAGGCACCCTTCTCCACGTGATAAGGATCTGAGGGATTTTGTGAACTCTGCTCCTTCTGAGCTAAAAGGTTTTGCCAACAAATCTTACCGTGCTTTCATGTCGCCTATTCTGGGGAGCCCATGCTCCCGTACCCCTATCACCCATGATGCCATTACTGGAATCTTATCCCTCCCACCAACCCCACCACCCGAGCCCTTATGCAGTAGAAACACAGTCATCCAGGACAACTGTGGGAGACTTACTGCAGCTCCTCCAACTGACAGGTTGGAAATATCAAGGGAAATGTCACATGCAACACTCCGTAATTTTTTAAGTGATTCACACACAGGTCTAGTTGTTTTAGATTTGGGCTGAACAGAAGCACTCTTCCAAGGGCGCTGCAGCAATTTTCAGTGAGACAGCACAAGACTAACCTGCACACAGAGAAGAGTGAGTCAGTAACAGTGTGAGCACCAGAGAGGGGAGCACCTGAGACCACCCACGGGCGCCTTGATGCCTTCTACTGCTATTGCCCCAAATCTCTACCAATAACTTTCTTATTTGGAAAAGGAGATTAGAAGTACCCCAAATAGTGCAGAGGGTGAAATATAGAATGGATGATGCAGAACAGGGCATGAGAAAAATCTAACTCCAACTTCCACTAACGGAATAATCTTATAGACGTTACTTCTGGAACTTGGTTTCTCCCATCGTTTGATAAAGTATATTTGGCTAAATTGAATCCTAAGATTTTCAGTTTAAAAACTCACTTTGAAAGAGTTACTTTGTTATTTATAAGTGAATATAGGAACTGTTGAAGATTTTTTAAACTGGGAAAAAGTGAAGACAGACGGCACACCAGAAGCCCTGTCAGCCCATTTTGTGGTATCCCGTTTTGTCTGTCCAGGTTTAGCTCGTTGCCAATATGTGGAAGTTTACTCATTCCTAATCTGGATTTCCAGCCTCTATTTTTTTTCCATTATTTATTTTTAAATAATTTTTAAAATACAGATGGGGGTCTCACTGTGTTGCCCAGGCTGGTCTTGAACTCCTGGGCTCAAGTGATCCACCTGCCTTGGCCTCCCAAAGTGCTGGAATTATAGGCGTGAGCCACCACATCCGGCCAAACCTCTATTTTTTTTTAACCCGTTTTCTGTTTTCCCTGAGAATACTGCACTGGCAGTGAGCTGCACTTTTTTCCTAAACAGGGAATGGGTTAAAAAGTTGGAAATAGGCTGGGCACGGTGGTTCACGCCTGTAATCCTGGTACCTTGGGAGGGGGAGACGGGAGATCACCTGAGTTCAGGACTTTGAGACTAGCCTGGTCAACATGGTGAAACCCTGTCTCTGCTAAAAATATAAAAGTGAGCCAGCATGGTGGCGTGCACCTGTAGTCCCAACTACTTGGGAGGCTGAGTCAGGAGAACTGCCTGAACTGGAGAGGCAGAGGTTGAAGTGAGCCGAGATTGCACTACTGCACTCCAGCCTGGGTGACTGTCTCCAAAAAGAAAAAAAAAGTTGCAAATAACCAATTTATTGGTTGGAAATACTGAATCTTGGCTCTGGTATGGGAAAAGGGTAGACTAGACCAGAGGTTGGCAGCAGACCAAACCTGGCCCCTTCCTGCTTTTGCACAGCTGCAAGCTTAGAATGGTTTTTGTGCTTTAAAATGATCAGAAAACGTATATGTAGTTATTTTAATTTGGGTTTGACAAGTGAAATGGGCTATGTTTTCCTTTGTATACTAATGCGTGCTTATTTTAGATGATATGTACAAGTAAAAGTTAAGACTAAGAATGAGCTAGAGAGGTTCTCTGTTGTCCTCGTAGAAACCAGCACTATCAACTCATTTGCATACTATTTTCCAGCTGTCAGATTTGGTCACGACCATAAATTTGGCCTTTTACAGGTGTTTTCCTCAGACTACTGTGATTTCTTTCATGTTCTTAGGCTTAGAAATTCCTTGCCTACTTAAGTTACCAAAACAAACATTTTTTGCTTAGTATATCTGGATTATTTTAAATATAGGTATGAACTATGAAAAACTATGCCAACAATCTAAGGTGATAAAAATGTTCTAAAATTATATTGTAGTGTTGTACAACTCTAAATATGCATAAAAAACATCAAATGTGCACCTTAAGTGGATGAATTTTCTGATATGTAAGTTATACCTGGAACCAGTGGGGGAAAAGAAAAGCAAAAATCTAGCAGGAATCAAAAAACTTGTAGGTATGAGATGAAAAAAATACCTATTTGGAGTCTGATTATTGAGCCAATGGTCTGTCCCTTTTTTCATGAGACCTTCTTTTACAACAAAATTAGCTCATATTGACAATTACTTACTGGATTTATCTGGGGCCAGATAGATCCTAGAACAATTTGAGATTTTAAAAACATGGCTGGACACAGTGGCTCACGCCTGTAATCCCAGCACCTTGGGAGGCCGAAGCGGGTGGATCATGAGGTCAGGAGATCGAGACCATCCTGGCTGACGCGGTGAAACCCCGTCTCTACTAAAAATACAAAAAATTAGCCAGGCGTGGTGGCGGGTGCCTGTGTTCCCAGCTACTTGGGAGGCTGAGGCAGGAGAATGGCGTGAACCCGGGAGGTGGAGGTTGCAGTGAGCTGAGACCACGCCACTGCACTCCAGGCTGGGCGACAGAGCGAGACTCAGTCTCAAAAAAATAAATAAAAACATACATAATGCGATATTATATAATGTGAACAGGAGTTTGTGGTATTACCCTGTAATCAAACAAGTATTTTTTACAGAAAATATAAAGAATATAAAGAATATCAGTTTGTATTATGTTTTGGAATCTAGCAAGTCCTAAAAAGGGGGTAAAAGGGGCTAAAAGGGGCCAAAAAAAGGGGGCCAAAAAAGGGCGAAACAAAAAAACAAGATGACCTACGGCATTCTTTTGTCTTTTTGGAATTTGGAATTGTGAACGGGGAATCGTGTCATTAAATACACCAAACTACTTACTGTTTTGTTTTCTGACCATGTTTTATAGATCTCTGCCCTTCATTTTTGTACCTTTATGCCTCACTTTTGCCACTTTTTTGTCGTCTTTCATCGTGTTTGCCACGCCCCAACCTTCTGGAAGTCTGCCTTTCTAGCCACTTTCCCAGAGCACACAGAGCTTACCTGTGAGTAACCCACAGTAGGTTACATACAGGGAGAGCCCATTTTCCACCTTCTTGAAAGGAGACTCAGGGGAAAAAATCCTATTTCAAGGCAATCTAGCACCAAACCTTTCCTTTGCTTTCATCTTGGTGTTCTCAGTTACATCTCATCCTACACGACACCCAGTTCACGTGTTCACTGTAAGAACAATATAGGTTCCCTGCTCTTAGAAAGTCAGTTGCTGTGGCCTAGGTGCTGTGTTTAGAATGTTGTGACCACCATTTTTTTTTTTTTTTTTTTTTTTTGGAGACAGAGTCTCGCTCTGTCACCCAGGCTGGAGTGCAGCGGCACAATCTCGGTTCACTGCAACCTCCACCTCCCAGGTTCAAGCACGTCTCTTGACTCAGCCTCTCAAGTAGCTGGGACTACAGGCACCCGCCACCACGCCCGGCTAATTTTTGTATTTTTAGTAGAGACGGGGTTTCACTGTGTTGGCCCGGCTGGTCTTGAACTCCTGACCTTGTGATTTGCCCGCCTCGGCCTCCCAAAGTACTGGAATTACAGGCGTGAGCCACTGCACCCGGCCGTGACCACCATTTTTAACTCTTATCTCCAAAGATGTATGTTTGGTCATGTTATGACTCCACTGTCCAGATTGAGAAATACAAGTTGAAAAAAAATCCAGAAACATTTTTGCCAACGTTTCGCAAATCAGCTATCAACCCAGAGTATTAACCCAGACCTACTGAACTCCAAAAACTGCTTTTGGCTGCTTTGCTTTGCTGTCCCTTTCCCCACCACTGCTCTTTGATCATGTGCTTAGATATTCAAGTCAGTCTGAGCTTCTACGTGGTGAGCTCGTCTAAGCCAACTTACACCAGTGATATAAGAGTGCAGTTGGGATGAAGCAAGGCATCGCACAGTATGTTCACCCCGTCGCTCCTCAGCGGATTGTTGGATAAGGTCAGTTTTCTCAGACTCCCACCGTTGATGAGGAGAGAGGCGATTTCTTCACATTCGCTGGCTTGCAAATCACATTTCATCAAGCTGTAAGAGGAATTCAGAAATGAAAAGAGGCTCCCCCATTTAAGCTATCCCCTCTTTTAAATTAAAAAAAAAAAATCAGACCCAACCAAGTGAGATGATATCTACTTGGAAAAATAGATCCCTCTACTTCTAACCTTTCTCTCCCTGCGCCACTTCTCAGAGTTCAAATTTGGGCAAGGTTACAGATTCAAGAAGGACTGTGAGCAGGCAGTTCCTTCCTCTTCTGCATTCATCTCCATGTGGCTTCCAGGGTGATGGTTCAGAACAGTAAGTCAGGTATCAAGCAGCCCACCTGACCACGGGATGTGGGTACGATCACATTTATAAATCTGATCAAGACCCTCAACTTACCATCACATTTACAAGGACTTCTGCTGTTTTTTCTGCATAGCCTTGGGTGCCCCACATGCTCTGGCTCTCAACTATCTCTTTTTTTTTTTTTTTTTTTTTTTTTGAGATGGAGTCTTGCTCTGTCGCCCAGGCTGGAGTGCAATGGCGTGATCTTGGCACACTGCAACCTCTGCCTCCCAGGTTTAAGTGATTCTCGTGCCTCAGCCTCCTGAGTAGCCAGGATTACAGGCATGTGTTACCACGCCCGGCTAATTTTTGTATTTTTAGTAGAGACCAGGTTTCACCATGTTGGCCAGGCTGGTCTTGAACTCCCGGCCTCAGGGGATCCACCCGCCTCGGCCTCCCAAAGTGCTGCGATTACAGGCGTGAGCCATTGCGTCTGGTCTAACTTTCTATTCATTACTCATTCTGTACCATCCTCCCTGATCTCCTCACTCTCCCTCAAGTCCACAAGCACATTTTTGCTTTAGTGTCTAGTACCCTTATCTCTACCTAGTGATTTTCCCCGTGGGACCCTATTTAAAAAAAGAAAATTTTTTTTTTTCCTTAAATTATCCAGGAGTGGTGGTGCATGACTGTAGTCCCAGCTACTTGGGAGACTGAGGTGGGAGGATCACTTGAACTTGGGAGTTCGAGGCTGCAGTAAGCTATGATCATACCAATGTACTTCAGCCTGGACAACAGAGCAAAACCCATCTCTAAAAAAATAATAATAAGTAAAATAAAAATAAGTGATCTTTCCCCAGATAGCTGCATGGTTTGCTATCTCACTCCCTTCAACTTGTCACTCAATATTCTCTTCTTCAATGAGGATTTTGCTAACCATCTTTCAACTAACAAATATTGTTATTTTCAGGCATTGTATGAAGTTCCTGGGATACAGCAGAGAACTGGAAGAAATACAATGGAATTCTAGCATTGTAAAGACAGGGCTGAATGTATCATGTGCCTAGTAGATGATCAGTTCTTTACAGAAAGTAAATCAGAGTAGGTCATAGAGAAAGAAAAGGATGTATTCTACTTCCTTACGGGGCAGCCACTGAGAGAAGTCTCTCTCACTGAGCCGTCGTACTTGGCCTGTGTATTCTATTTTGAATGAAATGGAAGCCCTTGAGGGTTTGAAGATTAGAGGACAGAAGAGTCAGAAGATCTGACTTAAATAAGGCAGAATTTTAGCAGAAACTTGAGAGAAGAGGGCAAGCTCTGAATCTCTAGGACAAGGGAATTTCTGTCAGAGGAAATGAGTGGAAAGAGTCTGAAGCAGGAGTAGGTTTGGTGTTTTAAACATCCACAACAAACAGTGCAGCCATGGCATGGTACATAAACAGGAAATGGGGAGAGGGTTCGCCAGGGCCACTCATACAGCGTGAAATGGTGTATACTATATTACTATTATTATTATTATTTTTTTTTTGAGATGGAGTTTTGCCCTTGTCTCCCAGGCTGGAGTGCAATGGTGTGATCTCGGCTCACGGCAACCTCCGCCTCCCAGGTTCAAGTGATTCTCCTGCCTGAGCCTCCCAAGTAGCTGGGATTATAGGCATGCACCACCATGCTTGGATAATTTTGCATTTTTAGTAGAGACGAGGTTTCGCCATGTTGGTAAGGCTGGTCTCGAACTCCTGACCTCAGGTGATCTGCCCGCCTTGGCCTCCCAAAGTTTTGGGAGTCCAGGCATAAGCCATCGCGTTGGCCTGTGTATTCTATTTGGAATGAAAGTGAAAGCCATTGAGGGTCTGAAGATTAGAGGACAGAGTCACAAGATCTGACTTAGATTGCCATTATCCTTAGCAAACTAACATAAAGACAGAAAACCAGATACCACATGTTCTCACTTATAGATGGGAGCTAAATGATGAGAACACATGGACACATAGAGGGGAACAATACACACTGGGGCCGACTTGAGGGCTGAGATTCAGAGGAGAGGATCAGAAAAAATAAAAATATCTATGAGGTCCTAGGCTTAGTACGTGGGTGATGAAATAATCTGCACAAACTCCCATGACACAAATTTACCTATGTAACAAACCTGAACATGTATCCCTGAAGCTAAAAGTAAAATAAACTAAAAAGAGTTAAGTCTACCCTTGTAGTAAAACTGATATATCAAAAAATAAAGCTATGTTTTGCTTCACACACACACACACACCCCGGAAAACAAAACAATCCAAACTAGATGAAAGTTGCCCTTCTACACTCTTTCCCATGTAGCAAGCAAAGGTGTGGACAGGTAGGAAGATGCTGAACTACTGCAGATAGGTGGTAGATGGGTTGGTCTATCATGCTTAGCAGTCAAGGAGGCAGGAAGGAGTCAGATGGATCCACTCTAACAACAGACCTAGAAAATTTGTCTAAGCCAAGCCACAAGAAAATCTGTATGTGAAATGCCTATTTAAATATCAAAGTAAGAGGCTGAGGTGGGCAGATCACGTGAGGTCAGGAGTTTGAGACCAGCCTGGCTGATGTGGCAAAACCCTGTCTCTACCAAAAATATAAAAGTTAGCTGGGTGTGGTGGTACACCCCTGTGGTCCCAGCTACTTGGGAGGGTGAGGCATGAAAATTGCTTCAACCCGGGAGGCGGAGGTTGAAGTGAGCCAAGATCACCCCACTGCACTCCAGCCTAGGTGACAGCAAGACTTCGTCTCATAAATAAATATCAAAGTTGATATCTCTACAAATACTTCACTGAGTCTGAAACCAGGAGAAATGTTTATAAATAAGTACCTAAGAGTCTTCATCACATAGAGGCTACTTAATGCCATGAATAAGAACTCATAGAAGGGGTATAGAGAAGACATTTAGAACCACTTGGAAATATCCCAAAGATAAGAGTCCAGGAAGATGAAAAACAAGTAAAGACAACTGAGGAGGAACAACCAAGGTTTGGGAAAAACCAAAGGCCAAGAGGAAAATGTGTTCCAAGATGAAAGGAGTTTGGGGAGGGGCGGCATTGACGTAGGGGAGAGGCTAACTACAAAGTGGCAACAGAGTTGGGATTTAGCTGGGAGAAAGTGATAGGGAGAAAGGATGCTGAGTAAGGTGGAAGGCAATGACTCAAGAACCACGGAATTTGAACTATGTCAGAAAGAAAGTGAGGGGCTGAGTGCAGTGGCTTCCAGTACTTTGGGAGGCTGAGGTGGGTGGGAGACCAGCCTGGCCAACATGGTGAAACCCCATCTCTACTAAAAACACAAAAATTAGCCATATGTGGTGGCAAGCTCTTGTAATGCCAGCTACTCGGGCGGCTGAGGCAGGAGAATCTCTTAAACCCGGGAGGCGGAGGTTGCAGTGAGCTGAGATCACACCACTGCACTCTAGCCAGGGCAAAAAGAGTTAAACTCTATCTCAAAACAAAAATGAAAACAAAAACAAAACAAAACAAAAAACAAAAAGAAAGGGATGAAGGGGGTAAAAGGGTGGGAAGCTGCTGCTCAAATGGCTGAAGGACGCAGTAGGATTAACGGGTAGGAAGATTTGCTTACAAGACAAAGTAGCTTGAGAATACAGGAGGTGCTGTTAGAGCGTGAGGTACTTGAAATTGAGAGTACAAGCAAAATGCACTTATTGGAGATGAAGTCTAGCAAGTGGCATTATCCAATATTGAGTCACTAGCAAATAGAGCTACTGACCACTCAAAGCATGGCTAGCATGACTGAGGCAATGGATTGTTAGTTTTACTACATTTACATTGGAATTATTTATTTATTTATTTATTTATTTATTTATTTATTTCTTTATTGAGATGGAGTTTTGCTCTATGTTGCCCAGGCTGGAATGCAGTGGCGCCATCTCAGCTCACTGCAACCTCTGCCTCCTGGGTTCAAGCGATTCTCTTGCCTCACCCTCTCACGTAGCTGGGATTACAGGCACCTGCCACCATGCCTGGCTAATTTTTGTATTTTTAGTAGAGGTGGAGTTTCACTATGTTGGCCAGGCTGGTCTCGAACTCTCGAATTCCTGACCTCAAGTGATCCACATCCTCTGCCTCCCAAAGTGCTGGGATTACAGGCATGAGCTACCAGGCTTGGCTAGTTTAAATTTAAAGGTTGATTCCAAATTATTGGAAGATTTAAGTATGTTTAGGACACGGGCATGTGAATTAGTTCTCTCAATTGTAAGTTTTATGAAATCAATATGGAGGTCAAACATTTCTGATGAAAATGTGCCCGAGCGGTGATGTTCTCTGTGAAATACTGCGTTCTGCAGCCTTTATACAAAAAAGGGAATATAAAATCACATCAATAGCTTTTTGCATTAATGACATATGGATATAATTTGATATGCTGGGTTAAATACTGTTAAAATTAGTTTCAAGGCTGGGCACGGTGGCTCACGCCTGTAATCTCAGCACTTTGGGAGGCTGAGGCCTGTGGATCACCTGAGGTTGGAAGTTCGAGACCAGCCTGACCAACATGGAGAAACCCTGTCTCTACTAAAAATATACAAAATTAGCTGGGCGTGGTGGCGCATACCTGTAATCCCAGCTACTTGGGAGGCTGAGGCAGAAGAATCACTTGAACCTGGAAGTCAGAGGTTGCAGTGAGCTGAGACCATGTCATTGCACTCTAGCCTGGGCAACAAGGATGAAACTCCATCTCAAAAAAAAAAAAAAAAAAAATTAGTTTCACTAGCTTCCTTTTACTTTTTAATGTGGCTACTGGAAAATTTCAGTTTGTGGCTTGAATAATTTCCATTGGACAGTGTTTTAGGGTTTGACCAGTAGTCTACTTCAGAATGACCAGAGGAATTAGATCATTAGAGAAATATCAGTCAAGGGAGGGAGAAGCCATGTTATATGAAATATCAATGTAGAAATTGAAATCAAAAGGCAGGAATAATGTTGGTGAAAGAGAAACCACATGCTAAAAAAATTAAGGAATGAGTGACATCAAAAGGTAGGAGCAGGTAGTGTTATTGAAGGGGCACCTCTATCCACCAACACCCAGGCATTCCCCTCACATGCACTGAGCTTTCAGCCGAGCAACAACTCACCCCAGATGACTTATTTGGCATGTGGGCTCGTCCAGGATGTCATGCAGAAGTGAAAACATATTTAGGGAAATGGACGTACAGTTGAGACTCAGGTATGTCAGGCTCCGGTTACGAGCCAAAGCCTTGAGTAAGTCTTCAAAACCAGAAGCAGTCGAGACATAGGACAACCTGTGGAAGACATAGTAGCAGGAAAGCGCTAGTGAAGGTCCGAACATCTTCTCCACAATTTCTCCTGCCTGCCTCACTTCATCCTGTAACAAAGATTCTCAGTGGATTATGTCCTCACACATGGCTCTCAATCTTAAATTTCTAGTCAGGTCAGAAGACTATTGCTAATTCCAAGGTCAACCTGTTGACTTTGAAGTAATCCCTTGGGTCTTTATGGTGTGTTCACCTCATGACCTTTCTTAAGCGGGACGCACAAGTGGGATACTAAGAATACATCTACATGCACAAAGATATTAAGATACATCCACATGCACAAGTTTAACCATGTTTTTCTACACTGAGAGCAAAAGACAAAATATGCTGATGGCTGATAATAGCCACAGGATCAACCACATGTAAATTATTCCGTTTCAGCAGTCCTAGCCAGAGCAATCAGGCAAGAGGAAGAAATAAATGGCATCCAAATAGGAAGAGAAGAAGTCAAACTATCCCTGTTTGCAGATGACATGATTCAATATCCAGAAAACCCCATAGTCTCGGCCCCAAATCTTCAGCTGATAAACTGCAAAAGTTTCAGGATACAAAAAGAGAAAAATAAAATCAATGTACAAAAATCACTAGCACTCCTATACACCAATGACAGCCAAGCTGAGAGCCAAATCGGAAATGTAATTCTATCCACAATTGCTCACAAAGAATACCTAGAAATACAGCTAACCAGAGAGGTGAAAGATCAAAAGGAGAATTACAAAACACTGCTCAAAGAGATCAGATGACAAACAAACAGAAAAAACATTCCATGCTCATGGAGAGAAGAATCAATATTGTTAAAATGGCCATACTGCCCAAAGCAATTTACAGATTCAATGCTATTCCTATCAAATTACCAATGGCATTCTTCACAGAAACTAGAAGATTTAAAGTTCATATAGAACAAAAACAGAGCCCCAATACCCAAGACAATCAATTCTAAGCAAAAAGAACAAAGCTGGAGGCATCATGCTACCTGATTTCCAACTATACTATAGGGCTATGATAACCAAAACAGCATGGTACTGGTACAAAAACAGACACATAGACCAACAGAACAGAATAGAGAGCCCAGAAATGAGGCCACACAACTACAACCGTCTGATCTTCAACAAAGCTGACAAAGACAAGCAATGGAGAAAAGACTCCCTTTTCAATAAATGGTGCTGGGATAACTGGCTAGTCATATGCAGAAGACTGAAACTGAATGCCTTCTTCACACCACATAGAAAAACCAACTCAAGACAGATTACAGACAAAATGAAATGTAAAACTATTAAAACCTTGGAGGTGCTAGGCACGGTGACTCATGCTTGTAATCTCAGCACTTTGGGAGACTCAGATGGGCAGATCACAAGGTCAGGAGTTCAAGGCCAGCCTGGCCAACATAGTGAAACCGTGTCTCTACTAAAAATACAAAAATTAGCTGGGCGTGGTGGTGGGTGCCTGTAGTCCCAACCACTTGGGAGGCTGAGGCAGGAAAATCACTTGAACCTGGGAGGCAGAGGTTGCAGTGAGCCGAGATCATGCCACTGTACTGGGGAACAGAGCAAGATTCCATTATAAAAACAAAAACAAACAAAACAAAACAAAAACTAGGCAATACCATTCCGGACATAGGAATGGGCAAAGATTTCATCATGAAGATACCAAGAACAATTGCAACAAAAGCAAAAAATGACAAATGGGATGTAATTAAACAGAAGTGCTTCTGTACAGCAAAAGAAACTATCAGAGTAAACAGTCAACCTGCAAATGGGAGAAAACCTTTGCAAACAATGCATCTGACAAACGTCTAATACCCACATCTATAAGGAACTTAAATTTACAAGAAAAAGATAACCTCATTAAAAAGTGGGCAAAGAGTATAACAGTTTTCAGAAGGTGACATACATGCAGACAACAGGCATATGAAAAAAAGCTCAGTATCACTGATCATTAGAGAAAAGCAAATCAAAACCACAAGATACCATCTTACACCAGTCAGAATGGCTACTATTTAAGAATCAAAAAATAACAGGCTGGGCGTGGAGGCTCATGCCTGTAATCCTAGCACTTTGGGAGGCCAAGGTGGGCGGATCACTTGAGGTCAGGAGTTTGAAACCAGCCTGGCCAACATGGTGAAACCCCATCTCTACCAAAAATACAAAAAATTAGCCAGCGCGGTGGTGCACATCTGTAATCCCAGCTACTCAGGAGGCTGAGGCAGAAAAATCACTTGAACCTGGGAGGTGGAGGTTGCAGTGAGCCGAGATCGTGCCACTGGCACCCTAGCCTGGGTGACAGAGCAAGATTCCACCTCAAAAAACAAATTATGTATGTGTGTGTGTGTGTGTGTATATATATAAATATATATATAAATATAAATATATATAAATATATATAAATATATATAAATATATATAAATATAAATATATATATATATATGTGAGAGTGTGTGTGTGTGTGTGTGTATAAATAAAACAGATGCTGGCAAGGACGTTCCCACTGTTGGTGGGAGTGTAAATTCAACCATTGTGGAAAGCAGTGTATTGATTCCTCAAAAAGCTAAAAGCAGAACTACCATTTGACCCAGCAATCCCATTACTGGGTATATACCCAAAGGAATACAAGTTATTCTACCAAAAAGATACATGCACACGAATGTTCAATGCAGCACTATTCACAATAGCAAAGACATGCAATCAACCTAATGCCTGTCAACAAGATTGGATAAATGTGATACATATATACCATGGAATACTATGCAGCCATAAAAAAGAGATCTTTTTTTGGGGGGAGGGGGTGCACAGGAATATGGAGTTGGAGGCCATTATCCTTAGCAAACTATCACAGGAACAGAACCAAATACCGCATGTTCTCACTTGTAAGAAGGAGCTAAATGATGAGCTCATGGACCTGAAGAGGGGAACAACCGACACTGGGGTCTACTTGAGGGGAGGAGGGAGAGGATCAGGAAAAAATAAATGAGTACTAGGCTTAGTACCTGGGCATACAGTCTTATAGTCCATATACAAAATATGTATGTCAAACCTGTGACACAAGTTTACCTACATAAACAAACTTGCACATGTACCACTGAACCTGAAGTTAAAAAAATAACAATCCACGGCTGGATGCAGTGGCTCATCCCTGTAATCTCAGCACTTTGGGAGGCCGAGACAGGTGGATCACGAGGTCAAGAAATCGAGACCATCCTGGCTAACTTAGTGAAACCCTGTTTCTATTAAAAATACAAAAATTAGCCAGGCATGGTAGCGTGCACCTCTAGTCCCAGCTACTCAGGAGGCTGAGACAGAAGAATCGCTTGAACCCAGCAGGTGGAGGTTGCAGTGAGCCGAGATCACGCCACTGCACTCTAGCCTGGGTGACACAGCAAGACTCTGACTCAAAAAATAACAAATAATTCACAATTTCATTGAGGAAAGAAAAGTTGTCCTAGAATCCCACCACCACCACTGGCCCTCACCCCCAACCCCGGAAGAACGTTTCTCATTACTCCCTTGGAGTTGCAGCAGGACATCGGGGCAACAGCTTTGGTCATTGTCTCTAAGGGCCACCTAGAGAAGAGTTAGGAATCTCCAACTCAACATTAAAGGAAAGAGACAGGAAGGGAAATGTGGAAGCTGGCCAACCCTTGGAGGATTGAGGATCCTATGGCAAATCCAGACATAGAACACACGGGAAGCCCTTTTAATTTACTTCCCAGCCTACGTGGTGACTCGGTGGGAGACTGGATGTTTTCCGTGTTGCTGTATTTCCAGACTCCTTTACCTAGCGATTCTCCTGATCCCCATTTTACACAAACAACTTCTCTCCCATGTCTTTGCCCCGTGCTGCAACAAAACTGTTTAAGGTTTTTTTTTTTTTTTCTTTTTCTTCAAATACACATAATGGAGTCTCACTCTGTCACCCAGGCTGGAGTACAGTGGCACAATCTCAGCTCACTGCAGCCTGCGCCTCCGGGTTTAAGCGATTCTCCTGCCTCAGCCTCCCAAGTAGCTGGGATTATAGTTGCGTGCCGCCACACCCGGCTAATTTTTGTGTTTTTAGTAGAGATGGGGTTTTACCATGTTAGCCAGGCTGGTCTTGAACTCCCAACCTCAAGTGAT
Organism: Pongo pygmaeus; assembly: GCF_028885625.2. NCBI lineage: Eukaryota > Metazoa > Chordata > Mammalia > Primates > Hominidae > Pongo > Pongo pygmaeus. Next base: position 62,318,196 of record NC_072393.2, read on the forward strand.
CCACCCACCTCAGCCTCTCAAAGTGCTGGGATTACAGGCATGAGCCACTGCACCCACCCTAAAAGTCTTCAGTTTTCCTTTCATCATTTTCATTTAGGCATTTCTGCTCTCACTACCCTTCCAGAACTCTTCTTGGCCAACAATGACTTCTACCTTGCTAATGTCATTGGCCAATTCTCAGTCTTCAGTCTCCTTGAATAAAGACTGCCATCTGACACAGTTGACCTTTCATTCGTTGGTAAACTTGCCTCACTGGGATCCGAGGATACCTCACCCTTTACTTTACCTTCTAGCCTAATGACTACTCCCTCAAAGGCCTTCGGTAGTTTCTGCTTTTCTCCCCAACCACTTTATGTTGGAGAACTCTGGGCATCAGTCTTTGGATTGTTTTGCTTCCTGAGCAACTTTCCTATCCTTGGTGAACTCAGTCCTTGGCTTTAAATATACATTTGTGTTATACATATGTATATACGAATGACACCCACATTTTACCTTCAGTTCAGAAACATTCCACACTGCTCTCTGGACACCTAATAGACATTACAACTTTAGCTCAAACAACTTTAGACTGACCTTCCTCAAATTCTGGCTCTCGCCATCATTTCCCATCTCAGTGGCAACTCTCACATGGCAGTTTTCAAAACAAAGATCTTGGGGCAATTCTCTCTCCTAGTCTAGATTTAATCAAGGAATCATCCTTTGTCAACATATGCCCCGGAGTTTGCACCTCACCAACCTCTACTATTCATACCCTCAGAGGCACCATTGATTCTCACCTGGCAAACACCAAGAAAAAGCCTCCTCTGAGCTTTCAGATTCTGCCCTACGCTCCCCGACTCACCATTTTTAAATGCGGTATCCAGAATGAGCTTCTTAAAATGCAAGCTAAATTATAGCATCTCTGCTCAAAACCCCTCAAAACGCCTCACCTCACTCCAGAAAACCCAGTCCTGAGACTGGTTTACAACACCATGATCATGCCATACATACTTGTGAGCCATCTCCGTAATACCCTTCCTGCCTCATACTGGTCTAACCACGTAGATCTCTGAACACAAAGCCTTTGTTTCATGGATCCCTCCCATCCCAAGGGATGACCAACAGTTTATCTGGCTCATTCTTTCACCTCATTCAAGTCTTTGCTCAAATCTCACTTTCTCTGTGGAACTTATTACTACAGCCTGTACCCTCCCACACCCCCAAATACCCACTTATGCACCCTGACCTTGCCATTCTTTTCCCCCCATAACACCATTATCCTAAAATACTTTAAAATGCATGTACTTATTATGTCTGCCTATATTCTGTCTCATCAGATAGCAAGCAAGGAAATTTGTCTTTTTTCCCCCATCGATATATCCTAGTGCTTAGACTAGCACCTCAAACAAAGTAGGCATTCTTCTTGAATGAAAATAAAGCTAACTCCTGGGCTTCCAGAATCCTAAGATCATATATGTTGATGTGTACTGAATATTTTAGTGACATTTCCTATAGAGCTATTATAAACTCAGATAAATACTAATTTTCCCAATGACTATTTAGGCAAGTACAGCTGCTTTTCACCTGATTCTAACGCATCCCGTAGGAAAGAAACTGTTAGACTCCTACCCTGACCCATTTTTGCTTTCTTCCTCAGGATAAATCCACTTGTTACTATTTCTTCCTGATTCCAAGAGACTACTTTCCCAGTCCCCCTTTGTAGTTATATGAAGCCATATGAAGACAAGGTAAACAGGCCAATGAGATGCAAGCAGAAGTGATACAAGAAAGTTTTGAAAAGGCTCCATCAAGGAAGCTCCTGAAGCTTCTAGATAAACCTTTCCTTCTCCCTTCTGTTGCTTCCTGCCTTGAAGGCAGCCATGATGGCTAGGACCTCAGACGCCATTGTGGCCTAAGGTCATCTTTATCATAGACACACTAAAGATGGTTGAGAAGTACAGAAGGAGCCTAGGCCCTGATAAGCCTGACCTGAAAGTATGTTTTGTATATTGTCTTCTCCCAGAGAAAGAAAAAGATCACCATTATTCCTAGGGGAACCTCTAAGGCAGAGGTTGATACAGTACTTACTTGAGTGTGCGAAGTTTACAGCTAGAATGCTTCAGGGCTTTAGACAGAATCCTTTCTGAAATATCATTAAGGTCATTGTCAAAGATATGCAGTTCCCGGAGGGTCTCCATTGTATAAAAAAGAGAGCAGATCTCTCTCCAGTAGACAAGGCTCTTCATTTGACTACACAGAAGAAAAATTGAGTTTTCCAATGGAACCGATTCAACTCCAGCAATTTGTAAAACATGTAAATTAAAGTATGTTTTGAAAGTGCCTGTTGTCTGACTCAGATTTAATACCATGCAGCAAGAAATAAAGTAGGGTCAAGCATGAATGAACAACATTCCGATCCACTAAAGTAGCTGGTGATTCCATATTCTGATAAGATACATCTGAGTGCAGGGCCTTTAAATGCAAGATTATTAAATATTTTTAAACTTCAATATTAAAAATCAGTGTTGCATGTTTTGTGCTATCATGAATACTCCTATAATGTAACAATACAAGGTTTATTTCTTTTTAATCTATACAACAGATCTGAAGAAATTAGGTTAAACCATTGGTTTGCAATGAGGCAATTCTGCCGCTAAGCAGACATCTGGTGATGTATAAGATTTTTGTTGCTGTCACAACTAGGGAAAACGGGACCCTACTGGCCACAGGAGAGACCAGAGATACTGCTAAACCTCTTACAATGTGCAAGATAGACCCCCACCACAAAGAATAGCTGGCCCACAATGTCAACAGTGCTGAGGTTTAACTCAAACTTTGATTTTAAACAGAAGCAGAGAGTTTTAAGTCACTGGTCTAATAAGAAGCTAGATTGGAAGTCAAGTTCTTCATGGCCCCGAGTTTGTCTTGTTCTGGTCAACAAGCTCTAGAATTACGGGCAGGTCTTAGGAAGACAGGAAAGAGGATTTATTTTTTAAAGACTCACCTAGCAGTTGGCCTTACAAGTGGCTCTTTGTTTTGAAAGATGCGCTGAACACTCAACTTAAGTGTCCTCAGGTGACAGCAGTACTCCAGACAGTATAATGAGACCATCATATCCTTGTCTGATTGAAGGTAAACTGTAACCTCCTCGAGAGCGTCCACAATCTTCTTCACAAATTCTTCTTCCCGATTCTCATAGAGACAGTAAAACAAAGGCATATGGTGCCTCAACTTTTCCCGGTCTGGGCCCGAAAGTTTCATGTATCCCACCGAGTACCACTTGAAGCTGTCTACCATCGGTAGCTGGCAGCCAAAGGATGTCTCAAGAATCTTTCTCCTGTTTGCATTTAGAAGACCAAAAATGAAAGTAAACACTTGATTAAAGTCAGAGTATTGTTCTCTCTTCTCTTTATACGCTCTGCTGCCTGAGGGGATCAGACAGTTGGGTACTGCCATCAGAAATGCAATGGCTGCACAAAACTCCTGGACGTTCAAGTGTATGAACTTGTAACGGTCTTTATGAGTGCTGCTCGGCAAAAGAATATTCGCGGCCTGCAACACAGAGACATCAGCCTCAGTAAACCCAACACATCTGAGGTCTTCACCACTGAAATTCAGGGTGCTCAGAAACAGTCCTCCTGCAGCCAGCAAACACAGACGTTTTAGGAGACCTAGGTGATACTGATTGGCAGTAAGTCCAGCCTCTGATGTCAATGCATCAGCAAGAAAGTGGGCGTGTAGATCAGTGGGTGTTTGGCAGCAGAGTTGGAAGTCACGCCCCTTGTCCATCTGCCGATTCAGGACAGTACACGTGATCCAGCATAAGATGGTGACTCGGCACAGACCCACGAGTATTTCATCCTCATGTACATGCCTGAGGGCTGCCGATGCTCTCTGGCGGTCTTTAAAGAAAGAGTTAAAATATATCTCCCTCTTCTCATTCGACAGCTGCAAGGTCGTGTAGCAATCTGCCTCTTTCAAGAACATTTTTATATTATTCCCACGTGTGGGCCTTGAGGAGATGAGGAACCAGCAGCCCGGAGCCATTTTTCTCTTCAGCAAACTGACCAGGAGAATTGGAATGGGAACTTTCTGGGTGCTGTTACTACACAAAGCACTGTCATTGACATTTAACTCGAATCTTATGTTGTCCAAGTCCTCGAGGATGAAAAGGAGTTTCTTGGGATCAGACAGGATGTCTGCAATGGGAGCCTGGCGGTCAGGCCAGTCCTTGGCGATTAGCTCAGCCAAGCTGCTGTCGGTCATTTGGTTTATTTCTTGAGAAGTGAGGTGAACGACGTACGAGATCATGTTCTGCCATATCTCACCATTGATCCACCTCAACACAGCCAGATTTACAACCATAGTTTTTCCAGATGCTCTATCTCCCATCAGGAACACATTGAGATCGTTTGCTGAATAACAGCTGGTAGAATCATAGGCTAATTGAAGTATGTAGAACACATCTGACGTAATGTCACAAAAAAATTTATAATGAAATTTTCCAAAAGTGTGACGTTCCCATTGCAGTATGAATTTTCTCCTCAAGACAGCTTTGCATGCCTCCTGATTGCCTAATCCAGCGAGTACAGGGCAGAAAATACAGAACAAAGATGAAAGTTCAAGATGTAAAAACAGTTTTAGCTTCTTTTTATGTTTACAGTAAAAATACAGTAGAAATTTTTACTTACTACTGCTTATCACAAAGATATAGGTACAAAGATATTTACCATCATGTTGCTTTGTTTTTGAGATGGAGTTTTGCTCTTATTGCACAGGCTGGAATGCAGTGGCACGAACTGGGCTCACTACAGCCTCCACCTCCCAGGTTCAAGTGATTCTCCTGCCTCAGCCTCCCAAGTAGCTAGGATTACAGGCGTGCACCACCACGCCTGGCTAATTTTTTGTATTTTTAGTAGAGACAGGGTTTCGCCATGTTAGCCAGGCTGGTTTCAAACTCCTGGCCTCAGGTGATCCACCTGCCTTGGCTTCCCAATGTGCTGGGATTACAGGCGTGAGCCACTGCGCCTGGCCCATATTGCTTTAAAGGAAAAAGGTTGAATAAAACCTATTCACTCATACAATGGAGTCGACAGATCTGTTTTAGCTTTGTTCTTTATCCTTCAAGGGCTTCCCTCTCATATCTTGGCATCAAGAACACATTTCTTTCATTTTTGGGGGTTCCTTAGCATTTTAGGTAGCCTTCAATTATGTTTCATTTCACACCCAGTTTTTCCTTTGAGGCAATAACTCGAGTTCAGGGACTGTTTCCTGGTATGTATTCAGCTCAAAGTATCTATTACATCTTGGCCCATCAGTCATGAGTTACACGTTCATCTTTCCTTCTGTTTTTTTGTTTATGAATATCATTACTGAAATCCTGATCATTTAATGAACTACTTAAGATAAATGAAATTGTATGGAATAAAGGTAAAATTTATCGTGAAGGGAGTCTTATTTCTTGAGAATACACAAGATTGCACTCCCACTGCAAAAAACAAAAATGTTAAGACATAAGTATAAAGCTGTCATAGAGGTATGATACAGAAATGATCGAAATAAGTGAATTCCTCGAGGGGGATGACTCCTTCCTTAGTGAGCAGATATTTGAAAATGTTTTTATCCCTGGGTAAGGGCAGGCAAAACAGGGAGCCTGGCAGCGTGGAAGAACTTTGATGGGATAAATAAAAGCCAATGATTAACAGCTGCAGCAGGGCTGGTGTGGTGGACTTGAATGTACAGGAATGTGGCACACTGGCTCCCCCGAGTGGAGATGAGCCTGATGGATAAACGGGCCTGATCCCACCCTCAAGACTACCAGGGCTGCCTCGTTCCGACTTAGCACATCTCAACAGCCTGGCAGAGACAGGACTTTCTCCTTACTGTTTTTATATATGATGTTTAGCATACAATAAAAAAATTGAGATTCAAAGAAGCAGAGAGCCATGATGATGATTATGAGTATGGTTCGTGATTATAAACCATGATTCCTAATCAAGAAAAAAAAATCTTTGGAAGATGTCTATTTAGGTGTTTTTCTTTTTGCCAATTTATTGATTGGGTTATCTGTTTTGTTATGCAGTTCCTTATATATTTTGGATATTAGTTGCGTATCATACATATTTTACAAATATATTCTCCCAATCCAGGAGTCTCTTCACTCATTTCCTTTGCCATTCAGAAGCTTTCCAGTTTCACACATACACACATGCACACACACGCACATAAGTGAATAAGTACGTGAGACAATAGATTTGTTAGCTTCATGTCAACATTCCACAATGGAAGCATATCAAAAGATCACATTGTCCCATATAAGTATGCATAACTATTTGTCAAAAGTAAAATTAAAACTGAATAGAAGCATTTGTACATATAACCCAGCTTTTGGAATTAGGAGGTGATTTTATAATAAGTTTCATATTATGTATATATCCCCATATATTAGGTATATAGAGTATAAGAATCAGGTGGATGCTCTGTAACTTAAAATATACACTGTGCAAAACAAAGAATTCATTGGAATGGCTGAATGGCAGATGGCACACACAGAAGAAAGGACGGGGGGCACCAGCACAGATCAATAGAACTGGCCTAACAAGCACAGAGGAAAAACAATCAGACCATCAGGGAACTGTGATACAATATCAAAGGACCAGTATAAAATACGTGTAATTACAGTCCCAAAAGGAGAGGGGATGAAAAGGTATTCAACATCACGAATCAGAAATGCAAATAAAAATCACGATGAGATATTCCCTTCACACCTGTTAGAATGGATATTATCAAGAAGACAAAAGATAAGTGTGGGTGAAGATGTGGAGAAAAGGGAAGCCTTGTGCACGGTGTGTGGGGCTGTCAATTAGAGGAGTCATTACAAAAAATGATGTGGAGGTTCCTCAAAAAATGAAAAATAGAACTACCCTATGACCCTGAATCTCTTTCTTGAGAATCCTTTGTGGTCAGAAAAGTCTGTCAAGACCTTTTTATTTTCTATAAACTTAGTTCAAAACCTTAAGTTTATTCTTCAGTCCATTTCTCCCTTGTCACCTTTTATCATGAGCAAAACCGCCACCACCAGGCTGCATCTTTATTGTCCCCCTAAATCTCCTTATCTTCAAGTTAATAATATGCATTTTCCACTGTTATTTCAGGGAACAACCTTGCTAAACTTTCCACTGTTATTTCAGGGAACAACCTTACTAAACTTTCCAGTGTTATTTCAGGGAACAACCTTGCTAAACTTTCCACCAGTTAAGGTTCCCACCTGATAAAGTCCACTGAAGGTCAAAGGCATGTCAAAAACTTATTAAAATGGTAGAGGATGGCCTGGCGCAGTGGCTCGCACCTGTAATCCCAGCACTTTGGGAGGCGAAGGCCGGCGGATCACCTGAGGTCAGTTTGAGACCAGCCTGGCCAACGTGGAAAAACCCCATCTCTACTAAAAATACAAAAATTAGCCCGGCGTGGTGGCGTGTGCCTGTAATCCCAGCTACTCGGGAGGCTGAGACAGGAGAATCACTTGAACCCAGGAGGCAGAGGTTGCAGTGAGCCAAGATTGTACCGCTGCACTCCAGCCTGGGAGAAAAAATTTTAAAAAGCAGAGAAAAGCTACAGGTCAAGTAGTTTCTTGACCTGTAGTTTCCTCTACCCTTTAATTACTTGACTTGTAGTTTCTTTCCCCATTGAAAATTTCAAGGCCCATCAGGCATCTATCAATTTCCTGTCCCAAATTCCAAAGCTCCATTTGAGTTTTTTTTCCCACTGGGAGCAGTCTATGTAAGTACTAAGACCTTTTGCAATTACTACTGCGATATGTCAAGCCATCCCAGAAGAGGTACTGGGTGAAGAAAGTGAAGAAAAGAAACCATGTCTGATATTCTCTTAAATATCTGCAATTTGGAGAGAAGTAAACAGAGCAGGTGAGCATGTACCTCTCACATGAGGAAGGGACAGCACAACAGTCTTCAGAATAAGATGATCAAGAGAAGCAGGAAGGATTTCTATTTTCTCAGGGCCCTGGGCAGAGAGGGAGGGGAAAGACATTGCAATGTCCATGGAAGTGAGAAACTCACTGAGTGGACTCAGCCCTGCTACCGACATTTAAAGGGTCACCATGGAGGACACAGCCATGGTCTCCAGGAAAGACTTCTCTCAAACTTGGGTTCACTTCCCCCTCATTGACACCCTCAGTAGATAGTGGTAAAAATGTAAAGGGTAATAAGAGATTACAACATGGCCTAGGAGGCATGTTCAGTAGACTTTACGCCAGACTGATCAGTCTGTGGCCTGTTAGGGACTGGGCCCCACAGCCGACGGTGAGTGGTGGGTGACTGAGCACTCCTCTATTTACAGCTGCTCTCCATCGCTCACATTATCGCCTGGGCTCTACCTCCTGTCAGATCAGTGGGAGCACTGGATTCTCACAGGAGCGTGAACCCTATGGTGAACTGCACATAGGAGGGATCTAGGTTGTACCCTCCTTATGAGAATCTAATGCCTGATGATCTGTCACTGCCTCCCATCACCCCCAAATGGGACTGTCTAGTTGCAGGAAAATGAGCTCAGGGCTCCCAGTGATTCTACATCATGGTGAGTTGTAGAATTATTTCATTATATTACAATGTAATAGAAATAAAGTACACAATAAATGTAATACATTTGAATTATCCCCAAACCATCCATCTCCACCCCCCTTCTAGTCCATGGAAAAATTGTCTTCTGTGAAACTGGTGCCAAAAATGTGGGGGACCACTGCTTTACACTATACCAGGACAAGCTATACATTTTGGACACAGTTGTCCATAAGCTTGAGCTAGATAAGAAAAGAAGTGAATGACAGGATAACCACGCAACTAAAAAAAAAAAAATTACTAATTCTGGAAGAAAACACTCAAGGAAGGAAAACAAGTTTACCACCATGTCGAGGTACTTAGAGTGTAATTTTTAAAATATCTAAAATATAAAGTGAGGCATGGTTAGAGAAGATGGTAGACCAGAAGCTGGTAGTGTGCACCGCTGTCATGGAGAGAGAACAGAGTGGCAACACCAGTTCTTCAACTGGATTATCTAGGACACATGGGATTCGTCAAGGAAGCCACACAACCCACGGAGAACAGAAGAGTGAGACAGGACAGCCACCAGCCCAGGACTGGCGCACAGCCCAGGAAGGCTCCTGACCACAGGGAGATGGTGAGTGAGCAAGAGTTCCCATGGATCGTTATTTTACAGTGTATATCAAAACATCAAGTTGTACACCTTAAGTATATATAATTTTTATTTGTCAATTACATCACAATAAAGCCAGAAGCATGTAGGTATGGAAGGAAAAGGTCTAAGAAAAATGTATGGCCTCAAAATAGAGAATATAGACAGAAAGATCAAATTCAGGTTACAGAAAAAAAATCCTTGTAATTATGGAGTATGTAAATATGGGTGACAAATGTTTTAAAAGAGGAAAAAAAAGAACATTCATATGCACCCCTATTAAGCTTTTGAACTTTAAGGATAAAGAAATTATTCAAGAATTTAGCAAGAGGCTGGGCACGGTGGCTCATGCCTGTAATCCCAGCACTTTGGGAGGCCGAGGCAGGTGGATCACCTGAGGTCAGGAGTTCAAGACCAGCCTGGCCAACATAGTGAAACCCCATCTCTACTAAAAACACAAAAATGAGCCGGGCGTGGTGGTGGGCACCCGTAATCCCAGCTACTCAGGAGGCTAAGTCACGAGAATCACTCGAACCTAGGAGGTGGAGGTTGCAGTGAGCCGAGATTGTTCCACTGCATTCCAGCCTGGACAATGGAACAAGACTCCATCTCAAAAAAAAAAAAGAATTTAGCAATAAATAAACACGAAAAAGGAAAACAAATCTTAACAGGTTAACATTTCTCCAAACATATTCAGTGCCAGAAGACATAGAAGGAATTTATACAATATTAAAAAGGAGTAGCTGGAGAATATTACATCCAGTAAAGTTCTCATTTGTGTATAAAGACATGCAAAGAGTTTTAGACATAAAATTAAGGAATTCACTAAGGAATTCACTCATGAATCCTTCTCGGAGGCAGAGATGGAGGAAGCAACAATGAAGTCCAGTTAATTAAGGCAATGAAATGAATTATTCATCACATCAGGGACAGGGGTATGCGATAAGCCAGGTATAGCTTTAAATATAGAAAGAAGCCTCAACAAAAAGATACTTGTGATTGCCATCAAAAGCCAAGGTTATGAGCCTTGACTCCATAAAGTATATATAAGCCGTGGGTCGGAGGAGGAGAATAGCAAAGGAAGGCCAGAAGCCTGTGAATCACAACGATGAGTGAAAGACATGCTATACTATTTAATTAGGAAGATATGAGTTTAACCAAGTTAATATTTTATAGAAGTTATCTTCAATATTAGAGGAATTTGAGGACCAAACTACTTCTTCATTCTAAAGATCTACTGTTCACCTATAAGACACATAGACTGAAAACAAGAGGGAGATATTCCATGCCATTGGAAGCCAAAAAAGAGGAGTAGCTATGCTTGTATCAGACAAAATAGATTCCATGACAAAAACTATAATAAGAGACAAAGAAGGTCATTATGTAATGATAAAGGGTTGATCTAGCAAGAGGATGTAACAATTGTAAATATATATGCACCCAACACTGGAGTACTCAGTTTAGCTCTAATAATTGCTTTATGTAAGAGAGACTCTAATACAATTATAGCTGTAGACTTCAACATCCCATTTTAGTGTGGTATTCATGATCTTGGTAAGTTCTCTTAACCCCTCAGGTATTCAGGTTTTCAATTGGAATACATGATTATATCTATTTTAGAGATGTTCAGAAGGGACTAAATGAGCCAATGATGACGACCTGCATAGGAGTGTACCCAGAATGTTAACTCTCCATGATCTTTACACAGAGCCCCCTACATTTCTGTAGCTGGGTCTTATGGTAGGAGGGTACCCAGGTGTTAACCCTCCATGATGTTTACACAGAGCCCCCTACATTTCTGTAGCTGGGTCTTATGGTAGGAGTGTACCCGGGTGTTAACCCTCCATGATGTTTACACAGAGCCCCCTACATTTCTGTAGCTGGGTCTTATGATAGGAGTGTACCCGGGTGTTAACCCTCCATGATCTTTACACAGAGCACCCTACTTTTCTGTAGCTGGGTCTTATGGTTCTAGGACAGAGCTCTATGCTGGGAAATCTGCTCTAGCTTAAGTACTTTCTTTGAGTCTAATCCTTTGGCTGGCTACTTTCATATAAGCTGGTTAGCATAATAACAGAAAATAAAGGTAGGATCAGAAAGCCACAAAACAGAACATGACCCATATCCAATCTATCCCTGGTCCTCATGTGATTTCCAGGTCTGAAGACTGGTTCTTTGGGGATGGAAAAGTCATGTGTCAAAACCACCAAGCTAAACAATTCCATCAACAAGTGGACTAAGGACACAAATAGATGCTTCTCAAAAGAAGATACACAAATGGCCAATATCTGATAGTCCTTGAAAAAATGAATATGAAGAAAATGCTCAACATTGCTAATGATCAGGGAAATGCAAATCAAAACCACAATGCAATCCCACCTTACTCCTGCAAGAATGGCCATGATAAAAAAAAAATTAAAAAGATAGATGTTGGTGTGGATGTGGTAAAAAGGGAACACTTTTACACTGCTGGTGGGAATGTAAACCACTATGAAAACCAGTGTGAATATTCCTTAAAGAACTAAAAGTAGAACTACCATTTGATCCAGCAATCCCACTACTGTGTATCTACCCAGAGGAAAAGAAGTCATTATACAAAGACACATGCACATTTATAGTGGCACAATTCGCAATTGCAAAAATATGGAACCAGCCCAAATGCCCATCAATCAACAAGTAGATAAAGAAATTATGAACACACACACACACACACACACGAATACTACTCAGTCATAAAAAGAAGCAAAATAATAGCATTTGCAGCAAGCTGGATGGGATTGGAGACCATTATTCTAAGTGAAGTAACTTGGGCATGGAAAACCAAACATTGTATGTTCTCATAAGTGGGAGCTAAGCTATGAGGATGCAAAGGCATAAGAATGATACATTGGACTACAGGGACTCGGCGGGAAGTGTGAGAGGGAGGTGAGGGATAAAAGACTACACACTGGGTACAGTGTATACTGCTCAGATGGTGGGGGTACCAAAGTTTCAGAAATCACCACTAAAGAACTTACTCATGTAATCAAATACTACCTGTTTCCCAGAAACCTATTAAAAAAAAAAAAAAGGCCCAACACCCAGCTTCCTGTGAAGTGCCCCGATTTCTGCCCACCCTTCTCATGATCCCACTCACGGTTTCGTCTGCCAATGATCTTCCTACAAAGATCTTCCTTACGCATCATTAAAAATATGCTGAAGAGCATATTCCATATATACTGTCCCTCATAAGAGATTGGCAACACGTTAGCCAGTTCTTCTTTTGTCAACTGTATCAGTGGAACCTGTGGCAGTTTGAAATCAAGAATCTTGCGTGCCAGATACTTCTTAAAACTCTGAAATTCCTTGTCACTGAGATTCTCTAGATACCACAGCAGGTCAAAGTCAGTAGAATCCGATTCTGCCATCTTGCTTCTCCAGGCAAGGCAGACTTCAGAGAAGGGATTTTGAGGCACAAGAAATATGAGATCTAAAAAATAGATGTGGAATCAGACAATCAAACCACACAGTAATGCCAATTCATCCAAAGCTAACATCCTAGACAATTCCTGTGGTGTGATAGAAGCTCCTTTCTGATAGGCCATCAACAGTAAGTCTGAAATCTTTCTGTCTGGGTCAATGGTCTTGTCGATTGATCTTGGCAAATTTCTAGGTTCTGTTAAGGTGGAACATCAGTTGTGTTAAAAGGCAACATTCTTACGGTAAATGTTATCCCTGATTAGCAAATAGCATATAGGTTGAGAATTGATACCTACATGCTCCAAAGTATCATATAGAGACTTTGGAGGGGAAGTGTTTCGTTTGAAATTGTCACCCCTATGCAGACTGGAAATCTAGACTTATGGTCTCTTACAAGATATACTGTTGTATATGAAACTCCTCTATGCTGGAATAATCTGTATAGCAATTGGCTGTATTTACAATGACTATACTCCTTGGAGGTATGTCATTGATACGTATAAGGACTCCTAATGAAGAGGCAACTGTTATAATAAGCAAACAGGCTGTTTGTGGTCTTGTATGCTGCTGAAAAGAAATCTAAGTTGTGATGTACTCTGTTCTGTCTTGTTAGTATATAAATGAGCCAAAGACAGCCCCTGGGTTATTTTTTCACTCTAGGCTGAAATCTGTTAGCGCATAAAGCCCACTGGCTTCAAACTCAAGTTTTTATACACCCAATTGTTTTAAACACAGCCCAAATAAGCAGATGTTTAGCCATGTAGAGCCTGCCTGCTTTGCATACCTCACAGAGCTGCTCCCAACATCTGCCAGCAATAGGTAAGTCCCCAGGGTCAAGATGACTGCAAGGTGCTACTGCCCTTTGGAGCTCTCAGACTCAGGAGATCTTCCTCCCCACTGTACTGAGTGGTATCGCCCACACACACAGACACACACACACACACACACACACACACGCACACGCACACGCAGGTTGCCTCTCCAATCCTACCCCACCTCTGCAGGGGTTCCCCATCTTCCTCTCCTCCTGAGTAGGGACCCACACACTGTAGCCCCTGGCCAGGCTCCTGCAGTGAGAGACATGCCCCACACACAAACCTGTGAAAATGCCACCCAAAAAAGCATGTGTGCAACTGCCAACCCTTGGTTATCTTTTCCCTTGACAAATTTCTAAACCCCATGAGCCTCCTACACCCGTAAGTTTCAATGTCAGTCTAATCCTGGTATCATTACACTCAGTCATGAGAAGTTGAGATTGCAGAGTTGTGACTAAAGAATCCACCGCAGAGCCTTGACCCAACACAGTCAAGGCACTCAGAGTTTATGACAAAGGTGGAGAAAGAAGATCTGATCAGATACGAGTGGATGTGGATTGGCTAACGTCTCCATGGTTTTACGGCAAATGCTTTGACACAGAGAACAAGGGATAAATAGTCCCTTTGGGGGAGTAAATGAATGTTGGAGAATGGCAGGTATCTGCTTGAGGCTAGACTGCTCGATCTCCAACCATGAAATAAACCTAACTAGATACTCAACCGTAACTAGGTTGTTGAGCGTAAAGAAATCGCCGGTGAAGCTGATAAGATGCACCAAATACAAGACAGAGTCACTGGTATTGTAGACACACTCAACAGTGATGCCTACCTGAAGGGCAGAAGTAGGCACGTTAAGCTTGCAGACCTCACATACCGGGTACTATGTTAGAAGATAGAGCCACTGGGTTGGATCTGACTCCACCATGGCCATGAAGTACATGGAAAGACACTCATGATCCCCCAATAAAGGGGTAAAAAAATGGGCATACTCACATGCGCCTATGATACCTGAGTTTTGCAGCAGTGTTATGCAAATCCCCAGTGCCCAACAAGGTAAGAACTATGATACCCTCTTCCAGAACATTTTCATTTTCCCTAAAGGAGGGCCTGTAGCTAGTAAGCAGTCACTCCCTGTTTCCCTCTCCTCCCCTAAAGGAGCTTTTAAATGCATGGTTGAGCTGGCAGAAAAAAAAAATAAGGAAGTCACTGAGTTTCAGAAGGCAGGCATGCACCCAGGGAGTAGCTTTAATGTTAGGTCAGGTGAAGTCGAGCAAACTTTGGCAGCCTAGAGCTCAGTTTTAGGAAATCATATACAATTTTAGGGCAAAGGAGAAGACAAACCCTGGGGCACACTGAGGTGGGAGGACAGATGAAAGGCCACCACTCAGTGGCAGGGGACAGACAAATGAGAAGGTTAACTAGAAAATCCCCCTGAAGAGAGGGTGGCGTGGAATTCTTACTCTGCTCAGTATCAGGTCTGAGGAGGATAGGGGAAGGAATCACACCCTTTGAGTTCCTAAACCTAAGCTGGACTTCGGAGAGTAATCATTCCACAGCTTTTCGTCTCATGTATACTTTTGTATTCTGGACCTAAATGCACAAACATGCTAAGAAATCTTTCCAAAACTTAGTTATTCAAAAATGTCTTAATCTCTCTCAACTCAGAAAAAAAAGTCATTACATGAATAAAATTGAATGTGAAACCATAAAGACTGGTCCTAGGTCTATATTTGCCAGACCCAGAAAGATATTTATAATATACTATTGAGATAAAAAGCAGTGAATGGGACCGTTACCCTGACATATGTACATACAGGTGTCATGTCGGCTGAAGCCAGGATTTCAGGGTGTACAGAAGAGTTAACGCGACAGGTGCGAGACTGCCATCTTTAGGATCTGCCTGCTACATTGGCCATTGGCTAGCATCTGGAACTTGGACGTGGAAGGCACCCCCCACCCACATTCTCAGAGCTGATAAGAGTGGCTCACATGCCTATATGGCTTGTATAGACAACATGGCTTATGCTGAAGCTTTGCTGTCCTTCTGGGAGCCTGGAAGCTTGCATTTTCCTTCCATCTAAGCAGTGAGCCAATTTTTTCGGCACTGTTTAATGCATATTTTGGAATATGCTAGGAAGAGGATGCCTATGTGACCAGCTCTCACACACACAAACCCGAGCACTGAGTTTGTAATGATCTTCCACAGCAGACAATACCCCATGTGTGTTTTTACCACTTGCTGCTGGGGGAATTCCACATGTCCTGGGTGACTCTGCTGGGAGAGGACGCTCGGGAGCCTGGTTTCCTCTGGATTTTGTCCCATGTGCCTCTTTGCTTTGCCAATTCTGCTTTGTAGTCCTCATTGTAATAAGTCCCAGCTGTGAACAGGACTGTGCCAAGTCCCAAGTCATCCCACCTAACCCAACTAGGGGATGGCATTCAACACCTGACACACAGGTTAACAGGAAATAACCTCACAACATTGAATGACAACCTCCTAAACTCACATGACCGTCTCTTACCTTGCAGCAGGCAACCCCATTAACATTGTTAGTGATGGGAGATTTGCTTTCAGGTCTAATTACTCCCTTAAATTGAAGTCTCCATCAGGGCAGGACCACTGTTTCTCTTTCTCCCCAGTGTTCTCAGCCTCTGCATCCATAATTGACAGCATATTTGCTAAGAGGTCAGTTCTTTTCATGCTCATATGGTTAACAAGATTGCCTTAGTCGGCCAGGCACAGTGGCTCACGCCTGTAATCCCAGCACTTTGGGAGGCTGAGGCAGGTGGATCACCTGAGGTCAGGAGTCCGAGACCAGCCGGGCCATCATAATGAAACCCCATCTCTACTAAAACTACAAAAAACTAGCCAAGCATGGTGGTGGTGGGTACCTGTAATCCCAGCTATTTGGGAGGCTGAGACAGGAGAATCACTTGAACCTGGGAGGCAGAGATTGCTGTGAGCTGAGATAGTGCTGCTGCACCGCAGCCTGGGAAACAGAGCAAGACTCTGTCTCAGAAAGAAATAAAAAAAGATTGCCTTAGTCTCAATGGAATTTCTCTTCTCTCTCACCCTAAAATGATATCTTTATGTCATGACTGAAGATGTCAAAGAAAAATTTTAGAACTGAGGCTTAGAATTTTATCAGACTGCAAAGTTAGTAATGATGTCAATTAAAGTAGATCTGTACTTCTCATGGAGAATACTCATTGCAACAAATTTTAAATCCCATGAGAGCTGCTATGTATGCACATATGTAAGGCCACTGCAGCTCCAATTAAGTACATCATAATTATGGTCTCACAAATCCACACTGATACGAAATATGCATTAAATGGTGTTGAGAAAATTGGCTCACTGCCTAGATGGAAGGAAACTGCAAGCTTTCCATCACTATACAAACAAAATTCAGTAAATAAGATTGGGTTGTATTTTTTAAGGAATGATTGGGACTTAATATTTAATTAAGAAATATTTAATCATGCCCTTGTTTCTGATTTTATACTTCTAGAATAAGGAATGTTCCATAAGCTTTATGCGTTGTGACTCCGGGGCTTAATAAAAACAGATGCATATCTGACCTTTGAAGAAAAATATGTAGACAGAAGCAAGGGATGAAGATAACATTGAAAAAGAGAAGATTTTAAAGTTATTGATTTAAGAACTCTATTCAAAATCTTTGAGGAAATATCAATTAGATATAGAACTTGAAGAGACAAGAAGTTATAAATGGCTAACACATGTATATACAAAATTAGCATCTTGTAATTCAGTCAACAGCAACTTCCAGCAATGAATTTAAAAGCATTGCACTGTGGTCAGATGAGGGTATGAAATGTTGGTGTAAAACAGTCTTTTGCCTTTTGAGAAAAGTAAGTAATAAGAGCTTTTAATATACATACACACG
The DNA here is from genome assembly GCF_028885625.2 of Pongo pygmaeus. Classification (NCBI taxonomy): domain Eukaryota; kingdom Metazoa; phylum Chordata; class Mammalia; order Primates; family Hominidae; genus Pongo; species Pongo pygmaeus. The sequence continues at coordinate 62,335,564 of NC_072393.2, forward strand.
CTGACTCAATATTGCATTTTTTTTTGAGGAGCCTATGAAGCAGGCATAAAACTTATGGAATACTCTTTAAATCATCCTATACAATAGTATAAAATCAGAAACACCTGAAGTCTGGCAAGGACATGATTAGATATTTCTGGTGCATTATTATGTATTATCAACCCACTTAAAAATCATACTTTAGGCTGGGCATGGTGGCTCACGCCTGTAATCCCAGCACTTTGGGAGGCTGAGGAGGGCAGATCATGAGGTCAGGAGATGGAGACCCCTATCCTGGCTAACACGGTGAAGCCCTGTCTCTACTAAAAATACAAAAAATTAGCGGGGCATGGTGGCACGCGCCTGTAGTCCCAGCTACTCAGGAGGCTGAGGCAGGAGAATCGCTTGAACCTCAGAAGCAGAGGTTGCAGTGAGCTGAGATTGTGCCACCGCACTCCAGCCTGGGCAAGACTCCGTCTCAAAAAAAAAAAAAAATCATACTTTAAAGAACACAAGAAAAAGCTCATACAACAGGGTTTAGAGAAGTATGAACTGTTTGAGTCTAAAGATACCTCCACTTTCTTAAACATGTTAGAGGGAAATACAATTGACTCCTGAACTCAAAAGTCCATGGTGCCAGCCCCTAGGCAGTCAAAAATCCACGTATAACTTTTGACTTCCAACACTCATAGCCTACTATTGACCAGAAGCCTTATCAACAGTCAATTAACACATAAGTAGACTAACATCTATATTGATTGCATTCATGACATATCTGACTTTAATTTTTTAAGTATTTCTAGGCTGCCTGGTTCATCTACAAGTTGTCATACATCTCCCCCAAAATTCTCCAATATATTTATTTTTGAAACTTCATGTATAAATGGAACCCATGCAGCTCAAACCTGTACTGTTCAAGGGTCCACCATAAATCTGTTAAACACATTTGTGCAACACAAGTGTTTTCTTTTAAATCTTGTATCTAGGTGTTTTTCCCCCCTAAGCGAAAACAAGTAGATTAGGGATTAATAAGTTAAGCCTCACCAAGTCCAACCCTTCCCCAAATTCCCAAACTATTCCCTCCTTTGACTTCTATTTCACCATTGCCTTTGAGCTCCGTCCTTGTAACTGAGACTTATTCTGAGAGACTTCCGAGTTCAGGAGTCAACTGTATTTCGTTCTAGTGATATGTTTGTCTAATAAAGTAGAGTCACCTTTAGACTCAAACAGTCCATATTTCCCTAAACACTCTTGTATGAGCTTTCCTTGTGTTAAGGTATGATCTTTAAGTGGGTTGGTAATAATGCACCAGAAATATTTAATCATGACTCTCTCAGTCTTCAGGTGTTTCTGATTTTATACTATGACATAGGATTAATTCAAGGAAAATTCCATAAGCTTTATGCCTAGTGATGGTTTCATAGCTTCCTCAAAAAAAAAAAAAAATGCAATGTTGAGTGTGTGTTAAAAGCTTTTATTACTTTTCCCAAAGGGCAAAACACTGTTTTTACACCAACATTTTGTACACTCATCTGACCACACTGCAATGCTTTTTAAGTTGGTTGCTAGAATTTTGCTGTTGACTGAACTACAAGGTGCTGACTGAACTATGAGGTGAGCTCCAACACCTGCACAAAAGCTGACACTACAGCATTGCAGGTCCCAAGTCCGCGTTGCATCAGAATAGCTGATCACCACACAGTTGGGCACTTCAAACACCTGTGACCAGACTTTCTCAAGCACTGAGACGCAGGGGAATCACCTGGGGAGTTATCAAAAACCCCAGTGTCCTGAAATACAGACACTGATTAGAGACTTTGGAGGTTGGGCCCAGGAATCAGTGTATTGTTCCAATCCCCCCTGTAAATTCAGCACTCAAAGTTAAGAATCAATTTGTAAACTAAAAATAACATGTTAAGACCTGCCCCCGCCGCCCCGGCCGCCGCCCGCAACCAACTGAGCGGACCCCCTCCTGGCCAAAATACTTGAAAAACAGAATTATTGACTATGGCAGGAAGGGAGGTCAAACCTCCTCCTATCTCCTTCCTTTTGGAGCCTAGGCACAACTGACCCACATTAACATTAAAATAGAGCTCAGGACTGGGTGCAAGGGCTCACGCCTGTAATCCCAGCACTTTGGGAGGCCAAGGTGGGCACATTACCTGAGGTCAGGAGTTCGAGACCAGCCTAGACAACATGGCGAAACCCCATCTCTACTAAAAATACAAACATTAGCTAGATATGGTGGCATGTGCCTGTCATTCCTGCTACTTGGGAGTCTGAGGTGGGAGAGTCGCCTGAACCCAGGAGGCAGAGGTTGCAGTGAGCTGAGATCGCGCCACTGCACTCCAGCCTGGGCGACAGAGCGAGACTCCGTCTCAAAATAAATAAATAAAAATAAAAACATTCTTTTCATCTCTAACACTTTATGCATCATGTGGAAGAATAGCATCCATAAGGCTATGATGATGAGTTAGCTAGGTTTAAACACTCCACCCACAACGCACATACACTTCAAAACATCATGCTGCACACAATACATGCAATTTTGTCTGTCAACTTAAATAAGTTTGCAAAAAAAAAAAAAAGCATGACACAAATTTACTCATGTGAACTTGAAAATGGTAACACAGCTTGGCCTGCCCTTAGTAACTTTAGTCATTTTATTCCCCCATCATATTATTTCCAGCTCCTAACCAAAGAGAAAGCTAAAGAACCAATGTAACATAATAAAAAAAGACCTTAAAATCCAAAGAAACAAATCGGCCAGAAAGGTAACTCACCAACCCTGCCACCAGGTCTCCTTGGCTGGTCAAAAACAAACAAGCCAGGAAGCGGGAAGAAAAAGGCGGTGCCTGCCCCGTGATTAGCCAGCTGACTCCTCTCTTGATTGGCCAAGGTGGGTTCTTGATGATCTTCGCGATGGAGGGGAAATACTGCTGCACCTGCGTGTTTCTGCCCAGATGCCCCAACTGTCTTTCTCCACCCAGGACTAAACAGGGTCTGCTGATTAGAAGACAGTCCACACCCCGTTTATGATGCTGGAGCTCATGGGGCGTCTGACCAAGAACCTCCAGAACAATTGATTTAGGCAGTGCCGGGGGAAAGAAGTTCTCCACCCAGAATCTCAATGTCGGATAACCATCTATACAATAAGCTCCATGAGGGGAATACGCTGTCTAGTCTGTATCACCACCTGGCAAGGATCCTTTCAAATCTGAGGGAGGCCATAAATATTTGTAGAACGAATGCAACCAAAGGCATGTTTAACAGGTGATATAATTTGCGGAGGCACGTCCTAGATCCTCCACCCAGGGGGCCCATCTTGGCCACCTATTGGAATCACCTGGAGACCTTTAATGACGACTGATAACTCACTCCTATGCGCAGGTATCTGCTTCAGTCAGGAGGGAGTATGCTCTGGGTATAACTGATAAATATAGTTCCTCATATTGGACAGATTAAAGAAAAATAGGGGTATCTTCATAGGTGCAAAAGGGGAAATATAAAAGAGTCTATATCTATTCATGCTTTTAGATGTATCTTTGTAAATTAGGAAATAAAATAATTTCCTTCACCCAGTAAAGGGTTCCAAAAAAGCAAGAGCAACCAAAAATCTCATAATGGATGGGAAAATGATGAAAGAATACCTTTTACAATAAGACACAAGACAAACAAAGCCTCCGTCACCCCTCTTATTTCAACAAACTGCACCTGTTCACTGGGACAAGACAATGGATCTGGAAGAAAGAGGCAAAATGATCATATTGGAGATAATTTGAATATCCATGCAAACTCTCTCCCCTTAAATCTATTGATAAATTGTTAGGATTCAAAGCAGCTTTGGTGAATATAAATCAACATACAAATATGATTGTATTTCTCTAAAAAAAAACTAATTGGAATTTAAAATTTTAAAGGATGCCACGTGCAGTTCCAAGAAAAATATAAACTAGAAATAATTCTTATAAGAGATTGTAAATCTTATTGAATGTGATATACAATGTTATTGCCATATACAAAATCCTTAAAAATGAAGGATAACATTACATTCTTGTACAGGAGTTATTATTATGAAGATGTTAATATGCTCCCAAATAGACCTTTATATTCAGTAAAACAATAAAATCCCAATAGAAATTTTCGTATCAAAATATAATTCTGAAATGTATGTGGAAAACAGAAGGGACTAGTACAAGCCAAGAGATGCCTGAAGCACATAGGTGGGTGGGAGGTGGGAATGATGATTGAGTTGGACCTACCCTATAAAGATTTAATTTAAAAACTATGGTAATTAAGACTTATTGGTTGGCCGGGGGTGGTGGCTTATGCCTGTAATCCCAGCACTTTGGGAGGCCGAGGCGGGCAGATCACAAGGTCAGGAGATTGAGACCATCCTGGCTAACACAGTGAAACCCCTGTCTCTACCAAAAATACAAAAAAATTAGCCAGGTGCGGTGGCAGGCGCCTGTAGTCCCAGCTACTCGGGAGGCTGAGGCAGGAGAATTACTTGAGCCCGGGAGGCAGAGCTTGCAGTGAGCCGAGATCATGCCACTGCACTTCAGCCTGGGCGACAGAGCGATTCTGTCTCAAAAAAAAAAAAAAACAAAAAACAAAAAACAAAACTTGTTGGCACATGGATGAACAAATGAATAGTGAAACAAAACACAGAACCCAGAAACCAATGTAGGCAAATATGAAAAGCTGGTTTATAACAGATTGCTGGGCAGTGGCGTAGGTGAACTATTCATTAAATGGAGCTGGTGCCATTTGTATTTAAACGGAAAAAAAAATGGATCCCTTCTCCCTACCTTAGAGAAAAATAATTACAAGTGACTTAATACTTCTGTGTGAAATTCAAAACTCTATCATATTTTAAAAGGCAATATTAGATAGCTTCATGAGTTGGAGTAGGGAATGATTTTTGTCAACAACACCTCACATTTATAAAACATAAAGTACATTTTGATCAACTTGATTTCATTTAAAATAAAAACTGTTCAGTGAATGGTTCTTATATAACAAAAGCTACAAACCACAAACTGGGAGGAGATATATGAAAATACGTGCATCACACATAACTGACCAAACCACTCTTTCAGAATATGTAAAGCACTTCTTCATGCAAATAAAAACAGGAAACAACCAATAGAAATACAAGGAAAACAATGAAAAGGTATTTCACAAAAGAGGCAACAAATGGCTCACAAACATGAGAATGATGTTCAAGTATATTAATAATCACATAAAAGCAAATGAAAACAACAAAATACTTTTTCCAACCAATATTTGGTGACTACTTTAAAATGTCAACAACATCAGCAGTAGGCAGTAAGGTGCAGCTATGGGGATATTCACCTGTGCCTGATGCTAATGTAATTGGTGAAACCACTTGTGAAGAGGCAACTGAAGTCACCTGTGCCTCAGGGACTCAGCCATTCCACTCAGGTAACCCAAAAGTCCTGTGGGCTCACAGATGCATGCAAGAAGGTTCAAAACAGCATTGTTCATATTGGCAAAAACTGAGAAACCACCCAACCACCTGTCACTGACAGAATGGATCATTAAATGGTGACCTATTCATACATTTAAATACTGTGAGGCAAGACCTAGAAATGAACCGCAGCTAAAACAAATTAGCATTGATTAATCTCAAAAACATAATAAGTGAAAAGAATCAAGTCACAGAATGATACACTATAATTCGAAAATGAGGAAAACAAAACATATCTCTTAGGGGAACATATATCACCTGGAAAAATAAAAAGAAAGTTGAAGGGAATGAAGTTCACTTCACAACTGGAAATTCACTTTGGTGGGAACCCCTGTGGATGGAACAGGCATGCTGTTATGGCTACATGAGTCTGCAAAGGTCCCCGTCATGTTTGCTTCTCAATCTAGGTTCTGGACCACAGAGACTTGTGTTATGATTACAGTAATTCCTTAAAGTTTTCATTATGTTTCTCTACACTCCTTGATGTGTATATTTCAAAACCAGGATCATCATCATCATAACAATGAATTCAGGATTCTTATAAGGAGGAAGTAAAATGGTGATTGTAAAAGGATAGCTCCTAGGACACTGAGGTTTGGTGTGAACTCAGAAGATGACTGTAATGATTGTAGGGAAGCTGGAATAGCAGGAAAACCATGCCCAATGATGAAATCTCGACCTTGTGTCTAAAAAACTTAGCACCTGTTCTGCCTACGCAGAAAGACAGTAGCCGATATCCACTAAGTTCTTCTTGCAGGCCAGGCACAGTGGCTCATGCCTGTAATCCCAGCACTTTGGGAGGCCGAGGCGGGCAGATCACTTGAGGTCAAGGGTTCGAGACCAGCCTGGCCAACATGGTGAAACCCTGTCTCTACTGAAAATATAAAAACTAGCCGAGGCCAGGCACAGTGGCTCATGCCTGTAATCCCAGCACTTTGGGAGGCCGAGGCGGGCAGATCACTTGAGGTCAAGGATTCGAGACCAGCCTGGCCAACATAGTGAAACCCTTTCTCTACTGAAAATACAAAAATTAGCCGGACATGGTGGTGTGCATCTGTAATCCCAGCTACTCAGGAGGCTGAGGCAGGAGAATCTCTTGAACCCGGGAGGTGGAGGTTACAGTGGGCCGAGATGACGCCACTGCACTCCAGCCTGGGCGACAGGGTGAGACCGTATCTAACAATAATTAATAATTTCTTCTTGCACGACAGGTTTAGTTACGGCAGAAGGATGTTGTGCCACACGAACATTCTTCAAGGAGTTTAGCATGTAGGAAGGAATTAAGCATTTAAATTATGAACAGAGTCACCCCAACTCTCCAAATGAACCATTTTGGAGAGACTGGAGGAGCATCCCTGCAGCCGTGAGCCCTGGGAATTCTAAATAGGAACCTCAGCCTGAAATATCCCCCGCTCTATACGACACCAGGAGCAAAGGTCTAGAACAGCCCCTCAATGGGCGGTGGGCGTTTCACTTCACATATTTTCTGCATCTGTTCATCAAAAGCCCTCTGAACCAATGGCAAGGGAGCAATTCATTGGCCAATCAAATGGCACCACGGATCTTTTCTTCCCGCTTCCAGCCGCCAATCATTAAGGACCAGGAAGGCGTGGAGCGGTGAGTCAGCGCGTTGTGCTGGGCTGTGCTTCTCTTCTGTCTGCTGATTTCCTGGGTTACTTTGGGTCTTCGTTTTCTTTCTCCCTTTTACCCTGTCTCCTTTCTTGAGGCTGATCGATCACAGCCAGGCCTCTTCATTCTATTTACCCAGCGTTTTCCTTCTCTCCAGTTAGTGGGGTAGATGAACGCCCTGTGTTTATAAGGTGCCTCCCAGTTGAGCCTGAGACCTGGGAGAAGAATGGGGAGTGGAGGTGGGGGAGACTCGTCACGAAGGGAGACCTTGGAGCTTCGAGGTTGGGAATGTTCTTATTAGATTCTTCATCTCTGTTGACACAAACATGTAGGAGAAGCTGGAGAACATAGACAGGGATGAGGTAAGGGGGGACTTCCCATGAACGGTGAGACCCAAGCCCACTCTGCTCTTGTGAGCTTACTCTCTGACCTAGGGCAGAAACATCTTTGATACTATAATTCCAGGATGTGATTTAAAAAGAAAATCACACTTTTAGTTGACTCATACTAATCGTGTGTATTTATGAGATGCAGAGAGATGTGTTGGTACATGTATACGTATCATTAAATCAGGGTAATTAGCATATCCTTCTCCTCATACGTGTATCATTTCTTTGTGTTAGGAACATTCAGAATCCTCTCCTCAGGTGAGAGGAGGGAGAGGGTCAGGAAACGATAGCTATGGGTTCCTATTCTTAGTACCTGGGAGATGAAAAACTGTACACCAAACCCCTGTGACACGAGTTTACCTACATAACCGGTGTACATGTACCCCTGAACCTAAAATAAAAGTTAGAAAAACCCTCGAAAATACACAATAAGATATTAACTATATTCAACCTACCGTGCTACAGAACACCAGCACCCATTCCTACCTCCAGGTGTAATTTGGTATCCATTAGCCAACCTCTTTTCATCCCCCTTCTCCAATTATGCCATTTCTTTAGTTAGACTATGAAATAAACCTATATAGAAAGAATATCTATCTTTCTATATCAATAAAAGTTGGTTTTTACTGTTAAGGGTTGAATTGTGTCCCAACCCTAAAAACACACACAAAAAACAAAAACTAAAGTCCTAACCCCTTTATAGGGTGACAAAATAAAGTTGTTGCAGATGTAATTAGTTAAGACGAGGCCATACTGGAGTGGGTGGGCCCCCTAACTTAATGTCCTTATGAAAATGGCCACATGCGGCCGGGCGTGGTGGCTCATGCCTGTAACACCAGCACTTTGGGAGGTTGAGGTGGGTGGATCACCTGAGGTCAGGAGTTTAAGACCAGTCTGGCCAACATGGTGAAACCCTGTCTCTACTAAAAATACAAAAATCAGCTGGGTGTGGTGGCAGGTGCCTGTAATCTCAGCTACTCAGGAGGCTGAGGCAGGAGAATCGCTTGAACCCGGGAGGTAGAGATTGCAGTGGGCCGAGATTGCACCATTGCACTCCAGCCTGGGTGACGGAGCGAGACTCCGTCTCCAAAAAAAAGAAAGGGGGAAAATGGCCACAAAGCTGGGTACAATGGCTCACGCCTGTAATCCCAACACTTTGGGAGGACGAGGCAGGTGGATCACCTGAGGTTGGGGGTTCGAGACCAGCCTTACCAACATGGTGAAATACAAAAAATTAGCCAAGTGTGGTGGCATATGCCTGTAATCCCAGCTACTGGGGAGGCTGAGGCAGGAGGATTGCTTGAACCTGGGAGGCGGAGGTTGCAGTGAGCCAAGATTGCGCCATTGCACTCCAGCCTGGGCAACAAGAGTGAAACTCCGTCTTAGAGAAAATGGCCACATGAAGGTAGAGGCAAGCAGAATGGCGTGTGACAAAGTCAGAATGGAATTACATAGATGCAAACCAAAGAATGACACAGGTTGCCAGCAAACCACAGAAGCCAGTAAGAGGCAAGGAAGGGTTCCCCTGGGTTTCAGAGAGAGCACCACCCTGCCAACACTTTGATTTTGGACATCTAGGTTCCAGAACCATGAGACAGTGGGTTTCTGTTTTAAGTTACCTAGTTTGTGGTACGTTGTCATGCCAGCCCAAGGAAGCTAGTACACTATTAGAAGAAAAAAATGATGTGATTTTACGCTTAGAGAACAGCTTCAATAATATATCCTTAGGATCACCAAATGTTAAAAGTTTACCTTATATGGTGTCCCTCTACTCTTATATAAGTATTTTTCCTGATCTGTTCAAGATTTGTACACATTGTACAAATTTACATCTAATACTTTACCCTAAATGCTTCAGGGTTTATGTTCTAAAAATAAAAATAAAAGTAAGCTCTTTTGATAACCACACTATATAAAAAACAGGACATTGATAGAATGATATTATCTAATGTACAGATCTTACACTTAATGGACTTTTTAATTTTTGCATCTGTTTTCACAAGTGGACCGAACGTGGAAATTCTTACACTAAGCCTGTTTTTTTTTTTTTTTCTTTTTTTAAATTTAAGTTCTGGGATACATGTGCTGAATGTGCAGATTTGTTACATAGGTATACATGTGGCATGGTGGTTTGCTGCACCTGTCAACCAGTCATCTAGGTTTTAAGCCCCACATGCATTAGGTATTTGTCCTAATGCTCTCCCTCCCCTTTCCAGCCCCCCCACCCACGGACACCAGTGTGTGATGTTCCCCTCCCTGTGTCCGTTTATGTTCTCATTGTTCAACTCCCACTTATGTGTGAGAACATGCAGTGTTTGGTTTCCTGTTCCTGTGTTAATTTGCTGAGGATGATGTAAACCTGTTTTCATTATCTAACCTATGCCTCAGTTTGAGAGTGTGTGTGTGTGCTGTCTTTCACACACACATACGCACATGCTCATGCTCTCACACACACATACACACCCACACACGTGCTCTCTCTTAGATTCTGGAAAAATAATTTTTATTTAAATTTTGACATAATTTGCTGATGAAGATGTTCGAGCCTGAAGTCTTCTGTGGGGGAAGAGTTTAAAAAAAAAAAAAGCTTTCAAAACTTCACACGCACAAAATAGATGAAAGTTGTCATTTTCTAAGAATTTATATATTTGAACAAAATTATCAGTTTTATTCGCATAAAAATGGTAATAGTCTCAATTTTTGATATCTGTAGGATATGAAGTGGTGTCTCCTCTCTGTTTGTGGTATTAGTTGCTCAAGTCTTCTTATTCATCAGACTTCTTGGGGGTTATCCAGTTTGTATTTTCAAAGAATCTACTTTTGACAGTCTTGTATTTTAATTTTTGTTTCATCGATTATTTTTTCTACTTTCTTTTGGTGTGTTTTGCTTTTTATCTAAATGTATAATTAGCTTATGAATTTTCAACCTTCCTTATGCCTTTGAAGTAGCACATTTTTCCAGCTCCTGATTTAGCTGTATTTCACTCACTTCGTATGCAACATTAAATATTCAGTTCAAAAACTTATATCCGATATTTTCTCTTTATTCATAGCTTACTTAGAAGTATGTTTCTTAATTTTGGAATGTCCTTCATTTCATTGTAAATTTCTGACATAAATTATGATCAGAATATTCTGTGTAACTTATATTATTTGAAATATGTTGAAGCTTGCTCTGAGGATCAGTATATAGCTGACATTGGTAGATGATTCGTCTATCTTAATGTGTTTTTTCCATTTATTGAATGAAAAGGCCTGTGTCCACAAGATAAAATTTTTCCATTGTCTTTAAGTCCTTTATTTTCTTTTTAACTTGTTTATTTAATTGCTGGAACAAATTGATAAAATATCCTGCTATGATTAGGGACTTACCTAATTCTTCTTATAGTGCTGACCATTGTGGGGGGGTGTGTGTGTGTGTGTGTATATAGACATATGTATATGTATATGTGTGTGTGTGTGTGTGTGTGTGTATATATATATATTTTTTTCTTTTTTCTTTTTGAGACAGGGTCTTGCTCTGTTACCCAGGCTGGAATGCAGTTGTGCCATCTCAGCTCACTGCAACCTCCGCCTCCCGGATTCAAGCAATTCTCCTGCCTCAGCCTCCCGAGTAGCTGGGATTACAGGTGCCTGCCACCACGCCTGACTAATTTATTATTTTTTATTTTTTGGTATTTTTAGTAGAGACGGGGTTTTGCCATGTTAGCCAGGCTGATCTAGATCTCCTGACCTTGTGATCCGCCCACCTCGGCCTCCCAAAGTGTTGGGATTCTAGGCGTGAGCCACCGCACCCGGCTGACCATTGGTATATTTTAAGGCCGTGTTATTGTTGCATGTATGATTATAATTGTTCTCTCTTCCTGGTAATTTGAGCCCTGTGGTTATGCAGCATCTAGATTTGTCACCATTGTTTTGGCTTGGGGTCTGCTCTTCTGATATCAATATTATTACAACAGATTTTTTAAAAGCCCGAAATAATTTAAGATCTTTTGCTTCTGATTCAAGTCGTGCAATAAATGGAATGGATAAAGAGTTTGGTGAGTAAGGCTGGTTATCATACCTTACGTATGCATGACACGCTATTTTGTTCAGATTTCCCATTTAAAAATTTTTTAAATTGACATATAATTGTACATATTTATGGGGTACAGTGTGATGTTTGGATGCATATATCCATTGTATGATGATCCAGTCAGGATAATTATCATATCTGTTTGTTTAGACACATTTCTTTGTAGTGATACTCAAAATCTTCTAGCTATTTTGAAATATCCACCACACTATTATTTGCTTTAGTTACCCTAATGTGTAAGAGAACACTAGAACTTGCTCTTTCTAACTGTAAGCATGCCTGTTGACCAATCGCTCCTGGTCTCCTGTTACTCTCCCATCCCTTCCCCAGCCTCTAGTAACCAGTATTCTACTCTCTACTTCTATAAGTTCATCTTTTTAGATTCCCCATATAAATGAGATCATATGGTAGTTTTCTTTCTGTGCCTGTCTTATTTTACCTCATGTCCTCCACGTTCATCCAGGTTGCCACAAATGGCAAGATTTCATTATTTTTTATGGCTAATATTCCATTGAGTATATATACCACATTTTCTTTATGCATTCATTTATTGATAGGCACTTAGGTTGTTTCTATATCTTGGTTATCACTAATAGTGCTGCAGGCCGGGTGCGGTGGCTCACGCCTGTAATCCCAGCACTTTGGGAGGCTGAGGCAGGCGGATCACGAGGTCAGGAGATCGAGACCATCCTGGCTAACATGGTGAAACCCCGTCTCTATTAAAAATACAAAAAAAAGTTAGCCGGGCATGGTGGCAGGCACCTGTAGTCCCAGATACTTGGGAAGCTGAGGCAGGAGAATGGTGTGAACCCGGGAGGCAGAGGTTGCAGTGAGCCGAGATCGTACCACTGCACTCCAGCCTGGGTGATAGTGCGAGACTCTGTCTCAAGAAAAAAAAGGTACTGCAATAGACATGGAAGTAAAGATATCTCTTTGACATATGAATTTCCTTTTTTAAAGAGATATATACCCAGCAGTAGAATTACTGGGTTATATGGTAGGTTCTATTCTTAATTTTTTTAGAAACCTCTATACTGTTTTCCATAGTGGTTCTGCTAACTTACATTCCTACCAATGGTGTATAAGAGTTGCCTTTTCTCTGCATCCTTGCCAACATTTGTTATTTTCTTTAGCCATTCTAACTGGGGTGAGTTACCCCAGATTTTTTTAGGTTCAAATTTGCATGTTTAGTCTTTCAACTTTCGTTTTTCATTCTAAGTTACCTCTTTAAAGAGCAAGTATTTGGTTTTTGTATTTAGTCTCACCATCTTTGCCGCTGTACCACTGAGGCAATTATTCTGTGTAATTACTAATAAGAGTTCGAATCGACCATCACTTTTTTATTTACCCTATCTGTTCTAGGTTCCTATTCCTGTCCTTCTTTATTTTTTGGTTTAGTTTGTCATTTTTCCTCTTCTCTATTTACTTTGGCAGACAAACTTTTTTATGGTTATATCAGAATTCTATCAGTGGGCTTATCAGAATTTCATATCAAATTTTTACTTCTGTCATCTTCCCGGAGAAGAACATTGGAGCACTTGATGTCCTTTTTCTCTTTTTTTTTTAGATTTACATGCTAGCTGTGATAAATTTTAATTCTATTTTCTGTCTCACAAGACTGACTCTATAAAGCAACTTTTCTTCTAATTGACTGTGACATCTCTTAATTTTCACCTGGAATAATTTTCCTTCTCTCCAATGGTCAATTTTCAAAATTTCCTATAGTGTAAGTCTTCTGTTAGAAAATTTGTCATTTGTCTGCAAATGTCTATTTTTATTTCTTTTTATTTTATTTTTATTTTTGAGATGGAGTCTTGCTCTATCACCCAGGCTGGAAAGCAGAGGCATGATCTTGGCTCACTGCAAGCTCTGCCTCCTGGGTTCACGCCATTCTCCTGCCTCAGCCTCCCCAGTAGCTGGAACTACAGGTGCCCGCCACCACGCCTGGCTAATTTTTTGTATTTTTAGTAGAGACGGGGTTTCACCGTGTTAGCCAGGATGGTCTCGATCTCCTGACCTTGTGATCCGCCCACTTTGGCCTCCCAAAGTGCTGGGATTACAGGCGTGAGCCACCGTGCCCAGCCTTATTTCTTAAAGATTATTTTATTCTGGTTAGACTTGAGTCAGCAGCTATTTGTTTTGAGCACCTTGCATGGTTGCTTCTTTAGTTTCTTCTTTCTGTAGCATCTGATCAGGTCAGCTGTCAACATAATGGCACAACCTTTCAAATAAATTATTGCCCTCCCCTTGCCTTACCCCCACTCTGGAATGCTTTCAAGATCTTCCCTTTTGTCTAACTTCTTTATGTTCTAATGTCATTATGTTTCCCTATAATGTGTCTAGGCATGGGTTTGTTATTTATACTCTTGGACTTTATTGGGCTTCTTAATTAGTAGATTGATTTTTTTTTTCATTGGTTAATAGAAACATCCAGGCCAGGCACAGTGGCTCACATCTGTAATCCTAGCACTTTGGGAGGCAGAGGCGGGTGGATCTCCTGAGGTCAGGAGTTCGAGACCAGCCTGGCCAACATGGTGAAACCCTGTCTCTACTAAAAACACAAAAATTAGCTGGGCGTGGTGGTGGGTGCCTGTAGTCCCAACTACTTGGGTGGCTGAGGCAGGAGAATCACTTGAACCTGGGAGGTGGAGTTTGCAGTGAGCTAAGATTGTGCCACTGCACTCCAGCCTGGGCAACAAGAGTGAAACTGTCTCAATTAAAAAAAAAATTATAAAAGGAAACATCCTAGTAGCAATCTTATATTAGGTTGGTACAAAAGTAATTGCGGTTTTTGCATTATTTTTCATGGCAAAAACCACAATTACTTTTGCGCCAACCTAATAAAACATACTATATCTGGTCCACAGTCTCTTTTCTCCTTTTGGGGAGCCAGTAACAAGTGTTAGCCCTTTTCATCCTCAGTCTCTTGTCCTCTCTTCTGTGCTTTTCATCTTTTTCTCTTCCTTCTTGGATGACTCCTCTTTACGTGTCTTCCAGACCACTAATTATCTCTGTCAAATCTGATACTAACACATTGTATTAGCTTCCTGGGGCTGCTGTAACAACATACCACAAAACAGACAGCTTAAGCAATAGAAACTTACTGTCTCACAGTTCTGAAGGCTAATAAGTCCAAAATCAAGGTGCTGGCAGGCGTAATTCCTTCTGAAGATTGTGAGGGAGAATCAGTTTATTCCTCTCTATTGACTTCTACTTGCTTTAGATGTGCTTTGGTTAGTAAGTGGCATTTTCCCTGTGGCATGATATCCTCTTCCCTCTGTTCATATGTGTCCAGATTTTCCCCTTTCTTTTTTCTTTTTATTTTTTGAGATGGCGTCTCACTTTATTGCCCAGGCTGGAGTGCAGTGGCATGATCTTGGGTCACTGTAACCTCCCGGGTTCAAGCAGTTCTCCTGCCTCAGCCTCCTGAGTAGCTGGGATGACAGGCACATACCACCACTTGGCTAAGTTTTGTATTTTTGGTAGAGATGGGATTTTACCATGTTGGCCAGGCTGGTCTTGATCTCCTGACCTCAGGTGATCTGCCCACCTTGGCCTCCCAAAGTGCTGGGATTACAGGTGTGAGCCACTGTGCCCGGCCAGATTTTCCTCTTTCAATAAGGTCACCAATTATATTGGATCGGGGGCCCACCCTGCTTTAGTATGACCTCATCTTACATGTTCCAGTACAGCTAATTGCATCTGCAAGGATGCTATTTCCAAACAAGCCCAGACTTCAGTTACACTTTGTGACCTCCAGTGTGACTCATTGTATCTACGAGTATGCTATTTTCAAAAGCTTCATACTTCAGCGTGTAACTTTTGCAGGGGGACATACATTGGATGCAGAAAAGATTCCCTGGTGATTTTTGTGGTGGTAGTGGTGGTAGAGGAGTGTGTGCATGTGTGTGTGTGCATGTGTGTGTGTGTTTGGGGGAATATTTAAAGTTCCATCTGTAGCAAATCTGAATGCAGTCTTCCCCCTCACTTTCAGAGGATCTCTTCCCAGAGCAGGAGGTATTAATATTTCAGCCTGTGGCAAGTGGCTACACTCTTTTTTATTATTGTTATTATTATACTTTAAGTTTTAGGGTACATATGCACAACGTGCAGGTTTGTTACATATGTATACATGTGCCATGTTGGTGTGCTGCACCCATTAACTCGTCATTTAGCATTAGGTGTATCTCCTAATGCTATCCCTCCCCCCTCCCCCCACCCCACAACAGTCCCCGGTGTGTGATATTCCCCTTCCTGTGTCCATGTGTTCTCATTGTTCAATTCCCACCTATGAATGAGAACATGTGGTGTTTGTTTTTTTGTCCTTGCCATAGTTTGCTGAGAATGATGGTTTCCAACTTCATCCATGTCCCTACAAGGGACATGAACTCATCATTTCTTATGGATGCATAGTATTCCATGGTGTATATGTGCCACATTTTCTTAATCCAGTCTATCGTTGTTGGACATTTGGGTTGGTTCCAAGTCTTTGCTATTGTGAATAGTGCCGCAATAAACACACGTGTGCATATGTCTTTAAAGCAGCATGATTTATAGTCCTTTGGATATATACCCAGTAATGGGATGGCTGTATCAAATGGTATTTCTAGTTCTAGATCCCTGAGGAATCGCCACACCAACTTGCACAATGGTTGAACTAGTTTACAGTCCCACCAACAGTGTAAAAGTGTTCCCATTTCTCCACATCCTCTCCAGCACCTGTTGTTTCCTGACTTTTTAATGATTGCCATTCTAACTGGTGTGAGATGGTATCTCATTGTGGTTTTGATTTGCATTTTTCTGATGGCCAGTGATAATGAGCATTTTTTCATGTGTCTTTTGGCTGCATAAATGTCTTCTTTTGAGAAGTGTCTGTTCATATCCTTTGCCCACTTTTTGATGGGGTTGTTTGTTTTTTTCTTGTAAATTTGAGTTCATTGTAGATTCTGGATATTAGCCCTTTGTCAGATGAGTAGGTTGCAAAAATTTTCTCCCATTCTGTAGGTTGCCTGTTCGCTCTGATGGTGGCTTCTTTTGCTGTGCAGAAGCTCTTTAGTTTAATTAGATCCCATTTGTCAATTTTGGCTTTTGTCACCATTGCTTTTGGTGTTTGAGACATGAAGTCCTTGCCCATGCCTATGTCCTGAATGGTATTGCCTAGGTTTTCTTCTAGGGTTTTTATGGTTTTAGGTCTAACATGTAAGTCTTTAATCCATCTTGAATTAATTTTTGTATAAGGTGTAAGGAAGGGATCCAGTTTCAGCTTTCTACATATGGCTAGCCAGTTTTCCCAGCACCATTTATTAAATAGGGAATCCTTTCCCCATTGCTTGTTTTTGTCAGGTTTGTCAAAGATCAGATAGTTGTAGATATGCAGCATTATTTCTGAGGGCTCTGTTCTGTTCCATTAGTCTATATCTCTGTTTTGGTACACTCTGATCTTGACACTGTCTCCACATCAAGAAAAGTCCAGCTCTAGTTGCCTGCTTCTCCAAGATGGTCTGAGAGCAAAGCATCAGCAATGTTCTTGCCCAAAGTCATTCTTTAAGTCGGTGGTTTTCAAACCTGGGCATGCATCAAAATCAACTGACATTATATATAACTGATGTTATATAACAGATATATAACTGATATTATATATCTAATATCATCACTAACTATTTGCCCAAAATTAACAGATGGCTGTGCCCTACCCTCAGCATTTAGTATGTCTAGGGAAGGACCTGGGGATTTGCATAGCAAGTTGCCAGTTGGTGCTGATGTTGCTTGGAGAAGCATTGCCTTAGGCCCTGCTCAGTGGTGGCCTCAAGACTCAGATACATGTTCCTATAATTAAGATCTTACTAAAAGTAGGCTTTTTAAAACTATTGGCAAAAGCACCCAGGGGAGAAGCCATGAAGGTCACCTTTCCATCATCGTAGTCTCATTCTGAATACTGCTTAATAATTTTCCCTAATTTTTGTGGGATTTATTTATTTATTTATTTATTTATTTATTTTGAGACAGTCTTGTTCTGTCACCCAGGCTGGAGTGCAGTGGCACAATCTCGGCTCACTGTAACCCCCACCTTCCAGGTTCAAGAGATTCTCATGCCTCAGCCTCCTGAGTAGCTGGGACTATAGGCGCCTGGCTACTTTCCCCTAATTTTTGGATCTTAGATGCTATTAAATTTTTTTTAAATTTTTCTCCAAATTACCTAGTTTATTTGGGGGGGCAACATTCTGCCTAATGGCCACCCATGAATAAAACAGCTTTATTTGTATTTTCCACTGTTTAACTTAACCCTTTTATTGACTTTGCTATTGATCTCTAATTTCATTGCCCTTAAGACAAAGAAGATGACTTTGCTACTGTTGGCTTTTTCTTTTTGAATTATGATTTCCTTTAAAGCTCAGAACGTAATTGATTATCACGAGCATAATTACAAGCTAATCGATTATCATGAATGTTCCACGTATGCTTGAAAAGAATGTTCTCTTGTGTGTAGGATTCCATAAATATTCATAAAATGTGTTGATTTTTATATATCTAATATCAATAACTATTTGCCCTATGTTTTTAGTATCTTTTAAATTTTTAGACTTGTTTTAGACACAGAAAAGTTTGCAAAAATAGTGCAGAGAGTTCCCATAAATCCTGTGCCACATTTCTCTTGTAACCACTTTCGTTACCATGGTACATTTGTCATAACTAATAAACCAGTATTAATAGATTATTAACTAAGATTATTCTTTCTTCAGATTTCCCCGTTTTTTACCTAATACCGTTTTTTTTTTTTTTTTTTTTTTTTTGAGATGGAGTCTTGCTCTGTCACCCAGGCTGGAGTGCAATGGTGCAATCTCAGCTCACTGCAACCTCCACCTCCCGGGTTCAAGTGACTCTCCTGCCTCAGCCTCCCAAGTAGCTGAGATTACAGGCACCTGCCACCACGCCCGGCTAATTTTTTTTATATTTTTAGTAGAGATGGGGTTTCACCATCTTGGTCAGGCTGGTCTCAAACTCCTGACCTCATGATCCGCCTGCCTCGGCCTCCCAAAGTGCTGGGATTACAGGTGTGAGCCACCGTACCCGGCCCCTAATATCCTTTTTATGTGCCTGGACTTCATCTAGGATTCCCCCACTGGGTTTCATTGCTGTGTCTCCATTGAGTTCTCTAAACTAGGACCACTCTCAGGATTTCCTTGTTTTCAGTGATCTTGAACGTTTTGAGAAGCACTGGTCAGGTATTTGTGGGACATCTTTCATGTTGGGTTTGTGTGACGTTTATCTCATTGCGAGACTGGGGCTTTGGCGAGGAAGACCACGGAGGAAAGGTGCCCTTCCCATCATATCATATGCTATCACTACCACTTGCTACCCATGTTGGCCTTGATCTCCTAGCTTAGGTGTCTGCCTGGTTTCTCCACTCTGAAGTTATTCCCTACCCCTTTTTATACTGTACTGTACTGTACTATACTATACTATACTATACTATTTGAGATGGAGTCTTGCTCTGTTGCCAGGCTAGAGTGCAGTGGCATGATCTCAGCTCACTACAACCTCTGCCTCCTGGGGTCAAGTGATTCCCCTGCCTCAGCCTCCAGAGTAGCTGGGATTACAGGTACCCACCACCACATCCAGCTAATTTTTTGTATTTTAGTAGAGATGGGGTTTCGCCATGTTGGCCAAGATGGTCTGGATCTCCTGACCTTGAGATCCACCCACCTCGGCTTCCCAAAGTGCTAGGATTACAGGTGTGAGCCACCATGCCCGGCTATACTATATTCTTTAAAAAGAAGTCTCTATGTACAACCCACATGATAGGGTTTGGCTGTGTCCCCACCCAAATCTCCTCTTGAACTGTAGCTCCCATAATTCCCACATGTGGTAGGAGGGACATCACTGAATCATGGGGGTGGTTCCCCCCATACTGTTCTCATAGTAGTGAATAAGTCTCATGAGACCTGATGGTTCTATAAGGGGAAACCCCTGTCGTTTGGTCCTCTCTCTTGTCTGCTGCCATGTAAGATGTGCCTTTTTGCCTTCTGCCATGATTGTGAGGCCTCCCCAGCCACATGGAACTGTGGGCCCATTAAACCACTTTTTTCTTTATAAATTACCCAGTCTTGGGTTATGTCTTTATCAGCAGCATGAGAACAGACTAATACACCACACTTAGGTGGGGAGTTATGCCGTATCTCCTTAAAGGGGACGAATCCATCCATCTAAGCTACTTGGAATTCTTCTTCTTGCTCAAGTTGTTACAGTTTTAGCTATTGGAGGCTCTTTCAGCCTGCCCTGGGTTTCTTTGGTTAGGAAGTGGTCTTAGAAACCAAGATCTGATCTGGAAACTGGGTGTATCGATTGCCACTAGGGTATCTGTTATGCTTCCAGGCCCTTGCATGAGTGTGACCGTAACAAAGTACTGTAGACTAAGACTATACTTCCGGGGATCATTTCTATAGTTCACTGCAAAATACTGCAGACTGGATGGCTTACCAAAAAATTTATTTCCTCTAGTTCTGGAGGCTGGAAGTTCAAATCAAGGTCCAGCAGAGTCCCTTCCTGATGAAGACTCTTTCTGGATTGTACACAGCTGCCTTCTGTGTCCCCACATAATAGAGTCATAGGAAGAGATGGAGAGAAAGAGAGCCAGGGAGGGACTTGCAGTTGTTCCAGCACTGTTTATGGAAGAGACAATCCTCCTCCATTGTGCCTTTGTCAAAATCAGTTGGCTACATTTGTGGGGCATGCCTTCTCTATTGTTTACTGAGAAAAATGTAATTTCTATATTTACAGTGTAATTTCTATATTGAAATGTAAAAATGTAATATCTATATTTACAGTGTAATTTCTATATTTAAAAGTAAAAATGTAATTTCCATAGTTACAGTGTAATTTCCGAAGTTACAGTGTAATTTCCGTAGTTACAGTGTAATTTCCGTAGTCAGTGTAATTTCCATAGTTAGTGTAATTTCCGAAGTTACAGTGTAGTTTCCGAAGTTACAGTGTAGTTTCCGAAGTTACAGTGTAGTTTCCGAAGTTACAGTGTAGTTTCCGAAGTTACAGTGTAGTTTCCGAAGTTACAGTGTAGTTTCCGAAGTTACAGTGTAGTTTCCGTAGTTACAGTGTAATTTCTAAAAATGTAAAGTCTACATTTGCGTGGATATTGAGGCTATGTCAGGTGACTATAGGATTCTTGTATCTTCTGGATTATTGTATCTATGATGCCCCCATCTATTATTGAGACTTTCATGACCATTTCAATGAGAAGGCGAGATGAATGTAATTAAATAACTTTCCACCTTCATTGCCATCCCCCCAGTACTAGCAAGATAATATATAATGGAAATCTTGATCCATTTATTTTTAATAACTTGGCACTATCCTGAATTTTCCACAGGTTTTATTTATTTATTGTTCCTGGTCACTGTCTCTTTGAGGACTGGTTTCTCTGCTCCAGACAAGATGGCGGCCTCTTTCTTCTCTGATTTTGGTCTTATGTGGTATCTGGAGGAGCTCAAAAAGGAGGAGTTCAGGAAATTTAAAGAACATCTCAAGCAAATGACTTTGCATCTTGAACTCAAGCAGATTCCCTGGACTGAGGTCAAAAAAGCATCCCGGGAAGAACTTGCAAACCTCTTGATCAAGCACTATGAAGAACAACAAGCTTGGAACATAACCTTAAGAATCTTTCAAAAGATGGATAGAAAGGATCTCTGCATGAAGGTCATGAGGGAGAGAACAGGTGAGGGAGTCTGGGAAGGGGGAAGACTTCTTATAATGAGGACTACGTCCTAATTTTGGTGAGTGGTCTCTGCCTGTCTACGACAGGACCTGAATGTGCTATGGGAAAATATTAGGTTGTTTGTTTTTGTTTTTTTTTTTTTTTTTTTTTTTTTTGTAGACAGAGTCTCACTTTGTTGCCCAGACAGTGCAGTAGTGTGATCTTGGCTCACTGCAACCTCCACCTCCCAGGTTCAAGTGATTCTCCTGCCTCAGCCTCCTGAGTAGCTGGAATTACAGGTGCCTGCCACCATGCCTGTCTAATCTTTGTATTTTTAGTAGAGATGGGGTTTCACCATGTTCGCCAGGCTGGTCCTGAACTCCTGACCTCAGGTGATCCACCCACCTTGGCCTCCCAAAGTGCTGGGATTATAGGCATGATCCACCATGCCCAGCCTGAAAATATTGTCCTTGTAGGCAGGAAATGGTCTGTTAGACCTGGTGGTTATATGTGGGTAAAATGTCAGTGGCTATTATGTCTTAACCTGTATTGTACCTTTATCTGGGTCACCAATGATTTTTACCCTAAGCTGAGAACTTGCAGCCAAGCCAGAAACTCTCTCTGAGGTGAAGTTGTAGCATAGGAACTAAGCACTTGACTTATTTGCAAGAGCAATTAACACCTGCGGTAGAGGATACAGTGAACTGAGGCTGACTGGTGTAATCGTGTATTTAGCCAAAGTTCACATCAGATAAGCAATGATTTATAAGCAATATGGCTTTTAGAGTCACATTTGTGTTTATCCTGGCATAAGGTGTTAACTGTTACTTTGCACATTTGCGATATCAATGGCAGAAGGTAGCTCTTTTGACTTTACTGCTAAATTGTTTTTCTTTGTCGTTGTTCAGTGTCTTACTGTCATGTGCCTGGATGTGGCTTTGTTTTCATCCTGATTGGGATTCTTTAATATTCTTGCATCTGAGGTTCAGTAACTTTCTTCAGTTCTCAATTTCAGCCATTGACTGTGTATTCCATTCTTCTGTTTATTCTTCTGGGACTCCAGTTACACCTACTGGACTGTCTTGTTTGTTTGAGATAGGGTCTGGCTCTGTCACCCAGGGTGGAGTGCAGTGGCATCATCACGGCTCACTGCAGCCTTAACTTCCTGGGCTCAAATGATCTCCCACCTCAGCCTCCCAAATAGCTGGGACTACAGGTGTGTGCCACCACGCTTGGCTAATTGCACAGCTGGCTAACTTTTTAAAAAAATTTTGTAGAGATGAGTTCTCACTATATTGCCCAGGCTGGTCTCAAACTCCTGGGCTCAAGTGATCCTCCTTCCTTGGCCTCCCAAAGTGCTGGGATTACAGGCCTGAGCCACCGTACTAGCCTAGACTTTTTTTTCCTTTTCTTTTCTTTTCTTTTCTTTCTTTCTTTCTCTCTCTCTCTTTCTCTCTCTCCCTTTCTCTCTTTCTCTCTTTCTTCTTTCTCTTTCTCTCTTTCTCTCTCTTTTTCTCTCTCTTTCTCTCTTTCTCTTTCTTTTCTTCTTTTCTCTTCTTTTTTTGGATACAGAGTCTCGCTCTGTCGCCCAGGCTGGAGTGCAGTGGTGCAATCTCGGCTCACTGCAGCCTCCGCCTCCTGGATTCAAGTGATTCTCCTGCCTCAGCCTTCTGAATAGCTGGGATTACAGACGCCAACCACCATGCCCGGCTAATTTTTTGTATTTTTAGTAGAGACAGGGTTTCCCTATGTTGGCCAGGCTGGTCTCGAACTCCTGACCTCAGGTGATCTGCCCGCCTCAGCCTCCCAAAGTATTGGGATTACAGGCGTGAGCCACCACGCCCGGCCTTGATTTCTTAAATTTAGTTCACATGTTTTATTTATGCAGTTTGCCTTTTTCACAGACTTCCATTTTTTCTCAATATTTATTCCATCTTCTATTTTATTAAGCATTTTAAATTATTTTAAAATTTGCCTGAAGATTTTAACACTTATAGGTCTCTTTCTACTGTTTCTTTTTCTCTTTATCTGGTCATACAGTCTCCTAGTACGTCTGGTAATTTTGAGTGTCAGATTTTGAATATGAGACATTGAAAAGATTGAGGATCTGTAATATCTTGTTCCAGTGAATTGGTTCTGGTAGTAGTTAGGGGGAAATTTCCTTAATATTGAGGATTAAAATAATTGGTTCGAAATAAGATAATTTGAGAGTTTCCATTTTTGGCAATGTCAGCCTTTCTTGCACATTTTCTTGATTTGGAACATCACTTGGAAAAAACCCTTCCCAGTCCAATTTTTTTTTCTTTGAGACGGAGTTTCACTCTTTCACCCAGGCTGGAGTAAAGTAGCATGATTTTGGCTCACTGCAACCTCACTGAACCCCCCAGGTTCATGCGGTTCTCCTGCCTCAGCCTCCGGAGTAGCTGGGATTATAAGGCGCCTGCCACCACACCCAGCTAGTTTTTGTATTTTTAGTAGAGACGGAGTTTCGCCATGTTGGCCAGGCTGGTGTTGAACTGCTGACCTCAGGTGATCCGCCCGCCTTGGCCTTGCAAAGTGCTAGGATTACAGGTGTGAACCACCATGCCCGGCCCCCCAGTCCAAATTTTTAAACAAATTCCCCCATGTTTCCTGGAGTTTTGGTGTCACATGCTGCTGTCTCAGCTACACTGGAAGCTGAGGCAGGAGGATCACTTCAGCCCAGGAGGATGAGGCTTCAGTGAGCTGTGTTTGTACCATTGCACTCCATCCTGGGTAACGGAGCGAGACCCTGCCTTGAAAAATTTATATAAAGAAGAAATTTATATAAATTTTTTATATATATATAAATTTCTTTATATATATATAAATTTCTTTCTTTAAATTTCTATATTTATATAAATAAATACAAATAAAATATATATATAAATTTATATAAATATAAAATTTATATAAAGAAGAAACTTATAAATTATATAAATATATAATTTATATAAAGAACAACATTCTTTGCATGTTGAACTATTTTAGAATATTGCTGAAATAAAATGTAAGCAGGTCTGAAGATAGATCTTCTGCTGGGTACTTACGCCTCTATCTCTTTTCACAGTTGGTTTGAGGTTGTACCCACTTAATTCCCCTTATGAGCAACCAAACATGTCACCGAAATCTCCAGAACAGCTGAGAAGACCAGGACAGCAGGAAGCCATTGGGGAATGGACAAACAACTTAGCTTAAGATGCTAATGGGATCTTCACCAATGTCAGATGGCATTTTCACCAGTTAGGGACTTCAGGGGACTGAAAGATTGGGGGAATCCCTTGTTCTCACCAAAAACTTAAGGTAGCATTACCTACCATCAGCAGTCTGTGGGCATTGGATTAAATCTTTCACCTGCATCCTATCAAATCCAGTAACTATTATGCGGGGCATAGGTAAAATTTCCCATCTACAACCGCCCCCTACATCTCCAGTCCATCAGCATTTACTGACTTGCAGAATATGAACATCGTACTAGTTATTTAAGGAACAGATAATTGTAAAGGAGTTTTCGGCCTGGCTAAAGGATCAGGCTCTAGGCTGGTGCTCCAGAGATGACTCTAAGAACTATAGCATCGGGGAGCTGCTACCTCTCCTGCAATGAGGAAAGTGGGAGATGGGAAGCCCACTGTTAGAACTGTGGCTTTAGAAATATACCACGACAGCTATGATTCAGAAATCGGGAAGCTCACCAGTGCAGCAGCTGCTTAAAATCAATGATCACAGCAGCTGGTTTTTGTTTTTGAGACAGTCTCGCTCTATTGCCCGGGCTAGATTACAGTGGTGCAATCTCTGCTCACTGCAACCTCCATCTCCCGGGTTCAAGTGATTCTCCTGCCCTGGCCTCCCGAGTAGCTGGGATTATAGGCCTGTACCACCATGCCGGGCTAACTTTTGTATTTTTAGTAGAGATGGGGTTTCACCATGTTGGCCAGGCTGGTCTCGATCTCCTAGCCTCAAGTGATCTGCCTGCCTCAGCCTCCCAAAGTGCTGGGATTACAGGCATGAGCCACTGTGCCCAGCCAACTACAGCAATTGGAGACAAGCCTTCTGTTACAGAAGAGCCCAGCGTCTGTGTGTTCATGGAAGCCGGCAGCAAAACAGGCAGAAGATAGACTCCACTCCCCTTCCCCTTCCAGTGTCATGACAGTGAGGGCAAATCACAGAACTTAATCTGTACCTTGATCTTAGCTACGAAGGTTGTGGGATGCGTAGGGTTTGGTCACGATTGTTGCTAGATTTATTTATTTATTTATTTATTTATTTATTTTTGAGACGGAGCCTCACTCTGTTGCCCAGGTTAGAGTACAGCGGTGCCATCTCAGCTCACTGCAACCTTTACCTCCCGGGTTCATGCCATTCTCCTGTCTCAGCCTCCCAAGTAGCTGGGACTACAGGTACCCGCCACCATGCCTGGCTAATTTTTGTATTTTTAGTAGAGACAGGGTTTTACCATGTTGGCCAGGATGGTCTCAATCCCTTGACTTCATGATCTGCCTACCTTGGCCTCCCAAAATGCTGGGATTACAGGCGTGAACCACCACACCCAGCCTGTTGTTGGATTTTTTTATTGGTTTTTCTTTTGAGAATTCTGCCATGGAAAGAAAGCTCACTGGCATAAAGTTGGAATGGATGCGAGGTGCCCTTCTATCATCTCTACTGCACCTCGTCTCTCTTCTGGAGGCAACTGCCTAGGTTCAGGTCCTTCTTAGGTGGACTTTCAGATCTAGTCCCTATATGTGAAAACTATATCTGTATCTAAGTCCCTTGTTTATACAAATTGAGTACATGCTATAGACACTGTCCTGTTATTGATCCATATGAAGAGATTATTCCATACTTTTAGTATCTGTATAATAGCTTGTGGTTTCATAAATTATTTAACTGGTCTTGATAGTCATATAGTTATTTTCTAGTTATTTTGCTATCATAGTAGCAATGAATACCTGTGTGTGTGTCTATTGAAAGCAGAAGTTGTCAAACTTTACATAGTAGCAATGAATGTGTGTGTGTGTGTGCGTCTATTGAAAGCAGAAGTTGTCAACCTTTTTGTGTAGAGGACCATATGGTTTCCATTTTAGGCTTTGTGAGTCATATGGTCTCTCACAGCTATTCAGCTCTGCTGTTCGATCAGGAAGGCGTCTGTAGACAATACACCCGTGAATGGCGTAGTGAGTTCTAATGAAACTTTATTTACAAAAGCAGACTGACCAGGTTTGGCCTGGGGGTCACAGTGTGTAGACCCGTAGAAAGATACATCCCGAGAAGAAAGAAATGTCAGGGGCAAAGAATATATGCAGGAATGCTTAACTTTGTGGGTTTTCTCTCCTCTTGCCCTCACTGACTCAGGATACACAAAGACCTATCAAGCTCACGCAAAGCAGAAATTCAGCCACTTATGGTCCAGCAAGTCTGTCACTGAGATTCACCTGTACTTTGAGGAGGAAGTCAAGCAAGAAGAATGTGACCATTTGGACCGCCTTTTTGCTCCCAAGGAAACTGGGAAACAGCCACGTACAGTGGTCATTCAAGGACCGCAAGGAATTGGAAAAACGACACTCCTGATGAAGCTGATGATGGCCTGGTCGGACAACAAGATTTTTCGGGATAAGTTCCTGTACACATTCTATTTCTGCTGCAGAGAACTGAGGGAGTTGGCGCCAATGAGTTTGGCTGACTTGATTTCCAGAGAGTGGCCTGACCCCGCTGCTCCTATAACAGAGATCGTGTCTCAACCGGAGAGACTCTTGTTCGTCATCGACAGCTTCGAAGAGCTGAAGGGCGGCTTGAATGAACCCGATTCGGATCTGTGTGGCGACTTGATGGAGAAACGGCCGGTGCAGGTGCTTCTGAGCAGTTTGCTGAGGAGGAAGATGCTCCCGGAGGCCTCCTTGCTCATCGCCGTCAAACCCGTGTGCCCGAAGGAGCTCCGGGATCAGGTGACGATCTCAGAAATCTACCAGCCCCGGGGATTCAACGAGAGTGATAGGTTAGTGTATTTCTGCTGTTTCTTCAAAGACCCGAAAAGAGCCATGGAAGCCTTCAATCTTGTAAGAGAAAGTGAACAGCTGTTTTCCATATGCCAAATCCCGCTCCTCTGCTGGATCCTGTGTACCAGTCTGAAGCAAGAGATGCAGAAAGGAAAAGACCTGGCCCTGACCTGCCAGAGCACTACCTCTGTATACTCCTCTTTCGTCTTTAACCTGTTCACACACGAGGGTGCCGAGGGCCCGACTCCGCAAAGCCAGCACCAGCTGAAGGCCCTGTGCTCCCTGGCTGCGGAGGGCATGTGGACAGACACATTTGAGTTTTGTGAAGACGACCTCCGGAGAAATGGGGTTATTGATGCTGACATCCCTGTGCTGCTGGGCACCAAGATACTTCTGAAGTACGGGGAGCGTGAGAGCTCCTACGTGTTCCTCCACGTGTGTATCCAGGAGTTCTGTGCCGCCTTGTTCTATTTGCTCAAGAGCCACCTTGATCATCCTCACCCAGCTGTGAGATGTGTACAGGAATTGCTAGTTGCCAATTTTGAAAAAGCAAGGAGAGCACATTGGATT
This sequence comes from Pongo pygmaeus, assembly GCF_028885625.2. Classification (NCBI taxonomy): domain Eukaryota; kingdom Metazoa; phylum Chordata; class Mammalia; order Primates; family Hominidae; genus Pongo; species Pongo pygmaeus. Next base: position 62,363,414 of record NC_072393.2, read on the forward strand.
TTTTTGGGGTGTTTTCTAACTGGCCTTTTAAATAAAAAGGAACAAGAAAAACTGGACGCGTTTTTTGGCTTCCAACTGTCCCAAGAGATAAAGCAGCAATTTCACCAGTGCCTGAAGAGCTTAGGGGAGCGTGGCCAACCACAGGGACAGGTGGATTCCTTGGCGATATTTTACTGTCTCTTTGAAATGCAGGATCCTGCCTTTGTGAAGCAGGCAGTGAACCTCCTCCAAGAAGCTAAATTTCATATTATTGACAACGCGGACTTGGTGGTTTCTGCCTACTGCTTAAAATACTGCTCCAGCTTGAGGAAACTCTGTTTTTCCGTTCAAAATGTCTTTGAGAAAGAGGATGAACACAGCTCTACGTGAGTCCATCCTATGACTTTTTATCTCTTCTCAGAATCTGTCTGTCCCAAGTGGGTTTTGCTGATGGAGTGTTTAATATAGGATCATGGTTAGAAACTCACTTTTTCTGCCACAAAACCTCAGCTCACATCCTGGTCCGACCCTTTAGGAACTCTATGACTTCATCTGTGAGCCTTGCCCTTTTGTGGCCACAGTGGCCCCATTACAGAAGTGGGAATAATAATTATATTGTAAGGAGTGAATATGAGGACCTGTGTGAAGAGTGTTTCCTACTTTCTCAAGTATTAGCTGATCAGTACTATAATCGATATTTTTCCATAGCACCCCATTCACTGTGTCTTGACCTCTCAGCTGCAAGTTACCTTTGAAAACTTAGTCTAAAAAATCATACGGCCTGGATGTGGTGGCTCATGCCTGTAACCCTACCACTGTGGGAGGCCGAGGCAGGTGGATCACTTAAGGTCAGAAGTTCAAGACTAGCCTGACCAACATGGTGACACCTCGTCTCTACTAAAAATACAAAAATTAGCCGGGTATGTAGTGCACACCTGTAATCCCAGCTACTCGGGAGGCTGAGGCCGGAGAATCACTTGAGCCCGAGAGGCAGAGGTTGCAGTGAGCCGAGATTGCACCACTGCCCTCCAGGCTGGGTGACAGGGAGACTCTCATCTCCAAAAAAAAAAAAAAAAAAAAAAACACAAATCATACAAATTTTCTTCTTCTTCTTCTTTTTTTTTTTTTTTTTTCTGAAATGGAGTCTTGCTTTGTCACCCAGGCTGGAGTGCAGTGGCGAGATCTTGGCTCACTGCAAGCTCTGCCTCCCGGGTTCACGCCATTCTCCTGCCTCAGCCTCCCGAATAGCTGGGACTAGAGGTGCCCGCCACCATGCCCGGCTAATTTTTTGTGTTTTTAGTAGAGACGGGGTTTCACTGTGTTGGCCAGGATGGTCTCGATCTCCTGACCTCGTGATCTGCCCACCTCGGCCTCCCAAAGTGCTGGGATTACAGGCGTGAGTCACCGCGCCCGGCCAAATCATATAAATTTTAACTTACGGCTCACGCCTATAATCCCAACACTTTGGGAAGCTGAGCAGGAGGATGCTTGAAGCCAGGGGGCTAAGACCAGCCTGGGAAAAATAGTAGGACCCCACTTCTACAAAATTTTTTTTTTTTTTAATTAGCCAGGTGTGGTGGCATGTGCCTGTAGCACAGCTACTTGAGGGAGGCTGAAGCAGGAGGATTGCTTGCTTGAGCCCAGGAGTAAGAGACTGCAGTGAGCCATGATTGTGCCACTGTATAACCTAGCCTGGGCAATAGAGCAAGACCCCATCTCAAAAACCAAAAGAATCATATGAGATGGATTGTATTATCCTGTTACAGGTGAGGAAACTGGGGCAAATAAGTCAAGTGAGCTGCCAGGATCCTATATTTAGGACATGGAGAGTTTTAGGGCTGAGCCTAGGCTGAAGATGTCGACTTAATGACTGGGCTGTGTTGCCTCATCTTTTACTGTAAACCAGCCTGGCCAACATGGCAAAACCCCGTCTCTACTAAAAATACAAAAATTAGCCAGACATGGTGGCATGCACCTGTAATCCCAGCTACTCAGGAGGCTGAGGCAGGAGAATCGCTTGAACCTGGGAGGTAGAGGTTGCAGTGAGCCGAGATTGCACCATTGCACTCCAGCCTGGGCAACAAGAGTGAAACTCCATCTCAAAAAATAAACCTGTTTTGGATGTGAGACAGGGTTTCTCAGCCTTGGCACTGGTGATGTTTTGAGGGCTGGCTCTCCTGTGCATTGTAGTATGTTTAGAAACATCCCTGGTCTCTACTCACTAGATGCCAGAAGCACCCCTCCCTTAAGCTCTAACATTCAAAAAGGCCTCTAGATGTCCCCAAATGTCCCCTGGGGGGAAATGTCACCCCAGGTTGAGAACCAATAACATAAGGTGACTTACCTGAAGGATCCCGTTCCTTCTGACTGAGGGAGGCTCTGCCTCAGACATCTTCTGTTTGAAAAGACAGTGTAGTGTGTGTGTGTGTTACCAGTGGCTTGGGTTGACTGCCTGCCCATGGAAAGCTCGTCCTTTCTTGACCACAGGTCGGATTACAGCCTCATCTGTTGGCATCACATCTGCTCTGTGCTCACTACCAGCGGGCACCTCAGAGAGCTCCAGGTACAGGACAGCACCCTCAGCGAATCGACCTTTGTGACCTGGTGTAACCAGCTGAGGCATCCCAGCTGTCGCCTTCAGAAGCTTGGGTAAGTTGAGAATCGACCTTGACTCGAGTATGTCATGGAGATGACATATTCATCTCACCTCTAGCTTTCAGTCGAGGCTAACTGCACAAGCAAATAATTAATATCCAGAGCAGTTTCTCAACCTCAGCACTTACGGACATCTCATGCAGATCATTCTTCATCATCGGGTTGTTCTGTGCATTGTAGGGTATTAAGATGCATCCCTGGTCTCTACCCTCTAGATCCTAATAGCATCCCCTTGTCCAGATAACCAAATTAGTGTCCAGACACTGCCAGCTGTCCCTTGTGGGGGCAAAATCTCTCAAGTTGAGAACCACTGAGCTATGTCATTGGGCTGTGAAATCAGAGAATGAGTTCATGATGGATGATGAGAGACAAACACAGGTGTGCAGGCTGTGCTCCCGTTAGATGAAACTCATCCAAAATTTTCTTTGTTTTTGCAGAATAAATAACGTTTCCTTTTCTGGCCAGAGTGCTCTGCTCTTTGAGGTGCTCTTTTATCAGCCAGACTTGAAATACCTGAGCTTCACCCTCACGAAACTCTCTCGTGATGACATCAGGTGCCTCTGTGATGCCTTGAACTACCCGGCGGGCAACGTAAAAGAGCTAGGGTAAGTCTCCGTTTATTGAGACCACTGATTGGGTTTCAGAGAAGACGATAGCGTAAGTCTCCGTTTATTGAGACCACTGATTGGGTTTCAGAGAAGACTATAGTGTAAGTCTCTGTTTATTGAGACCACTGACTGGGTTTCAGAGAAGACTATGTATTTCTTTTTGTGTTGGGGAAGGGGGCTGCATATTTTAAGACATCCACTTTTTCCTTCTATGATTTGTATGCAAACTTAGTTTCCTGAGAACTTGGATAGGGAAGTTAGTTTCCCAATTGATACAGCCATTTTGGAAAACTGTGTGTTTGTATTCAGCCTTCACGGATTCTGGCAGATTATGTAACCCAGTAATTCCACCTGGAGGTGCACATTCAACAGAGGGACCTGTCTCAGTTTGCTGAAAGACAGGCATTAAAGCATTCCCAGCAGGTGTTCATAATCTCTGAGAAGTGGAAATACCACTGACAGTAAGTTGGATAAGAAACCTGTGGTTACATGCTCCTGTTCCATGAGAATGAATACTCTCGGCCATATGCAAAAACCTGGACGAATCTCAGACATTGTTGATGGCAATGAGCCAGACTCAAGAGTACATCCTATGGCTTTATTCCTGTAAAGTTCAAAGATGGGCAAGGCTCTGGTGTTGGAGTTTCGGGCAGTGTATTCCTACGTTCTCGCGCTGCTATAAAGACATACCTGAGACTGGGTAATTTATAAATAAAAGAGGTGTTATTGGCTTATGGTTCCGAAGGATGTACAGGCTTCTGCTTCTGGGGAGGCCTCAGGAAACTTAGAATCGTGGCAGATGGCAAAGGGAAAGCAGGCAGGTCTTACATGGGGGAGCAGGAAGAAGAGAGAAGGGGGAGGTGCTACACACTTTCAAACAACCAGATCGCGTGAGGACTCTATCACAGGAACAGCACTAGGGGATGGTGCTAAATCACTAGAAACCACCCCCATGATTCTGTCACCCCCCAGGCCCCTTCTCCAACACTGGGGTTACAGTTCGACATGAGAGTTGGGTAGGGACACAGCTGAACTATATCAGACAGCAGTTACCTTTGTTAAGATAGTGAAGGAAAGGGGTACAGGAGAATGATGAACCCGCTCTGTTTCTTGACCTGGATACTGGTAACTCAAGTGCCTTAAATTCATGACAGTGCATTGGCTGGCACTTAACCATTGTGTGTACTTTCCAGTATGTATGTTTTAATTCAAGCATTTTTATTTTTGCAATTAAATAAGAGTTTCCTCTAAATACTTAACCTCTACTTATCTTCATTGGTACCCACACATTCAAATACTTCTCTATACTAGTCTTTGTCGGCCATTTTTCTGAGCTTGTATCAACCAAACACAAAAAGACCCAAACCCTTTTTAAAAAAATAACAACTTTATTGTGATATCCACATACCACAAAACATATACTTTTAAAGTATGTACTTCATATACTTTAAGAAATACTTTTAAAGTATAACTATGCTTTAAAATGTACAGTTTAGTGATCTTCATATATATTCATGAGGAAGTACAACCATCATGACTGGTTTTAGAATGTTTTCATTACCTCAGAAAGAAACCCCATACCCATTAGCATTCACTCCTCACTCCCTTATCTCTCTGGTCCCTGGGAATTACTAACATACTTTCAGTCCTATTGGATTTTCCTATCCTAGGTGTCTCATGTAAGTTGAATCACATGTGGTCTTTTGCGAATGGCTTACTTTCACTTAGCAAAATGTTTTCAAGGTTTGTCCAAATTGTACCATGTATCAGTACTTCATTCCTTTTCTCGGCTAAATAGTATTCCACTATATAGATAGTCCCCATTTTGTTCTAGTCATCTAGTGATGAACACTTGGGTTGTTACCACGTTTTAGTTATTCTGAGTAGTGCTCTATGACACTCATGTTTGAACACCTGCTTTCAATTCTTTTGGACTTGTAACCAGGAGTAGAATTGCTAGGTCATATAGTAATTCCATATTTAACTTTTAGAGAAACCACTTAGTTATTTTCCTCAGTGACTGCACAATTCTGTATTCCCACCAGCAATGTATGAGAGTTCTAATTTCTCCACTATTTTTTACTTATTTACTTATATTTTATTATTACTTATATTTACTTTTTATTATACCCATCCTAGTGGGTGTGAAGGAACATCTGATTGTGGTTTTGATTTGCTTTTCCTGAATGACTAATGGTGATCATCTTTTCCTGTGCTTTTTGATCATTTCTATATCTTCTTTGGAGAAATATATATTCAAGTCCTTTGCACATTTTTAAAAACTTTTATTTTACATTCAGGGGTACAAGTACAGGTTTATTATAAAGGTAAATTGTATGTCATGGAGGTTTGATGTACAAATTATTTCATCACCCGTTAATAAGCATAGTACCTGATAGGTAGATTTTTCTTCCTCACCTTCTTCTCACCCTCTGCTCTCAAGTAGGCCCTGGTGTCTGTTCTTTTCTTCGTGTCTATATGTACTCAGTGTTTAGCTTCCATTTATAAGTGAGAACATGTGATATTTGGATTTATGTTCCTGTGTTAGTTTGCTAAGGATAATGGCCTCCAGCTCCATCCATGTTGCTACAAAGGACATCATCTTACTCTTTTTTATGGCTGCATAGTATTCCATGGTGTATATGTACCACATCTTCTTTATCCAGTTCGCTGTTGATGGGTATTTAGGTGAATAGTGCTGTGACGAGCATACAAGTGCATGTGTCTTTATAGTACAATGATTTATATTCCTTTGGGTATATACCCAATAATGGGATTGCTGGGTTGATGGTAGTTGTGTTTGAAGTTCTTTTAGAAATTGCCAAACTGCTTTCCATTATGGCTGAACTAATTTACATTCCTACAAAAACGTGTAAGTGTATACTTTTCTCTGCAACCTCACCAGCATATATTATTTCTTGACTTTTTAATAATAGCCATTCTGACCTGTGTGAGATGGTATCTCATTGCGGTTTTGATGTGCATTTTTCCAATGATTAATGAGCATTTTTTTCATATGGTTGTTGGCAACACCTTTGCACATTTTTAATTGGGTTTTTTGCCTTCTTGTTGAGTTGTAAGTGTTCTTTACATTTTCTGATTACAAGTTATATACGAGACATACCTTGTGAATATTTTCTGCCGTTCTGTGAGTTGTCGTTTCACTTTCTTAATGGTGTCCTTTGAAGCACAAAAGCTTCTAATCTGATGAGATGCACTTTATTTTTTTCTTTTGTCTCTTGTGGTTTTGGTGTAATTGCTACAAAACCATTGCCTAACCCAAGTTCATTAAGATTAGCTTCTTTGTTTTCTTTTCTGTTTTTTTTTCCCCCAAATTTGAGACGAGTTTCACTCTATCACCCAGGCTGGAGTGCACTGGTACAATATCAATTCACTGCAACCTCCGCCTCCTGGGTTCAAGTGATTCTTCTGCCTCAACCTCCCAAGTAGCTGGGATTACAGTTGTGTGCCACCAAGCCTGACTAATTTTTTTTATCTTTTCTTTTTTTTTTTTTTTTTTTTTTTTAGTAGAGATGGAGTTTCACTATGTTGGCCAGGCTGGTCTCAAACCCCTGACCTCAGGTGATCTGACTGCCTTGGCCTTCCAGAGTGATGGGATTACAGGTGTGAACCACTGTACTCAGCCCTTTGTTTTCTTTTAAAAGTTTTGTTTTGCCTCTTATATTTAAATCTGTATGATCCATTTTGAGTAAATTTTTGCAAATAGTGTGAAGTAGGCCACATTCTATTTTTTCACTCCTTGAAAATAATATTGGGTTGATGCAGTTTCTGCCATTAATGGCAAATTACTTTTGCACCAACACACCCACACCCACACCCACACACACACACACACACAACCTTTTTTTTTTTAAGACGGAGTCTTGCTGTCACCAGGCTGAAGTGCAGTGGTGTGATCTCTGCTTACTGCAACCTCTGCTTCCCAGGCTCAAGCGATTCTCCTACCTCAACTTCCCAAGTAGCTGGGACTACAGGTGCCCGCCACCATGCCCAGCTAATTTTTGTATTTTTAGTAGAGACGGGGTTTCACCATGTTGGCCAGGATGGTCTCGATCTCTTGACCTCGTGATCCGCCCTCCTTGGCCTCCCAAAGTGCCGGGGTTACAGGCTTGAGCCACCATGCCCGGCCGCACCAACCTATATCTTAAATCTAGAAACAACATTAAAAGCATGTGTGGCCACAGAGCCCTCCTGCAGAGGCGTGAGGAGCCATGGACTCGGTGACTTGCCAATTCCACGTTTATTTCTGGGCAACTCCCATAATGGCTTTCATCTTTATTCTGTTGTCTCTGAGCTTCGTTTATTTTTTGTGGCAACCAGAGATAAGGAGAGTGGTTGAGGTAATAGAAAACCACAATTACTGGCAACACAAATCAACTCAACCCACCAATAAAGGAGTCCTGTGGGACTCGGGTTCAAGGGTTCCTCCGTGTTCTTTGAAGAGATATTACTTGAGCAGAGACCTGAGTGATGAGGATGTGTCTAACCACAGGCCAGAAAAAGAGCATTCCACTTGGGGGGCACACATGCAAAATAGCCCAAGTTCGGTAAAGGAGCCACTAGAGACGAGTTTGGGGAGGATCAAACATGAATAATACCTTAGAGAATGAAACCTGTGTTGTCAGGCAACTGAAAAGAACCAGGGTGGCTGGGATACGGGGACTTGGGAATGGGTAGGACCCTTGTGGATCATGTTGTATATTTTGGGATTTTCTCCAAGTGCAGTGAGATAAGTTACTGGGGGAGGCTAAGCCAAGCATGCATATAACAGACGGTGTATCTCAGGTTGGCCGTCTCTGTACCCCAGAGACCATAAGTCAAGCATGCATATAACAGATGGTGCATCTCAGGTTGGCCGTCTCTGTACCCCAGAGACTGTAAGCCAAACATGCATATAACTGAGACTGTGTGTCTCAGGTTGGCTGTCTCCGTACCCCAGAGACCATAAGCCAAGCATGCATATAACAGATGATGCGTCTCAGGTTGGCTGTCTCTGTACCCTAGAGACCGTAAGCCAAGCATGCATGTAACTGAGACTGTGCATCTCAGTTTGGCTGTCTCTGTACCCCAGAGACCATAAGCCAAGCGTGCACATAACTGAGACTGTGCATCTCAGGTTGGCCGTCTCTGTACCCCAGAGACCGTAAGCCAAGCATGCATGTAACTGAGGCTGTGCATCTCAGTTTGGCTGTCTGTGTACCCTGGAGACTGTAAGCCAAGCATGCATATAACTGAGACTGTGCATCTCAGGTTGGCTGTCTCTGTACCCCAGAGACCGGGTTGACAGGGATCAAGAATGGGGTTGGGAGGCGGTGAGTCTCTCAAGGATGGCAAATGTGGCCTTCCAACTCTCATAGGATTAGCAAGAGTAATGAGTCCAGGAGCTAGAAACCAACAGAATGTGACATTTTCCCTTTCCTGCAGGCTGGTAAATTGTCACCTCTCACCCATTGATTGTGAAGTCCTTGCCGGCCTTCTAACCAACAACAAGAAGCTGACGTATCTGAATGTATCCTGCAACCAGTTAGACACAGGCGTGCCCCTTTTGTGTGAAGCCCTGTGCAGCCCAGACACGGTCCTGGTGTACCTGATGTGAGTAGATGTCGGGGGTACCTACTGTGGAGGGCCATGGCGGCAGTTCCAACCTGGGCCTATTGATGACAATCTGTTCATTGATGGAGGCCATATAGCAGAGGTTTAAAAGCTCACGCTTAAGAATCAGAAAAGACTTGAGTTCTAGTTCAGGATTTACCACGTATGCACTATCTTCTTGAGCAAAATATTTAACTTTGAAGTGGGGGAAAATCCTGTCTTAGAGATCTTATGGCTATCAAGTGAGACTGTCTATACAGAACACGTACTACGTTTCAAAGCTGTTAGGTTGGATTAATGCATCTGCAACACACATGGTACTTCCTGTGTTGATAACGATTATTTCGAGCATGTAGAATAGACTTGGTGGGTACTCAGGACAGTAGCGGGGAAAAATGTCTATGGGCCTCTTGACCCCAGTTAATACTTCCCATGTTGATCATGGTTATTCAAGCATGTAGAGTGGACTCGGTAGGTACTTGGGACAGTAGCGGAGCAAAATGTCTATGGGCCTCTTGACCCCAGTTAATACTTCCCGTGTTGATCATGGTTATTTCAAGCATTTAGAATGGACTTGGTAGGTACGTGGAACAGTAGCGGAGCAAAATGTCTATGGGCCTTTTGACCCCAGTTAATACTTCCCATGTTGATCATGGTTATTTCAAGCATTTAGAATGGACTTGGTAGGTACTTGGGACAGTAGCGGAGCAAAATGTCTATGGGCCTCTTGACCCCAGTTAATACTTCCTGTTTTGATCATGGTTATTTCAAGCATGTAGAGTGGACTCAGTAGGTACTTGGGACAGCAGCGGAGCAAAATGTCTGTGGTCCTCTTGACCCCAGTTAATACTATAATACATGTGATGTTCTTGCAGTAATAGTATAAGAAGAGACTATTAAAGCCAGTTTTAGGGTACGTAAAACACAGAAGGAAGACAGATGGGTAAGTGTTAAAGGCCAGTTGATTTACCTATTAATGGAATTCTAATATCTTTAGGCAATACTTATAAAAAAGGGGGGAGGACAGGAGAATATATATGCGTTTGTGTCTTTTTGTTTTGTTTTGTTTTGAGTTTTGAGTTTTGAGTTTTGCTCTTGTTGCCCAGGCTGGAGTGCAAGGGCGTGATCTTGGCTTATCGCAACTTCTGCCTCCCGGGTTCAAGCAATTCCCCTGCCTCAGTCTCCCGAGTAGCTGAGATTACAGGCATGCGCCACCATGCCTGGCTAATTTTGTATTTTTAGTAGAGATGGGGTTTCTCCACGTTGGTCAGGCTGGTCTCGAGTGTGTCTATATTTTTAATACACAAATATCATTGGAAGAAATAGTATTATAATATAGGCTGCCTGTGAGAAATAGAACTGGGAAGCTGGGAGATAGGGGAGGATGGAGATTTTTCCCTCTTTATACTTTTGGGCATTTTGAAATATGAACAACATGAAAGTAAGAGTATTCTGAAAATATCAAGAAAATGAGAGGATTTATACCTCGAGCTAAAATAGAGGGACAGGGACAGGACTTAACCTCCCACCTAAAACAACCAAAAATAACCAACTAAATAAAACAACTGTTTAAGACTTCAGACATCAGGCAATGAAGGACAGTGGTGCCTAAGTGATAAGGGACAAACAGGTGAGTCCTAGAATTGTCCCAGGTTACTATCTGGAGAGAGATTTCAGGATACAGTTCAGGAAGGGGAACCCAGATGGAAGTTGGTAGACTCCCTGAGTTGGTGAAACCCCGTCTCTACTAAAAATACAAAATACAAAAATTAGCTGGGCTTGGTGGTGCACGCCCGTAGTCCCAGCTACTCTCGAGGGAAGCTGAGGCTGGAGAATCGCTTGAACCCGGGAGGCAGAGGTTGCAGTGAGCCAAGATTGCACCACCGCACTTCAGCCTGGGTGACAGAGCAAGACTGTCTCAAAAACAAAAAACAAAAACATCAAAGCCCACAAATGCCTGGATATGCCAGAAAATTGAGATCCATGAGAGAAGCAAGCTGGGTGAGGCCCCCGTGGAAATGCAGATCTTGTGTCTGTCAACACGAAGCAGTTGCCCGTTCTGTCCTAGCCTGTTGGATTTCCATGTGGGAATGTGGCTCATTATTGCCAGATATCCCAGTTTTCAACAGAGGTTGAAATCTAGATTTTACATACAATTTTACTGATGGTTATATATTGCCAACTGATTTTGTTAAACATAAAAGTGCCAGAAAATTTAAATATCTGTAGGCCATATGTGGTTCATTCATCACTAGCTTGCACCCTCTGCTTTTTTGTTTTTCTCTACTCCACACTTTTTTTTCAAAGCGAACATGGATCCTTAAAAAATTCATAAACTGGCTGGGAGTGGAGGCTCACACCTATATTCCCAACACTTTGGGACGCCAAGGCAGGTGAATTGTTTGAGCCCAGGAGTTCAAGACCAGCCTGGGCAACGTGACGAAACCCTATCTTGACAAAAAAATACAAAAACTAGCTTGGTGTGGTGGCACACACCTGTAGTCTCAGCTACTCAGAAGACTGAGGTGCTGAGGTGGGAGGATCCCTTGAGCCCGGGAGGTAGAGGCTGCAGTGAGCTGTGATCGTGTCACTGCACTCCAGCCTAGGCGACAGAGCCAGACCGTGTCTCCAAAAAAAAAGAAAAAAAAAAAAAAGTTTTGAACCTACTATGATTTTAAAGAATAATGAAATTGAAAAAGTTGAGGATTCTACACCTGAGGTAATTAATACACTTTACCAGTCCGTGAGGGAACAGTCTCAGAAGGTCCATGTCTTGTCCAAGGACATCCTCAGAGGAAGAATTAGAACCAAAATTAAAGCCCTGTTAGAGTATTAGCTATGCCATATTACACGATACTTTTTCCTTCTGCGTTACCCTCTTATTTTCAAATTCTTCTATCACGCAAGTAAGAAGAAACGAGAGGGCCAGACGTGGTGGCTCACGCCTTGTAATCCCAGCACTTTGGGAGGCCGAGGCGGGCAGATCACCTGAGGTCAGGAGTTTGAGACCAGCCTGGCCAACATGGTGAAACCCTGTCTCTACTAAAAATGCAAAAATGAGCCAGGTGTGGTTGTGGGCGCCTGTAATCTCAGCTACTTGGGAGGCTAAGGCAAGAGAATCACTTGAACCCGGGAGGTGGAGGTTGCAGTGAGCTGAGATCGCGCCGTTGCACACCAGCCTGGGCAACGAGAGCAAAACTCCGTCTCAAAAGAAGAAATGAGAGGAGGCGTTTTCAGATAATCCAGAACTTCATCTCAGTTGGGGAGTTTGTAAGATTATAGAAATATTACCCTGAATGTGAAATTAAGCAAAGCTCCCTGAGACACCACGTCCCTCTTCACTCTCCTCGTGTTTTTGTCCCCATAGGTTGGCTTTCTGTCACCTCAGTGAGCAATGCTGCGAATACATCTCTGAAATGCTTCTGCGTAACAAGAGCGTGCGCTATCTAGACCTCGGCGCCAATGTCCTGAAGGACGAAGGACTGAAAACTCTCTGCGAGGCCTTGAAACGCCCGGACTGCTGCCTGGATTCGCTGTGGTAGGCTTTTTGCTGTTTCTTTGAAGACCAAGCCGTCTTTTCAAGGGCATGCACTGCTGAGAATGGGGCATCTGAAATTGAGGAAGGCCGTAGTGTCTGTGCCTGGGCATGTGAAGGTTTAAAAAATACTTGCTTCAGATTCTTGTCGAGACCTTCATGTAAACAAATCAGCACCCTGGCTTCTGTGTCACGGATTTAATATGTTGCAAATAGTTCTCCAGTGGCATATAGGTAGAGGACTGAGAGAGCCAGAATTAGGTCTGGGACCTGAGGGGCAATTTCATGGCTAAGGTGATATTTGGTGCGTGTTCTCCAAAACAAATGCACTTCATCAGGTGCAAAAATAAAGCCAAAATTCCAGGTAGAAGGGTAAAACGTGAAGGTGGGAGATCCAAAAATACACGTGAGAATTAATGTGTGTAACAGAGAATGCTTTAGAAGAAGACAAAGGGTAGCATGAGATCAGCCAGAAAGGAGATGGTGAAAAGAATTTCATGTTATCAAATAGAGAAATATCTGGGTAACCCCTGTAGCGGCAGTGGCTGTGTTTTAAGAATTACCAGTTAGGATAACATGATGTTATGCACTTTCCCTGAAAAATAGAGACTTCTTAAATCTGGCAGCGTGATTTTTACCTAATCCATTAGGAAATCAGTTTAGGATTTTGTATTGCTCACTTGAAGAGTATGTTAAATAACATAACAGAAACACCAAATGCATTCTTTCTCTCCCAAGGGTGCGTTAGGCTATCTGGGCCAATCATCGAAACTGAAAGACACCAAAAACGTCAGATACAATATTAAGAAAAAATTTAAAAGCATCTAGAAGCTAAACAGAAATATTCTTTTTTTTTTTCTTTTCTTTTCTGGAGACAGAAGAGTCTCGCTCTGTCAGCCCAGGCTGGAGTACAGTGGTACAATCTCAGCTCACTGTAAGCTCCACCTCCCGGGTTCACACTATTCTCATCTCAGCCTCCTGAGTAGCTGGGACTACAGGCGCCCGCCACCACGCCTGGCTGATTTTTTTGTATTTTTAGTAGAGACGGGGTTTCACTGTGTTAGCCAGTATGGTCTCAATCTCCTGACCTCGTGATCCGCCCACCTTGGCCTCCCAAAGTGCTGGGATTACAGGCATGAGCCACCATGTCCAGCCCAAACAGAAATATTCTTAAGTACCAGGCTAAGTAGATAGCACTTAAGGCTATCCAAAACTCCTTAAGACATATTTTAAAAACGCAACATAACCTTAAACTAGTACTGAACAGATGCCTGAAAGAAACAAGAGCAAATCATCTCAGGAGGTAGGTAATAGGATGACATGATCCTTGACTTCGGCTTATTCCTAAAAGGATTTTTTAAGGTCAGTAAATACCACACAGTTAAAATAACACAAACCACAAGGAAATAAAGCTCGTCGAGCCAAGGACAAGTCAAAATACAAACAGCTACCAAACTATCTAATTATCTATAAAGCTATTATACTTACTATGTTTACAGAAAAATAACAAGTTTGAATCTTAGGGAAAAGGAGATGAAATGAGCAAATAATACAACTAGAAATTATAAATATAATAACTGACTGTATGGGGTGAATAGTAGATTAGACATAATTAAAGAAAAAATTAGTAAAATAGAAGATAGGTTATAATTACCTAGAAAGCAGCGTGAAAACAGAAAAATAAGTAAACTATAGAAGAGCATATAAGACTTAGATGATTAAGACATTCTAGCACACTTACTGGGAATCCCGGAAAGAGAAAGTATTTTAAGAAGGCTGAAATTTTTCTGTAACCAATGAAAGATTCCAATTCAGATTCAAGCATCCAAATAAGCACTTAACAGGATAAATAGCGGAGAAACTGTAGAACACCAGATACAAAGATGTTGGTCTGTAAAGATTTAACAAGGGGCTGGGAGCTGGGGGAAGTGATATCTACAAGAAAGGAGACAGACTTGGGTGAAGAGTAACAGTGGAAACCAGAGGGCAGTACAGTGAGATATTCAGTATGGCGGGGAGACGGGAGGGTGAATTGTCAACGTAGAATTCTGTAGCTACCAATAACTATCAAGAATGAAGATAAAAACACATTTTCAAATAAATACCAAGTTTCTTACCACCTAAACTTTTTTACTTCCTAAAAGTAATTCTAAAGACTGTTCCTTAGACAGAAGTAAATCATTCCAGATGGAAGAGAGATAGAGCAAAGAAAGGGGTAGATCTCTGGATAAATCTAAACAAAATGTGGATTGCATATAAAAATAATACCATCTTGAAGATTTAATGGAAAAAATATACAATAGCCATAACAAAATATAAAGGGGTAAATTAAGGTGAATACTCAAATTAGCAGAAAAGAGGAGACAATGATTAAAAAATTCCCGATCCAAAAAAGAACAAGGAAACAAAAATTGAACAGATAAGAAAATATAAAACAAGATATATATTTGAATTCAAATATACTAGTAATTAAACATAAACAGATTAAATGTTTCAGCTAAAAGACAGATTGCCATATTAAAACGTAACTAATGTTTATAAGTTACTTATTAAAACGTAAGGTTGTGGTTGTACAACATTGTGAACTGTAGTAAGTGCCACTGAACTGTTCACTTTAATATAGTTAATCTTATGTAAATTTTACCTCAATAAAACGATGAAAATGAAAGGATAGAAAAAAAGACCATGCAAATGTTAAACAAAAGGAAGCTTACGCAACTGTATGAATCAGACAAAATAGAGTTTAAGACAAAGTATTATTTGATTCATTATTTGGTTCATGCTAATTTTTAAATTATGTTCCTACTCAATTGAACTTTAAATCTTACAAGGTGAACATAATTACTTCCCATATAGAGTCCAGGAATCTAAGAGAAATCATAATGGAAATTAGAACATAAGTTGAAATGAAGAAAGAATATACTTTGCAACAAACTCAGATGGAGCTGTAGTGCATGTATATATTTTAAAAGGAATCTAAAGAATAATGAACTTAAGGATTTTTTTAATGGTAAAATAAACCCCCTAAAGGATGGAAGGAAATAAAAATAAGGACAGAAACTAATGAAACAAAAATCACAATGGAAAAGATCAGAAACCTGCAAGGTGGTTCTTTGCAAAAACAATTTTTGTTAATGCTGTCCTATAGAATATAATGCAAGCCACACATGTAATATTAAATTTTCAAGTAGCCATATTAAAAATGATAGTAAATATTTGAAACTAATTTTAATAATATAGTTTATTTAGCCATATATCAAACATCACTTCAATATGTAATCAGTACAAAAAATTACTAATGAGAGATTTTACTTTTTTTGTATTAACTCTCTAAGGTTCACTATGTATTTTATACTATGGCACATCTAGATTCAGACAAGCTATATTTCAAGTGCTCAGTGGTCACACGTGGCTGGCTATCACACTGAAGAGTGCAGGTCTGTCAACAATGGCAAAAGAAACATTACTACAGATGCTACAGATATTAAAAAGATTACATACGAGCAACTTTACACAATGAACTTGAAAATTTAGATATTTTCAAGACTCAATAAGCTTCGAAAATAATATAACTTAAATGTACTCGAGAAAAGAAAAATGAATCAGTCAAATCTTTTTATATAGAAAATTCCAGGCTTAGAAGCCTTCATTGGTGATTCTTACCAGACATCCAAAGAATAAATAATTCTACTCTTACATCAGCTTTTTCAGGATCAGAAGAGAAGAAACTCCCCACCATTTTTTGTGGCTAGCATAATCTTGATGCCAGAAACCAATAAGAATTTTATTAGTTGTAATATAATCCTTACAATTTTTGTAAGAAAGCAGAATTAAAGGCTAGTGTCATTCATGAAATGCAAAAACACTAAACAGAATCCATAATGTATTAAAAGCAAGCAGAATCCATAAATGTGTTAAAAGAATAAACATAATAACTAAGTTGGGCTTATCCCCAAAATGTAAAGTTGCTTTAACATTACAAAGATTAGTTAAAAAATCAGTGTAAATCACTTTACGGTTAAAAATAAAAATCATGATCTAAAAATGCAGAAAAGTTTGAATTAAAACATACAATTCTTGAAAAAAACTATTTGGGAACTTCCTTGATGGTCTAAAGAATATGTTCAAAAAAATCTAAAGCAAACATTTGTCTAATGATGAGAGAAAACCTTTCTCTTCAATATCAAGAAAAAGATAAGAATGGTGGCTATAATCACTTCTAGTCAACAGTGTCCTGAAAATCTTAGCAAATGCTTCAAGGTAAGAAAACACTAAACCTGTAATCTTTGAAGAAACACCTAATTCTATGCAGATGATTTGAATGTACATAGAAAAATCCAAGAAAATCTGTAGCTAAGTTATCAGAATTAGTCTAACAAGCTTGCTTGAAACAATATGTCAAAAACAGTTACTGATATACCAACAAGAAGTAATAAGCTAGTGGAATTAAATAAAAGTACCTTTTACAGTAACATAAGAAATTACCTAGAAATAGCTACTGTGATATATGTGAGACTTTTGTGGAGAATATGATCAAATTATGGTATAAAACAGAATGTTATATTCAAAGATTGAAATATTCAATATCTAAAAAGTCAGTTTTCTATAAGTTGAATTCATTTGCTTTCATGAAATCCCAGTGAAAATGCGATGTTTTTGTTTGGTGATTGAGTTGAACTTGAAAAGTAAATTTTAAAATGTGTATGGAATTTGCAAGAGGCCAAGAATACCTAAGAAACACCTAAAATATAAAAAGTGGGCTGGGCGCGGTGGCTCACGCCTGTAATCTCAGCACTTTGGGAGGCTGAGGCGGGTGGATCACCTGAGGTCAGGAGTTCAAGACCAGCCTGACCAACATGGTGAAACCCTGTCTGTACTGAAAAAAAAAAAAATACAAAATTAGCTGGGTATGGTGGTGGGTGCCTGTAATACCAGCTACTCAGGAGGCTGAGGCAGGAGAATCACCTGAACCCGTGAGGCAGAGGTTGCAGTGAGCCGAGATCGTGCCATTGCATTCCAGCCTGGACAACAAGAGTAAAACTCCGTCTCAAATAAAAATAATGTAGGAGCCCTTGCTCTAAATGTGTCAAGACTTTCTAAAGTTTTAGAAATTAAAAAAATATGAGATTCACACAGGGATAAGCAGACAGACCAGAGACATAGAATAGAGATCTCAGAAACAGACTGATGCATGTGTGTTCAGATGTTGCATCATGGAATAGCATATCACTGGTGCAGAGAGAGGATACACCTTCAACAAACGATGCTGAGACAATTCCAGTTGTCCTTCCATATCCACAGGAGGTTGGCTACAGATTTCCTGTGAGGATTCCAAAATCTGTAGATGCTCAAGTTTCTTATGTAAAATGGCATAGTGTGTGTTTGTTTTGAGACAGTCTCTCACTTTGTCGCCCAGGCTGGAGTGCAGTGGTGCGATCTCAGCTCACTGCAACCTCTGCCTCCCGAGTTCAAGTGATTCTCGTGCCTCAACCTCCTGGGTAGCTGGGACTACAGGCACGCATCGCCATGCCTGGCTAATTTTTTGTATTTTTTTTTTTTTTTTTTTTTTTTTTTTTTTTTTTTAGTAGAGATGGAGTTTCACCATGTTGGCCAGGCTGGTCTCGAACTTCTGACCTCAGGTGATCCACCCACCTCAGCCTCCCAAAGTGCTGGGATTACAGGTGTGAGCCACCGCACCTGGCCTATAGTGTTTGCATGTAACTTACAGGCATCTTCCCATAATACTGTAAATCATCTCTAAGTTACTATGATATGTAATACAATGTAAATGTTGTGTGAAAAGTTGTTATACTCTATTGGTTTTTTCATTTGTATTTTTTATTGTTGTGTGTTATGTGTTATTGTTTTAATTTTTTAATAATTTCAGTCTGCCACTAGTTGAATCTGTGGATATGGAGGACTGACGGTGCCTATCCACATGAATAACAAAGGCTGTCGTGCTTTGGTGTCTTTTCCTGATATTAGACCGAGGTGTAATAGCCTTTAAGCATGGTATCCTTACTCCTTTGCAGTTTGGTAAAATGTTTTATCACTGCTGCCGGCTGTGAAGACCTCGCCTCTGCTCTCATCAACAATCAAAACCTGAAGATTCTGCAAATTGGGTGCAATGAAATCGGAGATGTGGGCGTGCAGCTGTTGTGTCGGGCTCTGACGCATCCGGATTGCCGCTTAGAGATTCTTGGGTGGGTATCACCAAGCTCTTGGTTATGTTTTCATGAATGGCAAAGACGGAAAATGGATGGGAAGAAAGAGAAAGATGAAAACTCCAATAGGACCATATAGCAGCTAGCTGTGGTTGCATCATGAACCAGTGTAAAACTTCAGGGCTTAAGGCAATGAGAAGTTAGATTGCTGCTGGCTCTGCTTGTCTGGGCAGGCATCACTGACCTCAGCCAGGTGTGCTTAGGAAACTGTGGTTAACTGAGGGGTTGGCTGGTTTGGGTTGACCTCGCTATATGGTATGGAGGTTGGCTGGCTGGGTTGGCTGCCCCCTTGGGGAAGACAGGTGTAACTGGCCCATGTCTCATTATCTAACTGGTTGGCCTGGGCTCATTGACATGGCATCTGTATCAGTTTGCCAGGGTTTAAAAAGTACCATGGACTGGGTGGCTTAGATAATGAATTTATCACTTCGCGGTTATGAAGGCTGAAAGTCTGAGATCAAAGTGTCAGCAGAGTTGGCTCCTTCTGAAGGCCATGAGGGAGAATCTTCTCCAGGCCCTTCTCCTTGTCTTGTCGATAACCATCTGTCTTCTCCCTGTGTCTTCATGTTCTCTTCCCTCTATGTGTGTGTGTGTGCCCAAATTTCCTCTTATAAGAACACCAGTCATATGATTAGAGTCCCCCTAGTGTCCTCATTTTAGCTTAATTGCCTCTATAAAGACCTCGTATCCAAATATGATCACATTTTGGGGTACTGGGGTTTAGGACTTCAACATATAAATTTTGGCAGGGAAAGAATTGAGCCCATAGCAGCATCTCAGGAGTTCAAGAGATGAAGTATAGAAAACATCCAAGATCACCAGGTGTGATAGCTTATTCCTGTAATCCCAGCACTATAGGAGGATAAGGCAAGCCAATAGCTTGAGCCTAGGAGTTCAAGACCAGCCTGGGCAACATGGTGAAACCCCATTTCCACAAAAATTAGCCACCAGGCGTGGTGCATGCCTGTAGCCCCAGCAACTCAGGAGGCTGAGGCAGGAAAATTGCTAGAACCCAGGAGGTCAAGGCTGCAGTGAGCCATGGTCATGCCGCTGCACTCCAGCCAGGATGAGAGAGACCCCATCTCCAAAGAAGAAAAGCATCCAAGGTGGTGGCTCAGAACTCTCCTAACCTTGCTTCCATTGTGTTATATTATCCAAAGCAAGGTATGAAGCTGGCTCAGATGTTATATTATCCAAAGCAAGGTATGAAGCTTGTTCAGATGTTATATTATCCAAAGCAAGGTATGAAGCTGGCTCAGATGTTATATTATCCAAAGCAAGGTATGAAGCCAGAAATAGATGTTATATTATCCAAAGCAAGGTATGAAGCCAGAACTAGACTCTAACTCTTAGTGGAATCAGCTGCAAAGTCACGTTGCTGTGGGCAGGGATACAGAGAAGAATGGACACTTATGGCCACTTTCACCACCTACCCATAGACGCATGATCTGAGGTCGTAAACACTGGACTGTAAGAGATTGTACTTGAGGCAATGGGGTGTGCCTCAGCTAGATGTCTAGCTCACATCTCATCCTACCTCCACCCTGAGGCTGGGGCCACAGCTTACCATGTGTCTTTTTATTGCAGGTTGGAAGAATGTGGGTTAACGAGCGCCTGCTGTAAGGATCTCGCGTCTGTTCTTACCTGCAGTAAGAACCTGCAGCAGCTCAACCTGACCTTGAACGCCTTGGACCACACAGGGGTGGTTGCGCTCTGTGAGGCCCTGAGACACCCAGAGTGTGCCCTGCAGGTGCTCGGGTGAGCTGGGGTCTGTTGTGCTCTATGGGCAGAGTGCTCCGGGCTAAGAAGGGATTGGCTGGGACCTGCAGTGTAATCACATTGCATTTAAAATGCAAATGACGATCCTTGTCTCAGGGTTGTTGCAGGAGTAAGAACCAAGCAGGTGAGTATAAAACTCTTACCACAGTAAGTGGTGAACGGTGAATGTCTAACAAATGGAAGCACTTGTGAAGTGGCCTCATTGGCTGGGAAGCACTTGTGAAGTGGCCTCATTGGCTGGGAAGCACTTGTGAAGTGGCCTCATTGTCTGGGGTAACAGCTGAGGTTCGTTGTCCCAGGGCCGTGGAGATCCAAGGATGCAGACACAGAAAGAGTGAGGTTAACAGCAGAAGTTTAATAGGCAAAAGAAAGAAGAGCTGTCTGCTACAGAGAGGGGTCTCGGAAAAATGGATTGCCGGATCCATGGTGAAATGCAGAGGGTTTTATAGACAAGCCAGTGGGGAGGTAGTGTCTGATCTACATAGGGCATGAAAAACTGGTTAGGACCAGGTGTGCCGTTTGCATAGGGTGTGAATTTCTGGCAGCCCCCACCCCAGTCTTTTATTAAGCAGGCAGGTTCTCTGCCTGAGCTGCACCATGTTGCCCATTTCTCTCTTACTGTACCCATGCTAATAAAAAAAGGGAAGATGGCGCTTCCATGGTGAACAGGCCTGGCCCCCAGGTAGCTCTTTTCACTGGTGCAGCTGCTGGCATTCTCCCCGTGCAATCTTCCAGCTCCCTTATTTATGTTTGCAGCTCAGTTTTTCAGGATGCTCTTTGTTAGAAAAGAAATGATTTCTTGGGCTGCTTTTTGTTAGAAGGGAAGCTCTGCTGAGGACTTTTGCCCTCACTATCTGCCTAAATAATTTTTTACCTCCTATATCACTTGTCACTATAATACAAATTATGATACATAAATATTTATATTTTAAATATTTATTTGTAAATACAAGTTATATGTATATTCATAAGTATAACATTTATAAATATAAACATATTTTATATAAACATATAATTTATATTTTAATTTGTTATATTTATAATTACATATAATCCCACAAACGTTATTTTACTAGATAACTATAGAATCCTTAACATTTATTTTTCTCATTCATTTTCCCCTACTGTTTTCAAACCAATATGAGATGAAGGCAATCATAGGCAGTTATTAGGCTGTTCATTTCCAGAAAAGGGAAATATAATACATTATTTTACTAGATAACTATAGAATCCTTAACATTTATTTTTCTCATTCATTTTCCCTGTTTTCAAACCTATATGAGATCAAGGCACTCATAGACAGTTATTAGGGTTCATTTCCAGAAAAGGGAAATATAATGGGTTAAAACTGTTATAACTCTAACACTAAAGAACATTCACTGATTTTTTTTTTTTTCATTTTGTGAAGATACAGGTTTGTTTTCTTGAAGTCCATCCTTATAAATCTCCACCTGGAAAGGCTGAGTGCTCAGCATTATTTCTTTCTCATTTTAATGTTTGCTAAAGATTCAGAATGTAGACTACCAAAGTAGACACGTGATTAAGGGGGGGAAGGACTCGAACTGTCTGCATTCTGAGTCATGGAAGTCTGTGTTTGTCTCCTAGCCTTGCCACGTTTGGCCCTGTAAGCCAGGGTAAGGCATTTGTCCTCTTTGATTATCAGCCTCCTATCTACAAAATAGGGATGATTATTTGGCATGGTAATTATGAAAGTATGCATCAGATAATGTGATAACTATGACAGAACTAAATAAGTGAGTTTTCATCTTCCTCCAGCCCCCACCATAGATAGTCTCACAAAGATGTGTATTAAGATACATAGTTGCGCTAAAGAACATAGCTTACCCCAACAGTGTGGGACAGTTGCACGCAAACAGATGCCAAATGGAGATCAGAGATATTATACATAAAAGGAAGGACCAAGACATGGTGATACTTAATCCTTCTGTCTGATTCAAAGCAATGATACAATGTATGGGGGCTCCAGAAACAAATTGCTTGAATTTGTATCCAGACTACCACTTTCTGGTTTTGTGACCTTAACATTGTTCTCATTGTCTTCATCACAAGTCGGGACAATTATGCTACCTCATAAGGCAGTTGTGAACATTTAATGAGATAGGCATGTAAAAGCCTTAGCAGAGGGCCAGGACCCAGGTACTCAGATAATGGAAACTATTAATACTTTATCTTTGAAAAAATAAAAATAGCTTCAGTCTTTCTCCCTAACTCCCACTGACTTCTTGTTGCAAATCCAAATGTTTATGTGGAGTTCATGCCTTCTATTACCAATTCTGGACATTTATTTATGTCCAGTGACATATTGGAGCCAGCTCCTACAAGCTGGTGAGAGCCACGTGTGTGTGTGTGTGTGTGTGTGTGTGTGTGTGTGTGTGTGTGTGTGTACCTGTCTTTGTAACTCTGTTAAGTGACAGCAAGTGGGCAGCTCAAAATTGGCCATGATTGGCTTGGAGAATTTACACCACAGAAACTGGCAAAGCTATAAATTGGGACTTTATTTATTTATTTTCTGGAGATCCAGGGGTAACATTTATCAGCATAACACTGCATTTGATGTGTATGTCTTTCCTCTTGGAGGTAACACCAGGGTTTCCTAGGCTTGTCCTGGGATAAATTAGGGAGAAGGATGAGCTGCAGAAAAGGGAAAAAGTATGTGAATTAAAAATGGAACCTCTTAAAATATTTTACCAGGCTGAGAAAAACTGATTTTGATGAGGAAACCCAGGCACTTCTGACGGCTGAGGAAGAGAGAAATCCTAACCTGACCATCACAGACGACTGTGACACAATCACAAGGGTAGAAATCTGATTGCGAGGAACCTGGGCTCTGACTCAAACACCTGCAAAGGACAGGGACTGGGACCGTTACTTATATGACACTGCACCCAGGAGATACAAATCATTGACACTCGGAGTTGCGAGATTTCTAGCACCCCATTCATAGATTTTATATGATATATGTGGTTTTTATGTGTTCTGTGGCCTTGGACAAGCCACTGAAAGGCCTTCATGGTCTCTCGGTCTCACAGGGACCTCTTAACCCCTCAATAAAGTGTTATATTTCTAAACATTGGAAAATCTTTTTTTGCCTTTTTTTATTTGTATAAATTTAAGGGGTACGAGTAGGGTTTTGTTACATGTATATATTGTGTGGGAAAATCTGGGCTTTCAGTATGCCTATCACACAGATAATGTACATTGTACCCATTAGGTCAGTTCTCACCCTGCACCTCCCTGTCACCCTCCTGAGCCTCCAATGTCTATTATTCCACACTTTTTTTTTTTTTTTTTTTTGAGATAGTTTCGCTCTTGTTGCCCAGGCTGGAGTGCAATGGCACAATTGCGGCTCACCGCAACCTCCACCTCCTGGGTTCAAGCGATTACTCTGCCTCCTGAGTAGCTAGGATTACAGGCATGCACCACCATACCTGGCTAATTTTGTTTTATTTTTGTTTTTTGTTTTTGTTTTTTGTTTTTTTTTAAGTAGAGACGGGGTTTCTCCATGTTGGTCAGGCTGGTCTTGAACTCCCGACCTCAGGTGATCTGCCTGCCTCAGCCTTTCACAGTGGTGGGATTACAGGCGTGAGCCACTGCACCCAGCCACTCTTTATATATTATTTAGCTGTCACATACAAGTAAGAACAGGCATTATTTGACTTAGTTTCTGAGTTATGTCACTTAAGATCGTGGCTTGAGTTCCATCCATGTTGCTGCAAAATACATGATTTTATTCTTTTTATGGCTGAATAGGATTCCACTGTCTATAAATCATGTTTCCTTGATCCACCCATCTGCTGATGGACGCTTATGTTGATCCCATGACTTTGCTATTGTGGAGAGTGCTCCAGTAAACACATGGATGCAGGTATCTTTTTAGTATGATTTCTTTTGCTTTGGGTAGAACTCGGTAGTGAGGTTGCCGGACAAAATGGTAGCTCTATGTTTAGTTCTTTGGGAAATCTCCATACTGCCTGGAAAATCTTGAAACGGTGTTTGCTACTGATGAACGACTGGAATAGGAGTGCAGGTTGAAGAAACTGTGGCCCCCCTCCCCGTGTTGACCTGGAAAGGCGCTGGCCACACTGAAAGCACTAGAAAGGCTGGTCTGACTTGGGCACTCTTCTTTCTGCCAGTCCTACTAGGATTCCAGGTTGGGCTCCTGATCTGTTCTTGCCTGATGAAAGCACCTTTTTTATTGGTACATAATAGTGGTATATATTTTGGGGTTCATGTGAATGTTTGGGTAATTTCCATGGCATTGCTATGGAAGACCTCTCCTCATGGTCTTTGCCCCTCATATTCTTCCCCAAACTCCCCTCTGGCTCTCCTTTCCTCATTGGGCCTCTTGAGTTCTGAGGCTACCCTGTCTCCCCTCCCTTTGAATAAAGATCTCCTGGGAGTGGGAGCTGAAAGGAAATTTTAGGAATGGGGGTATTTCACTTCTGAACTTTTTTTTTTTTTTTTTTTTTTGAGACAGTCTCACTCTGTCACCCAGGCTAGATTGCAGTGGCGCGATCTTCGCTCACTGCAACCTCCACCTCCCGGGTTCAAGCGATTCTCCTGCCTCGGCCTCCCGAGTAGCGGGGATTACAGGCGCGTGCCACCAGGCATGGCTAATTTTACTATTTTTAGTAGAGACAGGGTTTCACCATGTTGGTCAGGCTGGTCTAGAACTCCCAACTTCATGATCTGTCCGCCTTGGCCTTCCAAAGTGCTGCGATTACAGGCGTGAGCCACTGTGCCGGGCCTCACTTCTGAACTTCTATGCCGCTGATTTAGGAGTGAAGATTGAGAAAATCAGCAACCTGAATGTCCATCAATGGATGAATGGATAAACAAAATGTGGCATATAAATAAAATGAAATACTGAGTCTTCAAAAGGAAGGACATTCTGATATATGACACAACATAGATGAATCTTGAGGATATTATGCTAAATGAAATAAGCCAGTCACAAAAGAACAAATACCGTACATCTTCCTTCTATGAGGTACTTACAGTAGCCAAATTCATAGAGGCAAAAAGTAAAATGGTGGTTACCAGAGGCCAGGGGAAGGCGGAGAAAATGGAGTTATTTAATGAGTACAGAGTTTGGCAAGATGGAAAAGCTCTGGAGATGGATGGTGGTGATGGTTGTACAATGTGAGTGTGCTCAAGGCCACAGGGATGTATACTTTAAATGGGTTAAAATGGCAAAATTTTGTTATGCATGTTTTACCACAATAAAAAAAGTGGGGAGTCTGGGTGCAGTGGCTCATGCCTGTATTCCCAGCAGTTTGGGAGGCGGAGGCAGGTGGATCACCTGAGGTCGGGAGTTCGAGACCAGCCTGACCAACATGGAAAAACCCTGTCTGTATTAAAAATACAAAAAATTAGCCGGGCGTGGTGGTGCATGCCTTGAATCCCAGCTACTCGGGAGGCTGAGGCAGGAGAATCGCTTGAACCCGGGAGGCAGAGGTTGCAGTGGGCAGAGATCATGCCATTGCACTCCAGCCTGGGCAACAAGAGTGAAACTCCATCTCAAAAAAAAAAAAAGGTGTGGAAAGAAAAATAACAAAGAAACAGGAAAATTTGGGAAGTCATTTAGTCTGTCATCTGTAAAGTGGTGATGATTAAGCACTTCCCACCTGGGTGCAATAGACGTGATAAAATATAAAAGCAGCTTGAGGAACCAAAGAACCTATTCTCCAGCTACCTTAATCATGTTCATGAGATGTCCGTTTCCACCACCAGCAGGAACATTAACATTTTTCTCCTAACGGTTTTCCCTCCACTAAAAGTAGAGGTCAGTAGAAAAGAGGGAGAAAGAAGAGCTGATAGAGAACAGGTACTGAGCTGCCCAGCACAGTGGCTTACGCCTGTAATCCCAGCACTTCGGGAGGCCAAGTCAGGAGGATCGCTTGAGCCCAGGAGTTAGACACCAGCTTGGGCAACATAGCAAGACCCTACCTCTACTATATATATATATATATATTTTTTTTTTTTTATCTGGGCGTGGTGACTTATGCCTGTGGTCCCAGCTATTCAGGAGGCTGGGGAAGGAAGATCACTTGATCCTGGGAGGTTGAGGCTGCAGTGAACCGTGATCACACCACTACACTCTAGTCTGGGTGACAGAGCAAGGCACTGTCTGAAAAACTTTTTTAATCACAAAAAAAGAGGTACTGAGCTATAAAAAGTCTAAGTTACAAGTAAAGAATCTTAATGACAGAATTGAAGGAGATTATTCACCCAAGAGCTATTAATACATTGACAGGTGCTTACCACAAGCTGAATATTTTATATGTGTTATTTCAATTCTTGCAACATCTGAGGTTGATGCTATAAGACCCTTCTTGTAATGGGAAAATTGACTTAAAGGGTATAAGTAACTGCTTCCAAGCTAAGAAGCTGTCACTCTGGCTGCCTTCGCCCTGGGAATCCTTTTCCACCCAAGTTCCTCCATTATTCCTGGAATTCCATCTCTGTCTCTTCTTCAGTCCAAGCATCTCCTGGGCTGTTTCAGCACTCTACCACCTCTGTCTCTTATAACCTGAGCTGTGCACCAAGCTTGACTCACCTCAGCCACACATTAGTCCTGGGCACATCTAGCCAAGCTTTTAAGATTGCATGGTAGGCCGGGTGCGGTGGCTCATGCCTATAATCCCAGCACTTTGGGAGGCTGAGGCGGGTGGATCATGAGGTCAGGAGTTTGAGACCAGCCTTGCCAACATGGTGAAACCCCGTCTCTACTAAAAATACAAAAATTAGCCGGACACGGTGGAACACACCTGTAGTCCCAGCTACTGAGGAGGCTGAGGCAGGAGAATCACTGGAATCTGGGAGGTAGAGGTTGCAGTGAGCTGAGATTGCACCATTGCGCTCCAGCCTGGGCAACAGAGCAAGACTGTCTTTAAAAAAAAAAATTACAAGGTGGTGGGTGAGGAAGTGAGTGTCAAAAAAGACAGCAAGCAGGGTAGGTAAAAGAAGGAGAGGGAGGAAAGGTGAATGAAGCTGGAGACACAAATAATCCGTCTACCTTCCTCATAAGTATAGGTTTGAAGTTAGACAATTGGTCACAAGCTAATTGGTCTGTCTTGGTTCACGGGCTTCATAATTTGGAGGCAGCCTAGAAAAAAGTTCAGCAGTCAAGGTACACTGGAATCCCTTCTATCTCATCTCTTCTCTTTTCCTGAATCACCAATTACCCCTTCCAGACCCCCTCCAAGACCTATTATGGAACCCCCCCCCGTCCTACAAAGTAACATTGGCCTGACTGTACAGTGGCTTTGAAATCATCTGTCTACTCTAAAAAAAAAGTTGCTTTAAGATAGTTTGATGTAATTGAATTCTAGGACAAACATAGAAATTGTAGAATAACAAAAAAAATCCTAAAAATTTAGTAATTGAGTAGACTAAATATGATTGACTTGAGAATTGATCAGTAAATTGAAAATTTAGTAATTGAGAATTTGTGGATCAAGCATTAAACAGAGGATATCCCTGTGTTTTTGTTTTTTGAGATGAAGTCTCGCTCTGTCACCAGTCTGGAGTGCAGTGGCGTGATCTCAGCTCACTGCAACCTCTGCCTCCCGGGTTCAAGCAATTCTCCTGCCTCAGCCTCCTGAGTAGCTGGGACTACAGGTGCCCGTCACCATGCCCAGCTAATTTTTATATTTTTAGTAGAGACTGGGTTTCACCATGTTGGCCAGGATTGTCTCGATCTCTTGACCTTGTGATCTGCCTGCCTCAGCCTCCCAAAGTGCTGGGATTACAGGCGTGAGCCACCATGCCAGGCCATCCCTGGTTTTTTGTTTGTTGTTGTTGTTTTTCTCTGAGATAGAGTCTCGCTCTGTCACCAGGCTGGAGTGCAGTGGCATGATCTCTGCTCACTACAACCTCCACCTCCCGGGTTCAAGCAATTCCGCTGACTCAGCCTCCTGAGTAAGTGGGACTACAGGCGTGCACCACCACACCTGGCTATTTTTTTTTTGTATTTTAGTAGAGACGGGGTTTCACCATGTTGGCCAGGATGGTCTCAATCTCCTGACCTCGTGATCTGCCTGCATCGGCCCCGCAAAGTGCTGGGATTACAGGTGTGAGCCACCGCGCCCAGCCATCTCTGTTATTTTTAAAGAAACAATGGAGAAATCTTGGGATAGTCTTTATTTGTCAGATTATCAGGAATAACATGGTTAGCCAGGTGTGGTGGCTCACACCTGTAATCCCAGCACTTTGGGAGGCCAAGGCTGGAGGATTGGTTGAGCTCAGGAGTTTGAGACCAGCCTGGGCAACATGGCAAAACTCCATCTCTACTAAAAAAATTACGTGGTAGCACAAACCTGTAGTCCCAGCTACTCGGGAGGCTGAAGTGGCAGGATCCCTTGAGCCTGGGAGGCAGAGGTTGCAGTGAGCCGAGATGGTGCCACTGCACTCCAGCCTGGGTGACAGTGAGACCCTGTCTCAAAATAAAATATGGCCCATTTTAATAGCTGGTAACTGAATATGAATCAATGAGATAAAGATTAAGGCAATTAACCTTTGGTTTTATTTTTAACCTTTATTGCCCTGACAATATTTTCTAAATTAGTTCACATATGTCTCCCACTCTTTTTATCCCAGATTTCATCTACAAAGGGCAGTAAAGATATAGAAAAAGGAAGAGAATGAAGTATTTATTTCAAGGACTCTGGGTTTTACTGTGTCTAATAGTGAGAACATGGATGGATAGAAGGATTATAGCTTTCAACTTATTGAAAGATCCCATCAGGTGTTGTAAAGTGAGTCAGATCTTAAAATAGAAAAGTTGGATTTATAGGCCAGTTTGACTTGCCATCTCTGTAATCTGTTGTAAAGCATTTTCTTTTGGTATCTTTGCTTTTAATCAGTAAGTTAAGGCTATCCTATCTTATAGGGCTTTGATGGGGATTTAGACCCTCTAGGAAGGTGTTTTATAAGCTATGAAATGCTAAATGGATCTCCAGCTATTCTGTAAGACTGCTTCTGATAGCATCTGCTTATTGAATAATAAAATAGTACAAGAAAGACTCTTGGTGTTAGAGTGGGGGAGAGAAAATTACAACTTAATAAGATCTTATTCTTCATAGACATTTCCATCCATGACACATTGATTTCACATATCCTGTGCGGGATACAGTTTTATATTTTCAGGTGAGTAAAGTACATTTTAGAAATGTTACACAGCCACAGAGCTAACCAAGGCAGAAGTGAAAGCCAAAATTGGGTCTAATTTAATTACAAATTGTTTCTGCCCTCATCATTTTGAAGATGAGGTAATTAGGTCCAGAGAGGGGAAGTGACTGACCCAAAAGTAACAAAATAAGGAATTATCCTGGGGTGTAAAGACAGAGTCTGTGGCCGGAGGCAGACCATATTTCTGTGCAAATGGATAGGACAGAGTGGTGGTTAGTTCATGGAGGAAGGATGGAAGACCACATCGTTGGCATCTAACAACCAAAATGATTAAGAAAAACTTTATTTTGGCTGGGCGTGGTGGCTCACGCCTGTAATCCCAGCACTTTGGGAGGCCAAGGTGGGCAGATCAGAAAGTCAAGAGATCAAGGCTATCCTGGCCAACATGGTGAAGCCCCATCTCTACTAAAAAAAAAAAAATACAAAAATCAGCTGGGCATAGTGGTGTGTGCCTGTAATCCCAGCTACTCGGGAGGCTGAGGCAGGAGAATCGCTTGAACCCGGGAGGTGGAGGTTGCAGTGAGCCAAGATTGCACCACTGCACTCCAGCCTGGAAACAGAGCGAGACTCTATCTCAAAAAAGAAAACTATTCCAGATGGATAAAATAAGCAAAAGGGCAGTGGCCCTTATGATGGTTTTGTATTAACCTGAATATTATGATTCCTGTAAACAGGGTCCCAGTCTACTTCCATGTCCTGCACATCTGCAGAATAGAGAAGACTTCTACTTTCCGGAGAAAATTTATTTCAAGTCTCCTTGAGCAAGTCTTAAGTCTCAACCCATATCATCCAATCCTTTGTGTATCAGAGGGTTTGCCTCTCTCGTCCTGCAGCTAACTTAGGTTGACACTTTCTATGCCTCAGAGCCTTTGTCTTACCAGGGTACAGATGCTGGTAGATGTGGCAGTGGGTACTTGTGGAAGATCCTGATTCTTATTTCAAGAAATATGTAAAATCAACTGAGCATGAAAATGGAGAACTGTGAGGACAACGGAAGTTGAGAACGGGTTAAACCAGTATGTTACAGTATCGTGTGCAACAGTAGCATGAGCAACGGTAAGAAAACTCTTAGGATTAGCCATAAATTTAAGCAGGGTTGAACATCCTTCTTCAGCATGTTCAGCTATCTGGATACAAGTGTGGGGTATGTAGAACATTGGGAAAAGGTTTGTGGTTTTAAGTGCATAGGACAAAGTGAGAGGGGCAGGCAGAGCATGGAAGATGTTGACTAGACAAATTTGAGGGGCTGTTTAGAGTACTGTCAGCTAAATAGATAAACTCTAAGCGGGGTGAAGTATAGCGAAAAGGCAGCTGTCTTCAGGAACTGAGAAGGGTTTGGGATTTTATTCTACTTATAAGCCAAAAAGCTAGCCTGTTCCTGTTTCATGGAAGCTGGCAGAAGACATGAGACTCCTGGCCCAGAAACAAATAATTTTATCATCCATGACAAAAGCATGAGTCAGTATTTCTTGTTGCTTTTAATCAGTTACTCACACTTCCCAAGTCTCACAGCTTTGGGTGCCATAAAGGGTCCATAATGGATGACTGTACCTGCTGTAGACTGGATTAAGAGAAGCATACTGAGCTTAGGGAATCTGCTGATTTTCAATAAGCAGACCAAGCCTGCTTTTTGTCTGGGGTAGAAAGTTACCTTTATCCCTCAAGTTTGCTCAGTGCAAACACAACCTGGCAAAAGTCCTTGGCAAAAAAACAAAAATAAAAAATTCATGTCAGGTTCCAACATTTTTTGCATACCCATAGAGAATGTACAGGGGTGCTTAGGGCCCATGATAAACAGCCTCTTGCTGTAGTATATCAGTGAGTTACCAATGGAATCTACAGATTAAACTCTGGTTAGAAACAGAGTCAGTCAGGAAGATATGAGATGGTTGTTGAAGAGGCAAATACCAATTAAAAGTTAAACTACTAGGCCAGGCGCGGTGGCTCACGCCTGTAAACCCAGCAGTTTGGGAAGCTGAGGTGGGTAGATCACGAGGTCAAGAGATTGAGACCATTTTGGCCAACATGGCGAAACCCCATCTCTACTAAAAATACAAAAAGTAGCTGGGTGTGGTGGCGTACGCCTGTAGTCCCAGCTACTCGGGAGGCTGAGGCAGGAGACTTGCTTGAACCCAGGAGGTGGAGGTTGCAGTGAGCCGAGATTGCACCACTGCACTCCAGCCTGGGCAACAGAGCAAGACTCCATCTCAAAACAAACAAACAAAAAAACTACGAAATAATTGCAGTCATGAGTAATAAGAATTTCTGGAGTTTGAGCATGAAAGAGGCTTAGATACAGTAGAAGATACTGTCATTGAAGATGCAGTCACGCAGAGATGTCTGATCTTTTGGTTTCCCTGGGCCACATTTTAAGAATTGTCTTGGGCCACACACTAATGATGGCTGATGAGCTTAAAAAAAAAAAAAAAAGTCCATGCGTACGAAAGTTTATGAATTTGTGTTGGGACCTCATTAAAAGTGGGTCCAGGCCATGGGTTGGACAAGCATGGAGATTAAAATTAGGTGTAAGGAATACAGGCTGAACATCCCAAATCCAAAAATCCAGAATATAGAATGTTCCTTTTGAACACTGAGATGATACTCATAGGAAATGTTCACTGGAGCATTTCAGAATTCAGAATTTTAGATTTGGTGTGTCCAGCCAGTAAGTACAATGCAACTATTCCAAAATCTGAAAAAATGCAAAGTCCATGCATTTCAGATAAGGGATACTCAACTTGTACCACTGGAGGGGTTGACGGGGGGGCCAGGAGCTAAAATCTTTTAACTGAAGTCTAATTTGGCAGTCCAGAAGTGACTTCGAAGAACAAGGGGTCTAAATCTAAAGACACGAGGATAGAGGCTGAGAGGGAGACAGAGGGGTGAAGAGAATGGTCGCGGAGCAGAAGGTGAGGAAGAGACCACCCACCCGATTAACCACTAGGCTCCCTAGACAAGACAACCACGCCCGAAAAAGCTGTAAGAGAAGCAATGTCCTCAGAGGAGACGCAGGTTTCAGAGGGAGGGAGATAAAAGGGACCATTTCAACCTATTCTCTAAATATAGGTTTGCTGGTTTCCAAAGAGCACAGTGAGAAGGTTTCGGGTGAAGAAGGGCAGGAGATGGAATAAACTCAGAAAAGTACATCGTAATGAAGAGTGGGAGATAGGAATCAATCCAGGCTGGGTGCAGTGGCTCACGCCTGTAATCCCAACACTTCGGGAGGCCGAGGCAGGTGGATCACTTGAGGCCAGGAGTTCAAAACCAGCCTGGAAAACATGGTGAAACCCTATGTCTACTAAAAATACAAAAGCTAGCCAGGCCTGGTGGTACATGCCTGTAATCCCAGCTACTTGGGAGGCTGAGGCAGAAGAATCACTTGAACTCGAGAGGTGGAGGTTGCAGTGAGCTGAGATGGTGCCACTACACTCCAGCCTGGGTGACAGAGTGAGACCCTGTCTCAAAAAAAAAAAAAAAAAAAAATCAATGCAGAGTCTAATACTTCTTGGGGGAATCAGTATAAGTGAAAATAAAGGCATATTAGGAGTTCTGGATTTCTATGTGGCTTAATCACAGTATAATAATTATGGAATTATAAACACATCGATCCCACTTCTCAATCCATGAGAAATGAGGCTTTGGGCTTTCCTGAGGTATTTTTGTATCCTTTGCTTTATTGAATTCTCTCAACACCTACAAGAATTAAAAACATTACACCAAGGAGGACATAGACAAGACTGAAGGCACAACCAACTTATGATCTTGGCACCAGACACTATTAGACTAGGAGTCCAGACCTGGGCATGTAATGGGCTGCCTCCAACAACCGTGACAAAGCCTCCTGCAGGAAACAGCTCATTTGTCCCCACAAAGGGTGACATCGGAGCAACACACAGGCCAGCATGTCCTGGTGGCTTTACCCCAAGATCCATCGTCAAGCCACGTGGCATCCAATCCATGGGATCACCACCACCACTTGTCTTCAAGGTCATTAAAATCCCATGCACACTTGAGTTTCAGACAGAGCTCTTCCTGTGAGGTCTGTATCTCCTCTCTCACTACATCGTGCAAGTCTTTTTGAAGCCTGCAAAATAAGAAGTACTGAAGTTTAGAAGCAGTGAAGAAGTTTAGAAGTAATTTTTTTTTAATTTTTAAGGTTCAGGGGAACATGTACAGGTTTGTTACGTGGGTCTATTGTATGGTATGAAGTTTGGTGTGTGAATGATCCCATCACCCAGGTAGTGAATATAGCACCTGAAAGTAGTTTAACCCTTGCCTCCTTCCCACTCTCCTCCCTCTAGTAGTCCCCAGTGTCTCGTCAACAAATATGTGTATATATGTATATATACACACATATACACACACATATACATACACACATACACACACATATACATATCTTTTGAGACAGTGTCACTTTGTCACCCAGGCTGGAGTGCAATGGCGTGATCTTGGCTCACTGCACCCTCCACCTCCTGGGCTTAAGTGATTCTCCTGCCTTAGCCTCCTGAATAGCTGGGATTACAGGCAAATACCACCACGCCCGGCTAATTTTTGTATTTTTAGTAGTGATGGGGTTTCACCATGTTGGCCAGGCTGGTCTCGAACTCCTGACCTCAGGTGATCTGCCCACCTCGGCCTCCCAAAGTGCTGGAATTAGAGGCGTGAGCCACCATGCCTGGCCTACTGTCACCATCTTTAAATCCACATGTACTGATTGTTTAGCTCCAACTTATGAGAACATGTGGTATGTGGTTTTCTGTTCCTGCATTAGTTCCCTTAGGCTAATGGCCCCCAGCTGCATCCATGTTGCCACAAAGGACATGGTTTCATTCCTTTTTAGGGCAGTGTAGTGCTCCATGGTGTATATGGACCACATGCATGTGTGTGTTGCTTGCAGCACTGTTCACAATAGCACTGACATGGAACCAACCTAGGTGCTCATCAACAGCAGACTGGATGGAAGCAGTGAAGTACAGGCAGGGTGCAGTGTAAAGTGGCAAACTGATATAAAGCAAAATAAAGGTTTAGGCAAAAGTAATTGCCATTTTTGCCATTAAAAGTAATGGCGGCCAGGCACTGTGGCTCACACCTGTAATCCCAGCACTTCAGGAGGCTGAGGCGGGCGAATTACCTGAGGTTGGGAGTTCTAGACCAGCCTGACCAACATGGAGAAACCCCATCTCTATTAAAAATACAAAGTTAGCCAGGCATGGTGGCACATGCCTGTAATCCCAGCTACTCGGGAAGCTGAGGCAAGAGAATCACTTGAACCCAGGCAGCGGAGGTTGCGGTGAGCCGAGATCACACCATTGCACTCCTGCGTGGGCAACAAGAGTGAAACTCCGTCTCAAAAAAAAAAAAGTAATGGCAAAAACCATTACTTTAAAACCACTGCATTAAAAGTAATAGCAAACACAATTACTTTGGCACCAACCTACAGAAAGACTAACAAATGAAGGGTAATTTTGTTTACCCTTCGACTGGGACCTCCCACCACCCTAGCCTTACCCACAGATGTCAGGGAGAAGATTTGATGGCACAGGAACCCCTTTCCATAGAGAAAAGGCACAACCACAAAGGTAGAGGATGAGAAAACCATGGTGCAGATGACACAAGGGACCTTGTGGGCAGGCCAGGATAACTCAGGCCATTGTCACTGTGTATGAATAAATCCAAGTACTACTTCTCATTAATCTGCATCTAGCAATTTTTGAAAAATAAAATCTGAGCGTTCTACAAGAGGAGGCGAGGGTCTGGGCACCCAGTCAGAAGCCCCTTCTGCACACATGCATGATAGACAGCAGAGAAGCTTCATCTTTAATGGTTGCTGTCCCAGAACCCTTTTTAAAACGCACCACTGAAGTGTGAAGTTGGCAACATCAAATCTTAAATCTAAAAAGGTGCAGATCGTGACTCAATTCCTAAAGTAGGCAAGGTTCCTTGGCATCTGGGATGACTTCTGCTGAAATGTACCTGGTAACAGCTGTTAACTACTTACCTTTCTCCATGCTCCAACTTTTTTTTTTTTTTTTTGAGACAGGGTCTTGCTCTGTTACCCAGGCTGGAGTGCATGATCATAGCTCATTGCAGCCTCGAACTCCTGGGTTCAGGCAATCTTCCCACCTAAGCCTCCCAAGCTGCTGGGACCACAGGTGTGTGCCACCATGCCAAGCTAATTTTTTTTTTATTTTTGTAGAGACAGGATCTCCCTATGTTGCCCATGCTGGTCTTGAACTCCTGGCCTCAAGTGATCCTCCTGCCTTGGCCTCTCAAAGTGCTAGAATTATAGGCATGAACAACTGCAGCCAACCTGCTTACCTTTCTGATTTCCTCTCAGAATACTGAATGGGGTGGAAAGTGTTCTAATTAAATGCTCTTCTCTCAATGCCTCAAAGGGGCAACATAAAGCTTGGTGCAACCTCAGGGCCTTTGCACATGCTACTGAAACATCCTTAGTACATTCCACCCTTCATCTCTAGTCACCTCTCATGTTCCCTTCATGATATAGGGACTCCTCCTTCCAGCCTCCTTGGGACTCAGGATCAATGGTACCACCTCAGGCAAGCCCCTTGCTATTCTGGCCACCCTCCTGTCTTATCTCAACCCAGAGTTTCTTTCACAGCATTCATGACAACAGAGATTGCTTTTATGTCTCAGACCTGTTATCTCCTGGAGGAGAACTCAAGACTCTCAAGGACAAGGCTCTTGTCCATTTGTTTCCCTGCTGTCTACCATGCCATGGTGCTTGGCCCAGAGTCGGTATTGAAAAAGAAGCCACGAGTTAATGGCTATGGAGTGACATGTAGAGTAGGTACAAGAATGATAAACAGAAGCAGGCTCTCAAAATACCCAAAAGTCTCCAGGACTGCACCATCCAGTAGGGTAATCATTAGCCACATGTGCCTGTTAAGATTTCATTAGGAGGTTGATACAAAAGTAATTGCCATTTTTGCCATTAAAAGTGATGGCAAAAACCATTACTTTAAAACCACTGCATTAAAAGTAATAGCAAACACCAAAATTACTTTGCACCAACCTAATAAAATTAAAAATTTATATTTATATTAGAATAGGCTGGTAGCCAGGAGCAGTAGCTCACGCCTGTAATCACAGCACTTTGGGAGTCAGGCCAACATGGTGAAACCCCGTGTCTACTAAAAATACAAAAAAAAAAAAAAAAGAAAATTAGCCAGGCATAGTGGCATGCACCTGTAGTCCCAGCTACTGGGGAGGCTGAGCCAAGAGAATCACTTGAACCAGGACAGGGAGGTTGTAGTGAGCTGAGATTGCACCATTGTACTCCAGCCTGGGTGACAGAGCAAGACTCCATCTCAAAAAAAAAGAAAAGAAAAAACAGTCCAGACGTTGTGGCTCATGCCTGTAATCCCAGCACTTTGAGAGGCCGAGGTGGGTGGATCACCTGAGGTCAGGAGTTCAAGACCAGCCTGGCCACTATGGTGAAACCCCCATCTCTACAAAAATACAAAAATTAGCTGGGCATGGTGGTGGGTGCCTGTAGCTCCAGCTACTCGGGAGGCTGAGGCAGGAAAATTGCTTCAACCCGGGAGGTGGAGGTTGCAGTGAATCAAGATGACACCACTGCACTCTAGCCTGGGTGACAGAGTGAGACACTGTCTCAAAAAAGGAGAAAGAAAGGAAACAAAACTACTAATTCAGTTCCCAGTCACACTAACCAAGTTTCAAGTGCCCAATGATGAGATGCCACTAGTGGCTACACAGCAGGTGCACAGCACGGATAGAGATCACTCCCGCCCTTACTGGAAGTTCCCTTGGCCAGCACTGCCCGAGGAAGCCGAGTGCAATGGAAACCTGACGCATGCTCTAGAAGCCTAGTCAATCTAGCCTTGTCCCTGTAGGTTCTTCCCTGTGGAAAAGTCAGTGAGGATTACCCGAGTTTCTGCAGCCTGCATGTCGACTTTCTCAAAGCCTTACATAGCATCTTGACACCATCAGGATCCAATTCATTGCCTAGAAGGTTCAGATTGACCAGGCTCTTACTGCTGCTGAGAACAGAGAAGAGATGCTGGCAGCAAGCAGTCGTCAGATTGCATTTCGCCAACCTAGGGGCGGGCGGGAAGAAAGCACAACAGATAGTCCTCTGAGACTGGGAAGTTAGAAAAGAGATACCATATCTGCAGGAACAAACTATTACTAAGGCAGACTGACTACTTAAGGGTGGAGCACTTGGCGGGGCACGGTGGCTCACGCCTGTAATCCCAGCACTTTGGGAGGCCGAGGTGGGTGGATCATGAGATTAAGAGAGACCATCCTGGGCAACATGGTGAAACCCCATCTCTAAACAAATTTACAAGGAAAAAAAACCCCATCAACAAATGGGCAAAAGATATGAACAGACACTTCTCAAAAGAAGACATTTATGTAGCCAAAAAACACACGAAAAAATGCTTATCTCTGGCCATCAGAGAAATGCAAATCAAAACCACAGTGTGATACCATCTCACATCAGTTAGAATGGCAATCATTAAAAAGTCAGGAAA
Source organism: Pongo pygmaeus (assembly GCF_028885625.2). Lineage (NCBI taxonomy): Eukaryota > Metazoa > Chordata > Mammalia > Primates > Hominidae > Pongo > Pongo pygmaeus. Next base: position 62,401,542 of record NC_072393.2, read on the forward strand.
CAACAGGTGCTGGAGAGGATGTGGAGAAATAGGAACACTTTTACACTGTTGGTGGGACTGTAAACTAGTTCGACCATTGTGGAAGTCAGTGTGGCGATTCCTCAGGGATCTAGAACTAGAAATACCATTTGACCCAGCCATCCCATTACTGGGTATATACCCAAAGGATTATAAATCATGCTGCTATAAAGACACATGCACACGTATGTTTACTGCGGCACTATTCACAATTTCAAAGACTTGGAACCAAGCCAAATGTCCAACAATGATAGACTGGATTAAGAAAATGTGGCACATATACACCATGGAATACTATGTAGCCATAAAAAATGATGAGTTCATGTCCTTTGTAGGGACATGGATGAAGGTGGAAACCATCATTCTCAGCAAACTGTCGCCAGGGACAAAAAACCAAACACTGCATGTTCTCACTCATAGGTGGGAATTCAACAATGAGAACACTTGGACACAGGAAGGGGAACATCACACTCCGGGGCCTGTCGTGGGGTGGGGAGAGGGATAGCATTAGGAGATATACCTAATGTTAAATGACAAGTTAATGGGTGCAGCACACCAACATGGCACATGTATACATATGTAACCTGCACGTTGTATACATGTACCCTAAAACTTATAATAAAAAAATACAAAAATTAGCCAGGCGTGTTGGCATGCATCTGTAGTTCCAGCTACTCGGGAGGCTGAGGCAGGAGAATCGCTTGAATCTGGGAGGCGGAGGTTGCAGTGAGCCGAGATCACACTACTGCACTCCAGCCTGGCGACAGGAAGATTCTGTCTCAAAAAGAAAAAAAGAAAAAAAAAAAAGGGCTAGGCACAATGGTTCACGCCTATAATCCCAGCACTTTGGGAAGCTGAGGTGGGTGGATCACAAGGTCAGGAGTTCAACACCAGCATGGACAAGATGGTGAAACCCTGTCTCTACTATAAAAAATACAAAAATTAGCCAGGCATGGTGGTGGGCGTCTGTAATCCCAGCTGCTCAGGAGGCTGAGGCAGAGAATTGCTTGAGCCCGCGGGGTGGAAGTTGCAGTGAGTCGAGATTGCGCCACTGCACTCCAGCCTGGGCGACAGAGTGAGACTCCATCTCAAAAAAAAAAAAAGAGTGGAGTACTTACTCCATGCCGGGCACTTTTTAAATACTGACACATAACTCATCTAACCCATCTATCAATCAAAGGTACATACTATTTTAAACTGTGTTTGATGGTGGAGGAAACAAAAACTTAACCTGCCAGAATGTGAAACAAACCATTTTAGTATACAAGGGATATGAGTTTATCAGATCTTTGAAAGAACTGAAATAGCACTGTTATTCCTTATTTACACTTTTTTCCATCTTATTTCTAAATTCAACAATACAAAATTTGAACATTGTGTTGGTTATCTACTAGAAACACAAAGAAAAGTGAGAAAGTACATTAGATCAGTTTAACACATCAGAGATCTCCACCTGAGTTCATAAATAACTATTACACGCTGGCCAGGCAGTGGCTCATGTCAGTAACCCCAACACTTTGGGAGACTGAGGCAGGCAGATCACTTGAGCTTAGGAGTTTGAGACCAGCCTGGGCAACATGGTGAAACCTCATTTCTATAATAAATACAAAAAAATAGGTGGGTGTGGTAGCATGCACCTGTTGTCCCAGCTACTAAGGAGGCTGAGGAGGTAGGATTGCTTGAGCCCAGGAGGCAGAGGTTGCACTGAGCTGAGATCGCACCACTGCACTCCAGCCTGGGTGACAGAGTGAGACCCCATCAAAAACAAACAAACAAAAAACCGTAAAGCCCTTCTTTTAGAAAGAGAAAAGTCAGAATAAGTCTCTCTCTTAAGGAAATAGTTCAGTAAGTTGCTTCATTAACTGATTTTTTTGAAGATGAACTTGATTCAGAATGCATTTATGCCAAACTATCTTAAATTTGGCACTGCAGATAACATTAACCTATTCACATTTCTTTCAGGCCTATGAGAAAACAAGTCTAGTTTGTGTTTAAACCAATAATTTAATTTGTGGTGTCTATATCATAGATTTAACAATCTCTGAATAGAGGTTTGAGGTGGCTGGTAAACCCCAACAATGCTGGAGGTGGTTTACAATTTGATTCAGTTCATTTGATACTAACAAATCCTAACAAACACCGTTTCTGAAAACATCACTGAGCTATTGTATTAACGAACCCTGGAACCATTCCCTACATGAGAAATTGCTATCATTTAAGCCACATTTAGCAAAAAATCCTACATTTCAGAGCAACTCATCTTAGTCTGCTGAGTACACATTGCATGATAGTTAACAACAGTGAAGTGAAGATTCACAGTGGGGAGCAGGCTGCATCCCCACTGCCCCCCCACCCCCACCCCAGCACCTGGCACCCGCCATGGGCAGATTGGGAGAGACAATATTTACAATGTGCCAAAGATGGTGGTAACAAGAGTAAAACATTTCTCTAAACGTGAAAAACTTCAAGCTTATCATTCTAGCAGGAGAGCTTTTGTTGTTGTTCTTTTTGCTTTTTTGAGATGGAGTTTCGCTCTTGTCTCCCAGGCTGGAGTGCAATGGCACGATCTCAGCTCACTGCAACCTCTACCTCCCGGATTCGAGCAATTCTCCTGCCTCAGCCTCCTGAGTAGCTGGGACTACAGATGCCCACCTATACACCCGGCTAATTTTCGTATTTTTAGTAGAGACGGGGTTTCCCCATGTTGGCCAGGCTGGTCTTGAACTCCTGACCTCAGGTGATCTGCCCGACTCAACCTCCCCAAATGCTGGGATTACAGGTGTGAGCCACTGCTCCCAGCTAATTTTTGTATTTTTAGTAGAGATGGGGTTTCCCTATGTTGGTCAGGCTGCTCTTGAACTCCTGACCTCAGGTGATCCGCCCACCTTGGCCTCCCAAAGTGCTGGGATTACAGGCGTGAGCCACCACACCCGGCCGAGATTTCTTAGAGGAGGACTTGTCCTTACTTTGCCTCATTTTCTAACCCCCGATGGGATCCAATCATTATATCTCCCCACCCGCAAGAGTAGAGAAGGGAGACTCTGCAAGGAGAACAGCATCAACTCACCCAAGTGTGTGCAACGCACGATGTGAAGGTTTCAGAGCCTCACACAGTAGCTTCACTCCATCATCCTGAAGATCATTTTCTCCCAAATCCAAGATTTTCACATTATGATTATGCCTGAGGGCATTAGCCAGCTCTCGACAGCCCTCTCTTGTGAAAGAACAACCTGACAAACTGCAAAATAAAAACATACAAAAGGGGGGAAGTAATTGCGTCCCGAAACTATGCTGTGTTTACACCTGCCCATCTCACTTCCAAGGAAAGGAGACACCCTGAAGCCAGAGTTCTGTCCCAAGCCTCGGATGAGGAGGGTGTGAGTCAGGAGGGCTGAGACACCTCCAGGTGCTCTATTTACCTGAGATAGAAAGCTGAGGGCACAGCAGCACAGCCCTCTCCCTCCCACGCCCTCCGCAGGTGCATGAACGTGAAAGGGCCTCTCTGTGGTGGTTACCCCCCAGCACCCAGAGTTGGCTTGGTTATCACAGTACACGATTCTCAGCCTTTGAGCTCGACGGTTGAGCTGAAGATACCAGGATTCTCCCATAATGGCAGGTCTGAATTTCCCAGAATAAATTACTATACCGTAATAAGTTCAAAATAGTTAATCCAGGTGACTATTTGGAGAAAATATGGGATGAGACAGGGAGGGATGAGGAGAGAAGAGACAAGGAAGACAGGAGGGGAGAGAGGAACATTGGAAGGTGATACCCTTATGCAGAGAAGGCACATAGCAATCCAAAATCCTTAAGCCTCCCTCGCCCTGCCAAAAAAAGGTTTGGCCTGGCATGGTGACTCACGCCTATAATCCCAGCACTTTGGGAGGCCGAGGCGGGTGGATCACAAGGTCAGGTGTTCAAGACCAGCCTGCCCAACATGGTGAAGCCCCGTCTCCACTAAAAATACAAAAATTATCTAGGCATGGTGGCGGGTGCCTGTAATCCCAGCTACTCGGGAGGCGGAGGTTGCAGTGAGCCAAGATCACAACATTGTACTCCAGCCTGGGTAACAGAGCAAGAGTCCGTCTCAAAAAAAAAATTTTGACTATGTGAAAAATGTCCATGTGGCTAACCCATCAAAGGCCAAGTGTAAGAGAACTGCCAGCCTGATAAATGACACATGCAAATCAGACCAAAGACAGGCAGATTTCCCTAGAGTTTAGACATGGTGGTCAAAGGGTACAAAAATCTCAACAGGAATATAATTGTTAGCTTTTTGTTTTTTTTTTTTTTTTTTGAGATCTATTCCATGGCATGGCAAATGTACTTAATAGAACATTGTACCTTTCAAAATTGCTAACACAATAAATTTCAAATATCGTCACCACAAAAAAAATGTTAATTATTGGAGGTGATGGACACGTTATCTTAATTATTCGACACTATTCACAATCATAACAGTTTGTACCTCCAAAACATATACAGATGATAAATTTACAATAAAAAGATAAAAAAGTTTTAAAAACAAGAAAGAATTCCCTACAAGTGACTAGGGGAAAAACAAAATGTAATAGGTTAAAAAAAAAAAAAAAATCAGCAGCAAATGGTATCAACAGGTTTTACCTGGAAGTTTATATCAGTGGTTGTCAGCATTTGAAAACATACTCAACTTCATTCTTGTAAATGCAGATACAAATATAAAACTACTTTGTGTTTACAAAGGAAGAGATACGATCCACGGGATGGGCCTCAAAATAATCTTAGAGGGAGAAATTAGTTCAACCACTGTGGAAGACAGTGTGACGATTCCTCAAGAATCTAGAACCAGGCCGGGCACAGTGGCTCACGCCTGTAATCCCAGCACTTTGGGAGGCTGAGACGGGCGGATCGTGAGGTCAGGAGATTGAGACCATCCTGGCTAACATGGTGAAACCCCGTCTCTACTGAAAAAAAAAAAAAAAAAAAATTAGTCAGGCGTGGTGGTGGGTGTCTGTAGTCCCAGCTACTAGGGAGGCTGAGGCAGGAGAATGGCGTGAACCCAGGAGGCGGAGCTTGCAGTGAGCTGAGATCACACCACTACCACTGCACTCCAGCCTGAGCGACAGAACGAGACTCCATCTCAAAAAAAAAAAAAAAAAAAAGAAAGAAAATTCTAGAACCAGAAATCCCATTTGACCCAGCAATCCCATTACTGAGTGTTGGTGAAGCTTTAGATGAAAGGAGATAGGCCATAAATCAATAATTGTTGAAGTTCGAACATGGATTGCAATATATGCTCTTCTCTCTACTCTTAAAGTTTCAAAATCCCCTGGAAGAATAACAAATCCCTTGACCCACCAGGCACAGTGGCTCGCGTCTTGGTATATGCTAGACTGCACATAACCAGCACTCAGTAAAAACTCCGGGCTCAGGGTCTCTAATGGGCTGCCCTGGTAGACCACACTTGGCATGATTGCCACAGCTGGTGGCTGGAGGAATTGTGTGTCCTGTGTGATGTTGGAGATCAAGCTTGGAGTCTTAAGGAAAAGACAAGCACTCAGACAAAGGATTTCTCAGCAAAGCAAATTTACTTCTGCGCAGAGGGGTGCTTCTCTTTGGCCCGTCACCATGAGAACACATAGAACAAAGGAGAATGAAAGTTTTTATCCCTGATGCAAATCCTGACCCTGTGCCCTTTCCCCATTGGCTGGGGTTGGACCGCACAATCTCAACTAGACCTGATTGGCTAAATGTTTGAACTTTTTCTTAGATAATGTGGGCACTTAAGGGAGAGAAGGGAGAGTAAGGGAGAGATGGGAGAGGGGGAAAAGTCGTCTGCGATGAGCTGGAGAGCTAGTTTTCTTCCCAAATAAGGAAAGGAAGGTGAGCTAATACTGATAAGCCACTGGTGCTGTTAGCATGCCTAGGCACGTAGTAAAGGCAGAAAGAGAAGGAAAGGGAAGGGGAGAGGTACTGTGGATTAAAGAATAAAGGATTGATCAGGCTATTTGAAGAGAAACCTTGTCATATCCCACATGTGATTGCCCAGGGAGAGGGCTCCCGGGAGCTTATGTCTGGTTTCCTCTGGACTCTGTCCCAAGCCCCTTTCCCTTTGCTGATCTGCCTTGTGTCCTTTCACCCTGATGAAGTGTAGCTGTGAATATGACTATGGGCTGGATCCCGAGTCCTCCCAGTGAAACATCAAACCCGGGGGCTGGTCTCGAGGTCCCCCAGACACACACACATTCAGTCCTCCCACTTTCCCCATCCCACACCCCCGACAAAACCAGAAGCTCCTCTATGGCAAAGAGCTTGTCCATGCCTCACTCAAACCCCATCAGGAACTCAGTCGTTGGTGGGTCAATTCCCATCGCTCTCCTCCATCCGCTAACTCAGAGGGAGCCAAGAAAACTTACTTCAGGCTCTGCAGGTTACAATCTGGGCGACCCAAGGCCTCACACAGGAACTTGACTCCCTCGTCTCTCAGGCTGTTCTTGCTCAGATTCAGGTGCATCAGGCTTCTGTTCTGCAGGAGAGCATCTGACAAGTGCTCGCAAGCGGGTGCTCCCAGCTGGCAAAACCAGAGCCTGCAGGGTGAGAGCCACAGAGATGGACACACAGGGAAGCAGCCCAGACCCAGGCTCCCGGGACAGAGCCTCAGGTCCCCTCCGAGTCTATACATGCAGCAGCTCCCTGGATGACATGGTCTTTTTAGCTGGACACCGACCCAGGCTATGCCAGTATCTTGCATACCATAACCCTCCCTTGGTCCAGATTTCTACAGTGAGCACACCAAGTTTGTGGTTCTCATTAGTGATTGGTTTAGGAAAAAATAGAGGAAAAAAACTTTCAAGGCTCCGAGGCTCTGGAGCCAGTTGGGCGTGGGTCCAAATGGGCTTGTCTGTCAGCAGCTGGGAGACCCTCAACAAGCTCCTGCATTCCTTTCCAGCCTTCATTGCCTTCCATTGGAAAGTGCAGTAGGATGGTCTGGCAGAGAGCTGCCAGTGAGCCCATGAGCAGTGCATGTGCTTGGGACGGCACTTGGCAAACAGGCAGTGTGCAGGTTATAGAAGATTATTATATCACAAATAGAGATGGCATATATTAGATATGCATGTATTACATAATATGTGTTAACATATAAGTTTTATGAAATATGTAGTTATATAATAGTATATCATTAATGTATTAAATATTAACTATATATTACATACATATATTGCATAATACATATATCAATGTAAATATATAATGAAATATATGTTACAATTATACGTGTATATATGTATAATTACAATTACATTATAAATTATTACTTAATAATTTGTTATATAAATAACTGTAATAATTAGTTGTAATTATATAATTACAATTATAATGGTTAAAATTACAGCATATATGTACATGATGTTACAATGTATAGAATTATAACAGTTATAATTATACTAATTATTAGGGCTATAATAGAGTTGTAATAATATATTAGGGTTATAATACTAATTATAATTAGTTATAATGGTGTTACAATTCTATGCATTGTATCATGATCATACACATATAATTACACACATATGAGTAACTCATATTATATGTATGAATCACCTATCGATAATCCCATTCTTGGAGACTCAGTGCTGAATGAGCAGTGGCCCTCTGCTCCTTTGCCAGTTCAGAGTCCATGGTTCTCCAGGATAATCAACTTGGTGACACCTAAAGGCCCTTGGCCTTTTCTGTGCTTTTTATACTCACCTGACAATTGTCTAGTCTCAGAAAACCCACCTTTCCCTCTATTCCACACCTGCACCAGAGCAGCACGATGTAGCTAGAGAAGAAGAGACCTAAAGAATCTCTTCGTGCGTCCACCACTGTACGGGGTCTCTCATTCCCACAAGGCAATCCTCTAGATTCCCACAGTCCTGCCTACAACTGCTCACATAACATCTCTGAATGGCATCTCAAGCTCCTATATCCCCAACCCAAACTCTTCTTACCCAGACCCTGCTCTGCCCCCAATCTTCCCTGAGTTGGAGAATGGCCCCACCCTTTACCTAGCTGCCAACCTCACCCTCTGGGAGGTGTTCTTGGTACCCTCCCTCCTAAACCACCTCGAATCCATTGGCAAACCCCATTGGCTCTACCTTCCGATCTATCCTGAAATCCTATAACCTCCCCATGGGCCACTCTCTCCTGGTTGATAGGAGCCCCATCTCTTGCTCATACTGGTATTTTTGTCCTGACTGTAGTCCACCTGTCCACAGCAGCCTGCATGATCTTTCAAAGTATGTCAGATTAAGGTAACATCCCACTTCCAATCCAAGGATGACTTTCCATCTCACCCCAGACAAAACAGATTCCTACACAGCCCAGCATATCCCAGGCACTGCCATCTCCTACCACTATCGCCCTCACTCTACTCCAACCATGCTAGCTTCCTCATTGTTCCTCCAACATGCTGTGCTTGCTCCAACCTTTTGAGATGGAGTCTCACTCTGTCATCCAGGCTGGAGTGTAGTGGCGTAATCTCAGCTCACTGAAACCTTCACCTCCTGGGTTCTAGTGATTCTCCTGCCTCTGCCTCCTAAGTAGCTGGGATTACAGGCACCACGTCTGACTAATTTTTTGTGTATCTTTAGTAGATATGGGGTTTTGCCATGTTGGTCAGGCTGGTCTCAGAATTCCTGACCTCGTGATCTGCCCTCCTCAGCCTCCCAAAGTGCTGGGATTACAGGCGTGAGCCACCTTGCCCAGCCCAACCTAGGCCTTTCACACTGCTGTTCCTTCTCTGCATACGGCTGCTTCCCTTGCTTCATCTGAGTCTCTAAGTATCACCTCCTCAAATAGGTTAGTGAGAGAAGACCCTGCTGGGAAATCAACCCCATCCCTGTCATTCTACTCTCATTCTACTTTGTTTTTCTTCATATCTATTGTTTTGTTTTTATATGTCACTCATAAAACTGTATCTTCCACATGGGCAGGAAGTAAATCTGTCATATCTACCACCCTAGCCTTGCGGCCTTGTTTTCTTTCTGCTAGGAGCTCACATATGGGTTGACTAAAAAATTCATTACTTCCTGGGGTCCTCGTGCAAATTAAGTTTCTTGGCAAAAGCTCCAGAGATGGGATCAACAAATCCAGGATGCTACTCAGAATCTGTTTTAAAGCAATTCCTGGCACATGGTAATTACTCAATGAATGTTACTTTTTAATAATATAAATAGATATCAAATGAAGAAACCATTGTTCTGGATATCTGTGCCCATAGAGTCATTTCTAGAAATGGAACCAGGGAAAAACTTACTCCAGTCTCTCTAAGGCACACTTGGGGTGAGTCAGGGCTGCACACAGTAGCTTTATGCCATCATCTTGGAGCCGATTAAATCCCAGGCACAATCGAGTTACATGTTGGATGCTGGTGAGAAACAAGGCCAGGTCCTGACAGCTGGCCGCCGACAGGTTGCATTTCTCCAGGCTGTGGAAGGTGCAGGTGCAAGGTGAGCCTCAGCCATGATGCCCAGGTTCCTCTACTTTTCTCTCTCAACCCCTTAACCCCCGAGACCCAAACATTATGGGAAGATTAAATTGGAGAAAGAACAAAAGCTTAAAGGAGAAAAAGGCCAGGCACAGTGGCTCATGCCTGTAATCCCAGCAGTTTGGGAGGCCAAAGTGGGTGGATCACCTGAGGTCAAGAGTTCAAGAGCAGCCTGGCCAACATGGAGAAACCTCATCTCTACAAAAAAAAAAAAAAAACATATATGTATATAATCTGGGCATGGTGGCGTGCACCTGTAGTCCCAGCTACTCAGAAAGGCTGAGGCAGGAGAATTGCTTGAACCCAAGAGGCGGAGGTTGTGGTGAGCCAAGATTGCACCACTGCACTCCAGCCTGGGTGACAGAGGGAGACTCCATCTCAAAGAGAAAAGGGTGAGTCAAGGTAGGGTTTTCTCAGCCCTATTGAGGTGTGGGCTGGATCACACTTTGTTGAAAAATGAGAGGACTGCCCTGTGTGTTACAGGATGTCAATAATAACTGACCTTTACCCACTAGGTGTTACCCACTAGTAGCAACCCCCACACCATCAGGACAACCAAATATGTTGTCCAGGCATTGCCAAATGTCCCCTGGGGAACAAAAATCAAATAATCCCCAGTTTCAACTAATTTAATAGATCCAGTTGAAAACCCGTAGATTTGGGGAGGATCAAAGAAGCCTAAGGAAATTATGCTAAGAAAGGTTGCCGGGTGAGATAGCAATGATCAAAGTGAAGGGAAAAGCTGACTGGAACTGAGACCTAAGGTGGTGGGAAGAAAGAAGAGGCCAGGCGTGGTAGCTCATGCCTGGAATCCCAGCACCTTGGGAGGCCAAGGCGGTTGGATCACCTGAGGTCACGAGTTTGAGACCATCCTGGCCAACATGGTAAAACTCCATCTGTACTAAAATTACAAAAATTAGCTGGGGATAGTGGTGTGTGCCTGTAATTCCAGCTATTCTGGAGGCTAAGGCAGGAGAATAGCTTGAACCCAGGAGGTGGAGGTTGCAGTGAGTCGAGATCGTGCCACCATACACCAGGCTGGGTGACAGAGTGAGACAGAGTGAGACTTCATCTCCAAAAAAAAAAAAAAAAAAAAAAAAAAAAAAAAAAAAAGAAAAGAACAACCAACAGCCGACAGCCAGCCCGACAGCCGACAGCACGGCCCGACAGCCGGCCCAACAGCCGACAGCACGGCCGACAGCAGGACAGCCGGCCCGACGGCACGACCAACAGCAGGACAGCCGGCCCTACGGCCGACGGCACGGCCGACCCGACAGCACAGCCGAACAATAGGAAGATAGAAAAAGAAAGATAGAAAGAAAGAAAATAAGTATGTCAATGTGATAAGTAAATGCAGTAGGAGGATCCCCGAGGTTTCCCAAAACATACCCACTGCCACCCCCACTGTGCCACTCCAACTTGCAAAGAAGATGCTTTGAGAAGGCCGCAAGACTTACGACAGCTCCTTCAGGGGACATGTTGGTAGCGTGGAGGACTCCCTCAGGCTTCTCAAATCAGAGAGATCATTGTCCCCCAGGCTGAGGAAGTTGAGACTTGTGTTCTCAGTGAGTTTGAGAAAGAGCTGACAAATCTGGTGGGTAAGGCCACAGGACTCCAACCTATCACAGAGGCCCGGAGACAGACCGTTACTCTTTGAAAGAGTGATCTGTGTTTACAGACCCCCCTGCTCCATGAATGAAAGCTGACTTTCTCCTCCTTCCTCATCCCTTTTGGAGGTTGGATGGCCTGCATGTCAACGCTACTCAAAGCGTGGTCCATGATCCAGCAAGAGCAGCATGACATGGTAGCCTGTTAGAAGTGCTCATTCTTAGGTCCCACCCCAAACGTGCAGGATCTCTGCAGTTGAGTTCCTGGAATCTGTATTTTTTTTTTTTTTTGAGTTAGAGTTTTGCTCTGTTGCCCAGGCTGGAGTGCCGTGGCACAATCTCGGCTCATTGCAACCTCCGCCTCCTGGGTTCAAGCAATTCTCCTGCCTCAACCCTGAGTAGCTGGGGTTACAGGCCTGTGTCACCACATCCGGCTAATTTTTGTATTTTTTAGTAGAGACGGGGTTTCACCATGTTGGTCAGGCTGGTCTTGAACTCCTGACCTCATGATCTGCCCCACTCTGCCGCCCAAGTGCTGGGATTACAGGCATGGGCTACCACACCTGGCCTGGAATCTGTATTTTAAAACACCCACTAGATTGGGCTGGGCACAGTGACTCATGCCTGTAATCCCAGCACTCAAGAGGCCGGGGCAAGCAGATTGCTTGAGTCCAGGAGTTCAAGACCAGCCTGGGCAACATGGCAAAACCCCATTTCTACAAAAAGTACAAAAATTCACTGGGTATGGTGGCACACACCTGTGGTCCCAGCCACTCAGGGGCTGTGGTGGGAGGATTGCTTCAGCCAAGGAGGCAGTGGTTGCAGCAAGCAGAGATCACATCACTGCACTCCAGACTGGGCAACAGAGTGAGGCCCTGTCTCAGAAACAAAATAAAAAATAACCTCCCCCAAGGTGAGGCTAATATACATTAAAATTTGAGAACCACAGCTCTACATATAGGAACATTCTCCTTTGCTCATCCTTCTCTGTCTCCTTTTGCTACAATGCTGAGTGCTGTCAGCCCTCCCAGTGGATCGTGGAAGCTACTGGTGGTCTTGCAACCCTCCTTGACAGATCTAGGGAGCCAAAGACTTACCACAGATACTTGAGGTTGCAAGCTGAGTGTCTCAAAGCTTTAAGAATCAGGGGGACAGTCATTCCCAGCTTGTTAGAGCTGAAGTTCAGATGGGTCAGCTTGCTGTTACCCTGAAGGACAATAATGAGGTCCTGCAGAACCCACTCAGGAGTTACCGATTTGCACCTGAGGAAGGGAAGGGACATGAAAGCTGGATTGGGGGAGACGACTGGTTTCCAGGATCCTGTCTGCCTCCTCACCCTGCCTTCTACTACACTCACTGCCAAGGTTATACAGGGTACACAAGGAATTAAAAACAAGGGCTGAGCCATGGTACTGGACCTTGAAAATAAAAACTAAAATATACTCCCCCACAAAAAATCAGTAAACTCAGTTGCAGGTACGAAGTCAGAGATCCCTCCTTCCCTCTCCACCTCTCCTAGAGGCCTGCCATGAAGAGGTCCTGGGGCCACCTACTCTTCTAGGAAATGACCCCCATACACACATACAATCCAACCTAGAAAAGCCCAGCAATAACTCTCTTGCATTTTCTTGAACTTCTTTCTCCTTATCTTGAGAACTAAATAAGACCAAAAGTTTAATATTAAAAGAAAAATTTAAAAAGAAGACTGCCAATCCCATTACTGGGTATATGCCCAAAGGAACATGAATCATTCTATTATAAAGACACATGCATACGTATATTCATTGCAGCACTATACACAATAGCAAAGACAGGAAACCAACCTAAATGCTCATCAATGATGGACTAAACAAAATGTGGCACCTATACACCATGGAATACTATGCAGCCATAAAAAAGAATAAGATCATGTCCTTTACAAGAACATGGATGGAGTTAGAGGCCATCATCCTTAGGAAGCTAATGCAGGAACAGAAAACCAAATACCACATGTCCTCACTTATAAGTGGGAGTTAAATGATGAGAACACATGGACACATAGTGAGGAACACTGGGGCCTGTTGGAAGGTGAAGAGTGGGAAAAGGCAGACGATCAGGAAAAATAACTAATGGGTACTGGGATTAATATCTGGGTGATGAAATAATCTGCACAGCAAACCCCATGACACACATTTACCTAGTAACATACACTTGTACCCTTGAACTTAAATGTATTTTTAAAAAAATAAACAAAGGCCATGGCCCCCTATGCCTGCCTCTCATGAGTTTGGTCCAGCTCACACACAATACACTGAGGTTTGAGGAAAATTATGATCAAACCTTTCACTCTTAACTGGTTGAATCAATGCACGCATCTAGGCTTTAGACCTTGAAAAGTAAGACCTAATGGTGGGGGAAAAGCAAGGTAGAATTCATTGGCCTAGACACCAGATCATTCAAACAAATCCCACCTCAGATTCAACACTATGCATTACTCTCTCCTCTACAGTTTTTTTCCCCCCTTAATTGTTATACAAGGTCCACCTCCATTTGCTAATTCCTTCCTATCTTCAAGCCAGATCTGAGACCCTGTTATTCATTCCTCCTTGGATCATATTAGCAGGGGACCAATACACTTTAGTCCACAGCTGTGCTCCATCTCCAGAGAGGACCCTCCCCCTGCTCACCTTTATTTTAAAAGGTTCTATTTTTAATTCACATACTTTTTCCCTTTTCTGCAGCTCATCTTTCTCCCTAATTCATCCCAGGACAAGCCTAGGAAACCCTGGTGTTGCCTCCAAGAGGAAAGACATACACATCAAATGTAGCAGTATGCTGATAAATGTTACCTCTGGATCTCCAGGAAAAAAAAAAAAAAAAAAAGTCCTAATATATAGCTTTGCCAATTTCTGTGGTGTGAATTCTCCAAGCCAATCATGGCCAATTTCGATCTGCCCACTTGCTGCCACTAAACGGAGTTACAAAGATAGGTACACACACAAGTGTCTCTCACCAGGTTGTAGCACCTGGCTCCAACATGTCACTGGACCGAAATAAATGTCCAGAATTGGTAATAGGAGGCCTGATGGCTTTGTTGATATCATTTGAATACACTAAGTACATTCTCCTCATGTTGCCTTCTATCTCGTTTTCTTGGCTTGGAATGTTCTTTTTCCCCAAGTATCCACGGGCACCGTCCCTCCTCCTTCCCTACACTAAGTCGGTCTTTACCCAAATACCTTTTCAGTGAGGCCCTTCTGCCTTTCCTACCTAAAAAATGCAAGCCACCTTCCTCCTCATGCATCCTTTCTGAGCCCCCAGTTTTCTTTGGGAGATGCCACCCTCTTGGGTCCTATTCTGATGATTTTGTTTGCTTCCCTGACACAATGTAAGATCCCTGATGGCAGGAGTTATCTGTTGGCTTCACTGCTAGAACCTCAGAACTGAGAACAGAACCTGGCACACAGGAGATGCCCAATACTCACTGAACGCAGGAGTGACCAATCAAACACTACCTACTTTTGCTTAAGACACGAAACAGTCTCAAACTACACGCGTCTGTAGCTCTTCTTGAGTGCTTTGACTCCACCATACCCTAGAGGTTTTCTACTCCTTCAAATCCAGCTCAAAACAGGACTGAGGCCCTAGGAAAAAATTACTTTCTCCACAGGTACCTCTAATGCGAGATCATTCTTGATAGATTGGCATTTTAAAATTTCAGCCTACTTTGCCTAAGTAGCAGTTTCATAAATACAAGCACAGTTTATTTTATCCTCCTGAGCATGTAGCTTGCCTTCTGGCAAATGGATAGCCAACCACACTCATCAAAAGAGAGAAGTTGGGAGATTCTCCTAGGGTATCTTCTTGAGCTGCTGGCGTCTCACACTTACGTCAGTTTCTGGACTTTGCATCTTGGATTTTTCAGTGCAAGACAGAGACCCTTCACAGAGGAACCATGAAGTTTGCTGTTACTCAGGTCTAGCTCATGCAGATTCTCATTTGTGACCAACGTAGAGCAAATGCTGTTCCATGCGTGCATCCTGGAATCAAACTTGCTTGTCCTTCATGAGGGAGAGAGAGAACATGGATAAGACTAAGTTAGCCTCAAGCAATACCCAGAATACAACCTATGGGACACAGAAAGAAACCTTAACAAAATTATTAGAATTTTCCTAATGTGGCTGGGTGCAGTGGCTCACGCCTGTAATCCCACCACTTTGGGAGACCAGACCATCAGGAGTTTGAGACCACCCATGGCCAACATGGTGAAGCCCTGTCTCTACTAAAAATACAAAATTAGCCAGGCGTAGTGGTGCATGCCTGTAATCCCAGCTACTCGGGAGGCTGAGGCAGGAGAATAGCTTCAACCTGGGAACCTACATCTGTCAGGGTGTGGGGGTTGCAAGACCACCCCTAGCTTCCATGATCCATTGGGAGGGCTGACAGCACTCAGCATTGTAGCAGAAGGAAACAGAGAAAGATGAGCAAAGGAAAATGTTCCTATGTGTAGAGCCATGGTTCTCAAATTTTAATGTATATCAGCCTCACCTTAGGGGAGGTTTTTTTTATTTTGTTTTGTTTTTGAGACAGAGTCTCACTCTGTTGCCCAGGCTGGAGTGCAGTGATGTGATCTCTGCTTGCTGCAACTTCTGCCTACTTGGCTCAAGCAATCCTCCCACCGCAGCCCCACAGTAGCTGGGACCACAGGTGTGTGCCACCACACCCAGCTAATAACCACTCAGTGATGGACATTCAGTTAGATACAAGTAGATGTCTTAGCACAATGCCTGGTACTTAAACCTTCCACATTCAATGCCTAAGATATAAAGATCTGTCTTTAAGTAGATCAATTAAATTAGCTAGGAAACTAGATGATGCCTAAAGGACAATATTCTTTCAAGTTAGAGCTGCTCCAGACCATTTGGTCAGAAATAAGCATGAATACATAACGACAACACATCCCTGGTTTTGCATGAAAGAATTTGCACAGAGCCTGAGTAAATAGGAGAAAGTTGAGAAACAAATGGTTTGTAATACTCACTCCAGAATTTCCAAGTCCCTTTCAAGGATGTGACTGCTAACAGAAAGCCTTAGCTTATTTAACCTTTTACAGTGCTTTAGGCAAAATGAAGAAGCTTGGAGTTCTTCATCCTCCAAAATATTAAGGTCAACTTCAAAGATATGACCCAACATCTTCTTTGTGAAGTCTTCCTCCTGGGACTCATGTAGGCAGTGAAAAAGTCGTAGAATGTGAAATTGGAGAGAGGCACTTTCAGCCTTACCTAACTCTTCTCCCCACTTTAATAATTCCTCCATTACCCTGGGAGATATTTTACAATGCAAAGTATCTTCCAGTTCTCTTGCTATGTTTTTATTTAAAAGACCAAAGAAGAACAGAACCACTGGAGTCCAGTACGCTTCTTTGTCAAGCAAGACGTGTTGCAGTAACATCTTCATCTCTTGTGGCTTTGTGGAATGGGGAGGGAATTCTCTAGGTTCCTCTAGCACAAAGAACATGGCTGCAAAAAACTCCTGGAAACTTAGGTGGGTGAAAGTAGTGCAACCCCCACAGTCATTGATCTTTTGAAGAATATTGAACTCGTAGAGAGAATCAATGAAAGGCACTTCCAGGCCCTCGATCTCAGTGTCTTCTTTGTTAAACGTGAAGTTCATAGACCACAGCCCTTCTATGGCCAGACTGCAGAGGGCCCTCCATTGTCCTGGCCAGCTGTCATCTGCCAAATCCACCTCTGCTCTGGAGAACAAGTTGGAGAAAAAATAGGCATACACACTGGTGGTGGTCTGAGTGATTGACTGGAGATCGTAATACCTCACCTTTGGCTGCTTCAGACAGGAACATACGGTCCAACACACCATGGGGACACTGCAGGAATCAAAGAGAGTTTCGTTTTTTCTTATCTGCTGCAGGATTTTCTCTACTTCACTTAAGTCATCAAAGTTTCTCATGAAATATACCCGTAGGTCGTCCCCTGTGAACCCTGTAATTTGTACAAAGCATGGATTCACTAATGAGGCCTTAAGATCTCTCACAAACCAGGTCTTGATCGTGATCAATAAGGTAGCCAGGGGAACCAATTCTTTCTTCAACAAGCTGTGTAGGATTTTGGTCACTGGGAGCTCCTGGTACCAGTCTGTACATGGCGAGCCATCATCCAAGCTCTCAGAGCGTGACTCAGATATGATTATTTCCTCAAAGCCATCAATAATAAACAGGAGCTTCTCTGGTTGAGACATGAACTCTTCAATGGGGGCATCAAAATCAGGCCAATCCAAAGAAATCAATTCAGCAAAGGTAGTTTCCTTCATGTACCTTATTTTATGGCAGTTGAGATAGAAAACATAGGAGAACCTTTGCTGAAAGAGAACTCCGTTTGCCCAGTGCAGCATAGCCTGCATTGCCAAGGTGGTCTTCCCAACCCCTGCCTTCCCCACCAAGACTATGGTCTGGGCCTGGGCTCTAGTCCTATTAGGATCCAGTAGGCGCTGCAGTTCCTCATGTTCATCCTTTGATGTATTACGGATATATACATGGTCTTTAGGCCAATTGATGTTGTCCCATGTCTCCAGTAGTTCAGCCTTCATCTTCTCTCTGTATTTTCTTCTGTGGTCTAGAGAGGGCGGAGTGGGGAGAACAACGTTAAGAATAAATTTCAGAGTTAGGAATGATTCAGTTACAAAGTTCCTACCCCGAAGACTTGAATAAGAGAAACTCTGCCTTCCAGGGTTTTGTGGGAATGCAGTGGTAGAAAGTTGCAAAAGGAGGCTGAGGTAGGAGAATGGCGTGAACCCGGGAGGCAGAGGTTGCAGTGAGCCGAGATGCACCACTGCACTCCAGCCTGGGTGACAGAGCAAGACTCTAACAAAAAAAAAGTTGCAAAATATGAAGACACTTAAATAATTTGATGATATATACAAACGAAAAGATACAGAATAACATAAGAGATCAAGAACACCTTTAAGAGAGGGCAGAGAAGGAATCATAGTGAGAAGCCTCTCACTAGAGGATTCTACACTGAGAGTGGAGAAGAATCATCAGGACAAGTCAGTCTGGGGTACTTTCAGGCAGGGTGGAAGGCCAAGGTGAATGCCCACCCAGAGCTTTTTTCTGCAAGCCTCTTGAGGGTGCCCACCCCATTGCCTGACCAGCTCAGCACCCCAAAAACACCTTCTAGCCAGTAGAGGGGGCCCATGAGCCCTCCTCCCTCACCAGCTATCAGATTTTTCTCACTTCCTCAAAACACTTGAGGGCAACAAGGGATTTGGGCAGATGAGAGTCCCCCACTCACCGAAGGCTGACCCGACTCGACTCACAAGGCAATCAGTAACTGTAGAGCCTGCCAGTTTCCCTGGTCCCTGTGCCCAGACAGCTTCAGCTGGTGAGGGCTTGGACTCTAGGTTGCCCTGAAGATCAAGGCTTTGTCTCTCCCATTCTCCCCATTCCTGGGTTTCTTCCCAAAATGACTACGGTGGGGCCAGTCACAGCACAAGGGCCAGGACCTCTAGAGAGGCTGGGGTGAGGAGGGATTGAGCTAGGGATTCTTAGAGGCCTTCTGGGGCCTGCTAAGTATGCTGAGACAGAAATGAGCATTCTAGAGTACAGTGACCAAGGCATGTGGTAGGAGGCTGGGTTGTGAATATCTTTGCTTCAAAAACCAACGAATGAGATGCTGTAATTTACATTTTTAAAACTCCAGGTTTTATAAAGAATAGATTATGATGCATCAGTGTAGGAAAGGAGGCAGAGAAAACAGGTAGCAAGCTAATACTATCTTCATCTAAGTGAAAGTGGGCACCTGGCAGACTAGAATGTATTTGTAGAATATACCCCATAAGCAGATGTAACTATTACATATCTGTAAAAAAATGTAGGAATGAATGGTAATCACCATGCTACTTTCTATGAGTTCAAGATTTTTAGATCCCATATATTAGTGAGATGGGGCAGTAATTGCCTTTTTGTGCCTGACTTATTTCACTTACCATAATATCCAGGTTCATCCATGTTGTCACAAATGATAGAATTTCCTTCTCTTTAAAGGCTGAATAGTGTTCTATTGCATCTATAGGCCTTATTTTCTTTATCCATTCATCTGCTGATGGATACTTAGGTTGATTTCATATCTTGGCTATTGTGAATAGTGCTGCAATGAACATGGGAGTGAAAATCTCTTTGACATACTGATTTCTTCTTGCCAAGTGAAATAAGTCAGACACAGAAAGACAAATGCCAGGTGATTTCACTTATATGTAGAATATAAAAAAGTAAAACTCAGAAGTAGAGAGTAAAGTGGTGATTACTAGAGGCTGGGGAATGGCGTGGGAAAAAGAGAGGGAAAGGAGAAATTTTGAGCAAAGGATACAAAGTTTCCAGTAGACAACAGGAATGAGTTCTGTGATGTATTGCATAGCAACATAACTGTAGTTAATAACAATGTTATATAGTTCAACATTTCAGAAAGAGTAGATTTTAAGTGTTCTTGCCACAAAGAAAAAGTAAGTATTGTGGATTGAGGAGGTTTGAGATGGCTGACTGGAGACATTGGGTGCCAGTTCTTAGAACCAACATTACACATAGGTAATTATAGCCATGTGCAGTAGCTCATGCCTGTAATCCCAGCACTTTGGGAGGCCAAGGCAGCTGGATCACCAGAGGTCAGGAGTTCAAGACCAGCCTGGCCAACATGCTGAAACCCCATCTCTACTAAAAATACAAAGATTAGCCAGGTGTGGTGGCACACGCCTGTAATCCCAGCTACTCGGGAGGCTGAGGCAGGAGAATCACTTGAACCTGGGAGGCGGAGGTTGCAGCAAGCCAAGATCACACCACTGTACTCCAGCCTGGGCAACAGGGCAAGACTCTGTCTCAAAAACAAACAAAACAAATAGATAATCACAATTCAAATAGAGTATCAGGAGAGAATACTCAAGCCAAACAGAGAACTCATAGGAAGAAGCTGGGGCACAGAAAAAGGAAGAGAAGCCAACTCGGCCAGCAGAGATCAGCTAGGATAGGCTTGCCTTGTCCAGCTCCACCCAACTTCACTCTCACCCCTCCATGGCTGATCATGGAGCCCGAGCCACTATGCATTCTACAGACCAGCCCATTGCCTGATGCACAAGAAAGTTTCTCCTGGTAAACAACAGTCAAGCATAAAAGCTACTGCAACTGCTGCAGCTGGCTCTAACCTGCAAGTGTCATCTACTGGACTAGATGTCAAACTATACAACCCAGTACAAAAGCTGCTAATACAAGTAAACAGTGCTTGGGAACCAGATAAGCGTTAAGACCTCACTAACCTGGCCCCACAGGAGATCAAGAGCCTACTCACACACCTAGCAAACCACTACTAAAACCACATTTAGAAAGCCACTGCACTAATACTGTCTATAACCAAGGAATTTATACAGTCTTTGTCAATGAAAGCACTCAGAAAAGCCAAATGACCCTACTAAACATACATTACAGTCACATCCTCCAGGGAAAAATAGTCCCATCTAAACAACAGTACATGCAAAAATAAGAAGTGATAGTTTCTTCAGATAAGAAACTAATATACAATTCTTGGCATATGAAGAAAACCCAGGTGTTATGATACCCCCAAAGGATTGTACTAACTCTCTAGCAATGGATCCTAATCAATATGAAAATGTAAAAATGCCAAATAATTTAAAATACTGATTTTAAAGAAGCTCAGTGAGATCCAAGAGAAATCATAAAACCTGTACAAAGAAATCAGAAAATAAATTCAGGATATGAATGAGAAATTTATCAAAGAGATTTTTGAGATAAAAATCAAATAAAACTTCTAGAAGTGAAAAACTCATTGAAGAAGTTACAAAATATAGCTGAAAGTTTCAACAACAGATTAGACAAAGAAGAGGAAAGAATCTCAGAACTTGAAGGTCTTTCAAATTAATTTAGTCTGACAAAAATAAACAAGATTTTAAGAAAATGAACAAAGCCTTCAAAAGGTATGAGACTACATACAATGTCTGAACTGATGAATCATAGGTATTCCTGAGGGAGAAGAAAAACCAAAAAGTTTTAAAAACCTGTTGTGGAAATAATTGAGAAAAACTTCCCTACTCTGGCAAGAGATCTAGGAATCCAAATATAAAAGGCTTAATGAACTCCAAAAAAATGCATTGCAAGAAGGGCCTCACTATGATATTTATTCATCAGACTAAGTGTAATGTGAAGCAAAAAACCTCCTAAAAAAATCAGTAAGAGAAAATAATCTAGTCACCCATGAAGCAAATCCCATCAGACTAACAGCAGACTTCTCAGCAGAAAACTTACAAGCTAGAAGGAATTGGAATTCTATTTTCAAAGGTCTTTTGTTTAAAGAAATAAACTGTTAACCCCAAGTTTTGTATCCTTCTACAATAAGCTTTATAAATGAAGACATAAAGTCTTTCTCAGACAAGCAAACACTGAGGGAATTTGTCACCACTAGACTTGTACTACGGGAAATACTTGAAGGAGTTCTAAACATGGAAGTAAAAGGTTGATACTTGCCATCACAAAAACACACAAAAGTATAAAATACACCAGTCTTATAAAGCAGTTACACAAAGAAGAAATCACATGATAGCATGACAGAATTCTATCAAATCACAAAGAAAAAGAACAACAAAAAAAATCTGCAAAGCAACTAGAAATCAACATTGTAACTGGAAAAAAGGTCATATATCAATATTAACCTTCAACATACATGGATTAAATGCTCTTCTTAAATGATACAGATTGGAGGAATAGATTTTAAAACATAAGCCAAATCTATGCTGCTTAAAAAAAAATTCATCTTACTTCAGTATAGACTGAAGGTAAAGGGGTAGAAAAAGATTCCACTTTTCCCCCCTTTGCTTCACAAAAAGCAAACTGGAGTAGCTATACTTATATTAGTTGAAAGACTTTCAACCAGCAACAGTTTAAAAAAAGGCAAAGAAGGTTATTATATAGTGATAAAGGGATCAATTCAAGAAGATATAATAATCCTAAATATGTATACATCAATACCAGAGTACCTAGATTCATAAAACAAATATTATTAGACCTAAAGACAGCAAAACAATAATAATAGTGGGAGACTTCAACACCTCACTGACAGCACTAGACAGATTATCAAGACAGAAAATCAACAAAGGAAGTCTGAACTTAAATTGGACTTTAGATAAATGAACCTAACACACATTTACAGAACCTTCTGCTCAACGACTGCAGAATATACATTCTTCTCATCAGTGCATGGAACATTCCTTGAAATAGACCATATGTTAGACTATAAAACAAGGCTCAATAAATATTTTAAAAATTGAAATTATATCAAGTATCTTCTCAGACTGCAGTGAAATAAAACTAGAAATCAAACTCAAGAGAAACTCCCGATTAAACAACTGCTCCTAAACAATCTTTAGGCCAATGACATCAAAACCTCTGTGATACAGCAAAATCAGTTTTAAGTTTATAGCATTAAATGCTTACATTTAAAAAAATCACAAATTAACAACCTAACAATGCAACTCAAGGAAAAAGAATAAGAACAAATCAGACCCAAAGCTAGAAGAAAAATAACAAATCAGAGCAGAAATAGAGACCAAAATAACAATACGAAGGATCAATAAAACCAAAGGCTAGTTACTTAAAAAAATAAACAAGATTGATAGATGGCTAGCTATACTAACTAATGAAAGAAGAGAAGATTCAAACAAAATCAAATCAAAAAGGAAACATTACAACTGATACCGCAGAAATACAGATGATCAGAGACTATAATGGACAACTCTATACTCACAAACTAAAAACCCAAGAAGAAATAGATAAATTTCTGGGAACATACAACCTACCAAGATTGAATCAGGAATAAATATAAATCCTGAACAGATCAACAACGAGTGAGTGAATCAGTAATTTAAAAAAGGAATAACAAAAAAATCCGAGTGCCAGATGCATTTCACAACCAAATTCTACAAGACATACAAAAAAGAACTGGTACCAATCCTACTGATACTGTTGCAGAAAAAGAAGTTGAAGAGGAGGGAGTATTCTCTAACTCCTTTATTAAGCCAGTATCATCCTGATACCAAAGCTCAACAAGGACACAAAAAGACAACTACAGACCACTATCCCTGATGAGCATAAGTGCAAAAATCTTCAACAAAATACCAGAAAACTGATCCAACAACACATAAAAAAAGATAATACACCATGACCAAGTGGGTTTTAATCCAGGAATACAAGGATGATTCAATACTCATAAATCAATAAATGCGATTCACTACATAAACAGAATTAAAAACAAAAACTATATGATCTCCATAGATGCATAGAAGCATTTGGTAAAATTCAGCATCCTTTCATGATAAAAGCCCTCAACAAACTAAGCTTCAAAGGAACATATATCAAATTAATAAAAGTCATATGACAAATCCACAGCCCACATTATACTGAATGGGAAAAAGTTGAAAGCATTCTCCCCAAGAACTGGAACAAGACAATGATGCCCACTTTCACCACTCCTATTCAACACAGTACTGGCCAGTCACAGCCAGAGCAATCAGGCAAGAGAAATAAAAGGTATCTAAATTATAAAGGAAGAAGCCAAATTATCTGTTGATGATATGATCTTATATCTAGAAAACTCAAGACTCCTAGATTTGATAAATTCATAAAGTCTTAGTATTAAAATAAAGCAATGTACAAATATCAGTAGCCTTTCTATACTCCATAATGATCAAGCTGAGAACCAAATTAAGAAGGCAATCCATTTACAATAGCTTAAAAAAAAAAACCTGAGGAAAATATTCAACCAAAGAGGTGAAAGATCTCCACAAGGAAAACTACAAAAAACTTGAGAAATTATAGATGACACAAGTAATGCTCATGGATCAGAAGAATAAATGTCATTAAGATGACCATATTTTCCAATATATCGATTCAATGCAATTCCTATCAAACTCCCAGGGACATATTTCACAGAATTAAACAATCCTAAAATTCATATGGAACCAAGAAAGAGCCCTAATAGCCAAAACAATCGGAAGCAAAAAGGACAAATCTGTATGCATCACATTACCTGACTTCAAATTATACTACCAGGATATAGTAAACAAAACAGCATGGTACTAGTACAAAAATAAACATATAGATCAATGTAACAGAATAGAGAGGCAAGAAATAAAGCTACATACCTACAGCTAGCTGATCTTCCACAAAGTCAATAAAAACACACACTGGGGAAAGGGCACTCTATTCAATAAATGGTGCTGGGAAAACAGGCTAGCCATATGTAGAAAAATAAAACTGGACCCTGTCTCTCACCATATTCAAAAGCTAACTCAAGATGGAGTAGAGATTTAAATGTAAGACCTGAAACTGTAAAAATCCTAGAAGAAAAGGTAGGGAAAAATTTTCTGAACATTGCCTTGGCAAAGAATTCATGACTAAGACCTCAAAAACAAATGCAAGAAAAACAAAAATAAACTGATGTGACTTAAGAAGTTTCTACACAGCAAAAGAAGTAATCAAGTGAACAGATAACCTGCAGGATAGGAGAAAATATTTGCAAAGTATACATTCAAAGGGCTAATATCCAGAACCTACAAGGAACTCAATTTAAATAAAATCCCATTTGAAAATGGAGAAAGGACACAAGCAGACATTTTTTAAAAGACATACAAGTAGTCAAGAAACATGTAAAAAAAAAATGATCATTATCACTAGGCAGAGAAATGCAAATTAAAGCCACAGTAGAAAAACCCCAAATGTTGGCAAGGATTCAGAACATGGAACACTTGTACACTGTTGGTGTGAAAGTAAATTAGTGCAATATCTATGAAAATATTAGGATATTTCTCAAAGAACTAAAAATAGAACTACCATTTGATCAAACAGTGTCACTATTGGGTATCTAAGAAAAAAAAGTCATATCATAAAGATACCTGCACTCCTGTGTTTATTGCAGCAGTATTCACAATAGCAAAGATACAGAATCAACCTAAGTGTCCATTAATGGATGACTGGATAAAGAAAATGTATGTATGTATGTATGTATGTATATATGTATACACATATATACACACCCAGGAATACTACTCATAAAAGATAATATATCTTACAGCAATATGGATAGAACTGGAGGCCATTATCTTAAGTGAAATAAGTCTGACACAGAATAACAAATACCGCATGTTCTTATAAGTTGGAATTAATCATGTGTACATATGTACATATAGAACGGAATAATAGACGTTGGAGACTCAGAAGGGTGGAAAGGTAGGAGGGGGTTGAGGGACGAGAAATTCCTTTAATAGGTACGATGTAGACTATTCAGGTGATGGCTCCACCAAAAGCTCAGACTTTACCATTACACAATATATCCGTGTAACAAAATGGAATGCAAACCACATACTGAGTCAAGACAGTATTTCTGTTAATTTGGCAAATATTTGGAAGAATTTTTATTGATACTTGGAAGGAAAAAGACACCCACAATATCATAGTGGATGACATTTTGTTACAGCATTTTAGAGGATCAATTTGACTATAAACTTTAGATTATATATATATCTTTTTGTCTAGGAGTCCTACTTTAAGAATGTCTTCTACAGAAATATTTGTAGATATGCACAATATGATATGGACATTTATCAAAGTATTGCTTAATGTTTTTTAAAAAGCTGGAAGCCTAGATTTCTGTCAACAGGAAAAGGTTAAATATAAACCATGACATATCCATACAAAGGTATATGGAAAAAGAATAATAAACATTACCTGATATGATCCCAGAAAAAGAGATTAAGTTAAGGATCTGGAGAAGAGGAACTTATCCTGGATTACCTGGGGGGCTACTACAATTGCACATATCATCCTAAAGTAGGAGCAAAGGGAGATGAGGCACAGACACCCAGAGGAAAAGACATAGCAGGTGGCAATGAGACCACAGAGGTGGAGATGAGAGTCATGAGGCCACAACCCAAGAAAGACTGGCAGCCACCAGAGCTGGAAGAGACCAGAACAGATCTTCCCCTAGAGCCTTTCTACTGACACACTGATTTCAGTTATTTGGTGTATTAGTCTGTTCTCACACTACTAGTAAAGACCTACCCAAGACTGGGTAATTTATAAAGAAAAAGAAGTTTGATGGACTCACAGTTCCACATGGCTGGGGAGGCCTCGCAATCATGGCAGAAGGCAAAGCAGGAGCAAAGACATGACTTACATGTTGGGAGGTGAGAGGGCGTGTGCAGGGGAACTCCTTTATAAAACCATCAGATCTCAGGAGACTTACTGCCATGAGAACAGCAAAGGAAAGACCCACCCCATGAATCAGTTACCTCCCACCAGGTCCCTCCCATGACACATGGGAATTACAGGAGCTACAATTGAAGATGAGATTTGGGTGGGGACACAGCCAAACTATATCATTTGGCCTAAGAATTTTTTTTGTTTGTTTTTTTGAGATGGAGTCTTGCTCGGTCGCCAGGCTGGAGTGCAGTGGCACAACCTTGGCTCACTGCAACCTCTGCCTCCCAGGTTCAAGCAATTCTCCTGCCTCAGCCTCCCAAGTAGCTGGGGCTACAGGCACACACCACCACACCCAGCTAATTTTTGTATTTTTGGTAGAGACGGGGTTTCACTATGTTGGCCAGGATGGTCTTGATCTCTTGACCTCGTGATCCACCCACCTCAGCCTCCCAAAGTGCTGGGATTACAGGCATGAGCCATCGTGCCCAGCAGAGTTGTTTTAAGCTATCCAGTTTGTCATACAATTGGTTAACAGTGGACCTAGGAAACTACTATAGCACACAACCTTCATTGCAAGACTCAGCATCAATTTATATGCCCAGGATACTGAACACTGATGCTGCCACACACAGGAGAAATGATAATGTTATGGGAGGATAGAAGGGAAGAGAGATACCTACACCGTGACAAGAAGTCAGTAGATAACTGATCAGAAAACTAAGAAATAGCAGGAAATATTAATCACTTACAACCATAGAAACAAATATCAGAGGCAGCCCCCAAGAGTAGTGGGTGGATGTCTCTATAGAGCAGACCTCAAGAGCTGGCTGGGAGGATTGATGCTTTGCATTACAAGCTCTATGTCCCTGTGACTCTTTGGGGCTTGTATACATACACATGTACTTCTTTGATAAAACTGAACTTAGTACTAGAATGTGTGTTTTACTTTCTCAGTATGAAAATCTCCATAGGGCCACTGGTACAAAAACTACACATGCCTATTAATTCACCTGTTAAAAGGTAATCTCAATATCAGTTATTTAACAAAAGCACCAAGTCCAGAAGCAGACACCAGTGTGTGAGAACCTACAGGAAAAACAGAGAATCCCGTTTATAGTAACCTATTTTTCTGTAGGAGATTGGTCAGGGTGGTGGGAGAAGTTGTAGGAAAAATGCAAACCTTCTTGGATGGCTGGGGGAGGGGGCGTTGCAAAGCTTCGGGGAAGAATGAGCTGAAGGCGGTGGTTCTTACCCCGGGGCAAAGGCCAAGAAGTAGGTACAAAAGAATGCAGGGGAGTTTATCTGAACAGCTGGTTTATCATCTCTCCAGAAACCTGGCCTTTCATCACCCACGCACAGGAGTCGGGGGTGGAGGGGGCGCAACCATGTGAATTGCCCACAAGTGTGTTGACTCAAGGCCTTTGTCATTAAATCTGTTCTAAATAAATGCCTGCAGTGCCGGCTTGTCAGGGCAGCAGCTGCTGACTCTTTACAGCACACTCCTCAGTGTCTGTGGGCAGCCCAGTCCCCTAGCCTGCTCTTTTGCTAGATATCTGTGTCTGAGTGCATTTTTTCATCCATCATTCAGCCAGGGTCTGTGGGTTGGACCCAGCATTTTTCAATAAATTGTACTGGAAGAACTAGTTGGGAAGAGCTTTTAATTTCTTGCATACCACAAATTGAAGAAAATGTCAGTAGGAGGCAACTCTACTCTGGACCTAGTGAAACCAATGCTCATCAAGCAACCTGTCCATTATCAACATAAAGTAGGATACACACCTGCTTCTTCTAGCATCTCTGGTTCTTCTTGGTTTGGATCTTGGCATCTCTGGGCCTGCACATTCCCTGAAATAAACAGTGATGATGAGATATGAAAATACCCCAGACTGAAAACGGGCCACAATGATAAAGGCTCTCAGTAGAACCAACTCTTTCTATGGCAAACTTGAGAGTGAAGAGACTGGAGGAATCAGAATACCCAGTTTATATTTTTTATTTATTTTTAAGAGACAGAGTCTCACTCTGTCGCCCACGCTAGAGTGCAGTGGTACCATCTTGGCTCACTGCAACATTTGCCTCCCGGGTTCAAGAGATTCTCCTGCCTCAGCCTCCTGAGTAGCTGGGATTACAGGCACACACCACCAGGCCTGGCTGATTTTTGTATTTTTAGTAGAGATGGGGTTTCACCATGTTGGCCAGGCTGGTCTCAAACTCTTGACTTCAAGTGATCTGCCCACCTCGGCCTCCCAAAGTGCTGGAATGACAGATATGAGCCGCTCTACTCAGCCATAAGTTATTATTTAATAAAAAATACTGGAAGAACTAGATGGAAAGAGTTTTTAATTTTTTATGTACCATAAATTCAAGAAATTTCAGCGTAGGCAGCAAATGTGGACCAATGAAATGAGTGCTCCATCAAGCAACCTGTCAATTATCGACAAAGTTATGTACACACCTGTTTCTTCTTCTAGCTCCTCTAGTTCTTCTTGGTTTGGATCTTGGCATCCCTGGGTCTGCATGTTCCCTGAAATAAACGTTGACGATGAGATATGAAAGTACCCCAGAGTGAAAATGGGCCAGCAATAATGGAAGCCCCCAGTAGAACCAACTTTTTCTATGGCAAATGGGATTGAAGAGACTGGAGGAATCAGTATGCCCAGTTTACAGTAAGTTATTATTTAATAAGCAATACTGAAAGAATTAGTTGGAAAGTTTTTAATTTTTTATACACTATAAATTCAAGAAATTTCAGAGTAGGCAGCGGATGTGGATCAGTGAATGAGTGCTCCATCAAGCAACCTGTCCATTATCAACTTAAAGTAGTGTACACACCTGCTGCTGCTTCTAGCATCTCTACATCTTCTTGGGTTGGATCTTGCAGCTCTTGGGTCTGCACATTCTCTGAAATAAACAGTGATGATGACATATGAGAATACCCCAGACTGAAAATGGACCAGCAATAATGGAGGCTCTCAGTAGAACCAACTCCTTCTGTGACAAACTGGAGTTTGAAGGTCTGATTCCTCCAGTTTTCTCAAGCTCCATTAGCCCAACTGAAGATGCAGTGTGCACTCTGGAAAGTCCACAGTACACGCTAAGCACATTCCTGCCTCAGGGCCTTGGCTCCAGACCTCCCTGCTGCCTGGATTCCCAGGTATCTGCTTAGCTCACTCTCAAGGCTCTGCTGAAATCTTACCTCCACAATGGTGCCTGATAAGCCTAATCATGACTACCACCTAAATCTTTAATCACATACCTTAGCCTCTTCCCATCTGCATTATCCTCCATTTGCACTTGTCACCTTTTAACACACCATGTGATTTATGCATTATGTCTATTGCCTGTCTAGGGAGATGGCTAGTCTGTTCACAGATTCATCCCAAGTGTGTAGAACAGTACCCCACACAGAGAAGCCACTCTAATATCTTTGGAGTAGAATACCATAGGAATAAAAGCACCAAAAATTGGGTTCAAACCAACTCCCTCAATTTGCTGCACATCACCACTCTCAGTGTCCCCTTCCTCATGAGCTAGAAGACCTCTTCTATGACTCACAGTGGCCAAACTCATTTTACTGTGTAGTACATAGCTGCTATGGGACAATACCTTGTAAGGGATTTGCATCTAAAGAGATATGGCTCTAATATTTACAACTCCATTGCTTGTCACTGTTTACATGGCTTGTTCTGGTTAGCAAGCTGAGTCCTGCACTTCCTCCAGATGTTCCACGTTCCTTCAAAGAACAAGAATCCATCATTCTCCACCCATGTTAGCCTAGGCCAAATAATCCCAGCTCTCTAAAGCTCCACAGACCCTACCTGTGGAGTCTGAGCCCTACGTCCACATACTTCAAGCTGAAGTCTGTCCTGAATTCTAACCCTCCTGGAAGCAGGGAACCAGAGTGGGAACCTTTTCCTAGGCATAGCCCAAGCAGAGGAAAAGTAGACGATTTTCCCCTCTTCACTGGCTCTGTTTATCCTAAAGGCCAACTGTTTGACAGGTGGCATTCTTCTGTTGCAAACAAATCCAACGATGTGAGCCTTCCAGGTTATAGCTTTACTGTCAAGTATCAGGCATCACCATCTGGCTCTTCATAGATTAAATTTAAGACTCTAGATTCAGTTGGGACCACGTGTCAGAAAAGCCAGGCCATTCCAGATGAACAGCCTAGCAGGACCAGTACATGGCTTCAAAAAGAAAACAAAGGTTAAAAATTAGTAAGTTTTTGCTTATTCTCCCTCATGCTTAGGGAACTTTGCAAGGACATGAACGAATAGTGAAGAGCAGGCATATGGAAGTTCCATCGGTCACTCACCAGG
Source organism: Pongo pygmaeus (assembly GCF_028885625.2). Lineage (NCBI taxonomy): Eukaryota > Metazoa > Chordata > Mammalia > Primates > Hominidae > Pongo > Pongo pygmaeus. Next base: position 62,432,241 of record NC_072393.2, read on the forward strand.
CCTAGGCATTCCTCCATTCTCTGGTGAGGCACACTTATCTGAGTATGTTTTAAATGCCAGAGGAGCATGTTTTAGGTAACCAGCCTACCCTTCCCACACCCAACATTACTCCCCCAGGCTCCATAGATTTACTTAGTGGTGTCTTTATCCTAATCCTAGCAACACCTGAATGTAGGGAAGCACCGGTGATTTACACATAATTATGCACTGAAGTCAATGTGGTTCCTGTTCCCATTGCATATTAAACCTCACTGCCCATGTGGAGGGTGGTGGGGGAAATCTTGGCCTTGTCTTAAAGGTCCCCCCAAAAAAATGCTTTACTGGGAAATGATTCCTACATAATTAAAAATGCAATGCATGAAGAATATAGAGTAATTTAAAACTTTTATGTATATAATGAAATAATTTTGAAAAGTATGAATTCTACCCAAGCCTGGCCAAATGATTTTTGACAAAGATGCAGAAGCAATTCAATAGAAAAAGAGCTCTTTTCAACAAATGGTGCTGGAGCCAACGGATATCTATAGGTGGAAAAAATGAAAAGAAAAGGGATAGCACCCTAAACTTTACACCTTATACAGGAGAAAAAAAGAAAACCACCCAAAAGAGAGAATAGATTTAAGTATAAAAGGTAAAAACCAGCCCAGCACATTGGCTCACACCTGTACTCCCAGCACTTTGGGAGGCTGAGGCAGGCAGATCACGAGGTCAGGAGTTTGGGACCAGCCTGTCCAGCATGGGGAAACCCCATCTCTAATAAAAATACAAAAATTAGCTGGGTGTGGTGGTGGGCGCCCATAGTCCCAGCTACTAGGGAGGCTGAGGCAAGAGAATTGCTTGAACCCAGGAGGCAGAGGTTGCAGTGAGCCAAGATCATGCCACTGCACTCCAGCCTGGGCAACAGAGCGAGACTCCATCTAGGGAGAAAAAAAAAGTAAAAACTATGAGACACATTTGCCTTTGATTATTCTCTTTTGTCTATGAAATAAAGTCTAATTCCTTAAAAAAAAATCCCAATTCTGGCTTCCATTTGTACACCTATGGAAGCCTGAAATAGCTTCTTCCACTGCAAATTTGCAGACATATCCTTGGGTGGGATAGAGGGTGTGTATATGGTGAGGTGACACTCTCCCAGCTCTGATACTGCTGGCCAGGCACCACGCTTAATCAATCATCCATAAACCACCAGGGCAAGTAACGCTTTCAGATAAAAAACCACCCCAAAGGTCAACTGACATGCAAGTTCCTACTCTATGCCCAGTGCCTTCTAAGCATTTCACCCTAGAAATACAGAGGGTGGAACAGTGACCCCAGTTTAAGAAAGAATTGTGGCCCCATGGTAAAAATCACTTGTCCAAGATTACCGTTGGTCAGATGGAACTAGCCTTTGAATCCAGACATCCTGACTCCAGAACCTGAGCCCTTAAGCCAATAGTCCCCAAAAGACAATACATGGGTCCTTGTATACACACGTGTGTCTGCAAACTCACTCTCAAATGCATATCCCACAGCACTAGTCAAGTACAGAGATACTCATGGTCCAGTTTCCTAGATGATGGGGCTAACGGGGCACTAAGAACCACCTGATCCACCTGCTGAAATTTTATCGTCCCCTGCATGGCTGGTGAGGTGGATGTGGCCCAGGGCTTTCTCCTACTTGAGAGGTATCTTCCCCATGACCCACGCCTTTAGAAGGCCAAGTAGGAACAAGACAAGGACCAGGGAAATGTGGCTCCTGTGATGTGCCCCGCCTGGCCGTGCAGCCTTCAGGCAGGAAGTTTATGCTGCCATTCGAAATCAGCAACAAGAAACAAAGGATAAATGCTTAAGGAGAGGAGCACCCATCTACCCTGAGGTGGTTATGATGTATCACTTGCCTGTATCCAAATATCTCATGTACCCCATAAATATATACACCTACTATGTATCCAGAATTTTTAAAATTTAAGTTTAAATTTTAAAAACATCAGTGACAAGAAACAGGATAAATGCTTGAGGTGATGGACACTCCATTTACCCCTGTGACTATTACCCAATGCATGCCAGTATCAAAATATCTCATGTACCCCATAAATATATACACCTACTATGTATCCAAAAACTTAAGTTTATATTTTTAAAAATCAGCAACAAGAAAGTAAGTTCTTCCTTTGAGAGCATTCTCCTCTGTGCTAATTCCTCTCTCCAGGTCTCTATAAAGAGAGATATTCAGTTGGAAACAGAATTTAAGAGTTCTAAATCTCTATTTTCAATCTCTGATATCCTTTCTTCATGACTAAAACACCAAAAGCAAATGGCAACAAAAGCCAAAATTGACAAATGGGATCTAATTGAACTAAAGAGCTTCTGCACAACAGAAGAAACTGTCATCAGAGTGTACAGGCAACCTGCAGAATGGGGGAAAATTTTTGTAATCTATTCATCTGACAAAGGGCTAATATCCAGAATCCACAAAGAACTTAAATTTACAAGAAAAAAAAACAACCTCATCAAAAAGTGGGTGAAGTATATGAACAGACACTTCTCAAAAGACATTTATGCAGCCAACAAACATATGAAAAAAAGCTCATCGTCACTGGTTATTAGAGAAATGCAAATCAAAACCACAATGAGATACCATCTCATGCCAGTTAGGATGGCGATCATTGAAAAGTCAGGAAACAGATGCTGGAGAGGATGTGGAGAAATAGGAACACTTTTACACTGTTGGTGGGAGTGTAAATTAGTTCAACCATTGTGGAAGACACTGTGGCAATTCCTCAAGGATCTAGAACTAGAAATACCATTTGACCCAGCAATCCCATTACTAGGTATATACCCAAAGGATTATAAGTCATTCTACTATAAAGACTCATGCACACATATGGTTATTGCAGCACTGTTCACAATAGCAAAGACTTGGAACCAACCTAAATGCCCATCAATGATAGACTGGATAAAGAAAATGAGGCACATATATACCATGGAATACTATGCAGCCATAAAAAAGGATGAGTTCATGTCCTTTGCAGGGACATAGATGAAGCTGGAAACCATCATTCTCAGCAAATTAACACAGGAACAGAAAACCAAACACCGCATGTTCTCACTCATAAGTGGGAGCTGGACAATGAGAACAGATGGACACAGGGAGGGGAACATCACCCACCGGGCCTGTCAGTGGATGGGGGGCTAGGGGAGGGATAGTACTTGAAGAAATACCTAATGTACATGATGGGTTGATGGGTGCAGCAAACCGCAATGGCATGTGTATACCTATGTAACAAACCTGCACGTTGTGCACATGTATCCTAAAACTTGAAGTATAATAAAAAAAAAAGAAGAGGAAAATAAAGATAAAATCAGAAATCAATGCAATACAAAGCATGCAATAGAGACAAATCAATAAAGCCTAAAGTTGGTTCTTTGAAAAAAAAAGAAATTGAGACAGTAAAAAAAAAAAAAAAAGAATTCTAAATCGCATTCCCTAGTTTTCTGCTTTACATCTACGTATTCCAAACAAGAGTATCTGAGGGCTTTAAAAATGAGAGAGGGACAGGGAAAAAGAGGGTGGAGTGGCATTCTAGTCTCCATCCCATCCTCCTTTGCACCAGAAGATACACAAAGCCTGAACTTGTATGACTCCGAATGCCCCGTGTCCAGGGTTCTGATATGGAAGACTCAGTATTGCCCACTCTCCTTCCTTAGAACTCACTCATTGGGGGTAGGAGAAGCTGTACATGATCAAGCACAGAGCCTTTGGAGACACTGCCTGGGCTCACATCCCAGCTCTCCTGGTCACCAGCTCTGTGACCTTGGGAAATTTACTTAAGCTGTCTGTGCCTCAGTTTCCTTCTCTGTAAGATACAAGTAATAGGACCTCCTTCTTATAAATATAGTGAAGAGTCAGTACAAATGCATAGAGAGCATTAAGATAAATGCCTGGTTTATGGCCAGGCATGGTGGTTCACGCCTGTAATCCCAGAATTTTGGGAGGCTGAGGCGGGCAGATCACCTGAGGTCAGGAGTTTCAGACCAGCCTAGCCAACATGGCAAAACCCTGTCTCTACTAAAAATACAAAAATTAGCCGGGCATGGTGGCAGGCGCCTGTAGTCCCAGCTACTCGGGAGGCTGAGGCAGGAGAATCCCTTGAACCCAGAAGGCAGAGGATGCAGTGAGCCAAGATCACACCATTGCACTCCAGCTTGGGTGACAAGAGTGAAACTCCATCTCAAAAAAAAAAAAAAAAAAAAAATCAATGTCTGGTTTATAACAGGCACCAGGAAACATGATTATTTTCAACAGATCTCATAGGCAGTCAGTTATGCTATAAAGTGACATATGCATTCTGAAAACTCACCACGGCAGATTAAATGGTGCACTAAAGCCATAGGGCTTATGGGAAATACAATCAGTGATTTTATATATAATATATACTTATATATTATATTTTATATATATATATCTTTTATATACAATATATTTATATATATATTTTATATATATTTATATATTACATGTTTTATATATATTTATATATTACATATGTTTTATATATATTTATATATTACATATGTTTTATATATAAATATATTTACATATTACGTTTTATATATAATATATTTATATATTACATGTTTTATATATATTTATATATTATATATGTTTTATATATTTATATATTATATGTTTTATATATATTTATATATTATATATGTTTTATATAATATATATTTATATATTATATATGTTTTATATAATATATATTTATATATTATATATTTATATAATATATATTTATATATTATGTATTTTATATATATTTATATATTATATATTTTTATATAATATATTTATATATTTTTTTATATAATATATTTATATATTTTTTATAATATATTTATATATTTTTTATATAATATATTTATATATATTTTATATAAGTATATTTATATTATATATTTTATATAAGTATATTTATATATTATATATATTTTATATTTATATATATTTTATATATATTTTTGATATATTGATATATATCGATATATATATAATTTTAAGCAGAAGCTTAAACAGCACCGTTTTAATTACAAAACACTTTATTACCACAATAAACACTGCACAATGCTACACCACCACAATCAGCCCTGCAACACCTCAGTAGGTTTTGCAATGTCACTGAAGATATGGCATGAAACTTTACCTTGAGTAGAACATGAACTTTGCTTGTGAACATGGGAAGTGTTGCAGCATGTGAGTTTTTGTGAAGTGGAAGAATAATGATCTGAAATCAGAAAGTGTAGAATGGGCAAGGCTCGTACTGAGGAAGCGGGTAGATGTTTGAGGTATATGCCTGTGTGCATTGTGTACAATCCTACGTGGCTCTGCTTAGCTCAGTGTAGGGTCGGTGGGTTAAGGGGGCGGGGTGGGGATAGTTGTGGTTTGTTAGTGTTTCTCTTGGGCAAAACCATGCATAAGCTAATATGAAATCTGTGCTGCACTCAAATTGTTTCCCAGTACAACAATCACATTGGGACAAATTTGCATGTTTAAAAGAAGCCTGGGCTGGGTGCGATGGCTCACACCTGTAACCCCAGTGCTTTGGAAGGCTGAGGCGAGCAGATCACGATGTCAGGAGATTGAGACCATCTGGCTAACACAGTGAAACCCCGTCTCTACTAAAAATACAAAAATTAGCCGGGCATGGTGGCGGGCGCCTGTAGTCCCAGCTACTCGGGAGGCTGAGGCAGGAGAATCCCTTGAACCCGGGAGGCGGAGAGTGCAGTGAGCCAAGATCACACCATTGCACTCCAGCTTGGGTGACAAGAGTGGAACTCCATCTCAAAAAAAAATAAATAATCAATGTCTGGTTTATAACAGGCACCAGGAAACATAATTATTTTCAACAGATCTCATAGGCAGTCAGTTCTGCTATAAAGTGACATATGCATTCTGAAAACTCACCACAGCAGATTAAATGGTGCACTAAAACCATAGTGCTTATGGGAAACAGAATCAGTGATTTTATATATATATATTCTTATATATATTTATATTTATATATATTTATATATATATATAATTTTAAGCAGAAGCTTAAACAGCACGGTAAACACTGCACAATCCTACAACACCACAATCAGCCCTGCAACACCTCAGTAGGTTTTGCAATGTCAAAGATATGGCATGAAACTTTACCTTGAGTAAAACATGAACTTATGTTCATGCACCGCTGGGCGCGGTGGCTTACACCTGTAACCCAGTGCTTTGGAAGGCCGAGGCGAGCAGATCACGAGGTCAGGAGATTGAGACCATCCTGGCTAACACAGTGAAATCCCGTCTCTACTAAAAATACAAAAAAATTAGTCGGGCGTGGTGGCAGGTGCCTGTAGTCCCAGCTACTTGGGAGGCTGAGGCAGGAGAATCGCTTCAACCGGGGAGGCAGAGGATACAGTGACCTTAGATCGCACCACTGCACTCCAGCCTGGGCAACAGAGTGGAGACTCAGTCTCAAAAAAATAAAAAAACCAAAAAAAATAAAGAAAAAAAAGGCTTGTAACATAACTGAATGTGCCTCTTCCAATTCCCTTTCTTGCCTTTGCTACTCCTTCCCAGGCTACAGCACTAAATCTTTATAGCCTTTATGCCTTTAAACATCATACTGTCATAGATTATCAAGGAGGATTTGTAGGGGGAGATCAGCAATGTGGAATGACCCCACGAAAACCCAGCGGCTACCTCCTTGCTCTCAGGAGTACCAAGCAGCCCTCCTGCCTTCCTTCTTGAGGACTCTCACCTCTCATCTCGGTTCTAACTTTCTCACACAGTGAGGTCAGATTCATTGTCTGGAAGATGCCGAGGATCACTTTCCATGCCTGACCTTTTGGGAAGTATTCGTCCAAAAGAAAGGACAGATTCAAGGGGTCAGCAGCTCTCAAGTTTGCCCAGGGGATACGCGGGAAGTGCCCCTGGGGGGCCGACCAGAAGTCCATCAGCTGCTGGGGTTCCAAGCAAAGCTTAAATTCCTCTAGCTGATACTGATCCAGGGCTATCAGGTAAGGCAGAAGCCCTTGGTTGGTACCACCGTTGGGGCAGGTGATTACAGAAAAGTTCATCTTGCCCAACACATGCAATTTCTCACTTCAGCGAAGGACTCCTATATCCACAGGACACTTGGGACCTACAGAAAAGGAGGAGAGAGTTGAAATCATAAGCCATAAATATCACCTCCTCTCACTGTCTTGCCTACACATTTGAGTATTTTCGCTTCACAGTACTTCCTGCTACTTTTGTTAGTACACTTTTTTGTTGTTGTTTTTTGAGACGGAGTCTCACTCTGTCCCCAGGCTGGAGTGCAATGGTGCAATCTCGGCTCACTGCAAGCTCTGCCTCCTGGGTTCACGCCATTCTCCTGCCTCAGCCTCATGAGTAGCTGGGACTACAGGCACCTGCCACCACACCCAGCTAATTTTTTTTGTATTTTTAGTAGAGACGGGGTATCACCATGTTAGCCAGGATGGTCTCGATCTCCTGACCTTGTGATCCGCCCGCCTCGGCCTCCCAAAGTGTTGGGATTACAGGCGTGAGCCACCACGCCCGGCCTCAACTGGGTGTTTTCTCTGGCAACCTTACCTAGGCTCGAGATCACTGGCTTTCATCCCATCCCAGAAGAACAATGCCATCAGCACCTGATTTATCTGCCTTACTAAAACAGTGACAGCTGTCCTAGAAAAGTTACAGGTGCATGATGGTACTTACCAACTCCCATTCAGAGGGTTCACCTGAAATGTGAATAAGAAGAACATTGAAGTGAATTAGTCACAGTAAAGATCAAAGACATTTGAGAGATGGGAACGGGGGAAACTAATCAGGGAGAAGGGGTAACAAAGAGAAAATAGAAGTTTCCGCCCATCACGATTTTGGGCACCAGGCAACTAACAGTGATTGAGACAGATCTGCCACTATTCCCCCGTAGAACCTGGTCCGGCATGTATGCTGGGTCATCTCAAAATACCAGGTAGCATTGAAGGCAACAGAAAGACAGCAGAACAAAAGACTTTTTTTTTTTGTGATGGAGTTTCGCTCTCGTTGCCCAGGCTGGAGTGCAATGGCTGGATCTCGGCTCACTGCAGTCTTTGCCTCCCAGGTTCAAGTGATTCTCTTGCCTCAGCGTCCGAGTAGCCAAGACTACAGGGGCACACTGGCCTTGGCCTCCCAAAATGCTGGGATTACAGGCATGAGCCACCATGCCTGGCCCAAAACACTATGCTTGAAGCTACCGGTGTGTGACCCCCCCGATGTCTCCCAAAGAGAAATCTCCAGAAGAGATGTATGTTACGACCTACCCTGGCAGCCCAAATTCATTGAACTACTCCAGAAATTGTTGGAGAAAAGATGGGGAAGGGCACACAGAGGAAAACTTGAAACATTGTGGAGAAAAACCCTTTCAGATATTAGCAGGAAGGATAAAGACTAGGGGAAAAGCTTATTTGAGAATCAAATGACACTAAGCTATCATCGAACACCCAGTAGAAGCTGGGCAAGGGGGCTGGGCGCAGTGGCTCACACCTGTAATCCTAGCTTTAGGAGGCCAAGGTGGGCAGATCACATGAGGTCAGGAGTTCGATACCAGCCTGGCCAACACGGTGAAGCCCCGTCTCTACTAAAAATACAAAAATTAGCTAGGCATGGTGGTGGGTCCCTGTAATCTCAGCTACTCAGGAGGCTGAGGCAGGAGAATAGCTTGCACCTGGGAGGCAGAGGTTACAGTGAGCCGAGATGTCACTGTAGACATGTAGAGGCAAGAGTGCAGTGGTGCCAAGAGTAAGACTGTCTCAAAACAATAAAAAATTACTCCATGCTGCACTTCTTTTGTTGTATGTCTCTTGTTTAAATTTTTAAACCAAGAAGATAAGAACTGAGGTATCACATCAGCCACCAACAAACTCCTCCAAGATTATAGGGTTAGGTTCCTGTGAGCCTCTCGTCACATTTTCATCCACTAGTCAATACATAACCTTGTTTTATATGTGTCTCTGTTTAAGGACACCTAATTTAATACATATTGTTGATTCATTAACCTTGAGCCCACCGCCACCAACACTATAGCTCATGCCTGAAAGCAGCTCATCTAACACATGCATTGTCTTGAGAACTCACATCCCAGCCTTCTTGTGTGTAGAGCACCAGACAGAACTTTCACACTACACAAGGGGAGATTTAGACAGCAAAGTCACCAGTGAAAAGCCCAAAAATGCAAAAACAGGGCACTAAGTAGACCCACCAGCACTGCCTTATCTGACCTCAGCTCGAAGTTTCCCTGGCTCTGTGCATGTCTGGATGACTTTGAAAGCTCTGCAAATATTGATTTGGGGGTTGCTAGCAGATCTTAGCGAGTAGATGAATTCACAGACATGGAATCCACAAATAAAGAGGATCAACTGTAGTTAGGGTGAAGCATGTTGTGTATGAGACCCACATGGTGCCACAAACTTATACAGCAAGTAGGCCAAATACATAGGACTTGAAAGGAAATGCCTCCAAACTTGAAGCATGCATCAAATTGAGCCAAGGAGGGCGGGAAGAGGATTAGGGGGTAGAGCGGTCAGTGAAAACAGCAAGTGCAAAAGCCCTGGAGGGAAAAAAATACAAGAACAGAGAAAATCAGCCAGAAAGTCTCACACAACTGCGGAATCTCCTTGGTTGAGGAGATGGAAAGCTCCTAATCGAAGAAGGAAGTGTGTGCAATCAACTCTTCCTCCTGAGAAAACACCAGCAGGATACAGTGGAGGGAAAGACCCCAGAGAAAGATGAAACCTTAGAACAGAGAGAGAAGACATCTCTTACCAACCAGACTTTGAGTCTCACACGAGTTTCCAGAGGCTGATTCGGGAAACCCCATGGAAGTAGTCACCGCCACCCCCTCCTCACCTGTGAGCAGCCCGTGGGTCCATCTGCCTCCTCTTAGCTGTGTCTTTGGGCCTCGTGGTTTATAGCTCTCTTCCCACTCCCTTTCCCCAGCACAACTCGGGGTCAGCTGAGAAGCCGACAAGACTCAGCTGCGACGTATGATCTCTGGTTTTTCTCCTCCAGATCTAGATAATCACAGGATTATTCAGGCTGGGAGGCAGAACTGGGTTTCTAATTAAAAACCATACTATCCTGAAGTAAATGGAGCCATCCACGCCAGCAAAGAGCCACAGATGTGAGTAATGCCTGAGATTACCCCTCCTATCATCTGGGCGATCTCAGAGGGCATTGAAAGATGAGAGGGGGAGAGGTCGTGAGACACTAAAATCACGGTTGCCGCCGCTTACAGGACTGTGTCTTCTTCCAACGGCAGGAGAAATGCTTCCTCCACCATTCCATCATGAACACAAAGGATTTTCCACCGAAGTCAGAAACAAGACGAGGATAGTCGTAACTCCGCTGCTATTCAACATTCTGCTGGAGATGTCAACCAATTCTATCAACAATGTTAGCTAGTTTTAAACTCAGGTTACAGGCTTTAAACTGGCAATTGGAAAGCAATTAGAGAGAGGTATAGTAATTGGAAAGCAACAGGTAAAACTATATTTGCAAACTTGATTATGTACCTGGACAACGTAAAAGACTGCATGGGAGAACTCCTACCAACAGCAAAAGAAATTGGTAATACAGCAGGTAATAAAATAAGTATTCAAAAATCAATAGACTTCAAATATGCAAACTCAAAACACTGGAAAAGAATACCCCTGATTACTATAGCAAAAAAAAAAAAATGAAAATAAAATGCTTACTTAAAAACTTCAGAAATATCCAAAACTTATGTAAGAAAAACTATAAAATACATTTCTGCAAGACCCAAAAGTGGACTTAAGCCTTAAAGAAATAAATACCACGTTTTTGGTATGGAAATACCACGTTTTTGGTATGGAAATACCATGTTTTTGGTATGGAAAGCTCAACCTCATAAATGTATCACTTCTCTCTAATACAAATACATCAAGGTTTTACCTGGCGGTGCAGAAGTGGATTATAAAATTCAACTGAACAAATCGAATTTGTAGGAATGGCCTGGAAAATCCTGAAAAGGAGGAATGAGGAGGGACTAAACCTGGCAGATATTAAAATATACCATGAGGCCTTTATGATTAAAATATAGTATTGGCACATGTGCAAACAGACTGGGCAAAGGAATAGACTAGAAAATCCAGAAATAGGGCTGGGCACGGTGGCTCACGCCTGTAATCCCAGCACTTTGGGAGGCTGAGGCGGGCAGATCACAAGGTCAGGAGATCGAGACCATCCTGGCTAATACAGTGAAACCCCGTCTCTACTAAAAATACAAAAAATTAGCTGGGCATTGTGGCGGGCACTCGTAGTCCCAGCTACTCGGGGGCTGAGGCAAGAGAATGGTGTGAACCTGGGAGGTGGAGCTTGCAGTGAGCCGAGATGGCGTCACTGCACTCCAGCCTGGGCGACAGAGAGAGACTCCGTCTCAAAAAAATTAAAAAAAAAAAAAAGAAAAGGAAAAAAGAAAATCCAGAAATAGAATTATTAACATATATAAATTTGATAAATATTGCATCACTCATAAGTGAGGGAAATTGATTTTTAGTATGCATGGTGATGCTAGATCTGTTTCCTATACAACAGAATAATTTTTAAGCACATCAGAGATTTAAATGCATAAATAAAACTTTAGAAGCACCAGAAGAAAACAATTGAATTTCTCTCAAACTTGATGGTGGGAAAAGCTTTCTTAGCTAAGATTTAAAATTCAAAAGCAATTAGAGAAAAAATAAACAAATTTTATTACAAATATTTTTTAAGCATTCATAACAAAAGATGTGTGAAGCAAGGTAAAAAGACAAACTATAAACTGGTAAATATATTTGCAACTTAGAAAGAGTTTATATGCCTGATTTTTATTTATTTATTTATTTTTGAGATGGAGTCTCACTCTGTCACCCAGGCTGGAGTGCAGTGGCGACATCTCTACTCACTGCAACCTCCGCCTCACAGGTTCAAGTGATTCTCCTGCCTCAGCCTCCCAAGTAGCTGAGATTACAGGCATGTGCACCCATGCCCAGCTAATTTTTTTTTTTTTTTTTTGTATTTTTAGTAGAGACAGGATTTCACCATGTTGATCAGGCTGGTCTTGAAACCCTGAGCTCAAATAGTCTGCCTGCCTCAGCCTCCTAAAGTGCTGGGATTACTGGCGTGAGCCGCCATGCCCAGCCTATATGTCCAATCTATAAAGATCTTTGAAAAATTACCAAAATGAAATGGAGAAATAAATAATTGTTTGTAAGCAAAGAAATGCCAATGACTCTTAACTATCTGAAAACATGCTGAATCTCCTATACAATAAGAGAAATGCAAGTTCAAAATTATACACATTCTTGGCTATTTCCTGTAAACCTAATGAAAACAATTTTACCTTTTATTTTCTCTCTGCTGATGTCTGAAGACACATCATCATAACCTTTGTGAATACAAAACTCAAACATAGCCTGGGCATGACGGCACATGCCTATAACCCCAGCACTTTGGGAGGCTGAGGCAGGAGATCCCTTAAGGCCAGAAGTTCAAGACCAGGCCAGGCTGTTTAACATAGTGATACCCCCATCTCTACAAAAAATTAGCCATGAGTGCTGTCATGCACCTATGGTCCCTGTCGTCAGAGGCACGTGAACCAGAGCAACTCCATCTTGAAAAGGAGCTGGGTAAACTGAGGCTGAGACCTACTGGGCTGCATTCCCAGATGTCTAAGGCATTCTAAGTCACAGGATGAGATAGGAGGACAGCAAGAAATACAGGTCATAAAGACCTTGCTGATACAATGGGTTGCAGTAATGAAGCCGCCAAATCCCACCAAAATCAAGATGGCCACGATAGTGACCTCTGGTTGTCCTCACTGCTCCACTCCCACCAGAACCATGACAGTTTACAAATGCGGTGGCAACGTCAGGAAGTTACCCTATATGGTCTAAAAATGGGAGGCATGAATAATCCACCTGTTGTTTAGCATGTCATCAAGAAATAACCATAAAAATGGGCAACCAGCAGCCCGAGGGCTGCTCTATGGAGTAGTCATTCTTTATTCCCTTATTTTCCTAATAAACTTGATTTCACTTTACGAACTCGCCCTGAATTCTTTCTTGCAAGAGATCCAAGAACCCTCTCTGGGGATCTGGACCGGGACCCCTTTCCTGTAATGCCGTTTACTCGAGAGGCTGAGGCAGATTACTTGAGCCCAGGAAGCCGAGGCTGCAGGGTGAGTTATGATCGCACCACCGCACTTCGTCCTGGGCCATGGAACGAGACCCTGTCTCAAAAATACACAAATAAAATAAAATTGAAAAAAATTTAAAACTCCTATGTAAAAACTGCGGACATTCTATCATGAGTTGATGCAAACTTGATAAAGTTGGTTATCTTGTGGGTTTTCTCCCCTTCAACTATAGGTGATTTTTTTTTTTTTTTTTTTTTTTTTGAGATGGAGTCTCGCTCTGTCACCCGGGCAGGAGTACAGTGGCACAATCTCAGCTCACTGCAATCTCGGCCGTCCGGGTTCACGCCATTCTCCTGCCTCAGCTTCCCGAGTAGCTGGAGCTACAGGCTCCCGCCACCACACCCAGCTAATCTTTTGTGTTTTTAGTACAGACAGGGTTTCACCGTGTTAGCCAGGAAGGTCTCGATCTCCTGACCTTGTCATCTGCCCGCCTCGGCCTCCCAAAGTGCTGGGATTACAGGCGTGAGCCACCGCGCCCGGCCAATGGTAATTTTTTTAAAAGAAAATTCCTCAAGCCAGTCCTTCCCAAGGCCCCCTGCCTTGTACTCTCTGCTGGTGAGTTTTCCTTCTCCCACAGGCTCTGTCTCTGGGTCTCCCTAAGATTGGGCCCGCTGTATGTGGGACCTAGACTGGGCCCTGGTGATCTTGAGACTCTCCTTTTGCTGGATACAATTATACCTCAAGTAGAAGACATGAACATGTAAACAAGATGAGCCAGTGAACGACTCTGGATGTTTCCAAATGGGAAGTGGCACTTTCGGACTGAACACGGTGTTAACCTTCTAAGGAGACTGGGAAGCTCTCCAAACATGTAATTTTCTGTTGCTTTTTCTTCTAGACCTAAGAGGCAAGGGAAGAGTTTCCTTTACAAATCGGAAGCACCTGTAGGATCAAGACCTGCAGCCCATTCATTCTGAATCAAGGGAGCTGAATGCCTTCCAATCAGTGCAATGCAGAGGAATTCTAGTGAGCCAGTCCCCGCCAATGGGAAGAGAAGGTCCCAATTGCCTGAATTCCCCAGCACCTATAAGGGTTGGGGGGTGGGGCAGACCAGGCGATCTCCGCTTTGGGACAGGAAGGAACAGGAAGAATAATTCTCTGCAGAGGTGAGCTTTGTTTTGTTTTGTTTTGTTCACTTCTCTTTTCTACCTACTCTTTTCCTCATCATCAACTTCCTTGCATTACAATGGCTAGACCCTTGAGTTGGCCGCACCCAGTGGGCCCATATTGAAAATCAAAAGTGAGAGCTGGAGATTCAACTGCAAATATAACCAGCTCTCATTCATAAAATCCTTGCCCATCTCTGAAACTCAGCTTTCCTGACCCCGAAGTGGAGTCCTAAATTCCCAAGTTTTCTTTCAGCTCTGAGGGTCTGAGGGCCAAGAGACTCATAGCACTAGCAAAATTCTAAGACCTGAAAGAGATGGTGTGGGGTCTCCAGGTGTCCAGAGGTCTAGGGTAGCCACTGGCAGATGTAGTCAGAAAAAAAATCAAAATAGCTGTAGACACGAAGAAGAAATCGCGAGGCACAGAGAAGAAAGCCGCAAGGATTAAGCAGCACTGACTTTGACACTGCCCCTCTGCAAATACTCCTTCTCAATAAACGCAGATGTGTCACTGACACGGCTCAGCTCGTGGGCTTAGGAATTTGGTCAGGTTCCACCTGCTGGTTTCCAACAGTCACAGCTTGGGCTGAATTTACTTAGTTCAACTTCCCTTTTCTCCTTTGTAAACTGGACGGAGAAGGATTCATGGGATAGAATTCTTACCAAAACTTAAAGTTATACGGACTCTAGGGTGATCAAGACTCGACCACAGAACCAGATGGAGATGACCGACTTTTATCTTTTAAAAATGTTTACCCGTTAGAATAGCTATGTTTAAAATGGAAAATAATCAGTGTTGGCAAGAATGTGGAGAAAATGAAACTTTAGTGCATTGTTGATGGGGATGGAAAATGGAAAACAGTATGGCGGTTCCTCCTGCTGACCTCAGGTGATCCACCCGCCTTGGCCTCCCAAAGGGCTGGGATTACAGGCCTGAGCCACCGCACCCGGCCTGCTTTTTAATTTTTAATTTTTCTGGGTACATAGTAGGGGTATATATTTATGGGGTACACGAGATGCTTTGATACGGGCATGCAATGCATAATTACCACATCATGGAGAATGGGGTATCCATCCCCTCAAACATTTATCCTTTGTGTTACAATCCAATTATACTATTTTAGTTATTTTTAATGTATAATTAAATTGCCATAGACTATAGTCACCATGTTGTGCTATCAAATACAAGGTCTTATTCAGTCCTTCTAATTTTTTGTGCCCATTAACCATCTCCCACTTTCCTCCCCACCCCCCACAACCCTCCC
Organism: Pongo pygmaeus; assembly: GCF_028885625.2. Classification (NCBI taxonomy): domain Eukaryota; kingdom Metazoa; phylum Chordata; class Mammalia; order Primates; family Hominidae; genus Pongo; species Pongo pygmaeus. The sequence continues at coordinate 62,447,874 of NC_072393.2, forward strand.
CAGCCTCTGATCACCACCCTTCTACTCTCTATATCCATGAGTTCAATTGTTGTGATATTTATTTATTTAGAGACAGGTTCTCGCTCTGTAACCCAGGCTGGAGTGCAGTGGCGTGATCTCAGCTCACTGCAACATCCACCTCCCGGGTCCAAGCAATTCTCGTGTCTCAGCCTCTCGAGTAGCTGGGATTACAGGCAGCCGCCATCACAGCTGGCTTATTTTTGTATTTTTTGTAGACACAGGGTTTTGCCATGTTGGCCAGGCTGGTCTCGAACTCCTGACCTCAAGTGATCTGCCCACCTCAGCCTCCCAAAGTGCTGGGATTACAGGCTTGAGCTACCGTGCCTGACCTGTTTTAATTTTTAGATCCCAAAAATATGTGAGAACATGCAATGTTTGTCTTTCTGTGCTTGGCTTATTTCATGTGTAGATGATCCCGATATACTTCTGTAGGGGAGGAAATACTTTTCCCTCTCTCTCTCTTTATTGACCTTAGATTCCTTGGCTGGAGCCTGTGCATTAGGCTCATGAAAGACAGATTAACAAAAGCATAGCAAACAGAAGTTTATGTGTGCATTCCCAGGGGAGCACTCCGTGATGAGAACACTAAGGGGTGGTTAGAACTTAGGCTTATATGTCATGCTAACGAAAGAACAATACATTCTTTTTTTTTTTTTTTTTTTTTTTGAGATGGAGTTTCACTCTGTCGCCCAGACTCGCTGTAACCTCCGCCTTCCAGGTTCAAGCAATTCTCCAGTCTCAGCCTCCCGAGTAGCTGGGATTACAGGCGCCTGCCACCACTCCCAGCTAATTTTTGTACTTTTAGTGGAGACAGGGTTTTGCCATGTTGGCCAGGCTGGTTTCGAACTCCTGACCTCAGGTGATCCGCCCACCTCGGCCTCCCAAAGTGCTGGGATTACAGGTGTGAGCCACTGTACCTGGCCAGAACAATACATTCCTAGAGAAGTGAAAAGACAAATGAGAAAGACCTCGAATTCCTGGGGGGTAAATTGTGAGAAGGTAAATGTATGGGGGAGAAAATGGAGGATGAGGGCTAGTTCATAAGGTTTCTTGTGTAGATTCTTCTGGCGCCCTTGCACGGCTGTAAGCGTCTGGAGCTTGTCTCCGGTGATTAACTTCTGTGTTTCCTGGTAGAGAAGGGGAAAAGGAGCACCTTTACAAACTGATGTCTTGCATTTAGGCAAATCAAGGGAAGGCAGAGAATTTTTCTTGTGTCTGCTCCTTCTAAAGTATCTTCAGCTCAAAATAGTCCATTTGAAATGTACAATAAATTATTATGAACTATAGTCATGCTACTGTGCTATCAAATGCTAGAACTTACTCCTTCTATCCATTGTATTTTTGTGCCCATTAACCAACCCCTCTTCATCCAAACCCTCCCACCTGCCTTTCCCATCAATATGTACGATTATCATGTACCAATTTTTAAAAATGAGTACAACAAACTGGAATATTCAGGGGTGGCGTATTCTGCCGTCCCTCATTTCTCTGAAAGGCCAGGAACTCCCTTGCTCAGACCCATCAACCCACCTGCATCTGGACGTGTGCTCTCCACCTTCTTCCTGCCAAGAGCGCTTCAGACCCAGCCTGTGTCCTCAATTATCCCCCTTCTCCTGCTGTTATTTCCTCACTTGCCAACACTACTTTTTCTTCTCTACTCCCTTGAATGTACATCCCACAGCATTTCCATCTTTCCATTTTTTTTTTTTTTTTTTTTTTTTAGACGGAGTCTCTCTCTGTTGCCCAGGCTGGAGTGCAGTGGTGTGATCTTGGCTCACTGCAACTTCCACCTCACCGGTTCAAGCAATTCTCTGCCTCAGCCTCCTGAGTAGCTGGGATTATAGGCGCCCACCACCATGTCTGGCTAATTTTTGTATTTTTAGTAGAGATGGGGTTTCAACATCTTGGCCAGGCTGGTCTCGAACTCCTGACCTCAGGTGATCCACCCACCTCGGCCTCCCAAAGTGCTGGGATTACAGGTGTGAGCCACTGCACCTTGCCGAAAATCTTCCTTTAACCACATGTCTCCTGACAACCCTTCATCTCTTTGCTCATCTTCACAGCAAGACTATTTGTGGTTGGCAGGATGATGACACCACCCCACTAAAGAAGTCTACCTATGAATCCCTGGAACCTGCAAATGCGTTACCTGACATGACAAAAGGGACTTTGCAGATGTGATGAAGTTGCCTCTTTTTTTTTTCCTTTGAGACAGAGTCTCGTTCTTGTCACCCAGTCTGGAGTGCAGTGGTGTGATCTCAGCTCACTGCAACGTCTGCATCCTGGGTTCAAGCGATTTTCCTGCCTCAGCCTCCCAAGTAGCTGGGATTACAGGTACCCACCACCACGCCTGGCTAATTTTTCTAATTTTTTTTTCAGTAGAGACTGGGTTTCACCATCTTAGCCAGGCTGGTCTTGAACTCCTGACCTCAGGTGATCTGCCTGCCTTGGCTTCCCAGAGTGCTGGGATTACAGGTGTGAGCCACCGTGACCGGCCTGAAGTTGTCTCTTGGGTTGGGGAGATGGTCCTGTGTTATTTGGGTGGGTCTAATGTAATCGCAAGGGTCCTTCTGAGAGAAAGGGAAGGCCAGAGTCAGAAGATGTGACCATGGAAGCAGGGATCAGAGTTAGAGAGTGCCAAATATGCCACCCCAAAGTATGTCACCTTGGCATATTTTATTTTATTTTATTTTATTTTATTTTTTGAGATGGAGTCTCACTCTATCGCCCAGGCTAGAGTGCAGTGGGGCAGTCTCAGCTCACTGCAACCTCCACCTCCCGGGTTCAAGTGATTCTCCTGCCTCAGCCTCCCAAGTAGCTGGGACTATAGGCGCCCACGACCACACCCGGCTAATTTTTGTATTTTTAGTAGAGACGGGATTTCACCATCTTGGCCAGGCTGGTCTTGAACTCCTGACCTCGTGAACCACCTGCCTTGGCCTCCCAAAGTGCTGGGATTGCAGGCGTGAGCCACTGCGCCTGGCCTGATTTTTTTTTTTGATGCATGATAACTGTATGTATTTATGGAAAGGGGGGCGGGGAGGAGGGATAAAGAGAGGTTGGTTCATGGGTATTAGAAAGGGAAGAGGGAATGAGATAGAAGATGCCCCACTGCTGTCTTTGAAGAAGGAGGAAGGGGCAAAAATCCAAGGACTGCACGTAGCTTCTAGAAGCTGGAGAAGGCCAGGAAACAGATTCTCCCCCTAGAGTCTCCAGAAGGAAACAGCCCTGCCAACACCTCAATTTTAGTCCAGTGATCTTAGCCCATTTCAGGCTTCTAGCCTCCCTAACTGAATGTTTTATCTTAAAAATACTGTGTTGTCCGCCAGGTGCGGTGACTCCCACCTGAAATCTGAGCACTTTGGGAGGCTGAGGCGGGTGGATCATGAGGTCAAGAGATGAGACCATCCTGGCCAACATGGTGAAACCATGTCTCTACTAAAAATACAAAAATTAGCCAGGCGTGGTGGCAGGTGCCTGTAGTCCCAGCTACTCGGGAGGCTGAGGCAGGAGAATTGCTTCAACCTGGGAGGCGGAGGTTGCAGTGCGCCACCGCACTGCAGCCTGGGAGACAGGGTGAGACTCCGTCTCAAAAAAATTAAAAAATAAAAAATACTGTGTTGTCTTAAGCCACCAAATTCATGGTAAATTTGTCACACTAGTACAACAGGTCACAATTCTTCTTTCCAGGATTATGTCTATAGCTCCCTACCCTTGTTCTCAGTAGGAGAGCCAGCCAGAAGGATCCTTCTAAAAATTATAGCCGTCCCACGCCAGTCCAATCAGGTTCTGTGTGACCTCTTGAGATCACCTCCACTGTCTTCATTTTGCCCATTCACCTCCACTCACCCTGGTCCTGCTGTTTCTCAACAGCTCCAGGCACGTCCTGGCCATACGGTGGTGGTCCTTGCCCTTCTGTCTGGAACTCCTCTGATAGCCACACAGCCCATTCCATGACCTCTTACCTCCTCCTCTCCTCCAAGCTTTTGCTGAGACATCCCTGCTTCAGTGATCCCTTTCGTCAGCCTTTTACAAATCGCAGCAGGCTATTTCTCACTTCCTGTTCTCTCTCTTGCCTCTCCTTTTTCCCATGGTGTGTACAGTCTTCCATTGCATCAGTGTGCTCTCATGGGCATGCACACATAAATAAACTTCTGTTTGCTGTGCTTTTGTGAATCTCTTTCATGACCCCAATGTACAAGCCTCCAGCCAATGAATCTAAGATCAATAAAGGGACAGAGAAAAGCTTTTCCTCCCCTACACTTTATTTTCATCCACTGAAATGTTAGCTGCATGAGGACAACAATTTTTTTGTGTATCTTTTGCTCACCAACGTATCCCCAGTGCCAAAAATAGAGTTTGGCATAATATTTGACAGTGGGATATTTCAGTGAGTGAATCCAGAAGGACTGTGTTACGAACTGAATGTCTGCGTCCCCCCAAAATCCGCAAGCTGAAACTCTAACCAACAAGGTAATGGTAGAAGAAGGCGGGGACTTTGGGAGGCGATTAAGTCATGGGGCCAGAGCCCTCATGATTGGGATTCCAGCCCTTATGAAAGAGCCTCCAGAGAGGTCCCTCACCCCTTCCTCCATGTGAGGAGAACATAGCAAGAAGGTGCTCTCTATGAACTAGGAAGCTGCCCTCACCAGACACTAAATCTGCCAGCACCGCAATCTTGGACTTCCAGCCCCCAGAGCAGTGAGAAATCAATGTCTGTTTTTACTAAGCCACCCAGTGTATGGTATTTGTTACGGCAGTCCAAACAGACTAAGACGGACTGGCTTGTGCACACACCATCTCACATGTGCAAGTGTATCTGTAAGGTGCAGGTTTTTTGTTGGTTTTTTTGGTTTGGTTTGGTTTGGTTTTTTGAGACAGTCTCACTCTGTCGCCCAGGCTGGAGTGCAGGGGCACAATCTTGGCTCACTGCAAGCTCCGCCTCCCATGTTCACACCATTCTCCTGCCTCAGCCTCCCAAGCAGCTGGGACCACAGGCATCTGCCACCACGCCCAGCTAAGTTTTTGTATTTTTAGTAGAGACGGGGTTTCACTGTGCTAACCAGGATGGTCTCGATCTCCTGACCTTGTGATCTGCCCGCCTCGGCCTCCCAAAGTGCTGAGATTACATGCATGAGCCACCGCGCCCAGCCTTTTTTGTTTTTGTTTTTGTTTTAGAGATGCAGTCTCACTCTGTTGCCCAGGCTGGAGTGCAGTGGCGGGATCTCGGCTCACTCACTACAACCTCTCCCTCCTGGTTTCAAGTGATTCTCCTGCCTCAGCCTCCCAAGTAGCTGGGACTACAGGTGCATGCCACCATGCCCAGCCAATATTTGTATTTTATTTTATTTTATTTTATTTTTAGTAGAGACAGGGTTTTACCATGTTGGCCAGGATGGTCTTGATCTCTTGCCCTTGTGATCTTCCCGCCTTGGCCTCCCAAACTGCTGAAATTACAGGCATGACCCACCACCCCCAACCTCAGGTTGCAGTTTTAGAAGTAGAACCGCTGGATTCCATGGCAGTGCACACATGATTGGTAGATATTGTGAAAAGGCCTTTCAGAGAGGTTCCCCCTGCTTATGTTCCATTCAGCAGTGAATGAAAGTAAAGCAAAATGATGATGTAATTGCCAACATCCTCCCTTGCCCTGCAAATTTCTCTTCTTTTCTTTTCTTTTTTTTTTTTGTTTGTTTGAGACAGGGTCTTGCTCTGTCACTTTGGCTGGAGTGCAGTGGTGTGATCTCTGCTCATTGCAATCTCTGCCTCCTGGGTTCAAGCAATTCTCCTGCCTCAGCCTCCCGAGTAGCTGGGATTACAGGCACCCACCACCACGCCTGGCTAATTTTTGTATTTTTAATAGAGGCAGGGTTTCACCATGTTGGCCACGCTGGTCTGGAACTCCTGGCCTGAAGTGATCCACCTGCCTTGGCCTCCCAAAGTGCTGGGATTACAGGCGTAAGCCACCGCACCCAGCCAGTCCTGCAAATTTCTTAAAGCTGCAGCTGATTGTGGCTGGAACGTGGTCAGCAATGGTCATGGAATAAGTAGAGGTAGAAAATGTGTGACTGTGTTAGGCTCCTCCCTGCAACGCCACCCACTGGACGGGAGGAGCACTAGCAAGAGTCAGCCACCCAGGAGCACATCACCTTTGTCCTGGGACCAAGCCCAGCTACTCTGGACCCAAGGGAGGACTGAGTCAATTAAACAAGTTTATCCAGAGGTGTAGTTGTCACATAAGTTATGAGAGGGAGAAGTGTTAAATAAGAAGCTATTGGCCAGGTACAGTGGCTCATGCCTGTAATCCCAGTGCTTTGGGAGGCTGAGGTGTGTGGATCACTTGAGGTCAGGAATTTGAGACCAGCCTGGCCAACATAGTGAAACCCCGTCTATACTAAAAATACAAAAAAATTAGCCGGATATGGTGGCAGGTGCCTGTAATCCCAGCTACTTGGGAGGCTGAGGCAAGAGAATCGCTTGAACCCGGGAAGCGGAGGTTGCAATGAGCCGAGATCACACCACTGCACTCCAGCCTGGGAAACAGAGTGAGACTTCATCTCTAAGTAAATAAATAAATAAATAAATAATAAACTATTATTGGAAGTTGGGGCAGGGGGGACAAAAATACACCCATGATCCTTTTTTTTTTTATTTCTTTTTTACGTTTCTTTTAGATACACGGGTACATGAGCAGGTTTGTTATATAGGCAAACGTGTTATAGGGGTGGGTTTGTTGTACAGGTTATCTCATCACCCAGGTATTAATCCCAGTACCCATTAGTTATTTTTCCTAATCTTCTCCCTCCTCCCACCCTCCAGCCTCTAGCAGACTCCAGTGTGTGGTGTTCCCTCTATGTGTCCATGTGTTCTCATCATTTAGCTACCACTTATAAATGAGAACATGTGGTGTTTGGTTTCCTGTTCCTGTGTTAGTTTGCTAAGGAATAATGGTCTCCAGCTCCATCTATGTTCCTGCAAAGGACATGATCTCATTATTTTTTATGGCTGCATAGTATTCCATGGTGTTTATGTACCACATTTTTTTATCCGGTCTATCACTGATGGGCATTTAGGTTAATTCCATGTCTTTGCTATTGTGAATAGTGCTGCAATGAACATACACAGGCATGTGTCTTTATAATAGAATGATTTATATTCCTTTGGATATATATCCAGTAGTGGGATTGCTGAGTTGAATGGTAGTTCTCTTTTTAGGTCTTTGAGGAGTTGCCACACTGTCATCCATAGTAGTTGAACTAATTTACACTCCCACACACCGTGTATGAGTGTTCCTTTTTCTCTGCGAATTCACCAGCATCTGTTATTGCTCGACTTTTTAATAATCACCATTCTGACTGGTGTGAGATGACATCTTATTGTGGTTTTGATTTGCATTTCTCTAATACATGATCCATTTTTTAAGAATAAAAACTTTGTTGAATTTGAGATCACTTTTAATCTAAGGGAGCCTTCTAACCAACCACATATTTTCTAGATTTTAGCTTCACTGAATTATTTTACCTGCTTCTAATTTTTCTTTTTGCTAAACCTTTTGTGAAGGCTTTGATATTTTGCTTGCCTCTTCCCCAAAAGAAGGCATAGAGAATAAAAACTACAAACAATCCGTTAGTCTAATGGACTAATCCCAAACATTCAATGCATCTTCAGTTTTTCCACAGGGCAGAGAATCTTTGAGGAAAGGAGGTAATGGGAGTACCTGGCATGCAGAATACCTGCCAAGTAAGCATTACATGAATCTGTCTTCTTGGGTGGTGTTTTCATCTTCTTGTTTTATTGTTTTATGTCTCCACAGGTCTCGTGTTTCTCTCTTCCTATCGGTTGTCTTTATCGTGGACACTGAGGTGTTCTCTGCCTTGACTAAAGATGAGTGATGTGAATCCACCCTCTGACACCCCCATTCCCTTTTCATCCTCCTCCACTCAGAGTTCTCATATTCCACCCTGGACATTGTCTTGCTACCCCGGCTCCCCATGTGAAAATGGGGTCATGCTATACATGAGAAATGTGAGCAATAAGGAGCTACAACGGTTCAAGCAGTTCTTACTGAATGAGCTCAGTGCTGGCACCATGCCCATCACCTGGGACCAGGTCAAGACAGCCAGTTGGGCAGAGGTGGTTCATCTCTTGATAGAGCGTTTCCCTGGACGACGAGCTTGGGATGTGACTTTGAACATCTTTGCCATTATGAACTGTGATAAAATGTGTGTTCTAGTACGCAGAGAGATAAATGGTGAGTGTTGATCTGGTGGATAAATGGAGGTGGGCTTGGCTGCTGGGCAGCTAAACTGCTCTAGTCGCCACCCCTATCACTTACTGGTCATCTGAGCAAGAATGCAAATAGTGGAGGAAGATAATGGATCTAACCCAAAGGCAAAGACTGTCATACGGGCATTTTTTTAATTTTATTTTTCTGAGATGGGATTTCGCTCTTCTTGCCCAGGCTGAAGTGCAATGGCACAATCTTGGCTCACTGCAACCTCCGCCTCCCAGGTATAGACGATTCTCCTGCCTCAGCCTCCTGAGTAGCTGGGATTACAGGCACCCACCACCACGCCCGGCTAATTTTTTTGTATTTTTAGTAGAGACGGGGTTTCACCATGTTGGCCTTGAAAGTGCTGGAATTACAGGTGTGAGCCACCACGCCTGGCCTAGATATGTATATTTAAAAATCAGTATCTACATGGTTCAGTACTATCCACAGTTTCAGATATCCACCAGGGATCTTGGAACATAGACCCTGCAGAGAAGGGGAAACTACTGTATTAAAGGAAATATACACCAATCCAGAAACGTGATAGGAGATGTGAACCCGCCTCTCCCAATAGCTGATCTTACAAGTAGTCAGTCTCATCAGTAAGAATGGAGAAGACGTCAGCTCCACAATTTTAAACATAAACAACAGGAGAGTGGGTGCCCTATGTCTCCTTAGCCACTGGCACCCCAGCAGCTGGCTCAGCATCTAGCATGTCATAGGTGCTCAAATATTAGATGGCTAGAGAGTAATTGATTGTGAAAAGGGACTTTCTTTTGATAAGGCAGCCCAGGAAGTCCTCTTTGAGGAAATGATGCTAAGGTTGAAACCTAACACAGGAGGAAATAGCTCATCGTGTGAAAGGGAGAGAGAGTCACTGGAAAAGAAAATCAGAGGGGATGGAAACCCCATGACCCAGTGGTAGAGAAAATCTTAGTGTTAAACAGAAAATGTTAATATTTACTAACCTGATGAAAAATACACAGAGAGGCCAGGCATGGTGGCTCACGCCTGTAAACCCAGCACTTTGGGAGGCAGAGGTGGGTGGATCACCCAAGGTCAGGAGTTTGAGACCAGCCCGGCCAACATGGTGAAACCCAGTCTCTACTAAAAGTACAAAAAAAAAATTAGCTGGGCGTGGTGGTGGGCAGCTGTAATCCCAGCTATTCGGGAAGCTAAGGCAAGAGAATTGCTTGAACCCAGGAGGCGGAGGTTGCAGAGGGCTAAGATCACGCCACTGCACTCCAGCCTGGGTGACAAAAGCAAAACTCCATCTCAAGAAAAACACAGACACACACACACACACACACACGCAGAGCTACACATATGCAGTTGATCCTCATTATTCATGGATTCTGTATTCGTGAATGTGCCTGCTCATTAAAATGTATTCATAACCCCCAAATCAATACTTACAGCGGTTTCAAGATCATTTCCAGACAGCAACGCAGCAAAAAAATCGAGTTGACCCCCTAGCCGAGGTCAAACAAGGTGACGCTCTGCCTTCTGGCTTTAGCTCTCACCCTGTAAGCCGGTGTCATTTCCACGCCTATTTGGTGCCACACTTTTGTGCTTTGAGTTGGTGGTTTTGCTGTTTAAAATAGTACCCAGGCCGGGCACGATGGCTCATGCTTATAATCCCAGCACTTTGGGAGGCTGAGGTGGGAGGATCATGAGGTCAGGAGTTTGAGAACAGCCTGGCTAACACGGTGAAACCCCATCTCTACTAAAAATACAAAAATTAGCCCAGCGTGGTGGCGCACACCTGTAGTCCCAGCTACTTGGGAGGCTGAGGCAGAAGAATCGCTTGAACCCAGGAGGCAGAGGTTGCAGTGAGCTGAGATCACACCACTGCACTCCAGCCTGGGTGACAGAGTGAGACTTAGTCTCAAAAAAAAATAAGAATAAAAATAAAAATAAAAATGGTACCCAAAACTAGTGCTGATGTGCCTTTCCATGTTCCTCAGGGCAAGAAGGCCGTGCTGTGCCTTAGGGATAAAATACACGTGTTAGCTGAGCTTCCTTCAGGCAAGATTTATCAGTGTGGTTGACCATGAGCTCAATGTTAATTCATCAACAATATATACTAAATAAGGTGTCTTTAAACAAAAATACATGTAAAACAAGTTTTTATATTGATCAGTCGATGAAAATATTGTAACCAGAGACTAGCAGGAAACAAACCTTGTGTTTTCCTGGGAGCAATGGTTCAGTATTAGTGAATTTGGTGTTCACAAGAATTTTATAGACGAGAACTACCACACATAACAAGAATCAATGACTATATGTGTATGTGCATGTAGAGATATACACGTGTATGTACACATATGTGCACATATACATAGATATTAAGCTAGAAGTTCCTTGGTATCCATGGGGGATTGGTTCCAGGCTCTCCCTCAAGGGTACTGAACAAATTCATGGGTGCTCAACTCGTTCATGTAAAATGGCATAGTATTTGCATAGAACCTATACACATCCTCCCACAGACTTAAAATCACTCTAAATTACTTATAATACCCAACACAATGTAAATGCTCTGTAAATAGTTGTTATCCTGTATTGGGTTTTTTTATTTTTTTGAGACAAGGTCTTACTCTATTACCCAGGTTGGAGTAGAGTGGTACGATCATGGCTCTCTTCAGCCTCTGCCTCCTGAGCTCAAGTGATCCTCTTGCCTCAGCCTTCTGAGTGGCTAGGACTATAGGCATGCCACCATGCCCGGCTAATTATTTTTTATTTTTTTAGTAGAGTTGAGGTCTTGCTATGTTGCCCAAGCTGGTCTCGAACTCCTTGGCTCAAGTGATCCTCCTGCCTCAGCCTTCTGAGTGGCTAGGACTACAGGCGTGCCACCACGCCCAGCTAATTATTTTTTATTTTTTTAGTAGAGTCGAGGTCTTGCTATGTTGCCTAAGCGGGTCTCGAACTCCTTGGCTCAAGCGATCCTCCTGCCTCAGCCTCCCAAAGTGCTGGGATTACAGGCGTGAGCCACAGTGCCCGGCCTTGTATTGGTTTTTTAATTGTATTATTTTATTGTTGTATTTTTATTGGGTTTTTAGTTTATTTTCCATCCTCAGTTGGTTGATTCCACAGATGTAGATCCCATGGTAATGAAAGGCCGACTGGACGTATAGATACACCGCTACGTAGATATTAAACTGTGTATGGATTTTACATACACATATGTGTGTATGAGTATGTGTGTATATTTCTCCCTCAGTGTCTGGTGGGGCTATCCATTTATAACATGTTACTGAACACCTTACTCAATGCATCATAGAATAACATCTTTTCTCATTTCCTATAATTGCTGTGATAGAGATAGATCTAGGTGATCTTCTTCTCCCTGTACCAAGGTGGTGAGAGGATGAGACTCTTAAGCCATGTGGCCACTTCTGTCCTAAAAAGGCCATTGGCTCCATGCTGTTTCCCTGCTACCAAGATCTTACCATTCCTGCGGAACAGCCTCCTTTTTTCTGTTCCAGCCATTCTGCCTACCTTGGAACCAGAGGACTTGAATGTGGCAGAAACACAGGCGAATCTGGAGGAAGGAGAATCTGGTATGTGCCTGCATCATAGCAGACCCTGGTGAAAAAATGGGCTATGGATTGGGATGAGCTGCTCAGTTGCTAAGGCAAGGCAGATTTTAAGTTACCATGTCCAGTGTTTCTTCTACAATCAGAACCAACATGGCAAAACTCTGTCTCTACTAAAAACACAGAAACTAGCCGAGCGTGGTGGCAGGTACCTGTAGTCCCAGCTACTTGGGAGGCTGAGTGAGAAGAATCGCTTGAACCCGGGAGGCAGAGGGTTGCAGTGAGGTGAGATTGCGCCACTGCACTCTTGGGTGACAGATTGAGACTCCATCTCAAAAAAAATAATAAAATAAAAAAACAGACACAAACCATTGGCTCAGGGGTCCCCAACCCCCAGGCCGTGGACAGGTATCAGTCTGTGGCCTGTTAGGAACCGGGCCACACAGCAGGAGGTGAGTGGCAGGCGAGCGACCAAAGCTTCATCTGTATTTACAGCTGCTCCCCATTGCTCACATTACCTCCTGGGCTCTGCCTCCTGTCAGATCAGCAGTGGCATCAGATTCTCATAGGGGTGCAAACCCTCTCGTGAACTGTGCATACAAGGGATCTAGGCTGTGCACTCCTGAGAATCGAATGCCCGATCCGTCACCATCTCCCATCACCCCTGGATGGGACCATCAAGTTGCAGGAAAACAAGCTGAGGGCTCCCAGTGACTCCACATTATACTGAGTTGTATAATTATTTCATTACATATTATAATGTAATAATAATAGAAATCAAGTATGCAATAAACGTAATGCACTTGAATTATCCCAGAACCATCCCCCGCCACCTGGTCCATGGAAAACTTGTCTTCTACTTGGGGACCACTTCAATAGAGTGTGTCTCTATTTCTTTCTTTCTTTCTTTCTTTCTTTTTTTGAGATGGAGTCTCGCTCTGTCATCCAGGCTGGAGTGCAGTGGCACGATCTCAGCTCACTGCAACCTTCTGCCTCCTGGGTTCAAGTGATTCTCCTGCCTTAGCCTCCTGAGTAGCTGGGATTACAAGCACATGCCACCATGCCCAGCTAACTTTTGTATTTTTAGTAGAGATGGGGTTTCACCATGTTAGCCAGGCTGGTCTCAAACTCCTGACCTCGTGATCTGCCCGCCTCGGCTTCCCAAAGTGCTGGGATTACAGGCTTGAGCCACCAGGCCCGGCCTTTTTTTTTTAGACACAGTCTCACTGTGTCACCCACGCTGGAGTGCAGTGGTGCAATCTTGGCTCACTGCAACCTCTGCCTCCTGGATTCAAGCAATTCTCCCGCCTCCGCCTCCTGAGTAGCTGGGATTACCGGTGTGTGCACCACCATGCCCGGCTAATTTTTGTATTTTTTGTAGAGACAGGGTTTCGCCATGTTGGCCAGGCTGGTCTTGAACTCCTGACCCCAAGTGATCCACCCTCCTCAGCCTCCCAAAGTGCTGGGATTACAGGTGCAAGCCGCCGCTCCCGGCCCTCCCAAGTATTTCTGATTTGAATGCAGATAACACAGCTAACACTACAGCAGCTATCTTCTATCTGTGAGGCAAGAAATACAAAGAAAGGGCTGAGAGAATCGTGATGCTGCTGGACCTGAAACTATGGCGCCACTGAACCTAATTTCAACAGCTTTACGCCAGCCATACTTCTCATGTAGAAAGCAGTCCTTGTTTTGTTTAAGCCACTTCAAGTTGAGTTTTCTGTTCATTGGTGCTTCCTAGTTGACACAGCAGTATCAGGAAAGGTTATTTCATTTATGCAAGGGCATCACGGGGCTTCACGTAGACATCGAGACTGGTTTTCTTATTGCTCTATTAGTTCTCACGATTCACTCTGATGTCATACCCTTTATTTCTCCCATTTCACAAATCTAGGTAAAATATGGCAGTACAAATTGAATGTGATGGAAAAGTATTTCCCCATATGGGACTTTATGACATGGCCTGGAAACCAGAGGGACTTCTTCTACCAAGATGTACACAGGCACGAGGAGTACTTACCATGTCTGCTTCTGCCCAAAAGACCCCAGGGTAGACAGCCCAAGACTGTGGTCATACAGGGAGTTCCTGGGATTGGAAAAACAATCCTGGCCAAAAAGGTGATGTATGAGTGGGCCAGAAACAAGTTCTACGCCCACAAGCCCTGGTGTGCTTTCTACTTCCATTGCCAGGAGGTGAACCAGACGACAGAGCAGAGTTTCTCCGAGCTGATTGAGCACAAGTGGCCTGGATCTCAGGACCTCGTGTCAAAGATTATGTCCAAACCCGACCAACTTCTGCTGCTCTTGGATGGCTTTGAGGAGTTCACATCTACCCTCATCGACAGACCGGAGGACCTGAGTGAAGACTGGAGGCAGAAATTGCCTGGATCTGTCCTACTGAGCAGTTTGCTGAGCAAAACGATGCTTCCAGAGGCCACGCTACTGATCATGATAAGATTTACCTCTTGGCAGACATGCAAGCCCTTGCTGAAATGTCCCTCGCTTGTAACCCTTCCGGGGTTTAATATGATGGAAAAAATCACTTATTTCCAGATGTATTTTGGACATACAGAGGAGGGAGACCAAGTCTTGAGTTTCGCCATGGAAAACACCATTCTCTTCTCCATGTGCCGGGTCCCTGTGGTTTGCTGGATGGTCTGCTCTGGTCTGAAACAGCAAATAGAGAGAGGAAACAATCTCACACAGGCATGTCCAAATGCCACCTCTGTGTTCGTCCGGTATATTTCTAGCTTGTTTCCCACCAGAGCTGAGAACTTTTCCAGAAAGATCCACCAAGCACAACTGGAAGGTCTGTGTCACTTGGCTGCAGACAGCATGTGGCACAGGAAATGGGTGTTAGGTAAAGAAGATCTTGAGGAAGCCAAGCTGGATCAGACGGGAGTCACCGCCTTCCTCGGCATGAGTATCCTTCGAAGAATTGCAGGTGAGGAAGACCACTATGTCTTTACCCTCGTGACTTTTCAGGAATTTTTTGCAGCCTTGTTTTATGTTCTCTGTTTCCCACAAAGACTCAAAAATTTTCATGTGTTAAACCACGTGAATATCCAGTGCCTGATAGCGAGTCCCAGAGGAAGCAAAAGCTATCTCTCTCACATGGGACTTTTCTTATTCGGTTTTCTGAACGAGGCCTGCGCTTCGGCTGTGGAACAGTCATTCCAATGCAAGGTGTCTTTCGGTAATAAGAGGAAACTGCTGAAAGTCATACCTCTGTTGCGTAAATGTGACCCACCTTCTCCGTGCAGTGGAGTCCCGCAGTTATTCTACTGTCTGCATGAAATCCGGGAGGAAGCCTTTGTAAGCCAAGCCCTAAATGATTATCATAAAGTTGTCTTGAGAATTGGCAACAACAAAGAAGTTCAAGTGTCTGCTTTTTGCCTGAAGCGGTGTCAATATTTGCAGGAGGTGGAACTGACCGCCACCCTGAACTTCATGAACGTGTGGAAGCTCAGCTCCAGCTCCCATCCTGGCTCTGAGTAAGTGCTTCCATCTCTCCTTGGGTAGCCCGTCCTACCCGGGGGCATCAACTACAGTCTCCCGGGTGTTTAGGGGTCAATCTGCAAACTTTTCTGATCTCTTCCCTAGCCTAGTTTGCACAGCACTTCTGTTGTTTTGTTTTGTTTTTTTGAGACAGAGTCTCACTCTGTTGCCCAGGCTGGAGTGCAGTGGTGCAATTTCAGCTCACTGTAACCTCCGCCTTCTGGGTTCAAGCAATTCTCCTGCCTCAGACTCCCAAGTAGCTAGGATTACAAACGCATGCCACTGCACCTGGCTAATTTTGGCATTTTTAGTAGAGACGGGGTATCACCATGTTGGCCAGGCTGGTCTCGAACTCCTGACCTCAGGTCATCCACCAGCCTCGGCCTCCCAAATTGCTGGGATTACAGGCATGAGCCATCGCACCCGGCCAGTACTTCTGTTTTAAGACAAACATATGTCTAGGGTGATACACATCTGTTTTACCAACTGTCCCAGTTTGTTTAGGATTAAGGAGATTTCTCCGACCCAGGACTTTGTTTTACTGCCAGGACTGAAGGTGTTCCTGGGATATAGGACTTTTCGTGCTAAACCTGGGAGAATCCTGGGCAAAACAAGACACCTTGTTCACCCTCCCTCCCTCTGTGCTGCATGCCCATAAAGATGGGACCTTGCTTCATCTATCACTCTACTTCTTTTTTTGAGACAGGGTCTCTTTCTGTCACCCAGGAGGGCAGTGGTACGATCGTGGCTCACTGCAACCTCAACCTCCTGGGCTCAAACGATTCTCCCACCTCAGCCTCCCAGGTATCTGGAATCGCAGGCATGCACCACCATGCCTGGCTAATTTTTTATTTTGTTGGAGAGACGAGGTTTCCCTATGTTACCCAGGCTAATCTCCAACTCCTGGCCTCAAGCAATCTTCCCACCTTGGCCTCCCAAAACACTGGAATTACAGGCATGAGCCACTACGCCCAGCCTCACTCCTACTTTTGTGTATCAGAAGCTTTTGGTCTCAAGGAAAGTGCTGCCTAATGGAACTTAATGTGATGATGGAGACATCCTGAATCTGCCTTATCCAATACAGGAACCACTGGCCACAGGCAACCACTGAGCTCTTGGAATGTGGCTGGTGTGACCTAGTGAATGAAAGTTTACATTTTATTTAACTTTAGTGAATTTAAATGTGGATAGCTACGTGCAGCTAGTAGCTACCATATCAGACAGCACACCTCTAGAGGGTCTTTCTTTCCGTGTAAAAATATCTTTTCCATCTTGAATTAAAAGAAACAAGCTGGGTGTCACAGTTCATGCCTGTAATCCCAGCACTTTGGGAGGCCGAGGCAGGTGGATCACTTGAGGCCAGGAGTTCAAGACCAGGCTGGCCAACATGGTAAAACCCCGTTTCTACTAAAAATACAAAAATTAGCCAGGCATGGTGGCAGGCACCTGTAATCCCAGCTACTCAGAAGGCTGAGGCAGGAGAATCACTTGAACCCAGGAGGCAGAAGCTGCAGTTAGCCGAGATTGTGCCACTATCTTAAAAAAGAAAAAAAAAAAAAAAATATATATATATATATATATATATATATCATAAGGTTATTAAACGTGTTAAAATCTACAACACACTGAATAAGTCCAGTCCTTCATTTAGTGCTCAGTAGATACAAACTGTTACCACTCATGTAACTCCTTATCCCCTCCAGTTGACCAAAACTCTTCCAGAAGATCTTTATTTTGGCATATATACTGGATTTCTTTTTATTAAGAAGTGGCAAAAAGCACTGACTACTCATTTCTTCATATTGGTTGATATTTATTTGGCATTTGCCATATAGCAGACACAATGTCAAGCACTTGCTTTATGTGAATTATTTGTCCCTTGAACTCCATGATGCACTGGAGGTCAGGTGTATGAAGCACTTTGTCCAAGGTCACACATCTGGTCGAAGCTAAGACGAGCTAAAAATTGACCCCAGTGGCTATGACGAGAAGAGAGAGGCGATTTAGACTGACCCCTGGTGAGAGAGGGGACATTGTCCTTCTCCTGCATAATGGAAATGCCTTCTTGTTCCTTAACTGCTCTGCAAAAAGGAGCCACAATCTCTTCCAGATTCCTGTCTTTCCATGAAAGACTGCATAAGTCTTCAGCATATGGATGTGTAGCACTAATGTTCATCCTAGACATATACTGGGCTAGTGTGTGGATAGATAAGTAAAAGTTGGTCTCTCCTTATGGGATGAGACATTTAAATTTCAAGTAATTTAAGTTCTGTTCTGTTCTTCACCATGACAGGCAGTGTGCAGGGCTCCTCAGCCATGGCTGAGTTTCTCCAGGGTAGAGGTAAGCAAACTACAGCCAGGAGGCCAAACCCAGCTTTCTGCTTGTTTAGGTAAATACAGTTTGATTGGAGCCCGGCTACGCTTGTGACATATTGTCTGTGACTGTTACCACACTGCCGCGGCAGGACTGAGTCATTGCCAGGAAATTTACGGCCAGCAAAGCTGAATATATTTGCTACCTGGTCAATTACAGGAAAAGTTTGCCAACCCCTGCTCTAGCAAATATTTTTATTTATTGTCTTATTATTTTTTGTAGAGATGGGGGTCTCACTTTGTTACCCAGCCTGGTCTTGATCTCCTCGGCTCAAGCAATCCTCTCACCTCTGCCCGCCAAAGTGCTGGGATTACAGGCGTGAGCCACCGCGTCCAGCCAGGGCCGATTTTTTGTTTTTTGTTTGTTTGTTTGTTTTGAGATGGAGTCTTGCTCTATCGCCCAGGCTGGAGTGCAGTGGTGAGGTCTCGGCTCACTGCAACCTACACCTCCCGGGTTCACGCCATTCTCCTGCCTCAGCCTCCCGAGTAGCTGGAACTACAGGCGCCCACCAACACACCCAGCTAATTTTTTGTATTTTTAATAGAGACGGGGGTTTCACTGTGTTAGCCAGGATGGTCTCGATCTCCTGACCTCATGATCTGCCTGCCTCAGTCTCCCAAAGTGCTGGGATTACAAGTGTGAGCCACCACGCCCAGCCAGGGTATATTTTTTGTTTTCTGTATGTATGTATGTTTGTTTGTTTGTTTTGAGACAGAGTCTCAGTCTGTCACCCAGGCTGGAGTGCAGTGGTGAGATCTTGGTTCACTGCAAGCTCCGCCTCCCGGGTTCATGTCATTCTGCTGCCTCAGCCTCCTGAGTAGCTGGGACTACAGGCGCCCACCACCACGCCCGGCTAATTTTTTGTACTTTTTAGTAGAGACAGGGTTTCACCCTGTTAGCCAGAATGGTCTTGATCTCCTGACCTCATGACCCGCCCGCCTCAGCCTCCCAAAGTGCTGGGATTACAGGCGTGAGCCACCGTGCTCGGCCAGGGTGTATTTTTTTAACGGGAATTGCTGCATCACAAGATACGCACACATCACATCTCTAACTTTATCAGCATGGATATCACTAAGCTACTTTCCAGGGAAACTTCACATTTCTTGGGTATGTCGCTGAACGAAACTGAGGGTCAGGCTGCTTATTCTCACAGCCCAATAACGAGACGCAGATGAACTGGGAAAGAAGAGAGTTTATTTCTGTAACTGGGTACACAGGGAGAAGGCCAAGAAATATCACCAGACCAACTAAAAATTACAAAGTTTTCCAGAGCTTATATGCCTTCTAAGCTATATGTCTACGTGTAAGTGTTCATTCCTCTGAAGACATAAGTGATTAACTTCTTCTAATCTATAACAAAGGTCTGAGTCCTGAAGACCTCCCTCTGGAGCCTTAGTAAATTTACTTAAACTAGATGGGTCCAGGTGCTGGGGTGATTACCCTTATCTTGTCTCCTGCTAAATCATGGAGGCTTGGGGAGTTCCTTCAGACCCCAATAAAACTTGTTTGTGGAGGTCTGGAGAGTTTCTTCAGACCCCCAACAAAAACTTGTTTAATCCTGAATGGGTCCTGTTGAGAATTCCTTCATTATCTTGTCATACCTCAAGGCCCAGGAAAGGCTTGGGCAAAACTCTTGGTGGGCTTTTTTACATTCCAGCCTTCGTATGAGGGCACTGGCTCTGTCAGCTTTTAATATTTAACTTACCCACTCAGTCAGTGCTGAAACAGTTGTGACAAAGGCCTGCCTGTTCAGCTGCTAGCGAGACCTGGCCTGCCACAGGTAGAATGAATTCTGTTCACTCGGATATTGAATGGCTACATCGGACCATGCTTTTTTCATGTCTACTCCCAACTTATGTGGGCAGTTCCAACACACTCCACAAAATCACATTCAAGGGGCCCTCCGGTCCCTGAGGACCTTTTATTAGGGAGGGGAATAAACACCAGAGCTTGTTGTTCAACTTGGTGATAACTGTTGGTCACCCGACTAAGACCTCAATAATCTAAGCACAGTGAATCACAGTGTCTTTCTATGATGCTGCGTAAAGACCTGACATCCGTAGAAATCTTAAGACATGACATATTTCTTTCATATTGGTTAGTCCATTGATCACTTTTGTATGGGTTCCTGCAGGGAGTTGATATCATTCCTACTTATTTGCATTTCTATGTATTTGACGGATGTGAAAATGGATGAATCTATTTCATGGGATTTAAATTTTATGCAAAAATTACTCGCTAGTGTAAATATTCTAAAAATTGCTTTTTCATCTCATGTGTCTTGGCAATGTCTATACATGCCATTTTCAATGAAGTATTCTTTGAAAAATAGGTGTGCTAGAGATGATTAAACTATTTCCCCCTTGACATACTTTTGGGTTGCTTTCAACTATTTCTTTTTTTTTTTTTTTTTGAGACAGAGTCTCGCACTGTCACCTGGGCTAGAGTGCAGTGGCACAATCTTGGCTCACTGCAACCTCCACCTCCCAGGTTCAAGCGATTCTCTTTGCCTCAGCGTCCCAAGTAGCTGGGATTACAGGCACCTGCCACCAAGCCCGGCTAATTTTTTTGTATTTTTAGTAGAGACAGGGTTTCACGATGTTGGCCAGGCTAGTCTCGAACTCCTGGCCTCATGATCCACCCGCCTTGGCTTCCCAGAGTGCTGGGATTACAATGTGAGCCACTGTGCCTGGCCACTTTCAACTATTTCTTTAATGCAACCATCAACAGTCTTCACATGTGTATCTTGGTCAGCCTCTCTGAAAGGATTGTATGGGGAAGAATGAAAGAGAAAGTCAGCAGGTCCTTCTATGGCCAAACTACATGCCAATCTATCTCTGGATTTTTCTTTCTTGTACTCACTGTGTCAAAAAGATTAATTTTTCCTTTATTCTGATCATATTTTTTTAAATAAGAATTATATATACACAGGGTAAGAATGTAGGTACAGAATATAATTCAATCTCTGCCCCCCACATAAATCTCATGTAATTAAAAAAGCAATTCCTGGCTAGGCACGGTGATTCACACCTGTAACCCTAGCACTTTGGGAAGCCAAGGCAGGAGGATCGCTTGAGCCCAGGAATTCAAGACCATCCTGCGTAACATGGAGAATCCCTGTTTCTACAAAAAATACAAAAATTAGTCAGGTGTGGTGGCGTGTGCCTGTAACCGCAGCTCCTCAGGAAGCTGAAGTGGATCGCCTGAGCCCAGGAGTTAGAGGCTGCAGCGAGCTGTGTTCAGACCACTATACTCCAGCCTGGGTGGCAGAGTGACACCTTGTCTCAAATATAAATAAATAAAAAGGAAAAGCAACTTCCTTTTTTCCAAGTCATGGGAAAATACAGGGCTCTTATTTGCGACCACGAGTCTTCCTGGAATGAAATGAGAAACCTCGTGATGGTTTTTCTGAGTGCTTTATTTTAATGAGGATGTCTTAGAGTCACTAGAGGCCTATGGCCCTAACTGGGGTAGAGAACACCAGCCCTGGGGTTTCCTAGTAGATTTTCTCCAGTTTAACGAAGACGTGTTTTCTCTCTTCTCCCTTCCATGTAGAGCACCAGAGAGCAACGGGCTGCATCGCTGGTGGCAAGACTTATGCTCTGTGTTTGCAATGAATGATAAGCTGGAAGTCCTGACTATGACCAACAGTGTTTTGGGGCCTACTTTTTTGAAGGCTCTTACTGCCGCACTGAGGCACCCTCAGTGCAAACTGCAAAAGCTACTGTGAGTATAACACAAATCCCACTGGAAAGAACTTTATGGAGATGGTCTGTTTCCCATCCACTTTCTTCATTCCCTCTCTACTCACACTAGACTTCCAGAAGGCACCCATGTCCAGCCTTGGATGGAGGCATGGGAGGAGTGAGTCATGGGGTGCCTGGTGAGGGAAACCACACACGGGAGCCAGGCTGACGGCTCGACCTGTCTCTAGTTACTGTTAGCTTGGTGCAAATGCCATTGCAGTTTTTGCCATTAGTGACATTTGCACCAACTTAATAGCTCTGCGTCCTTAAGTGAATGGTGTACACAGTGGGTCATGGGATTCCTGACATCTCCCTGGTACACTTCAATGCGCCCATCCATAAAATGTTCAGCCCGGTGCTGTGGCTCACACCTATTCACTTCAGCTCAGGTGTTCGAGACCAGTCCCAGCTACTTGGGAGGCTGAGGTGGGAGGATCACCCGAGCCCAGGAGGCAAAGGTTGCAGGGATGGTGAGCCATGATCTGGCCACTGCACTCCAGCCTGGGCGAGAGAGTGAGGCCCTGTCTCAAAACAAACAATAAATAAATAAAATTAAATGATCATCACGACGGAGAGATGAAATGCAGTCCCGCATGCGAAGCCCACAGGACTGTACCCGAAGCGGAATCAGCACTGTGTAATCCAGGGTGTGGTGGTTACTCTCTAGAGGGACACCGTCTTACAGAAGCCACATGCGACCTGAGCACTGAGTATGGTTCACCACTGTATTCCTTTGAAGTATTAATATGTATTATTATCCCCTCACTTTTTTTTAAACAGAGTCTCACTCTGTTGTCCAGTCTGGAGTGCAGTGGCTGGATCTCAGCTCACTGCAACCTCTCCCTCCAGGGTTCAAGCAATTCTCCTGCCTCAGCCTCCCGAGTAGCTGGGACTACAGGAATGCACCAGCATGCCCGGCTAATTTTTGTATTTTTAGTAGAGATGGGGTTTCACCATGTTGGTCAGGCTGGTTTCGAACTCCTGACCTCAAGTGATCTGCCCTCCTCGGCCTCCCAAGGTGCTGGGATTACAGACATGAGCCACCATGCCCAGCCCCCATTTTTTAGCAAAGTGAGAGCTGGAGGGGTTAAGTGATTTGTCTAAGATCCTGCGGCTGACAAGCCTTAGGTAAATCACTCCACTGCAAACAGCCTGAAGCTCATCTTCACCAACACTCTGTGCTTTTTTAACACACCACCATTAACAGGTGCCTGTGTGGGGTAAGCCTCACCAAAGAGGGCACGTTTGAACTGGGTTGGGAAGGATGAGATTTACATGGAGGAGGAGAAACACTACTTCATTTTTTTTCCACGTGGGGTCTTGCTCCCTTGCCCAGGTTGGAGTACAGTGGCATGATCATTGGTTAACTGCAACCTTGACCTCCTGGGCTCAAGCAATCCTCCCACCTCAGCCTCTCGAGTAGCTGGGGCCACAGGCATATCCCACCATTGCCCAGCTAATTTTTTTTCAATTTTTTGTAGAGACAAGGTCTCCCTATGTTGCCCAGGCTGATTTTGAACTGCTGATCTTAAGTGATACACCTGTCTCAGCCTCCCAAAGTGCTGGGATTATGGTTGTGAGCCACTGCACCCAGCCACTATTTTTAATAATGTGAGAGAGAACGTGGATGCATTGCCTACCATCTGCTAGGCTGTCTTAGGTTCTTTGCACATGAGTGCTCTTAAAATTCATCCCAAGCAGTAGGTGTCCCTATTTCACAGATGAAGAAACTGAGGCATGAGGTTACGTCGTTACTAAGCAGTAAAATCTGCCTCCAGAATCAGTTCTGGATAGCCACTACTCCATACGCTATCTCTCCAGAGTTTTTAAGATCCAAAAACCCGATAATTCACCGTGTGAACCACTGGCCCCTTCCTTGAAATAAGCTACCAGGCATCACATGGCCCCTGACCATTATCAGATATATTTTTTCTCTTGTTACTATAATGGTTATTATTCGCTCCTGCTTACTGAGTACCTACTATGTGACAAGCACTGGGCTGAGAATTTCATGGGATTAATTCTCACAGCCATTCTAAGGAGAAAATGTCGTATGCTCTCCCTTGTAGACCTGAAACTAAACTTCAGAGAGGTTACGTGACTTGTGAAAGATGACAACTAGGGATGTTGAGCTGAGAACTCAGTTCTGAATTCCATGTTGCACAGAACGGGCCACTCCTTATGGACTGACTGAATGTAGAAGAAATAGCCAGTCGGGCGCGGTGGCTCACGCCTGTAATCCCAGCACTTTGGGAGGCCAAGGCAGGCAGATGACTTGAGGTCAGGAGTTCAAGACCAGCCTGGGCAACACGGTGAAACCCTGTCTCTACTAAAAATATAACAATTAGCTGGGTGTGGTGGTGCGCTTCTGTAATCCCAGCTATTTGGGAGGCTGAGGCAGGAGAATTGCTTGAACCCCTGGGAAGCGGAGGTTGCAGTGAGCCAAGATTGTGCCACTGCACTCCAGCCTGGGTAACAAAGCAAGACTCTGTCTCAAAAAAAAAAAAACGAACGAACTAGTTAGCCACCTCCATTGTGGTGATGGCGTCATGAGTATATGCATAATCCAAACTCATCAAATTGTATATGTTAAATATATGCAGGTTTTTTTAATATCAAATCAATTATACCTCAAGAAAACTGTTTTTAAACAACTAATTAGAAAGAAAGAGATTCAGCAGCAAACATAAGCATTAGAGGTGCAAGGCAAATCTGTGTCCCTGGTTTTAGAAAAGGAGTGTGATGGCCAGGAGTGGTGGCTCATGATTGTAGTCCCAACACTTTGGGAGGCTGAGCCAGTAGGATCACTTGAGGCCAGGAGTGGAAGAGCAGCCTGGACAACGTAGTGAGACCCTATAGCTATAAAAATTTTTCAAAAAAGAAAGTAGATCAGAAAGTTGAGCTTTGTAGGCCAGGTGCGGTGGCTCATGCCTGTAATCCCACACTTTGGGAGGCCAAGGCAGGCAGATGACTTGAGGTCAGGAGTTCAAGACCAGCCTGGCCAACATAATAAAATCCTGTCTCTACTAAAAATACAAAAATTAGCCAGGCATGGTAGTGGGTGCCTGTAGTTCCAGCTACTTGGGAGGCTGAGGCAGGAGAATGACTTGAACCTGGGAGGCAGAGGTTGCAGTAAGCTGAGATCACACCACTGCACTCCAGCCTGGGCAACAGAGTGAGACTCCATCTCACAAGAAAAAAAAAAAAAAGCTGAGCTTTGTTACTAAAATAAATATAAATAAAAATTTTAAAACCAAAAACATGATTTTAGGAGAGTGTGGGGAAAACCAGTCCTCCAAATCCTTCAGGAATAGGATGATGTTCCCTTTGCTTTAAGAAAGCCTTTGTAGACCTCAGCCCAATCGAATTCCGATCCTGTGAGTCATTTATTTTTTAAAATTTTTTTTTATTATACTTTAAGTTCTGGGATACATGTGCAGAACGTGCAGGTTTGTTACATAGGTATACACGTGCCGTGGTGGTTTGCCGCACCCATCAACTCATCATCTACGTTAGGTATTCTCCTAATGCTATCCCTCCCTAGCCCCCCATCCCCCCAGAGGCCCCGGTATGTGATGTTCCCCTCCCTGTGTCCATGTGTTCTCATTGTTGAACTCCCACTTATGAGTGAGAACATGCGATGTTTGGTTTTCTGTTCTTGTGTTAGTTTGCTGAGAATGATGGTTCCAACCCAAATGCCCATCAATGATAGACCGGATAAAGAAAATGTAGCCATTCATTTTGACTTACAGTTTTCCCAGGATAGGACCTGAATAATCACAGGTTTGTTCACTCTTTAATGTCTGCATCCTGAATTCAGTTGTAAACCCCCTGAGGGTGGGACTGCACCTGCCCCACGTGCAGCTGTAGCTTCCGGGAGCCTCGTTTGTGAGGCCACAGAATTTTACGATTGTGGACGGGACCCTATTTCAAGGAGACGCTCTTCCCTCTCCAGCCTAAGGCGTGTGCATAGCACCATGTTGAACCAGGACTTAATTGGTGTTTTGACGGGGAACCAGCATCTGAGATACTTGGAAATACAACATGTGGAAGTGGAGTCCAAGGCCGTGAAGCTTCTATGCAGGGCGCTGAGATCCCCCCGGTGCCATCTGCAGTGTCTCAGGTGAGATTTGAGACAGGGGGTAGAGCAGGAACCGGGGTACTCAGATGGTCTTTTCAAGGGCAGTGATGAGAGGCTCCCTCTGTCCTTTCCTTTGATCTGCTGTTGGCTTTGTTCAACTTTAAAAGTACAATTTGGGCCGGGCGTGGTGGCTCACGCCTGTAATCCCAGCACTTTAGGAAGCCGAGGCAGGAGGATCACCAGGTCAAGAGACCAGCCTGGCCAACAGGGTGAAACTCCATCTCTACTAAAAATACAAAAAATTAGCCGGCGTGGTGGCAGGCTAATCTCAGCTACTGTAATTACGGGCTGTAATCTCAGCTACTCGGGAGGCTGAGGCAGGATAATCGCCTGAGCCCAGGAAGTGGTGCTTGCAGCAAGCCAAGATCGCGCCATTGCACTCCAGCCTGGGCGACAGAGGGAGACTCTGTCTAAAAAGGAAAATAAAAAGTACAATTGGACCATGCTCTAGATCCGTCTGATACCAGGAAACCTGAGCCCCAGCTCCTACTGGATTGCAAAAGCTGGATATTTTCTAACTTTTTATTTTAATTTTTGTGAATACATAGTAGGTGTATATATTTATGGGGTACATAAGATGTTTTGGTTCAGGCAATGTAAAATAATCACATCTTGGAGAATGGGAGATGTAGCCCTTCAAACATTTATCCTTTGTATTACAAACAATTGATTTATACTTTTAGTTATTTTGGAATGTACAATTTATTATTAACTATAGTTCCTCTGTTGTGCTAGCAAATACTAGGTCTTATTCTTTTTCAACCTGTTAACCCGTTTATGCCCGAGGCTGCAATTTTTTTGAATTTTTTGAATCAGACTTTGGTGATGACCTTGAGCAGTGAGATATAAATAACTCCCATGTGCTTAGCCTTCCAATAATGGAATCCTTGGCATAAATGGTTTTAACTGTCCTGACCTTCCCTTGCTCTCCACCCTCCCACTACCCTTAGTAACCATCTCCTAGTCTCTATGTCTATGAGTTCAATTGTTTTGGTTTTTAGATCCCACAAATAAGTGAGAACATGCAGTTTGTCTTTCTGTGCCTGGCTTATTTCACTTAACAGAATGATCTCCAGTTCCATCCATGTCGTTGCAAATGACTGAATCTCATTCTTTTTCATGGCTGAATGGTACTCCATTGTGTATATGTACCACATTTTCTTTATCTATTTGTCTATTGATGGACGGTTGTTTCTGAATCTTAGCTATTGAGAACAGAGCTACAACAATCATGGTAGTGCAGACATCTTTTTGATGGACTGATTTCCTTTCTTTGGGGTATATACCAGTAGTGGATGGCTGGATCACATGGCAGCCTGCAAGAGCTGATTTTTCATCATTCAGGAATTTCGTGAGCCAGTTGTTAAACAATGTTTTTAAAAATTAAATCACAGGCTTACAAATATATTAAACAATGGAAGTCATCGATTATCAAAATGCATTGTTTCCTAATCATTTTATGGTTCATTATTATCACTGCTAGGGTTCAGCAAACTTTTTCTATGACAAGCCAGATAAGAAACACTTCTGGCACCTGGGGCCATGCCGTCTATCATGATGACCCCACTCTGCCACTGCAGTGCCAAGGCTGCCAGAGTTTGTAGGTGAACAAATGGATACAGCTGTGTTCCAATAAAACTTTATGAACACTGAAACATGAATTTAATATAATTTTCATATGTCACAAAATATTCTTTTAATAATTTTTTTAACCATTTAAAAATTTTTGTGGGGGCTGGACACAGTGGCTCACGCCTATAATCCTAGCCCTTTGGGAGGCTGAGGCGGGTGGATCACCTGAAGTTGAGAGTTCGAGACCAGCCTGGCCAACATGGCAAAACCCCGTCTCTACTAAAAATACAAAAATTAGCCGGGTGTGGTAGTGTGTGCCTGTAATCCCAGCTACTCGGGAGGCTGAGGCAGGAGAACTGCTTGAACCCGGGAGGTGGAGGCTGCAGTGAGCCAAGATCACACCATTGCACTCCAGCCTGGGCGACAGAGCAAAAACTCCATCTCAAAAAAAATAAAATAGGCCAGGCACGGTGGCTCATGCCTGTAATCCCAGCACTTTGGGAGGTCGAGGTGGGTGGATCACCTGAAGTCAGGAGTTTGAGACCATCCTGGCCAACATGGTGAAACCCTGTCTCTACTAAAAATACAAAATTAGCCAGTCATGGTGGCACATACCTGTAATTCCAGCTACTCAGGAGGCTAAGGCAGGAGAATCGCTTGAATCCAGTAAGCGGAGGTTGCAGTGAGGCAAGATCATGCCGTTGCACTCCAGCCTGGGCAACAAGAGCAGGACTCTGTTTCAAAAAATAAATAAATAAAATAAAATAATGTTTTATTTGAAAACATTCTTAGTTGATATGCTATAGAAAACCAAGTGGCACTCCAGAGGAGGCCCACGAGCCACCGCTTGCCAGCTCCTGACCACTGCCCTGGGGCTGCCGCTGTCTACCGTACCCATTTGGTGGAAACATGATGTCATGGTGCACTGCTCTGCACCTCCTCCCAGCTCCTTGCTCAGTGACCTCCCACTCTGAGCTGAAAATCAGCCATGGCAGAGGCATTTACACAACAGGTACTGGCAAACACTGCACACCAGGACTCCCTTTTCCAGAACGGCAGTGGTTAGACATTTACTGCCACGCACCTACTCAGACTCTACTTTTTTGGTTTGTTTGTTTATATTCATAGGTTTTAGGGTACAGGTGATTTTTGGTTACATGGATAAGTTATTTAGTGGTGATTTCTAAGACTTTAGTGCACTTGTCACCCGAGCAGTGTACACTGTACCCCATGTGTAGTCTTTTATCCCTCACCTCCTTCCAACCTTCACCCCAACCACAAGTCCCCAGAGTCTATTACATCATTCTTATGCCTTTGCATCATCATAGCTTAGCTCCCACCTATAAACGAGAACATACGATGTTTGGTTTTCCATCCCTGAGTTACTTAGAATAATGGCCTCCAGCTCCATCCAACTTGCTGCAAAAGACATCATTTCATTCCTTTTTCATGGCTGAGTAGTATTCCATGGTGTGTCTATACCACATTTTCCTTATCCACTCTTTAGTCAATGGGTACTTAAGTGGGTTCCATATCTTTGCAATTGTGAATTGTGCTGTTATAAACATGCATGTGAAAGTGTCTTTTTCACATAAAGACTTCTTTTCCTTTGTGTAGATGCCCAGTAGTGGGATTGCTGGATTGAATGGTAGTTCCACCTTTAGTTTAGACCCTACTTTCCAGCCTTTCCATGTGCAAACCTTCTCTCAACAGAATTTGTATGACCTTTCATTTTGTTTTCATCTGCCAGCGTTGCTCCTTTACATCCAACAGAGTTGAATGTAGCTTGGATAATCTCCGCATTTCATTACCTTTCTTGCACAGAACAGAAAGCTCAGGTCGCTGGAACCTGGAGGTGGTAAGCACAATGCTTCACTGAATGTCTTTATATAAACAGCCCACCTTGAGGCCAAAATCCAGCCTGAGAAGACAGTGACCGTGAGACTCAGGAAAAGTTCTCTAACGTCACTGGATCTCAGTTCTTCACCTAGATGATGACTGGCAAATAAATGCACAAAGTGTGAGTTAGACAGGAGAAATAAGCATTGAGGTCTATTGCACAGCAGGGTGACTATAACTAATAATAACTTATTATTTCAAAGTTGCTAACGGAGTAGATTTTTAACATTCTCACTACAAAAATAATTAAGTTGGTGAGATGATGGATATGTTAATTAGCTTGATTGATGCTTTCTATAATGTACACATAAATGAAAATATTACATTGGACCCTATAAATATACACAATTATATTTTTCCAACTAACTTTTTTTGAAATTTGTATTTCAGGGAGCTGAATGGAAATAGTTAGAGCTCAGTCGTTATTGTATTCCAGTTGATGACAGCCCCAAGAGTGTGTTGTTTTTTGCTGATGACTTGGTAGGAAGTTCCTGAGCTTGGTGGAGGTGTGCTGGCCGGAAAGTTGGAAATAATCCCCCGAGTCTCTGCTGTGAAGACTGAGACATGAGACAGTGGAATCCAGGAGGCCCTACAGGTACCATTTTCCCCAGAGCCACAGCTCAGCATTTGTGTCTGTCTTCTACAGGTTGGAAGACTGCTTGGCCACCCCTAGAATTTGGACTGATCTTGGCAATAATCTTCAAGGTAACGGACGTCTAAAGACTCTCATACTAAGAAAAAACTCCCTGGAGAACTGTGGGGCATATTACCTATCCGTGGCCCAGCTGGAGAGGCTGTCGTAAGTCTCCTTTCTAGTGGCTGTGGTTGTGGCTGTGGTTGTGGTTGTGGTTGTGGTGGTTGTTTGGTAGATTTAGTGCTTCTGTGAGAAAAGCAGTCATAGGGAAGGTACATGTATAGGAGCAAACATAAGTCTTGTGATCGATGTAATTATATAGATAGGTCAATAAGGGTCCAGCCAAGAATGAAAGAGAAATAACATATCTACATACAAGTATGGATTTATACCTAATATTCTATATCAAGCATAATGAGTCCTATGTATCCATCATCCCGTTTATGAAATAGAACTCATCAGTTCTGTTTTCCCCTGTCCTCACTGGTTTTATTTACCCTGCCCCCGACCCCATTGTGATGATATATTGAATCAGGTTGATCAGGCTCCTTAATTTATGTATAGTATTAATATTACTACCTGTGTATCCTTAAACAGGCATCACATCGTTTTGTGTTGCTTTGAATTTTACATAAAAGGGCCGGGCACGGTGGCTCATGCCTGTAATCCCAGCACTTTGGGAGGCCAAGGCGGGCGGATCACCTGAGGTCAGGAGTCTGAGACCAGCCTGGCCAACATGGTAAAACCCCATCTCTACTAAAAATACAAAAATTAGCCAGGTGTGGTGGCATGCACCTATAATCCCAGCTACTCGGGAGGCTGAGGTAGGAGAATCCCTTGAACCCAGGAGGCAGATGTTGCAGTGAGCCGAGATCGCACCAGTGCACTCCAGCCTGAATAACAGAGTGAGACTCGTCTCAAAAAAAAAAAAAAAAGGATTTTACATTAAAGTATCACCTGTGATGTGTTTTTTTTCCTGATCTATGTCTTAGTGTTCATCTGTTTAGTTGCTTCTATAGTTAATTCCTCTTCACTACAGAATGATATTTATATGAAGATCCAAGAATTTAGTTATTCATTCTACTGACAGTTGAGGTTTGGGCTGTTTCCAATTGTTGGCTACACACAGACACACACACACACACACGCACATACACACGCACTGTGATGAACATTCTAAGAAAAGAATTGTGGGGCCTTGGTGAGTATTCATCTTCAGTTTTAGTGGGTTTGTTTCCAGAGTGTACCAGTTGGCCAGAGCAATGGGTATGAAAGTGCTCCTAACTCCAGGTCCTTATCCAAGTCTTATTATTATCAGTATTGTTGTTACTGTTGCTGCCAATCTGTTGGGCAGGAAATGGTACCTTATGGTTTTAATTTGCATTTCCTTGATTACTAGTGACTATTTTTTTATCATCTGACTGTTCATCTTAGTTTATCTAATTTTCATGTCTTCCCATGTATTTAATGGGTCTTTCCTTTTTTATAACTTCCGAAATTATGTCTCTTCCTCAGCCGTCTCCTTGTCTGCTATTTATTCTTTGATGGTCTGTTTCTCTTCCTTCTTAATTCCATATATTTATTTTCTATGTTTTAATTTTTTTTTTTAGACAGAATCTTGCTCTGCTGCCCAGGCTGGAGTGCAGTGGTGTGATCTCAGCTCACTGCAAGCTCTGCCTCCCAGCTTCAAGTGATTCTCTTGCCTGAGCCTCCCGAGTAGCTGGGATTACAGGTGCCTGCCACCGCACTCAGCTGCTTTTTGTATTTTTAGTAGACACGGGGTTTTGCCACGTTGGCCAGGCTGGTCTTGAACTCCTGACCTCAGGTGATCCACCTGCCTCGACCTTCCAAAGTGTTGGGATTACAGATGTGAGCCACTGCACCTAGTCTTTTTTTTTCAGGTTTTAATTTTTATTTCAATAAGTTTTGGGGGAACAGGTGGTGTCTGGTTACATAAATAAGCTTTTTCATGGTGATTTCTGGGATTTTTGCGCGCCCAACATCCGAGCAGTGTACACTGTACCCATGTGTAGTCTTTTATCCCTTGCCACCCCCCACCCTTTCCCCCGAGTTCCCAAAGTCCAGTGTGTCATTCTTATGCCTTTGTGTCCTCATAGCTTAGCTCCCACATATGAGTGAGAACATACGATGTTTGGTTTCCATTCCTGAGTTACTTCACTTAGAAAAATAGTCTCCAATTCTACCTGGGTTACTGCAAATGCCATTATTTTGTTCCTTTTTTATGGCTGAGTAGTATTCCATGGTGTGTGTGTGTGTGTGTGTGTGACATTTTCTTTATCCACTTGTTGATTTATGGGCATTTGGGCTGGTTCCATATTTTTGCAACTGCAAATTGTGCTGCTATAAACATGTGTGTGCAAGTATCTTTTTCATATAATGACTTCTTTTCCTCTGGGTGGATTCCCAGTAGTGGGGTCGTTGCATCAAATGGTCATTCTACTTTTAGTTCTTTAAGGAATCTCCACACTGTTTTCCACAGTGGCTGTACTAGTTTACATTTCCATCAACAGTGTAAAAGTGTTCCCTTTTCACCAACACCTTTTTTTTATTGTTTGATTATAGCCATTCTTGCAGGAGTGAGGTGGTATCGCATTGAGGTTTTGATTTGCAGTTCCCTGATACTTAGTCATGTCAAGCATTTTTCCATTTGCTTTTTGGCTATTTGTGTATCTTCTTTTAGGATTTGTCTATTCGTGTCCTTAGCCCACTTTTTAATGGGATTGTTTTTTTTTCTTGCTGATTTGTTCTTTGTGGATACTGAATATTAGTCATTTGTCAGATGTATAGATTGTAAAGATTTTCTCCCACTCTGTGGGCTGTCTCTTAACTCTGCTGATTATTTCTTTTGCTGTGCAGAAGCTTTTTAGTCTATCAATTTTATTGATCCACAATGCCTTCATCCCACCATTCCCACATCGAAGCTGCCGTCCTTTCCTTGAAAGCTTGGAAGTCCTGAGTGGTGATGACAGAGGTGTGAGGATGCTTCTGCATCCAGAGGGAGAGCCCTGACTGAGAGGATCATCCTTCTGTGTGAGACAAAGACCCCTCTCCATTCAGTCATCTGTGTGCTTCTCTCCCATAGGATAGAGAACTGCAACCTTACACAGCTTACTTGTGAAAGCCTTGCCTCCTGTCTCAGGCAGAGTAAGATGCTGACCCACCTGAGCTTGGCAGAAAACGCCTTGAAAGATGAAGGGGCCAAGCATATTTGGAATGCCCTGCCACACCTGAAATGTCCTCTGCAGAGGCTGGTGTAAGTCCCAGAATGTTTTCTTCTCGGAATTCCCTGGAGCAGAACAGGGTGATGAAGAGAACCTGTTATATATTCATTTATGTCACATATTTATTAAGTGCCTACTGCATGTTAGGCATGGTGCTAGCACTGAGGGGAAAAGCACAATAAAGAGGAGGGTTATTATTTCTGATTCAGAGGCAAGTGATCTAGAGGCAGAGTTTCAAACTGTGTACCAAGACACCCAGGAGTGAACTCAGAGGGACTGCAGGGTATTTTAAATTTAAGGAATATTGACATCTATCTGTTCATCACTGTAAGAACGACTACCTCGAGGTGTAAGAATTAAAGAAAGAGGAAAGAAACACAAAAGTGGCTTGACAGTTAAGGACAGGTTTATTTTAGAGAAAACAAACCTGAGAGGGGCTTCTGGCCGAGTTAGGTCAGAGCTACACTCTCTTATAGACTAAGAGTTTTTAAGGATTCAAGGTGGGAATGTTTATCAGAGGCTTGGACTGCTTCTGTGACTCTTGGTTGTGCTTATCTGGGAGGGAGAGTTGTGTGTCTATTCCCATACATCTTTCTGCAGCTGCAGGCATATCCCCTGAGTCTGCTTTTAGCTTCTCTATCCTAGTGCACCTGAAGGGAAAGGAATGTGCTATTAAGGCCCACTGTTATACTGGGGCTCATGGCATGAGGGTGAAGTTTGGCAGTTACCCGAGAGACTTTCCCCCCACCTCCCTCTGTGCCCGAGCTGTCTTATCTGTGTTTTACTGTCTGCTCTTTCTGACTCCTTGTAATTAGGAGAGAAGTGATTTCCTTGAAATGCATGAGGCTAGAAAGTGAGCTGGAACTTAAAGTGGCAGTGTCTGTCCGAGATCACGGTGCTCCTGCTCTGTCACGAGGTAGTTCATTTTCACAGCTTGAAATCAGCCATGGCAGAAGTGTTTGCACCATGGAAACTGGCAATCACTACACATGAGGGCTTTTGTTTGTTTACTCTAGAGAGCTGGTTTACTAGGACATCACTGAACCATAACCATCGAATCCCCTCTTTATTTCTTGTCTCACATGAGAATATGAGCTGCTAAAAGGCAGGGGCCCTGCCTGAGTGAATTCCCATCCCCTAATTCAATGCCCCAAGCATAGTAACTCTCAGCTAATGTTTGTGAAAGGCAAGAGGTGGCGCAAAATACCCCCTGAAACATTGATACTGTTAGTTCTCCAAAAAGAAGCAGGGAACGGTACCACTGCTTTGGAAAGCAGCTGTGGCAGTTCTTCAAAAGGTGAAGCACAGACTTAATCCATGAGCCATCAGTCCTGCTTGTAGGTGTATCCGCAAAAGAAATAAAAACCCACCTCCACATGAAAACCTGCATACAGTTCACAGCAGCATTATTCATAATACTCATAATACCCAAGACCTAGAAACAACCTGTGTCTGTGCCCTGATGAAGGCATAAAGAAAGTATGGTGTATTCATGCAATGGAGTGTTATTTAATTGTTAAATGAAATACTGATTCATGCTACAGCATGGACAAATCTTCAAAATATTATGGTAGATAAAAGAAGCTAAATGCAAAAGGTCACATATTACATGATTCCATTTAAATGACATGCCAAAAATAGGCAAATCCAGAAAAAGAAAGCAAATTAGTGGTGTTAGGGTTGGGGTGAGTTGGGGGAGGAAGTGAGAAGTGGCTTCTAAAGTATCCAGGGTTTTCCTTGGGGGGTGATGAATATATTCTAAACTGAATTTACAAAAATATTCTAAAATTGTGGTGATGATTGTACAACTTTATAAATAGACTGAAAACCAATATTTGGTACACTTTAAATGGGTGAATTGTGTGGTATATTAATTGCATCTTGGTTATGCTGCTATGCAAAAAACAAACAAATAAAAACAGAATCCAAAAACAAAGAAGTAAAACCTAAGGGTGTTTTTGTTGTTGTTGTTGTTATTGTTGTTTTTAACCTGTGTTTCTTTGCAGGCTGAGAAAGTGTGACTTGACCTTTAATTGCTGTCAGGATATGATCTCTGCGCTCTGTAAAAATAAAACCCTGAAAAGTCTTGACCTGAGTTTTAATAGCCTGAAGGATGATGGGGTGATCCTGCTGTGTGAGGCCCTGAAGAACCCTGACTGTCCATTACAGATCCTGGAGTAAGTGGCCCCTTGTCTCCTCCTATGAGACCAGGAGAATTGTATATAAGCATCTCTCAGGATGGAATATATAACAGGAAGGGGCTGTCTTTTTAAGTTTCTGGATTGTTCCCTCCATTGAATTGGAGAACTGGAAAGCTTCTGAGTCGTGGTTCTCAAAGGGTGGATGAGCAGCAGTTTCGCCTGGGCAGGACACATACAAATTTTGGGGCCCCACTTCGGACCTAGGGAATCAGAAACTCTGAGGGTGGGATGCAGCAATCTGTGTTAACAATTGTTTTAGAAAATATTCTTCCAGTTGAATAAAAGATCACAAAGAGTTTGTCAATTTTAGACTGATATCTGAGATGACTGGTCTTCTGAAATTGAATTTTACACTTAGGAGATATATATATATATATGTATATAAAGATACATATATATGTATATAAAGATATATATATGTATATAAAGATACATATATATGTATATAAAGATACATATATATGTATATAAAGATACATATATGTATATAAAGATACATATATATGTATATAAAGATACATATATATGTATATAAAGATACATATATATGTATATAAAGATACATATATATGTATATAAAGATACATATATATGTATATAAAGATACATATATGTATATAAAGATACATATATATATGTATATAAAGATACATATATATATGTATATAAAGATACATATATATGTATATAAAGATACATATATATGCATATATATGTATATAAAGATACATATATATGCATATATACGTATATAAAGATGCATGTGGCCAGGCGCGGTGGCTCACGCCTATAATCCCAGCACTTTGGGAGGCCGATGGGGGCAGATCACGAGATCAGGAGATCGAGACCATCCTGGCTAACATGGTGAAACCATGTCTCTACTAAAAATACAAAAAATTAGCTGGGCATGGTGGTGGGCGCCTGTAGTCCCAGCTAATCGGGAGGCTGAGGCAGGAGAATGGTGTGAAGCTGGGAGGCGGAGCTTGCAGTGAGCCGAGATCACGCCACTGTACTCCAGCCTGGGACACAGAGTGAGACTCTGTCTCAAAAAAAAAAAAGATACATATATACATATATATGTATATAAAGATACATAAAATACATATATAAGTATACAAAGATACATAAGATACATATATGTATATATGTATATAAAGATACATAAGATACATATATACGTATATATGTATATAAAGATACATAAGATATCTACATATATGTACACATATGTACAGACACATATATACTTATTTTATAGATATTATTTATATGTAGGTACTTATTTTATATATTATACATATAAGTATATATTATTTATATATAAGTATATAAAAATAAATATATAAAAATAAATATGAATATATGTAAATATACAATATATTATACATTATATACTTACATATTATGTTGTATATTATATATTTATATATACATAATTTGTATTTTATAAATATATGTATTATATTATATATTTATGTATAATATTAAAAAATATATATAACATTAATATATTTATATATGAAAATATATTATGTATATATTTCCCTGTTTTTTATGGTCTCTTTGCTAACATGTATACCAGCCAGTGATATAAAAGCATTCATTCTCTTTTTAATTCTTTGGTTACCTTAAGTATTTGGAAAAGACTTGTAAACATCTCCTCTCATGATCAAAAAATGAATCTAATTTTACCTCTTTCAATCCAAATTTTTTGCTCTCCATTAGCATAATCTTGGTATTTAATCTAGCTCATTTAAATTATTGTCTTGTAGAACATCTTTCATTTCCAGGATTAGTTTGGATAATGGTGTTCATTTTTGTTGATGATTTGCTTCTCAAATTAAATTCAGTATGAATTCACTGCCAGTCATGATTCTTTGATGCCTCAAATCTAGTTTGGGTTTTAAATGTTGATTTATCTCTTAGATTGAGTGAAATATATTTTCAGGTAGAAAAGAACTTTCTATACTTGAAAGTGTTTATGCAGTATTTTCTAAGGCTTTGCTTGTATGAGATTCTTATATATTTTTTTCAGATCACAAAATTAATTTTATGTTTCCAGTATACCTGTGGGGCTAACAAGACAATTATCTGCTTTGGGTCCTTTTCATCCACCTGTCCCCTTTGGGTTTGCTGTTTAATTTAATTTAAAAAAATTTTTTTTAATTATACTTTAAGTTTTAGAGGGGGGAGGGATAGCATTTGGAGATATACCTAATGTTAAATGGCGTGTTACTGAGATTATTTTTTTAATCTAGTTTTGGCCATGAGCAGTAACTTGGCTCAGTGTAAAATTCATGGACCCTATCTGTCTTAGTCTGTTTTCTGTTGCTTATAACAGAATACCTGAGATTGCATGACATATAAAGAAAAGGACTGTGGAGGCTGAGAAGTCCAAGGTGGAGGGGCTGCATCTGGTGAGAGCCTTAGTGCTGGTGGGGACTCTCTGCAGGGTCACTAGTGAGTCACTGAGCATGCTGTATACTCGCTCAGATCTCTTTCCCTCTTCTTATACAGCCACCCATCCCACTCCCATGATAACCCGTTAACCCATTAATCTAATAATCCATGAATTTTACTCTTTGTTTAAGGACTCTTAGGAGCCGGCATTGTATTTATGATACACAGCACCTCTTTGAGACACGGTTGGAACAACATTACGCATTCCTGTCAGTGCGATCTCTAGGCTGTAAGCTGTCACACCGGCTGAGCTCTCAGATGAGTCGTGATGACTTCTGTCTGTTTCTGTGTCACAGGCTGGAAAACTGCCTGTTCACCTCCATCTGCTGCCAGGCCATGGCTTCCATGCTCCGCAAAAACCAACATCTGAGACATCTGGACTTGAGCAAGAATGCGATTGGAGTCTATGGTATTCTGACCTTGTGCGAGGCCTTCTCAAGCCAAAAGAAGAGAGAAGAGGTCATTTTGTAAGTCTCCACCAGGTTTCCTGTGCAAAACCCATCACCCAAGAGAAGGTCCTTGTAAAACGTGAGATGCTGGGCTGGGTGTAGTGGTGCATGCCTGTAATCCCAGCACTTTGGGAGACTGAGACAGGCGGATGACTTGAGTCTGGAGTTCAGACCAGCCTGGGCAACATTGCAAAACCCTGTCTTCTACTAAAAAATAGAAAAATTAAC
Source organism: Pongo pygmaeus (assembly GCF_028885625.2). NCBI lineage: Eukaryota > Metazoa > Chordata > Mammalia > Primates > Hominidae > Pongo > Pongo pygmaeus. The sequence continues at coordinate 62,486,147 of NC_072393.2, forward strand.
TAGGCATGGTGGTGCATACCTGTAGTCCCAGCTACTCAGGAGGCTGAGGCGAGAGGATCACTTGGGCCCAGGAGGTTGAGGCTACAGTGAGCCATGATCACACCACTGCACTCCAGCCTGGGCAACAGAGTGAGACCCTGTCTCTAAAAATAGAAAGTGAGATGGTGGACCTGGAATGCTATTGTTTCAGGTGTTGCTACCATTCTGCTTTGTTTCCTGGGGATTTATAATTCCCTCAATGTAGCTGTTCAAACCCCCAACTCCCACTTTTACCTAAAGGAACCATTAACTGGGATTCTCCTATCTGATATCTTCTTTCTTTTCTTTGTCTTCTCTTTTCTTCATTTCTTCACCTTTTCTTCCTGAACAACTGAGTTTGTTGTTATCACTTACCAGCTATATAGCCGTGAACAAGTTAATCTTTCTGAGCCTCGATTTGCTCCTTTATAAAATTGGGATGGTGTCTTCCCCCATGGAGATTTTATGATGACTGAGAGAAAAGTCACACATACGACACTTAGCATAGTGCCTAACACATGTTCTCAACCAGTGGTGGGTTCTGGGTGAAAGATGCAATTTTTCCTGGTGTATTAATCGTCTATTGCTATGCAGTGAATTACCTCAACGCTTAGTAACTTAAAGCAATGTAAAGGCGTATTGTCTTACACAATTTCTGAGGGTCAGAAATACAATAGCGATGTGACTGAGAGGTTCCAGCTCGTGATATCTCCCGAGGTCTCAGTTGAGACACTGGCTGGGGTTTGATGAGGGCTGTTGAATCTGCTTCCAGGCTCACTTGTGTGGCTGTGGGCAGGGGAGCCTCAGTTGTTCTCCAGGGAGTTGCTCATGACATTGCAGCTGGCTTCCTCCAGAACAAGAGGCTGAGAGAGGCAGAGGCAGAGGGAGACGGTGGCAGAGAGAGATGACTGACAGCCCAAAACAGAGCCACAGTCTTTTATTATTTAATCTTGAAAGTGATGTCCCATCATGTCTGCCTTGTTTTATTGGCCACAGTCCAGCCCTGGTCCAGTGAGAGAGGGAGCCATCCAAGGGTATCGTTCATAGGACAAGGGATCATGGGTGCTGTCTTGGTTGAACCCTAAGGCACTTTGAATTCATTCCTGAGCTCCTGAGAGTGCCCCTATTTGTCTTGACCTACTGCATGGGGCCATGGTGGTCTCCTAGGTGGTAAATTTCTGTTCTAGAGGTTCTGTCTCTTTGTTTTGGGGCTGCAAAAGAAAACCAAATGTAAGAAAACAAAACCTTGTTTTTATCCTTCGCAGGGAGAAGAAAGACAGTAATGAAATGGATATGCTGGCAAGACTGGAGGGACCTGCAGTGGAAGGAGACTTCCTGAAGATAATACAGGACTGGAATTCTTAGCACTGTGATGAAGCAATAGAGATGAATCGATCTGGACCCTCTGGTGACTGATCTGGTGGCCCTCTGGGTATTTTGTTTCCTAATGAGAAATTGGGAAACAGTTGCCTATTTTGTGGGCCGTCCTGACTCTGGAATGGCTCCATTCGTTCTGGGAACTGGTGTAGGGCATGACCTCCAAATAGCTCCATCAACGTTATGGAGTGTCATGTGTTAACACATAGATTAGTCACTGCGTTGGGGGCACGAAGGTAAGGTGAGTTCCAACCCACATCTACTCCTGGCTACCAGAATGTCTTTGAATATGTCATGTAAACATCTCTTGGAGATATGTCTTCATATCTTCAAGAGTATTAGAAAAATTTAATTAAAAATATGCACAAATGCAATTTGTAATTTTTTAGAGTGTGATTTATTTACCAATAGACTGGTCCATCAACTGTTAAGGAAGAAACCTGTTCTTAACGTGTCTGGGGAAAGTGTGCACAAGGAACTTCTAAGGAAGATAATAAATGTAGCAAGTACTGGAAAAAGGAAATCACCTCATGTTTAAGGAGCTCTAAAAATGAAGTGTAACTCTTAACTTTTTAAGGTCCTAACTGACTACTACATTCTTAAATTAGTTATGGCAGCATTTAAAACTCAAAGATCTAGAAAGCAATCACAATGGTTTTTTTTCCCCCTTCTGAAACAGCTGTCTTTTTACAATGTAACGATCAGGTATCATCCAGATTGGTTTCCTTTTTTTTGAGATGGAGTCTCACTCTGTCGCCCAGGCTGGAGTGCAGTGGTGTAATCTCGGCTCACTGCAACCTCCACCTCCTGGGTTCAAGTGATTCTCCTGCCTCAGCCTCCTGAGTAGCTGGGACTACAGGTGCACACCACCACTCCCAGCTAATTTTTTTGTATTTTTAGCAGAGACGGGGTTTCACCATGTTGGCCAGGATGGTCTTGATCTCTTGACCTCATGATTCACCTGCCTTGGCCTCCCAAGGTGCTGGGATTACAGGTGTGAGCACTACGCCCAGCTCAGTTTGGTTGCTTAATTCTGAAGACATTTTATTTCAAAAGCCAGAGCAGTTGGGATCTTCAACCTCCACCCTAGCAATCCCACTGCTAGGTATATACCCCAAAGAAATCAGTAAATCAGAGAGATATCTGCACTTCCATGTTTATTGCAGCACTATTCACAATAGCCAAGATTTGGAAGCACCTAAGTGTCCATCAACAGATGAATGGATAAAGAAAATGTGGTACTTATGCACAATGGAGTACTATTCAGCCATGAAAAAGGAACTTAAGTGTAGAAACGATGGTATCATAGAAACAGCACACTGGTGCTCAGGTATTGTTTTCTAAGTACTGTTCCTCATTAAAGGAACCAAGAATCTTCAGAGAAAGAGCTGACTCCGCAGTTGGTGCTGGGAATGTACAGAATGGGCCTGGAACATCTTGTGCCAGAAGTAAGACAATGCTCAGAGAACAATGGGGGCCAGGCCAGTGGCTTGCACCTGTAATCTCAGCACTGTGGGAGGTTAAGGTGGAGAGTTGCTTGAGCCCAAGAGTTAGCGACCAGCCTGGGCAACATAGGGAGTCCCCATCTACATTATAAATGTTTTACAAATCACCTGGGCATGATGGAGCATGCCTGTGGTCCCAGCTATTTGGGAGGCTGAAGTGGGAAGATCACTTGAGCCCAGAATCTCAAGGCTGCAGTGAGCCATGATGTATCACTGCACTCCAGCCTGGGCAACAGAGTGAGACGTTGTCTCTGAAAAATAATAATAATAATGGGGACATAGCAATAGGAACAAGGAGCCTGATTGAATGAGTTCCCACTGGCCAAATCTGGAATAATTTAATCATCAAACCAAATAATGGTAGAAATGTGGACGACAGTCGTGAGCCTCAGTTCTTGTCTTCATTTAAAAGAATTTAAACAACAGACACACAGCAAAGGAGATGCAGCAATTGCAAAAGGCAATTGCAAAAGAAAAAGAATATTTTGAAAGTAGTCCAGGTGCCGTGGCTCACTCCTGTAATCCCAGCATTTTGGGAAGCTGAGGCAGGTGGATCATCTGAGGTCAGGAGTTCAAGACCAGCCTGGCCAACGTGGTAAAACCCCGTCTCTACTAAAAATACAAAAATTAGCCGGGCGTGGTGGTGCATGCCTGTAGTCACAGGTACTCAGGAGGCTGAAGGCAGAATAACTTGAACCCAGGAGGTGGAGGTTGCAGTGAGGTGAGATTGTGCCACTGCACTACAGCCTGGGTGACAGAATAAGACTCGGTCTCAAAAAAAAAAAAAAAAAAAGCAAATAAATGAATGAAGAAATGTGGTGTCAGAGAAACCATCAGAAGGTGCTGAAACCAGTAGATGGAGACTCGATGTACTCACATGAGTCTTTAAGGTTCTCCCCCAGAAACTACATGTGAATTACAAAGTAACAGTAGTGGGAAAACAGGGTAGATAGTGCCTTAGCCAAGTGCTCAAAGTTAACATCACCAATAAGAAGACAAATGGATATCATGTGCCTGTGGATGGAACGTGCTGAGATAAACATGGCAGGGCCTCAGTGACATGACAGAATAAGAACACAAAGTCGGCAGGAATTATTTCAGATTCAGGAAGACCAACATAGTTGATGCAAAAAAAAAAAAAGTTGATAAAATTCAACATCAATTTATGATTTTTAAAAAACACTTGGCAGACTTGGAACCGATGGTGACTTATTTAATTTGAGGAAGGGCTTTAAAAAATTACTGCTAACGTGTTCCTTGGAGAATAGTGAAAATTCTTTCCCTAAGTTAAAAATGAGAGCAAAAAAACCCAACCAGTGTCCACAACTTTTATTTAACTTTGCACTGGAGGTCCTAGTCAGTGTAACAGGGCAACAAGAGGAATAATAAACACAACATTATAAAGATGGAAATAAAATTGTCATTTTTCACAAACAATATGATTACATATGTAGAACAAGAACTGATAATCCCGGTAAACCCAGGGGATTAAAAAATAATAATTAAAAAGTGAATTTAATAAGATCCCACACACAACAACTCGATATATGAAAATAAAATGTATTCCTATGTACTATTAAGCAGTTTTTAAAAGCATAACAAAATTTCTTTTATTCTGGTGTCAATAATCTCAAATAGGAATAAGCAATAACAGTTGTGGCCAGGTGCGGTGGCTCACGCCTGTAATTCCAGCACTTTGGGAGGCTGAAGCGGGTGGATCACCTGAGGTCAGGAATTTGAGACCAGCCTGGCCAACATGGAGAAACCCCATCTCTACTAAAAATACAAAATTAGCCGGGCGTGGTGGTGCATGCCTGTGGTCCCAGCTACTTTTGAGGCTGAGGCAGGAGAATCCCTTAAACCCAGGAGGTGGAGGTTGTGTTGAGCCGAGATCGCGCCATTGCACTCCAGCCTGGGCAACAAGAGCAAAACACTGTCTCCAAAAAAAAAAAAAAACAGTTGTGCCATGGCCAGGCCCAGTGGCTCACGCCTGTAATCCCATCCCTTTGGGAGGCCAAGTGGGGAGGATCACTTCGGCCCAGGAGGTCGAGGCTGTAGTAAGCTGTGCTTGCACCACTGCACTCCAGCCTGGGCAACAGAGTTAGACTCTGTCTCAAAAGAAAAAATTAAAGAATACCTAATAAATGGAGAAATATACAAACTTCATGAACAGGAACACTGTCTTTCAAAGATGACAATTTTCCTCGGCTGTATTCATAAAGTTATTGCAATTACCATAAAATTCCCAAAGTACTCTAGTGGAAATTTACAAGCAAATTCTAAAGTATATGAAGAAATGTGGCCAAGCGCGATGGCTCACGCCTGTAATCCCAACACTTTGGGAGGCCCAGGTGGGTGGATCACAAGGTCAGGAGTTCGAGACCAGCCTGACCAACATGGTGAAACCCCGTCTCTACTAAAGATACAAAAAATTAGCCAGGCGTGGTGGCAGGCGCCTGTAATCCCAGCTACTAGGGAGGTTGAGGCAAGAGAATCGTTTGAACTGGGGAGGCGGAGGTTGCAGTGAGCTGAGATCATGCCATTGCACTCCAGCCCAGGTGACAGTGCGAGACTCGTTCTCGAAAAAAAAAAAAAAAAAAGAAAAAGAAAAAAAAAGAAGTGTAAAGAGTTCAGGATAGCTAGCACAGTATGGTATTTTCCATGCATTTAATTAGAGATTGGAGAAATATACTAGGGAAACAGAATAGAGTCCAGAACAGAAGGTCACAAACATGATCACGTGACTTCTGACAACCTGACATTACAAAACACTAGGGAAAGGGTGGTATTTTAACAAATGGTGCTAAATTGATTGGTCATACGTGGAAGAAAAAAATCTGAATTCCTACCTCATACCATATACAAAATTAATTCCAAGTATAGTATAAATCTAAATATGAAAGGAAAGACACTACACTTTCTAAAAGTTAACTAATCAGAAGACCTTCATGACCTAAGGAGAGACTATAAATTTTAAAATGCATTCACCATAAATTCTTCAAATGGAATTTTCAAACACATTTGGCCAGGCACAGTGGCTCATGCCTGTAATCCCAGCACTTCGGGAGGCCGAGGTGGGTGGATCACCTGAGGTCAGGAGTTCGAGATCAGTTTGGCCAACATAGTGAAACCCCATCTCTAGTAAAAATTTGAAAATTAGCTGGGCGTGGTGGTACACACCTGTAGTCCCAGCTTCTCAGGAGGCTGAGGCAGGAGAATCCTTTGAACCCGGAGGCGGAGTTTGCACTGAGTACTCCAGCCTGGGTCACAGAGCAAGACTCCACATCAAAAGAACTAAAAATAAATACATGGGACTTTATCAAAAGTATAAACTTCTGTTTCAAGATTGCTAAGAGAGTATATTTCAAGTGTTCTCACCACAAAAAAATAAGTATTCAAGGCAACAGATGTGTTAGCTTGATTTAATCATTTGACATTGTATACGTAGAAGATCACACTGGACCCCAGGAAAATATACAATTATAATTTGTCAATACACAAAAAATAAAAAAAATGCCAAGTGCAACTTCCGGATTATGTAAAATAAGGGCACCCAACACACACACACTCTCACACACACACTCTATCATACACAGTCTCACACACACACTCTCTGTCTCTCTCACACATACTGTCTCTCACACACACCCTCTCACACACACACACTCTGTCTCACACACACTGTCTCTCTCACACACTCACACACACACTATCTCACACACATTCTCTCACACACATACACACTGTCTCTGCCTCACACATACACATTCTCTCTCACACACACACTCTCTCACACACACATGCACTCTCTCTCTCTCTCTCTCACACATACTCTCTCACACACACACTCTCTAACACACACACACACACACACACACACACACACACACTAATTGCTCCGGGACAGCCAGCTGAAGGCTGTAAGCATCTGGGCGCCCCGAGCACAGGTGTGTGGGGGTAAAGGCAGCCTCTTGCCAGCAGCAGCACCTGTAAGTGGTGCACACAGGTGCAGAAAAGTACCTGTTCCCTGGGGCTGGTGGTTCAGAGCCGGTTGCAGCCAATGAGCAGCAGCAACATCACTGGCTCAGCGCTCCCCAGGAACTATCGTCACGTGGGCATGGAGCTGGGCGCTCCCCAGGAACTATCGCCACGTGGGCGTGGAGCTGGGCGTGGCCTTCTTTTTTCCATGATTGCCAGCTGGCCCAGAGCTGGACCTGCTCTTGGAGGTGAGGTGTGAAGTTGGTGAATGTTCCTCCTGTCTTGCTCTCTGCCCTTCCTGCTTTTGTTCTCCACTGCTGATTAGAACCTGCATATTGAGTTTACTAGGTGCCCCCACCCTCTCCCTTCTGGCTGCTCAAAGCCCAGGACCAAAGGATTCCTCGAAAGAACAAAGTCCAGTTACCCCATTTTGCTGAAAAGATCTTCCTTTAAAACCTTATATTTACTTGGGATATTTAGGTAAGTCTCTCGTCCTTTTCAGACATTTGGTCTAAAATACTGTACAGAGGGCTGGGTGCAGTGGCTCACGCCTGTAATCCCAGCACTTTGGGAGGCCGAGGCAGGTGGATCATCCGAGGTCAGGAGATAGAGACCAGCCTGGCCAACATGGTGAAATCCTCATCTCTAACAACAGTACAAAAACGAGCCGGGCATAGTGGCATGTGCCTATAATCTCACCTTCTAGGGAGGCTGAGACAGGAAAATTGCTTGAACCCAGGAGGCAGAGGTTGTAGTGAGCCAAGGTCATGCCACTGCACTCCAGCCTGGGTGACAGAGTGAGACTTGGTCTCAAGTAAAAAATAAGAGTACAGAGTAGGGGGTACTGCAACTTGAATGTCGGGATTAGCTAATGTCTGGTCTGCATTTGGTAGGAGTCCAGAGGGTGTTATGGTGCTAATTGTGCAAATACTATGGTTAACCCTAACTTAGTTATTGAAATGTCATATAATTCTGACGGTGTTGTTTGTCCTGTTTACCAAGGGAGGAAGCTGAGCCCCAGATAAGTTAAATGGCTTGCCTGGGGTAGAAAGCGGCAAATCATTCAAAGCTGGGTCTGAGACTTCAAGCCCTGTAATCTTAACTGCTTCTTTCTAATCATTCAGGACACCTGCGTAGAAAGGTGAGGTGGGAGGGGTACGGTCTGTAGAAAAAGCATAGAGACAAAATGCAAGCTTAGGGAAGTCACTCATCCTCAGAAAATAACCTCAACCAGCAGCCTTCCTTTACCTCCCTCCAGCTGTAATCCTGCCTGGACTCGAATAATTAGCTTCTCCCCAACTCCTCACCCACCCGACTTCACGGGAGAAACTGACTGTGCCTAACCGAAATTAATCCTTACGCCATCCAGTCATTTTTCTCTGGGGTTTGATCAGTTCCCACTCTGTGACGACTGGGAAATACCGGGCGTTATCATCCCATATGCATTAACGCAATTTCCCCTGAAACAGAGCAACCCAGTCAACACCACAGAACCTCAGCTTCGAACCCTGGAGTGAGGACGGTGGTGCCCCTTGTATATTAATATGCTATGTAAGGCCGGGTGCAGTGGCTCATGCCTGTAACCCAGCACTTTGGGAGGTCGAGGTGGGCAGATTACCTGAGGTCAGGAGTTCCACACCAGCCTGGCCAACATAGTGAAGCCCCTCCCCTACTAAAAAAATACAAAAAATCAGCCGGGTGTGGTGGTGAGCACCTGTAAAACGGTGGTGAGCTGCTCGGGAGGCTGAGGCAGGAGAATCACTTGAACCTAGGAGGCAGAGGTTGCAGTGAGTTGAGATCACATCACTGCACTTCAGCTTGGGTGACAGAGCAAGACTGTCTCAAGAAGAAAAAAAAAATACATATACACACATATGTATGTATGTATATATGTGTGTGTGTGTGTGTATATATATATGCTATATAAAGTTGAAATGCTTTGAGTCACCTAAGACAGGATATAGACAAAGTCTTCATCATCTTCTTGCTGCTTCTACCTTTATTTATTCTCAGCTCTGAACTGAACGTATGAACCTGTTCAGTCACCTCATCCTAAAAATAAGATCACTGTCCCTAAACCATACTCATTTCCTTACCCAGTCGTGAGGTTTTTGTTGGTTTTTACAGCCCTGGTTCACGTCTTGGTCCTCTAGCCCCTTTAACAGATTGTGTAGTGTGGTAAGGGAAATGTTTAATTCAAATTATGTATATATAGAAGTGTTTAGATATGACAATCCGAAATTCATTCTCTCAAATAACCTTCTTTCTTAATTTCATTGCCTAAGTTGAGAGTCTTTGTCTTCTGTGTTTTGCTTTCAATTTCCATGTATTCAGGTGGTTTATGTTAACTCAGAAGGGGGAGAAAAACCTAGAAAACCTTAATTGTTCTGTGGTTGGGATGTAAGCTTTTAAACATGTGCTCAGAAATAAGTATTTTTCCATTTACCAATAGTCAATATTGTCCCTAAATATTTATAGGAATGTGTAGAAAAGCTTATTTTCTTGCTATGGTTCTATTTTGAGCAATACAGCACATAAACATCAATGTTCTATCATCAGTGTTCACGTGTACCTAGTTTTTTGGTCTTCCATGGATGGGTAATGGTAAGAATACGTCCATTGTTTTGGTGAAATTCATTTATGTCTACTTGGCTTCTACTAAAATGATTTTTTAATGGGAGGTACTTTTTAGTATTTGGTGATTTTTGGTGTGTGTGTGCGTGTGTGTTAGACAAAGTCTCTCTTTTGCCCAGGCTGGAGGGCAATGGCGTGATCTCTGCTCACTGCAACCTCCACCTCCCATGTTCAAGCAATTCTCCTGCCTCAGCCTCCTGAGTAGCTGGGATTACAGGCGCCTGCCACCAAGTCTGGCTAATTTTCATATTTTTAGTAGAGACGGGGTTTCCCCATGTTGCCCGGGCTGGTCTCGAACTCTTGACCTCAGGTGATCCACCCACCTTAGCCTCCCAAAGTTCTGGGATGACAGGCGCGAGCCACTGCGCCTGGCCTTTTTCAGTATTAATTTGAAAGAGCAGCAATACTAGAAGTTGTGGCAGGAAGTGTGTCCTTCCCTGCCTCCTTGGTATCTCCTGCCTGTTTTCTGCTCATCACCAAAAGACGTTCTGCACACGTGTGTGGTGTTAAGAGCCTTACAGATGGGGCAGCTTTCTGTGCTGATTCTTGTGCATTTTTAAGGATGCAGGGCATGTTGGTGCTTAAATTAACCCACCTGTTATTCGACTCCTAAATGGTCTTCAGTCTTGCTGTTTTACACAAGGCTGGGTCTAATTGTATTTAAAATGGATAAAGATTGCTAAAGTACCGTCCAAAAAGATGGCACCCATTTACACTTCGACTAATGTAGGAGGACGTTTTCCTTCACCCATCACAAAGCAGGGTCCGGTCACGCATCGTGGATATTGTCAGCCTCACATGTCAAACGTGGTACATCATTTTGGCTATTTACCTTATCAGTAATAACATTGTTTTTTTAAAGTGCATTTAAAAGTCGTGCAGTTTCCCTTTTTTTTTTTTTTTTTTTTTTTTTTTTTGAGACAGTGTCTTACTCTATGCCCAGGCTGGAGTGCAATGGTGCAATCTCGGCTCACTGCAACCTCTGCCTCCTGGGTTCAAGCAATTCTCCTGCCTCGGCCTCCCGAGTAGCTGGGACTATAGGCACACGCCACGATGCCCGGCTAATTTTTGTATTTTTAGTAGAGATGGGGTTTCACCATGTAGACCAGGCTAATCTCAAACTCCTGACCTCAGGTGATCCACCTGCCTCAGGATCCCAAAGTGCTGGGGTTACAAAAGTCATATGCAGTTTTTTAACTCTTCAAAATCCTTCTAATAGGCTGGGCACAGTGGCTCGTGCCTATAATCCCAGCACTTTGGGAGGCCAAGGCAGGTGGATCATCTGAGGTCAGGGGTTTGAGAGCAGCCTGACTAACATGGCGAAATCCCCCGTCTACTAAAAATACAAAAATTAGGCCGGGCGCAGTGGCTCACGCCTGTAATCCTAGCACTTTGGGAGGCCGAGGTGGGTGGATCACGAGGTCAAGAGATCGAGACCATCTTAGCTAACGCAGTGAAACCCCGTCTCTACTAAAAATACAAAAAATTAGCTGGGCGTGGTGGTGGGTGCTTGTAGTCCCAGCTACTCGGGAGGCTGAGGCAGGAGAATGGGGTGAACCCGGGAGGCGGAGCTTGCAGTGAGCCGAGATGCGCCACTGCCTTCCAGCCTGGGCGACAGAGCGAGACTGTCTCAAAAAGAAAAAAAGCCGGGTATGGTTGAGGGTGTCTGTAATCCCAGCTACTGGGGAGGTTGAGGCAGGAGAATCACTTGAACCCAGGAGACGGAGATTGCAGTGAGCTGAGATCATATCACTGTACTGTAGTCTGGGCAACAAAAGCAAAACTCCATCTCAAAAAAAAAAAATCCACTGAGCTGTTGATCATTATCGTGGGTTGGAAGAGCTGTTTACGTAATGCATGCTTCGTCATAGTCTCAAATTTATTTGCAGCAGTTTTTTCAGGGAGACTTTAAAGATTTGTTTGTTTTTCTGGAGTGAGGAGTGTACTGTATTGAATTAATCTGTCATCTTGTCTCTTTTATACCATTCGATTGAGACCTATTCCATTTGCTCATTACTTTGGGGGCTAAATGTAAAGTAGGAATTCATGAACATAAATATTTCAAAATTTAGCACATCTGTGTGCAGCCCCCGGAAATGGTGACTTTCTATCGTAGATGTTAAAGTCCAGCCTAGAGATCAACAGAGTGAATATCATTCTTCTTAGAATCCTCTTGTCTAGTTTTGGCTTTTCATAAAAACATTGAGTTTCTTGTCCTGATAAAAATATCAGCAGGACTTCTTGGATGATGATATACTGATGAAGGATCACTGATGTGTTGGGAATCTGCCTCTGCCTCACCACATCAAGCTTTTATCTAGCAGCCGCATTTTAAAGCTCTTAAAACAGATATGCCGCTTTTCTAAATTATGCACATTTCTTACCTCTATAGTTGCTGTTCATTTGATTTCATATTTAAATGGTTATTAGATTTTGTGTGGGATTTTATAGTTACATTTGTTACCAGCCCAATTTAATAACTGCATATAATTTAAAATTGTTCGAGTAATTTATTAGGCATACATACCTACATACAAATGTTAACTTTCACCTTTTTTCCACTTTTATATCTCTTCTTTATGTGATTGCTTTCCTACCAAATATAAATTAGGTAAATATAAATAATAGTGGAATATCAAATATAAAGAATAGTGGAGAGAGTACAAAACTAAACAGAAGTACTGACAGCTAACATTCTTTTTTCAAGCTTTTAGTTTTGGGGGTACATGTGAAGGTTTGTTACGTAGGTAAACTTGTGTCATGCGGGTTTGTTATACAGCCTATTTCCTCACCCAGGTATTAAGCCCAGTACCCAGTCGTTATTGTTTTTCTGCTTCTCACCCTCCTCCCACCCTCCAACCTCAAGTAGACCCCAGTATCTGTTGTTCCCCTCTTTGTGTTCATGTGTTCTTATTTAGCTCCCACTTATAAGTGAGAACATGTGGTATTTGGTTTTCTGTTCCTGTCTTAGTTTCCTTAGGATGATGGCCTCCGGTTCCATCCATGTTCCCACAAAAGACATGATCTCATTCTTTTTTATGGCTGCATAGTATTCCATGGTGTACATGTACCACATTTTCTTTATCCAATCTGTCCTTGATGGGCATTTAGGTTGACTCCATGTCTTTGCTATTGTGAATAGTGCTGCAGTGAACATTTGCGTGCATATGTCTTTGTGGGAGAATGCTTTATATTCCTCTTAGTATATATACCCAGTAATGGGATGGCTGGGTCCAATGCTACTTCTGCTTTTAGCTCTTTGAGGAATCTCCACACTGCTTTCCACAATAGCTGAACTGATTGACACTCCCATCAACAGTGTATAAGCATTCCATTTTTTCCTGCAACCTCAGCAGCATCTGTTTTTTGACTTTTTAATAATGACAGCTAACATTCTTATGGGATTCTCTGTAGGGCTTGTGTGTCAAATCTAGCCCATTGCCCATTTTTGTAAATAAAGATTTATTGGAACACAGCTTTTCTCCTTTGTTGACAAATTGTCTACAACTGCTTTCACAGCACAGGAGCAGCTAAGTAGTGGTGCCAGAGAGCAAATGGCCCCAAAGCCGAAAATGCCTGGCTCCTTTTGGGAGATTTGCTGACCCCTGATCTTTGTCAAAAATAGATACATTTGCTGCAGGTTTTTCCTGTATTTTAGTTGACACATAACTGTACATATTCATGGAGGGATTTTTGTTTTGGTTTTTGGTTTTTTTAGATGGGTTTTTGCTCTTGTTGCCCAGGCTGGAGAGCAATGGTGCGATCTTAGCTCACCACGACCTCTGCCTCCAAGGTTCAAGCGATTCTCCTGCCTCAGCCTCCCAAGTAGCTGGGATGACAGACATGTGCCACCATGCCCAGCTAATTTTGTATTTTTAGTAGAGACTTCTGGTAGTTTCACCATGTTGGTCAGGCTGGTCTCGAACTCCCGACCTCAGATGATCCACCCGCCTTGGCCTCCCAAAGTGCTGGGATTACAGGTGTGAGCCACCGTGCCCGGCCCAAAAGTGGTATTTTGATACCTGTATACAATGTGGCATGATCAAATCAGGGTGCTTAGCATATTCATCACCCCAAACATTTGTTGTGAACACTCAGTCCTCCCTTCTAGCTTTTGAGAATAGACAATAAGTTACATTCACCATATTCACCTTCAGTGCTGCAGAACACCTGCACCCATTTCTCCCATCTACCTGTAATCTTAGCACCCATGAGCCATCCTCTCCCCATCCTCCCCTCCTCCCCTTGCCAGCCTCTAATACAATTATATCCCCTGCTTCCACGGTCCCATTTGCTCCGTTTAACTCCCACATATGAGTAAAATACATGCAGTGTTTCATTTTTCCGTGCCTGGTTTATTTTGCTTCACACAATGAACTACAGGCTCATCCATGTTGTCACAAATGGCAGGATTTTTTGAAGGCTGAATCATGATCATGTTCCCTTGTGTGTACCACGCTTTCTTTATCCATTTGTCTGCTGATGGACAGTTAGGTAGCTTACATATCTTAGCTATTGTGAATAGTGGGGTGGTAAACATGAGAGTACTGACATGCCTTTGATATACTTCGGGTAAATCACCAGATCACTGGATCATAGGGTATTAATCTATTTTCAGTTTTTTGAGACCCCTCTACACTGTTTTCCATAATGGCTGTGCTAATTTACATTTCTACCAACAGTGGAAAGTAGTTTCTTTCTCTGCATCCTTGCCAGCATTTATTTTTTGTCTTTTTTGATAATAGCCATTCCAACTAGAGGGAAATGCAAATCAAAACCACAGTGAGATTGTGATGATGAGTAATGCTGAATCTCTTTTCATATCTGTTGGTCATTTGGATGTCTTTTGAGAAATGTCTGTTCAGGTTTTTACCCACTTCTTAAACGGATTACTTGGAGTTTTGCTATACAGTTGTTTGAGTTCCTCGTATATTCTGGGTATTAGTTCCTTGCCAGATCATTATTTTGCAAATATTTTCTCCCATTCTGCAGGGTTTTTTTGGGAGGGGGGACAGAGTCTTGTTCTGTCACCAGGCTGGAGTACAGTGGCACCATCTCAGCTCACTGCAACCTCCAACTCCCTAGTTCAAGTGATTCTCCTGCCTCAGTGTCCCCAGTAGCTGGGATTTCAGGCATGTGCCACCACACCCAGCTAATTTTTGTATTTTTAGTAGAGATGGAGTTTCACCATGTTGGCCAGGATGGTCTCGATCTCCTGACCTCATGATCCACCTGCCTCGGCCTCCCAAAGTGCTTGGGTTACAGGCGTGAGCCACCACGTATTTCTATTGGTCTATTTTTGCTTTTGTTGCCTGTCCTTTTGAAGCCTTAGCCACAAAATATTTGCCTTGACCTAGTATTCAGAAGAGCTTTCCCTATGTTTTCTTCTGGTAGTTTTATTGTTTCAAGTCTTATGTTTAAGTACTTAATCTATCTTGAGTTGATTTTTGTACACGGTGAGAGACAGGGGTCTAGTTTCATTCTGCATATGGTTATACAGTTTTCTCAGTACCACTTATTGAACACAGTGCACTTTCCCTAATCTTGGTGTCTTTGAAAATGAGTTGGATGAGCTCATGCCCTTTGTAGGGACATGGATGAAGCTGGAAACCATCATTCTGAGGAAACTATCGCAAGGACAGAAAACCAAACACCTCATGTTCTCACTCATAGGTGGGAATTGAACAATGAGAACACTTAGACACAGGGTGGGGAACATCACACACTAGGGCGTGTCATAGGGTGCAGGGATGGGGGAGGGATAGCATTAGGAGAAATACCTAATGCAAATGATGAGTTAATGGGTGCAGCAAACCAACATGGCACATGTATACCTATGTAACAAACCTGCACATTGTGCACATGTACCCTAGAAATTAAAGTATTAAAAAAAATTTTTAAATATTCTAACAAGTCCTGAGCAATACATTAAAAAAGAAAGAGTTGACTGTAAATATATGGATTTCTGAATTATCTGTTCCGTTGGTCTATGTCTGTTTTCATGACAGTGCCATGCTGTTTTGGTTACTATAGCTTTGTGAAGTCAGGTAATACGCCTCCAGGTTTGTTCTTTTTGCTCAAAATTGTTTGGGCTATTTGGGATCTTTTGTGGTTCTATACAAATCTTAGGATTGTTTTTCTATTTCTGTGAAGAATGTCGTTGGTGTTTTGATAGGGATTGCATTGAATCTGTAGATTGCTTTGGGTAGGATGGCCATTTTAACAACATTCTTCTAATCCATGAGCATTAGATGTCTCCATTTTTATCTATCCTCTTCAATTTTTTTCAGTATTCTGTGGTTTTTACTATAGATATTTCTTACCTCCTTAGTTAAATTTATTTCTAGGTACTTTTTTGTAGCTATTATAAAGGACATTGCTTTCTTTTTCAGCTAGTTCATTATTGGTGTTTAGAAATGCTACTGTTTTTATGTTGATTTTTGCATCATACTGAGTTCATTTACTATATAAAAACTTGCATCATACTGAAAAATTTATCCAAAAATCAACATTTTTGTATGTTGATTCCACAACTTTACTGAATTCCTTTATTAGTTCTCCGTCTTTTGGTGGAATCTGTAGGCTTTTCTAAATGTAAGACTGTATTGCCTGCAAACAAGAACAATTTGACGACTTCTCCAATTTTGATGTCCTTTGTTTCTTTTTCTTCCCTAATTGCTCTGGCTAAGACTTCCAGTACTGTGTTAAATAGGAGTGGTGGAAGTGGGCACCCTGTGTGCCAGTTCTTAGAGGAGAGGCTTTCTTCTTTTCCACATACAGTATAATGCTAGCTGTGGGTTTGTCATACATGGCCTTTATTGTTCTGAGTTATGTTTCTTCTGCGTTTTATCATAAAGGGATGTTGAATATTTTTTTCTTTGTTCGTCTTTTCTTTTATACTTTAAGTTCTAGGGTACATGTGCACAACGTGCAGGTTTGTTACATATGTATACATGTGCCCTGTTGGTGTGCTGCACCCATTAACTCATCATTTACATTAGGTATATCTCCTAATGCTCCCTCCCCCCTCCCCCCACCCCACAACTGTCGCCGGTGTGTGATGTTCCCCTTCCTGTGTTCAAGTGTTCTCATTGTTCAGTTCCCACCTATGAGTGAGAACATGCGGTGTTTGGTTTTCTGTCCTTGTGATAGTTTGCTCAGAATAATAATTTCCAGCTTCATCCATGTCCCTACGAAGGACATGAACTCATCCTTTTTTATGGCTGCATAGTATTCCATGGTGTATATGTGCCACATTTTCTTAATCCAGTCTATCATTGATGGACATTTGGGTTGGTTCCAAGTCTTTGCTATTGTGAATAGTGCCACAATAAACATACATGTGCATGTGTCTTTATAGCAACATGATTTATAATCCTTTAGGTATATACCCAGTAATGGGATGTCTGGGTCAAATGGTATGTCTAGTTCTAGATCCCTGAGGAATTGTCACGCTGACTTCCACAATGGTTGAACTAGTTTACAGTCCCACCAACAGTATAAAATGTTCCTATTTCTCCACTTCCTCTCTAGCACTTGTTGTTTCCTGACTTTTTAGTGATCGCCATTCTAACTGGTGTGGGATGGTATCTCATTGTGGTTTTCATTTGCATTTCTCTGATGGCCAGTGACGATGAGCATTTTTTCATGTGTCTGTTGCCTACATAAATATCTTCTTTTGAGAAGTGTCCGTTCATATCCTTTGCCCACTTTTTGATGGGGTTGTTGTTTTTCTTGTAAACGTTAAATTTCATCAAATGCTTTTCTGCATGTCTTGATGATCGTGTGGTTTTTGTCCTTTAGTCTGCTGATGAACCACCCTTGCAACCCTGAGATGAATCCCACTTGATCATGGGGAATGATCTTTTTGATGTGTTCTTAGATTTGGTTAGCTACAATTTTGTCGAAGATTTTTGCATCTATGTTCATGAGAGATGTTGGCCTGTAGTTTTCTTTTGTGTGTGTCCTTTTCTGGTTTTGGTATCAGGACAATGTTTGGTTCATAGAATGAGGAAGAATTCCCTCCCCTTCAATTCTCGGAATATTTTGAGAAGAATTGGTATAAGTTCTGTAAAAGTGTAAAAGGTAGCTGGGCATGGTGGCTCATGCCTGTAATCCCAGCACTCTGGGAGGCCAAGGTGGGCAGATTACTTGAGGACAGGAGTTCAAGACCAGCCTAGCCAACATGGTAAAACCCCATCTCTACCAAAAATACCAAAATACTAAAAATTTTGATTAAAATACCAAAAAATTAGCTGGGTGTGGTGGCTGGCACCCGTAATTCCAGCTACTTGGGAGGTCGAGGCAGGAGGATCACTTGAGCCCAGAAGGCAGCAGTTGCAGTGAGCTGAGATTGCACCACTGCACTCCAGCCTGGGTGACAGAGCAACACTCTATCTCAAAAAAAAAAAAAAATTAATTTGAAGAATATCTAGTCCTAGTTTGTAAAGTGTTTCTGTTGATACTATTTATACATCCATTGAAGCTGTATATTTTTTTATTCTCTGAATGTTGAAGGTAGGGAGCAGGAAGTACTATCTACTCTTACAAACCGTTTTATCATAATCAAAATAATCAAAACAATCAGGGTAGCACACACACACAAAGAAAACATCTTTTCCTGGAGGGTAGGTAGGTTAATGAAAACCTTTCCTCTTTTAATGAAATTAAGTAGGAATTCCAAGGATTGAATTAGATTTATCTTATCTCAGTCCTGAATTTCAGACATTCTAAAATTATAAAAATATAAGAAAGCAGGTGTAGTGGTGTGTGCCTGTAGTCCCAGCTACTTTGGGAGTCTGAGGCAGGAAGATCACTTGAGCCCAGGAGTTCAAGGCTATATGGTGAGCTATGATAGTCACTGCACTCCAGCCTGGGGGACAGAGTGAGACCCTGTTTCTAAAAATATATATAAGGCAGGGTGTGGTGGCTCACACCTGTAATCCCAGCACTTTGGGAGGCCGAGGCGGGTGGGCCACAAGGTCAGGAGTTTGAGACCAGCCTGGCCAACCTAGTGAAACTGTGTCTCTACTAAAAATACAAAAAATTAGCTGGGCATGGTGACAGGTGCCTGTAATCCCAGCTACTCGGGAGGCTGAGACAGGAGAATTGCTTGAACCCAGGAGGCGGAGGTTGTAGTGAGTTGAGATTGTGCCACTGTACTCCAGCCTGGGCAACAATGCAAGACTTCGTCTCAAAATATATATGTGTGTATGTGTGTACGTATACATACACACATACACACATATATACACGTATATATATACACACATGTATATATATAATAATACATACACATACACACTTTAGCCTCACCTGCAGATTCACAAATTGAAGCAATCCTAAATCCACTTTTATTTTTAATTGACAATAATAGTATATATTTGCGGGGTACAATGCGATGTTTTGATACACGTATACATTGTAGAAAAAAGCTAACATGTCCATCACCTTAGTTACTTTTTGTGGTGAGGATGTTTAAAATCTACTTTGAGCAATTTTGGAGCATATATTAATAATACATCTTTTCTTGAATTCCATGCATCATTATTAACTCTAGTTGCCATGCTGTGCAGGGGATCCCTAAAACTCATTTCTCTGACTGAAACTTGTTTGTACCTTTTCATCAATATTTCCTTTTTCCCCATTTTATCCCCCAGTCTCTGGCAACCACCATTTTTCTCTCTGCCGCTATGAATTTGATTGTTTTAGAATCCACACAATTGAGATCCTACTAAATCTCTTTTTTTTTTTTTTTTTTTTTTTTGAGAGAGTTTTGCTCTTGTTGTCCAAGCTGGAGTGCAGTGCCGCAATCTTGGCTCACTGCAACCTCTGCCTCCCAGGTTCAAGTGATTCTTCTGCCTCAGCCTCCTGAGTAGCTGGGGTTACAGGTGTGCGCCACCATGCCTGGCTAATTTTTTGTATTTTTAGTAGAAATGGGGTTTCACCATGTTAGCCAGGCTGGTCTCGACCTCCTGACTTCAGGTGATCTGCCCACCTTGGCAGTAGCATCTTAAGCCTGAGCACTTGTGTACCATAACATACTCTTCTGCTCAGGACGTCTCGGTCTGGCAGGTAGCTTTAGAGCAGGTGGTGTTCAGGGTTCCCATGCATGCTCTGTGCCAGCCCTTCCGACCGCCTCACTTGTTGCTTCACTGAAACCTCACAGTAACCCTTGAAGAGGCAGGTACTCTGATTTCGAGCTTCCAGAGGAGAGCCCAGCCTTAGATGTTCAGTTACTTTCCATGGGGATGTATCATGAAGATTGCAGGAGGACTTGAACTTGGAGCTGTCGCTCTGCTCTGAGCATCACCACGTGAGTTGACAGCCTCTTAGAGTTGAGTTACCTATGAGGAAACTGACCCTCAGCCTTGCTACCATGACACATGGATCTAGTCCCCTGCCCTCGCTGCTGTCTGCTGCAATGTTGTTAGCAATCTATTATAGCATAACACTCCCCGGGGTAGAAAGAAAGTGAAAGAATGTAGGAAAAAGCCTATTAGCTTCTCCAGGGAGGTGGTCAACCCATGACAGTTGTCCAGGGACTGCCACCTCTCCACTGTTTTCAATGACAATTCTCCAAGGACTGCGACCTCTCCACTCTTCAGTAACAGTTGTCCAGGGACTGCCACCTCTCCACTCTTTTGAATGACAGTTGTCCAGGAAATGCCACCTCTCTAATCTTTTCAATGACAGTTGTCCAGGGATGGCCACCTCTCCACTCTTTTCAATGACAGTTTTCCAGGGACGGCCACCTCTCCACTCTTCTCAATGACAATTGTCCAGGCATGGCCACCTCTCCGCTCTTCTCAATGACAGTTGTCCAGGGACTGCCACTTCTCCACTCTTTTCAATGACAGTTGTCCAGGGACGGCCACCTCTCCACTCTTCTCAATGACAGTTGCCCAGGCACGGCCACCTCTCCGCTCTTCTCAATGACAGTTGTTCAGGGACTCCTACCTCTCCACTCTTTTCAATGACAATTGTCCAGGAACTGCTACCTTGCCACTCTTTTCAGAGGCCCTTCCTATAAAGAGGATATTCATGATAACATGTTTCCTGTGTCCCAGGGGAAAACGTGTACCCACATATATCACCTCATGTTTTGTTTTTTGTTTTTTTTGAGACAGAGTCTCGCTCTGTCACCCAGGCTGGAGTGCAGTGGCACGATCTTGACTCACTGCAAGCTCTGACTCCCGGGTTCACGCCATTGTCCTGCCTCAGCCTCCCGAGTAGCTGGGACTACATGCACCCGCCACCACACCCGGCTAATTTTTTGTATTTTTAGTAGAGACGGGGTTTCACGGTGTTAGCCAGGATGATCTCGATCTCCTGACCTCGTGATCCGCCCACTTTGGCCTCCCAAAGTGCTGGGATTACAGGTGTGAGCCACCGCACCCAGCCACCTCATCTTGTAAAGCATATTAAGTTACTAAATCAGAACAGGGTTAGAAATATTCAAACTTGGTTGGGTGTGGTGGCTCACGCCTGTAATCTCAGCACTTTGGGAGGCCCAGGCTGGTGGATCATGAGGTCAAGAGATCGAGACCATCCTGGGCAACATGGTGAAACCCCGTCTCTACTAAAAACACAAAAATTAGGCCTGGTGGTGCATGCCTGTAATCCCAGCTACTTGGGAGGCTGAGGCAGGAGAATCAATCGAACCCAGGAAGCAGAGGTTGCAGTGAGTAGAGATCACACCAGTGCACTCCAGCCTGGCGACAGAGCGAGACTCCATCAAAAAGAAAAAAAAAAAAGAAAATATTCAAATTTGGCTGGGCGCAGTAGCTCATGCCTGTGATCCCAACACTCTGGGAGGCCAGGGCAAGAGGATTACTTGAGCCCAGGAGTTTGAAACCAGCCTGGGCAACATAGTGAGACCTTTTCTCTACTTTTTTTTTTTTAAAAAAAAAAAAGGCCTAGCACAGTGATAGCAAGCCTGTGGTCGCAGCTACTAGGAAGGCTGAGGCGGGAAGATTGCTTCAGCCCAGGAGTTTGAGGCTGCAGTGAGCTGTGACTGCACCACTGTACTCCAGCCTGGGCAACAGCAAGACTCAGTCATTTAAAAAAAAAATTGAGCTTATTAAATGGATTTTAGCTACCATGACATCTCTAGGCTCTTGTCTCCCACCTCTACCCTCCTTTAAATATTTTCTTCTGTGTATTTTATAATTTTTCTTCTGACGCTCCTAATTAATTGAAGTAATCTCAGCAAGCCCATCGTAAAACTTTCCCATGGAAAGACTGGTAGGCAGAAGGAAAGACAGGGGCTAACTACTGGGGAAAAGTTTGTCCCTGCAGGTCAAGGGAATATAAAGCAGGTGCCCCGTCTAATCAAGCAGAGCCAAAAATCAGTGTTAACAGAAACCCTGCAGGCTGATTTTTACCTTGGTGGGATGCTTCCAGTTCCAGGGAGGTGACATGACAGGACCTTACTGTGTATCTGCAAGTTTAGCTCAAAAACTATAAATGCACAGATGTCAAGCAAGGATGACCTCACACCAATACTGCCCCTCAGAAAATGACAAGCTGCTGTCTACCTGAGTCTTAAAATGTTTTATTACGTGGTATTCCTTCGATTGCTTTGTTGTCTACCACAAAGTAATGGTGGAGGAAAACAAGATTTGCTCAAACTGGCCAACCAGTACTGGCTGTCACTATTTATAGAGCTCTTATAATGACAAAAAATAAATAAAAGGAAATTTGAGAGATTTAGGAATTATTCCTGGGGCCTTACAACAACTGCTACATTTTGATGTCATCATAGACCAGGCTTCTAGACAACTTGGAGAGGTAATTCATAGCAGATGTCCTAGATGTGCACCTATAAAATGAGTTAGCAGGTAGGGATAGAATTGGTCCTGATGGTGACTTACAACATTAATCTTTTCATGTGCTCATTAGCCATTTGCATAGCTTCTTTGAAGAAATGGATATTCAGACCCTTTGCCCATATTAAATTGGATTGTCTCCCTATTAGTGCATGTATATTATCTAGATATAAATCCCTTATCAGATATGACTTTCAAGTATTTATCAGTTTATTTTTACGCCAAAACTGTTTACTGTGTTTATGGAACCTGATGTTAACAGGTGTAACAGAAATCAACTGATCTAAGACCCCTGTAACTGGTTACTAGTAACTGGTAGGAATCTATTTGCCAGTGGTTTGTTTGTTTTTTGAGACGGAGTTTCAATCTTGTCCAGGCTGGAGTGCAATGGCTCAGTCTCGGCTCACTGCAACCTTCGCCTTCCAGATTCAAGCGATTCTCCTGCCTCAGACTCCTGAGTAGCTGGGATTACAGGCATGTGCCACCACTCCTGGCTAATTTTTTTTATATTTTTAATAGAGATGGAGTTTCACCATGTTGGCCAGGCTAGTCTCGAACTCCTGACCTCAAGTGATCCACTTGCCTTGGCCTCCCAAAGTGCTGGGATTACAGGCGTGAGCCACTGCACCCGGCCATTGCCAGTGTTTTTGAGTATGACATACTAGCCAAGAGCATCTGTGGCATACATGTCCAATTTTATTCTAAGATGCTGTTTGGGAACTAAGGGTACAGACAACAAAATGTCCCAGCACTGATGTTCCAGTAACAGGATAAACAGATGCTGTGGCAACAAATGCTTCGTCCATGAAGAATTGAAAAGAGAGAAGGCTGTTCATCTAGTGAGGTGATTGACATTAGTTGTATCAACTTGAGAATTTGCTGCAAGATCCTCTTTTGAGTCTTGTCACTCTTTCCACAGGTCCTACTTGCTCCATATTACCGAAGAATCCACTTTTCCCCAAAAACCTGAGTTCTCAGCCTTGTATCAAGATGGAAGGAGACAAATCGCTCACCTTTTCCAGCTACGGGCTGCAATGGTGTCTCTATGAGCTAGACAAGGAAGAATTTCAGACATTCAAGGAATTACTAAAGAAGAAATCTTCAGAATCGACCACATGCTCTATTCCACAGTTTGAAATCGAGAATGCCAATGTGGAATGCCTGGCACTCCTCTTGCATGAGTATTACGGAGCGTCGCTGGCCTGGGCTATGTCCATTAGCATCTTTGAAAATATGAACCTGCGAACCCTCTCGGAGAAGGCACGGGATGACATGAAAAGTAAGCGAGACTTGGGGCAAGTCTAGGGCAGGGGAGGTGATTTCAGGTTCTCATGGGAACAGGGAAGAATAATTGTTCAGTAACCGGGTCCATCTCTGCAGTGTGAGTCTGAGCTGTGAGAAGGATCTCACTGGTCATCGTCATTGGCTGGAAATTAGTGTAGTCTCTAGCCTGTAAAATAATGGAGGAGGGAGAAATGGGTAGACAACGGCTCCAACCACACGCACTTCATTGAAGTTAATAGGATTTGAGTTGTAAGTGCTAAGCTTGAGCTCCGGTGCTATCATGGGTCGGTTGCGAGACCTTGGGAATGTCTCCTTCTGTTCTGACCCTTGGATCCCACATCTTGGAACAGGAAATGTGATACTGTGTGTGCCATTGCAAAAGTTCAATAATGTAATGCATAGAAAGTGGCTAAGAACCTCATTGGTTGATAACATTGGTAGTTGTTCGGTGCGAGTCTCATGCTTGGCCATGGGATGAAGGACTGAGGTTTCAGGTGCTCATCTGAGGCTTGGACTTTCTTAGACTGTTGGTGTCCATAGTGCAGCAAGAATTCGGATCAGATTCTGTGATTATTTTAGAGTATTTAGGAGAAAGTTCATTTAGAAAATAGCAGTTCTTTTTTATCTAGAGGATCTCTCCAACTGTAGACTGAAAACAAATCCCTTGACTGAGCCCCTGAATTGGCCCTACAAATACAGGTGTGGGCTGGATGCAGTGACTCACAGCTGTGATCCCAGCACTTTGGGAGGCCGAGGTGGGTGGATCACCTGAGGTCAAGAGATGGAGACCAGCCTGGCCACAACATGGAGAAACCCTATCTCTACTAGAAATACAAAAAATTAGCCGGGCGTTGTGGCACACACCTGTAATCCCAGCTACTCAGGAGACTGAGGCAGGAGAATCACTTGAATCCGGGAGGCAGAGGTTGCAGTGAGCCGAGATCATGCCACTGCACTCCAGCCTGGGCAAAGGAGTGAGACTCTATCTCAAAAAAAAAAAAAAATATATATATATATATATACACACACACACACACATACACTCACATATATTTTTATATATACACACATATATACACACATACACACACATATATTTTTATATATACTCACACATATATACACACATACACATACACACACATATATTTTTATATACACACACACACACACACACACACACACAGGTGGCATGCCTGCACATCAGTCAGCTGGATGCAGCTCAGCAGCATTAGCTGCAAAGCACTTCAAGAGCTCTCTCTTCTGAACTTGGAAAAGGCCCAGTGTGGCGGGCATGTTGTTATTACTCACAGGAAGAGAGGGCATAAAAATGAGAGCTGGGGTTTATCAAGTCAGCACTGCACTGAAACTGTCATGTCCCCACCATCTGACTCTCAACCCCACCCAATGAAATGGGTTCCCTGTGGCTGAAGCTGTGATAGAGGATCTTTCAAGTTACGTAACTTGACCAACTTCATGGGCTAATAAGTGGCAAAGATGAGATTCATTGTTTAACATTCATCTACCGTGGCATATGTTTAAGTTCTCATATGTCTAGTGCCAGAGATTTGCAGTTTTCTGTGAGGTAGAAAGAAATGGGCAACTTTAAAAATGAATGGTAGCCATAAAAAAGGATGAGTTCATGCCCTTTGTAGGGACATGGATGAAGATGGAAACCCTCATTCTCAGCAAACTATCACAAGGACAGAAAACCAAACACCGCATGTTCTCACTCATAGGTGGGAATTGAACAATGAGAACGCTTGGACACAGGAAGGGGAACATCACATACCGGGGCCTGTTGTGGGGTGGGGGGAGGGGGAAGGGATAGCATTAGGAGATATACCTAATGTAAATGACGAGTTAATGGGTGCAGTACACCAGCATGGCACATGTATACATATGTAACCTGCACACTGTGCACATGTACCCTAGAACTTAAAGTATAATTTCAAAAAAAAAAAAGGATGGTATAGGCCAGGTGGGGGTGGCTAATGCCTGTAATCCCAGCACTCTGGGAGGCTAAGATGGGTGGATCATTTGAGGTCAGGAGTTTGACACGAGCCTGGCCAACATGGTGAAACGCTGTCTCTACTAAAAATACAAAAATTAGCCAGGCGTGGTGGCACACACCTGTAATCCCAGCTACTTGGGAGGCTGAGGCAGGAGAATCGCTTGAACCCGGGAGGTAGAGGTTGCAGTGAGTCAAGATCGCGCCACTGCACTCCAGCCTGGGTGACAGAGCAAGACTCCTTATTTAAAATAAATTTTTTTTTTTTTTTGAGACGGAGTCTCGCTCTGTTGCCCAGGCTGGAGTGCAGTGTCGCAATCTCAGCTCACTGCAAGCTCCGCCTCCCAGGTTCACGCCATTCTCCTGCCTCAGCCTCCCGAGTAGCTGGGACTACAGGCACACGCCACCACTCCTGGCTAATTTTTTGTATTTTTAGTAGAGAAGGGGTTTCACCGTGTTAGCCAGGATGGTCTCGATCTCCTGACCTTGTGATCCGCCCACCTTGGCCTCCCAAAGTGCTGGGATTACAGGCGTGAGCCACTGTGCCCGCCTAAAATAAAATTTTTTTAAAATTGTATATAAAAATGTCTTATGGCTGGGCACCGTGGCCCATGCCTGTAATCCCAATACTTTGAGAGTCCTAGGCAGGCGGATCACTTGAGGTCAGGAGTTCAAGACTAGCCTGGCTAACACAGTGAAACCCTGTCTCTACTAAAAATACAAAAAATTAGCCAGGTGTATTGGCAGCCACCTGTAATCCCAGCTACTGGGGAGGCTGAGGCAGGAGAATCGCTTGAACCTGGGAGGCGGAGGTTGCAGTGAGCTGAGATCGTGCCATTGCACTCCAGCCTGGGCAACAAACCGAGACTCTTTTTTTTTTTTTTTTTTTTTTTTTTAGGAAAAGTCTTACCATTCCTATTCCAGATGAGAGGGAAGTTTAGAGTCACTTCCTAGAAAGAGTAAGCTTTAGGATGAGACAAATGAAGAAAAGGAGTTGGCCAAGTTGCCTGAGCATGGTAGAGAAAAACATTCTGAGCGTAAAGTCGGGGCACTCTAAAGCCTTTACCAGAGGGCTTGGCTGGACCACGGAGAATGAGCAGGAGGTGAAGATGGAGGGACTGGAAGTCAGATAACGGCATCTTGAAGATACTTGTAATAGCAAGCAGAAGCAATTACATAGTTTTAAAGGAGTAGTAGTAGAAATAATCAAACATTTATTTCAGCACTGTTGCAAAAGTGTTGAGTGACCCAGAGGGAGTTGTGGAATAAACATAAAGAGACGAGTTTGAGGTCTTTCTACTGTCCATGAGATAAATAAAGGTGGCTTAGAATAGGATGATGGCACAGAAGGAAGTAGAAATGGAAGATGCTTCAGAAGTGTACAAGACAGTTATTTTTTGTTTTTGTGTGAGTGTGTGTGTTTTTTTGTTTTTTTGTTTTTTTGAGACAGAGTCTTGTTCTGTCGCCCAGGCTGGAGTGCAGTGGTGTGATCTCGGCTCACTGCAAGCTCCACCTCCCGGGTTCATGCCATTCTCCTGCCTCAGCCTCCCAAGTAGCTGGGACTACAGGTGCCCACCACCATGCCCGCTAATTTTTTGTATTTTTAGTAGAGACAGGGTTTCACCGTGTTAACCAGGATGGTCTCGATCTCCTGACCTCGTGATCCGCCTGCCTCGGCCTCCCAAAGCGCTGGGATTACAGGCGTGAACCACCACACCCAGCCCCTAGACAGTTTTTAAGAACTAAATACAGAGAGAGAGAACGCAGTGTCATGGGTGATCCCCAAGTTTCTGGCATGGTAAACTGGGTGGATGGGGTTCCATCGCCTCACCCCATGGAAGAGATGTTTTGCGAAAAGTAGATTGGGGGATGGGTAGTCAAGGTTGGACCTTGTAAGTTGTTGAAGATACCTGTATATGGGTAACTCGCAGGCCTCTAGTGACTCATTGACTAACTGGGTCTGGCGTTCAAGACAGGTCTTGAGGAGGACTCCTGAAAAGAAACGTAATCACCATAATTAACCTCATTGTGTGACTTACCCAAGGCCATCCAGCAAAACGGGGGCCAGAGAATTCTTTATAAACCTCTGTTTTTTCAGTGTGCTTCTGCTGGCTCAGGAAAGTCTGACTCTGTTGTCTCCATTATAGGCCAATCATGGAATAAACTGAGATCCTGAGGTTTGTCTTGGGTCCCCTCCATAATTTGGGCACAGGACATTCTTATCCTTGGCTTGGGTGATTACAGTGACTTCATTGAGGCCAGTCTCCCTTTTTCTTTGTCTTGCAGGACATTCACCAGAAGACCTTGAAGCAACAACAACTGACCAAGGACCAAGCAAGGAAAAAGTGCCAGGTTAGTGGGGTGTGGAGCTGGGGGAAATAGATGTGCTTAAAGACACATGGCAGCCAGTTTGCATCTTTAGGGGTTAGAACCATGACTTCTGATGGTCTAGTGTTCTTTCTAGTCTAACTACCCTACCATTAGCTGACCAGATGGGTTCTGAGGATCTGGTAATTCTGGTCTTTCTCCTTCCAAGTTGAAGAGTTCTGTGGCCTGGGGCCAGGCCCAGTGGCTCATGCCTGTAATGCCAGTACTTTGGGAGGCCGAGGCGGGCAGATCACCTGAGGTCAGGAGTTCAAGACCAGCCTGGCCAACATGGTGAAACCTCGTCTCTACTAAAAATACAAAAAAATAGCCAGACGTGGTGGTGGGCACCTGTAATCCCAGCTACTTGGGAGGTGGAGGCAGGAGAATCACTTGGACCCGGGAGGCAGAGGTTGCAGTGAGCCGAGATCATACCACTGCACTCTAGCCTGGGCGACAGAACAAGACTCCATCTCAAAAAAAAAAAAAGAGTTCTGTGGTCTTCAGGCTTTCTTACAACTTGAGGACTTCCCATCATCTTCAGTTTGGGTAACCTTATGACCCTACTATGACAAGCTCCTCCCAATAACCCAGTTGGGAGGCTCTGGTGGAAAGAACCAGATAGCATGAAACCAGATTCAGTACAATTCCCCAAACATTTGAGCACTGACCTCATGCCAGCCACTGCTCTGCATATTTATAATACATCGTTGGCTGAAGCACACGTGTTCATGAAGTTCACACGTTGTGGGACAGGAAAGACAAACCAAAAAACTAAGATGACACCAGGGAAGGCAAAACACACAGGGAGAAAGGCAGGCTGCGTAGACAACATGAATTCTCCGCTGCTACCTGCGCCGCCACCATCTTGCTCAGCTCCCAGCAGCCAGTGTTGACCGTGAAACCTAACCTGGTTTGGAAAGGGTTGAAACCAACCTTGTTTTGATGGAGCTTTGCTCAGGCTGTGGGTGGGAAAGAGCTCTTCAAAGCTAACATCTGAGTAACTGGCATCTGAGTCAGAGGCTCTGAGTCCCAAAGTTTCTACATTGCTCAGAGTTTGATGTCAATCTAGGCTTCACCAGGTGAGTGTGACGTGTTATCCTTCATGTGATAAGACTGCGTCTCAGGTTTTATAAGTTACTGAATGGTGGCTTAGAGCATAAAATAAACACAGACTAACCTTGATAGCAGGACTGAAACAAACCTGACAAAAGCCGGGGGTCTTGCCATCAGCCACGTTAGGAGATCCCTCTGAGCTGCTCCTGGACATGAGAACTACCACTTCTCGAGACCACGTGGATCATGCACTGTGCCAGTGCTTTAGCCCATGCTTCTCAATCCTATGTGGTACTGACTGTCGTTAGTTGTCCAGCGAGACCCAGAAGCTCAATGGCACACCAAAGTCTCACATGGTTAAACTGAGGCAAGGTGGGCTTGTGCCGGAAAGACCTGACTGCAGGTGTTATCCATATACAAAGACTAAGGCCATCAGAGACAGACACTCTACCCTCAAGGAGCTTACATCATAGGGGATCACAGGCCTTCATCGTTGCTCCTAATTGGCTGGGTATGGAAAGATGTCCCTCAAAGTCTGGGAGCGGTGGCTCACACCTATAATCCCAGCACTTTGGGAGGCCGAGGTGGGTGGATCACCTGAGGTCGGGAGTTTGAGACCAGTCTGACCAACATGGAGAAACCCCATCTCTACTAAAAAATACAGGAAAAAGCCAGGCATGGTGGCACGTGCCCGTAATCCTAGCTACTCAAGAGGCTGAGGCAGGAGAATCACTTGAACCCAGGAGGTAGATGTTGCGGTGAGCCACTGCACTCCAGCCTGGGAAACAAGAGCTTAACTCTGTCTCAAAAAAAAAAAAAGTCCCTTGAAACTAAGCCAACCCAATAAATGCAGTTGTTTTTATCAAGCTATAGAATCAAATGAGGTATATATATACAATAGTATATTATTTGGAATAAAAAGGAATGATGTGGGTGGACACGGTGACTCATACCTGTAATCCCAGCACTTTGGGAGGCTGAGGCAGGCAGATTGCTCGAACCCAGGAGTTTGAGACCAACCTGGGCAATGTAGCAAGACCCCACGTCTACCAAAAAAAATTAAAATTAGCTGAGTGTGGGAGTGCGCACGTATGGTCTCAGCTACTTGGGAGGCTGAGGCAGGAGGATTGCTTGAGTCCGGGGGGTTGAGGCTGCATTGAGCCATGATTGTGCCACTGCACTTCAGCCCGGATGATAAAATGAGACTGTGTCTTTAAAAAATATATATACTAATGTATGTATATTACGTACATTATATACTATATATACATTGTATATTACAAGATGGATGGACCTTGAAGACACTAGGCTAAGTGAAGGAAACTATCACAAAAGGATATATATTGAATGATTCCATTCATATAAAATGTCTAGAATCGGCAAATCCATTCAAATACTAGAAGTAGATTAGTGGTTGCCTAGGGCTGGGGTGAATGGGGAAACTTAGAGGGTGAGGACTAAGAGGGCAGGGTTTTTCCTCTTTGAGAGTGATTAAAACGTTCTAAAATTGTAGTGATGGTTACAATCTGAATGTTCTCAGTCATGATTGCACACTTTCAATAGGTGAATTGTATGATTTGTGAAATTTATTTCTATAAATCTATTACAAAACTCTAAAGACAATAAGATACATCCATCTGAAGTCAGCATCGTACATATGATGACTCCAAAGCCCAGAGAGACAGATTTGCCCAAGGAAGATCAGCCAACAGAAAGCCTGATTTTTTTTTTTTTTTCTTTCCAGACTGAGATGTCATCTTTGTGTTAGATCTTTTTTCTTTTCCTATTTCTTTTTTTTTTTCTTTCCCCCCTAGATAGTCTCGCTCTGTCGCCCAGGCTGGAGTGCAATGGCTTGACCTTGGCTCACCGCAACCTCTACCTCCCAGGTTCAAGCGATTCTCCTGTCTCAGCCTCCCAAGTAGCTGGGATTACACACTTGCGCCACCGTGCTTGGCTAATTTTTGTATTTTTAGTAAAGATGGGGTTTCACGATATTAGTCAGGCTGGCCTAGAACTTCTGACCTCAAGTGATCCACCTCAGCCTCCCAAAGTGCTAGGATTACAGGCATGAGCCACTGCACCCACCCTAGATATTATAAATTCTGTGTAACTTCAGATTCTTTCATCTCTTACGTGGCGAATCTATTTAGTCTAACAAATTGAATGTATTATGATGCTCAAGACATAGCGGCTGCTTGCTTTTTTTTTTTTTTTTTGAGACAGAGTCTTGTTCTGTTGCCCAGGCTGGAGTGCAGTGGCACGATGTCAGCTCACTGCAAGCTCCATCTCCCGGGTTCACGCCATTCTCCCGCCTCAGCCTCCTGAGTAGCTGGGACTACAGTCACCCACCACCATACCCGGCTAATTTTTTGTATTTTTAGTAGAGACGGGGTTTCACCATGTTGGCCAGGCTGCTTTCAAACTCCTGACTTGTGATCCTCCCGCCTTGGCCTCCCAAAGTGCTGAGATTACAGGCATCAGCCACCGTGCCTGGCCTTTTTTTTTTTTTTTTTTTCTTTTTTTTCGGATAACTCAATGCAGGTTTACATATCAAAATCTTGAGAATACGATTCAAAAATGTATAAACATGAAACTATCACCATAATCCAGTCTTAGGACATTTCTATAACTCCCCCCCCAAAAAAAAAATCCTTCAGCAGAGACAACAAGGTGGAGAAAATTGGCCTGTCTTATTTTTGCATAATTTGGAGCGATCTTACGATTTATTTTCCCAGAACCTGTTATTTAATGAATGACACTTACAGACTTCTTTCAAGTGTTCAACTGTTGTTGCTTTCCTGGAATACCTGTGACATAAGCACCATTACATACCTTTGATACACTTCTGATACAGTTTGCTGATAAGTCACTTCGAATTTGGCATCTGTGTTTGAGTGAACTGGTCTGTAATCTCTTTATACACTTTCCTTGCTTTTTTAAAGTTGAGAGAAAATTCACATATAAAATTCATCTTAATACAATTCAGTGTTTATTGTATTAACAAAGTTGTGTAACCATCACTGCTATCTAATTTCAGGAAATTTTCATCACCCCAGAAAACCACATACCTATTAGCCATCATTCCCCCATACCCAGCCCCTAGAAACCAGTCATCCACTTTGTCTGTGAATTTTGCCTTTTCTGGACTTTCCATATGAATGAAATCAGACACTTTATTATATTGTGTGACTGGCTTTCTTCATTTAACATAATGTTTTTGTTTTTGTTTTGAGACGGAGTCTTGCTCTGTCACTGAGGCTGGAGTGCAGTAGCGCGATCTCGGCTCACTGCAACCTCCGCCTCCCTGGTTCACGCCATTCTCCTGCCTCAGCCTCCCGAGTAGCTGGGACTACAGGCGCCCGCCACTACACCCGGCTAATTTTTTATATTTTTAGTAGAGACGGGGTTTCACAGTGTGAGCCAGGATGATCTCGATCTCCTGACCTTGTGATCTGCCCACCTCAGCCTCCCAAAGTGCTGGGATTTTAACATAATGTTTTAAAGATTTGTCAATATCATAGCCTGTCTCAGGACTTCATAACTTTTTATGGCTGAACAGTATTCCTTTTATGTATATACACTTCTTGTTCATTTATCACATGATGGACATTTGGTTTTTTTGTTTGTTTTTGCTATTATGAATAATGCAGCTATGGATTCCCACGTGTGTGTTTGTGTAGATGTGTTTTCAATTCAGGGAGGCGTATACCTAGGAGTGGAAGTGGTGGGTCATATGGCAACTGTGTTTAACTTTTTGGGGAGCTGCCAAATGGATTTTCTTCGGTGACTGCACCATTTTGCATCCTCACCAACACCTTAATGAAAGCTACAGTAACATTTGCTCCTCTATTTTTTATTGTAACCATCCTAGTTAGGTACGAAACATTCACTGTGGTTTTGATTTGAATTTCCCTAATTATGTTCAGAATCTTTTCATGTGCTAATTGGCCACTTCTATGTCTTTAGAGAAACGTATATTCAAATCCTTTGTCCGTTTTTAACTTCATTATATTGTTGACTTGCAATACTTAGGTTTTATCATCTAGATTATGTAGAGACATAATTTTATATATTCCCCTGTTCTCTGAGTTGTCTTTTCACACTCCTGATACTGTCCTTTGAAGCATAGTGGGCTTTTATTTTGTGAAGACAAATTTATTTCCTTGATTGTTTGTGCTTTTGGTGTTATATCTTTAAAAAATTGTTTAACCCAGCTGGGCATGGTGGCTCACACCTGTAATCCCAGCACTTTGGGAGGCCAAGGCGGTGGATCACGAGATCAGGATATCCAGACCCTCCTGGCCAACATGGTGAAATCCTGTCTCTACTAAAATACAAAAATCCGCCGGGCACGGTGGCGCATGCCTTTTGTCCCAGCTACTTGAGAGGGTGAGGCAGGGGAATCACTTGAACCCGGGAGGTGGAGGTTGCAGTGAGCCGAGATCGTGCCATTGCACTCCAGCCTGGTGACAGAGCAACACTCCGTCTCAAAAAAAAAAAAAAAAATTGCTTAACCCAAAATCAGAAGGTTTACACCGATATTTCCTCTTAAGGATTTTGTAGTTACAGCTCTTAAAAACATTTAGGTCTTTAAACATTTTGAGTTAATTTTGTATATGGCATGAAGTAGAGGGTTCAACTTCATCCTTTTGTGTATAGATAACCAGTTCTCCAGCAATATTTATTGAAAACACTATTCTTATCGTCTAGATATTCTTGTCTAAAATCACAGATGTATAGGGTTATTTTTAAACTTTCAAGTCTATTCCATTGATCTCTATATCTGACCTTGTGCCTGAACCACACTGACTTAATTACTGTTGCTTTATAGTTTTGAACTCAAAGTGTGATTCTTCAACTTGACTTCAAGATAGATCAGCTATTCTGGGTCTCTTGAATTTCCATGTGACTTTTAGTATCAATCAGCTTTACAATTTCTGCAAACAAAGGTAGCTGGGATTTTGATGAGATTGCATTATGTCATGTAGATTAATGTTGGGTATATGACACAGTAACAGCATTAAGTCTTCAACCCATGGACACATGGTGGTCTTTCCATTAATTTAGGGTTTTCTTAATTTTTTCGGTTCCGTTTGTGGCTTTCCGGATACAAGTCTCTCATTTCATTTGTTAAATTTATCCTGAAATATTTTGTTCTATGCTATTATAAGTGGAGTGTTTGTTTTGTTTTTGTTTTTGTTTTGTTTGTTTGTTTGACAGAGTTTCGCTCTTGTTGCCCAGGCTGGAGTGGTGTGATCTCAGTTCACTGCAACCTCTGCCTCCTGGGTTCAAGCAATTCTCCTGCCTCAGCGTTCCAGTAGATGGGGTTACAGGCACACGCCACCATGCCTGGTTAATTTTTTTGAATTTTTAGTAGAGACGGGATTTCACCATGTTGGCCAGGCTGGTCTCAAACCCCTGACTTCAAGTGACTCACCCGCCTCGGCCTCCCAAAGTGCTGGGATTACAGGCGTGAGCCACTGTGCCTGGCCAAGGTGTTCATTTTATTTTGTTTACTGCCAATGTATAGAAATGCTTTTGATTTTGAATCATCTGATCTTGAATCTAGTGCTTATGTTACTGGCACACTCTGCCCTGGTGCTGAGCCAGTGGTTCTGTGCTCTAAACTGGTCAGAAAATTAACTATGGCATGACTAAGTTTATCTGGGGTGTCCAACATCTCTGATTTGAATAATATACACAGTATGTTTGTGTTTATTCTTCTCCCTTCTCTTTTGCAGGAATTTCACAAGCTGTGCAACAACATAGTGCCACAGCTGCAGAGACAGAACAAGGTGAATGAAATAGATCTATTCATTTGTTGCCCTCCTGGAAGAAAGTTGGGTGAGAGAAGTCCATGGTAGTTCAAACGATGGGGAAATCCGCTTTCCCTTTCTTCATCCTCATTTGTCTCTGGTGTGTGAGTCCCTCTTCCCTAAGAGATCTTGGGATCAGCACCATGGACAGAACCTTGCGTGTTCACTACGATTATTTTCACTACAGTTTTTTATTTTTACCTGAAAAATAAGAATTGTATATATTTATGGGGTCATGAGGTTTCAGTACACGTATATATTGTAGAATGATCAAATCAGGGTAACTAGTGTATCCATCACCTCAAATATTCTTTGTGCTGAGAACATTTTATTTTTATTTATTTTATTTTGAGATGGAGTTTTGTTCTTCTGACCCAGGCTGGAGTGCAATGGTGTGATCTCAGCTCACTGCCAGCTCCGTCTCCCGGGTTCAAGCGATTATTCTGCCTCGGCCTCCCAAGTAGCTGGGGCTACAGGCATGCGTCACCACACCCAGCTAATTTTGTATTTTTAGTAGAGACGGGGTTTCTGCATGTTGGTCAGGCTGGTCTGGAACTCCTGACCTCAGGTGATCCGCCCGCCTCAGCCTCCCAAAGTGCTGGGATTACAAACTTGAGCCACCATGCCCAGCCGTGCTGAGAACATTTAAAATCCTCTTTTAGCTATTTTGAAATATACATTGTTATTAACCAGTCACCACATTGTGCAATAGAATACCAGAACTTACTCCTCTTGTCTAGCTGTAAGTTTGTACCTGTTGACTAATGTTTTCCAACTTTCCCGGTCCACTCTCTGCCCCACCAGCCTCTGGTAACCACCATTCTACCCTCCAATTCTGAGTTCGACGTTTTTAGATTCCACATGTGAGATCCTCTGGTATTTCTCTGTGCCTGGCTTACTTCACTTAGTATAATGTCCTCTAGGTTTCTCGATGTTGTAGCAAACAACAGAATTTCCTGTGTGTTTTAGGGCTGAATAACCCATTGTGTATATGTACCACATTTGGTTTTTTTGTTTTGTTTTGGAGATGGAGTCTCGCTCTGTCACCCAGGTGCAGTGGCGGGATCTCAGCTCACTGCAAGCTCTGCCTCCTGGGTTCAAGTCATTCTCCTGCCTCAGCCTCCTGAGTAGCTGGGACTACAGGCTCCCGCCACCACACCTGGCTAATTTTTTTTGTATTTTTAGTAGAGATGGGGTTTCACCCTGTTGGCCAGGATGGTCTCGATCTCTTGACCTCGTGATCCGCCCACCTCGGCCTCCCCAAGTGCTGGGATTACAGGTGTGAGCCACCGTGTCCAGCCAAAATCCTTTTCACTTCTTTAAGGTTGTTAGTTGTGACCCTCTTTCATTCTCGACTCCAGTAATTTTAGCCGTCTCTTTTTTTCTTGGTCAGTCTGGCTAAAGGTCTGTCAATTTTGTTCTTTTCAAAGAACAAACTGCTAGGTTTGTTTTCTCTATTGTATTTCCATCCTGTATTTTGTTTACTTCTTTATTCCCTTTCTCTGCCCATTTTGGGATTAGTTTGCTACTCACTAACCCCGAAGGGGTTTCTTTCCTACTTTAAGGTGGGAAGTTATATTTCGAATCTTTCTTAGGCATTTATGGCTATAAATTTTCCTTTATGCACGGATCTACCTACACGCCGTAAATATTGCTGTGTTTTGTTTCCACTCATTTCAACGTATTTAATTCCCTTTTGTTTCCCCTTTGACCTATTGAGGATCGTGTGGCTTCACTTCCATATATTTGGAAATTTTCAAATTTTCTGACTGATTTCTAATCTTATTTCATTGTGTTAAGAGAGCATACTTTGTATAATTTCAAGGCACATCAACTTGAAACATGTTTTATGCCTGATATATCTATCTTGGAGAAGGTCTGTTTGCAGTTGAGAAGGACATGTTTTCTGCTGTTGGGTGGAGCATTCGTTTGATATCTGCCTTCACTGTTTTCCATATCGGTAAATAGCATCACTATATGCCTGGTCGTTTACACCAAAAGCTTAGTCATTTTTTTTTTTTTTTTGGTTTGGTTTTGAGATGGAGGTCTCACCTTGTCTCCCAGGATGGAGTGCAGTTGCACAATCTTGGCTCACTGCAACCTCCACCTCCCAGGTTTAAGCAGTTCTCATGCCTCGACTTCCTGAGTAGCTGTATTTTTTAATATTTATTTTCTCTACCTTATATCTAGCAAATCAGAAGATCATATGGTCTCTACCTGTAATATATGACCCATTTTTACACAGTTCTTCCCATCTGCTGTATTTAAAGGCATTTCATTTGCGTCTCAAACACAATCCACTTTTACATACAATTTTTCATACAATAACCAAGGTGATCTAAAAATTTACACCTGTAAAAATCCTTAAATGGTTTTTATTCTGTTTGTGACTTTAAAAAATCTATAATTTTTCTCTAATTGACAAAACAAAGACCACCCTAATGATTATTCTTTAAAATGGCAAATCTATTCTCATATATCCTAAGATGAATTTGTGTTTAGCCTCACATGGTAACTATTTCCTGATAAATATATATAGTGGTTATTCTCAGTCAGTGGTAGCTACTATATGCCAGAGGCTGTGTTATTACTCTACTAAATCATCTCCACAGCAACTCAACAACATAGGAACAATTTCTTTGCTTTTGTAGATGAACATACAGAAACATGTAACTTCAGTAACTTGATGAAGATCTTACAAGTAGTTTATGACAACTCACATTTGAATCCCGTGTCTAATTCAAATCCTTAATTCTTAAGAGAGAGAGCTTTGCTGTATTGCTGAGACTACAATGCAGTGGCTATCCACAAGCACGACCGTAGTGCACTACAGCCTCAAACTGCTGGACTCAAGTGATTCTCCTGCCTCAGCCTCCCAAGTAGCTGGGACTACAGGCATGTACCACAACATCTGGCTCTAAGATCCTAAGATCCTTAATTCTGAACTGTAGGTTTTACCCCTCATTTCATTTTTGTATTCTTATTTTTTATTTTTTTTGGAGTGCAGTGGCATGACTTCAGCTTACTGAAACCTCTGCCCTCCTGGGTTCAAGTGATTCTCCTGCCTCAGCCTCCTGAGTAGCTGGGATTACAGGCACATGCCACCATGCCAGGCTAATTTTTGTATTTTTTAGTAGAGATGGGGTTTCATCATATTCATCAGTCTGGTCTCGAACCCCTGACCTCTGGTGATCTGCCCGCCTCGGCCTCCCAAAGTGCTGGGATTACAGGCGTGAGCCACCACACCCTACCTACCCCTCATTTTAATAACTTGTGCAAGGCTCTTCAAGGAGAAATGAGCCTGGGACCCTCACCCTCAAGCTTTGAATTAGTGCTCATTGTACTAGTGCACTCTGTCTTCTAGCTGAGCCAGTTGTTGCCATGTTTTAAACTGGCCAGAAAATTAAATATGGCATGACTAAGCTTATCTTGGGGGTGTCTGACATCTCTGACTCAAATAATAAACACAAATATGTTGGAATTCATTCTTCTTTTGCAGAAATTTCACAAGCTATGGAGCAAGAAGGTGCCACAGCAGAGACAGAAGAACAAGGTGAGGAAAATAGATTTATTGTTTGTTGCCCTCCTGGAAGAAAGTTGGGTGAAAGAAGTGTAAGTAGTTTAGACTGGGGTGTGTAGTTCAGATTGCCTTTCTTGATTGTCATTTGTCTCTGGTGTCAACCCCTTCCCTTCAAGCTCTTGATCAGTACCATGGATAGAGCTACACAAGTTCACTGTGATTATCTAGTCAGATACTATGAAGACAAAATTCTAAAGAACCCATAATTCTAGGGGGCTCAAATCAATCACAACTTTGTTTGATGGATGCTAAACATATGGCCAAGAGTAGTCAAATGCTTTCTTCAAACTTAATTGGCAGTAATTATTTTTGTAATTCCTTCTATCAACTAATACATACATGAATACCTGCCATTGAAAAATTGTGATGGAATTACAGTGGTAAGAAAAACATATCTTGCCTTCATGACTTTTTTTTTGAGAAGGAGTCTTGCTGTGTCAACCAAGCTGGAGTGCAGTGGCACGATCTCGGCTCAGTGCAACCTCTGCCTCCCGGATTCAAGCGATTCTTCTGTCTCAGCCTCCCGAGTAGCTGGGATTGCAGGCGCCTGCCACCGTGCCTGGCTAATTTTTTGTATTTTTAGTAGAGATGGGGTTTCACCATATTGACCAGGCCAGTCTCGAACTCCTGACTTCATGATCTGCCCACCTCGGCCTCCCAAAGTGCTGGGATTACAGGCGTGAGCCACCACGCCCGACCTACCCCTCATTTTAATAACTTGTGCAAGGCTCTCCAAGGAGAAATGAGCCTGGAACCCTCACCCTCACCCTCAAGCTTTGAATTAGTGCTGATTGTACTAGCACACTCTGTCTTCTAGCTGAGCCAGTGATTGCCATGTTTTAAACTGGCCAGAAAATTAAATATCACATGACTAAGCTTATCTTGGGGGTGTCTGACATCTCTGACTGAAATAATAAACACAAATATGTGGGAATTCATTCTTCTTTTGCAGAAATTTCACAAGCTATGGAACAAGAAGATGCCACAGCAGCAGAGACAGAAGAACAAGGTGAGGAAAATAGATTTATTCCTTGGTTGCCCTCCTGGAAGAAAGTTGGGTGAAAGAAGTGTAAGTAGTTTAGATTTCAAGGGTACCTAGTTCAGATTGCCTTTCTTGATTGTCATTTGTCTCTGGTGTCAACCCCTTCCCTTCAAGCTCTTGATCAGTACCATGGATAGAGCTATACACATTCACTGTGATTATGTACAGTCAGATACTATGAAGACAAAATTCTAAAGAACCCATAATTCTAGGGGACTCGAATCAATCACAAGTTTGTTTGATGGATGCTAAACATATGGCCAAGAGTAGTCAAATGGTTTCTTCAAACTTAAGTGGCAGTAATTATTTTTGTAATTCCTTCCATCAACTAACATGTACATGAATACCTGCCACTGAAGAGTTGTGATGGAATTACAGTGGTAAGAAAAACATGTCTTGCCTTCATGGCATTTTTTTTTTTTTTTTGAGAAGGAGTCTCGCTGTGTCGCCCAAGCTGGAGTGCAGTGGCAGGATCTCGGCTCAGTGCAACCTCTGCTTCCTGGGTTCAAGCGATTCTTCTGCCTCAGCCTCCCAAGTAGCTGGGATTACAGGTGTCTGCCACCGTGCCTGGCTAATTTTTGTATTTTTACAAAAATGGGGTTTTACAAAAATGGGGTTTTTTTACAAAGATGGGGTTTCACCATATTGGCCAGGCCAGTCTCAAACTCCTGATCTCGTGGTCTGCCCACCTCGGCCTCCCAAAGTGCTGGGATTACAGGCGTGAGCCACCACACCCTACCTACCCCTTATTTTAATAACTTGTGCAAGGCTCTCCAAGGAGAAATGAGCCTGGGACCCTCACCCTCAAGCGTTGAATTAGTGCTCACTGTACTAGCACACTCTATCTTCTAGCTGAGCC
Organism: Pongo pygmaeus; assembly: GCF_028885625.2. NCBI lineage: Eukaryota > Metazoa > Chordata > Mammalia > Primates > Hominidae > Pongo > Pongo pygmaeus. The sequence continues at coordinate 62,526,501 of NC_072393.2, forward strand.
AGTGGTTGCTATGTTTTAAACTGGCCAGAAAATTAAATATGGCATGACTAAGTTTATCTTGGGGGGTGTGTGACATCTCTGACTTGAGTAATAAACACAAGTATGTTGGAATTCATTCTTCTTTTGCAGAAATTTCACAAGCTATGGAACAAGAAGGTGCCACAGCAGCAGAAACAGAAGAACAAGGTGAGGAAAATAGATTTATTCCTTGGTTGCCCTCTTGGAAGAAAGCTGGCTGGAAGAAGTGTAAGTAGTTTAGATTGCCTTTCTTCATTCTAATTTGTCTTTGGTGTCAACCCCTTCCCTTCAAGCTCTTGATCAGTACCATGGATAGAGCTATGCACATTTACCGTGATTATCCACAGTCAGATACTATGAAGACAAAATTCTAAAGAACGCATAATTCTAGGGGACTCGAATCAATCACAACTTTGTTTGATGGATGCTAAACATATGACCAAGGGTAGTCAAGTGCTTTCTTCTAACTTAAGTGGCAGTAATTATTTTCGTAATTCCTTCCATCAACTAATATGTACATGAATACCTGCCATTGAAGAATTGTGCTGGAATTACGGTGGTAAGAAAAACATGTCTTGCCTTCGTGGCTTTTTTTTTTTTTTTTTGAGAAGGAGTCTCGCTCTGTTGACCAGGCTGGAGTGCAGTGGCACAATCTCAGCTCACTGAAACCTCTGCCTCCTGGGTTCAAGCAATTCTTCTGCTTCAGCCTCCCGAGTAGCTGGGATTACAGGCACGCCACCACGACCGGCTAATTTTTGTATTTTTAGTAGAGATGGAGTTTCACCATATTGACCAGGTTGGTCTCGCACTCCTGACCTCGTGTTCTGCCCACCTCAGCTTCCCAAAGTGCTGGGATTACAGGCATTTGCCACTATGCCCAGCCACCTTCATGGCATTTATTGTCCAGACATACACATTAGCTAAACCATATGGAATGAAGATTGGTCTAAAGTGCTATAACTTTGCAGGATGATGATTAAACAGCCAAAGATGTAAGAGCAGGCTTCCCTGAGAGACTGTTGATTGAGGCTTTTTCGTTGAGATATAATTAGGATTTTATATACCATAAAGTTGAGCCTTCTGGAGTACATGATACAATGATTTTTAATATATTCAGTTATCCAACTGTCATCAGTAATTCCAAAACATTTTTTTCTCCCAAAAAGAAACCCCATACCCATTTGCAGTCACCAATTTCCTCTCCCTCAAAACTGTGGACAACCACTAATCTACTTTGTATCTGTAAACTCTACGATTCCAGATCGGTCATGTAGATGGAATCATATGATAAGTAGTTTTCCATGACTGGCGTTTTTCACTTGGCATAATGTTCCAAAGCCCGTGTTGCAGTGTGTATCAGCACTTCATTTTTGTTGCCGAATAATATTCCATTGTATGGAAAGACCCCATTTTCTTCACCTGTTGTTCAGTTTGTGGGAATTTGGCTTTTTTCTCCCTTTGGGGCTGTTAACAGTGCTCTATGAACACTTGTGTCCTAGAAGGCAGTGATGGAAAGAAGTGACTTGACTAGCATGAGATATTCAAGGTAGAAAGCTAACTAGAATTGGTGATTGGCAGAGTTCTGAAAAACGGGCTCTGGGAATTGCTCTCACCTTTCTTCTGGAACGATCTGGTGGGTGGTGATGCCAGGAGTCAATGACTAACATTTTGAGCTCTGAGACAGCTTCAAGCTGGGCTGTTATCCCACCTGTGCAATGTAACGTCGATCCTGTGTGAGCTATGTAATCATTCACTCAACCAATATTCGAAAAACTAATGGTTGCCAGTGTTGTCAACTTTAAATTGGGATGAATAATATACACAAATATTGGTGACATTTTTAGAATAGTTACTCTGATCTAGGCACTGTTCTCCACATTTTGATTGTCAAGACACCTTCACGCTAACCTAGTAAGGGGAGATACTCACACTGTCCACCCCCTTTTTCAAACAGGGTCTTGCTGTGTCGCCCAGGCTGAAGTACAGTGGCACAATCACAGCTCACTGCAGCCCCTAACTCCTGGGCTGAAGCAATCCTACTGCCTCAGCCTCCTAAGTAGCTGGAAATTAGGCATATGCTACAACATCTGGCTAATTTTCATATTTGTTATAGAAAGGGGGGGCAGGGGTCTCGCTATGTTGCCCAGGCTGGTCTTGAACTCCTGGCCTCAAGTGATCTGCCCTTCTCAGCATCCCAATGCACTAGGATTACAGGGATGAGCCACTATGCCCAGCCAGTATCCCTGTTATATAAATGAACAAATTACCATCTACAGGATTGATGGGAAGCTACAATTAAATTTATGTAAAACAAGAAAAACAATGAGCTCAGCATCTGCTCCAAAGTAGGATCACAAACACAACCTTTTTTTCTTGTTATCACTTAGAAAAAACCTATGAGAGAATATTTTTGGTTAGAAGTAAAAGATGAGGTTTTTTTGTTTTTTGTTTGTTTTGAGACTGAGTTTAGCTCTTGTTGTCCAGGCTGGAGTGCAATGGTGCAATCTCGGCTCACTGCAGCCTCCGCCTCCCAGGTTCAAGTGATGCTCCTGCCTCAGCCTCCCGAGTAGCTGGGATTATAGGCATGTGCCACCACACCCGGCTAATTTTGTATTCTTAGTAGAGATGGGGTTTCTCCATGTTGGTCAGGCTGGTCTCGAACTCTCGACCTCAGGTGATCTGCCTGCCTTAGCCTCCTAAAGTGCTGGGATTACAGGCGTGAGCCACTGCACCCAGTGAGACAAAAGATGAGTTTTGATGCTTTGAATTTGAGGTCCTGTGACCCCTTAAGGGGGGGGCGAGTTAGACACATGAGTCTGGAATTTTAAGAAAGAAGCCCTCAAGAAGGAGAGGATTGGAACCCTGAAGTACAGACATGATAATTAAATCCATAGAAAAAGAGGTGTTTGAGGAAGAACTGAAGGATCCTGAGTTTGAACGCAGACTGTCTTCCTGGGGTTTCCCTCCCTCTGTAAAAACCTACATTCCAGTGCCACAGCCAGTCCTCTGAGGACAACAGGTCGGTCTGAGCTCAGCAAATAGAGGTTCCAATCTTAAGGTCTGCTTCCCGTGGTTTTAACACGGGTCTGTTAATGGCTTCCCCTGATGTGGATGTCAGATGGCCCTCCCTTTCCATGGGTTCTGTGTCCATGGATTCACCTAACCATCGATCAAAAATATTCGGAAAACTCCACAAAGTTCCAAAAAGCAAAACCCGAGCTTGCCATATGCTGAGCAGTGTGTGGAGTCCACACAAATGAAGCAATGTGTAGACATCCTGTTAGGTATTATAAGTAGCCTAGAGATGACTTAACCTACATGGGAAGAATCCACACAAATGAAGCAATGTGTAGACATCGTGTTAGATGTTATAAGCAGCCTAGAGATGCCTTAAACTACATGGGAGGATGTGCGTAGGTTATATGCAGTTATACCATTTTATATCAGGGACTTGAGTATCTGGAGATTTTGGTATCATTTGGGAATATCCTGGAACCCATCTTGGACAGATTCAGAGGATACAGCTACAATGAAGTATAAGTTCTAGAATTTTTATGTGGAGACTTTGCATACAGTTGGTAATTGTATTACACATTTGTACAGAGAGACTCTTGCTGCCTTTTTAAAGTAAATGGTAGTACCATTAAACTTAAGGTCCCAGGATATGAATCTTTTTCATGTTCATTGAGTACCTATCCGATATCAGAGGCTGAAAAGGCTGGAAGTATTGAGGCAAAAAGACAAGGTATTTTTCTCATGGAGCTTACATTATAAGCTAGGGACTGACAAAAACTAAATGCATAAAAGAATTGAAGTTTGTGATAAATGTCAGGTGGTATAAAATAATTATAGTTTGTGATAAGTTTCATTTTTTCACATTTTCAGGCCCTGTGCTAATGTTGAATGCATATTCTTAAATCTTTATCAGGTGGGCCGGGCACAGTGGGTCACGCCTATAATCCCACCACTTTGGGAGGCCGAAGTGGGCGGATCACTTGAGGTCAGGAGTTTGACACCAGCCTGGCCAACATGGTGAAACCTCATCTCTGCTAAAAAAAAAAAAAAAAAAAAATATATATATATATATATATACACACACACACACATATACACACGTATATATGTATACGTATATACGTATACATACGTATACATGTATGTATATATGTATACGTATATACGTATACATGTATGTATATATGTATATATGGTATATATGTATATATGTACACATGGTATATATGTATATATGTACACATGGTATATATGTATATATGTATATATACACACACACACACACATAAAATTAGCTGAGCATGGTGGCAGACACCTGTAATCCCAGCTACTTGAGAGGCTGAGGCTGGAGAATTGCTTGAACCTGGGAGGTAGAGGCTGCAGTGAGCCAAGATCATGCCACCGCACTCCAGCCTGGGCAACAGAGTGCAACTGTGTCTCAAAAAAAAAAAAAAAATCTTTATCAGATGGGGAAACTGAAGAGCAGCTTGTATCAAATCACACAGATGCTCTACAGCAGGGGTCCCCAACCCCCAGGCCATGGACTGGTAGGGTGGCCTCTTAGGAACCGGGCAGTATAGCAGGAGGGAGCAAAGCTTCATCTGTATTTACAGCTGCTCCCCATGACTCATGTTACCACCTGAGCTCTGCCTCCTGTCATATCAGATGTGGCATTTGGTTCTTACAGGAGCATGAGCCCTATTGTGATCTGCACATTCGAGGGATCTGGGTTGTGTGCTCCTTATGAGAATCTAATGCCTGATGATCTGTCACTGTCTCCCATCACCCCCAGATGGGGCCTCTAGTTATAGGAAAGGAAGCTCAGGCTCCCACTGATCCTACATTATGGTGAGTTGTATGATTATTTCATTATATATTACAATGTAATCATAATAAAGGAACAATAAACGTAATGTACTTGAATCATCTCAAAACCAGCCCCTTCTACCCCAGTCTGTGGAAAAATTTTCTTCCACAAAACTGGTCCCTGGTGCCAAAAAGATTGGGGATCACTGCTGTACCATAGAGCTTGGGTTCCAGGCAGGATCTGTCTGACCTCAAGGAGCGTGCTCCCCTCTCTTTTTTTTTTTTTTTTTTTTTTTGAGATGGAGTCTCACTCTGTCGCCCAGGCTGGAGTGCAGGTGGCGCGATCTCGGCTCACTGCAAGCTCCACCTCCTGGGTTCATGCCATTCTCCTGCTTCAGCCTCCCAGGTAGCTGGGATTACAGGCACCCGCCAACATATCTGGCTAATTTTTTGTGTGTATTTTTAGTACAGAAGGGGTTTCAGCGTGTTAGCCAGGATGGTCTCAATCTCCTGACCTTGTGATCCACCTGCCTCGGCCTCCGAAAGTGCTGGGATTACAGGGGTGAGCCACCATGTCCGGCCGCTCCCCTCTTTATGTACAGCAGGATTCCCCTGTTGTGTGGGGGAAACCAAGGGATGGAACAGGAGGGGCACACCTGTCATACAGGTGTAGAACTTGGGGCCATGGTACATGCATCCATGGCTCCCTCAAGTTCCCCTCCCCCTTCCCCTCCCCAAGGCTACATATGTTGGCATACATCATTTAACAAATACTTGAGTTCCTACAGAGTGTCAGGCACTGTCATAAATACTGAAGGTCCAAGAGTGAGTAAGAAAGTCCATGTTTAGTCTACGGGGGGAGACCATCAGCAAATACAACATAACCCATCAGGTCCCCAGTGCAAAAAGGGACATCGGGTTGAACGGGGGAAGCAGAGCTATTTTGTGGGTTATTAAGAAGCTTTTGAGGCCTTTAAAATAGGGAATGAAGAGTGAGCATGTTCTCAGCACCTGGCTAGGAAGAAAGAGGACCCACGTCTGAAGGCTGCCTCAGGCCCCGCTGACGCTGGGTCCAGGGTTTCTGTGAGGTATATTTTTACTAAAATTCAGATTGGCTTCAGCTGGGCGCAGTGGTTCATGCCTACTTTCGGAGGCCGAGGTGGGCAGATCCACGAGGTCAGGAGATTGAGACCATCCTTGCTAACACGGTGAAACCCTGTTTCTCTAAAAATACACAAAATTAGCTGGGCATGGTGGCAGGCGCATGTAGTCCCAGCTACTCGGGAGGCTGAGGCAGGAGAATGGCATGAACCCGGGAGGCGGAGCTTGCAGTGAGCTGAGATGGCGCCACTGCACTCCAGCCTGGGTGACAGAGCAAGATTCCGTCTCAAAAAAAAAAAAAAAAAAAATCAGACTGGCTTCAAATTTTGTTTCCTGATTTATTTTTATTTTTATTTTGAGATGGAGTCTCACTCTGTCACCAGGCTGGAGTGCAGCAGTATGATCTCAGCTCACTGCAACCTCCATCTCCCGGGTTCAACCAGATTCTCCTGCCTCAGCCTCCTGAGTAGCTGGGTCTACAGGTGCCCACTACCATGCCTCACTAATTTTTGTATTTCTTATTAGAGATGGGGCTTTGCCATGTTGACCAGGCTGGTCTCAAACTCCTGACCTGAGGTGATATGCCTATCTCGACCTCCAAAAACGCAGGGATGACAGGCGCGAGCCACCGCGCCTGGTCTGTTTCCTGATTTTCATTCTACCGTCTCTGACTTCAGGCCCTGGAGGTGACAAATGGGACTACAAGAGTCACGTGATGACCAAATTCACTGAGAAGGAGGATGTACGTCGTAGTTTTGAAAAAACTGCTGCAGACTTGCCGGAAATGCAAATGTTGGCTGGTGCTTTTAATTCAGACCAGTGGGGCTTCCGGCCTCGCACGGTGGTTCTGCACGGAAAGTCAGGAATTGGGAAAACTGCTCTGGCCAGAAGGATCGTGCTGTGCTGGGCACAAGGTGGACTCTACCAGGGAATGTTCTCCTACGTCTTCTTCCTCCCCGTTAGAGAGATGCAACAGAAGAAGGAGAGCAGTGTCACAGAGTTCATCTCCAGGGAGTGGCCAGACTCCCAGGCTCCAGTGACAGAGATCATGTCCCGACCAGAAAGGCTGTTATTCATCATTGATGGTTTCGATGACCTGGGCTCTGTCCTCAACAATGACACAAAGCTCTGCAAAGACTGGGCTGAGAAGCAGCCACCGTTCATCCTCATATGCAGTCTGCTGAGGAAAGTCCTGCTCCCTGAGTCCTTCCTGATCATCACCGTCAGAGACGTGGGCATAGAGAAGCTCAAGTCGGAGGTCGTGTCTCCCCGTTACCTGTTAGTTAGAGGAATCTCCGCAGAACAAAGAATCCACTTGCTCCTTGAGCGCGGGATCGGTGAACATCAGAAGACGCAAGGGTTGCGTGTGATAATGAACAACCGTAAGCTGTTCGACCAGTGCCAGGTCCCCGCTGTGGGCTCTCTGATCTGCGTGGCTCTGCAGCTGCAGGACGTGGTGGGGGAGAGTGTCGCCCCCTTCAACCAAACGCTCACAGGCTTGTACGCCGCTTTTGTGTTTAATCAGCTCACCCCTCGAGGCGTGGTCCGGCGCTGTCTCAATCGGGAGGAAAGAGTTGTCCTGAAGCGCTTCTGCCGTATGGCTGTGGAGGGAGTGTGGAATAGGAAGTCTGTGTTTGATGGTGATGACCTCATGGTTCAAGGACTCGGGGAGTCTGAGCTCCGTGCCCTGTTTCACATGAACATCCTTGTCCCAGACAGCCACTGTGAGGAGTACTACACCTTCTTCCACCTCAGTCTCCAGGACTTCTGTGCTGCCTTGTACTATGTGTTAGAGGGGTTGGAAATTGAGCCAGCTCTCTGCCCTCTGTACGTTGAGAAAACAAAGAGGTCCATGGAGTTTAAACAGGCAGGCTTCCATATCCACTCACTTTGGATGAAGCGTTTCTTGTTTGGCCTCGTGAGTGAAGACGTAAGGAGACCACTGGAGGTCCTGCTGGGCTGTCCCATTCCCCTGGGGGTGAAGCAGAAGCTTCTGCACTGGGTCTCTCTGTTGGGTCAGCAGCCTAACGCCACCACCCCAGGAGACACCCTGGACGCCTTCCACTGTCTTTTCGAGACTCAAGACAAAGAGTTTGTTCGCTTGGCATTAAACAGCTTCCAAGAAGTGTGGCTTCCGATTAACCAGAATCTGGACTTGATAGCATCTTCCTTCTGCCTCCAGAACTGTCCGTATTTGCGGAAAATTCGGGTGGATGTCAAAGGGATCTTCCCAAGAGATGAGTCAGCTGAGGCATGTCCTGTGGTTCCTCTATGGTGAGTACCCCAGGCAGTTTTATCCTATGCCATGTGCTGAGCTCTGTGTCCCTACTGCTGGGACTTGACATGACTTCCAGGAACTTCAAGGTCCCAGAGAATTCTTTCAGGATGAATGGCCCAGATGATGTCCAGCTGGCTAAAATGCCAGGACCCGAATCTGGCTCATTGTCCACACCTGGGAAAGGTCTTTCAAAATACAGGACCCCGCCCAAGACTCTAAAGGAAAAGCTCTGGGGTTGAAACCCAGGAATAGGTGGTTTATTTTATTATTTTGAGTCAGAGTCTCACTCTGTCGCCAGGCTGGAGTGCAGTGGCACGATCTCAGCTCACTGCAAACTCCACCTCCCAGGCTCAAGCGATTCTCCTGTCTCAGGCTGCCGAGGAGCTGGGACTACAGGCATGCACCACCATGTCCAGCTAGTTTTTGTAATTTTAGTAGAGGCGGGATTTCACCACATTGGCCATGCTGGTCTCGAACTCCTGACCTCAGGTGATCCACCCACCTCAGCCTCCCAAAGTGCTGGGATTACAGGCATCAGCAAGCCCCACCCATCAATGTGACTGCTCAGGTTTGTGGACTGCTTATTTGGTATGGGGTCCAGGGCCGTGCTGTCCAATAGTTCTGTGATGGAAATATTCCATGTGCCTTGTCCAGTAGGACAGCCACCAGCCTCATAAGCCTGTTGAGCATCTGAAACGTGGTGAGTGAGACTGTGGAGGTGAAACTCATCTCACTCCATTTCAACTCATTTGTATTTTTTTCTTTTTTTGAGACAGAGTCTCACTGTGTCACCAAGGCTGGAGTACAGCAGCATGATCTTTGCTCACTGCAACCTCTGCCTCCCGGGTTCAAGCGATTCTCCTGACTCAGCCTCCCAAGTAGCTGGGATTATAGGCATGTGCCACCATACCTGGCTAATTTTTGTATTTTTAGTAGAGACAGGGTTTTACCATGTTGGCCAGGCTGATCTCGAACTCCTGACCTCAGGTGAGCCACCTGCCTTGGCCTCCCAAAGTGCTGGGATTATAGGCATAAGCTGCTGTGCCCGGCCTCATTTGTATTTAAATAGTCACATGTAGCTGATGCTTACTGAATAGTGCAGGTCTAGAAAACACACTTTGCTGGACTGTCTCAATGTCATCCTCCTATGACCCAGAACACAGCAGTGACGAATGTGGACAGGCTGGGTGGACGAGGATTGCTCGAGGCCAGGTTTTTGAGACCAGCCTGGGCAACAAAGTAAGACCCTGTCTGTGGACAGGCTGGGTGCAGTGGCTCATGCTTGTAATCCCAGCACTTTGGGAGGCTGAGGTGGGTGGATCACGAGGTCAGGAGTTCGAGACCAGTCTGGCCAACATAGTGAAACCCTGTCTCTACTAAAAATACAAAAATTAGCCAGGCATGGTGGCACATGCCTGTAGTCCCAGCTACTCAGCACGCTGAGGCAGGAGAATTGCCTGAACCCAGGAGGCGGAGGTTGCAGTGAGCCAAGATCACGCCACTGCACTCCAGCCTGGGCATCAGAGTGAGACTCCATCTCAAAAAATAAAAAAAAAAAGCATCAAATTATCACATGGGGCTGGGCACGGTGGCTCACGCCTATAATCCTAGCACTTTGGGAGGCTGAGGCAGGTGGCTCACATTAGGTCAGGAGTTCAAGATCAGCCTAGCCAACAAAGCGAAACCCCATCTCTGCTAAAAATACAAAAATTAGTGGGGTGTGGTGGTGGATGCCTGTAATCCCAGCTACTCGGGAGGCTGAGGCAGGAGAATTGCTGGAACCCTACGGGCGGAGGTTGCAGTGAGCCAAGATGCCACCACTGCGCTCCAGCCTGGGTGACAGAGTGAGACTCCGTCTCAAAAAAAAAAAAAAAATTCTCACATGGAAGAGGTCTGGCACAGCATCTGCTGTGTGCTAAGGCCTTGATAACATGGCAGCTACCCTTGGTCGGAAAACAATTGAGTACAAATTCTTGCTTTTTAGGAGGTGAGCTCACATCAGTGCAGAAAGAACGAACAGCTTGCCCATTACCTTGTTCTTTCCACAGCCAAGGGGAGTCACAGCCTGGGCAATTTTCCTATAGATTGGCTGAAAATGTGCACAGCCACAGGCTAAGCACTGAGATGGGAAATTTACATATAATAAAAAGTCACAGCTACTTGTGTTCACAGCTACCCTGTGCTATACTTTCCATTCACTTTCTTCTTCTTTTTTTTTTTTGGGGGGGGGGAGATGGAGTTTCGCTCGGTCACCCAGGCTGGAGTGCAGTGGTGTGATCTCAGCTCACTGCAACCTCCACCTCCTGGGTTCAAGTGATTCTCCTGCTTCGGCCTCCCTGGTAGCTGGACTACAGTTGCCCACTACCACACCTGGCTAACTTTTGTATTTTTAGTAGAGATGGGGTTTCACCATATTGGCCAGGCTGGTCTCGAACTCCTGACCTTGTGATCCTCCCACCTTGGCCTCCCAAAGTGCTGGGATGACAGGTGTGAGCCACCGCGCTCGGCCTCTATTTTTCTTTTATTCTTCAGGGCAAACCCATGAGGTTAGCTCCCTGTTCACAAACGTGGGAAGGTATACACTCAGACATGCGGGAATGTATAAACTCAGACGGGAGATGATTGCCAGTGGACGGGAGACTAATTGCTCCAATTTTTAGGTGTACGATACAATATTAACTACAGGCAGGACATTGTACAGCAGATCTCTAGAACTTTTTCATCTCACATCACTGATACTTCACGCTCATGAAACAATAACTCCATCTCCCCTGCTCCCCAGGCCCCTGGCAGCCTCCACTCTACTTTCTGCTATTTTAGATATTTCAAAGTAGAATCATGAGCCGAGTGTGGTGGTAGCTCATGCCTGTCATCCCAGCACTTTGGGAGGCCGAGGCGGGAGGATCCCAAGCTCAGGAGTTTCGAGAGCAGCCTGACCAACTAAAAAATACAAAAATTAGCCAGGTATGGTGGTGGGCACCTGTAATCTCAGCTACTTGGGAGGCTGAGGCAGGAAAATCACTTGAACTTAAGAGGTGGAGGTTGCAGTGAGCCAAAATCACACCACTGCACTCCAGCCTCGGCGACAGAGACTCCGTCTCCAAAAAAAAAAAAAAAAAAAAAAAGTTGAATCATGCAGTATTTGATTTGTCCTTCTGTGACTGGTATAGCTCACCTAACATAATATCCTCCAGGTTCATCCACGCCGTCAAAAACGGTAGAATGTCCTCCTTTAAGGATGAGTAATAGTCCATTAATGTGTGTATCACATGTTCTTTATCTGTTCATCCATGGATGGACATGTAAGTTTTCCACATCTGAACTATTATGAATAATGCCACAGTGAGTGTGGGAGACCAAACACCTCTTCCACATCCTGATCTCAGTTCTTCTGGGTATATACCCAGAGGTAGGATTGTTAGGTCCTATGGTAGCTCTATTCTAATATTTTTTAGGAACCTCTGTACTGTTTTCCATAGCTGTTGCACAGTTTTACGTTCAAGTGGGGCTGGAATTGAAGCAAAGATCTGATGCAGGGCTGGGCGCAGTGGTGGCTCACACCTGTAATCCCAGCAATTTGGGAGGCCGAGGCGGGGGCAGATGATCATGAGATCAGGAGTTCGAGACCGTCCTGGCCAACATGGTGAAACCCCATCTCTATTAAAAATGCAAAAATTAGCTGTGCGTGGTGGCATGTGCCTGTAGTCCCAGCTACTCGGGAGGCTGAGGCAGGAGAATCGCTTGAACCCAGGAGGCAGAAGTTGCAGTGAGCTGAGGTCGCGCCACTGCACTCCAGCCTGGGCGACGGAGCGAGACTCCATCTCCAAAAAAAAAAAAAAAAAAAAGATCTGATTCAGGAGCTGGCAGTTCCTAGTCATGCCTGCATACCTCCTCGGGTATCGATATATCCAGGAGGCAGGGTGGACGCAGGGCTAGTCATGCAAAGCGTGATGGCGCCGCTAAGTTGCCTCAGAGCCTCTAAAGCCACCCTGGTCTCACCTCGATAGCTCGGTCCCTCTCCTCCATGTGTTGCCACGACTGCTCATGTTAAACTCCATCCCCCAGGAGCCCGTGCTTCTATCCCCTGATGTAGGATGCGCCTCAAGCTCTGTCTCTCTCCTCTGACATGTTGTCACGACTGCTCACGTTAAACTCCTTCCCACGAGCCCACATTTCTATCCCCCCTGACATAGGATGCAGGGTAAAACCCTCATTGAGGAGCAGTGGGAAGATTTCTGCTCCGTGCTTGGCACCCACCCACACCTGCGGCAGCTGGACCTGGGCAGCAGCATCCTGACAGAGCGTGCCATGAAGACCCTGTGTGCCAAGCTGAGGCATCACACCTGCAAGATACAGACCCTGATGTAAGGCTGCCCGCCCCCTACGGGAGAATCCCTTCCCGTGACGCTATCCCAGCTCTCCCCTACCTCCTGAGAGAAGACCCATCTGAAACCTCTCAAGTGCAGCCTGAGGGCATAAGCGCCACCAAAGGTGTAGGAACCAAGTTCCCAAAAGCACAGAGTGGGGAGTCACTAAAGACCTTGTGATCAGCCAGGCGCGGTGGCTCACGCCTGTAATCCCAGCACTTTGGGAGGCCGAGGCGGGTGGATCACCTGAGGTCAGGAGTTCAAGACCAGCCTGGTCACCATGGCGAAACCCCATCTTTACTAAAAATACAAAAAAATTTAGTAAGGCATGGTGGCGTGTGCCTGTAATCCCAGCTACTTGGGAGGCTGAGGCAGGGGAATTGCTTGAACCAGGGAGGCAGAGGTTGCGTGAGCCAAGATCGTGCCACTACATTCCAGCCTGGGTGACAGAGCGAGACTCCATCTTAAAAAAAAAAAAAAAAAAAAAAAAAAAAAAAAAAAACACTTTGTGATGATGTTACCGAAGCAGGCTCCTTGACACCAGGTTTGGACGGGTTTGGATGGATTAAGCTCCCCAAGGCAGGGAGTGTTAATACTGTTTCACATGCTATTCCCAGTAGCTGGCCCATCACAGGCACTCGGGTATTCGTTGCTTTAAAAGGAAATATAATTAATTAGAAATTTGCAAGTTAGAATGGGAGAAGGAAGGGAAGGAAAAATGGGGATACAACTAAACATCACCAGTGTCGAATGTGTCTCCCCTTCCCCATTGCAGGTTTAGAAATGCACAGATTACCCCTGGTGTGCAGCACCTCTGGAGAACCCTCATTGCCAACCGTAACCTAAGATCCCTCAACTTGGGAGGCACCCACCTGAAGGAAGAGGATGTAAGGATGGCGTGTGAAGCCTTAAAACACCCAAAATGTTTGTTGGAGTCTTTGAGGTATGTCTCTGGTAGAGCTTTTGCCTTGTGTTTCTTCATTTTTACTTGTGTTTGAAATGATTACATAAAGTGGCAAAAATTAAAGAGCTGCAAAGATGGAAAAGTTTTGGTGATGGATGGTGGTGACAGTTGCAGGAGTTGAGTGCCACTGAATTGCACACCTAGATAGTTAAAATAGTGCATTCGGTTATAAATACTTTATCACGATTAAAAAAACTCAGTTTCATTAAAAATTGTTTATGCAGAGGCAAGGTCTCGTTTGGTTGCTCAGTCTGGTCTTGAACTCCTGGGCTCAGGCGGTCCTCCCCCCTTGGCCTCCCAGAGCACTGGGATTACAGGCGTGAGCCACCATACCCAGCGAGATTTTAATTGTATAGAGGTTGAATGTGCCCTTCTGGGCCAGGCGTGGTGGCTCACGCCTGTAATCCCAGCACTTTGGGAGGCCAAGGCAGGCAGATCACTTGAGGTCAGGAGTTCAAGACCAGCCTGGCCAACATGGTGAAACTCCACCTCTACCAAAAATACAAAAATTAGCCGGGCATGGCAGGCACCTGTAATCCCAGCTACTCGGGAGGCTGAGTCAGGAGAATCCCTTGAACTCAGGAGGCGGAGGTTGCAGCGAGCTGAGACCGTGCCACTGCACTCCAGCCTGGGCAACAAGAGCAAAACTCTGTCTCAAAGAAAAATGCCCTTCTGGTAGTTTCTCCCAGTGGTTAATCTTACATACTATCGCATAATATCAAAACTGGGAAACATCCTGGTACAGTGTGTGTACATTATTCTGTAGCAGTTTATTACATCTAGATTTGTGTAACAATCACAGTAACCAAGATGCTCTGGAGTCACACACCCCTCCCTAACTGCACTGTTCCTAATCCTCATCAGCCACGTGTTTTCCATCTCTGTATAACCTTGTCATTTTGACAATGCTCTTAAAGTGAAATCAGTGTGGTACATCCTCACCTGAGACTGGCTTTGCTCCATCAGCGCTTGAGATCCACCCAAGCAGTCATGTGTTACACACTTTCTTCCTTTCTATTGGTGACAGCCATTCAATGCTGTGGAGTACCACAGTTTAACCATTCACCTATCCAGGGACTGGTTGGTTGGTTGGTTGGTCCCAGTTTGCAGCTCTTACTGTGGTTTGTAAGTCCTGGGAAGGTGGTTTTTTCATTAGATTAGCTTGGTCTAGAGATACAACTATTTAATGTTTATATAGTTTTCTTTTCTTTTTTCTTTTTTTTTCTTTTTTTTTTTTTTTTTTGGACTGAGTCTAGCTCAGTAGCTCAGGTTGGAGTGCAGTGGCATGATCTCAGCTCACTGCAACCTCCATCTCCCTGGTTTTTTGACTGAGTCTAGCTCAGTTGCTCAGGTTGGAGTTCAGTGGCACGATCTCAGCTCACTGCAACCTCCACTTCTCCTGCCTCAGCCTCCCAAGTAGCTGGGATTACAGGCACCCACCACCATACCTGGCTAATTCTTATATTTTTAGTAGAGATGGGGGTTTCACCATGTTGGCCAGGCTGGCCTCGAACTCCTGACCTCAAGTGATCCACCTGCTGTGTCCTCCCAAATAAAGTATTCTGAGACAGACAAGTACAAGCCCTGCTTTGAGCTCTGTTGGCTGGCACATCAACTAACATCGAAGAATAATAAGAAAGAAGAAGAATTTGCTTTGCACCATGTGTGTGTTTGCCTGGCAGCCAGGGAACTGCACTTTAAGAAGATGTAACCCAGGGAAATTAGCCAAAGCACAGATGTTGTCTCAGGATGAAAATGCTGTGCCTGACATCGTGTGGGGTTTATCTGGGAACAGATGGAGGAAGCTGCATGCTCACTCTTTTGCTCACTCTCTGCACCACAAGTGCAGAGAGCTGGAGCTTAGATTCAAAGAATAAATAAGATGCACATTGTCGGAAAAGATGGATGGAGGTTATTTGGGGCCAAGGAAGGAAAAAGCATGAAGTCACTTAGGTCCAGTTTCCTGGAAGTCTAACGAATTTACCTTCTCATAACTCAACTAATGAATTTACGTTCTCATAACTCACAGGGGCACAGGAGTATTGCTCTCTTCTCTTCACTCCTGTATTCCCAGAACCTAGAACTGCTCTATTCCCAGGATCTGACCCATATTCCCCAAAGTACTTACTGGATAGAGGGATGGGATGATCAGCTAAGTCTCTAAATGGGAGACTTTGACTTTGGAAGATGGATTGGGCCACATTGTGAAAGGTTTCCATTCACTATCACATTGAGGAGTTGGAACTTTCTTGTATTCAATAACGACAGATGCTAGATTCTACGTATAGTATGACATGTTCCAGGGATGCGCTGATGAATAAAACGAGATTCTTTTATTCAATAATGACAGATGCTTGATTTTGCATGTAGTACTACGACATGTTCCTGGGACATGCTCATGAATGAATTGAGATTCTTTTTTCTTTTTTTTTTTTTTTTTTCTTTTTTTTTTTTTTTTAGAGACAGTCTTGCTCTGTTGCCCAGGCTGGAGTGCAGTGGTGCAATCTCGGCTCATTGCAAGCCCCATCTCCTGGGTTCACGCCATTCTCCTGCCTCAGCCTCCCAAGTAGCTAGCACTACAGGTGCCCGCCACCACGTCCGGCTAATTTTTTTGTATTTTTTTAAGTAGAGATGGAGTTTCACCATGTTAGCCAGGATGGTCTCGATCTCCTGACCTCGTGATCCGCCCGCCTGGGCCTCCCAAAGTGCTGGGATTACAGGCATGAGCCACTGCGCCTGGCCGAGATTCCTTTATTCAATAACGACAGATGCTTGATTCTGTGTGTAGTACTATGACATGTTCCTGGGATGTGCTGATAAATGAAACGAGATTGTTTTATTCAATAACGACAGATGCTTGATTCTGCGTGTTAGCACTACGACATGTTCCAGAGATGTGCTGATGAATGAAACAAGATTTCTGCTCTCATGATGCTCACAGGCCAGCACAGGGAAAGCAAAGCAAGACAAAAAGAATGATGTGTGCACACACACGGCAGGAGCATGTATAGGCTTGGAGAGCTCTAAAAGTTGTCTAAAATTCAACACAGACCAGGCACAGTGGCTCATGCCTATCATCTCAGAATTCTGGGAGGCCAAGGCAGGTGGCTCACCTGAGGTCAGGAGTTCGAGACCAGCCTGGCCAACATGGCGAAACCCCGTCTCTACTAAAAATACAAAAATTAGCCAGGCGTGGTGACATGCACCTATAATTCCAGCTACTTGGGAGACTGAGGCAGGAGCATCACTTGAACCCGGGAAGCAGAGGTTACAGTGAGCCGAGATTATACCACTGCACTCTAGCCTGGGTGACAGAGTGAGACTGTCTCAAAAAATAATAAAATAAATCTGCTTCCTTCATCTCCGCCCTAGCCAGGCCCTGGCCTAAATGTTTTGTGGCTATTCTAACATCTAATCCTCACAACCACCACTGAGGTTGGAAATGCTGTCCTCATTTCCAGGGCATAAACTGAGTTGCAGAGATGCTAAGCTACTCAGTTAATAGGGAATTAAGTGATGTGTTAGACTTGGGGGTGGATGTGCTGGCTCGTGGGGTAGCTGTGTACATTAGTCTTTTGTAAATACCGCCGGTCATCCTGGAAGCTCGTGCCCTTCGGCAAATGCTCAAGTGCCCTTTGTGTACCAGGCACCGTCGCAGCTGCCGAGGGGACCATAGAGAACGAAGCAACCAGGCCTCCACCTTCATGGAGATGACATTCTAGGAAGGAAGACAGGCAGGAAACAAGCACTAACATAAGTATGTGGAACGTTGGCTGGAGGTCAGGCGCGGTGGCTCACGCCTGTAATCCCAGTGCTTTGGGAGGCCAAGGCGGGTGGATCACAAGGTCAGGAGTTCGAGACCAGCCTGGCCAACAAGATGAAACCCCGTCTCTACTAAAAATACACAAATTAGCCAGGTATGGTGGCGGGCACCTGTAATCCCAGCTACTCAGGAGCCTGAGGCAGGAGACTTGCTTGAATCCAGGAGACGGAGGTTGCAGTAAGCCAAGATCATGCCACTGCACTCCAGCCTAGGTGACAAGAGCAAGACCCTGTCTCAAAAAAAAAAAAAAAATTGGCTGGGGTGGGTTGCTATGAATGTTGAGATAATGGAGGGAAGTGGGGTAGGCACCGTTTAAGGTCTGGCTTACCTGAAAGGCGACCTTCAAGAGATATGAATGAGGACGTGAACCCCATGAAAACCTGAGGGAGGGAGGAGGGGAGGTTGCAATGGAAGGAACAGCAACTTCTCAGACCTGGAGGCAGGAGCAGACAGAGTCCGAGGACCAGGAAAATGGCCAGCGCTGCTGACGTGTGCTGAATAGAGGGGAAATGGGCTGCTTTGGATGAGAGCTGGGATTGGTTCATGTTGCCTGTCTCTGCAGGCTGGATTGCTGTGGATTGCCCCACGCCTGTTACCTGAAGATCTCCCAAATCCTTACGAACTCCCCCAGCCTGAAATCTCTGAGCCTGGCAGGAAACAAGGTGACAGACCAGGGAGTGACGCCTCTCAGTGATGCCTTGAGGGTCTCCCAGTGCACACTGCAGAAGCTGATGTGAGTGCCACTTCCTTTCCACTGGGATTATCGTAACTTCGATTCTCCAGGTCATGGTGGGAGAGGAATGAGCAGATGCACAAACCAGGGGTGAGGAAGGAAGTTGGGACCTCCCAAGACTTGCCCAATGTGGGGTGTAAGTCTGACCTGAAAAACATCTGTTCTTGCTCCCAAACTCTAAATGGAGATAAAAGGTGGACGCGGGAATCAGCCAGGTGGAAATTGCATAATGACCTTCCCTCTTGATAAAGCTCTCTTGGGTGAGAGGCTTATGTGTGCAGCTTACACTGTGGGTTAGTGGATGCTTGGCCCCACGACTGGAGAGGTATACCCACTCAGTCACTCAACGAACGCGGGTGGGGGTCAGGCTCCTCTCTGCCTGGTAAAGTCCAGGCCAGAGCTCATGCATTCTGGGCTGCTGGGCACAGAGAGGCTCAAAAAGGGGGAGGGTCACCCAAAATCCCAATCCCACCACCTCCTGTGGAGACGTGGGAGCCCAGAGCAGGGATGAACCCAGGCCTGTGGTGGTCTAGCAGAAGTGCCTCCGAGTGGAAACGCAGGGGGCAGCATTTCTGCACCCCCTAACACCTAAAGGGATATCACTTCTTTCCTTTTCCATGTCAGAGTTTTGCTGTTGCCCAAGCTGAGTGCAGTGGTAAGATCTTAGCTTACTGCAGCCTCGACCTCTTGGGCCCAAGCGATCCTCCCGCCTTGGCCTCCCAAAGTTCTGGGACTACAGGTGTGAGCCCACCATGCCCGGCCCACTTGCTTACTGATAACTGATCTAGGGAGGGAGGCGAAGCAGCAGCAGCAGTTATAGCAACCACTATTCAATGCTTACTGAGCTGTGCCAAGCACAGCACTAAAATCCCTCCAACCCTTCCTCGCTGAGTTCTCAAAACAGGTCTATGGAGCAGGTGCTGTTGATAACCATATTGACAGATGAGACAGCTTCGGAAAGGCTGTGTCACTTGTCCACATTTGGACGGTGCTTGGATGGTGATGCCAGGAGTCAAGAGTGGGGCCGATTCAGCTGAGCCACCCAGCGTGGCAACCACTAATCCACATGTGGCCAGCCAAATCTAAATTAAATGGGAAAGTCAGTTTCCTCATCACACTAGACCCATGTCAAGAGCTCAGTAGCCATGTGGGGCTAGCAGCTCCCATTCTGGACACTGCAGCTCTAGGTGACCTTTAATCTTACCTGGATGGCAGTGCTGGTATCAGCAGTGAGACATCCAGGCTCAGAAGGTGACGGGCTGTGGCCCCATCACACCCTGAGCTCTCTGTCTTGGGTGTCATATTCTCAAGGGGAAGGGGCATTCACTCCAAGTTCTTGTTACAGCAAAACACCTATCACTTATGTAGCGACTGTGTCTGGAATCACTTCAGTGCTACATAAAAAGCTGCTTAAACGGCCAGGTGTGGTGGCTCACACCTGTAATCCCAGCACTTTGGGAGGCTGAGGCGGGCGGATCACCTGAGGTCAGCAGTTCAAGACCAGCCTGGCCAATGTGGTGAAACCCCATCTTTACTAAAAATACAAAAAAATTAGCTGGGCATGGTGGCAGGTGCCTGTAATCCTAGCTACTCGGGAGGCTGAGGCAGGAGACTCACTTGAACCTGGGAGGCATAGGTTGTGGTGAGCCAAGGTCACACCATTGCACTCCAGCCTGGGCAACAAGAGCGAAACTCCATCTCAAAAGCAGACAGAGTATCTAGTTTATGCCTAAGGGTCATGATGTGTTAAATGTACTGTTTTGGGGGGTGGTCTTGCTCACTGTTCTGGAGTATAGTGGCATAATCACAGCTCACTGCAGCCTCTACCTCCCAGGCTCCAGGGATCCTCCTGCCTCAGCTTCCCAAGTAGCTGTGACTACATGCATGTACCACCATGCCCAGCTAATTTTTTCTTTTTAGAGACAGAGTCCTGCTATGTTGCCCAGGCTGGTCTCGAACTCCTGGGCTCAAGCACTCCTCCCGCCTCAGCCTCTCAAAATGAGATTGCAAACATAAGCCACGGTGCCTGGCCTAAGTATACTTTTAAATTGGAAAAATTGGCCCAGTATAGTGGCTCACACCTGTAAACCCAACACTTTGGGAGGCAGAGGCAGGCGGATCCCCTGAGGTCAGGAGTTGGAGACCAGCTTCGAGACCAGCCTGACCAACATGGTGAAGCCCGTCTCTACTAGAAATACAAAAATTAGCCAAACATGGTGGTGCACGCCTATGATCCCAGCTACTCAGGAGACTGAGGCCGGAGAATCATTTGAACCTGAGAGGCAGAGGTTGCAGTGAGCTGAGATCATGCCATTGCACTCCAGCCTAGGCAACAGAGCGAGACTCCATCTCAAATAAATAAAAATAAATAAGAAAATAAATTGGAAAAATTACTCATTTTCGGCAAAGCCTTACATCATAGCCATGTGGGGACTGGAAATGGCCGAGCAGTGAGCAGACCAATGTTGCCCAGCCATTCCCCATTGTGACTGGCAGATCTAATCACCCACAATACTTAGAGTATTCTTTTGGGGCTGATGCACTGGAGTTGAGTTTGCAAGTTAAAGGCAGAGAGGATGTGACTTCACCATATGTCTGCAAGGACATGCCAACTATGGGGGTGATATGTCTTTCTCCTCCTTGTAAAGGAGGGAGAGATGGAACTTTAAGAAGACACCTCATCATGTCCTCTCTGGGGCTCTCTTCTTGCAGACTGCAGGACTGTGGCATCACAGCCACGGGTTGCCAGAGTCTGGCCTCAGCCCTCGTCAGCAACCGGAGCTTGACACACCTGTGCCTATCCAACAACGGCCTGGGGAACGAAGGTGTGAATCTGCTGTGTCGATCCATGAGGCTTCCCCACTGTAGTCTGCAGAGGCTGATGTGAGTCTGGCTTGCTCCCTTACAAGGACTTCCTAGCTTTCTAACATAGCGTGGTGTAGCTCTCAAAGCAGAAAGCAGTGGGGAGGGGATGTGGACATCGTCACATGAAGGAACCTGGTATATGCTGAATTCTGTCCATGTCTCCTAGCTTTCATCCTTTCTTGGAAAATTCTGGGTCTGCCTTTGTGTTATCTTACAGTGGGAAGTCATTTGTTCAAGGACAGTCAGTTCTCATAGTTGGAGGTCATCATGTTCTACAAAGTCACCCTTGAGCACTGAACCAGCCAGCACAGAGCCATTGCCCCTGGGAGAGGTACAGGGTTAGCTTCCTGTGAACCTCTAGTCACATTGTCATCAATTGATGAAAATGTATTTCATGTTTCTGTTCAATGACTTTTACTTGATACACATCGTTGATTCGTTAACATTGAGCGCATGACCAACGGCACTGTGACGCGTGCCTGACAAAGCCCATCTGACACAAATGATGGACCTCACAGCCTCCCCACGCTCCCCGGCATCGGAGAGCACTTTGGCGGCTATGCTAGGAGGTCTTTTTTTTTTTTTTTTTTTTTTTTTTTGAGACGGAGTCTCGCTGTCACCCAGGCTGGAGTGCAGTGGCGCGATCTCGGCTCACTGCAGCCTCCGTCTCCCGGGTTCACGCCATTCTCCTGCCTCAGCCTCAGCCTCCCGAGTAGCTGGGACTACAGGCACCTGCCACCTTGCCCGGCTAATTTTTTGTATTTTTAGTAGAGACGGGGTTTCACCGTGTTAGCCAGGAGGGTCTCGATCTCCTGACCTCGTGATCTGCCCGCCTCGGCCTCCCAAAGTGCTGAGATTACAGGCGTGAGCCACGGTACCCGGCCAGGAGGTCATTTTAAACAACAAAATTGCAGCGGGGCACAGTGGCTCACACCTGTAATACCAGCATTTTGGGAGGCTGAAGCGGGTGGATCACTTGAGCTCAGGAGTTCAAGACCAGCCTGGCCAACATGGTGAAATCCCATCTCTACTAAAAATACAAAAAATTAGCCAGGTGTGGTGGTGCATACCTGTAATCCCAGCGACTCAGGAGGCTGAGGCAGGACAATCAGTTGAACCTGCGAGGTGGAGGTAGCAGTGAGCTGGCATGAGCTGAGATCGTGCCATTGCACTCCAGCCTGGGCAACAGAGTGAGACTGCATCACAAAACAAAACAAAATTGCCCACAAAAAGCACAAAAATCCAACAAACATGGCACTAAATACCCTCAAAAAGGACATTGTTGACAGTGGAGAGCTGAAATCAGTTCAGCCTCCACTGGGAGCAACATGTGTGTCTGGAGACTCAGGTTCTTATCTGCTCTGCACATATGCATGTCCAGGAAGGACTGAGCAC
This sequence comes from Pongo pygmaeus, assembly GCF_028885625.2. Lineage (NCBI taxonomy): Eukaryota > Metazoa > Chordata > Mammalia > Primates > Hominidae > Pongo > Pongo pygmaeus. The sequence continues at coordinate 62,548,866 of NC_072393.2, forward strand.
TCCCGGTATTGATTTGGAGAATTACCAACACATTCTAGCAAGTAGGAAAATTCACAAATACAGAATCCATGAATAATGAGGATCAATGTGTCGATTACTACTGCATTTATTAGTTGCTAGTGATACAGACACTACACAGATGCAGTTCTCATTATTTTTCCAAAAGTTATTGGGGTACAGGTGGTTACATGAGTAAGTTCTTTTCTTGTGTTTTGAGACAGTCTGGCCCTGTCACCCAGGTTGGAGTGGCGTGGAGCAATCTCAGTTCACTGCAACCTCCACCTCCGCTCCCAGGTTCAAGTGATTCTCCTGCTTCAGCCTCCCAAGTAGATGAGATTACAGCTGTGTGCCACCACACCTGGCTACTTTTTGTATTTTTAGTAGAGGCAGGGTTTTGCCATGTTGTCTAGGCTTGTCTTGAACTCCTGACCACAGGTGATCTGCCTGCCTCGGCCTCCCAAAGTGCTGGGATTACAGGCATGAGCCACCATGCCCAGCCAGGTTACATGAGTAAGTTCTTTAGTGGTGATTTGTGATATTTTGGTGCACCCATCGCTCAAGCAGTGTACACTGCACCATGTTTTGAAGTCTTTTATCCCTCGCCTCCCTCCCATTCTTCCCCCCAAATCCCCAAAGTCCATTGTATCATTCTTATGCCTTTGTGTCCTCATAGCTTAGCTCCCACATATCAGTGAGAATATATCGTGTTTGGTTTTCCATTCCTGAGTTACTTCACCTAGAATAATAGTCTCTAATCTCATCCAGGTCACTGCAAATGCTGTTAATTCATTCCTTTTTATGGCTGCATAGTATTCCATCATATATGTATGTGTGTGTGTGTGTGTGTGTGTATTTCTTTATCCACTCATTGATTGATGGGCATTTGGGTTGGTTCCACGATTTTGCAATTGTCAGTTGTCCTGCTATAAATATATGGGTACAAGTGTCTTTTTCGAATATTGACTATTTCTCTGGGTGGATGCCCAGTAGTGGGATTGCTGGGTCAAATGGTAATTCTACTTTTAGTTCTTTAAGGAATCTCCACACTGTGTTCCATAGTGGCTGTACTAGTTTACTTTCCCACCAGCAGTGTAGATGTGTTCCCTGATCACCATATCTACCCCAGCATCTACTGTGTTTTTTTTTTATTTTTTTATTATGGCCATTCTTACAAGGGTGATGGGGTATCACATTGTGGTTTTGATTTCCATTTCCCTGATTATTAGTGATGTTGAGCCTTTTTTATGTTTGTTGGCCATTTGTATATCTTGAGAATTGTCTATTCATGTCCTCAGCCCACTTTTTGATGAGATTGTTTTTTCTTACGGATTTGTTTGAGTTCATTGTAGACTCGACTCTAGATTGTGAAGATTTTCTCCCACTCTACGGGTTGTCTGTTTACTCTGCTGACTATTCTTTTTTTTTTTTTTTTTTTTTTTTTGGAGACAGTCTCACTCTGTCGTGAGGCTGGAGTGCAGTGGCGTGATCTCCACTCACTGCAAGCTCTGCCTCCCGGGTTCACGCCATTCTCCTGCCTCAGCCTCCCGAGTAGCTGGTAGCTGGGACTACAGGCGTCTGCCACCACACCCGGCTAATTGTTTTTAGTAGAGATGGGGTTTCACCATGTTAGCCAGGATGGTCTCAATCTCCTGACCTTGTGATTCGCCTGCCTCGGCCTCCCAAAGTGCTGGGATTACAGGAGTGAGCCACCGCGCCCGGCCTCTGCTGACTATTCTTTTGCTGTGTAAAAGCTCTTTGGTTCAATTAGGTCCCAGCTATTTATCTTTGTTTTTATTGCATTTACTTTTGGGTTCGTGGTCATGAAATCCTTGCCTAAGCCAATGTCTTGAAGAGTTTTTCCCATGTTATTTTCTAGAATTTTTATAGTATCAAGTCTTAGGTCTTTTTTTTTTTTTTTTTTTTTGGAGACAGTCTTGCTCTGTCACCCAGGCTGGAGTGCAGTGGCACAATCTGAGCTCACTGCAACCTCCACCCCCCAGGTTCAAGTGATTCTCCTGCCTCAGCCTCCCCAGTAGCTGAGATTACAGGCACCCGCCACCACGCCCAGCTAATTTTTGTATTTTTAGTAGAAACGGGGTTTCACCGTGTTAGCCAGGCTGGTCTCGAACTCCTGATCTGCCCGCCTCAGCCTCCCAAAGTGCTGGGATTACCGGTGTAAGCCGCTGCACCCGGTCAGGTTTAAGTCTCTAATCCATCTTGAGCTGATTTTTGTGTAAGGTGAGCGATGAGGATCCGGTTTCATTCTCCGACATGAGGCTAGCCAATTATCTCAGCACCCTTTGTCGAAAAGGGTGTCCTTTCTCCACTTTAGGTTTTTGTTTGCTTTGTTGAAGATCAGTTGGCTGTAATTATTTGGGTTTATTTCTGGGTTCTCTATTCTGTTTCATTGGTCTATGTGCCTATTTTTGCACCAGTACCACACTGTTTTGGTGACTATGCCTTATAGTTTGAAATCAGGTAGTGTGATGCCTCCAGATTTGTTCTTTTTGCTTAGTCTTGCTTTGGCCATGTGGGCTCTTTTTTTGGTTCCATTTGAATTTTAGAATTGTTTAATTCTGTGAAGAACGATGGCGGTATTTTGATGGGGATTGCATTGAATTTTGTAGATTGCTTTGGCAGTATGGCCATTTTCACAATATTGATTCTACCCATCTATGAGCATGGGATGTGTTTCCATTCATTGGTGTTGTCTATGATTTCTTTCAGCAATGTTTTGTAGTTTTCCTTGTAGAGGTCTTTTACCTCCTTGGTTAGGTGTATTCCCAACTTGTGTTGTGTTTTGCAGCTGTTGTAAAAGGGGTTGAGTTCTTGATTTGATTCTCCGCTTGGTGGCTGTTGGTGTATAGAACTATTGATTTGTGTACATTAATCTTGTATCTGGAAACTTGAATTCTTTTATCAGTTCTAGGAGCTTTCTGCAGGAGTCCTTAGCGCTTTCAAGGTAAACATTCATATCGTCAGCAAACAGTGACAGTTTGACTTTCCTGACTTGGATGCCCTTTTTTTCTTTCTCTTGTCTGATTACTGTGGCTAGCACTTCCAGTACTATGTTGAAGAGGAGTAGTGAGAGTGGGCATCCTTGTCTTTGTTACGCATGCATCTAAGTGAAGAGACAACCTGAACAGTCTAAGTGTGAGCAACAAGGCTGTTTATTCACTTTGGTGTGAGCAGGCTGAGTCCGAAAAGAGAGTCAGTGAAGGGTGGTGGGTTTGGAGCTAGTTTTTTTTTTAAATATACTTTAAGTTTTAGGGTACATGTGCACAACGTGCAAGTTAGTTACATATCTATACATGTGCCATGTTGGTGTGCTGCACCCATTAACTCGTCATTTAACTTTTGGTATATCTCCTAATGCTCTCCTTCCCCCCACCTCACAACAGGCCCCAGTGTGTGATGTTCCCCTTCCTGTGTCCATGTGTTCTCATTGATCAATTCCCACCTATGAGTTGAGAACATGTGGTGTTTGGTTTTTTGTCCTTGCGATATTCTGGAGCTAGTTTTATAGGTTAGGGATGAGCAGTGGAAAGTAACAGTTTGAGGACGTTTATTGTGGGCGGGGGAAGAATGTCACATGGTACATTGTCACAAGGTGGGAGGGGTCACAGGGCACAATGTCACAAGGTTGATTGATCAGTTAGGGTAGAGCATGTTACAATGATAGAATGCCACAGGGTTGGCTAATCAGCTAAGACAGGAGCTAGCTGTTTTTCTTTTGTGGTTTTCCTGTTATCCTAGACTTTCTGGCTCCAGAGGCCTTCTGGATGTGTACATGTGGGTCACAGAGGTCACCATGGCTTGACCATGGTGCAGCCTGCTCAGAAGACCTCAGTCTTATTCCAGTTCTCAAAGGGAATGCTTTCAACTTTTCCCCATTCAGTATTATGTTGGCTGTGGGTTTGTCGTCGATAGCTTTTATTACATTAAGGTATGTCCCTTGTATGCCAACTTTGCTGAGAGTTTTAATCATAAAGCATTGCTGGATTTTGTCAAATGCTTTTTCTGCATCTATTGAAATCATGTGATTTTTAATTCTGTTTATGTGGTATATCACATTTATTGACTTGTACATGTTAAACCATCCCTGGTATGAAACCCACTTGATCATGGTGGGTTTGACATGTTGGTCTTGGTGGGTTTGATCTGTTTGACATGTTGTTGGATTTGGTTAGCTAGTATTTTGTTAAGGATTTTAGGATCTATGTTCATCAAGGATATTGCTTTGTAGTTTTGTGTGTGTGTGTGTGTGTTTTTCTGATATGTCCTTCCCTGGTGTTGGTATTAGGGTGATGCTGGCTTCATAGAATGAATTAGGGAGGGTTCCTTCTTTCTCTATCTTGTGGAATAGTGTCAAAAGGATTGATACCAATTCTGGGACCAATTTTTCTTTGAATGTCTGGTAGAATTCTGTGAATCCGTCTGGTCCTGGACTTGTTGGTAATTTTTAAATTACCATTTCAATCTCACTGCTTGTTACTTGTCTGTTCAGGATATCTAATTCTTCCTGATTTAAGCTAGGAGGGTTGGATCTTTCTAGGAATTTATCCATTTCTTCTAGGTTTTCTAGTTTATGTGCATAAAGGTGTTCCTAGTAGCCTTGAATGATCTTTTGTATTTCGGTGATGTCAGTTGTAATATCTCCTGTTCTGTTTCTCAGTGAGGTTATTTGGATTTTCTCTTATCTTCTTGGTTAATCTTGCCAATGGTTTATCAATTTTATATTTTCAAAGAACCAGCTTTTTGTTTCATTTATCTTTTGTATTTTTTTGTTTGTTTCACTTAATTCTGCTCTGATCTTGGTTATTTCCTTTCTTCTGCTGGGTTTGGGGTTGGTTTGCTCTTGTTTCTCTACTTCCTTGAGGGTGCGACCTTAGAGTGTCAGTTTGTGCTTTCAGCCTTTTTGATGTAGGCGTTTAGGGCTATGAACTTTTCTATTAGCACTGCCTTTGCTGTATCCCAGAGGTTTTGATAGATTGTGTCATTGTTGTTCAGTTTGAAGAATTTTTTAATTTCCATATTGATTTCATTTTTGACCCAGTGCTCATTCAGGAGCAGGTTATTTAATTTCCATGTGTTTGCATGGTTTTGAAGGTTCCTTTTGGAGTTGATTTCCGTTTTATTCCACTGTGGTCTGACAGAGTGCTTGATAAAATTTCAGTTTTCTTAAATTTATTGAAGCTCATTCTCTGGCCTGTTATGGTCTATCTTGGAGAAAGTTCCATGCACTGTTAATTAGAATGTGTATTCTGCAGTTGTTGGATGAAATGTTCTGTATAGATCTGTTAAGTCCATTTGTTCCAAAGTATAGTTTAAATCCATTGTTTCTTTGACTTTCTGTCTTCATGACCTGTCTAGTGCTGTTAGTGGAGTATTGAAGTCCCCCAGTATTATTTTGTTGCTATCTATCTCATTTTTTAGGTCTATTAGTAATTGTTTTATGAATTTAGGACCTCCAGTGTTAGGCGCATGTATGTTTAGAATTTTGATATTTTCCTGTTGGACAAGGATTATATAATTATACAATGTCCCTTTTTGTCTCCTTAACTGCTGTTGCTTTAAAGTTTATTTCATCTGATCTAAGAATAGTTACCCCTGCTCGCTTTTGGTGTCCATTTGCGTGAAATGCCTTTTTGTACCCCTTTACTTTATGTGAGTCTTTATGTGCTAGGTGAGTCTCCTGAAGGCAGCAGATGGTTGGTTGGTGAGTTCTTTATTCTGCATTCTGTATCTTTTAAGTGGAGCATTTGGACTGTTTACATTCAATGTTAGGATGGAGATGTGAGGTACCATTGCATTCATCGTTCTCTTTGTTGCCTGTGTACCTTGGGTTTTGTTTTTTGTTTTTGCTTTTTAACTTATATTTTTGTTTTGTAAGTCCTGTGTGATTTATGCTTTAAAGAGGTTCTGTTGTGATATGTTTCCAGGATTTGTTTCAAGATTTAGAGCTCCTTTTAGTGGAGTCTTGGTAATGGCAAATTCTCTCAGCATTTGTGTGTCTGAAAAAGACTGTATCTTTCCTTCATATAAGATGCTTAGTTTTGCTGGATACAAAATTCTTGGCTGATACTTGTTTTGTTCGAGGAAGCTGAAGATAGGGCCCCAATCCCTTCTAGCTTGCAGGGTTTCTGTTGAGAAATCTGTTAATATGATAGGTTTTCCTTCATAGGTTACCTGGTGCTTCTGTCTCACAGTTCTTCAGATTCTTTCCTTCATCTTAATTTTGGATAAGCTGATGACAATGTGCCTAGGTGAAGATCTTTTTGTGATTAATTTCCCGGGTGTTCTTTGTGCTTCTTGTATTTGGATGTCTAGGTCTCTAGAAAGGCCAGGGAAGTTTTCCTCAATTATGCACCCAAATATGTTTTCTAGGCCTTTAGAATTCTTTTTTCTCAGGAATACCAATTATTCTTAGGTTTGCATTTAACATAATCCCAGACTTCTTGGAGGCTTTGTTCAAATATTCTTTTTTCTTTCTTTGGTGGATTGGGTTAATTCAAAGACCTCTTGACTTCAAGCTCTGATTTTTTTTTTTTAATTTTTTTTTTTTTTTTTTTTTTTTTTGAGACAGAGTCTTGCTCTGTCACCCACGCTGGAGTACAGTGGTGCAATCTCAGCTCACTGCAACCTCTGACTCCTGGACTGAAGCAATTCTCCTGCCTCAGCCTCCCAAGTAGCTGGGACTACAGGTGTGTGCCACCACACCCAGCTAACTTATTTTTATTTTTATTTTTATTTTTTTTGAGACAGAGTTTTACTCTTGTTGCCCATGCTGGAGTACAATGGTGCAGTCTCGGCTCACTGCAACCTCCACCTCCTGGGTTCAAGCGATTCTCCTGCCTCAGCCTCCCGAATAGCTGGGATTACAGGCATGCACCACCATGCCCAGCTAATTTTTTGTATTTTTAGGAGAGACGGGGTTTCTCCATGTCGGTCAGGCTGGTATTGAACTTCCAACCTCAGGTGATCCACCCGCCTCACCCACCCAAAGTGCTGAGATTGCAGGTGTGAGCCACCATGCCTAGCCTGTATTTTTAGTAGAGGTGAGGTTTCACCACGTTGGCCAGGATGGTCTCAAACTCTTGACCTGGTGATCCTCCTGCCTTGGCCTCCCAAAGTGCTGCTGGGACTACAGGTGTGAGCCACCGCATCCAGCCTGAATTTCTTTCTTCTACTTGTTCAATTCTATTGCTGAGACTTTCCAGACCATTTCACATTTCTAAAAATGTGTCTAAAGTTTCCTGATTTTTTTTTATTGTTTTTAAGCTATTCCTTGAATATTTCTCCCTTTGCTTTTATCATATTTCGGATTTCCTTGCATTAGGCTTCACATTTCTTTAATCCCTCCCTGATTAGCTTAATAACTAAGCTCCTGAATTTTTTCAGGAAAATAGAGGATGTCTTCTTGGTTTGGATCCATTGCTGGTGAACTAGTGTGATTTTGGGGGGAATGTTAAAGAGCCGCCTTTTGTCATATTACCAGAGTTGGTTTACTGCCTCCTCATTTGGATAGGTTCTGTCAGAGGGAAGGTCTTAAATCTTGCCGGGTGCGGTGGCTCATGCCTGTAATCCCAACAATTTGGGAGGCCGAGGCGGGCAGATCACCTGAGGTCAGGAGTTTGAGACCAGCCTGGTCAACATCATAAAACCCCTTCTCTACTAAAAATACAAAAATTAGCCAGGTGTGGTGGCGCATGTCTGTAATCCCAGCTACTCAGAAGGCTGAGGCAGCAGAATCTCGTGTCCAGGAGGCAGAGGCTGCAGTGAACTGAGAGCTTGCCACTGCACTCCAGCCTGAGTGACAGAGCAAGACTCCTCAAAAAAAAAAAAAAAAAAAAAAAAAACAAATATGACCCCTCCTACACAGAAGCAGACTGGAGATGGGAGGAGAGCAGCAGCTCACTTGAGGCCATGCTGGGGAATGAGCGTCACGATCTTCTTTCCCATGTGTGCGCCCCACAGGCTGAATCAGTGCCACCTGGACACAGCTGGCTGTGGTTTTCTTGCACTTGCGCTTATGGGTAACTCATGGCTGACACACCTGAGCCTTAGCATGAACCCTGTGGAAGACAATGGCGTGAAGCTTCTGTGCGAGGTCATGAGAGAACCATCTTGTCATCTCCAGGACCTGGAGTGAGTTTCCCATGGGCGTTGGGTCAACTCTATCATACTGGGGTCTGGAGTTCCTGAAAGTTCAAGAGATAGGAGCAGGGAGACTGGAACCAAAAACTGCTTTCAGGGTGAGCTGACACTTGTTTTTCCAAGGGCAACCTAGGTAAGTTGAGGTGTTCACACCACGGTGAGCGTGGGACGGGCTGATGGAGCTTCATGGGAGGAACCATGAGTTCTGAGAAACCCTTGATACCTAAACACGGTCCATTCCTCAGAGGAAGGCATCTTGCCCTAAGTTCATCTTCAGCTATTTATCTGTATGGAGAAGGGAGAGTGCTTTTCTCTTAATCTCTTTCCCTCTGGGGCTCAAATTTCTTCACCCTTTGTTGAAATGTTTCTATTGAATAGGAATATCCCATCATTAAACAGACTGTAGAAAAAGTAAAAGAGCTCAGTGAGCAAAAATCAATCTTCAGTCTCAAAACCATGCAGTCATCCCTGTTAGTGGTTTGGATGTCTTCTGGGGTTCTCTTGTCCTAGATGCAAATGTGCATTTGATATTTTACAACGAAAGGATCATAGTAGTCAGCACTTAATGCAACTTAATTTGTTCTCTTTTTTCCTTTTTGTTTGTTTGTTTGTTTGTTTTTTGTTTTGAGTCTTGCTCTGTTGTCCAGGCTGGAGTGCAGTGGCATGATCTCGGCTCACTGCAACCTCCACGTTCCAGGTTCGAGCGATTCTTCTGCCTCAGCCTCCTGAGTAGCTGGGATTACAGGCGTGTGCCATCACGCCCAGCTAATTTTTGTACTTTTAGTAGAGACAGGGTTTCACCATGTTGGCCAGGCTGGTCTTGAACTCCTGACCTCAGGCAATCCACCCACTTTGGCCTCCCAAAGTGCTGGGATTACAGGTGCGAGCCACTGCACCCAGCCAAGCACTTAATGCATTCTTAACACGTGGCAGGCAGAGCACTAAATATTTTGTATATCTAATCTCATGTAGTCTCACCACCCCCTATCATATCCAGTGGAGAACCGAACTCCCAAGAAACCAGAACTTTGGCATTGGTCTCACATTGTGTCTGAGGATATGTCTATTATAATAAATGAAGTACAGTAAGGTATTCCATTGAATGGTGTAGCCTTTAAAAATCTCCTAAAGCTGGACCACGTACCTTATATCTAGTGTTTTCATCATGAGCATAAATGATTTCATTGTAAACCCTCGTATACTTGGTAGCATTTGCTTATTCATTACGAAGGTAGAATTAATGGACCACAAATGGGGTATCATTTTGAGATCTCTCTTCCCAAGAATAAAATAAAGGACTTTGGTATGGATTCTAGTTCACAAACTTCTGAGTGCCCCCAAGTATTAATTCTATCATTCATTTTAATTGTTTCAAGCCCTACTTCTGCATGGTGTAGAATCTTAATTTTAGTCAATTAGAGACATTGTTTTTTTGAGACGGCATTTAAGTGCTGGGAGATTATCTGGATCTCTTCATCACCATTCATATAAGATTGGGTCACCCCCACCCTGACCTTCAAGGGTTGGCCCTCACAACTGCATCTGTTTTTTCTTTTGTTTTTTGCTTCACTTTGTTTTGTTTTTGTGTGTGTGTGTTTTGTTTGGTTTTGGTGGGGTTTTTGTTTTGTTTTGTTTTTGTTTTTTTGAGACAGAGGTTCTCTCTTGTTGCCCAGGCTGGAGTGCAATGGCGCAATCTCAGCTCCCTGCAGCCTCCCTCTCCTGGGTTCAAGCAGTTCTCCTGCCTCAGCCTCCAGAGTAGCTGGGATTACAGGCACCTGCCACCATGCCCAGCTACTGTTTTGTATTTTTAGTAGAGACGGGGTTTCACCATGTTGGCCAGGCTGGTCTCGAACTCCTGACCTCAGGTGATTGACCCACCTTGGCCTCCCAAAGTGCTGGGATTATAGGCGGGAGCCACTGCCCCCAGCCTGCATCCCTCTTTATTCTTGACCCGATGGCTGCTGAGGATGGACCCTCCCTGCCCCAGTGCTATCACCCTACCCTTAGCCGCCCAAGCTGAAGACAGTCTTGGAGGCCATTTCGGTCATTTCTCCTGCGATAAACCATTCAGATGTTATTTTTGGGGCCGCCCACCCCATCTTCCCCATTTTCCCCATTTTTCCTAGGAATAGAAGCATTAAACTTCCCCTTTTGGATTCCAGACCTATCAGTACTTCAGTAACTTCTGTCCCCTTTTCTCTCCATCTCGCTCTGTCAGAGTCTTTCCAGTTTCTCCTCCTCCCCCGTGGAGAATCTTGACCTCATCTCCAAGTGGAAGCAAACTCTGCTGTGATCATTTCTTTTAAAGATACCTTTAGCTGGGCATGGTGGCACACGCCTGTAATCCCAGCTACTCGGGAGGCTGAGTCAGGAGAATCACTTGAACCCAGGAGGTGGAGGTTGCAGTGAGCCGATATCGTGCCACTGTACTCCAGCCTGGGCAACAGAGTGAGACTTTGTCTTGAAAAAAATAAAAAATAGGCCGGGCGCGGTGGCTCATGCCTGTAATCCCAGCACTTTGGGAGGCCGAGGCAGGCGGATCACCTGAGGTCAGGAGTTTGAGACCAGCTTTACCAACATGGAGAAACCCGATCTCTACTAAAAATACAAAATTAGCTAGGCACAGTGGCGCGTGCCTGTAATCCCAGCTATTCGGGAGGCTGAGGAGGGGAGAATAGCTTGAACCTGGGAGGTGGAGGTTGCGGTGAGCCAAGATCACACCACTGCACTCCAGCCTGGGCAACAAGAGCAAAACTCCATCTTAAATTAATTAAAAAAGAAACATACCTTCAATCACACCAGACACTTTCCCCGCCCTCCACTATCATCCCTCTCTCGAGTCAACAGATACCACATGGTCTAAGCCGTTCACAGGAATGGGCAAAAACGGCGGCCTATCAGGAAGGAATAAAGGAAACTCCAGTTAATGCTCCTGAACCTTCTCCCGCTGTTCCACTTTCCTCGAGAGAAGCAGACTCGCTCTATTTCCTGCCTCTTGCAGGTTGATAAAGTGTCATCTCACCGCCGCGTGCTGTGAGAGTCTGTCCTGTGTGATCTCGAGGAGCAGACACCTGAAGAGCCTGGATCTCACGGACAATGCCCTGGGTGACGGTGGGGTCGCTGCGCTGTGCGAGGGACTGAAGCAAAAGAAAAGTGTTCTGACGAGACTCGGGTAACTTCCTGGGGCACCTCTTTGCCGGCCGGGCTGGGAGGAGGTGGGGGACCCCAGCATGAGGTTGCTTGAACAAGGATGATGATGATCTGGTTTCCATGAGTCCCTCAAGTTAGATGGAGTGCAACCTTTGCAGCACCACAGATCTGGGTGTAAGTTCTGACTCGGCTCCTGTGGATGAGACGGATGAAGTGGCAAATGCTTGGGAACAAGGTCTGGAGGTAGAAAACCCTCAACTGCCAGTTGAACGACCCCTGCGTGCTAGTCCTGGTGCTAAATGGAGGAAGTATGGAAGTGAAAAAACCTTTGTGTTGTAGTGTGAACAGTCTAGAGACAAAGATGGGCAGAAAGCAAGTGATTACCTGAGTAGTCCTTAAAACTTCAGTGAGCATCAGAACCACCCGGGGGCTTAAGACAGAGCTCCAATATGGTAGACTATGGTTCAGCCATAAAAAGGAAAGTGCTGAGGCCGGGCACGGGCTCACGCTCACGACTGTGACGCCAGCACTTTCGGAGGCCGAGGTGGGCAGGTCACTTGAGGTCAGGAGTTCGAGACCAGCTGGGCCAACATGGGGAAACCCTGTCTCTACTAAAAATACAAAAATTAGCCAGGTGTGGTAGTGCATGCTTGTAATCTCAGCTACTCGGGAGGCCGAGGCAGGAGAATCACTTGAACCCAGGAGGTGGAGGTTGCAGTGAGCTGAGTCTGCACCACTGCACTCCAGCCTGGGTGACAGAGTGAGACTCCATCTCAAAAAAAAGTTAAAGTGCTGGTATGTTCCACCACGTGGATGAGCCTTGAAAACGTCGTGCTGAGTGAAAGAAGCCAGCCACAAAAAGTCACATGGTGTATAATTCCATTTGTATAAAATACCCAAAACAGTCAAATTCATACACAAAGTAGAGGGGTTGCCTGGGCTAGAGGGAATGGGAAGTAGAAGGGGTGCAGCTGAATGGGTATGGGGTTTCCTTTTAGGGTGATGGAAATATTCTGGAAGCTAGTAGAGGTGGCTGCAGTGCACTGTGAACTACTCTAGAATGGAATGTTTACCATGTGTGAGCACTGACCATGCACTAGTCTTGTATGTGTGCTGCTTATAACCCTCCATGGCACTAGGGGAGGTCACACTCCCATTGTGTTGAGTAAGAGGCTTTAATCTGGGCACCCCTCCTTTTTTTTTTTTTTTTTTTTTTTTTTTTGAGACGGAGTCTTACTCTGTCACCCAGGCTGGAGTGTAGTGGCGCGATCTCGGCTCACTGCAGCCTCCGCCTTCCAGGTTCAAGCCTCAGCCTCCTGAGTAGCTGGGACTACAGGCGCCTGCCACCACACCCAGCTAATTTTTTTGTGTGTATTTAGTAGAGACGGGGTTTCACCATGTTGGCCAGGCTGCTTTTAAACTTCTGACCTCAAGTGATCCGCCGGCCTCGGCCTCCCAAAATGCTGGGATGACAGGCGTGAGCCACCGCACCTGGCCGGGACCCCTTTCCTTCTTGAAGTCACACATTGTTCTTCAAGCTCATCACACCTTGATTCTCTGTCCCCTCAGCTTCTTTCTATGTGGTCCTGCCCCTTCTTTAGTTCCCCTTTGATCTAGCTTTGTGTTTTATTTTTATGATTTTATTAAACTTTATCTTATTTCTTATTAAATCAAGGCTTATTTGTCTTACTCTATAATACCGTCACTCATCTTTTAGCTCCATGTTCTATTTTGCTTTTTCTGTCTTTTTTTTTTTTTTAGATGGAGTCTCGCTCTGTCATCCAGGCTGCATTGCAGTGGCACAATCTCAGCTCACTGCAAGCTCCGCCTCCCGGGTTCATGCCATTCTCCTGCCTCAGCCTCCCATGTAGTTGGGACTACAGGTGCCTGCCACCAAGCCCAGCTAATTTTTTGTATTTTTAGTAGAGATGGGGTTTCACCATGTTAGCCAGGACGGTCTCAATCTCCTGACCTCGTGATCCGCCCGCCTCGGCCTCCCAAAGTGCTGAGATTACAGGCATGAGCCACCGCGCCTGGCCTGTTTTTCTGTCTTTTAAATGTAGTCTCTCCCTTAGCCTTCTGTTCTGGGGTGTGTCCACCTACAAACACTCCAAGCTTTACTGAACCTCATTCTCCACCCTCTCAGCACCTGCACTTCAGTAGCTGAGAATTGCAGGATCAAAACAGGCAATGGCGAGTTGCTGTCGTGTGCAGTCAGGGGTCATGGATGTAAATTTGTTTTCCCAGCGTTAGTCGTCCGATCCACTCGTTTTCCCCACCGCCTGAGACAATTTCACAACAATTCATTCCCTGGAGACATGCGCACCTGCCTTGTTCTACTGGGTGCTTAACAAACGACCCCCATCCCTTCAAATAATATAAAACCATTTACTAGGAAAGCCCTAAATCTTCTATTAAGAAGCCAACTATGATCTGCACTAGTACACACTTCCTTCTGTAACAACAAAGCACGGCCGGGTGTGGTGGCTCATGCCTGTCATCCCAGCACTGTGGGAGGCCGAAGGGGGTGGATCACCTGAGATCAGGAGTTTGAGATCAGTGTGACCAACATGGCAAAACCCCATCTTTACTAAAAATACAAAAGTTAGCTGGGCGTGGTGGCAGGCACCTGTAATCCCAGCTACTCAGGAGGCCGAGGCAGGAGAATCGCTGGAACCCGGGAGGTGAAGGTTGCAGTGAACCGAGATCGTGCCACTGCACTCCAGTCTGGGAAACAGAGCAGGACTCTGTTTCCAAAAAAACAAAAGATTTGACACATGTTAATCAGAGGTTAGTTTCCTCCACGTCGGGAATCCCACAATCATCCATGTGCAGCACTTTATACCATCACTGATTTACCTCCCCCTTGCCTCTATCCTCAGCCTCCCTACTGGACGTTTTGTCTTTATAAATGCTTAGATATTATTTTAGAAGCAAAATGAAAAATAAGCATTCAATCTTATTTCACCATCTAGCCATAGGTGGCTAAAACAACTTGAGCTGCATCTCATTAACTTTTTATTCTATCATAAGAATTCCAGCTGGGTGCGGTGGCTGTAATCCCAGCACTTTGGGAGGCTGAGGCCGGTGGATCACTTGAGGGCAGGAGTTCGAGACCAGACTGGCCAACATGATGAAACCCCGTCTCTACTAAAAATATAAAATCAGGCATGGTGGCAGGTGCCTAGAATCCCAGCTACTCAGGAGGCTGAGTCAGGAGAATCACTTGAACCGGGGAGGTGGAGGTTACAGTGAGCCGAGATCGTGCCACCACACCCCAGCCTCAGCGATAGAGCAAGACTCAGTCTGTGCATTTTGGATTTTTTTTTCCCAATCTAGAATGATTAGGACGTGTAAAACCTATATACCCACCACCTAATTTAAACAGTCATTAGTATTTTAGTATATCTGGTGAACTATTTCATAGCAACTTACGGATTTTGACATCCCGCCCCAAAATAACCAGCGTGCTCCCCTCAAAATAGAACACTCCTGTACAATGCCATTATTATATTCAACGAGGTCCCTTGGCTTTCTGTTGCTCTTAAGATGAAATTCTAAACCCTTAGTATGACCTAAGTGCCCAGCCTCCGCTCTCACCACTGTTTGGGACTCTGTTCTGGCCATTTAGTCATCTTTGTTTCTCAAATGTGTCCCCTTCTTTCCACAAGCACAGTGTACAGGTGATTTTTTTATGTCAATGCATATGTCAATATGTCCTTCCGCCTTCTCACCTTTCTTCAGGTGCAGTGTTGCTTTCTCTGCAGGTCTGTGTTCCTTGTTGTGTTCCCTTGCTACAGGCGCACTCAGCCTTTGTTTCATTGTTTTCCACAACTATAATTTGAGTTACCCACCATCTCTCAAAGTGAGAACCAAGCACAGTAGCCTCACCTGGGAACTCGTTAGAAATGCAAATATTTGGCCAGGCATGGTGGCTCATGCCTGTAATTCCAGCACTTTGGGACGCCAAGGCAGGTGGATCATCTGAGGTCAGGAGTTCAAGACCAGCCTGGCCAACATGATGAAACCCTGTTTCTACTAAAAATACAAAAAATTAGCCAGGCATGGTAGCACACGCCCATAACCCCAGCTACTCCAGAGGCTAAGGCAGGAGTATCGCCTCAACCCCAGAGGTAGAGGTTGCAGTGAGCCAAGATTGCACCACTGCATTTCAGCCTGGGCAACAAGAGCGAAATGCCATCTCAAAAAAAAAAAAAAAAAAATTTGGGTCTTTCGTCAGAACAACTAAACCAGAAACTGGGAGGCAGAGCCCACCAGTTTTTTGTTTTTTTTGTTGTTGTTGTTTTTTCTTTCCAAAGAAAAAGTATCAAGGTGAAATTCATACAGGTTGAATGGAGGGTCCATCATTGATCTTTGGGGTTATTTCCTGGGTGTCCTGACCCTGTAGGTTGAAGGCATGTGGATTGACTTCTGATTGTTGTGAGGCACTCTCCTTGGCCCTTTCCTGCAACCAGCACCTGACCAGTCTAAACCTGGTGCAGAATAACTTCAGTCCCAAAGGAATGATGAAGCTGTGTTCAGCCTTTGCCTGTCCCACGTCTCACCTACAAATAATTGGGTAAGTCCCCAGCAATTGTCTTAGGTACAGACCTGCTTCTGTTACAGGCTTGTTAGCTGGTGGAGAAGCAGTTTATGGGAAAAGTTGAGGTCATAGCTGGGGAACCAGATTTTACTCCATTGGTGAGTGCCCACTACATTCTGTGTAGTGTGCTGGATGCTGGAGATATAGGAATATGGGAGATAGAGGCCAGATGCCTGATATCATGGAGTTCACTTCTGGGTGGGTTGGGAAGGGCACAGAAATAACATTATAAAAATTTATGCTGAAAAAACTAGAATTGCTGTATGATCCAGCAATCTTCTGAGTATGTACTCAAAAGAATTAAAAGCAAGATCTCAGCGTTCACACCCATGTTCATAGCAGCAAAATGCACAATAACAGCCAAGAGGTGGAAGTAACCCAGGCATTCGTGGATGAAAGGATAAACAGAATGTGGTATATACCTACGGTGGAATTGTATTCAGTCTTAAAATTCTGACACATGCTCCATGATGGAATCTTGACATGCCAAGTGGAATAAGCCAGTCCTAAAAAGACAAATACTGTAGGATTCTACATTGATGAGGTACGTAGAAGAGTGAAATTCATACAGACAAAATGGTGATTTCCAAAGGATTGGGGTGAGGGGTTGGGGAGTTGTGTAATAGGTGCAGAGTTTTAGTTTTGCAAGATGAAGAATTCTGGCGATAGATGGTTGTGGTGATGGTTGCACAGCCGTGTGAATGTACTTAACAGCACTGAACAGTTCACCTAGCAGAAAGTTTCTTCAATAGCTCACACACAACATTTCAGCTTCCCCTCTCATTCAGTCCTTGTGCAAGTCTGGAGGGCTGAGTTGATGGAGTTCACAGAAGTTCTTCAGGACCATCTCTTAAGACTAGAAGTTTCTTTCATGAGAAAGTGGCAGTTCATTGATGTCTTCAGTGTTTAGTGGTAGAAAAAGCATTTGTCATTTAGGACCTCATATTCATAGACAGGAGTTCAGAGACATCCCTGAGCATGAAGGAACACAGTAGTACTTGAAGGGAGTAGAATCTTGACCGGAGAAATATACAGCTGGCAGCATTGATAGCCCATCTGAGGTTGGTTGTGGTATATTTATTTTATTTTATTTTAAGTTTTTTGAGATGGAGTCTCACTCTGTTGCCCAGGCTGGAGTGCAGGGGTGCAATCTTAGCTCACTGCAACCTCCGCCTCACAGATTCAAGCAATTCTGCTGCCTCAGCCTCCCGAGTCGCTGGGATTATAGGTACGTGCCACCACGCCCAGCTAATTTTTACATTTTTAGTAGAGACGAGTTTTCACCAGGCTGGTCTCAAATTCCTGACCTCATGATCCACCAGCCTCAGCCTCCCAAAGTGCTGGATGACAGGCATGAGCCACCATGCCCGACTTCCTTGTGGTATATTTATATCAATAGAAAATTTCTCAATTGAGTAACTGTGTTCTTCAGTATGGTCCAGCGGATGGCAGTTGAGTTTATACAGGGTTCAAGTTATGGCACATGGGTATAACCAGGAGGAAGTCAAGAGCGGCTGTGGTAGACCCTGGAATCATAGGAGGAAAGTGAAGACAGGATGGGGAAGATGAATTGAGAAACATGGCTCAATGAATCTGGGAGTCTTGGTTTGGTCAGAACTGTTACAGTGACAAAATGAGCTGAAAAAGTGGAGTGCTGTTGAAAGAATGTGTTTGTATCCTTGACTTATGAGGCACTATAGCCGTTGACAAGATCAGTGGTGACTATGGGACTTAGTAGTTGAAGTAGGATAGAAGTCAGAACTGGATTTACTGATTGACCTATTATGGGTCTGTTTCCCCATCTGTGAAATGGGGGCGGTGCTATGTATCTATTTAAATATGTTTATTTCTCCTCTAGTAGACTATAAGCTTGGTAACGGTGGGAAATTTGCCTTGTGCATCCCTATAAGGGAAGTCCTCATTTAATGTCATTGATACCTTCTTAGAAACTGACTTTAAGCAAAACGACATATAATGAAACTAATGTTTTCTCGTTGTTATAACAATGACTCTGAAGAAAATGACGTTCTTCGAGAATCTGCTGTAGTAGTTTTGCTTAAAGTCCAAGAACCTATCAATGACATTAAGGGAGAATTTACTGTACCTTCCCAAACCCTATAACAGGACCTGGCACAGAGACTCTGAGGAAGGAATTCATGGATGGACTGAAGGATCATGCCTGCATCTTAGGACCGTTAGGACTGTTGTAAGGAGCAGATGTCTTTAAAAGCTCAGCATAGTATCTGACATGTCCAAGTTTCTTTACATTAAGAGAATTACTTTTATTCTATAGGGAACATGCTACGGTTATCAAGCAAAAGTGGCTCACTGCCTGATGTGCTACAGGCCAATACTATGACATTGGAGATTTGTGGGGGAAAAAAAGCCCTATATTGCAGGTCAACTCACAAGGAGACAGGAATCAAGCTCAAATCTGTCTCCCCATGCTGGCTTCAAGGCAGTATTTTTCTTAGAAAAGGTTCAAGGAGTAGATCCTGAGATTAGTAGGTGATTGGAAGAAAAGAGAAGATCTGGAAAGTCACTGGGCATGCATAATTATCTATTCCTGCTACCTCATGGGTTGCATGTGCCAATTTAGGGAGAGTTAGTATAAAACATGGTAGAAATTCAGGCTGTGACATCAGCAAGCTCATTCTGTGCAAACTCCAGTCTGCCGTACTTTTTCTAACCGATTTCAGCCAGTTCTTTCGTAAGTGGAGGGGGAGTCTCCATGTTTCAGCAAGCTGTTTCTTTTCTTGTCTGCCATCCTGCAAACTCAATAATTTGTTAGTCATTGGTTTCTTTAACTCTTTGGGGCACATTCCTTAAGAGTACAAGAAAAGGTTTGAGATCCTTGGTGAGGCTTCCAGGAATTTTGAAGAAGGGAGAAGAGTCGAAAGCAACGTCTCAGTAACGAGTCCTCTCTCTGCCTCCCCAGGCTGTGGAAATGGCAGTACCCTGTGCAAATAAGGAAGCTGCTGGAGGAAGTGCAGCTGCTCAAGCCCCGAGTCGTAATTGATGGTAGTTGGCATTCTTTTGATGAAGATGACCGGTACTGGTGGAAAAACTGAAGATACGGAAACCTGCCCCACTCACACCCATCTGATGGAGGAACTTTAAACACTGTTTTCTCAGAGCAAGCTGTGCCCCTGGGAGTTCCTTCTCAAAGATGGAGAATGATTTCTGATTCTCACAAAGCCCTCAATGGTAGTGATTCTTCTGTGTTCACTATACCTTGGTTACTGGATTTGAAGGCTAGAGACCTTCAAGTCATAGGACTCAGTATCTGTGAAATGTCAGTCCTACCTCAGAGCATATAGAGGGAATGAAATAAACACAGAGCATTTGGAAAAGTTGTTAAGTGGTTTTCTTAACTAGTTGGGGATATGGTTTAGGAGCAGAGAGGTTGGGAGGACCTAGATCTTCAAAAGCGGCCCCTGAATTTGGGTACCACAACTAGTGATGTTTTTTTTGTTTGGTTTTTGTGTTTTGTTTTTTGTTTTTTGTTTTTTTGAGATGGAGTCTTGCTCTGTTGCCCAAGCTGGAGTGCAGTGGCATGATCTTGGCTCACTGCAACCCCTGCCTCCCGGGTTCACACCATTCTCCTGCCTTAGTCTCCCAAGTAGCTGGGACTACAGGCGCCTGCCACCACGCCCAGCTAATTTTTTGTACTTTTAGTAGAGACAGGGTTTTACCATGTTGGCCAGGATGGTCTCAATCTCTTGACCTCGTGATCTGCCTGCCTCGGCCTCCCAAAGTGCTGGGATTACAGATGTGAGACACCACGCCTGGCCAAGTACTGGTTTTTTAAAGCACATACCTGAATACCAAAGGATGGTGTTACTGTCACTTAATATCTGAACTATAAACATAAAGTCGAATTTATTCCTTAGTGTAATGAAAAGCTGGTCTACCACAGTCTCTCTGAGTAGAGAAGACTTCTGATCTTTGTAGGTAGGAATTTGGGGAGGTACGGAATGAGGCTGAAACTTGAAGGTGTGAGTTGGCCTGTGGTTACTCAGGTGAGGCTGATTGGTACAGGTGTGTTCGTCAGAGTGCATCCCTT
Organism: Pongo pygmaeus; assembly: GCF_028885625.2. NCBI lineage: Eukaryota > Metazoa > Chordata > Mammalia > Primates > Hominidae > Pongo > Pongo pygmaeus. The sequence continues at coordinate 62,568,842 of NC_072393.2, forward strand.
CCTAACTGGCTGAATTTCCGATGCAAAGGGCAGCTGTTGGTTGGCTTGCAAAAGCATGTTCACTGAAGTAAGTTGTCTTGGATCCACTGAATGGATTTAAACCTGTCTAGGTAGCTACTTATTACCATGGCTACAGAACCATCGGTCTATTCCTAGAAGAGTGGCAAACTCTTGCATTCTTACCAAAATGTGCTTATGATCTCTTGTATTTATTTCTCTCATCCATGATGACGATGATGAATGACGATAATCTAACACAGCCCTTACTGTATACCATACCCTGTCCTAAGCAGTAAGAATTAACTTATTTGGTCTTTACAACACCTTAGAGGTAAGTATATTTTTTGCTTCTATCTTACAGATGAGGACATTGAGGTGCAGAAAATAACAATGCACAGCAAGGCCGGGCGTGGCGGCTCACACCTGTAATCCCAGCACTTTGGGAGGCTGAGGCAGGTGGAACACTTGAGGTCGGTGGTTCGAGACCAACCTGGCCAACATGGTGAAACACTGTCTCTACTAAAAATACAAAAATTAGCCCAGTGTGGTGGTTCGTGCCTGTAATCCCAGCTACTTGGCAGGCTGAGGCAGGAGAATCACTCGAACCTGGGAGGCGGAGCTTGCAGTGAACCGAGATCGTGCCACTGCACTCCAGCCTGGGTGACAGACCGAGACTTCATCTCAAAAAAAAGAATGCACAGCCAATAAGTAGCAGAGCTGCCATTCAGACCCAGGAAATCCATTTCTGGGGTTCATTCTACTAGTTGAAATGTTGCCTCTACCATACAACCACCTTCCACGAGCCTCTCACTGTAGTGTGTGTAAATCTATAACTCCAGCAACCCTTTCAAACAGGGGGAATGTTTTAGCATCATTCCCTGTCAGCATATATTAGACAGGGACTGGCATGCCCCCTTTTCTGCTCCCATTGCAATGGAGCTAATAAAGTTTATACCAGGTATAGGAGGAACGTCAACTCTGCAGTTTATTTGTGCTTATAGTATATGCATTATCTTCAACCTATGGTTTCTTTGCAGGAATACTTTTTAAATACTTGCGTGTTCTGGGAGTGTTTGTTTATAAAATACTTGGACATTGGACCAATGTGATAGGGTTTACGAGGTGAATGGGTGGAGTAGTGGGGGAAGAGTTAGCCCTTCCGAATCAGAGTGTCTGTCTTCAGGATACCTTTTCTCCCACATGGGACACGGGCTCATCTAACATAAAGACAGGGCAAGGAGGCTGGGCGCGGTGGCTCACGCCTGTAATCCCAGCACTTGGTGAGGTGAAGGCGGGCGCATCATGAGGTCAGGAGATTGAGACCATCCTGGCTAACATGGTGAAACCCCATCTCTACTAAAAATACAAAAAATTAGCCGGGCGTGGTGGTGGGCGCCTGTAGTCCCAGCTACTCAGGAGGCTGAGGTGGGAGAATGGCGTGAACCCAGGAGGCGGAGGTTGTAGTGAGCCGAGATTGCGCCACTGCACTCCAGGCTGCGCAACAGAGCGAGACTCTGTCTCAAAAAAAAAAAAAAAAAAAAAAAAAAAGGGGCGGGGGGAGGGGGCCAAGGAAACCACCATTAATATTTGTGTTAACAAAACATTACTATGTTAGTCTCGTTAAAGGTCTATCACCTTATATATAGCTAAAAATACACAATGCCCTCCTGTGTCCAGTAAGTTATCTTGGGCACTGCTGCCTACCCCACCCACAACAGTTACAAATATCCCACTTTGTAAAGTTACAGCCACAAGGAAGGCAAAGGGAAAAGCCAAGTTTAGAAACAATATTTTTATTTTTTAGAAACATCTCATTATCTTGCCCAGGCTAGTCTTTGAACTCTTGGGCTCAAGTGATCCTCTTGCCTCAGCCTCCCAAAGTGCTGCAATTACAGGTGTGAGCCACTGTGCCTGGCTTCAAGTTTTTGATGCTGACCTATGTTCAAATTCTGGCTGTTTCGAATGATTTTTGTGACACTATACAAATGTCAGCCTCCATGGGCTTTTGATTTCTTATCTGTAAAGTAGGAAAAATTGTACTTACCCTATAGAATCAGTTTCAAGAAGAGATGAATCTCTGTAAATCAGCTGTAGAAGTGGCTGGAGCATTCACTCCACCAATATTTACCTACTTGTATTAGTTGTCTGTTGCTGTTTACAACATTACCACAAAGTTGGCAGTTAAAACATGTGATCTCGGTGTTTAAGTCCAGATATGACTCAGCTGGATCCTCTGTCTCAGGGTCTCACAAGGCTGCAATGAAGGTTTTGACCAGGGCTGTGGTCTCATCTGCGACCCAACCGGGACAAGGACCTCTTCTAAGTTCATGTGGGTCCCGGGAGCATCTATTTTCAGGCTGCTGGACTGAGGGCCTTGGTTTCTCGACTGTCAGCCCCAGGCCATCCCCAGCTCTTTTCTGCTTGGCCTTCTCCATATGGCAGATTGCATCTTCAAAGCCAGTAAGACAGTTGCTCAGCAAGACAGACTTACAATCTCATGGCATCACAAAAGTCAGATCCCATCAACCCTGCCACGTTCTGTTTGGATAGAAGTAAGTCACAAGCCCCTCCCACACTCAAGGGAAGGGGATCTGGCAAGATGGGAACACCAGGAAGAGGATCATGAAACCGCCTAGAATCTGATGCACTACTCCACACTGGCAGAAAGCTGTGTTCCACTCACTGCTGCCTGTTGGAAAAGCAGTTTTTCTCTTGAGCCTCTTGGCCATTTCCAAGGATAGAGGAGGGAGTTGCCCAGGTGCTACAGCTAGGTGGGAGGAACTGGACCTTCTAAGTGCTCTTCACAAGCCTCCTGTCTCCAGATGTGTACACACTTTCCTCGTTCATGCAGCAAGCTTTGCTGAGGGTGGGATGGGTTGGCAGAATACTGATTGTGGTGAAGTGCTAGGAAGCTGCAGATACAGGCCACCTGCCTCAGTCTGTGTGGGGGGTGGGGAGGGTTTTCTTTTATTTTTTATTTTATTTATTTTTTTTTTGAGACAGTTTTGCTCTTGCCACCCAGGCTGGGGTGCAATGGTGCGATCTAGGCTCACTGCAACCTCTGCCTCCTGGGTTCAAGCAATTCTCATGCCTCAGCCTTCTGAGTAGTTGGGACTACAGGCGCCCACCACCATGCTTGGCTAATTTTTGTATTTTTAGTAGCGATGGGGTTTCTCCATGTTGGCCAGGCTGGTCTCGAACTCCTGACCTCAGGTGATCCACCCGCCTTATCCTCCCAAAGTTCTGGGATTACACATGTGAGCGACCATACCCAGCCTGGCCTCAGAGCTTTGAATAATAGGGATGATACCTTGATTTCTACCCAACTTCTTTTTTCTCATTCTAAATTCCAAAAGTGGAGGATGCAGTAATGATGAGTCTGCAGAAACCCTATAACCCTATGTGCTGGCCGCTGCCCTCAGGCTGATGGTGCAGGACAAAGATCCCTGTTCTCCTAAAATGTATTACCTCCTAATGGAGGACAAATGCGTGAATTGCAGGTGTTCTCACAGCTAAAATGGTAGGTTCGCAAGAGACTAGGACTATTCTATTTTTCTAGACTAGCTATCTTTGAGGTCTGAGAAAAACTTTTTTCTGCACTGCTGTTTTTTCGTCAAGTTCGGGACATGACATACAATGAAAACATCCCCTTCCTACATAGTTTTTTGTTTTGTTTTGTTTTTAACATTTGTACCACGGGGAGGGAAGAGCATCAGGAAGGCAACGGACCCGGTCCTGGAGGGCAACCGTGGTGAGTCCCAGGCCTCGCACTGCCTGGTGCATCACACCGTGGGTAGGACAGGTGGGGGCGCTGTCTCCCTGCTGATCTGGGCTCTTATCTCTATGAGGAAGGACCCTTTCCTCACCCGTGAGTCAAACGATAGAGAATTCACCTCCACCTGCCCGCCACGCTGTGGCTGGGGTGTGTGTGGAGCTGCACAAACTCTGATGCTTTGAGCTGCATGGCACAGAACGTCCACCTGACATCACTGAGTAGAAGCTTCCTGAGTCGGTGTCGTGGGAAGGCAATTCAGGGTCAGTGAACCCCGCGGGACACCAACTCCCTGGTTGAGTTTCCCCTGATGCCCGCTGGGTGGCAGCAGAGCGTCATGTTCCCTGAGACCCTCCCGGGAGCAGGGCGGGCCCCTCCCCGCATCCCCGCATCCCCGCATCCCCGCATCCCCGCATCCCCGCATCCCCGCATCCCCGCATCCCCGCATCCCCACTGTGGATTTTCTCGCCGTAGGCACTGCTGACAGTGCGACCGGTCACTTCCACATCGGGGTCCCGCCTGTGGGCTGTAGGGTGTTCAGTGACGTCCCTGCTTTTACCTGCCAGGTGCCTTCCCTCCCGCAGTTGTGACAATCAAGAAAGTCTTCAGACACAGCCAGATGTTACCCGGGGCACCAGCCTGAGACCCGCTGGTCCACGTGCAGCAGGGAGCCCTCCCTCACCAGCACACATAGCGGCCTCCCCTTCCCCTCGCTGGACGCGACTGGTTCACAGGAAATCCGTGTCAGCCGTGCTCAGAAGGTATCAGCCACTTTTTGGTTCTATTGGAGGTGACAGCTGCTTAGCAGACACCCAAGAATGTAGGTTTATTCTTTAGCTTTATTCCCCAATGTCAAAATGGAATCAACCAAGATTATCTGGAGGCCCAGGTGTGAAATAAAAATGTGGGTGCTTTGTTCAAAAATTAAGAATTTCAAGATGATTGTGAGTCACTATACTGAGCCGGGGCCCTGGATGAATGACCCAAGCAGCTGGCCTCCATTGCAGCTGACTGGACCAGGAGCTAGCGTTTGAAGAACAGCCAGTCTTTAAGCTGCCTAATGACCTGTAGGCCGCCTGTGACCAAGGTAGGAGATGAAGTAGGTATCCTTGTTCACAACAGCCAAAAGGTGCAGACAACCCACGTGTCTATCAACAGATGAATGGGTAAACAAAATGTGGTCTGTCCACACAATGAAATATTATTCAGCCATGAAAAAAGAATGCAGGCTGGGTACAGTGGTTCATGCCTAAAATCCCAGCACTTAGGGAGGCTCAGTTGGGAGGCTCACTTGAACCCAGGAGTTTGAGACCAGCCTGTGCAACATGGCGAAACCCCATCTCTACTAAAAATACCAAAAATTAACCAGGTGAGGTGGTACACGCCTGTAGTCCCAGCTACTTGGGAGGCTGAGGTGGGAGGATCACTTGAGCCTGGGAGATCAAGGCTGCAGTGAACCGAGATTTTACCACTGCGGTCTCCAGCTTGGGTGAGAGTGAAACCCTGTCTCATTTGGAGGGAAAAAAAAAAAAAAACGGGTACAGTGGCTCATTCCTGTACTTCTAGCACTTTGGGAGGCTGCAGCAGGCAGGTCACCTGAGGTCAGGGGTTCAAGTCCAGCCTGGCCAACACAGTGAAACCCTGTCTCTACTAAAAATACAAAAATTAGCCCAGGGTAATAGTGTGTACTTGTAATCCCAGGTACGCAGGAGGCTGAGACAGGAGAATCACTTGAACCCGGGAGGTGGACATTGCAGTCAGCCGAGATGGTACCACTGCACTCCAGCCTGCGCAACAAAGTAAGACTCCATATCAATTAAAAAAAAAAGGAATAAAGGAATATAGTAGCGATACGTGCTATGACATGGATCAACCTCACAAACATTATCCTCTGTAAAGAAGCCAGATACAAAAGGCCACTTGTATGATTCCGTTGATGTGAAATGACCAGAAGAGGGAAATCCACAGAGACAAAAGATGAGAGTTTGCCCAGGGCTGGGAGGGGAGCAAGGAATGAATGACTCTTCCTGGTATGGGGTTTCCTTTTGGAGTGATAGATTTATGACTATGTGAATATACTAAAGCATCATTTAATTGTACACCTTAAAATGGATGAATTACATGGTTTGTAAATTATTTTTTTTAAAGCAAAAAATGATGAACCAATATAGTTGCCTTCATCCGAGATCTGATTCAGAATTCCTGAGGAAATAAGGCAGTTAAAAGGCAGGAAATTAGGCTGGAAATTTATTAGACAGCAAAAGTGAAAGATGTGGTGTGCGGAGTGGAGAGAGCTCAGGGTTGTACTTTATGCAGGGGGTGTTATCAGCACAGTATCCAGGGCTTGTGAAGTTTTTATTAGCCTGAAAATCTAGTAGAAACCTGACAGGGTGTGGTGGCTCCTGCCCATAATCCCAGCAATTTGGGAGGCTGAGGTGGGTGGATCACTTGAGGTCAGGAGTTCAAGATCAGCCTGGCCAATGTGGTGAAACCCCATCTGTATTAAAAACAAAAAAATTAGCTGGGTATGGTGGCAGGCGCCTGTAATCCCAGCTGCTTGGGAAGCTGAGGCACAAATATCACTTGAACCCAGGAGACAGAGGTTGCAGTGAGCTAAGATCATGCCACTGTACTCCAGCCTGGGCAACAGAGTGAGACTGTCTCAACTGGGGAGAGAGCAAGCTTCAGGTTCCTGAGCCCCATGGCCAATTCTGGTATGGTGGGACCCAGGTGAAGCCTGGGAATATGAATCTTAAAAAGCTTTCCTAAGCCATTCTGATGCAAGTGCTCTTCGGATCACACTCTCAAAGCCAGAACTGCAAAAAGGAAGCTCTGAGTGTACCACAAGTGTTGGTCAGAGAGAATACGGGCTGGAGGGTGAGGACGCTGTTTGATGGAGACAGAAAAGAGAAGGAAACTCTGGAGAAGAGCCGAGACAAGTCCTGACTAAGACCATAAATCAGGGGTTGGCAATTTTTTCTGTAAAAGGCCAAATAAGCCAGGTATGGTGGTTCATGCCTACAATCTCAGCACTTTGGGAGGCCAAGGCAGGAGCATCACTTGAGCCCAGGAGTTCAAGACCAGCCTGGGAAATGTAGTGAGACTCTGTCTCTACAAAAAATAAACTTGAAAAAAAAATAGCCAGGCGTGGTAGTGCACGCCTGTGGTCCCAGCTACTCAGGAGGCTGAGGTGCAAAAATCACTTGACCCCAGGAGGTCAAGGCTGCGGTGAGCCATGATTGCACCACTGCACTCCAGCCAGAGCAACAGAGTGAGATCCTGTCTCCAAAAAACAGCCAAACAGTAAATATTTTAGGCTTTGGGGACCATTTAGTCTGTTGTAACTGCTCAGCTCTGCTGATACAGGGTAAAAGCAGGCATAGAAAATACAAAGAAAATTTTGTCACTTGCAACATGGATGAACCTGGAGGATATTACATTAAATAAAATGAGCCAGGCACAGGAAGATACAGATGGTCCCTGACTTGTGATGGATTTGACATTACTTACAACGGTATGAAAGTGACATTCATTCAGTAACAACTGTACTTCGAATACCCACAGAACCATTCTATCTTTCACTTTCAGTATGCCATCAATCACATGAAATAGTCAACACTTCATTATAAAATGGACTTTGTGTTGGATGATTTTACCCAACTGGAGGATAATATAAGCATTAGGAGCAGGTGTAAGGTAGGCTAGGCTAAGCTATGACCTTCTGTGTGTTAAATATATTAAATGCATTTCCCTAGACTGGGCAACATAGACCCCATCTCTAAAAAAAAAAAAAAAAATTTTTTTTAATTAGCCAGACATGGTGCACAACTGTAGTCCCAGCTACTCAGGAGGCTGAGGCAGGAGGATGGTCTGAACCCAGGAGACCGAGGCTGCAGTGAGTCATGATTGCACCACTGCACTCCAGTCAGGGTGACAGAGTGAGACACTGTCTCAAAAATTAAAAAGCATTTCAACCTGTGTTTTCAACTTATAGTGGGTTTATCAGGACGTAGCCCTGTCGTAAATTGAAGAGCATCTGTATTGTACGATCTCAGTTATATATGGAATCTAAAGTCAAACTCACAGAAGCAGAGAGCAGAATGTTGGTTACCAGAGCCTGAAAGTGATGGCGAGGTGGAGTCTAGGGAGGTGTTGGTCAAAGGATATAAATGTTGATGTTACAGGAAGAGTAAGTTCAGGAGACCTATTATTGTACAATATGGTGACTCTAGTTAACAGCAAAATATCACGTACTTGAAACTTGCTAAGTGAGTAGATGTTAAGTGTTTTTGTTTTGTTTTGTTTTGTTGAGACAGGGTCTCTCCCTATGTTTGCCCAGGCTGGTCTTGAATTGAGCTCAAGGGATCCTCCTGCCTCGGCCTCCCAAAGTGCAGGGATTACAGGCACAAGCCACCGCACCCAGCCCTGATATTAAGTGTTCTTACCACAAAAAAATAAGTGTGTAAGGTAACGTACAAGTTAATCAGCTCAATTTAGCCATTCCATAATGTATACTTTTTTTTTTATGGAGTCTTGCTCTGTCACCCAGGCTGGAGTGCAGTGGCAGCATCTTGGCTCACTGCAACTCTGCCACCCAGGTTCAAGCAATTCTCCTGCCTTAGCCTCCCAAGTAGCTGGGATTACAGGTGCCCACCACCACGCCCAGCTAATTTTTGTATTAGGAGAGATGAGTTTTCACCATGTTGGCCAGGCTGGTCTGGAACTCCTGACCTCAGGTGATCCATCTGCCTCGGCCTCCCAAAGTGCTAGGATTACAGGCGTGAGCCACCACACCTGGCTGTAAACATATTTCAAAACAGCAGATTGCACACCATAAATATATATAATTTTTGTCCATTTTGAATTTTTTAAATTAAAAAATGGAAACATTTTGAAGAAAACACAAAAGCAAATGGGTGTGGCTGTGTTCTCATGAAATTTTATTTGCAGAAAGAGGCAGCTGGCTCCATTTGGCCTTTGGGGCGTTTTGCTGACCCCTGCTGGAGATGAGAATCTTGCAGACCGGCTTGTCTGTGTTCCCTGTTTGTTCCTCTGTTACCTGCATTTCTGTAAGGGTTATGAGCTGGGCACCAGGGATCAGTGGTGCAATCCTGGAAAGGGGCCTCCTGGCAGCTTGAACAGTTGAGGGTACACAGGACCACTCAGATGAAGGCCCTAGCCCATCCTCTTGCCGAACTCGCCATGTTGGACCTGCTTGTCTGTGGTAGTAGGTTTTATATGTCAACATGCCTGAGCCACGGGGTTCCCAGATTAAGCATTGTTTCTGGGTGTGTCTTGGAGGGTGTTTCTAGTTGAGGTTAGTGTTTGAATTCGTGGACTTAGTCATGCAGATTGCCCTCCCTTCTGTGAGTGGACTCATCTCATGAGAGTCTGAATAGAACAAAAAGGTGTAGAGGAGGGAGTCATTTACCTTGTTTGCTCCCTGCCTGCCTGTTGGAGTGAGGACACCTATCTCCTCCTGCCCTGGAACTGGGATTTGCACCCTTGGCTCCTCTGGTTCTCAGGCCTTTGGACACGGACTGGAACCACCCCACAGGCATTCCTGTTTCTCCAGCCTGCAGATGGTAGCTTGTGAGACTCCTCAGCCTCCACAATCATGTGAGCCAATTCTCATAATAAACCTCTCTCTCTGTTCTGAGAACTGCATCATCAGTCGTGTGCAAATATCGAGTGTATTTACACAAAACTAGATAATACAGCCTACCATACACCTAGGCTATATGGAGAGCAGTGGCATAATCACAGCTCACTGCAGCCTTGAACTACGGGGCTCAAGCCATCCTCCCACCTCAGCCTCCCAAGCAGTTGGGACGGGACTACAGGCATGTGCCACCATGCCCAGCTAATTAAAAAATAATTATTTCCTAGGCCAGGTGTGGTGGCTTATGCCTGTAATCCCAGCACTTTGGGAGGCCGAGGCAGGTGGATCACGAGGTCAGGAGTTCGAGACCAGCCTGGCCAACATGCAGAAAACCCCGTCTCTACTATAAATACAAAAAGCAGCTGGGCATGGTGGCGCACGCCTGTAGTCCCAGCTACTTCAAAAGCTGAGGGAGGAGAATTGCTGGAACCTGGGAGGCGGAGATTGCAGTGAGCTGAGATCACACCACTGCACTCCAGCCTGGGTGACAGAGCGAGACTCCGTTTTATTTATTTATTTATTTAGAGACAGCATCTTGCTGTGTCGCCCAGGCTGGAGTGCAGTGGCACGATCTCTGCTCACTGCAAGCTCCGCCTCCCGGGTTCACGCCATTCTCCTGCCTCAGCCTCCCGAGTAGCTGGGACTACAGGCGCCCGCCACCACGCCCGGCTAATTTTTGTATTTTTAGTAGAGATGGGGTTTCACTGTGTTGGCCAGGATAGTCTCAATCTCCTGACTTTGTGATCCGCCCACCTCGGCCTCCCAAAGTGCTGGGATTACAGGCGTGAGCCAGACTCTGTCTCAAAAAATAATACTTATTTTCTGTAAAGATGGGCTCTCCCTGTATTGCACAGGCTGGAGCCTATTTGCTCTTAGAGCCTATTGTTTTTAGGCTACAAACCTGGACAACATGTTACTGTAGTGAATACTGTAGGCAATGGTAACACAACACTAAGTATTTGTGTATTTAAACGTAGAAAAGTTACAACAAAATACCGAAGAAAATATTTGAAGATGGTATACCTATATGGGGCACTTACCATGAATGAAGTTTGCAGACGTGGAAGCTGCTCTGGGTGAGTCGGTGTGTGAGTGGTGGGTGAATGTGAAGCCTGGGACGTTACTCTACGCTACTGTAGACTTTATAAACACTGCACACTTAGGCTACTATAATTTATAAAATATTTTTCTTTCTTCAAGAATAAATTAACCTTAGTTTACTGTAACATTTTTACTTTATAAACATTTATTTATTTATTTTTGAGACAAAGTCTCACTCTTTTGCCCAGGCTGGAGTGCAATGGCGTGATCTCGGCTCACTGCAACCTCTGCCTCCTGCGTTCAAGCGATTCTCCTGCCTCAGCCTCCCGAGTAGCTGGGACTACAGGTGTCTGCCACCATGCCCAACTAATTCTTGTATTTTTAGTAGAGATGGGGGTTTCACCATGTTGGCCAGACTGGTCTTGAACTCCTCACCTCAGGTGATCCATCTGCCTCGGCCTCCCAAAGTGCTGGGATTAGAGGTATAAGCCACTGTGCCCAGCTAACTTTTAATTTTTTTTTTAATTTTTTGACTCTTGTAATAACACTTAGCTTAAAACACAAACATAGATCAGACATGATGGCTTACACCTGTAATCTCAGCACTTGGAGAGACTGAGGCAAGAGGATCCCCCCCAGGAGTTCAAGACCAGCCTGTATAACATAGACCCCACCTCTACAGGAAATAATTATTTTTTAATTAGCCAGGCATGGTGGCACATGCCTATAGTCCCAGCTACTTGGGAGGCTGAGGTGGGAGGATCACTTAAGCCCAGTAGTTCAAGACTGCAGTGAGCTATGTTCATACCATGCTCTCCAGCCTGGACAAGAGAGCCAGACTGTCTCTAAACACACACACACACACACACGCACACGCACACACGTACGTTGTGCAACTGTATAGAAAGATTTTCTTGCTGTATATCCTTATTCTATAATGTTTTTCCTAATTTTTTTAACATTTTAATTTTTGATTAAGAAAGACACACACACATTAGTCTAGCCTGCAGAGTCAGGATCATCAAGATCCTTCTTTTCTAACTCTGTATCTTGTCCCCCTAGAAGGTCTTCAGGGGCAGTGACATACATGGGGCTGTCTTCTATGACGACAGTGGTTCTGGGTTCCTCCAGAAGGACCTGCCTGAAGCTGCTCTACAATCTTTTTTGTTTTTTTTGTAAGGAGGAGTACACTCTAAAATAACGTTTAAAAATTATGGTATACCCAGGTGCCGTGGCTGACAATTATAATCCCAGCACTTTGGGAGGCTGAGGCAGGCAGATAACTTGAGCTCAGGAGCTCAAGACTAGCCTGGGCAACATAGTGAGACCTGTCTCTACCAAAAATACAAAAAAAATTAGCCAGGTGTGGTGGTATGCGCCTGTGGTCCCAGCTACTCAGGAGACTGAGGTTGGGGGATCGCTTGAACCTGAGACGTGGAGGCTGCGGTGAGCCAAGATTACGCCACTGCATTCCAGCCTGGGTGACATGGCAAGACTCCATCTCAAAAAAAAAAAAGCATAGTAAATACATGAACCAGTAACATAGTCATTTATTACGATTATCAAGTACTATGTGCTGTACATAATTATATGTGCAATGGCATGATCTTGGCTCACTGCAACCTCTGCCTTCCAGGTTGAAGCGATTCTCCTGCCTCAGCCTCCCGAGCAGAATAGCTGAGACTACAGGTGTGCACCACCATGCGTGGCTAATTTTTTGTTGTTGTTGTTGTTGAGACAATCTCGCTCTGTCTCCCAGGCTGGAGTGCAGTGACAGGATCTCAGCTCACTGCAGCCTCTGCCTTCTGGGTTCAAGCAATCCTCCTGCCTCAGCCTCCTGAGTAGCTGGGATTACAGGCGCGTGCCACCACGCCCAGCTAATTTTTGTATCTTTAGTAGAGATGGGGTTTCACCATGTTGGTCAGGCTGGTCTCGAACTCCTGACCTCAGGTGATCTGCCTGCCTCAGCCTCCCAAAATGCTGGGATTCCAGGTGTGAGCCACCATGCCCAGCTAATTTTTGTATTTTTAGTAGAGACAGGGTTTCACTATGTTGGCCAGGCTGGTATGTGCTAGACTTTTATACAACTGGCAGCACAGTTGGCCTGTTTACAGCATCACCACACACATGTGAGTTGTGCACTGCGCTGTGATGTTACAAGGCCTATGACGGCACCAGGTCGAAGACATTTTTCAGCAGCATAATCTTATGAGACCATCATGGTCCATGCAGGCCATTGTTTGGAATGTCATGCAGCACGTGCCTACACGCGCACATACAGAATATTGGTTCGGCTTCTCTGAAGAACCCTAATGCATTTTCCACACTGGCAGATTGCCTGTCATCTAAGCTACAGCAGCAACCAAATATCATGAATGCTTTTTGGGTTCCTAACCCTAGTTGGGAGTCAAAAGTGACTTACTATGGTTAAGCCCCCAGAATGAGTTGTCAAGCTTCAGGCTTTGTTGATGATGAGGAAGAAGAACCAGGCCCATCTATCAGTTACCTCTATTTGACAGTCACTTGGCTCAGTTCTTTGGCTTGGGGTGTGTATGTTTGAGACAGTCTTGCTCTGTTGCCCAGGCTGGAGTACAGTGGCACCATCTTGGCTCACTGCAACCTCCGCCTCCCAGGTTCAAGCGATTCTCCTGCCTCAGCCTCCTGAGTAGCTGTGATTACAGGTGCACGCCACCACGCCTGGCTAACTTTTGTATTTTTAGTAAAGACAGCGTTTTGCTGTGTTGGCCAGGCTGGTCTTGAACTCCTGACCTCAGGTGATCTGCCTGCCTTGACCTCCCAAAGTGCTGGAATTACAGGCGTGAGCCACTACACCCAGCCTTTGCTCAGTTCTTTGCAGAACTTATCTCCTTCAATCTTCAAAGTAAATATGTGAGATAAACATCATTTACCATCTTTAAAGGATGAAAAAGCTGGAGCTCAGAGAGGTTGGTCTCTTGAACAGGATGGTAAGACTAGTATGTTGCTGACCAGGACCCTAAAATTTTTCCCCTACCACCACCATATACTCTTCATGAGCCATCCTTTCCCAAATAACCTAAACACACACACACATAAAGAAAAAGCACTTGCTATACAAGCAAGTCCAGCTTCAAGACAAGCCCCAGGCTCCACTCACCATGCAGAATGCTGGGCCTAAGCTCCTCCTGTGTGGAGTGCTGAAGCAATCACTACCCTCGATGCAAAACGAGGCCTGTCTCAAATCAGCTTGTGACTGAGGCAAAGGTGGGAGTGGGGAGTGACTATCTAATGGGTACAAGGTCTCCTTTTCAGATGACAAAAATGTTTTGGAACTAGACAGAAATGGTGGTTCTACAACACTGTAAATGTACCAAATGCTACTGAATTGTGCACTTTAAAATGGGTTGATTTTGTTATGTGACTTTTACCAGATGAACAAAAACACTGTCTATCTAACACAAACCCATGCCTTTACATGGCACGTTATATAATACACTTTACCATCCTTTATCCAGGACCACGACTTTTCGTGATTTCACAGACACTGCAGTTATCAAGAATCCAGGTGGTGACAGCAGAGAGCTGACAGAGACCAGCACTTCCCTACCAGCCCTAAGGAAGGTCCAGAATAAGAATATTGACCTTGCCCAGTTGCAGTGAGCATTTCTATATTGCACCAGTCACAGTGGCGAATGCAGCTAAGGAGAGGCAGGTAGATGCAGCCACAGAACCAGACGTGGTCTGGGCAGTGTTTCGTCCCACCAGGAATGACAGTGCATCTGCAGCTCCCAGAGGGCTGACACCCTAGCATCTGCAGCTCCCAGAGGGCTGACACCCTAGATCCAACTGTGAGCAATCATCTTTACTCCCTCATCCAGAGGAAGGAGGCCAGAGGGATGCAGAGCCTCAGCAGCTTCAGCCCAGGCTCAGGGCTGAAGTGGAGAAGCATCCAGGCCAGTTCTGGCATTGGTGGAACCAGCTGGGCTGGGGCTTGCCCCTAGGTAAAAGGAACAGGACCTGTCACTGAGACCACAGGACAGAGAACACTGAGAATATAGACTCAGGTGAGATGCACCATTGAGGCTCGCTTGGTTTCTGAGAACCAGCATGTTGGATTATACCCAGCATCATTGTAATCCTTTGCCCAATTTTCCCATTTTCCCTCCCAGACACAAAATAGGACTTATTTCCCGGCTCCCTGAAAGCTGGGAATGGCCACGTGCCTTGCTGTGGGGGATGAACTGTGAGCAGAAGAAGCGTGTGTCACTTCTGGCTGGAGACTTCAAGAGCAGAACACGATTTGCCAAGTCCCTCTGCCTGTCCACGGCAAATGGTGAGTCCCAGAGAGTTGACAACGTGGAGCAGAGCTCCCCACAATCCACGGCAGGCACGGAACACAAACAAAACGTTGAGTGTTGTGAGCCCCTGACGTGGGGGCTGTTTGCTTGCAGCATAACCGGTCCTATCCTGACACACACTTGGGGATGGGGGTCACAAACTCAAATGCCAGGCAGGCGATGTGACGGACCACATGGGAAAGAGTGGTTGAGGGCTTGTTCAAACGCAGGTGACAGGCTGGGTGTAGCGGCTCATGCCTGTGATCCCAGCCCTTTGGGAGGCCAAGGCGGGCAGATCACCTGACATCAGAAGTTCGAGACCAGCCTGGCCAACATGGCAAAACCCCATCTCTACTAAAAATACAAAAATCAGGCCAAACGCAGTGGCTCACACCGGTAATCCTAACACTTTAGGAGGCCGAGGTGGGTGGATCACCCAAGATCAGGAGTTCAAGACCAGACTGGTCAACATGGTAAAACCCCATCTCTACTAAAAATACAAAAAATTAGCCAGGCGTGGTGGCGGGCACCTGTAATCCCAGTGACTCGGGAGGCTGAGGCAGGAGAATCGCTTGAACCCGGGAGGCAGAGGTTGCAGTGAGCCAAGATCGTGCCACTGCACTCCAGCCTGGGTGAAAGAAACTCCATCTCAAAAATAAAAATTTAAATTACGGCAAATGCCAAGCTGTTTACCAATCCAGCTGTTCTGTACCTCACCTCCGATTTCTGTACATCATTTCCCCTTTTTATGTCTACAGATCTTGCACCACATGGTTGTGCTGGAGTCTCTGTGAATCAGCTGTGATTCTGGGGGCTGCGTGATTCGCGAATCATTCATTGCTCCATTAAACTCCTTTAAATTTAATTTGGCTGAAGTTTTTCTTTTATCAGAGAGGAAACATGTGAGAGACGTTCCTTCTCTCTCTGCCCAATTTTCCCATTTTCCTTCCCAGGAGGACATAGGGAGAAGGCCGCCGTCCGCACGCTGGGAAGCAGCCCTCACCAGACATGCCAGCACCCTGATCTTGGACTTCCAGCCTCCAGAACTGTGAGAAATGAGTGTCTGTGGTTTAAGACACCCACATTATGTATTCTCTTAGAGCAGCCTAAACAGACTAAGCAGGGGTGTCCAAGGTACAGACTACAGTCATGGGTTCTCAGTTTGTTTGTGGTTGGACCAGTAAAGACCCTTCCTCATCCCTCTTTTCCACTTATCACTAGAGACAGAAACTAAAATCCATGGCTTCCGGCTGCTAAAGGCCTAAAACAGAGCAACAACAAAATAAGGTGGGTTGGACGAGCTTGGTCTACAGCAATATGTTTTATTTGGTTCTCATGGAGGTATTCCACTGTTTTTCTTTCAACATACTGTTGCTGGCTTGAATCATGGAGATATTAAGGAAGAAAGTCTAATAATTATGATGTTACATGTTACTAACAGCTTCTCTATTAAAAAAAAAAAAAATCAGGCCAGGTGTGGTGGTCCATGCCTATAATCCCAGCACTTAGGGAGACTGACAGGGGGGGCGGATCACTTGAAGCTAAGAGTTTTGAGACCAGCCTGGCCAACATGGTAAAACTCCATCTCCAAGAAAAATAAAAATTAGCCAGGGATGGTGGTGCACATATGTGGTCCCAGCTACTCAGGAGGCTGAGGCACAGGAATCACTTGAACCTGGGAGGCGGAGGTTGCAGTGAGCCGAGATCGTGCCACTGCACTGTAGTGTGGGTGACAGAGCGAGACTCTGCCTCAAGAAAAAATGAATAAAAAATGAAGGCCAGGCGCGGTGGTTCACGCCTATAATCCCAGCACTTTGAGAGGCCGAGGTGGGCAGATCATGAGGTCAAGAGATCAAGACCATCCTGGCTAACACGGTGAAACCCTGTCTCTAAAAATACAAAAAATTAGCCGGGCATGGTGGCAGGCACCTGTAGTCCCAGCTATTCGGGAGGCTGAGGCAGGAGAATCGCGTGAACCCGGGAGGCGGAGCTTGCAGTGAACCGAGATCACGCCACTGCACTCCAGCCTGGACAACAGAGCAAGACTCTGTCTCCAAAAAAAAAAAAAAAAAAAAAATTAAAGCTCTGGCATCGTTAGGTCTGACTTCTTATCAGTGACCACCGTCAGTGTAAGCTGGAAACGGAGCTCCTTTCTCCTGGGCTACAGTGTTCTGGTTTCCCCACTCTGCCATCTTATGCTGGCTCCCTTATTAGCCTGGTGCTCTCTCCAGCCCCGTGGGATGCACTTGTAACCCCGAATCCACCCCATGCACAGAACTGGATGCTTTGGGCACAACTCCCTCTTTTGGCTTTAGTTGAAACACTCATTCCAGGCTCTTCATTTTACAAATGAGAAAATGGGGTTTAGCAAAGAGAAATGAGTTTTCAAACCAGAGGCCAGTGGTTAGGCTGCGCAGCTACCTCTCCTCTCCTCCCTGTGTCAGCAGGGATATTCCGGAGCCTGGTCTGAAACTGCTGAGCTCGAAGGGCTTGGATCCAACAATGCTGATCATGACCACAGAGGTGTGGCCTGGTCACTAGGGAGCGGCTGAGCTCAAGGGGCTTGTGTCTAACAATGCTGATGACCACAACAGTGTGGCCTGGTCACTAGGGAGCGGCTGAGCTCGAGGGGCTTGTGTCTAACAATGCTGATGACCACAGCGGTGTGGAATGGTCACTAGGGAGAGAGCTGAGCTCGAGGGGCTTGTGTCTAACAGTACTGATCATGACCACAGATATGACATGGTCACTAGGGAGAGGCTGAGCTCGAGGGGCTTGGGTCTAACAGTGCTCATTATGATCACCGCAGTGTGGAATGGTCACTAGGGAGAGAGCTGAGCTCGAGGGGCTTGCGTCTAACAGTGCTCATTATGATCACCGCAGTGTGGAATGGTCACTGCGAGCGGCTGAGCGAGGGGCTTGGGTCTAACAGTGCTGATCATGACCACAGATGTGACACGGTCACTAGGGGGCGCCACATCCCGCTTTCCTACCCTAACCGCCTCCTTCCCACTCAATTTTCTTCCAGCTGGGGCGCTTTGCGTTTGTGGCTATTGGTGCATGTGAACAAGTGCTCCTTGCGCCCCGCCCCACGGGGGCCTCTCCCCTGCCGTGGCCCCGCCTAGACCGCGCTTCCTGAACTGCCCTTGGAAGTTCCCCTCTTCCCTCGCGGCTCAGCTTCTCCGTCCACTTACTCGCCCGTGTTTATCGGGCACGCACTCCCTGCCAGTGGCTGTGCTAAGCAAAGGGGCACGGCGGTGACCTCGACAGGCACAATCTCTGCCCTCACGGGGAGTGGGAGTGGCTGGGAGGGGACACACACAAATGAGGGCTGAAGAGACAAAAAGAGACCCCTGGGGGTGAGACATGGAGGAAATCCTGGGCAGGGGCAGGTGTGACAGGCAGCTGTGTGGGAGGTGGGTCCCAGGGGAGTGAGATCCAGACAGACGTGGGCGAGAGGAAGGGGACCCTCCACCCAGCTCACTTCCTGCTCTGAAGGCCGCAGTCTGTATCCCCGAGGGCAGGGACTAGCGTGTCTGCCCCGCTGCATCCCCAGTGCCTGGAGCGGACGACTGGTCAAGGGCAACTCTGCCAGGCGGCTACAGTGTCAAAGCAGCTCGGCGGTGGGGTCCGACTGTCCTGAGTTTGTATCGGGTTCCTCATTTACTGAGCGTGTGATCTAAAGTGAGTGGCTTCACTTCTCTCTGAGCCGGCTTGCTTCTCTGTGACCAGCGACATCCAGCCATGTCTAAACAGTGTGGGCAAAGCCAGGCGGCTGAAATCAGCTTTACTGTGTCTTGTTTTAAGTCCTGGATAAGTCCCTTCCCTCTGAGCCTCCTTTCCCGTCTGTAGAGTGGAGGGTTAAACGAGGTTGTTTTGTTTCGTTTTGTTTTGTTTTTGAGATGGAGTCTCACTCTTTTGCCCAGGCTGGAGCACAGTGGCGCTATCTCGAATCACTGCAACCTGTGCCTCCCGGATTCAAGCAGTTTCCTGCCTCAGCTTCCCCAGTAGCTGGGATTACAGGTGCCCACCCCCACGCCCAGCTAATTTTCATATTTGTAGTAGAGACGGGGTTTCGTCATATTGGCCAGGCTGGTCTCAAACTCCTGACCTCAGGTGATCTGCCCGCCTTGGCCTCCCAAAGTGCTGGTATTACAGGCGTGAGCCACCGTGCCCGGTCTAAACAAGGTATTAATGAAGCACCCAGCACACAGTGGTGCACATTAAACCGTCACCTTGCTCCCCAGAGTCCCAGCTATCAGCCATATCCAAGCCCTCACTGTGGAGAGTAGATAGGAGACAGTCACTTCCTACATTCTTGGGGACATGATAAGCGTCTGACCTCTGGGGAGGGTGATACAGCCGGATCTGTTGGGATCCAAACGCACATTCCCCTTCATCCTGCAGTTCCTGTCAGGACAAGCAGCACAGGGTGTGGGTCAGATTTCATCGGATTCTTCCTGCTGCATTGCTACAGTAGCAGAAGACTAGAAACAGGCAGACTGCACGTCAGTCAGGAATTAAACACTGTGTCTGCACAAAGGAACGCTTTGAAAGTGTTTTTTAAAATAAGAAATGTAGATAGGGCTCTCTGGAACAGTCATAGGTAGATATAGAATAGGTATATTCTATATATATTCTATATATATCTATTAGATATTAGAATAGGTATAGTTGATAGATACATAGATACATAGATAGCTAAAGATAGATGACAGATAACAGATATAGTACACAAATAGATTATTGAGAGATAATAGATGGTGAAGATAGGAAGATACAGATATGTACTATGGAGGTAGATGATAAATGGATACATATCTATGTAAGTAGATAATGATATACATATATGATATAGATTATAGATGATAGAGACATGGATGGTGTAATGATAATAGATGATAGATGACTGAACATAAATGATAGCTACATATAGATGACAGATATAGATAATTGATGCATAGATGGAATAATAGAAGACAATGGATTGGTATATAAGTGATAATATATGTAGATAGATGTATAGTCGGTAGACATATACATGATACATGATGATAGAGATACATATGCAAGGGGCAGAATAATATGCAAGGAATGCTTTCATTTGATAAATTTGTTTTATTTATTTATTGAGACAGAGTTTTGCTCTTGTTGCCCAGGCTGGAGCACACTTGTTTCTGTTTATTTATTTATTTATTGAGACGGAGTTTTGCTTTTGTTGCCCAGGCTGGGGCGCAATGATACAATCTCAGCTCACCGCAACCTCTGCCTCCCAGGTTCAAGTGATTCTCCTGCCTCAGCCTCCCAAGTGGATGGGATTACAGGCATGTACCACCATACCCAGCTAATTTTTTGTATTTTTATTAGAGACGGGGTTTCTCCATGTTGGTCAGGCTGGTCTCGAATTCCCAACCTTAGGGATCTGCCTGCATCGGCCTCCCAAAGTGCTGGGATTACAGGCATGAGCCACCGCGCCCAGCCTGATAAATTTATGTTTTAAACCCACTTGTAGATTCACTGAGTATTTCAAGGGATAATGCAGGGAGAGGAATGAGGAATCTGGGAGTTGAGATTTGTTAAGTAATCTCTTCCTCAAAGTATCCATTACTTTTAAAAAAAAAAAAAAAATCTTATTTGTGACCAAACATCAATTGCTGATCCAAATCCCCCTGCCAGAGTCCCCACCAGCCTGAATGAGGCTGTCCGTCCACAGTCTACTTGCTGTCATGGCTAGTGGCCACCCCATTTCACAAGCATCCCATAAGGTACAGATAGACTGGATCTAAGTGTTGGCATTAGATTCTGACTATTAAGCTCTGCTACTTATCAGCTGTGAGAGCCTGGAGGACTATTTAACCTCCCCAAAGCCTCTGTTCCCTTATCTGTAAAATGGGAACAATACCCTCTTCGAAGTGATCGGGAGGCGTTAAAAGGGAATGTGTATGGATTAAACTGAGCGCCATCATCCCAGACTCAGCTGTGGGGGTGGGGGTGAGGGTGGGGCTGGTGGGGGGAATCTCTGTCCGTGGTGCTGAAAGACCGGCGCCAGAAGATAGGGAATTTCTGGATAGACTTGTCCATCAAGGCAGGAGAGGAGGCAAAATCAGTGGTGCCAGAGGCAACTCCGTCCCCATCCACAGCCTCTTTGAGTGGTAGATATGAGGGGAAGGATGGGTGGATGTGTACCACAGACACACACATACCCACATGCACACATTCATACATATGCACAAAGATAGAGATGCACCATCCACACAGACAGACATGCATCCATACATGCAGAGAGACACACAATTCACATGCATGCACTTCTCTAAGGATGGCCTGGAGTACACCAGCCCAAGATGCTCTATAAATAGAAGGTTTTCTGACAGAACAAGTTCAGAAAATGCGGCATGTTATCACCTACCCCTGCCCTGGCCCCTAGCCCCACCCGGTATACAGAATCATAGTGAAAAGCTCTGGGCCGGGTGGGTGTGGGGGGCTAGTTTTATAATTCATCCAGTCAACTAAATCTTGGCTCAGCACCTTCCACCTGCCAAGTACTGTTCTGTGTATGAGAAAACTTCAATTCGGCAGGGCACAGTGGCTCACCCCTGTAATCCCTGCATTTTGGGAGGCCGAGATGGGTGGACTACTTGAGGTCAGGAGTTCAAGACGAGCCTGACCAATATGGTGAAACCCCAACTCTACTAAAAAAACAAAAATGGCCGGGTGTGGTGGCGGGTGCCTGTAATCCCAGCTACTTGGGAGGCTGAGACAGAATTGCTTGAACCCAGGAGGCAGAGGTTGCAGTGAGTCAAGATTGCACCACTGCACTCCAGCCTGGGTGACACAGTGAAACTCCGTCTCAAAAAAAAAAAAAAAGAAAGAAAACTTGAATCCAGCATTTTCCCAGGTTAATTTGAACACAAGATCCTGTTTTCTCCAAACATCTTAACGATATTCCCTGGAACCTACACTCTCCAGGCTACCCTTAGGGAAACAGGGATATATGGAATAAAATCATTTCCAGATAAACGCTGCCTTCAGGCTGGGGAGTAAGCTGGGTGGAGGGTCGACCCCTTTCCACTCACCTGTCTGGCCCTCACTCCCCTGGGATTGCCTGTCACACCTGCCCCCTGCCCAGGACTCCTCCACCTCCTGCCTCCTGAGAGCTGCTTTTTGTCCCTTCAGCCCTTAGCTGTGTGTGTCCCCTCCCAGCCCCCACGACAGCAGAGATTGTGCCTGTTGAGGTCATTGCTGTGCCCCCATGCTTAGCAGACTGCCTCACAGGAAAGAAGTGCCCGATAAACATCTAAGATTCAGTGGATCCTCAGCTCAGCAGGGGGCCGGGGGTGGGGGGCATGGGTGTCAGGACTTTAGATCCAGATTAAGGTTCTACCACTTTACAAACCAGTAGCCTGGGCAGGCTGCTTCCTCTCCTCGTACCAGCTTCAGCAGCAGCAGCCGAGGAATGATGCCGACCACCCAGGGCCTTTGTGAAGACTGGACTCCGTAAGGGGCGTGGACAAGTCTTCGCGTGCCCTCCACCAAAGTGAGCATGAGAGGAATGGGGGCCAAAGGAACTTCTGCCGTCACTGCCAGGGTGGGTTCGTGAGCATGGAGCGGCCGCCCAGCCTTACCTTGCCGTGGGTGAGCAGCTCCAATGCAGGTGCACTACAGGGCTGACGGCAAGTGCCACAAGAAACCCGTGTTCCTTTCTTTACCTGAGACCCACGCCGTGCCCACCAGGCACGGAGCTGCTGCCCAAAACACATTTGTAGAATGAGTGAGTGAGGGGTGGGCAGTGACTACCTGAGTACATGATTAGTAATGGACGGCGTGTGACACCGAAGCACAGGTCAGGCGGTGGGTCCGGTGCAGGCTGATGTCAAGGTGGTCATGGGAGCTCGCTGAGTTCTGTATTATAAAGCGGGACGCGTAGTGCAGAGCCGGGATTTGAGCCTGGCTCCTTGCCCCTGCATCTTTGCTCATGCCTGGGAGGGCAGCTCCAGTGAGTTAACACATGGTTTGGGGATTCCCCCCTCCACACACACAGTCACACAAGGCAGGTAGGCAAGCTCTTCTTTCCACAGGGCAGGAAGCCAAGGGTCAGAGAGGTTAGTCCACTTGCCCAGGGTCACACAGCCTTAAGGGGCAGGGTGGAAACTCGCCCTGAATCTTTCTTGCTGTAGGTGTCAGCTCCTGCCACCATATCCTGGGGCAGGTAGAGGAGGAGGCTGGCCCAAGACTCAGTGTGCCCGACTTATAGGACACTGAGCTGTCAATTCTACCAGACAGGGCACCTCCCATCCTCCCAGGCCTCCAGAAGTGCCCAAGGCCAGAGCTCCACAGAAGGACCCTAGGAGAACTGAGCAATGCTTCCTCAGTCTTTGCTAACCCAGCCCACTCTGAACCGCCAAGGTTCACCCCCTCCTTTCGAGTGACCTGAAATTTCAAAATAAACTGACATGCAATACCAATTATCTAAGCAAGGCAATGGCCACTTGAGAACACGCTTTTCTGATCCACAATCACTCCCTAGTCCTCTAACAAATCCTCCAGGATCTGTAGACCATCAGTGGCCCTGGTTTCTAAACCCCCAGCCTCCAGGTGAGGCCCCAGGACCCTGCTCAAGCACATCAGGGTGTGAAAGGGCAGATTAAGGGGCTCTAACTGGAAATCTGAATTTCTCCTTCAAGTCCCCCTCTACTATGAAACCCCCAAGTCAAAGACGCCTGGAGCTTGCCGCCTCCAATCGCTCCTGAGTAATCGCAGCCTTCAGCCAGGTTGAAAATACCCCTTTGGGACCCTCACTACGGCCTCCCAAGGCCCCAGGAACATGGGTCCTCAGGACCTGGGCTGTGGGTCCAGGAAACCAGTCGCCATGGTCAGACCCCCTCTGATCATGAACAACAGCGCTCACCTGGCAGGGCGGCTGCAGCGGCTCTACGGGACCAAGCCCGTCAGGCAGGCGCACTGCCTAAAATGCCCTAAGCGCTCGGTTGGACTGTGGCATTCCCGCCCTCTCCCCCAGCCCCTGGCTGGCTCGTCTGCCTGGCCCCTGCAGCAGAGACAGCTGAGCGCACCCTCCTCGCGGGGGGGGGGGGTCCGGTCCCCGGAGGGGCAGCTGCTGGGACCTCATCTCCCAACCTCCTTCGCAGGGAAACGCAACCACCGGACCAGCCCCGTGAACGGCCCAGGCAGGGAGGTGTGCGCCCTTTGCAGACAGTCTCTCCCCAGAAGCTAGAGGCAGGAGGAGGATGCTTTTGGGGTTAGGGGCGAGAGCCACACGATAGGAGTGGAGGAAACCAGCCGCCCCTGTGACAGGGTGGCTGAGGCCGTGGGGGCTCCTTTCACCGCAGTGGACAGGCCTGGCCCCGACCGGTCCGCCCTGCCGCATCTACAAGGGGCTCCCAGGCCCTGTGACAGCCCGCACCATAGTGAGGGTATCCGGGGACCGGCCACCCTGCCCAGAGCCCTCCGCGGGCGACCCAACGGGCCACTCCCGGGACGCAGCTGACACTCTGCTGCTGCCCCAGCGGGAGCCTCCGTTTACCCTGCTTGCCCTTCTCCCTCCCGGACTCAAGAACCACGCAAAGGGGGACATTTGGATAGTGCCATTTATTATTCTAGCACCCCTTCCTCCACCACGCCCAGGCCTGGGACAAACAGGCACCCGCCTCCTGCGGGGCTTTGCTGGGCACAGGGGCGGCCTCTGCTACCCGGAATCCAGGAGGGGAAGGAACGACTCGAGCTCTAAGGATGGGACCCGGAAGGCAGAAAAAAATGATTGGGGCGGGCGGGGAGTCAAAAGGTGGGCTGATCAAAAGAAAATTCTAAGAGAAAAAAGGGCCCCTATTTCCCTGCCCTCTCTGGGACCCTCTAAACGCAAAGGGCCGGGTTTCTCTATTCCTCGCAGCACCCCCACCCCCACCCCGGACAACTGAGGAAGAGGAGGGAAAATGGCCTTCCGCTTGAGGCCTAGTCACCACTCGGCCTCTACAGTTCTCTCCATTGTCTGTCTCCGGCTCGCAGGCCGATAACCTAAGGGCGGGCCAGGCTGAGGGGGGGCGGAGTCTCGAGGCGGAGAAGTGAACTGGCCCTAATACCCCACCCCCCGCCCCACGTGGACGCCGCGGGGTCCGTCGCACCCCGTCCACTTCTCCCTGGGTCTCTTAGTCTTGCACGTCGTCGTTCCCGCCAAGCCCGAGGGGCCCTGCCCCCCCCCGGGCCCCTCCCCTACCGGCCCTCCCCAGCGCGGCACTCGGCGCACCGCCCGCCCGCGGCCTCGTCGTCCTCCTCCTCCTCCTCCCCGCCCGCCCGGTAGTAGCTCTGTCCGCAGATGCTGCAGACCGAGGGCGCGCCCACCGCGTGGATCTTCTTGTGTCTCCGGAGCGCGGCGCCCTGCACGAAGCCCTCCCCGCACTCCACGCAGATGTGGGCCGGCTCCTCGCCCCCCGCCGCCCCAAGCCCGTCCCCGTGCTGGGCCCGCTGGTGCGCCAGGAGCCCGGCCCCGTGCCCGAAGCCCTTCCCGCACTCCAGACACACGTACGGCTTGGGGGCCGGGGCGCGCCGCGACCGGGGCCCCGCGGCCTTTGCCCCCGCGCCCGCCATGGCTGCCGCGGCCGCGGCCCCCTCGCCCGGCGCGCCCACCACGATGATGCCCTCGCCATCGCCCACAGGGATGGCGATCTCGCCGTCCGCCGCCACCGCCTCTTCGGGCCCTTTGGCCCGCCGGACGCTGGCCGCCAGCACCTTGGCCGCCACGCCGGGCCCCGACAGCTCCGGGTGCAGCCGCAGGTGACGCGCGAGGCTCTTGGGCTGGCTGAAGCCGCGGCCGCAGCGCGGACACACGAAGGGCTTGAGGCCGCTGTGCGAGCGCCGGTGTTTGGCCAGGCTCTTGCTCTGAGTGAAGCTGCGGCCGCAGTCGGGGCAGGTGTAGGGCTTCTCGCCCGTGTGGATGCGCTGGTGCTGCATGAGGTTGGAGCTCCAGCTGAAGCGCTTGCCGCACTCCAAGCAGGCATAGGGCTTCTCGCCCGTGTGGATGCGCCGGTGCTGCACCAGGTGCGAGCTCTGCGAGAAGGTCTTGCCGCAGTCGGCGCAGGCGTTGGGCCGCTCGCCGGTGTGCGTGCGCTGGTGCCGCGTCAGCTTGGACCAGTGGCTAAAGCTCTTGCCACACTCGTTGCAGATGTAGGGGGCGGGCGGCCGCGGCCGGGGAGGGGGGCCGGCTGGGGGCGCAGACTGGGGCGGGGACAGCTTGGTGGGAGGCCAGCTGGGGACGTCGTCATCATCCATAATGAGGATGTCCACTGGAAGGCAAGAGGGTAGGGGCAGGTGAGTCAAGAGAGGTAAGGGCTCCACGCCTGCCTTGGCTGCTACGCTGGCCTCGGGTGCCTCGCTCCCCCTGGCGCAGGACCTGCCCTGGTGTCCTCAGAGTGCGCATCACTCCCTGCATTTTACTAAGTATTTATTACCCCTCTCCCCAGCTAAGACCTCAGCTCTGTGAGAGTTAAGACCCTCGGTTTACGCCCAACCTCTAGAACAATGCCCCAGACAGAGAAGGCCTGGTCTGTAAACAACCAGTCAACCTAAGAGGCATGGGCGAGGGGCGGGATCCACAGAAGGCTCCCAGGAAAGGGCCCCGAAACCCAAAACACCAGCCTGGACGCCAGGGGCAGAGGATGAGGAAGGCTCACGGGCAAAGGCTCCACTGGGCAGAGAGGCTGCAGGGCTTGAATGCAGCCCTGGACACCTGGACCTGAGCCAGGGAGTGGGTTCGGCACCCTGAAGACGTGCCCACCAGGGAGCAATGGTGTCACATTAGGGCTCCAGGGAGACAATCCTGGCTGCAGACAGGGTGGGCAGGGGGAAGCAGACAGGTAATGGGATTGGAGACGAGCATGAAAGCCCCGCCTCCGAACCTGGGAGTAAAACCTGGCTCAACACGGCCTCCATTACAGAGGCTCTGGTCAGCCCCTGGTGTGGGGGCTCCTGTCTGCTCAGTGAGGACAATTCGGGCACACAGCGCTTTGCCTGCACATCTTTACACTGAGGACGCCCTTCCAAGCAGCCAACGAGGCCTTTCACGCATCTGCACCAGGCCTGCCCCTGGGGGCTCTCCCGGGAGGGATGGGCTTGCCTCCTCCCCAGCTCATTCACTCCTGAGAAAGGTCCGTGTGCAGCTTCTACATTTGCTCTCCCTTGGGACCTGGTCCGGAGCAACAGAATCAGGTGGGAGGGCCTCAGCAGGTGCATCTCTGACCCCCGTGGACACCCCAGGTGTACCCCACAGGGTTTTTTCAAAGCATGAATCACAATTACAACGTTCTCACTCCTGACCTTACTAGACTGTAAGTCTCTATCCCAACACTTGGCACGGTGGTGCCCAGCACACAGAGCCCAAACACCCTCCCAGATGCCACACTGGCAAACACGCAAGGAAGGGCCATGACACCCCCCTGTGCTACACACTTCAGCCTCAGGTCCTCATAAGCTGGGAGCACAAAACTGAGCCTTTACAAGGGAGAAACTGAGGCACTAGGGAGTCAAGGCACTAGGGAGTCGAGTCACAGCCCACAGCTACAGGATTGCAAAGTGGCAATGCCCAGAAGCACATTAGTAGTCTGGGTCCAAGAAACAGCCATCTACCGCTAACTGCAGCTGCCCACCGCTAAATCCCCCACCCCACAGGCAGCACACCCTACACGCTAAGGGAGTGCTCCACAAAGTGGGATCCTGCTACCAGTAGCATCAGCGCCACAGAGAACATATTAAAAACACTTATGCACGGCCGGGAGCGGTGGCTCACGCCTGTAATCCCAGCACTTTAGGAGGCTGAGGTGGGCAGATCACTTGAGGTCAGGAGTTCAAGACTATCCTGGCCAACATGGCGAAACCCCATCTCTACTAAAATCACAAAAATTAGCCGGGCGTGGTAGTGCATGCCTGTAGTCCCAGGTACTTGGAAGGCTGAGGCAGGAGAATGGCTTGAACCCGGGAGGCAGAGGTTGCAGTGAGCCGAGATCACACCACTGCATTCCAGCCTGGGCGACAGAGCAAGACTCCATCTCAAAACAAAACAAAAACGCTTATGCTCAGGCCTCCCTCCAGAACCACTATGAGAAAGTGCCGGGCCAGGGCCTGTGCTTCAGCAAGCCCCCCAGGTGATTCTGATGCCAGCTCCAGTGTGAGAATCACTATTCCAAGGCAGAGAGTATTCGAATATGGCTCTTGAATCACCTGCGGCAGAAGAAAAAACTCCAGGTGAAGTCAGGAAGGGGGAGCCTTCTGGAGAGATGGCATGGAGCCCATTGCATTGTCAACATAAATCAAAAAATGTTGTAAGTTATAAGCACATTACTTAAAGATGTAGAGAGAATTAAACATCAGAAGCTATTTGCCCCGGGGCAGTGTGACTGAAGGGGACAGAAAGGGACGGGTAGGAAAGAGATGTGCTTGTCACCGTAAACTGAGCCATACTATCTGAACCTTACAAGTGCTTCTACGCCTTTAATTAAAATAACTGCTTTGTTTTCGAAGTTGTGAAGAAAGTATAGCAATGCTCCCTGTGACTCAGCTATGAATAGCATTTATTCATGACGACATGAATTCTGGACACAAAACTTGTGACACAGTGGCAGCTAAGACAGGGGCACTGAGGCGGGTGTGCAGTGCGTGGAGAGCGCAGTGAGTGGAGAGTGAGGAGAGGATGTGGGAGCCATGTCCTCACCTCCCATGAGATTTGCAACTAGCTCAATTGCATGAGCTCTTTACCTAGAACCAGGGAAAACCCCAAAGAGTGCATGGAGGGGGGGGTCCTTCCTCTAGAGGCAAACTGGGAGTGGGGAGGGCAGGAGGTGGGAGCTGTTTTCTGCTTTAGGCCGTAGGCAATCTGGCTTCTCTACAAGCATCTCTGCACTACTTTTTCTAAGTACGAGTTAAGCACTGCTAAATGGACAGGGTTTAATTACTTAAAAGGCAGGGCTCTTTCACATCTTGCAGATTCCTGGGCTCTGCGCAAACCTTCCCGTGCTGCATCTCAGTAAGGCCCAGGAAACCGCGCTTCACAGGCACAGACTGGTTCTGACAAGAGATTGTGTCTGCACCGCGCATGGGCCAAGATGAGCCGCTCCACTTGCCGCAGCCGCAGCCGAAGCCAAAGCCGAAACCGAAGCCAAAGCCGAAGCCGAAGCCGAAGCCGAAACCGAAGCGGAAGCCGAAGCCGAAACCGAAGCGGAAGCCGAAGCCTCACCCTCACAAGAGCGATGAGGCTAACAGCTTTCTCCACCTCACAGCACCATCTTTAAAGGGATTCAACGAATTCCCAGCAAGAGAAGAGCATGGTGAGGAGCACAAGAGTTCTCATTCAATTAAAAAAATAAGAAACAATGAGGGCCAGGGCCACTCTGATGGTGGCAGCAGTTACCCTTGGGGGAGGGCAGTTTCCCCAGACGCCTGGCCCTGGGCTAAATGTGTTCCGTGGATTACCACATTTAATCCATGGCCAACACTATCACTGTCCTGTCACTGAAGGACTCAGCTGAGGTCCCGAGGGCATGGGCTGGGGGGCGGTCCTCCACTCCAGATCCCCTAGGCCCCAGGCTCTACCTCTATGCCTCCTGCCCCACCTGCAGCACCACTACTCCAGGAAGCCCAGGTTTCCCTCCACGGGAGATAATGTTTCTAGAGCAAAATCTGGAAATGCTTTTTTTTTTTTTTAAAGATAAAATTCCTGAGTTCACACTGATACTTCCCATAGAAATTCTGGACTAAGGTTTTCATTTAGCCTTTTCTTTGTGACATCTGCACCTCCCTTCTGCCCCACGGAGAATCCTGGTTCTCAAGGGCATAGGGGATGACAGAACTGGAATATCCCACAGACCCAGAGGATGACGGAAGTGGAATACCCCACAGACCCAGGGGATGACAGAGCTGGAATATCCTATAGACACATGGGATGGCGGAACTGAGATGCCCCATAGACACAGGGGGTGGCGGAAGTGGAATATCCATAGACACAAGGGGTGGCGGAAGTGGGATCCCCACAGACACAGGGGATGACGCAACTGGGATACCCCATAGACACAGGAGGTGGCGGAAGTGGGATCCCCATAGACACAGGAGGTGGCGGAAGTGGGCTACCCCATAGACACAGGGTATGGTGGAAGTGGGCTACCCTATAGACACGGGATAGCGGAAGTGGAATATTCCATAGACACAAGGGATGGCGGAAGTGGGATATTCCATAGACACAGGGGATGACAGAAGTGGGATATCCCATAGACATAGGGGATGGCGGAAGTGGGATATCCCATAGACACGGGATGGCGTAAGTGGGATATCCCATAGACACGGGATGGCGGAAGTGGGATATTCCATAGACACAGGGGATGGCA
Source organism: Pongo pygmaeus (assembly GCF_028885625.2). NCBI lineage: Eukaryota > Metazoa > Chordata > Mammalia > Primates > Hominidae > Pongo > Pongo pygmaeus. The sequence goes on from NC_072393.2 coordinate 62,599,013, forward strand.
AAAGTGGAATATTCCATAGACACGAGATGGCGGAAGTGGGATATTCCAGACACGGGATGACAGAAGTGGGATATTCCATAGACACAGGGGATGGCGGAAGTGGGATATCCCATAGACACGGGATGGCGGAAGTGGGACATTCCATAGACACGGGATGACGGAAGTGGGATATGCCATAGACACAGGGGATGGTGGAAGTGGGATATCCCAGACACAGGGGTTGGCGGAAGTAGGATATTCCATAGACACAGGGGATGGCGGAAGTGGAATATTCCATAGACGCAGGAGATGGCAGAACTGGGATACCCTATATGATAACCCTCTTGCTGGGTGCACACGCCATCTCAGGGTAACAATGCTACTGCTACCACTGCCAGGCACGACTCCTGGACTGTGCTGCACGCACCGTCCTCCTTGCCCTCAGTGTTTTCTCGGCTGCATCCCCTCTGTTAGGTGCAGGTCTTGGCAGACTGAGACATGTTCCGGCCCAGGAGACTGATCTGCGCACACCCTCCTCCCATCCCTCTCCCTGGTCAGTTGTCTGAGGCTCATTCGCTTTTAGGTTCCTCGGGAAGGGCACAGAGGAACGGGATTCACGGGGCTCTTGCTGTCTGTGCCCTTCCCATCTGAAGGTCTCTTTTCCGTGAGTCATAATGCCATTTTCTCCTGGCATAAAGTGCTAAGTCCGAGTATAGTCATGTTGACTTTCCAAGTCATCCACGCTTTCTGCCACGAAGGATCAGTGACTTCCTTCAGCGTCCAGCGATTCTAACGCAACCATCTGTGATTTGCTCTTTCAATGCGCAGCTTTCATGTGTTAAGGGGTGTTCCTTGAATGAGTTTTTACTATCCGCTCTATTCTTTTGCTTTGGATCTCTTCTTCAGGGACTCTGCCTATCCCTATGTTGGATTTTCTTTTCCTAACTTGTTTCCTTTACTGTTTTAATCTTTTTTCATTTTATTTATTTATTTAGAGACGGAGTCTCACTTTGTCACCGAGGCTGGAGTGCAGTGACATGATCTCGGCTCACTGCAACCTTCGCCTCTCAGGTTCAAGTGATTCTCATGCCTCAGCCTCCCGAGTAGCAGGGATGACAGGCATGAGCCATCATGCCCGGCTTTTTTTTTTTTTTTTCTTTTTCTTTTTGCATTTTCAGTAGAGGCAAGGTTTCTTCATGTTGGCCAGGCTGGTATTGAACCTCTGCCCTCAAGTGATCCACCCGCCTTGGCCTCCCAAAGTGCTGGGATTACAGGCATGAGCCACCATACCTGGCTAATTTTGTGTGTGTGTGCTCTTAGTAGAGACAGGGTTTCTCCATGTTGGCCAGGCTGGTCTCAAACTCCTGGCCTCAAGTGATCCACCCGCCTTGGCCTCCCAAAGTGCTGGGATTACAAGCGTGAGCCACCACGCCCAGCCTTTTTTTTTTTTTTTTTTTTTTTTCTCATTTTAAAATGATCCTCCTTCTTGCCTTCAATTTTTTTAAAGAACGATGTTTTTATTCTTGAGTTCCTTCTACATTAGTCTTCATTCTGAAAGGTTTTTGTTCTTATTTGCAAATCTTTGCCGAGGCTGCCCCCTCGTTTCTGAGTTTGTGATTATGCTGTTCTTTCACATGCTGCACTGTCTCAGCTCGTTCACAATCAGCGGCCCCCAACCTTTTTGGCACCAGGGACTGGTTTTGTGGAAGACAGTTTTTCCACGGACAGGGTGGGGAGGTAGCGGGGGATGGTTCAGGGATGAAACTGTTCCACTTCAGATCACCAGGCATTAGATTCTCATAAGGGACTAGGCTCGGTGGCTCACACCTGTAATCCCAGCACTTTGGGAGGCCGAGGCAGGCGGATGACCTGAGGTCAGGAGTTCGAGACCAACCTGGCCAATGTGGTGAAACCCCATCTTAACTTAAAAAAATACAAAAATTAGCTGAGTGTGGTGGTGTGTGCCTGTAATCCCAACTACTCAGGAGGTTGAGGCAGGAGAATCACTTGAACCCGAGAGGTGGAGATTGCAGTGAGCCAGGATCGCGTCATCGCACTCCAGCCTCAGTGATAGAGCGAGACTCCATCTCAAAAAATAAGATTCTCATAAGGAGCACACAACCTAGACCCCTCATATGTGCAGTTCCCGCTCCTGTGAGAATCTCATGCCACCGCTGACCTGGCAGGAGGCGGAGCTCAGGCGGTAGTGCTCGCTCATGCGCCACTCACCTTCCCAAGTGTGGCCCAGTTCCTAACAGGCCATGGAGCAGTACCAGTACCAAGGACTGGGGACCCTGTACTAAATGATCTTGATCTTGTTGGGATGCACTTCCGGCCTGCCTATCTGTAGAAATGCCATCCTGTCCCTTATCTTTTTTATTATAATCACTTTTGGGAAGGCTGAACTCGGTATTTTTCTGTTGCTCATTTTATGTGTAAGTTTCCTTGAATTTCTAGGAGGCGGCTTGGTTCAGGGTAGCTGTTCTAACTTCTCAGAGGTTCTCACACAGCAGGTAAAAACGCGGCAACCAGCCTGCACAGATGCACATGCTCCAGCCGCTGTCCCCACTGTCATCAGGACCTTCTCCTGCCTTCCTCTGTTGCCAAAGACAGGGGCCCTGCTCGATTCTAATTCCTCACACGAGGTTCTGCCGTGCACAGCACTTTACCTGGTTGCTTCGAGAGCTGCAGGGCCTGTGCTGCCCCAGCCCCTTTTGGGCCTTCCCACCAGCCTCTCTCCCCACTACCCTGGTTTGGACAAAACAGCTCCTATTTCAGCTGCTGGTCCTAAAGTGACCCCGACTCCCCTGCCCAGCTTTGCAGTGAAGACCTGCAGGCTGTCTGTGGCTCTCCTCTGCTTCCCTCCTCCCAGTCAGATGCTAACACCACACAGGCCTCGGTGGTTTATCCTCATCCAGCTGTATTTTGCAACTCATGGGGATAACTTAGGACCTAGTAACTTTGCAACTGTGGTCCAGAGGACTTGAGTTTTGCTATCTGGTTGCCATGTTTTTATGCAGGGATACAGGAGATTCAAGGGCCACGCTGTGGCTGCTCTGCCATCACCCAACACTCAGAACTGTCATCTGGCCAGGCACAGTGACTCACACTTGCAGTCCCAACTACTTAGGAGGCCAAAGAAGGAGGTTAACTTGAGCCCAGGAAATTGAGACTAGCCTGGGCAACATAGTGAGACCCCGTCTCTAAAACAAAAAAACTAGCTGGGTGTGGTGGCGTGTGCCTGGAGTCCCAGCTACTCAAGAGGCTGAGGTGGAAGGACAGCTTGAGCCCAGGGGGTCAAGGCTGCAGTGAGCAGAGATGGCACCACTGCACTCCAGCCTGGGCAACAGAGCGAGACCTTGTCTCCAAAAAATAAAAAGAGATAGGCCGGGCGGCTCATGCCTGTAATCACAACACTTTGGGAGGCTGAGGCGGGTGGATCACGAGGTCAGCAGTTTGAGACCAGCCTGACCAACATGGTGAAACCCCGTTTCTACTAAAACTACAAAAATTAGCCGGGAATGGTGGCGGGTGCCTGTAATCCCAGCTACTCAGGAGGCTGAGGCAGGAGAATCGCTTGAACCCAGGAGGCAGAGGTTGCAGTGAGCCGAGATCGTGCCATTGCACTCCAGCCTGGGCAACAGAGTGAGACTCCGTCTCAAAAAATAAATAATAAATAAAAATAAAATAAAATAAAAAGAGATGAAGGTGTGCTGAAACATGGAGCCCATGCTCACCCGAGGGCAGCCAGAACCCCAGCTCCAAGACACCGGCTGAAGCTTTCCTGTTGGCACCGCTCCCTCCTCAGAAGCAGAATGTCTTTATTTTGTTATCTGAACAGCTCTGAGGCTGCCTGAGCTGTCGCTGCCCGTCCCACACCCCTCACCCACTCAACATCGGGAACTCCATCTGGGGCCATCAGGAGAAAAGGCCCCAGGAGGCAGGTTAGGAAGCGCCACTCAGCCTAGAGCCATGGGTCTCAGCCTCCTGAGATTTTCAGGAGCCCCGGCCTCAGCCTGCAGGAGGCTGCATGCCACCCACCAGCCCCCAGCTCCACGGCCCAGACAGGTGTCTCGGCCCCTTTTTCCCCAGCACCCAGAACTCATGGGGTTTTGTGCAAATCCAACAAGATAACCCCCTAAGGGGGCTGCGATGACTGCAGGCACACAGGATGCGATTATGAAGCGCTGGCCATTATTCCTAACAGTATTAGCTCAGAGGATCTGAACACCTCCCAGAAATATTCAAATATAGAAAAAAATCACAAAATTTCTAAGGTTTCAAAAACGCCCCAGGTCAATCTATCCAACCAGAAAGAACACTGGCTTTGTGGCTCTTTCTAATCTCACATGCAGTTCTTCACTGCACTGCACGTGGGAAACGCCGTGCAGTGAACTTCACGCCCACCACAGGCCACGCCTCGCGTCTCCACTGCAGGCCTCAGCCCGGCAGGCAGTAGGGTGGACTGCGTGGACGGCGGCCAGCATGTAAATGAAACGGAATGGAGGCAGGAGGAGGAAACACCCGCACGTGCTGCTAGCACAGGAAGAACTGTTCTGTGGAACTTTTATTTTGGTCTCCTATAAATCCGTACGTTTCTTTTCATCTGGCTGTGTTCCTGCGTGCAGACACAGGGCGAGGGATCAACTACCCCCGGCCCTGACGGCAAAGGCACTGCAGAGCCAGTTTACTAAAATGAAGAAAGCCGAGACCCCGGGGACAAAGCCACCTGGCCCAGGGGACACACAGCACCCTGCTGTGCCATGTCTCTCAGGGGCCTTCTGGTCATCAGCAGGGGCAACCCTACTGGAGTGACCTCCAGTAAGAGATGGGGTGGGGAGGTTCAAACCTTTGGAATTTCAGGAGGCTTGGGGGAGAAGAGGCATGGAGACTTTTGTTCAGACAACCTCATGCTGAAGCCCGGCCTGCTAAGCCCAGCAAGGGCACCCCCAGTCAGCACCCGAGGCCCCACCCCCTGACCCAGGTCTCCAGGGACACTGAGGCAAAGCCATGGTCCCGGGTGAAGGAGCCCGGGGCCCATACAGCTCCATGGAAGGAACATGTGCCCTGGGTTCTGGGCACGCTGCTCTCACCACAACAGCCACAGAAAGCTTTCCAACCACCCAAGCCTCCCTGGGGACACCTCTGAACAGGAGACACGGCCGGGAGCTACCCACAGTCCAACTCCTTTCCTCTTCACAAGAAGGTCCCAAGTGTGGGCTGCCTGGGATTCCTCTGGGTCGTGGGGACCCCCACCTGCCCTGGCCAGTGAAGCCTGCCTGGCAGCTTCAGAACCCATTCTCCTCTCACACTCCTCAGAAGGAGAGGCTCAAGGACAGGCAACCCCATGCTGCAGGGTGATGCCGCCCGGGTGATACGGCCGCCCGGGTGATGGAGCCCGGGTGATACGGCCGCCAGGTGATGGAGCCCGGGTGATACGGCCGCAGGGTGATGCCTCCAGGGTGATACGGCCGCCGGGTGATATGGCCGCCCGGGTGATAAGGCCACCGGGTGATGTTGCCCGGGTGATAAGGCCACAGGGTGATAAGGCCACAGGGTGATACGGCCACCCGGGTGATACAGCCGCAGGGTGATGCCGCCCGGGTGATACAGCTGCAAGGTGATGCCGCCCGGGTGATACAGCCGCAGGGTGATGCCACCCAGGTGATAGGGCTGCAGGGTGATGCCACCCAGGTGATACGGCTGCAGGGTGATGCCGCCCGGGTGATACGGCCGCAGGGTGATGCCGCCCGGGTGATACGGCCGCAGGGTGATGCCACCCAGGTGATACGGCAGCAGGATGATGGAGCCTAGGTGATAAGGCAGCGCCAGAGAGAAGTGGCACAACAGGACACTGCCAGAGCTTCCTGGGGACCCACCACCTGGGGCTGAGGCACTGCCTCGGTGTGGCCAGGACGTCACAGCTAGGGGCCCAGGGCCCTGAGCCCAGAGATAAGTGGCTCTCAGGAGAGAGGCCGCCCTGGATCTGTCCCGCCTGCAGGCCGGCTGCCCGAGAACATATCGAGTCCTTCTGGGCTAGGCCACTGCTGTCCGGGTTCCCTGTAAACAGCAGCTGAGAGCGTCCCCACTGCCCAGTGGCTTCCCAGGGCCCTCGAGCCACATTGCCACATTCTCTGCAGGGTAGCCCAAAGCCCCTTCCTCCATGAATGAAGCCTTGCCTGGCCCCCGAGACGGGACCCTCTGGTTGAACAGTCTGCACCCTGAGCGGCCTGGGCACCCCAGGGAGTGATCTCCAGGAAGCTGAAGGACACGCATGCAGGGGAGGGGACATGGGGACACTTCTGCTGAGACAGCATTTCATGGAGCAGAGAGCTAGGGGAAGGGGACAGAAAGGGAGAGTCATGCTGGGTGCGGTGGCTCACGCCTGTAATCCCAACACTGGGAGGCCGAGGTGGGCAGATCACCTGAGGTCAGGAGTTCGAGACCATCCTGGCCAACGTGGTGAAACCCAGTCTCTACCAAAAATACAAAAATTAGCCAGGCGTGGTGGTGGGCACCTGTAATCCCAGCTATTTGGGAAGGCTGAGGCAGGAGAATCACTTGAACCCGGGAGGTGGAGGTTGCAGTGAGCTGAGATCGCGCCACTGCACTCCAGCCTGGGAGACAGAGTGAGGCTCCGTCTCAAAAAAAAAAAAGAGAGAGAAAGGACGAGTCACACAACACCCTCTGGGGAAGAAAACTGCAGCAGGGCCAGGCCACGCAGGCTGGGGGCCATGTCAGGGGCCCAAGACCAGCTGGGAGGCAGAGGGGGAGACAGTGTGTAGGGCTGGGAGGCTGGACAGGCGGCGGGTTCTCGCTCTCGTCAAGCCACGACACCTTCACGGGGTTCTGAGCACGGCGCCGGGATCTCGCCTCCTCCCCAAGAGGCTCAGGAGGGGACAAGGACAGGGACAGAGGTCGCGGGAAGGCCATCGCGCCGTGACTGTGTGTAAGGCCACAGGGCTGGGGCTGTGGTGGGAAGAAGCGACCATACTCGGGATGTATTCCCAGAGCGGGTGCCAGGACACACGGAAGTCAGGAGCTGAGGAAGGGTCCGAGGTGAGGGCCCGCTGGCCCACGGCATCTACCCCAAGGCCTCTCTGTGCTGAGTGCCTGCAGCCTGGCTCAGGTGGCACCCTCCCTCTTTGGCACTCCAACCAGCATCTCCTGCCTCCAACACAGGACATGGACACCCTGCCCCATGCCCCAGCACTGCAGGGTTGGGGTCAGCAAGGGCTCAGGCTGGGTGCCTCCTGCTGCTGGTTCTCTCTGCCTCCTTCTCAACCTTCCCTAGGCCACTCCTCACATGCGGGATGGTGAAAGTTGCCTCCTCCCTGTCCGAGGACCCCACAAGGTAGGCTGAGGGTCTGGATGCTAATTCCGCAGAAGAGGCTGGGGCCGGGTGGGCTGCGAGCCCTGCTGGTTCCCTTTTCTCTGCCTGGCGGGCATGCTCCCCTGCCCCTCCAGGGTACGCTCCTCTCCAGATGCCTGCCCCATGGGCCCCCATATCCCTCAGCAATAGGCTAGAGGAGAAGGGACCACACACACCATGGCCAGGCCAACCCCCGCCACCCCACCCCCGCCTACGATGTCTGTCACTGTCACATAGGAGGGACGCACGTAGGCGGGACCCCACACGCCATGGCCAGGCCAACCCCCACCACTCCACCCCTGCCTATGATGTCTGTCACTGTCACATCATAGGAGGGACGCACGTAGCGGGACCTGACACGGGAGTTACGCGAACGCCGGACGCCAGAGCAGCTTGGGAGCGTGTGCAGCCCATCCTTGACAGCCGAGTAAGGGCGTCACGCGGGGGTGATGCTCCAGAGGCGGCGCCAAGCGCAGGCCCTCCCTGGAGCCAGCTGCCTGGTGGGGGACAGTACTCCCACAGACGCAGGGCCAGGGGTGGGCAGGGCAGCAGGCTGGACAAGGGGACCTAAGACCTACCTTCTAGAAAGAGAGTGACTTTATGAGTGACTTGTAAAATTAAAGATGAACTCAATCAAAGACAAGCATTTTGGAGACAACAAGGTATTTTAACAAGGACTGGGTGCTAGATTAGATGATGTTCCTTAAAAATGACATGTTGGAGACAATTGGAGACCACAGGGTATTTTAACAAGGACTGGGTCCTAGATTAGATGATGTTCCTAAAAAATGACATTTTGTTAGATGAGATCAGCTTCCTGTAGGGCTTTTTTTTTTTGTAAGGAGTCCTTACATGTTGGAGAATTTACAGACAAAATGACGTGATGGATATTTTCTCTAAAACACTGTGGAAAAAGAACCACAGTGGGCAGAAAGGGAGCAGCAGTGCCGCGAATCGCTGGCGCAGGAAGAGGGATTCATCACACTGCATCCACACACTTGAGATTTCCACAGAATTAATTTTCAAAAAGGTTCAAAGGCCAAGGACGTATGCGAGGGAGAAGGCAGGGGCAGGCCTCGAGGGCTGTGGCGTGGCGGGACGGCAACCACCCACTGCGGCGTGGGACGGCGCCCACCCACTGAGACACGGGGCAGCCTGGGGCCGGGGTGTGCGCCCCCTGGGCATGCGGTCCTGGCAACGCACTCAAAACCCCCATCACAGTTTCTACCCCGGGACCAAGGCTGCCACATACCCACCCACACGGAGCTTCTGTTCATACTCCATCCACAGATCTCAGAAATCACTCAAAAAGGGGCTGAGGTGCTTTACAAAATCAATCCCAAACTTCACCCCGGTCTTTGTATGGGACGACTCAGCTATGCCAGCCTGAGCTGGCAAGCTCTGCCGGCCTTTCTGCATCAAGTCTCACTGGTGTGCCCACGCATTTCCGTGTGGACTGTGGCTGCGTGGTATTTGTGAGGCCCGCAGCCTGCAAGATGGACAGTATTTCCTCTCTGGCTCTCTGTAGAAAAGGTCTGCTGAGCCCGGGCCAGCGTGGGGCCAGCGTGGGCCTGGGACCTGGGGCCTGACATGCAGACGCAGCAAGGAGAGAAGCCGCCACACCTTATTCCTCAGGTCTGAGGCAGGGACGCGGCCTCCATGGAGGGGAGGGAGGCCATGAGGTGTCAGGGGCCACGGTGGGGTCACCACAGGGCCTTAGCAAGCAAACCTGGGCCCCACATAGCCCACAAATGAGTTTTGCTCAACCCCAGTAATGCTTTATTAAACAAACAAAACACGTTGCCAATGTCCAAAAAGTGAAGGATTTCACATAAAAACCCAAACTGACAGCTTTCCCTGAAAAGTCGGCGTCAGCCTGCGGGTTCCCTGCGCTCCTGAGCTTTCCCTGAAAAGTCGACGTCAGCCTGCGGGTTCCCTGCGCTCCTGAGCTTTCCCTGAAAAGTCGGCGTCAGCCTGCGGGTTCCCTGCCCTCCTGAGCTTTCCCTGGTCTAAGGAGTTTCCTGCCAGGGAGGGCCACAGGGCCGCCTGGAATCACAGCAGAGGGTCCAGGATGTGGAGGCGGGGCTGTGGGGAGAGGAAGGGGGCACCCTCAACAGACGGGGGTGCTGCCCAGGCTGGAGGGGCAAGGACAGAGGAAGTCAGGCAGAGAAGATGGCCGCCAGGAGTCCCCAAGATCGTCCAGCAGAAAGGAAACTTGGAGCCACAACACCAGCCCTCCCTCTACAGCCAGGAGTGCAAGGCCCAGGGCGGGAGGGGAGGCCAGGGTCGGGCGGTCCCAGGGCCCTAGGAGGGAAAACAGGGAAGGGGGGTTTCCTCCCCCGCAGAGGCAAAGGAAGCCAGGGTCAGGTGGGAGGCAGCCGGGTCGGCTGGGAAGGACTCTGGCTGCTCACCTGGGTTCTCATGACTGGCCATCTGCTGGTCCTCAGAATCCAGCGGCCCCGGAGACCAGGCTTCTTCCCGCAGCTCCATGTCTGGGTCCCTGTTAGAAGGGAATGAGACAGAAGGACAGAGTTTACGGGGTGCCAGGCTGCACCGACGGCCCTGCAGGGAGACAGCCTGCAGACCCCGGCGTGGCAGGCACAGCGCCTGGCAGACAAGGCACACAGCACCTACCCCAGGACACCGAGAACTGACCTGGAGCTAGCCTGGCCGCTCCCCACTGCAGGGGCCAGCCAAGGCCTCACACAGCTGCAGGAAGGACTCAAGGACCCACAGGGGCTACAACCACCGCCAGTTCCTATCCCAGCCCCACCACTCCCCAGCTGGACCTGGGGCGAGCAACCCCACCTCGCGCCTCAGCTTCCTCACTGGCAAGATGGAGAACATGTTACTGTCAAGTGTGCACAAGACAGTGTACGTGTGGTGCTCATGCCAAACAGGGACAGGAGTTCCCACACCCCTGCCAGATACTGACCCATCACAGCAGAAACAGGGCAGCAGGCGCCTAAGGGTCTCTGCACACGACACTCCCAACCCGTGCCACGCACCGTGAGGGTCCCTACGCACGACACTGCCGACCCGTGCCACGCACCGGGAGGGTCCCTACGCACACCGCAGACCCGTGCCACGCACCGGGAGGGTCCCTACGCACACCGCAGACCCGTACCACGCACCAGGAGGGTCCCTACGCACACCGCCGACCTGTGCCACGCACCGGGAGGGTCCCTACGCACACCGCAGACCCGTACCACGCACCGGGAGGGTCCCTACGCACACCGCCGACCTGTGCCACGCACCGGGAGGGTCCCTACGCACACCGCCGACCTGTGCCACGCACCGGGAGGGTCCCTACGCACACCGCCGACCCGTGCCACACATCAACGGGAGGGTCTCTACGCACACCGCCGACCCATGCCACGCAACAGGACGGTCTCTACGCACACCACCAACCCCTGCCATGCACCGTGAGGGTCTCTACACACACCACCAAACCGTGCCACGCACCAGGAGGGTCTCTACGCACGACACCACCAACCCGTGCCACGTACCGTGAGGGTCTCTACACATGACACCACCAACCCGTGCCATGCACCAAGAGGGTCTCTACACACACCACCGACCCGTAACTGTGAAAGTACACACACCAACACCAACCTGTGCCATGCACTGTGAGGGTTCTCTACGCACACCACCAAGCCATGCCACGCACACACACAGCTAAAGTGGACAGCAGAGCCTTTGCCACGCACCCGAGTTGTTGAAGGATTCATACCCTGATCTTTTAAAACAGGCTCCCTGGCTGGATGCGGTGGCTCCCACGTGTAATCCCAGCACTTTGAGAGGCCAAAGCAGGTGGATCAGTGGAGGTCTGGAGTTCGAGACCAGCCTGGCCAAAATGGCGAAACCCCATCTCTACCAAAACACAAAAATTAGCCAGGCCTGGTGGCGGAGGCCTGGTGGCGGGGGCCTGTAATCCCAGCTACTCAGGAGGCTAAGGCAGGAGAATTGCTTAAACCCGGGGGCAGAAGTTGCAGTCAGGAGAGATCACACTCCAGCCTGGGCGACAGAGCAAGACTCTGTCTCAAAAATTAAGTTTAAAATAAAATAAAATAAATAATAAAAAAACAAAATGAAACAGGCTCTGAGGCAGCCCTCCCAGCCCTTCCCCCACCCTCCTGCAGGAACGGCGGGAACCGGAACCCTCGCACAGATCAGGGAAGGGCAGGGCCGCCAGGTGGAGCTGTGGCACACGTGCCCTCCCAGCTTTCCACATGCTGGGGTTTCATAAACCAGGAGCGCCTCAGCGAAACTCCACGGGGCGGACACAGGGCTGCCAACTTCGACAGCCAAATAAGGGCAATTTAAAAGAACGTCCTGCCGGCCTGAGTGCAGCGGTGTTTACAACTAACTGCCAGTTACGGATCTCTTTGTTCCTTCTCCACGCCAACTGCTTCACTTGACTAGCCTTAAAACAAAAAAACCTCCTACCTCCCACAGTAGAGATTTGGGGCTTGGCTCCCCGAATCCCCCGGCACCTGCAGGAGGCAAGGGCTGTAACCACCCAGCTTCTCAGGGGAAGCCCCCAGCAGAAGCCACGAGAAACCTGCCCAAGGAGGCACAGCCTCCCACTGCCGGACCAGGGCTCACACCCCAGGGCCCACACTTCTTTATTATAACAGCTTCATTAAGATGTGATCCCCTCACCACAACACTCCCCCACGTAAAGTATACGATGCAGTGATATTTAGTATACTCAGTTTTGCAACCGTCACCACAATCAACTTTACAACCCCAAAAAGCCCGCCCGCCCGCCCACGGCAGTCACCGCGCATTCCCCCGGCCGCGCCCACGGCAGTCACCGCGCATTCTCCCCTCCGCGCCGACGGCAGTCACCGCGCATTCCCCCCTCCGCGCCCACGGCAGTCACCGCGCATTCCCCCCTCCGCGCCCACGGCAGTCACCGCGCATTCCCCCCTCCGCGCCCACGGCAGTCACCGCGCATTCCCCCGCCGCGCCCTGCAGCCTCTGAACTCCTTTCCGTCCCTCTGGACTTGTTGCCGTGTGCTCTGCACAGGAGAGGGGCAGCATCTGTTCCTGCGTGTTTGACTCTTCCACACAGCATGGTGCTGCGGCGTGCCGACGTGTCGCTCCTCTCTCGGGCTGAACCCCATTCCACTGTACGGCGGCCACAGTGATCCATGCACCCACCCATCGCTGGCGGACAACTGTGGGCTGCTTCCACGGCGGGCATTATGAATACTCCAGCTTCAACGCCGGCGTCCATCCATTTATTTCTGTGGACGTTCGCGTTCATCTCTCTGGGAAGGAGAGGCCCGCGCAGGCCCCAGCCCCCCCGCGAGTCTTCAATTCTGTGTCTTATCAGAGCTGTGTACTGAGGTGGAGGCGGGCACAACGCTCGACCAACCATTAGCAAGCCCATGCTCCAGCCAGACGGCCGCAGTCCCTGGTGTGACCTCACTCCCAGGTAGGCAGGACTCCTGGTGAGACACAGCGGCCACCCCCGCCCACCCCCCCACCCCGTCCCCCAACAACCTCAACACCGGAAGAGAAAACCCAGGCCAGGCCCCCCTGGGCTGAATGCACTGGGCTCTGAGGAAACCTCCTCTGGCATCCAGCACCTCATTCCAGGCCGGGGTCTGCAGACCAGCACATGGGAACGTCGGCAACCAGCACCTCATTCCAGGCCGAGGTCTGCAGACCAGCACATGGAAACGGCGGCATCCATCACCTCATTCCAGGCTGGGGTCTACAGACCAGCACGGGGATACGTCGGAATCTAGCACCTCATTCCAGGCTGGGGCCTGCAGACCAGCACATGGGAACGTAGGCATGCAGCACTTCATTCCAGGCCAGGGTCTGCAGACCAGCAGGTAGGAATGGTGGCATCCAGCACCTCATTCCAGGCTGAGGTCTGCAGACCACCAGCAAGTGAGAACAGCAGCATCCAGCACCTCATTGCAGGCTGGGGCCTGCAGACCAGCACGTGGGAACAGTGGGGCTTCCACCTGAGCACCACACACCTCCTTGGCGCAACCCGTCTGAACCAATTTTCCCGAGTCCCTCCAGTGACAAGAAGCTCACCACTATCCAGGCACAGAAGGGAGCCAGCCCCACTGCAGGGTGCTGTCAACCTGCCCTCCGGAAGGGCATGAGAGTCTGAGAACTCAGGACGTGCCTGTTTAAATAAATTCACGTGCACAGATACGCCGTGTGGGTCACTGGGCAGTCCCTGGCCACACCACCCCACGGTTCCAGGCACTGCTCTAAACGGCTGACAAACTCTGAGTGGATTGGGGTCCATGATAGCCCTCTGGGTAGGTCTGACTGCTGTCCCCATTATGCAGATGAGAAAACAGAGGCCCAAGGTCTCTCCGTGGGGAAGGAGAGAAGGGAAAGGCTGGAGGGGTACAGAGACACAGTTCACACACAGACCACCAGGCTCCAAGTCTATGCCCAGTACCACCCACCGCTACGCTCGCCTTGGACACTGTGTTCAAATCCCACGTGGGAACATGAAGGCCGCGCTCTCCAGGGTCCTCATTTACTGAGCACCTGCGAGGACCAGCAGACACGGGGTCACCAGAAGACATGAGGGTCACCAGGAGGGATGAGGGTCACTGGGAGAAACGAGGGTCACTGGGAGACACGGGGTCACCGGGAAACACGGGGTCACTGCGAGACACAGGGTCACTGGGAGACAATGGGGTCACTGGGAGAAACGAGTCACCAGGAGACATGGGGTCACCAGGAGAAATGACGGTCACCGGGAGGGCCGAGGTCCTGCCCCCAAGGCTCACAGACAGCAGGAAGGAAGCACACAGGGAGGGGGACCTGGGGGCAGAAAGGGGAGGGGGTCTAGAGGGAGAAAGGGACGGGCAGCTCTGTTGGGGAGGCTGGGGTGGGCCCTCAGAAAGAAGGCACCACAGGAGCATGCCCTGGATGGGCAGTGTGGAGGGGAGGGGGCAGGCAGCAGCTCAAAGGCCGGGCATGCTGGGGGCTGCGGGAGAGGCTGCTCGAAGGCCGCGCATGCTGGGGGCTGCAGGAGAGGCTGCAGGTGTGTGGGGCAGTTCCTGCCAGGAGGACTGCAAGCCACCTGAAGCGCAGGGGTCCCTTAGTGGGCACTGTTCTGACGCTTGTCTTATGGATGTGGAACGTGAGGCCAGCAGGGCCAGACCCTCAGGTCCCCTGCAACACTTGAAGGGCAGCACTGGCGGCAGCAGCCAGGAGCAGTGTCTGTGCCAGGCACAGAGCCACGGGGACTCCCAGGAGACTCTCTCAGCTCCAGAAGCGGGAGGCACTGAAAGCAGCTCTGACAGGAGCCACCACTCCCCGCTCTCTCCACCCAGCCCCTGCCCAGTGCTCCCTCCACCCCGCCCCTGCCCAGCACTCCCAGCTCCCACCACCCAGCCCCTGCCCAGCACTCCCAGCTCCCACCACCCAGCCCCTGCCCAGCACTCCCAGCTCCCACCACCTAGCCCCTGCCCAGAGCTCCCCAGCTCCCTCCACCCCACCCCTGCCCAGAGCTCCCCGGCTCCCTCCACCCCACCCCTGCCCAGAACTCCCCGGCTCCCTCCACCCCGCCCCTGCCCAGCACTCCCAGCTCCCACCACCCAGCCCCTGCCCAGCACTCCCAGCTCCCACCACCCAGCCCCTGCCCAGCACTCCCAGCTCCCACCACCCAGCCCCTGCCCAGCACTCCCAGCTCCCTCCACCCAGCCCCTGCCCAGAGCTCCCCGGCTCCCACCACCCCACCCCTGCCCAGAGCTCCCCGACTCCCACCACCCAGCCCCTGCCCAGCACTCCCTGGCTCCCTCCACCCTGCCCCTGCCCAGAGCTCTCCTCCAGTCCTCCCAGCTGCCTCCTCTGGACTCCAGGTGAGAGCCACCTCCTCAGGGTCCCCACTTGCTCCACCCGCCTGCCTTTCTCTTCCTAATGCCTGCTACTCTGCCACTCTCCGTGTCTCTGCTTAGCTGGCCTGTCCTCCTGGCATCCTGTCATGTCAGCACCCGCTATGACACCCATCTGGTCCCTAGCACCCAGGGCAGCGCCAGGCACAGCTGGGTGAGCACACAAACAGGTAGGTCCGGGCAAAGCACAGGCTTGAGACCAGACACGGCAAATCCCAACACTCAGCCCCTCGCTGGACCCATCTCAGGAAGAGGTGAGACCCACGCCAAAGGACAGGCAGACCTCCCCTCGGACAGACCCCCATGGGCTCTGGGTCCCTCGGATGGAAGAGTTCAGGCTAAACTGCCGTGAACATGCTTGAAGCCCAACCAGGCTCGCTCCACCTCTCCAGAGGCTACCGACAGGAAAGCCCAAATCTCAGGAAATGCTTCTTGCAGAGAGAGCCTCCATCACAGTGAGGTTCTGAATGGGGAAACCGGGAGGAACCTATTAGACCCATGCCAGGGAGGTAGGCGGAGTCACCCCTCCTCCACGGGGGCAAGGGAGCCGGCCAGGGAATGACGGCTGGCACCCCTCCCATGCCAAACATCAAGAGTGAGAGTGATCTCAACGTTTTTCTTATGTTCATTTTCCTAATGTTTTAATAACAAGTAATTACGTCTGTATTAAGGGAAAAGACCTAAAGGGGTGTTTTGGACAGCGGCTGGGGCTACGTATCGGAACTGATAGTTGGCTGGGTGCTGGGGGGCCAGCAGTGAAGGCGACGGCACAGAACAGGCCACCCCAGTGCAGCCCCAAAGGCACGGGGGCAGCAGCAGATGCGAGAAGGGTGCTCTGGCCTCCCCTTTTCTTCCTGAAAGCAGATGAAACCCCACGTGAAACACGCCCTCCTCGTAGAGGAAGAGGACGTGCTCATCACCAGCACCGGGAGCTGAGGCTGAGAGACAGCTGCACACACCAACCCTTTACCTCCCTCAGCCTCCCCAAGGATTTTAGTTACTTTTTCACAGTTGCTATTCTTTGGCATAGAAGCCCTCAGGCCTAACTGCTTCGGGAGGTCTTCACTTTCTGAAGTCTCCCACGTACCTGTAAAAATAACATTCGTGACCATGCACAGTGGCTCACGCCTGTAATCCCAGCACTTTGGGAGGCCGAGGCAGGCGGATCACGAGGTCAGGAGATTGAGACCATCCTGGCTAACACAGTGAAACCCCATCTCTACTAAAAATACAAAAAATTAGCCAGGTGTGGTGGCGGGCACCTGTAGTCCCAGCTACTCAGGAGGCTGAGGCAGGAGAATGGCATGAACCCGGGAGGCGGAGCTTGCAGTGAGCCGAGATTAAGCCACTGCACTCCAGCCTGGGTGACAGAGCGAGACTCTGCCTCAAAAAAATAAAATAACATTCGTAAGCTTTTCTCCTGTTATTCTATGTCAACCTAATCCTCAGACTCTGCCAGAGACCCAAGGAGGAGAGCCACTGCACCCAGCCTAATGTTCAGGAATTACATACTGGTGATGATTATACAACTTTGTGAATATATTAAAAACCAGTAAATTGTACATTTTAAAAAAGCAAATGTTGGCCGGGCACAGTGGCTCACGCCTGTAATCCCAACACCTTGGGAGGCCAAGGCAGGAGGATCACAAGGTCAGAAGTTCAAGACCAGCCCGGCCAATATGGTGAAATCTTGTCTCTACTAATAATACAAAACTTAGCCAGGCATGGTAGCTCGTGCCTGTAGTCCCAGCTACTGGGGACGCTGAGGCAGGAGAATTGCTTGAACCGCGGAGGCAGAGGTTGCAGTGAGTTGAGATCACGCCACTGCACTCCAGCCTGGGCAACAGAGCGAGACTGTCTCAAAAAAAAAAGAAAAGAAAAAGAAAAACGAAATGTTGTAATACATTAATTGTACCTCTATTAGAAAGTAAACAAACTTTTAAAAATTGTACAGGTTTTCTAATTACAACACCCTAAACATTAAAAATGCGTAAGAATCAGCACTGTAGGAAAGGTTTAAAAAAAAAAAAAAAGCACAAGAAAAAAAGGGAAGAGAGCAGTTTTTGCAACCAGGGGCTGAGGAGGTGGCGAGGGCTGCTCCTCACCTCCTCTTCTTGGCTGAAACCTGTTTGCCAAGTGGTGATAATGTACTTCCAGTGAAACTCTATCACATAACTCAATAAAAGCAGGGACTTCCCAGATCAGAGCCTTTCCCTGGCCTCCACCTCGGGCCAGCTTCCTGCAGGGCGAAGGCCTTGACCAGGCTGTGGATGGGGGAGGCGGGAGAGTCTACCCTCCACATCCCTCCTCTCCACCGCACAGCAGCCTGCCCAGAGGCCAGCAGAGATCACCTCTCACTCAGCAGGGATCTGTGCGAGCCAGGAGGCCTGCGCTGCCCAGCTAGGCACAAGGCATGATTCCTGCGTGGTGACAGTTGGGTGGGGGCGGGAGTGAGGCAGCCTACAGAGGTGGAGGGGCTGACCCTGGGCGGGGAGCGCTGGGCCTCAAACTGCCCTCCAGATACTAATGCCTTTTACGTGTTTTAAATAGACAGCCATACACCTACATGAAAAGTAGCCTTGATTTCCCCTCTTGTTCCTAAAGCCTAAAATGTTTACTATCTGGCCCACTGCAGAGAAAGTTTGCTGACCCTGATGTAAATAAAGGAATGAGGGTGCCAGGGTTTGAGGTGCACACTTTCCAGGCCACAGCCAGGCCAACGAGGCACAGCAGAGGGGCTGAGCACCTGGAATGGTGCCAGGAGGGAGGGGCAGGCAGGGACCTGAGGCAAGGCCTGGGCAGCTGGGAGGGAGGCCCAGCCTGGGGCTCCATACTCAGCAGCTGCTGCCCTGGAATTCCTGGTCACTTCACCTTTGACCCGTATTTTGTAAGTGGGGTCCAAGGGCACAAGGGGTCGGTGCTGGGGGCTCCTAGCCTGGGCTTGGGGGTCTCTGCATCCACCCGTGGGTGAAATGCCAAATACAAAACACC
Source organism: Pongo pygmaeus (assembly GCF_028885625.2). Taxonomy (NCBI): domain Eukaryota; kingdom Metazoa; phylum Chordata; class Mammalia; order Primates; family Hominidae; genus Pongo; species Pongo pygmaeus. Next base: position 62,617,244 of record NC_072393.2, read on the forward strand.
CTGGCTGACCCAGAGACCTCCAGGAAAGGAAGACGCTTTTTTCCTGCCTTTTTGCATAAGGGTTCACAAATTCCATAGCCAGAGGGGCCAGGGGCAGCAGAGGAGGGGTAAGGGACGAGGGGCCAGAGCTCAGGGTCTGGTGGCTCTTCTAAGAGGGAGGCGGGAAGGAACTCTGCACCATGGCGACCTGGGACAGGGCCCACAGTGCTCTGCATCCCAACTTCCTCTCCAAGAAGAGAGAGGGGCCGACACCTACCAGGGAGATGCGAAACAAACAGCCTGGGTGACAGCACTGTGCCCCTGTGAGCAACGGGCAGCCGCGGTACCAGTCCCTGGCGTCATCACCGGCTCTGCCACCCTCAGAAATGGCTGAGCCTCAGCTGCCTCCTCTGCAAAGCAGGGACGGGAAGGGCAGGTGCCTTGCTGAGCTGTGTGGGGACTGAGTGGAGGCTTCTGAGGGCTCATCAGGGTTAAGACGGGTGTTCACTCAATGCTCCCCAATTCTCTTCCTCTCCTGTCCCTCCAGGCATGCTCTCAGCCCCTGCTGAGGCCTGTGTCCTAATCCATCAGGCCCTAACCCCAGGACTTCATGGCAGGGGCATGGGACCCTCACCCACAGAGGTGAACGATGGGAGAGGCAGGGGCACCAGGAGCTGCGGGGGCCTGAGGCAGCTCCTGACCCAGCTCTCAGGGTCCAGGCCAGCTCCCTAGGAGAAGGCCCCCCACTTGCTCTCAAGAAAACCCTGGGCTATTCAAGGAATGTACCAGAAGGCTTGGAATTTCACATCTTCTGAAACGAGGGTCCCGGCCTCCCTGACAGCCTCCGTTTCTCAGTCGGGGTCTCAGGCTCTCCCAGCCTCTGCAGGTGCTCACTCACCTGGCTCTGACCTCCACTGCAGAGAGGAAGCACCTGGAGCACGGGCAGGGGTGCCTTCCCCTCGCCCCAGCCCGTGAGAGATCCAATTAGCACAAATGATTGTTATTATTGTTGTTATTAAGTCCCGCCCACCCCTCTGGAGGCCTGCCTGCCAATTATCCCCTTTCTTCTGCTGCCAGTCTCACCTCCTCCTCCCCCGCACTCTCGGAAGCAACTCCTCCTGGCCCTCCGCGGCCCTCCCTGCCCAGAAACTTCTCTGGCACCCACCTGCTTTCTTCCTCCCCCCAGTCTCTTATTCCTTCCCCTCTACTTGCAGCCTGGAGCAGCCACCTCCTTTCCTTCCCCCCCAGTCATCCTCTAACCACTGGGCTAACAAACACCCTCTCTGACTTTTCACCAAATCCTCTGGCTCCTTCTCGGCCTGACTCCACAGCCTCTTTGGAGCCACCGTGCACCCCAAGTGGCCCTGCCTTTGCGGGACGGGGGAGGAGCCCTGGGGTGCCCAGACCAGCCGTCCCCCCCACCCCACCCCCTCCAGCACGGAGGGCTCTGGCCCTCTCCTCCCTCCCACCCATCCACCCTCACTCTCTTCTCCCCATTCCCCTTCCCTTGGGGCTTTCGCTCCCTCCCAACACGATCCTGGCTCCCACCCTGCCTCTTGGAAGTGCCGTCCTCACACCACACACCAACTCATCTTCCTAAAGTCACTCAGTTCAAACAACCCAATTAGAACCTGGGCAAAGGATCCGAGAAGGCATTCCTCCAAAGAAAGACAAATATCTGATAGGCACATGCAAGAATGTCCTCATGAGCCATCTGGGAGAGGCAGACCAAACCCACAGGGAGACAGCACCTCACACTCACTGTGCCGGCCTCAGAAAACAAGTGCTGGTGAGGACCAGGAGAAGCGGGGAGACCCCCACTGCTGGTGCGAGGGCACCACAGGTACGGCCGCCATGGGAAACACCTGGCAGTTAGTTCCTCAAAAGGTTAAGCCCAGAACTCCCATAAGAACCCGCAATTCCACTCCTTAGTATAGACCCGAGAGAAAACAGGCGTCCGTCCACGCAAAAATCTGCACACAAATGTTCACAGAAGCATCAGGCATAACAGCCAAAATGTAGAGACGACCCAGATGTCCATATGGATGAACTAATTGTGGTCCATCCATGACCATAATGGAACACGACCATAACCAGGTGTGAAGTTCAGCTGTGACAGGGATGACCCTCGAACACGGCACGCCTGGTAAAACAAGCCCGATGCAGAACAGCACATGATTCTATTTATACGCCTGCCCACAAGAGGCACACCCCGGGAAAGAAAGCAGATCAGCGCTTCCCAGGGACCGGGACGCAGGGAGGGAGGGAGGGAGGGAGGGAGGGAGGGAGGGACCAGGACACAGGGAGGCAGGGAGGGACCAGGACACAGGGAGGCAGGGAGGGAGGGACTCCTGAAGACGCACGGCGTTTCTTTTGGGATGAAGAATAGGTTCTAAAATCGACTGTGGTGATGGCTGCGTAAATCAGTGAATACACTAAAAACCTTACTGAACTGTATACTTTATTATTTATTTATTTATTGAAACAGTCTTGCTCTCTCGCCCAGGCTGGAGTGCAATCGCACCATCTCGACTCACTGCAATCTTCGCCTCCCGGGTTCAAGCGATTCTCCTGCCTCTGCCTCCCGAGTAGCTGGGACTACAAGCGTTGAACTGTGTACTTTAAAAGGGCGAATTGTACACTATGGGAATCATATCATAATAAAACTGTTCTCATCAACAAAAAGCAACTCAGTTCATCACCTCCTTGCCCAAACTGCCGCCACTGCACGTGCCGGCTGCCCCTCAATCCAAAATCCAAGTTCCTCCCCAGGCACCACAGGGTTCCATCTGGCTCCGGCACCTCTGCAAACCCCCTCCTTCCAGCTGGCCCGGATCTCGCTGTGCACTGCACTGCTCCTGATGCACCGAAAGGCTCAGTCCTGGCCAGGCCCCGTCTTTCTCCCTGAAGGACCGGCCCCACTCCTCCACCTGCCCTGGCCAGGCCTGGTCTTTCTGAGGGGCCGGTCTAACTCCTCCACCTGCCTGGCTCGGTCTCACCTTTCAAGGGTCTGCTCAAATGTCAGCTTCTCCCTGAGGCCCACACCCCACCTTTCCCATGGCAGGGCTGACTTCCTGGCTGGTCAGCACCTTCTGTCACCATGTCACGAGCGTGGTGATATCACTTCTATTGGTATTTCCTTCCTGGGACTCTGCATCTGCTCCTGGGCACAACGCTCCCTGAGGGCAGGTGCCAGGGGTGTCCAGCACCCGCTGCCCCAGTGCCCATGGCTGCTTCCAGAACCAACACTGCTGCCCAGCCCCGGCGCAGAGCCCTCTCCTGCTCGCCTTCCCGCTCTGCTCCCAGCTCGAGAAGCCCACAGCGCCACCCCTCCACTCCCCCACCAGCTCCTTCGCTGCCCTTTTCTGTGACCACTTCACTCCCTCACTCCTGGCCTGAAAACCTCATTCTTGCTCCCTCCTGCCTGGATCCGCAGGCTAGGTGAGGTGACGTCTACTCGGCATCTTGCATGGGGCCCTCATTTCCTCAGCCCCGGGACATCTCTGTGACACCACGGGGATTCCAGGCCTGCCCTCCCTGAGGGTGGTGGGGAAAGCTCTACACACCCTTTCCTGTTCATTCTACGGTGACTGGTCTGCGGAGACCTTCCCTCTCGTCTGAGCCGGTTTTGGCAGGTCACATTCTCCTAGAGCACAGCCTGCACGTCCCTCCGGTGGGGTTCAGGACGCAGAGGTGAGCCGTTGTCCCCTGCTCTGGCCCCCTCTCCCTCTCCTCTAGAAGCCCGCTGCGGCGCGTAGATTTTGCTGCTCTTTTTTTTTTTTTTTGAGACGGAATCTCGCTCTGTCGCCCAGGCTGGAGTGCAGTGGCGTGATCTCGGCTCACTGCAAGCTCTGCCTCCCGGGTTCACGCCATTCTCCTGCCTCAGCCTCCCGAGTAGCTGGGACTACAGGTGCCCACCACCATGCCCGGCTAACTTTTTGTATTTTCAGTAGAGACGGGGTTTCACCGTGTTAGCCAGGATGGTTGCTGCTCTATTCTTTTCCAGCCACTTCACACCTGGACTCGCGCAGCAGCCTCCCAAAGGTTTCCCGCAGGCCTCCCACCCGCACCACCCACACCCTCCCCGTCAGAACTGTCTTCCTCGGGGGCACCAGCACAGCCAAGGCAGAGACAGCTCACGGCCCCAGCCACCACACTCAACTACTTTCCGAGAGGGCGAGAGAGAGGGACTTCATCTACTATCAGGGTGCAGAGCGTTGTGGGGACAGCGGGGCACAGCCGGCAGGACTTGGTGCCTGCAGATCTTCAGATCCTTAGGCGAAGCCTTCTGGGTCTTAGGGCAGCCGAGTAACTGAGAATTGTTTAAAAGACAAAACAGTCTTCAGGCCAAAAGCCCCACACACCTACAAAGTACACTATGGACTCTGGGTGATAATCAGGTGTCCGTGTAGGTTCATACATTGTCACAAAACGCGCTGCCCTGGAGTGGGAGTTGACAGTGGGGGAGGCTGTGTCGGGGGAGGGTGGTGCAGGGGGATATGGGAAATCTGTGCACCTTCTTCTTAATTTTGTTGCGAACCTAAAACTGCTCTTAAGAAAAATAAAGCCCCTGGCCGGGCACAGTGCCTCACACCTGTCATCCCAGCACTTTGGGAGGCCGAGGCGGGTGGATCACAAGGTCAGGAGATCGAGACCATCCTGGCTAACACGGTGAAACCCCGTCTCTACTAAAAAATACAAAAAATTAGCCAGGCGTGGTGGCGGGTGCCTGTAGTCCCAGCTACTCAAGAGGCTGAGGCAGGAGAATGGCGTGAACCCCGGAGGCAGAGCTTGCAGTAAGCCAAGATCACACCACTGCACTCCAGCCTGGGCGACATAGCTAGACTCCGTCTCAAAATAAATAAATAAATAAAGCCCCTGGTCACCACTCAGGTGCTGAGGAGGCAGGATCAATTAAGCCCAGGAATTTGAGACCAGCCTGGGCAACACAGCAAGATCCCATCTCTTAAAATATATATATATATGAAATAAAACACTAAAAAAAAAGCCTTTGTATTTAGAAAAGAGACACACACACACGCACAAAACCACACCTATGGACCACCTTACATTCTGTGACCCCTCTGCTGGGCCAACAGGGCAGGCTGGCCATTTTCCAGGTGGTGTGGATTCTCCCCCGGGCCTTTGCACAGCCCCTTCCTCCCACCTCACCTGCCTTCAGGGCAGGCTGGCCATTTTCCAGGTGGTGTGGATTCTCCCCCGGGCCTTTGCACAGCCCCTTCCTCCCACCTCACCTGCCCTCTCGGTATACATCTGCTTAGCCCATCTGCCACGGCTCAGCATCAGCAGCACCTCCCCCAGGAAGCTTTCCCAGACTGCTCCCTTCCCTCAGCTCTGTCCTCTCTTATCCAGCAACAAAAGATCACACTCATCAAGCACGGATTAAATCCCAGGTCCTGGGTGCAGGGTGCCCTAAGCACATAAGCTCTGATCCTGGGCCCCACAATCAGTGGGAGACAGTGCGAGGCCACGAGGCCAGCGCAGGGACAAGAGGACAGCCACTCTGGGCAGGGCAGGGTGGGATCTGGCCCCCCCAGGAACCAGCCACATGACCTGGGCAAGGTGCTTGGGCTACCCGTCCCTCCTGATTAAATGAGATGATGTGTGTCAAGTGCTCACCCAAAAGCTGCGGAGATGCCCAGTAAACACGGCCTATCACTGTGGTCCTTGTTGTATAGACAAGGAAACTGAGGCTTCCACTAGCGGAGTGGCTAGTACAATGCCACACAGCCACAGCGAGGCTTCCACTAGCGAAGTGCCTAGTACAGTGTCACACAGCCACAGCGAGGCTTCCACTAGTGGAGTGGCTAGTACAGTGTCACACAGCCACAGCGAGGCTTCCACTAGCAGAGTGGCTAGTACAGTGTCACACAGCCACAGCGAGGCTTCGACTAGCGGAGTGGCTAGTACAGTGTCACACAGCCACAGCGAGGCTTCCACTAGCGGAGTGGCTGGAGCAATGTCACACAGCCACAGCAAGGCTTCCACAAGCGGAGTGGCTAGTACAATGTCGAACAGCCACAGCGAGGCTTCCACTAGCGGAGTGGCTAGTACAATGTCACACAGCCACAGCGAGGCTTCCACAAGCGGAGTGGCTGGAGCAATGTCACACAGCCACAACGTAGGAGGCTGGAGCCACACCTGAGTCGGCCGACTGCCAAAGGCAGCTTGCTTCCTTCTAACTCTTGGACAATGGCATTTGTTCCCTTTAACGTCCACCATTGAGGATGGTCCTGTGTCCCTCAGGGGGATCCGTGTCTTACTCACCTCTGCGACACCTACTACAGGTCCCTGTCAGCCCCACAGTGCATCCAGCGGACTGTGCACTTGAGGGCGGGGCTATTTCCAGCAAAGACCCTGCACACAACAGCCTCAGGAATCCATGGCTCTGACTGGCTGGACCCTGGGCTGAGGCCAGGACCACTTCTGTTGCATCTCTGGGTCCCAGCATTATCCACTGCAAGGCCTGGCACCACAGAGGCCTCGAAACAGGGGGGCCAGATGGGGCCCCCATTTAGCACAGGAGAGACGTCCACACTCTGTGAGCCCAAAGGGAGAAGGTTCAGGCCAAGGCAGAGACGGAACCAGGAAAACTTCACCAAGGACGGCCTCAAGTTGCCAGGTCCTCTGCAGGAACAGACAGGCCCTGGGCCGCCCCACCTGGGCTCAGAGCTTGGGCTGGTTTCTCTGCAGCTATAAGGTGACAGCTCTGGGCTCCTGGGACAGGGCCACTGACACTGGTGGTATGACTGCCCGAACTCCACACCTGCCTTGCTCTCCCTGATGTTGGGTGAGTGAGGCCTCCTTGGGGGTTGCATGGATCTCAGCACTCAACTTCCGAGCCACTTGTGCTTCTCCCGCTATGCTGGGGTTCCCCTGAACCAGCCAGCAGCCCTGCGTGTAGGAGTCCTCATGGACAGTACACCCCACTAGGCAGGGAGTCCAGTGTCTCCAAGCCAACGACTAACACCTAGAGGGCTTCGGAACAGCCTTTGTCCCCCCAGACCCCAACCTGGGGGCGGAAGGGGGCGGTCATGATGGTCAAGGATCTGGGCTCTGGAATCACAGTAGACGCGGGTTCTGAAGCTGCTGGGGGCCTTGGGCTAACAAGTGCCATCCAGAGCCTCCATCCCATCCCCCTAAAATGGAGGTGACCACCTCCATCCCAGAGCCTTGAGAATTTAGGACAGTGAGGACCAGGCACTGGGCCAGGTTCCTGCAAAGTGTGCACCAGCAAGTGTTGTCGAATCTGCAGTTTCTCACACCACAGAGGCCCCAGCACCCGGCACAGTCCTCACTAGGCTGGAGGCCTCAGGATGCACCAGAGGACACACAAACGAGGTTTGGAAAGGCCTATGAAACATGTCTGAGAGCTGTGTACGCCTAGTAACAAAAGACCTCCCAGGGCAGCCAGGCAGTTGCTGGTGGCCTTGAGCTGTGACCCCTGCCATTCCCTGCCCAGAGCCCATTGTCATCCTCCCTTAAGTACCAGGTTCCTGGTAGCCAACCCCTCCTCTCTATCTTTCAAGACACACTACCTCCCCTGCACCACACACCCCTCCCTCAAGGTTAGAGCTCCCGGGAGCACTCTGGCAAATCTCCCCACCCCTCTGCCCAGTGTGAATGGGTGTCATCTGCTCTGGGACAGGGACTGTATGATTCCTGCCAGGCTGCCCAGCACGGAGCACCACTCTACCTTGTGCTTGCACAGAGGGGGCCTTGAGATCCCTCTCTTCACCCAGGCTGGGCCAGGCACCTCGTCTGGGCCCTCACAGGACAGTGCTGTGCCAAGACCATGTGTGACCTCATGCCCAGCACAGGGCCTGGCCTGTGCAGCCGCCTGGATGGATTCCGTTTACTCAGGGAATTGTGAACTTGCTCTGTTTTTAGACAACTGAAGGGAAACTGAACCTGGGAAAAGGGAAGTGACACATCCAAGGTCACAGATGTAGAAGAGACAGAGCCAAGGCCAGGGCCCAGGAACGCCTGGCTCCAGAGCCCTTTCCATCTACTTTACACCCATCTGTTGAGGTCTGCTCTGGCTCTAAAAGGAAAGCATTAAGAGCCTTCCCGCTGAGGTCAATACTATTATTACCACTCCCCGTCTGTCCTGGTGGAAATAAGGCACTGAAGTTACTCGTCTAAGGCCACAAAGGTGAGTGGTGGGGCTGGGACTTGAACCCAGGCCTGCCCAGTCCCAGAGCTCCTGGGTGCCTGGGAGCACCCAATGCCTGCAGGCACTCTGGCAGTGCACCAGGGAGGGGCCAGGCCGGGTGACGGGCCCTTCCCATCCCTCAGCTCTCCCGAAGCCCGGATGGATGGATAAGACGTGAGATAAGCAAGCAGGAATCTGATCTGGATGTTCTCTCGGGCCGTGCGTGGCCGGAGGACCACAGGGACTGCGCAGAGACAGGGAGGTGAATGTCAGCGTTTAGCTAAAGAGGCTTACAGTCTTACAGAGGAGCTAAGCCAGGATCAACGCAACTGTGCTTCCCGGCGCTGGGGTCAATCCGATCCCCAGATGGGTCCTAAGAACTGCCCAACAAGGGACCTGGGACCAGGAAACCGCAAAAAGCAGACCAAGTCATTCCTTCCCTAAAGCCCTGACCATCCCCCGGACTGGGCTGGGTCAAGATGCCTTCCCTGGCTCCCACAGCCCCCAGACCTCTCGATCAGGGGTCTGGTCACCTTGGATGGCGACTCTGTCGCTGGGGTCTCAGTCTCTGCCTCCCACCCAGACTCCAAGCCCTTGTTCATCTCCCTGCTCCCTGTCTCTAGTGCCCGGCACAGGGCCCGGCACTGGAAAAACTTCTGCCTCCACTCACTCCTGCCTTCTGTGTCTGTGGGTCACTTTTCTGTGCGACTCTGCAGGTCCCAGAGCACTCATCCACATGAATTGGGGTCAGCTCCCTGGACTGGGGGTCGGGGTGGAGTGTCGGGGGGCGGGGCTCCACTCTGATCCACTCGGCACAGGGGAGGGAGGCCTCAGGAGTCGCCACCTGATCCAGTCCCCGCCTTCGCCCTGCCCCGTGGGCCACGCGGTGGCTGACCTTGGCCCAGTCACTTCCCCCCCTGGGGACGCGCTTCCTCCCCGCCTGCCGCGCAAGGACGAATGAATGGGCCTCCTGCCGGCCAGAATCCCCGTAATTACCCGCCTGATCAAAGGCCACGCGCAGCCCGCCCGGGGCAGCAACGGGACCCGGGCTGACTCGAAAAGGGGAAGGAAGGGCTGGGGGGAGCCGAGGGCTGAGACCGTGCCCTCGGGGCCGCGGTATCCGGCCAGGCCAGCCCAGCCCGCGCGGCCCCTTCCCCCACCTGGGCCTCAACTTCCCCCCGAAGTCGCCACCACTTCCGGCCACGACCGGCGGAGTTGGAACTTCGGGGGGACAGACAGCGGCCCCACCCCCGAGGGCCCGCAGGAGAGGGACCCTCACCGAGGCCCCCCGCTCCTGCCCCCGCCACGCGTACGCGCGCGCCCCAGACCCGGCCCCGCGCACGCGCACCCCCCTCCAGCCCCGCTCGCGGCCCGCGGGCCGCCCGGGCGCGCGTCCCCTCCCACAGCCCTTCGGCGCGCACGCGCACTCCCCCCGCCCGCGTCACCCCGGCCGCGCGCCCACTCACGCCCCCCCAGCAGCGCGCACGCGCGCCCGCCGCCCAGTCGCGCTCGCTCTCCCGTCTCCCCACCCACCCCCCAGCCCAAGCCCAGCTTCCCGAAGCGCGCGCCCACCTGGCCCCCAGCGCACGGCCCCCGACCCCGCCCCCGCCCCTCACCTCCTTGGTCCCGGGGCCGCCGCGCCGCACTCCTCCTCCTCTCTCCTGCCTCGCGGATGGTGGCAGCGGCGGCAGCGGCGACTCAGACCCTGGGGTCAGGGGGACGGGCGCCCAGGCCGGAAGTGACCTTCCCGGCCGCTTCCGCCCGCGCCGCTCCCCACTTCTCCCTACTCCCTCCCCCCCGGGCCGCCACCCTGTCCTTGCCGCTCTAGGAAAGCGAGCCCGCTATCCCGGCCGCCGCCCCCAGCTCTATGGTGCCCGGCGGGCGCCTGAGGGAGCCACTTCCGGAAGTGTCTAGGACGCAGGTCCTCCGTCCATGCTCTATGGCGCCCCGCGCCGAGGGGCTTCGGCCCCGCCCCCTTCCCGGACAGGAGGTGCGGGCTGGGCCCGTTAGGCGGAGACTTCCGGGTGTCAAGGGCGGTGCCCCCACCCCACAACCCGGGCTCCTCGCGCCTGCGCGGCCGGCTCCCCGGGCCCGCCGTGAGGAAAGAGTGAAGTGACGGAGAGGGACGCTCGTGCCACCCCGGGTCCTCCTACCGTCTCTATCATGGTAACCCCTTCTCTGCCGCGGCTCCTCCCAGTGGCCCGAGTCCAGGTGCCTTAGTTACTGGACAGAGACCCCGGTTTCCTTAGTTACTGGACAGAGAGTGCTGCGCTTCAGGTGCCATGGCCTCAGTTTCCTCCTTTCTGAAGTAATGAAAATACGTTGTGCGCCTCCAAGTGCTTCACACGCACTAGGTCCTAGTCCTAACTAGGGCCTCACGATAGGTCCTATCCCTGTGTTGCAGGTGAGGGGTCAAATCACCTACCAAAAGTAACACACCCGGAATGCCAGAGCCTGGACCCGAACCCATGGAGTTTGGCTCCAAATTCGTGTATTTAACCCTTGACTGTACACCCTGCCTCCTGTCATAGCCCTGAGAATCCGCTACTTCCCCCGCGTTAGGTAGGCACCTAGTAAGCACACACTGGGTGTTAGCTGTTACTGTTAGTATTCTTGCAAAAAACACATATTTTAAAATAATTGTCCGGACCATAGTGTCCTTGCAGGCTGGTCCTTCTGGTCCCTCCTCTGTTCTGTACTTGGCTGACTCTCACCTAAGTGGCAGATGACTTATCGTTTATAATTGTTATCATCCTCACTGGTAGTCAGAAAGATAAGAAGCTATAATTCACTGGTGAAATAACACCTTTCTCAGCCTCAATTTCTCATCTGTGGAATGGGAAAAAATAAGATAACCTGCAAGGTAATATGTGTAAGAACTGCTTAGTTCAATACCTGGCTCATAGTAAGTTCACAAAAATGATGGTGGTTATTATTACTTATTAGCAGTGTTACATGTGAGTCTATTGTTGTGGCCACTGTATACCCTCAAATCTCAGTCACCATCAATCATAAGATGTGCATTATTGATTTAATAGCATCTTTCCATGGGGTGGGGGGAACGGTGCTGTATTAAGCATGTGTGTCAATAGGAGGATATCTGTGTCCTTCCTTCAGAAATATCACAAAGGTAAATTTTTAAATATATCTTAGAACAGAAGGAAGTGTGGCCGGGTGCAGTGGCTGACGCCTGTAAATCTCAACACTTTGGGAGGCAGAGGCGGACATCAGGACGTCAGGAATTCGAGACCACCCTGGCGAACATAGTGAAACCCCATCTCTACTAAAAATACAAAAATTAGCTGGGTGTGGTGGCGGACACCTGTAATCCCAGCTACTCGGGAGGCTGAGGCAGGAGAATGGCTTGAACCTGGGAGGCAGAGGTTGCAGTGAGCTGCACTCTTGCCTGGGCAACAGAATGGGACTCCGTCTCAAAAAAAACAAAAAAGAGAGTGAAGTGCTATTATAACAGCAATAGAAACAAATTATTAGGGTACAAACTCTACACGAGGAAACCTGTTTATAAGAAAAGTCACGTGCTTGTGCTCCTCTGAATCAGATCATTCAGTGGGTGTCCTGCAGTGACCTGGTTGTTGGGAGGGACAGCCTCCTCCCTCTCCAGCCCATTCCCCTTCTTCGCTGGTCAAATTGACAACTTAACGGCAAGATCGAGAACAGCTCATTGGCACACCAGATGGAAGCCAACACTGAAGATGGAGGAGAAACAAGACACAGGGAGCCAGCTAGACACTGGATGGCTTCGTGAAAGAGGCTCCGTGCCAGCTAAGATTTTACGTGAGAGAAATCACTTTCTAACTCACTGAAACCATTGGTAATTCTGAGTCTCTCCCTTAAGACAATGCAACCAATACCGGGATGTTTCCCAAACATGGGATGGGTTGCAGCAGACATGGCTTAATTGACATTTAACATCTGTTCTTCCCTTCCACAGTACAAAATCACTCCTGGGATGCTGCTTCCCATGGATGGATTCTGTTTTCCACTCCTCTTGGCATCTAAGTGTGGCCTTGTGATTGGTTCTCACCAATGGGATGGGATGGAAGCAATACAGACCTCTTCCGGGCCAATGCTCTGAAGAAACATGTATGTTGGCCGGGCACAGTGGCTCACGCCTGTAATCTCAGCACTTTGGGAGGCAGAGACGGGCGGATCAACTGAGGCCAGGAGTTCAAGACCAGCCTGGCCAACATGGCGAAACCCCATCTCTACTAAAAGTACAAAAATTAGCCAGGCATGGTGGGCGCTTGTAATCCCAGCTACTCTGGAGGCTGAGGCAGGAGAATTGCTTGAACCTGGGAGGCAGAGGTTGCAGTGAGCCGAGATCCCACCACTGCACTTCAGCATGGGCAAAAGAGTGAGACTCCATCTCAAAAAAAAAAAAAAAAAAAAAAAGCGTATGCCTGATTCCTGCTCTTTCAAGGCCCTAAAGAAAGCGGGGAGCCCCAAGAAACCTGGGTCCCTGAATGACCACCCTGTGGAAACACATCCCGTCACCTAACGTCTATCCTAGATTGCTACATGATCAAGAAATACACATCTAACTTGTACACCCAATGCTCATAGCAGCACTATTCACAGTAGCCAAGAGGTGGAAGCAACCCAGTGTCCATTGACAGATGAGCGGATAAACAAAATGTGGCAGACAAATGCAATGGAATAGACCAGACGTGGTGGCTCTCACCTGTAATCCCAGCACTTTGGGAGGCCAAGGCGGGCGAATCACCTGAGGTGAAGAGTTTGAAACCAGCCTGGCCAACATAGTGAAACCCTGTCTCTACTAAAAATACAAAAATTAGCCAGGCGTGGTGGCGGGCACCTGTAGTTCCAGCTACTCGGGAGACTGAGGCAGGAGAATCACTTGAACCCGGAGGCGCAGGCTGCATTGAGCCAAGATCATGCCACTGCACTGTAGCCTGGTAAACAGAGCCAGATTCCGTCTCAAAAAATAAAAATAAATAAATACAATGGAATATTTTTTAGCCTTAGAAAGAAAATTCTGACACAGGCTACAACATGGATGAACCTTGAGGACATTATGCTAAGAGAAGCAAGCCAGTCACACAAGAACACATACTTTATGATTCCACTTATATGAGGGACCTAGAGAAATCAAATTCATAGAGACAGGAAGTAGAATGGGGGTTGCCAGGGGCTGGGGGGAGGGGAATGGGGTGTTAGTGTTTATTGGAGACGGAGTTTCGGTTTTGCAAGATGAAAAGAGTTCTGGAAATGGATGGGGGTGATGGGTGCACAAGATGTCAATAGGTTTAACACTACTGAACTGCACAGTTACAAATAGTTAAGACGTAGCCAGGCGAGGTGGCTCATGTGTGTAATCCCTGCACTTTGGGATGCCAAGGCCTCCTGGCTGAGGTCAGGAGGTCAAGACCAGTCTGGCCAACATGGTGAAACCCTGTTTCTACTAAAAATACAAAAATTAGCCTCCTGGCTGAGGTCAGGAAGTCGAGACCAGTCTGGCCAACATGGTGAAACCCTGTTTCTACTAAAAATACAAAAATTAGCCTCCTGGCTGAGGTCAGGAAGTCAAGACCAGTCTGGCCAACATGGTGAAACCCTGTTTCTACTAAAAATACAAAAATTAGCCTCCTGGCTGAGGTCAGGAGGTCGAGACCAGTCTGGCCAACAGGGTGAAACCCTGTTTCTACTAAAAATACAAAAATTAGCTGGGCGTGGTGGTGCATGCCTGCAATCCCAGCTACTCGGGAGGCTGAGGCAGGAGAATCGCTTGAACTCGGAAGGCGGAGGTTGCAGTGAGCCAAGATCGCACCATTGCACTCCAGCCTGGGCAACAAGAGTGAAATTCCGTTCCCCCCCCAAGACACACACAAAAATAGTTAAGACGTTTAATTTTATGTTGTATATAGCTACAATTTGAAATGTTTTTAGAGGAAAAAGTACCCTTCTAACGTGATGTGCCATTACAATGTGTGGGTTTCTTTATTACAGCAGCTTCACCCTTCCCTAATACAGAGTTTTCAGATGCCAGGCAGTAAAAATGGTAAAGCTCCCTTTCAAGGGTGCATCAGCATCTAGATGGAATTTAAAGCCTCAAGTCTGAATAAAATTGGGGTTGGGGGGCAATGGTCAGTACGGAGAGAATTGCAAATGGCTATAACAGCATCATTTCACCCAAGTTGGCCCATCAGTGGCTTTCTCTGGATCCTTCTTTTTGGAGAGTCCACCTCTCTGGCCTAGATGCCGGGATGTAAGAGGCTGGAAATTTCAAGGCAGTCTTGCTTCCCACCGTGTGGAGGAAGCCAGTCTGCAGGAGGAGAAGATGAAGCCTCACAGAGAGGTGAGAGTTGGAGGGAGACAATGTCCCAGCTGAGTTCAGTGCCCAGGTCATAGGCTTAGATGCTTCCACTCTGCCTAACCTTCCTGAGGGCTGGACGTTCCACTCTTCCTTCCCTTGAGTGAGTGAGTCTAGACTTCTTCCAGGAAAGCCGTTTTGGGTTCCTGCCACTTGTAACCAAAAGAGCCCCAAGTCTCCCCCCAGCACTCTGGGCATCGCAAGCCTCCATCTACGTTGAATGAGTGGTGGACGACCGGAATAGCCACACATCTCTGTAGTGATATGGAAGGTCAGAGGTCCCCTGTGCAGAGGCACGGGCGGCAGCTCCTGCTGGGGAGCCCTTTATAACCTCCTCATGGTTTCCTCCTGAGGGTGTGGCCCTAGGCCGAGTGACAGGAACAGCTGCAGCTGGCAGATTGGAGAGGGAGAGTTTGCAGCTGTTGAAGTACAATTGCTTCGAAGTCCCTGATACACAGAGAAACGCACACAATCACACTTTTCAAATGATCCTCCTTTACCGTGATAATTAACAAACACTTCTTGAGTTTTCATCATGTGCCGGACACACTCCTGTGTGCTTTGCTTAGATGAACGTGCTCAATCTTCATCTCTACTCCCAGACACAGTTGGGCCCCAGCAGGCAGCATTGACAGCACCCATAGACTCATGAGAAATGCAGAATCCCAGGCCCTACTCCAAACCTACAGAGTCAGAATCTGCATTTTAACCCAATCCTCAAGGGATTCTTAGCCAGGAGAAAGTCTGAGAAGTATTGATGCCAGGCAGACTCCAGGACGCCCAGTTAAATGTGAACTCCAGATCAAAGGTGAGTAATTTTTTAGTGTAAAAATGTCCCAATACCGTCTGGGCATGGTGGCTCACTCCCGTAATCCCAGCAATTTGGAGTCCGAGGTGGGCAGATCACCTGAGGTCAGGAGTTCAGGACTAGCCTGGGCAACACAGTGAAACCCTGTCTCTACTAAAAATACAAAAATTAGCCACGTGTGATGGCCCAGGCCTGTAATCCCAGCTACTCGGGAGGCTGAGGCAGGAGAATTGCTTGAACCCAGGAGGAGGAGGTTGCAATGAGCCGAGATCCGCACTCCAGCTTGGGATACAGAGCAAGTGTCTGTCTCAAAAAAATAATTAAAAAAAAAAAAGTCCCAGTACTTATCCAAGCTATATATATAGAATGTATATATACATCTGTTGTTTATTTGAAATAAATGCAACTGAACATTGTATTTTAAATGCATCCTGTATTTTAATTTGCTAAACATGGCAAGCCTATGTGAAGAACCCTGTGGCCGCCTCCTATAACGTTCTTCACCCATCTTCCCAGATTTGCACACCTCCTCCGTGTGCCAGCTGCTGCGGCTGGGGCGCAGAGGGAGGGGCTTTGAGGAAGCAGAGCGACCCTGCCTCAGACCAACCATTACGGCCTGTGTCCCCATGCACACCGATGGGACAGAGACGTGCTGAGTGGGGCTCTGGGAAATCCGGATGGCAGGATGTGGGACGTGATGATTGCAGCGGTGGCACGTTTCAGGTTGCACGAGACAAATGCAGCTCAAACGGATTGGAGGTTAAAAAAGGAGAAAGAAAACTTTATTGGCTTGGGTAACTGAAAACAAACAGCAGCAACAAACACCAGAAGCTGAAGCTGGACACCTTGGGGCGTGGTTGGTTGGATCTGGGAGCACAGGGCCCCAGGCCTGGCCCGCTGTCGGGACTCCACGGACCTCTTTGGTTTCCATCCCTCCACCGTGGGGAATAAAGGCCACTGCAGGGTCGAGGTCGCCCTACTGCCTCAGCCTTCTGTTATTTCCCTGAATCTGATTGGCTCACCTGAACCAATCATAGGGGCCAGGCAGGGGTGGGAGTTCTGATTGGCCAGTCCAGAGTCACATGTCCACTCCTGGAGCAGGGCGGAACCAGCTCTCATAAACCACGTGGAAGGAGAGGACGGAAGGGGTGCTCTATTCTCCCTTCAGGACAGCCTGGGTACAGTGACTGCAGACAAGGGTGGGTGCCCAAAGCCAAAATAAGAGGTCTGGAGGAAGGGTCCAGGTAGCCACAGGCATTCCCTCATGCTGTGTTCACCACTGTCCAGAGAATAAGATAACCCAAATTTCTCCATTTTCAATTACCATATCGCATTTAACCCTCACATCAATCTCATAGGGTAAGTGCTGGAAATGGAAGATAGACACATATGTAAATGTGTGTACATGCTTCCAAGAGGATATACGAATGCATAAATATGCATTTCTTCTCTAAGAATGAAATGTTGGCTGGGCATGGTGGCTCACATCTGTAATCCCAGCACTTTGGGAGGCCAAGGCAGGAGGATCACTTGAGGCCATGAGTTGGAGACCAGCCTAGGCAACATAGCAAGACTCCATCTCTACAAAAAAAAATTAGGTGTGGTGGCGCAAGCCTGTGGTCCCAGCTATTCAGGAGGCTGAGACAGGAGGATTGCTTGAGCCCAGGAGGTTGAGGCTGCAGTGAGCCATGATGGTGCCACTGCACTCCAGCCTTGGTGACAGAGCAAGACCCTGTTTCAAAAATAATAATGATAATAGTCATCAAATGTTTATCTCATAGAAATGCATTTCCAAATACATTTATTAAAGAATAAATCCTCAATTTAAATGGAATTGTCCATCCATTGCACTTTGTCCTGTAAAACTTTTTTTTTTTTTTTTTGAGACCGAGTTTCGCTCTTTCCCCCAGGTTGGAGTGCAGTGGTGTGATCTCCGCTCACCGCAAAGTCCCCCTCCCAGTTTCAAGCGATTCTCCTGCCTCAGCCTCCCGAGTAGCTGGGATTACAGGCGTCCACCACCACACCCAGCTAATTTTTGTATTTTTAGTAGAGACGGGGTTTCAACATGTTGGCCAGGCTGGCCTCGAACTCCTGACCTCATGATCCACCTGCCTCAGCCTCCCAAAGTGCTGGGATTACAGGTGTGAGCACTGGGCCTATCCTCTAAAACTCGTGATGCCAAGGAGAAAAAGATTGACCAAACAAAACACCCAAAGACCTCCTTAACTATAAAGCTTATTTTCATTTCATGAGAAAAATATATTATGACCCTTTAGGCTTCAGTTCATTTCAAGAGAATCCTTCTGTGGTAAAAACAAAATGAGATGAAAAATTAACGAGAGCTCTTAAATAAATCGTAAAACCTGTTAAACTTTCTCTGCAGGTAGTGGATTGTTCCCAGTGCTATAAAAGTTCAGTAGAAATTCCAAGTGGTTTTGAGGAACACTTCCACCTGTTTTCTTCTTGTTGCTGCAGGAGTTTATTTATCCAGGGCAGTTTTTCCTGACATTATTGCACACAGTAAAATGTCTGAGGCTGCTGGTTATTTTATTTATTTATTTATTTATTTTTTATTTTTTGAGATGGAGTCCCGCTCTGTCACCCAGGCTGGAGTGCAGTGGCGCGATCTCGGCTCACTGCAAGCTCCGCCTCCCAGGTTCACACCATTCTCCTGCCTCAGCCTCCCGAGTAGCTGGGACTACAGGCGCCCACCACCCCACGCCTGGCTAATTTTTGTTGTTGTATTTTTAGTAGAGACGGGGTTTCACCGTGTTAGCCAGGATGGTCTACGATCTCCTGACCTCGTGATCCGCCGGCCTCGGCCTCCCAAAGTGCTGGGATTACAGGCGTGAGCCACCGCGCCCGGCCAAGGTTGCTGGTTAGATTTCACAGACCCCTGCCTACCCAAAGGGGCTGCTTGGAGAAGTGGCACCAGTCTTTGTGAAGGTCAGACAGCCTGGGCCATAATTCTCAGCCCCGTCTCCTGAAGGCTGCACAGTGTGGTGGGGAGAAAGAGAGAGGCTTTGGGCCCCTCCGAGCCTCTGTGGAATGGCCAGAAATAGCACAAGAGGTCCTCAATGTCCCAGAGTAACTGGCACTGGGAAAAGACCACTTCATACAGCAGCCCGTATTTTATATTCATGCAAGACAGTTATTTCCATGTTTGTGTAGGATTCTCAACAAATGAAACAACAACAAAAACAACATCATTTTAAGAAAATACGGGCCGAGCCAGGTGTGGTGGCTCATACCTGTAATCCCAGCACTTTGGGAAGCCAAGGTGGGTGGATCACAAGGTCAGGAGTTCAAGCCCAGCCTGGCCAAGATAGTGAAACCCCAGCTCTACTAAAAATACAAAAAATTAGCTGGGCGTGGTGGCGAGCACCTGTTATCCCAGCTACTCGGGAGGCTGGCGCAGAGAATTGCTTGAACCCGGGAGGTGGAGGTTGCAGTGAGCTGAGATCGTGCCACTGAACTCCAGCCTGGGCAACAGAGCGAGATTCCATCTCAAAAAAAAAAAAAAAAGAAAGAAAGAAAGAAAATACGGGCCAGGTGCGGCGGCTCACACCTGTAATCCCAGCACTTTGGGAGGCCGAGGAGAGTGGATCATCTGAGGTCAGGAGTTCGAGATCAGCGTGGCCAACATGGCAAAACCTGTCTCTACTAAAAAATACAAAAATTAACCAGGCGTGGTGGCGTACACCTGTAATCTCAGCTACTCAGGAGGCTGAGGCAGGAGAATCGCTTGAACTGGGAGCTGGAGGTTGCAGTGAGCCGAGATCACACCACTGTCCTCCAGCCTGGGTGACAGAGCGAGACTCTGTCTCAAAAAATAAAATACAGTGCATCATCCTCATTGTTTGTGGATTCCATATTTGTGAATCTGCCGACTCACTCACATTTATTTGTAACCTCACCATTAATACTCGCAGTGCTTTTGTGGTTTTGGTGGTCATTCACAGACATGCTTAGAGCAGCACACCAAAAAAAAAAGAAAAACCGGTGACCTAATGTCCAAGTTCCCTGCTGAGATTGAACAAGGCAGCCCCTGCCTTCCCTTTTCAGCTCTCACCCTGTAAACAAGCATCCTTCTCAGTCTATTTAGTGCCACATTTTCCACATTTTTATGCTTTCTCTTGGTGATTTTGCTGTTTAAATGGCCAAGTGTAGTGTTGAAGTGCTAGCTACTGTTCCTAAGCATGAGAAGACTGTGATATGCAGCGACCTGGATGGGACTGGAGACTTATTCTAAGTGAAGTAACTCGGAATAGAAAGCTAAACAACATGTTTTCTCTCATAAGCGGGAGCTAAGCTATGAGGATGCAAAGGCATAAGAATGACACAGTGGGCTGGGCACAGTGGCTTACACCAGTAATCCCAGCACTTTGGGAGCCAAAGCAGGTGGATCACAAGGTCAGGAGTTCAAGACCAGCCTGGCCAAGATGGTGACCCTGTCTCTACTAAAAATACAAAAAGGTAGCCGGGCATGGGGGCAGGCACCTGTAGTCCCCGATACTCAGGAGGCTAAGGCAGAGAATTGCTTTAACCCGGGAGGCAGAGGTTGCAGTGATCCATGATCGTCGTGCCTGGGCGACACAGCGAGACTCCGTCCCAAAAAAAAAAAAAAAGAATGACACAATGGCCGGGCGCAGTGGCTCACACCTGTAATCCCAGCACTTTGGGAGGCCGAGGCAGGTGAATCACCTGAGGTCGAGTTCGAGACCAGCCTGGCCAACATGGCAAAACCCCACCTCTACTAAAAATATAAAAATTAGCCGGGCATGGTGATGCACACCTATAATCCCAGCTACTCAGGAGGCTGAGGCAGGAGAATCACTTGAACCCGGGAGGCTGAGTTTGCAGTGAGCCAAGATTACGCCACTGAACTCCAGCCTGGGCGACAGAGCGAGACTCCATCTCAAAAAACAAAACAAAACAAAAAACAAAATGAAACAAACAAACAAAAAAAACAATGTATCAACAAGGATATTTTTAAATAAAAACATACATAAAATAAGGCTTGTGTTGATGAACATGTGGCCAGAGGCTCACAGGAAGCTAACGCAGTGTTTCCCTAGGAGTGTTGGTTCAGTGTTCGCTGATGAGATGTTCATGGTGGCTTGACAGAATTACCAGGAACGCTGAGAATCGACTCCTGGTTGATTTTGTTGTATTTTTAACAAAATGTAAGCAACAATTGCAATGATGAATGTATGCCCCGATTCTTAGAAAAATAAAAACATGAATGAGGTGTGGATTTGTAGAATTTCCCCGATGTGACTTCCACAGCACAGTTATAAAGAGGGGGCGTTTGCACTCTGTGGGTCTCACCAGTGGACATTTTTACTGCTGTGATAACTTCATTCCTGGCAGCAATCCGATGATGACTTTTTGTATTTTGTTTTTGTTTTTGTTTTTCTTTTTTTTTTTTTTGAGATGGAGTCTCACTCTGTCGCCCAGGCTGGAGTGCAGTGGTGCAATCTTGGCTCACTGCAACCTCCGCCTCCAGGGTTCAAGCAATTCTCCTGCCTCAGCCTCCTGAGTGGCTGGGATTACAGGTGTGCACCACCACGCCTGGCTAATTTTTGTATTTTTAGTGGAGACGGGGTTTCACCATGTTGGCCAGGCTGGTCTCGAACTCCTGACCTCAGGTGATCTGCCTGCCTCGGCCTCCCAAAGTGCTGGGATTACAGGCATGGGCCATCACGCCTGGCCAGAAGATGACTCTTTGGATAATGTACCCTATATCCTCTGACCCTGTTAGGGCAAAAACCTCACAGGTGTGGCCAGTGCTAAATGAGATGCATGAAGCCGCTAAACCCAGTGCTCAGACACATAGGAAGTCCTCATAACCGTGAGTAGTTATTACCATTATGGCGATTGTCTAAAGTGGAATGGAGAAGTGTCTCAGTCTGGGTTTGAGAGAGGAAACAGGCAAATAGACCCCACCCCAGGTATTTTATCTACCAAAGGGTTTAATATAGGGAATTAAATGTTCACAAAATTGTTGAATGGGCTGAGACTCCTGAGATAACTCAGAGAACCACACAGAACTGTCCCAGCAAGGAGTCACCGCCTTTGAGGACTCACCTGTAGCTCTGAGTTCCAGAACATATCCCC
The DNA here is from genome assembly GCF_028885625.2 of Pongo pygmaeus. Lineage (NCBI taxonomy): Eukaryota > Metazoa > Chordata > Mammalia > Primates > Hominidae > Pongo > Pongo pygmaeus. The sequence continues at coordinate 62,638,679 of NC_072393.2, forward strand.
AAAGCTGTGATCCAGGGGCCAAAAGCTGCCACCTGACGTCTGGGAAGTCAGAGAACGGCTCTGACTGCCTGCCGTGGAGACATCTCATATTCCACTGTTATACTTTCCAGGAGGAACAGCGCAAGAGGGGCAAGAGAACGGGGGGAATGAAAATGGGCCCTGCTGGCAGCCAAGTCATGATGTTCCAAGCAAGCAAGAATAGGGTTCTGGGTTGGGCGTGGTGGCTCACACCTGTAATCCCAGCACTTTGGGAGGCCAAGGCGGGTGGATCACGAGGTCAGGAGTTCGAGATCAGCCTGGCCAACATGGTGAAACCCTGTCTCTAATAAAATACAAAAATTAGCCAGGCGTGGTGGCGGGCGCCTGTAATCTCAGCTACTTAGGAGGCTGCGGCAGGAGAATCACTTGAGCCTGGGAGGTGGAGTTTGCAGTGAGCCAAGATCACGCCATTGCACTCCAGCCTGGGCAACAGAGCGAGACTCAGTCTCAAAAAAAAAAAAAAAAAAAAAATTGTGTTCTGGACAAAGAGTCACACCACAACAGCAAAAAATTCAACAACTTCCTTCCTCTGACAACATCCCATTCTTTACTGCTGCTTCCTTACCATTGAAAACGCAACCCTGCACTGTCTTCCTGCCTTCAGGGCAAAAATTAAAGAGAAGAGCTGGGCATGGTGGCTCACACCAGTAATCCCAGCCACTTGGGAGGCTGAAGCAGGAGGATCACTTGAGGCCAGGAGTTCAAGATCAGCCTGGGCAACATAACAAGACCCTATCTCTGTAATTAGAAAAAAAATTGAAGCCGGGTGTGGTGGCTCACACCTGTAATGCCAGCACTTATGGGAGGCCAAGGCAGTGGATCACAAGAGGCCAGGAGTTCGAGACTAGCTTGGCCAACATTGTGAAACCCTGTCTCTACTAAACATACAAAAATTAGCTGGGCATGGTGGCCTGCGTCTATAATTCCAGCTACTCAGGAGGCTGAGGCATGAGAATCCCTCGTACCTGAGAGGCTGAGGTTGCAGTGAGCCAAGATCGCGCCACTGCACTCCAGCCTGGGCGACAGAGCGAGACTGTCTCAAAAAAAAAAAGAAAAAAAAATATTATGGAGGAATCCAATCAGTGCATTGCCCTGCATCTTAAGCCTTCATTAGAACTGCTCTCCACTTCCCCCAACCCCCGGCAGAGCCCTCTAGCGCAAGCCCTAACGCTCTGAAAGGCCTCTGCTGACTCTTTGTACAGTGATTCCCTGGAATGCGTCCTCCCTTGCTGAACCAAGATAAATAAACCTCACTGCCAGTGGTTCTTTTGGCCCTTGATCGGCTTTCCGTATCTTACTCGAGTGCACTTAATTAGCAAAGCCCAGTTCAGCCCAGAACTCTAGCTCTCCGGAGGTCTGGGAAATGCAGCTTCAATCTCCAACCGGAGAGATTTCTCTCCAGAGAGTAAAGGGGTGGAAGTGGGGGCGAGACGGAAGCCACAGTATCAACCTCTGAGAAACCGCGTTCACTCAGGCCAGACATTGCGAGATACAGTTGGGAAGAATTTCCAAGGAATTCTTCTCTGCCTTGGCAGTGAGGGTAAGGTCAGCTTGACTCCCTCCTCCTGTAGGCCCTGCTCACTCTCTGAACATCTAAGGAAGAGGATATATGTGGCCGGTGGAAAACCTGCTGCCTGAGCTGGGCGGACACCTCAGAATGCCCTTTTCTTTTTTCTTTTTCTTTCTTTCTTTTTTTTTTTTTTTTTTTTGAGACAGAGTCTCACACTGTTGCCCAGGCTGGAGTCCAGTGGTGCGATCTTGGCTCACTGCAACCTCTGCCTCTTGGTTCAAGCAATTCTTCTGTCTCAGCCTCCCAAGTAGCTGGGATTACAGGCATGGGCCACCATGCCCGGCTTATTTTTGTATTTTTAGTAGAGACGCGGTTTCACCATGTTGGCCAGACTGGTCTAAAACTCCTGACCTCAGGTGATCCACCCACCTCAGCCTCCCAAAGTGCTGGGATCACAGGCGTGAGCCACCGCACCTGGCTAGAATGCCCTTCTTGAGCCTCGGTTTCCTCATCTGTGAGACAGACTCAGGACACCTGCTGCTGGCCTTAAAAGCCAGGTCTCTTGCTGTCACCTGGGAAAGTACACCTGCTCCACTGAGCCTCGATTATCCCAACCATAAAATGGGGTGATTCTCAGGACGGGCGCAGTGGCTCACGCCTGTAATCCCAGCACTTTGGGAGGCCGAGATGGGCGGATCACAAGGTCAGGAGATCAAGACCATCCTGGCTAACACAGTGAAACTCCGTCTCTACTAAAAATACAAAAAAAATTTAGCTGGGCGTGGTGGCAGGCGCCTGTAGTCCCAGCTACTCGGGAGGCTGAGGCAGGAGAATGGGGGGAACCCGGGAGGCGGAGCTTGCAGTGAGCCAAGATCACACCACTGCACTCCGGCCTGGGCGACAGAGCGAGACTCTGTCTCAAAAAAAAAAAAAAAAAAAAAAGGGGTGATTACTGATGAGCTCTGCTGCCTCGCCGGGGGAGCATGAGGGGGAAATCAGATAATGGGCAGTGTGATCCATCATTAAGCAATTCGTTCATTAATTTCATTATCCTTTCTCAAACGTTTCCTGTGCCCTGGGGAGCCAAAGATGACTCAGGTTCAGATCCAGCCCCCTGGGAGCCGGCACTGCGAGACACAGACTGACATCCATACGCCATCCCTACTTCTGCTGGTTCTCCCCCTCACACGCTCACTCATGCGTCCATCATCCACTCACCCATAAACACAACCCAAGCCTCCAGAGATGAACCAAACCCCATCCCTGCCCTGGGGGATCTTACTGCTTCAAAGCACCATACAAAGAGAAAAAGCTTAATTATTATTTGGGGTAATAATTATAGCAGAGCTACAAGGGAGCTGAGAAGCTAGAAGGTATGAGCTAAATTTGCTGTCAAAGGAATTCTCACCCTCAGGCCTGGGAAGCAGGGTAAGAACCACTTGCCTTCACTCTTATTTACTCATTTACAGGCAGGCCCCAAGCCAGGAGCTGGGTACAGCAGGCAAGGAGGATTGGTCTCTGTTGCTGAGTCGCTCAGCATGAGGTGGGCGGAGCAGTCGCCCAAAAATAGTATATGAAATGGAGAAAGAGGGGGCTCTGCGGAAGCTCCAGTGAAGCACTTGGTCCAGACTTACAGGTGTGGGGGTGGTCTGGGAAGGCTTCCTGGAGGAGGGGACATCTGATCACAGAGGATTATATGATGTTACCAGATGAAGAAGTAGAGGAAGGACATTTCCAGGAAGTCGTTCCTTCATTTCATTCCTCACCAAGATTTATGGCCCACTTACCGTACATTAGGCCCTGTCCTAAACGATGGTGTGCCAACATTGCACAGATCATCAAGGTGATATTTATGTAAACAGGACCAGGATGAAATTAAAATGCAGAGCCCTGTGTTTAAAAAAAAAAAAAAAAGGATTAAGAATTTCAAGCTGGGTGTGGTAGTTGTAATCCCAGCTACTCAGGAGGCTGAGGCAGGAGGATCTCGTGAGGCCAGGAGTTTGTGAGATCTTATTTCTTAAAAAAAAAAAAGTCAGGCAGGGCAGGGTGGCTCACGCCTGTAATCCCAGCACTTTGGGAGGCCGAGGTGGGTAGATCACGAGGTCAGGAGATCGAGACCATCCTGGCTAACACGGTGAAACCCCGTCTCTACTAAAAATACAAAAAATCAGCCGGGCATGGTGGCAGGTGCCTATAGTCCCAGCTACTCGGGAGGCTGAGGCAGGAGAATGGCGTGAACCCAGGAGGTGGAGCTCGCAGTGAGCCGAGATCACGCCACTGCACTCCAGCCTGGGTGACAGGGCGAGACTCCTTCCCAAAAAAAAAAAGAAAATAATGTCAAGATAGCCACAGCTGGGCATTCAACCAAGTGCAGGGCACCCTGCAACCACACAGGTTGCATCCCAGGAAGCTGGCCCCGGATATGTGTGACTTGCTGTCACTTTTGGCTTCAACAACAGACAACTTGACTCAAAACGGCTTGAGGGGACTTATTACTTCATGCCAAGAGAAGCCTGGAGGTAATGCAGGTCCAGCCACGGTTGGTTAAAATTCAGTTGCCAAACCATGCCATGAAGGATCCAGGTTCCTCTGTCTCACCTCCCTTCCATCTTAAGTGAGGAGCTCCCACTACCAGCCCTCATGGTACCCACGTGGCTGCCACAGCTTGAAGTGTCACCTGCAGACAGGGCAGGGCTCCAGGGCAACTGTTTCTTCCTGTTTATCAGTTGCTTAAGAGTTGGGAAAACCTTTCCCAGCAGTGTCCCAGCAAATCTGCCTTCAGGTTTCATTAGCCAGAATAGTGTCACATACGTGAGCATCAACCAATCGCTGGCAAGGAGAAGGGGCACAGCAAGATTGGCTTACACCAATAAGGACCTGCTCCTGGTCGGGCAGAGTGGCTCACATTGGTAATCCCAGCACTTTGGGAGGCTGAGGTGGGTGGGCCTCACTTGAGATCAGAAGATCGAGGCCAGCCTGGCCAACATGGTGAAACCCCGTCTCTACTAAAAATACAACAAATATTAGCCGGGCGTGGTGGTGCGTGCCTGTAATCCCAGCCACTTGGGAGGCTGAGGCAGGAGAATCGCTTGAACCCAGGAGACAGAGGTTGCAGTGAGCCAAGATCGCACCACTGCATTCCATCCTGGGTGACACAGCGAGATTCCGTCTCAAAAAAAAGAAAGCTAAAAAAAGGACCCACTCCTTATTGGGCCCTTGGGCCCTTATTAACCACGCCCACCCCCAATCCCAACTCTCTGAGTGCGTTATGACCTCCATTCAAGTGAAGATGCTGATGAGCTGAGATCCCCAGGCTCTCTCGGCTGGGGCATGTTGGGTGGGTTTGGAGCCCTGCCCTCACCCACTGTGCTAGGCCCTAAACTCTGGCTGGACACTGATTCTGTGTACTCTGTCCACCCTCGGATCCTTTGTGCCCATACAACATTTCATCTGTCTCATTATAGGTGTCCAGTTGGTATGAAGTGAACAAGTGCTGAGCAGACAATAGCCTGTAGTGAAACAAGCTGTTTTTGTTGCATGGAGGTGGGGAGGGACGGAAGAGTCAACTTTGCATTTGAGCTGGGCTTGCTTTTATTAGCGACTCCCCTGGAGTTAAGTAAAGTAAGAATAGCGAATGTTTATTGAATTCTTACTCCCTGCCAGGTAGCCTTCCGAGTGCTTTGCGTGTATTAACTCATGAATCCTCCCAAGCACCCTGTGAAGCGGCGACTATTCTAGAGTGCAGGCAGGAGGTACAGATGCACACAAGTGCGCCTTTGCATCCCCTGGAGGCCTCGTTCAAGTAAATCACTGGGCCCCCTGCTAGAGTTGCTGATTCAGTCTGAGGCAGAGACCGAGAATCTGCATTTCTTTTTTTCTTTTTTTAGGTGGAGTTTCACTCTTGTTGTCCAGGCTGGAGTGCAATGGCACGATCTTGGCTCATCGAAACCTCTGCCTCCCGGTTCAAGTGATTCTCCCGCCTCAGCCTCCCGAGTAGCTGGGATTACAGGCATGGGCCACCATGCCCGGCTTATTTTTGTATTTTTAGTAGAGACGCGGTTTCACCATGTTGGCCAGACTGGTCTCAAGCTCCCGACCTCAGGTGATCCACCTGCCTCGGCCTCCCAAAGTGCTGGAATGACAGGCGTGAGCCACTGTGACGGCCGAGAATCTGCATTTCTAACAAGCTCCCAGGTGATGTTGTGCAGCTGGTCTGGGGACTACACTTTGAGAACTGCTGTGTTAGAAGAACTTAAAAGAGTGGCCCGTGAGGCCGGGCGTGGTGGCTCACGCCTGTCATCCCAGCACTTTGGGAGGCCGAGGCGGGCGGATTACCTGAGGTCAGGAGTTCGAGACCAGCCTGGCCAACATGGCAAAACCCCGTCTCTATTAAAAATACAAAAATTAACTGGTGTGGTGGTGGGCGCCTGTTGTCCCAACTATTCAGGAGTCTGAGATGGGAGAATCGCTCGAGCCCGGGAGAAGGAGGTTGCAATGAGCCAAGATCAAGCTACTATACTCCAGCCTGGGTGACAGAAGGAGACTCAGCCTCAAAAAAAAAAAAAAAAAAAGAAAAAGAAAAAAAAAGTGGCCAATGAGTTGAAGCATAGTGATGAAGAGGGAAACGGTGTTGGATTGAGAGCCTGTGTGAACCCTGTATGTGACATGCAGGCACCTGGCCAACCAGGAAGAGGTAGCTGGAATATTCCTCCGGATCTGCCTGCCAAGCTGTGTGCCCCGGCTCAGTTCTGCAGTGCTTCTGAGGGCCATGCTTTTCTAACACACACAAAGGCACTCTATAAGCTAAAGGAGCTCTGGGTCTGAAGGCAGATCATGTGGGACTGTGCAGGCCAGCAACAAGGGTTTGCAATGGAGGGTTTTAAGCAAAAGTGACATGACCCTATTTAAGTTTAAATAAGATCCCTCTGGGACCAGTTTCGGTGGCTAACGCCTGTCATCCCAGCACTTTGGGAGGCCGAGGCGGGTGGATGACCTGAGGTCAGGAGTTCGAGACCAGCCTGGCCAACATGGTGAAACCCTGTCTCTACTAAAAATACAAAAAAATTAGCTGGGTGTGGTGGCGGGCGCCTGTAATCCCGGCTACTTAGGAGGCTGAGGTAGGAGAATCGCTTGAACCCTCAAGGTGGAGGTTGCAGTGAGCTGAGATGGAACCATTGCACTCCAGCCTGGGTGATGAGAAGGAAAACTCCATCTTAAAAAAAAAAAAAAATTCCTCTGATAAATGGGTAAACAAAATATGGTCTGTGTATGCAACAGAATATTGGGCAATCTTTAAAAGGAAGGAGACTTTGACATACACTACAACATGGATTAACCTTGAGGACATTCTGCCAAGTTAAACAAGCCAGTCACAAAAAACAAATACGGTATGATTCCACTTACATGAAGTATTAATGTAGTCAAAATCACAGAAACTGGGCTGGGCATGGTGGCTCACACCTGTAATCCCAACACTTTGGGAGGCTGAGGCAGGTGGATCACTTGAGACCAGGAGTTTAAGCCCAGCCTGGGTAACATGGCGAAACCCTGTCTCTACAAAAAAAAAAAAAAAAAAAAAAAAAAATTAGCTGGGCATGGTTGTGTGCACTTGTAGTCTCAGCTACTCAGGAGGCTGATGTGGGAGAATCCCTTGAGCCTGGGAAGCGGAAGTCACAGTGAGCCAAGACTGAGCCACTGCACTCCAGTCTGGGCGACAGAGTCAGACCCTGTCTCAAAAAAATAAATAAATAAATTACAGAAACTGATAACAGAATGGTGGTTGGCCAGGAGCTTGGGGGAGAGAGGAATGGGTGGTTCACATTTAATGGGTAAAATTTCAATTTGGGAAGCTGAAAAATTCGGGAAATGGACAGTAGTGATGATTGCACAGCTTGAATGTACTTTTTTTTTTTTTGAGACAGAGTCTGACTCTGTTGCCCAGACTGGAGTGCAGTGGTGCAATCTTAGCTCACTGCAACCTCCGCCTCCCAGGTTCAATTGATTGTCTGACCTCACCCTCCCCAGTAGCTGGGATTACAGGTGCCCACCACCATGCCCAGCTAATTTTTGGATTTTTAGTAGAGATGGGGTTTCACCATGTTGGCCAGGCTGGTCTCGAACTCCTAACCTTGTGATCCGCCCGTCTTGGTCTCCCAAAGTGCTGGGATTACAGGCGTGAGCCACCGCTCCCAGCCTAGCTTGAATGTACTTAATGCTACTGAACTGTACCTTAAAAATGATTAAGATGGTAATTTTTATCTTGTATATATTTTACCACAATAAAAAAAAAAAGATCCCTCTGGCTGCTGTGTGGAGCAGGAACTGGGGGGCAGGAGGCAGAAGAGGCCAGAGTGGAAGCATGACAGTGTCTAAAGAGACCATGGGGACTTAAACCAGGTGGTAGCCATAGACGGGAGAGATGTGAACAGATTCTGAATGTATTTTGAAGACAGAGCCAATAGGACCTGATGATAGATTGCATGTGGAGGGTGATGAAAAAGAGGAATTGGCTGGGCGTGGTGGTTCACGTTTGCAATCACAGCATTTTGGGAGGCCAAGGAGGCAGATCACTTGAGGCCAGGAGTTCGAGACCAGCCTGGCCAACATGGCAAACCCCATCTCTATTAAAAATACAAAAATTAGCTGGGCATGGTGGTGCACACCTGTAGTCCTGGCTACTCAGGAGGATGCAGCATGAGAATCACCTGAGACTGGGAGTCGGCGGTTGCAGTGAGCTGTGATCGCACCACTGCACTCCAGCCTGGGCGACAGAGCCAGACCCTGTATCAAAAAACAAAACAAAACAAAAAACCAAAAAAAAAAAAAAGAGAATCAAGGACTGCTTTTCTATTTTTGGCCTGAACATTTGGGTGAAGATGGACTTGCTTTCTAAGACGGTGGAGTAATGGGAAGGAACAAGTTTCATCACAAGGTGGGGGAGAGAGTGAAAAATTCTCTACTGCCTACCTTAGGTTTGATATGCCTATTAAGAAATCCAAGAGGAGATGTCAAGTAGGCCATCAGATATGAGTGGGAAGAAGATCAGCGTGCTCTAGGAGCAGAAAGGAGGCATGACTGGAACTCATTAAACAGAAGGAGAAGATAGTGGTAGACAGGTGGGCCAGGGCAGATCAGGCCACCTTGGGCAAACTGGTCACAAAGTTCTGAGTCAGCCACTCATCGCTTGTGAAACCTGGGGAAAGTTGTTCATTTATGAATATAAGAGGAAGTTTCCATGTAATGAATGCTTGTTATGAGTAAGCCACTGTCTTCGTTTTTATGGCGCGGAGTCTTCAGATCAGCCGGGGAGGTGGAGGATGGGAGGGTGATTCTCTTATCCTTGTTGTACGGAGGAGGAAATACGCTGCGGGCTGGGGTAGGGCTTGTATGAGCCATAATCAGGTCTGGAACTGTCTAGATAAAAAGCTTCAGCTGATCTCTTAGGATGTCTGTCTGCTCTAAAATCCAAATATGCTTCTTCATAGTTCTGAGATGCAGAAACTGAGGCCTCAGGACGGGGCAGTGGTCTGTCCAACAGGGGCACAGCGAGGACGCGTGGCAGGTAGCGCTGTCCCCCAATTCACCCCAGGGGAAACTGAGGCTAAAGAGAGGGCGGTGTCCTGTCCAGGTTCACACACAGGAAGAGCCAAACCGAGGCCCCCGCGCTGGCCTCCTCCTGAGCCACCGCCCACCCCGGAACAGGAGGGCAGCCTGCTCACGTCCTGATTCCCGGCACCGACATCGGCCCTTAAGTTCTGCCCGGGTGGAGAGGGAGGACAAAAAAAAAAATGCGATCCGTAGTCAAGGAGACGTAGCCTGCACTCCTGATTGGCGCAGAACTCTAGCCTGGTCTCCTCCTCCTCCTCTTCGCTTGCCAGCTTCTAGAGCTCCGGAGGCCCCATCTCCCAAATGCCCGGCGGTGCCCGGCCTCCCCTGATCTCCACAACAACGCCGCCATGGCTCCTCCTCCACCTCCCTCTTTTTTTCCCGGCACGTCTGCGCATGTCCAGGGCCCGCGTGCACACCACTGGGAAGCCTCCTCGTGCATTCTGGGAAATGTAGTCCAAAGCCTGACGCGCTCAGAGAGCCCGCGACATTTGCGCCGTCAAGGGCCAATAGGCTGCAGACGACGCCTTCATGTATCTTGGGAAATGTAGTTCCAGTGTTGGCGAAGACGCCATGCGGTGACAAACAGGGGTGAGCCGGTCACCAGGCGAGGGCCAATGGGCAGCCGCTTTTGCCGCGGTGCTTCCTGGGAGTTGTAGTTCAGGGTGAGGCCGGGGCCACATGGGGAGTTGCTGGGCTGAACGAGCGACTCGGCGTATGGGATTGGGGGAGGGGGACGGGGGAGTTTGGCGCAAAGCCTGCTGGGGCATGGAGTCCCGGTGAGCTTTGTGCGCATGTGCGGGGAGGTGAGGGGGCTTGGGGGGCCTCGCCTGAGAGAGTGAGGTGAGCGAGGGGGGAAGGAGGGAGGGATTGGGTGGGGGCGGTTGGACGAGGGAGGGACCAGAGGTTGGACGGGAAGAGGGGCGCCGGGGGCCTCAGGAGGGAAAGATGGGAGACTTGCGGGGAGGGGAGAAGAAGGGGGCTGAGTGATGGGGGAGGGGCTGGGAGAGAGAACTAGAGGGGGAGGGACTTGGAGACGGGGAGGGGTGGATAGTGGGAGGGGGTCGTGGATCCTCGAGGTCCTGAACGCGGGAGAGAGATGCTGAGGGAGAGGACGGGAGAGGGGCGGCTGGGGGAGGGGGAGGGGCGGGACGGGGGAGGGACAGGAGGGGGAGGGGAAGGAGACCCTAGCAGAGGGTGGGCTGTGAGATGAAAGCTGAGTGGGAAGCTGGACCCTACAAAGGAGTCTGGGGGCGCCGGGACCGGACCCCTTCGGAAAGGTTTGCGGGAAGGGGCTTCCGGGGACGATGGTTATTGTTGTAACGTAGATACGGCGCAGGTGGCTCGTTTTGCGCGCTGCTTCTACAAGTGCAACTTTTACAGAGTTGTGAGATTCGTGAAGATAAGAATCGTTGCTCTGTTTTGCTGCTTTCTCGGTGCGGAGCATCTGCCTTTTTAGCTTGTTGCAGGGCATTATTACCTTCGGTAATATATGTCAAGTGCTTAGAAACTCTGTTTATTGTCATCTGAAGTTGACCCCCGCCACCTCTGCCCCAGTCAGGATGGAGTCACCCTCGTCTGTATCCGATTTTAACGCCTATTCCAATGTATACTTAGTATTTTAATCTGCGTGCGTGTTCGCAGCAGTGTCCCCTGGGCACCTCGCAGGGAAACTTCGACAAAGTAACCCTAAGTCTGACTGGACACTTACTAGCCAGGTGTGGTTCTCAGCATTTTTGTTCTCCTTCTATCACTTTACAGTCAACGAAATGGAGATACAGGGTATTACAAAAGGTGCCTTGTACCTTGTCCAAGGACACAGAGCTGGTAGGAGGCAGAGCTGGAATTTGCCCCAGAGCCTTTTGTGCTCTAGGTAAATATTTGTCCAGTGGGCTAGCGGCTCTCAACCAGGAGTGGTTTTGTCCCCCAGGGGACATGTGGCAATGTCTGGAGACTTTTTTTTTTTTTTTTTCCAACTGGGGAAGTGCTACTGGCATCTCATGAAAAGAGGCAGAGATGCTGGTAGACATTGTATGTTGCACAAGATAGCCCCCCACAACACAAGTGCCATTAATGTCGAGGCTGGGAAACTAGAGTAGACAAACCGGTCTTTGTCGAGCACTTAGCCTTTGGAGGCTGCTTCTAACTCCTGCTCCCAGCAGCCTCTTGAGAGGAAGGAGCTCTTGTTAGTCCTGTGTCTCAGGTGGGGAAATGAAGCACAGAGGGGGTAAATCACACGTCCACAGTCACGCTGCTGATGAATGGCAGAGCTGGAAGTTGAAGCCAGGTAGCCAGGCTCCACAGCCTCTTAGCCATGATATTAACCCAGCATGCGTGGGTGCTGGTGCCGGGGTACTAGATGGAACTGGTGTGGACTCTGGAGTCACATCTGGGTCCCATTTGTGGCTCCACTCTCTGAGCATCTCCCTATGGTAAGAGGGGACCCATCTCCCCAGCTCACAGGTGTGTTGGGAAGGTTGGGTGGGGCAGTATAGGACACTAGCCACTCAGTGGCTGTCTTCGAGGCATCCAGGTTGCCCGGCTCTGGACTGGACTGTGCTTTGCGGACACAGACAGCTAGACAGCAGGGTTACAGCTGTTGAATGCACATAGCACAGGGCGCTCATTGGATGGTAGGGTGGATTGACATGGTGGAATGCCCTTACTTAACAGCATGTGCTTTCTTGAGGGCAGGCCCTGTGCTGGATGGCCCCAGGAACCCAGAGAAGAGCTGGACTTGGTCACTGCCCCAGTGAGCTCACTTTCTGGACAGCCCAGGGTGTAGTGACCTGTGATCACCTCTGAGATTGCAAACAGGGTCAGCTTGATGGCCTGTGGCGTTGCTCTCTGGCGGAAATTCCTCCTTAGTCCCAGAGGGATCTTTTTTATAGCAGAGCAGGCATCTGTGTGGCTTTTGAGACTTGGATCTGGCCTGGGTCTTCCGATAAGTCTTTCTGCCTGCTCTCAGGTTCATCAGTCCTTAAACTGATGGATGGGTGGGGTGGGAGGTGATGCTGTGGCCTGGCTGTGGAGCCAGACAGATGTGGATGTGTGAGTCGAGGCTCTGTCACGTGTTAGCTGAGTGACTTTGGGTAAGACATCTCCCCTTGTTCCATCTGCAACTTGGGGGTAGTAACACCAACCTCATGGGATTGATCAGCCTGTAAAGTTTATTTGAGTGCTAGCCAGAATGCTGGGGTTGGAATATGGAGTCTCTTGCCCGCATGGAGCTTGAATTGTAGTGAAGAAAGTCAGCACACAGATATTGTAACACTAGATCTTGTTAAATGCTGAAAGAAAACTAATAAGGGTGACGTCTTAGCAACTGGGGGAAGGGCACGTGGGTGCAGCATCGGAGGGGGTGATCTGGGGAGGTTCTCCAAGGGGGTAATAATTGCATGGAGGCCTCAGTCATGAGAAGGAGTCAGGTAAGCAAAGATCGGGGGGGAAGAGTGATCCAGTGGGAGGCAGCAGCAGGTGCAGAGGCCCTGCGGTGGGCACTGGCCTTCGGTCCAAGAAGATAGAAAGTGAGCCAGACCAGGCACAGTGGCTCACTCCTGTAATCCCAGCACTTTGAGAGGCTGAGGTGGGAGGATCACTTGAGTCCAGGAGTTTGAGACCAGCCTGGGCAATATAGTGAGACCCTGTCTCCACAAAAAATATAAAAATTAGCTGGGTGTGTTGGTGCCTGCCTGTGGTCCCAGCTGCTCAGGAGGCTGAGCCGGGAGGATGGCTTGAGCCCAGGAGGTCGGGGCTGCAATGAGCCGAGAGGTCATGCCACTGCTCCAGCCTGGGCGACAGAGAGAGACCCTGTCTTAAAAAAAAAAAAAAGAAAAAAAGGGATCCATTGTGACTGGAGTATAGAGAATCTGGGAGCGAGCAGAGATGAGAAAGTAGGGCTGGGCTGCATGGCCTCATGGCCATAGTAAGGAATTTGGGTTTTGAGCATCACAGGAAGCAGTTGGAGGGTGCTGAGCAAGGAAGTGACAGGGATTTACAGTGAAAAAGTTTTTGTGATCACCGTGGAGTGATTTGGCTCTAGGTGGCGAGAGTAGGCATACACGGGTCTTGTGGCAGCCGTCCCAGCAATGAGATGACGTTTGTGGTTAGTGACATGGCGGTCAGGAGCCCAGGCTTTGGTTGTATCAGGAGGAAAATTGTCTGAACACAGACTTCCTGTCAGACCTCACTGGCTAGAAGCAGATTACGTGCCCACCTGCTGCCTTGTGGTCAAGGGGACTTTGCTGTAGTTCCTTATGATACAGGCCAAGCTGCTGTAATGAAGAGACCCCAAGTACAGGGCCCCAGATAGGATAGAACTGATTCTTTTCTCCCATAATACTCCAGACGTGTTCTGGGGCGGGCTGGTGCCTGAGCCCCATGGGGTCATCAGGGTCCCTTCTGTCCTGATCTTCCAGTGTCCTTGAGGTCAGGGGCCGGCAGTCTTTTCCTGTGAAGAGCCAGCAAGTAACTATCTTCGGCTCTGTGGACAGCCTTGCAGGCCAGCCAGGCCCTGTCACAGCCACTCAGTAGCTCCAAGGCAGCCGTGGACAGTGCATGAGCAAGTGGGCGTGGATGTGTGCCAGTGAGACTTAAGTAAAACAGGCTGCAGCCCAGATTCGGCCCACCAGCTCAGAGACCACCGTTTCTCAAATGCTTTGAAGTCAGGACTCCTTTCTGCCTGCAAAATTACTGAAGACCCTAACATGCTTTTATTGATGGGAGTCATATCTATTGTTATGTATCATAGTAGAAATTGAAACAGAAAATTGTAAAGTATTTATTAATGCGTTTAAAAATGGCAATCACGGCTGGGTGCAGTGGCTCACACTGGTAATCCCAGCACTTTTGGAGGCCGAGGCAAGTGGATCACCTGAGGTCAGAAGTTTGAGACCAGCCTGGCCAACTTGGCGAAACCCCGTCTCTACTAAAAATACAAAAATTATCCGGGCATGGTAACGCGCATCTATAATCCCAGCTACTCAGGAGGCTGAGGCAGGAGAATCGCTTGACCCTGGGAGGCGGAGGTTGCAGTGAGCCGAGATCGCACCATTGCACTCCAGCCTGGGCAACAGAGCAAGACTCCGTCTCAAAACAAAAATTTAAAAAAAAATAGAGACAGGAGAGCTCGCTGCCCCTCTCTGTTCTCCGCCATGGGAGGACACAAAAGGAGGCCGTCTGAAGCCTGGAAGAGGTGCTCATCAGAACCCAACTGTGCTGGCACTCAGATCGCAAATTCCCAGCGGAAGGGACTGGGACAGGCCGTCATAGCTGTCATAGCGGAGCACCGTGGACTGAACTGCTTAAACAATGAGCTTATTTCTCAGTTCTGGGAGCGGGAAGCTCAGAATGCCATCATGGTCAGTTCCTGGTGAGGGCCTCTGCCAGGCTGCAGGTGGCCTCCTTGCTGTGTGCTCCTGTTGGCAGAGATGGACAGAGTCCCGGTGTCCCTTCCTCTTATAAGGCCACAGCCCTATTAGGCCCAGCCCTTGTGACCTCAGTTAACTTTCATTACCAGCTAAAAGCTTCATCTCCAAATACGGTCACACTGGGGTGAGAGCTTCCACACGTGAATTTTGGGGGACAAATTCAGGCCACAGCAGTTAGTTGGGGTGGCTTCTGAGTAGGCTGCAAAGTGTCTGCTCCCAGGGTGTGGGGTGCACGGCCCCACAAGTCCAGTGAGGGTGGTGCTAATGGTGACCCGCTGCTGCCAGGCCTGCTGCAAGCTCTTTCTGTGTTTTCTGGTTGAATCCTCAGGACAGGCTGCGGGAGGAGCTGCAGGACTGAGGTACAGAGGCCGGGGGCCCAGGGCAGGACCCAGCCTGGACTTGACTCCCTGGGATCCCAGGAAGGGCACACCCTTTCCTCACCACCCGAGTGAGCGCTGCCCCCTCACAGAGACCTCTTTGCCCCCTGGGCCAGGCGGGGCAGGTGAGTGCTTTATCTTACAGGGGAAACCGAGGCACAGAGGCCAGGCCTATCCTGGGTACGTGGGTGGCTCAGAAGCGCGGGTCCCAGGCTGGTTGCAGTGGCTCACGCCTGTAATTCCCAGCACTTTGGGAGGCCAAGGTGGGCGGATCACCTGGGGTCAGGAGTTTGAGATCAGCCTGGCCAACATGGCGAAACCCCATCTCGACTAAAAATATAAAAATTAGCCAGGCGTGGTGGCCGGTGCCTGTAATTCCAGCTACTCGGGAGGCCGAGGCAGGAGAATCGCCTGAACCCGGGAGCTGAGGTTGCAGTGAGCTGAGATCCGCCACTGCACTCCAACCTGGGGGAAGGAGCGAAACTCCGTCTCAAAAAGTAAAAAGTAAAAAAAAAAAGAGCGTGGGTCCCATTGTGAGTGTGGGCACCGCGGGCAGGGGTCTCGGTGGGCGGGGTTCTCACCGGCCTATTCCCTGCAGGCGCTGCGGTCCGGGAGGCCCCATGGAGGTGGCGGTGCCCGTGAAGCAGGAGGCCGAGGGCCTGGCGCTGGACTCTCCGTGGCACCGCTTCCGCCGCTTCCACCTGGGTGACGCGCCGGGCCCGCGGGAGGCGCTGGGGCTGCTCCGCGCCCTGTGCCGGGACTGGCTGCGGCCCGAGGTGCACACCAAGGAGCAGATGCTGGAGCTGCTGGTGCTGGAGCAGTTCCTGAGCGCGCTGCCCGCCGACACGCAAGCCTGGGTGTGCAGCCGGCAGCCGCAGAGCGGGGAGGAGGCGGTGGCCCTGCTGGAGGAGCTCTGGGTGAGCCTGGTGGGACTGCAAGCGGGGAAGGGAGAGGGGAAGGTACCGGGGAAGCCACCAGGAGGCCCAGGGAGGAGCAGCACTGAACCGCTGAAAAACCAGTGTGACCCGCGGTGGGGAGGCTTCGGTACAGCGTGGAGGGACAGTCCACGTGCGGCACCCTCCATCCCCACACCAGCTGCAAATCAGGAGGGCCCCAAGACCCTGGCATACTTGCGAGTTCTCTAGAAGGACTCACAGCCGTGTTCACGGTCACGGCTTATCAGAGGAGGACGTGCTGGAAACATCTGGGCAGAGGGCCAGGAAGGCTCCAGGGAGCGCGGTTACCAGCTGTCCTCTCCCCGCACTCCGCCCGCACGCAGGGAGTGTTGCCAGCCAGGGACGCTCCTCAGACCGTGGTGTCCCGGGTTCTTACTGGGGACTCCTCCCCGTTCTGTGTGGCTGACCTCGGCCTCCAGCCCCCCGAAAGTCAAGGATACCCCCTGGCCCAAACTCTACCCCAAATTCATCTTGCTGTTGGGCTGGCCTGAGTCCCCCAGGCAGGCAGATCCTCCTCATCATGCGTGAGGCTCCAAAGGCTCAGAGATGACTTCCCAGGGGCGGAGGGCAAAGGCAGGCCGCTCTCTGGGCAGGGTTTGGTTTCTTGACCATACACAGCAGGCAAGGGCCGACTCACGTTCTGGGTGAAGTCTTGGTGCACAGCCACGCCCATCCACTCACATCACCTGGGGCTGACGCTTGCCACCGTGATGACCACAGAGGGCCCGAGGAGCTGGAAGCATTGACTGCCTGGCCCCGTCGGGGAAGCTGCCGGCCTGGCTTAGAGTCCTGTCCGGGGGGGATGTGTTATGTGAGCTGCAGACGCCATCTTAAGTGTTCTAGTCAGCACGTTAAAAAAAGGCAAATTTACTTCATGGACCCCAGTGTATTCAAAATACTGTCCTTTCAGTAGTGGCACTCTCCCATGGCTGATGGCTGCTGTGTGGGGCCTGGGTGATGAGCAGTGGGCAGCCACGCAGAGACCTCTGAGAAGAGTGGTCCAGGCCACGGGAGCAGCCAGTGCAAAGGCCCTGAGCCACCTGGAGCAGCACAGGGGCCCTGAGTGAGGGGGTGTTTGCAGCCAGGCCTGAGCCCCCAGTGGCAGGAGGATGAAGAGTCAGAGTGACCGGGTGTTCCTCATAAGTGCGTACCGAGTGCCTGCTGGGTGCTGAGATGTAGCAGCAGAGAGGTGGCATCTCGGTGAGGCAAAGCGAGCAAAGCCTTCAGTCCACGGCAGCCAGGCGTCCTTCCTTTCTTCCAGAGGGAGCAGCTCCTGTCAAGGCTGCCAGTGGCCTCATCCATCTCCCTTCTCATGTGGCCTGACCAGCCCCCAAACACTCCCCCTTCTTATTGTCTGGGATACAGCTCGCCCCCTCCTCTGCTCCTGCCTCCTAGCACCTCTGTGCTGGCTCTGGCTTCTTTATCCTCACCCTCCTTCCGGGTCTGTTCCCGCAAGTGGGTTGTAACAAATCACAAACCCAGCGGCTTACAAATCACACAAGTCTGTTACAGTTCTGGAGGTCAGAAGTCCAAAATGGTTTGGTCTCATGGCCCAGAATCGAGGTGTCTGCAAGGCCATGTCCCTTCTCAAGGCTCCAAAATCAAGGTGTCATCTGCAGAGCCACGTCCCTTCTCAAGGCTCTAGGAGAGAATCTGTTTCGGGCCTTTTCCAGCTCCTAGAGGCTGCCCACGTTCCTCGGCTCATGGCCCTTCCTCTGTCCTCAGAGTGCTGCACTCCGACTCTGCTTCCATCCCCCATCACTCCTCTGACCTTGACCTCTGCTTCCATCCCCCCATCACTCCTCTGACCTTGACCCGCTTAGGTCCTGTGGTCACTTCTTTTATTTATTTATTTATTTTACTTTAAGTTCTGGGATACACGTGCTGAACGTGCAGGTTTGTTACATGTGCCATGAAGGTTTGCTGCACGTACCAACCCATTATCTAGGTTTTAAGCCCCACATGCCTTAGCTGTTTGTCCTAATGCTCTCCCTCCCCTTCTCCCACCCCCCAACAGGCCCTGGTGTGTGATGTTCCCCTCCCTGTGTCCATGTGTTCTCATTGTTCAACTCCCACTTCTGAGTGAGAACATGCGGTGTTTGGTTTTCTGTTCCTGTGTTAGTTTGCCAAGGATGATGGCTTCCAGTTCATCCATGTCCCTGCAAAGGACATGAACTCATTCTTTTTCATTGCTGCATAGTATTCCATGGTGTACTGTGGTCACGTCTTAGGATGCCTGTGATGACATTGGGCCCGTCAGGATAGTTCAGGAGAGTTTCCCCATGTCAGTGCTTAACTCCCTCCTGTCCACAGAGTCCTTGTTGCCCTGAGACAGCAGGTGACAGGTTCTGGGGATCAGACCATGTACATCTTTGGGGCCATTATTCTGTCTGCCACAGAGGCGAGGTGAATGCAAGGTGAAGTGGGGGTGGAATAGAACTAACATGGAATCTGTCAGCATCGGGGTTACGCCCTTTCCAGTTTCCATGACACCTCAGAACAGGACCTGGCACATGGGTGCCGTCTAGGTAGATTTCAGCCACTGTTACTATGAGCTCATGCCATCTGTTTCGTTGGCATTAAAATGTTCTTTTAGGAAAAGATGGTAAAAGTAGGTGGTGGTTATTGTTGCTTTTAATATATATATCTTGCAAAATAAAAAAAAAATATTCCATTCGGGGATGCAATGAGAGTTCTATCGGTTCAGTGAATCTAAAAGTTGGGAAATCACCAGGCTCCAGGGCCGTCGGGACTCTCCTGCGTTCTCTGCTTGCTCCGAGGCGAACCTCTCACTGTGGCTCTGGGATGCCTTTAGCATCTCTCTTGTATTTGTTACTCTCTCTTTTTAATAAGAGCAGATCTCAGGCTCAGAGCCTTCTCCGATCAGTACCCACACGGACTGGAATAACACTACTGTGAGTGATTGAATTCCCATGACCTCTCTCTCTGGCACATGATACTGGCTTTCCATTTCCGGCAGTGATGCAACATGGTCTTAAGTCAGTGTTATTTTAGTTTTAGGTAAAAGTAAAGAAGAGTAATAAGAGCCTGGGAGATTGCCATTTTAGCTGACGGTGGCATATAGACAGCTGACATCTGGGGGCGCTGCTGTGGATTGGGGTTTCTTGGCATCTGGTCTGTGGGTCCTCGCCTGTCCTCAGAGTTTTCACCAAGACATTGCCGGATGAGAAAGAGAGGACAGCCGAGGAGAGGCTCCTGTGCTGGTAGAAAGTGGTAGAGCTCACCTGGAAACTTTTAAAAAATACTGTCAGCCGGGCACAGTGGCTCACACCTGTCATCCCAGCACTTTGGGAGGCCAAGGTGGGCAGATCACCTGAGGTCAGGAGTTCGAGACCAGCCTGGCCAACATGGAAAAACTGCGTCTCTACTAAAAATACAAAAATCAGTTGGGTGTGGTGGCACATGCCTGTAATCCCAGCTACTTAGGAGGCTGAGGCAGGAGAATCGCTTGAACCCAGGAGCTGGAGATTGCAGTGAGCGGAGATTGCAGTGAGCCAAGATTGCACCACTGCACCTCCAGCCTGGGTGACAGAGTGAGACTCTGTCTCAAAAAAAAAAAAAATACTGTTGCCAGGATTTTACTCTTAGATTTGAAGTTGCGGTTATGAGGTAAGTGGGGCCTCAGCTTCAGTAATTTTTTAACTAAATGTCTCCATTCTCCTGTTGAAGGACATTTGGGTTGATTCCAGGGTTTTTTGTTTGTTTGTTTGTTTGTTTTAATAGAGCTGGTTTACATCTCTGAATAGGTTTCTGTGTGAATACACGTTTACATTTATCTAGGGTAAGCGCCCAGGAGTGCGGTTGCTGGGTTGCGTGACGTCTTAGTCTGTTTGGGCTGCTGTAACAAGGTACCATAGGCTGCTGGCTGAAAACAACGGGAATGTATTTCTCACAGTTCTGCAGGCTGGGGAGTTTGAGATCAAGGCCAACTCAGTGTTTGGTGAGGGCCTCCTGCTGGTTCACAGATGGTGGCTTCCTGGTGTGTCCTCACAGGGCAGAAGGGGTGAGGGGGTCTCTCTGGGGTCTCTTGTAGAAGGGCACTAATCCCATTCATCAGGGCTCCCCCTTCATGACCTAATCACCTCCCAAAGGCCCCACGTAATCTCATTACCTTCAGGGTTAGGATTTCAACATAAGAATTTGAGAGGCACACAAACATTTGGTCTGCAGCAAAGTCTTCTGTCCATTTTCAGACTGGGTTGTTTTCTTGCCCTTGAGATTCGTTCATGTTATTCTGGATGCATCCTCTGCCAGCTAGTAGACTTTCACATTTTTTTTAAAAGTACCTCATAACCTGTGTGAGCCACCGGAGTTGGGGACCACCAATAAGAGAGAGCCCATCATCCAGGAGGGGGCAGGCTCTTCCATTTGGGGGAGAACAGGGGACATTTGGGAATCACAGGCTCCATGGTTCTAAGGACTGTTCCCATCTCCTCAGAGTCTAGGGGACTTAGAGAAATATATAGCCTTCTTGGCTACGTTGGCCTTGTCGAGTTTGTTTATGACTTTTTTATGGTATGTCTAGCCCCAGCTGGAATGTAGTCTCATATAGTCTCCTGTGGGTTGGGGCCTTGTCTTTTGTTCAGTGATGTGTCCCTAGAGCTCAGGATGGTACTGGGCACATAATAGGTGCTACAAAAATACTCGTTAAGGGAATGGCTAACCCTTCCCAGCCTCCTCTTGTCCTGCTGTGGAGGGAATGGCTAACCCTTCCCAGCCTCCTCTTGTCCTGCTGTGGGGGGAATGGCTAACCCTTCCCAGCCTCCTCTTGTCCTGCTTTGATATACAGGGTTTGACAGGAAGACCAGGGTATGGTCGGCTTCCTCACTTCTGTGGAGAGAGAATCTGATCTGCCTAGAAAGATCGAATGACCTGGCTGTAGTCACTCAGCATCTGGCCTCAGGCACACAATAGCGAAAGGGGATAGTTTGAGACGGATGGGGGCAGGGCGTCTGCCAAGCGGGGAAATGCAGAGAAAAGCCAGTGGGGTAGGCCTGGGAGGCGGGGAGAGGCAGCTCCAGCCAGTACCTGGTTAGCTTGAAAGGAAATGCCCCAGTCAGTCTGCGTCTCAGCTCTGAATTGAAGGGGAGGCCCTGGGGCTCCAGAGGCAGCTGGGAGCACAGGAAAATAGCGCAGGGTAGCTGTTCAATGTAGAAGCCAAACTTAGCAGATTAGCAGAGGACAGGTTGATAATCAAGCCCCAAACTCAACATTTGAAAAGAATGGTAGAATAGTGCAAACCTTCAGCAAGTTGACTAGGAGGAAAACAAGAAACAGCACAAACACTGATGGTGGAAGCAAGCAAAGCCAGGGATGGAGCAGATTTGACAGCCGTTGAGAACACCGTGTTCAGCATACACAATGCATTCGAAGTCCTAGATGAAATGGACAGTTTTCTAGGAAAATATAAACCACCAACATATGCTCATGATGTAGTGGCAGATGTGAGAGTCTGGAAACCAGAGGTGGGGATATCAAAAGGTGATGAAAAACCTTCGCGTATAGAAGGCACTGGGTTCCAGCACTTTATGTGTAAGTTCTGCCAGGCCTCCAAGGAACTGACCATTCTCATCTGTTCTTTTTTTTTGAGGCGGAGTCTCACTCTGTCACCCAGGCTGGAGTGCAGTGGTGTGGTCTCGGCTCATTGCAACCTCCGCCTCCCATGCTCAAGCAATTCTCCTGCCTCAGCATCCCAAGTAGCTGGGATTACAGGTGCATGTCACCATGCCCGGCTAATTTTTTTGCATTTTTAGGACAGACGGGGTTTCACCATGTTGGCCATGCTGGTCTCGAACTCCTGCCCTTATGATCCACCCGCTTCAGCCTCCCAAAGTGCTGGGATTACAGGCATGAGCCACCATGCCAGCTTCATCTTCTCTTTACACATACTTCCAGAACACAGGGAAGGTGTTCCTCAGCTCATTGGCAAGGCTGCCACCCCTACCCCCAACCACCTAACAGGACAAGGACAGCACAGGAAAAGAAGGTTGTAGCCAGTCTCATTGGACCCTCAACAGAACATCGGCAGCTTGATTCTGCAGTGGGTGGACAGGCTGATGTGCTGGGGCAGGTGGAGCTTAGCCCAGATACACGAGGATGCTTCATCCTTAGGGGATCCTCAACAGAACATCAGCAGCTTGATCCCGCAGTGGGTGGACAGGCCTATGCACTGGGGCAGGTGGAGCTTAGCCCAGATACATGAGGAAGCTCCATCCTTAGGAAGTCTCTCAGTTAAAGTACACAGACTTCAAAGCCAACCAGAGTCTCTCAGTTAAAGTACTCAGACTTCAAAGCCTACCAGAGTCTCTCAGTTAAAGTACACAGATTTCAGAGCTGGATATGAGTCCTGTCTCCGCCTCTTCCAAGCTGGGTGACCTTGGACGCATGTCTGGGACTCTCAGAGCCTTGGCTTCCTCAGCTGCAATTTTGGAATCTCGATTCCTGAGCCCTCCAGGGATGGGCGTAAGGAGGGCTCCATCAGGCAGTGTGTTCCTGGCTGTGCCAAATTGGCTCAGTCAGTCACACACAGGGTCACAGCTTATTACAGAGAAAGGACACAGATGACAACCAGCCAAGGGAAGAGATGCGTGGAACGGGTGGAGGAAGGCTTTGTGCTCGGAGCTCCGAACTGTCCTCCTGCCGTGGAGTGTGGACGGCGCTAACTCCTCCCGGCAACAACATGTGGCAGCCTGCAGGGGGCGCTGCTGACCAGGGACGCTCCCCCGAGCTCGGCGCTCTGGGTGTCTGTTGGGGGTTGTGTGTAGATACGCTGACCTTCGCCTCCATCCCCGGCAGAGGCCGAGCTGATGCACGTGGCCCAGACCCCCAACCTTGAGTCACGCTGTTGGCTCAGCCCACCCGGGTGGCCAGGGCCCCAGGTGAGCAGACCCTGCCATCAGGCAGTGTGTTCTGGGGGCATAGAGGTGACCCTCCCTGGAGCCAAGGGCAGAGGCCAGACCTCTCTGGACAGGGCTGATCCTCACTGCACAGCAGCAGCGTCTCGTCCAGTCTGCACGCAGCCTGCAGGGTCCGTCCTGGGTACTGGTGTCATCTCAGGGAAGGGAAGCAGCTTGCCCGAGGTGACACAGCTGGTTCAGGGGCAGGGGGGATATGTGGAAAAAATGCACTGAAAGTATCTTTTTCTGTCCTCAGCATCAGTGACCACAGAAGATGTCTGTGACCAAATGTTGGAGGGGGTGTCCCCTCACATACCATACAAGCAATCAACTCTGCAGCAGATGCAAGCTGGGTGTCCTCTAATGCATTTCCAACACGGTCTCCCTGGAGACAGTGCCAGATCCCACAGGTTGAGGGCTCACATCCCAAGACTGGCCCCCCATTTCTGATGTCAGTCACAAGCCCCAGGTTATTTCATCTGTCCAACTGATGGGCTGTAAATCAGGCTCCCACAGCCCCTCCTCTGGTTCCGTTAATTTGCTAGTGTGTTCACAGAACCAGGGAAACGTTTACCGATTTATTGCAAAGGAGATTTTAAAGGATACCAGTGAACAGCCAGATGGAGAGCCACGTACAGTGAGGTCTGGAAGGGTTCCGAGCGCAGGGGCCTCTGTCCTTGTGGACTTGGGGTGCACCATCCTCCCGGCATGTGGGTGAGGTCTAGTTTACCTTGCTGTCCACCTCCACGAGTTCAGCTCTCTGGAAGCTCCCTGCACCCTGTCCTTTGGGCCTTTTATGGAGACTTGGTTGAGAGGCATAATTGAAGCGTGGACAGCCATGTAGAAATGCAGTTAGATAAAACGAGTGTGATCGAATCCGAGTAGACCAAGCGGGGAAACCTCGCAAGGTCTGTGTGTTCAGACCCTTCTTGGCCTCCTTGTTCGGCTTTCTTTCCTCCAGGGTAGGGGCAGGACCCCTTCTGAAGTGGGGTGTTATGGCCCACAATCAGACAAATTAGGTCAGAAAAATTTTTTGTGGCCAGAGGTGGGGGAAGATTTAAGGATATTTTTAGTTTTTAGGGCCTGCCTTGCGGAGAAAGAAGAGCAGGTGAAAGTAGGGCAGAAGGTCAGGGAGAGACTCTTTTTCTGAGGCCTAAAGCTTCCCAGCGTTAGAAAAAGACTCGAACAAGGGCTGTGGGAGTCATGAGCCAGGAGCCGTGGACAGAGCCCAATGTATACATATCATAAAATCACAGGGAGGATTAGGATCCCAGGGCTGCTCCATGCTCCCCCCTTCTGTGTGCCTGGCCCCACAAGGTGCGCCTGTCCCCGCGTGGGTGTCCCCTGGATGTCTCTTCCTGTGGACGATGCCTGGCCAGCGTCCCTTGTCTCTGGGACCTCAAACCAGGAAGTTCCCAGAGGAATGGGTGGATCTCAGGCTTTTCTGTGCCCAAGATCTCTGGGAGAACCCTCTGATGGCACGGCTTCAGGGCTCCACTCTCAGGTGTGTCAACCCTGTGCCCTTGAGCTGAGGTCAGGATGGCACCCCTGCCCAGCCTCTGCCTGTGGCCGACACCACACAAGGGTCACGGGAGCCCCGCCAAGGGCCAAGGAGCTGGAGGGTGGTCCAGGGTGGTGCTCTGGGCCCGAGTGAGACTGTGCTCTTCTGACTCTCTCCGGTGGGCCCCAGAGCCCATCACGGTCCCACAGCCAGGTTGGGAGGCACCTAGGATCTAATCAGCGTTGTGCCAAGCCCCCATCCCCATGCCTCAGCCGCCTGAGTCACTGGGATTACAGTCATGAGCCACCAGGCCCACGCTCTTGGATCTTGACCTCCTTCTTTAAGAAACGTTTTCTTGTCTGTCAGAGTGAGGGCAGGTGGTTTGCCCCTGCCGCTTTGCTTTTTTTTCTTTCTTTTTTTTTTTTTTTTTTGAGACAGAGTCTCACTCTGTTGCCCAGGCTGGAGTACAGTGGCGTGATCTCGGCTCACTGCAACCTCCACCTCCCGGGTTCAAGTGATTCTCCTGCCTCAGCATCCTAAGTAACTTTGATTACAGGTCACCACGCCCAGCTAATTTGTTGTATCTTTAGTAGAGTTAGGATTTCACCATGTTGGCCAAGCTGGTCTCAAACTCCTCACCTCGTGATCCGCCCGCCTCAGCCTCCCAAAGTGCTGGGATTACAGGCGTGAGCCACCTTGCCTGGCCTAGGCATTGCTAATTTTCACACCACCAATTGCTTTATGATCCAGGTACTCCTCTGGCTGAAAATATTTGAAACGGGGAAAAGGTGTGGTGTGTGACTTAGCTGTCATCGGCACCAGAAGAATTCTCATCCCCTTCCCTTGGGGATGTGGTTTTTAGGAATGATGTAGTAGGGCGAAGAAACCACAACCAGAGTTGGACTGAAACTTTTTAAATTTTTGGTCTTCCTGGGTGGTGCTATCCTGCTTGGCAGCTGTTCTGCCGTTTCACACCGAGAAAAGTTGTTTCTGAACTTAGCTTACTTTTTTCCCAAGTTAAAAGTAGCTTATATATTCTGCATTTTGTTAAGGAGCTTGCACTTTATCCAAAGGGCAGGACGAAGCTGATCTGAGACAGGTGTATTAGTTATTTCTTGCTTCCTGACAAGTCACCCCAAACTCAGGGGTGTAAACCAGTAACATCTGTCAGCTCAGACAGCCTCTGTGGGTCCGAAGTCTGCAAGTGGCTTGGGCACGCGGACCTGGCCCATGGTCTCCTGTGAGGTCACAGCGCAGTGTTGGCCGGGCTGTCATCTGAAGGTTGGTGGCTTCAAGATGGCTCCCTGGCAGGGGGTTGGCAGGAGGCCTCGGTCCTCACCTGTGGGCCTCTCCGTGGGGCGGCTTCAGTGTCCCCCAGCATGACTGTGGCTTCCCCCCAGCAGGGATGGGATTGCACAGCTGGTCGACGGTGGTGGGGAGAGGGAGAAATACAGGCCCTCCCTCAGATTTCTGAGTTCAAAACTGCGCTCTCATTTCAGGGGCCAGCAGCCTCCCCCGATGGGTCGTCAGCAACGAGGGTGCCTCAGGATGTGACGCAGGGCCCCGGGGCCACAGGTGGAAAGGAGGACAGCGGGATGATTCCCTTAGGTGAGCCGCTGGCCTCCCTGGTTCTCCCCACCAGCCCCCAGCACCGGGGAGGGGGTTCAGTGAATGATCCTGGCACCAGGACCCAGGACAAGGACAGACTTGGACCCCAGCCCTTGAGGAGCCCTGGGGTTTGGACCCAAGGGGTAGGCATTGGGGGTATGGGTGGGCCTCGGGGTTGGAGGTTCATCCATCCATCCATGCACCCATCTAGCCATCATCCACCCTCCACCTATCCATTCCTCTATCATATACCCACCCATTCACCCATCCATCCCTCTATCATTCGCCCAGGCATCCATCCATCCTTCACGTATTCCCCCTCACACCAATCCCACCATCCCTCTGTCATCCATCCATCATCACCCATCTATCCATGACCCACCCATCCATCTACTCATCCACCCATGCACCCACCCATCCATCATCTGTACATTCATCCACCCATCATCCATCCATCCATCCAGCCATCATCCACCCATCATCCACCCGTGCATTCATCATCTACCCATCATCCACCCATGCATTCATCATCTACCCATCCATCACCCATCCGTCCTAGTCATCCACCCACCCATCCATCATCTGTATGTTCATCCACCCATCATCCATCCATCCATCATCTATCCATCATCCACCCACGCATTCATCATCTACCCATCCATCACCCACCCATCCATCTATCTACGCATTCACTCACACACCCACCCATCCATCATCTGGACATTCTTCCACCCATCCACCCACGCATTCTTCATCTACCCATCCATCATCTGGACATTCATCCATCCATCATCGGTCCATTCATCACCCATCATCCACCCACGCCTTCTTCATCTACGCATCCATCATCCAGCCAACCATCATCTATTATGTATTGGGCATTGACTGTATGCCAGCCACTACTAGGTACCGGGACACAGGTATGAATAAGAAGCCCACAGCCCACCCCTCTTCCCAGCCCAGTGGTTTCTGCCTTTAAGCGTTCCTTCCCTGCCTCCACCCCAGCCTGTGTTGTCCTTGCCCCGCCCTCGTGCCGACCCAGACGCTGACTCTGTTTCTTTTCCCAGCAGGCACCGCCCCTGGGGCTGAGGGGCCGGCGCCTGGGGACTCCCAGGCTGTACGCCCCTACAAGCAGGAGCCCAGCAGCCCCCCGCTGGCGCCTGGCCTGCCCGCCTTCCTGGCGGCCCCGGGCACCACGTCCTGCCCCGAGTGCGGCAAAACGTCCCTGAAACCAGCTCACCTGCTGCGCCACCGGCAGAGCCACTCGGGCGAGAAGCCGCACGCCTGCCCTGAGTGCGGGAAGGCCTTTCGGCGCAAGGAGCACCTGCGGCGCCACCGCGACACGCACCCTGGCAGCCCCGGGCCCGCGCTGCGCCCTCTGCCAGCCCGTGAGAAGCCCCACGCGTGCTGCGAGTGTGGCAAGACCTTCTACTGGCGCGAGCACCTGGTGCGCCACCGCAAGACACACTCGGGAGCGCGGCCCTTTGCCTGCTGGGAGTGTGGCAAGGGTTTCGGGCGCCGCGAGCACGTGCTGCGCCACCAGCGCATCCACGGCCGGGCAGCGGCCAGCGCGCAGGGGGCGGTAGCTCCGGGCCCCGATGGTGGAGGCCCCTTCCCGCCCTGGCCCTTGGGTTAGCCGCCTCCCGGCCCGCGCCGCCTCCCGCCCTTGGTGCTGCCCCCGGGCCGTCCCTCCTCTCTCCCAGCGCCACTTGGCTTCTTCCCCTCCTCCTTCCCTCCCGTCGCCCTCCTTCACCTGCGCCTCCCTTGTCTGAACTTCCCAACGCCTTCCTCTCTATTCCTTTCCAACTCCTTTTCCCCCAAATTTCACTTTCCTTCTCAGGTCTCATCTCAGCTCCCCCCTTCTCCCTGATTTCTTGGCCTCTCTCGCTGTGTGAAGGGGCCTCTCCCTAATGTCTCCTCCTTCCCTCCTCTTCTCTCTCCTGCCGCCCAGCCTCCCTCTCCCTCCTCCATTCCTCTTTCCCCGCCCTTTTCCTGCCTGAAGAGCAGAGGTGAGGACCTGGGACCCCTGAGGGGCAGGCAAGGAGGAGCTCGGGCGCAGGCCAGGTCCCCTTGATGAAGCGG
This sequence comes from Pongo pygmaeus, assembly GCF_028885625.2. Classification (NCBI taxonomy): domain Eukaryota; kingdom Metazoa; phylum Chordata; class Mammalia; order Primates; family Hominidae; genus Pongo; species Pongo pygmaeus. Next base: position 62,666,703 of record NC_072393.2, read on the forward strand.
AGGCTGAAGGAAAGGGGTCTGGGTCTTGTCCCTAGGAATTCTCCTCCCGCAGGACAGATTGGGGGTCGGGGGAGGCAGCAGGTGATGGCTCTGACAAGCTGAACCCAGGGCCTGGCTGTGGTCTCCTTGGTCTCGCTGCCCCCTGTGACCCAAAGGCATGGGATGGACAGAGATGCCTGCCCCCGTGAAGCTGGTTGGGGAGGGCAGTTCACCAGCATCCACAGAGTAATAAAGTCACTGTGTGTAGACCCGGAGTCTGAGCTCTGTCTGGACTCTGTCTGGCACAGCCGCCCTCCCAGGGCCGAGCATCTGGGGTGCCTGGGGCCTCTGGGGTCGGCTGTCTTGGCTCCCACCGCAGACTCTTGGCATGAGAGAGGCTCTGGGAGTCTGGGCACAGCTGTGGGAAGCAGTGCAGGAAATGTGTCCTCAGGAGGGCTGTCCCCACCTCCATCCTACGGGGGCAGGGATGAGGCTCCTGGAAGGGAACTGCCAAGCACCACACTGAGTCAGGTTCGTGTCTGGGCCCTTCAGCTTCCTGGCTGGGGACCTACAGGTTGGTCATACCCTTTGGGCATGAGTTCCACATCTGCGAGTGACGATAATGGCACTCACCTCCCTTGATAAGGCCACTATTTGACTGGGGTCCTGAGTGTCAGTGTTGGTAGATCTCGGGTAGCCTGTTCTGCCACACAAGGAATCCTCTCATCTTTAGCTGGAGCCACTGGCCGAGGAGGGGGCTCCGTATGGAGGGCAGGCTTTGGCCAGCTGCATCTTTCCAGGATGCCGCCTCTTGTCAGTTCAGCGAGCAACCCCGGTTCCTTCTCTCCAGAGAGGAAATCTCTAGCCTCTGCCGGGTGGATGAAGGGCAGTTGCCTGACTCTGGAAAGTGGAGGATGAGAGCGCTAGTCTGACTACTCCCCTGCCACCCATTCTTGGGGCTGGCTTCACCCTGGTCCTTTTGGTTCCTGCGTGCCCAGCGTCTGAGCCTGGCAGGGGTTCTGTGTCAAACCCTCCATGGTTGCCGCCTTGTGGCTGAGCCCGCCACAGTACCACCTTGCGTCCAAGCCCCCTGCGGTCACTGCCTTGTTCTCTGCTTCAGCTTCTGGCTCAGAGTCAAGGGCTGGGGCAGGTACAGCCTGTGCTGGGCTGCGAGGGCATCTGGGGACAGCCACCTGGACGGTCCAGTGCACATCACTGGAGCCTAGATCTGCCTTCAAGACTCACAGTGCAGGGAAGGGTTTAGGTGCCAGGCTGTCCAGGAAGGGCAAGTGACCACAGGCCTCAGCACCCACCTCCTAAAACAGGACTAGTAGTAATGCCCCTCCTGGAAAGAAACTGTTTTTGAAAATTAAATAAGGCTGGGTGCAGTGGCTCATACCTGTAATCGCAGCACTTTGGGAGGCTCAGAGGGGTGGATCACTTGAGCTCAGGAGTTCAAGACCAGCTCTGCTAACATGCTGAAATCCCGACTCTACTAAAAGTACAAAAATTAGCCAGGCATGATGGTGGACACCTGTAATCCCAGCTACTCCGGAGGCTGAGGTGGGAGGATCACTTGAACCCGGGAGGCGGAGGTTGCAGTGAGCTGAGATCGCGCCACTGCCCTATTCCAGCCTGGGCAACAGAGCGAGACTTCGTCTCAAAAGAAAAACAGGGTAATGAATGCAGAATACTTAGGGGAACTTGGTGTGTGATCTCAGTGTGTTGGCCTCACACTGAGAGGTGCATGTTAAGGATGTTGCCGTGCCCACTGTGTGGGGGAGAAGATGGGCTGGGAGAAGCCCTGTCATCTGCTGCAGACTTTCAGGAAGTGACTAAGAGGCATGAGAGGGAGTAAGAGGTGGTGTCAGGCCAGGGTCTGAGGACAGCGTTCTGATAACAGCAAACAGAGTGAGTCTGCTGGGCCAGACCTTTTTAAAGTCCAGCTTGTTTATCATCATAACCAACCGATGAGGCATGCACTGTTGTTATCCCCATGGTACAGATAGGGAAACTGAGGCACCAAAAGAGTAAGGGACTGGGCCACTTCTGTGGATCTCATCCCAGGGGTCTGGGCTCACAGTATTCACTCCAGCTCCTAACAGCACAGCTGCTGTTTTTGCCCATTCAGGCTCCATCTCCTCTCTTCTGAAAAGCCTCCCGGGACTTCTATGCCCCTTTGGGGACCCCTCCAACACACACACACACACACACACACACACACCGGGACTTCTATGCCCCTTTGGGGACCCCCTCCAACACACACACACACGCAGACACACACACCGGGACTTCTATGCCCCTTTGGGGACCCCTCCAACACACACACACACACACACACGCACACACACACACCGGGACTTCTATGCCCCTTTGGGGACCCCTCCAACACACACACACACACACACACACACACACACACACACCGGGACTTCTATGCCCCTTTGGGGACCCCCTCCAACACACACACACACACACTGGGACTTCTATGCCCCTTTGGGGACCCCTCCAACACACACACACACACACACGCACGTGTCTGGTCTCGGAGGGACAGTCGGCCGGGCTGTCCTGCCCCACTCTTTCGTGTCACTCAAGATGGACAGTCCTGGATGGATTGGAGGATGCTGGAAGAACACCCCTGGAAAGGACTAGAAACAAGACGAGACCAGATAGATGGAGATCTGACTCCCACACCCTCCTGCACCCACACCCACTAAGCCTGGGGGAGCTTTGGTTTGACATCCGATGACGAGTGGTGTCTTCCTCCAAGACTATGTAACAGAGTGGAGGATGATACCCCCAAACAGGAGGGAAATTCTGAAAGGCCGAAACAAAACTTGAATATTCTCCGCATGGACAACAGAAAACTTTTCAGAGAGACGACCTGGCAGTCCTTCCTCAGAGTGGGCGGTACTTCCACAAGAGTGGCAGCCATTCCTCAGACTGCGCCATCCTTCCTCAGAGTGGCGGTCCTTCCTCAGAGTGGGCGGTACTTCCAGGAGAGTGCGCAGCCTTTCCTCAGACTGCGCGGTCCTTCCTCAGAGTGCACGGTCCTTCCTCAGAGTGAGCGGTGCTTCCTCAGAGTGGCGGTCCTTCCTCAGAGTGCGCGGTCCTTTCTCAGAGTGCGCGACCCTTCCACAAGAGTGCGCAGGGCTTCCTCAGAGTGCACGGCTCTTCCTCAGAGTGCGTGGTCCGTTCTCAGTGCGCGACCCTTCCACAAGAGTGCGCAGGGCTTCCTCAGAGTGCACGGCTCTTCCTCAGAATGCGTGGTCCTTTCTCAGTGCGCGACCCTTCCACAAGAGTGCGCAGGGCTTCCTCAGAGTGCACGGTTCTTCCTCAGAGTGCGCGGCTCTTCCTCAGAGTGCGCGGTCCTTCCTCGGAGCGCGCGGTCCTTCCTCACAGCGCGTGGCCCTTCCACAAGAGTGCACAGGGCTTCCTCAGAGTGCACGGCTCTTCCTCAGAGTGTGCGGCCCTTCCTCAGTGCGCGGTCCTTCCTCAGAGCGCGAGGCCCTTCCTCAGAGCGCGTGGCCCTTCCACAGGAGTGCACAGGGCTTCCTCAGAGTGCACGGTTCTTCCTCAGAGTGCGCGGCCCTTTCTCAGAGTGGGCGGCCCTTCCACAAGAGTGCGCAGGGCTTCCTCAGAGTGCTCCGCTCTTCCTCAGAGTGCACGGCTCTTCCTCAGAGCCCGCAGTCCTTCCTCAGAGCACGTGGTCCTTCCTCAGACTGCCGGGTCCTTCCTCAGACTGTGCAGTACTTCCTCAGACTGCGCGGTACATCCTCAGAGTACGCGGTCCTTCCTCAGAGTGTGGAGTCCTTCCTCAGGCTGCGCGGTACTTCCACAAGAGTGCACAGCCCTGGCCGGGCGCAGTGGCTCACGCCTGTAATCCCAGCACTTTGGGAGGCCGAGGCGGGTGGATCACAAGGTCAGGAGTTTGAGACCAGCCTGGCCAACATGGTGAAACCCTGTTTCTACTAAAAATACAAAAATTAGCTGGGTGCGGTGGCGGGGGCGCCCGTAATCCCAGCTACTCGGGAGGCTGAGGCAGGAGAATCATTTGAACCCAGGAGGCTGAGGTTGCAGTGAGCCAAGATCGAGCCACTGCACTCCAGCCTGGGCAACAGAGCAAGACTCTGTCTCAAAACAAACAAACAAACAAACAAAACCATGCAGTCCTTCCTCAGACTGCACGGTACTTCCTCAGAGTGTGCAGTATCTCCTCAGACTGCACAGTACTTCCTCAGAGTGCACGATCCTTTCTCAGAGTGTGCAGGCCCCAGCCAGACAGCCTGGCACAGGCGCATCCGCAGAAGGTCCTGCATAGCGCTGTTCCTCATGGTGCTGCTTGGGGTGGCAGAGAATCAGAGCAACGTAAATGTCTGTTACTAGGAGAGGGGGAACGAGGAAACATTGTTCAGGAAAAGTACCGAAACGTGGAAGTAGGCAAAATGTCAATTGTGCAGCCTTCTAAAGTCATGCTCAATTGTCTTAAAAATAGTCCTGCCTGGGCCGGGCACTGTAATCCCAGCACTTTGGGAGGCCGAGGTGGGTGGATCACTTGAGGTCAGGAGCTCGAGACCATCCTGGTTAACATGGCGAAACCCCGTCTCTACTAAAAAAAATACAAAAATTAGCTGGGTGTGGTGGCGAGCGCCTGTAATCGCATCTACTTGGGAGGCTGAGGCAGGAAGATGTCTTGAACCTGGGAGGTGGAGGTTGCAGTGAGCTGAGATCACACCACTGCACTCCAGCCTGGACGAAAGAGCGAGACTCCGTCTCAAAAAAAAAAAAAGAAAAGAAAAGAAAAGAAAAAAAAAGAAAAGAAAAGCAAGGAAATAAACCCAACAGCTTTCCCCACCAATATCCACTCTGATGGAGCAGGTGCCTTGAGGGCTGTCCTGTGACTGATACCCACCATGTCTGTTGGACACTGTCATATCTACGATCCTTATCCATCAATCCCAACACCACAGACCAGAGAACATCTGAACTGTGGTTTTGGATGCTGGCCTTGACTTTCTTGCTTCTGTCTTTATTGCTTGAGGGGTGAGATTGTTTTAAGAACCTGCTGGTGGCATGAGGTGATTTTTTTTTCTGCTTCCTCTCCTGGGGGCCCTGGCACCAGGGGCTCTGCCAGGACCCAGCAGGGGTTAGTTAATTCTACTCAATTTCCCTGGGTGACCGCCCCTCCCCTCATCCCTTCCTCTCCCCTCCTAAAGGGTTCCGGCTATGGGGTTCCATACACCAGGTTCAAACCTCAACTCTGCTTCTTCCTTGCTGTGGGAGGAGGTTGATGATAGGAGTATCCTGGTCCAAGCCGCTCCAGTCCTGGTCTCTCTCACAGGTGATTGCTAACTAGGTCCCGAATCCATAAAAATTAGCTGGGTGTGGTGGCACACATCTGTAATCCCAGCTACTCAGGAGGCTTGAGTCAGGAGAATCGCTTGAACCCAGGAGGTGGATGCAGTGAGCCAAGATTGCACCACTGCACTCCAACCTGGGCGATAGAGTGAGATCCTGTCTCCAAAAAAAAAGAAAAAAAAACTAGAAGTTTCCTTATGGGGTGGTCCCTGCCTACCTCGTACCCTCCACCCTCCCCAGGTAGTCTGCATTCCAGGTCCAACTCATCACTCAGTTCCTTCAGCCTTCCTTCTTCCACCCCACTACAGGACTTTTGCACAGGCCATTGGCGCCACATATTAATAAAATGTTCTTTCTTCCTCCTTTTGCCTAGTGAACTCCAGCTTCTCCTTCAGGCTTCAGCTTGGAAGTCACCACTCCTCAGAGAAGCCTTCCCCAGCCTCTGTTATGAGCACTCCCAGAGCCGTGTTCTTCTCCTGATTGCACTGTGCATTTGGTTAGTAGCTGTCACAAGATTGGGGCTCCATAAGGGTAGAACCTCAGTACTTGGCAGCGTAGAATCACAATGAAATGGAGCCCCCAGTAGCCTATGTCACACGGCTATGGGGAGGATGAATGAGAACTAAGCAAAAAAGAGCTAGAATCGTTGTTAGTCACTCCCTACCCTTTCAGCATCGAGGAGTTTGGCCCCTAGCCTCCCCGGCGCCCAAGCATTCAGTCTATTCTTCCCACTGACCAAGCCCTGCCCAAAGTTGGGGAAAGGAGGATCGTGCTGCTGGGTCCAAAGCTCAGACTCCATCCACCATGGCACTCACATTTGTTTTTGTGTAAGCCTTTGGGCAAATGACATATTCTCTTTGACCTTCAGTTCCCTCAACTGCCAAGTGAGGTGTCTTAGTCCACTCAGGTTGCTGTAACAAAATATCTTAGACTGGGTTTTTGTTTGTTTGTTTGTTTGTTTGAGAGAGTTTCGCTCTTGTCATCCAGGCTGGAGTGCAATGGTGCGATCTCAGCTCACCACAACCTCCGCCTTCTGGGTTCAAGCGATTCTCCTGCCTCAGCCTTCTGAGTAGCTGGGATTACAGGTACATGCCACTACACCCAGCCAATTTTGTATTTTTAGTGGAGACGGGGTTCCTCCATGTTGGTCAGGCTGGTCTCGAACTCCCAACCTCAGGTGATCCACCCGCCTCGGCCTCCCAAAGTGCTGGGATTACAGGCGTGAGCCACCGTACCTGGCCTAGACTGGGTAATTCATAAACAACAGAATTGTATCGCTAACAATTCTGGAGGCTGGGAAGTCCAAGATCAAGGCTCTGGCAGATTTGATGTCTGGTGTGAGTTTGCTCTCCGCTTGGTAGACAGTGCTTTGTTGCCATGTCCTCACATGATAGAAGGGCCAACGGAGCTCCTTTGAGCCTCTTTTATAAGTGCATGAATCCGCCAGGCGTGGTGACTCAGGCCTGTAATCCCAGCACTTTGGGAGGCCGAGGCAGGTAGATCACCTGAGATTGGAAGTTTGAGACCAGCCTGGCTGACATAGTGAAACCCCCTCTCTACTAAAAATGCACAGTTAGCCGGGCGTGGTCGTGGGTGCCTGTAATCCCAGCTATGGGAGGCTGAGGCAGGAGAATCGCTTGAACTGGGGAGGTGGAGGTTGTAGCGAGCTGAGATTGCACCATTGCACTCCAGCCTGGACCACAAGAGCAAAACTCCATCTCAAAAAAAAAATAAAAAAATAAAAAATAAAATAAATAAAATGAGGGCATGAATCCCACTCACAAGGATGAAGCCCTCATGACGTGATCATGTCCCGAAAGTCCTACCTATTTACTGTCTATCATCTATCTATCTATCTAATCTATCTAATCTATCTATCTATCTATCTATCTATCTATCTCTCTATCTATCTATCGTTATGTCTCTGTCTGTCCATCCATCCATCTGTCCATCCATCCATCCATCCCTAGACTGCTCAACAGACACCCTACCTCTTAATATTCTCATGTTGGGTATTAGTTTTCATCATATGAATCTTCAGGGGACACTAACATTCAATCCATAACATGGGGGTTACAGTGAGGGCTAAATGCGGGGAGTCCACAAGTCATGCTGACGCCTGTAATCCCAGTGCTTAGGAGGCTGCTGCGGGCAGATCACTTGAGGTCAGGGGTTCAAGGCCAGCCAGGCCAACATGGTAAAACCTCATATCTACTAAAAATACAACAATTAGCCAATGTGGTGGTGCACAACTGTAGTCTCAGCTACCAAGAAGGCTGAGGCAGGAGAATGACTTGAACCTGGGAGGCAGAGGTTGCTGTGAGCCAAGATGGCACCACTACACTCCAGGCTTAGGTGACACACAGCAAGACTCCATCTCAAAAAAAAAAGAAAAGAAAAAGAAAAGTTCCGGGCATAGTGGCTCACACCTGTAATCCCAGCACTTTGGGAGGCCAAGGCGGGCAGGTCACTTGAGATCAACAGTTCTAGACCAGCCTAACAAACATGGTGAAACCCTGTCTCTACTAGAAATACAAAAATTAGCCGGGCATGGTGGCAGGTGCCTGTAATCCCAGCTACTCAGGAGGCTGAGGCAGGAGAATCACTTGAACCGGGAGGCTGAGATTACAGTGAGCCGAGATCACGCCACTGCACTTCAGCCTGGGTGACACAGCCAGACTCTGTCTCAAAAAAACAATTAAAAAAACCCTAAAAACAATCATTAAATATTCACGATTTTTGGGGGGCAGTGGTGAGCCAGTTGTTAAACTGTTGGTATGTTGAAATTGGCCCTAATGGAATATTTACACTATAGGAATGGGCTAACAGTACAAATGTTTTAATTTTAAAAAGCTGACATTGGCTGGGTGAGGTAGCTCACGCCTGTAATCCTAGCACTTTGGGAGGCTGAGGTGAACGGATCATCTGAGACTGGGAGTTCGAGACCAGCCTGACCAACATGGAGAAACCCCATCTCTACTAAAAATACAAAATTAGCCAGGTGTGGTGGTGCATGCCTGCAATCCCAGCTACTCGGGAGGCTGAGGGAGGAGAATCGCTTGAACCCAGGAGGCAGAGGTTGCAGTGAGCCGAGATCCCGCCATTACACTACAGTTACTTGAATGACAGTGACTGTCTCAAAAAACAAACAAACAAACAGAAAAACACAGAAATCTAGATCTTTATGTAAAAGTTTTGAAACCCTATATGCTCATGATTTGATTTGCAGTTTTCAAAACACTGTGTGGAAATTTAGCCCAGTGTGGCGGCACACCCCTGTAGTCCCAGCTACCCGGGAGGCTGAGGTCCAAGGATTGTTTGAGCCTGGGTGGTCAAGGATGCAGTGAACCAAGATTGTGCCACTTCACTCCAGCTTGAGCAATAGAGCGAGACCCCATCTCAATAAAAATAAAATAAATAAGTAAATAAATAAATAAATAAAGCAAGCACTGTGTGAGCTACTATATGAAGGAACCAAAACAAACAAAAATCATAATGCAAACAGACAAACCCAAAGCACATCTGAGGGTCTGGTTTTGGCTGCCCATTTGCAAGTTCTGAGCTGGTTCCTCAGTTTACCAAAGAGGAGATGGAGGCCCAGAGGTCTGTAGTGAATTCTCTGCAACCCCATAGTGGGCCAGCGAAATGTGAGGTTGTTTCCTCATTGCTCTGTCTGAGAGTTGGCATTGAGTGAAGATGAGTCCCCAACCGTCGTCTCTGGGGGATGAAGTGGTAGAAATGGTGGGCAGGGAGGTTGAGGTTGGAGCAACACTGACCTTTGGATTATGGGCAGGAAATGTATGGGGCTTTTTTTTTTTTTTTTTAGATGGAGTCTTGTTCTGTCCCCCAGGCTGGAGTTCAATGGTGCAATCTCAGCTCACTACAACCCGCCTTCCGGGTTCAAGCAATTCTCCTGCCTCAGCCTCCTGAGCAGCTGGAATTACAAGCACCCACCACCATTCCCAGCTAATTTTTGTATTTTTAGTAGAGATGGGGTTTCACCATGTTGGCCAGGCTGGTCTTGAACTCCTGACCTCAAGTGATCCTCTTGCCTTGGCCTCTGAAAGTGCTGGGGTTACAGACATCAGCCACCGCGCCTGGTCTGGGGTCTTAATCCTAACTAAATACCCAACCCCAAGCAACAGCATGCCCATATCCTTTAGAGGGTTAACTGTAACCCCTTAACTTGGGTTCATGATAAGGAAGAACTGATTCAGGGAGACGATGGAATATTCAGCACAATGGACAGAAACACTTCCTCCAAGCTGAGTTACGGGAAAGAAAGGTGCAGGCTTCCCCACCCCCAGTGCTGACCTCCCATCTTAGGTGGGGAAGAGAAATAAAGCTTTTGTACAAATGGGTTGTTTTTTTTGTTTGTTTGTTTTTTTTGAGACAGAGTCTTTCTCTGTCACCCAGGCTGGAGTACAATGGCGCGATCTTGGCTCACTGCAACCTCTGCCTCCCTGGTTCAAGCGATTCTCCTGCCTCAGCCTCCTGAGTAGCTGGGATTACAGGTTTGTGCCACCACGCCTGGCTAATTTTTGTATTTTTAGTAGAGACGGGGTTTCACCATGTTGGCCAGGCTGGTCTCGAACTCCTGACCTCTTGATCCTCCCACCTCAGCCTCCCAAAGTGCTGGGATTACAGGCGTGGGCCGCCGCGCCCGGCCCTGTACAGATTGTTTTTAACCTGCACAAGGACTATCCCCTCCCACTTTCCATTGTTTCATTTTGTGTATATGTGGGGAATTCTTTGGTGAGATGCAAAGACAAATATAGGTTTACATTTTGACATATTAGGAGTTTTTTGTTTTTGTTTTTCTGAGACAGGATCTCCCTCTGTCTCACAGACTGAAGTGCAGTGGTGGCATCAAGGCTCAGTGTAGCCTTGACCTCCCAGGCTCAAGCGATCCTCCCACCTCAGCCTCTGGAGTAGCTGGGACTATGGGTGCATGTCACTACACACAGCTAATTTTTGCATTTTTTTGTAGATAGGGTCTTGCTAGGTTGCCAAGGCTGGTCTCAAACTCCTGAGCTCAAGCCTGCCTTGAACTCCCAAAGTGCTGGGATTACAGGTGTGGACCACTGCACCTGGCTGTTTTTTATGAATGGTGAACTGCTGGATGACACAGAATGTGGGCATGGATTTTTAAAGCCTGCCTAGCTCACAAGGGGTAAAATGTGTCTATTTAGGAAGATATGCCCATTGACATCTGAACATTGAACAACACCTCCATGCTGTAGCCCTTCCTCAAGCCATTATGATACCCAGAGTTTTAACAAGAAAGATGCAGCCTATCACAGTCACATCAACATCCTACTCCAACTTTCCATGGAGCTCATTTTATTTTGAGACGGAGTCTGGCTCTGTTGCCCAGGCTGGAGTGCTGTGGCATGATCTCAGCTCACTGCAACCTCTGCCTCCTGCATTCAAGCTATTCTGCTGCCTCAAGCTCCCAAGTAGCTGGAATTACAGGTGTGCCACCATGCCCAGTTAATTTTTTTTATTTTTAGTAGAGATGAGGGTTCGCCATGTTGAGCAGTCTGGTCCCGAACTCCTGACCTCAAGTGATCCCACGCCTCGGCCTCCCAAAGTACTGGGATTACAGGTGTGAGCCTCTGCGCCCCATAAGAGTAGATTTTAAATGCTTTCAGTACAAAACAATGATGTATACGAGCTGGTGGATGTGTTAATTAGCCCAATTTAATAATTTTACAGTGTATACATAGATCAAAACATTATGCTGTATGCCATAAATAGATTCAATTTGTATTTGTAAATTTAAAAAAAATTAAGAAAAAAATAAGCAAATACATAAATAAGTAAATAGAAATATTTTTAAATGGTGGCCATAATAAATTTCCCTGAGAAGAGGATACAAAGTCATCCACACGTAGCTGGCAAGGACATTCCAGGCAGAGCCAATGGCAGAATGCACTCTCTCTTCCCATTCTTGTCAACATTCTACCTGCTTTTCAATTTAACTAATATCGTCTGTGCACCTACAGAAAAAACAAAAGCCAGCTGGGTAGGGTGGCTCACACCTGTAATCCCAGCACTTTGGGAGGTCGAGGCTGGCGGATCACCTGAGGTCAGGAGTTCGAGACCAGCATGGTCAACACGGTGAAAGTCCATCTCTACTAAAAACACAAAAATTAGCCAGGCATGGTGGTGGGCACCTGTAATCCCAGCACTTTGGGAGGCCAAGGCTGGTGGATCACCTGAGGTCAGGAGTTCGAGACCAGCATGGTCAGCATGGTGAAAGCCCATCTCTACTAAAAATACAAAAATTAGCCAGGCGTGGTGGCGGGCACCTGTAATCCCAGCACTTTGGGAGGCCAAGGCTGGCGGATCACCTGAGGTCAGGAGTTCGAGACCAGCATGGTCAACATGGTAAAAGCCCATCTCTACTAAAAATACAAAAATTAGCTGGGCGTCGTGGCGCGCACCTGTAATCCCAGCTACTCGAGGGTCTGAGGCACGGGAATTACTTGAACCCGGGGGGGGGGGGGTTGCAGTGAGCCGAGATAGAGCCACTGCACTCCCAGCCTGGGCGACAATGTGAAACTGTGTCTCAAAAAAAAAAAAAAAAAAAAAAAGAAAAGAAAAGAAAAGAAAGAAAGAAAAAAGAAAAAGAAAAAACAAAAGCCATAAAGATACAACTCAGGCTGGGCGCAGTGGCTCATGCCTGTAATGCCAGCACTTTGGGAGGCTGAGACAGACGGATCATGAGGTCAGGAGATCAAGACCATCCTGGCTAACACGGTGAAAAACCCTGTCTCTACTAAACACATACACACACACACACACACACACACACACACACAAAATTAGCCGGACGTGGTAGCGGGTGCCTGTAGTCCCAGCTACTCAGGAGGCTGAGGCAGGAGAATTACTTGAACTCGGGAGGTGGGTGTTGCAGTGAGCCGAGATCCAGCCACTGCACTCCCAGCCTGGGCAACAGGGTGAAACTGTGTCTCAAAAAAAAAAAAAAAAAAAGAGAGAAGAAAGAAAAAACAAAAGCCAGAAAGACACAACTCAGCCCACCAACGTGGGAGAGCCTGTCATTTCCCACCTGGCCGTCTCCAGTGTACACCATTTCCCGCTTTCCCTCTGATTCAAGGTCACGGGAGGCTGCTGGCTGCTTCTGCACTCTTGTTTTTGTAACTGGATGTCCGGAGCCTTTGGAAGGTGAAGGCATCTGCTTATTTCATCTCCTCCCCACCATTGTCATGGGCCAAACTCCAGGATGTCCTTCAGCCCTGGTTTGCTCCCGCCATGAGTCAGCTCTCTCCTCTCCACGTGCCCCCACTTGAACCACTCGTGTGAATGCAGCATCAGCATCGATGATGCATTTCACATGCAGCTGTCAACTTTGGACATTGCATTGGCTCCGCTTCACTCTGACTCACCTTGACTCTGCACAGAAATGCTCCTGGGAGAGAATGCTGACACTTCTCTTCCTGACTGCAGATTCCCATCCTGTGACCACTTCCACAACTGAATCTTTCCAACAGCAGGATTTTCAGCCTCACCCACCCATGCCTCTTTGAAAAGCTAAGAATTCAACCCCTCTTGTTCAATAATTCAGTTAGGTGTTTCTCGCACATGACCAATATTTAGGTCTTTTCCAGCCCCTCCCATGTACTTTCCCTAAAAAATGTAACTTTCTCAAGTAAAATGGGAATCTTTCTGTGGTGCTGGTGGAACTGAAAACTGGTATGTGATTGTCGAAAGGCAATCTGGATGTGTATACTAAGAATCCCAGAGGCTGGGCGTGGTGGCTCACATCTGTAATCCCAGCACTTTGAGAGGCTGAGGCAGGTGGATCACCTGAGGTCAGGAGTTCAAGACCAGCCTGGCCAACATGGTGAAACCCCATCTCTACTAAAATACAAACAAATTAGCTGGGCGTGGTGGCAGGTGCCTGTAATCCCAGCTACTCAGGAGGCTGAGGCAGGAGAATTGCTTGAACCTGGGAGGCAGAGGTTGCAGTGAGCTGGGATTGTACCATTGTACTCCAGCCTAGGGGACAGAGCAAGACTCCGTCTAAAAAAAAAAAAAAAAAAAAAAAAAGAATCCCAGAATGGTTATACCTTTTGACTGAGCTGCTTTTCTTCTAGGACTTAAACCTAAAGGATTCGTCAGACATTTGTAGGAATGGCACTAAAAAGGAGTGAAGTGTTAACACACGCCGCAGCATGGATGAATCTCATGCATTAAGTAAAAGAAGTCAGACTGAAAAGGCTGCACACTGTAGGATCCAGTTTGTGTAACATTCTGGTAAAAGCAAAACTTTGTTTATTTTATTTTTACTTTTGAGATGGAGTCTCGCTCTGTCGCCCAGGCTGGAATGCAGTGGCATGATCTCGGCTCACTGCAATCTCCATCTCCTGGGTTCAAGCGATTCTTCTGCCTCCGCCTCCCAAGTAGCTGGGATTACAGGTGCACGCCACCACGCCCAACTAATTTTTGTATTTTTAGTGGAGACGGGGTTTCACCATGTTGGCCAGGCTGGTCTCGAACTCCTGACCTCAGGTGATCCACTCGCCTTGGCCTCCCAAAGTGCTGGAGTTACAGGCGTGAGCCACTGTGTCTGGCCTATCACAAATATTTTTTAAATAACAAATTAGAAAAACAAAACCACAAGGAAATTGTGGGATGTGGTGATGGTGTCAGGGGCGTTTGTGTCCACACTCGTCACATGGTAACATTACGTGCGTTTTTGGTACACTGATTATACCTCAATAATGTGGTTTTGAAAATAAATCTAACTCAAACGGCTTAAGTGTGGCAGGGAGCAGGAAGCGCAGAGGTGGGAGCCGCCAGGCTCCCAGGCCCAGCTCCCCGTGTTTCCCAATGCCTGGGGCTCAGCAGCGGCCTGGGCTTTACGCCCCCTACTGGCGACAGGAGACATAGCGGCTCCCCGACTTCAGGCTTCTCCCGCAACATCCAGGAAGGGAGGAAGAGAGAGGAGGGGGAGGAGGAGGAGAGAGGAGGGGGAGAAGGAATAGGGGCAAGGGGAGAAGGAATAGGGGCAAAGGGAGAGGGGAAGCGGGAGACAGACAAGAGAAATGAAATGTGGTGAAATGTAAGTATTTGGAAAATCAGAGTATCTGGGAATTCTTTGGGCAACTTTCCTGTAAGTCTGAAATTACTTCAAAATAAAAAAAAAATTAAGGGCTGGGCGCAGTGGCTCATGCCTGTAATCCCAGCACTTTGGGAGGCCGAAGCTGGCGGATCACCTGAGGTCAGGAGTTCAAGACCAGCCTGACCAACATGTTGAAACCCTGTCTCTACTAAAATATTAAAATTAGCCGGCCATGATGGCGGGTGCCTGTAATCCCAGCTACTCGGGAGGTTGAGACGGGAAAATCGTTTGAACCCGGGAGGTGGAGGTTGCAGTGAGCTGAGATCGGGCCACTGCACTCCAGCCTGGGCAGCTGAGCAAGACTCCGTCTCAAAAAAAAAAAAAAAGTTAAGGGCCAGGTGTGGTGGCTCATGCCTATAATCCCAGTACTTTGGGAGGTCTCGACAGGAAGATCACTTGAGTCCAGGAGTTCTAGACCAGCCTGGGAAACATAGCAAGACTCGATCTCTATAAACAAACAGAAAAAACAAAAATTAACAAGTTGTGGTGGCACATGCCTGCAGTACCAGCTACTCAGGAGGCTGAGGTGGGAGGATTGCTTGAGCCCAGGAGGTTGAGGCTGCAGTGAGTTATGATTGTGCCACAGCACTCCAGACTGGGCGGCATAGCAGGACCCTGTCTCAAAAAAAAAAAAAAATGATTTTTTAAAATAAATAAAAACAAAAAGTAAAAAAATTGAAAGGAAACTCCAAGGGGAAAAAATAAGTTTAAAAAGAGCAAGGAGGCTGGGCACGGTGGCTCACGCCTGTAATCCCAGAACTTTGGGAGGCCAAGGTGGGAGGATCGCTTGAGGTCAGTAGTTCAAGACCAGTCTGGCTAACATGGTGAAATCCTGTCTCTACTAAAAATACAAAAATTAGCTGGATGTGGCAGCACACGCCTGTAGTCCCAGCTACTTGGGAGGCTAAGGCAGGAGAATCGCTTGAACCCGGGAGGCGGAGGTTGCCGTGAGACTCCATCTTAAAAATAAATAAATAAAAGAGCAAGGAAGCTTTGTTTTTAGTTTCCTTTCAGAAGTTCCCCAGCAAATGTCTTTTCTACTCTCCCTGGCTGGAATGGATTGTACACAGGAACCTGGTACATGTGGGCGCCAAGGTACCTATCCACACTGAAGGAAAGAGAGAGGGAAGGATCTGTTCAGATCCCAGTCTCCTCACCCCTAGGGCCAGGCATAGAGTCCACACCCTCATGGCATGTGGGGCGCCTGGAGGAGCTGCAGGCATTTAACTAAAAGCCAGCCAGATTCATCTCCAGCCAGAGCCAAGTGGATGCTGGGTCAGAAACTGCAGCATCCTCCGAAAGAAAGGGTGCTCACGTCCACAGCTCGCATTTACTAAGAGGGGCACAGACTCAGTTACAGAAATGAGAAGAAAGATGGCCGGGTGAGGGGGCTCACACATGTAATACCAGCATTTTGGGAGGCCGAGGGGGGCAAATCACCTGAGGTCAGGAATTCGAGACCTGTCTGAACAACATGGTGAAACCCCGTCTCTACTAAAAATACAAAATTAGCCAGGCTTGGTGGCACGTGCCTGTAGTCCTAGCTACTTGGGAGGTTGAGGCAGGAGTATTGCTTGAACCCAGGAGGCGGAGGCTGCAGTGACATGAGATTGTGCCACCGCACTCCAGCCTGGGCGATGGAGAAAGACTCTGTCTCAAAAAAAAAAAAAACCAAAAAGAAAGACAGAAATTAGAAAAAAGTGACATTGTGACATTTCTTGCACCACATTTGAGTTTTGCGTGGTGTGTGTGTGTGTGTGCGTGTGTGTGTGTGTTTGTGTGTGAAAGAGAGAGAGAGCAAGCTTTGGACCTACCCCATTTACTTTTCACAAACTAGCTAATAGGCAGTGAAGCAAGGACTTCCCACTGTTTCTCTGACCCTCCACTGGGCTCCAGGTAACCCAGCTTCAAGCTCTCAGCGTCGCCTCTTCAGTCCTGTCTCCCATGCAGTGGACGTCACTCTCTCCTCCTCCTTTCTCCTTCCCAGCAAAGCCATTCACACCTTCTTGTCAGTTTGTCTTCTATAAAAGCTTCCCCCTCCCCGTCCTCCCCTGCCCACTCCCCCTCCTCCTCCTCCTCCTTGTCGTCATCCTCTGGATGAGAAGTGAGGGACTTGCAGAAACAGCGGAGGGGGGCTCAGGAGCCCACCAGGGTGTCTGTAATCCCCCACGTCGTCTTCTCACTCCATCCCTCTCCTGGGGTCTCCCTTTCCCCTCGGGATGAGAAAGGATGGGGTAAGGGCTGATGGGGATGTGTAAAGACAGGACAGAGATACAAGTGCCAGCCACAGACTGACAGAATGCTGGAAAGACCTTGAAGGCAGTGTGTCCTCCACGGTGGAGAGGAGGAGACAGAACCCAGCCAGGACCAGGGCGTCCCCTCTGTCCCTTAGACAGCAAAGGGCAACGGCAGGAGTAAAACCTCTTCCAAGGTTCTCTCCTCTGGAAAGCAGCTGATGTCAGGGCAGAGAGAGAGAGAGAGAGCGCTGCAGAGGCAGATACATCAACACACATGACAGGAGAGAGACGCAGCAACGACGCACTCTTTATTCCTTCACCCAACAAGTATTGAGTGAGCTCCGGGCACTGTTTTAGGGGCTGCTGTGAGGTTTCTCATCTTTGGTGCTATTGACTTTTGGGGCTGGGTCCTTCCCATCGGGGCGGCCTTTCCTGAGCACTGTGGGATGCAGAGCCGCGTCCCTGGCCTCCACCCACGAGATGCCGGGAGTCCCTCCCAAGTCCCAAGTAAAGATGTCTCCAGCCAGGCGCGGTGGCTCACGCCTGTAATCCCAGCACTTTGAGAGGCTGAGGCGGGAAGATCACGAGGTCAGGCGTTCAAGACTAGCCTGGCCAACATAGTGAAACTCCGTCTCTACTAAAAATACAAAAAATTAGCCGGGCATGGTGGCGGGCACCTGTAGTCCCAGCTACTCGGGAGGCTGAGGCAGGAGAATGGCGTGAACCCGGGAGGCGGAGCTTGCAGTGAGCCAAGATCGCACTACTGCACTCCAGCCTGGGCGACAGTGCGAGACTCTGTCTCAAAACAAAAACAAAAAAAAAAACGAACAAACAAAAATGTCCAGACTTGGACACATGTCCTGGGGTGAGGCTGGGGCAGCATCGGGGCAGAGTCACTCTTGGTTGGGAGCTTCTGGGCTAGGTATGCAGCCATGAACAAGACACAGTTGACACCCCTCATGGGGTCTCCTCTAGCCAGGGCGGTAGTGGCGGGGCGGGGTGAGATAGACAACTCACAAGTAAACAAATAAACAGGGTCTACCGTGAAAGACAGAAGATGTGCAACTCAGCGAGGGAGCTGCAGAGGCTTGGAGGGATTGATGGGGGCAGAGGGTACAGGGCTACGGAGACACCAGTGGCAGGTGGAGACAACCTATGAAGACACAGGTCAAGGCCCAGACGCAGACAAGAGGGAGGGAGGGAGCCCTCGAATAGCTGCAGAGCCTGGAACATGACAGCTGGAAGATAAAGGGGCACAGAAGGAGGGGGAAGGGCAGGGTCTACCAGGGGAAACCAAGGCACAGCAGCATTTCCCGCGATGAGGTGTCTGTTTTGACCTCACAGACCAGCGTTTGAAAGCCCCTGGAGTGGATGACTGTTCCCCCACCTCCATCCTCTTCACTCCCTCTCTCTCCCTTCTTCCTAATCCCCTCCCTTTCCCCCCTCCCTTCTATTGTCTCCTCAGAAGGCATAAAAGCTCAGGGGGCGTGAAAGAGTCCAGGCGCTGGAGCCTGGAGCCAGAGAGAGCTGCGGAGAGCTGCCAGCTGCACGGAGGTGAGAGTCCAGGGAGGTGAGAGGGCAGAGGGCTGGAGGGGGTGAGGGGCTCCTGGGAGAGTGATGGGGGGCGCGAAGGGATGGGGATAACAGAAGAAATCCCAGCATTGGGGGCAGGGAAAAGGTGAGGGGCAGGTAAGGGGATGGAAAGGTTTGAAGATGGAGTGGTGGAGGCAGTGGGGCAGAAGGCATGGGTGCTGGAGGACCAGGCCGGTCTGATCCAATGATGGGGGAAGGAGAGGGTTAATTCCCCTGGAATTCTCTCTCCTTTTTTTTTTTTTTGAGACAGAGTCTCACTCTGTTGATTACAGGTGGGGGCCCATGCCTGTAATCCCAGCACTTTGGGAGGCCAAGGTGGGTGTATCACTTGAGGTCAGGAGTTCGAAACCAGCTTGACCAATATGATGAAACCCCATCTCTACTAATAATACAAATATTAGGTGGGCATGGTGGTGGGTGCCTGTAATCCCAGCCCCTTGGGAGGCTGAGGCAGGAGAATCGCTTGAACCCAGGAGGCAGAGGTTGCAGTGAGCCGAAATTGTGCCATTGCACTCCAGCCTGGGCAACAAGAGAGAAACTCCGTTAAACAAACAAACAAACAAACAAAAAACAGTAAGGTAGGAGAGATGGCAGGTGAAGGGTTCTACCCGAAAGAAAATCATCACAGAGCACAGGGCAATTTCTGGAGGTGATGAATAGGTTTCAGTCCCTTGGTTGTGGCAATGGTATCGTGGTTGTTTGCACACGTCCAAACTCCTCAAGATGTGTACATTAAATATGCGCCATTTTTGTATCTCGATGATGCCTCCATAAAGCTAAAAAATTAATTCCTCTGTCCTTATCGGAAATGCACCTGGCCCCTGCTTCGGAAAATGACTGGCCGCTCTCTCCTTGCAGCGTGTTCCGCAGCTGTAGGCACCTGTCGTCCTGCCTTCGATGGATCCTCCATCCGTCCCCCTGGTCCTCCTCCTCGTCCTCTTGCTGAGCCTGGCAGAGACTCCAGCATCTGCACCTGCCCACCGGGTAACGCCTCCCTAAGTTCCTCGGAAACAACAGTGTCCCCAAATCCCTGCCCTCTGGGAAGAGTTTTTAAAAATGCTTCTGGCTTGTGTCAACGGTCCTGGGGAAGAAGCTCAAGTCCTGAAAATATGAGAAGAAAGTCAGACACCCACCTCATCTTGGCTGTGGAGATAGAACAGAGTACGGGTGAAAAGTAGAGGGTCAGGGTTCAGGGTGCCCAAAGCTAAAACCTCCTCATGATGAGCATTGCTCAGAGATGCAAAAATATGCCTTCGGAGGTGGAGGCGGGTACCTTTCATGCCTGTTTTTCAGCCTGTGTGAGAATTAGCTGGAAGGAGGCTTAAAGTAATACCGGGACCCACCCACAGGGTTTCTGGTTGGGTGAGTCTGGGATAGGAGCTGGTCCTGGGACCACAACTTCTTGTTGTTGTTGTTGTTGGTTTTTTGTTTGTTTGCTTGTTTGAGACAGAGTCTCAGTCTTGCCTCTGCCGCCCAGGCTGGAGTGCAGTGGTGTGATCCCAGCTCACTGCAACCTCCACCTCCGAGGTTCAGGCAATTCTCCTGCCTCGGCCTCTCGAGTAGCTGGGACTACAGGCACCTGCCACCATGCCCAGATAATTTTTGTACTTTTAGAAGAGATGGGCTGGGCGCAGTGTTTCACGCCTGTTATTTCAGCACTTTGGGAGGCCGAGGCAGGTGGATCACAAGGTCAACAGATCGAGACCATCCTGGCCAACATGGTGAAACCCTGTCTCTACTAAAAACACAAAAATTAGCCGGGCATGGTGGCACGTGCCTGTAGTCCCAGCTACTCAGGAGGCTGAGGCAGGAGAATCACTTGAACCTGGCAGGTGGAGGTCACAGTGAGCCGAGATTGTGCCACTGCACTCCAGCCTGGGTGACAGAGCGAGACTCCATCTCAAAAAAAAAAAAAAAAAAGAAGAAGAGATGGGGTTTCACCATGTTGGCTAGGCTGGTCTTGAACTCCTGACCTCCTGGCTTCAAGTGATCCAGCCTCCTTGGCCTCCCAAAGTACTGGGATTACAGGTGTCAGCCACGGCACCCAGTCTGGGACGACACTTTGAAAACCTTTGATCGCACACCTCCACAGCATGGGCTGTAGAGGCTGGGTTGAGTTTGAAATCCGGGATCTGTGACTGTCTAGCTGTGTGACTTCAGGCACATTGCCTAACCTCTCTGGTCTCTGAGTGGATCTTCTTTGTCCAATTCCAGCACTGTGAGAGTTAACAGTTAACTCAGATGGCAGGCAGCTCTCATTATTTAGCCAAGAGGATTAAATAATTAAAAGATGTTGGTCCAGGGATACACAGTTTCAATTAGACAGGGGGAATAAACTAGATCTCTGGTACAGCATGGTGGCTGTTGTTAATAACAATGTGTCGTACACTTGAAAATTGCTAAGAGAGTTGGTGCATGTTAGGTGTTGTCACCACAAAAAAGCTAAGCACGTGACGTAATATAGAGGGTAATTACCTTGATGGAGTCACTCCACAGTGTAGCCATATTTCCACACATGTTGTGCACCACGCCTGTATTTAAAATGCAGTTTTTTTCTAACAAAAAAAAAAGAGGCCAGCCCCAGTGGCTCACTCCTGTAATCCCAGTACTTTGAGAGGCCAAGATTAGAGAATCGCTTGAGCTCAGAAGTTCGAGACCAGCCTGGGCAACATAGTGAGAACCTCCAGCTCTTAAAAAAAAAAAAAAATTAGCTAGGTATGGTCTTGCATGATTGTAGTCCCAGCTACTTTGGAGGCTGAGGCATAAGAATTGCTTGAACCCAAGAGGCTGAGGTTGCAATGAGCTGAGATGGTGCCACTGCACTCCAGCCTGGGTGAAAGAGCAAGACCCCATCTCAAACAAAAAAAAAAACAAAAAAAGAAAAGAAATGCTAACAACAACAACAACAACAACAACAACAAAGAGACTCCGGCTTGGCATTCAGCTGCCCTGAGTTGGGATAGCAGCTTTCCTCCAGGTGCTGGCTTGGTCTTTGGCAAGCTATTTGTTTCTTTGAGCCTCCTTTTTTTCTATATAACTAAGGGATAATGGAATCCATCCTATAGGGATGTTCGAGGAGTTTTGACAAGAGATAATGCGGTGGAGGGTTTCTCAGTGCTTGGCGTTGTATGAAACCCTTGATGTGAATTAGCTAATTCTACCCCACAATCCTTTGCAGTTGCTTCTATTTTGCTACTTCCCATCTTACAGAGTGGAAAACTGTGGCTTAAATATTCAGTGCACATCCTCCTTAAGAGTCTGGAATCTACCGGCCGGGCACGGTGGCTCACGCCTGTAATCCCAGCACTTTGGGAGGCCAAGGATCACCTGAGGTCAGGAGTTTGAAACCAGCCTGGCCAACATGATGAAACCCCGTCTCTATTAAAAATACAAAAATTAGCGGGGCCTTGTGGCAGGGGCCTGTAAGCCCAGCTGCTCAGGAGGCTGAGGCAGGAGAATCACTTGAACCCAGGAGGCAGAGGTTGCAGTGAGCCAAGATGGCACCACTGCACTTCAGCCTGGGTGGCAGAGTGAGAGGCTAGACTCCATCTCAAAAAAAAAAAAGAAAAAAAAAAAAAGAGTCTGGGATCCACCTGGGTTTGAGTCCCAGCTGTGCTTCTTAGTGTGTTGCAATTTGTTGCAATTTGTTGCAATTTGCCAATCTTTCTGGGCCTCAAGAGCCTCTTTCTTTTTTTTTTTTTTTTGAGACGGAATTTCGCTCTGTGGCCCAGGTTAGAGTGCAGTGGTGCAATGTCAGCTCACTGCAAGCTCCGCCTCCTGGGTTCACGCCATTCTCCTGCCTCAGCCTCCCGAGTAGCTGGGACTACAGGCGCCTGCCACCACGCCCAGCTAATTTTTTTTTTTTTTTTGTATTTTTAGTAGAGATGAGGTTTCACGTGTTAGCCAGGATGGTCTTGATCTCCTGACCTCTTGATCCGCCAGCCTTGGCCAAGAGCCTCTTTCTAATGAAGCTAATAGCAAGTTTACCTACTAGGGTTGTTGGAGGAAGAGGCTCTTTTTTTTTTTTTTTTTTTTTTGAACAGAGTCTCGCTATGTCACCCAGGCTGGAGTGCAGGGGGGGTGAGATCATAGCTCACTGTAGCCTCAAACTCCTGGGCTCAAGTGATCCTCCCACCTACAAGTGCGCGCCACCATGCCTGGCTAATTTTTGTATTTTTTGTTTTGTTTTGTTTGAGACGGAGTCTCACTCTGTCGCCCAGGCTGGAGTACAGTGGTGCAATCCCTGCTCATTGCAACCTCCACCTCCCAGGTTCAAGCGGTTCTCCTGCCTCGGCCTCCCAAGTAGCTGGGATTATGCCAAGCTAATTTTTTTATTTTTAGTAGAGATGAGGTTGGCCAGGCTGGTCTCGAACTCCTGACATCAGGTGATCCGCCCACCTCAGCCTCCCAAAGTGCTGAGATTACAGGAGAGAGCCAGCACATCCGGCCTAATTTTCGTATTTTTTGTAGAGGCGAGGTTTCGCCATGTTGCCCAGACTGGCCTCGAACTCCTGTTCTCAAGCCATCCTTCTGCTTCGGCCTCCCCAAATGCTGGGATTACAGCATAAGCACCACGCCCAGGCTTAACATCTCTTTAATGTGCACAACACTGTATTGCTGGCTGTGGGCACAATGTCGTGCCGTAGATCTCTAGGACTTCTTCATCCTGCATAACTGAAATTATACCTGTTGAAGAACAATTCCCCATTTCTCCTTCTCCCCAGCCCCTGGTAACCACCTTTCTCCTCTCACAGCAGAACCCTTTAAGCTTTCTTTCCAGGCCAATTGACTTTGTCTTAGGAAGTCCTCAATTTCCTCATCGGTGGAGTGGGGATTAAAATGAACCTGCTCCACAGCCTGGTGGGAAAGTCATATGACGACCCACATCACCCCGGACCTGTGGGATGCCTGCCCCCCTTTCTGTCTGCTAGAGTCTTGATTTCTGCATCTCTCTCCAGGGACGAGGAGGCTGGACCCTCAATAGTGCTGGCTACCTTCTGGGTCCCGGTGAGTGAGGCTGCGCTCAGCTCTCCATCCCTGGCCTGAGTCTGCCTGGTTGCTGCAGGCAGTGAGTTTGTGACTTGTAAAGACCCTCACCCACATTCACTGAGGCCCATGGATTTATTTGCAGATCTGTCTGGAGGGTTAGTCTAAGCAGAGTGATGGGTGTGTGGACTCTGGAGCCAGAGCCTTGGGCCCAAATCTCAGCTCTGCCCCTTGCTTGGTTTGCAGCCTTGATCTCTCTCTCGCTGTCTCTCACTCTTTCTTTCTTTTTTATTTTTTTGACAGAGTCTCGCTCTGTCGCCCGGGCTGGAGTGCAATGGTGCGATCTCAGCTCACTGCAACCTCCGCCTCCTGAGTAGTTTAAGCGATTCTCCTCCATCAGCCTCCTGAGTAGCTGGGATTACAGGTGCCCAGCACCACGCCCGGCTAATTTTTACATTTTTAGTAGAGACGGGGTTTCACCATGTTGGCCAGTCTGGTCTCGAACTCCTGACCTCAGGTGATCCACTTACTTTTGGCCTCCCAAAATGCTGGGATTACAGGCGTGAGCCACCGCGCCTGGCTGCAACCTTGATCTCCCCATGCCTCAGTTTCCTCATCTGTGACAGTGGGTGTAATGATGGCCCTTACATCCTAGAATGTTGTGAGGATTGAGTGATTAATAGAACAATAGCTGGTGTGTAGTGGGTACTGTATAACGATTAGCTGCCATTCTTTGTCTCTCTTTTTGTTTTGTTTTGTTTTTTTTGAGATGGAGTTTCACTCTTGTTGTCTAGGCTGAAGTGCAATGGCGCCAATCTTGGCTCATAGCAACCTCTGCTTCCCGGGTTCAAGCAATTCTCCTGCCTCATCCTCCCAAGTAGCTGGGATCACACGCATGCACCACAACGCCACACCCCCCCCCCCCCGCCCCCCGGCTAATTTTGTATTTTTAGTGGAGACGGGGTTTCTCCATGTTGGTCAAACTGGTCTCTAACTCCTGACCTCAGGTGATCCGCCCGCCTCAGCCTCCCAAACTGCTGGGATTACAGGCGTGAGCCACTGCGCCTGGCAACTTTTTTCTCTTTTCCTTCATTTGTCTCTCTCCATTTCCCCAGTTGCATCTTCCCTGGGCACTTGGTGTGCCCATGGCCACGTGCTGCATAGTGAGCATTACATCCATAAAATACTGAGATTCCCGTGGTGCTCAAGGTTGGTTTCAGTTTGAGCTTCATTCAGGGAAACCCAGGCTCCAGAAACAGTGTGGCAGGAGCAGAAAGAACGTGAGATGTGGACCCAGACCTAGGTGGGTTCAAGCCCCAATCCTGCCATTAGCAGCAGGGTAATTTTGAGCAAGTGACCGCTTGCAGCTGCATGATTTCCACACTGGTAGGTAGGGATGGTCAACACGCACCCCATCTGACAGACTTGGTGGAGGCACTGCGTTGAGTGAGCCATGCTATTGAATTGATGGATTATGTGTTTTTTCACTTCTACTTGACCTACCACCTGGTCTTGCTCTCTCTATCCCTACTCAGTCCTCCACCTTCCCCAAATGGGTGACCAAGACGGGAAGAAGGAGACAGCCCTTGAGATCCTAGACCTGTGGAAGGCCATCGGTGAGTGAGTGGGGAGTTAGACGTCTTCTCTCGCATCCTCCTCTGCCGGCTCTCTCCTGGCTTTGGAAACTGGTAGATGTGAGCTCCAGCCCTCACCCTGCCGCTTACTATTTGGGGAGCCCTGGGCAAGTGATGCATTTCCTTCAAGCTTCTGTGCCGTCATCTGGAGCCCCAGCTTGGTTTAATGTTCTTTTGTTACCAACGTGAAATTCTGAATCCTTTTTGAACCATGGGCCCCATATTTTCTCTTTGCATTGGACCCCACAAAATTCCTCCACTTTGAAATGACATAAATGGAATAATCTCATGATTTAGTTGTATGACTCAGTGAGAAAATGCACATTAATTTCCTAGAAGTGTCTGGCATATGGTAGAAATGGAATGGGTCGGCTGGGCATGGTGGCTCACGCCTGTCATCCCAGCATTTTGGGAGGCCAAGGAAGGTAGATCACCTGAGGTCAGGAGTTCAAGACCAGCCTGGCCAACATGGTGAAACCCCGTCTCTACTAAAAATACAAGTATCAGCTGGGTGTGATGGTGGGCACCTGTAATCCCAGCTACTCCAGAGGCTGAGGCAGGAGAATCACTTGAACCTGGGAGTCGGAGGTTGCAGTGAGCCGAGATTGCACCACTGCACTCCAGCCTGGGTGACAGAGACGCTATCTCAAAAAAAAAAAGAAATGAAATGAAATGGGACATGGCTGTTATAGTCAATATTTATCATTGCAAGCTCCCTGTCCACCATGTCTTTGCTTATCCCTAGTCCCCTTATCTTGTCTTCTCGCATGACCAAATGAACTTTCTGAGGTTCCCCTCTCTTTCCCATTCTACATCTCGAAGGACAGAATCGTAGAGGTGCATAGGGGTCTGGACAGCTGAACGTTCACAATGTGAAAGCAACACATGACCTCAGCTAAGCCTCCTCATCCTTGTCCTCTGCCAAATGTGGGAAATTCAGAGAATTTAGGGCATGGCTTCTCAACTCTGGCACAACTGACACTGGGGGCTGGATAATTCTTTGGTGTGGGGGTCAGTCCTGTGCATCATAGGATGTTTAGCAGCGTCCGTGGGTTCTCCTCATTAAACACTAGTCGCATTCCCTGTTCCCAATTGGTTTTTTGTTTTGTTTTCTTTTCGATACAGAATCTGGCTCTGTCACCCAGGCTGGAGTGCAGTGGCGTGATCTCGGCTCACTGCAAGCTCTGCCTCCTGGGTTCACGCCATTCTCCTGCCTCAGCCTCCCGAGTAGCTGGACTACAGGCACCCGCCACCACGCCCGGCTAATTTTTTGTAGAGATGGGGTTTCACCGTGTTAGCCAGGATTGTCTCGATCTCCTGACCTTGTAATCTGCCCACCTCGGCCTCTGAAAGTGCTGGGATTACAGGCGTGAGCCACTGCGCCCGGTTTTTTTGTTTTTTTTGTTTTTTTGAGATGGAGTCTCGCTCTGTCACCCGGGCTGGAGTGCAGTAGCACGATCTTGGCCCACTGCAACCTCCGCCTCCTGGGCTCAAGTGATTCTCCTGCCTCAGCCTCCGGAGTACGTGGGACTACAGGTGCCCACCACCACACCCGGCTAATTTTTGTATTTTTAGTAGAGACGGGGTTTCACCATGTTCGCCAGGCTGATCTGGAACTCCTGAGCTCAAGTGACCCACCTGACTCGGCCTCCCAAAGTGCTGGGATTGCAGGTGTGAACCACTGTGCCTGGCCCCTGTTCCCAACTATGACTATCAAAAATGTCTGCAGACACAGCCAAATTACTGCAGGGCAAAACCACTGCTGGTTGAGAATCACAAAGTGCCATAAGTGTCCAGAAAAATAAGGGAAGTGAAACCACATTGCATACTATAAAGCCCTAAAGCTTAATGTCATAAAGGCATCGTTATTTTTATTCATTTTATTTTATTTTATTGAGACAGAGTCTTGCTCTGTCACCCAGGCTGGAGTGCAGTGGTGTGATCTCAGTTCACTGCAACCTCCACCTCCCAGGTTCAAGCAATTCTCCTGCCTCAGCCTCCCGAGTAGCTGGGATTACAGGCGTGCACCACCATGCCCAGCTCATTTTTGTATTTTTAGTAGAGATGGGGTTTCACCATGATGGCCAGGCTGGTCTCGAATTCCTGACCTCAGGAGATCTGCCCCCCTCAGCCTCCCAAAGTGCTGGGATGAGCCACCACGCCCGGCCTTATTTATTTTTTAAACTTTTATTTTAGGTTTGGGGGTACATGTGCAGGTTTATTATATAGGAAAACTTGTGTCATGGGGGTTTGTTGTACAGATTACTTTATCACCCAGGTACTAAGCCGAGTACCCAGTCGTTATTCTTTCTGCTCCTCTCTCTCCTCCCCCCGCTCCACCCTCCGGAAGGACCCAGTGTCTGTTGCCCCCATCTTTGTGTCTGTATGATCTCGTCGTTTAGCTTCCACTTGTAACTACGAACGTGTGTGTGAATGTTGTATTTTTGTTTCTAGACAGGCTCCCCTACGCCCACCCTCTGCAGCCCTCCAAGAAGAATGTGATGGAGACGTTTGCCAAACCAGAGATTGGAGGTAAAGCCAGGAAATACAGAAGAGAGACACCGACAGGAGAGGGGGAACAAGGAAGTGGCAGGCAGAGCTTAGAGGGTAAAGGAAGAAAGGGAGGAAACTGGAACCAACCAGGGACCTCCTCACCTGTAACCACAGCCACTACCCTGACCACTCAGCCTCGACTGTGAGTCCCCATCCTGGCCTCGACTGCTCCCTTCACCTCGATTCCTTCACTGCCAATCCCACCTCATGCTCCAACTCTCATTTC
The DNA here is from genome assembly GCF_028885625.2 of Pongo pygmaeus. Lineage (NCBI taxonomy): Eukaryota > Metazoa > Chordata > Mammalia > Primates > Hominidae > Pongo > Pongo pygmaeus. The sequence continues at coordinate 62,694,423 of NC_072393.2, forward strand.
CCAGCCTGCATCTAGCACCCACACGCAACCTTGATCTCCCCCAGTATCACCCCCTCAAGCTTAGCCTCAGCTACAACACTGACGTCAAACCCCTCACTTTGACCTCATGGTTCAATTTCATTTATTTATTTATTTTTTGGGGATGAAGTTTTGCTCTTGCCGCCCAGGTTGGAGTGCAATGGTGTGATCTTGGCTGACTGCAACCTCCACCTTCCGGATTCAAGCGATTGTTCTGCCTCAGCCTCCCGAGTAGCTGGGATTACAGGCATGCACCACCATGCCCGGCTAATTTTTGTATTTTTAGTAGAGACGGGGTTTCACCATGTTGGCCAGGCTGGTCCTGAACTCCTGACCTCAGGTAATCCACCTGCCTTGGCCTCCCAAAGTGTTGGGATTACAGGCGTGAGCCACTGTGCCTGGCCTCATGGTTCAATTTTAACATCAACCTCTCTCCTAAATAAGATCTTTATTTTCAGCATTCATTCTATTTTTTTTTTTTTTTGCCCAGGCTGGCGTGAAGTGGTGTGATCTTGGCTCACTGCAACCTCTGCCTCCTGCGTTCAAGCGATTCTCCTGCCTCAGCCTTCTGAGTAGCTGGGATTACAGGTGCCCACCACCACACTCAGCTAATTTTTGTATTTTTAGTAGAGAAGGGGTTTTGCCATGTTAGCCAGACTGGTATCCAACTCCTGATCTCAGGTGATCCACCTGCCTTGGCCTCCCAAAGTGCTAGGATTACAGGCATGAGCCACCACGCCAGGGACCGTTATATTGTTCACTGCCTAGCACAATGCATGACGCATAGTAGGTACTTGGTAAATATTTGTTAAATGAATGAATTAAACTATCCAAACACAGCCTTCAGTTGCCACCTTCCCACCCGATCATGAGCTCAGCAGATGCCCAAACCCCAGCTTTTCCCACCTTCCTTTAGTTGGATGTTCGCCCCGACCCCATCTCCTTCTTCAATCCTTTTTTTTTTTTTTTTTTTGAGACGGAGTCTCACTCTGTCGCCCAGGCTGGAGTGCAGTGGAGCGATCTCGGCTCACTGCAAGCTCCGCCTCCTGGGTTCTCGCCATTCTCCTGCCTCGGCCTCCCGAGTAGCTGGGACTATAGGCACCCGCTACCACGCCTGGCTAATTTTTTGTATTTTTAGTAGAGATGGAGTTTCACCGTGTTAACCAGGATGGTCTCGATCTCCTGACCTCATGATCCGCCTGCCTCGGCCTCCCAAAGTGCTGGGATTACAGGCGTGAGCCACCGCGCCCGGCTCCTCCTTCAATCCTGACCCAATTCTTGGAGATGCCATGTCCTTATTTCAACAGCAACTAATTCATTTCAAAAGCATGTACTGGACAATACTGGGTATGATACGCTCCCTGAATTCACTAATTTCCATCCTCACCTCGATTACATTCTGACTCTTGAAAACACCCACCACCACCATGTGTCTTCTTAAAATGTGGGCGGAAAGGGAGAATATGTGGGCAGATGAAAGTAGAGAGAAGGGGCCGGGCACGGTGGCTCACACCTGTAATCCCAGCACTTTGGGAGGCCGAGGCGGGCAGATCACCTGAGGTCAGGAGTTCAAGATCAGCCTGGCCAATATGGTGAAACCCCATCTCTACTAAACACACAAAAATTAGCCTGGCATGGTGGCTCACACCTGTAATCCCAGCACTTTGAGAGGCCAAGGCTGGTGGATCACAAGGTCAGGAGATCGAGACCATCCTGGCCAACATGGTGAAACCTCGTCTCTTCTAAAAATACAAAAATTAGCTGGGCAAGGTGGTGGGCGCCTGTAATCCCAGCTACTTGGGAGGCTGAGGCAGGAGAATGGCGTGAACTTGGGAGGCGGAGCTTGCAGTGAGCGGAGATTGTGCCACTGCACTCCAGCCTGGGCGACAGAGGGAGACTCTGTCTAAAGTAAAAAAAAGAAAAGAAAAGAAAAGAAAAGGAAGGAGAGAAGGAAAAGAAAAGGTTGTTGGATCTTAGAAGAACTAAAGAGCTCTTCCTCCCCAGTTTCATTCCCAAACTCAAGAACCCGGTTTGGGGAGTGACAATGAGAAAACCCATTCAAAGTTTACCTCTTTCTCTCCCACAGATCTGGGCATTCTCAGCACGAAAATTCCCAAGGAGGAAGATGTCCTGAAGTCATAGATGTCTCCGAATCCCTGTTCCTATCCTTCTTCTCCAGTTCCTCCTGTTCCCTCTGAAACCCTTTCTAGGTACCCTATGCTGAGACTAAGATCCTGAAGTTAAATACCCAGGTCTCATGAAGACATTGTAAAGCATTTGAATTATTCTAAAAAATTTCTGGAGTTTCTTAGGTTTTATTGATTCATCCTTGAAATCAGTATAACGTGTTATTAATGAAACCAATAGTAATTCAAGGACTAGTTGGGAGATTCTGGGGTAGTCAGGGAATATTCCTGCAACACATTTAAAGGAATTGTGTTCTTTTGGAATCATCCCAATTATAACACCAGCTATTGCATAATACAAATAACCCTCTTAAGTCTGAGAGTCTGTGTCTTGATTTGAAAAGATTCTTCAAAGTGCATACTTACTCCTCCATATTCTTTCAGCCCACATGAGTCTCCTCAAGAAGTGAGGAGAGGCAGTTTGGAGCAGAATGGAGAGAATAAAATGTTTCTTGTCAAATACTCCCTATTTTTCCCTTTTAATTAGTCTGGGAATTTTTTTAGGGGTAGCAGAATCCAGGATGATGGGGTCAGGTGTGGGACTGGGAAATCCAGGATGACAGAATCAGGTGAGGGACTGGGAAAATGTAACCTATTGGAGGCAATTCGTTTTGGATTATTGTTTTGCGGAAAGTTTTACTTTCGTTTTGGGTTTGGGGAGTCACAGGCAAAAGAAACCACGGTGTTACACTGAGGCAGGAGAATCGCTTGAACCCGGGAGGCAGAGGCTGCAGTGAGCCGAGATTGTGCCATTGCACTCCAGCCTGGGGGACAAGAATGAAACTCCACCTCAATAATAATAATAATAATAAATAAAGAACATGTTGAGATTAGACCTATTGGCCCCAAGGCGAGAATGGTAAGCTTGTGAGTGTTGCAGTGAAAAGAGAAGGGATAGGAGCTCTGTCCTGGTGCTGTTATTTTCCTGACACTGAGGGACACATGGAACCCTGCTCCATGGTGGCCTTATATTAATATCAGTACATTGGGGTTCCCATCACATACAAAATGCTTTTTTTTTTAGATGGAGTCTCGCTCTGTTACCCACACTAGAGTGCAGTGGTGTGATCTCGGCTCACTGCAACCTCCGTCTCCCAGGTTCAAGGAATTCTGTCTCAGCCTCCCAAATAGCTGGGACTACAGGTGCCTGCCACCATGCCGGCTAATTTTTGTATTTTTCATAGAGATGGGGTTTCACCTTGTTGGTCAGGCTGGTCTCGAACTCCTGACCTCAGGTGATCCACCAGTCTCGGTCTCCCCAAGTGCTGGGATTACAGGCATGGGCCACCACACCTGGCCTTTTTTTGTTTCTTAACTTCCTTTGGATATAGACCCAGCAATGGGATTGCTGGATCATATGGTTGACAAATGGTGAATTTTATGTTATAATATTTTTTTTGAACCCAGGTTCAAGCAATTCTTGTGCCTCAGCCTCCCAAATACCTGGGATTACAGGCGCTCACCACCACACCCAGCTAATTTTTGTATTTTCAGTAGAAATGGGGTTTCACCATGTTGGCCAGACTGGTCTCTTAACTTCTGGGCTCAAGTGATCTGCCTACCTCAGCCTCCCAAAATGTTGGGATAACAGGCGTGAGCCACTGTGCCCAGCCCCAGCTGTCTGTATTTTAAAGAGCCCTCCAGGTGAATCTGATGTTCCTAAAGTTTGAACAGAATCTCAACCTTGAATGCAGCTGGTATCGTATGACCCAGGCTGGAGTGCAGTGGCGCGATCTTCGCTCACAGCAACCTCTGCCTCCCCGGTTCAGGCGATTCTCCTGCCTCAGCCTCCCCAGTAGCTGGGATTACAGGCGCCCGCCACCATGCCCAGCTAATTTTTGTATTTTTAGTAGAGACAGGGTTTCGCCATGTTGGCCAGGCTGGTCTACGAACTCCTGACCTCGTGATCTGCCCACCTCGGTCTCCCAAGGTGCTGGGATTACAGGTGTGAGCGACCGCGCCCGGCCGCACCTGAGGATTTTTCACAGCCCCAATACCCAGGAGAAACCCAAGTCCAATTAAGCCAGAATTCCTTTAGGTGGGACCCAGGCATCTGCGCTTGCTAAAACTCCTCAGGCGATGTCCAAGTGTGGCCACGGTGGAGGAATATCTGCTCTAAGATATCACCTGGGGGGCTTTAAAAATATCCTTGGACCAAGTCCCACTCCAGACCAAATAGCCCAGACTCTGCAACGGTGGGGCAAAACCTCGGAGTTATTGTCTGTGTTCCCGATGTTTCTGGTACAGAATCAGATTTAGGGAGTGTCTCCTTTCAGTGCTGGTCTCCCGGGAGGGCTTAATCTGAGGCTCTGATCTGAGGATTATACTAAAGGAAGTGTCAACAGTTGAATCCATTTCTCCTCCCCTGAAGGTGTTGGAGCTCAGACAGATTAGTCTCTGCCCAAATACTCTCAGCCAGGTTTAGGAGCTACAGTCAACACCCTTATCCCAGGTTTCTCAGCCTTGGGTCTGTTGACATCAGTGCCTGATAATTTTCCTGTGGGGGCTGTCCTGTGCATTGTAGGATTTTTAGCAGCCCCCCTGGGCTCTACCCCTAATGCCAGTAGCACCCCTAGTTTAGACAACCAAAGATGTCTCCCAGACATTGCAGAATGTCCTCTTAGGGCAAAATCACCCAGGGTTGAGAATTCCCACACTAAGGGATATATATTAACCCATAGGCCAAATAGAGAGACAACTGGCTAAAAAAAAAGAAAGAATACAAAAATTAGGGCTGGGCGCGGTGGCTTCTACTAAAAATACAAAAAAAAAAAAAAAAAAATTAGCTGGGTGTGGTGGTGGACGCCTGTAATCCCAGCTACTCAGGAGGCTGAGGCGGGAGAATCATTTGAACCCAGGAGGCAGAGATTGCAGTGAAGAGATCGCACCATTGCACTCCAGCCCGGGCTACAGGGCGAGACTCCGTCTCAAAAAAAACAAACAAACAAACAAAAAAATACCGAGGAAGTTTTGGGCAGGGTACAGTGGCTCACGCCTGGAATCTTAGCACTTTGGGAGGCCAAAGCAGGCAGATTGCTAGAGTCCAGGAGTTCAAGACCAGCCTGGCCAAATGGCAAAACCCCATCTCTACTAAAAATACAGAAATTAGCCGGTGTGGTGGCATGCACCTGTAATCTCAGCTATTCAGGAGGTTGAGGCAGGAGAATCACTTGAAACCAGGAGGCAGAGGTTGCAGTGAGTTGAGATCACACCACTGCACTCCAGCCTGGGCGACAAGAGTTAAACTCTGTCTCAAAAACAAAAACAAAAAAAAACAGAAAAACGGAGGAAGTTTTAAACAGGGCTCTGCTTTGGTTATCCTTGCAATCCATTGCGGTCTGGTTTGGAATCTGACAACTGGAATGAAAAGAACCTTGAAATCAATGCATGCTTTGGTTTCGGTGCTGCTGCTTCTCAAAATCCTCAGCAGGGGACTGAGAAAGAACTCGGTGTGCACAGCAGACCCCTGAAACTGGTGAGCTCGACTTCCTAGAAAATTGCTGCTTTTCCACTTTCTGTTCAGGACCACTAAATGCTGAAATGTGGATGCATACCAAAATAAAACCAATTCAGTAGCTACTTAAAAAAGAAAACCCCAGCTGGGCGCAGTGGCTCATGCCTGTAATCCCAGCACTTTGGGAGGCCAAGGCGGGTGGATCACCTGAGGTCAGGAATTTGAGACCAGCCTGGCCAACATGGTAAAACCCCATCTCTACTAAAAACACAAAAATTAGCCAGGCATGGTGGCACATGCCCGTAATCCCAGCACGTTGGGAGGCCCAGGCAGGCGGATCACGAGGTCAGGAGTTCAAGACCAGCATGACCAACATGGTGAAACCCCGTCTCTACTAAAAAATACAAAATTTAGCCGGGTGTGGTGGTGGGCGCCTGTAATCCCAGCTACTCAGGTGGCTGAGGCAGGAGAATTGCTTGAACCCGGGAGGCAGAGGTTGCAGTGAGCCGAGATCACACCATTGCACTCCAGCCTGGGAGACAGAGGGAGATTGTCACCACGCCTAGCTAGTTTTGTATTTTTAGTAGAGACAGAGTTTCACCATGTTGGCCAAGCTGGTCTTGATCTCCTGACCTCCAGTAATCCATCCGCCTCAGCCTCCCAAAGTGCTGGGATTACAGGTGTGAGCCACCATGTCCGGCCTAGCGCTGAGATTTTAGCTCAGTTCAGGAATGACAGTGGCTGACTGACAGCTGAGAATGTCTCTAGAACCTGATCCCCTGATCCACACAGCTGTCTCCTCAGGAGGTTTGCGACAGGCCCAGTGTAAACACTTCAAATCAAATGCAACTGTTTCTTAGGGAAGTTTGTGATTTAGCCCAGTTCGAGAGATCAAATTCCATCCGGGTGTGTGCGTGACTGAAGGCCAACTCCTGCCGTCCTGGCTCACCTGACAACACCATTTCCAGTTTGGATTTCTTTACACAGGATAAAATCAAGTAGAATGAAAATGAGGACAACACATTGGTTTTGAAGAAATCACTCATTCATTTGTTCAGGAGAATTTCCAAAGTAATTAATGACCAAAATGAGCAACTGAGACAGTGTCTCCATCCATCGAGGTTTATGAAATCGGCTGTGAGGCATGTCCAGGGAAAGGTGAGCCACAGACACCTCTGTGGCTGTTTTTCTGAAGTTTTCAGGATATTTACTATTTATACATTTCCTTAGACGGGGGCAGGTGTGGAGGCAGAGGGGTGGGTAGGTGGTGAGCTGAATGGTTAAATTCCTATCAGTCTTTAGTTAGTGCCAGTAAATCTACATTTAAAAAATTTATATATATGTTTTTATTATGTATTTATTTATTTAAATATTTATTTATTTATTTATTTTGAGACGGCGTCTCGCACTGTCGCCCAGGCTGGAATGCAGTGGTGTGATATCAGCTCACTGCAAGCTCCGCTTCTCAGGTTCACGCCATTCCCCTGCCTCAGCCTCCCGAGTAGCTGGGACTACAGGCGCCCGTCAACATGCCCTGCTAATTTTTTGTATTTTTAGTAGAGACGGGGTCTCACCGTGTTAGCCAGGATGGCCTCGATCTCCTGACCTCGTGATCCGCCTGCCTTTGCCTCCAAAAGTGCTGGGATTACAGGCGTGAGCCACTGCGCCCGGCCTATGTTTTTATTTTTACTTTTTTGGAGACAGATCCTTACCCTGTCACCCAGGCTGGAGTACAGTGGCGCAATCTCAGCTCACTGCAACCTCTGCCTCCCGGGTTCAAGCAATTCTCTTGCCTCAGCCTCCTGAGTAGCTGGGATTACAGGCGCCTGCCACCACGCCCGGTGAATTTTTGTATTTGTAGTAGAGACAGGGTTTCACCATGTTGGCCAGATTGGTCTTGAACTTCTGACCTCAAGTGATCCGCCCGCCTAGGGCTCCCAAAGTGCAACATTTTACATAAGATAAAGTGCATGTTTGAAGGCAAAAAAGGGGGTAAAGGGAGTAAAGGAAGCATCAATTACGCAGACATCTTTGGGTAGGTGGAGGAATGACTGAGCTCATCTTATCTTTGTTCCGTGCCTCAGAAGATAAGCTAGTAATGGACATTGTCGGTGTGGAATAAAACAGACCTGAGTTTTAGGAGCTAGACTTAGATTGTAGACCTGAAGTTACAAAGGGTGAGTTCTTGTTTATGGGAAGTCAGCAAAGAATTTCCTTATGAATGATTTGCGGGGGCATTCGTGGATGCCCAGGGCCTCTTCCCTTCCCGTGGGGATCTGGCTGATGCCAAATGCCAGCAACCACTGTCCATTTGGAAGAGGGCGCTGCCTGACTCAGCCACCAGGCTGACCTCTCCTTTTGCATAAGGAGTTTGGGGAATCCTGAGGTTTTTCTTCACATAATGGATAAGTATTAATATTGTTAATTAATATTAATTAATTACTATTAATGGCATGGTGGCTCAAGCCTGTAATCCCAGCACTTTGGGAGGTCGAGGCGGGAGGATCACTTGAGGTCAGGAGTTAAAGACCAGCCTGGCCAACATGGTGAAACCCCATCTCGATTAAAAATACAAAATTAGCTGGGTGTGGTGTCAGGTGCCTGTAATACCAGCTACTCGGAGGCTTGAGACGTGAAAATTGCTTGAACCCAGGAGGCAGAGGCTACAGTGAGCTGAGATTGTGCCACTGCACCCATCCAGCCTGGGTGATAGAACGAGACTCAGACTAAAAAAATAATAATAATAAAAATAATAATTATACAGAGTCAAATGTGGGGGATTCAAGGAGGCAGAAAGCAGATGAGTTCTTGCCCTGCTAGAGACTCACGTCCCTGGGAGAAGCAATCACTTAAGGCAATCACTTTAAGTGATTAAGTTAATATGAGAGGCTGCAGTGAGATTTTTTTTTTTTTAGACAGGGTCTCACTCTATTGCCCGGGCTGGAGTGCAGTTGGGAGATCTTGGCTCACTGCAGCCTTGACCTCCTGGGTTCAAGTGATTCTCCCACCTGAGCCTGCTGAGTAGCTGGGACTACATACATGCACCACCATACCCAGCTAATTTTTGTGTTTTTAGTAAAGATGGGGTTTTGCCATGTTGCCCAGGCTGGTTTCTAACTCCTGGGCTCAAGTGATCCGCCCGCCTGGGCCTCCCAAAGTCCTGGGATTACAGGTGTGAGCCACCACGCCCAGCCTTGCAGTGAGGTTTTGAAGCAGTGTTATGTGATGGGATTTTTTTTCTTATCAAAAAACAATTTATTGGGCAAGTACGGTGATTCATGCTTGTAATCCCAGCACTTTGGGAGGCCAAGGTGGGCAGATCACTTGAGGTCGGGAGTTCGAGACCAGCCTGGCCAACATGGTGAAACCCCATCTCTATCAAAAAAATTTCTACTACATCTCTACTATAAAAATTGCCAGGCGCGGTGGCTCACACCTGTAATCCCAGCACTTTAGGAGGCTGAGGCATGTAGATCACCTGAGGTCAGGAGTTCGAGACCAGCCTGACCAACATGGTGAAATCCTGTCTCTACCGAAAATACAAAATTCAGCCTGTTATAGTGGCAGGCACCTGTAATCCCAGCTACTCGAGGGGCTGAGGCAGGAGAATCGCTTGGACCCGGGAGGCAGAGGTTGCTGTGAGCTGAGATCTGACACTGCCCTCCGGCCTGGGTGACAAAGCTAGACTCCGTCTCAAAAATAAATAAATAAATTATTGCCTTCTAATTTTTTTTAGCAGCCCAAGTCCAATGATTGCATTAAAAAATGTGTTGCATCTATGCCATTAATACAATATTTAGGCAGTCATGTCAGCTGTTCTTTTATTTTTTTCATTAGGATAGGGCCTTACTGTCACCCAGGCTGGAGTGCAGAGTTGCAGTGATGCGATCATGGCTCACTGCAGCCTCAACCTCCTGGGCTCAAGCAATCCTCCCACTTCAGCCTCCGCAGTAGCTTGGATTACAGGTGTGCCATCATACCCTGTTAATTTTTATTTTTATTTTTGTAGAGATCGGGGGGTCTCACCGTTACCCAGGCTGGTCTCGAACTCCTGGCCTTAACTGATCTTCCTGCCTCAGCCTCCCAATGTGTTGGGATTACAAGCATTAGCCACTAGGCCCGACCTTACTTCTAATTTTTATTCTTATTTTTAATACATCTCCTTTTGTTTAAGGATATATACCAAGTGCCTAGAATATCAGCTGATAAGTGTTCCATAAATGTCTGTGGAATATTTGTTAGACTTTATTATTATTATTTGTTATTTTTAAAAGTTATTTATTTATTTATTTTATAGAGACAAGGTCTCACTCACTTGAGCCCAGGTTGGTCTTGAACTTTTTCTTTCCTTATTTTTGGGGTGGAGTCTCACTGTGTTGCCCAGGCTGGACTTAAACTCCTGGACTCAAGCAAACCTCCTGCCTCAGCCTCCCCAGTAGCTGGGATTACGTGTGCGTGCTACTGTGCTCAGTTTTTTTCTTATGAGATACTGGAAAATGATGAGACTTGTGCTCATTGGAAGAGAAACAGCAACAGACACTAAAATAAATCTGTAAGAAAGCAACAGACATAATCAAACAGAAAACAAAATTCATGGGGGAAAATAAATATTTACTCAAACATCCGGGCAATTCCTACCAAGTGCTTTATGTGTATATGTCATTTGGTAACATTGGAGAAAAACCATCATTCACTGTCTCTTGGGGTGGAGGATGTGGACCTGACTCTGGAATCACTGGGAGGTGGTTTCCTGGTGTGTTTTCAGGTGACGCCTGAATGTCCCCAGCTGACGGAAAGCCTTTTGACACGTGGGACATTTGTAGGGTTTCTCTCCGGAGTGGGTGCGCTGGTGAACGTTCAGGTTCCCCTTGTGGCTGAAAACTTTGCTGCAGTATTTACATTTGAACGGCCTCTCCCCGGTGTGGATCCTCTTGTGGCCCTGTAAGGTGGACTCATGGGCGAACCGCTTTTGGCAGACGTCACACATGTAGGGCCTCTCGCCAGTGTGGACTCGCTGGTGAACTCGGAGGTCTGAGGGCTGCAAGAAGCACTTCCGACAGAGATCACATTGAAAGGGTCTCTCTCCTGTGTGTGACCTCCTGTGGATGCTTAGCTGGGAAAAATACTTAAATGATTTATTGCACACGTCACATGCAAAGGGCGGCAGGGCCTTTGCTTCTTGGCCATCTGGGTGACTGACCGGGCCTGCAGGGCCTGGGGAATGAACTGGATTGATCTCAGCTTGTCCCGGGGATTCTCTGTTGCCCACAGGTGTGGTTTCTCCTTGAGGCTCTTCTTGGGAAATGGAGGAGGCGTCTGGTTTGCTTCTTTTGGGACTGCTCAGATTCAGAGCTTCTCCTCTGTTCCCGCTGTGAGTCGAAGCTTCTCTCTCCACAACGCAGGCAGAAGATGTGTCAGCATCCATATTTTCCACAGAGGCTCTTTTTTGGGGTTCCTTCTCCTCCTTTGCTCTCACCAGATCTGCTGGAAGAAGGGATTCCACACACAACAGTTAATAAAGCGCATTTTCAATACACCAAACTCATTGCAACCAAACACTGATGTTGGCTGACAACTTCCCCTGAACCTCAAGCCTAAGACATTAGACTGTAGGTCTCTGGAAAGTGGAGGATGGGGAGGCTTTGGCAGCTGAGTGCCAACTCCCCCAGGGGATGATAATGCTGGGCCCCCAGCCCCGCACACCGGAATAGAGGGACTAACCCCTGTGGATCCAAGTCTTCATACTCACTGGGACTCTTTGGAAGCTGAGGCTCTGGGGATGTCAGTCCTAGATTCTCTTCCCTGTTTTCCTTCAGATCCTTCTCCAAGGTCTGCTTGGGTCTCGGAGACTTTGGGTCACCTTTTATGTCAATACTCTTGTGTAGCAGAAAGTCCTCTCCCTGAAGAGGAAAAACCAAGAGCAATGACTGCCGTGTCTAAACTAGTGGAAGCACGGACATGTCTGTCCCTTCCTGATTGGATATACCAGACTTCCCATGGACCACCCTATCACCCCAAGTAAACATCACCACCTCATTTCTGAGTGTGTCCCTAATCTGCACGCTCCGTATTCTAAATCAGCTCTTGTGCCTGGTGGTTTTCACTGTTTGGTTCTCTGAGCATATTTCTCCTGGCCGTGCCAACGTCTCCCTGCCCCTGACGCTGGAAGGAGCATGACTCTAGTCGAGGCCCCTCAGCTGTGGCACCACTGGCATTGGGGCTGCATCACCCTCCTGGAGGGGGCGCTCCTGTGCAGAGCAGAGACCCTGCCTCCACCCTCTAGATGCTATTAACACCCCGCCACCCCTGAGAATGCCAAACAAAAATGTCCTCAGACATTGCCAAATATGTCCTTAAAGGCAAAATCACCAGTTGAGAAACACTCCTCAAATTAAGAAATCAAGTCTGAGAAAGTGGGTGGTTCCTTGCTGAATGACTTCATGAAATGTCTTTGTGGAAACTGGATGGGGAAGGGACCTTCAGTTCATTCATCTGTGCCAACTGCCTCCCTCACTTCACTGAGACCATTTCTTACCCCTGCCCCCACCCTAAATGCTAAAAGCTCTCACGTGGAGGGAAAAGTAGATGAGGCTTCCTTCTCTGTGACGGCTGAGGAATGAATGTTTGGGGATGTACCATGTCCATGGGGAATGGCTCTAATCTTGTCCTGTGCCAAATCTCTCAATCAGTCCTGCAGCCACATGATTTCCTCCCGTTCCTTCTCCCACCTCTGCCCAGACACCAAGGCCTCACACACTCACCTGCCTCCTGGACAGTGCAGGGACCCTGGGCAGGGTCTGCAGCTCTCGGCTGGCCTGGCCTTCCCCCGGACACATGTGGTTCACAGAGGAGGCCCGCTGGCTGGACATGTCTCTCGGATCATCTCTGACACTAGCGGGGGCTTCAGCCATCTCGACATCTGAGTTCAGCATAAGATATTCTTTGCCGAGCAAGTTGACTACAGACTGTAGAGAGAAAAAAGACAATCAGACTCACTATGAGAACCTGAAAGTAGCTCTCATATTTCCTGGGTCCTGCCATAATGCTCACACTTTACTGTAATTAATGTTCAAATCTGCCTTCCTGATGCAGAATCAGTTCTGTGGACACAGCAATCTGTCTGAATTTTTTTCTTCACTAGATAAGTACATAAATATGAGTCCTTAGATGAAAGGGTCTCTAAACCAAAGAGAAGACAAGGAGAAATATTCTGGGTGAATCCAACTCAATTGGCTGATGGCAGCTCACCTTGTGTTGGAACTTAGGGGCTCATTTGGGGACCTGGAGGCAGATCCTTGCATCTCTGATACCAACCACTTTCCCTGCCTCAGGATGGGACTTCTGGACCCCCCTTCAGTTCACTCTAATGCCTCCTTCCCTACGTTCCATCAGGCCTAATATTTTACCAACGTCTTTCTTTCAGGTTGGCCTCACACAGTGTGTGGGTTCCTGTATCCCCTCTGCCTGTCCATCTCCTAGGTCAGGTATTTGCAATATTAGCTGTGCTGATATTTGAGACTGGAGAATTCTTTGGCCCCCATCCCAGCTCCCCTTCCCTGCACCAATCATGAGGGTCCCACTCACCCATTTCTTGGGTCTTCTGTTATTTCGTAGCAGGTCCTCCAGGTCTTTGCAGCTCTGCACACCGTTCACCTTGACTAAGACCTGGAGCTCCTGGGGCATGGAGATCATGAACTGCTCCATCACCAGCATGTCCAGGATCTGCTCTTTGGTGTGAAGGTCGGGCCTCAGCCAAAGATGGCACAGCTCAGTGAGTTTCCTCAGAGCCTGGATGGGGTCCGACTCCTCTGGGCAGCTGAACATCCTGAAGTTCATGTGCCAAGTCTCAGGGTTCCTGTCGTGATTTCCAAGTCGAGTTCCTGGGGATGCCACAGACGGTGGAGTCTCTGACCCACAGCTGTTGCAGGGTCCTCCCTGACCCCATGAGAGTGTCCAATTTGCAGCCATATCTACTGGAGAATATTTCAATCAGCCTCTGAGCAAGCTCTTCCAGTAGCCAGTACCAAATTGAGACCTATTTACGCAGGCTGCCCCTGGTTCTTCTCAGTAATATATTCACAGTTCAGAAGTCTGCAGAAAAAAAGCACGAGCCCGATTATTTTAACTTTCTATTCCACACACCCTTCCCTTCCAAATCCCTCATCCCAATCCTGGACCCCACTTGTCCATGGGCATCGGACTCAGCACTGTGGAAATGAATCCACTCTGTTATTCTTCCAGTGTCTACACCTGACTACATGTTCTGGGGTAAAATCTGAATGCTCCCCTGGATTCTGATCTCTAGGGGATAATTGTGCAGAGATGGAACTGGTTTTCCTTTCGACTGGAACAACATTGCTCTTGACTGTAAATTAAATTGGATATGTATGTGAAGCTCCTAGAATCTGATGTAACAATAATGTCAGTTCTTTATGTTTTCCCGTCAAGACAGGATCCAAGGCAAAGCCCTTAGTCATAATTATGTAAAAAGCTAGAGAAAAATATTAACAGTTATAACCTACGATTGTCCCCAACACATTTTTCCTGTTAACCCCAGAATATTTATTTGCTGCAGGGAAGAGGTGGCACTAAAAAATCCTATGAGAGGCCCGGCGCGGTGGCTCACACCTGTAATCCCAGCACTTTGGGAGGCCAAGGCGGGCAGATCACGAGGTCAGGAGATCAAGACCATCCTGGCTAACACGGTGAAACCGTGTCTCTACTAAAAATATAAAAAATTAGCCAGGCGTGGTGGCGGGCGTCTGTAGTCCCAGCTACTCGGGAGGCTGAGGCAGGAGAATGGCGTGAACCCAGGAGGCGGAGCTTGCAGTGAGCCAAGATCACGCCACTGCACTCCAGCCTGGGGGACAGAGCGAGACTCCTCTCAAAAAAAAAAAAAAAATCCTATGAGAATTAAGCTCCTGCACAGATATGTTGTTGTTTTGGTAAAACACGCATTTATAAAATTCATCACTTTTACTAAGAACATGCACTATGTTGTGCAACCATCACCACTTTCTAATTCCAGAATCATTGCATCACCCCAAAAGGAAAAGCCATCCCCATCAGTAATTACCTCCTGCGCCACCCACCCCAGCCCCTGGCCATCACTAATCTGCTTGTTGTCTCTCGGAGTTTCTCTGTTCCTTATCTCATTCCATAAAATGGATTAAAGTCTTATGAAATTTCCAGGTAGTGGGATCATACCATAGAAAGATTTTTTCTTTTTTCTTTTTGAGACAGGGTCTTGCTCTGTCATCCAGGCTGGAGGGAAATTCACAGTCATGGTTCCCTCAGCCTCAACCTCCTGGGCTCCAGTGATTCTCCCACCTCAGCCTCCCGAGTAGCTGGGACTACAAGTGTGTCACCACACCCAGTTAATTTTTATAGGTTACTTTTGTAATAGAGACGAGGTTTTGCCATGTTGCCCAGGCTGGTCTCAAACTCTGGGCTCAAGCAATGAGCTTGCTTCAGCCTCCCAAAATTCGGGGATTACAGGCATGATTGCATTGCAGCTGGCCTACATTTTTAAAACATTTTATTATTTTGTTTATTTATGTTTTTTGAAGTGGAGTTTCGCACTGTTGCCCAGGCTGGAGTGCAGTGGTGCAATCTCAGCTCACTGCAACCTCTGCTGCCCAGGTTCATATGGCTGTCCTTCTTCAGCCTCCCAAGTAGCTGGGATTACAGGCCCCCACCCAGCTAATTTTTATATTTTTAGTACAGACAGGGTTTCACCCTGTTGAACAGGCTGGTCTCAAAACTCCTGACCTCAGGTGATTCCCATGCTTTGGCCTCCCAAAGCGCTGGGATTATAGGCGTGAGCCACCGCACACGGCCTGATTTTTTTTTTTCTTTTTAAATTTGGTTCTAAACGTAGCTTCAAAAGGCAAAAGCCACTGTATGATATTCTTCAGGCATTAACTATCATCCAAGTTCAACAGCTATGAGAACGCAGCCCTGCTTTCCTAGCCACAGATGGGGGAAGCAACCTGAAGGTCTGCAGAGAGGAGAAAAAACTGGCAGGAGGGTCTTGGGAAAGGTCACTGGTAGCCTGGAGGATGAGTACCCCACACTTCCTGGAAGGAATCTGAGCAAGTGCAGAACAGAGAGACAGCCAGGGAGACAATCGGCAGAGCGGGGAGACAACCCAGAGGAGGAGACAATATTTACACACCACACATCTCACGGGGCTCCTGTGCAAAACATAAGCAACTCAAACTACTCCAGAGCGAGAAAATACACAACCCACTAGAAGGGGGAAAGGCGCCTGTGTGGACATCTCAGATGAAGACATGTGAATGGCCAGCAGGTCTAGGAAAAGGTGCTTATCATCACTCATCATCAGGGACATGCAAATCCAAACCACAAGACACCCCTCATGCCTGCTAGAGTGGCTGTTCGCAAAAAGACACATGGAACGAGTGCTGGTGAGGATTCGGGGGAAAGGGATCCTCTGCGCCCTGTGCTGGGATGTAAATTAGAGCAGCCGATATGGGAGACAGTATAGAAGCTCCTCAGAAAATTAAAAGTCCAACAACTGCATGATCTGGCAATCCTACTCCGGGGCATGTACACAGAGGAAAGGAAATCAGGATGTGGACTCCAAAACAGTGAAACTCTGAAGTGACAGACGGCGGGAAGGTGGAAAAACTACCTACTGGGTACTATTCTCATATCCTGGGTGACGGGTTCAGTGATACCCAAAACCTCAGCATCACTCAGTACACTCATGTAACAAATCTGCACAGGTACCCACCGAACCAAAAATAAAAGTGGAATTTTTTCTAAGTTATCTATTTTTGTTTTTAAACTTGTGGCAGGGTCTTGCTCTGTCACCCAGGCTGGAATGCAGTGGTGCAATCCTGGCTTGCTGCAGCCTTGACTTCTTGGGTCCAATTGATCCTCCTGCCTCTGCTTCCCAAAGTTCTGGGATTACAAGTGTGAGCCACTATACCTGGCCTACTTAAAATTATTTTTATTTTTATTTCATTTTATTTATTTATTTTTTGAGACAGAGTCTCACTCTATTCCCCAGGCTGGAGTGCAGTGGCGGATCTGAGCTCACTGCCACCTCTGCCTCTCGGGTTCAAGCGATTCTCCTGCCTCAGCCTCCCGAGTAGCTGGGATTACAGGTGTGAGTCACCCCTCTCAGCTAATTTTTGTATTTTTAGCAGAGACGGGGTCTGGCCATGTTGGCCAGGCTGATCTCAAACTCCTGAACTCAAGTGATCCCTATGCCTCAGCCTCCCAAAGTGCTGGGATTACAGGTGTGAGCCACTGCACCCGGCCATTAAAACTTTTTTTAAAAAAATAAAAGAAATAATAAATATAACGTTAAATAGGTCTACTGCACAGCAAGGTGACTATAGTTCACAGCAATGTACTGTATACTTGGAAATTGCTAAGGGAGTCGATTTCAAGCGTTGTCCAAAAATGATAAGACGGTGAGGTAGAGCCTACGGCAGTTTGCTCGATTTAGCCGTTGCACAATGCGTACACACCTTGACACACTATGCTGTGCACCACACATATACACCATTATATATTTATATTTCTCAATTTGAAAGTAAATTAGGCCTGGTGCAGTGGCTCACTCCTGTCACCCCAGCGCTCTGGGAGGCGGAGGTGGCAGGATCGCTTCAGCCCAGCAGTGAACCGTGATTGTGCCACTGTGCTCCAGCCTGGGAGACACATCCAGCGGCCATCTCATTTTGTTTATTTATTAAGTAAATCGATACATTTTTAAAAAGCATACAGATATGAGAGAGAAAAGGGAGCCTGAAATTCTGGGAATTAAAGAGGTTTTCCCGCCAGGTTCCCTAAGCGCCCCTGCTCAGGAGGCGGAGATAGAGGGTGAGGCGGGCAGATTGCTTGAGCCGAGGAGTTCGAGACCAGCCTGCGCAAAGTAGCGAGACCACGTCTCTATAGTAAATTAAAAAATGCAATCGGGCGGTGTGGTGGCGTGCTCCTGCAGTCCCAGCTAGGTGGAGGCCGAGGAGGGCACATAGCTTGAGCCTGGGAGTTCCAGGCCAGCCTGGGAAATGAGCTAGACCCCATCACTGAAAAATAAAATAAAACCTAACCATGATAAGAAAGTTAACATTATTACTTTATTTTTCTCCTTTTTTTTTTTTTGAGACAGAGTTTTGCTTTGTTACCCAGGCTGGAGTGCAATGGCGCGACCTCGGCTCACTGCAACCTCTGCCTCCGGGGTTCAAACGATTCTCCTGACTCAGTCTCCTGAACAGCGGGTATTACGGGCGCCCGCCACCACGCCCGGCTAATTTTTGTATTTTTGTTAGAGTCAGGGTTTCACCATGTTGGTCAGGCTGGTCTTGAACTCCTGACCTCGTGATCTGCCCACCTCGGCCGCCAGAGTAGCTGGGATTACAGGCGTGCGCCACTGGGCCCGACCGAGAAAGTTAATATTATTCCTAGTTTACAGAAGCACTGCATCACCAGTCAGAGCTAATCATGGGGTGCAAAGGAGACCCGCTGCCTTCACAAAGTCTCCGAGCAAATAAATGCATGAGAAAATAAACCCAAACTTTCTGAAACCAACGCTCCCACACGCCAGCTCTTAAACCCCACAGACATCCCCGCTGGACACTTACCTCCTTCCCGGCTTCTGCCTCCAACCTCCTCGGTCTGGGATGCGCTCTCCAACTGGTCTGGAGCTGAACTGCGTCTATTTATGGAGAAGCGGAAGGCCCCGTTTCCGGTTCCCTGCGCCGCCCCGTGATTGGTTTAGGGCCATAGAGTCTATTTTACGTAATCGGCGTTGATTACATTTCCCACTGAAACCCCACCCACAGGAAATTAATGTATTAAACATGCCTACTGTGCAAATAATATAGGTTTTCCCGCTCTACTGAGTTGTCATATTGCTGAAGTATTTGGAGGCCTCAGAAAATATAGATCCGCAAGTTTTAACCACTTTGGGTCCCCTCATGCCACAGACAGTAATATCCTAACAAGTAAAGGACGTGTTAAGAGCTGGTTGACTTCGCTTATTAAAACAAAATGAAAAAAAAAGAAAGAAAAATTCAAAATAGAGTTGGTTGATTAATATCAAACCAGTGATTTAATCTCATTTTTAATCTCATTTCAGCAAAGCTTTCACACGCAAATTCCAAGATATTGAAAATAGTGGACACCCATTGTTGATATGTAATGAATGTTTGTGATAATTTTTTACTTTTTTCTTTTTTTCAAAATCTTGGAATTGACATGTGAAAGCTTTGTTCAAACTAGACGAAATCACTGATTTGATATCACCCTTATGTAAAAGCAGTGGGAACTAGAGAAAGGCACATAGTCCTCACTCTGCATTCACTCCAGGACGGTGGGAGGGTGGTTTACAGATACACTGAGGGTCCTACGGGGTTCCCTAGCTCTCAGCCCCCCTCAGTTAGGGCTCTCAAGCACGAAAAGCCTTAACGGTGGGTGTGAATTTTACTGTGTGGATCATGGAGTTAATGTGGAATGATAATTAAGTGCTAGGCAGGATTAGTTTACAATTTGGGAAGTTCGCACCGTCAATTGGATGATAGTAATCCATTCAAGTAGTGGCTCATTCATTTTAATTTCAGAGGAAACCTCATCTAACCTTTGGGATAAATTGAAGGGCTGTTAATTTTACAATGATTCTGGTTTAAATCCTTGGAAAATCTTAAGCCGCTTAACTCTGGGAACTTCAAACTTCTTGTGTCTAGAACCTTCTTGATGTGTTGTTTTGAAGATGCAATAAGACTGGATCAATAAAGTGCTCGATACAAGGTCATTTTGCCAAACAGTTGTGACAATTATTTTCTGGTGCATTTTCTCATACTTCGTGATATTTTTCCTTCTTAACCACTGAGGTGTTGACAATGGATTGGAGTTAAGAATGGAATTATTGGCCGGGCGCGGTGGCTCACGCCTGTAATCCCAGCACTTTGGGAGGCCGAGGTGGGAGGATCACGAGGTCGGGAGATCCAGGCCATCCTGGCTAACATAGTGAAACCCCGTCTCTACGAAAAATACAAAAAATTATCCGGGCGTGGTGGTGGATGCCTGTAGTCCCAGCTACCTGGGAGGCTGAGGCAGGAGAATGGCGTGAACCTGGGAGGCGGAGCTTGCAGTGAGGGGAGATCACGCCACTGCACTCCAGCCTGGGCGACAGAGCGAGACTCTGTCACAAAAAAAAAAAAAAAAAAAAAAAGGAATTATTCACTGGAATTAACTGGGAGCTGCCTAAACCACCATCTGCCTATCCACTTCCCCCAAATCCTCCCCTCCGGAAACTCACAGTCTATTTCTGTGAAGTACGTTGTTGGTATTTTGGTAGGGATCGCATCGAATCTGTAGATGTCTATTAATAGTATGATCTTTTTCACAATGTTGATTTTTCCGCCCCCCATGAACATGTCTTCCCATTTTCTGGGGTCCGCTTTAATATTTTTCATTAGTGTTTAATAGTTTTCCTTGTGGAAATCTTTCACCTCCTTAGTTAAATTTATTTCCAGGTTTTTGGGGTGTCTTTTGCTCTTGTAAATGAGATTGCTTTCTTGATTTTTTTCTAGCCACTAGTTCGTTGTTGGTGTATAAAAACACTACTGATTTTTGCATATTGACTTAGTATCTGGCCACCTTACTGAATTGGTTTGTCAATTCTAAGAGTTTTACTGGTGGAGGTTTCAGGGGTTCTTATAGATGACATCATGTTGTTGGCAAAGAGAGACAATTCGACTTCCTCCTTCTGAATTTCGATGCCCTTTGTTCCTTGCTCTGGCTGAGACTTTCCCAACACATCATTATTAACGAAGGTCACCAGGCTGAAGTTTGGAAACAGGTATACATTGCGATACAATCGCCAGGACCAAGCTAGTTAACATCTCCTTCATCTCACATAGATACCATGTTCTTTGCTTCTTCTTATTCATTTGTTTAATTCTCAATTATTGGGCTCAAGCAATCCTGCTTCAGCCTCCCTAGCAGCTAAGACTACAGGCACGAGCCACATTTGGCTTTCTTTTGATATCCTTTTTTTTGTTTTCTTTTTGAGATGGAGTCTCATTCCGTCACCCAGGCTGGAGTTGCAGTGGCGCGATCTTGGCTCACTGCAACCTCTGGCAGGAGGTTTGCTTGACCCAGGAATTAAGGACACAAATAAATAATGAAAAGAAAATAGTCACTATGTGAGTTGATGAATACATTAATTAGCTTGATTGTAGTGATAATTACACCATGAACAGGGATATGTAAACACCAGCATGGTGATCTTAGTCACCAAGGACGGATAGAGCCCAGGAATTGGAGAGCAGCCTGGGCAACATAGTGATACCCCCATCTTTACAAAAAATCTTTGTTAATTAGCCCAGTGTGGTGGTGCTTGCCTGTAATACCAGATACGCAGGAGGCTGGAGCAGGAGGCTCTCTTGAGCCCAGGGATTCGAGGCTGCAGTGAGCCATGAGTTTTCCATTGCACCCAGCCAAGGTGACACAGTGAGACCTTGGCTCTAAAAATAAATAAATCAATAAACAAATTTATCCACACAGGTAGGAGATCTCTACAAGAAAAACTATAAAATACTGATGAGAGGAAATGAAGAGGGCACAAAAATGGAAAGATATTCCATGTTCATAAATGGGAAGAATTCACATTGTGAAAATGACCACACTATTAATAGAGATCTACAGATCCAACTCAATCCCTACCAAAATGCCAAGGACATTCCTTATGAGAACATGACATGTTTCAAGAGGAGAGGATTGGAGGGAATTGGGTAGGTAGATGGTGGTTTTAGGCAGATTGCAGTTCATTCCACTTAATAACTCCATCTGAACTCTGACTCACTATCAACACCTCAATTATTAACAAGGAAAAACATCACAAAGCTTGAGAAAATGCATCAGAAAATAAGTGTCAGAACTTTTTGGCAAAATGACCTTGTATAGGGCACTTTACTGAAATAATCTGGTTTTTTGTTTGTTTGTTTGTTTTTTGAGATGGAGTTTCGCTCTTGTTGTCCAGGCTGGAGTGCAACGGCATGATCTCAGCTCACTGTAACCTCCGCCTCCCAGGTTCAAGTGATTCTCCTGCCTGAGCCTCCTGAGTAACTGGGATTACAGGCATGCGCCACCAGGCCTGGCTAATTTTGTATTTTTAGTAGAGACAGGGTTTCTCCATGTTGGTCAGGCTGGTCTCAAACTCCTGACCTTGTGATCTGCCCACCTCAGCCTCCCAAAGTGCTGGGATTATAGGTGTGAGCCACCACATCCAGCCAACATAATCTTATTTCATCTTCAAAACAACATGTCAGGAAGGTAATAATTCCCTGATCCTAGTCACAGGGAGTTTGAAGTTTCCAGAATTCAGTGGGTTAAGATTTCCTAAGGATTGAAACCAGAATCAGTATAAAGTGCACTTAATTATCATTCCACATGGTCTCCATGATCCACACAGTAAAATTCACACCACCATTAAGGCTTTTCTTACTTGAGAGGGCTAACTGAGGGGGTTGAGAACTAGGGAGCACTCAGTATGTCTATAAACCACCTCCCATCATCCTAAAGTGAATGCAGAGTGGGGACCATGTGCCTTTCTCTGGTTCCCACTGTTTTTACCTAAGAGTAGGTTGGCTGATATCAAAGCAGTGATTTAGCCTAGTTCAAGCACAGCTTTCCAATGTCAATTCCCAGATCTTGAAAAGTGAAAAATTATCACTACTACTCATTATGTATCAACAATGACTGTCCCTTTTTTTTCAATAACTTGACATTCACAGGTGAAAGCTTTCCTCAAACTAGAGCAAATCACTGGTTTGATATTACTCAACCAACTCTTAACATGTCCTTTACTCATTAGGATATTACTGTCTGTGCCATGAGGGGACCCAAGGTGGTTAAAACTTGCAGCTCTATAGTCCCTGAAGCCTCCAAATACTTCAGAAATATGAAATGTAATTCAGTAGAGCGTGAAAACCTATGTTATTTACATGGTAGGCATGTTTAATACATTAATTTCCTGTGGGTGGGGTTTCATTGAGAAATGTAATCAATGCCAATCACCTTCAATGGATTCTATGGCCCTAAACCAATCATGTGGGGGCCCAGGGGACTGGAAGAGAGGCCTGGAGTCCCGGGGGTTCTCTATAAATAGACAGTTCAGCTCCAGACCAGTTGGAGAGAACATCCCAGAAGAGAGGAGACTGGAGGCAGAAGTCAGGAAGGAGGTAAGTGTCCACTGGGGATGTCTGTGGGGTTTTGGAGTTGGCCTGCAGGGGTTGGTTTCAGAAAGATTTGGATTGAGGGGTTGGTTTCAGAAAGATTTGGATTGGGGTGTTGGTTTCAGAAAGATTTGGGTTTATTTTTTCATGCATTTGCCTGGACACCTTGTGAAGGCAGCAGGTCTCTCCTTTGTACGCTATTATTTACTCTGACTTGTTATGTAACTCTTCTGTAAAATAGGAATAATATTAACTTTCTCATCATGGTTAGGCTACATTTTATTTTTTAGAGATGAGATCTCTCTCGTTGCCCAGACTAGCCTGGAATTCCCGGGCTCAAACAATCTGCCTGCCTCCGCTTCCCGAGTAGCAGGAACTACAGGCACATGCCACCATGCCTGAATAAATGTTTAATTTTTTTGTAGAGATGAGGTCTCAGTACATTGCCCAGGCTGGTCCTGAACTCTTGGGATCAAGCATGCTCCCGTCTCAGTCTTCCAAACTGTTGGAATTACAGGTGTGAGCCCCCTTGCCGGCCACATGCCACTTGTTAAAAAGCATTGCTGGATTTCCCCTTTCCACAGGGTAAAATCAAGCCATTAATGAGTGGGCATCAACCTACTAGGCCAATGAGAATCTGCGCTAAGTGTCCCTACCTGGGGGATCCTGTGTGCTATATATTCCCAGAATTGAATACTAACCCGTGTACCTGCTTTTATTTTTTCCCGTGTCCCATTGTTTGTTTTAACGGGAAATGAACTGACAGCGAATACAAAGTGGTTTCTAGGAACACGAAACCCCTTTTTTTAGAGACAGGCTCTCACTATGTTGCCCAGGTGGTTATCAAACTCCTGGGCTTGAATACAAAGTGGTTTCTAGGAACTTGAAACCCCTTTTTTTAAAGACAGGCTCTCACTAAGTTTCCCAGGTGGTTATCAAACTCCTGGGCTCGAGGGATCCTCCCTCCTCAGCCTCCTGAGCAGCAGCAGGTGCCCTGTGGCAAAATCACTTTTAATTCCAGAATTTCAGGCTGCCTTTTCTCTCTCATATCTGCATGCTTTTTCAAAAAAAATTAATTTACTTTTAAATTGAAAAACAAGAATGATACATATTTATGGTGTACAGCATAATGTGCTTTGTAGGATAGAAACACTGTAAAATGGGTAAATCGAGCTGATATTCACATGCCTTACTTTATGGACTAATCATTTTTGGTCATGAGGATGCTTAAAATCTACTCTTTTAGCAATTTCCAATTATACAATACATTGTTATGAACTGAAGTCAGCATGTTGGACAATTGCTCTCTTGAATTGATCTCTTCAACTGAAATTCATACCCTTAGACCTATATCTCCCCAACCCCCACCATAGGCATGTTAACTACCATTCTACTCACTGCTACTATGAGCCTACTGGGTGTTTTTTTTTTTTTTTTTTTTTTTTTTTTTTTTTTTTGGTGACAGAGTTTTGCTCTTGTTGCCCAGGCTAGAGTGCAATGGTGCGATCTCTGTTCACTGCAACCTCCAGCTCCTGGGTTGAAGTGATTCTCCTGCCTCAGCCTCCCGAGTAGCCGGAATTACAGGCATGTGCCACCACACCTGGCTAATTTTGTATTTTTAGTAGAGATGGGGTTTCTCCATGTTGATCAGGCTGATCTTGAACTCCCGACCTCAGGTGATCTGCCCACCTCAGCCTCCCAACGTGCTGGGATTACAGGTGTGAGCCACCATGCTTAGCCTGAGTCCACTGGGTTTTTAATTATTGTTTACGTTACCTACTTCTTTTATTTTTAAAACTATTTTATAATTTCAAGTTTTATTTTAAATTTGGGGGTGTACCTGTGCAGATTTGTTACGTGAGTACCTTGAGTGATGCTGAGGTTTGAGGTATGACTCTACCCATCACCCAGGATGTGAGGATAGTACCCAATAGGTAGTTTTTCCACCTTCCTGCCATCTGTCACTCCAGAGTTTCACTGTTTTGGAGTCCACGTCCTGATTTCCTTTCCTTTGTGTACATGCCCAGGAGCGGGATTGCCGGATCATGTAGTTGTTGGACTTTCAATTTTCTGAGGAGCTTCCATACTGTCTTCCATATCGGCTGCTCTAATTTACATCCCAGCACAGGGCGCAGAGGATCCCTTTCCCCCAAATCCTCACCAACACTTGTTCCATGTGTCTTTTTGGGAACAGCCACTCTAGCAGGCGTGAGGGGTGTCTTGTGGTTTGGATTTGCATGTCCCTGATGATGAGTGATAATGAGCACCTTTTCCTAGACCTGCTGGCCATTCACATGTCTTCATCTGAGATGTCCACACAGGCGCCTTTCCCCCTTCTAGTGGGTTATGTGTTTTCTCGCTCTGGAGTAGTTTGAGTTGCTTATGTTTTGCACAGGAGCCCTGTGAGATGTGTGGTGTGTAAATATTGTCTCCTCCTCTGGGTTGTCTCCCCGCTCTGCCAATTGTCTCCCTGGCTGTCCCTCTGTTCTGCACTTGCTCAGATTCCTTCCAGGAAGTGTGGGGTACTCATCCTCCAGGCTACCAGTGACCTTTCCCAAGACCCTCCTGCTAGTTTTTTCTCCTCTCTGCAGACCTTCAGGTTGCTTCCCCCACCTGTGTCTAGGAAAGCAGGGCTGTGTTCTCACAGCTGTTGAACTTAGACAATAATTGACGCCTGGAGAGTATCACTCAGTGGCTCCTGCCTAATGAAGCTAGGTTTAGGAATTAATTTTTAAAAATCTTTGTATTGTATGAACCCACTTCTTTACAATATCAAAGAGCACTAGACTTTAAATCCATTTTCTGAGATGAGATTAGGAATAGAGAAGCCCTTAGAGACAGAAGGTAGATTAGTGATTGCCAGGGGCTGGAGTGGGTGGGTAGGGGGTGATCACTGAGGGGGATGGGGTTCTTTTTGGGTTGATGAGATAATTCTGGAACTAGACAGTGGTGATGGTTTTACAACATGGTGCATGTCTTAGTCCCATAAAATCCAGAACTTGAAGAGGGTAAAAATGATGAAATTTATGAATGTGCAGCTTACCAAAATAACAAAATATCTGTGTAGGAGCTTAATCCTCATGGGATTCTTTAGTGCTGTCCCTTCTCTGGAGCGAATAATTCTGGGGTTAAGAGGGTTTGTTGTGGGACAATATCTTACATTGTAACTATTTTTATTTGTCTTATTGCATAATTATGACTAAGGATTTGCCTTGGATCTTATCTTGATAAGAAAACATAAAGAATTGACATGATTGTTACATCAGATTTTAGGCACTTCACATTCCTGTCCTATTTGATTTACAGTCAAAAACAATGTCATTCGATGGGCAGGAAAACCGATTCAGCCTTTGCACAATGATCCCCTAGAGATCAGAATCCAGGGGAGCATTCAGATTTTACTCCAGAACATGTAGTCAGGTGTAGACACTGGAAGAATAACAGAGTGGATTGATTTCCACGGTGCTGAGTCCAATGCTAGAGGGGAAGTGGGGTCCGGGATTGGGATGAGGGATTTGGAAAGGCAGGGTGGGTAGAGTAGAAACTGAAACTAATAGAGCTCATGCTTTTTTTCCCTGCAGACTTCTGAATGAAGAGTGAATCTATTACTGAGAAAAAGCAGGGGCGGACTGTGTAGATAGGTCACAATTAGACACCGGCTTCTGGAAGAGCTTTCCCAGAGACTGATTGAAATATTCTCCAGTAGACATGGCTGCAAATTGCACATCCTCATGGGGTCAGAGAGGACCCTGCAACAGCCGTGGGTCAGAGCCACCACGGTCCATGCCATCCCCAGCAACTCAACTTGGAAATCATGACAGTGATCCTGAGACTTATCACGTGAACTTCAGGATGTTCAGCTGCCCGAAGGAGTCGGACCCCATCCAGGCTCTGAGGAAACTCACTGAGCTGTGCCATCTGTGGCTGAGGCCCGACCTCCACACCAAAGAGCAGATCCTGGACATGCTGGTGATGGAGCAGTTCATGATCTCCATGCCCCAGGAGCTCCAGGTCTTAGTCATGATGAACGGTGTGCAGAGCTGCAAAGACCTGGAGGACCTGCTACGAAATAACAGAAGACCCAAGAAATGGGTGAGTGGGACCCTCGTGATAGGTGCAGGGAAGGGGAGCTGGGATGGGGGCTGCACGGTGCAGCTGGACTCGAGAGGACCTGAGGGGCTGCTCTAGGTCAGGACTTCCAAGTAGAGGAGAGTTTGCCCGTCAGGGACACATGGCAGTGTCTGGGGACAGTTTTTGGTTGTCACAAGGGGGGAGGACAGGAGATGCTGCTAAGCATTCTCCAATGCTCAGGACAACCCACCATGACAAATAATCATCCAGATTCAATTATCTGGATGACGGCAAGTTCCTGGTGTAGGAGATGGACAGGCAGAGGGGGTACAGGGACCCACACACTGAGGCCAACATGAAAGAAAGGCATTGGTGAAATATTAGGCCTGATGGAACATAGGGAAGGAGGCATTAGAGTGAACTGAAGGGGGGGCCAGAAGTCCCATCCTGAGGCAGGGAAAGTGGTTGGTATCAGATGCAGGGATCTGCCTCCAGGTCCCCAAATGAGCCCCTAAGGTGAGCTGCCATCGGCCAATTGAGTTGGATTCACCCAGAATATTTCTCCTTGTCTTCTCTTTGGTTTAGAGACCCTTTCATCTAAAGGACTCATATTTATGTACTTATGTAGAAAAGAAAAAAATTCAGACAGATTGCTGTGTCCACAGAGCTGATTCTGCATCGGGAAGGCAGATTTGAACATTAATTACAGTAAAGTGTGAGCACTATGGCAGGACCCAGGAAATATGAGAGCTACTTTCAGGTTCTCATAGTGAGTCTGATTGCCTTTTTTCTCTCTACAGTCTGTAGTCAACTTGCTCAGCAAGGAATATCTCATGCAGGAATCAGATGTCGAGATGGCTGAAGCCCCCGCTAGTGTCAGAGATGATCCGAGAGAGGTGTCCAGCCAGCAGGCCTCCTCTGTGAACCAGATGTGTCCAGGGGAAGGCCAGGCCAGCCGAGAGCTGCAGACCCTGCCCAGGGTCCCTGCACTGTCCAGGAGGCAGGTGAGTGTGTGAGGCCCTGGTGTCTGGGCAGAGGTGGGAGAAGGAACAGGAGGAAATTGTGCGGCTGCAGGACTGATTGAGAGATTTGGCACAGGACAAGATTAGAGCCATTCCCCATGGACATGATACATCCCCAAAAATTCATTCCTCAGCCATCACAGAGAAGGAAGCCTCATCTACTTTTCCCTGTACCTTGAGAGCTTTTTAGCATTTAGGGTTGGGGGTAAGAAACGGTCTCAGTGACATGAGGGAGGCAGTTGGCACAGATGAATGAACTGAAGATCCCTTCCCCATCCAGTTTCCTCAAAGACATCTAATGTAATAATTCAGCAAGGAACTCACTTTCTACAGATTGTCAATTTCTTAATTTGAGGAGTGTTTCTCAACTGGGGTGATTTTGCCTTTCAGGACACATGGCCATGTCTGGAGATGTTTTTGTGTGTCATTCTGGGGGGTGGTGGGGTGTTAATAGCATCTAGAGGATGGAGGCGGGGTCTCTGCTCTGCACAGGAGCGCCCCCTCCAGGAGGTGATGCAGCCCCAATGCCAATGGTGCCACAGCTGAGGGGCCTCGACCTAGAGTCATGCTCCTTCCAGTGTCAGGGGCAGGGAGACGTTGGCACGGCGGGGAGAAATATGCTCAGAGAACCAAACAGTGAAAACCACCACACCTGTGTCGTTAGAAAAGTTGGTGTATCCAGTCAGGAAGGGACAGTGATGTCCATGACCCACCAATTTAGGCACGGCAGTCATTGCTGTTGGTTTTCCATTGTCAGGATGAGGACTTCCTGCTGCCACAGACTATTGTCATGAAAAGTGACCCAAAGGCTCTGAGACCCAAGCCAACCTTGGAGAAGGATCTGAACATAGACAGGGAAGAAAACGCAGGACTTACATCCCCAGAGCCTCAGCTTCCAAACAGTCCCAGTAAGTATGAAGACTTAGACCTGTGTGGAGATAGCCCCTCTCTTCTGGGGTGCGGGGCTGGGGTCCCAGAATTATCATGTCTGGGAAAGTTGGCACTCAGCTGCCAAAGCCTCTCCACCCCCCACTCTCCAGAGACCTACGGTCCAATGTCTTAGGCTTAAGGTTGAGGGGAAGTTGTCAGCCAAGGTCAGTGTTTGGTTGCAATGAGTTTGGCGTATTGAAGATGCGCCTTATTAACTGTTGTGTGTGGAATCCCTTCTTCCAGCAGGTGTGGTGAGAGCTAAGGAGGGGAAGGAACCCCAAAAAAGAGCCTCTGTGGAAAATGTGGATGCTGACACACCTTCTGCCTGCGTTGTGGAGAGAGAAGCTTCAACTCACAGCGGGAACAGAGGAGACGCTCTGAATCTGAGAGGTCTCAAAAGAAGCAAACCAGACACCTCCTCCATTTCCCAAGAAGGGCCTCAAGGAGGAGCCACACCTGTGGGCAACAGAGAATCCCCGGGACAAGCTGAGATCAATCCAGTTCATTCCCCAGGCCCTGCGGGCACAGTCAGTCACCGCAATGGCCAAGAAGTTAAGGAACTGCTGCCCTTTGCATGTGAGGTGTGTGGTAAGAGGTTTAAGTATCGCGGCAAGCTAGCCATCCACACGAGATCACACACAGGAGAGAGACTCTTTCAGTGTAATCTCTGCGGGAAGCGCTTCATGCAGCGCATAGGCCTCCAATTTCACCAGCGAACCCACACAGGCGAGAGGCCCTACACGTGTGACGTCTGCCAGAAGCAGTTCACCCAGAAGTCCTACTTGAAGTGTCACAAGAGAAGCCACACAGGGGAGAAGCCCTTCGAATGTAGAGATTGCAAGAAAGTTTTCACCTACAAGGCGAATCTGAAGGAGCACCAGCGCATCCACTCCGGAGAGAAACCCCACAAATGTTCCAAGTGTCCAAGAGCCTTCGGTCGGCCGGCGACCTTAAGACGCCACCAGAAAACACATCCAGAAGCCACTTCACAGTGACTTCGTCATCGGGTCTGTCTTCTGCACCAAGAAAGTGTGAATGAAGATTTTTCACCGATGTTATCAGATGACTTTTGACACATGAAGGGCGCCTGGCACACAGAGGAGTGCCCTAGATAGGAATTCCCAGGATGTTTGTTTAAATCTTTTTCCTCCCCAGTGAATTTTGGTTTTTGTTTCATTATGTTTGTTGTTTTAGGTTTATTTTGGCTTGTGTTGCTGTTCTTTCAATAAACGTCTTATTAGTTTTCAATATTTTGTAACAAAAAACGGAGTCTCCTGATTGACATGCTGTTACGCACTGTTTTGCTATAAAGTACAATTGTCCTAGGAGGGTGTCCGGATTAAATACACGATATGCCTGGGGAAATCTGGGTTTCAGATAAACATATTTTTTTTTTAGTATCAGCTTGTTCTAAATTATTCATTATTTATCTGATACTCAGCTTTTATTGAGTATCCTAAATAGTTTTCTTTTTTATTTTTTTTCTATTCTTTTTTTTGAGATGGGGTCTCCCTCTGTCAACTAGGCTGGGTTGCAATAGCAGGATCGTCGCCCACTGCAGTCGCGACCTTCCAGGCTCAAGCTATCCTCCCATCTAAGCCTCCCAAGTAGCTGGGACTACAGGATCATACCACCACTTCACCTAATTTTTGTGTTTTTTGTGGAGATGAAGATTTGCCTTGTTGCCCAGGCTGGTCTTGAACTCATAAGCACAAGTGATCTACCTGCCTTGGCTTCTTTAAGTGCTGGCATTACAGGCATGAGCGCTGTGCCCTGTATTGTTTTTATTAGACTTCAATATAATTATTATATTCAAATTTTTGGAAATAATTTTTTGTAGTGATGGGATTTCTTGTTGCGCAGGCTGGTGTTGTGTGAGCCACCACGCCTGGCTCTAGACTTTCTTTTTCAGAGCTGTTTAGGTTCACAGGGAAATTCAGTGGACAGCACAGAGTTCCCCTAGACTCCCTCCCCACACAGCACAGCCTCTCCCCACCCAGCATCCCCAGCAGAGCGGTGCACCTGTTCCATCAGTGAGCCTACCTGGACACATCACCAGCACCCAGAGTCCATGGTGTCCATTAGGGCTCGCTCTGGGTGTTGTACATCCTGTGGGTTTGGACAAAGGCCTCATGAGTATCCACCACTGGAGTATCATGGGGGATATTTTCACTGCCCCCTGAATCCTCTCTGCTCTGCCTATTTATCTCCCTGCCCCAGATGGTGTATTTTGTGGCCTAAATTTGGCAACCTCTAAATTCCCGATTTGACTCTTGAACTACAGAGGCATTGGGAGTCTCTGGTGACTAGTTGGTCTTAGTGATAGTACCATATCCTGAAGGCGTTATTGATGCAGAGATGGGTGGGCCCCAAGCTCAGAGCTTCTGATTTAGTAGGCTGGGGGTGGGGCCTGAGAGTGTGCATTAAAACATAGAATTCATAGGCCAGGTGCAGTGGCTCTCGCCTATAATCCCAGCACTTTGGGAGCCTGAGTCGGGGGAATTACTTGAAGTCAGGAGTTCAAGACCAGCCTGGCAAATATGGCGAAATCCCATCCCTATTAAAATACAAAAATTAGCTGGGCGCGGTGGCACGTGCCTATAGTCCCAGCTACACGGGAGGCTGAGGCAGGAGAATTGCTTGAGCCCAGAAGGCGGAAGTTGTAGTGAGCCGAGTTTGTGCCACTGCACTGCAGCCTGGGCAACAGAGCCAGATTCAGTCTCAAAAAAAAAAAAAAAAAAATTTCTTTTAGAATAGCTTTCCATTGAGCTCGCTACTGTCCCCACACCATTTCCCCTATTATTTTTGTTTGTTTGTTTTCGTCTTCTTTTCTTTTCCTTTTTTTTTTTTTTTTTTTTTTTTTTTGAGATGGAGTCTCAGTCACCGAAGCTGGATTGCAGAGGCGCAATCTTGGCTCACTGCAACTTCCACTTCCTGGGTTCAAGCGATTCTGCTACCTCAGCCTCCCGTGTACTGGGACTACAGGTGTGTGCCACCACACCCAGCTAATTTTTGTATGTTTTTAGTAGAGATGCGGTTTCACCACATTACCCAAGCTGGTCTCGAATTCCTAACCTCAAGTGATCTGCCCGCCTTGGCCTCCCAAAGAGCTGGGATTACAGGTGTGAGCCACCGCGCCCGGCCTCCTCTGTTGTTAACATGGTTCATTAGTATGGCACCTTTGAACTGACTGGAGCAATGAACTGACTGGATATAGTGCCGTGATCTAAGGCCCATACCTTATTGAGGCCTCCTTAGTCTTTACACAATGACCTCCTCTTCCTTCCTCCCCGTCCAGGACACCACATTGCCTTGAGTTGTCACGTCTCCCTAGGATCCTCTTGGTGACAATTTCTCAGATTTTACTTGTTTGGGATCACCTGAGAATGTGCATTTTAGGTGGTGCTGATGCTGCTGGTCTTGGGAGGACATTTTATGGATGAGCTGACAGGCAGAGTCCTGCAGTCTGCAGAGGTCTGGAAAGGTCCCTTCCCGAATAGGCTGGATTCATTTATTAAAGACCACTTTTGTAAGACTTTGGTTCTTGTCATCTTAATTTAAAGGAAATCAATCAAGAGACACACAGCAAAGAGATGCAGCATAGAGTATCAGATTGCAAAGGAAATAGAGTATTTTGAAAGTTAAGGGCAGAATAGACAGGACATCCTGGGAGCAAGGATTCAGGGCCAGCTGCTCCTAAGGATGAGACAGCAAAGACCCACTCAAGGGAGACTCCCCTTTATGGGAGTCTCGGATGATTACACCTTGTGGGGGTGGGAAGAGGTGTTACTAGTAAGCATGTTCTGGGTGGTCCCCTGGGCACACAGGTGCAGTAGCTGTGCACAAGTCTCTTTAGCATCTTAAGTCTCCACCCAGGGGTGTGTTTTGTACTATTATAATGAGCAAAGGGTCAGTTTGTGAACAGGTAAAATCAAAATGCTCATGCTCTCTACAGGGAAAACTCCCTTTTGTAGATGGTTTTGTGTGAATGAACTCAATTAGAAAGTGAAGGCTGGGGTTTATTGTGTTGGCTGTACGGTCCCCACGGGTGCTGTGTTTGGAGGACATGGTCACCTTCTTGACTACCTATCCTGCCTCACCCAGGTCCATTTAGGAGAAAGATTCCTTGAGGTAGAAACCTGAATCCACCATCAAATGTACACAGACTTCCGTTTAATTCAAGAAGTGGATGTTGGGTGGGTAGTGGTTCTCCATTTAGATATTGGGTCCAACATCCTTCTCCAGACACAGAAAAGGTGTTGGTGATACCACCTGCCCACTTAATTTAAATCATGGTTCTCTATGATCCATTAACCACATCCGACATTTCTTTAGAGCTTCATTTCCCAATTTTCCTACATGTTGGACTCACTTGAGGAGTTTTTTCAATATTTTTTTTTTAAAGCAATGCCTGGGGTCCAGCCCTAAGGTAATGATGTGATTGGTTGAGGATGTGGCCCCTGTGTTGAGAGTTTATAAAACTCCGCAGGTGATCTAATGTGTGGCTGAGTCTGGCAGGTCGGTTTTCTGATTGTCTGGTCACTCCAATTCCTGTTCTCTCGTGGGGATCAGTGAGTTCATTTCCACGGAGAGTCATGCACCTCCATTCCCAGTCTAAAGAAGGTAGACCCCACTGCTGTCTCCCACCCACCCTGCATGGGGGTCCTTCCCACTGTGGCTGGCTGCATGCACCACTCCAGGGACTGCCCCTTATGGCTCTGGGCACATGTGGCACTGGGCGGCCTTTGCACTGCTGCTCCTTATCCACCTACGTGCTCTGAGCCAAGAGCTTGATTTACCTGATGTGACAGTGAAAACAGGATACCCACTGCAACCTCAAAAAAGCCCAGTGCGGCCTGGCGCGGTGGCTCATGCCTATAATCCTAGCATACTGGGAGGCCGAGGTGGGCAGATCACCTGAGGTCAGGAGTTCGAGACCAGACTGGCCAACATGGTGAAACCCCGTCTCTACTAAAAATAAAAATTAGCTGAGCATGGTGGTGCATGCCTGTAATCCCAGAATTGCATTCCAGCCTTGGTAACAGAGCAAGATTAACTCTCAAAAAAAAAAAAAAAAAGCGCCACGATAGGGATGACTGAATTGAATTTAGAAGGTGCCCTTGCTTTCAGAAAAACAACAGCCCAGCACTGCTTAATCTACCCAACCTGGAGCCAAATCTACACCAACCAACCTGGCCCACCTGGTGGCTTTTCAGACTCTGACCTTGGGGATGGGACATGAGATGAGAAGAAGGTGGAAGAGACCCACTCCCCTGGCATGATCCCTGGGGTCTTGGAGGCTGGGCCGGTCAACATGGCTGCAGTTATTTCTAGCTTTCTGGCTTCCCAGAAAAAAAACAGCTGTACTTCAAGGAAAATGCAGAACCAGGTGAGGTCGACGTGGAAAATCATCCCAACACCAGCCAAACGGAACTGGGCTCTGCTAGCCGAGTGCACTCAGGCCAAACGCCCACGTGAAGCTTTTAAAGTGAGAGTAAGGAAGACATTTATTTGCAGGGCACCAAGCAAGGAGAATCGGGCAGCTAATGTTTAAGACCTGAACTCCCTCCATGGCTTAGGAGTAAGGGTTTTTGTCTTTTTTTTGAGACGGAGTCTCGCTCTGTCGCCCAGGCTGGAGTGCAGTGGCGCGATCTCCGCTCACTGCAAGCTCCGCCCCCCGGGTTCACGCCATTCTCCTGCCTCAGCCTCCTGAGTAGCTGGGACTACAGGCGCCTGCCACCACGTCCGGCTAATTTTTTTGTATTTTTAGTAGAAACGGGGTTTCACCGTGTTCGCCAGGATGGTCTCGATCTCCTGACCTCATGATCCTCCTGCCTTGGCCTCCCAAAGTGCTGGGATTACAGGCCTGAGCCACCGCGCCCGGCCAGGAGTAAGGGGTTTTTAAAGATGAAGAGGCAGAGGTGACAGGCAACGTCATACATAATTACGTGAAGGTGGTTACACATTGGTTTTACCTAAAAAAGCAGGTCATCTCCAAGCAGAAGCCCACAGGTGAGGGGCTGAGCATTATCATATAGCTATAACTCAAACAGCAACCCCATTGGGGTAGCCTGACCTGGAACTCTGGGCTGCTAAAAACCATGTGTACATTAAACACATCTGAAACTTCCATGGTAGTAATGATTTTTTAAATTAAAATAAGGTAAGCATTTCATTGTTTTTTTTATTATTTCTTGCATTTGTGAGGATGTTTTTTCATGCAAACTAATAAAACAGAAATTAAAAATTAAGCACTTAAACCCATACTAAGCAATGTTTACCTAGACTTCTCTGGCTTTTCAATGTGGTCATGTTCATTAAAAGTTCCCAAGAAGGGAATGATGGTTATATGGCCATGGAGCCATGGTTTTGTTTGTTTGTTTTGTTGCTTTTTGATTTGAACATCTTTCAGGACCACTGTTGATCCAGGACATATTGAAAAATGTTTCTTTTAGGAAATGACAGGCCACATTGGAATAGAGACCCTAGAAACACAGAGAGGGGTAGCAATATTATTTCAATGTATATTGACTCAGTCCAGGCACATGCTAGATAATAACAAAGACATGCACATGAGCCAGCAAGCTGGGTAATGAAGCATTTATGCCCCGAGTGGTCTTTGGTGTTGGGTAAACGTTTCCGTTGAAGAATCAGATACTAAGGAACCCACTATGACAGACACCCAGGATGGAAAAATCCCCACTCCTGTTCTTTCTTGCATGAGAGCTGGAGTCTGCGCCCTACCACACATCCATGGATATGCCCAGGATTTGACTTGGGCCTTTGAACTTTGCACAGTAGCTGCTGCTCACTTTTTGAGATAATACTCACATTCCTGGGGGCTCAGTCCTGCCTCATCTAAATCACCAGAGACCAAACAAGGACAGCCCAGTACCTCTTGAAATGTATTTAATGGGCCGGACACAGTGGCCCACTCCTGTAATCCCAACACTTTGGGAGGCCAAGGCAGGCAGATCGCCTGAGGTCGGGAGTTTGAGGCCAGCCTGGCCAGCATGGTGAAACCTGTCTCTACTAAAAATACAAAAATTAGCTGGGCATGGTGGCAGTCACCTATAATCCCAACTATTTGGGAAGCTGAGGCAGGAGAATCGCTTGAACTCGGGAGGCAGAGGTTGCAGTGAGCTGAGATCACGCCACTGCACTCCAGCCTGGGTGACAGAACGAGACTCTGTCTCAAAAAAAAAAAGAAAAGAAAAAAGAAATGTATTTTATGCCATAATGTGTCAGAATAAAGAGAAAGATGAAAAAGAAAAAGAAAAAAATTATGAAAAAATTAGTAGGACAAAGTCTCTGTTCTCATGAAACTTGCAGAATAAAGAAGAACCAATGTTGAAGCAGGAAAAGAAGAGTAGGGCCAGGTTATCTGAGTTTTCCATATTATCTGCTTAATTGAAGTTCAGCTTACCAATCTTAATGAGCGTTTAAGATAAAAAGAGGATAGTCTGGGCGTGGTGGCTCACACCTGTAATCCCAGGACTTTGGGAGGCCGTAGGCAGGCGGATCACAAGGTCAGGAGTTCGAGACCAGCCTGCCCAACATGGTGAAACCCCATCTCTACTGAAAATACAAAAATTAGCTGGGCATGGTGACACACGCCTGTAATCCCAGGTACTCATGAGGCTAAGGCAGGAAAATCGCTTGAACCCTGGAGGCAGAGGTTGAGGTGAGCTGAGATCGCGCCATTGCACTCCAGCCTGGGGGACAGAGCGAGACTGTCTCAGGGAAAAAAAAAAAAAAAGATAAAAGGAGGTACAGAGTACAGTCCTTGCCTTCGAGAGGTTTCTGGTCTAATAAATAGACAGCTAACCCTAGAGTATGCGTCTGTTTCCCTACAAGTACATAAGACCCATACCTCTAGCTTGAGGTGGGTGCTCCTGGCATCAAGCTGTATGTGGTGTCATAAAACTTTCTCCAACTGAGGATCTTTAAATCAGGTCCTCAGCTTAGAACTCTCCAGCCTCTGGTAACCTAGGCTGAGGGAGGCAGGAGACTGGGGAAATTGCAGAGATGTTGGTCAAAGGATACAAAATTTCGGTTAGACAGGAAAAGTGTTTAAGAAATCTGTTGTACAACATGGTGACTGCAGCCGTTAGCAATATATTGTATGTTTGAAAATTGCTAACATAGTAGATTTTTCTTCTCTTTTTTGAGAGGGAGTCTCACCCTGCTGCCCAGGCTGGAGTGCAATGGCATGATCTTGGCTCACTGCACCCTCCGCCTTCCGGGTTCAAGCCATTCTCCCGCCTCAGCCTCCTGAGTAGCTGAGACTACAGTCATGTGTCACCGTGCCTGGCTACTTTTTGTACTTTTAGTAGAGATGGGGTTTCACCATATTGGTCAGGTTGGTCTCAAACTCCTGACCTCATGACCTGCCTGCCTCGGCCTCCCAAAGTGCTGGGATTACAAGCATGAGCCACCGCGCCTGGCCTAACATAGTAGATTTTTAAATGTTCTCATCAGGCCGGGCACAGTGGCTCATGCCTGTAATCCCAGCAGTTTGGGAGGCAAAGGCAGGAAGATTGTGTGAGCTCAGGAGTTCCAGACTGGCCTGGCAACATGGCAAAATCCTGTCTCTACAAAATATACAAAAATTCGCTGGGTGTGTTGTGCACGCCTGTAGTCCCAGCTACTCCGGAGGCTGAGGCAGAAGAATTGCCTGAGCCATGGAGGTCAAGGCTGCAGTGAGCTGTGATCGCGCCACTGCACTCCAGCCAGGGCAACAGAGCCAGAACCTATTGAATAAATAAATGTTCTCATCCTACAAAATAGATAAGTATGTGAGGTCGCACAAATGTCAAATTATTTGATTTAGCCATTGCACATTGTATACATGTATCAAAACATTGTGTTGTACGCCCTGAATATGTACCATTTTTATTTGTAAATTTATAAAGTTAATATTAATAATGACAAAAAGAAAATAATGCTTTCTCTAAGAATGCCTGACCAACCACCATCCTTCCCTCATGGGGATGTGGAGTTTCCCTCGTCTTGGATGCCTAACAGACCTGTCAATCACCACATACACCCCCCCCCAGACCGACCACATCTTTCCCCACCTCACGTAAAGGTGGCTCCAGTCCCCTTGATGTGCAATCCACAAGATTTGTGGGGTTATCCTTGATTTCTGCATTTCCCTCATATGACACATTCAGTCTCTCAACAAATCCTATACCTTAATTAATGTGTTTATTGACATGAATTTCATGCGACATAAAATTAACTGTTTTATCAGTACAGTTTAGTGGCATTTGGTGCATTTACACTGCTGTGCAGCAGCTCCTCTAGCTGGTTCCTGTGCCTGCATGTCCAGAGTCCAAGTTCTGACATTTGTACATACTCATGAAGTCATTGCCGTCATCAAGAAGCTGAACATTCCCACCATCCTCCAATGCTTCCCCAGGCTCTTCATCACCTGTCCCTCCCACAACTCCATCCCTGGACAACCACTGGTGTTCTCTGTGTCATTACAGATCACTGACAGAATTTCCTTATTTTTGCCTTTTTTTTCTTTTTTCTTTTTTCTTTTTTGAGACAGGGTCTTGCTCTGTTGCCCAGGCTGGAGTGCAGTGGCGCAATCATAGCACACTGTAGCCTCAACTTCTCAGGCTTAACTGATCCTCGCACATCACCCTCCCAAGTCTCTGGGACCACAGGCACACATCACCATGCTCGGCTAATTGTTTCTATTTTTTTGTAGAGTTAGGGTCTCACTATGTTGCCCAGGCTGATCTTGAACTCCTGGGCTCAAGCGATCTGCCTGCCTTGGCCTCCCAAAAAGTGCTGGGATTACATGCATGAGCCAGTGTGCCCAGCCTAGTGGCAGAATTTTCTAGCGATGGAATCATACCTTATGTACTCCTTTTCTATCTGCCCTCCTTCACCTTCATAATTATTTTGAAATTCACCTATGTTCTTGGGTGTAATCAATGATTCCTTTTTACTGCTGAGTAGTATTCTCAACTTCATTGAATTGTACCCTTTGCATATGTGTCTTTTATTGTATATCAACTATACCACGGTAAAACTATACAAAAAAGATAAGAGGTTCCCTTTTTTTTTTTTTTTTTGAGATGGAGTCTCACTCTGTCGCCAGGCTGGAGTGCAGCAGCATGATTTCGGCTCACTGCAACCTCTGCCTCCCGGGTTCAAGCAATTCTCCTGCCTCAGCCTCCTGAGTAGCTGGGACTACAGGCGCCCGCCACCACGCCCAGCTGATTTTTGTATTTTTAGTAGAGACGGGGTTTCACCACATTGGCCAGGATGGTCTCGATCTCTTGACCTAGTGATCCGCCCGCCTCAGCCGCCCAAAGTGCTGGGATTACAGGCGTGAGCCACCACGCCCGGCCAGGATTTTCTTAAAACTTAAAAACAAATTCAGCATTTGACCAGTTCTCCCAATTTCAACTTTCAGTACTCATGGTCAAGCCAACAGCCATCAACCTGGATGACTCTGTTGCCATCCTCACTGAGCTCCTGGTTCCTTCCCTTCCCCTATATGGGCTGTTATCCTTTTTCTCTTTTTTCTTCTTTCGTTCTTTTTTTTTTTTTTTTTTTTTGAGACAGGGTCTTGCTCTGTCACCCAAGCTTGAGTGCAGTGGCACGATCATAACGCCCTGCAGCCTCAACCTCTCAGGCTGAAACAATCCTCCCACCTCAGCCTCCCCAGTAGCTGGGACTACAGGTGTGCACCACCAGGCCTTACAATTTTTTTTTTTTTTTTTTTGTATATTTTGTAGAGACGGGGTTTCATCATGTTGCCCAGGCTGGTCTTTAACTCCTGAACCCAAGCTATCCACCTGCCTCAGCTTCTCACAGTGCTGAGATTACAGGCATGAGCCACCGCGGTCGGCTCTATGGGCTATTTTCAAGGCATCTTCTGAGAAAATGCTAGACAGAAGTCAGAAAGCTACTCTATGAAGGCAGAGGCATTCATTGGAGCTGTGAGTGATGTACCTCTAGATTCTAATTTTAGGAGTCAGCAGTGTCAACCTAATTCTATGTGTCAGACCAATTCAATGACTGAAATAGTGGCAGCTCCACCTACTAGTACAATGGGTCAAGTTTTCACATTTCACTTGTGCCTACAGGATGGGGCTTGGCAGGCTTCAGATGAGATTTCTGCTTGTTTCTATTTAGCTTTGGATCGTTGTGAAAGCCAGGTCATTTCAATCTTTTGTGCAAACATCATTGTCTGTAAAAACAGTGTCCACGTTTTGTCTTTGAAATGGTCCCCACCCTCCACTCATTATTGTGTTGAGAATGAAATGAGAGTACATGCTTGGCACCTGGAGATGATTGGCTATTACAGCTGTGCACCATAAGGGTAAATGCTTCCATTGTTTGATGAGCCGTCCTGGCGGTGGGTGGATCAGTCACTTCTAAACAGATAAGGAATGGCT
This sequence comes from Pongo pygmaeus, assembly GCF_028885625.2. Classification (NCBI taxonomy): domain Eukaryota; kingdom Metazoa; phylum Chordata; class Mammalia; order Primates; family Hominidae; genus Pongo; species Pongo pygmaeus. The sequence continues at coordinate 62,734,740 of NC_072393.2, forward strand.
AGAAAGCTCTTGTACCCAACCAACTTGAAGCAACCTCACCCACATCGAATCCTTCCACGTTTCTTTTCTTTTCTTTCTTTCCTTTTTTTTTTAATGGAGTCTCGCTCTGTCGCCCAGGCTGGAGTGCAGTGGTGCGACCTCGGGTCACTGCAAGCTCTGCCCCCCAGGTTCAAGCAATTCTCCTGCCTCAGCCTCCCAAGTAGCCGGGATTACAGGTGCCTGCCACCACGCCCGGCTAATCTGTGTATTTTAGTAGAGACAAGGAGGGTTTCACTGTGTTGTCCAGGCTGGTCTTGAACTCCTGAGCTCAGGCAATCTGCCCGCCTCGGCCTCCCAAAGTGATAGGATTACAGGCGTGAGCCACCGTGCCCCGCAAATCCGTCTACTTTTCTTTTTTCTTTCTTTCTTTTTCTTTTTTTTTTTTTTTTTTGAGACGGAGTCTCGCTCTGTCCCCCAGGCTGGAGTGCAGTGGCGCGATCTCAGCTCACTGCAAGCTCCGCCTCCTGGGTTCACGCCATTCTCCTGCCTCAGCCTCCCGAGTAGCTGGGACTACAGGTGCCCGCCAACACACCCAGCTATTTTTTTTGTATTTTTAGTAGAGACGGGGTTTCACTGTGTTAGCCAGGATGCTCTCGATCTCCTGACCTCGTGATCCGCCCGGCTGGGCCTCCCAAAGTGCTGGGATTACAGGTGTGAGCCACCGCGCCCGGCCTTCTTTTTCTTTTTTTTTTTTTCCCAAACAACCAACAGTGCTTTAACACAGAAAGTAAGGCATAATCCGGGGCTTGGACTGTCTTTCAAGAAAACCCCAAACCCGCTGCCAGGAAGTCACACCCACTAAGCCCCATCCCAGGCCCAGTTGCTCCCAGGAAACACACCACGTGGAGACCCAGCATGACTGCTGACTGGTTGCAAGTCCCCAGGAGGGCTTTATTTTTTCTTTTCAACATCCTGTTCTGCAGCTTCCTTGGCTGTTTTTGCCCGTATGCCGAAGAGCCGGGCGTTGGGACGGGTCATGCGGAGACTAGCGAAGGCTTTGAAATTCTTCTCCTCAGTGATCATTCCGGATGGGCATGACCGGTCCTGTCAGCTGAGCGGCCAGTTTCAGTTCTTCAGCAGAACGTCTCTCTTCTTGGGGGTCGAGGGCTTCCTGGGGAAGCGGATGAGTTTGGAGCGGGGCTCCTTCAGCCGCCGCACGTTGGCCTGCAGGGACTGCGCCTCCTCGGATCCACAGAAATGCCAGTGTCCGGGCCATCTTGTGCGTGCCGGCCACCCTGAGCTCCTCCGGGGTGCTCCAGGGCGCCGCGGCCGTGCGCACCTTCGTGTGGTACCGAACCGTGGGGCAGCGCACGATGGGCCGGTGAGCCCCGACGCGGGGCAGGAGGGAGGCGGCGCGCCTTGGCTTGCCCGACCTGGCGCCTGCGGATCTTCCGGGCCGGCTGGTTGAACCACGCGGCCACGCGCCGCTGCAGTCCTTGTGGAAGCGGGGCTTCGAGATCATGCCATTCCGGCTGCGCGCCGTGGCTGCCTACGGCCCTGCGGCTGCAGACCAGAGGGGAGCCAGTGAGGGGAAGGTCCCTGGGCGCGCGCACCCCATCCCCGGCCTCCGCCTCTAACCCTCCAGCCTGGGCCGGAGGCCGCACCTAGAGCCCGGCCCCGGTCCAAAGCTGTCTGCGAAGAAGGGGCCCATCCATGCCCGCGTTGGCGGCAGCGCCAGGCCGATGGCGCTGGATGGAGCCCAAAGGCCGAGACCCCAAATCCCTCTGCTTTTCTAAGAAATCGCCCTACAGTCTTCTCTTTTTTTTTTTTTTTTTTTTCAGATCTGTAATTTGTTTTCACCCGTGATTTAAAACAATACTACTGTTCTCCACCAAATTTTCCTTTGATATAGTAGGTGAACAAAATAGATTTTTTCCCCACAAATATCAGCAGACACTTCCTGGCACCCCACACTGTATTGGCATGGGTGTTAACAGTCCCAGTTCAGATGGGCAGTGTTTCAGGTGGATGCACTGTAACAAGGATCTAACTGCAGAGCCACCCTCAGAATCACATTCAGTCACGGGGTTGCCGTTCCAAGCTGGCAGAAAAGGAACCCGGGCCAGGCACCGTGAGCACACACAGTAACTCACACCTGTAATCCCAGCACTCTGGGAGGCTGAGGCAGGAGGATTGCTCGAGCCCAGGAGTTGGAGACCAGCCTGGGAAACATAGTGAAACTGCCATCTCTATAAATAATTAAAAAATTAGCCAGGTGTGGTGGCGCACCCCTGTAGTCCCAGCTACCTGGGAGGCTGAGGCAGGAGACTCACTTAAGCCCAGCTTCCCAGCTCCTTTTTCTGGGAAGCCAGAAAGCTAGAAACAACTCCAGCCATGTTGACCCGCCCAGCCTCCAAGACCCCAGGGATCCTGCCAGGGGAGCCGCTCTCTTCCCCCTTCTTCCTATGGCCGTGCCACAGCCTCCCTCCCCACCTGATGTCCCATCAGCAAGGTCGGAGTCTGAAAAGCCACCAGGTGGGCCAGGTTGGCTGGTGCAGATTTGGCTCCAGCTTGGGAGGATTAGGCAGTGCTGCATTGTTGTTTCTCTGCCAAAAAGGATACCTTCTAAATTCAACTCAAAGTCATTTCTAGCACAGGGCTTTTTGGGGTTGCAGTGGGTATCTTGTTTCTATCATCATTGAGGGCATCAGATAAATCAGCCTCTTGGTCTGGAGCATCAGCCACAGCACATAGGCGGCTGAGGAGCAGCAGTGCCAGGTGCCAGTTTATCCAGTACTGGGGCCAGGTGAACCCTTAGCCATGAGGGGCAGTCCCTGGAGTGGTTCATGCAGCCAGATACGGCAGGGGAGACGCCCATCCAGGGTTGGACAGTGGAGCCTACCTCCTTTTTTTTTTTTTTTTTTGAGATAGAGTCTTGCTCTGTCACCCAGGCTGGAGTACAGCAGTGTGATCTTGGCTCACTGCAACCTCCGCCTCCCAGGTTCAAGTGATTCTCCTGCCTCAGCCTCCCGAGTAGCTGGGGCTACAGGCATCCACCACCACACCTGGCTAGTTTTTGTATTTTTAGTAGAGACAGGGTTTCACCATGTTGACCAGGATGGTCTCCATCTCTTGACCTCGTGATCTGCCTGCCTTGGGCTCCCGAAGTGCTGGGATTACAGGCATGAGACACCGCACCCGGCCGAGTCTACTTTCTTTAGACTGGGAATGGAGGTGCATGACTCTGCCATGGAAACGAACTCACCGATCTCCATGAGAGGACAGGAACTGCAGTGACCAGGCAATCAGAAAACCGACCTGCAGGCCGGGCCCAGTGGCTTACGCCTGTAATCCCAGCACTTTGGGAGGCTTAGGCAGGCGGATCATGAGGTCAGGTGATCAAGACCATCCTGGCTAACACGGTGAAACCCCCATCTCTACTAAAAATACAAAAAATTAGCCAGGTGTGGTAGCGGGCGCCTCTAGTCCCAGCTAATTGGGAGGCTGAGGCAGGAGAATGGTGTGAACCCAGGAGGCGGAGGTTGCAGTGAGCCAAGATCGCACCACTGCACTCCAGCCTGGGCAACAGAGTGAGACTCCGTCTCAAAAAAACGACAACAAAAAAAACAAAAACAAACAAAAAAACAGGCCGGGCGCGGTGGCTCACGTCTGTAATCCCAGCACTTTGGGAGGCTGAGGCGGGTGGATCACGAGGTCAGGAGATCGAGACCGTCCTGGCTAACATGGTGAAACCCCGTCTCTACTACAAATACAAAAAATTAGCTGGGCGCAGTGGCAGGCGCCTGTAGTCCCAGCTACTCGGGAGGTTGAGGCAAGAGAATGGCATGAACCCAGGAGGCGGAGCTTGCAGTGAGCCGAGATCGTGCCACTGCACTCCAGCCTGGGCGACAGAGCGAGACTCTGTCTCAAAAAAAAAAAAAAAGAAGAAAAAAAAGAAAATCGACCTGCCAGACGCAGCCACACGTTAGATCACCTGGGGAGTTTTATAAACTCGCACCACAGGGGCCACATCCTCAACCAATCACATCATTACCTTAGGGCTGGACCCCAGGCATTGCTTTAAAAAAAAATATATTAAAAACTCCTCAAGTGACTCCAACATGTAGCCAAATTAGAAAATGAAGCTCTAAAGAAACATTGGATGTCATTAATGGATCAGAGAACCATGATTGAAATTGTGGGCAGGTGGTATTATCAACACACTTTCTATGTCTGGTGAAGAAGGTTGGACCCAATCACCAAAAGGGAGAACCACCACCCACCCCTACCTCCACTTCTTGAATGAAAGGGGAGTCTATGTACATTTTATGGTGGATTCCAGGTCCCTGCCTTAAAGAATGCTACTCTGAAAGGGACCTGCGTGAGGCAGGATAGGCAGTCAAGGAAAGGACCCCGTCCTCAGGATGCTGCACACGTGGTGACCGTACAGTCAACACAATAAGCCTCAGCGTTCATGTTGGAATTGAGTTCATTCAAGCAAGGCCATCTCCTGTAGGGAATTTCCACTGTAGAGAGAATGCACACGTTGATCTTACCCATCCACAAACCGACACTTTGCTTGTTATGATAGTAAAAAACACACCCCTGGGTGGGGACTTAAGACGCTTAAGATGCTAATGAGAAGTGTGCACAGCTACTGCACTTGTGTGCCCAGAGGACCACCCAGAACATGCTTACTAGTAACACCTCTTCCCACCCCCACAAGGTGTAATCATCCGAGACTCCCATAAAGGGAGTCTTCCTCAAGCGGGTCTTTGCTGTCTCATCCTTAGGAGCAGCAGGCCCTGAATCCTTGCTCCCAGGATGTCCTGTCTATTCTGCACTTAACTTTCAAGATATTGTATTTCCTTTGTAATCAATTATTCTATGATGCATCTCTTTGCTGTGTGTCTCTTGATTAAACTCCTTTAAATTAAGATGACAAGAACCAAAGTCTTACAAAAGTGGTCTTTAATAAATGAATCCAGCCTATTTGGGAAGGGACCTTTCCAGACCTCTGAAAATTGCAGGACTTTGCCTGTCAGCTCAATCAGCCATCCATAAAATGTCCTCCCAAGACCAGCAGCATCAGCACCACCTAAAATGCACATTCTCAGGTGATCCCAAACAAGTAAAATCTGAGAAATTGTCACCAAGAGGATCCTAGGGAGACGTGACAACTCAAGGCAATGTGGTGTCCTGGATGGGGAGGAAGGAAGAGGAGGTCATTGTGTAAAGACTAAGGAGGCCTCAATAAGGTATGGGCCTTAGATCACGGCACTATATCCAGTCAGTTCATTGCTCCAGTCAGTTCAAAGGTGCCATACTAATGGACCATGTTGGCAGTGGGGGAAGCTGTGTAGGGCATTAGGGAGCTCTATGGACTTTAGAAAGCTATTCTAAAATGAATTATATGTTTTAATGCACACTCTCAGGCCCCATGCCCAGTCTGCTCAATCAGAAGCTGAGTCTGGGGCCCACCCACCTGAGGATTAACCACGCCTTCAGGGGATGGTAGTATCACTAAGCCCAACTAGTCACCAGAGACTCTGAATGCCTCTGTAGTTCAAGAGTCAAATCGGGAATTTAGAGGTTGCCAAATTTAGGCCACAAAATACACCATCTAGGGCAGGGAGATAAATAGGCAGAGCAGAGAGGATTCGGGGGGCAGTGAAAATATCCCCCATGATACTCCAGTGGTGGATACTCATGAGGCCTTTGTCCAAACCCACAGGATGTACAACACCCAGAGCGAGCCCTAATGGACACCATGGACTCTGGGTGCTGGTGATGTGTCCAGGTAGGCTCACTGATGGAACAGGTGCACCGCTCTGCTGGGGATGCTGGGTGGGGAGAGGCTGTGCTGTGTGGGGAGGGAGTCTAGGGGAACTCTGTGCTGTCCACTGAATTTCCCTGTGAACCTAAACAGCTCTGAAAAAGAAAGTCTAGAGCCAGGCGTGGTGGCTCACACAACACCAGCCTGGGCAACAAGAAATCCCATCACTACAAAAAATTATTTCAAAAAATTTGAATATAATAATTATATTAAAGTCTAATAAAAACGATACAGGGTACAGTGGCTCATGCCTGTAATGCCAGCACTTAAAGAAGCCAAAGCAGGTAGATCACTTGTACTTAGGAGTTCAAGACCAGCCTGGGCAACATGTCAAAACTCCATCTCTACAAAAAACACAAAAATTAGCCAAGTTGGTGGCGTGCTCCTGTAGTCTCAGCTGCTTGGGAGGCTTAGATGGGAGGATTGCTTGAGCCTGGAAGGTCGTGGCTGCAGTGAGCGGTGATTATGCCACTGAACCTCAGCCTGCGTGACAGAGGGAGACACGATCTCAAAAAAACAAAAAAAACAAAAAAAAAAAAGAAAAAAGAAAGAAAAAAGAAAACGAAAGCTCTACAGGATACCCAATAAAAGCTGAGTTTCAGATAAATAATGAATAATTTAGAACATACTGATACTAAAGAAAATTGTTTATCTGAAACTCAAATTTCACCAGGCATTATGTATTTTATATGGCCACCCTCCGTGGACAATTTTACTTTACAGCAAAACAGTGGGTAACCCCACGTTAATCAGGAAACTCAGTTTTTCATTATACAATATTGAAAACTAATAAGATGATCGTTTACTGGAAGAACAGCAACACAAACCAAAATAAACCTATAAGAAAACAATGGACATAATGAAACAGAAAACAAAGCTCAGTGGGGAGGATACATATTTACTCAAACATCCTGGCAATTCATATCTAGGGCACTCTCTCTGTGTGCCAGGCGTTCTTGCATGTGTCACATGTCATCTGATAACATTGATGAAAAATATCATTCATTTCTTCTTGGTGCAGAAGGCATAGATCGGATTATGCAATCACTGAGAAGTAGCTTCTGGATGTGTTTTCTGGTGGCGTCTTAACAATTTCAGACGACTGAAGGCTCTTGGACACTTGGAACATTTGTAGGGTTTCTCTCCGGAGTGGATGCGCTGGTGCTCCTTCAGGCTCCCCCTGTAGGTGAAAACTTTCTTGCAGTCTTTACATTCGAAGGGCTTCTCCCCTGTGTGGCTTCTCTTGTGACACTTCAAGTAGGACTTCTGGGTGAACTGCTTCTGGCAGACGTCACATGTGTAGGGCCTCTCGCCTGTGTGGGTTCGCTGGTGAAACTGGAGGCTAATAAGCTGCATGAAGCGCTTCCCACAGAGATTACATTGAAAGAGTCTCTCGCCTGTGTGTGATCTCTTGTGGATGACTAGCTTGGAATTACACGTAAACCTCTTCTCACACACGTCACATGCAAAGGGCGGCGGTGCCTTGGCTTCTTGGCCATCTGGGTGACTGACTGGGCTCGCAGGGCCTGGGGAATGAATTGAATTCATCCCAGCTTGTCCCGGGGATTCTCTGTTGCCCACAGGTGTGGCTTCTCCTTCAGGCTCTTCTTGGGAAATGGAGGTGGCATCTGGTTTGCTTCTTTTGGGACCTCTCAGATTCAGAGCGTCTCCTCTGTTCCCGCTGTGAGTCGAAGCTTCTCTCTCCACAACGCAAGCAGAAGGTGTGTCAGCATCCGCATTTTCCACAGAGGCTATTTTTGGGGGTTCCTTCCCCTCCTTTGTTCTCACCAGATCTGCTGGAAGAAGGCATTCCACACACACAGTTAATAAAGCGTATTTTCAATACACCAAACTCATTGCAACCAAACACTGATGTTGGCTGACAACTTCCCCTGAACCTCAAGCCTAAGACATTGGACTGTAGGTCTCTGGAAAGTGGAGGATGGGGAGGCTTTGGCAGCTGAGTGCCAACTCCTCCAGGGGATGATAATGTTGGGACCCCAGCCCCGCACCCCAGAAGACAGGGACTAACCCCTATGGATCCAAGTCTTCATACTCACTGGGACTCTTTGGAAGCTGAGGCTCTGGGGATATCAGTCCTGGGTTCTCTTCCCTGTTTTCCTTCAGATCCTTCTCCAAGGTCTGCTTGGGTCCCGGAGACTTTGGGTCACCTTTTACGTCAATACTCCTGTGTAGCAGAAAGTCCTCTCCCTGAAGAGGAAAAACCAAGAGCAATGACTGCCGTGTCTAAACTGGTGGAAGCACGGACATGTCTGTCCCCTCCTGACTGGACACACCAGACTTCCCATGGACCACCCCATCACCCCAAGTAAACATCACCACCTCATTTCTGAGTCTGTCCCTAATCTGCACGCTCCTTATTCTAAATCAGCTCTTGTGCCTGGTGGTTTTCACTGTTTGGTTCTCTGAGCATATTTCTCCCTGCCGTGCCAACGTCTCCCTGCCCCTGATGCTGGAAGGAGCATGACTCTAGGTTGAGGCCCCTCAGCTGTGGCACCATTGGCATTGGGGCTGCATCACCCTCCTGGAGGGGGTGCTTCTGTGCAGAGCAGAGACCTCGCCTCCATCTTCTAGATGCTATTAACACCCCACCACCCCCTACAATGACACACACAAACATCTCTAGACATGGCCATGTGTCTGGAAAGGCAGAATTACCCCAGTTGAGAAACACTCTTCAAATTAAGAAATTGACAATCTGTAGAAAATGGTTTCCTTGCTGAATTATTACATTAAATGTCTTTGAGGTAACTGGCTACAGGGAAGGAATCTTCATTTCATTCATCTGTGCCAACTGCCTCCCTCATTTCACTGAGACCATTTCTTACCCCTCACCCTAAATGCTAAAAGCTCTCACGTGGAGGGAAAAGTAGATGAGGCTTCCCTCTCTGTGACGGCTGAGGAATGAATGTTTGGGGATGTACCATGTCCATGGGGAATGGCTCTAATCTTGTCCTGTGCCAAATCTCTCAATCAGTCCAGCGGCCACACAATTTCCTCCCGTTCCTTCTCCCACCTCTGCCCAGACACCAAGGCCTCACACACTCACCTGCCTCCTGGACAGTGCAGGGACCCTGGGCAGGGTCTGCAGCTCTCGGCTGGCCTGGCCTTCCCCCGGACACATCTGGTTCACAGAGGAGGCCTGCTGGCTGGACATGTCTCTCGGATCATCTCTGACACTAGCGGGGGCTTCAGCCATCTCGACATCTGATTCCTGCACAATATATTCCTTTCCGTGGAAGGTGACCACAGACTGCAGAGAGAAAAAAGACAATCAGACTCACTATGAAGACCTGAAAGTGGCTCTCATATTCCCTAGGTCCTGCCATAATGCTCACACTTTACTGTAATTAATGTTCAAATCTGTCTTCCCAATACAGAGTCAGGTCTGTGGACACAGCAATCCTGTCTGAATTTTTTCCCCTCTAGACTCCAGCACCTGCCTGCGCCTGGAATATTCTAGTTAAGTACATAAATATGGGCCCTTTAGAGGAAAGGGTCTCTCGATCAAAGGGAAGACAAGGAGAAATATTCTGGGTGAATCCAACTCAATTGGCTGATGGCAGCTCACCTTGTGTTAGAACTTAGGGGCTTATTTGGGGACCTGGAGGCAGATCCCTGCATCTCTGATACCAACCACTTTCCCTGCCTCAGGATGGTATTTCTGGGACCCCTTCAGTTCACTCTAATGCCTCCTTCTCTATGTTCCATCAGGCGTAATATTTCACCAATGTCTTTCTTTCATGTTGGCCTCACACAGTGTGTGGGTCCCTGTAGCCCCTCTGCCTGTCCATCTCCTACACCAGGAACTTGCCGTCATCCAGATAATTGAATCTGGATGATTATTTGTCATGGTGGGTTGTCCTGAGCATTGGAGAATGCTTAGCAGCATCTCCTGTCCTCCCCCCTTATGACAACCAAAAACTGTCCCCAGACACTGCCATGTGTCCCTGACGGGCAAACTCTCCTCTACTTGGAAGTCCTGACCTAGAGCAGCCCCTCGGGTCCTCTTGAGTCCAGCTGCACCGTGCAGCCCCCATCCCAGCTCCCCTTCCCTGCACCTATCACGAGGGTCCCACTCACCCATTTCTTGGGTCTTCTGTTATTTCGTAGCAGGTCCTCCAGGTCTTTGCAGCTCTGCACACCGTTCATCATGACTAAGACCTGGAGCTCCTGGGGCATGGAGATCATGAACTGCTCCATCACCAGCATGTCCAGGATCTGCTCTTTGGTGTGGAGGTCGGGCCTCAGCCAAAGATGGCACAGCTCAGTGAGTTTCCTCAGAGCCTGGATGGGGTCCGACTCCTTCGGGCAGCTGAACATCCTGAAGTTCACGTGAGAAATCTCAGGGTCCACGTCGTGATTTCCAAGTTGAGTTTCTGAGGATGCCATAGACCGTGGCAGCTCCAACCCAGGTCTGTTGCAGGATTCTCCTAGACGCCATGAGGATGTGCAATTTGCAGCCATATCTAGTGGAGAATTTTTTAATCAGTCTCTGAGAAAGCTCTTCCAGTAGTTGGTATCTAATTGATACCTATCTACACAGGCTTCCTCTGGTTTTCCTCAGTAATAGATTCACTGTTCGTTCAGAAGTCTAGGGGGGAAAAAGTATGAGCCTCATTAGTTTAAGTTACTACTCCATCCGCCCCTCCCTTCAAAATCCCTCATCCTGGATGCCACTTCTTCAGCAGCATCGAATTCAGCACAGTGGAAATCCTCCAGTGTCTATACCTGACTACATACTCTGGTTTAAAATCTTAATGCCCCCTGGATTCTGATCTCTAGGAAATCACTGTGCAGAGGCTGAATCAGTTTTCCTGTCAATTGGAACAACATTTTTCCTGACTATAAATTAAACAAGATAGTTAGGTGAAGCTCCTAAAATCTGACGCAAAAATAAAGTAAGCCCTTTATGTTTTCCCATCAGGACAAGATCCAAGGCAAAGCCCTTAGTCATAATTATGCAAAAAGATAGAGAAAAAGAGTTAGAATGTAATATTTTCCCCCAACACATATTCTTGTTAACTCCAGAACATTTACTTGCTCCAGGGAAGGGACAGCATTAAAGAATCCTATGAGGATTAAGCACCCACACAGATATTTTGTTATTTTGGTAAAATATACATTCATAAATTTCATCATTTTTACTCTCTTCAAGTTCACGATTTTATGGGACTAAGACATGCACCATGTTGTACAACCATCACCACTGTCTAGTTCCAGAATTGTCTCATCAACCCAAAAGGAACCCCATCCCCCTCAGTGATCACCCCCTACCCACCCACCCCAGCCCCTGGCAATCACTAATCTACCTTCTGTCTCTAAGGGCTTCTCTATTCCTAATCTCATCTCAGAAAATGGATTTAAAGTCTAGTGCTCTTTGATATTTTAAAGAAGTGGGTTCATACAATAATAAGATTGTTAAAAATTAATTCCTAAACCTAGCTTCATTAGGCAGGAGCCACTAAGTGATACTCTCCAGGCATCAATTATCATCCAAGTTCAACAGCTATGAGAACACAGCCCTGCTTTCCTAGCCACAGATGGGGGAACCAACATGAAGGTCTGCAGAGAGGAGAAAAAACTGGCAGGAGGGTCTTGGGAAAGGTCACTGGTAGCCTGGAGGATGAGTACCCCACACTTCCTGGAAGGAATCTGAGCAAGTGCAGAACAGAGAGACAGCCAGGGAGACAATCGGCAGAGCGGGGAGACAACCCAGAGGAAGAGACAATATTTACACACCACACATCTCACGGGGCTCCTGTGCAAAACATAAGCAACTCAAACTACTCCAGAGCGAGAAAACACATAACCCACTAGAAGGGGGAAAGGCGCCTGTGTGGACATCTCAGATGAAGACATGTGAATGGCCAGCAGGTCTAGGAAAAGGTGCTCATTATCACTCATCATCAGGGACATGCAAATCCAAACCACAAGACACCCCTCATGCCTGCCAGAGTGGCTGTTCCCAAAAAGACACATGGAATGAGTGTTGGTGAGGATTCGGGGGAAAGGGATCCTCTGCACCCTGTGCTGGGGTGTAAATTAGAGCAGCCGATATGGGAGACAGTATAGAAGCGCCTCAGAAAATTAAAAGTCCAACAACTGCATGATCCGGCAATCCCACTCCGGGGCATGTACACAGAGGAAAGGAAATCAGGACGTGGACTCTAAAACAGTGAAACTCTGGAGGGATAGAGGGAGGGAAGGTTGAAAAACTATCTGTTGGTTGCTATCCTCACATCCTGGGTGATGGGTAGAGTCATACCTCAAACCTCAGCATCACTCAATATACTCATGTAACAAATCTGAACAGGTACCCACCGAATCTAAAATACAAGTTCAAATTATAAAAAAAAAAAATTTAAAGGAAGTAAATAATATAAATAATAATTAAAAACCCAGTGGAACTCATAGTAGCAGTGAGTAGAATAGTTACCAGGGCTGGGGTGGGGGTTGGGGAGATATAGGTCAAAGAGTACAAATTTCAGTTGAAGAAATCAATTCAAGAGAGCAATTGTCCAACATGGTGACTCCAGTTCATAACAATGTATTGTATACTTGGAAATTGCTTAAAAAAAAAGTAGATTTCAAGTATTCTCAAAACCAAAAATGGTTAGTACATGAGGTAGGGCATATGAATATTAGCTCAATTTAGCCATTTTACAATGTTTGTAATACTACAAAGCATATAATGCTATATGCCATAAATATATACAATTTTTAGTTTTCAATTAGAAGCAAATTAATTTTTAATGAAAAAGCATACAGATATGATAGAGAAAAGGGAGCCTGAAATTCTGGAATTAAAAGTGGTTTTGCCACAGGGCGCCTGCTGCTGCTCAGGAGGCAGAGGCGGAGGCGGGAGGATCACTTGAGCCCAAGTGTTTGATAACAGCCTGGGCAACATAGTGAGATCCTGTCTCTAAAAAGAAAGTGGTTTCATGTTCCTAGAAATCACTTTGTCTTTGATCTCAGTTCATTCCCTGTTAAAGTAAGAAACAAGACACAGGAAAAAATAAAGGCAGGTACAGGAGTTAGTATTCAATTCTGGGAGTATATACCACACGGGTCACCCGGGTAGGCACACTTAGCTCAGATTCTCATTGGCCTAGTAAGTTGATGCTCATTCATCAATGGCTTGATTTCACCCTGTGCAAAGGGAAAATCCAGCAATGCTTTTTAAAAAGGGTGTGTGGCAGGCAAAGTGGTTCAGGCCTGTAATTCTAACAGTTTGGAAGACCGAGATGGGAGCATGCTAGAGCCCAGGAGTTCAGGACCAGCCTGGGCAATATACCGAGACCCCATCTCTGCAAAAAAAATTAAAAATTTATCCAGTTGTTGTGGCATATGCCTGTAGTCCCAGCTACTCGGGAGGCGGAGGCGGGCGGATCGCTTGAGCCCAGGAATTCCAGGCTAGTCTGGAATTCTAGCGAGAACCTGTCTCTAAAATAAAATAAAATATAACCTAAGCTTGATGAGAAAGTTAGTATTATTCCTAGTTTACAGAAGCGTTACATAACGAGTCAGAGTTAATCATGGGGTGCAAAGGAGACCCGCTGCCTTCACAAAGTCTCCGAGCAAATGCATGAGAAAATAAACCCAAACTTTCTGAAACCAACCCCCGACAGGCCAGCTCCTAAACCCCACAGACATCCCCGCTGGGCACTTACCTCCTTCCCGGCTTCCGCCTCCCACTCCTCGGTCTGGGATGCGCTCTCCAACTGGCCTGGAGCTGAACTGCGTGTATTTATGGAGAAGCGGGACTCCAGGCCCCGTTTCCGGTTCCCTGCGCCGCCCCGTGATTGGTTTAGGGCCATAGAGTCCATTTTACGTAATCGGCGTTGATTACATTTCCCACTGAAACCCCACCCACAGGAAATTAATGTATTAAACATGCCTACTGTGCAAATAATATAGGTTTTCCCGCTCTACTGAGTTGTCATATTGCTGAAGTATTTGGAGGCCTCAGAAAATATAGATCTGCGAGTTTTAACCATTTTGGGTCCCCTCATGCCACAGACAGTAATATCCTAACAAGTAAAGAACATGTTCAGAGCTGGTGGATTAATATCAAACCAGTGATTTGATCTAGTTTGAGCAAAGCTCTCACATGTGAATGTCAAGATACTGAAAAAAAGAGACAGTCTTTGTTGATACATAATGAATATTGGTGATAATTTTTTACTGGAAAAAAGAGACAGTCTTTGTTGATACATAATGAATATTGGTGATAATTTTTTACTGAAAAAAAGAGACAGTCTTTGTTGATACATAATGAATATTGGTGATAATTTTTTACTGGTAAAAAGAGACAGTCTTTGTTGATACATAATGAATATTGGTGATAATTTTTTACTGAAAAAAAGAGACAGTCTGTTGATACATAATGAATATTGGTGATAGTTTTATTTTTTAAAAAGAATATTGGAGTTGACATGGGAAAGCTTTGTTTGAACTAGACTAAATCAGTGGTTTGATATCAGCCAACCTACCCTTATATAAAAACAGTGGGAACCAGAGAAAGGCACATGGTCCCCACTCTGCATTCATTGCACGACGGTGAGAGGGTGGTTTATAGATACACTGAGGGTCCTACCGGGTTCCCTAGTTCTCAGTCCCCCTCAGTTAGGGCTCTCAAGCACAAAAAGCCTTAACGGTGGGTGTGAATTTTACTGTGTGGATCATGGAGTTAATGTGGAATGATAATTAAGTGCTAGGCAGGATTAGATTACAATTTGGGAAGTTCACACCATCAGTTGGATGACACTAATCCATTCAAGCAGTGATTCATTCATTTTAATTTCAGAGGAAATCTTCTCATCTAACCTTTAGGACAAATTGGAGGGCTGTTAATTTTACACTGATTCTGGTTTAAATCCTTGGAAAATCTTAAGCCGCTTAACTCTGGGAACTTCTAACTTCTTGGGAGTAGAACTTTCCTGATGTGTTGTTTTGAAGATGAAGTAAGACTATGTCAGTAAAGTGCTTGATACAAGGTTCATTTTGCCAAGAAGTTGTAACAATTATTTTCTGATGCATGTTCTCATACTTTGTTATATTTTTTCTTGTTTGCCACTGAGGTGTTGACTCTAACTTAACTCTAACCAATGAGTTAGAGTTAAGAACGGAATTATTCACTGGAATTAACTGGGAGGTGCCTAAACCACTCTCTGGCTACCCAATTCCCAATTCCCCTAAATCCTCCCCTCTGGAAACTCACAGTCTTGTTTCTGTGAAGCTGCTGTTAGTATTTTGGAAGAGACCACATCGAATCTGCTAATGTCTATTAATAGTATGGTCTTTTTCACATTCTATGAACATGTCTTTCCATTTTTGGTGGTCTTTTTCAGTTTTTTTCATTAGCGCTTAATAGTTTTTCTTGTGGAAACCTTTCACCTCCCTGGTTAAATTTATTACCAGGTTTTTAGGGGTTCTTTTGCTGTTGTAAATGGGATTGCTTTCTCGGTTTTTGTTCCATTAGTTTGTTGTTGGTGTATAAAAACACTACTGACTTTTGCATGTTGACTTTGTATCCTGCAGCTTTACTGAATTCCTTTATCAGTTCTCAGTTTTACTGGTGGAGGTTTCAGGAGTTTTTATAGATGATAACATGTTGTTTGCAAAGAGAGACAATTCGACTTCCTCCTTCCGAATTTGGATGCCCTTTATTCCTTGCTCTGGCTAAGACTTTCCCAACACATTATTATTATTATTATTATTTTGAGACAAAGTGTTGCTGTGTCACCCAGGCTCACTGCAACCTCTGCCTCCTGGGTTCAAGCAATTATTTGCCTCAGCCTCCCAAGTAGCTGGGATTTCAGGCACCCGCCACCATGCCTGTGAATTTTTCTATACTTAATAGAGATGGGGTTTCACCATCTTGGCCAGGCTGGTCTTGAACTCCTGACCTTGTGATCCACCCGCCTCGGCCTCCCAAAGTGCCGGGATTACAGGCATGAGCCACCACACCCGGCCCCAACATATTATTATTAACGAAGGTCACCAGGGTCAAGTTTGGAAACAGGTATACATTGTGATGCAATCGTCAGAACCAAGCTAGTTAACATCTCCATCACCTCACATAGATACCATGTTCTTTCCTTATTATTTATTTCTTAAACTCTTGGGCTCAAGCAATCCTGCTTCAGCCTCCCTAGCAGCTGGGGTTACAAGCACGAGCCACATCTGGCTTTCTTTTTATTTCTTGGTGTGTGTGTGTGTGTGTGTGTGTGGTGGAAACATTTAAGATACACCCTCTGAGCAAATTTCAAGTATACAGTACAGATGCTCCTCGACTTACAATGAAGTTACATCCTGATAAACCCTATTGTGAATGTAAAATATAGAAAATAAAAATGCATTTACTATTAGGTCACTTACTGAACATCAGCACTTAGCCTAGCCTACCTTCAACCTGCTCAGAACATTTACATTCCCCTGCTGTCAGGCAAAATCATCCACAGGAAACCTATTTTGTAATAGAGCACTGAATATCTCATGTCATTTATTGAACATTGTACTGAAAGTGACAATCAGAATGGTGTGTGAATACTCCTCAGTAACGTACACAGCTGAAAGCAGAACTTTGAGATCAGACTGACAACATGGCAAAACCCGGTCTCTACAAAAAACACAAAAGTTCACTGGGCATTATGGTGCAAGCCCGTAGTCCCAGCTACCTGGGAGTCTGAGGCAGAAGAATTGCTTGAGCCTGGGAGGTCAAGGTTGCAGTGAGCTGTGATCACGCCACTGCACTCCAGCCAGGGCAACAGAGCCAGACCCTTTCTCAAAAAATAAATGAATACATAAATATTCCCCTCATACAAAAAAGATAAGTATGTAAGTCACTCATATGTCAAATTATTTGATTTAGCATTGCACGTTGTATATATGTATCAAAACATTATGTTGTACACCAAAAATGTGTATGTATCATTTTTATTTGTAAATTTATAAAGTTAATAATAATATCTAAAAGAAAATAAAGTTTCTCTAAGAATGTGTGACCAACCACCATCCTTCCCTCATGGGGATGTGGAGTTTCCCTCATCTTGGATGCCTAACAGACCTGTCAATCACCACATATCCCAGACTGACCACATCTTTCCCCACCTTATGTAAAGGTGGCTCCAGTTCCCTTGATGTGCAATCCACAAGATTTGTGGGGTTATCCTTGATTCCTGCATTTCCCTCACATGACACACTCAGTCTCTCAACAAATCCTATACCTTAATTAATGTGTTTATTGACATGAATTTCACGCGACATAAAATTAACTGTTTTATCAGTACAGTTTAGTGGCATTTGGTGCATTTACACTGCTGTGCAGCAGCTCCTTTAGCTGGTTCCTGTGCCTGCATGTCCAGAGTCCAAGTTCTGACATTTGTACATACTCATGAAGTCATTGCTGTCATCAAGAAGCTGAACATTCCCACCATCCTCCAACGCTTCCCCAGGCTCTTCATCACCTGTCCCTCCCACAACTGCATCCCTGGACAACCACTGGTGTTCTCTGTGTCATTACAGATCACGAACAGAATTTTCTTTTTCTTTCTTTTTTTCTTTTTTTTTTTTTGAGACAGTATCTTGCTCTGTTGCCCAGGCTGCAATGCAGTGGTATGATAATGGCTCACTGTAGCCTCAACTTCTCAGCCTTAAGTGAACCTCCTACCTCAGCCCCCCAGGTAGCTGGGACCACTATGTCCGGCTAATTTTTTCTACTTTTTGTAGAGATGGGTCTCACTATATTGCCTAGGCTGATCTTGAACTCCTGGGCTCAAGCAATCCACCTGCTTTTGCCTCCCAAAGTGCTGAGATTACATGTGTCAGCCACTGTGCCCAGCCTAGTAATAGAATTTTCTAGAATTTTATATCGATAGAATCACACCAGATGCACTTTTTTTCTGGCTGTCCCCTTTCACTTTCGTAACTATTCTGAGATTCATCCATGTTCTTGGGTATTATCAATGATTTCTTTTTACTGCTGAGTAGTATTCCAAACTTTATTAAATTGGGCCCTTTGGATATGAGTTATTTATTTTATATCAACTATACCTCAATAAGACTATGAGAAAAAAAAAAAGAGGATTCTCTTAAAACTTGAAAACAAGTTCAGAATCTGACCAGCTCTCCTCATCTCAACTACCAGTACTCATGGGCAAGCCACAGCCATCAACGTGGATGACGCTTCTGTGATCCTCACTGAGCTCTTTTTTCTTCCCCTTCCCCTATATGGGCTAATTTTTTTTTCTTTTTCTTTTTTTTTTTTTTCAGACAGGGTCTTACTCTATTGCCCAGGCTGAAGTACAGTTGCACAATCATAGCTCACTGCAGCCTCAACCTCTCAGGCTCAAGCAATCCTCCCACCTCAGCTTCCCCAGTAGCTGCGACCACAGGTGTGCACCACCAGGCCTGGCTAATTGTTTTGTATGTTTTTGTAAACACTGAGTTTCACCATGTTGCCCAGGCTGGTCTTTAACTCCTGGACCCAAGCAATCTACCTGCCTCAGCTTCTTAAAGTGCTAGGATTACAGGCATCAGCCATCATGTCTGACTATATGGGCTTATTTCCAAGACTTTATTCCAAAAAAAATGTTAAACAGAAGTCAGAAAGCTACTCTATGAAGGCAGAGGCATTCGTTGGAGCTCTGAGTGATGTACCTGCAATGTCTAGATTCTAATTTTAGGAGTTGGCAGTGTCAACCCAATTCTATCTCAACACTATTCAATGACTGAAATAGTGGCAGCTCCACCTACTAGTACAATGGGTCAAGTTTTCACATTTCACATGTGCCTACAGCATGGGGCGTGGCAGGCTTGAGATGAGATTTCTGCTTGTTTCTATTTATCTTCAGACTGTTGAGAAAGTCAGGTCATGGCATTCATTTAGTCCAAACATCACCGTCTGTAAAAACAGTGTCGACGTTTTGTCTTTGAAATGGTCCCCGCCCTCCGCTCGTTATTGTGTTGGGAGTGAAATGAGAGGACATGCTTGGCACCTGGAGATGATTGGCTTTTACAGCTGTGCGCCATAAGGGCAAATGGTTCCATTGTTTGATGAGCCGCCCTGGCGGTGGGTGGATCAGTCACTTCTAAACAGATAAGGAATGGCTAGAAAGCTCTTGTGCCAAACCAGCTTGAAGCAACCTCACCCACACCAGATCCCTCACTTTTTTAAGAAATCACCCTCCTATTTTTTGTTGTTGTTGTTGTTGTTTTTTTGCAGATCTGCAACTTTTTTTCACAGCTGCTTAAAAAAAAAATACTACTGTTCACCCCAGACTTTCTTTTGATACACTAAGTAAACAAAACAGATTTTTTTTTTGCCATAAATATCAGCAGACACTTCCTGGCACCCCATATTGTATTGGCATGGGTGTTAACAGTCCCAGTTCAGGTGTGCAGTGTTTCAGGTGGATGCACTGTAACAAGGATGTAAATGCGGAGCCATCCTCAGAATCACATTCAGTCATGGGGTTGCCCTTCCAAGCTGGCAGAAAAGGAACCCGGGCCAGGCACCGTGAACACACACAGTAACTCACACCTGTAATCCCAGCACTCTGGAAGGCTGAGGCAGGAGGATTTCTTGAGACCAGGAGTTTGAGACCAGCCTGGGCAACATAGTGAGACCTAACTCTACAAATAAGAGATTGTGTGTCCGGATGATGAACTCACAAAGATTTCAGAATGTCAGTAGGAGAGGAGGTGTGTGGGATAGCAGCAAATTCCTCAGTGAATGAGGCAGAGAAATTGGTAAAAAGAAGGAAAGTGAAAACAAGAAGTATGTTCCCATTTTCAAGGTCTTCCTGGTTCACAAAGTGGGAAGGAAGAAACTACTGAAGAGGAAAGAGTTCTCTTGAAGAGTACAGAATTCCTGTGCTTCCAGGTTCAGGTTCATAAAAAGAAAAGAGAAAAGTTTGCAGCCATGCAGGGTGAACAAGCTCTGAAGATATATTATATGGACTAGGGGCTGTAATCAGTGTTAGAGACCATCCCCTACTTCCGATGGCTCTGAGGCAGGAGAATAGGGTGAGGGAAGAGAGAGACCCTCTCATATTGTTTTATATTGTTTTATACTCAATACCTGTTCTAAAAAAAACAACAAGGAAGTATAAAACCAAAGACAGGCAGCCCGGCGCCAGGCCCAAAACCAGGCCTGGGCCTGCCTGGACTAAACCCAGTAGTTAAAAATCAACTGATAACTTAAAAACTGATGTTACTCATAGATTCCAGACATTGTACAGAAGAACATTGTGAAACTCCCTGCCCTGTTCCGTTTCTTTCTGATCACCGGTGCATGCAGCCCCTGTCACGTATCCCTTGCTTGCTCAAATCAATCACGACCCTTTCATGTGAAATCCTTGAAGAGTTGTGAGCCCTTAAAAGGGACAGGAATTGCTCACTCGGGGATTTCGGATTTTAAGGCAGTAGCTTGCCGATGCTCCCAGCTGAATAAAGCCCTTCCTTCTACAACTCGGTGTCTTGAGAGGTTTTGTCTGTGGCTTGTCCTGCTACAAGGGAATTAGGGTAACCAGGGGTTAAGGTAGAAGCAAAAGAACAGCAGCTGCAGCCAGTTCTAGGCAAGATTAGACAGCACACAGGCCACATCCTCATTCCTGTGATAACGAGACAGAAGCCTCCGCTCCAGCCTCTGACTGACCATGGGCCAAACTTCCACTCCAGCCTCTGATGGACAGTGGGCCAAACTTCCACTCCAGCCTCTGATGGACGGTGGGCCAAGCCTCCACTCCAGCCTCTGACTGACCGTGGGCCAAGCCTCCACTCCAGCCTCTGATGGACGGTGGGCCAAGTCTCCACGTCAGCCTCTGATTGGTCACAAGTCAGTCCTTCACGGGGTGTAGCCAATGGGAGGCCTCTCAAAGGCACCGAGGGGTATTGCCAGGTTCCTTTTGTTAATAAAAACTCTAATTGAGGAAGCTCTTGGGCTTCTTGCTGGAGCCCCGCTCCCAGTCTGTGAATTGTCTTCAATAAACCTGTGCTTTCTTTACTTCGTTTTTTTGTGTTTTTGTCTTTCGTTGCTTTGTTCTTTTGTTACTTTGTGCGTTTCATTCAATTCTCTGTTCAACACGCCTAGAACGTCGACAACTCCATCCGGTAACAGCTCCACGTACAATTTTTCTCCTTTACGGTGGTGCTTTCAGCTGTGTACATTGCTGAGGAGGATCCACACCGCCATTCTGATTGTCACTTTCAGTTCAGTATTCAACAAACTACAGGAGAGAGTCAACACTTTATTATAAAATAGGTTTTCTGTTGGACGATTTTGCCAAACTGTAGGGGAAGGTACGTGTTCGGGGCAGGTTTAGGGTAGGCTAGGCTAAACTCTGATGTTTCGTAGGTGACATAATATTAAATGCATTTTTTTATCTTCTATATTTTCAATGTATCAGGATGTGACTTCGCTGTAAGTTGAAGAGCATCCATACTGTATCGTATACTTGAAATTTGCTAAGAATATCGATCATGGGCCGGGCGCGGTGGCTCATGCCTGTAATTCCATTAATTTGGGAAGCTGAGACGGGCGGATCGCTTGAGCTCAGGAGTTTGAGACCAGCCTGGGCAACATGGCGAAACCCCATCTCTACAAATAATATAAAAATTAGCCGGGCATGGTGGCACCTGTATTCCCAGCTGCTTGGGAGGAAGAGGCAGTAGGATCATTTGAGCCTGGGAGGCGGAGGTTGCAGTGACGTGAGATTGTGCCATTGTGCTCCAGCCTGGGTGACAGAGTGAGGTTCTGTCTCAAAAATAAAAAAAATTTAAAAAAGATAGATCATAAGTGTTTCACCACAGACACACGGACGCGCACACGGACACACACACACGGACACATGAACACAAACACATGAACACATGGACACACACGAACACACACCTACACACATGTGGACACACACACGGACACACAGACACGCATGAACACATGGACACACACATATGGGGACACACACACGGACACACACAGAGACACACACTGACATACGGAAACACACACGGACACACACCCACACACAGACATACACACGGACACACAGACACACACACATACACACATATGCACACATACACACAGACACACACACACACACACGTCAAAGAAACAAAAAGCAAGCCGGGGGTCGTGGCATATGCTCCTAGTCCCCACTACTGGGGAGGCTGAGGCAGGAGGATTGCTTGAGGCCAGGAATTAAGCAAATAAATAAATAATGAAAAGAAAATAGTCACTATGTGAGTTGACGAATACATTAATTAGCTTGATTGTAGTGATAATTACACCATGAATAGGGATATGTAAACACCAGCATGGTGACCTTAGTCACCAAGGACGGATAGAGCCCAGGAATTGGAGAGCAGCCTGGACAACATAGCTATACCCCCATCTTTACAAAAAAATCTTTTAAAATTAGCCCAGTGTGGTGGTGCTTGCCTGTAATTCCAGATACGCAGGAGGCTGGAGCAGGAGGCTCTCTTGAGCCCAGGGGTTTGAGGCTGCAGTGAGCCATGAGTTTTCCATCGCACCCAGCCAAGGTGACACAGTGAGACCTTGGCTCTAAAAATAAATAAATCAATAAACAAATTTATCCACACAGGTAGGAGATCTCTACAAGAAAAACTATAAAATACTGATGAGAGGAAATGAAGAGGGCACAAAAATGGAAAGACATTCCATGTTCATAAATCGGAAGAATTCACATTGTGAAAATGACCACACTATTAATAGAGATCTACAGATCCAGCTCAATCCCTACCAAAATGCCAAAGACATTCCTCATGAGAACATGACATGTTTCAAGAGGAGAGGATTGGAGGGAATTGGGTAGGTAGATGGTGGTTTTAGGCAGATTCTAGTTCATTCCACTTAATAACTCCATTTTGAACTGACTCACTATCAACGCCTCAATTATTAACAAGGAAAAATATCACAAAGTATGAGAAAATGCATCAGGAAATAAGTCTCAGAACTTTTTGGCAAAATGACCTTGTGTTGGGCACTTTACTGACATAATCTTATTTCATCTTCCAAAGAACACACCAGAAAGGTAATAATTCCCTGGTTCTATTCACAGGGAGCTTGAAGTTCCCAAAATTCAGTGGCTTAAGATTTCCCAAGGATTTAAACCAGAATCAGTGTAATATTAATAGGCCTCCAATGTATATTAAATGTTAGACGAGAAAATTTACTCTGAATTAAAAATAAATGAGCCACAATTTGAATGGATTTGTGAGTCAGCTGATGCTTCGAACTTCCCAAATTGTAATGTAATCATGTAATCTAATCATGAGACTCAGTTGTCATTCCACAATGACTCCATGATCCACGCAGTATAATTCACACCTAACATTAAGGCTTTTCATGTTTGAGAGGCCTCAGTCAGGGGGCTGAGAACCAGGGAACCCTGTAGGACCCTCAGTGTATCTATAAACCACCCTCTCACCGTCCTGGAGTGAATGCAGAGTGGGGACCACGTGCCTTTCTCTGGTTCCCACTGTTTTTACATAAGGGTAGGTTGGCTGATATCAAACCAGTGATTTAGACCAGTTCAAGCAAAGCTTTTCCATGTGAATTCCAAGAGATTGAAAAAGAAAAGAATTATCACTAATATTTATTGTATATCAGCAATGACTGTATTTTTCAATATATTGACATTCATATGTGAAAGGCTTTGCTTAAACTGCATTAAATCACTGGTTTGATATTAATCCAACAACTCTTAACATGTCCTTTACTTTACTTGTTAGGATATCACTGTCTGTGTGGCGCGAGGGGACCCAAAGTGATTAAAACTTGTGGACCTAGGGCGAGGCGTGGTGGCTCACGCCTGTAATCTCAGCACTTTGGGAGGCCGAGGTGGGCAGATCACAAGGTCAGGGGTTCCAGACCAGCCTGGCCAACATGGTGAAACTCCGTCTCTACTAAAAATACAAAAATTAGCCAGGTGTGGTGGTGGGCACCTGTAATCCCAGCTACTCATGAGGCTGAGGCAGAAGAATCGCTTGAACCCGGGAGGTGGAGGTTGCAGTGAGCCGAGATCACACCACTGCACTCTAGCCTGGGGGACAGTGTGAGACTCTGTCTCAAAAAAAAACCAAAAGAAGAAGAAAAACCCCACAAAACCAAACAACGACAACAAAAAAACTTGTGGATCTATATTTTCTGAGGCCTCCAAATACTTCAGCAATATGACAAATAATTCAGTAGAGTGGGAAAACCTATGTTATTTGCACAGTAGGCATGTTTAATACTTTAATTTCCTGTGGGCGGGGTTTCATTGGGAAATGTAATCAACACGGATCACCTAAAATGGATTACATGGCCCTATACCAATCAGGGGCTTCGCAGGAACTAGAAACAGGGCCTGGAGTCCTTCGACTTCTCCATAAATAGACACAGTTCAGCTCCAGGCCAGTTGGAGAGCACATCCCAGATGCGAGAAAGTTGGAGGCAGAAGGCGGGAAGGAGGTAAGTGTCCAGAGGCCGTGTCTGTGGGGTTTAGGAGCTGGCATGCAGGGGGGTTAGTTTCAGAAAGATTTGGGTTTATTTTCTCATGCATTTTCTTGGAGACCTTGTGAAGGCAGCGGGTCTCCTTTGCACCCCACGGTTAACTCTGGCTTGTTATGAAACCCTTATGTAAATTAGGAATAATATTAACTTTCTCATCATGGATAGGTTACATTTTAGAGACGGGAGTCTCGCTCATTTCCCAGGCTGGCTTAAATTCTTGGTCTCCAGCCATTGGCCAGACTTCACTTCGCCAGTAGCTGGGACGACAGGCACCTACCTGCCAACAGGCCCGGCTACATTTTATTTTTTTGTAGAGATGGGGTCTCGGTATGTTGCACAGGCTGGTCTTGAACTCCTAGGCTCAAGCGATCATACTATCTGGGTCTTCCAAACTGTTGGAATTCAGGTGTGAGCCACCTTGCTGGCCACACACCACTTGTTGAAAAGCATCACTGGATTTTCCCTTTCTACAGGGCAAAATCAAGCCATTAATGAATGAGCATCAACCTACTAGGCCAATGAGAATCTGAGCTAAGTGCCCCTACATGGGGGTCCTGTGTGCTATATACTCCCAGAATTGAATACTAACCTGCGTACCTGCCTTTATTTTTTCCCATGTTCCATTGCTTGCTTTAATGGGAAAAGAACTGAGAGTGAATACACGGTGATTTCTAGGAACATGAAACCACTTTTTTAAGAGACAGGCTCTCACTATGTTGCCCAGGCTGTTATCAAACTCCTGGGCTCAAGTGATCCTCTTGCGTTGGCCTGAGCAGCAGCAGGCGCCCTTGCGGCAAAGCCACTTTTAATTCCAGAATTTTAGGCTCTCTTTTCTCTCTCATATTTGTATGCTTTTTTAACAAAAATTAATTTGCTTTCAAATTGAAAACTAAAAATTGTATATAACTGTGGTGTACAGCATAATGTGCTTTGTAGGATACGAACACTAAAATGGCTAAATTGAGCTACTATTCACATGCCTTACTTTATGTACTAATCATTTTTGGCTGTGAGAATACTTGATTGAAATCTACTCTTTTAGCAATTTCCAAATATACAATACATTGTGATGAACTGAAGTCACCATGTTAGACAATTGCTCTCTTGAATTCATTTCTCCAACTGAAATTTGTACCCTTAGACCTATATCTCCCCAACCCCCACCCCAGCCCTGGTAACCACCATTCTACTTACTGCTACTATGAGTCCGCTAGGTTTTTAAAATTATTATTCATGTCACCTACTTCTTTTTTAATTTTTTAAATGATTTTAACTTGTATTTTAGATTCAGTGGGTACCTGTGCAGATTTGTTACATGAGTGTACTGAGTGATGCTGAGATTTGGGGTATGACTCAACATGTCACCCAGGATGTGAGAAGAGTACCCGATAGGTAGTTTTTCCACCTTCCCTCCCTCTATCCCCTCCAGAGTTTCACTGTCTTGGAATCCACGTCCTGATTTCCTTTCCTCTGTGTAGATGCCCAGGAGCAGGATTGCCAGATCATGCAGTTGTTGGACTTTTAATTTTCTGAGGAGCTTCTATACTGTCTCCCATATCGGCTGCTCTAATTTACATCCCAGCACAGGGCGCAGAGGATCCCTTTCCCCCGAATCCTCACCAACACTCATTCCATGTGTCTTTTTGGGAACAGCCACTCTAGCAGGCATGAGGGGTGCTTTGTGGTTTGGATTTGCATGTCCCTGATGATGAATGATGAAGAGGTTTCCTAGACCTGCTGGCCATTCACATGTCTTCATCTGAGATGTCCACACAGGCACCTTGCCCCCTTCTAGTGGATTATGTGTTTTCTTGCTATGGGGTAGTTTGAGTTGCTTATGTTTTGCATAGGAACTGCTTGTGAGATGTGTGGTTTGCAAATATTGTCTCCTCTGGGTTGTCTTCCCTCTCTGCTGATTGTTTCGTGGGCTGTCTCTGTGTTCTGCACTTGCTCAGATTCCTTCCAGGAAGCGTAGGTTTTCCATCCTTCAGGATTCCAGTGACTCTTCCCGAGACCCTCCTGTCAATTCTTTCTTCTTTCTGAAGACCTTTCGGTTGCTTCTCCCACCTGTGGCTAGGAAGGCAGGGCTGCGTTCTCATAGCTGTTGCACTTGGATAATAACTGATGCCTGGAGAGTATCACACAGTGTCTCCTGCCTAATGAAACTACATTTAGAATCAAATTTCAAAAAATCGTTCTTTCTCTCTTTTTTTCGAGACGGAGTCTTGCTCTTGTTGCCCAGGCTGGAGTGCAATGGCACGATGTTGGCTCACTACAACTTCCACTTCCCTGATTCAAGTGATTCTCCTGCCTCAGACTCCCAAGTAGCTAGGATTACAGGCACGTGCCACCACACCCAGCTAATTTTTTGTATTTTTAGTAGAGACGAAGTTTCACCATGTTGGTCAGGCTGGTCTCGAACTCCTGACCTCAAGTGATCCTCCCGTCTTGGCCTCCCAAAGTGCTGGGACTACAGGCATGAGCCACCACACCCAGCCTCAAAAAATCTATTGTATTATTTCACTTCCTGAAAATTTCATAGAGCACTAGACTTTAAATCCATTTTCTCAGATGAGATTAGGAATAGAGAAACCCTTAGAGACAGAAGGTAGATTAGGGATTGGCAGGGGCTGGGGTGGGTGAGCAGGGGGTGATCACTGATGGGGATGGGGTTCCTTTTGGGGTGATGAGACAATTCTGGAACTAGACAGTGGTGATGGTTGCACAGCATGGTGCATGCCTTAGTGCCATGAAATTGTGCACTTGAAGAGGGTAAAAATGATGAAATTTATGAATGTGCATTTTACCAAAATAACAATATCTGTGTAGGAGTTGAATTCTCATATGATTACTTAATGCTCTCCCTTCCCTGGAGCAAACAAATGTCCTAGGGTTAACAAGAAAAGGTGTTGGGGGACAACTGTAGGTTGTAACTATTTTTCTCTATCTTTGTGCATAATTATGATGAAGGGCTTTACCTTGGATCTTGTCTGGACAGGAAAACATAAATAAGTTACTGTTGCATCAGATTTTAGGAGCTTCACATAAGTATCCTATTTAATTTACAGTTGGGAACCATGTTGTTCCAATTGAAAAAAAAAAACTGATTTCACTTCTGCACAATGATTTCCTGGAGATCAGAATCCAGGGGAGCATTAAGATTTTAAATCAGAACATATAGTCAGGTGTAGACACCGGAAGAATAACAGGGTGGGTTGATTACCACTGTGCTGAATTCGATGCTGCTGAAGAAGTGGCGTCCAGGATTTGGATGAGGGTTTTGGAAGGGATGGGTGGATAGACTAGAAACTTTGATCAGGCTCATGTTGTTTTTTGCAGACTTCTGAACAGTGAATCTATTATTGAGGAAAACCAAAGGAGGCCTGTCTAGATAGGTCTCAATTAGACACCAGCTACTGGAAGAACTTTCTCAGAGACTGACTGAAATATTCTCCACCAGATATGGCTGCAAATTGCAACTCCTCATGGGGTCAGGGAGGACCCCGCAACAGCCCTGAGTCAGAGCCGCCACGGTCTGTGGCTTCCCCAGAAACTCAACCTGGAAATCATCACCAGGACCCTGAGACTTGTCACGTGAACTTCAGGATGTTCAGCTGCCCAGAGGAGTCGGACCCCATCCAGGCTCTGAGGAAACTCACTGAGCTGTGCCATCTTTGGCTGAGGCCCGACCTCCACACCAAAGAGCAGATCCTGGACATGCTGGTGATGGAGCAGTTCATGATCTCCATGCCCCAGGAGCTCCAGGTCTTAGTCAAGGTGAACGGTGTGCAGAGCTGCAAAGACCTGGAGGACCTGCTACGAAATAACAGAAGACCCAAGAAATGGGTGAGTGGGACCTTCGTGATTGGTGCAGGGAAGGGGAGCTGGGATGGGGGCTGCATGGTGCAGCTGGACTCAAGAGGACCCGAGGGGCTGCTCTAGGTCAGGACTTCCAAGTAGAGGAGAGTTTGCCCAACAGGGACACATGGCAGTGTCTGGGGACAGTTTTTGTTGTCACGAGGGGGAGGACAGGAGATGCTGCTAAGCATTCTCCAATGCTCAGGACAACCCACCATGACAAATAATCATCCAGATTCAATTATCAGCTGTGGTGAGATGGCAAGTTCCTGGTGTAGGAGATGGACAGGCAGAGGGGATACAGGGACCCACACACTGTGTGAGGCCAACATGAAAGAAAGACATTGGTGAAATATTACGCCTGATGGAACGTAGGGAAGGAGGCATTAGAGTGAACTGAAGGGGGACCCAGAAGTCCCATCCTGAGGCAGGGAAAGTGGTTGGTATCAGATGCAAGGATCTGCCTCCAGGTCCCCAAATGAGCCCCTAAGTTCTAACACAGGTGAGCTGCCATTGGCCAATTGAGTTGGATTCACCCAGAATATTTCTCCTTGTCTTCTCTTTGGTCGAGAGACCCTTTCATCTAAAGGACTCATATTTATGTACTTATCTAGAAAAGAAAAAAATTCAGACAGGATTGCTGTGTCCACAGAGCTGATTCTGCATCGGGAAGGCAGATTTGAACATTAATTACGATAAAGTGTGAGCATTATGGCAGGACCCAGGGAATATGAGAGCTACTTTCAGGTTCTCATAGTGAGTCTGATTGTCTTTTTTCTCTCTACAGTCTGTGGTCAACTTTCTTGGCAAGGAATATCTTATGCAGGAATCAGATGTCGAGATGGCTGAAATCCCTGCCAGTGTCAGAGATGATCCGGGAGGCGTGTCCAGCAAGCGGGCCTCCTCTGTGAATGAGATGCGTCCGGGGGAAGGCCAGGCCAGCCAAGAGCTGCAGACCCTGCCCAAGGTCCCTGCACTGTCCAGGAGGCAGGTGAGTGTGTGAGGCCCTGGTGTCTAGGCAGAGGTGGGAGAAGGAACAGGAGAAAACTGAGTGTGCTTCTGGACTGATTGAGAGATTTGGCACAGGAGAAGAACAGAGACATTCCCCATGGATTTGTTACATCCTTAGACATTCCTGAGTCATCACAGAGAATGAAGCCTCATCTACTTTTCCCTCCACCATGAGAGCTTTTAGCATGTAGGGTGGGGGGTAAGAAATGGTCTCAGTGAAATGAGGGAGGCAGTTGGCACAGAAGAATGAACTGAAGGTCCCTTCCCTATTCAGTTTCCTCAAAGACATTTAACGTAATAATTCAGCAAGGAACGCACTTTCTACAGATTGTCAATTTCTTAATTTGAGGAGTGTTTCTTAACTGGGGTGATTTTGCCTTTCAGGACACATGGCCATGTCTGGAGATGTGTTTGTGTGTCATTGTAGGGGGTGGTGGGGTGTTAATAGCATCTAGAGGGTGGAGGCGGGGTCTCTGCTCTGCACAGGAGCACCCCCTCCAGGAAGGTGATGCAGCCCCAATGCCAGTGGTGCCAGGGGTTAGGGGCCTCGACCTAGAGTCATGCTCCTTCCAGCGTCAGGGGCAGGGAGACGTTGGCATGGTGGGGAGAAATATGCTCAGAGAACCAAAGAGTGAAAACCACCAGGCACAGGAGCTGATTTAGAATATGGAGGGTGCAGATTAGGGACAGACTCAGAAATGAGGTGGTGATATTTATTTGGGATGATGTGGGAGGCCCATAGGAAGTCTGCACCTATCCCTAAACCTGTATCATTAGAAAAGTTGGTGTATCCAGTCAGGAAGGGACAGTGATGTCCATGACCCACCAGTTTAGGCATGGCAGTCATTGCTGTTGGTTTTCCATTGTCAGGAAGAGGACTTCCTGCTGCCAGAGACTATTTTCATGAAAAGTGACCCAAAGGCTCTGAGACCCAAGCCAACCTTGGAGAAGGATCTGAACATAGACAGGGAAGAAAACACAGGACTTACATCCCCAGAGCCTCAGCTTCCAAACGGTCCTAGTGAGTATGAAGACTTCGATCCACAGGGGTTAGTCCCTCTCTTCTGGGGTGCGGGGCTGGGGTCCCAGCATTATCATGTCTGGGGGAGTTGGCACTCAGCTGCCAAAGCCTCTCCATCCCTTACTCTCCAGAGACCTACAGTCCAATGTCTTATGTTTAAGGTTGAGGGGAAGTTGTCAGCCAACATCAGCGTTTGGTTGCAATGAGTTTGGTGTATTGAAAATGTGCCTTATTAACTGTTGTGCGTGGAATCCCTTCTTCCAGCAGGTGTGGTGGGAGCTAAGGAGGGGAAGGAACCCCAAAGAAGAGGCTCTGTGGAAAATGTGGATGCTGACACACTTTCTGCCTGCGTTGTGGAGAGAGAAGCTTTGACTCACAGCGGGAACAGAGGAGACGCTCTGGATCTGAGATGTCCCAAAAGAAGCAAACCAGACGCCACCTCCATTTCCCAAGAAGGGCCTCAAGGAGGAGCCACACCTGTGGGCAACAGCGAATCCCCGGGAAAACCTGAGATAAATTCAGTTTATTCCCCAGGGCCTGCGGGCGCAGTCAGTCAGCCTGTTGGCCAAGAAGCCAAGGAACTGCCGCTCTTTGCATGTGGCGTGTGCAATAAGAGGTTTACGTGTAATTCCAAGCTAGCCATCCACACGAGATCACACACAGGAGAGAGACCCTTTCAATGTAATTTCTGTGAGAGGTGCTTCATGCAGCTCTCAGACCTCCGCGTTCACCAGCGAATCCACACTGGTGAGAAGCCCTACACATGCGACGTCTGCAACAAACGGTTCAACAGGATGTTCTCCTTGAAGTGTCACAAGAGGAGCCACACGGGGGAGAAGCCCTATAAATGTAACGACTGCAAGAAAGTTTTCACCTACAGGAAGAACTTGAATGAGCACAAGCTCATCCACTCCGGAGAGAAACCCTATAAATGTCCCAAGTGTCTAAGAGCCTTTCGTCGGCCTGAAACGTTAAAATGCCACCAGAAAACACATCAAGAAACCACTGCACCCAGAGAATGTGAAGGATGATTTTTCATTGATGTTATTAGATGAGATATGACATGAAGCAGGTGCAAGGGCGCCTGGCACACAGAGGGAGTGCCCTAGATAGGAATGCCAGGATGTCCGAGTAAATATTCTTCTCCCCACAGAGCTTTGTTTTCGTACAGGTTTATTTGGGTTTGTGTTGCTGTTCTTTTTTTTTTTTTTTTTTTTTTGAGACGGAGTCTTGTTCTGTCGCCCAGGCTAAAGTGCAGTGGTGTGATCTCGGCTCACTGCCAGCTCCGTCTCCTAGGTTCACACCATTCTCCTGCCTCAGCCTCCCGAATAGCTGGGACTACAGGCGCCCACCACCATACCCGGCTAATTTTTTGTATTTTTAGTAGACACGGGGTTTCACCGTTAGCCAGGATGGTCTCGATCTCCTGACCTCGTGATCCGCCCTCCTCACCCTCCCAAAGTGCTGGGATTACAGGAGTGAGCCACCGCGCCTGGCCTGTTCTTTCAATAAACAAACATCTAATTAGTTTTCAGTATTTCATAACAAAAAACGGAGCCTTTTGATTGACATGCTATTATCCACTGTTTTGCTGTAAAGTAAGGTTGTCAAAGTAGGTGTTCAGATTAAATACACAATGCCTCGGGAAATCTGTGTTTCAAATAAACAATTTTTTTTAGTATCAGCCTGTTCTAAATTATTCATTATTTATCTGAAACTCAGCTTCTATTGGGTATCCTGCACTGTTTTCTTTTTTGTTTCTTTTTCTTTTCTTTTCTTTTTTTTGAGATGGGGTCTCACTCTTTCACCCAGGCTGGAGTGCAGTGGTGTAATCACAGCTCACTGCAGACTTGATCGCGGCTCAAGCAATTCTGCCGTCTTGGCCACTGGAGTAGCTGGGACTAGAAGAACACACCACACCATGTCAGCTAATTTTTGTATTTTTTGAAGAGAGGGGTTTTGCCACGTTGCCCAGCCTGGTCTTGAACTCCTAAGTTCAAGTGATCTGCCTGCCTCGGCCTCCCAAAGTGCTATTACAGGTGTGAGCCACTGCATCCTGCATTGTTTGTATTAGGCTTTAT
This sequence comes from Pongo pygmaeus, assembly GCF_028885625.2. Taxonomy (NCBI): domain Eukaryota; kingdom Metazoa; phylum Chordata; class Mammalia; order Primates; family Hominidae; genus Pongo; species Pongo pygmaeus. Next base: position 62,767,073 of record NC_072393.2, read on the forward strand.
TAGTATTACTTCATTCAAATTTTTTGAAATAAATTTTTTGTAGTGATGGGATCTGGTTTTGTTGCCAAGGCTGATCTCGAAGTCCTGGCCTCAAGCGAGCCTTCCACCTTGGCCTCCAGAAGTGCTGGGAGTATACATGTGAGCCACCACGCCTGGCTAACGACTTTTTCAGAGCTGTTTTAGGTTCACAGGGAAATTTAGTGGACAGCACAGAGTTCCCCTAGACTCCTTCCCCACACAGCACAGCCTCTCTCCGCCCAGCATCCCCAGCAGAGCGGTGCACCTGTTCCATCAGTGAGCCTGCCTGGACACATCACCAGCACCCAGAGTCCGTGGTGTCCATTAGGGCTCTGGGTGTTGTACATCCTGTGGGTTTGGATGAAGGCCTCATGAGTATCCACCACTGGAGTATCATGGGGGATATTTTCACTGCCCCCCCAAATCCTCTCTGCTCTGCCTATTTATGTCCCTGACCCAGATGGTGTATTTTTTGGTCTAAATTTGGCAACTTCTAAATTCCTGATTTGACTCTTGAACTACAGAGGCATTCAGAGTCTCTGGTGACTAGTTGGTCTTAGTGATAGTACCATATCCTGAAGGCTTTGTTAATCTACAAAAGGGTGGGCTCTGATCCCAGAGCTTCCAATTTAGTAGATCAGGGGTGTGGCCTTAGAGTGTGCATTAAAAAATAGACTTCATTTTATTTTATTTTAGACCAAGTCTCACTCTGTCACCAAGGCTGGATGGAGTGCCGTCGCGCAATCTCGGCTCACTCCAACCTCCACCTCCCTGGTTGAAGCAATTCACTTGCCTCAGCCTCCTGAGTAGCTGGAATTACAGGTGTGCCACCACCACGCCTGGCTAATTTTTGTATTTTTAGTAGAGACAGGGTTTCGCCATGTTGGCCAGGCTGCTCTGGAACTCCTGATCTCGGGTGATCTGCCTGGCTCAGCCTCCCAGTGTATTGGGATTACAGGCATGAGCCACCACACCTGGCCTTAGATTTCATTTTAGAATATCTTTCAAAAGTCCATAGAGCTCGCCAATGTTCCACACCATTTCCCCCATTGTTAACATGGTTCATTAATATGGCACATTTGCCACAAGCGATGAGCTGACTCTATATATTGCTGTGAACTAAGGTGCCTATTTTATTGAGACCTCCTCAGTGTTTATACAATGCCCTCCTCTCCCTTCTTTTCCATCCAAGGCGCCACATTGCCTTGAGTTGTCACGTCTCCCTAGCCTCCTCTTGGTGATAATTTCTCAGATTTTACTTGTTTTAAATAACCTGTGAATCTGCATTTTCAGTGATGCTGATGCTGCTGGTCTTGGGAGGGCATTTTATGAATGGCTGGTTGAGCTCACAGGCAGAGACCAGCGATCCTCAGAACTCCGGAAAGGTCACTACCTGCTAGGCTGGATTCATTTATTAAAGTTCACTGTTGTGACACCTCGGTTCTTGTCTTCTTAATTTAAAGGAATGTAAACAATAGACACACAGTAAAAGAGATGCAGCATAGAGTAATTCATTGCAAAGGAATAAGAATATTTTGAAAGTTAAGTGCAGAATAGACAGGACACCCTGGGGGAGTGGATTTAAGGCTGGCTGCTCCTAAGGATAAGATAGCAAAGACCTGCTCGAGACAGACTCCCTTTCTCCATCCCCAGACAGTTTTGATTCCCACCCTCAAGAGATACCAGTTTGAGTTGATGCTTGGAAATCAGGTTTAAAAAATTTTTCCAGGTGGTTCTAATGAGCAACGAAGGTTGAGAACCACTGGTGTACAGTAATATACAGTATAAAGAGAAATTTCTAGCATCTCGCTTCATTTACTGTAACCTCATGGCCCTCAAATTTTTAATGTGCATATAATTCACCCTCAGATCTTGTTAAAATGCAGGGTCTGATTCAGTGACAGGCTCCAGGTGAGGCACATGCTGCTCGTCAATAGACCCTCATTTGAGTGGTGGGGAGGGAGTCTCCTCTGGGTTCCAGCTTTGCATCAACTGAGCAAAATCTTACCATCTCTTACTGCTCAAGTCAGCAACTTGAGGCCAGTGTCTGATAAGCGCATCTGAAATACTCAATCCTTCTGGTTTCTTACCCAGAATACTATACTAAGTGTTTTATTTCTCCCACATCTGTGCCTACCCAATGGCCTTCCACCCATTATCACATGGCAGCCATATTGAGTATGAAAGTGAGCAAATCTAATCCTGCTGTTACAGTCTTTGCATTTTATTTTCTATGGATTCTATTCTTTTTAGCGAAAAGACCACGTGCTTTATGTGGCCTAAGCTATTCAACTAAATGACTACTGATCCCAGCACTTTGGGAGGTCAAGGCAGGTGGATCATGAGGGCAAAAGATCAAGGCCATCCTGGCTAACACAGTGAAATCCTGTCTCTACTAAAAATACAAAAAATTAGCCAGGTGTGGTGGCACACGCCTGTAGTCCCAGCTACTCGGGAGACTGGGGCAGGAGAATCGCTTGAACCTGGGAGGCGGAGATTGCAGTGAGCCAAGATCGTGCCACTGCACTCCAGCCTGGGTGATGGAGTGAGACTCCGTGTCAAAAAAAAAAAAAAAAGACCACTGATGACCCTTGTGACTGTCAGTCTCTGTTACCCTCCGTACTTCAGGAAGACCCTTCTGTATTCAGTGACTGATTGAGGGCACCTTTCTCCATAATGTTTAATTTTTTTGAATGGGGGGATGTCTATGACCCATTCTTGGTGCTTTTCTGTGTAGTTGAAGATACACTAGTTTTGGACTTTTGGCCTTTATCCACTTTCTAGCGTATTCTTTCTCTGGGGAAAAATGATTGGGAGTTTCAAAAGAGAATCTGCATTGAGAAGCTATATCAATCAGGGTCCAATGAAGAGAAAAAAACCCACAGCAATTTGCACAAGCAGCATTTAATATAAAGCAGGGGCTGGCACACTATGGCCTGCCACCTAGTTTTTCAATAGCCCACAAGCTAGAAAATAGTTTTTGTGTGTGTGTGTGTGTGTGTGTGTGTGTGTATGTGTGTGTGTTTTACAGGGTCTTATTCTGTCACTCAGGATGGAGTGCAGTGGCATGATCATAGCTTACTGAAGCCTTGATCTCCTGGGCACCAGCTTCCAGCAGGTGATTATGTTAAGTGAAATAAGCCAGTCCAAGTTAGCCTGCCCGCTCAGCCTGGCTAATTTTTAAATGTTTTTATAGAGACAGTGTCTCACTATGTTGTCCAGGCCAGTCTCAAAGTCCTGAGCTCAAGTGATCTTCCTGCCTTGGCCTTCCAAAGTGCTGGAATTATAGATGTGAACCAGCACACCTGGGCAAGAATTGTTTTTTATATTTTTAAAGTGTGGTAATATAAGCAACCCAGAGAAGAATATCCAACATAGACCAAATAGCCTGCAAAACCTAAAATATATATTCTCTGCTCCTTTGTGGAAAAAAGCTTTCTGACTTCCAAAATAAAGATTTATTGACCACAACATGAGCCTAACTATAAAGAAAAAAGAATTCTGAAGGATACCTAGGGAGGAAGGTTTCTCAGAGGGATGGGAATCCATTGACAAATTTTAAAGAATGTAGCCGCACAATTGGGTTTACCTAATTTAAAGCTCAACATGCCTGTCAAGTGATAATGGATTGGAGGGTGCTGGGTAAGAGAGGATATGGGAGCAATCAAGATTCTCTTATGGTTTTCTGGGAGAGAAAAAGGAGAACTGATGGATTCAGGTGCACCTACCCAAACCTGGCTTGAGCAGGTGAGAGGCTGTAACAATGCAAACGTTGGGGCCACCTGGAGAAAAAGGATTACACCACCCAAAATTGGGTTTGAATGTTAAGACTGATGACACACATATACCCACACATACACACTCCAAGAGGGTATGAAGCTTATTATGTAACAGGATTTCTGAACACAGCAGAGTGGGCTTTCCCAAGCTGGTCTGAATGTGGCTTGAGAGGGCAGAGAAAGGAGGTGGGTTTGGGGTTGGGGTTTTATGGTGCTTAGGGGATGGGCCACAGCCAGGGGTACTGCACAGGGTTTGAACTCCCCACTGGCACTAGAAGAGGGTGTACCCAGGTTTTCTAATCAGCTTGTCCAGCTGTGGGGTGATAAGAAACAAACATCAAACATGGTCAAACTTTTAATAATCCCAAGGAAAGAGCAAGTCAAAAGTGGAGGTATGAACCTCAATGTCTGGGTGAGGCCTCTGGTTGGGCAAAGGCGGGAGCATGGTCATCAGGGAAATAGGAGGCAGCCCTCTGGGGTACAGGGGCCAAGGCTGGTGGCTGGAGTATGGAGAGGCCTGTGGTGAGGCAGCCACAGGCAGGAGCTGGGGTCGTGAACACACCAGGGGGCCCCATTCATGTGGGGCTGATAAGGCCATTAACAGGGGCAAGAAGAAAGACAAGATGGCGGCGCAGTGGAGCCTCTTCCTCCTGGGATGTCTCTCCCGCCCCCTCTAGTGGCAGAGCCTAGCACTGCGCTCGCTGCAAAGGAGCCAGGACAGCTCCGTTATTGCAGGGCCGGCACTGAACCTGTGGACTTAGAAGCTGGGAGGCACTTGACTTGTAACTGACACAGAAGTCCTGTTCCTTTCCCTTGCAGAGGTGTGAGCCTATAGGTTCAGTTACTCTGGAGGCTGAGGTGGGAGGATCACCTGAGCCTGGGAATTTTGAGGCTGCAGTGAGCTGTGATTGTGCCACTGCACTCCAGCTTGGGTGACAGAACAAGAGGCTGTCTCAAAAAAAAAAAAAAAAAAAAGTCCTCTGGATGGTCAGGAGAGCAACAGAAGGTGGGCAGGGAGGGGGGGTGGAGGGGGAGAGAAAAAAAGATGGAGAGAGAAATTTGTGGACCCCAAGAACATAGTTCACCTAGAAAGGTTGGAACACCTGAAATGGAAGTAGTGGCTTGGTACTTTCTTGTCCACAGGATCACAGAACTTGTAAAAGAATCCCGTGCACCAAATAAAGCATGCAAATAACAGGAAAATGCCAGAAAGCTGAACACCTGGGTGGCAGTCTGTGCGTCCCAGTGAAGGAACGTGAACAAGTGGTTCCCATCGGTGTGCTGGCAAGACACACACAGGCTGGAGGTGAGGGTTGTGATATTAAGAAGCAATGAGGTGAACAGTTTTGAATGTTGGGATGTCAACAGAATGAGGACGCATGGGGAGACGTTATCCTGTGTTATAGACACTAAATACCTTTTTTTTCTTACAATAAGAAGTTGAAGATCTGAGTGGATGAGAACTGGAGAAAGTAGGGATGCAGTGTCTCTTTGTCAATTCAGGTTTTGCACGGGGTAAGATGGCTGTGTCTAAGCCAGTGCCACTAGCATCATACGCACCCAGCTTATGTTAAAAATTTAAAGTTAGAATGATTTTATAGCTAATTTGTATAGTTATGACAGATGTCCAGCAGATGGCAGAAAAGATCTTGTTCTAACAGGTACAGCTAGATGGTTCTGCTTCTGTTTGACATTAAACATAATCAAAGCGTCAAACAACAGAAAAGGTTATCTAACTGATATACCAGTGAGTGAGCATCTTTTTTTTTTTTTTTTTTTTTTTTTTTTAAATAAGCCTTCCTCTCCTGTTAGTGTGAGGCTAAATTTGGTGGTTCATATGATGGTTCACACAATCTGACATTTTTTTTCTTGTACTCTACTAGAATGTATATTCAAATTTTATAATGAAATATTTTATTGTTATACAAATCATTGTTGTTAGTCCCAAAGTATTACATAAAGATAAACTGTGGTCGCTATATATAATTATATTCTAATTAATGTATAGCCTATTTTATTTATTATACAATTTTAGGAGACCAATGTTTTCATCATCTTACCTATTAGTTGTAACAAATTCTAGAATAAACTGCTAACATTATTATATTATTTTTTCTGGTGTCAAATGAGGTCTTTGTAGCATGTGTCACAATGTCCTTCCTTTGGAAAGGGGAATAATATTCCATTGTACAGATGGACCATATTTTGTTTATCTATTCCTTCAATGAACACTTGGGTAGCTCCTACTTCTGAGCTATTGTGAATAATGTTGCAATGAACATAGAAGTATGAGTTCCTGCTTCCAATTTTTTAGGTACACAAGCAGAGGTGGCATTCCTGGATTATATCGTAATTCTGTGTTTAATTTTTTTGGGGGACTGCCATGCTGTTTTCCTTCTGCATTAACAGTACACCAGGGTTCCAATTTCTCCACACCCTTGGCAAAATTTGTTATTTTCTGTTTTTTGATAGCAATGGTGTGGTTTTGATTTACATTTCCCTAATTATTAGTGATGTGGAGTGCCTTTTCTTGTGTCTGTTGGCCATTTGTAGACCTTCTTTGGAGAAATGTCTAAGTTCTTTGCCCATTTTAAAATCATGTTGTTAGTGTTTTGTTGTTGAGTTATGCGTTGTTTATATACTCTGGAGATGAACCCCTTTTCAGATATGTAATGTGCAAATATGGTATCCCCCTATTCCATTGGTTGCTTTCACTCTGTTTATTGTGACCTTTGATGCAAAAACTGTGAGTTTTAAAATATATATTTTAAAATATATATTTTCTTATTACAATTTTATTTAGGAATAATTGAGGTACAGTAAATGGCACATGTTATCAGTTTATGATTTGTCGTGTTCTGACATTTTCACAGGCTTTCTGCATTTTTAAAGCTGCTCCCATTGGAAACAGGAAAGGAACTTCCATTTTAGTTAGGAAAGCTTTTGAATAATATTTAGATAGTCCAAAAAATACACAAAGTGATATCTAATCTACAATTCCAAGAGCGTCAATATTGAGCAAAGCGTGGACAATAGCCAGCTGAGCGCACAAAGTGGGGAGTGGGGAGGGAAGCTATGGATTTGCCTGTGGTGGGGAAGACTTTGCCCAGTCAGCCACAGAGAATTAGAAAGTCTGCCGCCCGCTGCTGCCCAAGAGCAAAGAGAAAAACAAAAAACAAAAAACCCAACCTGCCTCAGTGTTCACAGGCCGACTCTGTGCCGTAGCCCAGTGCAGCTCTCCACCTGCCATCTCTCTGTTTCACTCCCTCTAACGGGTCCACGTTGATTAATTCCCAAACCCCTCTTGCCTGTGACCCAATGTGGTTTTTCCCTTTGGCTTTTTTTCTTTTCTCCCTCAAAGAAGCTGTTTTTCTTGCCAGCCCTGAGATGGGTTGAATAAATTGATCATAATTACACAGCCTGCCTGGACGGATGAAAAACACGGTGTCATCTACTCTCAGGGTCCCTAGGAAGGTTGTTAGGGTGGTTTTAATGAGTCCCAAAGCACCTGGCTCTATTTCTGCCCGTTGAGCTGCTAAATTGGCATCAAAAAGTTAACTCTGAGGAGGCAGAAAACATGATTTGTTAATTGCTGGCCTCAAGGGTGACTTGATTTATTTCAGGGCTTATTTAAAAAACAGTAATTATTGCCTGTTTCTGATCCTGAAGATAACATACATGCATGTAGTGAATACATTTGGAAATTGTATTCCCATGAAACTTTTAAGGAGATATTTGAATAGAACTTGTTAAGTAGCCGGTAAAGTTCAGAAGAGAAAATGCACACACACTAAAAAACTAGAAACAATAAAAAGAACAGTCAGGAGGAAATGCTTTAAAATACAGAAAAAAGGATAATGGAGAATATATGTCATCCATAATCCCACCACAAAGAGATGATTTTAAATTTTTTGTTGTTTCTGTTTGTTTGTTTGTTTGAGACAGGGTCTTACTCTGTTGCCCAGGCTGGAGTGCAGTGGTGCGATCATAGCTCACTGCAGCCTTGACCTCCTGGACTCAAGCAATCCTCCCGCCTCGGCCTTCTGAGTAGCTTGGATTATGGGTGCACACCACCACCCCCGGCTAATTTTTTGTGGTTTTTGTAGAGACAGAGTTTTGTCATGTTGCCGAGGCTGGTCTTGAACTCCTGAGCTCAAGTGATCCTCCCACCTTAGCCTCCCAACCAAAGTGCTGGGATTCCGGAGTGAGCCACTGTGCTCAGCCTGTATTTTTAATATGTAGTGCATGTCCTTATATTTTTCAGGTGTGTGCATGTATACATATATACATACACACATTATATATATTATATGTGCACATATCCACAGACATGTATTTTAAGATGCAGAAAAACGGAGGAGACACTGAGGAGATTTAAACATGGGTGTGGCATGATTCAAATTTCATATCATTCTGGCAGTTAGTGTGGAGACAGATATAGGGGCAGATACAGACACAGGAGACAGATATAGGGGCAGATATCATTCTGGCAGTTAGTGTGGAGACATATATAGGGGCAGCCCCTGGTGGCAGGGACCAGTGGGCAGGTCACCCAGGGCTTGATCCCTGACAGCCAGGCGTGTGACGATTGTGTCCTGAGTTCGGGGAAGGGCTGTTGATGAAGCAGAAGAAATGTTTGAGAAGCATTGGAAAAATCCGGAGGCACCTGTTTTGCGATGGATTATCTGTTGCAGATAGTGGTGAAAAAAAAAGCAAACAGGTGGTTTTGGGGTCCCCCCGAAAGGGAAACCCAAGATGAGGAGCTGGTGGGAAGGGGAAATTAAATGCTCATTTAACTTAACATGTGGGATGTCCAGAGGTGTATTTGCCGTCACGGGAATACCTGGGTAAGGGCTCTGGAATAGACACCTGACTTGGCCATCATTTCTAGTGGGGTTAGATAGCCCCTCAAAAGACAAAGTGTGGAGAGAAAAGCCACATATCAGGCTTAGGTCCAAGAGGGGCAGGAGAGTGGGGAACCAGGGGCATCCCAAGTTTGGACAGAGGCAATGTCAATGGACACAAAAGGAGAGATTCGAGTGAGATTTACACGTTAGAATCCCTGGAACCAGGTGACTGATCAGGGCTGGGAGAACAAAGGGAGGCAGGTGGAGATGAACCCAAGGGCTGATCTCCACGTTCCCAACAGATGTCACGGAGGATACGGAACATTTGTCCCTGGGATATGGACTGCAGCGTCCCTGCAGTACTAAACAGACCATTGGTATGTGGGAGCGAGATGCCCACTGTTGTTACCTGGCTGAAGAGCTGGTCCCCTTTCACAGATGGCTCCTGCCTCCCACCACTGCCCATCTTCTTAAGGCACAGGTGCAGGGAGACTCTGCAGGCCTTTCACACCTGGCTCCTGCCTCCCACCACTGCCTGATCTTAGATACAGGTGCAGGGAGACCTCGCAGGCCTTTCACACCTGGCTCCTGCCTCCCACCACTGCCCGATCTTCTCAGACACAGGCCCAGGGAGACTCTGCAGGCCTTTCACACCTGGCTCCTGCCTCCCACCACTGCCCATCTTCTTAAGACACAGGTGCAGGGAGACTCTGCAGGCCTTTCACACCTGGCTGCTGCCTCCCACCACTGCCCGATCTTCTCAGACACAGGCCCAGGGAGACTCTGCAGGCCTTTCACACCTGGCTCCTGCCTCCCACCACTGCCCGATCTTCTTAGACACAGGCACCGGAGGACTCTGCAAGCCTTTCGCAGGTTCCCAGAACTCAGCTCCCACCAGCCTCTTGGTGCTATAACAGGGTAGTGAGGGGGTGTGGTTTCAGCACAATCAAACTTATCTCTTCTGTGAGCCTTTTCTGGGCCACCAATAGAGTCTTTCATAAATAATGAGCACTGACTATGTATTAGGTCTCGTGTAGGCACAAGGGACACCGAGAGGAAATGGAGTCCTTGTCCTTGAAGGTCTCGCCTTCCAGTGTGGGGGTGACAGACATGCCTTCCAGTGTGGGGGTGACGGACACACCTTCCAGTGTATGGGGGTAACGGACACGCCTTCCAGTGTGGGGGGTGACAGACACGCCTTCCAGTGTGGTGGTGACGGACACACCTTCCAGTGTGGGGGGTGACAGACGCCTTCCAGTGTGGGGGGTGACAGAGATGCCTTCCAGTGTGGGTGTGACAGACACGCCTTCCAGTGTGGGAGTGACAGACATGCCTTCCAGTGTGGGGGTGACGGACATGCCTTCCAGTGTGGGGGTGACAGACACGCCTTCCAGTGTGGGGGGTGACAGACACGCCTTCCAATGTGGGGGTGACGGACATGCCTTCCAGTGTGGTGACAGACATGCCTTCCAGTGTGGGGGTAACAGACACACAAACACTTGCTGTGGTTTTTGAAGACGATCACAACACTCTCCCATCTGATCTGTTCAAATGTGTCAGGTCCTCATCAAGGGGTGGAGTTGGATTTCCATCCCCTTGCATCTGGGCAGGGCTGTGACTCGCTTGTCTCCAATAGACAGTGGCAGAAGGGACATTGCGTGACTCCTGAGGCTAGGTCAGAAAAGACGACACAACCTCCCCCTTATTTGCACGAAGGCCTCAGTTCCCCTCAGCTGTCCCATTGTCCAGAGGCTGCCATGTTGTGAGGGAGCCCCACCTAGCCGACAACACATGGAGAAGGCCTGAGACAACATGAGAAGAGAGAGCTGGTGGGTGGGCCCCAGCTGCTTTAGTCACCTGGAGATCCAGCTCTAGTCAGCACAGAAGAGACCCTGAGCCATAACCACCCAGCTGAGCCCACCACCAATTTCCTGACCCACAGAGATACTAAAAGCACTGTTGTTCTGAGTCACTGAGTTTTGGGGTGATGTGTTATACAGCTACAGATAACTGGAACAGCATTGTGTCTTCCCACCCTGTACTTATTTTATTACTTTTTTTTTTTTTAAATAGAGATGAGGTCTTACCATGTTGCCCAGGCTGGTCTGAGCAACATGGTAGAACCCTGAACTTCTGAGCTCAAGCAATCCACCAGCCTCGGCCTCCCAAAGTGCTGGGATTATAGGTGTGAGCCACCACGCCTGGCTGCACCCTGTAATTCTGATCTTACCCTTTTCTTACCTGGATCCTCGTACGATTTCCCTGGGATCTCAGTCTCTAGAATTCAATCAGCCTTTTCTTTGGGATTTGGTTCCTGTTCATGCCTCTTGTTTACCCGTTCTGTCCTCTCTGCCTCTTTTGTTTGTGAGAGGCACTTGTGAGATCTATGGAGGTATGCTTGTGGCGTGTGTACTCAAAATTTTAGTGGCAGAAAATTCATGTGTTTGAGTAGCTAAAAATGGATTTTAAGGGAGTTTCATACTCAGGATTTGTATGCATGCCAAGCAGCTTATCTGAAAGTAAATGAAAAAGTTGGCCGGGCACGGTGGCCCACGCCTGTCATCCCAGCACTTTGGGAGGCCAAGGCAGGTGAACTGCTTGAGCTCAGGAGTTTAAGATTAGCCTGGGCAATGTAACGAAACCCCATCTCTACAAAAAATATAAAAATTAGCCGGGCATGGTGGCACATGACTGTGGTCCCAGCTACTCAGGAGGCTGAGGTGGAGGCTAGTTGAAGCCAGGGAAGTCGAGGCTGCAAGTGAGCTGTGATCGTACCCTTGCACGCCAGCCTGGGTGACAGAGCGAGACCTTGTTTTAAAAAAATAAAAATTAAAAAATGGTTAAAGGCTGTAAAAAATATTTTTAGAAAGAAAAAAGTTAATAAAAATAACAATGAAACAATATCGACAAGGAGAACACCACTAACTTCAGGTTTGATCCTCTGCTCTCAACTAGGAAAACTTTTCTAAGCTCTGTAATATCCACCAACCATGGACATATTAGAGATAATTTTAGACAATATATAGATTTTGTTTTAGTAATTACATATTTTTACTTTTTTTTTTGAGACAGAGTTTCACTCTTGTTGCTCAGGCTGGAGTGCAATGACGCGATCTTGGCTCACCACAACCTCCGCCTCCAGGGTTCAAGCAATTCTCCTGCCTCAGCCTTCCTAGTAGCTGGAATTACAGGCATGCGCCACCACGCCCGGCTAGTTTTCTATTTTTAGTAGAGATGAGGGTTTCTCCATGTTGGTCAGGCTGGCCTTGAACTCCCAACCTCAGGTGATCCGTCCGCCTCGGCCTCCCAAAGTGCTGGGATTACAGGCATGAGCCACCGCGTCTGGCCTTTTTTTACATTTTTAAAATTTCTTTTTTCTTTTTTTTCCCTCTGGTGTTGAAACTAATATAATTACATATTTTAATGTGCAGTAAAATATCAGTAGGACAAAAATCTGCAATTTTATTGTATTTAGGTATTGCTTAGGATAAAGCTACAGTGATCATCTAAGTAAACAAGTTAATATGTTTGAGGAAAATCAATCAATAAAAATTAATACTAATGATACACATGCAATTGACAAAAAACTATAAAGTGGTACATTCTTGAGAGAAGCCTGGGAAGCCCTGAGCTAGGAGATATTTTTCTTTAATTTATAAACATTTGGAGAGCACTCTTTTTTGTAAAAATTACCTCACTTAAATTCCACAATCAACTGCAAGAAACTGTTACACTCATTTTGTAGAAATGGAAAATGTTGCTGGGCGTGGTGGCTCACGTCTGTAATCCCAACACTTTGGGAGGCTGAGGCGGGTGGATCACCTGAGGTCAGGAGTTCAAGACCAGCCTGACCAACATGGTGAACCCCATCTCTACTAAAAATACAAAATTTAGCCAGGTGTGGTGGCGGGCACCTGTAATCCCAGCTACTTGGGAGGCTGAGGCAGGAGAATTGCCTGAACTTGGGAGGCGGAAGTTGCAGTGAGCTGAGATTGTGCCACTGCACTCCAGCTGAGGTGACAGAGCAAGACTCTGTCTCAAAAAAAAAAAAAAAAAGAAAGAAAATGTAGGGAGCTTAAGTGACAGAGACAGGAATTAAGTCCAAAGCCTGGCTGATGGCCAAGTTGATGTTGTCTACAGGATATGCTACTGATCTCCCAGTGGTAGTTCAGGGGCTGTGACATTCCTAGAACAGGCATCTAATCTGCCTCCATTAATCATGGAGGACTTCCTGAAGGAAGTGACATCTGAGCTGGGACCTTCCTTTAGCTCAGGCACGTCTTTCTCCTAAGAATGGCCCACTGGTGAATGAAACCTAATTTGCTTTAGAGACAACCCTGTTATCTGTCCAGTATTCCCCAGAAGAGGCTGGATAAAGCACAGACAGCTGCCTGACTTGAAAGTGTCTTTCAGGACTGGATCAGATCCATGAGCAAATTGAGAGAGAGAGAGAGAGAGAGAGAGAGAGAGAATCAAAATACAACTGAAAAGTGCCAGGGGAGAAAAAGAGATTATTTCTTCAGACTAATATCCTGTTTGGAAACACTGATATTATTGAAAATTTCATATGTACGATAAAGAGCTTAAATAACAATTCAAGTCTTAAAGTTTGGCTATCACAATTTTTCTTTATTTTTGTTTGTTTATTGAGGTATAACTTACATATAGTGAAGTGTACAATTCTTAAGGTTACAATTTAATAAATTTTTACATATGGATAGACGGATAGATTCACATAACTATGACCCAGATAAGGAGACACAATATTTCCAGTACCTCAGAACTCTCCCTCTTGCCCCTCCAGTCTCTGCCTACCTACAGGTAACCACTTTGCTAACTTTTTTTTTTTTTTGAGATGGAGTCTCACTCTGTTGCCCAGGCTGGAGTGCAATCTCAGCTCTCTGCAACCTCTGCCTCCCTCCCAAGTTCAAGTGATTCTCCTGACTCAGCGTCCTGAGTAGCTGGGGTTACAGGCGCCTGCCACCATGATCGGCTAATTTTTGTATTTTTTAGTAGAGACAAGGTTTCACCATGTTGGCCAGGTTGGTCTGGAACTCCTGGCCTCAAGTGATCCACCCGCCTCAGCCTCCCAAAGTGCTAGGATTACAGGCATGAGCCACTGTGCCCGGCCCACTTTTCTAACTTCTATCGCCATAGATTAATTTTGACTATTTTAGAGTTTCATAAAAGTGGTATGTCACAGTATGCAGTCTTGTTTCTAATTTTTTTTTTTTTTGAGACGGAGTTTTGCTCCTGTTGCCCAGGCTGGAGTACAATGGCATGATCTTGGCTCACTGCAACCTCTGCCTCCTGGGTTCAAGCAATTCTCCCGCCTCAGCCTCCCAGTATCTCAAGTAACTGGGATTACAGGCGCCCACCATGCCTGGCTAATTTTTTTGTATCTTTAGTAGTATCTTTCACCATGTTAGCCAGGCTGGTCTCGAACTCCTGACTTCAGGTAATCCACCTGCCACAGCCTCCCAAAATGCTGAGATTACAGGCATGAGCCACTGCGCCCGGCCCTGATTTTCATTCAACATTATATTGATAAAAGTCATCCATGTGGTTGTATGTATCAATAGTTCATCCTTTTTATTGCTGTGCAATATTCCATTGATTTATTTATCCATTCCTTAATTTATTTATCCATTCTATTGTTGACGGACACTTGGATTATTTCCAACATTTATCTATGTGCATAATTAAGCTATAAGTCGTTTTGCATATGTCTTTTGGTAGAAACAATACTTTTTTAAAAACAAATTTAGTAGATTATAAATTCCTTAGTGATGGGTAAGGTAGGAGTATGTATTACTGAACATAGAGACACTTGGTAGAGACTCCTCACATGCACATCTGAATGATGCGTTGGGACTAGGCAGTGATCCTTTTCCCTTCTTGAGGTCAGGCATACCTCCAATGACTTGATAACAGCTTCAACCCTTCTTCCAAGAAGATTGCCCACACACTCAACATTTAGCATAGAGCCGCTGGGATGTGGTGATATCTAAGGTTCTTCCAGCTTTGGCCTACATGAGACAGTGAGCTGGGTGAAGTGCATTTTAAGGGCAAGTGCTGAGCTCCAGCTTATGAGGAATAGCCCTTCAATGCCAGGAACATGTTATGTGCCCTCTGGAACAAATAATATTTCACTTTTCCGAAAGCCAGAGCTTTGGGATCCCAGATCTAGTAAGAATCATCTTATTCATCTTCCTTTCATCTCCAAGCCAGAAGGAGGCTCGTTGAATTTACAGGGATGGGGTTGCAAAGGGCATTAAGGAATCCTGCATCTATGCTATCAGGACCTACCAGTCCCAAGTGGCTTTGATAGATAAAATGTTCTGAGTGCCTTAACCCAGAAAAACTGCAACTCTAGACCCTGGATGTTCTAAACGAGGCAATCAGAACATCTTCCCATATTCTTTGGAAGAAACTCTAACACTTTCCTCTTTCTACTTCTACCTAAAACATCTGAAAGAAGGGAGGCGAGAGAGGAGAGAATTATGCATGTAAACAAAGACCAGGAATTGCTAAAATCACCATTTTTAAATAAGTATAGATTTCATAAGAACCTCTGAGATGATGATAATAATACATAATAACAATTATAATAGTATTATGCTTCTATGAGCCATATAAATATTATATGCTATACACATTGCTAAGTGTTTTACAACCTTCACCTCATTTATTTCCCCCTAAAAGTCTATGATTTTATGTAAGAGGAAAATGAAGCTCCAAGAAAAACTTTTTTTTTTTTTTTTTTGAGATGGAATCTCGTTCTGTCACCCATGCTGGAGTGCAATGGCGTGATCTTGGCTCACTGCAACAGTGCTATCTTGGCTCACTGCAACCTCCGCCTCCCAGGTTCAAGCAATTCTCCTGCCTCAGTCTCCTGAGTAGCTGGGATTGCAGGCACCCGCCACCTCACCCAGCTTAATTTTTTGTATTTTTAGTAGAGATGGGGTTTCACCATGTTGGCCAGGCTGGTCTCGAACTGCTGACCTCAAGTGATCCACCCGCCTCGGCCTGCCAGTGTTGGGATTACAGGCGTGAGCCAGCACCCCCCGCCCAAGAAAGACTTTTTGGACACTATCTCAGGGCAAGTGAGCAGCAGGATTGGGATTTACACCTGGATCTGACTCTCAAGCTCATGCTCATTCCACTACAGAAAATGACCTGTTTGTTCAGGTCTTTCTATTAACTGAGATCTTCCATCTTCCAGGAATGATGCAGTACATTCCAAGAAAGATGTGTTATGGAAGTGACATCAGATCTGAATCCTGAAGTCAAAGTTTCATTTAGTAGAAAAACAAGGTAAGATGAGGAAGTGTTGGGAGACTGGACTAAAGAAGTATGAAGAATCTGTATCAGAGGTTGGCAAACTATAGTTGACCATTTGTTTTTATAAATAAAGTTTTATTGGGACATAGCTAGCTCCTCTTGTTTATTTATTGTCTCTAGTGGCTTTCTCGCTACAGTGGCAAAGTTGAGTAATTGCAACAGGGACCGTATGGCTAACAAAGACAAAAAGAGTTACTATCTTGCTCTTGACAGAAAAAGTTTTCCTACCCTTGATCTAGGTCACACTAAAGCTTTTAGTTATAAATGCTATCCTAGGGCTGGGCGCGGTGGCTCACGCCTGTAATCCCAGCACTTTGGGAGGCCGAGGCGGGTGGATCGCTTGAGGTCAAGATTTCAAAGCCAGCCTGGCCGACATGGGGAAACCCCGTATCTACTAAAAATACAAAAATTAGCCAGGTGCGGTGGCGGGCGCCTGTAATCCCAGCTACTCGGGAGGCTGAGGCAGGAGAACTGCTTCAACCTGGGAGGCGGAGGTTGCAGTGAGCCGAGATCACACCACTGCACTCCAGCCCGGGTGACAGAGTGAGACTCCATCTCAAAAATAAATAAATAAATTAAATAAATGCTTATCTTGTATGTGATGTTGAGCCATGGATTTGGAGTAGGGGAGACACATGGGCTTATTTCAGAATTACAAAAAATCATTCTCAGATCCATCCTGGCACAGGGCACTCCCACGATAAAGGCATCAACAACAACAAAATCCCAAACCATCTTCACTTCTCAATCTTTCACCTTAAATACCATCTCAACAAATATTAATTGAGCATCTAGTATGCACCTACACTCTGTGTAAGTGGTTAAAGCTGTAAGCAAGCAGTAAGGCTTGAAACGTAAAGCTGGTGGAGAGTAAACTGAGGAAGTGAGCTTTCTCTTTGAGAGATACAATGGAAGGAAGACTACGTACAGAAGGACAGCAGCCAGAGGTTGCCTTAGAACACAAACAGAGCTGAACTTCTTGAATCAAGCAGGTTTTTTGGGTTCCAGTGGCAGAAATGGACTTTGGCTAGCTTAAAAGAGAAATCACTGGAAGGAACTGGCAAAGGGGTGGAGTTCAAAGGATTAAAGTGAAGGCTGGAGAGTGGGTTTGAGACAGAGTGAAGCCTGGGAAACCAAGAGATTTCTGTATCATGAGCCACTCAACACTCTCACCTGAAAAACATTAAATCTGCTTCTTCCACTCTTGCTTTACTCAATTTGAGATTTAAAGTGCCAGGTAAGCAGTCTGATTAGCTTGGCTTAGGACACAGCTTGGTTGGCTTTAGTGTAAAAATAAGGATCTGGTGCAAGGAGTTTTGAGGGACCCCGCTTGCCTTTCATTATGAGAAAATGGGCACGTGCATTAACTATCCCACCAGGACCACACACAGTGGAGCAGAGGTAATTCTTCCAAAGGAAATCAGGGTATAGAGACTTAGCAGCTAAACAAGTTCACAAATGTCAATCATACCTGTATAGATTCAAATCCTACCTCTTCCAATTATTGGCTTTGTTGACTTTGGGCAAAGTTATCTCATTTGCAAAGAGAAATTATAATACTAAACAACTCTTAAAATTATGAGCTAATAGATATGAAGTGCTTAGAACCATGTCTGGCACATCATAATCACCCAATCAAGCTTACCTGCTGAGAGTATTATGATCACTGCATGCTTGCTAAAAAATAGCACCAAGTGGTAGAGCCCACGGTGAGATCTAGGCCCTCATTCCAAAGCTCCCACTCTTTCTGCCAAGCCAAGCTGCCTTTGCAGATCCAACCTCAGTTAAATGAGATGATAATGTGTGTGAAGTTGTTGGTGCAGGTGCCCAAAGAGGATGCTCAATTAGTATCAAAGACTTTCTTCCTCTCTCCCCAAAGAAGTGAGTAGGCTTAGGCTTTGCTTTCTGCTTGGGAGATGCCCCCCCTCTTTTTTTTTTTTTTTTTTTTTTTGAGACAGAGTCTCACTCTGTCGCTGAGGCTGGAGAGCAGTGGCGCGATCTCGGTGCCCGGTTCAAGCAATTCTCCTGCCTCAGCCTCCCGAGTAGCTGGGACTACAGGTACCCACCATGTAGTGCCCAGCCAATTTTTTGTATTTTTAGTAGAGACGGGGTTTCACCGTGTTACCCAGGATGGTCTCGATCTCCTGACCTCGTGATCTGCCTGCCTTGGCCTCCCAAAGTGCTGGGATTACAGGCGTGAGTCACTGCGCCTGGCTGGAGATGCCCATATTTAATAGAGAATCAAGTGGGTGTAAGAGGGCCCAGCGAAAGCAGACAAAGAGGAATGTTCCTGGTTTGTGCTTGCTATCATTCTCATGGTGGAGCCCACTCAGGTTTGTTGACAATCTGGCCCCTGCCTACCACTCTAACCTCTCCTCCCTCCACATTCCCATGAGCTTACCCTGCTCCATTCACAATGATCTTCTTTCTGCATGTCAAATTCCTTCTGCTTTTTTCTGCCTCAGGGTCTTTGCACAAGCTGTTCCCTCTGTCTAAGCTACTCTTACCCCAGATCTTCATCAAGATCTAAACTCAAATGTGACCATCTCAGTGAGGTCTCTCCTGACAACTCTAGCTACAGCAGCATCTCAACCCCATCAGTCTCTAACACATGGCCCTATTTTAGTTTCTTTGCAGCAATGACCAGTACATGAAATTATATATCTGTTTGTCCATATTGTTGCTTGTCTTCCTACACCAGACTATAAACTCCATAGGGTTAGAGAAAGTGCAGCCCCAACACCGAGACTGCTTGGTTCACAGAGGGTGCTTTTACATATATGGCTCTGTCAGAAGTGTCATAGCAACCCTGTTAGGTACATAGTCTGTTAAGGCTGAGAGGGGCTTAGTATCATGATTTAGAGCAGTGCTGTCCAATATATGTAGCTATTTAGATTTACCATGTAGCTATTTAGATTTACATGCGTTATAATGAAATAAAATGAAAACTTCATTTCCTTAGTTGCATTAGCGTCACCTCAAGTGCTCAGCAGCCACACGTGGCTAGTGGCTACCATTCTGGGTAGCATGGATACAGGACATTCCTATCACTGCAGAAAGTTCTATTGGACAGGGCTGGTTTAGAGCATTCACTGCAGATTCATATACTTAGCTTCAAATCCCAGTCCTGCCAATTACTAGTGGTGTGATTCTGAGTGGACCTTATGCTTTTAGATCTCACTCTTTTCATCTATAAAATGAAGCTAATAACAGTTCCCATCTCATAATGTTGTAGGAGTTATTATAGGCAAAGGCTCTTAGAAGAGCATCTGGGATGTAGTCAATACTAGAAAAAGTATCGACTGTTGCTATGACACCTCCATTTTTACTCCTTGAGAAACTGAGGTCCAAAGAAAAGAAATCCTTGTCCTAGTGCACAGAGCCAGGAGGTGGAGGGAGCTGAGGTTTGATCCCACACCTTTATGATTTCAGAGCCTGGCTAAATCCCATGACACTTTTCAGGTCCCTTCTGGGAAAAATCCCTCAAACTTCTGACCCATTGCTCCCTTATCTGTTCAGTGGGGGACAGAAGACTCCAAGGGCTCCTCTACCCAGGATAGATGTGAAGGAGCTGACTGGAGAGCCAGCCGGAGCTCAGGACATGGGTTGTCTATTCTAGGAAGGGCTCCTCTATCTAGGATAGATGTGAAGGAGCTGACTGGAGAGCCAGCCAGAGCCCAGGACATGGGCTGTCTATTCTAGGACCTAGTCAGTGGCTTGGGACTCCTTGGGGGTTGGGAAGCCAGGCTGCCCAGGACACAGAAGCATTGGTGTGGCTGAGCTGGTCACACCAGCTGCAGCTGAGACCCCTTGTGTGGGCGCTGCCCCTGTGGGTGTAATGGCTCCTGCGGCAGGGACAGAATGCTCATCCCTCCCACCTGCTCAAGCTCTGGGACTGCCCCAGGAACTGCACAGAGGGGTTGAACTATTTCCATTAATTTCCCTGTAGAAGCCTCAGATGCTGCTGCGGCTGCTGGTTTAATTTTTAAATTTAGTTACTTTTAATACTTTTAAAATTTAGTTACTTTTAATATGCACAGTCCCTATGCTTGTACTGTTTGTTTTGTTTTGGTAACATGGGATTTTTTAATTGCTATTTTTAGAGCTTTTAACATATTTTTCTACATTTAAAAATTTTTTAATTGAGGTAAAATTCATATGACATAAAATTAACCATTTTAAGTGTACAATTCAGTGGCCTTTAGTGCATTCCCGATGTTGTTCAACCGTCACCCATACCTAGTTCTAAAACATTTTTCTTACCCCTCACCCCATCTCACTGAGCAGCCATTCCTCTTTCCCTCCCCGTTCCTAGTCCCTGGCAACCACTATCTACTTTCTGTCTCTAAGGGTTTACCTGTTCTGGATATTACATATCAATGGAATCATACACTAGGTAGCCTTTTGTGTCTGGCTGCTTTTACTTTGCATAATATTTTCAAGGCTCACCCATGTGCTAGCATGTATCAGTACTTGATTTCTTTTTACAGTTGAATAATATCCTATTATACGGCTATACCACACTTTACCCATTAAGCTGTTGATGGACATTTGAGTCATTTCCATATTTTGACTCCAGTGAATAGTGCTGCTGTGAACAATCATGTGTAAATATTTGCTTAATTACCTGTTTTCAATTCTTTTGGGTATATACCTAGGAGTGGACTTTCAGGGTTATACGGTAGCCCTATATTTAACTTTTTGAGAATCTGATGAACTATCTTCTACAGGGGCTGTACCAATTTACATTTCCACCAGCAATGTATAAGAGCTCCAATTCCTCCACATCCCCTCAATATACTTTAAAACATTCACAATGATATGGCGTAATAATATAATAATTAATGATAATAATTGTTACTATCATTAATAGGAGGAAACCGAGGCTCAGGGAGATAGTCAATTGAGCAAGGTTATGCATCTGTGAGGCAGGCAGAATAATTGTCCCTGGAGATACCCACATCTGACTCCTGGAACCTGGGAGTGTGTTACTCTCAGATGAGATAAAAATAAGATTGTTAATCAGCTGACCTTGTGGGGAGATTATCCTGGATTACTGGGGTAGGTCCAACGTAATCACAAAGGATCTTGTAAGTGAAAGAGAGAGGGAAATGGGTAACAGAGGTAGACGGAATGATGAAAACAGAATCAGAGCAATGTACGGTGAGAAAGACTTGACCGGCCATCGCTGGCCTGAAAATGGGAGAGGGTTGGAGAGAGATTTGAAGATGCCATGCTGTTGGTTTGGAAGATGAAAGAAGCCGACCAGGAGTCAGGAATGCGGGCAGCCTGTAGAAGCTGCAGAAGGCAAGGAAACAAATTCCTCCTAGAGCCGGCAGAAGGAATGTAACTTTACCAATGCTTTTTGCTCAGTCAACCCACTTCAGAATTCTCAATTCCAGAGCTGTATGATAATAAATCTATGTCGTCTTAAGTCACAAAATTTATAGTAATTCATTATGGTAGCAAGAAGAAACTCAGGCCAGCTGTAGTGTGGTGGGGCAGGGATTGGCATCCACACTGGATTGACTCAGTGTCTGTGATTCTAACTGATTAACTCTCTGTGACTATAACGACCAGGTTTTTTGCCATCTCCAGGTCCAGCACCACATCCCTGCTCCACACAGACATGAGTGGATCTTACAAACATCACGCTGGGTGAAAAAAAAAAAAAAAAAGATCCCAGCAGTACGGGAGGCCGAAGCAGGTGGATCATGAGGTCAGGAGTTCGAGACAAGCCTGGCCAACATGGTGAAACCCTGTCTCTACTACTAAAAATACAAAAATTAGCTGGGCGTGGTGGCGCACGCCTGTAATCCCAGCTACTCGGGAGGCGGAGGCAGGAGAATCGTTTGAACCCAGGAGGCGGAGGTTTGCAGTGAGTTTAAATCGTGCCACTGCACTCCAGCCTGGGTGACAGGGCGAGACCCCATCTCAAATAAATAAATAAATAAATAAATAGCAAGTTGTGCAAGAAAGATTCAGTGAAACACCATTTAGAATAAATGTAAAAACACACAAAATAATATTACACAGGTGTACTGGAGCCAGCTTACGAGGGTCAATTGTTAACATTTTCAGTTTTCTACATTTAAAACATTTTTAAATTGAGGTAAAATTCCTCAATTTAGCTGTCTGCCTAACATGGCCCAATACTCAAAACTAAATTGTATAAACTTGAACATAAATAAGTTATAATAAAGTAATAAGCACTAAAAGCTCATCACTTCCTAGTTGTGTCCCCAAACATGGTGGCAGTGGTGGTTGGTGTGGGGTGGGTGGGGCAGGTGCTACTGTGTAATGGATATGGACCAGAGATGTTGCTAAATATCCCACAAAGCGTAAGACAGCCCCCACCACAAAAATGATCTGGTCCTAAATGTCAGCTGTGCCAACGTTGAGAAATCCTGATCTTCCCTAAAGCATGAGTTCCTCATGAGCAAGGCCAGTATCTGACTCATCTCTGTCCCCAGATCACAGTCTGGCAGAGCGGAAAATGCTAAAGAATATTAATGATGTTCTACATCCCAGGCATTTATTGCATTTAAACCCTAGTGTTATGAGTTAGGGACTATGATTATATTTGATAAAGCAAAGAAACAGCTGTGCTGGTAATGAGGCTGCTAAGAGAAGGATGGAAAATCGAAACGTAGGACTAATCAGAAAAATCCAAATATGCTCCCCCAACCAATCACAATAGCCTCTAATTAGCCACTGCCAGCTTCCTTATGCCAACGGCCTCCAGTCAGGCACTCTTGAAGCCTTCTCTTTCACTATAAGCCTTCCCACTATCCTGCCTGCCTTTGAGTCCGTGCCAAACACAAATGGTGTCAGTGGACTCCCTTATTATAGCAAGCTCTGAATTAATAGCCTTTGCTTGTTTTCATTGGGTGGTCTTTACTTCCACATAGCAGTGGATGTGAAAAGCCTTCTGCAAGTTGCATGCCTTGTTTCTTCTCCTCGTTATAACGAACCCTGTAGTATCACGTTTTCCTGGTGATGAGTTGCCAGGACCATGTGCTCACAAAGGAGGGGAGCTCTGGAATATGGCAAATGGCCAACAAGAACTCTCCCCTCCCGCCTAGTCTAAAGGATCGCTGAGGTATCCCCTAATGTACATAAGATGGTCCAGCTCATACTAGGGATTGAAACATAGATAGCACCAGAGATGGTGGCAGGACAGAGTCCCCTGCAAGAGTGGACATCCCTCCACACCTGGAACTCTTTCCTTCCAGGACACCACACACAACCCTCTGTTTCTATCAGGCTTGAAGGAAGTACCATAGAAACCTTCAGAGCTTAGATAGACCAGTGGTCTTTACACCCTGCCTTTATTCCAGGAGTCCAGAGGGATACTGGGTCAAGTTCATATTCCCACTGACAGCCAAAGCTCCTGATTGTCCAAGCAATTTCTAAGAATTACCAGTGGAAACAGTTCCCTGTGGCTGCTATGAAAAAATTATTACAAACTTAATGGCTACAACAATACAAATTTACTATCATACAGCTGTGATATGATAGTATCACATGAGATTGGAAATACCATTATCCCAATTTTATAGATGAAGAAAATGAAGCACACAGTGGTTAAGTAACTTGCTTAGGGTACATGGCTAGTAAGTGCTAGAGATAAGGATAAACGTAGACATCTTTGGAAAGGAATATACACAAAAATGTAAAAACAATACTTACCTCTGAGTAGAAATATGATAGATGTTGTTTGCTTGCTTTGTTGTTTTTCTGGAATTTACAGTATGTCTAGGACAGGGGTCCACAAACGTTTTCTATAAAGGGCCGGACAGTAAATATTTTAGGCCTTTTGGCCCAGATGGTCTCTGTCACAACTACAAAGCTCAGCCTTGTAGCCTGAAAGCAGCTGTAGACAATACATAGTGAAATGGCATGGTTGTGTTCCAGTAACACTTTATTTGTGGACACTGAAATTCACATTGTATACAATCTTCATGTCATGAAATATTTTCTTTTGTCTTTCCCCTCCAACCATTAAAAAAGGTAACAATTACTCTTAGCTCATAGGCCCTACAAAAACAGGAGGAGGGCAGGATTTGGCCAGCAGATCATAGGATGACAAGCATCACACTCAGCATGAAACTGTTCTAAAATGTTGCTTTAAGATGAAAAAGCAGATACAGTTCTTTGGTCAGCAGTTGGTGGCGTGGACACAGGTCTGGAGACCTGCTAGCCTCCAGGCAGGCTAGAGGGCAGGTGTGGGCGGTTAGTTTTGTCCCTGGAGCCTGGGAAGACGGTGGGTGACCAGAGAGTCTCGTCTATCCTGAGAGGAGAACATTCAGCCCAAATCTCAGCCCTGTTATGCACAGATCAGAGCCATTTCTGAAAATGTCGCTGCTGATTCTGCTTTTCCTGGGATTGGCAGAAGCCTGTACTCCTCGTGAAGGTAATGCTTCCAGCCACACCTTGTGTCCTCTATGTATTTTCTTACAACTTGGGAGGCTCTCATGGGCTGGATTCAGAGAGAAGCTCCTGAAGTCTAACAGACTTCTTCTTGCTTCCCATTTAGACATTCACATTTCCCTTGATGGACACGGTGGGGTGAATGAGTCTGGGTTGCTAGCCCCTGCCCTTGGAGATACACTTGTGTCTGCATCCTGGTTTCTATCACTGATTCTTTGTGACTTTGGGGAGACATTGCTTCTGCAAGCCTTGCTGTCCTCATCTGACCAATGGGGCTCACAAGAATCCCCAGTTCATGGGACCGTTGCATGTCATTGACGAGCTTATGTTGTGCAGTGCCTGGAAGTCAACATTACTGAAGTAAGATAATTCTAGTGAGACTCCAGACTTCTGCGACGTAAAGACACCAAATGGTATATTGGGAAGAGGACTTGGGTCTTGCCATAACTCTGAGTTCCCGTTTCCTCATTTGATCCACAAATGTTTATTCCTGGTTCCTTCCATGGGCTTGATGCTGGGAATACAGTGATGAAAAAGACAGACAGAAATAGTTCTGTCTTCATGGAATTCTCATGCTAAACAAACACATTCTAGTGTGGGGATTTGGAGACGGCCTCTCTAGAAAAGTCACATTTGAGGTAAGGAATAGGAGCTGGCCAGCTGAAGAGTTAGGAGAGACTATTCCAGGCAGAGACTTGAATATGCAAAGGTCCTGGAGCAGAAGGCACTGAGTCCCTTCATCAGAGAGAGGCCAGTGTGTCAGGAACGTGGTAGACAGAAGGAGAGGCATGGTGGTGGGACTCTTACAAGTAAGAAGAGACAGGAGGCAGGAAACAGAATAGACAGGGGCATGTGGGTCACAGGAAAAATTTTGGATGTTATCCTAAGGGAAAAGGAAGCTGTTAAAGGGTTTTCAGCAAAGGAGTGTCATATTTAGGAGTGTGTGTGTGTGTGTGTGTGTGTGTATGTGTGTTTCTGTGTGTTTAAATAATCTGTCTTGCCCCTCAGGAAAGAATGGATTAGGTGGGAATCAGATTAGGGGCAAACACACAAGTTAGAAAACGTTTTGGTCATCAGGGTGAAGATGGGGATAAATAGAAGGTTATGAGACACTGAGGAAACAGCTCACAGGATTGAGTGATGGGTCAGATGCTGGTGGTTGGGGATAGAGAAGTATGCAGAAAGGCTCTCTTTATACATACATGTATTTGCAACTGGGGAATTGAGGCTGCCCTTAACTGAGATGAGAAAACTCTGTAAAGGTTGGGTGCGGTGGCTCACACCTGTAATCCCAGCACTTTGGGAAGCCAAGGCAGCTGGATTATTTGAGGTCAGAAGCTCAAGACCAGCCTGGCCAACATGGCGAAACCCCATCTCTATTAAAAATACAAAAATTAGCCAGGCATGGTAGTGGGGGCCTGTAATCCCAGCTACTCAGGAAGCTGAGGCAGGAGAATCGCTTGAACTCAGGAGGTGGAGGTTGCAGTGAGCCGAGATCCCGCCATTGCACTCCAGTCTGGGAAACAGAGCAAGACTCTGTTTCAAAAAGAAAAAAAGAAAAAAAACAACTCTGTAGAAGAACATGTTTTTAAATAAATTTATTTTGAAATTATTTTAGACTTAGAGAAAAGTCATAAAAATTAAGTTTCTGAATATTCTTCACCCAGTTATCTCAGCTGTTAACATCTTACCTAACCATAGCACAATGACTAAAAGCAAGATCCAACACCAGAACAAAACTATTAAAGAAATTACAGACCTCATTCAAATTTTACTCATGTTTCTACTAATAGAAAAACTATTCTATTTGAGGATCCAATCCAGGATCCCACCTTGCATTTTCGATTAAGTCTTTTTTGTTTTTTTTTGTTTTTTTTGTTTTTTTCATAAAATCCAGCTCTTGCTCAACCATGTTGCATTTTGTTATCCCATCTCCTTTGGTCTTGTGATTTGTCCTTAGAATGTGTGATTGAACCTCCTCAATCTTTGTCTTTCATGACCCTGAAACATTTGAAGAGCTCTGATCAGTTGTTTTGCAGAATTTCTCTCAATTTGGGTTTGTCTGAAGCTTTCTCATGATTGGATTGAGACTATGCATTTGAGGCAGGAATACCACAGAAGTTGTCTCATACCCTTCCTAGGGAATTATATCAGGGACCACATGATGTTGATGTGTCTTATTACCCATGGTGTAAACTTTAGTCACTTGGCTAAGGTGGTGTCTGCCAGGTTTCTCCACTGTTAAGTTACTATTTTCCCCTTTGTAATTAATAAATACACTGGGGGAGAAATTTTGAGGTTATGCGAACACCCTGTTTCTCCTCCAATGTTTGCCCATTGATTTTAGCATCCATTTGTGGATCTTGCAGCAGAAATGATTGCTACAGTGCTTCTCCAATGGTGATTTTCTATTCCCCTTATTCCTTCTACATATATTCAATGGACTTTCTCTGTAAGGAAAAGCTGACTTTTCTTCCCCATTTATTTATTCAAGTACTGTATTTATTTATATCAGTGTGAACTCAGGGATATTTATCGTATGGGTTGGGTGCAGTGGCTCAAGCCTTTAATCCCAGCACTCTGGGAGGCCAACGCAAGAGGATCACTTGAGGCCAGGAGTTTGAGACCAGCCTGGGCAACATAGTGAGACTCATCTCTACAAAAAATAATAAGAATAAATAAAAAGTACTGCATTAGCAGATCATTTTTTGATGGACAGGAGTGTGATGACCACAGATTCTTTTTTGAACAGGCTAAGCTTGAAGCACCTGTAAGACGTTTGGGACATCCATAGATAGCAAGTTCTGTGAGAACAGAGTTTGGGGTGTCTAGTGTACTCTTATAGCAGAACTTCTCTTCCCAATCAGCCTTGCAAATACCTACAGAGCAGGGGCTGAATCTGATTTATCTGTGTCTCCAGCACCAAACATGGGCCAATGCCCAGAGCATGTACCATGTGAATGTTGGTTGGATGGATGATGAATGAATGGATGTATCAATGGATGGATGGGCTGATTAGATGGGCCCGAGTAGCTTTACTGATAGCAGTGAGTGGGTCAGCTGATCTCCAGGGACACTTCTATCTCTGGTCTTCTTGGTTATTGCACTGATCTGAGTCTAATGCTGATTTCTCTCTCTGCTCCCTGCTCCCGTTGTGAACCCGCTGGCTGATGCTTTTGTCTCCAGTTGCAACTAAAGAAAAAAGTAAGAACCATGGAACCCCCAAGTCTGTATTTTCATAGCTACCTCTCCTAAAATTCTTTTGGATCTTGCAACCTCTCTGGCAATTCTGGGGAAGGGTGGGACTTGGATCTGGTGCACAGACCTGCCATGGGGTCTGGACATGACTCAGAAAAGCAAACCACCTTTCTATTGTTGTCTTATAGTGATGCTCACAACTAAAAGAGCAGCCCTCCTTCATTCCTTTGTCTGAGGAAGAGAGGCCTATTGGGAAAATGAAGAGCATTTATCAGGGAAGAGAGATGTCGGGCAGATCTCCATTAGAATAACACCTTGGCTTATGTTTAACGCCAGCTGGTGGTTTGCAAACTTCATGGTCTTAGGGCCTCTGAACACGCTAAAGAAATTATTGAGGATCTAAAGATCTCTTTTTTTTTCCAGTGAGGGTTATTTTTATTTATTTATTTATTTATTTTTGAGACAAGCCTCGCTTTGTTGCCCAGGCTGGAGTGTAGTGGTGCGATCTGGGTTCACTGCAACCTCTGCCTCCCGGGTTCAAGCGATTCTCCTGCCTCAGCCCCCTGAGTAGCTGGGACTACAGGCTGCATGCCACCATGCCTGGCTAATTTTGTATTTTTAGTAGAGACAGGGTTTCACCATATTGGTCAGGCTGGTCTTGAACTCCTGACCTCAGGTGATCCACCCACCTCGGCCTCCCAAAGTGCTGGGATTACAGGTGTGAGCCACCGTGCCCGGCCAAAGGTTATCTTTATTGATATTTACCTTATTATAAATTAAAGGATTTTTAACTTAAAAATATTTATATTTACAAATATTACAAATATTTACAAATACAAATACATTTACAAAAACTATTTCTATTTACAAATAAGCACATAAAAAGATGCTCAACCTCATTAGCCATCAGGAAAATGGAAGCCAAAGCCACAGTGAGGTACCACTTCACACTAACTAGGGTGGAGAGATTAGAACCCTCATATGCTGCTGGTGGGAATGTGAAATGATACAGCTGCTTTGGAAAACAGTCTGGCTGTTCCTCAAAATGTTAAAACACTGAGTTACTCAGCAATTCCGCTCTAGGTATGTGCCCAAGATAAATGAAATATAAGTCCACACAAAAACCCGTGCACAAATGTTCACAGCAGCACTATTCCTAAGAGATAGCAAGTGGAGGTAATCCTAGCGTGCATCCATTAATGAATGGAGAAACAGAGTGTAGTCTATGCATACAATGGAATATTATTCACCCATAAAAAGAAACAAAGTTCTGATGCATTCAACAATGTGTGTGAGCCTTGAAAACATTATTCTCAGTGAAATATGCCAGTGATAAAAGATCACATATTACCTGATTCCATTTACCGTATATGAAATATTCAGGATAGGCAAATCCATAGAGACACAATGGACATTAGTGATTTCCAGGGGGTGAGGGGTGGGGGAATTTAGGGACGATGACTAAGGGGTTCAGGGTTTATTTTGGGGAGATTAAAGGCTCTAAAACTGGTGTAGTGATGGTCGTACAAGTCTGAGTATCCTACAAACCACTGAAATGGGTGAACTGCATGGTATGTGAATTATATCTCAGTAAAGCTATTATTAAAATATCTATTACTG
The DNA here is from genome assembly GCF_028885625.2 of Pongo pygmaeus. Lineage (NCBI taxonomy): Eukaryota > Metazoa > Chordata > Mammalia > Primates > Hominidae > Pongo > Pongo pygmaeus. The sequence goes on from NC_072393.2 coordinate 62,796,312, forward strand.
CATTAAAAAATAAGGATAATAGAGACTCAGAAGGAAGGAGGGTGGCAGGGAGGTGAGGGATGAAAACTACCTTTTGGGTACAATGTACATTACACAGATGCTGGTGCACTAAAATCCTAGACTTCACCACTACACAAATCATCCATGTCACCAAAAACCACTTGTACCCCTAAAGCTATTGAAATTAAAAATATTTAAAAAATAAGGATAATAAATATACATACTGACATAAATAAAATGTTTTAGTGAAATGGCTATTTGTTTCCAAACCAAAAAAGTTTAGTAAGAAACGTATTATTTTACATTTTTGCAAATCTCTTTGACGTCTAGTTTAATAGAAAACAGCTGAATTCTCATTTCTGCTTCAGTCTGTCACAATGTGCTACTTTTTTTATTTTTTAGCTTTATGTGTTTATTTATTTTGGAGACATAGTCTTGCTCTGTCGCCCAGGCTGGAGTACAGTGGCACAGTCTTGGCTCACCGCAACATCTGCCTCCCGGGTTCAAACAATTATCTTGCCTCAGCCTCCCAAGTAGCTGGGATTACAGGTGTATGCCACCACACCTGGCTAATTTTTGTATATTTAGGAGAGACAAGGTTTCACCATATTGGCCAGGCTGGTTTTGAACTCCTGACCTCAAGTGATCTGCCCACCTCGGCCTCCCAAAGTGCTGGGACTACAGGTGTGAGCCGCCCCGCCCAGCCACAATGTGCTATTTTGGTTGAAGCAAATGAAAATCTAATCTCACACAGATAAGGAGTTGGAAAAGGGAAGATCATGCAGACCCTTGTTTTAGGCAGAGTTCTCCAGAGAGACAGAACCATGAAGATATACATATAGATACATATATAGATATAGATATTAATAGAGATATTTGAGAATGAATTTGTTAGGGGAATTAGCTCACTCAGTTGTGGGGTCTGCAAGCTGGAGAACCAGGAGGACCAGTAGTGTGGCTCAGTCCAAGTCTGAAGGCCTCAAAACCAAGGAAGCTGATGGACGGTCTAACTAACTCTCAGTCTGAGGCCAATGGCCTGGGAGCTCAGGGGGCTGTTGGTTCAAGTCCTAGAATCCCAAAAGCTGGAGTACCTGGAGTTCTGACATCCAAGGCCAGGAGAAGGGCGTCCCAGCTGCAGAAGGGAGAGCACGAATTGACCCTTACTCCAACTCTTGGCTTCAGCTGGGCCTCCATCCAACTGGATGGTGCTCACCCACCGTGAGGGTGGATCTTCCCTACCTAGTCTTCCAACTCACACACCAATATCCTCCAGAAACACCTTCACAGACACACCTGGGGCAGCCCAAACATTCTAATCAAATGCCAAACCACTCAGGCTTCCCTTTCAGCAGAAGACGGATGGACTCAGCGCCTATTGAAGCACTGAGAATAAGTATGTCTTACTGCTATATGGGTGCCTTAGTCAAGCTGACACCCCAAATCAACCATCACATCCCCTGAAAGGGTCTCAAGGACCACCTCCCACCCCCACCAAGTGGTCTTTGGATGATACTTTGAGAATTTCTGCTCCAAGTCACATGGAAGGGAAAAAGATCTCTTTTTTTTCCACCCCTACTAGACTGCAAGACTGTAAGTTCCTAGAGGGCAGAGACTGTACTTTCCTCATCTATTTATTCCTATAGCCCAGCAAAATTCCTAGCGCTCAGCAGGACTAAATAAATGGAAAGAGGCTTGCAAAATGGAATGCACTGTGAAAAGTTAATGTTATTATTGCAGATTGAAAGGAGATAAAAGGAACCAATATTAATTAAGCATTTAGCATGTACTGAGAATTTAAAATATGTCATGCAATTTAATTTTCAAAATAGTTAAGTGTCCCATATGGGGTCTGAGGTTTCCAAAGCTCTGAATCCTCACACTGGACCATCATCATGAGAATCACGTGGGAAATTTTAAAAATATTTAATCCCCACACCAGACCTGGTGAGCTAAAATGCCTGCAGATAAGGTTTTGGGTTTTTTATACCTAAAAAGCTAGCCTATGTTAGTTCCTTCCTATCTTCAAAAGCTGAACCTTCTAAACCTAAACAAATGCAAACATCTCATGATCCACACTATATTTGTTTCAATTTAAAATATTATGCTATTTTAATTAAAATGCTGTTTTATGTTAAATTATTTTATTAATATTTCAATTAACAAAATAGTATTTACATAAACTTTAATTACATTTAAATTACTAATTAATTATTCAATTTAAAACATCATGTTATTTTCATTTAAAATAAGATTTCTAGGGTTCAGAATTAAAGAAGTTCTCAAGGTTATACTGGAAAAAATTCCTTCCCAACCTATTCAACTCATTTCCCTTCCCCAAAAGAATCTGATATTAACTATTTCTTCCAGGTCCTTCCAGAGATATTTTATGCAAGTAGAAACAAATGTGTATTTATATATTCAAAGTCTTGTTTCTATTTTTACAAAAAAGACAGCATATTATACACACTGTTCTGTATGCACCTTACTTTTTTCACCTAATAATACTTCCAGAAGATGACTCTGTGTCAGTTCATAAGGAGTGTCCTCAACCTCCTATTTATATGTCTTTGGCTGAATAATATTTCTTGTATGGAAATCCACAATTTGTTTGACCAGTCACATACTAATGGCCACTCAGGTTGTTTTCAGTAGTTTGCTCTTTTAAACAATGCTTCAAAGAAAAATTCAGCTTACATGAAATTAGACATATAGGATATATATCAATGTAGATCTATATATTTATATCTGTAGGATTATAAATGGAAATATGTAGAATTATATCTATATATAGATATATATTTCTTTATCATCTAGATATAACCACTGTCTTAGTCTGTTTTGGGCTGCCATAACAGAATACCTGAGACTGGATAATTTATAATGAATAGAAATTTATTGGCTCATGTTTCTGGAGGCTGGGAAGTCCAAGATTGAGGGGTTGGCATCTTGTGAGAGCCTTCCTGTTGTGTCATCCTATGATGAAAGGACAGAGAGAGAGAGACAGAAACAGAGACAGAGAGCTCAGAGCTTCAAGCCCTTTTATAATCAGCATTAATCTATTCATGAAAGTTGAGCCCTTGTGACCTAAATACCTCCCATTAGGCCCCACCTCCCAACACTGCTGCATTTGGGATTAAGTTTCCAACACATGCTATTTGGGGTACACAGTCAAACCATAACACATACACATTTGACCCTTGAACAATGTGAGAGTTAGGGGCACCAACCTCCAGTGCAGTTGAAAATTCACATATAACTTTTGACTTCCCCAAAACTTAACTACAAATAGCCTACTGTTGACCAGAAGACTTACTAATAAGAAAAACAGTAGATTAACACATACTTTGTATGTTACATATATTACATGCTGATTCTTACAGTAAGGGAAGCTAGAGAAAAGAAAATGTTATGAAGAAAGAGAAAATATGTTTACTCGTCATTAAGTGGAAGTGGATCATTATCAAGGTCTTCATCCTTGTCATCTTCACAACGAGTAGGCTGAGCGGAAGGAGGAAGGGGAGGGGTTGGTCTTTGTCTCAGGGGTGGCAGAGGCAGAAGAAAATCCACATCTAAGTGGATAAGTATAAGTGTAACCATGTAGTTCAAACCTGTATTGTTCAAGGGTCAATGGTGTGTGTGCATATGTACACATACACATTTATTTATTTATATAAATATATATCTATAAGATTAATTTCTGAAACTGCAAAGTTAAAGAAGGGTTTCTAACACTTGTGCCACTACAATGCTATCGCTGTCTTGATCTTTGTCAAATTTATGTGACAAACTACATAAAAATAGTGTCTCATATAAAGATCGCACTCCATATAACAACAGGCAAATAAATGTTCCATGAAGGAATAAAGAAATGCATGTAAAAATTAACAGAGATGGATGATGTTAATATTAATTCCACTCTCTTCCTTGCATTTTCCATGTTGATTCACTGGCTCCTGGATCTGCTGCCCCTTCCAGTCAACTGTAAGTCATATCTCCTTCTCCCTACATAAATAGGGAGCCCGCCCTTCAACCTAGAGAAGGAAGGGAATGAAAGAGAGAGGCAAAACTGCTGACGATCACATTCAACCTGGGGCAGATTCAGATGTCCTCAATTCAAACATGACCTCTTCACCCAGAATCTGCAGATTGCTCGGGGTGGGAAGGGTGCAACTGGATGGACTTTGAGGAGGCCAACAAGCCTCTGTCATTAGGTCTAAAACTGGGTGTGCTGTCAGAGAGAAAGAGAACCTGTGTGGTGTTCTGGGAAATAGCTTTAATCAGATTTTCAGTAGGATCAATGACCTACCACAATCTAGGGGCCTTTGCTCTAGAATGTACACCTGGGTTAGATTGTGTGTATTTATTGGTGGGTTTTAGATGAGAAAAATATGGTACAGGGTGGGTAAGACGTCTTCCTTTCCCAGAATTAACATCCAGTCTCTGGTTGAGAAGTGGAGATGACACTTGGTTATTATGGAGACCTTCCTTATGCTAGAAATTCAGGTGGAGAAGGGAGGGTCTGGATTCGCCAGGCCACTGGTACCCCTGAAGTTTCTGACTTCAGGTTAAATGTGCCTCCAAAAGGGTCCAATGCACTTAGAATGAATTGCAGCTCCCCATTCTGGTTCCCTAATCTATCTCAGGACCTATGGGGTGCAATGAGATACCAAGGATGACTTAATTCCTTTCATATTCTCTCTGAACCTTCACTGGCAATATGGTTCCCACTGGCTACCATCGGTGCTGTCCTTCCTGCTGCTTGCCTGCCAACAGTGCTGAAAGGTAAGCTTCTCATTCCATCTCTTTCCCTTTGGGGTCTGTTTGCCTTTGTCCAAAAGGGATCATTGCTGCTGAACTTCGACTTATGTTTCTTCTCTGGTCTGTTCACAGCTTAGCTTCTAATAGCAGAACTAGTAAAACCAAGTGTGGAATTGTCCTTTGATGAAAAACAACAACAACAAAAGCCTTTTTACTTGTCTCCCCCCAAAGCCTCTTGCCCAGAAATTGAGCACTCTTTCATGGTCCGCACATGGCTCAAGGAAAGCTATTAGGCCCGAGAGCTCAATTCAGGTCTACCTGACATCGATAATAATATTTGGTTAGACACAATGACTTACATCTTTGCTTTCTGAGGTCAGGCAGTAAAAGCTACCCTCATCGCTGCCTATTTAATAATTCCTAGAGATAGCAATCTGGAACAAGTTAGGTGGAATGAGACCACGGCTTTGTCACTGAGTTTGCAAGACTTGGGGGGCAGAAGGCTAGGTCAGGAAGTGAGATGATGACTTGCAGAAAGGGGGCAAGGCCCACATTAGGCACCTTTGCATTTGGAACCTAATTCTGCTCCTTCCTAGGTGGGGTAATCTTAGAGAAGTCACTTCACCTCTCTGTGCCTACTTCGCAAGGTTAAATGAACTTATGGTTGCAAAACATTTTCAACTCCAGAAATCCAGACTTTACCACCTCTTTCTGATTCCATGTCCCTGCCCCCACCGCACACACATGTACACACCCTTATGTATGAATCCAATACTATTATCATCATCATCATTATTACTTACTTCATATTACTATTTCTAACTTTACTAAATGTTACCTTGAGCCAGGAGCTAGGCTAAGTACTCAATCTGCATTATCTTCCTTCTTTATTGACACAGCTCCAAACAGGAAATAATATCTCCATTTTAAAGAGCACAGAGAGTTCATTCATCATCCCAAGGCCACCCACTTAGTAAAATGTATAGCCTGGATATCAGCCATTCAATGCCCACATCAATATTCCCAACAACGTTAGGCATTAACTACCAGATGAATTTCAGTGATACCGAGAAAGGTGTTGTGAGCTCCATAAATACAGCACTTTCCACTAGCAAACCTAGTGGGATTCTTCAATATGTAGGAAGCCTTGCCCCAGTTAACGTTCCCGTTTTGTAGATGAGGAAATGGAGACTTCTAGAAGAAGTCAGAGAGATCTGAGTTTGAGTTCCTGCTTTTTCACTCACCAGCTGCACAGGTCTCTGCAAATCACGTAATTCATTGGAGGTTCACCTGTCCTCACCAGCAACATGGGGACAATATCTGATCTCAGAAGGCTGGTGTGGGGTAAACAGAAGGACAGAGTTTGGCTCCTCTTTCTAGAGGCAATAAAGGATCATCTTTTCTTCTGTTCCCAGTATGAATGAAGAATGGTTCATGATTGCTGTCCCAACCTCTTTCCCCACTTTGGACACTCTTCCCTGCATCAAATGCACGAGGGTCCTCAATAATCTCACAGTGTTCTGAGTCTCAGTCTCTGACTGCTCATCATGTATGACCCCTTGTGGATTCTACTTCCCAATCTGTTCCCAGCCTCCAGCATCTGACCTTGTTCTTGGTTTTCTGATTATGGCTTCATCTCTGTGACCTCTTGGGGACAACATTCTGGACCATGCATGTAACCCTGGCCACCACGCTGACCCTCCTGGATGGGCTGCCCTCAGGGATCGTAGGTAAGTACCTTGACACTTCACAATGCCCCTGGACTGTGCACTTTGACGGGAAATTTTGGGCTTTGCTCTAGAATGTACACCTGGGTTAGATTGTGTGTATTCATTGGTGGGTTTTAGATGAGAAAAATATGGTGCAAGGATTTTGAGCAAGGATTTCTGAGTATCTAGTCTGTGCCTGGACTCATGCTTGGGCGATGGGAGCCCAGAGGTGGATCTGATATGCTCATTCTTTATAAACTCAAAGTCTAGTGGGAAACAGAGACAAGTAAACAGAAATTAGAGACAAGTGATGTTTGCTGTAATTTTTTTTTTTTTTTTTTGAGACAGAGTCTCGCTCTGTCACTCAGGCTGGAGTGCAGTGGCACAATTGTGGGTCACTGCAGCCTCTGCCTCCCGGGTTCATGCCATTCTCCCACCTCAGCCTCCTGAGTAGCTGGGATTACAGGCACCCACCACCATGCCTGCCTAATTTTTGTATTTTCAGTAGAGATGCGGTTTGGCCATGTTGACCAGGCTGGTCTTGAACTCCTGACCTCAGGTGATCCACCCACCTCAGCCCCCAAAGTGCTAGGATTACAGGCCTGAGCCACTGCGCCCGGCCTTGCTATGACTGATAGAGGTAGGAACGGGGATTAAGTGGGAATAATGAGGCATCATGACTGACGTATTATAGACACACTTCCTGAAGAAGAGTGTTTGTTACATCTGTTGAACTGGGGGAAATCCATTAATTAGGAATACTTCCTTCTGCTGCATTTGCACATCATGTGTTACGTCTTGTTCCTCAGGTCTCATGAGCAGACTGTCACCGGATGGTAAGTGTCAGGATTGTATCTTCTGAACCTGGTCTTTCTCTTGTCCGCAAGGTAATGTAGACTTATTGAGTCATTTATGCTTTTATGTAGAGTCTAAAGAACACTTCAGGTATTATCAAAGCACATGCTTTGTTTGAGCTTTGATGTAATGAAAATATTTATTGCTATGTAAGGTTACAGCTAGAATTTTGCCTAATAATTATTATGCTGTGGAGTTTTTTAAGTTTTATAAATAGCATATGCACATGGGAAAATATCGAGGAAACATAAAATGAAAGTCAAAATCATTCTCTTCACCACATTCCTGGCTCTGCTCTCTAGAAGTAAGCACCATTTCTAGTCTCACATGTATTCTCCCCAGAAATAGTCACACACGTGTATGTACATCCTCAACTCTTCAAGTTGAAAGTACTATGTGTTTTAGTGATATAACTTTACCTCTTTCAAATACCTGAAAAATGCTTCATGTGTACTCCCATAATTTAATGAGCCTCTGGTTCACGTACATTTAGTTTTTTTCCTAATATATATGTTTTTAGTTGTTTCCTTTCACCCTGTTGACTGGGATTCCTAACATATTTTGATTTGTTTTGTTTGTTTTTTTAATTTTTTTTTTTTTTTTTTTTTGTATTTTTAGTAGAGACAGAATTTCACTATGTCGGCCAGGCTGGTCTCGAACTCCTGACCTCTTGATCCGCCCACCTCGGCCTCCCAAAGTGCTGGGATTACAGGCATGAGCCACCGTGCCCAGCCCAGTTTTGTTTTATTTTGTTTTGATGTTATTACAAACAGCGCTATAATGGAAATCCTTATCCAGTCATTGCTTTTTTATTTTTGCAAATTCCTATCTGTTAAGTTCCTAAAAGGGAAATGGCTGGGTCAAAGGGTATCTGTCTTTTAAATCTGGACAGATGTTTAACAAATTTGCATCTTCATATACAGCCTGTGGGGATGCTTGTTTCCCCACACCTTCAGCAGCATGGGATATTATCTAACTTTTTATTTATTTATTTAGAGATGGAGTCTCGCTCTGTTGCCCAGGCTGGAGTGCAGTGGTACGATCTCGGCTCACTGCAACCTCCGCCTCCCGGGTTCAAGGGATTCTCCTGCCTCAGCCTCTCGAGTAGCTGGGACTACAGACGCCTGCCACCACACCCGGCTAATTTTTGTATTATTAGTAGAGATGGGGTTTTACCATGTTGGCCAGGCTGGTCTTGAACTCCTGACCTCGTGATCCTCCTGCCTCAGCCTCCCAAAGTGCTGGAATTACAGGTGTGAGCCCCGCACCTGGCCCAAACTTTTTATTTTTGATAATGTGGTGGCCAAAAAAAATTCCCCCCCATATTTTTTTCACAGATGGACTGAACCCCAACAGGAGTTCCTGCTGCATCTATGCACTGCCAGAACCCACACATCTCTAATTTTTTAAATGGACATACAGCTTTTTCCTTAAGTAAATACACTTGAAAAAGTTGCTTTATACCGCTTAAGTGGTCAGCCTCATAAGGAAACAACTGTGAAGATAAATATCATGAAAACAAAACGTGATTAAATTATAACTAGACACTGTTTTCTGCCAAGGCTCTTTGTGCGAAGGTTGTTCTCACTGTTCGGTGGAAATAAAGACTAGCAAGTTTTATGAGTTAAAGATGCATTAGTGCCATTTTGAGAATTTCTCTCTGGTTGAAAGAGAATTGGAGGGAGAAAAACTTTCTCACCATGTGGTACCCAAGGAATTCAAGCTGAATCTGTGTCCACCTGAGATCTGCTCAGCGTCACTAAGCACTCATCTCTCACTGCTAGAGATGCCCGGCACAGTGAATGCTAGCTGGGCTTCCCAATACATCCATATCTGGAATTTCCACCTGGCTCCACTATTTACCAGCACACACCACCCAGGACAAGTCTGTTTTCTTCCCGGTAAACCAGGATTCGCAGCACGCACTGCACAGTGTGGTTGTGAGATTATGATAAAATGCCAGAAACACTCAGATACTAGGGAGCCGGTGAAAGTGGATTCGACTCCCTCCCACCCCCGCCATTCCATGGATTCTGGAGTCCAAAGTCTTCCTTGTGGTTTCTGTTACTCCTGTGATGACAGTTTCTGAGTTCTGTCCATCTTAGGTGGTGAAACCACCATGCACTTTCTCTGTTTTCCCATCAACCTGGAAGTAGAACTCTTCTCCTTGCCCATCAACCTGGAAGTAGAACTCTCCTCCGGGGGTTCCCCCAAGAAACGTGTTGCGGGAAACATTTTACGGAAACCTATGACTGAGTTTTGACGGAGAGTGTCAGGAACAGTCAGTCCAGCCTCGAGCACATGGTTCCTCACCTTACCAACTCTGCTCACCTCTCCTTTTCTTCTCTTCCCGCCTCTCCTCCCTCCCACATTGCCTGCGGAGCTACACAGTCTCCTCCTTTTAACAAGCTCAATAATTCAGTTCTCCCCCACTCCCATCCCCCCAAATCCACCTAACCCATAAATATCAGCCCTCTGTGCACCAGAAGCTTCCTCCTTGGAATGCAGCTGGACTTTATAAAAAGCAAAACGTTCTTATTCCACATATGAAGTGCCTGCCACGAAACCAAGTACCAATCGAATGTAGCCACTGTCAGGTATAATAACGGCAGGGAGTTGAGGCAGATGTGGAGGGAGTCACAGACTCATGGGGCTAGAAATCATCTGAGTCACTAAACAGGTGGAGAAACTGAGGGCTGGAAGGAGGCAGAGCATCAGAGGAAAGGTGGCCACTAACAGTAGATTCATTCAGCACCTTAAATCAGCCAATGAATTTCCAAGTATCCTTTTGCATGGATTCTTTTAATCCTTATAACCCCTCTAAGAGGTGTAAATGCCACAAAAGCTACAGTGACCAGCTCGTCCCAGGACACTTCAGTGTTAGCTCTGAAACTTAGGCATCCTGGGAACCCCTTCAGTTCTGGGCAGACCAGGAGGGGTGGGTCTCTTATTTATGATTCCACTTTTCTGATGAGGAGACTGAGGCACAAGGAGATGGAGTGAGTTGCTGATGGTCATGAGGCTGGTGTGGCAGAGCCAAGATGGGAGCACAGGCCCAAATGGGTCCATGGTGTCCGCTGTTCTCAGGATGAAGGCTGAGGCCCTTAAGCTGACCCACAGGGGTCTGCGTCACTGAGCTCCAGATACTCTCCAGCCACGTCTTGTACCATGATCACCTACCATCATGCCCCTGAGGTGGGCTCCTTCAAGCTCCCCGCAGCTGCAGGCTCCATCCCGCCCAGGAAGACGCCCACATTGTTTCCTGCCTCCTCTTCCAAATTTCTTCACCCAGCTAACCCCTGCTCATCTTCCAGGTCTCAGACACAACAACACTTCCCTCAAGATGCCTCCCCTGGTGTCCCCGCAAGGTCAGCAACCATCATCCCCTTATAGGTTCCCACGGAACCCAGCAGGTCTACCCAGAATACTCATCCCACCGAAACCCCACTTTTGATGTCTTTGCTGTCTGCTTCTCTCTGACTAGTCTGTGAGCTCCCTGAGCAGCTGGGTCTGGCCTGCCTTGCTTTCCACTGCACCCTCCATACCTTGTGTGATGCCCAGCACACATGACATGCCTCATAAACATTTGTTAGAAGGCGTGATTGAATGCTTAAGTCTGTGTCTTCACCCATAAAATGAGTGAGTTGGGTTGCCTCATCTCCAGTAGCATTTCCACCTCTGCTCTCCTCTTACTGGTCAGGGATGCTTAGTCAGTGGTGTCTGGGACCCGTGTCTTAATGGTGATTTCTCTCTCTACTCTGCCCCTCCATTGCAACCTGGGCTGCCTACATTCTCGCCTCCAGATAGGACAGAAGAAGAAAGTAAGTACTGTGACAGTTTTTGTCTCTGAAATTAGATTCTCATAACCACCGCTGGGCCTTCAAACTCCTTTAAGAAAATGCTAGGGAAGGGTTGGTCCAGGCCCCAGTGTTTAGCCATTTGCCTGGCATCAGGAGCATCATCAGTACAGATTCTGCCAAAGAATCTAAGCTATGCTGTGCTGGTAAATGTCTAACAACCACCTCTGCAAGGGGAGAGTGGGAAAGGGAGCCCTGGTTTGTAGTGACCGCCACTTCCCATAGTGTAAATACTCTGACCATGCCTGATTTCAGGATGCTAAGGGTCTGAGAGCTGCATTGGACAATTCCTAAATTTTAGTAATTGTCTCTTGTAAGCTAGCTTCAGCACCTCACTAAGTGTAAGCTATGTCTTTTTTTTATTTGGTGTAGAAATTGCTCCAATGTGAGGGAGGTTACCCCATTCATTCCTCCAAAGGAAAAGTGATAGTCTGGGGGAGAGAAAGGGGCCAGGCCCTTTACAGAGGGGAGGGGAAATTTCAAGGAAGAAAGATGGTGGAGCAGTCTCTTTGGAAGACAGACGTATTTATACTCTAGTTCGGGTAAGATGGAGAGAGACCCCTCTTCCCATGAGTACTGATCCTCGAGGCCAAAGACTTGTCCATCTTTTAGTACATGTCCTAGAAAACCGTATGGCACATAATTGGACCACAAAAATGTTTCTCTTGTGTGTGGTGGTCTGTTTGTTTGTTTTTGGTTTTTTTTGAGATGGGTTCTCACTTTGTTGCCCAGGCTGGAGTGCAGTAGTGCAATCATAGCTTACTGCAACTTAGACTCCCCAGGCTCAAGCAATCCTCCTGCCTCAGCCTCCTGAGTAGCTGAGACTACAGGTGAACACCACCAAACTCAGCTAATATTTTACATTTTTGTAGAGACAGGGTCTCACCATGTTGCTCAGGCTGATCTCGAACTCTTGGGCTCAAGCAATCTTCCCAGCTCAGCCTGCCAAAGTGCTGGGATTACAGACAGAACACCACTTCTGACCCTCACTAATGTTTCTTGTCCTCTAATTCATGTTATTTTTGCTAATTAGAAGGAGTTGAAGAAAACTAATACTGGAGAACCTGCCTCTATTATATAACTGAATTCTCCCAAGAGCACTGGTCAAATGGAGCCCAAGTTATAAAGAGTGGTTTCCCCAAACTGGCTAATTATCTGAAACTTTTTCAAAAAGACAGATTGCTTTGTTCTACCTGGACCTTCTGCATAAGAATACCAAGGGGTGGGTCCCAGGAATCTGTCCTTTCAAAAGATTTCTCAGGTGCTTCTGATGGTTTGGCTCAGATGGTTTGAGAACTACTGAGATAAAGTAGGACTCAGCAAACTCCAGACAGGCCCACTGCTTGTTTTTATAAATAAAGTTTTATTGACACACAATCACACCCATTCATTTAGGTATTATTTGTAGTTGTCTTTGTGCTCTAATGGCAGAGCTGCATAGTTGTGACTGGGGCCATGTGGCCTGCAAAGCCTACACTATTTACTGTCTGACCCTTTAGAGGTCAGACATTTGTTGACCTCTGAGCTAGAGCAGTGCTTCTCAGGGTCTTTGTTTAAAATCAGGGCCTAGGACCCTACTTCATATCTAAAGAAGGAGGATGTCTGTGATGGAACTCTAAGCTCTTGAGTTTGCTTCCCAAATGGTGATTCTTTGGGTTGGACACGGTGGCTCATGCCTATAATCCCAGCACTTTGGGTGGCTGAGGTGGGAGGAAGGCTTGAGCCCAGGAGTTTAAGATCAGCCTGGGCAACATAGGGAGACCCCTTCTCTATGAAATATAAATACATAAACAGTTTAAAATAGTTTTACAATATTGAATGGAGGAATAATTGAATGTCCTATACTGCTGATTCTATTCTCTTGCTCACTCTTCTCCACACTGACTCCCCGAATGCTGGTTCTGCTACTTCCTCCAGTAAAAAGTAAGTTATTTTTCCTTTCCTATGGGTCACTTCGAAGTTTTCAGATGCTGGGAAGAAGAGGCAACAATAAAAAGAAGGGAATCTTTGGATAGTTCTTCTCAATGTAGAACACAAGTTGAGAGGGACCCTCCATCTGCTGCTCCCCTCTCTGAAGGGGTTTCAGGGTGGGCTGCAAGCCCCAGATTGTGTGGAGAGCTGCGAGGGTCTGTCTGGGGTACGGTGGGTCTGGGGCTACATGCAGGACTGAGTATGTGAGCCCTTGGCATATCACGTCCCTGAGCTCAAAGGACCATTGCCCCAGAAGACAAGAAAGCATTGAGTTGTACATATTTGTTGGGAGGCCCATTGAGAAGAGAACCAAAGAGGGGTGCCTTGCTCCTTCCTCAAGCTCTCTCCCTCCTGACCCTCAGGGCAGAAATGAGAGAGAACCCTGGAGACTCAAAGGGATGCTCTAGTATCTTCCTAATCTCTGGAAGATGAATCCCCATGGAAACTGAATACCTGGGGCTTCTGTCCACCTGGATTAACGTGTCTCTAAAGGAGTAAAGTCTCAAAGAAGCATCTCGAGTCACCCAATCTGGGCCCCAGCCTATCGCATTAAATCTGGGAGACACTTCATTTCTCTTTTTTGGGAAGGTCTGTTTTGAGAACCACAGGGTGGGGGGAGCTAGGAAGAAGGTGTTATTAACTTCCTTCTCTTCCTGTACTCTCGGTGGCCTCCACTGGTGCCCAACAACGCCCACTGGATCTTCTGCTCCTGGCACCTCATCTCAACAGCACTGAAACGTAAGAGTCTTTTTTCACATTTGACCCCTTCTGTTTTGCTCCTGTTCTCATCTCTGCCAAGGGAGGTCCACTCTTAGCCATGGATCAACCCTCAGCTTTTGACTATCTTTTTTTTTTAAACTCAAGGACTGGGAAAAAATAGCTATAATACCACCATCTTCAAATAGATGGGGTGTCTCATGGAAACCAATCCCTCCTCGAATCAGGCATTCATATAATGCCATGATGATGATGGTGATGACAGTGATGGAAATTTACAAAGAGCTTTCTAGGTGCCAGGCGCGAGGCACCAGAGCAGCACTTTTCAATGTGTTATGTGTAGTTATTCCCCACAGCTTCTTCACAAGGCAAGTATTATTCATCTGCACTTGACTGAGGTACAAACGTTAGGTAACTAGGTCAAGGCTGGGCATCCCAGTGGTGACGGTGGGTTACGGATCCTGGGCTGTGTGACTCAGCAGCTTAACCACAGTGCTGTGCTACCTCCCACTGCTGTGTGGTTCAGACTCATTTTCCCCAAGAACATTGCTGACCATTTCATCATGCCGTGCCCTGAAAAAGGCACTGTTTGCCACATGTGGGTAACACACATTTTTTAAAAAGTCTTGAAATGGCAGTAAAATATACAAAACATGAAATTTACCATTGTAACTTGTTTTCATTTTTTAGAGACAGGATCTCGTTCTGTTGTCCAGGCTGGAGCGCAGTGGTGCAGACCTCCTGGGCTCAAGCGATCCTTCTTTCTTAGCCTCCTGAGGAGCTGGGACTACAGGTGTGCATCACCACACCTAGCTAATTATTTTTTGTTTGTTTATTTTTACTTTTTTGTTTTACTTTTTTTTTTTTTAACTTTTTTTTTTACTTTTTTGTTTTGCTTTGTTGCCCAGGCTGGTCTTCAATTCCCGGACTCAAGCAATCCTCCTACCTCAGCCTCCCAAAGCATTGGGATTACAGGCATGCGCCACTGCACCCACCTTAACCACTTTAAAGTGTGTGATTTAGTGGCACTTGGTACACTCACAATGGTGTGCAACCATCACCACTGACTCCAGAACTTTATAATCACTGCCCCACCAAAAAAAAATACCCATTAAACAGTCAGTCCCCATTCTCCCTCTGACCTCAGCCCTGGCAACCACCATTTCACTTTCTGTCTCTGCAAGTTTGAGGATTCTAGGTACCTCATAGAAGTGGAATCATACACGGTGTGGTCTTTTGTGTCTGGCTTCATCACTCAGCACAGTGTCCTCAAGGTTCAGCCACACTGTGGCCTGTGACACTGCTTCATTCCTTTTCATGGCTGAGTAATACTCCATTGCATGGATAGACTGCATTTTTTAATCCAATCATCCACTGATAGAATTTTGGGTTGATTCTACCTTTTGGCTGAGGACACACTCTTCTCTTTTGGTCCACATTCAAAACCATCTAAACCCCAGTTCTGAGACACCATCCTGTCCATGCCCCACACCCACCTCCAAATCCTACTTCTATGCAGCTTGAGCCTCAGTGAAACCCAAGACATCCAGATCTGAAAAAAAAAAATTGAAAAATGGTATCCTGCAGCTCAAGAGCACGTTCTGGGTACCAGGCATGGTTGTAAGTGCTTGACTCATGACAGTCCCCAAGTCATCGTCCTTGTTTTACAACTGAGAACACTGTGGTAAGAGAGGGAGAGTCGCTTGCTCACGGTCACACAGCCAGTCAGGTGCAGAGAATAACTTAAGCCCAGTCTGGATCCCAAACAGTGCTATTAAACAATGCAAACTTGACAGTGTTTAATGCGGCTCAGACTAACGAGGTCCCTGCCTCATCCCTACACTGGAAGTATTATCATTATAATTGTATGTTGTATATATTGTAAGGAAGATAAAATTAGGCTAAGAAAGGGAAAGAGGAACTGGCAGAGAGTGTGCACTGTGGGCACCGGTCCTGACTGCACCACTTTCTAGTTCTGTGGGCTTCGGACCCTCGCCTCCTGAAAGGCTCAGCCCCCTGGTCTGTACAATGCACATCATAGTTCCAGCCTCATATGGTTGTGAGGAGTAAACAGGATCATGCACTTGGCAGGATGATTCCCAACTGGGGAGATTTTGCCCCGCAGGGGACACTTGGCAATGCCTGGAGATATTTTTGGTTGTCAGGACTCAGGGAGGTGGTAGGGGAGGCTAACGGCATCTAATGGCGGGAGTCTCAAGATGTTGCTAAACATCCTACAGTGCACAGGAAACCCCACCCCCACAACAAAAAAACTATCCAGTCCCAAATGTCACTCGTCCGGAGGTTGAAAAACCCCCGCTGAATAAAATGTCTGGCACGCGATAAGAGCTCAACAAGGGGCTGTGAGGACCACCTCATTTACCTTTGTTCTGAACACTCCCATGTCTGCAGGAAACCCCTCTGCCCTGCTCCTTTCGCTCCTTTTCCCAGGCCCTTCTCCAGCCTCTGTCCTCATGCTGCACTGACAGCACTTTGCAAACTGAAAGCAGACCCAGCCCTGCTCCAGTAACAAGCAAAAGCCAAACCCAGCAGGAAAATCCCAAACACCTGCCTAAGGGCCCACCAGGTGCCAAGCTCTGTGCTGGGCGATTCACGTGGGCTCTTTCTCCCGGACCCTCACATTAACCCAGGATGCAAGTGGTTCAGTGGAGACAGTCTGGATTTTAAGGCAAAGAGGCCTGGGTGGGAACTCTACTCCCATCATCTGTAATGTGGGTGTAACTTACCCAAACTCCCTTAGAATCTATTTTCCTACCTGATTAATGGAGATAATATTTTTTGCTTGTTTGAGAATTCAATGATATAAAGCAGGGATCAATCCGCATTTTTTTTTCTTTTTTCTGTAAAGCGCCAAATAGTAAATATCTTAGGCTTTGAGGGCCAGGTGGTCTCTACTGCCACTCACTACTCAGTGCTGCCTTTGTGGCCTGAAAGCAGCCACAGACAACACACAGTGAATGGGCATGGCTGTGTGCCAATAAAACTTTATTTACAAAAGCAGTAGACAACACATTGTGAATGGGCATGGCTCTGTTGCAATAAAACTTCATCTACAAAAGCAAGTGTCAGGATGTCCACCCACTGATGAATGGGTAAATAAAATGTGTCTATTCATACAATGGAATGTTATTCAGCCACAAAGAAAGTGCTGACACAGGACACAACGTGCCTTGAAAACACAGTGCTCAGTGAAAGAAGCCAGACACAAAAGCACATAGGGTATGACTCTATCTCTACGACATGTCCACAGCAGGGAAGTCCACAGATAGGGAAAGCAGTTCAGTGGTTGTCTAGGACTGTGGGAGAGGGGGGTAAGCCCAGAGAGAGGGGGAGTGACTGCTCAGGGGCACCGGGTTTGGAGGCAACGGCCAACGGGTACACAGTTTCTTTTTGGGGTGATGAAAATGTTCTAAAATGATTGTGGTGATGGACGCACAGTTTTGTGAATGTACTAAAAAATACTGTCTTGTACACTTGATGGGTGAATCGTAAGTTATGTGAATTATATTAATATACCAGTCAAGTTGTTAATAAAAAAAAAAAGTTCAGAAAACAACAACAGGTGGTGGGAAGGAATATGCCACCTCTGGATGAGTATGTAGGTGCCTACATTAGAGTGACACAAAATATACGGAAAAAAGGCCCGGCGTGGTAGCTCACGCCTGTAATCCCAGCACTTTGGGAGGCCGAGGCAGGCGGATCACCTCAGGTCAGGAGTTCTAGACCAGCCTGGCCAACATGGTGAAACCTCCGTCTCTACTAAAAATACAAAAATTAGCCGGGTGTGTTTGCGGGTGCCTGTGGTCCCAGCTACTCAGGAGGCTGAGGCAGGAGAATCGCTTGAACCTGGGAGGCAGAGGTTGCAGTGAGCCGAGATCGTGCCACTGCACCCCAGCTTGGGCAACAGAATGAGACTCCATCTAAAAAACAAAAAACAAAACAAAACAAAAACAAACAGAAGAGATGGGAATGGCGTGGCGGCTTCCTTCCCAGCCTAACCTTGCTGCTGTGCAAATCCTGCAAGTCACTGCACATCCCCTCCAACCCACATGAAGCAGCCTCTGACTGTTCTGCCCTGTTCACTGCGGCATGTCCTGACTACTCAGCACGACCCACCCAGGGCTCTGCTCTCCTGTGCTCTCATTGCTCTGTCTTCTGATGTTGTGATTTTTCCCTACATGTGGCCTCCTCTTCCATGGCTGCTTGGAACTCCACACTCTGGGCCTGTTCTGCTCCCCTGACCTGTCTTGCTTCCTGGACCCCATCTCCTTCTGGATGGACAACATCAGAGATCCTAGGTAATGCCTCCCTCCATGCCTGCCCCAGGACTCTGTGGGAAGCTGGTTTGGGAGGAATGCTTTTTAGGGCTGGGCAGGGTGGTGGAAAGCTGAAAGATGGATCTGACAAGCTCACACCCTCACATCAACTCACAGTCTAGTGGAGGTGGGGAGATAGACAAGTAACAGGCAGTTAAATTATAACAGGAATCTGTGTGGCACAGGAGGGAGGTAGCAGTGGGGACAGTGTGCAAGAGGACGATGCAGGCAATCCAGCAGGGCTTCTTGGAGGAGGAGTGGCTTGGGGTGAGCCTGCTGGATCTGCTGGTCTGGAAGTGTTTATCATGCTGCCCTTTCTGACTCGTGTTGTATGCCCCTGTCTTCCTTAGGGTTGCTGAGCCTCCAAGTACTGCATGGTAAGTCTGGTGACTGTGCTATTTTGTGTTCACTCCTGTGCACAGAAATATAGAAGTACTGGTTTTTTCTATGGTGGGGGGGCGGGCCTTAAATGTCATCAGACCCTACACTCTTTATCCGTATCATCATCTGCATCATAAATGTTTAACATGTTTTTATTTGTCCAACAGATATTAACTGATGTTAGCTCTCCTGTACCGAATGTTGTTCTAGGTGTTAGAGATGCAGCAGAGGATAAAACAGACAGAATTCCGTGACCAAGTGACACTTGTACTCCAGTAAGAGGAGAAAAAACAAAGAGCAGTAGTTATAGGTCTGCTGGAGGCTATTATGTCCTATGGAGACAACAGAGTAATGGAGATGGAAACGCAGTGCGGGAAAGTCAAGTTTTTTGACTGGGCGTGGTGGCTCACGCCTGTAATCCCAGCACTTTGGGAGGCCGAGGTGGGTGGATCACCTGAGGTCAGAAGTTCGAGACCAGCCTGGCCAACATGGTGAAACTCCGTCTCTACTAAAATACAAACAATTATTTTGAAACGAATTTTGTAAAAATAGAAAAAATTAGCTGGGCATGGTGGTGTACACCTGTAATCCTAGCTACTCGGGAGGCTGAGGCAGGAAAATCGCTTGAACCTGGGAAGCAATGGTTGCAGTGAGCTGAGATCATGCCATTGCACTCCAGCCTGGGTGACAAGAGCAAAACTCTGTCTCAAAAAAAAAAAAAAAAAAAAGTTTTTAAAGGGCGATCAGGGAACATGACATTTGAGCAAAGGCTTGAAGAAGAAGGGCAGGTGAGCCAGAGATAACTGGAGGAAAGGCATTCCAGGAAGAGAGAACAGTATATGCAAAGGCCCTGAGGCAGATGAGTCCCTGGGATCCAGGGACACAAGGAGACTAACTTTATTCTCTTCTCATTCGAGGCACCTGGAAGCACTATTTAGAGTTTGGTCTCCATCCACTTCATAATTCACCTGATGGTTTCTTTTCTTTTCCTTTCTTTTCTCCTCCTCTTCCTCTTCCTCCCTCCCTCTCTCCCTCCCTTTCTTCCTTTCCTCTTCCTCCTCCTCTTCCTGCTTCTTTTTCTCCTCCACCTCTTCATTTTTAGAAGAAACAAGTGGCTGCAAGGAGGAAGGTAAGTGCATGAGGTCGTACCATTCCTCATCTACAGGACAGTGTGTCCCTTCAGTCTGGGCTATGATAAAGCCTTAGGAGAGAAGATTTCAGGGAATCAAGGCCCTACAGGGGCTTTGGTACCTAAGAGGCTGCCTTCCTGAAGGGCATCCAAAGTCTGCAAGCCACTTGCCCCTGTTACACTGCTCATGGGCATTGAGGAGACCCAACATACTGAGATGTGAGTGGGAGACATTTCTATCCCAGCTGCTGCTTCTGTGGACAGTGAGTCCTCTCTTCCTGACATAGAAATTACCAAGCTAAGTCCTGGGTGATAGGACTGAGGGCTGGAAAACCAGAAAATAGCAGCAAGCCACCAAGTGATCCAGATGGTGGAGATGAGCGCTTTAAAGTAGGCAGAGCCGGGCATGGTGGCAGCACCTGTGGTCCCAGCTACCCGGGAAGCTGAGGCAGGAGGATTATTTGAGCTGGGGAGATGGAGGCTGCAGTGAGCCGTGATCGTGTCACCACATCCAGCCTGGGTAACTGAGCAAGTCTCAAAAAAAAAAAAAAAAAAAGCCAGAACAACACTAATGGTTGGTTCTTTTGAAAAGCGTAATACAAATTTAATCCTCTAGCATTACTGATAAGAAAAAATAGAGGAGAAACAAATTGCCAATATTTGGAAGGAAGAAGAGAGCATCATAGCAGATCTTGCAGGTAACAAAATAACAATAAGGTGATCACTGGAGAAACTTTATGCCAATAAAATTGAAAGTTTAGATAAAATGGACAAAATCCCAAAAAAACGTAAATTACCAAAAACAAATGAAATGATATAAAAAATCTGGGCTGGGCGTGGTGGCTCACGCCTGTAATCCCAGCACTTTGGGAGGCCGAGGCAGGCGGATCACGAGGTCAAGAGATCAAGACCATCCCGCCCAACACGGTGAAACCCTGGCTGGTGAAACCCCGTCTCTACTAAAAATACAAAAAAATTAGCCGGGCGTGGTGGCGGGCTCCTGTAGTCCCAGCTACTTGGGAGGCTGAGGCAGGAGAATCACTTGAACCTGGGATGTGGAGCTTGCAGTGAGCCGAGATGGTGCCACTGTACTCCAGACTGGCAACAGAGCAAGACTGCATCTCAAAAAAAAAACAAAACAAAACAAAAAAAAAACCTCAATAATCCTCTATTAAAGAAATGCCATCGGTAATTAAATAGCTTTACCACACAAAAAAAGTCTTTCAGGATCAAGTTAGCTTTAATAGTGAATTAAAAGGAAGAAATCACATTGATCTTACAGGAAATCTTCCAGAAAATTAAAAACAGTCATTTCCCAACTCGGTTTTAGGACAGAATAACCTTGATAAAAGATCTGACAAATATGAAAAAGGAAAATTTCAGGCCAATCTTTCCCATAAATATAGATGCAAAATCCTAGACTAAATATTAGCAAGTCCAATTTGGCAATATATTTTAAAGAATCACGACTAAATTCACTTTATTCCAACAATGCAACAATGGTTTAATAGGTAAAAACCAATATATGGTATTCCCACCCTATTAACATAAAAGAAAACAAGCACATTATCATTTCAGTAGATACAGAAAAAGAATATGGTAAGATTTTACAGTTTATATGATTTTTTTTGAGACAGGGTCTAGCTTTGTTGCCCAGGCTGGAGTGCAGTGGTATGATCACAGCTCACCACAACCCTAAACTCCTAGGCTCAAGTGATCCTCCCCTCTACAGCCTCTGAGTAGCTGGGACCACAGGCACAAGACACCACACCCAGCTAATCTATTAAATTTTTTGTAGAGTTTGGGTCTCCCTATGTTGCCCAGGCTGGTCTCAAATTCCTGGGCCCAAGTGAGCCTCCTGTCTCAGATTCCCAAAGTGCTGGAATTACAGACATAAGCCACCATGCCCGGCCTTATTCATGATTTAAAAAAAAAAAAAATCTCAGCTAGCTAGGAGTAGAAGAGAACATTTTAATATAATAAGGAATAGCCACCAAAAACTTACAAGGAACAACCTGTTTAAGGTAAAATACAGTTGTCCCTCAGTATCCTCAAGGGTTGGGTCCAGGACCTCCCCGCAGATAGCAAAATTCCTTGATGTTCAAGTCCGTGATATAAAATAGCATAATGCTTGCATTTAACCTATGCACAGCCTCCTGCACACTTTAAATAATCTCTAGATTACTTATAATACAATGTAAATGCTCCTTAAATAGTTATTATACTGTTATATTTTTGTATTGTTTTTATTGTTGTATTGCTATTTTTATTGGGATTTTAAAAAGTATTTTTGACCAGTTTTTGGCTGGGTCCTCAGATGTAGAGTCCAGCGACACAGAGGGCTGAGGGTGTAGAACACGTTCCCTCTGAGATCACAGATGAGACGTTCTTGCTATCACCACTTGCATTTCACATTGGACTGAATGTTCTATCCAGTGCAAGTCCTAGCCAGGCAACAGAAAGGAAATAATAGGCAAAAGGATTACGAAGAAAGAAAGATGAGCCTCATTTTTTATAGATGTCATTGTGTACCTTTGATTGGGAGGGTATATCTGAGAGGCTTGGGATATGCTGGTGTTGGTGAAATATAATAAAAACAAAATATCCTCCAAACCCAGAGATCTTCTCCACCCAGGTAAAAGAGAAAGAAAATAGTTTTATTAATGGGTAAGCATTAAACCAGAACGTGATATACGAAGAGATTGCAAAGACAGAAAAAAAAATTTCACCCTTTTATATAGCCAAGCAGATACAACTTATTACATACCTGCTGTCAAGATAAACAACAGCTAGTCCTCAAGTAAGAGGACTTGACAACTCTATTTGCTGTACATGGTTCACCGTAAATTCACTTGGTTATTGGGATAGCCATCTGTATATGTTAATTGGCTTAATCCAAGGGAAAAATAAACTTCTAATATCTTTATCACAGGAGGTAGATTTGCTACTTGGGGTGAGGTGCCCACCAAAGTTAGGCTCCATCCCCTCCCAACAAGAAGGTGGGGAAGATGTTTTGAGGTCCTTGAAAACACCTTCCTGGGCTATAATGCTGGCCGCAGGCTTACTTAGCTTTGAAAAAGATTAGTGTAAACGTTGAAGAGAGAGAGACTTGCAACGGCAAAATTTTCTAAAGTAAATGCTCTAAGCAAAGGGGACAAGGAGTAATCGCTTCCTGAATTTTCAACAGGGAGAATTAATTTTTTTTCGTTTTCGATTTGCATTTGCCTGTACACTGGTAATGTTTTATTTTTTTGATTGGAAACCTGTTTAGACAGACAGGTTTACCTGTTAAAAAAAAAAAAAAAAAAAAAAGAGATTTCCTGAATGTAATACTTTTAAAATAAAATACAAGGGAAAAATGTTACACAGGCGAAAGAAACACTCGTGCACCACATGAGGTTTGAAATAAGAAAGCAACACAGTTGTATCTGGTGCTAGAAAGATCCTGGTGGCACTCATGTGGGAGACGGATGAGAAAGAGAAAGGATGGCGAAGGGGGAAGAGGCAGCCATCAAGAGCAGAGCCTGAAGCCTGGGGATGGGGGAGAGGTGGTGGTTTTGTTACCAGAAAGGGGTCCCGATCAAGACCCTCAGAGAGGGTTCTTGAACCTCGTGCAAGAAAGAATTGGAGGCAAGTCCATAAAGTGAAGGCAAGTTTATTAAGAAAGTAAAGGAATAAAAGAATGGCTACTCCATAGGCAGAGCAGCAGCAAGGGCTGCTGGACTGAGTCTACTTATAGTTATTTCCTGATTATATGATAAACAAGGGGTGGATTATTTATGAGTTTTCCAGGGAAGGAGTGGAGATTTCCCGGAGCTGAGGCTGCCTCCCCTTTTTAGGCCATGTAGGGGAACTTCCTGAAGCTGCCATTGACATCTGTAAACTGTCATGGCACTGGTGGGCGTGTCTCTTAGCCTGCTAATGCATTATAATTAGTATATAATGAGCAGTGAGGACCACCAGAGGTCACTTGAATTGCCATCTTGGTTTCGGTGGGTTTTGGCAGCTTCTTTACCGCAACCTGTTTTATCAGCAGGGTCTTTGTGACCTGCATCTTGTGCCAACCTCCTGTTGTCATCCTGTGACTAAGAATGCCTCAACCTCCTGGGAATGCAGCCCAGTAGGGCTCAGCCTTATTTTACCCAGCCCCTATTCAAGATGGAGTCACTCTGGTTCAAACCCCTCTGACAGTTTGGTGAGAAATCTGGGCAAGACAGGGTCAGATTTGGTGATGTCTTGGATGTGAGGTGCGAGAGCCAAAAGGCATTCCTGACTGTTTGTCTGGGGTATGGTGGTAACCAAGAAGGGGGAAGCTGGCAGTGATGGTGGGTGTGGACCAAAATTTCAATTCAGGAGGCAGGCAGAGATGTGAGTTTGGAGATTAGAATGGAGAGACAGCCGTGGCAGGAAGCTCTAGGGCAGGAAGGGAAGGCCATCAGCATCAATCATCTCCATGGTTCTCTCCAGTTAAACCCTTCTCAGGCACCACCCTATCCAGGAAACCACTCCCCAAGAGGAAGAACATGTGGAACTTCCTGAAATGCGCCTACATGGTGATGACCTACCTCTTCGTATCCTACAACAAAGGGGACTGGGTAAGAGGAAGGCAGCACGGAGGGGAGGAGGGTGAGGAGAGGAAGGAAAGAGGAGGGAAGTGGTGGCACAGAGGAAGCGAAGGAGGGCGCCTCAGAGGTGCCAAGCAGGAAGTGGTGGGAGAGCCCTTCTGTAAAACACTCTCTCCTTCCCGCTCTTCCTCCCTCCCTCCATCTCTCATTTCATTCTTCCTTCCTCTCTCCTTCTTCCCTCTTCTTTCTTCCTCCCTCCCCTTCCTTCCTCCTTCCCTCTTTCCTCTCTTCCTCCCTCTTTTTTCTTCCCTCCCTTACTTCCTCCTTCTCTCCTCTCCCTCCCTATTCTTTCCTCCTTCTCCCTTCATCCCTCCCTTTCTCCCTTTCTTTCTTCCTCCCTCCATCTGCTTCCTCCCTCCCTCTTCCTTCCCATCCTTCTTCCCCCTCTGCCTTTCTTTCCTTCCTCCCTCCTTCCCTTTTCTTCCTCCCCCCCTTTCCTCCCTCCTTCTGTCTCCCTTCCTTTTCTTCCTCCCCCGTTCCTTCCTCCCTCCCTCCCCCTCCCTTCCTTTTCTTCCTCCCCTCTTCCTTTTTCTCCTCCCCCTCTTCCTTCTCTTCCTCCCCATCTTCCTTCTTCCCTCCTCCTCCCTTCCTTTTCTTCCCCCCTTCTTTCTTTCCTCCCTCCCTCCTTCTCTCTCCTTCCTTCTCTTTCCTTCTTCCCTCCCTCTCCTTTTTCCCTCCCTCCCACCTCTAGACTGGGATAAAAGCTTCTCCCTTCTGCACTAACACAGCCCCAGGGGCTGCTTTGAAATACTATCACTCATTCTGCCTCTCTCTCTGTCGCTGTCTCTTGCTCTTTCTAAGGGACATTCATTAGGACCAAGCCTGTTGCTGGTTGCTGGGGATTCTGATGGTTGAGCTACCTTCAAGAAGGTCCTAATTCTGTAAGGGAGGCAGGCATCCACAGAAAGAACCAGATCACCGAGTGGTAGCACTTCATGAGCAGGTGCTAGTGCAGGAGGCAGTGGCGCTTATCTCAGCCTAGGGGAAGTGTGGGCTCATGGAAGCCTTTCTGCAGGAGGTGACACCTCCGCTGTGGGTTAAGGACAGGATGGAATTAGCCAATTGAGGAGGGGAAGCAGGGGAAGCATTCCAGAGAAACACCATGTGCGAGACTCAGAGAGGTGAAAATAAGGCAGGGTGCAAGAAACTACAAGCCAGGCCAGGCACGGTGGCTCACGCTTGTCATCGCAGCACTGTGGGAGGCCGAGGCGGCTGGATCACAAGGTCAGGAGTTCAAGACCAGCCTGGTCAGCATGGTGAAACCCCGTCTCTACTAAAAATACAAAAAATAGCCGGGCATGGTGGCGCATGCCTGTAATCCCAGCTGCTCGGGAGGCTGAGGCAGGAGAATCACTTGAACTCGGGAAGCAGAGGCTGTGGTGAGCTGAGATAGCACTAGCCTGGGTGACAGAGTGAGACTCTGTCTCAAAAAATTAAAGTAAATAGAAAAAAAAAAAAAAGGAAGGAAGGAAGGAAAGGAGGGAGGGATGGAGGGATGAAGGAAGGGAAGGAGGGATGGAAGGAAGGACAAGTCATCCTTCATTCGTTGATTCAGTCAGTCTTCAAATATTCACGTGTGTAGAAGACCCATCCTAGATGCTGGGGACTCAGAGGAGAACAGAATCCATGAGGTCCTTGAGTCCCTGGGACTCCCATGATTGGGACAGCAGGAGGACTGCAGAGAAACAAGCAACCAGCTCCAAAAAACATGAACTAAATCAGTGTGACATCACAGAGTGAGCAGCCATGGCCACGGGCAGCCTTCCCCGGGCAGGTGACGTCTGGACATAGAGATGAGACAGTGGAAGGATCTTGCCTTCAGAGCAGCTTGGGGGCAACCGCTGCGAGCAAAGCAGGCACGCACAGCAGACCCCGAGGCAGGAACACACTGAGTACCTTTGAGGAACCAAAGGAACATCTATGTGACCTGAGAGGGGCAGGAGGGTCCAGGTCATGTAAGGTTCTCACAGACCACACGAGAAGGAGGCTTGTGTTCTAAGCTGGTGGACAGCGGCCAGCAAGATCCCTTCTGAGTTATCAAAGGATCCTTCTCGATGCTACCAGTGGAGAGTGGATCAGAATCAGGGCGAGAGTGGGAGCAGACAGACTGAGAGGAGGAGACAGACTGAGAGGAGGCCCGACCAGCCAGGGCAGGAGACATGGTGGTGCTCATGGAGATGAGAGCCATGCCGCAGTTCTAAAGGAATTGCTTATGCGCTGGGTGTGAGGAACAAGGAAAATGGAGAGACCAGGGAGATGAGCCTGAGACAGTGACTTGAGTTATGCTAGTGGTTCTGAAACAGGGGTGACGTTGCCACCCAGGGGACACTCAGCAGTGTCTGGACCACAGGATTGGTTGTGGAGGAGGGAGCTCGACTGGCATCTAGTGGGCAGAGGCCAGGGAGGCCACTCAACATGCCACATGGCCCAGGACAACACGCCACGACAAAAATAACCCAGGTCAAAACATCAGGGACCTGAGGCTGAGAAACCCCAGCTTAGGGGATTGTGCAGCTCATGGGGATGAGGAGAACTGGCTGGAAGATGGAGAAGAAGGTGGGAATGGTGAGAGGCAGGCTGAATAGAGAAGCAAGACCATAAGATGTCACAACCAGAGGGAAAGAGCAGAGGGGGAGGATGGGAAAGAAGTGAGAGAGAAGGGGATCGGGAGAAAGGGAGGGAAGGAAGGAATTCACTCGCCTCACCCCAACTATTTCTTTCTCTGTTCCCGGTTCACTTTTTCCTCCCAAGTGTTACTGCCACTACTGTAACTCGGAACTGGACATCAGGTATGCTATGGCAGGGAAGTGGGCTTTTCCCACCGCTGGGGTGGGGTTGGGGGAGGTTCATCCCAACTGCCTGGCATTTGAGGTAAGGAACACAGGTGGATTTGGAAGCTGCAGTCATAGAAACCCAGAATTTCATGAGAAGTCCCAAGTTTGTCACCCTTACTTGCAAGCCACTGCCTGACAGGGGCAAGGAAACACACTGTAAATGACAGGGACGTGCCGGGCAGGAGGAACTCCTTTATAAATTCACTCTATAATTTTTTTTCACAAGTCTTAGGACTTGTGGCCAAACACACACAACGTAAAATTAACCATTAGTGACATTCAGTGCACTCACAATATTGTACGGCCATCACCACTAATCTGTTTCCAGAATCTTCTCATCATCCTAAAAGGGAACTCTGTACCAAGACATGGTCTCTTCCCCCTGTTCCTGGCAACCTCTAGTCTACTCTGTCTCTGAGAACTCACCTATTCTGGTCATTTCATACACATGGAATCATACACTACATGGCCCGTTGCGTCTGGCTTTATTCATTTGGCATAATATTTCCAAGGTTCATCATGGTATACCTTGTATCAGGACTGTATTCGTTTCTGCTGGATAACACTCCACGGCATGGACATAGCACACTCTGTTTATCCATCATCAGGTAAAGTGCACTGGGTTGCTCCCACCTTTTGACTGTTGTGAGTCGTGGTGCTATGAACTTTTATGAACAAGTTATGTTAGAATATCTGTTTTAAAATCTTTTGGGGTACAAACTAGGAGTGGAATTGCTGGGTCATATGATAATCCTGTGTTTATAACGACTCACTGATGCATCCTGGATGCAGTGGTAAACGGGAAAGACAGGATTCTTGTGCTCACAAGAAAACAATTAGATGATTACAGGTGATGTTTAGAGCTACAGAGGAAAAGCTCAGGATATGATGAAAAAGAGAACTAAAGAACCTTGCCCTGGATAGCTGGGTGATGAAGGAAAGCCTCTTTAGGAAAGTGACAATGAATCAAAGGCCTGTAGAATGAGGGGATGTCAGATACACAGAAAACATGTGAAAGAGGCTCCAGGTGAAGGAACTGGCTTGTACAAAGGCCCTGGGGTGGAAAGTGGCCTAGATGTGCCTGGAGTCAGAAAGAAAAATGGGGGCAGGAGAAGGGGGAGGGAGTGGGAGGGCACTGTGGGAGGAGTGTGGGTGACATGCTCAGCAGACCACCTCAGACCTGGAAGATTAGAGCAAGCATTTTAGACCCAACCCTCAGAGCCATGGGAAGCCACGGAAAGGCTGTCAGTGGGAAAGAGACATGTCCCAGTGAGATGAAGAGCAGAGGCCAGTTAAGAGGCTACTCAGTTTCCATGAGATGACAGTAGCCTGGTCAAGGCTAGGGTCCAGGGTACGGAGAGAAAGTACTAAGGACAGATGGGAGATTTCTCTTCCCTTGATAGCTACAAAGATACAAAGAGGCTCCTCCCTGGCCTCTCCCCAGTTGCCAGAGAAAGTACTAAGGACAGATGGGAGATTTCTCTTCCCTTGATAGCTACAAAGATACAAAGAGGCTCCTCCCTGGCCTCTCCCACGTCGCCTGCCTTTCATCCTCTCCCTGTCATCCCCGGTGCCCTTTTTACATTAAAAAATGTCAACTCGATCATGTGATATACCCCCACCCCCTGCTGCACTCCCGCTTAAATCCACCAGTGGAAACTCACCAACTATGATGAGTGTCTTTCAAACTTTAAAAGAAAGAAAATCCAAAACACTCTTCTACTGAAATCTTACATGGAATCCCAATACATAAAAAATTCTAAGTTGCTTTTCATTACCAGAGGTACTTTTCCTAAGGTTAACTGTGTGACATTTACTTATTACGAAGTGAGGTGATGAGATTTGCAAGCGCAGGGTACAGAAGGCCTTTGCTGTCTTATGTTACTCTCTATTACCCCGTATCTTGCAGTGTTTCCTTTTAATTGTTCATACGGAGAAAAATCTGACTCCTCAGAGATAAGTCACTGCAAATGTCTAATAGTTTGCCTTGTGAACTCTACATGCCCTTCAGGTAATAAATTTTTTTCCCCAAGGTCTATATGTAAAACATGCAACAGGTTGGTGTGGCTCTCCAGTGAATAAAAATTTCAGTCCATGTCTATACTTTGGGTACACCCCTATTTTAAAAAATAGTTTAATTTTTGAAATGAAAATCAAAGCAAACCTTTGTGGAATTCCTAAAAGATCCCAAGTTTTCAGGGAACCTGGTAGGAAGCCTCTGCCCCATTGATGAAGTTCAGGTCTCTGGCATGGTACCCAAGGGTTCTCAGGCTCCAAGCTTCTCCTGCTTCTCTAAACTTTTCTCCACTTCTCTTGATCCCCCCACCCACATTCCATCCTCTGTCCATATTAGACCTTTTTTTTTTGAGACAGATTCTCGCTCTGTCACCAGGCTGGAGCGCAGTGGCACAATCTTAGCTCACTGCAACCTCCGTCTCCCAGGTTCAAGCAATTCTCCTACCTCAGCCTCCCGAGTAGCTGGGACTACAGCAGCGCGCCACCACGCCCAGCTAAGTTTTGTACTTTTAGTAGACACGGGGTTTCACCGTATTGGTCAGGATGGTCTCGATCTCTTGACCTTGTGATCTCGTGATCCGCCCACCTCGGCCTCCGAAAGTGCTTCGATTACAGGCGTGAGCCACCGCGCCCGGCCTTCTTTTTTTTTTTTTTTTTGAGATGGAGGCTCACTCTGTCACCCAGGCTGGAGCACAGTGGCCTAATCTCAGCTCACTGCAACCTCTGCCTCCCAGGTTCAAACGATTCTCCTGCCTCAGACTCCCAAGTAGCTGGGATTACAGGCATGCACCACCACGCCTGGCTAATTTTTGTATTTTTAGTAGAGATGGGGTTTCACCATGTTGGCCAGGTTGGTCTCAAACTCCTGACCTCAGGTGACCCACCCACCTCGGCCTCCCAAAGTGCTGGGATTACAGGCGTGAGCCACCACACCCCCCCACATTAAATCATTTCTGATTCCCCTGAAAACATCACATTTTTTTTTCCCGCTCCATTATGCCATTGCACACATTGATTCCTTGATCTTTGTCTACCTAGAAAAGTCCTCCTCAGTCTTCAAGATTCACCTAAGCAATGCTTTGGTTCAGGAACCAACAGCAATCCTTTGGATTCCACTGGGGAGGATGCTGAAGGAAATGAATGGTGTTGAATGGTTTCTCAGGCTCTCTTCAACCATACATTAAAGCACCGGTCAAACCAGAGAGTTATTTTCATATAAAGGTGTGCTTTCAACCCATTAGGTAAGAGAGAGTTTGGCCAACTTTCTCTGTGAAGGGCCAAATATTTACGTGTTGGCTTTTCAGGTCATATGGTCTGTTACAACTACTCTACTCAAAGCAATCATAGAGAATACACTGATGGCTGTGACTGTGCCCAATAACTGATGAATGGATAATCAAAACACAGTGCATTCATACAATGAATTATTATTCAGCCCCCAAAAAAGGAATGAGGTCCTGGCACGTGCAACAACATGGCTGAACCTTGAAAACACTCTGCTGAGTGAAAGAAGCAGACACAAAAGACCACACAGTAGATGATGCTATGTATATGAAATAGATTTGGCAAATTCAAAGAGAGAGAAGGCCAATTACTAGTTGCCAGGGGCTAAGGGGAAGAAGGAACAAGGGGAGTGACTGTTTAATGGATTTCTTTTTTGGGTTGATGAAAATGTTCCACTCTTAGAAGTGACAATTGCACAACTCCAGTGCGCCAGGCTGGGGGGTGCAGCCCAGCCAGGCCTGGGCGGTCCCTGCTCCTGTGGGGTGCACCCTCTAGTGGGAGGAAGGGGTGCAACACAAGCTCAGGCCCGGCGCCGGGACAGTGAGGAACTGGAGGGGGCGGCTGCTTCCCGCTGGCTGGCTTCTAGAAGAGCCCCGCTCTGAGGAGACACTTGCCCTGGTGATAGGGCTGAGCTAGGGTCCATGAGATCTGAGGGAAGCATGTTCCAGCTGCTGGAACAGCCCGGTGGGTATAGGGACAAAGTTGGTGGAATCTAGTGAGTGCAGAGAATGGGCTAAGCTGGAGGGAGGAGGTGGGCTTGAGGCAGGTCACAAACAGCCCTGTAGAGGTGGATGGAGATGGCACCGGGCAAGGAGTTTGAGAATGCATGAAGATGAAAATCAATGCACAAATACATTTCTCTCTCTTTCTTAGGAATGATCCCTGCTGTTCTTTCTAGTGAGCCTGCTCCATCTCAGCTCAGCCTTCACAAGGCCTCCATCTCCCAGGCATTAACCTCTGAAGAAAGCTCTCTGTCCCCTGGACCGCCTGTGTGGAGGGTAATGAACTGGGTCCTTTAAGGAATGGCACCCGGGTGCCCAGAGGCATGGCCAGAAGGTGTCTGTGGGGGCCATGCCTTGGGAGGAGGCACCCAGAGCGGCTGAGAGTGCAACTGCAGGGGTTTCCCCTAAAATCTCTCCTCCAGATCATTCTCAAACTTTCCCCACTACTTCCATAATAAAATGTATACTTGTTGAAACGGCTGAAAAGGCTGTGTTATTCCATTCGCCCAGCACTGAAAACTAACAGGTATGCTGGTGGATTATCAAGAATCATAAACGATATCAGTTAACTGTGCACTTTACAGGTGAAGAAACTACAGCTCAGAGGGACTGATGGCTCGCCCAACATCACACTAAGCTACAGAGCTGAGATTTGACCCAGTTTGACTCATTCCAAAGTCTGTATGCTTTTGTGTAAAGATTTGGGGCTCCCCAATCCATCCCGAGGAAATACAGGTGTGAAGATATAGCTGTTCCAGGAGGAAGCCGTATCCAGCTCTCCAGCCTGCATGTTTCTTGCCTATTCTGGAGGAGGTTCCTTGTCCTGGTTGAAAGCTTGGGCTCTGGAGACAGGTTTCTTGGGTTCGAATCCCAGCTCCACCCCTTAATGGATATGCAGCCTTGGGGAGGGTATGGTCTCTTAATGCCTTACTTTATCATCTGTAAAATGGGGATAGTAACAGTAGGGTAGAAGTTCTCTTATCATCATGATCAGAACCATCACTGGTTGGTTCATCAAATAAGTTGGTTCCAATAGGTAATTAAAAATACTTTTACCATTTTGTTTTAAAATATAAAATTGTACACACATTTGCTAATCTTTTGATATAAGACCAGGGGGTTTCATTGTTGTTGTTGTATAGGTCTATGGACCTACAATTTCCAGTTTGTCCCTTAAAAGGGCAGCGGAGACACAGGCATGCTTGCAAAGCTATTTAAGCAAAATCCTCACTGCATTAAAAAAAAAGACAAAGATCATCCCTATAGCCATCTTGCCCATTCCAACTTGACATATTTTTTGTTGTTGCTCTTACTAACAATCGGCCTTTATCACATCTTTCCCACTGAATTATTGTTTTGGTGGAAACAATTCTTTGCCGATGCACTCATATTTTCCTCATTTATGTTAAATGTAATTGCATTACATAATTGAAATAAAATCCATTAGAATGAAAAGGTTTAGAATAAATGCAACTCAACTAGCTCTGGGTAGTCACACAACTGAACCGATAGAGAAGAATGAAGGCATATTAGAAAGCACTGCACTAGCCAGGGGCATTCAGTGAGCCTGAAGCATCAGTTGTTATATTTCATAGACAGATGGAAAATTCTTTTACCCCAGGGATCATTTTAAAATGGAGTTTAAGAAGCAGTCTACTGAGTTTGCCTCATCGAGGTAAAGTTTAAATGAGATAATATATATTTTTTTAATTTTTAAGTTCCAGGGTACATGTGCAGGCTGTGCAGTTTTGTTACACAGGTAAATGTGTGCCTTGGTAGTTTGCTGCCCCTATCAATCCATCACCTAGGTATTCAGTCCAGCAGGCATTAGCTATTTTTCCCAATGCTCTCTCTCCCCACAACCCCTTACCCCGACAGGCCCCAGTGCGTGTTGTTCCCCCCGCTGTGTTCACATGTTCTAAATGAGATAATATTTCTAAAACACACTGCCTGGCACATAGTTCTCAATTAATGTATTGTTATTATCTAGGGCAGTGTTATCCAATAAAAATCTGTGAGCCACACTTATTTCATACTTCCTACTAGCCCAGAACCCGGTAAAATCAATTTGAATAATATGTACGATTTAATTCAATATATCCAATATACATTTCAACATGTAGTCAATACAAACAATTATTCATGAGATCAGTTATATCCTTCATTTTGTATGAAGCCTTTGAAATCCATTGTGTATTTTTCACTTATGGCACATCTCAATTTGAATGCTAAAATTGATCTGCAATTATATTTTCTAACATTTATAGTTAAAGAGTAGATCCACATATCCAAGTTGTTCCAAACAGGGTTAAAGGTTGTCTGATAACTGAACCAAGTATCAATTTAAAATTTTTAATTAAAATTAAAAAAAATTTAAAAGTCAGTTCCTGCCCATAATCCAAGTCTAGTCATAAGCAAGCATCAGACAATTCCAAATGGAGGGACATTTTACAGAACACCCAGTCCGTACCCCTCAAAACTGTCAAAGTCATTAAAAACAAGGAGAGTCAGAGACACTGCTGCAGATCAGAGGAGGGCAGGAAGACATGGCAACTAAATGTCATGTGGTGTCCCACATGTGACCCCAGAACAGGAAAAGGACGTTAGAGAAAAAACTGGGGAAATGTGAATAAAGTCTGGCGTTAACAGTACTGTAGCAATGTTACAGTTCTGACACATCTACTAGGCTTATGTAAGATATTAACAGTAGGGGCAGTGGGGAAGGGGTACATGAGAATGCTCTGTACTCTATCACTGCAACTTGTCTGTAAATATAAAATTATCCCAAAATTAAAAATGTAAAATAAAAAATATTCCACTCTTCAGCTGCACTTATCTTACGTGTTTGTGTCCCCATGTCCTCCTCTGTTAAATGGGGATGTAGACTGCACCTATTTCATACAATCATTGTGGGAATTAAAGATGGTGTTTCCACAGAAATCCTGCAACCATAGTTCAGGCACTGTCAGCACACCATGCTTGTTAGCGCCAGTTACTGTTACTGCTGCTGCTATGATTATGATTGTTTATTTGTAAGTGCAGAGGTCTGGGCTCCCATCTCCAGACATTCTGACTGAGTTGATATGGCTGTGTTTGCATAACAGCTCATAGGAAGCTCTTGTCTTTTCTTACAGCAACTCATGTGCAAACAGGGCTGATCCTTTAAAATGTAATAAAGAAACTGCTAAAAGCCACGGAAACCACCCAGTAAGTTGATGACAGACAGATGGAAAATGTATTAGTCTGTTTTCACGCTGCTGATAAAGACATATCCAAGACTGGGCAATTTACAAAAGAAAGGTTTAATGGACTTACAGTTTCACGTGGCTGGGGAGGCCTCACAATCATGGCAGAAGGTCAAAGGCACGTCTCACATGGCGGCAGACAAGAGAAGAGAGCTTGAGCAGGGAACCTCCCCTTTATAAAAAACCATCAGATCTCGTGAGACTTATTCACTATCACAAGAACAGCATGGGAAAGACCTGCCCCCATGATTCAATTACCTCCCACAGGGTCCCTCCCACATGTGGGAATTCAAGATGAGATTTGGGTGGGGACACAGCCAAACCATATCAGAAGAGAATGCTAATCCCTCCGTAGATAAGTTAGGCAAAAATGATGTATTTTATTTTGGTGGAACCCAGTAGTAACTAATTTTTAAACTAGCTTTATAAATTCATTTATCATTAGGAGAAGGTTTCATACGCTAACAGATGATTATATGCCCAGGTGCTTGATGTTAGTTTTTTGTAACTTCTCCTGGATACCATTAATGGGCTTTGTACATTTAATCATCCCTTCCCTTTGATGATGGGAGTGCTCTTAAATCTGATGTAAAATGAAGTTAATGTGTCAGATCATGTACAGACATTCATATCAGATTTCAATCAGCTGGTGAGAGTTTACTGGGTGACCAAGTTATGAGAAGGTATAGAAGAGTGTTTAGGAAAACTTTTAGGGCAGCAGTTCTCAGTAGGCTGACTTCGGCCCCCAGGAGACATTTGGCAATGTCTGGAGACATTTTTGGTTGTCACAACCAGGAGCTAGGGGCTGGAGAGGATTTTTCCTGGCATCCAGTGGGTGAGGTGAGGGAAGATCCTCAATATCCTACCACGCACAGGGCAGCCCCCCACAACAAAGCAATGTCTGCCCCCAATGTCAATAACCCTGGTATTGAGAAACTCGGTAAGGTCTGAGGCCATTCAGCTGTTGAGCTCACTGCTGTCTCCTTGGCCACTAGCACTTATTCGGCTCTCACTGAATGAATGAATGCACAGCACGAACCTGTAATCAAGGACCAAGCGAACTGCGGGAGGCAGGGTTGCTCCTGAGAGCAAACAGTGACCTAGTTAACCTGGCGACAGGCGTGAAAGGAAGTCTGGGTTTCCAATCAAAAATCGGGAGGGAAGGAAAAAAGAGTGAATCAATTCTTGCGAAAGTCTCTGCGCACTTACTAGAAAGCACGCGGCCAGGAATCATGCAGGGCGCCTGCACGCATATTATCATTTAAATAAAGCTGTCCCTCAGCACAAACAGCCCGCAAGGTCACGGAAACTCCTCCAGTCCCATCCCCGGGCTCGGTTCTCCCACGAATCTCCCCCTCCTCCCACGTCCTCGCCCGAGGCGCATGCGCACTCCCTCTCCCCACCCACCCCAGTCCGGCCTCCGCCAGTGACGTCACCGCAAGGGCGGAAGGGAAGCTAAAGTCGTTACCATGGTGACCGCGACACAATCAGAAACGTCTACTAGTGACGGTCAAGCCACCTACAACCGGTCCCAAAGCCGCAAACGAGTCAGGCATCGTGGTAGGACCTGGCGAGCGGGGCCGGGGAGAGCGGGACGCCTGGATCGGGGACTTGTCGCATTCACATTGGCTGCTAAGAGGCCTCGGCGACCATTTCCGGATCCGGGGCGGGGGTCGCAGCTCCTAGCCCTTGCTGAGAGGGCTGAACTACAATTCCCAGAAGCCTCTGCGGCTGCCTTCCTTCTCCTTCCCTCTTGCTTCCCTACAAATAACAGTGGGTGAAAGCATCTAACAAGTGTTTCCAACTCGCCGAATCATTACTGGTGTAGGCATTTTTATTCTAAGCTGCTTTTTACTAAAACGTGGTCCTGTTGTCTCGCTGCACCTTTAGGACTACAATACCCAGAAGTCTCTGGGAGTCGCCGAGCCCTCTAGTTTAGGGTTGTTTTGCGGCCAGCGAGACGCCGGAAGTCTGGGAATAAGGCGGGACCAGGGAAAAAGCAGGATTCCGATTGGTGAAGAGGCCACATGGCCTTCTTTAAATGACGGAATAGAGTTGCACACGCGCATTGAGGCGTGTCTGCCTTCGTTCTGTGTCCGTGAAGTCCAGAGATCCCCGAGCCTGGGTCACCCGGGCGGTGTCGCATGCCGCCTGCGGGGAGGTTGGGGCTGCTCGCGCGAGGCGCTCTGGGTCTCATTTCCGATGCCGAAAATGCTGGCTCCAAAGTGGTGCCCTGGGAGATGAGGGCGACTTCCAGTTTCCACCCTGTTCTCTGAATGGGCTTCCAGTCTCCATGGTAACGGCCCCTCCCAGTTCCCCTGTGACTTCATAGCTGCCCACGGGAGGGGAGAAAGCTGATTTGAAGGGGCTGTGGGTTCTGAGCCAAGCTCTGTCTTTGAGGCCACCTACCCTATACCACTCGTCCCGGAGAGCTTTCACCCTCTCTGGGCCTCAGTTTCCCTTTTTGTGAAATAATGTCTGGTGCCCCTGCTGTGCTCCCTTACTATTTCAGGGCCTCAGGCAAGAGACACGCTCTGTGTCTCAGTTTCCGCATAGGTAAAGTGAGGATGATGTTAGAATTTGATGTTAAAATGTAGGTGGTGGTTGTAAGAATTAAGGGAACCTCAGAGCAATGGCCGGCACACAATGACCCAAGTGTCAGCGGCTTTGATGATCACCATTCTTACCTTTTCTTTGGAGATTTGGACAAGTTACCGCCCCTTCCTCCAGGGTCTTTGTGTGTTGATCTGCAAGTTGGATGTATTGGATTTTATGACCACTAAACTTTCTTCTGAGCACACAAGAGCAGTGGTTTTGTTCTTTCTGAGAAATACTACAGGGCTTGGTGTTAAGACACTGGAATTCCGGAAACCTGTCCCTGTCATACCAGTTGCTGTGACCTCCGTCAATCATGGTTCTTTACTGAGCCCTGAGATTCCGCAAGCGAAAATGGATGGGGATGAACTTCCAGTTCAGGCACTGCCACTGACTTTGCTTGGGGACCTGGGGCAAGCTCTGTGGCCCAGCATTGCACCATATGTAACATAACCAAGGGGTGCGCAACTGAACTTTGAGGTTGATTTCGGTGCTAAAATCCCGGTCAGTAGTTACTAGCGTCTTCACAGACCTCACCCTACCCAATGCCTTCACTTTGTGCTCCGCATCTCAGTCAACACTTAGTGATTCCAGATGTGTAATTTTTGCCATTGTAGTGAGAGGTAATTAACTATTTTATGGTTTTTTAAATTTGAATTTTTGACTATTAGGCTTAGCATCTTTTTTTTTTTCTTCGTTAAAGACTAGTCAAGTGCATTAGTGAGGAGGGGGGAAAGAGTAGAACAAGGAATTTGGTCTGTAACTGACTGTGGACAATACATTGGTAGAACTCACTACCTTTGAGCCAGCCAGAATCTTTATTATTCACTGGATATTCAGGTTTTGCCTCTGTAAATTTCCTGTCTTTCATTGCCTTTTTTTTCAAATAGTTCATTCAATCTTTGTTTTCAGATGTGCTTTCCACAATCAGGTTACAAATTCTCTGCCACTAATGATCATTACAGTTCCTCTTCTCAGCCTGTTTATTGTTTGGTCTGTTTACGGTTTCTCAGGCTTCTTATTTGTTTATTTAGACAGAGTCATGCTTTGTTTTCCAGGCTAGAGTGTAGTGGTGTGATCTTGGCTCACTGTAGCCTTGACCTCCCAGGCTTAAGCAATCCTCCCACCTCCGCCTCCTGAGTAGCTGGGACTACAGGTGCGTGCCACCACCTACAGCTAATTTCTGTATATTTTGTAGAGATGGGGTTTTGCCACATTGCCCAGGCTGGTCTTGAACTCCTGGACTCAAGCGATCCAGCCGCCTTGGCCTCCAGAGTGCTGGGATTACAGGCGTGAGCCACCATGCCTGAACTAGGCTTCTTTAAACATGGAATAGTGTTCCTTTCTAGATGAAGGAGGATCACATAGCACTTGGGAGCAAAGATGCAGCCAAGTAACCCAGCGCTGGAGCCCATGATGGAGAAGATCTCACGGCCACTCTGGCCTTGCCCTGGGTGCTTTAGTAACTTGGGAAGAAGGCCACCCAGACACTGCAGGACACCAGCATGCTGAAGGTAAGGAACTTGGCTTCGTTGAAGGCATCAGACAGGTTCCTTGCCAGAAAGGCTACAGCAAGGGACCCTAAAACCAAGAATCCCAAATAAATAGCCCAAGACAGAGTAGAAGGCAGTGACGGAGCCCTCATTACACTGGATAATGATGTAGCCAGGCATGGACTGAGGGTCCTTGTCTACGAAGGGAGGCTGTGTCCCCAGCCAGATTCCACAGAGGGTCACTTGGGTAAAGGAGCAAAGGAAGACAACAGAATGTGTTTTTTGGGGACCCATCCACTTTCAGATCCTGCTTTCTGGCCTTATAGCCTGGAAGGCCCTGCAGAAAACACAGCCACTGTGAACATAGCTGCAAAAGTGGTCCGTGAGAGGAAGCAGGTGGCAGGGCTGGGGCGGCCGATGAAGAGCAAGGAAGAGAGAAAGCAGAGTGTGAGGGAGACAAGGAGGGTGTAGCTCAGAGTCTGGTTGCTGGCCTTGACTATGGGAGTGTTTTGGTGCCACACAAACTCCACAAGGATCAGAACAGAGAGGGCAGAGTAAAACAAGGCTGTGCATGCCAGAGTCAGGCCCAAAGATTCATCATAGGCCAGGAAGGTCTCCTATTTGAGAAGGCATGTTCCCTTTTCTTGTTTGGATAATGATCTTCAGGACAAAGCCTGCATTGTTTTATATCTGAAATAAACAAAAAGGGTGTCACTGTCTTCAAAACAGAGCACTGCACGTTTGGTAAGATTCCATTGCCCAGAGCTCTCACCACCACAGCCCCATTTAGGTGGACTGTTTGGCTGGTTTGTGTGTGTGAGTTGTGTGTGTGCGTGCATGCAAGCACGCGTATGTGTGTTCTGCATGTGTTTTAAAGAAAAACATAAACACTTCACCAGCTTTTTTTTTTTTGACCATTTTAATCAGTTTTATTGATTCATACTTCCGGTTCTTATTCAGTTAAAAACCAGGCACATTAAATACATCCTCTTATTGCTTTATAAATGCACGTAGCTCATTCTCTATATCAAAAGTAATAAATAATGGCCGCAAAACACCAAGACAGTTATAAAAATGACAACCCAGGCTTGAACATAGTATTTAACAGTCCAATCTAGAACAGTAACCCAACACGGTACATAAAAGTGCCACATATGAAAACATGCAGTGTGTGTAGTCACTCTAGTACTGAGCTTGCACTTGTTATTCTTTAAAACATACTAGGGCTTTTTCACTCCTTAAAAAAGGTGGACATGATGCAAACATTGCAAGTTATAGCATCACTGACTTTAATATTACATTTATGTGCCAAAAATCTTTACAGATACATAAGAAAGAGAAAATAAAATCAATGATAACACAGTATATTTAATAAAAGTGAAAATGAGTTTTTTGTTGTACCAAAGAGGAAGCTACATATTTTGAAACAGACAAAGCCAAGCCAGAAACTGAAGCAGAAGCGGGATCACGCATTTAATAGCAGAAATCCTAAAGTTACACTCAGTATAAATTGATTGAAAGCAGGAATATTGCAAACAGCATGATGGATATGAGGCAGACAACCTTGGCTAAACAAATAATCCAGCATTATCATTATTGTTATGACTGTGGTGGGGCTATTTAAAGGAGTATCCAACTCTCCAGCACAGATGGGGGTTCCTTCACCTGACTCCCCTTAAAGGCTCTTGAAATAAATCACTTGATAATAAAAGGCAATCCCTGCATACCCACCCAACCCCAACAGAATCAACTAATGTCAAGTTTATATGCAAATGGAAAATTTTTTCTTTTGTGCTTGGAATGAATTTCGAAGAAGCTCATTCACCCCTATTTCTTGTCTCCCTTTCTTAAATCAGGTAAGAAAGCTGTACAGGTTTAATTCAGAACTTATGGCTGGGTGCAGTGGCTTACGACTGTAATCCCAGCACTTTGGGAGGCTGAGGCGGGTGGATCACGAGGTCAGGAGTTTGAGACCAGCCTGACCAACATGGTGAAACCCCATCTCTACTAAAAATACAAAAATTAGCCAGATGTGGTGGCGGGTGCCTGTAATCCTAACTACCCGGGGGGCTGAGGCAAAAGAATTGCTTGAACCTGGGAGGCAGAGTTTGCAGTGAGCCAAGATTTCACCACTGCACTACAGCCTGGGCGACAGACCGAGGCTCCATCTCGGGAAAAAAAAAAAAAAAAAGAACTTACACAAAATGCTGGGGTGCTTTATTCACAGTAATGGCTTGAAATCAGTTCATTTCCAAACGAGTCTCTGGGATTGGTGAAAGACTGTGTGTTTTAGCATTTAGCAGATTTTAAGTAAAAACAGATATGCTCAAAAGAAGAAAAGTGTGCTTTTCTTTGTCCTTAAAGGAACTTCATTCATAGCAAAATATGCACAAACAAGACCTGTTTAACAAACACAGATCTGCCCAGGCCAGTCGCATCCTAAGCCCGGTCCCTCCTGTAACTATGGTCCACTGGAATTGGAACTCTTCTGTCGAGGTTCTCTTCTGCAGTTTTCATTAGTATAGCGAGCCGGCTTCCAGACACCCTTCCTTTTTGAATAGCACTCATCAGCTGCAAAAATTCATTGAGTACAACCTGTCCATTTTTATTCAAATCTACTTCATTTAGAATTTCATGGAGTGTATTTTCATCCATTTGGACATTGATACTCTCTAATATACGCGGAACATCAACAATGGTAATAAAGCCTTTCTGGTCTGCATCAAACTTACGAAATCTCTTCTTATACCTGTCACTGTCTGAAGGCAATAGGCTAATTTCAGAGCCGTCTGTTAACTGTTCTGATCAAAATTTAGTCTGTTTCATAATATAGAAACTTCTTGGCTGTTTCAAGTTGTTCCTGTTTCTTATAATCATCTCAATTCTGTTCTCTGCCCATGAGTTCAACAATCCTGAGTAGGGCTTCCTCTGCTGCTCGGACATTTAGAAAGGCCAGGCGAGGCTGAGGCAGGCAGATCACCTGAGCAGGAATTTGAGACCAGCCTGACCAACATGGAGAAACCCAATCTCTACAAAAATACAAAATTAGCCAGGCGTGGCGATGTCCTGACCAACATGGAGAAACCTAATCTCTACTAAAAATACAAAATTAGCCAGGGTGGAGACCCAATCTCTACTAAAAATACAAAATTAGCCTGTAACTCCAGGTACTCGAGAGGCTGAGGCAGGAGAATCGCTTGAACCCAGGAGGCGGTGATTGCAGTGAGCCAAGATCGTGCCATTGCACTCCAGCCTGGGTGACAAGAGCGAAACTCTGTCTCAAAAATAATAATAATAATAATAAGCCAGGCGAGTACAACGTGAAATCATATCCACAGTGGTGCAGGAATACTCCTTAATCCCATAGTTCATCTCTGCTTCAATATATGGAAATTCTGACACAAAACATACTCCAACAATATGCCACCTTTTGCTAGTCACACTTGCCATTGTGGCCACCTCAAAAGCCTTATCACCATAGGTGGCAGCAAGATGCTGTGCCCCCTCGCTTTCAAGTCCATAATCCTGGACAAACTTCATGTAGAGTGTGGGGTTCCAATCTTAACCCCTTGAAGGAAAAGCCTAGCTGTTCTACTTGGTCCTGCTTTCAAATTGTGGGTTTTGATAGCAGCATTTAGGGGATCTTCCGCCACAGACCAGTAAGTTACTTACTTTCCACCTGCTGTAGTAATAAGACCTCTCTCACTGACATCGACAACATGATTTCAGGAGATAGACTGAGTATCTGCAGATTTGGGATCTGTAACAAGGGGATGGATACAGCTCCACAAGGGGACAGATACCGCTCCACGCTGCTAGGATGTCCCCCCTCTTCTCACC
Organism: Pongo pygmaeus; assembly: GCF_028885625.2. Lineage (NCBI taxonomy): Eukaryota > Metazoa > Chordata > Mammalia > Primates > Hominidae > Pongo > Pongo pygmaeus. The sequence continues at coordinate 62,838,680 of NC_072393.2, forward strand.
TCAACATCACAGCTCAGGTAATTACGTGCTTCATTCAAAATGAAGTTAATATCTTCTTCTGAAGGACTTGGATGGTGTGTAATATCAGTTGGAGTATCAGTAGTGCCAGCAATCATCATCTTTTGCCAGGGTAAGAAGAAAATAACTCGCCCGTCACTGGTCAAGAAGTCCCATGCTCTCTGGGCTGTAATAACCAGGCATCACAATATGGACACCAGCACTTGGCTGGCAGATAGCTGCAGCATCCTTATCATCCATTTTGCACACAGAGTCTGTGAAAGGTCCCATGGCATTGATAACACACTTGGCTCTCATGTCAAATTCCTGCACTGTGAGGACATTCTTGCACCACGCACCACTCACACGCACTTTCGCTGTCTGTCTGGGTGTCTGTCTTCTTGAGCAAGCTCACTACCTCCCTGTCATTGGCTGTGGCATCCCCATATCTGGCAGCAGTCAGCACAATGGCAAGGTTCATCCGTGCGTCGTTATGTCATCCATCATAGTAGACAATTCCTCATACCAGTTTGTCCTTCTGGAGCATTGGGAAATGTTCAAGGGCTCTTGATTTGCTGAAGACATAACTGCTTTTCAGGCAATTACTTCCTGCAACCAAATCATACAGCTTGATTCCTACCCAGTAGTAAGGTAACTGCCACCACTCGTAAAGTGGAAGCATGACAGGCAATGGAGCTGATAAATGGGGAGCAATTTCTGGCAGGTTGGCATGCTCCTCAAGGGTTTCTGTTACCATTCTGTACTGCTCAATATCCAACTTCATCATGGCCTTCTGAAGATATCTCACACCACCATGGATCAAATTAGTGCTTCTAATGCTGGTCCCTGGTAAGTAATCATCTCTTTCTACAAGGCTGTTTTTAGTCCTCTGGTGACGGCATCTAGTGCACAGCCACTTCCTCTTTCTTCTCCTCCCATAACAAGGATATCAAATTCAGATATATTTTTGCAAAGTCAGTAGCTGAGCGTCTCTGGAAGGAGGCTCCCTGTTAACAGGTTCTGAAATGCAGTCTGCTGCTTCAACATAGACCAGGCTCATTTGTTTCCTTCTGTAATAAGCAAACTGAGAAAGTCCTAAAACAGTTGCAAGAGCAGCTCCTCCAACAAGAATCGTCCCTTTCACTGCCTTTTGAAAAGCTATTTCTTAGCCTGAGGACTTCTCGTCGTCTGCCCACAGATCTGGCTTCCCCTATTCCACACCTCTCAGCCGGCAGGCTTCCCTAGGCCTACAGATTTGTCCAGGAGGCGGGCGACCCCGCAACCCCGCCGTCAGAGCTCAGAGCCCTCGCCTGGCTTCACACTTCACCAGCTTTTCCATTAATACTGGAGGCAAAATATCCTGGAAAAACTTCCACTACAGTGTCTTTAATAATTGTGGATCTTACCTCTCTGTTTGTCTCTATCTCATGTAAACGCATTCCCTCCCTGCCCAATCTATCTCTCGCCATCTTGGTATCTATCTATAGATACAGACATGTAGTCGCCTCTCAGTATATCTGTAGGGGATTAGTTCTAGGATCATCTCAGGCACCAAAATCTCAGGCTGCTCAAGTCCGCTGCATAAAATGAAGTACTATTTGCATATAACCCAGCGCTTACTCCTGTATACTTTAAATCATCTCTAGATTACATATAATACCTAATACAATGTAAATGCTATGTAAATAGTTGTTAGACTCTCTTGGTTTTTAAATTAGTATTATTTTTATTGGTTTCTTAAAAATATTTTTTGGAGACCGGCTTCTTGCTCTGTCACTCAGAGTGCGCTGGCACAATCACAGCTCACTGCAGCCTCAACCTCCGAGGCTCAAGTGATCCTCCCAACTCAGCCTCCTGAGTAGCTGGGACTAGGTGCATAGTTTATTTTTTGTAGAGACAAGGTCTCACTATGTTGCCCAGGCTGATCTCAAACTCCTGGACTCAAGTGATCCTCCTGCCTTGGCCTGCCAAAGTGCTGGGATTACAGGTGTGAGCTACTGTGCCTGGCAAAAAAATGTGTTTGATCCCAGGTTTGTTGAATTTATGGATGCAGAACCCTGAGGCAGAACTTTTTTTTTTTTTTTTTTTTTTTTTTTGAGATAGCGTTTCACTCTTATTTCCCAGGCTGGAGTACAATAGCACGATCTCAGCTCACTGCAACCTCTGCCTCCCGGGTTCAAGTGATTCTCCTGCCTCAGCCTCCCAAGTAGCTGGGATTACAAGCATGCGCCACCACACCCTGCTAATTTTGTATTTTTAGTAGAGATGGGGTTTCTCTGTGTTAGTCAGGCTGGTCTCAAACTCCCAACCTCAGGTGATCCAGCCACCTCAGCCTCCCAAAGTGCTCGGATTACAGGCATGAGCCACCGTGCCTGGCTGGCAGAACTTTTTTTTTTATAGATACATAATAGTTATATGTATTGTGGGGTCATGTGGTATTTTGATGCATGCATACAATGTCTAATGATAAACCAGGGCAATTGAGACTCCATCACCCCAAACCTGCACCCTTTCTTTATGTTGGAAACATTTCAGTTCCTCCCCTCCAGCAACTTTAAATCATACAACAAATTATTGTTAACTGTAGTTGCCCTGCTGTACTACTGAATAGTAGATCTTGTTCATTCTATCCAGCGGTATTTTTGTGCCCACAAAACAACCTCTCTCCTTCCCCCCTCTATTCATAGCCTCCGGTAACCACCAATCAACTCTCTAATTCCATGAGATCCATGTTTTTAGCTCCCACATATGAGTGAGAAGATGGAATATTTGTCCATCTATTCCTGGCTTATTTCACTTAACATAATGTCCTCCAATTCTATCCATGTTGCAGCAAATAACATAATTTTATTCTTTTTTATGGCTGAATAATATTCCATTATGTATATGTGTCATATTTTGTTCATCAGTTGGTCAAGAGGTATATGAAACGCTGTTCAACATCAGCACATCAGGGAAATGCACATCAAAACCACAGTGAGAAATTATTTCACTCCAGTTAAAATGGCTTTTATCAGAAAGCCAAAAAATAATGGATGCTGGTGAGGATGCAGAGTAAGGGGAACCCTCGTACAATGTTGGTGGGAAAGTAAATTAGTACAGCCACTATGGAAAACTGTGGTGGTTCATGAAACAACTAAAAATAGAATTCCCATGTGACTGGCATTCCCACTGCTGTGTACATGTTCAAAAAAAAAAAAAAAAAGGAAGCTAGTATGTCAAAAAGATACCTGCCCTCCCACATTTACTGACAAATTTCTGAGGGCCTGTGGAGGAAAAGTTAAATATTAAGTTTGAACTCACTTGAACATGGCCACAAACAATGGTCACCAAGTCCTGGAACAGGTTGTGTGAGCCCCTTAGGCATTCATCCAGCGCTGTTTTGGAGAAATCTCTATTTCAATCTATTCCTATACGTTAGTTATTGAAAAAAAATAGACAACCACAAAAACAACTTGACCTTTTTGTGTTCCTTTAGCTCAGTCGTGAAGGGCCCTCGTGACTGGGCCTCATGTCAAACAACTCCTTACAAAAAGAACTAGGGTCCCAGACTGCATTGAAGCTTCATGAGACCTCTCATTGTCTGTGCATGGACGAGTGGCCGACTCTGGAGCCCAGGCTGTTGCTTCCTAGCGTGGTGGTGAATCCTCCATAGTCTGGTGAGTGTAAATACATGTATATCTTTTCCCTTCTTCCCTCCCCATTGCAATTTGCTTATTATATCCATTTGCTTATTATATAATTTGCTTATTCTATCTACATTGCCATTTACATGGGATAAAGGTTGTTTACCCTTAAAGGTATTGTGTGTGTGTCTTTTCTTCTCCCCTCACACGTTTCCCACACAGAACGGGGCCCCTCCCCAGAAACTGTCTTGCTTCCTAATGTCCCACTTTATGGGAGCTCAATTCAAGATGATATTTGGGTGGGGACACAGCCAAACCATATCAATGACTGCTTTGTTTGGCCCAGATTCCAGTTGTATCTACTGGGAGAGGAATTATCCCCGAAAGAGAACAGGGAAGTCATGGGGCTTAGCTTGCTAGGTTCCCTTCTTGTGTGATTTCACTCTTGCATTACCTTTTTTCCCTTTCTGAAAACTGTTGTCAGATAGAATGCATCCAGGTTTGTAGTTTTCTGTATCAGGAAGTCCAGTCTAGCACCAGTCACTCTGTCATCACCAGAAGTAGACATTTAAAAAAAAAAATAGCATTTGAAGGGGTTAAGGAAGGAGAATTCATTAGATTGTGAGGCAGATATACTGGTTGTTATCTGTTGTTGTTGTTGTTGTTGCTGTTTTCAGGATTTCAGGGCCTAGATTTTATGACAAGAAATATTTCAAGAGGATTAGAGTGTGGTGTTAAAGAATTAAGAAAACAATATATATTGAGTGCCTTTTTCCAGCTTTGAGTTTTGATTAACAAAAAATTACATATATTTAGAGTGTACAATAGGATGTCTTGATGTATGTATATATTGTAAAATGTCTAAAACAAGCTAATTAATATATCCACATCTCACAGTTACCATTGTGTGTGTGTGGTGAGAACATTTGAGATAACTCTTGGAAAATTTCAGGTACACATTAGGATTCTCTATGTTCACCATGCTATACATTAGGTCTCTAACAGTATTTCATCTTATAGCTGAAAGTTTCTGCCCTTTGACAAGCATCCCCCCAAAACCCCAACCCTCCACCCCGGTAACTGCCATTCTACTCTCTGTTACTACTCTCTGAGTTTGACCTTTTTAATATTCCACGTATAAGTGGAAATCATGCAGTATGTGGCTCTCTGTGCGTGGCTTATTTCACTTCCCATAGTGTACTACTGGGTGCCTTTCAGTATTGGGCGATTAACTGCAAATGACACCCCCACCCACCCATGCTCTCACATAAATGTGCTGCATCTCTCCCTCCGCTTCACTAATGGTACCAATCCCACTAGATCTCGAGTCTCCTCTGCTTTGATTTCCATCATGGGCCCTAATATGCAACATATTGATCCGCTGCTCATAATCAGTCATGCCAAGTCTTCTTCATGCCTGTGGCTTCCTCTTCAACACATAAAGAAACCAGCCTTGAGCAGAACATAGCAGCTGAAAGACACTCCTTACACTTTGCTCTGTATCCATCATTCACTCATCCAGCAAACATTCACTCAGTGCTATATGCTGACCCACCTACAATGCCCTTCACAAGTTGAGGTTATGCTTAACCTCTAAATAGTCATGTGACACTTATGTGAATATAGAAAGGCTACAGTGATTTTTTGTTGTTGTTGTTAGAGATAGAGTCTAATTTCAGGTGTCCATTAGGATTTACTACATTCATCATGCTATATATACATTAGGTCTCTAATGTCACCCAGGCTGGAGTGCAGTGACACGATCATAGCTCACTCCAGCCTCAAACTCCTGGGCTCAAGCAATACTCCTGCCTCAGCCTCCCAAGTAGCTAGGACTTAAGGTGCATCCCACCACACCTGGCTATGTTTTTTATTCTTTATAGAAATGGGGTCTTGCTGTGTTTCTCAGGCTGGTCTCAAACTCCTGGCCTCAAGCAATTCTCCCATCTCACCTCCCAAAGTGGGGGATTACAAGTGTGAGCCATAGCACCTGGCCAACTGCAGTGATTTTAATTATAAATATATATATTTATTAATAATACATTTACTATGTTTATATATTATATATGTTTTATAATGTACATGTTAAATATGTATACCATATAAATCATACACATATTGAATATAAATACACACATTATATTAAATGACATTAAATATATACAAATATCTTATATGTATGATATATAATTTTACATCCCCAAATGCATATTTTACAATATAAGTGCATGTATATCTTATACTATCTAGGTATAAATGTGTTTTATGTATTCTATACAAATATTATACAATACCTAAATTTATGTACATATTCAGTTTTACACATCTACTAATATATGTAATCTATTTTGTTTTTACAAGTGTATTTACATACACATGTGATACGTATGCACTGTAGTTCATGTATTACATGTGCACAGTTGTGTGTTATATGTAGTATTACATAAGTATCCATATGTGTATATATTTCCCATGTAAATGAATATGTGTAGTATAAATTCATATATATCAAAATACAATAGTATACATGATATATTTATATTCACATTAGTACATATTTTGATACATATGCATTATAAACCTTACACACATTTATATTATGAAGTATATCCACATAGTTAGAAGTAGCTTAGTAATAAACTCAACATTTATGGTAGTGATCATGTATGGGGGTAGCACAGTGAAGGGAGAAAGAGAAGCATGGGTGGACAGGAGAAGTGATCAATGTTTACTTCTTAGGTGGATGGGGATGTTTTTGGGAGTTCATCATTTTACTATGTTTTATAACTTACATGTATGTTGCAAGTTGTTTTTTCAACATATTGAATACTTCCAAAGATATAATTATAAAGAAAAATGCTGTCACAGAATGCAAACTTCCTGTTTTAAAAATTTTACTATTTTATTATAAAATAGTTTTAGTTTTATGACATTAAAAAAACATATTTGTGGCCAGGAGCAGTGGCTCATGCCTGTGATCCCAGCACTTTGGGAGGCCTAGGCAGGTGGATCACGAAGTCAGGAGTTCGAGACCAGCCTGACCAACATGGTGAAACCCCATCTCTACTAAATACAAAAATTAGCTGGGCATGGTGGTGCGCACCTGTAATCCCAGCTACTTAGGAGGCTTAGGCAGGAGAATCACTTGAACCCAGGATTGCAGTGAGCTGAAATTGCACCATTGCACTCCAGCCTGGGCTACAGAGCATGACTCTGACTCAAAAAGAAAAAAAATTGTTACAAAAAATGGGTAAAATATGATAAAGAAGATAATCACATAAACAACATGTGGGTCAAAGAAGAAATATGACCAGGCGCGGTGACTCATGCTTGTAATCCCAGCACTTTGGGAGGCCGAGGCAGGTGGATCACGAGGTCAGAAGATTGAGACCACGGTGAAACCCCATCTCTACTAAAAATACAAAAAAAAAAAAAATTAGCTGGGCATGGTGGTGGGCACCTGTAGTCCCAGCTGCCGGGGAGGCTGAGGCAGGAGAATGGCGTGAACCCGGGAGGCAGAGCTTGCAGTGAGCCAAGATGGTGCCACTGCACTCCAGCCTGGGTGACAAAGCAAGACTCCATCTCAAAAAAAAAAAAAAAAAAAACCAAATTAATAAAAAAATGAAAGAAATGTAAGAGAAATTTTAAAAATAATTTGACCTTTGCTGGGCATGGTGGCTCATACTTGTAATCCCAGCACTTAGGGAGGCCAAGGTGGATGGATCAGTTGAGGCCAGAAGTATGAGACCAACCTGGCCAACATGGCGAAACCCCGCCTCTACTAAAAATACAAAAATTAGCTGGGTGTGGTGCCATATGCCTGTAAACCCAGCTACTTAAGAGGCTGAGGCACGAGAATCACTTGAATCTGGGAGGCAGAGGTTGCAGTGAGCCGAGATCGTGTCACTGCACTCCAGCCTGGGTGACAGAGCCAGGCTGTCTGTCTCAGAAAACAAAAACAAAAACAAAAACAAACAAACAAACAAAAAAGTTGAACTAAATAAAAATGAAGTTACAACTTACCAGATTTGTAGGATGAAGCAAAAGAAATGCTAAGAGGGAAATAAGAGAGTTATAGTATTAAGTATCTATATCAGTAAAGAAGATAATTCTATATTCAATAGTCTATGTTTATACCTTAGGAAACTAGAAAAATACTGTATTCTGTACTCTGACTAATCTCAAAGCAAGCAGAAGAAATAATAATAATAATAATTGGAGTAGAAATTAATGAAATTGAAAATAGAAAAATAGAGAAAATCAGCATCTAAATATTCTTGAAATAGTCAATACAATTTAAAAAACATTAAAAAAAGTTTTCCATGATAATTTACTTTCTCACATCTTGGTAGGTCAAATATCTTATTTTGTTCTTTGTGTATCACCATTGTAATCTGGGTAGTTTATCCCAACAATGTTTTTATTTTTAAAAAATTTTTATTTCAAAACTAATTTCCACTTTAGGTTCATGGAATACATGAGTAGGTTTGTTACTTAGGTATGTTGCATGATGTTGACGTTTGATGATTGATGCTGTCACTCAGGTAGAAAGCACAGTACCCAATAGTTTTTCAGCCCTTGCCCCTTGTCTTGCTTCTCCCCTCTGGTACTCCCCAGTGTCTACTGTTCCCATCTTTATGTCCATGTGTGCTCAGTGTTTAACTTCCACTTATAAGTGAGAACATGCAGTGTTTGGTTTTCTGTTCCTGTGTTAATTCACTTAGGATAATGGTTTCTACCTGCATCTATGTCATTGCAAAGCACAGGATTTTGTTCCGTTTTATGACTGCATAGTATTCCATGGTGTATATGTACCACATTTTCTTTATCCAATCCATTAATAATGGGCAGCTATGTTGATTTCACATCTTTGCTTTTGTCAATAGTGCTGCAGTGAACATATGGGTGCATGTGTCTTTTTGGTACAAAAATTTATTTTCTTTTGGATATAAAACCAGTAATGAATTGCTGGGTCAAAGGATAGTTCTGTTTTAAGTTCTTTGAAAAATCTCCAAACTTTTCATAGTTTCAAAATTTCCAAACTTTTCAGCTTTTCACAGTGGCTGACTAATTTACATTCCCACCACAGTGTATAAGCATTCCCTTTTCTCAGTAGCCTTGCCAGCATCTGCTCTTTTTTTTTACTTTTTAATAATAGTCATTTTGACTGTTGTAAGATGGCATCTCATTATTGTGGTTTTGACTTTCATTTCTCTGACGACTAGTAAAGTTAAGCATTTATTCATGTTTGTTGGCTGCTTGTTTTCTTTTGACAAGTGTCTGTTTACATCTTTTGCCTATTTTTAAGGGGATTACTTTATTTTTGCTTGTTTAGTTGTTTACTTTTTACGTTGATTCTGAATATTAGACCTTTTTGATGCAGTTTTTGAATATTTTCTCCCATCCTATAGGTTGTCTGTTACCCTGTTACTAGTTTCATTTGCTGTATAATTAGATCCAATTTTTCATTTTTTGGTTGCAATAGCTTTTGAGAACTTAGTCATAAATTTTTTTCCATAGCCAATGTTCAGAATGGTGTTTCCTAGGTTTTCTTCTAGGCATCTCATAGATTGAGGTCTTACATTTAAATCTTTAACCCATCTTGAGTTAATTTTTGTATATGGTGAATGTAGGTGTCCAGTTGCATTCTTCTGCATATGCCTAGCCAGCAATCTCAGCACCATTTATTGAATAGGGAGTTCTTCACCATTGTGTTTTTGTTGTTGACTTTGTCTAAGGTCAGATGGCTGTAGGTGTGTGGCTTAATTCTGGGTTCTGTTTTTTGTTCCATTGATCTATGTCTGTTTGTGCCTGCCGTTTTGCTTATTGTAGTCTTGTGGTACAGTTTGAAGTCAAGTAATGTGATGCCTCCAGCTTTGTTTTTGTTGTTGTTTAGAATTGCTTTGACAATTCAGGCTATTATTTGGTTTTAGATGAAGTTTAAAGTAGTTTTTTTCTAGTTCTGTGAAAAAAGATGTTAGTAGCTTGATAGGATTGGCATTGAATATGTAGATTGCTTTGAGCAGTATGGCCATTTTAACAATATTGATTCTTACAATTCATGAGCATGGAATGCTTTTCTGTTAATTTTTGTCATCTATTATTTTTTTCAGCAGTGTTCTGTAGTTCCCCTGGTAGAGATGTTTCACCTTCTTGGTTATATATAGTCTAGGCTGTCTTTTTTTTCTTTCAGCTATTGTAAATGGAATTGCATTCTTTTTTTTCGAGACAGAGTCTCACTCTGTCACCCAGGCTGGAGTGTAATGGTGTGAACTCAGCTCACTGCAACCTCTGGGTTCAAGCAATTCTCCTGCCTCAGCTTCCTGAGTAGCTGGCATTACAGGCACCCGCCATCATGCCCGGCTAATTTTTGTATTTTGGTAGAGATGGGGTTTCCCCAGTTGGCCAGGCTGGTCTTGAACTCTTGACCTCAGGTGGTCCACCCGCCTCAGCCTCCCAAAGTGCTGGGATTACAGGTGTGAGCCACTGCGCCCAGCCTAGTATTTCAAAGAACTTTTTTTATTTCTGCCTTAATTTCATTGTTTACCTAAAAGTCTTTCAGGAACAAGTTATTTAATTTCCATGTTATTGTGTGGTTTTGAGAGATCTTCTTGGTATTGATTTCTATTTTTATTGCACCGTGGTCCAAGGGTATGGCTGGCATGATTTTTATTTTTTTTTAATTGATTGAAACTTGCTTTAGGCTGAGCTTGTTGTCCATGTGTTCCATGTGCAGATGAGAAGAATGTGCACTCTGTAGTTATGGCTTCAGTATTCTGTAAATGTCTATTAGGGCCAATTAGTCAAGTGTCAGATTTAAGTCCAGGTGTCTTTGTTAGTTTTCTGCTCTGATGATCCATCTAATGCTGTCAGTGGGGTGTTGAAGTCCCCTACTATTATTGTGTGGATGAGTCTTTTCATAGGTCTAGAACTACAGCTTTATGAAGCTGGGTACTCTAATGTGGGGTACATATGTATTTAGATAGTTAAGTCTTCTTATTAAATTGAGGTCTTTATCATTATGAAATTCTTTTCTTCATACTTTTTTACTTTTCTTGGTTTAAAGTCTGTTTTGTCTGATCTAAGAATATCTACCCCTGCTTTTTTTGTTTTCCATTTGCATGATAGATTTTTTTCCAACCTTTTACTTTGAGCCCTATGGGTGTTGTTACATGTGAGATGGATCTCTTGATGACAGCAGACAAATGAGTCTTTCTTTTTAAAATCAAACTTGCCACTCTACGCCTTTTGAGTAAGGCATTTAGGCCATTTATATTCTAGGTTAATAGTGATATGTGAGGTTTTCATCCTTTCATGAAGTTGTTGCTTAGTTGCTTTGTAGGTTTTTATTGTGTGGTTGCTTTATAGGATCTGAAGACTATATACTTAAGTGTATTTTTGTGGTAGCAGGTATTGTTCCTTTGTTTCCATGTTTAGAACTCCTTTAAGGATTTCTTGTAAGGCTGATCTAGTGGTAACAAATTCCCTGATTGCTTGCTTGTCTGTAAAATATTTTATTTCTTCTTTGCTTTTGAAGCCTAGTTTGGTGTGACATAAAATTCTTTGTTGGAATTTCTTTTCTTTCAGAATGCTGAAAATAGGCCTTCAATCCCTTCCAGCTTGCAAGGTTTCTGCTGAGAAGTCTGCTGTTGGTCTGATGGTGTTCCCTTTGTACATAATCTAACATTTTTCTGTAGCTGTCTTTAAGATTTTTTTTCTTTAGTATTGATGGTGGACAGTGTGGTGACTATGTCTTGGTAATATCTGTTTTTTATAGTATCTCCCAGGTGTTCTCTGGATTTCTTCTATCTGGATGTCTACCTCTCCAGCAAGATTAGGGAGATTTTCTTAAATTATTCTCTCAAATATGTTTTCCAGGTCATTTACCTTTTCTCTTTCTCTCAGAAATGTCATTAATTCATAAGTTTGGTCACTTTATATAATCCCGTCTTTCTCAAAGACTTTATTTTTTTTAATTCTTTTTTTTGTCTGAGTTTGTTCAAAAGACCAGACTTCAATTCTGAAATTCGTTCTTCTGCTTGCTCCAGTGTATTGATAAAGCTTTTAATTGTATTTTGAAATTCCTTAATTGAGCTTTTCAATACCAGAAGCTCTGACTGATTTCTTTTTGACATGTTTATCTCTTCCTTCATTTACTAGATTGCTGTAGAAATATATTTGTGTTGATTTTGAACCTTGCCTTGGGTGTTGCTGAGCTTCCTTGCAATACATGCTTTGAATTTTTTGAGAGCTTCTCTTAGTAAACAATAATAAAGTATATACCTAGTGACATTGGCCACAGCCATCTCTTATTCATGCATGCCATCTGCTGGTAGTATGCCAAACTGCACAATAGCTCAATATAAAGCCAGCCATGAGAAGTCCATAGGGCTATAAAAGCAAAGCCAAAAGATGGTACCAAACATACTGTATGCTCACACCTTCTAGGGAGACAGGGCAAAGGAAAAAAAAAAAAAAATATATATATATATATATATATATATATATATGAATCTTGTCTGCATGAAAATAATTACAAAAATTAGGAATGCCAACATCTCCAGATGAGAAGAAGCCACTGTAAGAATTCTGGCATCATGAAAAATCTGAATGTTGTGACACCACTGAAAGATTACACTAGCTCTTCAGCAATGATCCCTAACCAAAATGGAAAACGAGAGATTACAGATTAAAAAATTCCAAGCATGCATTCCAAGATGGACAAGGCTGGAATGGGCAGGCCCATGTACAGGCTTCCTGATAGCAGACACAGGCACCAGTGTTAACCATGTACCCAGAGGTGTGACTAGCCATGGAGATCAGATAGGAAACCTCCTTGGCTCCAAGTTCTCTGCATAGAGTGGGGTGTTCTAGATGCCTGGAGGTCTGCCTGGGCTTGGACTATAGACGACCCCACTGCACCACAATCTCTGCAAAGAAAGGGTGGGGTGGCTCACAGACTGCCTGTTTTATCACATCTCTACCATTTGGTGATGATCTGATCTTGCACAAATTATTTTATTATTATTTTTAAATGTTATATTTTGTTCACTTTTCCAACGTGATGTATCAGTTATATTGACATAACCATTTATTTTTATTTTTTATTTCTGTGGGTAAATAGTAGGTGTATATCTTTATAGGTTACATGAAATACTTTGATATAAGCATGCAATGCATAATAATCACATCAGGATAAATGGGGTATCCATCACCCCAAGAATTTATTTTTTGTGTTACAAACACAAAGATAGAGCTCCCAGAGGAATGGGCAGAATTCCATCTTTGCTGTTTTTCAGCCTTTACTGGTGATACCTCCAGGTACTGGGAAATCTGAGATGACTAGGGACTGGAGAGGACTCCCAGCAAGCCACAGCAGCCCTATAGAAAAGTGGCCAAATTGTTAAAAGAAAAAAATACTCATCCAAAGGTCAGCAATTTCAAATATTAAGGGTAGATAAGCCCACAAAGATGAGAAAAAAATCAGCACAAGAATGGTGAAAACACAAAAAGTCAGAGTGCCCTCTTTTCTCCAAATGACCACATCACCTCTCCAGCAAGGGTTTGAAACTGGGCTGAGATGGCTGAAATGACAGAAGTAGACTTCAGAATACAGATAAAAACAAACTTCACTGAGCTAAAGTATCATGTTTTAACCCAATGCAAGGAAGCTAAAAAGTCATGATAAAGCATTGCATGAGCTGACAGAGAAAATATCCAGTGTAGACAAGAATGTAACCAGCCTGATAGAACTGAAAAACACAATAGAAGAATGTTAAAATGCAATCACAAGTATTAATAGCAGAATAGACCAAGCAGAGGAAAGAATCTCAGAGCTTGAAGACTGCCTTTCTGAAATAAGATAGGTAGACAAGAATAGAAAAAAAAAAGAATGAAAAGGAATGAACAAACCTCCAAGAAATATGGGATTGTGTAAAGAGAACAAATCTATGACTGGCTGGTGTACCCAAAAGAGATGGGGATAATGGAACCAATTTGGAAAACATATTTTAGGATATCATCCATGAGAACTTCCCCAACCTAGCTAGCCAGGCCAACATTTCCATTTGCTTGGTAGATCTTCCTCCATTCCTTTATTTTGAGCCTATGTGTGTCTCTGCAGGTGAGATGGGTTTCCTGAATACAGCACACTGATGGGTCTTGACTCTTTATCCAATTTGCCAGTCTGTGTCTTTTAATTGGAGCATTTAGCCCATTTACATTTAAGGTTAATATTGTTATGTGTGAATTTGATCCTGTCATTATGATGTTAGCTGGTTATTTTGCTCGTTAGTTGATGCAGTTTCTTCCTAGCCTTGATAGTCTTTACAATTTGGCTTGTTTTTGCAGTGGCTGGTACCAGTTGTTCCTTTCCATGTTTAGTGCTTCCTTCAGGAGCTCTTTTAGGGCAGGCCTGGTGGTGGCAAAATCTGTCAGCATTTGCTTGTCTGTAAAGTATTTTATTTCTCCTTCACTTATGAAGCTTAGTTTGGCTGGATATGAAATTCTGGGTTGAAAATTCTTTTCTTTAAGAATATTAAATATTGGCCCCCATTCTCTTCTGGCTTGTAGAGTTTCTGCCGAGAGATCAGCTGTTAGTCTGATGGGCTTCCCTTTGTGGGTAACCCGACCTTTCTCTCTGGCTGCCCTTAACATTTTTTCCTTCATTTCAACTTTGGTGAATCTGACAATTATGTGTCTTGGAGTTGCTCTTAAGGAGTATCTTTGTGGCGTTCTCTGTATTTCCTGAATTTGAACGTTGGCCTGCCTTGCTAGATTGGGGAAGTTCTCCTGGATAATATCCTGCAGAGTGTTTTCCAACTTGGTTCCATTCTCCCTGTCGCTTTCAGGTACACTAATCAGACATAGATTTGGTCTTTTCACATAGTCCCATATTTCTTGGAGGCTTTGTTCGTTTCTTTTTATTCTTTTTTCTCTAAACTTCTCTTCTCGCTTCATTTCATTAATTTCATCTTCCATTGCTGATACCCTTTCTTCCAGTTGATCGCATTGGATACTGAGGCTTGTGCATTTGTCACGTAGTTCTCGTGCCATGATTTTCAGCTCCATCAGGTCCTTTAAGGACTTCTCTGCATTGGTTATTCTAGGTAGCCATTCATCTAATTTTTTTTTTCAAGGTTTTTAACTTCTTTGCCATTGGTTCGAACTTTCCCCTTTAGCTTGGAGTAGTTTGATCTTCTGAAGCCTTCTTCTCTCAACTCGTCAAAGTCATTCTCCGTCCAGCTTTGTTCTGTTGCTGGTGAGGAGCTGCGTTCCTTTGGAGGAGGAGAGGCGCTCTGATTTTTAGAGTTTCCGGTTTTTCTGCTCTGTTTTTTCCCCATCTCTGTGGTTTTATCTACCTTTGGTCTTTGATGATGGTGACGTACAGATGGGTTTTTGGTGTTGATGTCCTTTCTGTTTGTTAGTTTTTCTTCTAACAGTCAGGACCCTCAGCTGCAGGTCTGTTGGGGTTTGCTGGAGGTCTACTCCAGACCCTGTTTGCCTGGGTATCAGCAGCGGTGGCTGCAGAACAGCGGATATTGGTGAACGCAAATGCTGCTGCCTGATCGTTCCTCTGGAAGTTTTGTCTCAGAGGAGTACCCGGCTGTGTGAGGTGTCAGTCTGCCCCTACTGGGGGGTGCCTCCCAGTTAGGCTACTCGGGGGTCAGGGACCCACTTGAGGAGGCAGTCTGCCCATTCTCAGATCTCAAGCTGCGTGCTGGGAGAACCACTACTCTCTTCAAAGCTGTCAGACAGGGACATTTAAGTCTGCAGATGTTACTGCTGCCTTTTGCTTGTCTGTGCCCTGCCCCCAGAGGTGGAGCCTATAGAGGCAGGCAGGCCTCCTTGAGCTGTGGTGGGCTCCACCCAGTTCGAGCCTCCCGGCGGCTTTGTTTACCTACTCAAGCCTTGGCAATGGCAGGTGCCCCTCCCCCAGCCTCGCTGCTGCCTTGCAGTTTGATCTCAGACTGCTGTGCTAGGAATGAGCGAGGCTCCGTGGGTGTAGGACCCTCCAAGCCAGGTGTGGGATATAATCTCCTGGTGTGCTGTTTGTTAAGCCCATTGGAAAAGCGCAGTATTAGGGTGGGAGTGACCCAATTTTCCAGATGCCGTCTGTCACCCCTTTCTTTGACTAGGAAAGGGAATTCCCTGACCCCTTGTGCTTCCCGGGTGAGGCGATGCCTTGCCCTTCTTCGGCTCACGCACAGTGCGCTGCACCCACTGTCCTGCACCCACTGTCTGGCACTCCCCAGTGAGATGAACCCGGTACCTCAGTTGGAAATGCAGAAATCACCCGTCTTCTGTGTCGCTCACGCTGGGAGCTGTAGACTGGAGCTGTTCCTATTCAGCCATCTTGGCTCCACCCGCCCTGTACTTTCATTTATAACTTGCTTGTTTTATGTAACAATGCCTCCTGGAAATTATTCCTTAACAGGTGTGAAGTTAACCTCGTTCTGTGTGTGTGTGTGTGCAGGCACATGTTGCTTTACATCCTGGTCAATATTTAGTGATTACAGATTTGTAATTTTTTTTTTATTCTGCATAGTAATATGCTATTTTGTGGCTTTTTAATTTGTATTTTTGATTACTAGTTAGGCTTAGCATCTTCTTTTTTAAAACTGAAGACTAGTGAAAGTTGAATCCTGGAAGAGGGGAGAGTATAACAAGATAAATCTGTTACTGTGAAAAATTAATTGTGACAACTCAATACCTTCCAATGAGCCCAGAATCTTCTTATTCACTGGATATTCAGGTTTGCTTCTGTAAGTAACTTGCCAATATCTCATTTTTTTTGAAACAAGTTGTTTAATATTTATTGATTTTTCAGGAGCACTTTACACAATTAGCTTACAAATTCTCTACCACTAATAAGCATTATAGTCCCTCCTCTTGGTCTATATATAGTATAGTCCTTCTGTTTATGGTTTCTCAGCTTCTTCTTTAGGTGTTGAAGACTGTTCCTTTCTGGGTGAAGGAGAATCATGTAGCAATTGGGAGCAAGATGCATCCATGTAACCCAGTGCTGGAGGTCAAGATGGAGACAATCTCCACAACCACTATGGCCTTTCCCTGAGTGCTACTGTAACTCAGGAGGAAAGCCACCCAGATACTGCAGAACACCAACATGCTGAAAGTGAGACATTAGGTTTCATTGAAGATGTCAGGCGGGTTACTTTCCAGGAACACTGCAGCAAAGGTCCCCAGAACCAAGAAGCCCAAATAGCTCAAGAAACAGTAGAAAACAGTGATAGAGCCCCCATTACACTGGATGATGATTATACCAGGACTATGGGTCTTTGTCTAGGGGGGAAGGAGATGTTTCCAACTAGATTCCAGAGATGGTCACTTGGATGAGGGGGCAAAGGTGACAACAGAATGAGATTTTAGGGTACCCAACAGGACCCTGGGTTCTACTGGCTGGCCTTGTAGCTTGCCCATCCTACTGGCTGGCCTTGTAGCTTGGAAAGCCGTGACCACAGTGAAAGTTTTGGCTGAAGCGGAAGACACAGCCACTGTGAACAGAACTGAAAAGGTGGCCTGTTCCCAGGGTTCAAAGCATATACGGAAGGAGAAAGCTTGACAGTGATGTAATGTATTTGGCATGCAAAAATGCCTGCAGGGAATTCATTCTAAATGGGGAGAAATTCAGAACAGGCCTTAGGAACAATGTGACCTGGGCATTGTCATCTTTTCATTGTAACTAATTACAGACTGCACTGGATTTGTGAGACATATGACAGCAAACCTTTTCTGTAAACGGTAATAAATATTTCCAGTTTGCAAACCAGAAGGTGTCTGTGGCAACTATTCAAGTCTTCTCTTGCAGATTGAAAGCCACTGTAAGTAATATGCAAAGGAGCGGTTGTAGCCGTATTTAGCAATATGTGAAGGAGCAGTTGTAGCCATATTTAGCAATATGTAAAGGAGCAGTTGTAGCCGTATTTAGCAATATGTAAAGGAGCAGTTGTAGCGGTATTTAGCAACATGTGAAGGAGTGGCTGTAGCCATATTTAGCAACATGTGAAGGAGCGGCTGTAGCCATATTTAGCAATATGTGAAGGAGCGGTTGTAGCCATATTTAGCAATATGTGAAGGAGCGGTTGTAGCCGCATTTAGCAATATGTGAAGGAGCGGTTGTAGCCGTATTTAGCAATATGTGAAGGAGCGGTTGTAGCCGTATTTAGCAATATGTGAAGGAGCAGTTGTAGCCATATTTAGCCTGTGGGCCATGGTTTGCTTGCCCTTGCTCTGGATGACTTAGAGTACTCAACACCTGCCCACACTGACCCTTCCAAGCTGTTTCTGGGGATTGGCTGATACTACCGTCTTGGGGGAAAGTCTGAGCATTTTTCCCCTCCTCCATCCAAACCCAAAATGGACAGAGAAAACTCACTATGTGCAAAATGGAAATCCAAATGGAAATTGGATTCCATTTGGATTTCCATTTTGCTATGGAGACTCATGCAACCTGTTTTGTGGCCAATTGGATCTAGAAGGGTGGTGTTCTCTCAGAATTTGCAGGATAAAGTTACCCAAAGAGTAAACATGAGTTGAATGTCAGCTTTCAGAAGGAATCGTTTGAAAGCCCTCCTGTCACCTTTCTGTCAGGAAAATGTCTCTCAAGGCAGTGCCTGCACTCAAAGTAGCAGTGGAGCCAGCAGGGCAGCTCTCACTGCAGACAGAGTGAGAAAACTGGAGGAAGCAGAGTTCTAAAGTTAGATTGTTGGATCTGCAGGAAAACGAAGTTCAAAACCACTTTTCCTTTTCACAATTCTCTTAATTCTTCTCTTACTATGAGTCAGGGTATCAGGTCACATCAATTTCATGAAAGGAATACTAATGATAATAATTTAGGATTTTTTGGCTACAGCTAGAGAAATCTCAAACAAACAAGCTTAATCAGGAAAGCTTTTGACACATAGTTGGAAATGGAGGTACTTTTCTGTTTCTGAAACCCTGTTTTTATTGGCTTCTCATTGGCTTTTTCATGGTGGCAAAATTATACTTAGCTGTCAGCGCCTTCATATCCATGAACAACAATTTCTGTGGAATAAGAAGGAGATATACTGGAACTGCAGCTTTTGGTAACCTCGAATTTTCATTTTGGCAGGCAAACCAAAGAGAAGAAAGACTTTGTGCTTGAGAGTTGAAAATGAGACCACCTTGCCATGTCAATTCAGGTCTCTTAAAGTCTTCCCTTGCAGGAGAAGAGGGAAGTGAAACGAAATCTTCTTGCTGATTAATTCATTGACAGAATGGGATTGTCTTGTGAAAGGGAAATATCTTGGATCCCTTCAAGCTGGGAACCCCTCAGGGCAAATCTGCCTACTTCTGTCAATTCGTCAATCTCATTCTCCATTCAGTTTTGTGCCCTTGCTGGAGAGGAGTTGCCATCATTCGTCATACACAAGTATCAATAGCCAGATTGATCAAGCAAAAGAAAGGACATCAGAGATTGAAGATCAACTTACTAAAATAAGGCATGAAGAAAAGATTAGAGAAAAAAGAATGAAAAGGAACTAACAAAGCCTCCAAGAAATATGAGACTATGTGAAAAGACCAAACCTACGGTTGATTGGTGTACCTGAAAGTGACAGGGAGAATGGAACCAAGTTAGAAAACACATTTCAGGATATTATCCAGGAGAACTTCCCCAACCTATCAAGACAGGCCAACATTCAAATTCAGGTAATACAGAGAACACCACTAAGATACCCCTTGAGAAGAGCAACCCCAAGACAAATAATTGTCATATTCTCCAAGGTTGAAATATATGCAATATAAGCTCTCAGAATTTAAGATTTAGTAGGGCTTGGTGTCATTTTTAGACCCAGGAGTCAGGGCCCTGTAACTCAATGTCACAAGGACTTTAAAAGCACATACAGGAAGATAACGAATGTAATAACCTTCATTAAGAATTTTTTTGGCCTCAGCTTTTTCTAAGCAATAAAACATAAAATCTTCTAGGCAGGTTACCAAAAGGCAAAAACAAACAAACAAACAAAAAACTCTTCTGCAGTGCACAGAATATTATGTTCAAAGGAAACATTTCCTTTAGACCTTTGAGAAAACACTGTTAGCATCAGGCAACAACAACAACAAAAAAACTGGAACCCAAGGAAGACAAACTTATATGACCTGAAAATGAGTTGAAGGAGAGTGTTACTATTTTGTGCCTTTTAAAAAGGGAGAGAAAACCAAAACCTGTGAGATGCAATAAAAGTTGAATTTGGGGTTAAAAATTAAAAAATAAAATCTCTTATAATTTATTCAGTAAATCAACCCCTTAAGAAAATTTCATTGTTCTAACCAATTCTTTAGTGTATAAGCATTTTCTTACATCAAACCCAATCTACAGAAACACCATTATCATTTCTCTTTATAGACAACTTGATTGTATAAAAGTTTTTGTTTTGTTTGTTTAATAATCTTCTTGTAATGGCTTATACAGACCATTCATGACATGCTTGGATTTTCTGGTTTGTCCTAAACATCACTTTTTCTTAAACAACTAGTCATTTTATTCTAGGACTAAATTTACCATACTAGATTCTTTCTCATATAAAATTATTTCTCTTTAAGCTGTCTTACAAAAAAAAACCTCTTTCTTTTTTTTTGGATGCCATTAAAGAACTATTTTGTCTATATCATTGTAGATACCAGTACCCTTAGTTTAGTAAAAGAAAACTACCACATGATCTTTATTTTAAAAGTCTTGGGTTAAGCTCTGGAGAATTTTCATAGGCAAATTCTTCTATGTGGGCTGGATCAGTAAGCACTCCAATAAAATCTGTCTCCAGGAAGAAAAGACCATCCACTTTATCAGCCAAGGTGAATGCTATAGAAGAGATCTTGTCAAGCGGAAGCTGACTCTGAACATCCTGCGCTCTTCCTTGATTAGGGAAAAAAAACTTGGAAAAAGGGATCTTGACCTCCTGCCAGTAGGGCTCCCCATGGGTGAACGTGAAGTAACTATACATCTGATTTTCCTCTGGATTATATCTGTGTCCTCCCTGATATACATCATCCAAGGCCAACCATCCCCACATACATGGAGATACAGAGTACTGAACTGGGACCAATCACAAGACATCTTCCTCTCAAAAGCACCCCCTGGAATCCTGGATATCATTGCACAGTACCCACTTCAGGTAGTCTCCCCATCCTGAGGCACCTCAGAGCTCAGAGTTCCATATAGCAGTGCACTTTGGTTATTCTTGCCCATTTTCAAAAATACTTCACTTCTGCCTCCAATCATCTTTTCAGAAGTCACTATCTACTTATCCAAGTCTTCTTTCCCCCAGAACTATCAGACAACCTTGGCTTGTTCCAGCAAGACCTCATGTAGAGGGCGGCCTTCGGGTCCTATCCAATGATCCAAGTTTGATCCTTCAAATGCCTAAAATGGTCCTTTATTTCATCTCCAATTGCTTTATTGAAACTAACTTCAGGTTTCTTCTCAGGAGAAGTTATATCCAAAGCAACTTCTTTCTGGTGATATCCTTGCCAACCCCCTTCAGTCTTCCTCTGTGAGGAGGCTTTGCCAGGAGAAGCCACTGGTTTCTGAAGACTACTGGAATGGTCTGCAAAGCGAATACCCATGAATGCAAGGCAGCAGTTGTCTTAGAGCATTTTCTGAGAATATAAGTGCCATGCAGCAATTTGTGAACCAAAGCCATGGTACGAAAAAATCAAAATATAAGTTTCTTCCTGGGCTACCAAGGGCTACCAAGAAGCTTCAGCAAATAGCCCAATTCTACCAAGTGCCAGAAGCTGCTCTAAGTGTATTTTCATTTGACGGCTCACAACAATCCTGAGAGAGGTACTATTATCATTTCAATTATACAGACGAGGAAATGGATGTTCCACGACTAATTTACCCAAGGTTACACAGGTAGTGAGTGGCAAAACTCTTCTGCCTCAGTGTTTACCTCCGGCACTCACTGCCCAATCTCCGGAGGCTGGACATTCGCCATGCTGGAGAGAAAAACCTCTTTATTTATTTAACTTTCTTTACATCTCTCTTATTTCCTGGTTCCTTTTACCTTGTTTTATATAAAACCTTTACATAAGCTTTGAATTAGACAAAAGAGTGTATACCTTTTTACAAAGCACACACCTGTTTTTAGAAAGAATGTTTTCCTACAATATATTTTGTTGAAAAATACCCAAATAATAAAATATCTATTATTTAATTTAATAGTAATTTAGATTTTAAATTATGACAATTTTATCTACAAGTATTCATCCCATTACATTTTCCTAATTATCTTATGTTAATCACTTACCTACACTGTTTATGAAACTGTGATAGGCATCATTTAAAATTATGAAACCACCATAACTGAGACAATAACAAAGAGCTGACCTAACTGACTCCATCTTGATTCTGACCTCCAAACTGTCCTTGTTCATTCCTGTGCGTAAGCCAAACAAACTTTGGGAGGAACTCACTTTATAGTTTAGCTTTGAAACAAAGATGATAACAGCCCTTTCCCAAAACCAACTTCCTTACTGCCTGTGGACTAGACCACCTAAAGCCACAAGATTAGAAGTTACGGTAATGTTACTAAATTCAAGATAGAGCTATTTTTATTAAACCAATGTCAATGTCTTATTTATTAAAGATTACACAAGCAAAGGTCTTTCTGTTTTGGCTGTGTTTATACTTTTGCAACCCCTATGTCAAGTTTTGACACCTTATAGTATTTGGCAGGGATAAGTATGAAATTGTTTGATCAATAAATGCAAACAAAGGGCCGGGCATGGTGGCTCGTGCCTGTAATCCCAGCACTTTGGGAGGCCGAGGTGGGCAGATCACGAGGTCAGGAGATCGAGACCATGCTGGCTAACACGGTGAAACCCTGTTTCCATTAAAAAAAATATACAAAAAATTAGCCGGGTGTGTGGGCAGGCACCTGCAGTCCCAGCTACTTGGGAGGCTGAGGAAGGAGAATGGTGTGAACCTGGGAGGCGGAGCTTGCAGTGAGCCGAGATCACGCCACTGCAATCCAGCCTGGGCAACAGAGGGAGACAACATCTCAAAAAAAAAATGCAAACAAAAATGTATGCTGGCAATTCTTAAGACATATCTAATATTACTTTAATAATAATTTTAAAGCTAGCTTATTTATTAAAGATTTTACTTAAGTCATATAAACTTGAAAAAGCATTTGAGTAGTCTTTCCTTTTTCTGATAAAGTATTTGATGTACATGCTATTTTTCTTTAAGCCAATTAATCAGAACTCTTTTATATATTTTCATTAGTGAAACATTATTTACATAACACATAAATACATAGATATATTAGACATGCGGATAGAAGTACATCTTCACCAATTCACAAAAACCTTTCTTCCTATCATAGACTTTCAGATTCTTGGTAACCTGTTTCACAACCCTAGGCAGTTGTCAGCTAAATAGTCTTAAATTTGCATATTAAAGGAAACAACTCAGGTGAAAATCAAATAGAAAAATTTGCATTATAAAGTATGGAGAGAAAGAGTCTGGTGTGCTAGAAGGAGATTAAAGAGGGATGCCAAATCAAACATAAAATTATAAAAATTTATCATAGGATGGTATAAGGAGACCAATTTTGTTTTATTTAGATAGGGATTATCTATCCTTTAAGTGACTCTCTGAGCTCTGGGCAGAGCCCACACTGAATGCTGGTTTCCAAAAAGGGAGATATTATTATGAGGCTAGACCAGTGATGTTTTTCCAATGCACTTAGAAAAAAATTTTTGTAAACAATGACATTTCTAACTGTCTAAACTATACACTTCTTTAAAACCCGAAGAGTAGACTCTGTTGCGATAACTATTTTAGTCAATAAATCAGGTAACACAATACAAAAGCAAGCAGTTTAAGAGCTGAGATGAACTTTTCTGTTTACACTCTTGGGGTTTGATAAGGAAAAACAGGTTTCTCCCCCAAGGGAGTTGTACCTTCTCCATTTTCTTTAAGGAACCTCAGACTACTATAAACTATGTCATGTTCCTCATGCAGCAGAGGGTGCAAGAGAAAGGAGAGACAGCAGAAGTAAATGAAGAAAACAGAAGTCAGTCAGCTGAGAAGAAAAAACCTTTGCTCAATAAAAAAAAAACAAAAACAAGGTAGAGCTGATAAAACCCAATGGGGAAAAAAAGCAAAACAACAACAAAAACAGAAACAAACAGCAACAACAAAAAAACATTTAAGCAAAACAAATGATCACACAACTTATATGATTATGGAGTGCTCTGATGGTAACAAGAAATTAAGACCAGCTGGTTGTTACTCTTCTCTTTGGCCAAGACAGTCTAGGGATGATGGGTCACAGGTTGAAGCCTGCTCGCTACCATTAGGGGAGCAGGGCAAAAAACCTCATCTTTCCTGTTGGAGGCACGCTCAAACTCCATAAAGGAGTTGCCTGAAGGAAAACCTGGACTTCTTTGTGTTAGAAGCAAGTAAAATTCTAAAAAAAAAAAAAAAAGAAAAAAAACCCCACAAAAACCAGAGTTGTACAGCAAAATAAACTTTAGATATCAACGGAATTTTGGGTCCTAATGGTACCCCATTAACTCAGGGGGATAAGTGGAAGATAAAGCACTTTGTAATATGCGTTTTAGAAGGCCTACAGCAAACCAAGGCCAAACCTCTCAATTACTCTTTTGTTTTTTTTTTTTTGAGACGGAGTCTCACTCTGTCGCCCAGGCTGGAGTGCAGTGGCGCAATCTCGGCTCACTGCAAGCTCCACCTGCTGGGTTCACGCCATTCTCCTGCCTCAGCCTCCCGAGTAGCTGGGACTACAGGCGCCCACCACCACGCCTGGCCAATTTTTTGTATTTTTAGTAGAGACAGGGTTTCACCGCGTTAGTCAGGATGGTCTCGATCTCCTGACCTCATGATCCACCCATTTCGGCCTCCCAAAGTGCTGGGATTACAGGCGTGAGCCACCGTGCCCGGCCTCAATTACTCTTGTAACCGAGCAAGTTACAGAGAAACGCCACACGCTGAGACTTATTCAGGAGTCCTTTATTAGCCGGCGACCGAGAGACAGCTAGTGCTCAAAATTCTCTCGGCCCCGAAGAAGGGGTTAGATTTTCTTTTATACTTTGGTTTAGAAAGGGGAGTGGGGGGAGTCTAGTTAAAACAATCTTACAGAAATAAAGCAGGCAAAAAGGATAAATGGTTACAGGAAAGCAAACAGTTCCAGGTGCAGGGGCTTTAAATCCATCACAAGGTGATAGACGCGGGGCTTTGGGTGTTATCAACCGGACACAAACGCGGGGGCTCTGGGTGCTATCAACTGGGCAAATTCCTAGGAACTGCAGATATAGCTTGCCACAGTATCTTATCATTTAATTGCATCCTTTGATGTGCTAGGAGACTGCTTGCACCAGTTAAGTCCTTGAGGAAGGGGGTGGGTAAGGGGCTGTAAGTGAAGGAGCCAAAATGGAGTCTGTCTGGCTCTCTCAGCTAAGGGAGAGTCAATTCAGGTTAAAACAAGGTTGGGTATCATACTCTAAACTGTCTATAATGGACCAGATAAGAATCCTGTAGCCTTTATGGAAAGGCTAAGAGAGGCACTAATAGAGTACACTTCCTTATCCCCTAATTCAGTTGAGGAACAGCTCATCCTGAAGGACAAGTTTATTACACAAGGCAGCTCCTGATAGTAGAAGGAAACTACAAAAGCAAGGTACAGGACCAGACAGCACCTTAGAGAGCCTCCTGAAAGTAGCCACTTCGGTCTTTAATAATATGGACCAGGAGGAGGAGGCCCAAAAGAAAGAGAGCAAGTTCAGGAGAAGGACAGAGGCTCTAGCAGCAGCTTTGCAGGCTTGCAACATCCAGAATCCCCAAGGTGCATCTGCTAGTTGCTATTGATGTGGCAGTCCAGGGCATTTTAAGGATTGCCCAGGCAGCAAGACAAGGCAACCTCGACCCTGTCCAGCCTGTGGCAAAAACCACTGGAGTTGGAATTGCCC
This sequence comes from Pongo pygmaeus, assembly GCF_028885625.2. Classification (NCBI taxonomy): domain Eukaryota; kingdom Metazoa; phylum Chordata; class Mammalia; order Primates; family Hominidae; genus Pongo; species Pongo pygmaeus. The sequence goes on from NC_072393.2 coordinate 62,864,278, forward strand.
CCAGAGGCGGAGGTCACTGGGTTCAGGACCAGTCTCACAGATGGTCCAGCAGGACTGATGGGTCCCGGGGCTCAAATCTCGGCTCCAGTGGTTCAAACTGCCATTATAGCACAGGAGCTCCGGATGATTCTGGAAATTAAAGGAAGGAAAGTAAACCTCCTTCCAAACACTAGAGCTGGTCTCTCTCTGTCTTCTCCTCTCTAATCCAGACCTCCTTTCTCCCCAGAGCACGACCGTAAGGGGCATCTCAGGAAAAAGGCTAATCCAATCTTTTTCTCAACCTGAGTTGACACATGCTTGCAAGCCATTGTCATGATAGCTCTACTAGTCAGAAAAGCCTCCGAGTTAACACTAGGAAATAATTTTAAAAAGCCTCCGAGTTAACCCTAGGAAATAATTTAACGGTTTACAGCCCACATCATGTAGCAGAATCACGGTCCTCTAGGGGGAGCTCTTAGCTGACAGCTGGTAAAGCAAGATGTACATAAGGCAGGATAAGCAGTAGTCACTTTCCCCAGGCACAAATGCTCAATTAGCTGAGCTAATAGCTCTTACAAGAGCACCTAAATTAAGCAAAGGAAAGGCAGCTAACATTTACACTAACTCCAAGTATGCTTTCATAGCTCTCCATGCTGGGGCCATTTAAAAGGAAAGATATTTTCTTACCACTAATGGATCTCCTATAAAGTATCACCAGGAAATTAGCAGGTTATTATCCTCAGTTTTTCTTCCACAAAAAAATAGCAGGGATGCATTTTAAGGAACATTAAAAGGAAACAAGGTAGCCGAAGGAAATAAATTAGCTGATCAGGCAGCTAAGTCAAAGGCATGAAAGCTTCAAGGTATTAACACACTTCAAGCCCCTTCTAATCTAAAAAGGCTCTGTAAGAGAAATTAAACCTCAGTATTCCCCTACAAAAATAGAATAGGCTACTTCTCTAGGGCATACTTTTCAGCCCTCAGGATGGCTACAGTCAGGATGGCAAACCCTATTTGCCAGCCTCCAGCCAATGAAAAGTTCTTAAAATCCTTCACCAAGCTTTTCACTTGGGAAAGGATAAAACTTATCCATGTGCTCAGAAATTGTTTTCAGGCAGGAAACCTCTAAATTGGTTAAGCATGTAACCAATCTCTAGCTCACTTCCAGCAGGAACCACCTCTGTTTAACCCAAGAAATTTGGTATTAGTAAAACTCTCACCTCTGTCACCTTCCCTAAGCCAAGCTAGGAAAGGCCCACCACTGTTGTTCTCTCAACCCCCTTGGGCAGTAAAAGTTACAGGAATCAATTTGTGAATACATCACAATCAAGCCAAAGCCTGCAAAGCTGAGGAAGCAACCCCTGACAGTCCACAGGAATGTCCTCAATATCAGTGTGAAGAAATAGAAGATCTTGGCCGGGTGCGGTGGCTCATGCCTGTAATCCCAGCACTTTGGGAGGCCGAGGCGGGCAGATTACGAGGTCAGGAGATTGAGACCAGCCTGACTAACATGGTAAAACCCTGTCTCTACTAAAAATACAAAAACTAATTCAAATTAGCCAGGCGTGGTGGTGGGCACCTGTAGTCCCAGCTACTCAGGAGGCTGAGGCAGGAGAATCGCTTGAACCCGGGAGGCGGAGGTTGCAGTGAGCCGAGATCAGGCCACTGCACTCCAGCCTGGGGGACAGAACAAGACTCCATCTCAAAAAAAAAAAAAAGAAGATCTTAAGCTGAAAATAATAAAAGATAAGTAACTGAGTGAGGGCTACGCATCTTACTGAGTCCCACTCCTACCTTATCAAATACTTTTTATTATTTCTAAACTTTCCTCTCAAAGTCATCGTCAAATATTAGAACTTCTTTTTAATGCATATTTGCAGAGAGATTTAAGTATTCATAGAATCACATTTGTAACTTTGTAAATCCCCACAGGGACATGTTATATCTTGGCAAGTAAAGTTTTAAATGAAAATTATTTACTATGCCACTCTTGTGAAAATTGTTCTAGTCAAGCTACTATTTGCAATAGAACTAAACACTGTGGCACCCACAATGTGGAATTCTGGTTGTAAAATTCTAATTGCTGTAATATTTTGCCTGATTATCATCCTTATAACAGGATTAATAATTGCAGGAAAAATTTAGTCAAGGTTGTTTTGCTTATAGCAGGACTAATAGTTATGGATAAGAAGCATGAAAGTTATACTGTCATTAAGTTTGAAAAGACTTTTTACTAAAGGTTGGTAATATGATACACACTATGAAAAGGTTATAAAGGAAGAGATTTTATATAAGGAAGGATTTTGTATGGTAAATTCTTGTACTAAAGGGAAATAACTGGTTGTTTAAAGAAAGGATGTTTAGGACAAATCAAAAAGTTTAAAGATGTTGTAAGAAGGTGTATAAAAGTCATAAAAGAATTTAATAATTAAAGGAAAGGAATTGTCAAAATTAACGCTAAAGTTATTTTAGCCACCCAATAATGTATTTCTCCCAATCATATTGCAAGTTGTAAAAATGGCCTAGGCCTAAAGTTAGTTATTTTCTAATGGCAGGTTAAGGGGGAAATGTCTGCTTTTCTCTAGGAAAAAGTTACTTCTATATTAACGTTTCTGGTAATGTACACCGACATCTAGTGGAGGCAAGCCAGTATTGCAATCCATTGGTGTAACTAAAAGGTGTCAAACTCTACTGTCAGTTATGGTCTAACAGGGCCCCCCACTAACGGTGGTAATTTTAATACTTGTATCCTAACCCTACATTTTAAGCCTTCTTGTAAAATTTATATTTTTTCACCTTAAATTAAATAGTTTAATATTTTAATATTTAGTTAAATGTTTTATTTAATAAAACATTAAATAAAGTTTAATAGAAGCAATTAAACTTTAAATGGTGCTGTGAGCAGAGCCACACATAGACATGCCATTCTTCTGAGAACCTTAGATCAACCACAGGAGAAGGCCCAACTGCTGTCCCCCCACCACCACACGCCCCTTTTCAGCAGACAGTAGCCAGAAAGAATCATCATCTAACACCCCCTAACAGCAGTTAGGTTTACTTCTCTTTGAGCAGGGGATATTACAGGAGTTATTAAGAAATCATTTTAGGCATACAGTAAGGGTAAATGTTCTTGGTGGAGATTTTCCTGTAATAAGAAATGACCCCCAAACAATCTCTTTTCTAACCAAAAAGGCGGCTTCAAGGGCCGGGCTGACAAGCTTTGATATGCAAATGCTGGCCACTAGAAACTGGGTCCACTCAATATGGTGATTCCCACCATCTTCTCCTTGTTACCACCTGTGCAAAGTGTGATGGCCACCTCCAAGTAACACCATGTGTTCAAACCATCATGGCAACACACATTTGCATATTAAAAAGCTATGGTGGGAGGGCCTGGTTTCTCCCAGGCTACATAAATAACACACCTGGTCAAACCAATCCTTTGGGCCCTATGCAAACCAGACACTGCCTCCTCCAGCCTCCGGATATAAGGGACTGCATTTCTGCCGCGCGCAGGGTCTTTGTTCCTGTCCCTTGTCACTCAGTATGGGGGAGCTGTTCTCTTCTTTCTTCCTTCTTACTTGTCTATTAAACTTTTCACTCCTTAAAACTACTCCACATGTGTCCATGTCATTAATCCTATCAGCACCAGACCAAGAAGCCTGGTAATCCTCCAGTCATCGGAGCTGTATCAAAATGAACTTGGGCCACCCTGTCCCAATCTCTCCATCCTTTGCATCTTAACCTGTCGCAAAACAAGAAAAGTGGTGCCTCTAAGATTGCACAGGTACAATGAATACAAACCTGGGAAGGCTGTGGTGTTTTTTTAGATGGCTGGTGAATCTATCTGGACCGAAGGGATTCCTTTTCCCAGCAATAATTTTACAGACCTGAGACAGTTGCAAGATGAAGCTGTGTTGAGGGATGAAGATGTCATTACACTTTCTTACCCAAAGTCAGGTAAGGAAGTGGAACCTGAAACTCAGGAAGGGATGGGGCGAAGATACTGATGGAGTGCCTTCTTTATGCCCTGCACTGGGGTATGCTTTGGTGGATAGTGTGGGTTTTTTTCATTTGTTTGTTTGTTTTTGAGACGGAGTCTCGCTCTGTCACCCAGGCTAGAGTGCAGTGGCGCGATCTCAGCTCACTGCAAGCTCCCCCTCCTGGATTCACACCATTCTCCTGCCTCAGCCTCCCAAGTAGCTGCGACTACAGGTGCCAATAGTGTGGTGTTTTAGCAAAGCTTCTACTCAGAGAGACGGATTAAGCCAGACAATTAAACATAATGCAAATGAATGTGATTACTGGGGCATTGCAGAGACATAGAGAGATATGAGATCCCACAGAAGCTAAGGCAGATTTAAGTGATCATGCAGGATGGTTAGAGGGGACTGATTATTGAAAGAATTTCGGTGAAAAAATAAACATTTATCCTTAGATGCTGAGTGTGAATGTGAGATTGTTAGATGTAAAAGAAAAAATATTCTGACACTTGGGTAAATGGTGAGGAAGATTATCCAAGACAATTGCAACAGGGGAGAGAGACCCAACTCAACTCTGATTATAGCAATGATAGTTGGTTTTTTGTAGACAATTATCAGAGTAAGGCGGTCAGTGGGTGGGAAATGACAAAGAGCAACTTGATTAGGTATCCAGAGCAGAATCCTTGCTAGAGGCAGGCCAAAGACTTAGACATTAAGAGTGGAAGATGGGAAATCTGATCAGGTATCAAGGATGGGGGCATTCTCATTACCCTTGTTGAAACTGGGTACAACCAGGATGGACACAGATGTCCGAAGTCCAGGCCTAGTCAGGAAGAGGGCTCAGGGAAGCCTAAGTCAAGTCCGGTCGAGGGGAAGGTCTTTGCCAGGTGGCAGTGTTTCGATCTATTACACTACAGACATGTGGGCCACATAATACATTTTCAGAGGGAAGAGGGCTGTGCTGTGCATTGTAGGATGTTTAGCTGCGTCCCTGGCCCCTGCCCACTGGAGTCAGTAGCATACTCAAGTGTGATAACTCAAAATGTCTGCAGTCACTGTTAGTTTTCCCTTGAGGTGGGCACAGTTTACCCCAGCTGAGAACCATATATTAGGCGTGGATGAGGAAGAAGGCACATACATATGCCCGAGGTTTCAGGCAACGAATAGTAGACACGTGTTGGTGTCATGCATTGAGGCAGAGAGCGCTGGTGGAGAAGCACATACAGGGAAGCTGGGAATTTCGAGTGTAATGGATACTACAGTGTAACTAGAGAAAGAATATGAGAGGTGGGAAAATCGGAGTGAAAATATTGTAATATTTAGCAAGTGCATGTGTGCAGTGGTTCAATGATCTATTCTGTGTATTAAGACTATTTGGTGCCATTGTTTTACTGGGCTGGGCTTATTTCACTTAACGTAATTTCTTCCAGTTCCCTCCATGTTGGCTGCACATGACAGTTTTGCTCTTTTTAAAATGATATTGAGGCTGGGCGCGGTGGCTCACGCCTGTAATCTCAGCATTTTGGGAGGCCAAGGCAGGCGGATCAGGAGGTCAGGAGATCAAGACCATCCTGGCTAACGCGGTGAAACCCCGTCTCTACTAAAAAAATACAAAAAATTAGCTGGGCGTGGTGGTGGGCACCTGTAGTCCCAGCTACTTGGGAGGCTGAGGCAGGAGAATGGCGTGAACCCGGGAGGCAGAGCTTGCAGTGAGCCGAGATCGTGCCACTGCACACCAGCCTGGGTGACAGAGCGAGACTCTGTCTCAAAAAATAAAAATAAAATAAAAAATAAAAATAAATAAAATGATATTGAGCAGTGGGAGCAAGAATATTAGGGCATCCAACAGGCCAAAGGTGGAAGCAGCCCACGTGTCCATCGATGGATGAACAGATAAACAGAATGTGCTATATACATACAATGGAATATTAGTTGCCCTTAAAAGAGAGGAAGTTCTAATACATGGTACCACATGGATGGACCTTGAGGGCACTATACTAAGTAAAAGTCAGGCATGAAAGGATAAATATTGTGTGATCCAGTCATAGGAGGTACCTGGTATAGAAATATTTATAGATAGGGAAAGTAGTGTGGTGGTTGCAAGGAACTCATGGGAAGAGAATAGAAAGAGTTGTTTTTAATGTTTACGGAGTTGCAATTTTGCAAAGAGAAAAACGTTTCTGGAGATGGATGGTGGTGATGGTTGCACGACAATGTGCATATTTACTGAACTGGACACTTACAAATGGTTAAGCCAGTCAATTGTTTGTATTTTACCACAATTTAACATTTTAAAAGTTGGTTTTTTAAAAGAGTATTACAACAAAACAGGGTAAAGATGGCCACATAAAAGTGAAAGGAACAGAGTATCTCTAGAATAAAGCATCAGTTTAATCCACTTAAGACAAAGTAAGATAAGGAATGAAAACACCAGTTGGACTGATGGGCAGGGGCATTATTGCTGAAATAACACAGTGTCTTTAAGATGTAGTGGTGGGGTCAATGTCACATTGAAGTAGGTGACACCTTTTTTATTCAGGAACCGTTTGGATGGTGGAGATCATCAGTCTGATCCACTCCAAGGGAGATCCTAGTTGGGTCCAATCTGTTGTTCCCTGGGATCATTCACCATGGATAGAAGTTAAAGGTAAGAAAGCAGGTTTAGAGACTCAGAAGGGCCCACACCACTACACCTCCCACCTTCCCATTCAGCTCTTCCCCAAGTCATTATTCAATTCCAAGGCCAAGGAGAGTTAATGGAATGTCAGTGTGGACCACTTTTTCACGGCTGAATGACTGTGTTTTAGGGACAGAGTTAAAATGCGATTCCCTAAACTGCATATTAGAAAATCTTGTTCCAATCTACTGTGTCATATACAAGACAATGTTTCTGTTATTTCCCCAGGAAATCCTCAACCTTCAGTTAAGTAAATCCTGGCTACATCCCCAAAACTGAGGCCCCCAACATTAATATGCTCATGTGGAAAGCACCTTAGCTATAAACCAGCACCTGTATTTCAGAGGAAATGTGGGTGTGACACTGATATTTGAAACCCAACGTGGTTTTTCTATTGAGGATAGTAATCATGATGTGGGGCGTTTTCTTCCCAATTGACAGCTCCATGGGTCTCCCATACATAATTTCAGAAGCTCCACATGAAGCCTCTAGCATTGAGTAACCCTGGGCAATAAGTGTGAACTTTTTCTCTTGATAGATTATTGCTTAAATCAAAACTTACCAAAACTATCAAAATTGTATAAAACTGCCTCCAAATGTCTTAGGTGATGTGGTAGTAACAGTATTATTAAAATGTTCTAATATTACAGTGTCACAATGTATTAATACTGTGCTATATTTCTATTTGCTTATTTACTGTCAGTTTCGTTTATTTTACTGAATATTCCATGATTTTGAAGATCATGTCAACTTTTTTTCCAATTTTTACTGTTTTATACTGACTTGGCTGACGCTTAAAACATTGTAGAGATACAAGAAAATACTGGAAAAAATAAATTAAAAAATAAAGTAACAAAAATAGCCCAAGACCAAGCTCTGTAAAACAATTACGACTGTAAAACAGTTATGATAAAACAATTTATAACAGAAAATTCCAACTTGAACTTTGGCTTCAGACGGTGTTTATTGGCAAATAGTGCAAGATGTTTGAAGCACAGTTTGTGTGTGTTTAAACTGGCAGTACTGATCCTTCCATGTATTTGTTCCTGATTATTTATTAACTTAGAATATGCATCCATTCTTTATTCCTTCATATGTTTAGGTATTAAGCACCTATTATGGGTCAAGGTTTGAATCAGGATTGGGAAGAAGGTAATGATTATGATGACCTCAAGTCACAACCTAAAGAAATTTACAGATTAGTATTTGGGAAGACAAAGAACAGATGTACACTTATTTTCTGTGGTGCCAATATTATTTACTGACATCCTCATTAACACCAGATACCAGTGTGTACTTGGTGAAAAACATCTACTTTAAGATATGCAATAAATAGATGAAAGGATGAGACAGGGAGAAAAATGTAGGGAAAGTTCCACATTGTCCCAGAAGGTAAATGCAGGGTTTGCTGATGGAGTTATGCAGATGGAGGATTTGGTAACTGTCTTGTAGCGGGACAATCAGAGATGGGAGAGACCGAACAGAGTTCAGGAGAGCCTTTATTAACATGATCACCTGGCTCAGTAGGACTAGCGTCCAGGAAAGCCTGAGCCCTGAACAAAGAGAGCAGCCACCTTTTCAACAGTCAGTGGTGGGAATTACGTGATGCAGGAAGCATACTTACAGAAGTGAGAAGAAAGGCAGTTGTTAGCCCATGTCTTACATCCTTGGGAATACATGGTTGTGTAACATATACTTATCAATCTTATGACCTTGCAGCTGTGCTGGGGAGGTAAGCAAGAATTCGCAGAGCTCTAAGGAATGTGAAACTGGGGAGTAGAGATACGGCTCACGGAGCACAGAAGGAGCACAGGCTGTTTAATATCCTTCTCTAACTTCTACTACGGGGTGGGGAGGGGGGGGCACTACCTTATACTAAGCCCTGAGGGGAAAGTTAATTTTCTGGCTTCACATATTGTAAAATTCATTAATTTCCTTTTCAGTCTCAGTGAGGAGAAAGCCAAGAGTGTATAACTGATTCCATTTACCCCATATCCTTCTTTGCGCAATTCTTATAATTTTTACTTTTGCCTACAGTATAAAAACTCCCTGTGGGGTTATTGTTCTTTAAAGAGTCGGTAGTGTTTTACAGCAATTCCATCAGGAAAGAAAATGTTGTCTTTTATATATACTCCTTTACTGTTTCTCAGGTTCATCCCTGGACCTGCACTATGATTCCTGCAGACTGAAGGAGTTCCTTTAGAACTGGTTGTCATGTAGGTTGTAGGCAATAAAAATTCTCATAGCTTTGCATGTTTCTAAGATTACCTTGATTTTTATCCTCATATTTAAAGGATATTTTCCTAGGATATAGCATTAAGTGTTTTTTATTCTTCAGCAATTTAAAGACAATTTTCCATTTGTGTTAGGCCTCCATTTTTTGGATGAGAAGTCAAGGGGCCTTCTTCTCCTCTTTCTCCACTGTCTGTGACGTGTCTGTTTTTGTCTGGCTACATTCAATGACTCAGCTGGATGCCAAGGGTGTTAAGGAACTGTTCATAGTCACTGCTGTGTGTTAACAAGTTTGGAGAGTGAGGAATAATAAAACATAGTCACTGCTATTTGGTAAATGTCTGGTGATCTTGCCTCATGCATGTGAAGCCCAGCCCTCAGCCATAAGTGTATAGAGGCCCCTGACACAGACTTTATCATTACACAATACTTACACATATTTTGTTGGTACATGCGGTATTTTGATACATGCATACAATGTATACCGATAAACCAGGGCAATTGGGACTCCCTCACCCCAAACCTTCACCCATCTTTATGTTGGGAACATTCCAATTCCTCTTCTCCAGCAACTATACCACAAAATATTGTTAGCTATATAGTTCTACTGTACTGTCAAATACTAGATCTTAATCCTTCTGTCCACATGAAAAAAAATCAAATTCAAATTGAAGGACATTTGATAAAAAAACTTGACAAGTGCTCTTCAAATGTGACAATGTCATGAAGGATAAAGATAGACTGAGGACTCACTGCAGACCAGGGTAACTATAGACCATGGCGGCCTAAGGAAATGTGGGATTCCTGATTGGAACATGGAACTGGAAAACATAATTCTTGGAAAAACAGTGAAAATCTGAGATGGGGAGGGGCCAGGTTGGCCAAGTAGAAACAGCTCCTGTCTGCAGCTCCCACCAAGACAAAAGTGAATGGAGAGTGAATTCTATATCCCTAACTGAGGTATCCAGGTTCTCTCACTGGGACTGACTGGGCAGTTGGTGTGACCCATGAAGAGCAAGGAGAAGCAGTGTGGGGTGATGGTTTACCCAGGAGCTGCACAGGGCACAGTGACATCCCTCCCCCATACAAATAAGGTGGTGAGAGATTGTGCTACCTGCTCAAGGAACTACTCCTGTCCTACAAATTTTTGCAACCTGTAGATCAGGAGATTCCCCTGTAAGCCCACACCACCTGGGCCTTGGCTCCCATGCACAAAGCTGTGCAGACTCACGGCAGCCACTCAGGCCAACTGGCCACTCAGGCGGGCACTGAGCTGCAGGAGTTTTTGCATACTCCAGTGGCTTCCAGAACTCTGGTGAGGCAGGCGATGCATCCATTCCTGTGGGAAGGGGGCTGAAGCCAGGGAGCCAAGCGGCCTTCCTCAGTGGGTCCCACTCACACAGAACCCCACAAACTAAGAAGCACTGGCTTGGAATCCACACTGGCCAGCACAGCAGGCTGGAGTCCACCAGACACGACCAAGTTCCCAGGGTGGGGCTGGCGAGGGGCAACTGCCATTACTCCAGCTCCAGCTAGCGGTTTTCCGCAGCCAGGGCTAGGGAAACTGGGAAGTTTGGAATGGGTGGAATTCCCCACAGCACAGCAGCTGTGGCAGATCACGGCCAGACTACTTCTTTAGGTAAAATCCGCATCCACCCCTCTTCACCAGGCAGGGGCTCCCTGCAGGAATTCCAGCAACTCCACCCAGGTGTTTACAGACAGAACTCTCATCTCCCTGGGTCAGAGCACCAGGGGGAAGGGGCCTCTGTGGTCTCAGCTTCAGTGGACTTAACGTTTCCTGCCTGCTGGTTCTGAAGAGTCCAAGTGATCAGGACAAGGGGAATTCCCCCCAGCACAGTGCACCTGCTCTGCTAAGGAGCAGCCAGACTGCTTCTTTAAGCAGGTCACAGATCCCATGCTCCTGCCTGGGTGCAACCTCCCAACAGGAGTCTGCAGACACCTTCTACAGGAGCAGTCCGGCTGGCCTCAGGTCCATGCGCCTCTGGGACCAAGCTTTCAGAGGAAGGAGCAGGCAGCAATCTTTGTTCTTCTGCAGCCTCCACTGGTGATATCCAGGTGTACAAGGGCTGGAGTGGACCCCCAGCAAACTGCAGCAGACTTGAAGAGGGTCCTGACTGTTAAAAGAAAAACAAACTGAAACCAACAACAACAACAACATAAACAAAAAAGACCTCACAAAACCCCCATCCAAAGGTCAACATCCTCAAAGTTCAATGGTAGATAAATCCATGAAGATTAGGAAATATCAACACAAACACACTGAAAACTCCAAAATCCAGAATGCTGCTTCTCCTCCAAATGATCACAACACCTCTCCAGCAAGGGCACAGAACTGGGCTGAAGCTGAGATGGATGAACTGACAGAAGTAGGCTTCAGAAAGTGGGTAATAATAAACTTTCCTGACCCAAAGGATTATGTTCTAACACAACGCAAAGAAGCTAAGAAGCATGATAAAAGATTACAGGAGCTGCTGACTAGAATAACCAGTTTAGAGAGGAATATAAATGACCTGATGGAGCTGAAAAACACAGCACAAGAACTTCATGATGCAAACACCAGGATCAATAGTTGCATTGACCAAGTGGAAGAAAGAATATTAGAGCTTTAAGACTATCTCGCTGAAATGAGGCAGGCAGGCAAGATCAGAGAAAAAAGAATAAAAAGGAATGAACAAAGCCTTTGAGAACTACGGGACTATATAAAAAGACTGGAACTACGACTGATTGGAGTATCTGAAAGAGATGGGGAGAATGGAACCAAGTTGGAAAACACACCTCAGGATATCATGCTGGAGAACTTCCCCAGCCTAGAAAGACAGGCCAACATTCAAATTCAGAAAATGCAAAGAAGCCCAATAAGAGAGGATCAACCCCAAGACACATAATCATCAGATTCTCCAAGCTCAAAATTAAGAAAAAAATATTAAGGGCAGCTAGAGAGAAAGGCCAAGTTGCCTACAAAGGGAAGTCCATTAGACTAACAGCAGACCTCTCAGCGGAAACTCTACAGGCCAGAGGAGATTGAGGGCCAATATTTAACATTCCTAAAGAAAATAATTTCCAACTCAGAACTTCATATCTGGCCAAACTAAGCTTCAAAAGTGAAGGAGAAATAAAATTCTTTTCACACAAGCAAATGCAGAGGGACTTCATGACCATCAGGCCTCCCTTTCAAGAGCTCCTGAAGGAAGCACTAAACATGGAAAGACAAAACCATTATCAGCCACTACAAAAACACCCTGAAGTACACAGACCAATGACACCATGAAGCAACTAGATTAACAAGTCTGCAAAATTAACCAGCCAGCATCATGATGACAGGATCAAATTCACACATAACAATGTTAACCTTATGTGTAAACGGGCTAAATGCCCCCAGTAAAAGACAAAGACTAAAAAATTGGATAAAGAATCAAGACCCATTGGACTGCTGTATTCAAGAGACCCATCTCACATGCAAAATACACCTAGGCTCAAAGTAAACGGATGGAGGAAAATTTACCAAGCAAATGGAAAGCAGAAACAAGCAGGGTTTGCAATCCTAGTCTCTGGAAAAACAGACTTTAAACCAAGAAAGGTCAAAAAATACAAAGAAGGGCATTAGGTAATGGTAAAAACTGTAATTCAGCAAAAAGAGCCAACTATCATAAATATATATTCATCCAATACAGGAGCACCCAGATTCATAAAACAAGTTATCTTTATTTTGTTTTATTAGGACTGAATCTCACTCTGTCTCACAGGCTGTACTGCAGTGGTGCGATCTCAGCTTACTGCAACCTCCACTTTTCAGGATCAAGTGACTCTTGTGCCTCAGCCTCTCAAGTAGCTAGGATTACAGGCGCCCACCACCACACCCATCTAATTTTTGTATTTTGAGTAGAGGCTGGGTTTCACCACGTAGGCCAGGCTGGTCTCGGACTCCTGACCTCAAGTGATCCACCTGCCTCAGCCTCCCAAAGCGCTGGGATTACAGGTGTGAGCCTCCATGCCCAGCCCATAAAACAAATTTTTAAAGACATACAAAGCGACTTGAATACCCACACAATAATAGCGGGAGACTTTAATACCCCACTGTCAATATTAGACAGATCATCGAGAAAGAAAATTTAGAAAGATATTCAGGACTTGAACTCAGCCCTGGATCAAGTGGACCTGATAGAGATCTACATAAGTCTCCACCCAAAACCAACAGAACATACATTTTTCTCAGTGCCACATGGCACTTACTCTAAAATTGATCACATAATTAGAAGTAAAACACTGCTCAGCAAATGCAAAAGAACTGAAATCATAACAGTCTCTCAGTCCACAGCACAATCAAATTAGAACTCAAGATTAAGAAATTCACTCAAAAACACATAACTGCATGGAAATTGAACAACCTGCTCCTGCATGACTTCTGGATAAATAATAAAACTGAGGCAGAAACCAAGAAATTCTTTGAAACTAATGAGAACAAAGAGACAACGTACCAGACTCTCTGAGATGCAGCTAAAGCAGTGTTAAGAGGGAAATTTACAGCACTAAACAGATCCCACAAAAAGCTAGAAAGATCTCAAATGGACACACTAACATCACAACTAAAAGTACTAGAGAACCAAGAGCAAACAAATTTCTGAGTTAGCAGAAGACAAGGAATAACCTAGCACAGAGCACAACTGAAGAAGAAAGAGACACAAAACACCCTTCCAAAAAATCGACAAATCCAGGAGCTGGTTCTTTAAAAAAAAAAAATCTATAAAATAGATAGACCACTAGCTAGACTAATAAAGAAAAAAAGAAGATTCAAATAAACACAATCAAAAATGATAATGAAGATATTACCACTGACCCCACAGAGATACAAACTACTGTCAGAGAAAATGATAAACACCTCTATGCAAATCAATCAGAAAATCTAGAATAAATGGATACATTCCTGGACACATACACCCTCCCAAGACTCAACCAGGAAGAAGTTGAATCCCTGAATAGACCAATAACAAGTTCTGAAATTGAGGCAGTAATTAATAGCCTACAAATCAAAAAAAGCCCAGGACCAGATGGATTTACAGCTGAATTCTACCAGAGGTGCAAAGAGGAGCTGGTACATTTCTTCTGTAACTATTCCAAACAATTGAAAAGAAGGGACTCCTCCTTAACTCATTTTATGAGGCCAGCATCATTCTGATACCAAACCTGGCAGAGATATACAACAAAAAAATAAAACTTCTTGCCAATATCCCTGATGAACATCTATGTCAAAATCCTCAATAAAATACTGGCAAACCAAATCCAGCAGCACATCAAAAAGCTTATCCACCATGAACAAGTTGGCTTCATTCCTGGGATGCAAGGCTGGTTCAATACACGCAAATCAATAAACATAATTCATCACATAAAGAGAACTAGAGACAAAAAACACAAGATTATCTTAACAGATGCAGAAAAGGCCTTTGATAAAATTCAACACCTCTTCATGATAAAAACTCTCAATAAACTAGGTATTGATGACACATACCCAAAATAAGAGCCATTTATGACAAACCGACAGCCAATATCATAGTGAATGGGCAAAAGCTGGAAGCACTCCCCTTGAAAACGGGCACAAGAAAAGGGTGCCCTCTCTCACCACTCTTATTCAAAACAGTATTGGAAGTTCTGGCAAGGGAAATCAGGCAAGACAAAGAAATAAAGGGTATTCAAATAGGAAAAGAGGAAGTCAACTTGTCTTTGTTTGCAGATGACATGATTCTGTATCTAGAAAACCCCATCAACTCAGCCCAAAAACTCCTTAAGCTGATAAGCAACTTCAGCAAAGTCTCAGGATACAAAATCAATGTGCAGAAATTAAAAGCACTTCTATAAACCAAGAGCAGACAAGCAGCGAGCCAAATCATGAATGAATTCTCATTCACAATTGCCACAAAGAGAATAAAACACCTAGAAATACAGCTAATAAGGGGAAGTGAAGGACCTCTTCAAGGACAACTACAAATTACTGCTCAAGGAAATCAGCAAGGACACAAACAAATGGAAAAACATTCCATGCTCATGGACAGGAAGAGTCAATATCATGAAAACAGCCATACTGCCCAAAGCAGTTTATAGCTTTAATGCTATTCCCACTAAACTACCATCTGATTTTCAACAAACCTGACAAAAACCAGCAATGGGGAAAGGATTCCCTATTTAAAAATGATGTTGGAAGAACTGGCTAGCCACATGCAGAAAATTGAAACTGGACCCTTTATTACACCTTATACAAAAATTAACTCTAGATGGATTAAAGACTTATATGTAAAAAAAAAAAACAAAAAAAAAAAACTACAGAAACTCTAGAAGAAAATCTAGGCAATACCATATGGGACACATAAGCATGGGCAAAGATTTTATGATGAAATCTCCAAAACCAATTGCAACAGAAGCAAAAATTGACAACTAAGATCTAATTAAACCAAAGAGCTTCTGCACAGCAAAAGAAAACTATCATCAGAGTGAACAAGCAACCTACAGCATGGAAGAAAATTTTTGCAATGTATCCATCTGACAAAGGTCTAATATTCAGCATCCATAAGGAACTTAAGCAAATTTACAAAAAACGAAAAGCCATTAAAAATGGGCAAAGGACATGAACAAACACTTCTTAGAAGAAGACATACATGTGGCCAATAAACGTGAAAAAAAAGCTGAATATCACTGATCATTGGAGAAATGCAAATCAAAACCACAATGAGATACCATCTCACACCAGTCAGAATGGTAATTATTAAAAAGCCAAGAAGCAACAAATGCTGGCGAGGTTGCAGAGAAATAGGAATGCTTTTACACTGTTTATGGGAATGTAAATTAATTCAACCATTGTGAAAGACAGTGTGGTGATTCCTGAAAGATTTAGAACCAGAAATACCATTTGACCCAGCAATCCCATTATGGATACCCAAAGGAATATAAATCATTCTATTTTAAAGATACATGCATGCGTATGTTCACTGTAACACTATTCACAATTGCAAAGACATGAAATCAACCCAAATGCCCATCAGTGATAGACTGGATAAAGAAAATGTGGTACAAATACACCATGGAGTACTATGCAGCCATAAAAAGGAACAAGATCATGTCCTTTGCAGGGACATGGATGGAGCTGAAAGACATTATCCTCAGCAAACTGACACAGGAACAGGAAATCAAACACTGCATGTTCTCACTTATAAGCGGGAGCTGAACAATGAGAACACATGGAAACAGGGAGGGGAACACACACACTGTGGCCTGTCAGAGGAGGGTATGGTTGGGAGGAGAGTATCAGAAGGAATAGCTAGCTAATGCATGCCAGGTTTAATACCTAGGTGATGGGTTGATAGGTGCAGCAAACCACCATGGCACACATTTACCTATGTAACAAACTTGCACATCCTGCACATGGTCTCTGGAACTTAAAAAAACAAAAAAAAGGCTGGGCACGGTGGCTCATGCCTGTAATCCCAGCACTTTGGGAGGCCAAGGAGGGCAGATCATGAGGTCAGGAGATCGAGACCATCCTGGCTAACACGGTGAAACCCCGTCTCTATTAAAAAATACAAAAAATTAGCCGGGCGTGGTGGCGGGCGCCTGTAGTCTCAGCTACTCGGGAGGCTGAGGCAGGAGAATGGCATGAACCTGGGAGGCGGAGCTTGCAGTGAGCCAAGATTGTGCCACTGCACTCCAGGCTGGGTGACAGAGCAAGACTCCGTCTCAAAAAAAAAAAAAAAAATTTAAAAACCCACTGAAAATGTGAGTGTCTGTAATTTCTTTAATAAATATTGTACCCATGTGAATTTTTAAGGTTCACAGATGTACCACACTTAAGTATGAAAGTAACATTATGCTGGGCACTATGGCTTGTGCCTGTAATTCCAGCACTTTGGGAGGCCAAGGTGGGCAGATCACCTGAGGTCAGGAGTTTGAGACCATCTTGGCCAATGTGGCAAGACCCCCACATCTACTGAAAGTACAAAGAATCAGCTGGGCATGGAGGCATGCGCCTGTAATCCCAGCTACTCGGGAGGCTGAGGCAAAAGAATCACTTGAACCCAGGAGGCAGAGGTTGCAGTGAGCCGAGATTGCACAAAAAGGCAACAGAGTGAGGCCCCATCTCAATAAAATAAAATAAAATAAAAAAGGTGGCCGGACGCGGTGGCTCATGCCTATAATCCCAGCACTTTGGGAGGCCCAGGAGTGCAGATCACGAGGTCAGGAGATTAAGACCATCCTGGCTAACACGGTAAAACCCCGTCTCTACTGAAAAATACAAAAAAGTTAGCCATGTATGGTGGCGGGCACCTGTAGTCCCAGCTACTCCAGAGGCTGAGGCAGGAGAATGGTGTGAACCAGGGAGGCAGAGCTTGCAGTGAGCCAAGATCATGCCACTGCACTCCAGCCTGGGCGACAGAATGAGACTCCGCCTCAAAAAAAAAAAAAAGGTAACATCAGCCAACACTGAAGAACACGTATATGGGAACTGCCTGTACCATTTTTACAACTTTTTAGTAATCTGAACATATTTTAAAATACAACTACTCAAGAAAAAAGAAAAAAATTTACTACTTCATAAAAGCATTTTCTAAAATGATTAATGTCCCAAAGTTATACATTCCTGTAACTCTCAGTACCTCTGTATTTTTAATGCTCCTTGCTGTTTATATATTTCAGTGGTTACCTGCCCATATTTCTCTAGTTTTCAGGTGAGGGATATGACAAGAACACACAGATCTAATGGATTTTAAACAGTGTATTTGTCTCTGAACAGCATCCTCTTAGAAACACTCACCTCTATCACTCAGATTACACATTTGCCAGATAAGCGAAATGAATTCATCCTCTTCCTACTTCTCTTTTTCTCTTCTTCTCGTCTTTATTCTCTGCTGCCTCTGTCTGTTTTCTTTTTCCCCGAAGTGTATTTATCCTCATGTTCTCACGCTTGTGGTTCTCATCCTAGGACATAAGAGCCAGTGGAATATTGCTATAAAGATATCTGAAAATGTGGAAGCAACTTCAAAACTGGGTAATGGGCAAAGATTGGAAGAGTTTGGAGGGCTCAGAAGAAGACAGGAAGATGAAGGAAGTTTGGAATTTCTTAGAGACTGGTTAAGTGGTTGTGACCAAAATGCTAATAGTAATATGGACAGTGACGTCCTGGCTGCTGAGGTGTCAGATGGAAATGAGGAACTTATTGGAAACTGGAACAAACGTAACATGTGTTATGCCTTAGGAAAGAACTTGGTTGAATTGTGTCCATCCTTTAGGACTCTGTAAACATTTGAACTTGAGAGTGATGATTTAGGTTATTTGGCAGAAGAAATTTCTAAGCAGCAAAGTGTTCAAGATGTAGCATGGCTGTGTCTAACAGCCTATGTTCAGATGTGTGAGCAAATAAATGACCTAAGGTTGGGAATTATATTCTATTTAAAGAGGAAGCAGACCATAGTAGTTTGGAAAATTTGCAACCTGGCCACGTGGTAGAAGAGAAAAGCCTATTTTCAAGAGAAGAATTCAAGTGAGCTGCTAAGCAACCACTTGCTAGAGAAATTTGCATAAGTAAAATGCAAACGAGCTGATAGCAAAGACAATGGCAGAAAGGTCTCAAAGGCATTTCAGAGACCTCTGCAGCAACCCCTCCCATCACAGGCAATCCATCCACCCAGTAAAGCTAGAACATGGATGAGGGGATGAACTGCTGGAGAGCTTCTGGGCAGGAAAAAAATCCTGAAGTCAGGCAAAGAATAGATTGAGGAGACAGAGAACCTGAAGGGTGACAGCACTTTTTAAAGCTCAGTGGTCCTCTGCAGGACTTTTTGAACCAAGCAATGTAGAGACAGCTTACCACATGAACTCATGTTATTACTCATGAAAGTTGAGAACTAAATAGAATAGTTTTCAGCTATTGTAGGCCAATAATAAATCAGACTGTCTATTGATATTACTTTTGCTTCACTAAGAAAACAGGATACTACTACAGACACATCAGAATGACTACAATTTAAAGAAAGACAATATAAAGTCTTGGAAAGGATGTGGAATGACTGGAATTATCATACACTGGTAGTGAACATGTTATATGGTACAACCACTTTGGAAAACTGACAGTTTTTTAAAAAATTAAACACACAACTATCCCATGACCCTACCTCTATTACAAGAGAAAGGAGTGCACATGGCCATAGAGAGATATGTTCATACAGCTTTATTCACAGCAGTTAAAAACTTAAAACAAGCTGGATGTCCATTAGTGAGTGAATGCATAAACTAACTGGTACATTCATGCAATGGAATGCTACTAAGAACTGTTGACGTACACCCTACACATATGAATTGCTAACATTATGCTAAGAGAAGCCAGATGCAAAAGAATACATATTGTATCCTATTCTAAGAAGGCCAAGAACTGGCAAAATGAATCTATGCGGATAAACATCAGAATAGTGGTTATTCTAAGGGGGTGATGAATGGCAAGGAACTCAAGGGAAGTTTCCAGTGTGATGGAAATATTCTTTACCTTCTAGGTGATGGTTACATGGGCATACACATCATCATGCTGTACACTTAAGATAGGTACATGATACTTCAATAAACCATTTTTAAAAGAAAACATCCATTCCTGGAAACACAACAGACACATCACACATAAACAAGAACGCTTTATTCTTATCAGAATGTATTACTTCATTTAAAGTCATGGTTTGGCCCTCCAGTTGGTAGTGGAGGCCCTCCAATTCCTATAACTTGATTAATTAT
Source organism: Pongo pygmaeus (assembly GCF_028885625.2). Taxonomy (NCBI): domain Eukaryota; kingdom Metazoa; phylum Chordata; class Mammalia; order Primates; family Hominidae; genus Pongo; species Pongo pygmaeus. Next base: position 62,883,928 of record NC_072393.2, read on the forward strand.
TGTTGATCTTGAGAAATGTACATAATGGGATGTATTTGTTTGGCTATAGAAAAAGATGAGACTTCTGTCTTAGCAATCTCTTTAGCAGACTGCCTATGGTACATACTGGATTCTGGTATAATGCTTATTCAATAATAAAACTGTTTTCTTTCCCTTCTACCTTTGTAGCGAGGTTTTCTGGGTTGGCAGGAAGTTTCTGTTTTTATTTCCTCAACAGTAGACACGCAGCTTCCCTATACAACATGGTTAAAAGGCTTAAGCAGCTAAAATTCACTACCTGCTATTAAAAGATGAGTCTCATATGGATACAAAAGTGAACATGTTTAAAGACATTACTGAGACTTCCAGTTTCTGGTCCAGCAAGGAGCTGGAAGTCCTCACTCCATCCTAACAACAAATAAAAGCTGAACAAACTGAAAAATCGGCAATTCTTCTTAGATCTGTCAAATAAGTGAGGTCACAAGGCAAGCTACTGCCTCCAAAGTTGGAGACAGGCAGACACAGAGAATAACTTACCAGAGTAGAAACTCACAAGCAGAAATCTTTGCGCCTCTGCAGGAACCAGAACAAGGTTAGGAAAACCTGAACTGTAATTGATGAATTGCTGGAGGCTGAATGTGGTTAAGTCTGAGAGTTAAAAACTCCAAGAAGACCTTGCCATAGAGCTATCTTTATACTTTCGTGAGTTTTATCTCCAAGGACTCTAGCAGGTTCTCACAGTGAAGATCTGAGAAAAGTCCCCAGCTGGTTCTGGCAGGGGAAGAGGAAGAGTAGCCATTTTGAAATATACCACAGCATTCTGTTCAATGCTCTGGAGAGAAACTATTTTATCAGAGCCTACCGTCTTGGGGTTTTATCAGTGTCCAAATGACCTGGAAGAAGGAAAAAAAAAACAATTCTGGTCCCCTCTTGCCATCCTGTCCCACTTAAGGGGAAAGGGTTTTACTGAGAAGGACTTGTGAAATTCATAGTCCCTGGGCTCAGGATAAGAGACTGAAACCTTTGGGAGGCCGAGGCGGGCGGATCATGAGGTCAGGAGATCAAGACCATCCTGGCTAACGTGGTGAAACCCCATCCCTACTAAAAATACAAAATATTAGCTGGGTGTGGTGGTGGATGTCTGTAGTCCCAGCTACTCGGGAGGCTGAGGCAGGAGGCAGAGCTTGCAGTGAGCTGAGATTGCACCACTGCACTCCAGCCTGGGTGACACAGCGAGACGCTGTTTCAAAAAAAAAAAAAAAAAAAAGAAACCTTACCATTAAGACTTGTTGAAACCATTAATTGGGAGGCCATTAGGCTGAGGTGGCTCCAGTAGCCTGAATTCTTAACCTAAGCAAACCCAAACCCAACTCAGTGTAACTGGCCTTAACCAATCAGAAACCACCAATTAACCTCCTACTATTGACTTTCCACTGGAATGATCCAAATAAGGCTCTACTCTAACCAATCAAGTATTTTCTTTGCCTTGTTTCTGAGTTCAGCCTGTAAAAGCCCTTCCCTCATGCCTCTTCAGAGAGACCCTAAGCTGCATGTGGTCTGGCAATGCCCAATTCATGAACTGCTATCTGCTTAAATAAACTCTTTAAAATTTTAATGTGCCTAAGTTTATATATTATTTTTGCAGACTATAGAACACTTCCCCTCTCACAACCAAATCTTATTACCATGTTACTAAAGACCTATCATGCAGCTCATTTTACCAAGTACATCATATTCAGCTATCAGGAAAAAATTACAAGGCACTCTAATAGGCAAAATACACAGACTGAAGATTTTACTTAACTCATTAATGAGAAAAACTGGTGACGTGTTAAAACCAACTCATAAGAGAACCCTTCCCCGAGCCGGAAAAAAGTCACATTTATAGATCAAGAATATTAAAGTGGCTGGCTGCAGTGGCTCATGCCTGTAATCGCAGCACTTTGGGAGGTCAATGTGGGAGGATCGCTTGAGGCCAGGAGTTTGAGACCAGCCTGGGTAATATAGTGAGATCTCACCTATACTTAAATTGTTAGCCGGGCGTGGTGGTGCACACCTGTAGTCCCAGCTAATCAGGAGGCTGAGGCAGGAAGATAGCTTCAATCCAGGTTGTCAAGCGGCCGTGGCTGCAGTGAGCTATGATGGTGCCACTGCACTTCAGTGTTGGCAATAGAGTGAGATGCTGTTTCTTAACAAAACAAAAACAAAAACAAAAAAAATTAAAATTAAAATGATATGCAGCAGCAAAAGAGGCAAAAACTGGCCTCCTCCCAAATGGAGATGGAGGAGGGAGGTAAACTGAGCCTCCTCCAATTTACTTTTGTGTAAACAAGAAGTAATTTGAACTGCCATCAGTGATCCACAATGTGAGTTGGTAAATAGCTCAAAACAATGACAAAGTAGAATCAAATGACCTAAAAGCCCATGATCTAAATAATGCACTGAAGCACAGTTTCTCCATTCATTGCTTATCTTGTGCCAGGCACATTTATGAGCACTTAATCCTCGCAACACTATTAGCTAAGAAATATTGTTCCGTGCACACATGAGCAACAGAAGCTCATAAAGATTAAACAATTAAGAAAAAGTCACACAGCAGACACACTCTACAGCTCAAGTGTCAACCAAACACCCACAGAGATGCATATAGGGTCACATATCAAATCACATAGCCTCACGGAGAATAGGCCTAACCTCACAGATACACCAAATGAGCCATCAGATACACCAAAGCAGACGCTCGGTGGTCCCACCCACCTCTCATAACAAACACTTTCCCAAACTGAAGACGCACATGTCCACGCCAATGTATTATCATAGGCCCGTTCCCAACCTCTTAAAGCCTCCCACGAAGTCTGAACCTGGTACCGATATACGCTTCGGCCCTCAGAGGGCAACCGCTTGATTCTCTGCGCAGGCGCAGCGTTCTCAACACCGCCAACGGGCACAAAGCCAATACCCCAAGGCCGAACTCACGCCTGCGTACTCAATCACCAGCGGAACCCTCTCCACTAGGCTCCGCGTCGAGGCCCTACGGGGCGTCAGTACGCACGCGTACTTTGTGTCCCAGGTAGCTTGTCTCATAGCCGAGTACGCCTCTGCATTCCGGTCACCGGGAGCGGGGCCGTGGGGCTGCACATGCGCACTGCGAGTCCTCGCCTACTCCCAGAAACCACCCGGGCGCATTGGCGGTGCGGCCGCTGCTTCAGGTCGGCGGGCTCCCGGGAGGCCTGGGTGGGCAGCGTCGCCATTTCTCCTTTCTTGGGCGGTATTTTCCCAGCGCCACGCGGAGCCTGGGCCATTATGAGGTTTGTGTTGCGTCGGGGCGGTCCGTCTCAGAGGCGCTCCGGGGAGGAGTGGGCGGCTGAATGGCCAGAGGCCCAGGGATCCGTGCAGGTCAGAGCTGGCGTCCGGGCCTGAGTTTGGAGGTGGCGGGTGCGTGACAAGAATGCGCGCGTGATCAGTGTGTTGGCGTTGGTGTACACAGAGGACATTATTAAAATTACTCTTTGTGTGAATGGTTCTATCCCAGAGTAGGCGACTGGGGCATTTTAAAAAGCCCAGTTACATTTTTAGGAACCAGAGCTGCACGCTAAACAGTGTTTTCTTTTGACGGTGAAATCTGTCGTTTTTGGAGTTGGTTAGGAACATGGTTGAAAATGGGTGGCAGTGGGTTCGAGAATCTCGTCTTTGAAGTTTTCTTCCTTCTCCTTAGCTCTGCATTTCCAGGACTCGGTCACTATTCAGGACACTGTTCCAGCGCAGTGCGCATTAGCCATGTCTCAGGTAAGTTTTTTTTTTTTTTTTTTTCCTGAAACATCATAGGTTTTAAGTCCTGGGCACATCTAATTTTGCTTACTTGGGTGGTAAAGACTGACACCGGGACAAGGCTCAGGTCTTTTCATTCAGCAACACATGGGACTATAGGAACCTCTCTTCTCAGAGTCCATGTCCTGTACTTTAGTGTTCATTTATTCACTGAATGAATTAATCTGAATCTCCACTGTCACCAGTCTTCTTTTAAGCACTGTGTGGTGGGTCAAAGATACATTCCCTGGAGAAGACGAGAGCCTTTATCCGGGGACTGTCGTCTTCCTGAAGTAGAGGTGAATACTCAGTCATCTTTGAATTTCTTTACAGCTCCAGACTGAGAGGACGCAGCGTAGAAAATGCTAATGAGTGGTTCAGACTCAGTAATGGTAATCTGCCTTTGGAAATTTTTGGGAATGGGAATGTGATTGATATCTTAAGCATGAAAGTCCAGGTTAACAAAGTCAGGCCATTTACTAGGACATTAGTGAAAGATAGTGTTTTGGATCACAGGTTCCAGTTTGACGCTGGGCAGCTTAAAGTCACAGGCTTTATCTGTGGAATTCCGGAAAATACCTATTGGCTTTCTGTAAATGAGGAACAAGAAGTATGCTGCAAGGGAGAAGATGGATGAGTTGGCTATATTTCCCAAAAAAGGGTTCTCTTCAGGGGGTTTGCATGGTCTCTGAAATTTTGTGCAAATACAACCAGATTTGATTCTTAGCCCGCTAAATGTAGTCATCAAGACATTTCGTTTGAAAAATAGATTTTCTTCTCAAAGGGGAAACTTATATTTTCTTTCTTTTAGGGAAACAGGCAGTATTTTCCCTACACATTCTGTTTGTTATGATGACTCAAGCTATTCATGAAGTTGTTAAATTATATTTATGTATTCTAAAAGAAAAGTTATTAAAAAATTTCAACCGTCATATAACAACCATGCAGAAAAAAACATTTTTACCACTTTATTGTTTCCGTATTTTGATGTGAAGTATTTGAGCTTAAGGCTTTTTTTAACCACCAGTTCTTACCCCATTTCCTCCATACTTCCAATGCTTCCTTAACTCTGTTGATATTTTCACCATGAAGATAGATTTCCATCACTCCTGCAAGTATTTTTCATGTAGTTTTCCCTGCCCTGACCCTCAGAGGAAACTAATTTCTTGTTTTGATGACAGTGGATTTGTTTTGCTTGGCTTCACATAAATGGAGTCAAGTAGTTAGTAGGTGTGTATCTGGCTTCATTAACTCAACATAATGATTTTAATGTTCATTAATATCCATTATTATTTGTTGTTTTGCTGAGTATTCCATTGTGTTAATATATTACAGTCTATTTACTCATTTTCCTGTTGATAGACATTTGGGATGTTTCTAGATTTTTGGCTATTATTAGTAAAACTGCTATGAATATTATTGTGTAGGCTGAATATCCCTTATCCAAAATGCCTGGGACCAGAAGTATTTCAGATTTTGGATTTTTTTTTTGTTTTGGAATATTTGCCTTATACCTACTGGTTACGCAACCCAAATCTGAAATCCAAAATGTTCCAATGAGCATTTCTTTTGACTATTACATCAACACTCAAAAAGTTTTGGATTTTGAAGCATTTCAGATTAGGGATATTCAACCTGTATATGTCTTTTTGTGATCTTTTAGAAGATGTAGTGGTAGAAAAAATACTGGCATCTGGGCACAGTGGCGCATACCTGTAGTCCCAGCAACTTGGGAAGCTGGGGCAGGAGGATCACTTCAGCCCAGCATTTCAGCACCATAGTGCATCATGATCACACCTATGAATAGCCACTGCATTCCAGCCTGGGCAACGTAACAAGACTGCTGTCTCTTAAAAGACAGAAAATACTGGCATCTGAAGAATATCAAGAAAAAATATTCATTTAAAATATTGTAGTCTGCCTCATTTATGGTGACAGAATTCAGGACAGCAAGAGGTGTGTCTTGAAGCAATCTTGGGGAATCTTGGAGGTGCTGGTAATATTCAGTTTCTTGATCGGGGATCTGTTGATGGTGTATTGTTTTGTGAAAATTGATCCTATTGGACATGAATTCATCATACTGATCATGGCTTACTTCAGTCTCAACCTCCTAGGTTCAAGCAGTCCTCCTGTCTTAGCCTCCTGAGTAGCTGGGACTATAGGCATGTGCCACCATGCCTGGCTAGTTTTTTAATTTTTTTTGTAGAGACGAAGTCTTGCTGTGTTGCCCAGGCTTGTCTTGAACTCCTGGGCTGAAGCAGTCCTCCTGCCTTGGCCTCCCAAAGTGCTGGTGTGGCAGGCCACGTCTCATCAAACGCAGGTGTCCATAACAGCTGTTTCAGTACTGACTGAGTGGTTAAATATTAAAAGCCACTACCCTTACAAAGAGGCTGGAACGTAACAAAAGCCCACCAACAGTTTTGCTTCGGCCTTTCCTGGGCCTTAAAGCATGACAAAATAACGAAGGAGTTCTTAATTGGACCCATTTAGGATGAAACAAATTTTACTGGGGGTCTGAAGAAACTCCCCACGCCTCCACAAACAAGTTTATTGGAGGTCTGAAGGAAATCCCCAAACCACCGTGGTTCAGCAGGAGACAAGATAAGGGTAATCACTCCAGCACCCTACACCCATTTAGATTAAGTGAATTTGCTGAGGCTCCAGAGGAAGGTCTTCAAGACTCAGACCTTGGTTATAGATTAAAAGAAGTTAATCACTTGTCTTTAGATGAATGCACACCTACACATAGACATATAGCTTAGAAGGTATATAAGCACTGGAAAACTTTGTAATTTTGAGTTGGTCTGGCAATAATTTCCAAGCCTTCTCCCTGTAACCGGCTACAGAAATAGAAACTCCCTCCCCAGTTAATCTGCATCTCGTTATTGGGCCTCAATAAATAGCAGCCTGACCCTCAGCTTGGTCCAGGAACACTGGGATTATAGGCATGAGCCACTGCACCCAGAGATCCTTAAGATTTCTTAAACCCCACATTCAAGTGAGAAGAGGAACCTTTTCTGCCCCATGTTTAATACAATTAAGTTTCAATAGCTTTTGACCTACGTACTGTTGTTACAGAGGGTGCAAGGGTGTATCTGGAAAGGACAACACAGGGCAACTGTATATGATTGGAGTGATTGGGAATCATAGTTGTATTATGAGTTGATGAAGTCCCAGGATATTGGAAAGGAAAACTAACCACAGGCTGGGCATCCTCAGTTCTTCCCACCTTCTTCATAAGTAGCTGAGGATGAAACCTTATTCCTTGCTCCTGTTGCACACCCCAATGGAGGCAAATAAGGTGAAATAATAACACATCTGCTGCAGTTTTCAGACCATTACATCTACTACCCTAAAATGTAGCTGCTAGAGCAAAGACTACTTTATTTCCTATGATTCTATGGGTGAGGAATTCACACTGAACTCGACAGGGTGGGAATGATTAATCTCTGATCCTATGATGCCTGCCAGGGCCTGAATCCCCAAGATGGCTTCATCATTCATGTATTTTATATTTAGCTAGAATTGCTGGAGTCATGTATCTGGGCCACTGTTCTTTGCTGCTAGCTGAGTTACTCAGCTTTATTTGATGTAGTCTCAGAATCTCTCACTCTCCATTGGCAGTGTCTCATTGTCTTTTCTTATGTGTCATGAGCCCCTATGAGGGCAAAACAGAAGATGCCAAGCCTTCCTAAAGCTTTCACCTGGAACTAGTTAGTGTTACTTCTGTCACATTCTGTTGATTAAAGCAAATTATAGGTCCAATCCAGATTTAAAGAAAGAGGACTACACTTTGTTCCAGCAAAAAAGTAATTTGTAAGTTATTCTGATACTCACACTACACAGATCTATGGTAGAATTGATCATGACTGGCTTTCAACAAAGTCAATGTGTGGTCATACTATGAATATGTAAGATTATAAAATCAACTATGCTAGTTCCTTTACAAATTGGTTTTGAATACGTGGATATACAATCTCTGAGCAATACATTTCTTAAATTATTCAGTGTTTTTTGAATCACCCTGTTCATCTTGAATGTTTCCCTTATTAAGTATTTTTCTATACCCAAATTTTAATAAACACTATTTCACAGTATTGCTCTTTAGTAACTTAAATAAGCTGCTGTTATAAGACACAGAGTCCTTATCAGCTCGTCCCAACTTCCAGTTATTTACCTAGGCTCTTCTAAGGAAGTGTTTGTCATTTCAGGGATCAGTGACATTCCAAGATGTGGCCATTGATTTCTCCAAGGAAGAGTGGGGATTCCTGAACCCTGCTCAGAGAGATTTGTACACAACTGTGATGTTGGAGAATTATCAGAACCTGGTCTGGCTGGGTAAGTGCTTAAAGCCCTTAATTCAGCATCTGGTCTTTAGTATTTCTTTTTTTGTTTTTATACTGGGAGTCTTTGGTGAGATTCAGAATTTACATGAGATGTGGAAATTGGAGTGAGCAGCTTTCTTTATCCTATCTGCCAGATGTTCTAATTTTTTTGTTTTTATAATGGCTTGTGTTTTGATTACAGTGTTGATCTGTCACAATACCTGAGTAACCAGAGCATAGCCAACTCTTTCTATTCACAGGACTTTCCATTTCTAAATCTGTGATTTCACTGTTGGAGAAAAGGAAACTGCCTTGGATAATGGGAAGAGAAGAGATAAGAGGCCCATTGCCAGGTGAGTATGAAGAACCAACTAGCGGGGGTAAGCCATGTATATGAAAGGCATACCAGGTCTAGAGGGCAAAGCACCTTTAAGATGTGAAAGATGCTCTCTTCCAATGTTCCATACGTATGTAGAAATTGAGGCTCCTTGAGTTTGAGTTCCTAAAAGGGTACTGATCACCCACCATTTATATCTACTTTTATAAATGCCTGTGGGCTCAGAAATTACAGGTGTGTCTTTCCTCTTTGTCTATGGTAAGCTTCCTTTTAAATTCAGGATCCTGTTTCTCATAACTTTTTTTTTATTTGACTCTTTGATATTGTTTTCTTTACTGTAAAAGGACTTATATAGTGGTCTGATTGTTTGAATGGGTGTATTCAGTGGTCATTTATTCATTAACGTTAATTCCTTTTTTAAAACTAGTCAACTGTTGAGAGTCCCCAAGACCACCCCCAGGTTCAAGGACTTACTAGGAGTAGTCACAGGAGTCATCATATCGTTGTATTCATGCCTGCAAAGTTAGTGAATAGTCCAGAAGAACACCATCATTCTGATGCCAGCTGCAAAGTATGGGGATCCCCAAGACCACCCTGAATTCTGACACAAATTGCAAATCCAAAGGTCCCCAAGATGACCCTCAGGTTTGATAATTCACTAGAAGGATTCACAGAACTCACTGAAAGCTGTTATACTCATGGTTAGAGTTTATTGCCATGAAAGGATACACATTAAAATCAGCTGAGGAAAAAGACATGGGGCAGAGTCTCGGAGGACTTCCATTTATGCCCCCACAGTGGAGTCATGGACAGTGTTAACTCCTCCCAACAATGATGTGTGGCAGTATGCACAGTGTATGGACAACCAAGGAAGCCTACCTGACCCTTGTTATCCAGACTCCTTATTAGGGCACCATCATGTAGACATGGCTGACTGCTCATGTCTCACCTCAGTCTCTAGCCCCTCTGGAGGTCACCCTAATATCATGTGACCCAAAGCCCCACATAAATCACATGGTTTGATTATCTGCTGTGGTCCAATGCCCATAGGTAAATAGAGACACTTTTATCACGCAGGATATTTCAAGGTGTCAGAGATGATCATCTCCCAGGAGCCAAAGGCAAAGACTAGACCTCTCTTTGGAAAAGGTTAAATTCTTTACTACACAATGGCCAAGATTTATTTTAGCAAAAGATACAAAACAAAATCAGCAAAGGTAAGCTCATAAGGCAAAGTCTGGAGGAAATCAGGAATGTGCTTCCGAGATTCCTCTCCCAGTGGAGTCACACATGAGGTACTTAATTCCTCTAGCAGCAACTTGTGTGGTATGTGTGAGATAATAGCAGCTAGATAACATTAGACTTAGTGCCAAGGAATTTACTTAGGGAAGCCATAAAGGTACCCTCTGCCTAGTATATGCTAAAAATCCAGAATCTCAGAAGGAAAGTAGGTGTTGCGCATAAACCACATCATCTGCACAAATAGTTTAGGCACAGTAAGCCACATGTACCAGTTCCGGGAATGGTAGAAACCCTCCTGAAATCCAAGTTCCTTAGAGGTCAGTCAGGGGCCAACGTTGTAAGCACACCTTCTAAGGAGAACAGTCTCAAAGCCTGCTGTGTTCTTTTCTGAGTTTGCTTAAAAGTATAGAAACTTGCAGTGAGTTTACATTTGAGTGAAGGGATTAAGACTTGCTTCCACAAACCTTGTGCAAAGTAGAAACTAATTAACTAGTAGAAACTAATTAAAATGGGTTATTTTGATGTGTAGGAGTTAGTAAAGTTTTCGTTTCAAAACTCGGTGATATTTAAAGTTATAGAAAGTGAGGAAATGAAGTACATTTGTGATATATTTATTTAAGGAATTGTTAGAATTAAGGTATGTCTTGAAGTGTGAGTTACAAATATGTAGCTGGATCTCAATAGTAATTCAGAATTGGAGATGAATGTGTTTTTTGTATGTTTTGTGGTGATGGACCCTTAGGAATGGAAGAAATGAATTGCCTATGGATAGCAGAGAAGGACTGATTGATTGGTAGCAGGAGAAACAGAAAACATCCTGTGTTAGAATTCCAGGGCCTCACTATTCATGAAGAAAAGGTAACCAAAGTAAGACCAAGACGTTAGGATAAGACAACGTTGAAAGGTAGTTTATATCTGACTAATTTATGGTTCTTGCTAAAGTGGATATTTCTATGGTGCAAAGGATGTAGAATAATGAGCTTGAATCGTCACATTTGGTAATAATCTTTTATTTGAGTTCATTTTAAAAACCATTAGGCCTTTGTGGTAGAGGCCCCCTGTAAAACCAGCCCCTCTTGCACCCTTAATGAGGTTAGCCCTCTCCACTGTCTACATACACAGTATAATCTGGAAAAAACAGTGGGATTCCCACATGTTTAGTGCATGAAAAACAGGCCAGACTCAATCATTTTCCATAATTGACCAAGGTTCTTTCTGTTCTTTTACAGCAAGCACAGCCAGCATCTCTGCCCTTTAGCTCCTAAACAGTAAAAATAACTACAGGTTAGAAGGGTATTATGTTCGTCTTTGTAGCAAATCCTATTGCCTTTCTTTAATTTTTGATGATGTTGATCAGCCTTCCTGTAATGCCATTTTGGCCCCTGCAATTCCCCATAGTACATGTTTTCTTAAGCTCTAAATGTTTCCTTGCTGCCTTCACTTGACCCTTTTATTTTTCCTGTTTGCTTAGCAATCTCTTTAATCTCAAAATGTCTGTATTAGTGAGAATTCATACCCTGTCTGCCCCGATTATATGATTGATTTTATTGTTTCTATATTATGTCAAATTGTTTCTGCAGTGAAATAATTGGAGATGCCTTCTGTCTGGACACATTAATTCCTCTGGTTAATGCATACATCTACATACAGAAACTATCATTTACCTTTTTGTGTTTTGAAACTTGTGGTATAACTTAGCACACTGCATCTTGTTCTCTTCACTTAATACATTATCCTGCAGCTCAGAAAACAGCTGAAGTTCACTCTTTTTTTAGTAGCTAAGTAGTACTACAGATAGAGATATACCATGGTTAATGATGAGGGACCCCTAGTTTGTTTCCAATATAAAGCCTATTTCAATAGGAATTCTTATCAATATAACCTTAAAAACTGGTATCTTAGTTTCTTGATTAGGTGCCTAAAGTGGGATTGAAAAGATAAAAGACAGGTATATTACATAGTTTAATTTACATCTGTTCATTGATTTTTTTCCCCTTTCAGATGTGCCAGGTGCAGAGATTAAGGAGTTATCTGCAAAGAGGGCTATTAATGAAGTATTATCTCAGTTTGACACAGTGATAAAATGTACAAGAAACGTATGTAAGGAATGTGGAAATGTATACTGCCACAATACGCAGCTTACTCTCCGTAAGAGAAATCATACACGAAAGAAATGCAATCAGTGTTTAGACTGTGGGAAATACTTCACTCGTCGATCAACTCTCATTCAGCATCAAAGAATCCACACGGGAGAGAGACCCTATAAATGTAATGAATGTAGTAAAACCTTCAACCAGAGGGCACACCTTACCCAGCATGAGAGAATTCACACTGGTGAGAAACCTTACAAATGTAAGGAATGTAGGAAAACCTTCAGCCAGATGATTCATCTCACACAGCATCAGACTACACATACAAAAGAAAAGTTCCATGAATGCAGTGAATGTGGAAAGGCCTTCAGCCGTTCCTCAGCTCTTATGGATCACCAGCGAATTCATAGTGGAGAAAAGCCGTATGAATGTAAGGAGTGTGGCAGAGCCTTCACTCAAAGTGCCCAGCTCATTAGACATCAGAAAACTCATTCTGGAGAAAAACCCTATGAGTGTAGTAAGTGTAAGAAATCTTTTGTGCGCCTGTCTTCCCTGATTGAACATTGGAGAATTCACACTGGAGAAAAACCATATCAATGTAAGGACTGCAAAAAGACCTTTTGTCGTGTCATGCAGTTCACTCTGCACAGGAGAATTCATACTGGTGAAAAACTCTATGAATGTAAGGAATGTGGAAAGTCCTTCCGCGCCCATTCTTCTCTTGTTACTCATAAGAGAACACACAGTGGAGAGAAACCGTATAAATGCAAAGAATGTGGAAAAGCCTTCAGTGCGCACTCTTCCCTTGTTACTCATAAGAGAACACACAGTGGAGAGAAACCCTATAAATGCCATGCCTGTGGGAAGGCCTTTAATACTTCCTCCACACTTTGTCAACATAATAGAATTCATACTGGTGAAAAACCCTTTCAGTGCAGTCAATGCGGGAAGTCCTTTAGATGCAGCTCTCACCTTACTCGACACTGTAGAATGTGTAATGGAAAATGTTAGCAAATAACCAAAACTCAAAATGTTAATTCTGGTTATTCTGTATCATCACCAGTACTTTGTACTCTGAGTCTTTTTAAATATGCTATCTTAGTTTGTATGGAATGATATTTCATTGCACTTTTAATTTAACTTAAAAATGCCTTCCCTTGACTGTTGATATATATTTTTTGTGAAGTGTGTGTTGAAGTCTTGCAGATTATTTTTTAAATTAGAGGTTTTTCATTAGGTATATCTCCTAATGCTATCCCTCCCCCCTCCCCCTAATGTAAATGACGAGTTAATGGGTGCAGCACACCAACATGGCACATGTATACATATGTAACCTGCACGTTGTACACATGTACCCTAAAACTTAAAGTATAATAAAAAAAAATTAGAGGTTTTTCTTAGTGTGCAGTTATGACAGTTCACCAGATTTTAGAAATATTTTCTATTCTGTAACCTACCTTTTCATTTACATAACGGTGATAAAAGCTTTAAGTTTGATCACATCCAATTAATCACATTTTTTAATAGTTATGCTTTTATTTATTTTTCAGACAGGGTCTTACTCTGTCACCCAGGCTGGAGTGCAGTGGCACAATCATGGCTCACTGCAGTCTCTGCCTCCCGGGCTCAAGTGATCCTCCCACCTCAGCCTCTCAAGTAGCTGGGACTACAGGCATGTGCCACCACGCCTAATTTCTATATTTTTTGTAGAGACTAGGTTTCGCCATGTTGTCCAGGCTTGTCTTGACCTCCTGAGCTCAAGCAGTCCATCTGCCTCAGCCTCCCAAAGTGCTGGGACTACAGACGTGAGCCACTGTGCCTGACCTAGATCTGCTTTTTATGTTCTATGAAGTATTATTTATTCTATGCTGAGCTTACACAGAATTTCTTGCGTGTTTCTATAGCTATATTGTATTTGTACCTTTTACTGTTAGATCTATTTCATGTTTTTATTATGGATAATGGAGGAGGTAAAGGTTGAATTATATTTTCCCCCATATTATTGACCCATAGTGACACCAGTTTTGGGAGATGTCTTTCATTTTTGCCCTTACGTTGTTATTGGCACCTTTTGTAAAAATCAATTATTTATCATGAGTACACTTCTGAAATAATCAGTTTCATCAGTCTGTCTGTCTTAGTAGTTCTACATTGTCTTAATTATAGCTTTAGGGGAAGTCTTGAAATTTGGTAGTAAGTCTTCCAGTTTTGTTGTTATTTTAACAAATTCCTCTTGGCTGGGCATGGTGGCTCATGCCTATAATCCCAGCACTTTAGGAGCCCCAGGCAGGAGGATCACTTAAGCCCAGAAGATCAAGACCAGCCTGGGAAATATAGCAAGAACTTATCTCTACAAAAAACTTTAGAAATTAGCTGGGCATGGTGGCACCCATCTGTAGTCCTAACTACTCAGGAGGCTGAGGTGGGAGGATCGCTTGAGCCCAGGAGTTCAAGGCTGCAGTGAGTTGTGATCACACCATTGCAGTCCAGCCACGTTGACAGAATGAGACCCTGTCTATTTAAAAAAAAAAAAAAAAATCTTGGTGATGCTTTTCTGGATTAAAAAATAAAATAAAAATTGGCCTCACTATTCTAGCTTATTTACATTTTCTAATAAATGTTCAGAGTCACCTTGTCAGTTCCTACCAAAAAGCCTGTCAGTATTATAATTGAGATTGCATCAACTCTGTAGACAAATTTGAAGAGAATTGACACTTAACAGCAGTGACCTCCAGTCTGTAACCTTAGCATAACTTCTATTTGTCTCCTTTAATTTTTATCAGAAATACCCTGTAGTTTTCCGTATAGAGATCTTGAATGTATTTTCTTAAGTTTATTCATAGACATTTTCACAATATGTAAATTGGTTTGTCTTTTACTTTTCCAGTTGTTTGCTACTTGTACATGAAAATAGCATTTTGTACATTTATCTTGCGTCTTGAACATTTCACTTATTCTTGGAGTTGTCATACAGATTTCTTAAGATTTTTTTTTTGAGATGGAGTCTTGCTCTGTCACCCAGGATGGAGTGCAGTGGCGCCATCTCGGCTCACTGCAAGCTCCGCCTCCTGGGTTCACACCATTCTCCTGCCTCAGCCTCCTGAGTAGCTGGGACTACAGGTGCCTGCCACCATGCCCAGGTAATTTTTTGTATTTTTAGTAGAGATGGGGTTTCACCGTGTTAGCCAGGATGGTCTCTATCTCCTGACCTCGTGATCTACCCACCTCGGACTCCCGAAGTACTGGGATTACAGGCATGAGCCACTGCGCCTGGCCTTAAGATGTTTTTCATAAGCAATCATGTCACCTGCTAATAGACAGTTTATTCATTTCTGGTCTTTATGCTGTTCTTTTTTTTCTCATCTTATTGCAATTGCTGTGTGACTGCCAGGACAGTGTTGAATGAAAGTGATAAATGTAGGCACCCTTGTTTTGCTTTCAACCTTAGGAGGAAAGACTTACTGGGGAGGAAGTGGCAACTCTGAGTCAGGATGTAGACTTCTTAGCACATGCATTTGCACACATTGCTCAAATCCCCAGGTTTCCCTATACCCGCTATGCTCCCTTTAAAACAATGCTTTCTTTCGACAGTATCTTTCCCCCAAATCAATAAGGGGTCAAATTTCAGTAGTCCCAAACTGGGGAAGTTCTGGGACTGCTGTGGTAAGAAATGGATTCAGACACCAAAGGAGCTGTAGAACCTGGCTAACATGTACAAGCAAGAACCAGAAGAGTATACCTGGGAGGAGATCCTGAGACTGCTGCACTATTGGGTAAAATACAAAGTTGAATAGGGGAGAGTTTTTTGCTATGGGGTCACTGTATGACAGGATTAACACTGGCAAGGGAAAAAGATGCTTCTAATGGATGCTGGGACAGTTTTTGAAGCTTGGAAAAAGCATTGGTTCTCATTAAATAAAATGAAGATAGCAGAACTGCCATGACAAATGAGGACGGGATCAAAAGAAGTGGATATACAAGAAGGGAGAACAAGAGTCATGGAAATGGCCGACAGTGGCTGTCCCCTAGGCAAGAGCTGGCTGCAAGAGGTGCTGTTAAGGAACTGGGCTCTAGTTGCAATGGGAATGACAGAATCTCAGAATAATGGCAGCCAGGTGATAGCTCTTAGCATCAAAAGCAAGGAGGGCCATAATTACCATATGGGTAGAAGGCTTAGAATAGAATCTGGGGAGACTGATCTTCAGAAATCTATGGTTCTGGGTCATAGCACATGAGTTTGCCAATGGCAAGTCATCTGCTTCCAGTAAGAGTAAACTTACTGAGACAAGGTGTTGCTCTGTTGCCCAGGCTGGAGTACATGGCATGATCACAGCTCAACTGCAACTTGAACTCCTGGGCTCAAATAATCCTCTCACCTCAGCCTCCCAAGTAGTTGGGACTACAGGCACATGCCATCACACCTGGCTAACTTTTCTGTTTCTTTGTAGAGATAGGGTCTCCCTTTGTTGCCCAGGCTGGTCTAGAATTCATGGTATCAAGTGATCCTCCTGCCTCAGCCTCTGAGTGTTGGAATTACAGGCAGGAGTCATAGTGCCTGGCCCAAACTTAACTAAAACACCAGAGAAGGCAAGGTGCATTGGCTCACACCTGTAATCCCAAGACTTTGTGAGGCCAAAGTGGGAGAATCGCTTGAGCCCAGGAGTTTGAGACCATCCTGGGCAACATAAGAAAACCCTGTATCTACAAAATAATTTTTTAAAAATTAGCCTAGCGTGGTGGCACATGCCTGTGGTCCCAGCTGTTCAGGAAGCTGCGGTAGGAGGACTGCTTGAATGGGAGGTTGAGGCTTCAGTGAGCCATGGCTGTGCCACTGCACTCCAGTTTGAGATGCCATCTCAAAAAACAAAACAAAAAAACCAGACAGTAAATATAGGTGTTGTGGCCATATAGTCTCTGTGGCAACGACTCAGCTCTGCTGTCGTGAAGCCAAAGCAGTTGTAGACCATAAATGCAATGTGTCACTCAGACTTTATAAAGCAGGCAGCAGGCTGGATTTGGCTTTTATACCCTGCACTAGGCAAAATGGGATATTATGTAAAGATAAAGGTATAATTCATAAATAGAAGGTTAGTAGTATGTCCCTGTAAGTCGAACAATATAAATTAAAAAGCACAAATGTCTGGAAACTCAAGGTGTTGGCAAAATTTTTTTAGGAAATTCTGATCCAGCATACCAAATTATATAAAAACATGGAGATTTTTACCATTGCAGTCTAGTGGCTTAATGGATTTATTTAGAAACTTGTATCCAAAAATGCAGAATACCTATTTTTTCAATGTTCATGGTATACAGAAATCAATCTTGTATTTAACCACACACAGACAAAAATAAGTCAAATTGGGCGGCACAGTGGCTCATGCCTGTAATCCCAGCACTTACAGGAAGTGCTGGGAGGCCGAGGCAGGTGGATCACAAGGTCAGGAAATCCAGACCATCCTGGCCAACATGGTGAAACCTCATCTCTACTAAAAATACAAAAATTAGCTGGGCATGGTAGCACGCACCTGTAGTCCCAGCTACTGGGGAGACTGGGGCAGGAGAATTGCTTGAACCCGGGAGGCAGAGGTTGTGCCACTGCACTGCAGCCTGGTGATAGAGCGAGACTCCATCTCCAAAAAAAAAAGTAAAATTCAAAAAAGTAGATAACTTCAGGCCACATTTACCAACCATAGTAAAATTAAATTAGATATTATATCATTTAGGATGCTTTTGGCTGTGAATTTACAAAATATCCAAGTAAAAGTAACTGAGCAATCAAGGTTTATTTTTCTTACATAACAAGGCATCAAAAAGGCAGTTACAGAATTGGCCTAGTAGCTGAGTCTTCTCAGGCTCTGGGTCAGCTTCTCTGAGGTCCACTTTTTTCTCTTCTTGGTTCCAAGATAGCTGCAGCAGCTTTAGGCATCATGTTCTCATATAAGAATGTTTAAAAGCAGGAAGTGAGAGAGGAGGAAATCTTCATGATAAACCTGTCTCTTCTGAATGAGGAAAATCTTTCCCAGAAGCCCCGACAGATTCCACTGAGCAACACTGGGAGATACTGGCCATGCTGTGCTGCACAGGAGACTGGAAAATTAGCATCTGATATCCTCAGAGTCTAAGGCAAGACACAGATGCTGCCAATAACAAGGGGAATTGGGTATGGCTGCTGGGTTGGCAACCAATGATTGTCTGTGCCAGTCACATAAAACAATGTAACAATGTGGAAATTAAGAAATATTCTCCTAAATTTAGATTACTTCTGGATCAGAAAGAAACAAAAACCGAGATTAGTGTAAGATGGTCTCTTTATTTCATCATTTTCTGTTACTTTCTTCTTTCGCTGCCTGGATGTTTGGTAGTCTTGAACAGCATGTTTAGTGCATATGAGTTTATCTTTCAGAATTTCATGTATATGCATGCATTCAAAGGCTATAAAAATTCCTCCAGTGTAGCTTTGGCTTTCCCCTTACCCTCACATCTCTTTGGCCACATTTCACATCTCTTGGCATGTTAAACTCTCAATTCATTCTTTTCATTACCATTTATAGTAATTGCATGATTTCTTTGTTAAGCAAATGATAATTTGGCTGTTTTTTTAACTTGTAAGAAAACTAAAACTTTTTGCTCTTGATAAAATTACTACACTGTGGTTAGAAAATGTGATTCTGGAATGTGTTAGAAATAAAATTTCTTCCAAGCTTTCCCTGCTTCTTTGACAATTATGATCTGAACAATTTACATCCATAAAATTTTCTTTGATATGAATTTTCAGACTTAGGATAAAGGATGACCTCTGAATGATGGCATTGTCGCTGGCATTACATTCTTCAAGTCTTTCTCCAGGAGGGAGAAGTAAGTCGTGATTAGCCTAGGCTAATGGACTTTCCCCATTACTTCCATTCATATGGTTGCTTGCCAACATAAATTCTCTGATGATTAGTAAGGGGTAACTGCTGATGGAAGGCTTTTCTACTTTTATTATATTCACATGTGTTTCTCTATTACGCATTCTTTGAGGTTGAACGGTAGGTGAATCATGACTCAAGGTCCTGTCACATTCCTTATATTCATAGGGCTTTTTCTCAGTGTGAATAACCTGATGATGAATCAATTGTGAGCAATGACTAAAAGCCTTCCCACATTCCTTACATTCATATGGCTTTTCACCTGTATGAATTCTGTAATGTACAGTAAGATGTGAGACCCGTTTGAAGGCCCTACCACATACCTTACATTGGTAGGGTTTCTCTCCAGTGTGAATTCTCTGATGTTGCTTGAGTTGTGAGCTCACTCTAAAGGCCTTTCCACATACTTTACACTCATAGGGTTTCTCACCGGTATGAATTCTCTGATGTCGTATAAGTGTTGAGCCTTGATTAAAAGCCTTCCCGCATTCCTTACATTCATAGAGTTTCTTGCCAGTATGAATAGTCTGATGTTGAATCAACTGAGAACGATGACTAAAGGTTTTCCCACATTCCTTGCATGCATAGGGTTTTTCACCAGTATGAATTCTATAATGTACTTTAAGATGTGAGATCCGATTGAAGGCCTTGCCACATTCCTTACACTGATAGGGTTTCTCACCTGTGTGAGTTCGCTGATGTTCAATCAACTGTGAGCTTCGACTAAAGGCCTTCTCACAGTCTTTACATTCATATGGTTTCTCACCAGTATGAACTCTCTGATGTTGTATAAAATTTGAACCAGAATTGAAGGCCTTTCCACACTCCTTACATTCATAGGGTTTATTACCAGAATGAATATTCTCATGTTGAATTAGTCGTGAGCCATATTTAAAGGCCTTCCCACATTCCTTACATTTATAGGGTTTCTCATTAGTATGAATTCCTTGATGATTAATAAGGAGTTCCTTTTGCCACAAGTCTTTTCTACATTTATTATACCCAAAAGGTTTTTCTCTAGTATGAATTTTCTGATAAAAAGTAAGGGATGCATGCTGGTCAAAAGTGGGCATTTCTTCATGTCTGATGATCATTTGATGAAAATGTCTGTCTGGATTTCCCTGTTGTCTGTCAAACTGGTTTCTGCATTCCCAATCATCTTGGAAACTTGAACACTCAAGACCATAACTTGTAAGGCTTTCCATTATCTCCCATTGGGGTGATTCGACTTCATGAACATGCTGCTTTGGAGATAATTCCTTGGTATCATATCTGGACTCCAATACTGAGGAAGAATGAAAAAAGCGAATATGTCTGGTTTCTTTTTTTTTTCCAGATAAAGGAACTAAAATAAGAACTGGAGGGTTTAGACTCAATGCCTATTAACTCTTGAATGTAGCTAAGCAATTAGAAAATGGACAAGTAGAACAGTGAAAGGAAACTAACATAAATGAGATGAGGGAATAGAGGTTATAAAAGTGATTCTAAAATGTTAGTGTGGTGCTGGGCATGGTGGTTCATGCCTGTAATCCCAGTGCTTTGGGAAGCCAAGAAGGGAGAATCACTTGAGGCCAGGAGTTTGAGACCAGCTTGGGCAACATAGCAAGACCCCATGTCTACAAAATAATTTTTAAAAATTAGCCAGCTGCAGTGGCACATGCCTGTAGTCCCAGCTGAGAAAAGAAGACTGCTTAAGCCCAGGAGTTAGAGGCTGTAGTGAGCTATGATCATGCGAATGCACTCCAACCCGGGTGACAGAGGGAGACTTTTTAAAAAAATAAAAAAGAGTTGGTGTGGGTCAGAATCACTATTGAACTATATTTTTTAAGACAGTAAATGTTTCTGTGAGACTCTAGAAAAGACAAATATAGAGTGACAGAAACCAAAGCAAATCATTGGTTTGACGGACTGTGCAGGAAGGAGCACAAGGGAACTTTTTGGGTTGATGGAAATGTTCGCTATCTTGATTGAGGTGATGGTTATGTGGGTGTATAAATTTGTCAACACTCATTAATACTACATTTTAAAAATGCATTTTATTGACCATAAATTATGTCCCCAAAAGAGTGAATTTTAAAAAGATGATGGGGATTTCAAGATGAAAAGAGTTCTGGAGATGGACGGTGATGATGTTTGCACAACAGTGTGAATGTACTTAATACTACTGAACTGTACGCTTGAAAATGGTTAGCATGGTAAATCTTGTATTTTACCGCAGTTTTAAAAACTAAAAATAAAAGTGATGGAGGAAGTGTGTGGTTGGGTCTGCAACCTGCCCCAGTGCCTGGAGGACATGCAGGAGAATGAGCCAGAGGAATATGCTGGTACAGTGGCAGCTATTCTCATGTGTCTGCTAGAAGTTAGAATGACATGGCTACTGTCTTCCTCTGTGAAGCTTTTTATATCTGAAGTTTAGCTGAACACCATGGTGTTTTTTATATCTGAAGTTTAGTTGAACACCATGGCTGAAGCCCATTATCAACTGAGTGACATTTCTTAAATTTCTTAAATGTCATTCATTTACCTGAACCTTTTCATTTCTTAAAGGTGACCTTGGAAAAAGAAGGGCTTTTCTCCTTGTTTAGAGGATTAGGCCAGTTGATTGAGGGTGGGTCCTTCTAGAGCAACATACTTTGCTGATTATTCAAACTGCATGAAAAAGTTGAATGGTATAATGGACTGTGATTCTACCTGGTACATGATTTCAGCTACAGTGGCAGGTTTTACTGTACTTATAGCAACCAACCCCAGTTGACTTAAAGAGACTCAGATATAGCTTGACTACAGGTGGGCACCACCATGCTCAGCTAATTTTTGTGTTTTTTTGTAAAGATGGGGTTTCGCCGTATTGCCCAGGCTGGTCTCAAACTCCTGGGCTCAAGCAATCCGCCTGCCTTGGCCTCCCAAAGTGCTGGGATTACAGACGTGAGCCACCATGACCAGCCTCAAAGTACTTTTTGCTGAGAATTTGATTCTCTCCTAATTTGCTGAATCGTACATCATAGAAAGATTCAAGCTGATGTGCTAACAAGGATATCATTTTTAAATGTTGCCATTAAATTCAAATGCACCTTTTCATACTTTAAATTGATATATGTATATAACCTTTAAACATATTCATGATAATTCTGTTGAGACTTCTGGCTAAGGATGTTGCTATACTGGTATATAAAATGTGCACAATTAAACTCCAGTGTGATACTACTCATTTCAGTATATATGAGTGGTATATTTTGTGCAGTATCTTTATCTTAATATGGCTCTTTGTGAATGCACTTTATAGCATTTATTCAGGGTGAAAGAGCAGGAGGGAATTCTATGTTAAGTATTTTTATAAAAACATTGGTCATTTATTAAACAGAACCAGTATTCCTAACATTTGTCTGGGTTTTAGATATGCTGTTTTGCAGATCTATTCACTGTAGTGATCCCAACATTATTGAAAATTACCAAGCTTTTTCTGCTCTCACCAGTGAAAAATTGTACCTTCTTAAATTCTGTCAGCATGTCACATTTATTGTAATCAACAGTAACTGGATGTTTCTGAGGTGTTTTGACTGGACTCAAAAGTATTACAATCAGTTTGGACACAAAAACACAATCTGCATTTTAGTTTAAGTATGACACTGATGACTAAAAAAAAAACTACACAAACGTTCTATATAAAGTTTGCCTCTAAAGTATTTTTCTTTCTTTTTTTTTTTTTTTTTTGGGAGATGGGGTCTCATTCTGTTGCCCACGCTGGAGTGCAGAGGCACAATCATATTATACTACAACCTCAAACTCCTAGGCTCAGGTGATTCTCCTCTATCAGCCTTCTGAGTAGCTGGGACTACAGGCATGAGTTACTGCGCCTGGCTGCAGAGGGATTTTAATATGTAAAAGTATTAACACAATGTATTAACTTTGTGCCCACTCAAATCTCTTTTCTATCACATCCTTATGTTCTTCGACAGATTGACTTTTATGCTTCTCCTTTTAGAAACATAAAATTGTTTTATTCTTAGTTTCAAAAAACATTTGAATGTATACCCTTGCTTATGCGAAGATTTATGACCTACTAGTCATAGCTAAATAGTCAACATTGTAAGAGTTGATGCTTTTTGGTTCATGTGAGGTTTGGTATTCTTGCATTTATGTACATGGATGTCAATTGTGTGGACATGTTCTGTATTTATGTTAACTAGTTTTTACTGAATTGTTGAAACTAAAAAAGTTAAAAACGTGCTTATAAAAAAAGAGGGGGGGATTATGTCCAAAGAACCCAGGAGCCAGTTTGAAAGGGTGTCACTGGGCAAGTTTGGAAAAATATGAATGTTGTGATAAATAATGATAATAGGTAATAATCTGTTACAGGATAAAATAAGATTTATTTTATTCTGACCTGGAAATGAGAAAAAAAATGCCATCTATGATTAATCCATATGATATAAATGAAGAAACAAATGGTGAAAGGGAGAAAGCTCTTCTTTACAGGAGTATGTGATCTGATAAATAAAGAAGAATAAAGTTTTTTTAAAAATCACTATTTTGTAACTATTAATCATATCTGATCCAAGAGAAAACTATCAATGACTTCTGAAACTAGCAGGTGAATAATTTGTGAGAAGCACAATATTTATATCCTCTCCAGGTGGACCATAAAATCATGGCTTGGCTCTATTTCTACACTGCTTTCCTTCTGCCCACAGTGCAGAACCCAAACTTCTTAACGTGGTTGCCTTTCCTAGTGTATCTTTTTTCTTTTTGAGACACAGTCTTTCTCTGTTGCCCCAGCTGGAGTGCAGTGGTTCGATCTTGGCTCACTGCAATCTCC
Source organism: Pongo pygmaeus (assembly GCF_028885625.2). Lineage (NCBI taxonomy): Eukaryota > Metazoa > Chordata > Mammalia > Primates > Hominidae > Pongo > Pongo pygmaeus. Next base: position 62,907,432 of record NC_072393.2, read on the forward strand.
ACCCTCCGTGTTCAAGCGATTCTCCTGCTTCAGCCTCCCAAGTAGCTGGGATTATAGGAATGTGCCACCACACCCGGCTAATTTTTGTGATTTTAGTAGGGACGAGGTTTCACCACGTTGGTCAGGCTGGTCAAGTGATTTGGCTGCCTCAGGCTTCCAAAGTGCTGGGATTATAAGCATGAGCCACCATGCCCGGCCCCTAGTGTATCTCTTTGTGTTCCTCCCTTTGCTCACTGACCTCAGCCACAAGGGCCATCCATTATCTCAGAGGTACCAAGGGCTCCCTGCTCAGGTCCTTCACACTCATTGGCTACAACTGGTATTCCCCAGCTACATCACACCTTTCATGTCTCAGCTGAAATGCCTTATCCTTGAAGAGGCCATTGGCCCTACCATGCACCCTGACTGAACCTGTTCTTTTTCTTTCACATATTAGCTCATGTCCATGTGTGTATGATTTCATGTCTATTTTCCCACTGCAGTGTAAGTTCCATGAAAGCAAGGATAATGTCCGCCTGCCTCATCAATGTATGCTGTGGCATATTCCATGGTGCATAATAAAAGCTTAATAAGTACTTGTTAACTGACTCCAGATTCAAACAAACCAATACAAATTCCTTTAGAAAAATGGTCAAAGGACAAGATCATGTCCTTTGGAGGGACATGGATGGAGCTGGAAGCCATTATCCTAAGCAAACTAACACAGGAACAGAAAACCAAATACGGCATGTTCTCACTTGTAAGTGGGAGCTAAATGATGAGGACACATGGACACACAGAGCGGGACAACACACACGGGCCTCTCAGAGCATGGAGGTTGGGAGGAGGGAGAGAATCAGGAACAGTAACTAATGAGTACTAGGCTTAATACCTGGGTGATGAAATAATCTGTACAACAAACCCCCATGACACAAGTTTACCTATTTAACAAACCTGCACTTGCACTCCTGAACTTAAGTTAAAAAAAATTTTAAAAATTAAAATTAAAACAAATAAAAAAAGAAAAATGGTCAAAAGATACAGACATCTTTCCAAAGACAAAATACTTTCCTTAGGAACCACCATATTTGTACTCAGTCTAGCCCTATAATCCAGGTTGAATTTTTAAGTGTTTCAGGAGGAAGGAGCAGCCACCTTTGTCGAATGCTGCTGATGAGCTGAGGAAAACAACACGTAAGACATAAGCTTTGAATGTAGCAACCTGCAGGGAAGATTTTCTAAGACAAAGGGCCACTTCCAGCTGACCTGATACCTGCAGTGGCTGCTCCCTTCCCACTGATACCTCACTCACCTGGACACAGGCCTCCAGACACCACCCTCTCCACCATCCAAGGCTCTTTGCCTTGCTCTAGGAAGGAGATCACATCAGGTTTGGAAACGGCAAGACCTGGAGATGAGAAGAAACATGCCACCTGGTTATGGTGTGGGGGCCCCAGAATTCAGATCCAGGACCTGGTCATCAAGCAGGAGAGGCAGTTGCAGGAAGTGCCAGAGGAAGATGGGACAGTTGCCTGAGGGTAGGGAAGATGCAGCTTCAGCTGACAGCGCTGCCCTTTAACCCCTCAAAAATGACCAACCAGTCATAAGACTGAAAAGCATCCAAAAACTGACCAGGAAGGAACATGCCCAAGGATAACCTCCAAACTAACAGACAAGATCACCTTACCCAGTGAGACCAGGTTGCTGTAGGTCTCCAACATCACGTCTCTGTACAAATCCCTCTGAGCAGGTGCCAACCACTGCCATTCTTCTTGGGAGAAGACTATGGCCACATCCCTGAACAATTCTGACCCCTGGAATGACAGGCATGTATGACATATCTGTATTTCAATGGTTCACAGTGGGATGAAAGGAGGTTGGGCAGGTCTTCGCGGGAGGGGGGGTTGTTTTGTTGAACAAGAAGGGTGGGACTGAATGGGAAAGGTGACAGAACAAATGGGGATGAGTAAAACAGAATGATCAAATGTTCTCAAACACTCCTTTTAACTGCAAATCAATGCTCTGTGTACAGATTTGGGATGAAAATTAAAATCAAGCTAAACGGAGTTTTCCTTATTGTAAGAAACAGTGTAATAAAGCACACTGCCCACTCTGTACTTGGCATACAATAAATTCTCAAGGTGAGACCTATCATTTCTATCTTTTGGAATAACAATAACAACAAAAAATATTTCTGATGGATTTTCCCCAAATATTTTATTTTTTAAAATTATGGAAACATGTTTTCTATCTTAGATACAGGATTTTCATGTAAGTCAAGAATTTCTTGGAGATGAAAGTTCATCATTATGTTGGAACATAACACAAGCATTTTTCTTCATGGGAAAAACCATGGAGATCACTTTTATTGAGTGTACAATTTTCTATCAAGTGAAACGAATGACTCAAACATCCTCTTATTTTGGATCCCGAGATTGGATCAGATCTCTAAGGCTTTTCCAAGCCCTGACCACTAACCCACCTAGCTGATCATCTCACTTGCTGCATCACTCACCATCCTCAGCTCTGTACTTTTCTTCCTCTTAAGCTAAAGAAACTAATGGAGGATGTCCCAGATTCAAATGCTCTGTTCAACGTCAAACTAGACTTTAATTCTGTACTTTTCTTCCTCTTAAGCTAAAGAAACTAATGGAGGATGTCCCAGATTCAAATGCTCTGTTCAACGTCAAACTAGACTTTAATTCTGGCATCAAATTTTTGATGGATTCCCAGCCAAATTTCAATTACATATCCAATCATTAATCATTCCCAAAGCAGGACACTGTACCACGCACTGAAACTGACACCAACCAACACCACCTCCCCTGCTTTTTCTATATGTGATTGCTCCTAAGCATTCATCTCCATCTCTTCAAACTTCAGTTCTTACAAAGGATGCTCTCATTTCATACAGGGAAATGAGTTTCTCCTCCTAGAAGACGAAAACCATCAGGAGATGCAGAATGCTATAGAGAATAAACCTGTGGGCATTTGTCAGAGAGGAGAGGACAATGGGAGAGGGGACTCCTGCCTGGTCCTTTTATTCCCTAAAATGGGAAAGTCTGAGAACCAAATTCCTGGATGGAACCCAGGTGGAAAGTTTCAAGATAAGGAAAGCAAATATTTATGGGATTTAAAAACTCACGAGGGACATGACTTTTAGAATTTCAAGGGCTGATAGGTCCTCCTCCTGGTTCCTCTCTTGGGGAAGGGCAGAGTCCTGCGATGGTAGAGCTGGGGGAGGAAAGAGCAAACATGAGAGGCTAGGCTTGCCTCACAGCTCCTAGAATGCCAAAGTTACAAGTCCCCACCTGCTTGCCCTCTGCCCACCAAGAAAATGAGGCGGGGGAGGCAAAGGGATCCTCACCCAACCCCAGGAAACCAGCTTTAGCTGCTGCAAGGCGAAGGGGAACCAGTGGTCATTTCCCTCCCATTTCCCCTAAACATCCAGTGATTCTGTTTTGTTGCAGATGCAAGTCTGAGACAGGGATGCTGAGGGCTGTTCTAGTGACTGAGACCCACATGTTACCTCAAGGACAAGGAGGGCTTCCCTCAAGCCAGGGAGCATAGAAGTCCTGCATAATTTACATAGCCCCAGCCTAGAATAAAGCCTTTCCAGGACTAGGCCATTTAACTCTCTCCTGCAGGAAATATAAAACCTTTGAAAGTCTACCTGGCTCTTTTCCCAACCGCCAAATTTACAAAAAGCTCTACAGCCCAAACTGAGGCTTTGTGGATGCCACTTCATGGAGCACGCCTTGCATCAACAAACGGAATAGAGTTGGAAGGAACAGTAAGAGACAAATTACAAGCAGCACGCCCAGTGCTCCATTATCAGCACATAAATGTGTCCTTCCATAGAGACACAGCAGTGCACAAAGCTGCATGTCCAATAATGTTTGCTAAATAAGAGAACTGAAAATTAGTACATAAGTAGGCAAGTCCACAAGTAGCCAAGAGGTTGAATCATTTTTGGCACAGCCATATAATGGGATGCCAAGTGACTATCAAAAATGACTATCAAAAACTGACAAGCAAAGATATTAACTACTGAATCCTTTGAGAACATTCAGCAAAAAGAAGTCAAACTCACTAACACACAGGCTAAAAACAAAACAAAACAAAAAAATTGGAAGAAAAAACACCCAAGTATTCGCAGTGTTGTCATTTAACCAGTTCTTGAGCTCACTGTTAAGAAATATTTTGTAAAGGAGTATATAAAGTGCCTACTGCATTACAAACATTTGGTTCTAAGTAACGTGTAAGTGAAGTAATTATGAATGTTGCTTAACATGATGTAATAGGCAGCTTTTCCTTATTATGATCACTTTTATAAGCATTATTTGTATTAACTGCACGATATCCTATTTACAAAGGATGGCCTGTGATCCACTCAAGTGTTTCCCCATTGCTGGACACAGAATTTGAACATATAAAATGTTCCCAAGTATAAGTTTTTCTAAACTAGCGGTTCTAAATCTTCTGGGGTCTTGCAACTCTCTGAGAACCTCATGAAACAAGATTTCCTCTCAGATTAAAAAAAAAAAAAAAAAGCACGCATAACAGTGAATGCAAAACATCCGCAATTTCTGGGGGTCGGAGACCCCTGCGCACCCACCTAAGGGGTCCATGCACCTGGGCTATGAGGCTGGAAGCAGAAAGGGGGCGCCGGCAAGCGCGCGTCGCGAGGGCCGGCGGGAAATGTAGTCTCACGCCGGTAAAGCCACAGAGCGACGATGGGGCGAGACGTCTGCGTTCTTCTCAGGCCTGAGACCCAACCGGCCGCGGCACCAGCTCCTGCTGGACCCCAGAGCGGCTGGAAAGCTCCGGAGCCCCTCACCTGTCGCCTCCTCGGGTCCAAGTGCCACCGCGGCCGCGCCCCCGGCAGCCCAGGGCGCGCTTCCCCCACGGTACCGGTGGATTCGTCGTGCGCAGCCGGAAGATGGCGCAGACGCACAAAGCACAGCGATGCTGCGCCATGATAGGGCCGGCGCCGCAGTGCCTTCTGGGAAACATAGTCTCTAGGCGTAAAGGCAGCAGCCCGGCCTTGAAGCCGGATCTCGCGATGTTTCGGGGTGAGCCGGCGCAGGCGTGCCTGCGCAGTGCGCGGAGGGGCGTTGTGAGTGTGTTCGAGTCCCTGGGTTGCTTTCTGGGGGTCTGTGGTGCTGGGTGTGCTATCTGCGTCTGATTCTCTAGCGAGAGATTGTGGGCGAGTTACCGAGTGGGCAAGGGGCTGTCACTGTGTGTGCGTGATTGTGACGGTGTGTGGTGGTCGCTTCTGACTCCGCGTGGGTCGTTGAATGTGTGACTGGGACCGTTTAGCGGTGGATACACAACTGTGTGCGGCTGTGGAAGATTCCCTCATCGGTTAAGTTCCCATTTCCGTGGAAAAAGTTTTACCAGAAGGTTTCGAAGGAACTTTAAAGTTTGGAAGCGTAAGAGTTTATCTGGTAACTAATTTTAAACATTACATCTATGGTGAATTAAATGTGGGTTATGAAGGAGAACGCAAAATAAAAACGTTATAAAGACGTAAAGGAGTTTTATGGGGCGGCATCTCTTGGCCAAATATCAGACCGCCACAGGTAGTTGTTAATTCTCTCTTGTTTTTAGGCAGCTTTGGTGTCATCAAGTGTGAAAAGCCCTGGACTTTACACATCTAGTATGATCGGGAGTCTGAGTACCAGATGCTGGTCAGGACCTGTTATGCTGGGTCTCAGAATGCGGAAACCCTCCTTGTCCGAGGTGGAACAGTTTGTCCTTGAGTCAGGCCGGGAGTCCTGAGTGACTCTTTTGATTTGATCCTGTTTCCCTCAGACCTGGTGAGCTCTATGGTGTAATAAGTGGTTAAGAGTGTGAACCCTTAACCATCTCTAAGACTGGAGCCAGAATGCCTGAACTCCAGTCTTAGAGATGTGCCTCGGTCTCCACATTTGAAAGTGAGGATGATTGTAGCATCTAATTCATTGAGTTGTTGGGGAGGAGTAACTGAGCTAATACATGTAAAATAATGCTACTGCTGCTGGATAAGGATGCTGATATGACTGAAGCTCATGCTTTCTTTCTGCAAAGATGCTTTTTCCAAAACATACCATATTGCCTCTTTACACATTCTTCAGGAGAGGGTAGAGGCTGCATTTTCGTTGCAGGCGCAGTGATGTGGTGGAAAGCACACTTTTAGAGTTAGACAGATGTGGATTCAAATAGCATTTCAGCCATTTATTAGTTTCTTCATGCCTATCTCAGTTTTTTTGTCCATAAAAGGAAGAATGTAATGCTGGGCTTGCAGCTTTGTCCTGAGGGTCAAATAAAATGATTTAATAATGTAAGCAAAGCTTAGAGGTTGGTTATTGCTGATGACTGATATTAAGAGACAACTTCAGCAAGGATGGTTGAATTTCACACTTGTGAGCAGACAGTTGAGGAGACAGTTGTAGATTTATCCTACTTGACCTTATTTGTGGTTCAGGACAGTGTTGTGAGTTCAAGAGGAGAGGGTAGATGCAATAAGTCATCATCTTTCGTATGTTCTCTGATCTTGGGAAGGGGCGAGTGGCTCTAGTTTCCCTTTAACATCCCACTGTGTTGAGTGTGTCTATATGTACATGCATCAGTATTTGCTTACGGAGGAAAGGAAGGAAAAGGACCAAACAGGTACAAAACCAGCCATCTCTCAGGCTAACTTTCTTCTATACCATTTTTACTTTCTCACATTCATTAATCTGCCAAAGAGAAATTTAGAGGATGATGAAATGGCCACTTCTGACTCTGAACCAAGCCTCTGAAGTCATACACCATTACACTCTTGGTCACAAAATCAGCCGTGAGTCTAAGTAGGTGGAGACTACACAAGAGTATAAGTACTAGGAGGCAGGGATCATTCAGGGTCCTTTTAGAGGGTGGCTTCCAGTTTCTTCCTTTTAAGAGTATGAGAATGCTCTGAGCTAGCCTTTCCATTCCATGGAATCCATAGGTCTTTTGTCAGCCACTTCCCAGTACACACTCCTGTGCCAAAGCACATGCAGAGTTTGTAGGGTCCAGCCCCACAGGGTTGGTGGGTTTTTCCCCATGTGCGGAGACGAGAGATTGTAGAAATAAAGACACAAGACAAAGAGATAAAAGAAAAGACAACTGGGCCTGGGGGACCACTACCACCAAGACGTGGAGACCGGTAGTGGCCCTGAATGCCAGGCTGCGCTGATATTTACTGGATACAAGACAAAGGGGCAGGATGAGTGTGAGCCATCTCCAATGATAGGTAAGGCCACGTGGGTCACGTGTCCACTGGACAGGGGGCCCTTTCCTACCTGGCAGCCGAGGTAGAGAGAGAGAGGAGAAAGAGAGAGAGAGCTTACACCATTATTTCTACTTATTAGAGACTTTTAGTACTTTCACTAGTTTGCTACTGCCAACTAAATGGCAGAGCCAGGTGTACAGGATGGAACATGAAGGCGGACTAGGAGCGTGACCACTGAAGCACAGCATCACAGGGAGACGGTTAGGCCTCCAGATAACTGCGGGTGGGCCTGACATTAGTCAGGCCCTCCACAAGTGGTGGAGGAGTAGAGTCTTCTCTAAACTCCCCCTGGGAAAGGGAGACTCCCTTTCCCGGTCCGCTAAGTAGCGGGTGTTTTTCCTTGACACTAACACTACCGCTAGACCACGGTCCGCTTGGCAACGGGCGTCTTCCCAGACGCTGGTGTCACCACTAGACCAAGGAGCCCTCTGGTGGCCCTGTCTGGGCATAACAGAAGGCTCGCACTCTTTTCTGGTCACTTCTCACTATGTCCCCTCAGCTCCTATCTCTGTATGGCCTGGCTTTTCCTAGGTTATGATTATAGAGCGAGGATTATTATAATATTGGAATAAAGAGTAATTGCTACAAACTAATGATTAATGATATTCATATATAATCATATCTAAGATCTATATCTGGTATAACTATTCTTGTTTTATATTATACTGGAACAGCTCATGTCCTCAGTCTCTTGCCTCGGCACCTGGGTGGCTTGCTGCCCACAGAGTTACTCCAGCAGCTCCCTCTCCTGTTATCCCCAGCCATATCCATGCTTCTGCCAGATTCCTTCTATTTCAGGATCACCCATTATCACTTGAATGAGATCAGCTGTGGGGAGGTGGGCCATATTCTGTTGTGCATAGTAAACCAAGCAAGGAATCACACAGCAAAGTGGGTTCTAACCCAATCTTAGCTACTTACTCCCTGAGTGACCTTGGGCACCTCCCCCAATTTTTCTGACCTAAAATCTGTGCATTATAATAATAATAAATTTCCATGGAGGAAGTATAACCTTTTCAACAAACAGTGCTGGAGCAACTGGACATCCATAGCCAAAAAAGAAAAAGGATAAAAGGCTTTTCTCCAGTACTAATCCAGGAGAAAAATAAATGTATTGCATCTTCCTTATGACCACTGAGGACAAAATACATGTGGCCTTCTCTCTCTGAGGACTTTTTTTTTTTTTTAAGAGACAAGGTCTCACTCTGTCACCCAAGCTGGTGTGCAGTGGTGTTCCTGGACTGAACTGAAGGTCAGGCTGCTTATTCTCGCAGCCCTATGACAAGATGCTGATGAACTGTTAAAGAAGAGAGTTTTATTTCTGTAACCGGGTACAGGGAGGGCCAGAAGAATATTGCCAGACCAACTCAAAATTACAAAGTTTTCCAGTGCTTATCTACCTTCTAAGCTGTATGTCTACATGTTAGTGTGCATTCATCTAAAGACACAAGTGATTAATTTCTTCTAATCTATAACTAAGGTCTGAGTCTTGGGGACATTACTCTGGAGCCTCAGTAATTTTACTTACTCTAGATGGGTCCAAGTGCCAAAGGTAATTACCCTTATCTTGTCTCCTACTAAGTTATGGAGGTCTGGAGAGTTTCTTTAGACCCCCAGTAAAACTTGTTTAATCCTAAATGGATCCTGGTATAAGGAGTGTGACCATTCCTTCATTATCTTGTCATGCTTCAAATCATTAGCCTTTGTGTTAGGGCGCTGGCTCTCTCAGCCTTTAATATTTAACCTAACCATTTAGTCAATGCTAGAACAGTTCTTATGGAGGCCTGCCTGTTCAGTTTTTGTGAGATCTGGCTTGCCACAGTGGTACAAATGGCTTACTGCAGCCTCAACCTCCTGGGCTTAAGCGATCCTCCTACCTCAGCCTCCCAAGTAGCTAAGAACACAGGTGCGTGCCACCACACCAGCTAATTTTTCTTTTTTTTTGTAGAGATGGGGGCCTCACTGTATTGCCCAGGCTGGTCTTGAACTCCTGAGCTCAAGTGATCGTCTTGCTTCAGCCTTCCAAAATGATGGTGAAGCTGCATCATTGTCTGGGGTAAATACCTGAGGTTCGTTGTCTCACGCCAAGGGAATCAAGGATGTGGACACACAAGAAGTGAGTTTAAGAGCAGAGGTTTAATAGGCAAAAGAGAAAAGAGAATAGCTCTAGCTCCCGCAGAGAGAAAAGGGCTCCCAAGTAGGACTTCCAGTCCTTTGCGAAGGGCATGAGGTTTTATAGACTGGCTTCAGGAGGTGGTGTCTGATTTACGTAGGCCCCAAAGATTGGTTGGACCAGGTGTGCCAATCAGAAGCTGGCTGCCCCACCCTAATCTTTTATTATGCAGATGGGGTCCCTACCTGACCGGGCCATGTTGTATGTTCCGTACTGTACACGTGGTTGACAAAGAAAAGGGAAGATGGAGCTGTGATGTTGGACATGCCTGGCCCCCAGGCAGCTTTTTCCTATTGGCACAGCTGCTGGCATTTACCCGTGCAAACTTCCAGCTTGCTTATGTATGTCTGCAGCTTGATTTTTCAGGCTGCTCTTTGTTAGGAAAGAAATGACTTGGGGGCTGCTTTTCATTAAAAGGAAAACCTTACTGAGGATTTCCTTACCCTCACTGTCTGCCTAAATAATTTCTTTTTAACTCCTATGTCACTTGGGATTACAGGCATGAGCCGCTGTGCCTGCTAGAGGGTTTTTTATCTTTATTCCTCAAGATTTTGCATTTAGATAATTATGTTAAACTTGGGTGTGCTAGGTAGACATATGTCTGCTGATTACCCGTTTGGGAAGAATGTGGATTCCTATGTAGGGAAAAGGAGTCAGGCTGGTGGGACCAGGGGAAAGCAAAGAGATAAAACAAATAAGCTATAGATCTGCATTTTCTTCATGGTCCAGGATATATAAACAAAAAAAGGAAGCAGATAAGCTATAGGCTTGCTTTTCTTTATGACCCAGGACATACAGCCCTCCTGAGCAAATAATGAACATAACTCACAAACTTCCTGTTTATCATCAAACGCACGCATCCACTTTCATCAAACACCTCGGTTGACAGAAGAATGCAGGTTAGCTCCCTGCTGCCTTGGCATTATCAATCAGCCCAGGAACCATCCTATAAAACGTCCAGCAAGCCTTTGTTTCCTTGCAGTCAGCTCCTCTGCCACTGATTCTGCCTGTTGCTCCCTGATAACATACTTTGATACTGTCTTTAATAAATCTGCCTTTCTTCACCCACAGCTGTCTTGGTAAGTTCTTTTACCTCTGCGCCACCAGCCCAAATAGTTGCTGCTCACCTGAGACAAAGAATAAATGTGGTTTTTAAGCAAATCAAAGTTTATTTACTGACTCTTACCAAGCTTTGTAGAAGGCTGTGCCAAAAGGAGAAGCTTAAGAGATAATGGCTAAAAATAAAAAATGTTACCACCACCCAAAGGGTTCTTCCTGCCCACTGCATAAAGAAAGACCATGGCATTGTAGTAGAGAAAGAGGTTAATAGACATGAGGCTGGCCATGCCACATGGGAAATGGAGTTCGTACTCAAATCATCTAATCCAAAGCTCTTATATTAGAGGTTTTTCAAAGTCACTTTGGGGGAAGGGGTGGGAGTGGCCAGATAACAGGTGCTTGCTGCTGATTTTTTGAGCTGGAGATGAAATCATAGGGGGTCAAAGCTCTCCTTGTGTGGGGTGAATTGCTTCTGGGTGGTGCCACAGGAACTGGGTTGGTTAGTCCAAGTGGAACCATCAGGTCCAGGTGGAGCCATGGGTGTCAGACATGAAAAAACCTGAAAAGATATCTCAAAAGGCCAATCTGAGGTTCTACAGTAGTGATGTCATTTGCAGTAGTAATTGGGAAAGTGGCATATCCTATAACCTTTGGAATAATGGCTGACAGTTGAATAATGGTGCCACCTTAGCAGGACCCAGACTCCTCTCCTCCTAGACTGATGGCCTCCCATTAGCTTTACAAAAACAATTGAGTTTTGGGCAAAGCCTGTTATTTAAACTATAGCGTAAATGTCTTCCAAAGTTAGCTCAGCCCTATAGTCCAGGCTTAATTAAGGGAAAGGCAAGATAGGTGGGTTAGCTCAGTTTACTGTAATAATTTTTCTCACTGATACAGTTTTTGCAAAGGTGGTTTCATAAAGATGCCTACTCTCTTCACACATTTGTGAAATGTTGAAAAGACTGCAAAAACCTGGAAGTTTACTGATGCCTTATTTTAAACAAGGCTTGTCTGGTTTGAAAAAGCGAGGGGAAGCTATCAATCATAATTTTGTTAAATACAGTGAGTTCTAAGTTTCTCCTCAAAGAATCTGTGTCAGTATGTTCAGTTCTTTGTTTTCCATTTTAAAGTTTAACTTCCTCATTCTCTTCATCTCCTTGCCCCTAGTTTTAGTAAACAACCTCCCTGCCAGTTCTGATCAGTAGTTCACATCTGTTTCCCTGGTCACTTGCTCCATCCTGAGTCACCCCTGGTCACCCACTCTAACCTAAGTCACCTTTAGTCACCTATTCCGTAACCGTCTTTCCTGCCAAAACTGCTCACCCCACCACTCTGGCTCTTAACCCCTGCTGTCTTTAAAATAGCCAATCGGAATTAGCTTAGACTGTGCAGTCCAACCCTAGCCAATAGGGGAACGATGCAGCAGTAGGGGCTACCTGTGTCAGAGATAAGAACCCCTTCCCCTCCCTTGTTCAGGTGTGCTCTCACCATTGCTCCATCCGCAAGATGCAACCTTCTATAGAAGTAAAATTGCCTTGCTGAGACAATTTCTGTTCAAATGCTATTTCTTTTGCGGCACCAAAAATTTATTTCTAACAATTTCAACACTCAAACACAACCCAACTACAATTTTTGTGGATTATGTTCCTTTTACTTTTTAGGAACAGTTTTCCAATGTTGCAGTCATAATGCAATTTTATCAGCTTTGTTCCTCCTTTAAGAAACCTTAACACAAGAAGTATTTTTACATGTTGCTTCATTGCCATGCAATTATTCTTTTAAAAAGTTGTATAGTTTTCAATCAGATAGATGTGAAAGGAAAATAAATCTCAGGACTCCAGTTGCGCACAGTGGCTCATGCCTGTGATTCTAGCACTTTGGGAGGCCGAGGCGGGTGGATCATGAGGTCAGGAGATTGAGACCAGCCTGGCCAACATAGGAAACCCTGTCTCTACTAAAGATTTAAAAAAAAAAAAAATTAAGCAGGTGTGGTGGTGTGCACCTGTAATACCAGCTACTCAGGAGGCTGAGGTAGGAGAATAGCTTGAACCTGGGAGGCAGAGGCTGCAGTGAGCAGAGATCACACCATTGCACTCCAGCCTGGGCAACAGGGCGAGACTCTGTCTCAAAAAAAAAAAATCTAAGGACTCCAAAATCACTAAGCAAAGGGAAAAGTCAAGCTGGGAACTATGTCAGGCAGGGCTGCCTCTCATTTGATTCCTAAATACAATAGCTATAAAGATAAAAAACTACATACCTCCCTCACAATTTGCCCACAAGGAAATTCCTTTCGGACAAAGGACAGAAAGAATTCAAAGTCATCCCTCTGAGGCTCACCTGAGAGAAATGCACATCTGATTGCTTCCTTGGACCTATTGTTTAGGTAAAAATGCAAATTCACGGAGCCAGACTAAATTGTGTATTCAGTGGAAAGCTAATCAATAACTCAAAAGAATGCAACCTTTTGTCCCGTATCTATTTATGACCTGGAAGCCTCCACCTCCAATTTTTCCACCTTACCTGACTGAACCACTGTACATCTTACACATAGTGATTGATGTCTCATATCTCCCTAAAATGTATAAAAGCAAGCTGTACCCCAACCACCTTGGGCACATGTCATCAGAACCTCCTGAGACTGTCAGTGCTTCCTTAACCATGGGAAAATAAACTTTCCAAATCGATTGAGACCTGTCTGCAATACCTTTTGGTTTACAACATACTGTTATTTATTTGACCATTCTTCTACTTGTAGCTATGGAGTCCTGATAAGTAAGCAACAATGACGAAGGGGCCTCAGTGGGGAAGAACAATGAACAGTTGTTCTGAGAGATGGCTAATCAAACAACAGCTCTCTCCAGGATGACCCTATAAAACTTCCTTCCAGCTCCTGCCTCTTTGCAGACAGCTCCTTCTCTCCTGTGCTGCCAGTTGCAACCCTGCAGTGTATTTTCATACTTTCTCTAATAAATCTGCCTTTCTTTAGGACTGTCCTGGTAAATATGAGACTGTTTACCACCTTTGATACAAGCCCTATCTAGTTGCTACCCGTGACAGTAGCTATATTGTTTTTGTTCAACATTTTATTATAAACAATGTTTCAGCTGGGCTCGGTGGCTCATGCCTGTAATCCCAGCACTTTGGGAGGCCGAGGCAGACAGATCAGGAGGTCAGGAGATTGAGACCATCCTGGCTAACAGATGAAACCCCGTCTCTACTAAAAATACAAAAAAAATTAGCCAGGTGTGGTGGCACGCGCCTGTAGTCCCAGCTACTCGGGAGGCTGAGGCAGGAGAATGGCATGAACCTGGGAGGTGGAGCTTGCAGTGAGCTGAGACTGCGCCACTGCACTCCAGCCTGGGTGACAGAGCAAGACTCTGTCTCAAAAAAAAGTTTCAGTTAGTATTTTTTGCTGATATCATAGTTGCATTTTTTTTATTTCCTCAAATAAAATTCCCAGCTTCTATGATGTTCTTTGTCACTGGCAACTTTGGTCAGACAATTAAATGAAGCAATTGAAGGGCATAAAGGATTTTGGAAGGGATGGTACAGGATTGGGAGATAAACTAGAGATAGGAGTTTATAAAATATTTTCAAAGACAGATTGAAGAATAGGAATAAGAGAGTATGATATTGTGAAATATATATTTGATCTTCCTAGCATAGAACTTCTAAAATCCTTAGAAACTACAAAGTAAGAGTAAAAACTCATTTTTTGCTAATGAGTTGACAGCTTGCAACCCCTATAGAGTTTCAGGATGGGGACTGGTTATGGAAAGACCAAGGCATGACTAGAAGGTTGGGACATTCAACCCCACCCCCAACCCTAAGGAGGGGACGGGATTTTAATCAACTATGCCTATGTAATGAAGCCGCTGTAAAACTCCCAAAAGATAGGGTTTAGAGAGCTTCCACACAGCTGAACACGTGGAGGTTCCTGGAAGGTGCAACACCCTTTTTTCTGTACCTTGCCCTATGCATCTCTTCATCTATATCATTTGTAATATCCTTTATAATAAACTAGTAAACATAAGTGTTTCCTGAGTTCCGTGAGCCACTCTAGCAAAATATCGAACCGCAAAGAGTGGATGGTGAAAATCCCAATTCGAAGCTGGTGGGGTCAGATGTTCCAGAGGCTGGACTTGTGACTAGTGGGAAGGGGGAGGCAGGCTTGGGGACTGAGCCCTCAGCGAATGGTGTCTGACCCATCTCCAAGTAGACGGCGTCGGAACTGAACTGGAGGACACCCAGCTGGTGCCCGCTGCAGAACTCACTGAACTCATTGCTTGCTTGGGATGTGTGGGAAATTCCCCTATATTGGTCAGAGAAGTCTTCTGTTATGATTAGTTGTCGTTGAGATAATAGAAAAAAAATGCACCTTGTGTTTTTTCCACTGATTCAGAGGGCATAACTGAAAGAACGAAGAACTGAAAGAATGATCTTAATACTCTTTCGCTTTTCTTGATAATACGCATTACTTCCCAATATGCATCAGTGTCCTTTATTATTAATTTTTTCCTATTGAATTCCTCCCGCATTAGAATGCTGCTCCATGAGGTGGGGATTTTGTCTGCTTGTTCACTGCTGTGTGCCCAGGGCCCACGACAGTGCCCGACACAGCAGGCGCTCAATAAATGGCGAATGAAAGACAGGGCAAGGCGGAGAGAGAAGAAACAGAAAGGGAAAGAGAAAGCCCGGGCCGCCAGAGCGCTTAATCACACGTACGTCCTACCGGGCCCCTTTCCAGCTGGCTCAGGCTCCACACTGGTCCTCCAGCTCCCTTTTCTCAGCGATGGGCTCACAGCCCCACCCGGAGCGCTCGAGCGCGGACGCGGCCACTGCGCGTGCGCCTCACCGCGCTAGCACCCCGGTCTGGCAGCCTTTGGGGACCTGAGCCAGCTGCGCCTGCGCAGTCAGAGCGGGTCCTCACAGGCCTCGGGTCGAACGGGTGGGGGAGCGGACAGTCGAACGGCCTGAGAGGGCTTAGCTGGTCCGGGTGGGGTTCTGAAGGCCAGCGGAGGTGGGCTTACTAGGGAAGGGGGCGCAGCAGAAACTAACGGCAACTGAGAGGCGGGACCTGCGGCCGCCCGGGACCCTCGGCCAACATCCCAGCATCCTCTGCGCCGTGCCGGCCCCGGACTCCATTTCCCAGCGGCCCCTGCGGCCTGCCCTACGGCTGCGGCGCCTTTGTGAGCGCGGCTGGCGGCCAGGATCGAGCCCTGGCCCGGGCCCTGGCCCAGCCCCGGCCTCCAAGGACCGCAGAGAAGGAGGTGCCCACCGGAGGGAGGAGGCGGTGAGGAGCGCGGGATGGAGCTGACGCCGGGAGCGGCCATGCCACCATGTGTGGGACCGTGTGTGACAGTGTGTGAGAATGTGTGAGACATTAAGGAACCGTGTGTGACAATGTGTTTGACAGTGTGGAACCGTGTGTGAGTCCATGTGTGACTGTGTGAGAATTTGAGACCGTGTGTGACAGTGTGAGAATGTGAGACCGTGTGTGAATATGTGTGTCAGTGTGAGACCATGTGGGACAAATGTGGGACTGTGTGTGACAATATGAGACTGGGTGTGAGAATGTGTGTGACAGTATGAGACCGTTGCCCCTGTGTGTGCGGGAGCCTTTGACAGTATATGGGACCGTGTGGGACTGTGTGACACTGTATGTGTTTAAGACCACATCACTATGTGTGAGACTGGGAA
Organism: Pongo pygmaeus; assembly: GCF_028885625.2. Lineage (NCBI taxonomy): Eukaryota > Metazoa > Chordata > Mammalia > Primates > Hominidae > Pongo > Pongo pygmaeus. Next base: position 62,923,640 of record NC_072393.2, read on the forward strand.
TGTGTGACAGTGTTAAACTGTCATTATGTGTAGACCACGTGTGAACAGTGTGTAAGACCATGTCACTGTGTGTGTGACCTGTGTGTGTGGGATAATGTAAGACTGTGTGACAGTGTGTGTGACTTTGTGAATAGAGCTTGACCGTGTGTGTAGGATTAGGTGAGACTGTGACAGTATGTGAGACCATGTCACCGTGTGTGAGGCTATGTGTGGTTGTGTACGGTGTGTGGCTGTTGATGTGGGACCACGTGAAACTGCGACAGAATTTGTGTGACAGTGTGTGAGACTGTGTCACTGTATGTGAAACTGTATGTGAACAGAGTTTTTGTTGTTGGACTAAGATTGTATGTGACAGTGTTTGAGACTGTGCATGACAGTGTGTGTGATTACGTGAGACTGAGGGAGATGGTGTGACTTAGCACTGTATGTCATCCCGACAGTGAGTGTGACAGTGTGAGTCAAAATGGCCTTATATGACCCATTGTGAGAGCAGGGTGGGCTACAATGTGGGGGCATGTCCATAGGTTGCCAGGGGAGGTGCCAGAATGAGAAACTGTGTGGTTTGTTGTCTGTGATTTGTGTGGGCAGGAAGCTGTGTGGGTGCTTGGAGATGCTGGTGTGCTCTGGGGTTTGGGAGACTGCTGTTCTGATGGAGAGACAGAGAGATTGGGATAAAGGGGAAAAGATGGAGAAAGGGAGAGGGGACGAGAGCTGGAAAGGGAGAGACAGACAGGAGCCTCAGCCTTAAGCCTGAAAAGCTGACCACGCTGGCTGCTTGTCCTCTGGCACAGTAGTTTTTCCATCCCTCTCAGTCTCTGGGGGCATGTGAGGAATTTAAAAGGAAAAAGGAATGGGAGACCTACCATGTGCTGTTTATGAAAATAAATGTCAGAAAGATGAAAATTTATTTAAGAAAGGATATACCAAGCACTGTGCTCAATGCTTTATGTAGATCATTTCAGAATCCTCCCAACAATTGATAGGGAATAGTTACCATTTCACTGATAGAGAAACAGGTTTGCAGTGGTTACCTAACTTGCCAGAGGTTGTATAGGTAGCATGTGGTGGTTTGGCTGTTTGAGACCAGGTGTTCTGATCCTTAAGCCTAGTAGTTCTTACCACTAAGTTATGCCACTTCTTAGGTAATGGCTTTATTCTTCAAGGCAGTGAGGTCTGTGGACAAGAATTCATGATAGGGGGTTTGGATGACTGTTCATGCATAGCCTGCCCCTCCCTCCCTCTCTCCTTCTTTCTCTCTGAGGAGATTGCCCAGAAAAGTCAAGAGATTAGTTTTCAGTTGTGGGTCGTCATAAGCCAGGACCTGAAGTAGGCCGTCTTGACTCTTTGATCGAGTGTCCACCACACCACATGGACCATCTGATACTCACTCTGTGTATGGAGATGCTTTCTCTCAGAAATTTCACTTTGTAGCTTCATCTCTCATCCTTGCAGAAAGGGTGGGGACATATTTCCTTTCAACATCATGATCGGGTGGAAAGAATTAAAAGTTAGACCTGGTTTCCAGTTTGGCTTAATTACTTATTACTATGATGCCTTGAATAATTACTCCGATGAAGAGCCTTCATGTGTGATAGAGGGGGAAATCCTTGCTTGGTAATGCCATTCTGTAATTGCTGTTTTTGTTTTAAATTATAAATGGGGAGGTAACTTAAGCACAGAACATGTATTTTGTATTCTTTTTTTTTTTTTTTTTTTGAGACAAAGTCTCACTCTGTGGCCCAGGCTGGAGTGTGGTGGTGCGATCTTGGCTCACTGCAAGCTCCGCCTCCTGGGTTCATGCCATTCTCCTGCCTCAGCCTCCCCAGTAGCTGGGACTACAGGCGCCCGCCACCACACCTGGCTAATTTTGTATATTTTTTAGTAGAGAGGGGGTTTCCCCGTGTTAGCCGTGATAGTCTCGATCTCCTGACCTCGTGATTCGCCCGCCTCGGCCTCCCAAAGTGCTGGGATTACAGGCGTGAGCCACTGCGCCTGGCCTGTATGTTGTATTCTTAAGATCCAAAGCATGTGGGAAAAAGAATTGTAAATTTAGATATAAATGACTTGCTCAGTGATACCTCTAATTTACTCCTGAGGTTGGGGAAAGAAGGAGAAAGAGAAGGAAAGGTTTCTAGGCTGATGATACTGAGAGCTGCAGGGCAGCTGGAATTTTATGGTTTCTTTTCCTTCTCCAGCTCGACTTTCTCAGGATACTGTCCCTCTCCCAGAGAGGAGCTGAAGGAGTAGGACAGAAGAACTGTCAAATTCTGGAATCCTTAAAGCCATGTCCAAGGTAAGGAAGCATTTCTTCTCTCTTCCCTAAAATGCCATCTTATTTTTTAGGTTATACGAACATTTTGTTTTTCTTCCAAAATTCTGCAACCTAACAAGGTTCCATTCATCCAGTGACTCGTTCCTCATATCTTGCTTTCCAGTAAAAGTCTCCAAAAGCCTAGTTATCTTTTTTTCCACAGCCAGCATTTTTATCTTAACTCAAGAAATAGTTCAGCACCTCCTCTGGGTTTAGTGTCTGTTAGAAGCTCTCAAGATGCAAAAATACACTCATTGGCATATGTAAACCTTCATTGTAGTAAGTTGATTCATTGAGACTGAGGTGTATGTTCAGATGTAACCACTAGCATAAATAAAGCTTTTCCGTAGACCTAGGTTTGAAAAGAAGGCAAGACAGGAGGGTTATCAGGTGGTCTTAGTCACAGAACAGGGCAAAGTCTGTTGCTCAAAGTGATTTTGAGGAGTGACATGTGTTGAGTCTTGAATATTAAAGTGTGGGTCAGCTAGGGCAGGGATTTTTCCAGGCACTCCATGGGCTTTGAAGAACAGTATTCTAGGGAATAATGAGGTACCATTTTAGGGACATTCTGAGTGTCCACAGCTATGTTATTCTAGGTCATCCAGTTAAGATTAGTGGAATTAATATGTAAAAAATAGCAGAACTTTGTTTTGAAAAAGACTAATGGGAGAGCACTTGAATCTGCATTAAAATAAAAGCTGTATATGTCTATAATAATGAAAACAGTTGATAGTGTGGAATGGAGCCAGAAGAAACATATATGTTAAGAAACAAATCCAAGTATAAGAATTCCATAAGAATGGAAATCTTCATTCACTGAACATATGGTTATTAAAGGCCTTGTGCTAAGTGCTGTGATAAATAGGCCCTGTCTTTGTCTTCATAGAATTTAATGTACACTAGTTTATTATATGATATGCTGATATTATTTTAAATCAGTGGGAAAGGGATGGATTATTCATTTAGTAAAAAAAAATTCTCTGCACTTAGAGAAAAATACATAGAGGTTAAATACATTATATAGGTTAAATATATATATATATATATATACGTACACACACACACACACACACACACACACACACACACCCCCCTCTAGGTTAAAATATGGAAAATGGAGAAAGAGTAAGGTGAGGCAGATGTAGAAATCAACTAGTACAGCACTGTCCAATAGAACTTTCTGTGATGATTGACAATAGAAATGTTCTATATCTGCAGTGTTTAACATAGTAGCCACTAGCCAGATGTGGCTACAAAGACTTGTATATGCTAGCATGACTGAGAAACTGAATTTTTAATGTTAATGGATTTAAATTTAGCCATATGTAGCTAGTAGCTACTGTATTAGACAGCACAGTCTTAGGCTTATAAAACAGTAAAGCCAGGAAGATAATTATGGGTGATCTTGTCCAAGTTTCTCATTCTACAGATGAAGAAAAAGAGGCCAGGGGAAGAAAGTGACATGTCCACGTAACCAGTTAGTGACTGAGTCAGATGTAAGAAGTTGTAATAAAAATTGAGGGTCAGTAATGTCGATGATGATGAGTGATGATATGAAGAGGGTGGTAGAAAATGATGAGGGACACTGTAGTGAGACTGTGAAGGGGCTCATTATTTCACTTCCATGCCCAGAACCTTCATTGCCTTCCTATCTTACTTGGAATGAAATCTAGTGTCCTAACCATGGCCTATAAGGCCCTTTGTGCTTCAGGTCCTGGCTTTCCTAGACCTCATTTTCTACAAGTATTTACCTCTCTTCATTTTAATCACAGTTGTGAATTTGCTGTCCCTCAGACTTACTGTGCTTTTTCTTGTCTCTGGACTTTTGCATTTGCTCCCCCGTCCCCCTACATGTTGACATAGCTTGCTCTCCCATTTCATTCAGATTGTTGTTCAAACCTTACCTCTTCATTTAGACTTACCTTGACCATATTATCTACAATAAACACCCTATCACTCTTAATCCCCCTTTACCTTCTTTTGTTTTTTGTCACACATGTCACTACCTGACATGTATGACCTTATGTTTAATGTTTTTCTCCTTTGTTAGGATATTAAGAGGAGGAACTTTGTTTTGTTCACCTTTGTATTCCTGACTCTTAGAATTGTGCCTGGTTGGTAATAGGCATTCCGATGAATTCCTTATCTGTGAGTGAGACCAGGATAGCTAGAGCTAGCCACCTCTTCTTTCCTGCTACTGATTTGGTAACAGAAGAAAGAAAAAGCTGAAAGTATGATGTATAGAATAGATGGAACCCATTAGCCCAAATGCTCTTTCCAGGACCCCACCCCAGACCTCCTGAATCATGGTCTCTTGGTGGCGCCTAAGAAAACACATTTTTATTGGGTTTCCCAGGATGATGATTATTTTTTTTGAGATGGGGTCTCACTATGTTGCCCAGGCTGGTTTTGAACTTCTGGCCTCCAGCTGTCTTCCTGCCTCAGCCTCCCAAGTAGCCAAGTAGCTGGGTTACAGGTATCCAGGATGATTTTAATGCATGGTTTTTGAGAACCTCTGCCTTCAAAGATTATATTTAAAGTATACCTCTTGTAAGCAGCATATAATTGGCTAGTTTTAAAAAAGCTAGGCTGATAATCTTAATCTTTTAGTGTTTATTACAGATTTAATACTTATAGATATGTGTTTAAAGCTACTGTATTTCTGTTTGTTTTCCATTTATCCCATCTGTTCTTTTTTCCTTTGTTTCTCCTTTTTTGCTTTTTTTTGGTTAAGTCAGGTATTTTTCCTTATTATTTTAGTAATTGTACATAATTTTTATTGTTCTTTTAGTGGCTTTTCTAAGATAATATTCATCCATTACTCATATGTAGTAATCCTTCTTTCTTCTGTAGTCTTCTTCCTATGATTAGTACCCTTATCACTTCCTGAACAGGATAAGATGCCTATGATGATTTAACTCCACAATATTCTTATTGCTCTATTTATAGTTACTGCTTTAGAACTCTTAATTTCTTCTTGTGTTTTCATGCTTCCATTTTCCTTCTGTATTACTTCTACCTGAAGAACTCTTCGAGTATGTCTTTGAGTGCAAGCCAACACTTTACTCCTACCCTGAATTGTTTTTTCAATTAAAAAACAATTTGACCGTATTGTTGCTGGGTCAAAATAGTGTAATTAAAAATTTTTTTGAGGTTAAGTAATTTTGTGAAATCCTGGTCTCAATGGAGAGAACGACATCTATGAATCGATTTTAAGAAAATAATTCAAGACCTATGCAACATCATAGTAAAGAATTAAGATTTATCCGGCTGGGTGTGATGGCTCACACCTGTAATCCCAGCACTTTGGGGGGCCGAGGTGGGTGGATCATCTGAGGTCAGGAGTTCAAGACCAGCCTGGCCAACATGATGAAACCCCATCTCTACTAAAAATACAAAAATTAGCTGGGTGTGGTGGTGGGCCCCTGTAATCTCAGCTACTTGGGAAGCTGAGGCAGGATAATTGCTTGAACATGGGAGGTGGAGGTTGCAGTGAGCCAAGATCGTGCCACTGCTCTCCAGCCTGGGCGACAGAGCGAGACTCCATCTCAAAAACACAAACAACAACAACAAAAATTAAGATTTACCCAACTGAAAATAAGCATGGGGGTTAGTAAATAAGATAGGGCATAATTATACTGTATAATATTACTCAGCCAATAAAAGTGACATTATCGGTAAATGAAATTATATACATAATCATAGACATAAGTATAAGGAACCATTTGAACAGATTATACTAACTATAAATTATAATTGCTTTTAGGAGGTAGGGTGACACGGGAGTAGGCATGGGGGTGAAAGACTTCCAATTCTTTAACTTAAAAATGGAAAAAATTCGCTGGGTGAGGTGGCTCACACCTGTAAACAATCCCAGTATCCTAGCACTTTGGGAGGCCAAGGCAGGAGGATTGCTTCAGCCCAGGAATTTGAGACCAGCCTGGGCAACATAGTGAGACATCATCTGTACCTAAAATAAAAAAAAATTACCTGCGCCTGGTGATGAGTGCCTGTGGTCCCAGCTGCTTGAGAGGCCAAGGTTGGGAGGATCATTCAAGCCTGGCAGGTTGAGACTGCAATCAGCCATGATTGTGACACTGCACTCCAGCCTGGGCGACAGAGCAAGATCCTGTCTCCCAAAAAATCAAATTAAAACAAAGGAGTGGGGGGAAATCACTGAGGGTAGAAATACTGGAAAGTATATTTTAAGTTTCTTTAATGATGGCAGTTTTTTAAATTAAATCTAAATAAATATAAAAAACATTTACAAGGTATTCATGGTCTCATTGGCTGAGAGGAAAATGTCAGATAGTTAAAACACAGAATCTATTAGTTCATGTGTGCAGATAAAAAATGTCACTTAAGGACTTTATGTTGCAAAAGCTGCTTCGCTAATGTCTGCAGAATAAATGATGTGTGTGGAACACTTTCCTCCACAAAATTTTAAAGAGTTTGTGTTGAAGTGTTTGAGTTACAGTAGAATTGATGATTAGCAGTGCCCAGGCCTATCCAGCACAAATTTTAATTTTTAGACCTGATTCACATTCCTTTCCTTCTTTGAAGCAACAAGTCACTTCCTCAGATTTCCTTGTATTAAGAAGTGTTTCAGAGATGGAAGCTTTTTAAGCAGCTGATGCATGTAATTGATATTTCTTGGAGCCATACTTTTGCTTTCTTTATAGATAACCTCCTTAACATTTTTGTGCATTTTTTTGGCAGTAACAATTAACATTGACTCATTTTTTTTCCATTGAAAAGGTTTCTAAATAAAATCACTGATGTATTTGAGTATTTCTTCAATAGGAGCATTACTCTGCAAAGGGTCATATAAGAGTAGGGGTGATGTTCATATTTGACAACCAACAAGGCAAAGGCACACAGCAGAACTTATCCTAGCTGGGATCCTGGAGTTTGCTGCCATGCTGGGCATTAATCTTCAGTTGCTGAATTCCTTATGGAGAAATCTGGTGTGGTCACTAGCAGCACTCAGTGAAGTAGCTGTTTATCATTGAGTGTGGCAATATTTCAGTATTTAAGAAATCAGTATGTTCAGGTGTGTACCATTGAATGCCGTTTCTGTGTCAGCCCAGCTTAAGAGCAGGCTTTGCTCTGTGACATGTCAAAACCAAGATGCATATGCCTAACCATACAACAAGCCCTGGTAAGTCTTGAGCTGATTTATCTTGTTAGGAAGAATACCCATTTTTAATTTTTAGGGAGCAAACTAGGTCTTGTTCCATGTTATCTTAAAGATCCTTAATTCAACATTCGGTAGTATTATTTGGGAGCTGTACTGTAACATTTTAAAAACTCTCTTGCTCATCAAACAGGCACGATTGTGTATGTTTCTCTAGTGAGAGCTGTAGGTATTTTTTGATGCATTTTATTATCAGACTTGGAGACATTCACTATTTAAGTAAATTAATAGTGCTTAAATTACTATTATTTTGTCTCATGTAGCACGATTGTAAGTTACCAACTATCTTTACAACTTAGTGGGGTTATCAAGAGCTGTTAGGCAATCATTTGTTGCCTCTTACACACAGTCTCAGGAAAATTTTTATTTCCAATGGACATTTGTCCCATATTGAAGTAACTTTTATTGTACTTCTTTGATTCCTTCTTATCAAGTACTGATTATACAGATTCAAACATTTATTGTAATATTACTCTTCTTCTTCTCAAGACATTAGAAGTCATAGTCTTTGAGATCAACTTCATTTTATCTGTGACAAATTTTTTCTTGTTTTGATTCAGATACCTTTTTATTTGTTTGTCTTTAGAAACGGGGTCTCACTGTATTGCCCAGGCTGGACTCAAGCATCCTAGGCAATCCTTCTGCCTCAGCCTCTTGAGTACCTGGGGCTTTAGGCATGCACCACCACACCTGGCCTGATTCAGATACCTTTTGTGACATCAAGCTGCTGTTCATCTAAACCATATGCCTGCCATTCATTTAAACCATCTACAGGGGAGGAATTTGTGTAAAACAAATGTTTAAAATTCAACACACACAAGACCTAGGTTGTCATTGTGAAATGTGTAATGTGAAATGTAAAAAATAAGTGAGATACCTTATGTCATCAGTGAGATGAGATGCATCACTTTGACAGCTGGTTGGCAAATGTTGTCTTTGCCACCAAGCACAAATTCAGTGGCATACTTTCACACATCAGGTGATCTGTCACTCAGCTTCTTGATTGCTCTCTGTTATGGTATACATTTAAGCCATATTTTTGCAAGTCAGTATATAACTTTGTTTACTGTTTCTATTATATATTTAATTTTGGAAAGTCAATATTATAAGCACCAAACATATTTATATATATTTTTATACAACCCTATTGATGTCTCTGGAACATTGACCATTCCATTGTGCTGAGTTTGGAAAAATGCCAGATTCAACCATGTACACATTATAAAGCTTAACTCAGCCTGTTTCCTCCTTGAAGCTCTTTACTGCCCCGGTGTATCTGATTTTCCAATATTGAGAAACACTCTGGCATTTAGTATGAATAACATATTTTATACTTGATTTACAGTGTTCTGTTGTTTTCCAATTTTGTGTGTGTGATAAATCCTTTCTCTACCAGTAGGATTATCTCTCAAATTGTATACTTTGCATGACAGAATATCAAAACAAAGCACAAAGAAGTCATCTAGCAATTACCTGACGTGTTGCTCAGAACCTAAGATACTGTCAGAAAGTTTTGCTATGTGCAATATTTTTCTCTAAAAGTATAGACAATTTAACTTTTTAACTCAGGCTCATGTGAGGATATGAACACTAGTTGAGCAAGAATGTGTTTATGTCATTTCAGGATTTGGTGACATTTGGGGATGTGGCTGTAAGTTTCTCTCAAGAGGAATGGGAATGGCTGAACCCTGCTCAGAGGAATTTGTACAGGAAAGTGATGTTGGAGAACTACAGGAGCTTGGTATCATTGGGTAAGGACATCTCCCCTTAATTCAGAATCTGCACATGGGACTGAGCTCCAATGTAATATTTGGGAAACCTCTGACATGCTTCACTAAATTTCCCTTTCTTGTGCTTCCCAAAACAGGTTGAATTTGTAGAATTGACAGCTTCATCTTCCCCATTCTTATTCCTCAGCTCCCTCCCATTATTCTCCCACCTTCTTGATGATGCAGAAACTTGATCTTCTTTATAGACCTGCCTAATTCCCCTTTTGTTTTTTGTAAGCAGGAGTTTCTGTTTCTAAGCCAGATGTGATCTCATTATTGGAGCAAGGAAAAGAGCCCTGGATGGTGAAGAAGGAGGGAACAAGAGGCCCATGCCCTGGTGAGTGAGAGAGAAATAGGGAGATAGAAGCCATTGCCAGGAAAAGCTCAGCAATTCTGAAAGATTTCAGTTCATAATTGATGTTTCCTGGGTAGCTTTTCTTAAAGACTCAAAGCCTGGGAAGAAATATTGAGGCATCTTTAGCATGAGCTCCTCAATTTGTTCTCTCTGTCTATATTCTCTCACAAGTTACAGTCTTCTCTGAGAGTAATCTTCTCTGGTAACCCATTTTCCTATTGTTGGATCCAAATGTCACAGCATCTCCCTGTCCTTGCCTTTTAGTTTTATAAAAGTTGCTTGGTTTCATTTTTTAAAAATCCAGGTGCCTATAATCCCAGCTCTTTGGGAAACCAAAGTGGGTGGATCACTTGAGCCCAGGAGTTCGAGACCAGCCTGAGCAACATGGCAAAACTAAAAATACACACACACAAAAAATTAGCCAGGCCTGGTGGCATGCGCCTGTAATCCCATCTATGTGGGAGGCTGAGGTGGGAGGATCACCTGAGCCTGTGATCTGAGATCGCGCCACTGCACTCCGGCTTGGGTAACAAAGCAAGAGCCTGTCTAAAAAAAAAAAAAAAGCCAGTTTTTTTGTTTGTTTTGTTTTTTTTTTCCTTTCTCAGTTACTCATTCCTTTTAGATTGAAGGATTGATGCATTTATTTATTTATTTATTCTTTTACCAAGCCTCATTGACTTTATGTTTTGAGAAGAGGATTCTGCTAAATTCTTGGGATTATTCAGAGGCTTATACACCAGCAAAGAAAAAAGAAAGCCAATTTTATTTTCAAGTCTGGGTAACTAGAAGATGATAACACTTAATAGAAACAATCAGAAGAACAGGTTGATAGGAGGAAAGATGAAAAATTTGGCTGTGGACATAAGAGGGTTATATATATAAGATGAGGAGAGTTCAAAGCAAAGAAATGCAACATGCAACTGATTTAGAAGATGGGAGCTCAGAAAAATAGTCTGATTTAGAGATGTCAGTGTGAATGAATGAGATCACTGATCTTAAGAGTTTGAGAGATAAAGCCTGATGCTGAGGCCTTTGTGGGGAAGTGAATCTTTGATAACTTTCTCAGTATCCTCCATGGTAAATGGCATCTCTATAATTTGTCTTTGGTTAATATATATATATTTTTAGATGAGGTCTTGACCTGTTGCCCAGGCTGGAGTGCAGTGGTGCACTGCAACCTCTACCTCCCAGGTTCAAGCAATTCTCCTGCCTCTGCCACCCAAGTAGCTAGGATCACAGGCATGCACCACCACGCCTAGCTAATTTTTCTGTATTTTAAGTGGAGATTGGGTTTCACCATGTTGGCCAGGCTGGTCTTGAACTTGTGACTTCAAATGATCTGCCCGCCTGGGCCGCCCAAAGTGCTGGGATTACAGGCATCAGCCACTGCCCCCAGCCTGTCTTTGGTTAGCCACTGCCCCCAGCCTGTCTTTGGTTAAATTTTATGCATTTTAATTTTTCTAGATAATTGTCCTTTTCATTTAGGTTATCAGATTTCATGAATTTGAGCAAAGTAATGTACAATTAGTTTTCTTTTATATGTATAATGGTTTCCAATTTTAATTTCTTATTTTGAATAACTATTATTTTTTTAAAAGAATATATTGGTCGGGCGTGGTGGCTTACACCTGTAATCCCAGCACTTTGGGAGGCCGAGGTGGGTGGATCATGAGGTCAGGAGTTCAAGACCAGCCTGGCCAAGATGGTGAAACCCTGCCTCTACTAAAAGTACAAAAATTAGCCAGGTATGGTGGCAGGCTCCTGTAATCCCAGCTACTTGGGAGGCTGAGGCAGAGAATCACTTGAACTCAGGAGGTGGAGGTTGCAGTGAGCCAAGATCACACCACTGAACTTTAGCCTGGGAGACAGAGTGAGACTCCATCTCAAAAAAAAAAAAAAAAAAGAATACATTTATTAGGTCGCTCTACTCATAAATCAGTTTATTTTTAAAGAACTAGCTTATGGATTTATGTATTACTAGTATTTTCCAATTTTGTGGGTTTTTTTCTGTACTAATTCATAAAATATTTTCTCCTTACTAATTCTTTCCTTCTAATTTTCTTATTTATTTTGATCTCCATAGTGCTGAAACGAGAGCTTAATCTATTAATTTAATTATTTTATTTAGTAATGAGATTATTAAGGACTATGAATTTTCCTCTAAGTTTATCTTTGTCTATCTCCTATAGATTCTGATACTTAGTGTTTTTGTTACTGCTGTTCATACTAGATAATCTACCTTAAAAATTTTTTTCTTTCACCCAGAGTTGCTTAAAAGAGAGTTTTCTGGTTTTATTGTATTTGATCAGACAGTATTAAGGAATTATTTACATACAGTAAACTGGATACATATAAATTGTACAGTTTGATGACACTTGCATATACCCATGAAACTGTCACCACAATCAAGACACATTTAGTATTTCTATCACCCCAAAAGATTGCTTGTGTCTCTTTCCATCTATCCTACTCTCCACTCCCAGTTCCAAACAAACATGAATCTGATCTTTGTTATTTTTATTAATTTGCATCTAAAGTAAATGGAATCATACAGTATGTATTTTGTTAGGTCTGGCTTATTTCACTCAGCATAATGATGTTGAAATTTATCTATATTGTTGCATGTATGAATGCAACATTTCATTTATCCATTCACCTGGTGATGGACATTTGGGTTGTTTCCAGTTTGGGGCTATTATAAATAAAGTTGCTATGCAGCTGTCATGTACAGGACTTTGTGTGAACATATATTTTTATTTTTTGGGGGTAAATATCTAAGATGGAAGAACTGAGTTATATGATAGGTATATGTTTAACTCTGTTAGGAACTGTCAGTTTTCTGAAGGAATTATACCATTCTTCTAGCACTATATGAGACTTCCAGTTAATCCACATTCTCACCAAATCTTGGTATCGTCAGTAGTATTTTTAATTTTAGTCATTCTAAAGGTTGTATTGTGGTTTTAATATGCATTTCTGGAATGACTAATAACGTTGAGTCTCTTTTCATATGCTTACTGGCCATGCATATAACTTTTATGAAACCTTTGTTCAAACATTTTTCCCATGTTTTATTGGATTGTTTATCTTATGAGTTGTAAGAGTTCTGTATACAGTCTTAAAACAAGTTCTTTATCATTTATATATATTGGCTTATATGTATGCCAATTATTGCTTGCCTTTTTTTCTGCTGCCACCTCTGTTGGAGGCAAAGTTTACAATTTTTGTAAAATCCAATTTATTAATTTGTCTTGGTTGGTGCTTCTTATATCTAAGAAATTCTTGCTACTCCCAGGTCACAAAGATATTTTTCTAGGAGTTTTAAAGTTTTAGCATTTATATTTAGCTCTGTGAATGATTTTGAGCTAATTTATGTGTCTTGTGTGAGGTAAAGGTTGAGGTTCATTTTTTTTTCCATATGGATATACAGTTGCCCCAAGACCCTTTGTCAGGAAAGACTTTCCCTTCCTAATTGTATCACCTTGCTACTTTTCCTGATCATCACTTGACCACATATGTGTGGGTATAGTTCTGGAATGTCTTCTGTTCCATTGATCTATATGTCTATTGTCTCACCAGTTCCATACTGCCTTGATTACTGTAGCTTTGTAGTAAGTTTTGATATTAGATAGTGCAATTTGTAAAATTACCTTGACTGTTTTAGATCATTTGCATTTCATATAAATTTTAGAATGAAGTTGAGAATTTGTGCTCAAAAAACTTAGATTTTTGTTGGGATTACATTGACTTTGTACATCAGTTGAAAAAAACTGACCTCTTAACATTGAGTCTTCTAATATAAGTATGGTTTATTAAGCCATTTATTAGTCTTTAAAAATGTCTTGAAGTTGGATGTGATGGTGTGCACTGGTAATCTCAGCTACTTGGGAGGCTGAGTTGGAAGGATTGCTTGAGTCCAGGACTTGGAGACTAGCCTGGACAACATAGCAAGACTCTGTCTGAAAAAGAAAAAGGAAAAATAATAAAATTTATCTTAAGAATATTTTGCAGTATCCAGTGTAGTGGTACTCTGTTAAATTTTTTTTCCTAAGTCTTTAATAGTTTTTTGAGTGCTATAATAAATAGAATTTTTTAACAATTCAGTTTTCTAATAGTTTGCCACTAGTAGGCAGAAATGTAAATTGATTTTTATATTAGCTTTACATCTTATGACCTTGCTAGATTCATTTAATAGTTGCCCTCACAGTTATTTTGTAGGTCCGTGAGGATTTTTCGGATAGACAATCATGCTATCTACAAATACAGTTTTTTTTTCCTTCTGATCCTTACACTTTATTTTTCTTGATATATTGCAATGGCTAGGACCTCCTATATAATGTGTAATTGAAGGGGTAAGAGGAAATGTACTTGTGCTGTTCCAATCTTAAGGGGAAATGTATTCTGTCTTTTACTATTAAGTCAGTGTAAGCTGTAAGTTTTTCTTAGATGTCCTTGATCAGTTTGAAAACGTTACTTTCTATTCCTGGTTTGCTGATAATTTTTATAATAAATGGATCAGATACTATTTCTACATCTGTTGAAATGATCATGTGATTTTTTTCTTTAACCTTTTAATATGGTGAATTACATTGATTGATTTTCAAATGTGAAACCAATCTTGCATTTTTGGGTTTAACTCTACTTGGTCAAGATGATGCTGTTCATATTTTCCTGGATTTGATTTGCACAGTTTTATTAAAGATTTTGCCTTATGCACATGTGCTACATTGGTCTGCAGATTTACTTTCTTTTTTTTTTTTTTTTTTTTTGAGATGGAGTCTTGCTCTGTCATCAGGCTGGAGTGCAGTGGGCTCAATCTCGGCTCACTGCAACCTCCACCTCCCGGGTTCAAGCGATTCTCCTGCCTCAGCCTCCCAAGTAGCTGGGACTACAGGCATGCGCCACCATGCCCAGCCAATTTTTGTATTTTTAGTAGAGATGGGGTTTCATCACGTTGGCCAGGATGGTCTCGATTCTTGTCCTCGTGATCTGCCCGCCTCGGCCTCCCAAAGTGCTGGGATTACAGGCGTGAGCCACCGCACCCAGCCTGCAGGTTTACTTTCTTATAATTTTTTTATCTGGTTTTGGTATCAAGATAATACTAGCCTTATGAAAACAAGTTGGAAAGTGTTTATCTTTCTCTATTTTCTGACAGTTTGGATAAAATGGTATTATTTCTTCTTTAAATATTTGATAGAATTCACCAATGAAGACATCTGGGCCTGAAGTATTTTTTACATAACAGCTTTAATGGATATAGGGTTAATCAAGTTATCTGATTTTTGTTGAATCAGCTTTGGTAGGCTGTGTCTTTCAAGAGATTTCTGTGTTTCATCTGAGTTTTTCAACTTATTAACATTTTTTAAAAACAGCTGTAGGCTATGTAATGATAACTCCTCTGGTGTTACTGATATCTTCTTTTTTTCTTGATAACTGATGTTTTAAAAGAACCTACTTTTGTTTTATTTCCTCTGTTGTTGTTTTTCCATATTGTTAATTTTCTTTCTTAACTTTTTCTTCTACTTTCCTTAAGTTTACTTTGGTCTTTTCCTCACTTCTTGAGGTGACATCTTAGATTATTGATTTTTTAGACTTTTAGTTGTTTTCTAATATAAGCATTTGAAAACTGTAGATTTTTCCTTTAAGTACCATTTTAGCTGTATCCCACAGATTTTGATATGTTGTACTGTCATTATCAGCCAAGATATTTTCTAATTTCTCTTGTATACTCTGACCCATGATTTATATAGAAATGTGTTTAGTTCTCAGATGTTTGGAGTTGACTAGGTATTACTGATTTAAAAATCAATAACCTCTAACCTCTGTTGAGGTTAGAGAGCATACTCATCTTGGTTTCAGTACTTTGGGATTTATGGAGACTTGGTTTATGCCCCAGAATATAGTCTATCTTATTTACTGAACACATTGTGTGCACTCGAGTACATGTTGTACAAGTGTTGGGTGTAGTATTGTGTAAATATAAATTAGATCAAAGTAGTTAACCCTGTTGAGATCCTCTTTGTTACTATTTTTTCCTAGTTTTGTCAGTTTCTGAGCAAAGCATGTGTTAGTTGCCTATTATGACTATAGGATTACCTATTTCTTACACTTTCAATTTTTGTTTTATGTATTTTGAGGCTTTATATTAGGTGCACACACATAAAAGATTATTTCCTTCTGATGAATTGATCCTTTTATTACTGTATGTCTCTATCTTTGGTAATACTCAGTTTTAAAGTCTATTTTATCTGACATGAATATAGTCAGTCTAGCCTTATGCTTACTGTTTGCATGTTACATCTTTCTTTATCTGTATTATTAATGTATTCTTATATGTAATGTGAGGTTTCTATGAACAGCATATAATTGTGTCTTTCATTTTGTTGATTCCTATAAGTTCTGCCTTTTAACTGAATAAGGAGTTCATTAATATTTAATTATTTATATAATTTGAGTTGAGTCTACTATTGTTTTCTCTTTAATATTTCTCATTAAAAAATATTTGCTCATCTCTATCTTCTTTTGGGATGTTGGAATATTTTTTATAATTCCATTTTATCTGCTGGCTTGTTGTACCTTTTTATATTATGCTTCCAGTGGGTGCTATAGTGCAATGATGCTCAAAATGTCATCTTGAGACCAGCAGCACCACCACCTGTGAATTTATTAGAAACGAAGATTCTCAGCCCTCAGCCTCCACTAACTCAATCAAAAACTCTGTGTGTGGGGTATAGCAATCTGTAGTTTAGCAAGTTTTATCTAATTCTGATGCACTCTAAAATGTAAGAATCATGCCTGTAACGATTATAGTATCCATCCTTAACTTTTCAGTCTAATGAGAATTAGTATTCATCAGTGACTATACCTATGTTTTTACTTCCTTATTATAGTTTTATCAACTTAATTCTGGGTTTAATTAGATCATTGCTCCTTGGCAGTCATTTCATATTTCTTTTTTGACCCATGAGTCTTCAGAATTTAATCTTCATGTTGACTTTCTATAGGGCATTCATGGGTGTGATTTGCAACTGTTTAGAGAGGAAAGTGGAATTTGGAAGGGCACTGAGGTAGCACAGCAGAATTAGCAGCCTCAATTTAAGTATGTTGCCTTCAGATTATTTTCCTTCCAAATATCATCCACTATAATATTTAAGTTTAGTGGTAATATTCCATTTGGTTTCAGACATTTACCCCATTCATGCAAGCATGTCATTCTAATAAGAGGATGAATTAGTGTGGTGTTTTATGTATTATTGATTCAGTATTTATTCCAAAGATACTAAGCACCTTCTATCTGTCCAGGCTATTTTAGGCAATGGGTGTTCAAGGGTGAGAAAAAAAGTTCCTGCACATGAATGTTTACATTCTAATAAGAACAGAGAGTAAGTTAACATGTAATATGATATTAAATAAGTTAAGTGCTATGAAGTGCAAAGCAGGAGGAAAGAGAAACATAAGAGTGTGGAATACTTCATATTGGATGTTCGGCAAAGGCCATGCTGAAGAGGTAATATGTGAACAGAACCTTAAGTGAAGAAGTGCAATGAGAGAAGGGATCAAGCAGATATCTGTGGAAAGTGCTTTTCAGGCAGAGAAACGCAAGTCTGGTGTTCCTAAAGTGGAAATAAAGTGAATTCCCGTATGACTGAAGTGGAGTAAGCAAGCAAGAGAGTAGTAGAAGATAAGATCAGAGAACACCAGGTCATGTAGAGTTTCATAAACCAGGGTAGGAATTTTCACTTTATTCTAAATGTAGTAAGAAACTACAGGAAAATTTTAAGCAGAAAAATGAAGTGATCTGATTTGGAACTGGACAGGGGAAGGCAGACTAAGTTCTGTGCTAGGTTAGTAAGACCAAGCAGTTTGATACAAAACTACTCTTACATGAAGGCATCTTAGCTGCAGGGATCAGCTGAAAGTTTACATATGGTTGGAATTTGTTACATAGAAAATGATTTTCGGAAGACTTTTTTCTAACTACAGATGTTTACCCATAGAGTTTTATGAACAATATGAACAACCATAAAGTTTTACATGAATCCTAATAAGGATATTAATACTGCCTAGTGTTTTTAGGCCTGGGATTCCAATGGAGTTTTTAATCATATTAACATCATAAAACTGGCTTATTAAAGATAACTGAGCTTGAATGCAGGATAACCTATGACAAAGAGGAAAGGTGTTTGAAGTCTGTTATTAACTTAGATATAAAAAGATGATTATGATTTTTAGAATACCACCTTCATTGTTTTGTTCTTATATTTACCTTACTGGTTGTCAATGATTATTTCCTTAATCAACTCTCTTAAGTTCTTATTATTTATAATGTCATTATTTTAGAATTCATTATAAGCTTTTAAATCCTTTAACTTGGTATGTATTTTATTCACATGTTTTTGTTCTAGAAGTTTCTTCTAGTGAATTAAATACAAAAGACATTTGTTTCTTGATATCTTTTAGATTGGGAGTATGTATTTAAAAACAGTGAATTTTCATCAAAGCAAGAGACATATGAAGAATCATCCAAAGTTGTGACAGTGGGAGCAAGACATCTTAGTTATAGCCTTGACTATCCCAGTTTGAGAGAAGACTGTCAAAGTGAGGACTGGTATAAGAACCAGCTGGGAAGTCAAGAGGTACATCTTAGTCAATTAATCATCACTCATAAAGAAATCCTTCCAGAAGTTCAAAATAAAGAATATAACAAATCTTGGCAAACATTCCACCAGGATACAATCTTTGATATACGACAGAGTTTTCCCACCAAAGAAAAAGCACATAAGCATGAACCACAAAAGAAAAGTTACCGAAAAAAATCTGTTGAAATGAAACATAGGAAAATCTATGTAGAAAAGAAACTTTTGAAATGTAATGATTGTGAGAAAGTCTTCAACCAGAGCTCATCCCTTACTCTTCATCAGAGAATTCATACTGGGGAGAAACCCTATGCATGTGTTGAATGTGGGAAAACGTTCAGCCAGAGTGCAAACTTGGCACAACATAAGAGAATACATACTGGGGAGAAACCCTATGAATGTAAAGAATGTAGGAAAGCCTTCAGCCAGAATGCACACCTGGCCCAGCATCAGAGAGTTCATACTGGAGAGAAACCTTATCAGTGTAAAGAATGTAAAAAAGCCTTCAGCCAGATTGCACACCTGACTCAGCATCAGAGAGTTCATACTGGAGAGAGACCTTTCGAATGTATTGAATGTGGAAAGGCCTTTAGTAATGGTTCATTTCTTGCTCAGCATCAGAGAATTCATACAGGAGAGAAACCTTATGTGTGTAATGTGTGTGGGAAAGCCTTTAGCCATCGTGGATACCTAATTGTACATCAGAGAATTCATACTGGAGAGAGACCCTACGAATGTAAGGAATGTAGGAAAGCCTTCAGCCAGTATGCACACCTTGCTCAACATCAGAGAGTTCATACTGGAGAAAAACCTTATGAATGTAAAGTATGTAGGAAAGCCTTCAGCCAAATTGCATACCTTGATCAACATCAGAGGGTTCATACTGGAGAGAAACCCTATGAATGTATTGAATGTGGGAAGGCCTTTAGCAATAGTTCATCACTTGCACAACATCAGAGAAGTCATACTGGAGAAAAACCCTATATGTGTAAGGAATGTAGGAAAACATTTAGCCAGAATGCAGGCCTTGCTCAACATCAGAGAATTCATACTGGAGAGAAACCTTATGAATGTAATGTTTGTGGGAAAGCCTTTAGCTATAGTGGATCTCTTACTCTACATCAGAGAATTCATACTGGAGAGAGACCCTATGAATGTAAAGATTGCAGGAAATCTTTCAGGCAGCGTGCACATCTTGCTCATCATGAGAGAATTCATACTATGGAGTCATTCTTGACTCTTTCCTCTCCCTCACCCTCCACATCAAATCAGTTGCCAAGACCTGTAGGTTTCATCTCCTGAATATGTCTAGAATCCAACTCTTGAATCCATTTCCATTCCATCGTCCTTGTCCAATGCACATTAATATATTTGACATGGGATACTCGAGTAGCTTTCTAATTGGCCTCCTTGTATTCACCATTGTCTCTGTCAGATGTCTACACTGCAACCAAATTTGTATTTTAAAAAATATGTTTAATCTCATTTCTCCCTCATTAAAATTCCTCAGTGGCATCCCATGGTTTTTAAGTTAAAGCACACATTCTTCAAAATAGCCTAAACACCTAGCCTCTAACACCTTGTTCCAGGCTACCTTCCAAAGTTCGTATCTTGTGTCACTATCCATCTCATTCTCTGAATACTTACCCAGGATTAAGATACATATTCCAGGATCAAAAAGACCTGGGTTCCAATTTTTGCACTTCCATTTTCTGCCCTCTAATTTGGGGGCAGCATTTTGTGCTTTGTAAGCTTCAGTCTTATTTATAGTGTGGGAATAATAATGGTTCTACCTCAAAAGTTAATAGAAGAATGAAATAATGCATGTAAATTGCTCAGCAGCGTGCCTAGCATAAAGTAATTACTCAAACATTAATGTAAAGTAAAAAGATAACCATACTATACATAGAAAGCCAATCATCTCAGCCATGATTATCTCAGAAATAAAAAGAGATGCAGCAGCTCAGGACTGAGAGATTGTGAAGTTTTTTTTAATTAGGAATGATAGGCATTTTTCTAAAAGTAGGTGAGGAGGGTATCTAACAGTAGGATTTACATTAGAGTCCATGATATAGGGTAAGATGGTGGCTTGTATCAGCATTCACTGGATATTTAACAGTTCTAAGACACTAATGTCTTATTTCAAAAGTCTTTTTTTTTTTTTTTTTTTTTTTGAGATGGAGTCTTGCTCTGTTGCTCAGGCTTGAGTGCAGTGGTGCAATCTTGGCTCACTGCAACCTCTGCCTCCTGTGTTCAAGTGATTCTCCTGCCTCAGCTTCCTGAGTAGCTGGGATTACAGGCCTGCACCACCACGCCCAGCTAATTTTTGTATTTTTAATAGAGAGAGGGTTTTGACATGTCAGCCAGGCTTTTCTCTTAACTCCTGATGTCAGGTGATCCGCCTGCCTTGGCCTCCCAAAGTGCTGAGATTACATGCGTGAGCTACCGTGCCTGGCCTAAAAAATCATTTTTAATAAGACAGTTTACTGAGATGTATTCATCATTTACATGTAAACAAAGGCAAAATCGAAATTAAAAAGAAATCTTGGAAAAGTAACCAATGATGAGTAGAAAATAAAGTATAAGCTTGAACCCCTGTTCTAAATCTGGGTGAATGAATTATATCAAACCTATGTCATTTAAAATAATAAAGGTTGTTAAATTACTAAAATTTCAAAACTAGTGAAGAAAAGAAACCAAAACTATAGGTCAGTTCTCATAAACTGGCCTACAAACATGTTTGATTCTGTATGCATCAAGTTTAAAATACATAGGAATACCTTCAGCAGACCATGTGTTTTCCCTTTCTCCAACATTCAAACCACTGATCCTTTACATCTGACTTCTTAATATTACTTCCTGACCCCAGAAGTCTTTTGGCATATAATAAATGCAGTGATGAATTCACATACGACTATAGATACAAACAGAATGACGAAAGTTTAATGGAGGATGAAAAAGATAAATAAATATTTTATCCTTTATATGGTAAGACAGATTCACTATCATACTGATGTCAGTAGCCCATGAATTAATTTACAGATTCTGCCTAACAAAAGTCTAATAAATTTTGTAAGGTTTTAACATGTATGTGTGAACATACATATTCATGCTGTTACACATATAAAGAAAATTATAACAAAGTGACCTATACCATCAGTGGTTTAACAGTTTTGGAAAAATTTATCCTGCTCTATACAACAATTCATTCTTTCCATATGTGAAAGTTACTTTCAAGTGGTTTATCTAAATGTGGAATAAACAGTATTAGAGGACTCTGTGACACACTCTAATCATGGAATGAGAATGGCCTTGCTAAACATCATATGAGATTCAGAAGCCTCCCCACCTCCTGTCAACAAGTCATAGATTTGGCTGTATAAGAACGTTATAAAGCTTTTATATAATCAAAGATAGTAAAAGATACAATATTTTTTAAACCTAAGAATGGGAGAAAATTATTGCAGCACATATAAACGGTGGAATTCATATCCTTAACATAAAATTGCTCATAAAAATCCCTTAGGAAATGAAGCTTTTCTCCAGCTCATAGTCAAAGGATATGAAGAGGCAACAGGTGACCAATAAATATATGGTAAGTACTAAATCTCCCAAGGATCAGAAGAAATACAGTTTAGGCCAATGAAATACTATTTTTTTCAATATCAGATTAATAAAACTGCATTGAAAGCATACGAAAAGAGATACTATGCACTAATTTAAAAGAGCATGAGTTTGTATAAACTCTGGTAGGCAATTTGTCAACTTCAGAATTTTAATTGGGAAAAGTAGAATTTTATTTTGAAGTTCAAAAACTCGGCACACAATGTCTTTCCCTCCAGATTCTATTATACACATAGAACAATGTAAATGATACTTAAAAAAAAAAAAGGTGAGGCTTTTGAGTGGATGAAATAATTTTGTAAAAGGTAAAACAGGGAAGAGTGTTCATTCATGAATTGTAGCAGAAGATTCTGCATGTTATATGTGAATGACTGAAGGGTTTTAAAAATGGGATCTAGTCTTCCCAAAGGATCCCTAGAGAAGTTCAGGCTTGGAGTTGGCTTATGTACAGGCTGTGGCTTCTAAGAAGACATGATGAAAAGCCTGTTAAAGCCTTTGTATGTGAAACTCATGTCAGTAGCCCTTGTCAAAAGCCTCCTCAGTCTCCCCTCTCTTGTATAAGTAAATTGAATGGGATCCTTATTTCACACCATTAACAAGTATAAGTTCTAACTGAATAAAAATCTAAATGTAAATTACTAAAGCAAAAGTATTAGAAAAAATATAGTGGGATATGTTAATGACTTTGGTATCAGACATGTCTTTCTAAAATATTCAAATACCATAAAGGAAAAGATTGATAAAATTGACTGTGTCAAAAATTAGTGTGCTTTGGCTGGGTGCGGTGGCTCATGCCTGTAATCCCAGCACTTTGGGATACCGAGGCGGGTGGATCATGAGGTCATGAGTTCAAAACCAGCCTGGCCAAGATGGTGAAACCCCATCTCTACTAAAAATACAAAAAATTAGCTGGGTGCGGTGGCAGGCGTCTGTGATCCCAGCTACTTGAGAGGCTGAGGCAGGAGAATCACTTGAACCATGTGGCAGAGGTTGCAGTGAGCCAAGATCATGCCACTGCACTCCAGCCTGGGCTCCATTTCAAAAAAAAAAAAAAAAATTAGTGTGCTTTTTGCCAGGCATGGCTCATGCCTGTAATCCTAGCACGTTGGGAGGTCAAGGCGGGTGGATCACCTGACCTCAGGAGTTAGAGACCAGCCTGACCAACATGGTGAGACCCTGTCTGTGCTAAAAATACAAAATTAGCTGGGTGTGGTGGGGCATGCCTGTCAACCCAGCCACTTGGGAGGCTGAGGCAGGTGAATGGCTTGATCCCAGGAAGCGGAGAATGCAGTGAGCTGAGATCACACCATTGCATTCTGACTTGGGTAACAAGAGTGAAACTCTGTCTCAGCAACAACAAAAATTAGTGTGCTTTTAAAGAAAGTTAAAAGATAAGCAACAGGAAGGAAGAAACACATTTATAATATAACGGACACATGTAAGAACACATATAAGTCAATAAGTAAAGGACAACTAAGCAAGTATATAAATGTGCAAAGATGAGAATGGCCAAATTATGGAAGACATACAGATGTCTAATCTAAGTCTCTGCTTAACCTCATTAGTATTAAGTGATGCAAATTTGCTCATTTATTATTTATTTATTTTGTAGAGATGAGGTCTCACTTTGTTGCTGAGGCTGGTCTCAAACTCCTGGGCTTAAGTGGTCCTCTTCCCTCAGCCTCCCAAAGTGCTGGAATCACAGATGGAGAGATTCAAATTGAGACAGTATAATACCAGATATTGGTCGTGGTGTGGAGACAGGATTTCTCATCACAGCTACTTTAGAGGCAGTGAAGTTTTTAAAATGCTCACTATAGCCACTTTGTAGGGTACAGTTAGTATATGAAACACTGAAAACAACCTAAATTTCTATCAATAAAGTA
Source organism: Pongo pygmaeus (assembly GCF_028885625.2). Classification (NCBI taxonomy): domain Eukaryota; kingdom Metazoa; phylum Chordata; class Mammalia; order Primates; family Hominidae; genus Pongo; species Pongo pygmaeus. The sequence continues at coordinate 62,947,418 of NC_072393.2, forward strand.
ATGACTAGGAGTTCCATGCTAGAGTTTAAAAGAATGGGCTGATAATATTGATACGAATTTGACTAAAGGACTTACTGGTTGAAAATGTAAAAATTTTGCATACACTATTGTATATTTAAAAATATATTTTATTTCTAATGCATTTATAGAAGTATGCAAATGCTTAGTGAAAGTTCTGAACAGACATCCAACTGATAAATGTTTCCTCTAGGAAGGGACTGGTATTTGATGTTCTGGTCAAAGGAAGATTTAGTGTTATTTGTACTGTTTGAAGTTTTAAACATCAATGTAATAATTTAAAAAAAAACTTTAACATGAAAAAATTGAGTTTACAATGAACTGGACACCTAGAATGAAAAGTTGGCAGTCTAAGTTAAAACCTTTTTTTGGAATTCGGAGAATCTCTCTTTGACTTGCCAGCCCTTCCCAGGCATACAGATACCCTGGTAACCCTTCCCATTTAGGCAAACAGATCTACAGTGGAAATATACAAAGGACCCCCTGGCATTTACCTATGGTAATCAAACCATGTAATACTTAAATGGAAACTGATAGCTAAGTATCATCACTTGAAGAAAACTACCAGCATAATAAAGACCAAGAGATATAATTGAATCCTCAGTGGGGAAAGTCATGTAATAACAGAAGAAAATGAAAAACTGATTTTAGCCTGCAATTTGAAACTACAAAATAAAGGGAACAATTAGAGAAGAACTCCTAAGAAATAAAAAATACTGCTGTAATAAATTTAATAAAGGTTAGAAAGAAAAGAAACTTTAGATGCATAAATTAAAAAGAAAAATGAGAAAAAGGGACATGGAAATTTACAAGGTCCAATATCAATGTTTTGGGAAAAATTTCACAGAAAATATAAGAATGTATCAAATGAATGATTGAGAATCTTTCTAAACTGAAACAAGGCAAGCATGTTCCGCTTGGGTTAGCTCACTGAATATTGTATAGGATGAACTAGGAAAACCACAACAGGAAAATCCAGAAATATGCTTGTGAAATTTCAGAATATTAAAGAAGAAAACATTCTAAAAGCTTTCAGAACTGATTAGGTCACCTAAAAAAGAACAAGAATCAAGATGATTTTTCCCTTCCTCCTATCAGAAATATTGGATAGAATACAGAATAGCACTTTCCAACTTATGAGATAAAATTACTTTGGACCTAGAAGTCTATACCTGGCCAACAGTATTTAAAGCATGAGGCCAAATATTGATGTTTTCAGTCATGGAATTTATTTCCATTATCCAGGATATTAAAGGATTCACTCAAGCACAATGTAGATGAAAAAGGAAGAAGACAGCAGGATAGGCTTAAGTGAACAGTGGTTGTAACCCAAGAAACTGGAGTTGAGGATTACAAGGATACCCACTTTGCAATAAGCGTAGAAAACAATCCAACCAAATTATTGGTAGACTAAGAATCCAGGGAGTCAGTGAAGAAAAACTTTTTGAATGGAATGGGTTCCATTAAACAGAATTCATATGAAGTTGGAGGATCTTAGCAATATGATAGAGATAAAATGTTGTTCATACGAGAAGAAAAGAAAGATAATTACTGGCTCTGGAAAAGACAAAGGAAAAACCAAACTAGATATCATGGTCTTAACGTTAAGCAAATCCCCATGAAATGTTGCATGATTTTAGAAAACTGAAAAAGGAAAATCCATTTGATATGAGGATAGTTCCCTTTAAGTGAGTACTAAGATCATAACATTGGATGTGTAGAGGAGGAATGTAATCTTTACATATTACTTGGCTCTGGCTCTTCTGAGAATAACAAATGTTGGTAGTAATGCAATGCTATTTTTTTCTTTTTATTCTTATTCTTCTTATTATTATTATACTTTAAGCTCTATGGTACATGTGTGCAACGTGCAGGTAAGTTACATATGTATACATGTGCCATGCTGTAAACTATCGCAAGAACAAAAAACCAAACACTGCTATTTTATTTTCTACATTTAGAATACAGAAATCACTGAAGTATTATCTATAACATAAATATCTACTAATGTGAAAGGCAGAATATAGCTGATTGATTGGATGGTGGAAGGTAGATTGGAAAATGAAATATTGAAGCAAGGATAAGTGGCAATAATCTCATTGTGAAGAGGAGATTCAGGAGATCTGCCTAAAGTTGATAGAGTAAGAAAATACAGGTTAGCTATATTTCAAGTTAAAATGCAACAAATGTGATAAACTCACATGGGATGAGTTACATCCTTTTCTTTCATAAAAGACTTATAAAGAGCGTATAAAAATAAATCCAGAAACAGCAACAGTAGTCAGGATTGATAGAAACCAAACAAAATTAGTTTAGGAAACAGGTTATTGATTCTTGTAACTAAAAAGCATTGAACATGTATGGCATAGTGTCAGGCTGGATTTAAGTGCTCAGACTTATCAGAGATTTGTAACTCAGCTCTGCTTTCAGTAGTTTCCTTCTCTCCAGGTTCTGTCTCTTGGTGGGAAAGAAATGGCATCTGAGGATATTAGACTTAAAATGTCCATAGAATATTTAATCTCAAAAGTAGGGCAATATCTCTGTCTCTCTGCCTCCATGTCAATCCCTGGGAGGAAAATATGATGTTTCAGTTTTGGCTGTGTGCCCACTCTGGAGCAGTCATTGGGTCCATGGTATGTGGGGGACTCTAGCCAGCCTGTGTCAAGTGCACATGCCTCTTCCAGAGAGACTGAATCACTGAACTGACCAATTCACAAAAAAACACACAGAATGGGGGCTGGTTGAAGGGAGGTTGAGAATCAGTTCTCATAATGGCAAAACCTGACCTGAATTGACATGAGGGTATTTATTGACATTGATCCCACTTAGTATAAACATTCATATCTTTTTCTTCAGAAATATTAATTTGTTCAATTCAGGGGTGCTGCCTCAGACTCTGTAGCATAGGTAAGTTACATGTCTATGGGTCAAATGGACATAGCACACAGCGGCTTGTAATTAAGCTGTCTTGCCAGTAATCCAGAGAAGGTTGCATGATAAAGTAACCCCAGCAGAAAGAGGCTGGGGCTGTGGTGACAAGAATTGGTTTAGCATCACCTGGACCCAGCATGCCAGGGGACTTCAGGGGAGTTCCTTTTAAGACACTCCACAGAAGGCCTCCCTCACAGCAAGTGTAAGAGATACAACCCACAGAAAGTGAGACGGTTCAAGGGAGTTCCTTTTAATACACTCCACAGAAGGTCTCCCTCATAGAAAGTGTCAGAGATACAACTCACAGAAAATGAGACGGTTTACATGTATAAAGGAAAGTAGATCTGATCTATAAAAACTGTGGCCTTCAGGTAAGGAACTTCATTTTCCTACTCCCTTATCCTATTCTCTACAGCAGAGTGGTAGACTGGTGTATTCCCACAAGGAAACATGTTTGCATATATGTGTGAGAAGCCTTTAAAAATATTTACTAACTTCTGCATTTAACAAGATGGAATTAAGTAGTTTCTGTTTGTTTCTCCTTTCTGAAACCAAGTTAAAGCAACAAGACTAAGAAATGCATTTAGAGGCTTCGTCTTTAATGAAGTGAAGAAACATCTGTAATTCTGAGCTTCAAAATCCACAAAGTGGTGCTGCTAAATGTGAGAATCCTGGGTAAAGAAACTACTGCTGCATTGAGGAGCACAGAATTTTCCTAAAGCAGCAGCGTATCTGGAAGGGCAAAAGAAGGGGCACCTTGATTGCAGCCACAACATCACTTCAAACATTCTGGCTTTGGAAGCATTCCTAAACTCTATTATAGTTGCAGAGTGTTGTGTGAGTGACAGGAGGGCTTAAGGAGGAAATGCATGGGTTTTAAAATATGGTTTATCATGTAATCCCAGCACTTTGGGAGGCCGAGGTGGGTGGATCACGAGGTTAGGAGATCGAGACCATCCTGGCTAACATGGTGAAACCCCATCTCTACTAAAAATACAAAAAAACTGGCTGGGCATGGTGGTGGGCGCCTGTAGTCCCAGCTACTCGGGAGGCTGAGGCAGGAGAATAGCGGGAACCTGGGAGGCGGAGCTTGCAGTGAGCCAAGATCCCGCCACTGCACTCCAGCCTGGGCGACTGATCAAGACTCCGTCTAAAAAAAAAATGGTTTATCATGTAATAGAGGAAATAAAATACTGCCAGTGATGTGCAAGAATGCACAGTAAGGACTAATCCTTGCTACTCAAAGTCTGGGCCATGGAATAACAGCATCAGCATCACCTGAGAGTTTGTTAAAATTCCAGAATCTTGGGCCTTAACCCAGACTTAATCATTCAGAATCTGCAGTTTTACAAGATCTCCAGATGATCTGTACACATTAAGGTTTCAGATTCACTGGGGTAAAACCAATTATCTGCTAGTGTAAAGCACTGTCCTTTGATAAATAAGTAGATCAGGAAAAGCTCACTTCATTCAAAAATTAAAAACTCCAGCCATTCACAGATCTTATCGATAATGGTAGGCTCAAAATTACAGAACACCTCTTCATTAAAACTGAACAAAATGAAAAGAATGTGCCACCATCATAGAATGAGAAAATTGCACCACCTCATATCACATACTTGAAAATATAATACAGAAACAGTAAGTTCACACTACAACAATGTGCCAGCATCTTTGGTAATCTCTGCCCTCTGGGAAAAGCAGAGCGAGAGAAAGTCTGCATAATGGAGAAAAAGTCAGAAGAAAATCTGAAAAAATTTCACCAATATATCCTGATAGTTGTGTGGGGAAGGGGGGAGATGCAGGCAGCAATGAACAAACATACGTAAAATTCCTCTTAAGAATCCTACTTCACTTTAGATAGTAGTTTGGATAGGAAAGACAAGTTGGTAATATATGTTAAATATACCTACGTTTTGACCCAATAATTTATCCTCTAAAAATATGGGTAAATCTTTACAAAAGCATATGTACACGGATGTTAATTGCGCTATTATTTAAAAAAATTAAAAATCCTAGATTCCTCATTATTACCGCCCTCTCTAAATGCTTATCTGAGATCTACACTTCTGGCAAAGATGGAGTCCTAGGGAATAATTTAATCTCCCATCTGAAATAATAAAAAACGACATCAGGCAATAAAATAATGATCCCTGAGAAATTAGAAACAAATGAGGTGAGTCCTATGATTTTCCCAGACAACTGCATGTAGTTTCCAGGCTGTGGTACAGATCTCCACAAATTAAGGTGATGGAGCTGGGAGTCAGGGAGATCAAGGTGGCTAGAGTTCCCAGGATAGAGTTTGAGAGAAGACAGCTCTCAGAAAAGGGAAGAAAAAGCATCTAGAAATCTACAGTGTCTTCTTCTTTTTTTTTTTTAACCTGAGTACAGATCAGAATATGGATGTGAAGCAACTACATGAAATTGGGGAAAGAACTTAAAGAACTACAAGGAGAAATAAACAAATCCAGAATTAAAATTGGAGATTTCAGCATGCCTCTCAATAGAACATATAAATAGAAAAAATAGTGAGGATATTGAAGACTTGAATATTATCACCAACTTGACCTAATTGATATTTGTGGAAATATTCACCCCAAGAAGAGTAAAACACACATTCTTTTCAAATGAACCCAGAACATTCACCCAGACAGACAATAATTCCAGACCTTAAAACACATATCAGTAAACTGAAAAGGATTGAAGTCATACAAAATATGTTTTCTAACCAGAATGGATTTAAATCTATAACAGAAAAGTAATTAGAAAACACCCAAATATTTAGAACAAAAGAGTACACTTTTCAGTAACCATATTTCTAAGAAGAAATAAAAAGAGAAAATAAATATTTTGAGTTGAATGAAACTTAGAAAAAAGTACATCAAAATGCATGGGATGTACTACAGTACTTAGAAAGAAATACAGTGGCACTAAATGCCAATGTTACAAAACAAATGACTCAAATCAGTGACTCCTATTTCCGCCTAACAAATTAGAAATAGCAGAGCAATGAAACCCAAAGTTAACACAAGAATGGAAATAATAAAAATCAGAATGGAAGCCAATGAAATAGAAACCTGAAAAACAAAAGCTGGTTCTTTGAGAAGGTCAATGAAACAAACAAAAAAATTGCAGACAATTAAAGAAAAAGATTATACAAGTTATCAGTATCTAGAATGGCAGATGTGGTATCACTACAAATGATAGTTATTAAATGAATAAAAGAATGTTATGAACTTTATGCAAATAATTTGACAATTTAAAAATTCTTGAAAGAAGCTAACAAGGTTTACTGAAGAAATACTCAGTTCTATATTAGAAAAATGGAATTTGTGGGCAAGCGCGGTGGCTCACGCCTGTAATCCCAGCACTTTGGGAGGCCAAGGTGGGCAGATCACGAGCTCAGGAGATCGAGACCATCCTGCCTAACACGGTGAAACCCCGTCTCTACTAAAAATACAAAAAAAATTAGCCGGGCTTGGTGGCAGGCATCTGCAGTCCCAGCTACTCGGGAGGCTGAAGCAGGAGAATGGCATGAACCTGGGAGGCGGAGCTTGCAGTGAGAGAAGATCCCAGCACTGCACTCCAGCCTAGGCGACAGAGCAAGACTCTGTCAAAAAAAAAAAAAAAATGGAATTTGTAATTTAAGCCTTCCAAATATTTTCAGATGTCTGTGTTTATTGCAACTTTAATTCTGGTATAGTCAAGGAACATAGTTTGCAAAATAATTTTTTAAATTTATTAATATTTATACTCTGTCTTGGTGAATGTTTCATGAACACTTAAAAAGAATGTGTACCCTGCCTGGATTGTTTGGAATGTTTTATATTAACAAATGTCAACAAGGTCAAGTTGGTTATGTTGCTGAGGTCTTCTATATCCTTTTTTTTTTTTTTGTCTACTTGTTCTATTAATTACCAAGAGGAGTGTTGAAGTCTCCAATGACAATTGTCAGTTTGTCTTTCTCTCTTTTCAATTCTATCATTTTTCCTTGCAATTCAATGTGTACTCATTTAGAATTACATTTTCCCAGCCAGGCATGGTGGCTCATGCCTGTAATCCCAGCACTTTGGGAGGCTGAGGCAGGTGGATCACCTGAGGTCGGGAGTTCAAGACCAACCTGGTGAAACCCCATCTCTACTAAAAATACAAAAATTAGCCAGGCATGGTGGCGGACACCTGTAGTCCCAGCTACTTGGGAGGTTGAGGCAGGAAAATTGCTTGAATCCGGGAGGTGAAGGTTACAGTGAGCTGAGATTGCGCCATTGCACTCTAGCCTGGGAGACGAGTGAGACAAGACTCTGTCTCAAAAAAATCAATCAATAAATAAATACATTTTCCCAGTAAACAGACCCTTTTTATCATTATGTAATCTCACTCTTTATCCCTGATTGTATTCCTTGTTCTGAAGTCTACTTCATCTGATAGTAATATAGTCATTTCTGCTTTTTTGTTAATGTTTGCATGGTGTATCTTTTTCCCACCATTTATCTATGCCTTTAAATTTAAAGTATGTTTCTGGTAGACAGCATATAGTTGGATGCTGCTTTTTCATTCAATCATAGAATCTCTGTCTTTTAACTGGTATATGTAGACCATTTACATTTGATATTTTTAAATATATAGTTAGATTAAAATCTCCACCTTGTTATCTCTATCCTAATTGTTCTGTTCTTTAGTTTTTGTTCTATTTTTGCCTTCTATGATCTAAACGACCATTTTTAATAATTCTATTTTATATTATTGTTTACATCTCATTAAACATTTTCAGTTGTTACTTTAATTGGAATATACATTCAAATAATATACAACTTAACATGTTAGTATCTTATATATTCCCATTTCCTCTGACATCCATTATGCTTGTCATATTTTACTTTTATATGCTGTTTACATGGTACATTTTTACTCTAAGACAGCCAGTTACTTTTTAAGATAAGTTTTTAAAGTTATTACCTTCATGTATTCCATTTCTGCATCTCTTCACTTCTTTGTGTATCTCCAAGTGTCTGTTGTTTCATATTCCTTCTGTTTGAAGAACTTTTCTTGTACAGTAGGTCTTCTCAATGTATTATTTTCTCAGTTTTGCTTCTCTGAGAGTATTTTTCTATCAATTTGAAAGATTTTCATGAGCATTTCATGAAGACAGATATTTTCCTTCAGCTCTTAAAAGATGCCATTACATTGTCCTCTGGCCTGCATACTTCTGATAAGTCTGCTGTAATTTTCTTAACTTTGTTCTTCTATATGTAATTTTTTCCCCTCTCTAGCTTGCTTCAAGATGATTTTCGGTGGCTTGAATGTAATATGGCTGGGGTGGTGTGTGTGTGTGTGTGTGTGTGTATGAGTGATTTTAATATTTATCTTTCTTGAGGTTCTCTGAGCTTCATAGATTTGTGTTCTGGGTTCATAAATTTCGGAAACATATTGGCCATTATGTCTTCAAATATTTCTTCTGTCCCATTTATTCTGTATCTTCTGAGATTCCAATTATGTGTATGTGTTGGACCAATGGATATTTTCTCAGAGCTCTTGGAGTCTCTGTTCCTTCTTGTCCTACCCTACCCCACTTATGTTTCAGTTTGAGTAACTTTTATTGTCCTAACGTCAAGTTCATTTACTTTTTCCTTGACTATGTCAAGTATATTGATGAGCCTGTTGAAGACATTGTTCATCTGCTTATTGTGTTTTTTCTAGTACTTCCATTTTATTTTTTGTTTTTTTTTTTTTTTTTGAGACAGAGTCTCACTCTGTCTTCCAGGCTGGAGTGCAGTGGTGCGATCTCAGCTCACTGCAAGCTCCGCCTCCTGGGTTCCCACTATTCTCCAGCCTCAGCCTCCCAAGTAGCTGGGACTACAGGCACCCGCCACCACGCCTGGCTAATTTTTTTTTGTATTTTTTAGTAGAGACGGGGTTTCACCGTGTTAGCCAGGATGGTCTCGATCTCCTGAGCTCGTGATCCGCCCACCTTGGCCTCCCAAAGTGCTGGGATTACAGGTGTGAGCCACTGCGCCCAGCCCCATTTTATTCTTACAGTTTTTGTCTCTGCTCAAATTACCCATCTAATCTTGCCTGTTGTGCACTTTTCCATTATAACTCTTAAGATACTACCCATAGTTCCTTTAAATTCCATGTCAGTCCAACAGCTATGTATTTCTGAGTCTAGTTCTGATGAATGTTTTGTTTCTTGGTGGGGTAAGGTGTTCATTTTTGCATTTTTGTATGCCTTGCATTTTTTTTTTTTTTCCTGAAAGCCAAGTATCTTCTGTAGAACAACAGATATGAAGGTAAATCAATTTAATTCCTGGAAACAGCATGTCTTTCTATGTAGCCTTTAGTGTGTGGGAGGTGGATGGGTAAGATTTTTATAATTATAGCTAGGAATTGAGGAAGGTTTATGGTTTGTTGTTGCTGTGGTTATAAGTTCACCATAGGTTTCAGATATGAATAGTGATTTCTTATCTTTAGGGTCAGAACTGGTTTTCCCAAGGGTCTATCTGAATGTCAGGGTGACCTTCAGGTTTAGGTCCCATTGGATTATGCTTCAGATAGCCCATCTATACTAATATATTTTCATTCATTCAAATATTTATTGAGTGCTAATCATTGAAGTATGTGTCATTGTACTAAACGCTGGAACTTGTAACTCCCCAAATACTTTATTACTGTTTGCCATTATTTTATCCATCTGTAATTTTCTCTTTAGCTTTCCAACTTTTGTGTGCCTAGTAAATTCATGTTCTTCAATACTAATTGCAAAAACAATCCCTGTCCCCATACCTCCATCACCATGAAGTTTATCATCCTCTTCTCCGTACTACCTATGCACCTTATACAGAATTCCATATTTTATTACCCGAATTCCCTGGTAAACTGTAAGTGTCTGCTGGCAAGAACAGTGTCTTACTAGTTTACATATCTGCAGGATTTAGCAGTGATTGGTCCAGGGTATTCACATGCACAACAAATGTGCAGCTAAAATGTTTGCTAATGAAAGCTGGAAATCTATAGGCATCTATTAAAAGCAAAATACTGTAATAATGGGCTCTCCTACAACAGTCTAGGAATAAAGCAAAACATTTTTCTTGCCAGTTAAGTTTTCAGGACTTTAAAAAAACACAAAGTTGATTTCCTTCTTAGTTTAGATATATTTTTTAAATTCACGTAATGCAAAATAATTTAAATAATAAATGATTCGGCCTATTAGGATATAACTGAGTTCCAAGCAGTTGGGAGGACACATGAACCCAAAGTTACTTTACCTTTATTGCACTTTCACAAATGCCTTTAAGAGCTTAAGAATAGGAGAGAATAGACAAAACTAGATGAAAAGAGGATTTTTGACTAGGCCAGAAATAAAGCAGTGAGGATATGCAATTCTCATAAGTAATTCCAAGTTAAGTTTAACTTTATCATGTATTGCCATTCTAATGCTCTCTTGAAATCCCCAAGAGGAGCAAGAAATGCAATAGGCAATGAGATAAGCCTGAGGAAATTAGGTGACTGTGGGCAGGGCATCCTCTTGTTTCTCCCCAGTCTTCAGGTGTGTCACAATTCATTTGGGACTGACATGTATTTGTATAGCAGATTGGCAGAGGAATTAACAAGCTAGAGGGTGTGTGTGTAGAAAAGAGGGGGGAAAAAAGACCTGCCTCTCCATGAGTTACCTCTGTGCTGTTTGCTCACCCATTTGCTCCAAGGGGTGGATTTTTATGCTTGCTTTACAAATACGGAAGAACAAGTTTAAATGGGAAGTTAGTTGTACTGTCCTGTATGCATGCTCACCCCTCACAATTTGGATTGCTAGTTTATCAATTGTGGTCAAAGTTAGGATGACCTAACCCATATACATTCCACACATTCCACAAAGTCATCTTAAACTTTAGGTATTCTCAAAAATAACTTTTACAGAAGGAAAACTTAAACAGAAGAGCCCAACTGTATATGATCCAATTACAAAAAAGTTATCTGATTTTATTTCTTTTATATTTGGCACAAACAGCAGAGACTGAAAGCTACTACACATGTTGAACTGCTGACAGGAAAAGAACCCAGTATATAAATCTAGGGTTTCCACTCCATATATTAGCTGGGGCTGCCATAACAAAACATCATAGACTGGGTGGCTTAAACAACAATTTACTTCTCACAGTTCTGAAGTCTGGAAGTCTGACAACAGGCCACCAGCATGATTAGGTTCTCGTAGGGTTCTCTTCCTGTCCTGTAGACAGCTGGCTTCTTGCTGCATCCTCACATGGTGCAGACAGCAAGCAGGCTTTCTGATGTCTCTCTTTTTTTTTGAGATGTAGTCTCGCTCTGTCGCCCAGGCTGGAGTACAGTGGCGTGATCTTGGCTCACTGCAACCTCCGCCTCCTGGGTTCAAGCGATTCTTCTCCTTCCACCTCCTGAGTAGCTGGGACTACAGGCACATGCCAGTGTGCCCGGCTAATTTTTTGTATTTTTTTTTTCAGTGGAGACGGGGTTTCACCGTGTTAGCCAGGATTGTCTCAATCTCCTGACCTCATGATCCACTCGCCTTGGCCTCCCAAAGTGCTGGGACTACAGGCGTGAGCCACCGTGCCCAGCCTGATGTCTCTTCTTATAAAGGCACAAATCCCATCATGAGGGCTCCACCCTCATGACCTCATCTAATCCTAATTGCCTCCCAAATGCCTCATTTCCAAGTAACATCACACTGATGTTGAGGATTTTAACATAATTAATTTTGGGGGTGGGGACACAAACATTCAGTCCATAACAACTCATATTACACCACTTATTGCATACCAGTATTGTTACATGAAAATACCAATGTTTACTCATATAAATATAGATGATTTATTTCCAAATAAAACAATACTGATTTCTCCTGGCTCTGAAATCCTCGTTCTTCACTATATCTTGGTTCTTTTACTGATAGCTTGTCTCAGCCATATTAGACATTCACACCATGAAGATCATACATCCTCATAACCATGGAGATGGTACAGTAAGGTTTCTACTGTTACACACCGTTATGAATGACAACTTTATCTACCTAAAGACTCACTTTTCTTTATTCTCACCCACAAGTTTGTCAGCTGAAAGTGGCACCCTGTTTTGCTGAGAAGTTCCTTATATTTGATAATTCTAGATCTGCGAAACAGACTCAAATTCTTTCTTCTGTGACCTTAAATCAGGCTCAGAGCCCTATAATGGACTTCACAATTCTATTTTGTTGTATGTGACCAATAAATTATCATTAAAACTATGCTAGAAGTAAAATATCAGTAATTCTTTTTTTTTTTTTTTGACACAGTCTTGCTCTGTTGCCCAGACTGGAGTGCAGTGGCGCAATCTCTGCTCAGTGCAACCTCCACCTCCTGGGTTCAAGCGATTCTCCTGCCTCAGCCTCTCCAGAGCTGAGATTACAGGTGCACACCCACCACGCCCAGCTAATTTTGTATTTTTTAGTAGAGACGAGGTTTCACCGTGGTCTCAAACTCTTGACCTCGTGATCCGCCCGTCTCAGCCTCCCAAAGTTCTGGGGTTACAGGTGTAAGCCACTGCGCCCAGCCAGTAATTCTTATCAAATGAAAAATGATCTTCATTCACAATGACTGACCAAACTTCTGAGTTTCCTCCAGTTAATTTCAAATCCTGAGGTCAAAATCACCAATGACTTTTGCTCTTTGGCTTTCAAAGTGGGACATATCATCAAATGGTCCCATATACGCAAAATTTACATTATAGACAAATACATATTTGCCATATCTTTGATAGCCTCATTCGTTGATTTTATAGACTTGAAACAACCTTAGGCTTTTTCTTCAGAATGTGTATTCTGATGTCGAATCAGGGATGAGCTCCGACTATATGCCTTCCCACATTTACTACATTCATAGGGTTTCTCTGAAGAATGACTTCTCTGATGTCGAATAAGGTCTGAGCCACTGCTAAATGCCTTCCCACATTCATTACATTCATAGGGTTTCTCTCCAGTATGACTTCTTTCATGTAGAATAAGAGATGTGCGCTGACTAAAGGCCTTACCACATGTTTTGCATGTATATGGCTTCTCTCCAGTGTGAATTCTTTCATGTTGGGCAAGGTGTGCACTCTGACTGAAGGCCTTCCCACACTGATCACATTCATAGGGTCTATCTTCAGTATGAATTCTCTTATGTCGCGTGAGAGATATTCGGTGGCTGAAGGCTTTTCCACATTCCTCACACTGGTAGGGTTTTTCTCCAGTATGAATTCTTTGATGTTCAATAAGAAATGATTGGCGGCCGAAAACTTTACTACATTTATTGCATTTGAAAGGTTTCTCTTCAGAATGAATATTCTGATGTATTTTAAGGTTTGCAGTTCCAGAAAACATCTTCCCACATTCCTTACACTCAAATAGTTTCTTTTTCTTTGTATGAACTTTCTGATGTTGAATAAGGGATGAATGCCGATTGCAGACCTTCTCACATTTATTGCATCTGTATAGTTTTTCTCCATTATGAATTCTAAGATGCAGAATAAGGGTTGAAAGCCGCCTGAAGAGCTTGTCACATTTATCACATTTGTACGGTTTCTCTGAAGTGTGAATTCTCTGGTGAAGCATCAGGGGTGAAATCCTATTAAATAATTTCCCACATTTTCTGCATTTATAAGGATTCTCTAAATGGTGACTTCTTTGCTGTAGACTCTGACTTAAGGCCTTCGCATTTTCAGGGATTTTCTCTCCAGCATGAATTCTTTTATGTACAACAAAGACTGATTTCTTTTTGAAGCCTCTCCCACATTTATTATATTTATGTGTTTTCTTTCCATTGTGAATTTTCTTATGAAGTAAAAGGGATGACATCTGACTGAAGGCTTTCCCGCACTTTCTGCACTGGCAGACATTCCCAACAACGTGAATTTTCTGATGTATATTGAAAGACTGACATTGACTCAAGGCCTTCCCACAGTCAAGAATTTCCTTTCCATCATGAATTCTCCTATGTAGAATAAGGGTTGTTCTTTGATTGAAGCTTTCCCCACATTTATTGCATTCATGGCTTTTCTTTCCACTGTGAATTCTCTGATGAAGTAGTAGGGATGAGATCTGTCTGAAAGCTTTTCTACAATTACTGCATTCAAAAGGCTTCTCTCCCGTATGAATGTTCTGATGAAGTTTAAGAGAGAAGCTTCGACTAAAGGTTTTACCACAGTCATTACATTTTAAAGGTTTCTTCCCTGAATGCCCTTTCTTAGGTTTTATTAGGACTGAATTTTTGTTGCAGCCACTCTTTCGTGTAGGAGCTTTCTGTTGTGCAGAAACTAGTTTCTGGCAGATGCTTTGCCCAGATTTGTTGCATTGATTTGGAGGTAGCTTCTTGGTCTCACACTTAGACCCCGAGTCTGAAAGACATAAAGGAATTAAATGTTTCTCCTTTCCCATGCTGAAAAAATGAAGAGTCTACAATATAAATGTAATTATCATTATTAATCATAACAACAATTATGATTACCAAAACAATAACTTTTTAGTGTTTTATTGTGGTTTTGATGACTATACTAAAGGCTTTACAGAGATATTTAATAACCAGAGTTCAGAAGAGTCTGTAATTTGAAAATGAATAAGTCAAGATTTTATTTATAGGATAATTTTTATGCCATATATGGCACATTGAACTCCACAGGTTGTTCAATGGATAAACGTATGTTTATTAGAGAATGTGTCCAGAAAAGGCAAGTCTACAGAGACAGAAGATAAGTGGTTGCCTGGGGCTCAAGGTAGGAATGGGGATTAACTGAAAATGGACATGAGGAATCTTACAGGGGTGATAAAAATGTTCTAATACTGGATTATGTTGATGGTTACACGCTCTGTAAATTTATCCAAAATCATTTAATTATATTCTAGAAATAGTGACTTTTATGATGTTTACCTCAATAAAGTTGTAGATTTTAAAAAATGTATTCTTAAGATCAAATTTAAAAGAACTAGTAACAATTAGAATTGAGTACAGTCACGGGTTGCTTAACAATGGGGACATGTTGTAAGACATGCATTGTCAGGCAATTTCATCATTGTGCAAACATCTTACAGTAGATTTACATAAACCTAGATAGTATAGCCTACTATACACCTATGTTATATTGTATAGCCTGTTCCTAGGCTACAAACCTGTACATGATGTTACTGTATTGAATCCTGTAGGCAATTTTAACACTATGATAAGTATTTGTGTATCTAAATATACATAAATGTAGAAAAGGTACAGTACAAATACAGTTTTATGATCTTATAGAACCATGGCCATATATGTAGTCTGTTGTTGACAGGACTGAAACATTATGCAGCATATGACTGTATTTAGATATTTACAAAGGTGAAGACTTTAGCAAGAAGCAGGAAAAACTCAGAAAAACAGAAGAGATTAGACTAAAAGAAGAAATCTATTATATAGTAAAATAGATCAATGTGGCTGGCATAGGGTGTCAAAGTCCAAGGTGATACAAAATAACTACTTGTATGGCAAACTGACTATAAACTTGAGTGAATGTGGCATGATAAACACAGGCATTAGAACTATGCTATCCAATATAGTAGCCATTAGTCACCTGTAGCTACTGAGGAATTGAAATGTGGCTGGTTTGAGGTATAGTATGAGTATAAAACATATGCCAGACTGTGAAAATTTACTACAAAAAAGTATAAAGTATCTCATTGTAAAAATGCTGGTTATATGATATAATATGTTGGATATATTAGGTTAAATACATATATTACTAAAATTAATTTTACCTGTTTGTGTTAGGAAGTTCTTATATTGCTATAAATAAATACTTGAGTGGGTAATTTATAAACAAAATAGGTTCAATTGGCTCCTGGTTCTGTAGGCTGTACAAGCATGGTGCTGGCACCTCCTTGGCTTCTGGGGAGGCCTCAGTGAGCTCTTACTCATGGTGAAAGACAAAGTAGGAGAAGGCACATCACATGGTGAAACAAAGAGAAAGAGAGAGTGTGGAGGAGGTGCCACATATTACAATGATCAGATTCTGTAAGAATCACTCCCTATTGCTAAGACATCACCAAGGGAATGGTGCCAAACCATTCATGAGAAATCCACCCCCATGATCCAATCACCTCCCACCAGACCCCACCTCCAACACTGAGGATTAAATTTCAACATGAGATTTGGTGGGGACACAGATCCAAACCATATCACTGTTTTTAAATTTTTATTTGAATGTGGATACTAAACATTTTTTCAGTACATATGTGGCTCACATTATATTTCTATTTCATAGGTGTGCTTTAAAGGCAGACATTACTGAATTAACTGAGGTGTTTTTCATTTAACTACATAATCTTGTGACACACTTGTTAACTCTATTACCATAAGCATATTATCTTGAAAATACAGATAATAATCTCATACCTCACAAAGTTTTCATGAGAATTGGAAATAATGTGCGAAATTTCTGGCACATGCTATGACCTCTAATCTGCCATTCCAGTATTCAAAAAGCTGAGAACCAAAGAACCAAAGTCTTCTTTCCTTTTTTCTTTTCCTTTTTGAATAGACATTTGGAGTGAAACCCCATTTGAAATGCAATGAGGCTATTCATAGCCTCTATTTATTGCTCTTAGGAAGTCCTAGTCTTTGTAGCTATCTCAATGTGTTTGATTTATGCCACACATAGTATATGACCTGTTCACCTTTCTAAAATCTGCACCATTCTGAATTCTGAAACACATCTTGCTCCAAGGGTTCTACAGAAAGCTTTGTGTACCTGCAGTTCCTTAATAACTGGTAGTAGCTACCATTATAATTATTATTAGTAGAAGTTCCAGAAAACAACCAGACAAAATAAGGAATTAACAAAGGAAGATAATGGAAATGTTTATAGTGAAGCTAGCAGCATCAGTAAAACAAGAAACCCAAGATTCCTCCTATAGTCCCTTCCCACCCCACATCCCATTAAGTCACATCAGTTAAGCTGCTTCTCCCTCTCACATTTTCCTAAAACTCTTAGCTTCCCTTCCTTTTCCTTTGTACCTTCCTTTGTTCCTTCCTGTGTGGAATACTAACATATCCCCTCAGCCCATCTCCCCATCTTCAATGTGGAAATTCTTAAACCACACCAGACAACAAAATTAATCCCAGGTGAATTAGTTCAATATAAAGTACAAAATCATTACAAACTAAAATAATATGAAATCTACCCCAAATTCTTTCTAACTATGGAAATAAAAAGAAAAATTACAATGTGAATGCCAACATTTCCAATCACACAAAAATGAAAAAAACTTTCATATAACCAAATAGAAAAATAAGAGGTAAATAAAAAGTCTTAGGAAAGAATGGGGAAATATATGAAGTAAAATGTAATGTCATATGGTTAATGCATTTTCTATATGAAAGCTTACTATACAAGCAGAAAATAAAAAAGTCACTGCTAGATAAAAGGGGAAAGATAATGAAAAAACAATTCACGAGAATAAGTAAAAACAGAAAACAAATGCTAGCAAATCTATAAGAAAGATTTATGGCCTATCCAGTACGGGTAAACCAATATGGATATCCAGTCTATCCACGAGGGCTCAAGAAACAAACTGGTACTTGGGAGGCTGAGGCAGGAGGACTGCTTGAGCCCAGGAGTTTAAGGCTGCAGTGAGCCATGACTGCACCACTACACTCCAGCTTGGGTAACAGAAGACCCTGTCCCTGTCTCCTTAAAAACAAACAAACAAACAAACATGGTGACTCACGCCTTTAATCCTAGCACTTTGGGAGGCCGAGGTGGGTGGATCACAAGGTCAGGAGTTCAAGACTATCCTGACCAACATGACGAAACCCCATCTCTACTAAAAACACAAAAATTAGCCGGGTGTGGTGATGTGTGCCTGTAATCCCAGCTACTCAGGAGGCTGGGGCAGGAAAATTGCATGAACCCAGGAGGCGGAGGTTGCAGTGAGCTGAGATGGCGCCACTGCACTCCAGCCTAGGTGACAGAGTGAGACTCTATCTCAAAAAACAAACAAAACAACTAAAAAGGAGAAAATGGAAGAGCCAGATGGCCAAATAGAGCCCTCCAGCAATTGCCCCCTCTGCAGTAACACCAAATTGAACAACTATCCACAGAAGAAAACACCTTCATAGGAACCAAAAATTAGGTGAGCAATCAAAGTATCAAGCTTTAACATCGTATTCAAAGAAAGAGGCACTTGAGGAGGGTAGAAAAGACAGTCATCATATGCCTGCACCACCCCTCCCCCAATGCCTGGCAGTGCAGCATGGCAACAAGAGAGAATCTATGTGTTTGGAGGAGGAAGAATGGAGTGATGGTGGGACTCTGCATTGGAACTCAGTGCTGCCCTGTAACAGCAGAAAGCAACGTGGGGTAGAATTTGGCCAGCACCCCCAGAGGAAGCATTTAAATCAGCTCTAGCCTAAGAATTGTCCACCACAGTGGTGGAAACTTGAGTTCCAGCAAGTACCCCCACCACAGACTAAAACACTCTGGTGTCCTAAGTAAATCTGAAAGGCAGTATAGGCCACAAGGACTGCAATTCCTGGGCAAGTCCTAGTGCTGTGCTTGGCTCAGAACCAGAGGACCTGGGGTACCTGCTACCCAGTGACATACCAGTGACACACCAGCTGGAGTGGCCAAGAGAATGTTTGTATCAACTCTTTCCCAACTCCAGGAAGCACAGCTGGCAGCTCCAAGAGGAGAGGGAAGAGTAAAGAGGACATTGTCTTGCAACTTGGATATCATCTCAACCACAGTAAAAAAAAAAAAAAAAAAAAGTGCCAAGCAGTGTCCTGAAGGCCTCATTCTAGGCCATAGGTCCTGACAAGATTTCTAGACCTACCCTGGGCCAGAAAGCAACTCGCTGCCCTAAAGGGAAAAACAGGCCTGGAAGAATTTACCACCTGATGAATTAAGACCTCTTGGGCTTCGAATAAACATCAGTGGTAGCCAGGCAGTGGTAGCCACAGGCCTTGGGCAAGAATGAGTACAACGCTGGCTTTGGGTCAGACCCAGCACAGTCCCAGTGTTGGTGGCCATGGGAGTGTTTGTATCATCCCTTCCCCAACTCTAGGCAGCTCAGCACAGAGAGAGAGAGAGACTCCATTCATTCAGGGAAAATAAGGGAAAAGAATGACTTCCTGGTAATCTAGGGAATTCTCCTGGATCTTACCAAAGACCACCAAGGCAGTACTTCTGTGAGTCTACAAGAGTCACAGAGTTACTGGCCATGGGGTGACCCCTAATGCAAACATGGGTGCAGTGAACAAAGACACATCCTAGCCCCTTTGAATACATGGAGAGCCTTCTCTGGAAGGACCAGTACAAACAAGCCCAGACTACAAAGATAAGAATAAATACCTAATTCATCAATGACCAGGTACTGACAAACATCCAAAAGCATCAAGACCATCTGGGAGAACATGACCTCACCAAATGAACTAAATAAGGTAACAGTGACCAGTTCTGGAGTGACAGAGCTAATGTGACCGTTCAGTCAGAGAATTCAAAATAGCTATCTTGGCCTGGTGCGGTGGAGCATGCCTGTAATCCCAGCACTTTGGGAGGCTGAGGCGGGTGGATCACCTGAGTTCAGGAGTTCGAGACCAGCCTGACCAACATGGTGAAACCCCGTCTCTACTAAAAATAAAAAAAAATTAGCTGGGCATAGTGGGACACACCTGTAATCCCAGCTGCTCGGGAGGCTGAGGCACAAGAATTGCTTGAACCCAGGAGGCGGAGGTTGCAGTGAGCCAAGATCATGCCATCATTGTAGTCCAGCCTGGGGAACAGAGATAAACTCTGTCTCCAACAAAAAAAAAAAAAAAAAAAGGTATTTTGAGGAAGCTCAACAAAATCCAAGATCCACAGAGCAGGAATTCAGAATCCTATCAGATACATTTAAAAAAGACACTGAAATAATTAAAAAGAATCAAGCAGAAATTCTGGAGCTGAAAAATTCAGTTGACAAATTAAAGAATGCATCAGAGTCTCTCAACAGCAGAATTGATCAAGCAGAAGAAATAGTGAGCTTGAAGATGGGCTCTTTGAAAATATAGTCAGAGAAGTCAAAGGGAAGAAGAATAATAAAGCATGCCTACAGGATCTAGTATATAGTCTCAAAAGGGCATATCTAGGAGTTAGTAGCTTTAAAGAGAAGGTAGAGAGACTGGGGTACAAAGTGTATTCAGAGATAGTAACAGAGAACTTTCCAAACCTGGAGAAAGATGTCAAAATTCAAGTACAAGGAGGTTATAGAACACCAAGCAGCTTTAATCCAAAGAAGGCTATCTCAGATAATTTAATAAACTCCCAAATGTCAGGGATAAAGACATGATCCTAAAAGCAGAAAGAGAAAATAAACAACATAAAACGGAACTCTAATACATCTGGCAGCAGATTGCTCAGTGGAAACCTTATAGGCCAGGAAAGAGAATTATGATATATTTAAAGAGCTGAAGAAAACAAAAACCTTTATCCTGGAATATTCTATCCAGTGAAAATGCCCTTCAAACAGGAAGGAGAAATAAAGATTTTCCTAGACAAACAAAAGCTGAGAGATTTTGTCAACACCAGACCTCTCCTACAAGAAATCCTATAGGGAGTTCATCAGTCTGAAAGAAAAGGATGCTAATGACCAATAAAAAATCATCTGAACATACAACACTCACTAGCAATAGTAATTGCACAGATAAATACAAAATATTATAATACTGTAATTGTGATGTGTAAACTACTCATATCTTAAGTAGGAAGACTAAAAGATGGACTGACAAAAAAACGGCAACTACAAGACACACAGTATGAAAATATAAACAACAAAAAGTTTGAAAGCACAGGAGATTAATTTAAAGTATAGGGTTTTTATTAGTTTTCTCTTTGCTTGTTGGTTTGTTTTTGCAAAGTTAAATTGTCATAAGTTTAAATTAATGGGTTATAAGATATTATTTATGAGCCTCATGCTGACCTCAAATAAAAAATATATAAGAGATACACAAAAAATATAATTCAAGAAATTAAAACATACCATCACACGAAATCACTTTCACATGAAGAAAGACAAGAAGGAAAAAGAAAAGGCCACAAAACAACCAAAACAAATAACAAAATGTCAGTAGTAGGTCCCTACTTATAAATATTAAATGTACATGGACTAAATCTCCAATCAAAAGCCACAGAGTGGCTGGATGAATTTTAAAAAAGACTCAATGATCTGTTCCCTATAAGAAACATGATTTCCCTATAAAGACACACATAGACTAAAAATAAAGGGAGGGAAAAAAAATCCCATGCAAATGAAAACCAAAAAAGAGCAGGAGCAGCTATATTTAGATAAAATAGAGCTTAAGACAAAAAGTATGGAAAGATACAAAGAAAGTCATATAATGCTAAAAGGATCAATTCAGCAAAAGGATATAACAATTGTAAATATATACACATCCAACAATGGAGCACCGAGATACATAAAGCAAATATTTTCAGAGCTAAAGAGAGAGACAGACCACAATACAATAATTGTTGGAGACTTAACCACTTCATTTTCAGCATTGCACAAATCATCCAGACAGAAAATCAACAAAGAAACATCGGACCTAATGGACCTAATAGATATTTACAATTTCATCCAATAACTACAGGTTACACATTCTTCTCAGCACATGGATCATTCTCAAGTATAGACCATGAAATATTAGGACACAAGACAAGTCTTAAAAATCCAAAAAAAGCTGGGTGCACTGGCTCACACCTCTAATCCCAGCACTTTGGGAGGCTGAGGCAGGTGGATTGCTTGAGCTCAATAGTTCAAGACCAGCCTGGGCACCATGGTGAAATCCCAACTTTAAAAAAAATACAAAAATTAGCCAGGTGTGGTGGCACATGCCTGTAGTCCCAGCTACCCAGTAGGCCAAGGTGAGAATATTGCTTGAGCCTAGAAGGTTGAGGCTGCAGTGAGTCGTGATTGCACCACTGTATCCCAGCCTGGGTGACAGAGCAAGACCCTGTCTCAAACAAAAAAAAAAAAAAAAAAAAAAAATCTTTCAAATTGAAATCATATCAAGTATCTTCTCTGACCACAATGGAACAAAACTAGAAATCAATAATGAGAAGAACTTTGGAAAGTATACCAACACATTGAAATTAAACAATATAATACTGAATGACCAGTGGGTCAATGAAGAAATTTCTTTTTTTTTTTGAGATGGAGTTTCACTCTTGTTGTCCAGGCTGGAGTGCAATGGCACCATCTTCGCTCACTGCAACCTCTGCCTCCCGGGTTCAAGCGATTCTCCTGCCTCAGCCTCCCAAGTAGCTGGGATTACAGCCATCCACCACCATGCCCGGCTAATTTTTTGTATTTTTAGTAGAGACAGGGTTTCACCATGGTGGCCAGGCTGGTTTCGAACTCCTGACCTCAGGTGATCCACCCACCTCGGCCTCCCAAAGTGCTGGGATTATAGGCGTGAGCCACCACCCCCGGCCTGAAGAAATTTCTTAATTAAAATTTAAAAATTCCTTAAAACAAATGATAATGAAAACACAACATATGAAAACATGCTGCAACCTATGGGATACAGCAAAAGCAGTATGAAGAGAGTTTGTAACAATAAACGCCTACACCAAAAAAGTAGAAAAACTTCAAATAACCTAATGATGCATCTTAAAGAACTAGAAAACCAAGAGCAAAACAAACCCCAAATTCGCAGAAAAAAAGAAATAGTAAGGATCAGAGCAGAAAGAAATGAAATTTAAACTAAAAAACCACAAAAGAGGCCAGGCGCGGTGGCTCACACCTGTAATCCCAGCATTTTGGGAAGCCAAGGTGGGCGGATCACCTGAGGTCAGAAGTTCAAGACCAGCCTGACCAACATGGTGAAACCCCATCTCTACTAAAAATACAAAAATTAGCCAGGCGTGGTGGCGGATGCTTGTAATCCCAGCTACTCAGGAGGCTGAGGCAGGAGAATTGCATGAACATGGCAGTGGAGTTGCAGTGAGCCGAGATCGTGCTACTGCACTCCAGCCTGGGTGACAGAGCAAGACTCTGTCTCAAAAAAAACCCACGAAAGATCAACAAAATGAAATTTTTTCAAAAACATAAACAGAATTGACAAATTTTTAATCAGATTAAGAATAAAAGAGATAAGACCAGAGATGCAAAAGGAATGATTGCAACTGATACTACAGATACTCAAAGGATCATTAGAGACTACTATGAGCAACCTAGGCCAATACATTGGAAAACCTAGAAGAAATAGATAAATTCCTAGACACATACAACCTACCAATATTGAATCATGAAGACATCCAAAACCTGAACAGAGCAATAACAAACAATGAGATTGAAGTTGTAATAAAGTTTCCCAGCAAAGAAACGCGCAGGACCTGACAGCTTCACTGCTGAGTTTTACCAAATACTTAAAAAAACCTAATACCAATCCTACTCAAACTATTCCAAAAAATAGAGGAGGACAGAATGCTTCCAAACTCATTCTACAAGGCCAGTATTACCCTGATATCAAAACCCAAGGACACATCAAACAAAGAGCTTAATATTAATTCAAGAATCCTCAACAAAATACTAGCAAACTGAATTCAACACATTAAACAGATCATTCATCATGAACAACAACGATTACTCCCAGGAATGCATGGATGCTTTGATATATGCAAATCAATGATATATAGAAACAGAATGAAGGACAAAAAACATATGATCACTTCAGTTGATGCTGAAAAGCATTTGATAAAATTTAACATCCCTTCATGACGTGATCCCTCAAAAAACTGGTTATAGAGGAACATTCCTCAACACAATAAAAGCCATATATGACAGACCCATGGCTAGTATAATACTGAATGGAAAAAAAACCTGAAAGCCTTTCCTCTAACATCAGGAACATAAAAAGAATGCCCACTTTCACAACTATTATTCTACATTCAACATAGCACTGGAAGTCCTAGCTAGAGCAATCAGAGAAGAGAAAGAAATAAAAGGCATCCAAGTTGGAAAGGAAGACGTCAAATTATTATTCTTTGCAGATGATATGATCTTTTAGTTGGAAAATCATAAAAAATCCACCTAGACACCTATTACAACTGATAAATTTAGTAAAGTTGCAGGATACAAAATCAACATATAAAAATCCAGCAGCATTTCTATATGCCAACAGTGAACAATCTGAAAAAGAAATCAAGTAATCCCATTTACAATAGCTACAAATAAAATAAAATACCTAGGAATAAGCTTAACAAAAGCAGTGAAATAACTCTACAATGAAAACTACAAAACCTGATGCAAGAAATTGATGAGGACACAAAAATATGGAAAGATAGTCCATGCTCATGGATTTGAAGAAAAATTATTAGTAAAATGCCCATACTACCCAAATTAATCTACAGATTCAATGCAATCCCTATCAAAATATCAGAGACATTCCTCATAGAAATAGAAAAAATAATCCTAAAATTTATATGGAACCACAAAAGACCCAGAATAGCTAAAGCCATCCTGAGCAAAAAGAATAAAACTGTAGGAATCATATTACCTAAGTTCAAATTATACTACAGAGCTATAGTAATCAAAACAGCTTGGTACTGAGATAAAAACAGACACACAGACCAATGGAATGGAATAGAGAACCCAGAAATAAATCCATACATCTACAGTGAATTCATTTTCAACAAAGATGTTACAAATATATATTGGGGAAGGGACAGTCTCTTCAATAAATTGTGCTGGGAAAACTGGATATCCACATGCAGAAGACACTAGACTCCAATCTCTTGCCATATGCAAAAATCAAATAAAAATGGATTAAAGACAAATCTAAGACCTAAAGCAATCAAACTACTAAAACAAAACACTGGCAAAAGTCTCCAGGACATTGGTCTGGGCAAATATTTCTTGAGTAATACCCCACAAACACAGGCAATGAAACTAAAAATGGACTAATAGAATCATATCAAGTTAAAAAGCTTGGGCACAGCACAGGAAACAATCAACAAAGTGAAGAGACAATCTACAGAATGGGAGAAAATATTTGCAAACTGACAAATATCATCTGACAAGCGATTGATAACCATAGAATACATAAGGAGCTCAAACAACTCTATAGGAAAAAAATGTAATAATCCAATTAAAAAATGGGCAAAAGTTCTGATAGACATTTCCCAAAAGAAGACATACGTACACATGGCAAACAGGCAATATGAGAAAGTGCTCAACATCACTGATCATCAGAAAAATGCAAATCAAAACTACACGGTATCATCTCACCCCAGTTAAAATGACTTTTATCCCAAAGCAGGCAAAACAAATGCTGGTGAGGATATGGAGAAAGGGGAACCCTCGTACACTGTGGGAATGTAAATTAGTACAGCCACTATTGAGAACAGTATGGTGGGGGGGGTTCCTCAAAAAACTGAAATAGAACTAATATATGATTCAGCAATCCTACTGCTTAGTATATACCCCCCCAAAAAATAAATTAGTATATTAAAAAGATCTCTGCATTTCCATGTTTATTACAGCACTACTCACAATAGCCACATGACCATCAACAGTCATGCAGTAGTATTTAGCCATAAAAAAGGATGAGATCCTGTAATCTGCAACAACATGGATACAACTGGAAGACCTTATTTTAAGGGAAATAAGCCAGACACAGACAACCTTCACATGTTCTCACTCATTTGTGGGAGCTAAAAATTAAAACAATTGAACTCATGGATATAAGAGAGTAGAAGGATGGTTACCAGAGGCTGGGAAGGGTAGGCAGAAAAAAGGAGATGGTTAGTGGGTACAAAAATACAGTTAAGATGCAATAAATACAATCTATTTGATAGCACAACCGGGTGAATACAGTCAGCAATACTTTGTTGTATATTTTAGAATAACTGAGAGAGTATGATAGGAATGTTTGTAACACAATAATAAAAGCTTGAGGTGATAGATACCTCATATACCCTGATGTGATTCTTACACATTATATGCCTGTATTGAAATATCCTATTATATACACCTTCTATATCCCGTAAAAATTAAAGAGAAAAAAATTTAAAAAGGTCAACTGCCAAGGCTTCAAACCTTCTACTGCATCTCCTGGACAGGAGATCCTGGGCAAGTTATTTAACGTTTCTAAGACTCAAACCCTCATCTTGTCACTTAGGAATGACAGAGATTTCTACAAGTGTTGTGAGGATTAAATGAAATGCTGAACTTACAGGCTTTAGCACAGAATCTGCACAAAGTAAATTCTCAATAAATGCTGACTGCTATTAATTTATTTTGCTAAATAAAGAGAAACATTTTAATGGCAATATCCAATACTAGTGAGTATGAAAATCAAACCCCATTGCTATTGATGGTGCTGATTTGATAATTCTAAGTTGTAGTCATGGTTCTGATTTATTACAGCAAAAGGATTCAAAGCGAGTGTGCAAAGGGAAATGGGGCAGACTCTAGAGGAAACTGGTTACAGCTTTCAGGAGCTGTGTCCCTGTGCAGTCACACAGGCTGCACTTCATTCCTCCTGCAACAAATTGTGACAACACACCCACAATTTGTGAAATTTCACAATTGTGAAACCTCACAATTGTGAGAAATGTTGTCTTCTAGATAAAGACCTAGCGCCTAGGGTTTTTTTATTGGGGGCTGGTGATCTGACAATTCTTCTGCAAAGTAATTCAGAAGTATCTAGAGCTCCCCCTCTGTGACTCAGTACTATAGAAAACAGGCAAAAGCACTTAATGCAGATACAATGATGTTAATAATAATAAATTAGAATCTAAATGGAAAATATGACATGAGAGACTAGTAACATAGAACATTTCTACTAAAACAAAATGTGAAAAAAGCAGAAATATATAAACCTTATAGTAACGATGAAATTCAATTTCATAAAATAAACAAGTAATCAGTGATAACTCTATGTATAAACTGTTTGTGTCTTTTCCTTTTTCTAAAATTTGTTATATGACTAAATTTCTTCTAAACTTAAAAACAGTATTTTAATAAAGAATATTTCTTCATGTTGAAATTAAGATGTAAAATAATGCATATGTGTCTTCTTTTTGCACTGTGCTTCCATCTGGCTTCTCATTACACACCCTCAGAACCTGGAGGTCACCAAAGCCAGACGCTCGAGGTGGTGCCGTTTTCTCCCAGCCTACACCAAAATATTGATCCCTAGCTCCTAGATGACGCATCCCATCTAAGCAGAAACTCAATGAATGCTACTTAAAGAAACAAACATACAAAATATATAACTTGGCCAACCAAAGAGGAACCTATTTGTCAATGAATCCTTGAAAAGTAGCTGAAAAGAACACTTGGAGAAAAGAGTTAAAAAATATTATTTTTAAAAGAATCACAAAAATCATGCAGATTTGAATGTTATCATAAGTATTAACAGAGAGGTCAGTGTACACCTTCTCTGAAAGGAAATACGAAAGCAGAGATGCAGGGGTACAGGTGGGCATAAGGGTGTGGAGAGCTGAGCTTCTGGAAACAGGCAGAGGCTGTTTGGCCCTCTGAAGAGGGTCTGGGCCTCAAACCCTCCTCTGCTGCTCCTTCCTAGCTGGGTGACCTTGGGCAAGTCAACAAACCTCTCTGGGCCTGTTTGCTTATCTATAAAGTAGGGGTAATAACAGCACCCACCTTATGGTGGGTTGTTGGGAGGAAGACCCTGAACTTAGAAGAGTGCTTGATATCTAGTAAGGGCTTACTAAATGTTGCTTTTTCTTCCTCTAGGACTCATACTGAAGAGACTTGAATTCTCTATACAGGCCTGGAGCCTTTCAGTGGGAGAGGCACACAAATAATCTCTTAAAGAGATTGCCCCCTCACAATCACGTGAGCTCTTATGCAGAACGCCTGCCTCTATGCTGCAATAGATTGAAAGTTTGTCTCCCCAAATGCCTATGTTGAAATTTTATCATCTAAGGTAATGGTATTAGGAGGTGGGGCCTTTGGGAGGTGTTTAAATCACGAAGGTGGAGCCCGTATGAATGAGATATCATCTATAATCACCTATAATCTCTCTCCCAGAGAGCTCCCTCACTCCTTCCTCCATGTGCAGACACAGCAAGAAGGTGCCACCTATGAACCAGGAAGCAGTCCTCACCAGACACCGAATCTGCTCATGCATTGATCTTGGACTTCTCAGTCTCCAGAACTGTGAGAAGTAGATTTCTGTTGTTTGTAAGTCACCTAATATATGGCATTCTGTTATAGCAGCCCCAGTAGACTGAGACATATGCCTTGGTTCTCTGTCACTCACCAGGAGCCCGGCGTCTTCTTACTGGCTCTACCATCCAGGGCGCTTTCCCTTTCTCCAATAAGGTGATCACATTTGGTCTCCGAAAGGAAAGACCTGTACGTGGGACAAACATGGGAAATGATCATAAATGTGGGCACCACAGAAGTCAGAGCCACGCTCTGCATCAACAGGAATGCAGGTTTAGTAGCATGAAGGGAGCACACAGGATGTGAAGGGCAGCTGGAGAATGGGGAGTGTGATATTGTGATTTATAAGAAGAAATATGTATTTGCTTTTCATCCCTGTTTCCTGGCACACAGCTCCTTAAACCCTGGGAATCTCCTGCATATGTGTCTTTTGTATGTTAATGAGAAGACTGTGGCTGGGGGATCCTGGACAGCCTTCAGATGGGGGCTGGTTGCCAATCATGTGATTAGAGGATTGGAACTTTCAGCCCCATCTCCTGACCTCTGGGGAGGGGTCAGAGGCTGGAGCTTGAGCCAATCACTAATGGCCAATGATTTAATCAACCTTGCCTACCTGAAGCCTCCTTAAAAACTCCAGTGGACTGGGTTTGGAGAGCCTCAGGGTTGCTGACCACGTGGAGGGTAGTGCAGTAGAGGGTGCATGCTCTGTGTCCCTCCCCCCATAACTTGCCCTCTGCATCTCTTGCATCTGGCTGTTCAACTGCATCCTCTGTAATATCTTTTACACTGAGCTGGTAGGCATAAGTAAAGCGCCTCCCTGAGTTCTGAAAGCTACTCTAGCAAATGACTGAACTTGAGGAGAGGGTCATGGGAATCCCCTAATTTAGAGCTGGTCAGTCCGAAGGCCCGGACATGCAACTGGCCTCTGAAGTAGGGGACAGTCCTGTGGGACTGGGCTCTTACCCTGTGGGATCTGACACTATCTCCAGGTAGACAGTGTCAGAATTGAATTGGAGGACACCCAGCTGGAGTGTGCTGGAGAACTGTTTGGTGTGTGTGGGAAAACCTCCAAACATCTGGTGTTAGAGTGTGCAGTGTTGAGTTTGCAAAGTTGTTTAAATCTCACATGGAGAGGCAGGAATCTAAATTATAGCCAGTAGAGTTGTTAAATTTTAATTCGACAAAGAAAACTATTTTCCTGAAAATTGAGTCAGAAAATCCTGAGGTTGGTTATGAAGTTACTGTCTTTCTGCTCCAGACCCTCACCCTTCTATTATCTGTTTTGTGGTGCCAGGGCGGGGGCCTTGCGGTCTTCACTTCTGCTTCACTGGCTGCTTCCTGTCAACATCCACCAATAGGGGCTTTGTCGGTTTCTATGACTGGGTTTTTTAGTTCTGTACTCCCAGAACCAGTTTCATGTGGCTCCTCAGAAGTATGAACAAACCAGGCAGCACACTGCCCCCTCCTTCAGAAGTTCTGAGTCCCAGATCCGAGGGGACCTTCCTTGAAGCCCTAAAAACCCCAAACTCTTCCCTTTGTCTCTCCAACCCCAGGAATGGTGGCAGCATCCTGCAGTTACTGTCTCTGTGTTACATCAGTGTCCACCATTCACCTTTCAACAACACCTCTTAAATCAATTCCTGAAATTCTATCAAAAGAGGGCTGGGTGTGGTGGCTCATGCCTGTAATCCCAGCACTTTGGGAGGCCGAGGTGGGCAGATCACGAGGTCAGGAGATTGAGACCATCCTGGCTAACACGGGGAAACCCCATCTCTACTAAAATACAAAAAATTAGCTGGGTGTGATGGAGTGTGCCTGTAATCCCAGCTACTCGGGAGACTGAGGCAGAAAAATTACTTGAACTCGGGAGGCGGAGGTTGCAGTGAGCTGAGATCGCACCACTGCACTCCAGCCTGGCAAAAGAGCAAGACTCTGTCTCAAAAAAAAAAAAAAAAAAATTATATCAAAAGAACTC
This sequence comes from Pongo pygmaeus, assembly GCF_028885625.2. Lineage (NCBI taxonomy): Eukaryota > Metazoa > Chordata > Mammalia > Primates > Hominidae > Pongo > Pongo pygmaeus. The sequence continues at coordinate 62,977,528 of NC_072393.2, forward strand.
AAGAGTTACCTACAGAGTTTCCGCAAGACCCAGCAATTCTGCCCCTAGGTATATACCCCAGAGAAATGAAAACATACATCCACACAAAAAATTTGTATATGTTCATAGCAGCATATCAAAATAACAAGAGTGAAAACAACCCAAATGCCCATCTATTAACTGATGAATGGATAAACAAAATGTGGTCTATCCATACCACACCTATTCTTTGGCAATGAAAAGAAATGAGGTATTGGCACATGCTACAACGTGATGAACCTCAAAAACATTAGAAATCAAAGAAGCCACATATTTATGATTTCACATGTATGAAAGGCCCAGAGCAGGCATAACCATAGAGATAGAAAGTGGACTAGTAGTTGCTGAATCTGGGGGGATGAATGACCAGAGGAGACGAAGAGTGACTGCTTATGGGTACTGGGTTTTTGGGTGGGAATAATGAAAATATAATTGATTGTGGTAATGGATGCATAACTCTGAATACACTATTATAAAAACCATTTAACTGTGTACTTTTTATGGGTGAATTGTATAGTATGTGAATTATATCTCAATAAAGCTCTTTTAAAAAAGAAACTGCAGTGGCTTCCATTTTCCTGACTAGACCTAGAGTGATGCATGTCCCTCAATAGGCTGGTTCTGGATTGTGGGGGAAGAAGAGCCTTACCAAGCGAGACCAGGTTCCGGTAATTCTCCAACATGACATCTTCATACAAATCCTTCTGAATGGGGCTCAGCCATTCCCACTCCTCCTGGGAGAAGTAGATGGCTAAGTCCCCAAATGTTACAGGTGCCTGAAATGAAAAATCAAATGTCTATTCACCACGGACTTGTGCTTCCACATGCCTGGAGGAAACGGTGCACACATCTTAAACATGGGAGACACAAGATACCAAGAATCATTCAGGAAGCATTCAGGGTTCTGAGGCCAAAAGGGGCAGGTGTATTAAATAAATTAAGTAAAATACAATATCAGAAATAGCTGTTATTAAAATTATGTTGCATTAAGAACACGACATGGCAACCTGGATCTACCAGGCATTTACAAAGTCAAGGCATTCTTCTAAGCACCTGACTGTACTGGCTCACTTAGTGCTCATGTGAATCAGTGATAGAGGCACTGTCAGCAGAATCACAGTATGTTACAGATGAGGAAACTGAGGCCCAGAGAGATGAGAAAACTTACTGCAGGTCTCACAGCTAGTAAATGGAGAAGCTAGTGTTCAGGCCAGACAGCTCCCGATTTAATCTCCTAACCACATGCTCTCCAAGAAACATGTGAATATGTTACACATGACAAAAGGTTCTTTGAGGGTATAATCAAGGCTACTGATCACTTGACCTTGGCAGATTATCTTGGACTTGACCTGGCCAGTTGGTTATTGGTTCTTGCTGTCTTGAAGATGAAAAATAAGGGTGAGGTGGAAAGTGTGGGAAGGAACTGAATCTGGCCAATAACCAGCAAGTCTGGAAGAGGACCTGAGCCCCAGATGAGAACACAGTCGGCTGACACCTTGATTTCAGCCCTGTGAACTCCAAAGCAGATGACCCAGCTAAACCATGTTGTGCCTGGACGCCAACCACAAAACTGCATAATGATAAGCACGTGCTGTTTTGAGCTGCCAAGTTTGCAGCTAATCTGTTACAGCAGCAAGGGGCAACTAATACACCTAACTGAAAGCAAACACGCTTGTTATGGGAAACTGCATTTGAGATGCCTGTTGTAAAAACCACTCAATGATTGACAGTGGTGGAGCATGCTGACCACAGGAGGCTACGCATACCACCTCACTGCCTGCATCAGTGCAGTCAATGGAATAGCAGGGCTATGTGGTGCCTTTTAGTCTTGGGACCTTAGCTAAAGAGATTTCCTCCCTGTAAATATGGGTTTTAAGAGAAACAAAACCACACAACAAGACTAACTCCAGAGCACATGTCAAGTCCCCTCTGCTACTGCAGGCCCCACCTGGGCATTCGTCTCCATGCTGAGAAATCACAGTGGCTCTCATCTTCCTCCACAGAGGACATTTCTCCTGGGGAGGGCATTTCTCCTGGGGAGGGCATTTCTCCTGGCACTGGCAAAGCCCCTGGGAATGCTAAACCAACAGGCCAGTGGCCATGTGCACACTGGGAATGGAGAGAGGCCCGCTGGGCAGTTTCCTGGCTGCTGGGCCCTTCTCAGGTTCTCATCCCCCATAGCAATGGGAGAAAACCAAGGACTAGGTGTTGGATGGATCTCCAACAGGCAAAAATTCTCCATGGAAGGAAAGCAAATGGTCCACATCTCATAAGACATGATGGGGTGTTCCGGAAGAAAGAGGAATTACCACTTACCTTGGATTTGGATTTCCCCCGTGCAGAAGGCATCCTTTCCTCCCCCTTTAGGGTCCACACTCAGAGAGGGGCAGAGAGCTGGTAAGGCAAGGCTGTGGGGAGAAGACAGGTCATGAGGCCAACTGGGCCTTTTGGGCAGTGCCAGAGTCCACAGGCCCCTACCTAACCTGGAGACACACACACAGACACACATACACACATATGCATGCGCACACACGCAGATGTCAGAACACCTGGCACATTCCTGTCCCCTCTCACCCTCTCATGGTCAGGGAAGGGCACGGCCAACCTTTTTGTGCCTAAGATCATAGCAGGTTCTTGATCAGAAGGCAAATAAGGACTGTACAGACCTCTGGCCATCCATTTGACAAGTATTTACTGAGCACCTACTAGGTGTCCAGCTGTCCCAGGTACTGGGGAGTCAGCAGTGAGTTACAGTGGAAGAGTGCCGGCTCCCAAGCACCTTACATTCCAGTAGGGAAAGCACATCCATATAAAGCACAATGATGATCATGGTCATTGTTATGAAGAATAAACAGGCCAGGGCAGGGATTAGAGTCGTGGGATGGTCAGGGAAGGTGTCTCTGAGGAGGTCACATTGAGCTGAGGTCTAAATATGAGAGCATGAGCCATGTGGGTGCTAGGGGAAGAGCATTCCAGGTAGAGGCACAGCAGGTGCCAGCGTCGTGGGTGGGCGCAGGCTAGATGTGAGGAGAGCAAGGTCTGTGTACTGAGGCAGAGTGGGTGCAGCGGGGAGGGTGGGCTAAGGCAGGAGGGGCCGGATCATGAAGGGGGTGCTGAGCAGCTGGGATTTGATCTCAAGTGTGACATCACTGGGGGAGGAGGGGGAGCTGAGCAGGGGAGTGACACCATCAGACAACATTTAACAAAAATTTGGAGCATGTCTATATGGTGGGTAAACTGTGTGTTAGGAGAGGGAGCAAGAGTGAGGAGAGGACTCACTAGGTAGCTCTGCGGAAATCCGGGGAAAATGTTGGTGGCATGACTAGGGTGGGTGGAGTGGAGGAGGGAAGATGTGGTTAGATCGCCTCCTCAAGGGGGCCCCTCTATCCACCTATCTCAAAGAATCTCTGCCCTGTATCAGTCTATACCTATGCTGTCCAATGTGAATGCCACTAGCCACATATGAAAACTGAGCACGGGAAATAAGACTAGTGGAACTGAGGAACTCGTTTTCTTTTGAGACAGGGTCTTGCTCCGTTGCCCAGGCAGGAGTGCAGTGGTGTGATCTTGGCTCACTGCAACCTCAACCTCCCCGACTCAAGCGATCCTCCCACCTCAGCCTTCCGCGTAGCTGGGACCACAGGCACCCGCCACCACACTCAGCTAATTTTTGTATTTTTCAGAGACAGGGTTTTGCCATGTTGCCCAGGCTGGTCTCAAACTCCTGGGCTCAAGCAATCAGCCTGCCTAGGCCTTCCAAAGTGCTGGGATTACAGACATGAGCAACTGTGCCCAGCCTGGAACTCATTTTCATTCCAATCAATTCACTATTAAAAGAATAATAAAATAAAATTTAAAATTATTGCTAAAATTATTAAAATTTACTGTCAATTTAAAATGAAAAACTGATGCTCAATTTGGTTACTGTAAAACTTTAAAGTATGTCTGGAACAACTTGGGTATGTGACTCTGCTTTTCCAAAGGTTTTATGAAATTAAGTACGGATCAGGTATCTCTACTAAAAATTAAGGGTCTAGATGGACCATGTGTATAAAACTTGTATCAGATTTCAAAGACTCAGTATGAAAAAATGTAAACTATTAGTATGATAAAATAACTATTTCATTGATAACTGTTTATATTGGCTACATGTTGAAATGTTAATATTTTGATATAATCAGTTAAATGTTATTAAAATTAACTTTAATGGGCCAGGCACAGTGGCTCATGCCTGTAATCCCAATGCTTTGAGGTTGATGCAGGAGGATCACCTAAGCCTAAGAGTTTGACAGCAACCTAGGCAATGTTGTGAGACCCCATCTCTGTAAAACATTAAAAAATTAGCTGAGTGTGGTGGTGTGTGCCTGTAGCCCTAGCTACTTGGGAGGCTGAGATGGGAGGATTGCTTGAGCCTGGGAGGCAGAGGTTGCAGTGGGCCAAGATCATGCCACTGCAGTCCAGCCTGGGTAGCAGAGTGAGACCCTGTCTCAAAAACAAAGCAAAACAAAACAAAATTAACTTTAATGATAAATGTGTTGCTTTTTACCCTTTTCAATGTAGCCTCTGGAAAATGTAAACTTATCAGCCTCACATTATGTTTCTGTGGGGCAGTGCCGCTGCATGCTCTATTATTGTATTGCCCCACTTTCCACAGAGCACTTTACTGCTTTCTGAAAACAGCTTGTTTATGTGGGTGTTTATGTGGGTAGTACCTCCTCCCTCCCTAAACACACACAATGATCTGGGCTGGAAAGCAGAGACTTTGTTTTGTTCACCGCTCTACTCCCAGGGCTGAGAACCTACCTAGCACAGAGCAGGTGCTCAATAAACACTTGTTGACTAACTCAACCAAATCCTCAGTGTGCTGAAACCCCACCCCAGAGATACAGTTCTGCCATAGCCATTCTCTGGCCCTCCACATTTGTCTTTGGAGAGGACAGAAATGGGGACATACTTTTCACTTCCCTTAGTGTGGAAAGCTTGACATCTTGAGAAAACGATACAATGAATGCCTAATTACTCTTCACCAAATGTTAACATTTTTCCTACACTTTTTTATAAAAAGGCAGTCGTCTGAAAGTTGTAGAATGATGACAGTTCATCCCTAAATGTTCCAGCACACGCCTCCAAAGAATGCCATCGTCATACCCTGCTGCCAACAACAGCAGAAATGTCCCCAAAAGCTTTTTGTGACTTTGTAATGAAAAAAGTACAGCAGGATACAGCCTGGAAAATGGAAATAATGGATGTTCCCTCTACAGATGTTTGTTTCATCCCCGTAGGGGTGGAGGTAGAAGAAGATAAATAAATCCAAGGCCATCAGGCTTGAGTTCAGAGTTAGGTAACGGCTATGTTTTGATACGAAACATGGATCCTAAGATGGCCTTGTCCTATTTAAGAGAAGCTAGGCAGAAGAATGCTTGGATAATTAAGTTTCTCTCTTTGTAGGATAAAGTAGCAGTTAAGAATAGGAATACTAAGGTGAATTATTAACAAGATGAATAAATGTTGAGTGCTTCCATGTGCTAAGCAACACTGAAGATTATCATTTCAATTCTCACATCTGGTGGCAAGTCCAGTTCTAACGCCATTTTCCAGATGGGGAGGTGGAAGCACAGAGAGGAAGGAATCACTTGCCCAATGTCATAAGGTAGACCAGTGGCAGAGCCAGGGTTCAAACCTGGACATTTGCCCCGAATGCCTGGCTCTTAACCACACTGTGTGGCACCCTCCCCTCTGCCCGTGTCAGAGGAAACAAGGTGAGCAGAGAAGACCAGCAGGACAGGCTTGAGGCTGCTCTCCCAAGAGGCCTGTGTGCAGGGTCAGCCCCAGGCTGGCGTCTAAGGACCTGGCTGGGAGACCATTCCCTACATGGATATAAAACTTTTCCTAACTGTTAAGAATACCTTCAGCTTCACTGTGTGGTGCAGGGAGCACACAATTTATGCCTTATGTTGAACCCCTGCTTTCCTCCTGGGAGTCTGCAATTTTGTTATCTGCCAACCAGAGGATGCCGACGTAACCAGCTCACAATAACAAATGTGGACACTGAGTCTCTAATGGGCATGCTGTGTAGACAGCACCTCGCATGTGTTGTTCTAACTCGTTACTAAGGGAATTAGTATGTCACTCAGGACTGCACTGGGAGAGGACTCCGAGGAGCCTGGCCCTGGCTTCCCCAGGCTCTGCTCTGTGCACCCTTCCCTTTGCTGATACTGCTCTGCATTTTTTGGCTGTAATAAATCATTAGCTGTGAGCATGACTACAGGTTGGGTCCTGGGAGGCCCTCGAGAATGCTGGAACCTGGGAGGCGGCCCTGCAGACTCTGAAACATAAGCCAGTAAGAGGTAACCCCCACTCTATCACACCCCCTAGCTGTATCAGCCTTAGAATGAGGATCCAGTGAACAGTCATTCTGCAACAGATGGAGTTGAAGCCAGGCTCTGCTCTGTGCACCCTTCCCTTTGCTGATACTGCTCTGCATTTTTTGGCTGTAATAAATCATTAGCTGTGAGCATGACTACAGGTTGGGTCCTGGGAGGCCCTTGAGAATGCTGGAACCTGGGAGGTGGCCCTGCAGACTCCGAAACATAAGCCAGTAAGAGGTAACCCCCACTCTATCATACCCGCCAGCTGTATCAGCCTTAGAATGAGGATCCAGTGAACAGTCATTCTGCAACAGATGGAGTTGAGGTGGGCACATGATCAATGTCCTGGCCCCAATGGGAGGCAGCTAGAGGTGTGGCTTCCCAGCCCCTCAGGATGGTGCCCTGAGCCACACCCCACTTCTCTGGTGCTCTTGTTAGAGGGACCCCTGGTTACCAGGCCTCTGGTTTAATAAAATATGACTAGAGTGACTCTATCTTAAAGTGAGTAGCTAGGCGCTCACAAGGCCCCTGCTATAAGGTTAATGCTTACAGTCTGAAAGTAGCCACATCCTGAGCTGACCACCTATTATAATTACAGAAAATATATGGACATACAGAACATCTCCCACCAAGCCTGCAGAATGTCCAGATGTCCTGAGAGTGCAGCCCACTTTACTCAGAGATAACATCAATGACCAGGCTTAGGCTGAAGGATGAATGGTCATTGATAGCACAAATAGCCCTACCTTTAGTGAGCGCATCTGCACATTCCAGGTTTAATGACAGCTCCTTACAGTTTCCCATTCCTTCTCCTGCTTTCTGAGAACACCCTACTCTGTAACAGAGTAGTTTCCAATAAACTTGCTTCTTTCACTGTGCTCTGTGACTCACCTTGAATTCCTTCCTGTGCAAGATCCAAGAACCCTCTCTTATGGTCTCGATTGGGACCCTCTTTTCCAGCAACACTCACTGGGCAAGAAGGGGCAGGGTCCCATGCAGGTGAGCCATGGTCCAGGAGGGGCCTCTAATTAGCACTGTGTGCCATGCCGGCCACATCAGGCTAAGGGGGATACTTGACTTCATCTGCCTGGGAATGGGGTGGGGGGAATGAGGGCACTGGGGCATTAGTGACTGTGGTAGACCAGAGTTATGCCCTCCCCACCAAAGATATGGACATCCTAATCTTCAGAACCCATGAATATGGCACCTTACATAGCAAAAGGAACTTTGCAGATGTGATGAAGTTAAGGATTTGGGGGCAGTGGAGATAATCCTGAAAATGGAAAAAACACAAACCGTTTTTCCTCTGCTGTCACACCACAACAATCCATGACCACATGTGTGAGGAGTTTTCCCCACACACCAAGCAATCAATCATTTCTGCAGTGGACCCCAGCTGGGTGTCCTCCAACTCAATTCTGACACTATGTTCCTGTGGACAGAATCAGATCCCAGAGCTTGAGGTCTCAGCCCCCAAGACTGCCCCACCTGCCCCACCTTCAGATACCAGTTGCAAGTCTGGACTTCGGGAACGTTTGGCTTTAAGTTGGGGTTCCCACAACTTAATAATAATAAACATTTATTCATTATAATAATAATTTATTATAATTTATTTATTACTATAAATTTATTAATAATTTATTATTAATTAATAATTAATCATTAATAATTTATTAATAATTGATTGTTAATAATAAATTTTTTATTATAATAAATTAATAATTTGCTAAAGCAGCTCACAGAACTCAGGCAAATACTGACATTTACTGGTTGATTATGAAGGCTATTCCGAAGAATACACAGGAAGAAATGTGTAGAAATACAAGGTATGTGTGAGGTGGTGTGCAGCTTCCATGCCTTCCTTGGGAACCCTCCAGGAACCTCCATGTGTTCAGCTATCCAGAAGCTCTTCAAACCCTGTCCTGAGTTTTTATGGTGGCTTCATTACACAGGCAAGATTAAACTACTGGCCCTTGGTGATCAACTTAACCTTCAGTCTTTCTCCCCTCCCCAGAGGTTGAAGGGTGGAACTCAAAGTCCCAACTGTCTAGTCCTGCCTTGGTCTTCCTGCTGACCAACCCTATTCTGAAGCTACCCAGGGGCTGCCAGCCACCAGCCATCTCATTAGCATACAAAAGACATAGAAAAGAAAAGGGCACGGTGCCTCACACCTGTAATCCCAGCACTTCGGAAGGCTGGGGTGGGCAAATCACTTGAGGTCAGTAGTTCAAGACCAGCCTGGCCAAAATGGGAAAACCCCGTCTCCACTAAAAATACAAAAATTAGCACATGCCTGTAATCTCAGCTACTCGGGAGCCTGAGGTAGGAGAATCGCTTGAACCTGGGAGGCAAAGGTTGCAGTGAGCCAAGATCACGCCACTGCACTGCAGCCTGGGTGACAGAGCGAGACTCTGTCTCAAAAACAACAACAAAATCTCTGGGCCCCAAAATCACTAAGCCAAAGGGAAGTCAAGCTGGGAACTGCTTCAGGCAAACCTGCCTCCCATTTTATTACTAACCACGTACCTCCCTCACAATATGCCCACAAGAAAGTTCTTTTTGGACAGAGGACACACAGAACTCATGAGATAAATGCATATCTGATTGCTCCCTTTGCCCTATTTCACTAAGCCAGACCAAGGCATAAGTGACTACTCGTCTACCCTCCTGTCACATGTAAACTGTGTGTTCAGTGAAAGGCTCATCAGAGACTCGAAGGAATGCAACTGTTTGTCTCTTATCTACCTATGACCTGAAAGGCTCCTCCCTCGCTTCGAGTTGTCCCACCTTTCCGGACCAAACCAACACACATCTCACGCATACTGGCTGATGTCTCATGTCTCCCAAAAACATATAAAACCTAGCTGTGCCCCGACCACCTTGGGCACATGTCAGGACCTCCTGAGGCTGTGTCACAGGTGTGTCCTTAGCCTTGGCAAAATAAACTTTCTAAATTGACTGAGACTTGTCTCCAATATTTTGGGTTCACAGACATCACTTTGGAAATTGTAAGATTTCAGGAGTTTTATGCCAGGAAACAGGTTAAAGGCTAAATAGTTATTTCTCAAAAAGGCTAAATAGTTATTTCTCAATAGCACAATCCTGGATGGCCCGAGTGGGCTCAACATAATTACAAAGGTCCTCTTTATAAAAGGGAGACAGGAGGATCAGAGTCAGACAGAAAAAGAAATTGCAAGATGGAAGCTATGCTGCTGGCCTTGAAGATGAAGGAGCACCTGCCGACATGGCTTCGTAGCTCTGCCTTTCAGGACTGTAAGAGAATAAATGAGTGTAGCTTGAAGCCATTAAGTTTGTGGCAATTTGTCACAGCAGCAAGAGGAAATGAACACAGTGACCCTTCCACCATTTCCTTCCAGTCCTCATGCCCAATAAATGGGCTTCTTCTGCTTCGTCAGTGACCTGGTGCTGAAAACATCTGTAATTCAGGGGAATTACAGGGCTAGGGTGAGATGAAGAGGTCAGCTGGTGATTGCTGAAGCCGGCCTGTGAGGCCACTCCAAGACGCAGAAAGGAGCCCTGAAACAGCAGCCCTGCCTGCCTCCCTCTTGCACGCCTGCACACACACACACGCGCGCATCCAGAGCTCCCTCATGCTGAGGAAGCTCAGAGTCCTGCCTTGTTCTAGCCAGGGTCAGAGGGAAGGGTGAGGTGGCCCCCAGTGGTGGTACACACATCACTCTGGGGTCAGACTACCTGAGGGTGGCAAGTGTTCCTATCAGCTGTGTTATCCTGGGCAAGCCACTGAACCTCTCTGTGCCACAGTTTCCTTACCTCTCAATTGGGGACAATACAGAACCTACTTCTGGAGGGAGTTGTAAGAATGAAGAATCACGTTCGGGTCCTACACCCCCACCCCCACGCCAGTGCCTCCCTGCTAGTCCCTGAAGGGGCTGCCACAGCCCCACCTCACTTCCTTCAGTCTGCTCAAACCTCACCTTCTCAGCAAGCCTCACTAACGTTTCTATTTAATAATGCAAGCTGCCCCCTTCACCCTTCACGGCTGGTTCAGATATTTCTTTTTTCGGTAGCTCTTATTGTGGTGTAACTCGCTGCAGAATTTGCTTATTATGCTTACTGTCAACCGTCCTGAGGACAGGCGTCTCTGTATTCCAAGTGCCTTAGACCAGCATCCAGCACACGGAAAGGGCTTAAGTGTTTGCTAACTGAATGACTGAATGGCTTTGTAATAAATATTAACTTTCTTTACCAACACTTTTGCAAGCAGCCTTCCCTCACCCACTAAACCGGGGTAGGGGTATCCTTCACATGTATCAGGTGCCACTTCTTCACAGCGGAAACACATTCCATTGTGAGCACATTTGCCTTCTGGCTTTACCTCTTGTCCTCCACCGGACAATGCATTGACCAATGTTCTCATGTGTGCAGCTGCTGTGCGACCTTGGGCAAGTTACTGAACCTTGCTGGGTCTTTACCTCCCTCCTTTACATCTGCAAAGGGAGGACAAAGGGCTGTTGGAGGATGAGATGAGATCATATCAGTCAGTGCTCCATTAAGGTAAACTGTATTTACCATCATTGCTGTTGAGGTTACAAGAGCCAGGTGGGGCCAGTTCTGTGGGATGTGAGTTTGGGAAAAGGTCGCGTTGACCGTCCTTAGCCCACACGCTCTATGCACGTGCTCAGGTGTGTGTGTTGAATGTGCTCCATGCCTGGGCAGCAACATCACCTCCTCAGTTAATAATGATGAGAATGAAAGCTGTGCTGGATCCTTTATATGCATTACACCATCTCCTTTAACCTTTAATGGCAAATCAACCACCCAGGGTCCTTATTTTCCATCGCGGGGATGAGAGAGGGACGATGACCCGCCTGTTGTCGCAGAGCTTTAACTGATGGAGCCTGGATTTGAGGCCCTATCCACAAGCCGCACACTCTGCACTCCTCACACAGGGCAGGAGTCCACTATCCACCCTGGCAGGGTACGGGAGGCATCAGTGTGGTGAAATGCTTCCTGAAAACATCCCCATATGTATGTTTATGTCATAGTAGAGTGGCCACAGGAGTTGGGGAAAATTTGAGCATATCATGTTAAGACTGAGGAGCAAGGGTTCGGTGACGAACTGAGCAGACTGGCCTTCGATTCTGACTTTTCTGAGCGAGGTTTCCTTCGTACAGAGATGGGGACCAAGAGGCCTGCCCTGAATCCTGGACACCAGAATTCTGGGCTGTGTTAGACCCTAGGACAATGGTGTGCTGGGGAATGTTTAACAAGCAGCTTACTGCAGGGGTGATTTATAGTGTTACAACTTCCATGGAGTAAATACGCTGATATGGTTTGGATCTGTGTCCCCATCCAAATCCCATGTTTAATTGTAATCCCCAATGTTGGAAGTGGGACCTGGTGGGAGGTGACTGGATCTTGGGGGTGGATCCTTTGTGAACAGTTGAGCACCATCCTTTTGGTGCTGTTCTCATGATAGAGTTCTCACGACATGTAGTTGTTTAGAAGTGTGTAGCACCACCCCCCTGCCTCTTTCTCCTGCTCCCACCATGTAAGACACCTCCTCCCACTTTGCCTTCCGCCATGAGTAAAAGTTTCCTGATGCCTCCCTGAAGCTGCTATGCTTCCCATACAACTTGAAGAACCGTGGGCCAATTAAACTTTTCTTTAAAAATTACCAGTCTCGGGTATTTCTTTATAGCAGTGTGAGAACAGACTAATACACACTCCCACCACAGCAGGTTGTAAGCTATTGAAGTGATGTCACTTGGCATGGGGCTGAATGGCTTGGGTGAGCCAGCTCCACCACACCAAAGGCTGCTGCAGAGCCTTTGAGGACAAAGCCCTATTCTTTGCCTGGGAATTCTTAAACTTTGGGCAGAAATCCCTGAAGAGTACAGGAGGGCTAATGCCTATTTCTATGGTTTGAGATATATCCGAAAGCAGCTGCCGATAACAGAAAACTCTTTTGATTTCTTGTTTTGAAACATGTTCATTTGTGCATATTACTTCATAATAAATCTGGGTTTGTGTTAATGTAAAAATCATGTTTTAAATGATTTACCAGATAAGCAGATCACTTGGCTTTCCCCTTCCAAATACATAGGTAAAATGACTTGTTCCAGGAAGTTGTAATGCATTCATCCCGCAGTTTTCACAGGTGTGTGCACTCAGCCATGCACCCCAAATTTGAGAAGATGATTCTTGTCTGATATGGTCTGGCTGTGTCCCCACTCAAATCTCATCTTGAATTATAGCTCCCATAATTTCCACGTGTTGTGGGAGGGACCCGGTGGGAGATAACTGAATCATGGGAGCAGTTTCCCTCATGCTGTTCTCATGGCAGTGAGTAAGTCTCATGTGATCTGATGGTTCTGTACGGGGAAACCCTTCTCACTTGGCTCTCATTCTCTCATTCTCCCTGCAGCCATGTAAGACGTGCCTTTCACCTTCCATCACGATTGTGAGGCCTCCCCAGCCACGTGGAACTGTGAGTCTGGGTATGTCTTTATCAGCAGCGTGAAAACAGACTCATACATTGTCCATAAAATAATTTTCTTCAAGGAACTCGGCACTACTGGGGAAGAAAGAACAGCAGTTTGATATTAGGTAATCCTGGATTCAAAGCTTGCCTCTGCCAATTACTGGCTGTGAAAAAGTTACACAAAGCCTGTTTGCTCATCTATACAATGGGGTAAAGAAAACCTACCTCACCTCTGCTGTTAGGATATTTATATGTGATGTCTTCGGTAACTGGAACATGGTCATTGCTTGCCTTCCTTTTCCTTTTCAACTCACAATACAGTTGACCCTTGAGCCACGTTAGTTTGAATTGTGAGGGTCCACTTATATGCAGATTTTTTTCAATGGAAGTTACACTGAGTGTGCCTACCTCTCCAGCCTCCCCTTCCGGCTCCTCCACCTCTTCCACCTCTGAGACAGTAAGACCAGCCCCTCCTCTTCCTCCTCAGCCTATTCAACTTTAAGGCCACGACGATGAAAACCACTCCTACTTCATGAACAGTAAATATATTTTCCTTATGATTTTCTTAATAACATTTTCTTCTCTCTAGCTTATGGTAAGAATAGAGTATGCAATACATGTAACACACAAAATATGTGTTAATAGACTGTTTAGGTTATTGCTTAGGTGCCAGTAAGGTGACCAGTAGACTATTAGCACTTAAGTCTTTGGGGAGTCAAAACTATATGTGGATTTTCTACAGTACAGGGGGTTGGTACCACTAACCCCTGCACTGTTCAAGGGTCAACCATATACCAAGCATCCAAGAGACCAACAAAGACTGAGACCCACTAAAAAGGCTGAGATTAGAATTCTTATCCAGTGCTGGAGGAGATAAATTGGTGTAACCTCAATGGAGGGCAATTTGGCAATGTCTTTAGGACTGAAGATACACATTCTTTACCCCTGTTGTACTCTTTAATCCAGCAACCTTATTTCCTGTACATGTCTTCAGACATCTCTGCACATGTGCACAATGAGAGACACACAAGGGTATTCACCATGGCAGAGTTTATAGAAAGAGGCAGTACATTTCCTTGGGTAAGGGTGTGGGCCTGCAGCAGGCTGTCTAGGTTCAGTATTTAACTCTGCTGTCTGCTATCTGTGTGGACTTAGACACTCTATGTGTCCTCTCCCGGCCTGAGCTTCCTCAACTGTAAGATGAGACAAAACACAGTAATGACTTCACAGGGTTGTGGTGAAGATTAAATGAGTCAAAATACGTAACACATTTAGAGTAGTGCCAGGAAGCAGGGCCAATGCTAAGAATTTTATTATTACTACCACCATCAGGAGACTGGAAACAACCTAACAGCCCATCAATAGGAAAATGGCTAAGTGAATATTACATGCATATAATGAGACACCACATATTAAAAGAAACAAAGCAGAACCATAGTAGTGATTCCTAATTGGGGGTAATTTTGCCCCCCGTGGGAAAATTGCAATGTCTAAGGCTATTTTTGGTTGTCACATCTGGGAGGTGGGGTGCCCCTGGCATCCAGTGAGTGGAGGCCAGGGATGCTGCTCACCATCCTGCAATGCACAGGACAGCCCTCCAGAGCAGAGAAGGATCTGGCTCAACACATCAACTGTGCCCAGGCTGAAAAACCTCCACGATAAAATGGTATAAGGGCAAAAATATAGAAAAGCCATTTAGAAAAAAACAAAATATAGTATACAAATACATGACTTTGAAAAGGCTCTGGAAAGATAAACAAAAAGTTTGTAGCAGTGACTGTCCCTGAAGAAAGGAACCAGGTTATATGTGTGGGAATGGAAAAAAAATCCAAAACCCGCTTTTTCCTCTCTATGCTTTGGCATTTTGAGTCATGAATGTATAATTACATCTTCAAAACAACAAACGAAATAAAAGAAGGCTGGATCGCACATACCGCATCAAGGCAGGGCTGTAAACCTGGCTCGTCTTCTGAGTCCCTGATGATAGATGAGAAAAGACCTTGAAAGGCACAAAGCTACGTCCTCCTGAGGTTAGGACGGCTGGAACCTGGATGGGAACATGCTTCAAAGAGTTACTGAACCGTGGTTGTGCCTCCCTTCTGAGGCAAATAACTGAGGGGCCTTCCCCTCCTGCCCTGGCACCCCTTTGAGCCTGGGGGGCTGTGCTGGGTATTGAATTGGGGGAGGGTCCTGATATACTGAAAACCAGCCATTAAATGCACTGCCACAGCCTCATTGCCTCCTTTGGGCCAGTCAGCTTTTGCTGTACCAGCTGTCAAATATTCAAAGATCACTCCTGGCCTGAACCTGCCAGCCCCAGAGGCCAGGGACATATGTAGGCAATTTCTCCAAAGACCTCAGCACAGCTGTTACAGGAAGAACACAGGCTATGCATATGCATGTCTAGCCTGCCATTTCCCCACTTTGCCTGGGAACACATTAGGTTTCCTCACTTTCACGATGGGGCTAGGAATACCCCTACTGCAGGGAAGTGCAGCTGTGAGGACTGTTTTTGATAAGATATCCAAGCAGAGGGCACTCGCATCCTCCCCCTGACTCCTCCAAATCAATTTATCTCATTCCCAGAGGCCCCAAAGAAGCCTGGGCTGCAGGCACTCAGAGCTGTAGCTCTCAACCCTGTGCGTACATTAGTCTCTTGGGAGCTTTCTAATAAATAGTCGAAGCTGATGGCAGTTCACTATGCCAGACCAATTAAATCAGAATCTCTGGGGATTGAGTCTGACCCGCCCCCGCCCCCTTTTTTTTTTTTAAATAAAGCATTCCAAGGTGAGAGTAACATGAAGCCATTGTTTAGAATAACGTTCGAGTCTCAGAATCTCAAGAACAGGGCTAGAGATCTGACCTGTTTCTGTTGAAGTCAAGACCTCAGTGAAGAGAAAAGTCTTTGGTAAGATCAAAGTCAAACTCTTAAGATTCCCTAATCAAGGAATTCCAAAGGGTCACTGCTGGTGGCCATTCCTGGCTCTGGAGTTGACCAAGATGCCCATGGGAGACCTGGATGTTGACTCTGAAAAGAACACCTGCCAACACCCTGTAATCCCTTTACCCTGCTTTACTTTTCAAAATACCCATCAGCACCTATTATAGACATTATTTTTGTCTCTCCTACTAAATGCAAGTTCCAGCTGAGTAAAAACCTTGCCTGTTTTGTTGAGAGACTAGCACAGTGCCCAATCCACGGGAGGCACTCACTGGCTGAATGAATGAATGCATCTCGGAGCTTACCCGGGCTGCAGGCCCTTTCTTCTCATCTCAGAATACTATCTCTTTATCATCTCTTCGCTCCCCACCTCCCCAGCTCCCTTACTCTTTTCCCTATCATCATGCCTTGGGTCTGTCCATGCGTTTGCATCACGGTCCTCTCAATCAGAGTGATTTTGCCCATGCAGGGGACATCTGACAGTGTCTGGAGACATTTTTTTTTTGCTTGTCACAACCCGGAGGGAGGTGCGGTGTGCTACTGGCCTGGTAAATAGAGCCCAGGGCTGCTGCACAACATCCTATAATACATAGAATAGCACCCCCTTCCACCTCCCAACAAAAAACTATCTGGCCCCAAATGTCATAGTGCCAAGGCTGTGAAACACTGGTCTGGACAGAAACATTTCCAGACCCATGTGTTATATGGAAACATCCCTTAGTCCCTGACACTTCAAAGTTCTGTTCTTGACCCCATGGGCTCCCTAGGGACATCTCCATCAGGAAGATCCTTTGTTCCTGACCCCACCTCCTCTACCCTAATGCTGCCCTCCCAGGACCCTGCCTACACAATTCTGAACCTAAGCCCTGATCTGGACGTCCAAGTTATTTTACCTCTGGACCTGAAACCTTTACTCTGGGGCTCATCCTTTTGCATTTCTACCTCTGGATTTTATTTTCCAGGTGTGGGACGCCTGCGGTTATTATGCTAATAATAAAACGGTGACCATTTATGTGGCACTTCCTTGTGCCAAGTTCTACTTATGCTCACCATAAGCCTGAGGTTGGTTCTGTTATTACTACTGTTTTACAGGTGAACCGAGGAGTGGTAGACTTAAGTAAGCTCTCCCAGTCACACAAGCTAGCCACTGGTGAAAGCAGGAGTCAACACCAGACAGCGGGGCGCCACAGTCCATGCTCTTAATTTTCCAAGCTACCCTGGTAGGAAGGGGACACAACCATACTTAGCGTCAGTGGAGGGCTCTGTCCTCCACTCAAATGCACACATGCAGAAAACGGACGACGCAGGTGGTTGGCGGGGGCAGCGCACCACTGCTCAACTGGAGATGGTCAGATGCCCTGTTATGTGGACAAAGATCGCCCAGTCCCAAGTTCAGAGATGCAAACTCCTCCAGTATTCACTACTACCTCTGCCTCTGTATAGGGTCAAAGAAAAACGACCACCAGCACCATAACCAAGACCTAAACACGGTGATTAGTATGTGACAAGCTCTGTGCAGGGTGTTTGAGCTACATCATCCCGTTTAATCTTCCCAATAACACCCAGGCAGGTGCTATTAATATGCTATTTTACCAAGGAGGAAACTCATGCACAATTAAACAGTTCCACAGATTTCCAGGGCAGCCCATCACACCTTAGAGCCGCTCAGAATTCTTCCCCTGTGGGCCTCCATTTCCATGGTTACAGTGAGATTATACACCAGAATGGCAGTCACACACTCATAACCGCAAAGCCACTGACGCTAAGCGGCAGACAGACGCCCAGGCAAGTCACACAGTAACCCAAGGCTACAATAAACGCCCACATCAGCCTGACACTGACACACGCACACACTCCAGCAACACAAATCTTCACAGCCAGCGTCACACACCCACTCCCCGCTTCCCACTGGCTCCATTGTTTCCTTCGCGTGGGTCACGCAGCGATACACAGCCGCGGTCCCGACATAGCTCCCTCACACACAGGCACACACGGCTCGCCTCACACGCGGCGCCCACTTCACACTCGGGCGCACAAGCCCCAAGAGCCACAGAGGCGAAAGGGCGCAAACCCCAAGCCGTCGCGGGCCGAGAACCCACGCAGGCGCGAGCCCACCGCCCACGCAAGCACCCGCGCAGACGCCCACGCCATCGTGGACGCGCAAACCCACGCGCGCCTGGGCAGGAACGTCCACGCAGTGGCGGGCAGGAACGTCCACGCAGTGGCGGGCGCGCCGCCCACGCCCTCAAAGAGACACACCCACACTCTGGCCAGCCCCCTCACCTCGGTCTTCCCGGGTTCCGACCCCGGCAGCGACCACCGTGACAGCCGCGCAGGGACTCAACGCCTGCGCACTCTCCTCCGGGACCCCGAGACCGCGCGCTGCACCCCCCTTCACACACGCACCACGCAGGCGGGCGCGTGGCCCCGCCCCCAAACAAGGCCACGCGGCACGCGCTCACCCGCCTCTCGGGTATAGTACCACCAGCCCCGGCCTGAGGCTCCGCCCCCTCAGCGCCACACGCACAAGCGCGTTCGCATTAGCGGTGCAGTACTGGGGGCAGACGCGCGAGGTCTCGCGCCTGCGCACACCCGAGGGGCTGGCATGCGCACCCGGCTCCTAGGCGACGGGCGCCCGGCCCTGCTTTTCATCTTCTCAGATTACGTGTGGACACTGAGGCGTTTCCTCGAGCTCTTTAACCAAACCCAACCTCCCCAATTCGCCGCCTTCCCCGCTCCCACAATCACGCGTTCCCGTGTGAGGGCTTATTGCCCCCAGCCGCCCCCACATTCACGAGGTTTGGAGCCGGCCTCACCCGCGAACGCGGACGCCCGCCCCCCGCGCGTGCGCACTACGCAGTCATCCTGCAATATCCAGAAGCCCCCGAGGTGCAGCGAGGCTGTGGAAGGTCCCACCCAGAACGTGAGGTGAAGAAGGCTTGGGCTGCGCTGGTTCTGCTCTGTCCGGGTCGGAGATGAACTGACCCGGGAGAGCAGTGGAGGGATGTTTCTTTAGGCCAACAGTGGGGACTCACCTGCACGTTTTGCGAAGAGGCCCACGGTCCTTTGCGTGGCGGCCGGACTACATTTCCCAAAGGCCCCTGCGCGCCCTGGGGCTGTTTCATGCGGTGTTGCGCCTGCGCAGCCGGCGGGCTGGCAATGAGACTGACTGTGTCGGGATTGAGACGGGGTCGATGAGGCTGACCGCGGCGGTGAGAAGGGACGAGGAGGAGCGGGCAGCGGAAGGTCCGGGGATGTCCGCTATAAAGTCGTTTGAGGTGACCGTTGCGTAATTGTGAGTGTGTGAGAGAAGACGTGAAGTATGGCCTCGTCCCAGTCATCTGGGCTTGCGGGTCCCGGGTTTTGATCGCGCGTTTGTGTAGGTGAGACCCACATTGTGTTACCCTGAACATGTGTGAGGACGAACCTTTGTGTTTTCTTATACGTGTGTCTCTGAGCCGAATTTTGTGGTTTTGTACGTGGCGGGGGGCACTGATTTTGAATATGTGTGTATGTTCTGGACATTTGTTTAGCTTATGCATCCACTTTTGCGGAAGGGCAGAGTTGAGTAGGTGGCAACAAGTACTGTGTGGCCCCACAAAGCCTGAACTATTTACTATTGACTCTAGAGCCCAGTTTTTGCAGTGTGTACATCTCTGTGGGGAACCGCTGATTTTGAATATGTATACTTGTGGATATTTACGTCTATTCTATGGATGCTTTTGCACAATGGCAGGGTTCAGTACTTGCAGCAGAGATCTTGTGGCCCATAAAGCCTAAAATACTATCCGACTAAGGTTTCGAGCCCTAGCCAGTTTTTGTGGGTGAGTGTTGTTTGTGTGTGGGAAGTCAGTGATTTATTTATTTATTTATTTGGGACGGAGTCTCGCTCTGTCGCCCAGGCTGGAGTGCAGTGGCGCGATCTCGGCTCACTGCAGCCTCCGCCTCCCAGGTTCAAGCCATTCTTCTGCCTCATCCTTCCCTAGTAGCTGGGACTACAGGCGCTCGCCACCACGTCCAGCTAATTTTTTTGTATTTTTAGTAGAGACGGGGTTTCACCATGTCGGCCAGGATGGTCTCGATCTCTTGACCCCGTGATCCGCCCTTCTCGGCCTCCCAAAGTGCTGGGATTAAGGGCGTGAGCCACCGCGCCCGGCCAAGGAAAGCCAGTGTTTTTGACTGTGTGTGTGTGTACCCGCCTGTGTGTTGAGACCCAGTTTTTGTAGTTGTATAGGTGGGTATATGTGCGAGGGGAACCCAGGGCCTGTGATTTCTTTCTTCCCCGGTGACTCTGAGCAAGTTTTGGGGACTAGGTAGTAGGGAGAATGTGTGAGGAACTAGTTTTGGGTTTCCCATTTCTGTGATTAGGTAGTAGTAATAATAAAAATAAAAGCTAACAGACACTGCTATTAGGACTTTTACCATTACCTCTGTGACTAGCAGCTAGCACTTACTGATTGTTGTTCCTGGTCAAAAGTGAATTTTTCCATTTAAGGTTTTCTTTAATCCTGTAAGCCGTTCTCTGAGTTGTTCTTGGAGCAAGTTTCTTTCTAGGCTGGAGATTGTTCTAAATACCTGTTAATACTAGAATAAGGGGTGTGGTCAAGAGATCCAAGAAACCTTAGGATAAATCTGTCACTTGGCAGTTTCTTTGTTTTCTTTAAACCACCTCCCAAGAAAGTATGTCATCCTTTCTGCTGTTTTAGGGGCACGTTAGTGCGAAAATCTGGGAAGCCCTGGACTGAGGAAAAAGCTTTATGCCTCAGACTGTCCTAGTTCAGAGAAACCAGAGTATGTGGGTCAGATGTCTTGGCTCCTGATCAAGCTCTGTTGTGCCCATTCTCCGACACCCATGAGCTTTCTAAGACACCCGTGAGCTTTCTAAGACAGTTTGTCCCAAGACACCCATGAGCTTTCTAAGACAGTTTGTCCCAGAGCCCATGTCCAGAATCTAGTCCTGCTCTTGGATTTGGTCAGACCTTCCCTCACTCTCACCTCAAGACTCCCCACCCCCTCCCCCTGCCCCAGGAACCCATGGGAATTACAGGTATAAATTAAATACCTGACCCTATCACAGCTCCAGAGTATCTGGAATCTTTTTTTTTTTTTTTTTTTTTTTTTTTAGACAGAGTCTCGCTCTGTGGCCCAGGCTAGAGTGCAGTGGCGCGATCTCGGCTCACTGGAAGCTCCGCCTCCTGGGTTCAGGCCATTCTCCTGCCTCAGCCTCCCGAGTAGCTGGGACTACAAGTGCCCATCACCACACCCGACTAATTTTTTTGTACTTTTAGTAGAGACGGGGTTTTACCGTGTTAGCCATGGTGGTCTCGATCTCCTGACCTCGTGATCTGCCCGCCTCGGCCTCCCAAAGTGCTGGGATACATAATGTAGGTGACGGGTTGATGGGTGCAGCAAACCACCATGGCACGTGTATACCTGTGTAACAAAACTGTACATTGTGCACATGTAACCCAGAACTTAAAGTATAATAAAATAAATACATAAATTCATATGCTTTTAAAAACACACCTAACAAAAAATGATACACTTGAAAATGAACTTTTTTAGTTGTAATTGCAAATTCTAACAAGATAAGGTTAGTTACACAAAGCTTTTTCCTTTTTTTGGCTGTAGAATATGACTCAAACTTGGTAAGTTTTTTCCCCTATGATGTATGGGTTTGCTACAACTGCTATAATAAAGTACCACAGATTGGGTGGCTTAAATAGCAGAAATCTGTGGTCTCTTCATATCATTTTCCCCATGCATGTGTCTGTGTGCAAATTTCACCTTTAAAATTTTTCCATTTAATTTTTATAATTTTCTTAATTTTTGTGGATACATAGTAGGTATATATATTTATGGGGTACACGAACTATTTTGGAAGTTTCCCCTTTTTATAAGGATACCAATTAGATTAGTACCCTAATGACCTCATTTTGATGTAACTAATTATATCTGCAACAACCAAATAAGGTCGCATTCTGAGGTGCAGGGTGTTAGGCCTTCAGCATAAGAATTTGCAGGGACACAGTTTGTAACACATGAGAAAAGCTTTTTGAAATGTCTCCATTTTATGTCTTCTTAATCTAGTGTTGCTAAAACATAATCCTATTTTATGTAGCATCAAACGTTAAGTTTATGTTTTTTTGGTTTATTTTTGGCTAAGACAGTTTCCATGTGAGGAGAGGCATTTTAAAACGTACCCTGGATTTTTAAAATCAGGTATGGTGAGGTGACAGACATGGAGACAACTGCCTTTGCAGGAAGAGTTTATTACTTCCATTTCCCAGCAGAAGGGAGCATGCCAACCATACAGAGCCACGTGGGGATGTATCAAGATTTGGTCAGGAGGCAGAAGGAGTGCCAAGGCAGAAGGGAAAAAGCCTAGACCCAGAGCCTTTATCATGTTTCCTCTAGGAAAGGCAAAGTGAGGCAGGGGAAGCAATTTAGGATTGTCTAGTTTGAATAATGTCCTCAGGTTCTGGGCTATGGGGGTAGTCTCTAGTTGTCTGGTCCTCAGGTTGGTTTAGGGCAGGGGAAATAACGGTTGGTGTATGAGCGTTAGATGAAGATGGTAATTGGGGATATGTGCTTTGGATTGGTTGGTTGCATATAAAGGCTATGTTTATGGGCAAATTGTTTACTGCCTTTAAGAATTAGCTAGCCACAGGAGGGGCTCTCCCCAGCCAACTACTAGCTCCCCTACCCCAATATGTTGGAACATAATAAAATATAGAAAATAAAAACATATCTCTAGAATAAGCAGGCCCATAGATACAGAAAGTAGATTACTATCTGCTTTGTTTTGGAGGAATGGGAGGTGAGGAAGGGGATAGCTAAAGGTTATGGAGTTTCTTTTTGACGTGATAAAAATGTCTAAAATTGACTGTGGTGGTGGTTACACGTGTCTATGAATATACTAAAAGTTACTGATTTTTACACTTTATATGGGTGAATTATGTAGTTTATGACTATATCTCAATAGAGCTATCTTTTTTTAAAGATACAGTGGTGGGGTCAGAAGTCAAATTGAAGTAGATGACATTCTTCTTCCCTATTCAGGAATCAGTTGAATGATGAAGATCCTTAGTCTGATCTACTCCAAGAGAGATTCCAGCTGGGTCCCATCTGTTGCCATTTGGAATATTAAATAGTTTGCCAAGGATAGAACTAAGTCTGTGCAAGAATGTATAGAGAGTCAGAATGGCCACGCTTCTACACCTCCTTCTCCCCACTCACTTCTTCCCCAAGTCATTCTTCGATTTCAAGGGTAAGGTGAGCTAACAGTGGAATGTAAGTGTGTACTATTTTTCTGTCAGCACTTTAGGAGCAGTTAAAATGTGATTCAGTAACATGAGAATATTAGAAAACCTGGTTGTAGGCTACAGTGTCATATACTAGATAATCTCCTTGGTGTTACCCTAGAGAATATCCAGTTCTTCATTAGTTAAATGCATCTCTGCTGCACCCACTGTGAAATACTAGATGTTGAGTTGCCCATGTGGGAAGCAGCTGAATTATAAATCATTGCTTACAATTCAGAGGGAATATGGATTTGATGCCTCCTTTTTTTTTTTCTTTTTGAAATGGAGTTTTGCCCTTGTTACCCATGCTGGAGTGCAATGGCACGATCTCGGCTCACTGGAACCTCCGCCTCCCAGGTCCAAGCGATTCTCCTGCCTCAGCCTCCCGAGTAGCTGTGATTACAGGCATGCACCACAACGCCCAGCTAATTTTGTGTTTTTAGTAGAGACGAGGGGTTTCACCATTTTGGTCAGGCTGGTCTCAAACTCCTGACCTCAAATGATCCACCTGCCTTGGCCTCCCAAAGTGCTGGGATTATAGGTGTGAGCCACCATACCTGGCCGATGCTTACTTTTCAACACAATTGGGTTTCTGCCATCATCATAACATCTGTACGTCTATGTAGGGCATGTCTCTCCCAGTCAGTGTCAGAGGCCTCTGATGCGTAGTTTTAATAGGTCTAAAGGAAAGTTCTAATGTGGAGTGTCCCTGGGCCTATAAGTGTAAATTCATGTTCTCCCTGGGTTATAATTTGAATCATATGATACAAAACACATTAAATAGCATGAAACTCCTCTTTTTTTTCTTTTTTTTGAGACGGAGTCTTGCTCTGTCTCCAGGCTGGAGTGCAGTTGTGCCATCTCGGCTCACTGCAACCTCCGCCTCCTGGGTTCAAGCGATTCCTGTGCCTCAGCCTCCTGAATAGTTGGGACTACAGGTGCACACCACCATGCCCAGCTAATCTTTTGTATTTTAGTAGAGATAGGGAATCACCATGTTGGCCAGGATGGTCTCGATCTCCTGACCTCGTGATCTGCCCGCCTCAGCCTCCCAAAGTGCTGGGATTACATGCGTGAGCCACTGTGCCCGTCCTGCATGAAACTCTTTAACTTTATCTTATGCATTAGTGTAGCTGATAAATTATCAACATATTCTCATATCATAGTGCATTATATTAGCTGTACTTCTGTTATTGGCTGGATTGTGTCTCTCCCAGGAATTTATATGTTGAAGCTGTAACCCCAAGTGTTACTGTATCTGGAAATAGGGTCTTTAGGAGCTAATCAAGTTAAATGAGGTCATAAGGGTAGAACCCTAATTGGATAGTAGCATGGCCTTGTAAGAAGAAGAAAAGAGATCTTCCCCTCTCTGTCTCTTCACCATATGAGGTCACAGCAAGAAGGTGGCCATCTGCAAGCCAGGAAAAGAGCCCTCACTGAAACCGCATCATATTTGTACTCTGATCTCAGATTTCTGGTCTCTAGAACTATGAGAAAATAACTGTCTGGGCCAGGTGTGGTGGCTCATGCCTGTAATCCTAGCACTTTGGGAGGCCAAGGCAGGTGGATCACCTGAGGGCAGGAGTTTGAGACCAGCCTAGCCAACATGGTGAAACCCCGTCTCTGGTAAAAATTCAAAAATTAGCTGGGTGTGGTGACACATGCCTGTAGTCCCAGCTACTCAGGAGGCTGAGGCAGGAGAATGGCGTGAACCCGGGATGTGGAGCTTTCAGTGAGCCGAGATCGCGCCACTGCACTCCAGCCTGGGCGACAGAGCGAGACTCCGTCTCAAAAAAAAAAAAAGTGCCTGTATTCCCAGTTCCTCGGGAGGCTGAGGCAGGAGAATGGCATGAACCCGGGATGCGGAGCTTGCAGTGAGCCGAGATCGTGCCACTGCACTCCAGCCTGGGCGACAGAGCGAGACTCCGTCTCAAAAAAAAAAAAGTGCCTGTATTCCCAGTTCCTCGGGAGGCTGAGGCAGGAGAATGGCATGAACCCGGGATACGGAGCTTGCAGTGAGCCGAGATCGCACCACTGCACTCCAGCCTGGGCAACAGAGCGAGACTCTGTCTCAAAATAAAAATAAAAATAACAAAAACAGCCAAAGATCAAGCTCCGGAATATTGTTGTGATTTAATCTCAGAAATTTCTCGTTTGAACAGTGGCTGTCAAGATTTCATTTGTTTAAAAAAAAAGAAAAAAGTAGGATAAAGACGCTAGAAAGTCTAGAGAGGAAAGAGGGATTATTTTACACAGGATGGTCTGGGGAGGCCACTTTGATAGGTGGCATTTAGCAGTGAGGCTTCCTGAACTCAACATGACTGCTCCGCTTGGCTCAGATTCCAGCTGTGTCCACTGTAGTTGAGGAATTATCCCTCAACAGAGAATGGGGAGATAAAGAGGCTCAGCTTGTTAACAGGTTCCCCTCTCACATGAATCTTAGTCATGCATGGCCTTTTGTCCACTGCCTGAAAACTGCCCTGATATAGTTTAATTTTGTAGTGTGCTATTGTGTCATGCTGTAACTCTTTCAACTCCAAAAGGGATGGCACCAGGTTCAAGAGGCTGAAGAAGAGACTCAGATCCAGGAAATGAGGCATAGGTTATATGTGAGATGGAACTTACATACAGAGTGGTCCAGCGGTGGTGGGCTGAACAAGAGAACTGCCACTGCTTGCAGAAAGCATGGACTTTATATAGCATTTTCACTTAACACTCTCCTCCTAACAGCATCCACGTGGCAACTGTCATTTAACCCAAGACAAAGAGCTTCAGCCCCCATAGGGCCAGCGTTCCACAGGACAGGCCAGGGACTCATTTAACCCAAGACAAAGAGCCTCAATCCCCCATAGGGCCCGCGTTCCACAGGACAGGCCAGGGACTCAGACATTCATCATAGATAAGGATGAATCTCCAGGTTGGTCGTATTTGGAGCTCCAAACATGCATTCAGGTGGGTCTGCCATGCTGGGTCATTTTCAGAGTATGCTTAAGTTAGTGCTATCGGCTGTGTCTACCATACACAGTTGCATCTACCATACATAGTTGCATCTGCCATATGCTATGATACGGAAGACTTGTCTAGTACAAGCTTCTGTATCATAGCCCATAGCAGAACTCGTATTTGTGAGTATTGTTTGAAGGGGTTAAGCAGAGAGAATTGAGTCAGGATATCACTGGGGAGGTATACAGTTTATTTGTGGGATTTCAAGGGCCTGAATTGTGACAACAGAATAAAGTTCTTGTGGAAGAATTATTTTCAGAGGATTTGAGAGCATGGTGTTGAAGAGTTAAGGAAACAGCCTATATCTTTTCGTGCTAGATGCTTATATGCAAATGAATCTCCTTATGCTGTCACAAATGTATGCTTCTCTCTCCCTCCCTTTCACTTATCAGTCACATCCCACTAGTCCTGGAGCCTCCCCTACCCTGAGGTCAGGCATGAACCCTGGTGTGTAGTTTTGCTCAAATGCTTACGATCAATAACCTAGTTGTGCACCAGGTTTCTTTATATCTTGAGGTTATCTACTGAACACATGAAAAATAAATTCAGCAAATTATAGAAACTACGAGACACTGCTGTCTACCTTTTGACAAACATTTACTCAGTGTTGTGTGCTGGCTTATTTGCATTGTGTTTTGCGAAAGTCTTAAAATCACAGTCATATCTAGTTTTTTTCCAAGCAATTCTCCTGCCTCAGCCTCCTGAGTAGCTGGGATTACAGGCACCTGCCACCATACCCGGCTAATTTTTGTATTTTTAGTAGAGACAGGGTTTCACCATGTTGGCCAGGTTGGTCTTGAACTCCTGGCCTCAATGGTATACACATTCCTATGGAAGGCAAGCATTATCTTGTGAGGTACATAGCTGATATGATGCTTCTGCATGGTCTTCAAAGAAGGGGGGCCTTATCTTTCAAGAAACTGAATGAAACTCTTCTTAAAGCAAAAATAAGGCTAAAGAGAATATGACTGTTTAAGATCTACAACTTCATCTGCTTATATGCCCCATCTCCAGTCCTAAAGCCAACTCTTTCTTCATCAAGGGTCCAACTTTGGCTTGGGAGACTTATGTAGTTGAGAAATTGAGCCTTTGAGTCACCTCTTCCAGTAAGTGCATATGCTTGGACTTGAGCTCTGCCTGCCCTCTGACTGCAAGAGATGACAGTTTCTTTAAATGCTCCTTTTGATATTCACGCTTTAGAATGCTGATTAAGGTATCTGAGATTGTTATTTTCTCTGCTGTTTGCATTAGTAGCACTTTTTTAAAGGCATCTATTCCACAGTCCTAATAGTTGCTATTTCTGCAGTACTAATCAAAGGCCAGAGGTACTGCACATGGCAGGGCATTCTTTTGCACCTATATCCCATCACAGTAGATAATCTTAGCAATTGTAATGTGAAAGCTGGCCAGGAGCTGTCTGTCCTTTTGATGTCCGTTTCCTTGATGCTTAGTGATATAGAGCATTTCTCATATACCTGCTTGTCATTTGTATGTCTCATTTTGAGAAATATCTATTCAGGTTTTTTTCCCATTTTAAAATCAGATTATTTAGTTTTTTGCTATCGAATTGAGTTCCTTATATATTCTGAATATTAATCCCTAGTTAGATGCATGGTTTGTAAATTACTCTTTCCCAATCTGTAGGTTGTCTCTTTACCTGCCCAAGGCTTACGGCTGCCAGTGAATTGATTTGAGGCTGCCTGCCAGTGAATTGATTTAGGGCTGAGGCCATTTTAGTCAGCCAGCAGTGAAGTGGTCTGGGACATGGGACCGTCCTGTGTGGGTGGCAGATTCTCTTCTGGCCTGGGGTGGATCTAAAAGCTCTGTTCATGGCCACCATTCTATACTCAGGGGCCTTGAGGTTCTGCCCAGTGCTGTGTTTTACTGTGGCAGGGCAAGTACTTGTACCATGCACGTTTCCCTCTCCTTCCTTTAAGGCCTTCCGTGCTATGCTGCCTAGGGTTGGAAGGAGGGAGGTGAAGCCAGTGGGAGAGTATCTTTCTTACTGTTTTCAGTTGTCTTTCCTTGTTATGCTAAGACCAGGTACTGTGATCTTTCATCTAGTTTCCTTAGCTCTTGTGAATATATTTTCTTGCGTAGAGAGTTGTTGAAATTTATGTTCCTGCTGGGGGGTTTGCTGAAGTGTTCCTTTCTGCCATCTTGCTCCACCTCTCTGTTCCTTGACCTTTTCTAGTGACCATGTCTTCTACCCCATCAGCCACTCAACTCAAGGGTTACCCCACATATTTTTCATTAATAATGTATGTATATCCACCATCATTTCAATGTCACATATCTATATTTTAAGAAAATTTGCATTAGCAACTCCATTTCCACAGTACTTCAACTCGAGAATTACAACTGAGTGATCTACCTTCATCTTACTATCCCTTTCCTCTCATGAGCTAATTTACTTCATAGCCCACATTGAGATGTTGAAATTAATTAGTCACTTTAATTACTTTAGTCACTTCTTTGCATTTTTAGCTAGAGAGAATTCATCTGATAAACACTAATCCCAAGTAAACTCAACTTTAAACATGACAGGAGATGAAACCGGAAAACCTTGCTTAATTATCTCCCTTTAACCTTAATGTCCACTTACACCAAGACTTGTTGCCTGAGAAAACATCATACCTTATATTTCTGCTTTACCTTCAATAGCTTCTCCCAATCTTCTCTTTCATCCGATGACCTTGAGGCACATTTAATGAGTAAACCAGGATGGGTCAGGAAGAAGTTCCACATTTTCCAGCAGGACAATCATCCCCCTGCCCCCTCCCATTACTGTAGATGAGCTGTCCATGTTCCTGCTGAAGGCCAACCACTCATCTGAGGCTCACTTTTCTCACTGCTTTGCTTACTTGCTCAGGGTGTAGCTCTAATAATTATGAGCATTGTCTGCTCTAATAATTATGAGCATTGTCTTCCACATAATTTTCCTACTGTCTTAAATCATTCTAGAATAATAAAAATGTTCTGGAATTTCCCTTAATTTAAAAACACTGTTACTCTAAGTCATGCATACTCTTTAAACAACTCCCCCATTTCTCTGTTCCCCATTACAGAAAAGATCCTAAAAAGAGAAGTCTCTGTTCTTTGTCTGTGGCTCCTTGATAACATTTTTCCTTGAGCACACTGGGCCTCTAATGCCACCATTGAAATTGCTCTTATAAATGTCACCAAAAGTTGTCCATGATGCTAAATTAAAGGATCAATTAGTCCTTCTTCTACCTAAATCTTTACCAAGATGTGATGTTACTGATGAACCCCCCATCCTTGAACCCCTTTTTATTTGGCCATTTGATGATTGACACCACCATTTTCCACATGGATTACTTCAACAACTTGTTGACTCATTCTGTCACTTTTTTATAGTCATGTATTCTTAACATATCAGGTAGATTAATTCTATTAAACCATAAGTCAGATCATGTTCTGGTCTCCTTTAACTTCCCCAGTGACTTTCTACCTCACAAAGAGTAGAATCCAGATTCCTCACAATGGCCTAGACAGCCCTAATGAAACCCCACACTGTGATCTCTCAGATTCCACTTTAGTCCCACTGGCCTCCTGTGTTCTTCCTCTAACGTGGCTGGTTTGCCTCCTCATCAAGGTTTTGTACGCTGCTGTTCCTTTACCTGGAATGCTCTTCCCTTGGGGAGCCCAGCAAATAGGTCAATGTCATCCTCTCCTTGAGGTCTTCCCAACCACCCCATTGTAGACTGCAGGTTGAAAATGGAATCTTTCCACCCTGTGAAGTCAGCAACCTCATTCTTTCCAGTGCCCACTGTGTGGTGAGCATGTTTAGGCTTTATTACAGGGTCTCAGATGAAGGTTTGACCTGTAATAAGTCACAGGTCTGTCCTCTGTTTTTCTCCACAGGGGTTCTATTCAGCCTCTTTGGTGGGATAAACATTCCTTATTTTCAGTATATGTGAAGAAAGACTCACTCCACAGGACTAGGGCCTAGATCAGCACTGTGAGCAGAAGAAACTCTAAGAAGAAAACGTGAGAGTGCTCTACATGATGAACAATATCTAGAAAATGAGTGTGGCCAGGCCTGGCACAGTGGCTCATGCCTGTAATCCCAGCACTTTGGGAGGCTGAGGCAGGCGGATCATGAGGTCAGGAGATCAAGACCATCCAGGCCAACACAGTGAAACCCCGTCTCTACTAAAAATACAAAAAATTAGCCAGGCGTGGTGGCAGGCGCCTGTAGTCCCAGCTACTCAGGAGGCTGAGGCAGGAGAATGGCGTGAACCTGGAAGGTGGAGCTTGCAGTGATCCGAGATCGCACCACTGCACTCCAGCCTGGGCGACAGAGTGAGACTCCGTCTCAAAAAAAAAAAAAAAAAAAAAAAAAGAGTGTGGCCAGATGGTTTCCCAAGATATACGCTATTCACTATTCATTAACAATGCTCTGTTTTTAGAAGTCTTCTTCATAATCTTAAAAATACTCCATTTCTTAGTCATTCAAAGTCATGAGCCACTTATGTTATTTTATAAAGTCAAATATTTTTCTTGTCCCATGTCTTAGTGTATCAATAGAAGAAGGGAAATTCAGTCTTTATTTCTTTCACATCCTAATACTAGAAACCTTTTCTCATGAACCATCCTTTACTGTGATGCATATAGTTACCAAGTACCCATTTATGGCTAGTGTTCCATTATTGGAATGCTAAGCATGTGGGAGTTACATCTTACTGTTCAAGTCATTGCCAAGGTCTGATGGCAGAAATTGAAAAAATTGCAACCTCAGGCATAAATGGTAAGGAATAGTTGCTCATTTTATTATCTTTCATGGTCTGGAAGGATGTGTGCTTAATGACTTGAGTTCAGTTCTTCTGGGCTTAGTTTCTTGCCCAATAATTGGCTGATTCTCTCTACACTGGCTCTTATGTCCTAGGATGAGAACCACAAGAGAGAGGACATGAGGGTAAATACAATGGGGAAAAAGAAAACAAACAGCAGCAGCAGAGAATGAAGATGAGGAAAGAAAAAATGAGAAATAGGAAGAGGATGAGTTTGTTATGCTCATCTGGCAAACGTGTAATCTGAGTAAGTGATAGAGGATAGTGTTTATAAGAGAATGCTCTTCAGAGGCAAATAGACTGTTTAAATGCCATTAGATCTGAGTGTCCTCGATACATTCTTAGCCTGAAAACTAGAGGAATATGGGCTGGCAACCCAATACTGACATAAATAAATGGCAAGGAATATTAAAAAAAAAAAAGTTTTGAGAGCCACGGGAACATATAACTTTAGGATATTAATCATTTCAGAAAAGGCTTTTATGAAGTAGTGAATTTTTTCCTTCTTTCTTGAACAGTTTTATTTTTAAATAAGTTTGGATTACCAAAGAGCTGCAGAGATGGTACAGAGTTTCTATATACACATTCCCCAGCTTTCCCTAATGCTACCATCATATAGAACCATGGTATATTAGTCAACCTAAAACCTTCACATTGGTACAATACTCTCAGAGAAACTGCAGGCTATTCAGAGTTCCACTGTTTTTCCAAGTATTATCTTTTTTAGTTCCAGGTTCTAGTCACAAATCTCACATTTCTTTAAGCCATCATGTCCCTTAGTCTACTTGGGTCTGCAATGATTCCTCAGTCTTTATCTTTTATGACCTTGTCACTCATCAGGATTTTTATCAAATGTCCCTCAGTTTGAGTTTGTGTGACTTTTTTGTGTGTGTGATTAGTCTGAGGGTATGAATTTTTAGGGAGATTATATGCTAGAGAATTTTAAGCTGTTTTGTAAAGAATTAGTCAAATCAATGCAAGGATACCATAAGTTTTTCTAGCAGAAGAAAAAGCAACAGCATAGATGGTGAGTGGGAAATGATTATGGTGTATTTTACCTCTTTTAATCCAACTTAAACCTCTAAGATAGAGCTATCTTTCAACCAAAATGACCAGCTTTCCTAATTTTGTATATCACCCATGTAAATGGACTAGAACAGAAATGATAGATTCCCCAGTTTTCCCTATTTTCTTCTCTACCCCATAAATGGTTATTAACTGACTCTTTGTGAGATTTGCAAAACAGTTCTTTAGAGTGGGATTGTCCCAACCACTCTGAGGAAGGGGCAAGAAAACCAAGAGAGGCTAGAACAGCAAGTTTCACAATAGACAAAAACTGCCACCTGAGTTCAGACACAGAGATATACTCCTCTCTTCTCATCCTGTAAAACTCAAACCGGATGGTTCCCCTTGAGGAGAGCCCGGCCTTTAGCTGCCCCAATGCACATTGACTGAACTTTAAACTCTATTTCAGCCACTTTTGATGGCACCCATCCCTTTCTGTGCATGTCTTTGAATATTGACATGCTCCATCCTTGCTGGAATCCAATTTCCTGTCAATCTTGGAATATATAAATACTTCTTGCTCCATTTTTGAAGCCCCCTCAAAGCCCCATCTTCCTTCCCACCCATTCCTGACACTGCCTCTGGGTTTCTAGAATTCATCAAAATTTTCCCTAGAATTGTTGATAGCCCTCACCGTGTATATGTTAAGCTCTTCCTCAGTACATGCATGAAAAGTTGCCAAAGGAAATAAGAAAATTGAATAAATAACATTTGCCACCTAACTGGAACAATGAAGAAAAGGCAGACAGCAACCATCCTTGATCTTCTCACTGGGATAACCTTTGAATGGGACAGTGGAATAGAACCATTAAGGGAGGGAAGATAGCTGTGAAATGGGGTGGAAGAGAGTAAATTTTGGGGAAAGATGGTTACCTGATGCAGTTCCTCACATGCTACTATCAGGACATTCTTTTTTCCTCTCATTTGTAGCCAGCCATGAGTGTGGTCATACCATGAGTCATGAGTCACTGTGAGAGAGATGAGGAAAACAGGTGATGGGTTTGATTGTCTGCACAGTTGCAGCCCACTGTATGCATGCCATAAGTAGTTAAGGAGCACATGGGTGAAGTGAACGGAAATCCTTTTCCTTTTTTTCTCATTTGCAAGAGAAATAGAATTCTGCCCTTACTGCCTAGATACAAGGCAGCAGGTGCTATGTGAGATCGAGTATTGAAGATAAGTTTCACCTCTACCTGTGAAGTGGATTTTCAATTATGAAGAAAATTCAGTTAGCAAATGTAGGAGCTAAACTTCATTGTTCTTTTTTTTGAAGTCAGTGACTTTGTTCTTTCTATCATGAATTTAGTTGCTTTCTCTTATGCCAGAAAATGATGTAATTAACGGCTGCTAACACGTCTTTTGCTTATCTTCTACCCACCAAGAAGGTTTTCCCTCACATTTGCACTGTATTCAGATGACTGTGGCTGGAGGGGTCATGTCTCAAGGGATCCTGTTACTTCGATATTGTTGACTTATATAGTGTGGGGCATCTGACACATGCACACCAGCGTCTCCCCTTGATATTTTTAGTCTTCATATCCAGAGTAAACTTGCTATTTCTCTCTGTAAATCTGGACAGTAAAATAGAAGAACTAATATTCAGGAATGGTCAGCTTGCTTTCGGGTCATATGGACACAAAACAATAGAAACCTATGCTGAAACATAAAAAGTGAAACATTCAAGCAGAAAAGTGCAGAGATTTAGGGAATTCTGTTTGATTCCACTGCTCCAGCTCATTCTAAGGAGGTTGAGTTGAATTCTTATGTAGGATTCATTGAAAAAGCATAGTGTTTTCATAATTGTCCTTTTGCTCAAATTATTTACATTTAATATTTCTTGCAACTAAAGGTCTGGCATAATTCAGTAAAAGCTATGGCTGTGGACATGATGGTGCTGAAGTGCAAATAATGAAGTGATCTGCTCAATTCGATGTAGATCATATACCCCAAGAACTTCAAATACCAAAATGGATGCTTTTAAAAATCTTACAATAAAGATGCCAAGTATTTTTACATTTTTTTAAATTTCTATTTTTTGAGACAGAGCCTTGCTCTGTCATCCAGGCTGGAGTGCAGTGGCACGATCTTGGCTCATTACAACCTCACTGCCTCTCAGGTTCAAGCTCTTCTCCTGCCTCAGCCTCCCAAGTAGCTGGGATTACATGTGCCCACCACTATATATGGCTAATTTTTTTGTATTTTTAGTAAAGACGGGGTTTCACCATGTTAGCCAGGCTGGTCTTTAACTCCTGACCTCAAGTGATCCGCCTGCCTTAGCCTCCCAAATTGCTAGGATTACAGGTGTGAGCCACTGCACCCAGCCAGAGATGCTAAGTATTTTTGTAACATGGAGCAGCTCTGAACACTTTGATCAATAAGAAAATTGAGGCTCATAGAAGTTAAACCATTCTTCTGCTGAAAATAGCTAGTAAAAGGTTGAATAATCGCTGTTTGAATGCCGACACTGGGACCTCTGAGAGGAGAGCATTTATGCAGGAACATGCCAGATCATGGACTTTGGGAGCATGTTATGCTGCTATAGCAAAAATTGTACCAGTTAAAAATATGGTTACTCCATGAATTACAAGGTAATCTCACAAGATGCCAGATAATTGCACAAGCTGGCAGAAGGAAAAACAATGTTTTAATTTTTTTATTTTTGGCATGACAGCCTTTAAAAATAACTTTTATGGAAGTCCACCCTTTAAAAACAATATTTTTAAAAAATTGAAATACAGGTTAAATTTGAAGCTCTTTAATATAGTGATTAAGTCTGCACATGATGTTGACCATGCAGATATTAGTACCTTAATGCCTTCACGACACCTAACTCCCATCCTGGTTCTAAGCTGTACCAGCTTTTCTCACCTCATGCAGTTTCCTGAGTTTGTCCTTCAACTTGGTTCCTTGGTAGCCTAGTCTACAGGTTTTTCTTTATATCTTTTTTTTTTTAAGTTAACAATGGATCCTAGAGGCTACTGTGCGGTGATGTGGCAGTATTCCCTATTCCTGTTTTAAGTTGGGTACTATTCCAGAATATTGTCAGTGGCAATTTTGGTTCTTTCTTGTTTGCTATTTCAAGTAAAGAACATTTGAATAGTTTTGTACATCCATCTTTTTTTGTGTTTTTGCTTTTGTACTTCTTCTGTTTGATAAGGGGGAATTCTGCATGAACATGTAACTGCAGGAATGTGAGAATTTGCAAACTTGTCCTACATAGATTTATGTCATTTTCCATCTAACCACCAATATGTGAGCATGCCTGTCTATGAGAGTCTCACCAATAGGGTGATTGGAATGATCTGAATGCTAGCTGTAGTAGGCAGCAGGTCACCCAGTACACACACACCAAAGATGTCCATAACCTAATCTTCAAATCTGTGAATGTGTTACTTTTCATGGCGCAAGTGACTTTGAAAGTGTGATTAAAGAATCTTCAGATGGGGAGATTATCTTGGCCTATCCAGCTGGAGACAGTGTAATCACAAGGGTCATTTTAAGAGTCAGGCAGAAGTGGGAAAAGCAGAGAAAGAGATGTGATGACAAGAAGGATGTGGCCGTGTGACGAAGTGAGGGCAGCCTCTAGAAGCTAGAAAAGGCAAGAGGTAGATTCTCTCCTGGAGCCTCAGGAATGGCAGGTAGCTAGACCCACATATTAATTTTAGCTCATAGGACATATTTTGGAATTCTGAACTACAGAACATAGCAGTTTAAAGAAAACTGCTTTGTTTTAACTGCTATATTTGTAGTAATTCATCACAGCAGAGAGAAACTAATAAACCTCCTAGTGTGATAGGTGAGAAATGGTATCTCGGTGTGGTTTGAATTACACTTCTCTTATTTTGAGTGTGGTAAATTGTATTTTTAAATGTTCACAGCACTTAGAATAATTTGGAGGGACAGAGCATGTTCACTGAGATTCTGTTACTAACTGGAGGTACCAGAGATTTAACCAACACCTAGGTTTGGAGGGCAAAATTTGTTTAAACCATGAGACAGTAAGACCTGGAGGTAGAAACTCTACCATTCTTCTAGGAACCCCTATTTTGAGTCATAGTCACCATGTCCTTGAAGAAACCATTCAAAATATTCTTCAGATGACTCTGGATTTTTGACCATCCTTATTGCTCTCCAGAAATAGTAACTAGAAATAACAACATCTCTGGGATTTCTCACTATGTAAATAAACTTAAATGAAAAAGGGGATATTGAGAATAAATATATCCATTTCCTTTGCTCCAGGATTTTTGCAAATGGATAAAGAAATTTAACTCACAGTAGAGTCTTTGGCTGTAGCTCAGCCTTCTTTAAATCATTCATTTAACAAAATGTATTGAGAACCTACTATGTGCTAGACGTACAGCTATGATGGATCAATGAAAGAAGTCTGCGTCCAAGTCCTCTCTACATTTATGGCTAAGGGCTGGGCTGTACAGGCATGGGGCAAGATCACCAGAATTTTACCAAATAGTAGTGACTTCTAACAGCTTCTTAACACTCCTGTTATCTAGCTGAGTCATTGAAAGCAGCCAGATACAAACAGACAAATTCCAGGCAGTGGAGAAAGAGGAGAAAAATGCCCCCTAACTTCTCATCAGAAAAACAAAGGCCTAATGAAAATGGAAAATTGTCTTTAAAGTGCTGAAGGGGGAAAAAAAACCTTCCTGCCAAATATGCTTCAAATATGAGGATGAATTCAAGGTAATCTTAGAAACATGAAAGCTGTGAGAATTTATTGCTGTCAGTTCTACACAACAATGAATTCTAAAGTCCTTCAGTCTGTGAGGAAATCATAGTGTTGTCCAGGGGGAAAGAAGGAAGAAGCCAAGAAACAGTAAAGAAGTAAATTTAAAAGACATTTTCTTTCCTCTTCCAATTAACTTAAAAGACAGCTGAGTGTTTAAAGCAAAATAACCCCGTTGACAGTTTTTGCAGTGTAGATAAGAGTAAAAATTGTGAGGGAAATAGTACAAAGAAAGATGGTGGGTAAATGGAATCAGTTAATAACTCCAGATTTTCTCCTCATTCAGCTTGACAAAGTCACCAAATCCTCCATCTGCATAACTCCATCAGTAAACACTGCATTTAATCTCCTGGGACAACCAATACTTTTTCTATATTTTTCTCCCTGTCTCACCCTCTTCACCTATCTATGATATTTCTTAAAATAGATGTTTTCACCAACTGCACCCTGGGATCTGATACTAAGCTAGGCTGTCAGTAAATGATATTGTCACTACAGAAACCAAGTGTATGTCTACTCTTTGTCGTGCCCAAATACAAATCTGTAAATTCCTTTAGTATGTGGGTTGGGGTCATCTTAATCATCACCTTTTTCTCAATCCTGTTTCAGAGCCTGACACATGATAGGTGCATAATACTTAAATGTATGAAGGAATAAAAGGCATGAATGCATACATAAGTTAATTAATAATCAGAAGTGAGTACATGGAAGAATCAGTACTGCCAGTTTAAACACACAGAAACTGTGCTTCAAAGACGTTGCACTATTTGCCAGTAGACAAAATGTGGAACCAAGGTTCAAACTGGAATTTTCTGAGCTAAAGTCACGGTCATATTACAGAGCTTGGTCTTGGGCTGTTTGCTTGTGCTATTTGTTTTCTTTTTCATTTATTCATCCTATATTTTCTTAAATCTCTACAACGTTTTAAGCACTTTGCCAAATTAGTATAAAACAGTAAAAATAGTAACATAATCAACATGGTCTTCATAATCATGGATGTCACAGTAAAATTAATGAGCCTGACAGTAAATAAGCAAACAAATGAAACATAGCACAGTAGTAATACAATGTGATAGCATAATACTATAATGCCTTTTTTTTTTTTTTTCCTTTTCTTGAGATGGAGTCTCTATCTGTTGCCTAGGCTGGAGTGCAGTGCCATGATCTTAGCTCACTGCAACCTCCGCCTCCCAGGTTCAAGCGATT
The DNA here is from genome assembly GCF_028885625.2 of Pongo pygmaeus. Lineage (NCBI taxonomy): Eukaryota > Metazoa > Chordata > Mammalia > Primates > Hominidae > Pongo > Pongo pygmaeus. Next base: position 63,015,457 of record NC_072393.2, read on the forward strand.
CTACTTCCTCAACCTCCCGGGTAGCTGGGATTACAGGCATGTGCCACCATGCCCTGCTAATTTTTGTATTTTTCGTAGAGATGGGGTTTCACCATATTGGCCAGGCTGGTCTCAAACTCCTGACCTCAGGTGATCTGCCCGCCTTGGCCTCCCAAAGTACTGGGATTACAGGTGTGAGCCACCACACCTGGCCTATAGTATCTTGATAATACTGCTACTACCACATCACCTAAGATGCTTCAAGGGAATTTCATACAGTTTTGATGGTTTTAATGCCATATGATTTAAACTATAATCTATGATGAGTAAACATTCACATTTTATAGCACAGGGTCACTCAATGCTAGAGGTTTTATGTAGAGCTCCTGAAATGATGCATCTGAGTCCTTTCAGCTGGGAAAGACATGGTCTGAATAGGTAATATCATGGTTAGAAAAACCCAATTGGGTTTCACATATGAGCACCAAACCTATATTTCCTCTCAAATAGAGGTACTGGTTTATAACTGAGGTGCTTCCCACATGGACTTGTCAACATTGGGTGCCTCCGTGTTGAGGGTGCAGCCAGGATTTATAAAACTGAAGACTGAATATTCTCTGGGGCAATACCAGGCAGATTCTCTTGTATATGACATTGTAGCTTAGAACAAGATGTTCTAATCTGCTCACTTTACTGAATCACATTTTAAGTTTGTTTCTAAAACAAAGATATTCAGGACAGTCAGAAGAGTAGTCCACATGGACATTCCTTTTTTTTTTGAGACGGAGTCTCACTCTGTTACGCAGGCTGGAGTGCAGTGGCGCAATCTCGGCTCACTGCAACCTCCGCCTTCTGGGTTCAAGCGATTCTCCTGCCTCAGCCCACCGAGTAGCTGTGCCACCACGCTTGGCTAATTTTTTTGTATTTTTAGTAGAAACGGGGTTTTACCGTGCTAGCCAGGATGGTCTCGATCTCCTGACCTTGTGATCTGCCCACCTTGGCCTCCCAGAGTGCTGGGATTACAGGCATGAGTACTGTGCCTGGTGGACATTCCATTATTAACTCACCTTGGCCTTGGAATTAATGACTTGGAGAAGAACTGAATGGGGAGCGGGGAGCAGTAGAAGCATAAGCCTTTCTGACTGTCTACATGTTCTTGCCCAGTTTCAACTTCTAGTCATGGCGAACGATCCCAGGGGAGCACAGACTGGACCCTGTTATGATCTGTCTTGGAGTGGATCAGACTGATGATCACCAACAACCAACTCATTCCCGGATAAGGAAGAAGAGAGTGTCACCTACTTCAATGTGGTTTCAACCCCACTTCTGCATCTTAAAGACATTGTATTGTTTCAGCAGTAATACCCCTGTTCATTAGTCCTCCTGATGTTTTCATTCCTCATCTCATCTTTTTCTTAGCAGCATTCAATGAATCCTTCATTCTCGAAACACTCTATATCTTTGGTTTTCATGAAACCATTTCCACCTTGTTTTGTCCTACGACTTTTTTGAAAAAACAAAAACAAAAACGAAAAAAAAAACCCTTTTTTTCTTTTTAAATTCTGGTAAAAAACACAAAATGAAAATTTGCTATCTTAACTATGTTGAAATGTGCAGTTAGTAAAGTACATTCACATTGTGGTGCAAGCCATCACTACCATCCATCACTAGAACCCTTTTCATCTTGCAGATCTGAAACTCTACCCATTAAACAACTTCCCATCTTCCCATCCCCACAGCTCCTAGCAATCAACATTCTACTTTCTCTATCAGTTTGACTACTCTAGGTACCTCATATGAGTAGAATCATACAGCATTTATCCTTCTCTGCCTGGCTTATTTCACTTGTATAATGTCCTCAAGGTTCATCCATGTTGTAGCATGCATCAGAACTTCCTCCCCTTTTAAAGGCTGGATAATATTTCATGGTATGTTTAGACCACATTCTGTTTATCCATTCATCCATCAGTGAACACTTGTGCTCCTTCTAACTTTGGGCTGTTGGGTTCCTGCTACTGTTGCTCCCAGTGCTCAATCTCGTTTACTCCCTCCTAATCAAGTGTACAACGTTGGACACTGCACGATGATGCCACTTCATCTTGGATGCTAATCTGCCATGTTGACTTCTGATTAACCCCAGGCCCAGGAATGCCTCAAGATTTCTACTTTACTTACTGTTGCTTGTGTAAGCCAAGACAACCTTAATGTTATCATAAACATGTACTTACCTAAGTCCTGTCCTTTGGCAAATTATGGGCTATGAGACACAGCATTCTTGCTGTTCCCTGAGGGGTCAATTTCAGCGATCCTGCACATTCCTTCTGAAGCACGTATGCTCTTTCTATATGGTATGTCAGCTCTGGGTCTGGAGAGTAACAGTGCAGAGATCTACCTGTCTTGTTGCCACATGTTTCTAAACTTTCCAATAAATCACCTTCTACTGACAAACTGGATTTGTCTTCCTTATTCTTTGGTTTCTTGGCTCCTTTTTGGTATGGATTTGCTTTCCCTATGTGGTTCTTTCATGAAACTGTTGGTGAGCTAGCCAGGAGGAATTCAGGAGCCAAAGTATGGGCAAGGGAAGGAAGCCTCAGTTGGAGAAGTCTTGGGGCAGCCCTCTGTGTGTGTGGGGTGGTGTTGCCCATTTGCTGGATGCCTGCAGACCACCGCCTGAGTACAGGGATGGCCCAGAACGCTACAGGGTCTAGAGTGCTTGTGAGAAGAAAACCACACCATGGACTGAAGGTCACTGAAGGTGGCAAAAGAGGGGTGGCTGCTATTATGGGTTGCACATGTGACCCCAGAAGTACAGTTAGCAACCGAGACAAAGGTACAGAAGCTAGAGAAGTAATTATAGTAAAAGAAGGATACGAGAATCTCCACATCTGTGTTAGCATCTAATTTGGTGCATAAGCTTGAAACTCAGGAGGTGCAGCTGGAAACTTGTCTGCTGCTTTATGCAGCTGTGAGGACAAAAACTGCACTGGTTGAAACTGTGAGCTGTCCTTGCTAGACCAGACCAAGAAGCTGAGACCTGGAATCCTTGGGAATCGACTTCGGAGTCAGATGAAAACAGAGGTTATCTCAGAGTAGGAGGATTGTCCTCCCCTTTTGAGGGCAGGAGGAAAACAAAACCCAACAGATACAGCTGTACAATAGCAAGCAGTCTTTTCACAGGAAAGCTTAACTCTGAGAGTACACCTCAGCAGAATTATTGGACACAGCAAGAACTCTTAAAGCAGCTGCCAAGAGACAGCATAGCCACATGGATGGTGGTGTGGCCATGAGAGAGGCCTGGCCCAGTGAAGGGGACTTCCCAGGTCAGACACTGGCATGGTGGTCTCTGGAGGAGGCACAGAGCAATTCAGGGGAGCTGGGTATGCAACAGGCCATCTATGACCAGCAGTTGCAGTTGTCCCCTTGTAGGACAAGATGTATATTATGTGCGGGATGCTGTAGCTGGTCTTGGAGAAACCGAAAGGGGAAGGGATAAGGTCTGACTGGTTACCAAGGGAAAAGAAAAGGAGGTACCAAGTCTATTGGACTCAAAAAAGAAGGTCTAAAAGGCCCTGTTAGGATTACCAGAAAACAAATGTGGTACAATCTGATCTCAGCTGGAATAAACCAAGAAACATGAAATCAGCAACCTAATGCCTTGTTGGTGGGCATTTGAAAGGACTTAACTTCTGCCCAACTGTTTAGACCTCTTCCCAGCATCCGGCCAGAAAAGGAGGATGGAGGAGATGAAATTCTGTATATTAAAAAAGAACTCCAGTCTCTGTTCCAGCCTTGGACTCCTATCCAGCCTACACACTGGGGAGGGGGGCCAAGGTTGCCACTAGGGATGAGCAGTAGAGGGTGACTAGAGGCTCCATGTGGAGCTCACAATATCAGAGTTGAAAAACACATGCAGAGGACACTAGTTGTAGTGGACACAGGTGCAGAGTGCACCTTAGTTCTTGGAAGCCCAGAGAGACACACTGGTAAGTGGGCAGCTCTAGATGGTTACTGGGGACAAACAATCCTAGTGGGACAAACTCCTCCCCTTCTTGGTACTGGACGGTGGAGTTTCCCTGCTTACTATACTGTCTTTATCTCACCTATTCCAGAAAACATGTTGGATATGGACATCCTTTAAGGATGCACTTTACAAACGTCCATGGGGGAATTCCACCAATGAGTTTGGGTGGTAAACGCTATTTAAAGAGTGGCAGTGAAATAGGCACCTGTACTTTTTCCTCCCCCATAATGTATTATCAGTGTGAAATAACAAATTATTTTCTTGGCAGAATAAAAGAGATGACAGCCACCATAGAGGAACTAGCCAAAGTTAATACTAGTTGGCCAGCCCAGAGTCCCTTCGGCAGTTCTGTGTGACTGGGAAAGGAAACCTGACAGCACTGGGCACGTGACAGTAAACTACAGGGAATTCAATAAGGTATTTGCTGACATATACCCTGCTGTGCCTAATATCATCTAAGTGATAGAACAACTATACAAACTATAGGTACTTATCATCTGTATTTGATTTAGCCAATGCTTTTTTTTTTTTTTTTTTTTTCTTGAGAAAAGGTCTTGCTCTGTCACTCAGGCTGGAGTGCAGTAGCACCATCATAGCTCACTGCAGCCTTGACCTCCTGGGCTCAAGCGATCCTTCGACTGCAGCCTCCTGAGTAGCTGGGACTACTCAGGAGTGTGCCATCAAGGTGCGCCACCAAGCCCAGCTAACTTTTCTTATTTTCTGCAGAGATGAGAAAATAAAGAGACCAGGCTGATCTTAAACTCTTGACCTCAGGTGATCCTCCCGCCTCAGCCTCCCAAAGTGCTGAGATTACAGGCACATACTAGATTTGTCTACCTCATTCTTTGGTTTCTTGACTCCTTCTGTGTTGGGGAATGCTTTGCATATACAGCCCTTTCACAAAAGAGACCCCACAAAACAATTGATCTCATTCTGTACATCCAGCTAAAATCACATGTGTACTAGCCGATAAGGCAGAACAAAAGTAATTAAGAGGTTTTATTTACTTAAATATATAGTGAGTCAAAGAAATGTGGATGAGCATTGATTTGAAGGCTATTTATAGTTCATGAAGGTAAGCCTGGTGCTAACCCACATTGAGGGTGTATCTTCCCCACTCAGTCCACTGATGTACAAGCCAATCTCCTCTGGTAATACCCTGAAGACAGCCAGAAGTAATGTTTACCAGTTACATACATATTCCTTAATCCATTCAAGTTAATACCTGACATTAACCATCACATCAACCCATGTTCTATGGTGCAAAGCACTGTGGATGCATTATCTCAGTTTACACAAGGAAACTATAGGCTCAAACAGGCTTAATCAGTTTCTAAACTGACCCTTTAATTTAGTGGGATATGTTGAATCAAGGACATAGTGATGCATGCTACAATCTAGATGCATCTTGAAGACATTATGCTAAGTAAAAAAAAAAAAATCAGACACAAAACATCACATATTGTGATCTCATTTTTATGAAATGTCCCAAGTAGGCAAATAGATAAAAAGAGGAATTAGATTGGTGGTTGCCAAGGACTGGGGAGAGAAGAGAAAAAAAAGTAATGGCTAGTGGGTAGGATTTCTTTTTGTAGTTAAAGTAGTCTCAACTATTGTGGTGGTTGTTGCATAACTCTGATTCTAACAAGGCCACTGAATTTTATACTATGAAAAATAGGCCGGGCACGGTGGCTCACGCCTGTAATCCCAGCACTTTGGGAGGCCGAGGCGGGCGGATCACGAAGTCAGGAGATTGAGACCATCGTGGCTAACACGGTGAAACTCTGTCTCTACTAAAAATACAAAAAAATTAGCCAGGTGTGGTGGCATACTCCTGTAGTCCCAGCTACTCGGGAGGATGAGGCAGGAAAATGGCTTGAACCCAGGAGGCAGAGGTTGCAGTGAGCCGAGATTGTGCCTCTGCACTCCAGCCTGGGCGACACAGCACGACTATGTCTCAAAAAAATAATAGTAATAAAGTAAAATAAAATAAATAAATAAAAATAGCCAGGCACAGTGGCTCACACCTGTAATCCCAGCACTTTGGGAGGCCGAGGCAGGCAAATCACGAGGTCAAGAGATTGAGACCATCTTGGCCAACATGGTGAAACCATGTCTCTACTAAAAATACAAAAATTAGCCGGGCGTGGTGGCATGTGCCTGTAGTCCCAACTACTCTGGAGGCTGAGGCAGGAGAATTGCTTAAACCCAGGAGGCAGAAGTTTCAGGGAGCTGAGATTGCGCCACTGCACTCCAGCCTGGGTGACAGAGGGAGACTCTGTCTCAAAAAAAAAAAAAAAGAAAGAAATAGACTTTTATGCTACGCTATGAGGACTAAGCTCTGATTTTTTTTATGTTGCCCAAATTCCTACCTAAGGGATCTAAGGAGTCATGCCCTACAACCATAAATTCTCATCAGATGAGTTTTATTTGACCCTACACATCATGAGTTACTTTTCAATCTAATTCTGGCATAACATTATGAGACCAGGAAAAAAATATTTAACCCCAAAATATATTTCTTTGCCACACCTTGAAATTGCCCTGCAAAGTCTCTGTTGGGAGAAATCCACATCCTATAGAGAATCTCCTTTCCCCGTTGTTTTCCTTCCTTTCTTTCCAGATCCAGGAGATAATCAACTAAGAGCCAGGTACCCTTTTGGGCTTGATAAGAAACATTTTACAACCTGCTCTCTCTCTCTGAAGTCTGCTGAGAACTTCCTCTGCACAATAAAATTTGGTCTCCACGATCCTTTATGTTATCCTGAACATTCCTTTCTATTGATCCCAGGTGTTCAGATAAACTCAACCAATTGTCAACCAGAAAATGTTTAAATTTACCTATAGCCTGGAAGCCGCCACTCTGAATTGTCCTGCCTTTCTGAACCAAAACAATGTATTTCCTAAATGTATTTGATTGATGTCTCATGCCTCCCTAAAAGTCTGTAAAATCAAGCTGTACCTCAACCACCTTGGGCACCTGTTCTCAAGACCTCCTGAGGGCTGTGTCATGAGCCATGGTCACTCATATTTGACTCAGAATAAATCTCTTAAAATATTTTACAGAGTCTGACTCCTTTCGTCGACAATAATCTGGCGCCCAAACATGTGGGGCCTCAGAGAAGACTCAGGACCCCGAAGGAGTTGCCAGAAACCGGAGCTAAGGTACCAGCAGGGGCCCATTGAAGCCCCACTGAGTTCAAGCTTCTCCTCCGGTAGAGCTGGTAAGTCCTCCTGAGCCCCGGACCTCTCCTCAACCAGACTTTTCTTAGGCATCCCTGAGCCCTCTTCTTGAGTAGGCCCGGACCTTGGATTTCTGTGTCCATCCTTGCTGTACCCAGTTTTAGCAAGAATCCTGTTAAGTAGGTTTAGTGAGAATTCCCTTATCCTTGATCAGGTTCCTCATCTTCCACCCTTAATGTCTCAGTCCTTGGCCTGCCTTTAGCAGGATTCTACCCTTAATACCTAATGAAGTTCCTGTTTGTGATTTCCCACCCACTGACCCCCTTACTCTTACAGTTGGCTACAAAACCAACTGTTGTTGCTATATTGGGGAGTTGAGTTCACTCTCTCTCCCCCATTGCAATTGTCCTGAACAGTATTACTTAACCGTTTACACACATGTATTCTTTTCCTGTTTCCCTCATTTGCATGAGAAATAGAATTCTGCCTTTACAGCCTCAATGCAGAGCAGTGGGTGTTGTGTGAGATACAGTATTGAAGATGAGTCTCACTTCTGTCTGTGATGAAATAGATTGCGAATTGCAAAGAGAATACAGGTAGCAATGTAGGAGCTAAACTTAAATATCCTCTAATTTAGAGTCAATGACTTTGTCCTTTCTACTGTGAATCTGGCTACTTTCTGCTATGCCAGAAAATGATGTACTTAACTGCAGCAAACATGTATCTTTAGTTTATCTTCCACCCACACAAACCTCTGGGACAGCACATGTTATCAGGAGTTTTCCCCTCACGTTTTTACTCTCTTAAGATGACTGTGGCTGGAAGGGTCATGTCCTGAGGAATCTTATTACTTAGATATTATTGATTTTTGCAGAGTGGGGCATCTGACATATGCACACCAGTGCCTCTTCTCTTGACATTTTTGCTCTTTGTATCAACAGTGAACTTGTTGTTTCTCTCTGTATATCTGGACAATAAAATCGAATTCCTCATACTCAAAAATGGTCAGGTCACATTCAGGTCATGTGGGCACAAAATAATAGAAACTTACACTGAGACCTAGAAAACGAAACATTCAAGCAGAAAACTGCAGAGATATAGGGACTTCTGTTTGATTCCGCAATTCCAGCTATTCCTGAAAAAGGTGGAGCTCAATTCTTACACTGGATTCATTGAAAAAGCACAGTGTTTTCTGTTTCCCTTTTGCTTGAATTCCTTGTCATGTCTAATGTTGCCTGCAACTCAGGGTTTGGAATAATCCAATAGGAGCTCTGATTGTGGACACAATCTAACGTTCTAATAACCAAGTGATGTGTTCAACCTGATATAGATAATAAACTCCAAGATCTTCAAAAACCAAAATGAAGACTTGTTTTTCATCTTACACTGAAGATACTACATTATTTTTATTCATGGAAGGGGTCTCAGCGCTATTTCGATGAATACAGTCCCAATTCCCATTTGAAAAATAAGAAAACTGAGGCTCATAGAAGTTATGTCATCTTTCTGCTGAAAAACAGCTAGTAAAAAGTTGGATAATCACTGTTTGAATGCAGACACTTGGAGCTCTGAAAGGAGAACATTTATGCAGGAACATGCAAGATCATGGACCTTGGGGCCATGCCATGCTGCTATACCAAAATTGAAGTAGTTAAAAATATGGATACTCCATGGGTTCATCGGGGAACCTTGCAAGATGCCAAAGACTTGGATAAGCTGACAAAACTAGAACAGGTGTTTTAAATTTGGGGCGGGGGCATTACAACCTTTAAAATATCTTTTATAAAAATTCGACTTCCAAAATCTGAGAGTACTTGTCAGAAACAGTATTTTTTAAAACTCGGAATACAGGTTAAAAGCCAGGCTCCTTAATTCTGTATTTAAGGCTGTCCATGATATCGACCATACAGATGTTAGTAGCTTCATGTCTTGACCACACCTGACTCCCAACCCTGACTCCAAGCTGTGCCAGCTCTGCTCTCCCTGTGCAGTCTTCTGGGTTGTCCTCTGTCTTGGTTCATTGGTAGAATAGTCACAAACTTTGTTCCATACCTTAATCTTTTTAAGTTAACAGTGGATCCTAGAGGCCACTCTGCAGTGGTGTGGCAGTATTCCTTATTCTTGTTGTAAGTTGGGTACTGTTCCAGGATATTGTCGGTGGGAATTTTGGGTTTTTTTTGCTATTACAAATAAGGAACATTTGAATAGTTTTGTAAATCTACCTTTTTCGTGGTTTTGCTTGTATACTTTTTTCATTGGAGAAGGGGGAATTCTGCATGAAAATGTAAATATAAGTGTTAGAATGTGAGAATTTGCAAACTTATCCTACACAGACTTGTGTTATTTTCCTTCTAACCACCAACATATGAGTATACCTGTCTACCCAGGGTCTCTCCACTAGAGTGATTTGAATAATTTGAATGCTAGCTGTGTGGTAGGAAGGAGCCTCCCCACCGCTCTCAACACCAAAGATGTCCATGTCTTAATCTCAAAATCTGTGCATTTGTTACTTTTCATGGCAAAAATAACTTTGCCAATGTGATTAAAGGATCTTCAAACAGGGAGAACACCATGGACTATTCAGGTGAAGGCACTGTAATCACACGGGTCATTATAAGAGGGAGGCTGAAGTGTAAGAAGCAAAGGAGACCTGATGACAAGAGAGACGCAGCCTTGTGACAAGAAATGAGGGCAGCCTATAGAACAGGAGTCCCCAACCCCTGGGCCGCCGACCGGCACCAGTCTGTGACCTGTTAGAAACCAGGCCACACAGAAGGAGTTGAGCAGTGAGCGAACGTCACCGCCTGAGCTCTGCTGCCTGTGAGATCAGTGGCAGCATATTCTCACCGGAGCGTGAACCCTATTGTGAACTACGCATGTGAGGGATCTAGGTTGCACGCTTCTTATGAGAATCTAACTAATGCTTGATGACCTGAAGTGGAACAGTTTCACCCTGAAACCATTGCCCCACCCATCTTCCAGAAAACCCATCCCTGGTTCCAAAAAGGTTGAGGACCACTGCTCTTGAAGCCAGCAAAGGCAAGAAGTAGATTCTCCCCTGGAGCCTCAGGAATGGCAGGCAGCTAGTCCCAGACATTAATTTTAGCTCATAAAGTATATTTTGGAATTCTGAACTACACAACGTAAGATAATTTTTTTTGTTTTGTTTTGCTTTAACTGCTATGTTTGTGGTAATTTGTTACAGCAGAGATAAAAAAATGAATACACTTCTCAGTATGATAGGTATGAAATGGTATCTCAGTGTAGTGTGAATTACACTTCTCTTATTTTGAATGTCATAAGTTATCTTTTTTAATGTTCATAGTACTTAGAATAATTTGGATAGACAAAGCACGTTGACAGAGCTTCTGTTGCTAACTGGAGGTATCGGATATTTAACAACACTTAGAAGTTTGGATGGCAACATTCGTTTAAACTGTGAGACAGTAATACCTGCTGAGGTGCAGAAACTTCACTACCCCTTCAAGAATCCTTTTTTTTTTTGAGACAGAGTTTCGCTTTTGCTGCCCAGGCTGGAGTTCAGTGGCGTGATCTCGGCTCACCACAACCTCTGCCTCCCGGATTCAGGCGATTCTCCTGCCTCAGCCTCCCATAGCTGGGTTTACAGGCATGAGCCACCACGCCCTGCTAATTTTGTATTTTTATAGAGACAGGGTTTCTCCATGTTGGTCAGGCTGGTCTCGAACTCCCGACCTCAGGTGATCCTCCTGCCTTGGCCTCCCAAAGTGCTGGGATTACAGGCGTGAGCCACCGCACCTGGAAGAATCCATTGTTTTTTTTTTTGAGACAGGGTCTTGCTGTATTGCCCAGGCTGGAGTGCAGTGGTGTGACTATGGTTCACTGCAGCCTTGAATTCCTGGGCTCTAGCAATCCTCCCACTTCAGCCACCTGAGTAGCTGGGATTGCAGGCATGGGCCAGCATGTCCAGCTAATTTTTTTGATTTTTAGAAGAGACGAGGTCTTGCCATTTTGCCCAGGCCAGTCTCAAACTCCTGAGCTCAAGCAGTCCTCCCAGCTCAACCTCCCGAAGTGCTAGGATTACAGGTGTGAGCCACTGCACCTGGCCAAGAACCCATATTTAGAGTCAGACTCACCGTATCCTTGAAGAAACCATTCCAAATATTATTTAAATGACTCCGTATTTTTGACTATCCTCATTATTCTCCAGAAATAATAACCAAAAGTAACTACATCTCTGGGATTTCTCACTAGGTAAACAATCTTAAATGAAAAAAAGAGATAATAAGAATAAATGTATCCATTCTTCTTGCTTCAAGATTCTTGCAAAAGGCAAAAAACATCAAACTCCTATTAAAGTTTTGGCTATAGCTTGTCCTTCTTTAATTCATTCATTTAACAAAATGTATTGAGAACCCACTATGTGCTTGACATCTACTTAGACACTGTAGAAGGAACAGAGGATAAGATACGGGTCATTTCTGCCCTGAAGAACATTATAAGGCAGGGAAGAGGCTAACTAATGTTTGGACCATCAAATGATGTTATTACACTTGGGCACCACTGTTTAAGAATCCCTGGGCTGTAAATCAGGAACTGTGAGTTTGTTGGGATTCTGCCAGAGACTCCGACTCAGTGCTACTCCAGGAAATTTTATCTTTCAGACCTCTCTTTCTTTTTGTAGGAATTCCTACTCTATCCCATATAAGCACATCTCAGGGACTAAGCAAGTAGATGTTAGCAGTCAACCATATGTAAGATTCTTTTATAAAATTCAACATGATGGCGTGAATAAACTCACTATGCTGCCACTGGTTGTGAAACCTGAAGAGATTAAACAAACTTTGCATTTTCTCAAAACAAACAAAAAAGAGTTTGTTTGAATTAATAAAGCTGACCCCAAGCTAGGATAAGTTGGATCCAGTGTCATACAAGGCCATTTCCAATTCTAAACAAATAACGACCATATGGAGCCTGTGGGGAAAACTGGTCAACTCTCACCTGAAGTTCCAAAAGTTGAGAATATCATATTCTGTCCTAGAAATTATTTTGTAATCCAAATTCACCAGGTCACCAACGCTGTTGTTAAATTTAATATTCTTCAGAAAGGAGTTAAGCTTAAAAATAGTGCACTGTTACAGGATGGAAAGAGTTCTGAATTTGGAAAGAAGAAACTTGAATAAGAGTAATACCTCTGAAACTTATTAGATATGTGGCTTTGGAAAAAGTCCCTTATTGTTTAAATCTTCAACTGTAAAGTTAGTTATTCAATTTTATTTTTACAAGAATTACGTGAGATAATACCTTTGATGGCCCATGAACAAAAATGTGGTATATATAAAGTAAAAATTAGATAAAGAAAACATTATATATGTAATGGAATGATAATTTAATATAAAGCATGTTAATGGAAATATCCCTTACTTCCTTGGTGGGATGAATGAGGACAGAAGAATCAAAATAATCTCTTGTTACTGGTTGAATTTTGTCTGCCCCAAATTTTGAATGTTGAAGTCCTAACTCCCAGTACCTCAGAATGTGACTGTATTTGGAGATAGGATTTTTACAGAGTTAATTAAGTTAAAATGAGGTCGTTAGGGTGGGTCCCAATGCAATCTGACTAGTCTCGCCATGTCTCCATGGGTTTTCTCTGGGTACTCCAGATTCCTCCCACATCCCAAAGATGTGCACAATAAGTTAACTGGTATGTCTAAGTTGTCCCAGTCTGAGTGAGTGTGGGTGTGTAGTAGGCTACACCATCTAGGTTTGTGTAAGTACACTCTATGATGTTTGCACAACAAGGTTCTTAGGAAATTGCCTAAGAACCCATTTCTCAGTATGTATCTTCATCCTTTAGCAATGTAGACTGTATTTCCATACTGTAAATAGTCCCCTTGTGGTGGATTTCTTTTTTATTATTTTATTTTTATTATACTTTAAGTTTTAGGGTTCATGTGCACAATGTGCAAGTTAGTTACATATGTATACATGTGCCATGCTGGTGTGCTGTACCCATTAACTCATCATTTAGCATTAGGTATATCTCCTAATGCTATCCCTCCCCCCTCCCCCAACCCTGCAACAGTCCCCAGAGTGTGATGTTCCCCTTCCTGTGTCCTTGTGTTCTCATTGTTGAAGTCCCACCTATGAGTGAGAACATGCGGTGTTTGGTTTTTCATCCTTGCGATGGATTACTGAGAATGATGATTTCCAGTTTCATCCGTGTCCCTACAAAGGACATGAGCTCATCATTTTTTATGGCTCCATAGTATTCCATGGTGTATATGTGCCACATTTTCTTAATCCAGTCTATCATTGTTGGACATTTGGGTTGGTTCCAAGTCTTTGCTATTGTGAATAGTGCCGCAATAAACATACGTGTGCATGTGTCTTTATAGCAGCATGATTTATAGTCCTTTGGGTATATACCCAGTAATGGGATGGCTGGGTCAAATGGTATTTCTAGTTCTAGATCCCTGAGGAATCGCCACACTGACTTCCACAATGGTTGAACTAGTTTACAGTCTCACCAACAGTGTAAAAGTCTTCCTATTTCTCCACATCCTCTCCAGCACCCGTTGTTTCCTGACTTTTTAATGATTGCCATTCTAACTGGTGTGAGATGGTATCTCATTGTGGTTTTGATTTGCATTTCTCTGATGGCCAGTGATGATGAGCATTTTTTCATGTGTTTTTGGCTGCATAAATGTCTTCTTTTGAGAAGTGTCTGTTCATTGTCCTTTGCCCACTTTTTGATGGGGTTATTTGTTTTTTTCTTGTAAATTTGTTTGAGTTCATTGTAGATTCTGGATATTAGCCCTTTGTCAGATGAGTAGGTTGTGAAAATTTTCTCCCATTTTGTAGGTTGCCTGTTCACTCTGATGGTAGTTTCTTTTGCTGTGCAGAAGCTCTTGAGTTTAATTAGATCCCATTTGTCAATTTTGGCTTTTGTTGCCATTGCTTTTGGTGTTTTAGACATGAAGTCCTTGCCCATGCCTATGTCCTGAATGGTAATGCCTAGGTTTTCTTCTAGGGTTTTTATGGTTTTAGGTCTAACGTTTAAGTCTTTAATCCATCTTGAATTAATTTTTGTATAAGGTGTAAGGAAGGGATCCAGTTTCAGCTTTCTACATATGGCTAGCCAGTTTTCCCAGCACCATTTATTAAATAGGGAATCCTTTCCCCATTGCTTGTTTTTCTCAGGTTTGTCAAAGATCAGATAGTTGTAGATATGCGGCGTTATTTCTGAGGGCTCTGTTCTGTTTCATTGATCTGTATCTCTGTTTTGGTACCAGTACCATGCTGTTTTGGTTACTGTAGCCTTGTAGTATAGTTTGAAGTCAGGTAGCGTGATGCCTCCAGCTTTGTTCTTTTGGCTTAGGATTGACTTGGCGATGCGGGCTCTTTTTTGGTTCCATATGAACTTTAAAGTAGTTTTTTCCAATTCTGTGAAGAAAGTCATTGGTAGCTTGATGGGGATGGCATTGAATCTATAAATTACCTTGGGCAGTATGGCCATTTTCACAATATTGATTCTTCCTACCCATGAGCATGGAATGTTCTTCCATTTCTTTGTATCCTCCTTTATTTCATTGAGCAGTGGTTTGTAGTTCTCCTTGAAGAGGGCCTTCACGTCCCTTGTAAGTTGGATTCCTAGGTATTTTATTCTCTTTGATTTCAATCTACCAATATGACATCACTGAATGTGGAGTTAGAAAGAGAGGTACAGTTCATGGCTCACAGTTCCTACAGCCCTTTTAATTTCCTAAATGACTACAGCAATAAAGTATCTTTTGTTAAAATATCTGGCCTTTTGTTCTTGGTTCCTGAAAAAGTTCCAGAACAGCTCCAGAGCCATAAAGGTGAAAGACAGTATTTCAACCACACATGAGTTTATGTTAATGAGGTGATTTTTGGAAACTCACAAGATAATCCCAATATTTGGGGGGAGTGGTGGCTGGTTGCCAGAGGAAACAGCCATGTGCTCAGAGGACTGGAACTCACAGCTCCACCCTCTACTTCTGGGAAAAGAGAGAGGCTGAAAATTAAGTTGATCGCCAGTGGCCAATGATTTAATCAATCACATCTACATAATGAAACCTCCTTGAAAACCAAAAAGGCCTGAGTTCAAGCAGCTTTCAAGAAGGTAGACAAAAACACATCCTTGTGCTGGGAGGGTGGTGCACTCCAACTCCACGGGCACAGAAGTTCTGCACTAGGGATTCTCTCAGACCTTGCCCTACATGTCTCTTCATCTGGCTATTTATTTGTATCCTTTAAAATATCTTTTATAATAAACCAGTAAACATAAATGTTTCCCTGAGTTCTGTGAGCTGCTCTAGCAAACTAATGGAACCCAAGGAACCGGTTGTGGGAGCCCCAATTTATAGCAAATCTCTCAGAAACACAGGTACAACAATCTGGAGTTTGGAATTGGCATGGGAAGTGGGGGGACAGTCTTGTGGGACTGAGCTGTCTAACCTGTAGGATCTGATGTTCTCCAGGTAGCGTCAGAACTGAATTGTAGTAGCGGTCACCTGCCTGGTGTCTGCTGCGGAAGGGTTTTTTTTGAGATGTTAAGACATTATAAGAGACAACAGAAAAAATGTATACGATACAACCTTCTCTGAGTTATATTTCTCCATAGCCCTTTTTACTGTTCATCAGACTGTTTATCTAACTCATGAATTTGTGGCTTGTCTCTCTCCGCTTCAAAGTAAATTACATAATAGGAGGGCAGGGATTTGTTTTGTCTCTGCTGTATCCCCCTGAATTGCTTTCCTTATTTGTCTCACCTTCCAATACTAATTCTACATTTCTCCTAGTCAGGGCTAGTCCCCTAAAACAGGGACCATTTCCATTTTGTTAAGGGGCGGAACGCGGTTCAAGCCTAGCAGATTGGTTCCAAAAACGTCGCGTTATTCACTGCCTCTGATCAGTGACATTCCCATTTGCAGCTGAAAGAGGTATTAATTTGCCAGAGTCATAACACGGTTGGAGTTCCTCGTCGCTGTTCTTATTCCAAAATAAGCTTAACACAGAAAGATAATCACACTCCCACGGACTGGCACAGAAGGCCGCGCTCTGAATGACATCGCGATCACAGAGGCACAGACAGCGTCACAAAGCCCCACACGTACTCACACCGAAGGCTCAGCCGTCGCGCGTTTCCCTCCCAGGCCCCAGGAACTGGTAACTAGGGTCGCTTCTGGTCTCTAGGCGAGGAGAGGGGGAGAGCGCAATCTTTGCGCCTGCGCACAGTCCTGCTCTTACCCGCCGGAACCCTGGGCCACGCCCGGCTCGCATAATCACGCACTGCGCAGGCACCGCCCGCTCTGCTCTAAGGTCCCTCTCACTCCCTCAGCAGCCGGAGGACAATCCGCTCAACGCTAGGCCACGCCTTGTCTCTGCCCTTCTTGTCCGACCCCTGGAGAGAGGCTGGCGCCTGCGCGATGGGGGTTCCAGCGTCGACTCACGGAGTCCTTCGGATGAGAGCGTCTGGGTGCCAGACGAGGCCGGGGGTTTGTTTTGGGTGGTTTGGGAGACCGAGCTCGAGGGCTGGGCGAGGAAGGGCAGGCGAGGCGGGCGGCTCCGACGCGGGTCGCGAAGGCCCAGCCGCGTCGTCTGTCCCCAGGACGACTACATTTCCCAGAGGCCAGCGCGGCGCGCGTACTCGAGTCTGCGGGGCGGAGGCCGCGGCTCGGGGCTGCTGGGCGTTCGGGGCGGCTTGGGGCGGCGGGACCACTGGAGTGAGCTGTGGGAGAGATGGGGGTGTGCCTGTGTGTAAAAGATCGGTCAGCGTGTGAGGCTCCATGAGAGGGTGCGGTTTCTGTGTGTGTGTGTGTGTGTATGACCGAGAGTCCAGAGTGTGAGACCAGGGTATATTCGTGTGTGACAGAGCGAGACGGGCCAGTGTGAGAGACCAGTGAGTGTGAGAGAGATAGGGATGTGCCTGCATTTGAAAGAGAGCGTGTGAAGCTCAGTGAGAGGTTGCGAGGTGTGTGGGTGTGTAAGTGTGTAACAGACCAGGTGTCCAGAGCGTGAGACCAGGATGTATTCGTTTGAGAGAGTGAGATGGGCTGGATGGAGTGTGAGAGACCAGTGAGTGTGAGAGATGGGCGTGTGCCTGTGTGTATGAAAGGCCGGTCGGTCGGTGTGTGTGCGAGAGAGAGAAGAATCACCATGTATGCGAGACTAGACTGCAAGAACAGAGTGTGAGACTGTGGTGTGTTAATGTGTGAAAGGGAGACCAGTGAGTGTGAGAAATGGGTGTTTTGGGTGAAAGACCCGTCAGTGTGTGAGGCCGTGGTATGTGTGTCTGACAGACAGAGAGAGACCAGAGTGTGAGACCAGGGTGTGTTCGTGTGTGTGTGAGAGACAACATAGCGTGAGACCAGTGAGTGAGAGAGAGACAACATAGCGAGAGACCATGTGGCTGTGTGTGAAAGACCAGTCATTATGTGAGGCTCCTTGAGAGGCTGGTGTGTGTGTATGAGAGAGAGAAAGAGACTAAACTGTGAGAGTCCAAAGAGTGAGACTAGGGTATGTTGTTAAGAGTTTGTGAGAGAGAGGGAGGCGATCAAAGTATGGGACAAAGTTATGTTTCCTGGCTTGCGACTTCTAAGATCCTTGGAATCTCCAAAGTGTTAAGTGTCTTTTTGCATTCTAATGATTGGTGGGCTGGCAGCCTGTAGGTTGATCATGGTAAGGGCTGGTCACCAGAACAATCTAGGCAGGATTAGAGGGTTGGGATTACCTGCCCCATCCTCAGTCTCTAGGGAAAGGAAAGGGAGCCACAGGTTAAACTGATCGTCAGTGGTCAGTGATTTAACCAGTCATACCTACATTATGAAGCTTCCATAAAAACCCAAAAGGACTGGGTTCATCAAACTTCCAGATAGCTGAACACTGGAGGTTCCTGTAGGATGAGCCTCTTCCTATATAACCTTGTCCTATGCATTTCTTCACCTGCATCCTTTGTAATATCCTTTATTATTACAAATGTGTTTCCCTAAGTTCTGTGAGCTGCCCTAGCAAATTAATTGAATGCAAGGAGGGGATCATAGGAACCCTGATTTATAGCTAGTCAGAAGCACAAGTAAAACAACCTGGGGTTTGCAACTGGCATTGGAAGTGGGGAGCAATTTTGTAGGGCTGAGCCCTCAACCTGTGGGATCTTATGCTATCTCCAGGTAGATAGTGTCAGAATTGGGTTGCCCTAGAGGTCACCCACCTGGTATTCACTGAAGAATTTATTGCTTGCCTGGTGTGTGTGTGTGTGTGTGTGTGTGTAGACCCCCACACATCTGGTCTTAGAACTGTTTTGTGTTGTGTGAGTAGAGTAGGAGAAACAGTTTATTTTTCCTCTTTGTCACCTGAGTGTGTTATCAGGGACTGGATTGTGAGAATCCAGAGTGTGAGACCAGGGTATATCAATGTGTGAGAGAAATAGATGTGCCTGTGTGAAAGATTAACAACTATGAGGCTCCCTGGAGTCTGAGAAAAGATCATGTGTGTGTCTGAGTAAAAGCAAGAGACTAGACTGAGAGTTCAGTGATTGAGAGAGACTGGGGTATGTTGGTGTGAGTGTGTGAGAGACCAATGGGTATGTGAGAGACTAGAGTATGTCTCTGTCTGGCCTGGTAGGTTGTGAGAGGGTGTATCACAGTATGAAAAAGATAGGAGTGAGAGCAACCAGTATGTATTTTGTGTGCGTGAGATAAAGCAGTTGGAATATGAGAGATCAGAGTGTGTTTGTGTATCTGTGTGAGACACTGGAGCATTTGAGTAACTGAGGCCTCTTTGAAAGATACCATTGAATGTGTATGTATGAGAGACCATCATGTTTGTATGTGTGAAAGAGGGAGAGAAAGACTAGTGATGTGGTTGTGTGAGAGACCAAAATGGGTGAGAAAGACACTATGTGAACCATGGTGTGTTATCCAAAAGGCTTTACAAATATAACCTCTGTGAGGCTGTGAAGCATGCACGTGTGAGTGAGACAGAGATAAGGGACAGTGAGCTGTGTGTGTGAGAGAAGTAAGATTGGGGGTATGTGTGAAGGTGTTGGTGAATCTCCATGTGTGCTTATATTCACGTCCTCAGACAATGGAAATGTGACTGTGTATATGTGTTTGTTTTGGGGTGCTTGTGATTGTGTCCTCCGTGTGACCACGAAACCTGTGTTAGTGTCTGTATGTCACCCTGTATACCCGTAATTGTGGCCCTGTGTGACTGCTGTGTATGGAGACTACTTGGAAGATTGATAGGATTGGATTCTTTATGAGTGTGGCTATTTGGAATTGTGTGTTGCCGGGATAGGAAACATGGAATAGAATTCCTGTCCCCAGTCCAGGGGTTTCAGTAAGAAGCAAAAGCTGGGGTGACTGAAGCTCCTAACTGAAGCAGGAGACACCCTCAGTTCTGTGTGACAGGAGGGTAATCAAGGGGCTGGGACAGTGGTGAGAGTGAAAGTGGCAGAATTGAGTGCTAAAGGTTCCATCGTTTCAGGGTGAGGAAAGTGAAACATTGCCAGGGGGCGGGGCAGGGATGCAGTGGTGGGGATTGAGTGAAGAAGGAGGATAACCCTGGCCTCCGGTGGCATTTGGGAGTCAGATTTTCCTTTTTCTTTTTTTTTTTTTTCCCCCAAAAACCCCATCCATCTGGCCCAGAAAGGAGCCAGATTTTCAAACAGCAGACTTTCTTCTTCTTTTTTTTTTTTTATTATACTTTAAGTTTTAGGGTACATGTGCACAATGTGCAGGTTAGTTACATACGTATACATGTGCCATGCTGGTGTGTTACACCCATTAACTCGTCATTTAGCATTAGGTATATCTCCTAATGCTATCCCTCCCCACTCCCCCGACCCCACAACAGTCCCCAGAGTGTGATGTTCCCCTTCCTGTGTCCTTGTGTTCTCATTGTTCAATTCCCATCTATGAGTGACAACATGCGGTGTTTGGTTTTTTGTCCTTGCGATAGTTTACTGAGAATGATGATTTCCAGTTTCATCCATGTCCCTAAAATGGACATGAACTCATCATTTTTTATGGCTGCATAGTATTCCATGGTGTATATGTGCCACATTTTCTTAATCCAGTCTATCATTGTTGGACATTTGGGTTGGTTCCAAGTCTTTGCTATTGTGAATAGTGCCGCAATAAACATACGTGTGCATGTGTCTTTATAGCAGCATGATTTATAGTCCTTTGGGTATATACCCAGTAATGGGATGGCTGGGTCAAATGGTATTTCTAGTTCTAGATCCCTGAGGAATCGCCACACTGACTTCCACAATGGTTGAACTAGTTTACAGTCCCACCAACAGTGTAAAAGTCTTCCTATTTCTCCACATCCTCTCCAGCACCTGTTGTTTCCTGACTTTTTAATGATTGCCATTCTAACTGGTGTGAGATGGTATCTCATTGTGGTTTTGATTTGCATTTCTCTGATGGCCAGTGATGATGAGCATTTTTTCATGTGTTTTTTGGCTGCATAAATGTCTTCTTTTGAGAAGTGTCTATTCCTGTCCTTTGCCCACTTTTTGATGGGGTTGTTTGTTTTTTTCTTGTAAATTTGTTTGAGTTCATTGTAGATTCTGGATATTAGCCCTTTGTCAGATGAGTAGGTTGTGAAAATTTTCTCCCATTTTGTAGGTTGCCTGTTCACTCTGATGGTAGTTTCTTTTGCTGTGCAGAAGCTCTTGAGTTTAATTAGATCCCATTTGTCAATTTTGGCTTTTGTTGCCATTGCTTTTGGTGTTTTAGACATGAAGTCCTTGCCCATGCCTATGTCCTGAATGGTAATGCCTAGGTTTTCTTCTAGGATTTTTATGGTTTTAGGTCTAACGTTTAAGTCTTTAATCCATCTTGAATTAATTTTTGTATAAGGTGTAAGGAAGGGATCCAGTTTCAGCTTTCTACATATGGCCAGCCAGTTTTCCCAGCACCATTTATTAAATAGGGAATCCTTTCCCCATTGCTTGTTTTTCTCAGGTTTGTCAAAGATCAGATAGTTGTAGATATGCGGCGTTATTTCTGAGGGCTCTGTTCTGTTCCATTGATCTATGTCTCTGTTTTGGTACCAGTACCATGCTGTTTTGGTTACTGTAGCCTTGTAGTATAGTTTGAAGTCAGGTAGCGTGATGCCTCCAGCTTTGTTCTTTTGGCTTAGGATTGACTTGGCGATGCGGGCTCTTTTTTGGTTCCATATGAACTTTAAAGTAGTTTTTTCCAATTCTGTGAAGAAAATCATTGGTAGCTTGATGGGGATGGCATTGAATCTATAAATTACCTTGGGCAGTATGGCCATTTTCACGATATTGATTCTTCCTACCCATGAGCATGGAATATTCTTCCATTTGTTTGTATCCTCTTATTTCATTGAGCAGTGGTTTGTAGTTCTCCTTGAAGAGGTCCTTCACATCCCTTGTAAGTTGGATTCCTAAGTATTTTATTCTCTTTGAAGTGATTGTGAATGGGAGTTCACTCATGATTTGGCTCTCTGTTTGTCTGTTATTGGTGTATAAGAATGCTTGTGATTTTTGTACATTGATTTTGTATCCTGAGACTTTGCTGAAGTTGCTTATCAGCTTAAGGAGATTTTGGGCTGAGACAATGGGGTTTTCTAGATATACAACAGTAGACTTTCAAAGCATGAAGCAGAGACCCAAGAAGAGAATGGCTCCACCTTTACCTGTAAAGTAGAAGAAATGACTATTTTATAGAATTATTTCAAAAATAAATCGAGATAATCTAATCTATGCAGAGTACCTAATACATCTGAATGGGAAGGTAGCTCTTTGAAAAAGATTAAATTTCGGACCTCAAGCATGAAAAACAAAAGACCCAGTTATGAGTTATAGCCCTTCATTGGCCATAGGTTGCTTATACCCAGTTATGGGATCAACCAAAGCTGGGAAGAAGAAGAAAGTTTTAGGCTAGTCATTCTGGGAGTGCAGCAAAGGCCTCATCTCTCTCTAACCTTTCCCTTCCTTCAGCCTTGCCCTCTCAAGACACTGTTCTTCAAGAGAAAGACCAGAAGAGAAGGCAAAAATGAATGTTGAAGTAGTAAAAGTCATGCCCCAGGTTAGTTGATATTTTCTTTCTCTTCATGAAAGGCAGTCTTGCTGTTTAGGACTTTGTAATGCTTCTTTTCTTTTGAAAATTCCCTAATTAACAGTCCAGGAGCCTAGTTCCCACTTCTCTCAGGGGCCACTGTCTTTAACTCTAATTACCCAATGAGTGAGTAATAGCTTAGTATAAAAAGTCATGGAGGTCCCTCTGAGATTCCTCTTCCCACCTTGTGTACATTTTAAATTTAGTGCTGACTCTTGTGAAAAGACTTGGTTTATGTTGTATGGAATATACATGTGGATATGTTAGTACTAGTGAGTTGGGTTCCAGGTTAAATGTGCATGCAGTGCATTTCCTATATATAGAATGCATCAGGAATTATTCCTCTACCTGAAGTTTTGTCCAAATCTCTGATTATGTCCTTAAGATAAATTCTTTAAAAGTTTTTCTTTACATTTTAAGTATGAATTACCAACCTCATTTGTTCACCTGAAAAATTTTATTCTACTTAATTTTTGCAAATTTTATAAATTTAAATAGGTGAGATGTTCACATGGTACAAAATTTAAAAACAGATTTCACCCTTAATTCCCAGTTATTTTAAGAAGTTATTCTCACCATGTATCTCATTCAGAGCTGTTATGCCTTTGTGTGTATACATAAATACTTACTTCCCTTCAAAGTTAATGATTTTTCGTGTCTTGTTGATGAAATTTTTGTCTACCTTTAGGTCCTGTTTTTCTTATAAGATTTGTTTTATCCTTCACAGTTAAGTTTCTGGTAAGCTTAGACTTGATTTTTGTGGTTTTCTATCATGGTAGGGCTGAAATTACATTAACTTTTTATGTTAAATTTAATTTACATTAGATTTTTACATTTAATTTACATTAAAATTTTACATTAAATGTATAATTTATAATAAGTGAGGCAGAGATTTATTTTTTCAAGTTGGCACAATGGCATTAATTGAATTATTCATCTCATTCTCACTAGTTTGAAATGCCACCTATATGATGCACTAAATTCCTGTGTATATTTGGTTCTGTTGCTGTACTACACTCAGTTTTACTTGAATTTCTGCTTTTAATCTTTTAATTTTTAAATATTATATTGCACATGTATAAGGAACAATGTATAAAAAGGAACCCTTAATTCTCCCACTGTGAAATTCACATTTTTTCTAAGTGGAAAATTTGTTTTCATGACATACATGAGTGTCAGATGTCCATAATTAATGCTTAATTAATTTATATGCTTCATATTGAAAGTTACGTTAAATTAATTTTGAAACACTGCTTTTTTTTCTTGCGCTGTCAGAGTTCATGAGATATTAAAAAATATTTACGTGGATTGTGGTCATCTGTGTCTTCCTCAGCATTGAAACCATTTTGTGAATTACCTAACATAATTTTCCAAAGATACAGACCTTTTAGAGTTTGTGTGCCTGATGTTGTCGTTAAAATTCTACCTGAAGTCACAAGCACCAATTAACACAACAGAATTAGTCCCCTCCAATTTGCCCTATAGAAGTAAGTTGGGATCTCCACAATACCACTTACTGTCTTTAGTTTTGATATTTAACCTCACTCCTGAATAATGTTCCATACACTATTTCTTGGTTATTTTAGTTTTAGAAATGATCCAGTAACCTACTACTATAGATGATAAAGATGCAGTCCATTAACCCCACCACCTGAAATGCACACACACATGCTTATTTGATAGACTGTGAACATTATTCACTATTTTTGTTTTAAGTCAGTGTTCAGGGTAGCTTGGTGTCTTTCATCAATTTGGAAATTTTTCAACCACAAATATTCTGAAACTTTCCTCTTTTTCTAAGATTACAATTATATACATAATTGACACTGTTTTATATGTCACTTATGCTTTAATTCTCTCTTTAATTCTCTAATCTCCTGTTAAGCCCATAATGGAATTCTTAACTTCTGTTATTGCATACTTAGTTCTAGAATCTCTATTTAATTGTTTTATGTAATTTTCTATTTTCTTCCTAAATTCACTACCTTTCCTTTTAGCTCCTTAAAAATATTATCATAATATTTTGGTATCGTTGTTGGATAATTCCATTATCTGGATCTCTTATGTGTTTCTATTTTCTGATTTTTTGAAAATTGTCTTGATTTTTGTCTTAAATGCCTCATTTTGGGTTTAGTGCTAGACTTTATATATTTTTAAAAGATAGTTTGAAGCTTTGATGTCCTCCTCTTGAGAAGGTTTACTTAAAAAATAAATTTTATTTTTTAGAATAGTTTTAGATTTGTAGAAAAATTGCAGAGATAGTATAGAGAAATCTTATACCACACCAAGCTTCCCCTATTAATATTTTACATTAGTGTGGTACTTTTGTTAAAATTAATGAACCAATATTGATATGTTATTAGTAACTAAAGT
The DNA here is from genome assembly GCF_028885625.2 of Pongo pygmaeus. Lineage (NCBI taxonomy): Eukaryota > Metazoa > Chordata > Mammalia > Primates > Hominidae > Pongo > Pongo pygmaeus. The sequence continues at coordinate 63,040,111 of NC_072393.2, forward strand.
CTGTGCTTAGTTTAGATTTTCTTTCATTGTTTTCACTTTTTAATTTTTTTTTTTTTTTTTTTTTGAGACAGAGTTTCACTCTTCCATCCAGGCTGGAGTGCAGTGGCAGGATCATAGCACACTATAACCTGACTCTCCAGTTCAAGCAATTCTCATGCCTCAGCCACTCAAGTAGCTGGGATTATAGGCATGCACCACCATGCACAGCCAATTTTTGGATTTTTGGTAGAGGTGGGGTTTTGCCATGTTGTCCTTGCCATGCTATGTAGGCTGGTCTTGAGCTCCTGGCCTCAAGTGATCCACCGGCCTTGGCCTCCCAAAGTGCTGGGATTATAAGTGTGAGCCACTGTACCCGGCGAGGTTTTCTTAGGTTTTATCTAATGTTTTTTTTCTGTGCCGGGATTCTATCTAGGAAATTACATTACATTTAGTAGTCATATTTCCTAAGACTCCTCTTAGCTGTGATAGTTTTTCATGCTTTGCTTATCGATGACCTTGTCAGCTTTGAGGAATACTCAGTTATTTTGTAGAATGTCTCAAATCTGATGTTTTTTCATGATTAGACTAGGGTACTGTGTTTTGGGGAGGAAGACTGCAGAGGTAAAGTTCCTTTTTCATCACATCAAATCAGAGGTGCACACTGTAAACATGATTTATTACTGTTGATGTTAATAGATGTTAACTTAATTAACTTTGAGGTAGTGTTTTTCAGATTTCTCTATAATAAGGTTATTCTTTTTTCCCTCACTTTTCCATACTGTACTGTTTGTAAGGAAGTCACTATGCACAACCTACACTCCAGAAGTGGGAAATTATGTTCTACCTCTTTAAGGGCAAACATAAATCATTTGAAAAATCTTCTAAATGAGATGTTTGCCTATTTTCCTCATTTATTTATTTAGTCTTAATTTAGTCACTTATTCAGTATTAATCCTCCTGGAAATTTCATAAATTATCTAATACCTTGCAATAAATGGTTTTTTCCTTAAAAAGAAAAAAGAATTACAAGCTCTTCAGATGCTATCCATTGGGATTTACTTCATTGGTTATAGCATTATCAATTAAAAAAAATCACTACATATACATGCATACATATATATAAAGTTATTCTATAGATATTGGTAAAATTCTGGTAGTATATATACTAGATTATTAACCATAAGTACCAGGATCAAAAGCAGTTTTTTCTGTGGGAACAGCCAAAGCTCCTCTGTCCTTAATAGTCACCAAAATTATCCTAAATATCGGAAAGAATGTGAGCACCTTTTGCTTGCATTGAGGAATACATCTCATTTTATAAGAATGTGTGAAATGATGGTTCTTAGTTCTCAACTCACTAGAAGGTGGAAACTAGAATTCAGGAAAACTGTGAGTACACAGAGAAACTTAAACAATTTTGTAATTCTTTTATATGAAAAATATATTAAACATTTTCCTAAAGGTATGTATATCTTCTAAAGTCTCATACATTGAATATCTGTTTAAAATTTGCTTTTAAACACTAATCTTTAGAACAAAGACATGGTACAGAGATGACTTTAAAGCGAATTAAAATGTGCTCATAACCTTGTCTTTAGTTATATTTTTGATAACTTTGCAAATCAGGCACTAAGATTAAGAAGATATTCATTCTCAACATGTTTTTATTATTTAAGAAAAAAAAATCAGCTACATTAGTTCAATGCCTTTCTCCAGCCCCTGCCAATAAAACTTGGATCCCATGGAGTATCATTTGAAAAATACCAATTTAGATATTCCTTGTGTGCTTTTGAAGATTCAACACAGGTATGTGTTCTTCCTTGAAGCCCTCTTCACTGCCTTGTAGTTATGCACCCATATTTCCCTGTGTTCAGAATTGATTGGCACCATTGTACCCAACGCAGTTAAACACTTCCATAAGTACTGTTTTGGCTTGGCTCTTCCTATTTATGTTTTTTCTCTTCTATGAGTTATTTCTCACCTAAAGTAGAGACATCTTGGATCAACTCAGAGTTATCTTTGGACATGAGCATTGGTTGGTTAAGAATATATTTGTCACTTCAGGACTTAGTGACATTCAAGGATGTGGCAATAGATTTTTCCCAGGAAGAATGGCAATGGATGAACCCTGCTCAGAAGTGTTTATACAGGAGTATGATGTTGGAGAACTATCAGAGCCTGGTATCCCTTGGTGAGGATCTTTTCCGTCCTGCATTATCTACCTTTAAGGAACTTCTTTGTCTATATATTATTAAATTTGCTTTTATTATATGTAGGTCAGAATGGAATTTGGGAATGGAATCTGAGAAACAGAGGATATAGAGGGACTGAAGAAAACTTGAGATTTAGAGTTAGTGAATTTGGTGACTATCAAATATTCCATGCGTACACCCTTAAGGCAATTGGGAACACAAGACACAATGTGAATCTCACCAGTCTCCTTGGTTTCCTTGTTCTCTCTCTCCTGCAGAATTATTATCACCACTAGACAACAACAAGGTTCACAAAGAATATATAGCTACATTACTATAAATTCAGAATATCACTTAAAATCTGTATCTTTGTATTAAGTAACAAACTGAAGACACAAACTGAAAATGGCTTCAGATCACTTACTGTTAGGGAAATTCATGTGGACCTTTCTTCTAAGCACTGGGGCCACCCCATTGGCTAGTTTAGCTTTCTGTTCTCTAGAAGCCCTTTTGATTATGCTGTGGTTCATTGAGCTTCCTGAAACTAAATTTATATCTTAAACCAAATTTGGGAAATTTTTAGCCATTATTTCTTCAAATCCTTTTTTCTGTTCTTTTCTGTTTTGGACTTCAGTTACACCTATGTTAGATTGTTTGATATTGTGCCCTAGGTAACTAAGGATTGTTTCACTTTTAAAAATCTTTGTTCTGTTTTAATTTTAATTTCTCTCTCGCTCTTTTTTTGTTTGTTTGTTTTTTGAGACAGTCTTGCTCTGTTGCCCAGGCTGGAGGGCAGTGGCGCTATCTTGGCCCACCACCTCCCAGGTTCAAGCAGTTCTCCTGCCTTAGCCTCCCAAGTAGCTGGATTACAGGCACCCACCACCACACCCAGCTAATTTTTTTTTTTTTTTTGAGACGGAGGCTCGCTGTGTCACCCAGGCTGGAGTGCAGTGGCACCATCTCGGCTCACTGCAAGCTCCGCCTGCTGGGTTCACGCCATTCTCCTGCCTCAGCCTCCTGAGTAGCTGGGACTATAGGTGCCCGCCACCACACCTGGCTAATTTTTTTGTATTTTTTTAGTAGAGATGGGGTTTCAGCATGTTAGCCAGGATGGTCTTGATCTCCTGACCTCGTGATCTGCCTGCCTCGGCCTCCCAAAGTGCTGGGATTACAGGTGTGAGCTACTGCGCCCGACCTAATTTTTGTATTTTTAATAGAGACAGGGTTTCACCATGTTGCCCAGGTTGGTCTTGAACTCCTGACCTCAGGTGATCCGCCCACCTCAGCATACCAAAGTGCTGGGATTACAGGCATGAGCCACTGTGCCCAGCTCAGATTGAATAATTTCTGTTGATTCATAGTCAAATTCCCTGACTCTATCCTTATCCTCAATGCTTGGTTAGGTGCATCTAGTGAATTTTTAAGTTTCAGATGTTGTATTTTTTAAATCATATAATATTTATTTGGTTCTTCTTGTAGTTTCTTTTCTGAGATTTCCTGTGTGTACATTTATTTCAAGCATATTTGCCTTTATATTCTTAAGTATCAATATAATAATAGCTGTTTTAAAATCCTTTGCTATTTCTTCTTCGTTATTGCAGTGTGAGCGTCTATTGCTTGCTTTTTCTAATGGGCATGATTCACTTTTTCCTTTTCTTATGTCAAGTAATTTTAATTTTATCATGTATACTGATAAAATCCAGAGCCTCTGGATTCTGTCATATTCCCCTAAAGAATATTGATTTTTTTCTAAAGCAGGTAATTATCTCAAAACTTCAAACTGTTTCTAGGGACCTTTTAAAATACCTCATTTACTACTGTGTGATAATATTCAGAAAATGTTGGGCTAAATTTCTGCCCTCAAGTCCCTTATAAAATAGTTCACAGAATTAACTGATAGCAGTTTTACTAGGCTATTCCAGAGTTTTATGTAGTCTGTCCTTCAGATGTGCTTTATCTCTTATCTAGTATTCCTACCATATCATTCCACCAGAATTAAGGTACTGGCTTTTAGTTCTGAAAAAACCCAAAACGTGACCAATTTTCATGTCTTTTTTTTGTATGTAGGTCTTTGCATTTCTAAGCCATATGTGATCTCCTTATTGGAGCAAGGGAGAGAGCCTTGGGAGATGACGAGTGAGATGACAAGAAGCCCATTCTCAGGTGAGTGTGGAAGAACCAGAGAGGGGAATCTTTTTGACATAATGGCTCAGCCATTTTTAGAGGTGATACCTTCTCACTTATGCATCTCAGAAACTCTTCATAAGCCTTACAGGCCTGGAGAGAAAACTGAAACTTTATGCTTCACATGGGTCCCTCAAATATCTTCTCTTCCACTTGACTGTCTTCTCTCTAAGAACTAATATTCTCTGGAGATTAGAGAATCTTAAATCTCTAAGATTTTTGTTTTGCAAAAATCTTTATCCAGCTCCTTATCATCCCCTCTTTTGCTTTGCCATACAGACTTATATAAATTTCTATGTTTCTTAAATCTTTTCTTAACTCTTGAATTAGGTACTGCTTACAAATTATAATGTACCCTGCTGCTCTTTCATTCCTTTCCTGTAGCAGATAGGAAAAATCTAAACCCTGTTAGCCTCTTCCTGATCAGCTCCTTCCTACTTCCATAACCTCATTCTTTATTACTTTTTAGCTTTTTCATTATACTTTAATCCAGGGTTTGCTAAATTATGTGAGATACCCAGGGTATGTTTCAAATGAGTTACAGGTATACCAAGCTACTGAGTCTCTCAAGAGCCTTGGGAGACTAGATGGGTCCAGAGGTAATTCCAAATCTGATTGCCTCTGAGTCACAGACAATATCCTTCTTTTGCCTGCTCCACCTGTGTTTTACAAATGTCATATTGAATGAGTATTCATCTAGCCCATGGGTCAACTTTTCTGAACTCACCAAGCTTTTTACTGACTCAGGCATATGCACTTCCTGTTTCCCCTACCCAGAATGTTCCTCTCCTGGGGTCTGTCTATCCTGAATATCAAATCAGCGCTAAAAAATCATCTCATCAGAGGCCTTCCCTAACCACCTTATATGATGAACATTTCCCCATCCCAAGCCAATAACTGTCCACCAAGCCACTGTTTATTTTCTTTCTAACACTCAGGAAAGCCTACAATTAACTTGCTTATTGTTTAATGCTTATATTCTGCCTCTCCCACTGAAATTAAAGTTCCAAAAGAAAAGGGCGTATCAGTATATGCCCTTACAATTATGCCTTAAAGCATTCTCCTTTCCCTTCTGTAACAGTGTTTGATCTTTACATTTTGGAATAATTTGGATCCTAAACTTCCCGTGTCCTCCAAATACAATAGTCCCCCTATTCAAGGTTTTGCCTTCTGCAGTTTGTTACCCACAGTCCACCACTGTCCAAAAATATGAAATGGAAAATTCCAGAAGTAAACAATTTATATGTTTTAAATTGTGCACCATTCTGAGTTGTATGACGAAGTCTTGCACCTTTCTGTTCTGTCCTGCCCAGATCATGAATCATCCCTTTGTCTAGCACATCCATGCTGTATGCCCTACCTGCCTTTTAGTCTCTTAGTCTCGTCTAGCTTTTCAGATCTGTTGCGTGTAGTGAATATAGGGTTCAGTATCATTCCAGGTTTCTGGCATCCACTGGGTCTTGAGATGTATCCACTGTGGATAAGGTGGGATGACTATACCCACACATCAGAAGGGAAATAGACCCTGCTTGGATGCACTTTATACTTCAGTTTTGTATGAAGATGCCATCTGCCTTAAATAAGAGAAACAGAAAAGAACTTTCCTGATAATTGGCCCTGTGAAGAACAAGTGGAAGAGGGGAAAAGGAAGAAGTTATAAGTCTGGTGGGATGCTGAGTCAATGTGTAGATATAAGTATTATTGTATGCATAAGATATCTTAGTGTCTGTTAAAAAGGGCCAGGAAATTAGGAACAACCATGGCTCTCTGCAGGAAATTGGAGTTGAAGACAATCTTCATGTGACAAAAAAGTAAAATGAGAGAAAACAGTAGATGATGGACTCAGCTTTCTGTGTCTTTTTCTAGTATTGTTCTCTTCAGTCTGTCTATGTAGGAAAAATTATAGGTGATTAGTTCATTAATCCCACATTGCCTCAATTCTTGAAGCGTGGGTGCCCTGGTCTGAATGTTTGTGTGCCCCTGAAATTCATGTTGAAATCATCTTCTCTAGAGTGCTCGTGGTAGGTGGGGACCTTGGGAGGTGATTAGGTCATGAGGGCTCATGAGTGGGATTATTACCTTTATAAAAGGCCCAAAGGAGCTTCCTTGCCCCTTCCACTGTGTGAGGAAACAGGAAGAAGGCACCGTCTGTGAGAAAGCCAGCCCACGCCAAATCTGCCTGGCCCTTGATCTTGGATTTCCCAGTCTGCAGATCTGTGAGAAATAAATTAGCCAGGCCCAGCTAGTTTTTTATAAGTGTATTAGTCTGTTTAGTTATAAGTGTTGTTTGCAAGTGTATTAGTCTGTTCTCAAGCTGCTAATAAAGACATACCTGAGACTGGGTAGTTTATAAAGGAAAGAGGTTTAATTGACTTATAGTGCCACGTGGCTGGGGAGCCCTGACAGTCATGGCAGAAAGCAAAGGAGGAGCAGTATCACTTCTTACATGGTGGCAGTCAGGAGAGAGCTTGTGCAGGGGAGCTCCCATTTACAAAACCATCAGATCTCGTGAGACTTATTCACTGCCAGTGAACAGTATGGGGGAAACTGCCCCCATGACTGAATTATCTCCACCTGGCCCCACCCTTGACATGTGGGTATTACTGCAATTCAAGATGAGATTTGTGTGGGGACACAGCCAAACCACATCAATAAGCTACCCAGTATATGGTACAATCATGGGCCACATAAACAATGTATCTATCCATTATGGACTGCATATAAGATAGTCACACAAGATTATGATGGAGCTGCCCTATACAGGTATAACTTTAAAAAAATCTCTTCTGGCCAGGCGTGGTGGCTCACGCCCATAATCCCAGCACTTTGGGAGGCTGAGGTGGGCAGATCACGAGGTCAGGAGATCGAGACCATCCTGGCTAACATGGTGAAACCCTGCCTCTATTAAAAATACAAAACAATTAGCTGGGCATGGTGGCATGTGCCTGTAGTCCCAGCTACTTGAGAGGCTGAGGCAGGAGGATGGCATGAACCCGGGAGGCGGAACTTGCAGTGAGCCAAGATTGCGCCACTGCACTCCAGCCTGGGCGACAGAGCGAGACTCAGTCTCAAAAAAAAAAAAAAAAAAAAAAACTCTTCTATTGCTGGGCATGGTAGCTCACACCTATAATCGCAGCACTTTGAGAGGCTGAGGTGGGAAGATTGCTTCAGCAGGAGTTCCAGACCAGCCTGGGCAACAGCAAGACCTCATCTCTACCAAAAATAAAAAATTAGCTGGGCATGGTGGCATGCACTTGGTACTCCCAGCTACTCAGGAAGCTAAGGCAGGAGGATCACTTGAGCCCAGGAGTTTGAGGATCCAGTGAGCCATGATCATGCCATTGTACTCCAGCCTGATGACAGAGGGGACCCTGTCTCAAAAAAAAATATATAAAATGTCCTCATAGCATACTTTACTGTACCTTCTTTATGTTTGTATACGTTTAGATACAAAAATACCATTGTGCTTCAGTTGCCTATAGTATTCACTGGTAACATGTTGTACAGGCTTGTAGACCAGGAGCAATAGGCCATATAGCCTAAATGTGCAGTAGGCTACACCATCGAGGTTTGTATAAGTACACTCTGTAATTGCCCATCCGTAATGATGCATTTCTCAGAGCATTTCTCCATCATTAAGTGACACAAGACTATTTTGTTATAGCAACCCAAGTTATTCAAGACACTGGGTATTCCTGATACCATGAAGACCTGGACTACAAAGCATGTTAATACCTCAAAACCTTTCTTGACTGCTCTAGTGGATTTGATCTCTCCCATCTCTGAATTTTTATAACAATTTAATCTTTATCTCACACTTGATTATGTTTTGTATTATCTTCTCAAAACTTTTTTTGTTGGTCTTGTCTTCCTAAATTACTTTCTAAACTTTTCAAGAACAATTCCTTCATTACTTTGATATCACAAATGCTTAGTGCATAATGTATAATTGCTTAGGAAATACTGGATTAGCCGATGATTTGCTGTGGATGACATAGAAAAGGAAAGTACTTCCTTTGCCTTTTCTTGAAACCACCTTTTCCCTCAGGTTTTCTCTCAGTATCATCTCTTCAATACAAATTTCTTTATATTTTACTGATAACTTTGTATATATGCCCAGATTTCTTCTATCGATGGCAAATGATGTAGCAATATATTTTTTCTTTTTATTATTATTATTATACTTTAAGTTTTAGGGTACATGTGCACAATGTGCAGGTTAGTTACATATGTATACATGTGCCATGCTGGTGTGCTGCACCCATTAACTTGCCATTTAGCATTAGGTATATCTCCTAATGCTATCCCTCCCCCCTCCCCCCACCCCACAACAGTCCCCAGAGTGTGATGTTCCCCTTCCTGTGTCCATGTGTTCTCATTGTTCAATTCGCATCTATGAGTGAGAACATGCGGTGTTTGGTTTTTTGTCCTTGCGATAGTTTACTGAGAATGATGATTTCCAATTTCATCCATGTCCCTACAAAGGACATGAACTCATCATTTTTTATGGCTGCATAGTATTGCATGGTGTATATGTGCCACATTTTCTTAATCCAGTCTATCATTGTTGGACATTTGAGATGGAGTTTCATTCTTGTCACCCAGGCTGAAGTGCAATGGCGCAGTCTTGGCTCACTGCAACCTATGCCTCCTGGGTTCAAGCAGTTCTCCTGCTTTAGCCTCCCAGGTAGCTAGGATTCCAGGCAGGTGACACCATGCCCTGCTAATTTTGTGTTTTTAGTAAAGACAGGGCTACACCACATTGGCCAGGCTGGTCTCTAACTTCTGACCTCAGGTGACATGCCCGCCTTGGCCTCCCAAAGTGCTGGGATTACAGGCATGAGCCATTGCACCTGGCCGATGTTGCAATAATTTTTAAAGCACATTTATTCCTTCTGTAAACTTATATTCTAGGTCAGGAGTTAAGAAAGTTACTCGTGGTAGTAAATAAGAATGTGATTAATAGTAGTGATATCAACCTACATATCATTATAAAGTTCATTTCTTCAAAAGGGGAAATGGTAAAACCCTGTTAAGCAGTGGCTTAAGGTGCAGTGGCTCACACCTGTAATCCTAGCTACTCAAGAGAAGGTGGGAAGATTGCTTAAGTCCAGGAGTTAGTGAGCTATGATCATGCCACTGCACTGCAGCCTGGACAACTGAGTGAAATCCTCTTTTTTTTTTTTTTAATAAAAAGATGGTATAAGAAGTGATAATTTTACCAGGCTGTTGAAAGTAAGATGAATGGGAAAATCTCTTAATATGCAGATTAAAGTTCAGGGAACTCTGAGAATTGAAGAGTTCGCTGTATTGAAACATGTAGATGATTTCATAAGAACACCATTTTCTCATTATGAAAAGATAACCATAGGATTTCACCTAAATCCTAATATAATCACAAGCCATAGCGTATGTGGTTACTGGAGAACTCTAGAGACTTTCCAGCAGCAGTAGTGATACAATATTGGTATTTAAACAAAGTTAAATACATATACATAACTGTATATGAAAACCAATTACAAGTGGAAGAGAGTAGATGAAGAGAGCTTAATTTATAGTCTGTTAGGTCAATACAGGCACGAAATATTACCATTGTAGACTACTTCTCTAGGATTTCATCCTACATTGAGGTTTTTGTTTTTTGTTTTTGTTTTTGTTTTGAGACAGGGTCTTGCTCTGTTGCCTAAGCTGGAGTGCAGTAGGGCAGTCATGGCTCACTGCAGTCTCAACCTCCTGGGCTGAAGTGATCCTCTGACCTCAGCCTCCTGAGTAACTGGGACTACAGGCATGTACCACCATGCTTGACTAATTTTTGTGTTTTTTGCAGAGATGGCGTTTTGCCATGTTGCCCAGGCTGGTCTTGAACTCCTGGGCTCAAGCAATCTACCTCAGCCTCCTAAAGTGCTGGGATTATAGGCCTGAATCACTACACCTAGCCCATTTCGTTTTCTTAATCACCTTTCCCGTCCTTCATGAGCTGTCTTTCTTGGGGTCTCCCTGCATATTTTCCAGTTGACATGCCTGTACATAACAGGTTTTGTGAGATTTATTAAATATTTTTAAATTACCTTTTTCACAATGTCTCCTTTGTTGTAGCCCATGATAAAGGGAACATTCACTTTTTTTTTTTTTATCTTTCAGATTGGGAATCTATATATGTGACACAGGAATTACCTCTGAAGCAGTTCATGTATGATGATGCATGCATGGAGGGAATTACAAGCTATGGACTTGAGTGTTCCACTTTTGAAGAAAATTGGAAATGGGAAGATCTTTTTGAGAAGCAGATGGGAAGTCACGAGATGTTTAGCAAGAAAGAAACAATCACTCATAAAGAAACTATCACTAAGGAAACAGAATTCAAATATACTAAATTTGGGAAATGTATCCATCTGGAAAACATAGAAGAGAATATTTATAATCACACATCAGATAAAAAAAGCTTCTCCAAAAATTCTATGGTAATAAAACACAAGAAAGTCTATGTAGGAAAGAAGCTTTTTAAATGTAATGAATGTGACAAAACCTTCACCCATAGCTCATCCCTTACTGTTCATTTTAGAATTCATACTGGTGAAAAACCATATGCCTGTGAGGAATGTGGAAAAGCCTTCAAGCAAAGGCAACACCTTGCTCAACATCACAGAACACATACTGGAGAGAAACTCTTTGAATGTAAAGAATGTAGGAAAGCCTTCAAACAAAGTGAACACCTTATTCAGCATCAAAGAATTCATACTGGAGAAAAACCATATAAATGTAAGGAATGTAGAAAAGCCTTCAGACAGCCTGCACACCTTGCTCAGCATCAGAGAATTCATACTGGAGAGAAACCCTATGAATGTAAAGAATGTGGCAAAGCCTTCAGTGATGGCTCATCTTTTGCTCGACATCAGAGATGTCACACTGGCAAAAGACCCTATGAATGTATTGAGTGTGGGAAGGCTTTTAGGTATAACACATCTTTTATTCGTCACTGGAGGAGTTATCATACTGGAGAGAAGCCTTTTAATTGCATTGATTGTGGGAAAGCCTTCAGTGTTCACATAGGACTTATTCTGCATAGGAGAATTCATACAGGAGAGAAACCTTACAAATGTGATGTGTGTGGAAAAACCTTCAGCTCTGGTTCATCCCGTACTGTACATCAGAGAATTCATACAGGAGAGAAACCTTATGAATGTGATATATGTGGGAAAGATTTTAGCCATCATGCATCACTCACTCAGCATCAAAGAGTACACTCTGGAGAGAAACCTTATGAATGTAAGGAATGTGGGAAAGCCTTTAGGCAGAATGTACACCTTGTTAGTCATTTGAGAATTCATACTGGTGAAAAACCCTATGAATGTAAAGAATGTGGAAAAGCTTTTAGAATCAGTTCGCAGCTGGCTACTCATCAGAGAATTCATACTGGAGAGAAGCCTTATGAATGTATTGAATGTGGAAATGCTTTCAAACAGAGATCACACCTTGCCCAACATCAGAAAACTCATACAGGAGAGAAACCTTATGAGTGTAATGAATGCGGGAAAGCCTTCAGCCAAACTTCCAATCTTACTCAACATCAAAGAATTCATACTGGAGAGAAACCCTATAAATGTACTGAATGTGGAAAGGCTTTTAGTGATAGCTCATCCTGTGCTCAGCATCAAAGACTCCACACTGGCCAAAGGCCCTATCAGTGTTTTGAATGTGGGAAGGCATTCAGAAGAAAGTTATCCTTAATTTGTCATCAAAGAAGTCATACTGGAGAAGAGCCTTAAGAATGTAGTGCATGTGTCCAAGCCTTTAGTTATCATCAATCCCCTACTGTTAATCAGAGATGTCCCACTGGTTAAAAAACATATAAATATAAGAAATGTAGAAAAACCTTCAGCCAGGAAGCTGGCAAGATGGCTGAATAGGAACAGCTCTGATCTGCAGTTCCCAGTGAGATCAACACAGAAGGTGGGTGATTTCTGTATTTCCAACTGAGGTACCCAGCTCATCTCATTGGGACTGATTAGACAGTGGGTACAGCCCACGGAGGGTGAGCTGAAGCAGGGTGGGGCATAACCTCACCTGGGAAGTGCAAGGAGTCGGGGATCTCCCTCCCCTAGCCAAGGGAAGCCATGAGGGACTGTGCCATGAGGAATGGTGCACTCCGGCACAGATAACTATGATTTTCCCACGGTCTTCACAACCCATAGACCAGGAGATTCCCTTGGGTGCCTATGCCACCAAGGCCCTGGGTTTCAAGCACAAAACTGGGCAGCCATTTGGGCAGACACCGGGCTAGCTGTAGGAGTTTTTTTGATACCCCAGTGGCACCTGGAATGCCAGTGAAACAGAACCACTTACTCCCTTGTTAAGGGGGCTGAAGCTGGGGAGCCAAGTGGTCAAGCTAAGTGGTTCCCATGCCCACTGAGCCCAGCAAGCTAAGATCCACTGGCTTGGAATTCTCGCTGCCAGCACAGCAGTCTGAAGTCGACCTGGGATGATCAAGCTTGGTGGGGGGAGGGGCGTCCACCATTACCAAAGCTTGAGTAGGTGGTTTTCCCCTCACAGCATAAACAAAGCCATGGGGAGGTTCCAGGTGAGCAGAGCCCTCCACAGCTCAGCAAAGCCTCTGTAGCCAGACTGCCTCTCTAGATTCCTCCTCTCTGGGCAGCGCATCTTTGAAAAAAGTGCAGATAAAACCCTCATCTCCCTGGCACAGAGCACGTGAGGGAAAGGGGTGGCTGTGGGCACAGCTTCAGCAGACTTAAATGTTCCTGCCTGACAGCTCTGAAGAGAGCAGCAGTTCTTCCAGCACAGCGCTTAAGCTCTGCTAAGGGACAGACTGCCTCCTCAAGTGGGTCCCTGACGCCCGTGCCTCCTGACAGGGAGACACCTCCCAGCGGGGGTCCACAGACACCTCATACAGGAGAGCTCTGGCTGGCATCTGGTGGGTGCCCCTCTGGGACAAAGCTTCCAGAGGAAGGAACAGGCAGCAATCTTTGCTGTTCTGCAGCCTCCACTGGTGATACCCAGGCAAACAGGGTCTGGAGTGGACCTCCAGCAAACTCCAGCAGACCTGCAGCTGAGGGGCCTCACTGTTAGAAGGAAAACTAACAGGAATATAATCAACATCAACAAAAGGACATCCACACAGAAACCCCATCTGAAGGTCACCAGCATCAAAGACCAAAGGTAGATAAATTCATGAAGATGAGAAGAAACCAGTGCAAAAAGGCTGAAAATTCCAAAAACCGGAATGCCTCTTCTCCTCCGAAGGATCACAACTCCTTGCCAGCAAGGGAACAAAACTGGATAGAGAATGAGTTTGACAAATTGACAGAAGTAGGCTTCAGAAGGTGGGTAATAACAAACTCCTCTGAGCTAAAGGAGCATGTTCTAACCCAATGCAAGGAAGCGAAGAACCTTGAAAAAAGGTTAGAGGAATTGCTAACTAGAATAACCAGTTTAGAGAAGAACATAAATGACCTGATGGAGCTGAAGAACAGCATGAGAACTTCGTGAAGCATACACAAGAAAAACCTTCAGCCAGATTGAATGCTTTACATGGAAGAATTCATACTGCAGAGAGGGCTTAACAATGTAAAGAATGTGCAAATGTCCTCAGACAAGATGCACACCTTGCTCATCAGTGAGTTCATTTCAGGCAGCCAGCTCTTCCTCACTCACTACGTCACCAAGTCCTGTGGATATATCTGCTAAATATTTTTGGAATTTATCCACTTCTTTTGGTTCCCCAGTCCAAAACACAGTCATTTCACCTGGACTATTTCAATCATTACACAGGTGTCCAACCTTTTGTCTTCCCTGGGCCACATTGGAAGAAGAAAAATTGTCTTGTGCCACACATACAATACACTAACATTAACAATAGCTGATGAGCTAAGAAAAAAAAAAGTCCGTGCATAGTTTTAGTGATACACCACCTCAGATAAGCAAAAAAGTCCTCACATTCAATGGGTTGCATACCCGTGAATTCTAAAACTTCATCCTCTTTTGTCCCTTTCGAGTTAACATTACAGCCACAGTGACCTTTCAAAAATGCAAATTAAGTTACTCACTTAAAACTCAAAAACTCTAGTTAAAATACTTGATGTATATAAAGTGCTTAGCAAAATGACCAGCTCATACTAAGTGCTTAGTAAATGTTAGATAAATATTCTTCAGAGTTGATGTAAATTATTTTTAAACAGTGTATTCTTGAGAGCAGTACGGCAGTCGTAAAAATTTTGGAACCAAAACAGTATCTTTTTTTAAACTAAAAAAAGGTTTAAATGGGGTCTTGCTATGTTGCCCAGGGTGGTCTCAAACTCCTGTGCTCAAGTGACCCTCCCATCTCATTCTCAAGTGGCTGCGATTACAGGCAACCAGCCTGACTTAAAACGGTATTTTAAGGTAGATGGTGATTAGCACATGTAGTATGCTGAACATTTAATATTATAATAAAACATCACAGTGGCTCTCTCATGATTAAGGCTGTGTTCCCTTGTTGGTGACGAAATTAATTATGACGATATATAGAACATAAGAAGTGGCTATACAGCTCTGGATAAGACGAACAAAAGAATTAGAATTCCTGGGGAGAATATATACAAGACTGTATTTAGTCAAGTAAAAAAAAAAAAGTCACTAATGTTTAACTGAAGAAAGAGAAATTGAATAATATAGTTCTATTTCAACATGTGGGTTCACAGATTTATTCTAACCTTCCAAGGGTCCACTAGTAAAGTTGTTCTGGAGTATATTTAAAAAAAAACAAAAAACAAAAACTTAAAATGTTCCACTTCTTTCATGAGGCTAAGTCAACTCTGATAACAAACCAAGGGGAAAGAAATGAAATTATAGGTGAGTTTACTTAGTTATATACAAAAGGAAATTATTAGCCTCTGCTGATGGAGAACAGAGGCTCTGAATAAATGGAGATCCATAACATGTTCCTACATGAATGTTTCAATATTGTAATCCTGTAGGTTATTTTACATTGACAATTCTGAAATTCATGTTGAGTGTTAATTAGGCAGGAATCGGAAGGGAGGTTTTGTAGAAGGTTGTATCCCATGGGTTTTTTATATTTGAAAGGTGTTTTCGATGTATCATTGGGGGAGATTAAATGTCTTTGACAGTTATACAACTAGAAATAAAGTCAGCATCCCATTTGACTCCTTACACAGAAGTTCATTGTATACTCATTACAGACGTAAGAGGAAATACTGTTAAGATGGTAGAGGAGAATGTAGAGTATTTCTGTGCCTTTAGGTTCAGGAAGTCTTTGGTAAGCAGGACAAGGTCCAGAAGCCATGAAGAGAGAATGACAGGACTATGTAGAAGATTTAAACCTTTTTCATGACGTAAGATACTGTATGCAAAGTTAAAAGGCATATGACAGGCTGAGAGATATCTTAAACATACATTAGAAAGGATATAGCCCTTGAAAAAGGGCTGTTGGAAAGCAGCAAGGATAAGGTGCACAGTCTTGCAGAGCATGTCAACAAAATTTATTAGATGAAGAAATTAAAATGGTTAAATAGAAGAAGTTCTGAACCTCACTAATGATCAGATAAGTGCAGATTGTAAGTCCTCATCCCCACCAACACAAACCAGCAGAAATTTTATGTGAATGTAAAGTTTGGATAATATCCAGTATTGTCACAGATGTGAGAAACCATATTTTCATACATTGAGAGGGTAAATTAGAGGAAAGCCATTTTAGAGGGCAATGTGGTGTTACCTGTCAGCATTTTGAATATAATTACCCTTTGCCACAATTCTACACCTAGTCATTTTTGTTCTCAAAAATCACAAGTGCAGAAATATAGATGCATAAGCAAATGTGTTGTAGAATTGTGAAAAATTTGGAAAAAGTGTTTAGTACTAGTAAAGTTATGGGTTACTTAAGTTACAAAAAATCAGATTAGTAGATCACTATGTAGTTATGGAAAATGAGATGGATCTCTACTCAAAGATGTCTTGCAGTTTATGAACTGAAATGTAATTTCATAACTAACATGATGACGTCGTTATTAACTACATAAACTTTATAAAGCTTAAAAATGCATTCATAGTATCTGTTATTTGTTGTTTTTGTTTACAATACAAATAGAAACCATGCACACACAGATACAAGAACTCCTTCCCTGTTTTTTGTTTGTTTTTGTTTTGTTTTGTTTTTGGTAGCCGGCAGGGTGAGCTGCTCTCATGTTATTCCATGCGTTTTTTTGTGTTGCTGGTTGTGCATGGTTCATTTTTTGTTTTTATTTTTTGAGACAGAGTCTCGCTCTGTTGCCAGGCTGAAGTGCAGTGGTGTGATCTCGGCTCACTGCAACCTCCACCTCCCAGGTTCAAGCGATTCTCCTGCCTCACTCTCCTGAGTAGCTGGGACTACAGGATAGTCTCGATCTCTGGACTCATGATCTGCCCACCTTGGCCTCCCAAAGTGCTGGGATTACAGGCATAAGCCACCGTGTCCAGCCTGTGTATGGTTCATTTAAATCAAATGAGATACTCCTTGAGACATGGGGGAAGTTGAATATGAGTTATCCTTCGGCCAAGACTTAAAGATGGTATATGAGTTTCTGCTGCTGTGCTCCCTAGACCTGACCCGATTCATGCTTCTGCCAGGTTGTAAACATGTTTTGTCCTGCTGAATTGGCAGATTAGTCCCAAAAGAACTGTAACTAAGGTATGCACATACTGAAGAAAGGGATATAGTATTTCTGGGAGAGCTCTAAGGAAGGTAGACTTCTGTTGCAGTCATTCTGAAGAATTATGGGTGGTGATTCTCGCACAAGCCCAGCTCATATATCTAGGCTAGACGATGCTTAGATATCTTTATCAGTGCCTGGGGATGTTTTAAGGCCTCTGGTTGGGTTTAAGCCTGCTGGGAAAAACCTCGGCTAAAAACAGCTGAAAAGCTTTTCCTGAACCTGCGCTTGAGAGCAGCATTTTACCTCTAGGGAGTGCTTTACTCACCATCCATAGGATGCTAGGCACATTTCAAAGAAGGACTGTTTTAGGAAAGTGGTTTCTTATCTCTTAAATTTATTGAGGCTCGTTTTATTGAGGCTCGTTTTATGGCCTATGTATCATATGGTCTATCTTGGAGAAAGTCCCATGCGCTGTTGAATAGAATGTGTATTCTGTGGTTGTTGGATGAAATGTTCTGTATATATCTGTTTAGTCCATTTGTTCCAAGGTATAGTTTAATTCCATTGTTTGTTGACTTTCTTTTTTTAAAAATTTGAGATGGAGTTTCACGCTTGTCACCCCAGCCGGAGTACAATGGCATGATCTCAGCTCACTGCAACCTCTGCCTCCCAGGTTCAAGTGATTCTTCTGCCTCACCCTCCCGAGTAGCTGGGATTACAGGTGCCTGCCACCACACCCAGCTAATTTTTGTATTTTTAGTGGAGACAGGGTTTTGCCATGTTAGCCAGGCTGGTCTTGAACTCCTCACCTCAGGTGATCTGCCCACCTCAGCCTACCCAAGTGCTGGGATTACAGGCCTGAGCCACTGTGCCAGACCTCTTTGTTGGCTTTCTGTCTTGATGACCTATCTAGTGCTGTCAATGGAGTATTGAAGTCCCCCACTATTATTGTGTTGATCTCTATCTCATTTCTTAGGTCTATTGGTAATTGTTTTGCAAATTTGGGAGCTCCAGTGTTAGGTGCATATATGTTTAGGATTGTGATATTTTCCTGCTGGACAAGGCCTTTTACCATTATATAATATCCCTCTGTCTCTTTTAACTGCTGTTGCTTTAAAGTTTGGTTTGTCTGATATTAGAGTAGCTACCCCTGCTTCTTTCTGGTGTCCGTTCGCATGAAATGCCTTTTTCCATCCCTTTATGTGAAGTCCTTATGGGTTAGGTGAGTCTCATGAAGGCAGCAGATAGCTGATTAGTGAGTTCTTATCCATTCTACAGTTCTGTGTCTTTTCAGTGGAGCATTTAAGCCATTTACATTCAATGTTAGTATTGAGATGTGAGGTACCATTGCATTCATCATGCTCTTTGTTGCCTGTGTACCTTGGTTTTTTTGTTTTTGCTTTTTAACTTTTTTTTTGTATTATAGGTCCTGTGTGATTTATGCTTTAAAGAGGTTCTGTTTTGATATGTTTCCAGGATTTGTTTCAAGATTTACGGCTCCTTTTAGCAGTTCTTGTAGTGGTGGCTTGGTAGTGGTGAATTCTCTTAGCATTTGTTTGTCTGCAAAAGACTGTATCTTTCCTTCACATATAATGCTTAGTTTCACTAGATACAAAATTCTTGGGTGATAATTGTTTTGTTTGAGGAGGCTGAAGATAGGACTCAATCCCTTCTAGCTTGTAGGGTTTCTGCTAAGAAATCTGCTGTGAATCTGATAGGTTTTCCTTTATAGGTTGCTTGGTGGCTTCTGTCTCACAGCTCTTAACATTATTTCCTTTGTCTTAACTTTAGATAACCTGATGACAATGTGCCTAGTGATGATCTTTTTGCAGTTAATTTCCCAGGTATTCTTTGTGCTTCTTGTATTTGGATGTCTAGATCTTTAGCAAGGCTAGGGATGTTTTCCTTGATTATTTCCCCAAATATGTTTTCCAAACTTTTAGATTTCTTTTCTTCCTCAGGAACATGGATTATTCTTGGGTTTGGTCATGTAACATAATCCCTGACTTCTTGGAGGCTTTATTCATATTTTCTTATTCCTTTTTCTTTGTCTTTGTTGGATTGGGTTAATTTAAGACCTTGTCTTCAAACTCTGAATTTCTTTCTTCTGCTTGTTCAATTATACTGCTGAGACTTTACAGAGCATTTTGCATTTCCATAAGTGTCCAATGTTTCTTGAAATTTTTATTTTTTTTCTTTATGCTATCTATTTCCTGGAATATTTCTCCCTTGACTTCTTGTATCACTTTTTGGATTTCCTTGCATTGGGCTTCACCTTTCTCTGGTGCCTCCCTGATTAGCCTAATAACTAACCTTTTTCAGGTAAATAAGGGATTTCTTCTTGGTTTGGATCCGTTGCTGGTGAAATAGTGTGATTTTGGGGGGTGTTAAAGAGACTTGTTTTGTCATATTACCAGAGTTGGTTTTCTGATTCCTTCTCATTTGGATATGCTCTGTCATAGGGAAGGACTAGGGCTGAAGGCTGTTGTTCACATTCTTTTCTACCATTCTTTTTCTATTCCCTTGATGTAGTACTCTCTCCTATGGATGTGGCTTCATGTGCGCCAAACTGCTGTGATTGTTGTCTCTCTTCTGGGTCTAGCCACCCAGCAAGTCTACCTGGCTCTGGGCTGGTACTGGCCGTTGTCTGCACAGAGTCCTGTGATGTGAACCACCCATGGGTCGCTCAGCCGTCGATACCAACACCTGTTCTAGTGGAGGTGGCAGTGGTATAAAATGGACTCTGTGACAGTTCTTAGCTTTGGTGGTTTAATGCTCTATTTTTGTGCTGGTTTGCCTCCTGCTGGGAGGTGGTACTTTCCAAAGAGCATCAGTTGTGGCAGTTTGGAGAGGAACCATTGGTGGGTGGGGCCCTAGAACTCCCAAGATTATAAGCCCTTTGTCTTCAGCTACCAGGGTGGGCAGGGAAGGAACAGCAGGTGGGGGCAGGTCTAGGTATGTCTGAGCTCAGTATGTCTGAGCTCACACTCTCCTTGGGCAGGTCTTGCTATGGCTGCTGTGGGGGATTCGGGTGAGGTTCCCACATGAATGGAGTTGTGTACCTAAGAGCATTATGGCTGCCTCTGCTGAGTCATGCTGGTTGTCAGGGAAGTGGGGGAAAGCTGGCAGTCACAGGCCTCACCCAGCTCCCACACAAACGAAAGAACCGGTCTCACTCCCACTGTGACCCCCCCAACAGAACTGAGTCTGTTTCCAGCCAGTAGATGAACCAGGCTTGAGAACTTGCCCCAGGCTACCCGCCTCCCAACTGCAAAAGAAAAAAGGGCTTGGTTCTTTCCCTGCCTGCGGAGTCTGCGCACCTGATCTGTGCCCTGCCCCAAGTTCTGACCAGGAGGCTTCTCACCCAGTTCAAAGTGTCACAAAGTGTAGCTGGAGATTTCCTTCTCCCTTTGGTATTTTCCCCCTCTCCCCTGGGTGCCCTCCCAATGGATCCCTGTGGTGCCAGGCAGGAATGGCCTGCCTGGGGCCCAGCAAGCTCCCAGGGTCTTTCCTGCTGTTTCCTCTACCCCTGTATTTTGCTCAGCTCTCTAAATTGACAGCTCCAGGAAATGTCAGAAACTTCTCCCAAAAACAGACCTTCAGTTTCTCCAGTTGGGGTGGGGTATGTTTGGGAGAGGATCTCTCTTTCCCATTTCCGAAGTTGGGGCACTCACAGTATTTGGGGTGTCTCCTGCCTCCTTCAGAGGGTCTGTGGGTACTCTTGGGATTTCTGGTTCTCGCAGTTGATCTGGAGCTAAAATTCATAATCGGAAATGGTATTGTATTTTGAATTTTAGTTACTGCCTGTTCATTGCTCTGAAGCAGTGTTTTCTCCCCCCAACTTTTTTTCCTCTGTGCTTCAGATTGGATAATTGCCATCAATCTCTCTTCAAGTTCACTTAGTCTTACTTCTTTTGTTTCCATTCTGCTTTTAAGCCCAGTGAATTTTTTATTTCACATGCTGTGTATCTCAGTTTGATGGAGGCCAATTTATCACTCTATTGCTTTTAAAGTAGGCTCATAAAATCTAACCTAAGTGAGATTTCACCTCTTGGTCTGAGGCTTTTTTTTCCATTTTCCAATTAATAGTAAGTTATGAGTAAATATTATTTACAATAAAAGACAAAGTCTATGCCACGCTTTCTATTTTCAGAACTACCTATGGAAACCTTTGCTTTCCAGTCTGATGTTGACAGACCATTTTAACCAAAGCTGAATGAAAGTATTTGGGGTTTATAATAATTTTATTCCATCTTCTTATCCAAATAAGGAAGCTCTCCACCATTCCTAGTTTGCTAAGGCTTTTCCTTTTTAAAATCACAGGTGTGAGCTGCATTTCATCTCAATCATCTATTGAGATGATTCAAGGAACTGTTTCATCCTCATTTATTAATAGTGGTGAATGATATTAATAGGCTCCCAACCGTGGCACTCCTGTGATAAATTCTTCGCAGTATATACTGTTGGTTACCTGCTTGGCATCCAGTCTCCTTTTTGTCTTTCCTAACAAAACTCAACTTGTGCTCAGGTGTCTGTTCCACCCTCAGATGATTCATCGAAAGCTGACCAAATTCCCAGTGACAGGAGTAGACTGCCCTTCGTCTTAGCCAGATATCACAAGGCTTTTCCTGAGTGACTAAGGAAAGACTTATGTCCCATGATGTGGTAAGGCCCTATGGACATACAACATAAAATACCTCTCCAGAGAAAAATATAAAATCAGAAATTATGATTTTATACAAAATTCATATTTTTAATCAGTAGATTCCCTGGATAACTAAATTCACTGGACTAAGTATTATTTCCCAAATCAAGTGTCATTATGTTGTACATTCTGTTTGTTAAATATCTGACACCTAAGCATATGACATCCTTTCTTTGTGCTATAAATCTTATTTTTGCCTATTGTGAGTATATATTATTCTTTATACTGAATTTTTAAAAAATTAATAAAAATTTATAAATACAGCAAATGTGAAGATTGGCAGTAGTTCATAAGTTGTATCAGTTTAATCTAAATGATTCAGCCAGCAGATTATTCATCTTTCTTGTTGGTTTTTGTTTTTCAAAAAGCTATAGTTTTGGGTTTATAAAAAAGCACAGTGTAACTCCTGGTGGTTAAGGTGAGAAATTTTGTCATCTTCCTGCTGCAGCAGAACTTAATAATGAAATTATTCTTGTAGCTCTCTAAAAATTTGGATATATTGAAATATTTTTCTTCATAATTCTTTAGTGTGCTTCTGTTGCTTCTCTGCTAAATATGAACAAGGATGCATATAGCCTCATATAATAGGAAAATAGGATATAGCAGTCATTTGAGGATAAATGACTGCTACAATAAGATAAAAAAAAAAAAGTATTGTCAACTCTTTCAATGAAGAAGATAGATTTTATTGCCTTCTCAAGTAACAGCTTCCCATGTAGGTAGGTGGCAGGTCAAGGCAAGAAGACAGCTCTGCTCCATGATGTCATTAACGGACCTAATTCCTTCTATGCCATTTCTCCATCAACTAAGGATGCTGTCTTTATCCACATAGGTGATGCCTCTACATTCCAGAACATGAAAGTATTCTGACATATCTTCCTTGGATATGACATATTTTTCTAGGTATTGCCGGACTTTGTTTATTGTCACTTTAGGTAGGATTTTAATGTGTATGTTGTCGTTGAAGATTGGCAATTCTTTCCCTACTTAAATTCTTTCCCTACTGTCCTTGTCCAGTTTTGGTATCAAGGGTGTCTAGTTTTTAAATTCTCCAGTATAGTTTTATAGGATAGGGATTATCTATTGCTTTGGTATTCATGGAAAAGCCTCAGAACTTATTTAATGATTTTCCATTTCTTCTTGAGTCAGTTTTGGTAGTTATAATTTTCTCTACGGTAAGCCCCTGCGTATGTTTTAAATATATTGAGATAAGGTGATCATAATATTTGCAAAATTGTAAAAATTTCTGTGATTCTGTCCACTTTTTCATTTCTAATACCATTTCTTTGATTGTTTATTTCTCTTTTTTTCTGCTAAGCCATCTTTAGCACAACTTTCATCCTCGTGATGTCAAGGTGGCTGTTTGCAGCGGACCCTGTCCCTGTTGGACTGAACAAAGGATGACAAATGTGGGAATAAAGACAGACACAAAAGAGTATATTTGGAAGAAGAGGTCTGGGAGCTCCTTGCTTCCAGTGAACAAGGGCCCTGAGCCTTTACGGCCCTTCGAATTTATTAGGTAGAGTGAATAGGGAGAAGCGGGGGTGGTTGTCCATCAGTAGCTTGATTTACAGCAGGCTTGCAAGACTGCATTTGTCAACCAATAGGCTCTAGATGTCCCACTAGATAACCTCAAGGAGCATGGCACCAGGGAGTGATTGCCTTCAGCAAACCTTCTGGTGGCTGGAGCAGAAGCGAATTTGTCCACATTCTGCATTCATGATAAACAGTTTGCTGTTTGATCATATAGCCTCCAGTGGAATGTTGAGTTGGTCACGATCCCTTTGCCAGCTCTCTACAGCTGTTCTACCTGTTGACATCCTGTGTCATACCCAAGCAGGAAGAAAGTTGTGTGAGATGACAAAAGGCCAGAGTTACATGCCAGCTGTATCTCTTTCCACACATCCACCAAACCCCCAGCAAATATGTACTTAAAATTCATTGGTTACAGAGCCACTACTCCTTACAAGGAGACTGGGGAGATGAGCATTATAAGCTGGGCAGATGGCCACTTGAAGAGCATCAATGTTCTGCTGTGGAAGGAGTGCAAAATAGACACCAGAGAGACCACTAGCAGTGTCTGCCACAGCTATTACATGGCTAGGTCCACCTGACTGAAACTAAGCCTTTTCTATGAGACTGAAGTGCTTTGAAGAGAAATGCTGACCTTGTCCTTTCTGCAGCTTGTGGCTTTCAGTCACCCTTGGATTCAGAGATAGAAGTCATCTTAATTCCATCACTGAGGCCAGGAGACCTGACAGAAATCAATTCTAGAGTAAGGAGACCAGGCGTCCAGTGTGACTGGGCGTGCAGAGGTCAGTGCATCTGTGATGACTGGTGTAACAGCATCACTGCCTGTGAGCCAACAAGGCCCTTGGCTCCCAGGATGAAGCTCTCCAGTTCTGATAAGGCCCCTGGGGGAGAGACCGGTCCTAAACATGTTCAAGAATAAAACCATCAACTAACTTCAGACCGTGATTCACACAGGAAGGGAACTTTAAGAGGTCGCCAGGGCTGGTATTTTTGAGACGTTAGGCAGCCCTCTCTGAGGCGATGACAAGTGAATGGCATAAAGGAGCCAGCCCAGACGAAAATTTGGGGTTAGACTATTTCGACCCAGGACGTGCAAATACATAGGTTACAAAATGGAAAATGGTATTTTGGAGGATGGGAGGCCCGTGTGGCCAGAGAGAATGGGAGAAGGTGAGGGGCACCCAAAACAATCCCACAAGCTCTCTACATCTCCCTTCCTAGCCCACACACATCACCCATCAGAGTGATCCTCCGGACTCCGGAGGCCCCCAAGATTGCCTTTCCCTTCCCGGTCGGTAGTGACGCTCCCGCAAGGAGCTGACGCCCAGGCACTTAGCACCTGTCACAGCTAAGAACCCTTTTCCTCCGGCCCTGCGGTCCCGCCCCTCGCCGCAAGCCCCGCCTCATCCGGCCTGCCGCTGCGCCTGCGCGACTCCCAGAAGCCTTTGAGGGGTGGGTGTGTAGTCAGAGCGGTCTCTGCTTCCGGCCACACCCAGGCCCAGCGTTGGGCACCACTTATGCCGCGGCTGCGGTCCAGGGACAAGTGAGAGCGACCCGCAGAGGGCAGGACCGACGGGCGTTGCGTAGGCCCGGAGCCAAAACGTATCTTGCAACCTGAGCTCCGAGGGCCGCCGCATCCGTCCCTTCTTGGGACTACGCTTCCCAGCGGGCGTTGCGCGGAGGCCTCGCCTGGTTCCGGCGGCGCTGTCTGCGCAATGGGAATGGGACGCGCCGGGCTTCGCTTGGTTGCGGGGAGGGGCGGGGCGGGGAGGGGCGGGGCGGTGGGGAGGGGTGGGGAGGGGCGTGGCGCGGCCAGGGGCGGGGCGGCTCCGCGGCGCGGCCCAGTGGATGCCGGGCCTTGGGGGAGCGCGCTCGGGGCTGTTTGCTGGGCGTGGCGGGCGGGTGTGGCCAGGGGTGTGGGTCTGTGAGGGACCGGCCGGAAGGGCGTCGCGCGGCTTCGGGTGACATGCGGGGGGCGGCGAGCGCGAGTGCCCGTGAGCCGACGCCGCTCCCGGGTAGAGGCGCCCCCCGCACAAAGCCCCGGGCGGGCCGAGGCCCGACTGTAGGAACTCCAGCCACCTTGGCCCTCCCTGCCCGGGGAAGGCCGCGCTCAAGGAATGGCCTCGCATCCAAAGGCCAGCGAGGAGCGGCCACTACGGGGCCTGGGCACAGAGGTGAGAGTGACAGGTGTTTGGGGCCGGGCGGACAGGGAAGAATTCATCTCGGGATGAGATCTGGGAGGGGGTTGGGCTCTCGGGGACAAGTTGCTGGAGAACTGTGCCCCTGGTCTTTGAAGCTGGTGGAGTGGGGGAATCTGAAGATTTGGAAGCTCAACTGATTCAGAGCACCAAGCCGCGGTAAAAGGGTGTTGACTTTCCCAAGGTGACTCTAACTAGACACTTTTCCTGTTTTCGTGCTCCCAGGGAGGAAAAAAACCTGTCTCCACGTTGTGGCAGTCCCTAGGCAGGGTAATGACCTGATCCGACCTGCTCATGCAGGAAGGGACGTTTCTAGGCTGGTGATTTGGGACTGTGGTGTAGACCTGGTCTCTAGCTACTCCTTTCTCTTCCAGCTCTGCCTTCCAGGGACACTGCTCTTCCCCAGGAGAGAAACAAGAAGACGGAGGCTGTGGGGACAAGAATTGAACCTAAAGCCATGTCCCAGGTGAGTTGGCATTTCATCTCTTGTCTCTGAAATGCAGTCTTGCTTTTCGGGACTTAATGTTGCTTATTTTCTTGAAAGTTTTCAGTTTAAGAGACTTGTTTGGGCGCGGGTTTCTATTTCTTCACGTTCTAGTGAAGTGATGGGCTACCGGGAAAAGTTTAAACTGCCCAGGGCCTCCATGCCTGCTTCTTCTTCATCCCAGTCAGCCTTCATTCTTTACTGATGAAATGATTCAGCCTCTCCCTTGTACCGTTTTTCTCAGAGGGACTCTGATGGAGGAATTGTGCTCCTTGAGGAACACGGCAGACCCTTCTGCTATACATGGTTTGTTCGGTGACCACTTTGTGCCAACCACTGGACAAACCAATAGCTAAGCCCTGTTCCCTGCTCTGGAGCTCACAGCTTGTTGACCCAATGTCAAGGAAACAAGCAAGATTCTAGAATGTGATCATCCTTGGGCCAAGTATTATGAACGAGTACTACAAGGTGCTCCTGGCTTCCAGCCTCCTGTAGCGGAAGGGTAGGCCTATTTACCAAGGAGGTGATTTTTGAGCCTTGCCTTGAAGGGAGAGAAGATGTTTGGGAGGCACAGTAAAGAAAGACAACATTTTAGGGAGAGGAGGCGCCATATGAAAGGCTTTCTTTTTCCCACTTGATTTTGTGGCTTTAAAAAATGCCAGTAAATAGTTGTGTTTGTTTCTGTTGGCTCTGTCCCATAAATATCATAGCTAGCTCGTTAATAGATGAACCATTTCACTTCCACTGAGGCCTCAAAAAATATATGTACAGATGAACCAGCTTCCAGTTGTCCTGCCCAAACTGCTGTTGAGTGGGTTACTGTGACCTTCACATTACCAGATGCAGTACTCAATTCTTAGTCTTTTTTGACTATCATTGGTATTTGAAATAGCTCAGAGGTTGGCAAACTTGTGCTGGATGAGGCCACAGCAGAAAATATGTTAGGCTTTGAAAGTCCTGTTGCACCTACTCCTTTCTGCTCTTATAGAGCTAAAGTAGCCAAAGACAGTATGTAAATGAATGGATGGGGTGTGTTCCAGTAAAACTTTATTTACAAAACAGGTGGCTGCCTATCCCTCAAATAGCTCATCCCTGTCCTTCAATAGGCCCCCTTTTTTCCCTTAGCTACTAGGATCTCATACTCATCTGACTTTCATCTTCCTGACCTCAGTTTTTGCCACAGTTCTTACTCACCTCCCTGACCTTGAACAGAGTGTGCCTCAGCACTCTGCTCACGGCCGTTTCTTTTTTTGTCTGCATGCTGTCTCCTGGGGATAGTAGCCTGCTCCTTGTCTGTAAAATCTACTCACATGGTAGCTCCTCCCAAATTCACACTGTGAGCCCAAACCTCTCCTCTGAGCTGCGGGCCTGTGTATCCTGCTCCACTCCTCTGCCTGAGTGTCTAATAGGTAACTCAAGCCAGCCTGTCCAGACCCGAAGTCCTGAGAGTCCCCCATAAACCGGCTCCTCCCACAGTTTGAGTCTTAGTCAGTGGCCGTTTCATCCTCTCAGTTCCTCAGTCCGAAAGCCTTGTCATTATTGTCTCATTTCTTTCCTTCTCCTTCCATATTTGGTCCTGTTGCAAATCCTGTCAGTTCTATTGGCAAATTATGTGCAGAATCTGGCAGTTTTCATCACATCTACCACCACCAGCAGGTCCAAGTCCGCCTATCTCTTACTGTTGGCTTCTTGACTGTGCTTCTGTGACCTCCTGCTTCTGCTCACACTCCCCACAGCCCCTTTCCGATGAGCAGCCAGAGGGCTCTATTCAAACATGTCACGTTGTGTCACGCTGTGCTCAGGACCCTCCAGTGGTTTCTCTGAATACAAGCCAAAACTGTTCCTGTGACTGACCAGGCCCTACATGACCTGGCTCATTGTTACCCGTGACATCTACATCACTCTCTTCTTTCTGAAAAATCGCCTTCTCGTTTTCCTGCTCACCCTGTCTAGAATTTCAGAGCCTCCTACCCCAGTTATTCACATCCCTCTTCCCTGCTTTGCTTTTTTCTTTTAGTACTTTTCTTTTCTTTTGAGACAGTTTTGCTCTGTGACTCAGGCTGGAGTGCAGTGGCGTGATCTCGGCTCACTGCAGCCTCCGCGTCCTGAGTTCAAGCGATTCTCCTTCCTCAGGCTCTGGAGTAGTCACCATACCCGGCTAATTTTTTTTTTTTTTTTTTTTTTTTTTTTTAGAGACAGGGTTTCACCATGTTGGCCAGGCTGGTCTCGATTTCCTGACCTCAAGTGATCCGCCCGCCTCAGCCTTCCAAAGTGCTGGGATTACAGCCATGAGCCACTGCGCCTGGCCGTTGTAGTACTCTTCAACATACTATATACAGAAATCCCACATATACCAAAATTTGCACGTATTCATCAGCCATGTGGAGCCTGCAGATATGAGAAGTCAGCCCTCAGTGGACACAGGTTTTACATACCACAAATAATCTTTTTTTTTTTTTTTTTGAGACAAGGTCTCACTCTGTCACCCAGGCTAGAGTGCAGTGGTGCCATCACGGCTCACTGCAGCCTTGACCTCCCCAGGCTCAAGCAGTGTTCCCATCTCAGCCTCCCAAGTAGCTGGAATTACAGGCGTGTGCCACCACGCCCAGCTAATTTTTGTATTTTTTGTAGAGATGGGTTTTGCCATGTTTCCCAGGCTGGTCTCGAACTCCTGGCCTCAGGCAACCACCCGCCTGGGGCTACCAAATTGCTGCAATTAGAGGTGTGATTCCTTGCGCCCAGACAATAATTGTATTTTCAGTCTGCATTTGGTTGAAAAAAATTTGCATATAGGTGGACCCTTGCAGCCCAGATCCATGTTGTTCGAAGGTCAAATGTACTTTACTTAATTTATCTCGGTTTCTCTTCTCTCATTCCCTTACTTCATAGGCAAGGATTTGGGGCAGTTTTGCCCAATGTCTGATACAGAAAATATTTGGTGGATGAATGTTTGAATATAGTCTTAAAGTTCTCTTGTGGCCAGTGTTTTGATATTTAGTATAGTGTTAGAATAGTCATTTTTATACCCGAAAATGTGCTTTGTCCATGATTTTGTTTTTTTGTTTTGTTTTTTGCTTTTAGAGACAGGGTCTCACTCTGTCACCTAGGCTGGAGTAGAGTGGCACAGTCATAGCTAATTGCAGCCTCAAACTCTGGGCCTCAAGCAATCCTCCCACCTTGGCCTCCCAAGGAGCTGGAATTGTAGGTGTGAGCCACCATGCCCAGCCCCTGATTATTTTGTATGAATACATTCCTAGAAGTTTTTCTTTCCTCATGGATTAAGGTTTCCTAAGCTTATGTGAAATCAGAATACTTCTAAAATTATTTTTGGATAGAACAGCAGTGGTGCCTCAAAAGCTAGAATTCATGCTTTGAAAAAAATGTACACTTCCTCAGGAAAAACAGTTATTACCAAATAAATGTTTATTCATATATTTTAAAAATTAACTGAATTGAATTTAAACAAATCTTTTTAGTGTATTTTTTCTATAACGTACTTCCTATTCATTCTTTTCTATGAAATTTCAACAGAAAGATTTTTCTGTAAGCATAAAGTTGCTTTTATTTTTTGTTGGTATTCTTTTAATGTCTCTTTGTGTGTGTGTGTACGTGTGTTTATATATTATATAGAATATATTATATATGTATATGTATGTTATATATATTAATATATGTATGTATTTTATATATATATGTATATATAATTTTTTTTAAGAGATGGGAGTCCCACTCTTTTGCCCAGACTGGAGTATATTGGCTAATTTCAGGCACAGTTATGGTGTACTACAGCCTCAAACTCCTGGGCTCAAGGAATTCTCCTGCTTCAGCCTTCTAAGTAGCTGGACCTATAGGCGTGTGCCACCATACCCAGTTCATATGTATATTAAGATGAGTTAACTTACATCAGATGCCTGTATCAGGAGTAGATTCTGTGCCTGTATAATGTTTTCTCTGTGGTATAGTGTAAAAATGTGAAACCCATTTTGAAGTCTGCATATTTATGTTGCAGCGACAGGAATAAGAACAGGACCTGCACATTTGACAATGTTTTGTCTCCACCTAAATTAAGTAGGTTGATCCAGACATCAGTTAGGGAAAGTTCGTTTTATTTTTATCTGAAAACATGTTTTCTACTGGAATTTGTTTCACTGTCAGGGTGAATGGATGCTAAGTATTACTGCTATTATCAGAGTAGAACCTTTTAATAGAAGTAGAATGGCAAAGTGGTCAAAGATCATGGA
The DNA here is from genome assembly GCF_028885625.2 of Pongo pygmaeus. NCBI lineage: Eukaryota > Metazoa > Chordata > Mammalia > Primates > Hominidae > Pongo > Pongo pygmaeus. The sequence continues at coordinate 63,070,271 of NC_072393.2, forward strand.
CTAGGTTCACATGCTAGCCCTAGCATCTAATCACTGCCTAACCTTCAGGCAACTCAAGTGACCACATTTTCTTCATCTGTAAAATGAGGAAAATAATCGGACCTGCCTCAAGCAGTTCTTGTAAGGATTAAGTTAAGATGTGTATAGTGCCTGGAACGAGGTACATGGCACATAGTAAGGACTTACTAGTGTTAGCTGGCAGCATCCTCATGTCATCATGACGGTTTTAGAAATTTACAGGCAAGACACTTAGATGGCGTACTTCAAAAAAAGTGTTTACTATAGGACAGAACTGGGCAAATTATGGCCTATGGGCCAAATCCAGCCCACCACCACCTCCTTTTGTGTGGCCCACAAGCTACAAATGAGTTTTACATTTTTCAGTGGTTGAAAAAAATCAAAAGAAGAAGAATACGTGAAAATTAAATGAAAGTCACATTTTGGTGTCCATAAAAAAAATTTAATTGTAGCACAACATACTTGTTTGTTTATGTATTATCTATGACTGCTTTTATGCTACAGTGGCAAAATTGAAGAGCTGTGGCCAAGGCCACGTGGCCCACAAAGCCTAAAATATTTACTTTCTGGCTTTTTACAGAAAAGCTTTGCTGACACCTGAAGTGGAGGTTAAGAGCATGGACTGTGGAGTCAGATTCCTGGGTTCAAAACCCAGCTCTACAGTTGACTGACTGTGATCCTGGGCACATTACAGCTCAATATTTCCTCATCTGTAAGATGGGAATAGTAATAGTACTGACTATTAGGATCGTTGTGAGGATTAAATAAGCTAATATATAAGTATATAGAATTGTGTCTGAAGTGTTGTGCTTTCAGCTATTGTTATTCCTGTTATTTACAGTAAAAGACATTTTTAAAACAAAAGTCATTGATTCTGTACATAAAGAGCTGTCCAAATAAACACAAAATGTCTTAGGAGGATATATGTATATTGCTAATGTTGGGTCCCTCTACGTGATTACATTGAAGGCATTTAACAAACCACTGGTACAAAAACAGATCACTAATGCATAAGCATGATCAACCTGGGAAACTAGGGTTGATTCTTCTTGGCAAGCAAATACGTTCCTCTTCTTTTATGCCAAGATGCTTCAACTTGCAAAATTATTGCTCAGAGCTGACCAGCATTTGTTTTAGACTAGCTTGCTCAGGTAGCCACATTAGTGTGTCTTTTGCTCAAGGACATTAAGCAGTTCTTGGCTGTTTCCTGCAAGTATTACCTCATGGTTTACACTGCAGGGGGCCTTTCAGTCCCCAGCTTAGGAGACTTCTCCATGATGAGTTTACCGTCAGGAGTGTAGCTCTGTGGTTGACTGATTCAACGCCCTCTGCAGTTGATATTCACTCAAATTGGGATATCACTTACAAAACCCTTTTGACCCATCTTTACACAATTCAGTTAAAAATGTCCTTAAAGTTTGGTAGCAGGTTAAAGAACAAGTGATTGTATATTATTCAGCAGATATCAAACCTCAAAGGGACTTTTGTTTCTAGTAGAATAATGTGAATCTTTAAAAGGTTCAGCTCTTGGTTGGTGTTGTGGTTTGTTAAGTGAGGTATTTAAATTAGGTTTTGTGTAGTCAGATGCAGCATGTTGAGGGACACTCAGAGCAGAATGGCAAAAAGATTGTTTATTACTCACAGATTCCAGAGAACGGTGGCCAGCACACCTTGCAGGGCTTACTGGAAGGGCTTGGAGACATTGAGGACACACATGCCCATCCAAAGAGTGGGGACCGAGAGAGAGGGAGGGACCTGTGGGCTGGAGCCTTTATTGAGGTTCAGGGCATTATCTAGGTGAGTTTCCCAAGACAGGGTTGGCTTGGATACTTTGAAGGGAGCTCAAGGCTCAGTAAGGGAACTTGAAGGTTACATTATCAGGTTCACCAGGCTTCATGCAGAAGGACAGTGGTCATTTCATAGTATGGGGCCTTTTCTATCTAGAACACACAAATGGGGACTGGGTGAGGACTGCCTGAAAATATATAGGTCAAGGGTGACAAGAAGAGGCAGCATCCCTATGAATGAGAGTTATGACAGTCAGCATCATCATAAGCCATGTTCACTGCATGCTTCCATTGTGCCTTGCACATTCTAAGTGCTGTGTATGTGTTGCCTCATTTAATCCAAAACATAATCTATAAGGTTGGTATTGTTGCCTTTTCCATTTTATAGCTGGGGAACTGAGGCACAGAGGCGTTAGGTAACCAAGTGAGGTTTCAGAGCTGGTGAGTGCTGGAATCGTAATTCAGCTTTTGGGGTAGTCCAACTGTTTCGCATGTTCATTTCAGTTTAGACTTTGAAAATCCCACAGCTGCTAGTCAGTTAAATCTGCCTTCTGTTAGCCACAGGTTCCTGGGATTAGAGTTGCAACTGAATAGATGTTTAAAATACATTGGAACGTATCAGAGTTGTAGGCTGGATTTGTAAAACTACGCTCCATAAAAATCTGCCAGCAGGAGCTGAGCAGCCCCATCTTGCCAGTCGGTCAAGAAAATCCTGCTCATGCGAAGCTGTTAGCAAATGTGCTCCTGATAGCTCCTCATAATGCCTAGCTTCTCCAAGATGGCACCTTGGTTCGTAAAGGCATTTCATTAATTAAAAACATTATAGTGCTTTTTGTTTTTCATTCTTATTACATATTCATTTTAGAAAAAAAAATTGCTAGATTTTTTTTAATGACCTCTACTGAACACTAACAGTAAAAATAGAAATTCTTAGAACCCAGTTTAGTCATGAATAATATTGATGCTTTGAGGTTTATCTCAAGTTTATTGCCCCATTCTTGTGCTGCTTCAGGCCACTCAAATGTCCCCATATTGGACAGTGCTGTAGTACCTGTTGTGCATAGAACAAGTTAGTCTTTGTTATTTATAGTTTTGAATTGATGTCAGGGGTTTTTCTTGTGGCTGCCTCCTTTCACCTCCACAAAACTGCAAGTTCTCCAAAGTCAGGGGCTGTCTCCATATTTTTCTCTTTTCCCTGGAGTTTAAGACAGAATGAGGCTAGCTGTACAATACCTAACTAGATCTCCACAGTACTGAGTTTATAGTGTCTTACTCAAAATGAAGACAAGGAATCTTTAGACCCCTATATTAGTTTGTTAGGGCTGCCAGAACAAATACCACAGAGTGGGTGTCTTAAACAACAGAAATTTCTTTTCTCAAGGTTCTGGAGGCTGGAAGTCCAAGATCAAGGTGCCTGCAGGTTTGGTTTCTCCTGAGGCCTCTCTCCTTGGCTTGCAGACGGCCGTCTTCTCTCTGTGTCCTCACGTGGCCTTTTCCCTGTGCCTGCACACCGTGGTATCTCTTCCTCTTTTAATAAGGACACCAGACAGATTGGGTTAGGGCCCCATCCATATGACATCATTTAACCCTAATTACCTCTTTGTAGGCCCTGTCTCTAAATACAGTCACATTCAAAAATACTGGGGATTAGGACTTTAATGTAGGAGTTTTGTCAGGGGACACATTTCTTTCTATAAAAACCCCCAGTCATGTGGGGGCATAAGCACTGGTTGAGCAAGAACATGGTTATATCATTTCAGGGCTTGGTGACATTTGGGGATGTGGCCGTAGATTTCTCCCAAGAGGAGTGGGAGTGGCTGAACCCCATTCAGAGGAACTTGTACAGGAAGGTGATGTTGGAGAACTACAGGAACCTGGCATCGCTGGGTAAGGGCTCCCACCCCTTTTCCCACCCCTCACCCTACCCACGTCCTGGACTAAGAAGCCTTTCATGCCTTTATCACCAAGACCTGCACTGCCCTCTTGCGTCAAGCCAAGGGGACTGCATCTCAGTCTGGACAGCCACACAGTATGACCAGGTGGTTTTTTATGTGTCTAGGACTTTGTGTTTCTAAGCCCGATGTGATCTCCTCGTTGGAACAAGGAAAAGAGCCTTGGACAGTGAAGAGAAAGATGACAAGAGCCTGGTGCCCAGGTGAGTGTGGGAGAACCAGGTAGGGTGAGGCCACTGCTGGTCATAGTTCAGCTGACTCAGACACGCAACATCTTCAGCAGACTCTTCCTAAGCCTCTTGCTTAGGAATATCTGTTATTTTTACTATTTAGGAATACAGAAATTTCAACTACAGCATTATTTCCAGAACAGCAAGTTATCAAGTAAGACAAGGAATTAGAATTATAGATTTATTTCAGAGGTTTTGTCCTAACAGGAAATGGTAACAGTTTCTAAAGAATTGAGAATCTTACAAGGTTTCTTTGTTCAATTCACACTTCAAAGGAAACGCTTGCATTGACAACAGGACAAGTTACTGACAGGTATAAATTAAAGTGACTCACATGGGTCATCATATGGCATAAGAGAACAAGAATGTGTGAAAGTTTCCAATTTAACGTCATATGAAATCACATACTTTGAGCTAGTTTAATGAGATAGAACTGTTTTTTCTTCCTCCAGATCATTCATCTCTTGTTGAGACTAGTTAATTATGAAGACTTACATTTTTAAGGCCAGGATCTGGACTTTTATTAGTTAGCATTGTAATAAAAAAAAAGGAGGTGTGTAGAGATAGAGATGAAATTTTTGCTAGATGAAATGGACAAGGAGTGAAAGAGTTGACTTAAAGCTGAAATAAGGATCATATAGCAGTTTTCTTCTATAGCCTCCACTTTCTCTTTATATTAGACATTTTATTTTACATTTAAGTCTTTGTGAGCTCCCTTATCTCTTGATCTTTAATTGCTTTTTCCAGTCTTGTGCTAAAAACATAATGTGAACTCTTGTACAACTTTTAGGTGGGAAAGGTCTTATTGTGTCCTTTAGGACTATGGCTACACAAATTTAGGAATGTAGGGTTGGTTGAATATTGCTAGTAATATAAGAAAGCTTTCAAAATGATATGCTTTTCATTTTCTTCCATAAAAATAAATGACTATATGCTTTTTTGTGGCTTTTAATTTAATGGTTGCATTTTGGAATTTTTCTTCATACTAACACATGATAAAAGATATATTTGCCTTCTTTACATCTTTCAGACTTGAAGGCTGTGCAGAAGATCAAGGAGTTACCTCTCAAGAAGGACTTCTGTGAAGGAAAGCTATCCCAGGCAGTGATAACAGAGAGACTCACAAGCTATAATCTGGAGTACTCTCTGTTAGGGGAACACTGGGATTATGATGCTGCGTTTGAGACACAGCCGGTAAGTCCAATTTCAGGCAAGAGGAAGGATCCTTCATGAGGAAACTCTTCTTGAGGGAAGAGACCATGACTACAATAACTATAGGAGAAGTTTTCATTTGAATACAATACTTCTTATAGACAGATTATCCCCTCAGAACAGAGAGTGCCTAATCTCGATACACATAAGAACAGTGGAGGGGGAAATTGAGTTGTAATGAATTACAAACAAATCTGTCAAGGTCAGAAATGTTTGACTTGTGATGAACAAAAGAAAGCTTTGAGCAGAGGCGAGGCGCAGTGGCTCACGCCTGTAATCCCAGCACTTTGGGAGGCCGAGGCGGGTGGATCGCAAGGTCAGGAGATCGACACCATCCTAGCTAACACGGTGAAACCCCGTCTCTACTAAAAATACAAAAAATTAGCCAGGTGTGGTGGCGGGCACCTGTAGTTCCAGCTACTCAGGAGGCTGAGGCAGGAGAATGGCATGAACCCGGGAGGCGGAGCTTGCAGTGAGCCAAGATCGTGCCACTGCACTCCAGCCTGGGCAACAGAGCAAGACTCCATCTCAAAAAAAAAAGAAAGCTTTAAGCAGAATATCAACCCCTCCTTTTCATCAAAGATTTCATACAAGAGAAAAACTCTGTGGACTTGTTGAATAATTTGTATGAATATGGGAAAGCCTTCCGTCTGTGTTAAAAGGTTCATACTGTGTGTAAGTATGACAAATTCTCCATAGCAGAAAGTTTCTCCTATTTTTCTGTGTTTTTCCCTAAACATATATGCTATAACTAAGCCCTGTCATTATGTGACCTGGTGTACCAGAACTTAAGTTGCAGTTCTTGGTATGGAGTGCCTTTTTTGCAGTGTGGACACAGTCCATCCCACTGAGACCAGGTGGGTTCACGAACATGGTTTGATTTAAAAAACGTGCTTTTACCATTGCAGGGCTTGGTGACTATCAAAAACCTGGCTGTTGACTTCCCCCAGAAGCTACACCCAGCTCAGAAGAATTTCTGTAAGAATGGGATATGGGAGAACCACAGTGACCTGGGATCAGCAGGTAAGGCTGTCCCTCTCCCATATCTGAATCTATCGTCGGGTACCTCCATTTTCAAACTTCAGTTTTGAATTATGGAGGAGGGAGGGGGTGTCTTCTGACGTGCTGGCCTGAATTTTTTTGTGGATTCCTAAGATAAGAATTTGGCATTTGTAGAGGTGAAAGTTGATGTCTTTGTTAGGCTTGAAGCGTTATCTTCTTGTGTCTTTCAGATCCTGCTCACCTGTTTTTCTGCTTCTTTCAGCAGTAACACTTTTTCTATCAACAAGGAAGTGGTTCTCAATTTTAGGATGCCAAGACTATTGGCCAAACCTCGTCTCTTTTCACTTTTGCAGGACATTGTGTGGCTAAGCCAGATTTAGTCTCTTTACTAGAGCAAAAGAAGGAGTCCTGGATGGTGAAGCGTGAGCTGACAGGAAGCCTGTTCTCAGGTGAGTGCAGGAGAGCCTGGTGTGGAAAATCTACTGCAAGAGAGAGGGGAGCTTTTATTAAAAAGGCTGCATCCTCACTAATATACAGTAGGAAACTTTACCTAGGCTCTCTGGGTCTGGAAAGAAAATTGAACTCTGGGAGTTCCAAATAATTCTTTCCTCCTCCTTTGCCCCCTTCTCTCCAGTAACTCCCATTTCCCTGAAGTTCCTTCTCTTCTTGGCCACTGGGACGTGTATCATCCACTCACTTCCTTAAATGATCTTTTCCGGACCCTGATGCACTTTTGAGCTGACTTCCAAAGGTTTTCTCTTCTATGGTTAAATGGCCTATTGTTTTCATCATGCATCCATTCCTGTGAGAACCACAAATTGAAAGTTATGGGATTGAGCCACTCTGCTGAGTATTGGCAGGCGACTGGAAAAAGGGAGAATTACACATAAATGTAAGCCATCAGTGAATTACTCTAATGGAAAGGATAAGACATGTTTATGGATAGCTTGCATGAAGTAGAGTTTGCAGAATTTCAAATAAGGCATTATAGAGACGAAGGAGATGTTGTTCCCAATGGCGTCTATGTCTTAGTAGGACAGGCGGGTAGAAGTTGAATTGCAAGAAGGTGGAAGTAAAGGATCTTTTCCTCTTGATACACAAGGGAAAGAAAGGAAATTTCCATAGAAAATAATGGTTTGTAGAAAATGTAATTGTTTACTGTTTGGCAAAAGAATAGAAAACCGTGACGTTATCACAACATACACCTTAGACCCATTTAAGTTAGGATAAACACAGATTTTTTTCACATAGTAGAAATTACAGTGTATATTTAGTTACGCATACACGTTTTTCACGTGGATTCCACGTTGTATATACCATTGTTCAGTTAGGTTGCTTTACATTTCTTAGTATTAAAGATACAATTATAGTAGATTTTTTTCAAGTTAGGTGAAAACTACACATTTTGGGGATTGCTGTATTCCTGGATATGAGCACCTGCTAGGCTCTGAAAGTTTTTTTGTTTTTGGTGACTAGCAGCAATTACATGTATGAGTTTAATTGCATCTTGAAAGCATTGATTATTTACATGAAAACTTTTGCTCATTATTTGTTGAAAGATTATTCTTTTATATTATAATATAAAAGAATAATTTTATATTATAATATAAATATACATAATATATAATTATATGTTTAATATATGATAATTATATATAATATATAATAAATATATATATTATATATTATATTATATTATATAAAATAATAATTTATAATTTTATACACTAATTTATACAATAATTTATAATTTTATACACTAAAATTATTCTTTTTTTACGAAAGAAGTTGAACATTTTTTCGTAAATTTGGTTTTTCTCTTATCTTCTTGTAAAATGTCTGTCATTTGTACCCAGTTCTCTCTTGTGTGTTAAATATTTTCTTAACAGTCTCAGTGATTGCTATGTATATAAGCATACTAATTCTGTGATACATTGTCTCAAACTATTTTCACATATGGCAATAAGAGTTTTAATTTTAATTAGGTCTTTTAAAATTATGACATGTAAAAATTTTCAATTTTTATATAGTCCAGTATATTATTTCTAATGTGATTTCTCCTATTTGTGTGGCTAACAACTTGACACATATAGTTCTATTTCATTTTTAATGACTATTTAGTATTATGTTAATATACATAATTTATTTAAATTATTTACTGTTGAGTATATTTAAACATTTAGGAGGTCTTCTCCAGTTTTCACCTATAATCAACAGTGGTCCAGTTTGTACATATCTTCTTGCTTACATGTCAGAATATTTCTTGAAGATATATGCTTGGAAATGAATTTGCATGGTCAAAGTATACATATTTTTAAAGTGTCATGGATATTTTGCTGTACCATTGGTAAAGAATATATGAGAATACTGTTTCTAGACATCATCACCAATATGGGTATTTTGTAGTTTAAAAAAATTTTTGCCAAGCTGCTAGATGAAAAATGTTTTATTTAATTTGCATTTCCCCAACTACTTACGATGTTGAGAATATGTGCTCTTAAATCTGTTTAGAGTTTGTATTCTACTCATAGTGTGTTTATACTCATTAGTCACATTTCTATTGGGTTGTATATTTTCCTGTATTTATGCAACATTTATATGAATGCTATTTTTTAATAAGTTTGATAAAATTTTTCCCCAATTTTGTGTGGTCTAGAAGTTTGCATATGGTATTTCTTACTATATAGTAGCTTAACTTGGGAATTATCTTCATTTATAGAAGCATGTACTTTGTTGATTTTTTCATTTGTTTCACTCCTAGCTTTTTAAAAATGAATAGATGTATAGTCCCATTTGAATCATATAATACATTTGTTTGACCTTCTGTAACTTAATTATTTCTCTCTCCTTTATCCCCTTCCTTCCTTTTCTTTCTTTCCTTCTCATTTTTCCCTTCTTTCCTTACCTTTCTCTTTTGTATTTTGCTGTGTGGTCTATTTTTTGTTTTATTTACATATTTTTATTATAGAAAACTACACATAAAATTTAACCATTTTAAAGTGTACAATTCAGTGACAGTATATTATGTGAGGTGATATGGTAATTAGCTTGATTGTGGCAAACATTTCACCATGTATAAGCATATCAAAACATTTTATACCTTAAATATATACAATTTTTATTTGTCAACTATGCCTCAATAAAGCTGGAAAAATATTGCCAAAAAGAGAGAAATTGCAAGGCTTCATTATGGAATGGCCAGAGATTTGAGGATGTTTTCAGGCTTGTGGAAGTAACCAGGAAAATGTGAAAATAATTGTTTTTTTTTTTTTTTGAGTCAGAGTCTGGCTCTGTTGCCCGGGCTGGATTGCAGTGGCTTGATCATAGTTTACTGCACATCAACCTCCTAGGCTCAAACAATCCCCCTGCCTTTGCCTCCTGAGTAGCTGGAACTACAGGCACATACTACCATGCCTGGCTAATTTTAAAAAAAGTTTTTTAGAGATAGGGTCTTGCTATGTTGTGCAGGCTGGTCTTCAACTCCTGGCCTCAAGTGATCTGCCTCAAGCGATCTGCCTCAGCCTCCCAAAGCACTGGGATTACAGGTGTAAGCCACTGTGCCTGGCCCTAAATGTAATAGTTTTTAGAGCTGTAAAATGTATGTTGATGAATTCACCAATTAGTGAATTAATTCACTGGTTTTCCTTTTGGCAGATTCCTTTTTCTTAGCACATGAAAAAGGAAATATGTGTTTTCTTGGTATCTTTCAGGCCAGCGATCTGTACGTGAGACCCAGGAATTATTTCCAAAGCAAGATTCATATGCTGAAGGGGTAACAGACAGAACTTCAAACACTAAACTTGAGTGTTCCAGTTTCAGAGAAAATTGGGATTCTGACTATGTGTTTGGAAGGAAGCTTGCAGTGGGTCAAGAAACACAATTCAGGCAAGAGCCAATTACTCATAACAAAACCCTCTCTAAGGAAAGAGAACGTACGTATAACAAATCTGGAAGATGGTTCTATTTGGACGATTCAGAAGAGAAAGTTCATAATCGTGATTCAATTAAAAATTTTCAAAAAAGTTCGGTGGTAATAAAACAAACAGGTATCTGTGCAGGAAAAAAGCTTTTCAAGTGTAATGAATGTAAGAAAACTTTTACCCAGAGCTCATCTCTTACTGTTCATCAGAGAATTCACACTGGAGAGAAACCTTATAAATGTAATGAATGTGGGAAGGCCTTTAGTGACGGCTCATCCTTTGCCCGACACCAGAGATGTCACACTGGCAAGAAGCCCTATGAGTGCATTGACTGTGGGAAAGCTTTCATACAGAACACATCCCTTATCCGTCACTGGAGATACTATCATACTGGGGAGAAACCCTTTGATTGCATCGATTGTGGGAAAGCCTTCAGTGACCACATAGGGCTTAATCAACACAGGAGAATTCATACTGGAGAGAAACCTTACAAATGTGATGTATGTCACAAATCCTTCAGGTATGGTTCCTCCCTTACTGTACATCAAAGGATTCATACCGGAGAAAAACCATATGAATGTGATGTTTGCAGAAAAGCCTTCAGCCATCATGCATCACTCACTCAACATCAAAGAGTACATTCTGGAGAAAAGCCTTTTAAGTGTAAAGAGTGCGGAAAAGCTTTTAGGCAGAATATACACCTTGCCAGTCATTTAAGGATTCATACTGGGGAGAAGCCTTTTGAATGTGGGGAGTGTGGAAAATCCTTCAGCATCAGTTCTCAGCTTGCCACTCATCAGAGAATCCATACTGGAGAGAAGCCCTATGAATGTAAGGTTTGTAGTAAAGCATTCACCCAGAAGGCTCACCTTGCACAGCATCAGAAAACCCATACAGGAGAGAAACCATATGAGTGCAAGGAATGCGGTAAAGCCTTCAGCCAGACCACACACCTCATTCAACATCAGAGAGTTCACACTGGTGAGAAACCCTATAAATGTATGGAATGTGGGAAGGCCTTTGGTGATAACTCATCCTGTACTCAACATCAAAGACTGCACACTGGCCAAAGACCTTATGAATGTATTGAGTGTGGAAAGGCATTCAAGACAAAATCCTCCCTTATTTGTCATCGCAGAAGTCATACTGGAGAAAAACCTTATGAATGTAGTGTGTGTGGCAAAGCCTTTAGTCATCGTCAATCCCTTAGTGTACATCAGAGAATCCATTCTGGAAAGAAACCATATGAATGTAAGGAATGTAGGAAAACCTTCATCCAAATTGGACACCTTAATCAACATAAGAGAGTTCATACTGGAGAGAGATCTTATAACTATAAGAAAAGCAGAAAAGTCTTCAGGCAAACTGCACACTTAGCTCATCATCAGCGAATTCATACTGGAGAGTCGTCAACATGCCCCTCTTTACCTTCCACGTCGAATCCTGTGGATCTGTTTCCCAAATTTCTCTGGAATCCATCCTCCCTCCCGTCACCATAGCCTCGAGACGTCATTTCTGTTTGACTACTCCAGCAGTTTAAAACCTCATCTCCCTGCCCTTTTATTTTCTTTTTGTCCCTTATTAGTTTGTTCTTCACATAAGTGTAAATGTAACTTATTCACTCCTCTTGTAAAACTTATAGTTTCTTTAAATTGGTTAATGTGTGAGATGTGCTCAGCACAGTGCCTGGTCCATATTAAGTGCTCAGTAAACTTAGCTGTTTTAAAAACTTTGTATTTGAACATTGAAAAGTTACAGTAGTCAGCTCTGATTAAAAAAAAATGATGCCGTAGGATGAGGGTAGGAAAAAACACATTTTAGATCAGGAACAGCATTTTCTAGTAGTGGGTGAGGTTTTGCCTATGTTGGTTTAAAACTTGATTCTATAATGCCAAGTTAGTTTTGTGGCTTTCCATCTGGCCCTATGTGAATGTAAGGTGATGTGACCTTGTTGGTGAGAAAATTAAACTTTACATTTGACTTGATTTATTTTAGAAAGTCTAGGGACCATGAATGAATAGGCCACCTGGGACAAATGAATTTTAAAAATCAGAAAAATGCAAGATTTATATACATAAAGTTAAAACAACTGACATGTTACTCAAGAATTAGAAAACTTTGCAAGATTTGACCTGTTTAAAAATCACATTTATAAATGAACTGTATTAAAACTTTTAAGGAACCATTCATTGTGAGGTAAACTGATCCAGAATAGGGGTCAGCAAACTATGACTCATGGCCACAGTCTCACTGACTGTTTTTGTATGGTCCGTGATCTAGAATTTAAAAAATTTTTAAAGGGTTGAAATAAGTGAAAAGAATATTTTCAACATGAAAATTATATGAAATTTAAGTTTTGGTGTCTGTAAATAAAGTTTTGTTGGCTTCAGCCACACATTGATTTACACCTTGGTTGTGCTGCTTCCAGGCTGTAGCAGCAGAGTTGAGCAGTTGTGACGGGAGACCATGTGGCCTGCAGAGCTCAAATATCTACTGTCTGATCCTACCCAGAAAATGTGTGTGATCCCTGCTATGGAGCAGAGGTTATCAAACTAAAGCCCATGGGCCAAGTCCTATCTGCTGCTTGTTTTTGTAAATAGAGTTTTATCAAACCACAGCCATGCTTACTTGTTTAGCTATTGAGTATGGTTGCTTTAGACAACTGTGACAGACTATATGGCTCGCAAAACTACAAATATTTCCTATCCTTTAACAGAAAGTTTGCCAACCTCTGCTCTAGAGTAGAGAAAAATGTATAAAATATTCTAATTTTATGAGGGCAATACAACTGTCACATCAGAAACAAAACAAATGATAAAGGAACTCATCAATAGAGGTGAAAGGAAATTATTAAACTATATTGAAAAATAAAGATGTCAATAAAAGGAGAAATGATATTTTTCTAGATGAAATACTCAACATTGTTAAAATGTTTGTAAATTATAATTCAGTCCCAGTAAGATATATTTGCTTTGACGGTAACAGGGAAGCATAATGAGGCAAGAATAGCAAGATTTTTTTTTTTTTTTTTTTGAGTTGGAGTCTCACTCTGTTGCCCAGGCTGAAGTACAATGGCATGATCCCGGCTCACTGCAACCTCCGCCTCCCAGGTTCAAGCAATTCTCTGCCTCAGCCTCCCGAGTAGCTGCAATTACAGGCACCTGCCATCACGCCTGGCTAATTTTTGTATTTTAAATAGAGATGGGGTTTCACCATCTTGGCCAGGCTGGTCTTGAACTCCTGACCTCGTGATCCACCGGCCTTGGCCTCCCAAAGTGCTGGGATTACAGGCATGAGCCACCATGCCTGGCCAAGAATTTTTTTTTTTTTTTAAAGAGATGGAGGCCTCACTCTATCATCCAGGCTGGAGTGTAGTGCTAAGATCCTAGCTCACTGTAACCTTAAAATATTTTTTTTGTAGAGACTGTGTCTCGCTTTGTTGCCCAGGCTGGTCTTGGGCTCCTTGCCTCAAGTGGTTCTCCTGCCTCACCCTTCCCCAAAATTTTTGAAATAGATTTCTTTGCGTATGAGATTTTGGTATATAATGGCACTATTATTTCAATATCGGGGAAATTATGTTTGACAATTGGTTATCCACCCTCTCCAAGAAAAAAGTTAGAAGCACATTTACACCTTACAGAGAAATATGACTATCATATTTGACATATCTAATCATAAAATAACATGTTAGAGGCAAATGTAGAAAAAAGGAACCTATTATCAAGTAGGACATGGAGTCCTAGAAGCCATAAAGAAATCGAGAACAAGTTGGGTTATGCAACGATCTAAAACTTCAGCATGGTGAAAGTCACCAAAAACTTGTAAAAGACAATTGAAGGAAAATGTATACAACTTATAGAAAATAACAGAATGCTGTTACATATACAGAGCAGTGGGGAACAACTGGCCATGCACACTGATAGGCAAATCACCCTGAAAAATCGAAATGAATAAAGAAAATTCGTGAAATTCTTAACCTCATTAATCAGAAGAATATGAATGAAACCACATTTTCCTGGCTCTTAGGTAGATTACAATATAAAATTTGGATAATATCCAGTAATGGTATTAGTGTGGGAAAACAGGTACTTGATCATTATTAGCAGTGTAACTTCGTCCCCTATCTCCTTGGATGGCATGACCTATCAACATTATAAACGTGAATTTTTTTCAAACAGTAATTCCAGATCTAGGAATTTTATCCCATTGGAATAAATAGGTAGATATAAATAATGTTTTCTTGTAGAATTGTTTTAATTATGACAAATAAGAATTCAGCGCCCTTCCAAGTGGATTGATTAAATTGTAGTTATTCAGTACTGTGTTGTGCGATTAGTAGAAAGCAGTTAAGCTCTACATATACTTCTGTGGAGTGGCATCTACAACATATTTAATGAACTATGTGGTTTACAGAACCTTACATGTAAAATGATCTAGTCATAGAGTCAAAATTAATACTGAATATATATGTGTGTATGTACATACAAACACATGCACAGCCTCAGTATATATGTTGAAATCTGGTTTTGTCTTGAACACACAGAGTTTTCCTAGCATTTTGTGGGCACTTTCCCTTTCTTCATTCTGTATTGTTCTGGTGAACTGTCAGTGACACATGCTCCAATTAAGCCAACCAGATTCATTCTCTGTATTTTGATTGGAGACACAGGGACAGGAACAGGGCCAATATTCAGCCTTATGAACCAGTATGGCCAGAATGGATGTTTTTTTTAGTCAATATTCATTTTGATTGGTGGGACCTTTATTATACCTGCTGTGAAGTATGTGGGATATGACTCCTAGGCTGGAATTTGTTTGAATTAAGTCATCCTTTGGCAGCAACCTAAGGATTCCTCCACCTGTCACTGAGATCCATCGAGATGATTCCTGCTTTCTCACATCCTGATTTTAAGTTCAGTTCTTTGAATCTGTGAACTACCTGGTATTCAAATATTTCTAATTTTAAATTAGAGTCAAGTTCTTTGGTTCTCAAGCAAAGAGAGCTAGCCAATACAGAAATTTATACTACAGAATGATTACTAGGCTGTAGAGAAGCAGAGTATTCAAGATGGATGTCCAGTGAGACAGATCAAAGCACAGGTAAATTCCTTATCCTATTTTGTGCTGTGAAAGGATATTCATGATATAGCAGGATCCTAAGCCCATCGTGCACTAGGGGCTGGATAGCTCCTACCAAAAACAAATGTATTGAGGAATACTACTCCCAAAAGTATATATGATACCTCTTTATAATGAAATTGGGTAATTAAAATTTCAAGGCTACTTGAAATTCTGGCCTTAAGGAATTGAATCAGTACCTGTATGTCTCTGTTGGGAAGAATCTCATACTCCTTTTAAGCATGGGGCTGCATTTGCTAAAAAGCAAAGGCAGCAGTAGATGCAGTTATTTGCTCAACAATGATGCTTACTGAATGAAGGGGTGGCCTGCCCCTCCACACCTGTGGGCGTTTCTCCTCGGGTGGGACGAGAGACTGAGAAAAGAAAGAGACACAGACACAAAGTATAGAGAAAGAAAAGTGGGCCCAGGGGACCGGCGCTCAGCATACGGAGGACCCACGCCTGCACCAGTCTCTGAGTTCCCTCAGTATTTATTGATCATTCGCTCTACCATCTCAG
This sequence comes from Pongo pygmaeus, assembly GCF_028885625.2. Taxonomy (NCBI): domain Eukaryota; kingdom Metazoa; phylum Chordata; class Mammalia; order Primates; family Hominidae; genus Pongo; species Pongo pygmaeus. Next base: position 63,086,029 of record NC_072393.2, read on the forward strand.
AGAGGGGGATGTGGCAGGACAATAGGGTAATAGTGGGGAGAGGGTCAGCAGGAAAACGTGAACAAATGTCTCTGTGTCATAAACAAGGTTAGAAAATGTGCTGTGCTTTGATGTGCACATACATAAACATATCTGGTGCATTAAACAGCAGTATTGCCACCAGCATGTCTCACCCCCAGCCTTAAGGCGGTTTTCTCCTATCTCAGTAGATGGAACATACAATCGGGTTTTACACCGAGACATTCCATTCCCCAGGGACGAGCAGGAGACAGATGCCTTCCTCTTATCTCAACTACAAAGAGGCCTTCCTCTTTAAATAATCCTCCTCAGCACAGACCCTTTACGGGTGTCAGGTGTCGGGTGTCGGGCTGGGGGACGGTCAGGTCTTTCCCTTCCCACGAGGCCATATTTCAGACTATCATGGGGAGAAACCTTGGACAATACCTGGCTTTCCTAGGCAGAGGTCCCTGTGGCCTTCTGCAGTGTTTTGTGTCCCTGGGTACTTGAGATTAGGGAGTGGTGTTGACTTTTAACAAGCATACTGCCTTCAAGCACTTGTTTAACAAAGCACATCCTGCATAGCCCTAAATCCATTAAACCTTGAGTCGACACAGCACATGTTTCTGCCAGCACAGGGTTGGGGGTAGGGTTAGAGATTAACAGCATCTCAAGGCAGAATTTTTCTTAGTACAGAACAAAATGGAGTCTCTTATGTCTACTTCTTTCTACATAGACACAGTAAGTCTGATCTCTCCTTCTTTTCCCCACACTGAATTCACAACCTTGTCACTTCTGTTAAGCAATTAGGGAAATACTGGAATTTGGATTACTGGAATGAGACTAACAAGAAGGATTCAACGATCTTAGAAAACTTTGACTCTCCCTTGACTCTCCCTCTCAACCCTTAAGCAACCTCCCCACTGATTCTACTCTCCATGCTTCCCTTGTGACTGGAAACAAACCTTCCTTCCTTCCTTCTTCCTTTCCCTTTCCTTTCCCCCGCCTTTCTTCTTTTCTTTTCTTTCTCAGAGTCTTGCTATCCCCCAAGCTGAAGAGCAGTGATGTAATCATGGCTTGCTGCCGCCTTGATTTCCTGGCCTCCAGTGTTCATCCCACCTTGGCCTCTTCGAGTAGCTGGGACTACAGGCGTGTGCCAGCACACCCAGAATTTTTAAATTTTTTGTGGATAGATGGTTGTGCCATGTTGCCCAGGCTGGTCTTGAACTCCTGGGCTCAAGTGATCAGCCTGCCTCGGCCTTCTGAAGTGCTGGGATTACAGGTGTGAGACACCATACCCAGCCTGTGACTGAAAACTTGATTGTCCCTTTTCTCATATGGTCACCATTATTGCTTGGTTGGTAACCAAAATCAGAGCTTAGTATGACCTGTAGTTTGAAATACAGGAAGTTACGAAGGAGAATAATCTCACCCAGAAATATTTAATTTCCTTCATTAATTGTAACATTAAAAATCTAGGGAACATTTTTGCAAGTGTATTTTCAGGGTCAGAAATTACTTTGCATAATATATATGGACTGAAAGAATTCAGAAGTTTATAATGCTGGATTGGATCATTTATGTCCATGCACTTCACTCATCTGCAAGTTCCCCTGTCAGGGCCCAATAGCCTTTCCATATTCCTTTGACATGAAAGAAGCATTGAAAAATGTCCCTATATCTTCACCTTTAGGTGCAGCGACTTTTCATGAGTGATTACATTTGAAAAGGGTATCCGATTTGTGTAGAACTGTGGCATGTGTAGTGGCTGGATTACAGAGCAATCATTAACTATGAGAAGAAAGTAAAAAGGTTATAACAAACCTCAAAACTCTGAGTGTTCTGATTTCTGATATTTCCACTGTAATTAATAATTGATCCCCAGCGTTGAAACTGCACTAAGGTTTTATTTTAATTAAAAACACTCCATGGCATGGCATCCAAATCTCACATTGACTTAAATCAGTGGCACAGGACTGGGTACTCCTGAATGACTGTAATTAAAATTTCTATGAACAATTCCATGGGAATTCGAAAAAGACTTGCATTTATGCAGAGTGAGGGCTTATGGAAGAATTCTTACACAAGCGTAGCTTAGAACAAGGTCTATTGAGACCACAAATGCATACTGTGGCTATTTTTCCAGGTCCTGGGTGTGCATTTGTTAATATCTATGATGTGAGATGTGACTAGATCACCACCAAAAGTTTGTGTTCTTTTCTATTGTCTGGAATTGATCCTGGGATGTGTCTGCCCAGGCACCTTTGCTTCCAGTTTTGTCTATCAGATGAATTTTCTTCAGTGTGGTGTGAATAGAAGCAATATGCCACTCAGGGCTTGGTTTTTAAGAAAAGGATGTTCTGTCCAGACGGAAGTAGAATCTTAATCATATGGAATGGCAAAGCTGAAAGATAGAACTCTGTGTCCCTAAACCACTATTTGGAGGAAAGCTCCCCAGTCATCAAGGAACACCAGCAATGGATTATTATATGAGTGAGAAATAAACTTATATTGTGTTAAGGTAATGATATTTGGATTTCAATTGTAATAGTAGCTACTATAATTCTAATCAATATAACACTTTTGACTAATGATAGAATTCCTATTTTCCCTCACTGAGTCATAGAGTAGGAACTGTGATGGTGTGTTAGTTGCCTGTTGTTGTAACAAATTATCCCCAAAGCTTAGTGGCTGAAAACAGACAGACGTTCATTACCTCAATTTCTTTGGGGAAGGAATCCAGGCACAGCTTAGTTGGGTGCCTCTGGCTCAAGGTCTCTCAGAAGGCTACAGTCTAGCTGTTGGCCAGTGCTGCAGTCATCTGAAGATTTTGTTAGAGGATAATCAGCTGTCAAGCTCAAGTAAGTGGGCAGGACTCAGTTCCCTACAGGCTTTGGCTGGAAATGTTGGTTCCTTTCCATGTGGGCCTCTCTGTAGGGCAGCTTACAATATGGCAAGTGGCTTCCTTGAAAAGTGAGTGAGCAGAAGAGGATGGCCAAGATAGAAGATGAAGTCCTTTTGTAACCTAATATTAGAAGTGATATCACCTCGTCTTTGTATTTGGTTAATTAGGAGTCACTAGGTTTAACCTACCTTCAAGGGGAGGGGATTACAAAATAGTTTGAGTAAGAGGAGGTGGGGAACTTTGAGAGACATCGTAATGGCTGTCCACCACAGTCTTCCTCTGTCCCCACTTCCCAGTGATTCATGTCCCTTCCACATGCAGAATACACTCACCCCTTCCAACGCCCCTCTCAAAGAGTCTCACCTCATTACAGGATCACCTCAAAGTCAATAATCTTGTCATCTAACATACGTACAGGTGCTAATGAAGCCCATAAGATATACTTTCTTAAGTATGGGTATTGATCTGCAGACCTTTAGACTTAAAGAAAATAAAGAACAAGTTATCTGTCTCCCCTCCTCCACCACCCCTAACCAATACAGTGGAATCACTGCTCCATAGCAATTCTGAAATCTAGCCAGACAAATGTTTGGAAATTCCTTTATTAGGTCACAAGGCCTGGGATAATTATCCACCATCTGAACTCTTGGTTCTGCCCTCTGAATCCTTTTCTCCTGCAATGCATTTGCAGATCGATAGCTTTCTTTTTTTTTTTTTCTTTTAACTATACTTTAAGTTTTAGGGTATATGTGCACAATGTGCAGGTTAGTTACATACGTATACATGTGCCATATTGGTGTGCTGCACCCAGTAACTCGTCATTTAACATTAGGTATATCTCCAAATGATATCAATAGCTTTCTTAGCTTGCTTACTAGTTTTAGGAATCTAGTGGCGTCTCTTCATTTTGTGCTGTCTCTGTCCCTCTCACTCCAGTTGGCAGAGTTTCTACTGATTCTTCTGAAAATGTTGTGGGCTTTATGAGAACCTCATTGGGGGTCACTGCACAAGACAAAAGCCACAGCCACAAATCTCCTTGAGATAAGCTTCTTAGAGGCCTAATTATTTGAGTAAGAGTGTCTGTCAGGTCGCCTTAATCTCTTTACAGAGCTTTTGTGTGGTTAAATAGTACTCTGAGATACCAGCTTTGGTCTTTCTGAGGTTCTGGATTTTACAGCCATGCCCTTAGTTTTTATCTAGACCAGTTTACCTAGCAGCAACTTGGATTTCATTTTTGCTTGGAAGCCCTTTCTTGCTTTTGGCATTGTTTGCCACTACAGAGGCTAAGAATTTTCAAAATCCTCATGTCCTCTTTGTTAACAGTTATTCCCTCAATTTATATCTCTTCTTTTGCATGTTTCTGTAAGCAGCAAGAAAACAACAGCAAAGGGACATTCAGCACATTGCTTGAAAATCTTAGCTAGGTCACCCAGTTCTTCTTCCTGCATTAGCTGCAAATAACAGGCTGCTAAACTTTCTGCCATTAGATAACAAGGACCCTCTTTCCTCCAGTTTTTAATGGAGTATTTCTCACTGTCCTTTTAGCCTTCACCAGCACTTAAGACCCAAAATTTCTGGACAGTCCCTTTTTTATACAAGTATTGGACAAACTCCAAGCATCCCAACAAAGGCTTTAGCATTACCTGTCTCAGTGAGACAAGAGTTGGAGATTGAGTTCAACACAGTGAACTGCCTACTAAAAACAAAATTCAGACAGACTTTTTGTCTGTAGAGACAACAGAGTCTCTACAGTGTGTTACTCATACAGTAAGAATTATTAGATATGTGAAAACATCAGCCATATTCAAGAGAAAAAAGCAATACAAATCCTTAAACATTGGAATTAGCAAACAAGAATGATAAAGCCCCTATTATAATTATTCTGAATGACATAAAGGAAAATGCTATTAATGGATGAGCAGATGGGAATTTCAGCAAATGAGTAAATCAATTTGAAAATGGGAATTCTAAAACTGAGAAATACAATGTTTCAAAGTAAAAATCCACTGGATAGGTTTAACAGGAAATTTGAGGTAGCAGAATAGTTAATGAAGTTGAATATAGATAGAAATTATTTAATCTGAAACAAAAAGGATTGAAAGAAATTAAAAGGACTGAATAGTGCTGGTGATAATGTCAAAAGGTGACTTGTGATAATGCTTTGTGTTCTCTGATCTTCCTAGATCTGTGGTTTGGTGTTCATTTTCTTGCTTTTAGAGACAAGGTCCTGCTTTGTTGCCCAGGAGGGAGTGCAGTGGCAGGATAACGGCTTGCTCAAGTGATCCTCCTACCTCAGCTTCTCGAGTAGCTGGGACTACAAGTGCACAGCACCACACCCAGCTAATTTTTGTATTTTTTTTAAGATGGGGTCTCACTATGTTGCCCAGGCTGGTCTCAATTTCCTGGGCTCAAGCAATCCTCCCGCTTTGGCCCCCCAAAGTGCTGGTATCATAGGCATGAGCCACCACACTGGCTTGGTGTCTTGTCATTAGCTTTAGAAAATTCTCAGTCATTATTCAAATATTTTCTCTCCTTTCTCTCTTCCCCTCCTGGTATTCCAGTTATGCATATATTTCACCTTTTGTAATTGTCCCACGTTTCTTGGATATTCCGTTCTTTTTCTTTTTTCATTCTTTTTTTTTTCCTCTTTGTATTTCAGTTTGGGAAATTTCTATTAACATATCTTCAAGCTCACCCATTCATTTCTCAGAGTGTCTTAGTCTACTGATGAGCTCACTAAAGGTAATCTTCATGTCTGTTACAATGGTTTTCAATTGCTAGGATTTCCTTTTGATTCCTTCTTACAGTTTGCATCTCTCTGCTTATATTACCCATCTGTTCCTGCATGTTGTCTACTTTTTCCAAGATGCTTCTCCTTCTGTGGGCTTCCCTAAGAACTCCTTCTTAAATAGAGTCTGTGCCTTGCAGCTTTCTCTGTTGTAATCTACTGTTATTGACCAGAGCCCCATTAGTGTGGCAGTGAGGTACAGTGGGGAGGGAAGCATTCTATAATCTTATTATTAAATACTATTTTTCTAGTGGGCTTGAGGACTTGTACTGTGATCTTCAGAAGCACTTCTTAGCCTTTCAAAAATCCTGCCTTACTGAAACAGACAGGCTATAGAGGGACTGGAGCTGGCCAACTGCCTCTCCCCAAGGTCCAACAAGACTCTAGTAAGTAGTTTTTCTTGGAGTGCAGGTGTTTATTATGGAGAATGCTGTGGTTACTTTTCTCCTCCTCTTGCCCAAAACCCTGAGATTTTTCCCCATTCTTTACTGAGAGAATTTGATAGGGTTTCTGGAGGTAAAATTCACGAAAGTGTGGGGGCCCATCTAAGATTAGGCCCCTAGGAGTTAACTCACAAGTTAGCCCACACTAAGCCTCCAGCAATTCATCAAAATTATAAAAGTTTCTACCAGTTTATAGCTCCAGTGGCTTCTGCTTCAAGTAAGCTAATCTTGGCTGTAATTTTATGTATTTTTCTTTCTCAGGATTTTGGGGTGTCAGTTACCTTTCTATCTTCAGTTCTCTGATGGATCTAAGAAAAGTTGATTTTCAGTTTGTTGAATGATTTTGTTGTTGTGAGGATGGGAATGAAGGGTTCCGAGCTCTTTATACGCCAGAACTAAAATGAGAATATTATCATTTTTATCCAACTCAAATAACCACAAAAGTTACAAGCTCTAAGATGATATTTGCTGTTTCATAGAGAAAGTATCTTCACAGCTAGACTTGGCTTTATTATGTTGTTTATGATGTCTGACATAAATTGGATCCAGGAGAGTCCAGTCTAGCTGTCACTGTGTGGCCTTGAGTGATTGAGTGTGACTGGGAGGGTGAGTTAATTTCTGGTGAGCCAGTATCTATGATGCTGTGTCTTGGTAAGCTGGGGCTGCTATAACAAAATATCATAGACTAAGTGACTTGACTAAGAGACTTTATTTTTCACAGTTCTGGAGGCTGGGAAGTTAAAGTGCTGGCACATTCAGTTCTTGATGAGGGCCCTGTTGGCTTGCAAATGGGTTACATCCTGCTGTGTCCTCACATGGCCTTTTCTTGGTGGTTGTGTAAACATGGAGACCCCTCCTTCCTCTTTTTTTATAAGTGCACTGACCCCATCTTAAGGGCATAACCCTTATGACCTAATCTAAATCCAGTTACCTCCCCAAAGTCCCACCTCCTAATGTCATCACATTAGGGGTTAGGGTTTCACCATATTAATTTTGGGAGGACATATTCAGCCCATAACATGTTGTGTCATGGTGAGACTGGCAATGCTAGATTTCGTGATTTCCTAAAAAATAAAATAAAAAAACTAAGCACTTACTATGTGCTGTTTTAGTCACTGAGAATATAACCCTGAGCAGGACGGAAGCTGTGTGCCTTCTTGGAACCCTCCTTCTAGCAGGGAGAGATAAAATGGGGTGGGGGGAGGTGAGAGGCGTACTGTATATCAGAAAGCGGTAACAAGTAGGCATGAAATAAAACAGGTTCCACACGCGCACCATCAGAAAGTCACAAGTGTGCAAAGCAGACAAATCCCAATCTCTCCACTTTTCTATCGGGTAGGCCCCGCCCGCGCCCCAAGCCCCGCCCTGTCATGGTTTTCCTCTCCAGAGGTAGCCGCTACGCCTTACCGACTGCGTTTCAGTGCTGTCCCACTGCTCCTGCACACCCCACGCCTGCGACCCTACCCACCACGGACAGGCGCTCCTGCGAGCTGGAAGCCAGTTCTCTGCGTCCTGAGCCTGGCAGCTGCATCTGAACACTCGGAGCCTGGCGATGGCTTCCAGAAACCCCTGCGCCGTGGGTCGCTTCAGTGAAGGGGCCTGTACTTCGGCGACCCAGACTCCGGGCTGAAAGGCCTCCTAATCCAACCAAGAGGACCAGGAGAGGCCCCAAAGGGGACACAGGGCAGTGACCGCCAGGCTTGGAGAGGAGCCGCTCCTGGCAAAGCCGGCGCCCGATTTCTGAACTCCGCCTCCGTTCGGGACTACACTTCCCAGGGGCTATTGCGGCGGAGGACACGCCCACTTCCGGAGAGGACCCGAAGCCGGGCGAGTGCACGCCCCGCCGGGTGCTGAGGAGAAGGCAGGTCTGGGCTGGGAGGTGGCCGAGGCTGGACTGGGGCGCGGCGGGGGCGGTGTCCCGGCTCCTGCGTGGGAGGCGGGCGTGAGCGTGCGCGTGTGGCCTGGTGGCTGTGAGTGCCCATACGTGGTGAGCGTGTGGTGCGGCGGTGAGGAGGGGCGAGCGCGCCCGGGGATGGCGGCCCGATGTGTGACTGTCCGGTGCGTGGCCGCGAATCTGCGCCTGCGTGCACGTCCCGGCGGCGTGCAGAAGGCGGTGTGTGTTGGAATGAGTGAAGCACTTCAAGTGGCCAAGAGCAGGAAACCCGGCCGGAGGAGGCTTACTCCGTCCTCCCCTGTATCGACTGCGTAGCGCCCAGTGTGGGCAAAGTCCTAGAGCCCGGGGAAGTTGTCCGGGCGGGGCAGCCTGTGCTGAAGCATTTCCTGTCAGCCCTATCTGGAAGGGGCAGAGCTCAGGACATGGCTCCATGTCCACAGGACAGCGAGGAGCGAAGACCATGGGGACTGAGCACACAGGTAAGAGTGACAGATGACGGTTGCGGCAGCCGGAATGGACATTGAGGTTTTGGGTGCTGTCTTTCGGGGTTCAGGTGCTGGAGTAGGATGTCCCCCATTTCTAAGGCTAGTGGACCTGGAAGTCGAAAGATTTGGAGGGTCACCTTGGGTCAGAGCGGAGCTGGGTTTAGTTACGGAGGGACCTTGACTTGGCCAGAGACACCTAACCAGATAACCTGACTCAGGTCCTTGGGATATCACTAAGGGCCCAGGGGAGAGAACACTACCCGTAATATTACCCATTATAGCATTACCTCTGGGTACTCTGCTGCTGTTGAAGGAATAGCTCAGCATTTAGATTTTTACCCGTCAGAGCCTTGTCCCATCTATCACTGTAGGATTTGGGAAGAAGGCGAGATTCACAGCTTCACCCAGAAATGCCGAGGCATTCCAGCCTTTCTATGGCTTAATCACGTTCTAGTCAATAACGGAAGATATCCCCATTCCTTGGGCTTCTCTCCCTCCCCTCTGGCCTCCCACTCCAATAAAGAGAAAGGGGGAAGAAGGGCTATTTTTAGTCATATTGTTCTTTGCTTGTTTAGCTTCCTGCATGCAATAGTAATAGCTAATGTTTAATGAGTGTTTATTATGTACCAGACACAGTTCTAAGACCTTTTGGAAGTATCAGCACCAAACTTCACAACATTATGAAGTAGGAACTATCTTACCTCTTTTTTACAGATGAAGGCACCAAAGCATAGAGAGGATAAGTAATCACTAGCAAGTGGAAGAACCGGGATTCAGATCCAGAACAGGCTGACTCCAGAGTCACTGGCTGTCATGTAGTCTCCTCAACTACTGCCTCAGGTAGGTTTCTTAGCCACTTTTGAGAGTTAAATAAACTGACTCTGAAAGGGTTAAATAACTAAAGAGTTCATATCCGAGAACCTCCACTGAGCAGGTTTGGGGTTTTTTTCTTAAAAAGTTTATGACTCTAAGTTCTTAGGTAAAATGGAGATGGTAATATTATATACCTCACAGTACTGTCATAAGGATTAAATGACCTCGTACATGTAAAGCACTTGGTACAGTCCCTGCCATGTAATATGTTCATTTTTATCATCATTATGGTAATCCTTTGAGAAGGCAGTGGAATTTAGATGAAAGAAACTAGAATTAATTCAGATACTTTATCCTCTTCCTAATTAAGGAAACGTAGCTCAGTGGAGTCAAGGGACTGCTTCAACACTGTAGTTTGTAACAAAACAAAATGAGATCCTGGGCCTCATGAGGATTTTTTCGTTTGGTTGTCTGCAAGTCACATGGACTCTGTTGTAACAAAAGGAATGCCTCTCTCTGGAAAAGATGGAATTCTCCAAGGAATTTGTCTTATAGAATCTTCACAAATCCTGGCCAACTGCACAGAGGACTTATTTTCTGTTATTTTCTGGTGTATGAGCAAATAACTTTTGTGATAGAGTCAGCCAGACCTAGGTTGGTGACTAGGTTATTTACAAATTTGTATGACTTGTGAAAAAGACTTGACTTCCCAGAGCTTGCTTGTGTAAAATGGTGACAATATACCCGATTCTGTTTGAAGATTGTAGAGATTTAAAGACAGTATTAATATACGCAGCACAGACATGGTGGCTCATGCTTGTAATCCCAACACTGTGGGAAGCCAAGGCAGGAGGATTGCTTGAGGCCAGCAGGTTGATTAGATACCCAACTCCAGGAGGTTGACACCTCCTGGCCTCAAGCAATATAGTGAGCAATTGGGCAATGTAGTGAGACCCCCATCTCTATAGAAAGTAAAAAAACTAGCTGGGCATGGTGGCACATGCCTGTAGTCCTAGCTACTTAGGAGGCCTAAGCAGGAGGATCCCTTGAGCCCAGAGTTTGAAGATACAGTGAGCTATGATCACGTCACTGTACTCCAACCTGGGCAACAGAGTGAGACCCTGTCTTAGAAAAAAAAAATGTACACACACACACGACACCTAGTATTAATAAATCTGTTGTTAATGAATTGGTGGCTGATGGGGAGAGGGGGTCAAGAGATATTATGCTCATCCTGAAAACCCAGAGCAGAGGGGAACCCCAGCTATATATTTCAAGTCTCCCAAAGAGCATCAGGACGGTGGGGTGGGGGAGTTGGAGTGAGGATTGTGAATGAGGACACAAGAAGCTGAAGAGAAGAAAGCATTTTCAGACTTTGATTATTAGTGCTACTTGGTTTCTCACTACTTCTTTTTCTCCCCAGCTCTACAATCCCAGAGTAAAGCTCTTCTCCAAATGAAGAGCCAGGAAGAGGTAGAGGTGGCAGGAATTAAACTTTGTAAAGCCATGTCCCTGGTGAGTTAGTATTCCCCCTCTCCCCACTAAAATAGTTTTGCTTTTCAGGATTTGGTAATACTTGTTTCTTCTGAAAATTTTGTGCTTAAGAGTACCACCCTGAGGCCTGTTTCCTGTTTCTTCCCTTTCTGGTATGTGATGGGGTTGTGAGTGAGGGATAGACTCACACAGCCCAGTGCCCTCTCAGAGGTTCCTTCTCTTCTTCCTGCTCATTGTTTATTTTTCATTCAGGAAATGACCCAGTCTGAGCCCTTCCCTTGTGCTCAGTCTTTTCATAGGCATCTGACAAAGCAGAAGTACAATCCTCAGAGGAAATTTCCATGCCTAGTTTCTAAGTCTCAGTCCTGATTCTCAGAGAGGTTATAATCTGCTGGAGAAATGAAAAGGCAGCAAACACTTATACAGTGTGAGAAGTGCTGCAGGCAGAGAGTAGACTCACAGTGGAATACTTGGGAAGGGCCATTAATAGCCCATATGATGTTTTTGGGTGAATTAGAAAAAAAGGTGCCCCTTCCTCCCTACAGGTGAAGCTCTGTAACAGGCCGCACAATATGGCAAGAGGAAGTCTATCGTATTTTAGCTCCTTCCTGCCTCCTTGGTGAGGGATCCTTGAGCAGGATATAGCCTGCGCCATCCTACTCACTGCTGAGGGCAGGAAGGGTTGGGGGGACTTCACAGAGGAAGTGATTCCTGAGTTACGCCTTGAATGAAATGGAGGAAGTGCAGGCACAGGTGGGATTGGTGGCATTCTGAACAGAGTATGCAAAGGTTTGTTCTCCCCATTTGACCATGGAGCCGTGAACATCTTAAAATGCCAAGGAATGTTTTACATCCTTTCTTCTTTCTAGGTTGAATACCATAATCTGTTTAGTCAGTCCTTTGTTGTTCCGTAGGTAAATTGTTGACAATTATCTGCTATTAATGGAGTGTTGCAGTAATTATTCTTGTAGTTGAATTTTTGCCCTCATCTCTGATTATTTTCTTTGACTAAGTTCCTAGTTTTTCATTCCTTGTGGATTAAAGTTTCTCAAACTGACCCTACTCTGGAACATTTTAAATTTTATTATTTTTATGGCTAACAATAGAAGCTTCAGAGCTACAGTTCATGTTCTGATTAAGATAAACTGCTAATCTAGTTTCACCAGCAAATTGCTTGTTGTAAGAAAGTATTGAATTTGGTTTACAAACTTAGAAAATTAAATTTTTTAAAATGGAGTAGTTAAGTTTTTTTTTTGTTTTTTGTCTTTTTTTTTGAGATGGAGTCTCACTCTGTTGCCCAGGCCAGAGTGCAGTAGTGCAATCTTGGCTCACTGCAACCTCTACCTCCCAGGCTGATTCTTCTGCCTCAGCCTCCCAAGTAGCTGAGATTACAGGCCTGTGCCACCACACCCGGCTAATTTTTTTTTTTTTTTTAAGTAGAGATGGGGTTTCACCATGTTGGCCAGGCTAGTCTCAAACTCCTGACCTCAAGTGATCTGCCAGCTTTGGCCTCCCAAAGTTCTGGTATTCCAGGTGTGAGCCACTGTGCCTGGCAAAAATTTTTTTTTTATAATAGGCATAACAACTTACGGCCAGAGCGTGACACCTTTTCTTAGGTATAATGCCACAAAACATACACTACCAAGGTAACTTGTTTCTTAGCTCATTTAGACATTTTAAACAAAAGCATTCATGTCAGTTGCCAGAGGAAAATATTTTAAGAGTGGCAGAATTTGTCATAAAGGTTAAGATGGACTATGCACACTCCACTCTTTTTCCCACTGAAAGTTGCTATAAAACCAGGACAGCGTGCCTGGAACAGCAATCTGAGGTCTCGGTAAAGTAAATAGTAGCAGGCAGGGTGGACACAGTGACTCACACCTGTAATCCCAGCACTTTGGGAGGCTGAGGCGGGTGGATTACCTGAGGCCAGGAGTTCAAGACCAGCCTGGCCAACATGGTGAAACCCTGTCTCTACAAAAAAATATATATATATAAAAATGAGCCAGGTGTGGTGGTGCATGCCTGTAATCCCAGCTATTCAAGAGGCTGAGGCATGAGAATCACTTGAACCTGGGAGGCGGAGGTTGCCAAGAGCCAAGATTGTACCACGGCACTCCAGTCTGGGCAACAGAACAAGACTCTGTCTGAAAAAAAAAAAAAAAAAAGGAGTAGCAGGCAGATTCGGGAAAAAGCCCCAGATTTGAAGTACCACCAGACCATGGTGCGTTTACCTTCAAGAGACTCAAAACCTGCAAGTGGGTAAAGGTGTGGACAGAAAGAGCTGCAGGAGAAGCCTTCTAGTTGATAATCAAACTGCTGAAAACTAAAGACAAAAAAATCTCAAAAACCAGCCACTGAAAAATGATGAAGAACTGCCAACCTAGAATACTATGTCCAGGGAAAGTAGCCCTTAGGAATGCAAATAAAATGAAGTTACTCATAGGAAAGAAAACTAAGAACATTCACTGCCAGAATTCTACAAGAATCACTAAAGGAAGTTCTTCAGATAGAAATTATACCAGAAGGGAACTTGGAGCATCAGGGTGAAGGAAGTGCAACAGAAATGGGAAATATTGTATGTAAATACAATAGACTGTTCTCTTGAGTTTATAAAAATATCTTCAATGGTTAAAAACAAAGCTGATAGCTTAACTAAACAGAACAGTATTTTAATATAGGTAATCTAGATTCAGAGACCATGTCTAAACTATTGTAGCATACTACAGTTAGGTAAAATAAAATGTAAGAATTATGATTGAAATACTAAATGAAATGTTTCACCTGTTCTTCTTGGCTTCCTCTTCTTCTTTCTCTTTGTTTTTTCCCTTCTGTCCTTCTTCATCCTTATCATAGGCAACAATTCTTAAGCAATTACATCATGCCAGGCATTTTAGATCTGTTTCTTCATTTAATTTTCACAGTGCTGCCATAAAGCAAGTACTATATTTCCATTTTTCAGATGGGAAAACTGAGGCACAGGGAAGTTAAATTTGGCCAACCTCACCCAGCTAGTTAGTACTACAGACCAAATTCATTGGAGTAATCTGATCTTTTTTCTGATTTATTCAAAACTGGTATTTATTTAAAAGTCTGATGTTGATATAAGTGAAGTCATAAAATAAATTGAAAATCTCCCAGTAACAGTCCAGTGGATCATTTTGTGGGTTGGTTAGGAAATGGATCTCATGTAACAAAACACAGGTTGCTTGATATGTGCTCACATCACATTATTTCTCCTGATAATTTCCCATTAGATTATCAAGAAACAACTTTTGGGCATGTTGGCTCAGGCCTATAATCCCAACTCTTTGGGAGGCTGAGGTGGGAGGATTGTGAGAGGCCAGGAGTTTGAGATCAGCCTGGGCAATATAGTGAGACCTTGTCTCTACAAAATAAAGAAGTAAATAGAAAAACGAAAAACAACTTTTCAAATGTGTTCTTCTCTCCTGATACAAATATATTTTTATTTCAGAAGAAAAGACTATAGCTAGGTGTTTTTTTTCTTTCATTTTTTAGGCATACCTCTTAACATCTCAAGAACACTAAGATTTCTTAGAAAATATTGTGGAGATTGAAATCATGTTCATCAGGTCAGCATCCTTCCTTGCAAGTTTTTCTCACAGTTCCAGAGCTCTTTAGCTTCTCCATGTAGAGAAGTGATTTAGCTCCTAACATGAATAGCATTGCATTAGCACTTGATTATATCCTGTTTTGAGTGTAGTCAGCATTTTTTCATTGGTAATGTATTCTCGCCACCTAGAATTGCAAATGTTTGAAGAGCAAGGAGTATCTCATTTTTTTCTTTTTCCTAATACGTACAGCATAACTAGGCAGAAAAGTTGTCCAATAACTTACCTGACCTGGATCATTTAGACCCTTAGTGCAGTTACTTATACATAGTGTTTTTAATCCCAAAGTGAGAACAGCATAACCCTTTACCCTAGAGTTCACATTGGAATGTGAACACTGAGTAAGCAAGATCATATTTGTGTCATTTTAGGGTTCAGTGACTTTCACAGATGTGGCCATAGACTTTTCCCAAGATGAATGGGAGTGGCTGAATCTTGCTCAGAGAAGTTTGTACAAGAAGGTGATGTTAGAAAACTACAGGAACCTAGTTTCAGTGGGTAAGAGTATCTTCCTCCTTTTGCCTCCCCATGACTTAGTAGTCTTTTATGCCATTATCAGAATTTCCCACAGTTTTCCACAGCATAGGCAATTTTTATATGTTTTTCTACATGCAGGTCTTTGCATTTCTAAACCAGATGTGATCTCCTTACTGGAGCAAGAGAAAGACCCTTGGGTGATAAAAGGAGGGATGACCAGAGGCCTGTGCCCAGGTAAGTGGAGGATACCTAGAGATAAAGGAACTGTTCTCAACATGTTCTTGTCTCTGAAATGTGTTGGAAAACACCTGTCAGACTCCCTCCCAAACTGAAACTTGTTCTTCTAACAGCAGTTTTTGAATGGTTATTCTCTTCCCTACTAGTGTAACTTGCCTCCTTTACCTTTACTGATTTCTTATGCGTACCAGGGTCTATTTCTGAGCTCTTGTTTTACTGATGTTTACCTAATTCTACTCAAGCACCATATTGTTGTCATCGTCCCTGACTTCAAACATTTCTGAATCCTTTGGATAAGCTGATGTTTAGTTTTTTGAACTGGTTTAAATATTTTCCTTTCTTTACAAGGTGAGTTTATTGAGTTAACATGTATTACAGCTATTTTCTTCCCTCTGCCTTTTTCTTTTTTGTATTTCTTGTGTTATTTATTCTTGTTTTGTTGTTTATTAGGTCTGTTTTTTCTCACTCTCTTCTTTATACCACCCCACCCTTTGAATTAGAAAAGTTTTTAGTTCTACAAGTTGTTACCTTTATGTATTTATATATTTTAAGATCTTTTAGAATTTTTCTGCTTGATATTCCAAACATTGTCTTCTGATACCCTTACAAAAGATGAAGAAATTAGCTCATGAATATTACTTTCTTTCCCTGTGTACATCATTTCCCCACTTATATTGTGCTCACTGGGATTTTTGACCCAGAGTATTTTATTCAATTTTTTTTTTTTTTAATTTTCTTGCCTTGCTTTGTAGCTGTTTTACTGATTTAGAAAACTAGATAAGAGACAACAGAAATATATTGCAAGAAAATGAACCTCAAATGAGATGGTCCTGGTTTAATCTGTGTCCTGAAGCGTAGACTTTTCCTACTTTCAGTTCTTCATTTTATTTTATTTTATTTTACTTTTTAAAATTAGAGACAGGATCTTGCTATGTTACCCAGGCTGGAGTTGAACTTTTGGGCTCAAGCAATACTCCCACCACAGCTTCTTGAGTAGCTAGGACTACAGGAATGTATCACCACACCTGGCCCTACTTTCAGTTCTTACAGTTTCAAGAAGAGAATTGTGGGTTACTTGTGGTCCTATGTACATCAATAAATAAGAAATAATGAAAATCAGTAAGCATCCAATTCACAATATTAGAAAAAGAACAAAATGAATTTAAGGAAAACCCAGATAAGTTATATGTAGTGATTTATACTTCTACAAATAAAAGTAGGAATGAATGAATTAGAAACAGTAGCGCTCCTGAAAATAAAGTATTGTACATAACTTCATTAGAAAACCAACACAGTATATAAACTAAGGACAAATGAGAGAAAACACAAAAACAAAATAATTATAAATAACCACACATGCATAAGAACTTAAAAGAATCATATGAATCTATTTTCCTCAACTCTCCATAAAATAATTTGAAAAAATAGATGATATTCTAGGAGAATATAATAATGTAGGTTACCGTAACTGATACCAAGAGGAGATATAACATTTAAACAAGTAGGTTACCATCAAAGAAATGTAGAATGTTGTATAGGAACTGCCTCCCCCAAGAAAAGAAGCCACATCCCCAAATAGTTCTTTAAGGAAAAATATCATCAATGTTGTTTAAATTGTTCTGGGATAGAGAATAAAAAGAGAGCTTAAAACATTTTCATTTATGAATACAGCATATCCTATGATACCAAAATTACCAAAATAGCACCAAAAAGAGAAATTAGCGACAAACCTTAATTATGAATATTGGTTCAAAATCTTAAAAGGTCATATTGAAATAGTATACCATGACCAATGAGGATTTATTACAGCAGTGCAAGGATGGTTGTATCAGCTAATCTTATATAAGAACCATAAAAACATGTACTTCTGCTTGTGGGTTTCAATAACTATGTGATTCACATTTTCATTTTCGAAATTTCCATTATTCTAGCATTTAATAAAGGAGACATTTGCTTTCTTAATATCTTTCAGACTTGGAGTGTGTGTGGGTGACCAAGTCATTATCTTTAAACCAGGATATTTATGAAGAAAAATTACCCCCAGCAATAATAATGGAAAGACTTACAAGCTATGACCTTCAATGTTCAACATTAGGGAAAAACTGGAAATGTGAAGACTTGTTTGAGAGGGAGCTTGTAAACCAGAAGACACATTTTAGACAAGAGACCATCACTCATATAGATACTATTATTGAAAAAAGAGACCACTCTAACAAATCTGGGACAGTTTTTCATCCGAATACATTATCTTATATAAAACAGATTTTTCCCATGGAAGAGAGAATATTTAATTTTCATACAGATAAGAAAAGCTTAAAAACACATTCAGTTGTGAAAAAACACAAGCAAGACTGTGGAGAAAAGAAACTTTTAAAATGTAATGACTGTGAGAAAATATTCAGCAAAATCTCAACCCTTACTCTTCACCAAAGAATTCATACAGGAGAGAAACCCTATGAATGTATTGAATGTGGAAAGGCCTTTAGCCAGAGTGCCCACCTTGCTCAACATCAGAGAATACACACAGGAGAAAAACCTTTTGAATGTACTGAATGTGGGAAAGCCTTTAGCCAGAATGCTCATCTTGTTCAACACCAGAGAGTTCATACTGGAGAGAAACCTTATCAGTGTAAGCAGTGTAATAAAGCATTCAGCCAGCTTGCACACCTTGCTCAACATCAGAGGGTCCACACTGGAGAGAAACCCTATGAATGTATTGAATGTGGGAAGGCTTTTAGTGATTGTTCATCCCTAGCTCATCATCGAAGGATTCACACTGGGAAAAGACCTTATGAATGTATTGACTGTGGGAAAGCTTTCAGGCAGAATGCTTCTCTTATACGTCATCGGCGATATTATCATACTGGAGAGAAACCCTTTGACTGTATTGATTGTGGGAAGGCTTTCACTGATCACATAGGACTTATTCAGCATAAGAGAATTCATACTGGAGAGAGACCTTACAAATGTAATGTGTGTGGGAAGGCTTTTAGCCATGGCTCATCTCTGACAGTACATCAGAGAATTCATACAGGAGAGAAACCTTATGAATGCAATATCTGTGAGAAAGCCTTCAGCCATCGTGGGTCTCTTACTCTTCATCAGAGAGTTCATACTGGAGAGAAACCCTATGAATGTAAAGAATGTGGGAAAGCTTTCCGGCAGAGCACGCATCTGGCTCATCATCAGAGAATTCATACTGGAGAGAAACCTTATGAATGTAAGGAATGCAGCAAAACCTTCAGCCAGAATGCACACCTTGCGCAACATCAGAAAATACACACTGGGGAGAAACCTTATGAATGTAAGGAATGTGGTAAGGCCTTCAGTCAGATTGCACACCTTGTTCAGCACCAGAGAGTTCATACTGGTGAGAAGCCTTATGAATGTATTGAATGTGGGAAGGCCTTTAGTGATGGCTCATATCTTGTTCAACATCAGAGACTCCACACTGGCAAAAGACCGTATGAATGTCTTGAATGTGGGAAGGCATTCAGACAGAGGGCATCCCTGATTTGTCATCAGAGATGTCATACTGGTGAGAAACCTTATGAATGTAATGTTTGTGGGAAAGCCTTTAGCCATCGTAAATCCCTTACTCTACATCAGAGAATTCATACAGGAGAGAAACCTTATGAGTGTAAGGAATGTAGCAAAGCCTTCAGCCAGGTTGCCCATCTTACTCTACATAAGAGAATTCATACTGGAGAAAGGCCCTATGAGTGTAAAGAATGTGGAAAAGCCTTCAGGCAGAGTGTACATCTTGCTCATCATCAGCGAATTCATACCGGAGAGTCATCAGTTATTCTCTCTTCTGCCCTCCCATACCACCAAGTCCTATAGATTCAATCTTGTAAATGGTTCTAGAATCCATCTGCTTTTTTCCAGCACATGTCCCATCATCATAGTCCAAGACGCAACCATCTCATATGGATTTCTGCGGTAGCATAACTGTTGCCCGTTTTGCTCCTATCAACTACATGTTTAACACTGTAGGCAGCCTAACCTTTTAAAAATAAAAATACATATTTATGTTATTTTCCCATTTAAAACACTTGATTTGAAAAATATATTAATTCATTTCAAGGATTTAGCACACACTGGCATATAGTTATTGCTAAATAAATGCTAGCCATTAAGGTAAGGTTTCCTTACAAACTATCATATTAAGCAGCAAGTAAACCAAACAGTAAGTCAAGACTAAGATTTTAGAGCAGACAGAAGATTACTCTCCTGGTAGAGAGGAAAGATGAACAAACTCAGAATTGAAAGATTTATGGTACACGAGGTAACATGGTGGCTTATACTCCCTCTGTGACATTGTTGATGAGCAACTCTCACTTGACCTGACACTGAGAAGAGAGAATCGGCCAATTAGAACAAAAGCTTTTAGCTGGGTGCGGTGGCTCATGCCTGTAGTCCCAGCACTTTGGGAGGCTGAGGCAGGCAGATTGCTTGAGCTCAGGAGTTCGAGACCAACCTGAGCAACATGGTGAAACCCTGTCTCTACAAAAAATACAGAAATTAGCTAGGCGTGGTGGTGCACACCTGTAGTCCTAGCTACTCCGGAGGCTGAAGCGGGAGGATTGGTTGAGCCCAGGAGGTAGAGGTTGCAGTGAGTCATGATCACACCACTGCAATTCCAGCTGGGCAGCAGAGCCAGACACTGTCTCGAGGAAAAACAAAAAAAGAACAAAAGCATTTGGTAGAATGTAGAACTAACCAGGGTAGGTAGTAGTAAACTAAAAGTAACAAGCCAAAAAAACGTGAATAGACTAATAGCCATGAAACAAACTGAAAAGGGTAGTTCAATACTCTGGCCTTTATAAAAGTACCACAGACAATTCATGTAGTATTTAAATTGTTCTAGCATAAAATAAAATGCAATAAGACCTTCCATCTTGTTCCATGAGATTGACAAGACATGCCAAAACATAAAAGTATGTACACTGCAATTAGTTTCTGAATGTAGATGTTACAACTTAAACTTATTTTTAAAATATTTAAAAATAGGAAGGCTAGACATGCCTCTGTATAGAAAATCTGATAAAAATATTTCTCCCTAAATTGTAAATTCATTGATATTCCAATAAAAATTTCCATCTATTTTTTAGTTAAGAAGCTGATTCTGATCATCTGTAGAATTTTGATTTTAACAAAGAATGTAGTTTACATTGGGAATGTGATACTAATACTAATTGAACATTTGCTAATGTTTCACATACTGTTTTAGATGCTGGGGGATACAATAAGGTACAAGATGGACAAAAATACGTGCTCTTACAGATCTAGTAGAACAGAAAAAATTAAATGCATGCCATGTGATAAGTATTAAAGAGAAATGATCTAAAAAAGAAGCTAGGGAGTGCTGGATCAGGCACCTTACTATCACCAGAACATGTTGGTATTAGAGGATGAGGGAAGCACTAGAGGTAACTGCGAGACACAAAAGGCATAATGAAAATAGTCATGATAGTCCCACGGCAGATATTGTTTATGATGCTTTGAGTGTTGGAGGAAGGGAGGATTGATGGTTTAACAGAGATCATGGCAGTTATGTTCACTCATACAAATGTTGATTTAGAAGCTGGTGGAATGGTATTTTTTGAGTGACAGCTTTATTGAGACAAAGCAATTCTGGAGAAGAACACCCATATCCTTCTCTCTGTATCCATCAGCAGAAGTGAAGAGGGAGCCCCAAAGCTCCACTTAAAGTGTACAACTTATGGCTTTTAGTTCATTCACGGAGTTGTGCAACCATACCACCGTCAATTTTAGAACATTTTCATCACCTCAAAGAGGAATCCCTTGTCCTTCTGTAGTTATGGCCATCCCTGGAAGAGTACTTTTTTTTTTTTCCAACTGAAGCACCCGGAGCTCTTGGGTTCCCTCTTAACTGCTTTCTGTGGAAGTATAGAGGGCCATGTGAGGGAAGCTCTTATCCAGGGTACATGACTGCTAGAAAATGGAGCTTGGGGCTTCCTCTTCACTTCTGCTGATAGAAGCATAATGGCTAGGGGATGGGTAGTCTCACTAGAGAATGTGGAGCTTTCAGACTCTCCTTATATATGATAAAAAGGACTTTTCATTGTAGTGGGGAAAAGGTGGTTTGATCAAATGGCATTGGGAAACTTAGCTCACTGGAAAAACAGATCTGTACCTTTCACACTAATGAAGGCCTGAGAGATTAAAGGTCTAAATGTAAAATTAAAGTACATGAAAAACAGAATAATATTTATGTACCCTTGGTTTGAAATAGACTTTAAGCACTAATGGATAACCCTAAAGCTGACATTAGGCTTTTATATGGTGGAAAACATCATAGTCAATAGATAAATGAGAGACTGACACAAAGTGTTTGCAACAGATATAATAAAGGACTGTAATTCGTGATATTCAAAGTACTATTACAAACCAATAATAATCTGCAACTTAGAAAAATGGACTAATGTCCCATTCACAAAGGATGAAATAAAAGCAGTTAATGAAAATTATCCAGTATCACTAGAAATCAAGACATGCAAATTAAAGTGATTATCTACTTTTTCCCCAAAAGACTGACTAATAGAGTGATAACATTCAGTATTGGTGAATGTGTGGAAACAAGGGAGTTCCATTGTTGATTACATATCTGTTGCTTTATGTATATATCCTTTGAATTAATATTCCTTGGAGACCAACATATACAAAAGTAGATAAATGTATTAGTGGCAAAAAAATTAATGGTAAACTATTAAAACAAATGTCCATCAGGGTAATAAATAAATTAATTATGGTATATAGCCATTCAATAGGAATTATGCAGCTGTTGAAAAAAAATCAATGTGTATAGTCATAGAAAGATAGCTGTGCTATACTAAATGAAAAATTGCAGACCTGTATTGTAGTATAGGCCCATAATTGTAATATCAAAAATAAAAATCAAAATATATATTACAGTGGGCATCTGTTTTTCTCTCCCCAGTTTCCCTTGCCGCCTCCTTTTGGCTGCACTATCTCATCTTTTCCTTTTGAGTAACTGGCCATACCCTACCATATGTTTCTGATGGACGTGGCCGATAAAATTGTCTCTGAATTTCAAAAGGCATTTGGATCTGTGTTATCCAATGGCAACTCCCTAAAAGCTGATGCAGTTATTCTTTTGATTGGTCCTTGGAACCACCCTGGTTTTTGTACTTTCTAAGTCTGTGATTCCTCAAGCTACCCATTATTTTTCCGGTACTTGATTTTTGCCTCCTGTTGGTCAGTTGCTTGCAAGTAAAGAAACAATCATACAGAATTTGGTACGAAGATTGGGTAATAGGCATTAGAATCCTTGGAAAAATCGGGTATTTGGAGTTGCTTTTTGGATGAGATGGGGCAAATAAGACTTATTTTCTAGACTGGAAAGCATCTCATGGTGTGCGATGAGCAAACACCTGATTATTCATCACCTGGGATGAATAGAGGTCTAGGGTTCTGGATAATGACAATTTTAAAAGGATGGAGAATGCTGAATCCAAAAGGTACATGTAATACTGGTATCTAACTGCTTTGAATAACTTAAAGTTTAGCTCTTGAATTTCTAGCATTAAGGCAAAAAAAAATTCAACTAAGGGATTTTGTATGATATGTTGAAAGATGTCTTACATTGTTTAAAGTCATAGGGTTAAGATGGCTCATAACCAAATTTAGAGACTATTTTTATGCATTGTTAAAGTGGAATGCTGGTTAAATTTTATACTTTATTCACAAGAGTCACTGTGAATTGAATTGTGAATTCAGTTCTGAATTGTGTTCCCACCAGCACCACCAAATGCTGGCCTCTACCACCACCAAATTTACTTGTTGAAGTCCTAAACCCCAAAGTGACTGTATTTGGACATAAGGCCTTTAAGAAACTAAGGTTAAGTTAGGCCATAAGAGTGAGGCCCTAATCCCATAGGACTAGTGTCCTTATAAGAGGAAGAGACACCAGAGCTCTGTCTCTCTACGTGTGCACAGAGGAAATGCCATGTAAGGACACAAGAAGAATGCTGCCATCTGCAAGCCGAGAGGAGAGACCTCACCAGGAACCAGCCCTGCCAGCACCTTGATCTTGGACTTTTAGTCTCCAGAACTGTGAGAAAATAAATGTTGGTTGTTTAAGCCACCCAGTCTGTGGTATATTGTTACGGCAGCCTGAACTGATTAATGCAATTACCATATAATTTATTGTCCAAACTGGGACATTTTTGAGAGTGAAAGGGGTAGCTAACTGCACAGGGCACTTGACGACAGGTGTTCATATCCTCAGCAAAGCAGGATATATGGTCATACTTCTTGTGTAACAGAATATTGAATAGAAAAAAATATAGCTGTACTATTGGAAAGGTGATATTGGAGATGATTGAAAGGGTTGGAATATACTGAACTTCCGGATTCGTGTGATATACCACCTATTAACATCTGTTTGCATAGGTACATATGGCTGCTCTGAAGAGACAGCTAACAATTCATCTTATTCCCCCATTCCATTGTTGCTCACATGGAATAACAAAGTGAATTTAACATGACCATAACATTAAATGCAAAAATCAGGCTGAGCACAGTGGCTCATGCCTGTAATCCTAGCACTTTGGGAGGCCCAGGCAGGAGGATCATTTGAGACCAGGAGTTTGAGACCAGCCTGGACAATGAAGCATGACCCTATACCATATCTAAAAAAAAATTAAATTTTCCAGTCATGGTGGCACCTAGCTGCTCGGGAGGCTGAGGTGGGAGGATTGCTTGAGCCCAGGAGTTTGAGGCTGCAGTGAGCCGTGATCACACCACTGCAATCCAGCTTGGGTGACAAAGCCAGACCCTGTTTGAAAAAACAGATAAATAAAATCATACATACGTACAAAATTAAAATAGGGCAAAGAGTAACTGTATCTTAGAAGAATTTTTGGCCATTAGTTTACTAGTGTAGATTAAGAAAAGTCCAGGGCATTTGTGGAAGTGAAATTTGAGGAGGCTGAATATATTGACAAAGTGGCTTGAGTAGCCTGCCATGGTTCTAAGAATTTGTTGAACTCATCCATGTACCAAATGCTGGCTGCTAATAAATTACATTATAAGGCCAGAAATCTCTTAACATAACGTAAAGGATGTTGTTCAGACTTCAAAAGGCAGGAATACTGGATTGGTTCTTGTGTTGCAACATCGGGTCTCCTGACAAGAATCCAGAAACCTATACATTCATTGTTCCCATGAGAAAAACACCGTTTGTCTAGTGGATTTTAAAATCATTATACTGACTCTCTGGCAGGTCAAGAATGCTATGTAGAGAGATTGTAATTGAAGGAGCATCTCTGATCAAAAGACTAATTGAAATGGGAATGACACCAAACTGCCCCACCAGGTGAGCCTCCTCTGGGACTAATGTGACTTCAGAGAGAGCCTTTAACTCAGCATGGCCTGAGAGTCCTTGGGCAGATTGTTTGGGGCCTTGGGGAGGCTTTTTGGGGCTCCTGGAGGCAGAAGCAAAGAACAATTTAAAAATAAGATTTAAAAAATTCTACCTACAATAGCATCAAAAGGAATTAAATACTTAGGAATCAACAAAAGTACAAAAGTTAGATTCTGAAAACTATAAAATATTATTGAAAGAAAATCCCATATTTATGCATTGGAAATCTTAATATTATTAAGATGGCAATGCTTCCCAACATTATCTACATGTTCAATGCAATCTAATTTCCTTTTTGTGGAAATTGACAAGCTGATCCTAAAATTCATATGGAAGCACAAGGGACTCAGAATAGCCAAAACAATATTTAAAAAGCAAAACAAAGTTGGAGACTCACACTTTCCAATTTTAAATCAAAACTGTAGTAACCAAGACTATGCATTACTGGCATAAGGATAGTTATAGAGATCAATGGAATAGAAATTAAGGTCCAGAAATAAACCCATACATCTATGCTCAATTGATTTTCAATAAGGATGTCAGAACAACTTAATGTGGGATAAGAAGAGTTGTTTCAGCTGGGCACGGTGACTCACGCCTGTAATCCTAGAACTTTGGGAGGCCGAGGCAGGTGGATTGCCTGAACTCAGGAGTTTGAGACCAGCCTGGAGAATATGGTGAAACCCAGTCTCTACTAAAAATACAAAAAATTAGCCGGCTGTGGTGGCGTGCACCTGTAATCTTAGCTACTCGGGAGGCTGAGACAGGAGAATTGCTTGAACTCGGGAGGCAGAGGTTGCAGTGAGCCGAGATCATGCCATTGCACTCCAGCCTGGGTGGCAGAGTGAGACTCTGTCTCAAAAAAAAAAAAAAAGAAAAGTCATTTCAACAAATAATGGTGGGATCACTGGATATCTACCTGCAAAAGAATGAATTTGGGGCCGGGCGTGGTGGCTCACACCTGTAATCCCAGCACTTTGGGAGGCCATGGCGGGCGGATCAGGAGATCAGGAGATCGAGACCATCATGGCTAACACGGTGAAACACTGTCTCTACTAAAAATACAAAAAATTATCTGGGTGTAGTGGTGTGCGCCTGTAATACCAGCTACTTGGGAGGCTGAGGCAGGAGAATGGCATGAACCCAGGAGGCGGAGCTTGCAGTAAGTCAAGATCACGCTGCTGCATTCCAGCCTGGGTGACAGAGCAAGACTGTCTCAAAAAAAAAAAGAAAGAAAGAATGAATTTGGACCCCTACCTCACACTATATATGAAAATGGATGCAAATAGATCAAACATCTAAATGCAATAACCCAAATCGTAAAACTCTTAGAAGAAACATAGTGGTATATATTCATGACCTTGGATTTGGAAATAGTTTCATAGATACAACTGTCAAAGTACAAGCAACAAAAGCAAAACAAGTTGGACTATATCAAAATTAAAAACATCTATGCTTCAAGGCTGGGCATGGTACCTCATGCCTGTAATCCCAGGACTTTGGGAGGCTAAGGTGAGAGGATCACTTGAGGAAAAGTTTGAGACTAGCCTGGGCAACATAGTGAGATCTGGTCTCTACAAAAAAAAAAAAATAATAATAATAATAGATGAGTTGGTGCATGCCTGTAATCCCAGCTACTTGAGAGGCTGAGGTGAGAAGATTGCTTGAGCCTAGGAGATCAAGGCTTCAGTGAGCTGTGAACGCACCACCACACATCAGCCCAGGTGACAGAGCAAGACACTGTCTTAAAAACAAACAAACAAAAAAATATATGCTTCAAAAGACACCATCAAGAAAGTGAAACAATAAATTCACAAGATGAGAGAAGGTATTTGCAAATCATTTATCTGTAAAGGACATGAATCCAGAATTACAACTTAACAATAACAAGACAAATAACCCAATTAAAAATAGGCAAAAGGTTTGAATAGACATTTATCCAAAGAAAATATATGAATGAAAAGTATATGAAAAGATGCTCAACGTCACTCACCATTAGGGAATGTGTATCAAAACCACAATGATCTGCCCCCTGAAAGGGCCAGACAGGGGAAGGAATGCTGGGGTGGGGTTTTGTCATCCTGGGGATGGATAGGTGACAGAGCCTTCCCAATGTTCTCACTCTCCAATGACAGCTGGAAATGTGGTGTTTTGTGAAAATGAAGGCAGATGAGTCGTGAGAAGAATGGGCTAAAAATCCTGTAACGTGTGCACACATATTTATTCCATCTTTATTTTGTTCTAACAAAACACCTTGCATAAAGGAACCAGCCACGTATTCCTTTGTTCCCGCTGAAAGAGTTTTTTCTTTATTAAAAAGAAGTACACACATATTGATCTACTTTAAGCACACACACATTGATCTTTACGTTCAATGTAATTCAAAAAAAACAAAGTAAGATTTTTAATTGACCATTGTAGACTGATTCTGTTACCACAACTGGACTCTGAGTTCTTTGGCTCTCATGTAAGTAGAATTTAACATCAGGCCAAACAGAAATTTTCTCAGGCAAGGTTTAAGAGGCTTGAAGCTCAAGCTATGCAAAGTCACTTCCACATTTTTGGGTATCTTTTCAGCAGCACCCCACTCTACTGGTACCAATTTACTGTATTAGTCTGTTTTCATGCTGCTGATAAAGGCATACCCAAGACTTGGGAGAAAAAGAGGTTTAATTAGATTTACAGTACCACATGGCTGAGGAGACCTCAGAATCATGGTGGGAGATGAAAAGCACTTCTTACATGGTGGCGGCAAGAGAAAATGTGAAAGAACTAAAAGCGGAACCCCTGATAAACCCATCAGTTCTCGTGAGACTTATTCACTGTCACAAGAATAGCATGGGAAAGACCATGCCCCATGATTCAGTTACCTCCCCCTGGGTCTCTCCCACAACACGTGGGAATTCTGGGAGATACAATTCAAGTTGAGCCTTGGGTGGGGACACAGCCAAACCATATCACTATCCTTTGGGAAACATAAAGTTAGGTTGCCAACTTTATAGCACTTCAAAGTTTAAATTATTGTAGGAGGACAAGTTCCCATTTCTTTCTTTTTTTTTTTTTTTTTTTGAGATGGAGTCTCACTCTGTCATGTCACCCAGGCTGGAGTGCAGTGGCGCGATCTCAGCTCACTGCAAGCTCCACCTCCCGGGTTCACGCCATTCTCCTGCCTCAGCCTTCCGAGTAGCTGGGACTACAAGCGCCCACCACCATGCCTGGCTAATTTTTTGTATTTTTAGTAGAGATGAGGTTTCACTGTGTAAGCCAGGATGGTCTTGATCTCCTTGCCTTGTGATCCACCTGCCTCGGCCTCCCAAAGTGTTGGGATTACAGGCATGAGCCACCAGGCCTGGCCAACAAGTTCCCATTTCTTACTAAAGAGAAGTCTTGGCAATAACTGAACAATGTCTCTGGCAGTTTACCCCAGAAGGACAAACCTTGACTTTTACAGGAAGCTGGCCAGGAGTGACATAGGAGCCATCTGATAAGTTGAAGGAATTGACATTTCTAGATCACAGTGGAAAAACTCCCACCACCCACCCAATGTGGCCTTCACACTGACATGTTTGTTGTGTTCCTTGTATCCAAGGAGCCTGGAACTCAGAATGCATGTACCTCATGGAACATTAAGGAACAGCCTTCATAAGGGCATAAGGGCTGCTGTTCTTGTGACTAAACACTATTAATACAGTGCCCAAACGGGGACAGTCTGAGTTATACACAATTTAGAGTAACTCCAATTGATTCCTCCGTTTTTAATTAATAGCATATTGGTGTTTTAAATAAAGTATTTTCAGAAGAGTAAAAAGGGCTTTAATTAAATCTGAGTAATTTTAAAGGAAATATATGATCAAAAAAGAGGAAAAATTTGCCTCAAAATAGACATAAATGGCTTAAATGAATGTTAAAACTGAAAATCAAAATAATTTAGAATGCACATACTAATTTGGAAACAGGTAAAACAGACATAAGGGTTTTATTTGTAGGGGGAGGGTCTGTAAAGTTAATTATGTGAACTTCTGAGTTGTAACTATGTATTGTTACAATCTACTCTCTGACTATTTCCTTCTTTGGGGAACAATGATTTAGATATCCTGAAAATGCCACATCAGTAAGTTGAACAAGAAGAACAGGAGCTTTAAGAACAAGATTCAAGATGAAACAATACAAGTTTTGAATATTTTATAAATAGCTAAAGGCAGAAAAAGTTGCCAATTATCTTAGACTTCCAGAAAGTGAAAAAGAAAAACAAACAAACTAAAGTCTTAATTGAAAAGAAGAAGAAAGAAAGACATGAAGAAAGAGATAGAGAATGCATGTTGAGAGTGGGGACAGGTAAGTACCAGCTGAACTCTTACCCTGGGCTGTTGGTCCTGAGGATGTGGTATAGGTTCAGCCTAAGCACTGGCTCCACCCCTTGAAATAGTTTGGATATTTGTCCCTGCCCAAAATCTCATGTTAGATTGTAATCCCCAGTGCTGGAGATGGGGCCTGGTGGGAGGTGTTTAGATCATGGGGCAGGTCCCTCATGGCACGGTGCTGTCTTCTCGATAATGAGTGAGTTCTTGTGAGATTAGGTCCTTTAAAAATGTGTGGCACATTTCGCCCTTCTGTCTTCCTCATGTGTTTTTGCCATGTGATGTGCGGCTCCCCTTTCACCTTTTGCCATGATTGTAAGCCTCCTGCGGCCTCCCCAGAAGTCAAGCAAATGCCAATGCCATGTTTCCTGTACAGCCTGCAGAACTGTGAGCCAATTAAACCTCTTTTCTGTATAAATTACCAGGTATTTCTTTACAGTAACGCAAGAATGGCCTAATACACTCCTCAAGGACCTCATCTCTGAGAGATCACACAATTCTTAAATCAGAGGGGCAGTTCATTGCTGAATCCAGGAAGACAGGCCCCAGGTCCAGGTTTTGGAATGAGTCCTGGAGGCAGTAAAGGGTCTGCTTGCCTGGTGGGGAATATTCAGGGGCCATCACTGAGGAGGGGGCCCATTCTCTGAGCAGGTGAGGACCAGCAGCCAGAGCTCCCACCAGCCCACAGGGGCAAGGAGGGAGGCCACCTTGGGCAAAGGAGATGAAGGAAAAGGAGGCGAGGGTGCTGAATGAAGGCTGCGGTCCTGTCCTCTGCCTCACCCCCAAAACCCAGAGGTCAGCCTCCAGCCCCTCACACTCCACAGAGAGGCCTTGGGAGGCTTGATGGGAACCCATTGAGTACTGAGCTCCAGGTCCCAGGAGAGCTTATAGCCACCCCCAAGTCACCATCACCTGCTGCTCTGGTAGGGGCCCTGGCTTCTGCCTCCAGGAACCCCTAACAAGCCTCCTCAAGGCCCCCAACAACCTGTGCAAGGACTCTCTGGAAATGCTGAGTTAAAGGCTCTCTGAGGTCACACTAGTCCCAGAGGAGGCTCACCTGGCAGGGGAGGTTGGTGCCATGGTCTGGAGGCTCTGGGTTGAGGATGAGCATTGGAGTTGGGGGGCCCAGGGAGGCCAGGCAAGCCCCCATTCAGGAGGAGGTAGAGACTGAACCCCCCTCACAGACCCAGGAAACAAAGACCACCATCCTTGGGTGTCCAGGTTCCGGGATCTCTGGAGCGTGGACATTCAGCTGCTGGCTCAGAGGCGGGAGGAGAGAGGAGCAGAGACCAGGACTCAGAGAGGACTTCAGGGGATCCCCCAAGACTGCCCCCTTTTCAAATCTGAGCCTGCTCCTGCCCACTCACTGGGAGAGGTGAGAGGGTCCCATTTCAGCCCAGCTCGTGGAGTGAGGGGCCCACACTCCATCCCTTGTGCCCTCCCTAGAACCAATTCCGTACCTGGCACATGCACTGACAGCCCGTTAATTCAGTGACATTATCTGACAGTAGGTCCTCTCTCTACCTGAACATAGCACCTCCCTGTATCCCCCATCTAGGCATCTCTGATGGTCAGGGAGCAGTTATAGGTTTGGGGGTGCCCCAGGGAGGCAAATGGGCTCTGGGTCTCCTACATTTTGTGGGGAGGGTCATTTGTGGCCACTGGATCATTCAAATTAAAACCATGGACTTGGCACCCCGAGCTGGAAAAATGTCAGACAGGACATTCTGGGGGAGGTTAGAGGCACAGGGCACCAGGACACACAGGCCCTCCTGCACCCACACTGAACTCCTTCACTCACAGCTGGAATCGTGGATCCTGAGCCAGGCACTCTGGAAGAAACACCTGGGGAGGAATAGCTGTGGTTGGTTCCAAAGGACCAACAACCTGGGTCCCCAACAACCCCTCCCTTCTGTACCTCCCTTGGGATCACTCACACTCCCTGCGCCCCCACACACACATAAAGCAGAGGCCACAGCAGCAGCTCAGTGGCATCTCTGTGCTGGAGAACCAGGCCCACCCCCATACCATCCAGTTCCTCTTTTGGGGAAGAAAGAGGAAAAGCCCCACTGGAAGCCACTGGGAAAGGTCAGGATGGTGATTGAACCCAGAAGGGAAACTTCAGATACACAGTCCTTGGAAATCAAAGAAGGTCTAAATAAATTGAGAGAGATTCCATGTTCATGGGTAGGATGACTTGGTATTGTTCAGATGTCAGTGCTTCCTAACTAATCTATAGACTCAACCAATCCCAATCAAAATCCCAGCAAGTTATTTTGTAGATATTGAGAAAGTGATTATAAAGTTTATATGAAAAGACAAACATGCTCAGAATAGCCAACACAATACTAGAGAAGAAGAACAGAGTTGGAGAGCGGATACTACTCGACTTCAAGACAGAGCTATTGTAATCAAGACAGTGTAGTGTTGCCTAAAGAATAGAGAAGCAGCAATGGACCAGAATAGAGATCCCAGAAATAGAACCACATGAATATAGTCAGCTGATCTTTGTCGAAGAAGCAAAGACAACTTAATGGGGAAACAACAGTCTTTTCAACAAATGATGCTGGAACAATGGGATGTCTGCATGGAAAAAACAGACACATTTTTCAAAAAATTAACTTAAAATGGATCATAGACTTAAATGTAAAAATGCAAAATTATAAAACTCCTAGAAAGGAACAGGAGAAAATCTAGGTGACCTTTGGTTTAGCAATGAGTTTTTAAATATAAGATTGAAAAGCACAATCCAAAATAATTTAAAAAAAGGAAAAAAAAGAACAATCCGTGAAAGAAAAAAATTTATAAGTTGTTCGTTAAAATTAAAAACTACTCTGTGGGCCGGGTGCAGTGGCTCACACTTGTAATGTCAGAACTTTGGGAGGCCGGAGGAGGGCGGATTACCTGAGGCCAGGAGTTCGAGACCAGCCTGGCCAACATGGTGAAACCCTGTCTCTACTAAAAATACAAAAAATTAGCCAGGTGTGGTAGCAGGCGCCTGTAATCCCAGCTACTCCGGAGGCTGAGGTGAAAGAATCGTTTGAACCCGGGAGGTGGAGGTTGCAGTGAGTTGAGATCGTGCCACTGCACTTCAGCCTGAGCGACAGAGGGAGACTCTGTCTCAAAACACAACAAAACAAAAAACAAACAAACAAAAAAAACTTCTCTGTGAAAAAATACTGTTAGACTTAAAAGACAAACCACCATTGGGAGGACATGTTTTCAAAACACATAGCTGCTAAAGGACTTACATACAAAATATACAAAGACCTCATAAAACTCAACAATAAGAAAACAATGCACTTGAAAAATGGGCAAAAGATCTAACAAAAACTGCAAAGAGGATATACAGATGGTAAATAAGCATGGAAAAAGATGCTTACCATCATATTACCATCATATGTCATTAGGGAATTGCAAATTCAAGCAACAACAAGATATGACTACACACCTATTAGAATGACTAAAATCCAAAAAGAACTTTCAATATCAAATGGTGGCGAGATTGTGGACAGCAGTTCTCATTAATTGCTGTGGGTATGCACTTTGGAAAACAGTTTGGTGATTTCTTACAAAGCGAAACATACTCTTGCATATGATCTAGTGATCACACTCCTGGGTATCTGGCTAGGATTTGGAAAAACTGCTCTCATAAATTGATGCCAGGAATGTAAAATGGTACAGCCGCTCTGGAAAACAGTTTGACAGTTTGTTAAGAAAAAAACTAAACATACTATATGACCTAGTAATTACATTCCTGAACATTTATCCCAGGGAAATGAAGAGTTAATGTTCACACAAAATCTTGTAATAAGAAAACAATTAACAGTGGGAAGAGGCAGCTTACTGATTGGGAGGAAATATTTGCAAACCATATATCTGATAAGGGGTTAATATTCAAAATACATAAGGAACTCCTTCAACTCAATTACACTAAAAAACAAATAACTCGATTTAAAAATGGGCAAAGGACTTAAGTAGACATTTTCCCAAAGAAGACATATAGATAGCCAACAGGCATATGAAATGATGCTCAACATCACTGATTATCAGGGAAATGCAAATCAAAACCACAGTGAGATATTACTTCACCCCAGTTACAATGGCTATTCTCAAAAAAAGGTAACGTGTTAGTGAGGCTGTGGAGAAATTGGAACCCTTGTTTACTGTTGGTGGGAATGCAAAGTAGTGGTGCTTCTTGGAAAACAGTTTGGAGGTTTCCCAAGAAATTAAAAGTAGAACTACCATATATTCCTGCAATCCCCATCTGGGTATATGGCCAAGGAATTGAAACTAGGATCTCAAGGAGATCTCAAGGAGGTTGCAATGAATAATGCACTTCCATGTTCATTACAGCATTATTTACAATAGCCAAGAGATGAAGATAATGTACATGTCCATTGACAGATGGACAGATAAAAAAAAGTGACACACACACACACATACACACAATGGTGTATTTTTAAGCCCTAGAAAAAGAAATCCTGTCATATGCGACAACATGGATAAATTTTGAGCACATTA
The DNA here is from genome assembly GCF_028885625.2 of Pongo pygmaeus. Classification (NCBI taxonomy): domain Eukaryota; kingdom Metazoa; phylum Chordata; class Mammalia; order Primates; family Hominidae; genus Pongo; species Pongo pygmaeus. The sequence goes on from NC_072393.2 coordinate 63,119,488, forward strand.
TGCTAAGTAAAAGAAGCCAGTCACAGGACAAATACTTTATGATTCCACTTACATGTGGAATCTAAAATAGTCAAACTCATAGAAACAGAAATTAGAATGGTGGTTTCCAGGGGCTGGAGGAGGCGAGAAGATGTTACTCAACGAGTATAAAGTTTCTGTTATGCAAGATAATTAAGTTCTCTCTATATAGCAACTTGAATATATCTCCAGAGAATTGTGCTGAATGAAAAAAGCCAATCCCACTATTCACATACTGTATGATTCCATTTGTATAACATTCTTGAAATGACACAATTGTATATATGGAGGACAGACTAATGATTGAGTCTGGAGGAAAGTGAGTGTGGCTATAAAAGGGCAAGATGAGGGATCCTTGTGGAAATATTGAAGAGATCCTTGTGATGGAAATGTTCTGTCTCTTGAATGGACCGACGTCAGTATCCTACTTGTGATATTGCAAGATGTTGCCCTTGGGTGAAATTACCTAAGAGACATAGGTCTCTCTGTATGATTTCTATATTATGTTTTACAACCTGACGTGAATAAATCCACATTTATCTCAGAATAAAATATTTCATTTAAATACATCATTAACCACCACCTAAGGCTAGCTGCTGTTGACAGTTTTGTGGCCACTCGGACGTTCAGCAAATGTTTTTAAACTTGGCTTTGTGGTTTACTATAGAAAAGGGTCTCAGCCAGGCACCTGGTTCCTACCTTTCCTCTTGTGTAAGCTCCCCTGTCTGTATTACCCAACTAATTTGTAAAGTAGCTTGGCTGTGAAGATTGTTTATAAATCATAAAAGTGTGGAGACCAGGGGTCAGAACAAAGGAAACTCACAACAACAAGGATTAATGCTTTTTTCTTATATCTAAAGATAAAGGGAATTGACATTTAGTTTAAAGATCTAGTTGTTTTTTATTTGCAATTCTAGAATCCAGCCACACCTCCTTCTATAAAATAGAACTAGTGTTCTGGTGATCCAAGCAGAGGAATATGGCTTCATACACAGAAACGGGCTGAGGAAAGCAGAAACAGAGAACAAGAGTGGATGGGTCATTTCAAAGTTACTTTCCCTGTCAAGGTTAAAGCAAAGGGGATTTCTTTTATCATGCCTGCTAAAACTGGCCTGTTTGGGACTTGGCTATTATCTCTCTCTCTCTCTCTCCTGAGAGGAGGTCAGATAACAACTTAGTTGGAGTTGGTGGCCTGGGACTTCAGCATGAGTACTCCATTTCGGTTTGATCTGTTGGGCCTAGTGCAGGAATTCAGTCCAAACCGATAGTCTCCTATACATTTTATTCTACACCTATGCTCATTTTCTTCTTTGCACATCTGTATGCTTTACAAATGTCCTACAAATAAGCATGATTATCAGGTTTAAAGTTGCCTGGGACGGTCCCTCAGGCCAGTCTATTGGCTGGACTGCAGAAATGTCTGCAGCAGATGTGACATGCCTCTTTTATTTCCCTCATTTCTCTGCCTCCACCCATCCCTTGTCCTTTCTATTTTCCCTCGTCCCTCCTCCCTCTCCTTACCCATTCTTTCTTCTCTTTAGCCTGTCCTGCCCTCCCCAACTCGACTTTCTCTTTCCTTCCTCCTTTTCCCACCCTTCTTCCTTATAGTTCTTTTCACCTTCTCGTCCCCCTTCCCACCCTTTCTTCTTTCCTCCTCCTTGCCTTCTCCATTCTCTTCCTTTCCTGCCTCCCTGCCCCTCCCTCCTCCCACCCCGTTCCCTCTTCTGTTGGTTCTTCTGCTCTCTGACCTGTTGTCTTCCCTTAGTCTCTCCCCAGCCCTTCCTCCTTCCCCTCCATCCTTCTTCCAACCCCTCCTCCTTCTCCATCTCTTCTTCCTTCTCTCCAGCTCTCCTCCCCAAGTCCCTCCCCATCCTATTTCTTCTCCCTGCTCCTCCCCATCCCTCCTCCCCTTCCATCCTTCTTCCCACCCCTCCTACTTCTTTTCTCCCTCCTCCCCCCTTCCCTCCTGTCCCTCCTCCTCGCCCCTCCTTTCCCTCCATCCTTCTTTCCACCCTTCCTCCCTCCGTCTCTTCTCTCCTTCCCTTTCCCTACCTCCTCCCCCTCGATCCTCCCTCTTGCCCCCGCCTCCTTGGCAGCGGAGGCCTCTGTGAGATAGAGGAGCTCAGTTGGCTCCGCTCGGCCGGGCTCGGCTGAGAAAACCCGAGGGCAGGTGGCGCGCGCGGGCTTCTGGGAAGCGTAGTCCGGCGCAGTCCGCGCAGGCGCACTGTGGCCGGGCGGGCCTAGCGGGCGCGGTCATTGTCCTGGCAGAGCGGCGAGCCGGTGAGTGTGGCTGCGGGGTCCCGCCCACCCTCTACCTGTGCCGGGGGCCGGACCCTGGCCCCGGGGAGGGCGCGGCCTCGGGGAGAGGGCGTGCAGGCCCAGGTACGGGGAGTGCAGGGCTGGTTGCAGGTCCAGGGCGTGCGGGCGCAGGAGAGGGCGTGCAGGCCGGGACCGAGGTGCGCCTGGAGAGGCTGAGCGGCCGAAGAGAGGCTGAGGGGAAGCTGAGGGGCTAAGGAGAGGCTGAGGGGAGGCTGAGGGGCTGAGGAGAGGCCAGGGCCAGGGAGGGAGAGGCGTGAGTCGGTTGGAGGTAGGAAAGTTGCATGAACACCAGGGCCATCCTGGGGGGAAGGTGGCCTGGGTGAGAGACAGGCAGTGCATATCCTCCTGAGGATGAGGCTGTGTCTTTGTGGATATTGTGAATGTGTCTGTGTGTGTGTCTGTGTGGGTCTGTATGTGTGTGTGAGACAGATTGTGTCGTCCTGAGGGTATGGCTGTGTCTCTGGATATTGTGATTGTGTGTTTGTGTGTGTGTGTGTGTGTGTATGAGAGAGAGAGAAACTGCGTGTCGTCCAGAGGCTGGGTCTGTGAATGAATGTGAATGTGTCCATGTGTGTCCGTGTGGGCCACGTGTGGTAGCGTGTGTGTGTGTGTGTGTCCCACTTCTTCAGAGTCTTGGTCTCTCTGTGGAGCTGTGTCTCTCCAGGTCTCTGCCTATGCATGTGTGGTGATATCTCTGAGTGACTGCCTGTGTCTTTGTCTGGTGTTGTGGGTGTGTCAGCCTTGATTTCTGTCCATGGGTGTCTCTGTGGGAGGGTGCCCTCTGGGTGTCCACTATGTCTGCCCTTTCCATGCATGTCTCTTGGCATGAGTGTAGGGGTGTGTCTCTCCAGGGGCCAGTCCTGTCCGGATCTTTCCTATCTCTGTGTGTCCACTTGTGTCTAGAGTATTTCTTGATGTTTGCATGTGACTCTGCAGGGGTGGGTGCGTCTGGGTGTGCCTCTTCCAAAGACCGTATGCCTGGACAAGGGGGCCTAGCAGAGCCACTACCTTCTCACCCTACACTTCTCCTAGTCTGCCCGCCCACAGTTCCCTGGCTTTTTCCTGCCCATAGAAGGCTCTGGAGGCGTAGGGGCCTGGGAGTGACAGGGGCCGGGTGGAGGAGGGGAAAAGGAAGGCTGTTTTTTCTGCCTCCCACAGGATCTTCTTAAAGTGGGATCAGACTCCCAAAGGGTCTTTGTGCCTTACTCTGTTCTGACCAAGGAGAGGTTGATTTGTTCAGGGAATGTGTATGCAGCCGGTGCTGGCCATTTATAGGTGTCCCAGTAACTCTGAGGTAGGGACCATTATCATCTTTATCTTACAGATGGGGAAACTGAGTCTCAGACTAAGTGACTCACCCAAGGCTACCTCAGGCATCCAGGTTCCAGAGCCCCCACAATTAACCACCAGACAAATGGGAGATCCTTTTTTTCCCTTTCTGCTCAGCTGACACAAGGTTGCAGGATTTTCCCCAGGGGAATCCCCGCTTGGAAACAATGGAAATGGAAGAAAGGAAGGAAATGCTAAAAAGCTCGGAGGAAGAAGAATCCAGATCTAAGGCCAAACTGGGTTCAACAGTCACTGGCCATACTCTTGGGCAAGTCACTTCCAGGGCCGCTGCATGATTTTTAAGGGTACTTTGCCTTCATGGGCCCCTTGCTCCATTGTTTTTTTAAAGCACTAAAAATTACATTTTGTTATTTCATTAATATGAAGACAAATATAATCTAGGCTGGATTAGATCTTTTCTTACGATTTTAAAAGAAATTAAGACCTTCCTATGGGCCCCTAAAGGTTTCATGGGCCCCAGGCTCTGTGCCTACTGGGTAAGTGGGCTGTGGTCACTGCTGTGATCTGGCAAAATGGGCCAGTGTTCTTGACCTCATAGGACAGGGGTGAAAGTCAGAGACCACTGATCTGCAAGGAATATTTTTTTTAAATTAAATTCTGTTTCAAACATGTTGATGGTAATATGAGGTTTCTACACCCAGGGAAACAATTCAAAGGAAGAGAAAGAAAAAATAATTAATAACTCCTACCCCCTTCTCATTCCCACTCCACGCCCTCCAGACACAAACCCAGCCTCATTCTACAGTCTTCCCCAGGCTGGAAAACGCTGTACAGATGTGTCCACATCCACATGTGTTGGTTTGTTTTTTCACAAAGGGGCTGAAGTTATACATAAAACTGGGTAACTTGCTTTTCTAACTTAGTGAAACCACAGACATGTCAAAAGATGTAGAACTAACTTTGCTTCACAGAGGCGACCTGATATTTCATACTATGGAGACCCTACCCTTGATTTGATTCCTTAAGTAATGTTTATTAATTTTGTTTTCAGCGTGTTTTTTTGCCTCTAGAAACAATGCTGCCATAAATATCTTTTTTTCCTATATGTAACTTTTACACGGAGCTTTTATTGGTGTGGACGGATTCCCAGGAACAGGGTTGCTGGGTTATGGGATTTGTGTATTGCCAGCTCACTTTCCAGAAAAATGTTGAGCAACTCACATTCCCTCACCAGTGTGTGAGAGGGCCTGTTCCTTTGAATCCTGGCCAGCACTAGAAGTTAGCTCATCTGTTCATTCAGCTTGATGTCTAAGTGCCTCCTGTGTGTTAGACATTGTCCTAGATGTCAGAAATACAATCTAAAAGTGATCATCCCTGCTCCCTGGGGGCTTCTGTTCTCATGGAGGGAAGACAGATGACAAACTTGAAAACAACTATTTTTAAAACGACAGTTGTCAATAGTGGTTTGTACTGCAAGAAAATAGAGGGGGAGAGAGTTGCTGCTGGAGGTCAGGTGATTGTGGGTAGAGGACTTCTCCAAGGAGGTAACGTTGGAGCTGACCAGGAAGCAGGGGTAGTCATGGGAAGAGCATTCCCTCCAGAGCGAACAGCAGATGCAAAGGCCAGGGGGCCTGGGGCCAAGCATGGGAGAGGGGAGTAGAGGAGATGGAAGGGGAGAGGGGAGTAGAGGAGATGAAAGGGGAGAGGCCATCAGGGACACATCATAAGGGCTGTGTGGGCAGCAGTGAAGACTTTGAGTGATTTCTAATGGTGGGGGAAACCAACGAAGAGTTTTGAAGAGTTTTAACCCAGAGGATATTTTCACTGAGTGATTACAGTTGGCCAGATGTGGTGCCTGTGTACAGGCATTAAGTAGTAGGAACGCCGAGCCCACACCTTTGTGATCCTTTTGTTCTACAACAGGGCTTCTCAACCTCCACACTACTGACCTTTGAGCCTAATCATTCTTTGTTGTGGGGCCTGTCCCGTGCATTGTACAATGTTTAGCAGCATCCCCGGTCTCTACCAACTAAACGCCCATAGTACTCCCCTGCCAAATTATGACAATTTGGCAAATGTCTCTAGACGTTGACAGATGTCTCCGGGGGGGGCAAAATTGTTCCCGATTGAGTTCCAAAGGCTTCTGCCATCTTGGCCTTATGTATATGCCCCCCTACAATTAAAATTACTTTTCACTTGTGGAAGTTGGGGCCATTTGGCCTAAGGAACGCTCTTCTTTGTCTTAGTGGTTCTTATGCTTTAAGAGGTGTCAGAATCACCTGGGAAACTTGTTTAGAAATGCTGATTCAGGGGCCCTACCCAGGTAGTTTGATTCAGAGGGTATGAGGTGGGGGGCAGGAATATATATTCTGAGTGATATTTTAATAAGCATCCCCAGTGATTCTGGTACTTTGAGAATTGGTGCACCAGCTAAAAGAGCATTGTGTTGGAGAGGACTGAGGTTTTTCTGGGTGATCCTGAAGGGTTGGAGATGTAGAGAGGCATGTTTCTGTTTATAGCAGAAGAAAAACTCATTTCCAGTCAGAGGTGTTGGTGGCACGGGTAGCGAGCCCCCTATCACGGGAGAAGCCAGGACTGAGCCAACACGTCTCAGACTCCAAGAATTTGTCCTCATCTGTGTCATGGATCCTAATTTTTTACTTTGCCATTTACTTGATTTGGCTCACTGATTTTTTTTTTTTAATTTAAATCAACTTAGTTTAAAAGGGCATTCTGTGTGACTGCTGTAAAAGGAAGCTGAGTTTTGCTGTAAGAAGGGAAACAAACTTTAAAACAAATGGAAGTAAAGCCAGGTAGTTCTAATGAGATATTATGGTTACCCTAAGTTTGGGCCTGAACCCTGCTTTTCTTTTTAATTTTAATTTTTAATTTTTGTGGGTGTGTAGTGGATTTATATATTTATGGAGTACATGAGATATTTTGATACAGGCATACAATATGTAATAATCACATCAGGGTAAATGGGGTATCTGTCACCTCAAGGATTTATCCTTTGTGTTACAAACAATCTGATTATATTTTTAGTGTTTTGTTTTTTTTTTCTGAGATGGAGTCTCTCTCTGTCGTCCAGGCTGGAGTGCAGTGTTGCAATCTCAGCTCACTGCAAGCTCCGCCTCCCGGGTTCACGCCATTCTCCTTCCTCAGCCTCCCGAGTAGCTGGGATTACAGGCACCTGCCACCACACTCAGCTAATTTTTTGTATTTTTGGTAGAGACGGGGTTTCACCATGGTCTTGATCTCCTGACCTCGTGATCCACCCGCCTCGGCCTCCCAAAGTGCTGGGATTACAGGCGTGAGCCACCGAGCCTGGCCAGTTATTTTTAAATGTATCATTAAATTATTATTGATCATAGTCACCCTGTTGTGCTGTCAAATAGTAGGTCTTATTCATTGTTTGTGCGTGTGGTTTTTTTTGTTTTTTTGTGTGTGTGTGTTTTTTTTTTTTTTTTTTTTTTTCTGAGACGGAGTCTCGCTCTGTTGCCAGGCTGGAGTGCAGTGGTGCAATCTTGGCTCACTGCAACCCTCTGTGTTTTTTTAATACCCATTAGACATCCCCACATTCCCCCCACCCTTCCACTACCCTTCCCAGCCTCGGGTTTCTTCATCATTCTAGTCTCTATCTCCATGAGTTTGTTTTAATTTTTAGCTCACACAAGTGAGAACTTGAAAAGTTTGTCTTTCTGTGCCTGGCTTATTTCACTTAACATAATGACCTCCAGTTTTATCCATGTTGTTGCAAATGACAGGATCTTATTCTCCTGCTTTTCTTTTGTTTCAAGGGGCGAGTGATGGGTTGCAGGGATGTTAAGATACCTCTGCACTTGAGACTTTGTCCTGAGCTTGTCAGGAGAACTGGAAGATAATTGAATCAAGATGCATTTCTCTAGGCGAATCTGGCTCTGAGAGCCCCTGGGTGGAAGTTGCTTACACTCATATCTGCTAGTTGAACCTCATGATAACCCCATGAAGTCTGGAGGAAGTGCTCAAAGAGGCCACAGGTGGTTCTGGGGCATCTCAGGGGGCCTCGGTCCAGCACTCACACTCAAGGAGAGATCCAGGCAGGGCCATTGGGAGAGGGCAGGGTGTCTGGTGGCCCTCAGCAGCCTGCGGGAATGTGTGTGAGTGTATGTGTGTTAACCGTATCTGTGGGAGTGTACATGGGAGTGCGTTTGTGAGGCATTGTAGCCTGGAGGCTAAGCATGTGGACCCAGACATACTCTGCCTGACTCCAGTCCCAGCTTTGTAATCTTGAGCAAGTGGTTTAATCTCCTCGGGCCTCAGTCTCCTCATCTGTGAAATGGGTGGGTAGAAATAGTACCTACCTTCCAGGATGGTTGGAAGATCAAGTGAGATACATTCAAGTTCCCTACATGCAGTAAGCCCTCTAAATACTCACTGTTGATGTATGTGTATGTGTGTCTATCTGCCTGTCTGCTTGTCTCTCAGTGGGTGTGTGTCTGTCCTGTCTACATTTGTGAGGCCAGCCTAGGCCTGGTCTCTCAGCATGCCTTCCTCTCTCTTCTCCTTACAGCACTGTTGGCCACCCCAGGCCTGTCTTCCTGTTCACCGTGGGCAGCAGAGGGATGGCTGCTCAGCTGCTGACTGATGAGGCACTGGTGAGTCATGTTGCCCTGTCACTCTCCTTTCCAAAGGCTGGATCCTGCCTTGGGTGAGCCTCTGCTGCTCGAACCCTTTCCAAGGCCCCCAGTCCCATCTTCTGGGGCTGTGTCTGCCCTGATGAAGAGGGCTGTGCTTACAGATGATGCTGACCCTGGCTGTGGGGTCACTTGTAGGGGACAGGGAAGTTTTGGAATGGCCAAACTAGCTCTCTGGACTCTCAGGAGACACAGGTGGGCACCTGTGGGAGAGTGGTGGTTTAGACATGTGACATTGAGTGAAAACTCGCGCAGGACCATGCTGGATGTGTGACCTTTAAAATGGGCAAACACACTAAATGCTCCTTGTGAATGCCCACGTGTGATGAAAGCACAAAAGCTTATGGGAATGAGGCCCACAAATTCACCCATGATTTTACCCCAAAAGATAATCACTCTGGAATGTTTGAGTCTGGCTAAGCAATTTTAATGTTAAAGATTGCTTTTTCATCAGATATTTCATCCTGAGCATTTCTCCACATCATTAAAAACTCCTTTGTAACATCCATCTTAATGACCACATAAAAGTGTTGTTCAGTGGCCATACCCTGGTTTACTTAATGGTTCCTCTGTTGTTGGACCTTTATTGGTTTCCAAGTATTCTTTTTTTGGTTATAAACACCGTCATGAGGGACACTGGGCACAAATCTTTCCTTGTGTCTTATATGATTTCTTTAGGAGCGATTCCTTGAAGAGGAAGATTGGGTTGGGTATTTTTGAGGTATTTTGATATTACTTTCCAAATCAGTTATGGCGGTATGTATTCCCACCAGCATGTCTGAGCGGGTCTCCGATGATTTATATGGCTGTTGTCAGGCATTTATTCTGCATGTTGGATAAATTTAGATTGGTGCAATATTGCACCATGATAATAAATGACAAATGGATATAAATGACAAATGCTATAAACCATGATGAGCCTGATAGGGGACAAGTGGTGCCACGTGATTTATTTCTGAGTAGCATTGTTTGTATTATTAGTGAAGTTCAAGTCTTAGAAAATGTTTACTAGCCATTTCTGTGGGCAGGGAAATGATCCATCTTGTGCTTTAGCAGTCTACAGGAATCTGAGTATGCTTTAAAGACTTTACAGAAGCAAATGTGTGCATGTAAATATTTGTGGCAAATATTCTTCCCAGATTTGCTTTTTGTTTCTTTATTTTACTTTATTTTTTCTGTATAAAAGCATTTCATATTTTTAAAATCAAACCTGTTGGTTTCTCCCACTGTGGTGTCTTTCTTCATCTTTAAGCTGTGAAAGGGTTTCTCCATCCACAGGTCACATAGCAGCTATATTTTCTTCCTTTTCACCATTTGTCATTTGAATGTTAACAATGAACTTTTGAATCTACCTGTAATTGATTTTGCTATATAAATGTGTCAGTAGACTTATTTGGGAGCTTTGGTTTACTCTGTCTTCATTTGTTTGGTACCTTTGTTGAGGTACACATCACATATCACAAAGTGTACAATTCACTGATTTTGGGTACATTCATAGAGTCGTGTTAACCATCACCACAGTCAATTTCAGAATATTTTCATCATCCTGAAAAGGAGCCGAGTACCCATTGGCACTCATTTCCATTTTCCCCCATCAGTCTGCGGCGCCTGGCAACCAATCAGCTTTCTGTCTCTATGAATTTGACTATTCTGGACATTTCAAATAAATGGAATCATACACGGTGTGGTCTTTTGTGACTGGCTTCTTTCACTCAGCATAATATTTACAAGGTTCATCCATGTGGTAGCACATATAGAGCTTCATTCCTTTTTTTGACTGAACAGTATTCCACTGTGTGTTTTACACATTTTATTTATCCTTTCATCAGCTGATGGACATTTGGGTTGTTTCCACTTTTTGGCTATTATGAATAATGCTGCTATGAATATTCATGTATAAGTCTTTGAACATATGTTCTCAGTTCTCTTAGGTGTGTACCTGGAAGTGGAATGTTGGGTCATGTGGTTAACTCTGTTGAACCATTAAAGGAACCACCAGACTGTTTTCCTAAGCGATTGCACCATGATGCCTTCATTTTTATCTCATCTGTGATTCTTGCCTTGAATTCTTCTTTTACCTACATTACTTAGAAAGATTTGTTGATTGTTTTTATTTCAACAGGGTTGGGAGTTTTGGTTTAAGTTTGGTTTTTTAAAAATTACTACTAGTGTAATTACATTCTGATTTTTTTAAAAATTGAGGCTGTCTGGTTTCAGCTCTTTAGAGTTTTCCCTGTGGTGAAACAGTTTGTGTCATTACACAGGAAACCGAAAAAGATGGAGTACCAGAAAAAGTGGCCTTGGACACGTATGTGCAGAGAACTCAGAGGCCCTTTGTAGCACTTCTGTCCCAACACGATGGGCTCTCAGACCTGGAAGGCTGTGTTCTGTGTCTCAGCACAACCCTGGTGCCAGTCTGGGCTTGGTGCCTGGAGACTGCTCAGTGAATATTTATTGAGTGAATTAGGTGGGTGTACTTAGGGAAGACTTCAAGAAAGAATTGTTATATTACAATTTTGTTAAATAAATAAATATAGGAGTGAGAGGGAACTTTTGGAGGTAATGGATCCGTTTATGGCCTTGATGGTGGTGATGGTTTCACGGGTGTATATTCATCTGCAAACTCATCAAGTTATGTACATTATTAAATATGTACAGCTTTTTATATATCAGTCACACCTCAATCAATTAGTTTAAATTTTTAGAAAAGGAGGAATTATTAGCTGGGCTGGCTGAAAGATATATTGGGCCAAAAGATCAAATAATATCATATAAGGATCTATAGTTGTATATAAGATATATATTAAATATCAAAATTAAATAATAATAGCAAGAGTCAACATTTACTGAGAGCTTCCTCCATCACACGAGGCACCGTGCTTGGACCATATTTGTACACATTTAACCTCATGACCCTGTGGAGGGGGACATTGTTATCAGGAAGCCTGCCTCTCATATGAGGCTCAGAAAGAGAAAGACAGTTATTCAAGGAAACACAGCTCGTGAGGGGCAGAGCCAGGATTCTGTCGCAGATTGTGGTTCCTGAGCCCACATTCTGAACCACCAGCCCAACTGCTTTCTATCAAAGGTGACCTCTCAGGCAGAGGAGGCTATCCTGAGCTCAAGCCCCAGAAGGGTACCCTGGGACCATGGAGGGAGTAGCCAGCAGGGGTGAAGCCTCCCCTTGGGATTCAGTTGGTGGTGGGGAGACTCAGTATGCTGGAGAGAGCCAACGAGCTCTGGGTGTCAGTAACAATAGCTGGCAGTTATTGAGTGCCTACTGTATGCTATGCACTACCATTCTGAGTATCTTATATAAATAAGTGGGCAGGTGGGGCCTGTGGGAAATTGGAGCTCTCTTGCCCCATCAAAGGGCCAGCCACCACTCAGCTCCAGCCTAGAGTGGCCAGATATTCTGGTGTTTAAAGAGAAACTAGAAATTCATTTTCTTGGTAAATTGTGAATTTTTTTTCATGTGAGTAATAATTAAAAACAATTTTGAAACCCTCATAGGAGCAAAATAGAAGTGTGTACAGCTGGCTTCAGGCCCAGGCACATCTCACATGAGGTGCGTGCTCAGAGCTCCCGTTCTTTCCTTGTGCCATGGGGGTTTACCACTGAATCAGTTCAGAACAGCAGGTCCCTCTGTAGGACACAATAGGTCTCTCATTACTCACATGCCATGCTGTGTGGAAGCCCAAGCAGCCATAAGGAAAAGCGATGTGGAGAAAAAGAGATGCCCACCAAGGCCTCAGCTGTGCCATCCATACCAGCTCAAGAGACAGACATGTAAGCAAAGAAGCCAGCAGACTACTCTAGCCCAGCTGCCATCCAACTGCCACCACACAAGAGATGCCAGGCACGAACTGCCCAGCGGAGCCCATCAACCCCCAAATAGTAATAAATTGTTGTTTTTGAGCCATTAAGTTCTGAGATGGCTGCTACCCAGCAAAATATAACTGGATCGGAAATTTAATCTGTGGCCGTGGCTCAAGATCTTCATGTGGCAGAGTCATGCATGGATGATGTGATCAGCCAGCAATAATGTGAGACATGCAGGCCTTCATCACACCAGGGAGGAGGTCGGCTGTCAAGCACCATCTCTGGAAGTGGCTTCAGGATCGCTTGTGATCTATCTGGAAGAGAAGCGCCAGCTGGGACACTCTGCGATATTTATCCAACTGTCTTCTTTATAGGCAAAAGACATACCATCCATCTCAGGGTCTGATCCAAACTAAACTGCTCCTTGGCCGTGATGCCAGCTAGATCGGTATTATACATGGATGAGGCCATCTAATATTGGGGCTGAGAGTTAAACTGACTGGGTTTAAAATGCTGCCACTCCCATCTGTGTGACCTCTTGTGCCCCCGTCTCCCCCTTTGTAAAAGAGCTCATAAAAGTGCCTACATAGTAGGGTTGTTTTGAAGATGAAGTGAAATGATGTGTGCAATGGGCTTAGAACAATACCTGGCATGTAGTATGTGCTTAATGAGCATTAGTTATTTTTATCATTATTTACTAATGAATTAGTATGGAAGAAACCTGGTGCCAATACCATGTCTGTCTTATTCACAGTTGTATGCCCAGTGCCTGGTGCATAGCAGGTGCTTAATAAATATTGGTCAAATGAATGCATGAAAGGGTGAAGTATCACTCTGTGTGTTTCCAGGAACCACCAGTGAACATATTTAGAATATGTCAGAATATGTATTAGATACGATTGACCTAGAATTCCTGTTTAGGGGGTAAAAATTCAACCATACTTTTCTGGTAGCCTGGAAAATTATAAATTAAAACACCAGTTAAATTTCCGATCCAGTTATATTTTGCTGGGTAGTAACCATCTCAGCACTTAATGGCTCAAAAACTACAATTTATTACTATTTTGGGGTTGATGGGCTCAGCTGGGAAGTTCGTGCCTGGCATCTCTTGTGTGGTGGCTGTTGGATGGCAGCTGGGCTAGAGTAGTCTGCTGGCTTCTTTGCTTACATGTCTGTCTCTTGCTCTGCTATGGATGGCACCGCTGAGGCCTTAGTGGGCATCTCTTTTTTTCCACATGGATTTTCCTTGTAGCTGCTTGGGCTTCCTCACAGCATGGCATGTGAGTAATGAGACATAATGAGACACCTATTGTGATGACTGGCTTCTCCCAGAGCAAGTGTTCCAGGAGGCTGAGGCAGGAGCTGGAAGTCTTCTGCAATCTAGCCTGAGAGTCCCAGAACATTACCTCTGCCAGATTCTATTGGTCAAGCAGGTCCCTAAGGCAAGCCCACATTCAAGGATAGGGGAACTAGATTCCACTAGTGAAGGATTTGAGGCCATTTTCAATCAGTCTACCCACTTACTATTGTCTACTAAAGCTGACTTATATTGAAAGAGACTGTGAAAATGGGTAATTTGATCCAGCAAAATATAACTGGATCAGAAATTTAACTGGTGTTTTAATTTACAATTTTCTGGGCTACCAGAAAAGCATGGTTGAATTTTTACCCCTTAAACAGGAATTCTAGATCAATGGTATCTAATATGTATTCTGATATATTCTAAATATGTTCATTGATGGTTCTTGGAAAGGTACCCGCATTTTCCTTGCTTGGGCAGCAGGACTGGGCATTCTGATTCACAGCCCTGAGAGTATGATAATTGAGAGTATGAGAGTTGTATGCTCATTTTGGGCAAATACTCAAAGCAGGTAGCTTTTTATGTGTCTTCCTATCACATACGATTGCTTTCTCGGGCCTGTTCAAGGTACCATGTAAGAAATTTAAGGATTCAGTCATTTGCTGTACAAACATTTATTGAGTACCTACTAAGTGCCAGACACTGTTCTAGGGCCTGAGGATTCTGTGGTGGCCCAGGCAGACACAACTTCACAACCCCCCATGAAGTTGATGCTGTTATCCCCTTTTAACAGAGGAGGAAACTGAAGCCTGCAGAGGTTAGGTAATTGAAGATGTTCACTTTCATACATTCACATAGCTAGAAAGTGGCCAAGCCAGGGTTTGATAACAGGTCTTTGTACTTCCCAGACATGCCCTTAAGACACTGCACTGTCTTTCAAAAAACAAACAAACAAAAACACTCACCCCCCTGTATTAGTTGTAGCTGTGTAACAAGTTACCCCCAAACTCAGCTGCTTAAAGCAACAATTATTTACTATCTTAAAGCAACAATTATTTACCATCTTACACAGTTTCTGAGGGTCAGGAATGGGGGCATGGCTGTGGCTCAAGATCTTCATTCTTCTCAGGGCTTCCCGGGGTTGGAGAATCCCTTCTGAGAGGCTCACACAGTGGTTGGTGGTGGGACACCTTAGCTCCTTGCTGACATTGGTGGGAGGCTTCAGCTGCTGGTCAGATGGGCCTCTCCAAAGGACTCTACAGGGCAGCTGGCTTCCTCCAAAGTGAGTAATCCAAGGGAAAAAGAGAGGGAGTGTGCCCAGGACCAAAGCGGTGATCTTTATAACCTTTTTGTCTTTTTTTTCCCCTGAATTTCTTATTGTGCTAAAATACACATAACATAAAATTTGCCATCTTAACCATTTTTAAGTGTACAGTTGAGTGGCATTAAATGCATTCCTAACGTGCAGCGCCACCACCATCCATCTCCAGAACTCTTTGATCTTGTAAAACTGAAACTCTGCAGCCATTAAACAAACACTTTCCATCCCCCTCCCCTCCGCCCCCAGCAGCCACCATTCTACAAGTCTCTATAAATTTGACTTGATACTTCATTTAAATCATGGAATCATGCAGTAATTTTACTTCTGTGTCTGGCTTATTTCGCTAAGCATAGTGTCCCCAAGGTTCACCCTTGTAGCATGTGTCAGAATTTTTTTTTTAAAAGGCGGAATAATATTCCGTTGTATGCATAGACTGCATTTTGCTTATCCACTCGTGCTTACGTACACTTGGGTTGCTTCCACCTTTTGGCGATTGTGAATAGTGAGTGTGCATATAACCTTTTCTTGGAAGTGACACCACACTAACCTCTGCTGTATGTTGTTTATCACACAGAATCACCCTGGCACAGTGAAGGGGCTACATAAGGCTGTGGATACCAGGAGTTGGGGATCATTCAGGGCTGTCTTGGAGGCTGCCAACACACACATACACATACATACACGTAAAACATGAAAATATTCACAGTGTCACTCCTCTGATACAGCTGCTGTTCACATTTTGACACATTTCCTTCCGTCTTTTTCCTGTGTATTGTTTTCATGTGGTTGAGATAAAATGGTATTTAGAATTTTGGAAACCCAGAAGCAACTCTACATGGAAAAGCTCTGCATAATCTTGTAATGAAAATAGCTATATAATTGGCCATGGGGGTGGGCTATTATTTAATGAATCCCATGCCATGGATGTTATGGTTGTCCAAAGGCTTGCCCATATAAATAAAATGGAGTGGACATCTTTGTGCATGAAGCTTTGCCCAATTTTTGGATTATCTTTTTGGGATAGATTTCCAGAAATAAAATGTCTGAACATTTTAAAGACATAAAATGTGTAATATTAACCTTTTAATTGAAGAAACAATAGGTAAAACGCACCTATTTGAAAATTAGTAAACTGGGAAAATGAATTCTCCCACTTCCCCTCCCCATCCTGAAACTACTGGCATCACCTGCTCTTACCAGATTCTGTTTTGGTTAAGAGCTTTATTGAGGTATAATTCACGTATCATAAAATCTGCCCATATAAAGTAGACACATTAATATCCAGTGCTTTTTAGTTTATTTACAGAGTTATGCAACCAGTACCACAATATTTTAGAAAATTTTTACCACTCCAAAAAGAAACCCCATACCCATTGGCAGTCACTCCCCATTTTTCTCCAACCCACCCTCACCCCTAGGCAACCATATATCTACCTTCATTCTATTTTGCCCGTTCCGGACATTGTATATAAATGAGGCATACGATATGGATTTTGCCCATTCCGGACACTGTATATAAATGAGGCATACGATATGGATTTTGCCCATTCCGGACACTGTATATAAATGAGGCATACGATATGGATTTTGCCCGTTCCGGACACTGTATATAAATGAGGCATACGATATGGATTTTGCCCGTTCCGGACACTGTATATAAATGAGGCATACGATATGGGTTTTGCCCGTTCCGGACACTGTATATAAATGAGGCATACGATATGGGTTTTGCCCGTTCCGGACACTGTATATAAATGAGGCATACGATATGGGTTTTGCCCGTTCCGGACACTGTATATAAATGAGGCATACGATATGGATTTTGCCCGTTCCGGACACTGTATATAAATGAGGCATACGATATGGATTTTGCCCGTTCCGGACACTGTATATAAATGAGGCATACGATATGGATTTTGCCCGTTCCGGACACTGTATATAAATGAGGCATACGATATGGATTTTGCCCATTCCGGACATTGTATATAAATGAGGCATACGATATGGTCTTCTGTGTCTGGCATCTTTCACTTGGTGTCATGTTTTCCAGGTTCCTTCATGTTGCAGCATGTGTCAGAGCTGTTGTGTGGACGAACCACATTATTTATCCATTCGTCAGGAGATGGACATTTGAGTTGTTCCCACTTTGGGACTATTGCGAATAACATTGCTATGAGCATCAGTGTATAGTTTTTGCGTGGCATTCTGTTTTCATTTTTCTTAGATATCTACCAAGAATGGAAGTGCTACATCATAAGGTAACTCTGTGTTTATTCACTTGAGGAAATGCCAGACTGTCTTCCAAAGCAGCTGAACCATTTTACATCCCCACCAGCTGTGTATTCTTACCAGTTTCTTGCATTCATTTCCATAAAGAAGTCTGCGCCTGTATAAGCACATATGTGTAAATTTCCCTTTATTATTTCCTTTTATGGAAATGTTAACAAACTAGACACACTGTTCTGGGCATTGATCTGTTTTTTCATGTAACTGTATATTCAGGAGATCATTCTGCATCTGCAGCTAAGGAGCTGCCCCCTTTTTTTTTGTTATGGTTGTGTGTATTCCACTGTGGTGGATTCACTGACCTAATTTATCCAAACCCCTACTGATGGCCATTTGGGATGTGTTCAGTCTTTTTACTTCTTCATCTGATACTGTAATAAATATCCTTACACATATATGTTTTTGCATGTGTGTTAATATATCTGAATTAGTCTAAAGTGTTCAAAAGAATTTGAATATTAGTTTTGATAGATTTTGCTAAATGCCACTCCATAGACATTGTCCCAGTCTGTTCTCCTATCTGGAGTGTCAGAGAGGAATGTTTCAGTATTTGAGTTGGAGAGAGTATTTCCTTTCGAGAGGGATGTTGCAGTATTTGTCCTTTTGTGACTGGCATATTTCACTGAGCAGAATGTCCTCAAGTTTCACCCATGTTGTAGCATGTGTCAGAATTTCCTTCCTTATTAAGTCTGAATAAGATTTCATTGTATATAGAGACCACATTTTGTTCTTTTTGTCTGTTAGTGTACACTTGGGTTCCTTCCACCTTTTGTCTATTGTGAATAGTGCTGTTAGGAACATGGTTGTGCAAATACAGAGTGCACCTGTAAAATTCTAAATTAGATTCTGTCCCTCTCCTGCTCAGACCTTCCAAAGAATGAATAAGAAGGAGCCAGCTTAGGCCAGACCTGAAGGAAGAGCATTTTGGGCAGAGGGAACAGCTAGTGCAAGTGCCCTGGGGTATATTCAAGGAGAGAAGGCAGGCTGGCGGGCTGGAGCACAGCACAAGGGGCGGAGCAGGTGTGGGGATAGGGTGGGGGTCAGAGGTCAGAGTCAGGACTACATGTTTAGGCACCACAAGTTTTCATTACCTGCTGCTCTGGATGGTTCATGAGAGGCAGCAGCCTGCAAGGATGAGGACTCAGGCTCTGGAGACAGCCCATGGGGTTCAAAGCCTGGCTGTCCCACGCAGTAGCTGTGTGCTTTGATCCAGGAACCTACCCTCTCTGTGCCTTGGTTTCTTTATTTCCACCTTCCAGCCTCCCTCCAGTGCCCCCTATTGACAGAGCTTCATGGGGAGTAGCTGCTAAGGCAGAAGCACCACCAGATCGCAAAGTCAAAGCCCGCAGATCTCTGTGCAGAGTGTGGAAGGGGGGCTTTTGGGGATGAAAGACAATCACTTAATCACTTTTAAATAGGCATACTATATTATAATGTTAGTGCCTGCCTCATAGGTCTGTTTTAAGTTAAAAGTGAATGAATCAATATGTGCCAAGCACAGTATCTATTTCTCAAGGCTGCTGTAAATCAGTACCACAGACTGTGCAGCTTAAACAAAGGACATTTATTCTGTCACAGTTCTGGAGGCTGGAAGTCCCTGATCGAAGTATCCGCAGGACCACGCTCCCTCTGAAGGCTCAAGGGAAGGCTCTGTTCCAGGCCTCTCTCCCACCTGCTGGCAAGTTCCCTGGCTTGTGGCAGCATAACTCCATTCTTCACACAGCCTTGTCCCTGTGTACATGTCTGTCTCTGTCCACATTTTTCCTTTCTGAAATGCAAGTTAAAACCACAACACCACCTTACCTGAGCCAGGATGGCCATTATTAAAAAGTCAAAAAACAATAGATTGGCGTGGATGTGGTGAAAAGGGAATGCTTATACCCTGCTGCTGGGAATATAAATTAGTACTTCTTTGGAAAACAGTATTGAGGTTTCTCAAAGAACTAAAAGTAGATCTCCCATTTGATCCAGCAATCTCACTACTTGGTGTCAACCCAAAGGAAAATAAGTAATTATATCAAAGAGACACCTGCACGTGTATGTTTATTGCAGCACAATTCACAATTGCAAAGATATGCAGTCGACCTAAGTGCCCATCAACCAATGAATAAGAAAAGTGCCCATCAACCCATAGATAAAGAAAATGTGATACACACACATATAATATATATGTATATCACGTTTATACACATACACACATACATACACACACATACCATGGAATACTGCTCAGCCATAAAAAATAATGAAATAATGTCTTTTACAGCAACTTAGATAGAACTAGAGGCCATCATCCTAAGTTAAGTAACTCAGGAATGCAAAACCAAATGCTGTGTGTTCTCACTTATGAGTGGGAGCTAAGCTATGGATATACAGAGGCATACTGAGTGGTATAATAGACTTTGGAAACTCAGAGCGGGGCAAGGTGGCAGGGGGGTGAGGGATGAAAAACTACATATTGGGTATAATGTACACTATTCAGGTGATGGGTGCACTAAAATCCCAGACTTTACCACTGTGCATTTCATCCCTGTAACCAAAAATTACCTGTACCCCTAAAGCTATTGAGATTTTAAAAATTGAAAAACAAATTTCCCCTTTCTATAAGGACACCAGTCCTGTTGGATTAGGGCCCCCTACCCCCACTCCAGGATGACCTCATTTTAACTAATTACATCTGCAGCAGCCCTGTTTCCAAATAAGGTCATGTTCTTGAGACCTTGAAGGTTGGGACATCAGCATATGAATTGGGGGGGCTCATAATTCAACCCATACCAACCACTTAGAGTAGTACCTGGCACATAGCAGCTGCTGCATAATGACTGGTGTTGCCTACCTCATCATCACCAGCCACCCTGCTCTGCCAGGTTCTTTCAGTCCACAGGCTTATGACATCTACCACAAAGCTTGTGACATCTACCACAAAGTGCTGCTCCTTCCACGTGGACTTCTCTCCACTCCCCAGCAGTCTCATCTGCCTTTTCACCTTCAGGTCTTGATCCAAGCTCTCTTCCCTACCCAGACTCTCCCACTAAAGACCCAACCACCAGTTCTCTTCACAGACTACTCAAAGTCTTCCTGGGCACCCCCCACAGCTGGCATTACTCAGGGACCTGGAGACCTTTGTTCATACCTTCATGATTGATTGTGTTTACCAAATTATGTGTCTTTGTCTGCCTCTGCCATGAGGAACTAGTTCTTGAACCTTTTGTGTCTCTGTATCCCAGCACTGGGCTTGCTGCCTGGTGCTTAGTAGGGGCTCAGAAAAGTTAGCTGTGCCCCTGGATTCCATCTGGGGCTCTTCCTCTGCTGTGCTCCTAATGCATTTGTTGATTCACTGGGTTAGACTCACTTTGCCTTCAGTTCTTTTCCAACTGGTTCTCAGATCTGTGACCTTCTGTTCCAGAATGTTTCATATGGGATTTATTTCTCTGTCAGAGTGCCAACCCAATATAACTAGACACAGAGAAAACTGTGAGTGATCCCTTTAGAATTCTGCATCTTATTGAAATCACTTCAGCTACATCCCATCTGCCTCCCCTAAATCCTCTTGGCTTTTCTGGCCATTCCTCCACACCTCTGTAAGGAGGGCCCTGCGATGAGCGGATGTGGGTTTCCTCTTACAGGAATCAGTGACGTTCAGGGATGTGACTGTGGACTTCACCCAGGAGGAGTGGCAGCAGCTGGAGCCTGCCCAGAAGGACCTGTACAGGGATGTCATGCTGGAGAACTACAGGAACCTGGTCTCACTGGGTAAGGGGCAGCTTCGTTGAGTTACTCATCATTGGCCCATAACTTCAGGACCACAAATAAATTAAAAAAAAAAAAAGATCAACAGATCTGACTACATGGAAAGTTTTAAAATTTGCTCTACTTGAAGCTAAAAATAAAGTTGATCATGATGGTATGGGAAATAATATTTCTCACGTGTTTTACATTCAAAGGGTCATAATTATGTAAGCAGCTCCTGGGAATAAGAAAAAAACTAAGCGAATGATAGAATGGACCAAACTTATGACCTGGTGATTCATAGATTTAGAAATACACAAAGTTACACTTTATAAAAGTTTTTTTAAACCTTACTACTGGAGACACACAAATTGAGGTACTAGCAGTTTTTGCCCATGAAGTGCACAAAGATCAAAAAAGAATAATAGCCCATATTATGAGGCTGTAGAGGAAAGGACTCTCATTTAAGGAGTATAAAGTTGGGACAGCTCTTTTGGAGGATAGCTTGGCCTTATCAGTCAAATATTGAAGGATTCCATTTTTAGAGATCTGTCCTTTAGAAATTCTCACGTAAGTATGCAAAGTTTTCCATGGGAAGAAAAATCAAGGAAAACGACCTAAATGCCCAGCTGTATAAGACTGACTGAACGTATCAAGGCCTATCAATATGATGGAAACCAGGCAGCTCTTCAAAGCTGAGGACTGTTTGTAGGCACTGCCGTGAAAAGATGCCCCACAACATACTGTTAGGTGAAAACACTCACTTTTGGAATCGGAGTGTGGTCCTATTTCTTTAACAGCTTTTCTGGAGGTATTATTGACCCGTAATTAACCACGCATATATAAAGTGAAGAGTTTCATGCATTGTGACATAGTGCATACCCAGGAAACCATCACCGTGATCAAGATAAAGGACATATCCATCATCCCCAAGAGTTTCCTCATCCTCCTTTATTACCCCTCTCTCCCCTTCCTCAACCCCCATCCCCAGGGATCCCCTGGTCTGCTTTATGTCACTGTGGTTGAGTTTACATGCTCTCCAGTTTTATATACATGGAATCATACAGTATGTACTCTTTTTTTTTGGTCTGGCTTTTTTTGGTTTGACTTGGCATTATTTTGAGATTCACCCATGTCATTGCATGTCTCATAGTTCATTTATTTTTATCTCTGTGTATTATTCCACTGTATGGGTATGCCACAATTTGTTTAGCCATTTGCCTGGTGATCAACATTTGGGGCATTTCCAGTTCTGGGCTATTACAAATAAAGCTGCTGTGAACATTTGTGAACAGTTCTTTGTGTAGACATTTCCTTTTCCTTCTGTTGAGTGGAAAGTCTGGATCATGTGCTACATGTATATTTAACTTGTTTAAGAAACTGCCAACCTGTTTTCCAAAGTGATTGTACTATTTCACATTTCTACCAGCAGTGCACAAGCTTCATTCTAATTGCTTTATCTTTTAAATTTAGCCTCCCTTGTAGGTGTGTGGTCTCATCACTGTGCTTTTCATTTGATACTGACACTTGTAGGTGTGCGGTCTCATCACTGCGCTTTTCATTTGATGCTGACACTTGTAGGTGTGTGGTCTCATCACTGCACTTTTCATTTGATACTGATAATCTTTTCATGAGCTTATTTGATGTTTGTATATTCTCTTTGGTAAAGTATCCGTTCAAGTCTTTTGCCTGTTTTTTTTTCTGCTGGGTTATTATTGAATTTTGAAAGTTCATTATGTATTCTTGATACAAGTTTTTTTTTTAGATATATGCTGTGCAAATATTTCCTCCCATTCTGTGGATTGTGTTTTCACTTTCTTGATGGCATTATTTCTGACTCTAAAGTTTTTAATTTTGATGTAGTCCAATGTATCTATTTTTTATTGTTCTCGTTGCCTGTGTTTTTGGTGTTATATCTAAACAATCTTAACTCAAAGTCACGAAGATTTATTCCTGTGTTTTATTCTAAGGTTTTAGTGGTTTAGCTCTTCACTGAGGTCTTTGATCCATTTTGAATTAATTTTGTGAATGATGTAAGAAAGGGGCTCAACATCATTCCTTTGCATGTGAATATCCAGGTGTCCCAGCGCAATTTGTTGAAGAGCAGTTTTTAATTCAATGAAGTCCAGTTTATCAACTTTTTGGTTTTGGTGTCATTTGTAAGAAATCTTGGCCTATCCCAAGGCCTCAGAGGTTTTCTTCTGTAAGTTATATAGTTTTAGGTTTTACATTTTGTTCTTTGATCCATTTAATTTCTTAATATGATGTAAAGTATTAATCCAAGTTTATTGGGGTATGTGGAGGGGACAAATGTATGTCCAGTTGTCCAACACCATTTGTTGAAAATACCACTTTCTCCAATGAATTGCCTTTGCACTTTTATCAAAAATCACTGTCCATACAAGTGTGGGTCCAATTCTGAATCCTGTTCTGTCCATCTGTTTGTCTGCCTTTGCACCAATACCAAGCAATGTCATCCTTTCAGATCTTGCTTTTATGACTTGCGCCAGTCTAGAATGACATTCTCCTCAAGATCATTCTGGGTTTTCTGCCCAAAGCTCCATGAATGACAAGGATTTACAGTCTGATTGGTAGGAAAAGGCACTGTTCCCAGCCCTGTGTCAGCTCTGGGCACTGTTTTCAAATCCTTTCAGACGGTTTTTTCCTGTGTTGGGTAGTTTCCTGACATGCACATTTTGACCAATAGTCTGCTAAATACTGGAGGGAGTTCCTTGCAGGTCTTCAGAACACTCTCTGTGCAGCTCATTCCTCTCTAGTCTGTCCTGGGAACTCTATCTGCCTTGGTCTCTCAGCTCTGTCTCCTCAACTTGGGGAGTTGGCCAGACTGTACCTCAATTTAGCTTTCCTTTGTCACAGCCTGGAAACTTCCAAGGCAGTAAGCTGGAGCAGTTGTAGGACCCACGTCATTTGATTTTCTTCTCTCAGGGATTGTTGCCCTTCATTGCCTGATATTCAGTGTCTTCACAACCATTGTTTTATATATTTTGTTTTAGGCTCAAGGGAATCTTATCCTTTATACTCCATCTTGGACAAAAGCCCCATTTGGGGGAAAAATGTGTGTGTGCATGTACAGGTGTGTTGTGTGTATTTTTTTAAAGGTATGCTTTGGAGGGGAGTCTAAAATATAAACCAAACTGTTAACTCTGGAGAGTAAGATTACAGGAGACTTCCATTTTCTTTTCTTTTCTTTTTATTTTTTTTTGTTTTTGAGACAGAGTCTTGTTCTGTCGCCCAAGTTGGAGTGCAGTGGCATGATCAGAGCTCACTGCAACCTCCGCCTCCCAGGTTCAAGCGATTCTCCTGCCTCAGCCTTCTAAGTAGCTGGGATTACGGCACCTCAGCCTCTCAAGTAGCTGGGATTACAGGTGCCCGCCACCACACCCAGCTAATACTTGTATTTTTAGTAGAGATAGGGTTTCACCATGTTGGCCAGGCTGGTCTCGAACTCCTGACCAAGTGATCCACCTGATTCAGCCTCCCAATGTGCTGAGATTACAGAGACCTCCATTTTCTCTGTTACTGTTTTGGTGTTTGATGTTTTAAAAACAAGTGTGAATTACTTTGTAATCAGAAACAAGCATAGAAAGAAAACTGAAAAACTGTGAAGGACAAGAGATTTAGCAATGTGAAAAAAGAATGCACCTACATTTGTATCAAAAGGACTGAATAGCGCTTTGCACATTAACGGCTTTTGGCGAAAGTGCCCTCTGCAGAAACTTTGGATGTCTCCCATGACAGTGGCCATGCCGCCAGGCTTCCTGCTCTTTTGCTGACCTGACTACAGAAAAGGTGTGATCGGGTAGTTTTAATCTGGCTGGTGTGGAACTGTGTTTTCACAGCTGTCGTGGTTAAGCGCTGAGTGTTTGCTGTTTGCAGATGATCTCTACTGCAGGGTTTTAACCTAAGAAAGGGAGGTGGCTTCCTTCCCCCTGTCCCTCTGCTGGTATTCTGCCCCCAGCTCTCCTGATTTCTCCAGGTCATGTTCACTCCAGGAGACTTCCAGCTGTATTCACAACCAAGACTCCTGGTCCTCTCCGATTGCTGCCAGCTCATATTCCAGAGCATCTCAGACTCCATCGGCCCCAAACCAAATTCGCCATCACCCCTGGAGACAGTCTTCTCTCCACCGAGTCTACACCCCACACTACCATCTGTGCCAGCATCTGGGCATTGTGCCACACCCTGACTGGGGTCTCTAAACCACGATCATTCTCCTGCATGAAGTACTTCTCAGCTCTTTTCCTCTGAGATGGGAAAAGTGATGCATGGTGATATAGCCACTCCTCAGGAGCCACAGCTCGGGGGCCACACTGCCAGGGCTTGAATCCTGCTGTGCCTCAGGTGTATTGTGCCCTCGAGTACATCCCTGACTCCATTCTTGTATCTCCGTTTCCTCGTCAGCAAAATGGGGATGGTCATAACTGTCTACTACTGTATGTAACTCAAGTGTGATTGTGAGAGTCTTCAGAGATCCATGCAAATTGCTCAGCACTGTGCCAGGCATGTTGCCAGTGCTCCATACTCGCTTATCTGGTACCTTCTGTGTGCAGGCTGTGTGAGAAGCTGGGGGGTGAGCAAGGCCCTTGCCTCTAGTGGAGCTGACTCCTGCTAGGGGCTGATAATAATTAGATCAAAGGACAGGCAGAGAAAAATTGCGACAGGTCACTGAGTGTTCATAAAGAAGTAGGCAGGAGGACCTTCCTTCCTTATGTAGGGTGGATTGGGAAGGCTCCCGTGGGGTTGTGGGGAAACAGGCCTGAAGGATAAGGACGTCCATGGCAGGTCCACAGGACAGTGGGTGCAGAGGCCCTGAGGCAGGAAGAACACACAGACAAGAGGGAGAGCATGGTGATGAGAAATTGGGAGGGAGGGAGCGCAGGGGACAACTCAGGCAGGCCGGCTGGGTGCTGAGGGCCCTGAGGCTGCTGGAGGTCCTGGCATCATTCTCAGTACAGTAGGGAGGCCACGGGAGGGCTTGATCTGACTCCTCAGAAGACCGCACTCCTGGAGGAGTGGAGGACGCATCGCAGGGGTGAGAATGGGGTGGGGAGGACAGAGGAGCTGCTGTCGCATTTCAGGCAAGGAGCCGTGGTCGCCAGCCAGCTCTTTACCGGGAGATTTGGTCTGCTTCAGGCTGTTTGCGCACAGCGATGCTTGCCAGCAGTCAGGACGGTGGGAAGGAAGGGGCAAGTCAGGGTGTCTAAGTCTCTCTGAAACAATTTTTAAAGTTTTACATTTAAAACTGTGAAAAGTATATAGAGAACATAAAATGTACCATTTTAACCACTTTTAGGAGTACAGTTCAGTGGCCTTAAGGACATTGATGTTGTTGTGCAGCCATCACCGCCATCCATCCCCAGAGCTCTTTTCATCTCCCGCAAATGAAACCCTATCCCCATTAAACACCAGCTCCCACCCACTCCTCAGCCCCCAGCATCCTCTGTTCTATCGTCTGTCTCTGGGAATCCGACCTCCAGGTACCGCAGATGAGTGGAATCACATGGCATCCATCCTTTCATGTCTCATTTATTTTACTAAGTCTCTTTGATGGGCTTTGCTTTTTTAAAAAATGTTTTCCATGGGGAAAGTCTGAAATCCCAAGTTTCGTATTGGATGTGTTAGGCTTGGGCTATCCAGTTGAGATGCTGGGCTTTTTTGAACAGTTTGGACATAGCCCAGAAAGCAGGTCTGGGCTGGAGGTGCATGTTTGAGCAGCATCAGCCTGTGGATAACATTTAGATCCAGACTCACTTCGTGTGGCTTTGAAGGTCCGGTGTGATTCAGGAGAGGGGTCTGAAACTCAGGTGGCCTCAGGAACTACCAGGTGGATCATTTATGTGGGGGAGGGGGACAGCTGCTGCCCCATGCAATGTCTTGTTGCCCATAAGAATGAGGCTCCATGTGGCCATATCTTCACGTTTTTTATGACCTAGCAGCCACATGGACAGCAACTTTTAAATGCTGGTAATGAGTCCCCTGATGCAGAGTCTAGACTCCACCTAGGCTAGAAGTCGAGGTTTAGAAATGAACAGGATACACGTGGAGGGTGATTGAAGCTGTGGGCACGGAGGTAGTTAGCCAGGGAGGGGTGGATAAGCAGATGAGAGGGTCTGAACCCAAGTTCCACGGAATGCCTGCCACCCAAGAACCAGGCAGCAGAGAGGGGTGTGACGGAGCAACAGAAGCAATTGTGAGACCCCAAGTCATGTGATTATTGTGGGCTCAAGTGAGCGGTCCTGTGTGTGTGAACACTTAGTGCTGAGGCTGATGAGAGGGCCGGGCTGTGGGAGGGCTGGGGCCAGCCAGGGCAGGTGCGTGATGAGCTAGTGGGAGCCGGAGCCCCAGCCAGGGGAGGGGATCTTGCAGCCAGCAACCCTGGGGCAGCCACACCAGAGAAGTGGCAAAGGGGCAGGAGAAATGCCCAATTTTTCTCTCATTTCACTTTCAGTTTCCTGCCTTTGGCCAAACACACAGGAAGCCAGTGGGCAAAGTCAGCATCCTGAGTACAGGACAGGTCAGAGAAGGGTGGAGAATAGAAAGTGGGTTGAAGGAGTAGAGAATAATCAACACATGCCATATAAATGCTAGCTATTTATTATTTCTTTATTCTTTTTTTTCAATATTTATTTATTTATTTATTTATTTATTTTTTTTTTTTTTTTCCAATTTTTTTATTATTATTATTATTATTATTATTATTATTATTATACTTTAGGCTCTATGGTACATGTGCACAACGTGCAGGTAAGTTACATATGTATACATGTGCCATGCTGGTGCGCTGCACCCACCAACTCGTCATCTAGCATTAGGTATATCTCCCAATGCTATCCCTCCCCCCTCCCCCCACCCCACAACAGTCCCCGAAGTGTGATGTTCCCCTTCCTGTGTCCATGTGTTCTCATTGTTCAATTCCCACCTATGAGTGAGAATATGCGGTGTTTGGTTTTTTGTTCTTGCGATAGTTTACTGAGAATGATGATTTCCAATTTCATCCATGTCCCTACAAAGGACGTGAACTCATCATTTTTTATGGCTGCATAGTATTCCATGGTGTATATGTGCCACATTTTCTTAATCCAGTCTATCATTGTTGGACATTTGGGTTGCTTCCAAGTCTTTGCTATTGTGAATAATGCCGCAATAAACATACGTGTGCATGTGTCTTTATAGCAGCATGATTTATAGTCCTTTGGGTATATACCCAGTAATGGGATGGCTGGGTCAAATGGAATTTCTAGTTCTAGATCCCTGAGGAATCGCCACACTGACTTCCACAAGGGTTGAACTAGTTTACAGTCCCACCAACAGTGTAAAAGTGTTCCTATTTCTCCACATCCTCTCCAGCACCTGTTGTTTCCTGACTTTTTAATGATTGCCATTCTAACTGGTGTGAGATGGTATCTCATTGTGGTTTTGATTTGCATTTCTCTGATGGCCAGTGATGGTGAGCATTTTTTCATGTGTTTTTTGGCTGCATAAATGTCTTCTTTTGAGAAGTGTCTGTTCATGTCCTTTGCCCACTTTTTGATGGGGTTGTTTGTTTTTTTCTTGTAAATTTGTTGGAGTTCATTGTAGATTCTGGATACTAGCCCTTTGTCAGATGAGTAGGTTGCGAAAATTTTCTCCCATTTTGTAGGTTGCCTGTTCACTCTGATGGTAGTTTCCTTTGCTGTGCAGAAGCTCTTTAGTTTAATTAGATCCCATTTGTCAATTTTGGCTTTTGTTGCCATTGCTTTTGGAGTTTTAGACATGAAGTCCTTGCCCATGCCTATGTCCTGAATGGTATTGCCTAGGTTTTCTTCTAGGGTTTTTATGGTTTTAGGTCTAACATTTAAGTCTTTAATCCATCTTGAATTAATTTTTGTATAAGGTGTAAGGAAGGGATCCAGTTTCAGCTTTCTACATATTGCTAGCCAGTTTTCCCAGCACCATTTATTAAATAGGGAATCCTTTCCCCATTGCTTGTTTTTCTCAGGTTTGTCAAAGATCAGATAGTTGTAGATATGTGGCGTTATTTCTGAGGGCTCTGTTCTGTTCCATTGATCTATATCTCTGTTTTGGTACCAGTACCATGCTGTTTTGGTTACTGTAGCCTTGTAGTATAGTTTGAAGTCAGGTAGCGTGATGCCTCCAGCTTTGTTCTTTTGGCTTAGGATTGACTTGGCGATGCGGGCTCTTTTTTGGTTCCATATGAACTTTAAAGTAGTTTTTTCCAATTCTGTGAAGAAAGTCATTGGTAACTTGATGGGGATGGCATTGAATCTGTAAATTACCTTGGGAAGGATGGCCATTTTCATGATATTGATTCTTCCTACCCATGAGCATGGAATGTTCTTCCATTTGTTTGTATCCTCTTTTATTTCCTTGAGCAGTGGTTTGTAGTTCTCCTTGAAGAGGTCCTTCACATCCCTTGTAAGTTGGATTCCTAGGTATTTTATTCTCTTTGAAGCAATTGTGAATGGGAGTTCACTCATGATTTGGCTCTCTGTTTGTCTGTTATTGATGTATAAGAATGCTTGTGATTTTTGTACATTGATTTTGTATCCTGAGACTTTGCTGAAGTTGCTTATCAGCTTAAGGAGATTTTGGGCTGAGACAATGGGGTTTTCTAGATATACTATCATGTCATCTGCAAACAGGGACAATTTGACTTCCTCTTTTCCTAATTGAATACCCTTGATTTCCTTCTCTTGCCTAATTGCCCTGGCCAGAACTTCCAACACTATGTTGAATAGAAGTGGTGAGAGAGGGCATCCCTGTCTTGTGCCAGTTTTCAAAGGGAATGCTTCCAGTTTTTGCCCATTCAGTATGATATTGGCTGTGGGTTTGTCATAAATAGCTCTTATTATTTTGAGATACGTCCCATCAATACCTAATTTATTGAGAGTTTTTAGCATGAAGGGTTGTTGAATTTTGTCAAAGGCCTTTTCTGCATCTATTGAGATAATCATGTGGTT
This sequence comes from Pongo pygmaeus, assembly GCF_028885625.2. NCBI lineage: Eukaryota > Metazoa > Chordata > Mammalia > Primates > Hominidae > Pongo > Pongo pygmaeus. The sequence goes on from NC_072393.2 coordinate 63,149,230, forward strand.
TTTGACTTTGGTTCTGTTTATATGCTGGATTACATTTATTGATTTGCGTATATTGAACCAGCCTTGCATCCCAGGGATGAAGCCCACTTGATCATGGTGGATAAGCTTTTTGATGTGCTGCTGGATTCTGTTTGCCAGTATTTTATTGAGGATTTTTGCATCAATGTTCATCAAGGATATTGGTCTAAAATTCTCTTTTTTTGTTGTGTCTCTGCCAGGCTTTGGTATCAGGATGATGCTGGCCTCATAAAATGAGTTAGGGAGGATTCCCTCTTTTTCTATTGATTGGAATAGTTTCAGAAGGAATGGTACCAGCTCCTCCTTGTACCTCTGGTAGAATTCGGCTGTGAACCCATCTGGTCCTGGACTTTTTTTGGTTGGTAAGCTATTGATTATTGCCACAATTTCAGATCCTGTTATTGGTCTATTCAGAGATTCAACTTCTTCCTGGTTTAGTCTTGGGAGGGTGTATGTGTTGAGGAATTTATCCATTTCTTCTAGATTTTCTAGTTTATTTGCGTAGAGGTGTTTGTAATATTCTCTGATGGTAGTTTGTATTTCTGTGGGATCAGTGGTGATATCCCCTTTATCATTTTTTATTGCATCTATTTGATTCTTCTCTCTTTTTTTCTTTATTAATCTTGCTAGTGGTCTATCAATTTTGTTGATCCTCTCAAAAAACCAGCTCCTGGATTCATTTATTTTTTGAAGGGTTTTTTGTGTCTCTATTTCCTTCAGTTCTGCTCTGATTTTAGTTATTTCTTGCCTTCTGCTAGCTTTTGAATGTGTTTGCTCTTGCTTTTCTAGTTCTTTTAATTGTGATGTTAGGGTGTCAATTTTGGATCTTTCCTGCTTTCTCTTGTGGGCATTTAGTGCTATAAATTTCCCTCTACACACTGCTTTGAATGCATCCCAGAGATTCTGGTATGTTGTGTCTTGGTTCTCGTTGGTTTCAAAGAACATCTTTATTTCTGCCTTCATTTCATTATGTACCCAGTAGTCATTCAGGAGCAGGTTGTTCAGTTTCCATGTAGTTGAGCGGTTTTGAGTGAGATTCTTAATCCTGAGTTCTAGCTTGATTGCACTGTGATCTGAGAGATAGTTTGTTATAATTTCTGTTCTTTTACATTTATTGAGGAGAGCTTTACTTCCAAGTATATGGTCAATTTTGGAATAGGTGTGGTGTGGTGCTGAAAAAAATGTATATTCTGTTGATTTGGGGTGGAGAGTTCTGTAGATGTCTATTAGGTCTGCTTGGTGCAGAGCTGAGTTCAATTCCTGGGTATCCTTGTTGATTTTCTGTCTCGTTGATCTGTCTAATGTTGACAGTGGGGTGTTAAAGTCTCCCATTATTAATGTTTGGGAGTCTAAGTCTCTTTGTAGGTCACTCAGGACTTGCTTTATGAATCTGGGTGCTCCTGTATTGGGTGCATATATATTTAGGATAGTTAGCTCTTCTTGTTGAATTAATCCCTTTACCATTATGTAATGGCCTTCTTTGTCTCTTTTGATCTTTGTTGGTTTAAAGTCTGTTTTATCAGAGACTAGGATTGCAACCCCTGCCTTTTTTTGTTTTCCATTTGCTTGGTAGATCTTCCTCCATCCTTTTATTTTGAGCCTATGTGTGTCTCTGCACGTGAGATGGGTTTCCTGAATACAGCACACTGATGGGTCTTGAGTCTTTATCCAATTTGCCAGTCTGTGTCTTTTAATTGGAGCATTTAGTCCATTTACATTTAAAGTTAATATTGTTATGTGTGAATCTGATCCTGTCATTATGACGTTAGCTGGTTATTTTGCTCGTTAGTTGATGCAGTCCCTTCCTAGTCTCGATGGTCTTTACAATTCCGTATGATTTTGCAGTGGCTGGTACCGGTTGTGCCTTTCCATGTTTAGCGCTTCCTTCAGGAGCTCTTTTAGGGCAGGCCTGGTGGTGACAAAATCTCTTAGCATTTGCTTGTCTGTAAAGTATTTTATTTCTCCTTCACTTATGAAGCTTAGTTTGGCAGGATATGAAATTCTGGGTTGAAAATTCTTTTCTTTAAGAATGTTGAATATTGGCCCCCACTCTCTTCTGGCTTGTAGGGTTTCTGCCGAGAGATCCGCTGTTAGTCTGATGGGCTTCCCTTTGATGGTAACCCGACCTTTCTCTCTGGCTGCCCTTAACATTTTTTCCTTCATTTCAACTTTGGTGAATCTGACAATTATGTGTCTTGGAGTTGCTCTTCTCGAGGAGTATCTCTGTGGCGTTCTCTGTATTTCCTGAATCTGAATGTTGGCCTGCCTTGCTAGATTGGGGAAGTTCTCCTGGATAATATCCTGCAGAATGTTTTCCAACTTGTTTCCATTCTCCCCGTCACTTTCAGGTACACCAATCAGACGTAGATTTGGTCTTTTCACATAGTCCCACATTTCTTGGAGGCTTTGCTCATTTCTTTTTATTCTTTTTTCTTTAAACTTCCCTTCCCGCTTCATTTCATTCATTTCATCTTCCAGGGCTGATACCCTTTCTTCCATTTGATCGCATCGGCTCCTGAGGCTTCTGCATTCTTCACGTAGTTCTCGAGCCTTGGTTTTCAGCTCCATCAGCTCCTTTAAGCACTTCTCTGTATTGGTTATTCTAGTTATACATTCTTCTAAATTTTTTTCAAAGTTTTCAACTTCTTTGCCTTTGGTTTGAATATCCTCCCGTAGCTCGGAGTAATTTGATCGTCTGAAGCCTTCTTCTCTCAGCTCGTCAAAGTCATTCTCCGTCCAGCTTTGTTCCGTTGCTGGTGAGGAACTGCGTTCCTTTGGAGGAGGAGAGGTGCTCTGCATTTTAGAGTTTCCAGTTTTTCTGCTCTGTTTTTTCCCCATCTTTGTGGTTTTATCTACTTTTGGTCTTTGATGATGGTGATGTACAGATGGGTTTTTGGTGTGGATGTCCTTTCTGCTAGTTTTCCTTCTAACAGACAGGACCCTCAGCTGCAGGTCTGTTGGAGTACCTGGCCGGCCGTGTGAGGTGTCAGTCTGCCCCTGCTGGGGGGTGCCTCCCAGTTAGGCTGCTCGGGGGTCAGGGGTCAGGGACCCACTTGAGGAGGCAGTCAGCCCGTTCTCAGATCTCCAGCTGCGTGCTGGGAGAACCACTGCTCTCCTCAAAGCTGTCAGACAGGGACATTTAAGTCTGCAGAGGTTACTGCTGTCTTTTTGTTTGTCTGTGCCCTGCCCCAAGAGGTGGAGCCTACAGAGGCAGGCAGGCCTCCTTGAGCTGTGGTGGGCTCCACCCAGTTCAAGCTTCCAGGCTGCTTTGTTTACCTAAGCGAGCCTGGGCAATGGCGGGCGCCCCTCCCCCAGCCTCGCTGCCGCCTTGCAGTTTGATCTCAGACTGCTGTGCTAGCAATCAGCAAGACTCCGTGAGCGTAGGACCCTCTGAGCCAGGTGCGGGCTATACTCTCCTGGGGCACCGTTTCCTAAGCCCGTCGGAAAAGCACAGTATTCGGGTGGGAGTGGCCCGATTTTCCAGGTGCCGTTTGTCACCCCTGGAAAGGGAACTCCCTGACCCCTTGCGCTTCCCGAGTGAGGCAATGCCTCGCCCCTGCTTCGGCTGGCGCACGGTGCGCTCACCCACTGACCTGCGCCCACTGTCTGGCACTCCCTAGTGAGATGAACACGGTACCTCAGATGGAAATGCAGAAATCACCCGTCTTCTGCGTCGCTCGCGCTGGGAGCTGTAGACCGGAGCTGTTCCTATTCGGCCATCTTGGCTCCTCCCTCCTATTTATTTATTTTTTAAGAGACAGGGTCTCACCCTGTCACCCATGCTGGAGTGCAGTGACGTGATCATAGCTCACTGCAACCTCGAATTCCTGGGCTCAAGTGATCCTCCCACCTCAGCCTCTCAAGCAGCTGGGACAATAGGCATGTGCCACCATACCCGGCTAATTTAAAAAAAAAAATTTTAGTAGAGGCGGCAGGGGGGTCTCACTATGTTGCCCAGGCTGGTCTCAAGCAATCCTTGCCTCGGCCTCCCAAAGTGTTGGGATTACAGGCATGAGCCACTGTGCCTGGCCATCTTATTATTTCTGATAAAAACTGTTGCTTGAGGAGCATGACTGGTTGTGGATCTGCAGGATGAAGTGAGGAGGCCCTGCAAGTCAGTAGCCAGCTGCAATCGTTTCTACTCAGGTTTTCAGAGCGTGCCCTTCGTTCTCTGAAAGCCCAGCTCACTGCTGCAGTTTCTCTCCAGGAGTGCCTGTCATCCCTCTTCTGAAGGGACATTTGCTCTCCCTGCTCACCTCCTGTGTTGACTCTGCCTCATAAACCACATTGGCCTCAGTTCCATGCCTCCCTCCTCCCTCCCTCTCTGATCCAAGGTTCTTCTTTGCTAACTCGCTCTGTGCCTTGGGCCTCATTGGGGTCGGTTTCATTTGCTCCTTCCTGCTGTGGAGCTTCCTCACTCCCAGCATCTTTAACTACAAGTATTTGCATCTTCTGTTTTTGTTTTTTTCAGACTGGGAGACTAGACCTGAAATGAAAGAGTTGGATCCAAAGAATGACATTTCGGAAGACAAGCCCTCCGTTGTTGGGGTGGCCACGGGGGGACCCGCGAGGAATGGTGCCAGGGGTCCTGGCTCAGAAGGAGTGTGGGAACCAGGCAGCTGGCCAGAGAGGCTGTGGGGAGATGCAGGTGCCGAGTGGGAGCCATTGGGAATTCCCCAGGGGAACAAACTCTTGGGGGGCTCAGTACCCGGATGTCATGAACTGAAGGCATTTGCCAACCAAAGCTGTGTCCTGGTCCCACCACGGCTGGACGACCCCACAGAAAAGGGGGCCTGTCCACCCATAAGGCGTGGCAAGAACTTCTCCAGCACTTCAGACCTCAGTAAGCCCCCCATGCCCTGCGAGGTGAAGAAAACCTATGACTGCAGCGAGTGTGGCAAGGCCTTTAGCCGAAGCTCGTCCCTGATAAAGCACCAAAGGATCCACACGGGAGAAAAGCCGTTTGAGTGCGACACCTGTGGGAAGCACTTCATCGAGCGCTCGTCCCTCACCATCCACCAGCGGGTGCACACGGGCGAGAAGCCCTATGCCTGCGGGGACTGCGGCAAGGCCTTCAGCCAGCGCATGAACCTGACTGTGCACCAGCGCACGCACACAGGCGAGAAGCCGTATGTGTGCGACGTGTGTGGGAAGGCCTTCCGGAAGACCTCCTCTCTCACCCAGCACGAGCGGATCCACACGGGGGAGAAGCCCTACGCGTGCGGGGACTGCGGCAAGGCCTTCAGCCAGAACATGCACCTCATCGTGCACCAGCGCACGCACACCGGGGAGAAACCGTACGTGTGCCCCGAGTGCGGGCGAGCCTTCAGCCAGAACATGCACCTGACCGAGCACCAGCGCACGCACACCGGGGAGAAGCCGTACGCCTGCAAGGAGTGCGGAAAGGCCTTCAACAAGAGCTCCTCGCTCACCCTGCACCAGAGGAACCACACCGGCGAGAAGCCCTACGTGTGCGGCGAGTGCGGCAAGGCCTTCAGCCAGAGCTCCTACCTCATCCAGCACCAGCGCTTCCACATCGGCGTGAAGCCGTTCGAGTGCAGCGAGTGCGGCAAGGCCTTCAGCAAGAACTCCTCGCTCACGCAGCACCAGCGCATCCACACCGGCGAGAAGCCCTACGAGTGCTACATCTGCAAGAAGCACTTCACGGGGCGCTCGTCCCTCATCGTGCACCAGATCGTGCACACCGGGGAGAAGCCCTACGTGTGCGGCGAGTGCGGCAAGGCCTTCAGCCAGAGCGCCTACCTCATCGAGCACCAGCGGATCCACACCGGCGAGAAGCCGTACAGGTGCGGCCAGTGCGGGAAGTCCTTCATCAAGAACTCCTCCCTCACGGTGCACCAGCGGATCCACACGGGCGAGAAGCCCTACCGATGCGGCGAGTGCGGGAAGACCTTCAGCCGGAACACGAACCTGACGCGCCACCTGCGGATTCACACCTGAGCGCCTCCGAGCAGGGCTCTCCCTGGCGGTGCTCAGGCCGGACGCCAGATGGCTGCGCGCTTTGTCAGCAGTGCTGTGAGAAGTTCTCCCCTGGGGTGGGGACTCGGGGTCAGGGGAGCTCAGGAATGTGGGGTTGTGGAGGCGCTGGCTGATCACACATGCCCCCTCCTTACTGAGCATCAGAAAGCAAGCCCCTCGGTGTCTGACGTATCTGGGGACACTTCAAGGTTCACTGTAGCTGAGCCATGGCCGCTGGTAACAGACATCAGGGTTCCAGACTAGCCCTCTGAGTAACTGTCCTACGAGCTTGGACAGGTCACGCCTGCCTCCACATCTCTGTTTCTTCAATGGGAAAGTGGAGCTGGTGGAGGGGAGGGAGGAGACATCTCCCTCTTTGTCAGATACATCCTGGAATCCAGATGCAGCTTGTCACCATCGGCATTTTCTCGGTGGGTTGGGAGTGTGAGGGCCTTGCTATCCCTCCACCCACCATTTCCCTGCAGTGCGCGCTGGCAGCCACCAAGCTAGGAAGTGGCAGGAGTTTGCCGGTTGTTTGTGAGGGGAAAATTTTTTTTTCAGAGTTAGCAAACAACAGTAACTACTGCTTTGAATGCCAAAGTTTCTTAGAGTGGTCTGTTACATTTTTTAAAAATAAAACTTTTAATTAAGGGAGACTATGTTATTTTAAACAGTCTTCTGTTTTGGCCAGTTGTCTGGTCAAAATCGGCTTCAGTGATTGTGGGAGGGGCAAGAGGGAAAAGAAACAGCAGCAGGTTTGATATTCAGAATGAAATATGCATGGATTCAATAAGTATATACATCTGAGCACAGACTATTTTTATAGTGATTTTTGCAGCTAAATGTGAAGGCAACTGTCTTAAGTCCCTTCCTGCTGCTGTAACAAAAGACCTTAGACTGGGTAATTTATAAACAATAGAAATTTGTCACTCATGGTTCTGGACGCTGGGAAGTCCCAGATCAAGGCTCTGGCAGATTTGTTGTCTGACGGGGTATGTTCTTCATAGGTAGTGCTTGTGTCTTGATGTGTCTTCACGTGGTTGTAAACGGCGGACTTCCTCAGGCCCCTTATAAGGGTGCTAATCCCAGTCACAAGGGCCCTGACCTCATGACCTCCCAAAGGTCCTCCCTCTTCATACTGTTACATTGGGGATCAAGTTTCCAATATGTGAATACAGGGAGGCACCAACAGACCATATCAGTAACTTCGAGTGAGTTTCCTAAGGCTGATTGAAGCTCTGTTTACACATAAGAGTGTTCCCCAAAGTGCACTTTCTCTGGGGCCTTTTAGGCCATCCTTTTTATTTTGTTATTTGATACTATACTGGTTGCTAATGTCCTGGCATTTGCAGTTGTTCCGCACTCCCTGACACTGGTGTACACAAATAAATAATACAGAAAAAAAAATTATACCAGCAAGCACATTCTGCAAATAAGAAAAACAGCCACTCTGGCATGTATAAACAAAGTGGACCGTTTTTCAAATTCTGGCAGTCAAGTGGGCCTCAGGGTGGGTTTGATTCAGGCTGTCATCATTGGAGCCATAGCTCTGGTTCTCTGTGATTCTCTGGCTCTCCCTTCGTGAGTTAGTATCATCCTCAGGCTCGCTTCCCACATGGGATTGTGGTGGTTTCCAGCAGCGAGTCTTGATCAGACATTGCTTTAGTTGCATCTGTTATGGGAATAAATGAGAATATCTGTGCACTGCAGAGAATGGAGTGTTACAACAGTCAACAAATATTAGCTCATATATACACAAGATTTTACTACTCTTTAGTGGCAAAATGGAGGGGGAAGACCTTCTAAGGCCCTTTGGAGAGATGAAATGGCTCATTTAACCCTCGCAAGATCCTTGAGGTAGGGATTCATGTGCATGTCGTATAGATAAGGAATCTGAGGTTCAGTGAGGCAAAGTAAGCTTCCTGAGGGCACACAGCATGGAAGTGGAGGGGCCAGGGTGTGAGCTGGGATCCGCCTGGGCTCCAAGGTCTGTGCTCCTTGCCTACACTGGACTAATTCTAGAGATGGACATATTGAATTTCTCAGGACTTGACTCCTGGCCTTGGTTTCCTGGACTCCCCAATGTGTGAAGCAGAGAAGGGATCGAGGCCGCACCACCACTGTCCCCCTCTCCCATCCAGAGAACCAGCCAGGCCACCTCTCAGGTCCCTCCTGTTTCTTTTCCCTGCAACCCAAGCTGATGTGGAGGGCATTGAGGCTCCTCTGGAGGGATACTGTGGTACCAGGTGGGTCTCACATCCCTGGTCTCCCGCCTCTTGGGCAAGCTCCTCACTCAGGGCTCCACGTTTCCGCAAGAGGAACCCTGAGGGGGCTGGAATAATGGCCACATTGATGGAGTCACTTGTCCACCTCTGAGGGGGTGCTCTCATCACCCCCACTCTACAGATGGGGAGACAGGCTCGCAGAGGTTCAGGCACCTGCCCAAGGTCACACAGCTCCTGGATTCAAACCCAGTCTGACTCCAGAAGCTGGACTGCAGTCCACAGCACCACTCCACCCCCTAGTTCCTCAGTCAGGTACTTACTGAAGCCAAATTAAATTTACCCCCGTGAAAATGTGGGTTTGGCAGGGATCAAGCAGGTCAGGAACCTGCTTTTTAACAAGTCTTCTATCCCATAATCTGTCCAAGGCACTATTTGGGGTTATGTGCTGGCCTTTGGGTTCACCCTCATGGGGCTCTGTGTCCCTGTGTCCCCAGGCCTGACCCAAGCCTGGCCTTGAAGTAGAGGTCGTGGGTGCCGGGTGGGGTCTGAATGACCCCTTTACTCACTTGGAGTAAATGCCAAACTCCTCACAAACCCCCGTGTGACGCAGCCTCTCCCAGCTCCCGTCCCGCTCCCCCTCCTCACTCTGCTTCAGCCACACTGTGCTTTTGTCCAGTCCCAGCGCTGGCCCAGCCCACTCCCACCGCAGGGGCCTCTCCCTTCTTGGCCCGACACCCACGCTGAGCTTCCTCAGGTCCCTGATGCTCAGTTTCACGTGTTGGCCTGGCTGGGCTCCAGTGCCCAGCAGGCCCATCGCAGTGAGTCCTGGTGGTGCTGAGAAGACACTTTATAGATGTGGATGCCACCCACATCAGCTGACTTTAAGTAAACGATTATTATCTGCAATGTGGGTGGGCCTCATCTAATCAGTTGAAGGCCTTAAGAGCAAAACCAGTTTCTTGGAGAGGAAGAAACTCTGACTCAGGATTACAGTGCCAACTCCGGCCTGAGTTTCCAGCCTACCAGCCTGCCTTATGGATTTGGGACTTGCCAGCTCCCACAGTAGCAAGAGCTGGTTATTTAAATTAAATCTATTTACATATAAAAGTATACATATGCCATATGTATAACAAGAAATATGAGGTATATAAAAGGATATGTATAAGATATATATAGGGTAGGGCATGGTGGCCCACACCTGTAATGCCAGCACTTAGGGAGGCCAAGGTGGAGGATTACTTGAGACCAGGAGTTTGAGACCAGCCTGGGCAACATAGCAAGACCTCATCTCTACAAAAACGTTAGAAAAATTAGTCAGGTGTGGTGGTGTGTGCCTGTAGTCCCAGCTACTCAAGAGACGGAGGTGGGAGTATTGCCCGAGTCCAGGAATTAGAGGTTGCAGTGAGGTATGATCGTGCCATTGCACTCCAGCCTGGGTGACAAGGGAAGACTCTCTCTCTCTCTCTAAAAAAAAAAAAAAAAAAAAAAAAAGTCAGTCAAAGTGGCTCATGCCTGTAATTCCAGCACTTTGATAGGCCAAGGCAGGCAGATCACCTGAGGTCAGGAGTTTGAGACCAGCGTGGCCAACATGGTGAAATCCCGTCTCTACTAAAAATACAAAATTAGCCGGGCATGGTGGCATGTGTCTGTAATCTCAGCTACTTGGGAGACTGAGACAGGAGAATCATTTGAACCCGGGAAGTGGAGGTTGCAGTGAGCCGAGATCATGCCACTGCACTCCAGCCTGGCCAACGGAGTGAGACTCTGTCTCAAAAAAAAAAAATCTATATGGGATATATAATGTATATATAATAAATATATAATATATGTAATAGCATATATATGATATATCTATATGGGATATATATGATCTAAATAAGGCAATCTATATGATAGGACATATATAAATATATTAAGTTGTATCACTACTGCCTCTCTGGAGAACCCTAACTGATATGAGGCCCTCCCTGATCACCCTTCTTCCCCTGCTTCGTATTCCCCATCACACGCACTGCAGTCTGTATTGATACTTGTTTTCTTTCTTTACCATCCATCTCCATCACGGGCATTCAGGTAGAGATCTGGATGTTGCTGGTTCTGCTCGCTGTTGTTCCCCCAGCACTTGGCATGGCACAGGCACATAGTAGGTGCTCAGTAAATGTCCGTTGAATGAAAGAGTTAATAGAAGGTGCTCAATAAATGCTTCCCGGCTGAATCATGAATAAGCAAGTGAGTTTTCTGAGGCAGCAGCCCATTCCACCCTGGACCTAATGTAGTCCCTGGAGACCTGGATCTGACTTGGATTCCTCAGCCTTTTGTCCACAGCCCCTCTCTGATTTAAAATGTAGGTTTTATTCTTATTCTGGGAAGGTGAGGCCCATAGGTCAGGAGACACCAGGGAGTGAAAAGAGAGTTGCTACAGTTCCTGAGAGGCGAGGGCAGTGCCAGGCCACACAGGGAAGCCCAGGGCAGGTCAGGAGGCGGAGGGGCTGGGGGAAGATGGGGGCAGGAGCTTCTCTGTCGCTTCCATAGCAAGGAGCAGGATTGGCTTCTCTGAGTAATTTAGCAGTTCTGGGGCACAGGGGCTGCCCTGGTTGTCTGGTTCTCAGCCCTGGATGAGGGCAGGTGCACAGAGCCCCTGAGTGTGGGAGCCCAGTTGGGGAGGTGCTGGGTGTGGGCTCTGAATTGGGTGGTTTGCTTGTGAAAGGCATGCTTTCAGGGGGATTGTTTGCTGTCTCTAGGAACCACCCAGATCTGGGAGAGACAGTGCCTCCAAGGTCGGCAAGGCTTCAAAATGTCAAAGCATCAGAAAATAAAAGGCATGGTTCATACAATCTTTGCTCTAGCCAGAGATAATCCCCTGCAGTCAGCCTTAGCATGGGCAGCTGGAGAAGGCTCTGGGCCCAGGCCTTGGCTGAGGGGCAGCCTCAGGAGACCCAGGCTGCAGAGGGAAGGCCCTTCTGCTCCTCCCTGCCTGGACACCGTCTTATTGTAGGAATCCCAGTCAGTACCCGGGAACCTAGTGCACCCGCCCCAGAGCATGACGAAGGGGCCTCCTGGGTGGACTGATGCCCCTGGCAGCGGCAGATTCCTGGCCTGAGAATGGTCCAACTGAGAGGCTGGGCCTCAGCTCACAGCCTCAGATATGGGGGAGAGGAGGAAGCTCTTCCTGCAGAATCCCAGCGTGGTGGCGGTTTCCAAATTACATGAGATGAGCTAGGGATCCTCTCCGAGATCACAGACTTTTCTGTGACCCCTGACAGGCCAGGTGTAGGGCCATAAACATGAGTCATTTGAGTCAAGCAGGTGCACTCTCCAACACACACGTTACGGCCCTAATAATATTTTATTATACATACTATTATTTATTAATAGAAAGTTTATATTTGTAATAGAGTCTTAAATATGTATATATAAGAGCTACATACATTAACAGGGCTTACATCATTAATATAGGATAATACTATTCTCACTTTCAATTGAGGAAACAGGCTCAGAACACTAATAATTTGTTGGAGATCATGGAGCTGAAAAGCCAGACTTTATGTGCAATGTTTCTGATTTCTAAATGGCAACAAATTTACATATTTATTAAGAAACGCTATTTTGGGTCAGGCGTGGTGATGTGTGCCTGTCCTCCCAGCCACTCTGGAGGCCAAGGTGGGAGGATTACTTGAGGCCAGAAGTTGGAGACTGCAGTGAGCCATGATTGTACCACTGCACTCCAGTCGGGGCAGGAGAGTGAGAGGCTGTCTCAAAACAAACAAACAAAAAAGATATGCTCTTTGGGCTTGGACTGGACAGGCCACACAAAATACCCCTGGGGAAGAAGGAGATTTGACTCCTGGCTTGCAGCCTGTGTAGGGCCACCAGGTGATCAGGTGGGGTCTGGGGTCAGGGAATCCTGGGCCCAGCTGCTAGTTCCACCACTTACAAGCTGGCGCTTGCTGAGCTCACTTGGTACCTGGGGATGGTCCTAGCATCTTACGCACAGGGATGAGGCTCCGGGTGAGGTTGCAGATCATGTGCTGGTTGGCATGGACTGGATGCTTCAACAAGCCCCAGAGACCAGGAGAAATCCCATGCTGGAAAGTATTCCTCATGCATCAAGTCTGATTCTGCCGCTCTCCCTCAGCAGGAGGATCTACTCCATGGGGTGATTCAGGGATCCAAGCTCCCTCCACCGTAATTTCTCAAGTAGACATCTAGGCAGCAGACAGGGGAGGGCAAAGCCATTTCTGGACACAGCTCTCCTCTCCTTCCACTGGTGAGCAGTGTTCCTTGCACCCTCCTGCACTCAAAGGGTCATGGGAAGTGCAGTCTCTGGTAGGGGGTCAGCCAATTCCCAGGACCAGCTCCACACCCTGGAAGAAAGGTGCAATGGTCTGAATTTGTGTGTCTCCCCAAAATTTACATGTTGAAACCCTAACCCCCAAGGTGATAGTATTAGGAGATAGGGCCTTTGGGAGGTGATGAGGTCGTAAGGGTGGGGCCTCATCAATAGGATTAGTGCCCTTATGAAAGGGACCCCAGAGAGCTCCCTTACTCCTTCCTTCATGTGTGGGCACAGCAAGAGGGCTCCCTCTGTGAACTGGGAATGGGCCTTCACCACACACTGAATCTGCTGGCATCTTGACCTCAGCCTTACCAGGCTCCAGAACCGTGAGCAATGAATGTCTGTTGTGTATAAGCCACCCAGTCTGTGATATTGTTCCAGCAGCCCAAAAAGAAAACACAGAGTTTGAGGGGAGGCTGGGCCTCCTGCTACCCAAAGCCCAGAGTGGTACCAGCACATGTAGACATCAGGTACAGGTATAAAAGGTTAAATTCCCAGTGTTTGGTGGGGGGCATTTCTGAGGCATGACAGTAACAGAATAAATTGCCACCCCTGCCTGGTCCCAGCGATGCTCACCCCTTGCTGGGATGATTGCAGAGGTCTCCCCGCCTCACTCTTGCTCCATCCTCCCTGCCCCGAGCCTGTTCACCACGCAGAAGCCCTTCACGTCCCTCCTCTGACCATAACCCTCCATGGCTAAATTATATTCAAAGACATACAGACTGTGTTGGAATAAATTATATTGAAAGACATACAGACTGTGCCTATTTGAACCAGATAAAAGTTCTAAGGGCTGGAGAAACAGCTATGAACAAGACTTACAAAACCCCTGCCCTTGTGGGGTTGATGTTCTTCTGGGAAGTGACAATTTTTTAAAGCCGTGGAGAAAAAAATCTCAGAAAGAAGTGGATACTATGCAGAGGGTCGGGGCAGGTTCCAGAGTTAAGAAGGTGGAAGGGGGAGACCCCCTGAGGAGGAGACAGGAGGAAAGCAGAAACTCGGAGGCAGGACAAGGTGGGTAGGGATGTGGGGGAAAGTGTTTCAGGAAGAAGGAAGAGCCAGGGCAGAGGCCTGGGGTTTCGCTCACGCCTGAGGCAGTGACAGGAGGACAGAGAGCAGACGGGGGCTGGATCAGGAGGGGCGCTGGCCGGTGGGGTGAAGACTGCAGCTTGACAGGGTGAGGTGGGAGCCATGGAGGGTTATGGGCAGAGGAGGGACGTGATGGGCTTCTGTGTGGAGAACAGGCTGGGGGCAGGGAGAATGCAGCAGGGGTGAAGGGGGGAGACCCCTGCAATTGTCCCAGTGAGGGGTGAGCATGACTGGGACCAGGGAAGGTTGGTGAGAACGTGATGGATTCTGGGTAGGTTTTGAAGGTAAATCCGTGATACAATGGACTTTGGGGACTTGGGGGGAAGCGTGGGATGGGGAGGCGAGGGATAAAAGACAACATACAAGGTGCAGTGTGATGGGTGCACCAGAATCTCACAAATCACCACTAAGGAACTTACTCCTGTAACCAAATTCCACCTGTACCCCAAAAACTTATGGAAAAATAAAATAAAATAATAATAATAAAAAGAAAGTTAAGCCAATGGGATTTATGATCCAACACAGCATCCAACTCCACTGTATAAATCTTGGATCTCCAATAGGAAAGCACAGCTCTGAAGGGGTCTGGGCTGGTGAGCGTTGCAGGCTGAATTGTGCCACCCACCAAATTGATGTCCTAACCCCAGTACTTCCCAATACAGTGACTGTATTGGGAGATGGGGCCTTTAAGGCCTTTAACCAGGTGGTCAAGGTCAAATGAGGTCACAAGAGCCAGCCCTAATCCAATCTGCTGGTGTAATTACAAGGAGATTAGGACTCAGACATGTACAGAGGGTCGACAGTCTACAAGCCAAGGAGGGAGCCCTCCAGGAAACCAGCCCTGCCAACAAATGACAGTGTGTACCTTTGGAGGCTAAACCCCAAGAGGCCTCTGTGCTCTCTCTTCCTCTCAGGTCCCTGCTCAGCCATGTGCACTGGCTTGAGCTAGCTTGCTGGAGGTTGACAGGCCTATGGGGGAAGTCATCCTGGTCAAAGGTATTCTAGGCCAGCCAGCACAACGCCCAGCCCACAGTCCAAGCTCTGGACAGATACAGGAGTAAGTCCAGCCAAGATCAGCCAAATTCAGATCAGCAGAACTGTCTAGCTGGTTCATAACTTCATGAACTATAATAAATAATGGTTGTTTCTGTTTTAAGCTTCTAAATGTTGCCATGGTTGGTTGGTTATACAGCAATAGCTAACTGATACACCTTCCCAGAGCAATGTCTTTATTGGTACTCCCACCACCAATGTATAAGAACACTTATCTCAGTTACTCCCTGACCCATCCTGGGGAATAACTGCAAACTTCTGATTTTTTAGATCTTCAAGGTTCCAGGTGGGTGTGTAGAGACTGCTCATTGTTCCCCAACATCTGGTCTCTCCTTCTTCCATAGTACTAGAACCCTTACATTTTAGCTGCATTTCCCAGTCTCCCTTGCAGCTAGGTGTGGCCATGTGACTAGGTTCCAACCAATGAGGTATAAGTAGCAACATCATGTTGCCACTTCCAGGAGACGGACTACTGCATTCAGATTCTGGTTTTGCCACTTCTCTGTTGAGGAACTTTGGAAAGGTGACTTAGTTTCTCTGGTGCATCAGTTTCCTCATCGGTAGAGTTGGGATAACAATAGTATCTGCCTTATAGTGTTGTCAAGAAGAAGTGAAGTAACACAATGATGCATTTGGAACATGCTTATGGCCAAATGTGGTGGCTAACGGCCAGATGTGGTGGCTAATGCCTGCAATCCCAGCACTTTTGGAGGCCAAGGTGGGCAGATCACTTGAGGTCAGGAGCTTGAGACCAGCCTGGGCAACATGGTGAAACCCTGTTTCTACTAAAAATACAAAAATTAGCTGGGTGTGGTGGTGCACACCTGCAGTCCCTGCTACTCAGGAGGCTGAGGAATGATAATCGCTTGAACCCAGAAGATAAAGGTTTCAGTGAGCCGAGATTGTGCCACTGCAATCCAGCCTAAGCAACAGAGTGAGACTCTGTCTCAAAAAAAAAAAAAAAAAAAGAACAGTACTTACACATGGGTAGTTCTGTTATGTGTTGTTATCATTACCAGTATAATAATACTTTCATTTTATTTTTTGAGAATGGGTCTTGCTATATCCCGAGGCTGGAGTGCAATGGCGTGATCATGGCTCACTGCAGCCTCAACCTTCTGGGCTCAAGTGATTCTCCCACCTCGGCCTCCTCAGTAGGTGGGACTACAGGTGTGTGCCACCACATCTGGCTATTTTTCTTTTAAATTTTTTTGTAGAGATGGGATCTCTCTATATTTCCAAGGCTGGTCTCAAACTCCTGGGCTCAAGCAATCCTCTCACCTCGGGGGTAATAGGTGTTAGCCACCACACCCAGCCAATAATACTTTTATTATCAGCTCCTAAGGTTGATGTAAGGTTTAAGTATGACCAAGCTCCATATCTATTATCAGAACAATTTTCCCTGATGCTCATTTGTCTACCAAGACCAGGAAAAACTATTAGGAATTATACCCATCCATCTACTCCCTCCTCCCCAGCACCACCCCATAAGGCTCAATAGATTTTCCATTTCCTTCCTGATATGTACTCATTTGCCCAATAAATCTTTTTCAAGACATGAAAATTCATAGGGGGATCTTTTTGGGCCCAAATTTCTTGTAAGAGATGCCTACAGGGATGTAAATGTTCATTTATAGCTGATCACCTGTTTTACAGAGAGGTTGAGAGGTGGAAAGAAATGGAGGGAAGGAAGAGGTAGGTGTGAAGTTGGCATTTTTCATTGTTGATCCAATGTAGCACAGAGACGTTGGTGTGAGCAGATGCATGTGGAAAGGAGGAGGAGAAATTTGGGTCAGGAAGGAACCTGAGCTATTTTTTTCTCTCAGTGGTGGGTGAGTAGCTGTTTTAAGGAAAAAGAAATTGGAAAAAAGGAAATAAGAGAGTGAATGCCTAATATATAAATACTGAGAACTTCTGCACCCTCTGATAAGTAGGAACCCCAAGAAATAAGAAGCTTTGGGGGTGAGCGGGGTGTCGTTCATTCAATAAACATCTGAGCACCTATTCTGCGCCAGGCACTGTTCCAGGGTCTGGGAACCGAGCAATGAACAAACCAAAGTCTTTTACCATATGGAACCACCACTCCTAATTTCTGGGCATGATCAGAGAATGGGATGAAATGGAGAGTGAAGGGGAGGCCGCCTTAACTTCAGTGGTCAGAGAGGGCCACTCTAAGCAGGTAACATTTGAGCAGAGACCCACTTGGCAAAGAGAAGACAGTTACATAAGTATCTAAGGAAGGCATTCTCCTTTCATCCAAGTGTTCACTGATGCTTTGCTTAGAAGCATTGGCAACACCCAAGAGTCCATCCTTAGAAGACTGGCTAAATATATCAGGATTCAACCAGGTGAGAAATGAGTTGAATATTTGAATATGGTAGGAGTTCTGAATTACAGAATTAAATGAAAACAAAGAACCATTGATGACAGCACGTATGTGTACTCTCATTTGTGCTTTCTTTAAGTGAGGGGGCTTCAGGGACTTTCACTCAGCAGCTATTTACCGACTTTCACAGAAACATTTCAATAAATTAGCAACCTATATAGAAGTAGTAGTGCTTCTCTGCCAATTATCAGCTGTGTATATAAAGTGTATCAGTCAGTTTTGCTGTGTAACAAACCACTCCAAAACTTAGTGACTTAAAATAACAAGCATTATTAGCTCGTGAATGTGGCCACTGGGGCTAAGTTAAACTGGATAGTTCTGGCCTCAGCTGACCTCATGCGTTCAACTGTGGTCAGCTGTGGGCTGCCTGGTCCAGAATAACCTTGTCCAAGATGACTCGCCTCTCCTCCCTGGGCATCTCATCCTCCAGCAAGCCAGCTCAAGCCAGTGCACATGACTGAGCAGGGATTTGAGAGGAAAAGAGAGCATAGAATTCTCTTGAGATGTGTGTGTGTACGCATTGATCCTCAGCCTCAATTTTCCTATACATAGAATGAACCTGGTTACTATAACCCATTCCATAATAACAATGCCAGATGCCTATCAGCTGCATGCTATGAGATATGCACTGTTGTTATTGGATAAGTTGTGATAAGTAAATTATTTTTTTTTTTGAGACACAGTTTTGCTGTTGATGCCCATGCTGGAGTGTAATGGCACAATCTTGGTTCACTGCAACCTCTGCCTCCCAGGTTCAAGCGATTCTCCTGCCTCAGCCTCCCAAGTAGCTGGAATTACAGGCGCCCACCACCACGCCAGCTTTTGTGTGTGTGTGTGTGTTTAGTAGAGACGGGGTTTTGCCATGTTGGCCAGGCTGCTCTCGAACTTCTGACCTTGGCTGATCCGCCCACCTCACCCTCCCAAAGTGTTGGGATTACAGGCTTGAGCCACCGCACCCTGCCAGTAAATCATATTTTATTGATGCTGAGTTGTTAGTTATTTACATTTTAATATTTCTCACATTGAAATGTGTCTTACAATTGTTCATATCTTTGGCTTTTCTTCTTTTTTCTTTACAAAGTTCTTAACTTCTTTATCTTATAAGCAATACATCTGAAAGGAAAATCGTCACATTCATGGCATGTCATAGTCAGGAAGAAAAATTAGGTTGCATCCTGAGGTTGACCAAACATACCAGATTCACCCTGTTAAGTCCTGGTCCCCAAATAAAACATTGAGCACTTCCTGTAAGCTGGACTCCTTAGCAAAAAAAAAAAAAAAAAAAAAAAAAAAAAAAAAATATATATATATATATATATATATATACAATGACTACCACATCCAGAAAGTTTGTGAACTCTCTTCAAATCTCAGCATGGCAAAACTCAGATATATAATATAGATTATATATCTATATTATATATAATATCTATATAATATATAATATATATCATATATAATATAAAATACATTATATACTATTATAATATATAATATATATATTATGTAATATATAATATATAATATAATATATAATATATATTATGTAATATATATTATATAAAATATATAAAATATTTTATATTATATATTTATATTATATAAATATATAATATAAAATATTTTATATAAATATATAATATAATATATTTATATTATATATTTTATATTATATAAATATATTATATAAAATATATTTATATATATTATATATAAATATTATATAATATTATATAATATATAGTATAATATATAAATATATGTTATAAGTATATATCATATATATATCATTCATAATATATATATTTATATATATATATATCTGAGTTTTGCCATGCTGAAATTTGAAGAGAGTTCACAAATTTTCTGGATGTGGTAATCATTTAGTATTATTACCGCTTTTTTTTTTTATCATGAAAGAACAAATGTAATCTTGGTAAGCTTGGTAATCTTGTGTTTTTTTTCTTTTAAATACCTTTTGTGTTTTTAACTTGAGAAGACTTTATACATATATCTATGTGCCCACAGATAATATCGACATTGTTTTATGTGTTGTTGGGTTTTCACATCATTCATGTCAGACTGCATCTGTAGATTTGCAACTTGCTCCCCCCGTCCTCCCATGAAATGATGTGTCTTGGAGACCTTCTCATATCCATCCGTGATGATCTATTTTGTTCTGTAAAATGAGTATAATAACAACACTCAACCAACAGGATATTGGTGAGGACACATTAAGCTCTCAATAAATGTTACTTGATTTATAATGATTCTGTCTTTGGAATCATTTTTTCTAGCGAGACTGCAGAAAAGCCCTGTGGGCTGGAAGTGGCTAGGGGAACCTGTTTCTCTAAGCAGACTTGGCAGCTCGCTGCCCTTGTATGATTTACCCCATACACCCCCAAGTGATGGTATCCTTCTAGGTTTTAAATAACAAGGTGAGTTTTCCCATTTCAATCATATTTCTTCCCCTTGCAACCCCACCTTAAATAAATGGAAATTTTTTTAGTAGTAGTGAAACAAGAAGGTCTTTGGGGACATATTGCTCTGGGTTTAATCCTGGATATGCCATTTCCAAGCTGACCTGCCCCAGGGGGTCCGAGGCTCCGAAATGATCACAGTTTGGAGACGGCCACATAAACTAGATACATCCACACAATATGATTAATTCCCTGCAGTTGCTGAAAAGCATGAAATAGATTCCTCTCCTTTTGGGATGGTCCCTACTGATAGGATTCCCTGCTTGGTGCCACAGAACCCTTCCTTATGGGCCACAGCAGATGCACCAGAGGATAGAACAGGTCACTGGCCCATGAAGTGGTCTTATGGCAAAGTCTTACTCAACAGGGGTCTATGATCTTGGATGTCTCAACCTGGCAGATCATAGACTTCATCCTGCCAACTGATGAGCACAGTTCAGGTCACGTCACTCATTTTCCTTTTAATTTAGTGAGTTACCATCATTAAAACATTGAGATTGTTTACATTTACAAACACCATCTCTCATTCATTCGACTGTTTCAAAACAACATTCATGGGCCATCTGGCATGTGCCAAGACATGTTCCAGGTTCTGGAGGCTCAGAGGTAAATTAGAAACACAAAGCCCATACCATCATGGGTCTGTACCATTTTAGAAACAAGGCAGACAGTAAGCAAAAAGAAATATTCATAATGTAATGGGTTTCAGCTTACTTTGCGAAATTGAAATATCAAAACTCACTGGGCCAGCAACTCCATTAGAGGACATAATAGAAAGATAGTGAAGAGCCTTATCACAGTGGTTCTACGTAAACAAAGAGCTCAAAGTCAGAGGCTCAAAGCTCTCTGGCCCTTGAAGAGTTGTGATTATCATCCTATTAGGCATAGAGGATATGCTTCAGGCATACTGGGTGTCACCTGCAATGTCCAGCATGTAGTGAGTGCTTTATGAATGTCTTTCTCTTGAGTGATTGTGGAAGCTGTGCCTTTTCTGGTGACCAGATCGTTGGGAAGAACACTTATTCATCATTCAACAATTCCAGAGAGGTTTGATTTTGTGAAGGACTCACTCTTGCAGAGGGTGTACAATTCAAAACCCACATAATTCAAGACTAACCCTGACAAAAAGATGGTGGGTGTGTCTATTCACCAGCTAAAGTGACACTAAAATAACAGTCACAGTTTACAATGTATGTGATTGGTTGTATTTGGAAGCATGGGAAATTGTAGCCACGCTGCATTTCTGTAAATCTACAATAACATCCCTCTTGTGATCCCAGCTTGCAACATAAAAAATAGGGCTTTGCAGGCTGAGCGCGGTGGATCACGCCTCTAATCCCAGCACTTTGGGAGGCCGAGGCGGGCGCATCACGAGGTCAGGAGATCGAGAACATCCTGGCTAAGACGGTGAAAACCCGTCTTTACAAAAAAAAAAAAAAAAAAGAAATTAGCCGGGCGTGGTGGCGGGTGCCTGTAGTCCCAGCTACTCGGGAGGCTGAGGCAGGAGAATGTCGTGAACCTGGGAGGCGGAGCTTGCAGTGAGCCGAGATCACGCCACTGCACTCCAGCCTGGGCGACTGAGCAAGACTTCATCTCAAAAAAAAAAAAAAAAAAAAAAAAATAGGGCTTTGCCAATAACTCGCATATACTTACATAGCTGTCTCCTCCCCACTCCACTGCTTCTCCCAACCCAGAATAACCAACAGCCTGAATCCGGGGCATACCTTTCTCTGAATTTCCTTTCTGTACTTTCTCCCTCTTCAGAGCTGTTTGGGAAACTTCATGTTAATAATTTCAATCCGGTTGTAGCCAGGCCCTGCTGTCCTAAGAACCAAAGCTGTCACTTAAAAATGACTTTGCAGTTCTTGCCCTCATTTGCTTTCATCCCATGCTCTCCACAGCCCAGAGATCTTTGTTTCCAGGCAACAGCAGGGCTTTCCCCAGGCGGACAGGTTCTTTGAAGGAGGGAAAAAAAATCTCCAGCTAGTCTGTGTAGAGCGTCAGCACCACCGAACGCTGATGCTTGAATGGTTTAGTACCGCGGACAGCTCATGCCAGACAGATTCAGCACCACGGACAGCCCCCTAAGGCAGCACGTGAAGTGAATGGTTTAGCACAGCAGACAGCTCAGGCTTCGCAGGACAGCCCTGATGGAAATGGTTCAGCACCACGGACAGTCCTGCTAATATCCATCAGAACCACGGGCAGCTCAGGCCAGAATGGTTCAGCACCACGGGCAGCCCCCCAGCCTCGCAGGACAGTCCCCGCAAGCCTCGCAGGGTAGCCTGTGCCTGGACTATTCCAGCATCACGGAGATCCCTGCTGGACTGGTTCTGCAACATGGATAGGAACAAGTGTCATTTCGCCACCACCTGTGCTAGATGTAGGCATTCCTGAGTCCACTCTGCAACCCTCACCCCTGAAGGCTCTGAAGGGGCTATTTGGGTAATCCAGGCTCTTCTGAAGTTGATCTCAGAAATGGAGGCATCCAACAGTTAATATGCCCGAAAGGGAACTCTGGATTTTCCCCCCAAAAAACCTTGATCCCAGTTAGTGCACTTCAGGGCACTCAGTTGCTCAGGCCCAAAGCCCAGAAGTCTCCCTTGATTCCTCTCTTTCTCTCACACCTCGCACTCCACCCATTAGTGAGTTCGCTCAGCTCCACCTGTAGAGCAAATCCTGAATCCACCCACTGCTCTCCATCCCCACTGCCACTGCTTCACTCCAGGCCACCGTCACTTCTCACCTGGTTTACTGCAAGAGCCTCCTAAGGTATCCTCCTACTTTATTGCCCCTTCTAGTGCATTCCCCACACAGCAGTTTCAGTGACCCTTGGAAAATATAAACCAGAGTCTATCACACCATTCCTTAGTACCTTCCACTACTTTCCAATACACATACAATAAAATTCAAAGATCTTCCTGTGGCTTTCACGACTCTGGATGCCCCTGTATCCTTATTTTTTTATTTTTTATTTTTTTTGAAACGGAGTCTCACTCTGTCGCCCAGGCTGGAGTACAATGGCGTGATCTCAGCTCACTGCAACCTCCGCCTCCTGGATTCAAGCGATTCTCCTTCCTCAGGCTCCTGAGTAGCTGGGACTACAGGGGTGCGCCACCACGCCCAGCTAATTTTTGTATTTTTAGTAGAGACGGGGTTTCACCATGTTGGCCAGAATGGTCTCGATCTCTTGACCTCGTGATCTGCCCACCTCAACCTCCCAAAGTGCTGGGATTACAGGCGTGAGCCACCGCGCCCGGGCGCCTCTCTATCTTACATCCCATTACACTCTCGCTTTCCTGGTCACACTGGCCACACCACCTCCCTGTTTGTTCCTCAGGGCCTTTGCCTCTGGTGTGCTCTGTCCATGGTGCTGAACGCATTCACGTGTGGATTCAACTATAACTGTTTCCTTTCCACCGTTTGGTCCTTAGCTCAAAATGTTACCTTTTCTAAAAGGCCTTCCCTGACCATCCCCATCTAAAGTGGCTTCAAAGTTACTATCACAGTGATTTATTTCACAGAATTTAGTACTTCACAGAATTCAGCACAAACTATATTTCATTTTGCATTTATTGGTTTACTTGACACTGTCTGTTTTCATCATTAGAATGTAAGCTCCATTAGGCCACAGACATCAGTTGCCTTAGCTACCCGGAACAGCTTCTTCATATGGCAGTTGTTTAATAAATATTAGTTGAATGAGTGAATGAATGAATGAGTGGATGAATTCTCAGCCCTGCATTAATTTTTCTTTTCCTGGCTAGTCATGGAGCCCCAAAAAGTTGTCAGCAGCACTCACCTCATGGTAAAATTGTGGTCCAGGGTTTGTGTTGGGGTCCCCAAGATCATCCTCAGGTTTAATGATTTCCTGGGAGAAGGACTCAAGAGAGACTCAGCACATAGTCATACTCACAGCTATGATTTACTACAGTGAAAGTATACAAAGCACAATCAACAAAGGGAAAAGGCCCATGGGCATAACACATCTGTACTCCACCCCTTGACTTGCCATGAGGCTATGGCAAGGCAGGATAATGAAGAATTGGAACCAATAATTCAATCTACCACACCTAGTGGTGGCATGTAGCTATAATTTTTTAATCGTGATTTTATTTCCCTTTTAGATTATGGCACTTGAAACTGGTTTTCCATTTATAGGAGTGCTGTAAAGTTTCCATTAAAGGTACTTCTTAAATGGTTTTAAAAACAAATTCATTTTAAATAAAAATATTAAGTAAATAGGAATGTGGGGATGTTGTGTGTCAATGAAAGAAATAATGAAGATGCTATTCATTGCTGCAGAAACAGGGCAAACATTGAAAAAGGATGTTTGAGAGGTTGAAGTTTGAGAAACATTAAAGTAAGACATAAAACAGGATTTCCCTTCATTGTTTTCTTCCGTTTCGGGAAGAAATCACCTCTAAGGGGTCATTCAGTAACATTCCTTTGGGCCAGGCGCAGTGGCTCACGCCTGTCATCCCAACAGGTGGCCAAGGCAGGTGGATGACCTGAGGTCAGGAGTTCGAGACCAGCCTGACCAACATGGAGAAACCCCCATCTCTACTAAAAATGCAAAAATTAGCCGCGTGTGGTGGCACAAGCCTGTAATCCCAGCTACTCGGGAGGCTGAGGCAGGAGAATCGCTTCAACCTGGGAGACGGAGGTTGCGGCGAGCCGAGATTGTGCCACTGCACTCCAGCCTGGGCAACAAGAGCAAAACTCCATCTCAAAAAAAAAATTTTGTTCCCTTAGAATTCTGGGGAAGCCCCTCAAACTTGAGTCCATTTTGAAACAACCATAATTCATCTGGACTATCAGGATCATAACTGGAGATTTTTACCCCATATTGAGGACCTGCTGTTCAATAATTATAATGATAATACCAGTGACATTTACTGAGCACTCAAAATTAGGAGGCATATGTATTAACTTATATGATGTTCACAATAATCCTATGAGGTAGAAAATATTATTGCCCCCATTTTGCAGGTGAGGAAACTGAGACCGAGTTAATTCACTTCCCAAAGTTATACAGCTAGTACATGGTTAGATCCGCATCTGGACGCCCAGTTCCTAACCCTCTCAAGACTCTGTGACCTGGGGCAGCTCACCTGGTCTCCTGCTCTAAATGTCTTGTTATCAAAGGAAGTGATGAGGATTGGATGAAATGTCTAATTCTTGACACTTCATCTCTCTTCTCTGCACACTCTGAACTATCTTTGGAATGGCAGGAAACTCATCTCCTAAACATAGAAATGAAGAAAATTTCCCCTCCCAATTACATAACCTGTCTGAAAACTCCTAGGCAAACCCGGTCTCAGTCCTTCCATAATCTTGCTGTGTGTCCTTTGTACAACTCATGTAACTCCTTTGTGCCTCAGTTCCCTTCTCTATTAAATGGGGATAATAATACTACCACTTTGGGCTGTTGGAATTAAATGAGATAATATTAACGAGATGCCTTGCCTTACAGCTTTTTTTTTTTTTGATAAATGACAGTTATTTTTGTTTTTCTGAATAATCAGGGTAATTCAATTTTCTATCCATTTGGAAAAGGAGGTTAAATCCTTACCTCATATCATTCAAAAAAATTCCAGAAGGTTCAAACAAAATAAATATATAAATAAGACTGTAAGATATAAGATTATACAGGAAAATGTGTTTATGAGAGTAAGGTGAGGCCAGGTGAAGTGACTCATGCCTGTAACCCTAGCACTTTGAAAGGCTGAGCTGGGAAGATCACTTGAGGCCAGGAGTTTGAGACCATCCTGGGCAACATAGTGAGACCCTGTTTCTACAAAAAATTTAAAAATTAGCCAGGTGTGGTGGCACATGCCTGCAGTCCCAGATACTCAGGAGGCTGAGGCAACAGCATCACTTGAGCCCAGGAGTTCAAGGCTGCTGTGAGCTATTATTACACTACTGCACTCCAGCCTGGGTGACAGAGTAAGACCCTGTCTCAAAGAGACGGGGGGAGGGGGGGTTTGGGGGCGGGGAAGAGAGGGAGAAAGAAGGCTGAGGAAGGACATCTTAAGACCCTAAAAGCAAGAAATAAATAAAAAGGATATCTTGGATTTTTATTAAAATTCAAAACTTCAGGCACTGTGTAAACACAATAAAAACATAAGGGAGGAGCCAGGAGAAAATATTTGCCACAGATAGAGTAATAGACAAAGGATTAATGTGCAGAATATAGAAAGAATGTCTATTAATCAGTAAGTAAAAGCTATATAAACACATAGAGCAATGCGGAGAGGAGGAGATAAACAGGTAATTCACAGAAGAGAGAATAAGCCTGTTCAAAAACATGTGTTTAATTCTCCTCACTAGTAACCAGGGGAATGTAGCTAAGATGATGCAGGGACACCGTTTTCCCCCTACCTATGGCTTTGCCGAAAATTTTAAAAATTTAATGTAGCCTCCATGAGAGCAACTTGGCTGTAGTCACTGAATTGTAAATTTGAACAACAATGGTCATTGATAATAATAGCAGCTATTAGGCACTGTTGTAAGAACTGTACGTGTATTATTATTATTGTTATTATTGTTTTACTTTCACAGTAATCCTGGGACTTGGTAACCATAATTATTCCCACTTAACAGCATGGGCAACCGAGGCACGGAAATGTTAAGCAACACACCCCAGGACTCACTCGTAACAAATGGCAAAGCCAGCCACTGCCCCAGGCGGTCGGGCCTCAGGGTCCCCGGGCTGCCACCCCCTGCCCCAGCTCCTTCTCCCTTCTGCCCACCCCGGAATCCCGGTTTGCAGACTGGAGAACCACGGGGGGTGTGCGCAAAGCCGCTGGCCTTGGGGCGTCTGTCGCAGGGGACCTCGAACATAACCTACGTGCTCATCAGCTGGGGATGGACCAGCTCGGTACCACACCCCCCTGCAACCACGCCGCGGGTACCACGCCTCTGCGGCCCCTCCACTGCCTTCCCCACGCCCCTCCAGGTGCAGGCTTCCCGGGGGTGGAGGAGGGGAGGAGGACGCCCACGCGTCCCAATTCCCCCACTTCCCACCTCCCCCCACCACCCCGCAGCCTCCGCGTCTGCGCAGCCGCAGTCAGTGCGGCGCCAGCTCTGCAGAGCCCAGAAAGGGTCCGGTTGGGGAGGGTGAGTCCTTCGAGGGACCCCCGCGGGCGGGAAGGAGGCAGAGAAAAGGGGCTGGGGGCGCGGGCGGCGATCCGGGGATGTGCGCGCGAGTGTGGATGAGCAGAGTGTGTGTGCATGGGCGAGGGTGAGGGGCAGAACCGCTCCAGGGATAGGGTCCGGGGAGAGGGCGTCTCCAAGCCCGTCCGGTGGGAGAGGGCCGGGGTCTGTCGGGGTCGGGTCCGTTTCTCCGCAGCGGCGGTCTGTGTCCTGGCTTGGGAGTTGCAGGTGAATTCCAGCCTCCTCGTGAGGAGGGGAGCACAGACCTATGTACCCTCGTGGGGCGGCACGGGCACGTGCGCTCGTCTCGCTGGGGCCCGGTGTCGATGTTCGCTCCCCCTGGGGTGTTCAGCGCACCTTCCCGAGTGTGCACCTGTGCGTGTTCGCGTTGTGTGTCCGCCTGGGCCCCTGTGGACCACCCTGCAACGGTGGGAGCGCAGGCTCTCAGCAAACAGGTGCAGCAGCCCCGCCTCCACTCTTCTGAGCTGTGTGGCTTTGATCAAGGGACTTCCCTGTCTGTTAAATGGAAACCTAATAGTATCTGTAGCGAGAAGTATGGCGACCTTTATGTGAGAAAAGGGATTCGCAGGGCTCAGCAGGGCTGGGCACAAGGAGAGTTCTGGGCTCCGGGAAACACTGCCGATATTGTTATTGCTTTTACTGTGGTTGCTGGTTGTCGTTGTTGTGACTGCGTCTCCATCCTCTCAAGGGATAACTTGTTTGCTATTTCACCAAGAACACTGAGGCTGTGGGGTGTGAATCTCCTCCCCCCACCATACCTCTGTCTCTTCCCCTTTCCTTCTTCCTCCTCCACTCACTGCGGATCCAGCTTCTACTGACCTTGACCTGATGGCTCTTGTCTTTCCCATCTGTCACCCCGCTTGCCTGCATTTTCTCCTTTCCCATGCCTTCTCCTCCCGTCAACCTAGATCCATGATTAATCACGTCTCATATTAAAAACAAAGCCACACAAAACCCCAAAGCAATAAACAAATCAGAACTCCCTAATGGTACTCTCTAACACTCTTTCCCACGAAGGTCCCATAGGAATTTTCTTCCCCGGAAAATGTCTAGGCAGCCTCCTCTCCTCACCCCCAACAGACTCCCCAGCCCACACTGAGGTTGCAAATGGGCAACCCCAGGGTCTAATTCAGCCCCACAACTTGTGCTATTTGACTAAAGGTGTCTTCCTATTAAACACTGGAAATAATTATCGACATCATGAAATGTAGAAAATGCCACCTGAAAATGTAGATTTCCAGTCTTCTTTTGAGAAATCACAGGATGGGCAACACCAATCCCATGCGTTTGCTCTGCAGACGTTAGCTGAGTTGCATGGTGCAGCTTCCTCAGACATGAGACCTGATCTCTCTTGCCACAGTCCCCACTGCCCCTGTCATCCTCCCCATGCCATATATCCACTGCCATTTGTTCATGTGCTCCTTACAATAGAGAAGTATTTCTCTTGACCTACATTTAATTTTCATTGGTAGAAAAGTGACAGGAAAAGAGTCCTCTTGATCGATTCATTGATCGATTTTTGAGAGAGTCTTGCTCTCTCACCCAGGCTGGAGTGCAGTAGCATGATCCTAGCTCACTGAAGCCTTGAACTCCCAGGCTCAAAGGATCCTCCCAGTAACTGAGACTACAGGCTCGTGACACCATACCTGGCTAATTTTTAAACATTTTTCTAAAGACTGGGTCTCACTCAGGCTGGCCTCAAACTCCTGGGCTCAAGCAACCCTCCCACCTTGGTCTCCCAAAGTGCTAGGATTACAGGTGTGAGCCACCTCGCCTGGCTGATTTATGTATTAATTCATGTCGTTTCCTATCCCATTCGTTATATACAAATGTGCAGACTGGAGAACCATGTGTGGCTGTAGGTGTGTATATGAGTATGTGAGTGTGTATGTGTGTGAGTGTGAATGTGTGTGTGACTGTGAGTGTGTATGAGTGTGTGTGTTTGTGTTGGTCTATGTGAGTGTGTGTGAATGTGGATGTGTGTGTGTTTGTGTTAGTGTGTGTGTATGTGACTGTGTGTGTGGATGTGTGGATATGTTTATGTTTGTATGCGTGTATATGTATGTGAGTATGTGTGTCTGCATGTGCCTGCCCATGACAATCATTCCCTTTCCAGCTTTGTCTCCAGAGTGCTCTCTACCGCTTGACCTGCTGTGTGCTTTATTTGTGCCCTGCCTGTCTCTTTGTCTCCCTACTAGAATGTAAGCCCCAGGAGGGCAGGAATCTCCACTTGATTACTGCTGTATTTCTAATGCTTACAATCGTTCCTAGCCCCTGCTGGCCCTCTGTAACGATTCACTGAATGATGAAATGTCCATCAGTCCTCAGGTTCTGAATCCTGTGCCTGGGGAACCAGAGAGGACCCTGGAGCGGGAGGAGAAAGAGAAGCTTGTCTCAGAAGCTCCACCTCCTCCTGGGGCAATGCAGAGTCTCAGGCCTGAGCAGACACGGGGGCTGCTGGAGCCTGAGAGGACCAAGACGCTGCTGCCTCGGGAGAGCCGGGCCTGGGAGAAGCCTCCCCATCCCACCTGCACCAAGGACTGGGAGGCTGTGGAGGTTGGGGCCTCCAGCCATGACAGTGATGAGAAAGGTGAGAGGCAGGGGTCCTTTGGGAAGTGAGTGGGTAGAGAGGAAGGAATTGGCAGAGCCTAGGGAAAGACTAAACATTCAGCCCTTCACTCATCCATTCAACAGCTATTCATGGAGCACTGTGTCAGTCAGCTTTTGCTGTGTAACAAGTCATCCCCAAACTTAGGGGCTTAAAGCAACAATCACTTATCAGCTCATGATTCTGTGGGTCAGAAGTTTGACCTGGCTTCAGGGGACACTTTTCCTGCCTGTGCTTGTCTGTGCAGCCTCAGAGAGCTGGTGAGGCCACTGGTCGATCTCAGACGGCTTTACTCCCATGTCTGCTGGTGCTGGCTGTTGGCTGGCTTGGTGGTGCTGAGGACAGGCCATGTGTCTCCAGCAGGATTTTTCGGGGTTATCCTCATGGGGTGCTTGCAGGGTTCTCAGGGATGGCAAGAGAGGGAACTCCCCAATTTTCAAGCACTGGAAGATTTGAAGAGGAAAAACACATGATCTCATTTGCATTTCAAAAATATTCCTCTAACTCAGTGGATTTCAACTGGGCATGGTCTTATACCCCACTTCTCCTCCCCAGGCGATTTTTGGCAGTATCTGGAAACATTTAGGATTATCCTAACTGTGGAGATGCTGCTGTTGTCTGGTGGGGAGAAGCCAGTAGTTATGCTGATAAACGTCCTACCATGCACAGGACGGACCCTCCCCTCACAGAAAGAATGGTGCAGCTCCAAATGCTGTTAGTGCCAAGTTTGAGAAACCCTGAGTCTCACTACATGTGAGAATGCATTGTAGGGCTAGGAAGTCAAGAATAGAAGGTGGGAGGCCAGTTAGGAGACTCCTGCAACTGTCCAAGACAGAGGTGAGGTAAGTGGAGAGATTTGGGACATCTTTGGGAGGAGGAATGAGTTCTTGCTGATGGATGTGGAGAAGGGGAGGAAAAGAGAGGTATCATGATGACTTTTAGGGTTTTGGCCCAAACAGATGGATAAAGGGTGGTGCCATTTGCCGACATCTCAATGGCACCCCATAGCAGAAAGGGGCTGAACCTTATACCAACGACTAGGCACTGTCTTTTTCCTCAGGGGATGAGCAGGCCTGGGACAGAAGGCGTGGATAACAGAGGCCAGCTCTGCTAGTGAGGCTTGGCACTCCTGGCTGGGGCTAAGGTGCAGGAAGAGTGGAAAATGCCAGGATTTGCCCAGTCTATTCAGCTTAGGGATGAGAAGGACGCTAAGGTTCTGACTATGGGGACATGTCCCAACTAGTGTCTGTTCTTTGGAAGCTGGGGAAGCCTTCATCATCCTGGTTTACTTCTGCGGCTTTTTCTTCTGCTCCTTCACTCAGTTTCTGCTGGGGGCCTGTAGAGAAGGAACTCTTTTATCTACTGGACAGGTAAGGGACTGAAGACTCAAGTGGCAGGGCACATCAGGTGACCCAGTTGAAGTTTTCTAGGTAGTTATAGAACAGAATTCAGGTCTCTCATTCTCTCAGCCCCATCTGAACCATCATGTAGGCATGTGTGTTTGTGTGTGGGGGGTTGTGTGTTTGTGTGTGTGTGTGTGAGAGAGAGAGAGAGAAGGAGGGTGAGGGAGAGAGAAAGAGAGAGAGAGGAGGCTATTACTAGAAAAGGGACAAGATGCCAGTGGGAAGAGCCCACTCCCACCATCTGGCCACTCACTCATGGCTCCTTTTTCCTCCACTCCCACCCTCACCCAGACCTGTCTTCTCAAGAGACTGGGCTTTCCCAGGAGTGGAGCTCGGTGGAGGAAGATGACGAATCAGAGGGCTCCCAGGTACACTGGGGGGTTTGTTCTTTTTCCACAAATGTCCCACTCTGTAGATCTCAGCAGTTTGTCACATTTGCATTCTCAGCTTGGAATTTACCTGCCCCATAAAAATCTCAAGCGATCTCTTGTGTCTGATCTCTGTGGTGATCAGACACAGACTGGAGGGTCTCCATGTGGTGTGTGTAACTCAGTTCACATGTACCCTCCAACACTTCCTTCATAAATCCATCTACCCATGCATCCACCTCTGTACTTCATCTTCTATCCACTTATTCATCAACCCTCCCTTCCACCCACCCTCTTACCTTTCCAATCACTCATCCATTCATTCATCTACCTCTCAAACATCTACTAGCCATTCACTCATCTGTCCACTCATTCATCCACCTAAACTTTTATTCGCCTACTCCCTTGTATACCCATTCCATCCATCCATCCATCCATCCATCATCCATCCATCATCCATCCATCCATCCATCATCCATCCATCCATCCATCCATCATCCATCCATCATCCATCCATCTATCCATCCATCCATCCATCCATCCATCCCTATACTTCATCTGTTTATCCACTTATCCATCCATCCATCCAGCATGCATCAACCCATCCCTAAATCTCAGCTGTCTGTCCACTTGTCCATCCACCCATAAACCCTCCCTTCCACCCACCCTCTCACCTTTTCATTCACCTATCCATTCATTCATCTACCCATTGAACATCCACCAACCATTCATCTGTCCACTCATTCATTTACCCAACCTTTCATCCCTTATGCATCCATATACCCATTCCATCCATCCATCCATCCACCCATTCATCCATCAATATATCCAGTTATCCATATACATACTCATTCACCCTTTTAATCAGATGCCATCAATCCATCTATTCAATCCAACCACCTACATACCCATCCCCTATCCACTCATCTGTCCAACCACCTATTGATCCCTCTACTACCTGTTGGCTGTGGTGAGGATATGGCTAGTATGCATCCACCATATGCCCACTCATTCATTCATCCATCTGTATCTATTCACACATCCAGTCATAAGACCACCTACCAATCCATTCACCCATCCACCCACTATTCCATTTATCCATCCACTAACCATCTACTGAGTTTTAATCCACATACTACAAGGAAAACAAATTTCTAATTATCAAACATTTCTTTCACTCAAAAACCTAATATTTTCTTTTTTGAGGAATAAGACGTCAATATAAGAAAACCAGTGGTTCTTTCATTTATACATTCATCTCATACATGAGAAAAATCACATAATCACTCTCAGTGAGCACATGAGAGTCCCATCCATCTCCCAATCATGTCAGGAATGTAACTCTGGCTGCCTCAAGCCAGAAAATGGATTTACTGACTTGTGGTGCAGGGGTGAGGGCGAGGGAAACAAACTGGCCAACAAACCATGATAGTGCAGAAATAAGTGCTGGGCACAGTGGGGTGGCCCAAAGGAAGAAGTTAACTGCATGCCAGGAGGTTTATTCTTGGATATCCTAGAGAGGAGGACACACCAGGCCTGGGGTTTTCAGGATAGTAAGAATTCCACAGGCATAGCAGGGAAGGGAGGAACATGTGCACAGGCAAGGTGGTATAGCAAGGTACGTTTGGGGGACACTGAAGTTAAGGGCAGAGTAGTGGGAGGTTTGGGTGAAAATATGGCTGGGATGACATCATTCATTCATTGCACGTCTATTTCTTGAGCACCTACTCAGTGCCAAGCAGTGTTCAATGCACAGAGCATACAATAGTGAGACAGAAATGGTCCCTGCCTTCATGGAGCTCACAGTCACCGAGGTAGACAAATGACAATTGAAATAAGCAGCTAAAATATGAATTGCGCTGAGTGGTGATAACTGCTGTGGAGAAAAATGAAGCAGGAAGGGGGTTTGGGAGTAGGAGCTGGGGCTGGGGGTTGCTATTTTAAGAAGGGTGTCTAGGAAAGTCCCCACTGAGAGGGAGCTATTGAGTGAGGACCTGAAGGAGGTGGGGAGTGAGACTGGCAGGTGTCTAGGGGGAGGGGGCTCTGCGCAGAGGACACAGCAAGTGCAAAGGCCCTGAGGTACAGACGTGCCTGGTACATTTGAGGAACAACAAGAGGGGTGGTGGTCAGTGTGGCTGGAGGGTGGGAGGGAGGACTAGGAGGTGAGGTCATGGAGGCGATGGGGTGGACGATGTAGCGTCTCATGGGCCATGGTGAAATGTGAGTTTTACTCTGAGTGGGGTGGGAGCCATAGGCGAGTTCTGGACAGAGAAGGGACACGTTCTGATTTGGCCTTTAGCAGGACTCCTCTCACTGCTAAGTCACACACCGAGGAGGCTGGATGTGTTTTGCAGGCAGTGGGAGCCATAGAAGGGGTCCGGGGACTTACAGAATCACTCTGGGAGCCCATGTAGAAGGAAGGTGGGTTGGATGTGGCTGGGGTTAGAGTTTAGAGGGGCAAAGGAGCAAGTCAGAAATGTGTAGTTAGGGAAAAAAAGGTAGAAACGAAACAGAAGAGTTGCCACTTTCCTTGTGCATGTTACAAGCTTCATGCTATTCTTTTTTTTTTTTTTTTTTGAGACGGAATCTTGCTCTGTCGCCAGGCTGGAGTGCAATGGCATGATCTTGGCTCACTGCTCACTGCAACCTCCGCCTCCTCTGTTCAAGCGATTCTCCTGCCTCAGCCTCCTGAGTAGCTGGGACTACAGGCACACACCACCACGCCCAGCTAATTCTTGTATTTTTAGTAGAAACGGGGTTTCACCATGTTGGCCAAGATGGTCTTGATCTCTTGACCTCGTGATCCGCCTGCCTCGGCCTCCAAAAGTGCTGGGATTACAGGCATGAGCCATGATGCCCGGCCAGCTTGACGCTATTCTAAGCGCATCTTATTATAACTCATCTAGTAACTTAACACTCATTAACTCTCATGATTAACTCATGAGCCTTGTGAGATCGTTAGCATGGTATCCTCCTCTGCAGATGAGGAAACTGAGGCAGAGAGAAACCAGATGTCTTGCTTCAGGTCCCACAATGAGTGGGTAGCAGAGGTAGCATAGAGTTTGGGCTTGGAGGGGAGAACAGGAGCCAATGGGACCCAGGACGTGTTGAGTCGGGGACCTGATGACATTTCCAGACCTGTGGGACGTAAAAGGTGAAGGAACAGGGGCAAGCCCAGGGGCAACACGTGAATTCTGATGTGGGGACAGGGCAGAGGGAGGTTCTAGCCTTCAGCATAGGGATCAAGGAGGCAGTTTGGAAGAAATGACAAGGTCGATTTTAGACATGCTGCTTGGGAGAGGCCTCTGTGACATCATTCATTCACTCACTCATTCGCCCAGTTGTAATTCATTGAGCCAGCATTGATGGAGCACACACCAGGGGGCTGATAGGGGAGGGCCTCTCATTGGCAGGCCCTAGGTCAGTTTTCTGCATGGACAGACCCTCCTTCCTGCAGACAACCACCCTCTTTCAAAAAAGAAAGAGGAGCAGGCTGTCTGGAACCAGAGGCCTTTGATGACAGTTAACAGCCTCATCATGGGCCAGGAGCTGGACTTTGTGCTCCACTTACCTTAATTTACTTGGTCCTCTTATCAGTCCTTGATGTAGGACCTGTTATCCCATTTTACAGATGGGAAAACTAAGGCTCAGAGAGGTCATGTGACTTTCCCTTGTCATGCAACGTGTAAATGGCAGAGCTAGGATTTGTACCCAGCATGTCTCTTAACCACCAGGTGTCCTGCCTGTTTGGGGCTTGATCCTGCCCCGAGAGAGGACTGGGGACAGAGATGAAGGCCTCTCCCTGTTCTCCTAGTCACTATACCTCCTGTGGAGAGGAGCGAGTGAAGAAGTGGAAGAAAGAAAAACAGTTACTTTCCGGGAGGGCAGAAGTTCCCAGTCTGTGGGCCCAGAAGAAAGCAAGCAGGGGAAAACGGTCCCATCATTACCGTTCCCTAAAATGCAAGCATATGTAACACCTGCAAATCTTATCTAAGTGCATGAGATTTCAAAAAGATCAATGCCCAGAAATAACCCCTGGTAAAAGTTGCTGTGACAGGCCAAATTCATCCATAGTGTGAGAAGTTGGGGTAGTGGTTACCTTTGAGGTTGGGGGATTTGCGGGGTTGATAATGATCTGCTTCCTGTTTGGGGTGCTAGTTACATGGTGTGTTCACCTTCTGAAGTTCCCTCAGGCTGTACACCTAGGATGTGTGCGACCTCCCCTTTCTACATTCCACTTCAACAGAATGTTTTACGCTGGCTGGGAGCAGTGGCTCACATCTGTAATCCCAGCACTTTGGGAGGCAGAGGCAGGCAGATCACTTAAGGTCATGAGTTCGAGACCAGCCTGCATAACATGGCAAAACCCCGTTTCTACTAAAAATACGAAAATTAGCTGGGCATGGTGGCGCATGCCTGTAATCCAAGCTACTCAGGAGGCTGAGGCAGGAGAATCGCTTGAACCTGGGAGGCAGAGGTTGCAATGAGCTGAGATTGTGCCACTGCACTCCAGCCTGGGCGACAGAGTGAGACTCTGCCAAAAAAAAAAAAAAAAAAAAAGTTTCTGTATATATCCTTGTGTATATCTTGCCAAATATGTTTCCCTATATACTGAGACTGAATTGAGATTTGTGTGCCAGTGCTTGATCGAGGGTTGTGCTCTCAGGTGAAGCCCAGCGGGGAGTGAGGGAAGCTGTAGAGGAGAGGAGAGGAGCCAGGCAAATATACTGGTAGAACTGAAGTCCAGCCTCCGTCTTATCCCAAGGGAACCCTGGAATGTGAATAGAGAGTTGTTCTCCTCTGGGCCAGGTGCAGTGGCTCACGCCTATAATCCTAGCACTTTGGGAGGCTGAGGTGGGTGGATCACGGGGTCAAGAGTTCAAGACCAGCCTGGCCAAGACGGTGAAACCCCGTCTGTACTAAAAATACGAAAATTAGCTGGGCATGGTGGCGGATGCCTGTAATCTCAGCTACTCCGGAGGCTGAGGCAGAGAATTGCTTGAACCCAGGAGGCAGAGGTTGCAGTGAACTGAGATTGTACCACTGCACTCCAGCCTGGGCGACACAGGGAGACTCTCCTTCTTAAAAAAAGAAAGAAAAAAAGATAGAGAGAGAGTTATCCTCCTCTAGGTCAATGGAGTGGCCTTTTGTATCCCATATGAGTTATTGTTGGCTGTGGACTGCCCTGGAGGGCGAATTAACCTCCTGGGTAATCTTCTAAGAAGGAGGATCTCATTAGCAAAGGGCATTTGTCAGAAGAGAAGGAGCAACTACAAACTGTAAACCATATAAGTAGCAGCCAATACCCCTAGCATCCAGGGGAGAGCTGCACCAGCCTGAAAAACAGAAATAGAGAGGAATTAGGTGAGGCATCTATGGGTTTATTATGTGTGATGTGTATAAAATTATTGGATTTCAGATTACCTGTATTTATTACATTTTCTTAACTCTATATTCTGCTTTTCAAAATTGAAGTATAATTATTTCCAATAAAATGCACTAACCAGAGAGTGTTTACACATGTACATCCATGTAACCAACACCCCAATAAAGATATTGAGTGCTGTCATAATTCTAGAACATTCTCTTATTTTCCCTTCTGGTCCATCTCACTCCCCAGCCCTGGAAGCAACTACAGTTCTTGATTTCCACTTGCATGGATTAGTTTTGCTTGTTGTTGAATTTTATATAAACACTGTCATGTAGTAAACTACATATATATTTTTTAATTCCAAAAAAGGAAATTATGGCAAAATTGTTATTCCTCCAGTTGGCGTTTTCACTTAATACATGCTGGGCAGTTTTCCATTTAATACATATTGATTATCTTCATTGTATTTCAAAGTTACTTTTTCCTGCTGCTAAATATTCTCTAGCTTGGTTGTGTCAGACCCATTTCCTTGGCTGATGAATTGTTAGGCTCCCATTGTTGTCACTGTTACAGAAGGCAATGCTACAATGAGCGTTTGTTCAGTTGGCCCAATTTTATGCATGGATTATGAGGAACTTTATAAAAATTCATATTATCTGGTTCTCCTCAGATACACTGAACCAGACAATCCAAAGGGGATCCCAAGATATTTGAAAAACTCTCCCAACAACTTTTGGTGCTCTACCAGGTTTGGGAACTGCTTAAGTGGGTCATTGTCCCTAGGTATCTGGTTGTAAAGGAAGATTTGAAATGAGGTGTCATCCAGAGGGAATCAGCAGGCTAGAGGGAGGAATTTGTTTTCAAAGATTAGAAATGTGAATTCCATCAATGATTTATAATATACTTTAATAATTCATAGTCTGTTTCCTTCCATTTTTCTTCTCTCACAGGATTTTTTTCAGTGTTCACCATTGCCTAACTTTCCAGATAATCCATTATGTCTTGTACATTCACCAAATTTCCTTGATATTTTAATAGCAATTACACTAACTTCATCATTAATTTGGAAAATTATCATCGTTAAACATTTTGTCTTCTCATCTCTTATCATGGTATATTTTTTCATTTATTAACTCATTCAACAAATATTTACAGAGTTCATACCCTGTTCCAGGCACTGGGAATACAGTAGCAAACAAAGCAAAGGTTTGCCCTCTTGGTGCTTACAATGTCACTGGAGGAAGAGACAATAAACATACATAGCATGTCAGGTGGTGATAAGAGCATGGAGAAAAAGACAAGGGGCATGCATAGTGCAGGGTTAAGGGTATCTGGAGGAAGGGCATTCCAGGAAGAAGAACTCGTAACTACAAAGGCTTGGAAGTGACTGTAGCTGGAACA
This sequence comes from Pongo pygmaeus, assembly GCF_028885625.2. Lineage (NCBI taxonomy): Eukaryota > Metazoa > Chordata > Mammalia > Primates > Hominidae > Pongo > Pongo pygmaeus. Next base: position 63,187,126 of record NC_072393.2, read on the forward strand.
GGGTGAGAAAGGCAAGGAATGACATCAACGTTAGAAGGAGCACTCTGACTGGCCCATGGACAAGAAATTGGGTGGGATTATCAAGATAAGAAACGAAATTCTGTCTCAAGAGTACAAGATAGATGACAGTGGCTTTGGCCAGCGTGGTGGAAGTGAAGGGGAGGGAAATGGTCAGATTCTGAATGTTTTGAAGATAAAGCCAACAGTATTTGCTGATGTCTTGAATGTGGGTGGTGACAGAAAGAGAGTCAAGGATACAACAGTTGGAGGTCTGGAGGGGCCTGAAGGGGTAATGGGAGGAAAACTGCATGAGGAGCTTTCTTTCTTTCTTTTTTTTTTTTGTGGAGGACATTAGAATATTTGTTTGGGGACATGTGAAGTTTAAGATGTCCATCAGATATCCAACGGGAGATGGCAAATAGGCAATGAGATATATAGTTGGGTCAACGAATACACATACATATGCATGCACACACATATCTCTTGAGGGGGTGGGGTCATTAGAGCATAGATGGTATGTTAAAACTGAGATTTAATATACCAGTGAGATTTTGAAATTGTCATCCCATTATTCGAACATTTCCTCTAAGAGAGCATAGTTATTTTACATTCTTTTGTTTATCTTATATCTAGTTACTCAGTTGTACCATTTTAAATTCAAACAGCTTTTCTCTTGATATGACATTTCATTTCCGATCATATAAGTCTATTTTCCTGCAAGTAACAATGATGGCCCCTTCCTTTCCAATATTTATCCTTTTCCTTTTTTCTGTTTCAGGGCTTTGTGGAGTGGTCAAAAGCTCCACAACAAACAACCATAGTCTTGGTAGTGTGCGTGCTTTTTTTGTTCCTGGTTTTAACAGGGATGCCTATGATGTTTCACATTTAACTATAATGGTGGCTGTTGTTTTAAAAGTTTAATTTAATGAAATAGATGCCCTATGTCATGTTAAGGAATTGTGCTAGTTAAAAATCAGGAATAGGTGTTGAATAGTTTCAAATGCCTTTCAAACATCCTTTGAGATGATTTTTAAAAAATTTTTGGTGTGAGTTTTCACATAATTTATTTCCATGAAATGAAGACATCATTGATTGTAAAACATTATTTTGTATACCACGGAGAAAGAAAAGTGCTAATTAATCGTAAGATGCCACCAACTGGAAGATATCTCCTGACTTTGAGAAGATGAAAAAATGTGCAACTGAGGATTGATGAAATCTGGTACATTTCCTAACATCAAACCAACTTTGCATTCTTAAGGTTTTGGTGCACCAGTCTTTTCATGCACTAAATTATATTTATTGATATTTTATGTAGGATTCTTGCCTCTATCTTCACATGTGAGATTGGTGCTATTTTGTGAAGTTTTGGTATCATGGTTAAGCTTGCATCATAGAAAGACTTGGGTAACTTTTACCTTTTCTATGCTTTTAAATAGTTTCTGTAGCTTAAGAAGTATCAGTCCCTTGACATTTTAAATGAATTCATTGTTATAACCAGGTCATAGAGTCATGGAGAGAACGTTTCAGCTAATTCTTGGGGAGCTTTCTTAGTTCTTTACAATGTTATCAGTTTATTAATACTTTTTACCTCTTGCATTTATTTTGGCGAATTACAGAGGTTTTTGTTTTTGTTTTTTTTTTTTTTTTTTGAGACCGAGTCTCACTCTGTCACCCAGTCTGGAGTGCAGTGGCGCGATCTCAGCTCACTGCAAGCAGAGGGTTCATGCCATTCTCCTGCCTCAGCCTCCCGAGTAGCTGGGACTACAGGCGCCCGCCACCATGCCCAGCTAATTTTTTGTATTTTTAGTAGAGACGGGGTTTCACCGTGTTAGCCAGGATGGTCTCGATCTCCTGACCTTGTGATCTGCCCGCCTTGGCCTCCCAAAGTGCTGGGATTACAGGTGTGAGCCACCGCGCCCAGCCCAGAGTTCTTTTATCCTCTAGAAAATTCTTCATTCCATAGAGCTTTTTCATATTATTAGCTTAATTATGCATACTGTTTTATAATTAAAAATTTCTCTTTATTTTGTTCTATCCCCTGTGTCCTGTCAACTGCTGTTTGTGGCTTACTCATTATTAGATTTGTCAAAGTTTTATCTAGCTTACTATTGTTTTTCCAAAGAACCAGCATTAGGATTCACTTATATCCGTTATTTCTTTTATTTGTAATTTGTTTTTCTTTGATACATATTGCATTTATTTTTTATTGTTTTTCTTCTTTGTCTCAGTTTTTATACCGAATACTTGATTTATATTCTCTTTATATTTTCTATAATAGCATACTTATTAATACAAATGTACTTCTGGATATAGCGTTGGCCACATCTTAACATTTGATTATTCATTTTTGTTTATGTTGTCTAAATATTACATTGTAGTGTTTCTAAAGAGTGCTTTGAAACTCGGTGATTTGGTTTATTTTTTGTTTAAAAATAGTTTTGTTTTCTTGTTTTACTGCACTGTGAACACAGAATGTGGCCTATAACACATCTGCTTCCAAAACTTTTTAAAAAGCTTTTAGTGTGGCCTAGAACATGTCCATTTTTTGTAATTGTTTCACGAACATTTAAGATGAAGATTTCTTCTCTGTCTGTAGAACTGAAAACTTTACATGCCTGTTGGTTAACTCAGTATCATCAATTATATTGTTCAGATTCATGTGTTATCTAATTTTGACCTATTGCATTCATTAAAAACCAATAAGGTTATGTGAAACTTTGTTAGTACAATTGTTTTTGCTAATAAATTTTTATAATCTTTGCTTTACGTACTCAACAGCTGTGTAATTCGATGCATATAAGTGCAGCATTGTTATGTCCTTGTTAATTAAGTAATATATGTAAAGCACCATAGGACAGTGGCTGGCAGATAGTAGGCGCTCAATAAATGTTAATTAAAACCTGATTCTGAATCCTTTGTTAAATATAAAATGATTGTTTTCAGTCAATTTAATCCTTTGCCTTAAATTTTACCTTGTCTAATACTGGTTCACATTACCATCCTGTGCTCTTCTGTCTATGTATATGAGGTTCTCTAGAGAAATTAACATGGAAAAGTATGGATTCTCTCTCCATTCCTCTCTCAGGCTGATTGCCTGCAACAAGCAACCAGCCCTTAAAAGAAAGGAAAACAGGCCTTAACTATTACATTTTTTGAGACTCTACTGGAAATAAGAGAAGCTCAATTCAGATGAGCTTAAGCAAAATAATAATAATAATAATAATTATTATTATTCGTTCATGTTACACCAAAGTTTGGGATAAAATTGGCTTTATTTACAGCTGGTTCTGGGGGACCTAAAAATATCACTGGGGCTTTTCCTGTCCTCACCTCCCTCTCTTTCTTCTACATGGCTGGGGACAGCTATCAGGGACCCTGTGATCATCGGAGACCTGGCAGATTCTCATCATGCACACCCGCAACTCGCATCCTTGTTCTGCCTTGGGGACAAGAGTCCTGAAATTAGGGGAAAGAGAGCAGCAACTGCAAAGGCCCTGAGACATAAACCAACTGCTCAAGTAAAGGATGGAGAATGGACTGTAGCAGGGCAAAGGCGGAAGCAGGGAGATGAGTATGGAGACTGTCTTAGGTGTCCAGTCAACAGGGGATGGGCCGGGCATGGTAGCTCACGCCTGTAATCCCAGCAATTTGGGAGGCCAAGGCAGGAAGATCGCTTGAGGTTAGGAGTTTGAGACCAGCCTGGGCAACACAGTCAGACCCTGTCTCTACAAAAAATAATAAAAATAAAAATTGTCAGGCATGGTGGCATGCACCTGTAGTCCCAGCTACTCAGGGAAACTGAGGCGAGAGGACTGCTTGACCCCAGGAGGCTGAGACTGCAGAGAGCCATGATCAGGCCACTGAACTCCAGCCTGGGTGAAAGAGTGAGACCTTGTCTCAAAAAAAAAAAAAAAAAAAAAAAAAAAAAAACACCCAAAAACGAAAAGTAGGGGATGATGTTGGGGGGCTAACTGGGCTCTGATTAGCTCAGACAGTGCCACAGGTCTTGACTGATTTTGTGGAATATTGAAAATAATCATGGCCGGGCACGGTGGCTCACACCTATAATCCCAACACTTTGGGAAGCCAAGGTGGGCAGCTCACTTGAGGTCAGGAGTGCAAGACCAGCCTGGCCAACATAGTGAAACCCTGTCTTTACTAAATACAAAGAAATTAGCCAGGTGTGGTGGGCACCTGTAATCCCAGCTACTCAGGAGGCTGATGCAGAAGAATCACCTGAACCCGGGAGGTCGAGAGGTGGAGGTTGCAGTGAGCAGCAGAGATTGCGCCATACCACTGCACTCCAGCCTGGACAACAGAGCAAGACTGTCTCAAAAAAAAAAAAAGAATAAAGAAAGAAAGAAGGAAGGAAGGAAGGAAGGAAAGAAAGAAAGAAAGAAAAAGAAAGAAAGAGAGAGAGAGAGAGAGAGAAAGAAAAGAAAGAAAAGAATCATGATACTATCAGTAATATAAATCATATTAGCAATGGTCTGCTAATTAGTTCTACAGTATGCCAGGGACCTAATTTCATTGATGACAGAAGTATCCACTCAAGCCACTGACGTTCCATTCTCTACCCAACAGCTGGATAGATCCCATTAAAACATAATCAACCAGATTGGGCAACATAGTGAGACCTTGTCTCTACAAAAATAAAATAAAAATATTAGCCAGGCATGGTGGTGTGCACCTGTAGTCCCAGCTACTATGGAGGCTGAGGCAAAAGGGTCACTTGGGCCCAGAAGTTCGAGGTTACAGTGAGCTACAACTGTGTCACTGCACTCCAGTCTGCACAACAGAGAGATACCTTGTTTCCAAAACAACAATAATAATAATAACAATAACACAATTAGGACCATTCATAATCCTCCCATTTCAGGTAAAGCCAAAGTCTTCACAATGCCATTCAGCCCTATTCCAGGTGGCTTCTGTTCCATCCTCCTTATCTTGCTCCCTCCCACACAGCCACACTGGCCTCCTTGCTGTTTCTCAAACTCGCCCATCATGCTTACTTCAGGACTTTTGCACTGTTCCTGCTCCCCGGAATGCTCCTCCCCCGGAAGCTCACATGGCTCCCTCATCTCCTTCAGGTCTCAAATGTCACCTCCTTAGAGAAGCCTTCCCCGACCACCCTCAAGTAGCATCTCTCTCCGCAGGTCCCGCTCTACTCGTCTTCACAGATTGTATCATGACCTGACGAGTAATGGGTCAATGCAGTTCCAGTCTAGCGTCCTCAATGGCCATTCCTGCTCTTTGGGTGGTTCTCTGTGGAGGAACTGTGAAGATGGAATTGGGGGAGGAGAGGGCTGTGGAGTTCAAGTTGTGCCTCCCAGGAACTCCTCACACATCCATGTCAGCTTGTGGCACCTCCGCACGACCCTACCCCCATGCTCTTGAAGCTGCTGTCTCTTCCTTTTTTTTTTTTTTTTTTTTTTTTTTTTGAGACGGAGTCTCGCTCTGTCGCCCAGACTGGAGTGCAGTGGCACGATCTCGGCTCACTGCAAGCTCCGCCTCCCGGGTTCTCGCCAATCTTCTGCCCCAGCCTCCCAAGTAGATGGGACTTCACGCCCGGCTACCACGCCCGGCTAATTTTTTGTATTTTTAGTAGAGACGGGGTTTCACCATGTTAGCCAGGATGGTCTCGATCTCCTGACCTTGTGATCTGCCCACCTCGGCCTCCCAAAGTGCTGGGATTACAGGCGTGAGCCACGGCGCCCGGCCGCTCTGTCTCTTCCTTTAACAGGGCACGTTGGACCAGGGTGGTATTTGAATATAGTATCTAGGGAACACTGTGTAGGGGGAAATAAGTACTAGAAGTTGGTAAATACGGCAAATCTAAAATCACAGGGATTAGGCCAGGCGCAGTGGCTCACGTCTGTAATCCCAGCACTTTGGGAGGCCGAGGCAGGTGGATCACCTGAGGTCAGGTGTTCGAGACCAGCCTGGCCAACATGGGGAAACCCCATCTCTACTAAAAATACAAAATTAGCCAGGCGTGGTGGCGTGTGCCTGTAATGCCAGCCACTCGGGAGGCTGAGGCAGGAGAATCACTTGAACCCGGGAGGCAGGGGTTGCAGTGAGCTGAGATCGAGCCAGTGCACTCCAGCCTGGGCAAAAAGAGTGAAACTTCATCTCAAATAAATAAATAAAATAAAGTAAAATCACAGGGATTAAGTGGACCACCCCTTGGGCCAGTCATGTGGCCTGTGGTTAATAATTCTCATAGTGAAATAGCCCGATTACCGGCGACATGGTTTGGGAGGGATTAATGAGAAGGCTGCATGCTGCCACCAGAGGGCGGCTTCGGCATCCAGTGCTGTGAGGGTTCACAGAATCCTAGGTCCTCTTTACCTTATCTGTCAATCCTTACATTTCAGAAGCTCAGAAATATTTTGGATAATTTTTCCTCCACGGACTCAGAGGACTCTAACCTCCCGGGTGCTTTTCTCTTTCTACAGCTGGAGGGGTTCATGGCAAATTCTCATCACCCCTCCCTATTGCTGCTCCGCCACTCAACAGGAGTTCACAGCTGACCAATCTGCCCACACCAAAGACACTTTCCAGCGTCGCCGCCCATGGGCGTCCCAGCTCCGCGGGAAACTCTCTCACCAGCGGATGCAGCCCGACGCCTGCGCACTGGAGAGGCGCCAAGCCCCCTGAACCTGCGCACTCCGTCTAGGCGGGGTCTCCTCGAAGTCCTGGCGGAAGGGTTCGGAGGACCGACGCCGACCACGCCCACTACCACGCCCCCAGCCCTGCCAGTTCCCCACAGAGCGGGTTTGACCCAGCTCTTTCTGCTGCTCTCTTGGGTGATAAACTGTGCCCCATGTCTGTAAACTAGGGTAGCATTTCACGCATTCATCCTTTCACCCGGCACCACCTGAGCACCTACTGTGTGTCGAGGCCTGGACTGGGCGAAGTTCGGGTCTCTGTGGTCCCTGATTCTGAATGGCTCTGGGGCTGGTGCTGGGATGTTCAACTTACTCATTCGGTCACTCAGCTTTTCTTGAGGACTTACTGTGTGCTGAGACCAGGGCTGAGCAAACTTTGGGTCACAGGAAGAAACCAGAATGCATGGTCCCTGCACCTGTGGGCTCCAGGGCTGGTGCTGAGGATGTTCACCTGTTCATCCATTTACTTGGCCTCTCCTGAGGACCTACTGTGTGCTTGGCCTGGGCTGGGGGATGTTGGGGGTGAGGGAGATAAGGAGAAACTAAATGTGTGGTCCTTGTCCCTGAATGACTCCGGCGCTGGTGCTGAGGATGTATAACTATTCATACTGTCACTGACAATTATTGAGGACCTACTGTGTGCTGAGGCCTGGGTGGTCAGTCAGGAGCCAAGGGAAGAACCAACTGCTTGGTCCCTGGCCCTAAAAAGCCTGGGCGACAGAGCGAGACTCCGTCTCAAAAAAAAAAAAAAAAAAAAAGAAGAAGAAACTTCTGCATATCATATGCTACCATTTGTGAAGAAAGGTGTACTATATATCTTTCCAGAATATTCTATGCATATAAATATTCATATATATGCTTACATATAGTAAGCAGTGGCTTCTAGTGAGGGGGATTTGGTAGCTGGGAGACACAGGAGTAAGAACAGTTTTTTTTTTTTATCTTTATAAATTGTGGACTACATGAGTGTATTCCCCCATAAAATTATTTTCCAATGATTATAGTCATGTGAAGTTATGAGATTATAACTTTAATTCAACATTGTAGTAGGTGGATTACATTCATAACTCCTACTTTTCACCCTTCCCTGGGACCACACTCTTAGGAAGGCTCTTCCTGTGCTGATCCTAGGCTTGGCTAGGCAGCTTGCTTTGGCCTGTGGGACTAGATGCAAACGTGACAATATCAGAGGCTTGAAAGCATGCCTGTGTGTCCACTTCCTCTCAGACTCCTGCCACCTCCCTGAGAACACACCCAGGTGAGATGTGAGTCAGGAGAAGAAGATCAAATTGGCCCAGCTGAGCCCTCCTGGTCCAGGTCCAGACCAAGCCTGGTCCAGACCAACAGAACCAGCAGCTGACCTCTAGATGCATGAGAAATAGTAAATGGATAAATGAGGGCTGGATGGTTTGTTACACAGCAAGAGCTGACTGATACAAGCATTAAAGTCAGGTCTTTGAGTTAGGGGGAAAAATGCTGGAGATGGGTAGGTGTTTCCTCATACTGAAAAAAAGACCAGGCCCACTCTAAAAATCTTTTGTAGAGGAGAAGCACTCCCTTCTTCTAGATAACTTCCAGCTCTAGATTTCTCCTGATCATTTTCTCTAAGCACTATTTCTATCTTAGTGAATCCAGATTTCTTCTTCAGACTCTGCTCCTTTAGTAAATATGCCAACTTGGCCAAAGGAACCAAACCTTTTATTCACTTTAATTCAATTAAATTTACCGAGCAAGGGCTTACTCAATAAAATCAACAATGAAAAGTTCAGCTGGCCAGACACGGTAGCTCAGGCCTGTAGTCCCAGCACTTTGGGAGGCCAAGGCAGGCGGATCGCCCGAGGTTAGGAGTTCGAGACAGCCTGGCCAACATGGTGAAACCCTGCCTCTACTAAAAATACAAAAATTAGGCCAGGCACGGTGGCTCATGCCTGTAATCCCAGCACTTTGGGAGGCCGAGGCGGGTGGATAACGCAGTCAGGAGATCGAGACCATCCTAGCCAACATGGTGAAACCCCGCCTCTACTAAAATACAAAAAAACTAGTCCGGGCGTGGTGGCGGGCGCCTGTAGTCCCAGCTACTCGGGAGGCTGAGGTAGGGGAATCGCTTGAACCCGGGAGGTGGAGGTTGCAGTGAGCCGAGATTGCATCACTGCACTCCAGCCTGGGCAACAGAGCGAGACTCTACCTCAGGAAAAAAAAAAAAAAAAAAAAAAAAATTAGCCAGGCTCCTGTAATTTCAGCTACTCAGGAGGTTGAGGCAGGAGAATCACTTGAACCCGGGAGGCGGAGGTTTCAGTGAGCCGAGATCGCTCCACTGCACTCTAGCCTGGGTGACAGAGAGAGACTCTGTCTCAAAGAAAAAAAAAAAAGAAAGAAATTAAAGGCAAGCCATAGGTGTTTCTGCAGGTCTACTTGCCTGTGCCCCATTTATAATTTTGCACCAGGAAGACTGCAGGGGAGTCTGGCAGATGTGAGGTACAGTCCTAGCCCTGTGTCTTCCCCACTGTGTGCCCTCAGGCAAGTTAACAAGCTTCTCTGAGCCTCGGTTTCCTCACAGGAAGCGCAGGGGATAACACAGTATCTCCCCCATAGCATTGTGAGGTTGGAAAGGAGGCCCTCAGCTCTTAATCTTCTGCTGGTCCACGCAGGTTTCTGCCAGGGCACCCCTGTTGACAGGTTTCTCCTCCCTGTGAGAGCCCAGGTGTTGAGTCAGGCGTGGGAGCTGGGCAAAGGCGTCCCGAACTGTCTGCATGCGTCCTCTGGTGTCGGATGAGCGCGGAGGAGAAGCTGAAGGCCTTCCCGCAGCCGCTGCACTCATAGGGCTTCTCCCCGGTGTGCACGGTGTGGTGCTGGATCAGGTAGGAGCGGTTGCTGAAGGCCTTGCCGCACTCGGGGCAGGTGTAGGGCCGCTCGCCCGTGTGCGTGCGCTGGTGCAGGGTGAGCGAGGAGCCCTGGCTGAAAGCCTTGCCACACTCGCCGCACTTGTAGGGCCGCTCTCCGGTGTGGATCTTCTGGTGCTCTATAAGCGAAGACACGTGGCTGAAGGCGGCCCCGCATTGCAGGCACCTGTAGGGCCGCTCACCGGTGTGCACGAGGTGGTGCTGGAGGAGGTGGGAGCGGTTGCTGAAGCGCTTGCCGCAGTCGTGGCAGGGGTAGGGCCGCTCTCCGGTGTGCGTGCGCTGGTGCTGCGTCAGGTGCGACACCTGGGTGAAGGCCTTAGCGCACTGGCCGCACGCGTAGGGCTTCTCGCCTGTGTGGATGCGCCGGTGCTCGGCCAGAGAGGCGCTCTGGCTGAAGAGCGCGCCGCAGTCCTGGCAAGTGTAGGGCTTCTCGCCCGTGTGCACGCGCCGGTGCTGGGTCAGGTGCGCGATCTGCGCGAAGGCCTTGGCGCACTGGCCGCAGCGGTAGGGCTTCTCCTCCGTGTGGATGCGCTGGTGGCGGATGAGCGCCGAGGAGAAGCGGAAGGCCTTGGCGCACGCGGAGCACTCGTAGGGCTTCTCGCCGGTGTGGATGCGCTGGTGCTCTATCAGGGACGAGCGGTTGCGGAACGCCTTGGCGCACTGGGCGCACGCGTAGGGCCGCTCGCCCGTGTGCACACGCCGGTGCTGGGTCAGGTGCGTGACGCGCGTGAAGGCCTTGCCGCAGTCGGTGCAGCGGTGCGGCTTCTCGCCCGTGTGCGTGCGCCAGTGGGACGCCAGGTACGAGCCCTGGCTGAAGGCCTTGCCGCACTCGTGGCAGGCGTAGGGCTTCTCGCCCGTGTGCGTGCGCTGGTGCAGGGTCAGGTGCACGCTCTGGCTGAAGGCCTTGCCGCACTCGGGGCACGCAAATGGCTTCTCCCCGGTGTGGATTCTCTGGTGCAAGATGAACGCGGAACAGTAGCTGAAGGCCTTCCCGCAGTCCCCGCATTTCCACGGCTTCTTGGGGCCTCCACCTCTCTCCCGCTGGCGGCTGTCTGGATGCCTCTCCTTCGGGCTCTCCCCAGGCGCGCTGCACCTCCAGGGCCTGCTGTCGTCAGGGACACTGGCTTGGGTAGCAGCAGGGCTCGATATGGTTCTTGGGATTCGGCTGAATTCATCGCGTTCCTGGATGCCGTCCGCGGCAGGGTCTCCCTTGCAGGCCACAGCCTCTGGCTCTGGACAGCTTTCCTGGTTTTCCTGCAGGTCCTCAACCTGGCCCTCGTGTTTCCAGTTTCCTTCCAACTCTGCGCCTTGGAGGGCGACGCTCAAGAGTCCCTCCATCCTCGATCCCTGGGCTGCTGTCTTGATCTCACATCTTTTCTCTGGGTCTGAAAAGAAAAAGATAGAAAAAAAATTAAACATTGCCACTTGTCCTGAGCTGGAAAAATGGCTAACAGCTGAACTGGGAAGAACTTAGCATGGGGTCCCTGGACCTCTGTGCCAATGACATTTTGGGTCCAATAATTTGGTGTGGTGGGACCCATCCTGTGTGTTGTGAGATGTTGAGCAGCGTCCCTGGTCTCTCCACACTGGATGCCAGGGACACTACCCCCCAACCCCTGAGTTATAACAATGAAAAATGTCTCCAGGCTGGACGTGGTGGCTCATGCCTGTAATCCCAGCACTTTGGGAGGCCAAGGCAGGTGGTTGCTTGAGCCCAGGAGTTTGAGACCAGCAAACTGTCTGCTGCCTGGGCAACACAGCAAGATTTCATCTCTACAAATGAAAAAAAAAATTAGCCAGGCATGATGTTGTGCACCTGTGGTCCCAGCTACTCAGGAGGCTAAGGCAAGAGGATCACCTGAGCACAGGAGGTTGAAGCTGCAGTGAGTAGTGATCACACTACTGCACTCTAGCCTGGGTGACAGTGTGAGACCCTGTCTGAATTTTTTTTAAAAAGTCTCCAGACACTGCCAGGTGTCCCCTCCCCTGGGGACAAAATTGCCCCCAGTTGGGAATCACTGATTTAATGCAACTAAAAACAAATTTAAAAGATCCCTGAAAAAGAAAAAAAAAAGCATGAATCTGTCAGCTCTTAAAATATGGCCTTGTAATCCGGTGCTGTGAACTGAATTGTGCCCCCTCAAAATTTATACATGGAAGCCCTAACTCCCAAGGTGATGCTTTGTGGAGATGGAGCCTTTGGGAAGTGATTAGCTTTAGAGGGGGTCATGAGGGTGGGGCCCCCACAATGGGACTGTTTTTTTTTTTTTTTTTTTTTTTGACATGGAGTCTTGCTGTTACCCAGGCTGGAGTGCAGTGGCACAGTCTTGGCTCACTGCAACCTCCACCTCCCGGGTTCAAGCAATTCTTCTGCCTCAGCCTCCTGAGTAGCTGGGACTACAGGTGCACGCCACCATGCCTGGCTAATTTTTATATTTTTAGTAGAGATGGGGTTTCACCATATTGGCCAGGCCGGTCTCAAACTCCTGACCTCAGGTGATCCACCCACCTCGGCCTCCCAAAGTGCTGGGATTACAGGTGTGAGCCACCGTGCTTGGCTGGGACTAATGTTTTGATAAGAAGAGGAAGTGACACCAGAGCTCGCTGTCTGTCAGGTGAACACATGGCAAGAAGGCAGCCATCTGCAAGCCAGGAAGTGAGTCCTCAGCGTGGTCTGACCATGCTGGCACTCTGATCTCAGACTCCCAGCCTCTAGCACTGAGAAGAAATAAGCGTTTGTTGCTTCAGCTACCTAATCTGTGATTTTTTTGTAAGCTGGAGCTAAGATAACTGGAAAGACAGTTTTCTTTTCTGGGGAAAAATCAGTTGAAATTTTAATTCCCAGTGTGACAGTGTTTGATGTGGGGCCTTTGGAGGATGATTAGGTCATGACGGCACTCTCCTTAATAGGACTAGCGTCCTTATAAGAGGAGACACCAGGGGGCTCAGTTACTCTGCTCTCTCTGTCCTCTCTGCGTGTGAGGACACAGGGAGAAGGCGGCCGTCTGTAAACCGGGAAGAGAGCCCTCACCAGACAGAATCAGCCAGCAGTGATCCCAGATTTCACATTATGGGGACACTATTCAACTCACTATGCTCCCCTTCTACAGGGCTCTGTCCGTGAAGGAGCTGCCCAAGGTCTCCCAGGCTCAGAGGTTCATGCTGGCCCCTGGGCCCAGGGTCCTCATTAGAGATGGTGATCTCAAGCTGTTGTAGGTTACCTTGTCTGTGCTTTCCACATTCTCAGTGGAAAACAGGATCTGTTTTTCTATGAGCCCAGGAAATCACTGTGCTTTTTAGAAAGCCGTAACAGAAGCCATACATTTAGTTACTTTTAGTGGGGCTGTGATGCTGAAGGATTTATACCAATTGCCTGGTGTACACTGGACATGCATGCTAGACAGAAACTCACCACTGACTTCTAATGCTTTAGTTCTAACAGAATGGGAAGACAGATGGACAAATGACCTCCAGGTGCTGAGAGAGGGAAGGAGGCAGCTGCCTGTGGATCCACTGTGCTGGGGCTAGCCCCAGAGGACGGGGCTTACACTGCTGGGGGGTCCTTTCCAGGCTGTGTGGCTGCAGGTAAGTGGCTACCTGCTCTGAGGCTCTGCCTGGTTTTCTCTCTCTAAACAGGGCTCCAGCCTCCCCTTCTCCCGAGGGCGATGGCAGGGGTCTCAGGAAGCTTGGCCTCATGTTATGTGTGGACTCAGCCCCTCACACAGGCATTCCCTGAACCAACTAGTAGGCTGCATGCATACAGCAGACAGTGCTCAACCTTGGGCTCCTCCGGGTACACTCCTGCTGCTGCTGGACAGGCTATGTCTGAAGCTTGTCTTCCCCACTTCCTGTGTCAGATCCTAACCCTTTGTGGTGGTGCTAGGAGGTGGGGCCTCTGGGAGGTGATGATGACATGAGGCTGGAGCCCTCAGGCGTTGGATTCCTGCCCTTATAAAAGAGGACCCAGAAGGCTCCCTTGCCCCTTCCTCCAAATGAAGACACAACAAGAGGGCCTGGTCTATGAACTAGGAAGCAGCCCTCACCAGACACCAACCTGCCAGCACCTTGGCCTTGGACTTCCACCCTCTAGAACTGTGCGGAAATAAATGCTGTTTCTTTCTTTCTTTTTTTTTTTTTTTGTTGTTTTTTTGTTTTGTTTTTGAGACAGAGTTTCGCTCTTGGTGCCCAGGCTGGAGTGCAATGGCACAATGTTGGCTCACTGCAACCTTCGCCTTCCGGGTTCAAGCGATTCTCCTGTCTCAGCCCCCTGCATAGCTGGGATTAAAGGCATGTGCCACTATGTCCGGCTAATTTTTTGTATTTAGTAGAGATGAGGTTTCACCATGTTAGTCAGGCTGGTCTCGAACTCCTGTCCTCAGGTGATCCACCCGCCTTGGCCCCCCAAAGTGCTGGGATTACAGGCATGTGCCACCGTGCCCAGCCAATAAATGCTGTTTCTAAGCCACCAGAGTATGGCATTCTGTCACACCCCAAAGGACCTAAAATAGGGCTTTTCTTTCTTTCTTTTTTTTTTTTTTTTGAGACAGGGTCTTTCTTGCTCTGTTGCCCAGGCTGGAGTGCAGTGTTGCGATCATAGCTCGCTGCAGCCTGGGAATCCTGGACTCAAGTGATCCTCTCACCTCAGCCTCCCAAAGGGCTTGGATCACAGGCAGGCACCACCAACCACACCTGGTCAAGACACGGCTTTTGTTTGGGCTGTTCTTTCTGCCTCACATGCTCTTCCCGCAGTGTGTGCCTCAGCAAGAGGACAAGAGGAGACCCTGAGGAAGGGAGTGATGATGTTTGTGTTCAGGGTGGAGAACACAGCAAGTGCAAAGGTCCTGGGGCAGGATGGTGACAAGGGTGATAGAGAAAAGGTAAAGGGGGTGTGGGGCTGGACAGAGCAACTGAGGTGCAAGGCAGGGGAGACGCAGTAGAGCAGGGTGGGGGTCAGCTCACACAGGAAGTCATGTGTGCTGGTAAGAACTTTGCTGGTGGGGGCCAGGCTGGGTCGGCTCAGGTGCCACGTCCATCGGCATCCCCGGAGTGTGTGGGGGTACCCACCTCAAGTGTGGGGGGAAGGCAAGTGGGTTCACAGAGGGGTTGGGTAAACCTGCGGCGTTGTGCACACACACACAGGAGCCCAAGGGGAGACACAGGCTTGCTCGGGGGCAGTAGAAGAAAGCTGTCTACTCCTAGTACTTCTGACACGTGGGCTTTCTCCACACCAACAACCAAGTCTCCAATCTGCTCTGGCTGGGAGGCACAGGAAGCTACCAGCCATAAAACTGCCTCAACCCCTCCTTGGGTTTGGTGATTTGCTCACATAACTCATTGAACTCAGGGACATGCTTTATTTACGGTTACTGGTTTCCAATAAAGGATAGGAACAGCCAGATGGAAGACACACAGGGTAAGGTATAGGGAGAGGCTCAGAGCACCATGCCCTCTCTGGGTGCTCGACAACCCCGGAGCTCAGCAAACCCTAAGTTTAGGGCGGTTATGGGGGTTCCATGACACAGGTGTGACTGACATAGGTGTGATGACACTGGCCATCGGTGATGAACTCAACTTCCAGCCCTCTCCCCTCCCAGGAGGTAGGGGCTGGCTGAACGCTGGAATGCTCATCAGGGCTAGCTCCCGTGGCAACCAGCCCATCCTAGGGGCCTACCAGGAGTCCTCCATTAGCATAATTGTACTTAGGGGTCTACCAGGAGTCCTCCATTAGCATAAACACAGGTGTGGTTGAAAGGGGCTTATTAAGAGTTGCAAAAGACACTCCTTTTACCCCTGTCACTCAGGAAATTCCAAGGGTTTTAGGGGCTCTGGTACCAGGAGCTGGGGATAAAGAGTAAACATATATTTCTTATTATATCACAAGATCACAGGTAGACACATGCATTATGTCACACTCTGACACACACAGGGTCATACACAATCATACCTGCCCAGACACACACAGACATGCAGAGACACCCACACCCATATCCAGGGACACACAGTCGCCCTCCCAACCCCCATGCAAGGAGGCAGGTGGGAAGCCATCACCTGCAGCCACACTCATACATGCACACAGGGTCCCGGGCACACGTAGCTACACACACACCCAGCCCCACACGTAGCTCCCTGTGTGAAGAGGTGCACAGAGAGGGACAAGGTCACACATGCCACCTGCTCCACACAGGCAGGCCATTACCGGGACACACCCACAGGGGATGGCTGGACACATGTGCAGTCACACTCGGTGGATAGAGCTCCAGCATAGCCAAAGCCCACGTGTGCAGCGTCTCCATCGTGTGCAGAGGCACACACTTCAGACAGCACGGCACACTACAGGCTCATACACCCAGGTCACCCATCATTGTGCTGGCAGGCACATGGGCCGAGCCAGCCTACACGGTGGCACACCCAGACATGCACACGTGGGGTCACACACCTCACACCCAGGAGGACTTTCAGACTTGCCCAAAGTCAGTCACACGTGTATGTGACATGCTGTGATATGCAGACACCGCTTCACATGAACGAGCACATAACACACCAATAAAGTGTCACATGCCTTTACATGCAGTCACACACCTGCCTGGGCTGGCACCACTGAGTGAGCAGGTGCAGACACAGTGACACTCGGGGACGGGCTCACAGGCAGTCACACATCTTCACGGCCTGGCACCGCCAAGTGAGCAGGTACAGACACAGTGATGGGCTGGCACCGCCGAGTGAGCAGGTGCAGACGCAGTGCCACTCAGGGACCGGCTCACAAGCAGTCACACACCTGCACGGGCTGGCACCGCCGAGTGAGCAGGTACAGACACAGTGACGGGCTGGCACCGCCGAGTGAGCAGGTGCAGACGCAGTGACACTCAGGGACGGGCTCACAGGCAGTCACACACCTGCACGGGCTGGCACCGCCGAGTGAGCAGGTACAGACACAGTGACGGGCTGGCACCGCCGAGTAAGCAGGTGCAGACACAGTGACAGGCTCACAGGCAGTCACACACCTGCACCGGCTGGTACCGTCGAGTGAGCAGGTGCAGACGCTGTGACACTCAGGGACGGGCTCACAGGCAGTCACACACCTGTACGGGCTGACACCGCTGAGTGAGCAGGTGCAGACACAATGACACTCAGGGACGGGCTCACAGGCGGTCACACGCCTGTGGGCCGGTGCAGACACAATGACACTCGGGGACGGGCTCACACGCGGTCACACACCCGCAGGAACACGCGCGCACGCGCACACTACACACCGTTCCCCTCGCCTCCCGGTATCACCTCCGAACGCGCTGGCCGGCCCCCTCCTAGCCTGGTGGAGTCGGCTCCGCTTCTACTCAGTCTCGGGTCCTCCTGGGCCAACGCAGACCCTGGTGCCTCCTTCCTTAGAGGAGCGAAGGTCAAGACTTCTGCTGCTGCGTAGGAGCCCGCGCACCAGGCCCGGGTGGACTGCGCCTGCGCATCGGGCCCGCCTGGCCCTTAGGAACTACGACTTCCAAGAGGCGCTGCGCGCTCGTCGGCACCGCGACTAAAGCGCGCAGTGCCTGGGTCATCGAAACTACAACTCCCAGAAGGCTAAGCGTCTGCACGCGCTGGGTCCGCAGGGCCCTGACCCCTGGGGGCCCGAGGAGCGCCAGGCTGCTGCCCCGAGCCCCGCCCACTACAGCCTCAGTGCCTGGCGGTGGGCGCAGCCAGGAAGTCAGGGGTGGGACTGTTTTCTTGCTCAGGGGATGAGGCCGAGCCCACAGGCTTAGAAAGAAGGAACCTGAGTCCGGGCACCTGTCATCCCAGCACTTTGGGAGGCCGAGGAGGGTGGATCACCTGAGGTCAGGAGTTCGAGACCAGCCTGGCCAATATGGCGAAACCCCCGTCTCTACTAAAAATACAAAAATTAGCCGAGCATGGTGGCGTGCGCTTCCAGCTACTTGGAAGGCTGAGGCGGGAGAATGGCTTGAACCTGGGAGGCGGGGGTTGCAGTGAGCTGAGATCGCACCACTGCAGTCCAGCCTGGGTGACAGAGCGAGACTTCGTCTCAAAAAAAAAAAAAAAAGGAGAAGAAGAAGAAAGAAGGAAGCTGAGGTTCAGACAGGCTAAGTCCCTATTGCAGGCTGCGCAATCTAAAAAGGTAGGTGCCAGGGTTTGCAACCCACACTTTTGTTTTGGTCTCAGGTAGCTGATGTCATTCCAGTCTATGGCAAAGAAGGTGGCAAATCCATTAACATAGATGAATAATTTCATTTTACTTTTTAGTTTTATTTTTTAGAAACGGTTTCACTTTGTTGCACAGGCTGGAGTGCGGTGGTACAATCACCGCTCACTGCAACCTCGACCTCCCCAGCTCTAGTGATCCTCCCGTCTTAGCCTCCTGAGTAGCTGAGATTGCAGGCGTGTGCCACCACACTGGCTAATTTTTTTTAACTTTTATTTTTTGTAGAGATGAGGTGTCGCTATGTTGCCCTGGCTAGTCTCGAACTCCAATCCTTCCACCTCGGCCTTAACTAATTTTAATATTAATAGTTGACATGCACATGGCATTTACTATTGGCCAGCATTATTTTAAGGTGCCTACTCTGAAGGAATTCTGTTAGCCTTCCTAAATTATTCCCTTGGCCATTAGAAACATAAGCATGACATCATTTTTAGATAATTGGAAAAGCAGAGAAATCTGTGAAGATAGAATGGGAAAAAAATGCATTTCACTAAACCAACAAACCATTGATTGTGAGATACCACATTACTTTATGTAGCCCCAAGGCTGCCCTTAAACCATGACACATGCTTTATTTACAGTTCATATTTTACTTATTCGTAGACCTCAAGAGGCATTGTATGCTTGCCTCTTCCTTCTGGAAGCTTCATGAGAAGGGACATTTTCCTCAAAGGATGGACAACAGAAACAACTCAAATATTCATTTCCTTTAAATATGGTTTTTAAGACAATTTTCTTTAGAAAGCCACATTTACCTGTTGGGGGTTGATTTATGCTCACCCCCCTCCCAAATATATGTTGGAATCCTAAACCCTTATTCCTCAGAATGTGACTTTATTTGGAGATAGGTTCTTTACAGAGGTAATAAAGTTAAAATGAGTAAATAGGGTGGGCCGTAACCCAATATGACAGCTGTCCTTATAAAAAGGGTGCATTTGCACGCAGAGACACGCATAGAGAGAACATGATGTGTAGAGGCACAGGGAGAAGGCCGCCATCTGCAAACTAAGGAGAGAGGCCTGGAGCACATTCTTCTTCATGGTTCTTAGAAGGAACCATCCCTGCCTACACCCTGATTTCAGATTTCCAGCCTCCAGAAGCGTGAGGTGATAAATGTCTGTTGCTGCAGCCACAGGTTGGTGGTGCTTTGCTACATTAGCCTTAGCACCTGATAGATGGTCTCTTTACATGTCAAGCACATTGCAGTGCACATTTGACACACAGGGAGATGGAAGCTTCTGGAGGATAAGTGATTTGTTTGTGATTTTGAAGGTTGCAAGTGGAGGAACTGGGATTCGAACCCCTCTCTGTGTGATGCCTATGCCTCCTCTGTATTAACATTTGTTTTTACTTATTTTTATTTTTTAGTTTTTGTAGAGATGGGGGTCTCACTATATTGTCCAGGCTGGTCTTGAACTACTGGGCCCAAACGATCCTCCTGCCTTGGCCTTCTGGTGTTGGGATTACAAGCATAAGCCACTGCTCCAGGCCTACACTTCCTCTTTAAAGCACTTTGCCTCTTTCATTTCCTAGCCTGGAGAAAATGTACTTCTGTGATCACTAAGAAAACACCTTCACAATCAGGCAAAAATGTCCCCAGAAAATGCTGGCTTGGGCTGCTGAGGAAATGCACCATCAAATCAGGCCACACAACGTTTTAGAGACCCTGAGGCAGGGACTCCATGTCCCAGCTATGTTTGTTACACACCAGTAGGCAGCCTCTACCCAGGGGTGGAAGATTCTAGGCCCAGCTATAGGCTCTGGCAACCAGGGCAGGCAACTCCTTCCAGGAACCCCAAGTTTCTGTGGTTTTCTTTGGTCACTTCCATTAAGTCTTAAACACCCCCTGGAAGAAAATGAAAGTGTGACGTTGAGGAACGTGAGATCAGATGGCAGAGTAGTTTTCTAGAGCCACCATAACAAAGCACCACAGACCAGGGTCTTAAACAATGGAAACATTTCTTCACAGTTCTCAAGGATGGAAGTTCACGATCAAGGTATGGCCAAGGTTGGTTTCCCCTGAGGCCTCTCTCCTTGGCTTGCAGACGACCGTCTTCCCCATGTCTTCATATGGTCGTCCCTCTGTGTGTGTCTGTGTCCTAATCTCTCTCACACACTTTTTTTTTTTTTTTTTTTTTTTAAAGAATGTCAGCCATGGGCCGGGCGTGGTGGCCCACACCTGTAATCCCAGCACCTTGGGAGGCCGAGGCGGGTGGATCACCTGAGGTCAGGAGTTCCAGACCAGCCTGGTCAACATGGCGAAACACCATCTCTACTAAAAAAAATACAAAAATTATCCAGGCATGGTGGCAAATACCTGTAGTCCCAGCTACTTAGGAGGCTGAGGCAGCAGAATAGCTTGAACCTGGGAGGTGGAGGTTGCAGTGAGTCGAGATCACGCCACTGCACTCCAGCCTGGGCAAGAGACTGAGACTCCATCTCAAACGAAAAACAAACAAACAAACAAAAACAAAAAACAATGTCAGTCATATTGGACTTGGGACCCACCCTAATGACCTCATTTTATCTTAATTCTCTTTCTCCATCTCCAAATACAGTCACATTCCAAGGAATGGGGGATTAGGACATCAACATAAAATTTGGTGATGGGGCACAATTTGGCTCATCACAATGGGTAAAATGGGGCATTAAGCTCACATCCTAAATCTAAAACCCACAAGAGGCTGGAGTACTTTGCTTTCCCTGGTTCATGATCACTGTGCTAACTGGAGCGTGGTCACCTTGAAATTGGCTTAGAAGAAGATTTATGATATCCTCCCAAGTCAAGGGCTCTGGCTCTAAACACTGGCTTAAATAAGAGCTGAGTGAAAGTCCACAAATCTTGTTACATCAACTTCTGCTGGATTTTGTTGGACAGATGCTGAAGTCCTCTGTGGAGAAACACCTTAGCAAGTTGTCCAAGTAGTTCCTTTCTAGAGATCTCATGACCAATGAGCAATTATTCTAGATTCCCCGTGGGTTGAAATATTCTGAATTTTATGCTGCATTATCATTATAACTGGCTTATCTCTGGCTTAGCATCACATTTGTGACCTCCTGCCTTCTGAATGTTTAGTGTCCACCTGGCCTCTAACCACCAAAAGATCCTATTATTCCCACCAAGCTCATGGAATCCAATTTCCTTATGGCATTTTCTCCACCCTACAATGGATAGCAGCCACAGGGCTCTTTGCCGATCCAGAAGCCTCTTCACCTTACAGTTTTGGTGAGGCAAGTCTCCCATGGGCCCTCTGGGGGTATGTTTAAGGGTAGCTGGGCAGTTTGCCTGCATAGACCGATGTCTACATTCACGTTTCCTTAAGCTTCCAGACTCCCCCCTCTACCGTGTACTAGGAAATGGCTGGGATTTTGACCTCAAGAGGGTTGCCAGTCCATTCCAGCTGCTATCACAAGACAGCATAAACAGGGCAGCTTATAATGAGCAGAACAGGTGATGTATTTATTTATTTAAACAGAGATGAGGTCTCCCTGTGTTGCCCATTCTGGTCTCAAACTCCTGGGCTCAAGTGGTCTTCCTTCCTCGGCATCCCAAAGCGCTGGGATTACAGGTATGAGCCACTGTGCCTGGCCTTGAAAAGAATAGTTCTGAAGGCTAGAAAGCCTAAGATGAAAGTGCCAGGAGATTCGGTGTCTGGTGAGAGCCCAATTCCTTGTTCGTAGATGCCACCTTCTTGCTGGCTGTATCCTCACAGGGTGGAAGGGAGAAAAGAGCTTTCTCGGGCCTCTTAGAATTATGCTAATCCCATTCATGAGGGCTCTGCCTTCGTAACCAAATCACCTCCTCAAAACCTCACCTCCCAACACCGTCACCTTGGTGATTAACTTTCAACATAAAAGTTTTTTTGGGGGGTGACGCACACATTCAGGCCTAGCAGAGGTGGAGTGATCTGCAGACCACTGTTAATTCAGGCTTCACCGCTCCAACATTGGAGACTCTTTTTTTTTTTTTTTTTTTGAGACAGAGTCTCACTGTGTATGCCAGGCTGGAGTACAGTGGCACGATCTCAGCTCACTGCAACCTCCACCTCAAGCAATTCTCCTGCCTCAGCCTCCCGCATAGCTGGGACTACAGGCGTGTGCTACTGCGCTCGGCTAATTTTTGTATTTTTAGTAGAGACAGGGTTTCGCCATGTTGGCCAGGCTGGTCTCGAACTCCTAACCTCAGGTGATCCACCCTGCTCAGCCTCCCAAAGTGCTGGGATTACAGGCCTGAGCCACTGCGTCCGGCCCTGGTCCCTTGATCTAGGATTTCAGCCTCCAGAACTGGGAGAGAATAAGTTTCTGTTTTTTAGGCGACCCGGTCCGTGGCGCTTTGTTGTTGCAGCCCAAGCTCACTGATATAGAGGCTAAACAACCGCCATGCTTCATTTACTTAATCAGCTGTGGGTCGGCACTGTGGGTTGGGTTTAGCCATGTAGTTCTTCTGTCTTGGCTGGGCCCACTCGTGCATCTGTGCTGAGCTGGGTTGAGTGGCAGCTGGCCCATCTGTAGCCTCTCCTCCTCTGCCAGGACAGCCTAGGGTCATTTCCATGGCAGCCTGGCAGGGTTCCGAGAGAGTTAGTAGGAGCCATTAAGCCCGTTGAGCATAAGGCTCTGTACTGACAGCTTTGCACTTCCACTGCAAGCTACTGGCCAAAGCAAACCACAGGTGCAGCCCAGATTTGAGGGGTGGGAAAATGGCCGCAGGGCAAAGGGAATGGATTCAAGGAGGGGTGGAATACTAGGACCAGTTTTGCAATCTGTCACGTGCACATACACACATGTGGTGAATTGGATACAGCCTGGAGTGTGTAATTACAAACACCCCTCTAATAAAAATGTGCAAAGATCTTTCAATTACTCAAGTGATGTTATTTCCAAACCTTTCCTATCAGAGTCAACCCCCTTTAGATAGGATTATTCTCATGCTGGCTGGGCACGGTGGCTCACGTGTGTAATCCCAGCACTTTGGGAGGCTGAGGTGGGCGGATCGCCTGAAGCTGGGAGTTTGAGACCAGCCTGACTAACATGGAGAAACCCTGTCTGTACTAAAAATACAAAATTAGCTGGGCATGGTGCCTCATGCCTGTAATCCCAGCTACTCGGGAGGCTGAGGCAGGAGAATTGCTTGAATCCGGGAGGCGGAGGTTGCGGTGAGCCAAGATGGTTCCACTGCACTCCAGCCTGGGCAACAAGAGTGAAACTCCGTCTCAAAAAAAAAAAAAAAATTATTCTCATGCTAAAATGTATTCCCAACTATGACTTGAATTTCTCTATTCTTTATTGGTAAAAGAAAAATTCGGCCAAGTGCGGTGGCTCACACCTGTAATCCCAGCACTTTGGGAGGCCGAGGCGAGAAGATCATGAGGTCAGGAGATCGAGACCATCCTGGCTAACATGGTGAAACCCTGTCTCTACTAAAAATACAAAAAATTAGCCAGGCGTGGTGGCAGGTGCCTGTAGTCCCAGCTACTTGGGAGGCTGAGGCAGGAGAATGGCGTGAACCTGGGAGGTGGAGCTTGCAGTGAGCTGAGATCGCGCCACTGCACTCCAGCCTGGGCGATAGAGCGAGACTCCGTCTCAAAAAAAAAAAAAAAAAGAAAAAGAAAAGAAAAGAAAAAAAAAGGAAAAATTCAGAGGTGGCATGTGCAAAACTTGCACCGTACATTTATATAGCTGATATTCAATTGAAGAACATGTATGCGATTTTCAGATTCTTGCTGTGATAAATGATGTTTCCGTGAACATGGTTTTTACCAGTTTTTAAAAATGGGTGATATAATAAATAGAATGTGAAGCTGTATCAGTCAGGGTTCAGAAACAGAATCAGTAGGAGATACTATGTACCTATCCACATATATATTATAGATGTATATATTAATAGATATAAATTGATCATGTGAGCTAATTCCTTAAAATCTTTCCCTTATCTTTCTCTGTGTTGTCTATATGTATACATATATAATAGGGATTCTGGTGGAAGGCTCTGAGATCAAGGGGGAAGGGAGGGGGGGCCATGAAAAAGTCACTCTAAGCCAGATTGGAGTCCTTAGCTCTGCAGACCCAGGAAATTCAGATGTATGTGTGTATATATACCTGTCCCTATCTATCTATCTATCTATCTATCTATCTATCTATCTATCTATCTATCTATCTATCATCTATCTATCTATCTATCTATCTATCATCTATCTATCTATCTATCTATCATCTAATGTATGCAGAGATTGAGATTTATTTTAAGGAATTGTCTCACACAGTTGTGGGAGTTGGTTTGTAGGGCCAGCCAGCAGGTGGGAAACTCAAGCAGACACTGATGCTGGAATCTTGAGGCAGGATTTCCTCTTCTCTGGGAAACCCTGAGTTTTACTCGGAAGGCCTTCAACTGATTGGATGAAGTCCACTCACATTACCGAGGGCAACCTTTTCTTAAAAAACCTGGTTGTAGATGATAACCACATCTACAAAATACCTTCACAGCTACGCCTGGATTAGCATGTGATTGGATTACCGGGCACTGGACCCCAACTAGGTTGGCCCATAAAACTCACCGTTAGCAGGAGTCTTATGGGGAGTGGGCAGGGAGGGGTATGTAGAGAGAAATGACTGAGGAAGACTGATGAGATAAATGTTGGTTCTAAGTACAATTAGGAAAGATCACCAAGTCCTACTTTACCAAAAAAAAAAAAAAAAAAAAAAAGTAGGCCAAACGTAAACCATGATAAATGTTTTTTGTTTTTTTTGTTTGTTTTGTTTTTTCTGAGACGGAGTCTCGCTCTGTCGCCAAGGCTGGAGTGCAGTGGTGCGATCTCGGCTCACTGCAAGCTCCACCTCCCGTGTCCACGCCATTCTCCTGCCTCAGCCTCCCGAGTAGCTGGGACTACAGGTGCCTGCCACCACGCCCGGCTAATTTTTTGTATTTTTAGTAGAGACGGGGTTTCCCCGTGTTAGCCAGGATGGTCTCGATCTCTTGACCTCGTGATCCGCCTACCTCGGCCTCCCAAAGTGCTGGAATTACAGGCGTGAACCACCGTGCCCGGCCCCTATTTTGTTCTTTAGTCACTTGCAAAGATACATGTCAAGCTTCATTGAATCACTTGAGGGCACTATTGCATCACAGAAGGAAGGACACAACCTGCTCAGATCTAACCTATCCCTTTAAAAATAGGGGAAAAAAAAGAAGATTCCAGTGGAAGGCTCTGGGATCAAGGGGTAAGGGAGAGGGGCCATGAAGAAGTCACTCTAAGCCAGGTTGGGGTCCTCAGCTCTGCAGACCCAGGAAATCCAGTTTTACTCCCACCCTCCCCGCAGGAATAGTCCTTGCCAAATGGGCTCCTGGAAGCACAGGGAACACCTGAAGTGCAATCTTCTTGGTGCCCCCTGAAAACTCCTTCAAGTGCTTTAACCTCCCTGTGCCTTATCTGTGAAATGGTTTTTGTTTGTTTGTTTGTTTGTTTGTTTGAGACGGAGTCTCGCTCTGTCACCCAGGCTGGAGTGCAGTGGCACTATCTCTGCTCCCTGCAAGCTCCGCCTCTCGGGTTCACGCCATTCTCCTGCCTCAGCCTCCCAAGTAGCTGGGACTACAGGCGCCCGCCACCACACCCGGCTAATTTTTTGTATTTTTAGTAGAGATGGGGTTTCACCGTGTTCGCTAGGATGGTCTTGGTCTCCTGACTTTGTGGTCCGCCTGCCTCGGCCTCCCAAAGTGTTGGGATTACAGGCGTGAGCCACCGTGCACAGCCTTTATTTTTATTTATTTATTTATTTATTTATTTATTTTTGAGACAAAGTCTCGCTCTGTCACCCAGGCTAGAGTGCAATGGCGCAATCTCAGCTCACTGCAACCTCCACCTCCTGGGTTCAAGCGATTCTCTTGCCTCAGCCTCCCAAGTAGCTGGGACTACAGGCACCCACCACCATGTCTGGCTAATTTTTGTATTTTTAGTAGAAACGGGTTTTCACCGTGTTGATCAAGCTGGTCTCGAACTCCTGACCTCAGGTGATCCACTCACCTTGGCCTCCCAAAGTGCTGGGATTACAGGCGTGAGCCACCGTGCCCGGCCTTTTTCTTTTTTATTATTATGATCATCCTAGTGGGTATGCCCCTCTCACCTTGAACCATCCAGCCACAGATGCTCCCTGCATATCCCACTAATATGGCAAGGCCTATGTGCATGCTTTTCCAACCTCAGGGCCTTTGCACATGCTTTTCTCTCTGCCTGGATGCTGCCTTCCTCTCCTCCTTGCCTGACTTTCCTTCCTCAGGGGGCACTTCCACCCAGTTTCCTCACGAGGGATCCCTCACTTCTTCTTGTTCTTTGCACCCTCTGGTTCTCTCCACAGCACTGACTACAATTAAAATTACATTATGATGTGACCGGGTGCAGTGACTCACGCCTGTAATCCCACCACTTTGGGAGGCTGAGGCAGGAGACTTGCTTGAGACCAGCCTGGGCAACATAGTAAGACCCTTATCTCTACAAAAATTTTAAAATTAGGAGGCATGGTGGTGCATGCCTGTAGTCCCAGCTACTCAGGAGGCTGAGGCAGGAGGATTGCTTGTGCCCTGGAGTTCAAGGCTGCAGTGAGCTATGATTGCACCTCTGCACTCTAGTCTGGGCAACAGAGCAAGACTCTGTCTCTTAAGTAATAATAATAATGGCGATGATGCATATTGTTTGTTCACGCAATAAAGCCCTTTATGAATGGAGCCTGCTACTGCCTCTTTCTTACACCACATAGTTAAAAATGATAGGCATTACTATTTGAAAATTTGGAGAACCAATTAATGTAATTCAAATGTGGTGTATTCAAGTGCTATAATCTGAGTAAAGAATAAAGATTTTTTTTTGTTAATTTTACAAAATATAATATATTACATGAAAGAACCAGGGCCGTTGCTGGTGTTCAATCTCAGACTGAGGACAGGAGAAAATGAGATGAACGAATATAATTTTAAAATCGTAGCGTGCACTGCTAGTTGTAGAGTTTCATGAAACAGATATTGGCTGTGTGCAAGTTGAAGCCTAAGACAAAGGGAAAAAATCACTAATCTTATCTTTATGTTTATTATCTTTTTTTTTTTTTTTGAGATGGAGTCTCCCTCTGTCGCCCAGGCTGGAATGCAGTGGTGCAATCTCCGCTCACTGCAACCTCTGCCTCCTGGGTTCAAGTGATTCTCTGCCTCAGGCTCCCGAGTAGCTGGGATTACAGGCACCTGCCACCACGCCTGGCTAATTTTTGTATTTTTAGTATAGACGGGTTTCAATATGTTGGCCAGGCTGGTCTTGAACTCCTGACCTCGGATCCGCCTACCTCAGCCTCCCAAAGTGCTGAGATTACAGGCGTGAGCCACTGCGCCCGGCCAATCCTATCTTTATTTTATTTAAAATGTTTACCACTTATTTTTTAAAGGATGGCATTAGAATATGATTGATCTTGGTCATCGAGTTTCTTGGAGATGAGATGAGATGTCCCAGCTCAGAAAAGACAAGAAAATTGGGGCAAGTTCCTCCTTCCTTCATCTTTTGTTTATTTAGACCCTCTGTGGATTGCATGATGCTCAGCCACATGGGGGAAGGTCATATGCTTGATTCAGTTCACCAGTTCAAATGCTAACCTCTTCTGGAAACATCATCACAGGCTCACCCAGAAATAATGTTTATCTGGGTATCCCATGGCCCAGCTGCCACACAGAATTAACCTCACAGTAATAATTATCATCATCACCATCACCATCACAACCACCACCATCACCATCTTCATCATCATCATCACCGTCACCACCACCATCATCATCACCATTTATTTTTTATTTTTTTATTATTTATTTTATTTATTTTTTTTTTTTGAGAAGGAGTTTCGCTCTTGTTGCCCAGGCTGGAGTGGAATGGCG
This sequence comes from Pongo pygmaeus, assembly GCF_028885625.2. Lineage (NCBI taxonomy): Eukaryota > Metazoa > Chordata > Mammalia > Primates > Hominidae > Pongo > Pongo pygmaeus. The sequence goes on from NC_072393.2 coordinate 63,214,798, forward strand.
CAATCTCAGCTCACCGCAACCTCTGCCTCCCAGGTTCAAGCAATTCTCCTGCCTGACCCCCCCCAAGTCGCTGAGATTACAGGCGTGCACCACCATGCCTGGCTAATTTTGTATTTTTAGTAGAGACGGGGTTTCTCCATGTTGAGGTTGGTCTTGAACTCCTGACCTCACGTGATCCACCCGCCTTGGCCTCCCAAAATGCTGAGATTACAGGCATGAGCCACCGTGCCCGGCCCATCATCACCATTTATTTTTATTTTGTTTCATTAATACATGCAGTGAGCCGAGATTGTGCCATTGCACTCCTGCCTGGGCTACAGGATAAGACTCCGTCTCAAAAAACAAACCACATATAAACATACCCATTGTAACATATCTTTTGTATTCTCTTTTTATTCTAATTTGAGGCAATTTGTATGATATCAAGTGCCTTTGCCATCAATAGGTGGCATTCTAGCATAATGGAAAAGTAAATAACATTTCTTTAAGCTTTTCTTACCTTTTCTTTTTCTTTTTGTTTTTTTAAGACGGATGGCGTTTCGCTATTGTTGCCCAGGCTGGAGTGCAGTGGCACCATCTCAGCTCACTGAAACCTCCAACTCCCGAGTTCAAGCGATTCTCTTGCCTCAGCCTCTGGAGTAGCTGGGATTACAGGAGTGCACCACCATGCCCGGCTAAGTTTTGTATTTTTAGTAGAGACAGGGTTTCACTGTGTTGGCCAGGCTGGTCTTGAACTCCTGACCTCAAGTGGTCCACCTGCCTCGGTCTCCCAAAGTGCTGGGATTACAGGTGTGAGCCCCCATGACCCGCAATTTTTAAATGTGGCAAAATACACATACCATAAAATTTACCATTTTAAGCAATTGTCTTACTAACAGTAACCTTGAACATAAGCCTCAACATGTTTTCAATTTTTTATTTTTAAAAACACGATAGGACATAAGATTACTTACCATTTGGACCATTTTTCAGTGCCCATTTCAGCGGTATTTAGCCCATTCTCACTGTCTGCATGGTTTCCACCATCTTGCTCCAGTATTCTTTCAGTCCTGCAACACTGACACGGGACCTGCTATGGTTTGAATGTCCTCCCAGATTCATGAGTTGAAACCTAATTCCTGTTGTGGTGCTGCCTTTTGGGAAGTGATTAAATTAAGAGGGTCCTGCTCTCATGTATGGATTAGCACCTTCGAAGTCTCACTCTGTCACCCAGGCTGGAGTGCAATGGTGTGATCTTGGCTCCCTGCAACCTCCGCCTCCAGGATCCAAGCGATTCTCCTGCCTCAGCTTCCCTAGTAGGTGGGATTACAGGCATGCGCCACCATGCCCGGCTAATTTTTGTATTTTCAGTAGAGACGGGGTTTCACTCTGTTGGCCAGGCTGGTCTTGAACTCCTGACCTCACGTGATCCACCCGCCTCAGCCTCCCAAAATGCTGGGATTACAGGCATGAGCCACTGCACCCAGACTTGATTTAACACCTTCTAAAAGGGTATTAATTGCCTTGCTGTCCCTCCTACCATTTGAGGAACCCTAGATGAAGCAATCTATTTGGAATGGGACTGCAGCAGACACCAAACCTGCTGCTGCCATAATCCTGGATTTCCCAGTCTCTACAATTGGGAGAAATAAATTTTTATTGTTTACAAATCACCCAGGTCACAGAATTCTGAGTTGTCAACACAAATGGATTGAAATGGTACCCATTAAACAGCACTACCTACGTCCCCCTCCCCAGGCCCTTGGAACCATCATTCTACTTTCTGTCTGTATTAATGTGGGCCCTCTGTATGTATTATAGAGGTGGGATTATACCATATTTGTCATTTTCTGACTGGTTGTTTCACTTGGTATCGTGTATCGTTAGTTCATACTGTAGCATGAGTCGGAATTCTCTTTCTTTTAAAGGCTGAGTAGGGCGGGTGCGGTGGCTCATGCCTGTAATCCCAGCACTTTGGGAGGCTGAGGCGGGTGGATCACCTGAGGTCAGGAGTTTGAGATCAGCCTGGACAACATGGTGAAACCCTGTCTCTACTAAAAAGACAAAAATTAGCCGGGCGTGGTGATGGGAGTCTGCAATTCCAGCTACTTGGGAGGCTGAGGCAGGAGAATCACTTGAACCAGGGAGGCGGAGGTTGCAGTGAGCTGAGATTGAACCATTTCAGTCCAGCCTGGGCTACAGAGCAAGACTGAAAAAAAAAAAAAAAAAAGCTGAGTAAAATTCCATTGTATATAAACATGATATTTTGTTTACCTGTTTACTTTTAATGGAGACCTGGGCTGCTTCCGCCTTTGACTATTATGATTAATGCTGCCATGAATATGTTTGTGCAAATATCTCTTCATTTCACTTTCAAATCTTTCTGGTATATACCCAGAAGTGGCATTGCTGGTCTGATGGTAATCTTACTATTAATTTATCAGGAACCATCTTCCTGTTTTCCACAGCCCCTGCATCGTGTCCTATTTCCAACACCAGTGCAGAAGGGTTCCAATTTCTCCAAACCCTGCTAACACCTGCTACATTCTGCTTAATGGATAGTAGCCATGTTAATGGGTGTTGGTGATCTCTTTTTTATTTTTGAAAGGAAAAATAAAATTGCTTTACTTCTGCCATGATGACAATTACTTAATAATAGGATGTGTGTGTCTTTTGGGCACTCCATGACTTCTCAAACTTTGGACTCAGACTAGGCCATGTCACCCTCATTTCTTCATCCTTGTTAGTTTTCATGTGACAATTGCTTTTCTTCACAGCAAGCACTGACACCCCAGCATCACGCACATGTGATGTCAGCAAAGGAAACGTGGACACAGCTAGTGTTCACACTGTGAACACCTGTAGCTTGGAGAATTACATGTGGTGTCAGATGTCAGCTATGCTGTGTTTCCCTCAAATTTAACATTACCTAGGTGCAGGGTTGCAGCTTCGAGGACAGAACAGCAGGAACAAAGTAGGAATTAGTAGGGGTAGGGGAGAGAATGGAGGAGCTGGTCTGGTTGCCTAGCAACACGCAGTGTCCTTGGAGACGAGTCACCATGGAAACAGTGGGAACAGGTAGCAGGGGAAGGGCGAGTCTGCCCCAGCCAAATGCAGCTGCAGAGAACAGGAAAGTGATGTGGGTGTCCCACAGTTCGTTTGTTTTTCTTTTAAATAACCTCCTGATTTTATATTCAGATGGCTTCCATTTATACTTTCACGTATTATTTGTATATCTCTCAGGTTAGCTTTTCCTAAAATGTAGTTCAAGGACTCCTGGGGGAATCAAGATTCTTTAAGGTGGTTCACAATTCCAAAGTATTTTGGACATTAACACCAACATTAACACTTTGGCTGGGCGCAGTGGCTCATGTCTGTAGTCCCATCACTTTGGGAGGCTGAGGCAGGCAGATCACCTGATGTCGGGAGTTCGTGACCAGCCTGACCAAGTCGGTGAAACCCCATCTCTACTAAAAATACAAAAATTAGCCGGATGTAGTGGTGGGCATCTGTAATCCCAGCTACTCAGGAGGCTGAGGCAGGAGAATCCCTTCAACCCAGGAGGTGGAGGTTGAGGTGAGCTGAGATCACGCCACTGCACTCCATCCTGAGCAACAGAACAGGACTCCATCTCAAAAAAAAAATTTGCCTTTTCTTTTTCTTTGTCTCTGTATGGTGTAATGTTGTAAGTGTTTGAATTAAGTAGTCAGTTAGAGAATCTAGCCATCTTGTAGTAACGGGGACATGAACAAGGTATGCAAAAATGTAAAACGATGCCATGTCTATTGGAGGGAGAAAGAATGGGGGAGCTGGCCTTGTTTCCAGACTGTGCTCAGCATCCCTGGAGAGGATCCACCGTGAGTTGGAGTGGAAACAGGCCGTAGAGGAGGGGCTGTTCCTCCCCAACCCCCTGCAGCTGTAGGAGTGAGAGATGGAGCAGGCAGAGTCAGAGCCCAGCAGGGATGGGGCTTTCCGAGAGAATCGCATGAAAGAGAACATGAAACAGAGATCTGAATCCGTGTAGAAGGAATTAATTTGAATGATTGAGCACAGAAGGTGACCTGGGGGTGGGAGTGAAGGTTAGTGGAAAATAGTTTATCAATGGAGTGCTGATCTTCAAGGGCCAAATGGATGGTAGCATCAAATAGTTTAATCAATGGAGCGCTGATCTTCAAGGACTGAATGGATGGTAGCATCAGGTGTGCAGAGGAAGCTACCTGCAAGGTGAGAGGTGGTGTTGGAGATGGGATACTGGGACTGGGGGGATGGAGGAATTTTGGTCGTGGTATTAACAAGCCAGATGGGAGTGGATGGCTGAGGGAGTTTAGACAATAGCCCTGGAGGACGGGAAGTTAGTATGTAGACAGTCGAGAGTGTTGGGAGGATTAGGGCTTCTCTACTCTGGCAATATTGAAAATTAGGGCTGAGAAAACTATCACAAGGGCAGAAAACCAAACACCACCTGTTCTCACTCGTAGGTGGGAGTTGATCAGTGAGAACACATGGACACAGGGTGGGGAACATCACACACCGAGGCCTGTCGGGGGGTGGGGGGCTGGGGGAGGGATAACATTAGGAAAAATACCTCATGTAAATGACGAGTTGATGGGTGCGGCAAACCAATGTGGCACACGTATACTTATGTAACAAACCTGCATGTTGTGCATATGTACCCCAGAACTTAAAGTATAATAATAATAATAATAAAAGAAAATTAGGGCTGAGAATTCTGTATGTTGTGGGGCAGGATGTTCTCTGCATCGTAGGGTATGGAGCAGCATCCCTGCCTTCTACCCAGGGGATGTCACTAGTCCCCCCTTCACTTATGTCCACCAAAGTATGTCCAGACCTTGTCACTTGTCCCTTGGGGGTGGTCACCCTGTTTCTAAATAACTCCTCCACCTGAATATTAAATCACCTGAAATGCAGATGGAGATGGTTTTGGAGAGGGTGACATTGCAAATCCGCAGACGGTAAGATGCCCAAGGAGCAGGGGACTTTTGTGAGGATGTTTGTACCAACCAGCCTTTTACTTTCTGTGTTCTGATGTTTTGATATCTGTGACTTTGATGACCCTTCAGGGACTGCCCCTCCGAGGCCTAGTCAGTCTTCAGAGCTGATAAACCACTCACCGAAGAGCTTTGCCGTTCATATGCGAACCGCCAACCCAGAGCCCACACTTAACCTCCTGCTCTATCAGGTGCTCACAATTCAGGACACTGTCCACCTGCCCTAATCACTCGGGGCCAATTGTCAGATAGCCATTGTATCCCAGAGCCACTGGAATTATCTAAACCAGCCACTCCTAAGCACACCTGCATTGACTTGCTTGTTCCTTCCCAAGAAAAATAAAATAGAGGCTCATGTCCACATTCCCCACAGCCCTCTGCCTGCCCCTCCCCATGACCCTGTAGCTCCTCATGTGGCCGTGAGTGACATGGTGTGTTCCTCTCATCGTGAATGTGAACAACCATCTTTTCAATGGCAGTCCTCTGCTGACCTGTCTCCCTATTGTGTAGAAGATTGTGTAATGGAAGTAACTATGAATTCCATTTTCTGTGAGCTCTTGAAAACCCAGAAGCATCTCCTTGTCTGTGTGTGTGTCTGTGTGTGTGTGTGCGTGCAAGTGTATGGTTGAAGGGGAGTTTGGGAGACTCTCCATGGACAGCCAAGTTGGAGTCTCAGGCCATTTTCCTTGTCCCGCATCTGCCTTATTAGGACTCTGCCCAAACCACAGATGCCCAGGCCCAAAGCAAGACAGCCTTGGATCTCTCCTCTGGGAGGGGCCAGTGTCACAGGGTAAATCCCCAAATCGGGATTCAGCCCAGGAGGCCATGTAGGCTCTTGGCTTTGCACAGGAAAGAATTCAAGAGTGGGCTGACAGAGCGAAGTGAAAGCGAGTTTATTAAGAAAGTAAAGGCATAAGGCTGGGCAGGTGTCTCATGACTGTAATCCCAGCACTTTGGGAGGCCGAGGCGGGAGGATCACCTGAGGTCAGGAGTTTGAGACCAGCCTGGCCAACATGGGGAAACCCCATCTCTACTAAAAATACACACACACACACACACACACACACACACACACACACACAAATTAGCTGGGCGTGGTGGTGGGCACCTGTAATCCCAGCTACTTGGGAGGTTAAGGCAGGAGAATCACTTGAACTCAGGAGGCGGAGGCTGCAGTGAGCTGAGAATCGCGCCACTGTACTCCAGCCCGGGTGACATAGTGGGACTCTGTCTAAAAAAAAAAAAAAAAAAAGTAAAGGAATAAAAGAGTGGCTACTCCAGAGGCAGAGCAGCCCCAAGGGCTGCTGGTTGGCTATTTTTATGATTATTTCTTGATCATGTGCTAAATAACGGGTGGGTTATTCATGAGTTTTCTGGGAAAGGAGGTGGGGAATTCCTGCAACTGGTTTCTCCCCCTTTCAGATCATACACGGTAACTTTCAGATTTTGCCAGCAGGACTCCCCTCCTTGAATGTCCAGAGACTGGATGGCGACAGGTGGTGGAGGAGTGGGCTCAGGGCCAGATGGCTTGGAGACCTCCCCTCTCTGATCCCAGTGTCCTCCTCTGTAAAATGCAGACACTGCTAGGTCTGTGTTCACAGCCAGGGCTGCTGGGGATGGCTGTGCATATTGTACTCTGCACTCAGGCAAGCATCCAGGGAGCTGAGCTGGATGTAAAATTCAGCATGAACTCTCTCCAAGTTGTGTTCATGCCGGGGCTGCAGGATTCTCATTCAGCATCCCATTAGTCTATCCAAAGTCCCATATCCTACACACTGCATCGGCACAATTGGTGAATTTGGGAAAAATCTTATTAAACAAAACAAACCCCCAAATACCAGCATACCCATTTTGAAAATATTTTGTTTTTTTTCTTCTAAATTTCAGGTGCTGCAAATGGACGTATCCAGCACCCTTGCTATCGCTAGATGGCAGTCTTGCATAATTAAAAAACTAGCTTTCATTAATTTTTTTTCACTTTTTGATTTTGAGTTGTGGGACAATACACATAACATACAATTTACCATCTTAAGTATTTTTTCCTAATATTAAACCATGAACATATGATTTTAACTATTTTTTATTTTTAGATGTGTGGTAAAAAATACATCACATAATATTTACTTTTTTTTTTTTTTGAGATGGAGTTTCACTCTTTCTCCCAGGCTGGAGTGCAGTGGTGCAATCTTGGCTCACTGCAACCTCTACCTCCCAGGCTCAAGCAATTCTCCTGCCTCAGCCTCCTGGGTAGCTGGGATTACAGGCGCCCGCCATCACACCTGGCTAATTTTTGTATTTTTAGTAGAGACAGGATCTAACCACGTTGGCCAGTCTGGTCTTGAACTCCTGACCTCAGACGATCTGTCCTCCTCGGCCTCCCAAAGTGCTGGGATTACAGACATAATATTTACCATTTTAACTATTTTGAAGTGTATAGTTCAGCGGTATTAAGTACACGCACATTGTCCTGCATTATCTCCACCATCCATCCCCCATTTTCTTTTCATTTTGCAAAACTGAAAACTCTGTACCTACTAAACAGTAACTACTCGATTCTCCTCCCCTCCTTGTCCCTAGCAACCAACACTCTACTTTCTGTTTTTACAGATTTGACTCCACAAGGTACCTCATATACTGCACCTGGAATCATACAGTATTTGTTCTTTTGTGACTGGTTTAATTAACTTATCATCAGGTCCTCAAGGTTCATCTAAGTTGTAGCATTTCTCAAAATCTTCCTTATTAAGGCTGAGAAACATTCCATTGTCTGTAGAGACTACATCTTGCTTACCCATTCATCCTTGGATGGAGATGTGGGTTGATTCCACCTTTGACTATTATGAATAATGTTGCTATGCACATGGGTGTACAAATGTCTCTTTGAGTCACTGCTTTCCTTTTTTTGGGTGGGGGAGGGGAGATGGAGTCTTGCTCTGTCACGCACGCTGGAGTGCAGTGGCGCAATCTCGGCTCACTGCAACCTCCACCTCCCGGGTTCCTGCCATTCTCCTGCCTCAGCCTCCCGAGTAGCTGGGACTACAGGTGCCCACCACCATGCCCGGCTAATTTTTGTATTTTTAGTAGAGATGGGGTTTCATCGTGTTAGCCAGGATGGTCTTGATCTCCTGACCTCATGATTTGCCTGCCTTGGCCTCCCAAAGTACTGGGATTACAGGCGTGACCCACCGCACCCGGCCCACTGCTTTCCATTTTTAAGGTCTTTATCTAGAATTAGAATTGCTGGATCACATGACAATTTAATTTTAATTTTTTTCGGAAACCTTCAGACCATTTTCCAGAATGACTGCATCATACCACATTCCCATCAGTGGTGCAGAAGAGTTCCAATTTCTCCAAATCCTGCCAATATTTCTTACATTGTGTTTTATGGATAGTAGCCATGTTAATGAAAGTGAGGTGGTTTCTTATTTGCAAAGATAATGATTTTTAAAAAATTTTCAGTCATAATTGCTTAATAATAGAATGTGTGGCCGGATGCGGTGGCTCACATCTGTAATCCCAGCACTTTGGGAGGCCCAGGTGGGCATATGATGAGGTCAGGAGATCGAGACCATCCTGGCTAGCATGGTGAAACCCCGTCTCTACTAAAAATACAAAAGAAAAAAAAATTAGCCGGGCATGGTGGCAGGCGCCTGTAGTCCCAGCTACTTGGGAGGCTGAGGCAGGAGAATGGCGTGAACCCGGGAGGTGGAGCTTGCAGTGAGCCGAGATCGCGCCACCGCACTCCAGCCTGGGGGACAGAGCAAGACTCTGTCTCAAAATAAATAAATAATAATTAATAATAATAATAATAATAGTAGAATGTCTGTGCCTGCTGGGCATTCTATACCTTCTCAAACCTTGGCATCAGACTGGACTATGCCACCCTCACTTCCTCATCCTTGTTGATTTTCACGTGTTTGATTCACAGCAAACACTGCCAACCCAGCATCACAAAGCATGATGTTAGCAAAGGAAGTGTAGAGAGATCTTAGGCTGAAACTGTGAACCCCTGGAGGTGGAGGTTCATGTGCGTCAGATGTCTAATACTGCTACGCTTCCCTAAAATTGAAAGAATCAGAGTACCTGGGCTGACAGTTGCAGCTGTGGGGATAGAGAGGCAGAAAAGCAGGAGGTGTTCATTGGAGGGGGAGAGAAGGGAAGAGCTCCCCTGGTCACCTAGCAACGCGGGGACGCCCCACAGGGGACTCTGGTGAGAACAGGCAGTGGCAGAGGGGCTATTCTGCCTCAGCCAAATGTAGCTGCAGAGACTCAGGAAAGTAATGTAGATGTAGAAATTAGAAATTAATTAATTTCTTTAATTAATAACCTCTCAGTTGTATAGTGAGACGGTCTCCACTGATTTTTTCATGTCTACCGTTTGCATAGTTTTAGGCCAGTAGTTCCCAAAATGTAGTTTAAGGACTCCTGGGGGAATCAAGACCCTTTCTGGGGGTCCATAATTCCCAACGTTTTCCTAAGAAAATTAAGAATTTACTTGCCTACCGACTTTTCAATTTATCTGCATGATGTAATACTGCAAATGTTTAAGTGGCAGATTTGAGAATCTAGCTGTCTTGTACTAAGGCGAACATTAAAGAAATTTGCAAAAAAGGCCGGGTGCAGTGGCTCACACCTGTAATCCCAGCACTTTGGGAGGCCGAGGCGGGCGGATCACAAGGTCCGGAGTTTGAGACCAGTTTGGCCAATATGGTGAAACCCTGTCTCTACTAAAAATACAAAAATTAGCCGGGCGTGGTGGCGGGCACCTGTAATCCCAGCTACTCAGGAGGCTGAGGCAGGAGAATCACTTGAACCCGGCAGGCTGAGGTTGCAGTGAGCCGAGATCTCACCACTGCACTCCAGCCTGGTGACAGAGCGAGATGCTGTCTCAAAAAAACAAAACAAAACAAACAAAACACCCCCCAGAAACAAAACCCTCAATGTATATTGAGACGGTCTCCACTGATTTTTTCATGTCTACTGTTTGCATGCTTTTAGACCAATAGTTCCCAAAATGTAGTTTAAGGACTCCTGAGGAATCAAGACCCTTTTGGGGGTCCATACTTCCCAACATTTTCCTAAGAAAATTAAGAATTTACTTGCCTATCGACTTTTCAATTTACCTGCATGATGTAATACTGCAAATGTTTGAATTAAGTGGCAGATTTGAGAATCTAGCTGTCTTGTAGTAAGGTGAACATTAAAGAAATTTGCAAACATGTAAGACAATGCTAATTTTATTACTAATTCTTTGGAAAATACTGTATAATTGCCTATAAAAATTGTGAAATGTTAATATATAATAAAATTATTATTTTTAAGTTTTAAATGTATAATTTTCTCAGCTTCAATATATAATTGTATGTAAATATAGATCATACAAAGAAAAAATTTTAGGGGTTCTCAATATATTTAAGAAATATAAAATTGACCTGAGATGAAAAACTTTAAGAATTACTTTCTTAGGTTAAGTTTTTAGATATCAGCTGGGTGGGTGGAAGGAATGTGCACACTCGGTGCTTTTCATACACGATGTCAAATTTCCATGAAGCTATCCAGTTGTTTCCGTGGCTCTAAGTTCTCATGGGAAATGTAATCCAGTTCTGTCTTGCTGTTATCAATTTTTCACGCTGCCTACCATAATGAACCCAGTGAAGAATTTCAGTGAAAGGTAGATTGAGCTATTTGTACCCGGCCTTCCAGAGAATTCCCTTTATATAGGATAAGTTTAAATTCTTTTTGGGGGGCCGGCAGGGGTGGGGGTGGCGGTGTCTGGAAAGGAAGCTCATAGGATAAATTTAACATTCTTAGATGAGAAAGTCAAATGTAGATTCCTGAGTTCACAAACCCCAACCCCAACGTTCATGATGTGGGTGATCCTGGGGAAGATATCTGTCCTTCTGAGCCCACCTCCTTCACCTAGAAATGAGCACTGGGGGTGGGGAAGGATTGGACCTGGTGCTCACCAAGACACTGTAAGAATTAAGAAATAGTAGCTAGGTGGGGGTTTTGGAGCATTTCTACCATAAATATAAAATATAATTTTATTTTAATAATGTGACAAGAGAAAGTAAAGAGAGTCATCTTCTTATTTATTATTATTATTATTTTTTGAGATGGAGTCTTGCTCTTGTTGCCCAGGCTGGAGTTCAGTGGCTTGATCTCAGCTCACTGCAACCTCCGCCTCCCAAGTTCAAGCAATTCTCCTGCCTCAGCCTCCCCAGTAGCTGGGATTACAGGCACCCACCACCAAACCTGGCTATTTTTTGTATTTTTAGTAAAGACGGGGTTTTGCCATGCTGGCCAGGCTAGTCTTGAATTCCTGACCTCAGGTGATCCACACGCCTCGGCCTCCCAAAGTGCTGGGATTACAGGTGTGAGCCACCTTGCCCGGCCGAGAATCATCTTCTTTGTGAATTTTTCCCCAAACACTGTATCGATAATCATTAAAACAAATTCCTCCTCAATGCTGTCATAAGAGGTATGCTGGTTCTCTTGTTCCCCATCCCTCATGGGGATATAACTGATTGTTTACCTGTTTCCCCCACCAGGTCATGAACTCTGAGAGTTTGAGCTGAGCCTCTAAAAGCTGTATCAATAGCACCTTGCACTGTTGAAGCAGGTAAGAGTTTTCCTTGTTACTTCTTAAGTTCAGATGGAAACCCAACATAGCAAATCCTCTGGAATGCAGCTGAAGCAGTACTAAGGCTGGGTGTGGTGGCTCATACCTGTAATCCTGTAGGGAGGCAAAGGCGGGAGGATTGCTGAAGCCCAGGAGTTCAAGACCAGCCTGGGCAACATGGCAAGACCTGGTTCTCCACAAAAAGGAAAAAAAAATGCTAAGAGGCAAGTATATAGCAATAAACTCCTACATCAAAAAAGTAGAAACATTTCAAATAAGAGATTGGGGGCAGTGGCTCAGGCCTGTAATCCTAGCACTTTTGGAGGCCGAGGTGGGTAGATTGCTTGAAACCAGGAGTTCGAGACCAGCATGGGCAACATAGTGAGACCCCGTCTCTACGAAAAATCAGAAAATTAGCCGGGCATGGTGGTGCAAGACTGTAGCCCCAGCTACTCGGGAGGCTAGGGTGGGAGGATTGATTGAGCCTTGGAGGTAGAGGTTGCAGTGAGCTGAGATTGTGCCACTGCATTCCAGCCTGGGTGACAGAGCTAGACCCTGTCTCAAAAAAAGAAAGAAAGAGAAATAAATAAATAAAGAGAGAAAGAAAGAAAAGAAAGAAAACAAACAAGGAAGGAAGGAAGAAAGAAAGAAAGAAAGAGAGAAACAAAGAAAGAGAAAGAAAGAAAGATAGACTTCAATAACCTAAGGACGCACCTCAAGAATCTAGGAAAGCGAGAACAAACCAAACCCAAAAATTAGTAGAAGAAAGTAAATAAACTGCAAAGCAGAAACAAATAAGATCGAGACTAAAAAAAAGTATATAAAAGATCAATGAAAAAAAATTGCTTTGACATCGTGGCCTTGTTGACCTTGCAGGGATGGCCCCTCGTAGTTTTAGCCAATTTCTTGAGGGATAAATAACTTGCTTGAGAGCATGCCTTTTATATACAAACCACAAATCCAGAGCCCACACCCCACCCACTCTCTAGCGGGGTGCTATAATCACCCCAGGACCAGGTATCACACCACTAAGAACAGCCCTTTTCCCCAGATCCCACTGAGGTTATCCGAAGTGACCAGCCCTAACCTTTGAACTCTGCCTCACTTCTTCCTTTCCACAGAAACTATAGCAAAGTCTTGTCCACATCCACATTTCACCCACCTCCTTCTGCCTCCTGGCAGACCCTGGCGCTTTCCCCATGGGGCTGCCTGAGCTGAGATGGGCTCTCTTCTCCTGGAAACTGAGTAACGCACTTTATTTCAATGACAGTCACTTCCTCATCTGTTGGCCTCAGCATACCTCCAATTTTCCATTACACAATAAATTGAAAATAATATAGGCCGGGTGTGGTGGCTCATGCCTGTAATCCCAGCACTTTAGGAGGCTGAGGTGGGCGGATCACCTAAGGTCAGGAGTTTGAGACCAGCCTGGCCAACATGGTAAAACCCCATCTCTACTAAAAATACAAAAATTAGCCAAGCTTCGTGGCTGGAGCCTGTAGTCCCAGCTGCTTGGGAGGCTGAGGCAGGAGAATTGCTTGAACTCAGAAGGCAGAGGTTGCAGTGAGCCGAGATCACGCTGCTGCACTCTAGCCTGGGAGACAGAGCGAGACTCCATCTCAGAAAAAAAAAAAAGAAGAAAGAAAATTGAAGCGGGCCAGCCTCTTCACACCTGTGGGTATTTCTCATCAGGTGGGACAAGAGACTGAGAAAAGAAATGACACAGAGACAAAGTACAGAGAAAGAACAGTGGGCCCAGGGGACCGGCACTCAGCATACGGAGGACCCGCACCGGCGCCAGCCCCTGAGTTCCCTCAGTATTTATTGATCATTATTTTTACTGTCTTAACAAGGGGAGTGTAGAAGGACAACAGGTGGGGAGAAGGTCAGCAGGGAAACATGTGCGCAAAGGAATCTGTATCATGAATAAGTTCAAGGAAAGGTACTGTGGCTGGATGTGCACGTAGACTAGATTTATGTTTCTCTTTACCCAAACATCTCAGTGTAGCAAAGAGTAACAGAGTAGTATTGCTGCCAGCATATCTCGCCTCCAGCCACAGGGTGGTTTTCTCCTATCTCAGAATAGAACGAATGGGAACGGTTGGCTTTACACCCAGACATTCCATTCCCAGGGACGAGCAGGAGACAGAAGCCTTCCTCTTATCTCAACTGCAAAGAGGCCTCCCTCTTTCACTCCTCCTCAGCACAGACTCTTTTCGAATGTCAGGCTGGGGGATGGTAAGGTCTTTCCTTTCCCACGAGGCCATATCTCAGGCTGTCTCAGTAGGGGGAAACCTTGGACAATACCCAGGCTTTCTTGGGCAGAGGTCCCTGCGGCTTTCCGCAGTGCATTGTGTCCCTGGTTAATCGAGAATGGAGAATGGCGATGACTTTTACCAGGCATACTGCCTGCAAACAAATTGTTAACAAGGCGCATCCTGCACAGCCCTAAATCCATTAAACCTTGATTCAATACAGCACATGTTTCTATGAGCACAGGGTTGGGGCTAAAGTTACAGGTTAACAGCATCTATCTCAAAGTAGAAACAATTTTTCTTGGTACAGATCAAAATGGAGTTTCTTATGTCTTCCTTTTCTACATAGACACAGTAACAATCTGATCTTTCTTTTCCCTACAGAAAATAATATGGAGATGACAGTGTCTTGTACAACTGTGTGATGGCTTGTCTCTCCATGTCTGTGTGATTGTGTGTCCTTGAGTGTGTTGGATTGAGTGTCCTTCTGTGTGTGTGTGTCTGTGTTTCTCTCTGACTCTGTGCAGTTGAGGGCGTGTGGTCTCTCACGTATGATTGGATGTGACTGCGTATCTCCACGTGTGATTATGAGTCAGGCTTCATCTGAAAGTTTGTATCTCATCCTGGATGAGCCAAAGGAATGTGTGTGTTCAGGTTTGCTGTGTGTCTGTGTCTGTTTGACCATGGGCTGTTGTGTGTGCATCTTAGTCAGCTGTGTTACATCATGCGCCGTTGTGTGTGACTCTCTCTAGGACAGCCCGGGTGTGACTGTGATCATAGAGGGGATGAAGCCCCATGTGTGTGGGTTTGTGACTGTGAGTGTGTGCTCCAGTCAGGAGGGTTTTGAGTGCTTACCTGAGTGTGTGGGAAGGTTGTGGATTAATTTGCTATGGCTGCTGTAACAAAACACCACAGACTGGGTGGCCTGGGTAGACTGGGTGGCTTAACCTAATACTAACAGAAGCTTATTTTCTCCCTGTCCTGGAGTCTGGAGCCCAAGATCAAGGTGTTGAAGGAGGCTGTGTTCAGGAGGCCTCTCTCCTTGGCTTCTTGGCGGCCGTATTCTCTTGGCGTCCACACTAGGTCTTTTTTTTTGTATGCATCCCTGGTGTCACTGTGTGTGTCTAACTCCCTCCTCTATAAGGATGCCAGTCAAATGGGAGTAGGGCCAGTCCAAAAGCCTCATTTAATCCCCTCTTAAAGGCCTCGACTCCAGATAGTCACATCCTGAGGTTCTGGAGTTTAGGGAATCACCAAATAAGTTTTCAGGAGAAAACAGTGAGCCCATAACAGTGTGTTTGTGTGTGGATGTGTGTTCATGGGAGATGCTGTGAAGGCTGCCATTGCATCCACATGACTGTGTGTGAAACAGTGATTCATGCAATTATGAAACCCATGTTGTGTGAGTTCCACAAGACCCAGACACCTTTCATCCACTAAATGTGCATGTGTGTATGTGTGAGTCCCACAAGACCCAGGCACCTTTCATCCACTAAATGTGTGTGTGTGTGTGAGTCCCACAAGACCCAGGCACCTTTCATCCACTAAATGTGCGCGCGTGTGTGTGTGTGTGTGTGTGAGTCCCACAAAACTCAGGCACCTTTCATCCACTAAATGTACGTGTGTGTGTGTGTGTATAGGTCCCACAAGACCCAGGCACCTTTCATCCACTAAATGTGTGTGTGTGTGTGTGTGTGTGTGTGTGTGTAAGTCCCACAAGACCCAGGCACCTTTCATCCACTAAATGTGTGTGTGTGTGTGTGTGTGTGTATGAGTTCCACAAGACCCAGGCAACTTTCATTCACTAAATTTGCGTGTGTGTGTGTGTGTGTGTGTGTGTGTGTGTGAGTTCCACAAGACCCAGACACCTTTCATTTTCTGTGTGTGTGTGTGATTGAAGGAGATACTATTTGTGGATAAATAAATTGAAACCTCAGGCCACTTTCCTATCTTATATCAACCTTATTAGAATCCTGCCCACCCCAAATGCGCAATTCCAAAGGTAGAGCAAGATAGGTCCTAGGATCCGTCTGGGAAGTGCCCAGGACGCCCTTCCTAGGATGCTTGGAGACAGGATTGGAGCAGGTGATGGAGGCATGGGCTCAGGGCCAGGCATTCTGGAGACCTCTCCTCTCTGAGCCCAGTGTTGTCTGTAAAATGCAGACACTCCTAGGACCTCGCTCACAGCCAGGAGTGTGGGAGATGGCCATGCATATTGTACTCTGCACTTTGGCTCCTGTTCAACAGGATACGTGGGATGTGAAACCCAGCCTGCACTCTCTCCACAGCTGTGTCCATGCCAGGGCCAGAATTCCCACTGGAGTACGACATTGGTCCATCCAAAGTCCCAGAGCCTACCACGGCCATGTGCACCATTGCCACTTGGGGAAAAAATCTTCTTAAACAGATAAACAAACATGTGCAAATGCACATATTTTAGAGTATCATCTTATTTTTAAGCCTGGGCAACATAGTGAGACCCCTTTTCTACAAAAAACAATTAGCTCGGCGTGGTGCTACAAGCCTGTAGTCCCAACTACTCGGGGACTGAGGTGGGAGGATCGCTTGAGCCTGGGAGGTCGAGGCTGCAGTAAGCCGAGGTCGTGCCACTGTACTCCAGCCTGGGCAACAGAGTGAGACCCTGTGTAAAAAGAAGAAACAGGACAAAACAAAAACCAAAAAGCAAATCTTAACTTTAGTCCGCTAATTTGAAGGAACACCTATGAAATCATCATTGCTGTCACTAGATGGCACTCTTGCACCATGAAAAAAATAGGCTCTAATTTACTATTATTTTTTTACTTTTCAATTTTCAATTGTGGCAAAATACATATTACACAAAATTTACCATCTTAAGCATTTTGTGACTAATATATGAAAGATATATTACTAATATCATAAGCCTGTGATATGTGCCTTTTTTATTTTTTTAAACTATGGTATTTATCATTTTAAATATAGTCATGAATCGACAACAGGGATACATTCTGAGAATTTTGTGGTTAGGCAATTTTGACGTTATGTGAACATCTTAGAGTGAACTTACAAACACCTAGACGGTGCAGCCTACTCCACACCTAGGCTCTGTGGTATAGTCTGCTGCTCCTAGGACACAAACCTGCGTGGCATGTTGCTGTACTAAATATTGTAGGTACCTGGAACACAGTGGTGTTTGTGTATCTAAACATAGAAAAGGTACAGTACAAATTTGGTGCTATGATCTTATGGGACCACTGTAATATATGAGACCTATCATTGACTGAAATGTTACTATGCACCTCGTGACTGTATTTTTTTTTTTTTTTTTTTTTTGAGACGGAGTCTTGCTCTGTCACCCAGGCTGGAGTGCAGTGGTGCCATATCAGCTCACTGCAAGCTCTGCCTCCCGGGTTCACGCCATTCTTCTGCTTCAGCCTCCGGAGTAGCTGGGACTACAGGCGCCCGCCACCACGCCCGGCTAATTTTTTGTGTTTTAGTAGAGACGGGGTTTCACCATTTCGGCCAGGATGGTCTCGATCTCCTGACCTTGTGATCCACCATTCTTGGCCTCCCAAAGTGCTGGGATTACAGGCGTGAGCCGCCGCACCAGCCATGACTGTATTTTGAGTGTACATCACTATTAAGTACATTCACTTGTTCTGCCACAATCTGCACCATTCCTCTTCAGAGCGCCTTTCATCTTGGAAATCAAGAACTCTGTGCCTATTAAGCAATAACTCTCCATTTCTCCTCCTTCCAGCCTCTGGAAACCACCCTTTTTATTTTCCATTCAGGAATTCTGACTCTTCTAAGTACCTCGTGTACCTGGAATCATACAGTATTTTGTCCAGTTGTGATGGGCTTATTTCAATGAACATTGTTCCTCAAAGTTCATCCAAGTCATAGCATGGGTCAGAATTTCCTTTCTTTTTAGGCCCGAATAATATGCCATTGTCTGTATAGACCCCATCTTGCTTATCCATTCACCAATCGAGGGAGACTTGAGTTGCTTCCACTTCGACTATTATAAATAACGCTGCTATGCACGCGGGTGCACAAACATCTCTTTGAGTCCCTGCTTTCAAAACTTGTGGGTAAGATTCAGAGGTAAATTGCTGGTTCATGGGTAATTTTATTTATGTTTTTTCAGAACAGTCGGATGGTTTCCCATCACATCTGCATCACATCACAATCGCACCAACGGTGTAGGTGTTTCAACCTCTCCAAATCCTGTTAGTGGTTGTTATATTCTGTTTAACAGATAGTGACCATGGAAATGGCAGTGAGGTAGTTCCTTATTTCGTTGCCAGGAAAAATATTGCTTTCATTTTTAATACTTATTACTTAATCATGGTATGTGTCTTTGGTTATACCATGGCAATGGCTACTGAAGAGTATCCTGACACATGGATGGGGGTCAAGTCCTGACCTCTGGGGTGCTTTATTGTTAGGGCTGTTTTTAGAGTTGGCAGCAGTTGGATGAATAATGGAATATGATGAGGTGGAAGTTGTAATTGATTTTTTTTTTTTTTGAGACAGAGTCTTTATCTGTCACCCAAGCTGGAGTGCAGTGGCATGATCTCAGCTTACTGCAATCTCTGCCTCCCAGGTTCAAGCGATTCTCCTGCCTCAGCCTCCCGAGTAGCTGGGACTCCAGGCGCCTGCCACCAAGCCCGGCTAATTTTTGTATTTTTAGTAGAGATGGGGTTTCACCATGTTTGCCAGGCTGGTCTTGAACTCCTGACTTCAGGTGATCCACCTGCCTCGGCCTCCCAAAGTGCTGGGATTACAGGTGTGAGCCACCTCACCTGCACAGTTGGTTTCTATGTTATGGTAAGATTCTATAGGTGAGGCAGCCTTGTATAGTTATGGATGCTGATTGGTGGTGGTTGCTGGTTGATCTGTGTTTGTTAGCATTTATCTTGCGATCGAGCGTACTCGGGGGAACAGGTTAGATAACTAAAAATAGAGTTAGAAAAGACGGGATAAAGAAAGAGAAGAAGTAGAGTTTAATTAGGCCTTTTTGGGTGGGTATGAAAGTGGAGGCTGAAGTTTGGATTTGGACAATGTTTTTTGGTATTGATTTCTCTAGTCAGATTAGTCTAGTAGAAGAGATGCTAAACATTGACTTGTGTCTAGATTTGTGTGCGGGGTTTTGTGGTGTGCTGTGACTGGATAAAAACCTAGTATAGGCCGGGTGAGGTGGCTCATGCCTGTAATCCTAGCACTTTGGGAGGCCGAGGAGGGCGGATCACCTGAGGTCAGGAGTTTGAGAATCAGCCTGACCAACATGGAGAAACCCCATTTCTACTAAAAATACAAAAATTAGCCACACGTGGTGGTGCACGCCTGTAATCCCAGCTACTTGGGGAGGCTGAGGCAGGAGAATTGCATGAACCCGGGAGGCAGAGATTGCCATGAGCCGAGATTGCGCCACTACACTCCAGCCTCGGTGACATAGCGAGACTCCGTCTCAAAAACAAAAAACAAACAAACAAACAACAACAACAACAAAAACCTAGTGTATTTGAGAACTTGAATGTTTGTGATGGGTATTCAAGTTTAAAGTCATTGGTTATGAGATTAAGATCGTTGCTGCCCAGAAGCCCATTGGGTACTGCACAGCTTCTCAAACCTTGGACACAGACTGGCCCATGCCACCCTCACTCCTCATCCATGTTGATTTCAGGTGGTGATTGCTGTTCTTCATGGTGACCACTGACACTCCAGCACCACAAAGATGTCAGCAAAGGAAATGTAGAAGGATCTAAGGTGGAGACTGTGAACCCCTGGAGCCTTTAGTTCATGTGGTGTCAGGAGATATTGAATATTGCCGTTCTTCCCTTAAATTTCAAGCATAGAGATAACTCTGCAGACACTTGAAGCTGTGAGGATGGAGCAGAAGGGATGCTGTACATGTTCAATGGAGGGGGAGAGAATGGAGGAGCTAATCTGGTTGCCAGGCAATGCTCAGTGTCCTTGGAGATGACTCATGGTGGAATTAGAATGAGAACAGGCAGTGGGGGAAGGACTGTTCTGCACCAGCAAAATGCAGCTGTAGAGGCTAATAAACTGTGCGGAAGTCCCACAGTCTTCCAAATGGATAATCTCTCATTTGTATATTCAGATAATCTCCATTTATATTTTCAGGTCTCTTCTTTGTATATCTCTCAGACCACTAGTTCTCAAAATATTGTTCAAAACCTCATGGCAGAATCAAGATCCTTTCAAAAGGCACACAATTCCAAACTATTTTCCTAGGAACATTAAGATTTTATTTGCCTTTTCTCTTCTTAGCTTTTTCTGCAAGATATAATGTTCCAGGTGTTTGAATTCAGAAGATGATTGGAGGGGATTAAAGCGAGTCGTAAAATGTTAGACGAGGCTGGGTGCGGTGGCTCACGCCTGTAATCCCAGCACTTTGGGAGGCTGAGGCAGACAGATCACCTGAGGTCAGGAGTTCAAGACCAGCCTGGTTAACATGGTGAAACCCTGTCTCTACAAAAATACAAAAAATACAACGATAGCCAGGCATGATAGTGGGTGCCTGTAATTCCAGCTACTCGGGAGGCTGAGGCAAGAGAGTCACTTGAACCTGGGAGATGGAGGAACGGAGATGGCGCCACTGCATTCCAGCCTGGGCGACGGAGCGAAAAAAAAAAAAAAAAAAAGAATCCCACAGCCCCATTGACGGTGACCTGTCCATGGTGCTGAAGAACTCATTGGGTCTATGAACTCATACACTGGTAAGGGAGGTAGTTGATGCCTACTGACTTATGCAATGGCGACTTCAAAATATATTTCTAAAATAAATTGAAACCAAGATTCCTTGTTTGATTACCAAGAAAAGAAGACCCCAATTGGGTCATGTTCTGCCCACATCTTCACGTAAAGACTGATTATGCATTTATCTCATCACTCAGCATTAGGGTAGTAAGTGCCATGTGTTAGCCTCCTCCTGTTGGGATCTGAGGGTCACAAATTATCTTTTCAGTGACAGCTGTTTTCTGATTGACTGGCATCACCTTACTTCATATTTTCTATGAAGGCACCATCTTTTACATCAACGTGGAGGTGAAAGTTTCCTGAGCGACTGTTTGATAGCGCATCTCCCTGTGTCTCTGTGATTGTGTGTCCTTGACTGTGTTAACTGTGTGTCCCTCTGTGAGTGTGTGTTACCTTGTTTGTGGTTGTATTTCTCTATGATTCTGTGTGGTTGAGAATGTCTTGTCTTGAACGGATGATTGGATATAATTTTGTGTGTGTGTGTGTGTGTGTGTGTGTGTGTGTCTGTATTTGTATTTGAGTCCAAATAAGCCTGCAGCACATTGTGTGTTTGTGTCTTTCTGTGTGAATGTGTCTATGTTTGATCAGGAAATGCTGGTGATTCTTCATCTTGGGTGGTTGTGTTTTATCGTCTGTCATTTTGTGTGACTCTAAGAACTGTCCACATGTGATTGTGCTTGCATGAGGGATGAAGCTCCCTGTGTGTGATTTAGTCACGGAGTTCGTGCACTGGTTAGGTAAGTTTGCATCTTGAGTGTGTGTGAAAGTGTATATACTAATTTGTTAGGGCTGCCAAAACAAAACGCCACATCCCGGGCAGCTTAAACAACAGACATGTATCTATTTACCTCTCTGGAGGCTGAATTTTGAGATTAAGATGTCAGCAGGGCTGGTTTCTCTTGAGGCTGCCTCTGTGGATTGTGACCAGTGCTTTCTTGCTGTCTCTAACAGTCTTTCCTGTGTGTGTCCATCTCTGATGTCTCTTTGTGTCCATATTGCTGCTTCTATAAGAAGAAATTGGATTAGAGCCCACCCTAAGGACCTCATTTAACTTAATCATCTCTTTAAAAACCATATCACCAAATACAGCCACAGTATGAGGTACTGTGTTTGGGAAGAGGAGGCAGTATTCAGATCATAACTGTGTTTGCATGTGGATGTGTGCATGCTTAAGAAGTGGTTTGAAGACCATTTATTCTGCATGGCCTTGCATGAAAACATGTGATTCATACTATTACAATCTCCTGCATATAAGCCAAGCTAGCTCAGTGTGTGTGTGTGTGTGTGTGTGTGTGTGTGTGTGTGTGTGTATGTATGTGTCTGTGACTTTATTGGAGTTTTGGAGAATGCTTCAGGGACATACAAATTGGGTTCTATTTCCACTCTCCCTGCCTTATACCTACCTCACTAGGACCCTGCACACTTCAAAAACCCCATCCAGAGGCTGAGGAAGTTTCATACCTGGAATCTCTTCTCTGGGAAGTGCCCAGAATACCTCTCCTTAGATGCTCAGAGACAAGATGGGAGCAAGTGATGGAGGCATAGGTCCAGGGCCAGACAGCCTGGAGACCTCCCCTCTGAGCCCAGCATCCTCAACTGTAAAATGCAGACACTCCTAGGACCTTACTCACAGCCAGGGCTACTGGGGATGGCGGGATGGCTGTGCATATTGTAGACTGCACTGAGGCTCTGATCCAAGGAGATGACCTGGATGTGAACTCCAGCCTGTATTCTCTCCATAAACTGTGTCCAAGCCGGGACTTCAGGCTTCCTACCATAGCATAGCATTGATCTCTCCAAAGCCAGGAAGCCTACCATGCCCGTGTGTGCAGTTATTGTCATTTTGGGGAAAAACCTTATTAAACAGAAAAGCAGACTTATAAAAACATACCCTTAGCCGGGCATGGTGGTGTATGCTTGTAATCCCAGCTATTTGGGAGGCTGAGGCAGGAGAATTGCTTGAACCCAGGAGGCGGAGGTTGTGGTGAGCCGAGATTGTGCCATTGCACTCCAGCCTGGGCAACAAGAGCAAAACTCCATCTCAAACAAACAAACAAAAACAAAAAAAAAAACCCATTTTGGCCAGGCACAGTAGCTCACACCTGTAATCCCAGCACTTTGGGAGGCTGAGGTGGGTGGATTACCTGAGGTTGGGAGTTGGAGACCAGCCTGGCCAACATGGTGAAACCCCCTTTCTACTAAAAATACAAAGATTAACAGGTGTGGTGGCACACACCTGTAATCCCAGCTACTTGGGAGACTGAGGCAGGAGAATCGCTTGAACCCAGGAGGCGGAGGTTGCAGTGAGCTGAGATCGCGCCACTGCACTCCAGCCCGGGCAACAGAGTGAGACTGTCTCAAAACAAAAAACAGAAAACAAAAACCAAAATAAAAAAATACCATCTTAATAGTATCTTTTTGTTTCCTCCTTTCTTCCCATTCGAAGGAATGTCTGGGAAATTTTCAAATGCCTTTGCTTACGCTAGATGGCAATCTGGCATCATGGTAAAATGGGCTTTTATTTAAATTTTTTATTTTTACTTTTCAATTTTTAATTGTAGCAAAATATATATTACACAAATAAGCCATCTTAAGCATTTTGTTACTAATATGTTAATAATATGTTACCCATAGAATAAGCTTATTATTTTAGTTTTTTTTATATTCTTAAACCGCGATAAAATAGTACAATTGAATATTCACCTTTTTACCTAGAGTCAGGACTCACTTAAGGGCAGAGATATGTTCTGAGGATTGTGTTTTTAGGTGGTATTGTCATTGTGTGAACATCCTAGAGTGTGCTTACACAAACCTTGGTGGTAGAGCCTGTTGCTCCTAAGCTACAAACCTTTTCAAGATGCTACTGTACTGAATTCCGTGGGGGACTTTAACACAATGGTAAACATTTGTGTAACTGAACATGTCTAAACATAGAAAAGATACAGTAAAAATTTGCTGCTAAAATCTTATGAGACCACTGTCCTGTATATAATACAATGTCATTGACCAAAATGTTGGTATGTGGCTCATAACTGTATATATATATAATATATATATTATATATATAAAATATATATAATCTATATAATATATAAAAATATATATTATATATAATGTATATAATATATATAATCTATATAATATATAAAAATATATATAATATATAATGTATATAATATATATAATATATATAATATATAATATATAATATATATAATATATAATATATATTATATATAATATATATAAAATATATGTTATATATAATATATATAAATATATATAATATATATAAAATATATATAATATATATAAAATATATATAATATATATATATACTTTTTGGAGACAGAGTCTCGCTCTATCCCCCAGGATGGAATGCAGTGGTGCGATCTTGGCTCACTGCAGCCTCTGCTTCCTGGGTTCAAGTGATTCTCATGCCTCAGCCTCCCGAGTAGCTGGGATTACAGGCGCACCACCACACCTGGCTAATTTTTGTATTTTTCATAGAGATGGGGTTTCGCCATGATGGCCAGGCTGGTCTCGAACTCCTGACCTCAGGTGATCCACCTGCCTTGGCCACCCAAAGTGCTGGCATTACAGTAGTGAGGCACCGCACTCAGCATATATATATATATATATATATATATATATATAGTTTGTTTTTGTTTGTTTGTTTTTGAGACAGAGTCTTGCTCTGTCACCCAGGCTGGAGTGCAGTGGCATGATCTTGGCTCACTGCAACCTCTGCCTCCTGGGTTCAAGCCATTCTCCTGCCTCAGCCTCCTGAGTAGCTGGAACTACAGCATAACTATATTTTTAAGTGTAAAGTTCAGCAATTAAGTACATTTACTTGTTGTATCCTAATCTGTCCCACACATCTTCAGAAATCCTTTAGTCTGGGAAAACCATGACTCTGTACCCATTAAGGAATAACTCTCCACTTCCCTTTTCCAGCCCCTGGCAATCACGATTTTATTTTCTATTTCTATGAATTTGACTCTTCTAAGTACCTCATATACCTAGAATCATATATTATTTGTCCTTTTGGTGTGGATTTATTTCGGTTGACAGCATTCTTCAGGGTTCATCCAGATTGTAGCACCTGTCAGGATTTCCTTTACTTTTGTTCAATTTTTATTTTGGAATCATGGGATACATGTGCAGGTTTGTTGCAAAGGCATACTGCCTGATGCTGAGGTTTAGGATATGACCGAACCCATCACTCAGGTAGTGGGCATGGTACCTGATAGGTAGTTTTTCAACCCGTGTCCTTCTTCCTCTCTCCCTTCTTTGGTTGTCCACAGTGCCTGTTGTTTCCATTTTTATGTCCATATACACCCAATATTTAGCTCCTGCTTATAAGTGAGAACATGTGGTATTTAGTTTTCTGTTTTGAGGTAATTTTCTTAAGAAAATGGTCTCCAGCTGCATCCATGTCTCTGCAAAAGACATGGTTTCATTCCTTTTTTTTTTTTTGAGATGGAGTTTCGCTCTTGTTGCCTAGGCTGCAGTGCAACGGCACTATCTTGGCTCACTGCAACCTCCACCTCCTGGGTTCAAGTGATTCTCCTGCCTCAGCCTCCCAAGTAGCTGGGATTACAGGTGCATGCCACCATGCCAGGCTAATTTTGTATTTTTAGTAAGAGATGGGGCTTCTTCATGTTGATCAGGCTGGTCTCGAACTCCTGACCCCATGTGATCTGCCCACCTTGGCCTCCCAAAGTGCTGGGATTACAGGCATGAGCCACTGTGCCTGGCTGCTTTTATTCCTTTTTATGGCTGCATAGTATTCCACAGTGTACGTGTGCAACACTTTCTTTATCCAATCCACTGTTGATGGGTACATAGGTTCATTCCATGTCTTTGTTGTTGTGAATAGAATGATAATGAGCATACAGGTGCATGTGTCTGTTTAGCAGAATGATTCATTTTCCTTTGGGCATAAACCCAGTAATAGGATTGCTGGGTTGAATGGCAGTTCAACTTTTAGTTCTTTGAGAAATCTGCAAACTGCTCTCCACAGTGGCTGGACTAATTTACACTAATTTGCATTTCCACCAAGAGTATGTAAGCGTCCCCCTTTCTCTACAGCATTGCCAATATGTTATTTTTTTGACTTTTTAACCAAAACTTGGTTAACGAGCAACTTGGGTTGCTTCCACTTTTTTTTTTTTTGAGATGGAGTCTCTCTCTGTCGCCCAGGCTGCAGTGCAGTGGCGCGATCTCGGCTCACTGCAAGCTCCGCCTCCCGGGTTCACGCCATTCTCCTGCCTCAGCCTCCTGAGTAGCTGGGAGTATAGGCGCCCGCCACCACGCCCAGCTAATTTTTTGTATTTTTAGTAGAGACGGGGTTTCACACCGTGTTAGCCAGGATGGTCTCGATCTCCTGACTTCGTGATCTGCCCGCCTTGGCCTCCCAAAGTGCTGGGATGCTTCCACTTTTGACTCTCATGAATAATGCTGCTATGCCCATGGGTGTACAAATATCTCTTTAATTTTCTGCTTCCAATACTTCTGGGTAATATCCAGAGGTAGAAAGGTAATTTTATTTTTATTATTTTCAGAACCGTTGTAATTTTTTTTTTCACAGAATCTGCATCTCATCACAATTGCACCGAGAATGCAGATGTGCCAACTTCTCCAAGCCCTGTGGGTGGTTGTTATCTTCTCTCTTATGGATAGTGGCCATGGAAATGGGAATGAAGTGGTTCATTATCTCTTTGCCAAAGAAAAAATATTTCTTTCACTTTTCAATAATAATTACTTAATAATGGGATGTGTTTGTCTGTTGGTTCCTGCACAACTTCTCAAATGTCGGAATCAGACTAGACTGTGTCACCCTGATGTCCTCATCCTCATTGATTTTCATGTGGTTATTGTTTTTTTCGTAGATACCACTGATAACCCAGCATCACAAAGATATGATGACTACCAAAAAAAAAATTTTAAAAATGAGAGAACCAATGTAGAAACCCTGAATCCCTGCAGCTTATACTTAATGTGGTGTCAGAAGATATGGAATATTGCCATACTTCCCTTAAAACTCAAGTGTAGGGTTACCTCTTCAGACAGATGTGGCTGTAAGGATATAATAGCAGGAATGCAATGCGTGTTCGTTGGATCAGGGAGAGAATGGAGAAGGTGACCTGGTTGCTGAGCAACCCTCAGTATCCTTGGAGATGAGTCACCATGGAAACAGCAATAACTCCTCATTTCCTTTTTTCCGGCCCCTGGCAACCACCATTTTATTTTCCATTTCTATGAATTTGACTCTTCTAAGTACCTCTTGTACCAATAATCAGGTACCTAAGTACCTCATATACCTGGACAGTTGGGGGACGGCGGGGAAGCAGTTCCTCCTCAGCCAAGGGAGCAGTGGAGACTAGGGAGAGTAATTGGATGTTCCACAGTTTCTTTCATGGACAACCTCTGGTTTACTCAAATGATCTCCATTTATAATCTCCTCTGTATCATTTGTATATCTCTTAGACCACTTTTTCCCAAAAATGTAGTTCCAGGACTCCGGGGGGAAATCAAGATTTGGAATCCACAATTCCAAATAATTGTCTTAAACATATGAAGAGTTTATTTGCATTTTCCCTCATTTTCTCTGGATGACATGATATTGCACATGTTTGATTTAAGTAGACAATTTGATCATAGCCATCTAGTGGTAAGGAAAACATTAAATTATATTTGCAAAAATGAAAAGCAACACCACCTTTATTGCAAAGTTTGTTTGGAAAATGCAAGCGTACATTTTTCCTTTGTGCTTCGTTTCACTGTGCTTCACAGATACCGAGTATTTTTGAATGGAAGGTTTGTGCAAGTCCGCACTGGCAAGTCTGAGAGTGCCATTTTCCCAAAGTATGTGCACACATCATGCCTCAGTATCACATTTCAGTAACTCTCATAACAGTTCGGACATGTTTATTATTATCATGTATGTTATGGTGATCTGAGGTCAGTGATCTTTCATGTTACTGCTGTAATTATTTTGGGGCATCACAATCCACATGCATATGAGACGGGGAATCTAAACAATACATATGGCCGGGTGCAGTGGCTCACACCTGTAATCCCAGCACTTTGGGAGGCTGAGGCGGGCAGATCACATGATGTCAGGAGTTCGAGACCAGCCTGGTCAACAAGGTGAAACCCTGTCTCTATTAAAAAAGCAAAACTTAGCCAGGTGTGGTGGCGTAGGCCTGTAATCCCAGCTACTCGGGAAGCTGAGGTGTGAGAATCGCTTGAACCCAGGAGGCAGAGGCTGCAGTGAGCCGAGATCACACCACTGCACTCCAGCCTGGGCAAAAGAGCGAGATTTTGTTTAAAACAACAACAACAACACAACAACAGCAACAACCATGTGTTTGTTTTGACTGCTCCACTAAATACACTAATTGTTCATTCCCCCATTTCCCCATGTCCGAGCTTCCGTATTTTGTGAGACACAACAGTATTGAAATTCTTCCAAATCATAACCCTACAATAATGCTAAAGTGTTCAAGTGAAAGGAAGAGTTGCTGGTCTCTCACTTTTAATAACAAGCTAGAAATAAGTATGCTTAGTGAGGAAGGCAGGTAAGAAGCCGAGACAGGGTGAAAGCTAGTTTTCTTGCACCAGTTATACAAGTTGTGAGTGCAAAGGAAAAGTTCTGGACTGAAAATAAAGAGCTACTCCAGGGAACATACAAACGATAAGAAAGGGAAATACCCTTGTTGCTGAGTCAGGAAAGTTTGAGCCATCTATGAGGATAGAAAATCAAACCAGCCGGAAAATTGCCTTAAGCCATAGCCTAATACACAGTGAGGTCCTAACTCTCCTTAATTCTATGAAGGCTGAGAGAGGTAAGGAAGCTGTCGAAGAAATGTTGGAAGCTAGCAGAGGTTGATTCATGAGCTTTAGAGGAAGAAGCCATCTTCATAACATGAAAGTGAAAGGTTGGCCGGGCGCAGTGGCTCATGCCTGTAATCCCAGCACTTTGGGAGGCTGGGGCAGACAGATTGCCTGAGCTCAGGAGTTTGAGACCAGCCTGGGCAACATGGTGAAACCCGTCTCTACTAAAAATATAAAAAAAAATTAGCTGGGCATGGTGGCACATGCCTGTAGTCACAGCTACGTGGGAGGCTGAGGCAGGAGAATTGCTTGAACCTGGGAGGCGGAGGTTGCAGTGAGTCAAGACCACACCATTGCACTTCAGCCTGGGCAACAGAGTGAGACTCTGTCTCAAAAAAAAAAAAAAAAAAAATAGAGTGAAAGGTGAAGCTGCAAGTGCTAGTGTGGAAGCTGCAGCAAGTCATCCAGCAGATCTAGTGAAGGTCCTTAGTGAGTACATCAAACAACAGATTTTCAATGTAGACAACACAGCCTTTGATTGGAAAAAGATGTCATCTAGGACTTTCATAGCTAGAGAGAAGTCAGTGCCTGGCTTCAAAGCTTCAAAGAACAGGCCGACTCTCTTCTTAGGAACTAATGCAGCTGGTGATGTTCAGTTGAATCCAATGCTTTTTTTTTTTTTAACTATTCCAAAAGTCCTAGGACTCTTTATTTATTTATTCATTTATTTTTTTGTGAGGTAGAGTCACTCTGTTGCCCAGGCTGGAGTGCAGTGGCACAATCTTGCCTCACTGCAACCTCCACCTCCCGAGTTCAAGTGATTTTCCTGCCTCACCCTCCCGAGTAGCTGGGATTACAGGTTGCACCACCATGCCTGGATAAGTTTTGTATTTTTAGTAGAGACGGGGTTGTGCCTTGTTGGCCAGACTGGTCTCAAACTCCCGACCGCAAGCGATTTGCTGGTCTTGGCCTCCCAAAGTGCTGGGATTACAGGCGTGAGCCATCATGCATGGCCTAAAAATTCTAGGACTCTTCAGGATTGTGCAAAACCTACTCTACCTGTGCTCTGTAAATGGAACAAGGAGGTCAAAATATCAACATCAATAGGAGTTTGAAAGAAGTTGATTCCAACTCCTATTTGATGGCTTTGTGGGGTTCAAGAGTTCAACGGAGGAAGTCACTGCAGATGTGGTAGAAAGAGCAAGAAAACTGGAATTAGAAGTAGAGCCTAAAGATATGACTGAATTCTGTAATCTCATAAGAAAGTTTTAGCAGATGAGGAGTTGCTTTTTTTTTTTTTTTTTTTGAGACAGAGTCTCACTCTCGCTCTGTCGCCCAGGCTGGAGTGCAGTGACGCGATCTCAGCTCACTGCAACCTCCACCTCCTGGGTTCAAGCGATTCTTCTGCCTCAGCCTTCCGAGAAGCTGGGACTACAGGCACCTGCCACAACGCCTGGCTATTTTTTTTTTTTTTTTTTTTTGTATTTTTAGTAGAGACGGGGTTTCACCGTGTTAGCCAGGATTGTCTCAATCTCCTGACCTTATAATCCACCCACCTCAGTCTTCCGAAGTGCTGGGATTACAGGAGTTGCTTCTTTTGAACGAGCAAAGTAAGTGGTTTTTTGAGATGGAATCTACTCCTCGTGAAGATGCTGTGAACATTGTAGAAATGACAACAAAGAATTTAGAATTTAGAATATATCCTCCAGTTCACAATATCCCCACCTTAATGTAAAATATATTATTGCTAAAAAATTATAAGAATCACCTGACCCTTCAATGAGTCATAACCATTTTTCTGGTGGATGGTCTTGCCTCAATGTTGATAGCTGCAGACTGATCACGGTGGTGGTTGTTCAAGGCTGAGGTGGCCGTGGCAATTTCTTAAAATAAGACAACAATGAAGACCATCACATTAGTTGACTTACAAAGTGTTTCTCTGTGGCATGTGATGCTGTTTGGTAGCATCTTACCCACAGAACTTTTTTAATAATTGAAATCCATCCTGTCAAAACCTGCTGCTGCTTTATCAATTAATTTTATATTTTATATTTTTATATAAAAAATATAAAGTTTACAAACTTTACAAAGTTTGTAAAAAATACAAAGTTTACAAACCCCAGCCCCAACATTCATTATGTGGGTGATCATGAAGAAGCTACCTGTCTGTTCTGATCCTCACGATACATTGTAAGCAATCAATAAATAATAGCTTGTTTTTTTGCATTTCTAGTGTATATAAGGAATACAATTCTATTGTAATGATACAGCAAAAAAAAAAAAAAAAGTGTTAGAAAGAAGAGTCACCTTCTTCGTGAGTTTTTCCCCAACCACGGTATCCACAATTGTTAAAGCAATTTCCTCAATATTGCCATAAAAGATGTGCTAGTTTTTTTGTTCCCCATCTCTCATGGTGATATAACAGATGGTTTACCTGTTTTCCTATCCAGGTCATGAACTCTGAGAATTTGGGCTGCATTTTTAAAGCTGGATCACTGGCAATTTGTACTCAAAAAGCAGGTAAATATTTCCCTGGTTACCCCTTGATTTAAGAATGAAACACAGTACACCTAAACATATAGGATAGAAAAAAAGCAGTACTAAGAGAGAGGCTTATGGCAAAAAACTCATACTTCAGAGAAGTAGAAAGACTTTCAAATAAATAAATTAATCATCCACCTAAAAAACCTAGAAATGCAAGAACAAATCAAACCTAAAATTAGTAAAGAAAAGAAGGACCAGGGCAGAAATAAATGAAATTGAAGCTAAAAACAATTACCAAAGATCAATCATACAAAAAGTTCATTTTTGGAAAAGATAAACAAAATTGAGAAATCTTTAGCAGACTATGAGAAAAAGAAGGGAAAAGACCCAAATAAATAAATCAGAGACAAAAAGGAGACATTAAACTGCTACCAAAGAAATATGAAGGATTATCAGTGGCTATTTTGAACAACTATTTTCTAATAAATTGGAAAATCTTGATTCTTTCTATCCATGATCATGGAATGTTCTTCCATTTGTTTGTGTCCTCTTTTATTTCATTGAGCAATGGTTTGTAGTTCTCCTTGAAGAGGTCCTTCACATCCCTTGTAAGTTGGATTCCTAGGTATTTCATTCTCTTTGAAGCAGTTGTGAATGGGAGTTCACTCATGATTTGGTTCTCTGTTTGTCTGTTGTTGGTGTATAAGAATGCTTGTGATTTTTGCACATTGATTTTGTATCCTGAGTCTTTGCTGAAGTTGCTTATCAGCTTAAGGAGATTTGGGGCTGAGACGATGGGGTTTTCTAGATATACAATCATGTCATCTGCAAACAGGGACAATTTGGCTTCCTCTTTTGCTAATTGAATACCCTTTATTTCTTTCTCCTGCCTGATTGCCCTGGCAAGAGCTTCCAACACTGTGTTGAATAGGAGTGGTGAGAGAGGGCATCCCTGTCTTATGCCAGTTTTCAAAGGGAATGCTTCCAGTTTTTGCCCATTTAGTATGATATTGGCTGTGGGTTTCTCATAAATAATCTTGAAAAAAATGAATAAATTCTTGGGCACATTAAAACTACTGAGATTGAAACATGAAGAAATAAACAACTTTAATAGACCAATAGCAAATGACTATATAGAAACAGTTAAAAAATAGTTTCCCATGAAATAAGAGCCCAGGACATGATGGCTTTACTGCTAAATTCTAGCAAACATTTAGATGAGAACTAATGCCAAATCTACTCAAACTCTTCCAAAATATTGAAGAGAAGAGAATACTTTCAAACTCATTCTACGAGCACAGAATTATCCTGATACTAATATCAGAAAAAGATACAACAAAAAAGGAAAACTATGAGCCAACATTCCTGATGAACATAGAAGCAAAAATCCTCAAGAAAATGGTAGGAAACTGAATTCAACACGTAAAAAGATCATTCATCATGATCAAGTAGAATTCATCCCAGGGATGCTAAAGAGGTTTAACATATGCAGATAAATAAACACATTAGCAAAATCACAGACAAAAACCATATCATTGTTTTAATAGATGCTGAAAAAGCATTTAATAAAATTCAATATCCCTTCATGAAAAAAACTGTTAAACAGGGTATGAAAGGAACGTGCCCCCAAATAGTAAAAGCCATGTGTGGCAATCCCACTGCTAACATCACAATAAACGGAGACAAATAAGAAGGCTTTCCTTTAAGATCTAGTATAAAGGAAAGAGGCCTAATTTCACCACTTTTATTCAGCACAGTTCTAGAAGTCCTAGCCAAAGCAGTTAGACAAGAGAAAGAAGTAAAGGGCATCTAAACTGGAAAGAAAGAAGCCAAATTGTCCTTGTTTGCAGATAACATAATCTTATATTTAGAAAACCTAAATATCCCACCAAAGAAGACTGTTAAAATTGATGAATTCAAGAAAGTTGTATGATACAAAATCAAAATGTAATAGATAGTAGATTTTTATATGCCATCAGTAAACAATCTGAAAAAGAAATCAAGAAAGCAATCCCATTTACAATAGCTACAAAAAATTACCTAAAAATAAATCTAAATAAAAAAGTGAAAGATCTCTACAATGAAAACTATAAAACAGTGATGAGAAATATTAAAGAAGTCACAGAGAAATGGAAAGATATCCCATTGTGATGGGTTGAAAGAATTAATATTGTTAAAATTTTCATACTACTGCAGCAATCTACAGATTCAATGCAATCCCTATCAAAACACCTGTGACATCTTTTCACAAAAATAGAAAAAAAATCCTAAAATTTGTGTGGAACCATAAAAGACCCTGAATACTGAGCAAAGAGAACAAAGCTGGAGACATTACACTGCCAGACTTCAAGATATGCTGCAAAGCTATAGTAACAAAAACATGGTACTGGCATTAAAAAACAGGTACATAGGCTGGGCACGGTCATTCACACCTGTAATCCCAGCACTTTGGGAGGCCAAGGTTGGTGGATCACCTGAGGTCAGGAGTTCAAGACCAGCCTGGCCAACATGGTGAAACCCCATCTCTACTAAAAATACAAAAAAACTTAGCTGGGTGTGGTGGCAGACATCTGTAATCCCAGCTATTCAGGAGGCTGGGGGAGGAGAATCACTTGAACCCGGGAGGCGGAGGTTGCAGTGAGCTGAGATCACACCATTGCACTCCAGCCTGGGTGACAAGAGTGAAACTCCATCTCAAAAAAAAAAAAAAAATCCAAAAAAATAAAATAAAACAAAAAATATGTAAATATATCAATTAAACAATACAGAATAAAGAAATAAATCCATGCATTTTCAACCAACCCATTTTCAATAAAGGCATCAAGAACATACACCAGAAAAAGGTGGTCTGTTACATAAATAGTGCTGGGAAAACTGGATATTCTTATGCAGAATGAAACTAGACCCCTATCTCTGACCATATAAAAAATCGATCAAAATAGATTAAAGACATAGATGTGAAACTATGCAACTACTAGAAGAAAGCATTTGGGAAGTGCTTCAGGACATTGGTCTGGGCAAATACATTTTGAGTTGACCTCCAAAGGACAGGCAACTAAAGCAAAAATGGGACTACATCAAGCTAAAAAGCTTATACACAGTAGAGGAAAAAATAGCAAAATTAAGAGAAATCTACAAAAGAGATACCTGCACTGTCATGTGTATTTCAGCACAATTGAGAAAAAGCCAAGTTATGGAAACAACCTATGTGTCCACCAATGATGAGTGTGAAAGGAAATGTGGTAAATATATATATATATATAAAAAATGTGGTAAATATATATATATATATATGATGGAATATTACTCAGCCATAAAAAAGAATGAAATCCTGTTCTATGTGGCAAAATAAATAGAACTGGAGGACATTATGTTAAGTGAAATAAGCCAGGCACAGAAAGACAAATATGACATATTCTGACTCATATGTGGGGGAAATAAAATTGATCTCATGGAGGTAGTGAATAATAGAATGCTGGTTACCAGAGGCTGGGAAGGATAGGGGGAGGAAGGGATGAAGAGAGTTCAGATAATGGGCACAAAAATACAATGAGATAAAATGAATGAGATCTAGTGTTCAATAACACAGTAGGGTAACTAAAGTTATCAAGATTATATAGGGTATTTCAAACAGCTAGAAGAGAAGGTTTGGAATGTTCCCACACAAATAAATGAAAAATGTTTGAGGTGATGAGCATCCTAGTTACCCTGACTTGATCATTATTCATTGTGTGCATGTATTAATTTATCACATGTATCCCATAAATATTGCAAAAATTATGTATCTATTAGAAAATCACCACCATTGCCTGAGACCTGTCCATGGTGCTGAAGTTCATGTAAGGTCCGTGAAGAGGCCTGATGCTACCTAATGTAGGCAAAGCTGACTCAAAGTATATTTATAGAATAAATGGCAGACAAGCTTTGTATACTATAAATGAAAAAGGAGGCCCCAGCTGGGTCATACCCTGCCCACTGCCCCACATAAGGACTGGTTATATATTTATTTTATCACTCAATCATCACTTAGCATATGACACATGTTAGGGACAATGCTGGTAACAGAGGAAACAGAAATAGTGCATATGTGGTCATAGCGTTCCACATTCCTCACAGTCTGTGGGTTTTCTGAAGGCACAAAGCTGACAATTACTATGTTTATATTTTGTTTCCCCAAAGGTTTAGAGCAGTGCCTGAACATAAAAAGTATTGATTGCTAAATAAATGGGATTTCTGGAGATCTTGACAAAATCAGAACATATTGAAGGATGAATCAGAAAAAAAGAAGCAAGGGGGAAATATGGGAGAAAGTTAGAAAAGATTGGAAGAAGGAGGGAGAGAACGTCAAAGAAAGGCAGAGTCCATTCATACAGAAGGAGATTCTAGGAGAGAAACAGAAAGGCAAACAGTTTGGCTCCAGCCGCATTGGCGTTTCACCTTCCCTAGATTGAATAAAGTTCAGGACCTTTGCAGGTGCAGCTCCCTCCACCACCCTGAGTCTTCATGTGGCTCCATCTTGTCTCCAACCAGTGCTCTGAACAAAGTTCACCACCCAAGGGAGCCCTCTCTGACTGCTGTCCCCAGAACACCTTCTTTGTTCCCTTCTTGAGGCTGATGCTTCCTTTATTCGCTTTCTGTTTACTGCTTTCTCTCCATTGGCATATAAAATCCTTAGAGTATGATAAAAAAAGATGGATCTAAAGTTGTGAATTTTTATTGGTCCTAGGTTTCTTACTGGAGGTTAGATAGGTCCAAAGGACAACAATAACAACTACTTCTCCTTTCCTGTGTATCATTATTGAAAGTATTATCTTCCTGCTTCTACTCTTATTTGGGAAATAAGAATCAAATGATAATGGGGTGAGAGAGTTGGAGGATGCAGGATAGGAATGCAGTTATGCCGTAGCAATTCACTGGAAGGGAGAGAATGAAGGAGGTAATTTTCCAGGCACTGCTCAGCATCCTTGGAGAGGCATCACCATGAAATTACAGAGAGAACAGGCAGTGGAGAAGGAGCTGTTTCTCCCCAATCACATGCATCTGCAAGAGTGAGGAATGGAACAGGCAGAGTCAGAGAACAGCAGGGTTGAGGTTTTCCAGGAGAGGTGCATGCAGCAGAGTATGCAAGAGATTTGAGTGTGTCCAGAGGAATTTATTCTAACAATTGACCATAGAAGGTGACCAGATGGGTGTGAAGGTCAGTGAAAAATGGTTAAATAAAGACAGTGTTGGTCTTCAAAGAATAACAGGATGTAGGCCTTAGGTGAGAAAGTAGAGTCACTTGGAAAGTAGGAGGTAATGTTGGAGATGGGATGCTAGAACTGAGGGCTTGGAGTGATTTTAGGCTAATGGGAGTGGATGGGTAAGGGCGTTTGGACAATAGCCGTGGAGGAGAGAGGGTCCCTATATAGCTAGTCAGGAGTGTCAGGAGAATCATCTCCATTAGGGTTTATCTACCCTGGCATTATTGAAAATATGATCTAGATAGTTATTTGTGTTGCAGGGAAGGCTGCATTGTGCATTGTGTGTGAAATATGGTCTAGATAGTTATTTGTGTTTTGGGGGAAGGGCTGCTTTGTGCATTGTACATTGTCGTGTGTGAAATATGGTCTAGATAGTTATTTGTGTTTTGAGGGGAGGGCTGCTTTGTGCATTATGCATTGTCGTGTGTGAAATATGGTCTAGATAGTTATTGGTGTTGCGGGGAGGGCTGCTTTGTGCATTGTGCATTGTTGTGTGTGAAATATGGTCTAGATAGTTATTTGTGTTGCGGGGAGGGCTGCTTTGTGCGTTGTACATTGTTGTGTGTGAAATATGGTCTAGATAGTTATTTGTGTTGCGGGGAGGGCTGCTTTGTGCATTGTTGTGTGTGGAGCAGCACTCTCGCTTCTACCCAGGGGATGTCAGTAATTCCCCTCCACTTGTGTCCAGACCTCGCCAACTGTCTCTTGGGGGCAAAGTCACTCCCAGAATAGAAATTCTAATATTATATATTAGTATTTAACATTTTCAGCTGTTATAATCTTTTTAAAAATTTCAACCTTTGTTTCAGCTACAGAGGGTGCAAATGCAGGTTTGTTACAGGGGAATACTGCACCCAGATATTGGGCATAGTACCTGATAGGTAGTTTTTCACCCCACACCACCATCCTCTGTCTAGGAGTCCCCAGTGTCTATTGCTCCCAAGTTTATGTTCACGTGTGCTCAATGTTTAACTCCTGCTTATAAGTGAGAACGTGGTATTTGTTTTTCTATTCCTGCATTAGTTTGCTTAGGATTGTGGCTTCCAGCTCCACCCATGTTGCTGCAAAGGACATGATTTTATTCTTTTTTATGGCTGCATAATATTCTATGATGTCTATGTACCATATTTTCTTTCTTTTTCTTTCTTTCTTTCCTTCCTTCCTTCCTTCCATCCTTCCTTCCTTCCTTCCTTCCCTCCTTCCTTCCTTCCCTCCTTCCTTCCTTCCCTCCTTCCTTCCTTCCTTCCTTCTTTCTCTCTCTCTCTTTCTGTCTTTCGATGAAGTTTTGCTCTTGTTGCCCAGGCTGGAGTGCAATGGTGCAATCTTGGCTCACTGCAACCTCTGCCTCCCAGGTTCAAGCAATTCTGCCTCAGCCTCCTGAGTACCTGGGATTACAGGCACACGCCACCACACCTGGCTAATTTTTGTATTTTTAGTAGAGATGGGGTTTCTCCATGTTGGTCAGGCTGGTCTTGAACTCCCGACCTCAGGTGATCCACCCGCCTTGGCCTCCCAAAGTGCTGGGATTACATTTTCTTTATTGAATCCACCATTGATGGGCACCTAAGCTGATTCTATGTCTTTGCTATTGTGAATAACAAGACAATGAACATATGAGTGCATGTGCCTTTTTAGTATAATAACCCATTTTCTTTTGGGTATGTACCCAATAATAGGATTGCTGGGTTGAATGGTAGCTCCATTTTAAGTTCTTTCAGAAATCTCCACACTGCTTTCTACAGTCACTGAACTAATTTGTATTCCTCTCAACAGTGTTTAAGTAAGTGTTCCCTTTTCTCCGCAGCCTCACCAGCATCTATTGTTTTTTTTAATAGTAGACATTCTGACTGGTGTGAGATGGTATCTCATTGTGGTTTTGATTTGAATTTCTCTGATGATTAATGATAATGAGCGTTTTCTCATGTTTGTTGAACGCTTGTGTGTCTTCTTTTAAGGAGTGTCTGTTCATGTCCTTTGTCCATTTTTTCATTGGGTTATTTGGTTTTTGCTTGTTAATTTAACTTTCTTATAGATTCTGGATATTAGACCTTTGTCAGATGCATAGTTTGCAAATATTTTCTCCCATTCTGTAGGTTGTTTGCTCTATTCGTAGTTTCCCTGGCTGTGCAGAAGCTCTTCAGTCTAGTAGGTCCCACTTGTCAAATTTTCTTTTTGTTTCAAATATTTAATATTTATCTTCTTTCTTTTCAGATAGTGTCTTGCAATGTTGCCCAGGCTGGAGTGCAGTGGTGCCCCTCCTGTTGTGAATGTGAGTAACCAACCATCTTTTCAATGGCAGTCTTCTGCTGACCTGTCTACCTGTTGTGTGTGAAACTGCGTGATTCAAATCAGCTTGGATTACGTTTTTGTGAGTTCTGGAAAACCCAGACACCATCTGTTCATGTGTGTGTGTGTGTGTGTGTGTGTGTGAGTGTGTTTGTCTGTGGTTGAGGAAGTTTGGAAGACACTCGATGGTCAAACAAGGTGGAGTCTAGGGCCACTTTCCCTGCCACATGGCTATCTTATTAGAACCCTGCCCACCACAAATGCCCAATCCCAAGGGTAAGGCAAGAGAGCAGCCCTGGAATCCCTCCTTTGGATGGTTCCAGGACCCTTCTCCTTGGATGCTCAGAGATGGGATGAAGAACAAGTAAGGGAGGCATGGGCTCAGGACCAGAAAGCCTGGTAATCTCCCCTTCCTGAGCCCTGTGTCCTCCTCTGTAAAATGCAGACATTCCTGGGATGTCACTCACAGCCAGGGCTGCTGGGCGTATTGTACTCTGCAGTTAGGCTCCTGTCTGAGGAGAGGAGAGGATGTGAAATCCAGCCTGTACCATCTTCACAAGCTGTATCCATGCCTGGGCTGCAGGATTTCCACCACAGCATAGCATTGACCTGTCCAAAAGCCCCAAAGCCTATCATGGCCGTGTATGCAGTTATTGCTACTTGGGAAAAATTCTCATTAAACAGAAAACGAGCATAGGTGAAGATACCCATTTTGAAACAATCTTATTTTTTATCTTTTAATTTGAGGTGATGCTCATTGTCTTATAAGGGGCCTTTGCCATCACTAGATGGCATTCTTGCATCATGGAAAAGTACACAGGAACTCCTTTAAAAATCAATTTTGAACTGTGGCAAAATACATGTCACGTAAAATTTACCATGTTAAAATTGTACCAAGTACAATTTTAAAACGAATATTGACCATGACCATAGGTTTATAATTTTAAAAATTATTTATGTTTTCAGTTATTTTTTCAACTTTTTATTTTTTAACTTGCATTTTAAGTCCAGGGGTACAAGTGCAGGTTTGTTATATAGGTAAACTGGTGTCATGGGGGTTTGTTGTACAGATGATTTCATTACCCAGCTATTAAGTCTAGTACCCGTTTGTTGTTTTTCACGATCCTCTCCCTCCTCCCACCCTTCACCCTCCAACGGGCCCCAGTGTGTGTGATTCCCCTCTGTGTTTTCATATGTTCTCATCATTTAGCTCCCACTTGTGGGAAACAACAGGTTGTATTTGGTTTTCTGTTCCTGTGTTAGTTTGCTAAGGATAATGGCCTCCAGCTTCATCCATGATCTCCTTCTTTTTTATGGCTGCATAGTATTGTGTGGTGTACATGTACAACATTTGCTTTATCCGGTCTATCATTTATGGGCATTTAGGTTGATTTGCCTTTTCAAAATATGCTAACAGGCATATAAGGTAACTGATCACTATAATTATTTTTAATCGTATAGTCCACTTGTCTGAAGGGCATTCACATTGTTCTGCCACAGTCTCCACAAACTATGTCCTATATTTTGTTAATCCTGCAATACTGAAACTCTGTGTCCATTAAACCAGAACTCCCCATTTCCCCTCCCCCATCCCCTGGCAACCTCCATTCCACTTTCTGTTCCTGTGAATTTGACTATTCTACGTCGAATCTATTATACATCTAATATACATTTCTGTCCTTTTGTGAAATCATACAGTTTCTGTCCTTTTGTGACTGGCTTGTTTCACTTAGTGTAATGTCTCAAGGTTAACTCATGTTGTAGCATGTGTCAGAATTTCCTTTCTTTTTAAGGCTGAGTAATAGTTCGTTGTATGGACAGACCACACTTAATGTCCCTCTTTATTCTTTGATAGATACCAGGCTTTGCTGCCACCTTGACTATTATGAGTCATGTTGCTATGAACTTGGGCATACAAATATCTCTTCAAGACCCTGCTTTTTTTTTTTTTTTTTTTAAGATGGAGTCTTGCTCTGTCACCCAGGCTGGAGTGCAGTGGCATAATCTTGGCTCACTGCAACCTCCGCCTCCTGGATTCAAGCAATTCTTCTGCCTCAGCTTCCCTAGTAGCTGGGACTATAGGCACATGCCACCACATCCAGCTAATTTTTCGTATTTTAGTAGAGACAGGGTTTCACTATGTTGCCCAGGCTGGTCACCAACTCCTGAGCTCAGGCAATCCACCCACCTCGGCCTCCCAACGTGCTGGGATTACAGGCATGAGCCGCCGCGCCCGGCCGAAGACCCTGCTTTTAATGCTTTGGACTTATATACCCAGAAACAGAGTTGCTAGATCATATGGGAATTTTATTTTTACTTTTTTCAGAAACTTTTATATAGTTTTCTGTAGTGGCTGCCTTATATCACACCCTAACAACAGCACAAAAGTTTTCCAATTTCTCCAAAACCTGCCAATACTTCTTATGCTCTGTCCTGTGGATAGTAGCCATATTATTGAGAGTAACGTGATTTCTTTTCTCTTTGGAGAAAACATACTATTTATTTCACTTTTCAATATAGCTTAATAATGGGAGGAATGTGCCTGTTGGGGCTTAATAATTGGAGGTATGTGCCTGTTGGGCACTATACGACTTCTCAAACTTTGGAATCAGCCTGGAAAATGTCATCCTCAGTTCCTTGTCTTCGCTGACTTTTAGGTGATACTTGCTGTTCTTCACAGCGACCACTGACAACCCAGCATCACAAATATGTGATGTGAACAAAAGGAAATGTAGAGGGATCTAATGTGGAGACTGTGAGCCTCTGGAGCTGGTAGTTTGTGTGATGCATGATGATATAGAATATTGCTGTGGTTCCTTTCCATCGAAAATATAGCTATTCCTCTGCCGACATTTGCAGCTGTGAGAACAGAACAGCAGGACTGCAGTAGGTATTCATTGGAGGGGTCTAGTGGAGGACCTCATCTGGTTGCCAGGCAATGCTCAGTATCCTTGGAGATGAGTTGCCGTGGAAACAGTGAGGGGCAGAGAGGAGGGGCCGTTCCTTTCCAGCCAAGTGAGCTGCAGAGATGAAGGAAAGTGAGGTGGATGTCCCACAATGTCTTTTAAAAATCCTCTCCCATTGACACATTCAGATGGCCTCCATTTATAATTTCATGTGTATCTGTTCTGCCTGTGGTTTCCAAAAAACAGTTCAAGGCCTGCTAGGGGAATCAAGACCCTTTCATTGTTCCAAACTATGTTTCTAAGAACAGGGAAATTGTATTTGCTTTTTTTCTTCTCATTTCCTCTGCATGATGTAATATTGCAGGTGTTTGAATTAAGTAGTCTATCTGGCCAGCAGTTTTTTCATGGGGAAAAAAAAACCAGAGCAGAATTAAAAAATCAGAGCCTGTGGCTTAGAGTAAGTGCCATTCCTTTAAACTTTCACTTCAGTTACACAGACATTTACTCACAGACACACACACTTGTGTGTGCACTGGATCAACATGGAAAGGTGTGGGTTCCTGGGGCCTGCAGTGACCAATTTTTTTTTTTTTTTAAGACAGAGTTTTGCTCT
Source organism: Pongo pygmaeus (assembly GCF_028885625.2). Classification (NCBI taxonomy): domain Eukaryota; kingdom Metazoa; phylum Chordata; class Mammalia; order Primates; family Hominidae; genus Pongo; species Pongo pygmaeus. The sequence goes on from NC_072393.2 coordinate 63,256,805, forward strand.
TGTTGCCCAGACTGGAGAGCAATGGCATGATCTTGACTCACCACAACCTCTGCCTCCCGGGTTCAAGCAAGTCTCCTGCCTCAGCCTCCCGAGTAGCTGGGATTACAGGCATCCCAGCCACCATGCCTGGCTAATTTTGTATTTTTAGTAGAGATGAGGTTTCTCCATGTTGGTCAGGCTGGTCTCAAACTCCTGATCTCAGGCGATCTATCTGCCTCGACCTCCCAAAGTGCTGGGATTACAGGCGTGAGCCACCACGCCCAGCCTTGCAGTGACCAAATTTTAAATGGTCCTGGTGCGAGCCAAGCTCCCAATTTTCACAGACACGGACTCAGGGGTGATGCTGCAGCTGCAGAAGTTGATAGCCCAGGGCCCATAACCACGGGGATCTTTTCCTCCCTGCTTTTTATTATGGTAATTCTCAAAGATACACAAAAGTAGACAGAATAACGTATACCCACTGTGAAAGCATTCAGCTATCTTCTCCTTTTTTCCTTCTAGTTTAAGTAAAGTAAATCCCAGAAATAATATAATTTTACCTACAAATACCTCAGTACATATGTCTGTCAGATCATAATTTAACATAATATATTAAAGGAATTTGCAAAAATGTAAAATAATGCCACCTGTATTACTATTTTTTTTTGTTTGGAATATGCAGTGTAATTATTGTTCATAAAAAGTGTGTTATGATAATACAAAATAGATTTATTGTAATATTTATTATTTTATTTTATTCATTTATTTTGAGATGGAGCCTTGCTCTGTCACCCAGACTGGATTGCACTGGCGCGATCTTAGCTTACTGCAACCTCCGCCTCCCAGGTTCAAACGATTCTCCTGCCTCAGCCTCTTGAGTAACTGGGATTACAGGCACCCACCACCACACCCAGCTAATTTTTGTATTTTTAGTAGAGATGGGGTTTCACTATGTTGGTCAGGCTGGTCTTGAACTCCTGACCTCAAGTGATCTGCCCGCCTCAGCCTCCCAAAGTGCTGGGATTACAGGCGCGAGCCACCATGCCACAATTTCTGTAATTTTAAACTTAATATTTTCAAATGTCAATGTATAAGATGGCAAATATACATAGATACAAATCATAGCCAACAAAATTAATCATAATTCCTTATTTATCATTTAATATCTAGTCCTACATTTCTGAGGAACTTTATAACCTTTTCTAAAAATTTAAGCAATGCAAATAAATTAGATCAATGCAAAAATATTTAACTTTGTTCAGGTTGAAATCACGGGCACCTGGTGGGGCAACCTGAGGCAGAGGCAGCAGACGCTGGGACCCACAACTGTGTTGAGACCACAAGGCAACTTCCTCAGGCTGCAAATCCCAATCCGAGCCGACATGAAAATGCTCACAACTGAGAATGATGGTTTCCAGCTTCATCCGTGTCCCTACAAAGGACATACACATGTATACATACGTAACAAACCTGCACGGTGTGCACATGTACCCTAGAACTTAAAGTATAATAAAAAAATACATATATAAAATAAAAATAAAAATAAAAATAAAAATTAGGGCCGGGCGCAGTGGCTCACGCCTGTAATCCCAGCACTTTGGGAGGCCAAGGCGGGCGGATCACGAGGTCAGGAGATGGAGACCATCCTGGCTAACACAGTGAAACCCCGTCTCTACTAAAAAAAAAAAAAAAATTAGCCGGGTACAGTGGCGGGTGCCTGTAGTCCCAGCTACTCAGGAGGTTGAGGCAGAAGAATGGCGTGAAGATGGGAGGTGGGGCTTGCAGTCAGCCGAGATCACGCCACTGCACTCCAGCCTGGGTGACAGAGTAAGACTCTGTCTCAAAAAATAAATAAATAAATAAATAAAAAGCTTGAAACCTAAAAATAAAAATAAAAAATAAAAAAATAAAAAATGAAGATATGCTGTTAACAGCTCCCCCCCCAAAAAAAAATGCTCACAACTCAATTTAAGTGTACATCTAAGTTTCTTATAGAAGGGAATTACATCTCAAGTGGATAGTGGCACAATGCATGGGACTGGGTCTATTTTGTAGGTAGCCTTATTCTCCAAACTCCAAATCAGGACTTGCAGGCTGAAAACTACCATTTACTCTGCAGACATCAGGGCAGCAGAGCAGCCCCCAGCTGGTCACTTCTACACCCCAGGCCCCACGCCTCAGGCAGCCAGTGGACTTCTCTGTCATTGTGCTCATTGCTTCAGATGTACCCAGCACCAATTCATGTCCCCATCGGCTCCTCGAGGCCCTCAGCTCTTCCTCAATGGAAACCAAAAACTATCTGAGTCTGGTCTCAATCACTTGAGAAGTTTATTGGCCAGGCCTGGTGGCTCATGCCTGTAATCCCAGCACTTTGGGAGGCCGAGGAGGGCAGATCACCTGAGGTCAGGAGTTCAAGACCAGCCTGACCAACATGGCGAAACCCCGTCTCTACTAAAAATACAAAAATTAGCTGGGCATGGTGGCATTCACCTGTAATCCCAGCTACTTAGGAGGCCGAGGCAGGAGAATCGCCTGAACCCGGAAGGTGGAGGTTGCGGTGAGCCAAGATTGTGCCATTGTACTCCAGCCTGGGTGATAGAGTAAGACTCCGTCAAAAAAAAAAAAAAAAAAAAAAAATCTAGAAGTTATTTTGCCAACGTTAAGCACATGCCCAGAATAAATAAACGTGAAATTACAGAAGCAGTCTGTGGTCTGTGCCTTGCTCCAAAGGTGACTTTGAGGCCTTCAATATTGAAAGGGGAGGGGTGGGCTGAAGGGGAAAGACGGAGGGTATGATAAGAGGGAAGGTATAGGGAAATAGTCAATTATGTATTCATCTCAGGCTCAGTAAATTGACACTTTACATAAGATACAGTGAACACAGTAGTAGTTGCCTGTGGAGATTTTTTTTTTTTTTTTTTTTTTTGAGATGGGTTCTTACTCTGTCACCCAGGCTGGAGTACGTGGTACAATCACAGCTCACTGCAGCCTCAAATTCCCAGTCCGAAGCCTCAAATTCCCAGTCTGAAGCCATCCTCCCACCTCAGTCTCCCAAGTAGCTGGGACTACAGGCATACACCACCATGCGTGGCTAATTTTTGTATGTTATGTAGAGGCGGGGGTTCACCATGTTGCCCAGGCTGGTCTCGAACTCTTGGGCTCAAGTGATCCTTCTGCCTCGGCTTTCCAAAGTGCTGGAATTACAAGTGTGAGCCACCATGCCTGGCCAGGATACACACTGCCACATTGCTACAATGCTATTGTTCTGGCTCAGAAAACAATACTCCAGAAGCAACCTCAGTAACAACCTCAGACGCAAACGTTTTTCCTTGACCATCTCCTATCCTCCTGTCATTCAGCCCCATTCTTCCCTTGGGCTAGCCATAGAAACTAGAATCCCTCCTTTTAGGTGGGTGATAGAAACCAGAATGCCTTTTCCCCAAAGCCAGCTATAAAATCCAAAAATATTACTTTAATTTTCCATCCACCCTTCTGTTGAAAAACTGGCCATAAAGAAATCTGGCTAGGCGCCAGTGTCTCATGCCTGTAATCTCAAGATTTTGGGAGGCCGAGGCAGGCAGATCACTTGAGGCCAGCACTTTGAGACCAGCCTGGTAAACATGGTGAAACCCCGTCTCTACTAAAAATACAAAAATTAGCCAGGTGTGGTGGCTCATGCCTGTAACCCCAGCTAGTCAGGAGGCTAACACACGAGAATCACTTGAGCCTGGGAGACAGAGGTTACAGCGAGTGCTGAGATTGCACCACTGTACTTCAGCCCGGGTGACAGAGCAAGACTCTGTCTCAAAAAAAAAAAAAAAAAAAAAATGTCTGATCTACCTTGTCTGACTGTAGGTTACAAGACCCTCATTCCAGAGAGTGTCCCTGCACAAAGAGGCCAAGGAGAATCTAAGCAGACAAACCTCACTGGGTTTCCCCACTTAGTCCGTTAGCATTAAACCAGACCCTTAGCATCCAATATTTCTACGTGACTCTCCACACTTTGTTGAACCTAAGAATAAAAATGGGCAATTTCTCCCATATCTTTGGGTGTTCATTCTTAAAGCTCCCATGCGTACATTTGTTTTTTTGTTTGTTTTTTTTTTTTGAGGCAGGATCTTGCTCTGTTGCCCAGGCTGGAGTGCAGTGGCGTGATCTCAGCTTACTGCAAACTCCACCTCCCGGGTTCAAGAGATTCTCCTGCCTCAGCCTCCCGAGTAGCTGGGATTACAGGCGCACGCTACCACACCCGTCTAAGTTTTGTATTTTTAGTAGAGATGGGGTTTCAGCATGTTGGCCAGGCTGGTCTCGAACTCCTGACCTCAGGTGATCTGCCCACCTTGGCCTCCCAAAGTGCTGGGATTACAAGGTTGAGCCATTGCGCCTGGCCTCCATATGTACGTGTTAAGTAAGCTTGTTATACCTTTTCTCCTATTAAGCAGTCTGCTTTATGTCACTGATTTTCAGTGAACCATTAGGAGGCCAAAGGCCTTGGCCCCTACACTATCCCGTTGTTCCTGTGGCTTTAAATTCTCATGGGAAATGTAATCCAGGTCTGTCTGATTCATCGATTTGCCAGGCTGCCTACCCTGATTAACCCAGTGAAGGAATTTCAATGGCAAGTGTGCTTGGACTCCAGTGACCTGGGCTTGTCGAGATCGCCTCTAGCATAGGATCAGTTTAGAATTCTCAGAAGAGAAGGTAATATGCAGATTCCCAAGATTACAAACCCTAACATTCATTATGTGGGTGATCATGGGCTAGACACCTCCCTTTTCTGAGCCTCATTTTCTTTTCTTCTTTTTTCTTTGTTTGTTGTTGTTGTTGTTTTGAGGCAGGGTTTCACTCTGTCACCCAGGCTAGACTAGTGGTGTGATCATGGCTCACTGCAGTCTTGACCTCCTGGGCTCAGGTGGTCCTCCCGCCTCAGCCTCCTGAGTAGCTGGGAATATAGGTGAGTGCCACCATGCTGAGCTAATTTTTGTATTTTCTTGTAGATATGGGGTTTTGCTATGTTGCTTAGGCTGGTCTTGAACTCCTGGGCCCAAGTGATCCATCCACCTCAGCCTTGTGAAGGGCTGGGATTACAAGTGTGAGCCAATGCACCCAGACCCTCTGAGCCTCATTTGTTTTTACCTGTCAATGAGTGATAGACATGGGTAAAATTTTGACACAATGCCCAATACATTGTAAGCAATCAATAAATATTTGTTGGGTGTTTTTGTATTTCTAACATAATATAAAATACAATTTTAATTTAATAATATGAGCCAATGGGTGTTACAAATTGTAGTTACGTTCTTTGTGATGTTTTCTCCATCCGCTGCTTTCACAATTGTTACAAGCTCCATCTCAACACTGTCATAATAATAGTGCTAGTAGGCCGGGCTTGGTGGGTCACACCTGTAGTCCCAGCACTTTGGGAGGCTGAGGCGGGTGGATCACCTAAGGTCAGAAGTTCGAGACCAGCCTGGCCAATATGGTGAAACCCCATCTCTACTGAAAAAAATACAGAAATTAGCCAGGCGTGGTGGCAGGCGCCTGTAGTCCCAGCTACTCGGGAGGCTGAGGCAGGAGAATCGCTTGAACCAGGGAGGTGGAGGTTGCAGTGAGCTGGCACCACTGCTCTCCAGTCTGGGTGACAGAGTGAGACTCCGTCTCAAAATAATAATAATAGTAGTAATAATAATAATAATAGTGCTAGTACTCCTTTTTTATTTTATTATTATTATACTTTAAGTTTTAGGGTACATGTGCACAATGTGCAGGTTAGTTACATATGTATACATGTGCCATGCTGGTGTGCTGCACCCATTAACTCGTCATTTAGCATTAGGTATATCTCCTAAAGCTATCCCTCCCCCCTCCCCCCACATAGTGCTAGTACTCTTGTTCCACATCTCTCATGGTGATGTAACTGACTGTTTGCCTGTTTCCCACAGCACTACATGAGAATTTGGGCTGTGTCTCTAAAACCTGTATGTGTCTCTCTCTTTTTTTTTTCCCCGCTTTTTTCTTTTTTTCTTTTTTTTTTGAGACGGAGTCTCGCTCTGTCACCCCAGGCTGGAGTGCAGTGGCGCGATCTCTGCTCACTGCAAGCTCCGCCTCTCGGGTTCACGCCATTCTCCTGCCTCAGCCTCCCGAGTAACTGGGACTACAGGCTCCCGCCACCACGCCCGGCTAATTTTTTGTATTTTTAGTAGAGACGGGGTTTCACCGTGTTAGCCAGGGTGGTCTCGATCTCCTGACCTCGTGATCCACTCGACTCGGCCTCCCAAAGTGCTGGGATACAGGCATGAGCCACTGCGCCCGGCCAAACCTGTATGTATGTCTAAAGCCTGTATTACCAGCATTTTGCACTTGTAAACCAGGTAAATAGTTCCCTGGTTAAGCCCTTGGTTTAAAAATCAGCACAGCCCCACCATTGACTACGACCTGTCCCTGGTTCTGAAAGGCACGTCGAGTCTATGGACTCACCAACTGGCAACGGAGATTGTTGATGCTAACTTGTGCAAAAGTGACCTCAAAGTATATTTCAGGAATACATAAAAGCGAAATTTTGTTGTGTTGTAACCAAGAAGAGAAGACCCCAATTTGGTCATGCCCTGCCCACAACCCCACATAAAGACGGGTTAGGTATGTGTTTCTCCCATCAACAGCCCCTTAGCGTGTGCCATGTGTTATGATACTGCTAGGGACAGAGGAAAGAGGGCAGAAATAGCGCATATATAATCCCGCATTCAAAACTCCTCACAGTCTGTGTGATAGAATGAACGGCAGGGCTCGGTGGCTCACACCTGTAATCCCAGCACTTTGGGAGGCTAAGGTGGGTGGATCACCTGAGGTCAGGAGTTCGAGACCAACCTGGCCAATATGGTGAAACCCCATCTCTACTAAAAATACAAAAATTAGCTGGGCTTGGTGGTGGATGCCTGTAGTCCCAGCTATTCCGGAGGCTGAAGCAGAAGAATCGCTTGAATCTGAGAGGTGCAGGTTGCAGTGAACCAAGATGGCACCACTGCAATCCAGCCTGGGTGATAGAGCAAGACTCTGTCTCAAAAGAAAGAAAAGAAGAGAAAAGAAGAGGAAGAAAAGAAAAGAAAAGAAAGAAAGGAAAGGAAAGGAAAGAAAAGAAAGGAAAGAAAGGAAAGGAAAGAAAAGAAAAAGAAAGGAAAGAAAAGAAAAGGAAGGAAAGGAAAGGAAAGAAAAGAACCCAAAATAATGGGCTTCTGAGGTTCCAGGTTGTTAATGGGGATTTAATAGGTCCAAAAAACCCACCAAAACAAGTATATCTTCTTTCCTGTTGAACATTTAAAAATATTCTTTTAACATTTCTACTTTTGTATGGGAAATAGAAATCTAATGACAGTGAGGAGAGAGTGTTGGAGGCTTCAGGGTAGAAAGCCTGCAGTAGACTAGGTATTCATTGGAGAAGAGAATGGAGGAGCTGGCCTGGTTGCCAAGCAACGCTCGGTGCCCCTGAGATTGGAGATGACTCACCAGGAAATTAGAGTGAGCGCAGGCAGTGAGGGAGAGGCTCTTCTGTCCCATCAAGAGCAGCTTCAGGACAAAGAAAAGTCATGTGAATGTCCTGCAGTTTCTCTAAAAAAATAGCCTGTTATTTGTACATTCAGATGATCTCCATTTATAATTTTATGTCTGTTACTTTTATATATCTTAGCCCACTAGTTCCAAAAATGTAGTTTAAAAACTTCTGGTGGGGCGGGGGCAGGAATCAGGTTCCTTTTAAAGGGTCCAGAATTCCAAACTATTGTGCTAAGAACATTAAGATTTTATTTGCCTGTTTCCATCTCATTTTCTTCATGATGTAATATTGCTTACAGAATTTGAGAATCTGTCTTGTAGTAAGGAGGATATTAAAGGTTTTTATTGCAAAAATATGAAGCAATGCTACCTGTATTACTGTGTATTGTCTGGAAAATATAATCGTTGTTCATAAAATACATGTTTGTTAACAAATAATAGGTTTGTTACTTTTTAGAGTTTTAAGTTTAGAATTTTCTGAGCTCCAATTTATAATATGGTAACTGGGTAAAAAATACAAATTATGCAAATAAAAATTATTTGAAGATCCCCAGTTACTTTGAAAAATATAAAAGTGGACTGAGATTTAAAAGTTTCATAATTGCTCTCTTAGATTAAGTACCTAGGTATCATCTGATTGGGTGGAGTAAAGCACACCTTTAATGTTTTTGACACATGAAGCCTGGTTGCTGAAGTGATAGACAGCTGTTCCCCTAGCTCCAAATTCTCACGGGAAATGTAATCTAGGTCTGTCTGACTTTAATTAATTTGTCAAGTTATAAAATCAGCCTAAGTGACCATCAACAAATGAAAAATGTGGTATATATATATACACAATGGTTTATTATTCAGCCATGAAAAGAGTGAAATCTTGGCATTTGCAGCAGTGTGGATGGTACTGGAGGACTTTATGTTAAGTGAAATGAGCCAGGCACAGGAAGGCAAACATTGCATGTTGTCACTCATACATGGGCGCTGAAAAAGTAGATCTAATGGAGGTAGAAAGTAGAGTGGTGGTTTCCAGAGACTGAGAAGCAGGGAAGATTGGGCACTGGGTAAAAATGGTTAAACAGAAGGAATAATGTCTAGTGTTTCATAGTACAATAGGGTGACTATAGTTCCTAAGTATTTATAGTATATTTCAAAATACCTAGAAGAGAAGATGTGGAATGTTCCCAAGAAAAATAAATGATAAATGTTTGGGTGATGGATAGCCTACTCACCCTGATTTGATCATTACACATTGTATGAATGTATCAAAGTATCACATGTACCCTATCAATATGTACAGCTATTATGTGTCAATTAAAAAAATCAGTGCAGTCCCATCACCGATAAGACCTGTCCATGGTGCTAAAAGGCACCTTGAGTCTTGAACTGATGGCATATGCCAAGTGTTCAGAACCATACTGGATACGGAGGAATGAATGCCTGTATGATCCATGCATTTAAACTTTTTTACAATCCATGAGTATTCTGAAGGTGCTAAGCTGGCTGTTACAAGGTTCATATTCTTATTTTTCCAACGGTCTAGAGCATTACCTGTACATAACATGTGCTGATTGCTAATTAAATAGGATTCTGGAGACCCCAACAATATTAGACTATGTTGAAGGAAGGATAAAACAAAAATAAGAAAGAGATGGGAAAATAGGGAGGGAGTAAAATGGAAGAAGGATGAAGATAACATCGAAGAGACAGAGCAGAGTCCATGGAGACAGAAGGTTTTCTAGGAGAGAAATAGGGAGAGGTAAACAGTTTGGCTCCAGCCACGTGGGCCACTCTCTTTTCTTGGAATGAATCATCCTCAGGACCTTTGCACATGCAGTTCCTTCCATGGCTCTGGGTCTTCATGTGGCTCCTTCCTGTCTCCATTCAGGATTCTGAGCAGAGTTCGCCACCCAGGGGAGTCCTCACTGATTGCCACCCCCAAGCACTTGCTTTGGTTCCATTATGAGGCTGATGCTTCCTTTTTAAAAAAAATACAGTCTCACTCTGTCACCCAGGCTGGAGTGCAGTGGCACGACCATAGCTCACTGCAGCCTTGAATTCCGGGGCTCAAGCAATCCTCCCAAGTAACTGAGTCCACAGGTGCACACCACCACACCCAGCTGATTTTTTCTTTAAGACAGAGTCTACTCACTCTGATGCCCAGGCTGGAGTGCAGTGCCACAATCTCAGCTCACTGCAACCTCTGCCTCCTGGGTCCAAGTGATTCTCTTGCTTCAGCCTCCCAAGTAGCTGGGATTACAGGCATGTGCCATGAAGCTTGGCTAATTTTTGTATTCTTAGTAGAGATGGGGTTTTGATATATTGATCAAACTGTTCTCGAACTCCTGGCCCCAAGTGATCTGCCTTCCTCGGCCTCCCAAAGTGCTGGGAATTACAGGCATGAGCCATTGCGCTAAGCCCCAGCTGATTTTTTTCTATTTTTAGAGATGGGGTTTTGCTATGTTGCCTAGGCTGGTCTCAAACTCCTGACCTCAAGCAATCCTCCTGTCTCAGCCTCCCAAAGCATGGGGATTACAGGCATGAACGACTGCACCTAAACTGATGCTTCTTTTCCTTGCTTACTGTTTGTGCTCTTCCTTGCCTGGAATGTAAGCTTGGAGTGTGGTAGAAAAATATACCTAAAGTTGTGAGTATCTCAGGTTTTAGGTTTGTTACTGGAGATAGAAGAGGTTCAAACGGCAAAAGTAAGAATTGTATCTCATTTCCTTTTGGACATCATTAAAAATATATTTTTAATCTTGTTACTTTTGTTTGGGAAATAGGAATAAGGTGGTAATGGAAATTTAAGAGTTGAAGTCTTAAGATAAGAAAAGTCTGCTGGTGGCAGTGGCTCATGCCTGTAATCCAAGCACTTTGGAAGGCTGAGGCAGGCAGATCACTTGAGATCAGAAGTTCGAGACCAGCCTGGCCAACACGGTGAAACCCTGCCTCCACTAAAAATACAAAAAAATTAGCCAGGTGTGATGGTGCGCACCTGTAATCCCAGCTACTCTGGAGGCTGAGGCAGAAGAATCCCTTGAACCTGAAAGGTGGAGGCTGCAGTGAGCCGAGATGGCACCATTGTACTCCAGCCTGGGTGACAAGAGTGAAAAACTCTGTCAAAAAAAAAAAAGCCATTATGCAGTGGTCATGCATTGAAGTAGTGGTGTGCATAGAGGAGCTGGTCCTGCTTCCAGGCTGTGCTCAGAATCCTTGGAGGTGAGTCACCACGAAGTGAGGGTGAGAACAGCAGTGGGGTAGCAGCTGTTCCTTTCTAGCCACCAGGAGTGAGAAGTAAGGGTGAGGGCAAGGGGAGTCAGAGCCCAGCAGGGATGGGGTTTTCCAAGAGAATCACATGAAACAGACTATGAGAGTGGAGTGTGTGCAGAAAGATTCCATTTCAAGATTGACCCTAGAAGGTGACCTGGGTGTGGGATTGAAGGTTTGATAAAAATGGTGGAATCAATGGAGCATTGGTCCTTAAAGGATAAAAGAATGCTGGCATCAGGAGAGGAGGATAAGTCATCTGTTAGGTAGGATGTGATTTGGAGATGGTAATGGGATGCTGGAAATGAGGAGATTGAGTGATCTTGGTTATTGATAAGTCACCTGTTAGGTAGGATGTGATTTGGAGATGGGAATGAGATGCTGGAAATGAGGGGATTCAGTGATCTTGGTTATTGATAGGTCATCTGTTAGGTAGGATGTGATTTGGAGATGGGAATGGGATGCTGGAAATGAGGGGATTGAGTGATCTTGCTTATTGATAAGTCATCTGTTAGGTAGGATGTGATGTTGGAGATGGGAATGAGATGCTGGAAATGAGGGGAATGAGCGATCTTGGTTATTGATAAGTCATCTGTTAGGTAGGATGTGATTTGGAGATGGGAATGGGATGCTGGAAATGAGGGGATTGAGTGATCTTGGTTATTGATAAGTCATCTGTTAGGTAGGATGTGATTTGGAGATGGGAATGGGATGCTGGAAATGAGGGAAATGAGCGATCTTGGTTATTGATAAATCATCTGTTAGGTAGGATGTGATGTTGGAGATGGGAATGAGATGCTGGAAATGAGGGGATTGAGCGATCTTGGTTATTGATAAATCATCTGTTAGTTAGGATGTGATGTTGGAGATGGGAATGGGATGCTGGAAATGAGGGGATTGAGTGATCTTGGTTATTGATAAGTCATCTGTTAGGTAGGATGTGATGTTGGAGATGGGAATGGGATGCTGGAAATGAGGGGATTGAGCGATCTTGGTTATTGATAGGTCATCTGTTAGGTAGGATGTGATTTGGAGATGGGAATGGGATGCTGGAAATGAGGGGAATGAGTGGTCTTGGTTATTGATAAATCATCTGTTAGGTAGGATATGATGTCAGAGATGGGAATGGGATGCTGGAAATGAGGGGAATGAGTGATCTTGTTTATTGATAGGTCATCTGTTAGGTAGGATGTGATTTGGAGATGGGAATGGGATGCTGGAAATGAGGGAAATGAGCGATCTTGGTTATTGATAAATCATCTGTTAGGTAGGATGTGATGTTAGAGATGGGAATGAGATGCTGGAAATGAGGGGATTGAGCGATCTTGGTTATTGATAAGTCATCTGTTAGGTAGGATGTGATTTGGAGATGGGAATGGGATGCTGGAAATGAGGGGAATGAGCGATCTTGGTTATTGATAAGTCATCTGTTAGGTAGGATGTGATTTGGAGATGGGAATGAGATGCTGGAAATGAGGGGAATGAGTGATCTTGGTTATTGATAGGTCATCTGTTAGGTAGGATGTGGTTTGGAGATGGGAATGGGATGCTGGAAATGAGGGGAATGAGTGGTCTTGGTTATTGATAACTCATCTGTTAGGTAAGATGTGATTTGGAGATGGGAATGGGATGCTGGAAATCAGGGGAATGAGCGATCTTGGTTATTGGTAATGACAAGGCAGGTAGGAATGGATGGCTTAGGGAGATTGAATGAAAGCCTTGGAGGAGAGGAGGTCATTATGGCGATGGTCAAACATGTTGGGAGGATCATCTGTATCATGTGTTCTCTTCCAGGGTAACATTGAGCATTTGGTAGGGTATTCTTTGTTGTGGCAGGGAGGGTTGTGCTAGGCAGTGTGGGTCGCTCAGGGGCATTCCTGGATTCTCAGCAGCTCTCCACTCCTGTGATGACTAAAAACACCTTCAGACACTGCCAACTGTCCCCTAGGGGCACGAGGGCTAGCCCAAGCCTGAGGGTTGAACAAGACAGAAGCCCTGGAAACCCTTCTTTAGGAGGTGCCAGAACCCTCTCCTTGGATATCCAGAGACAGGCTGGGGGAGCAGGTGAAGGGGGTGTGGGATCAGGGACAGGCAGCCTGGAGACCTCCCATCTCTGAGCCCAGTGCTTTCTGTAAAATGTGGACACTCCTAGGACCCTGCTCACAGCCAAGTCTGCTGGGGATGGTTGTGTGTATTTTCCTCTGCATTTAGATTCCTGTCTGTAGAGCTGAGCAGAATTTGAAATCCAGCCTGCACTCTCTCTACAGTTATGCCCACGCCACGGCTGACGAATCTCACCAGAGCCATATCACTGAAACTGTCTTTGCAAAAATTACAACAGCAAAAATTATGACAGTGAAAGAGATCTGATCTAACCAACCCCTATCTTGCCTTTAACCTCCAAAGTGCCTAGATCATTGCTGAGTTTAGGCCAAGTTAATTTGAGGAGTGTTTTAATTCATAATTTAAATGATAACAGCCCTTCCCCCCAAAAAACGAAACTGCCTTTGTAAAGCTAATGAAAGTCCACCAGATTAGGAGGATGAGGAGCCTGAATTCTGCTCAGGTGTAGACTTAAATGATAACCAGGAGTCTGGAGGTCACAAGATTTGCCACTTTCACAATTACCGCTGCAGATAACATCGCTCTTGTAGAACCTAAGATTGGCCTTTTGAAATGTCTTTTTGGGTTTTTGCATTTCTGATGGCCAATGGCTCCATTCGAATCTGTCAACCCACCAACTGGTCCTTTAGCCCCACCCAGAAGTGGACTCCCTGGCCCACCAAACTAGCCTTGAAAAACCCTAACCTTTGAATTTTCAAGATTGATTTGAGTAATAACTCTGTCTCCCACGCTACGTGGCCAGCCTCATATCAATAGACTCTTTGTTGCAGTGTCATGGCCTCAGTGAATTGTTTTTTGCTTGTTTGTTTTGTTTTTTCATTTTTGTTTTTGTTTTTGAGATGGAGTCTTGCTCTGTCGCCGAGGCCGAAGTGCAATGGTGCGATTTCAGCTCACTGCAACCTCTGCCTCCTAGGTTCAAGCGATTCTCTTGCCTCAGCCTCTTGAGTAGATGGGATGAGAGGCACTCACCACCATGCCCGGCTAAGTTTGTATTTTTAGTAGAGATGGGGTTTCACCACATTGGTCACCTGCTCTCAAACTCCTGACCTCAGGTGATCTGCCTGCCTCAGCCTCCCAAAGCCCTGGGATTACAGGCATGAGCCACCGTGGCTGGTGTCTCGGTGAATTGCTTTTTTCTGTCCAGTGAGCAGGAAGAGCCAGCCCATCAGGAGGTTACACCATTGCAGATCAATCCAAAGTCCTACAGCCTTCCGCGGCCATGTGCTCATTAATAAAATTTGGGGCACAAATTCTTTTCAAAGAACAAACAAGAAAGTGACACAGCAATTTTTAGGGTCTCATTTTTTTCTCTTTCTTCTCATTTGAGGCAATGCATATGATTTTATCAAATGCTATCAAGCACCTTTGCCACAGCTAGATGGCACTGTGGAAGCATTGGAAAGTAAATAGGCATTTCTAGTTAAAAATCTGGCAAACTACACAGGATATAAAGTTTATCATATACTCCGTATTTTGCTAATATTAATTCATAAGCAAAGACTTTCAAGTTTGTTTTAAATTTTTAAATAAAAATGGGTTAAATTATTACATAATTCAATATTTATATTTTAATCATTTTTAAGTGTGTAATTCAGTGTCATTAATTGCATTCACATTATTCACAAACATCACCACCTTCCATACCCAGAGTAGTTTCCGTATTGCAAAACTGGAATTCTGTACTCATGAAACACTAACTCTCCGTTCCTTCTCTCTTCGCCCCTGGGAACCGCCATTGTACTTTCTGTCTTTATAAATTAGACTAGTTTGGGTACCTTATGGAAGTGGAATCATAGAGAGTTGTCGCTTTGGGACTGGCTTATTCCCCTTGGCATTGTGCCCTAAAGTTTTTCCGTGTTGTAGCATGTGCCAGGGTTTTATTTCTTTGTAAGGCTCAGTAATATTCCATCGCATGCAAAAACCAGTTTTTTTTTGACAGAGTCTTGCTCTTGTCGCCCAGGCACGATCTCGGTGTGGCATGATCAGTCAGTGGCACATTCTCAGCTCACTGCAACCTCGAGATCGCTCAGTGACACGAACTCGGCTGACTACAGCTTCCACCTCCCGGGTTCAAACGATTCTCCTGCCTCAGCCTCCCGAGTAGCTGGGATTACAGGCGCCCGCCATCATGCCCAGCTAATTTTTGTATTTTTAGTAGAGACGGGGTTTCACCGTGTTGGCCAGGCTGGTCTCAAACTCCTGACCTCAGGTGATCCACCTGCCTCAGCCTCCCGAAGTGAAAAACCACAGTTTGTTTACCCATTATCCACTCCTCCCTTGATGGACACTTCAGTTTCTCTACTTTTGACTATTATGAATAAAGCTGCTATAAACACGAGAGTACAAATATCTCTTTAAAACACTGTTTTCAATTTTTTTGGGCATATACCCAGATGAGGACACAGGTGGATCATCTGGTAACTTTATTATGAATTTAATGGAAACCATCTCACTTCCAAAGCCCCTGCACCACATCCCATTCCCAACAACAGGGCGGAAGGCTTCTTATTTTTCCATAGCCTGCCAACACTTGTTATATTCTGTTTTATGGGTAATAGCCATGTTAATAATGTGTGGTGGTTCCTTCTTTCTCTCAAAATCTATTTTTTCGATTTTTCAATAATGACAATTATTGAATAATGGGATATGTGTGTCTACTGGGCACCGTGCAAC
The DNA here is from genome assembly GCF_028885625.2 of Pongo pygmaeus. Classification (NCBI taxonomy): domain Eukaryota; kingdom Metazoa; phylum Chordata; class Mammalia; order Primates; family Hominidae; genus Pongo; species Pongo pygmaeus. Next base: position 63,272,384 of record NC_072393.2, read on the forward strand.
TTCTCAAACTTTCGAATCAGACAGGGCCATGCCACTCTCACTCCTCATTCTCACTGATTTTCACTGGGGGATTGCTTTTCTTCACAGCAAGCACTGACACCTCAGCTTCACGGAGACATTGTGTCAGCCCAGGAAATGTAGAGAGATCAAAGGCAGAATCTGTGAGCCATTGGAGCTGGTAGTTTCTGTGGCATCGGATGTGGAATGTTGCTGTTCTTCCCTCAATTTTAATGTATCCAGGGTTCCTCTGCAGACAATTGCAGGTATGAGGATAGAACAGCAGGCAGTAGGTCTTCATTGCAGGGGGAGAGAACGGAGGAGCCGGTCTGGTTGCCAAGCAACGCTCAGTGTCTTTGGACATGAGTCACCATGGAAACAGATGAGAACTGGCAGTGGGGGAGGGGCTGTTCTGGCCCATCCAAATGCAGCTGCACAGAATTTAAAAAGTGATGTGGATATTTCACAGTTTCTTGAATTAATAACCTCTCATTTCTACACTCTGATGGTCTCCATTCGTAATTTCTTAGACCAGTAATTTCTAAATGTAGTAAATCAAGACCTTTGTGAGAGTTCCACAACTTCAAACTATTTTTCTAAGAACATTAATTTTTATTTTATTTTATTTTACTGATTTGTTTTGAGACAAGGTCTTGCTCTGTTGCCCAGGCAGGAATGCAGTGGTGCCATCACAGCTTACTGCAACCATGATCTCCTAGGCTCAAGTGATCCTCCCACTTCAGCTTCCTGAGTAGCTGGGACTATAGGCACACACTACCATGCCCACCTGCTTTTTAATTTTTTTATTTTTAGTATTTTTTATTTTTAGTAGAGGTCTTGCTACATTGCCCAGGCTGGCCTTGAACTCCTGAGCTCAAGCGATCTGCCCTCCTTGGTCTCCCAAAGTGCTGGGATTACAGGTGTGAGCCACTATGCCCAACCAGAACATTAATATTTTATTTGGCTTTTTTCCTTCTCATTTTCTCTGCATGATATAATTTTGTGAGTAGATTGAGGAAATCTCTCTTCTATTTAGGAGGAAATTAAAGGGATTTGCAAAAATGTAAAACAATACCACCTTTACCTTTACTAAGATTTTGTTTGAAAAATATTAACATTGTTCATAAAATGTGGTTTCTTTTAACATATAATAGATTAGTTGCTGTTCTTAAGTTTAAAATTTAACAATTTCTCTGCTTTATTTATAACATGACTAATATAGGAGATATAAACTCTAGAAAGAAACATTCTTCGGGGATTTCTCAATAATTTTTAGGAGTATTGGGGTTCTGTCGATGACACAAATGGAGGGAAAATCATTCCATGCTCAAGGATTGGAAGAATCAATGTCATTAAAATGGCTATACAACACAAAGTAAACTACAGATTCAATGTTATTCCTATCAAACGACCAATGTAATTCTTCACATAATTGGAAAAAACAATCTGAAGCATCAAGAACAAAGTTGGAGGTATCACGTTACCCAACATCAAACTGTAAGACTACAGTCACCAAAACAGCAGGGTACTGGTACAAAAACACACATAGATCAATGAAACAGAACAGAGAACCCAGAAATAAAGCTACTCACCTACAGCCATCTAATCTTTGACAAAGTTGTAAAAAAAAGCAATGCAAAAGGACTCTGTATTTAATAAATTGTGCTGGGATCACTGGCTAGCCATATGCAGAAGAATAAAACTGGGCCCCTACATTTCACCATATACAAAAATTAACTCAAGATGGAATAAAGATTTAAATGTAACACCTCAAGCTATACAAATCCTAGAAGAAAATCTAGAAAACACCATTCTGAACTTGGGACTTGGGAAATAATTTATGACTAAATTCTTAAAATCTATTGCAACAAAAACAAAAATTGACAAGTGGGACCTAATTAAACTAAAGAGCTTCTGCGCAAGAAAAGAAACTTTCAACAGGGTAAACAGGCAACCTACAGAATGGGAGAAAATATTCACAAACTATGCATCTGACAAAGGTCTAATGTCAAAAAATCGGTAAGGAACTTAAACAATTAAACAAGGAAAAACCAAATAACCCCATTAAAAATCGGCAAAAAACATGAGCAGACACTTCTGAAAAGATGATATACAAGCAGCCAACAAACATATGAAAAAATTCTCATAATCACTAATCATCAGAGTAATGCAAATCAAAACCACAATGAGACATCATCTCACATGAATAAGAATGGCTATTAATAAAAAGTCAAAAAACAGTAATCGCTGGTGATGCTGTGGAGAAATGGAAACTCTTATACACTGTTGGCAGGAATGTCAATTAGTTCAGTCACTGTGGAGAGCAGTTTAGAGATTTCTCAAAGAACTTCGAACAGAACTACCATTTGACCTAGCAATCCCATTACTGGGTATATACCCTGGCATGTTGGCTCACACCTGTAATCCCAGCACTTTGGGAAGCTAAGGCTGGTGGATCACCTGAAGTCAGGAGCTCAAGACCAGCCTGGTCAACATGGTGAAACACCACCTCTACTAAAAATACAAAAATTATCCAGGTGTGGCGGCGGGTGCCTGTAATCCCAGCTACTCGGGAGGCTGAGCCTGGAGAATCACTTGAACCCAGGAGGCGGAAGTTGCCGTGGGCAGAGATTGCGCCACTGCACTCCAGCCTGGGCAACAAGAGTGAAACTCTGTCTCAAAAAGAAAAAGGAAATTGAGAATACAATGACTAAAATTTGAAATAGATAATGTAACCAACTTTTCCGTTATGTTTGGGGTCATTGCTATGGCAACAATAAAAGGGTTCCCTGTTTCCCATCAGTCTTAAGCAAGATCTAGTGGCAACCTAACTGATACTGCTGGCAACTAAAAAGCAAAGGCTAGGCATGGTGGCATATGCCTGTAATCCCAGCACTTTGGGAGGCTGAGGTGGGAGGATCACTTGAGCTCAGGAGTTTGAGACCAGCCTGAGCAATATAGCGAGACTAGATCCCTACAAAAGTTTTAAAGTTCACTGTGCATGGTGGCAAGGATCTGTGATTCCAGCTCCCACTCAGGAAGCTGAGATGGGAGGATCCCATTAGCCCAGGAGGTCAAGACTGCAGGGAGTCATGATCACACCACTGCATTCCAGCCTTAATGACAGAGTGAGACCCTGTCTCAAAAACAAACAAACAAAAGCCAAAACAGCATGCTAAAAATATTTTCATAGAAGAAAACAGTCGGCCAGGCGCGGTGGCTCACGCCTGTAATCCCAGCACTTTGGGAGGCCGAGGTGGGCGGACAACAAGGTCAGGAGTTCGTGACCAGCCTGGCCAATATGGTGAAACCCCATCTCTACTAAAAATACAAAAATTAGCCGGGTGTGGTGGTGCACACGTGTAGCTCCAGCTACTTGGGAGGCTGAGGCAGAATAATCATTTGAACCCGGAAGGCAGAGGTTGCAGTGAGCTGAGATTGCACCACTGCACTCCAGCCTGGGTGACAGAGTGAGACTCTGTCAAAAAAAAAAAAAAAGAAAAAGAAAGAAAGAAAAGAAAAGAAAAGAAAGTTGAAATTATTTGAGGGGTATAATTGTTTTCTTAGCCAGTATGCATGTTTTCAATTTAGGACAATTTATCATTAACTATAGAAATTATAAAGGTAATTAAACCCATATTACTCATGTTCTGAACCAAGAAAGCAGCATATTTGGCATTCTAAATACTTACGAAACATAAAAGACTGCTAGAGCAAGAAGTCAGCCTTGTAATTAAATATGAAAAATCAACTTTTGGTTGTTGATAAGTTGTATCTCATGCTTACTTTCTGTTTCACTGATTTCTATTTTTAACTTTATTATTTCCTTCCATTCTTCCTCTTTCTTTCCTTTTTTTGAGACAGGGTCTCGCTCTGTTACTCAGGCTAGAATGCAGTGGTGCAATCTCGGCTCACTGCTGCCTCTGCCTCCTGGGCTCAAGCGATCCTCCCACCCCAGTCTCCTGAGTAGCTGGGACTACAGGTGCATGCCAGCATGCCTGGCTACTTTTTGTAGAGATGGGGTCTCAGTATGTTGCCCAGGCTGGTCTCGAACTTCTGAGCTCAACTGATCCACCCACCTCAGCCTTCCAAAGTGCTGGGAGTACAGGTGTGAGCTATTGCGCCTGGCCTTCCTTCCTTCTTCTTTCTTTAGACTCAATTTTGTTTATTTTTCACCTTTTTGAAATGGATGATTAGATAATCAATTTTCAGCTTTTCTTGTTTTCTATTATAGGTATTTAAGGCTGTACATTTCTATCTAAGCACAGCTTTATATAAATATCATAAGTTTTGATAAATAATGTTTTCATTATTTTGCAGTCCAGATTTTTAAAAATTTTTATTTTTTGACTGATGCTTTATTTAGAAATATATTGCTTAATTTTCTAATGTATGGATGTTTTTGAGTTTTCTTTTTGTTTTTGTTTCTAGTTAATTTATACCATGATCAGAAACCATACTCCGATTCAATTCTTTGAAATTTGTTGAGAATTGCTTCGTGTTCTGTATTTGGTTAATTCCTGGGTACTTTATATGATTGTCTCTTCTAGTTATTGGGTGCAGTGTTTTATGTACACCAGTTGGGCCAGGTTTGTAATCACAATGTTCAAATATTCTTGTTTAAAAATTCACAATGTTTAAAAATTCTTGTTTCTTGTCTATTTATTTTTTCAGTTACTGAGGGAATTATGTTAAACTCTCCTACTAAGAATATGAATTCATTCATTTCTATTTCAAAAAAGAGTATGAGTGTTCTAAAATAAAAGGTTTGAGGAGTACTCTCCTACAATAAATTTCTAGATACAGTTTCACTGAATAGAAGGAAATACACCATTGGTGGTTTCTGATACATGATGCCAAATTGCGACAATGTTTTTCAGTCGTGTTCCTGGGCTCCGAATTCTCATGGGGAATGTAATCCAACCTGTACGACTTTTACCAATTTGCCAGCCTGCCTCCCATAATAAATCCAGTGATGGAATGTCTATGGGAAGCATGCTTGGGCTCCTGTTACCTGGACTTCAAAAGATATCTTCTAATATAAAAACTTTTAGAATTGTCAGAAGAGATGGCAGATTGCATATACCCAGGTCTGCCACCACGGCCCCAACATTCATTACATGGATGATTATGAGCCAGACACGTGCACTTTCTGAGCCTTGCTTCTTGCACCTGGAAATACAGGATGAGGTTGGTAAGAACTTGACAAAATACATTCTAGGTGCTTAAAAAATCATTGCTGGGATTTGGTTTTTTTTGTATTTTCACAATAAATATGAAAACAGTTTTAATTTAATGATTATGAGCAAAAAAGGATGAAAACCAATAGTCAGTTTCTTTGTAAAATTTTCCCCAGCCAGTCTACCACCAAGTGTTTAAATAATTCACTCCTTACAACTGTTGGAGTAGGTGTCACACATCTCTTGATTTCGATAACTCCTGGTGCTATAACTGGCTGTTTACTGTTTTCCCTATCAGGCCATAAACTTCTTGAGAATTTGTACTGTGTCTCGACAACCTGTATCACTACTGCTTTGCATCCAAGAAGCAGGTGAATATTTTTCTGGTTAAGCTCTTGATTAATCAGTACTGCCCCACCATTGACTGAGATCTGTCCATGGTCCTGAAGGCCACGCTGAGACTATCAACTCATTCACAGAAAAGGGAGGCAGTTGATTCTAGCTGACTTGTGCAAAGGTGATCTCCACGTACATTTGTGGAATAAAGTTAGGACAAGCTTTATTGTTTAGTGAAAAGAGAAGGCCACGAATGAGTCATCGCATGCCCACAATCCCACATAAAGTCTGGTTTTATGTTTATCCCATCACTCAACAGTCACTTAGCAAATGCTGTGTTAGGGACAGTGCGGCGGCGGGGTGGGGGCAGAGAAAAAAACAGAAATAATGAATATGTGATTCCTGCATTCAAAATTTCTCACAGTCTGTTGGTATTCTGAAAGTACTAACCTGACTATTACAATGTTCATATTCTTTTTATTTTTTGAGACAGAGTCTCACTCTCTCACCCAGGCTGGAGTGCAGTGGCACAATTATGGTTAACTGCAACCTCCACCTCCTGGGTTCAAGTGATTCTCCTGCCTCAGCCTCCTGAGTAGCTGAGATTACAGGCATGTACCACTATGCCCAGCTAATCTTTGTATTTTTAGTAGAGACGGGGTTTCACCATGTTAGCCAGGCTGGTCTTGAACACCTGTCCTCTAGTGATCCACCTTCCTCAGCCTCCCAAAATGCTGGGATTACAGGCGTGAACCACTGCGCCCGGCCTTGTTCATATTCTTGTTTCTCCAATTGTCTGTAGCAATGCCTGTATGTAAAATGTGTTGATTGCTAAGTAATTGTGCTATCAGGAGACCCTGAAAAAATAAGACTATATTGAAGGATAGATAAGAAGAAATAGAAAAATATAAGAGAAAGAGAAAATAGAGGGAGGTTGTAATGTGAGAGAAAGGATGTGAAAGTGAAAGAGAGGAAGAAGAGCATATTCAGAGAGAAGGAAATTCTAGGAGAGAAATAGAGGTGAATTATTTGGCTGCAGCCACACGAGCCTCTGTGTGGGCCTTGAATGAGCCACCCCCAGGACCTTTGCACATGCTGTTCCCACTGCCACCCCGGTCTTCACAAGATTCCTCCTGTCTTCACACGGGGCTCTGATCAGAGGTCACCTCTCATGGAAGCGGTCCCTGACTGCTGTCCCCAAAAGCCCTTCAAGCACCCCCTGCATTCCACTCATCATGAGGCTGACTTCTATTTCTCCCTGTTTCTGCCTGTACTTACAGTGGAATATAAACTCATTGAACAATGGTAGAAATAAGAAACTCCTGTTTTGAGATTCTTCTGGTGCCAGGAGATTGTTACTGGAGGTGGAAAAGGCCCAAAGGACAAAAATAAAACTATACCTGATTTCCTGTTAATCGTCATTCAAAATGTTCACTTCCTGGGGTGGTGTATGCGAAGGAACGAGGAATAAAATGTCAACGGGAAAAGGAGAGTTGGAGGTCTGAGCATAGAAAAGCAGGAGATCAGTGGGTGTTCATGGCAGGGAGAGTGAACAGAGGGGCTGGTCTTGTTTCCAGGAAGTTCTCAGCGTCCTTGGAGAGGGGCCACCATGAAGTTAGGGTGAGAGCTGGCAGGATGAGGGCGAGGCTGTTCCTCCCCAGCCACCTGCAGCTGGAGGACTGAGGGATGGAGAAGGCAGAGTCAGAGCTCCACGGGTATGGAGCTTTCCAAGGGAGCCACATGAAGCAGAGTATAAAAAGAGATTCAATTGTGTGCATAAGTACTGATTCTAATGATTGACCATGAAAGGTGACCTAGAGGTAAGGTCAAGATCAGTGGAAGATGGTTGTATGGATGGAGTGTTGATCCCCAAGAGATGAATGGATGTTGGTGTCAGATGGGAAGGAGGGGTCCCCTGGCAGGCAGGAGGTGATATTCCACATGGGATGCTTGAACGGAGGGGATGGTGTGATACTCTTTATTGGTAATGACAAGGTTGATGGGAAGTGGATGGTTAAGGAAGTTTGGAGAGGAAATTTGGGAGAGAGGAAATCAATGTGGAGATAGTGAAAAGTGGTGGGAGGATCACCTTTGTTAGTGTTCTTCCACCTCAGCATTGTAGAAAATGTGGGCTGGAACGTTCTTTTACGCAGGGTGGAGGAGGCTGTCCTGATTTTCTAGGGCATCTGTCAGCATCCCTGCCTGCTACCCAGGGGATGTCAATAGTTCTCTTCAGTTGCAACCCCAAATGTTTATCCAAACTTGCCAAATGTCTCCTATGGGCAAAATACCCCTCTCTGGGAACCACAGATTACAATACACATAACATTCACCTGGAAATTAGCGGGAAGTAATATTGGTGAGGATGACAGTTCACACCCACAGAGGACTAAGATCACAAAGAGTAAGGGTTTCATGAGGATCTATGCACCAACCCTGTCTGTTATTTTCTGTAATTCTGGTCCATGACATCTGGGACCTTGCTGACTCCACAGGGATGATCCTGCCAGGTCTTGTCTATTCCGAAAGACAGCAATCAGTTTCCTTGAGAGGGGGACTTTCATGTGGAAATGAATCCAGAGCCCACACCCCAACCAGCTCCTCTATGGAGCTGTCACACTCAGGGCCACTGTGACCTGCCCTGTCACCCAGGGCCATAACCATGGATAGCCATGGACTCTGCCCAGAGCCTCTGAAATTATTCCAGGTAGTCAATCCTGAGACTGCTCGTTTTGTCTCTCTTGTTTCCTTCAGAAACCATAAGGAAGGCTCTTTGCCCACATGCTCCCCAATGAGCTTCTGCTTCTTGACGGACACTGGGGCTTCCCCTGTGGCCCCTCTTGGCTTGGCGTGCCCCCTCCTCTTGTCAATGTCACAAGCTATTTTTTTTTTTAGTGACAGTCATTTCCTGCTCTTTTTTTATTTTGTTTTGAGATGGAGGGAGTCTCGCTCTGTTGCCCAGGCTGGAGTGCAATGGCGCGATCTCAGCTCGCTGCAACCTCTGCCTCCTGAGTTCGAACAATTCTCCTGCCTCAGCCTCCCAAGGAGCTGGGATTACAGGCGCCCGCCACCACACCGGCTAATTTTTTGTATTTTTAGTAGAGATGGGGTTTCACCATGTTCGCCAGGCTAGTCTTGAACTCCTGACCTCAAGCGATCCGTCCACCTCAGCCTCCCAAAGTGCTGGGATTACAGGCTTGAGCCACTGTGCCCAGCCCTCCTGTTCTCTTTAATTGTTTTGTGTGAAACTTTGTGATGCGGGGAATTGCTTCCTGCAAGAATTCTTAAATTCCATTTTGTGAGAGTCCTTCAAAACCCAGAGGCATTTTCTCAAACTACGTGTGTGTGTGTGTGTGTGTGTGTGTGTGTGTGTTTGTGTGTGTGTGTGATTGAAGGGGAATTGGGAGATGACTCTTGAGTCTCAGGTCATTTTCTTGCCTCATATTTACCTTATTAGGACACTCCCTAAACCCAAACGCCTAATCTCAAGGCTAGAGCAAGACAGCAGCCCTGGAATCTCTCCTCTGGGAGGTACCAGCACCCGGCTGCTTGGATGCTCAGAGGCAGGATGGGAGCAGGTGACGGGGGTGTGGGCTTGAGACCAGACAGCCTGGAGACCTCCCCTCTGTGAGCCCACTGTCCTCCTTTGTAAAATGCAGACACTCCTAGGACCTCGCTCACAGCCAGGGCTGCTGGGGATGGCTGTTTACGTTGTACCCTGCACTTAGGGTCCTGTTCAAGGCAAGGGGCAAAATGTGAAACCCCGCCTGCTCTCCACAGCTGTGTCCATGCAGAGCTGAGGGATTATTTTCAGGCATCCCACTGATCTATCCCACTTCCCACAGCCCACCCTGTACATAGGCACAGCCAGTGTAATTTGGGAAAAACTCATTTTAAACAAACAAAAAAATGTCCCAGCCAATACAACATATCCCTTTAAAAAGTACATTATTGTGTTTTTCTTTTCATTTGAAGCAATGTCTATGACATTGCAACATATATATAACTTAATATTTAACATTTTAACCATATTTAATTGTACAGTTCCCATATTAGGTGCTTTCACATTGTTTTACTATGATCTCCGTTGCTCATCTCCAATATTCTTTTCATCTTGAAAGACTGAAACTCTGTACCCACAAACAACAACTCTACTTCTCCCTCACACCCGTCCCTAACATCCACTTTCTTTTTTTCTTCTTTCTTTCTTTCTTTCTTTCTCTCTCTCCCTCCCTCCCTCCCTCCTTTCTTTCCTTCCTTCCTTCCTTCCTTCCTTCCTTCTTTCTTTCTTTCTTTCTTTCTTTCTTTCTTTCTTTCTTTCTTTCTTTCTTTCTTTCTTTTTTTTTTCTGAGATGGAGTCTGGCTCTGTCACCTAGGCTGGAGTGCAGTGACACAATCTCTGCTCACTGCAACCTCCGCCTCCCGGGTTCAAGTGATTCTCTGCCTCAACCTCCCGTGTAGCTGGGATTAAGGCTCCCGCCACCAGGCCTGACTAATTTTTGTATTTTTTTTAGTAGAGACAGGGTTTCACCATGTTGACCAGGCTGGTCTCAAACTCCTGACCTCAGGAGATCCACCCGCTTCAGCCTCCCAAAGTGCTGGGATTACAGACGTGAGCCACTGCGCCCGGCCCACTTTCTACTTTCTGCTCTATTAGCTGGTCAGCATTAGGGACACTATATTATTGGAGTCATAGAGTACGTCTTCTTTTGTGCCTGGCTTGTTTCACTGAGCATAATGTCTCAAGGTTCATCCAGGCTGTAGCATGTGGCAGGATTTCCTTCCTTCATAAGGATGAATAATATCCCATGGTATTGATAGAGGATATTGTGTTTATTCATTCATACTTTGATGGACCCTTGGGTTGCTTCTACTTCTTGCTGTCGTGAATGCTCCTATGAACATGGGTGGACACATATCTGCTCGAGTTCCTGCTTTCGATTATTCTGGGTTTATATCTCAAAGTGGTGTTGATGCATCATATTGTTAGGGAAACAGGAGCATAGGAGAACCAGGGTGACACCATTTTAAAATCTGTCCAAAAAACTAGCAAGGCACATTCCTTGCCAGCCCTCCTCCATGGCCATTAAAATGAGTATAGCTTAATAAACAGCTTAATCAAGCCTGCAAGGACAAACTCCTATGAGAGCAAAATGTCCAGATACCCCAATACGGCATTATATGCTTTTAAGATGATTATAGCTATGCTTTGATGCATTATGCACCAAAATGCCAAGGATAGCTTTCTTTAAATCAACAAAATAATAAATTTTGTCACGCTGCCAGCCCACCTGCACATACACATAACTTTGCTTAGCTATTACCTAGATAAGACCCCCACATAAGTAAAACTTAAAACAAAGATGAGGCATTCCTCTCTTTGCTTTCTGAGGACGCCCTACTCTGTATCTGAGTCACTTTCAGTAAATGATCTCTTCTTACTGCACTCTGCAACTCACCTGGAAGCCCCTCCTGCAAGAGATCCAAGGACCTTCTCTTGGGGTCTGAATTGATAACTGTTTTCTGGCAACAATATGGTAATTCTACTTTTATTTGTCCAGAAACTATTGCACTGTTTTACAAGGCAGCTGCACCATGTGTCCATCCCACTGTCGAAAACCAAAATTTCCACCAGTTTATTTCCACTGTAATCAGATTCAGGATCAGCTGCTCAATGCTCGAAAGCCAGGCATGGGAGGAAAGGGTTGACAGAAGTAAAGACAGGTTCAATCAGAGAGCCAGAAAACTGAGACAGTGGCAAGCTAACATTCTAAAGCACCATCTTCAATTTTAGAATTCACCATGGGGGTTTTAAAGGGGAAGTTGGTATGGGAGACACGTGGAGTGTGCAGGGTGCAGGTCTGTGTCTGTTCTGATGGCTATCATGGGTTCAATTGGAGAGCCAGAAAACCGAGATGGTGGCAAGCTAGCATTCTAAAGCACCATCTTCAATTTTAGAATTTACCATGGGGGTTTCAAAAGGAAATTTGCTATGGGAGACATGCGGAGTATGCAGAATGCAGGTCTGTGCCTTTGTTCTGGTGGCTATCATGGGTATCACCCACCCCAAGGCCTGGCTGGCATTATCCTGACTTCAGAGGAAGAGATAAAGGGGTCAGATGGGAGGGAAAGGAAGTGGGTGATTAAAATATATTTTAAAAACGGAGGTCCCTGGCTACACAATGATTGAATTGGCGTTTGTTATCGATTTATGGATCGGGCTGCATCCCATCTAGAAATACAAAGGCATTTTTGCCCTCATGTCAGAACAGTAGGCGCACTTTTTTGTCTTTTGTTTTTCTTTTGAGACGGATTCTCACTCGGTCACCCAAGATGGAGTGCAGTGCTGCGATCTCAGCTCACTGCAACCTCCGCCTCACAGGTTCTAGCAATTCTCCTGCCTCAGCCTCCTGAGTAGCTGGGATTACAGGTGCCCACCACCGCGCCCGCCTAATTTTTTGTATTTTAGTTGAGACGGGGTTTCACCATGTTGCCCAGGCTTGTCTCAAACTCCTGAACTCAGGTGATCCACCTGCCTCGGCCTCCCAAAGTGCTGGGATTACAGGCATGAGCCACCGCACCCGGCTAACAGTTGGCTTTTGTAGGGCTTCTTGAGCAGGAACAAAGAAACAGCACCATACAAAAAGGTGGCTCTTTTAACTTCTGGTTATTTTAGGTTACTTTCCTTTGCAGGGTTAAAGCAGAGGGGCTTCCTTCTCTTGGCCGCTCACGTTACTTGGGTCCTTTTAGATCAGATGCTGTGGATCTCTTGTGTTTTGAAAAAACTGGCCTGTTTAGGGATTTTCCTGTTTTTCCAAGTTTCAGTTTGATGACATGCACTTAACCTGAAAGACTCCATTTTTATTTGGTTTGTGAAGGGCTAGAGAAGGAGCTCAGTCCACAACAACGGTCTCCTATCAACTTTATTTAACCCATTAAGTGCAGAAGGGTTCCGATTTCCCCAAAGGCTGCCAACATCCTTTATTTTCCATTTTATGGAGAGTAGCCATGTTAATAATGTGTGCTGGGTTCTTTTTTTCTTTTCAGTGGAAAAAATCATATTTATTTCATTTTTCAATAGCAATTATTTATTGATGGTGTGTGCGTGTCTGTTGAGCACTGCACAATTTCTCACACCTTGGGATCAGACTAGACCATGCCACCTGACTTTCGAAACCTTGCTGATTTTCATGTGGTAATTGCTCTTCTTCACAGCAACCACGGATGCCCCAGCATCACAAAGACATGACGTCAGCAAAGGAAATGTAGAGAGACCGAATGTGAAATCTGTGAGCTACTGGAGCTGGTGGTTCACGTGGTGTCAGAGGTGGAATGCTGCTGTGCTTCCCCTAATTTTAACGTATCCAGGGTCCCTCTGTGGACAGCTGAATCTGTGAGGATAGAACAGCAGGAATGCAGTAGGAATTAGTTGGAGGGGGGAGGTAATGGAAGAGCTGATCTGGTTGCTAAGCAGCTCAGAATCTCTGGAGATGAATCATAATGGAATTAGAGTGAGAGCAGACAGTGCGGAAGGGGCTACTCTGCTCCAGCTAAATGCAGCTGCAGAGAATAAGTGATGTGGATGTTCCACAGTCTCCCCTTTCCTTTCCTCTCTCTTCCCCTCCCCTCCCCTCCCCTCCCCTGCCTTTCCTTTCCTTTCCCTTCCTTTCCCTTCCCTTCCCTTCCCTCCCCTCCCCTCCCCTGCCCTCCCCTCCCTTCCCTTCCCTTTCCTTCTTTTCTTTTCTTTCTTTCTTTCTTTTTCTTTTCTTTTTTTTTTTTTTGAGACAGAGTCTTGCTCTGTTGACCAGGCTGGAGTGCAGTGGCACAATCTTGGCTCACTGCGACCTCCGCCTCCAGGCTCAAGTGATTCTTCTGCCTCAGTCTCCCGAGTAGCTGGGACTACAGGCACCCGCCACCACGCCCGGCTAATTTTTGTATTTTTAGTAGAGACAGGGTTTCACCATATTGGCCAGGCTGGTCTCAAACTCCTGACCTCAAATGATCCGCCTGCCTTGGCCTCCCAAAGTGCTGGGATAACAGGCATGAGCCACCGCATCCAGCCCCAAGTTTCTTTACTTAATAAGTTCTCATTTGTTTATTCTGATGGTCTTCATTTGTAACTGTACATCCATTGCCTGTATATATATTTGGCCAACAATCCCGTAATGCAGTTCAGGATCTGTGGGAAAAATCAAGACGTTTTCAGGGGGTCCACAATTTCTAGACTATTTTTTTAAGAACATTAACATTTTATTTGCTTATTTTCTTCTCTTTTTCTCCGCATGATGTGATATTATAAATATTTGAAGTAAGAAGCAGATTGGAAAATCCATTTCTCTTCCATTAAGGAGGAAATTAAAAGAGTTTGCAAAAACTTCAAACAATATCACCTTTATTACTAAGTTTTTGTTTGGAAAATATAATTATTGTTCACAAAATGTGAGCTATGTTAATATACAATAGATTTGTTGTTGTTGTCATTAAGCTTAAAATGTAACGTTTTCTCTGACTTTCTAACATGATCTATATGAGATCATGTTATGTTTTATTTATATCTTATACGAAGAAATATCCTTTGGGAGTTTCCCAATAATTTTAAGAGGGTAAAGGGGTTTGAGATGACAAACTTTGAGAATTACTGTCCTGGGTTAAATTCCTGGGTTCCGTTTTGCTGGATTGAAAGACACACACACTTAATGTTTCTGAGACATGATACCACATTGCTATGATGTTCCACAGCTGTTTCTCTGGCTCTATTTTCTCACGGGAAATGTAACCCAGGTCTGTCGGACTCTTACCAATTTTCCAGTCTGCCTCCTCTCATAAATTCAGTGAAGGAATTTCTTTTCTTTCTTTCTTTCTTTCTTTCTTTCTTTCTTTCTTTCTTTCTTTCTTTCTTTCTTTCTTTCCTCTCTTTCTTTCTTTTTTCTTTCTTTTTCTTTCTCTCTCTCTTTCTTTCTTTCTTTTTCCTTCCTTCTTTCCTTTCTCTCTTTCTTTCTTTCTTTCTTCTTTTTCTTTTTTTTTTCTTTTTCAGAATCTCTCTCTGTCACCCAGGCTGGAGTGCAGTGGTGCAATCTCGGCTCACTGCAAGCTCTGCCTCCTGGGTTCACGCCATTCTCCTGCCTCAGCCTCCTGAGTAGCTGGGACTACAAGCGCCTGCCACCACTTCCGGCTAATTTTTATATTTTTAGTAGAGACGGGGTTTCACCGTGTTAGCCAGGGTGGTCTCGATCTCCTGATGTCGTGATCTGCCCACCTCAGCTTCCCAGCGTGCTGAGATTATAGGTGTGAGCCACCGCACCTGGCCCAGTGAAGGAATTTCTATGGGAAGCACGCGTGGCCTCCAGTTACATGGATGTTCAGAGATCTCCCCTCATGTGGGGTAAGATTAGATATCTCAGAAGATAATGTTCAAGGTATAGTCTTCAGTTTATAAACCCCAGTCCCGACATGGGGTGTCGTGGGCCAGACATGTGCCCCTTCTGAACCTCATTTCCTTTACCTGTAAGTGGAGGATGGGTTGGGTAAAAACTCAACAAAATGGCCAACACATTATAGGCATTTAATACATTATGACTAGGTTTTTCTGCATTTTTACACTAAATAGGAATAAGAGTTTTAATTTAATAATTATGAGCAAAAGAGGATGAGAACAAATACAGAGTCAGTGTCTGTAAAATTTCTCTCAATAGGCCGGGCGTGGTGGTTCATGCCTGTAATCCCAGCTACTCGGGAGGCTGAGGCAGGAGAATCACTGGAACTCGAGAGAAGGAGGCTGCAGTGAGCCGAGGTTGTGCCACTGCACTCCAGCCTGTGTAACAGAGAGAGACTCCATCTCAAAGAAAAAAAAAAAAAAAAGGAATGGATATAGAAGAAAAGGAAAAAAGAAAAAATATAGAAAAGAACATAGGGAAACTCATAATTTGGGATAATAAGCATAATAAAGTCAAAGTCAGGAAGAAGAATGTGATTCTAGGAGACAAAGAGAGAGAGGCAAATTATTTGGCACCAGGCCTCTGTGTTTCCCTTAAATGAGCCACCCCAGGCCCTTTGCACGTATTGCTCCTTCTGCCATCACTGGGTCTTCATGTGGTGCCTTCCTGTCTCCATTCAGGACTCTGACCAGAGGTCACCTCTCAGGGATGCCTTCCCTGATTCCTGTCTCCAGAAGCTTGTCATGCACCTCTGCCTTCCAACCATCATGAGGTCGATTTTTTAATTTCTTCTATGTATATAAAAAAACCAGGATACATGTGCAGAATGTGCGGGTTTGTTACATAGGTATACATGTGCCATGGTGGTTTGCTACACCTATTGACCTGTCCTCTAAATTCCCTCCCCTCACTGCCTACCCCCAGCAGGCCCTGCTGTGTGTTGTTCCCCTCTCTGTGTCCATATGTGCTCATTGCTGAACTCCCACTTATGAGTGAGAACATGTGTTGTTTGGTTTTCTGTTCCTGTGTTAGTTTGCTGAGGATGATGGCTTCCAGCTTCATCCATGTCCCTGCAAATGACATGATTTCATTCCTTTTTATGGCTACACAGTAGTCCATGATGTATATGTACCACATTTTCTTTATCTAGTCTACCATTGATGGGCATTTGTGTTGGTTCCATACCTTTGCTATTCTAAATAGTGCTGTGATAAACATACGTGTGCATGTGTCTTTATAGCAGAATGATTTATATTCCTTTGGGTATATACCCAGTAATGGGATTGCTGGGTCAAATGGTATTTCTGGTTCTAGATCCTTGAGGAATCACCATACCATCTTCCACAATGATTGAGCTAATTTACATTCCCATCAACAGTGTAAAAGCGTTCCCATTTCTCCACAGCCTCGCCAGCATCTATTGTTTCCTGACTTTTTAATAATCGCCATTCATACAGAATCAAAGAAGACCCCGTATAGCCAAGACAATCCTAAGCAAAAAGAATAAAGCTGGAGGCATCACGCTACCTGACTTCAAACTATACTACAAGGCTACAGTAACCAAAGCAGCATGGTACTGATACCAAGACAGACATATAGACCAATGGAGCAGAACAGAGACCTCACAAATAACACCACACATCTACAACCATCTGATCTTCGACAAACCTACCAAAAACAAGCAATGGGAAAAGGATCTCCTATTCAGTAAATGATATTTGGAAAACTGGATAGCCATATGCAGAAAACGGAAACTGGATCCCTTCTTTACACCTTATACAAAAATTAACTCAAGGTGGATTGAAGACTTAAATGTAAAACTGAAAACCATAAAAACCCTAGAAGAAAATCTAGGCAATACCACTCAGGACACAGGCATTGACAAAGACTTCATGACAAAAATGCCAAAAGCAATTGCAACAAAGGCCAAAATTGACAAATGGGATCTAATTAAACTAAAGAGCTTCTGCACAGCAAAAGAAACTATCATCAGAGTGAATAGGCAACCTACAGAATGGGAGAAAATTTTTGCAATCTACCCATCTGACAAAGATCTGATATCTAGAATTTACAAGGAACTTAAGCAAATTTACAAGAAAAAAAAAACAATCCCATCAAAAATTGGGCAAAGGATATGAACAGACACTTCTCAAAAGAAGACATGTACGTGGCCAACAAACATATGAAAAAAACCTCAACATCACTGATCACCAGAGAAATGCAAATCAAAACGACAATGAGATACCATCTCACGCCAGTCAGAGAGGCTGTCTTTTTTGGTTTACTTCCTGTTTTTTGCCTCTCTCTCTAGTGGAAAATAAGCTCCTTTGAGGATGGTAGAAATAATGAACCCCTGGTTTGCATTACTGATTGTGCCAGAAGATTGTTACTGTGAATGAAAAGCTCCAAAGGACAAAAATAGATTCATACCTGATTTCCTGCTCATTATCATGAAAAATGTTCATTTCTCATGCTGCTTATACCAAGGAAATAGGCATAAAGTAACAACGCACACAAAAGAGTTGGAGGTTTGAATATAGAAAAGCAGTCATGCAGTAGGTATTCACTGGACACAAAGTGAATGGAGAAGCTGGTCCTATTTCCAGGCAGTGCTCAGTGCCCTTAAGGATGAGTCACCACAAGGTTAGAGTGAGAACAGGCAGTGGGGCAGGGTCTGTTCCTCCCCAGCCACGTGTACCTGCAGGAGTGAGGATGAGGAATGACATGGAGGGAGTCATGGCTCATCAGGGATGAGAGTTTCCAAGAGAATCACATGAAGCAGAGTACGAAAAGGAGATTTGAGTTTGTGCAGAAGAAACTGGTTCTAACAATCAACCATAGACAGTGACCTGAAGGTGGGATGAAGATTAGCGGGAAATGGGTGAATCAATACTATGTTTTTCCTAAAGAAAAGGAAAATTGGCATCAGGTGAGCAGAAGTCACCTGGAACATAGGCAGTGATGTTGCAGATGGAGGCTTGAGCTGAGGAGATGGGCTGACAGCCTCTGCTGGTAACAACAAGGCTGATGGCAATTGATGGCTAATGGAGTTTAGATAGGAAATTTGGGAGAGAGGAGATCCATTTTCAGATAGTGAAGTGTTGGGAGGGTCATCTATGTTAGTGTTCCTCCACATCAGCACTATTGAAAATTTGGGCTTGAAAGTTCTTTTTTTATAGGGTGGGGAAGCCTGTCCTGTTTTTGTAAGATATTGATCAATAGGATGCCGTCTGCTACCCAGCTGATGCCTACAGCCCTCCTCCAGTTGTGAAAGCCAAACATGTTTCCAAAAATTGGCAGATGTCTCCTCATGGCAAAATATTCCCTGGTGGAGAACCACAGATATTAACGTGTAGGATATTCCCCAGGATTATAGAGGAAAGTGATGTTGGTGAGGACAACAGTCCACATCCACAGAGAATTGAGATCTCACAGAAATAGGGGCTTTTCATGAGGCTATATGTACCAACGTTGCCTGTTATTTTCTGTAATTCTGATGGGTCACATCTTGGACCTTGTTGACCCTGGAGGGATGATCCTGCTGGGTCTTGTCAATTCCTGGAGATAGTAAACAGCTCCCTTGAAGGGCAGCCTTTCATGTGGAAACCAATCCAGATCCCATTCCCCAATCATCTCCTCTATGGAGCGTTCACACTCAGGGCCACGAATCACTCAGCTGCCCCAATCACCCCAGGACCAGGCATCAGACAGCTCGGGGACAACCCCTATTCCCAGAGCCACTGAAATTCTTCAGAGAAGCCAATCTTGTACCTGCTCGTTTACCCCCACTTGTTCTTTTCCTTGGAAACCATAATTAAGGCTCTTCACTCACAAGTCCTTCCATCCCCTTCATCTTGCCGGATACTTGTCCTTCCTGTGTGGCTACCTGGTGTGGTGTTCCCCTCCTCTTGGGAATGTGAGCAAACAGCTATATTTGCAGTAACAACTTGCCCCTCAGTCTGTTTTACCATTGTGTGTGAAACTTGGTAATTTCTGGTCTTGATTCATGCAATTATGAGCCTCATTTTGTGGGAGTCTATTGAGCACCCTGATGCATCTCCTCGTCGTGTGTGTGTGTGTGTGTGTGTGTGTGGTTGAAGGGGAGTTTGGGAGACATGCCATTCTCAAGCAAACTGGAGACGCAGACCACTTTCCCTGCCCCTTATCTACGTTATTAGAATCTTGCCCAACCCTAAATGCCCAATCCCAAAGATGGAGCAAGACAGGGGCCCTGGACTCCCTCTTCTGGGAGGGGCCAGGGCACTTTTCTTTGGATGCTCAGACATGGGATGGGAGCAGGTGATGGAGGCGTGGGCTTGGGACCAGAGAGCTTGGAGAATTCCCTCTCTGAGCCCAGTATTTTCCGCCGTAAAATGCAGGCACTTGTAGGTCTCACTCACAACCAGGGCTGTGGGGATGGCCATGCGTATGTTCCTCAGCATTGAGGCTTCTGTCCAAGAAGCTGAGGGGAGGTGAAATCCAGCCTGCACTCTTTCCAAGTTGTGCCTAGTTCGAGGATGAATAATCCAACCAGCGCCACTCCCTCATTGATCTCTGCAAAGCCCCTTAGCCCACCATGGCCTTGGGTTCACTCATGAAATTTGAGAAACAAATTAGTTCAAGGAACAAGAGAGCAAATAAATAGTGACACAGCCATTTTCAGGATCTCATTTTTTTCCCTGTTTCTTCTCACATGAGGCAATGGTAATGCTACTGTAAAGTGCCTTTGCCATCACTAGGTGGCACTCTTGAAGCACTAGAAAGCATACAGAGGTTTAACACTTTTTATCTTTTCATTTTTAATTGTGGCAAAATACACAGAACATAAAATTTACCATATAATCCATTTTAAACTAATATTAATTGAAAAACAAAGGCTGGCAAGTTTAATTTTTTTTTTGAGACGAAGTCTCGCTTTCTTGCCCAGGCTGGAGTGCAGTGGCGTGATCTCGGCTCACTGCAAGCTCCACCTCCCGGGTTCAAGCGATTCTCCTACCTCAGCCTCCTGAGTAGCTGGGATTACAGGCCTGCACTACCACGCCTGGCTAATTTTTGTATTTTTAGTAGAGACGGGGTTTTACCGTGTTGACCAGGCTGGTCTCAAACTGTTGACCTCAGGTGATCACCTGCCTCAGCCTCCCGAGGTGCTGAAATTACAAACGTGATCCACCACGCCCATCCTCTAATCCTTTTTTTTTTTTTTTTTTTTTTTTGAGACAGTCTCGCTCTGTCGCCCAGGCTGGAGTGCAGTGGCGTGATCTCGGCTCACTGCAAGCTCCGCCTCCCGGGTTCACGCCATTCTCCTGCCTCAGCCTCCCGAGTAGCTGGGACTACAGGCGCCCGCCACCATACCTGGCTAATTTTTTGTATTTTTAGTAGAGACGGGGTTTCACCGTGTTAGCCAGGATGGTCTCGATCTCCTGACCTCGTGATCCGCCTGCCTCTGCCTCCCAAAGTGCTGGGATTACAGGCGTGAGCCACCACGCCTGGCCTAAAAATTTTTTTAATTGTAAAAAATGATATAGGCCAGGTGCAGTGGCTCAAGCTTGTAATCCCAGCACTTTGGGAGGCTGAGGTAGGAGCGTCTTGTGAGCCCGGGAATTTGAGACCAACCTGGGCAACATGGCAAAACCCTGTCTCTACAAAAAATAAAAATAAATTAGCTGGGCATGGTGGTGCAGGCCTGTAATCCCAGATACTCAGGAGGCTGAGATGGAAGGATGGCCTGAGGTCTGCAGTGAGCCGTCATTGTGCTGCTGCACTCCAACCTGGGTGACAGAGCAAGTTCTTTTCTTAAAGAATGGTGTAAATTGTTACATAGTTTAACATTGGTATTTTCATCATCTTTTAAGTGTGCAGTTTGTTGGCTTCCATTACATTCGGGTTATTTGCAAATATCACTACCTTCCATGCCCAGAACAGTCTTCGTCTTGCAAAACTGGAATTCTGAGCCAATTGTACACGAGCTCCGCATTTCTCCTCTCTAAGCCCCCATGAACCACCATTCTACTTTCTGTGTCTATGAATTAGGCTAGTCTGGGGCCTGACCTAAGTGGAATCATGCAACAGTTGTCCCTCTGGAGCTGACTTATTCCACTTGGCATCACGTCCTCAGGGTTCCTCTGTGTTGTAGCATGTGTCTGGGTTTCCTTTCTTTCTAAGGCTCAGTAATATTCCATTGTGTGTGAACACTACAGCTTGTTTACCAATATCCACTCATCCTTTGGTGGACACTTGTGGTTTTCTACCTTTGACTATTATGAATAATGCATCGTGTCACATTTCCAGCAACAAGGCAGAAGGTTCCTACTTTTCCAAAGCCTGCCAGCACTTGTTATTTTCAGGCTGGGTGTGGTGGCTCATGCCTGTAATCCCAGCACTTTGGGATGCTGAGGTGGGCAGATGACCTGAGGTCAGGAGTTCGAGAGCAGCCTGGACAACATGGTGAAAACATGTCTCTACTAAAAATACAAAAATTAGCCAGAAATCTCTTGGCCCTTGGAAGCGGAGGTTGCAGTGAGCCGAGATCATGCCACTGCACTCCAGCCTGGGCAACAGAGTGAGACTCCATCTCAAAACAAACAAACAAAAAACCATTTGTTATTTTCTGTTTTACGGATCATAGCAATGTTAATAAATGTGTGGTGGTTTCTCCTTTCTCTTAAAAATAATTTTTCTTTTCAAACAAAAACTATTTTATTTAGAAAAGCCATGTTGAATCATGGCCCAGCTTGGAAAGTTATTTATTTCTTAAAATTAATTAATTTTTATTAAAACTTTTTTAAAATGTAGATACAGGCTTGTTACAAGGACATCTTGCCTGATGTGGAGTTTGGCTTCTAATGGCCCCGTGGCCCGAGTAGTGAACATGGTGTGAGACAGGTGGTACCTTCTCTTCCGGTGTTGACAGTGTCCACTGTTCTCATATCCATGTGCCTGTGTACCCAATGACAGGTGGTACCCTCCCTTCCAGTGTTGACAGTGTCCACTGTTCTCA
Organism: Pongo pygmaeus; assembly: GCF_028885625.2. NCBI lineage: Eukaryota > Metazoa > Chordata > Mammalia > Primates > Hominidae > Pongo > Pongo pygmaeus. Next base: position 63,294,328 of record NC_072393.2, read on the forward strand.
TATCCGTGTGCCTGTGTACCCAATGACAGGTGGTACCCTCCCTTCCGGTGTTGACAGTGTCCACTGTTCTCATATCCGTGTGCCTGTGTACCCAATGTTTAGCTCCCACTTATAATGGAGAATGCATGGTAAAAATCATTCTTTATTCTTCAATCATGGCAATTCCTTCATCATGGGACACACGTGCCTGTTGGGGACTGCAAACCTCTCACCCCTTGGCTTCAGCCTGGACTGCACCACTCTCATTTCCTTATCTGTGTTAATTTTCGGGTGGTGATTGCTTCTCTTCATAGCAGCCACTGACACCCCAGCATCACAGAGATGTGATGTCAGCAAAGGAAATGTTGAAACTGTGAACCCCTGGAGCTGGTAGGTTCTGTGGTGTCAGATTTCGAATACAGCTGTATTCGATGCCTTCAATGTTAAGGTACCCAGGATCTCTCTGCAGAGATCGTCACAGCGGTGAGGACAGAACAGCAGGAATGCAGTAGGTGTTCACTGCAGGGGAGAGAATGGAGGAGCTGGTCTGATTGGCAGGCAACGCTCAGTGTCCTTGGAGATGAGTCACCATGGAAACAGAGTGGGAACAGGCAGTGGGGAGGGGCTGTTCCTCCCCAGCCAAATGCAGCTGCAGAGAAGAAGGAAAGTGATGTGGGGCTGGCGCGGTGGCTCAGGCCTGTAATCCCAGCACTTTGGGAGGCCAAGGCGGGTGGATCACTTGAGGTCAGGAATTCAAGACCAGCCTGGCCAACATGGCGAAACCCCGTCTCTACTAAAAATACAAAATTATACAAAATACAAAAATACAAAAAATACAAAAATTAGCTGGGCATGGTGATGCATGCCTGTAATCCCAGCTACTTGGAGGCTGAGGCAGGAGAATCACTTGAACCCGAGAGGTGGAGGTTGCAGTGAGCAGTGAGCCGAGATTGCACCATTGCACTCCAGCCTGCTTAATTCAAAGTGAAACTCCATCTCAAAAAAAAAAAAAAAAAAGAGAGAAAGAAAAAAAGGAAAGTGATGTGGATGTCCGGTAGTTTCTTTCATGGATAACCTCTCATTTGTATGTTCAGATGATCTTATAATTTCATATCCACTATTTGAATATATCTTACATCAATGTTTTCCCAAAAGGTAGTTCAAGGACCTTGTGAAAATCAAGACCATTTGAAAGAGTTCCCAAGTTCTATATGTTCTTAAGAACACTGTTTTATTTGCCTTTTTCTTTCTCATTTTCTCTTCACGATGTAATATTGTGTGTTTGAATTAATTAGCTGAAATGAGAATTAGGCTGCTTTCTATTAAGAAACGTTTTCTTTTTGTAGAGACAAAGTCTTGCCTTTGTCGCCCAGGCTAGAGTACAGTGGTGCAATCATAGCTCACTGAAACTTCAAACTCCTTGGCTCAAGGAATTCTCCCACCATAGCTTCCAGAGTAGCCAGGACTACAGGCACACGCCATTCAACTGGACTAATTAAAAAATTTTTTTTTGTAGAGGGGGAGTCTCACTATGTTGACCACGCTGGTCTTGAACTTCTGGCCTCAAGCAGTCCTTCTGCCTTGGCCTCCCAGCATGCTTTGATGACAGGCATGAACCACAGCACCTGGTTATTAAGAAGAGTATTGGCTGGGAGGAGTGGCTCATGCCTGTAATCCCAGCACTTTGGAAGGCCGAGGCAGGCGGATCACAAGGTCAAGAGATCAAGACCATCCTGGCCAACATGGTGAAACCCCGTCTCTACTAAAATTAGAAAAATTAGCTGGATGTGGTGGTGCACACCTGTAATCCCAGCTACTTGGGAGGCTGAGGCAGGAAAATCGCTTGAACCTGGGAGGCAGAGGTTGCAGTGAGCCGAGATCACGCCACTGCACTCCAGCCTGGGTGACAGAGTGAGACTCCGTCTCAAAATAAAAAACAACAACAACAAAAAAAAGAAGAGTATTAAAGGGATTTATAAAAAAGTGAAACAGTGCTCCCTTTATAACTAATTTTTTGTTTGGAAAAAGTAATTATTGTTGATAAAATGTGGGTTCTGTTAATATATGATACGGTTGTTACTTTTTTATGTTTTAAATTTAAAAATTTCTCAGCTTCAATTTATAATATGGTAAATACTCCTAGATATAAACCATGCAAAGAAAAATTCTTTAGAGATTCTCAGTTATCTTGATAAGTATATAGGCCTTCTGACTTTTAAAAGTTTGAGAAATACTATTTTAGGCTAAATTTCTAGGTATAATTTTACGGGGTTGAAGAAGACACATGCTTAATGTGTCTGATCCATGATGCCAAATTGCTCTGAAAGTATAGAGCTGTTTTCTGGCTCTAAATTCTCATGGGGAATGTGATTTATATGTGTCAGGCTTATTGATTTGCCAAGCCGCCTACCATTATAAACCCAGTGGGGGGATTTCTCCAGGAAGTATGCTCTGACTCTCATTACCCAGGCTTTCAGAGATCTCTCTTATATAAATTTAGAATTCCCAGAAGAGAAGGTGGAATGTAGATTCTCAAGTTTATAAATCCCAGGCCAACATTCATTACTGGGTGATCATGGGCCAGACACCTGCCTCTTTTGAGCCTCACTGCCTTTGCCTGTAAATGAGGATTGGGGGTGTATAAGGATTTGGCACAATGCCCAATACATTGTACAAATTCAATAAATAATAGTTGTACATTTTGCATTTCTACCATAAATAAGAAATACAGTAGTAATTTAATGATATGAGCAAATGATAGAAAGAATAGAGAGGCATTTTCTTTGTGAAAATTTCTCCAACAACTGTATCCACAATGGTTAAAGCTCTTCTCTCCCCAATACTGTTATGATACGTGTGCCACTTCTCCTGTTCCTTGTCTCTCTTGGTGATATAACTGTTTACCCATTTCCTTCACCAGGCCATGAACTCTTAGTGTTCGGGTTGTGTCTCTAAAACCTGTATCAATAGCACTTTGAACTTAGAAAGCAGGTAAATAGTTTCCTGGCTTAGCCCTTGATTTAAGAATCAGGGCAGAGGCTGGGCGTGGTGGCTCACGGCTGCAATCCCAGCACTTTGGGAGGCCGAGGCGGGCGGATCACGAGGTCAAGAGATGAAGACCAGCCTGGCCAACATGGTGATACCCCGTCTCTACTAAAAATACAAAATACCAGGCATGGTGGCACACACCTGCAATCCCAGCTACTCGGGAGGCTGAGGCAGGAGAATCGCTTGAACCCGGGGGCAGAGATTGCAGTCAGCCAAGATCGTGCCACTGCACTCCAGCCTGGGTGACAGAGTGAGACTCCGTCTCAAAAAAAAAAAAAAAAAAAAAAAAAAAGAGGCTATGGTGAGCCAAGGTGACACCACTGCACTCTAGCCTGGGTGATAGGGTGAAACTCCATCTTAAAAAAAAAATCAAACTGTATTGAAGGATGGGTAAGAAGAAAGAGGAAAGGGGAAAATGAAGGAGAAACGGGGAAAATGAAGGAGAAAGAGAGAAAATAGGTAGTTTGGGATATGGAAGGATGAAGAGAAAGCAGAGAGGGAAGAGAGGGCATTCAGACCAAAGGAGGTTCTAAGGGAGAAATAGAGGCAAAATGTTTAGCTCCAGCCACATGGTTATATCTTCTACCCTGGAATTAATCAGCCTCAGGACCTTTTCATGTGCAGCTCTTTCCATCACCCTAGGTCTTAATGTTGCTTTTCTCTGACTCCAGTTAAGGTTTTGATAAAAGTTAACCACCCAAGAAAGTCCCCCCTATACTTCTATTTCCTGGTGCTTCTTTCCTTCCTTCCTTCCTTCCTTCTTTCCTTCCTTCCTTCCTTCCTCTCTCTCTCTCTTTCTTTCTTTCTGTGTTTTTTTCGGAGTCTCGCTGTGTCACCAGGCTGGAGTGCAGTGGTGCGATCTTGGCTCACTGCAACCTCCACCTCCTGGGTTCAAGTGATTCTCCTGCCTCAGCCTCCCGAGTAGCTGGGGTTACAGGCGTGCGCCGCCATGCCCGGCTAATTTTTTTTTGTATTTTAGTAGAGACAGGGCTTCACCATGTTGGCCAGGCTAGTCTCGAACTCCTGACCTTGTGATCCATCCGCCTCGGCCTCCCAAAGTGCTGGGATTACAGACATGAGCCACCGCGCCTGGCTGCAGGTGCTTCTTTTATTTGCTTGCTGTTCACTGCTTTCGATCCACTGGAATGTAAACTTCATGGATAATGGCTGAAAATGAACCTAGCATTGTGAGTTTCTGCTAGTTTCAGGTTTGTTACTGGGAATAGAATAAGTCCAATGAGCAACAATAATAACTATATCTCATTTTCTTTTGAGACATCATGAAAATATTCACTCTGTGATGCTACTTATATTTGGGAAATAGAAATCAAGTGAAAATGGGGATGACAGGCTTGGAAGTTTAAGGATAGAAAAGCTGGCATGCAGCAAGCATTCATTGGAGGGGGATTGAATGGAGAAAGTGGTCTGGTGTTCAGGAAGCCCTTGGCATTCTTGGTAGTGAGTCTCCATGAAAGCAGAGTGAGAACAGGAGGTGGCCGAGGGTCTGTTACTCCTCAGCTATGTCCAGCTGCATGAGTGAAGGATGGAGCAGGGAGATTCATAGTCCAGCAAGCATTTATTTTTCTAAGAGACTAACAAAAAGTAGAATATGAAAAATTGCTTCATATGTGTGCATAAAAATTTTATTTTAATCAGAGATCATAGAAGGTGACCTTGAGGTGAAAGTTAAGATTAATGAAAAATGGGCAAGTCAATGGAGCATTAGTCCCCAATGAATGAAGTGATGTTGGCATCTGGTGAGGAGAAGTTACCTGAAATGTAGGAAGTAATGTTGGAGATGGGGTGCTTTAGGTAAATGGATGGAGGGGTTTGTGTTATTGGTAATGAGAAGGCTAATGGGAATGGATTGCTAAGAGGCACTGGACAGAAGCATTGGAGAAGAGGAGGCCAATATATTGATAGTCAAGAGGTTGGGAGAACCATTCATATTAGGTATTATCTACCTTAGCAACATAGAAAATTTGAGCTGGATAATTCTTTATGTCAGGGGGGTTCTGTTCTGACATTATAGGATGAGGAACAGCATCCCTGACTACTATCCACCAAAAAGATCATTCATCATAATCAATTGGGATATTCCACGGATGCAAGTATGTTTCATCATATGTAAGTCAATAAATATGATACATCATATCAATAGAATGAAGGACAAAAATCATGTAATAATTTCAATAGATGCAAAAAAGCATTTCACGAAATTTAATATCCTTTCAGAATAAAAATTCTCAGCAAACTAGGTGTGGAAAGAATGTACTCAATATAATAAAGACCATATATGGCAAACCCACGGCTAATGTCATGCTTAATGAGAAAATGTTGAAAGCCTTTTCTCTAAGATCTGGGACAAGAACAAGTATGCCTATTCCCACCACTTCTATTGAGTATAGTACTGCAGATTCTATCCAGAGTAATTAGGCAAGAGAAAGAAATGAAGGCATCCAAGTTGGAAAGAAAGAAATTAAATTGTACCTGTTTAGAGTGACTTGACCTTATATATAGAAAGTCTTAAAAGTTCCATTAAAAAGTGTTATAACTAATAAATTCAGTAAAGTTGTAAGATACAAAATCAACATGTAAAAAGTAGTAGCATCTCTATACACTAATGGTAAAATATCTGAAAAGGAAATTAAGAAAGCAGTTTCATTTACAATAAGCTTCAATAAAATAAAATTCTTAGGAATGAATTAAACTTAGATGGTGAACGATCACTACACTGAAAACTATAAAACCCTGAGGAAAGAAATTGAAGAAGATACAAATAAATGGAAAAATATCTTGTGTTTATAGATCAGAATAATGAATAGTGTTAAAATGTCCATACTACTGAAAGTGGTTCAATGCAACCTCTCTAAAATCAAAAATGGCATTCCTCATAGAAATAAAAAACTGCATATTCTCACTCATAGGGGGGAATTGAACAATGAGAACACATGGACACAGGAAGGGGAACATCACACTCTGGGGACTGTTGTGGGGTGGGGGGAGGGGGGAGGGATAGCACTGGGAGATATACCTAATGCTAGATGACGAGTTAGTGGGTGCAGCGCACCAGCATGGCACATGTATACATATGTAACTAACCTGCACAATGCGCACATGTACCCTAAAACCTAAAGTATAATAATAATAATAAAAAAAAGAAATAGAAAACAATTCTGAAATTCATATGAAACCATTAAAGACCCAGAGAAGCCAAAGCAATCTTAAGCAAAAAGAATAGAGCTGGAGGTCTCACACTACCTGACTTCAAAATATACCACAAAGCTATAGGAACTAAAACAGGATGATCCTGTCATAAAAATACACACATAGACAAATGTGACAGAATAAAAATCCCAGAAATAAATCCACACATTCACAGCCAACTGTTTTTTACTTTTGACAAAGATACCAAGAACACATAATAAGGAAAGGACAATCTCTTCAACATATTGTGTTGGGAAAACTGGATATTTATATACAAAGGAATGAAGTTAGACCCTTAACTCACCTTACATACAAAAATCAACTCGAAATGAATTAAAGACATAGAGGGAAGCCTCAAAACTATAAAACTAATAGACGAATACATAAGGGAATAACCCCATGAAATATAAAGGAAACGTCATTTGTCTGGGCAATGACTTTTTGGATATAACCTCAAAAGTACTGGCAAGAAAAGCAAAAATAGCCAAATGGGATTGCATCAAACTAAAATGATTCTGCACAGCAAAGAAAACAATCAACAGAGTGAAGAGACACTGCACAATGAGAGAAAATATTTGCAAACTATATATATCTGTTGAGGGGCCAACTCACACTCACACTCCTCATCCATGCTGATTTCAGGTGGTGATCTCTTCTCTTCACAGAAACCACTGCCAATCCAGTATCACAAAGGTAGGATGTTAGCAAAAGTAATGTAGAGAGAGCTAATGTTGAGTCTGTGAACTGCTGGAGCTGGTAGTTCATGGTGTGTCAGATGTGGAAAATTGTTGTTCTTCCCTTAAATTTAAAGCATGGAGATACCCCAGCAGACAGTTGCAGCTGTGAGGATAGAACAGTAGGAATGCAGTAGGTTTTCACTGCAAGGTGAGAGAAGGAAGGAGCTGGTCCTGTTTCCAGGCAGCTGTCAGCATCCTTGGAGATGAGTCGCCATGAGATTAGAGTGAAAACAGGCAATGGGAGAGGAGCTTTTTCTCCCCAGCCATGTGCAGCCACAGGAGTGAGGGACAGAGCAGAAAAGGATCAGAGTCCAGCAGGGATGGGATTTTCCACAAGAATTGCATGGAGAATATAAAAAAGAGATTTGCGTGTGTGCAGAAGGAATTGATTCTGAGGATTAGCCATGGAAGGTGGCCGGGTGTGAAGGTGAATCTCAGTGTAAAATGGTAGAATTCCTGGAGTGCTGGTCACCAAGGAACGGGGGTACATTGGCATCAGGTGGGGAAGGGGTCGCCTGGAAGTCAGGGAGATGATGTAGGAGATGGGATGCCGATCTGATGGGATAAAGTGATTTTGGTTATTGGTAATGACAAGTTCAATGGGAGTGGAAGGCTGAGGGAGGATTGGAGAAGAGGTCAATATGTGGATCGTCAAGAGGGTTTGGAGGAGCATTATAATGGGTTTTTCCATCTTGGCGGTGTGGAATGTTTGGATTGGATAACGTGTCGTGTGGGGACAGGGACTTCCTGCGCATTGGAGGATGTTGAACTGTGTTCCTGGCTTCACAGGACCCTTTCAGAGGTGAAAATTAAAAATGTCTCTAGACATCGACAAGTGTCTCCAGTGAGCAAAATCACCCTGGCTCGGAACTACTGATCTAAATGGGTTATAATAATCAACCACAGTGTGGATCGAAGTGGTATTTTGGGGTTGTCACTCCACATCCACAGAGAACTCAGAACAACAGGAAGTGGGGAGTTCCCTGAGGATGTGGGCACTGAACCATCTTTAACTTCCTGTATTCTGATGCTTTCACATTTGGGACTGGCTGACCCTGGAGACATTTCCCCTCTCAGCTGTCTTCAATCCCTAGAGATAGTCACAACTCTCTTGCAAGTGTGCCTTTCATGGGTAAACCAACCAGTTCTAGCTTACACCCCCAGCCACACCTTATGGAGCTCTGAGCCACAATCCACATGCACAGTCACCCAAGGTCAGGTATCAGAAACAATGAAGGACGTCCCATAACCCACAGCTACTAAAATGACCTAAATGAGTCTGTTGTCAGCCTGCTTATCCCGCATGACCTGTTTCTTCCAAAGGGAACTTCAGCGGCTTTGTCCACGTTTCCTCCTGCATCTCTCTGGGTTTTTGCTGACCGGGTGATTCCCTGTGTAGCTCCCCTGGCTGTGCTGTGCCCCAACTTGTGATTATGAGCAACAAACTCCTTTTAACGGCAGGTGTCTCCTGATCTGTTTAACTCCTGTGTGTGAAACTTTGTGATTCATGCAATGAGAACCAGGCTTTATGTGAACAGACCAGAGCCGAGGTGCAGGGCGGTCATTCCAGAGCCCAGGTGCAGCAGTTGCAGGGCGGTCATTCCAGAGCCCACGTGCAGCAGGTGCAGGGCGGTCATTCCAGAGCCCAGGTGCAGCAGGTGCAGGGAGGTCATTCCAGAGCCCAGGTGCAGCAGGTGCAGGGTGGTCATTCTGCCCACACAGGTATGTGTTGGGGGAGGGCAAGTTGAAACAGAGCCTGAGAGATGAATCCATTAACGAACAAATTGGAGCCCCAAGCCACATTTCCTCCTTTACAGTCACCTTGGTAGGATCCTACCCAAGCCCCAAATGCCAAGCTAGAGTGCAGAGCAAGATGACAGCCCTCAAATCCCCCCTCTGGGAGGTGCCAGGACTCCCCTCCTTGGATGCTCAGAGACAGGATGGGAGCAGGTGATGGAGGCGTGGGTTCAGGGCCAGGCAGCCTGGAGACCTCCCCTCCCTGCGCCCAGTGCCCTCCTCTGTAAAATGCAGACACTCCTGAGACCTCACGCACAGCCAGGGCTGCTGGGGATGGCCGTGCGTATTCTACCCTGCATTTAGGCTCCTATCGGAGGAGATGAGAGGATGTGAAATGCAGCCTGCACTCTCTCCACAGCTGTGTCCATGCCAGGGCTCGAGATCCCACACCTCAGCCTAGCATTGCTCTGTCCAAAGGCAGACAGGCTGGAACAGCCATGTGTGCAGTTATTTTCACTTCAAAAAAAACCTTATTGAACAAAAACCAAATATATGTAAACACACCAGTTTTTTAAGTATCTTATTTTTTTTTTTCTAATTTGAGGCAATGCCCATTGTTGTCAAGTATCTGCTGTCATTAGATGGAACTCTTGAAGAATGGAAAAGTAAATAGGTATTCTTTCTTAATATTTAGTTGTAGCAAGATACACATAATATAAAATTTGTGGCCACGCATGGTGGCTCATGCCTGTAATCTCAGCACTTTGGGAGGCCGAGGTGGGGAGATTACCTGAGGTCAGGAGTTCAAGACCAGCCTGGCCAACATGGTGAAACTTCATCTCTACTAAAAATAGAAAAAAAAAATTAGCCAGGCGTCGTGGCGCATGCTTGTAATCCCATCTACTTGGGAGGCTGAGTCTGGAGAATTGCTTGAACCCAGGAGGCAGAGGTTGCAGTGAGCCAAGATCATGCCACTGCTCTCTAGCCTGAGCGACAGAGTGAGACTCCGTCTCAAAAACAAAAAATTGCTATGTTAACCATTTAAAAAATAATATTAATCCTTGAGTAGAGGCTTTAAAATATTTAAATTGTTTACTTTAAAAAATATGGTAAAATGTACATAACAACATCATTTTCACCAATTTAGATGCACAGTTCAGTAGTATTAAGTACATTCACATTGTTCTGCCACAATTTTACCACACGTTTCTAGTATCCTTATTATGTGGCAAAACTGAAATTCTGTATGAATGAGACAGTAACTGCCCGTTCTCCCCTCTCCCAGCCCCTGGCTCCCACCATTCTGCTTTCTGGGTCTGTAAATTTGAGTACAGTAGGTACCTCATAAAAGTGGAGTCATAAAGTACTTGTCCTTTTTTAACCGGCTGTTGCATAATGTCTCAAGCTTCATCAGCGCTGTAGCACGTGTCAGAACTGTCTTCTTTTTAAGACTTAATCACATTCTAGTGTATGTGTAGACCACATTTTGTTTTTCCCATTCATCCCTTGATGGACACTTGGGTTGCGTCCACCTTTGACCATTATAAGTAATGCTGCCATGATCATGGATGTACAGATATTTCCTCAAGATCCACCTTGAATTCTTTCAATATATTCCCTGAAGTGGCATTGCTGGACTGTATGGGTATTCTATTTTTAATTTTTCTTTTTCAGGAACCATTTTACTGTGTTCTGCAGGCTCCGCACTATATCCCATTCCCAGCAACCGTGCAGAAGGATCCCATTTCTCCAAATCCTGCCAACATGTGTCACTTTCTGTTTTAGAAATAGTAGTCATGGGCCAGGCGCAGTGGCTCACGCCTGTCATCCCAGCACTTTGGGAGGCAGAGGCGGGTGAATCACCTGAGGTCAGGAGTTCGAGACCAGCCTGGCCAACATGATGAAGCCCCATCTCTACTCAAAATACAGGTGGCGGGCACCTGTAATTCCAGCTACCCGGGAGGCTGAGGCATGAGAATCGCTTGAACCCAGGAGGAGGAGGTTGCAGTGAGCCGAGATCGCACCATTGCACTCTTTCCAGCCTGGGCGACACAGTGAGACTCCATCTCAAAAAAAGAAAAAAAAAGAAATAGTCATGTTAATGGCTATGTGGCGATTCCTTTTTTTCTTTTCAAGAGAAATTTTGTTCTTTCGTTCGTCAATAATGATTACTTAACAATGGGATGTGTGTGTCTGCTGGAAAGGGCACCACTCAGCTTCTGAAACCTTGGACTTGGACTGGGCTGTGCCACCCTCCCTCCTCATCCATGCTGGTTTCCATGTGGTGATTGCCTCTCTTCACAGAGACCCAGCCTCACAAAGATGCGATGTCAGCAAAGGAACTCTAGAGGTAAAACTGCAGGAATGAGGGACGTGTTCTTTGGAGAGGGAAGAGAATGGAGGAGCTGGTCTGGTTGCCTAGCAACACTCGGCATCCCTGGCGAGGAGTCACCATGGAAACAGTGAGAACAGGCCGTCGGGGAGGGGCCGTTCCTCTCCATCCAAGTGCAGCCTCAGAGACAAGGAAAGTGACATGGACGTCCCACAGTTTCTTTAAAAAATCACCTCAACAGGCCGGGCGAGGTGGCTGACGCCTGTCATCTCAGCACTTTGGGAGGCCGAGGCGGGCAGATTACCTGAAGTCAGGAGTTTGAGACCAGCCTGGGCAACATGGTGAAACCCGGTCTCTACTAAAAATACAAAATTATCCGGGCGTGGTGGCAGGTGCCTGTAATCTCAGCTACTTGGGAGGCTGAGGCAGGAGAATCGCTTGAACCCGAGAGGCAGAGGTTGCAGTGAGCTGAGATTGCGCCACTGCACTCCAGCCTGGGAGACAGAGCAAGACTCTATCTCAAAACAAGCAAACAAACAACAACAAAAAACCTCAACATGCACATGGTCTCCATTCATAATTTCATGCCTATTGTTTGTATATCTTTAGTCCGGTAGTTCCCAAAATATAGTTTAAGGACTCCTGGGGGGAAACCTTGACACTCTTAGGAGTGCCACAAGCTCCATACTATTCTTCTAAAAACATTATTATTTTATTTCCCTTTTTTCTTCTCTTTTTCTTTGTGTGATGTAGTACTGCCAGTGTTTGAATTAAAAAGCGGTTTGGAGAATCCATCCCTCTCCATTAAGGAGGACCTTAAAGATATTCGATAAAATGTGAAAACATGCTACCTTTATTACTATTTTTTGTTTGGAAAATGTAATTATTGTTCCTAAAATGTTGATTAAGCTAATAGGTAATAGGTTTGTTACTGTTTCTTAAGTTTTACATTTAAAATTTACTCTGTGTTAATTTTTAATGTGGTGAATATAGATAGATATAATCTGTATGTATACAATTTATTTGTGGGTACTGTAAGCTCTGCCTCCCAGGTTCATGCCATTCTCCTGCCTCAGCCTCCCAAGTAGCTGGGACTACAGGCACCCGCCACCACGCCCAGCTAATTTTTTGTATATTTAGTAGAGATGGGGTTTCACCATGTTGTCCAGGATGGTCTCGATCTCTTGACCTCGTGATCCACCTGCCTTGGCCTCCCAAAGTGCTGGGATTACAGGCGTGAGCCACCGCGCCTGGCCAAGGGCACATGTCCTTTTCTGACTGGCTTATTTTACTTGGCATAATGTCCTCCAGATTTATCCATGTTGTAGTATATGTCAGAATTTCACTCTTTTATAAAGCTCAATAATATTCCATTGTATGCGAGTACCACAGTTTGTTTATCTATGATTCATTCAGTCCTTGCTGGAAGCTTGGGTTGTTCCACCTTTGCCTATCATAAATAATACTGCTGTGAACGTGAGTATACAAATATCTCTTCACAGTCTTGTTTTTAATTCTTTTGGGTTCAGAGTCAGATGAGCAATTGCTGAACCATATGGTAATTTTATTACCATTTTATCAGGAACTGCCATGCTACCCTCCATAGCGGCGGCATCACGCCCTGTTCCTGTGTGCAGAAGTGCTTTTGTTACCCAGCAGAAGGGGCTCACTCTCTATTGTGATAGAAGCCAGTACTATGACCCTGGGTTTTTGAGAAAAGAAAAGCTTTTTTATTGCAAGTCAACTAATGAAACCACCTTTGCAAAAATCACAACAGTGAGAACATTATGACAGTGAAAGAGGCCTGACCTAACCAACCCTTCATCCTGCCTTTAACCTCCAAACTGCTCTTAATTAACCAACCCCTTATCCTGCCTTTAACCTCCAAACTGCCCTTAATTATTCCTGGGCCTAAGCCAAGCTAACTTTGGGAGCTATTTAGTTTATAGTTTAAATGATAATAGCGTTTCCCCAAAACTAAGTTTTAGTGGTTTAAAGCTTGGTAAAGCTCATGAAAGACCATCAGAGGAGGATGAGAGGAGCCTGAATTCTGCCCATGTGTAGCCATACATGATTACCAGCCATTTTTTCTGGAGGTCACACGATCTGCAACTTCCCCTAGTCACTCCTGCAGATAGTATCACTACTGTAGAACCCAAGATTGGCCTTTTGAGATGCCTTTTCAGGCTTCTGCATTTCTGTTAGCTGATGGGTCCACCCAGACCTGCCAACCAGTCCTGTGACTGCACCCAGAAGTGGACTCAGCCGCAGGAGGACCATTTTTCCACACCTCCATGATTGCTTCCACAACCAATCAGTGGCTTCCATTCCCTGGCCCACCAAACTATCCTTGAAAAACCCTAGCCTCTGAAGCTTTCAGGAGGCTGATTTGAGTAATAATAAAACTCTGGTCTCACAGTCAGCTGACTGTGAATTAAACACTTTACTGCAATTCACCTGTCTTGATAAAGCGGCTGTATCTGGGCAGCAGGCAAAATGAAACTGTTGGGTGCTTACACTAACAAGGAGATGGGGTCCTGCTCAAATGTGTCTCCCTGTGCCTGCTTTAAGCCTGTATTTTTTTTTTTTTTTTGAGATGGAGTCTCACTCTGTCTCACTCAGGCTGGAGTGCAGTGGAGCAACCTCAGCTCACTGCAGCCTCCGCCTCACAGGTTCAAGCAATTCTCCTGCTTCAGCCTCCCGAGTAGCTGGGATTACAGGCACCCACCACCACGCCCGGCTAATTTTGTATTTTTAGTAGAGACAGGGTTTCATCGTATTCGCCAGGCTGGTCTTGAACTCCTGACCTCAGGTGATCCGCCCACCTCAGCCTCCCAGACTGCTGGGATTACAGGCATGAGTCACTGCACCCGGCCAAGGCAGTAATTTTATTAGAAAAGTTTAGGGGGTGGATTCTGGGATTCATGGGTGATTGGTGGAAAAAATGGGAGGCTGGAAAGTCCTTGGGCAGGCACAGCTATCTCATCCTCCCTCCTTATGGGTCCCATATGCAAATTCAGGTACAGTTAGTATAAAACAAGCAGCAGAAATTCAAGCTGTGACATCAGCAAGCTTGTTCTGCAGACTCCAGTCGTTCATATTGGTCCCAACCAGTTTCAGCCAGTTTTCTTATCTTACCAACGGAGGAAGTTTCAACATTTCAGTAAGTCTGTTGTTGTTGTTGTTGTTCTTGTTTGTTTGTTTGTTTTGAGACAGAGTCTCACTCTGTCACCAGGCTGGAGTGCAGTGGTGAGATCTCGGCTCACTGCAACCTCTGACTCCCTGGTTCAAGCGATTATCCTGCCTCAGCCTCCTGAGTAGCTGGGATTACAGGCACGCACCACCACGCCCAGCTAATTTTTGTGTTTTTAGTAGAGATGGGGTTTCACCGTGTTGGCCAGGATGGTCTCGATCTCTTGACCTCGTGATCTGCCCACCCCAGCCTCCCAAAGTGTTGGGATTACAGGCGTGAGCCACCGCACCCAGCCCGTCGTTTCTTTTCTCATCTGCCATCCCACAAACTCAGTTTCTGTTAGTCTTCGGTGTCTTTAAGTCTTTGGAGCACGTTTTCCTTTCTGTTTCTTCAAATCCTACCAACACTTGTTGTTTTCTGTTTTATGGATAGAAACTGTGTTAGTGGGTCTGTGGTGGTTCCGCTTTCTTTTCAGGAAAAAAATTTTTTTTTATTCTTTCATAATGACAATTACTCAATAATAGGATGTGTGTGCCTGTTGGGCACTGCATAACTTCTCAAACCTTGGAATCGGCCTGGATCAGGCCACCCTCGCTTCCTCCTCCATGCTGATTTCATGTGCTGTTGCTTTACTTCTCAGCGAGCCCTGACACCCCAGCGCCGCACGGACGTGGTGTCAGGGAAGGAAATGTAGACAGATGGAACGTGGAATCTGTGAGACGCTGGAGCTGGTGGTTCATGTCGTGTCAAAGGTTGAACGTTGCTGTGCGTCCCTGCGGTTTAAGGTTTTCAGGGTTCCTCTGCAGACAGCTGCAGCTGTGAGGATAGAACAGCAGGAATGAAGCTGGGATTCACTGGAGCTGGGAGATAATACAAGAGCGGGTCTGGTTGCCAAGCAGCGCTCAGGGTTTCAGAAGATGGATCCCCATGGAATGAGCGTGAGAGCACGCAGTGGGGGAGGGGCTGTCCTGCCCCAGCCAACTGAGCTGCGAAGAATAAGGAAAGTGATGTGGAAGTCCCACAGTATTTTGTTTTTTGGTGACAGGGTCTCAGTCTGTCACCCAGACTGGAGTGCAGAGGCGTGATCATAACTCACTCTCATCTCAAACTCCTGGGACCAAGCAATCTTCCTATTTCAGCCAAGTAGCTAGGACTACAGGCACGTGCCGCTACATCCAGCTAATTATTTTTCATTTTTTGGTAGAGATAGACTCTCACTGTGTTGCCCAGGCTGGTCTCAAACTCCTGGCCTCAAGTGATCCTCCTGCCTCAGCCTCCCAAAGTGCTGGGATTTATAGGCTGAGCCACCATGCCCAACTTCCACACTTCTTTAATTGATAACTTCTCATTTGTTTAGTGAGATGGTCTCCATTTATGATTTCAGGTCTTCTGTTTGTATGTCTCTTAGGCCGGTCCTTCTCAAATTGTAGTTCATGTCTCCCTAGGAACAATAATATTTCATTTTCATTTTTCCTATTCATTTTCTCTGCATAATGTAATATTGCAAATGTTTGAATTAAGATTATTAGTAATCATTTCATTGGAAAATGTAATTATAGTTCATAAAAATTGTGTTAACATAAAATAACATTTTGGGAGGCCGAGGCAGGTGGATTACTTAAGGTCAGGAGTTCGAGACCAGCCTGGCAAACAGGGTGAAACTCCGTCTCTACTAAAAATACAAAAAATTAGCCAGGTTTGGTGGCGGGTGCCTGTAATCCCAGCTACTCGGGAAGCTGAGGCAGGAGAATCGCTTGAACCTGGGAGGCAGAGGTTGCAGTGAGCCAAGATCGCGCCACTGCACTCCAGCCTGGGCAACAAGAGCGAAACTCCATCTTTAAAAAAATAAAGTTACAGTGGGCTTCTGAGGTGACAAAGTTTGAGAATTACTGTCTTTGCTTAGATTCCTGAATATAGTTTTGCGGGTTTGAAGGGTAGACACACACATTTTCTGATACACAATGTAAGATAGTTATGATGTTATTCAGTTGTTTCCCCGGCTCTAAATTCTCGTGAGAAATGTAAGCTGGGTGTTTCTCACTCATTGATTTTCTCCTGTGATAAAAGCAGTAAAGGAATTTCTATGGGAAGCTTAATTGGGCCCCGGTTACCTGGACTTCCAGAGATCTCCCCTAATATCAGATAAGTTTGGCATTCCCAGAAGAGAAAGATGAATGTAGGTTTTTGAGTTTACAAACCCCAGCCTAATAGTCATTTTTTTGGGGGTGGGGGGTGATCATGAATAAGATAGGTGCCCCTTCTAAGCCTGGTTTTTCTTCACATATAAATGTGGTTTGTGGCTGAGTAAGAACTTAGAAAAATGCCCAGTGCATTGTAAATATTCAGTAAGTAATAGCTGGGGATTTGGGGGCATTTCTATAATAAATATGAAGATAATTTTAATGTAATGATTATGACCAAATAATGTCTAGAAAAGATGTAGTTACTTTGTATGCAAGAGTGTACCCACTTATCCACAATTGTTAAACCATTCCCTCCTCAACACTGTTATAACACGTTGCTAATTCCATTGTTCCCCATCTCACCTGGAGATATATCTAGCTGTTTATCTGCTTTCCCCAACAGGCTATGAGCTGTTTGAGAGTTTGGGCCGGGTGCGGTGACTCACACCTGTAATCCCAGCACTTTGGGAGGCCGAGGTGGGCATTCGAGACCAGCCTGGCCAACATGGTGAAAACCCGTTTCTACTAAAAATACAAAAATTAGCCAGAGGTGGTGGCATGCGTCTGTAGTCCCAGCTACTCGGGAGGCTGAGGCAGGAGAATCAGTTGAATCGCTTGAACTCAGGAGGTGGAGGTTGCAGTGAGCTGAGATTATGCCACTGCACTTCAACCTGGGCAACAGAGTAAGGCTCTGTCTCAAAAAAAAAAAAAAAAAAAAAAAAAAAATTTAGGAAAGAAAAGCAAAATTAAAGGAGAGTTTGGGCTATGTCTCTAAAATCTGTAAAACTATTAATTGTACCCATAAAGCAGGTATTTCCATGGTTAAGCTCCTAATTCAAGAGTCAGCACAGCTCCACCAGTGCCGTGGTCCTGAAGGGTACATTTCTACCATGGACTCACTGACAGCCGTGGGAGGTGGTCAACGCTCAGTAACTTTTACAAAGGTGACCTCACGGTATATTTATGGAATGAAGTGAGGCCAAGCTTCCTTGTTTTTTTAATTTTAATTTTTATTTTGAGATGGAGTCTCGCTCTGTTGCCCAGGCTGGAGTGCAGTGGTGTGATCTCGGCTCACTGCCACCTCCACCTCCAAGGTTCAGGAGATTTTCCTGCATCAGCCTCCTGAGTAGCTGGGGCTACAGGCGTGGGCCACCACACCTGGCTAATTTTCGTATTTTCATTAGAGACGGGTTTTCACCCTGTTGACCAGGATGGTCTCGATCTCCTGACCTCGTGATCTGCCCACCTCGGCCTCCCAAAGTGCTGGGATTACAGGCGTGAGCCACTGCACCTGGCCACTTCTTGTTTTATAAACAGGAGGAAAGGGCCCCAGTTGGGTCATGTCTTGCCCGTAGCCCCACATAAAATCGAGTTATGCAATGGCTCAGTGGACTGTCCTTGCCTGCTGCCTAGACGGAGCCGATTTATCGAGATAGGGGAATTGCAATAAGGAGTTTAATTCATACAAAGCCGGCTGTGAGGATGACTGGAGTTTTATTATTACTCAAATTAGTCCTCCTGAGAATTTGGGGATTGGAGGGTTTATGGATAATTTGGTGGGTAGGGGCCAGTGAGTCGAGAGTGCTGATTAGTTGGGTCGGAGATGACACCATAGGAAGTCGAAGCTGTCCTCTTGCACTCAGCCAGTTCCTGGGTGGGGGCCAGAAGACCAGGTGAGCCAGTTTATTGATCTAAGTGTTTCCAGCTGATCCATCAAGTACAAAGTCTGCAAAATATCTCAAACGCTGATCTTAGGTTTTACAATAGTGATGTTATCCCCCAGAGCAGCTTGGGGAGATTCGGAATCTTGGAACCTCCAGCTGCATGACTCCTAGACCACAATTTCTAATCTTGTGGCTAATTTGTTAGACCTACAAAAGCAGTCTAGTCCCCAGGCAAAAAGGGGGTTTGTTTTGGGAAAGGGCTGTTATTGTCTTTGTTTCCAAGTTAAACTATAAACTAAGTTCCTTCCAAAGTTAGTTCAGCCTAACCCAAGGAATGAACAAGAATGGCTTGGAAGGTAGAAGCAAAATGGTCAGATCTCTTGCACCATCATAATTTTCTCCATTATGATTTTTGCAGAGATGGCTTCAGCCATGTATTTATTCCATCGCTCAACAGTCACTCAGCATAAGCCATGTGCTAGGGACGTGGGAAGCAGAGGAAATAATGCATATATAATCCTTGCATTCAAAAAGATTGTTTTTTTGAGATGGAGTCTCGCTTTGTCACTCAGGCTGGAGTGCAGTGGCATGATCTCGGCTCACTGCAACATCTGCCTCCTGAGTTCAAGGAATTCTCCTGTCTCAGCCTCCTGGGTAGCTGGGTTTACAGGTGTGTGCCACCACACCTGACTGATTTTTTGTATTTTTAGTGGAGACGGTGTTTTGTCACGTTGGCCAGGCTGGTCTCGAACTCCTGACCTCAGGCAATCTGCCTGCCTCAGCCTCCCAAAATGCCAGGATACCGAAGTTTTGTTTTGTTTTTTATTTTATTTATTTATTTATTATTATACTTTAAGTTCTGGGATACATGTGCACAAGGTGCAGGTTTGTTACATAGGTATACATGTGCCACGTTGGTTTGCTGCACCCATTAACTCGTCATTTACATTAGGTATTTCTCCTAATGCTATCCTTTTCCTGCTCCCCACCCCCTACAGGCCCCAGTGTGTGATGTTCCCCGCCCTGTGTCCAAGTGTTCTCATTGTTTAATTCCCACCCATGAGTGAGAACATGTGGTGTTTGGTTTTCTGTCCTTGTGAAAGTTTGCTCAGAATGATGTGGGATACCGAAGTTTATTTCTCACTCGTATCATAATTCAGTGTAGCTTAGCAAGGATGCTGTGTTCCCTGAAGTTCAGAAACCTAGGATTTTTTCTTATATCAGTCATTTTCCCCTAGTGCCTGGAAGATCCCCATTTATTATTTTTCTCTCCAGAAAAGTGGTGTGGGGGAGAGAGGTAGAGAGACAGAGAAAGAGAGAAGGAGAATGGATCACACCCAAGGATGGAAAGGCCAGATTTAATGTTAACCCACAACATTCTGCCCACACTTCATTGGCCAGGACTTAATCACATGGTCATACCGATATGCAAGGGATGCTGGGAGATGTAGTTTAGTAGAGCTCTCCGGATTCTGATGTCGTTGATAAGCAAACAAATGCATATCATAACAATGCTATCATTTATCTCCTGTGAGTTTATAAAAGTGGAAAAGATTTAGGGTAACCGATATATGATTTGGAAGACTCAATATTGTCAAATATGTCAGTCTCCCAAAACTGATTTCTAGATTCAATGCAGTCATAATATACGGAGGCCTTTTTTTTTTTTTTTTTTTTTTTTTTACAGAAATGAGTAAATCTTATAGAAGTGGTTCTAAAATTCATATGAAAGTGCAAAAACCTTATAAGAACCATAATTATCTTGAAAAATAGGAAGATATGGAGCATCCATACCCAATGTAGATGAGAGGATGTAAAACACGCATTCTTAGATGTCTTTGATGGGAATGTAAAGCAAGGAAATCTTTTTAGATGGCAATTTTGTAACATGTTTAAAAAGCTGAAGTGCATATCGACCCATTCATTCTACTTTTTTCAACGTATCTTGTAGATATATTCCTGTACATGGGCAAAGATAAGTGTGCCAGGATAGCTACTGCAGCAGTGTTTACTGTAACAAAAACTGGAAAACACATTTTCATTCATAAGGGACTTATTTAATAAGGTATAGTCTATTCCTTGAAGGTTTGACTTCCCTCTGCCAGGCTCTTCCTCCCTATTCCACCACCAGCGCATCAGACGTTCCTATATGGTTCATCAAGCATTCCAAAATTAAAATAATTTGCATTAAGGAAAAACTTCTCTAAGAGTCAGGGTCCAGGTCTTTGACTGTTTTTTCTGGATCAAAAAAAAGTTCCAGATATCTACTGTGAGCCAGGCCTTTGCTCGGCCTCAAGAATACAGAAATAAAAGACAGAGTCCCTGCCCTGGATGAGGTCACAGAAAGAAAAGTAAGCTAATATTTATAATACAAGGTAATAAGAATAGATTAGTGTCAGGAGCTAAGCCGTTTTTAGATTTAAAGGAAAGAAAAATGAACATTCATCACCTTTTCAGTAGAAATTTAAAGAGTGTAAGTGCAGTTTCAGCTGGGCATGGTGGCTCACACCTTGCACTTTGGGAGGCCAATGTGGGAGGATTGCTTGAGTCCAGGAGTTCGAGACCAGCCTAGGAGACATAGGGAGACCCCATCTCTACATAAAATACAAAAAAATTAACCAAGTGTGGCGGCACCCCTGTAGGCCCAGCTGCTCAGGAGGCTGAGGTGGGAGGATCATCTGAGCCTGGGACATCAAGGCTGTAGGAAGCCATGATCATACCACCGCACTCCAGCCTGGCTGTCAGAGTGAGACCCTGTCTCAAAAAACAAACAAACAAACCAAAAAAAAGAGTGCAGTTTGTTACATGACTATACTGTGCACTAGTAAAGTCTGGGCTTTTTGCATAAGCATCATCTAAATAATATACATTGTACTCATTAATTTCTCATCCCTCACTCCCCTCCCACCCTTTCATGTCTCCAATGATTATTGTTTCACAATCTATGTCCAGTGGTATACTTTACTTAGCTCCCACCTATGAGTGAAAACATGCCGTATTTGACTTTCTGATTTTCCTGTTTGTTGTTTCACTTAAGATAATGGCTTCCAGTTCCATTCATGCGACTGCAAAAGACACAATTTCATTCTTTTTTATGGCTGAACAGCATAGACCACAACTTCTATGTCTGAGACTGTGTTGGATCTGCACACATCTCTATTCATTTAATTTTTACATCATTTCTGAGAAGCATATGTAACTTCCACTTTACAGGTATTAATAATAGCAACAGCTTCTGGAGCACCTAAGAGGTGCTATGACTCATGATAGGTGTCTACATGCATAGAACAATCTTCACAAGTCTTCCAGGTAAGCGTCATCATCTCCATTTTATAGATAAAAACATAGAGATTCCGGGAGGCCAAGGAAGGTCAGGAATCCAAATTCAGTTTCTCGTGCTCCTAGTGACCAGGCTATTCCTCTAACTCGGTTTGAAGCCCAGGCATTCAATCAAATTTCTGGCTACATACTGTGGATGATGAATTTCCATGCCACCACAATGCTCTCTCAGAGGGCAAAGAGGGTTACTCCTCAGTGCCTGGAGAACGAAGAAGTGAGTGAAACGTTCTCTGCTGGAATTGAGTTTGAGGGATGAATTAGATTTCGCATTTCATTTCATCAGAACACTCTGGGTAGAGGGAGCAGAATGAGCATAAATCCAGACATGTGCATGTTTTGGTGTGTACGATCATGGGGAAAGGCATGGAAGCACCATATGGTACACCAAAACATGTTAACACTGATGACCTCAGAAGATGGGAGGGGCAGAGGCCATGGATTGTACCATAAACTCAGAAATATATATATATTTTTGAAACGGAGTCTCGCTCTGTTGCCAGGCTGGAGTGCAGTGGCACGATCTCAGCTCACTGCAACCTCTGCCTCCCGGGTTCAAGCGATTCTCCTGTCACAGCCTCCTGAGTAGCTGGGATTACAGGCATGTGCCGCCATGCCCAGCCAACTTTAGTATTTTTAGTAAAGACAGGGTTTCACCGTGTTGATCAGGCTGGTCTTGAACTCCTAACCACGTGATCTGCCTCCCTTGGCCTCCCAAAGTGCTGGGATTACAAGTGTATTTTTTAATGATTGCAGAATATTGTGCATTGATGGTATTACTTACTGTTCCTTTTTGATTTTAAAAAAAGCCATGCTAGAGTTATGACTGCATGATTTTTAAATCTATTTTATTTGGTTACACAAAAGGGAAAAACAAACTTGATAATTAAATTTAATTTGATAATTCAAATTTGCATTGGGCATTCTAAAAGGAGAAAATACCTATTGACTGGAGAATCTAGGCATAGAGAGGAAAAGCTATGTCTCAGTCATGTGATGATTGATGTTGCATGCTAATTTAGGGAGCTAAAATATCCAGCAGGCGGTGTGAAGAAGATATTTTAATTTTCTCTGTGAACTGGTAGAATATCCTGTCTACTTATTTGTTTCTTATCTTACATCAAGCAGAAGTGATCTTGTAACCCTTTTGAGAGACTGAGTTTACACATCCCTTTCACGATGTTTCGCCAAATCTCCAGGTCCCCTTCTTTGCATATAGACATATTTCTTGCCATTTATGTAAAATGTTATAAATGGCTGTTTCAGCATCAGTAGGTGTCAGTGTCCTGGGAGCAGCTTGAGAACCTGGGAGCAGCTTGAGACTTGCATCCCCTGCCGCTGTGTAACGCCAGTTTCCAACACAAGTCCTGGCACCTAACAGGGGTTCCAAGGTGCATAAGAACAGATTTGAAACCAATGTGACCTTGAAGTGACCTTCCCAAGCCCCAGTGCACTTTCATGAGAAGTTTTCACTTCAATTTTTTCTCTAAATCCGGAGAGATTAGGTCAGCCCTCTTAGGTCCATCTCTTGTATTTAAACTGTTTCTTCTGCTTAAATACTCATTGCTCAAGACCAAAGACAAATTTTTCCAGCACTTCTGAAGCATGCGGAGGTCCTTGAATTCATTGGTCAATGCCTCAAGTCACTGGTATGTTCTGCCATGTCCAGGGGCAGAACGTGAACTTTTCAGTCCTGAAAGTCTCCATCAGGAAGGAAAAGAAAGACCTGTCTCACCTTAGCGGAGAGGTAAGAAAGTAAGATCTTCTGATTTGGTGGGAAAAAAGAGAAGATAAGGAAAGTCCTCCCTTTTATGGGATGCTCACAGACTCCTTGCCTGGGTGCCAAGGAGGCTATACTGGAATTAATCCCCATGACAATCTTATGAAGTCAGGGTCATTATCTCCACACCGGAGACTAAGCCGTGAGACTCAGAAGGTTGGGGCCCTTGTCTAAAGTCACAAACTAGTTGTAGACAGAGCATGGGATGTAATTAGTTCTGTTCAATCCCAAAGTTCTGCTCGGTATATTTCAAACTGAGAGTCAGAAAATCAATTTATTGGGTGAATATTAGCACTGAAATTAACACAGAATAAAATAGGAAATAAAACATCAAAGTGACTCATATAAAGTAAAGGTAAGTGCTGTCTAGTTAGACTTCTGTTTTATTGTATATGTGGTTTAGTGTGTGTGTCACTATGACTCAGCCACAATGTAAAATGTGTTTCTTATTGTAAGCCATAGTTAAAATGCTACAGGACCACTGTATGTATGATACCACATCTAAATTTCCCAGAGCATACTACACAGGCAACAAATGAAAGCTATAATTATGTAGTATCTTTCTATTTTTGAAGGAAATGTTGTCTTCTTAAGTAGTGAGTAATTCAGGATTAGGGAGGTCAGGTCACAAACTTCTCTAGGGCCAAGAAACAAGTCAATCATGACCATATCTCAAGCTCTAGCTGCAATTAAGTCGTGACAAATGTTTGTAGAACTGACTCAAAATTTTTGAGTCATCCCCAAATAGCCCAATACCTTTTAAGATACTCTATCAGTTCTTCAGCGGATTAATCAGGGGCATTCTAGGACATCTGATGTTATCAGAGAAGCAAGGTAACACAGAGAAGTTTTATGAACAAGTTAAATTAATAAGGGGTAGACAGAAAAAAAAGAAGAATCAGTACCAGGGATGACGTGGAGCAGAGGAGAAAGTAATTCCAGCCGAGGAGGGACAGTCCACGGCAGGAAACTGGTAGGAATCCATTCGGCATCAAGGACAGCAACACCACCCCTAAAGATCAGGCGGCTGCTGGACCCATGTTCAGGACCAAGGACAGCGAACCAGCCAGGAGACCTTGGGCAGAAGACGCGCATCCACCGCAACCAGTGCAGAAGTTGGGTTGAAAAGAACTTTAAGCACCAACTTGGAGCATCACTATGCTCATCTGAAAATTGGGGTATTGTGCACTAAGATGAAAGTTCTACCAAGAATATGCCTACCACCTTGTGCTGAACTACTTCCATGTCATTATAAAGTAACAATAGCAATGAGAATAATTTATTACATTCATATTATTTAATATTTTTTCATCTCTTACTTGAGGGGGATGATCTTAACAATCTTGCCTATCTTTGACTAAACAAACAGACTTGAAGTATTCATACTTTAATTTAAACATGTGAGAAGTTTAAATTAAATTTCCTTAGTGTAATATAAACTTTTCACATGTTTAAGTTAAATTTTTTAAGTTAACATTTTTAGCATTATTTTCTTAAATTTCTCACATTTAATATAAGTTAAATTTCCTTAAACATTTTAGCATTATTTTCTTCCTTGAAAATGTTTAAGGAAAATTTAAACATATGAGAAATTAAACACTTTTAACAGAGGAAATAACGCTGAAATGAATGAGGAAGAAAATATTGAAGCATGGGAGAAAGAACATAGCATTTTGACTCAAAGAGATCTTGGTAGGCACACTTTATGTGTGATTTTGGCCATGTTTTAAAGAGGGAAGGATATTTATACAAAGTGCATAAATATGCTGGCAAAATTTCTGGAAGGACCTACAAGAAACTGTAGCAGTCATTACCTCTGGGGAATGAAACAAGGATACCAGAGTGAGAAAGTTACTTTTAGATTTTATTTTAAAAATTAACATACGAAACATTGATTTTTTGGCAGTTATACAAATTTGAACATACGAAGAAGCTACTTTTAAAAATGACTTTTATATAAATATTAAGTAGATGTGAAAGAAAATGTGCAACATGGGTTTAAGGCATAAAAATAACAATGCAACAAATCCTGTGTGCTCATTAAACATTTTTTGTTCTTTTTGAGACAGAGTCTTGCCCTGTTTCCCAGGCTGGAGTGCAGTGGCATGACCTTGGCTCACTGCAAACTCTGCCTCCTGGGTTCAAGTGGTTCTCCTGCCTCAGCCTCCCAAGTAGCTGGGATTACAGGCGTGCACCATCATGCCTGGCTAATTTCTGTATTTTTAATAGAGATGGGGTTTCACCATGTTGACCAGGCTTGTCTCAAACTCTTGACTCAAATGATCCACCCACCTCAGCCTCCCAAAGTGCTGGAATTAAGATGTGCACCACCACGCCCCACTAATTTTTGTATTTTTAGTAGAGATGGGGTTTCACCATGTTGGCCAGGCTGGTCTCAAACTCCTGACCACAAATGATCCACCCACCTCAGCCTCCCAAATAGCTGGGATTACAGACGTGCACCACCATGCCCAGCTAATTTTTGTATTTTTAGTAGAGATGGGGTTTCACCATGTTGGCCAGGATGGTCTTGATCTCCTGACCTCGTGATCCGCCCGCCTCGGCCTCCCAAAGTGCTAGGATTACAGGCGTGAGCCACCGCGCCCGGCCTTTTCTTTCTTTTACTTATTAAACTTCTGCTGTAACCTCACCCTTAGAGTGCTGTGTCCATGATTTCCTTGGCTGTGAGACCAAGAACTTCGGGTGGCACCCCCAATAATGAGGCCAGTTTCAAATTGATAGCTTGAGAAAAATGTGTAAAAAGGCTTAATATTATTATATGGTATCTCTATATATTATATATTTATATCCACATATGTCATCTATATATTATATATTAATATCCATTGTACATTATGGATATTAAGGCTTTTTACAGATTTTTCTCAGGCTATCAATGTAATTTTTTTCTATAGAATAGTTTGTATTCCGAAGCTTAACAATTTACATAGTCATATCAGTTTATTGTTTTCTTTCCTGGTTTTGCATCTTAAGCAGCAGTTCTCACATGAATATTTACCAAAAAAAGACATTTCTACAAATCAATAAGAAAAATCAAATGGCTCAACAGAAAATATTTTTAAAGTTTATGTACAGGAATTTCACAGAAGAATAAATATAGATGTTCAAACACATTTTTTAAAAAGGTGCTCAGCATCTCTAGAAACCATGGAAATGTAAATTAAAACAAAAAGAGACAGTTTCCGGCCATGAGATGGACATACATTTAAAAGACTGATATATTCACCATTGCCCAGAAAGACAAAAAACAGATGCTCTTGTACACAGTTATGTTGAGTTTGTATAATTTATCAGAATTAAAGTCCACATCCCCTTTGATTCAGCAACACCACCTTCATGGAACCTGTTCTGTTCACATACTCAAATAGAGAACATTTTGCTTTATAGATCAATACAAGATCAAAACACAAATATCAATGGCTTATGTGAATATCAGCAACATTCAATTAGAAAATGCCGTGAAAACCAGATCCCATTCAGAAGAGTAACCCACACTCTAAGCTAAAGAGAGGGGAAAAAAATAAGTATGCTAAACTTGTGTGAAGAAATGTATAAAACCTTTTCTGAAGACATAAAATAAGAAGTCTGAGAAAGGTCAAAGGATACCCATTGCAGGATTGTTCGTCTTGGCACAAAAGGCTGAAACCCACCTGAAAGTTCACAACAAGAGAATGGCCACCTTAATTTTTCATCCATACTTTGAGACATTCTACAGCAATAAAAAAAAGATGTATTAATATTTCTATGTGTGACCCCTACTTATTCAACAGAAACATCACCAGGACATGTGGTTGTGCAAAAACCACATGTTGAAGAAGAATGTTTCTGGATAGTGGGCAGTATGAATAATGGTCAACAGCATTTACTGCTATGGTGTTTGATGTTTCCAGAACATTCTAGAAAGAGTGTAGCCAGGGTACATGGCTTGTGAGATTCTGCCTGTCAGAATCACCCTCCTTGTCAGAATCTCATTCTCAGAGCCTGGAGCCACCACGGGACAGAAAGTCCCGAGAGGTGAGCTTGGGCAAATTCCCAAGAAGATGAGCCAGAAACAGCCAAGAGGAGACACTGTGGCTCGGAGCCAGCTCCGGCAGAGTTCAGCAGTGCTGGCCCATCCCCAGTTCCCCAGTGCTTTCCTTGCCACAGCTCATAAAGTAGGGATTCACCCCCAAGCCGGGAAGCCCCAGACTGGATCTCTATCTCCACAGCTCAGCCCAGCACCCTGAAGGCGTCGGCTTCCCCTGCTGCTCCAGGAAGGTGGTCACCGTCCAGGTGGGTCAGGCTGCTCCACATTCCCGACTGGCTCCATCCCTCGCCTGGGAGGACTCAAGGCATCAGGGCAGCTATTCAAACCGTGGGTTGTCATAGTCGTCAGACTGATTTGAACCCCAGCCCTGGAACTTACTAGCTTATGAGAACTTGCGCAAATTCCTTCACCTCTCTGTGCCTCTGTTATTTAATCTGTGAAATGAGGTTGATAACAACAGTACCTGCCTTCTAGGGTGGTTGGGAGGATTCAGTGGGTTGTATGCAAAGCATTCAGATCAGAGTCCAGCTTGCAGGAAGAGGTTTTTAAAAAGCTAGTTGTCATTCTGCTGAGGTCGTACAAAGGACTTAAAACTGAAGTCAGGGAGGCCTGGGTTCAGAGTTTGACGCTCCCACTTCCTCTCTAAATCTCGGTTTCCTCATCTGTGAAATGGGAACCCTAACATGCCTGCCTTAGCAGCTTGAGAATCCATCGAGGTCACATCTGGAAAATGCCCTTCCACAAACACAATGTTATCATTAGTTTTTGTGAACAGACAGTGTAAGCATTTGACAGACAATAAAAACTCAATCGCATCCTCCAACCCCCGGGTTCTCCCCCAGGGTGAATACACTTAACCATTTTCTGGGCATGTGTCAGCACTGCCCCCAACCCATTGGAGCATCACAGGCACCACACTGGGCACGCTTTACCTTTTTTTTGAGACGGAGTCTCGCTCTGTCTCCCAGGCTGGAGTGCAATGGCACAATCTCTGCTCACTGCAACCTCCGCCTCCCAAGTTCAAGTGATTCTCCTGCTTCAGCCTCCAGAGTAGCTGAAATTACAGGCATGCACCACTATGCCCGGTTAATTTTTGTATTTTTAGTAGAGACGGGGTTTTGCTGTGTTGGCCAGGCTGGTCTTGAACTCTTGACCTCAGGTGATCCTCCCACCTCAGCCTCCCAAAGTTCTGGGATTATAGGAGTGAGCCACTGTGCCCAGTCTGCTTTTTAAAAATTCTTAGCAATATCTGGCATTTATCATTTCACAGCAGAACATACGGCTGCCTTGCTTATTTTTTATTTATTTATTTATTTTTCTGAGAGGGAGTCTCGCCTCACTCTGTCACCCAGGCTGGAGTGCAGTGGCACTATCTCAGCTCACTGCAAGCTCCACCTCCTGAGTTCAAGTGATTCTCCTGCTTCAGGCTCCTGAGTAGCCGGAATTACAGGTGTGCACCACCATGCCCAGCTAATTTTTGTTTTGTTTTGTATTTTTAGTAGAGATGGGGTTTCACCATGTTGGCCAGGCCAGTTTTGAACTCTTGACCTCAAGTGACCCACCTGCCTCGGCCTCCCATAGTGCTGGAATTACAGGCATGAGCCACTGTGCCTGGCCTGTTTTTTTTTTTTTTTTTTTTTTTTTTAATTCTTAGCAGTATCTGGCATTTATCATTTCACAGCAGAACATATGTCTGCCTTGCTTTTTTTTTTTTTTAATCTTGCTCTGTTGCCCAGGCTGGAGTGCAGTGGTGCCATCTCAGCTCACTGCAACCTCTGCCTCCTGGGTTCAAGTGATTCTCCTGCCTTAGCCTCCCAAGTAGCTGGAATTACAGGTGTGCACCACCATGCCCGGCTAATTTGTTTTTTGTTGTTGTTGTTGTTTTGTATTTTTAGTAGAGATGGGGTTTCACCATGTTGACCAGGCTGGTTTTGAACTCTTGACCTCAAGTGACCCACCTGCCTCGGCCTCCCAAAGTGCTGGGATTACAGGAGTGAGCCACTGCACCCAGCCTGCCTTGCTTTTTAATGGCCTTGTCATATTCCACTGTATGAGCATCCCGCAATTAAGCTGTCCCCAGTCGAGGGGCACTGAGGTTAGCTCAGCATGTCACCACCTCCAACTTTTATGATATTTTGCTATTTGGTTTTGATTCGTGTCTGGTTCCCCCTCTCAACTGACAGCAGGCCCCAAGACAGCCAGTGACTGTGTCATCATGAGCTGCTTTGCCCTCACCGTCCTCTCTTACATCCGCATCTTGGCCACAGTGGTTCAGATCCGTTCAGCAGCCGGCTGCCGGAAGGCCTTCTCCACCTGTTCTCCCCACCTGGGCATGGTGCTCCTCTTCTATGGCACCGGCAGCTCTGCCTACATGCGACCCACCACCCGCTACTCCCCGCTGGAAGGGCGCTTGGCTGCTGTCTTCTACTCCATCCTCGTACCCACCCTGAATCCGCTCATCTACAGCCTGAGGAACCAGGACACGAAGAGAGCCCTGCGGAAGCTCTATCTCCAGGTGCCATACTAGGGTCTGCCATCTGGATGCGGGAGGGACCCAAAAATCCACCTTCCCAAGATTTTCCTTGTGGTCGTGGTGGAAGTGTTAGTGCCTCCAGAGACCCCCAGGAACACACCTATTCGCCAAAGTTGTCAACAAGGTTGAATTGCAATGAGTCATGCAGGAGAACCCTGATGGATGTCTGGATAAAATGGAGACAAATCCAATGTGCATTTAATTTAGGCAAATAGTACTAAATGTACACAGGGGAGGAGAGAAAGAGGAGGAGCAAATAATTTAAATAGGGTGGGTGATTCCATCCAAGAGCTCACTCAATAAATTTATGACCTGGACTACGAATCCAACAGGAGACTCTCCTCTCAACCCGCCTGGGTTTCCATGCACCTCCCCATGTGGACATGTTTTATCCTGCTCAATGTGGTTCTAATGTTTAGTGGTACACATTTTTTCATCTAGTGTTTGTCCTAAATGCAAGCCAAAGCCTTCATCACAAGCAGCAGCAGCTATTCCAGAAGAAAAATAGGCCATATTGGACGTGCGGAGAAATGGTTGGTAGTCTTCACGTGGCTGCTTCCTAAGGGAAAGTCAAGGGTACCTTTATCTTTCTGCAATGTTTCTCTGATAGCAAAGCCTGTAGTTGTTGTATTTCTGGTTCAGCTGCTTTAACAGAAACAAAATAACAGCAGCTTAAGCCATACAGAAGGCTTGTTTCTCTTTTGTGTAATCATTTGTGCTTGGAGGTGACCCTGGGTGTCTCTATGCCACAGTCATCCCGAGGCCAGGTTCCTTCTATCTCGTTGCTCTACCATCCCTGAAGGTTTCCTTATTCCTATGGTGGGAGTTGGATCGCTAGCACCTCATTCACAATCCAGCTGCTGGAAGAGGGACAGAGGAAATGGAGGGCAAGCTACATGGTTTTAAGATGTGACCCGGAAGTTATACACTTCACTTCTTCTAACATCTTATCGGCTGGTGTTTAGCCACATGGTCACACTGACCGCAAAGGAGGCTGGGAAATGTTGTCTCCAGCTGAGTGCCCAGATAAAACTCATGAAAGGAGAAAATGTTATTTACTAATTTGTAATCACTCCCTGACATCTGATCTCTTGATGAGCCACCATTTATCTTCTTACTCAATCCTACCATTATGCTTCCAATTCTTCCTTTGGCCACGTGTACTAATGTTTAGTGGCACTAAAACTTTACATACATTGTCACTTTTATATACATTATCTCTAATATTCAAAACACCTCTGTGAGGTAGTTGTAATTTTCCTCATTTTTCAGATAAGCAAAATAAAATTCTGATAAGTTAGGCAATTTACCCAGAGTTAAGAAGGTTGAGAAAGGCTTGATATTTTTAGATTGATATTTTTAGGTTTGATATTTCAGAACCACTCAGGATTCTTTTTTTTTTTTAAATAGGGTCTTGCTCTATTGCCCAGACTTGAGTATAGTGGCATGATCATAGCTCACTGTAGCCTCAATATCCTGGGCTTAAGTGATCCTCCAACCTCAGCCTCCCAAATAGTTGGGACTACAGGCATGCACCAGCACACCCTGCTAACATTTAATTTTTTTTTTTTTTTGTAGAGATGGGAGTCTCATTATGTTGCCTAGGCTGGTCTCGAACTCCTGGGCTCAAGCGATCCTCCCACCTAGGCCTTCCAAAGCGCTGGGATTACAGGCATGAGCTACCATGCCCAGCCTCTACTTCTTTTAATGATAGAGATTGAATTGTATGTGTCTAGGGCTTTAAAAAATCTTACCTTACAGAGGCATTTCTCAGAAGTTTTAGGAGTCAGTTGCAGTCCTACCAACATATCCCTGAGGATTGAACAATTCTCCTCTACCTGGGACCACCCTTTGATCAAAGACATAACCCTTAGGAGAGACATAAATTGGCCAAAGAGAGAGAAAATGGGTAGGTGACCAGCCAGCTTGATCAAGTCTCTGGTGACCACTGAGGCATGGCAGCCGCACACAAAGGTGACCACCAATTAGTCACTTTCTTGTATAAACCCTTCCCCTTGAGTGTGGTAGGAACCTGGGATTTGCCTTCAGCCAATAGAATATGGCAAAGGTAAGGGGTGGTCACTTCCGCAGTTATCTGAGAGCGCCTCCCTGAGGTGAAAAACACCTCATTCTGTTTTATTGTCTCCATTACATTTACCACCCTTATGAAATTTACATTATTGAGTGTGTTTGTTCTACCCCAACCACCCCATTCCTCTGAATATAATATCCATGAAGGCAGGGTCTTGTTTTCTTCAATGCTGTATCCCCTGTGCATAGCATACTACCTGGCACATATTAGGTGTTAAATATGTATTTTTATGAACAAATAAATGTGAAGCAGAACAACAAAAAACAAAAACCAGAGCTGTTCTTGTGTAAACGAGGGTGAGAGGGCTGGGATCCTTGTCTATTTGGTGTTTTCCCAACCCCTCAGCACAGTCATTTCTGCAACACCTACATGGGATCTTTGAGCTCGACAAACCTGGTTCAGACACCTCTTCTCTAATCAGATTAATACATGCTATTGAATTGAAACCACCATTGATTGGAAGATACTCCATTATCTTGCATTCCATTAAGAAAGAAAAAGACACTGCCAATCAAACTGTGACACTCCATCAATAAAACGTCTTGATTTTCCATGCTAAAATGTGCTCCTCAGCCTTCAGATCACAGCTGAAATGTCACTTCCTGATCACCCCTGCTGGCCAACCTGTGTCATTTCTCCTTCTATACTCTCAGCAAACACACACTGCAATTTTAATTAATTATGTAATTATTTGTTTAAAATGTCTTCTGACGCAAAAATGAAAACAGAATGAAGGTTGGCATTATGTCTGCTTGCTTACTATTATCCAGTGGTATGTTGATAAACTTGCTCTCTCGAAAAAAAATTATATATAGCATTTGACAGTTTCTATGGTGTAAATATTCTCACCACAGCTGATGTCAAGCTATCAATAGTTCAACAACTTATTTCCAACATTCCTGAATATTTATAATTGGCTCTTGTGAGCTGACACCAGCTTGCTCCAGCACAGTTCACCCAGGACCAAACACTGTATCTGTACATAATAATGGCTTAATAAACGATTGGTTAGTGAATGAATAAATGGTTGTGAGTCACACTGAATGAATATGTAGCGGGTATTTCAAAGTTAACAGTTCAAAATACAGCCCTTTACGTCTCCTTCATACCTGTGCTTTTCCCAGTTTTTACCTCAGTTAGCAGCACTGACATCCGCTGGTCACTCAGGGCAAAAACATCTAGGCATATTTATTTCTCTCTCTCCCTCACCTCTTCCCAGCACTCTTCTCATTCAGTATGTCCATGAGTCCTGTCAATTCTATCCTCAATGTGTATTCTATTCTATTCCAAACCCATCCCTCACACCATCCCCATGGCCACCATGCTAACCCAGCACATCATGGCCTGGCCACAACAGCCTCCTGCCTGGATTCCCTCCCTTCAGTCTTACCTTTCAAAGCTCATCCTCTCCCCACCTTCACTCCCCACACCCTGCCTATGCAAAAGCCACAGGGTGTTGCTGAAAAGATAAGTCAGGTCCCGTCATCCTCCCGCTGCCGCCCTCCGGGTCCTCCACGATCGGACCCCTCCCAGCTCTGCGGCCTCCTCTATCATGCTCTCTCCTGCAGCTTTTATTCCCAGCTATGCTGGCCTTAGCTCAGTTCTTCAAGCAAACCATTCTTATCCCTACCTCGGGGCTCTGCACTTGCTCTTCCGTCAGCTGAAATACCCTTCCCCAAATCTGAGCATCACCGCCTCGCATATCTGAGCTTCATTCTAAACGTCGTCTCTTTGGAAAGACCTCTCCTAACCACTTCTTTAAGTGGCATCATCCCCTCCCCCTCTCGCACATCCCCCCGTTTTATTGCTTTCGGAGCCCTTATCACTGTTGGAAATCACCGTGTTGCATAACTTTGCAGAGCCTGAGACAAGGACTTGGGAAGGGTAGTTTACGCCTGGGAAAAGGCAGGCCGGTCGCCGGGATGTAGTGCGCCTGCGCGCCCGTCTCCAGACTACAACTCCCAGAGTGCGCGGCGCCCCGAGCGCATATCCGCTTCCGGTGGCGTTTCGGCGGGAGATCCGAGCGTCTCGGGTGGTGGAAGGGATGAGGAGCTTTGCGGTTATGTGCGAGTGTGTACAGGTGAGTGTGTCCGTACGCGTGATTAAGTGTGTGCGTGTGATCAAGTGTGGGGGCGAGTGTGTGCGTGAGCAAACCTGTGAGAGGGTGTGTGAGAGTCCGTCCGTGTAGGTGAGGGAGCTAGCAAGAGTGTGAGCGAGTGCGAATGTCCCTGCAAGTGTGGGCGCGTGATGTGTTTGAAGGTGTGTTTGTTCGAGAGGGTGTGTGTTGGGGTCAACGAGGGTGCATGTGTGTGAGTGAGGAAGCGTGAGTGTGTGGTGTGTGTGCGAGCCAGCAAGCTGGAATGGCTCTCGCGTGCTTGTAGATCATGAGCGTGACTTGATGGCTTTCTGTGATGGTATTGGGTGTGTATAGCTTTTTGCTGTCCGTGCGTGATTGTGTTAGCGTGACTCGTGTTGGTGTTATGTGGGATTTAGTTCATGAGACTACGTGTGTGTTGCCCTGCAGTCTCAAGTTTGCTGGGTTAGCTGTTTCTGAATAGGATTTGACCCAAGTTCAGTGTCAGCTTTTCAAACAGCCTAAAAACTCTGGCCTTGGGCATTGAGAAATCAGAAAGTTTTTTTTTTTTTTTCTCTCTGTCTCTCTGACTATAACAGTTGTGGTAGTCAGAGAATTCTAAGAAAGAAAGTTTCCTGAATTAGCATTAGAAAAACTAGACACAAAAATCCCACTTTCTGAAAAAATGAGAAACTTCCTAATTGTAACTAAAATGATCAGTAAACAAGCCACTTGCTGGTTTGGAAGACAGGAAGCACACCTATGTGTTCTCTTTCTGTCAACACTTGAATTCTCTGGTCCAACTGTTAGGCCTTCTACATGACTTCCGTTAAGAACAAGCAGCACCCTTAAATGCATCTCAAGTGTTGTATGTATGTCGCTAAAGGCCATGACCGGTTCTTGGTTTTCCTTATCTCCAAGCCAAGCCTCAGTTTCTGCATGCACAAAATTAGGAAGATAATATCCACCCATCTACAACTCTCAATGCATTGAGTCACATGAAAGTTTTGTAGACAGGAAAAATTCTGTGGCACTCGGCCTGATCAAGTCGGCTTTCCTGGGTGTTGCTGAGTTAACTATAAGGATTATATGGAAGGACCATCCCTAGACTAATTCTAGACCTGGCTCCTAATGTGCAGGTCAGCAGTTCTTTCCGTGACTGGCAAGTCTGAGGTCATTTGCAAGTTAAGGAAGATAAGTGTACTGGTATCTGACTTGGTTTGCGCCAGAGATGATTTTTTCAAAAGATGTATTAACTGGGTTGGATGCAGTGGCTCACCCCTGTAATACCAACACTTTGGGAGGCTAAGGCAGGAGGATTGCTTGACCCTAGAGTTCAAGACCAGATTGGGCAACATATCAAGACCCTATCTGTACAAAAATAAAAAATAAATAAAAAATTAGCTGGGCATGGTGGCACTTGCCTGTAGTCCTAGCTGCTTGAGAAGATGAAGTGTGAGGATTGCTTGGGCCCAGGAGCTCGAGGTTGCAGTGAGATGTGATCACATCACTGCACTCCAGCCTGGGCAACCGAGCAAGAACCTGGCTCTTAAAACAAGAATTTATTAACTGGAAAATTAGGCTTCTTCAACAGTTATTTCAAACTTAAGAGCCGGATGCCCCCACATAATATTAAAGCTGATTTTCAAGGATCTCTTTTCTTAATGTAAGAATGAGTCCCAAAAGTGAGAAAAGATCTGTGAAGGCTGTGGTGGAGCAGTGAAAAGCATTCTAATTTTCTTGACTCTTTGGGCCAAACATACAGGAGGGACTTCTTTCCAGTAAACAGGAGTGAGGAAAAGACAAAGAATTTAAATATATCTATGTATGATCTGCTAAATATACAAGCTGTGGCGTATAAGTTAGAAGATCAGCCATCTTTCATGGTTTACAGCAATAGATGGACACAGCTTTGCAGAATTGCAGAACTTGGGTGATTGAGATACCTAAACCTGGAGTTTTGAATCCCAGCTTTGTCATTACTAGTTGTGTGGCCTTAAACAAGTCACATCACCTCCCTGTGCCTTAGTGTCTCTGTGTGTAAGATGGGGTGTTGTTACCCATCTCACAGTGATGGTGTGAGTGACCGATGTGAATCTCCCAGCATCCAGAAAGGCCCTCCAGTCTAGGAGGGGCCCTGAGACTATCAACAGTGGCCAGTTAGGACAAACCAAACTGAAAATAGCAATTATCAAACCTTTATTCACTGACTTCAATAGCATAAACAGAGGCCAAAAAGAAAAAAGTGCCAGCTTCTCTGTTCTTTTTCCCACGTAGCAGCACTGGGTGAGGGTCAGATGAATCTATACAGGAGGTAGGGATCATCTCCCTGCCAGGGAACCCTGAACAAAGGGCCCCAGATCAGACTTCTCAAGTCGGGATGATTTTACCTCCCAGATAAAATGTCGAATGACATTTTTGCTTGTCACAATTGGAGAAGCGGGTGCTCCTGGCATCCACTGAACAGAGGCCAGGGATGCTACTGAACACCCTACAATGCACTGGATGGTCCACAGGAGTTGCCCAACACCAAATGTCAACTGCACCGGTGGAGAAATCGATCCTGACTGCTGCTCCCACATCTGAACCTATCACTCTCCCTCTCACTCGCAACTCTTCTCCTGTCTCCTCCACCAACATACAAAGCTATTTTCTGACCAAAGAGCTTTGCTCATGCTGTTTCCTCTGCCCGGACACTCTCTTCTCCAGGGTCCCAGGCTGACTTCTCATCTGATGATCTTTGCTTAAAGGCCATCTCTTCAGAGAGCCTTTTTTGGACCAACCTGTCTTAAATTAGCCCTCTCACTTCCATGGTAACTCTCTACCCTCTTTCCTGGTTTTATTTTTCTTCATAGCATTTACTACCTTATTTTGCTTATTGTCTGTCTCCCCCATATTGCACATTAAGGTTTGAGAAATACTGGTTTCAAGAAAGGATTGAAAACTGAGGATCCTACAGGGGCCAGCAGAGATGATCTTGGGTGACTTTAATAAAGCAGCAAATGTAGTTAGTCTGGTTCTAAAATTTCAGAATTCCTTGGCAATGCTGAAGTGACCCTATTCTTGAGATGCTGGCTTTTTACAAGAAATATAAGAAAAACTCTATAGAAGAAAACTCTATTTCTGCAAAAACATGCAGAAATAACTAAGGAAAACTTGTGACATTTTGATAAGAAAACTATAAAGCTTTGCTGATTGATACAAAAGCTTGAATGAATGAAAAGACAGTATCATATTTCTGGATGTTAAGATTAAATGTAACAATGCTAATCCTCCCTAATTTGTAAGTTCATTGCAATAATCATCAAAAGGTTGGTTTTTGATTACTAAAGATAAATTTTAATCTGGAATAACAGAAACTTACATATATAACTTCACATAAATTTATGCATACATGTACATACACTTTAAAGGCACAATGATGGGAAACATTAAATATAGCCATAAAAATTAAGAAGAATATAGATCTAGGATAAAACAGGGCAACAAGCCAATAAAAGCAAATAGATGGTCCAAATATAGATCCTACATTATAAAATATAACAATTTATAATTTACTAATAATGTTGGGGCAATTAACAATGAGGAAGAATAATTTTAATTCTCTTTTCATACAATATGCCCAAGTAAATTGAAGAATGACGAAAGCATATTTTTAAAACTCCAGAATAAAACACTAATGTTTACAGAGGGTTAGATTTTGTAGGGTTGGAAGAAAATAGAAGGATTGAAATACATAAAAATTGAAACATTTTCAAAAAATAAAATACCAAACAGGGAAAATCATTTGCAGCCAAGATGACAACAAAGAATTAATATCTCTATTATACAAAGAGATGGTTCAAATTGATAGGAAGCTATTAAAGTCACATAGACAAATGATTAAAAGACAATGCGAAGAGAGGAAACACAATGGCTAAGAAGCTTACAGGAGAAAGTTCAACATCCTTAAAAATCAAAGACAATTAAAATGAGATGCCCTTTCCCCTATTAGCAAAGTTGCTACTAAACACCCTACAATGAAAAGTGCTGTTATTACATAATGCCAGCTGGGCGGGAGGTGTAGGGGGTAGTGGGTGTGTGTGAGGAACACATATCCCCAAGCATTACTAGCAGTAGCAGCAGTGCAAACTGATGTAATGTTTCCAAAAGGAACTTGGATATATAAAAAATCTTAAAAGTAAATTATACACCTTCTGATGCAGCAATTCCTCTTTGGCAAATATATATCTTAAAGAAATTTTACATTTGAAAAAAGGTTTAAGCACCGAAATGTTCATTATAGTATGTTCATAACTATGAAAAACTGAAACTAAATTTTGCCTCCCAACAACAGAGGAGGAGCCATACATAGAAAGCACTGGGTATGCTGTGCAACTGTTAAGGAGGTGATAACCACAGACAAGTGAGTGATGAAAGCAGTTTTGTAAGGTATAAGATTGGGTAGAAAAACAAGGTATACTATTGCACACATGGAATGGTCACAGCTATATGACAACTATCTATAAATACCTTAAAAATAGGTAATACAGGGTTGGGTGCGGTGGCTCACACCTGTAATCCTAGCACTTTGGGAGGCCAAGGCAGGCAGATCACC
Source organism: Pongo pygmaeus (assembly GCF_028885625.2). Lineage (NCBI taxonomy): Eukaryota > Metazoa > Chordata > Mammalia > Primates > Hominidae > Pongo > Pongo pygmaeus. The sequence continues at coordinate 63,332,868 of NC_072393.2, forward strand.
TGAGGTTAGGAGTTCCAGACCAGCTTGGCCAACATGGCAAAACCCCATCTCTACCAAAAATAGAAAAAAAAAAAAGTGGGGCAGGGTGGTGCATGCCTGTAGTCCCAGCTACTTGGGAGGCTGAGGCAGGAGAATTGCTTGAACCTGGAAGGCAGAGGCTGCAGTGAGCCAAGATCGCGCCACTGCACTGCAGCCTGGGCAACAGAGCGTAATACGGTCACAAGGGTGACAAAGTGGACAGGTATAGACCATGAAAATGAGATCTTTGCTTCAGCCACTCCCCAGAGGCAACTACCTTCATAAATCTAGTCATTAATTTTAAGTTAGAAGAAAACAGACTAAAATGTTAGTGGTGTTCATAGTGTATTTTTCTGTTTCGGGGCAGAGGGAGGGAGAGAGATCTACGTTTCTGTAAAGTAGTTGCCTTTAATGAGTCAAATATTACTTTAAAAAGAAAAATAAACATTAATCCGTCAGAAATGTGTACTTGAAACTGAGTTCACACAAATTAGTAAGAAAAAGCATAAAGACAAAAAAGCTAAAGAGGTAAAGGGCCTAGGTTATACATAAAGAAGTTTTTAAAACTTATTTGGAAAAAAATGCATAATAATAATGCAAAAATGGATTAATTATTGTTAATAATCTTTTTTTTGGTTTATCAAATAGGTAAAGATTTTTTGGTTGTTAAGTGAATAAATACCCAGTGCTGGCAAAGTTATTTAAAGGGAGTATTTATTTGGTACCAGGGTGACAAAGGCAGTTCTTTGCACATACAAAAACTGCTTAGTGTGTCTTGTTTGCCTTGGGTGCTGTGCTGAGAAAGATCCAACCCTGTCCTCAGGTTCACTGGAACCAGAGAGTGCATAACTGGTTAACAACGCCTGCCAGGGACTCGAGAGGGAGGATTGTAAGTTTACCACCTATTTCGTACCTCTGGCCCTCCCTATGCTGAGGGCTACAAATGGCAGAGCCCCTCCACAAACAAATCCAGCGGGATCTTTCGAGAGCCTGAGAAATGTTCATAACATGTCATCTAGTGAAACCACTTTTTGGAAATCGATTCTAAAAAAACTGTAAATACAGTAATTTATGCTTTGTTAATCAGACTTTTATATAAATTAAAAATTGTCACAAAATCAGAAAAGAACTTTAAACTTGTAATGTTATTTTTAAAAACCTACACATAGAAAAAATATTTGTAGAAAAAATACTAAAATATGATAAAATATGGTTGCATTTTGATGTGTTAACTGTGGTTTACAACTCTAGTTTATTGCTGCTAATAAAACATTTTAAAAAATAAATTTTAGGCCGGGTGCAGTGGCTCACACCTGTAATCCCAGCACTTTGGGAGGCTGAGGTGGGCACATCATGAGTTCAGGAGTTTGAGACCAGCCTGACCAACATGAGGAAACCCCGTCTCTACTAAAAATACAAAAATTAGCTGGGTGTGATGGCACGCACCTATAATCCCAGCTACTCAGGAGGCTGGGGCAGGAGAATCACTTGAACCTGGGAGGCGGAGGGTGCAGTGAGCCGAGATCATACCACTGTACTCCAGCCTGGGTGACAGAGCGAGACTCCATCTCAAAAAAAATAAAATAAAATAAAATTTAAAATATTCCCTAATTGCAGCTACTCGTTACTGAGTGCCTTCTAAATACCAGGCACTATTAGGCTCTTTTCTATAGATGAACTCTAGGCCTTTTAATGGTTCTCCCAGGGGAGGATCCCCATTTCCTAAGAAAACGAGGTATGATCAGCCTCTAAGGAGGATCTTGAGATTTGACCTCAGCCCTCCCTGGCTCCAAAGCCCACCCTCTCTCTTCTCTGCCAAGGGTCTCTTCTACTTGTGAATATAACTACCTCCCTGGACTTGTACTAGTTGCATACCTAGATCTATTAGGAAGTTTATTAGCCGCCTCTGTTTTGCAAAATTTTCTTTAATATGCTCAATATTATTTGTATAGTGAGGAAACAATACCTAACAAAACTATGTTAAAAATCAGAGTTCAGGCCAGGCACGGTGGCTCACACCTGTAATCCCAGCACTTTGGGAGGCCGAGGTGGGGCGGGTCACAAGGTCAGGAGATCAAGACCATCCTGGCTAACACAGTGAAACTCCGTCTCTACTAAAAATACAAAAAAAAAAAAAAAAAAAAAAAATTAGCCGGGCGTGGTGATGGGCACCTGTAGTCCCAGCTACTTGGGAGGCTGAGACAGGAGAATGGCGTGAACCCAGGAGGTGGAGCTTGCAGTGAGCTGAGATCGTGCCACTACACTCCACCCTGGGCGACAGAGTGAGACTCCGCCTCAAAAAAAAAAAAAAAAAATCAGAGTTCAAACAAAAGACTTCAATTCATCTGTGGCTCTTTCGAGGCCTGACTTAAATTCTGTCATATTCTAACATGGGTTCATCATGCAAATTCTTCAAGGAGAAGAGGGTTGCGGAGGAGAGGTGAGTGGTTTATAATCCTTCCCTAGAGAAAAAAAATCAACACAACTTTTAAACCCTGCTAGAATGAGGCTAGGAGTGTTTCTAAAACCTTCAAGATACAGACATTTTGGCTCAGAAATTCCACTGCTGAGAATTTCCCCTTAGGAAACAAGACCAGATGCAAAGACGTTAGAGCAAATCAATGAGGAAAAATGCCAAAACCCCAAAACCCAAGGGCTAAAGGGGTGGAAGCATAACTATAGCAGCAATGTGTATATAAGAGATAAATTGGCCGGTCACGATGGCTCACACCTGTAATCCCAGCACTTTGGGAGGCTGAGGCAGGCGGATCACGAGGTCAGGAGATCGAGACCATCCTGGCTAACATCGTGAAACCCCATCTCTATTAAAAATACAAAAAAATTAGCTGGACGTGGTGGTGGGTGCCTGTAGTCTCAGATACTCGGGAGGCTGAGGCAGGAGAATGGTGTGAACCCGGGAGGTGGAGCTTGCAGTGAGCCAAGATTGCGCTACTGCACTCCAGCCTGGGTGACGTAGTGAGACTCCATCTGAAAAAAAAAAAAAAAAAAGAAAAAGAAAAAAGAGAAATTATAAGCAACCCCAGTTTCCAACCATGAAAGGCCAGATGAAATAAATTAGGACACATCCATGCAACCAAGTACTAAAAGGAAACTTAGGCATGTATTTCTGTATATGGAAAGATGTTCATAATATATGATAATGAAAATGATAGCCCTCAAAACAATGTTTATGGTAGTATATTTCATTTCATAAAAATATAACTTTTTTTTTTGAGATGGAGTCTCATTCTGTTGTCCAGGCTGGAGTGCAATGGTGCAATCTCAGCTCAGTGTAACCTCTGCCTCCTAGGTTCCAGCGATTCTTGTGCTTCAGCCTCCCAAGTAGCTGGGACTATAGGTGAGCGCCACCATGCCCGGCTATTTTTTCATATTTTTAGTAGAGACAGGATTTCATCATTTTGGCCAGGCTGGTCTCAAACTCCTGACCTCAGGTGATCTGCCTGCCTCGGACTCCCAAAGTGCCAGGATTACAGGCATGAGCCACCATACCCAGCCTAAAAATATAATTTTTAAAAGCTATACAGATTTATGCATAAGAAAAAATGGGCACAAACTTTTAGCAGCAAGTATATTTGGGAGGGGGAAATACAAATATTCAAAGAAAAAACAAACATATTTTCTAGTTTTCTTCAGGGAATGTATATTACTTGCATCACCACTAAAAAACTTAAAACATGAGTGTTTCTAAATTTATAGGCGCGAGCCACCATGCTCGGCCTACAATGTGAATATACTTAACATTACTGAACTGTATGCTTAAAAACGGTTAGGACACTAAGCTTTATGTGGCTTTTACCACAATGAAATATAAGAATTTTTAAATGAGTTCTAAATTTAAAAATGTAAACATGAAGAGGAGTGTCTAAACTGTTAGACATATCACGAACTGGGTAGGAACAGGAGGGAAGTTCTATATTAACCTCAGGGTTGCACAGGCCTTAAAAACGTGAGAGGGGATTGCTTTAGATTAAGAGACTTAAGAGATCAAACAACCAAATGCAATCTGTGGATCACATTTAGATCCAGATTGAAACAAGCCAACTGTCAAAGGACATCTTGGAGATAATCAGGGAAGTCTGGTTATGGTGTGAGTAAAACCCTTTGTCTGAGGTGATTTAAAAATTTCCTTTTTAAGTAGAGGTACTGAAGTTTAAAAAACATAAATGAGTCCATTAAAAATATGTTAAGTAAGTAACAACAGTTCAAGCAGAATACAGATTTAGCAAAAACTGCAACGGGAGAAGTGAAATAAAAGACTGATCAGGCTATGAGCCTTCTTACCATGAGGAAAGAAGCAGATTTCATGAGAGAGTGAATGAGGTAGAAACTACCTTAAAGACATGACAGGGTTTTCCTGGAGGTGAAGGGAGAAAAATTATGGAAGATGTAGAAAGGAAGTGGTTCCTGAAAAGGATGGGAGCTTGTTGAAAAGGCACAGGAGCTGACTGAAAGAGCTCCCAATGGCCAAAGCTGTAGCCATTTGAACAACAAAATAAATGACAGTACTGAATTACAGCCCATAGAATACATACCCACGAATCCAATCTGATATAAAGGAGGGCAATCCTCCCTCACGATGAGTATCACTGAAAAAGGCAAAATCTATTAGCTACTTTCCTATGCAACAAAAATATTCTTTGTAAGCTTTTCACCTGTGTGACACGTGAGGAATCCCCTTTTCGAAAAATTGCACCTTTTTTTTTTTTTTACCACACTTTGATGAATTTTCAAGTTGTTAACAAGGTGTGGGGGCTAGTGAAAGGCCTTCTCACATTCAGAACACTCTTTCTAGGATGAAGCCAAAAATGTTGAGAACAGTGTGTGCTGTGACTGAAGGTTTCTCAACAGTGATTGCACTCAACAGTTTTCTCTTGAGAATGGAGCTGATAATGTTGAGTGAGGTATGAGGGTCGGCCGAAACATTTCCCACATAGCTGACACTGGTAAGGCCTCTCTTGAGTGTGAGTTCTATAATGCTGAATGAGATATGAATTCCGACTGAAGACTTTGCCACAGTCACAACACTGGCAGGCTCTCTCTCCAATGTAGTCATGTTTCCGCTGATAACGAATTAAGTATGTCTTGCTGTGGGACAACCCAGGAGGAAGGACTCTTGCTGCCTCATGGGCTTTGAGATGTTGAAGAAGATGCACATTCTGGAGAAAAGCTCTGCCGCACTGAAAACATTCACAGTAGTCCTGACTATGAATTCTTACACGTTCACAGAGATTCGCACACTGGATGGAAGGCTTTCTACCTTCATTGCAGCCAGAAGGCTTCCTACCAGAATGGGTCTTCTGATGTCTGTTGAGGTGTGGCATGAGATAGAAGGCTTCACCACACTGTTTACATTCATAGGGTTTCTTCCCAGTATGGATCCGTTGGTGTCTCCCAAGGGCTACTTGAGTACTAAAGGTTCGTTTGCAAAATTCACATCTGTTGTGTTTGTTCTCTTGGGATGCTGACTGGGGACTCGTACATATTCCAGGAGCAGTGCCTTCCTGGGGATCCTTTCCTAGAGGATCCTCTGATTGTTCACTAAGATTAGAGCTTCTTTCAAATTCATCACTGCCATAGCTTCTTTCTGGAGTGAGGGTCTTGGGGTCATTCATTGTTATAGGACTCAAAAGTTTCTCTTGGTTGCCCTGGTGTGGTTCCAATGGATCATCATGAGACTCTCCTGCAGAGACATGCCAGAAGTTACCTACTGCCAAATTATCCAATCCTGCCCCCCAATAATGATATTTCTATAGGCAGGCTTTGCCCTGGAGTTAGTGCTTTGGTTTCAGGTCTCTTTTCCTAATCTAAAAAAAAAAAAGTAAAAATTCCTCTATTCTTTTTACTCAGAGAGACATACAATATAATAGAAATAAAGAGACCAAGGATAACAAACAGATCTTACGGAGGTTGAGAGAGTTTTCTGAAAACCTAAAGAGAAAATGGAAAAACGATAGAAAGGACAGTAAGTGGCCGGGCACAGTGGCTCACACCTGTAATCCCAGCACCTTGGGAGGCCAAGGCGGGCGGATAACAAGGTCAAGAGATTGAGATCATCCTGGCCAACATGGTGAAACCCTGTCTCTACTAAAAATACAAAAAATTAGCTGGGCATGGTGGCGTGTGCCTGTAGTCCCAGCTACTCAGGAGGCTGAGGCAGGAGAATTGCTTGAACCTGGGAGGTGGAGGTTGCAGTCAGTAAGCAGAGATCGCACCACTGCACAGCAGCCTGGATGACAGAGTAAGACTCTGTCTCAAAGAAAAAAAGAAAGAAAAAGAAAAGACAGTAAGCAAAGAAGAGTGAGGAAGAAGCAGAAAAAATATCATCCAGGAGGATGGCGTGTCAAAAAGATGCCACAAATGTACAGAGTAGAATGAGCAGAAATCAGAGAAAGAGCTGCGGTTGGGGTTTGTCAGCATTTTCCAAACCATGTTTGGCAGATTGCTAATATTCTGAAAAACAAATAGCTGTTACCATGAAGGGGGTTCCATTGTCAAGTTAATTTGGGAAATGTTGTATGACACAAATCAAGCAGGTTTCATTCCTGTAGGATTCAGAACTTTTAATATGCACCTTGAACCCTGAAGAGGGAAGGCACAGAATGTGGCATTTCTTAAAGTGATCTTGCCATGAAACATTTTTTTTTAGAACATCTATTACTGTGGTTCTTCAGGACTACTGAGGAAACACTGGAGTAAACAGGTCAACAACCTCTTGTTCAGAATTAAACAAAGATTCTCCTTTCTTAGGTCTGAATCTCTTGTTTTACCCCAATCTACACTGCCAACCAATCCCCTTTAATTCAATATTTATTAAATGCCTGTTTTGTGCAAGGCATTATCTAACCAGATGAGTCAGAGGTCTGTAAAAGGGACTCTAATCAGACTGTAAGTGATGACAGGAGCAGAGATGGGGGAACTGACTCCACTTAGGAAGAGGAAATGATTAGTGGAGGGGACAGCATTTGGCGTCAGTAAACGGGGAAGGGGGGCGAGTTTATATGAAATAGCCTGAGTTAAGCTATAGAACTGTGGAAGTATACAGTCCTGGGGAGCTAGAAACACAGGATCTTAGTTGCAAGATCTGTAGAAGATGAGGCTGGGATGTAAATTTCAGGCCAGACTGGGAGGAACTTCAGTGTTTTGTTAAAAGTTTGAATTTTATCTTGACGGAGGTAAGAAGCTGATAAAAAGTCCGTGCTTTATAAAGGCAACTCTCTGGTAGGAAAAATACTGAAGTCAAGGAAGTCAAGTATAAGACTGTGGTTTGGAAGAGAGGTGATGAACACAGTGGTTGCATCCTGGCAGACACTCGAAGTATGTCAACAGAGTACAGGTAAAACAGCAGAGCCAGAACATGGCTTAGGAAGTCATCAGGAAAAGAGGGATAGCTGGGCCCATCACAATGGATTGACTCTTTTAGGAAGTGGTCTTTGAAGAGAACACTCAAGAATGGAAGAGTAAGAGAACACCTAGTCCTCACTGGCTCTTCCGTTTTCCTCACCCTGCTGTACATCCAATATTTCAGCATGTTCTGCCAGTTCTCCTTTCAGGGAATACCTCCAACCTGACCCCTCTACAACCACAGCCTCAGCCTCCATCATCTTTAGCCTGGTGGACTTCAATGGCCTCTTGACCTGGTTTCTCTGGCTTTTCCTCTTAAAGCCCACTCTCCATAGGACAGCCAGATGGATCTTTCTAGAATAGCACTGCCCAGTAGAACTCCCAGTGATGATGGAAATGGTCTACATTTTTGCCGTCCAGCACAGTAGCCATTAGCCACATTTTGCTATCAAATACTTGCAATGTGGCTTGTGTGACTGAGGAACTAAATTTTAAATTTTATGTAATTCTTACTCGTGTAAATGTAAGTAGCCACATGTGCCTACTGTCTAGCATATTGGACAGCAAAGTCCTAAAATATCAATAACACTACTTCATGCCCCTGCTCAAAACTTCCCACCATCTTTGCATCTCACTTATAATAAAATTCTTTAACATATTCCTAAGCGGGCTGGCCCTTGACTATCTCTGTGATCTCATCTTCTATCTTCCACTTAACTCAGACCATATTGCCCTTCTTCCTGTTTTTGGAACACCCAAGCTCATTCCAATCTCAGGGCCCTTGCACTTGCTGTTCGCTCTGCCTGTAACACTCTTCCTCAAGATTTCTACATGGGTCAGCCCCTCATCTCATTCAAGTCTTCCACAGTGAGTCCTTCTCTGACTATTCCATCTTAAGCAACCTCCCATATCTCATTCTCTATCTGCTTTACACTCAGTTATTATTTGTCTATTTTTTAAAACTACTGCCCCCATTAGAATGCAAGCTCTATGAAGGAAGAGATTTGTCTGTCTTATTCATTACTGTATGCTCAGATACTAGCACAGTACCTGGCCCATCACAGAAGCCTGATAAATATCTATGGGATGACTGAATGAATGAAGAAACCAGAGTAGGGAAAGAAAAGAAGACAATGATAGAAACAGAGAGGAGTCTTCCTGGTAACTTCTTGAATTTTGTTTGGACATCCACTTTTCCACTCACACAGACAAACGTGGAGGAAGGCTGTGTCAATCAGCACTGTACTGGACACAGCTGCTAGTTCAGGAAAGGGATATAACCCGATATGGAACAATGAAAAATCAGGAGAGCTGGAAAAGATGCTTCCTCTCTCTTGAGAATGCTTCTTGGACACACCAGCTCTTTCTTGCTCCTTCTTTGTACAGGAACAAAAAAATGCATCTAGGATTTATTGTCAGAGTTGAAGGCAGAGTAGAAGGAGAAAATGAAACTAGGTCTTCGATGACTTCACTGGGTCCCTGAATACAGCCCAGGTGATCAGTATTATAGGCTAATAATCCCTCTATGACTTTAGCCAGTTTGGGTGTGGGTTTTGTTAACTACAACTGAAGGACAACAGTGATCCCAGCTGATGCACATGGTGACCCAATTCAAAGAAGGGGATTTCATGAAGATGGTTGGCGTTGTTAGACTGTAGCCATGAGTTTGGAGGAGGTGAAGTCTATGTTTCCAGAACCATAAGGATGCTAGTGGAAACCTTTTGTGGAAGTTTCAGAAAAGAGCGTATACGTGCGTCTGAGTTGGCAGAAGTAGGGGGATGGAAACCAGAGGGTGGGGGTTAAGAAGAAAAGGGAAGGGAGCGTCTGGGTGTCAACAAGTCTGAGGAGCTGATGTGAGGGAAAGTGGGAGGGCAGTGAGAAAGACAAGTGGTGGATCATCAGGCCAGGGTTTTTTGTTCGTCTCAGTTAAAGAGGAGAGATCTATGATTTCTAGCTGCAAGGAGAAAGGCATGAGTGAATGGAAGGGCTGGAACACAAGGGTAAGAGGACACTGGCCTCCCTGGAGCTAAGCAGGAGAGGAACTCGTGTTGCATGAAGAGATGGGCTTCAGAAAGGAGATGAAGGGGAGTACTGAGGAGAAAGAGCCCCTGAGGCGAGAGCACCTACCAGACTTCTCCTGGCCCAGGGGGCTTTGAGGAAAGCTCCCTGACTAGCATTTACTGGTCCCCCCTCTTACACCCCAGGCTTCCCCCTCACTACTCACTTTGACAAATCACTGTATGTCTGCTGTCTGTCTCCATTGCACGTGATTCCTCCTCTTCCAGGCGTGAGATAATGTCAGGTTTAGAGAACTGGTACCCTGTTGGAGAGGAAGACTCAGAACTCAGGGTTTCAGTAACTCCCAACCTTGGGTCCCAAAGACTCTGGAATAATAAGGAAGGAACAAACTCTCGCAGGAGTAAAATGAAGCTGTTTCCAGCCTATAGAGATTTTACCCCCTAAGGGACATCTAAAATGTATGGAGATATCTTTGGTTGTCATAACTGTGGGAGCAGAGGGAGGGGTTCCTAGTGTCTAGTATGGCTGGAGGCACGGACACTGCTCAACATTCTGCAAGACAGCCCCACAACCCTGGACGATCTGGCTCCATGTCAAAGAGTGCCAAGGTTGAACAACCCTGTTATGAAGACTAAAAAGGGGGCATGAGGGCAGTGTGCTGAGCTCTACACTTCAGCACCAAGAATCTGACATAGCTGCTCAAAGTCAACATTATGGTTCTTTTCCCTCCTGTGATAACGTCCACTGCCCCTTTGTCTTGAAGTGCTGCTCCTCCCCCTCCCTTAGTTCCTTGTTTCCCAAACTTCTATCATTTGCATACCAAATTGTTATCTATTTCTTTACTGTCTGACTCTCTCCACTCAAATGTAACATCCATGAGAAGGGGAAATGTCATCTATTTTGTAACCCCAATGCCTATACCAGGCCTTGTACATCTGAATTCACTGACAAGTTAATGAATGACCCTTGCTTTTTGGCATTTCTATGTGCCATTTATAGTCGTATTCAGTATTTATTTTATGTTTTTCTTTAGATCACATTTCTTTTTAACTTAGATATGCTTATTTTCTTTTTTCTTTTTTTTTGAGACAGAGTCTCACTCTGTCACACAGGCTAGAGTGCAGTGGCACGATCTCGGCTTACTGCAGCCTCTGCCTCCCAGATTCAAGTGATTCTTCTGCCTCAGCCTCCTGAGTAGCTGGGACTACAGGCACCCGCCATCATACCCAGCTAATTTTTCGTATTTTTAGTAGAGACGGGGTTTCACCATGTTGGCCAGGCTGGTCTTAAACTCCTGACCTCAAATGAACCACCTGCCTCAGCCTCCCAAAGTGCTGGGATTACAGGCGTGAGCCACTGCGCCTGGCCAATATGCTTATTTTCAATGGAAGCTTTACATCAACCCTATAAATGGAAACCAATGTCACTCACACACACACACAAAAATGGAAGGTAACATGATAAATATAACAGAAACTAAGGTTATTGAGTGCTAGCTAGCTTCTGTTGCCTATCTAACACTCAGGGTTTGAAGTCTGCTCTCTCTTTGGTAAAATGGAAGAATAACAAGATAGACATGCTAACACCAAACTGATATTCTCTACTTGATACAATCAGAAGGCTTAAAGGAAAATTGAAGAACTTCTTTCTCACCAACAGACTGAAGGATTATGTCATGCTGTCCATGTACTGCCTAAAATAATCTTCTATTTAGCCCACTGTACTCATTCCACACTTAGGAAGACAATGTCCCAGGTGATATATAAGAGCTCTATTAACACAAAACCTTCAGTGTTAAAGAAGCCAAGGGCTCAAAAGATAGAAATGCCTCCAGGTCACTGCATAAGAGCTGGAAAGATAAAATTAATTTATTTCCTCTATTTTGATACTATTCCTTCTATTTTAAGTCATAAAATGTGGTAAGCTAGAGTAGAGTGTAAAATATGCTGAAAAATGTACTTCCTTGTAACCGATAAGAACCAGAGTTAAACATATGCATCCCTGTGCTAGGTTTGGGGTAGGATGTGTTTGTTTTCCCCCTAGGTCTCTGACATCACCAGGTAATTACCAGTGGAACAGTGTTTGTTTTGGATTCTGTTTTTCAGGAGACCTCAAGCCCCCAAAAAAGCCACTGAAAAAGGAGCTTGGCACTGGCAACATAAACTTTTCACTTTTCACTTTCAACTTTACCTGTGAGAACAGGTAAAACAATTTTGCCTCCGCATGTAAAGAGAGATTGGCAATCTCTGATTCTTAAAACTCAAGCCAGTAGAAGTCTTTGGAGCTCCTGGAATTTTTAGCAATTCCTTCGCTCATTCAATAAACATCATTTTGAGCCTTCTATTGTGCTGAGAACTGGTGGAGCAAACCCCTGTCAGGTAGCACATCAGAGTTTAAAAGAGAAGATTCTGGAGTCTGCTTGGGGTTAAATCCCAGCTTTTGACAAGTAATTTAACCTTTCAATGACTCAGTTTCCTCAACGTTAAAAATGTCAATAATAACAACAATAAGTATACCTCCCCCTCATAGGCCTAGTGTGAGGATGAAAAGGAGTTGAAATATGTTAAACACTTACACAAGTGCCTGACACATATGTTGTGCTCAAGAAATGTTAGCTATATTATAATTAACAGTGAATCTGATGTTCAAATATTAAAATATTGCCTCTGACCTGGGTTGAGACTCACTGACATGGTGAACCGCCATTACTGATGAGAGGACACAAAGGAGTTGAGAGCCACTGCCCTAGTAGGAAGAAACCAAGTCCTGTGGAGAAGGCATACTTACCCAGGGAGACCAGGTTCCGGTAATTCTCCAGCATCACCTCCCTGTAGAGGTTTCTCTGAGCAGCACTAAGGGAGCTCAGTTCCTCTGGGCTGAAGTCCACAAACACATCCTCGAAGGTCACCAGCTCCTCAAACACCAGAAATGTTCCTAAGTGTTTGAAGTCCAGGAACTATCCCAGAGAGAGGAGAAAGAACGTGATTAGAGAGGACTGAACATGATGCAGGCATTCAGACCAGCAGAGAGCTTCCACGTGCTCTAATCCAGAGCCACAGACACCTGGCATTGCATCTTTCTTTGTCTTAGAGTCTGAGAGAAGTGGGAACATTACTGAAACAGTTCCTGTTGCTAATTACTACAGATTTGGGTTGAGGGGGAAATATCCTTTTAAGCCACTTTATAAAGACAGAATGCAAGCATGCAAATACTTAAAAGCTCAGCAGTAATACCTCAGCCTCAGGAATCAGAGTCCTGGCTCTGGTTCTTTGTGAGTTTGGGTAGGTTAAGCCTCAGGGTCCCACCTGTAAAACAAAGTGCTCATAACATGAAGAAACATTCAATCTTGTTAATAAACAAGGAGATGAAAATCAAAATGACAAAATACCATTTTATACCCATTCAATTAAGTATTGGGTAAAAATTAAGTAACTGAGTAAAAATTAAGAAGTGGGACAATACCAAGTATCATATAAAACATGGATCCACTGGAGATGCTAAGGGAAATGTAAATTAGAAAACACTTTTGATCCAGAAATTCTTTTTCTAATTTTTAAAAATTTTTGTGGGTACATAGTACTTGTATATACTTACGGGGTACATGAGATGCTTTGATACAGGCAAGCAATGTGGAATAAGCACATCATGGGGAATGGGGTATCCATCCCCTTAGGCATTTATCCTTTGAGTTACAAACAATCCAATTACACTCTTTATTTTAAAATGTACAATTAAGTTATTATTGACTATAGACTCTCTATTGTGCTATCAATAGTAGGCCTTATTCATTCTTTCTACTTTTTTTTGTACTCGTTAACCATCTCCACCTCCCTCCAGCCCCTCAACTACCCTTCCCAGCCTCTGAGAACCACCCTTCTAATCTCTATTTGACCCCAAAATTCTATTCCTAGGTATATTTGCTCATGTGTACTTAAAGACATGGATGGGCATGTTTATAATAGCATGTTTGGAACATCCAAAATCTGGAAATAACCCAAACATTCATTAACAGTAGAAGAGATAAATATAGTACAGCCATACAATGAAATAGTATTCTAGCAATAGAAATCAATTAACTACAGTTATATACAACAATCTTGGTAGCCTAAGGTTGAATTTAAAAGGCAGATACCAAATACCCAAAGAAAAATAAGCCGTCCTACCAAAAAGACACATACACTTATATGTTCATCACAGCACTGTTCACAGAAGCAAAGACATGGAATCAACCCAAGTGCCCATCTACAGTGGACTGGATAAAGAAAATGAGGTGTGTATACACCATTGAATACTATGCAGCCAAAAAAAGAACAAAATTGTGTCCTCTGCAGCAACACAGATGCAACCAGAAACCATTATCCTAAGCGAACTAACACAGAAACAGAAAACCAAATACCACGTGTTCTCACTTATTAGTGGGAGCTAAACACTGGGTATACACGGTCATTAAAATGGGACAACAGAGGGAGGAGGAGCCAAGATGGCCCTATAGGAACAGCTCCGGTCTACAGCTCCCAGCGCGAGCGACGCAGAAGACGGGTGATTTCTGCATTTCCATCTGAGGTACCGTGTTCATCTCACTAGGGAGTGCCAGACAGTGGGCGCAGGTCAGTGGGTGAGTGCACCGTGCGCCAGCCGAAGCAGGGGCGAGGCATTGCCCCACTCGGGAAGCGCAAGGGGTCAGGGAGTTCCCTTTCCAGGGGTGACAGACGGCACCTGGAAAATCGGGCCACTCCCACCCGAATACTGTGCTTTTCCGACGGGCTTAGGAAACGGTGCCCCAGGAGAGTATAGCCCGAACCTGGCTCAGAGGGTCCTACGCCCACGGAGTCTTCGCTGATTGCTAGCACAGCAGTCTGAGATCAAACAGCAAGTCGGCAGCGAGGCTGGGGGAGGGGCGCCCGCCATTGCCCAGGCTCGCTTAGGTAAACAAAGCAGCCGGGAAGCTTGAACTGGGTGGAGCCCACCACAGCTCAAGGAGGCCTGCCTGCCTCTGTAGGCTCCACCTCTGGGGGCAGGGCACAGACAAACAAAAAGACAGCAGTAACCTCTGCAGACTTAAATGTCCCTGTCTGACAGCTTTGAGGAGAGCAGTGGTTCTCCCAGCAAGCAACTGGAGATCTGAGAACGGGCTGACTGCCTCCTCAAGTGGGTCCCTGACCCCTGACCCCCGAGCAGCCTAACGGGGAGGCACCCCCCAGCAGGGGCAGACTGACACCTCACACGGCCGGCCAGGTACTCCAACAGACCTGCAGCTGAGGGTCCTGTCTGTTAGAAGGAAAACTAACAGAAAGGACATCCACACCAAAAACCCATCTGTACATCACCATCATCAAAGACCAAAAGTAGGTAAAACCACAAAGATGGGGAAAAAACAGAGCAGAAAAACTGGAAACTCTAAAAAGCAGAGTACCTCTCCTCCTCCAAAGGAACGCAGTTCCTCACCAGCAACGGAACAAAGCTGGATGGAGAATGACTTTGACGAGCTGAGAGAAGGCTTCAGACAATCAAATTACTCTGAGCTACGGGAGGATATTCAAACCAAAGGCAAAGAAGTTGAAACCTTTGAAAAAAATTTAGAAGAATGTATAACTAGAATAACCAATACAGAGAAGTGCTTAAAGGAGCTGATGGAGCTGAAAACCAAGGCTCGAGAACTACGTGAAGAATGCAGAAGCCTCAGGAGCCGATGCGATCAAATGGAAGAAAGGGTATCAGCCCTGGAAGATGAAATGAATGAAATGAAGCGAGAAGGGAAGTTTAGAGAAAAAAGAATAAAAAGAAACGAGCAAAGCCTCCAAGAAATGTGGGACTATGTGAAAAGACCAAATCTACGTCTGATTGGTGTACCTGAAAGTGACGGGGAGAATGGAAACAAGTTGGAAAACACTCTGCAGGATATTATCCAGGAGAACTTCCCCAATCTAGCAAGGCAGGCCAACATTCAGATTCAGGAAATACAGAGAACACCACAAAGATACTCCTCGAGAAGAGCAACTCCAAGACACATAATTGTCAGATTCACCAAAGTTGAAATGAAGGAAAAAATGTTAAGGGCAGCCAGAGAGAAAGGTCGGGTTACCATCAAAGGGAAGCCCATCAGACTAACAGCGGATCTCTCTGCAGAAACCCTATAAGCCAGAAGAGAGTGGGGGCCAATATTCAACATTCTTAAAGAAAAGAATTTTCAACCCAGAATTTCATAACCTGCCAAACTAAGCTTCATAAGTGAAGGAGAAATAAAATACTTTGCAGACAAGCAAATGCTGAGAGATTTTGTCACCACCAGGCCTGCCCTAAAAGAGCTCCTGAAGGAAGCGCTAAACATGGAAAGGCACAACCGGTACCAGCCACTGCAAAATCATACCGAAATGTAAAGACCATCGAGACTAGGAAGAGACTGCATCAACTAACGAGCAAAATAACCAGCTAACATCATAATGACAGGATCAGATTCACACATAACAATATTAACTTTAAATGTAAATGGACTAAATGCTCCAATTAAAAGACACAGACTGGCAAATTGGATAAAGACTCAAGATCCATCAGTGTGCTGTATTCAGGAAACCCATCTCACGTGCAGAGACACACATAGGCTCAAAATAAAAGGATGGAGGAAGATCTACCAAGCAAATGGAAAACAAAAAAAGGCAGGGGTTGCAATCCTAGTCTCTGATAAAACAGATTTTAAACCAACAAAGATCAAAAGAGACAAAGAAGGCCATTACATAATGGTAAAGGGATTAATTCAACAAGAAGAGCTAACTATCCTAAATATATATGCACCCAATACAGGAGCACCCAGATTCATAAAGCAAGTCCTGAGTGACCTACAAAGAGACTTAGACTCCCACACATTAATAATGGGAGACTTTAACACCCCACTGTCAACATTAGACAGATCAACGAAACAGAAAATCAACAAGGATACCCAGGAATTGAACTCAGCTCTGCACCAAGCAGACCTAATAGACATCTACAGAACTCTCCACCGCAAATCAACAGAATATACATTTTTTTCAGCACCACACCACACCTATTCCAAAATTGACCATATACTTGGAAGTAAAGCTCTCCTCAATAAATGTAAAAGAACAGAAATTATAACAAACTATCTCTCAGATCACAGTGCAATCAAGCTAGAACTCAGGATTAAGAATCTCACTCAAAACCGCTCAACTACATGGAAACTGAACAACCTGCTCCTGAATGACTACTGGGTACATAACGAAATGAAGGCAGAAATAAAGATGTTCTTTGAAACCAACGAGAACCAAGACACAACATACCAGAATCTCTGGGATGCATTCAAAGCAGTGTGTAGAGGGAAATTTATAGCACTAAATGCCCACAAGAGAAAGCAGGAAAGATCCAAAATTGACACCCTAACATCACAATTAAAAGAACTAGAAAAGCAAGAGCAAACACATTCAAAAGCTAGCAGAAGGCAAGAAATAACTAAAATCAGAGCAGAACTGAAGGAAATAGAGACACAAAAAACCCTTCAAAAAATTAATGAATCCAGGAGCTGGTTTTTTGAAAGGATCAACAAAATTGATAGACCGCTAGCAAGATTAATAAAGAAAAAAAGAGAGAAGAATCAAATAGATGCAATAAAAAATGATAAAGGGGATATCACCACCGATCCCACAGAAATACAAACTACCATCACAGAATATTACAAACACCTCTACACAAATAAACTAGAAAATCTAGAAGAAATGGATAAATTCCTCAACACATACACCCTCCCAAGACTAAACCAGGAAGAAGTTGAATCTCTGAATAGACCAATAACAGGAGCTGAAATTGTGGCAATAATCAATAGCTTACCAACCAAAAAAAGTACAGGACCAGATGGGTTCACAGCCGAATTCTACCAGAGGTACAAGGAGGAGCTGGTACCATTCCTTCTGAAACTATTCCAATCAATAGAAAAGAGGGAATCCTCCCTAACTCATTTTATGAGGCCAGCATCATCCTGATACCAAAGCCTGGCAGAGACACAACAAAAAAAGAGAATTTTAGACCAATATCCTTGATGAACATTGATGCAAAAATCCTCAATAAAATACTGGCAAACAGAATCCAGCAGCACATCAAAAAGCTTATCCACCATGATCAAGTGGGCTTCATCCCTGGGATGCAAGGCTGGTTCAATATACGCAAATCAATAAATGTAATCCAGCATATAAACAGAACCAAAGTCAAAAACCACATGATTATCTCAATAGATGCAGAAAAGGCCTTTGACAAAATTCAACAACCCTTCATGCTAAAAACTCTCAATAAATTAGGTATTGATGGGTCGTATCTCAAAATAATAAGAGCTATTTATGACAAACCTACAGCCAATATCATACTGAATGGGCAAAAACTGGAAGCATTCCCTTTGAAAATTGGCACAAGACAGGGATGCCCTCTCTCACCACTTCTATTCAACATAGTGTTGGAAGTTCTGGCCAGGGCAATTAGGCAAGAGAAGGAAATCAAGGGTATTCAATTAGGAAAAGAGGAAGTCAAATTGTCCTTGTTTGCAGATGACATGATAGTATATCTAGAAAACCCCATTGTCTCAGCCCAAAATGTCCTTAAGCTGATAAGCAACTTCAGCAAAGTCTCAGGATACAAAATCAATGTACAAAAATCACAAGCATTCTTATACATCAATAACAGTCAAACAGAGAGCCAAATCATGAGTGAACTCCCATTCACAATTGCTTCAAAGAGAATAAAATACCTAGGAATCCAACTTACAAGGGATGTGAAGGACCTCTTCAAGGAGAACTACAAACCACTGCTCAAGGAAATAAAAGAGGATACAAACAAATGGAAGAACATTCCATGCTCATGGGTAGGAAGAATAAATATCATGAAAATGGCCATCCTTCCCAAGGTAATTTACAGATTCAATGCCATCCCCATCAAGTTACCAATGACTTTCTTCATAGAATTGGAAAAAACTACTTTAAAGTTCATACGGCACCAAAAAAGAGCCCGCATCACCAAGTCAATCCTAAGCCAAAAGAACAAAGCTGGAGGCATCACGCTACCTGACTTCAAACTATACTACAAGGCTACAGTAACCAAAACAGCATGGTACTGGTACCAAAACAGAGATATAGATCAATGGAACAGAACAGAGCCGTCAGAAATAATGCCACATATCTACAACCATCTGATCTTTGACAAACCTGACAAAAACAAGAAATGGGGAAAGGATTCCCTATTTAATAAATGGTGCTGGGAAAACTGGCTAGCCGTATGTAGAAAGCTGAAACTGGATCCCTTCCTTACACCTTATACAAAAATCAGTTCAAGATGGATTAAAGACTTAAATGTTAGACCTAAAACCATAAAAACCCTAGAAGAAAACCTAGGCAATACCATTCAGGACATAGGCATGGGCAAGGACTTCATGTCTAAAACACCAAAAGCAATGGCAACAAAAGCCAAAATTGACAAATGGGATCTAATTAAACTAAAGAGCTTCTGCACAGCAAAGGAAACTACCATCAGAGTGAACAGGCAACCTACAAAATGGGAGAAAATTTTCGCAACCTACTCATCTGACAAAGGGCTAACATCCAGAATCTACAATGAACTCCAACAAATTTACAAGAAAAAAACAAACAACCCCATCAAAAAGTGGGCGAAGGACATGAACAGACACTTCTCAAAAGAAGACATTTATGCAGCCAAAAAACACATGAAAAAATGCTCACCATCACTGGCCATCAGAGAAATGCAAATCAAAACCACAGTGAATACCATCTCACACCAGTTAGAATGGCAATCATTAAAAAGTCAGGAAACAACAGGTGCTGGAGAGGATGTGGAGAAATAGGAACACTTTTACACTGTTGGTGGGACTGTAAACTAGTTCAACCCTTGTGGAAGTCAGTGTGGCGATTCCTCAGGGATCTAGAACTAGAAATTCCATTTGACCCAGCCATCCCATTACTGGGTATATACCCAAAGGACTATAAATCATGCTGCTACAAAGACACATGCACACGTATGTTTATTGCGGCATTATTCACAATAGTAAAGACTTGGAACCAACCCAAATGTCCAACAATGATAGACTGGATTAAGAAAATGTGGCACATATACACCATGGAATACTATGCAGCCATAAAAAATGACGAGTTCACATCCTTTGTAGGGACATGGATGAAATTGGAAATCATCACTCTCAGTAAACTACTGCAAGAACAAAAAACCAAACACCGCATATTCTCACTCACAGGTGGTAATTGAACAATGAGAACACATGGACACAGGAAGGGGAACATCACACTTCGGGGACTGTTGTGGGGTGGCGGGAGGGGGGAGGGATAGCATTGGGAGATATACCTAATGCTAGATGACGAGTTGGTGGGTGCAGCGCACCAGCATGGCACATGTATACATATGTAACTAACCTGCACGTTGCGCCCATGTACCATAGAGTCTAAAGTATAATAAGAAGAAGAAGAAGAAAAAGAAAAAAATAATAAAATAAATTATTTTGATTAAAAAAAAAAATGGGACAAGAGACACTAGGGAATACAAGAGGAGGCAGGGAGGGAGGGGAGTAAGGGTTGGAAAAAGCCATTTATTGGGTACTATGCTTACTACCTGAGGTGACATATTCATTCATGCTCCAAATCTCAGCATTGTGCAATACACCTTTGTAACAAACCTGCACATGTGTGCCCTGATTCTAAAATAAAAGTGAAGAAAAAAAAAAAGATAGACTGATCTCTTCAAATCTAACATTATCCTGAGGCAATAGGATACTTACCTTCCTTAGCAAATCTGAATATCTACCAACTAGAAAATTGTAACATGTATGAGAAAATGCGTAGGATCTCCCCACTCAAATATGCTAATCCAATACGTCTTTATAAACAGTTAACAACAAAAACTGAAAATTAAAACTTACTAGCCATTTTGCTCAAAATGTTATAGCAGTTAATGATTTTTCTGCTTGTTTCCAGTCATACTTTGGCAATGAAAAAAATGATTCAAAACCAAAGGTACATTGTTAGGCTGAGGTCTTAACCTGGCAATCATGGATTCTTAAGGCTGAGCTTTGTAGTGCATGTGCACCTTTCTGGAAGATAAAAATTCCAAGTTTCTCAAAGGAGTCTGTGACTCAAAATATTTAGCATAGAGAGCAATCTCAGTTTTTCATAACCATTTTTTCTTGTGCTTTATTTTACTTAATACAGTTAATATGCTACAATACCTTGAATATAATGGATAATCAATATTATTATATTAAAAAAAGATTGTTAAAAGAGAAATGTTACCTGATTCAGTATAAGAAAATTGAATTTAGTTGTAGAAAAGATATCTATTTCAAGTAAGAATCACTGTATGGTAGGTCATGATTCTCAGTCACAGTGTCATATTTAAACGATGGTGGTCATGTGGTAGTCAGAGCATTTTTAAGACTGCTCTCTTACTGTTCCCAAATGTTTTCCTACTATAAACTGTCCATTGACCCTCCTTTGTTTTTTCCATCTCATCCTCTGTAACTATTAGAGAAAATCATGGGAACAAACCTATACCGGAATAAAGAATTTTGAGTTCTGCTATTAGCTAGTTGTGAGGTATGGGTTAATTAATCTTTGATTCTCATTGTCTCATCTTTAAAATAAAGAGATCCATTACATTATCTCTAAAGTCATTTACACTCTAAAATTTTATAATAAAACACATAAAATCCCTTGATACTATAAAAATAAAAAGGCAGATATCAGAAGATTACATAAAACTATGATACCCATCTTATTAATATACATCTTTTGTGTTTTAAGTGAAACTTTCTAAAACTTTTTATGCAAATCAACAAACATTGGGTTAAATTACGGATCATATACTGGCTGCCCAGCTCCTTTAGATGGGTTTATTTGGCTCGCGTAGTCCTTCTATTCGTTTTTAAAAATTTGTATTAGCTGCCAACACCAAAAAAAATTAGGAAATGTCATTAACTGGTTTTGTGGCTTCTGATTAAAAGCATTAGAAAATCTGGGTACCTGGGTCCACATTCTAACATGGCACCATCAGCAAAAGCTGAGTCACAGCTGCCCCTATATATGGGACAGGCACTCCCTTGTTTGTCATAATCCACCCAGACCAATTCCTTATTTATATTCCTTTGGTAGTCCCTCGGGGGCGTCTTCGCTTGGAATCCCTGGCACAGACAACGTAAGTACAGAGGGCTACTCTCAGGAGCAGATATTCTAGAACAGTGTTTCTCAACCTTTTTTCCTTATCTCGCTCCCCCCACCCCAGTAATCTTTATAGATCATTTTTTCTAATCACAACTCCCATGAATTTTTTTCTGGTTCTAAAGAAAGTAGAGTATATTAATTTCATTATTGTCTTTTAGGTTTCTAAAACGCGACTTAACAAGAACACTGGAGAACATTTTTGAAACAGAAAATCAGAAAACCTCATAACAGTATCATGTCCCTATAAGAGCTGCCATTTGTTAAAGGCCTACAGTAAGCCACACCCTTTGTGTGGGTAGAAGGGGTTGTCTTCATTTACACTATGTTCATTTTTGCAAAGTACATTCCAGCCCTTGACATGGATATACTTTTTCAAACAATTATAAGTTAGCATTGATTCCCATACACAGCTATTGGATGCTTCCAATTTTAATGTGCACACAAATCACCTGGGGATCCTGTTAAACACAGATTCTAATTCAGTTGGTAGAAGTGGGGCCATAGGTGCTGTATGTCTGTTTTTTTAAATAACAGCTTTATTGAGATTTAATTTACGTATTATAAAAGGCACCTATTTAAAGTATACAATTTAATGGGTTTTTAAGCATATTCACAGAGTTGTGCAACCATCACCCCAATAAATTTCAGAACATTTCATCACCCCAAAAGAAACCCTGCACCTTCTAGCAGTCACTCTCCATTTCCCTCCAACATCTTCCCACACCCCACCCCAAGCCCCAGGCAACCACTAACATACTTTATGTCTCCATGGATTTGCTGATTCTGGATATTTCATAAAAATGGAATCACACGGTACCCCATACATTTTAATATTGCAAATATACTGTGTATCTGTGTATGTACTGTATGTATGTCTGTGCTGTACGCATAAGAATAGTAAGTGTTCACCCCCAAGAACCAATTTTCTTCCCCTTGAAGGCAATATCATCCTCCTTAAGAATGCGTGTTCTAGGACATGATTTTCAAGGAAAAGGCCCTTTTCATGGCTCTGTGACTTTTTGGCACCCGCATATGGTTCTAAGAACACTCTTTTTTCCCTCAAACAGAGCCTGACACCGGTAGACATTGGTGAATAAACAAACAGATGACACTACCAGAATCATTTGTAAAATCTTGTACAACGTGAAAAAAGTTTTATGTTTGATGATTTCATTAAACTATTATTCGTTATTTTGGAGGAAATACATGGTAGGACATAACTACCTTTCCTTTTTTTAAAATTCTGGACTATTCTAGCCTATCCATGCTTCCCAGTGGACCCCATTGTCTCAAATTCCCAAATCCAAAAATTTAGTTGAAATAGGATGGCCAGATAAAATTCAGCATGCCCAGTTAAATTTGAATTTCAGTAAGTTTTAAAGGGCTGAGTTTTTTGAAATCTTTGACAATTTCATGGATAGTGTGTTGGGTGGGAAGAGCACTGGGCTGGCAGTTCAGAGACCTGCTGGGTTCCAGTACTGTACTGTTTTTTTGTTTTTGTTTTTGTTTTTCTTGTTTGTTTTTTGAGATAGAGTCTCACTCTGTCACCCAGGCTGGAGAGCAGTGGTGCAATCTCAGCTCGCTGCAACCTCCACCTCCTGGGTTCAAGCAATTCTTGTGCCTCAGCCTCCCAAGTAGCTCGGATTACAGGTGTGTGTCACCACGCCCAGCTAATTTTTGTATTTTTAGTAGAGATGGGGTTTCGCCATGTTGGCCAGGCTGGTCTTCAACTCCTGACCGAAGGTGATCCGCCTGCCTTGACCTCCCAAAGTGCTGGGGTTACAGGTATGAGCCACTGGACCCGGTCTGTACTGTTATTTAATTTCACTGGACAAGACAGGTAACATCTCTGATCTGGACCTTGATCTAAATGGTCATTGTACTTTTTGTATCATAGGGTTTTGTGAAGAACAAATTTTGTTACGTGTCTATTAAAAATCTTTTTTGTTTTTGTTTTTGTTTTTTGAGACGGAGTCTCACTCTCACTCATGCTGGAGTGCAGTGACGTGATCTTGGCTCACTGCAACCTCTGCCTCCCAGGTTCAAGTGAGTCTCCCACCTCAGCCTCCTGAGTAGCTGGGATTACAGGCATGTGCCACCACGCCCAGCTAATTTTTGTAATTTTAGTAGAGATGGGGTTTCACCATGTTGGCCAGGCTGGTCTCGAACTCCTGACCTCAGGTGATCCTCCCACCTCGGGAGGGATATTGGCCTGAAATTTTCTTTTTTTGTTGTCTCTGCCAGGTTTTGCTATCAGGATGATACTGGCCTCATAAAATGAGCCTCTTTTTTTATTGTTTGGAATAGTTTCAAAAGGAATGGTACAAGCTCCTCTTTGTACCTCTGGTAGAATTCGGCTGTCAATCTGTCTGGTCCTGGGTTTTTTGTTTTTTTTTTTTTGGTTAGTAGGCTATTAATTACTGCCTCAATTTCAGAACTTGTTATTGGTCTATTCAGAGATTCGACTTCTTCCTGGTTTAGTCTTGGGAGGGTGTATGTGTCCAGGAATTTATCCATTTCTTCTAGATTTTCTAGTTTATTTGTGTAGAGGTGTTTATAGTATTCTCTCATGGTAGTTTGTATTTCTGTGGGATCAGTGGTGATATCCCTTTATCATTTTTTATTGTGTCTATTTGATTCTTCTCTCTTTTCTTCATTAGTCTGGTGAGCAGTCTATCTATTTTGATGATCTTTTCAAAAAACCAGCTCCTGGAGTCACTGATTTTTTTGAAGGATTTTTTTTTTTTGTCTCTATCTCCTTCAGTTCTGCTCTGATCTTAGTTATTTCTTGTCTTCTGTTAGCTTTTGAATTTGTTCGCTCTTGCTTCTCTAGTTATTTTAATTGTGATGTTAGGGTGTCAATTTTAGATCTTTCCTGCTTTCTCCTGTGGGCATTTAGTGCTATAAATTTCCCTCTAAACACTGCTTTAGCTGTGTCCCAGAGATTCTGGTACGTTGTGTCTTTGTTCTCATTGGTTTCAAAGAACTTATTTATTTCTGCCTTAATTTCGTTATTTACTGAGTCATTCAGGAGCAGGTTGTTCAGTTTCCATGTAATCGTGCGGTTTTGAGTGAGTTTCTTAATCCTGAGTTCTAAATTCTTTTCCTTAAGAATGTTGAATATTGACCTCCACTCTCTTCTGGCTTGTAGGGTTTCTGCAGAGACATCTGCTGTTAGTCTGATGGGCTTCCCTTTGTGGGTAACCTGACCTTTCTCTCTGGCTGCACTTAACATTTTTTCCTTCATTTTAACCTTGGTGAATCTGATAATTATATGTGTCTTGGAGTTGCTCTTCTCGAGGAGTATCTTTGTGGTGTTCTCTGTATTTCCTGAATTTGCATGTTGGCCTGTCTTGCTAGGTTGGGGAAGTTCTCCTGGATAATATCTTGAAGAGTGTTTTCCAACTTGGTTTATTCTCCCTGTCACTTTCAGGTACGCCAATCAAACGTAGGTTTTGGTCTTTTCACATAGTCCTATATTTCTTGGAGGCTTTGTTCATTTCTTTTCATTCTTTTCTCTCTAATCTTGTTTTCATGCTTTATTTCATTAAATTGATCTCTAGTCTCTGATATCGTTTCTTCTGCTTGATCGATTTGCTATTGATACTTATGTATGCTTCATGAAGTTCTCATGCTGTGTTTTTCAGCTCCATCAGGTCATTTATGTTCGTCTCTAAACTGGTTATTCTAGTTAGCAATTCCTCTAACCTTTTTTCAAGGTTCTTAGCTTCCTTGCATTGGGTTAGAAGATGCTCCTTTGGCTTGGAGGAGTTTGGATAAACAACAGTTTTTTACATAAGTATGTCTTAAATATTAAACATTGCATACTTATGCAAAAAATTGTCTATCTGAAATTCAAACTTCATACTTATGCTAAAAATTTATTTATACTTATGCTAAAAATTTATTTGTAGTTTATCTAAAATTCAAATTTAATTTGGATGTTGTGTATATTCACTTGCTAAATCTGGCCAGCCTAAGTTGGAGTAACTGCACTACCTTAGGCAGCAATAACTAAGTGGTTATGAATGTGGACTCTAAAGCCAGACTGGCTGGGTTCATATCTCAATCGTAT
Source organism: Pongo pygmaeus (assembly GCF_028885625.2). NCBI lineage: Eukaryota > Metazoa > Chordata > Mammalia > Primates > Hominidae > Pongo > Pongo pygmaeus. The sequence goes on from NC_072393.2 coordinate 63,358,572, forward strand.
TATTTAACAGCTGTGTTACCTTCAGCATATTATTTAGTCTTTCTGCCTCCACTCCCTATCAAAAGGGGTACAATAATAATGCAAACCACATAAGGGTTTTTCTGAATAAAATAGAATACTAAAAAAATAAGTAAACAATTAATTCAAAAGACAGGAAAAGAGGAAAAATATTAAATATATAGTATGTGGGATGGTGATAAGTACAACAGAGAAAAGTAAAGCACGGAAGGAGGATAAAAGTCAGAAAGATTTTTCTTGGAGAAATAAGAAAAAAAACAATCATAAGCAAATGTTAGATTAGTCAGAAAAATGGCTCAGTAAAGTGATATTTATATAAAAACTTAATGGAAATGAGGATGTGGTTTAATTAAATAAGGAAGTCCACAAATTAGGAAGATAAGATCCCCATATTTGATAACCATGTCAGAGGAAAGTCTGACTCACCTGGGATGCAGCAGATGGCAGATTGTCTAACATCTCTGTGTTCCTCTTTTCTGCAGGGACAGAGTCCTGAGCAAGGAAACCTAGAAGGGAGAGAGGAATAACCATGGAATTGAGTCCTGTCTGGCAGCACTGACAGACACAGTGGCCAGCCACCCTCATGCCACCCTGTCCTGCCATGGGAAGGAACAGCAGCTCTACAGTTCCGATGGTGAGAAAGTCAGATATCATTTCTCAACTCAAAATAACAAGTTCCAAAAGAGAGCTCTGGTTATTTCCCAGGTCTAAATGCTTCAATGGCTCCCACTGCCTTCCAAATAAAGTGAAAGTTCCCTCTGTATCAGTCATTTCAGGCCTCACCATCCTATCAAGATCACCACAGAACCTCTGTTTCTCAACTGTAAAGCAGAAATAATGACAATACCTATACAGTAGTCCCTACTTATCTGAGGTTTTGTTTTCTGCAGTTTCAGTTACCCATGGTCAACTGGGGGTCAAAAATATTTACTGGAAAATTCCAGAAATAAATAATTCGTATGTTATAAATTGTGTGCCATTCTGGTGATGAAATCTCACACTTTCCTGCTCTGTCCCACTTGGGACATGAATCATCCCTTTGTCCAGTGTATCCACTCTGTATACACTACCCCTTAGTCACTTATTAGCTGTCTTGGTCATCAGATCAACTGTCATGGTATCACAGTGCTTATGTTCATGTAGCCCTTATTTTACTTAATAATGCCCCCAAAGCACACGAGTAGTGATGCTAACCTACTGTTATAATTGTTCCATTTTATAACTAGTTGTTGTTAATAACGTACTGTGCCTAATTAATAAACTTCATCACAGGTATGTATGTAGAGGAAAAGACATAGTATATATAGGGTTTGATACTATCCACACTTTCAAGTGTGTTAGAATGTATGCCCCTCAGATAAGGGGAGTATACTATACCTCTAAGGGCTCTTGTGAGAATTAAACATTACATATGTAAGGCACACAGTAGGTATTTTTTTGGTAAATAGCAGCTGTTATGATTAAGGCTTTCCTACATATTTTTCACTCATTGATCTAAAAGACAACCACCCCTTTCCCTCCAGGAGCCTTAACCTTGATGGCCTTCCTTGCCTATATATTCTCTTTTCTGGGTAAACCCTTCATTAATCTGTTGTTTCTTTCTGGTACCCTAGGGAACTCTCTTTCCTTCTCACTGAACTCTAGCTTCATCAATAACTCAGTGCCTCTGGGACAACATCCACTATATCCATATGAGGCACTCATGTAACACCATGATTAAGAGTACAGATGCTGCAGCAGCAGCCTAAGTCTGAATCCTGACTGCCAATTATTAATATAAGTTGTGGAACCATGGTCAAGTTACTCAACCTCTTTATGCCTCTGTCTCCTGGTCTATGAAATGAAGGTAATACCTATTTCACAGAGCTATTAATAGAAGAAAATGAATTAACATGAAAGAACACCTATGATAATACATTAAAACATTCTAAGTGCTCAAGAGTTCACTATTAGCATTTTAAAAATTCTTTTAAGTAATGTGGGAGCACAGAATGGGATTAATCATAATCCTTAGTTCATGATATGCTATCTTTATTGAGCCATGCATGGCCCTCATGGTTATTTTAAATCCATTTGTTTATATTTTTAAGTATAATTAAGGCCTGTGAATGTACTATCCAACCCAAAACTAGAACATTCCCAATAACTTACATCTGCCTGTGTGCTTCTTTCATGTCCATACTCCAGCCTTCCCTCTAGAGATAAGTATGCCCTGAGGTCTGGTGTTGGTATTCATTGTTCCCTTGCTATATATATGCCCCAAACAATACTTTGCTTTTAGTTAGTATTATTTGTTTCAAAGTACTATAAGGACCCAGTGGCTTTCTTCTCTCATTCTTGAAATGCCTCCTTAGCTCTAATCTACTAACTTGAGTTTCTAAGATACCAGTCAAATTTTGGCAGAAGTTGAACTTCCAGTCTTTGTATCTCCCACATTTTATGCCCCCTTGCATCTAAAATTTAGCTACTCATTCTTGTTCTTGAATAGAAAGACTAAATAATGTAAAGACCAATTTTCCCAAATTTACACTTAATATATTAATGCCACAAGCAATCCCAGGAGATTTTTTTTTTTGTAGTGTGTGTATCTTGTTTTGTGTTGAAACTAAGGTTTACACTGGATAAGAAATGTGAGGCAAGGTGAACAAAGCTGGTACACTCAGAGAAACAGTAAATGTTAAAAGCAAAAGCCAAACCCACATAGGCATAAAAAGGAATGAAATCATGTCCTCTGCAGCAACCTGGGTGAAGCTGAAGCCATTATCCTAAGGAAATTAACACAGAATCTGCAGTGGCTCTTGCCTATAATTCCAGCATTTTGGGAGGCCGAGGTGGGTGGATCACAAGGTCAGGAGTTCGAGACCAGCCCTACCAACATGGTAAAACCCTGTCTTTACTAAAAATACAAAAATTAGCTAGGCGTGGTGGCGGGCCCCTGTAATTCTAGCTACTCGGGAGGCTGAGGCAGAAGAATTGCTTGAACCCGGGAGGTGGAGGTTGCAGTGAGCCGAGATCATGCCACTGCACTCTACCCTGGGCGACAGAGCAAGACTCCGTCTCAAAAAAAAAAAAAAAGAAAATCAGATACTACATGTTTCCACTTTTAAGTGGGAGCTAAACATTGGGTATACATGGACACTAAGATGGGAACAATAAACACGGAGAATTCCAAAAGGGGGTAATGAGGAAGGAGGGCACAGGTTGAAAAACTGCCTTTCCAGTACTATGTTCACTACTTGGGTGACAGAATCATTAGAAGCCCAGACTTCAGCAGCATCCAATATAACCATGTAATAAACTTGCAAATGCACCCCTGAACTTAAAATAAAAATTTTAAAATAACCCAAACCCCAAATTTCTTTCCTCTCACATGAGATTAGGCAGATCAGACTGAATGTATAAAATGCATTCTTTCATTCATTCACTCAACAAAATTTCTATTCAGCTCCTACTATGTGCCAGGCATACAGCAGATATTCAATAAACAGAAGCAGCCAGTTACTTCCTCCTTCTCACCTTCCTTCTCACATGCCTGAATAAAGTTTGCCACCATGGTTCCTGCCTCTTTGCTATTCTTGGGCTGTTTTGACCTCACCCACGTCTGAATCTCCTCTGGCAGGGTGCTCAGAAACTGTGTCAGCACTAGTTGCTCTATCATCTGCTCCTTGGTGAGGATCTCCAGCTGTAGCCATTGCGAACAGAGCTCCTGGATTTGGCTCACAGCTTGATGAGGCCCATTCACTGACAGGTACTGAAAATCCCCAAAATTTTGATGAGAAAATTTCAGTGTCTCTGTTTCTAGTTTCTTCTCTTGACTACGCACACAAAAGATGTAGGGATTCCTCAAGATATCTGAAACCCCTGTCACATCCGGCATCTCTACACCTTGGCCCTTTACAGGACAGAGCTACTCTTAAAGGCAGGCTGCTCCAGTACACAATGCTGTGGAAGATGGTAGGCAGGGCTGTATCAGCTGAAAGGATACAGAAACCTCAGGACCTGCAGAAATTACGTACAGACTTAACAACTAGCCTGCATAGCTATGATTGGACAGTGGGGTGGAGGTGATCTGTACAAGTATTACACAAAAGATGACAGCTATAAATAGCCAATCAACATAAAACAAGGCTAAACTTCATTAGTTATCAGAGATATAGGAATTAAAACCCCAATAGGATAACACTATGCACTCTCCAAAATGAAAAAGTCAAACAATACCAAGTGTTGGCAAGGAGACAGAGCCACAGTAGGATGATATATTTGTATATTGGAATGCTAAACAGAAAATATGAATGTAAGTTGCTGCTGAATGAAAGAAACCAGGCTCAAAAAAAAGGTCCATATTATATGATTCAATTTATATAAAGGTCAAAAACAGGCAAAATAAACCTAAAGTGTTAGAAGTCAGAATAGTGGCTGCTGTTGGGGGTAAGGGTGGTAATGACTGGAACCAGGCATGAGGGCTTCTGGAAAGCTAGGAATGATGTGGACACAGTGTATTCACTTTCTGAAAACTGAGCTACACATTTGTGGTTTGTGCCCTTTTCCATATGTATATTTTGCTAAACATTTTTTAGCTGTATTATAGTTGTAGGAAAACATCTAGGTCATAATATCAAGTGGAAAAAGGAAACCTGTACATAACAATATATGCTTACACATATAAAGCACAGAAAAGGTGGTAAACCAAAATACTGTGCCTGTGGGTTAAGTACGAACGGTAATATTATAAGTGATTTTTATAGGTGATTTTGTACTTTCTCTCTCAAAACTATTTTCTAGCTTCAAGATGTTCTACAACAAACCTTCATTTCTTCTGTAATCACAGAAATAAAACATACCTTCCATAAAGGCTACACTCACTCTAAGAAACCATGAACAAAGATGCCACTTGGGGGAAACATTTTTTTCTTTTCTTATCCCTACTAAAACTTACGCCTTTTATTTCTATAATTTAACAGTTTTTCCATTTGAAAGCATTTATTTTTGTTTTCCATTATTAGAAATCATAATGTAATGAACATCACTGAAACTATTTGTTCCCAAATTACATAGACAAAAGGATCAACTGTTTTTAAAAGTTCTTGACACAATCTGCCAAATTTTCCTTTCAACGGCTTCTACCAACTTCTTGCAAACTCAATGTATAAGATTACATGTCTCACTCAGTCCACCTTACAACCCAATAGTGCCATCTTCATGGGGTTGTAATCAGGGCAGTCACAAGGGCCCTATTCTCATAAAGCCCACAGGCCTAGTTTAACGCTTTACTGTCACTCTCGAAATTCTTCACAATTTTTTGGACAAGGAGCCCCACATTTTCATTTTGCCCTAGGCCCTGCAAATTATGTAACTGGTTCTGCCAATCAAGAGCATTATCATCCCTCAAAATCTGTTAATTAGACAGATTTAAAAATATATCATTTTATTCTTTAATTTTACATTTCTTTTGATTAATAATACGGCTTTCTCTTTGTTTCAGATTTACAAGCCAATTATAAATTGTTCACGCCCTTTGTGCTTCTTTCCTTTGGGGTGTTTCTTTTTTTTTCTTTTTCTTTTTTTTTTTTTTTTTTTGAGGCAGAGTCTCGCTCAGTCGCCCAGGCTGGAGTGCAGTGGCGCAATCTTGGCTCACTGCAAACCCTGCCTCCTGAGCTCAAGTGATTCTCCAGCCTCAGCCTCCGGCCTTGGGGTGGGCTCCAGGCCCACCAACGCAGAGCCGTCCTGGGTCCCTCCCTGCAGGGGCACCGATTTTAGGGCAGTCAGACGCAGCCCTCGCCTGAGGGGTGGGCTTTTCTATCCCAGTAGGGCCCGCCGCGGAGTCTTCCTCACGAAGCCGCGCGCTGCCCCGCGCTGGATGCCTCGTGCGCCCTCAAGTCCACTGCGGCCCCAGCCCCGCCCAGGCCCCTCGCTGGGCTACCCGCGCGCCGGCCGCTATCCTACCCCGGGCCCAGCGAACTCACCTCGCATGCCTCACGCCCTGGCCTGACCGAACGTCTCCACGCCCTGACCAAAACCAGCAGCGCATGCGCCGTGGCTGGCTAGCGCGTGCGCTCTGCGATGGACGGGCTGAGGAACCGCAGCGGCTCCTGGCCAAGTACACTGTGAAACACGAGGATAGGGTTGGGACGGCGAGGAGAAGGGCGGCGACGTAGGAGGGCGCTCCTGTGACCTTCCTCCTTAAAACTAACGCCTTCTGTTGATGGTGGCCACCTGTAACCCCAGCTACTCGAGAGGCTGAGGCAGGAGAATTGCTTGAACCTGTGAAACGAGATCGCGCCACTGCACTCCAGCCTGGGCGACAGAGCGAGACTCCATCTCAAAAAAACAAAAACAAAACAAAACAACAAAAAAACTAACGCCTTATGTAAGTTTTGGAGAGTTAATATATTACTTAGAACTTGAGGATAAGTGGTAAAAATAAAAAATAACAAACTAGATAATTTCAAAAATTTGAAAATAAGCGGTAGTCAGTGAAAACCCTTCCTCACACCACGTGTGCACCATTCACCAAAATTTTACCCCCAAAACATAGGTAACCACTGTAACTGATCTGAAGTGTCCCACCAATGTTTCTTTATACTTGTAGAAGGAATGTATATGTATATGTGTGTAAGGCTTCCCTCAGTATTTCTGGGGGATTTGTTTTAGGACCCCCAGGGTATCAAATTTTGTGGACGCTGAAGCCTCATGTAAAATGGCATAGTATTTGCATATAATCTATGCACATGCTTAGGCATACTTTACATCATCTCTAGATTACTTACATTACCTAGTACAGTACCTACACATCATTCTTGTGGATTTGACAGTACGCAGCACACATGGCAAATTTAAGTTGTGGTTTTCGGAACTTGGTGGAATTTTCTTCCAAATTTTTCTTTTTCTTTTTTTTAACTTTTTTAGAGATGATGTCTCGCTCTGTCACCCAGGCTAGAGTGACAGAACAGTGGCATCCCCAAAGCTGGATGCCACTTCTGCAGGTTGGCTCCACTCATGCCCGAACCTCAAAGCTGGAGGCTGATCCCCACTGGACAGCGGGTCTGTCCTCTAGGCCCAGGAATGACCAAGCAAAGCTTACCCTCTGGCTGCTCACCCATGGACAAGTGGGGTGAGCTTGCTCAGTGAGTCCACTAAAGGTCCCCCAGGCAGTGGGGGACGGGGAAGCATATGCCCAGGATGAGTGGGACAAAGAGCAGGCAAATGAAAGTGTTGCCAGAAAAGGGTCTTGATCCAAACCCCAAAAGACGGTTCTTGGATCTCGCACAGGAAGGAATTCAAGGCAAGTCACAGAGCACGGTGAAAAAGGCAAGTTTATTAGAAGCTATTCCATTACAGAGTAGGGCATCGTCAGAAAGCAAGCAGATGAACACACCATCTTTGTTTTAAGTTTTTAGGGGTCTTGTCTACGTAAAGACTAAACTAAGCTGTGACTACGTGAGGGTGAGCTGAAAGCATGACAAAATTTATTATTCTATTGATTTAAAGAGGCCAGGCATGGTGGCTCACACCTGTAATCCCAGCACTTTGGGAGGCTGAGGCAGGCAGATGACCTGAGGTCAAGAGTTTGAGACCAGCCTAATCAACATGGTGAAACCCCCTCTCTACTAAAAATATTAAAAAAAAAAACTAGCTGGGTGTGGTGGTGCACACTTGTAGTGCTAGCTACTCAGGAGGCTGAGGCATGAGAATGGCTTGAACTCGTGAAGTGCAGTGAGTTGCCCACCGCACTCCAGCCTGGGCAACAGAGTGAGACTATGTCTCAAATAAATAAATAAATAAATAAATAAATAAATAAATAAATATGCTGTGACTATGTGAGGGTGAGCTGAAAGCATGACAAAATTTATTATTATATTGATTTAAAGAAAACTGTCCTTAGAAAGGTGAGAGAGGAATTGAAGGGTTGACAGTGTAGACTACAGAACCAGGAAATGACCTACCAGCAAGTCTTTTATGTGTGTGTGTGTTCTTTTCTATTTCTTTCTGTTTATTCCTGTTAGTATTTGTTCTCTTTTGCCTGTGAAAACCTCCTAAATGCCAATTTCCATGCACTGGAGGAACTTGGATTTCTCCCCTTCTTAAAAGTACCTCTTTCTTCTTCTCCTCCTTCTTCCCCTCCTCCTCCTCCTCTTCCTCCTCCCTGAGGCCCTAAAGACAAGGTGGCCTTGGCTGCTCTACCGAAAGGAGGATGATTCAGAGACTGTGAGTTTAAGGGACCATTTTGGGGGGATTGGAAGAAATCTCCATTATGAGGATAAGGTACGTATGGGAGACTACCTGAGATAGGGTGCCAGTGATGCCCACTAGCCTCAATAAGACACCAGTGATGCCCGAGTGCAATGGTCAATATTGGTTTTGTGCACAGTAAGGAAAATTTAGAGCTTAAATGTTTTATCTGCTGCTACAGAGTTAAGTAGAGTCCTCTAAAGCTCCATATCTTCCTTTCTTTTCTTCTCTGCCAGCTTTGAATCTGCTGTTATTAAGTTGCTGGTGCCGAAATAACACTTATTATTTATGGTCTAACTGAAATGGAAACACTGGAAACTTGTTTGAAACTGAAGAAAAAAATGAAAAAGAAGTTTTTACAATCAAAACTGCCATGAAGACTGCTTTACCCAAAATTTTGGTCCACAGCTTTCATTGAATTACTTATCAGGGCAAACAAAGTTTAGCCATGTGAACAGGTTCCAATTTTGTTAGAAATAATTTGGATCCAGCTATCTTTATACAATGGTGAGTTTGTATTGCACCTCATGGCTAAAATTCTGAGGTAAAGGCTTTTGGATCTTTGTGTCTGTGTGTGTGTGCATGTGACAAAAACAAGCAATGGGGAATCCGGAGTCCCTATTTAATAAATGGTGTTGGGAGAACTGGCTAGCCATATGCAGAAAGTTGAAACTGTAGCCCCTCCTTATACCATATACAAAAATCAACTCAAGATGAATTAAAGACTTAAATGTAAAAACCCAAACTATAAAAACCCTAGAATAAAATCTAGGTAATAACATTCAGGACATGGGCACAGGCAAATATTTTATGACAAAGATGACAAAAGCAGTAGCAACAAAAGCAAAAATTGACAAATGGAATCTAATTAAACTAAAGAGCTTCTGTACAGCAAAGAAACTATCATCAGAGTGAACAGACAACCTACAGCATGGGAGAAAATTTTTGCAATATATCCATCTGACAAAGGTCTAATATCCAGCATCTACAAGGAACTTAAACAAATTTACAAGAAAAAAAAACAATGCCATTAAAAAATGGGCAAAGGACATGGACAAACACTTCTCAAAAGAAGACATTTATGTGGGCAATGAACATTTTTTAAAAAAAGCTCAACACCACTGATCATTAGAGAAATGCACATGAAAACCACAATGAGATACCATCTCACACCAGTCAGAATGGCTATTACTTAAAGGTCAAAAAACAACAGATGATAGCAAGGTTGTGAAGAAAAATGAACGCTTTTATACTGTTGGTTGGAGTATAAATTAGTTCTACCCTTGTCGAAGACAGTGTGGTGATTCCTCAAAGACCTAGGGGAAGAAATATCATTTGACCTAGCAATCTCATTACTGGGTATATACCCAGAGGAATATAAATCATTCTATTATAAAGATACATGTGCATGTTCATTGCAAAATAGCAAAAACATGGAATCAACCTAAATGCCCATCAATGACAGACTTGATAAAGGAAATATGGTATGTATACACCAAGGAATACCACGCAGCCATAAAAAGGAACAAGATCATGTCTTTTGCAGGGACCTGGATGGAACCAGAAGCCATTATCCTCAGCAAATTAATGCAGAAACAGAAAAGCAAATACCACATGTTCTCACTTATAAGTGGAAGCTGAATGATAAGAACACATGGACACATGGTGGGGAACAATACACACTGGGGCCTGTTGCAGGGTGCAGAGTGGGAGGGAGAGCATCGGGAAGAATAGCTAATGCATGCTGGGTTTAATACCTAGGGGATGGAATGATCTGTGCAGCAAACCACTATGGCACACATTTACCTATGTAACAAACCTACACATCCTGCACATGTACCCCTGACCTTAAAATAAAAGTTGGAAATAAAAAAAACCCCGAAACATATACCTACTACCTGATCCAGTGATTTCATTTTTAGGTATTTACCCAAGAGAAACAAAAACATATGGTCACACATGCAAAAAAAATACTTGTACATGAATGTTCTTAGCAGCTATATTCATAATAGCCAAAAATCTGGAAATAGCCCAAGTATCAATCAATAGTAGAATAAATAACCAAAGTATGCTAGGTTCATGCAATGGAATACTACTTAGCAAAAAAGGAACAAACTGCCTATACATGCAGTAAAATGGATGAATATAGAAAAACATGCTGAGTGAAAGAAGAGTTACACAAAGAATGCATGCTGTGTCATTCCATTCATGCTAATTCTACAACAAGCAAAACTAATGTGTGGTGAAAATAAATTGGTGGTTGCCTCTAGAAGGAGACAGAGTTGGAGACTGATTGATGAGGAGCAAGAGGGAATTTTGGGATTGACAATATTGTTTTGTATATTAATAGAGATTTGAGTTACACAGGTGTACATATTTTCCAAAACTCATTGAATAATATCCTTAAGATTTGTATGTTTTGATGTATGTAAATTTGACCTCACAATAGAAAAAAAAATCCTTAAAAAAATGAAAGAACTAAGTACATATAAATTGGAAAAATGCTTGTAGACAAACTTTTCATGTAATTTAAAATCTTATAATTATCTTGAGTAATAAATACTCATTAGATGTTGGGTTTTTTCCAATTAAAAATGGGTTATAATATGAAAAAAACATGTTTCTAAAAATTATAGAATGGTTTCAGCTATAAAATGCTAACATCTGATAAACAGTTCAAGATTTATTGCTTCCTGAGTTTTCACTAAAATTTAAGGTTACTAAAAGTAAGAATTGCAATAATATATAACTCTGTAAGTTGTATTCTTATTGAGAAAACAATAATTTTATGTAGTTTAGAGGTTATTTAAAAGTATTTAAAAAGGTAGAAAGGAACCAGTAAGTAAGAGAGAGAAAGAGAGAGAGAGATAAAAGATTTGTAGACATAAAGATGTATTTTCGGTAAGAAAAGAAAATAATTTTATATAAGAAAAGGATTTCATGTGGTAAAGTTTTGTCCTAAAATAAAATGACCGATTATTTTAAAAGAGGTATTATAGAACAAATCAAAAGGTCCAGGCATGTCATAGATGGTCTGTGTAAGTTCATGATCAAGTCTGTGGAAGAAAATTTATAAAAGGAATTTTGTATATGATTAAGTTGGCTATAATTAATAAGAAATTATTCTTAATAGTCTTTCTGAGATTGGTCCCCTATGTTAAAACAAGGTTTCTTGATGGTATTACTTTTTTTTTTTTTTTTGAGACAGAGTCTTGCTCAGTCACCCAGGCTGGAGCGCAGTGGCGCGATCTCGGCTCACTGCAACCTCCGCCTCCCGGGTTCAAGCAATTCTCTGCCTCAGCCTCCCGAGTAGCTGGGATTACAGGCACCCACCACCATGCCCGGCTAATTTTTTTGTGTTTTTAGTAGAGACAGGGCATTCATCATGTTGGCCAGGCTGGTCTTGAACTCCTGACCTTGTGATCCACCTGCCTCGCCCTCCCAAAGTGCTGGGATTACAGGTGTGAGCCACCTCTCCCGGCCTCTTTATGGTATTAATTTACTATTAATGAGATTGTAAGAAGTTTTTATTTTTAATTCTATAATCTTCGACCTATAGCTCCCTTATCCCTGCAGAGTGGCCTCTGCAGGCGACACACTCCCTCCTTACCAATCACCTTCAGACTCCGCTCAGGGACTCAGCCCAGCCACTACCTGGAGCAGGACATTTACCAGCCTTACTCTATGATGCCCCTTCCAGCAGGTCCCTAGTGGGGAAAGAGAGATGTTTGCTGTACATTTTCCCTTCACAACTTCAGAGCTTTATAATGGAAAGTCTCATTCTAAAGGACTAAGGGAAGATCCTGAGGGGTTTCAAAACCTCATTCAGAATAGTTTCAGACCCATGACCTCAACTGGGCAGATGTCCAGTCCCTTTCAATATTCTCCTCAGTGAAACAGAAAAATACCTCTGCTCTCAAAAGGGCAAGAGAGGAAGTGGACCAATCCCATAGAGAAGAGACAAACAATCCTATTTTAGCTCTTAGAGCACAGCAGACATTAGACATAAACTCCAAAAAGTAAAATTAGAGCTCGATGCTCTCATCTCAAGACTAGTAGACCTGGCCAATAAGGTGTCCAACAACCGGGATAGGGATGAAGAACATAAAGAAGACAGAGAGGACAAATGGCAAGCCCACCTACTGGCTGTTACCCTCAAGTGCCAGCTGGATAACTCACAGGATACCTATCCATAAAGTACCACAGCTGAAGTGAGTGATCCCTGGTCCCCTAACTAACAGAAAGGATCCTAAAGACCTCAGGGACTAGGACCAAACCAACATGCCCTCTATAAGGGGGAGGATCACTGGAAAAGGGACTGTCTCCTTCATGTCTGAAGGGAGGGGGAAGAGGGTAGGTCCCACCAGGTGCCTCACAGAGGCAGATGGTCCAAGTAGAAAAAATGACAGGTCCTGGGGACTCCTCAATAGGCCCTCTGGGTGTCCATCCCCCAGGAGCCCAGGCTGACACTGGGCATGAGGAACAAGCCTGTTGACTTCTTGGTCAACACAGGGGGCCACCTACTTGGTTTTGAATACCCCCAAGGATAAAGTTACCCACCAAAATTGACTATGGAAATGTGAGGGAAGGCAAAAGATAGTCCCTTTATTGAGCTCCTAAAATATAAACTAGATCAAACGAGATGCACTAAAAGGGATGGCCCCAATGATTAAAAAGCTTAGAAAACAGGGACTTCTGAGGGCCTGTCAATCCCCTTGCAGTACTCCTATTCTCCGTGTTAACAAATCAAATGGAAAATACCAATTAGTGTTAAGACTTAAGGACAGTTAATGAGGTCACAGAAAACATAAACCCAGTGTATCTAATCCTTATATTCTATGGTCCACTCTGCTTCCAAGTTGGACATGGTACTCAGTCCTGGATCTAAAATATGACTTTTTCTGCATTCCGCTGGCCACAGACTCTCAGCCTCTTTCACTTTCAAATGGCAGGATCCTCAGACAGGCAGGAAACAGCAACTAACATTTACTGTGTTGACCCAGGTGTTCAAAAACTTCCCCAGAATATCTGGAGAGGCCCTAGCCATGAAGCTGGAGGATCTGACCATTTCGAATGGATGGGAGAATGTGACTAAGCATTCCAAAAGCTGAAAACCCAGCTCACAAGGGACCCAGAATTAGCCCTACCTGATTTAAGCAAACCTTTCCATGTTTATGTTCATGAGAGGGGAAGAATTGCCCTAGGAATTATACATACTCAAAGGTTGGACCCACTGACCTGGGTAATGATCTACTTTTCCAAGCAGCTGGACTCAGTTGCTAAAGGATGGCCACCTTGCCTTTGGTTGGGGATGGCCATGGCCACCCTTTCAAAAGAGACAAAAAAGTTAACTGTCTGGACTCCCCACCATACCCAGACCCTCATAAAAGAAAGGGGGCAGAAGGGCTGTCCCCAGGCAAAGCTCTCCAGTTACAGGTAATGGTTATTGATGACCCCCACATCATCTTCTTTGAAAGTGTGTAACAGCTTGAACCCTGCCACCCTCCTTCCATCTGAAGATGGTTACCTATCTCACAACTGCTTAGAGGTGATGGTGAAGTGTACTCCAGTAGCCCAGACCTTAAAAGTGAACCTACTGAAAATGTGGAAGTCAAATGGTTCACCGGTAGGAGCAGCTATCTGCAAGAGGAACAGAGGAGGGCATATGTGCTATGTTCTCTCCCACTGAAGTTATACAAGCCAGCACTCTCTTGCCAGGATGCTCTTCACAGAAAGCAGAGCTTGTTGCTGTAACCCAGGCATTAGAGTTGGGGGAAGGGAAGGTCCTCACCGTATACACTGATTCCAGGCATGTGTATTCCATCTTACACCCACGTGGGGCTATTTGGAAGGAAAGGGGCAGGTTAAACTCTTATAATAAACAGGTAGTGCCATAATTTCAAGATTATTGGAAGCTGGAAGAAAATCAGCCCACATGGCAATAGTCCATTGCTGCAGCCACCAGAAGTGGGACATTGAGGTAATTAAAGAAAATAATAAAGCCAACCTAGGGTCAAAACAGGCAGCTTTAGGGAAGGTCACATTCCAAATGCCACTTTTGCCTTTCCTCCTGGGTCTTGCTCTTTTAACCCCAATCTTCTCTCAAAAGGAATGGAAAAAGGCCACCAAATGGGGTTATACCAAAAATCCTGACCATCCAGGATGGCTAATAAACCCTCGTGGACAATTTCTTTTCTTAAAAACAGTTGCACTGCAGGCCATTAAAAAGGCTCATTCTAACACCCACTTTGGTGAAGAAATCCTTTATGACTGGTTTTGTGAAAGCATGACTGTCCCAAACTTCAGGAAGTCAATCAAAAAGGTGGTTGGGACTCTTCCCACCTGCTATGTTAATAACCCCTGACACCCACCCCACATGGGGATAGCAGGGGGTGAGAGGAACTCAGAGAGAGCTCCTCAGCTGGCCCAGTTCCAAGGTAGATGTCCAGGGGAAGATGAGAAAGTTGATTTCATAGTTATGCCCAGAGGCTTGGGAAACTTTAAATACCTCCTGATCTTCACTGACACCTTTTCAGGGTGGGTAGAAGCCTTTGCCACCTGCACTGACACTGCACATCAGGTGGCAAAGGTGCTATTAAAAAAAGTTGTCCCAAGAATTTGGGCTGCCTCAGTCAATCCAACTGAGGGACCAGCATTCATATCTTCCATTACTGAAGCTACTTCTCAAAGCCTAGAAACAAGATAGCACCCACATGCTACCTGGAGACCACAGTCTTCAGGTAAGCAATGAGTAGGTGTAGCGATTTCTGTCAAGACTATTATTCCTACCTAATTGTTGAGTATTTCCTCTTCTACATGCTTGACGTACTATGATCTCATGTAACCCTCACAAGGTAGCCTCTGTTGTTATTTCTCCATTTTACAGAAGAGGAAACTGAGACAGGAAAGCTTCAGTAACTTGTCCCACTCAGTATGATTAGAATGGGACAGGCAGAGGGTTAGGATTAGAAGTGTGCATCTAACCTTCTTCAAGGGTGGAAATTTCCAATCAGTTGTTACAAACGTTTATAAAATAGGCATGTTCCAAGAATGGTACAAGTAACGCACTCACTTAAACCTCATAGTAACCCCATAACGGGGGTACTAACACCAACCCCATTTTACAGATGAGGAAACTGAGGCACAGAATAGTTGAGGAAACTGAGGCACAGAACAGTTAAGGAAATAACCCGATTGACAGCTGTTAGTGGCAGAGGCAATATTTGTGACCAGGCAGTTAGACCCCAGAGTCTGGGCTTTCAGCTTCACCAGCCTGGCATTTTCAGCTGTGAGGCATCAGAGTGGACAGGAGGGTTGGGTCTCTGCTCTGTCTTTGGGTCTCTCCCTTCCTTTGCAGAACCATCCTTCCTCTGCTCCAGGGTTTTTCAGCCTTGGCTCTACTGACATTTTGGGTCGGTTCATTCTGTGTCCTGGGGGTTGGGACACTGTTGTGTGCATTATAGGGTATTGAGCAGCTTCCACCCATGAGATGCTGGTAGCATCACCCCTTCAGTTGTGACAACCAGAAACGTTTCCAGACATTGCCACATGTTCCCTGGAGGGCAAATCGTTCAATCCCATTTGAGAACCACAGACTTACTCCACAATTTCATTGTTTCATTTTAGGGAGAGTCTGGGACCTTCCACTGGGAAGGGCCAGGCATGCAACTCAGGCTGGGCCAATAAGAGTCCTACATCTCCCAGTTGTGGATTGGTTCTGCAGTAGACATGTGACCCATCATGGACCAATCGAAATATTCCACAATCCCTCCTTATTTGCTTTATCTAAGTGTTTCCCACTGATTGTTTATTAGTTGCAAGGAGGGAAACCAGAAAGTATTCAGTGGGTAGATCAGGCAACCACCTTGACTGGGTGGATCAAAACTAGCATCACCAGTGATGGCATATGAATCTCTTGTAGGTTAAAACATGAGGTCCTGAGAGGACACAGAATCACTTATGTGGTATTCCAGGAACGACTGCATAAACTGAATCTAATTCATAGGAAAATGGCACCCCAAACCCCAAAGTGTGTCAGAGTGTGACTTAGAAGCCAAAGAAAGACTAAGGAGGTTTTCCAGATTAAAGGAGGCTACTTTACAACTGCTAAACACAGGCCTGGTCCTAGCCCTAGAAAGGATACTGTACTGGAGAAAAAAAGAATGTTTAAATGGAGGGTATTTAGCAAGTTGATAAAATTGGAATATTGACAGATTTGATAAAAGCGTCAATATTAAATGTGCAAAGGTTATAATAGTACCTCAGTTATGTAAGAGAAAATTCTTATTCTTAGGTGACACAGACTGAAGTATTTAGAGGTGAGCTTTGTGATGTGTGAAATCTATGCCCAGTGGTTATAAAAATAATGTATTAGGCATATATATAATAGAGTGTGCAAATGACAAAACAAATAGGAGAAATGTTACCAATTAGTGAAGATGGGTGATCTTTGTACTATTCTTGCAACTTTCCCATGAGCTTTAAGTTATTTCCCAATATTTGTTTGTTTCATTCCTGTAATGAAGAGCCCCCAATTAATAGATGCTTAAATATGACAGATGTTTATTTCTCATGTAAAAGCCTGGATAGGTAGTCAAGAATCATCAGACATAAGCTCTTATCTCATTACTCTGACATCTTCAATACATGGCTTCCCTTTTTTGATCCAAGATGGTTGCTCCAGTTCCTGCCATCACTTCCACATTCCAGCCTGTGGGGAAGGGGGAGGAGAGAGTAGAAGGCTGGTTGTGACCTGGAAATCACACATACCTTTACTGTGCTCATCTCATGGACCAGACATTAGTCACATGCCTACTTCTAGCTGCAAGGGAAGCTGAGAAAATATTTACTTCTTCTAAATAGCCACATAACCAATCAACATTTGGTAAGAACAAGAGAATGTATATTGGGAGATATATCGTTACTGCCTTCCTCCCCGTACATACTGCTGTGGTCTGAATGTTTGTGTACCCACAAAACTCATATGTTGATGTTCAAACCCCAATCCAACAGTATTAAGAGGTGGGGCCTTTAGGAGGTGATTAGGTCATGAGGGCTAAGCCCTCATGAATGGGATTAGTACCCTCATAAAAGATGTGCAAGGGAGCTACCTAGCCTCTTTTGCCATGTGAGGATGCAGCAAGAAGTCATCATCTTTGAAGCAGAAAGCAAGCCCTCATCAGACTCCATATTTGCTGGCACCTTGATCTTGGACTTCCCAGCCTCCAGAACTGTGAGCAATAAGTTTCTGTTGTTTATAAATTCCCCAGTCTAAGATATTTTGTTATGGCAGCCCAAATATACACATACTCTTGGTTCCATGAGGGCAGGGACCATGTCTGATTTGTCCCCCACAGAATGCCAAATGCCTCAAACAGTACCTGACACTTACAAATGGCCCATCAATTATTAAATGAATTAAGGTGGCTTGGGAGTTCAGAGTCAGAGAAATTTTAAGAAGACCCTGCATGGAGATGAGACCTCATGGTTCTTGAATAAAAGGCAAAATGTGGTTATAAACCAAAATGAAAGTTGACTTCTCTCCCAGTGATCCCTGAAGACTAATTCAAGATGACAGGCAAATGACCAACATATCCCTTTATGTGCTTCCTCATGATGGGATGAGGGAAAAAACAGAATAAAGAACTTAAATCAGAATTTTTTGAGAAAGTGAGTTCCCATTTGTATCATGTTATGATTATACAGACAGAAACTTTCCATATGTTCAGCTGTGATAGGATAGATTCCCTTGAAAATAAATCATCTTGAGTTTGGAATGGTCATCAATATCTCTGATAGGGCAACAACAACAAAAAAACATGTCTAGGCCAGGCACAGTGGCTCACGCCTGTAATCCCAGGATTTTGGGAGGCCAAGGCAAGAGGGTCACTTGAGCCCTGGGCACCATATTGAGATCCTGTCTCTACAAAAAATTTAAAAATTGGTTGGGTGTGGTGGCACCTGCCTGTGATCCCAGCTACACAAGAAGGTGAGGCCAGAGGATCACTCGAGCCCAGGAGGTTGAGGCTGCAGTGAGCTGTGTTTGTGCCACTGCACTTCAGGCTGGGCAACAGAGTGGGACACTGTCTCAAAAAAAAAAAAAAAAAAAAAGAAAATTAAAAAGAAAACACATTTGTGGTAGAATTCTCTGCTTGCAAGTAACATAAATTCATTCAGGTTAATTTAAGGGGGAAACTGGATCTTATTGGAATAATATTGTATAGCTTAAAAAAGTGAGTAAAGAGTTAACAATCAGTCCTTCTAGTAGGACAGCAATCAGAGAAGACTTGTTAATCTCATTAGGGGGAAATAATAGACTGTCTTTTCTCAGTGTGGCCATAAGAATGACTGGGCTTTGAACACCTTCAATCCATGTATTGCTCCGCTGAAAATTCAAATTCTTGGGTGAGGAAGTCTGACTGGTCTACCCCAAACCACATAATTATTCCTTTGCTGGCATGAGGGAGGGGCAGAGATGGTGATCAGAAGGAATGGGGTCAGGATAGTCCACCAAATCCATGCAGTGTGCTGTTATTTAACGGATGCTGGGCATACAGAAGAGCTATCCTAGACAATTCACCCTTTGGCTTTGTGGAAGAAACCATGCAATTATCCTGGGGAACCTTCTTGAACTACTTTGGTTTCAGAGTAGTCTCCCCAGATTTTTTCTGTACTCCTTGCTGCTGCATATGGTATATAAGTGGTACGAGGCATGTAGTAAGTCAGCAGACATTCCTGAGAGGCTGGTGGGCAGGAAAAGAAAAGTCTAAGCCCAGAATCAATCTCTATTCCATGAGGCTACAAAACTGCCCTCTCTGTGGTTAAAAGGGCTTGGTATGATCAATCAATCTGCTGTCTGGCTGGTGGGGAGACATAGTACCAGTCCTGGCTTCTTTATCACTCCTGCCTTTCTAGGGGAGGAGTGACTTAAACTCGAGAGCTGGCTAGCCTGCAGACAGCATATGTTCATTGCTCTTCACCCTGCAATGTTCTGATCCCCAACAATTAGTGTTTAGATTCAACATCCACTAATCCTTGAGAGGTTTGTCAAAAAATGGATTAACCATATAAAAGAAACCCAAGGGCAGGCAGTTCAGCCAGACTCCACAAGGCACTGGGGTGGGTGAGGCACCAGGAACCAGGATTCCCTCTGGCTTTATGGCCTATTTCCTTCTAGGTCTGTTTGTTCACAAGTATACCCAGCCCCAACCCATATGACCACTTAGGTAGCCCTCACTCTCTTGAGTCTGACTGGACACGGGGAACCTATGGGCATCAATCAACTGACACCAGGGAGAGGTCAAGTCTAACAGAATAAGCATAGCAGTAGGGAAGTTAGTTACCCCTTCAACTGGGTTGTGGGGTGGAGGACGGAATTGCCCAAGAGTATAAGGATTGGTCAAACAACCCCTAATGACACCCACTTCATTCCCTTCCTTTACAGCCTTTTGTAACACATTATTTAGGAAATCCATCCTTAGAAAGTCCCGACCCTCCCACCCTGACCTATTCTGATGCCCCTTGTCACAGAATGACCGTGGAAGCTGTGACCAAAATAGTCAGATGCCACAAGATATAAAGTTCTAAGAACATGAAAGAATGCAGGACTCTGTCAAAGCCTAGTTAGAATTAGTGGCAAGTACACTTTTATATCTTAAGAACAAAATCCAATCATGTGACATGAAGGATATTAGAAGGGCATGAAGTACACAATCATCTCCTCCTCCGACTTATGGAATCAGGGACACAGCAGCCGCAAATTGGGTATGGTGCTACCCATTGTGGTCGCCAACAGGGTTCCAGTTAGCAAGCTGGTTGAAAAGCTCTGATCATTATGGAATCACAGGCATGTTTAAAAATTACTCTCAGGGATGACAACCTACTGAATTGCATGGGATGTTTCTGGTGGGAAAGTCAGGTTAAAGTATGGTTAATGAACTTGGGGGAAAAACAGTACAGAGATGACCCACTCAGGATAATTACCTTTTAACCTCAGGCAAGAGTCAGGAATAAACACCTGAGATTCTATAACATAGTATTAACACTTTTATGTTAAGGGTTTATTATTGTCTGTGATTATGTTTGAGAGAATCTCACATTTCCAATTAAAAATGCCCACTCAAGTAACTAAGATGTACTTGTGGTCATTATCAACTTTAAAAAAATTGTTGGAACATATGTTTTAGTTTCATAAGGGCAGTTACAAATGTGAAATCAAACAGTATTTAAAAATCCCTTAGAAGTAATTGTTGAAATAGATAATACTTAAAAATTGAGTAAGATTTGCAAACCAAACTTTTTAGGCTTAAGGAGGGACTAAGCTTCTGGATTTATAACTCTAACAAAATAACATATTTAACAGCCCCAAAAACAAAACAGACAAAAGAGACTGAGAAATATTTATTTTTAACTTTATTTTTATTGTTGACACTATTACAGATAGATAGAATGACCACAACCATATTAACAAACCAAAAACCTGTGCACAGAAACAAGATGAAGGAAATGTATCAAGATGTTAACCACACTCTTTGGATGGTGAAAACATGGGTGAGTTTCTCTTCTACATTTCTGTAACTTCAAAGTTTCTATAATGAACACATTTCATATATAATGGAAATATATGTAGTAAAGGTGGACTACCAAAACACTAGAATGATGACCTTTCAAGGAAACCGAAACAAAATAACCATAATCCCACAACAACCACACAACTATTTCTTGTTTTCCATCTTTCTTCCCATCTTTGACATTTATGCATACTTATCATTAACACCCTAATAATCACAGACTAGTGCACAGATCAAGATGTTAACAGTTAATTGTTGTTGGGTGTTGGGAATATGAGTGAATTTTCTTTACTGAATTTCCAAAGTTTTCTATGAGTATGTATTATATTTGTAATGGAAAATACATACATAAAATTTATTACCAAAACACCAAAGATTATATAAGGAATTTGAGACAAAATAGTTAACCAAATTCCCACAACGACAACACTGTTTTAGTTATTTTCCACATCTTTTCATTTTAGACTTTATGCACACATATTTAACACTGTTATCACAAGCTTGTGCACTGAAACAAGATGGAGGAAATAGATCAAGATGTTAGCAGTAGTTGTTGGGTGTTGGGAATATAGGTAATTTTTTAAAATAATTTACTTTATTTTCTAATTTTTCCTCTGGGTATGTATTATGCACACAATGGAGACATACATAATACACTGTTATCAGGACATTATTATAGGGAACATTTGAAAAAATTAAGGTGAAAGTATTTAACCATAATTCCACAAAGGTAACGTAACAGCTATTTTGAATATACATTTTGACACATTTATAATCATAAACCTGTGCACAGAAACAAGAATAAACAAGATAGAGGAGAGTATATGTCTTTGGATGGTGGGGATATGATTTTTTTTCCTCCACTTTTCTGTATTTTCCAAGTGTGTGATAATGAGTTCAAATTATGTTCACAATGAAAATGTGATCATAAACTTTTTAGTAACACTACCATAAAGAACATTCAAGAAATACAAGAAAATAATGCTCAACTATAAGCCTACAACAACACCACAACAGCTTTTGACTATAAGCATATATATTTTTTAAACAGTTATAACTGTAGTATAAATATACTTTTGTGTCCTGCTTTCTCCACTTAATGTTCTGTAAATATATTTCCACGTTGCTACATAACTCGTGATTATCATTTTTAAACAGCTGCATTAAGTGTCCACAGATAGGTTTAAACAATCATTCTCTTGTTTACCATTTGTTACTACCTTTTCACTAACTGAAGGTTGGAACGGATACCCTGACTCACGGCAAGTTGCTTTCTGAAAAGGGGCTACCACTGCCAACAATGGTAACACCAAGTAATGAACCCACAAAGTTCACCCCGACATCAACACTGATTCTCATTTCAAGAGTCCTCTTCCCATGTAGTACACCTCACTGCCCCTCAGCTTTCCTGATGTCCGTTCCAACCTCAGGTCTTCCTATGCAGCCAGCCCTCACCTACACCATATCATCAAAAGCTCCTTTTCCAAACTGCTCAGGACACCCCACTCAATTCATTCTCAGAAACCTGGCCTTCTACAGTTCTTGCCTCTGGTGTTTTCTTCTGTCTGTCTCCTCTCCCCTCCTAGATCTGGTGATATATTAGGACTCCCTTCTTTGACTCACTCATTTCTGCTTCTTGCTCTCGGCTCTACAATCTTCCTAAACTTTGACACTCCCTGCATCTTTGACATACTTCCAAGCCCTAATCCTGCAGATCCAGAAGAGTAAGATTCAGACACATTTCCCCCAGTGGGTACTTTAATTTTGCTTGTTCAAATGATCTACACTTACATTTTGCAAATCTTTTTTTTTTTTAATTTTTTGAATTTTATATTTTTTTTCCAGCCAACTCAAGGCCAAAAAAAATTTCTTAATGTAGTTATTATGCGAGGGGGTGGGGGGAAGCAAAGGAGCACAGGTAGTCCACAGAATAGGACACAAGAAACCTCAAGCTGTGAGGTCAATTTGTAATTAAAAGGAATACTAAGATTAGATGAACACAACACTCAGAAATACTCTAGGAGAGCTGAAAAAGAAGGAACAGATGTTAACGAAACAAATTAAGGCTGCTGGGGAACCTGAGTCCATGTTAAGCTTGGGTTGACTGTAAATAATTTTTTTTTAATGCAAGTTAGACATGGAGTTAGAGGGTCAGATAAATAACGAAGAGAATTAAGTTAGCGATAGAAAGATCTAAGGATACTAGCTCCTGGGCATCTAGGGTGCAAACTGACTTGTGGCAGCATAGGCTGATGCTGCACAGGGGACCCAAGCCATGTTGCTACTTGTCACTTAAGGCAGGAAGCGCACAAAGGAAATGATGAAAGGTCATTAGCCTGCAACATTATTTACAGCATGAGAGCCTCTCCTACGGTTCTCAACCTTCATTAGGCACTACTGTGATCTAGTGATGGTTGTAACCCATTCTTTAAAGGCAAAGATGTAAGATTTACAGGGAAAAGCTTCAGGTTTTATCAATTCACTATCGTCAAACACATATTGAGTTGGTTTAAAAAAAAAAAAAACCCAGAACACAAACGTGTAATATTTTTGCATGAGAACCACTTCAACAAACATAACATGTGGCAACCAATCAATTTGGGTCACAAAAAGCCAATCCGTATATTGTAAAGCCTTACACAGTATTAGGTTCCAAAGTGTTGGTGCAGATGAAATGGCTGCAGAAAGAAGCTAAAGTACTTCTCTTTTCAAACAGTAAAGAGTAAAAGACATGTTATCTATCATGCCTACAGCTTCACAAGACTATTTAAGGGTAAGAAACAAAACGATTACTCAAAAAGATACTGACAGGGTTCAAGTAATACACAATAAATCTTTCTCAGGATCTAAGACACTTAAAAATATAATCAAATTTGTTGCTCTCTTCCTCCTCCAAAAAAAAAAAAAATTCAAAGAGTACCACGTAAGGTACCTCTGCAGAGTAAACCGTAACTGTATATCATGTTAAATCCAAATATATGTGATCACTGTTCTGCCATAATTTGCTATTTTATATACACCTCAGGAAACACTATATATACGTTACACAAGTTTCATTTACAGTTGATTTGGGCAACCTTTGTAGTCTGGAATACTCATAGGGTTTTCTCAATCTGATTACTTGGAAAGGTAAGATGTGTGCTATGGCTTTCTCACATGCAGACACTGACATCTGAAGGGGAAAGCTTAAGACTGTGGAATCTCCACATTCCGTCTCTTTTCAATCTGAGTTTAGAGATGTTAAGTCAGGTATGTAACACACTAAGGTTAAGTCTCCTACTGACATTATCATTTGAATTCTCTGTGGTTTGGTAAGGGTCAAGTCCTAGGTGAAGGTTTTCTAACCTTTACCCCATGCCCTCAGCCAGTGTGGGTATTCTGGTGTCTGGCGAGGGACAGGCGGTCATTGAAGAGCTGCCCACAGACGTCACATTTGAAGTACTTCTCATCAGCTTGATTGGCACCACCTGTGCTGGTGCTGGCACGTTCGATGTAGCCTGAGCACTCCCCAAAGGCATTTGCAGGCTCAAATATGATCATGCTGGCATGAGTTTTCAGGTGCTCACCGAATGCTGTGCTAGAAGTGAAGGTTTCTGTGCATTCATGGCAGTCATAGTATGGTTCTTCTACCTGAATCTCTTGATCTTCACCTTCTTCTGGGTCTTCAATTCCCACACCGTCAGGCTCGTCGGCATCTCCCTCTGGCTCTTCAGCTTTTCCCTCTGGCTCTTCAGCTCTTTCTTCTGGGTCTTCAATCCCTGCACCATCTGGCTCATCGGCATCCCCATTTGGCTGCTCGGCCTCTCCATTTGGCTGTTCAGCCTCTCCAATGGGCTCTGCAGCCTCTCCATCTGGCCCTTCAGCCTCTCCGTTTGGCTCAGCAGCCTCCACCTCTGGCTCAGCAGCCTCCACTTCTGGTTCGGCAGCCTCCACTTCTGGCTCGGCAGCCTCTACGTTTGAGCCCTGAATCCTCAGAACTACTTGTGGAACATGGACATTGGCTTCAACTTCCTGGGCTGCTGCTGCTGCAGCTGCTGCTGCTGCGGCTGCTGCTGCTTCATCTTCTTCTTCTTCTTCCAGATGAAGCTCCTTATGTTTAGTGAGGACTGTGCTATGAATAAAGGACTTACCACAATCCTTGCATTCATAGAATGGTATAGCTCCTTTGAGGGGCTCAGTAAGAAATGAGGTGTGAGTATAGGAGGACCCGTACTCATAGGGCTCATTCTTATGAATAGTTACGTGATCTGCAAGTTCTGCTGGGTTGACGAAAGATTCTCCACAGACCACACATTCAAAGAGTCTCTCTTCGGTTTGACTTCTCTGAAACTCAGTGAGGGCTAAGCCTGGAATGACAGCTTCCTCAGCCATCTGGCTCTGCTCCAGTAAATCATCTTCCCTATGAAGTCTCATATGCTCATTAAGGGCAGAGCTATGAATGAAGCCTTGTCCACACAAAAGGCATCGAATGGCCGACCCAGCAAGAGCAGGATTCCTCTCTGCGGCACGATTCCTCCGTGGCTTCATGGGCAAGAGGGCAATAAAACCATCATCACACCCCTTCATGGAATACAACTGGTCTTGTTCATGGATTCTCTGATGCTCGAAAAGGAATGAGCTATGAATAAAAGATTCCCCACACTTTGGACATTCATACAGCTGCTCTCCAGTGTAATCTCTCTGATACTCGCTGATGGAATGGGTGTGAATTACAGAATGTGTGTACTCCCGACTGTCAACCAGGCACTTCCTGCTGTGGACTTTCTGATGGTCTGTGAGGTCTGTGAGATCTACAAAGCCCAGGCCACAGTCCTCACATTCATAGATTTTGTTATCAGGGTCATTCTTCTGAGGGTCTTCCATGTCTGAGCCTTGAATGACAGGGTCTTCAATTGTCTCCTGACCATGGGTCTCCTCGCCATGGGTCTCCTCGCTATGGGTCTCCTCCCCATGGGTCTTCTCGCCTTGAGACTCCTCTTGGTCATAGATTTTCTGGTTTGTGTTGAGGTCTTTCCTGGTAGCAAAAAATTGTCTGAACTCCTTACATTTGTTCCGTGCTTGCTCTTTAGCATACTGCTCTTGGGCGTAACTTGTTTGAGGGTCAGTAGGGGCCAAGCTGCGAATGACAGACCATTCGTAGTTTCTGCTTCCAGAGGGCTTCTCTCTATCATGAATCTTCTGGTGCTCAGTGAGGTCAGAGCTATGAGTAAAGCACTCCCCACACTCCTGACATTCATAGAGCATCCCTCGAGGGCGAAATGTTTGTTCACCAAAAGGCAGAGAGTGAATTACAGAGGTCTCGTTGCTCCTGTGCTCAATGTATTTCTTTTTAGCACGAGCCTTCTGGTATTCACGGACATTTGAGCTGGGAACAGAGAATTCGCCATCCTTCTTAAATTCACCAGATCCCTCTCCGGGAACACTTTCCTGAGGTTTGGCACGGGATACACTCTGTATGACAGAGTCTTCATAGTTGTGATTCTTACTGCCCCCTTCACAAGGGTTCTCTCTGGCAGGAAGCTTCTGTCGCTTATCATTAAGGTCTGAGATATAAATGGAGGATTCTCCCTTCTCATTAGATTCCACCAATTCATTTCCACTGTGACTTCTTGGAGGTTTGGAAGCCACTAAGCTATGGATAACAGACCTACTGTATTCCCTTCCTCCAGAGGTGCTCCCTCCAGCACGAACTCTCTGATGGTTGATAGCATCGAAGCTCTGAATGGTAGACTCTGCCATTACTTTTGGTTTACTGGGCCCTGCTACACTGTGACTTTTCTGAGCTTCCACGGAGGCTAAGCTATGAATAACAGACCTCTCATATGATTTTGCCTCATAGACATTTTCCTTAGTGGGAATCTTCTGGTTTTCATAGGGGTTAGAGCTAATGGTGAATGCCTTCTCGTCCTCATCACTTTCAAGAGGTCTTGTTATAGTGTGACTCTTCTGAGATTCAGTGAATGGCCCACTATGAATGACAGATTTCTCATACCCTCTGCCTTCAAAGAGGTTCTTTCGAGAATGAATTTTCTGATGCTCACTGAGCTCTGAGCTTTGCATGAAGGCATCCCGGCCATCTGTAAAGTCATAGAGCTTCTCTTTATTGTAAGTTTTCTGACGCCTTTTAAGGGACTGACCAGGAATAAAGGTTTCCTCACACACTTTACCCTTATTTTCAAATGGGTTCCCTCTAGTATGGATCTTCTGATGTTCTTTCAGGGATGAGCTATGAAGGAAAGTCTCCCCACACACCTTACATTCGTACATTTTCTCTTTACCATACATTTTCTGAAACTCATTAAGGGTTGGGCTGGGCCTAAAGGTTTCCCCGCGCTCACGTTCACGTTCACGCTCATTATCTTTGTCATCCCCAAAGTGGATTTTCTGGTGCTCAATCAGGGCAGAACTATGAAGGAAGGTTTCCTTACACACCCTGCACTCATAGAATTTGTCTTTGCCATATATTTTCTGAAGCTCACTAAAGGTGGGGCTAGGCATGAAGGCCTCCTCGCACTCCTGATTCTTACATTCCACAAGATACCCTCTAGCATGAATCTTCCGATGTTCAGCCAAGGCGGCACTCTTATTGAAGGTCTCTCCACAGTCCTTACATTCAAAACGTTTCCCTCCAACCTGACTTTTCTGAACTTCGCTGACAGCCACACTGTGAATAAAGGACTCACCATACTCATAGAGGTTCTCTCTAGTATGCATGATCTGGTGCTCAACAAATTCTGAGATGACACTGAACGACCTCCCACACTCATCACATACATATGGCATTGCCCCAAAATCAACTGGCTGTGACTCGGTAAAGGAAGGGGAGCTGAGGCTGCTCAGGCTGCTCATGCTCATGGCTTTTCTCATCTCACTACCACATTCAAAGGGCTTCTTCCTGGGACAGCCTTTTTGATCGTGAATCGAGCCCTTCCCATCTGTGTCAAAATGATAGCGCCTCTTTCTTTCAAGAACTCTCTTTCTGGAAACAAGGGTTGAATTAAACCTAAAGCCTCCCCTAAATGCATTCCCTTCATAAACCCGCTGCTGGATCACTGACTCCCTCTTGTTCAATGAAATGTCCTTCCAGTTATCATCTGACATTCTGGGGAATCTCTGTGACCGGTCGCTTGACTCCCTTGCTCTTCCCGATTTGGAACTGCGTGA
The DNA here is from genome assembly GCF_028885625.2 of Pongo pygmaeus. Lineage (NCBI taxonomy): Eukaryota > Metazoa > Chordata > Mammalia > Primates > Hominidae > Pongo > Pongo pygmaeus. The sequence continues at coordinate 63,386,552 of NC_072393.2, forward strand.
CACATCCTTGATGAATTTTTCCATTATCACTCCATGGGAAGATTCATCTTCACAAATCCCCCGCCGGTGGGTTGATTTTTTGGCTTCAGGCATAGTTTTTAGACCTGGAAAGAAACCCCAAATGTAAATACTCCCTAGTCCCCATAAGAAGGACAGTGGGACTTGGAGGGGTGCACCCTTCTCTGATGTTTAGGAATGCAAAGTGTAGAAGGTTCCTTGATAGCATCTCACTGGTTGTGTGGCTCCTCTGTGGGATGTGCCTCCTGCTTACCTCGACTGGTGCTTGGGTAGGCACTTCTCTTGGATCTTGATGAGTGGCCCTGCGTCATGTGGGAGTGGCCATCGTCTTCAGCAAGCTGCACTCCTGGTCACAAGGACAATATGATGCCTCAAATTCAAGTTGAGGACCAAGACTCATCACCATAAATTGATCTTCATCTTTCACTGAGCCACTAAATATGAGGTGGCCCACATCTGATTCCTTGGATGTCAGAAGACATTTGCTGTCTCATTTCCCTACTATCTATTCCCTAATCCATTCTAATCTACATGTAATTCTTCTGACTCCACTCAGAAATGTGTACAAAGACCCCACATATCCCTGAAATCAGTGCATTGTCTTTTAGTCTTCACCTTCTTGTAACCATTTTTTAAGTCCTCTTTTTCACTGGCCTTCTTCCTCTTACCTCGCGACTGCTCTTCCTCCACCCACTCCCTTGAGGCCCCATGGCCTTATAGACCTGCAGCACAGCCAACTGCCCACTACCAACTTGGGCTAGATGTCTTCCAGGAAAGTCCACATGGGAACTCAGGATCCCATCCTGAATGTCTACTTAAAAACCTCCAGTGCTATCACTCTGGAAAAAAGTATCAACTCTTGTGGCAAGAAGCATCTCCCTGCTTGTCCCCACCCTGTACAATGTATCTTTACCCAAAGCCAGAGGCATTTCTTAAAAACAGAAATTTTATCATTTACTCCCTCGTTTGAAATCTTTCAAAGATTTCTTATTACCCTTGACGTCCAAATATATTAATGTGGACTCTAACATCCAGCTTAAAAAGGAGCAAGATGACAAAATGCTCCAATGACTGGACTGGGAGTGACTGAGAGAAGCAGCTGCTTACCGAGGGAGAGCAGCTTCCTGTAGTTTTCCATGTTGTCCTGGATTGTGTTGTGAGGTTTCCTGTCCTCAGCGAGGTCCACCACATTTTGGTAAGATTCAGCATCCTAAAACAGTAAACACAGACCTCTCAATGGAGTCTGTCCCCACTGATGTTCAAAGACAGAATAATGTTGGCGACATGGGAGTTACATATATGAAGTTATATAGGAAGTGCTCACGGTATTGGGGTTCTGAGTGATCCAAGTCAAGTGTTACTAGGGGCCTACGTCGTACCTACCTTGGTGCTACACTCTGAGGCAGATCCCAAAGACGCATGACACATATTCCTTGCCCTCATGCAGCTTATAATTTGGTTGGAGAGAAAAGACTCATGAAACAATTAGAGAACAATAAACAATAAATTGGGGTACAGATAATAAGTGCTAAATGGGTTTTGTAGAGGGACAGTTCAGGGTGGGCCTGAACAGTGTGCAAAGGTTTGTGGAGGGCAGGTGGGGCCTTAAGTGGTGGATGAGATTATGATACATATAGAAAGGGATTGGTGGGAAAACTTAAAACAGACTAAATATCAAACAGGCATGGAGTACTCAGGGAACAGAAAGAAGACACACACATTCAGGCAGACATCTGGTCAAGATGTGACTTAAACCTCCCTCCCGGTTTCTCCATGGCATAGCATGGCTACATTGAGGGAGTCTCCAGTTTGCACAATTTCCAAATAACCCAGGAATAACTGTAAGCCCTGAGGACATTTTTATAATTGCCTTTTCTGTTTTAAAGGATATTTACCTAAAAAGGAATTTCAAAATTCCTCACATTACTGAGGAGAACCTTCTACCAGGATTCTAAAGGACCTTTGCTTATTGCCAGAGGGCTGACTAGAACTGGTTTCAGGGAGTCATGGTCCCAGGAAGAATGGCACTGAGGCTGGAGAGAGACCGGAGGAGGGAGCTGGTGCTGTGGGAAGCCCACAGGCTTTGGAGCTGGACAGAGATCAGGGTCAAAGGAGGATTGCACCAATTATGAGCTGTACAACCTTGGGAACGGAAATCTTTTTGAACCTTTCTTTCATGTTCTTCACCTGTAAAATGGGGAGAAGAGCATCTATCTGCTTTGCAATATTGTGGGTGAGGATTTTCTGCAGTGTGATGTCTTGCTTAAATATTAAGAAAAATTATGTAAAGGAAATACAAATGTTTTGATATTAAATCTGCCATAGTTCTATTGCTGGGAAGAGGCATGGAGCAACATGAAAAATGTAGCAAAAAAAAGAGGGCTTGCTGAATAAGCAAAGACAAAGAGGTACGGGTATCTGGGTTTAAGAGGGAAGCCTTATCCATGCACTGCCTGTGTCCTGTCACAAAAAAGCAGAAACAACAACAAAAACTAAGTAGGGCAAGGAAACACAGCAGAGCTTCACAGATAAAATTCTTTTTTCACATGAAAGAAAAAGCACACTTTGATTTAAAATTAAAATCTAGGCCAATGGGCAGCCCTAAATTGGTTGTTCGCTTTGTGTTTGTAATCAACAATGACATCTTAATGCATAAAAACTGCAATCAAGTTCAATGGAAGAGATGCTGTTCTGAAAACAATGCTACTATGGCACAATGTAGTTTTCACAACATGATCTATACATGTGAACAATTAAGAGATTTACACATGAAGCTAAAAGATGAGAGAATTTTCTGTTGTGTACACCTTCAAAATGTAATTTATGTCATTTGCTGCTGGTGTTACCACCATACTGCGTCAGTAGGAATCAATAGCTTCCAGACTTTTAATTATGCAGACATGGGGCTCGGATGCCAATTCTTCACACATTGTCAAGGAAGGGCATTTAAAAAGCAAAACAAAACAAAGCCTAACTACCAGGATACCAGTGGCCAGGCCCACACATGCCTCCAGCCTTCTTCCTATATCCCAGCCACCTGGCCCTTGGTTTAGTTCCTATCCCACAACTTTAGCTGAGCTCTCCCTAATGCCTGGGGTCCCCTCCCCCAACACCTGACCCAGCGTGCTCCTGGCTCTAAATGGCAACTGTTAATGCCTCCAAGACATTTCCCTTCAATCCAAATTAAGGCCCTTGTTACAATTTCTTGTTAACTCTCTATTTTTCTTTGAGGGCACTGAGAATGATGAGCAGTTATATACAACATTTGTGTCACTACTTATTTCTGCAACTGTCAAAAGCTTCTCAGGGCAGGGCCCCTCTCTGTGTTGCTCACTGCTGTGCCCCCCCAGGGCCTAGGCCTGCTATCTGACACGGGGTGGGTACTGATATGTGAAGGAAAAGAAGGCTCAGCCCAGTGACTCCTCCCTTCTTTGAGTCCAGTCAGTGCTGGGGTCCTCCTCCACTCCACCATGTATAAGTGACCCCTCTCCTCCTTCCTAAAAAACAAGCTCAAGTCCCACATTTTTTTCCCTTCATGAATCTCCCCGGCACATGCTGCCTCTTAAACCACAACTGCCATAATTGTTAACATTTAACGGTGTGCCTACCATGTGCCACGTGCTTTATGTATGTGTGTGAGTGACTTTTCACAGCAGCCTTGGGGTGTGCCTACCATGTGCCACGTACTTTATGTATGTGTGTGAGTGACTTTTCACGGCAGCCTTGAGAGCAATCACCATATTCATTTTACAGATGAGGAAACTTAAATTCAGCTTAGTTGAGTAAATGGCCCAAGGCCACACAGCTAGCAAGTGGCAGAGCCAGGCTTTAAACCCAGCTCCTGTCAGCTCCAGAGCCTTTGTTATCCCTGGCCAGTCTACTCTGCAGACCCACAGCTTTCCTGGCTCCCTCCTGAGGACCAGAAACATCTCCAGAGTCACTCTGCTTCCCTGGCCCTGTAGGGAACAGCCAACGTGACCAACCTACCAAGTGACACACATGCTGAGGGGGCAGGAGCTCCTCTGACCACATGAACGACACAGAAACAGCCAGCAGCAACCTGGGCTACTTGTCACCTAAGGGATGGGCCTGGGCTCCTCCTGGAGTGCTGGGGCTCTCACCCCAGGTGGGACTCTAGGGGGCAGATAAACACACCATCTGGGGAAAGAAAGGCGTCTCTGCCATGAAATGAAGATGGCCTTTCTAGAAAGAGAGGAAACCTGAGCATACCTGAGATCGGGACTCATAAGCCCTGGAGTCCCTGTCGTCATCTCTGTCCATTTCAAAGCTTGTTTTCGCCATCACAGGAAGGGAAAGATCCCGCTGAGGCATCCCTGGGAAGAGAAAAGGCATCAACAAGAAGCAGGGCCCAGTCCATCCTGCAGGTCCCAGGTCTGTCCCACTCAACTGTGAAGCCAGCTGGGGTGTGAGTGTATGAGAGCAAGTGCCTTTCTCTTCTCTGCATTCTGTGACAGCCTCTGAGGAGTCCCATAAAACCAGTGGCCCTACAACAACCCAGACCCAGGGCAGGGCCAGGGGCCCTGCCTCATCCTTCTGCTCCCAGTCTCGGAGGTGGTTCAGATTGTGCCCAAGCTGTGTGGGTCCAGGTGCAGTGCCCACTAGCCTCATCCTTCAGGCACAACCTCTGGGTCTCCCCAGCTGCAATGTGTGACAGGCAGATGGCATCAGAGACCGTCCCACAGGGTCATGGCTCTGAACAATGCCTAATGTGTTATGAACCGTCACTAAATGTCCCTCACTCCTGATATCCTTTTCTTGATCAATTTTAGGGTGCCCTGCTGCCCACAGCAGTGTTCTCCAAGTCCAGGAAGAAGAGGAAATGATTTCCAGCAGTATGGACACCAACAATACACTGGTGTGATGATTGATTCCCTTCCAAATCTCAGGCCTGGTGCTCAGATGTGGCACTTCCCTAACCCTGCAGGAACTCATGGCAGACATTCCTAGTTAACAATATTGTTACAATGTGTTTTTCATTCTCACCTTCTGCCTATGGCACTTCATACTGGTTTTCAATTTCTGCAGTGGCATAGTCTTTCATATAGAAACTTCCAGTTTTTTGTTTTTTTTTTAATGCACCAGCTTAAGAACACTGAGCAAATAGTTTATTTAGGTGGCCAACAGGTCTATGTGGTGAAACCTGTGCTGGTGGTACCAAGCGGAACTTCAAAAATACGAGCCTTGGACTAAACTTTTGGGGAAGCGGAATATACTCCAAATGGAGCAGCAGAAACTTCGAGGCCCTGACACTTTCCCCTTGAACCTGTGCACAGCACATGCTCTATATCTCCTACTGGGAAAGAAAGTGGTTAAGACTCACTGCTTCTTGGGTTCCTGGTGTGGGACCAGCGGTCTCGTGGCTCCATGTCTCTGCTTCTGCCCCTCCGGTCCCAGTCCCGGTCACCTGAGCAGGTGAGACATTCCAGTGGTTAACAAAGCACTTCGACACACCTGTTTTCCCTGCATGTGCACAAACACCCCTCTGGAAAGAGATGCTACCCTCTTCCCACAAGGAGATGGATCCAAAACAGAGAGCTCCAGATTCCCAGGCTCATCTGGTCCCTTCTTTATCATATACCCACAACATGGTTTCTTCAGGCTTTGCCCAAGTGGGGCTTGCTTCCAAGCAAGTTCCAAAGCTCAGTCCCGTAGCTAATCCCCACTTCAGACTCTTTGCTGGCTTCCCAGTTCCTAAGGGGCTGAGTCCACATTCAGGAGAATGGACTGCAGACCCTCTATTGTCTGGCAGTCGATCTTAAAGTACATGTTATTCTACTACAAAAAAAACAAAACCCAAGAAAACAACACACACGCCCTCCCTGAAAGCAGTGCTCCCTATAAAAGCTCACTGAGGCATCTTTAATGAACCTTCCTGGGGAGGCTGGGGGTACAGCTGGAAGCAGCCTGTTGCAAATTCCAAATAGCTTTATATACTTTATCGTTGAATAAAACGATATTAAGCATTTAAGATGTCTGTTTAGATATAAAAATGTCTCATTATGACATCAATTAATTTACCCTCTCCTCAGATCTCTGAGTGAAGCTGACCACTCGGGGATGGCGGGTCATCTTCATGGAGGCCCCAACCCACCGTGTCTCCATCTGGAAGCATCTGGCAGCGCCTGCCCATGGGTGACCAGTGGGGATGGGTACTCACCACTGAAAGAATGGACTGAGTGAGGTGGTGAGGACTCTCTTCTGTTCCGGGTCATGTCGTCGTCGCTGGTCACGTCACTGTTGTCGTCTAAGAGGACACCGGTCGCCAAGTTACTATCTCTGGCCCACATTCCCACAATAGTTCCCCCCAATCCCTGAGCCGCATCTCCCTGTCACACACACACATGGTTGGAGTGACCTGATCCTGACATTTCTGACCTCAAAACCCTTCAGTGGCTTCCAACCACTCCTGACATACTAAAAACTGGGTGGGGGAAGCATGGTGGCTGTGACCACCCCGACCTCACCCCCAGACACAAACAGCCAGAAGGCAACCTCCTAGCACACCACATCAAAAAGGCAGGAGCCATAGGAGGTTTTCTCCCTTCCACATAAGTGTCTCCTTTCCCTCTCCTGACTCAGGATGGTGGTTCTGCACTAGGGCGGTTTTGGCAACCAGGGGATACCTGGGCATGTGTGGAGACACTTTTGGTGGTCACATCCAGAAAATCATGATGCGGCTCAATATCCCACAGTACACAGGATACCCCCACCGCTGCCCAGGACAGAGAGTGATCCAGTCCAGACCATGTCGGAAGCGTGGAGGCTGAGAGCCCCAGGGCACACCTGAGGCCTGCACTGACCACCATCACCCCGTGGAGACTCTCACCTTCCGGGTGGTACATCTCCTTGTAATTCTCCAGCAGAGTGACGAGCTTCTCACAGTTCTCCGGCTTTTTTGCTCGCACCCAAGGCTTGAGCTTTTCAGGGATGATGGTCAGGTACTGCTCAAGGACCAAGAGCTCGATGATCTCCTCCTTGGTGCGACTCTCCGGCTGCAACCAATTGAGGCAGAGGTTTCGGAGTTTGATCAGGGTCTTCCGAGGCCCAACAAATTCCACATAGATTAGGTTCCGAAACCTCTGATGAAAAAACTCAGAGTCAGTTGGACCTTCTCCTATGATGACATCCGGCTCCTTAGTCAAGTCACTGTCTAGCTCATACAGATTTGGGGCCCAGGACTTCTTAGGTTTGGTGGCAGACAAGTGCTTTGGAGGCAGCATTTCTCTAAGTAAAATTTTCACTGGAGAAACCAAACATGAGTCAACAGGAAAGATGCGGCAGCCTGTGACCGTCAGTACTCAGGGACCTGTAGATCGTAAGGAGATATACTCATGTCCCAGAAGTTGAGGACCAGGCAGCAGTGGAGGCCACCTTACCAGAGGCATTGAGAATGCTTTTGGGATACAGGAGTCCCCAGTAAATAGGCAAACCACCGCACAAAGTTGGCCTCAGCACAGCAGTTACAAGCATGACCCCTGGGCTTCACAGAGACCTACTCGAGGAGTTAGCTCGGCTACTAACTTGTTATGTGACTGTGGGCAACTTGTCTAATGCCCTAGAAGTCTCTCTGTAATCTGAGAAATGAGAATAACAGCACCTCCATCCCTTTCAGAATTGTGAAGCTTAAATAAACTAAGATACCTAAAAAGACTTAACTGCCCAATGCAAGGCACAACAGAAATGTTCAAGGCCCTAGCCAGTACTAAAATCAGACGTCAGCATGTTTATTAGCAAAAATGAAAAGGGGAAGTAGGGGTTGGGGCAAATCCTCCCCTAACACTTCTTCCCTTAACACAATTATTAAAACATAGTATACAACATGTAAAAAATGGAAGACCACTCAAAAATATTAAAAGTACTCAACTCTAGGTAATATGACATTATTCCCTCAGACAGTGAGAAGTGACCATTGAGCCTCTTGATGCTACTGCACGTTCTTTTGCCTTCATCAATCTTGACAAAGATCTGTCTAAAAGAACTAGCTTTCTGTTTTGACATTCCTTTCTTACTGTTTCTTTACCTAGTTCATTTATTTCCTTGTCTTTATTTTATTATCTGCCCCCTTCCATTTTTTAAACTTTTGAGTTGGACATAAACGTAAAGATTTTCAATCTCTCCTCTTTTTTATGTAACCAAGTAAAGCTATACATTTCCTTAAAGCATTTTTGCTATCATTTACGTTTTATTGCATATTTTTATGACTGGTCAGCACATCTGGTGCAACTAAGTAAGGCAATATGGGAAAGAAATCTAGGTCTGGGAGCATAAACTACCTACTGGCTTTACTTCCAGAGAAGAAAAAAAAACCATATGCAACAAAAATTTTCTCCCTTTGTTTTAAAAGGAAAGCAAGTTTAAATTTTTTAATTTGGAAAAAGTCTAAAGGAAAACTGAAGGTGTTTCCATTATTCAGAGTCTCTCATTAGACATTATCACTTGGAAATCAATGTGGTAATCACGGTAAACTCATGTTTACTCATCTCAGTGATGGGCTCCCACTTCCCTCCCTATGCAAACTGCCCTCCCACACTCTCTCCTGCATGTTATCATCCCATGGAGTTTGGGCACCATCCAATGCAAATGCCTCGATCCTGAAGACCTTAGCGACTGGACTATTTCCTTGCTGCCTTCCTTCATAGGACTGAGAAACCACAGAGAGCACAACATAGATAACGCTCTGCTGGGCAGAAGAATCCCAAAGCAAGGGAAGGCAACAGACCAGAGAGTCCAGGCTCCAGATGATTGGTGTGACATTTCAGACATGGTCACTCTAACCCAGGACAGGGCAAGAGCAGAGGTCTGTGCCTGTGAGGGAGACAGGCAAGGGCAGACGGCCCAACTCTGCTATGTGGCAGAGACTCAGGAGAACACTTTGGTACCTGAGATGATACTAGCCCTCATCTTCAGGCAACAAGATACCCTCAGATATGTAATCACCTGTCTGGGAACAGGATCCTTTCTGGAACTTCAGACCAAGCAGCTATCCACAGGAACAGAGTCAAAACACAGGTACCTGCAGACGTTTTAAAGGAAGAAATACATACACTAAGAATATGAAAGACATGTAGAAGAAGTGTCAGAGAATTAACTCCCCAAACAACTGGGGACTCAAGTAGCACTGGGGTGATGCCTTCTATACCTTCAGGGAAAGGCCATTCCCATGCTATATAAACCATGCCAGACAGGAGAAATAAAAAGCTTTCAAACTGTCTTTATGAAACCTGAACAAGTCAAAAACGCAAGATAAAGATATCACTAAGAAACCACGAACCAAAACTCATGAAAGCAGAAATAAAAGTCTTAATGCTGCTATTATTGAACATTATTCTATGCAGTTCTACCCAATTACAATAAGACAAGAAAAACACATCTTAGGCACAAAGAGATAAAACTAACATTCCCTTATGTAAGATCTATATACATATATATGCTTCTATTCTGTGAATTTCTCTCCCTAACAGACATGAATTGAAGCATAAAGTACCCTAGCTATATATCAGGATGGTAGGCTTATAGAGTTCAATAGGAACCCAATAATTTTTTTTAAAGAAAATACTAATAGCCCAACCTGACTCAAGAAGCAGAGAAAAATATGACCACTAGGGAAGAAATCTAAAAAGCTGAAATAATGTAAAGAGCAACTTCCCAAATAAACTTTCTGTGAATAAAATATTTGCCGTGTTATAAAAACCATTCCAGAGCACAGAAAAGAGATGAAGGACTTCCTACAATTAATTATGTGACCACTTGAATGCCCATATATATCTTGTCACAAGGTGGATGCCAACTTCTGTGCCAAAAAAAATAAAACACATTGCTTTTCCTCAAGAAATTCAGGATTAGAGTAAACATACACAATCTTCCTTTAACATGCTCAAGATTTTCTGACCAGGCCAATAGAACTTGGCCCTTGGTCAATAGAAGCCATTGAAAAAGGGAAGTTATTTTTTTTAACAGAAAAACCTTAAAAAAAAAAAAAAAATCAGACCTGAGCTACTTCCCACCATGGCAGAGGAAACTCATTTGGGAGTAAAGAAAGGGCTATGGAAACAAAACAATCAATCATAAAGCCGGGCAACATATGTTTGTATGCACGGGAAGAAACAAGCACACTCATATACTGCCTGTGGCAATGCAAATTTTATCAAAATTAAAAGTGCCCATATCCTCCTCCCCTACAAATTCTACTTCTGTGAATTTACCTCAGAGATCTGTAATGACCTATGTGCAAGAATATATTCATTGAAGTGTTGTTACTAGACAAGATACGTTATGTTCGTATAATGAATTACTACGAAACCCTTTAAAATAAGGCAACTCTACATAAACGACTATGAGATGATCTCCAAGATAGTTAAGTGCAAAACCGGACACAGCACTATATATAGCATTCTAAGAAACTAAAAACAGATGTGCTTACACAGACGATTTCTAGAAGGATATATAAGAGACTATTAATGATGACTAACAGCAATTGCCTCTGGGGAAGGGGACTAGGGACCAGGAAAGGGAGGGCAACTTACTTTTTCATTGTATATTCTCCTTTTGTTTTTTGTTTTTATTTTTATTTTACCATAAGCATGTATTACCTAGTCAAAAAAATAAATTAAAAGTTAAAACAAACAAAACTACTAGTAGCGGCCTTTAAAGGTTGTGCTACCCACGGAGCGGGTGCAGGCAGCCGTAACATCTTTACACTGATGCCAAGCCCAGGCTCTCCCCACTCCCCTCCCTATCACCATCCACAGCTTGAATCCGTGGTCATACCCTAACCTGGCCATTTGCAGGTACATGAAAGTCAATTTAGAAAACCCTAAAGAATCAACTTTGAAACCTGTTAGACCCAATAAATACTTATGATATTGCAGTTGCAATCTGCATATACCCCTCAATTACACCCAACAACTGTCAGTACATAAATACAATGCCATCCCCTATCTTGGCAATTCCACTTCTGAAATCTAACTCACAGACCCATCTGCCCATGTGCACAAAGATATATAGTTCAAAAGTGTTGCTGTTCCCAACAGCAGAGAACAGGGACAGTCAGGCAAATGCTTGAGCGTGATTCCAATGGCAGAGACCACTGAAAAGGCCACCACGTGGAAGACAGGAAAATAAAGATGGGCCCAACTTTTCCACACTATAAAAACCAACCAAAATAAAAACAAAGCAAAAGGGGAGGGGGAAAAGTATTTTATAACACAGATGACAGTTAATATTTGAAATGTAAAAGGCTTTTGGCATTAGGAAAAATAGCCCAATATGAAAATAAACAACACTAATACACAGAGTTCATAAAATTAGTGATAATAAAGGCTGGTTACTTAACATCAAAAATCAAAGAAATGTAAAATATTACAATAAACATTTTTTTTGACCTGTCGAATGGGCAAATGTTTAAAAGATGAAAATTGATGCTAGTGAGGGTGTAGAGAAGCTGGCTGGTGCAGGCATGACCCACATTTCTGGATCCCATTTTGGCCACTGTTTAAAGATACTAAAAAAAACACCTACTTCTTTTGAACCAGCAATTCTCCATTTAAGAACAAATATAGCCAAGTAGATAAAATGATAATAAGAAAAAAAAGCTAAAAAGTCAGCTGCAGCTGGGCGCAGTGGCTCACGCCTGTAATCCCAGCACTTTGGGAGGCTGAGGCAGGTGGATTACCTGAAGTCAGGAGTTCGAGAGCAGCCTGGCCAACATGGTGAAACTCCATCTCTACTAAAAATACAAAAATTAGCTGGGCGTGGTGGCAGTAATCCCAGCTACTTGGGAGGCTGAGGCAGAATCACTTGGACCCAGGAGGCAGAGGTTGCAGTGAGCCAAAATTGCACCACTGCACTCCAGCCTGGGCAACAGAGCAAGACTCCATCTCAAAAAAAAAAAAAAAAAAAAAAGTCAGCTGCACACTACGGTTTAACCTTTGTATGTACAGCTAATTTCTGGTTTGTAAAAGGTAAAACCTTGAGCACAAAATAATGGCAGGTAACACATTTTACACACGGAATGATGGGAAGGGACGAGCACCACTGACAGGGAAACGTGTTCTGTTCTGTTATTGCTATGTAACCACAGTCCTAACACAAGTCACATTAGAGCAACCCAGAGCCAAAGGCAGGAAGAGAAAGTGCTGATCAACCTTCTCCTGCAGGGCTACCTGACACAAGGTGGGCCATATGCAATGAGGTTAGCTGCCTTCCTGGCCGAGTGACCCAACCCTTAGCCTCGGATTCACCCCATCCTCTACTTGCTGCCCAAAGGGCAACTAGCAGTGGGGCCAGATGCTGAATTTGCACCTGCCAGGGCCACATACTTACCTCACCCTGACTGGGGAAGACCAGATCCCAGGTGACCTTCTGTGACAGCGAGTCTGGCCAATCAAAAGCATAACTGCTCTACCCACTTGGCCCCCACTTCCCCAGGCCAGCTTTTCCATGGCAACAGCCACGCCTACCACTGAAGAAAACAGAAGATAGGTGTTTGCAGGTGCTGAGAGGAAGAAAGGTCTAAAGACTTGCCTGATACCATCAAATGAAATATTAAAGCTGAGGAGTTAGTCTGCCTGAAGATGGCCTAAACGGGCCATCAATAAAAACGCAGCCTATTAATCAGAGCTGTGCTTGAAGATGTATGAATCCAACAGAACAACAGAGCACCTGTATTTATACCTTACTGCAAGGCCCCATGGGCAAAGACTCTGTTACCTTTTTCATCTCTGTATTTTTATAGATGTTCAATAAACATTATTTGCACATAGATGCAAAAACATTTAATAAACCCAATCTAACAAAGTCCAAATAATAGCCCATGATCTTGAAAGGCTATTCCAGGAATACAAGGAGGATGTCTCATCAGGGTAAACTGTTACATAAAGGATGAAAGGGGAAGGGGAGCCCATGAGCAGTATTTCAAGTTAAAAAACATTTGCAAACTTCAACAGCCTTTCCTCATAAATTCTTAGCAGAGTAAAAGCAGGAGACCATCTAAGCATAATAAAGATTTATCTCAAATAAATGCAAACAAGCATATTATTAAACACTAAAGGTGTTCCTCTGGAAGTGGGGACAAGGAAGGCACAGCTATACCACAACTACAATTTAACATGACCCTGGAAGTCCTAGCTAGTGCAACTGAAGAAAAAGAAAAGTATAAATATGGGGAAAGCATTATTTTGAACTACAAAACCTTATGAGTAAATACAGCAAGAGAAATAATTCCCATTAATAGCAAAACAAATAAATAAATCTCCATAAATAAATTTAACAAAGTTACCTGCAACTTCAAACAAAATTTCAAAAATTTACAGAAGGAACACAAAAATTACCCGGGTGTGGTGGCATGCGCTTGTAATCCAAACTACTCAAGAGGCTGATGCAGGGGGGCCCTGGGAGGTGGAGGGTACAGTGGGCTAAGATCATGCCCCTGCATTCCAGCCTGGGTGACAGAACTAGACTGAATCACCAAAAAAATAAAAAATAAAATAAAATAAAAAAATTACAGAAGGGCAGTAAGTCTGAAATAAATATATAAAGACATGTGTATCACATTTAAAAAGCTCCTTTTTATTTTGAGGTGGGGAGTTTTGACAAACTGATAATCCAGTTCTTCTGGAAGAATAAATGTACAAGAATATCAAGACAACCCTGCATAAGGTCTATTTGGAGTGGGAGGTGGTTTGTCTGTAAAATGACTCCAACACACAAAAATAAAGTGTTTTTTCCAATGTAAGGATATAAGCACTAGGACAAATATACCACTGGGACATAACAGAGTCCAGAATTCAACTGTGTAAAAGTTTATAGACACATGGGGACTTAATTTATAATAAAGGACTGGAAAAGGATTCCTTATTTAAATACAAACTAGGAACTTTCTTACAGCTAAATGGCAAAGGATAACTTTAACAAAAAGGCCATGACAGGACTGCTAATACCTCAGTGTTTGGTTACTCAAGCATGCATTTCTAGAATTAGGGTTGGCCTTTGACGTTAGGAAAGGCCAATATAACCACTGCTGGCATGGAGCCTCCCCTAAGAAATTAGGTATTTCAACTACACATCTCTGGAAGGCTAAGGCCACTAGGGCCAATGACAAACATACTTTGTTCTAAGTAAGTTACTGCATCCAAAAATCAGCATCCCTCCTGAGTTTTCATTAAACAAGGAATGAAAACAAAGTATTCGGCAAAATGTTACACAACCATTAAGTCGTGTTGTCAAGAAATGTTACAGCTTTATTTTCTGATTATAAAAATAAAACACAGCACTACACGCAGGTATTGCAAAACATTCACCATAGAAACTGCAAGCCACACCCACTGGTTAAGTTTGTTGCTATTAATAAATCTTAAAATCTACACATATGTTGTTCTTACTACAAATATTCCCATTTACGTGTACATAGAGAATGAGAATGTCCACACAATGGAATATAATGCAGTTTTCAGAAAGCAAAGCTATAGATGGAGACCTTGAGTGCGAACTGTTTAATAAATGGCATGATCTCATGTATGTAAAAAATAATTAAACATATGGCAGTACATACAAACTAAACTGGAAGAAAACTCACATAAACTTGTATTAAGACTATTCATAAAATAGGGGAAATCTATCAGAATAAATGATTAATAATAACAAGTCTCTGTTTCTTTTTCCATCTCTATTTAAAATGTTATTTTAACTTCGTAATCAGGAAAAAAAACTGAATATAAAATGTAAGTAAATGCAATTACTGTTTCCTAGGGTGTTTGTTTTCCTTCCTGCCCAGCTTGTTACAGCACATCAGGCCCTGCCCTTTCTCTGCTGGGGTCCCCATAATACAATCTCCCTCTGACCCTTAAGCACGCCCACCGATGGTACCCTGTGGTCACCATCTGTACCTCCCCACTCCACTGACTGTACCACAGAGGGGGCTAACACACATCAAGCTCCACACCCAAATCCTCACTTCATTGACAGCTGTCTAGCCGTCATATGGCTCAAGACTGAACTCTGGCCCACAGGGCAAACCCATATCCTTCCTGGCTTGAAGGTGGGCTCCCACACACTCCTCATTACTAAAGCTTCCACATCTCCCTCTGCTCTCTCTTCAGAGCAGGACTCAGTGTTAAGTAGTGACCAACAGCCCCTTGTTAAGGGGCACACAAGGGCTAGCTGACTCTGGGCCAGGGGACAAAGAAAGGTCACCAACTTCAAGGGGAGGGAGGAGAGGCGCCAAGTGATGGGGCCACTAATAAAGGATCCCTTTACACAGCCAGGCAGGAAGGGTGCTTCTGGGAGTCTGGCGTTCTTTGATCTCCAAAGGATGTTTTCTTTACACTAAATGTCTAAACATGAAACCTCTCTGTATACAGAACAAGCCTGGCGCTGCCTGCTGCATGACAGCATTGCCATTGAAGTCTGGATGGTGGTACTGATGCCATTCTTTGGATATTTTATGACACTTTACCTCTATTCCATTAAAATGAGTAGAAAATAAAAGCATGGATCTCACAATTAATATAATACATAATAAAGATGAAACTCATCAGGCATCCTTGCCATAAGTCAGGGAAGATCCATGGCTTTAATCAGAGACATGATGGGTCAGTGTTCAACTGAGCAGGGAAGAACTTAATTAAAGAAGACATCATGCACTAGAAAGCGTCTGGGACCACGTGTGAGAAGAAATCCTGTGACTCCGGTTTGGCCTCAGGCTCCCACATCCCATCTGATGCAGGAGAAAATCCACCGAGTCTCCTTCAGTCCCATTTCTATTTACTTACTTTGGTCCCTCACCATGGTGCACCTAGATTCAGCCCCCTAACTTGTTCTACCTACCTCATTAAAAGGGGGCTGGAATTGAGAACTTTAAAGTCAGGAACCGAGGAGGTTACTCTCTTCGTCTCTCAGGGACAGCGTGGTGTGTGGTCTCGTCTCTCTTCTTGTTTGCTCCATTCTCCTGCCTCTCTCTGCAGACCGACATTCTCTACTTCAGCACGCACATGGAGTAAGATGCTGTCCCAGCCCAGGCCTACGTCACCTCCCAGTTTAAATGCCCGACACTCAGTGTCCCTGCATCCAAATTCTCAGTATGAAAGTGCATGCTACAGCCTGATTCCTTCTAGGGCAGTGGTTCTCAAACTCAGACGTGCAGAAGAGTTGCCTAGGATGCTTATGAAATACGAAGCTACCTTTCCAGATGGGATGACTCAGGAGGTCTGTGGTTCCCCAGGAAAGAAGCATTCCTACAACCACTCCAGGAGCTGTTCTTTGAGAACCACTGCTCTAACGTATCCAGTCTGGTCCAATCACCTATGAATAAGGTACATATGGGACACAGGGACTTTAGAGGGAACAATTTTATATAGCAGCAAGGAGTAAATGACCACCAACTCCATCTCACAGGCCACAACCTCCACCCTCTGGTCTGTTGGCTGGCTTCTCTCAGATAATCTCAACATCCTGGGCTTATTTCTACCACATTAAGCTTAGCACTTACCACACTGCAGCAAAATCTCCTTGTTGTTGTCCATCCTTGAGAGATTTCCCCAAAAGTTTAGAAAGAGAGGAAATAATATCTAAGAGTTCAGTCTTAGGACCAGCACAAAATGATTCAAGACAAATAAAGCTACTTTAAAGAGACAAAATGTCTTCCAGAACAGTATGAGTTATTTGACTATATTCTAGTAACAATAATTGGCTCACCTGATTTTTTTAAGGGGAGGGAGTACTAAAAAGTAGGCCACAAAGCATGGTCCATCCAACCATCTACAGGATAGTGAACAACTCTCATCAGACATAACTTGAATGGAGTTTGGGGAGGACAAGGGTGTTAGATAAGGGGCTTCCGGTATCTTGGTAACCCTAAGCAAGGGTTTCACTGTGACTACATGGCTGTACCAGGCTATGTTACAAACCAGCGCTATTAAAGCTCACCCACATCCTCTTGGTTCTGATTCCATACTCACCAAGCAACTTTCTCATTATGGTTGTTTCCCATGTAGGTCTGCCTACAGGGAGAGAATTTGCTGATCATACACACTGCCGAGTACTTGGGTCCCTGCTATTGATCTCTACCATGAATTAATAAACCAGAATTGTGAGAACAGGAACATCCTATTTCAAGTCAGATGTCAGTACAGTTTTAAGTCTCCTGAGCTTAGTTAAATGTGGATCTACCAACATAAGCCCTTGGGCAAAGGAAGTTTCCAAGTCTCCACAGGGTTAAGCACCATAATGCATATTTTGAGCATTCACTGAGGCCAGGAATACGCCAACCCATCCCAAGGGCCCACCTGGTCATGTTAGCTTCTCCCTAAGCAGTATTCCACCACCACCATAGCCACCTATCTTGGTAAACACATTCTTACTCTTCTTGTGATGGGAGTTTCCATCCAGTAGACACTGAGGCCAGGGATTATGTCATTCACTTCTGGAGACTCCAAGCCTGGCATGATCCTGTCCTGGATCAGGCCCAGTATCAATGCTTGCTAACAAATGAACAAACAGACAACCTCTAGCTATGTGCTTGCTTCCCCACATCATGTGACTCACTGTGCCTCCTCTGAATCAGTTCGCAGGCCATGAAGAGAGAAAGTGAGGAGTCTCCCTCCTCAACACCTCTCAAATAATCTATCCACTTCACTCCTCCCTGTGATATGACCACAAACCAAGCCACCATCTCTCACCCAGGCCCAAGGTGGTCTCCCCACACCCACTGCGTCCACCCTCCCCTTCTGCACCCTGAAACCAGATGATCTGTTTAAAACCACAGATCTGATTATCATGATACTCCCATGGTTAAAAGCGCTTCCCGCTGCACTTCAGGTCAAGCCCAGTTACTTACCACAGATTACAAGTCTTTTCACAATGAAACCGCAACTTACCTTCTTCCTACCTCAATCAGATGCCACTCAACGATTCCCTTGCTCTAGGAATCCTGGATTTTCAGCTCCTCTCTCTGCATCTCTCAAGAACTACCCCGTCCCCTCTGCTGAGACTACTCTCCCCATGACACACACCATTCACACTCCTTCAGGGCTCAGCTTTAATGTTCTTGACCTTCTCAGGGAGGCCCCTGTGTGGCCTCTCCAAGATTAAGTCGGCTGTTGCTAGCAGATGTTCTCTTGCAAAAGTATAAATCAAACAATTATGTTTTCCACAGCTTTAATTCCCAAATAGACTAAAAACTCTTTGAAAACACTTCCTTTCCCCCATTGGGGCTATGTCCCAGTACCTGGCACAAAGTACACACTTGATAAATATTCACAAATGAGTGGATGAATCTCTCATGCTTCTTTAATCACCAGGTAAGAGAAAAAGAGTAGCCCTGAAGGAGTAGCTGAGTATGAGAAAAAGAGGGAGGATACTGAAATGGATGGTGTGAGGCCAAGGAGAATTTCTAGAGAATACACAATCCACCAGCAGAGTCTGGGTGTTCTCAGAAGGCACAAATGGTGCTGGGGTGGCTATGTGGAACACGCGTGCAGTAAGAAAGTGTCAGAGTAAGGAAGTGCGGTGGTCACTCCAAAGATGAATGTGGCACTGTGAAGAGGAAATTCAACTCACCTGGACCCAGCCACCTAGCGTTTGGACCTAGTCCCTCTTCCTCTCGCCAGTCGTCTCCAAGAAGGACAAAAGATCAAGAAGGCAAAGCTGTAGAGGAAAAGAAAGTGTGAGACACCAAGTTTATTTTGCAGTTACTGGGTTCCTCAGGGGGGAACAATACCACAACAGTTCCACATTTATCTTCTATGATGGCACAGGTCAAATGAGACCATGAAGAGCATCCCATCCAGGATGAATGGCCATGGGTATAGCTCCCTTAGGCCATGTCACACCCTGGGATGTACTCATAAACTTTCTCCAACAAGGTTACATCAAAGGCATTCAAGTCCATTTCTGGGGTGTCTTACAACCTTCTCTGGGGCTCTAGATTAAGGAATCAATTCAAGAACCCCATTTATGGCGCTGGCCATCCCTATGTTAGGATCGCTATCCTATCATTATTATTAGGTAATGGTACCCTTTATCACGTGAAATATTTTAGGTTTATGAACATGCTCTCAGTGGACTAATAGGACATAGTCCAAGTCCCACTGCACCTCAGAGTATGTGTTCAATCAATTAGAGGTCCCTGGGGGAAGGACCTTCATGATTATGAGACTGGTTTATATTCCAAGAGTCAGGTGGGTATATTTTGGTGAGGTTAAAGAGCTTATTAAAAACTATTCAAAGGATGGGCGCAGTGACTCACGCCTGTAATCCCAGCACTTTGGGAGGACAAGGCGGGCAGATCACCTGAGGTCAGGAGTTCGAGACCACCCTGGCCAAAATGGCGAAACCCCTGCTCTACTAAAAATATAAAATTAGATGGGCGTGGTGGCGCGCGCCTGTATTCCCAGCTACTCTGAAGAGGCTGAGGTGGGAGAATCACTTGAACCCGGAAGGCAGAGGCTGCAGTGAGCCGAGATCACGCCACCTCACTCCAGCCTGAGTGAGAGGGCGAGACTCTGTCTCAAAAAAAAAAAAAAAAAATTATGACAGGCTAGGAAGGAAGCGTCATATGTGTCACTTTCCCCTACCTCAAACAAAACAAAAGGGCTGACTTAAGATCTCCTTGGGTGGAGCCAGGGCTAGGTAAGTGAGCTCTAGGACTCCGTAGGAGAGCTAGGGCTGGGAGGGCCACACCCAAACAAACTAAGCGTTGGAAGCTGGGCAGCCCTCTAGCGGCTCTGCTCATGAACAGTTTCTCCAGAGGCCCCATCCTACCTATGGGGCAGCCCCTTTAAACACACCCCCACCTGCCCAGGGCAGCCTCCTAGTTCCCATGCACTGCCCCTCTCAGGACCACCCGCAGCCCTGAATTTTTCCACCCCCAGCTGTAGGATTTTGAGTGAAAATCCTTCACCAACAGAGTCTCCAAATCACCTAGACCCCAAATCTTACACCCACAGCCTACTTCCTCCATTTTCTCACTTAAAATCCTACTCTTCCCCAAATCTCTTAAAACGTCTGAGTTTGGCCTTGGATTCCACTTTTCTGCTCACTGACCCAAGGCTGCACAGCTGAACCCGCCCGCTTCCCGAGGCCAGGCTTTGGCGCCCCCTGGAGGAAGTAAGGCGCCACCGGCCATGAAGCCCCGCTGCCCAAGATGGCGGGGGTAGGGCTCAGCTGGCATGCCAGTGCAGCCCGCGGTCACTCAGGAAGGCTCCAATGCAGGCCCCACCCATGAGCCGGCAAAGATGGCACAGAATGAATGAACACGGCTCTACGGCCCCGCCTACCTTGAAATCCCCTCAGCCCCCTCCAACAGCCCTGCTGTCACTCAAGATGGCGCCTGCGCAGTACACCTCCGCTGTCCTGCCACCGGCCAACACACGTGGTACTAGGATGGGCGGGGCTCACGCCCACTCCTACATCGCAGCTGTCATTCAGTAATGGTGCCTCCGCAATGCACCCGCCACATTGAATGCCGGCTGCTCTATCAGAAAAGACACACACGCTATGGCCCCCCTCAGTCACTCAAGACAAGGCAGCCCCTCCCTCAGAACCGCACCTGCAGCCAGCCCAGCTGTCATTCAGGATGGCACCTGCACAGTACACCTTGGCTGCCACCTAATGGCCAGCAAAGATGATGCCACAGGGTGGGCGGGGCCATGCAGCCCCCGTCAGTCACAGTCCTCTACACCCGGCCCTACAGCCAACCCAGCAGTCATTCAAACCAGTGCCTGTGTAACTGCCCGCATGTGCCCCATTACAGCCAAAGATTGCGCCAGAGTGAACCAGGCTCGGCGCCCCTAGTCACTGAGACAGCCCTGCCTCATGCCCGCCCCTGGGGCCGACTCAGGTGTCACTCAAGATGGCGCCTGCGCAATCAACCTCGGGCGCCCCCCTGTGGCTAGCACAGACAGTACCGTGGAGGCGGCGGGGGGCAGTGGAGATGAGGGTGCTCTCAGCCCTATCAGTCCCGAGGAACGGTCCCGGGACCCCGCCAGCAGGGCGCCTGCACAACCCACCTCGCAGCTCCCCCGCCAAGCCGCCCCCAGACACAAGATGGAACCACACACATCCTGTGGAGAACAAATTCTTGGTCAGGCAACAACAGGGGAAGGGGTGAGCCTCTGCCACCGTTAGCCAAAAACACAGCGAGTGCGCTGATAACACGTCGCCCTGTCCTTGAGGACAAATGGCTCCGCGGCCGTTACGGCAAACTCTTTAGGCACGTCTCCCGGCTCCCCCAGATGCGGGGACTGAGCCAGTCCTACTGGCAAAACAGCCTGGCGACCAGCACACATAGCCCAAGGAGAGCGGCACTCCACAGCTTTCCATCACCGCAAGGCAGGCAGGCACAGCAGCCATGGCCCCGCCCCTCCCTGTGGACAACCCCACACCTATGCGGCAAACCGCAGCCGCCCCGATCAAAGATGGCACCCAGGTGGGCGGGGCTTGAACAGACCGTCCCGCCCATGCCACCCGCAGCCACTTCAGCCTTGCCACGCCACATCTGCCGCCAACCAATCCGGGCAACGCCTGCGCAGCAAACCTCAGCTGCCCCCATCAAAGATGGCGCCCAGGCGGGCGGGCCCTGTCTCGCCCAACCAACTAGGACAGCGCCTGCGCAGCAAATCTCAGGCACTTTCATTAAAGATGGTGCCCAGGTGGGTGGGGCTTGAACAAACCACTAGGTCCAATGCCACCCTGTCACTTCAGCCTTGCCCCGCCCCATCTGCCACCAACCAACCAGGACAGCGCCTGCGCAGCAAACTTCAGCAGATGCCATATCTGGGTGGGCGGGGCCTGAGCAGATGGTCACATCCAATGATACCCAGTCACTTCAGCCTTGCCCCGCCCCATCTGCTACCAACCAACCAGGGCAGCACCTGCACAGCAAACCTCAGCAGCCCCCATCAAACATGGCGTCCAAGCAGGCAGGGCCTGAACAGATCGTCACATCCAATGCTACCCAGTCACTTCAGCCTTGCCCCGCCCCATGTGCCACCAACCAACCAGGGCAGCACCTGCGCGGCAAACCTCAGCAGCCCCCATCAAACATGGCGTCAAAGTGGGTGGGGCATGACTGGATCATCATATCTAATGCTACCCAATCTCTTCAGCCTTGCCCCGCCCCACTTGCCGCCAATCAACTAGAACAGCGCCTACTCGGCAAACAGCCACCCTCATAAAAGATGGCACCCAATGGGTGGGGCTGGAACAGACCATTACATCCAATGCAACCCAGTCATTTCAGCTTTGCCTCGCCCCATCAGCCACCAATCAACCAGAACAGCGCCTGCGCGGCAAACCTCAGCCACCCTCATAAAAGATGGCACCCAGTGGGTGGGGCTTGAGCAGACGATTACATCCAATGCCACCCAGTCACTTGAGCCTTGCCCCGCCCCATCTGCCGCCAACCAACCAAGGCAGCGCCTGCGCAGCAACACTCAGCCGCCCTCATTTAAGATAGCGCCCGAGAGGGCGGGGAAAGAAAACCCCTTACAGGCAGGACAGCCCTCAGCCCCGCCACCTTGGTGGCCTTCGCCCCTCCCACCACCACTGCGGCAAACAAGCCCCGCCCCCAGAGGGTAGCCGGGCACGCCGGCGCCGCGAGGCCGATGGCAGCCCGCAGGAAGGGGCATTCTCGCAGCCCCCAGACCCAGCCCAGGAAGCCCAGGGCTCCCGAGAGCCGCATTCCACCGCGGCAACAGGGAGAGCACTGGTGTCGACCTTGCTGGACTTGCCGTGGCAGAACCCCCGGCTGTCTGCCCTAATGCCCCCGGGTTGCTGCGGTGGCCCCCGGCCAGTCAGGAAGGCGCGGAGACCCCGCAGCAGCCCCTCAGACCCCGGCCCGCAAGATGGCGGCACCAACGCAGCAGCCCAGGCTGCACCCACCCCTGCCCCAAAAAGGCACCAACCATCCACAGCCTGGCCGCCACTGTGCCCACTCTCGGACTGGGCAGCGGGCGGCCAAGTACCATGTCCGCCAGCCCGCCCTGCCACAAGGGTCGCTGGCTTGCCGCGGGGTCTTGGGCTTGCGGCAAGACGGCCACTCTGGCCCAGCGCCGTCGCGACACCAAGGTCCCGCGGGCAGGAGGCGCGCGGGGCGGCCGAAGGCGCACTCACCTCACCTCAGTGCAGCGCAGCCTCGGGCACGAACAGCCGCCTAGCGCACCCACATGGCGCCCGGCGCCCGACGGCGCCACCAGCCCAGGGTGGACATCTCCCGCGCCTCCCAAACCTCTCCTCCCGCCGCTGCCCAGACTTCTGCACCGAGGTGCAGCTCGACGCCTCCTTGTCAGGGCTTCTCCGCAGAGGCGGGGCTTCTGTGCTAGCCAATCAGCAGCCTCGCCGCCCTCTCCGGGCCCCCTCACCACAGCCCTGTGACGTGCCAATCAGGCTGCGGTTGCCACAGCAACAGTTTGGCGCGAAGGCTTGGGGCTGACGTCAGGGAGTGGCCGTGAGGGACCCCAAAGCCAGGTCTGGAAAAGGGGGGTGGGTTGGGTGGTGGGGGTGCAGCCACCAAAGAAATGGGGGTCGAAATGGAGGAAACCCCACTGAGATGCTCAAATGTAAAACCGCTGAAGAATAAAGGGACAAATGTACACATCTGTCTAAATGAAAAAAATGAAAATCCTGGCCACAAAAACACATACATTAACGTCTAAAGACCTGCAGGGAAGACAAGACTTTTCTGCTTGGGACACATGAAAGACATCGAGCTAATTTCCTTAATAAATGAAGAGCTCTTGGAAACCAACGAGATAAAGACCAAACCAAGCCAGAAAAATGGGCAAAGGGGATAAAACTAGCAATTCGCAAGAAAATCCAAACGGCTGGCCGACCTGCGAAGGAAACATCACGACCTATTTGCATAAAGAAATGCAAACCTGAAACACCGGGCACGTGCGGTTTAGGGGAGCGGGCAGTCTCACTCACTACTGAGTTGTTTCCCATCAGCCGTCAATACAGACCTTCCACTGCGTGAGCCCACTGCGTTGCCATTTAATAAAACAGCAAGAAAATGAGAGAGAAAAATAATGAGGTAGAGTTGTATGGGATTATTAAGGATTGAATTTTCAATAGATTTAGTGAAATATACAAGTTACTGAAGTTTGTAGAAACGAACTGGTAAGTGTTTTCTCATTTATTTGTTTTTTAAGGATAAACCCAAATACAGGTAAAACTGTTGGAAAGGTAGGCAAGAAATTGTTAATGAGTTACTTCTAGGGACAAGGAATGTGGGGTGGAAGAGGGATTTTTCCCTTCTGCCATCCATACTGTGAATTTCCTTGGCAGAAATACCTATTTCTTCTCTGGCAGTAAAATCAATGAATTACTAAAAGTTCACTAATGTACTCTTTGGTCCAACTATTCCACTCTCAAGGAACTAAAAAAGCAAAGGAAGTACAGAGATATACAGAAGATTCTATACAAGGATATTCACGGAGCATCATTTTTATCACCAAAAATGTGCTCCATAGAAAAGAATTAAACTGTATTCTGGTAAATTTACACAGCACGATTTTAAGTGGCTAATAAAAATGCTGTATGATTTTAACTTTAAAGGAAAAAATCTGTAAGATGTGGTTAATTACCAAAAGGTGTTTACCTAATGAGCACACAGACTTTAATACCCCAAATTAAACTTTATATTATACTCAAGGAGTTATCAGTGGTTGCTTGCTACACTGAGAAGCTGCTTTATGTGTTTCAGACTCCCTAGACCATCAACAGTCTCTTTTCGCCCAGCAGTGCCACATAAACATAATATACGAATGAAAACACTGTGCTTATGAAAATACACGTTCAAAACAAGTTCCCCAGCAGGAAGACTGAAGGTGAATGTGGTAGTACCCTGACTTAGGTTACAGATTTTCAAATCTGGCTACTCATTAGGCTCACCTGGAGAGCTGTTAAACAATGCAGATTCCCAGTGTCCCACAGAGATCTTTGTTTTTCAGGTTCCCAAGGGATCCTAATGTCTGGTTAACGTTTTGTAGGTGATTTTAACATATTTTAAAGACTCCATCATCCCCCTCTCTCCTCAAAGGCCTCTATCTGCAATACCAGTTTCTCTCTGGATCCTCAATCATTAATTTCCACCAGACACCACATGCTCTCAGAGCTCCTGCAGTTACCACCCCCTTGCTCAGCACCTCTTGGCCCTGAAAATGCCTCTTGATAGAGCAGTCTACTGTCACTGACTCAATGGTCTTACCATACATTCTCTCCTGCTAACATATATGCCCCACAGGTTTCAATCCCTTCCAAACCCACTGAAACTGCTTGACAATTTCAGCAATTCCTTATGTGGCCAAGAAACTTGCTCTTAATCTCACTTTATCTCTCAGTAATATTCAACATCCTCATTAAAACAAGCAAACAAAAACAAAATCCCATGCTGTCTTCTCTTATTTTTGGTGACAATTACATGGTCCTGGTTTCCGCTCCCCCCTCCCCCAATCAGTGGTCTCTTCTCAGTCATAAATGGCTTCTGCTCTGCTCGCCATCTACACGCTGGAGGGTCTTGCCTCAGAACTTAGTCACTGGTCTTCTCCATCAATGTCCACTCCCTAGGTAACAACCCTTCCCTCCTCACCTAGTCACATAATTTAAATGCCACCTACATGCCAATGGCTCCCAAATTCCAATCCTCTGCCACAGGACTGTCCACAAAAGTGCAGTCTTTTGCTTAGAAACTGACTGCTCCCCTTGGATGTCTATCAGGCAACTCAAAGCATTTTAAACAAATATTAATTTCCCCTTTCTCCATTTCTATAAACAGTACCAGTTGCTGAAGCCAAAAAACAAAAACAAAAACAAACAACAACAACAAAAAAAACCTCACGATTGTTCTCATTCCTTTTTTCCTTACCACCAACATCCAATTTATCAGCAAGTCTTGCTGACCCTATCTAAAGCAAATCCCAAATTTGTCCCATGATTTCCCTTTCCATGGTAGTCCTAAGGAACATTATCTTCCTGCAAAAACCCTTTTCAATTCCAAACCCTTCCTCCAGTATTCTCCACACAGTATTAAGGGTGATCTTGCAAAGCAAAAAAGATGTCAATGTTCCAGCTTGAATGACCTCCTGCCCCCCATCCCAATTGCACTTAAAGTCCAAAAGCCCAAAATTAGAAAAGCCAACATTATCTTTTGTCTTAGAGGACAATCAAATATAAGTGCTGTAAAATTTCACAATCTTTTCCTTCAATGCCTAATTTAAGAAATTCTTCCCCACACTGATGTCATAAAGATATTCAAATAGCTGTGCATTTTAGTTTTCTTTATGGTTATTTTTGCCTATGTTCTGTGTTAGGGATCTAATTTCCCCCTGACATTGTATCATATTTCTGTATATGAGCAGGTCTGTGCTTGAACTCTCTTGTTGGTCCCCTGATTCATTTCTCTATCTCTGTGCATTAAGGCACCATATTATTACAGCTTTACAGCATCTTCGTATCTGAAAGGGCGACTGCCCTACCTTGTTTTTCAAAAGTGTCTGGCGCTACCTTGTCTTTCAAAATTATCTGACTCTTAGCCCACCATCTTTCAAATAATTTTTAGAAGCAGCTTTTAAAGTTTGATGAACTATCCTATTTAGATTCTGACATTTTATTAAATCCACACAGCAATTTAGAGAAAGTGAAAACATTATATCAAGATCTCTCATCTTTGACCATCGTCCATATCTCTTACGGCCGTCAATGATACACTGTAATTTTTTTTTTCCCTATAAAGGCCTTATTTGACTTTAGGAGGTCCTTTTTTCCCCCATTAATTGTATAATTGGTTATTTAATAGTTTCAGATTACAAAAAAGTTGCAAAGATAGTACAAAACTTCCCCACCCCGTTTTCCCTGACGTTAATACCTTACGTAACCTTGCTACTTTGTCAAAAAGAAGAGATAATATTAACACTAAACAAACTACAGACTTTGTTTTGATTTCACCCATTTTTCTATTACTATCTTCCTTCTGTTCCAGGATCTCATCCCAAACACAGCATTACATTTAGTGATTACATTTCCTTAGGCTCCCCAAGGCTATGACAGCTTCTCAGTATTTTGTAGAATACTCAGTTTGTTTGATATTTTCTCACAACTTGTTTTGGGTTATGAATTTTTGAGAAGAGTATCTGCTATTGCTTTTTTTTTTTTTCTTTTTTTTTTTTTTTTTGAGACAGAGTCCGGCTGTGTCGCCCAGGCTGGAGATGCAATGGCTCAATCTCAGCTCACTGCAACCTCCACCTCCTGGTTTCAAGCAATTCTCCTCCCTCAGCCTCCTGAGTAGCTGGGATTACAGTCATGTGCCATCATGCCCGGCTAATTTTTGTATTTTTAGTAGCGATGGAGTTTCACCATGTTGGCCAGGCTGGTCTCAAACTCCTGACCTTGTGATCAGCATACACTGACCTCCCAAAGTGCTAGGATTACATGCGTAAGCCACCGCACCCGGCCTGCTATTGCTTTTTATACGCTGACTTTGGATCCAGTGAACTTGTTGACTTTTTTTCCTACAGAAAAAAATGTTCCTGTATTTTTAAAATATTAACATGCTAATTAATGACTTCATTTTTACTTTCATTGACAATCATGCCTCACTTCATTAACATAATGCATTGGCTAGGACTTCTGGGGTGATATTGAACAAGTCTTGTCCTGTATTTGAAAGGGGATACTCTTATCTTTACTATGAAGTAAAAACATTCACTGCAGGCTTGTTTTGTACAGCCTCTTTATTGGGGGTTAAGGAAATTCCCTTAAGTTCTAGTTTTTTAGAAAAATTTATCATAAGTTTAATTTTATATAATGACTTCTCTGCATTCATTGGGAAGATCAGATTATTTAACATCATCTGATGATATGGTGAATAAAGCAGGTTTTATGTTGAAAACTGTATTCCTAAACCCTGCTTGATCATGATTATGAGTATCTGATTCATATACACATGCAGCTGGGTACTACTGAGTTATACTTTTTTATTACACTATCGTTGTCTGGTTTTGCTACCAAGGTTATAACAGCCTTATGGAATGATTTGGATTGTTATCTCACTTCTTATATTCTCTACCATAGTTTATAAACTCCTCTCCAATGGAAATTATGTCCCTTTTTCTATTACTAATATTATTAATCTATCCATGGTTTCTCCATCAGTTTTGCTAAAGATTTGACAATTTTGTCTTTTTAAAATGACTTGATTTTGTTGACCATATTCTTCCTTCTTTTCCATGTAATTAATTTCTGTTCTTTTTGTAGTTCTTTCTTGTTCAGTTCTGTATTTCATTGTTTCCATTAGATTTCCTCTTTGCAACATGAAGAAACGTCTTTAGGGGTCAAAGATCTTGGGGGAAAAAAACTATCTTTTGAATACAGATTTCCAAATTAATTGCATTATACTCATATAGCATGGCCCATATGCTACTATTTCACATTTGTCAAAGCATCCTTGGTGATCTTAAGATATGGTTAATTTTAATTGTTCAATATATTAGAAAAGAATGAGTATTCTCTAATTGTTAGGTATCAATTTCTATTTATGTTCATAGGATCAACTTGTTAACTGTGTTCAGATTTTTAGTATTCTTGGTAATTTTTTGTCTGCCTGATCTATCTGTTCTAGATATAATAAAATCTCCCAATATTCCTATGGTTTTATCTACCACTCCTTATAATTAATAGTTTTTGCTTTATATATATATTTCAAGGCTATGTTTTTAGGTGCAAACAAGGCCATGACTCTCTGTTGAGAAACACAAGGAAGTTAATCTGTTTACATTTTTAATTATTGATGTATTTGTTTAATATGCTTTTTGTCATTTATTTTCTCCTTTCCTGCATTCTACTGAATTGATCAAGTTTTCTTTAGTCCCCTTTTTTCCTTCTGCTTATTTGGGAGGTTTCAATTATATTTATTACTTCACTATCTAAGTTCCTAATTTCTACACAAGCATATATTTTTTAACAGACTATAAAGTACTAAAGCAAACATGTTGGCACACGTTAGCAATTCACTGGATTTCCCATTCCCACCTTCATTAATATTGTCTAGAATTTTAATTATACCTTTTTTAAACAAACGAAAACCATTTTTACAGTCAATGATGAATTATATTTACTGGTATTTCAATAATTTATTCACTCATTCTTGTTTCTTGAATCTCACTCCTTGTCCCTCGAGGTTTACTTTTTCTCATTGCAATAAATCCTTAAATGTGTCTTTCAATGTGTATAAGGTAGTCTATTTGTATTTCTAAAAATGTCTTTATAAGACATTTTTGAATGACATTTTAGCCAGGTATGGAATTCTTAGGTAACCTTTATCTTCTCTCCTTATTTTGAAGATATTATTCCATTGTCTTCTAAGAAACCTGATGAGGTCTGCATCAGCGTAACGTTCCTTTCTAATAACGACTAGTTTTTCCCATGGTAGCTTTCAGAATAGATGTTATGTATAGATTTTTGTTTATCCTGCTCAGGATTTATGTGACCAGTGAAGGTCTTTCTTCCATTCTGGAGAATTCTTGGGCTAGTGTGCCTTTAAATATAATTTTTCTGCCATTCCATTTCTACTCTTTTCAACCTATAAAGTATAATGACCCGTCTTAATCCATCCTCCATTTGTCTCAATCTTTCTATTTTTCATATTGTTTTCTGTGCTTTCTGAGTAACTTTTTAACTGCATCAGGTAATAGCATTTCCCTAGATGTTTTAAATACAGTAACTATGTTTTCTGTTCTATGATTTCCAATTGGTACTTTTTTTTGTATCTACCTTTCTCAAATGGATGAACATTTTATCGACACTATTCTTTATTGCTTCAAAAATCGTAAAGTCACACTAACACTATTTGAATTGCATTTTGAAAGGACTGAATTCATGTCCTGATTGCTGGTTTTGCTGTCTTGTTCATTTTAAGATTTGATTTCCTAACTTTAACCCAGTGCTTTGCAAGTTTAGTTTCTAAGTGTTTTTCCTATGGGTTATCTTTTCCCCTCCTCTCTGACCTTTTCTTCCCTCCATGTTTTTTTGGCTGTCTCTACCTCACCCATGAGAAGCACAGTCCAGAAACAATCTTGTATTGTCAACTGGAGATTTTGTGCCATGTGAAAAAGGGGCGTATTAGTCACTGAGCAAGATTAAAGCTTAGGCTGGGTCCTCTCTGCATGGCTCTGTTTTTTCACCCCCTGCCACCACTTGTAAGTAAAAAACCTGGGTAACCATCACTGTTTGTTGTTGTTGTTGTTTTTCCATGCTCCTTTTATGTCAGGAGAGTCCAAATCCAGTACCTGTTTGCCACAATGAGCCTGGGACCTCAATATGCATGGAGTGCTTCCGGACCTCATTACCCAAGAGCAGTCAGAGTCTTAATTTCCTCTGCCTTTTTCAAGATCATTAGTTCAGAAGGTTTATGTTTTCAATTCCACATATCCTTGCATTTTTCTTTCAAGTTTTGACCCATATGGATATCTTAAATATTCCTATTATTGCAAGTTTATATTAAAAGGAGGTTAAATTGTGAACTGACAAACTCATAGCATCATAGCACCATCTGAATCAAAAGTATTATCTTCTGTGAACTACAACAGTTTTCACTTCTTTCCCAAGTGTGGAGTGGCGTTTGCCTGAGGCTGTATGACCTGTAATATCATGTCAAATTGAAGGCCAAAAGCAGATGCGAATCCAGCTGTTTTCTATTAAGTCAAATGCTAAGGAGATTTACAAAGATGTAAAACAATGCGCCTCTTCTCAATAATCTTTGGTTTTGAAAATTGTTATTTTTCATAAAAAATGTTGCTTCCATTAACCTGTAATAGGTTTACTACCATTATTTTAAATAAAATACACATTTTAAATGACTTAATATTTTCTTAAGATATAATTGATAAGGAAAAATTGTATATATAATGTACAACATGGTGTTTCAATATACATATACATTGTAAAAGGATATCAAGCTAATTAACATATCACCTCACTATTTTTGTGTGTGAAGAACACTTAAGATCTACTCTGTTAGCAATTTTCAAGTATAAACTATAGTCACTATACTGTACAACAGATCACCAGGACTTTTTAATCCCATCTAACTGAAATTTTGCACCCTTTGGCCAACATCAGCTCATCTCCTCTGACCCTTGACAACCACCATTCTACTCTCTACTTTTATGAGTTCAACTTTTTTAGATTCCACATATAAATGAGATCATGCAGTGTTTGTCTTACCATAATGTCCTCCAGTTTTATCCATGTTGTCATAAGTGACAGCATTTCCTTCTTTTTAAAGGCTGAAAAAGTATGCCATTGTACATATATTCATTTTATTTATCCATTCATCAATCCATGGACAATTAGATTGATTCCACATCTTGGCTAATGTGAATAATGCTGCAATGAACATGGAAGTGTATACTGATTTTATTTAGATATGTAGCCAGAAGTGAGATTGCTGGGTCATATGGTAGTTTTACTTTTTATAAATGAATTTCCATACTGTTTTCCATAATGGCTATATTAATTTACGTTCCTGCCAACAATGTACACAGGTTCCCTTTCTCCATATCTTTGCCAACACTTGAAGCTTTTTAGTTTGATTCAATCCCTTTTGTCTATTTTTGCTTTTTCTGCCTGTGCTTTTAAAGTCTTATCCAAAAATCAGTGGTCAGACCAATGACAAGAAGTTTCTTCCGTTATGTTTTCTCCCAGTAGTTTTACAGTTTCAGGTCTTATGTTTAAGCCTTTAATCCATTTTGAGTTGATTTTGTAATATGGTGTGTCTAATTTCATTCCTTTATATATGGATCTCTAGTTTTCCCCAACCACTTATTAAAAAAAAAAAAAAAGTCCTTTCCCTGTTGTGTGTTCTTGACACTTTTGTCAAAGACTGACTGACTATAAATTATGGATCTATTTCTGGGCTATTTTGTTCTATTGGTCTCTATGTCTGGTTTTATGCCAGTATCATGCTGTTTTTATTACTGTAGCTTTATACTCAATTTTGAAATCAGGTAGTGTGATGCCTTTCCAGCTTTGTTCTTTTTGCTGAAAGTTTCTTTGGTTATTTGGGGTATTCTGTGGTTTCATATGAGTTTTAGGAGTATTTTTCTATTTCTGTGAAAAATGACATTGGATTTTTTTTATGGAAATTGCGCTGAATCTACACATCACTTTGGGTAGTATGGAGATTTTAACAATAGTTTCTAATCCATGAACACCAGATATTTTTCTATTTGTGTCTTCAACTTCTTTCATCAAAGTCTTATAGTTTTCAGTGAACAGGTCTTTTATCTTTCTGGTTAAATTTATTCCTAAATAATTTGATGGTATTGTAAAATGGAATTGTTTTCTTGATTTCTTTTTCAGATAGTTTATTGGTAGTAGTACCTGCAAACAATATTGGTTTTTACTGCAACTTTACTGAATTTGTTTATTAGTTAAACAAGTTTTTGGCGGCATCTTTAAGGTCTTCTATATATAAGACCACATCATTAGCAGAGACAATTTCACTTCTTCTGTTCGAATTTGTATGCCTTTTGTTTTTCCTTATCTTGCTCCTGGTCTTAAAGGAAAACCTTTCTGTCTTCTACCATTGATAGTGATGTTAGCTGTGGGCCTGTCATATATGACCTTTAATATTTTGAGGTATGTTCCTTCTATAGATAATTTGTTGAGTTTTTATCATGAAAGGAAGTTAAATTTTGTCAGATGCTTTTTCTGCATCAATTGAAATGATCACATTTTCTATGCTTCATTTTGTTAATGTGGTGTATCACATTTACTTATTTGTGTATGTTGAACCATCCTTACATCCCAGTGATTAATCTCACTTAATCATAGTGTATGATCCTTTCAATGAGCTGTTGAATTTAGTTTGCTAGTTATTTTGTTAAGGATTTTTGCGTGTATGTTCATCAGAGATATTGGCCTGTAATTTTCTATTTTTGTAGTGTCTTTGCCTGGCTGTGGTATCAGGGTAATGTTGACCTCATAAAATGAGTTTAAAAGTTTTCCCTCCTCTTTAATTTCTGGAAGAGTTTGAGATGGCTGGGTGTTAATTCTTCCTTAAATATTTGGTAGAATTCACCAGTGAAGCAATCAGGTGCCAGGCTTTTCTTTGTTGGGAGGTTTTTGATTATAGATTCAATCTCCTTACTCTTTATTGATCTGCTCAGAACTTCTATTTCTTCATGATTCAGTTTTGGTAGGTTGTATGTTTCTAATAATTTGTTCACTTCTAGGTTATCCAATTTGTTGGTGCATACTTGTTCACAGTAGTATCTTATGATCCTTTGCATTTCTGTGGTATCTCTCCTCTTCCATTTATAATTTTATAATTTTGAGTTTTATAATTTTATAATTTATAATTTATTTTATAATTTATAATTTTATAATTTTGAGTTTTTTCTTAGCCTAGCTAAAGGTTTGTCAATTTTATCTTTTCAAAAAACCAGATTTCACTATTATGATCGTAGTTTCGTTGATTTTTTCTATTGTTTTTCTATTCTCTATTTATTTCTGCTCTGATCTTTATCTTTCCTTCGTTCTCTAGATTTTGGGCTTAATTTGTTCATCTTTTTCTAGTTTCTTGAGGTGTAAAGTTAGGTTCTTTGAGATCTTTGTTTTTCTTAATATAGAATTTAACACTATAAACTTCTCTTTTAGCATTGCTTTCTCTGCATCCCACGTTCTGGCATGTTGTGTTTCCATTTTCATTTGTCTCAAGATATTTTTTATTTCCCTTATGATTTTTTTCTTTGACCTACTGGTTGTTCAGGAGTGAGTATGTTAATTTCCACATGTTGTTTTCCAATTTTCCTCATTATTGATTTCTGGTTTCATACCATTATAGTCAGAAAAGATACTTCGTATAGATATCAATCTTCTTAAATTTATTAAGGCTTGTTTTGTGGCCTAACATGATTTGTCCTGGAGAATGTTCCTTGTGTGCTTGAAAAGAATGTATATTCTTCTGCAGTTAGATGGAATGTTCTGTATATGTGTGAGGTCTATTTGGCCTACAGTATTGTTCAAATCTTATTGTTTTCTGCTTACTCTATACATTACTAAAAGTGAGGTATTGATGTGGTTTCACTCTGTGTCCCCATCCAAATCTCATCTTGTGGCTCCCACAATTCCCAAGTGCTGTGGGAGGGACCCAGTGGGAGATAGCTGAATCATGGGGGCAGGTCTTTCCTGTGCTGTTCTCATGATGGTAAATAAGTCTCACAAGATCTGATGGTTTTGAAAATGGTAGTTTCTCTACACAAGTTCTCTTTGCCTGCCACCATCCACCTAAGACTTGACTTGTTCCTCCTTGCCTTCTGACATGATTGTGAGGCCTCCCCAGCCATGTGGAACTGTAAGTCCATTAAACCTCTTTTTCTTCCCAGTCTTGGGTATGTCTTTATCAGCAGCTTGAAAACAGACTAATACAATAAATTGTACCAGTAGAGTGGGGCACTGAAGAGATACCCAAAGATGTGAAAGCAACTTTGGAACTAGGTTAACAGGCAGAGGTTGGAATAGTTTGGAGGGATCAGAAGACAGGAAAATGTGGGAAAGTTTGGAACTTCCTAGAGATTTGTTGAATGGCTTTGACAAAAATGCTGGTAAGTGATATGAACAATAAGGTCCAGGCTGAGGTGGTCTCAGATGGAGATGAGGAACGTGTTGGCAACTGGAGCAAAGGTGACTCTTCTTACATTTTAGCAAAGAGACTGGCAGAATTTTGCCCCTGCCCCAGAGACCTGTAGAACTTTGAACTTGAAAGATGATTTAGGGTATCTGGCAGAAGAAATTTCTAAGCAGCAAAGCATTCAAGAGGTGACTTAGGTGCTGTTAAAGGCATTCAGTTTTATAAGGGAAGCAGAGCATAGGGAATGCTTCCAGTTTTTGCCCATTCAGTATGTTATTGGCTGTGGGTTTGTCATAGATAGCTCTTACTATTTTGAGATACGTCCCATCAATACCTAATTTATTGAGAGTTTTTAGCATGAAGGTTGTTGAATTTTGTCAAAGGCCTTTTCTGCATCTATTGAGATAATCATATGGTTTTTGTCGTTGGTTCTGTTTATATGCTGGATTACGTTTATTGATTTGTGTATGTTGAACCAGCCTTGCATCCCAGGGATGAAGCCCACTTGATCATGGTGGATAAGCTTCTTGATGTGCTGCTGGATTTGGTTTCCCCGTATTTTATTGAGGATTTTTGCATCGATGTTCATCAGGGATATTGGTCTAAAATTCTCTTTTTTTGTTGTGTCTCTGCCAGGCTTTGGTATCAGGATGATGCTGGCCTCATAAAATGAGTTAGGGAGGATTCCCTCTTTTTGTATTGATTGGAATAGTTTCAGAAGGAATGGTACCAGCTCCTCCTTGTACCTCTGGTAGAATTCAGCTGTGAATCTGTCTGGTCCTGGACTTTTTTTGGTTGGTAAGCTATTAATTATTGCCTCAATTTCAGAGCCTGTTATTGGTCTATTCAGAGATTCAACTTCTTCCTGGTTTAATCTTGGGAGGGTGTATGTGTTGAGGAATTTATCCATTTCTTCTAGATTTTCTAGTTTATTTGCATAGAGATGTTTATAGTATTCTCTGATGGTAGTTCGTATTTCTGTGGGATCGGTGGTGATATCCCCTTTATCATTTTTTATTGCGTCTATTTGATTCTTCTCTCTTTTCTTCTTTATTAGTCTTGCTAGCAGTCTATCAATTTTGTTGATCTTTTCAAAAAATCAGCTCCTGGATAAAAGTTCGAAAATTTTGCAGCCTGACAATGCAATAGAAAAGAAAATCCCATTTTCTGAGGAGAAATTCAAGCCTGCTGCAGAAATGTACATAAGTAAGGAGGAGCCAAATTTTAATCCCCAAGACAATGGGGAAAATGTCTCCAGGGCATATCAGAGGTCTTCATGGCAGCCCCTCCCATCACAGGCCTGGAGGCGTAGGAAGAAAAAATGGTTTTGGGGGCTGGGCCCAGGGTCCCCGTGCTGTGTGCAGCCTAGGGACTTGGTGTCCTGCATCCCAGCTGCTCTAGCCATGACTAAAAAGGGCCAAGGTACAGCTTGGCCCATGACTTCAGAGAATACAAGTCCCAAGCCTTGGCAGCTTCCATGTAGTGTTGAGCCTGCGGGTGCACAGAAGTCAAGAATTGAGGTTTGGGAACCTCCACCTAGATTTCAGAGGATGTATGGAAACACCTGAAAGTCCAGGCAGAAGTTTGCTGCAGGGGTGGGGCTCTCATGGAGAACCTCTGCTAGGGCAGTGCAGATGGGAAATGTGGGGTCAGAGCCCCCAAACAGAGTCCCTACTGGGGCACTGCCTAGTGGAGCTGTGAGAAGAGGGCCACCATCCTCCAGACCCTAGAATGGTAGATCCACCTACAGCTTGCACTGTGCACCTGGCAAAGCTGCAGACACTCAATGCCAACCCATGAAAGCAGCCTGGAGGGAGGCTGTACCCTGGCAAAGCCACAGGGGCAGAGCTGCCCAAGACCATGGGAACCTACCTCTTACATCAGCATGATCTGGATGTGAGACATGGAGCCAAAGAAGATCATTTTGGAGCTTTAAGATTTGACTGCCCAGCTGGATTTTGGACTTGCATGGGCCCTGTAGCCCCTTTGTTTTGGCCAATTTCTCCCATTTGGAACAGCTGTATTTACCCAATACCTGTACCCCCATTGTATCTAGGAAGTAACTAACTTGCTTTTGATTTTACAGGCTCATAGGCAGAAGGGACTTGCCTTGTCTCAGATGAGATTTTGGACTGTGGACTTCTGAGTTAATCCTGATATGAGTTAAGACTTTGGGGGACTGTTGGGATGGCATGATTGGTTTTAAAATGTGAAAACATGAGATTTGGGAGGGGCCAGGGGAGGAATGATGTGGTTTGGCTCTGTGTCCCCATCCAAATTTCATCTTGTGGCTCCCATAATTCCCATGTGTTGTGGGAGAGACTCAGTGGGAGATAGCTGAATCGTGGGGGTGGGTCTTTCCTGTGCTGTTCTGATGAGATCTGATGGTTTTGAAAACGGTAGTTTCCCTGCACAAGCTCTTTGCTTGGCGCCATCCATGTAAGACTTGACTTGCTCCTCCTTGCCTTCTGACATGACTGTGAGGACCCCCAGCCATGTGGAACAGTAAGTCCGTTAAAACTCTTTTTCTTCCCAGTCTTGGGTATGTCTTTATCAGCAGTGTGAAATTGGACTAATACAGGTACTGAAATCCTCTGACTTTATTTCTAGGTGTTTGTTTGTTTGTTTTTGAGACAGAGTCTCGCTCTGTAGCACAGGCTGGAGTGCAGTACCATGATCTCGGCTCACTGCAACCTCTGCCTCCCGGATCCCAGTTATCCCAGTTAAGCAATTCTCCTGCCTCAGCCTCCCGAGTAGCTGGGATTACAGGCGCGTGCCACCATGCCCAGCTAATTTTTGTATTTTTAATAGAGATGGGGTTCCACCATGTTGGCCAGGCTGGTCTTGAACTCCTGACCTAGTGATCCACCCACCCCAGCCTCCCAAAGTGCTGGGATTACAGGCATGAGCCACCATGCCCGGCCATATTTCTAGTTTTTAAAATACCTAAAACTATACATATTGATAGGTATAAGCCACATAAGCAAAAGTTCTTTAGGGTCCTCATTTTCATGAGTGTAAATGGGTTTTGAGACCAAAAAGCTTGAGAATCTCTGGTCTACAATAAATCTGTAATAGTCTGGGTTATTTGAGCAGATTGGATGGAAATCTGTCTTTTTCACTATTATGCTCTCAAGGCCTAGCACAAAGCTTAATACACAGAAGTCTCTCGATAAGTGCTTATTCAGCTATTGTTTCAGCAAATATTTGAGTACCTACTATCTTATTAGGTTGGTGCAAAAGTAATAGTGGTTTTCGCAATTACTTTTAATATAAGACCCAATGCTAGGTCAACTTCATGGTTCATTGTAAATCAAATTGAAATGGTCCCTGCCATAACTTATTTATTTAATATGTCTTCAGAGTTTCAATCCAGCTGGGAAGAGACATTCAATAAACCTTTAAAGATTATGGTAAATGCTTTAAACAAAACAAAACAAAACAAAAAAAAACAAAAACAGGATGCTGAAATGAGGATGGTTGTGTTTGTATGGTAAATACAGAATAGTCAGGGATCTCTGAGGAACAGAAACTAAGACTAAATTTTGAAAAAGCCAGCCTGGGGAAGAAGAAGGGAAGAACATTTCAAAAAGACAAAACAGGCAGGGCGTGGTGACTCATGCCTGTATCCCAGCACTTTCGGAGGCTGAGGCGGAGGATCACCCGAGGTCAGGAGCTTGAGACCAGCCTGGCCAACATGGTGAAACCCCGTCTCTACTAAAAATACATATATTAGCCAGGCATGTAATCCCAGCTACTACTCGGGAGGCTGAGGTGGGACAATCACTTGAACCCAGGAGGCAGAGGTTGCAGTAAGCCGAGATCACGCCACTTAACTCCAGCCTGAGCAACAGAGCGAGACTCCATCTCAAAGAAAAAAAAGAAAAAGAACAAAACAGCAATATACAAAGATAATAAAGGAAAAAAACAGAAAAGACATAAAGTGGCTACAGGATAATGAGGGGTGTAAAATGAGGTTGTACAGGTATTCAAAAGCCAGCTCTTTTGGAACTGTAGATTAAGAGGAAGATCTTGAACTTAATCCTAAATGTAATGGAGGCCATTAAAGATTTTTAAATAAGGCCTGACACAGTGCATTTTAAGATGATTCATGTTGCTCTGTGGAAAACTAGGGGATTAGAGATACTTAACAGAGGAAGCAGGAAGACCAGTTAAGGAGCAGCAAAGGATGGCAGGGCTCCAAACTAGTATGGTGGCAGTAGAGATAGGGAGAAGTGAACAAATACAAGATGTACTTTGGAAACAATATAGAGAAATCTTGCTGATGATTTGTGTATGTGTGGCAAAGAAAAAAGAATCAGAAATGAGTTCCACATTTCTGGTTTGGACAACTGGGTGCACAGAAGTGTTATTTGGTGAGTATCTGAGACACAAGTTTCAGGGTAAGAGCATAACATCAAGAGCTATGTGGGACATGTAATATTTAAAATGCTTATACTAAAGCAAGTGGAGACACTGAGCAGGGATTCTGGAGAGGTCTCTGCTAGAGCTCTGAAGTCCTCCACACATAGCTGATTTGTTGCATGCTCAGATTAAAATAAACACTACTTTACAAGATAAATAAAGAAACCAGTTCTTAAGTATTTAGAATTCATGTGTATATATTCAGTGCTGCTGGATAAATATCTTCAGATACAAATTTGTATACCGTTCCTCAGTAGTGCAAATCTAACAAATTTTCCTTAAGGAAAACTTTTATTTTTTAACTCTCTCAAGTAGGAGTTTCAGGACAATATAAAGCCAAACATTCATATTAAAGTAACCAACCCTTTCACAAAAAGTACCACTAAGTCCAAATATTAAAAGAACAGTTCCCAAAAGCAATTAATTACATACAGGATTAAAGACAGGCAAAAGACCACCTCCATCATGAATCAGATATTATAAAATGAAAATATGTCAAGTCTGGCAGACAGTGTTAAGGTTCAGAACTAAAGTTCAGCTTATATGTCCCTGTCCAAAAGGGCACTGGACACCATTTCTCATGAGAAGCTAAAACATTCAGTAGTCAAGCTATAACACGGTAACCAAAATAGTATATGTAGAAAATGCAAGGTTACTCATCCACTTTTTGCTCAAGTTGGCTAGCCAGAAAGCTCTAACCCTGAACTGGCAAAATGGTAGATGTTCATTTATCTAACCATCTAATAAACAGGTAATGAGTATCAACTACATTCAGACACTAGAGACACAGTGATAAACAATGGAGACACAGTCTCTGCCTTCATGGGGTTTATAGCTGCTCACTGATGAAGCCAAACAATCAAATAATCATATAAATAACATAAGTAACAAGCAATAAATGTGATGAAAGAAACATTGTACTATAACACATATATCAGAGAGCCTGACCCAGTCTAGGTAGTAAGGAAAGACATTCTATGCCTAGTTAACAGTGTGCACAAGGCTTATGAGGCTGGAGGAATACAGAAACCTGTGTAGCTAGAATACAGAATGGCATAAGATAAAGGCTACAGAAGCACAGAAGAGTCAGACCTTGCAAGCCCCTGTAGGCCATTTAACGACTGGAGATCCCATACAACCCACAACTGTAGCACACTACAAGAATTTCTCCCAGGTGAGATCGGCACTCACATCTCAACCAGGTCCCCTGAAAAAAGCATGATTTCCACACATACTCACATGTCAATGCCTAAGAACATGACCAGAATGATAAGGAGAGCTACTCTGGCTTCCACAATGCAGATCATCGTGCAGGTAGAGAAAATGCATTTTTATCTGGTTGGTTTTAAAGGCCCAGCATGAGATAAACCTAAGAAGAATGGAGAAAAAGGCAATAATTGATATAAAAGTAAAACATGAATCAGAAAGCAGAAAAACATCTGGAGGCAAGAGATACAGATTTAACAAAGTCTAACAATAAGTGAAATGTTCACAAAGAGGAGACTGGATGAATAAATTATGGCACATACATTAATAGGAAAATCTGCAATGATAAAAAAAGCATGCAAAAACTCTTATGGAACAATCGCCAAGATACATTGTTAAATGAAAAGCTAAGGTGTTGAACAGTAAACACAGTATACTTCATTTATTAATTAAAAAGAGAAATACACTGTATACATATTTGCTTCTATATGCATGAAATAACACTGGAAAGATATTCACAAAACTATTGACATTGGTTTTCTTTTTTTTTTTCTTTTTCTGACTCAAACACATCTCCTGAGACACTGGTTATCCATAGAGAGGGAAAGATGGGAGGAGGAATTTTCTCCTTTTTGAATTTCAAACCACACAAATATATTACCTATTAAAAGTTTAAAAAATGTTAATATTCAATATGATTTTAGATGAGTACATATGAAAATTTTAATGAAAAGGAACATTTTCAAGGAAATAAAAATTAGCAAACTGACTGCCAAATGGGGGGGAAAAAGGTAAGAAAAGCCTTCTTACAAAGAATCCTGTATGTTAAAACTTTCTGGTACATTTTAATAATCTAGCCCCCACAGGCTCCATGAGATAAAACTAATATTTATTGAATATTTCCCGTGTGCTATATACTGCATCAAGCATTACATGCATTTGCAGCTCATCCTCACAGTTCCTGAGATAGGTGTCCTCATCACCTCTATTTTACATATAAGGAAACTGAAGCATACCCAGTAAGTAACTCCAGAGGTCAGACTCTGCAACCACTATCCTACATTAATTCTGTATTAATAAACTGGAAAACCTTAAAGAAATGCATCATTTTCTAGGGAAACAGAAATTACTTGAAATCTGTTTGACTGGAAGTGTTCTTCCAATGCCTAAGGAACAAATTATTCTTAGTCTGCACAGATAGTTCCCAGGACATTAAGAAGAAAAAGACGAGGGCTTGCCAATTCATTGAACTAAATTAGAAGAGTGGCTTTCAAGAACATATTTCCTACAATGAAAATGTGTTACAAGAATAGCTATCTTGTATGGGACACTCACCCTGTGCCAGACACTGGAGTAAGTGCTTTATAAAAGATCGGGGTGCCACTTGGAAAACAATCTGGCAGTTCTTCAAAACGTTAAACATAGAGTTACCACATGACTTAGTAATTCTACTGGTAGGTAAAATTAAAACATGTTCACACAAAAACTTGCACATCAATGTTCTTAACAGCATTATTCATAACATAGCCAAAAAGGGGAAAAAACCCAAATGGCTATTAGCTGATGAATGGATAAATAATGTATAGCCAAACAAGAGAATATTATTTG
This sequence comes from Pongo pygmaeus, assembly GCF_028885625.2. Taxonomy (NCBI): domain Eukaryota; kingdom Metazoa; phylum Chordata; class Mammalia; order Primates; family Hominidae; genus Pongo; species Pongo pygmaeus. The sequence goes on from NC_072393.2 coordinate 63,428,451, forward strand.
GCAATAGAAAAGAACAACGTTCTAATACATGCTACAGCATAGATGAACTTTGAAAACAGTATGCTAAGTAAAAAAAGGCAGTCACAAAAGCTCACACCTTGTATGATTCCATTTACATGAAATGTCCAGAATAGGCAAATCTATAGACAGAAAATAGGTGAATGGTTCCCTACAGTTGGAGGAAGAGGGGAATGAGGAGTGAAGGGCTTTTTTTAGGGTAATGAAAATGTTCTCAGATTGAGGGCAGTGATGGCCATACAACTCTGAATATTACTAAACACCACTGAACTGTACACACTGTAAATAGGTGAATTGTATGGCAGATGAATTATATCTTGGTAAGGCTGTTATTAAAAATACATATCTAGGTGTATTTTCCTAACAACCTTAATGAAACTGAAACTAATACACTTATTTTGTAGATGAGAAATCTGCAGCTCAGAGGGGATGCTATCTACTCATGGTCATAATCTAAATAGTTGAGAAAGCCAGAATTCAAATATGAGTTTTTCTATCTATATTGCTTACTATCTCCCAACACAATCCTATGCAAATGCACTGAAAATCTTCAAGAAACGGCCCCCTTTTTCCTTAGAAAACAAACTTATGGGTTGGGCGTGGTGGCTCACGATTGTAATCCCAGCACTTTGGGAGGCCGAGGTGGGCAGATCACCTGAGGTCAGGAGTTCGAGACCAGCCTGACCAACATGGAGAAACCCCGTCTCTACTAAAAATACAAAAAAAAAAATTAGCCAGGCATGATGGTGTATGCCTGTAATCCCAGCTACTCGGGAGGCTGAGGCGGAAGAATTGCTTGAACCTGGGAGGCGGAGGTTGCGGTGAGCTGAGATTGCACCATTGCACTCCAGCCTGGGCAACAAGAGCAAAAGTCCGTCTCAAAAAAAAAAAAGAAACAAACTTATGACTAACAGGTTCATGAAGGCAGCCTCCTAATACAGTTGAAAATCCCAAATCGAAAAAAATCAGAAATCCAAAACACTTCTGGTGTCAAGCATTTCAGATAAGGAATACTCAACCTATAATGCTATTAAGCATTTCAAACCTACAGTAAGAGGGAAGCTGTCCATTTAAGAAGCTAGCAGATGGCTTCCAAGTGCATCTTAATTCAAGAGTGCCCTGGAGAATAATAAAAATAATAGCTATAATTTATTAAACTTTTACAATGGGTAAGGCCTGGCACCAAGTACCTTATGTGAATTATTATGTTTAATTATCATAACAACTTAATAAGGTAGATGCCATTATTACCCAGGTTTTACAGATGAGAGGCAAGCCTTAAGAGGTATCTTTTCCCAGGTTACAAGCTAAAGGGTGGCAGAGCTAGAAATCAAACTCAAATCTGTTAGATTCCTGAGCCTCAGCCCTCAACCACCACTGGGTACATTTCTAGGCTATTAAATTTGAAAGCCATAATGAAATGGAACGTTCTTGAAAGGAAGGGAGATAATAAAAACTTGGCAGATGTCAGGGGAGTACTTTCCTCAAAAATTTCTCCAAGCCTTTGCCATTTATAGGCAACTTTCTTCACATTTCCAAAGAACAAACAATTCTTATGCTTTACAAATTGTGTAATTTCAGCAAAAAGAGACAAAAGTGTTTCATTTGAAGAAAGCACATGGATTTTCAACCCCAAATATACCTTATTTTGACATAATAAGAATGTGTATGTACCAGGAATGTGTCTGAGCACTTTATAATTGTTAGCTTCTTAAATCTTCAAGACAACTATCTAAGTTAGGTACTATTAATAATCCCTATTTTACAGATGAGGAAGGGGAGGCACAGAGAGGGTAGATGACTGGCACAAAGTCACATGGCTAGAAAGTGGCTAGGATTAAAAACCAAGTCATCTAGCTCTACCCTCCAGCACTTAGTCTACTCAACCAACTCTCAAAAAAGAATATGCTATAGCTAATATATGATTAACTGGACTCCTAGCACTGTGGATTATCACACTGACTCCCTTCACATGTATTACCCAACTGACAACCAAGAAGGTAGGTAAGTTTACTGCCTATTGCAAGATGAAGACTATGAGGCTGAGTGATGTGCTAATTTGCCCAAATACACCCAACTAACACATATCAGAACCAAAATTTTATTAAACCCACGTCTTTCTGACTCTATATCACACCACTAGTCAATGTGTCATGAAATACTATGGTAAGGGTCAGCAAACTACAGCAAGCAGGCCAAGTCCAGTCTGCTGTGTTTTTATATAGTTCACACAGCCAAAATACAAAAATTCTGTTGAATCAAAAATAGATGGGCCGGGCACAGTGGCTCACACCTGTAATCCCAGCATTTTGGGAGGCCGAGGTGGGTGGATCATGAGGTCAGGAGATTGAGACCATCCTGGCTAACACAGTGAAACTCCGTCTCTACTAAAAATACAAAAAATGAGCCAGGCGTGGTGGCACGCACCTGTAGTCCCAGCTACTCAGGAGGGTGAGGCAGGAGAATCGCATGAACCTGGGAGGTGGAGGTTGCAGTGAGCCAAGATCGCGCCACTGCACTCCAGCCTGGGCGACAGAGCAAGACTCTGTCTCAAAAAAAAAAAAAAAAAAAGTTGATGGTTGAAAAAAAACAAAATATTCATGAGAAAATTAAATGAAATCTAAATTTCAATGTTCACAAATAACACTGGCTGTGTTTTACTGGACCCAGACACACCCATTTATTTACAGCTGCTTTCACACTACAAGGACAGAACTGAGTAATTTTGACAAGACATCGGTATATCGAACAAAGCCTGAAATATTCGCTGTTTGGCCCTTTACAGAAAAGATTTGCTGACCCTCTTTGTTATTATATTTAAAACTCTTATTAAAATGGACGAGTAGTACACAAAAAGTACCCCCCAACCCCCGAAAAAAGGAAAAAAAAGCATGGCCTCGAAAGGTGACTGGAGTAGGAATGGAAACTAACCTCCAACTTTCAAGGAACAAATAATGTCTCTGTTCCATAAAGTGTTCCAAGGCCTAGAAAACAGTGGAGGGCTTCCCAGTTCATTTTAATTAACTGGTTCACAGAGGTTTACAATCCCTAAGCTGTTTTAATTGGAAAGAACTCTGCAGAATGGAAATAACAACAGCTGGCAGTTATGGAACTTTCCCTATGCTGCCAGGTGCCGTGGTTAAATAGAAGATTTCTATTTAATCTTCCTGACAACCAGGAAGGTTGGGTGCCATTGTTATCCAATTCCACGGATGAAACTGGGTCCTGGGGATGTTAAACAAATTGCTCTATGTTCCACATAGAGCTCAGCACTCTAACCCTCATTTCTGCCCTCCAAAGATTAGTCTTAACACCACACCATTTACTTTTATCTAATAAATCTGCAAATATAAGGAAATACATAATTTCCTGAAAAAATACAAAGTACCAAAAGTAGCTATCAAAATAATCTTGGTAAGCTGTATAAATTTCCTACCAACTCCCAGGAAGCAAATAAGTATGTGCCACAAATTGATCTGGGTCATAAGAAAACAGACAAGTTTTAATACCCTAGCTCACTGGGTTGCAATAGCACTCATCTCTAACTCATCACCACTTAAAAAAAAAAAAAAAAGGCACAATTAAAAAAAAAACTATGCAAGATAATGATAGCTAACATTTTTAGCTGAACTATGTGCCAGACACTAAACACTTCTCATGCAATAACTCATTTAAACTAGGAATAAGTATCCCCTGCAGACTAAGACATGAGGTTAAATGGTTGTTCAAAATTACACAAGCGAGAGGGCCTGGATCCAAATCCAAGCCAGCAAGTGAACAAACCCGGCATCCTTAACAGACTTTCAGCTAATAAGTCTGAAAATCCTAATTATACATGCTCAATCCAGGGAAAAAAGAAATTGACAAAACTGAGCCAAACTTAAGGGGATAAAGGGGTGCGTGGTATACCTACAGCTTTTAAGTAATGTCAACAGTCTCTACAATTCACTCAGCAAAGCTGTTCTGAACCAAAACTATTTTCCTCTAAAAGAGGAAAGACCAAACTCCACGTAAACGTTACAATATGGATGAACTTCAAAAGTGTTATGCTAAAGGTAAGAAGCCAGCCGCAAAACATCATAAATTGTACAATTCAGTTTTCATGGAACGTCCAGAAAAGGGAAATCTCAAGAGCCATAAAGTGGATTAGTGCTTGCCTGGGGCTGATCCTCAAATGGGCTCGAGGGAACTGGGGATGGTGAGATTGGTTGACGTAAACATTCTAAAAATGGGTTGCGGTGATGGCTGTACAACTCATAAATGTACTAAAAAATATTCATTTGTACACTGGGTACATTTTGACGTAATCTGCATCTCCACAAAACTGTCTAAAAGAGGCTGAGTACCCCAGCAACCGCTTCTTGTCGAAAGCCATTTCCTATATTCTGTGCTAGGCGTCTCACAGGTTTTTTTCCCCGGTCAAATCAATGCTAATAATCGGAAATACAAAGTTCTGAGAAACGCTAGCGTAGAATGGGTGCACTAGGGGTAAGGGGATGGGCCCCAGACTTCAGCAGCCGTTCTGGGAAGTTGCTCGCCTTTTTCGAAGACTCTAGCTGCAAAGCTGGAAGCCGTCGGTGGGGCACGGCAGAGAAGAGACCAAGTCTGGCGGATGAATCCTGTGATTATCAAGTCACCTGGGTAACGCCCAACCACGACGGGCTGGGTCTCAGCGGGAGGCCTGCAGCCTGGAGCGGACTGGAATCCGCGGCACTGCCGTCTGGAGGACATCGGCGGTATCTCCCCAAGAGACTGGAAGTCCGTGTGTCGAAGAGGCGCGGGACGCAAGCCCACAAACCTGGCTGACCCCAGGGAGAGGCCGAGCGTCCAGCCCGCGGGGGCCCAAGATGGTGCCAGAGTTCGAGGCCCTCTGCGCATGCACGCCGCCCGCCTTCGAATCTAGCCCTTTCGCCGTTGTGGTTTGTTCTCCCGGTTCCTCTGAAGGAGTTGGTCAGCAGAACCATGGCCTCCATTGACTACGTCCTCAGAGTCGCAGCTCTCTTCAGTCGAGCTCCAGTCACAGAGGACGGTTGTGGTGAGACCCAGGCAGAACTATTTCCGGTCAACTAGCTCGCGGGTAGTGCGCATGCGCTTCGTGCAGGGCCCTGAGCAAGGGCGCCTGGGAAGCCGTGCGTGAAGTGACACACGCCCTGTCCTCAGGGAGCTCACGGCCGACTGGGAAACAGGAGAACGGGTCAAACTTGGGACGCCTGTCAGCTATACCCCAAGGTCTGTGATAGAGCTTGGAGAAATGTGCATTTGGACACATTATTTTTACATTGTGATCTAGACAGTGAGGTAATCTTTTAAAAAATAAGTTTTAAAATTCTATTAAATTTCAGTTTTAGAATTAGATTTAATTATATTTTGAATATTTTGAAATATCTTGAAATTTAATACGGTTTTTTGTTTTTTCGGTTTTTTTGAGACAGGGTCTCGCTCTATCACCCAGGCTGGAGTGCAGTGATGTGATGACAGCTCACTTCGCCTCAACTTCCCAGGTTCAAGTGATCCTTCCTCCTCAGCCCCCTGAGTAGCTGGGACTACAGGCACGCGCCATTGTACACAGCTAATTTTTTTTTGTATTTTTGTAGAAATGGGGTTTCACCACGTTGCCCAGACTGATCTCGAACTTCCGGGCTCAAGAGATCCGCCTGCCTCGGCCTCCCAAGATTTCGTTATGTTGTGGGGAAAAGACGTGTGATTCTATGATCAGAATGAAAGCTCTGAGAGGGCCACTCATGAGTGTAGGTGCAGTATCCTCTGCGCCTTGCATGGTAATTGGCATGGAATGGATGCTTCTCGAGTATTTCTCAAATGACTGACTGGAGTCTTTGAAAAAGGCACCCTGAGTTACTGTTAACGGATAGATTCGCTAATAATTAGCTACTGTTAATCGAATAGATTAGCTAATAACACCAACTTTTGATTTGTCTCAGAGTGACCTAGTGTGAAAAGTAGGGTTGCAGATTTAGTAAATAAAAAATGCAGGATAACCCTGTCAAATGTGATTTTCAGATAAACTAAACAAATAATTTGTTAGCATAAGTATGTCCCGTTTGGATACACTGGGTGTCCTATATTTTGTCTAGCAACTTAGAAGACATGTTAAGGTGGGGAGGAAAAATGACTGTGTTCCTCTTAGAAAAAGAACTGGAGGAGAAAAGAAAACGGTACCCAGAATTTGTAAATAAGTACTTCCAAACAATTCTAAAGCAGGTCAGAAAGCTACACTTGAGAAACTGTGATTTATAAAGTTTGTGGTAAGTGTTGTATTTATATCATCTTAGTTGAAACCTCTTACACAGTAGAATGATTATTTTTATTTTATAAGTGCAGAAAGAAGCTCAGAGATAGGAGGTTACTTGTCGAAGTTCTAATATTTTCACTGTCACCCCAAAAAATATGTATTGAGGCCTCTCGGTGGCTCACGCCTGTAATCCTAGCACTTTGGGAGGCTGAGGCAGGCAGATTGCCTGAGCTCAGGAGTTTGAGACCAGCCTGGCCAACATGGTGAAACCCTGCCAGTACTAAAAGTACAAAACATTAGCCAGGTGTGGTGGCGCTACCCTGTAGTCCCAGCTACTTGGGAGGCTGAGGCAGGAGGATCGCTTGAACCTGGGAGGGGGTAGTTGCAGGGAGCGGAGATCACAACCACTTCACTCCAGCCCGGGCGACAGAGTGAGATTCCATGTCAAAAATAAATAAATAAATAAATAAAATAATTATTATTATTTATTGAGAGCTGACTGTGCACTGCTGGTCTCGGATTTCTATTCCACATAATCTGCCTCCAGAGCTGGAAAATTCCAGTGTCTGACCATTCCTCAGCCTCCCTCCCCTTCCCCACTCCAGCTGCAGTTTCTATGGTAACAAACTGAACCTGCCTCTGTAGCTAACAAGAGCTAAGAGTTTTTGAAAGGGAATAAGCCAGAACAATTGACGTCAGCATACCCTGGCTGGGGGATGGGAAGGACTGCTTGAAGCCCTAAAGCCTTCTATTCCTCCATCAATGGTTTATGCAAGAATTTTGTATGTGTCAACATCTGTCCTTGGATGGAGTCTCTGCAAAAGAACAAAAGTTGTCTATGTAAACCTCTGCAGACCCCATGAATTCATAAGTTTTCACTTCAGGAATTGCTTCAAACACTGGTGACATAAACTTTATGCATCCTTACCATTTATTAAAATGTATTTAGTCATTATTCAACTAATAATGATGGGGGGCACTTCTACATATCAAACAGTGCTAGATCCCAAGGATATAATTACTATCAAAACAGACAGTCTCTATTTTCCTGTTTCTTAGAGTTCAGTGGAAGAGACATTTGTTTATTCTTCAGTGTATTCTGAGGACCCGTATGTGTGAGACATGTATTAGGGACTGGGAGATACACAGATGAGTTCAAAACAAATCGTTGAGCTGCATGGAAATGATCCTGGTGGGATTGGGGTCAGACATTAAATAGATAATCACAAGACAGCAAATATTTACTGAGCAGCTACTGTGGTGCCAGGCACTGTTTTAGGCAAGGGGAGGACAGCAGGGAACAAAATAGACTTGCTATCTGTTCTCATGGAACTTACATTCTGATGGAGAGGGAAAATATATAAATGAATTCATTTGCTTTTAGTTAGAAGAAAAAGGATATTAAACTCAAATTGACTTAAATAAAAAGGAGAATTTATTGGCCCGAGTAACTGAAAATGCCAGAGATACAATTGATCTCATCAGTATTCATGAACATAATTTATGTTGTTGCAGATCTCTGTAGTTTTTCTGCCCAACACTCCTTCCCCAGGCTTCCTGCCATAGAAGACTTCTTTCCTATGGAGAACTGATTGGCATCTGACCTAGGCCTGGTCACTTCATGCTGTTGCTATGCCCACAGTGATTGGTTCAGGAATGGGCGCATGACTCCAATGGGCCAGTCAGAGACTTACTTACCTGGGACTTTTCCTTGGGAATTATGAGAAATATCGTTCCCTTTGCTGGGATGCTAAACTGGTCTGAAGTGTGCCTGACCTATAGCCATCTTTTTTGCCTATCTGAATAAATCAAGAAAGAGCATCCCACTGTGTGTTTTTAAGCTTCTACTAGATAATGCATGTAATATGCTTAGCACATAGTAAATTCTCAATAAATGTTAGCCAGTGTTGTTAGTGATTTACAAAGGAATGAGTGAGAAGATTGTTTGCAGGAACTGAAAGATTGTGGGTTTGTTAACTGCTTCAAAATGAAGGTAAATCAGGAGGGTTTTTGGAGTGCCTGGAATGAAAACATGGAGGTCCACAGTATAGAGGAATGTTTCCTCTGAGCCACGATGCGGTTTTATGAGCTGTCCAGGTTCACTGAAGAATGTACTTGCCTGGATTCAAAATGCTTGGACCAACCCATTCAGACATTCACTGACCCCTTCCCTGGGTAAGATTCTGTAAAAGAGAAGATGCACAAGGCATGATCGTAGCCATTAAGGACCTTATACTCAACTGGAGTAGCAGGGAAGTGAACAACCAGTAACAGTAAGGCCAGAGGAGTACGGGGCAAGCTTCAGCTCCACATTCATTTACATAAGAAATACACTGGAACATATCTAACATGTCAGCCATGGTGCGAGGTGTAAGACGTATTGTATTGAACCAAATTGATGCCTTTTTTATTGGAACTTATAATCAAGTGCAGTGGTTAGCAAAACTTCAGGAACAGACCAGACAATAACTATTTTAGGCTTGTGGGCTGTACAGTCTCTGTTGTAACTACGCAACTCTACCATTTTGTGTAAAATCTGTCATGGACAATATGTACGTGAATGAACATGGCTATGTTCCACATTATTTTGGGACACTGAAATTTGAATTTCTGATGATTTTGTCACATCAAAAATATTCATCTTTGGATTTGTTTTCAACCATTTAAAAATACTGAAACCATTCTTAGCTCATGAGCCATACAAAAACAAGCAGTGGGGCCGGTTGTAGTTGCTCATGCCTATAATCCCAGCACTTTAGGGAGGCCAAAGCAGGAGGATCACTTGAGCCCAGGAGTTCCAGACTAGCCTGAGCAACATAGAGAGACCCTGTCGCTACTAAAAATAGAAAAATTAGCTAGGCATGGTGGCACATGTCTGTAATCCTAGCACTTTGGGAGGCCAAGGAGGTAGGATCACTTTAGCCCAGGAGTTCAAGATCAGCTTGTGCAACGTATCAAAACTTCATCTCTACATAAATACTAAGGCTTAAACAGCAGAAATTTGTTGTCTCACAGTTCTGAAGGCCAGAAACCCAGCAGGGCTGGTTCCTTCTGACAACAGGGAGGAAGGATCTGTTCCAGGCCTCTCCCCTAGCTGCTGGGGGTTTGCTGGCAGTCATTGGCCATCGTTGGCCTCCATTGGCCATTGCCCTGATCTCTTTCCTCATCTGCACCTTGTATTCTCCTGTGTACACATCCGTGTCCAAATTCCTCCTTTTTATAAGGACCCCAGTCGTACTGGATTAGGGCCTGTTGTACTCCAGTGTGACCTCGTCTTAACGTCTTACATCTGCAACAACCCTATTTCTACATAAGGTCACATCCTTATGTAGTCTGGGGGCTCAGACTTTAACATATGAATTTCTGGGGTGGAGTTGGGGATCCCACAGCAGCAAGTGTGCCAGCCTCTTTGCTGGTCTCCCTGCTTCCACTTTTTCCCACTTCCTTTCATTTCTCCAACCTAGGCAAGGGTGACCTTTCTAAAATGCAGACAGGACCAGGAGCCTGCTGTGAGTCATGGGGCTCATTGAGGCCTGTTTTTTTGGTTTTTTGCTTTTTGGGATTTTTGTTTGTTTGTTTGCTTGTTTTTGAGACAGAGTTTCGCTCTTACTGCCCAGGCTGGAGTGCAGTGACGAGATCTCAGCTCAGGAATCAAGGGAGCATTCCTAGGTGTCGTGGGCCAGCGTCCCCTCTGCACATTCAGCCCATGTGGATGTTTTGAAGCTTCCTCTCCTCGGGGAGCACAGGCTTCAGCCAGAAAATTCATCCCATTTGTCTCAAAATTTCTGTAACTCTCCAAAGAAATTTGATCATCTCCCACTATCAGCACTGTCAGTTGGGGTCTGTCCCCAGGACTCCATCCATGTTGCCACCATCTCTCCCTGGGCATCTGCTGTGACCTCCTAAACGTTCTTCCTTTTCTATCTATTCACCTTCCACCCATTCCACACACACACAGTGGCCAAAAAGAAAGCCTCACTGTGTAATCTCCTCCCCCTGCTCTGGGTACCCCAGGGCTGCCTGCCCATCAGGGTAAAGTCCAAGTGACCAACGTGATGCCTCGGGCCCTCCAAATCCAGCCTTGCCAGCTGGCCCAGCTTCACCTCTCTCTGCTCCCATCCTGGGTCTCCATGCTGTGGCAGTAATGACAATCTTCCAGTTCCCTGAGGAGGCCACGTCCCCTCTGAGGAGCTGGCTGTACTCACTGTCCCCACAGACTCATTTCTCCCCTCCTGTTTTCTCCTCAGTTCGCTCCAACCAGGATTAGCTGCCACTCTACAAAATCTTCTCAAGATCAACGATAACCTCTGCCTGACCAACATGGTGAAACCCTGTCTCTACTAAATATAAAAAATTAGCTGGGCGTGGTGGCTCTTGCCTGTAATTCCAGCTACTTGGGAGGCTGCGGCAGGAGAATCGCTTGAACCTGGGAGGCAGAGTTTGCAGTGAGCCGAGATTGCGCCACTGCGCTCCAGCCTGGACGACAGAGCGAGACTCTGTCTCAGAAAACACACACACACACACACACACACACACACACACGATAACAAAAAACAAACAAAAACTACATCAGACACTTTCTAGAGATTAGGAATGTATTGGTTAAAAATCAGGTGAGGCAATTGTCTCTGGCGATGATGTCTTGAAATTAAAATATGAATGGAAACCCAATGTGGTCTACCCTTACAATGGAATATTGTTCAGCCTTAAAAAGAAGGAAACTCGGACACTTGTTACAACATCGATGAACATTATGACATTATGTTAGATGAAAGAAGCCGGTCACAAAAGGACAAATACTGTATGATTCCACATGAGGTACTTAAGAGTAGTCAAATTCATAGAGAAAGAAAGTAGAATGGTAAGTGCCCGGGGCTGAGCTGCAGGAAATGGGGAGCTGTTGTTTAATGGGTACAAAGTTTCAGTTTTTCAGGTTGAAAAGAGTTCTGGGGCTGGATGTTGGTGATGGTTGCACAAAGATGTGAATGTATTTAATGTCACTGAACTTGAGGATTAAGCTCTGATTTTTTTTATCTTGCCCAAAGTCCTATGTAAGGGGTCTGGGAAGTCATGCCCTACAAACCATAAATTCTCATCAGATAGATTTTGTTTAACCCTATATATCGTAACTTACTTTCTCATCTGACTCTGGCATAACATTACGTGATGAAGAAGAAAGTCAAAATATTTTACCCCAAACATGTTTCTTTGCCATATTTTGAAATGGCCATTGAAAGCTGTCCTTTGTGGGGGAAGTTCGCATCTGTAAAGAATCTCTATAAACATAGCTAGATCTTTTTATTCCAGGTCCTCCCAATCCTGAGGAGATTAAGAGTCTAGCACCTTTTTTTTTTTTTTTTGAGTCTAGCACCTTTTAAAGGTCTGAATATGAAACATTTGTCATCTATTGTCTCTAAGGGCAGCCACTGTAAGACTTCAAAAGAACCTTAGGGCCAGGCGCAGTGGCTCACACCTGTAATCCCAACACTTTGGGAGGCCAAGGCAGGCGGATCACCTGAGGTCGGGAGTTCGAGACCAGCCTGACCAACATGGAAAAACCCCGTCTCTACTAAAAATACAAAAATTAGCTGAGCGTGGTGGCATGTGCCTGTAATCCTAGCTACTTGAGGGGCTGAGGCAGGAGAATCGCTTGAATCTGGGAGGCAGAGGTTGCGGTGAGCCAAGATCATGCCATTGCATTCCAGCCTGGGCAACAAGAGCCAAACTCCATCTCAAAAACAAACAAACAAACAAACAAAAAACCTTGTCCACAATCTTTTATTTTAACCTGAACATTTTCTTTCTGTAGATTCCAGCTATTTAGACAAACTCAACCAATTGTCAACCGGAAAATATTTAAATTTACCTATAGCCTGGAAGCACCCTCCCGTCTCATGCCTCCCTAAAATGTATAAAACCAAACTGTACCCCGACTACCTGGGGCACATGTTCTCAGGACCTCCTGAGGGCTGTGTCACGGGCTATGGTCACTCATATTTGGCTCAGAATAAATCTCTTCAAATATTTTACAGCATTTGACTCTTTTCGTTGACAAACTGTACACTTAAAAATGGTTAAGACAGGGCCAGGCATGGTGGCTTATGCCTGGAATCCCACCACTTTGAGAGAGGCTGCAGCAGGAGGATCACTTGAGCCCAGGAGTTCAAGACCAGCCTGGGCAGCATAGTGAGACCCCATCTCTACAGAAAATTGAAACCTGAGCCAGGCATGATGGTGTGTGCCTCCCTAGTCCCAGCTACACTCAGAGGCAGCGAGAAGATTGCTTGAGCACAGGAGTTTGAGGCTACAGTGAGCTATGATCACACCACTGAACTCCAGCCTGAGTAACGAGCGAGATCCTGTCTCCAACACTTTTTAAAAGCAAGGGTTAAGATGGTAGATTTTATGTTATATATATATATATATTTTTTTTTGAGACAGAGTCTTGCTCTGTTGCCCAGGCTGGAGTGCAGTGGTGCAATCTCAGCTCACTGCAACCTCCACCTCCCGGGTTCAAGCAATTCTCCTGTCTCAGCCTCCCAAGTAGCTGGAATTACAGGCACATGCCACCACACCCAGCTAATTTTTGTATTTTTAGCAGAGATGGGGTTTCACCATGTTGGCCAGGCTGGTCTTGAACTCCTGACCTCAGGTGATCTGCCCACCTCAGCCTCCCAAAATGCTGGGATTATAGGCATGAGCCACTGTACCCAGCCTGTGTTATATATCTTTTGCCACAATTAAAAATAATTTTTTAAAATTAACACATAAATAGGCCGGGCACGATGGCTCATGCCTGTAATCCCAGCACTTTGGGAGGTCGAGGCAGGTGGATCACCTGAAGTCAGGAGTTCGAGACCTGCCCGTCCAACATGGTGAAACCTCATCTCTACTAAAAATACAAAAAATTAGACAGGTGTGGTGGCGGGTGCCTGTAGTCTCAGCTACTCGGGAGGCTGAGACAGGAGAATCGCTTGAACCTGGGAGGCAGAGGTTGCAGTGAGCTGAGATCGTGCCATTGCACTCCAGCTTGGGCAACAAGAGGAAAACTGTGTCTCAAAACAAAAAACAAAAAAACAGAAAAAAAACACATAAATAAATGACACCTACCTTGTAAGCTCATCCTCCATGCTGGGAACACATTTTTGCCTCTTGGCTTGGTTTCCCAAGGAGTATATTACCCCAGAGTTTCAGAGATACACACGTTCTAGTCCTCACCTAAGCTAATTCCATTCCAGTCCAACTCTTCCAGTTTTAAATGGCCCCTTTTGTAGGAACATCCACATCACTCATCTGGGAATATCATGATTTGGCAATTTAATGATCTCTAGGCAAAGACACAGTAGAGATTTTACCCACTGGTGTGGCTTGGAATGCTGCCTGTGGTGGCTCAGTGCTGTGCTCAACTTGGCAGAACCAGAGTGATGTTTCACAGAGTCCACTTTCTGTTATGGTTCTCGGCTGGGCTTGGCCACCAGAGGTGTTTGCCTGGGATCGAGAATGCATGGGTGGAGCGGCAGCTGTGTGTGCTGTGTGTGTGTGTGTGTGTGTTTAGAGGTTACAGTTGGGCCAGGTGCTATGCAGCTTATGCATGTCCCTGCCAGCTGCCGACTCACTGTGTGTGTGTGTGTGTGTGTGTGTGTGTGTGTGGTTAGAGGTTACAGTTGGACCAGGTGTTGTGTGTGTGTGTGTGTGTGTGTGTGTTTAGAAGTTACAGTTGGACCAGGTGCTGTGTGTGTGTGTGTTTAGAGGTTACAGTTGGACCAGGTGCTGTGTGTGTGTGTGTGTGTGTGTGTGTGTGTGTGTGTGTGTTTACAGGTTACAGTTGGGCCAGATGCTACACAGCTCATGCACATCCCTGACAGCTGCCAGGTCACCTTGTGTGTGTGTGTATGTATGTGTGTTTAGAGGTTACAGTTGGACCAGGTGCTGTGTGTGTGTGTGTGTGTGTGTGTTTAGAGATTACAGTTGGACCAGGTGCTATGCAGCTCATGCATGTCCCTGCCAGCTGCCAGCTCACTGTGTGTGTGTGTGCGCACATGTGTGTGTGTGTTTAGAGGTTACAGTTGGACCAGGTGCTGTGTGTGTGTGTGTGTTTAGAGGTTGCAGTTGGACCAGGTGCCGTGTATGTGTGTGTGTGTGTGTGTGTGTGTTTACAGGTTACAGTTGGACCAGGTGCTATGCAGCTCATGCATGTCCCTGCCAGCTGCCAGCTCACCTTGTGGACCATGGGGGCATTCCCAGCTCCCACTGAAACCACCTTTGCAAAAATTATATCAGTGAGAAAATGTTGGCAGTGGAGGAGATCTGATCTAGCCAACCCTCCTCTTGCCTTTAGCTTTCAAGTTACCTTAATTATCACTGGGCTTAGGCTGAGCTAACTTTGAGAGACATTTAGGTTATAGTTTAAGTAATAACAGCCCTTCCCCAAAACTCAACCACCTTTGTAAAGCTAATGAGAGACCACCAGAGTAGGGGAGGGGAGAAGACTGAATTCTGCTAAGGTGTAGACTTAAAGATTGCCAGCTGTTATTCTGGAGGTCCTGCAGGTAACATTGCTATTGTGGACTGGCCTTTTGAGATATCTTTTCAGGTTTTTTGCATGTCTGACACCCATGGCTCCACCTAGACCCATCCACAGTGGCTCCTGTGGCCCTACCCAGAACCAACTCAATGTAAGAGGATGGTTTCAACTCCCTATGATTTCACCTCTGACCCAACCAATCAGCAGCAACCACCCATTGCATAACCACCTTCGCCCCTTATCCCAAACTACTTTTGAAAAATCCCCAACCTACAAGCCTTTGATGAGATTGATTTGAGTAATAACTCCATCTTTTGTATGGCGCGGCTGGCCTCACAGCAATTAAATTGTTTCTTTACTGCAATACCATGGTCTTTATTTGTGCAGCAGACAGGAAGAAACTTTTGGGTGGTTACACCACTAGTTTCTCCTGGGCTGTTTGCATGTTTTTAGCTCACACTGAGGGGCTCCAGGGGCTCCTGCAAAATGCCCCATCCTCACAGGCCATGAGAGACTGACGGAGGTTCCAGTTCATCTCCGTGGGTGCTGGCAAGACCTCCCAGATCCATTTGCACTTGTTCTTCTTCACTTTCCTTTCTCAACGGCAGCAACGGCAGCACCAGCACCAAACACAAGTTCCAGGGCTAAGCTCGACTTTTGAGCCACCGCCCACAGTTGCAGAAGGTCAAGTCCCTATTTTAAAACAAAAGCAGAAGAAATCCTCGTGTCACATCACTCCTAGTGATTCCAACACCTTGGATTGGACCCTGTGCCAGATCTGCCATCTTTTTCTCAACGTCTCCTGTATGTCCGGTCTGGGTCTCTGGTCACGCATGAATTCTGCTTTCACTGGACATTTCCACTTGGGTCTGGTTCCAGTTCTTCTCAGTCCCTTGACTCCAAACTCTCAATTGTTTCTTTTCCAGTGTTAATCAGATGTGCTCAAGATGCCAGCACCTACCCACTCACCAGGTCAGAAGGCTGGGACGTCTTGGGTCCTTCTGCTCCCCTCAAATCCATCACTTGCATCTCCTACAGAAACCTTGGTTTGTCCACACCTGTCTCCCACTGCCTCCATCCCCACGCCACCCTCCTTAGCTGCCAAGCTTCTGTTATCTCTTCCCTGTTCAAGAATGACCATTTC
This sequence comes from Pongo pygmaeus, assembly GCF_028885625.2. Taxonomy (NCBI): domain Eukaryota; kingdom Metazoa; phylum Chordata; class Mammalia; order Primates; family Hominidae; genus Pongo; species Pongo pygmaeus. Next base: position 63,444,387 of record NC_072393.2, read on the forward strand.
CTTGTGGTATCTGCTTCCTCACTGCCCCTTTCCCATACATTCGTCACATACAGCCAAGGTCACCTTTCCAAAAAACATACTGGCCATGAGTACATTGGGCTGCCTGGGAAGAGCCAGACCCCAGCAGGAAGCTGCAGAAACTGTCAAGGCAGGGAAGACAGAGACCTCCTCTGTCCCCACTCTGAGTAGGAGCAAGGAGGGAGGCCACAGAAGGTGAGTCAGGGTGTTGCCAGGGGAGGCTGCATCTGCTTGTCCCCCTCTCTCTCTCTGTCTGCCTCTCTAAAGACCTCACCCTTCTCAGGGAGTAGGTGCAGCAAGGGAAGAAGGCCCCAGAGATGCTCGTGACCCTGACCTGCTGGGTCAGCCTTTTTTCCTTCTCTGGAATTGCCTTTTTTCTTCTCAGAGGGTGGAGGCCCTTGGCTTTGCCTGAAATTCTTTGCTTAGTCACTGAACACATAAACCTGTTACCTGTCAGTCACCCCAGGCAGAGACAAAGCTATGGTTCTTAATTGCTCCTGTCCGCCCCAAGTTCGGCCAATCAGTTTCTTATCGCTGCCAATTTTACCTCGTTTTTCTTTTTTCTTTATTTTATTATTATTATTTTTTGCGATGGAGTCTCACTCTGTCACCCAGGCTGGAGTGCAATGGCCCAGTCTCAGCTCACTGCAACCTCCGCCTCCCCAGTTCAAATGATTCTCTGGCCTCAGCCTCCTGAGTAGCTGGGACTACAGGCACCCACCACCATGCCCAGCTAATTTTTGTATTTTTAGTAGAGATGGGGCTTCACTATGTTGGCCAGGCTGGTCTCGAACTCCTGACTTTGTGATCTGCCTGCCTCAGCATCCCAAAGTGCTGAGATTACAGGCATGAGCCACCGTGCCCCACTGTTTTTCTTTTTTGTGATGAGAAGCTCTATTTATAATAACCCCAAACTGACAACAACCCAAATGTTCATCAGGTGATTAAAGAAGTTGTTTTGTATTTTTACAATCAATATTCCTCAACAATAAAGAGTAAACTATTGGCAGATGCATCATCATGCTTAAATCCCCAAAAGCTGGGTGTGGTGGCTCACATCTATCATCCCAGCACTTTGGGAGGCTGAAGCGGGAGGATCACTTGAGCCCAGGAGTTTGAGACCAGCCTGGGCAACATAGGGAGACCCCATCTCTACAAAAATACTTAAAAATTAGCTGGGTGTGGTGGAGCATGCCTGTAGTCCCAGCCACCTGGGAGGCTGAGGTAGAGGATGGCGTGAGCCCAGGAGATTAAGGCTGCAGTGAGCCATGATTGCTCCACCGCACTCCAGCCTGGGCGACAGAGCAAGACTCCATCTCAAAAGAAAACAAACAAACAAACAAAAAAACGTTAAAATGAGGTCATTATGGTGGGTGCTGATTGAATAGGACTGCTATTCTTATTAGAAGAAGAAGTTAGGGCATGAAAAGATCACATTCTTTCACCACTTTCTTCTAAACAGGCTTCTTCCTCCCTCCCACCCATGACACAGCTGTGCTCAAAATCTACTATGTTGTCAGATCCAACAGTCACTCCTCCGTCCTCAGGTTACGTGGCTTCATTGTGGCAATCAACACACTTGACCTCTTCCTCCTTCTCAAAAATGCTTTCTTCTTGTCCCTTCATAGACCCTCTATCCTGATTGTCCTGGCCCCACCTTCTTCCAGCTCTCCTTCTTCTGCTTGTAGGTACTAAAGCTGAAAGCGTGCACAGCCTCTGACCCCGCCATTCTTATTCAGGGACCCCAGATGACCACTCCCCAAATGTGCATTGAGCGCCGAATAATAATAATTGCCAACATGCATCGAGTGCCCACATTAGGCCAGTCATGCGCCCCGTCCGGGAATGCATTTAGACGAACAATTTATATCTCCTTCACATTTCACAGAGCTGACAGTCTCGTGGGGCCCCAATTGTCAAAAAAGTTGAGAATAAGCAAGTTCTCACAAGCTTGGGAAAAGATGGATTAGTCAGCAGCCAGGGAAACAGGGAGCTATCAGAATCAGTTTTAAAGTCGTACAACTGACCCATGGCAGCCTGCCTCAGTGAACGCGCCTTTGCATGCCAAACAATCGTTTGGTTAGGAGGGACTCACTCTGATACACACGTCTCTGAGTGCCAACCAATCCACAAGGGTCCCACTCGAGAAATCACGGTCCTGCAGATGATGTCAGCCCCTTGACGTCTATGAAAGCCCCACAACCTCTGAACTCCACATTGCCCCGAAACCCTCCATAAAACCAGACCGTTCTGCACAGAGAGACTGTCTGGTTAGCAGAGCTCTCTCTCCTTTCTTATGGTAAGAAATCAATTCAGCGTTGTTCTTTTATTTCAGATATTGAATTGTGTTAGCTTGGGCTGCTATGACAAAGTACCACAGACCGAGTAGCTTAAACAACAGTGTATTTTCTGACAGTTCTGGAGGCAAAAAGTCTAAGATCCAGGTGTTGCTGGGGTTGGCTCCTTCTGAGGCTTCTCTTTGGCTGATATCTGGCTGCTTTTCCCCTATGTCCTTACAGGGTTGTCCCTCTGTGTGTGTCTGTGTCCTGGCCTTCTCTTCTTAAAAGGATAGCAGCATATGGATTAGGACTCACCCTAATGATCACATTTTATTTACCTCTTTAAAGATCCTATCTCTGGCCAGGCACAGTGGCTCACGCCTGTAATCCGAGCACTTTGGGAGGCTGAGGCGAGCGGATCACAATGTCAGGAGTTTGAGACCAGCCTGGCCAATATGTTTGAAATCCCGTCTCTACTAAAAATACAAAGATTAGCCAGGCGTGGTGGCGGGTGCCTGTAATCCCAGCTACCCGGGAGGCTGAGGCAGGAGAACTGCTCGAACCCAGGAGGCGGAGGTTGCAGTGAGCCAAGATCATGCCACTGCACTCCAGCCTGGTGACAGAGCGAGACTCCATCTCAAAAAAAAAAACAAAAAAAACCCACAAATACCACTGGGTGACAGTTGTCTACAGTATTCAGAACAATAGCATCCTATCCAGGTGTGTGGTCTGGGAGCAAGTGGCTGTCCTAAAGAGGCTGGGTGTGCAGTAGACTCTACCAACTAGGTGAGTGTAAGTGCAATCTAGGATGTTCACACAATGATGAAATTGTCTAACAGCGCACTTCTAAGCACGTTTAGGGATGCATGCCTGTATAGAGTTCTTGGCAGGTGTCAAGTAAGTGGAATTCTTCCAAGGAAATTTTTCCTTTTCTTCTTTTTCTGAGACAGGGTCTCACTCTGTCGCCCAGGCTGGAGTGCAGTGGCACAATCACAGCTCACTGCAGCCTCCGCCTCCTGGGCTTACGTGATCCTCCTGCCTCAGCCTCCCAAGTAACTGGGACCATGGGAGTGCGCCACCATGCCTGGTTACATTTTTTTTTTTTTTTTTTTCTGAGATGGAGTCTTGTTCTGTCTCATCCAGGCAGGAGTGTAATGGCAGGATCTCGGGTCGCTGCAACCTCTGCCTCCTGTGTTCAAGTGATTCTCTTGCCTCAGCCTCCCGAGTAGCTTAGATTACAGGTGCCTGCCACCACACCCGGCTGATTTTTGTATTTTCAGTAGAGACGGGGTTTCCCCATGTGGGCCAGGCTGGTCTCGAACTCCTGATTTCAAGTGATCCGCCTGCCTCGGCCTCCCAAAGGGCTGGGATTACAGGCATGAGCCAACACCCAGTGGCTATTTTTATTTTATTTAACATATTCTCTATATTATCCAGGCTGGTCTCAAACTCCTGGGCTCAAGCAATCCACCCACCTCGGCCTTCCAAAGTACTGGGATTACAGGCATGAACCACCATGGCTGTCCCCCAGGACCTTATTCTAAACACAGTTCAGTATTTCCCAAGCATTCTTGAATGCCAGGAACTATGCTGGGACAACAGTAATGTGCAGAACAGACTAGACATCTATTCAGCAATCCTGCTTCTGGGTATACACACAAAAGAATACAAAGCAGGGTCTCGAAGAGATGTTTGTACACCCATATTCATAGCACCATTATTCATAATAGCCAAGTGGTGGAAGCAACCCAATGTTCACTGATGGATACGTGGATGAGCAAAATGTGCTCTATATGTAAAATGTGCTCTATACGTACAGTCCTGAAGAGAAAAGGAAATTCTGACACTTGCTACAACATGAATGAAACTTTTTTTTTTTGAGGCGGAGTCTTGCTGTGTTGCCCAGGCTTGGAGTGCAGTGGTGCCATCTCGGCTCACTCCAACCTCTGCTTCCCGGGTTCAAGCGACTCTCTCACCTCTGCCTCCCAAGTAGCTGGGACCTCAGGCATGCACCATCATGCCCAGCTAATTTTTGTATTATTAGTAGAGATGGGGTTTACCATGTTGGCCAGGCTGGTCTCGAACTCCCGACCTCAAGTGATCCGCCTGCCTTGGCCTCCCAAAGTGCTGGGATTATAGGTGTGAGCCACCGCGCCCGGTCATGAATGAAACTTTTGACGATATTATGCTAAGTGAAATAAGCCAGTCACAAAAAGACAAATACTGTATGTTTCTACTTATATACTGTACTTAGAGTAGTCCAACTCATAAAGACAGAAAGTAAAGTGGTGATTGCCAGGGACTGAGGGAAGTGGTGAGTGGGGAATTAATGAGGGCAGTTTCAGTTTTGCAAGATGAAAAGAGCTCTGGAGGCAGATGGTGGTGATGGTTGCACAACAAGGTGAATATATTGAACACTGCTATCTGTACGGTAAAAATGGTTAAGATTGACTGGGTGTGGTGGCTCACGCCTGTAATCCCAGCACTTTGGGAGGCCGAGGCAGGTGGATCACCTGAGGTCAGGAGTTTGAGAGTTTGAGACCAGCCTGACCAACAGGGTGAAACCCCATCTCTACCTCATCTACTAAAAATATAAACTACTAAACGTCATCTACTAAAAATACAAACAATTAGCTGGGCCTGGTGGCAAGTGCCTGTAATCTCAGATACTCAGGAGGCTGAGACAGGAGGATCGCTTGAGCCCAGGAGGCGGAGGTTACAGTGAGCTGAGATCAAGCCACTGCACTCCATCCAGCCTGTGCAACAAAAGCGAGACTCTGTCTCAATAACAACAAAAAAGTTTAAGGTGGTAAATTTTATGTTACCTGTATTGTTCCACAATTAAAAAACAAAACGGGCTGTGTCTCTGCTGTCATGCTCTTGTTTTCCTGCACTTCTTGGAGGCCGCACTGTTAGTAGCCAGACCTGGAGCTGTGGACCTCTTGGCTTGAAACATTTTCCTTTGCCATTCCTTCCTGTTCTGCCTGCACTTTTCAGGACACTTCCTCCAAGGAGGCCTTCTCTGATGCCTTCCTCCCATCCCCTTCAGAACAGGAGTAGCCCCAGTGGTGGCTTCCCCAGCCTCATGAGATCCAGTTTTGTTCATCTCTTCCCAACTCCACATTCGATGATATCACATTGTTAGCTTCAGGTCAGCCACAGTGGCAATATTTACACCATGGAAATTGGCAGACTCTACAAAGCATGGTTTTGTTCCCTTGAGAGCTAGTTGTTAAACATTTACCAGCCCACCATGGAATGGTCACCCCTTCCGCGCTGCTCAAACATCCTGTCCTCTCTGATGTGATGTCTGTCTTCCCTGTTAGACGATAAGCTTCACCAAGGCAGGGGCCAGGCCTGTAGCTGGTGAGTGGTGGAACCAGGGTTTGAAGGCTCAGGGGATACAGGTTGAATATCCCTTATCCAAAATGCTTGGGACCAGAGGTGTTTCAGATTTCAGATTTTTTCAGATTTTGGAACATTTGTATTTATGTAATGAGATATATATTGGGGATATAACCCAAATCTATACATGAAATTTATTTGTTTCTTTTTTTTTTTTTTTTTTTAGACGGAGTCATCTTGCTCTGTCTCCCAGGCTGGAGTACAGTGGCATGATCTCAGCTCACTGCAACCTCCACCTCCCAGGTTCAAGTGATTCTCATGCCTCAGCCTCCTGAGTGGCTGGGATTACAGGCACCCACCACCATGCCCGGCTAATTTTTTTGTATTTTTAGTAGAGATGGGTCTCGCCAGACTGGTTTTGAACTCCTGACCTCAGGTGATCTGCCCGCGTCAGACTCCCAAAGTGCTGGCATTACAGGCATGAGTCACCATGCCCGGCCTTATTTATGTTTCATAGACATCTTATACACATAGCCTGGAGATAATTTTATGCAGTAATTTTAATAATTTTGTGCATGAAAACAAAGTTTTGACTGTGTTTTGACTGCAACCCTTTGCAATTTTCCACGTGTGGCATCATGCTGGCACTCAAACATATCAGATTTTGGAGTATTTCTGATTTCAGATTTTCCCATTAGATATGCTCAACCTGTAATGGCCACCCTAATTTCAGTCTGTCTCCCTGGAAATCAACAAGACAATAATAATGATAGAAATAATAGTCAGCCAGGCATGGTGGCTCACGCCTGTAATTTCAGCACTTTGGGAGGCCAAGGTGGGCAGATCACAAGAGCAGGAGTTCAAGATCAGCTTGGCCAACACGGTGAAACCCTGTCTCTTCTAAAAATACAAAAGTTAGCTGGGCGTGGTGGCATGTGCCTGTAGTCCCAGCTACTCCGGAGGCTGAGGCGGGAGAATCACTTGAACCTGGGAGGCGGATGTTGCAGTGAGCTGAGATCATGCCACTGCACTCCAGCCTGGGCGACAGAGTGAGACCCTGTCTCAAAAACAAAAACAAAAAAAAAAAAAAAGAAAAGAAATAATAGTCATAGCTGTTATTATGAATTGCAGCATTCCTGTATTCCTGCAGACCTTTTACCTCTACAAAAACCTTACCCTAGCTCAGAGTCGTCTCCTCCCACCTCTCTGCTGTCTTCTTCAGCCACACTGGGTTTCTTTCTCCCTCTCCCAACATATTTCTCTCCATTGTCTTCTCACTTCTCTATATGTTCTTCCCTCAGATCTTTGCTTGACTGATCATTTAGGCTTCCTTCAACTTATATGTCACTTCCTTGAAGGGGCCTTTTCTGAGAACCTGAGCTAAAATAGCCTCAGTCACCCTCCAGTAATATATGTCGTGCTGTAAGTGGCCTCATCCTCATAATTAACCCCCAGTCTTTCATGTGGACAACTTGTGTCTCCTCAAAGTTATTTATAAAGCAATATACAAACCAGCTTCAAGTTCCCTTCTCTTTACCCTCTGAAGTCCCTCCTATGTAGAAACTCCTGAGGAACCAGCAAGTTCCCCAGTTTTATGATCTTCATTAATTATTTTATTGTGGTAAAAACCATATAACATAAAATTTACCATCTTAATTATTTTAAGTGTACAATTTAGTAATGTTAAGTATTTTCACATTATTATGAATCAGGTCTCCAGAACTCTTTCATCTTGCAAATCGGGAACTCTATAACCATGAAAAAACAACTCCCCATTGCTTCCTACCCCATTCCCTGGTAACCACCATTTCACTTTTTGTTTTTACGAATTTGACTCCGTAACTTCGTATAAGTGAGATAATAACATTTGTCTTTTTGTGACTGCCTTATTTCGCTTAGCATAATATCCTCAAGGTTCAGTCATGTTATATCACAACATTTCCTTTTTTATGCTGAATAATAATGTTCCATTGTATGCATATACCAGATTCCCATTGTCCATTTATCTGTTGATGGGCATTTAGTTTGCTTCAACCTCCTGGCTATTGTGAATAGTGCTGTTAGGAACATGGCTGTACACATATCTCTTTGAGTCCATGTTTTCTTTTGGGTAAATACCTAGAATTGGAATTGCTGGATTATAAGGTAATTCTACTTTTAATTATTTGAGGAACTGCCATACCATTTTCCAAAGTGGCTGTACCATTTTATATTCCCATCAACGGTGCCCAAGGGTTCCAATTTCTCCACACTGCCTTTTTTTTTTTTTTTTTTTTTGAGACAGAGTCTTGCTATATCGCCCAGGCTGGAGTGCAGTTGGCACGATCTCGGCTCACTGCAACCTCGGCCTCCTGGGTTCAAGTGATTCTCCTGCCTCAGCCTCCCGAGTAGCTGGGATTACAGGTGCACACCACCATGCCTGGCTAATTTTTTGTACTTTCAGTGGAGATGGGGTTTCACCATGCTGGCCAGGCTAGTCTCGAACTCCTGATCTCATGATCTGCCCACCTCGGCCTCCCAGAGTGCTGGGATTACAGGCGTGAGCCCGGCCCACATTGCCTTTTATACTTTCCTTTTTTTTTTTTTTTTTTTGATAGTAGCCATCCCGATAGGTATGAGTTGGTATCTCATTGCGGTTTTGAATTGCTTTTCTTTAATGATTAATAATGAACATTTTCTCATGTGCTTGTTCGTCATTTGTATATCTTCTTTGGAGACGTGCCTATTCAAGCTCTTTGCCCAGTTTTGAATTGTGTTATTTGATTTTTTTGTTGTTAAGTTGTTGTAGTTCTATATCAGATGTATCATTTGCAAATATTTTCTCTTATTCCATAGGTTGTCTTCGCATTCTGTCAATTGTTGTGTTATTTAAGGCACAAACATTTTACATCTGATATAGTCCCATTTGCCTATTTTCACTTTTGTTGCCTGTGCTTGGTGTCAGATCCTAAAGCATGTCATTGCCTAACTCCATTTATTTTAAAATTTTTCTTGTCAGGCACTGTGGCTCACGCCTGCCATCCTAGCACTTTGGGAGGCTGGGTTGGGTGGATCACCTGAGGTCAACAGTTCAAGACCAGCCTGGCCAAAATGGCGAAACCCCGTCTCTACTAAAAATTAAAAAATTAGCTGATCATGGTAGTGGGTGCCTGTAATCCCAGCTACTCAGGAGGCTGAGGCAGGAGAATCCCTTGAACCCAGGAGGTGGAGGTTCTAGTGAGCCGAGATCCCACCATTGCACTCCAGCCTGGGCGACAGAGCAAGACTCTGTTTCAAAAAAAAAAAAAAAAAATTATCTTGATTCTGTTTGTCAGTTCCCACACCCCATTCCATCCGCTCCAGGAGAAAACAGACATGTCTCCGGCTCCCCCGGACTTCCTAGAATTTAACACAGTGCCCAGGGCACAAACATGAAACATACTTGTTGAATGAGTGGATGCTCTGTTGCTGATGTCTGACAGAATATTATTTATAGCTTACACCTGACTGTCCCTAGGCAAGGTCTCTGAATTCTTCTGGTCGGCACCAGAAGGGAGGGACAAAGCTTTTAGAGGAGACCTGCCTGCCACTGTCCTGTGATGGGGAACCTAAGGGACAGGCAGACCTTGGCTTTTGATCCCCCAGAGAGCTGGCTCTGTACTGGGGCTGGGAATCTCCCTGATCTTTGATTTGCAGGGTGAATGGGGTGGAACCTTCTGCCCCTCCCTCCATTCCCCCTCCTCTGGTGTGCAGGAAGCTGAGGCTTTCTAGGAGACTGGGGATACTGAGGCTGAGGGAGGAGTTAGGAGGTTTTTGATTCTCACTTGAATCCTTCCCACTGTAGCTGGAAACAGGGTTTTTGGGTCACCTGCCCCAGCAGGGGATGGGAGTGTAGGCGGGGTCTGCATCTGCAACCCCCTCCTGAATGTGGAAATCTGAACGGGGCCAGCACTTCCCCCGTTGCTGGATATGGAAGCAATGATACTTTCTCCCCTTTCCAGCTCTGCACTCCCTACACCCCGCTGGGATAGAAATCCTGTCTCTTGGTGTCAGGCAGGGGTCTCAGGCTACCCCTCCTCTGCTGGGGTGGAAGATGGAGAGGTCAAAGGAGCCAGCCTCCTTTCTGGCCCTTGCAAGGGCCTCCAGCCCGGCAGCCAGAGGGATTAAGGACAAGAGGCCCCTGGCGTCCCTGAGTCTGGCGTGGCTGCCCAGGAGCCTCCCAGGGGAGCCAGAGTGGGCCAGAGGGCTGGAGGCTCCCAGATCAATCAGAGGTCTGAAGGTCACTGGAGCTGTGATCTTCGAATTAGGATACTTGTAACCCAGAGGCTGGCACACCCCCACGGGGGATGGGGCGCATAGTTGAAGAGAATCCATCTCCCAGAGAGGTGCCCTAGGGCCCCCCTTTCACCATGACCCTGCTAACACTTTACAGATGAATAGCATACCTCTCTCTCACCCCCTAATCTTATCGCAGTGAATTGCCCTGGGGTGAAAGAAAAGCCTCTGGATCCAAAACCTAGAATCACTTTGAAATACTGCTGTCCCCAATGACTCCCCTTATAGAGGCCCTGGGCTGCCTTTGAGGTGCATATTTTGCAAGGTTGAGAGCAGGAGGGAGTGAAAAAATGCCTGCATTTGCCTCTGAGGTGCTAAAGAAAAAAAATGGCTCGATGACGACGGGCAGACTTTATTTGGGATCACCGCAGTGGATACAGGGACCACTGCCATAGGGGTTTGCGGTTGGTGAGAGGTTCGGTTAATTCCCGAATACAGCAGGGAGAGTGGGAATTCCTAGCCAAGGAGCAGGGTCGGGAGCAGTGGCTAGAAAATTGCTAAGAGGAAACTTCAGAGATAAGGGCGATTCTGGTTAAACTGACCTTGCTAGATTCCTGCTGAAGGCAGCCCCGGGTGACAGGAGGAATCCAATCAGATATCAAAGGGGATCAGATGTCGACAGTGGAGGGTTCTTTCTAAACTCACTTAGCAGGGTTCTTCTCTGAAACTGAGTTTTAGATGGGCCTAGCACAAGATTCAGAAGCCTGTCTAAAGTGTGGCCAAGCCTGGGCGCAGTGGCTCACGCATGTAATCCCAGCACTATGGGAGGCTGAGGTGGGCAGATTGCCTGAGGCCAGGAGTTCGAGACCAGCCTGGCCAACATGGTGAATCCCCGTCTCTACTAAAAATACAAAAATTAGCCAGGCGTGGTACATGCCTGTAATCCCAGCTACTCAGGAGGCTGAGGCAGGAGAATGGCTTCAACCTGGAAGGTGGAGGTTGCAGTGATCTGAGATCATGCCATTGCACTCTAGTCTGGGTGACAGAGTGAGACTCTGTCTCAAAAACAAAACAAACAAAACAAACAAACTAATGTGTGGCCAAGCAAAGAGTCTTTGTCAATGAATCAGTGTCCATATGTCAAGTCAAAGGAATATATTGCAGACAATATAGTATCTTCTGTTTTCCTGAATGTTGATCTGGATGTGTAGGAGAAACGCTTTCACCAGCTTTGGCTGAAGGGTGGTTTTGTATTGCAACTCTGTCTTCGACATTCAATAAATACTGAATTCACTGTCAATCAGTCAATGACTTCTTGGCTAGTCTCTTGCTAGTTTATCCCTACCAAGCCTTACTTCCCTCAGGTGAACGGCAATGGGGACTGTGTTGTTGATTCTCTAGTAAGGGATGGACATCTACAATAAATTTATTATAGATTGTCTGTTTATTTACTTGTCATATATAAGATTATTATATAATTATTGTATTACATATTTAATTATATGTTATGGATAAGATTATTGTAATATAATAGTAATAACCTATAATGAATGAGAAATGTATCCCTTTTGCAAGCCCTGCACTTACTTGTCTGATAAACTTTCTTCTTGAATTTCATGGAATACTGTCTCATTCCAGCAATAAGTAACATTCACAGAAGACACAGGCATGACCTAAATGTTCTCACCAAACATTTTCAGAGTGTTCTCACAATAACCCTTTGATTGGGTACTTTCAGAGATCCTTTTTATTTTCCACATAGGAAGAGATAATTTGTCTAACAGCTACTGAATAAACAGATCCAAGATTTGAACCCTCATAGTTTGGATGGGAATCTGAGCTGAGTTCTTTTGTTTCTTTTTTGTTTGTTTGTTTAGACAAGCTCTTGCTGTGTTGCCCAAGATGGAGTACAGTGGCACAACCACGACTCACTGACACCTTGACCTCCTGGGCTCAAACAATCCTCCCGTCTCAGCCTCCCAAGTCTCAGCACACCTGGGACTACAGGTGTGCCTCACCACGCCCAGCTAATTTTAAATTTTTTGTTAGAGACAGGTACTTCCTATGTTGCTCAGGCTGGCCTTGAACTCCTGGGCTGAAATGATCCTCCCACCTCAGCCTCCCAAAGTGCTGGGATTACAGGCATGAGCCACCATGCTTGGCCAACTCACATCTCATTCAGCTCCTTCACCATTTCTCTTCTCCCCCTTAGAACTAATTCTATAGCCTCATCTTTACTTTTGCATTTCTCTATCTCTCTTAACCTCATTCCAATCAAACTTTCATCTATACCATTTTACTAAAAGGCCACCAATAATCTCCACATTGACAAATCCAGTAGTTGAGTTCCAGCTGTCATAAGGACTTAACAATTTGTCACCTGTCCTTCTTCTTCTTTTTTTTTTTTTTTTTTTTTTGAGACAGAGTCTCACTCTGTCACCCAGGCTGGAGTATAATGGCACGGTCTTGGCTCACTGCAACCTCCACCTCCCGGGTTCAAGTGATTCTCCTGCCTCAGCCTCCCAAGTAGCTGGTATTATAGGCACACGCTGCCACGCCTAGCTAATTTTTGTATTTTTACTAGAGACGGGGGTTCACCATGTTGACCAGGCTGATCTCGAACTCCCAATCTCAGGTGATCCGCCCACCTCGACCTCCCAAAGTACTGAGATTACAGGCGTCAGCCACCACACCTGGCCCACCCCGTCCTTCTTAGAAGACTCAAGTCCACACTGAATTGGGTTCACCAGACCTCCCTGACAATTCTCTCTTTTGGCTTTCTTCCTACCTGCCCCATTGCTGGATATGGAAGCAATGATACTTTCTCCCTTTCCAGCTCTACACTCCCTATACCCCGCTGGGATAGAAATCCTGTCTCTTGGTGTCAGGCAGGGGTCTCAGGCTACCCCTCCTCTGCTGGGGTGGAAGATGGAGACGTCAAAAGAGCCAGCCTCCTTCCTGGCCCTTGCAAGGGCCTCCAGCCTGACAGCCAGAGGGATTAAGGACAAGAGGCTCCTGGAGTCCCTGAGTCTGACCATATTGTAGTAGCCAGCCTCCAAAGTGGCCCCCAATAATTCTTACTTCCTAGTAGTGCTCACAGTCTTGTGGTCTCTTCTGACACCAACCCAGAGCTGGTTCCAGCTGAGGCAGAGGGAAGTGGGAAGGGAGGATCTAGGAAGTTTCTGATTCTCATTTGAACCTTTCCCATTGCAGCTGGAAACAGCAGAACATGGAGGAAGTGGTAGTGTGTGTGACTTCTAATGCTAAGTCATAACGGACATCATAGTTTCCACTTGGATCACTTGCTTGGGAGTAGGGATAGGAATTCAGCTACTATGTTGTGGAATACTCAAGTAGCCCCTGGAGAGGTCCAGGTGCAGAGGAATCAGCTTGCCAGCACCAACTTGGCAGCCTTGCGAGTGAGCCACATGGATTCTCCAGCCCCAGTCAAACCTGACAATCTCATGAGAGACCCCAGACCAGAACTGCCCATCAGAGCTGTTTCCAAATCCCCAACTTTCAGAAACCATAAAAGATAATAAATGATTATTGTTTTAAGTTAATACATTTTTGCATTATTTGTTATGCAGCAAATTGCTAAGCAATACATATTCTTTCTCAAATTCCTTTCCGTGTTCTTCTACTATCATGTCTCAATTCTAGAGTGCTCCAGAGTTCAGTGCTCAGATCTTGTCTACCATCTGGATTTGATACCTAAATGATCCCACACATTCCTAAACTTTGCAATAGCATCATATATTGTTAAATCTCAGATTTATAGCTCTAGCTTAACATCTCCCATGAATTCCATCAACCCACTGTTTATAGGAAATTTCCATTTAGATGTCTTATAGGACTTTCCATCTTAACATAGCTACGAATGAACACCTCATCTCACCTCATCCCTGACACAGCTACGTACCCTCAGTCTGCCCATCTCAGTAAATGGCAACTCCATCCTCCCAGCTGCTCAGACCTAAGGCCATTTTTGATTCACAGCTCTGCATAGCCAATCCATCAGCAAATCCTGGTTGACCCTCAATATGATGGTGGCTTGGACAATAATACTGATTGGATTCGGGAAGAATGTTCCAGGTAAATGCTCAGAGGTAGAACCAAGCTTATATTCTCCAGAAACTTCAAGGAGGCTGTGGTGGGCTAAATGTTGCCCTCCCGTAAAAAGATACATCCATGTCCTAATCCTAATATTCAGAGCCTGTGAATATTGCCTTGTTTGAAAAAAAGGTGGGGAGGTGTTGTGGGAGATATGATTATGATTAAGTTAAGGTTCTTTTTTTTTTTTTTTTTTTTTTTGAGAGACAGGGTCTCACTATGTCACCCAGGCTGAGTGCAGTGGGACAATCACAGTTCACTGCAGACTTGACCTTCCAGGCTCAAGCGATCCTCCTGCCTCAGCCTCCCAAGTAGCTGGGACTACAAGCACACACCACCATGCTGGGCTAATTTTTTTTTTTTTTTTTTTTTTTGAGACTAAGTTTTGCTCTGTCACCCAGGCCAGAGTTTAGTGGCTCAATCTCAGCTCACTGCAAGCTCCATCTCCCAGGTTCACGCCATTCTCCTGCCCCAGCTTCCCGAGTAGCTGGGACTACAGGCGCCCACCACCATGCCCGGCTAATTTTTTGTATTTTTTTAGTAGAGACGGGGTTTCACCGTGTTAGCCAGGATAGTCTCAATCTCCTGACCTTGTGATCTGCCTGCCTCGGCCTCCAAAAGTGCTGGGATTACAGGCGTGAGCCACCACTCCCAGCCCTGGCTAATTTTTGCTTTTTTGTAGAGACAGGTCTCACTGTGTGGCCCAGGCTGGTCTCAAACCTGAGGATCTCAAAGCGATCCTCATGCCTCAGCTTCCCAAAGTGCTGGGATTACAAGTGTGATAACCGCACCTGACCTTTTACCATTTTTTAATTGTGGTAAAATAGACATTACATAAAAATTTCCATCTTAACCATTTATTTACAGACACAGTTCAATGGTATTAAATACATTCATAATGTTATACAACCGTCACTGCCACCCATCTCCAGAACTCTTTTCATCTGTCTCTCAACTGAAACTCTGTCCCCACAAAACACTATTTCCCCATTTCCTCTTGTTCCCAGCCCCTGGCCACCACCATTTTACTTTCTGCTCTATGAATTTCACTACTTCAGGTACCTCATGTAATTGGAATCCTACAGTATTTGTCTTTTTGTAACTGGCTCATTTCTCCTACAATGATGTCCTTAGAGTTCATGCATGTTATAGCACATATCAGAATTATTTTCCTCTTTAGGGATCGATAATATTCCATTGTATGGATGGACCACATTTTTCTTACCCATTTATCTAGCAGTGGACACCTAGGTTGCTTTCACATTAAACTATTGTGAATAATGCCATTGTGAATATGGGTGTGCAAATATCACTTTGAGAACCTGCTTTCAATTCTTTGAGGTATATACCCAGAAGTGGAATTGCTGGATCATATGGTCACTATATTTTCAGATTTTTTTTTTTTGAGACAAAGTCTCACTCTGTTGCCCAGGCTGAACCAAAGTGACATGATCACATCTCACTGTAGCCTCCACTTTCCAAGCTCAAACAATCCAACCACCTCAGCCTCCAAGTAACTGGGACTGCAGGTGCATGCAGCTAATTTTTAAATTTTTTCTGTAGAGATAGGGTTTCTCTATGTGGCCCAGGCTGGTCTTGAATTCCTGAGCTCAAGTGACCTGCCTACCTTGGCTTCCCATAGTGCTGGGATTACAGACGTGATCCACAACTCCCAGTCATTTTTTTTTTTTTTGGCCAGTTTAATAGGTGACAAATAGTATCCTATTTTCTTAGCTTGCATTTTGAAAAATGAGCAAAGTTAATTCACCTTTAAAAATTTTGTGAGGCCAGGCACAGGGGCTCACGCTTGTAATCTCAGCACTTTGGGAGGCTGAGGCAGGGCGGATCATCAGAGGTCGGGAGTTCGAGACCAGCCTGGCCAACATGGTGAAACCTCGTCTCTACTAAAAATACAAAAAATTAGCCAGATGTGATGGCACATGCCTATAATCCCAGCTACTCAGGAGGCTGAAGGAGGAGAAGAGCTTGAACCTGAGAGGCAGAGGTTGCAGTGAGCCGAGATCATGCCACTGCACTCCAGCCTGGGCAACACAGTGAGACTCTGTCTAAAAAAAAGAAAAAGAAAAAAAGAAAATGTTTGTTTCCTGGCAGAAACAAGGGCAGAATCTCTCTGGAGGGCTATAACCTAACCCAGGGCATACAGGATTCCCACTGCTAATCCTAGTAAAGACAAGCTCACAATCCAAAACTACAAACAATGAAAAGTCCACCCTGAATGAGGGTTAGCAGAACAATCAAACAGCAGGACTAGATCCCCAGGAATTGCAGCTAACAGAACATCTGCCAGTCATGCATTCACTTATTTAACAAATATTTATTGAGCATGTGCTAGGTTCCAGGCACTATTTTAGATGCTTTGGGTACACAAGCATACAAACAGTTTACAAGTCCTGCTCTCAGGGAGCATAATTCCAACACTGGATAGAGACTATAAAAGAAAGTTATTGGAAGATCATTATACATGGTATGCTTGTATCACATGCACCCCATAAACGTGTAGAACTATTAGGTATCCATGAAACTTTAAAATAAAAAAAAGTATTCAAAATCATCCAAGACCACTCAACAACAGCAAAACAACTTGATTTAAAAATGGGTAGAAAACTTGAATAGCATTTCTTCAAAGAAGTTATACAAATGGCCAAAAGCACATGAGAAGATGCTCAGCATCACTAATCATGAAGGAAATGTAAATCACAATGGCAGTGAGAAGCCAGGCATGGTGGCTCCTGCCTGTAATCTTAGCACATTGGGAGGCTGAGGCAGGGGGATCACTTGAGGCCAATTGTCTGAGACCAGCCTGGGCAATAAAGTCCTGTCTCTACAAAAAAAATTTTTTTTAATTAAAAAATTATCTAGGCATGGTGGTGCTTGCCTGTAGTCCTAGCTACTTGGGAGGTGAGGTGGGAGGATCTCCTGAACCTGGGAAGTGGAGGCTGCAGTGAGCCATGATCGTGCCACTGCACTCCAGCCTGGGTGATGGAGCAAGACCCTGTCTCAAAAATTTATATATATATATCACAATGAGCCATTAAGATGTGGCTATATAGATTTTTAAAAGGCAGAAAGCTACACATATTTATGAGAATGTAGGGAAATTGCAATCTTGTGCACTGTTGGTGGGAATGTAAAATTGTGCCCCTGCTATGGAAAACAGTATGATTAAAAAAAAAAAAGTAAAAATAGAATTACCTTATGATTTAGCCTTTCCACTCTTGGGTTTATACCAAAAAATAAAAATAAAAACAAAAATTGAAAATGGACTCAGGAAACGGATATTTGTACACCCATAGCAGCATTACACCCAATAACCAAAACACAGACGCGATCCAATGTCCATTGACAGGTGCATGGATAAATAAAAATGGAGTCTGTCTATATAAGCGAATATTATTTGGCCTTAAAAAGAAGGAGATTCTTATACGTGCTACTATATGGTAAACCTTGAAGACGCTATTCTAAGTGAAACAAACCAGTTACAAAACGACAAATACTGTAAGATTCCACTTATTTAGGTATGTGAAGTAGTTAAATTCATAGAAACAGGCCAGGCACCATGGCTTATGCCTGTAATGCCAGCACTTTGGGAGGCTGAGGCGGGTGGATCATCTGACGTCAGGAGTTTGAGACTAGCCTGAGTAACGTGGTGAAACCCTATCTCTACTAAAAAATACAAAAATTAGTCAGGCGTGGTGATGGTCACCTATATTCCCAGCTACTCGGGAGGCTGAGACAGGAGAATTGCTTGAACCCAGGAGGCAGAAGTTGCAGTGACCCAAGATCGTGCCACTGCACTCCAGCCTAGGCAACAGAGTGAGACTCTGTCTCAAAAGAAAAAAAAATTCATAGAAACAGAAAGTAAAATAATGGTTGCCAGGGGCTATGGGTAGAGGAAAATGGGGAGTTATTGTTTAATAGTTCTAGAGTGTCAGTTTTGCAAGATGAGAAAGGTCTGGAGATTGGTCACACAACAATGGAGATACACTTAATAACTTGGTTAAGATGGTACATTTTATATTACATGAATTTTACCACAGTTAAATTATTGAAGACATAAAAAAATCCAAATATTTGAAAACAAGACATAGTCAATAAAATATCGGGGATATTGAAAAAAAAAATCTTTGTTTTCTAAAAATAAGAATTTAGTCAGTGAATGTGTTAACCAGGAGATTAGAGTCATCTAATAAGATAAGTAGTGAACTGGAAAATAGATATAAGGAAACCATGTAGAAGGTGGCCAGGGAAAATAAAGAAATTTTAAATATGAAAGAAGTTAAGAGCTTTAGAAGATAGAATGAGAATTCTAACATACGTGTATGTAATACATTTCAATTTTTTTGGTTGCAGTTGAGAGAAACCAGTTAAAATGGGCTCCAGACAAAATGATGAAGGGAGATAGCTTTTGCTGACCCCAGTTACAGTCAGATCCAGGTGTTGAAAGCTCCTTTGCCAAATTCTGCTGCTTTCCTGTTCTCTACTTTGCTTTAATCTCTCTTGGCCTTATCCTCAATCAGGATCTTCCCAACCGGTGGCAAGTTTGCTACTAGCAGTCACAGGTTTCCCTCCTTTCCAGCTTCTCAACCCAATTAGGAAAAGTAACATTTTTTGTTGTTGTTTGTTTGAATTTGTTTTTCTTTTTTTGAGACAGAGTCTCGCTCTGTCGCCCAAGCTGGAGTGCAATGGCATGATCTCGGCTCACTGCAACCTCCTGCTCCCCGGTTCAAGCGATTCTCCTGTCTCAGCCTCCCAAGTAGCTAGGATTACAGGCTCTTGCCACCATGCCCGGCTAATATTTTTTGTATTTTTAGTAGAGATGGGGTTTCACCATGTTGGCCGGGCTGGTCTCGAACTCCTAAGACTTCAGGAGATCCACACGCCTCTGCCTCCCAAAATGCTGGGATTACAGGTGTGAGCCACCGCACCTGGCCTAAAACTAGCTTTTTCTCAATAATTTCAGCAAAAGTCACAGTTGGGGCTAGCATAGCCTTACTTAGATCCTGTGGCCATCCCTGAACAAATCACTGAGACCAAGAGGACGTGCTGCTCTTCTGGGCCAGACCTGGGTCCTTTTCCCTTTGCTGGAGTCAGCAGGGTGGGCTCAGCCCTGCCTGAACCATATGAAAAGAGAGCCGAGGAAGGAGCCGTCTCAGAAGAAGCCCAGTGAAGACTTGGCAGGCAAAAATGGCACACGGGGCTGGGAACATGGTAGCTATGGTAAGAAAAGCAAGGGACGCGCATGTGTTCCGATAGTGAAATACGCGTATCAGCTGAATTCACATCCACGTTTGTGTTTTCCCTCTTCTCTCACATATGTCTAGTGCAGTAGCAAATATTTTTGCCTGCTTCTTTCTATTCAACATTCAGCAAATGAGGCTATTCTTATCTCAATCTTATTTGGGGCTTTCAAAACATGAGACACAATTTTGTGTATTTTGCATACATTTTCTTACTTTACCCTGACCACAATCCTGTAAGGCCATATGTTTTTATTTTTAAGTTTTATTTTATTTTTAGGTTTTAGAGATGGGGGTCTGGCTCTGTTGCTGTGGAGTGCAGTGGTGTGATCATGGCTTACTGCAGCCTTAAATTCCTGGGCTCAAGTGATCCTCCAACTACAGGTGTGTGCTAACATACCTGGCTAATTAAAAAAAAATTTTGTAGAGACAGGGTCTTGCCCAGCCTGGTCTTGAACTCCTGGCCTCGAACTTCTGGCCTCAAGCAATCCTCCCATCTCAGCCTCCCAAAGTGCTGGGATTACAGGAGTGAGTCACCTGACACGAGTCACCCAGCAGGTCATACATTTCAATCATAATTTTCACTTCACTGATGAAGAAACTGAGGTGCAGAGATTAAATAACTTGTTCACAGGCACACAGAAGTTAATTATGGAGCTGTACTTGGAACTGAGGCAGTATGATTCCAGATTCCATCCCTTAACTGCCATAGTCTGTGCTGTGTCTCTGGAATTCAATTCATTTTGAAGATAACTCTCATCCAGCAGTGCATGACAATGTGGAAATGTCCCCTCAGAAGTAGTTCCCTTTGGCCGGGAGCGATGGCTCTCGCCTGTAATCCCCGCACTTTGGGAGGCTGAGGCGGGCAGATCACGAGGTCAAGAGATCGAGAGCAGCCTGGCGAACAGGGTGAAACCCGTCTCTACTAAAAATAAAAAAATTAGCTGGGCCTGGTGGTGCGTGCCTGTAATCCCAGCTACTCGGGAGGCTGAGGCAGGAGAATCGCTTAAACCAGGGAGTTGGAGGTTGCAGTGAGCAGAGATCGTGCCCCTGCACTCCAGCCTGGGCAACAGAGTGAGACTCCATCTCAAAAAAAAAAAAAAAAAAAGAAGTAGTTCCCTTAAATGGTACCAATTTGCACATTAGAATCAATTTGTTCAGTGTGCCCGTGACTTCAATGGTAATTCCCTCTGGGTGGTCCTAGAAGACTATCCTGTTTGCAAAAGAAAGAAGCCCCATTTACTTCACCTCATACCCCATGACCACCCCACACCCATAAGGGTTTTCAGTCAGCAGACACGGCCACTCCATGGAGCAGCTGGGGCACCAATGGTCTCAGAGGGTTGAGGATGACAGAAACAACTCAAACTGGTTTCGGCAAAGAGGGGGAATTTCTTGGCTTAGGTAACCAAATCTGAGGGAAGGAAGGGGTGTAGTTGTCCTCAGGGTGATGGAATGCAGCCAGCAGCTGTCTCTCTACCACTTGAGTCTGCATGTTGGCAGCGAGCTGTCATGCAAGGCTTCCCCATGAGGTCAGAATGGTGCTATTCTCAGGTTATCCATCTGCAAGGAGAAGACCTGCCTCCCTTGTCCTTAGGAGGCTCTTCACCAGCCTGCCTTGGGTCACATGCCCACTCCCATGGCCAAGGCACCCAGCATACTACAATAGGTGACCTTTGTGGGGATACGGGTGAGGAGAAGCAGTCCCTAAAATAAGGGCCAGGGTGAGTTTTCCCGAAGCAGCAGGGAGGAGTGCCACACAGATGAACCCATTCATACCCACCTTGTGCCATATCCTGTGTTGTGGGGTCTTAGGAACTCCTTCCTGGAAGAAATAGCCTGTGTGACAGGGCCTTGAAACTAAGCAGGAGCTTGCTGAAAAGAGGAATGAGAGGGGCCAGGTGCGGTGGCTCACACCTGTAATCCCAGCACTTTGGGAGGCCAAGGTGGGCGGATCATGAGGTCAGGAGTTCAAGACCAGCCTAGCCAAAATGGTGAAAGTCCGTCTCTACTAAAAATACAAAAGAATTAACTGGGCATGGTGGCGCATGCCTGTAATCCCAGCTACTCAGGAGGCTGAGTCAGGAGAATTGCTCGTACCGGCACCCAGGAGGCAGAGGTTGCAGTGAGCAGAGATCACACTGCTGCATTCCGGCCTGGGCTACAGAGCGAGACTCTGTCTCAAAAAAAAGACGAATGAGAGAGGAACAAGCATTTGGCAGACAAGCAGAAGTCTACAGATGAGTAGTTTATTCTGACTGGCCCGTGGAGGCGGTGGTGGTGGAGGTGGGTAAGGTGAAGCATGGCTGCAGGGGAGGCCACAGAGAACTCCACAAGGCCTGAACCTGACCTCAGAGGTGCAGGTGTACCTTGGATGGGTACAGTGGATATAAAGTTTTGCTCACCCCGTGTTCACTCTTTTATGAACAAAATACCCTTTTCCTTTTGGAGAGCACCCTCTCCCACCCTCTCAGTCCATGGAGCCCATGAGGCCTCTCTCTCCAGCTCCTGTGACCTCTACCTGGTCAATAGAAGTCACTGTAATTGGCTCAGGGACAGCCCAATCTGTGACCCAATCTGGGCCAATGAGGGACAGCCCTAGGAGTTTTGCTAGAAGGGTTGCAGACTTTTCCTGCTAGGAAAATAAGAGGGATAGAGCTCTAATGATTTTTTTCTTTTTGAGACAGAGTCTCGCTCTGTTGCTCAGTCTGGAGTACAGTGGTGCAATCTTGGCTCACTGCAACCTCCTCCTCTTGGGTTCAAATTATGCTCGTGCCTCAGCCTCCCGAGTAGCTGGGATTACAATAATGCACCACCATGCCTAGCTAATTTTTTTTATATTTTTGATAGAGACAAGGTTTTGCCATGTTGGCCAGGCTGGTCTCAAACTCCTGGCCTCAAGTGATCCGCCCTCTTCGGCCTCTCAAAGTGCTGGGATTACAGGTGTGAGCCACTGTGCCTGACCTCTGATAAAAATTTTTGGGGGGTTGAGTCCAGGTTTGCATGAAGCCAACTACCCCTGGACTTTTCAACTACATGATTCAGTAAACAACTTTTATTTTTGTTTGTTTGATTTTGCTTTAGCAGTCAGCATTTCTGTCGCTTGTCATGGAAGAGATGTCTGTAAACAGGAGACTGATGGAGTTAGACTGGTGTTCTGGAAGGATGTCCTTCTTGGGATCGGAGAATAGTATGGAAACAGCAAGCAAGAGTGGAGACAGCCAAGCAGTGAAGAATCAAGGGCGGGGTGGACTAGAGCCATGTCACCTGGGGGATGTATCAGTGTGAGAGATGAGAAATGGATGCACAAAAATGGAAAACAAGAGAGTGGGGGGACTCGTTTATGGGAAGATGTTGATCTCCACAAGACATGGTGACTATCTGGATATGGAGAATACAGAAGAGGGATGAGTCAGGGATGACTTGACAAGGGCCCAGGAGAGGGGTTTTATCTGTCATGCCTATTTCAGATGTAAGTGACAGAAAAATAAACTCAAATTGGTTTAAACAAAATAAATAGGAATGTAATAGGCTCAACATCTGTCAAGTTCAAGGAGCTTCAGTACAGTTGGATCCAAAACTTCTAATGATTTTATCAAGATGTGACCTTTATGTCTGTGTTTCCTTTTTTTTTTTTTTTTCTTTTTTCTTGAGACGGAGTTTCGCTCTTGTTGCCCAGGCTGGAGTGCAATGGCGCCATCTCAGCTCACTGCAACCTCTGCCTCCCGGGTTCAAGGGATTCTCCTGCCTCAGCCTCCTGAGTAGCTGGGATTACAGGCACCCACCACCATGCCCAGCTGATTTTTTGTATTTTTAGTAGAGACGAGGTTTCACCATTTTGGTTAGGCTGGTCTCGAGCTCGTGACCTCAGGTGATCCACCTGCCTCGGCCTCCCAAAGTGCTGGGATTATAGGCGTGAGCCACCGCGACCGGCCATGTCTGTGTTTCTCAGACCTGCTTTCCTCTGATATGGTTTCATCCTGCCACAGGATCTCCCCTCAGAAAGGTAAAGATAGCTGCCAACATCTCAGCACCTGGGTGCTACCAGCTAAGAGACCCAGAGGAAACAGAGCACTTCTATCTTAATAGTTCCACCAAAGTTCCAGGCCCACCCATGAGTCAATTCCTGAGATGCTGATTGGCCAGACCTGGGACATGTGTCCGTTCCCACATCAGGAGGTGATGTGATCTCCACTTACACTGCACAGGCTTAGAGTGGGGTTGGTCTGGATCCCCAAGGAAAATAGACAGTGCTAGAATCAGAATAAAGGGGGAATAGTTGTGGGGTGGGAAAACCAACAGAGGCTCACTTCAGTGTGCATGGGATACATTTCTGAGTAATACGGGAGGGTGGTTTTTGTCTAGGGATCTACAGAATGTGTGTTTGTGTGTGTGGTGGGGACGAAGGGATGTCTTTAAGGAGCCCAGCAGCATTGAGGACTGGTCTGGGACGGAGACCCAGGGTTTGGAGGCCTGGATTTGGCTGCTATTTTATATTTTATTTTATTTTATTTTATTTTATTTTATTTTTTGAGATGGAGTTTCGCTCTTTCACCCAGGCTGGAGTGAAGTGGCGTAATCTTGGCTCACTGCAACCTCTGCCTCCTGGGTTCAAGCAGTTCTCTTGCCTCAGCCTCCTGAGTAGCTGGGACTACAGGCACATACCACCGTGCCTGGCTAATTTTCATATTTTTAGTAGAGATGGGGTTTCGCCATGTTGGCCAGACTGGTCTGGAACTCCTGAGGTGATCCACCTGCCTTGGCCTCCCAAAGTGCTGGGATTACAGGCGTGAGTCACTGCTCCTGGCCTTGGCTACTATTTTAGATAGGGCAGTTGGGAAGAGCTTCTTTGAGGAGATGACATTTAACCTGAGCCCCGCAGGGTGAAAAGAGCTTGTCTTCATCTTCGTGAGGGTAAGGGGGACGATTTAGAGGTAGGAATTATCTTGGGATGATCAAAGAACAAAATGATGACTGGCGAGACGAGAACATGGTGCACAGTGGGGAGCCGGGAGGCAGGATCTTGTGGGCTTAGTAAATTCCTCGTTGAACACTAGTATGGAAAGCCATGACAAAGTCTTAAGCAGAATCAGTAGAGCACAGTGTCACTCAAGCTTTGAGGATTACCAGAAGGAGGACAGGCCAATCGTAAGCCTGCTCAAGAGAAGGGAAGGAGGAAGGAGAAGGGGGAACTTTCTCTGTCACCTTCCTGCCCTGTTGAGGCAGTTTTCATACGTTGGATGTTTAACACAACCCAACCAAGACTGGGGCCCGGTGCAGTGGCTCACACCTAGAATCTCAGCACTTTGAGAGGCCGAGGTGAAAGGCTTGAGCGCAGGAGTTCAACACTAGCCTGGGCAATATAAGTGAGACCCTGTCTTTATAAAAAAATAGAAAAATTAGTCAGGCATAGTGGTGCATGCCTATAGTCTCAGCAACGCAGGAAGCTGAGGTGGGATGATGGCTCGAGCCCAGGTGGTCAAGGCTGCAGTGAACCGTGATCTCACCACTGCACCCCAGCTTGGTGACAGAGCAAGACCCTGTTTCACACACACAACACACACACAAAGATTGGTATGGGCACTCTTACTTTACTGACAACAAACCTGCACGCAGAGGAGCTAAACCACCATCCCAAGGCCATAAAACTACTGGGAGTCTAAGCCAGGATATGTCTGAATATGAAGACTCCTCTGAATGCTGGGTCCCAGAAGCACTAAGCTTGGTTATGAACCTCATGCGCTCTACATAGCTTCTCACCAAGTTGGGTCCTGTTGAGCCTATTTTGCAAAGAAGGAGACCAAACACCCTGGAGGTTTGCTCGCCTGGCCTGAGTTACCTGGCTGTGGAAGGCCCCTGGGCTCAAGTTCCCTGAGAGGCAGGGGTTAAACCATGTGTCCTAGAACCTCAGCTTGCATCCCACCCTGGAATTTTCCTCTGAGTTGCAAAATCAGGCAAGCTGCCAAGCCATATATACATTGCCGGGTAGCCAGGCAACACTGTGCTTTTTCTGGGAAGAAGCACAATGTGGTCACTGTGCTGCCGACGCCAGGTTCCAGATGGAAGAAAGACTTTAATCCCCAGCTTCACGGCTGTTTGGCACACTTCGCTCCTGAAAGCCTGCTTGGGCCAGTTTTCACTCTGACTCTCCAGTGAGGCCATTTTGTCTCATTCCATTTCTGATGTTTAAATGTTAATCCTTTACAAGTTGGTTTTAGTGGAGTAGGAAATGGCGGAGAAGCCTGGAGGTGGATTCAGATGCAACACGGATGGCACTTACACCTTTCGATGAAAAAGACATGTGATTCCGCGATTTTGCAGTTGTGAATTATGCTGCTATACACATGTGTGTGAAAGTATCTTTTTCACATAATGACTTCTTTTCCTCTGGGTAGACACCCAGCAGTGGGATTGCTGGGTCAAATGGTTGTTCTACTTTTAGTTCGTTAAGGAATCTCCACACTGTTTTCCATGGTGGCTGTACTAGTTTACATTCCCACCGGCAGTGTTGAAGTGTTCCCTGATCACAACATCCATGCTGACATCTACTGTTTTTTGATTTTTTGATTATGGCCATTCTTGTAGGAGTAAGGGGGTATTGCATTGTGGTTTTGATTTGCATTTCCCTGATCATTAGTGATGTTGAGCATTTTTTCATATGTTTGTTGGCCATTTGTATATCTTCTTTTGAGAATTGTCTATTCATGTCCTTAGCCCACTTTTTGAAGGGATTGTTTGTTTTTTTTGTCACTGATTTGTTTGAGTTCATTGTAGATTCTGGATATTAGTCCTTTGTCAGATGCATAGATTGTGAAGATTTTCTCCCACTCTGTGGGTTGTCTGTTTACTGTGCTGATTGTTCCTTTTGCCATGCAAAACTCTTCAGTTTAATTAGGTCCCAGCTATTTATCTTTGTTTTTATTGCATTTGCTTTTGGGTTTTTGGTCATGAAATTCTTGCCTAAGCCAGTGTCTAGAAAAGTTTTTCCAATGTTATCTTTTAGAATTTTTATAGTTTCAGGTCTTAGATCAATCAACGAGTGGATAAACAAACTGTGGTATACATATACAATGGAATACTTCTCAGCCATAAAAAGGAATGAATTAACAGCATTTGCAATGACCTGGATGAGATTGGAGACTATTATTCTAAGTGAAGCAGTTCAGGAATGGAAAACCAAACATTGTATGTTCTCACTGATATGTGGGAGCTAAGCTATGAGGGTGCAAAGGCATAAGAATGATACAATGGATTTTGGGGACTTGGGGAGAAGAGTGGGAAGGGGGCGAGGGATAAAAGGCAACAAATGTGGTGCAGTGTATACTGCTCAGGTGATGGGTGCAGCAAAATCTCACAAATCACCACCAAAGAACTTACTCATGTAACCTAATACCACCTGTACCCCAATAACTTATGGAAAAATAAAATAATAAAAAATAAAAAAAAAATAAAATAAAATAAAAAAAAAATAAAATAAAAAAAAATAAAATAAAATAAAATAAAAATAAATAAAATAAAATAAAATAAAATACCCCAATAACTTATGGAAAAAAAAAAAAAAAAAAAAAAAATTCCTGATAATGGCCAGCGTTGGTGAGGGTGGGCAGAGTAAGTGTGTGCTGTCATACATGGTAATGGGAGACATTTAGGGTATGACCTCTCAAAGGTGATTTTATGGGACTTGCCAACATTTTGACTATGTATGACCCCCCCCAACACAGCAAATGTGTTTCCACTAATTAATCTTGCAAAAATACTCAGAGAAGTGCACATTTTAGTTGAGAATTGCCAAATATTGGAGATTCTCTATCAATATAGAAATGGTAAAATAAATGGTGTTGCATCCATACCATTGAATCTTTTGCAGAAAAGGTTGATGCAGAGATGTGTGTTGGGCATAGGAGGTTGCATTGCCTGGGTCATACTGTTGGGTCAAATAGGGAAAAAAATTAAGTTGGTGAATGATATATAGAGCCTGAATTCAATTCTGTTGACATAGTATATATGTATATATTTGTTTGTATTTACTTATATTTTTAAGAGTATGTATGTATATATTTGTTTGTGTTTACTTGTATTTTTAAATACACCAAGAACATTTCTGGACTTCGTATTTTTTATTTTTTTTGAGACCGGGTCTTGTTCTGTCACACAGGCTGGAGTGCAGTGGCGCAATCTCCCCCTCTGGTCTCAAGTGATCCTCCTACCTCAGCCCCTTCACCTGGAGTAGCTGGGACTACAGGCGTGCACCACCACGCCTGTTGTTTTGTTTTTTTTTTTGTAATGATGGAGTCTCACTGTGTTGCCCAGGCTGCTGTCAAACTCCTGGGAGCAAGCAATCCTCCTGCCTTGGCCTCTCACAGTGCTGGGATTATAGGTGTAAGCCACCATGCTCATCCAGAAAAATAAAATATTAATACTGGCCATCACTTTAGGATTAAAAAGTTGTCAAAAATGCACTGTTGGTTCAAAAAACAACAAAGGGCTAATTGCCGTGCTGTATGTAGTATATTATTTTATGTCTATAAAAAAGAACACTGTGTGTGAGCGTGCGTGTGTACACACAAACACAGATACTATATATATACCCTTTGTACAAAAATTCAGAGAAGGTAAAAGCAAGAAAACCTTGCTAGCGATTGGCCCTGTGGGATTGGGAGAATATTTTTGCTTTTTTGCTTTCTATATTTCTATATAGTTGAAGTTTCTCAAAGGTTGCATTTTTTTTAATTTAAAAAAATTATTTAAAATACCTTTAAGAAACTACCACAGTCCTACTACCCTAACAGGAGTAATTTTAGCAATTTTCTGTATGAATCTCTCCCTCTCTATATATATCTTTCTTTCTCTATACCCTCATCTATATACACACATACACACCTACCCAGTAGGTGATTTTTTATTCCTTAAACCCCTTCCCATGGGAGAGTCCCCCCTTTTCTGAGTCATCAGTGTCCATTACACCACTCTGTGTGCCTTTAGGTACCCATAGCTTAGGTCCCACTTATAAGTGAGAACATACAACATTTGGCTTTCTGTCTCAGTTACTTCATTTAGAATAATGGCCTCCAGCTCCATCCAAGTTGCTGCAAAAACATTATTTCATTGTTTTTAATGGCTGAGTAGTATTCCATAGCATACACATATACCGTATTTTCTTCATCTACCCATTGACTGATGGGCAGTTAGGTTGATTCCATTTCTTCACAATTGTGAATTGGGCTGCGATAAACAAATGAGTGCAGGTGTGACTTATATAGTGACTTTTTTTTTTTTTTTTCAGATGGAGTCTCACTCTGTCACCCAGGCTGGAGTGCAGTGGCTTGATCTCGGCTCACTGCAACCCCTGCTTCCCGGGTTTGAGTGATTCTCCTGCCTCAGCCTCCCAAGTAGCTGGGACTACAGGCGCCCATCACCACGCCTGGCTAATTTTTTTTAGTATTTTTAGTAGAGACAGTGTTTCACTATGTTGGCCAGGCTGGTCTCAAACTCCTGACCTCATGATCTGCCCACCTCAGCCTCTTTTCCTTTAGGTAGACACCTAATAGCGGGATTGCTGGAGGGAATGGTAGATCTACTTTTAGTTTTTTGGGAAATCTCCATACTGTTTTCTATAATGGTTTTACTAGTTTACTTTCCTACCAACAGTGTCTCAGCATTTCCTTTTCACCACATCCCCTCCAACATCTATTGGTTTTTGACTTTTTAAAAATGGCCATGTAACTGAGGTAAGGTGGTATCCCACTGTGGTTTTAATTTGCATTTCCCTGAACTTCTTCTTCTATTTTTTTTTTTTTTTGCTTTAAGTTCTGGGATACATGTGCAGAACGTGCAGGATTGTTACATAGGTATACGTGTGCTATGGTGGTTTGCTACACTGTCAACCCGTCATCTAGGTTTTCAGCCCTGCACGCATTAGGTATTTGTCCTAATGCTCTCCTTCCTCTTGCTCCCCACCCCCCAACAGGCCCTGGTGTGTAACGTTCCCCTCCCTGTGTCCATGTGTTCTCATTAAAACTTCTTCTTTTTAAAAACAGTTTTTTTGAGGTAAAATGTCATCAGATAGACTCTGCATAAAGTGTACAATTTGGTAAGTTTTGACATCTGTCTGTACCCATGAAATCTTCACCACAACCAAGGTAGTGAACATATCCATCATCCTCAAAAATTTCTTTTCGGCCAGGCGCGGTGGCTCATGCCTGTAATCCCAGCACTTTGGGAAGCCAAGGCAAGTGCATCGCTTGAGGTCAGGCGTTCGAGACCAGCCTGGCCAACATGGTGAAACTCCGTCTCTACTAAAAAATACAAAAATTAGCCGGGCGTGGTGATGGGTGCCTGTAACCCCAGCTACTTGGGAGGCTGAAGCAGGAGAATCGCTTGAACCCAGAAGGCAGAGGTTGCAGTGATTGGAGATCCCGCCACTGCACTCCAGCCCCGGTGACAGAGCGAAACTCCATCTCAAAGTCAGCAGCAAGAGGTCAGGAGTTTTTACTGCCTCTTCAATGTTTTATTCCCAATATTTAGATCAGTGCCTGGCATATAGTAGATAGTCAAATTGTAATTTGAATAAATCGCAGCTTCCTTTTGCTACACCAAGGCCCACAGCTCCTGCTGGTAGCTTTACACTAAGAACGACTTCGGTCTGCCAAGATCATGTGCGCACGTGCCTCCGGGCAGCTGCGTCCAAGGACGTGATTAACTGCTAAGCCCCCCTGGATCTATGCATTCCTTGGTCAGCACATTTTCTTCCCAGTAAAGAGGCTACAGACCCAGCGATGTTATGTAATCCCCACCACATCCCATTTGAGACAAATCCTCTAATCATTTCAGATGAAAGATTTGAAGCACAGAACCAATAAGGACGGATCAAGGTTGGACATGAGATTGGCGTGGTTTTATGCAGTGGATGGTAACCAGGACCCAAAATAGGATTCAAGAGAAGTCTTTTTGGGGGTGGAGCAGTGGAGGCAGGAACCCAAATATAAGAATGTCATGCTGTGTACCATCAGTCCATGGCATTCGGGGTCTGGGAGTGAGGAGAAGGATCTGGGCTAGAGCTGGTGTACACTGATGGCTGGGCCTGTGGCTGTGGCTGAATTATCTCAGAAGAAATGAATTACCTCAGAAATGATAAAGGAGGATTAGGACCATCCACACCCTTGGTGGAATGCCTGAGCTCTGGTGGAAGCACTATCTGTTCAGACTGATCTCAGCTCAGTATGCAAGAAAAACCCACCACAATGGCTTCAATGAGTAAGGGATTTATTTTTCTTCTGTAACTGGGGGTGGACTGTCACAGCTCACTGACTTCATCAGGGATTCAGGCTCCTTTTTTCTTACTCTCTCCACTTTTCATAGCACATGGACTTTCATAACACACAGACAGCTTCCTCATGGCTGCAAAATGGCTGCGGCACTTCCAGGCATCACATCCGTGTTCCAGGCAGAAAGAAAGGGGAAAGACCAAAACCCTTCTCCTTACAAAGCTTTGCTTTTTATTTGAGAATGGATGGCAAAAGGATTTTCACCCACGTCCCACTGGCCAGAACTGTCTCACTTGCCCCATTTATACAGCTGCAAGGGTTTCTGGGAGAAAATATTTTGGTGAGCACATTGCTGCTGTGGACAGAATCAGAGGTTGTTAGCATTAAACAAGAGAGAGAGTGGAATGCATAGCAGGAAGGCAAGCAGAATGTCTGGCACAGTCAGTAACAAAGTGAGGAGAGAACTTCGAGAAGAGGGGTCTACGCAGGATCCTGGAAGTGAGGAGGGTCTCCAGAGGGAGCGCTGAAGGTATTTTCATTTCAGGAGGCAAGATCTGGAGGAGAGTTGGGAAGGGAATTGAAATAGCTCTCAAATGCCCTCACTGCCACCCACTAATGGAGACATGATCATTCCCCTTCTACAGATGGCAGAATGAAGTCTTACAGACATTAACAGGCCCTTGTCACTATGGTAACTTCTTGAAGCATTTATATATTTGAATAAGTGGTCAATACATGTGATACAAACCTTTTATTTAAAGCGCAAAAGAATATATATTAGTAAATTTTCCTTCCCATTGCTGTGTCCCAGCTCTCTTCCCCGGAGGCAACCATGGCTAACAGTTACAGTTGATCTTCATTATTTGCAGATTCTGTGTTTGCAAATATACCTACTCACTAAAATGCATTTGTAGCCCCTGAATCCATATGTGCTGCATTTTCATAGTCATTTGTGGATGTGCATAGAGCCGTGAAACATTCGAGACCCTCACTGTACAGGTTCCCAGAGAAGGTGGACCGAGGTCTCCACCTTCTTGTCTCAGCTCTCATATTGTAAACAACTGTCCTTTTGGCCATCTATTTAGTGCCACATTTTTTGCACTTTGGTTGGTGATTTGGCTGTTAAAAATGGCTCCTAAGCATCATGCTGATGTGCCGTCTGGTGTTCGTAAGCGCAGAAGCTATGATGCGTCTTATGGAAAAAAATCTGTGTTAGACGAGCTTTCTTCAGGCACAAGCTTTCTTCAGGCACGAGCTATAGTGCTATTGGCCATGAGTTCAATGCTAATGAATCAGCAATATATATTAAATAAGGTGTCTTTAACCAAAAACTCATATAAAGCAACGTTTTATGTGGATTGGTTGATGAAAATGCAGGAACCTGAGTGTGTTAACCTTTTTTTTTTTCATTTTCTGTATCTGTGATGCTTTGACATTTGAGAATGTGCTGATCCCAGAGAACCTGCCTTTTCCAGGGCCAGCTAGTTCCTAGAGATTGAAACAGTAACCTAGGAGTGCACCTCTCTCATGCAAACCAGTCAGCCTGGAAACCTTCCTTCAAACCACATCCTTCAACTACCACCTTTGTGGGGCTCCCACAAGTGACCCACATCCCCCATGCCCTAGTATTGCCTCAAGTCCAGGTACCAGACAACTAGTGGCAGCTACACCCTGGAGCCTGCTGAAATTATTCCAATTTGCCAATCTGAAGGCTGCCTACCCCCAACTGGTTCCTTCCCAAGGAGACCATAATAAAGTCCTGTGCCTTCCTTTCTCCTCACTCCTCTGTCTCCTGGCCAACCCTGGTGCTTCCGCATGTTCCCCCATGTGGCATGCCGTGCCTCTGGGTTCTAGGGATCTGTGTCTATGAATCTGTTCCTTCACAACAATTATTTCTGTGACTGTCTTTTTTTTTTTTTTTTTTTTTTTTTTTTGAGACAGGGTCTCACTCCATCATGCAGGCTGGAGTGCAGTGGCACAATTTCAGCTCACTGCAACCTCCACCTACCGGACTCAGTTGATTCTCCTGCCTCAGCCTCCTGAGTAGCTGGGATTACAGGCGCCCGCCACCACGCCCAGCTAATATTTGTATTTTTAGTAGAGACAGAGTTTCACCATGTTGACCAGGATGATCTCCATCTCTTGACCTCGTGATCTGCCTGCCTCGGCCTCCCAAAGTGCTGGGATCACAGGTGTGACAATTTTTGTATTTTTAGTAGAGACAGGGTTTCACCATGTTGGTCAGGATGGTCTGGATCTCCTGACCTCAAGTGATCTGCCCACCTCGGCCTCAATTTTTTTTAAAAATTGACAAATAACAATTGTATATTTCCGTGGGCTATAGCGATGTTTTGATACATATAATGTATGATGATCAGATCAGGGTACTTGGCATATCCATCATCTAAAACATTGATCATTTCTTTTTTTATTTTTATTTTTATTTTTTGAGACATGTCTCACTCTGTTGCCCATGCTGGAGTGCAGTGGCGCCATCTCGGCTCACTGCAACCGCCGTCTCCCGGGTTCAAGTGATTTTCCTGCCTCAGCCTCCTGAGAAGTTGGGACTACAGGTGCCTGCCACCATGCCTGATTTTTTGTATTTTTTTAGTAGAGACAGGGTTTCACCGTGTTAGCCAGGATGGTCTCAATCTCCTGACCTCGTGATCCTCCCGCCTCAGTCTCCCAAAGTGCTGGGATTACTGGCGTGAGCCACCGCACCCGGCCTATTTTTATTTTTTGAGACAGGGTCTCACTCTGCTGCCCATGCTGGAGTGCAGTGGCACAGCGACCACAGCTCACTGCAGCCTCGACCTTCGTGGCTCAGGAGATCCTCCCACTGCAGCCTCACAAGTAGCTAGGACTACAGGTACAAGCCACCATGCCTAGGGATTTTGCCATGTTGCCCAGGCTGGTCTCGAACTCCTGGGTTCAAGCAATCTGCCTGCCTTGGCCTCTCAAAGTGCTGGGATCACAGGCTTGAGCCACCACACCCAGCTGCCACATTGATCATTTCTTACTGCTGGGAAACTTCAATATCCTCCTGCTAGCACTTGGAAATGTTATGTTATTGTTCACTGTAGTCATCCGCAGTGGTATAGAACACTAGAACTCATCCATCCTGTCTGCATCCTGGTTTTTAAACCTAACCATGTGTCTTGGTGATTGCCCACTGTGTTAGCTTGGGTCTTCCAAGAAGTAGACACCAAAACAATATTAGATGTGCAAGGGATTTATTAGGGAAAAGATCTGTAAGGGAAAATGAGGAATGAGCTGGAGGAGTCTGGAAAAGTTATTGAATTTGGATGCCACCACACCCAACCCTGTTATCACTATTTTAACCCTAACTTGTACACCACCAGGAGTTCCAGTGGCAGTTTGCTTTGTGACCAGTTTCTGTCTTTCACAATCACCACAGGCTATGGATCCCTGGACATCTTTCTAGTCCTTGGCAATCTCTCTCATCCAGTACCAATCCACAGGCATTCCATCTTGCACAGGGTGAACAGGGCTATCCAATATCCAATTAATTCCCCTTCTTGCAGGACTTGGCATTATAGCCCATAGGGGAACTGGAATTGCCTCCTTAACCTATAGCCAGCTCTTGAAGGAAGTAGCCAACAACATTGTTGCCATAGCTTAAACTTTCGCAACTGTGCAAGAACAAATAGACTCTCTAGCAGCTGTAGTCCCCAGAAATCGTTGAGGACTAGATATGTTAACAGCAGCACAGGGAGGAATTTGTTTAGCCTTAGATGAAAAATGTTGCTTTTGGGTAAGTCAATCGGGAAAAGTACAAGACAACATCAGACCCGGACAGATTCGCTGCCGGTAACATACTTGGCCCATACTTTGCCCATAACAGCCTGGCCCAGGGCTGGGTGGTCAAGTGGACAGGCCTCAGGTGGCAAACTGCAGTGCTGGGAATCGGACCGGTTCACCTGATTCCCAGGGGGCTGACTTTGGTATTCTGAACACGCCGCCAGGCACAAAGTGCTGGATGTTGGGTGTCTCGTTCACCTCTCACTGCCTTTTACGGATTTCAACACATCGCATCATGATGAGAACACAGCTCTGAGAATGACAGAAAGCACCGATCTCCATATCACATGACTCCTGAGTAGAGGAAAATGGATTTGAGCTAAGGGCAGGTGAATTAAAAAGTTGGTGCAAATCAAGACAAAGCAGTTTGATTGTTAACACATGGCCCAGTTTCCAAAGGCAAACTCAGCTCATCAGCCTACTGTGGGATTTTCCCCTAGGCTGAAAAGCCAGGTTTGATTCCAATAAACATATACATTGCAGTGTAATTAGGCAAGGGAACAGGGTTCTTGGAGCCACAAAGCCCCATGGTCAGTATTTGGGTGACATCTACTTCCTGACTGTAAACAGATTTAAATACACCATCTGTTTTGCAGATATTTCTCAGAACCTGTTTTTAATCAGTTTTTCTCTCTAATTTTCGGGTACTGACAATCTTGTTTTCTTTTTCTTTATGTTTTTAAAAAAATGACATAAACCAGTACTGCTTTCATTTTTTTCATGTGCTTGGCTTGATTATTTTAAGCTAATTTATATACCTTCATTTGTTCCTTAAAAGCAAAAAGTGAAACTTCTTTTTTCTGTTTCTTTTGTCATCAAGGCACAAAGAATAAGTGCTTTCAAAATAGTCTTTGTTTTTGTCGTTTAACTGGTAGAAGGTCATCATTTTGTTTTTGCTTTTGTATTTCTATTTCTGATAGATAAATAGACATAGAAAAAATGATGTACAGAAGTTGGCTAAATTGTGATAATATACTCTTTAATTTCTGTTAACTTTGGATAATTCTAATAATGTTTCTTCTTGTTTTGAGTTTTTTTGTTTGTTTCTTTTTGAGACAAGGTCTCTACAGAGTGAAGATTTGCTCTGTCACTCACTGGAGTGTGG
The DNA here is from genome assembly GCF_028885625.2 of Pongo pygmaeus. NCBI lineage: Eukaryota > Metazoa > Chordata > Mammalia > Primates > Hominidae > Pongo > Pongo pygmaeus. The sequence goes on from NC_072393.2 coordinate 63,479,845, forward strand.
TGGTGCAACCACAGCTCACTGCAGCCTCAACTTCCCAGGTTCCAGTGATTCTCCCACCTCAGCCTCCCAAGTAGCTGGGACTACAAGCATGCACCACCATGCCCAGCTAATTTTTTGCATTTCTTTGTAGAGGCGGGGTTTTGCCACGTTGCCTCAGCTAGTCTTGAACTCCTGGGCTCAAGTGATCCACCACCGGCCTCGGCCTCCCAAAGTGCTGGGATTTCAGGCGTGCAACACTGAGCCCAGCCTGAGCAAATTCTTATGTGGGGGTCATTTATTACCATGTCTGTTATTGGATCACTGCTATTTGACAATTTAGGGCAGAAATATCAGAAAATAGGGAGGCCTTGGAAGCTTCCTCTTGTTCATGCTGTGAACTCTTGGGTGTGTGCTCACAAATTCCAAATGAGGACGGAATAAATTAGCTCAGTTTTGGGATGCCATTCGAAGCTCCTTTATAAAACTTGGAAAGTTGATTTAAAAGATATTTCTCTTTCATTGTTTTATTTTTAATTACAAAAGCAGTAGATTTTTTGGATAAAGAAAATTAATTTCCCTTTCACATTCCAAACCAATGTTCAAAGATTTGCTGGTTTCTGCCTCCTTCTTTCTGCTTCTAGAGCTGCCTCATGATCCGATGTGGTTTTTCTAATTATTTGTTTAAAAATGCTCTTAATGCTTTTTGCCTAACCAACTTACTTTTAATTTTGCACACCCTTTGCCATTCCCTACCCCCAAGCCCATACATCTTTGCCCAGTTGCTATTGAGGTGCACGTACTTTTAGCAGCCTGGGCCATTTCACAGGGCACCACGAGCAGGCTGGTGTCGGCCTCCTTCATTGATGTCACCAGTCACTTTTTATTACCCGCCTACATTCCAGACCAGGTTTCCTCTATTTCCTGAAGATTAAGACCCTCTGAGTGTCAATCTGCCCTGCTAAATCAGTTCCGCTCATAATCATCTGCTTAGAAATATCTACAGGGTGGATTGAGTCGCGACCTACATCACCATCTGACAGCTGGTGATTATAACTCCGTACCCAAACTAAACTTTTCACTAAACACTTCTTTAGGGGACACCAAGGACCTCCCCCCAGCCCTGCCAAATTAACACTGAATACCCATTTGCCAAAAGCTAGTTCTCCAAATGATCATGTTTTTAAAACTTCCCAATTTGCTGGTTTATCCCAAGTTGTTCTTCTTAAAACAACAACAACAACAACAACAAATCCCCCCATACACATTAGAAACATTTAATTTCACTTCTTTAACAAATGTTTGTGGGGTTTTTACTATACACAAGGTGCCAACCTAAGTGTTGGGGTTAAAGTAGTGAGTAAGAGAGCAAATGTTCTCACCCTCATGGAACTCCCAGGCCGGTGGAGGAAACAGGCAAGAAGGACATAAATAAATATGTAACACAGGTGGTCATGGAAACATGTAGAGCACCCTGAGGCAGCAAGAAGAGTGGGCATCAAATAATATAATAAAATATATGTTGTAGTATTTATATAGTATAATACTATGTGATGCAATACAATGTATAATGTAATAATACAGTATAAAAAATACCGTTTGCAGCCATAAAAAAGAATGAGTTCATGTCCTTTGCAGGGACATGGATGAAGCTGGAAGCCATCATTCTCAGCAAACTAACACAGGAACAGGAAACCAAACACCGCGTGTTCTCACTCAAGTGGGAGTTGAACAATGAGAACACATGGACACAGGGAGGGGAACATCACACACTGGGGCCTGTCGGGGTGTGGGAGAAGGGGAGGGAGAGCATTAGGACAAATACTTAATGCATGTGGGGCTTAAAACCTACATGACAGGTTGATAGTGCAGCAAACCACCATGGCACATGTATACCTATGTAACAAACCTGCACATTCTGCACATGTATCCCAGAACTTAAAGTAAAATTAAAAAAAAAAAAAAGACAGTTGACTCTTGAACAATGTGGGGAGTTAGGAGTGCTGAGTCCTGTACAGTTAAAAATCTACAGATAGGCTGGGGTGCAGTGGCTCACACCTGTCACTCCGGCACTTTGTGAGGCCAAAGTAGGTGGATCACTTGAGCCCAGGAGCTTGAGACCAGCCTGAACATAGAGAGACACTGTCTCTACAAAAAATACAAAAAAATTAGCCAGGCATGGTAGTGGGTGCCCGTAGTCCCAGCTATTCAGGAGGCTGAGGTGGGACAATCGCCTGAGCCTGAGAAGTTGAGGCTGCAGTGAGCTGAGATCCTCGCACCACTACACTCCAGCCTGGGTGACAGGCAGAGTGAGACCTGTATCAAAAAAAAAAAAAAAAAAAAAGGAAATTCATGGAGAACTTTGGACTCTCCCCAGACTTAGCTACTGATAGCCTACCAAAGACCAGAAGCCTTACCAATAACACAGTCAATTAACACATATTTTGTATGTTACATGTATTATATACTATACTCCTGAAGTAAAGTAAGCTAGAGAAAAGAAAATGTTATTAAGATAATCATAATGAAGAAAAAACATGTTCACTATTCACTAAGTGGAAGCAGATCATCTTAAAAGTCTTCATCCTCGTCATCTTCCATTAAGTAGGCAGCAGAGAAGGAGGAAGAGGAGGGGTTGGTCTTGCTGTGGCAGGGGTGGCAGAGGCAAAGAAAACCTGTATATAAGCGGACTCGCACATTTCAAACCTGTGTTGTTTGAGGGTCAACTGTATAGTATATAATGCAATATAATATGTAATAGAGGCCAGGTGTGGTGGCTCACGCCTGTAATCCCATCACATTGGGAGGCCGATGTGGGCAGATTACCTGAGGTCAGGAGTTCAAGACCAGCCTGACCAACATGGAGAAAACCCGTCTCTACTAAAAATGCAAAAAAATTAGCTGGGCATGGTGGCACATGCCTGCAATCCCAGCTACTCGAGAGGCTGAGGCAGGAGAATCACTTGAACCGGGAGGTGGAGGTTGCAGTGAGCCAAGATTGCGCCATTGCACTCCAGCCTGGGCAACAAGGGTGAACCTCTCCGTCTCAAAAAAAAAAAAAAATATATATATATATAAAATATAATATATAGTATATATGATATAATGTAATATGTAATGTAGTACTATATAATACTATAATATGTAATAATATAGCATATAATAATATTGCTTAGGGAGTAGACTTTTAGTGTTCCTATCGCAAAAACAAAAGTATGTGAGATAATGCATATGATAACTAGCTCAATTTAGCCACTTCACAATGTATAGATTTTACAAAACACATACACAGTAAGTACATCTAATTTTTATTTGTCAGTTTAAAAATAAAATGCTAAAAGAAAAATATGCCATAAAACAGAACAGAATGTAATATCATCTAATATGTGACATGATGATATGATACGGTCATGTGTTATGTAACGCAGTAATGTGTAATATGGTTTAGAACAATACAGTGACCTGGCCAGGCACGGTGGCTCACGCCTGTAATCCCAGCACTTTGGGAGGCCGAGGCAGGCGGATCACGAGGTCAAGGGATCGAGACCATCCTGGCCAATATGGTGAAACTTGCCTCTACTAAAAATACAAAAATTAGCCGGGCATGGTGGCGTGCACCTGTAGTCCCAGCTACGCAGGAGGCTGAGGCAGGAGAATTGCTTGAACCTGGGAGGCAGAGGTTGCAGTGAGCCAAGATCGGGCCACTGCACTCCAGCCTGGGAGACAGAGTGAGACACCATCTCAAAAATAAATAAATAAATAAATAAATACAATACAATACAGTGACCTAATGTAATTTGTTGGGTGGTGGAAAGAGTAGAGCAAGTGGAGGGAATGGGGAGTGGTGCGGAGGCAGCTGATGTGGATAGTCAGGAAGGCTCCTCCAAGCAGGGGACAACTGCCCCGAGACCCGAAGGATGTCCTCATTCTACCACAGCAAGATTCTGGAGAAGCGCAGAGGGAACCACAAGGGCACAGGCTCCCTGCAGAGGCACAGAACATGCTCAGGGAATGGAGGGAAGCTTGGTGTAGTGGGAATGGAGTGAACAAAGGGGAGATGGGAGAAGGTAAGAGTAGGCTGAAGAAGAGCAGTGGATCTCATGGGACCTCATGGGACCTCGCAGGCACAAGGGAGCCGTTTCGATCTTGTTCCCAGCACGATGAGACCCTTGGATCTTCTTCAACGTTGTGACGTCTGGTTTCTGGATCTAGTTGCCCCTGATCCTCAGTGTCCCTTGGTTTGCAGCCGCAGGTCTCCAAGCTCCACCTCCAACATCACAAGGCATGCTCCTCCCTGCATCTCTGCATGTCTTCTTCTCTTCTTATTGGGACACGAGTTACTGGATGTAGGACCGGCCCTCATCCGCTGTGACCTCATCTAAAATAATGATATCTGCAAAGACTCGATTTCCAAATCAGGCCACATTCTGGGTTCTGAGTGGACATGAATTTCAGGGGACCCCGTTCCACCTAGTACAGCTAGTAATTGCCATGGGCTGGATGGAGTGAGTGTGGGTAGAAATGAGAAAATGCTCATTGACGTGGAAGGAAAACCTGGAGAGTTTGGGGTGTGCAAACCAAATGAGGAAAGATTTTAGCAGAGAGGACGAGGTCTAAGTTGTCATGTGTGGTCAACAATTGGATCTGATGAAGACTAAGGACTGGATTGTTTCTGGCAAAGTGGAGAATCCTGGGGAACTTGACAAGAGTAGGTCAGTGTGGATTGGGAATGGAAGCCAGATACCCATGGGCTCAGGAGAGAGGGAGGGGAGAAAGTTGAGGGGAAGGAGCAGAGAGATGCCTTAGATGTGTTTTGCCTATAAAGGGGCAGTGGCTAGGGAGGAACTTAAGATCTAAAAAACATTTGTTTTTTTAAGATGGAAGACAGCACAGTATGTGGGAATATTGATGGGAAGATCTCATGCAGAGAAGGAAATAGATCGGTTGATGCCAGCAAGAGAAGATGACAAACTAACTTTCCGATGAGCCACAAGTGATGGGATGTGCTGTTCAGGGGGAGGAGCTGGAAAGAGGATTTGCCAAATGGACAATTTGCCAAATTATGGATCCACTGTAAATGAATTTCTACTAAATATTTGTAAACATTACACAAAATCATGCCACCACGGGATGGTGTTAATGGACTTTAGGGGTAACTCTTCTCTTTCTTTTCTTTTCCTTTCCTTTCTTTCTCCCTCCCTTCCTTCTTTCCTTCCTTCCTTCCTTTCTTCCTTCCTTCCTTCCTTTCCCTCTCTTCCTTCCTTCCTTCCCCTCCATTCCTTCCTTCCTTTCTCTCCCTTCCTCTCTTTCTCTCTTTCTCTTTCTTTCTTTTTTCCAAGACAGAGTCTTGCTCTGTTGCTCAGGCTGGAGTGCAGTGCTATGGTCATGGCTTCTGCAGCCTCCACCTCCTGGGCTCAAGCAGTCCTCCCACCTCAGCCTCCCCAGTAGCTGGGACCACAGTTGCACACCCCCAGGCCCAGCAATTTTTTGTAGAGATGGGGTTTCTCCATGTTGCCCAGACTGATCTTGAACTCCTGGGCTCAAGCAATCCTCCTGCCTCAGCTTCCCAAAGTGCTAGGATTACAGGCGTGAGTCAGTGCACCCGGCCAGGTAATTTTTTTTCTTTGATGTTTTAGTTTCGTTTCAGCTGAAATTAAATTTGGTTTCACTGTAGTTTTTGTTTCACTTTGGCAGATTTGTCTGAGCTCTGTAGCTAATTTGCAAATCAGGCTCAAAGATGCATCAGATTTAGGTGTAATTCTCATTATAGGCACTGAGCATTTCTCAGATGTCTTACCCATGTTGAAAACATTTGTGTGATCACACTGGGTAGCATGTCTGTTAAGAGAATTTCAAAAGACAGGCGTGAAAATGAGTTGGATAATAGAAACCTGTTCTACCTTTTGTAACGTCCTTGACCTTCAAGACCTACAGAATACGCTTGGTGGAAGCATCCAGAAATTCTCATTTTAAGATATAAAAATCCTCAGAACACACTGAACTTCAGTTTGGCTACAATGAAGCAGCTACAGCCAATGTAAAGCTAAACTAAAATCTGCCAAAAAAACGAAATGAAAATTTCAAGTCAGATCATTCAAACAGCACAGAAGTTTCCAGGAACTGCCTTATAATTGGGATCGCTGTAACTGTCACAAGGAGTTAAAAGAAACATGAGTCTGTCACTGTTAACTAGATGCATCTGGTGAATTTGGCAAATTTGGCCATTCAGGGAATTAACCATCAGCAAAAATAAATAAATAAATAAAATAAACCAGTCATTTGAAGAACTGATTTTCAGGGAATTTATTTAGCGTTGGTAATGTCTAAAAGTTACATGTGTGGTTGTTGGTTTTATGATTATCTTTAATGCATTCCGATGTATCTTTATATATACAATCTTCTCCATGCCTGACATATTTCACGGTAAGATAAAGAAATTCACGTGGCTTATAAGGAATGGAGACTGAATTTGAATTCAAGTCGTTCAGAATGAAATGGATGAGCACTGAACCCACATATTTGAATTTTTAAAAAGTCCACCTGACAGATGTTGAATCAGTTTATCCCCCTGCTGTGGAATTTTGCCCCAAGGTAAAAGCAAGCTTTGATTTCAACACCATGTGCATCGCAGTGAAGTTGGGCAAATGAATGGTGCCTTCCATACACAGCACTACGTGTTTGGCATACGGAATCCCTCTCTTGCCCGGCAGTAAACAGACTTGAATACACCATCTGTTTGCACACCAACTGTTTGCAAGGAAACTTTTTTTCCTTGTTTTTTTTTTTCTCTGTAAAGTTAATGTTGTGACAACTTTATATTTTCTTTCTTTTTTAAAAGCAGAAATCTGTGTTTGTGTTTACTTAGACCTGGTCTACCTTAGATGATTCTCAGGCTCATTTATACCCTTTCATGTGTTCCATTAAAAAATGTGATCGTTTTCTTTTTCTTCTGATTTTGGTTGCAAAGGCTAAGAACTTTCAGAACAGAATTTTTTTTTGTTGTTTTTGTCTTTAATAAGGAGACGTTTCATGTTGTTCTCTGGTTTTTCAGATGAATGGACACAGAAAAGACAACTAATACCCTGAAATTGGTTAAAACTTGATTATTCATTCTTAAAGTCTGATAATTATAACTGTCCAGTAACTTGATAATTCCAGTTCTGTTTTCCTGTTTAGAACCCCTACTTTCTTATTTGAGAAAAAATGTTTGAGGATGTTATCTCAGTATGTATTTACTTATCTCAGTACACATTCCCTTGAACTTTTCGCTTATCATGACCATTGAAATATCTTGGAACATCATTGTTAGAAAAGCAGGAAGAACATGGGAAACTCCCACTGTGTGCACGGTGGGCCCCTCTATGAATTGCACCAAACAAATTCCAAACGAAGTGATGGAGAAAATCCCCCAAGAAAATTAGCACAGTCTTTTTTATTCAAACCCAGTTGGCTTTATGTAGATCTACTCTTATTCTAAACTTTTCTGTTTTTTAAAAAAATTAGAAGTAAACATGTACTGTGTCAACAGCTCTCTGGAGACCACCGTGTGCCCCTCCCATTCCACAGCCACCCCAATGTAACTGTTAAAGATGTTTTGTGGGCTGGGTGCAGTGGCTCACGCCTGTAATCCCAACACCTTGGGAGGCCGAGGCGAGTGGATCACCTGAGGTCGGGAGTTTGAGACTAGCCTGGCCGACATGGTGAAACCCTGTCTCTACTAAAAATACAATAACTAGCTGAATGTGGTGGCAGGCGCCTGTAATCCCAATTACTCGGGAGGCTGAGGCAGGAGAATCGCTTGAATCCAGGAGGCAGAGGTTGCTATGAGCTGAGATTGCACCACTGCACTCCAGCGTAGGCAGCAAGAGTGAAACTCTGTCTCAAAAAAAAAAAAAAAAAAAAAGAAGAAAAGGAGGAGGAGGAGGAGAAAGAGAAGAAGAAGAGGAAGAGGAATAGGAAGAAGAAGAAGGAGGAGGAGGAGAGCTACCCTGACAGGAATGTCCACCTTGGAAGGTGACATGCTTTGGGTGAAAAGGAAAGTTAGTTTTATTCCAGAAGTGGCACCCCTGGGGAGGCGGTGAACAGTGGACTCACGTTCCAAGACCACCTCTCCACGTGTGCCTCCGGATCAGGGAAATTAGGGGAGCTTAAACGATGGTCAAAGTGCTTTTGGGAAACGTGCACGGGATCAGGCGGACACTTAATCCCGGCTTCCTTGGTCAATGTCCCTGGCCTTCTGCAGGAATGCTCAAGCTGTTCTTATCAGGGCGGTCAACACATTCCCAGGGTGGTTGGTCAGCTGCTCTCTCTTTTATCTCTGTTGAAGGCCTTGTTCTCCGGAGGCTGTTTTTAATAAAGAATCTACAAACTAGAGCAAAGCAAGTATTCTGTGCAAGCAAGCAAGCTTTTCTCTAACACGGAGTCAGTACTGTGACACAACTTCGTTGTCTTCATCCTGTCCACCTCCTCACCTTGGGAAGCCTCCCCTGCACCCCCATTGTTTAAAACGACCACAAAATCCTGTGCACAGCTTTCTTCCCCGAGTCCTCCTGGTGGTTCTGCACCTCCTGGGTCTTTTCATTCACTGAACTAGCTGGGTTCCTTCTCGAAACCTGACCTTTAAATACAGACGTTTCTGAAGGACTCTGTCCAGGGCTCCTTCCCTTCCCTCTCCACATCCTCTCCTTGGTGGATTTCATGGGCCCCTTGGCTTTATATGCCGTCCATATGCCCCAAACTCCTTGCTGTAGACTGACTGTGTGCACCCATTCCCCATTCTTATGTTGAACTCTTACCTTCACTGTTTTCCACAATGGCTGAACTAATCTACACTCCCACCAACAGTCTATAAGCACGCCCTTTTCTCTGCCACCTTGCCAGCATCTATTACTTTTTTGCTTTTTAGCAATAGCTATTCTGAGTGGTGTGAGATAGTATCTCATTGTGGTTTTGATTTGCATTTTTCTTAATGATCACTTATACTGAGCATATATATATATATATATATTTGTTGACCCATCAATCCCATTACTGGGTGTACACCCAGAGGGATATAAATCATTCTATCGTAAAGACTCATGCACGTGTATGTTCACTGCAGCACTATTCATGGTGGCAAAGACATGGAATCAACCTAAATGCCCATCAACATTAGACAGGATAAAGAAAACGTGGTAATACCATGGAATACTATGCAGCCATAAAAAGAGACAAAATCATGTCCTTTGCAGGAATATGGATGGAGCTGGAGGCCATTAACCTTAACAAAGTAACACAGGAACAGAAACCAAATACCACATGTTCTCACTTATAAGTGGGAGCTAAGTGATGAGGACACATGGACACATAGAGGGGGAAAAACACACACTGGGGCCTATGGTGGAGGATGGAAGGAGAAAGAAGATCAGGAAAAAATAAATAATGGGTACTAGGCTTAATACTTGGGTGATGAAATAATCTGTACAACAAACTCGTGGGACATGCATTTACCTATATCTCAAACTGTACATGTACCCCAAACTTAAAAGTTAACGAAAAAGAGAAAGAAATGTTGCCCTCTAAGGTGATGGTGTTAGGAGGCGCCTTCCAGGACCGTCTAATCTAAGAGGATCTCCTGGGTTATTTACTGTGTCTGCTTCTATGGTCTGGTCTTCACAACACTTAGTACAGTTCCTACTTATTTTATTTACTGGCTTATTTCCTGTTTTTTGTTTCTCTCTATGACATAATATGAAATGGCCGGGCCCAGTGGCTCACGCCTGTAATCCCAGCACTTTGGGAGGCCAAGCTGCGCAGATTGCCTGAGGTCAGGAGTTCAAGACCAACCTAGGCAACATGGTGAAACCCCGTCTCTACTAAAATACAAAAAGAAAATCACTAAAGTGATTTGTACCCCAATTACGTAAAATCATCCATTGCATGCACCTTTGCCATTAGCCTCATCCTGACAACCATATTCATATACATGAGCCAGGAATCTGTCATCTCTTTATAATAAATGGATCATCTAAGTAACATGGTTTCCTGAGTTCTATGAGCCGCTGTAGCAAATGATCACACCCAAGCAGGGCATCATGGGAACCCTGACTTATAGGCTGTAGGTTGAAAGTACAGGTCCCAACTGGGGACTTGCAGTTGGCATCTGAAATGAGGGCAGACTTGGGCTGAGCTCTGGCCTGTGGGATCTGACTCTAACTCCAGGTAGTGTCAGAACTGAATTTAGGCCAGGCGTGGTAGCTCATGCCTGTAATTATGGCATTTTTGGAGGCCACCTTAGGCGGGAGGATTGCTTGAGCTCAGGAATTTGAAACCAGCCTGGACAAGAAGGTAAGACCCCGTCTCTATAAACAAAACTAAAAAAATTAGCCGAGTATGGTAGCACATGCCTATAGTTTCATCTACTTGGGAGGCTGAGGCAGGAGGATCCCTTGAGCCCAGGAGTTTGAGGCTGCAGTGAGCTGTGATCCTGCCACTGCACTCCAGCGTGGGGGACAGAATGAGACTCTGTCTCAAAAAAATAAAAAAATAAGAACTGAATTTAATTATGGGACACCCAGTTGATGTCTGCTGGAAAATATAGAGTAGAAAAAAAAACCCCACACATTTGATGTCAGAAGTGTTCTGTGCTGAGAGTATAGTAGGAGAATAAACGGTTGTACATGTTCCCTTCCTAGAAGTTATTTCCCTGCACCGAGGGCCTGTATCAGTTAGGATAGGTTGATAACACTGCAGTACAAACAATCCCCAAACTTCAGTATTTAAATCACATTGATTTCTTATTCATTCTATGTTCATCTTGAGTCAACAGAGAGCTCTCTTCATTATAGTCACTCAGGGTCCCAGGTTGTTGGCACATCCACCATCTCAGTGTCTACTTTATGGAAAATCCAGCCTGCCACACTAGACTTGCCAACCAGAGCATCTACCATGGCCTTTCCATGTGGCTTGGGCTTCCTCACAGCATGGCGGCCTCAAGGTTGTCAAACTTGTTACATGGTGGCTCCAGATTCCGAGTATGAGCGTCCTAGTAAACAAGACGGGGATGCATGGACGTTTATGAAGCAACTCAGAAGTCACATAGCATTTCTTCCTACCCTGTGGGTGAAGGTAGTCATGAGCCCACCCAGAACGGGTACATAGACCCCACTTCTCAATGGGAGGAACGTCAAAGTCACATTGTAGCAGAGAATATAGAAAGAAAGATATTGTCATGGTCGTTTTTGTAAAACCGTCTGCCATGACCCCTGTCTCTCCTGGCTCTCTCCCTCAGCTTCGCTGGCCTTTTTTTTTTTTTTCACTTCCTTAAATGCCCTAAGTGCATTCTTACTTCCAGGACTTTGCTCTCGCTGTTCGTTTTGTGTTGTATTGCTTTTTTTCCGGGAGCACTTCTCCCCAACACCTAAAGCACTCAGCTTCCTCATCCTCCTTCAGTCCTTACACCATCAGAGAAGACTTCCCTGACTGCCATAGTTGGGCCTCTGTCCCCTGATACTATCTTTCTCAGATACTGATTTGTTTCCATTGTAACTCTTAGCGTAATTTGTAACTTTTTTTAATTGATTATTTGCTTTTCTTTATTATTTCCAACACGCAAAAAAAAAAAAAAAATATATATATATATATATATGGAATAATATAGTAAACACGACACCCAGATTTATCAAATCTTTACATTTTGCCATATTAGTTTCAGAGCATTTTTTTTAATTAGGCACAAATGTAGGTGAAGGTCCTTGTGCTCTCCTTGAATTACCACCCACCTTCCTCCAACACCCACATTTGGAATCGATCATTCTCATGTCTGTTCTTCCTACATTGCTGCTAAAAATAAGAAAGAGTGTTATAACGTTCCAAACCTGTGTGAGTGGCATTGTTCTGCAAGGAGGTTGTAATGTTCTACCCTTTTATTTTTAGCATTTTGTTAAGTTGTGTGGCTCCGTTCATGGCAGGTGCACCACCATATTCCAATTTAGGAATTCACCCTGTTTTACACATCCGTCTCCTCCTGAGCACATTTAGGTTGGTTCTTGGTTTCACTATTGCAAATGAAGCCACACACCCCCACAGCCTTGCACAGTCCCTGGCATGCAGTCAGCACTCAAATAAGATTTGTCACATACATGAATATCGTAATGAACATTCTACTCCGTATCTCTTTGCCCAGATGTGGGGAATTTCTCTAGGAAACGTTTCTCAGCGCAGAACTGCTGAGGGATTGAGGATGTTCTTCTCCACCTGCCTAGATATTGTTAAATTACATTCTCAAGTGGAAGTTTCTTTATGTCTTTCTCCCATCAAAATGAAATTTCCAGAATTCAGAAAACTCGTCTTTCTCCCCGCCCCCCGCCATATTTCTGGGTCTCACAGTGTTCTTGATATGTAGAGTTGCTCAATAAGATTTCCAGTCCTGTGTTGTCCAATATGGTATCCACCAGCCATATGCAGCTACTGAAGCCTTGAAATGGGGCCAATGCCATATGTTGAAATAATATTTTGCATATACTGGGTTAAACAAAATATATCATTAAAATTATTTTCCCCCATTTTTACATTTTTAAATGTGACTACTAGAAAATTTAACATATGTAGCTTGCATTACATTTCTCTTGGACATCTCTAAAGTGTATAAATGAATGGATGAGTGTATTATTTTGACTCAACATTGGGATTAGAATATGTTTTTGAGGTCTTTAACCATGGAAAATTTTGTCTCCCCGGGGGACATTGGGCCATGTCTAGAGAAATTTGTGATTGTCACAGCTGGGAAGAGGAGTGCTGTCAGGATCTAGTGGGTAGAGACAAGAGATGATGCAGAACATTCTACAATGCACAGAGTGCCCCCCCCCCACCCGCAGAGTGATCTGACCCTCAGTGTCCACAGTGCACAGGCTGAGGCACTCTGGTCTATATCAAGGCTTATATTCTTATTCTTCTCCCATTAAATATATCATGATTTTAAATGTTCTTCGAAAACCAAATTTGTTTGTAAAGGAAGACACTTACTTTTGTTTCACAGTAAAATGCTATCCCATCTTTGCCGTTAATGTTCTTGTGTAGGCATTGTATATAATTTTTTTTTCACATTTTCTTAATTCACATTGCAATGGTACTCTACAGACATGTGTGATTTTTTATGTATTTATGTAGACCAGAAGTGGGCTTGTATGTGTTTAATTCTGCTGTGTCTTCAGCTCTGAAGCCTTCCTAGTTCTCTGGAAAAGCTGCGTCAACACATACCTGCTGTTAACTCATGGAAGTGTCTGTTTCTTCACCCTTTCAACCATGCTGGATATTTCATCATCAGATTTTTCATCTTTCTGAGTCTTGTGGAAATAGATTTCATCATATTTTGGTTGTTATACCCAGCTTTTGTTTTTGTTGTTGTTATTTTGTTGTTTGGTTGGTTGGTTTTTTTTTTTTTTTTTTTGAGATGGAGTCTCACTCTGTCACCCAGGCTGGAATGCAGTGGCACAATCTCGGCTCACTGCAACCTCTGCCTTCTGAGTTCGAGCGATTCTCCTGCCTCAGTCTCCTGAGTAGCTAGAATTACAGGTGCGCACCACCACTGCCAGCTAATTTTTGTATTTTTAGTAAAGGTAGGGTTTCACCATGTTGGCCAGGCTGGTCTCGAACTACTGACCTCAGGTGATTCACCCACCTTGGCCTCCCAAAGTGCTGGGATTACAGGCATGAGTCACAGCGCCTGGCCCATATCTAGCTTTTGGAGCTCAAACATTATGATGCATTTTTTTCAACATTTATATTTTCTTTTCTTTTAGTTTCTTTTCTTTTTTTTTTTTTGTGTGTGTGTGTATGTGTGTGCGCGCCTGTGTATATACACATTCTTTGTCTGCATTTCTATTCTGAAGTTCTTTTTATTTTCCTTTATGACCTGCTGACACTCTGCGTAGTGCCTGACTTTCTTTGAATATATATTTTGTATTTTAACTCAGCTGTCCATCAAGTCTTATTCATGATGGGGTTTCCCCATAACCTAACTTTTTAGCATTTATGGAGATGGATTTATCAGTATTTTCTTTTATATCCACTTCCTTGTTTGTTTATTTTAATGGAAAGTTTCCCACCGTATGATTATATAAATATCCACCTGTGTTGTCTTATGGTGAGGTGAGCAAAGAAGTTCTCTACATGCTCTGAATATTCCTTCTGTCCTCAACTCAAATGCATCCTCAGAGTCCTTCAGCAACCAATTTCGGCTGTTAAAAGCAAGATATGGACCAAAACCGAACATGACAGAGGATTCTACTGGGGCTGATTATTTCTGAGAAAAAGCAAACGATCTCTGAAAACTAGCTGTTAGGATGTTCAGCTTGGTCCAGTTGCCAAACAAAACCCCAGGGCAACTACCCACCACGGAATTTTCCGCTGATTAATAACCTACGAATGCCCGGCTTGAGTCCAAGCTCCATATGCATTGACACCCAATTCAGGAAGGGAACGGTTTTCCCAGAAATAGCACACATAGCCAGTAGTTGGGAGACAACCATTTCTAAACCATAAAAAAGACTTCATACTAGCTATCTGTTTATAGATTGTGTTCCTGGGTCATGTCCATAACTGGGTTTTCTCTGGTGTTCTGGGGACAAAAATCTTCTGTCCTCTTTTTGAGATGAGTTGAGTGTTCCAAATGTCCTTCATGGCCCCAGCCCACCGTTTTCTTTATGTAGGAAGGTTTTAGATGTTGGCACATATTGACACCTACTTGCAGACAGATTTGTTGAATTACATTACACAAACATTGAAATAATAACTCAAACAGTGAGTGCATTTTCACTCTTATTCCCCTGCACCTAGCTTTATAAATCTCTAAATACTTGCATTCAGAGAATCTGTGTGCTTTTCCCAACAGCTATGTTGTGTAATGGTGAACATCATTATGCAAACACAGCTGCAAGGCAAGTTCCCTAGCTCCCAGCCTCAGATCAGACCTTCATTCCCAGGTCCCTTCTACGTGGAAGTTCTGGAGTCCACCTGCTCACAGACGCTCACAAAGCACTGGCAGTGCATCTAAAGAGTAACAGGAACCCACACCGATGTTCTAAGCAAGGATGGGATGTGGCCAGATTTTCCTTTGATAAATCTACTCAGATTCCCACAAGAAAAATTAACTGAAGACCAGGAATGATGAAGGAGAAGCCCAGTGCAGAGATAGATGGTTGCAGGACATAGGAGAGAGATGATGGAGACGGGGATGAGGTGGGACAGTCAGGGAGAGGGAGAGATGCATCCATGAATAAAGTTTTATTGGAACACAGCCCCATTCATTCATTCTATATTGTATATGGCTGCCTTCACACTACAAGGGCGGCATTGATTAGCTGAGTCAGGTGCCGTATGGCCCACAAAGACTAAGATATTTACTACGTGCCTCTTTACAGGAAACTTTGCTTACACCCAGCAAAATTGTTCCACATAATGATTCAGAAAAGCCTAATGATTCAGAAACTTGTGTTGACCCAGCTTCGAGGAAAATTCCACAGAGCTCACTTCCTACATAGCTGGCGCTCTCTTGGGTCATCATCACTGGTAGGTTTCTGTGAGAACAGTGGAATTTATCCTAAGGGCAATAGGAATGGCTGAAAGAGTCAGCAGGGGATGGCTTGACTCCTTGACCTGTATGTTCCTTCAAGGAGGAAGAGTAGTTAGATTGTTTTTGCAGTAACTTGAATGAGAGATCAACAGGGCAGGCTGATGAAAAACTGATTTCTGAGGCAGAATGGACAAGGCTTGGAAAATTGATTGGCTACAGGGCTGTGGAGGGGGAATCCAGCATGAGTTTCATGTTTTTGTTTTTTTTCGAGACAGAGTCTAAGCTCTGTCATCCAGGCTGGAGTGCAGTGGCACAATCTTGGCCCACTGCAACCTCTGCCTCCTGGGTCCAAGTGATTCTCTTGCCTCAGCCGCCTGAGTAGATGGGATTACAGGCACACGCCACCACATCTGGCTAATTTTTGTATTTTTAGTAGAGATGGGGTTTCACCATGTTGGTCAGGCTGGTCTCGAACTCCTGACTTCAGGCGATCCACCTGCCTCAGCCTCCCAACATGCTGAGATTACAGGTGTGAGTCACTGCACCCGGCCAGGTTTCATGTTTTTGCAAGACAAATGAGAAACAGCTCTCAGGCATGGGTGGTAGTCCTATCTCTGGGAAAAGAGACCCTGTGGATGTGGATGGACAAAGATTTTCTAGAAAGAGGATGAGTGAAGGGTGCTGACCTCCAATGGAGGAAAAACACAAATTCCAAAAGGAAAGAAAAGCCGACCAGGCCTAAGTAGGACATCTCTCCTTTCCTTTCCCTTCGGATTCCTTTAATGGAAAGGGCAGAGTCCCCAGGAAGCAACTCTTGGGGAAGAAGAAGGACAAAACTCCCAGGCAGCTTTCTAACCACTCACCTGACTCCACCTGCCCCTGGGAGGAGTCCCTGTCTCCATCCCCTAAATGGAGAACAGAAAAACCTATGGCTAGGCTGGGCGCAGTGGCTCACACCTGTAATCCTAGCACTTTGGGAGGCTGAGGTGGGTGGATCTCTTGAGGTCAGGAGTTCAAGACCAGCCTGGCCAACATGGTGATACCCCACCTCTACTAAAAATACACAAAAATTAACAGGGCGTGGTGGTGGGTGCCCATAGTCCCAGCTACATGGGAGGCTGAGGCAGGAGAATTGCTTGAACCCGGGAGATGGAGGTTGCTGTGAGCCGAGATCGCACCACTGCACTCCAGGCTGGGTGACAGAGCAAGACTTCATTAATAACAAGTATTGGCAAGGCCATGGAGAAATTGGAACACTTGTGCACTGTTGGTAAGAATGTGAAATGGTACAGCTGTTTCAGAAAACAGTATGGCAGTTACACAAAATGATTAAAAATAAAATGACCATATAATCCAACAATGCCATTGCTGAGTACACACCCAAAAGAATTATAAGCCAAGTTTTGAAGAGATATTTGCACACCTGCATTCATGGCAGCAATATTCACAATAGCCAAATGGTAAAGGCAACCCAAGTGTCCATTCATGGATCGATGGGTAAACAGAGATGTGGTATAGCCGTACAATAGAATATTATTCAGCCTTCAAAAAGAAAATTCCGACACATGCTACAGTGTAGGTGAACCTTGAGGACATTATGCTATGTGAAACAAACCAGTCACAAAAAGACAAATACTGTACGGTTCCACTTATAGGAGACACCTAGAGTAGTCAAATTCATAAAGACAGAAAGTGGAATGCTGGTTGCCAGGGGATGGGAGGAGGGAAAACGGGGAGTTGTGGTTTAATGGATACAACATTTCAGTTTTGCTAGAAAAGAGTCCTGAAGCTGAATGGTGGTGATGGTCGCACAGCATTGTGAATGTCCTCAACACTACTGAGCTATATATTTAAAAGTAGTTATGATGGTAAATTTTAGGTTATGTGTATTTTACCACAATTTTTTTTTTTTTTTGACGGAGTCTTGCTCTGTCGCCTGGCCAGGCTGGAGTACAGTGGCACCATCTTGGCTTGCTGCTATCTCCACCTCCCGGGTTCAAGCGATTCTCCTGCCTTGGCCTCCCAAGTAGCTGGGATTACTGGCATTCACCACCACACCCAGCTAATTTTTGTATTTTTGTAGAGACGGGGTTTTGCCACGTTGACCTGGCCGGTCTCGAACTCCTGACCTCACATGATCCACCCACCTCGGCCTCCCAAAGTGCTAGGATTGCAGGCATGAGCCACCATGCCCAGCCCACAAATTTTTTAAAATGTAAAAAAAAAAAAAACAAAAAAAAAACCTGCAACCATGAAATGAACTTGGAAAGAAAATATCTGTTGCAATACACAAAGGCAGCTAACACTCTTGAGATACTGTGGAGGCAGCTTTTTCTCTGCTGAAATTAAGGGAATGAGTGCCCTAGAGAATTCTCAAAGATGTGTCAATGTTTCTAACAGGAGTTGCAGCTTTTTGCCTCAAAGTTAAGGACAGCTGCATCATCAAACCTTGACCATGAATGTTTAGGGTGGGTTACAATTGCCCAGTATTTGTTTGACTCTGTTGAATAAACGTCTCAGATAGATGGTTTTCAACAGGCAGAAGAGTTTTTTGTTTGTTTGTTTTTTTATCTCTTGTAGGTTTTTCCACAATAACAAACCCAAGTAAATCACCATCCAACCAGTGACTGGTAAATTTAGTGCAAACTCTTCAATGCTGGTGCCACATTTGGCACCTGGCTTGGATTGATTTGCCGCTGAGTTTTGTAAATATTTCCCTCAGCTTTTAATTCATTCTTTATAAACAATGTTGTTTAAATAAAGGATATTTGTGTTTCTCATTCCGACATTTTCTTTTCAACGTCCACTTGATGAGTATAATGTCTCCTATGAAATTTTTATTTGTAGAATAAATATTCCTTTTTGTCTGGTCTAGTGCATTTTTATTTGAATAATGTATCATCTGAGTAAACATAGCCTTCTGTGCTCTCTAAAACCTTCATCACATTGGAGGGCCCTTAATATATTTATTCAGTTTAAAAACTTGTCTGATGTAAGTAATGTCATTCTGGTTGAAAAGCATTTACAAACAAAACAATGATAAGCCAAGCTTTAATGTTTACAAAGATTAGCCTGGATCTCATAATAGATTATTTATTGTCATTGCATATTCAGTGGTTTTTTTCTGTAAATATTATTGAGATTACACTTTGGAAAAGAAAACATTACTAGTTTTTTGAGTGTTGAATGGAATATTGCCCAACTCAGCAGATCACAATGAAACCTCATGGTTCTTATCAAAATCAACAAATCTGTTGAAATGAATTTAATGCTAATGTTTTTAGTTGCTTTTATTTATCTTTTCTTTCTGCTTTTAATTTCTTATTTGGAGGAGTCTTGGTTCTTTTTTTTTGTTTGTTTGTTTTTTGTTTTTTGAGACAGTCTTGCTCTGTCAGCCAGGATGGAGTGCAGTGGCGTGATCTTGGTTCACTGCAACCTCTGCTTCCCGGGCTCAAGCAATTCTCCTGCCTCAGCCTCCTGAGTAGCTGGGATTACAGGCGCCTGCCACCATGCCTGGCTAATTTTTGTGTTTTTAGTAGAGACGGGGTTTCACCATGTTGGCAGGCTGGTCTTGAACTCCTGACCTCGTGATCCGCCCACCTCAGCCTCCCAAAGTGCTGGGATTACAGGCGTGAGCCACCGCGCCCAGCTGAGTCTTGATTCTTATAATTAAAAAAAAAGTCTTCTGCAGCTATTTTCATTTTCTACATCTTAATTTTTTTGGTGGTCATAATTGTTTTTCTTATCATCATGACTTTCTTCGACAGTAATTTTGATTATTTTTATATTTTGAAGCACCTACCATTCTTCTTTCAGACTGAAATTTGACTTCCTAGAATACTTCCTTTTTGGCACATTTGAATTCTGATGTGATTGATAATTTTGAGAAAAAAAAAAAAAAGAAAAAAGACCCAGAAAACAAAAAATCTGAAATTAGATCATACACAAATGCTTTTTGAAATTGCCATGACATTGTATTGGGTGGTGCTGAAAAATTGTGTGATCAGAGTACTCTTTTGCTATCATGATTGATGAATTGATGGGTTGAATGAATGTGTACAGGAATTTAGTCATTGGAGCATCTGCTTCTTGTTCCACTCTTCAGCATCAGAGGGAAATTTTTATGTAACATTTTGCCTGGAACCCCCAGACTCCCTCACGACCGGGCACCTTGTGACATCTTCATCAACAAGTGTCCTCACTCTTTGTAGAACTCCACCAAGTTGGTCTCAAGTGAAACAGGGATGCAGCTAAATTCAAGGTTATAGTTTTCCTGGGATGTTATCATCACAAACACCATGCTAGTGAGTTCATTGCTAACAGAGGAGAACTTGCATCTTGACTAAGCATTAGTGATCATCAAATCCTCTGCTTATGATTTTTAAACTTCTGATCTTCAGAACATTTTTGCACGAGCTAGCTCTGGCTTTGTGCATCTCAAACCTTGTTTCTCTCCCATGGCTTTCATACTTCTGGTGCCCTGAGCTGCAGAATTTATTTCTACTTGATCCACACATTTGGGTATTGATGTAGGGTTAGTACAGCAGGTAGGTTGAGAATTTCTGGAGCCTCCCTCCCTCCCTTCGTTCCGAACTTTCGTTAGTCGAATCATCTGAGAAAGATCTTCCCTGGCTTCGTCTAAAACATGGCCTCTCATTTCATTCTCTCCCTGACAACCCTGACGTAGTTTTCATTTCAGGACTCATCACCCCAACATCCTTTCCTGTTTACAGCCCACCTCCCCTGCTAGAACACAAGCTGAGAGGTGGAAGACCTCTATTGCGGGTTTTGGCGAATCCCCAATCTCTAGCATGGTGTCTGGCATGTGATAGAGATTCAACAAATACTTCAACAAATAATGAATAAAGTTAAATTTTTCCGAGTGCAATCATGCCCCTCCCTTCCTCTGCCAGGGTGGAGGCTGTGCCTGGTTTGCATGGCTTCTGCAGCTCCAGCTCCTTGTACTGAGTCTGGCCAATGATGGAGCTCAGTCCATTTTAATCCCATGAACAAATGCGTGGATGTATGGATGCTGGGATGGATGGATGACACTCCCAGCACGGCAGCTTGCAGGGGACTGGCGATTTCCAGTAAGGTGTGCTAAGACTCAAGGAAGCCCATTTTCTCTTCATCTGCAAGGACCCTGTCTGATAATTCAATTTTTCACACATCAGTGCTGTGCATGAGGTGTTGACAGGGTGGCTGTCTACTGGTTCCTTCCCCCAGCCCATCCCATCCTCCAAACAGACTATTTTGTTGTTAGTTGCTCTGCTCTGTTCATCCCTCAAGAGCTCTCACCCTCTGCCATTGCAGGAGCTGTCTCCATGGAAACGGTAGCCAGCATTTCCATGGAGAAAGAGCCGCAGAGTCTGGAATTTTCCAGGTTCTGAAGGTGACTGCAAAAACATCTCAGCACATCTCCAGAACTGGGCTGTCCAACATGGCGGCCACTGGCCACAGGTGGTGACTGACCGCTTGAAATGTGGCCGGTCCCTGTAGAGACATGCTGTCGTGGCAAAGCACACAGTGGATTTTGAGGACTTGGTACAAAAAAAATTTTTTTTATTGAAATATCGCTAATAATTTTTGTATTGATTAGTTTTACCTATCTTTTTCTTTTTAAACAGCAGTTGCTAGAAAACTTAGATTTACATACACGGTTCACATTTGTGGCTGAAATTTTATTTCTGTTGGGTGGCATTCTTCTAGAGTATGCGTAACTGAATACATGAATGAATGACTGATTTTTGGTCAAACTGGGATTATTATCCACAAACCATCACTTTCCTGCTTTTCTTCTTAGATAATTTATTTTTTAAATAGTTCATTAAGTATCTTAGTTGAAAGTTTTTTTTTTTTGAGACGGAGTCTCACTTTGTCACCCAGGCTGGAGTGCAGTGGCATGATCTCGGCTCACGGCAACCTCCACTTCCCAGGTTCAAGCGATTCTTTTGCATCAGCCTCCCGAGTAGCTGGGATTGCAGACATGTGCCACCATGCCTGGCTAATTTTTGTATTTTCAGTAGAGATGGGGTTTGACCATTTTGGCCAGGCTGGCCTTGAACTCCTGACCTCATGTGATCCACTGGCCTCCTAAGGTGCTGGGGTTACAGGCATGAGCCATACACCCGGCTGAAAGGTTTATAGATATAATTTTTAGTATTGAATTAGGCTAGGAGTTAATTACAATTCTTTGAACAGGCATTGAAACACCATTAATTTTTTTTTTTAAGGAACCATCTCCTCCTGAGTGTAAGATGCTGCATCATACTGCAGATGACGTCTTGTACGTAGATTCTACCCATCAGCTTCCAACATCTTGCTGTCATTCACAATGTTGTCATGGCTCCCGTGTAGATAGGCAAACCTTCCTGATTTTCATGTTGACCAGATGCCCAGAAACAGGATCGCGGAGTCAAAGGGTGTGCTTTGACTACACTCGGTGCTTTGATACCAATGACTCAAATACTTACCAGAAAGACTGTGCCTACCTACTTTCCCACTGGCTTCATCTGAAGGGGTCTGTCTTTATCACAGCAATGATTTTTCATTTTGGTTTTGACTTCCAGATTTTAAAAACATTATGGTGACACACACATAACACAATATTTACCACCTTAGCTACTTAAAAGTGTTCAGTTCAGTGGCCTCAAGCACACTGACATTGTTGTGCAATGGTGGTGTTATCACCGCCACCCATCTCCAGAACTCTTGCAAAACGGACAGAAAGACAAACATGGCATGTTCTCACTTATTTGTGGGATCTAACAGTTGAACTCAAGGGCATAGAGAGTAGAAGGTTGGTTACTAAAGGCTGGGAAGGGTAGTAGGAGCTGGTGGGGAGGTGGAATGGTTAATGAGCACACACACAAAAAATGTTAGCAAGAATAAGACTTACTAAGACCTATTTGATAACACAACAGGATGACTACAGTCGATAGTAATTTAATTGTATGTTTTAAAATAAAGACTGTAATTGGATTGTTTGTAACTCAAAGGATAAATGCTTGAGGGGATGGATAAAAAAAATCTTGCAAAACTGAAACTGTGTACCCATTAAACAGCAACTCCCCATTTTCCCCACCTCAGCCCCTGGCAACCACCACTCTACTTTTTGAATCTATGAATTTGACTGCTTTTGGTAATGGAATCATATAGTATTTGTCCTTTTGTGTCTGGCTTATTTCACTTAGAATAATGTCCTCAGGGTTCATCTATGTTGTAGCCTGTGTCAGAATTTCCTTTCTTTTATTCATTTATTCATTTTTTTGAGACAGGGTCTCACTCTGTCACCCAGTCTGAAGTGTGCAGTGGCGTGAGCACAGCTCACTGCAGCCTCAACCTCCTGGGCTCAAGCCATCCTCCTACCTCAGCCTCCTGAGTAGCTGGGACTACAGGCATGCACTACCATGCCTGGCTAAATGTTGAATTTTTTTTTTTTTTTTTTTTTTGAGAGGAGTCTTGCTCTGTCACCCAGACTGGAGTGCAGTGGCACAATCTGGGCTCACTGAAAGCTCTGACTCCTGGGTTCACGCCATTTTCCTGCCTCAGCCTCCCCAGCAGCTGGGACTACAGGCGCCTGCCACCATGCCCAGCTAATTTTTTTGTGTTTTTAGTAAAGATGGGGTTTCACTGTGTTAGCCAGGATGGTCTCGATCTCCTGACATCGTGATCCGCTCGTCTTGGCCTCCCAAAGTGCCAGGATTACAGGCGTGAGCCACTGTGCCCGGCAAATGTTGTATTTTTTATAGATACTGTGTTTCACGGTGTTGCCAGGCTAGAATTTCCTTTCTTTTTAAGACTGGATAATATTCCATTTATGGAGAGACCACATTTTACTCATCCACCCATCCATCACTGGACACTGGGTTTCCCACCACCTTTGGGCTATGGTGAATATTGACTTCCAATTTTGCTTTATCAGAAGATTGGAGCATCTTTTCGTGTTTCTTGAAAGTTTTCGCTGGGTGTGGTGGCTCATGCCTATAATCCCAGCACTTTGGGAGGCTGAGGTAGGTGGATCACTTGAGGTCAGGGGTTCAAGACCAGCCTGGCCGACATGGTGAAACCCCGTCTCTACTAAAAATACAACAACCAGCCAGGCATGGTGATGCATGCCTGTAATCCCAGCTACTCAGGAGGCTGAGGCAGGAGAATCGCTTGAACCCGGGACGCAGAGGTTGCAGTGAGCCAAGATCATGCCTCTGCACTCCAGCCTGGGCGACAGAGCGAGACTCGAAAACAAAAAACCAAAACAAACAGTTTTGCTTTTTCTCTTTCATGAACTCCCTTTTCAGATCCCTTTCTGGCTTTTCCAATGTGATGTTCAGTTTTACCATCTTGACGTGTTAGCACAATTGCTTGACCCGAGCAATTCCTTCGACTTTACACCGCAATGATTTCAACCAGTAGGTTGTTGAATCATGTTTGTGACAGGAGTCTTCATGTTCCTACATTTTTAGTGTTTGGGTGGTCAGATTGAATGCCCTTTTATTTTGTGACTGTTGATGTTTGGATTGTTTTGAATGAGGTATTTCCCATCATGTGATTATAAACATATCCTCCCAAATCATATTTTACTGAATATGATTTCTTCAGAAAAGAACTCTCTTCCTGCTGTGCACACCGTGCCCATCCCTGCACCCAGAAACTCTAGTTCTCATGAAGGCCTCCAGATCCCATTGCTACAGGAGGGATTGGCACCAGATCTGAATTGCACCTAGGGGTCCCTCAGGAGCACATATCTAATTGGAAACGTGTGGTTCTTGGAAAGAAGTCGATTGGATATTGCCTCCTGGCCCAGTCATCAGATTATATTTTAGTTCAAAGACTCACCGTGGTTCATATTAGCTCAGTGCTCGGCTGGAAACCAAACCATACATACATCTCCTCTCTAGCAGGAAGCGGTTGGATTTCTTGGAAACAACTTAATATTGGCCTCTGTGCTGAAGACGCGCGTTTCCGAACCCTGAAAATATCAAACACCAGGCATCTCCTTTCCAGACGACATCCCTCCCTCACCTTCATTAGCTTTTCTCTTAGTTTTCCGGGGTGGAACCTCAGCCTCGTCACTCTTTGATGGACTGGGTGCCTGTGTTGAGTCCTGGCCCAAAGCTGGTGTTTTTGTGTGCACACGGCAGATTTTTAAACAGAATAGCCATCTGATTCTGGATACACTTGGCTAACCCAAATTACACAATGGATTGAAATCGTGGATAGGTCAATGAGAATTTCAGGTTTGTTTTTTTGTGTGTATACACACTCCCACACTCACACTTTCACACACACACATACATGTATAACCAAATATTCGAGGAAACTGTTTTCATTTTCCTAAAGGCATTATTTGAGTCAAAGCATTGTGTAAACGAATCTTACAGGCAGCCTCTCCCCAATCTGAGTGCATCTCACCCCTAGCCCCTCCTGCCTTTGTAGAAATTCTGCACAGCAAACTGCTTGCAAATCATGATGGGGAAGGAAATTTTACTTACAGAGCAAAGGGAATCCACTGAAGTGATTTAAGCACAAGAGAGATGCAGTCATTCTTTCCTTTGAGGCCTATTAATCTCTAGGGGAGGAAATAATTTGTATTTATGTACATATATGTATATGTGTATAGATACATACACACACAACCAATAATTATTGGTCAAAGAGAAAGAACACTTCTAGGGCTCTGGACCTCAAAGATCCAAATGTCTCTCCATAGTCTAACAGCTCCGTGAAAAACATTGCTTAGAGCTTGCTGCATGTCCAGCCTTTTTTTTTTCCATGCTTATCTCCACATAAAGTTTTACATAAAATTGGGATACCTTATCTGCAGTTTTCCATCTTCTTTTTTATTTAATGCATGAACATTTCCACATCAGGAAGTATACTTTAAAATATGCCTTTATTTTGAAAGAGAAAAAGAGCTTGCCTATTTATTTCTTTTCCCCCCCTTTTATATTTTATTTTATTTTTATTAGAGATGGGGGGTCTCCCTATATTGACCAGGCTGGTCTTGAACTCCTGGCCTCAAGCGATCCTCACATCTCAGCCTCCCAAAATGTTGAGATTACAGGCATGAGCAGCTGCACCCAGTCTTTATTTTGTTTTATTTTATTTTATTGTGGTAAGAACATTTAGCATGAGATCTACCCTCTTAACAAATTTCCAAGTGTACAATACAGTACTGTTTTGTTTTGTTTTTGAGATGAGATCTTACTCTGTTGCCCAGGCTGGAGTGCAGTGGCATGACCATAGCTCGCTGCAGCCTCAAGCAATCTTCCCACCTCAGCCTCTCTAGTTGTCTAGTAGCTAGGACTACAGGCACACACTATAGGCACATGCCACCATGCCCAGCTAATTGTTAAAATCATGTTTTAGAGATGGGTTTTGCCTTGTTGCCGAGGCTGGGACAATGCAGTACTGCTGACTCCAGGTATAATGTGGAACAGCAGGACTCACAAGTTTATTCATTGTGCTTGACTGAAATGGACTCTGTTTATGATTAGGAAAATGCCACCTGCTCACTGGATTCACCATTCTTGGTGAGGATAGTTTATAGACTTCACTGCAAATGTGCGTATTTTGTAAACACGGCTGCCCAAGTCTCAGTGATAGACATTCTTTGTACATTTGAGTGAGTTTCCATTGAGGATAAATTCCTAGCTATAGAATTAAAAAGTGAGGCAAAGAAATGAAATCAGACACAAATTGACCAATTGCTCACCACCTATAAGGAGGTAGGGGCTAGGATCAACTTGGGTTTTTAAAGGAGGGTCATGGCTGCTTATTGGAGAAGGACCTTGAGGGCTAAGCATGGAAGCCTGGAGACCAGGGTGGGAACGATCCAGATGGTGGTAGCTTAGACTAGGGCAGTGGCCAAGGGTGCAAAATGAGCAGTGCGACAGGACAAAGCCTTAAATGGGAACAGACCCAGGGATAGTGGGGAGAGATCCTATTTCTTGAATCCCTTAGAGGGTTCCAGGGAACCAGGTCCAGATGTCAGCCAGCATCCTTCCCACCAGGGTATCCCTGATGCATGAGCTAAACAGAGTCCAAATATATCCAGTTAAGTAAGGAAGAGATCAGCCATGGTGGCTCACTCTTGTAATTCTAAAACTGTGGGAGGTCGAGGCAAGAGGATTGTTTGAAGCCAGGAGTTCGAGACCAGCCTGGGCCACATAACAAGACCCTGTCTCTACAAAAAAATAAAAAAATATAAAAATTAGCCAAGGGTGGTGGGGCAGGCCTAGAGTCCCAGCTACTCAGGAGGCTGAGGTTAGAGGATCACTTCAGCCCAGGAGTTAGAAGCTGCAGTAGGCTATAATGGCACCACTGCACTCCAGCCAGGACAACAGAGTGAAACCCTGTCTTTAAAAAAAAAAAAAAGTCAAGGCCAGGCATGGTGGCTCACGCCTGTAATCGCAGCACCTTGGGAGGCTGAGGCGGGTGGATCACCTGAGGTCAGGAGTTTGAGACCAGCCTGGCCAACATGGTGAAACCCCGTCTCTACTAAAAATACAAAAATTATCCAGGCATGGTGTCGGGCACCTGTAATCCCAGCTACTCGGGAGACTGAGGCAGGAGAATCGCTTGAACCCGGGAGGTGGAGGTTGCAGTGAGCCGAGATTGCGCCACTGCACTCCAGCCTGGGTGACTCAGCGAGACCCTGTCTAAAAAAAAAAAAAAAAAAAAAAAGAAAAAGCAGATACATGCAGATTCAAAACCCATCCCAGCACAGAGCAGCTGCATCATATATGTCTTTTTGCACAAATGGGTAAGGATACCTCACTGTCCGCCATAATTCTATCAGTAATAGATTGTTTTCGGAGGACAGACAATGTCATCCAGGAAAAACCGCTCCTTTAGTTCTTATGATTTCAATTCTGTTAGTGGCTTTCAAGAGAAATAACTAAGAACAGTGAACAAGAAAGGAAAGAGGATTCTTTCAGCTGGTTGTGAGGACAGTGGGGAGATTGCGCCGCGTGATCACATAGACTGTGACTGGGCGTGGGGCTGCACCGATCGTGCCCAGCCTCCCCTTTAGACGTTTATTCTCCATGCAGTAACTTCTATTCTTTCATTTGCAGTAATGTAGCAATCACGGTGTGAATACATCCTCGTCTTAGTCTGTTCGGGCTGCTATAGCAAAAATACTATCGATTGGGTGGATTAGAAACAACAGATTTTTATTTCTGACAGTTCTGGAGGGAAAATCCAAGGTGCGGCAGATTTAGTGCCTAGGGAAGGGCCACTTCCTGCTGTCTTCTTGAGGGAGCCCTCTGGGGTCTTGTTAAAAATTAATTAATCAATTAGTTTTTAAATTGACAAGTAAAATCATGTATGTTTATGGTGACAACATGATGTTTTGAAATATGTATACATTGTGGAATGGTTATGTTGATCTAATTGATACATGCCTTTCTACCTCCCCTTTTTTTTATGGTGAGAACACTAAAAATCTACTGTTTTAGCAATTTTTACATTGTCATGAACTATAGTCACCACGTTGTGTACAATAGACTTTGTGAGCTCTAGGGCCTCTTGTCTAGGACAATAATCCCATGATGAGCCTCCACCCTCATCATCTAATCCGCTCCCAAACGTCCCACCTCCTAATACTATCTCATTGGGAGTTAGGATTTAACATCATTTGTGGGGGGAGGTGGGGATGCAAACATTCAATCTATAGCAATCATCATTCCTTTGCTCCATCTCCTCTTGAGGGGCATTCTGGCTGCTCCTCACCCTGATTTTTTATTTTGGGGACCAGAATCACTCTCAATGTCTCAGACAGTGCCTCACACATCACTCTCACCTTGTCAATATTTACTGATTGGTTGAAGGTTGCAATGGAAAACCTTGTGTATGTTCCCTTGCCCACATGATGGAGAATTTCTTCAGGTGACATAGATAGGGGTGGAGCCATGGAGAAAGCATAATTTTTTTTTTGTTTGTTTGAGACGGAGTCTCTCTCTGTCGCCCAGGCTGGAGTGCAGTGTCTCAATCTCAGCTCACTGCAACCTCCACCTCCCAGTTTCAAGCACTTCTGCTGCCTCAGCCTCCCAAGTAGCTGAGATTACAGGCACGCACCACCATGCCTGGCTAATTTTTTGTATTTTTAGTATTTTAGTAGAGATGGGTTTCACCATGTTGGTCAGGCTGGTCTCGAACTCTTGACCTCAAGTAATCTACTGGCCTCCGCCTCCCAAAGGGCAGGGATTACAGATGTGAGCCACCATATTTGTTTGCAAATAGTGCAGAATGTCTTTCTAAAGAGGCATTTTCCTTGTTTTCTCTTGGCAGCTCTGTAAGCAAGGACCTGCTTTACTTTTGCTGTCTGCCATCTCCCCAGCACCTCACACCAAGTCTGGTGCATACAAAGTCCTCTATTTGTCTGTCTCAAATATACATGAGTGAATGAATGAATTATTTTATGCTCCAAATTGGCATTGAGGTGGATAGATATATACTTAGCATGTCTTTCTCATAGAATATGTTATCATGACATTAAATGTTCCTCCAAAAATGTTTGTTTTGGGAAGAATTCGGTTTGTGCATCAAGACTGCAGGATAGAAGGGTACTCATTGTATACACTTGTTGCCAACTTCTTGCTAATGTAGACGAAGATGTGCTAACTCCTCTATACCTTCCTGAATGTTTGTGAATGTCTGCAGACAGCAGATTCCCAGAAGTAGACTGGCTAAGTCAAAGCACACATACTTTTTAAATTTTGGCACCTATCCCCAAAATTTGATCACTAGCATTTGAGAATGTCCATTTTCCTACAACCTTCCTTACTCTAATATTATTCTTGTTTTTGATTTCATTCGTCTGAAATGACTTCTATTTACTTTGAGTGTCTGTTTTGGTATTAGAAGTAGGGTAGACTCACAGCTGTAATCTCAGCACTTTGGGAGGCCAAGGTGGGCCGATCTCTTGAACCCAGGAGTTTGAGATTAGCCTGGGCAACATGGTGAAGTCCTGTCTCTACAAAAATATGTATTTTTTTTTTTTGTATTTTACCTGGGCGTGGTGTCGCGTGCCTGTAGTCCCTGCTACTTGGGAGGCTGAGGTGGGAGAATTGCTGGACCACAGAAAGTCAAGGCTGCAGTGGGCTGTGATCATGCCACTGCACACTCCAGCCTGGGCGACAGAGCAAGACTCAGTCTAAAAAAAAAAAAAAAGTAGTAGTAGGGTGGAATATCTCTTTTATGTTTATTGCACCTGTAAATACTCTCTGGTAAATATTCTACTCATATTCTTTGCCCATGTTTCTATCTTGGTGTTCAACTTTTCCTGACTTTATATTACATTTATTTATGTATATAATTTCTATGTATCTCATATGTTTATGTTAGTGATACAAAGTTCTGGATCATCATCTCTATTTTTACATATTTGACCTGGGCTTGCCATTTAAGTCTTGTTTGTGGTGGACGTTTTCCTTACACACAACACAAATATTTTCAATTTTTGTGAAGTATAGATTTATTATTTTATATTCGTTAACTTTTGTGTCATGTTTAGTACATCTTTCTTCATCCTATAGCTTCAAAAATATTCTCTTCGGTTTTCTTGCCATGACTGCAGAATGGACGCCACGAGCCCACTTCCTTGCCCCAAGCACTGCCCTCCCTACTCAGACGGCATGAGCGCTGCTCCCCCTACTCAGACGGCATGAGCACTGCTCCCCCTGCTCAGACAGCAGGAGAGCTGCCCTCCCTAGTCAGACGTAAGGAGCGCTGCTCCCCCTACTCAGACGGCATGAGCACTGCTTCCCTACTCAGACGGCACAAGCACTGCCCTCCCTACTCAGATGGCACTCTAGGACTGGAATGTCCCACAGAGCAGCCGCAAACCACAGGTGGCTGTTAAGCACTTAATATGTGGCGGCTGTGAATTGAGCCATGCCACACGATGAGTTTCAAAGACTTAGTATTAAAAAAGAATGTAAAATATATTATTACAATTTTTATATCGATTACATGTTGAAATGATAACGTTTTTGAAACATGGGGTTATACAAAATATATTATTAAAATGAATCCCATCTATTTCTTTTAAAAGCTGATAGAAAATAAAAATAGTAAATAGTAACAATGACTTACAAAAAATAGAAATATCTGCCCAGGCTCTGTGGCTCACTCCTGTAATCCCAGCACTTTGGGAGGCCGAGGTGGGTGGATCATGAGGTCAGGAGATCAAGACCATCCTGGCCAACATGGTGAAACCCCATCTCTACTAAAAATACAAAAATTAGCCGGCGTGGCAGCGCACGCTTGTAATCCCAGCTACTCAGGAGGCTGAGGCAGGAGAATCGCTTGAATCTAGGAGGCAGAGGTTGCATTGAGTGAAGATCACGCAACTGCACTCTAGCCTGGGTGACAGAGCGAGACTCTGTCTCAAAATAAATAAATAAATAAAAATAAAAATATATATATTTTATATATATTACGTATATAATAGAACACTTAAAATGATAAAAATGGCTCACATTATAATCTATCAGACTAAGGTCCTGTAAGAAGACCTTGGTTACTGCAGGAAGAATTTGGGCTGAAATAAATAGAAGTTCAGATGGTAGAAATCTTTCTAACTGGAGACTCTTGGACTTTGAGAAGCAGTTTGAATGTCAACATCTCGCCCAGTTGCCAGATAAAACCTTGGTTCAACAACCCACCATGGAATTTTTCCCTGATTAACGAGCTAAATTCTGTACTGGAATCCAAGCAATATATATGTTGCCATCCAACTCAGGAAGAGACTGGCTTTCTCGGAAAGAGCACAACTCACCCAGTGTTCTGGAGACCTCTATTTCCAAACCATAAAAATATTGAATACTAGCCATCTGTTTTGCGGATTGTGTCCCTGATTTCCATCATTCATCAGTTTCTTTTTTCCTCCCTCTCATTTCCTGGGGTGAACATCCTGCCCCCTCATTTTCTGGGTTCCCATCATGAGGGTCTGTTAAGGGACCTGGCATGAAGCTGGTGGTTGTGTGTGATGCATAATACCAGCCTACTTCCACTGAACAAAATTCTGTTATACATTCAGAGCAAAACTAAACAAATGAGAATTCACTAAAATTTAATGACAGCTTTGTTGAGATAGTCACATACTATACAATTCATCGTTTAAAGTACTTATAAGTCAATGGTTTCTAGTATATTCATAGAGTTGTGAAATCATCACCACAATCAATTTTAGAACATTTAGAATTTTAGAACATTTAGATCATCCCCTACCAAAAAAATCCCATGCCCCTTAGTCGTAACTCACCATTTCCTCCCAATGTTCCCCAGCCCCAGGCAGCACATGAATCTGCTTCATGTATCTGTAGATTTTTGCATTTTGAATCATATAATATATGACTTTTGGGTAAGGTTTTTTCACTTAGCTTAATGTTTTTGAGCTCATCTGTGCTGTAACATGTATCAGTACTTAATTCTTGTTTATGGCAGAATAATATTTCATTGTATGGATGTGCCACATTTTATGTATGTATTCATAAGTTGATAGACCTTTGGGCTGTTTTCACTTTTGGCTATTATAACTAATGCTGCTATGAACATTTGTATAGAAGTTTTTGTTTGTGTAGATGTATGTTTTCGTTTCTTTGGGGTATATATCTAAGAGCAGGATTACTGGGTCTCAGGGTAATGCTATATTTAACCTTCTGAGGAACTGCTTTCCAAAACAGCCACACCAGTTTACATCCCCACCAGCATTTATGAGGATTCCAATTTCTCTGTCCTCACCAACACTTGTTATAGTCTATTTTGACTATAGCCATCATAGTGGGTATAAAGTGACATCTTATTGTGGTTTTGACTTGCATTTCGTTGGTGCCTAATGATAGTGAATATCTTTTCATGTGCTTCTTGGGTATCTGTGTATCTCATTTGCCATGATATCCACCGAGATCCTTTGCTGCTTGGTCACGCTACACCCAACCATTTTTGAAACATCTGGGCTATCCACGATAGTTTGGATACTGAGTTTATGCGGGTACAGTGGAATCAGAAAAAAGAAAAGTTACCAGAGAATTCAGTTGGTAATGACAAATCCTTTGGAGAGAACCTTGACAAGACTTGCTAATGGACAACGTTTGCTGTACCTGATTAGGTCAACTTTGAAGTTAACAGAGGCTGAAGTGCCAGAATCAATCCATCCCAGAATGATTTCTAATTAAGGGTGCAATATAAGATCACTCTGGCTACAGGGAAGGAAGCAGAAGAAGGGAAAGGGAAAGACAGGGAGATGCCAGGAGACGTAGCTGGCCACTCACTAAATCTAGATAGAATTAGTTAATTCTTCCAATATACTTTCATTAATTTATTTATAAATGATATACACAGAAAAATGTTACGTGCAAAATAAAACATGGAAAATTTTTCAGAGGATAAGATAAAAAATAAATGAAAATGGAAGCCCCAATAATTTATTTCCGCGCGTGACCCATTTTGAGACCTCAAAGGGGTCACAACATGCAATGAAGTTGGGCCAGGGCAACGACAGAAGATGGGAAGGTTGGGGAGTTATGTGGGGTGAGTGGAATGGCTGAAGGTAGACTCTGGAGAAGGATTTGATCTGATGTGCTGATGGACTTGGTTTCTCATTGTTGGAAACGACGTGAGACCTATTGATGGCTGTAGTTGAGAAGGAAATGATTTGGAAGGCTCAGGAGGGAAGTCTGGGCTGTCGGTGGAGGGGGAGAAAATCATGGAGAAGTGAGTTGGTGAGTGTGGCCAGGGGACTGGAGGAGACGTCAGTGGTGATGAAAAAAAGCCAAGAGCTAACACAGAGTCCCGAAAGCTCAACCTGGAGACCTGGACGTGACAGGAGAGCCCCCAGGCCTGGGTCTGCAGCTTTCTCTGAGAGCCTGAGATCTACCCAGCACCCTTTCAGCAATACTTCTTATGGATGCCAGCCGCTGCTAGTTTCTGTTGATGCAACTAAGAATTCCAATGCAAACAAAAGGCAGCGGCTCACACGCCCTGCTGTGCTCTCCTCTCTGAGGACCTCATCCAAGAACATATTTTAAGATGTACAGGACCCATGATCTAAGCACGGATGGAGAAAACTGCAGGCCTCAGCCCCTCCCCCTTGCTGCCCCAGGAGCACTGATTTTCTGTGAAGGACAGATGCAGCCTCCAGCGGTTGCCATGGAAACCAGGGCTGCAGAGAGTGAAGTTTTCCAGGCTCTGGAGTCCGTTGTGTGTGGGTGGATGCAAGATCCCAGCCTGGCATACAGCAGGCAACTAATAAATGTCTGTAGAAGGACTGAATGTTTGTCTCCTGGACTCCCACCATGCGTCGGCATTCTGTGCTAGAACAATAATCTTCTTGTGAGCCTGAAATCTGTGAGGTTGAAATTTTGTAAAATCTCCCTAGATTTATTGGGTTATAATTTACATATAATATGATTTACCTATTTTAAATATACGGTTTGATGCATTTTAGTGGTTGTATACACTCATGAAACCACCACCACAATCAATATACGGAGCATTTAATTAGTCTAAAAAGTTTCTTGGCCCGGCAAGGTAGCTCACACCTGTAATCCCAATGCTTTGGGAGTCTGAGGTGGGAGGATTGTTTGAGGCTAGGAGTTTAAGACCAGCCTTGGCAACAAAGCAAGACCCTGTCTTTACAAAAAAATTAGCTGGGTGGGGTGACACCTGGCTGTAATCTCAGCCGCCTTGGGAGGCTGAGATGGAAGGATCACTTGAGCCTAGGAGGCCAAGGCTTCAGTGAGCTATGATCATGCCACTGCACTCCAGCCTAGGCTACAGAGTGAGACCCTGTCTCAAAAAAAATGTGTATATACATAAATTTTAAAAAAGTTTTTGTATTACTCTGTTCTCACATTGCTATAAAGAACTACCTGAGACTGGGTAATTTATAAAGAAAAGAGGTTTAATTGACTCACGGTTCCGCTGGCCGTACAGGGAGCCTGGCTAGGGAGACCTCAGGAAACTTACAATCATGGCGGAAGGTAAAGGGGACCAGGCATGTCTTACGTGGCAGGGGCAGGAGGAAGGGATGGGGGGAGGTGCCACACACTTTTAAACAACCAGATCTCATGAGAACTCACTCACTATTATGAGAACAGCAAGGGGGACATTCCACCCCCATGATCCAATCACCTCCCACCAGGCCCCACCTCCAACACAGAGAATTACAATTTGACATGAAATGTAGGGAGTGGGGTGGACACAGACCCAAACCATGGCAGATTTTTCTGTGCTAATTTGCCTTCGATCCCTCCTCTCCCTCCATCCCAGCACCACACCACTCCAATCTACTTCCAGTCTCTATTGTTTTGTGACTTTCTAGAATTTTATGTAAATAGAATTATGCAATCTTTTGTTCAACTTTTTTCTCCTAATGTTTTGAGATACACCCATGTTGTTACATATATTAAGATTTTACTGATTAATATTAATTATTAAATAATTATATTTTGTTCTTTTTTACTGCTTAGTGGTATTCCATAATATGGATATATCAGTTTATCTATTTTCCTGTTGGTGACTATTTAAACTGTTTCCAATTTGAGGGGCAGGGGGGCAGTTACAGAATTATGCAGCTATCGACATTCCTTTCTAGCAACATTTTAAGATTTCTCCCAGGTATTTGCAAACCTAAAGAGTTGCACTTTTTTCATAAAAACAATAGATGTTGGCATGGATGTGGTGAAAAGGGATCACTATACACTGCTGATGAGAATGTCAATTAGTACAGCCTCTGTGGAAAACACTATGGAGGTTTCTCAAGTAACTAAAAGCAGACCTACCATTCCTTCCAGCAAGCCCACGATGGGGTATGTACCCGAAGGTGTCTTTCATATAAAAGAGACACCTGCATTCATACGTTTATTACAGCATAATTCACAATTGTGGAGATATGACATCAATCTAAGTGCCCATCAACAGATGAGTGGATAAAGAAAATGTGGTACATATACAGCATGGAATACTACTCAGCCATTGAAAAAGAATGAAATCATGTCCTTTGCAGCAATTTGGATGGAACTGAAGGCCCTTACTCTTTTTTTTTTTTTTTTTTTTTTTTTTTTCTGAGACAGGGTCTCACTCTGTTGCCCAGGCTGGAGTGCAGTGGCGCCATCTCCGCTCACTGCAACCTCAGCCTCCTGGGTTCAGGTGATTCTCTTGCCTCAGCCTCCTGAGTAGCTGGGACTACAGGCATGCACCACCACGCCTGGCTAATTTTTTGTAATGTTAGTAGAGATAGGGTTTCTCCATGTTGTCCAGGCTGGTCTCGAACTCTTGACCTCATGTGATCCACTCGCCTTGGCCTCCCAGTGTGCTGGGATTACAGGCGTGAGCCCACCGCTAACGGCCCTTATTCTAAGTGAAGTAACTCAGCAAGAGAAAACCAAATACTGCATGTTCTCACTTATAAGTGGGAGCTAAGCTATGGGTACACAGAGGCAGACAGAGTGGTGTAATGGACAGTGGAGACTCGGAAAGAGGGCAGGAAGGAAGAAAGGGAGGGATAAAAAAACTACATATTGGGTACAATATACATTACTTGGGTGATGGGTGCACTAAAAGCCCGGACACCACCACCATCCAATTCATCCACATCATCAAAAATCATTGGTGCTCACAGAGCTACTCAAATAAAAAGATTTAAAAAACAAAGCATAGACTGGCACACACACAAAATAATGTCTTGTAGTTTTTGTTTCATTCTTGCCAATTGGATAGAAGGAAAATGGTCTCCCTGTTCACATGGCTGTCCAATTTTTGGATTACAAATAAGATGAACAATCCTTCATCTTTCTTTGAATTTACTTTCTCTCTCTCTCGTGTTTTTTGTTTGTTTGTTTGTTTTCGAAGTCTTGCTCTGTTGCCAGGCTGGAGTGCAGTGGTGTGATCTCAGCTCACTGCAACCTCCGCCTCCCGGGTTCAAGCAATTCTCCTGCCTCAGCCTCCCGAGTAGCTGGGAGTACAGGTGCACACCACCACACCCGGCTAATTTTTGTATTTTTAGTAGAGATGGGGTTTCACCGTGTTAGCTGGGATGGTCTCAATCTCTTGACCTCATGATCTGCCCACCTTGGCCTCCCAAAGTGTTGGGATTATAGGCGTGAGCCATCGCACCTGACCTCTTTGAGTTATTTTTAAATGTACAAATAAATTATTATTAACTATAGTCACCCAATTGTGCTATCAAATACTAGGTCTTATTCACCCCTTCTAACTATTTTTCTGTGCCCATTTACAACCCCACTTGCCCCCCAACCCCAACCCATACTGCCTTGTGCTGAAGAAGAAGATGAGACCATTGGCCGCTCCCTGGACCAAACACCATTCCCCCATTCCCCCCACATGGAAGCTCCCAGACCTACAGGGAGGCTTTCAGCTCCCGGTGCTGCATGAGGAATTTGGACCAAATCCAAATAGAAAATGGGGTCAGAAGGGAATGACATTTCTAACTGAATAGCCATGGTCCCTGAGAAGAAGCAGTTACAACGTCAGCTGCCAGATAAGACGTCGGGTCAAGGACCCACCGTGGAACGTCCCCTTGGTTCCTGAGCCAAATGCCCCACTGGAATCCCAGCAATACACATGTTGCCTTCAGCAAGGGAATGAGTTTATCATAAACAGCACAGCCTGGCCAAGGTTCCAGAGACCTCTGTTTCTAAGCCATGGAAATATTTCATTCTGGGCCAGGCCCCATGGCTCATGCCTGTAGTCCCAGCACTTTTGGGGGCCGAGGTGGTTGGATCGCTTGAGGCCTGGGCAACATAGAAAGACCTCATCTCTCCAAAAAAATACAAAAATTATCCGGGCATGGTGGCACACCCCTGTGGTCCCAGCTACTCTGGAAGCTGAGGCCAGAGGATCACTTGAGCCTAGCAGGTCAAGGCTGCAGTGAGCTGAGATTGCGCCCCTCGCTCCAAACTGGGCAACAGGGAGAGACACTATCTTTAAAAATATATATAAAATAATAAAACAGACAAACAAATATTTTATTCTGGTTGTCATTTTGCAGATTATATCCCCTGGTCCTGTCAGTAATCATTCTGGGGCAGTTTTTTTGTTGTTGTTTTTTTGGGGGTGGGTGTGAAAATCTTTCTGCTTCATAATATTCCAGCCATCACTGATGTTCAGCCATAACTCCCCCCACCCCTGAATATGCTCATGGAACTAAATTTCCATAACTTGCTGGATTCCGTGAATTACCAAAATCAGTAAGAATGGACTTTTAACACTTCATCTTAGTCTGAATTAAGTTCACACACATAGCTGACTGCACAGGGTTCGTCTGCCTTTTCCCATAACAATTATGTCAGCACGACCTCACAGCAGAGACCACATTGCTTCCTGTTATGGGCTGAAATGTGTGCCCCTAAACTCACGCTGGAACCCTACCTTCCAGCACCTCAGAATGTGAGCATATTTGAAGATGAGGTCTTTACAGAGGTGATCAAGTTAGAACAAGATCATTAGTATCATCTGTGTCTCCTGATTCAACATGGCTGGAGCAGCCAGGCGCGGTGGCTCATGCCTGTGATCTCAGCACTTTGGGAGGCGGAGGCAGGCAGATCACCTGACATCAGGAATTCGAGACCAGCCTGGCCACCATGGTGAAACCTTGTCTCTACTTTAAAAAATACAAAAAATAGCCAGGCATGATAGTGGGTGCCTGTAATCCCAGCTACTTGGGAGGCTGAGGCAGCAGAATTACTTGAACCCGGAAGGTGGAGGTTGCAGTGAGCCGAGATTATGCCATTGCACTCCAGCCTGGGTGACAGAGCAATACTCCATCTAGAAAAAAAAAAAAAAAAAAAATGGCCGGAGCCCTGATCAGGTGAGGAGATGAGGACAGAGGCACATACAAAGTAATGACCATGTAAGGACACTGGGAGAAGATGACTGTCTCTATACGCTGAGGAAAGAGGCCTAAAGAGAAACCAACCCTGCTGATACCTTGATCTCTCAGCCTTCCAGCCTCCAGAACAGTGCGAAAATGCATTTCTGTTGTTGAAGCCGCCCTGTCTGTGGTGTTCTGTTGTGGCAGTCCTGGCAGCTTAATGCACGTACCCAACGAGAGTGCCCCAAACCCTTCCTACGTAGCAATTCTGGAGCTTAGACAGTCTGTGGGTCATAGCAAGGAACCAGATCTTTATCTGACAGTGACATGAATCTGTTGACATGTTTTAGCCCAGGCAGTGGTCACGGATGCCTTTTCTTTTAAGACACTCCATGTTGGCTCCACTATGGATGAAAGGCAGGGCTGGTGCATGGCAGAGACACACACAGAGGAGACTTGGGGGACACAGGACAGAGAGGATGGGTGCCCAAACGAGGTGGGGCAGGGGGAATGATGGAGACAGAGCTGGCTCAGGGGATGTCCAGGAGGCAGAACTGACGAGGCCTGGACGCTGGTGGGATTTGGTGGGTGGCTCATTTCATGTGTCCACCTGGCCAGGCTCTAATCCCCACAGGTTCCATCAAACCCTCATCCAGCTGTGGCTGCAAGGGTATTTTACAGATGCAGTTAACATCTATGATAGCTGACTTTCAGTGAAGGAGATGATCCTGGAGGATGTGGGTGGGCCTCATCTCATCAGCTGAAGGCCTTATGAGCAAAAACTGAGTTTTCCCTGAGGAAAAAGAAATTCCACCTCAAGGTTGCAGCATTAGTTCCTGCCTGAGTTTCCAGCCCATCGTCGGTCAGCCCCACAGATGCCATGCCTCCCAGACTTCAAAATTGTGTGAGCCATTGCCTTACAATGAGTCTCTTAAAACAGTGGTTTGCAACCTTTTTGGCACCAGGGATCAGTTTTGTGGAAGACAATTCTGTAGACCAGGGTGGAGAGATGGCTTTGAGATGATTCAAGTGCATTACATTTGTTCTGAACTTTATTTCTATTATTATTACACTGTAATATATAATGAAAAAATTATGCAACTCACCAGAATATAGAATTGGTTGGGAGCCCTGAGCTCCTTTTCCTGCATTCTCCCAGCTGGGAGTGGTGGGAGACAGTGACAGATCTTCAGACATTGGATTCTCATAAGGAGCATGCAAACTGGATCCCTCGCACGTGCAGTTCACAACAGGTTTTGTGCTCCTATGAGAATCTAATGCAGCCACTGATCTGACAGGAGGTGGACAGGAGGTTGTAATGTGAGCAGTGGGGAGCGGCTGTAAATACAGGTGAAGCTTCACTCACTCACTCGCTCACCCACCCGCCCTCACTTCCTGCTGTGTGGCCCAGTTCCTAAACAGGCCATAAGCCAGTATGGGTCCATGGCCTGGGGGTTGGGGACACCCATCTTTAAAGACAAAAATTATATATATGACATATGTGATATATATATGATATATATACACACATATATGTGTATAGACCTATTATCAATATCCCCCCACACATATATACATATAAATATGCATGTATTTCACCCCATACACATATATACTTATCCCCGCATGCAAATATGCATATAGATATGCATGTATTCCCCACACACATATATACATGTATCCCTCCCCACAAATATACATATAAATATGCAGTATTTCCCCCCAAAACATATATGCATGTATCCCCCACAGACAAATATACATATAAATATGCAGTATTTTCCCCCCAAAACATATATACATGTATCCCCACAGACAAATATACATATAAATACGCATGTTATATCCTACCTAGTCTGCTAGGGCTGCCATAACAAAGCTCCATGTACCAAGTGGCTGAAACAACAGAAATGTGTTTTTTCACAATTCAGGAGGCTGGAAGTTTGCAATCAGGTGTAAGCAGGGCTGGTTTCCTCGGAGGCCTTTCTCTTTGGAGATCAGACAGCCGCCCTCCTTGTGTCCTCACGTGGTCTTTCCTCCGTGTGTGTCTGTATCCACATTTCCTCTTCTTTTGAGAAAACCAGTCCTATTAGATTGAGGTCCATCCTAGTGACCTCGTTTTAGCTCAGGTGCCTCTGTGAAGACCCTATCCCCAAATACAGTCACATTTTGCGGTGCTGTGGGGTTAGGACATCAACATATGAATTCAGGGAGTCTACAGTTCAGCCCATAGCACTACTGGTTTTGTTTCTCTGGTAGGACCCTGATGGCTACAGGAACAGGCACCATTTCTGCCTTAAGGAACTAGGTGGACACCCTCAGTCCCTGAGAAAGGGAAGGATTTTTGAAAACATAATGGGTTCAACTTAGCTGGGTGGAGACCTCCTAAGAAGAGGTAAGAGTCTTGTTCTGTCTCTGTAAAAGGAAAATGGTTTTCTAACGTTTTACTGTTCCAGAGAAAGACAAAACGCCCAACCTCCATTTACATCTGTCTCAGCACACCTCATTAATTCCCTAGAAAGAACTGCTGGAAGTCGAATTACCGGGTCAGAGGGGTTAAAAGGTCCTCGTGATTTGGTTATATTACTGAGTTTTGTTCCAAGTCAGGCAGCTTGGCCATAATCCCTGTTTATTTATCACTGCATTTCCGTTTAATCATTTTCACTGCACAGATAGCACATCAATTTTTACTTGGAAATTGAAAGTATATATATTTTTACAATTTATCATCCTGTGTTTTCCCTCATGAGGCTGTCCCCATGATGTAAAATGATCCAAAATTTTGATTGCGTTGTCCAGAGGAAAGGCGTTTGTTATTTTCTCTTAATCATTTTAGTACTGACTTTTCATATGCCCTTCTTGTGCTTTATAGTCTTGTTTCCAAGTACTTCATTTTACAAACATGCCGTGATGTTCCCCTTCTATCTGCGTCCTGTGCCTTTGTGTACTGGGACTAATTTTTTGAGGGGAGACAGGGTCTCACTCTATTGCCTAGGCTGATCCTGACTGCTGGCCTCAAACAATCTTCCTGCCTCAGCCTCCCAAAATTTGGGGCTTACAGGCAAGAGCCACGGTGCCCAGCTTGAGTTACATTCTTTAAAAATCAATTCATTGCATTTGGCCTTAATGGGAAGACCAAAGTGAGATGTATCATGAACTTGAAAACTACAGTATTGGCAACCTGTTTATCAGAAAGGTTCAGAAAACTTCCTCTCCCACCATCAGTATCTCAAACCATTCCCACCTCAACTTTGCTTCCTGGTGGTAATTAGCAAATTCAAAGGTGGTGAACATGAAAGACACATGAAATGTTACAGTGCTGTGGAGATATGGTATTGCTAGTCA
Organism: Pongo pygmaeus; assembly: GCF_028885625.2. Taxonomy (NCBI): domain Eukaryota; kingdom Metazoa; phylum Chordata; class Mammalia; order Primates; family Hominidae; genus Pongo; species Pongo pygmaeus. The sequence continues at coordinate 63,521,556 of NC_072393.2, forward strand.
TTTATTAATCCACCTACCATCATTCATCCATTCCACCCATCCACCCACTATCCATCCATCCATCCATCTATCCATCCATCCTCCATCCATTATCCATCCATCCATCCTCCATCTATCCACCCATCCACTCATCTACCCACCCGTCCACTCATCCTCCAACTATCTAATATCCATCCATCCACCCATCAACAGAGAAGCCACAGAGGGAAGTACTGGGGCTGGTCAGGAAGCAGAGGGAGTGAGGGGAAAATGTGGGCAGGAGCCTTTTCATTATTTCCATGGGAGGGAACGGGTGAAGCAGAGTGGGCAGGCTTAGGATTGGCTCCTCTGAGTAATTTCAGTGGCTCTGGGGCACAGGCACTGTCCTGGTTGTCTGGTTCCCAACCCTGGGTGATGAAGGCAGGCACACAGAGGCCCTGAATGTGGGAGCCCAATGGAGGGGGTGCTGGGTGTGGGCTCTGGATGGGGTGGTTTGCATGTGAAAGGCACCCTCTCAGGGGGGTTGTTTATCATCTTTAGGAAAATGTAAAGAATCAGAGTACAGAAATTTACACAGGCATGGTTGATGCACCGGGGAGCAGAATGGGTCAGCCCAGGCGAGGATGGGGCATCTTGGACAGACGCAGCTGGGTGTGGAGGCAGGACACTGTCAGAAAAGGCTCCTTCTCAAGGCTCCTCTCTCCTTAGTGGCCCTGCCTTCAACTTCTACCCCACTCTGTGCATTCTTCCCCACTCTGAGTCTGATTTCGCGGGTCTGGGTGGTGCCTATTATTCTGCATTTCTTTCTTTTTTTTTTTTTTTTCAAGATGGAGTCTCGCTCTGTTACCCAACCTGGAGTGCAGTGGTGCCACTGCAACCTCCACCTCCCAGGTTCAAGCGATCCTCTCGCCTCAGCCTCCCAAGTAGCTGGAATTACAGGCACCTGCCACCATGCCCAGCTAATTTTTATATTTTCAGTAGAGACAGGGTTTCACCATGTTGGCCAGGCTGGTCTCAAACTCCTGATCTCAAGTGATCTGCCTGCCTCAGCCTCCCAAAGTGCTGGGATTACAGGCATGAGCCCCCGCACCCAGCCATTCTGCATTTCTAGAAAGCTCCCGGGTGTTGAGAATGACAAACTTTGATGGTTTGCCTGAGATGCTCTCCATTTTAGCAGGGACCCAAGGAGCCCCTAGCCCCGGGCAAACCAGGATGGTTGGTGGCTCCACTGGTGATGCCGCTGGTACTTGTCCTGGACCACACTTTGAGCAGAAATGTTCTGTTGGAGTCTGCCCTTCCCAAGGCAGGAGCTCAGAGAAAAAGGTGAAAATTTTCACTCTGTTCCCTACTCTGCTCAGGCTGACCTTTCCTCCTGGTAAACATCGTGTTTTCTCCTTTACGCAACATGCCCTCAACCCACCTGAGGCCATGTCCAGTGTCTGGACATGATTGGATTTTTTTCCCTGTGGACAGTTCCTGACCTTCTAGATACATTTCAACATGACCTCTGTCTTAGGTCGGGGCTCGCCAACCGTGCATGTGAAGGCATGTGCTGTCTCTCGGCTGCCCAAGGCATGGTCTTTGCATTCTCTCCGTAGCCTGAACAATCATTAACCATGCAATTGCCCTCTTTTCTGCTCATGATGGGCCCCAAACCCCTCTGTAACCACTGGAGCCCATCACTCTCTGCTCTCCACAAGGCAAAAGGGTGAAATATTTTAATAATCATACAGTGTGAAACATCTCACCGAAAAAAACAAGCAACAACCAACAGATGTGAAAGACAAGACTGATGAATCTGACTCTATATGTACAGAAAATGTCAGCAGCTGGAAAAAATATACCACCAAAAAAAAATTGAACAGAGAAACTGGCAAAAGCAGATATCACAGAGTTAAACTTTACAGGTTAATATATAAAGTGTATAAAGAAGTCAAAAAGACACAAGTGGAAGACCAAAAGTGAAGAGTGGGCAGAGAATGAAAACAGGCTGCTAATAAAAGGGAACATTTAAATGTTTAGGAAAGATGAAAAGATATTCCACTTTATTTATAGTCTAATAAACTTGGCATTGAAAATCAAAATGAGATATCACTTTCTACCACTCAGACAGAACAAAAGTTTATAAAAGAGCATATGGAGTGGGCAAGGTGTGGCATGTGGAAACGGGGTTATCCACTGGCTGGCGGTGAAGGTGTGGATTGGCACATTTCTGATGCGTATTTTAGCAATAAATCTGCAAACGAGCCAGTCAACAGAGTCCCTTCCAGCAGAACAAACATAGGGAAACTGCCTTCCTAGTGGGCACTTCAGGTTAGTAATCGGAGAAAAGCAAACAAGCACGAAAGAAATAGAAGAGCGATTTGGCATTATCTGGAAAAGCTACTATCGGTGGCTCTCCATTGTGGGATGATTTCACCTCCTCCACTCCAGGAAATATTCGGAAATGTGTAGAGACTAGAGACTTTTTTTACTGTCACATTTGGGGCGTGAGTAGGGCGTGAGCTACTAGCATCCAGTGGGTAGAGACCAGAGAGGCTGCTAAGCATCCTGCAATGCACAGCACAGCCCTCCCCAACAATAAAGAGTTACCAGCCCAAAATGTCAATCACATCAAAGCTGAGGAGGCTGCCCTATTGCCCAGCAATTCTGCTCCAAGATATATGTCCCAGGGGAGCTCCCTCCATTTCCACAAGGACCAAGCATAATCGTGCTCATTGCAGTACTCACTCACTCAGTGCATATCTGTTAAATGTGAACTGTAGCCCAGTCACTTTGCAGTGATGGGAGCTATTCACAGTTTTGTTTTCTTTTTTTTTTTTTGAGACAGGGTCTCACTCTGTCACCCAGGGTGGAGTGCAGGGGTACAAGCCTGGCTCACTGCAGCCTCCACCTCTGAGCTCAAGAGATCCCCCCACCTCAGCCTCCCAAGTACCTAAGATTACAGGTGTGCGCCACCATGCCCGGCCAATTTTGTCTATCTTTTTAGAGATGAGGTCTTGCTGTGTTGCCCAGGCTGGTCTCAAACTCCTGGGCTCAAGCATTCCTCCTGTTCTTGGCCTCCTGAAGTGCAGGGATTACAGGTGTGAGCCACTGCACCTGGTCTATTCATATTCTTTGTAGTGAAAAAAAGTGGGATGGTGGGAGAGGAACAACTGAAATGTCTGTTGACAAGAGAATGGATAAATAAATTGTGGTGTACTCGTAAAGTGGACTGCAATACAGAAGGTTAAAGAATGAGATGTACATGTGTCCCTGTGGATAGAGCTCAATGGAAAAGAGCAAGTTGCATTTGATAGAACATCCACCCTTTAGCCTGGTGTGGTGGGGCTTGCCTGTGCTCCCAGCTACTTGGGACACTGAGGTGGAAGGATCACTTGAGCCCAGGAGTTGGAGGCCACAGTGAGCCATGATTGCACCACTGCACTCCTCCCTGGGTGACAGAGTGACACCCTATCTCAAATAAACAAACAAACAAATTGACAAGAAAAGAAGGAAGGGAGGAAGGAAGGAAGGAAGGAAGGGGAGAAAGAAAGAAAAGAAAAGAGGAAAGGAAAGGAAAGGAAAGCAAAGGAAAGGAAAGGAAAAAGGAAGAAAGACACTCACCCTGTTACCAGCCACCCTCCCAGATCTATCTGTTGGGTTGCACTGATCCCTTGCAGGGAATCATCTTACTTTGTGAGTTTACAGCTCTGTGTCATTATTCGGAGTTACTGTAACAATGCAATTCACGAGAAGCCCTGAATGAATGCAGTTGTGGCTACCATCAAATGTTGACACAGCGTTCAACCCCATCAAGAGGAGATGCATTACTCAAGACATCTGTAGACAGGGATGGAGGACTGGAAGAATGAATGAAGTCATTCATTCTTTCAACAAACCTGAAGCACCTGAGGGGTGCTTGTCTGGCACTTTGAACCCCCTCCTTTCCACCCCCAAACATGCACACACACACACACAAACACACACACTGATATCAGAGCCCGGAAAATTCCAGTCTCCGCAGCTCCTTCTTCAGCCCTCCCCTTCCCACCTCCAGCTGCTGTGTCCATGGTGATGGTCTGAGCAGGCCTGGGTTGCCGCCGAACAGGTGATTGCTCTTGAAGGAAAACAACACCAAGCCACTCGGGGGATGGGAGGCAGCGGAGATGGCTCAAACCCTGGCCCCACAACAGTGGCCTGTGCAGGACTCGCGTGTCCCTGAAAATGCATCCTTGAGAGCTTTGCAGAAGATCACGAAATCGGCCATGAGGGCCTCCCTGACCCTGTCAGAGATAATACATCTCTTAAGCATGAGTGACATTGGCATTAGCTTTTTTTCTACTTGTTCATTTATTCATATATTCAACAACTATGAACTGACTGTCCTGGGAGCTGGTGATACAAGAATAAAACAAATAGACAAACAGGAGGCACACTCTAGTCTGATAGAGACATTTGCTCCTTCAAATAAGATTTTTTTCATTCATTCTGGATGAACTTACGGAAGAGCCGCTGCATGCTGGGGCCATGCTGGGCACACAGGATGCATCACAAAGAGAGGCAGAGAGAGAGAGAGAGGAAGAGAGGAAGGGAGGAAGGGGGGAAAGGGGAAAGGAGGGAAGGAGGGAAGGAAGGAAGGAAGGAAGGAAGGGAGTCAAACAAAGTCCTTGCTTTCTGTTAAAGAACAAAGCATTAGATGAGACTTGTTAAAGCATGGGAAGGAACAAGATTTAGGACCATAGTGATGGGCATAGACAGACTGCGACAAGGGGATTTTGCAGTAGGAGAGAGAAACAGGGCGCTCAGCTCTGAATGCAGCATGGGCAAGAGAAAATCTGTAGCCGAGGAGCAGGGTGGGAGTCAGTGGATGGAAAATTACTGAGAGGAACACTCTGGCTGAGAACTGACCTAACAGGATTCTTGTTGAAGACAGGCTCAGGGTGAGTTGCCTGGGGGAGGTTGAGGATAAGGGATGTGAAAGAACCTGTCACTCCACAGGGCTTGCCGTCTAGTTGGGGAGAGACATGGTAAATCAGTATATATTTTTGTTTTTTTTCTGTATCCTCACTGCCTAGCAGAATGCTTGGGATCTAGTAGGATCTTCACAATCATTTTTCAGACTGTGAACGAATGAACAAATAAATGGGTTCTGTGAAGTTCACAATTCAAATTCTGGTGCCTTTATTCACGTACCACGTTCATAGCATCCTTTCTCCTGAGAGTACCCAAGGTTCCTTTCTTGGGTGGATGGGGAGTTGGCTGGATATGGGGCATCCTGGACAAAAATGTAACCCACCTTTGCAAAAACTATATCAGTGAGAAAATTCTGACCGTGAAAGAGATCTGAGCTAACCCACCTTCCATCTTGCCTTTCCCTTAGTTATTCCTGGGCTATTGGGCCAAGCTGACTTTGGAAGACATTTGCACTATAGTGTAAAAGGATAATAGGATTTGCCCAAAACTCAACTGCTGTTGTAAAGCTAATGGGAGGCTGGCTAGTGTGGTGACTCATGCCTGTAATCCCAACGCTTTGGGAGGCTGAGGCAAGAGAATTGCTTGAGCCCAGGAGTTGGAGGCCAACTTGGGCAGCATAGTAAGACCTTGTCTCTACAAAAAAATATAAAAATAATCCAGACATGGTGGTGTGCCCCTGTGGTCCCAGATACTCAGGAGGCTGAGGTGGGAGGATAACTTGAGCCCAGGAGGTTGAGGCTGCAGTGAGCTGAGATCGTGCCACTGCACTCCAGCCTGAGCAACAGAGTGAGACCTTGTCTTAAATAAATAAATAAATAAATAAATAAAATAAAAATAAAAAGCTAATGAGAGGTCATCCGGTCTCCCTGTGTTGCCCAGGATGGTCTCTAACTCCTGGGCTCGAGGAATCCTCCTGCCTCGGCTTCCAAACTGCCAAGATTACAGGCATGAACCACTGCTCGCAGCCTCAGGCAGAAAATTCTTGAAGCAATATCTGAACATTCATCTCTCTTTCTTAAAAAACCTCAACGGGCCTGGTGCAGTGGCTCACACCTGTAATCCCAGCACTTTGGGAGGCCTAGGCGGGTGGATCTCCTGAGGTCAGGAGTTCAAGACTGGCCTGGTTAACATGGGGAAACCCTGTCTCTACTAAAAATTCAAAAATTAGCCGGGTGTGGTGGCGGGCACCTGTAATCCCAGCTACACAGGAGGCTGAGGCAGGAGAATCACTTGAACCCAGGAGGCAGAGGTTGCAGTGAGCTGAGATTGCACCACTGCACTCCAGCCTGAGCAACAGAGGGAGACTCCTTCTCAAAAAAAAAAGAAAAAAAAACTCAACATATTCCATTGCTCTTTAGCTTAAAAACTTAATTCTTAATCAAGACCTACCAGAAGTTGCAGCTCCAGAATTCCCATATGGAAGGGACGTGGAGGGAAGTTTTGGGTCAGAGTGGAGGCCACTGTGGGGTTTGCTGTGTTCACAATGCCATTCATTTGAATCAACGCTGTCTGCCATGAAAAGTTACAAGAAAGTGAAGGCATAAAGAAATCAATGTCCAACTGGCATTGACTTCTTTTTATTTCAAATTAGTGTAAGAAATAGGCCAAGAAACACATTAGGAAACAGAGGATATGATGGTTAATTTTAGATATCCACTTGGCCAGGCTGTGGTGCTGTGTGGTTTGATCAGGCACCAGTCTAGATGCTGTAGGTACTCTGTTGATGTAATTAGCATTTACAGTCAGTTGACTTCAAGTAAAGACTAGCCTCCATCGCTTTGATGGGCCTTATGCAATCAGTTGGAGATGGATTGTTTTTTCCAAGAAAAAAGAATTCTGCCTCAAGACTTTAACGTAGAAACCCTGCCTGAAGTTCTAGCTTGCTGGCCTGCCCTGCAGATTTCAGACCCAGGCAGCAACATCCACTGTTCCCTCAGTCCCCAGCATGCTGCCCTGCCCATCGGGCTTGCCAGGCCCAGCAATTGCAGGAGCTAATTCCCTAAAATAGATTCCTCCCCTCCCCTCCTTTCCCTTCCCCTCCCTTCCCCTCCCCCTTCCCCTCTTCCCCCTCCCCTCCCCTCCCTTCCACTCCCCTCCCCTCCCTTCCACTCCCCTCTCCTCTCCTCCTCTCCTCTCCTCCCCTCTCCTCTCCTCTCTTCCTCCTCTCCGCTCTCCTCTCCTCCCCTCTCCTCCCCTCCCCTCCTCTCCTCTCCACTTCTCCCCTCTCCTTTCCTTTTCTCCTCTCCCCTCCTCTTCTCCTCTCCCCTCCTCTTCTCCTCTCCTCCTCTCTCCTCTCTCCAATCTCCTCTCCTCTCCCCACCTCTCCTCTCCTCTCCCCTCCTCTCCTCTCCTTCCCTCCCCTCCCCTCTCCTCTCCTCATCTCTCCTCTCATCTCCTCTGCTCTCCTCCTCTCTTTTCTCCTCCTGTCTTCTCTCCTTGCCTCTCCCCTCCCCTCTCTTCTCTTCTCTCTCTCCCATGCATGTCTCCTCTTCTCTCTATACTTCCCCATCTTCCTTTGTCTCTGTCCCTCTCCCTCGCTACCTTCCTCCGTATCTCTCTGTGACTCTGTCTCTCTCTATCTCTCTCTCTCACACACACACACACACACACTCTGTTGGTTCTGCTTCTCTGAAGAACCCTAGCACAGAAGGGTATTGTGCACACAAGCTGACAACATAGATACACCAACATCTGCTGCCTGCCAGGCCCTCAGGACAGGAGACCAGACCAGTCTGTAGATATCAAGGGAGTGAGACCCACCCCAAAATGTGGAGAAAACTGGTTAACAAGCTGATACATGGATGTGGATGTCAGCAGAATGGCTGGTAGTCAATATTCTTAAACTCTTTGTATGATTCAGAAACAAACATCTCTAAAGCTCTATCTGTATTGTGATGTTTCTGAGAAAATTGTTCCCTCCTTGTACCCTGGGCTCTTGTTGAACATACCACGGTGGATCTTTGAGCTGAAACTTTGTTTGGGTCCTGGGCCAGATATGAACATTTTAGCCCCTTCTTCTTCACCACCAGGAGCATCCCCGTGGCAATATCTGTCCCATCCAAACCCTCTTTGGCCCTCATCCCTCCCTTGGCATTGGTGCTGTGGTCCCCGGATGGCTTAGACTCTATCAGAGGAGGAGAAGGGGGCACATCCTTAGGACAGGGAGACAGCTGGTGGCCTCAGCTTCCCTCCCACACCAGGACACTCAGGAGAATAGTTTCATAATTTGGGTGGAGAAAGGCTTAGTGAGCACAATTCTTAAAAGCTTACAATCATTAAAGATAAGATAAATTAAACTGACTCCATAAGAGCTGAAAAAGGCCCAGCACGGTGGCTCACACCTGCAATCCCAGCACTTTGGGAGTCTGAGGTAGGTGGATCACCTGAGATCAGGAGTTCAAGACCAGCCTGACCAATATGTATGGTGAAATCCTGTCTCTATCAAAAATACAAAAATTAGCTGGGTGTGGTGGTGGGCGACTATAGTCCCAGCTACTTAGGAGGCTGAGACAGGAGAATCGCTTGAACCCGGGAGATGGAGGCTGCGGTGAGCCGAGATCACACCACTGCACTGCAGCCTTGGCGACAGAGCAAGACTCTGTCAAAAAAAAAAAAAAAAAGGCTGAAAAAGTAGGCACAGAAGAACAAAAATGTAAACCTGAAGAAAAGATAAAAATGGGTAAAACTATTTTCAACCTAATGAGATTCAAAGAAACTATATATTTTACATGTGAATTGTGTTTACAAGAAAAGAATTTAAAATATGGGGTAACATAAACTTTAAAATCCATCAAAAGAGCAACAGGTAGGAACAGAAAAGCCTTAAAAGATAAAATAGAATGTGCCAAATAAGGAAAACGATGTTTCGACCTTTCTTGTACTCCAAGAAAATGAATACGCAAACCATACTGGGAAGTCATTCTTTCTCTTGTCAGATGGACAATAAGGAAACAGACAAGCAGAGTTGGCTATGGAGTGAGAGCGGACGCCTTCTCAGGCTGCTGGGGAGAGGCAGTTGCTGTGACCTTTCTGGCAAGATCTTTTGGCAGTAGACTTCAAAGTTTAATATCTGCATGCCCTTTGACCCAGCAAATCCACTTCTGGGAACCCACCTCCCCACAGACATACGCAAAAGCACACCCCCCCCCACACACACATGGTCATGGCAGCCTGGCCGGAGCACGATCAGCCGAAAAGTCCATAGAACGTGCATCTGGGTTGTGTGAAGCTCAACACTGATGCAGAATTTTACAGTCCAAAGACATCAGCCCCTTTTTAGACAAATGAGCCGTGTTTTGAAGGTCATCTAATGTTAGGATGTATATTACATAAGCAAAAGCTGGATTAAAAAACAAAAATGAATCATTATCAAAGTTTGAGCAACTGTAATACATTCATGCATCCATTTATTTATTCAGCTTCTAAAAACCATTGATGCTGGGCGTGGTTGGCTCATGCCTGTAATCCCAGTACTTTGGGAGGGTGAGGTGGGCAAATCTCTTGAACCCAGGAGTTTGAGACCAGCCTGGGCAACAACAGAAAAAAAAAAAAATACAAAAATTAGCTGGGTGTGATGGAGCCTGTGGTCCCAGGTACTTGGGGAGGCTGTGGGGGGAGGATCACCTGAGCCAGGGAAGGTTAAGGCTGCAGTTGGAGGTTGAGGATCACCTGAGCCTGCGAGGTTGAGGCTGCAGTGAGCCATGGGGATGCCACTGCACTCCAGCCTGGGTGACAGAGTGAGACCCCGTCTCAATTAAACACACACACACAAAAACAAACAAACAGAAAAACCATTGAACACTCACTATGTGCCAGATATTCTATCAGGGAGAGAGGATGCGGTGGAGCTAAAAGAAAACAGGGTGTGCCTGCTTTCACACAACATCCATTTCACTGGGCAAAAACCACAGAAGAATATAAGTACAAGACCATTTTGGAGAGCAATCTGCCGGTATCTAAGAATGCTGACCCTGTGTGTTCCCCTATCGCCCAGAAATTCCAGTTTGAGATTTGTGCCCTAGAGCAACTCTCACACATAGAACAAGGAGGTAAGTTCAAAGATGTTCATTGTGACTTTCATTCATTTGGCAGATATTGATTGAGCAGAAACTGTGGACTGGGCACTGCTCTGGGCTCTGGGGAGATCTAGCATTGCTTGTAATGGCCAGGAAAGCAGGAGGAGAGGTTACATCCCAAGCGCCTGCCAATGCGAGAATGGGTGAATAAACTGAGTGGAACATGAAGAGCGAAGAGAGATTGGGATCAAGTTGTAGAAGGATCAGTCCACAGAACAGTCCCGCGCAGACCCTCTCTCAGAGACGTAGTTAGGGTTAGGGTTTGTGGACCTCTCAACTCTCTGAAATTATTTCTGTCCTCTCCTTTTTTCCCAATTTTTAAAATTGTGGTAAAATACACATAAGCAGGCCGGGTGCAGTGACTCATACCTGTAATCCCAGCATTTTGGGAAGGAGAGGCAGGAAGATTATTTGGGCCCAGGGGTTTAAGACCAGCCTGGGCAACATAGTGAGACCATATCTCTAAAAAAAAAAAAATTTTTTTTTTAAATTAGCCAGGCAGGGTGGCACGTGCGTGTAGTCCCAGCTACTCAGAAAGCTGAGGTGGGAGGATCGATTAAGCCCAGGAGTTTGAGACTGCAGTGAGCTATGATCACACCACACACTCCAGCTTGGGCAACACAGCAAGATCTTGTCTTAAAAAAAAAAAAAAAAAGCCATAATATAAAATTTGCCATTTTAACCATTTTTGAGTGTACAACTCAGTGGTATTAAATACATTTATAATGTTGTGCAACCATCACCACCATCCATCCCCAGAGCTTGTTACATTTGTAAAACTGAAGCTCTGTCCCTGTTAAACATAACTCCACCATCCCCCTTCCCCAGCCCCTGGCAACCTCTGTTCTGCTTTCTGTGTCTCTGTTATTTGCCTACCCTAGGTACCTCATAGAAGTGAAATCCTACAAGATTTGTCTTTTGTGTGTGTGTGTGTGTTTGTGTGTGTGTGTGGCAGAGACTCTCTCTGTCTCCCAGGCTAGAATGCAATGGCGCAATCTCGGCTCACTGCAACCTCCACCTCCCAGGTTCAAGCGATTCTCCCACCTCAGCCACCCGAGTAGCTGGAATTACAGGCATGCGCCACCATGCCTGACTAATTTTTGTATTTTTAGTAGAGATGGGGTTTCCCATGTTGGCCAGGCTGGTCTCAAACTCCTGACCTCAGGTGATCTGCCCACCTTGGCCGCCTCCCAACGTGCTGCTAATAGAGGCGTGAGCTACCGCACCTGGCTGGATTTTCCCTTGTGTGACTGGCTTATTTCACTTAGCCTAATGTCCTCAAGCGTCATCCACGTTGCAGCACGTGTCAGAACTTCTTTCCTTTTCAAGGCTGAATAATAGCCCCCGTTCCGTTTGCCCATCGTTCCTTGGTGGACACCGGGGCTATTTCCACGTTTTAGCAATCGTGAATACTGCTGCTGCGGGTGGGGCAGAGCTGTCTGTCTGAGACTCTGGTTTCAACTCTTTGGGGTACGTGGTGACTCCAGTTTTAATTTTTTCCAGCTTTCCCTTCTCTTTGTGCCTTCAGCTGGAGTCATTTTGGATCCAACTAAGATAACTCATCTGAGCAGGTGGACTGACTGTGTGTGGCTCCCACGGACACAGTCACAAGGAGAAAGTTCTCTTGGCTCAGATAGAGGTGGGGAGGGGGTGCAGAGCTGTTCGTTTTCTCGGAAAACTTGTAGGAAGCACCTGCGTTGCACTAGGCGGGCATTTTGATCTCAACACAGTTCCAGCTCCAGACCTGGACATTTGCAGCCTCCTGGGCCTTCACTCTGGTTCCTCAGCCCCTACCGTCCTCTTTGGCTACGGTTTCCATGGCAACAGCCTTGGCCCGGGCCTGCCTGGGGCCTGCACATCAAGAGGACAGTGCTTGAGGGAAAACGTATAACAACAGCCCCCCCTCTTCCAAAGACCAAGACCGGCTGGGGAGGCGTGGACTTGCGGGGCAGGGGGCTCACGCTGCAGCTCCGCCTCCCCCATAGCTGGGTCAGTCTGACCCCGTTAGCTCTTTCCTGAATCCTGAGAGGCGGTCCCTGAGAAGCGAAAGCCTCCTGCAAGAGCCGGTGATGTCAGCCTCAGCTCTTCCACACCCCTTGGTTCATTCCACACATCCACTGAGCGCCACTGAGTACCTGACGCTGGTCCTGAAAACAGGGGCGCAATGCTGGGTGTTCTCAGCCTGAGGCTTTCACATCCCAGACATTTGTCCGCCAGAAACGTGCATTGAATCACTCGACCAATACGGACTGAGGGCTCAGCAGGGCAAGGGTGGGTGCCACAGGAACCAGCCCTAGGCAGAGATCCCTGCCTCCTTGGGGTTTCCATTCTAGTGGGGAGTACATATGGTGAGCACAGAACACATAAAGTCACAGCACGATGAGCGTGGCCAAGAAACACCAATCAGGGGGAGAGACGGAGTGACCCGGGCAGGCTGTTTTAGCTAGGCATCCGGGAGGGCCTCCAGACCATGATAAGTGAGGGAAGGGAGCGGAGGGAGGAGCATTCCAGGAGAGGAACCAGCAAGGCCAAGAGCTTGGAGGTGGGAGTTTGTGGGGACATGCCTGTGTGTGAGGGAAGCCAGTGGCCCCTGGCAGCAAGGGCTCACAGGAGGTGAGGGCTGAGTCAGCAAGGTGCAAAGGGCATCCTCCTCTTCCTCCTCCCTGCTTTTCCTCCTTTCCCTGCCTTTCTTCCTCCTCCTCCCCTTCTTCCTCCCCCTCTTCCTCTTCCTCCTCTTTCTCTTCCTCCCCTTCCCCTCCTCCTCATTTTCCTACTCCATATCCTAATCTTCCTCCCCTTCCCCCTCTTCTGCCTGCCCCCTCTTCCTCCTCCTTCTCCTCCCGCCATCCTCCTGTTCCTCCCCCTCCTCCTCATTTTCCTTCTCCTCCTCCTAATCTTCCTCCCCCTTCTGCCCCCCTTCCTCCTACTGACCTTCCTCTTCCTCTTCTTATTCCTCCTCCTCTTCCTCTTCTTCCTCTTTCTCCCCTTCCTCCTTCTCCTCCCTCCTCATCCTCCTCTTTGTCCTCTCCTTTTTCTAAAAAACCTTTTAACTTGCCTGGCCAACACGGTGAAAACCTGTCTTTACTGAAACTACAAAAATACAAAAATTAGCCAGGTGTTGGGCGGGGAGGTGCCTGTAATCCCAGCTACCCGGGAGGCTGAGGCAGGAGAATCACTTGAGCCCGGGAGGCAGAGGTTGCAGTGAGCCAGGATCACTCCCCTGCACTCCAGCCTGGGTGACAGAGAGAGACTTTGCCTCAAAACAATAAATAAATAAATCCTTTAAAATGTGAAAAGCATTCTTAGCACTCTAACCACCATGGTTTTCACACTCCTGAACTACAGTATGATTCCAGTAGCATGTAGTACATTTTATGTATGTATATATGTATATTTACAAGGCCGAGAAAATAAATAGCAAAATAAAAATATGATTACTTCCAGACTGTCTGAATATGAAGTAAAAACTGGTATTTTAAATTAACACCTTTTATTCTCTTGGATCCAATAATTCTACATCCAATCTTTTTATCTTTTTCATTCCTCTCTGAGGATTTCATATGATGTGGTCAAGTTAGTGTATAAGGCTGTTGTTCCACCTTTCTGTAGAATAGTGAAATACTGACAACCTTATTCTCTCTTCCCAGAAGGACACCATGGCTTAATCAAAAACTTCTTGGCTGGGCACAGTGGCTCACGCCTATAATCCCAGCACTTTGGGAGGCCGAGGTGGGGGGATCACGAGGTCAGGAGTTCAAGACCAGCCTGACCAACATAGTGAAACCCCGTATCTACCAAAAATACAAAAAATTAGCTAGGCGTATTGGCGGGCACCTGTAATCCCAGCTACTCGGGAGGCTGAGGCAGGAGTATTGCCTGGACCCAGGAGGTGGAGCTTGCAGTGAGCGGAGATCGTGCCATTGTGCCCTCCAGCCCGGGCAACAGTGCGAGACTCTGTCTCAAAAAAAAAAAAAAAAAAATTCTTTCATAGGAGGAACTTCCAGAAAACCAACACCCAGTGTACATTTAAATATTCCTCCCGGCTGGGCATAGAGGCTCACACCTGTAATCCCAACACTTTGGGAGGCCAAGGCAAGTGGATCACCTGAGGTCAGAAGTTTGAGACCAGCCTGGCCAACATGGTGAAACCCCATCTCTACTAAATTCAAAAAATTAGTCGGGTGCAGTGGCAGGCACCTGTCATCCCAGCTACTCAGGAGGCTGAGGCAGGAGAATGGCTTGAACCCGGGAGGCCGAGGTTGCAGTGAGCTGAGATCGAGCCACTGCACTCTAGACTGGGCAAAAAGAGTGAAACTCTGCCTCAAAAGAAAAAAAATTTGTATATATTATATATATATATATATATATATATATATTCCTCTTCTCAGGGAAAGAAGCCCCCACCACCCAGTTCCCTGAGACAGAACCTGGGGAATCCCTGACTCCCTGTCATACCTTGGACATCCGGCTGCCGGGGCTGCCAGGTACTTCTCCGGGTGGCTCTGAGTCAGCTGAGACTCAGGAGTGTGGTTCTCCCTCTGCCCGCCTCTCGTGCTCTTCCCTCCGGGACCCACTTCCCGCCACCTGCACCCACTATGCTTGACTATCATCAGTTGTCCACACAGAACACGGACTGGAATTTCTTACAGGAAAATCTGAACCACGGCCCTCCCTTGCCTAAAACACCACAAAGAATACACTTTGCATTTTATATAAATACTCAAATTCTTCTCAACATTCACAAGTTGTTGGAGCTCTAGAATTTCTACATGGGAGGGAGTTAGAGTAGCAATTGAGCCAGAATAGGGATGCTTGGAGGCTTGCCTTGAAGCTGTGTTCGCAAAATGTTGTCACCAGTTGTGGAAGGAAGGAAGGAAGGAAGGAAGGAGGGAGGGAGAAGGGGAGGGGAGGGAGGGGAGAAAAAAGAAGCTGAAAAAAAGAAAAGGAAGGAAGGAAGGAAAGGAGGGGGAAGGAGGGAAAACGGCTTCTTTTACAGCATGTTTCTGTGGGTACACACACAGAAAGCAAGGTTATGAAATCATAAAGGTTATTCTTACATTTTATATCTCACTTATACACATGTTATGTGTCTCATTTATTTTAATCCTCATTCATTTTTACTTTAATTCAACACTATATAGAATTTTGGAAATGGGTTTGCAAGGCCCCCATAAAGTCACTTAGTACAGGAACTAAAACCAATAGAAATTAGAGCCAAGGTTTTTTAACCCCAGGAAAGGAGAGAGAAACTCATTTACAACTGGAGCCAGGGACATAATCTAGGAAACAGACACCTAGTATTAAATATGTTTATGAACATATTGAAAATGAACAGGCCCAGAATCCTGGCCACGTTTTACTCTTTCCGAGAAAGCCATTCCCTTCCTGAGTGAGAAGGCGAGAGAGGGAGATTTAGGGAGACTTTGGGCTTCACCCTGGCATTCGGGACATCAATCAGGGAAAATTCCAAGTAGGTTGATTTATCTGGCACTTGGCTGAATGTTGACATTCTTACAGCCTCGTCCAAAAAGCCGTGAGATTCCGAGAGAAACTTCCCTCTCATGGGAGCCCTCCTTTCAGTTTAAGTCTGGCCCA
Organism: Pongo pygmaeus; assembly: GCF_028885625.2. Classification (NCBI taxonomy): domain Eukaryota; kingdom Metazoa; phylum Chordata; class Mammalia; order Primates; family Hominidae; genus Pongo; species Pongo pygmaeus. The sequence continues at coordinate 63,537,161 of NC_072393.2, forward strand.
GATTCCTCTGTGAGCAACTGGAGCCAGGACCCTGCCGAACAGAGTTTCTCTGTGGGCACAAAGTGCACTCACCATTGACTTTTCTCAGCTTGGTGTGAGAGGGTGTAAGTGTTCTTATCGTCACAGACAAGTAAGACATTCCATTTTTAAAAGGTAAAAAGCATTCTTAGCACTCTAACTGCCTTGGTTTTCACACTCCTGAACTACAGTATAATTCCAATAGCACGTACATTTTATGTATGCATATAGGCATATTTATAAAGCCAAGAAAATAAATAGCAAAATAAAAATATGATGATTTCCAGACTGAATATGAAGTAAAAACTGGTATTTTAAATTAAAAGCCTTAACAACTTTTATTCTCTTGGATCCAATAATTCTACATCCAATCAAGCATGAAAGAAAAGGTACATGCATCTTACCACACAGAGACAATCAGATACCACCTTGGACCCACAGGCATGGCTACTGTCAAAACAAACCAACCAACTAACAAATAAACCCAGAAAATAGCAAGTGTTGGTGAGGGTGTGGAGAACCTGGAACCCTGTGCCTGGCAGGTGGGACTGCGCTTCTAAGAGGGTATTCATAAAGCAGAAAAATTCCAGTGCCTGGGCAACATCCACAGAGGTCTCACTTCACTTGTAATCCAAAAACTAGATGCCAGACCAGGTGTGGTGGCTCATACCTGTAATCCCAGCACTTTGAGAGGCTGAGGCAGGTGGATTGCTTGAGCAGAGGAGTTCGAGACCAGCCTGGGCAACATAGTGAAGCCCCATCTCTACAAAAAATACAAAAATTAGCCGGGCATGATGGTGCTCACCTGTGGTCCCAGCTACTTAGGAGGCTGAGGTGGAAGGATCAGCCTAGGAGTTTGAGGCTGCAGTGAGCCAAGATTATACCACTGCACTCCAGCCTGGGCAACAGAGTGAGACCCTATCTCAAAAAAAAAAAAAAAAAAAAGAAAAGAAAAGAGGATGCCCAAACCGAATTGAGCCACAGTTTCCATTGTATCCTATGGGTGAAGATGAAAATGTAGTTGGCAGGGGCTGGGGCAGGCACGTGTGTGACATACCCCATCTGTTCAGCATTTTGGGGAATGAGTTCAGAGTTTAAAATATGTTCACTCTTTGACCCAGCGGTTCTGCCTCTGGAATGCACAGAACCCCTAGTCCCTGCCTTGTGGTCATTACAGCGATGTTTATGAGGCAACTCATTAAAAGAAGGGATGTCGTGGCTGGCAGCCAACAGAAGAAAGCACTTTTGTATAAAACAAAGTATGTTTCTTCAGCATCCTGAACGCCATGGGTCGGGGTCCCCAGGGGCACCCCCAAGTTTCATGACTCACTAGAAGGACTCACAGCAAAAGAATGAAAAGCAAAGTCAGCAAGGGGGAAAGGCACCGAGAGCCCTCTTCGCGAGAGTCACACAGGAGGCACCAATTCCTCCAGCAAGGAGTTGCAACAACACCTGTGAAATGTCATCTGCTGCGGAACTCATTAGAGACTCGATGCCCGGGGCACTTACTGGGGGCTGGTCACACAGGCACCTGCTGCCTGGCATGTATCAGAATTCCAGACGCCCAGTAGGAAGGCAACTATTTAGCATAAACCATGCTATTTGCATAAACAGTGTAGACACAGTGAGACACCAGCCAAGGGCCAACCTGCTACATAAAATCTTTTCATTGCCCACCTTAATAGCAAGATAAACCAGGATAAAGACTTATGTATAGACTTATATCCCAACGCTGAGTAAAAATATTCCATTTACTCATTTTTTTCTTCACAATCTAGTGATGCTTGATGATGGTAACATGAAGAGGAGCAAACATAGTGGATGCCCCTGCCTTCCTGAAACCTCCCTTATTTATTTATTTATTTATTTATTTATTTATTTAGAGACGGAGTCATGCTCTGTCACCAGGCTGGAGTGCAGTGGCACGATCTCAGCTCACTGCAACCTCCACCTCCTGGGTTCAAGCGATTCTCCTGCCTCAGCCTCCCGAGTAGCTGAGATTACAGGCGCCCGCCACCACATCCGGCTAATTTTTGTATTTTTAGTACAGACAGGGTTTCACCATGTTGGTCAGGATGGTCTTGATCTGTTGATCTGAAGTGATCCACCCGCCTCAGCCTCCTAAAGTGCTGGGATTACAGGCATGAGCCAGCGTGCCCGGCCTGAAACCTCCCTTTTAAACCGCAACTTAGGAAAGCAATTTGGCCCCATCTAGAAGACTGTTTATGGTTTGAAAATGCACGTACCCAGAATCCTGGCCACATTTTACTCTTTCTGAGAAAGCCATTCCCTTCCTGAGTGAGAAGGCGAGAGAGAGATTTAGAGAGACTGTGGGCTTCACTCTAGCATGCGGGTCATTAATCAGGGAAATTCCGAGTAGGTTATAAATCTGTGCTTTTCCTCTCCCCCAGCAGCTCCATTCCTAGAAGTTTCACCAGAGCAAAGTCTCCCACGTTTGAGCGAAGGAGAGAAGTACATGTAGCAAGCACCAGCTCTGTGCTGTTTCAGGGTTGTTTGTAAAAGCAGAAAATCCTGGGGCCATCGACAGAAGAGATGAGTGGATCGTGCTGTGTTCCCCTAGTGGGATACTCTGTAGCCATTTAAATGGATGACTGAGCGCCATGTGCGCCCGCACGGATACGCATCAAGGCAGTGATGATGTTCGAGGATGACACGTCTCAATGCCGCGCAGCTGGTCTCACTCACCACCTGGTCACTCTCTGTCTCAGTCGACTCAGGCTGGGTCTCAATCTGTTTGTGCTAACAAAATACCACAGACTGGGTAATTTATGAAGAACAGGGATTTATTTCTCACAGTTCTAGAGGCTGGAAGTCCCAGATCGAGGTGCCAGTGGCTCAGTCCCTGGTGGGGGCTCTCCTCCTGGCTTGTGGACGGCCTCCTTCTCCCTGTGTCCTCACGTGGTGGGAGAGACTTAGTGTCTGGAGAACTCACTTCCCCTTCTCATAGAGACATGAATCCTATCATGGGCCCTACCCTGGTGGCCTCATTTAAATCTAATCATTGGCCAGGCACTGTGGCTCATGCCTATAATCCCAGCGCTTTGGGAGGCCGAGGCGGGTGGATCTCCTGAGGTCAGGAGTTCAAGACTGGCCTGGTTAACATGGTGAAGCCCTGTTTCTACTAAAAATACAAAAATTAGCCAGGTGTGATGGTGGGCGCCTGTAATCTCAGCTACTCAGGAGGATGAGGCAGGAGAATCACTTGAACCCGGGAGGCGGAGGTTGCAGTGACCCGAGATCGCGCCACTGCACTCCAGCCTGGGTGACAGAGCAAGACTCTATAAAAGAAGAAGAAGAAGGAGGAGGAGGAGGAGGAGGAGGAGGAGGAGAGTGGAGGTGGGGATTGGAAACATGTTTTGTTCTTTTCCTGAGCTCATATTGTGTTCCTTGTATGCTGGGACATTTTCAAACCCATGCACGCTCACCTCTGGAGCCTGGACATTGCCCGGCCCTGAGCCTCTCTCAGCAGCCCTTTCCTGGCTCCCACACAAGCTGCAGTTTCCATGGCAACAGGCAGAGCCGGCCTTTGTCCTTGGAGCCTCCCGGTGAGAGGTCTTTAGGGAAAACAGGCTGGAGCAATGGACAACAAAATTAAACAGCATGGGGCCCTGAGGCGTGTTCTTTCCTGTAATTAAACTGCACCCTTGGACGTTTGTAGAATGCCATAAATTGGCTGTACCCTGCTCAGCATTCCAAGTCGCCTGCAAGCATCATAATCAACCATTATCTGCTTTCATCATTTGTTTCTTCATTTGTCCATGCATTAACTATTGATTTTACCTCAACAATAATAGCAGACACGCTTCTAGAAAATGGAGATCTTGTAGAGGTTTCTAACCGGGGGCCATTTTGCTTACAAAGAGGCATTTGGAAATACTTTCAGTTGGCACAACTGGAAGGGGTGGGTTCTATTAGCATTGAGTGGGTAGAAGCCAGGGATGCTGCTAAACATCCATAATGTACAGAACAGCCAACCCCTCCCCACCCCGACACACAAGGAGGAATGTTCTGGCCCCACAAGTCAGGAGTGCCCTGGCTAAGAAACCCTAGGATACAGCGACTTGCAAGAACCCACAATGAAAACCCTTGAGGCACGTATGCTCTAGGGAAGGAGACAGCTCATGAAATATAATGCATGTGTCATAATGAAGAATCAGAGATAGTAGGAGAGAGAGCAACTGGGGCAAAGGTGTTGGAGCAGCCAGGGCCGTCTTCTCCCAGGCTGTGATAAGAGAGACGAGTAAGGGGAGGAAGCAGTCCTGGGGAAAGAACACTGGGGAGCGGGCACAGCAGGTGCCAAGGCCATGGGGCAGAAACACACGGAGTGCATTCTGGGAAGGATGAGGAGACCAAGATGGCTGAAGACCTGTTAGGGAGAGTCAAGGAGAGAAGGAAGGGATGTTGGATCAAGAAGGTCCTTGTAAGTGGTAAGGACTTGGGATTTATAATTTAGCTGTTAAAATTATGAATTATGAGCATCATCAATATTAACTGAGCATTTACTCCATGCCGGGCTTTCTGTAGAGCACTGAGATTCCTAGGGCCTGGAAGCTGGCTTAGCTAATGGGAGAGAGTGGAGGAGGTCAAACAGACAGTCACGTAGAGATAAACTTCAAAGAGAACAAATACTTTGTCCAGGGACACTCTGGGCTGTGTGGCCACTAGGGCAGGGGTGGACATGAGAGGAGGCTACGATTAGGGCACTAGCCAGGAAGAGAGGCAGCGGTGGACGTGTTTTGGATGGTGGAACTGTTAACTGAGATGAAAGATTTTTGTATTTTTAGAATCAGCAGTTTCAAATTTAGGATGGGGCCAGGGGTTGCCAGTAGATACACCATCAACATTATCATTACAATCATTACTTATTTTTATTTTATTTATTTATTTATTTATTTATTTATTAGAGGCAGGGTCTTTCTCTGTCACCCGGGCTGGAGTGCAGGGCTGTGATCATAGCTCACTGCAGCCTCAAACTCATGGGCTCAAGCCATCCTCCCACCTCATCAGGACTATGATAATGAGGTAATTAATACATATTATGCTTGTTCTGCACTTAGCTTTCTACTGGATGCCCGTGGCATGGCATATCTGCAGGGCAGGTGTGATCACCTTCCCACATTCCTGATGAGGCCTCTGAGGCACAGAGAGGAAAGGGGTGGCCTCCTCTCATTCTGTCTGACCATGGAATCAGACTAGCCTGGACAGAATCCATCACACCACAGCCACCTAATCCTCTGAGCCACAGCTTCCTCATTTGTAAAAAAAAAAAAAAAAAAAAAAAAGAAGACCTCGCTCCCAGGGTCGGCATGAGAATTAAATGAACAAAGGAATAATGGCCACACAGCAAGCTCAATAAGCAACAGCACAAAACACTCAGTCATCAAGATAAACAATATTTTCATGTGGTATTTGAAAAAAAATTCATGTACAAAAACAACGTGATAAACAAAATATTAAAAATTTTAATAAAGACAGGACCCTATGAGACTGTGCTGAGCTACATCAGACCCTGAGGCAAAAGGAAAAGTGTGTATGACTCTAGGCACGTTGCTACCTTTTTTTTTTTTGAGACAAAGTCTCTGTTGCTAGGCTGGAGTGCAGTGGCGCAATCTTGGCTCACTGCAACCTGCAACTCCCTGGTTCAAGCGATTCTCCTGCCTCAGCCTCCCTGTTACGTATTTTTTAATGGTTAATTATTTTCCAGAAATAGATTTTGAAAATATTATTGATGAGTCTGCTTCCATTGAGGCCAGGAAAATAAAATTATAATAAATTCTATTTTTAACACATAAAATTAACATAAGATAATGTGAGTTTAATATAGCTATTTTTCCTTTTTTTCAACATTTTTAAAACTAATATTCTGTGGGGGTGGGGAATGAACCATTAAATAATTACAGGCTGCATGAGAGAGCTCACACCTGTAATACCAGCACGTTGGAAGGCTGAGGCAGGTGGATTACTTGAGACCAGGAGTTCAAGACCAGACTAGGCAATAGAGAAAGACTCTATCTCTACAAAAAAAAAAAAAAAAGCCAGAAATGGTGTTGCACATCTGTAGTCCCAGCTACTTTGGAAGCTGAAATGGGAGGATTGCTTGAGGCCAGGAGGTCGAGGCTGAAGCGAACTTCAAGAACAAATATTTGCTCAGGGACTTCTCTGATCTGTGTGGCCACTAGGTCAAGAGTGGGCTGTGGACACGATGGGAGGCTACGATTAGGGTAATAGCCAAGGACAGAGGCAGGAATGGATGAATTTTGGATGGTAATACTATTAACCGAGTCACCACTGCACTCCAGCCTGGGCAACAGAGCGAAACCCAGCCTCTACCAAAAAAAAAAAAAAAAAAAAAAAAAAAAAAAAAAAAAAAAAATTGCACAAAACACGTATATAGGGAATCACATTTTTTTTTTTTTTGTTTGGCTTCGGGCTTCAGTGTACAGCTCAGCACACACTGGGTTTTATTTAAATTTTGGGTATTTGTTCATCCATTATGGAGGGTTGCTTTCTGCGTTCATTTTGGTTTTCAAAACCATTGTGTTAAATATTATTTATCTTAAATAAAATTAACCATAGTCACCATGTGGTATAATCCCTGGAACGTATTTCTCCTTCATGACTGAAATTTTGTGTCTTTGGACCAACATCTCCTGTCCCTGACCCCCTCATCTTTCTTGATGACTGTGCACCTCCATAAGCCTCTCCCTAATCCCCAGGTCTGCCTTTGAGGATATGACCTTTGAGCTGAAACGTGAAGACTGGGAAAGAAACAGCCATGGGGACTGTGGGGAAAGGAAACTCCAATTAGAGGAAAGGCAAGAGTGAAGGTCGTGGGGCAGGAAGGTTTTTCAGGGACAGTGAGGACAGCATGGCCAGGGGGTGCTGGGTAAGGAAAGCAGCAGACAAGGGCCAGGTTGCCACCGACCTTGTGGGCCAACCACAGGTAGCTTCCCTTTCAATCCGCGTGTTCTAGACACCGATCTAGGCTCAGTTGGCATGGAAGGTAGGTGGGAGAATGACATTATCTGGCTCATTTGCAGAAGGTCTGGAGCTTGATTTTTTTTGGAGGATAGACTTACCAGGGGGACAGGAGTGACCCTCATCATCAAGATGTCATAGTTATCTAGGGAGAGGTGTTGGTACCTGGACAAAGGTAAACAGAAGTGGATTGAATCTCATTACGTCCTGAGAATGAGAAGAGCAGAGGATGACGTCTATGTTTCAAGTTTGGGCTCTTGCAGGCTGGGTGGTGCCTTTTATAGAGACTGGGGAGACTTGGGGGTGAGGAGTAGAATTTTCAGGGGGACTGACAATTTTGAGGTGAATGCATTGGCTGAAGATGTCAATTTGACATCCATGGAGAGATGTCAAGGAGACAGGAGTTCGATCAAGGGCCAAATGCCTGGCTGGAGACCAAGTACAACATTCCTCACCACCAAACTTGACAGAGTGGAGCAGGTGTCCTCAGAATGGGACCTGTCCCGAAGCCTCACATTGCTAAACCCCAGAAAATATGTTTTACCAGCCCAATAGATAACATCAGGGGATTCTGTTTTTTGCATGTTTTCTCCTCAAGAGTCCAGGGATAACCCACTGAGTCCACTCCTGATCTGAACCTCTAAGGTATTGCCAGGCCTGGTGTCCTAAACATCAGCCAACGAAGAAATCAGCCCTGGGCCCTTTACCACCAACACAAGGTCATGTTCTGTATCCCCAAAACATGCAAAAGTCTCATGAACATGTGCATCCTCTGTGCTTCCCTCCCCTGAACCACCCTCATCCTCCTTTCTAGGTCCTTACTGCCACGCACGCGTGCAGTCTCATGAAAAAGGGGAATAATGTGACCGCCCCTGTTTCCAAACGGATATTGGGCCTCTTTTCAAGCGTACGTTTTCAGTTTACACTTTCAGAGTTTGTTGATTTGTGAGTTCAAGGCCCTCTCTGCCCTGCGGAGAGCACGGCAATTCCTGGAACTGGGGGCGTGTGTGAAGGGGGACGTTGTCAACGCCAGGACAGAGAAGAAAGCCACTCATTTTGATGTGTCAGAGCAGTCGGGGGTGGGGCTTCCAGCCCCTGGCATCTCAGCCCTATCCTTCCTTCCTGCACTGTGCTTCTCACAAACAGCAGGGGCTTGTGTTACTTTGAGTCGACAGCCTCATTCATGACACTCTCACAGAACAGCGGCCGTCTGTGCTCAGCACATTCCGGTAAAACGGGATTCCCCAAACACGTCCATAGGTAACTGTAAATCATTTAGAAGAATCTAAAGTGTGAATTTTGTAAACTGAAGCTATGCACATGTATACACATGTGTGTGTGTTTGTATATAATATATACACATTAATAGTTATTATTATTATTTGCAATACGCAGCATTGCATAGTAGGTGAGATAATGCAGATGCCACTCCAAGCCAATGACCCCATCGGTCATAAGCTTACCTCTGTAGGGAAGAGAAAGTTTCTTTTTGGCAGTGGTTTGTTTGTTTGTTTGTTTGTTTGTTTGTTTTGAGACAGGGTCTTATTCTGTGGCACAGGTTGGAATGCAGTGGTGCAGTCACTGAAGCCTCAACCTCCTGGGCTCAAGTGATCTTCCCACCTCAGCCTCCCAAGTAGCTGGGACTACAGACACGCATCACTACACCCAGTTAATTTTTGTATTTCTTGTACAGATGGGGTTTTGCCATATTGCCTAGGCTGATCTGTAACTCCTGAGCTCAAGCGATCTGCCTGCCTCAGCCTTCCAAAGTGCTGGGATTACAGGCATGGGCCACCGTGCCTGGCCTCTTTTTCCTCACCAATTGCTAGGTTCATGACTGAGGCCCCTGTGAGACAAGACAGATTAACAACAACAAAAAAAATACATATTTATTTAATATAAGTTTTATGTGACACAGGAGCCTTCCACAAGGAAATAAAGACCCAAAGAAACAGGGAAACGTGTATATTTGATGCTGGTTTGATGAAGAAGTGGATGGCTGTGGAGAAGTATTTGACAAAGGCAGTGTGCTCTCATGCTACAAGAGTGAGAGAGTGAGGGGAGCTTTTCAAGGCCTGTTTGTTCAGATTCAGTGTCTTCAGAGATAAGGATGCTCCTCTCCTCCGGGTACAGGGAGGGCATGCTGGAATGACAGTCTTACGATTGCTTCAGAGAGAAGGACGAGGAAAGCTGAGAGAGGCATTTCTGCTCGTGCTGTTTTCTCAAATGCCAACATGCCGTATTTCAGGGTACCAAGTCTCGAGCCCCACCATCTCCTAGGCAGGAATTCAGGATTTTGATGTTTGTCCTACTAGTAACGGGAACCCAACAGGAAGGGAATTCCAAATGTGAGAATTCCAGCCAAAGCCCAGGGCATTCCAGGGACCCCTCAGTAAGCTGTTGCAACACTCGGAACCAGGAGATGCTGGTGGCTGGTACGGGGTGGTGGCCAGGACCTTAGATGGATGGGCCACCCTCAGGGGAGGTTCTGTAGGCCACCTCGTGGGACTCCATGACAGACGTTAAGCTGGAGCCTGGAGAGGAGGACCTTAGGTGGAGGCCCTGGTCCCGTCTTTACAAATAGGTGGAAAGGGCTTCCGTCTACTGAGACCGGGGTCTTGCTCAATCTCACTCACATGGATGCTCCAGAAAGAAGGAGTCCACCCTTCCCACAGAGAAAAGAAAGATGGCTGGGCATGGTGGCTCATGCCTGTATTCTCAGCACTTACGGAGGCCAAGGCGGGAGGATCACCTGAGGTCAGGAGTTCGAGACCAGCCTGGGCAACATGGTGAAACCCCATCTCTACTAAAAATACAAAAATTAGCCAGGCATGGTGGCAGGGGCCTGTAATTCTCCTGTCTCAGCCTCCCAAGTAGCTGGGATTACAGGTGCCCACCACCACAGCCGGCTAAATTTTGTATTTTTAGTAGACACAGGGTTTCACCAGGTTGGCCAGGCTGCTCTAAAACTCCTGACCTCAGGTGATTCACCCACCTCAGCCTCCAAAAGTGCTGGGATTACAGGTGTGAGCCACCGTGCCCGGCCTAAAATACATTTTATAGCCTATAAGAGTGTCTCATTTCAAGCATAGACCACAGGCCTGGTATGCAGTAGGTGCTTACTACAGCCTTGTCATCTGAATTCTATCAGCTCCTCTCAACAGTTCTATAAAGCAAGAACAATGGGTGTTCAGGACTAAGCTTCCTTACAAATTCTCTGGACATCCCCTCCCAGCAAGGTGCTGTTCCCACCCCTCCAGAAAAACATTCTGTAGCTCCTACTGATTATGGGCCATGAGAAGGAGTGGGAGTTTTATTCTGAGAAAATAGTAAGAAGTGATGGCAGAGTTAGGCACGGGAGGCGGATGCTCCGATTTTCCTTTGAAAAGGATCAGGGCCTTTCGAAAAGCAATTACGGACTTTCAAGGTCAGACGATCTCTGGTCACAGGGTTGTTTGTGCAGCGGGGCCTTCAGGACGAGATGGATGGGACGTGTGGGCTGCAGGGCAAGGCCGAGCCAGGCTGACGTCGCGGAAAGCAGAGAGCTGATGAATGGAGGCTGGCTGTCTTCCTTGAGACCGGGATCGTATTTTCAAGTGTTTGGGTGGCAGAGGCGTTTTAGAGGGAGAGAGAGCCAAGAATAACCAGTTCATGGGCAGAGAAAAGGGCAATTCCAGAAAGGGAGGGATAACAAGCTCATACACACAGAGCTGGGAGTGGTGCCCAGACGCCTCTCTCATCCTGGACCCTGAGTTGTCTTTTTTTTTCTTTGTTTTTTTTTGTTTTTTTGTTTTGAGGCAGGGTCTTGCTCTGTTGCTCAGGCTGGAGTACAGTGGTGCAGTCACAGCTCACTGTAGCCTCTGACGCCCAGGCTCAAGCGATCCTCCCACCTCAGCCTCCTGAGTAGCGGGGACCACGGACACATGCTGCCACAACCGGTTAACTTTCTACATATTGTTGGTAGACACATGGTCTCACCATGTTACCCAGACTGGTCTCGAACTCCTGGACTCAAAAGTGATCCTCCTGCCTCGGCCTCACAAAGAGCTGGGGTACAGGTGTGAGCCACCCACCAGCCCTCAGTTGTCTCATCCATCTCATCCTGAAGGCCCCGTTGCACAAACAACCCTGTGACCAGAGAAAGTCTGTCCTTGAAATTCCGCAGTTGCTTTTCGAAAGGCCCCGATCCTTTTCAAAGGAAAATCGGAGCATCCTCCTCCCGTGCCTAACTCTGCAATCAGTTCTTATTATTTTCTCAGAATAAAACTCCCACTCCTTCTCATGGCCCATAATCAGTAGGAGCTACAGAATGTTTTTCTGGAGGGGCTTGGAACAGCAGCCTTGCTGGAAAGGGACGTCCGGAGAATTTGTATTAGCGCTTAGAGTCCTGAACACCAGTTGTTCTTGCTGTATAGAAACGTTGAGAAAAGCTGATAGAATTCAGATCGACAAGGCTGTAGTAAGCACCTACTGTATACCAGGTGGGAATGTAAAATGATGCAGCTACTGTGGAAAACAGTTTGCAGTTCCTAAAAAATTAAGTGGAAAATTGCCGTATGACCCAGCAACCCTGCCTCTGCATAGAGACCCCAAACAGTTGGAAGCAAGGACTCAACTCAGACTGATATGTGTACACCCATGTCCACAACAGCATCATTTACAAGAGCCAAAAGGTAGGAGCAGCCCAAATGTCCATCCACGGATGAAGAGAAACAAAATGTGGTCTGTACACAGCAGAATGTGCAAGTTGAGCATCCCTCATCAGAAAATCTAAAATCCATAATGCTCCAAAGTCTGAAAACTTTTTGAGTGCCAACACACAGCTCAACGGTCGTGCTCAAAGGAAATGCTCATTGAAACATTTTGGATTTTGGATTTTCAGATTAGGGATGCTCCACCAGTAAGTATAAATGTAAATAATCTGGCCAGGGGCCGTGGCTCACCCCTGTAATCCCAGCACTTTGGGAGGCCGAGGTGGGTGGATCACTTGAGGTCAGGGTTTCGAGACCAGCCTGGCCAACATGGTGAAACCCTGTCTCTACTAAAAATACAAAAATTAGCTGGGAATGGTGGCACATGCCTGTAATCCCAGCTACTCAGGAGGCTGAGGCAGGAGAATCACTTGAACCAGGGAGGTGGAGGTTGCATTGAGCCGAGATCACACCACTACACTCCAGCCTGGGTGACAGAGCGAGGCCGACTCCATCCCAAAATAAATAAATAAATGTAAATAATCTGAAACCTGAAAATATCTGAAATCCAAAACACTCCTGGCCCTGAGCATTTTAGGTAAGGGATACTCAACCTGTAGTTCAGATGTAAAAAGGAAGGAAATTCTGACACATGCTACAGCGTGGGGGAAACTTGAGGACATCATGCTAACTTAAATTAGGCAGTCACAAAAATACAAAAACTGTATGATCCTAGTTATATGAGGTCCCTAGAGGAGGCAACTTCACAGAGACAGAAAGAAGGTGGCATGGTGGTGGCCAGGGGCTTGGGGGAGATGGGATGGAGAGTTCATCTTTGATGGATGCAGAGTTTCAGTTGGGAAAACGAAGGCGTTCTGGAGATGGATTCACTCACCCATCTGAATGTATTTAACCCCACAGAATTCTACACTTTGAAATGGTTCATTTTATGTTACCTATTTTTTACCACAATGAAAAAATTAAAAACAAAGATGTACATGAACCAGTGATGAGGTCTCTGCAGCGTTAATCGTCTTCGTCTCCGCTTCCTTGCAGGTCTGACATCAGTAGTGCTTCCATTTCCACTCAGCAACATTTACCTGGTTTTTCATTATAAAGGGCTTAGGTTGTTGCCATGGAAACTGCAGCAAGACTGGGAAAGGGGAGGGGGCTGCGAGGGAGCAAAGAGAGAGCTTGGAGACTGGAATTTTCCAGGCTCTGAGCTCACACTGTATGCTTCCTTTGTGATAAGTCACTGAGTAAAAATGTGGGTCTTTGTCCACAATAGCATGGTCACTCTTCCTTCCTCAGTGAGACTCTCTCATGGAGGTGATGCACACACAGCAGTCAGCCCAGCGCCAAATCTCCTAAGAGCCAGGTTTCTCTGTGGGTCCCCTCTGGATTGACACTTGCCTATGGACCTTGGGAAAGAGATTCTCATTTCTTCTTGTTATTAACTTTTATTTCAGGTTCAGGGGTACGTGTGCTGGTTTGTTATAGAAGTACATTGTGTGTTGTGGGGGTTTGGTGTACAGATTATTTCATCACCAAGATAATGAGCATCATACCCGACAGGTAGCTTTTTGATTCGCTCCCTCCTCCCGTCTTCCACCCTCAAACAGGCCCCGGTGTCTTCTTTTCCCTTCTCTGTGTCCATATGCACTCACTGTTTAGCCCTCACGTATAAGTGAGAACACGTGGTATTTGGTTTTCTGTTCCTGTGTTAGTTCGATAAGGATAATGACCTCCAGTTCTATCCATGTTACTGCAAAGGACACAATCTCTTTTTCATGGCTGTGTAGTATTCCATAGTGTATCTATGCTACATTTTCTTTCTCCAGTCCACCGTTGATGGCCATCTAGATTGATTACATGTCTTTGCTATTGTTAATAGTTCTGTGATGAACATACACATGCATGTGTCTTTATGATGGAATGATTTATATTCCTTTGGGTATATACCTCATAATGGGATTGCTGAGCCAAATGGTACTTCAGTTTTAAGTTATTTGAGAAATCTCAAAACTGTTTTCCACAATGGCTGAACTAATTTACATTCCCACCAGCAGTGTGTAAGTGGTCCTTTTTCTCCCCAGCCTCGCCAGCATCTGTTATGTTTTGACTTTTTAATAATAGTCATTCTGACTGGAGTGAGATGGTATGTCATTGTGGTTTTGATTTGCATCTAACAACCCCTTTCAGAAGTGCTTAAAGGATATGAACAGATATTTTTTCAAAAGAAGACACGCAGAGCTGGGCGTGGTGGCTCAGGCCTGTAATCTCAGCACTCTAGGAGGCTGAGGCAGGCTGAGGTCAGGAGTTCGAGACCAGCCTGGCCAACATGGTGAAACCCCATCTCTACTAAAAATACAAAATTAGCCGGGTGTGGTGGCGGGCGCCTGTAATCCTAGATAATCATGAGGCTGAGGCAGCAGAATCACTTGAACCTGGGATATGGAGGTTGCAATGAGTCGAGATCCTGCCATTGCACTCAAGCCTGGGCAAAAAGAGTGAAACTTCGTCAAAAAAAAAAAAAAATAGAAGAAGAAGAAGACACACATATGACCAACAAGCACATGAAAAAGACATCCTTATTTAAGGCAGACTCTCTCCAATTATTTTCTTTAAGTTTGAAAGTCTTTACAAAAGGAGCAAAACCATTTCTACTCTCCTTCTTAGCATGCTGACTTCTAAAAACAGGCTTTGTGCCACTGAAACGTGAGTCAAGTACAGTTTTGGGCTAATTGTTTACTAGCTGGTTTATATAACAGTAACTCTAACTGTGGACCAGCAACCACAACAACAAAAAGCACTTGCTGGGCTTAATGACTTACACCTATAATCCCAGCTCTTTGGGAGGCCGAGGCAGGCAGATCGCTGGAGCTCCAGAGTTTGAGACCAGCCTGGGCACCATAGTGAAACCCTGTCTCTACAAAAAAATACAAAAAAATTAGCCAGGCATGGTGGCATGCACCTGCAGTCCCAGCTACTTGGGAGGCTGAGGTGGGAGGATGGCTTGAACCTGGGAGAGAGCGGTTGCAGTGAGCTGAGATTGTGCCATTATGCTCCAGCGCAGGCAACAGAGTGAGAGCCTGTTTCAAAAAAACAAAAAGAAATTATTCATTCAGCCAGTCACTTGATGTATGAGTTATCTATTGCTGTGTAACAAATCATCTGAACTTAGTGGTGGAAACTACACATGTTAACAGAGACTCTGTGTGTCTCATGAGGCTGGAGTCAAGACCTCAGCTGGGCAGTTCCTTTCAGGAGCTCAGAGTCCTCCTCCAAGTTAACCAGTTGTTGGCAGAATTCAGTCATTTAAGGCTGTAGGACTGAGGTCCCACATTTTTGTCAGTAGTTTCTTGCTGTGTGGCCTTCTTGCAACATGGCGGTTCACTTCGTCATGTGCTGATCATTGCCTTTTAAAAAATCATTTGTAGCTTGCACAATGGTGCACAGCTGCAGTCCCACATACTCGGGAGGCTGAGGTGGGAGGAGCGCTTGAGCCCAGGAGCTCAAGGTTTCTGTGAGCTATGATCGCACCTATGAATAGCCACTGCACTGCAGCCTGGCCAACATAGTGAGACCTCTGTTTCAAAATGATTACTTAATTAAAAAATCATTTGTGGAGATTCTTTTCGGCATAGGATGAAGTCCACCCACACCTTTATAAATAGTCCCTTTGAAAATAAAATCTCCTCCAGCTGATTTTGAAATATGCCATCTGATTCTTTTCTTATTGCAATAAAATATACACAATATCCACAATTTTGACCATTTTTTAGTGTACAATTCAGTGGCATTAGGTACAGTCACATTGCTGTGCAACCATCACCGCCATCCATCTCCAGAACTTTTTCATCTTCCCAAATGGAAACTCTGTCTCTGTTAAACACTCATTCCTCTTTCCTCCTCCCCCAGGTCTTGGCAACCACCTTTCTACTTTCTCTCTATGAATTCAGCAACTCTAGGTACCTTGTATCAGCAGAATCATACGATATTTGATTTTTTGTGTGTCTGGTTTATGTCACTTGGCACAGTGTCCTCAAGGTTCCTGACTGACACAGGAGCCTAATTTCTGGCCAATGTCCTTCTCCAGGGGAGGATGGCAGCTATCGGGTCTAGAGTAGACCATGGATGAAGAGAACTAGAATGACTTAAGATTGATCCAGATGGTGGGAGATGCTCAAAGCTTTTGTGAGAATGAGAAGGAAAGCACAGGGAGGAAGAATACTGTAACTGAAGCTGGTGCACTCTGAAAACAAGAGTCACAATGTGAGCATAGCACCCGCCCCGCCAAGTGCCCTCCTGATTCATGAGTAAAATGCCCAACTAAGCCCAAGAGCTATGAACTGAACCATCAATCAAAGAGACTTGATGGTTTTCTTGGAAGCAGCTCAGCATAGCCAATGATGTTGAGACACCCATTTCCAATATATTAAAAGGCGTCAAATGTTCAGTCTTTTTGGCAGATAGTGTCTCTGGAACATTCTTTAACAAGCTGTCTGCTAATTTTAAGAGCATCTGCTCTTGTTCTCATGGTTTGGGGCATGGTAGCCACGGTTGGGAATGGCCATCACTGTGCCTGGCTCAGCAAACATCACCTCGGGTGGCGCCGCAGCTGGTTCTCACATTTCAAGTCTATGAGACCCTCTCTCACCACTTGTGTGAAAATATCTCCCTACTCCAATCCTCCACATTAATTTGGGACTTAAGTTTTCCCACCTTCTGACATTTTTTTTTCCTGTTTCTGTCCCTAGAATGAAGCCTTCGGGAGGGCATGGGCTCACCAGAATCCTGTGTGTAGCAGGATGCCTAGCACAGAGTGGTCATGCTAAATACTTGTTAAAGGAGTGAATGAATATTTGGAAGGAATGAATGACTCTCCTGATTGCCTAAGTCCTGGAGGAGTTAGAGATGGTGCCCGTTTTAACTTCTCTGTTATCCTGCATGCTTAGAACAGCATCTGATGCACAACTGGTGTCTGTTGACTGACTGAATGAGTGAATGAGGGAACAAGTAATGTTTAGACCACAGGAGCCTGCAGTAGAGTAGTGGGTCCGGAGACGTCCACAGGGCCAGTGGGGCCGCTTCCCCGACCCCACTCCCATTCTTCAATGTTCCTTTGTATTTGAACATAAATGAAGTAGGGGCGAGGGCCTGCAGGCTGGAGAGCCTCCCCTGGTCCTTTCATCCCCTCCTATCCCAGGCTGGGTTAACGACAGCGGCCCCATCTTGGTCCCTCCTCGGGGCTCTTGTTTCTTAGCAACCCAGGCAAACTCCATCTGTTACCATGGAAACTGCAGCCAGGATGAGGAAGTGGAGGTGGCTGAAAATCAATAGACAGAACCTCAGAGGATGGAATATTCTGGAATCTTGTATCAGACTGAGTGTGCACTTAAAATTTTTAGCTTTGAACCCACTCGTTTCTCATTTATTTTTGTGAATAAATAAAACTGTGTGTTCTTGGGCAGGTGTTTCCATCTCTCCAAGGCCACCTTGGTGAGCCACCAAGCCCGGCCAATTTTTTTTGAGATAGGGTCTTGCTCTGTCACCCAGGTTGGAGTGCAGTGGCATGATCAGAGCTCGCTGCAGCCTCAGCCTCCTGGGCTCAAGTGAGCCTTATGCCTCAGCCTCCTGAGTAGCTGGGACTACAGGCACACGCCACCACTCCTGGCTAATATTTAAAGTTTTTGTTGAGATGGAGTCTTGCTATGTTGCTCAGGCTGGTCTCAAACTCCTGGCCTCAAGCAATCTTCCCGCCTTGGCCTCCCTAAGTGCTGGGTTCACAGGTGTGAGCCACCATGCCCAGCCTACCTGGGATTACAGGCATGAGCCACCATGCCCAGCCGACTAATTCAGTTTCTGAGGACCCCACCCTCATGATCTAATCGCCTCCAAAGGCTCCACTTCTAAACACCATCGCACTTGGGGTTAAGGCTTTGACACATGAATTTTGGGGGCACATTCAGACCATAGCAAACCCTCAGCTCGGGATCCGTTCTCGATACGTGTTAATGATTTTGAACTTCATTAAGATGAAAATAAGAGAAGACGCAATGAAGGCAGCTGTCGCTGGTCTCAGTGTTCACTGTCCTGGGATCTGCCCAGCCAAGGGGCTTAATTACTCATCGGAGAGAAAAGTGAGTGGGGGACTCCCACTCCTTGGGGCTCAGTCCTTTATTCTTTCAATAAACGCTTCATACAGGTCTACTGTGTGAGAGGCCATGATTAAGAACCAACTCCAAAGACTGGAAAATTCCAGTTTCCGGGGCCCTCCCGGCCCCTTCCTCAGCTCCCCCCACCTTTCCGTCCTCCAGCTGCAGTTTCCGTGGTGATAGTCTGAGCCTCCCTCTGTTGCTAAGGGCAGATAAACGGTCAGGAGAGGGAGCAGGTCACATAGGTTGATTAATCTCCCTGAGAGATGGTGATGGGCACAGGAAGGGAGGGGAAGGAGGGAGGGAGAGAGACCCAAGGGGCTCAAGTCTGCAACCCCCAATCTATCATTCATGCACAGCCTTTGCGTGCCTTTGAATAGGGGTTTGCAGAAGAAGAGAAATGTGCCTGTGGAGAGAATATTTAAAATGTATTCTCTGAACCGGTCGGGGTGGCTCACGCCTGTAATCCCAGCACTTTGGGAGGCCGAGGCAGGTGGGTCACCTGAGGTCAGGAGTTCGAGAAAAGCCTGGCCAACATGGTGAAACCCCGTCTCTACTAAAAATACAAAAATTAGCCGGGGGCGGTTGTGGGCACCTGTAATCTCAGCTACTAGGGAGGCTGAGGCAGGAGAATTGCTTGAACTGGGAAGCAGAGGTTGTGGTGAGCCAAGATCACCCCACTGCATTCCAGCCTGGGTGACAGAGTGAGACCCTGCCTCAAAAAATAAATAAGTAATAAATAAAATATATAAAATAAAATAAATAAAAAATAAAATGTATTCTCTTAGCAATTTGAAAACACACAATACATTGTGTGAGGTGATAGCTGTGTTAATTAGCTTGAGTTCATCATTCCACAATGCACATGTATATTAAAACATCACATCATACTCCATAAATATGTACAATAAGTATTTACCTATTAAAAATAATTTTTTAAAAAGATCTCACATACATACAAACAAACAAACAAAAAAAACCCCATGCATGTGAGGGTCTCTGCAGAGTCAGTTAGAAATCACGTATCTCCTGCATCTTCTGGTAATAACAGCATTATCTATCCTCAGAATTCAAGTTATTTGATAAACATTGACTGAGACTTTCTGCAGGTCAAGCCCTTGTCCGTGGGCAGAAAATAAATGTCCGGCAAATGGGGCCAAGCCTGCCTTCCTGTGCTCTGTTTGTGTGGGAGGTGGATCCATTCATTCCAAAAGTTAGATCATTTATTTTTAAAAGATGTTGATTTTCTTCTAGGAGGCAGGTATCATGCTAGACATTGGGGAAACAGCAAGGAATAAGACAGGTCTTGCAAGGGCTGCCTTGCAGCAGAGGAGACAGAAAATGAACTCACGTATTTCACGTATTATACCATCAGAAAGTCCATTAGGCCTACGAAGAAAAATACAGCAGGGAATCCAAAGATATTAACACGGCAGGACTGCTTTAGAGGCAGGATGCTAAGGAAGTGGTGATGCCTGAGCAGAAAGTTGAGTGACGGAGAGAGTCACATTCTCAGAACTCTCTGGGATAGGAGGACGGGGACAGATGGGAGTGCAAAGGCCCCGAGGCAGGAACAGGCAAAGCAGGTGCAAGGAATTCCAAGGCAAGGAATTCTTTGTACAAGAACTTAAAACAGAACTACCATTCCACCCAGCAATCCCATTGTTGGGCATATATCCAAAGGAATACGAATTGTCCTACCACAAAGACACATGTGTGTATACACGCGCATGTGAACAGCACTGTTCACAATAGCAAAGACGTGGAGTCAACCTAGCGGCCCATCAGTGGTGGACTGGGTAAAGAAAGTATGGTACCTGTGCACCATGGAATACTATGCAGCCATAAAAAAGAATGAAATCATGGCCTTTTGCAGCAACACGGATGGTGCTGGAGGCCATTATCCCAAGCAAATTAACAGAGGAACAGAAAATCAAACACCACATGTTCTCACTTATAAGTGGGAACTAAACATTGGGTACTCATGGACATAAAGATTAGAAAAATAGACACTGTGGACTACTAGAGGGAGGAGGGAGGGGGTAAGGATTGAAAAACTATCTATTAGGTACTACGCTCAGTGCTTGAGTGACAGGTTCAGTCATACCCCAAACCTCAGTGTCATGCAGTAATAGACCTGCACATACTTGTTTTTCTGATTTCACCAGTTTTTTTCCTCGATGTATCATTCTATGAAAGTTTATCTCATTCATGTGACTATCATCATATCTGAATACAGAACTGTTCTATCACCACATATACAAACAAAAAATAAAAACAGGCTGGGTGTGGTGGCTCACAACTGTAACCCCAGCACTTTGGGAGGCCAAGGTGGGTAGATCGCCCAAGGTCAGGAGATCGAGACCAGCCTGGCCAACATAGTGAAACTCCATCTCTACTAAAAATATAAAAAATTAGCCGGGCTTGGTGGCGGGCGCCTGTAGTCCCAACTACTCGGGAGGCTGAGGCAGGAGAATGGCGTGAACCCAGGAGATGGAGCTTGCAGTGAGCCAAGATTGTGCCACTGCACTCCAGCCTGGGCGACAGAGCGAGACTCTGTCTCAAAATATATATAATAAAATAATAAATAAATAAGGAGAGAGAAAAATGGATTAGTGCCCTTATAAAGACAGCCTAGATAGAAAATCCGTTTCTCTACCACGTGAGGACACAGTAAGAGGATGATGATGACCTGCAAACCAGGAAGAGGCCTCACCAGAACCAGACCATGCTGGCATCCTGATCTCAGAATTCCAGCCTCCCAAACTGTGAGGAGTAAACTTCTGTTGTTGATAAGCCATCCAGTCTGTGGCATTTTGTTACGGCAGCAGCCCAAACAGACTAAGAGCTTTCACGGATTTTCTCAATTAGTCATTCCACCAACCCTATGGCGTATGCTATAATTATCTCCATTTAACAGATAAGGAAACTGAGGCTTGGCTGGGAGGTCCAAGGTCAGACAGCTTGAGAACGGCAGCTCCTGGAGTCAGATCCAGGATGGTGGCATCCGAGGCAGAGGATGAGAACTGGAGGCCATGGGGAGAGCTTCTGTGGATTCTGGATGGGAGAGAGGAGCGGTGACAGTCTGTGCTTCAGGGCGAGCCTTGCCTGACCTCCCTTGGATGCCTCAATCTGCTTCTGCCTGCTGCTTGCTCTCTCATTTTATCCTCTATAAAATAGGATGCAGCAGCTACACCACTTTTTTTTTCTTTTTTTAGGCAGGGTCTTGCTCTGTCTCTCAGGCTGAAGTGCAGTGGCACGATCTGCTCACTGCAACCTCCACTTCCTGGGCTCAAGTGATCCTCCTGACTCAACCTCCTGAGTAGCTGGGACTACAGGTGTGCACCACCACACCACACCACACCAGCCTAATCTTTTTTTTTTTTTTTTTTTTTGACTCAGGGTTTCACCATTGTTGCCTACATTGGTCTCAAACTCCCAGGCTCAAGCAATTCACCAACTTTGGCCTCCCAAAGTGCTGGGATTACAGGCATGAGCTACCACCCCTGGCCAGTGATACCACTTCTGTATGGAAGTGTATTTCTTACAAAGTTTACAGGAGTATATTTGTTGCAAGGTTTGCAAAAGTGTATTACAGAAGTGTATTTGTTGCAAAGTGTGCAGAAGTGTATTCATTGCGAGGGGTTACAGGAGTGCATTTGTTTCCTAGCACTGCTGTGAGGAAGTACTACAGACTGGATGGTTTAAAGCAACAGAAATGTATTCTGTCATCGTTCTGGAGGCCAGAAGTCTGAAATCAAGTTGTTGGCAGGGCTGGTTCCTCCTGAGGACTTTGAGGGAGACTCTTTTCATTTCTTGCTTTTTCCCTAGCTTCTGGTGGTTTGCTGGCTTGTAGATACATCATCCCAATCCCCCATCTTTACAGTGTGCCTGCGTTCACCTGGCTGTCTTCTCCTAAAGGCATCTGTCCTGTGGAATCAGGGGCCCAGCCTACTACAGGAAGACCTCATTGTAACTAATTGTATCAGCAGTGACCCTTTTTTCACATTCTAAGGTACTAGTGGTCAGGACTTCAACATATGTTTTTGTGGGATATGAAATCCAACCCATAACGAGGAGGTAGAGTGTGCGCCAGTGTTCATCACTGTTTGCAGCACATGTAATAGTAAACGCCCCATGAAAGCTCCATGGTAGGCTCAGAAGGGCCCTGAGGACACCACGATTATACACATTCATTTGTTTTTATTTTGTGGTCCTGATGAAGGAACCGGACACCCTTGCCCCAGCCTCCAGTGCTGTCTGCCCAGACGGAAGGATGGGAAGAGTGTGGACATGAAAGTTGAGTCTCAGAAAAGGTAGAACCCAGGCTGGGCACGGTGGCTTACCCTCCCGTAATCCCAGCACTTTGGGAGGCTGAGGTGGGCGGATCACCTGAGGTCAGGAGTTCAAGACCAGCCTGGCCAACATGGTGAAACCCCATCTGTACTAAAAATACAAAAGTTAAACAGACGTGGTGGCAGGTGCCTCTAGTCCCAGCTACTTGGGAGGCTGAGGCAGGAGGATCACTTGAACTGGGAGGCGGAGGTTGCAGTGAGCTGAGATCTCACCACTGCACTCCAGCCTGGGTGACAGAGCAAGACTCCATCTCAAAAAAAGGAAAGGGGGCTGGGTGCGGTGGCTCACGCCTGTAATTCCAGCACTTTGGGAGGCCAAGGCGGGCAGATCACGAGGTCAGGAGATTGAGACCATCCTGGCTAACATGGTGAAACCCCATCTCTACTAAAAACACACAAAAAAATTAGCCGGGCGTGGTGACGGGCGCCTGTAGTCCCAGCTCCTCGGGAGGCTGAGGCAGGAGAACGGCGTGAACCCGGGAGGCGGAGCTTACAGTGAGCCGAGATCACGCCACTGCACCCCAGCCTGAGTGACAGAGTGAAACTCTGTCTCAAAAAAAAAAAAAGAAAAGAAAAGAAGGTCTTTACAGGAGGTAGCCACATTAACATCAAGTCAGTTGGGCAGGCTTTAACCTGACATGACTGATATCCTCATAAGAAGAAGAGAGGACTCAGACAGAGAAGGAAGACCATGGTAGACGGAGGCAGACATTGGAGTGATGTGGCCACATGCCAAGGGGCACTGGGAACTGCCAGGTGCTAGAAGATGCCAGAAAGGATTCTCCCTTCAAGCCCTCGCAGGGAGCATAGACTGGCAACGCCTTGGTTTCACAGTTTGAGCTTCCAGGACTGTGAGAGAACAAATGTCCACTGTTTTAAGGTGTCTGGTCTGTGATGCTTTGTTATGAGAGCTGCGGAAAACGCATGTGGGTGGGTGTCCAGGAGAAGGAGCGTAGGATTCTCCCAGGGGACGGAGTGGTCAGAGAACAGGTTACATTAGGTGGCAAAGGGAATTAAGGATACAGGTGGGATTAAGGTTGCTAATCAATAGACCTTAAAATCGGGAGATGATCCTGGATTATCCAGGTGGAACCATTGTCATCACAAAAGTTTGTTAAAAAGGCGTTAAAGAAGCCAGAGGGATGGATGTGAGAAGGACTCAGCCAACCACGCTGGCCTTGAAGAGGGAGGCTGGAGCCCTGAACCAGGGAATGTGAGTGGGGCGGTCTCCACAAGCTGGAAAAGGAAAGGAGGCGGATTCTCCCCCTACACCAGAGCCTCCAGAAGGAACGCAGCTCTATGGACACCTTGATTTTAGCCCAGTGAGACCCAGGCGGGATTTCTGACCTCCAGGACTGTAGGATAGCGAAGGGGTATTGTTTTTAATGTCCGAGTCTGTGGCGATTTGTTCCAGCTGGGACAGGAAGCCCACAGCGGCATAAGCAATGCTGCATGGTTTCCACGACTGGGTCAGAAATGGGATAAAACCACGTCCAGACTGTCCTGGGAATGTTCCTTTGCAGCTGGGGTAAGACATCCAGCTGGGCAGAAGTGGCCACGCAGGAAAGGCTGTTTGGGAGGACCACCCAGAGGTAGAGGTGCCGGGTGTCTGGCCATCTCAGTACTCAGTGCCCAGTGCCCACCTCCTCCCAGGTCGGGCATGACACGTGGGCGCAGACGCCTTCAAAAGGACTCAGCCCTGAGCGTCATCACTGACCGCAGCCACTGGAGAGGGCATGAGTGAGAACAGAGGTAGCTGAGCCCAGCCACAACCAAGAAACAGAGAGAGAATAGCAGATGGTGACTGTTGCCTTAAGCCAGGGTGCGAGCTGAGGGCTGGCTGCTTTTTGCAATTTAAATTTTTATTTAATTTTAATTATAGTTTTTTTTTTTTTGAGACAGAGTTTTGCTCTTGTGTCCCAGGCTAGAGTGCAATGGCACAATCTCGGCTCACTGCAGCCTCTGCCTCCCAGGTTCAAGCGATTCTCCTGCCGCAGCCTCCGGAGTAGCTGGGATTACAGGCGCGCCCCACCATGCTTGGCTAATTTTTGTATTTGTAGTAGAGATGGGGTTTCACCATGTTGGTCAGGCTGGTCTCGAACTCCTGACCTCAGGTGATCCACCCGTCTCGGCTTCCAAAAGTGCTGGGATTATAGGTGTGAGCCACTGCACCCAGCCTAAAATTTTATTTTTAATTGACAAATTGAAACTGAAGGGTTAATTTGACCAGGTCTGCCAGCCCAGCTTGCTTTCAGGCATTTGTTTTCTGTTATTTTTTGTTCCTCTTTCCACAAAGCTGAAGGCCATAGTAGCTGAAGGCTGCACCACTGACTGCTCAGATTTAACCTTCACTGGCTATTGGATAGATAACATTCATTGGTCACCATGGTAATGGTTGCTTCTGTTGTTCAGGAACCTGGGAAATCTCCCATCAAGTTCAAACCGGTTGAGACCACCAGCCCTCCAACTGGGCCCCTGCAAATGCCTAAGAGATGGCCGGGTTTTTTTTTTGTTTTTTGTTTTTTTTTAATTTTTATTTCAGTAGCTTTTGAGGTACAAGTGGTTTTTTGTTACATGTATCAGTTATATAGTGGTGAATTCTGAGATTTTAGTGCACCTGTCACTCAAGTCGTGTATATTGTACCTAATATGTAGTTTTTTTATCCCTAGCCCCACTCCCACCCTCTTCCTCCTGAGTTTCTTTTCTTTCTTTCCTTTTCTTTCTTTCTTCTTTCTTTCTTTTTCTTTCTTTTCTTTCTTTCCTTTCTTTCTTTTTTCCTTTCTTTCTTTCTTTCTTTTCTTTTCTTTCTTTTTTTATTGAGACAGAGTCTCGCTCTGTGGCCCAGGCTGGAGTGCAGTGGCGCAGTCTCGGCTCACTGCAACTTCTGCCTCCCGGGTTCAAGCGATTATCCTGCCTCAGCCTCCAGAGTAGCCGGGATTACAGGCACACACCACACACCCGGCTCATTTTGTATTTTTATTTTTAGTAGAGACGGGGCTTCATCATGTTGGCCAGGCTGGTCTCGAACTCCTGACCTCAGGTGATCCACCCACCTCGGCCTCCCAAAGTGCTGGGGTTACAGGCGTGAGCCACCGCGCCCGGCCTCCTGAGTCTCTAAAGCCCATTTCATCACTCTGTATGCCTTTGCAGACTCCTAGCTTAGCTCCCACTTACAAGAGACAACGCACACTTTTTGGTTTTCCATGATGTGGGGAAAGGGAGTGTGAATACACTGCTGGAGAGATGGCCTTTTGACCTAAGAGGCCAAAAACTCCACCCTCAGATCATGCCAGCACTGCCATTTCCAGTACACGTGTCCTATAAAATGCCATGAAGCCCGACAATGCTTGTGCTATACACACCAGTCACTTCATTTTCTCCACTGTCAATCACCTTTCCACATGCCTCAGGCCACTCCACTCCCCCAACCCATACCTCTCCCAAAGCCTCACCTTCAAGGATGCAGATCTGAGAGATGTTCTCCCACCTCCTTCCTTGGTGCTCTTGCAAATAAATCTTTTCTCTTTTGCAAAGCCTGTGTCAGTGATTGATTTACTGTGTGTGCACAGAGCGGACCTGGACCTGACTGGTAACAGAACGAAACGTGTGTGCGTGTGTGTGTGTGTGTGTGTGTGTGTGTTACAATATGATGTTCTGATCTAGGTATACATTGTGGAATGGTTATATCAAGCTAATTATCCATCACCTCACCTACTTACCATTTTTGTGATGAGAACATTTAAAATCTACTCTTAGCAATTTTAAAATATTCCATACAGGCCGGGTGCGGTGGCTCACGCCTGTAATCCCAGTACTTTGGGAGGCTGAGGTGGGCGGATCACCTGAGTTCAGGAGTTCAAGACTAGCCTGGCCAATATAGTGAAACCCCGTCTCGACTAAAAATACAAAAATTAGCCAGGCATCGTGGCGGACACCTGTAATCCCAGCTACTCAGGGGATGAGGTATGAGAATTGCTTGAACCCAGGAAGCGGAGGCTGCAGTGAGCCAAGATCGTGCCACTGCACTCCAGCCTGGGTGACAGAGCAAGACTCCGTCTCAATTAAAAAAAAAAAAAAGAAAAAGAGAAAGAAAAAAAAAGGTTGATCAAAGGGTACAAAGTTTCACTTAGACAGGAGAAGTAAGTTTTAGTGATCTATCATACAGCATAGTAGCTGTAGTGAATAATAACATATCATGTATTTCAAAACTAGAATAGTAGATTTTAAATGTTTTCGCCACAAAAAATGATAAGTAGGTGAAGTGATGGATATGTTAATTAGCTTGATTTAATCATTCCACAATGTATACATATATCAAAACATCACATCGTACCCAATAAATACATACAATTATTACATGTCAATTTAAACATTTAAGAAATCTAATCTAAAATGCTGTGGAATATTTCTCCCTAACAGTAATAATCAATTGGTATTACTCAAATGTCTATATTAAATATTTCGTTCATTTGTTATTTTTCCCCTTTTTTTTTTGTTGAGGCCATGGATTTTTTTTTTTTTTTGAGATTCGATTCTTGCTCTGTCACCCAGGCTGGAGTGCAGTGGCGTGATCTCGGCACACCGCAAGCTCCACCTCCTGGGTTCATGCCATTTTCCTGCC
This sequence comes from Pongo pygmaeus, assembly GCF_028885625.2. Lineage (NCBI taxonomy): Eukaryota > Metazoa > Chordata > Mammalia > Primates > Hominidae > Pongo > Pongo pygmaeus. The sequence continues at coordinate 63,564,004 of NC_072393.2, forward strand.
TCAGCCTCCCGAGTAGCTGGGACTACAGGCGCCCGCCACCACGGCTGGCAAATTTTTTTTTTGTATTTTTAGTAGAGACAGGGTTTCACCCCCGTGTTAGCCAGGATGGTCTCGATCTCTTGACCTCGTGATCCACCCGTCTCGGCCTCCCAAAGTGCTGGGATTACAGGCGTGAGCCACCGCGCCCAGCCGAGGCCATGGATTTTTAAGATGCATATTATTTGAGGCAACATGATAAAAGAAAAATGCTGTTTACTAAATTATGGCAAACGTTTTAAAATCTAAAAAATATGTCTTAGAATAAATGAGATCCATTATTCTCTTCCTCAAACACCTGTTGCTTCTTTCTTTGTTCCTTGTCTAGAACCTTATTCTGTGGTGTTGGTGATGTCTTTGTTTGGAAAATCCATCCCAGACTCACCGCAGGGCCTGCGATTTAGCAGGAACTCACAGATTCCGGACTCACCGCAGGGCCTGCGGTTTAGCAGGAACTCACAGATTCCGGACTCACTGCAGGGCCTGCGGTTTAGCAGGAACTCACAGATTCCGGACTCACTGCAGGGCCTGCGGTTTAGCAGAACTCATAGATAACTGCTGAATGAGCAAATGCACAAGGGAATGCATTTCACTTCTGAAAAACGTGGATCATCATGTTTACAATGTCTGGCCTCCTACCTCTTTTAGAAAAATTTTAAAACTTAAAAATTTAAATTAGGGGTCGAGCACGGTGGCTCACGCCTGTCATCTCAGCACTTTGGGAGGCCGAGGCAGGTGGATCACCTGAGGTCAGGAGATCAAGACAAATCTGGCCAGCATGGTGAAACCCCGTCTCTACTAAAAATACAAAAATTAACCATGCATGGTGGCAGGTGCCTGTAATCCCAGCTACTCAGGAGGCTGAGGCAGGATAATCAAACCCAGAAGGCGGAGGTTGCAGTGAACTAAGATTGCACCACTGCACTCCAGCCGAGTGACAGAGTGAGACTCTCTCAAAAAAAAAAAAAAAAAAGAAAGAAAGAAAGAAAGAAAAAAATTTAAATTACAACTTAAAAATTATATTATAAGCATGTCGCAGAACATCAGCTCGCCTGGTACTTAGCAAGCATTTAAGAAACACTTGCCACTATTATTAATACTGTTCTTGCCACTTTTTAAAGTCACCAGATTGAGCAAATAAAAATGCAGGCTGCCCAGTAAAATTCAAATTTCAGATAAACAACAAATACTTTTTGTGAGATTGCATAGTTTACTGCCCATTGCCAACATGGATGCATAGACTTGATGTTTAAAGGTATGCAAAATTTTTATACTACCAATATTTACATAAGTATTTTGTCAAAAGCAACAACAAATTCTTGAATTAATTTCTGAAGAGTCTACTTACACAGGCACGAAAACTTATTTTAAATGTCTTCAGAGTATAGGAATACAACAATTTAAGAATAATTTTACCACAAGAGAAGGTATAAATATATCAAACAATTTCCTTGCACAGAGTAATAACATTTTAACAACACACAACATTTTTAAAACAAAGATTGTCTTAAGTGGCAACCCAATTATGATAATTAGAGAGATAAATCTGTAATAAATTAAATCATAAATAATTTTTGAACACAGAGTGCTGATTTTCTTTTTATCATGGTTTTTTTTTTTTACATAAAAGAAATTTCTTTACATTTTCCTACCATTGACAATGTATGTACTTGGGAATGAGCTTGTTTAAAAAAACAAAAATAAAGAATACTTGCCATGAATCAAATCCGAGTAACCTGGAAAAAAATCTGAAAACTTGTAATCAATATATTTTTACTTCTATGATTTTAGACTATAGTAAAAACCTTATGTATTCTGCAATAGGCATCTTGTCCATTCCTACAAGAAATGATTGTTACATTTGGATAAACACAAAATATCTCTCATAATCAGTTCAAATACAGTCTAATATTATATATTATGAAAAGTAGGACGTATGGTGAGCAAAGCTAGTACAGTTCTTTTTCAAACCTCAGGCAAGCTGAACAAAAGCTTTTAACCTCAGAGTAACGAAGGACAGGCATCAGTTTCATAAAATGATAGACGGCTGTGACAAGCAAAGATTTGTGCAATTTTTTTGTTTCATTTAAGAATGTAGTGCAATATTAAAGTTTAAAGTTTGTTCAAAATGACAGATCATCTGGAAACTAAATTGTAGCAATTGACATCTTTTAGCTGGAAACACTTAGCAAAAATCAGGTTTGCTTGTTTTTAGTTGAAAATGTCAAGATTAACAGCCATGGAGACATTGGATGAATCTGGAGGTCAGTGTGCCCTCAGGATGTGTCTTTATGAGCAATTGTTCAAGATTAAAAGAAAATTTATGCTAGAAAATTGTGTTTTTCTCGGACTAAAAATACTACATCCTCAATTTATAAGCTTCCTATACAGGCTGGAAGACCCTGATGGGCTGAAGCTCTCCCCTGCCCCATCTGCTCCTATCCCTTTGCATCGCATTGAAGATCTCAGGCCCTCCTGTTGGATGGAGCAGGAGTCAGGCTAGACATGTCCCCATCATCCCCCACCCCCACCCACTGAACCCTGGAACATCAGGCAGGGTACGGTGGCTCACGCCTATAATCCAGCACTTTGGGAGGCTGAGGAGAGAGGATGACCTGAGGTCAGGAGATCGAGACCAACCTGGCCAACATGGCACAACCCTGTCTCTACTAAAAATACAAAAATTAGCCAGGCATAGTGGTATGCACCTGTAATCCCAGCTACTCGGGAGGCTGAGGCAGGAGAATCGCTTGAACCCGGGAGGCAGAGATGGCAGTGAACTGAGATTGCACCACTGCACTCCTGCCTGGGTGACAGAGGGGACTCTGTCTCAAAAAAGAGAAGAATAATTTTAAATTATAATTTAAAAAATTATATTATAAGCATGGCGCAGAGCATTAGCTGTCCTGGTACTCTGTAAGCACTTAAGAAATATTTGCCACTATTATTAATAATGTTCTTGCCACTCATTAAAGTCACCAGATTTAGCAAATAAAAGTACAGACTGCCCAGCAAAGTTTTTTTTTTTTTTTTAGACGGAGTCTTGCTCTGTCTCCCAGGCTGGAGTGCAGTCGTGCAATCTCAGTTCACTGCAAGCTCCGCCTTCCAGGTTCAAGCGATTCTCCTACCTCAGCCTCCCGAGTAGCTGGGACTACAGATGCCCGCCACCATACTCAGCTAATTTTTGTATTTTTAGTAGAGATGGGGTTTTGCCACGTTGGCCAGGCTGGACTTGAACTCCTGACCTCAGGCGATCCATCCTCCTCAGCCTCCCAAAGTGCTGGGGTTACAGGCATGAGCCACCGGGCCTGGCTGTGCCCAGTTAAATTTGAATTTCAGATAAACAACAAATACTGCTTTTGAGATTGCATAATTTACTGCCCATTGCTAAGATGGACGCATAGACTTGATGCTTAAAGGTATGCAAAATTTTTACAGTACCAATATTTACATAAGTATTTGTCAAAAGCAACAACAAATTCTTGAATTAACTTCTGAAGAGTCTACCTACACAGGCACGAAAACTTATTTTAAATGTCTTCAGAGTATAGGAATACAACAATTTAAGAATAAAAATTTTACAAGAGAAGGTATAAATATATCAAACAATTTCCTTGCACAGAGTAATAACATTTTAAAAACACACAAAAATTTTAAAACAAAGATTGTCTTAAGTGGCAACCCAATTATGATAATTAGAGAGATAATTCTGTAATAAATTAATTCATAATTTTTGAACACAGAGTGCTGATTTTCTTTTTATCATGGTATTTTTTTTTTTTACATAAAAGAAATTCCTTTACATTTTCCCACCACTGACAATTTATATACTTGGGAACGAGCCTGTTTAATAAAACAAAAATAAAGAATATTTGCCATGAATCAAATCTGAGTAACCTGGAAAAAGATCTGAAAACTTGTAATCAATATATTTTTACTTCTATTATTTTAGACTATGGTAAAAACCTTATGCATTCTGCAATAGGCATCTTGTCCATTCCTACAAGAAATGATTGTTACATTTGGATAAACACAAAATATCTCTCATAATCAGTTCAAATACAGTCTAATATTATATATTATGAAAAGTAGGACGTATGGTGAGCAAAGCTAGTACAGTTCTTTTTCAAACCTCAGGCAAGCTGAACAAAAGCTTTTAACCTCAGAGTAACGAAGGACAGGCATCAGTTTCATAAAATGATAGACGGCTGTGACAAGCAAAGATTTGTGCAATTTTTTTGTTTCATTTAAGAATGTAGTGCAATATTAAAGTTTAAAGTTTGTTCAAAATGACAGATCATCTGGAAACTAAATTGTAGCAATTGACATCTTTTAGCTGGAAACACTTAGCAAAAATCAGGTTTGCTTGTTTTTAGTTGAAAATGTCAAGATTAACAGCCATGGAGACATTGGATGAATCTGGAGGTCAGTGTGCCCTCAGGATGTGTCTTTATGAGCAATTGTTCAAGATTAAAAGAAAATTTATGCTAGAAAATTGTGTTTTTCTCGGACTAAAAATACTACATCAGGATGGGCACAGTGGCTTTCCCCTGTAATCCTAGCACTTTGGGAGGCCAAGGCGGGCAGGTCACTTGAGGTCAGGAGTTCGAGACCAGCCTGACCAACATGGTGAAACCCCATCTCTACTAAAAATACAAAAATGAGCTGGATGTGGTGGTGCATGCCTGTAATCCCAGCTACTGGGGAGGTTGAGGCAGGAGAATTGCTTGAACCCAGGAGGTGGAGGTTGTGGTGAACCGAGATCATGCCTCTGCACTTCAACCTGGATGACAGCGAGACTCCATGTCAAAAAACAAACAAACAAAAAAACTACCACCTCAGTTTATAAGCTTCCTGTACAAGCTGGAAGACCCTGCTGGGCTGTATCCCTCCCCTGCCCCATCTGCTCCTCTCCCTCTCTGCATTGTTGCTTTGCATCGCATTGAAGATCTCAGGCCCTTCTGTAGGATGGAACAGGAAAGATTCAGGCTAGACATGTCCCCATCAACCCCCACCCCTACCCACTGAACCCTGGAACTATGAGCAGAAACCACACTGCTCCTTCCCCAACAGAGGTTTCCTGCTGCTATGTGGCCAAAAGAGAGTGGGGAGGAATTCCCAGGACACCCAGAGCTGGTACAGTCCAACCTGACCACAGGGACGGAACCCCAGCCCACACCTGCCCTGCCCGGGTGAGTGTGTAGAGGGGGGTGAGAAGGAGGTGGTCCAAGTCCTCCCTGATTCAAGAAAGCTCTGAATTTCCCCTGCAATGAGCTTAGTAGAATTCAGAGACCTACCTGTGACAACAGAGACTCAGAGTGCTCTGAGAAGCTCTCCATTCATTCATGCCATTGATATTTACCTTGCTAGGCACTGGGAGTACGTGGGTAAAGACAGAAGAAGTGTCCCGCCCTCATGGGGCTTCTATTCCAGCAGATGAGAAGCCGACCAGAACAAAAATCAATCAGACTCATTGCTAATAGCAGTCACTCACTACACACCATTCGACATGTGAAGCAAGCTGACATGATAGTGGTTGTGGGAGAGGTGGGGAGAATTTCTCTAAGGAGGTGACACTTCAGCAAACCTTTGAATATCAAGAATGACCTATCAGGAGAATCCAGGCCTGGGAAAATCCAGAGAGAGCGACACAGGGGAGGGAAACGGCAAACTGCCAAGGTTCAGAGGTGGGAACGAGCGGGTACATCCAAAGGACTGGGCGAAGGCCGGTACCTCTGGGGAGCAGGGTTACATGGGGAGGGTCGGGGGCCGGAGCTGGAAAGATTGACTGGAGCCCGGTAGGTGCTATGTGTGTTTACAGACTGCACTAGAGAATTTTTTTTCTTTTTTTTTTTTTTTTGAGACGGAGTTTCTCTCTTGTTGCCCCGGCTGGAATGCAATGGCATGATCTCAGCTCACTGCAACCTCTGCCTCCCCGGTTCAAGTGATTCTCCTGCCTCAGCCTCCCGAGTAGCTGGGATTACAGGCATGCACCACCACACCCGGCTCACTTTGTATTTTTTTAGTAGAGATGGGGGTTTCTCCATGTTGGTCAGGCTGGTCTCGAACTCCCGACCTCAGGTGATCCACCAACCCCAGGTGATCTGCCGGCCTCGGCTTCCCAAAGTGCTGGGATTACAGGCATGAACCACTGCACCCAGCCTTTTTTTTTTTTTCTTTAATCAAGATCCCTGTCCCACAAGACTCCCATGGGAACGTGGGCTGTATGAATTTTCCAGGGGCTGACATAGCAAAGCACTACATGCTGGGAGGCTTCAACGGCACGGATTTGTTTTCTCTCACAGTTCTGGAGGCTGGAAATTCAAGGTCAAGGTGTAGCACTGTTGGTTTCCCCTGAGGCCTCCCTCCTTGGCTGGTGCACAGGGTCGTCCCTCTGTGTGTGTCTGTGTCCTAATCTCCTCTTCTTATAAGGACACACACCTGTTGAAAGAGGGCCCACACATAAGTCCTCATTTTAAGGTAATCACCTCTTTAAAAACCCAGCCCCAAATACAATCTCATTCTGAGATACTGAGGGTCAGGGCTTCAACATACGGATTTCTTTTGAGGGAGTAGGACACGATTCAGCCCAGAACAAGGACAGAGCTGGCTTGCATTTGACGATCATTGCGTTCTGCCTACCTTGAACCGTTCCTGGCAGAAGGCAAGGACTCCAGCAATACATGGAGTGGGCGGGTGGAGAGAGCAGATAATACTGATTTCAGTACCACTCAAAGGGCACTGTGACTGCCAACCATTTGCAGAGGCGTGCGCAACTGTAATTCTTACCCCTCTGCAGATCTTGGTTCAGGACGTGTTTTAGTGTGCCTGGAAGAGGCGCCTGTGTCCCCGGCTGAGGCACAGCAGGCCTGGGCTCTCATTCCTCCTCTGCCATCCGTCCACCCTGTCCTCCCCTAGAGAGCACCTACTGGTGGGACCACTGAGGCGGGCTCGAGGTGTCACCAGGGAAACCGCAGCAGGGTGTGGAAGGCGAGGGGGTTGAGGAATGAACAGAGGAAGTCCCCAAAACCAGACTTGGAGGGTGGGGACTCAAAACTTCAGCTTGGCACACGGTAGGTACTTAAAAAACATTTGTTGAAGAAAGCAATAAGTACCTTTCAAAGCATTACCTGTCCCAAGTGTGTCTGGACTGAAACAAGAACGTCTTTTGTTGCAAAGCAAAATGCTCTGTGACCAGCTCGTACGGATGCCAGGAGAATGGGGATCTTGTCTGTTCTCTGCCAATTGAAATTTATTAGTGAAAGTAAGACTTTAAAACCTCAGCACTAAGTGGTTTCGGCATTGACTGAGTGCCCAGCAGCTGTTTGAGCCACGTGGATGTGCTCGTTTTATTCTTAGTTACTGTGTGTGCATTCTGGGAGGCCAGAGGGGAAGTTTCCAGAAATTGTAAGAAGGGAATGGCGAAATAGACGGCTTAGGAACACAGGCAACACCTCGTCTGAGTTTGAGGCGACGGTCCCTGGCTCCGGAGCTCAGCGTCCAGCCAGGATGCTGGACTGCAGAATATGCCAACCTTCTTCTAGACCCATTTCCAGTGTTTTAAATGCTGATAGTACACGCTACCTCCTACTCCCTACATGTCCTAGATGGGTATTCATAGGTACATACCATAAAATAAAAAATAAATATCATGAAATTAAAAATCATACAACAAATCATAAACTAAAAATAACATTAATAATAATAAGACCCACGTGCAAAGAGGGGGGAAAGCCTTCCCGCAGGGTCCTTGTTCATTGCTTCCTCCCACGTGACCCCAGACGAGCCGCCTCACTTCTCTGAGCCTCTTTCCACTTCTGATGCAGACAATGACGCCACGCGTCCCACCCCACAGGGCGGCTGGAAAAAGGAAATGAATCCGTGTGTGTGGAAACGCTTGGGATAGTGGCAACACATGCTCCTTATGACATCGTGTCAGAGAGGCCTTTGCACATCAAGCTCACCCAAATCTTCACTCCTGTTTTCAGCAGAGCTGCGCAAACCTCAAGATGGTCCTTCCTTCCCCTCCTCCTCTTGCAGCCCCTGCATTGCATCCCTGACTCTTCTGCCAGCTGCAGCAGGGAGGATTCGGGCCGTACACATGAAGGAGCAAGGCTACCCCTGGAGCCAAGGCCACCCCTCTCCCACCCCCCTCTCCCACCCGGGTAGCTGTCACTGCCGCAGAGCAGGGGGAGCCTGTCCCAGGTCACTGCACCCTCTAATGTGTAGGGACTGGGGTCATTTCTGACCAAACATCTTTCTCTAGGGCCTGAGATTCAGTGTCCTGGGGGACTGAGTCTGAATCCTTCCCCGGCAGGGCTCACCAACAGAATTCAGATGGAAACTGTACAGTGCTGTCAGCAGGGGTGTGCTGGAGCCGGCTTCTGCTGGAGGACAGGAGCCAACGCGTCAACTCGCAGGAAGTTTGTGGGATGTTTATTAAGCACATCGTTTAGTAAACAGGACATTCCATGCACTTTCAAAATTAAATAAATAATGTAAGCCGGGCGCGGTGGCTCACGCCTGTAATCCCAGCACTTTGGGAGGCTGAGGTGGGCGAATCACCTGAGGTCGGGAGTTCGAGACCAGCCTGACCAAAATGGAGAAACCCCCGTCTCTACTAAAAAATACAAAAATTAGCTGGGCGTGGTGGCGCATGTTTGTAATCCCAGCTACTCGGGAGGCTGAGGTAGGAGGAGGATCGCTTGAACCTGGGAGGCGGAGGTTGCGGTGAGCCGAGATTGCGCCATTGCACTCCAGCCTGGGCAACAAGAGCGAAACTCCGTCTCAAAAAAAAAAAAAAAGATGTAAAGAACAAAGGTAGGAAACATACGCTTTTCTAGTTATTTAAATACATTTTACTAGAATCTGTGTTTGGGGGTGATTGACATCCATTGTGTCTGCAGTAGATGCGGGGGCTGCTGACCTCCTCCCACCTCCATGCCCAGCGAGCAGGCCAGCTCCTGCAGCTGCCCATGTTGGGGAGGCATTTGCACCATGGAAGCTGGCAAACACCACCAGGCCCACCACCCCGGCCTCCAGAGTTGGCTGTCCAGCATTCACCAGCTCTCCACTGGCTGCAGGAATCCAGTTCTTTACTCTTTTGGGTGTAAGTGCTTATTTAGGAAGCCCTCCTGCAGGCTGGTCTGTGCTCCAGGCATCGGGGTACAACGGTGAGCGGAACTGCAAAGAGCCTGTCTTTCTGCATCTTCCATTTTGTGAGAATAGAAAGAAAATAAATATAAAACTCAACCCAGGAAGAAGATAATTTCAAAAGATTCTAAGTGCAAGAAAGAAACAGAGTGAGGTGATACTAACAGCGGCAAATGTTACTTTCTTTTTTTTATTATTATACTTTAAGTTTTAGGGTACATGTGCACAACGTGCAGGTTTGTTATATGTATACATGTGCCATGTTGGTGTGCTGCACCCATTAACTCGTCATTTACATTAGGTATATCTCCTAATGCTATCCCTCCCCCATCCCCATACAACAGGCCCCAGGGTGTGATGTTCCCCTTCCTGTGTCCAAGTGTTCTCATTGTTCAATTCCCACCTATGAGTGAGAACATGCATTGTTTGGTTTTTTGTCCTTGCGATAGTTTGCTGAGAATGATGGTTTCCAGCTTCATCCATGTCCCTACAAAGGACATGAACTCATCATTTTTTATGGCTGCATAGTATTCCATGGTGTATATGTGCCACATTTTCTTAATCCAGTCTATCATTGTTGGACATTTGGGTTGGTTCCAAGTCTTTGCTATTATAAATAGTGCCACAATAAACATACATGTGCGTGTGTCTTTATAGCAGCATGATTTACAATCCTTTGGGTATATACCCAGTAATGGGATGGCTGGGTCAAATGGTATTTCTAGTTCTAGATCCCTGAGGAATCGCCACACTGACTTCCACAATGGTTGAACTAGTTTACAGTCCCACCAACAGTGTAAAAGTGTTCCTATTTCTCCACATCCTCTCCAGCACCTGTTGTTTCCTGACTTTTTAATGATCGCCATTCTAACTGGTGTGAGATGGTATCTCATTGTGGTTTTGATTTGCATTTCTCTGATGGCCAGTGATGATGAGCATTTTTTCATGTGTCTTTTGGCTGCATAAATGTCTTCTTTTGAGAAGTGTCTGTTCATATCCTTTGCCCACTTTTTGATGGGGTTGTTTGTTTTTTTCTTGAAATTTGTCTGAGTTCTTTGTAGATTCTGGATATTAGCCCTTTGTCAATAGGAAGAATCAATATTGTGAAAATGGCCATACTGCACAAATGTTACTTTCAAAAGGAGGTCAGGAAGACTTCCTGGAGGAGGCGAATGCACGGTAGCACTCACTCCCAAGGGGTCAGAAGTACCCAGTGATGGGAAGATCTGGGGAAGAAGGTTGTGGGCAGGTGCAAAGTCAGGAAGAAGCCTGAGGTGTCCAGAGAACCCAGCGGCACGTAATGAGTGGTGGGGAGAGAGATAGGAGGGGAGGCTGCTGGGTGCTCAGCAGAGACTGCGTTACAGACGGGCCCTGAAGATGGGGGTGAGGAGACTTGATGGCTTGATACTGTTTGATAGCACTGACAGCTATTGGAGGGTGATGATTCAGGAACTTCCCTCACCAATAAGCATTTCTTAAAAAAAATTACTCTGACTCTACAAATATATATATATATAATTTAACTACATTTTACTAGCATCTATGTTTGGGGGTTATTGACATCTCTCTCTCTCTCTATCTATTTATCTATATATTTGGAGGATCAGAGTAATTTTTTAAAGAAGTGTCTGTATATATAATGTATATAAATAAATAATATATAATATATAAATAAATACCTATATATAGAAAGTAATTATGTTTTTATATTTTTATTTATATATTTCATTTAAAATGTACATTTTTAAATATATATGTTTTGTTTTGTTTTCTTTGAGAGAGTCTTGCTCTGTCACCTTGGCTGGAGTGCAGTGGTACCATCTCGGCTCACTGCAACCTCCGCCTCCCAGGTTCAAGAGATTCTCCTGCTTCAGCCTCCCAAGTAGCTGGGATTACAGGCACCTGCCACCATGCCCAGCTATTTTTTGTTTTTTCTGTATTTTAGTAGAGACAGGGTTTCACCATGTTGGCCAGGCTGGTCTAGAACTCCTGACCTCAGGTGATCCACCCACCTCAGCCTCCCGAAGTGCTGGGATTACAGGCGTGAGCCACTGCGCCTGGCTGAACCGACCTTTGGAACTTTGCGAGTGTCTCGCCCTAAGTGCCTGTCAGCTGGGGCACTTCCTCTGTGCTCCACAAATGTTCCTCAAACTGGCCGGGCGCGGTGGCTCATGCCTGTAACCTCAGCACTTTGGGAGCCCGAGGCAGGTGGATCACGAGGTCAGGAGATCGAGACCATCCTGGCTAACATGGTGAAACCCCATGTCTACTAAAAATACAAAAAAGTAGCTGGGCGTGGTGGTGGGTGCCTGTAGTCCCAGCTGCTCAGGAGGCTGAGGCAGGAGAATGGCATGAAGCTGGGAGGCGGAGGTTGCAGTGAGCTGAGATCACGCTACTGCACTCCAGCCTGGGTGACAGAGCAAGACTCCGTTAAAAAAAAAAAAAAAAAAAAAAGTTCCTCAAACTGAAATTCTTTAGAACAATGCAGGAAGAATCCTATGCAATAGCATAAAGCACTGTAAACTATTTCACTTTTATTACTCCGGAAATTTCTATTGCTTTTTATTTTCTGTAACGTGAAGATATATGTGCTAGTTCCTTGGGACTGGGACATTAAGAAAAGTTGTGTGGTCCTTCCTTCCAACACAGCTACCACCCTGGGCTCCTCCACTGGGCACACTGTGGGCGCCTGCTGCTCGCAAACAGTGGTAAGGAAGGAGCTGTTTATTCTAAGATCACTGAGATCCATTAAGGGCTCCCCAGGAGAAAGACAGAACTTCTCTTTAGGATGATGAAAGATGAGGGTGTCACTGGTGGTGACTCAAACAACAATTGAGAGGCAAAGGGGTCTGAACTCATCTGCGAATAAATATCATTTGAATGAATGAACGAGTGTATCCAGGGGTGAAGCTGGAACAGAAGTCATGGTGAACTGCTGACAAGAGGACGGTGGTGGGAACCCTTCCTGCGCTATAAAGGCAGAGTTGAGTTGCTGTAGCCTATACTGTAAGGAATCCCTTTTCCACATCAGGTGACACTCACTGGTTCTAGATACTAAGATGTGGATATCATTGGGGGGCCTTCATTCAGCCCACCACAGATGGGTGAGTACAGAGGTTAATGGATGGAAGGATGGTAGGTGGAAGGATGGATAGTAGAGTAAATGGATGAATAGTAAGGTGGATAATTGGATGGAAGAGTGAATGGATAGATGGGTATACAGATTGATGGGTGGTGGGTGGATGATTCCTGTGATCCCTGCCTCGCTTTTCAGCTAAGCTACTCTGACGTCCATCACTCTGACCTGTCCCCTCACAGACATCTCACTTGGTACAGACCTCGGAAGCAGGCTCTGCTGGTCACCATGGAAACGCGATTGGATGAGGAAGGTAAGGAGCTGAGGAGTGGGCAGAGAGACTCTCAGATGCTGGAAATTTCCAGACTCTGGAGTGAAATTGAGGTGTGTAAAAGGGACTATAGGGGAGGGGCAAGAGTGAGACCATGGAGGAGGACGTGGCAATCATCCAGGGATCATGGTGGTGGGGGTCACTAGGGTTTTGCAGCAGACGCTGAAAGAAAAAGAAAATGGCTCCTGACAAAGGAGGGGGAAATAGCAGGAACAGATAGGAAAGGCATTTCTGACTGGAGACCTTATATACACTACAAAACCACAAACATACCTTTAAATACTGGGCACAGTGTCTCACGCCTCCAATCCCTGCACTTTAGGAGGCCAGGGAGGGAGGATCACTTGAAGCAGGAGTTCGATACCAGCCTGGACTAGAAAGTGAGATCCCATTTCTACAAAAATAAAAATTAGCTGGGCTCAGCTAAGTGGGGTGGCACATGCCTGTAGTCCCAGCTACTCAAGAAGCTGAGGCGTGAGGCTCGCTTGAGCCCAGGATTTGGGGGATGCAATGAGCTATGATTGTGCAACTGCACTCCAGCCTGGGCAACAGAGTGAGGCCCTGTCTCAAAAATACACACACATACCCACACACACACACAACACACACACTTAAAAAACAAAAGGTTGAAAATGAAACACATAGTGAAATAAAAGTTCTGATAGTATCTTCCCAATTGCTCCACCTCACTTTAGAGTCAGGTGAGGGAGGATGGTGGCAGAGGCTGCAACACGGTGGCTGAAACATCGCTTTCAGCGTGTCGCCCTGAGGTCTCCCAGGGAGGGTGTGGAGAAAACAGAGTGCCCAGGACAGAGCCTGAGAAACCTCGCCGGGAAGATGGAGCATAACTAGGAAAGCGTTACTCAACCTTTCTGTGTCACTGAAGGGTGTATGCAATTAGCCCATCTGCTGCTCACACTCCTCATTCACCAACCCCTATTCCAAGAAGTTTAAATGCTGAAGATAGGACTTCCCACCAGTGGGAGGTGTTGGCAACCAACACACAGGAGCAGCTCCAGAATCCAGGGAGTTTGTTTGAAATAAAACTGACCTATAACAAAGACAGACAAGTGTCTCTTCAATCCCTACCATCCCTCCACCTACCCACCCATCCATCCACCCATCCACGTATCCACACTTCCATCTAACTATACAACTGTCCATCCATTCAGCCACCCATGCAACAACCCACTTAATGCATTCATTCTGTCATTCTTCCAATTATCACCACCCACCCATCACTTCATACACCCATCCACCCACCACCCATCCATCCACATATCCCCATCCATTCATCCACCACCCACCCATCACTTAATACACCCATCCACCCACCACCCATCCATCCACATACCCCCATCCATCCGTGCTTCTATCCAATCATGCACCCTACACCTATCCACCAACACATCACTTCATACACCCATCCACCCACCACCCACCACCCATCCATCCACATACCCCCATCCATCCACCCACCACCCATCCATCCACATACCCCCATCCATCCACCCACCACCCATCCATCCACATACCCCCATCCATTCACGCTTCCATCCAATCATCCACCCTATACCTATCCACCCACCCATCATTCCATACATCCATCCACCCACCACCCATCAATCTGTATACCCATCTATTCATTCACTCTTCCATCCAATCATCCACCTTACCGTTAATCCATCTACTCTACTATCCATCCTTCCACCCACCATCCTTCCATCCATTAACCTATCTACTCATCCATCTGTGGTAAGCTGAATGATGACCCCCCACGTCTTAGTTTCCAGAATCTGTGAGTGTCACCTGATGTGGCAAAAGGGATTACCTGCAGTCTAGGTTACAGCAACTCAACTCTGCCTTTATAGCACAAAAGTGGTCCTAGACAAAACACAAATGATGGATGTGTCTATGTTCCAGCACAACTGTATTGTACAAAAACAGGCAGGCCATAGTTTGGCAATCAGCTATCTTGTTCTGAATGATCAGGCCCCTACTTCACTTTCCGACAAATCTCTATCCACTTTTTCCCTTGCTCCCTCCACCGTAGCCACACTGGCTTCCTCGATGGTCCTCAGTCTAGGCAGTCATCAGCCTCATGGCTTTTCAAGGCATACATTCTTCTGTCTGGACTGTTTTTCTTCTTGATATTCCCATAACTGTTCCCTCCCTCCATTGAGATTCAAATATCACCACCTCCAAGAAGGCATCCTTGACTCCCAATCTAAAACACCCCACCCCTCCTCTTTGAATCTGACTTATTGTTCCTGATAACACTCGCCATCACCTGAAATCTTACCTATGTTCCCATGTATCACCCCTGCTAGAATACTCATGTCCCAGCATGTGAATATGTCCGTTGAGTTCTCTGCTGCACCCACCACGCTTGGCCAGGGTATATCACTAAGTATGCACTCAGTAAATACCAGCTGAAAGACAGGATGGATGGATGCGTAAATGAAAGCATGAACAGCTGTCTGTCCTAACAGTCCCCGGCTCCAGGAGGGCAGAGACCTGGCTCCTTTTTTCACATTATTTTACTCTCTGTGTCTAGAGCAGTGTCTGGAGGGATGGGAGGGGGCTCAATCGATACGTCTGACTGAATAAGGATGTGAAATGCTGCTGCTTAGAAGATAATTGGGATTTCTGTCCACATCCACAGTGGCCCCTGAAGCCAGTTTTCTACGTTTTGTGGAGACGCTGCTGCTGCTGACGCATTTCGATGTGTGCAAAATACGCACATGAACAGCCGATACGGACACTTTTGACGTCCGTCCCTCTGCCCTGTTCCCTGCTCGCTCGGTGCTCCCACCTTCTTGCGAATGGTGCAGGAGCTCAGGTTGTTGCTATGGAAACCCCAGCTGGAAGGGGGGAGGCAAGTGCGTGGGTAAGGTGTCGAGAGATCTGCAGAGGATGGAATTTTCCAGACCCTGCAGTAAGATGTGAGCTCCACATTGAAGGCCTGGACCAATCATCTGGCCTCACCCACATCTCTACTGACCTCAGGACTCTCTGTGTCCGTTGCCCCTTTGGGTCTCTTCATACTCTTTGGCAGTCTGGAGTCCCGGGTCTATTTCTCCTTTGAGTCCCTTAGAAAGGCTGTCTGCTCCTTGCATCTCTCTCGCTCTCGCTCTCTATCTCTCTCTCTCTTC
This sequence comes from Pongo pygmaeus, assembly GCF_028885625.2. NCBI lineage: Eukaryota > Metazoa > Chordata > Mammalia > Primates > Hominidae > Pongo > Pongo pygmaeus. The sequence continues at coordinate 63,579,755 of NC_072393.2, forward strand.
CCTCTCTCTTTCCTCTCCTCTTCTTCTTCTTCTTCTTCTTCTTCTTCTTCCTCTTCCTCTTCCTCTTCCCCTTCCTCTTCTTCTTCTTCTTCTTCTTCTTCTTCTTCTTCTTCTTCTTCTTCTTCTTCTTCTTCTTTCTTCTTCTTCTCCTTCTTCTCCTTCTTCTTCTTCTTCTCGATCTCTGCTCACTGCAACCTTCACCTCTCAGGTTCAAGCAATTCTCCTGCCTCGGCCTCCCGAGTAGCTGGGATTACAGGTGCCCACCACCATGCCTAGCTAACTTCTTTGTATTTTTAGTAGACATGGGGTTTCACCATATTGCCCAGGCTGCTCTTGAACTCCTGACCTCAGGTAATCCACCCAAAGTGCACCCTCGCCCCTCCCAAAGTGCTGGGATTACAGGCGTGAGCCACTGCGTCTGGCCCTCCTCTCTTCTTTCTCTCTCTTTTCCTCCTCTCTCTCCTCTCTCTCCCTTTCACTTCTCTTGCCTTTCTCTCTCTCTTTCCTCTCCCTTCTTCTTTCTCTTTCCTCTCTTCCCCCCTCTCTCCTCTCTCTCTTTCTCTTCTCTTCTCTCTCTCTCTCTCTCTCTCTCTCTTATTCCCCTCTCTCCTCTCACTCTCTCTCTCACACACTCCCTCGGGCAAAATAACAACCCTGGATCACTCCAGTTCCCACTGCCCCAGATCCTCATTTTTGTTTCAGCTCTTACAGTCAGTCCAGGGGGTCCATGTGCGGGTTTGTTAAGTGGGTATATTACATGACACTTAGGTTTGAGGTATAATTGGCCATCAGCACTGTACCCAATAGGTGGCTTTTCGCCTCCTGCCCCCTCCCTCCCTCTCCCCTCTAGAAGTCCCCAGTGTTTATTGGTCCCATGTTTATGTCCGTGAGTACCCAATATTTAGCTCCCACTCATAAGAGAGAACATGTTGTATTTGGTGTTCTGTTCCTGTGTTACTTCGCTGAGGACAGTGGGCAGCCTTGTGCTTTTAACCATAATCAGCAACTTGATTGGAATGAATTTCCAGCTGGGTCCCTTATTATAGGAGGGCTCGTGGTACCTTCTGGGAAACATTCCTGCATGCCTGTCTGTTCCCATGTCTGCCAAAGTTGAGTCCACTCCGTGATCTTAAAAATTATGTATTATGTTACTTTAATAAACAGTATTATAGCACTTACTCTGTACCATTCAGTCACTGAGGCTCATTTGAGGTATGTTTTAATATTATCTCAATTTTCGTATGAGGAAATGGAAGGACAGGAAAGGCAGTAAGTTGTGCACCTTCACCCAGCTGGTCAGCAGCAGATCTGGGGTTCAATGTCAGGCAGCAATCCCTCATAGTCTGTGCTTTAAAAAGACCACGGCTGTGCCCTTACATGACACATCTCTGAGGGTGGCCCATGCTCTGATGTCCGTTTTAGAGATGAGGCAGCTGAGATACCAGCCTATGACCTTAGAAACGAGTTAGTCATTCTCTGACTCCATTTCACTCAACTATTTTAGTAATAACAATTTCAACAGAGTCTTCAAGGAGGGTTAGCTAGTTATTTGTAAATTGCATGCTACTGCAGCAATGTGACACACACACACGCGCGTAAGAAATACATCATTTTTAAAGATAAAATTTTAAAAATAGAAATAATTTTCACACAATGTCCCACTTCGGACCCCATTGGGCCAGGCAAGAGGGAGTGGTGGCTTAAAACAGGGTGGTGACAATGGAGATTGAGGAACTGGGGATGATTTGAAACATGTGGGTAAGAGCTGACCTGTGCAAAATGTATCTTGGGATTCTTGACCTGTGGGTGATGGACTGGGTTTGCTGGCAGTTCGATCAGCTCTGACTTGCACTGTCTGTACTAGATGCTGTCCCACGGGAGCAGCGGATGGGTGGATATCTGTTTCTGGAGCTCATGAGGGAGTCTGGGCTGGGGATGGAGATTTGGGGACCCATCGACACAGGGGGTCATTGGAGATCAGATCACAGTGTTGTGCACTGCACAACTCCAGGGGGCACCATCCAGGGGCACCATCCATGGGGCACAACTCCAGGTGGCACCATCCAGGGAATACCATCTGGGGGCACCATCCAGGGGATACCATCCAGGGGGCATCATCCAGGGGATACCATCCAGGGGGCACCATCCAGGGGGCACCATCCAGGGGATACCATCCAGGGGGCACCATCCAGGGGGCACCATCCAGGGGGCACCATCCAGGGGATACCATCCAGGGGGCACCATCCAGGGGGCACCATCCAGGGGATACCATCCAGGGGACACCATCCAGGGGGCACCATCCAGGGGATACCATCCAGGGAGCACCATCCAGGGGATACCATCCAGAGGGCACCTTCCAGGGGGCACCATCCTTGTGGATGACGTTATGAGTGGGACCTCACCAAGATTGCCCTGGGAGTGCATGGGGAGAAGGAGGAGCATTCAGGACTTGATTAACTAATCAGAAAGATGAGAATTGATGATGAAAATATCACTCAACCTCCCCCAGGTCTTGGGAGCCCACCCCTTGCATGAGTGTGCCCTGGATGTGGAACAAGGAGTCAAATGAGATTATTTTGGAGCTTTAAGATTTAGTGACTGCCCTACTGGGTTTTGGATTTGCATGGGGCCTGTGGCCCCTTTCTTTTGGCCAATGTCTCCCTTTTGGAATGGGAATATTCCCAAGACCTGTACCCCCATTGTATCTTAGAAGTAACTAACTTGTTTTTTATTTTACAGGCTAATAGGTGGAAGGAACTTGCCTTGTCTCAGATGAGACTTGGGACTCTGGCCTTTTGAGTGAATGAGTTAAGACTTTGGGGACTTTTGGGAAGGCATGATTGTATCTTGCAATGTAAGAAGGACATGAGATTTGGGGGGCCAGGAGCAGAATGAAATGGCTTGGATCTGTGTCCCCACCAAATCTCGTGTCAAATTGTCATCCCCAGTATTGGAGGTGGGGCCTGGCGGGAGGTGACTTGATCATGAGGATGGATTTCTCATGAAGGGTTTAACACCATCCCCTTGGGCTGTTCTCGTGAAAGTGAGTTTTCACAAGATCTGGTCATTTAAAAGTGTGTAGCCCCTCCCCACTCTCTCATTCCTGCTCTGGCCATGTGATGTGCCCGTTCCTGCTTCACCTTCCACCATGATTGTAAGCGTCCTGAGGCCTCCCCAGAAGGTGAGCGGACGCCAGCACCATGCTTTCTGTATGGCCTGCAGAACTGTGAGCCAATTAAACTTCTTTTCTTTATAAATTACCCAGTCTCCAGTATTTCCTCTTTTTTTTTTTTTTTTTAATGGAATTTCACTCTTGTTGCCCAGCCTTGAGTGCAATAGTGCGATCTCAGCTCACCGCAACCTCCACCTCCCGGGTTCAGGCGATTCTCCTGCCTCAGCCTCCCGATTAGCTGAGATTACAGGCATATGCCACCATGCCCAGCTAATTTTGTATTTTTAGTAGAGATGGGGTTTCTCCATGTTGGTCAGGCTGGTCTCGAGCTCCTGACCTCAGGTGATCCACCCGCCTAGGCTTCCCAAAGTGCTGGGATTACAGGCGTGAGCCACTGTGCCTGGCCTCAGGTATTTCTTTATAGCAATTTGAGAATGGACTAATACAAAACCCCACAAGTGTTTTCATATAAAAAGGAGGCCATCTTTTGTAAAATGTCCATCCCAGAAAATAACCATCAATTATCCTTGTAGATTCACTATTACTTCCAAATATCTGTGTGTGTATGTGTGTATGTGTGTATGTGTATATGTGTGTGTATCCCAAAGTCATGATATTCACATGGGGGTGGTGTAGGCAGAAAACAGGGACTACTAGAATTCAAAATTAACCCTAACACTTGGAGAAGAAAAAAGGTGTCTATTCTATTTGTAGTATTCATCCAACCAACCATCTAAACATTTATTTACACATCCACACATCTATTCACCCCATGTCGATCCATCTGCCCACCCACCCGTCCTTCCACATAGTCACCCATCCATGAATCCATTCAACCACCCATCAATTGATCCATCCACCCATCCATTCATCCAGCAAAGAAAGAAAATATATCTCCAAGAAAAAAATGGTGAGCTCTGTAGTGATACATTTTTTCATGTATTTATTCGCTAAATGTAAGCTGAAAGTCACTTCCCAGCCCCTCTCTGAATTCGCCTCCACCCATTCTCTTCCTTGCTCACTCCTCTTCAGACACTGTGGCCTCTTGTGCTGTTCAAGCAGGACAAAAATCTTCATCTCCAGGTGTTTCCAGGCTTTGTTCCCTCTGCCCAGAATGGTTACTTCCCTGGTAATCCAAAGTTTCCCGCCCTCCTTTCACTCAGGTTGACTCAAATGCCGCCACCTCCAGGAAGACCTCCTTGACCGGCTGCTCTGAAAGATCCCGCCTTCACTCCACATCTCACCTGCTTACACTTTGTAGAACTTATCACGATCTGTTATTTTAAGTTAAACTTATTGACTGATAAACCCCCAAAGATAAAGGATTCATAAGGGGAGAATTTGTCTTGGGTTCAACCCTATCCATCACATTTAACTCAGTGCCGACCCAGAGTGGGATGTCAGTAAATATCTGCAGAATATACATACATCACTTTTTCTTCTTTTTGTTTTTCTTTTTGAGACAGAGTCTCACCCTGCCACCCAGGCTGGAGTGCCATGGCATGATCTAAGCTCACTGCAACCTCCACCTCCTGGGTACAAGTGATTCTCCTGCCTCAGCCTCTGAGTAGCTGTAATTACAGGCGCCCACCATCACACACTGCTAATTTTCATATTTTTAGTAGAGATGGGGTTTCACCATGTTGGCCAGGCTGGTCTCAAACTCGAGACCTCAGGTTATCCACCCACCTCGGCCTCCCAAAGTGCTGGGATTACAGGCGTGAGCCACTGCGCCCGGCCCACATGTATTTTTGAATGAAGAAAGGAATGAATGAATAATCTACCTGAGCACAGAGACTGAGCGTTTATTTATTTATATTTATTCTATGGTTTTGTTTCCCAGATGGAGATGGAGCGTGTAAAACAGAAAGTGGCTCCATGGAGGCTGCTAGGTCTGCGCACCTGTGTCATGATCCACACGCACTCACAGCGCATACGGACTGAGTCAGTGCACGCTAGAACATAAACTGCTTCTGCTGCTGGTGCCCAGAATAGATTCATGATTTTACTCTGAGTCAGTGAAAGGTCTCGCAGCCGCTGGTAAATTTGTTTTTCTCCTTCTGCAAAGATGGGTAGCAATGACGCACTTCGGCGCACACAAGATCCGCAGACGCACGGCTGAGGTTGAGACGGCGCCAGGCAGGCCGCGTCCCGCAGTGATGCGAATCCGACGCCCCCCGACCGCTGCCCTCCCACGCAGGACCCCGCGATCTGCGGGGACAGAGGCGGCGCAGGCTGCTGCCATGGAAACCGAAGCTGGAGGAGGAAGGTGGGGGATGCAGAAGGGCCTCACAGCCCCTTAGGGGCCCGAATGTCCAGCCCTCTGCAGTCAGGTTGTACCCAGTCACTAATCCCAGCCTGGCACACAGTAGGCCTGCAACATAGAGTGGAAAGCCACAGTCTGCGCCCCCGCCCCCGATCACCCCGGGGGAGGGGGCTCCCTCCAGCATCCTGGAGCCTGGCCTTCCTTGCATCCGTTTTCGGAAGGCGTTTCTATCTCAGGCCCCACGTCGCGGGGTGGCGCAATGTGAGCCATGTATACAAAGCACCTCCTGGGCTGCTTTGTGGAAAACAGACTGGGCAGGCAGCATTGCTGAGAACAGAGGCTGAGGCTTCTGCGGACACCCAGGAAAAAGCCAGAGTGGCTTGGATGGCGTTGAGGATGAGGAGGATGGACAGAGTGATATGAAAATTGTGGATGGAAATAGTTATGCCGAGGCAGAAAAGAGAGACATCCTGCCCACGCAGCGCCAGCCTGTCCTGTTTTATTATTTGAATTTTATCTGAACCCAGAAGAGCAGAAGCTAATCACTACTCAGCCTTGAGTGCCGCGTGTTAGTCCTGCCACACAGATAATCTCCATGCATCCTCACAACTCCCCACAGCTGAGTGCGGCATCGTAGTCACCACCAAAGAACGAATAAGGAAACTGAGTCTCAAAGAGGTGAAGGCACCTGTCCTAAATCAGAGGACTGGAAAACACGGAGCTGGATTTAACCCCAAATCTGACACCTTCAGAGCATAAACGTGGTGCACCCACATCGTTAAAGCTTGAAGTTGAGTTGGGTAATCTATTCAAACAGAAAGACACTTAAAATATTGTGGTGACCCTTGGACCACTTCTCTTCTCTCTTTCCCTCTCCTCCCTTCTGTTCCCTTCTCCTCCCTTCAATTCCCTTCTCTTCCCCTCCTTTGCCTCTTCTTTCCCCTTCTCTCCTCATCCTCTCTTCTCCCTCCTCCTCCCTCCTCTCCTCATCCTCTCTTCTCCCTCCTCCTCCCTCCTCTCCTCATCCTCTCTTCTCTGTCCTCTTCCCTCCCCTCTCAGCCCCTCTTCTCCCTCCCCTTCTTCCCCTCTCATCTCTTCTCCCTCCACCTCCCTCCCCTCTTTATCCCCTCATCTCCCTCCTCTTCCCTTCCCTCCTCATCCCCCTTCTCCCTCTGCTTCCCTCCCCTCTCCTCCCCTCATCTCCCTCCCCTTCCCTCCTCTCATCTCTTCTCCCTCCACCTCCCTCCCCTCCTCATCCCCTCTTCTCCCTCTCCTTCCCGCCCCTCCTCATCCCCTGTTCTCCCTCCCCTTCTCTCCCCTCTCATCCCCCATCTCCCTCACCTTCCCTCCCTCTCATCCCCTCTTATCCCTCCACTTCCCTCCCTCTCACCTCCTCTTATCCCTCCCCTTCCCTCACCTCTCATCCCCTCTTCTCCCTCCCCTTCCCTCCCTCTCATCCCCTTCTATCCCTCCCCTTCCCTCCATCTCATCCCCTCTTCTCCCTCCCCTTCCCTCCATCTCATCTCCTCTTCTCCCTCCCCTTCCCTCCATCTCATCTCCTCTTCTCCCTCCCCTTCCCTCCATCTCATCTCCTCTTCTACATCCACACTCCTTGGTGCTGTCATCCAATCTCATAGGTTTAAATGGCATCCATACACTGATGACTGTAAAATCTGTACCCGCAGAGTCCTGACACTAACCTGAATCCACTGTCTCACCTTCCCAATCCTGACTCACCTGAATCTTCTCCCTTCCCTTCCCAGTCCTGACACTCACCTGAATCTTCTCCCTCCCCTTCCCAGTCCTGACACTCACCTGAATCTTCTCCCTCCCCTTCCCAGTCCTGACACTCACCTGAATCTTCTCCCTCCCCTTCCCAGTCCTGACACTCACCTGAATCCACCGCCTCCCCTTCCCAATCCTGACACTCACCTGAATTTTCTCCTTCCCCTTCCCAATCCTGACACTCACCTGAATCCACCACCCCCACTTCCCAGTCCTGACACTCACCTGAATCTTCTCCCTCCCCTTCCCAGTCCTGACACTCCCCTGAATCTTCTCCCTCCCCTTCCCAGTCCTGACACTCACCTGAATCTTCTCCCTCCCCTTCCCAGTCCTGACACTCACCTGAATCTGCTCCCTCCACTTCCCAGTCCTGACACTCCCCTGAATCTTCTCCCTCCCCTTCCCAGTCCTGACACTCACCTGAATCCACCACCTCCCCTTCCCAGTCCTGACACTCACCTGAATCCACTGCCTCCCCTTCCCAGTCCTGACACTTACCTGAATCCACTACCTCCCATTCCCAGCCCTGACACTCACCTGAATCTGCTGCCTCCCCTTCCCAAGCATCTCACAGCTTTCTCAAACTCAACTAATATTCCCTGAGTTTGTATATGCACCAAGCACTCTTCTAATTGTTTTACAGGCATTAACATATTTAATTCCTTCGACAGCTGTAGCTCCCATTTTACAGATGAGAAATCTATGGCCCAGTTTACCAAAGGAACTCACCAGAGGAAGCAGTGAGTGGCAGACTCTGGTTTACATGGAGCTCCTCCATGATGCCTGGTCTCCGCCTTCCCTGTGCCACCTCCCTCGTTCCAGGGTCCTTATGAGGCTCTGTTGTCCTCTGGACCTTTGCACATATTGTTCCCCTGCCTTGAACACTGTTCCCTGAGCTTGATTCCAGGCTCTTCATCATCAACCTTCCCCACCGAGGGCAAGTTAGTAAACTCCCCTCATCTCCCTCCCTTCCCCCTTCTGTGTTTCATCAGTCACTGATGTTGGGCATCTGTGTTTCATCAGTCACTGATGTTGGGCATCTTAGGACATATCTCATAAAGGTATTGTGAAAACTAATTACAACCATATGCCAGCTGGGCGCGGTGGCTCACACCTGTAATCCCAGCATTTTGGGAGGCCAAGGTGGGTGGATCCTTTTCTTGTTAAATTGATAGCTAGATTGATTGATAGATTGATGACAGATGGATGGAAGATGGATGGATCGATGGGTACATGGCAGAACAGTCAGGTGGATGTGTGGATGAATGGATTGGGTGAGTGGAAGGATGGGTTGATGGTGGATAAATGGATGCATTTGTGGATGAATAGATGGTCGGATATATAGATGGACATGTGGATGGATGAATGCTTGGTTGAGTGGATGCCACACATAAACGCTTTTCTTTACCAAGGGTGAGTTTTGAGTTCTAGAACTTCCCCTTGTTTTCTGTCTACGCTAACCACATGTGAATTTCATGACATTGGGACACACACATCCCCACTCAGAAATAAAGTAGCAGAGGGTGAATGAGGAAAATGGAAAGATGGCCTCCTGTTTCCCTGCTAACACCTGTGGAGTTGAATGAGGCTTTCATCATCAATTTCCATCTTTCTGATTCATTAGTCAAGTCTCTCTTCCTATACTCTCCTGACTATCTCGGTGAGATTTGCATTCACAACATCATACACAAGGATGGTGTCTCTGAGTTCATCTGGACCAGAGACGTCTGTAGAGTAGCTGGTACACTCATCTCTACCTACACTTTTTTATTTCATGAGACAGGGTTTTGCTCTGTCACCCAGGCTGGAGTGCATTGGCGTGATCTTGGCTCACTCCAGCTTCGACCTCCTGGGCTCAAACAATCCTCCCACCTCAGCCTCCCGAGTAGCTGGGAATACAGGTATGCACCACCATGCCTGACTAATTTATATATATATATATTTTTTTTTTTGAGACGGAGTCTCACTCTGTCACCCATTGTGCCTAGCACTCTTTCTAGGCCTCAGTGTGCACATGAATCCCATGAATATTTATTAAGTGCACATTCGGACTGAGTAAGTCTGGGGTGGAGCCTGCAATTCCGAATTTCAGGCAGGTTCTTAGGGGCTGCCAAGGCTGCTGGTCTTCAGTTCACAACGTGTGCAGTGAGTTCATGCTCTGGTTGAGCTTTACCAGTGTTTAGTTATACCCAGAAAACATTTGTGAGCTAATATAAATATATACAATACTTATAGAAAATATTAAATATATTTAATAATACATTTATTACATATTCAATTTAGTATATAATATTAATATTATTATTAATGTTATATATTAATATATTATTAATATTAATAATATGTAATTATATAATATTAATATTATACATTATACCATATATAATTATATGAATTTCATTTATATTGCATAATATAAATAATATGTAACATTATATATAGCATAATATATAATAATATATTATGTATCATTATATATTATGTGTTATATAAGATATATCATTTGACATATGTATTATATATAATATATTATGTAAAATTATATATAATAATCATATGTGATTCTATAATAATTTGTTAATACATTTAATATATAATATGCAATAATTTAATATATAATACATATTTAATACTATATTTATATATTTAGTAACCATATTATATATATTTAATAATATAAAATAGTATTTATATAATTCATATGTATAGTACATGTTAATAAATATTCATGCATGTTTATAAATGAATAATAAATATACTTGTTTATAAATCATACAAACCACTGTAATGTATAATATAAAACAAGCACAAAATGTAAGAATTTTAAAAGACATGACAATATAATACATAGAAACAGAACTTGTAATGGTATCATTCCCACCTCAGACATCAGCATTGTATACGGGAGATGTAGCTTAGAACGGAGGGAAGAAACGGAAATAAACAGAACAGGAAGATATAGAAAGGTATCTAATCTGTTGAGGGTCACCTGAAGATACATTTCTGAGACCAACTTGATTTGCTGATCAACTAGATGGGTGACAAGGATGAGGTTGATTTTTAACACCACTGCATCTGAAGCTCCAGGAGATTGGGAGCCACCATCCATGTGTGTAAATGTGCCATGGGCGACACATCCAGTCCATGTCCTATCAATTCTTCCTTCTAAACAGCTTGCTGGTAACCCTGCTTTTCCCACATTTCCTTCCTAAATTACTGCAGCAACCCCATCCATTTCTTCAGCCCCTCAAAGTGAAATCTAAAAAGTCCTCTTTGTTCCGTAGCTCTTCTTGGGGTTCCTGCAGCTCAAGATAAAACTCGACTCCCCCGCAAGGACCAAAGCAGTGGACACTCTTTAGTTTGACCCTGGGAGGAGCTTGGTCAGGGAAGGCCGACAGCCAATGGGACTTGTCTTGAAGCCGCTATTTGCTTCAAATTCTTAACAAGCAGTCTTTGTACCACTTATGACTGTGTGTGTGTGTGTGTGTGTGTGTGTGTGTGTGTGTGTGTGTTTGTGTGTGTGTTCTGGTTGCTCCATAACAAACACCCCAAGCTTAACAACATGCAACAACAATTATTTTGTTATGTTTTCAGATTCAGAAAGTGCAAGGTGCAGATGGCTTCTTTCTAGTACAGTATGTCTGGGGCTAGAATTAGGAAGGAAGGAAGTCAGTTAGGAAGATTCAATGGCTGGGAAAAGCCCAATATTTAGAAGGGTGTAAAGTGGGTTAGAAAGTACTAACAGTGAAAGCTGTATCATTGCCTGTCTTATAAACTATGGCAGTAGTTCTCAAGCTGGGATGCTCTTATCCCCCAGTGGACACTGGCAATGTCTGGACACAGTTTTGATTGTCACTACTCGGGAAAGGAATGAGTTCTGGGCATCTAATGGGTGGAGGCCAGGGATGGCCTTCAGTGCAGAGGACAGCCCCCACCACACAAAACAAAGAATCATCCACCCAGCTCCAAATGTCATGCTGTGGTTTGGAATTGCCTTCAACAAGCATATCTGAAAACAGGTTTGTACCGTGGCAAGGAAACGTGAAATGTGCTCACATAAGAGCCAGCTGTGCTCTGCACCCCTTTACAAGCATGTAGGACAGGAATTCATTATGTCAGACAATGAGGAGAAAAGACAGCCAGCCCCAGGAAATTAAAGAAAAGCTGGCTATCAGCAGCATCTAGGGACACAATCTGCAAAGCAGACAGCTGCAATTTGAATGTTTGCATGGTTCAGAAATGGACAGTTCTGCACTGCTGGCCATGATGAGCTGTTTCCAAGAGTTACTCCCTTCCTGAGTTGCCTGGAGATGCATATATTTCCTGGACCTCAGCTGAACCCTGGGTTTGTCTCTTGGAGGGAACAATCCGTGGTGGGTCAGTGAGCTGAGCTTGAGTTGCAACTGGACTGTCTTGACTTTCTAACTTCATCTTGTTGGACACCATGGGCTTCATGTTGTAACAATAAGTATCTAGTCAAGCATGTGCAAGTTGGGGGGGCTCTCCCGACCCCACCAAGAATGTCAGGTGACCATCAGATGATGTCCAGGAAGTTGTCACACTGCCTTTCTAAAATAATAACTGGTCACAGCCAGTGCTCGGTAAAAGCAGTTTCCCAATAGATAAAACACCTGAAACTGGTGATTGGCAGCTTCCCACTGAGATATCAAGAGTCGGGCGAGTGGACTGGAGCATGCCCATGAAGAGACAAAATGGTGGAGCTTAATTGGTATTTGACCTTCTAGGGGCATGCCACCAGGAAAGGGAAGAGCGCCTCCGGTGAGCGTGCGCACAACTCCAGTAAACACGCTGCAGGTGCAGCCCCTCTCAAGTGCTAGCAGACCACCGAGCATGCAGGCAGCTCACGATAGGAGGAGAATCAAGGGAAATGGGATGCAAGATGCTGGAAGTATGCCAGCATATAAAACCCTAAATCCACGGTCAACCAGGGCACTGGTCCTTCAAGTTGCCCGCTTGGGCCTCTTCCAAACGTACTTTCCTTCCTTTCATTTTTTCTGGGGGGGGACCCACAGGTCATTTTATTTAGGAGACCATCTATTCTATTTTTCTTTTGGCTGCTTTTTTTCTTTATTTCTAAAACAAAAACAAAAACAAAAAAACAGGACACATGTGCACAGCGTGCAGGTTTGTCACATAGGTATACATGTGCCATGGTGGTTTGCTGCACCTGTTGACCTGTCCTCTAAATTCCTTCCCCTCATCCCTCACCCCCCAACAGGTCCTGGTGTGTGTTGTTCCCCTCTCTGTGTCCACGTGTTCTCAATGTTCAACTCCCACTTACGAGTGAGAACATGAGGTGTTTGGTTTTCTGTTCCTGTGTTAGTTTGCTGAGGTTGATGGCTTCCAGTTTCCTTTCCTTTCATTCTTGCCTTTCATTCTAAAGCTTTTAAATAAACTTTCACTCCTGCTCTAAAACTTGCCTCACTCTCTTTCTTCTGCCTTATGCCCTACAGTCAAATTCCTTCTTCCGAGGAGGCAAGAATTGAGGTTGCTGGGGACCCATAAGGATTCGCCTCTGGTGATGTATTTTGGTGCTGGGTCACTTGGATAATTTGCATCGCTAACAATGTCAGAATGTTCCCTCCATCTGAATCTTCTTTTTCATGCAAGATTGGACACATCCATTCTGTGAGCTGTGTTTTTAGAGAAAAGATTAATCAGTGATACCTGTTAAAGCATGGTAAGGAACACTTTCTTCAAGACCATGGAGATAGGTATAGGGGCCACGGCAGTGGGATTTCACACTGGGGCAGAGAAACTGGGCTTAACTCTGAATACAGCATGAGCAAGTGGGAATGTATAGCCCAAGAGCAGGGTAGGTGTCGGCAGATGAAAAATTATTGAGAGAAAATCAAGGTGGTATCCCGGCTGTGTTCACTGTTCCATGCTCAGTGTTCAAGAGATGCACTTTTCTGAATGGTGAAAAATGGTATCTGAGTCCATTAAGACTGTCAGGGAATTCAGGCTAAGTAGCCTCTCAGAATCCTTGCTGAAGACAAGCCAGGTTGGTCAGATGTTATGTAGGGGTTGATGGAGGGTGAGGAACCTGATCAGATATCTAGGGAAGCACAAACCTGAGGAAATAGACAGTTCTGGGAACTTTACGATGGCAGGAGTACATGCAAATTGGATTTTCTGCAGAGACCCACTTGCCAGGATACAACAAAGTCACCTGAACAGATGTACACTGCTTTTTTAATATATAATTCAATTTTGTAAAGGTAGGGCCTCACTCCATCACTCAGGCTGGGGTGCAGTGGCACACTCATGGCTCACTGCAGCCTCAACCTCCCAGGCTCAAGCAATCCTCCTGCCTCAGCCTTCCAAGTAGCTGGGACCACAGGCACATGCCACCACACTCAGCTAATTTTTGTTTTTGTTTTTGTCATTTTTGTAGAGACAGGGTTTCACCATGTTGCCCAGGCTGGTCTCAAACCCCTGGCTCAAGTGATCCTCCCACCTTAGCCTCCCAAATTGCTGGGACCTTATAATTATATATTTTTAGAGTTGTTTTAGGTTCACATCAAAATTAAGCACAAGGTACAGAGAGTCCCCATAGCTCTGTACCACACATGCACAGCCTCCTCTACTGTCAGCATCCCCACTGGAGATGTAAATACAGACTGGATGCCCCAGGTGCATTGGTTACAGTCGACCCACCTGCATTGACCCATCGCCCAGACTCCATAGTTCCTATGAGGGCTCACTCTTGGTTTTGTACATTCTGTGGGTTTGGACAGATGCATACTGACAAGCATCTACCATTGTCATATCATACAGGACTGTTTCACTGCCCTGAAATTCCTCTGTGCTTTGCCTATTCATCCCTCTCTCCCCCGCTTACCTCTGGCAACCACAGATCTTTTTACTGTCTCCATAGTTTTGCCTTGTCCAGAATGTCATGTAGTGGGAATCATACTAAACTAAACACACTCTTATGATCCAGCAGTCGTGCTCTTTGGTATTTATCCAAGGGAGCTGAACACTTATTTCCAACAAAAACCTTCACACTGAGGATTATAGCAATTCTATTCATAATTGCAAAGACTTGGAAGCAGCCAAGATGTCCTTCAGTCAGTGAATGGATAAACAAACTCTGGTCCCTCCAAACAACAAAATGTTATTCAGGACTAAAAAGAAATGAGCCATCAAGCCATGAAAAGACATGGAAGAGATTTAAATCCATATTGCCAAGTGAAAAAAGCTAATCAGAAAAGTATTTTTTTAATGGCTGCTTGATGTCCCATTGGACAGGTACACCACTACTTATTTTAAAATCCCGTTTGGGGATGACGTTTAAAATAAGACTTTGAGACAATTAATGGATAACTAATCTCTAGCTATGAAAGGTCTACTGCAATGAAGAACTTTATTGGTGAATGTAAGAGTTAAAGAAACAGGAAAGAAACACAAAAAGACGCTCAACAGTCAAAGACAGGTTTATTTTGGAGAATAAACCTGAGAGGGGTTTCTGACCGATTTCAGTCAGGTGCATTCTCTCTCTTACAGATTAAAGGTGTTTACAGGTTCAGAGCGAGAGAACCTGTCACCAGCTTGGAATATTTGTGTGTGGGGGAGAAGTTTATTGCGGGGTTGGAATGCCTCTGGCTGGAGGTGAGGTTATCTCGTAGCTGACATCTCTCCAGTCAGAGGGGAGGTTATCTTGGGGCTGGCATGTCTTTGGTCGGGGAGAGGTTTATCTTATAGTTGGAATGTTTCTGGTTGGAGATGTCATTTGTGGTTTATGGTCATGCTGACCTTCGCCATTAGGCTGATGCCCTTTGGATTTAGGTGATTTTTGATCAAGGTGAACTTTTAAATGGTGGTGCTTGTCAAAGATGGCGATGCTCCTGCTCTGTCAGTGAATATTTTAAATGTGTGCATAATCACTCAGATAGATCAACCTGGGGCACTAAGAGAGATCACCATAGGCCTCTATAGGATGGATTTTTTAATGTTCCTTTCATTTAAAAACATGTGCTCGGCTTCCCCTAAACCCTCTCTCAGGATATTTTACTTTTGTTGATGACTCACCCCACTCACCACATCTACTTAGGGACGTGATATTGGAGAGTCAGATTCTATACTGTATATTTTTTTAAATGGCTGTTTATCCCTGGAACACACTGGAAACACCTGCCCATGCCTTGACATGGACTTCCAGCCTCTACACCAAGATAATAAATTTCTGTTGTTTCAGCCACTCAGTGTGTGGTAATTTATTTTAAGGCAGCCCTGGCTTAAATAAAGTACTCATAACTCATTCATAACACCCCATTTTTTTCACATTTCTGCCAAGACTGTAATTAAGAATAAACAAATAAAGCTGTGCAAAATAAGAGCATAACAAAACAATGGTTTCATCCTCATTCCCAGACTCCCCTCCCCCAGCCTAGCTGCTCGGTCTGCCTCTGGGGCTCCCACCCGTTGTGAGACACAGGGGAGGTGTGATGAGGGGACCCCCTGGTGCTGCCGTGGAAACCACACCAGGACTGGGGGAGAGGCATGGCTGGGAACATGGGAGGAAAGGCCTCAGAGTGAGCTCTGGAAAGTGTCTGGGTAAGGTTGCCCCAAATTCCATCCTAGCACACAGTATATGCTCAATAAATATTTATGGAGCAAATTAATGAAATTAAGGAAATTCTGCAACTTTTTTTTTTTTTTTTTTGAGATGGAGTCTTGCTCTGTCCCCAGGCTGGAGCACAGTGGCATGATCTGGGCTCACTGCAACCTCCGCCTCCCAGGTTCAAGTGATTCTCCTGCCTCAAACACCTGAGTAGCTGGGACTACAGGTGCCCACCACCATACCCGGCTAATTTCTGTATTTTTAGTAGAGACAGGGTTTCAACATGTTGGCCAGGCTGGTCTCGAACTCCTGACCTCAAGTGATCTGCCTGCCTTGGCCTCCCAAAGTGTTGGGATTACAGGTGTGAGCCACTGCGCCTGGCCTGAAATTTTCAACATTTGTCTAAAGACTTTGAACATGTATGATTGTGGTTCCTGGGTCATGGGTTTACATAAGATTCTACTTATAAAAGTACATTAAGGTGGTTAAAAATTTGTTTTAAAATCTTTATTAAGATTTCTTGTCAAATAATTGTTTTGTTTAATAAAAGTGTTCAAAGTTGTGAAAAAGCGTGCTAACATTGTTAACAACACAGCCTCTGGCCCCTGCAAACAGAGCCTTCCTCAAGCAGCTTCCCCCAGCTCCCCTCTCTGGCTCTCTTTCCCTTTGTCTCCTTGTCTTGTTTCTGTCACCATCATCCGTGTTTGAACTTACTTGGCTTATTTATTCATTTTGTTTGTTCACTGGTTTTTTTGTTGTTCTCTGAGTGAACTGGTAAACTCCTGAGCACTGAGACCCTGTCTGTGTGTTCAACTCTGTGTTTCCGGGACCTGAACAGTATTGGGTCATTACCGATGCTCAATGTACGTGTTTTGAATAAATATAGGATATGTCAAAGGTTATTTCAAAGATGTATATTTCCTTTCACTCAACAGTATCACTTCTAGAATATACCCTGCAGGTATGCCCAAATAAATGCCAAATATGATATGCATGGCATTATTTTCTGTAGCTTTTCTAGACCAGAAGAAAAGAATGGAAATGACTTCATTGTGCATAGAAGGGTAGCTGGCTAAATAAATCTTAGTATCCTCACACTTTGGAAGATTCCGCTACAATAAAAGAGAATGAAGTTCTTACCGTATAGATAGAGAACAATGCCCAGGATGAACTGTCACATGAAGAAAGACAAGTGCCAAATAGTATACACCATCACTTTGCAGAATGTGCATGAGAGTGTAATTATGCTCAGTAGTTTATGAATAACCCATTATGCATAATAACATGGGCATAATAGATTGTGCATGATAATATTTGCATAATATATTAGAACACTTTTGCATGCATACGTATGTATGTAAAACTTGACTCTGGGGAAAAACACAAGTAATTGGCATTAGAAAAATTGCCACTGGAGGTTGGGTGCGGTGGCTCACGCCTGTAATCCCAACACTTTGGGAAGCCAAGGCAGGTGGATCACAAGGTCAGGAGTTCGAGACCAGCCTGACCAATATAGTGAAACCCCATCTCTACTAAAATACAAAAATTAGCTGGGCATGGTGGTGCAAACCTGTAGTCCCAGATACTCAGGAGGCTGAGGCAGGGGAATCACTTGAACCTGGGAGGTGAAGGTTGCAGTGAGCCTAGATCGCGCCACTGCACTCCAGCCTAGGAGACAGAGCGAGACACCATCTCAAAAAAGAAAAGAAAAGAAAAGAAAAATTGCCACTGGAAGGGAGATGTGAAAGAACAAACTCAGAGGTGGAAGAGAGAATTCTTTTTGTTCTGCTTAGCAATTTGTACTTCCTTTGAAATGAATACATAGATATGCAAGAGTAACTAAAAACAACTATTTATATGATATTAAGAGTTCTATTACCATGCTATTTTGTAAATGTCACCATAATCATTATCGAATGGGCTAGAGGTTAACATTTATAAGATATGTGCATTAAGGTGTTCCAAAATATTATAACAGGGGCTAGAAAGAAAAAAAGATTAATAAATATAAGATTATTTACAAGTTTAATTCATGGAAAAAATAAGCAAACATTGGAAAGCAACCAGTAAACAATTGGAAATGAAATTTTAAAAATACCAATCACATTTATATCTAAAAATATGCACTATCTATTGCAAATCTAACAAAATATACAGAAGATGTTTACTCTAATAAAGCACACATCATTGCTAAGAGAAGTTAAGTAAGACTTAAGTAAATAGACAGACATCTGATGTTCATGGATTAGGAGATCTGACAATGTTAGGATGGCCATGACCCCAGGGAATTGTAATCTCAGTCAAATTCCCAGTGCCATATTTTGTAGAAATTGACCCATTGATTCTAGAGTCTATGTGGAATGACAAAAGATCTACAATTGGCCCCCAAAAAATTAGGAAAACCAAAAGAAAGAATAAAATTGGAGGACTTTATCTGATGTTAAGATTTTATAAAGCTACAATAATCAAGGCAGTGAGGTATCAGCACATGGAGAAACATACATCAATAGAACAGAGTCCAGACACACATCCACAGTCAATTGATTCTTGACAAAGGCCATGGAACTTGACAGGGAATGGAAAGTCTTTTCAACTAAGCATTCTGGAACACATATATAACTTAATTTAAGATGAGATTATAGACCTAAACATTGAAACCTTCCAGAAGGAACTATAGAAAAATATCTTCATGATGTTGGAATAGGCAAATATTAGGAGATCAAAAAAAGCTCACCATTAAACAGTCAGTAAATTGAGTTACATAAAAAAAATTTCTATTCATCAAAATATTCTGTTAAGAAATGAATATGCAAGCCACACGGGGGATTATATTTACAATACATGTATCTGCAAAAGGACTTATAATCAGAATATGAAAAAAATGCCTACGTCAATAATAAAGGGACAATTCAATTAAAAATGAGCAAGAAACTTGAATTGGAACTTTACAAAAGAAAATATAGGCCAGGCTTGGTAGCTCACGCCTGTAATCCCAGCACTTTGGGAGGCCGAGGCAGGCGGATCACCTGAGGTCGGGAGTTAGAGACCACCCTGGACAACATGGCAAAACCTCATCTCTACTAAAAATACAAAAATTAGCCGGGCATGGTGGCGGGAGCCTGTACTCCCAGCTACTCAGGAGGCTGACGCAGGAGAATCGCTTGAACTCGAGAGGCAGAAGTTGTAGGTTGTAGTGAACCGAGATCATGCCATTGCACTCCAGCCTGGGCGACAGCAAGACTCCGTCTCAAAAAAAAAAAAGAAAAGAAAAGAAAAGAAAATGTGCAAATGGCCAATAAGCACATGCAAAGATGTACAACCTAATTAGCTGACAGAGAAACGCAAATTAAACCCAAAATAAGATAATATTTCACAATAACTAGGATGGTTAAAATACAAAAGACTGAAACATTGAATATTGGTGAGAATGTGGAGCAACTGGAATTCTCACACGTCACAGATGAGGGTGTATAATGGAGAAACCACTGCAGACAAACAGTCTGAGTATTTCTGAGAATATCAACTGCATAAATAACCTTTGACGGGCTCATTTCACTCCTAGGTATTTGCCCCAAAGAAATGAAAACCTACGTCCATAGAAAGAATTATAGGCCCGGCGAAGTGACTCGCACCTGTAATCCCAGTACTTTGGAAGGCCAAGGTGGAGGAATGCTTGAGCCTAGGAGTTTAAAACCAGCCTGGGCGACATAGCAAGACCCCATCTCTACAAAAAATACATAAATTAGCCAGGCGTGGTGATGCATGCCTGTAGTCCCAGCTACTCAGGAGACTGAGGTGGGACGATCACTTGAGCTTGGGGAGGTTGAGGCTGCAGTGAGCTGTGATCATACTACTGCACTCCAGCCTGGGTGACAGAGTGAGACCCTGTCTCAAAAAAAAGAAAGAAAGTTTAGGTCTGGGCATAGCTGTGCAGCGAGATGCTAGCCTAAGGCATCCAGGCTTCCTTTTACCTGGTTAATGCAGGGACCCCATAATCTGTGCGTTTGAAAACCTCCGTGTGGGTCATCTCAGGACTCCCTGAATGTGTCTGTATCCCTACGTCTTGCTTTCAGTCAATCCCTAAACCCTCTCTGATAATGTTCGAAGCACCCAACCTCCCTTTTCAAACAATATGATTAGCTCAGGGCTATATTTTAGGTACAGGAAGTGGCCTGTGTCATCCTAATTCTGCACTGGTACGAGGAATAAATACAGTCCTTAATCCCTGGAACATCCTGAGGAAAACGTATTCAGTTTATTGAGAAGAAAATCTAATATATGATAAAGCAGCTGTTTAAAACCGTATGTGATTTTCTCATCAATCTCTTTCCTGGGTTACTGAGTGGGCACGCATGTTCTTTCTTTCCCAGTAATTGCTATTTTACTGTGACATTCCGGTCTAAGACTTTGACATTTAAATGATAAATGTCGTGTCTCGAATCTCAGCACAAAAACACTTTTCTATGGAATTGCTAATAGCAGTCTTCATTTGCCAATTCCCAACCTGAGCTGATCCTCACACGGTGCACTGTTCATGTAATTTGAGAAATGACTCACTATCCCTGAGTCATGATTCTCTGCAAGGCACGACTCTCTAAAGGTGCCATGAGACAAAGACTCCCTCCCCGTTTCCAACAAGGCGTCTTCCACAAGGGAAATAAATGTTCACCTTTCTTCTCTTTCAAATGTCAAAGAATTGTTTTTTCTTACAGCAAAGAATTGTGCACAGGTTAAAATTTGTTATACATTTTCTTATTGTGAAGTTTAAAATACGGGTAAAAAATGTGCATGAAGTTCATTGGAACAGGTGAACACATGACAGTAACAACTTCCTGGGTTAAGAAAGACTGGGGTTCCCAGAACCCCCAACTCTTCCCATCTACAACCCTCTTCCTCCCTCTGCTGCCCCCGTCCACCCCACCAGCCCCCTGGACATAACCACTATTCTGACTTTTCTTTTTTGTTTTCTTTTTTTCTTGAGATGGAGTCTTACTCTGTCACCGAGGCTGGAGTGCAGTGGCGCAATCTCAGCTCCACCTCCCAGTTTCAAGCGAGTCTCCTGCCTAAGCCTCCCAACTGGCTGGGATCACAGGCACCTGCCACCACACCTGGCTAATTTTTTGTATTTTTAGTAGAGATGAGGCTTCACTGTGTTGGCCAGGCTGGTCTTGAACTCCTGACCTCAGGTGATCCACCTGCCTCATCCTCCCAAAGTGCTGGGATTACAGGCATGAGCCACCTGTAGACTTTTCTAATAATTTGTTTTCTGGCCTTTATCCTTTCACTGCCTGGCTAAACCACTGTTTATTTTTGTTTATAAAATAGTAATCTTTGTCGGGCACGGTGGCTCACGCCTGTAATCCCAGCACTTTGGGAGGCTGAGGAGGGTGGATCATGCGGTCAGGAGATCAAGACCATCCTGGCTAACATGGTGAAACCCCATCTCTACTAAAAATACAAAAAAAAATTTAGCCGGGCATAGTGGCGGGCACCTGCAGTCCCAGCTACTCAGGAGGCTGAGGCAGGAGAATGGCGTGAACCTGGGAGGCAGAGCTTACAGTGAGCTGAGATCACGCCACTGCACTCCATCCCAGGCGACAGAGGGAGACTCCGTCTCAAAAATAAATAAATAAATAATAAAATAAAATAGTAATCTTTGTATTTGTTAAAATGTTAGTAATGCTTGCTCTATTTTGTTTTGTTTTCACTCCTCCACATCTCCCTCTTCCCACATTGATGGCTGGTTCTGTTTGGTTTTGTTTCCATCTACTGTGGGGATTTAAGGTTTTTTCCTTAACAATTTTAATTGTGGTGAAATACATGTACCATAAAATGTACCATTTGAGAGAGCCAGGTGTGGTGGCTCACGCCTGTAATCCTAGCACTTTGGGAGACCAAGGCAGGTGGATCACCTGAGGTCAGGAGTTCGAGACCAGCCTGACAAACGTGACTACTAAACCCCGTCTCTACTAAAAATAAAAAAATTAGCCAGGCGTGTTGGTGCGTGCCTGTAATCCCAGCTACTCAGGAGACTGAGGCAAGAGAATCGCTTGAACCAAGGAGGCAGAGGTTGCAGTGAGCCGAGATCACGCCATTGCACTTCAGCCTGGGCAACAAGAGTGAAACTCCGTCTCAAAAAAAAAAAAAAAAACAAAAAAAAAAACTGTAGCATTTGAGCCATGTTAAAATGCAGAGTTGAGTGGTATTAGTCTATTCCCATTGTTGCGCAGCCATCACCACCATCCATTTCCAGAACTTTCCATCATCCAAAACAGAAACTCTGTAGCCCTTAAACAACTCCTCCCAGCCCCTGGCAGCCTCCATTCTACTGTTTGCATGTATGAATTTGATGATTCAAGACACCTCGTGTAAGTGGAACCAGGCAGTATTTGTCCTTCTGTGCCTGGCTTATTTCACTGAGCATCATGTCCTCAAGGTTCACCCAAGCTGCAGCGTGTGTCAGGGTTTCCTTCCTTTTGAAGGCTGAGTAATATCCTCCCGAACAGATGGACCACACTTTGTTACCCACTCCCCTGTCAATGGACCTTTGGGTTGCTTCCACTTCTTGCTTCTGTGAACACGTGAATGCCCACAGCTTCATTCCTAGGCCACGCAGGAGTGAACGGCCGATACAGAGATATTAATCAATATCCTCATAATGAGGGCAGGGATAAAGGAGAAGATAAGTGAACGATGAGACGATGCCTCAGACACCTGCAGAGCTGACTAGAAAACTAAGATTTCTGGCCAGGCATGGTGGTTCACGCCTGTAATACTAGCACTTTGGGAGACCGAGGAGGGAGGATCACTTGAGCCCAGGAGTTTGAAACCAGCCTGGGCAACATAGCAAGATCCTATCTCTACAAAAAATAAAAAATTAGCCAGATGTGGTGGCACATGCCTGTAGTCCCAGCTACTCAGGAGGCTGAGGCAGGAGGGTCACTCGAGCCTGGGGAGGTTGCAGTGAGCCATGATCGTGCCACTGCACTCCAGCCTGAGTGACAGAGTGAGACCCTGCCTCAAAAAAGGAAAACAAAAGAAAAGAAAGAAAGAAAACGAAATCAATTTCTGAGCCTGTAGAGGCTGAGCACAATCTGGTTTTTCCCTTCCATAAAGTCCTTATCCAAGGACACAATTTAACATACGTAAATCACAGTCACCGGCAGTGGATAAAAACCCTCGGCCTCGAGTCCTCGTCTCCGCCTTTCTATCCCTCCAGCTGGGCCAATTTGTGGTCCATTATTTCAGGGCTCAATCCCAGCCCCTCCCCAGCTCTCATGGCCATGGGAAATTGAGGTAAGCTCAGACTGCTGTCATGGAAACCAGAGTAATTGGGAGAAAAGGCAGAGCACTGAAGAATGCTGTACAACGTTATTAGTATTCGTATATGCCAGATCTTATACAAATATATGAAAATGCTATCATTTGTTGTAAAAAAATTATAGTTAGAAATAAATGCACATAAAGATGCTCACACAAACAACAACTCTGGAAGGACACACAAGAAAATTATTAACTGAGGCCGGGCATGGTGGCTCACACCTGTAATCCCAGCACTTTGGGAGGTCGAAGAAGGTGGGTCACCTGAGATCAGGAGTTCGAGACCAGTCTGACCAACACGGTGAAACCCGGTCTCTGCTAAAAATACAAAATTAGCTGAGCGTGATGGTGCATGTCTGTTATCCCAGCTACGTGAGAAGCTGAGGCAGGAGAATTGCTTGAACCCAGGAGGCGGAGGTTGCAATGAGCTGAGATTGCACCTTTGCACTCCAGCCTGGGTGATAGAGCAAGACTCCATCTCAAAAAAAAAAAAAAAAAAGTAACTACAAGGTTTGAACTAACTCAAGTTAGAGGCCTACTTTAAACCTTCCAAAAATCCATTAAAAATACACAAGAAGTTAGTATTTATAAGAGCTTCTACTAGAAAATTCTTCCAAAAGATCTTCGCGGAGGCAGAAAACAAATAACAATTGAGAGACAGGATTGTAAGGGGGTGCTATGGTCTGAATGTCGGTACCTCCTCCCACCGAATTCCTCTTTTGCAACCCTAACCCACAAGGTGGAGGTATTAGGAGGTGGGGGCCCCAAGGAGGTGATCAGGGCATGAGCGCCATCGCCCCCCGACCATGCGAAGACACGGTGAGAAGAGGCCACCTGTGCACCTGGAAACAGGCCTTCAGCAGACACTGCCCCTGCTGGTGCCTTAAACTTGAACTTCCGGACTCCAGAACCATGACAAATCAATGTCTGTTGTTTATAAGCCACTTGGTCTATGGTATTTTGTTGTAGCAGCCTGACTGGGCTAAAACACAGGGTTTAAATACTAGGGCAATGGCCGATAAACAACAATCACATTCATAACACGCTGAAAATGAACATTTGCAAATAACGTGAGAAGGAACGAATTTTGCTTTATCACACGATGAACTATAACATTTCACAAGTCAACAAAAATGAGAAAAGTGCATACAGAGATGAATGGGCGAGGCTTCCCACAAGGAATGCAGACAGGAAAACCTTCTGTGCTTTTCCCAGTAATCTGAGAAATTCATGGGAAACACACATGAAATCCAATTTTCTCCTAGTGGATGGACAGACAGCAGAAAGGATGGAGCAATTAGGCATTGCCATGGAAACCTGATTGAGAAGGGGAAGGGGAGGAGCTGAGAAGAGGGGCAGAGAGCGCCCCTCACCCTCAGGCTCTGCAGCCAGACAGTGAAGGGTCAGCCAGGCTGCAGGGTAGATGCAGGTGTATTTGTGGGTGGATAATTAAAACGAGGGACAGGCCGGGCACGGTGGCTCACACCTATAATCCCAGCACTTTGGGAGGCCGAGATGGGAGGATTGCTTGAGGCCGGGAGTTTGAGAGCAGCCTGGGCAACGTAGGGAGACCTGTGTCTCCAAAAATAATTAGCTAGGAGTGGTAGTGAGCACCTGTGGTCCCAGCTACTCAAGAGGCTGAGGCGAGAGGATTGCTTCAGCCCGGGACGTTGAGGCTGCAGTGAGCCATAACTGCACAAATGCACTCCAGCCTGGGCAACAGAGTGAGACCTTGTCAAAAAAAAAAAAAGAGCAGAGGTGGCTTCTCAATTTGGGAGAACAAGCTCTTCTAGCTCGTTGGGTCACTGCAAGAACTGGATGATGTTTGTAAAGCACGTGACCCGTTTCTGGCGTGCATGTGCTGGTATTTCCACAGGGACAGGTAGAGGTGCAGCTAGGAGAATCCCCAGGATGTGGGGGAAGCTGGGCAGAGTGCAGATTCCTTGGGCTTACCCCAGTTGAATGAAGATCTCTTGATTGGAAAACTGCTCTTCCTCTCACAGTATGACAGAGGTCCATGTTAGCCTGCTATATTTATTTGTGTATATTTGTGTCCTTTTTTTTTTACTATTTATTATTTGCTGAAATATTCTTTTTATTTAGTATTATTATTATTATTTTGAGACAGAGTCTCACTCTTGTCACCCAGGCTGCAGTGCAGTGGTGCAATCTTGGCTCACTGCAACCTCCGCCTCCTGGGTTCAAGCGATTCTCCTGCCTCAGCCTCTAGAGTAGCTGGGATTACAGGTGCCCACCACCACGCCCAGCTAATTTTGTATTTTAGTAGAGACAGGATTTCATCGTGTTGGCCAGGCTAGTCTGGAACTCCTGACCTCAGGTGATCCGCCCCCCTCGGCCTCCCAAAGTGCTTGGATTACAGGCATGAGCCACCACACGTGGCCTGTTCTTTTTAAAAACAATTTTTTGTTCTCCTGGTAACTGTGGTTCTCCATTCATCCCAGTGTGTTCCCTGAAAGCAGAGATCCTTCTCCAAATTCATACTGAAGTCCTAAACCCCAGTACCTCAGAATGAGATTGTATTTTGAAATGGGCCTTTACAGAGGTAATTAAGGTTAAATGATATTATCAGGGTAGGCCCTCATCCAATATGGCTGGTGTCCTTATAGAAGAGGAGATTAGGACACAGACACACACAGGCGGATGACCACGTGAGGAGAGGGGTGAAGACGGCCAAATACGAGCCAAGCAGAGACACCTTAGCAGAAACCAACCCTGCCCACACCTTGATCTTGACCTCCAGCCTCCAGAACTGTGAAAATTTTCTGTTACATGAGCCACCCAGTCTGTGGTACTTTATTATGGCTGCCAGAGCAGACTAAGACAGTCACCCATTTAAGGGGAAAAAAAAGGAAGTTCAGGTTGAAGAAACAGGAAACATTCTGAAAACATGCATATAATCAACAAGAAAATAAAGCATTACTTAATATATTAGAAATCGAAAAAAAGGCCAGGTGAGGTGGCTTACGCAGGTAATCCCAGCACTTCGGGAGGCCGAGGCAGGCAGATCACCTGAGGTCAGGAGTTCGAGACCAGCCTGGCCAATATGGTGAATCCCCGTCTAGAATATGAAGCAGGCCAAAGAACGTGAAAAGCCTATACTGGCTTAGCCTCCCAGCCCACATCTTTCTCCCATGCTGGATGCTTCCTGCCGTTGAACATCAGACTCCAAGTTCTTCAGTTTTGGGACTCAGACTGGCTCTCCTTGCTCCTCAGCTTGCAGATGGCCTATTGTGGGACCCTGTGATCATATGAGTTAATACTCAACAAACTCCCTAATATATCCTATTAGTTCTGTCCCTCTAGAGAACACTGACTAATACACCCAGCCTTGCAGAATCACCCTCACCTTCAACACCAGCATTCTGGCCTGGGGGCTGGACATGCAGGTGGGCCTGTTCCTTTGCAACCATCCCAGCGTCACAGAGGCCACTGTGGCTGCATGGACCTATCACTCCTGACCTGTTGTTACTCCCTCTCCTCATCTTCCCTGTCTTGCCCCTTGAGATGGCTCCACTTCCTGAACTCCCCAAATCCAACTTCCACACTCCATCTTCATTGCTAACACCCTGGACCAGGGCACTGAGATCTCTACCCTACAAGACCACGGCACCCTCGTCGTGGGGCTCCCCACCTCCACGCCAGGCCCTGGGTCCTCCACCTTCCCAACAGGAGCCAGAGGGAGAGCTTTAAGTCATAAAACAGATGATGTTGCCTCTCCTTGCCTTTCAGACTTACAACTTTCCAGTGGCCTCCAATGAACCTACAATGAAATCCAAAATCCCCAGCATAACAGTATGTAGGAGAAGGAATTTGCAAACATCTAGAAAAATCGCATGCACATGTTCCCTCTGGTTCAGAGGTGATTGGTCAATACTTATCTAAACTGCAAACACACGTAACCTTGAATTAAATACTACAATTAAATTCTCAGAGTTCATCCAGAAGTCAGAGCAAGATTCGCCAACATAACATCTGTGTAATAAGATTGTTCAGTGTACCAGACTATTATTATTATTGTAACAGAAACTCATCAGGAAATGTGTCCATGAAATTATCAGAAATCTGCAAATGCAATGTTCTATGGACATAAATAAGGATGTATAATGTCTTTGTGTATTGATGATATAAGGTCGTCACCAAGATGTGGCATTAAGTGATAAAAGCAAAGTAGCACACGACACAATGCTGGGTTTCTTGCTGTGTTTTTAAAAGAGGAGAAGGGAGTGAGGATAAGGGTATATGCTGGTGCTGATATATGTACATAACAGCTCTGCAAGGAAACAGAACTGGAAATAGGATTTGTCACTAGACTTTTTTGCAGACTTTTTTTCTAAAGAACCTACTACTCAACTCAGCCATTGTGAGGGCAAAAGCAGTCACAGACAATTCGTAATGAATGGGCATGACTGTGTCCCAATAAAACTTTATTTACAAAGATCTGTGGAGCCAGATGTGGTCTGTGGAAAGGATAGTTTTCTGATCCCTGGTCCAGAGAATGAAAACTCGGGATGGGGAGGATAGACGAGGATCAAGATGGAAAAAGAAATGTATCATCCCAAAATCAATGTACAAAAATGAGTAGCATTTCTATACACCAATAACATTCTAGATGACAGCCAAATCAAGAACACAATCCCATTTACCATGGCCACACCAAAAAAAAAATAATAATACCTATAAGTATTTCTAACCAAGGAGGTGAAAGACCTCTACAAGAACCACAAAACAGTGCTGAAAGAAATCAATGATAATACAAGTAAATGGAAAAACATTCCATGCTCATGGATAGGAAGAATCAATATTTTTTAAGTGGCCATACTGCTCAAAACAATTTTACAGATTCAACGCTGTTCCCATCAAACTATCAACATCATTTTTCACATAATTAGAAAAAACTATTTTAAAATTAATATGGAACCAAAAAAGAGCCTGAATAGCCAAAACAATCTGTAGCAAAAAGAACAGAGCTGGAGGCATCACATTACCCGACTTTAAACTATACTACAAGATTAGAGTAACCAAAACACCATGGTACTGGTACAAAAATAGACACATAGACCACAGAACAGAATAGAGAGCACGGAAATAAATCTACATACCTACAACCATCTGCTCTTCAATGAAGTCGACAGAAACAAGCAATGAGAAAAGGACTTCTTATTCAGTAAATGGTACTGGGATAACTGGCTAGCCATATGCAGACGATTGAAACAAGACACCTACATATCACCATATACAAAAACTAACTCCAGATGGATTCAAGGCTTAAATGTAAGATCTCAAGCCACAAAAAATCCTAAAAGGAAATACCATTCTTGATATTGGCCTCAGCAAAGAATTTACAGCTAAGTCCTCAAAAGCAATTGCAACAAAAAAAAACAGAAATTGACAAGTGGACCTAATTAAACTCAACAGCTTCTGCACAACAAGAGAACCTATCAAGGGAGTAAACAGACAACCTACAGAATGGGAGAAAACATTAAATAACTGCGCATCTGACAAAGGTCTGGTACCCAGAATCTATAAGGAATTTAAGCAAATCAACAAGCAAAAACAAAATAATCCCATTAAAAAGTGGGTAAAGGACATGAACACACACTTGTCAATAGAGGACATTCAAGTGGCCAACAAACACAAGAAAAAATAGCATCACTAATCATCAGAGAAATGTAAATCAAAATCACAGTGGGATACCATCTCACACCAGTCAGAATATCTGTTTTTAAAAAGTTAAAAAATAACAGATGCTAGTGAGGTTGTGGAGAAAAGGGGACAGTTATACACTGCTGGGAGTATAAATTAGTCCAGTCACTGGAGATTTATCAAAGAACTAAGAGTTGAACTACCATTTGACCAAGCAATCCCAGGATTGGATATAAACTCAAAAGAAAATAAATTATTCTACCAAAAAACCCATGCACCCAAATGTTCATCGCAGCACTATCCACAATAGCAAAAAAGGACTCACTATTCACAATAGCAAAAACGGTGCCTGTCAATAGTGGATTGTGGTGGCCAGGTGCAGTGGCTCACACCTGTAATCCCAGCACTTTGGGAGGCTGAGGCGGGCGGATCACGAGGTCAGGAGTTCGAGACAAGCCTGGCCAACATAGTGAAACCCTGTCTCTACTAAAAATACAAAAATTAGGTGGGCATGGTGGTGTGCACCTGTAGTCCAAGCTACTCAGGAGGCTGAGGCAGGAGAATCGGGTGAACCTGGGAGACGGAGGTTATGGTAAGCTGAGATTGTGCCACCGCACTTCAGCCTGGGCAACAGAGTGAGACTCCATTTCAAAAAAAAAAAAAGGACATGTGGTACATATACACCATGGAATACTATACAGCCATGAAAAAGAATGAAATTTTGTCCTTTGCAGCAACATGGTTGCAGCTGGAGGCCTTGAGCTGCTGGCCCATCAAACAAGCCCAACCTGGCCTACCTGGTGCCCATTGATCCAACCTGAATCCTCTTGAGAGCTTTTACCCGTTGTGATGAGGGAGGTAGTCTTAGGATTGGCCATGGAAGCTGCAGCTGAAGCAAGGGAGGAGAAGGGCTGGCAGAATAGTCCCCAAAGTATATCATTAAGTAAAAAGAAGGCCCCAAAGAGGATATATGAGATGCTCTCATTGGTTGTTTAAAATAAGAGGGGAAGATTATGGTTTGGATATAGATGACTGAATAGATAGATAGATAGATAGATAGGTAGATAGATAGATGGATAATCAATAGATGGATATATATATATGGCAGATAGGTAGATAACACAGATGAAAGATTGATAGATGGATAGATATATATGTAATAGATAAGATAGATGATTGATAGATACTTGATAAATAGCTAGATAGATGACAGATAGATGGATAGATAAGATATATAGATGGGTGACTGATGGATGGATAGATACACACACAATAGATAGATGATATGTACTGATAGATAATAGATTAATTATGGAAAGAAAGAAAGAAAAAAGAGATAGGGAGAGAGAAGGAAGGAAGGGAGGAAAGAAAAAAGGAAGGGAAGGAGGAAGGAAGAGAGGGAGGGAGAAAACAGAGAAGGAAAATGTGTGAAATGACAAAAGGGAGAAGTAGGAGGATGAGGGATCAAGGCTGAGAGAAAGGTTCTTCTCTGTATCACCTTTGGAACTGTTTGAGCATGCATTACTTTTCCAAAAAACAAATTAAGATATGAAGTCCACAATCAAGACTGAACAGAAAATGCTAGCCACGTAAATCAGGACGGCTAGCCACCGTCCTATCAGAATCTGCCCTCACTCTTTCCACCACAACCAATTTCAAGTGGATTGGAAATGAACACCAATGTGACCTCTGTACCCAGGCTTTCCAAAATATACCAGCAAACTTAGATCACACAGAGGACATGATGACACAAGTAGCAGCAAGCAGCTTTTGAAATCTTCCTGATATCACACCTCTGTTAAGTAATTTGCAAATATTATATTGATCAGTCTCAAAAAAGGGAGTTGTGTTTACAATAACAGCAGCGTTAACTGACCACTTACTATGTGCCAGGCACTCTCGTGACTTATATTTTTCTATAAATCTATATTTTAATTTATATATAAACACTTTATATATAATTATATTTTTAAAATTTATATAAAATTCTTTGAATCCTCACACAATGCCTGTGTGAGAGGAACTGGTTTTATCTTCAACACACAGATTTGGAAACTGATATTAAGGGAATTGCATAAGACACCAGCTGAGAGGTGGAAAAGCCAAGATGCACACTCAGGCTGTGTGACACCTCCTATCCTTCCCCCTCCTGACCCTATCCATCACCACTTCCCGTTCGTTCCACTTCCAGAACACTCCAAATCCATTTATCTCAATGGTCAAAACTGACACCAGACCCCATCCCTCTCCCTCCAATGATCCCAAAGCAACCGCTTCAGGGATCTCTCTAATTCCATGTTAGCCACTTTGTTATTTTCTTCATGTTACTTCCCACGAGTGAGCAATGGGATAAAAATAACTACTATTGAGTGTGATTGTGTGTGTATGTGTGTTCAGTGAATGAAGCTGTAAGCCAAAAACAAGATTCTAAGCCCCCAACCATCTGAATGGACACCTCCCATCCACAGGGCATTCTAAAGTTAACCTGAAAAAAGTCGTTTAGGCCATGATAGTAAGAAGGAACCAAACGTGCCTCATTCTACCCTCCTCTCCTGAAATTACTCATAGAACAACCTTCTTAAGTCTGACAACAAAACTTTGCAATCTATTTTCTGAAGGCTGCTACCTGGAGGCTTCATCTGCATGATAAAACTTTAGTCTCCATAACCCGTTATTATAACCCAGACATTCCTTTCTATTGGTAATAACTCTTTCAACCAATTGCCAATCAGAAAACTTTTAAATCTACTTACGACCTGGCAGCACCCACCGCGAGCTCTCCCACCTCTTTGGATTAAACCAATGTATACCTTATATTGATTGATGTCTCACATCTCCTTAACATGTGTAAAACCAAGCTGTACCTCAACCACCTTGGGCACACATCGTCAGTACTTCCTGAGGCTGTCATGGGTGCGTCCTCAACCTTGGCAAAATAAACTTCCTAAATTGATTGAGACCTGTCTCAGATACTCTTTCATTCACAAATCTGTACGTATTGTCATGGGAGCATCTGGCAGTAGTCCGCGCTTTATGGTCATTGGTTATTAAGTGCAACCATGTGTCACATAATGACCGCATATATGACGGTGGTCCCATAAGATTATCATACCGCAGATTTACCATACCTTTTCTATGTTTAGGTACACTAATACTTACCATTGTGTTACAATTGCCTACAGTATTCACTACAGTAGCCTGCCGTCCAGGTTTATAGCCTCAGACCAGCCTTGTACCTTATAGCCCAGGTATGTAGCAGGCTCTGGCATCCAGGTTGGCGTAAGTGCACTCCAGGATGTTCCACAATGACGAACTCACCTAACAACGCATTTCTCAGAATACATTTCTGTCTTTAGTGATGCATGACGGTACATACACCATAATAAAGAAATATTAATAGGCTGGGCGCGGTGGCTCGCGCCTGTAATCCCAGCACTTTGGGAGGCCGAGGCAGGCAGACTACGTGAGGTCAGGAGTTCGAGACCAGCCTGACCAACATGGAGAAACCCTGTCTCTACTAAAAATACAAAATTAGCCAGGTGTAGTGGCACATGCTTGTAATCCCAGCTACTTGGGAGGTTGAGGCAGGAGAATTGCTTGAACCCGGGAGGTGGAGGTTGCGATGAACCAAGATCTCGCCATTGCACTCCAGCCTGGGCGACAAGAGTGAGACTCTGTCTCAAAAAAAAAAAGAAAAGAAAAGAAATATTAACATAAGCCATGATCAATTCACACTGTTTATATAGTAACATAAATATCAGTACATATTCAGTGCCCAAGCCACCATCATCTCTCCCCTGGATGGCAGCAGCTGCAGCCTCTCACTGAGTCTCTGACTCCACGCCAGCCTCTCTCTCATCCCTCCTCCACTCAGGAACCAGAAGGAGAATTGACAACACTCACAGACCACATCACCTCCACAATCAAGACTCAGTGTCTTCTCAGAAGAGCACTATTCACATTTCTTATCTTGGTTCCGGAAGGTCCTGCCTTTCTCCCCTTGCCTTCCTCTCTCACCCCATTCCTGCCACTGGCCCTGAACTCACCCTACCCAGCCCACCTCAGCCTATTCCATTTCCTTCTCACCTCTGGGCATCGGCACCTGCTGGCTCCCCAAACATCTCTACAGCAGGCTCCTTCTAACCAGCCGGGCCTCAGCCCTGGTGTCATTGACTACAGAGGGTGTTCCCAGACCCTCCTGACTGAGCTCTGACACAACATCTGTGCTACCTCCTGTAGAGAGTCCATTCCTTCTGGAGCTCAGTTCTCGTGTCTGTTGAGTCGTGTATTTGTTGTCCACCTTCTCCACATAAATTGTAGCTTCTTGAGGTCCAATGTCTCATCTTTCTTATCTGGGGCACATAGGTGGTACTGAATACATTACTGTTGGTCTGGTATTGTTTTATGTAACTTTCTGGTTAATGACTGCTTTACCCATTCATTCTAACCATCAGCAAGGAAGGAGTTGTTCACATTTATGATCTCAGTGGCTACAGTAGCTACTGGATGGATGAATGGATGACAGATAGATGAATCATGGAAGGATGGTTGATTGGAAGGATGCCTGGGTGGGCTGATGACTAGTTAGGTAAGTGCACAAATGGATGGTTGGTTGAATTGACGGTTGTGTGGATGTACGTATGTTATGGATGGATGGGTGACCAATGGATAGATGAATGAATGGATGGCTGGTTGAATTGACGGTTGCGTGGAAGTACATATGTTATGGATGTATGGGTGATCAATGGATAGATGAATGAATGGATGGCTGGTTGAATTGATGGTTGTGTGGAGGTATGTATGTTATGGATGGATGGGTAATCAATGGATAGATGAATGAATGGATGGTTTGCTGAATTGATGGTTGTGTGGATGTATGTGTGTTATGGATGGATGAGTGATCAATGGATAGATGAATGAATGGATGGCTGGTTGAATTGATGGTTGTGTGGTTGGATGATAGATCAATGAATGGATGGCTCCTTGGATATATGGACAGGTGCATGGGTATTAGATGGATGCATAAATTGCTGGGTGGATGGATTTGTGAATGGATCAAATGGATGGGTGGATAAATGGATGGATGAATAGATGGATAGGTTCCTAATGAGAAATGACAATGTCTGCATTACTCACACTAACAGAATGGAATGTGAATTGAAACCTGATGATATCCTTGAGAGTCAAAAGAGGATTTCAAACACCCTGCCTAAGACATTTAGCACTCACAAAATCCATGCGCTGACCTCTGCTGGGGTCCCCAGATTGCCCCTCCACAGCTGCGCTGCTCTTGCTTCCCTCCACCACCCTATTCTGCCCAAGGAGGCTCCCACCTGCCATAGGGATGGGCCCCCAGTTCCGCTGTAGCCTTGGAGGTGAGGCAGGAAAGAGCTGAGGAAGCGGCAGAGAGAGCCAGGAGACTGGAATGTTCCTGACTCTGCAGTCAGTGTGTGGCTTCAACGTGAAGGCCCAGGCACACAGAGGTCAGAGCACAGAACTATTTTAGGAACAAATACATGAATAGAGGTGACCGACCCCACCTCGCTGAGCCTATGCTTAACCTTCTGAAATGGGGAAAGCAATCATGTCTAGCTCATTGAGTCATTTGAGAATTAAATCAGTGTGCTTGTAAGGAGCTCAGCCCCTCCTGACGGAGACAGGTGTCACTCTAATTGAGTCTTAGAGATCCCTGCACCAGGATCCCCTGGTGTGGAGGGATGGCTGCTATAAATGCAGGTGCCCAGGCCCATGCCAGACCTGCTGGAGGAAAGTGCTTGCCTAAGAAAACCCACCCTCTCTGCCACTTGCTGCTTTGCTCACTCTCTCTATGTATTTTCTTTTCAAATATCATGGAGAGTTTGTTTTCTAAAAAAGCATTAAATGTCACAGCTCATTTACCAATGTGCTATGAAATGCAGTTATAACCCTGCAGAGGCAAGAGTTGCGGAAAAAATGCAATTGTAAATCATTAAAATAAAACAATAATAGAATGAATAAAAATGTAAATTTTGTAATATTTCCTTTCGTCTCTCACAGGTTCACAAAATATTCAGTTTCAGCAACTTTTAAAAAATTAATAGGCTTTATTTTTAAAGCAATTTTAGGTTTATGGAAAAATTAAGCACAAACTACAGAGAGTTCTCATACAGCCCACACCAACCCAACTTCCCTATTATCAGCATCTTGTTTTGGGGTGATACATTTCTTATAATTGACTAACCAACATTGAGACGTTAGTATTGACTCAAGTCCACCTTTCTCAGTATTTTTCTTCCACTTATCAGAATCTGAGCTCTCTGTATTTGTTTCTTTTGAATAAGTTTCACTGTACTGCAACAAAGGTCTCTAAAGCAGTGGCCTATCCATCTGGTCTACCTGCATCCCCAACCCCTGGCAGGAGCTGGGCACCAAGGAAGGAAACATGAATAGGTGCCCAGAGGTGCAAAGGGTCATTTAGAAAAAGTGCAGATTCATGGAGGTGTGAATGACTGAGAAATACAGATGATGGCCACAAGCCAAGGGACCAAGGAAGACAGCGACCGACCCTTGTCCAGAAAATGAGGTGTCAGGTGTGGGAGAAAGGGCTGGCCTCCCAAACCCAGGTGGTAGGAGACTTGCTCACCTGAACCAGAACAGGCATAGGGATCAGAATGACCAGAGGATTAATTAGAGAAATGTCTTTGAGCCATACTATGTTCCTCATCCTAGACTAAATTACTTTTAGTCCTAGACTAAATTACTCTGACTCACTTTTCCTCTTAATTCTATCAACAGCCTTTGAAGTGGGCATACTTAATACCCTGACTTTACAGGTAGGAAAACTGAGGCACAGAGAGGTGAAGTGACTTGCCCAAGAATGCACCACTGATCACTGGAAGAGCCAGAAAATGGGAACCCAGCCAGCTCATAGGTGGAGAGGAGGGCCCCCTTGGACTGACCTTTTAAAATATACAGTCATTCCATGTTCTGAGAAACAGCCCCAGGCAATGTCCTGGAATCTGATTGCTAAGAGTCTCCAAGTGGCCTGGCTTGTACCCAACCCAGGGCCTTTGCACCTGCTGTTCCCTGCCCCAGACATTTCACTTCTCATCATTCAGGTCTCAGCTCCAATATCCTTATCTCATTTCCAGAGCATCCTGTCTAAAAGATCACATCTTTTATTTTAAATTCTTCACAGAGCAAATTCCTCTCTGAAATCATGCCTTTGTTAATTAATGTATTGTCTCTTTCTTCCCTGAGTTCAGGTGCTTGTCTGTATTTGGTCAGGCTCTGCCTTTGTGCCTAACCTTAGACCTGTCTCCCAATCTCATTCTGCACCCCTGAATGTTTGTGACTTCTTCATCTTCTCACTATACTGCCCTGCAGAAGAGAAAAATAACACTTACTTGTCACATGAAATAAGGAAAAGAACAAAAGTGAAATCTGAGAATAGACTTTTAAAAAAAAATTGACAACAAAGAGATTAGAGTCATGGAGATTCTCTTCTCCTGAGAAAATAAATGCTGCTTTTGCTCAAATCCTTACCCTTCTCTGGTTCTGGGAGAAATTGTCTGTACAATATCAGGTTAGTGAGAAATTGTCTGTACAATATCAGGTTAGTGAGAGAAGGTTTCCTGAAGCCCCTAAAATAAGGTAGGGTGCAACAGCCAGACCCCAAGATGGTCCCCTCTGACCCTGGCCAACAGGTATTCCTTCCCTTGTGGTTCCCGCCCACATTGAAGGGGGCTGTGCAACCAGTAAGATACGGCAGACATGGCTGTGTGACTCCTGAGGCTGGGTTGTAAGAGATCTTGTGGCTTCTGCCTTGCTTTCTCTTGGGTCACCTCCTCTAAGGGAAGCCAGCTACCATGATGTTAGGATGTTCAAGCAGCCCTATGGAGAAACCAAGGCCTCCTGCCAACAGCCAGATCTGATTCACCAGCCTTGTATGTGGGCCATCCTGGTAGTGGATTCTTTAGCCCTAGCCAAGCTTTTAAATGGCTGTAGCCCTGGTCCACATCCTAACCACAATGTTATAAGAGACCCTGAGAGGGAACCACCCAGCTAACTCACTTCCAAATTCCTGATCCACAGAAACTGAGATGATAAATGTCTGTTGTTGTTTTGAGCCACTAAGTTTTTGAGGTGGTTTGTTATACAGCAGTGGGTAACTAATACATCAAGCTATGTCAGTAACCACCAACATTGTTCTTCCAAGCCCACACAGTTATCAGATTCAGAAAAAAATCCTCTCAATGGCCTATGACATGACCTCATGAGACCTGGCTCCTGCTACCTCTCTCCTTTGCTTCATACCTTCTCCAGCACAGAGTGGCTGTTGATTCCAACCACTATGACTCTCCAGCACATTTGCCCAGGCCTGCTCCCTCTGGGGGATTTGGTTTTGCTGTGCTCTCAGCCTGGAGTCCTTCCTGCAGTGAGCCTCATTTCCAGTTCTCTCACTCCTTCAGCGCTTTCTGTTCAAATGCTCTCTCCCCAGAGACTTTCCTGACCTCCCTTCCTAAAATAGCTGTCTCTCTCCACCTTCTCTACCATCTCACCCTGCCTTGTTCTTCTTCCTAATACCTGACACAGCATACATTTATTTTTGTTTATTACCTGTCTTCTCTTATTAGATTGTAAGGTCCGAAAGGACTTGGCAATCACCTATTGGGTTTCCTGCTGATGCACAACCACCTGAACAGTGTGGGGCACCCTCAAAAATGATTGGTTGACACTATGGAAAACAGTATAGAGATTCCTTAAAGAACTAAAAGCAGAACTACCATTCGATCCAGCAATCCCACTACTGGGTATCTACACAAAGGAAAAGAAGTCATTACATGAAAAAGACACTTGCACATACATGTTTATAGCAGCACAATTCACAATTGCAAAGACAGGGAACCAACCTAAGTACCCATTGACCAAAGAGTGGATAAGGAAAATGTATAGACACACCATGGAATACATGGAATACTACACAGCCATGAAAAGAAACAAAATGATGTCTTTTGCAACAACTTGGATGGAGCTGGAGGCCATTATTCTAAATGTAGTAACTGAAGAATGGAAAACTAAATATCATATGTTCTCACTTGTAAGTGGGAGCTAAGCTATGAGGACTGACAGGCATAAGAATGATATCATGGACTTTGGGGACTCAGGGGGAAAGGTTGGGAAGGAGGTGAGGGATAAAAGACTACATGTTGGGTACAGTGCAGTCAATGTGCCACACTGTACATTTTGGTGGGTGCACCAAAATCTCAGCAATCACCACCAAAGAACTTATCCATGTAGCCAAAATCCACCTGTATTCCAAAAACTATTGAAACGTAAAAACAAAAGAAAAAAAAATAAAGCCCAATACTTTATGATTGGTTAAGTGGGGCATGGTGGCTCATGCCTGTAATCCCAACTACTCAGGATGCTGAGGCAGGAGGATCACTTGAGCCCAGGAGTGTGAGGCTGCAGTGAGCCATTATCACATCACTGCACTCCACCCTGGGTGACAGAACGAGACCTTGTCTCAAAAAATTAAAAAAATATATTGGTGGCCGGGCGCAGTGGCTCACACCTGTAATCCCAGCACTTTGAGAGGCCAAGGTGGGCAGATCACGAGGTCAGAAGATCGAGACCATCCTGGCTAATGCAGTGAAACCCCATCTCTACTAAAAATACAAAAAAAAAAAAAAAAATTAGCCAGGCATGGTGGCGGGTGCCTGTAGTCCCAGCTACTCAGGAGGCTGAGGCAGGAGAATGGCATGAACCCAGGAGGCGGAGCTTACAGTGAGCCAAGATAGCACCACTGCACTCCAGCCTGGGCAACAGAGTGAGACTCTGCCTCAAAAAAAAAAATAAATAAATATATATATATATATAACATATATATAATATATATAACATATATGTATATATAACATATATTATATATAACATATATGTATATATAACATATATAATATATATAACATATATGTATATATAACATATATAATATATATAACATATATGTATATATAACATATATAATATATATAACATATATGTATATATAACATATATAATATATATAACATATATGTATATATAACATATA
The DNA here is from genome assembly GCF_028885625.2 of Pongo pygmaeus. Lineage (NCBI taxonomy): Eukaryota > Metazoa > Chordata > Mammalia > Primates > Hominidae > Pongo > Pongo pygmaeus. The sequence continues at coordinate 63,618,627 of NC_072393.2, forward strand.
TTATATATATAACATATATGTATATATAACATATATTATATATAACATATATGTATATATAACATATATAACATATATGTATATATAACATATATTATATATAACATATATGTATACATAACATATATAACATATATGTATATATAACATATATGTATATATAACATATATATAACATATATGTATATATAACATATATATAACATATATGTATATATAACATATATATAACATATGTATATATAACATATATAACATATGTATATATAACATATATAACATATATGATATATAACATATATATAACATATGTATATATAACATATATATAACATATATGTTATATAACATATATATAACATATATATAAGTATATATATATATATGTAATGTTGCAGATTAAAAATGGCCAAAAATCACTTGATACTCCAGAAGGGTGTCTGTCTCCCATGTTTCCTGGCTCTGACCTGCCTCTGCAACTTTTTTTTTTTGCAACGGAAAGTGGTAGAAACGATAGCATGTGCCTGCCAAGGTGAGGCCCATGGCGCCTTGCAGCTTTCCTTTCCACACTCTTGGAATGCTGAGTCCACAGTGCTGTGAGGAAGCCTCGTCTCGTTCACTGGCCCAGGAATAGGGGAGTCCACATGGAGGGGAACCCAGACCCTGGTGGAGAGCCCACACAATTGCTAAATATATAAGGGAAGGCATCTCATGTTCCTCCCACCCCACCCCATCCTCCAGCTGAATGAGGCCACACACGTGGGCCCAGGCAAAGACAGCATGGAACCACCAGACAACCCATGTAAAAAGGAAGCATACTGATTTTCTGTATGCTCTCAACACTCCTGACACCAAATATGTGGGAGATTCTCTCACACCAACCAATGCTCCACTTGTCAAGCACACTGATTTTCTGTATGCTCTCAACACTCCTGACACCAAATATGTGGGAGAGTCTCTCACACCAACCAATTCTCCACTTGTCAGCAGACACGGACTGGGTGTCCCACAAGTTAGCTCAATTATGACACTCACTATCCAAAATTAGTGCAGACTCCAATGATTAAGGGCTCAATTCCACAAGACTGTCCCCACCTAGCTTCAAATACTCATCATAACTCCCCAGTTGTGACCTGTGCTTCTGACAAAGCAGCTGTAAACTGGGAGTTCCGATAAGAACACATGGACACAGGGAGGGGAACAACACACACCAGGGCCTATCCGGGGGTAGCAGGCAAGGGGAGGGAGAGCATTAGGACGAATACCTAATACACGTGGAGCTTAAAACCTAGATGACAGGCTGATAGGTGCAGCAAACCACCATGGCACATGTATCCCTGAACTTAAAGCAAAATAAAAAATAAAAAATTACAACTACCTCCGCCAAAAAAAAATTGGGGGTTCCCATGGCCCCCTCCTCAGGTTTGATAATTTGCTAGAATGGCTCACAGAACTCAGGGAAACACTTTCCTTACTATTAATGGTCCATAATAAAGGCTGCAACTCAGGAACAGCCCGATGGAAGACACTGAAGGAAAGGTGTGCAGAGAGGGTGCAGCGTTTCCCTGCCTCATCAGGTGTACCACCCGTGTTCACCTACCTGAAAACTCCCCAGATCCTGTTTAGGTTTTTATGGAGATTCCATTATGTAGGTGTGGTTGATTAAATCATTGCCCACTGGTGATCAATTCAACCTCCAGCCCTTTTGCCCTCCCTGGAGGTCAGGAGGTGGGGCTACAAATTCCAATCCTCTAATCAGATGGTTGGTTCCCCTGGCAACCAGCCCCTATCCTTTGGGGCTTTTCAAAAGCTACCTCATTAACATAAACTTAGATATAAGTGAAATAGGGTTTGTTATGAATAACAGAAAGGCACTCCTGTCACCTCTATCACTCCCAGGAAATTACAAGGGTTTTGGAGAAACGTGAGATGAAGACGTTTCTTATTATACCGTGAAAGCATACCATGGAAGGTGAGAAACAATGAGTTGTTTTATATGTCACTGCATTTTGGGGGCTGCTTGTTACACAGCAATAGATAATTGATACATTCCATGAGTAAGTAGCTGCCTGACAGACCTTCCTTCATCTACCCTCAGCCCCTCCAATCCATCTCCACACTGAAGCCAGGACAATGTTGGAAAATACACATGCTGGTGTCACCGCCCAGCTCACTGGGAACAACGCAAAGGTACCTATTGCTTTGGGGATAAAGAGCAAGAGCCATAGATGATGAACCCTTTCCTATTCCAGCCTCTCCTACTGTGCTGAGCCTCATAATCCTCCCCTCTACCTTCCAGAAGCTCTAGTATGTGGCCAGTTCCGTAAGAGCTTCGTATGTCCTGCCACTCTGGGGTACTTGAACACGCTATTTGATATGGTTTGGTTCTGTGCCCCTACCCAAATCTCATCTCAAATTGTAATCTCCATGTGTCAAGGCCAAAACCAGGTGGTGAGAATCAGAACATGAGGGTGGTTTCCCCCATGTGTTCTCGTGATAGTGAGTGAGTTTCATGAGATTTGATGGTTTTATAAGTACCTGGCATTTCCCCTGCTTGCACTCACTCCATCCTGCTGCCCTGTGAAGAGGTGCCTGCTTCTTCTTTGCCTTCCGCCATGATTGTAAGTTTCCTGAGGCCTCCCCAGCACTGTGGAACTGTGAGTCAATTAAACCTCTTTCCTTTATAAATTACTCAATCTCAGGTAGTTCTTTATAGCAGTGTGAGAATGGACTAATAGAGTGTTCCTCTGCCTGGAATGCTCTCTCCCCACTCCCACAGCTAGGCAATGCCAACACAACCTTGAGACACCAGCTTCAGTATCACCTCCACGGGAAAGCACTTCTGTAATGCTGACATCTTATGTAACAATGGTCCACACACAAATATATTTTTAATTTCACACACACACACATGCACACATGCACACACATAGTGAGACTCCAAGACAAAAAAAAAACTCTCTTCATTCTAACACATCCACGAGTGGAACTTCTCAGTGAGCATTTACTGAGCAACAACCAGCTTCAAGACACCATGAAGAGTCCTTAGGTCCTTATTACTTCTTTTGAAAATAATGTTATGAAGTGATCAGTTCTGAAATGGTAGAGGAAAATCTAGTTAAAAACAGAATGTAGTTGTAGATTTGTCAAACAGATGGTTAGTGTTAAACATTTTTTGGACAGGGTTGCCTCCAACATGTTGTCTGTGCTGTGCTGTATCCAAGAAATCCTTCCCTTCCTCAATTACAGGGATGAGTGTCCTGCTTGGAATCCAGCCTGGCCTTTGGCTCAATAGAAACTCCACAGACAGCAGGAGAGCTGAGGCTCCATTGTGGCCATGCAGCCTTGTGTGAAAATTCTAACAGCTTCTCCTCCCTTGGAAATGTTTCCACCATCTGTTTCCCCATACCCAGGGGCCAGGATGGGTGAGGTGCTCAGATCAGGGCCAAAATCTAAGGAGGCAGGGTGCAAACATCAAGTAATCGAGGTAATTCATATTTTAATGTAATGTTTATTTAGCATTTCTGAATTAATGCAAAAAAATAGACAATGCAGAAAATACCAACATTTTAACTAAAGATGGGATCTGACGCAGTTGGCATTAGGAAAAGGGAGGGAAGTGAGTCTCGCAAAATATTGCCTTAAAATACTATTTATAGGCCGGGCACGGTGGCTCACGCCTGTAATCCCAGCACTTTGGGAGGCTGAGGCAGGTGGATAACCTGAGGTCAGGAGTTCAAGACCAGTCTGGCCAACATGGTGAACCCCGTCTTTATTAAAAATACAAAAATTAGCCAGGCATGGTGGCGGGCACCTGTAATCCCAGCTACTTGGGAGGCTGGGGCAGGAGAATTACCTGAACCCAGGAGACTGAGGTTGCAGTGAGCCATGATTAAGACACTGCACTCTAGCCTGGGTGACAGAGAGAGACTCTGTCTCAAAAAGAATATATATATATATATATATATATATATATATATATATAAAATTTATCTTGAATATTGAGGTTTTCCACTGCCCTTTAAATTTTGCACCTGGGGCCAACGCCTCACTTGCCTGCCCCTGGCCACGCCCACACCATGTGAATTGCTCTTGGGTCTCCTCTCCCTCTCCACGGCCACCACCCTAGTGTTTTCTATTGTATCTGGCTTGAACAACTACAGCCAGCTCCTAACCATCCCCTCCATGCCCCAGCCTTATCCAACTCATGAAATGTCACTACCACTTAACAGGCCACTCAAGACCAAATTGAGGATTCATTCTTGCTTCACTCCTTTCCTCTGAAGCCTGAGTCTCACCCCCACCCACCTGCAAGTCCTATCAATTCCACCTTCGTCTCCTACTGTCTAGAAATCACTAGACACCACCCCCTCTTCCCTGTCCCACGCCATCACCTGCAGCTCGGATTATTGCAACTGACTGCATGGAGTTTCTCAGCTCCTTTCCGTCCTCTGCCCAGACTGTCCCGGAATATGGACAGATTGCACTGTGGGAATGCCGTTATCAGATGGTTCAGTGCTAAAGATAACTGAGTCTTACCATAATAATGTTATTCGCTTGCCAAGTCTTTCTAGTTCATTCAAAGAGACGTTTCTCGTAGGTGCTGGTGTGCCTTCAACATTTCCGTCACACTTGCTAATTACTTTTTAAACAAAGGAGAGCTTTGCTCAGATCATTGGCAGGCGATGGCATCTAACCCAGGTTTTCTCAGTCTCAGCACTGTGGACAATATGGGCTGAATAATTCTTCGGTGGGTGGGCAGGAGGGCCATCTGTAAGCTAATAAGCAGCACGCCTGGTCTCTACCCCCTGGATGGTAGGAGCAAGGCCCTCTTCCCCACATGTGACAACCAAAGATGTCTCTAGACACTTCCAGATGTCCCCATGTAGACAAAACCACCCCTGTTTGAGATCCACTGGTTTAGGCACACTTGTGCACGTTGTTGTTGTTGTTGTTGTTTTTTATCATTGTTCTTTCTTTTACTCTATCTTCCACTTAAGGGAGGTGACGCTGGCTTTCCATGCATATTCATGATATCAAAACTTTAAAATGATTCTCACTCAGGTGTTTAAAGTTAATGTTACAGGCCAAGTGCAGTGGCTCACGCCTGTAATCCCAGCACTTTGGGAGCCCGAGGCGGGCGGATCATTTGAGGTCAGGAGTTCAAGACCAGCCTGGCCAACATGGAGAAACCCTGTCTCTACCAAAAATACAAAAATTAGATGGGCCTGGTGGCACACACTTGTAGGGTCCAGCTACTCAGGAGACTGAGGCAGGAGAATCACCTGAACCCAGGAGGTGGAGGTTGCAGTGAGCTGAGATCACACCACTGCACTCCAACCTGGGCGATAGACTGAGACTTTGTCATAAATAAATAAATAAATAAATAAATAAATAAATAATTAAGTATAAAAGTTTATGTTATAGAACAATGGTAAATAGCACCTCATGGCCTAGTTCTTGACACAGATGGGGCAAAATTTCTGAAAAGTGAACAGACAGGTAACACCTATCCCACTGATCACTTCTCCCATTAAATGTCAAGTAAACTTTCTAAATTGCAAATGTCTGACCATGTCACTCTGCTCTTCTAAACCCTGCTGCCCTCTGGAAAAAGTTTTTTTTTTAAGCACACTTAATTCTTATTCTGAAGCATATTTAAAAGAAAGAGAGTATTGAAAATGAAAAATTTTGCTTAATTCTCAGTATACTCAGAGCTGCAAAAATCTATTGGTTTCTTGGGAAGAGCATAAAATATTCACAAAGCCTATAATTATGTCTTTGGTCCCTTTATCTAAGAGCTTCCTTCCGTGGTAAGCAAAGTTTACAGGCATTTTCCCACCTAGAATCATTTTATTGTTAAGCACCCATCTTTGAATTATGAGTGATAAATATGACATCTCAGAAATCACCGGTAATATATTTGAGGTCAATCATCTAAAGGAGCCTTCACCTAGAAATTCCCAAACTAACAGTTCTTTATGACATATACAGCCTATCTATAATTTCCCATTCAAGCTTGTGTTTGGATTGGGCCAAATATCTGCACCACTTGCAGCTAGATGTGGCCATGCAACCAAGGTCTGGCCAATAGGATGAAAGCACATGTATGGAGTGTGGCCTAAGAGAAGCATTAAAGGGAATATTGGGGGCAGAATCTTTCTTTGCCTCACCTCTTTTCCTCTTAGCTAGAAGGCAGAAATGCTGCCTAAATTCAGCCAGCTCTCTAGGCAGTGAGGTAGAAGCCACCTGGTGAGGAATTCAGAGTAACAAGACAGAAGGAGCCTAGGTCCTGTGTTCATTAGCTCCAGCTGCCATAACAAAAGCACACAGATTGGGTGGCTTAAACAACAAAAATGTATTTTCTTACAGTTCTGGAGGCTGCAAGTCCAAAATCATGGTGCTGGCAAATTATGTTCCTGGTGAGGACTCTCTTCCTGGCTTGTAGATGGCCACCTTCTTGCTGTGTCCTCACATGGCAGAGGTGGCGGGGTAGGGGAAGAGATCTGATCTGGTGTCCCTTTTCTTATGAAGATACCAGTTATATTGACTTAAAAGCCCACCCTTATGAACCTTATACAATCTTAATTACCTCTCTAAAAGCACTGTCTCCAAATACAGTCACATTGGGGGTTAGAGCTTCAATGTGAACTTTGGTCAAGGAGCACCATTGAGGTCATAGCAGCTTCTAACAGCATAGAATCCTGAATTAGACTAAGATTTCTGCTACACAAGAGCAAGGGATGATTAAATCCCATTCAGTAATTAGGATCACCTCTCACTGACTCACATTCACACACACTCTAAGACACACAACTCCCAGCCACATGCTGAGCATGGTAACCCCATTTCCTACTTTAACCTTTAGGGGAGCCTGAGAGGTGGGGATCATTCTTACCCCCTGTCCAAAGTGGAGAAATGGAGGTCCCAAAAGAGCAACTCTCTTGGCAGGGTTGGAGAGTGAGTCTGTGCCGTCAAATGCCTCAGGTGTGCATTTCTGACAAGATACAGAGTAATCTGAGGATGGAGGAGGCGTGAAGGTGAATGGCAACCTAGACAAAGAACTCGGAAGAGATTGACGGAAATCTGTTCCTAAAAGCCCCATGTGTATGCTTATTGCAGCACTATTCACAACAGCAAAGACATGGAATCCATCTAAATGCCCATCAGTGGTAGGCTAGATAAAGAAAATGTGGTATCTATATAACATGGAATACTACACAGCCACAAAAAAGAAGGAAAACATGTCCTTTGCTGTAACATGAAGGGAGCTGGAGGCCATTATCCTTAGCAAATTAATGTAGGAACAGAAAATCAAATACTGCATGTTCTCACTTATCAGGGGGAGCTAAACAACAAGAATCCATAGATCCCAGGAGGGGCAGACTTGACGGTGGAAGGTGGGAGGAGGGAGAGGATCAGAAAAGATACCTATCAGGTACTAAGCTTACTACCCGGGTGACAAAGTTATCTGTACACCGAACCCCTGAGACATGCACTTTACCTATATAACAAACCTCCGCATGTATCCCTGAACCTAAAATAAATTTAAAAAAAAAAAAAAAAAAGAAAGAAAGAAAAGAAAAAGACCCACAAGTCATTCTTGCTGCTGGAGTCTTCTGGACTTTGGGTTGCTGTTGTTGTTGTTGTTGTCGTATTTTGTTAAAACATTCCTGTTCTTCTGAAAGGATACCTGGAGGCTTTATCTGGATTCCTAGGGTCCTCTATTCACAAAAAGTCAGTTGAACCATGTCTCTAATTTTGGGAAAATGTGGGTGTGTGTCCTAAGACCCTCATGGTGGGTAGAATAATTTGCTATAGGGCAAGTTGGAGAGTGACCAAGGATGCCTCAAATAATGTCTCCCTTTTCATTACGTGGGAGTGCCTTTCAGAATTACACAGCAAGGGTGAATTATACGTTGACTCATCATCTGTGACAAATTTCGTGCAGCTCATGGCTATCAACAGCAGCGCCCTTGCCAACAGCTTGCAGCAGCTGCCACTGATCAAGGCAGTCAGCTCGATCCCCGTCGCCTTCTGTGAAGGACCACGGGCTGGTCAGAAGCAGTCTGACAGGTCACAGAGCCAGCCCAGCTGTTGGGGGGATTAGCTGTAAGGAAAGCTGATCCTATGACAAATGCTTTAGGTATGTCCGCCCCTGGGAAACGTGACCTTCAAGGTTTGCATTATAGAACTTTGTTTGCTTCAAAAGATGGAGAACACTTTTGTTTTCTGAGTCCCCGGAGAATCATGATGCAGAGAGCTTTGGAGGTACCCAAAGAAACGGAACACAGAATCCCAATTACACGTAGGCCGCACACATGATAAACAACTGCTGGTTTGGGAATTGCTGGGTGAAGCTTCCTTTCGGCAGTTTGCTCAGAATATATTGCTGATGATTTCTGAGATGCTCAATTCATCACTCACAATTGCTTTGTGGTAAAATGCTTGCAGAAGGGAAAATATCTGTGAACGCTGCTCCCCAAGGAGGACAGCCTATAACTGCTGGAGCCAAAGATGTCATCGCAGGTTTTATCAATATTTCATTTTCTTCCCATTAAACCGATAAGCATTCGAAGCCTTGAGTGTGGTGAGAATTAAGCAAGATTTGCCTCTTTCTGATTCTTTCCACAAGGTAGTAGGGATTTGAAATGGGAGAATGATGTGGTCCTATCTGTTGTGTGGAAAGATTACCTTGGCTTTGCTTGTGAGAAGGGATGGACGGGGGGGCAGTGTCGTGGAAAAATCTTGAGAATATACAAAGGTAGGCAAAATAGCATAACAAATCCCTTCTACTCATTGTCTGCAGTCATCAGCTCATGGCCCAACCTGTTGTGCCTATACCCCCATCACATCACTAGCATTGTTTGTAAAGCAAATCCCAGACATGATACTATGTCCTCCATAAATATTTCCGTATCTGTGTTTCATAAAGACTCTTGCAGAAAGCTGACTTCTGAACCAAAGCCCCATGCATATGTGCCCTTGGAAGGTCACTACCTGGTACTGTCTATTGCTGGAAAAAGAGCAGCTGGCATAAGCATTTTTATCCACAAAACTGAAGTTATAGAATACACTAGGGAAATGCTGCTCATTGCTTGGGAGTTATGCATTAGATATGCTATGATCTGGTTCTACAGGCATTTATTGATTATTGACTCTTTGCCAGGAACTGTTTTGGGCATTAGGACATGGTCCTTGCCCCTGAGATACTCACCATCTAATGGAAGACACAGACCAAAATACAAATAATACAACCAATGTCATGGGTGGTATGTAATAGCAAAATGTATCCCATACTGAATGCTCCAGACTGGCGGAAAAATCATAATAAAATAAGAAGCAAGAACAGCAGCAGAATAGCTGGGGTTTACTGAGAACTTATTGTTTTGAGCCCCCAAGATACAAAACAACACATTAGAGAAGATGGTCATTGTTTGGAAATTAGAGAAAAGCTGCTGGAGAAGAGGATTTAGAGATATAGTTTGGAAGACCACAACCAGCTTGCACATGTTTTTATGGTTTAGAAATGGCAACTCCAGAATTTTTTTTTTTTTTTTTTGACAGAGTCTAGCTCTGTCACCCAGGTTGGAGTGCAGTGGCGCGATCTTGGCTTACTGCAACCTCTGCCTCCCAAGTTCGAGCGATTCTCCTGCCTCAGCCTCCCGAGTAGCTGGGACTACAGGCACATGCCGACACACCTGGCTAAATTTTTTTCTATTTTTAGTAGAGATGGGGTTTCACCATGTTGGTCAGGCTTGTCTCAAACTCCTGACCTCAGGTGATCCGCCCACCTCGGCCTCCCAAAGTGCTGGGATTACAGGCGTGAGCCACCTCATCCAGCCCAGAATTCTGACTGCGTGGTTCTCAATCCAAAAACACTGTCCCCCTTCCTGAGTCGGATGGCAACACAAAAATGCCTTGGGAACCAGCTGGGCCATTTCATGCAGCAGTAAGTTCTCTGGATCAGTCTCCTCATGTGACTGATCCTGGTTCTAAGAATCTTGCTTCTATTTCCTGGTCAGAAAAGTCTCTCCCTCCTGCCTCATCTTTTCTACCCCTATTTAGACACCACTCCTAGTTCAAAGCACCATTGCCTCCTGCCTGGATGATTGTAGTGGTCACTCACATGGTTTCCTTTCTTCTACTATTGCTCTACCATCATCAGCTCTCCACTTAGAAATCAGAGGATCAGTGGGGTGTGGTGGCTCATGCCTGTAATCCCAGCAGTTTGGGAGGCCAAGACAGGAGGATCGCTTGAGCCCAAGAGTAGTTCAAGACCAGCCTGGGCAACATAGTAAGACCCCATACCTTAACAAAAATATATAATTTATATGTATATCTTTTTATATTTATATTTGTATATATATTTATAGATGTGTCTATATATTTATACATGCATCTTTATATATATTTATAGATGTGTCTAAAAATATATATGTTTTATACATGTATAAAAGAAATCAGAGAATCCAAAAAAATAGAGCCTGAGGGTGGAAAAAAGAAATCAGAGAAGCCATGAAGAAGAAAATAAGCCAGGCACAATGGCATGCACCTGTGGTCCCAGCTACCCAGGAGGATCCCTTGAGCCTAGGAGTTTGAGTCCAGCCTGGGCAACATAGCAAGTGTCCATCTCTAAAAAAATTATATAAATAAATAAAATTTAAAAAAAAATAAATTTTAAAAAGAAAATATAATTTCATCCATCTTTCTTACACACACACAACTTTTAAAGAAACTTTCATGGCTTCAGATCATGCACACAGTAACACTTGGGATTCTTACCAGAGTCTGCAAGAACTGTGATATTCCAGCCCCAAAAACCTCTCTGCTCCCGCCTCCCAGCCTCCATCCAGGTCCCTGAGGAAGCCAGTGTCCCCCATGGCTCCTCACCTCGGTGCACGGCATTCCCACCTCTTTCCCTCGTGCCACTGGCCCCACCACCCTCCCCTGCTCCACTCTCGTTCCTATTCTCCTTCTTCCTGTTCCCACATCAGGTGTCACTACCTTTGTAGAGCCCTCAATTCACCCACAGAACAGCTCCCTCTTATCTGCTTCTCTCGCACCCCTCCTGTAGATTTTAACGCTGGGCATACTTTATTTCACCCCCTTTTGTCCACTCTAAGATGCACCTCCTCCTGTCCCCACTCTCTCACGTCTCTGAAATCAGGCTGTGTCTTACATGGGTGGCAGTCACGCTTAAGTTGTGGGCATTTTTCTGTTTCCTGTGGGTATATAAAGTAACAGTCCATCTTACAATGCATACCACCATCTTGGAGTCTACAGAAAGCACCATGTGTTTGCACAAAGTCTGTCTTCCTTGCACGGAGCTGGAGGATGATTCCCATGGCAAGTCCCGGGGCCAAGCACAGCTCCTGGTACAAAGTGAGGCTCTGCCCAGAACAAGGCCAGACACACACTTGATGCATCAGGTCAGATTCAAGAACCAGGTGGTTCCAAACAGCAGAGATCGTTTTGAGGCGTAAAGAGATAATGCATTCGTGTTACAAGTTAATAAATGATATTACAGTCATTCGTGGGCAAAGCAAGGCAAAGGGGCCAGAGGACTTAGTTATCATGGTCCACAGAGACCTTGGAAGAGAAAACATTTGAATTGAAGCCTGAATGGGAGAAGGAAGGAGCCATGCAGAGAGCTATTGGGCAGAGGAGAGGTCTCAATAGAGGGTTTCCAGATGGAGGGATTCTCAGCCTTGGCAGTCTTCACATCTGGGGCCATGACAGCTATGTGAGTGCATGTGGTGGTCCCAGCTACCTGTCCCACTGCACTCCAGCCAGGGCGACAGCACACCCGCCCTGACCACCCTCGAGTGATCTGGCACCTGATAAGCTCTGACGTGGCCTCCTATCCCATCCTTCCTTTCTCTCTCTCTCTCCAATTTTTTCTTTTTGAGATGGAGTCTCGAAAGAAGGAAGGAAGGAAGTAGGGAAGGAAGGAAGGAAAAGGGAAGAGAGAAAGAAAGAAAAAAGAAAGAGAGAGTAAGAAAGCGAGAGAGAGAAAAAAGAGAGAGAAAGAGAGAGAAAAGAAGAAACAAAGAAAGAGAGAGAGAAAGAAAGAGAGAGATAGAGGGAGGGAGGGAAAGAAAGAAAGAAGAAAGAGAGAGAAAGAAAGAAGAAAGAAAGAAAGAAAGAAAGAAAGAAAGAAAGAAAGAAAGAAAAGACAAGAAAAGAAAGGAGGGAGGGAGGGAGGAAGGGAAGGAAGGAAGGAAGGAGAGGGAGGTAGGAGGGAAGAGAGAAAGAGAGAAAGATAGGAGGGAAGGAAGGTTATTAGGATGCTATAGGTCAAGGTTTCAACCTCGGAACTATTGACATTTGGGGTTGCAAGGTCCCGTGCCTTGCAGGGTGTTTAGCAGCATTCCTGGCCTCCACCCACTAGATGTCAGTAGCACTCCCCTCTCCAGTGGCAGTAACCACAAATGTCTTCAAACATTTCCGAGTGTCCCTTGGGAAAGGCAAAATCAACCTGGTTGAGAACCACTGCTGTGGAAGACTTCAACCATGATAAACATTAAGCCCCATCACTCCATTCAAACCAAAAAGTGATAAAGTCTAGAGTTTACTAGAGGTCAGTGGTACACCAGGAACCATGCTTCGCTTGGGATGCACCCTTTAACCATCCAGCAACCCCACCAGGTAGATCATGGCATCTCCCTGTGTTACACTGGAGAAAACTAGAGACTCTGAGGGTTTAGTCACCTTGCTGTAGGTCACGTGTAGCAGGGGCAGTCCTTGCATCCCAACAGGACGTTCTGCTGGCTCTGGGACCTGGGCTCTGCCCTGTACCGTCTCCCTGCTTACAGCCTCAAAAACAGTATCTCCTAACATCTCAGCCTCTGCACGTGCCATTCTCCAGGCTTACATACTGCTCCGCTAACTCCCCTTCTTTCTTTATTGAGTTCCAGGACACTCTAAAGAGGTCACTTCCTGTTGGGCACAGTGGCTTATGCCTGTAATCCCAGAGTCTTGGAAAGCTGAGATGAGGAGATAACTTGAGTCCATAAATTCAAGATCACCCTGGGCAACACAGTGAGACAGACCCTGTCTCTACAAAATTTTTAAATATTAGTTGGGCCATGGTGGCACACACCTGTAATGGCAGCTACTCAGGAGGCTGACGTGGGGGAATCACTTGAGCCCAAAAGTTTAAGGTTGCAGTGAACCATGATTATGGCACTGCACTCCAGCCTGGGCAACAGAGAGACAGACTGCCTCAATTTTTTTTAAAGAGGCCATTTGCTATCAGAAGAGTTTCTTGAGCATCCCCCGCAACCTCACCCTACTCCCATTTTTGCTATCTCCATGGGCCCTACTTCTCCTCTCTTAGCTCCAGTTATGCTATAATGTAGCACATGCATTTTTGCTGATCTGCTGACTTGCCTCATTGGTGTGACGTAACAGCTGGGACAGCAACTGCTCCACATTCCCCCGGATCCTCCTTCAACTTCTCCCACTCCTGGGCCAAAGGTGTGCACTTAGCTCCATAACAAAGTGTCATGGCTTCTGCAGAACACTCTGGTCACCAAGGCGAGAGGCAACACAGGTGGACACGGGTTTCAGTCCATCTTTGTGGAGTTCCTGCTTGTCCTTGCTCTCCCCGGCTCTACATCTATCTTCTGTTCTTGACTTCCTGTCCTGTGGACTTCAAGCACCAACATCAGAAACAAATAAATTTCCTTACAGAATCTTCTTAACCAGCTGCACAACTGCTTAAGATCAAATTCTGGAGTTCCTGCCTCTCTGCTTCAGCACTGACATACTTTGGTATCAGACTATATGGTTATTGCCTGCTTACTTTCCCGTCTTCTCCCAACCTGCTCCTCCAAATCTAGGAGTTGCTCCCCCATTTCCTAGAACCTGCCACTCCCTCTCTGAAATTCTGAGCTCCGAAGGGCAGGAACCCCACCTTATTCAGTTAAAACTGCTTTCATCTGAAAAAAAGTCATCTAAGTTTTCTTCCCACTGATTCATCTTAGTAAGATGGTCAAATGTCTTAGCAGTGGAGTAAAGACTTTGGAATCTAAAGTAAAACAGACCTAGACTTAGTTCTTTGTTTCTTCCCTTTTCAAGCTATCTAACCAAGGGCTAAGCCTTAGTGCCCTCAAGAGTAAACTGGGAGAAGAAGATTATTATATGCAGTGGTGTTGTGGAGAAGAACTGAGAGAATCCATGCAAATGCTTCAGCACAATGTCTGGTATCAGTAGGTGCTAAATCTTGGCTCTCAGCTGTCATGATTTTGAGTTTGGCTGCAGAATTCAGCTCATAGGGAGGCCCACACGATTTCGATTTGCCCCAGATTCAAATTCCAAATGCACAGAGCTCTGCTGATCAAATGAGAAGAAAGTCATTCGGTGCAGTGATTCCCAAATTCTTCCTTGATGTCCAGCTATTCCTTCCTTCAGCACTTGGTGACCATCTTCTGTGTGCCTGAGGTCTGTAATTTTTGTCGTTGTTGTTGTTTTGTTTTGTTTTGTTTTCGAGACGGAGTCTCGCTCTGTTGCCCAGGCTGGAGTGCAGTGGTGCAATCTCGGCTCACTGCAACCTCTGCCTCCCAGGTTCAAGCGATTCTCGTGCCTCAGCCTCCCGAGTAGCTGGGGTTACAGGCATGCACCACCACTCCTGGCTAATTTTTGTGTTTTTAGTAGAGACAAGGTTTCATCACATTGTCCAGGCTGGTCTTGATCTCCTGACCTCAGGAAATCTGCTGGCCTCTGCCTACTAAAGTGCTGGGATTGCAGGCATGAGGAGCCACTGTGCCCAGCCTGAGGTCTGTAATTTTGAATCCACAAGTCGTCTGGCTGCCGGGTCTGGAAAATCCCATCTCCAGGGCTCTCCTCGACTCCATACTCAGTCCCATCCTTTCCATTCACCAGCCTGAGCCTGCCCCTGTTCCCCAGCCAAATGGGAGCTCTCCTGGAGGCAGGTCAGTGATTCTGAAATGACTTCAATGGGAGAGACGGAGGACAGTGCAAGGGGTGCAACCACTGGCTTTTGTGCATCATCATGTTGGGTTGCTACAGGAGCATGCACATTTGGCTGTGTAAACCTTGATAGGCCTTATTAGAAATTACAATGTTCCTGCAAACCCCAGTGATTAAAAAAAAAAACTCTTCCCCCCTGTCAAGTTTTGTTTTTTTTTTTTTTTTTTTGAGATGGAGTCTCCCTCTGTCACCCAGGCTGGAGTGCAGTGGCGTGATCTCGGCTCACTGCAAGCTCTGCCTCCCAGGTTCACGCCATTCTCCTGCCTCAGCCTCCTGAGTATCTGGGATTACAGGCACCTGCCACCACGCCCGGCTAATTTTTTTTTTTTTTGTATTTTTAGTACAGACGGGGTTTCACCATGGTCTCGATCTCCTGACCTCATGATCCGCCCGCCTCGGCCTCCCAAAGTGCTGGGATTACATGCGTGAGCCACTGCGCCTGACTGAGTCAACTCTTATTTAAAAAATATTAACCCGCTCTCTCCTGCAGTCACATAAGATGAAAAAAAAAAAAAAAGCCAAGGAGAAGAAGGTGACCCCAGTCCCTGCTGTCATGAAGAAGCAGGAGACCATGAAACTGGTGAATCCTCTGTTTGAGAAAAGGCCTAAGAATCTTGGCACTGGATAGGACATCCAACCCAAACGGACCTCACCCGCTTTGTCAAATGGTCCCACTATATCACGTTGCAGTGGCAAAGAACCATTCTCTCTGTGAGTGGCTGAAAGTGCCTCCTGCAATCAGCCAGTTCATCCAGGCCTCAGACTGTCACGCAGCCACCCAACTGCTTAAGCTGGCCCAGTACAGACCAGAGGCAAAGCAGAAGGAGAAGCAGAGACTGTTATCCTGGGCTAAGAAGAAAGCTGTCAGCAAAGGGGACACCCCCACGAAGAGACCACTCATCCTTCAAACAGGGTTAACACTGCCACCACCGTGTTCATGCACAGCAAGAAGGTTCAGCTGATGGTGACTGCATGTGACATGGATCCCAGCAAGCTGTCTGTCTTCCTACCTGCCCTGGGTCATAAGATGGGAGTTCCTGACTACATTAATGAGGGGAAGGCAAGACTGGGATACTGAGTCCACAGGAAGACCAGCACCACTGTTACCTTCACACCAGTTAACTTGGGAGACAAAGGAGCTTTGGCTAAGCTGGTGGAAGCTACCAGGACCAATTAAATTAACAGATATGATGAGATCTGTAGTCACTGGGGAGGCAACATCCTGGGTCCAAAATCCCTGGGATGCATTGCCAAAGCTGGAAAAGGCAAAGGCTAAAGAACTTGCCACCAAACTGGGTTAAATGTACACTGCTGAGTTTTCTGTACATAAAAATAAAGTCTCCTTTAAAAATATCAAGTAGCTGCTTCTTAAGAGCTAGGCACCGGAGTACCCACTGGGAATACAATTGCGAGCAATTCTCTAAAAAAAAAAAAAAAATAGATATAGCCAGGTGCAGTGGCTCACACCTGTTATCCCAATACTTTGGGAGGCCGAGGCAGGTGGATCACCTGAGGTCAGGAGTTCGAGACCAGCCTAGCCTACATGGTGAAACCGTGTCTCTACTAAAAATACAAAAATTAGCCAGGTGTGGTGGCGCATGCCTGTAATCCCAGCTACTTGAAAGGCTGAGGCAAGAGAATCACTTCAACCCGGGAGGTGGAGGTTGCAGTGAGCACAGATCACGCCATTGCACTCCAGCCTGGGCAACAAGAGCGAAACTCAGTCTCAAATAATAATAATAATAATAAAAGACGGAATACTACACAGCTACAGAAAAGCAACACAGGAGTGCTTAAGTTCCAAAATGGCATGATCTCTAAAATATATGTTTGTGAAAAAACGAGATACAAAACAGTGGATTTAATGTGCCACATTTTATACCAAAGCGGGGAAATGTATAAGTACACCTCCTGTGTGTCCACAGACACCTCTGTTTTCTTGCTTGTATTACTGGTTGCCTCCAGGGAAGGAAACCAGGTGACCACAAAACTGAGAAGAGAGTCTTCACAAAATCTCTTTCTGAACCTTTTAAATATATCACCTATTCAGAAAATGAATGGAATTGAATTTACAATAAAAATAGCACTAAAATATAAAATAAAGCAGAAGGATCTGTTGTCCAGAGAGATGGAGTCAGGGAGAGGGAGTGAGGCCTGTGCCAGGCTGTAGATGCAGTTGTTGCGATGGAGTTTTCTGGTGCCAGGCTCCTGGGCTGAAGCCCCAGCTCCACAAGTTACTAGCTGTGTGCTCTCGGGCAAGTTACTTAACCTCTCTGGGCCTGGGCCACCTCTGTAAATTAAGGATCATAAAATTACCCCCTTCATGTGGTTGTTAGGCAAATTAATTAATATGGTGAAATGCTTGAATACAGGGTCTGGCCCAGAGTAGGTTGTGCAATACCTGGTAATCATTTCTATGGCTACTTTTCTCCATCCCATGCTGCTAATGACATCTCTATGATTAGCAGTGCTCTGTGCTGAGCCCTGAGGATGCTGGGGAGGTAGTGATGCCCAAGGAGAAACTCTCTTCCCCATAGCATAGGAATGGCCATACAACCTAGTAGGGTGAGGACTCCAGGCCAGGCCACCTCAGAGAAAGGCGCCAGCCCCATTTAGGAAGACGTCTACACGATGTGTTGCCTGAGAAGAGTACTCCAGCCTCTCTATGCCAAAGCCTGGTTCTACTCCATCCTGGCTACTGGACCTCAGATAAGAAGTCATTGAACTGCCCTGTGCCTCGGTTTCCCCACCTGGAACAATGGCATATTGATAGTGTCAACCTCAGAGAGCTGTTGTAAAGATGAAGTGAGATGATCCTATGAAACTCTCGGCACAGGCAGCTATTATTATTACTGCTGCTGTTGTTGTTAAGGAGTGAGGCTTTGAGGAGTGGGTAAGGATAAGGTGGGTACAGGTAAGCATGGGATGGTGCACGTGAGAAGCAAAGTTTAGTGTTTTTGGAAAGCAGAAAAGGGCTCAGCGAGTCAGTGTATTCATTTTCTAGAGCTGCCATCACAAAGCGCCACACACCAGGTGGCTTCTACAACTGAAATCAAATTTCTCATGGTCCTGGCAGCTGGAAGTCTGAGATCCACGCGTCAGCAGGATTGGCTTCTCCTGAGGCCTCTCCCCTTGGCTTGCAGACGCCATCTTTACCCTGGGTACTCAGGTGGTCATCCCTCTGTGGTGCGTGTCTGTATCCTAATCTCTTCCTATAAAGACATCAATCATATTGCATGAGGCCTACCACCCTAACAACCTCATTTTACCTGAATTACCTCTTCAAAGACCCTATTTCAAAATACAGTCATATTTTGAGGACCTGGGGGGTGAGGACTTCAATATATGTATCTTGGAGGACACAGCTTCACCCGTAACAGCCCCAAGCCCAGGAGGTGGGCTGGGCAGTGGTAAGAAGAGGCTGGAGGGTTTGGTAAAGGCTGGATCTGGGGGTCTATTTTAGACCACAGTCAGCACCCTGGCTTCCACCCTGAGTGTGGTAGGAGCCCCCATGGGTCACAGGAGGGCAGGGTCACACTCTGTGTCCAGGCAGGACGGCTCTGGCTCCCTGTGGGCCCAACTGGATGCCAGAGAAGGCCGTGTGGAAATCCAGGCAAAGGCTGGAGACGGGTGGGTCAGTGGGGTAGACAGGTCTGGGCGAAGGAAAGAGAGTTTGCACCCATGCCATAGGCTGTGTGGAGATCCAGGCAAAGGCTGGAGATGGGTGGGTCAGTAGGGTAGACAGGGCTGGGTGGAAGAGAGTTTGCACCCATGCCATAGGGTGTGTGGAGATTCAGGCAAAGGCTGGAGACACGGCTGGGTCAGTGGAGTAGACAGGTCTGGGCGGAGGAGAGAGAGTTTGAGCCATGCCGTAGGCCGTGTTGAGATCCAGGAAAAGGCTAGAGACACGGCTGGGTCAGTGGAGTAGACAGGTCTGGGCGAAGGAAAGAGAGTTTGCGCCATGCCATAGGCCAATATGGAGATCCAGGCAAAGGCTGGAGACGGCTGGGTCAGTGGGGTAGACAGATCTGGGCGGAGGAGAGAGAGTTTGCACCCATGCCATCAACGCATGAGTATCTTGGCTTCCACCTCCTCCACTAGCAACAAAGCTCGTAAAAGAGCTCGCACCCCTGCCTCTCCCCTCCGCTCCCCTTCTCCTTCCATGGAGAAGGGACTGAGTCTAACGCCGTTTCTTTCTCAAGCTCTGCCTGTGATTTCTTTCTTGTTGTAGATTTTAGACTAACTCTGTGGCGCCCTCTACTGACCAGGTGCGTCTCACCCAGAGCGCTGTCCAGCCCCGTGAGGTCCAGTCCCGCGGTCGGAGGCCACCGTGGCTACAGACGCTTGAAGAGGGGTTGGGGGAATTGAGGTGGGCTCCAAGGAAAAGCACACGCCGGATCTCAGAGACTTTGTTACCAAAAAGCACTGGAAAATATCTCGTTAACAGTGTTGTGCAATGGCTGCATGTTGATTACATCATCGCATTTTGAATATATTGGGCTAAATAAGATACAGTCTTTTTTTTTTTTAGTCAGAGTCTTGCTCTGTCCCCCCAGGCTGAACTGCAGTGGTGCGATCTCGGCTCACTGCAGCCTCCTCCTCCCTGGTTCCAGCGATTCTCCTGCCTCAGCCTCCCGAGGAGCTGGGATTACAGGCTCACGCCACCACGCCCAGCTAATTTTTGTATTTTTAGTAGAGACAGGATTTCACCATGTTGGCCAGGCTGGTCTCGAGCTCCTGACCTCAAGTTGATCCACCCGCCTCAGCCTCCCAAAGTGCTGGGATTACAGGCATGAGCCACCATGCCTGGCCAAGATACAGTCTTCAAATTATTTTTACCTGTTTCTTTTTTACTTTATTAACATAGATACCAGAAAACTTTAAATGATATTTGTGACTCATATAATATTTCTTTATTTCCCCCTGCTTTAGACTATTATAAATGTAATGTATACATACCAGGGATTCGCAAATTCGGCACTATTGGCATTTGGGGCTGGGTAACTCTTGGTGATGGCTCTGTGCTGTGCATTTGTGGGATGCTGAGCAGCAACCCTGGCGTCTACCTATGAAACGTGAGTGTCCCTGCCTCCCACCCAATTGTGACAACCAAAAATGCCTCCAGGCGTTGCCAAATGTCCCCTGGGGCACAAAATCACTCCCAATCTAGAATCATTGAAATATATATGTATATGAAAAAGAGACATTGATGAAATGAAAAACCATGAACTCTAAGGACTTTTGACTCTTACAGAACGCCATCCTGTGTGAGCTCCGTGTTGCATGCTCACCTGTGTTTCCCTCTCAGTCCTCGTAATGACCCTACAGGGTGGATATTATCGTTATGCCCTTTTTGCAGATGAGGAAACTGAGGCACGGAGTGGTTAAGTGACTGGCCCTGAGATGCACTGCTAATGGGTGGCCCAGCCCAGACCCAAACCCAGGCCATGTCATCAGTGTAAGAGAGGCAAGCGTGTGCCTGGCACCTGCAGACCCACGGTGAAAACCCAGATCTCCACTGAGTGCCCCATCCCTGACCTGGAGCCTGAGTCCTCCCTTCAGGGAGGAAAGTGAAGAAGTGTAGGAGTCACAATTAACTTTACTTCCCTTGGTGGCCAAAAGAAACCAGAAAATAGACTCCATTCCAACCCCCTCCTGTGGAATTATGATAGAACAGGAAAGCACAGCAGAGCACGGTGGCTAACACCTGTCATCCCAGCACTTTGGGAGGCTGAGGAGGGTGGATCACTTGAGGTCAGGAGTTCGAGACCAGCCTGGCCAACACAGTGAAACCCCATCTCTACTAAAAATACAAAAATTAGCCAGACGTGTGTGCACCTGTAATCCCAGCTACAGGCAGGAGAATTGAACACGGGAGGCGGAGGCTGTAGTGAGCCGAGATTGAGACACTGCACTCCAGCCTGGGAGACAGAGCAAGACTCCATCTCAAAAAAAAAAAAAAAAAAGAACAGGAGGAAAGCAGGAATCCATTCATTCATTCATTGCTGTCAGATCGTGTGTATGGAGGCCCTGCTGTATGCCAAGGTCTATTGAAGGCAGTGAGAGTGCAGCCATGAAGAAAACAACACAGCTCTGCTCAGGAAACTCGCCGACACTGAACAAGGATGGAGAATCACAGAAAAAGGAATTTAAAATTAATTAATTAATTAAAAAAAGGATTTCAGGCCTAGACAAGTTATTTGGAGAAAATAAGACAGAGAAATGACTAGCATGAGGACAGACGTGAAAGACTCCAGAAACATTTTTCTAAGGTGTCTCCTGGAAGTCACATGTTTAATCTGCATTGTGGGTGATTCTGCAGTGAGGGAGGGGGCTTAGGCGTCCTTGGCAAACCCTGCCTTGGACCCAGCCTGGGTTAGCCCCCCTAGGCCCATGGGGGTTTCAGAGTGGAGGAGAAGTGGCCTCCCCCCAGCCCCATTTCTGCATACCCACCCCCCAAGTCTTTAGGGAGTCCCCGCGGTGAGGCCAGGCTGGGATCTGAACCCGCAGGCATGCACAGGCTAAGCCCTGAGCCTAGAAAATTCCAGGCCTCACATCCCTCCAGCATTGGCGCAGCCCCTCCTCTTCCCCGCGGTTTCCATGGCAACAGCTGTCACCAGGTGAGATCTCTGAGGGACTGAGCCTCCCAGGAGCCAGGTGGGGATGGGCAGGGCTGGGTGCATTCGTAGTCCACTCTTGACTTTGCTGCAGTTAAACGCATCCTCAGACAGGGGTCTTTACAGAACAGGGCAGAAAAACAGGCCTATGCGGGTCTCTGCAGCCTCTGGTAGAAATCCCAGATCGCCAGAAATGACTAGTGACAGAAATGATATCTGTCCTCCCTTTCACTCCTTCATTCATTAAACCACTTAATTTTTGCACAAATATCAATTCGATCAATATAGATGATTAATATAGAGAGTTTTCTGAATATATTAATGCTGTATCTATTTTGAGCTGCTGGCATTGTTCTAGGGAGACAGTATTGATGAAGAAAAAACCTGCAGTGCTTCCTTAACAGGGTTGGCTTAGATAGGGCTGCCGCACAAAACACCGCGGACCCCGATATGTAATATGATGACAGGCTTTGATAAGTTCTGCGGAGACAAGTAAAGCAACCTGTATTGTTTTGGATTTAATTTCCTTCATTTTGAAGTGATGATACATTCACAGAGTCAAAATGACATTTTAAGATGTGATTTTAACTCTGCGACTGGAATAATTTTTGGGGAAACATTGTGTAATGAAAATTAAACATCATGCCCTCATCCCAAGGCACCCAACACCCCTCCCAGAAGCCACATCTGTTACACATTCCTTCATGAATAATTTTGAGCACATCATATTGTCAGCTGCCCTCCCCACCATTTTATTTTATTTTTTAATTTTTTTTGAGACAGAGTTTTGCTCTTGTCATCCAGGCTGGAGTGCAATGGTGCAATCTCAGCTCACTGCAACCTCTGCCTCCCAGGTTCAAGCAATTCTCCTGCCTCAGCCTCCAGAGTA
Organism: Pongo pygmaeus; assembly: GCF_028885625.2. Taxonomy (NCBI): domain Eukaryota; kingdom Metazoa; phylum Chordata; class Mammalia; order Primates; family Hominidae; genus Pongo; species Pongo pygmaeus. The sequence goes on from NC_072393.2 coordinate 63,641,130, forward strand.
GCTGGGACTACAGGTGCCTGCCACCACGCCCAGAAAATTTTTGTATTTTTAGTAGAGACGGGGTTTCACTACGTTGGCCAGGCTGGTCTCAAACTCCTGACCTCAGGTGATCCGCCTTCCTGGGCCTCCCAAAATGCTAGGATTACAGGTGTGAGCCACCACGCCCAACCAGTCTGTGTATTTGTTTGTTTGTTTATTGAGACAGAGTTTCACTCTTGTTGCCCAGGCTGGAGTGCAATGGCACGATCTTGGCTCACCGCTGCCTCCCAGGTACAAGCAATTCTCCTGCCTCAGCCTCCCGAGTAGATGGGACTAGAGGCACCTGCCACCACGCCCAGAAAATTTTTGTATTTTTAGTAGAGACAGGGTTTCACCATGTTGGCCAGGATGGTCTCGAACTCCTGACCTCAGGTGATCCGCCTGCCTCAGCCTCCCAAAGTGCTGGGATTACAGGCATAAGCCACCACGCCCGGCTGGCATACTCGCTTTTCATATACATTTAGGCATCCCTTTGTGTCGTTGTCCTATAACTCATTTAACCTATCTCCTCATGGATGTTCAGATTGTGTTCAATCTTTCACCATAACAAATGCTAATGCTGCTGCAGTGGATTACCATAGAAGCATGTTCCTTCACACATGCGTAAGTACATCCGTACAATATATTCCTAGAGGTGGAATTTCTCAGTAAGAAAGTACAGGCATCCACATTTTGCTAAATTGCCCACCATAAAGGTTGTTCCACATTGCATGACCACCAATAACATCTGAAAATTCAAGCCCCATTGAAACCCATAAAATATGGATTTTCCCTTGAAAAATTAGAAGAGCTAACAACACTGGGTTTGATTTCAGCTTGGGAACAATTGGGTGGTGTCTGGTGGTACTGCCCACTTCAGCAAAACACACTCCCTTTTTTCCACACTCCCCACCCCTCCCTGTTACTTCCCAATGCCCCCACTCTGTATCAGTGTCTAATTAGGATCATGCTTGAGGTGACCATTGCCATTTCATAGGTGACGTTACTTTACAACTTTGAGAATATTGAGGCCAAAAGAGTCACTTATTTGAAGAAAATGCCAGACCCTTTCCAACCAAAAGGGTTGTGCCATTTTATACTCCCACCAACACTGTGTGCTCGTTCCAGCCACCCCGCATCCTCACCAACATTTGATGTTGCTAATCTCTTCATGTTTACCATTCTGGTGAGTGTGTAGTGGCAGAATCACTTATTTTAAGAAAAATAAAGGGTCAGGCGAGGTGGCTCAGGGCCAGGGCCAGGGCCAGGGCGAGGTGGCTCACGCCTGTAATCCCAGCACTTTGGGAGGCCGGGGCGGGTGGATCACTTGACGTCAGGAGTTCAAGACCAGCCTGGCCAACATGATGAAACCCCGTCTCTACTAAAAGTACAAAAATTAGCCATGTGTGGTGGCGGGCGCCTGTAATCTACTCAGGAGTCTGAGGCAGGAGAATCACTTGAACTTGGGAGGCGGAGGCTGCAGCGAGCTGAGATCGTGCCACCACACTCCAACTTGGGTGACAGAGCAAGACCCTGTGTCAAAAAAAAAAAAAAAAAACTTGCATTTGGGCCAGGTGCGGTGGCCCACACCTGTAATCCCAGCACTTTGGGAGGCAGAGGCGGGCGGATCACGAGGTCAGGAGATCGAGACCATCCTGACTCACACAGTGAAACCTCGTCTCTACTAAAAATACAAAAAATTAGCCGGGCGTGGTGGCGAGCGCATGTAGTCCCAGCTACTGGGGAGGCTGAGGCAGGAGAATTGCTTGAACCCGGGAGGCGGAGGTTGCAGTGAGCTGAGATCGCACCACTGCACTCCAGCCTGGGCGACAGAACGAGACTTTGTCTCAAAAAAAAAAAAAAAGAAAGAAAGAAAGAAAAAGAAAAGAAAAAAAAGAAAAATGAGACAAGGAGGGGAGGCTGTATCTTTATGGAAATGGAGACTTTCCACGTTGTTGAATACACACAAGCCCCGCCCACTCTCTCCCCCTGCAGGACCTCCCCAGCCTCTCGGGTGGAAGTCTTTGCCTTGGGCTCCAGAAATGTCTGAGAACACGGGAGTGAGCTCTTCATCCAGGTAAGTCATGTCCCCACGGGTTGCTCCTCCCACTTTACTGTTCCCTTCCCTTGATTCTGGATCTAGACAGAGACATTCTCCTACCATCTGAATTCTGAGTTCTGGGCAGCAGTCTCACCCAGCCTTCCTCCCTTAATGCTTTGCTTCTCCATAAAAGCACCGTCTGCCCCGTTTGTATTTCCTAGGTGGCTTTGCCTTTCAGAACCTCTCCCTTCCCCAAACAGCTCAGTGATGTTTCCACCCATCCATCCAACACGTACACATAAAGCGCCTAAGTACATGCTGGACACTCGGGTGGGCCAGGGGAGCAGAGGAGAACACTAAATACAGAGTCTCCATTTGCATGCAGCGGAGCTTACCCTGTAGTGAGAGGAGGAGAACGATAAGGAAGAATGAAGATAACTTCAGATACTGGGGGGATTTATGCATATAATAAGGCAAGATAGTGGGCAGGAGGTTGGGGCAGGGGTGGGTTCTTTACCTTCCCGCATCTGGAGAGTAACCAGGATTTGCTTTTTTTTTTTTTTTTTTGTCAGAGTCTTGCTCAGTCACCCAGGCTGGAGTGCCATCATAGCTCACTGCAGCCTTCAACTCCTGTGCTCCAGCAATCTTCTCACCTCAGCCTCCCAAGTAGCTGGGACTATAGGAACGTACCACTACACCCGGCAAATTTTTTTTTTTTTTTTTTTAGATGGAGTCTCACTCTGTCGCCCAGGCTGGAGTGCAGTGGCGCGATCTCGGCTCACTGCAACCTCTGCCTCCTGGGTTCAAGCGATTCTCCTGCCTCAGCCTCCCAAGTAGCTGGGACTACAGGCATGTACAGCTACGCCCGGCTAATTTTTTTTCTCTTTCTTTTGTAGAGACAAGGTCTTCATATGTTGCCCAGGCTGGTCTCAAACTCCTGAGCTCAAGTGATCCTCCCACCTCTGCCTCCCAAAATGCTGGGATTACAGGCATGAGCCACCTCACTCGGCCAGCTTTGCATTTTCAATCATCCATCTCCCTAATCCTCCCCATTTGATGCAAGTGAAGTTGGGGGCACATTGAAAAAAAATCCTGGCTATGCTGTGGCAGGCATAGTGCCCAGTGATTCACAAGCAGCATTCCACTGTCATCCTCACCACAACCTACAGATTCAAACAAAAAAAAATGTTTACCCAGTTTTAGAAGAGAAAATAGGCTCAGAAGAGTGAAGTCACTTTCCCATGATCCCGTATTTTATTTTGTTTTGTTTTATTTTATTTTATTTTATTTTATTTTATTTTATTTTATTTTATTTTATTTTTTGAGACAGAGTCTCGCTCTGTTGCCCAGCCTGGAGTGCAGTGGCGCAATCTTGGCTCACTGCAACCTCCACCTCCCAGGTTCAAGCAATTCTCCTGCCTCAGCCTCCCAAGTAGCTGGAATTACAGGCACCCTCCACCACACCCAGCCAATTTCTGTATTTTTAGTAGAGACAAGGTTTAACCATGTTGGCCAGGCTGGTCTTGAACTCCCGACCTCAGGTGATCCTCCTGCCTCGACCTTCCAATGTGCTGAGATTACAGGCATGACCCGCCATGCCCAGCTGTATTTTCATTCAATCTCCTAACACACACACACACACACACACACACACACACAAACACACACACACAAATAGTTATGGGCACTCATTCATATGGCAGCTCAGGATTCTAACCCACACACAGCCTGGAAAGTTCCATCCTCCGAATGCCTCTCAGCCTCCTCCCCATCTCCTCAATGCAGTTTCCATGGCAACAGGCAGAGCCTGCCTGCATCCCAGACCCCCAGCGAAGGCTGCTAAGGACCAGGGCAGGGTGATGGGGGAGAAGCAGAGCAGGGGGAGGGAGCAGGCCTACTGTACCCCATCGGGGATTCAGGTTGGGCATATTAAAACTTAAAATGTGCACATTTAAAATGATGTCCTTGACGAAGGGCAAAACCCAGCCACGTGTGCCTTCGCCAACAGGCTTGGAAATCACAGGTTTCTGTTTGTGGCAGCCACCAGCACCGATGATACAAACAGCCTTTGTTGTCTAAAGATTAGTCATTTGATTGACTGATTATACCAACAAATATTTGTTGATTGCCTACTGTTTGCCAGACCTTGTGCGAGGCGGCAGCATCCAACACAGATGTAGTCTTTGTTCTCATTGGAGTTGACAACTTAGTGAGACAGATAATAAATAGATATTGAAGTGGATATAGCTACAGAGATAGGGCTGGAGACTGAGGAAAGAAAGGAACTTCTGTCTGAGGAATGTGAGGGCTTTCAAATGATCGGGGCCTGGAGAAGCATTAAAATGACGCAGCAATCACACCCTACTCCCAGCTTTCAGAATCTCTTGAAACTGCTTGCTATTGCCGTAAGTAGCTGTAAATTAAACAATCCCCAGTGGGACACTAAAACCCATACCCTATAGCTTAACAATTGTTGGCAGTAAAAACCAAATTATGCCAAATATTTAAAGAGGTTTATTGTGAACCAGGATGAGTGACCGAAGCCTGGGGTTACACAGTCTCCAGAGGTCCTGAGGAGGTGCGCCTGAGGTGGTCAGGTTCCAGTTTGGTTCTACACATTTCGAGGAGACAGGAATTGCAGGTAAAATCATAAATCAATACACTGAGCATATACATGAGTTCGGCCTGAACCCGCGGACATCTTGAAGTCAGGGGCTTACAAGTCATAGTAGGTTTTAAGGATTATTTTCTTTTTTCACTCCTTCCTGCATACTGAAAACATTTCTTGGTGTGTGTGTGTGTGTGTGTCTGTGTGTGTGTTTTGACACAGGTCTCACTCTGTTGTGCAGTGGCATGACCATGGCTCACTGCAGCCTTGACCTCTTAGGCTCAACTGATCCTCCCGGCTCAACCTCCCAAGTAGCTGGGACCACAGATATGCACCACCACCCCCGCCTAATTTTATTTTACTTTTTGTAGAGACGGGGTCTCATTGTGTTGCCCAGGCTGGTCTCAAACTTCTGGGCTCAAGCAATCTGCCTGCCTCAGCTTCCCAAATTGGTGGGATTATAAGTGTGAGCCACTGAGTCCGGCCTTAAGGATTCTTTAGTTGGCAATTTGAAAGAGTTACACTTTGTCTAAAGCAACTCAGTAGAAAGAAATGCTGAAGTTAAGGGGGTCTGGTCTCCATCACGCGATGCTATACCAGAGATGGGTTGGAAGTCAGCCACCTGGTTTAACAAGATTTTGTGGTTTGTAGAGTGTGACTCCCTAGGCCACCTAGATAGGAATTTAGGTAAGAGAGAAAAAGGTCGTGGAGTCCTCACAATGCACACCTAATCACTAACCAATGTTATTTCTGTAAATTGTAAACAAAAAAATAAAATTCTAAGCCCTCCAACCTACTGATGGACCCTCCCCTCAGCCAAGGGCATTCCAAAGTTAACCTGAGGCTGGGCGCAGTGGCTCATGCCTGTAATCCCAGCACTTTGGGAGGCCAAGGCAGGAGGATCACCTGAGGTCAGGAGTTCCAGACCAGACTGGCCAACATGGTGAAATCCCATCTCTACTAAAAATACAAAAATTAACTGGGCATGGTGGCACACACCTGTAATCCCAGCTACTTGGGAGGCTGAGGCAGGAGAATTGCTTGAACTCAGGAGGTGAAGTTTGCAGTGAGCTGAGATCGTGCCATTGCACTCCAGCCTGAGTGACAGAGCGAGACTCCATCTCAAAAAAAAAAAATCCACTTGTGGCCAGGTGCAGTGGTTCACGCCTGTAATCCCAGCACTTTGGGAGGCCGAGGCAGGTGGATCATTTGAGGTCAGGAGTTCCAGACCAGCCTGGCCAATATGGTAAAACCCCATCTCTACTAAAAATACAAAAATTAGCCAGCATGGCGGCATGCACCTGTAGTCCCAGCTACTTGGGAGGCTGAGACAGGAGAATTCCTTGAACCTGGGAGGCAGAGGTTATGGTGAGCTGAGGCAACAGGGCAAGACTCCGTCTCAAAATAAATAAATAAATAATAAAAATAATTAAAAATTAAAATTCACTTGTAACTGCTGATAATCAGAGTGTGAATCAGGGGAAGTCAAATCTGTGCTCTTGGGTTGTAATCCTCAAGCTTGGCCCAAATAAACTCTTAAATTAATTTTGCCTCAGCTTCTTCCTTTTAGGTTGAAAGGATAGAGATAGGGATAGAGACACACACATATGTGCATACGTATTTTACCATAATCTGTATGTACATAGGTAGCACCATACAGAACAAAATTTTTTGTAGTTTTCTCTTTTGACATTGGAAAGCACAGCTCTAAAAACTACTAAGAAAAAAATATATCAGGGTAAAAATAAAAACAGCAGCAGATTGCGACAGTGAATGAATACTTTGCACAAAATATTTTGTTTCAGGATGTCCAGGTTGTAGCCACGAATTGACATTTCGACAAGCCCCTACCTGAACCAGGTGACCACCTTGGTAGCAGACCCCAGGCAGGCAGGCAGGGAGTCGTCAGATCCTCCCAAAAGCCCTGCTAGCTAAGGATGCTGATCACACCTGCTGCAGAAGAGTGGACCGAGGCTTCAGAGGGGAAAGCAATGACCAAAGATCAGATTGTGCCTCTCCATCTCTTCCCAAATAATAAATACAGGTATTTATTGAACACCTGCTCTGTGCCCACACGGGGCTTTTACATCCACGCATCGTGTGCTCAAGGGCATGGAAAATTCCAGCCTGCAAGCCTTGCTTGCCCCGTCCCGTCCCCCACACTGCAGTGGTTTCCATAGCAACAGTCTTGGTCGCAAACATCTCTTGAGTCCCCTGAAGGGAAGTAGGAGTGGTTGATGTCGGAATAGCCTGGGCTGAGGGTGGTGGGACGAGGGGAAGGATTGAATTCTGCAATTCCCACCCCACCCCATATTCCTGGTTCACTCAAGCCTTTAGGGTTCGTTCAAGGTCTCCTTGAATGGGGTTTTCGTAGAAGAACGAAAAAGGACCTGGGCATGCAAGTGGCTGCTGGCTCAAAAAAAACAAACAAATAGAAATCCCAGGTTCTCCATGGAGCAGCTGCCGCAGGTGCCTGTGACACCCCCAGCATCTATGCCCACCTTTCAGTTGCGTCTCATTCCTCCTCCAACACAAGTTGACAGAGAGCATATTATATGCCAGGGACGATGTTAGGCACTTGAGCATAATTTCAAAAACCTGCTATGATGAATAAAAACTGGTCTCCAAAAGCCTCAAGTGTCTCCCCCAAAAAACACAAATGCGTGAGGTCCTCTTATTCTCATTTCAAAAGATGTGGGGCCCGGTTTTCTGGCACCTGGGAACCCCAAACACCTGGAGGAACTAAGAGGAAATGAATGAAACTCAAGACTCAACCATCACCCAGGACCCAAATTACATTACTTTTGAGATCAGCAGAGTGGGGGAAAGTGGCCAGTGGAGACTCTTAAGGGAGACGCATTCAGAAATTAACTGCTGTTGATTGCAAGATGCTGCGATGATTCAACCCAACTCAAAAATCTCAGGACAGGTGCTTCCCAGTTGAACTTTTGATGGTTGGAGAGATTCTCAATAATTGTGTATGGCAGAAAAAGAAGCAGATGGTATATGGAACACGCAGCACTGAACATCTGCTTGAGCAAATGTTTGTTTCTTTTTTCTTTTCCATGAAACTGCATAAACTGTCAATGTTTTCTTCTAATGATTATGGGCCTTTTCATAGATTATGTTTTTTTCAAAAGCATGCCCATCCTGGCTCTAAAATATCATGGTTCTCAACAGATGGTGGCAGTTTAGAAGGGAGAGTTTGTGCAAAAGGCCATAGAGAATAAACTTAAGGTGTTTGCCTTCAGAGAGAGTTTATGTCATTACTCCTAGCAGAATGAACACAGGCTGAAGAATTAAAAGAGAATGACAAAAACCCACACAGATAGGTGTTCTGAAATATAGGCCAGGTGCGGTGGCTCACACCTGTAACCCATGCACTTTGGGAGGCCCAGGTGGGTGGATCACCTGAGGTCAGGAGTTCGAGACTAGACTAGCTAACATGGTGAAACCCTGTCTCTACCAAAAAATACAAAAAAAAAAAAAATTAGCCAGGCGTGGTCGTACGTGCCTGTAATCCCAGCTACTCAGGAGGCTGAGGCAGGAGAATCACTTGAACCTAGGAGGCGGGGAGGTTGCAGTGAGCCGAGATGGCACCACTGCACACCAGGCTGGGCAACAGAGCAAGAGAAAGATCGTGCCACTGCACTCCAGCCTGAGCAAAAGAAAGAAGAATCATGTCTAAAACACCAAAAGCAATGGCAACAAAAGCCAAAATTGACAAATGGGATCTAATTAAACTAAAGAGCTTCTGCACAGCAAAGGAAACTACCATCAGAGTGAACAGGCAACCTACAAAATGGGAGAAAATTTTCGCAACCTACTCATCTGACAAAGGGCTAATATCCAGAATCTACAATGAACTCCAACAAATTTACAAGAAAAAAACAAACAACCCCATCAAAAAGTGGGCGAAGGACATGAACAGACACTTCTCAAAAGAAGACATTTATGCAGCCAAAAGACACATGAAAAAATGCTCACCATCACTGGCCATCAGAGAAATGCAAATCAAAACCACAATGAGATACCATCTCACACCAGTTAGAATGGCGATCATTAAAAAGTCAGGAAACAACAGGTGCTGGAGAGGATGTGGAGAAATAGGAACACTTTTACACTGTTGGTGGGACTGTAAACTAGTTCAACCCTTGTGGAAGTCAGTGTGGCGATTCCTCAGGGATCTAGAACTAGAAATTCCATTCGACCCAGCCATCCCATTACTGGGTATATACCCAAAGGACTATAAATCATGCTGCTATAAAGACACATGCACACGTATGTTTATTGCGGCATTATTCACAATAGCAAAGACTTGGAACCAACCCAAATGTCCAACAATGATAGACTGGATTAAGAAAATGTGGCACATCTACACCATGGAATACTATGCAGCCATAAGAAATGATGAGTTCATGTCCTTTGTAGGGACATGGATGAAATTGGAAATCATCATTCTCAGTAAACTATCGCAAGAACAAAAAACCAAACACCGCATATTCTCACTCATAGGTGGGAATTGAACAATGAGAACACATGGACACAGGAAGGGGAACATCACACTTCAGGGACTGTTGTGGGTTGGGGGGAGGGGGGAGGGATAACATTGGGAGATATACCTAATGCTAGATGACGAGTTGGTGGGTGCAGTGCACCAGCATGGCACATGTATACATATGTAACTTACTGCACATTGGGCACATGTACCATAAAACCTAAAGTATAATAATAATAATAATAATAATTACAATAAAAGAAAAAAAAAGAAAGAAACGAAAGAAAGAAAGAATGAAAGAAAGAAAGAAAGAGAAGAGAAGAGAAAAGAAAAGAAAAGAAAAAAGAAAAAGAGAAAGAGAAAGAAAGAAAGGAGAAAAGAAATATACAGGCTATAGCGGAGTTAGCACCAGCCTGGGCCACATTATTTATTCCTTCTGGCATCCCTCTGCTTGGTCACAAGCAAACTTAAAACATTGCCAGCTCTGTGTTTTAATAATACCATGTCTTGTAACAGCAAATGATTGGGGAAAAAAACCCTCAATTTCCCTCCAGAGGGGGCTGGCCAACTAAGTTCTGATAATTGCATTCGATGGAATGTTATGCAACTGTGTAAAATTCTGAAGAAGTTCTTTAGGGGCTGAACAAGCAAAATATACAGTGAAAGGATATATAATAATGAGAAGGGTTGCTATGATTGTGTAAAAGGAGGAAAAGAGAAATAATTATATTGACTTGGTCCAGAAGGAACCTGGACCATAAATCACAGTTCCATGAGGCAAGGGGGTCAGATTTTGTAGCCCCTAACATCAGACATTGGCTGCCCCTAATTGTGGGGAGGGATGAGGTAACCTCCCGGGTGTCTGTGGATTAGGTGGTTCCAGGGGCAGCTCTTCAGAGGACAAGGTTGTTAGCTGCACCACACCCACACTGCCTACCCAAGTGGGGTTGGGGCATCCCTGTGTATGTGCTTTCAGAATTTCAAACTTCCTTCCCCATGAACGGAGTCCTGTATTTCATCCAATGGACGATGCTGTCCACTGTGGAGGCACCATTATTTCCTATGCCAGGAAGGACAATAAAGCATGGTCAATTAATGCTACTGACTGTAAAAGGCAGCCCAATTCCTGAGACTGTGTAGTGAGTGGAAAAAAGTGAGCAAAGTGGGGAAGAAAGCCAAAGCATCTTAAAGTGAAAAACATGCATTAGCTGTTGTAAACAAACACACACGATGCCCAGGGCACTCCTCCCACAGTGGAGCCCTCACTAAATGAATGAATGACAGGCCCTACCGCACCCCAACACACACATACAATCTACCCAGTGGCGGGGAGGGCGGGCGCTTCCCCAGAACTCCTCCCACAGTGGAGCACTCACTAAATGAATGAATGACAGGCCCTACCGCACCCCAACACATGTTATTTGAAACCCTGTCTCAAATAATAATAATAAAATATAAAAAGGAGGCCAACAGGCTCTGGCAGAGACCTTCTGGGCAACTCCACCAGGAAATCAAGTCCCCGTCTCCAGAAACCCCACTTTGAGGTCCAGCTCATGGCTTAGCTGCGGGCGAGATAGGATAGACGAAGAGACCATGTGAGTCAGGGTCCTCTGGAGAAATAGAAGCAATGGGACATTCATTCATTCATTCATTCGTTCATTCTCAGGAATTGGCTCTTGCAATTACAGAGGCTGAGAAATCCAGACCCAAGAGGGCCAGTGGTGTAAATTCCGGTATGAATCTTCATCCCAAGGCAGGGGCAGTCTGAGGTCCCAACTCATGCAGTCAGGAGGAGAGGAAGGATCCTTTCACACTCAGCTTTTTGTTTTATGCAGGCTTTTGACTGATGAGACAAGACCCACCACACTGGGGAGTCCATCTGTTTTACTCAGGGTATAGACTCGAATGCCAATCTCAACCAGAAACATCCTCGCAGACACCCCGGAAATGATGCCTAGCCAATATCTTGGCACCCTGTGGTCCAGTCAAGTTGACGCAATAAATTAACCATCACGGATGCTTTTTCATACATTTTATTATTGTACTAAATATTCTTTTGATAAATTTGGAATTTAGGGTAGGTTGAAGACTGTGAGGAGGGAGTAGAGTGGGGAAAAGGAGGATTTGAGATAAGATATGGTTTTGGGGGACAGATGATATAAACTTTTACTTTGCAAAAATTTCAAATTTATAAAAGCAATTTCAAGAATGATGCAAATAACTCCCATTTAACCTTCACCCAAATTCACCAATTGATAACATTTTGCCACATTTGCTATCTCTCTCTCACTCTTTTTTTTTTTTTTTTTTTTTTTTTTGAGATGGAGTCTTGCTCTGTCTCCCAGGCTGGAGTGCAGTGGCGAAAGCTTGGTTCACTGCAACCTCTGCCTCCCAGGTTCAAGCAATTCTCCTGCCTCAGCCTCCGAGTAACTGGGATTACAGGCGTGCACCACCAAGCCCAGCTAATTTTTGTGTTTTTAGTAGAGATAGGGTTTCAACATGTTGGCCAGGCTAGTCTCGAACTCCTGACCTCGGGTGATCCGCCCACCTCGGCCTCCCAAAGTGCTGGGATTATAGGCATGAGCCACCACACCCGACCTCTCTCACTCTTTTTCTATCTCTTTAGTGTAAGTTGCAGATATCATGCCCCTCTGCCCCTAAATTTTTCTGTGTATATTTTCTAAGAATAAAGGCATTCTTTTTCATAGCCACAGTACAATGATTACATTGAGAAAATTTAATATTGGCTGGGCGCGGTGGCTCACGCCTGTAATCCCAACACTTTGGGAGGCTGAGGCGGGGCGGATCACAAGGCCAGGAGATTGAGACCATCCTGGCTAACATGGTGAAAGCCCATCTCTACTAAAAATACAAAAAATTAGCCAGGCATGGTGGCAGGGACCTGTAGTCCCAGCTGCTGGGGAGGCTGAGGCAGGACAATGGCGTGAACCCGGGAGGTGGAGCTTGCAGTGAGCCGAGATGGCGCCACTGCACTCCAGCCTGGGTGACAGGGTGAGACTGTTATATATTATTATATAATAATAATAATATTGAGGCATTATAGTCATTTTATGCATAGCCCATGTTCACACACAAATTATTCCAACAACTTACTTGATAGCATTTTCCCCCGATCCTGGATCAAACCCACCGCTTGTTTAAAGTGGCCTCTGGCACTGTGAAGTTATTTCCCCTCGGGATTAATTGTCTGTGGAAACTGCTTTGAGGCTATGGACACTGCTTTGAGGCTATGGACGGCTCCTGCATCTTCTCATGCCTGTGCCCACGAGGCCTAGGATCCTTTGATGATTCTTGGATGCTTTGATGGTCCTGGATCAGATCCAGGATGATGCATTCTGTTTAGCCATCTTGTCTCTTGAGTCTTTCTAAATCTGGATTTGAAACCTCAGCTGTTCCTCATCTTCCCGACACTGGCGTTTTTGAGGAATACAGAGATTCCGGAGAAGGTCTCCACAATCCAGGTCGTTTGTCTGATGCTTCCCTGTTCTTTATTTCAGATTTGCATTTTGGTTCACCAGTGACTTTTTTCTTCCTCAGCACTATGTTCAACTCATGATGACTGTTGGTTCCAATAGTGGTGATGTCAGCTTTGGTCACTTGTTAAACGTGGTGTCTGCCACTGTGAGGTTCTCATTTCCCCTTGTCACTAGTCATCTGTGGGGAACTCCTATGAGACTGACAATACCCTGCTTCTCCTCATGCTTATGTCCACGGGGTCTAGGGTCTAGGGCCCTTTAATAATTCTCTCTCTCTCTTTTTTTTTTTTTTTTTTCTGGAGACAAAGTTTCTCTCTGTTGCCCAGGCTGGGCTGCAATGGCGCAATCTTGGCTCAACCTCCACCTGCCCGGTTCAAGTGATTCTCGTTCCTCAGCCGCCCAAGTAGCTGGGATTACAAGCACCTGCCACCATGCCCGGCTAATTTTGTATTTTTAGCAGAGACAGGGTTTCACCATGTTGGCCAGGCTGATCTCAATCTCTTGACCTTATGATCCGTCCACCTCAGCCTCCCAAAGTGCTGGGATTACAGGCGTGATCTCTCTCTATTTTTTAGGAGACAGGTCTCACTCTGTCACCCAGGCTGGAATGCAGTGAGTTCGTGATCATTGCTCATCGTAACCTCAAACTCCTGGGCTCCAGTGATCCTCCCACCTTCCCTCCCTAGCAGCTGGGACTACAGGTGTGCACCACCACACCCAAGCTATTTAAAAAAAAAAATTATAGAGATGGAGTCTCGCTATGTTGCCCAGGCTGGCCTCAAACTCCTGGGCTCAAGTAATCCTCCCATCTCAGCTTCCTAAAGTTTTCCAATTACAGTCATGAGCCACTGTGCCCTGCCCTTTAATAATTCTTGCTTGAAATAGTTAATACTGTGGTGGTTGCTAGGTGCTAAGTTTCTAACTCAGCTCCTCCTTGTGTATTTATTTGTTGGAATTCTTAGCCAGAATTTAGCTCTTGCCGCCCAGGCTGGAGTGTAGTGGTGCAATCTCCACCCACTACAATCTCCACCTCCCAGGTTCAAGTGATTCTCCTGCCTCAGCCTCCCAAGTAGCTGGGATTACAGGCATGAGCCACCATGCCCGACTAATTTTTGTATTTTTAGTAGAGACAGGGTTTCACCATGTTGGCCAGGCTGGTCTCTATCCCCTGACCTCAGGTGATCTGCCCTCCTCGGCCTCCCAAAGTGCTGGGATTACAGGCGTGAGCCACCACGCCCAGCCTGTTGGAATTCTGTGAGGCTCTGCTTCCTTTTCTCACACATTTATTGATTCAGTGTTGATTTTAGGGTTCTGACTTTAGTTTATGGGTTATAATTTATTACGAGCAGAATTTATTTTCCCTGAAACTCTTCTGGTTTTGAAGTGGGAATCCCTTCAAGCTGGCTTCTGTATCTTTTAGATATTTTTTTAAAAGCTCTTCTTACTTTCAGGTACAATAAGACGTTCCAGTCTCCTAATGTCCTTTCCCTGCCCAGCCCAGAAATCAGCCACTTCTCCAAGGAGCCCTGGCTCCCCTGAGTGGAGAATCACATTTAGAAACCAGCATCTGAGCTCTAAGCGTACTGTCTCATAAGCTATGTTTGGGAAAGTAGGCTTTATCCTGAAGGCAGCAAAGTTTTAACTAGAGGAGTGATATAATCATTATCTCCATTTTTTAAAACTTATTTATTTATTTATTTAGAGACGGAGTCGCTCAGGCTGGAGTGCAGTGGCGCAATCTCAGCTCACTGCAACCTCCGTCTCCCAGGTTCAAGTGACTCTCCTGCCTCAGCCTCCTGAGTAGCTGGGATTACAGGCACCCGCCACCATGCCCAGCTAATTTTGTGTATTTTTAGTAGAGGTGGGGTTTCACCATATTGGCCAAGCTGATCTCAAACTCCTGAGCTCAGGTGATCTGCCCGCCTTGGCCTCCCAAAGTGCTGGGATAACAGGTGTGAGCCACCGCACCTGGTCATTACCTGCATTTCTAAAAGATGACTCCAGCAGCTAGTGTCGAAAATGGATTGGAGAGCCCAGTGTTTCCAGAAATACAGCCCTTCAAGATCGGTCATTTTTCAACAACATGGATGAACCTGGAGAACATTATGCAAAGTGAGATAAGTCAGTCACAGGACAAATACCACATGATCTCCCTTTTATGTGGAATCTGAAAGGTTGAACCCATAGCAACAGAGAGTGGAATTGTGGTTACCCGAGACTGGGAGATGGGGCGGGTTGAGAAGATGTTGGTTAAAGGGTACAAAATTTCAGTTAGGAGAAATAAATTCAAGAAATTTATTATACAACATGGTGCCTATAGTTAAAAACAATGTTTTGCATTCTTAAAAATTACTAAGCGAGTAGATTTTTTTTGTTCCCTATACCTTAGTGCTCAGAAGAAAGCAGATTTTAAGTGTTCTCACCACACATAAGAAAATGACAAGTACCTGCAGTAATGCATACATTAAATAGCTTAACATAGTCATCCTACAACGTCCACATATATCAAAACATAATGGTTGTACACCATAAATATGCACAATTTTTATTTGTCAATTAAAAATAAATAATAAAAGGAAATTAAAATTGTATTTAAATAAAATTTTATTTTATTAAAAATATGAATATATGGCACTTCATGTCCCATCTTGATGAATTTTGCCATATAGGTGTCTTTACTAGAATATTAGACACAACATTTTTTCCTTTAAAATCAGTCTCTGTGACGAAGGGAATTTAAAAATCACTATCATGAATGGAAACACTAGTTTCACTTACCATGAGTGGAAAATAAAAATAGACACAAGAGAAAAAACTCACAAAAATGTGTGTGTGTGTATATATACACATTTTATATATATATATATATACATTATATTAGATAGATATATATATTAGACAGGGTATCACTCCAATACCCAGGCAGGAGTGCAGTGGCACCATCATAGCTCACTGCAGCCCCGACTTCCTGGGCTCAAGCAATCCTCTCACCTCAGCTTCCCAAGGAGCTAGGACCACAGGTGTGCACCACCATGCCGGGCTGATTTTTTAAAAAATTTTTTGTAGGATTAGGCTCTCACTATGTTGCCCAGGCTGGTCTCAAACTCCTGAGCTCAAGCGATCGTCCCACCTCAGCCTCCCAAAGTGCTTGGATTATAGATACGAGCCACCTCACCTAGCCAAAAATATCTTTTAATATTGATTAAATGCTGCTGCTAGCCAAGGTTCTGAGCCCAAGACCTCTTTTGATTTTGTGGGTTTTTTTTTTTTTATTTTGTTTCATTTTGTTTTGGTTCACAGAGGATGTCAGCAATACCGTTAAAGACGTCCAAACCACACCAAGACATTATCCTTTATGAAACACAATAGTTCAAAACATACTGAAAAGGGGACAGGCGCGGTGGCTTACGACTGTAATCCCAGCACTTTGGGAGGCTGAGGCAGGTGGGTCACCTGAGGTCAGGAGTTCGAGATCAGCCTGGCCAACATGGTGAAACCCCATCTCTACCAACAATACAAATATTAGCCGGGCATGGTGGTGGGCGCCTGTAGTCCCAGCTACTAGGGAGGCTGAGGCAGGAGAATCGCTTGAACCCGGGAGGCGGAGGTTTCAGCAAGCCAAGATCGTGCCACTGCACTGCAGCCTGGACGACAGCAAGACTCTGTCTCAAAAAAAGAGAAGAGGAGAGAGGAGAAGAGAAGAGAAAGAAGGGAAGGGAAGGGAAGGGGTTTCTTTGTTCTTTTGTGATTCGAGCGTGACTTAATGCCATCTGTCTGGCATCTTAATTTAATCACTTGAGAGCAGCCATGGGGACAGGTCACATCCTGGAAAGAGGTGCAAAGGCAAGTTAAGAATTCAGTGAGTGGCTCAGTCCCAAATGTGAGCGGAGAGAGGGGGCAACATGGAGGGAGCTGCAGGCGCACTTGGGAAGGTGAAGTCCACAGGACCTGGGATGGGATTGGGCGCTTAGGTGAGCAGGTGGGCAGGAGGGACTTGGACCTGAGTAACTTGGTAGGTGGGGGTGGCCTTTGGAGGCAGGCAGGGCAGGGAAGCTGGGTGGGATCCTGGGAGGTGTCCATGGTCATCCTGGGGTGTAATGGTGGGCTGGACCTGGGAGAAGGCAGAGGGTTTGGAGAACAGGCTGAACAGGCTTTTTAATGGAGGAAGACAATATGACTTGGGTAGAGCTTGATAAAGACAGGAGGGTTAGAAGCTCATTTCTGCGTGAGCATGCATGCAGGGAAAACAAGCCATGAGGAGTTAACACAAGTTTCAGTGGCCGCTCAGACCCTCTGCCCTCCAGACCCCACGGAATTTCCAGAGTGGAAGGCCAGGCAGATTCCGGGCAGTGCGTACATCCCTGTAATTGAGGAAGGCCGCAGGACAGTGGAGGCGCCATCTCCACACCTAAAACGCCTGAGTAATATTGGTCAGTTTTACACATTATGAACCCTAGTTTTTCTTCTTAACTTGCTTCTCCCCAAACTGAAAGCAGCGGGGGCAGTGGTTTGGGGGATTTTTTGTTTGTTTTGAGACAGAGTCTCGCTCTGTCACCCAGGCTGGAGGGCCGTGGCGCAATCTCGGCTCACTGCAACCTCCACCTCCCAGGTTCAAGCGATTCTCCTGCCACAGCCTCCTGAGTAGCTGAGACCACAGGCACCTGCCACCACAGCCAGCTAATTTTTGTGTTTTTAGTAGAGACGGGGTTTCACCATGTTGGCCAAGCTGGTCTCTAACTCCTGACCTCAGGTGATCTGCCTGCCTCCGTCTCCCAATGTGCTGGGATTACAGGTGTGAGCCACCATGCCCAGCAGTTTTTTGTATATTACCTTTTCTTCTTAAGTTCCTATCATGGTGTCAAGCACACAGAAAGTGTCCGAAGATTTATCCAGGCACAGTGGCTCATGCCTGTAGTCCCAGCTACTTGGGAGGCTGAGGTGGGAGGATCACTTGAGCTCGGGAAGCGGAGGCTGCAGTAATCCGTGATAGCATCACTGCGCTCCAGCCTAGGTGACAGAGACTCCATCTCAATTAAAAAAAAAAAGGAAGTGTCCAAAGAAGTCGGTTTGCCAGAGTGATTTGCCTAACACATTCAGGCAAAGTAACGAGCATTTTGCTTTCTGTTTTTGTCTCACTCTGTTGTGGGCTGAATTGTTTCTCCTCCCACCCCATCAATCCATAGGTTGGCATCTTAACCCCCAGTACCTCAGGATGTATTTGGAGATGGGGTCTCTACAGAGGTGATGAAGGTAAAACAAGGCCACTAGGGTGGGCCCTAATGCAAGCTGTCTCGTGTCCTTATAAGAAGAGGAGCTGAGGACACAGACACACACAGAGGGGAGACCTTGGAGGACACGGAGGGAAGACGGCTGTCTGCCAGCCAAGGGGAGAGGCCTCGGGGGAAGCCAGCCCCAGATCTTGGACTTCCAGCCTCCAAAACCTTGGGAAAATGTATTTCTTTTGTTTAAGCCACATGGATTGTGGGGCTTTGTTAAGGCAGCTGGGCAAACCAATATCCACTCTGTGTTTATATCAGTGTGTATTTTCATACAATTATGTACAGCTACAAATAGGAATGTTCTCACATGTGTTTATTGGGGCATCAGTAAAGCAAGGAGGTTGGATTCAATGTCTTCAGGAACTAACGAGAATCTTACGGCTCCACTGTAGGGAGGGCCCCTGGCTGGGGTAGGTGGGTGGAGAGTCACAGCTCCTGTCTCCACAGCTTTCCCTACTCACGCAGGCAGCTTTTCACCTTCTCTCCCTGGATATGATTTCCATGGCTAGGGGGTGAGGCTCAAATGAGTCCTCTTGAAGAAGCAAGGACAAACAGCTTAACAAATCTCACCACTGTACTCCAGCCTGGGTGACAGACCGAGACTCTGTCTCAAAACAAAAAGCAAAGGAGCCAGCCTGGGGATGGGGAGGACAGGGGCAGGGCGGCCACCTATCCCCAGCCTCCATTAATAGACTCCCTCTTACCTTTTCTTTCTTCAATAGAGACAGGGACTCACTGTGTTGCCCAGCCTTATCTCAAACTCCTGGGCTCAAGTGATCCTCCTGCCTCTACCTCCCAAAGTGCTGGGATGACAGATGAGAGCCATGGCACCTGGCCCTTTGTGTCTTGTATCCAATTAAAATGCATCCTCAGATAGGGTCTTTGCAGAAGAGTGAAGGTTGTCTGGGTAGGGCCTTTAGAAACCACCCACGTCTGGCAAGGGCATAACCTGTTCTCTCCCTGCGGACGCACTCATTCCCTGAATCCCGGGTCCAAGATTCTCTCCAAAGAATTCCAGGCTCTGGGATTAAATCTATGAACCATCTCTTACCCTCCAAGGAAGTGGGGTCAGCAGACCACACATTCATCAATCAAATAATTATGAGTGTCTGTATTTCCCTAGCAAGAATTATTGTTTTTGTATCTTTCATTTTTTGTTTGTTTGTTTGTTTGTTTTGAGATGGAGTCTCGCTCTGTCGCCCAGGCTGGAGTGCAGTGGCACGATCTCAGCTCACTGCAACCTCCGCCTCCCAGGTTCAAGCGATTCTCATTCCTCAGCCTCCCAAGTAGCTGGGATTACCCGTGTGCGCCAACACGCCCAGCTAATTTTTGTATTTTTAATGGAGACGGGGTTTCACCATGTTGGCCAGACTGGTCTCGAACTCCTGACCTCAGGTGATCCACCCGCCTTGGCCTCCCAAAGTGCTGGGATTACAGGCATGAGCCACCATGCCGGCCAAGAATTCTTTACTGGGCACTAAATATATGCCAGAGACTTGGTAGATAAATTCTCATGGAGGTAAGGGTCTGGTGAGGGAGAGAGATGATAAAAAAGTAAGTAACAAGGAAAGAAGATAAAGTCAGATAAAAGCAGTGTTTAAGTCAATCAAAACGGAGGCCAGGCCTGAAGAATCCCTGTGCAGACCACACCAGCCTCTTGAGTCACCTCAACCCTGCTCGATTTGCATACATAAGTGAAACTTAACTTGAGCTATTTCTTGCAAAGGCGTACATTAAAGAAAAACAGTTTGAGCTCACTGGAGGCTTAAACTCTTGGACTCAGGTGATCCTCCTGCCTCGGTCTCCCAAAACACTCGGATTACAAGTGTGTGCCACCATACCCAGCCTCCAGTGACCATTTATAAATTTACAACTTGGTGGCATTGAGTACATTCATAGTGCTCAGCCATCACCACCATTTAGTTCCAAAGCATTTTCAGCACCTCATCTTAGTCTATTCAGGATGTTACAAGAAAATTCCAGGCTGGGAGCAGTGGCTTAAGCCTATAATCCCAGCACTTTAGGAGGCCAAGGTCGGAGGATCCTTTGAGCCCAGGAGACCAGCCTAGGCAACACGGGGAGACCCTATCTTTACAGAAATTTTTAAAAAAATTATCTGGCCATGGTGGCACACACCTGTAGTCCCAGCTACCCAGGAGACTGAGGCAGGAGGAACGCTTGGGCCCAGGAAGTCAAGGCTGCGTGGAGCCATTATTGCATTACTGCACTCCAGCCCGGGCAACAGCAACACCCAGAGAAAGCAAGCAAGCAAGCAAAGAAGGAAGGAAAGAAGGAGGGAAGGAAGGAAGGAAAAATATTCCATAGACTGGGTGGCTTATAAACAACAGACATTGGTTGGGCGTGGTAGAGCACACCTGTAATCCCAGCACTCTGGGAAGCCGAGGCCGGTGGATCACCTAAGGTCAGGAGTTTGAGACCAGCCTGACTGACATGTTGAAACCCCATCTTAACTAAAAATACAAAAATTCGCTGGGCATGGTGGCAGGCACCTGTAATGCCAGCTACTCAGGAGGCTGAGGCAGAAGAATCGCTTGAACCTGGAAGGCAGAGGTTGCAGTGAGCTGAGATTGTGCCACTGCACTCCAGCCTGGACAACAGAGCGAGACTCCATCTCATAAATAAATAAATAAATAAATAAACAAATAAATAAATAAAATTGTTAGGGAAACAGGAGCACAGGAGAGCCAGAGTGACACCATTTTAAAATCAACCCCACCTTAAAACTAGCAGGGCACCTTCCTTGCCAGTCATGAGCCATTGTCCTCAGATGTTTACAGCTAAGGGAGCAGCTAGCAGCTTAATAATGCCTGCAAGGACAAACGTCTACCACAACAAAATGTCCAGATGTCCTGATATCACATAACAGTATTTGCTTTTAAGATGATTAAATGCTGAGACCTGGGCTTTAAAAAAGAAGACGATTATAGTTATGTTTTGATGTGCTTTCACATTAAAATGCCAAAGATAGCTTTCTTTAAATCAAGAAAGTATTTAATAATACATTTTGTCCCGCTGTCAGCCCACCTGCATGTAGACATAGCTCAGCTTTTAGACAAAGCTACCGCATCAGAAGAGTTTAAAACAAAGACGGTGAGTTCCTTCTCGTTTTCTGAGGACGCCCTGCCCTGTAACTGAGCAGCTTTCAATAAACAATCTCGGCTCACTGCACTCTGAGATTCACCTTGAACTCTTTCCCACCACAGATCCAAGAACCCTTTCTTGGAGTCTGGATCAAGACCCCTTTCTCCGGCAACTGAATCACGCAGCGTGTACTCTGTTGAGCCCAGGTGCCTTGCGCTCACAATCATGTTTGTGTAATCGATCCATGTGGCTGGGCACGGTGGCTCATGCCTGTAATCCCAGCACTTTGGGAGGCCGAGGCGGGCAGATCACCTGAGGTCAGGAGTTCGAGACCAGCCTGACCAACATGGAGAAACCCCGTCTCTATTAAAAGCACAAAATTAGGCCGGGTGTGGTGGCGCATGCCTGTAATCCCAGCACTTTGGGAGGCCAAGGCGGGTGGATCACCTGAGGTCAGGAGTTCGAGACCAGTCTGACCAACATGGAGAAACCCCATCTCTACTAAAAATACAAAATTAGCCAGGTGTGATGGCGGGTGCCTGTAATCCCAGCTACTCAGGAGGCTGAGGCAGGAGAATCGCTTGAACCCGGGAGATGGAAGTTGTGGTGAGTCTAGATTGCACCATTGCACTCCAGCCTGGGCAACAAGAGTGAAAGTCCATCTCAAAAAAACAAAAAAAATTGACGCATGCGATTGTGTGTGGCTGTGGGGTTGTTCCACGTTGTTGGGACCGTTTGCTTCATTGTTGTGTATTTTTCCCCGGCATGAACGTATTTTCCATGTATCTATGTCACAGATACTCTTTTGAGGACTAGTGATCTCAAATCCACAGTATTGATTTTTTACATTTTGTACACCTGTGTCACGACCAGCTGATAAGGATGCAGAACATCCCAGCACCCCACCAATTTCCACCTACCCCTCCCCGTGCTGTAGCCCTGTGCTCCCTCAGCCCTAGATGCAACATCTTTCTGATTTCTGTCGTCACTGATTGCTTTGCCTGTTCTAGGACTTCCTCTAAGTGGAAACATACACTATACATACACTATACGTACTTTTGTGTCTGGCTTCATCCGCTCCACGTGGGGTCTGCGAGGTTCAGCCCTGTGGTTGGCTGCAGCCATGCATCCTTCCTTCTCAAAGCTCTGTAGAATCTCATGGGATGGACATGCTACGCATTTGCATATCCATCCTACTGTGCATAGTCCTGTGAGTACTTTCCAAATCTGCTGAATGCTCCTTTTCAAACAAATATTTTATTAAGACCCTTTTGGCCTTCCTGAAATGAAATTCATAGATATGAAAATGTTCTGAAATTTTGGCGGGCGCAGTGACTCACGCCTGTCATCCAGCACTTTGGGAGCCAAGGCAGGTGGATCACGAGGTCAGAACTTCAAGACCGGGTGCGGGGGCTCACGCCTGTCATCCCAGCACTCTGGGAGGCCAAGGCGGGTGGATCACGAGGTCAGGAGTTCAAGACCGGGCACGGGGGCTCATGCCTGTCATCCCAGCACTTGGGGAGGCCGAGGTGGGCAGATCATGAGGTCAGGAGTTTGAGACCAGCCTGGCCAACCTGGCAAATCCCTGTCTCTACTAAAAATACAAAAATTAGCTAGGTGTGGTGGTGCACGCCTGTAATCCCAGTTACTCAGGAGGCTGAGGCAGGAGAATCGCTTGAGCCCAGGGGGCAGAGGTCACAGTGAGCCGAGATCATGCCACTCCGTCTTAAAAAACAAAAACGGCCGGGAGCGGTGGCTTACGCCTGTAATTCCAGCACTTCGGGAGGCTAAGGTAGATGGATCACCTGAGGTCAGGAGTTCAAGACCAGCCTGTCCAACATGGTGAAACCCCATCTCTACTAATAATACAAAAATTAGCCAGGCACGGTGACACATGCCTATAATCCACCTACTCGGGAGGATGAGGCAGGAGAATTGCTGGAACCTGAGAGACGGAGGTTACAGTGAGCTGAGATCACGCCACTGTACTCCAGCCTAGGCAACACAGCGAAACTCTGTCTCAAAAAAAAAAAAAAGATGTCCTGTAAACATAATGTAAAAACTTACCTGCAATTTAAATCAGAAATAAGGGAGACATACTCTATTTTAAAACAATATGTAATTTAGTCAATAAATGCTCAGTTATGATCACTCTAGAAGATATGATGGAGCCAGGCACAGTGGCTCACACCAATTATCCCAGCACGTCAGGAGGCTCAGGCGGAAGGATTGCTTGAGACCAGGAGTTGAGACCAGCCTGAGCAACAGAGCAAGACCCCATCTATACACAAAATGTTTTTAAAATATTAGCCAGGTGTGGTGATGCACACCTGTAGTCCCAGCTACTCTGGAAGCTGAAACAGGAGGATCACTTGAGCCCAGGAGGATGAGGCTGCAGTGAGCCATGATCACACCACTG
Organism: Pongo pygmaeus; assembly: GCF_028885625.2. Lineage (NCBI taxonomy): Eukaryota > Metazoa > Chordata > Mammalia > Primates > Hominidae > Pongo > Pongo pygmaeus. Next base: position 63,664,592 of record NC_072393.2, read on the forward strand.
TATTCCAGCCTGGACAGCAGAGCAAGATCTTGTCTCAAAAAAAAAAAAAAAAGATACAATGAAGCAATTAGATGATGCTTCCATCAGTGGCAATGAATTGTTGGCTATTATTATATATGTACGTGTGTAATTTACGTGTGTAAATCTCTGTATATATGTGAGAATAAATCCATATATATTTATGTGTGATACATATGTATGCATTCTTGTGAGTGTATAAGAGTATATTTGCATAGTCCAGGAGCGGTGGCTCACGCCTGTAATCCCAGCACTTTGGGAGACTGAGGCAGAAGGATCCCTTGAGCCCAGGAGTTTGAGAGACCTTGTTTCTATCCTAAAAGATAAAAAAGAAGATATTCAGCCAGGCACGGTGGCTCTTGCCTGTAATCCCAGCACTTTGGGAGGCCGAGGAGGGTGCATCACTTGAGGTCAGGAGTTTGAGACCAGCCTGGGCAACATGGCAAAACCCCGTCTCTACCAAATATACAAAAATTAGCTAGGCATGATGGCACGAGCCTGTAATCCCAGCTACTCGGGAGGCTGAGGCAGGGGAATCGCTTGAACCTGGGAGGTGGAGGTTGTAGTGAGCCAAGAACGCACCACTGCATTCCAGGCTGGGTGACAGAACAAGGCTCCATCTCAAAAAAAAAAAAAAGGCCAGGCACAGTGGCTTATGCCTGTGATCCCAGCACTTTGGGAGGCTGAGGTGGGCGGATCACCTGAGGTCACGAGTTCGAGATCAGCGTGGCCAATATGACAAACCCCTTCTCTACTAAAAAAGGAAAAAAGAAAAGAAAAGAAAAACTATATGTGTGAATATCTTATCATCTTCCTCCTCCTCCTCCTCCTTCTTCTTCCTCTTCCTCTTCCTCTTCTTCTTCTTCTTCTTTTTTTTCTGAGACAGGATCTCCCTCTGTTGCCCAGGCTGGATTGCAGTGGCACGATCTCAGCTCACTGCAACCTCCACCTCCCGAGTTCTCATGATTCCCCAGCCTCAGCCTCCCAAGTTGCTGGGACTACAGGTGCGTACCACCACACCCAGCTAATTTTTGTATTTTTGGTAGAGACGGGGTTTTGCCACGTTAGCCAGGCTGGTCTCGAACTCCTGACCTCAGGTGATCTGCCCACCTCTGCCTCCCAAAGCCCTGGGGATTACAGGCATAAGCCACCATGATCGGCCCACACATATTTTTTTCTTATGTGTGTGCGGATTCACTGTTAATATGTGTGCAAATATATATATATACACATATACATATATGCACATACATTCTTACATGTGTTTAGAATTAGTTAATGTGTACATGGGGACACACATGTATATATATATATATATATTTTTTTTTTTTTTTTTTTGGGGAGAGAGTATCACTCTGTCTCCCAGGCTGGAGTGCAATGGCACAATCTCGGCTCACTGCAAGCTCTGCTTCCCGGGTTCACGCCATTCTCCTGCCTCAGCCTCCCGAGTAGCTGGGACTACAGGCGCCCGCCACCAAGCCCAGCTAATTTTTTTTTTTTTGTATTTTTAGCAGAGACGGGGTTTCATCGTGTTAGCCAGGATGGTCTCGATCTCCTGACCTCGTGATCCGCCTGCCTCGGCCTCCCAAAGTGCCAGGATTGCAGGCATGAGCCACCGCGGCCGGCCACGTGCATATATGTTTTATCTGCGTATAGGTTCACTGTGAATGTGACACGTGATCCATCTGCTACAGGCATGAGGTCGATGACTCAAATACCCACCAGCAGCCTTGCCGCACGTGATGTGATTTTTACCATGTGAACTGCTCTTGCCAAAATCCTGAACTAAACAAAGAGATATCTCCTCCTGATCTACTGGAGTACCAAAGTTTTGAGAAATTCTGCATGTATTAAAGTTGGCAAAGAATCCTTTATATGTGCATGCAAAGTGAATTGCTGATTATAACAATGTACCTGATTAGAAGCAGGGTTTGCACTTGTACCCGTGTCTAGCAGGAGGCTGACGAGTTCCAGAGGACTCAGGACACTCTGCCAGGACAGACTGTTTCAGGGTTACAGAGGCCTCGCATCCAGGGATCCCAAGAGCTTCAGGCACCCCCCCCAATCTGTGTGGCAATCAAAGATGCCTCCACAGTTTTCAGAATCACCCCACAGAGGAAGTAACATTTCCATTAAGAACCACCGATCTGCACCGGGAGTGGCAAGCTTATCTTGTACAGTACGACAAAGTAAACATTTAAGTTCTTTGTTGCAACTACTTACCTCTGCCACTGTAGGCCAAAAGCAGCCACAGACACGATGTAATCAAATGGTTGTGGACGTGTGCCCATAACGCGGTATTTATGACATCATGTGGCCATCGGATTTGGCCAGTGGGCAAGAGTTTGCTGACCCCTGCTCTAATGTACTTTTAGGGGCTGGGTACAGTGGCTCACACCTGTAATCCCAGCACTTTGGGAGGCCGAGGCAGGTGGATCACCTGAGGTCAGGAGTTTGAGACCAGCCTGGGTAACATGGTGAAACCCCGTCTCTACTAAAAATACAAAATTGGCCGGGTGATGGGCATCTGTAATCCCAGCTACTCAGGAGGCTGAGGCAGGAGAATCGCTTGAACCCAGAAGGTGGAGGTTGCAGTGAGCCAAGATTGCACCACTGCACTCTAGCCTGGGCAACAGAGCAAGACTCCATCTAAAATAAATAAATCAAGTCCTTTTAGGGAATACCAGGGGGATGTATCCCAAGGGTGGAAGCCCTGCTGAGGTTTTCCAGGGTGGAAGGAGGTGGATCAGAGTCTCTGCAGTGCCCCAGGCTGTGAAGCTTGACTTCAGGTGTCCACCAGAGTGTCCTGTTCTTTCGTCAAACACCAGCCTCGGTGTCACTGTGAAGGTATTTTTCAGATGAGATTCACATTTACAATCACTTAAATCAAGTAAATCAAGTAAGAGAGTGTGCCCTCCACAATGTGGTGGGCCTCATTCAGTCAGCTGAAGGTTGAAAGAGCAAAAACTGTGGTTTCCTGGAAAGAAAGAAATTCTGCCTGAAGGCTATAGTCACATAGAAATCCTGATTGAACTTCTATCCTGCCAGCCTGCTCTACAGATGTTGGACTTACCAGCCCCACAATTACAGGAGCCAATTTCTTAAAATAAATGTTGATAGATGGATAGATGGATAATTATCTTTCTATAGATATAGATATATAGAGACATGTACATTTCCTTCTCCAAGGGAGACCAACATCCTTGGAGAGGCTCTCTCTCTCTGTCTCTCTCTCTCTCTCTCTCTCCAGGTCACCATTAATATAGACAGAAAATCTATTCAGAAAGAGAAATAAGTATGTAGACCATATTTTTGAGCGCTGTCTCTCTGAGAGACAGAGAGAGAGAGAACCTATTGGTTCTGTTTCTCTGGAGAACTCTGACTGATTACAGAGGCCTAAGTTAACAGTGATCTGGTCTAGGGCAGATAAATACAAATATGTGCACCATATTTTTGAGAGGTATGTAGGCAACAGGGGACGATAAAGTTGACTCCATGGGACTTGCAGAGAGGGGAGTACGTAAGGAGTTACTCGTAGGTTTTTGTCTTCAGAATTAGATGGATCTTGACAGCATTTGCTGAGACAGGCCAGCCTGAAAGGGAAGACAGGGAAATGGAGGTGGTTCCTGTAACCATCTGCAGGGTATGTGATGGGAGCACTGGGAAAGGAGAAGGAACAGGAGAGGAATTGGTGAGAGGCGACGTGAAAAGGATAAAAGTACAGAGAGCTTGTGCTCAAGGAGAAAGAGCAGCTGGGATGTTTACCATCTCTCCAGCGGCCAGATGAAACCTCAGCTCTCAAGTCTGCAACGGAATTTTCCACCGAGCTAAAGGCCAGGAGGAATTCCAAGAATTATATACATCACCATGTAATTAAGGATGGGAAGATTTTTCTCTTAGACACTAAACAATGTGGACAGTGTTGCAGAGACGTCTGTTTAAAATCACATTTCTCTAAATAGCCATCTGTTTCACAAATTATTCCTGGATTCGGTCCTCCACAATTTTCATTCAAATTTTTTGAGAGCTGACAACATTTAATTTTATAATCTGCAGGTTTTGTGTCTTTACAAGTTTTTAGCATAGTGTCTGGCACACAATAAGGGCTCAGTGGAATTATTGTGAAATCACATTTCCTGACATAGTCAATAAAGGAACAAAACATTCCACATTACCTAATTTGTGCTCTCTTCTTTAAAAATTTAGAGATGTATTACAATTATATAAATTAAATTTATAAATGTATAATTTATAAATTTATATATTATACATTTATAAATTATATATTATGTAACATATATTAAACATAAAAAGATATTAAATACATTATATATAAAGATGTACTGGGCTTGGTGGCTCATGCCTGTAATCTCAGCACTTTGGGAGGCTGAGGAGGTTGGATCGCTTCAGCCCAGGAGTTTGAGACCAGCCTGGGAAACACAGCAAAATCCCATCTCTACAAAAAATACAAAAATTAGCCAGGCGTGGTGGCACACACCTGTAGTCTCACCTACTCAGGGGGCTGAGGTGAGAGGATCGCTTGAGCCCGCGAGGTGGAGGTTGCAGTGAACCGTGATCGCACCACTGCATTCCAGCCTGGGTGACAGAATTTCCGTGAAGAAATTGGATGGGATGAACTTGGGAGTAAGTTAACTCTGTCTGCGTACTGTGCACCTGATGCAGCAATAAATACTCTATCAAAGGCATCTCATTTCCCAAAAGCCCGCGAGGCAGGCGTGATTCTACTGTCCATTTTACAGAGAAGAGTACTGAGGCATGGAGAAACTAAGTTGCCCAGCAGTGAACACCCTCAGCCACTGCTCAGAGAGCTCCCACGCGCCTCCCTGCATCTCCGGCTCCAGACGCCGCGGTCTCCATCACTCTCCCTCACTCGGGATCTCAGGCCGGCTCCTGGCTTGGATCACAGACGCTGATGGCTCAGAAACGTGTGTCTGGGTTAGAGAATCCACCTGTCTCCCTTAGCTCTGCACTGGGGTTGCCCAATTTAATAAATAAAAATACAAATTGCCTGGTTAAATATGGATTTCAGATAAACAACAAAAAAGAATCAACTTTTATTTTAGAATCGACTTAGATTTGGCGAAAAGTTGCAAAGAGAGTAGAAAGTTTTCCTTGTTCCTGCACCCGGCTTCCCCTGTTAGTAGCGTCTTACACGAGTATGATTTATCTCAATATTAATGAACTGGCCAGGCATGGTGGCTCACGCCTGTAATCCCAGCACTTTTGGAGGCTGAGGCAGGTGGATCACTTGAGGTCAGGAGTTCGAGACCAGCCTGGCCAACATGGTAAAACCCCATCTCTACTAAAAAATACAAAAATTATCCAGGCATGGTGGTGAGCACCTGTAGTCACAGCTACTCGGGAGACTGAGGCACGATAATTGCTTGAACCCAAGAGGTAGAGGTTGCAGTGAGCCAAGATTGTGCCACTGCACTCCAGACTGGGCAACGAGTGAGACCCTGACTCTAAAAAAATGTAAAAATAAAAATAAATAAATAATTGCCAAGTGTGGTGGCTCATGCCTGTCTATAATCCCAGCACTTTGGGAGGCAGAGGTGAGCAGATCACTTGAGCCCAGGAGTTCAAGACCAGCCTGGGCATCATGGCAAAAACCCTTCTCTACAAAAAATACAAAAATTAGCTGGGTGTGGTGGTGCGGGCCTGTAGTCCCAGCTACTCGGGAGGCTGAGGCAGGAGGATTGCTCAAGCTGGGGAGGCTGCAGTGAGCCAAGATAGCGCCACTGTACTCCAGCCTGAGCCACAGAGTGAGACCCTGTCTCAATAGAAAAACAAATACATAATAAATACATAAAACGCCTCATGGCAGGGACACACACGCTGGTTTGTGTTGGAGCCAGCCCGTAAACCCAAATTTGGGGGCCCAGGCTCTCGGCTGCTGCAGCACCGTTAAGGTAAAATAAAACTGACACGTGGGCAGTGAGGGGAATTTGCTCTCCTGCCTCCCTCACTAAGTTCATCTGCTGAGAAAAATGGTTTGAAATAAACCTGGAGCCACAGCTCTCTGCACGGTCAGATCGCAGGAACGCAGCCTAGCTGCTTCAGCCACGTTCTCGCGGCGCCACCTGGTGGCCGTGGACCGCCATCGCCGCTGGACGTCAGGGCCGTCAAGCCCAGCGAGATGTCACCTCCTCTGAGGAGCCTTCCAGGATTGCACCGGGCACGCGCTCCACGCCTCGTTGTCTGTTCTTCGGAGCACTGACCACGATCACAAATCAGCTCGCTCGCTGTGTTTCCTGCCGGGTCGCTACCGCCATGATCCGCAGGTAGGGGTCAAGGCTGAGGTTGTATGAATGTGGACCTTATAAACCTGGCTCCCTCTCCCTCCCTGTGCTGGGCTCCCCTCGACCCCCAGGCGGTGAGGTGCCCCTGGTTTTTCCTTTTTAAAATTATAAATCTGGCCGGGCGCGGTGGCTCAGCCCAGCTGGGGCTCGTGTATCATTGGTCAAGGCCTCATCAGGATTGGCTACTGCCCCACCCTTGTTAAACATTTTTAATATCTTCCTTGTCTACCCGGGTCGGGCACCTCAGGTGGATGAATGAAGGATGGGGGGGATGGGGAGGGAGACGGAAGAAGGAAGGGAAGCAGAGGGAGGGGGAGTGAGTGGGCAGCCCTGATCAGAGGACCCTCCCCATCCCATCTAAAGGGTCTCCCTGGCCGGGCGCAGTGGCTCACACCTGCCATCCCAGCACTTTGGGAGGCCGAGGCGGGTGGATCACCTGAGGTCAGGAGTTCAAGACCATCCTGGCCAACATGGTGAAACCCCGTCTCTACTAAAAATACAAAAAGTAGCCGGGCGTAGTGGTTCACGCCTGTAATCCCAGCTACTCGGGAGGCTGAGGCTGGAGAGTCGCTTGAACCTGGGAGGCGGAGGTTGCAGTGAGCCAAGATCGCCCCACTGCACTCCAGCCTGGGCGACAGAGCGAGATTCCGTCTCAAAAAAATAAAAAATTAATAAAATAAAAATAAATAAATAAAGGGGCTCCCTGCTCTTCTGCTCCAACCTGTGGCTGCCGCATATGAACGTGGGTCACAAAACCCAGAAATCTGGATTCCTGTAAGTGAAATCGTCTGAATTTTATGTTTAAGAAGGTCATGTATTTATTCTTTCCTAAAGACCATGCTGACCAAATCAAATGAGTCTGTGGATAAGTGTGTCCAAGCTTCAGGCTACTCCCCTTTGGAGCCTGTGGTGTAAAGGGAACAGCTTAAAGTCCCTCGCCCCAGTCAACAGGGGAATTTAGTGTCTTGGGTTCCCTGGCAGAACTTTTCTCTGGTTTTTTTTTCTCTTTATCCAACACTTCCATGTGTCTTACTGAAAGCCAGCTGCAGAGTTAGAGCAGCGTTTGGCAAAATCAAATATGGACTAGCGCTTGCTTCTGTACAGCCCTCAGGCTAAGCATGGATTTTATATGTTCAAATTGTTGAAAATAAATCAGGCCAGGCACAGTGGCTCACACCTGTAATCCTAACTCTTTGGGAGGTCGAGGCAGGAGAATCATTTGAGCCCAGGAGTTCAAGACCAGCCTAAGCAACATAGTGAGACCCCCACATCTGTACAAAAAGTTAAAAAATTGGCCGGGTGCTGTGGCTTATGCCTGTAATCCCAGCACTTTGGGAGGCCGGGGTGGGCGGATCACCTGAGGTCAGGAGATCAAGACCAGCCTGGCCAACATGATGAAACCCCATCTCTACTAAAAATACAAAAGTTAACTGGGCGTGGTGGCGAACACCTATAATCCCAGCTACTTTCGGGAGGCTGAGGCAGGAAAATAGCTTGAACTCGGGAGGCAGAGGTTGCAGTGAGCCGAGATGGCACCATTGCACTCCAGCCCGGGCAACAAGAGCAAAACTATGCCTTAAAAAAAAAAAAAAAAAAGTTAAAAAATTAACTGGGTGTGGTGGCACTTACCTATGGTCCCAGCTACTCAGGAAGCTGAGGTGAGAGGGTCGTTTAAGCCCAGGAGATCAAGGCTTCAGTGAGCTATGGTTGCACCACTGCACTCCAGCCTGGGTGACAGAACAAGACCCTTTCTTTATTCAAAAAAGAAAGAAAAGAAAAAAGAGAGAGAGAAAGAGAACAGAAAAAAAGAAGAGAAACAAAGAAAAGAAAATGATATTTCATGATATGTGCAAATTATATGAAATTCAAATCTTGGCTTCCATAAACAAAGCTGTGTTGGCCCATGGCCATGCCTTCATTAACATCACCTGGTGGCAGCTTTGTGTTACATCAGCAGAGTTAAGTAGACTGTGTGGCCTGCAAAGCCTCAGATACTTGCTGTTCTGGGCCGGGCGCAGTGGCTCACACCTGTAATCCCAGCACTTTGGGAGGCTGAGGTGGGCGGATCACGAGGTCAGGTGTTCAAGACCAGCCCCGCCAACATGCTGAACTCCTGTCTCTACTAAAAATACCAAAAAAAAAAAAAAAAAATTAGCTGGGCATGCTGGCAGGTGCCTATAATCCCAGCTACTCAGGAGGCTGAGGCAAGAGAATCACTTGAACCTGGGAGATGGAGGTTGCAGTGAGCCGAGATCACACCACTGCACTCCAGTCTGGGCAACAGAGTGAGACTCCGTCTCAAAAAGAACAAAAAAAAATTGCTATTCTGGCCCTTTCCTGGGGGCATTTAGAGAAAATATTTACCCACCCTTCTAGGTACTTTGCATGCATTAACTTATTTCATCCTCACAGAGCATCTGTGATGAAGGCGCTGCTATTATCCCATTTCAAAGGTGAGAAAAGTGAGTACAAAAGGTGAAGTCCGTGGAGACGCAGCTGTGTGAGGCAGAGCCAGGATTTAGGCTCAGGAAGCCTGAACCTAGATTCTAGGGTGTTAACTGCTACACAAAGCTGCCTCTCTTTCTAAGCATTTTCACTTGTGTTTCTCTCCACATGCTATGTTCTACCATAAATTGGCTTCCTTGAATGGAAGGGCCACACTGAATCCCACTGTCTCTACAACTGTGACGTCATGTAATGCTGACTCCTTTAGCTTTATTAAACTCAGGTTCTAACCTTAGCCACAGGCTCTCCTTCTGCCAAGCTGTCGGCTAAATCAAACCATGCTCTCTTATCCCCAGCCTGCACCTGCTTTCATCTCCCTTGTTTTCTTTTTAAAAATTAATTATTTTTAGGCTGGGCACAGTGGCTCACGCCTGCAATCCCAACACTTTGGGAGGCCAAGGCGGGCAGATCACCTGAGGTCAGGAGTTCCAGACCAGCTTGGCCAATGTGGTGAAAGCGCATCTCTACTAAAAATACAAAAATTAGCCGGGCATGTGGGCAGGTGCCTGTAATCCCAGCTACTCGGGAGGCTGAGGGAAGAGAATCGCTTGAACCGAGGAGGCAGAGGTTGCTGTGAGCTGAGATCATGCCATTGCACTCCAGCGCCTGGGTGACAAGAATGAGACTCCATCTCAAAAAAAAAAAAAAACAAAAAAAAAAACTGTCATATTGGATTAGGGTCTACCCTAATGACCTTGTCTTGCCTTAATTACCTGTCTAAAGACCCTATTACCAAATACAGTCACATTTCTAGGTGCTGGGAGTTAAGACTTCAACATGCATTTGGGGGGACAAAATTGAGCCTATAACAAGCTAATTACTTAATGTTTTCTGGGAGGTGCTTCAACCTGTCCCAAACGAAGCTTATGACATCTTCCCCTCACCTGCTCACCTTCCAGAGTTGCCCATCTCCACCAATGGCACCATTATCCACCTGGTTACACTGACCAGAAGCCAATGGCGCCCTTCTCATTACCCCTCTCATCGGTCACCACGTCCTGCCGTTTGACGCTGATCAACCTGCCCATTTCACCCCATCTCCTCTGCCGCCACTGAAAACCAACCCACCACCGTCATCTCCTGGGCTGCGGAAAGTTCTAAATATCCCCATCCCTGACCCAAACTGCCTCTCCTCACCCAGGGATCATTTGATGTGCTCAGAGCGAGATTCAAACTCCTCCCAACTCCTGAAACTGTCAAAGCTGGACTTGAATACGGAGCAGAGCCGGCGTCCTGTTGGAGTGCCTGTGAGCTCACCAGTGCTCCCTCCCTCCACCGTCACTCTAAATCAGGGCTACCCAGCCTGGCACCCTCAGCATTTGGGGTTGGAGGATTCTTTGCTGTTGGGGGTGGGGGAGGGGGTTCTGTCCTGTGCATTGTAGGGTGTTGAGCGGCATCTCTGGTCTCACCAACTAGAGGCCAGGAGCAGCCCCTCACCCAGCTGTGACCATCAAAAATGCCTCCAGACACTGCCAAAGGTCCACTGGTTCGGGGAAGAACCACCTCTGGTTGAGACCCCTTCCACCATCCCGCTCTAAATAATAATGATTTCTCCCATTATGCAGAGAAATACTAAAGTCATCCACATAGGGAGGTGAGTTTAAAAGCCCATCAGGACATGTGCATTTTGCTAAACCATTAATGTCCCCGTGATTTATGAGAGAACAGTAACTGCATTCCGGAAGACACAAATGCCTCCTTCCACGATTTCATTGTCTGCCTTGCATGAGTGAGCCTGAGTTTCTGTAGCAGTTGCTACGTGCTGCCACTAGGTGGTGGTGGAAGCCAAGTCATAAAGTAGTTTGGCCCCCCCCCTTTTTTTGTTGCTGTTGTTGTTTTTGGTTTTTGGGGATTCTGTTCTGTTCTGTTCCATTCCGTTCCGTTCCGTTCTGTTCTGTTGTTTTCGCCAGGCTGGAGAGCAGTGGCGCCATCTCGGCTCACTGCAACCGCCACCTCTCAGGTTCAAGCGATTTTCCTGCCTCAGCCTCCCGAGTAGCTGGGATTACAGGTGACTTCACCACGCCCGGCTAATTTTTGTATTTTTAGTAGAGACGGGGTTTCACCATGTTTGAGGCCAGGCTGGTCTCGAGCTCCTGACCTCAGGTGATCCACCCACCTCAGCCTCCCAAAGTGCTGGGATTATGGGCATGAACCACTGTGCCCGGCCTTTTTCGGTTTTTAGATCTTTATTTTAAAATTGACAAGCAAAAGTTGTATATATTTATGGCATGCAACATGATGTTTCCATATTCTTATACATTGTGGAATGGCTAAATGTAGCTATGTAATTTTCTTTTTTTTTTTTTTTTTTTTTTTTTGAGACAGAGTCTTGCTCTGTCGCCCAGGCTGGGGTGCAGTGGCGCGATCTAGGCTCACTGCAAGCTCTGCCTCCCGGGTTCACGCCATTCTCCTGCCTCAGCCTCCCGAGTAGCTGGGACTACAGGCGCCCGCCACCACGCCCGGCTAATTTTTTGTATTTTTAGTAAAGACGGGGTTTCACCGTGTTAGCCAGGCTGGTCTCGAACTCCTGGCCTCGTGATCCGCCCGCCTTGGCCTCCCAACGTGCTAGGATTACAGGCGTGAGCCACTGCGCCCGGCCCTGATTTTCTACATAGCTTTTTTTTTTTCTTCTGTGGTGAAAACATAAAATCTACTCTGAGCAATTTTCAAAGACACTTTATTTTTTATTTTATCTTTTCTCTCAAATTCATCGCTGCTATTACTTGAGTAGTTTCTAATACAGTCACGTGCCGCATAGCCACCTTTTGGTCAACAATGAGCCGCATACGTGATATTGGTCCCGTCAGATCATAATGCAGCTGGAAAAGCCATACCATCCAGTGATGCGGTGGCCAAAGTAACATCGTAGCACAAGTACTGTACTTTTAAAATATAACTTCAGTGTAGCCTAAGCTTAGAGTGTTATAAAGTTTGCAGCAATGTCCCAGGCCTTCACATTCACTCACTCACAACACCCAGACCAACTTACCATCCTGCAAGCTGCATTCATGGTAAGTGCACTATGCAGGTGGACCATTTTTTTGTCCTTCATACCACATGGTTACTGTACTTTTTTTCTTTTTTTGAGACAGGATCTCACTCTGTCCCCCAGGCTAGAGTGCATTGACACGATCACAGCTCACTGAAGCCTCGACCTCTCGGGCTCAATCGATCCTCCCACCTCAGCCTCCCGAGTAAGTAGCTGGGACTACAGGCATGCACCACCACGCCAGGCTAATGTTGGCGAGGGGCGGGGGATGCTGGGGTGTGTGTGTGTGCAGAGATGGGATTTCCGCACGCCCCCAGGCTGGTCTGCAGCTCCTGGGCTCAAGGAATCTCTTCACCTCAGCTTCCCAAAGTACTAGGATTACAGGCGTGAGCCACGGCGCCCCGCATTACTACACCTTTCCCAGGTTTAGGTCCACAAATACTTTCCCTTGTGTTACAACCGCCTGCAGTCCTCAGTACAGTAGCCTCCTGCACAGGTGCGAGGCCTAGGAGCAGTAGGCTTTTCATGTAGCTCAGGTGTGCAGCAGGCTGCCCCATCTGGGTTGCTGTGAGTCACCCTAGAACATTCGCACAATGAGGAGATCGCCTAAGGATGCGTTTCTCGTACTGTGTCCCCTTCGTCCACTGAGGCGTGACTGTACCTGGGGCCTCAGAGCGCCTGCAGTCCCCCCAACGGCCACCTTCCTGAGACCACAGTCTGGGCAGCCGGCCTCCCTGCATCCCGGCGCGCACTGGGGATGAGGACTCACCCAGGAGAGCCCGAGACACCTGCGGGGCCGGCATAAAAGCCCTAGGAAAGTGTGGGGGTTCCCTTGGTCTCAAAGTGCTGATCCGTCTGTGCCTCCTGACCTGCCAGGGCCGGCCCCCGCTTGGGTCTTGGAGGGCGCTGCGGAAGCCTGCGCCCCTCACTCGCCCGGGAAGGGAAGGGCAGGGAAGGGGCGCGCACAGCCTGGCACCTGCTGTGCACCAGGGGAGACGCGCGGCGCTCCAGGTGGAGTTGGCGGCCGCGCTGCGCGGGGCTGTGTGGGGCTGGATTCCAGCCTGCAGGACGCGAAAACGGCCTGGGTCCAGCTTCCTCCTCCCCTGAAGCAGCGAAGGGGCGTCACTGGCGCGCTGTTAATCGTCTTCGCCGTCGGTTTCCGGTGCATCCTCCCTCCTGCCTGCGTAGCCAGCTCCTGGGCGCGCCCAGGCGCACACGCTTCTCTCGTTCTTCCTGCAGCCACGCCCGCCCCTTGTGCGGCAGCGGTGACCGCCTTCTCCTGCTGCCACCCCCTCCAACCCCTGTTCAATGTCTGTCACTGTGGGGGGCGGGGGGACGCGTGGAGCCGCTGGGGGTTCGGCCCACCCCGCGAACCGAGCTCCCGGCCCCGTGCGCCCTCAGCTCTGCCGCGGGCGTTGGCCTGGGCGGGTGCAGGACTCGCCTTGTCGCCCTAGAGCTCAGGGTCGGGGCCCCGCGTTTAACCACCAGGCGGAAGAGCAGGCGGAGCCCGAAGAGGACGCGACCCCTCTGGGCGGCCTTTGGCCCCTGGACGTGCCAGACTCTGGACTCCTGCGGAGGCTGCCGTGGAGAGCAGAGGCACCGCGTCCTGCCCAGAACTCGGATAGGCGGGCCGCGTGGGGGAATCGTGGGGACCGGCGCGCAGGGGAGCCGTCCACTCCCAGGGTGGCACCAGGATGTGACTATTTCCATACCCAAATGAGGCTTGGATTTCCATCTCCTAATATTTCCATAGTTTGGGGGTTTCCTCACCAACTTGTCTGACATTTCTCGGCCTTCCTTAGTGATGACAACACTACCGCTAGTTAATTTTCTTCAAAATGTGTGCAAACCACTTCATGTATCTGTAGTTAAAATATGGAAAGGAGACATTTAATTTCTTTTCCTATTTATTTATTTATTTATTTATTTTGATTTATTTTAATTTTTTATTTTTATTTTATTTATTTATTTTTTTTTTTGAGACGGAGTCTCGCTCTATCTCCCAGCCTGGAGTGCAGTGGCGCGATCTTGGCTCACTGCAAGCTCCGCCTCCCAGGTTCATGCCATTCTCCTGCCTCAGCCTCCCAAGTAGCTGGGACTACAGACGCCCGGCACCGTGCCCGGCTAATTTTTTTGTATTTTTAGTAGAGACGGGGTTTCACCTTGTCAGCCAGGATGGTCTCGATCTCCTGACTTCGTGATGCACCCACCTCGGCCTCCCAAAATGCTGGGATTACAGGCGTGAACCACTGCGCCCGGCCAAGACATTTAATTTCTATAGCATTTTATGAAGACCAGTTGCTGCTGAGATAGTCTGCCTCCCCACACGCCCCTCACCATGTTTATAATGTTTTCACAAGGCTCTTTTCTCCAGGTAATTTTTAACTTATTTCTAACATATTATGTGAACTCAACACAATATTTATTTTGTTTTCTTCAATAATGTAGAGACCTTACTTTTTGGTTATACTCATTCCTAAGCACTTTACATTTTATTAAACTATTCGCATGGAATAATTTCCCATTTCATTCTAATTGTTGTTATTCTGGAATATTATTGATTTAAATGTTATTGATTAAAATATATTCCTGTGTGCTTGGTCATATTACTAAATTTATGACTTTTCAATTATTTTTTCTTGTTTCTTTTTGGTTTTCTAAGCAGTCATTTCTTCTGTAAAAATTATGACATATCTTTCTTCCTGTCCACTAGGTATACCGGACTTTCCAGTGATATGAACCAATAAACTTTCTATTGTGGCTTATATCAGTTTGTGTGTTCTGTCATTTCCAACACAAAGAATCCTAACTGATACAGATTTAGAAGAGAAAAACAAAGTTTCAGGCCTGTAATCCCAGCACTTTGGGAGGCCAAGGTGGGAAGATCACTTGAGCCCAGGAGTTCAAGACCAGCCTGGACAACACAGTGAGACCCTGTCTCTATAAAAAATAAAAATTAGCCGGGTGTGGGTGTGTGCCTGTAGTCCCAGCTGCTTGGGAGACTGTAGTGAGAGGATCGCTTGAGCCCAGGAGTTCAGGGCTGCAGTGAGCATGATTGCACTACTGCCCACCAGCCTGGGTGACAGAGTGAGACCCTGTCTCAAAAAAAGCAAGTTTTAGAAGCATTCTTGCCAAAGAAATTGTCCCTAGAAAAGTATTTGTTCACTAAAATGAACGACTCTTACTTACTTTTACAATTTTTTATAAGTCAGAGTAAAACTTTAAACACATCAATATAGGTCATGAAATGATTCCTCTGAACCTGACATATACTAGCTTTCTTCTTAGAGCCTCAGTGCCTAGGCAGAAACTTGGCAGTTCCTGAGATGACACTGCAGATATAGGGAGGGAAAAAGAAGAGAAAAGCAAAGCAGATGAGACAGAAAAGATAACTTAGTAAGGAAGTTCTGTGACCATAAAATAGTGTTTATTGTTCTGAACATCACTCAAAAAAAACAATACTCACTTTGGGAGGCGGAGGCGGGTGGATCAACTGAGGTCAGGAGTTCAAGACCAGCCTGATCAACAAGATGAAACCCCATCTCTACTAAAAATACAAAAATTAGCCAGGCTTGGTGGTGTGTGCCTGTAATCTCAGCTACTTGGGAGGCCGAGACAGGAGAATCGCTTCAACTCAAGAGGCGGAGGTTGCAGTGAGCCGAGATCACACCACTGCACTCCAGCCTGAGCAACAGAGGGAGACTCCATCTCAATAAATAAATAAATAAATAAATAAATAAAATGTAAAAGGAATATTAAAAATTCCTCTTGTGCTTGAATAAAATGATATAGATACAGAAGATGACAACTCTGAAGGAGAAGACCTGTGACCCATAAAATGACTTTTATTTTATGGTCATTTCAACTTATGACCCCAAACATCATTTAAAATAAATATTTAGAACATGAAAACAATTAACTTTTTTAATGAATGAAATGTTCTTGAAAAAACTGATCAGAGCCAGTGTAGTATGCATCGGTGCTTCATCGTGATCTATGCTTATGAAGATTCAATTCTGCTTTTACATAATATCAAGTGACATTGTAGTAAGAAAACAATTAACATTTTAGTTTGTATTGGATTAGGCATTTTTAAAACGAGATACTCACACAACTGCTAACAGGAATGCAAAACATCTCCATTTCTCCACTGAATCACCTTTACGTGTAATGTTCTAAATAAATAATTATAAAAATATACACATTTCCTTCTGATTTCTTAAAAATCAACATAAGTATTCATCGGCCAGGTGTGGTGGCTCATGCCTGTAACCCCAGCACTTTGGAAGGCCAAGGCAGGAGGATGGCTTGAGCCCAGGAGCTTGAAACCAGCCTGAGCAACATAGAGAGACTCTGTCTTTAAAAAAAAGTTTTAATAAAAATAAAGGTAGATACTCACCTAACTGCTAGAAAAAACTAAAAAGATGTCATAATTGACCTTGTATAAGTTGTATACAATATAAGATACACCATTTAACTGCATATATTATTTAGGGTTTTTTTGTTTTTTCTTACTTTTTTATGTTTAAACTTTTATATTATACAAAACACAGGCCTAACATAAGTTTTTTCTCATCTTTTTTTTTTTTTTTTTTTTGAGACAGTCTTGCTGTGCCACCCAGGCTGGAGTGCAGTGGTATGATCATGGCTCACTGCAACCTCCGCCTCCCAGGCTCACGTGAGCCTCCCACCTCAGCCTCCCAAGTAGCTGGGACCACAGACACATGCCACCATGCCTGGCTAATTTTTTTGTATTTTTTGTGGAGATGGGATTTTGCTATGTTGTCCAGGCTGCTCTTGAACTCCTGGGATCAAGTGATCGGCCCACCACAGCCTCCCAAAGTGCAGGGATTACAGGTGTGAGCCACTGTACCCAGCCAGTTTTTTCCATAAACCTTTAATAATAAGTTAGCTTTTAGGTCTAGAAAGTAATTTCTAATATAACAGAGTTTGAAAATGTATAAGTTCCATTAAATTAAATTTAATTTAATTTAATTCCATTAAATTACTAACATATAGGCTGGGTATGGTGGCTCACATCTGTAATCCCAGCACTTTGGGAGGCCAAGGCAGGAGGATCACCTGAGATCAGGTGTTCAAGACCAGCCTGGCCAATACAGCAAAACCCTGTCTCTATTAAAAATACAAAAATTAGGTGGACATGGTGGCGGGCACCTGTAATCCAGCTACCTGGGAGGCTGAGGCAGGAGAATCGCTTGAACCGGGGAGGCATAGGTTGCGTTGCAGTGAGTTGATATCATGCCATTGCACTCCAGCCTGGACGACAAGAGCGAGACTCCATCTCAAAAAAAAAAAATTACTGACATATAATATGAACTCTTTAGTTTCTAATAAATATTGAGCTAATTTTGAAGGCTTGATTCACAAAATTTTTTGCCTATATGAGTTCTTGCACGTTCACTAAGGGATGAAATGTGAGCAAAGCCTTTTCCACACATTAAATATATAGGGCTTCTCTTCAGTATGAGTTCTCTCAAATAGAGTAATGGCTAAACTATTTTGGAAGGCTTCCTCACATGCATTAGAGACATAACAGTTTCTCTCCACTATGGATTTCCTGGTGTTGAATAATGTCAGTCATGCAACAGAATGCTTTTCCACATGTATTATGTTTATGGGGTGTCTCTTCAGTGTGAGCTCTAGTATGTTGCCTTAAGGAGGAAAACTCACTAAAAGCCTTCCCACATTCAGTACATTCATAGGGTTTTCCCCTAGTGTCAGTTTTTTGATGTAGGATGAGCTGGGAGGTCTTGCTTCTTGTTGCTTTATCACATTTTTTACAATCACAGGTTTTCTTTCCTATATCAGTTCTGCCATGCTGCAAGGAAGCTGAGCTGCATTTGACGGCTTCTCCCCATTGATTGCCTTCACAGGGCTTCTCTCCTGTGTGAGTTCTCATATGTCGAAAAAGAGATGAACTATCAATAAAGCCTTTCCTACATTGACTATAATCATAAAGTTTCTCTCCAATGTGAATTTTCCAGCGTATAATAAGGTGTGCTTTTCTGCTACAGGCTTTCAGGCAGAGATTGCATTCTTAGGATTCCTCACCTGTATGGAATCTTATGTGTCTAGCATAGGATGGGCAATCAGTAAAAGTTTCCTCATACTCATTGCATCCACAGCGTTTGTCTTTAGTGCATATTCTTTGATGTCCAATTAGGTATAACTTCTGCCTGAATACCTCCTCACATTCACTACATTCTGACTTGTATGAATTTTCTCATGCTTTATTTAAGATGAATTATAACTGAATGATTTTTCATCTCCATTAAATCCATAAAGGTTATTTCTTCTATAATTAAGTAAATCAAAATTATGCTTCAAGCCCGCTCCACTTAAGACATGCTCATGGAGTTTTTGTCTTGAGGGGATACTGTTTACAAAAACCTCACGTTCACAGACTTTCTGCTCAGTACATGTTTTCTCATAGATGAAATTAATTTGATTCAGAAGTCTCTCCTTGGCCAGGCACGGTGGCTCACGCCTGTGATCCCAATGCTTTGGGAGGCCAAGGCAGGTGGATCACTTGAGGTTAGGAATTTGAGACTAGCCTGGCCAACATGGTGAAACTCCATCTCTACTAAAAATACAAAATTAGCCAGGCTTGGTGGTGCATGCCTGTAATCCCAGTTACTTGGGAGGCTGAGGCAGAAGAATTGCTGGAACCCGGGAGGCAGAGGTTGTGGTGAGCCGAGATCGTGCCATTGCACTTCAGCCTGGGCGACAAGAGCGAAACTCCATCTCAAAAAAAAAAAAAAAAGATCACACCTGACATGGGAACAGGATGCCATTTTTATGGGAAATGCTGGGGTCTGGGGGTTACAAACTGGAGACAAGGACCAAATTTCTATTAACTGTAGTCCTTCTGCTGTCATTAGATCTCTAGATTTATTCATCCTACGTAACTGCACTTCTGTACCATTTGACCACGTCTCCCCACCTCCTCCTCCTCCCCACCCAGGTAACCACTATTAGGTATTTGATGTTGTTGTTGTTGTTTTAATTTCACATATATTCAGACAAATTTGAGTTTAAAATTTTTTTTAAATTTTCACATGTAAGTGAAAACATGCAATATTTTAATTTCTGTGTCTGGCTTATGTCACTTATCATCCCTTAGTATAATTTGAGTTTCATAGGCTTTAACCTCATTAAAATGGCATTACAGAATCTTGTCAAAGAAATATATCTTTCAGGCACCAGAAAAGTCCCCGAAAGAAAAGATATCCTCTCTCGGGCCGGGCGCGGTGGCTTACGCCTGTAATCCCAGCATTTTGGGAGGCCGAGATGGGCAGATCACAAGGTCAGGAGATTGAGACCATCCTGGCTAACATGTGAAACCCTGTCTCTACTAAAAATACAAAAAAAAAAAAATTAGCCGGGCGCTGTGGTGAGCGCCTGTAGTCCCAGCTACTCAGGAGGCTGAGGCAAAAGAATGGCGTGAACCCGGGAGGCGGAGCTTGCAGTGAGCCGAGATCGCGCCACTGCACTCCAGGCTGGGTGATAGAGCGAGACTCCATCTCAAAAAAAAAAAAAAGAAAGAAAAGAAAAGATATCCTCTCTCCTCTTTAGCTATAGTTCAATAATATGATTTAAATAATCCAATCTGATAAGGTATCCAATGAAGAACATTTATGGGACCATAAACTTGTTCTTCTCTCCAAAATTCAGTGACTATTTGTAATTGTTAGCAATCTGTTATGCTCTCCATTAATATAAACCAACTCTTAAAAGTTATTGGAACAAAAGAAACTTGAAAAGCACTCAGACTCCAGAAATTGTTGCATTAATCATTCTCATTAGGTGACTTACTCAACAATTTGTTGCCTGAGTTATAATCACATCCTTGAATTTCTAACATATTAACAGTTTAAATATTTATTTATCTCATCACAAGATTGGCACTTTCTTCTCCTCTGAGAAGTACGAGGTAGCAATGTCACTGATTTTTATTAAATGTTTTGGAGTCTTGACTCACTTAAATGCATATTATGTGCCAGAATGTGACAGGAAATTAAATGAGATGCCAGGCGTTTCAGAGGAAATAAAGAAAAGCAAATCAAGTTTAACAAAAGGAAGAAGGGTGTCCAATAGTCACCCTTAAAGAAAGCACATTTACTTATGTATATCTAAAGGTGTAAGGGCAGGGGGCTGAGAGCCAGGTTGACAAAGGCTAGAGGACGGAGAATCAGATAAATCATCCAAAAAAGATGAGCAAGATGATCCAAAGGACAGCGGGCTGGCCACCACATCTTCTAAAGCCCAAGGCAAGAATGACTGTGGACTCCACTTTTAAGTCCACTGATCTATCTCTAGTGGACAATCCAGCAGTACCTACCAAAGCTTCAGTACCTATCAAAGATCCAGACTGACCCAGCAAGTCTACCTCTAAGAATGTATCCCAGGATATACTTGTGAAGATGGAAAAGGACTGAGTATTATGAGTAATTACTGAAGAATGGTTTCTAATGGTGAAAGATTGGAAACAACCTAAATATTCACCAAGAAACGTCTGGCTAAATCTACAGTCTATACACACAGGGACATTGTGCAGTTATCATAACACACTTTGTATGTACACTATGATGTCAAAGTCACTCAGGGTTAATGTTCTTTTTCAAAAGAACATTAGAGGCAGATTTTCTGGACCAGTATGGATCTGAAACTTTAACAGATACTCCCAGATTTCCCACTAGAGATAAATCAGCAGTCTTAAAAATGGGTTCATGGTCTTTTGTGCCTTTGGCTTTAGAAGACGCGGTGGCCAGCCTACTGTTCTTTGGATCATCTCACTCATTTCTTTTGGGTAATTTCTCTAATTTTTCCTCCTCTGGCTTTCTTTTAGCCCCTTTATTTATCTAAGTTAAATTTTCAAATATTTTTCCAAATTACCAAAAATAATTCCATTAAGAATTTGATTGAGACCGGGCGCAGTGGCTCACACCTGTAATCCCAGCACTTTGGGAGACTGATGCAGGTGAATCACCTGAGGTCAGGAGTTTGGGACCAGCCTGGCCAACATCATGAAACCCCATCTCTACTAAAAATACAAAAATTAGATGGGTGTGGTGGCACACACCTGTAATCCCATCTACTTGGGAGGCTGAGGCAGGAGAATTGCCTGAACCAGGGAGGCGGGGTTGCAGTGAGCCCAGATCGCACCAATGTACTCCAGCCTGGGTGACAGAGTGAGACTCTGTCTCACGAAAAAAAAAAAAAAAGAATTTGATTGAGTGAAAATACCTGGGCAGGAGAGACACTCCATTCTTTGTGCCTTTGATGCTCTATTGTACCTTTTTCTTTTCTTTTCAAGACATGGGGTCTCACTATGTTTCTCAGGCCGGACTTGAACTTCTGGGCTCAAGCCATCCTCCCACCTCAGACTTCTAAGTATCTGGGACTGCAGGTGCAAGCCACTGCACCCAACTCTTAATGTACCTTTTACACACATTTGTGTCACAACACCTGTACCACACCCTTAACAGTTTTGCAGATGCACATCCCAACGTTTCTTAGTTTTGAGAAAAATCACTTTTATTTGGTAAAAATTACACATGCTTATGAAAATAATTACACATTGCGCCAAAGTGACAAAGATGAAAGTAATCACTCCAGATCCTAGTTCCCAGAGGTTACTATCTTTAACAGTAGGCAAATAATAAAATCCCAGGTTTTGTTTTTTTGTTTTTTTTTTTTTGAGATGGAGTCTCGCTCTGTCGCCCAGGCTGGAGTGCAGTGGCGCGATCTCGGCTCACTGCAAGCTCCGCCTCCCGGGTTCAGGTGATTCTCCTGCCTCAGCCTCCCAAGTAGCTGGGACTACAGGACCCGCCACCATGCCCGGCTAATTTTTTGTATTTTTAGTAGAGACGGGGTTTCACCGTGTTAGCCAGGATGGTCTCAACCTCCTGACCTCGTGATCCGCCCACCTCAGCCTCCCAAAGTGCTGGGATGACAGGTGTGAGACACCGTGCCTGGCCAATCCCAGGTATTTTTTCTATGCAAATATACAGAAGGCTGGATGGATAAATAGATAATACATGAAAATACTTCAATTAGAATGTGGCCCAGGAGAACATGAACTCCATGAGGTCAGGGATTTTTGTTGACTGGGTTCACTTCCACATCTCCCGTACCTAGAGTAAGGTTTCTCAGCCTGGGCACTACTGACATTTGGGCTGGACAACTCTTTTTGTAGGAGATTGGGGTGGGTGGGGAGGGTGCCATCCACTGCCCTGTAGGATGCTGAGTAGTGTCCTTGGCCTCTACCCTGGCAGAAGCATCCATGTGACAACCCAAACTGTCTCCAGACATTGCCAATTGTCCCCTAGGGGCCAAAATGCCTGCAAGTGAGAATCACCAACCTAGAAAAGTGAGCGTTCAATACACAATAAGTGCTTGTTAAATGTATTACACAGCTGGAAAATGATGTAAGGGCAAGTTAAAAAGTAATGCAAACTGGCCGGGCACAGTGGCTCATGCTTGTAATTCTAACACTTTGGAGGCTGAGGTGGGCAGATCACCTGAGGTTGGGAGTTCAAGGCCAGCCTGGCTAACATAGTGAAACCTTGTCTCTACTAAAAATACAAAAATTAGCCAGGCGTGGTGGTGGGCACCTGTAATCCCAGCTACTAGAGAGGCTGAGGCAGGAGAATCGATTGAACCCAGGAGGTGGAGGTTGCAGTGAGCCTAGATCCCCGCCATTGCAAGTCAGCCTGGGCAACAAGAGCAAAACTTCATCTCAAAAACAAAAACAAAAAAAAAGTAATGCAAACTCATCTGGGTTTTGGTCATTTCCTGCACCTCCTGAGGAAGGGCATAGGGCTGAGGAGGAGATCTTGGGAAGAACAAACAGATGTGAGAATCCAGGTTGGCTCTATGCCCTATCCAGTAATGTAGCCCCAAATCTCTGCCTTAGCTGACATGGGGCCACACTGAAGTGTTGTGAAGGGTAGAAGGAACCATGTTGAGGCAGGGACAACCTTGCCTACAAGTGAGTCAGGTAAATCCCACAAGTTCAGCCACAGAAAACAAGCATGACCATGTGCAAAGACTTCCACGAGGCCACTTGTCACAGGGCTGTTTTAATTCAAGTAACATCAACATACACCAGAAACTTGTGAAGAAAATTATGGCACATTTGTATAACTTCAGTGTCAAGAAGCCAGTGGTATTTTGCAGATAATGCAAGGTCTGTAGATTCAAAATTAAAGTGGGTGTCTTCCTTTAGTGTACAAACACCTTGGATGTTTGAGGAAATCCAAAGACAAGGTTCTAGGCATTTTATACGTGTTAACTCATGTATTATGTTAATTCTCACAATAATCCTTTGGAACTAGTACGATCACCATCCCCGCCTTATTGAGGAGGAAATGGGGTACAGAGAGCTTAAGCAACTTGCCAGTGTCATGCAGCAGGGAAGCGCTGGAGGTAGGGCTCGAACACTCGCAGCCTTGCTGCATGTTTGTGGAATGAACACAGGACTCAGGCACACAACCATCTGGCTGAGGCTCCATGAGCAGCCAGGAGCCTGGTCCCAATGCAGTCTCCTTATAGGCACAAATGGGGTGCCCCTTGAGACAGGAATAATAAAGGTGGTCACAGGAGAACGGAAAATTCCAGGCAACCGTTTCACATGACTAGCAAAGGAAACCCTTGAAATAGCTGCATAAGCTAGGGGCGGATAAGACTCTGAAAACCAGGGTGTGGGCCAAGCTGGCTAAAGCCAACTGGACCCAACACGGTGCTGGATTTGACCTGTTTCACCTAGGACCTCTCATTATGTGCTCATTAACATACTAAGTCACACACCCACTATGACAGTTCTGGGGAACACCCATATTTAGTATAACAATGGGTGGCACCACAGTACCAAGAAATGTTTACCTTTTTCCAAGAACCTTCATGAATATTCCACCCCTTGGTTAAATAAATATTTAAAGGTAGCAGCTCCAAACTCCGTTGGGCGTGATGCTCTGTGGTATGCCTGCACTTTTCTTTCTTCAATATGTACTTATTCCCTGCGCAATGAATCTCCACACTTTGTTCTGCTCATCCATGAATTCCTCCTCACGACAGTGTCAAGAGCCTGGACACCAGTCAGGGTCGAGGCCTCACCAGCATCTTGGGGCCTCACTGGGCACAGACGCGTGAGCGCCCGGCCTGGAGACCTGACTCTGGCAGCCGCTCAGGCCCTCAGGCGGAGAGATGGAAGCTGGCAGGACGCAGTCGCTACCGCGCGGACCCAGCCCCTGGCCAGCCTTGGCCCCTCGCGCGCCGGGACAGGGCCACAAATGACTGCACCTGGGCTTCGCCGGCCCAGGCACCACGCGACTCTACGCGCGCCCAAAGCGACCCTCTGCGCAAGCTACCCCGGGGGACGACGTCACCCGTGAGGCCCCGCGGCGCCTCCTCCTAAAGCTCGGCTGGGAAACCGTCTGCTTCCCCAAGACTTAGGGGCTTGTGGCCATGTTGTTTTAGTTTTCCTGTAGGATTCACGGGTGGCTGAGGCAAACACGCTTGAAGGCCTGAGACTTTTAAGTCTCTTCCGCACCCTCTCTTCTGTCTCTTCTACCTGGAGGATGACCGTTTTTTGGGGGGGTTTTGTTCTTGTTGTTGTTTTGAGACGGAGTCTCGCTCTGTCGCCCAGGCTGGATTGCAGTGGCGCCATCTCGGCTCACTGCAACCTCCGCCTCCTGGGTTCAAGGGATTCTCCTGCCTCAGCCTCCCGAGTAGCTGGGATTACAGGCGCCCACCACCATGCCCGGCTAATTTTTGTATTTTTAGTAGAGACGGGGTTTCGCCACGTTGGTCAGGCTGATCTCAAACTCCTGACCTCAGGTGATCCGCCCTCCTCGACCTCCCAAAGTGCTGGGATGACAGGCGTGAGCCACCGCGCCCGGCCGGGATGACTGTTATTAACAATTCCTGGCGTGGTTTCTGGCACCAGCCCACCTACCACACCCCACCTCGCTTGAGGCTGAATGGGTAACCCGCCCCAGGCTGGTTTTCTCTGAACCCTAACTCCTGCCGTTAGGCCCCACCCGCTCTAGACCAGGAACTCTATGTGCCCCGGCCACGCTAGAGCCTGCCCCTAGCCCCCTAGGTCGGGAAGCCTGCGCCCGGTACTGCGCAGACGCAGCGTGTGGGGCCCGGAACTCTTCTGTTCCCCGGAGAATCAGGGGAGGCGGCGCCGGAAGGGGCGGGTCCGAGCTGAGATTTGCAGAGGCAGGAGAGCCGGAAGTCCAAGGAACTGTACCTCCATCATGACGACTCCGGTTACGTAAAAACATCCAAACAGAAAATGCTGGCCAGGCTCATGCCTGTAATCCCAGCACTTTGGGAGGCCGAGGCAGGAGGATCGCTTGTGCCCAGGAGTTGGAGACCAGCCTGGGCAACATAGTGAGACCCTCCCCCCACCCATCTCTACAAAAAATTTTAAAATTAGCTAGCTGAGATCGTGCCACAGCACTCCAGCCTGGGCGACAAAGTGAGACTCTGTCTCAAAAAAATTTAAAAATTACCCATGCCTGTAGTGTCAGATAGTCAGCAGGCAGAGTTTGGAGAATGACTTGAGCCTTTGGAATCGAGGCTGTAGTGAGGTATGATCGCACCACTGCACTCCAGCCTGGGCAACAGAGCAAGACCCTGTCTCAAAAAGTATATAAAAGAAAAAAGGGCTGGGTCGGTGGCTCACGCCTGTCATGCCAGCACTTTGGGAGGCCAAGGCGGGTAGATCACCTGAGGTCAGGAGTTTGAGACCAGCCTGACCAACAACGTGAAACCTTGTCTCTACTAAAAATACAAAAATTAGCTGGCCATGATGGTGGGTGCCTGTAATCCCAGCTACTGGGGAGGCTGAGGCAGGAGAATCACTTGAACCCCGGAGGTGGAGGTTGCAGTGAGCCGAGATCACACCACTGCACTCCAGCCTGGGCGACAGAGCGAGAGACTCCGTCTCAAAAAAAAAAAAAGAAAAAAGAAAAAAGGCCGGGCACGGTGGCTCACGCCTGTAATTCCAGCACTTTGGGAGGCCAAGGCGGGCAGATCAGGAGTTCGAGACCAGCCTGGGCAACATAGCGAAACCGCGTCTCTACTAAAAATACAAAAAATTAACCAGGCGTGGTAGCGGGCTCCTGTAATCCCAGCTACTCAGGAGGCTTAGGCAGGAGAATCACTTGAACCCAGGAAGCAGAGGCTGCAGTGAGCCGAGATCACGCCATTAAACTCCAGCCTGGGTGACAGAGTGAGACTCCGTCCCCGCTCCCCTCCACCGCCTCCCGCCAAAAAAAAAATAAAATGCACTGCAATAGAAAAATAAAAGTACACTTTAGTCAAACAGGGTAACTACTAGAACGTAAAATGATCTTTTTGAAACTATCCACATTTGTTACACGTGTTGAAAATGTAGGATATATATGTTATATATATATACTTATATATGTTTTATATATATACTTATATATGTTATATACACATATATGTTATATATATACTTACATATATGTTATATATACTTATATATGTTATATATACTTATATATGTTATATATATACTTATATGTTATATATACTTATATATGTTATATATATATACTTATATACATATATAAAACAAAAAGCACCGTTACTACAAGGAAAACAGGTAAACATTAAGTGGAGTAAAAGTATATCATTTTATATAAGGGACCTGAACGTCTGTCTGGGCATGGTGGCTCACGCCTGTAATCCCAGCACTTTGGGAGGCTGAGGCGGGTGGATTACTGGAGGTCAGGAGTTCGATAACTGGGCAACATAGCAAGACCTTGTCTCTATTAAAAAATAGATAGATAGACAGATAGATAGATAGATAGATAGATAGATAGATCAAAAGAGGGAGAGAGAAAGCAGACAGATGTGGCAAAATATACACAATTGGTAAATTTGGGTGAAGGGAATTTAAGTTATTTCTACTAATCTTGCAATTCTTATGTATATTTGCAATGATTTCTAAATAAAAGTTTTAAATTACAAATTGAAATAAAGTAAAATAGGTCACTAGCTAGCCTTTTCTAGACAAATATTTTAAACTCTTACGCAGAGATAAGTTAATCAAGAAACGTATGTCCTGGAAAAACCCGTGATATGGGTGGAGCCACCTGGGAATAAAAGGTCGGAACATCATAATCACTGTCAGACTCAACTTTCATCATTCTCCTCCAGGCGCTATGGAGTCTAATCCAGGCACTTTGGAAGGTTGAGGCTGGAGGATCGATTGAGGCCAGGAGTTTGGGACCACCCTGGGCAACATAGCAAGATCTCATTTCTGAAAAAAGAATTATCATCCACTCACCCAGAACAGCTCTCCAAACTGTAAGTTTCATTCAAGGTTTGCTTGTTTGGGTGATGGGGTGTGTGTGTGTGTGTGTGTGTGTGTGTGTGTATGTGTGTATGAGTGTTGGAAGGAGAGTCTGTCTAAACTTAATGCCCTAAAAATATTGTCAGATATTGTGATGAGGGGAATTTCATCTTCTACCCTTCATGAGGTTGAATTGTAAATTCGAAAATCCTGATTCTGGGTTTTTATTTTGAGGGATAGTTTTCTGTTTTCTGTGGCATTGGATATTGGCATTTTCAGAAAAGAGCATGCATTCAAAATGAAAATGATGAAGCGTATCTGTCGTTTGAACTCAGCTCAGGGAAAAGCTGATGATCTCTAATTTTTGTGATTCCTCCTTTCATTAAATTTAAGGTCCAGTGAGGGTGAAGTTTCCCTAAAGAGGCAATAATTTATCAGCAGCAACAGGATGAAATGGAGGGGCTTTTCTTCACACTCTAGATATTATGTTAGGATCTCTCAGGAAACTGAGGACACATTAATTATAATCATGGAAGATTTTATGCTTCCCACATGGTTTGCTGGGTTTGGCATAGTATAGCTCATGGCCTACCTTGAAGAAATGTGGGCACCCATCAACAGCAGCCATTTCTGATTACACATCCCTGTTTCTTTAGCTGAGTGACTCCTAAAAGTCCCTTAATGTATTAATAATGTATTTGGACCTCAGTTTTCTTACTATGTTAAATGTAATAAAATTGAATATCATATGGTCACTTGCAGAATTAAATGGTATTAAGGCATGTAAATCATATAGAGTGATGTAGTACAACAAACAATAAACCTGTAATAAAAGTCACTAAACTCCCTTCCCTCCCATGATGGAGCCTTAATTTTCTCTATATGAGGCATCCCTGTAGTTTAATATATTCTTAGAATTAGCAATAGGAATATGATGTCGACAATTAATTTTGAGCCATTTTAGCCCAATGACTTATCCTAAGAAGTCGCTATTATTGTTGCCGTCCCGTTTTCACTTATGTGAAAGTAAGACTCAGGAGGGTTGAGTTTCAGCCTTAGTGTTATAAAAGCAGTAAGTGGTGAAGCCGGGCTTGGAATCCTGGAAGTTGGAATGTACAATGTGTGATCTCGATGCATCCTCTCTGTAGTGCCTCTTTGTAACAAGAAAAAAATAAAGATGCTTAAAGTTCTAGGTGAGCAAAGTCAGAAGTAGTCTTTAAGTTAGAGACCCATAAAGTATGGGGTTTCTCAAGCAACAAATATTAGAAGGTCTGGTTGTGGCAGAGTTCCAAGAAAACCAATGTATGTGAAGTCAGTTGATATATTAATCTAATCTGTGTAATTGGGGAGGGGCGCTTTTAGGAATGCATTTAGAGATAATCCCATTAACACAGGAGGCTTTCTCCCAGATTGAATTAACATGAAGGACTTTGGAGGAAGGTTGGTTTTCCCAGTTTCTAAGATATAATGCAATAAATTAACACAAAAGATGGTTGGGACTACGTGCAGACTTTTTAAATAAAGCTCAGTTTCAGGACTCTGACCTTTTTGTTTCTTTCTAGTAACAGCCGTGGCAGTCAGGGCTCTGCCTGCAGTGTGACCATGGACAGCTCTCCAAAGCTTAAACTTCCATAAATTGACTCAAGTTTCTTCGGAAAGAACTGTGAGTAGGCAAAGGGCAATTTTTTCTGTTGGTTTCATTGGGATTTCACTGCTTTTCCTGAAATTGGAATGTTGGAAGGAAGTAGGCATTCCTCACTGCCTGGAGAGAAATGGGCAAATGAGTAAGGGGAGGGAGCAAATTAAGAGAGATATTTTTTATTTTTTCTGAAACCTGTTTGTGTTTTGAGATGTCTTTCCCTTCATGATGTTGTTTTTTTTTTTCACTCTTCATATTTCCCTTTCTCTCTCTCCCCACCTCGGTTTTGCTAATTAGCTAACACAACAACTCGCCGTCTTACTCCTTTTCCTTACTCCCTGTTTTTTGTGGGGTTTTTTGGTTTTCTTTTTTGTTTTGTTTGTTTGTTTGTTTGTTTGTTTTTCAGACAGAGCCTTGCTCTGTCTCCCCGGCTGGAATGCAGTGGTGAGATCTCGGTTCACTGCAACCTCCGCCTCCAGGGTTCAAGCGATTCTCCTGCCTCAGCCTCCCCAGTATCTGGCACTATAGGCACCTGCCACCATGCCTGGCTAATTTTTGTATTTTTAGTAGAGACCAGGTTTCACCATGTTGGCCAGGCTGGTCTCAAACTCCTGACCTCAGGTGATCTGCCTGCCTCCACCTCCCAAAGTGCTGGGATTACAGGCATGAGCCACCATACCTGGCCCATACTCCCTGTATTGATACAACTGGTTGCATAGCCAGCATTTACTCTCCGCCCCACCAATTCTTCCTAATAGTATTCCAGTTTTCCTTCATGTTTTCCAACTTCTGCAATCCACTCCAGTCCAAATATGACAGCAAATGATAACTCATCAGGTATGGTTTTAATTTTTATTTTCCTTTTTTGAGACGGAGTTTCACTCTTGTTGCCAAGGCTGGAGTGCAATGGTGTGATCTCAGCTCACTGCAACCTCCGCCTCGGGGGTTCAAGCAGTTCTCCTGCCTCAGCCTCAAGTAGCTGATATTACAGGCACCTGCCACCACACCTGGCTTTTTGTATTTTTTAGAAGAGACAGGGTTTCACCATGTTGGCCAGGCTGGTCTCGAACTCCTGACCTCAGGTGATCAGCCCACCTCAGTCTCCTAAAGTGCTGGGATTACAGGCATGAGCCACCACGCCCACCCTGGTGTGGGTTTTCAAAGGGAATGCTTCCAGTTTTTGATATTGGCTATGGGTTTGTCATAAATAGCTCTTATTATTTTGGGATATGTTCCATCAATTCCTAGTTTATTGAGAGTTTTTAGCATGAAGGGATGTTGAATTTTATCGAAGGCCTTTTCTGCATCTATTGAGATAATCATATGGTTTTTTGTCATTGGTTCTGTTTATGCAATGGATTACATTTATTGATTTGCATATGTTGAACCAGCCTTGCATCCTAGGGATGAAGCGGACTTGATCATGGTGGATAAGCTTTTTGATGTGCTGCTGGATTCTGTTTACCAGTATTTTATTGAGGATTTTCACATTGATGTTTGTCAGGGATATTGGCCTGAAATTTTCTTCTTTTGTTGTGTCTGTACCAGGTTTTGGTATCAGGATGATGCTGGCCTCATAAAGGGAGGAGTCCCTCTTTTTGTATTGTTTGGAATAGTTTCAGAAAGAATGGTACCAGCTCCTCTTTGTACCTCTGGTAGAATTCGGCTGTGAATCCATCTGGTCCTGGGCTGTTTTTGGTTGTTAGGCTATTAATTACTGCCTCAATTCCAGAACTTGTTATTGGTCTGTTCAGGGATTCGGCTTCTTCCTGATTTAGTCTTGGGAGGGTATATGTGTCCAGGAATTTATCCATTTCTTCTAGATTTTCTTTTTTTTTTTTTTTTTTTTTTTTTTGAGACAGAGTCTTGCTCTGTCGCCCAGGCTGGAGTGCAGTGGCACGATCTCGGCTCACTGCAAGCTCTGCCTCCTGGGTTCACGCCATTCTCCTGCCTCAGCCTCCTGAGTAGCTGGGACTACAGGCACCCGCCACCACACCAGGCTAATTTTTTGTATTTTTAGTAGAGACGGGGTTTCACCGTGTTAGCCAGGATGATCTTGATCTCCTGACCTCGTGATCCACCCGCCTTGGCCTCCCAAAGTGCTGGGATTGCAGGCGTGAGCCACTGCGCCCGGCCCTTCTTCTAGATTTTGTAGTTTATTTGCGCAGAGGTGTTTGTAGTATTCTCTGATGGTAGTTTGTATTTCTGTGGCATCAGTGGTGATATCCCCTTTATCATTTTTTGTTGTCTATTTGATTCTTCTCTCTTTTCTTCTTTATTAGGCTGGCTAACAGTCTATCTATTTTGTTAATCTTTTCAAAAGTCCAGCTCCTGGATTCATTGATTTTTGAAGGGTTTTCATGTCTCCATCACCTTCAGTTCTGCTCTGATCTTAATTATTTCTTGTCTTCTGCTAGCTTTTGAATTTGTTTGCTCTTGCTTCCCTAGTTCTTTTAATTGTGATGTTAGGGTGTTGATTTCAGATCTTTCCAGCTTTCTGATACGGGCATTTAGTGCTATAAATGTCCCTCTTAACCCTGCTTTAGCTGTGTCCCAGAGATTCTGGTACATTGTCCCTTTGTTCTCATTGGTTTCAAAGAATTTCTTTATTTCTTTATTTTTATTTTTATTTTTCCTTCTTTTTTTTTTTGACATGGAGTTTCACTCTGTCACTCAGGCAGGAGTGCAGTGGCATAATCGTGGCTCACTGCAAGCTTTGCCCCCCAGGTTCAAGCGATTCTCCTGCCTCAGCCTCCAGAGTAGCTGGGATTACAGGCATGCGCCACCACACCCGGCTACTTTTTGTGTTTTTAGTGGAGATGGGGTTTCACCATGTTGACCAGGCTAGTCTTGAACTCCTGACCTCCAGTGATCCACCTGCCTCAGCCTCCCAAAGTGCTGGCATTACAGGTGTGAGCTACCGTGCCCAGACAGAACTTCTTTATTTTTGCCTTAATTTCGTTATTTAACCAGTAGTCATTCAGGAGCATCATGTAGAGTGATGTAGTACAACAAACAATAAACCTGTAATAAAAGTCACTAAACTCCCTTTCCTCCCATGATGGAGCCTTAATTTTCTCCATATGAGGTATCCCTGTAGTTTAATATATTCCTAGAATTAGCAATAGGAATATGATGTCGACAATTAATTTTGAGCCGTTTTAGCCCAATGACTTATCCTAAGAAGTCGCTGTTATTGTTGCTGTCCCATTTTCACTTACGTGAAAGTAAGACTCAGGAGGGTTGAGTTTCAGCCTTAGTGTTATAAAAGCAGTAAGTGGTGAAGCCGGGCTTTCCATGTAGTTGTGTGGTTTTTAGTGAGTTTCTTAATCCTGAGTTATAATTTGATTGCACTGTGGTCTGAGAGCTTGTTTGTTATGATTTCCGTTCTTTTGCATTTGCTGAGGAGTGTTTTACTTCCAATTATGTGGTCAATTTTAGAATAAGTGCTATGTGGTGATGAGAATATTGATCTATCTAATATTAACAGGGGAGTGTTAAAGTCTCCCACTATTATTGTGTGGGAGTCTAAGCCTCTTTGTAGGTCTCTAAGAACTTGTTTTATGAATCTGGATGCTCCTGTATTGGGTGCACATATATTTAGGATAGTTAGCTATTCTTGTTGCACTGATGCCTTTACCATTATGTAATGCCCCTCTTTGTCTTTTTTGATCTTTGTTGGTTTAATGTCTGTTTTATCAGAGACTAGGATTGCAACCTGTCCTTTTTTTTGCTTTCCATTTGCTTGGCAAATATTCCTCCATCCCTTTATTTTGAGCTTATGTATGTCTTTGCACATGAGATAGGTCTCCTGAATATAGCATACCAATGGGTCTTGACTCTTTATCCAATTTGCCAGTCTGTATCTTTTAATTGGGGGCATTTAGCCCATTTACATTTAAGGTTAATGTTGTTACGTGTGAATTTGATCCTGTCATCATGATGCTAGCTGGTTATTTTGCACATTAGTTGATGCAGTTTCTTCTGTGCCATTGGTCTTTATATTTTGGTGTATTTTTGCAGTGGCTGGTACCAGCTTTTCCTTTCCATATTTAGTGCTTCCTCCAGGAGCTCTTGTAAGGTAGGCCTGGTGCTGACAAAATCCCTCAGCATTTGCTTGTCTGTAAAGGATTGTATTTCTTCTTCGCTTATGAAGCTTAGTTTGGCTGGATATGAAATTCAGGGTTGAAAATTCCTTAAGAATGTTGAATATTGGCCCCCACTCTCTTCTGGCTTGTAGGGTTTCTGGAGCAATCCACTATTAATCTGATGGGCTTCCCTTTGTAGGTAACCTGACCTTTCTCTCAGGCTGCCCTTAACATTTTTTTCCTTTGTTTCAACCTTGGAGAATCTGACAATTATGTGTCTTGGGGTTGCTCTTCTCGAGGAATATCTTTGTGATATTCTCTGCATTTCCTGAATTTGAATGTTGGCCTGTCTTGCTAGGTTGGGGAAGTTCTCCTGGATAATATCCCGAAGTGTGTTTTCCAACTTGATTCCATTCTCCCCGTCACTTTCAGGTATACCAATCAATCGTAGGTTTGTTCTTTTCACATAGTCCCATGTTTCTTGGAGCCTTTGTTCATTCCTTTTCATTCTTTTTTCTCTAATCTTGTCTTCACGCCTTATTTCAGTAAGTTGATCTTCAATCTCTGATATCCTTTATTCTGCTTGATTGATTTGGCTATTGATACTTGTGTATGCTTCACGAAGTTCTCATGCTGTGTTTTTCAGCTCCATCAGGTCATTTATGTTCCTCTGTAAACTGGTTATTCTAGTTAGCAATTCCTGTAGCCTTTTATCAAGGTTCTTAGCTTCCTTGCATTGGGTTAGAACATGCTCCTTTAGCTCAGAGGAGTTTGTTATTACCCACCTTCTGAAGCCTACTTCTATCAATTCGTCAGTCTCATTCTCTGTCCAGTTTTGTGCCCTCACTGGACAGGAGTTGCGATCATTTGGAGAAGAGACATTCTGTTTTTTGGATTTTTCAGCATTTTTGTGCTGGTTTTTCCTCATCTTTGAGGATTTGTCTACCTTTGATCTTTGAGGCTGATGATCTTTGGATGGGGTTATTGTGTGGGGGTCTTTTTTGTTGATGTTGATGTTGATGTTGTTGCTTTCTGTTTGTTAGTTTTTCTTCTAGCAGTCAGGCCCCTCTTCTGCAGGTCTGCTGCAGTTTGCTGGAGGTCCACTCCAGACCCTTTTCCCCTCGGTATCACCAGCGGAGGCTGCAGAACAGCAAAGATTGCTGCCTGTTCCTTCCTCTGGAAGCTTTGTCCCAGAGGGGCACCAGCCTGATGCCAGCCAGAGCTCTCCTGCATGAGGTGTCTGTCAACCCCTGTTGGGAGTTCTTTCCCAGTTAGAAGGCATGGGGGTCAGGGACCCACTTGAGGAGGCAGCCTGTCCCTTAGCAGAGCTGTTGTGCTGTGCTGGGAAAATCCCTCTTATCAGGATCAGCTGCTCTCTTCAGAGCCAGCAGGCAGGAAAGATTAAATCTGGTGAAGCTGTGTGCCCACAGCCACCCCTTCCCCCAGGTGCTCTGTCCCAGGGAGATGGCAATTTTATCTGTAAGCCCCTGACTGGGACTGTTACCCTTCCTTCAGAGATGTCCTGCCCAGTGAGGAGGAATCTAGAGAAGCAGTCTGGCCACAGCTGCTTTGCCACGCTGTGGTGAATTTTGCCCAGTCCAAACCTCCCACCCTCCTTAGCACTGTCCAGGGAAAACTGTCTACTAAAGCCTCATTAATCACGGATGCACCTCCCCCAACCAAGTTCCATCATTCCAGGTCAACTTCAGACTGCTGCACTGGCAGTGAGAATTTCAAGCCAGTGGTTCTTAGCTTGCTGGACTCCATGGGAGTGGGACCTGCTGAGTGAGACCACTTGGCCCCCTGGCTTCAGCCCCCTTTCCAGGGGAGTGAATGGTTCTGTCTCACTGGGGTTTCAGGCACCACTGGGGTACCAAAAAAAAAAATCAACTCTTGCAGCTAGCTCGTGTCTGCCCAAACAGCTGGCTAGTTTTGTGCTTGAAACCCAGGGCCCTGGTGGTGTAGGCACACAAGGGAATCTCCTGATCTGCAGATTGCAAAAACTGTGGGAAAAGCATAGTATCCGGGCTGAGTAGCATAGTTCTTCATGGCTTCCCTTGGCTGGGGGAGGGAGGTCCCCGGCTCCTTGCACTTCCCAGGTGAGGCAATGCCCCACCCTGCTTCTGCCCGCCCTCCATGGGTTGCACCCACTGCCTAACTACTCCCAGTGTGATGAACTGGGTACCTCAGTTGGAAATGCAGAAATCACCCGCCTCTGCATTGGTCCCGCTGGGAGCTGCAGAGCGGAGCTGTTCCTATTTGGCCATCTTGGCCCCTCCCCTTTTTTAATTTTAAAAAATTTTATGTAGCGATGATGTCTCCCTATTTTGCCATGCTGGTTTTAAACTCCTGGGCTCAAGTGATCCTTCCACTTGGCCTCCCAGAGTGCTAAGATTACAGGCGTGAGCCACCATGCCCAACCAAATTTGTATTTTCTCAATGAGCAGTGATGCTGAGCACCTGTTCATATCTCTGTTGGCCATTTGTATATTCTTTCTCTCCTAACAGCTCCCTTAAAAATGCGTGTGCCTCAGTCTATGTCTTCTAGAGAACTGGCACAGCTTCAGAATATAAGTAGTACCCCAAAAGAGTATTTTACTTAGAGCACAAGAAGACTAAAAATAAATCATTATTATTTGTGGATGAGGTTTTTCATAAGATATAACTGTTAATATATTCTTGGTTAAAATGCATGTGTGCTTTTCTTCTTTAGGTTACATAAAGAAAGGATGATATCTCTAAAGGTACGTGGATTCATCCAAATTTGGAGCCAGAGCACTGGGATGACTAAGTTGAAAGAAGCTCTCATTGAAACAGTGCAAAGAAAAAAGGAAATTAAACTGGTGGTCACTTTCAAATCTGGAAAATTTATAAGAATTTTTCAGCTGAGTAATAACATTAGAAGTGTGGTCCTTAGACATTGTAAAAAAAGACAAAGTCACCTGCGTTTAACTTTGAAAAACAATGTGTTCTTGTTTATTGACAAATTATCCTACAGAGATGCTAAACAGTTGAATATGTTCCTGGACATAATCCATCAAAAAAAATTTCAGCAACCCATGAAATCTGATGATGATTGGAATGTGTTTGAAAGCAGGAATATGCTGAAGGAAATTGACAAAACTTCATTTTACAGCATTTGTAACAAGCCAAGTTATCAGAAGATGCCTTTGTTTATGTCAAAATCACCAACACATGTGAAAAAGAGGTTATTAGAAAATCAAGGTGGGAAGGGGAAAAACACACTATCATCTGATCTACAGACAAATGAGGACATTCTGAAGGAATATAACCCTGTACCAAACAAGAAATATAAGACAGATTCCTTGAAATATATACAAAGCAATAGGAAGAACCCATCAAGTTTAGAGGATTTAGAAAAAGATAGAGATTTGAAACTCGGGCCTTCATTCAATACCAACTGTAATGGAAATCCTAACCTAGATGAGACTGTTCTTGCAACCCAGACTCTCAATGCCAAAAATGGTTTGACATCTCCATTGGAACCAGAGCACAGCCAGGATGACCCAAGATGCAACAAAGCCCAGGTGCCTCTTGACTCTCATTCACAGCAACTGCAGCAAGGGTTCCCCAATTTGGGAAACACCTGTTACATGAATGCAATTTTACAATCGCTATTTGCAATTCCATCTTTTGCTAATGACTTACTCACTCAAAATGTCCCATGGAAATATATTCCTTTCGAGGCTCTTATTATGACCTTGACCCAGCTGCTTGCTTTGAAAGATTTCTGTAGTACAGAGATCAAGAGACAATTACTTGGGAATATTAAAAAAGTCATTTCAGCAGTTGCAGAAATATTTTCTGGCAACATGCAGAATGATGCTCATGAGTTTTTAGGTCAGTGTTTAGACCAGCTGAAAGAAGACATGGAAAAGTTAAATGCCATTTTGAATACTGGGAAAGAATGTGGGGATGAAAATTCATCTCCACAAATGCATGTTGGTAGTGCTGCCACCAAAGTGTTTGTTTGCCCTGTTGTTGCTAATTTTGAGTTTGAATTGCAGCTCTCCCTTATTTGTAAAGCTTGTGGTCATGTTGTTCTCAAGGTAGAACCTAATAATTATCTCTCCATCAACCTGCACCAAGAAACAAAACCACTTCCTTTGTCCGTTCAGAATTCTTTAGATCTTTTCTTTAGAGAAGAAGAGCTTGAATATAACTGTGAGATGTGTAAGCGGAAGAGTTGCATTGCAAGGCATACATTTAGTAGGCTCTCCAGGGTCCTTATCATTCATCTGAAACGCTATAGCTTCAACAATGCTTGGTTGCTGGTGAAGAATAACGAGCAAGTTTATATTCCCAAATATTTAAGTTTATCTTCTTATTGCAATGAAAGCACCAAACCACCTCTTCCCTTGAGCAGTAGTGCACCTGTTGGGAAATGTGAAGTCCTGGAAGTCTCTCAGGAGATGATTTCTGAGATCACCAGCCCATTGACACCATCAATGAAGCTGACCTCAGAATCCAGTGATTCCCTGGTTCTACCCATTGAACCAGACAAGAATGCCGACCTACAAAGTTTCCAGAGAGACTGTGGAGAAGCAAGCCAAGAGCAGCATCAGAGAGACCTGGAAAATGGCTCTGCACTAGAGTCAGAATTGGTCCACTTTAGAGACAGGGCAATCGGTGAAAGGGAGCTTCCAGGGGCTGACTCAGTGATGGACCAGGGAGACATTTCTCTTCCTGTGATCTATGAAGATGGAGGGAAGCCGATCAGCAGCCCAGACACAAGGCTTGTCGAGGTTCATCTTCAAGAGGTGCCTCAACAACCAGAACTTCAGAAGTATGAGAAAACCAATACCTTCATAGAGTTCAATTTTGACAGTGTCACTGAGTCTACCAATGGCTTTTATGAGTGTAAAGAAAACAGGATTCCAGAAGGATCTCAAGGAATGACTGAACAGCTCCAGCAGTGTATTGAGGAGCGCATCATAGAGGAATTTCTTCAGCAGGCACCACCTCCAGGTGTTAGGAAGCTGGATGCCCAAGAACATACAGAGGAGACCCTCAATCAGTCTACCGAATTAAGACTTCAAAAGGCTGACCTGAATCACCTTGGGGCACTGGGTTCTGACAACCTAGGAAACAAAAACATTTTAGATACAGAGAACACAAGAGGTGAAGCCAAGGAACTCACAAGAAACGTGAAGATGGGGGATCCTCTCCAGGCCTACAGACTCATCAGTGTTGTCAGCCATATTGGGAGCTCCCCAAATTCAGGCCATTACATCAGCGATGTGTATGACTTTCAGAAGCAGGCCTGGTTCACATACAATGATCTACGTGTATCAGAAATCTCAGAGACCAAAATGCAGGAGGCGAGGCTTCACTCTGGGTATATCTTCTTTTACATGCACAATGGGATTTTTGAGGAGCTGTTAAGAAAAGCAGAGAACTCTCGGCTACTTAGCACACAGGCAGGGGTGATCCCTCATGGGGAATAAGAAGATGACTCTTTGTACAGACCTGCTTGACAGACTCACTCGGCCTCACTTCATCCTTGCAAAGAGAATCCTGTACTTCACTCAGAATGAAGGAACAAGTATCTCAGGATGAAAGCTCAATGAAAAGCACTTATTTTGGGGGAATATCTATTTTAACTGCTTCAGACACCTAGATCCCAGAACTCAGGCGCATATGCATATTTTCCCTGCAAGATTAGAATGGTGCTCTTCACATTGTGACAGTGGTTTTCAAAATGTTG
Source organism: Pongo pygmaeus (assembly GCF_028885625.2). Classification (NCBI taxonomy): domain Eukaryota; kingdom Metazoa; phylum Chordata; class Mammalia; order Primates; family Hominidae; genus Pongo; species Pongo pygmaeus. Next base: position 63,703,240 of record NC_072393.2, read on the forward strand.
TTCTTCAACCAGCAACAGCAGCAGCTAGGGACTGATTAGAAATGCAAATTCTTGGGTCACCCTCCAGACCAACTGATGCAGAAACAGGAGGTGTGAGCCAGCAATCAGATGGAGATTCTAGTGCTCATGAAAGTTTGAAGAACACTGGAAATGTGTGGAGTATCTTGGTGTATTTTGCTACTGTTGATATGGACTGCTTATGTTATATAAATGATTTTCATTAAATTTTTTGCACTCCTTTATTTTGTCCCACTGAACCTAAGACTAGATAGAGTCACCCCAAAAGTGGCAGCAGGGAAATTCCAATAAGTGAGTGCCCAAAACCATTCGGAGATCAGGCCGGTTGGGATTCCAAAGAAGGAAGCACTAAACACCAGAGGGATCTGTCTGGAGCATTTATTAGGGGGGACTTAGAGAGTGCTGCAGCATACCCTCAGGCGGACAGTGAGAGAAAAAAGCATGGTCAACCAGCTGGGCACCGTGGCTCATGCCTGTCATCCCAGCACTTTGGGAGGCCAAGGTGGGAGGACTGCTTGAGCAGACCAGTTCAAAACCAACTTGGGCAATATAGCAAGACCCTGTCTCTACAAAAAATAATTCAGCAGCCAGGCACGGTGGCTGACACCTGTAATCCCAGCACTTGGGAGGCCAAGGTGGGCGGATCACCTGAGGTCTGGAGTTTGAGACCAGCCTGACCAAAATGGTGAAACCCCGTCTCTACTAAAAATAGAAAATTAGCTGGGCATGGTGGCAGGCACCTGTACTCCCAGCTACTCAGGAGGCTGAGGCAGGAGAATCACTTGAACCCAGGAGATGGAGGTTTCAGTAAGCCGAGATCGCACCACAGCACTCCAGCCTGGGCAACAAGAGCAGAACTCCATTTCTAAATAAATAAATAAATAAATAACTTTGCCAGGCATGTCTCAGCTACTCAGGAAGCCGATGTGGGAGGATCACTTCAGTCTGGGAGTTCAAGGCTGCAGTGAGCTATGATCACACTACTGCACTCCAGCCTGGGTGAAAGACCCTGTCTCAAAGAAAAAAAAAAAAAAAGGCGTGGGGGATGGTCTACCTTGGTGTGTCTGCTGCAGTGAGAGGGTCAGGGTATGGGGTTTTATATGTTTATAAGGAATTTGGTCAAGGGCAGGGACTAGTTTAGTGTTTTGGGCAACAACCTAAACCTAAATACCTCTATCAGTGCCTGGGAATGTTTCAGGCTCTGGTTTGGATTCAAGCCTTCTGAGAAAAGCCTGCAGCTTGGCTGGTCAGAGTGGTCAAAGCACTCCATGATTTTCAGTCACGACACAGAAAGAAAGCAGGGGGTGAGTACTTTTCCTTTGTAAACTTTTTAAAATAATAACCCAACCCATACATATACCATTGGCTAGCTTCCACATGTGTTTATGACTGGTTACTAATAAAATTTGCTATGCAGCAATCAACTGTTATTTACCATTTTCCAAGAATTTCAGGGCATAACATCAGGGTTATATGCAAAATGCAGTATATTAAATATCCGTGTGATTTTGTGAATTCAAAAGCACTGTAAGATGTTGCTCATGTTATTAATATGAATAAGATGATAAACCCATCCTCATAAATGTACAACATTTCCTGGCGGCCAAGCCTTAAACAGCTTATAATGTACCCAGTATCAGTGGGCGATGTGTTAGACTGTGAATTCAGCAAGGAGTAAAGAACAATTTTTTTAAATGGCCATGTGAGTAGACAAATGGAAGTTGAGAGGATTTTTTGGGTAAAAAGAGATAAGAAGAGCCTGGTATTATACAAGCAATGGGGCAAAATTAGGCAGAGTAGGTGTGGGAAAGAAGAGAAGAGCAACCAGAAACATACATACGAGGTTTTTAAAAATACATTATTTTTAGCATTTAAGAGGAAAAGAAGGAAAGTACTATGAAAAAAATGTAGGCCAGGCACGGTGGCTCACGCCTATAATCCCAGCACTTTAGGAGGCCAAGGCGGGCGGATCACAACGTCAGGAAATCGAGAACATCTTGGCCAACATGGTGAAACCCCGTCTCTACTAAAAATACAAAAATGAGCCAGGCGTGGTGGCGCATGCCTGTCGTCCTAGCTACTACTTTGGAGGCTGAGGCAGGAGAATCACTTGAACCAGGGAGGCGGAGATTGCAGTGAGCTGAGATCACACCACCATATTCCAGCCTGGGTGATAAGAGTAAAACCCTGTCTCAAAAAAAAAAAAAAAAAAAAAGAAAAGAAAAAGAAAAAAGAAATGTAAGCTGCGGCTGAGTGCCATGGCTCATGCCTGTAATCAAAGCACTTTGGGAGCCTGAGGTGGAAGGATTGCCTGAGCCCAAGAGTTTGAGGCTGCAGTGAGCTATGACTACACCACTGCCCTCCAGCCTGGGCAACAGAGTGACACCCTATCTCAAAAGAAAAATAAAAAAGCCAAATGGCAATTGCAGTGAAGAAATGCCAAGATACCTTCATGCTCAGGAGAGAAAGCTGTACTTTCTGGACGTGGTTTCCATTCCCCTACACCTCTAGAGAAACCTCTCCACTCATGAATTATAGAAATCATCCCTAAATGTATAAAGTACTGTCTTTATTTGTTTATTTTATTTTATCTTATTTTTGAGATGAAGTTTTGCTCTTGTTGCCCAGGCAGGAGTGCAATGGTGCAATCTTGGCTCACTGCAACCTCCACCTCCCAGGTTCAAGCAGTTCTCCTGCCTCAGCCTCCCGAGTAGCTGGGATTACAGGTGCCCACAACTATGCCTGGCTAATTTTTGTATTTTTAGTAGAGACAGGGTTTCACCGTGTTGGTCATGCTGGTCTCAAACTCCTGACCTCAGGTGATGCACCCACCTCAGCCTCCCAAAGTACTGGGATTACAGGCGTTTGAGCCACCGCGCCTGGCCAAAAGTATAGTCTTTTAAATGTTTTTAAAGATATGGATACCACTGGTCATTATTCACTGGAATAAAACTCCATATGGGTTTTTAGCACATTTGGTTTATTGCTACATCTTCAGTGTTTAAGAGTTCCTGGTACACAAAAGGCATCTAATAAATATTTATACTTAATACACATTTGCTGAGTGAGTTTGCCAAGTCGGTTTTCAAAGGATACTGTGCATAATAAGTCCTTGCTACCTTCAAAAATAGCCTGCAAATTAGAGGCCATTTCAACATGAATTCTGGGGTGACAATTCCAGGCAACCATATTTCCCATGTTTTTTTTAAGTGCATGGGGCTCCTATCTGGAGTGAATTCTTTTCTGGTGCCTAACAAGGTATGATTTGTCAGCGAAGGCTTTACCACATTTAGAACATTCATAAGGTTTTTGTCCAGTATGGGTTTTTTTATGCAAACTAAGGTTTAATTTCCGGATGAAGGTTTTTCCACATTCACTACATCTGTAGGTCCTCTCTCCGCTATGAGTTTTCTGATGGCTATGAAGGTTTGACTTCTGAAAGAAGGCTTTTCCACATCTATTACATTCATAGGGCTTTTCCCCAGTATGGATTTTTTTATGTTGAATGAGGTTTTTCTTCTGGATAAAGGTATTTCCACATAGATCACACTCGTAAGCTCTCTTCCCAGTGTGAATTTTCTCATGATCGATGACATTGGATTTCTGGGAAAAGGCCTTCTCACATATGCTACATTTATAGGGTTTCTCTCCCGTGTGTATTCTCTGGTGTTTCACAAGATCTGACTTGTAAATGAAAGCCTTTCCACAGTCCGCACATTGAAAGGGTTTTTGTCCAGTGTGAACTTTTTTATGTTGAATGAGGGTTGAGTTCTGCTTGAAGGATTTCTCACATTCATTGCACTGATAGGATTTCTTGGCATTATGAATTTTCTCATGATTAATGCAGGATGATTTCCAGGAAAAGGCTTTTCCACATGTCTTACATTGATAGGGTTTCTCTTTAGTATGCATTTTCTGATGTTGAAAGAGATTTGACTTCTGCTTGTAGGCGTTTCCACATTTCTCACATTTATAGGGCCTTTCCTCTGCATGAGTTTTCTGATGTTTATCAAGCTTCCACTTCTCCCCGAATGCTCTTCCACAGCTACAACATTCAAAGGATTTCTGACAGGCATGCCTCCTCAGGTGACTCTGAAGGCGTGACTCTGAACTGAATAACTTTCTACAGGCATTACATTTCAGTTGTTTTCCTACAAATTTGGATGGATTATCGCCAACTAATTTTCTGTATCCATTATCGTCGTGAGAATTATTTTGTACACAGTGTTTCAAGGAAGATACATCATCTATGCCCAGTGGAAGTATTTTCTTAGATCCGTCACGTTCTACACCTTTCTGCGTAGTCAGCGTTTCCTTATTGATTGATGGGACTTGTCTTGCGAGACTCTCTTTCACATCCTTTGGCTTCCAAATCTGCCCTCCAATGTCCCCGTTTTTTTCTAAAATGGAATACAAAAAAATGTCCTGTGTAAAACGTTCCACTCACATGCTTGAAATAAAATGCCATAAACAATCTATTGTGGTGATCATTTCTGGCTTCAAACCTAATGTCTATGAGAAGCCAAAGTTAATATAAGCTCTGTTAGAGTTCTAGGTGAACTAATGTTACATGAAGCTATCACATATCTATCTGTAAAGGACTGAGCAACGTAGACCTAGTGCACGGGGAGCAGGTGAGAGCCCAGGGATACCAGGGAGAGGGAGATTAAGAAAGAGTGTTTGCCAGGCCGGGCGTGGTGGCTCACACCTGTAATCCTAGCACTTTGGGAGGCTGAGGCGGGTGGATTGCCTGAGGTCGGGGGTTCGAGACCAGCCTGACCAACATGGCGAAACCCTGTCTCTACTAAAAATACAAAAAATTAGCCGGGCGTGGTGGCACGTGCCTGTAATCCCAGCTACTCAGGAGGCTGAGGCTGGAGAATCGTTCGAACCCGGGAGGCGGAGGTTGCAGTGAGCCCAGATCGCGCCACTGCATGCCAGCCTGGGCGACAGAGACTCCATTTCAAGAAAAAAAAAAAAAAAAGAGTTTGCCTGCAAAGGAAAACCCAGAGAAGAATATAAAGAAATTTCTGAGTGGAGAAAAATACCTGGAGATTTCTTCCGGCACTCCCAGGAAGTCACAGCTGGCTCTACTTTCTGCCAAACGACTTCCTCATTTAGAAAAGCTGAATTGGCTTCCACGCAACATTGACCCACAGTGCTCTCCTGGTCACCTACCTGGACAGCCACTTCTCAGCACTTCTTCTTCCACTGACCATGGCTCCTTTCCTTGTTCCAACCTCAAGATCACATCGGGTTTGGTGGTTTCCTCTTGTCCTGTGATGGAAGATACCACAGGGCTTGGTGTTTGTGGATGTGTGAGTTGTTTGTGCAAGTGTGTGAGTGTATATAAGTGCTTGTGTATGCTTGCGTGAATATTTGTGTGTGTGAGTGTTTGTATGTCAGTGTGTGGGTATGTGCCATTGGTTGGGGGGAGTTGTGTGGATGGACAGTTTGAAGGAATGCATATGAGCAGTCGAACTAAACAAAGAATGCTTTTTCTGGGTTGGGTGTGGTGACTCATGCCTGTAATCCCAGCACTTTGGGAGGCCGAGACAGGAGAATTGCTTGAGCACAGGAATTTGAGACCAACATGTTACACGTAACATGAAGATAGCAAGGCCCAGTCTCTACAAAACCAAAGCCACGTGTGGTGGTGCACGTCTGTGCTCGCAGCTATTCAGGAGGCTGAGGTGGGAGGATGGCTTGAGCCCAGGTCAATGTTGCAGTGACGCCAGGTGTGGTGGCTCATGCCTGTAATACCAGAACTTTGGGAAGCTGAGGCGGGCAGGTCATCTGAGGTCAGGAGTTCGAGACTAGCCTCACCAACATGGAGAAACCCCATCTGTGCAAAAAATACAAAAATTAGCCAGGTATGGTGGTGCACACCTGTAATCCCAGCTATTCGGGAGGCTAAGGCAGGAAAATCACTTGAACCTGGGAGGCGGAGGTTGCAGTGAGCCGAGATCACACCACTGCATTCCAGCCTGGGCAAGAGCGAGACTCTGTATCCAAAAAAAAAAAAAAAAAAAAAATACTACCATGAGCTGTGATTGCACCACTGCACTCCAGCCTCGGTGACACAGCCAGACCCTGTTAGGAGAAAGGAGAGAAAGAAAGAGAGAGGAATGGAGAGAGGGAGGGAGGGAGAAAGGAAGGAAGGAAAGAAGGAAGGTAGGAAGGGAGGAAGGGAAGGAGGCAGGGAGGGAGGGAGGGAAGGAAGGAAGGGAAGGAAGGAAATGCTTTTTCTTCTTGGAGGATAAAGCTTTTCCAAATATCAAGACCAGGAGTAGGGTGAAGGGCAGGGCACCCAGCCCACAAAACTTACAGAGGCCCTCACTCATTCTCCAGGCGCTTGCACAACCCTGAGGATGGGGGCTCCTTAAATGAAGCACTCAGTACACTTCACTTGCCTCACCCTAGTCCCAGCTCTACAAAAACATATGCAAAGTGAGGAGCACCTCTGTGCCAACCCTATTCGGCCAGCCATGGGGTGTCTGTGTGTTTCACGCCTTAGGTTTTGAGTCCTCCTGCTGGGGAAGCCATCCTTACCCACGGAGATAAGGTTGCTGTAATTCTCCAGCATCACATCCCTGTACAAGTTTCTCTGTTCGGGATTCAGCCGCTGCCACTCCCCCTGGGTGAAGTTCACAGTCACATCCTCGAAGGTCACTCTTCCCTGTAACAACAGATTCCCGATCAGTATAAAAATGCCATTGAATCCTGCGGCTGGGGATAGAGAAACTTGTTTCTGCTGAACCAAGCTTTAATCATGTCCATAATTCACTCTACTCTGGATGAAAATCAATTGTGCCCAGAGGATCTTGCCATTGAGCCATAAACCTTAGACCTACTCATGACACTGCCATCTTTCTCCACCCTCTAGTCCCACCAATTTTACTTCCTGAATCTCAAACCTGGCCATTAGTTTCCATCTTCTCCACCATTCATTAATCCACCTTGTCATCTTTTACTTAGAGTAAGGCAGAGGCCGAGTATGGTGGCTCACACCTACCATCCCAACATTTTGGGAGGCTGAGGCAGGAGGATTTCTTGAGGCCAGGAGTTTGAGACTAGCTGGGGAACATAGCAAAACCCCTATCTCAAAGAAAATTTTATTATTTTGGCCGGGCACGGTGGCTCACACCTGTAATCCCTGCACTTTGGAAGGCCGAGGCGGGTGGATCACCTGAGGTCAGGAGTTCGAGAGCAGTCTGGCCAACATGAAGAAACCCCATCTCTACTAAAAATACAAAAAATTAGCCAGGCATGGTGGTGGGCGCCTGTAATCCCAGCTACTCAGGAGGCTGAGGCAGGAGAATCGCTTGAACCCAGGAGGTGGAGGCTGCAGTGAGCCGAGATCGCGCCACTACACTCCAGCCAGGGCAAAAAGAGCAAAACTCTGTCTCAAGAAAAAAAAAAAAGAAAAGCAAAGAAAAGAAAAGAAAATGTTTTTTTTTTTTCTATTTTCTATTTTTCTTTAACACATCCTGCCTCTATTAGAAATTCTTTTTTAAATAGAGGCTGGGCACGGTGGCTCACACCTATAATCCCAGCACTTCGGGAGGCTGAGGCAGGTGGATCACCTGAGGTCAGGAGATCGAGACCAGCCTTGTCAACATGGTGAAACCCCATCTCTACTAAAAATACAAAAACTAGCCCGACATGGTGGTGCATGCCTGTAATCCCAGCTACTCGGGAGGCTGAGGCAGGAGAATTGCTTGAACCCTGGGAAGTGGAGGTTGCAGTGAGCTGAGATCACACCACTGCACTCCAGCCTGGGTGACAGTGAGACTCTATCTCAAATAAATAAATACATAAATAAGTAGAATAAGCCAATAGCCCCAATTCTTCCAGCTACATCTAAACTGACTGTAATCTATTTTCCACAGTCGACATTCAGACTGGATGGTGCGCTCCCCTAATTTATCAGCTTTCCTTGCATTTGGGAGAAATAGGTGACACCTGCTACAGGGCCCAGCGTCTAGCATGTCTACCACACTCCCACTCACACAGGGTCACCACACTCCCCTGGGTCTCTCCTGCAGCCATACTGGACTTACGGCAGCATTTTGTTCCTGCCACTTAACACTCACAGTGTTGGAAATCACACGTGTAAAGCGACTTCCTTTGTCAGAAACTGAAAATCTCACCTCTAAGAGCCAGCACCTAGTGTCCTCTTGGACAGATAAATTTTTTAGTTGTGTTTGTGTTCTAGCTTGCTTTTTTTTTTATTTTGTTTTTTAATTTTTTTGGGGGGGAAGCGGACAAAGTCTCACTCTTGTAGCCCAGGCTGGAGTGCAGTGGCACAATCTCGGCTCACTGCAACCTCCACCTCCTGGGTTCAAGTGATTCTCCTGCCTCAGCCTCCTGAGTAGCTGGGATTACAGGCGCGCACCACCAGACCTGGCTAATGTTTGTACTTTTAGTAGAGATGGGGTTTCGCCATGTTGGCCAGACTGGTCTCAAACTCCTGACCTCAAGTGATCTGCCCGCCTCGGCCTCCCAAAGTGCTGGGATTAAAGGGATAAGCCACCACACCCGGCCTTTTTTAAAATTTATGACACAGGTTCTTGCTCTGTCACCCAGGCTGGAGTACAGTGGCGTGATCATGGCTCACTGCAGCCTCAACCTCCCAGGATCAAGCAATCCTCCTACCTCAGCCTCCAGAATAGCTGGGACTACAGGCATGCACCACCATGCTAAGTTCATTTTTTATTATTTGTAGAGACAGGGTCTCACTATATTGTCCAGACTGGTCTTGAACTCCTGGCCTCAAGTGGTCTTCCTGCCTTGGCCTCCCAAAGTGCTGGGATTACAGGTGTGAGCCACCACACCTAACTTTAGTATGCCTTTCTTGTCAACAGGAAATTGGTCAACAGGCTTAATTTTAACAATTGCAAGGAAACTACTATCTGCCTAACTGCATACAACTTATCCGTGGTCTTTCAGCTATCCATAATTTACTTTGATTCCGACTGGTACTAGTTTATGATTTTTCACTTTATTGTGTGGATTTATAGAATTTGTTTCAAATACACACAGAACAAAGTTGGGAGAGGACACACATTCAAGACACCAATCATTTAAAAAATAGGTTGGGGTGAAACACACATGACACTGTTACATCTCAGGGCTTAGCAGTGGACCAGGTTTGTAAGAGCAGTTGTCAAAAGATGCCTGAGGCTGGGCGTGGTGGCTCACCCTTGTAATCCCAGAACTTTGGGAGGCTGAGGCGGGTGGATCACCTGAGGTCAGGATTTCGAGACCAGCCCCACCAATATGGTAAAATCCCATCTCTACTAAAAATATAAAAATTAGCCGGGCGTGGGCATGGTAGCGTGCGCCTGTAATCCCAGCTACTCAGGAGGTTGAGGCAGGAGAATCGCTTGAACCTGGGAGGCAGAGGTTGCAGTGAGCCAAGATCAAGCCATTGCACTCCAGCCTGGGTGACAGATGGAGACTGTGTCAAAAAAAAAAAACAAAGATGCTTGAGCTGAAACCAGCCCAGTAATCCCATAGACAGTTGTGGTTTTTTTGTTTGTTTTTTGTTTTTGTTTTTGTTTTTTGGATAAACATAGAAATTGACCCTTCTGCTGTTAAAGCTTGAAACCTGTATTTGTTTTGTCTGAGTTCCTTCCTTAGGAAAAGACCTTCAGATCTCTCAAAGGCAGGCAGATCACCTGAGGTCAGGATTTCGAGACCAGCCTGGCCAACATGGTGAAGCCCCGTCTCTACTAAAAATACAAAAATTAGCCAGGAGTGGTGGTGCGCACACCTGTAATCCCAGCGACTCAGGAGGCTGAGGCAGGAGAATCCTTGAACCTGGGAGGCAGAGGTTGCAGTGAGCTGAGATTGCTTGCACCACTACACTCCAGCCTGGGTGACACAGCCAGACTCCCTCAAAAAAAAAAAAAAATCAACTAAAACTCACCACAACAGATGTCTCCTTGCCCCTCCCTAGTTCTTGCTTTCTTACACATTGTTACATTTCTTCCGTGCTGTATAAACCCCTAGTTTTAGTGAGTTAGGGAGATGGATTTGAGGCTGAGCTCCCATTTCTTCAGCTATGGCAGCTGATTAAAGCTTCTTCCTTCGCAATACCCACTGTCTCAGTCATTGGCTTTCTGTGCAGCCAGTAGCAGGACCTAGACCAAACCCCTGGTGTTTCTGTAACCAAGCTTTTCTTTTTTTTTTTTCCTTTTTTTTTTTTGAGACAGGGTCACGCTCTGTCTCCCAGGCTGGAGTGCAGTGGCACGATCATGGCTCACTGCAGCCTCAACCTCCTAGGTTCAAGTGATTCTCCCACCTCCGCCTCCAGAGTAGCTGAGACTACAGGTGTACGCCACCACCACCATACCCAGCGAATTTTTTGTAGAGATGGGATCTCGCCATGTTGCCCAGGCTGGTTTCAAACTCCTGAACTCAAGCGATCCACCTGCCTTGGCCTCCTAGATTGCTGAATTACAGGTGTGAGCCACCATGCCCAGCGTTGAGCAGAAAGTAGAGTGCGTGTTACCTTTTAATAAAAGTATGGAAGGAAGGAGGAAAACACGCCAAAAGGTTAGTGGAGTTAATTCTGAGCAACGTGGGTCATGTTTATTCATCATGAGATTTAGATTTTTTTGAAAAGCTCACCTGGGAATTGTTCATTTCCCGTTCTTTACCAGTCAATAAAGTCTTGGGAAGGCAGATCTGAGGGAAAATGGAAAAGAACCATGAAATAGCAGAATTCGCTTTGGAACTTGGGGATTATCCAGCATAGAATGCTCCACACCCTGGATAAAAGCTCTCCTTAGACCACTCCGAAAAGCCCTGACTTGTACCTCAGTGATCCCCCTCCGAAGGTCTTTTTTTTTGTTTTGGTTTTTTGGTGTTTGTTTGTTTATTAAGACTGGGTCTCAAAGAAGAAAGTGCAGGCCAGGCGCGGTGGCTCACACCTGTAATCCCAGCACTTTGGGAGGCTGAGGCGGGCAGATCACCAGAGGTCAGGAGTTTGAGATCAGCCTGGCCAACATAATAAAACCCCGTCTCTACTAAAAATACAAAATTGGCTGGGCGCGGTGGCTCACGCCTGTAATCCCAGCACTTTGGGAGGCCGAGGCAGGCGGATCACGAGGTCAGGAGATCAAGACCATCCTGGCTAACACGGTGAAACCCCGTCTCTACTAAAAATACAAAAACAAAATTATCCGGGCGTGGTGGCGGGCGCCTGTAGTCCCAGCTACTCGGGAGGCTGAGGCAGGAGAATGGCGGGAACCCGGGAGGCGGAGCTTGCAGTGAGCCGAGATCGCGCCACCGCGCTCCAGCCTGGGCGACAGAGCGAGACTCCGTCTCAAAAAAAAAAAAAAAAAAAGAGAGAGAGAGAGAAAGCTAAACAGCAGTTCAACAGCACCTTTAAAACAAGCCTGTGCAAAGACAATGAGGCAAGCATCAGATCAGCTAGAGCACAGTGAGGAAGGCCGAGAGCCGAAACCATGAATCCTGAAGCAGCTGTGGTCGTGTTGAATAACGCCGCAGTGAACACGGGATGCAGACAGCCCTTCAGCTTTGCCATAAGTGGGACAGCTGGATCATTGGTAATTCTTTGCCAAAAGCGTAGATTTTGGCCACGCGTGGCAGCTCACACCTATAATCCCAGCACTTTGGAAAGCCAAGGTGGGAGGATCACTTGAGCACAGGAGTTACTTTTTTTTTTTTTTTAAGACCAAGTCTTGCTCTGTCACCCAGGCTGGAGGGCAGTGGCACAGGCTCGGCTCACTGCAACCTCCGCCTCCCGGGTTCGAGGGATTCCCCTGCCTCAGCCTCCCGTGTAGCTGGGATTATAGGCACGCACCACCATGCCCAACTAATTTTTGCATTTTTAGTAGAGACAGGGTTTCACCATGTTGTTCAGGCTGGTCTCGAGCTCCTGATCTCAAGTGATCTGCCCGCCTCTGCCTCCCAAAGTGCTGGGATTATAGGCGTGAACCACCACACCCAGCCAAGCCCAGGAGTTTGAGACCAGCCTGTGCAACATAGTGAAACCCCGGTCTCTGTTAAAGGTAATAAAGTTTTTATTCTTTATTTTATTTTATTGAGGCAGGGTCTCATTCTGTCACCCAAGCTGGAGTGCAGTGGTGTGATCCGGCTCACAGCAGTTTAAAAATCCCTGGCTCTAGCAATCCTCCTACCTCGGCCTCCTGAATAGCTAAGACTATGGGTGCATGCTACCACATCAGCTAACTTTTTATTTTTTGTAAAGAAGGGATCTTGCTATGTCGTCCAAGCTGGTCTCAAATCCTGGGCTCAAGCAATCCTCCTCCCTCAGCCTCCCCAAATCCTGGGATTACATGCATGAGCCACCACACCCAGCCAGGAATAAAGTTTTAAATAAGTAAATATGTTTTTTAAGAGTAAACTTGCCAGGCACAACTTTAATGTTTATTAAAGTTTGAGGAGTCCAATTCTACAACAAAAAATATATATAATTTTTAAAAAGAGTAAATTGTAAATGCTTTCACCACAAAAATAGATTAATTAGCTTGATTTAATCATCCCCAATGTAAACATGTATCAAAACATCACATTGTACCCCATAAATAAACACAATTATTATTTGTCAATAAAAAAGTTTTTAGAAGTAGCTGTGGGCCAGCAGTAATGCTAAGGACTGGAGGGCCACGAAAATAATTTTGAGTATCCTGGGAGCATCACTTTTCAATATGACAACCAAAAAGAAAATCTAAACTACCAATGTAAAACATTTAGCTTATTCCAGCAAATAGGAGAGGTAGAAAAATGAAACTAACTAAAAATGAAAAAAAAAAAAAAAAAAAAAGAAACAAAACCCAGACATTTGGCTTTCAGGGAGAAAAAAAAATCAGCTTACCTCCAGTGGAATCTGGCATAAACTAGCAAGTTGATTGATTTCTGATGCCTGTGGTCTTTTCTTCTGAAAGGGACTGAAAATGACAAGGCATGTATACTGAAAAGCTAAACTAATGACTAAAACTTAATCGGCCCTCTACCCGCTGTATTCCGCATCATAATCCAGTCAAGAAACAACCCAAAACACTCACTTCCTACAAAAGCCCCATCTGATCCTATCAGGCCACGTCAAAATTTCAATTCCCAATTCTTTCCTCGACTTCTCCAAAACTGAATGAGCTCTCATAAAAATTGTGATTGTGAAAGCTTAATTTTCAAATCTGCCCAGTCGGTTTCCAATGGAAAATTTTTTTAAGTTCATGCAAGTAAAAAGTTTTTATCTTAACTTTGAAATAGAAAGCATGGAAAACATTATCCAAATGTCAGAGGATGAAAATAAATTAAAAGGACAAAAAATTGGCTGGGCACAGTGGCTCATGCCTGTAATCCCAGCACTTTGGGAGGACAGGAGTTCAAGACCAGCCTGGCCAACATGGGGAAACCCTGTCTCTACTAAAAATACAAAAATTATCTGGCCATGGTGGCACGTGCCTGTAATCCCAGCTACTTGGGAGGCTGAGGCAGGAGAATCTCTTGAACCCGGGAGACGGAGGCTGCAGTGAGCCAAGATCGTGCCACTGCACTCCAGCCCAGGCAATGAGCGAGACTCTGTCTCACGTCTCAAAAAAAAAAAAAAAAAAGAAAGGAAAAGAAAAAAGAAATAGGGCCAGCAGAGGTGCAGAGGTGGAACAATGCGTTAAAGTGCTCTCCGCCTGACAGAAAGTATTCAGGCTCCAACCTCCAACCGGCAAAATCTCTTCAGTGGTACTAATACTCTCAAAATGAGATCAACATGCCAATCCAGCCCCACCCTAGTCTGGGTGTTGAATTTAAACACAGGCTACATGCCCTTGCCTGCAGACATGGAGACGTTCCAAAATTGAGCTTCCAACTGAATTCCGAGAGATTAAACCAGACTTCATGGGACAGGATGCACCAGACTAGACCTCCTCCCAGGAGAAGAGGTATCCAAAAATCATATTAGCAAATGACCCTTGGCAGTGTGCGGTGGCTCAAGCCTGTAATCCCATCACTTTGGGAGGCTGAGGCAGACAGATCACCTGAGGTCAGGAGTTCGAGACCAGCCTGGCCAACATGGTGAAATCCTGTCTCTACTAAAAATACAAAAATTAGCCGGGCTTGGTGGTGCACACCTGTAGTCCCAGCTACTCAAGAGGCTGAGGCAGAATTGCTTGAACCCAAAAGGTGGAGGTTGCAGTGGGCCAAGATCATGCCCGTGCACTCCAGCCTGGGCAAGAGGGAGACTCTGTCTCAAAACAAAACAAAACAAAACAAAACAAAACAAAAACAAAAAAAGCAAATGACCCAGCCAGCCCGGTGATTCACACCTGAATCCCAGCCGCCGTGGCAGACTACTGTAGTCCCAGATACATGGGAAGCTGAGGTGGGAGGATCAATTGAGCCCAAGAGGTCAAGGCTGCAGTGAGCAAGGATCTTGACCACTGCATTCCAGCCTGAGGGACAGAGCAAGCCTGAGGGTGAACTGAAAGGGGTGGAGTGATTTATGTCTTTTTTTTTTTTTTTTTTTTTCCTGAGCTGCTGCACCTGGCCTTTTTTATTTTTATTTTTTAGAGACAGGGTCTCACTATGTTGCCCAGGCTGGTCTCAAACTCCTGGCCCCAAGTGATCCTCCCATCCCAGCCTCCCAAAGTGCTGGTATTACAGGTGTGAGCCACTGCAGTTGGCTCAACAGCAGATTTTCAATGTAAATGAAAAAGCCATCTATTGGAAGGAGATTCCATCTAGGATTTTTATAGCTAGAGAGAAGTCAATGCCTGGCCTCAAAGCTTCCAAGGACAGGATGATTCTCTTACATGAAATTAATGCAGCTGGTGACTGAGTTTAATCTAATGCTCACTTAGCATTTTAAAAATTTTAAAGCCTCTAAGAATTATGCTGGCCAAATGCAGTGGCTCATGCATCTAATCCCAGCAATTTGGGAAGCCAAGGCGGGCAGATCACTTGAGGTCAGGAGTTCCAGGCCAGCCTGGCCAACATGGTGAAACCCCACCTCTACTAAAAATACAAAAAAATTAGCCAAGCATGGTGGCCCATGCTTGTAGTCCCAGATACTCAGGAGGCTGAGGCAAGAGAATCACTTGAACCTGGGAGGTGGAGGCTACAGTAAGCCAAGAGCACACCACTACACTCCAGCCTGGGTGACAGAGTGAGACTTTGTCTCAAAAAACAAAGAAAAGAATTACGTTAAATCTACTCTATCTGTGCTCTATAAATGAAACAACAAAGCCTGCGTGATAGCACATTTATCTACAGTATGGTTTTGATTATTTTAAGTCCACTGTTGAGAACTATTTCTCAGACCAAAAAAAAAAAAAGTTTCCCTTCAAAGCATTACTGCTCTTCAGATCCCAGGTGTTCAGCCAGCAAACACAATAAATAAATAAATAAATAAATAACTGCTCATCAAACCTAAACACAAAAATAGAAAAATAATAAAAAAGCAAAAGACCACACAAAAACAAAATATCACTGCTCATTGAAAATGTATCGGGTCATTCAAGAGCTGATGGATGAATCTTAATTTCAGTTGAAGAAAAAAAAACTCTGATGGAGACATACAAGGAGATGAATGTTGTTTGCATGCCTGCTAACACAACATCCATTCTGCAAACCATGGGTCAAGAAGTAATTTTGACTTTCAAGTCTTGTTATCTAAGAAACACATTTCATAAAGCCATTTCTCCCATAGACAGTGAATCCTCTGATGGATCTGGGCAAAGTCCATTGAAAACCTCCATGAAACAGTTCATCATTCTAAATGCCACTAAGAACATTTGTGATTCATGGCAAGAGGTCAAAATATCAGCATGAACAGGATTTGGAAGAAGTGGATTCCAACTTTCATGGATGACTTTGAGGGGTTCAAAAATTCAGTGGAGACCAGGCACAGTGACTTATGCCTGTAATCACAGCATTTTAGGACCTAAAATGGGAGGATCGCTTGAGGCCAGGAGTTTGAGACCAGCCTGGGCAACATAGCAAGACTCCCATCTTTATTTTTAAAACATATATTAATAATTCAATGGAAGTAGTGACCGCAGATGTGGCAGAAATAGCAAGATAACTAGAATTGGAAGTGGAGCCTGAAGATGTGACTCAATTTTTGCAACCTGCTGATAAAACTTGAACAGATGAAATATTTTTTTAATTAAAAAAATGTTTTAAATGAAAGACCTCATGAGGCGGGCAGATCACAAGGTCAGGAGATCAAGACCATCCTGGCTAACACGATGAAACCCCATCTCTACTAAAAATATAAAAAATTAGCCGGGCGTGGTGGCATGCGCCTGTAGTCCCAGCTACTAGGGAGGCTGAGGCAGGGGAATGGCGTGAACCTGGGAGGCGGAGCTTGCGGTGAGCTGAGATTGTGCCACTGCACTCCAGCCTGGGCGACAGTGCTAGACTCCGTCTCAAAAAAAAAAAAAAAAAAAAAAAAACTTGACCTGATGAGGAATTACTTCTTATGGATAAGCAAATAAATTGTTTTTTGGTTTGTTTGTTTTTTGAGACTGAGTTTCGCTCTTGTTGCCCAGGCTGGAGTGCAGTGGCACAATCTCGGCTCACCGTAACCTCTGCCTCCCAGGTTCAAGCAATTCTCCTGCCTCAGCCTCCCAAGTAGCTGGGATTACAAGCATGCACCACCACGCCCGGCTAATTTTTTTTTTTTTTGTATTTTTAGTAGAGACGGGGTTTCTCCATGTTGAGGCTGGTCTCGAACTCCTGACCTCAGGTGATCCGCCCACCTCAGCCTCCCAAAGTGCTGGGATTACAGGCGTGAGCCACCACGACCAGCCTTAAAGTGTTTTTTTGAAGGTACTCAAATATGTCAATTTTATTGTTTCTGTATGTGCACATTTATTTGCTACTGAAAATTGCAAAAGCAGTACATCACAGCTTCTTATTGCTATTCAAACTTTTGAAAACCAGAAAGTCTATTATGCTCTAGCCCAACTATCTGATGTTTTATTCCTTTTTTTTTTTGACAGAATCTCACTCTGTCACCCTGGCTGGAGTGCAATGGTGCGATCTTGGCTCACTGCAATCTCCATCTCCCAGGTTCAAGTGATTCTCCTGCCTCAGCCTCCCGAGTAGATAGGATTAACAACATGCGCCAACACGCCCAGCTAATCTTTTGTATTTTTAGTAGAGACAGCGTTTCACCATGTTGGCCAGGCTGGTCTCAAACTTCTGACCTCAGATGATCCACGCACCTCAGCCTCCCGAAGTGCTGGGATTACAGGTATGAGCCACAGCACTGGCCTCCAATGTTTTCTTTACATTCTTTCCCCATAAGTCACTTTCCTTCAATTTTTTTTTTTTTTTTTTTTTTTTTTTTGAGACAAGGTCTCTCTTTGTCACCCAGGCTGGAGTGCAGTGGTGCAATCACAGCTCACTGCAGCCTTGATCTCCTGGATTCAAGCCATCCTCCCACCTCAGCTTCCCAAGTAGCTAGGACCACAGGCATGTGCCACTTCACCTGGCAAATTTTTTTGAAAAATTTTTTTGTAGAGATGGAGTCTCGCCATGTTGCCCAGGCTGGTCTTGAACTCTTAGCCTCAAGAAATACTCCTGCCACAGCCTCCCAAAACACTGGGATTACATGCAATAGCCACCATGCCTGGCCTACTTCAAATTCAAAAATTTAAACCAACCTTCATCCCAGTGTCTTCACAAATGCTCAGCAAAGAAAATTCCTAAGACAATTCAGGGACCTCTCATAACCTTACTGAGAGACATTAATAAAGAACCTTAGTAACTTGACTCTCAACTCCACTACCAACCCTTCCCCTCTAGCAGAAGGTTCACCCCAACAACAGGAAAGAAGAGAAACAATCTTCCAGGACATCAGAGGTGGCTTGCCTTACAGGAGGAAATTAATAAGAACATTGCTCTCTGTGGGGAAAGAAAGGACGGTAAAAATCGAGATACCTGTTAATAGATTTTCTCAGCTTGAAAGAGAACTGACACGGGGCTTAAGGGAGTTCAGAATGAATCAAGAAATGAACCATTCAAATGTGGCTGCAGTTTCTGTGTGTATCACAGATGGGATCCTTTTGAGAATGCTAGAAAAGGGAATTATGACACAGAGCCAATTCAGCCATAAACATTATTTTTGTACTTTTTCTTTCTTGCTGGTAATTTTTTTTTATTCTTTTGAGATGGAGTCTCACTCTGTTGCCCAGGCTGGAGTGCAGTGGCATGATCTTGGCTCACTGTAGCTTCCGGCTCCTGGGTTCAGGCAATTCTTCTGCCTCAGCCTCCCAAGTACCTGGGATTAGAGGCACCAACCACTACACCCGGCTAATTTTTGTATTTTGAGTAGAGATGCGGTTTCACCATATTGGCCAGGCTGGTCTTGAACTCCTGACTTCCAGTGATCCGCCCGCCTCGGCCTCCCAAAGTGCTGGGATTACAGGTGTGAGCCACCACGCCCGGCCTTCTTGCTGGTAATTTTTTATATAGTGGGTTGAGAAAGCTACTCTATGCTAGGATAGACTATCACAATATTTTTGATATCTTTTTCTGTGATATCTTTTTTTCATACGTTTTCCTTCCTACAATGATACCAGTAACTTATGAGGAATCTGTATAGTTTGAATGTATTTGAATAATTTCAATATACCTTAGTGCTACTCTTTGATTTAATCCCCAAAGCACCAATAGGTCCTAAATATTCTCATGTGTTTTAGAAGCCTGAAGTCAGTGAGAAAAACCCACAGACAGCAATGTTCTTACTAATTCCCTCCTGTAAGGTGAGCCACCTCTGATGTCCTGGAAGATTGTTTCTCTTCTATCCTGTTGTTGGGGTGAACCTTCTGCTAGAGGGGAAGGGTTGGTAGTGGAGTTGAGAATCAAGTTACTAAGGTTCTTTACTAACATCTCACGGTAGAGGGTATGAGAGGCCCCTGAATTGTCTTAGGAATTTTCTTCAGTGAGCGTTTGTGAAGACTCGGATGAAGGTTGGGTTAAACTTTTGTCATGGGTCCATTGGCAGTTTAGTCACCAGCGCCTCCTGGATCTTTGGGTCCTGGCGGAAAACGATGCCAGACTCTCAAATTGCCACAAGGTAGCGTGGAAAGAACTCCACAGTCCAGAAGGAGCCTCCAAAGAGGTTTCGTGAGGTGGAATTTACTCCTGGTGAAGATGCTGTGAATGCTGTTTAAACTACAACAAAGGATTTACAATATTGACGCAGGTAGTTAAGAAAGCAGTGGCAGGGTTTGAGAGGATTGGCTCCAATTTTGAAAGAAGTTCTACTATGGGTAAAATGCTATCAAACAACATCGCATGCTACAGAGAAATCTTTCGTGGAAGGAAGGGTCAGTTAATGTGGTAAATTTCATTGTTGGTTTAAGAAATGGTTACAACCACTTCAATATTTAGCAACCACCACCCTTATCAGCCAGCAGCCAACAACATCGAGGCAAGACTCCTCACCAGCAAAAAAGATTATGACTCCCTGAAGGCTAAGATCATTATTAGTATTTTTAGCAATAAAGTATTTTTATATAATTTCTTTTTAAAAAATAATGGAGCTTCAAATAAGGGCATCAAGTATTTTTTCTTTTAATAGATGGGGTTTTGCCATGTTGTCCAGGCTGAGCTCAAGCAATCCACCTGCCTCAGCCTCCCAAAGTGCTGGGATTACAAGCATGAGTCACCGCAGCCAGCTGGCATCAAGTGTTTTAAAATTAAAGTATGTGCCTTGTTTCCTAGACATAACACCATTTTACACTTTATAGACTACAGTGTAGTGTAGTGTAAATGTAACTTTTTTTTTTTTTTTTTTTGAGAGGGAGTCTCGCTCGGCCACCCAGGCTGGAGTGCAGTGGCGCGATCTTGGCTCACTGCAAGCTCCACCTCCCAGGTTCACGCCATTCTCCTGCCTCAGCCTCCCGAGTAGCTGGGACTACAGGCACCCGCCACCACGCCCAGCTAATTTTTTGTATTTTTTTTTTTAAGTAGAGACGGGGTTTCACCATGTTAGCCAGGATGGTCTCAATCTCCTGACCTCGCGATCTGCCCACCTCAGCCTCCCAAAGTGCTGGGATTACAGGCATGAGCCACCGCGCCCGGCCATAACTTCTTTTTTTAAATAGAGACAGGATCTCCCTATATTGCCCAGGTTGACCTCACAACTCCTGGTCTCAAGTGATCCTCCCCCTTCCATGTCCTAAAGTACTGGGATTATAGGCATGAGCCACCACACCCAGCCAATGTAACTTTATATTCACAAGGAAACAAAACCATTTTTGTGACTTGCTTTATAGCAATATTTGCTTTATTGTGGTGGTCTGCAACCCAATCCACAATATCTTTGAGGTATGGGTATACTTTCTAAGTGTTTCCTGAGTCAGCCTACTTTTTCTCCATTTTTTGGTCATTATTCTATTCATTTTTTTTGTTTGTTTTGCTGTTGTTTGGAAACAAGAACTTGCTGTGTCGCCCAGGCTGGAGTGCAGTAGCACGATCATAGCTCACTGCAGCCTCACCATCCCTGTGTTCAAACCATTCTCCTGTCTCAGGCTCCTGAGTTGCTGAGACTACAGATGCACAGTACCACACCTGGCTCATTTTTTAAAAATTGTTTGTAGAGATGGGGTCTCATCATGTTGCCCAGTCTGATCTGGAACTCCTGGCCTCAAGCAATCCTTCCACCTCAGCCTTCTGAGTAGCCCTGATCAATCCATTGTTGAAGAATACATGGATGTTACTTTGCAGTCTGTCATCCTGAATTTGTGTTCACTTGACATTGCCTAATTATTAGTTTCAGCTTACCCACTTTTTGTCAGTAACACGCAGAAGAGACTGTGGCCTTCTTACTGTATCATATCAGGAAGCATCTCACACTGGTTTGTGCCATTACTGGTGCAGTGACTTTCAGCCACTTGGTTAAGGTGGAGTTGGCCATATTTCTCCACTGCAAAATTACTGATTTTCCTTTTGTAATTAATAAGTGTGTGTGAGTAGATTCTTTGAGATGAAGTATATATCTTGTTCTTCCTCGAACTTAAAGGTTTTTTTTTTTAAGTGAAAGCAAGTTTGTTAAGAAAGTAAAGGAATAAAAGAATGGCTACTCCATAGGCAGAGCAGTGTCACTTTAAGGTTACGACGTCAAGTGATTTTTGTCCAAATCAATAATTACTGTGATGATTGAAAAAAGATGATTACCAAGTTTATTTTCATTGTCTCAAGGTCCGCTGAACTCTGGATCTAGGCTGTGTCAACAGGGTAGTGTGGTACCCCCTGTACCCATCTCTGCCTCCTACAGTCCTTTTCATTTATTTTGTTTTTTTATAATAGAAGCAGAGTCTTACTATATGCTGTCCAGGCTGGTTTCAAACTCCTGAGCTCAAGAAATCTTCCTGCCTTGGCCTCCCAAAGTAGTGGGATTACAAGTGTGAGCCACCACATCTGGCCAAGTCCTTTACCATCTGCAGAAGGCTTAGCTTGCAGTTTCAGCAGAAGGATAGACTCCCAGGAAGACCGTGAGACAGATTTGGGGCCCAGTTGATAATATCAAGTACACTCAATTTGACTATGTTCACCACATTCTGGCTCCAGACAAATGAGAGTCACTAGTGAAGTTGGTGCCATTTTGTGTATCTTCTGTACCTAAGGAGGAAAAAAGATAGAGGAAAGAATGTAAGAGGTCAGCTTATATTCACAAACATGGACGTCAAGCTTTTCCCACCTTTTCTTTTCTTTTCTTTTCTTTTCTTTTTTTTTTTTTTTTTTTTTGAGATGGAGTCTCACTCTGTCACCCAGGCTAGAGTGCAGTGGCATGATCTTGGCTCACTGCAAGCCCCGCCTCCCAGGTTCATGCCATTCTCCTGCCTCAGCCTCCCTAGTCGCTGGGACTACAGGCACCCGCCACAATGCCCGGCTAATTTTTTGTATTTTTAGTAGAGACGGGGTTTCACCATGTTAGCCAGGATGGTCTCGATCTCCTGACCCCATGATCCGCCCGCCTCGGCCTCCCAAAGTGCTGGGATTACAGGCGTGAGCCTCCATGCCCAGCCCCAACTTTTTCAATCCAATATGGAACCTACTACCTCCTGGGAAAGCCATGCCCCCGCTGTCCCTGGCAGACCACACCTGAGGATTCATTCCTCCTCTCACTCAATCACACCTTCAACAGAAGTGTATTGAGCATTTCCTTTGTACCAGGCACTGGGGATACAACAGTGAATTTGTATCCATGGGGTTGCTGGAATCCAGCTGGAAAGTGGGCAGTGGATTCTTCAGAAGGTCCACAGGCCTGGGAAGAGTCTTCGGGGACTGTGAGCAATCCCATGGTACCGTGGAGCACTTGGGTGGGAATATCCTCCACCTCCCAGGAGGAGCTATCGGCTCCACCATGACAAAGCACTGGACATCCAAGGGTTCCGCTTGTGAACCACATTGGAAACAACAGGCTAGTTACCTTGTAGTCCCTCAGGAATCTTGCCCTGCTCTTCTTGTTCTAAGGATGCCACAGCTTCCCTTTTTCTCTGGAGAAGTAATCTAGATCTTCGATTTTGGAACCAAATCTAAGTGGGTAAGACAAAGAAACTTAATTTAAACAAAGAATGTTGTGTAAAACTCATGATTGCTTTCTTCTCTTTTTTCTTTTCTGTTTTTTGAGACAGCGGTCTCTCTCAGAGTAGCTAGTGCTACAGGTGTGCATCATCACATTAAGCTAACTTTTAAACTTTTTGTAAAGATGAGGTTTCACCGCATGGCCCAGGCTGATCTTGAACTTCTGGGCGCAAGCAATCCTCCCAAGTAGCTGGGACTAGAGGCACACTTGACTGTGCCCAACCCAAAAAATATATATATATATACTTTTTTTTTTTTTAATACGGAGTCTCGCTCGGTCACCCAGGCTGGAGTGCAGTGGCACAATCTTGGCTCACTGCAACCTCCACCTCCCAGGTTCAAGCAATTCTCCTGCCTCAGCCTACCAAGTAGCTGGGATTATAGGCACCCACCACCACACCCGGCTAATTTTTGTATTTTTAGTAGAGATGGAATTTCACCATACTGGCCAGGCTGGTCTTGAACTCCCGACCTCAGGTGATCCACCCACCTCAGCCTCCCAAAATGCTGGCATTACAGGCGTGAGCCACTGTGCCCGGCCCAACATTATTAACATTTTATGACATTTGTGAGAGTCTATAAGGCCTAAAGAAAACACCCAAAATTCTGAAACTCACATCCAGTCCCTTTGTGATAGGTTTTAGATCCTGAATGTTCCCAGGTCCACCTCATTACAATACTAGTCTTTCTCTAAAGTGACATCCTACATTGCAGCTCTTCCTACTGCCTGAAATTTTTTTTTTCTATCTCTTTTTCTTCCCCTCAGAAATGCCCATTTTACTTCCAAGGCCCAGAATAGAGAATGTCTAGGAAAACATTCTTCATCCCACAAGACAAACTTAATTTCTGTTCCTTCTTTGTGCCCATAAATTATACATATAGGCATGTAAAACTTATGCATACATACTCACATAATTTGAAATAGCGGTTCATATATACTTATATGCACACACTCACAAAAACCCCTCACCTTCCAGCAGCTACTATTTTTTTGAGACAAAATCTCACTCTATCGCCCAGGCTGGAGGGCAGTAGTGCGATCACAGTTCACTGCAGCCTCAACCTCCTGGGCTCAAGTGATCCTCCTACCACAGCCATGTGCCAGCACACCCAGCTAACTTTTAATTTTTTTCATAGAGTTGTGGTCTCCCTGGTCCTCCTGCCTCAGCCTCTAAAACTGCTGGGATTCCAGACAGGAGCCACCATACCTGGCCACAACTCTTTTTATTGAGACAGAATTTCTCCCTTGTTGCCCAGGCTGAATTGCAGTGGCGTGATCTCTGCTCACCACAACCTCTGCCTCCTGGGTTCAAGCAATTCTCCTGCCTCAGCCTCCAGAGTAGCTGGGATTACAAGCATGCAACACTATGCCCAGCTAAATTTTTGTATTTTTAGTAGAGACGGGGTTTCTCCGTGTTGGTCAGGCTGGTCTCGAACTCCCGACCTCAGGTGATCCACCCGCCTTGGACTCCCAAAGTGCTGGGATTACAGGTGTGAGCCACTGCGCCCAGCCACAACTCTTAATAGTGTGAAAATGGCAGTTAAGTTTCAACATTGGTTTTGGAGGAGACAAACATTCAAACCATAGCAATCACTACCTAGTACAGTACCTAGCACATAGTTGATGCTCCGAATAATGCAAAATGAAAGAAGGAGAGAATGAAAAATGAAAATGAGATGAGGAAAGTAAAAGGAAAGAACCATCAGAACCACTAATGTGCATTCATGTCCTGCTTACAGGAGGGAGCACTGGTTTAAACGCACGCACACCCTACACAGCAGTCTGACAATTTTATTCCCTTTTAAGATGTGTCAGGAATGAATCCTCGGACAGACTGGTACATTTCTCTGAGCTAAATGTGAAATGTCTAAAGTGGACCTCATAATTTTTTTTTTTTTTCAAGACAGAGTCTTGCTCTGTCGCCCAGGCTGGAGTGCAGTGGTGCAATCTCTACTCACTGCAACCTCCACCTCCCAGATTCAAGCGCTTCTCCTCCCTCAGCCTGCCAAGTAGCTGGGACTACAGGCGTGCGCCACCATGCCCAGCTAATTTTTGGATTTTTGTAGAGATGGAGTTTCACCATGTTGGCCAGGCTGGTCTTCAACTCCTGACCTCAGGTGATCTGCCCACCTCAGCCTCCCAAAGTGCTGGCATTACAGACGTGAGCCACAGCAACCAGCCTGGACCTCATAACTCTAACCTCAGGGCATAATTAGAAGATCTGAAGGATACAGTAGACATAAAGACTTCAGTCAAATAGGCCGGGCACAGTGGCTCAGCCCTGTAATCCCAGCACTTTGGGAAGCCAAGGAGGGTGGATCACCTGAGGCAAGGAGTTCAAGATCAGCCTGGGCAACATGGCGCAACCCTGTCTCTACTAAAAATACAAAAAATATTAGCCAGGTGTGGTGGCACACACCTGTAATCCTAGCTACTCAGGCAGCCGAAACACAAAAACTGCTTGAACCTAGGAGGTTAAGGTGGCAGTGAGGCAAGATTTCGCTGCTGCGCTCCAGCCTGGGTAATAGAATGAGACCCATCTCGGAAAAAAAAAAAAAAAAAAAAAAAAAGGCTTTAGCCAAATGCCTGGCTTATATGCAATGTTAACTAATATTCACTCACTCAACAAATTCTCATTGGGTGTCATGTGCCACGCACCGTTCAGGGCCCAAGGAATACAACATTGCTCAAGACAGACAGAAAATACCAGAAGGGGATGTGAGATTGAGTCCTGTGGGCACTTGGGGGTAGAAGCCAGCAGACAGGGAACAGCTGTGAAAGACCCTGAAATGTGCCCAGCATGATGAGGAACTGCCTGAGGCCCATGTAGCTTCCCTTCCTGTATATCTAGATCCCTAGGAGATGGGACAACCACACTTCTTATCACTCACTTGGACTCTTGACTCCGGAACACCGATTTCTTTAGCAAGTTCTTCTCTGGAATCAATCCCAGGGTATGGGTTTTTCATAAATGCCTTGATGAGAGTGTGTAACTGAGAGGCGCTGTAGGTAGTACGACATCGTCTGGCTTCTCTACCTAGGGAAGGCATGGAAAGATGGAGGGGGGCGGTCAAGGAATATTGCAAGGGTCCATTCACATATTCAAAAACAGAACCCAAACTTGTCACTCTCCCTCCAATTTCGATCCCACTGACTCCTCCTGAGAGGATCTTGTCCCAGGTTCCTTCCAGGTGGAAGGTTCTAGAGGAGACACAGGATGATATGTCTGGGCTTCTGGACTCCAGTAGAAAGAAAGTAGGCAAGAGGCTGGGTGCAGTGGCTCACGCCTGTAATGCCAGCACTTTGAAAGGCTGAGAGGGGGCAGATCACGAGGTCAGGAGTTCAAGACCAGCCTGACCAATATGGTGAAACCTCGTCTCTGCTAAAAGTACAAAAATTAGCTGGGCGTAGTGGCGCACACCTGTAAATCCCAGCTACTTGGGAGGCTGAGGCGGAAGAATTGCTTGAACCTGGGAGGCAGAGGTTGTAGTGAGCCAAGATCAAGCCACTGCACTCCAGCCTGGGTGACAGAGTGAGATTCCAACTCAACAAATAAATAAATAAATAAATAAATAAATAAATAAATAAGAAAGCCTGGGAAGAGGGCAGGGAAGAACTTCTAGGGTGCAATGAACCCTTTGCTGCCATAAGACCCTGAACAGGAGGTCATCAGGGAGGAGACATTCTTTTTTCAAAGTAGCAGTTGGCTCCACCATAGAGAAGCTCTGCTGGGGAACAGAACTAAGAGGGTTATTTACTTTGAAACTGCACACCAGGTTGACCTTGCCCCTGGCTCTGGCTTGATTCTAAAGTCTCAGCTTCTGGTCTTTTCTGGAATCCGTGCCTAGCTCTTCGATTCTGAAACCAAATCTAAGTGAGGAAAAGAAAAGGAGAGAATTACATGTTAATATCATTTAAGCTACATCACTGCCTGTTCCCAAAGTGAGCAATTCTTATTGGGCCTAAGCCCAGGATTATTACTCACTTCCGCCACATTCTACCAAGTCCTTTTTTTTTTTTTTTTTGAGATGGAGTCTCACTTTGTGGCCCAGGCTGGAGTGCAGTGGCGTGATCTCAGCTCACTGCAACCTCCACCTCCTGAGTTCAAGTATTCTCCTGCCTCAGACTCCCAAGGAGCTGGGATTATAGGTGTGTGCCATCATGCCTGGCTAATTTTTGTATTTTTAGTACAGATGGGGTTTCTCCATGTTGGTCAGGCTGGCCTAGAACTCCTGACCTCAGGTGATCCACCCACCTCGGCTTCCCAAAGTGCTGGGATTATGAGCATGACCTACCACGCCCGGCCCATCTACCAAGTCTTTGGTCAAGACTTGGCATTCACATCCAGGGCAACATTGTGTGACAACATCATCTCTACTAAAAACAAAAAAGTAAAAAAAAGAAAAAAAATTAGCCAGCCAGGTGCAGTGGCTCATGCCTGTAATCCCAGCACCTTGGGAGGCCGAAGCAGGCAGATCATGAGGTCAGGAGTTCAAGACCAGCCTGGCCAACATAGTGAACCTCCATCTTTACTAAAAATACAAAAAAAATTTAGCTAGTCATGGTGGCAGGCGCCTGTAGTCCCAGCTACTTGGGAGGCTGAGGCAGGAGAATCACTTGAACTTGGGAGGCAGGGGTTTCAGCAAGCCAAGATCACACCACTGCACTCCAGCTTGGACGACACAGCGAGACTCTGTCTCAAAATAAAAAAAAAATTAGCCGTGGTGGCACGTGCCTATAGTCCCAGCTATCTGGGAGGCTGAGGGAGGGTTGTTGAGCTCAGGATTTCAAGGCTTCGGTGAGCCTTGATTGTGCCCTTGCACTCCAGCCTGGGTGAGACAGTGAGACCCTGACTCAAAAAGATGAAAACAAAAATAAAAATAAAAGATTGGGCATTCAGCGTCTTCACAATCTGCTGCCAACATAATTTGCTCTAATTATTAATATTTAATTGGTAAACAGCTGCTACAATTATTACATGTTCAAAAACCAGCTCAAGTATCTCCTCCTCTGAAGGTACGCCTACACGCGTTTTCTCACCTCCTGTGAGCTCGCTCATCCTCGGTATCCACATCTGTGAAGTGAGGCTAAGACCAACACCTTCGTGGGTTTATTGAGGGTCAGTTGAGATACTCCCCACCAAGCCCTCAGCACATGGGTACATAGTATGGGCTCTGTTAATGGTTCTCTCTCCTGCCTTTCTACTTCCAGTCCTGGAGATATCGAACTTTAACTTACCTGGATTCTGGACTCTTCTGTATTGATTTCTAAAGCAAGTTTTTGTTTGGTAGCATAACCTGGGTAAGGCTTTTGATTGAAGGTATCGATGAGGATTTTCAATTGTTCTTCTGTGAATTTTGTGCGACAGCGCCTATGATTTGTTGTTACCCTCTCTGTAGGAAGATTACAAAAGAAGAAGCAGGTAATAGGTTAATTTATATACTCAAACTTCAGGTTCAAGCTAGTCTCTCACTTCCTTTTCCCAAATCCACTGGAATCCACTCCAGGAGAACTACCCTCATACAATTATGGAGCTCTTGAACACACAATGGTGATTTTTCAACTTCTTTAGCTCATCTGAATGCCATACTAAGAAGTCAGGGATCCTCTGTTTTGAAAAACCATTAAAAACCATTGTGAGCCGGGCATGGTGGTTCCCAGCACTTTAGGAGGTCAAGGTGGTCAGATCATGAGGTCAGGAGTTCGAGACCAGCCTGGCCAACATGATGAAACTCCATCTGTACTAAAAATACAAAAAATTAGCCAGTCATGGTGGCGTGTGCCTGTAATCCCAGCTACTCAGGAGGCGGAGGCAGCAGAATCGCTTGAACCTGGGAGGCGGAGGTTACAGTGAGCTGAGATCGTGCCATTGCACTCCAGCCTGGGTAACAGAGTGAGACTTTATCTCAAAAAAAAAAAAAAAAAAAAAAGCTGGGCGCGGTGGCTCACACTTGTAATCCCAGCACTTTGGGAGGCCGAGGCGGGTGGATCACGAGGTCAGGAGATCAAGACCATCCTGGCTAACATGATGAAACCCCGTCTCTACTAAAAATTCAAAAAATTAGCCGAGTGTAGTGGCAGGCGCCTGTAGTCCCAGCTACTCCGGAGGCTGAGGCAGGAGAATGGTGTGAACCCAGGAGGCAGAGCTTGCAATGAGCCGAGATTGCGCCACTGCACTCCAGCCTGGGTGACAGAGAGAGACTCCGTCTCAAAAAAAAAAAAAGTAAAATAAAAAATAAATAAAAATAAAAATATGTATGTCATGAAAATGCCAATTTTTTTTTTAAAAAACAATGTGTTCTGTTCATATGGATTAGAAACAATCTAAGTCAATAATGCATGCAATATGTCATTATAGTGATGAAACCATAGAAACGAAGAGTTTGTGATACAAGGACCATTTCAAACCCTTTCAGTTTTTCAGGTCAAAATTCCTTGGTGCATATATTTTATTTTTATTATTTTTATTTTTTCAGGCAGGATCTCACTCTGTCGCCCAGGCTGGAGTGCAGTGGCACAATCATGGCACACTGCAGCTTTCACCTACACAGGCTCAGGTGATCCTCCTACCTCAGCCTCCTGAGTAGCTGGGACTACAGGTGCACACCCCAACACCCAGCTAATTTTTCTGCTTTTTGATAGAGTTTCACCACATTGTCCAGGCTAGTCTCAAACTCCTGGGCTCAAGCAATTCCCCAGCCTTGGCCTCCCAAAGTGCTGAGATTACAGATATGAGCCACCACCCCTGGCCGGAGCATATTTTTTTACTTTGACCTCCATTGCTCAATAGCAATAACAGGCAAACAGTATCAGTTTCCAAGGTATTTTTAAAAACACCACAGGGAGGACAAAATTAACTGGAAAAAGAATTTCATACTGTCAGTAGAATTTTCCAATAGGAAAAAAAATACCACATCACATAATTTTCTGGATAGGACATCTCCTTGAAATAACCAAATCTGGAAAGCATTTTGGAACATACCATTTTGTAACAGAATTAGACAGTGAATTGAGATGAGAAGAAAATTTACTAGAGATGCTAGGAGTTCAGTTAAAAGCCCAACAGCTTTTTTGTTTGATCTTTGAATGCTTGCCCTTGTCTTCAGTTTCACACACCTGGTCCATTGCTTTGTTTTTTGTTTTTTGTTTTTTGTTTTTTGTTTTGAGACGGAGTTTCACTCTTGTTGCCCAGGCTAGAGTGCAACGGTGCGGTCTCGGCTCCCTGCAACCTCCACCTCCCAGATTCAAGTGATTCTCCTGCCTCAGCCTCCGAAGTAGCTGGGGTTATAGGCACACGCCGCCACGCCTGGCTAATTTTTTGTATTTTTAGTAGAGACAGGGTTTCACCATGTTGGCCAGGCTGGTCTCGAACTCCTGACCTCGTGATCCACCCACCTTGGCCTACCACAGTGCTGGGATTACAGGTGTGAGCCACTGCACCTGGCCCCTGGTCCACTGTATTTGACTGAAGGAGGAAGGTTCAACTTTTACAAGTTCAATGAATTGGCTCATACAATCCGCCTTTGACATTACCCATCATTCCTCTTGAACCTGTCCATCTCCTTGACCTCATCATATGCGACATTCCAGTTGGCTTTATACATTGCAATGTGTACTCCTGCCATGATATCTAACTTCCATCTGACCCCCAACCCAGCCAACTTCTTCCTTCTCCAGAGTTTTCACTTGCTCCTCCCTCTACCCACAAGGCTCTTCACACAATGATGGATGAGATCACCTTGCTCAGGTCTCAGCTTGCACACCATCTTCTCAGAGTCCCTCCCTGACCCTCTGGTCTAAGGTGGTCCACACCCCATGCCATGACCTCTCACTTTACCACCACGCTTAGCTAAGTTTTTGATATTTTGTAGAGATGGCCTTTCCCTAGGTTGCCCAGGCTGTCTGAGACTCCTGGCCTCCCCATACAATCCTCCCACCTCAGCCACCCCAAGTGCTGGAATTACAGGAATGAGTCACATCCTCTCTCTTTTTTTTTTTTTTTCTTTGAGACAGAGTCTCACTCTGTTCCCCAGGCTAGAGTTCAGTGGCACAATATCGGCTCACTGCAGCCTCAGCCTCCTGGGTTCAAGCGATTCTCCTGCCTCAGACTCCCGAGTAGCTGGGATTACAGGCACCTGCCACCATGCCCGGCTAATTTTTGTATTTTTAGTAGAGACGGGGTTTTGCCACGTAGGCCAGGCTGGTCTGGATGATCCACCCACCTCAGCCTCCCAAAGTGCTGGGATTACAGGTATGAGCCACCACGCCTGGCCAATTTCTTAAACTTTTTTAAAGGGTAGTTGTCACATGGAGTCTGAAAACATATCAGTGAACTTTCCTTACTGCGTTATATTAAAATACATTTTTGTCTTACATTTTTTTTCAAGTTTCCAACACATTATCTTACATTTTGAAAGGCTCTTTTACCTATCGATGATTTTGTAGCCTCTTGCATTGATCATTTAAAACAACAGTTTAGGCTGGGCGTAGGTGGCTCACACCTATAATCCCATCACCTTGAGAGGCCAGGACAGGTGGATTCCTTGAGTCCAGGAGTTCAAGACTATCCTGGGCAACATAGCGTGACACCATCTAACTCATTCTACAAGGCCAGTATTACTCTGATACTCAAAGCAGGCAAATAGACACATCAAAAAAGGACAACATCCCTAATGAACATTGATGCAAAAATCCTCAACAAAATACTAGCAAACTGAATTCAACAGTACGTTAAAAAGATAATTCCTCATGACCACATGGGATTTATCCCATGGATGCAAGGATGTCTCTGTACCCCATAAATACATATACTCACTATGCACCCACAAAAATTCAAAATCATTGGCTGGGCACAGTGGCTCACGCCTATAATCCCAGCACTTTGGGAGGCCGAAGCGGGCAGATCACCTGAGGTCAGGAGTTCGAGACCAGCCTGACCAACATGGAGAAACCCCGTCTCTACTAAAAATACAAAATTAGCCAGGCATGGTGGTGCATACCTGTAATCCCAGCAACTCGGGAGGCTGAGGCGGGAGAATCGCTTGAACCTGGGAGGCAGAGGTTGCAGTGAGCCAAGATTGCACCATTGCACTCCAGCCTGGGCAATAGGAGTGAAACTCCGTCTCAAAAAAAAATTTTTTTAATAATTTTTTTCAAAAAAGGCTAGATTACTGTAGGATTTTAGTGGAAACAAAAATTTTTTAAAGATAAAAAATATTTTAAAATAATAAAAATGTGAAAGGCTAGTTACGCTGGCAATTCAAATAATTACATATATCCTTCTTTTCCAGACAAGCATCCTATTCCAGTATGAAGCACAGGGTTTGATGCATATGTCCCTTTTTGTTACACAGGATATTAAAAGGTGTAATCAAGGGTTAAAGTTTAATAAAATCAATAATTGTTACTGCTTAAGGACATTCCTAAGTGAAACTGCTTTTTGTTCTTGCACTGAAAGTATGAGGGTAACCACAGTAACTACCAGTACAATTTGGTTATACTGGTTTGATGTTCTCTGAGGTACCAGCAGATTTACCCATCATTGTTTTTGTATCATCAGTGCAAGTGTAAACACACCAAAAAGGAAAATGTCTTAGTATAATTAGGAAAATTAGAACCTTATAGTTCCTGGAAAGGGCTCTGGAGCTCCACAGACCATACTTTGAAAACAAGTGCCCTAAAATAAATCTTCTATTCTTCCACATATTGGTAAGTAACACCACATCTTTCAAAAGACCACTTCATAAGATTTACATAGACCTGCCCTAATGCCTTGAGAAATTGATCCTCTCTGCTTTTGTAATTAACCTCAGAAAGCCACTCCTAAATCCATTTTGTTTTTCCTCAACTTCTACATTTCTGGAGTAGAAAAAATATATATACATATATTTATATATATAGTCATTCTTTTGACTGAATTCTAATTTCTAACACTTTACCTTCTCCACACAACACTCACTTCCAGAAATGGCTAGGTAAGTCCTAGTAGAATTAACTAGAATATTTTCATCTAATTTTTCAATGTTAAAAAATTATTGAACACCTATTAAAAGCCAGACCCTATTCTAGGCACCATAAACAAAACAGTTAAGATATCCTTGATCTTTAAGGAGCTGAAAGATATCAAGCAAACAAGCAAAAGATGTAGTGTATCAGATGATGAGTATTTCCATAGCAAAGAAGAATCAAGTGGCAAGAGTAGAGAGTGCAGGGGTGAGGTCACAGTTTTAAGTGCAATAGTTAGGGATGGGCTTACTGAGAAAGTATAACATGAACAAAGGCTTGAGGCAGATTAGAGAGTGATCAATGCTGATGTTTGACAGACACATTGCAGGAGGTGGGGAGAGGCCCTGGGCTGGGACGCTGCCTGTCCTATTTGACATAAGGCAAGGAGGCCAGAACATCTGGAGAAAAAAGAATAAAAGGGAAGCAGACGAGGTCACAGACCATACCGGGTGCCACGTTATCTAGGGCACGATAGGGCCAGGTGCCTTTTCGTTGAGAGTTTTAAGCAGATAAGTGACATAATTTATGTATATATGTATGTATGTATGTATTTATTTTTGAGATGGAGTCTCGCTCTCTGGCCCAGGCTGAGGTGCATGGCATGATCGCGGCTCACTGCAACCTTCACCTCCTGGGTTCAAGCAGTTCTCCTGCCTCGGCCTCCCGAGTAGCTGGGACTACAGGCGCCTACCACCATGCCTGGTTAATTTTTGTATTTTTAGTAGAGACGGGGTTTCACCATGTTAGCCAGGCTGGTCTTGAACTCCTGACCTTGTGATCTGCCCACCTCGGCCTCCCAAAGTGCTGGGATTACAGGCGTGAGCCACGGTGCCCAGCTGCCATAATTTAATTAACAGTTTAACAACATCACATGAGGTACAGCGTTGAGAACAGGTTGGTGGAAGCAGAGAGATCAGTTAGGAGAAGACTGCAATAATCTCATGCAATGGACCAATAATCTAATGAGAAGGACAAAGAAATTGTCAGATTCCTTAAATATTTGAACGTTAAAGCCATCAGAATGTCCAGCCTGACTATGTTATGAGGGAAAAAATGGAGTCAGGGGTGTTTTCTAGATATGAGGCATGACCTGGCACCTCCTGAGCTGGAGAAAACAGTGGGAGGAATAGTTTAGATATGAACATAGGAAATTCAGTGTTTGGAACACGTTGAGTCTGAGATGCCTGTTAGAGACAAGTAGGCAATTAGATAAAGTCCAAAGTTCAGGAGAAAAGTTCAAACGTTCTGTAGAGAGAAATCAGGAAAGTGCTTTCCAGATCTGGAATCCTTGATTCCAAGGATATTTTGAGCTCTAAACTTTGTGATGTGTCCCATAGCTGCTCTCTTTTAGCATCTGTCTCCCTCTCCTTTTTTTCTTTTCCGCTCCTTCCTCCCCTCTTCCTTCCTGAAGCTCAAATATGTCTTATTTAGTTCTTGAATATCTGTACCTTTCTGAAATTACCAATGCTCAAATGCACTGAAAACAGCCTATTTTCATAACATCACATCAGAGAAACTGGTTTTCCCTTATCCAGATACAGTTATTTTAAAGTTTAAAAATGGAACTCTCACAACTCTGACAAGACTACTAGGTTTTTAGCCCTACTTTTTCCCCAAACCAATAAAAGCTCAGTCAAGCACAAGGGAACTTACTGTGTGAATAGGTGTCTTCGGCCATGCTGGAAGAGAGTCCTGAAGGCTGAGCCACTGTCTGGGAGACAAGTCACTCTGCACAGAGACTGGGTTTTATATGTGTAGCCAGGTGGTCCCGCCCACTTTTTTAAACCATTTACATAAATCTCTAGTTCCACCCTTAGTAATTGTATCAATCCTTAGAAACATGTATCCTCCATCTAAAAAGGACTAGATAGGACCCCTTTCCATCAATTGATATTTAATAATTTACACCAGTGTATAAATTATTACCAACACCTACACCTAAGCCATCACAAGAAGAACATTTCCGCCCATGCCAACTCATATACACAGAGTCATGCTCCTTGGCTCCCCCAAACCCCTTGTGGGAAAAAAATTCCTCCCAAATCACTGGAACCTGAACAGGGAGACAAGCTTGCAATAGCTCCCAATTTTTTAAAAAAGAATATTTTTGAGTACTATTCTGCTTACACATATTTTTCAATGTTTATTATATACATATAGTCTTTTGTAAATGGGATTTTTATGCTTTCCACCTATCTTTTGACATAGTGGCCTCTCCTTATAAATTAAAAGTGTTATTTCTAATTAGTATCACATAAGAGTGAGGCTAGTGAGACAGGAACAAAATTTAAGGGGGTGCTAAAAATTCTATGATCAAGATAAATAGTATTTGAAAGCAATATATATTTTAAGTAATGTAAAAAGTCCATCTTAACAAAACATAAAAATTTTAAATAAAAAGAAGATCCTACTCTGCACATGCACGACCCTACAAGTTATGCAAGTGAGGGTACCTGTGCATTGAAAAAGATGTCTCACCATTGACCAGTCATTGATCAGTCATTGATCAGTCTTGAGGGAAGCTGGCTGGTGGCTGTCACTTTTTATAGCTGTAATCTACAATAGTGCAGGATAAAAGGGAAAATTTTATTACATGTATATATTTGTGTAATTTTTTAAATGTTATTAAGAGCACATAAATAAGTGATATGAATTTCATTTATTGATATATTTGACTGTCCATAAATAAAATTTGGCCAGATATCAAGCCATTTTGGAGAAACAATTTCGAACCAGGAAAATAACATGAAATAACATTTAACAGGAAAATTTTACACTTTATTTAATTAAAATAATGATAACTTGTTTTTCTTTTCTATATATGACATTTCATCACAATATTTTTTCACCAAATTTGTCTGGAAATCTAGAGCAGAATTTTCTGCTGTTTGTTTATATTGATGTTTATATTTTGATATAAATTATATGTACATCTACTTGAACATAGATATTACAATTATAAATGTGCTTCAAATTAATTGACACAATATTGAATATTCATTATAATATATTATCATTAAATATATTATATTAATATATAATATTAATAAACAATATAATATTGATATACTATATAACAGATATATTACATTATATTATATTTACTCCAGTTAAATATTGTATTTACTTTTTAGCTTTATTGAGGTACAGTTGACAAAAATGATATATATTTAAATATACAATTTGAATTTTGATATACACATATAATTGAATCCCAGATTCAATTACCATAATCAAATCAAGCTGATTGATGTATTTACCACCTCAAATCACACCCTTTGTGTGTGTGTACATATATATTACATTATATTATATTTACTCCAATTAAATATTGTGTTTACTTTTTAGCTTTATTGAGGTACAGTTGACAAAAATGATATAAATTATATATATTTTAAATATACAATTTGAATTTTGAAATACACATATGATATAATTACCATAATCAAATCAAGCTGATTGATGTATTTACCACCTCAAATCACACCCTTTGTGTGTGTGCATATATGTTACATTATATTATATTTACTCCAATTAAATATTGTATTTACTTTTTATTTTTTTGAGACAGTGTTTCACTCTTGTTGCCCAGGCTGAAGTGCAGTGGGGTGATCTCAGCTCACTGCAACCTCTGCCTCCCAGATTCAAGTGATTCTCCTGCCTCAGGCTCCTGAGTAGCTGGGATTACAGGCATCTGCCACCATGTCTGGCTAATTTTTTGTATTTTTAGTAGAGATGGGGTTTCACCATATTGGCCAGGCTGGTCTCGAACTACTGACCTCAGGTGATCCACCTGCCTCGGCCTCCCAAAGTGCTAGGATTACAGGTGTGAGCCACCGCCCTGGACCTTGTATTTACTTTTTAGCTTTATTGAGGTACAGTTGACAAAAAAGATATATATTTTAAATATACAATTTGAATTTTTATATACACATATAATATGATATGGTTACTATAATCAAATCAAGCTGATTGATGTATTAACCACCTCAAATTATACCCTTTGTGTGTGTGTGTGTGTGTGTGTGTGTGTGTGTGTGTGGTCAGAACACTATTTAAAAAAAATCCTTTTCTCCCCCATGCAGAAGAACACTTAAGATCTATCCTTGTAGCAAAAAATAAAAATCTATCCTCTTAGCAAATGTCAAGTAGTATTGTTTTTTTCATTTCTGAACATCCCATTTAAAAATTTTTTTTCTAATTTGTTAACTACGTCACATAATGTCACAATGTACATATGTCAAATAATGTCACTATGTACCTTAAATCTCCAAAACTTATTTGTCTTGCAAAACTGAAAATTTGTACTTCTTGACCAACATTTCCCCATTTCCCCTTCACCCAAGCCCCTGGCAACCACCATTTTACTCTCTGCTTCTATTTTTGATCCAACCTCACTGTTTGTGTCCACACTCCTTAATTTTCTTGGTCATGAGACCACGAGCTTAGATAACACCTTAGACAATGAGACCAGTGACCCTGACCTGTTTCAGTTTAGTTATTTAAAATATTTTTCTTTCTTTTTTAAATTGTATTTATTTGTTTATTTATTTATTTGTTTTGAGAGGGTCTTGCTCTGTCGCCCAGGCTGGAATGCAGTGGTGCAACCATGGCTCACTGCAGCCTCCAACTACTGGGCTCAAGCAATCTTACCCTCTAGGGCTCCAAAAGTGCTCTGAGAGTAAATGCATGAGCTACCATGCCCAGCCATCAAATTATCAATCATTATAAATCTTAGAGCTGGAAATAATATCTCATTGTTTTATTTTTAATTTGAGAGCTAGCGTGCTTGAACACGTTTAATCAAATGTATTTGCCATATTTTATTTTTCTTTTATTAGCTTTCAGATTCTTTGCTTCTTTCTTAAGTAGAACATTTCTTTGAGACTTAAATATTATGCTGCATTTGTCCTATGTCCTGCAAGTGTTTTCTTAATTCAGTATTTTAAAATAATATTTTGTTTGTAAGTTTTTTGTATCTTTATAGCATTCTTCTAAATTGGATCTATGTTTATTTTAATTGTCTAGTCAAAGTACTGACAAGGAGGAGTGAACTTCCTGAAAACGGAGAACAAGATGTGATGTCTTTTAGTAAATGTTTACCAAAAGACACAGGATTCCATTTCCAATTCCATATCGAGAACCTTTAAAATTGTACATAGATATGCAGGTGAAGTCGTGGAGAAGGGAGGCCAACAGTGCACACAGGTAGTGCCTCTCGGGAAGAATCAGCAGTCATCCTGCATCCTAAATTCCTGACCTGACCTTTCTGCAGGGAGAGTATCTGACCTGTGCTACACCATCAGCAACACAAAGAAAACTTGATGAGGTTTTATTTCCTTTTATTTGTATGTTTCACTCCAGTTTTCAATTCCGTGCCCTCAAAAGCCCGGATATCATCACCGGTACCTCTTTTCAGCCTCACCTCTCTGTGCGGCTCCGCAAGTATGTTGGTCTACCTGGGAGAGTGGGGCCTGCAACCTGCTGGGCGCAGGCGCCTTGAGACGCCACGTCTGTCCTTTTACCGGCTTGGGTGCAGGCAAAGGAAATGCGTCCCCGGGCTGGGGGCGGGGGGCGCGAGGGGGGGCGGGGGGCGCGAGGGGGGGCGGGGGGCGCGAGGGGGGGCGGGGGGCGCGAGGGGGGGCGGGGGGCGCGAGGGGGGGCGGGGGGCGCGAGGGGGGGCGGGGGGCGCGAGGGGGGGCGGGGGGCGCGAGGGGGGGCGGGGGGCGCGAGGGGGGCGGGGCGCGCGAGGGGGGCGGGGCGCGCGAGGGGGGCGGGGCGCGCGAGGGGGGCGGGGCGCGCGAGGGGGGCGGGGCGCGCGAGGGGGCGGGGCGCGCGAGGGGGCGGGGCGCGCCGGGCTGGTCCCCTTCGCTGCGCTCAGTGGCGGCAGGGAGGGCTGGTGAGATGCCAGAGCAAGGTAGGGTCCTGTATTTGGGGACCGCTGACGTTTGGGTCCGCCTCCCGCGGCTGTTAGCACTGCGTGGCCCGAGACCTGCTGTCGGGCGGAGATTAAGGCTGCTTCCCGGAGGGCCCCGGCCGCGTGGTCGCCCTGCCAGAGCGGTGGATGTCAGGTAGTGCTGGGAGGCGTTGCTGTCCGGGTTCGCTTCTCTACTGCTGTCCTAATTGCATCTCTCCCGGGTGAATCACAGAGCTGTAAACGAAAAATCAAATTCTAAGCTCCCAGCCAACTGAATGGACCCCTCCTCTCAGCTAAGAGCATGGCAAACTTAACCTGAAACACTAGTTCGGTCGTGATAGGAAGGAGATGGGACATGCCTCATTTTACCCTCCTCTCTTTGAAATTCAGGCACAGGTCGGGCGCGGTGGCTCATGCCTGTAATCCCAGCATTTTCGGAGGCCGAGGTGGGTGGATCACCTGAGGTCAGGAGTTCGAGACCAGCCTGGCCAACACGGTGAAACCCCGTCTCTACTAAAAATACAAAAATTAGCTGGGCGTGGTGGCGGGTGCATGTAGTCCCAGCTACTCAGGAGGCTGAGGCAGGAGAATTGCTTTAACCCGGGAGGTGTAGGTTGCAGTGAGCCAAGATCGTGCCACTGCCACTCCAGCCTCGGCGACAGAGCAAGACTCCGTCTCAAAAAAAAAGGAATTCAGGCACAGCTGACCAGTATTAACATTAAAACAATTTTTTTTTTAGTATCTTCATGCTAAAGGGGTAAGTAGAAATTGCATGTAGCCTCCCATCAGTTTATTCCAAATAGCAAACATTTACCGAGCCCTGAGTTATTAACTATGTATTTTCTTTTTGTAAACCTTACAATTGAGCAAGCAAGTAATAATATTATCTCCATATTTTCAATATGAGGAAACTGAGGCCCAGGAAGACATGTAATTTGCCCAATATCAGGTATTCAGTATATTGGAGATTTGAAGGACAAATTATTTACTTTCAAAAATGTATACCTTTTCCAAAGTTCCAACAATAATTCAATGAACACATTTATTTTGCCCCAGAATTGCCAATGATGTTATGTCATATAAGGAGGCACCTAAGTATACACTTTGTCCATTTGGGAGATTTGAATTTTGACTATTTGGTTAAGATGGTATCTACTAGATCTCTCCACTCTTTCTTCTTTGTAATTAATAAGTAATCTGTGGGTCAATTCTTTGCAATGTCTGAATAATATTAAGTCCCCCCACTTCACCCTCTAGTTTTAGCCTCTGTTGATGATTCTTCCCCAAATCTGTGATCACTGCTTGTGGGGATTCTATTTCTATTACTTCTTTACATTTTATGCTTATAAGTTGACACTCCTGTAAAGAACTTTACCCAACCCATTCTTTTTTCATTTTTCTTTTCTTTTTTTTGTTTTTGAGAAAGAGTCTCACTCTTGTTGTCCAGGCTGGAGTGCGGTGGCGCGATCTCGGCTCACTGCAGCCTTCGCCTCTGGAGTTCAAGTGATTCTCCTGTCTCAGCCTCCCAAGTAGCTGAGACTACAGGCATGTGCTACCACACCCAGCTAATTTTGTTTTTTGGGGGTTTTTTTTGTTTTTGTTTTTGTTTTTTTTTAGTAGAGATGGGGTTTCACCATGTTGGCCAGGCTGGTCTCAAACTCCTGACCTCAGGTGATCCACCCCCCTCGGCCTCCCAAAGTGTTGAGATTACAGGCGTGAGCCACCTCGCCCCGCCCACCTCAGGTGATCCACCCCCCTCAGCCTCCCAAAGTGTTGAGATTACAGGCGTGAGCCACTGCGCCCGAACCATCCCATCCTTTTTAAGTTAGTTAATTATTTTAGAAGCCACATGGAGTGGATGATTTTTCTCTGCTGCATTATAATCCATTTATCTCATTGTATTGGTGCTCACACTACCCAGCATTAGCCTCTCCAAACTCAAGTAGGCTTGACTTTCTGATTTCTATCACAGAGCTCCTAAAACCTTTGGAATTTCCTGTGTGTTGAAATGTCTTTTGTTATTTTTAATGACTTTTTGATCACATCTCAGTTTATACCAATGAGATGGCTTAGGGTGGAGACCCTAGACAGCCTCAAGATGAAGCTGGTCACCAGAAAGATTAGAGAGTTGGAACTTTCAGTCCCACCCACCAACCTCTGTGAAGGGGAAGGGGTGGGGTGGCTTGACAT
This sequence comes from Pongo pygmaeus, assembly GCF_028885625.2. Lineage (NCBI taxonomy): Eukaryota > Metazoa > Chordata > Mammalia > Primates > Hominidae > Pongo > Pongo pygmaeus. The sequence goes on from NC_072393.2 coordinate 63,743,964, forward strand.
GAAGCTCTATAAAAACTCTTGGACAACAAGATTTTAGCTTTCCAGATTGCTGAACACATTAAGTGTTCCTGGAGAGGGCATGGAAGCTCCACACCTCTTCTCACATACTTTGCCCTGTGTATCTTTTCTATCTGACTGTTTGTTTGTATCCTTTGTGATATCTTTTATTATAAAACAGTAAACATAAGCAAAGTGTTTCCCCGAGTTCTATGAGCCATTCTAGAAATGAGTTCTAGGGGGTTGTGGGAACCCCAATTCTAATGTAGTTGGTCAAAAGCACAGGCCACAACCAGGTGATTGTGATTGGCATCTGAAGTGAAGGGCAATTTTATGGGACTTAGTCCTCAACCTATGGGATGTGACACTTCCTTCAAGTAGATAGTGTCAGATTTGAATTATAGGACACCTACTGGTGTCTCCTGGAGAACTGGGATGGATGAAAAAACCTCCACTCATTTGGTCACACAAATGTTCTGTTTTGAGTGAGTTGAAAGAAAAGAACAGTTGGTTTTTTTGCTTTAGATGTGGTGTCAGAAATGGGATGTTGAGTGATTGTGTAAGAGTGGGAACACTTGGCAGAGAAGCCAAAGATGGCAGCTGTAGCTGCTGTTCACTGGCTGGGGCTCTGCAGCAGGCTTGACCAGCCATTGACGGGTCAGCCGGCAGGTCTGTGTGAACAGGCACATAGCTGCAGATTTTATTCTGGAAGTGCAACCCTCTCAAATATTGAAGGAACTGATATAACAGGGATTGAAGCAGTAGTAATTCCAAAAAAGAAAACTTGGGATAAAGTAGCCATTCTTCAGGCTCTTGCATTCACAGTAAACAGGGTTCCCATGGCTGTACCTAGCGCATTTCAAGATAATCCTTACCTCATACCAACATCCTCTTCAGAATCTCGTTCATTTTTACTGGCAAAGAAATCTGGGGAGAATATGGCCAAGGTCATTATTAATTCATACACCAAATATTTTCAGAAGGACATAGCTGAACCTCATATACTATGTTTAATGCCTGAGTACTTTGAACCTCAGATCAAAGACATAAGTGAAGCCACCCTCAAGGAACGAATCAAGCTCAGATAAGTCAAAGCCTCTGTGGACATGTTTGATCAGCTTTTGCAAGCAGGAACCACGGTGTCTCTTGGAACAACATATAGTCTCTCAGATTTATTGTGTTACTATGGTGACCAGGAGCCCTCAACTGATTATCATTTTCAACAAACTGAACAGTCAAAAGAATTGGAAGAGGAAAATAATAAGCGGTCTAGGAGGAAAGCTGGTCATCAGTTTGGAGTTACCTGGTGAGCAAAAAATAACGCTGAGAGAATCTTTTCTCTGATGCCAGAGAAAAATGCACATTCCTATTGCACAGTGATCCGAGGAATGGTGAAGCACCAAGCTTATGAGCAGGCATTAAACCTGTACACTGAGTTACTAAACAACAGACTCTGTGCTGGTGTATACACATTTAATGCAGTGATTGAAGCAACAGTATTGGTGATAAATAAGAAATTTGAGGAAGAATGGAATAATATACTGGAGCTGCTAAGACAAATGGTTGCACAGAAGGTGAAACCAAATCTACAGACTTTTAATACCATTCTGAAATGTCTCTGAAGATTTTATGTACTTGCAGGATTGCCAGCCTTACAGATTCTACGTGAAATGAAAGCCATCAGAATAGAACCCTCGCTTGCAACATATCACCATATTATTCAGCTGTTTTATCAGCCTGGAAGCCCTTCAAAGGGATCATCTTTCATCATCTATGATATAATGAATGAATTAAAGGGAAAGAGATTTTCCTCCAAAGGACCTGGATGATGATAAGTTTTTTCAGTCAGCCATGAGAGTATCCTCATCTCTCAGAGATCTAGAACTTGCCTAGCAAATACACGGCTTTTTTTTTTTTTTTTTTTTTTGAGGCGGAATCTCACTCTGTCGCCCAGGCTGGAGTGCAGTGGCGCGATCTCGCCTCACTACAAGCTCTGCCTCCCGGGTTCACGCCATTCTCCTGCCTCAGCCTCCCGAGTAGCTGGGACTACAGGCGCCCACCACCATGCCTGGCTAATTTTTTTGTATTTTTAGTAGAGATGGGGTTTCACAGTGTTAGCCAGGATGGTCTCGATCTCCTGACCTCATGATCTGCCCATCTCGGCCTGCCAAACTACTGGGATTACAGGCGTGAGCCACTGCACCTGGCTACGTGGCCTTTTAAATACCAGAGACAACTGAAAATTCATTGGACCTGATAAACGGCATAATTCCTATTATTCCATGTTCTTCAATTTGATTTGTCTAATGGAATGAGTTGATGTCACCTTGAAGTGGTATGAGGACCTGATACCTTCAGCCTTCTTTCCCCACTCCCAAACGTTGATAGATCTCCAAGCATTGGATGTGGCCAACTGGCTAGAAGTGATTACTCATATTTGGAAAGATAGTAAAGAATATGGTCACACTTTCTGCAACAACCTGAGAGAAGAGATCCTGACACTCATGGCAATGGATAAGCACCCACCAGAGCTTCAGGTGGCATTTGCTGACTGTGCTGCTGATATCAAATCTACGTATGAAAGCCAGCCTGTCAGACACACTGCTCTGAATTGGCCAGCTATCTGTTTCAACTGTATAGCTGTCTTTTTTTTTGCGGGGGGGGACGGAGTTTCACTCTTGTCACCCAGGCTGGCATGCAATGGCGTGGTCTCAGCTCACTACAACCTCTGCCTCCCAGGTTTAAGCGATTCTCCTGCCTCAGCCTCCTGAGTAGCTGGGATTACAGGTGTCCACCACTATGCTGGCTAATTTTTGTCTTTTTAGTAGAGACAGCATTTCGCCATGTTGGCCAGGCTGTCTCGAGCTCCTGACCTCAGGTGATCCACCCGCCTCGGCCTCCCAAAGTGCTGGGATTACCTACATGAGCCACTGCACCCGGCCAGCTGTCCTCTTTTTAAGGGCTGGGAGAATCCAGGAAGCCTGGAAAATGTTGGGGCTTTTTAGGAAGTATAATAAGATCCCTAGAAATGAGTTGCTGAATGAGTTTATGGACAGTGCAAGAGTGTCTAACAGCCCTTCCCAGGCCATTGAGGCAGTAGAGCTGGCAAGTGCCTTCAGCTTACCTATTTGTGAGGGCCTCACCCAGAGAGTAATGACTGACTTTGCAATCAACCAGGAACAAAAGGAAGCCCTAGGCAGCTTCACTGCATTGACCAGTGACAGTGATACTGACAGCAGCAGTGACAGCGACAGTGACACCAGTGAAGGCAAATGAAAGTGGAGATTCAGGAGCAGCAACGGCCTCAGCACAGCTGCTGGAATCACACCTGAGAGCGAGATATGCCAATATTTAACATTGTTACAAAGAAGACAAGATACAGATTGGGTGAATTTGTTACTGTGAGAGACAGTCAGTACACAGCTGACTTATGTAGATTTAAGCTCCTAATTTGCTACTTAATAACTGTCTATTAATACACCATTAAAGGTTTAGCATTTAAGTAGCAACATTGCCGTTTTCAGGCCAGATGCAGTGGCTCACTCCTGTAATTCCAGCATTTTGGGAGGCCGAGGCAGGCGGATCACGAGGTCAGGAGATCAAGACCATCCTGGCTAACACGGTGAAACCCCGTCTCTACTAAAAAATAAAAAAAAATTAGCCGGGCGTGGTGGCGGGTGCCTGTAGTCTCAGCTACTCGAGAGGCTGAGGCAGGAGAATGGCGTGAACCCGGGAGGCGGAGCTTGCAGTGAGCCGAGTTTGTGCCACGGCACTCCAGCCTGGACAACAGAGCGAGACTCTGTCTCAAAAAAAAATAAAACAAACAAACAAAAAAATTGCCGTTTACAGACACATGGTGAGGTCCATGGCTCTTGTCATCAGGATAAGCCTGCACACCTACAATGTTGGTGAGCTGACCTCGTGCTGCCATCCTCATGTGACTACCCTCTCCCTGCTGCCATCCTCGTGTGATTGCCCTCTCCCTGCTGCTGGGCTTCTGCCTTTGTTGGCCTGATGTGCTGCTGTGATGCTGGTCCTTCATCTTAGAAAGGTGTTCATGCAGTTTTATCACAAGTGGTATTGGGTCAATAGTTTCCTAATTTCAGGATATTTCCATGTCAGAAATAATGCATCTTAGGAATGACTAAACAGGATATTGGCAGTTTAGCCTGCACAACTGGTAAAATGACTTTAAATAAATGTTGTAATTAATGTAAAAAAAAGAGTGGGAACATTTATAAACATTTGGAAATTAAAATAGTGCCTTTTTATTTGCATTTTTAGATTTTAAAAATAATTCCTATAGAGTTGCAGAAATTATAAAAAATAGTGCAGAGTTCTGTGTATTCTTCATCCAGCTTATTCAAATGATGACATCTTTATATAGCACAATGTTAAAACCAGGAAATTGACATTGCTACAATCTGTAGGCCTTATTTAGATTTAACCAGTTCTCTACATCTCTCGTTTGTGTGTATATGTGTACTTCTATGCAATTTTAATTTTTTTTAATGAAGCTGTAAAGGGAGACTTATACAATAGCATAATGTCCATTATTAGTAGCAAGGTAACAGTGTAAGGAACAGTGCATCAGACTTAGTCAAAGGGCAAACAAAAGCCAAGTTTGATGATCAGGGAAAACTCTGCATCCCCAAATGCTTATTGAGTAAAATGAAGGTCTACCAGTCAAAACACCACAATAAACCAGATGCTGGAAAAAGGATGGTGATATGGTTTGGCTCTGTGTCCCCACGGAAATCTCACCTTGAATTGTAATAATCCCCATGTGGCAAGGGCAGGGCCAGGAGGAGATAATTGAATCATGGGGATGGTTTCCCCCCTACTGTTCTGACGATAGTGAGTTCTCATGAGATCTGATGGTTTCATAAGGGGCTTCCCCCTTCACCTGGCTCTCACTTCTCTTACCTGCTACCATGTAAGATGTGCCTGTTTTACCTTCCGCCATGATTGTAAGTTTCCCCAGGCTTCCCTTGCCATGCAGAACTGTGAGTCAAACCTCTTTTCTTTATAAATTACCCAGTGTCGGGTAGGTCTTCATAGCAGTGTGAAAACAGACTAATATAGATGCCATGCTCCTCTAATACCAGTGTTGCTCTGTGCATGTGTCTTTGTCTATGTAAGAAAGAACTGAAACTAGAAAAGTAGAACCATTACATTTAGATATGTCCTGGCTGTAGTTTGGATGGGTTTGGAGGGCTGACACGATAAAAATAATCTGACAGATGAGAGTAATGGGTTTAGAAAAATAAATGTGTTGGCCAGGTGCGGTGGCTCACGCCTGTAATCCCAGCACTTTGGGAGGCCGAGGCAGATGGATTACGAGGTCAGGAGATCGAGACCATCCTGGCTAACACGGTGAAACCCAGTCTCTACTAAAAAAAAAAAAAAAAAAAATAGCTGGGCATGGTGGTGGGCGCCTGTAGTCCCAGCTACTCGGGAGGCTGAGGCAGGAGAATGGCATGAACCCGGGAGGCGGAGCTTGCAGTGAGCCGAGATGGCACCACTGCACTCCAGCCTGGGCGACAGAGTGAGACTCCATCTCAAAAAAAAAAAAAAAAGAAAAAGAAATTTGTTTCTAATGTGCAGGTTTAATTAGAGGGGAAGATGTCAATAAATAAGGTTTTAGCCAGGCACAGTGGCTCACGCCTATAATCCCAGAAATCTAGGAGACCAAGACGGGTGGATTGCCTGAGTTTAGGAGTTTGAAACCAGCCTAGGCAACATGGCAGAACCCTGTCTCTACAAAAAATACCCCCCCACAAAAAAATTGGCCAGGTGTGGTGGTAGGCGCCTGTAGTTCCAGCTACTCTGCAGGCTGAGGTGGGAGGATCGCTTAAGCCTGGGAGGCAGAGGCTGCAGTGAGCCATGATCGTGCCACTGCACTCCAGTTTGGGTGACAAAATAAATAAATAAATAAATAAAATAAAAAGAAAGAAAAGAAAAGAAAAAGAAAGAAGGTTTTAAAGATACCATTGAGTAGCCTAGAGCCCTAAACTCTGATCTGCTTCTCCTTACCTAACCCTTTTGGGTTTTTTTGTTTGTTTTGTTTTTGTTTTGAGATGGAGTCTTGCTCTGTCACCAGGCTGGAGTGCAGTGGCGTGATCTAGGCTCACTGCAACCTCTGCCTCCCGGGTTCAAGCGATTCTTCTGCCTCAGCCTCCCGAGTAGCTAGGACTACAGGCAAGTGCCACCACACCTGGCTCATTTTTTGTATTTTTAGTAGAGATGGGGTTTCACCGTGTTAGCCAGGCTGGTCTCGAACTCCCGACCTCAGGTGGTCCGCCCACCTCAGCCTACCAAAGTGCTGGGATTACAGGCGTGAGCCACCGCACCCAGCCAATCCTTTCTTGTTACTTTCGTTTAATGCAGAGTTTCTCAATCTTGGCACTATTGATATCACGGGATGGATAATTTTTGGTTGCGGTGGGACATCCTGTGAAATTTAAGAACTTTAACAGCATCACTGGCCTCTTTTTAGTACATACCAGTGAGGCAGGATAGGTAGTCAAGGAGTGATCATGTCCTCGGGACAGCAACCAGGGTGTCCATACAATCAACACAATAAGCCTCAGCATTCGAATGGTAGGTCAGCTCATTCAAGCAAAGCTTTCTTCAGCAGGGAATTTCCCCTGTAGGAACATGTGCACTTTGATTTTACCTTTCCTCGGACACCCTTTGCTCATTATAATAGTAAAAAACAGGCCGGGCACGGTGGCTCACGTCTATAATCCCAGCACTTTGGGAGGCTGAGGTGGGCAGATCACCTGAGGTCGGGAGTTTGAGATCAGCCTGACCAACATGGAGAAACCCCATCTCTACTAAAAATACAAAATTAGCTGGCGTGGTGGCACATGCCTGTAGTCCCAGCTATTCAGGAGGCTGAGGCAGGAGAATTGCTTGAACCCGGGAGGTGGAGGTTGCAGTGAGCCGAGATCACACCACTGCACTCCAGCCTGGGCGACAAGAGCAAAACTCCGTCTCAAAAAAAAAAAAAAAAAGTAAAAAACACACCCACGGGTGGAGATTTAAGATGTTAATGAGACATGCGACGTATGAACAAGTGTGTACAGCTACTGCACATGTGACATGTGACGTATGAAAGAGCGTGTACAGCTACTGCACATGTGCACCCAGAGGAGCACCCAGAACATGCTTACTAGTAACACCTCTTTCCCACCTCCTCATGAATAATCATGGAAGTCTCCCATAAAGGGAATCCCCTAGCACCAGTCTTTGCTGTCTAATCCTTAGGAGCACCCCAGCCTGAATTCTCTCTCTCAGGGTGTATTGTCTATTTTTCACCTAATTTTCAAGATATTCTTTTTGCTTTACAATAAATTACTCTGTGCTCCATCTCTTGCTGTGTGATTCTTATTTAAGTTCTTTTAAACTAAGAAGACAAGAACTGAGGTATCACAACACCATCAACACCAGTAGCACCTCCCATCCCAAATATGTGTTAGTGAAAAATGTCTCTAGATTTTGCTAAATGATCCCTGGACCATGACACTGACCCATTGCTTGCCTGGCTCCATCATGCTCCAGGAGGAGTGCAATTGAGTCTTTGAGATTGTTAGCGCTTGTAAAGTTTGGAGGCTTTAAGTTGTACCTGCACCAGTTTTGGAGGTGGACACACACATTTGGGGATGCTAGGACTCTGTTCCTCCCCCAACCCCCAGACTTTTAAGGCACCAAGGAATATAAATATCATTTATTATTTTCCAGGCAGGTGCCAAGCCCTTTTTATTTAACATTCCAAACAAAATTTGAAAAATTAAAAACAAAAAACCTAAAGTGGAGATTTCTACCTCTACTTTTTCAGATGAGAAAATTGAGAAATCAAAAGTTCTGAGACTCATTTTTTAAATTGAGCTCATATGTTTTGAGTGTTTCTTATGTTGCCAGATGTCAATGGAGTTTCTGGGGTCTGAGGGGATGTGGGAAAAACATCGTTTCTTTTTTTTTTTTTTTGAGACGGAGTCTCGCTCTGTCGCCCAGGCTGGAGTGCAGTGGTGCAGTCTTGGCTCACTGCAAGCTCCGCCTCCCGGGTTCACACCATTCTCCTGCCTCAGCCTCCCAAGTAGCTGGGACTACAGGTGCCCGCCACCACACCTGGCTACTTTTTAGTATTTTTAGTAGAGACGGGGTTTCACCGTGTTAACCAGGATGGTCTCGATCTCCTGACCTCATGATCCACCCACCTCGGCCTACCAAAGTGCTGGGATTACAGGCGTGAGCCACCATGCCCAGCCAAAAAACATCGTTTCTTAGTTGAGTTATAATTAATATTGAGAGCATTAAATTTATGTAGAAAAATCATTTTTCCTTAAATCCTCAAAGATAACAAACAAGCATAAAAATCATTTATAGATTTAGTATTTTTCCGTTAAAGTCATTTACTTTTCTTTGTTTTTGGGTCAGTGTTCAATTGGTTTATACATTTGATAGTTGAAATTTACTTACTGAATACTGATATCATTTGTGGGTCCTGGTAAATATTTCAAAGTTGTTGTACAAACAGGACAATAGGTTCTCTCAACTCTTCAAACGTCTAACATGACAGACTTATAAGTCTTTTTTCTTCTTCTTCTTTTTTTTTTTTTTTTTGTAGAGATGGGGTCTCGCTATGTTGCCAAGGATGATCTTGAGCTTCTGGGCTCAAGGGATCCTCTCACCTTGACCTTGGCCTCCCAAAGTGCTGGGATTATAGGCGTGAGCCACCACGCCTGGCCTCTTGCAAAGTCTTATAATGTCGTTTTTAAACTCTTAAGCTGCCAAGTGTGGGTGGCTCATGCCTGTAATCCCAACACTTTGGGAGGCTGAGGTGGGAGGATCACTCGAGCCCAGGAGTTCAAGACCAGACTGGGCAACATGGCAAGAACCTGTCTTTACAAAAAATTAAAAAATAAATTAGCTGGGCATGGTGGTACACACCCACATTCCCATCTACTTGGGAGGGTTAGGTAGGAGGATTGCTTCGGCCTAAAAAGTTGGCTGGGCATGGTGGCTCATGCCTGTAATCCCAGCACTTTGGGAGGCCGAGGTGCGTGAGTCACGAAATCAGGAGTTTGAGACCAGCCTGGCCAACATGGTGAAGCCCCATGTCTACTAAAAATACAAAAAAATTAGCCAGGAATGGTGGCAGATGCCTGTAATCCTAGCTACTCGGGAGGCTGGGGCAGGAGAATCGCTTGAACCAGGAAGCAGAAGTTGCAGTGAGCCAAGATCACGCCACTGCACTCCAGCCTGGGCGACAGAGAGACACTCCATCTCAAAAAAAAAAAAAAAAAAAAAAAAAAAAAAAAAGTCAAGGCTGCAGAAAACTATGGTCACTCCACTGCAACTACATCCTGGGCAGCAGAATGACCTTTAATAAAATAAAAACACCCTTGAGCTACTCTCGTAAACCTAGTAAGACTTACACATTTAATAAATCAGATTATCTTAAGCCTTTTGACATCCTAAATATAAGCTTATGCAAAGCAGCAACACACATGTAAAATACAAAAGTAACAAAGATAACTTCAATACAATTTTTTTCATTTTAAAAATTTTTTAAGAGTTGGGGGCTTGCTATGTTGCCTGGGCTGGAGTGCAGTGGCAGGATCATTGCTCACTGCAGCCTGAAATTCCTGGGCTCAAGTGATCCTCCCACCTCAGCTTCCCAAGTTTTGGGGATTACAGGTGTGAGCAACCATGCTCAGCTCTTAATGTTTTTTTTTTGTTTTTTTGTTTTTTTTTTTTGAGACAGCATCTCCCTCTGTCACCCAGTCTGGAATACAGTGGCACCATCACAGCTCACAGCAGCCTCAACCTCCTAAGCTCAAGCAATCCTCCAGCCTCAGCCTCCTGAGTTACTGGGACAACAGTTGTGCACCACCATACCCAGCTACTTTTTAATTTTTTTGTAGAGATGGTGTCTCACTATGTTACCCAGGCTGATCTCAAACTCCTGGCCTCAAGCAATCTTTCTGCCTTGGCTTCCCAGAGAGAGTTTTTCAGTCCATCATTTTTCAAGATTGTGAGCCAGGGTTCCATTAGATCTTACTGAGATATCTCTAGTGTGTCTGCTGTGTGCCAGACATGGTTTAAAAGACTAGAGATACAGGCCAGGGATGGTGGATCACACGTGCAATCCCAGCACTTAGAGAGGCTGAGATGGGCAGATTGCTTGAGCCCAGGAGTTTGAGACCAGCCTGGGCAATATGGCAAAAGCCCATCTACAAAAATAAAAATAAAAATTAGCCGAGCATGGTGGCATAGCTGCAAGTAGTCCCAGCTACTTGGGAGGCTAAGGTGGTAGGATCGATTGAGCCTGGGAGATCAAGGCTGCGGTGAACTGAGGTCGCGCCACTGCACTCCAGCCTGGGTGACGGAGCAAGACCCTGTCTCAATTAAAAAAAACAAAAAAAAACAAAAACTTAGGATCCAGCAGTGAACAAAATCATCACTGACCCTTACCCTCATGGAGCTAACATTCTGGACGAAAAGTCAGAAAATAAACAATAATTATAATAAACAAATAGACATGATAAGTTAATCAGTGCTATGACAAAAAGAAGGAAAAGGAGAGTAAGGTGGATCAGGGTGTCAGAGTTTGCGGAGTTGTTTGCAATTTTCATTACAATGATCAGGAAACAGCTTATTTAGAATGTGACATAGATCAAAGTCTATAGGGAGATGAGGGGCTGAGCCATGTGGATTTCCTGAGCCATGTGGGGTAGGAAGTGGATTTCCTGCCTCAGGCTTTAAAGCAAGCATATAATATCCAGGGCTGGGTGCTGTGGCTCACGCCTGTAATCCCAGCACTTTGGGAAGCCAACATGAGAAGATTGCTTGAGGCCAGGAATTCAAGACCAGCTTGGGCAACATATTAAGACCCCCATCACTATTTTTTTTAATCTTTTTTTTTCCTTTGAAACGGAGTCTCGCTCTGTCGCCAGGCTGGAGTGCAGTGGCCCGATCCCAGCTTACTGCAACCTCTGCCTCCTGGGTTCAAGTGATTCTCCTGCCTCAGCCTCCTGACTAGCTGGGATTACAGGTGTGTGCCACCACACCTGGCTAATTTTGTATTTTTAGTAGAGACTTCCCCATGTTTGCCAGGATGGTCTCGAACTTCTCACTTCAAGTGATCCACCCACCTCAGCCTCCCAAAGTACTGGGATTACATGTGTGAGCCACCGCACCCAGCCAAAATAAGCCTTTTTTACTGTATTTATTTGAAGATTAAAGATGGTTTAAGGTGACAAGGAGTAGAGTATGATTGCCAAATATATGTGTAAACTTGTTTAGGCTGTACTACCCAGAAATTGTATTAAACACTGACCAGGGTATTGTTATGAAGGTATTTCGTAGAAATGGTTAACATCTACAATCAGTTATTTTGATAAATGTAGGTGGTTCTTATCTAATCAGTTGAAAGGCCTTAAGAGAAAAATAGGGTTCCCTGGGGAAGAAATTCTGCCTCAAGACGGCACCTTCAGCTTCTGTCCACGTTTCAATTCTGCTGGCCTGACCTCTAGCCTACAGATTTGGGACTGGCCTGTCCCTGCAATCACATAGCCCATTTCTTTTTCCATCTTTTTTTTTTATTTTTATTGTAGGCAAGGTGGGTGGCTCACACCTATAATCCCAGCACTTTGGGAGGCCAAGGTGGGCGGATCATGAGGTCAGGAGTTCAAGACCAGCCTGGCCAACACAGTGAAACCCCATCTCTACTAAAAAATATAAAAAATTAGCCAGGCACGGTGGCGGGCACCTGTAATCCTAGCTACTCGGGAGGCTGAGGCAGGAGAATTGCTTGAACCCAGGAGGTGGAGGTTGCAGTGAGCCAAGATTGAAACACTGCATACCAGCCCAGGTGACAGTGCGAGACTCTGTCTTAAAAAATATATATATGTTGTAGAGGAATGGTCTCACTATGCTGCACAGGCTAGTCTCTTAACTCCTGGCCTCAAGAGCCGGGTCCGTCCTGTAGACCCTGGCTGAGCGATGGATGAAAGGAGTACTCAGACACAGGTATATAGTGTAAGAGCAGCTAGGGGACTGCTGAAGAGTGAGCAGTCTCGATAAGCTGGGACTGCTTGCTTTTATTCAGTACAGACATAATGCCAAAAGCCTGGAGCCAACACAGTCTGTGGGTAATTAACATTATTGTTCCCCCTTTTGGGGGCAGCCTCACTCGTGAATGATCAAATGTTGGTTCCTAGTTAACATAAGTAAACAAGCCTGTTTATGTTAAATTCCCCTACACTTCCTTGTACCTACTCCTTGCCCTCTGCCTCAGAGTAAGAGAACAGCTGCTTTCAGCTTATTCTCCCCCGAAGCTATGCAGAGACTTCTGACCTTTCAGAAGGTTTGCGTCCTTTTCTTATAGCTTCTCCCACCACTCTGACCGATCTCCTACACTCAAGCAATCCTCCTTCCTCAGTCTCCCAAAGTGCTTGGATTACAGGCATGAGCCACTGCACACCACCCCCATTTGTTGCAATAAAATGTGTGTGTGTGTGTGTGTGTGTGTGTGTGCGTGCATGTGTATTCCATTTCTCCCTAATACCATTTCTCAACTGCGTGAATCCTTAACTCATGAAAGATACTTTTTATCCTCTTGACTCCACAGTTAATGGAAAATAAAAATCATCAATAGTGACTTCTAAGATTGCTTAATATACCTTTCTGGGAGGACAGTTAGAACTCCTAATGTGAGCTTGTCAGTTTCTTGTTAAAACCAACCCAATTGTCCCATAGAACTGATGTTTGTGGTTTCTTTTGACTGAACCTAGAAATTGACCCTCCCACTCTTAAAACTTGAGAAAAGTACATTTGTCATATTCGTTTGTCACAGAAATAACCAAATTTCCTTGTCCATTGTTTTTTTAACTATGGTTGTCCTAAGACTTTTGTCATCCACAATTATTGTTTGACTGAGTCTTCTCCAAAGGTGGCTTACAGTCAGCTACAGTTCAGGGCTTCTTTGGGAGAGTTCATAAAAAGAACACTTGAATTCAAGTTTCTGGTAACTTTGGAGATTGTCCTATTGGCCTAGAGAGAAAACTTCCAGGACTCTAATTAGAAGGCTGATATATTCATAAAATATATAATTATGTATACATATGTTTATGCCATATGAAGCAGAGCAGGAGTTTCATGGACTGTACTATTTTATTTCATGATAAATAAAAATATTTTATTATATAGTATATTAAGCCATCTTAGAAGTCACTGTTGATGATTTTTTTTTTCTCCATTAACTGTGGAGCCAAGAGGGTAAAAAGTGTCTTTCATGAGTTAAGGATTCATGCAGTTGAGAAATGGAATTAGGGAGAAATGGAACACACACACACAAACACAGAGATTTATTTCAAGTACTGAATTTATTTTATTATTTTTTGTGTGTGTTTGAAACATTGCTGATTCTTTTTGTTTTGTTTTTGAGTCAGGAGAACTTTTTTTGTAAATCTACTTTCTGTCTCTATGAAACTTTTTTTTCTTTCCAGCTATTTATAGCCTTTAACAATTGAATATACATTTGTAAACAAAATTTGAGGGCTATTTCTCTCTCTGCCTGATTTCTCCAGAATTCAGAAACTATTTGTGAATATTCTTAATTCATGGCAATGTGGTTGTTTGCATATGTTCAATAAGAATCTGTTTTCTAGCTAGGTGTAGCATATGTTCAATAAGAATCTGTTTTCTAGCTACTTGGGAGGCTGAGGCAGGAGGATCGCTTGAGCCCAGGAGTTTGAGGCTGTAGTGAGCTATGATCATGCCACTACACTCCAGTCTGGGTAAACAAGCAAGACCCTATCTATATTTTTTAAAATCCATATTATTTTATAACACAATTGTAGGCACTGGGTATTTTCCCAAGGCTTTGACAGGAATGGCATATTTTTAACTATGCGAGACTGCTTTGAGGAATTAAGACTGACTTTATGGGCCAGGTGCGGTGGATCATGCCTGTAATCCCAGCACTTTGGGAGGCTGAGGCGGGTGGATCACGAGGTCAGGAGATCGAGACCATCCTGGCTAACATGGTGAAACCCCATCTCTACTAAAAATATAAAAAATTAGCCGGGTGTGATGGCAGGCGCCTGTAGTCCCACCTACTCGGGAGGCTGAGGCAGGAGAATGGCGTGAACCCAGAAGGCAGAGCTTGCAGTCAGCTGACATCACGCCACTGCACTCCAGCCTGGGTGACACAGCGAGACTGTGTCTCAAAAACAAACAAAAAAAAGACTCACTTTATGGAGCTGATGGGAGCCCTTGGAAGGACTGGCCTCATATCTTGTGTACACAGTTCCTTTGTGGGGTTCCTGGCCTGTAGTAAATACAGTGTCATTTTCTGATAGGCCCAGAAACCTCAAGATGTTTTGCAGCCTCAAGAAAAACGAGTTTCACCCAATTCATGCAGGTATTTGCAGATGCAGACAGATCTTTGGCTGGGCTTAAGAGGTCTTTGGGTGTTGAGTCTGAGAGATTCCTTATGAGGGGTTCCAGCAAAGCCAATTTAGGAGGAATTGTGTAAACAGTGATTCTTGCTGTACTTTGGATAAGTATGGTGGGACTGAAGCTTGTTTTCCAGGTAAGTTGTTCCTGCTGTGATTTGCCTTTGATGGAAGTCAGGGACTAGACAGAGAAAAACTGTGTTTCCAAAGAAAACTATAGTGCTGCCAGGTGCAGTGGCTCACGCCTGTAATCCCAGCACTTTGGGAGGCTGAGGTGGGCAGATCATGAGGTCAGGAGTTTGAGACCAGCCTGGCCAACATGGTGAAACCCCATCTCTACTAAAAATACAAAAATTAGCCAGGCGTGGTGGTGGGCACCTGTAATCCCAGCTACTCGGGAAGCTGAGGCAGGAGGATCGCTTGAACCTAGGAGGCAGAGGTTGCAGTGAGCGGAGATCGTGCCACTGCACTCCAGCCTAGGTGAAAGAACAAAACTCTGTCTCAAAAAAAAAAAAAAAGAAAGAAAGAAAGAAAAGAAAACTATAGTGTTAGATTAACCTTTGAGTTAATCTGAGTGGCCACATGGTCATCTATGGTATGCAGCCACCCACAATACCCCTCCTCAGCATAAAGCAGCCAGAAAGATCACATCCAGATTCCCCATGATTGAGGAATTGATAAATAGAAACCGGGAACTGAAACCAGCTCCAATGTCCCATAGAACTGATATTTATGGTTTCTTTTGAATCAACACATTATAGACATTGAGCCTCCCCTTCCTAAAACTCAAGACACTTTTGTCTTATCTGATTTCCTTTCTCAGGAAACCAAGCATCAGGCCTCCCAGATAGTATAAAGAAACTGAAACTTACTGGATTACCATATCTGGAAAAACAAGATGCTACACCCCTTACCCATCATGATTGCCTAACTGACCATCTGCTGCCTGTTGACCCATTCCTCTTCCCTACCCCTTCCTAATTCCTGTTTTCTCAAACATAGTTACACTTCTTCCCTGATGTATAAACCCCTAGTTTTAGTCAGTTGAGGAAAGGGATTTGAGATTGATCTCCCATTTTCCTCAGCTGCAGCACTGAATAAAGCCTTCATCCCTGACAATGCTCATTGTCTTGCTGATTGGCCTTCTGTGCAGCAAGCAGCAGGATCTAGATGCAAGGACCTGGCCTTTCTGGTAATATTGTCATCAACCATTTAATGATGTAGACTTGGTCCCTGGCTCATGCTCTGTATATTTTCTTCTCCATCTACATGCATTGCCTTGATGGTCTCACTCAGTATCATGACTTGAAATAACAGTGTAAGGTAACTCCTAAATTCATATATTCATGCTCAAACCTTCTTCCAACATTCAGTCATAAGTTGAATTGCCTGTGACAGTGATACTTTGTGGTTCTGTAGACATTTCAAACTAACGATCCTGAGCCTCCGAGCCTCCTCCACTTGCAGCCTCCCCACCTCAGAAGTGGGCAAATCCACTTTTTGTGTGGTCTGGGCCAAATACATGACTCCCTGCATCACGTGGAGGCTGTGCTGGTCCAAAGAAGGCCCAAAAGAGGGCAGTTGGCGCACACAACGTGTCGGGGCAGGGCTTCCAGATGATCATTCGGCTTTTTTGTGTCTTCCAAGATGATGATCCGGGGAGGAGGGATCTGAAAGGGGGTCAGTCGCCAGGCGAGCTGAGGACCCAGTTCTGCGCCTTTGCCTGTGCCCTGACCTGAAGGAAATCGCCTGTCTCCCGAGCTCCGATTTTCCCGAGAGAAGAATGCAATGTAACCCTTGCCCCTCGGTTCCCTCCCTCCATCCTTCCCCTCGAGTTGTGCCCACCGTAAAGAGGTGGGTCTGGAGCGTCTCCTCAGGTCCTGGAGTGCCTTTCCCTGGGAGGAAAACTTGCGCGGTGAAGCGTTCCTCCCACTGTTGAACACATGAGGAAAACTACACTACTTAGAAGGCTGTGCATTATGCGTACGGCGGGAGCTGGGCCAATGACGGCCTAGGACGGGGACGTTTCCGACGGCTCACGCCGGTGGGGGCGGGACTTCCGGGTTGCTCGCTGCGGACGCCATTTTCCTCTGCTCTTCTGTCTGGAGAAGTCTGTAGCCACTGAGGGCCCCGGTCGGGGCCGCTTTGCAGGTACCTAGTCAGGACAGAGCAGGAGAGTAGGATAGGAATCCCCGCCGCACCTTTGTACGAGCCTGACCCCTTCCGCGGGTTTGTTCCTGGGTCGCCGTCAAGCTACGGTCTCTCCTCCCCCGCCCTTCAGCCCGGCGGTCGCCAGGGGCGGCGCCCTGGGTCTGGAACGCGGTTGCCACCGAGGAGGCGGCGGCCCTGCGTCTGGAACGCCGTTGCCACCGAGGAGGCGGCGGCCCTGAGCGCGCCTGGAAGCCCCGGGCAACCGGCCAGGGCCGGGCATAGGTGGGGTCCGTCAGGCCGCCCGGGGCTCCTCTGTCCCAGCTCTGCGGCCCAGGGGGTGACGTGATGGCGGCAGCGGTGCTGACGGACCGGGCCCAGGTGAGTGGACGGTGGCTTCGCGGTTGCCGCTTCCTTGCCAGCGCTGAGGCGGTTCCAGAAGTGGGTGGGAGCCCAGGTATCCCCTGGATTTGTCTTCGCAGTCGTCGTTCGCTTTGGTGTGTGGAGCTGGTTTGCTACTTAATTTATACCTGGCCCTAAGGATTGTTGGGCCTACTAGAAGGAGCTCCGTAGGTTGTTGAGTGAATGATGCTTCCTCTGGGGACTCCCATCATCCTTGGCCTTCAAGCATCCTCTGGTGGACCAGGTCTCATTCCAGCATGAATTGGGGGCCTGAGGGGGGAAGGGGAGGGCAGGGCAGTAGCAGGCCGACAAATGCGCGAGCAGAGACACGGTATATTGTATGTTTAAGAAGGCTCAGGAGGGTGTGTAAGGTTGCCATGGTTTTCCTGCGGCCGCTGAGACGTGGAGGGCAAGAGTGTGTGGTCTTTTCCTGGATGTTCTAGCCATCCGCAACTACTGCAGACATTGTGGCCAGTCAGATGCCCTTACTCTCATCGCTACAGCCTGCATTATTCTTGGCCGCTCCTGTTCCGTGGCCCCAAAGTATCCTGGCGTCAGAGACAAGTTCTGTCGGAACCCAGCAAGGAAAGAGGCCGATGGTTGGTTCATTGTGGAATTTCCTTGGGGGATCTGGGAGACCCAGGGAGATCCCAGAGAGCATGGGAAGCTGGTCTGGAGCCTGTCGTTCCCCAAGTAGATGCAGCCCTTCCAGTGCCGCTCTGTGGAGTCAGTGAGGAATGCTGAGCTTTTTGTGCCCGTGTTCGCATACTTTTTTTTTGTTTTGAGACAGGGTCTCGCTCTGTCGCCCAGGCTGGAGTACAGTGGTGCAATCTTAGCTCACTGCAGTCTCTGCCTCCCAGGTTCAAGCAATTCCCCTGCCCCAGCCTCCTGAGTAGTTGGGATTACAGGCATGCACTACCACACCTGGCTGATTTTTGTATTTTTAGTAGAGACTGGGTTTCACCATATTTGCCAGGCTGGTCTTCAACTCCTGGCCTCAAGCGATCCGCCCACCTCGACCTCCCAAAGTGCTGGGATTACACGCATGAGCCACCATGCCCGGCCCACAGATACGTTTTTCAGGGCTAATTGAAATGGACTTAATGTCAGAAATGAGTGGAAATGCTTATAACTTCATCTCATTAGATTTGCTTTGATGTTGGGGGAGTGTTGGAGTTACACTGTTAGACCGTGAATCGTAGTAACCCCATGTTTAGATCCTATCTATGGTGGTGAGATGTGTGACTGGGTGAATTGATAGCGCTTCCTTAGCATGAAGTCGCTGACTGTGAAGGTGATGATGGTGTTGACTGCAGGGGCTGTGGAAGGATTAATAAAAATCCCAGAGCACACTGAGCGTTGAATACTTTAAATTTAACAACTGTTACTGGTGGGAAGTGTTATTGTATTGATCCAGAAATCAAGGCTCAGAGAAATGAAATGCTGTCTTTGAGGTAAGAGCTGTCAAGTGTCAGTTTCAAGTATTTGGAGCTAGGAAGTTCTAGTCTCTGTGTTAACACAGGATGTGAAGCCTTCAACATGGGGCAGGCACCTAGCTGGACCAGTGAGACTCAGGTACTGCTGTTGTAACCATTATTGCTATTATTACCATTTCCCCATTTCCCTATCGTTTTAGAGCCCTTAGTTTCTGTATTTCACAGTCCACAAGTTTCCGTTGTCCTGTGTCATTCTCTAATGGCTGTTAAATAGGAGGCTTCTCTCCTTTACTCTGGCATTATGTTCAAAGCATCTATCTTCCCTCTTGAGCCCAGCACAGAGCTAGGCCCTCGGGAGGTACTCTGTGATTCAGGCTGCCATCACTGTACACCTTTTCCAGTGGAGCACAATCTGTGATCTCATTCAGAAGCTGAAAGGCCAATACTACTAATTCTGTTTGACTTTCCAGGTGTCTGTGACCTTTGATGATGTGGCTGTGACTTTCACCAAGGAGGAGTGGGGGCAGCTGGACCTAGCCCAGCGGACCCTGTACCAGGAGGTGATGCTGGAAAACTGTGGGCTCTTGGTGTCTCTGGGTAAGGCCTCCCTTCCCCCTTCACCATGCAGGTGACCTGCCACTTCCTTCATTCTACCTTCTGACTCCAGGCCTGGCTGCACAAGAAGGCCTCTGGAACCTTGCCTCTTTCCCACAGCTTTAGTCATTTTCTACACTAACCTCTTCCTACCTGGTCTCCCTATATCTCTGGGCTAAAGACAGGGTACTCTTTGGCTCCCAGCCAAAGGAGAAGGTGGTAAAAGGAAATGGGGTGTTTTGGAAACTCAAAGGTAATTTTCAGCTGTGCCTCATGAGGGGCTGGTGTAGGAACTGAGAACCACCACGATGGTGTCCTGGCTTCTCTGTGTGGGTCTGCTCATGTCACGTCTATTCTCTATGGCTTTTTCTGCCTTAGTGAGTTCAAGACAAGAGTGGCCACCTGTGTTAGGATTCTCTAAAGGGACAGAACTAATAGAATAGATATATATAAAAAGGACAGTTTATTAAGTAGTATTAACTCACGATTACAAGGTCCCACAGTAGGCCGTCTGCAAGCTGAGGAGCAAGGAAGCCAGTCCAAGTCCCAAAGCTGAAGAACTTGGTGTCCAATGTTCAAGGGCAGGAAGCATTCAGCATGGGAGAAAGATGTAGGCTGGTAGGCTAGGCCAGTCTAGTCTTTTCATGTATTTCTGCCTACTTTATATGCTGGCCTCGATGGCAACTGATTAGATGGTGCCCACCCAGATTAAGGGTGGGTCTGCCTTTCCCAGCCCACTGACTCAAATGTTAATCTCTTTTGGAAGCACCCTCACAGACACACCCAGGATCAATACGTTGCATCCTTCAATCCAATCAAGTTGACACATTAATAAAAATCCCAGAGCACACTGAGCATTGAATACTTTCTCTTTAAATTTAACAACTGTTACTGGTGGGAAGTATTATTGTATTGATCCAGAAATAAAGGTTCAGATAAATGAAATGATGTTTTTGAGGTAACAGCTGTCAAGTGTCCGTTTTAAGTGTTTGGAGCTAGGGACTTCTCGTCACTATGTTAACACAGGATGTGAAGCCTTCAACATGGGGCAGGCCCCTAGCTGAACCTAGCTGTTAACCATCACAACTCCATCCCTTGTCAACTTGAACCCATACACATCTCCTGAGATCATACATAATCTTCAAATAAAGACAATAATAAGGTCATAATTATGCTTAACATAATACAACCATCCTTCATGTAACCGAAACACACTAATCCCCGACCCAAGTGCTATTATATAAAGGTAGCAATACTTAAATGCTGATATGAAGTCAGTAAATCTTACGTCACATGATAAAGGAAATAAAATGCAGATGTTTTCTTAGTACAAGTGTATACATCACAAACATGTTTTTAATAAAAGAAGGAGGAAATAACAACAATTACAGTCCTCATTTCTGCAACTGGTCACTTGGTTGTGGTTGGTATTAATGACTATCTTCTTCTGCACATTCTGTATTCAGTTTGCCTTCAGCAAGCACCTCAGCAGGTCATGGTTTTTTTCCTGGTGGAGTGACCCAAACCTTCATTCCTGAAGGGTCTGGGCCATTTGTAGTCCTGCCTGGATTGGGCTGTTGTAGCTTCCCATTGACCTTAATCACAGGGCATGGTAATACTAAGAGATGCCCTAATGGATCTTCTGTATTCCATGTATACTCTTCCTTAACTCCATTGTGGAGTAGTAGACTGATTTCATCTTGATAGTCTGGGTCAGTCGTCCCAGCCAACACCATAACTCCCTTCTTAGCCTATTGACTTAAAGGTAGGAGGAGCCTAAAGTGTCCAGGTGGCAATCTTAACTTCCAGTTTAATGGAATCGTTGTGTATCCTGGTGGCAGCATTCCTCCCTCTGAAACTAAGACTTCTAGGCCAACAGAATGTAATGTCGCGGGAATAGGAAGCAAAATTTTGCTAGTTGATCACTAGGGGTGATGTTAAGTGGTGCCATTTGCACTTCCACCCCTTGATTCCTGGACCCATGAATCCTGGCTATGGGAGAAACATTACCATATATTGGACGCTAATTCAGAGCATACATGGCCTACTGGAGAACTTTGGCCCAGCCCTGCAAAGTATTGTCACTAGTTGGAGTAATTGTGACTTCAAAAGGTCATTCCACCGTTCTATCAATCCAGTTGCTTCAGGACTATGGGGAACATGGTAAGACCAGTGAATTCTGTGAGCATGAGCCCGCTGCTACACTTCTTTAGCCATAAAGTGAGTGCCTTGGTCAGAGGCAATGCCGTGTGGAATACCATTACGGTGGATAAGGCATTCCATGAGTCCATGAATGGTAGTCTTGGCAGAAGCATTGCGTGCAGGATAAGCAAACCCATATCCAGAGTAAGTGTCTATTCTAGTGAGGACAGACCTCTGCCCTTTCCATGATGGAAGAGGTCCAATATAATCAACCTGCCACCAGGTAGCTGGCTGATCACCCCGAGGGATGGTGCCATATTGAGGGCTCAGTGTTGTTCACACATCTTCTCATTTCTCCTTCCATGGAAAGTGCACAGCCACATGCACTGCTCCAAGTTCTGCCCACCGGGAAATTTCCCTTCGCCACTCTCCCACAGGGATGTCCTAGAAAGGGGCTGTAGTGTTGCAGCTGTCCACTTTCAGGTGGTTCCTGCATATCATACAGAACCATCTGTGAACCAGGCCCTAGTCTTCTCTTCCTCTGTCAACTGATCATAGGGAACTTCCCATGAGGCCATCGGTGCAGGCTGGGGGAGAGAAGGTGGGGTGGCAGGAGTGGAGTCCATGGGCATTTGAGCCACTTCCTCATGTAACTTACTTGTGCCTTCAGGATCCACTTGCGCCCAATCACATATATACCACTTTCATCTGATGATGGAATGCTGCTGTGCATGACCCACTTTATGGCTAGCTGGGTCAGAAGGCACCCACCCAGTTCATGGTAGGCAGTTCAGGTTGCATGGTGATTTGATGACCCATAGTGTAACAGGCCAAGAGCTGTCTCTCAAAAGGAGAGTAGTTATCTGCAGAAGATGGCAGGGCCTTGCTCCAAAATCCTAGAGGCCTTCGCTGTGATTCACCTGTATGGGGGCCTGCCAAAGGCTCCGAACAGCATCCCTATCTGCCACTGACACCTCAAGCACCATTGGATCTGCTGGGTCTTATGGGCCTAGTGGCAGAGCAGCTTGCACAGCAGCCTAGACCTGCCTGTTGCAGAGCCTTCTCCTGTTCTGGATCCCACTCAAAACTGGCAGCCATTTGGGTCACTCGATAAATGGGCTGGAATGGCATACCCAAATGAGGAATGTGTTGCCTCCAAAAACCAAATAGGCCCACTAGGCATTGTGCCTCTTTCTTGATTGTAGGAGGGACCAAATGCAGCAACTTACTCTTCACCTTAGAAGGCATATCTTGACAGGCCACACACCACTGGACCCCTAGAAATTTTACTGAGGTAGAAGGTCCCTAAATTTTAGTCAGATTTATTTCCCATCCTCTGGCACACAGATATCTTACCAGTAAGTCCAGTGTGTTTGCTACTTCTTGCTCACTGGATCCAATTGGCATAATGTCATAAATGTAATGGACCAATGTGATATCTTGTAGAAGCAAAAAGTGATCAAGGTCTCTCTGAATAAGATTACGATACAAAGCCGGAGAGTTGATAGGCCCCTAGGGTATCAACTCTAGGGGTATATTGCTGGCTTTGCCAGCTGAAGGCAAATTGCTTCTGGTGGGCCTTATGGACAGGAATGGAGAAAAAGGCATTTGCCAAGTCAGCAGCTGCATACCAGGTACCAGGAGATGTGTTAATTTGCTCAAGCAATGAAACCACATCTGGTATAGCAGCTGCAATTGCAGCCACCACCTGGTTAAGCTTTCTATAATTCACGGTCATTCTCTAAGATCCGTCTGTCTTCTGCTCAGGCCAGATGGAAGAGTTGAATGGGGGTGTGGTGGGAATCACCATCCCTGCGTCGTTCAAGTCCTTGATGGTGGCACCAATCTCCACAGTCCCTCCAGGGATGTGATACTGTTTTTGATTTACTATTTTTCTAGGTAGAGGTGGCTCTAATGGCTTCCATTTGGCCTTTCCCACCATAATAGCCTTTACCCTAACAGGGAGCCAGTGTGGCGGTTCTGCCAGCTGCTAAGTATGTCTGTGCCTGTTACGCATTCTGGCACTGGGAAAATGACCACAGATTGAGTCTGGGGACCCACTGGACCCACTGTAAGTCAGGCCTGAGCTAAAACTCCTGACCTCCATAAGCCCCTGCTTCAACTGGAGGACCACAATGATGTTTTGGGTCCCCTGGAATCAACGTCAGCTCAGAGCCAGTGTACTGTAGTCCCCGAAATGCCTGATCATTTCCCTTTCCCCAGTGCACAGTTACCCTGGTAAAAAGCCAGAGGTCTCCTTAGGGAAGGATGAGAGAAAGATTAACAGCATAAATTGTCAGTAGTGTAGTGGGGTCCTTCCTCAAGGGACCTGGCCTCCCTTTCATTCAAGGGGTTCTGGGTCTGTAAACTAGCCCAAGTCTGGAAATTGATTGAGGGGCCATGATTCTCTGTTTTTGTAATTCAAATTAGTCTTTTGTCCATTCAATCTGGAAGTTTTCTGCTTATATAAATTAAGTAGGATTGCAGTAGGCTTCCTATCAGTTTCATTTCTAGGAACACTGTGATTAATTAGCCAATGCCAGAGATCTGCATTAGTCAGACTATTCTGATTGCTGCTTTGTCTCTGTTGTCCATTATGATAGCTATGCCTACCTTGCCTTTGATGGTTGAGTGCCACCACTTGGCCCCTGCCACCTCGGGATCCAATTATTCCCAATGTATTTAAATTTTTGTAGGTGAGTGACTGAAATTCCAACTGCTGGATCTGGCAATTACAGGGCTCTTCAAAGATGCAGGTGCTGCCCTCGCAAATCTATTTTGCAAGCCATTGGTTAAGGTTATGTCTTCTGGACCCTCCCAGCTGGGATGAGTAGGTCTAAAGTGACTAATCCACTCCATCATCCCAATCTCCCTAAGCCTTTGGATCTCTTCCTCTACGTTAGACCAAGGGAGATCAAGCATTCCCAGCTCACCCATGATGGGCCATCTTTTAATCCATATTTCAGCTAGCCAAACAAATAAGCTATTGGAACCTTTTTTAACTCCTCAGGCTGCAACATTAAATGCAGGATCCCTACTTAGTGAACCCAAATCAATAAATTTAGCCTGATGCATCTGTATGTTCCTGCCAGCATTATCCCACACCCTTAATATCCATTCCCGTGCCTGTTCTCCAGATTTCTGGTTATATAAATTAGAAAACTCAATTCCTTTCAAGTGTAGCTTACCTCCCCATGGGTCACACTCTGAACCTCACCTCTGTGGGCCCATCGGGACTTTAGTTACAGGTCTAGAAGCAAGCAAAGGTGTTGAGGGTGCTAGAGGAGAATCGATATTATTTTGCCTGGCAACTGCCTCAGGGGAGGCCATCACTGTTGCCTCAGGCAGCACAGGGTTTATCTCCTCAGACAAAGGTGGAAAGGCTGATGGCAGCATGGGTCGGGGAGAGGATGTTGCCACTACTGGGGATGCCATTTTCCTTTCTCTTTCTTCTGCCTATTAAACCTCCACTCCTAAAAAAAAAAAAAAAAAAGAAAATGATGAACTCAGGGATTCTAACTCCCGGCTTCAGAAGCAGATACTAAGCCTCAAATCTGCTAAGTTTGCCCTGAGTGAGTCTTATCTCCTGTAGAGAAAGAGCTGAAATTGTGGAAAAACAGACATAAGCTAGTCATGTGAGTGGCTGACCTGCAACAAAAGGT
Source organism: Pongo pygmaeus (assembly GCF_028885625.2). Classification (NCBI taxonomy): domain Eukaryota; kingdom Metazoa; phylum Chordata; class Mammalia; order Primates; family Hominidae; genus Pongo; species Pongo pygmaeus. The sequence continues at coordinate 63,768,813 of NC_072393.2, forward strand.
GCATGCACAGCCTCACCGGGTGTCTACTGTTAAAGTGAGGGCACCGATTGGAAAAGAATGGGACCCTGAAACTTGGAATAGGGGTGTGTGGGAGGACCGTGATGAAGCTGGGGACACTGAGCTTGTAAACTCTGCTGAACCTTTTTTGCCATCCCCAAATGCCATCCCAGCACTTTGGGAGGCCAAGTTGGGAGGATCACGTGAGCCTAGACGTTTAAGACAAAGCCTGGGCAACATAGTGAGACCCTGTCTCTAAAATAAATTGAAAAAAAAAAAAAAAGCCACTCAGTACCCTGTTTTACCAACCCCCCCTGCCCCAACTCCGACCTTTGGGTCTTGTCTTTTTCTTTGTCTTTGTCTCTTGTGTCTCGTCTCTTGTGTCATGTGTCTTGTCTTGTCTTGTCTTTTCTCTTTTCCTTTTCTTTTGTTTTCTTTTCTTTACTTTTTCTGTCTCGCTCTCTTGCCCAGGTTGGAATACAGTGGCACAGTCTTGGCTCACTGCCTTTGCCTCCTAGGTTCAAGCAATTCTCATGCTTCAGCCACCTAAGTAGCTGGGACTACAGGTGTGTGCCACCACACCCAGTTCATTTTTGTATTTTTATTAAAGACAGGATTTTGCCATGTTGGCCAGGCTCGCCTCAAACTCCTGAGCTGAAGTGATCCACCCGCCTCAGCCTCCCAAAGTGCTGGATTACAGGCGTGAGCCATCACACCCACCCTTTACTTTTTATAATAAAATTTTTTTTATACATTTGTTATATATGTGCTATATATAATTACCATATATGATTTGTTATAAACATTAGTATATAAATGCTGGATTTCTAATTGGATCAAATTATGGACATTGTTTTAATTTACTTATTGTATGTATATATACACAACTTATTTATGTGAAGATATTTATATTTATATATATAGTTTTTAAGACTAAATAAGGGTGGTATTATGTTTGCTAGGCCTGGCATTTGTATGGTACATAAGGTTTAAAAGTTCACTTTCTTTTTTCTGCCCCTTGGGTTTGTAGCTGCCTTTTTCTTTTTTTCATAATTTCTCTCTTTGTGTTTTAGGCTTTTGGCATCCAGAAGTAGTGGATCTTAGTTTCTGTCCCTGGGTAGTAAAAAGAAGCTGGGGAGAGGAAGAGGTTTGATGCCTCTAGGCAGCTGCGTCTCCCTGGTATAGCCTCTGTCCCAAGTGTAATCAGTCCCCTGCTAAATGACTAGTCTCTTACAGGATGGGAAGAGAGAATAAATAACTCAGTTAAGCAGCCCACCAGTGACTTTGGTGTTGGCTTGGTTGATTGGACTTGTATCCCAACACAGTCCATCAGAGGAAGTCTCTCCTCACTACCTTTTGTGAGGAGCCTCAGCCTTGTACATTACCCTGTAAACCAACCCAGAAACTAGGTGTATTTATGTTGGAAAAGTAGACTAAGGAGATCAGTCTGTCCCAGAATGGTGCCAGCTGGGGAATTACTGCCCTTGCATATCTAGACTGTGGCATCTTTAAACACTGGAAGGATCTGAGGAGCACTCCTTTAGGATTCCTACAGCACTTTAGGCCAGAAACCCATGGCAGCAAATGCCAGATGCAGCTGAAGCACAAGGCTGCCAGCATCTCGCAGCCTTCCCTGGGCAGAACTTTCTGTGTGGTACAATCCGTTAGTGAGCTGATCTTCAACCTTCCCATGAGCACAGTCAGCCTGCTGGGTGCACCAGTTGTATTAATTTGTACCTGTGGGCCAAGTGTGGTAGCTCATGCCTGTAATCCCAGCAGTATGGGAGGCAAGAGGGTTGCTTGAGCCCAGGAGTTTGAGACCAGCCTGGGCAATAAAGTGAGACCCAGCCTCTACAAAAAAAATCAAAAAAATTATCTGGGCGTGGTGGCACATGCCTGTAGTCCCAGCTACTCCAGAGGCTGAGACAGGGAAGATTGCCTGAGCCTGGGAAGTAGAGGCTGCAGTTAGCCATGATCACACCACTGCACTCCAGCCTGGGCGACAGAGTGAGACCCTGTCTCAAAAAAAAGCAAATTTGTACCCATGGGATTTTAATTTATAGCAGTGACTTAGTGATGACACAGAGAGGTTAATAACATTGAAAGAAGAATTTATTATTTACAATTCGTGAAAGAAGAGGGCATATGCTGGGCCTCATAGGGATACAGCTGGAAGCACAAGGGAGGAGAAAGCCTTTAACTGGGTGTGGTATTCTGATACATACTGGTTTTTGTCCACCGTTCCTGGTTCATAACCCCCATAGCCCTTTTGTTAAAATGTTGGATATGTTAGGCCTCAGGGACAGGCCTCTGACCTCCTGCCCTCCTTTCGCTCTAACGTTCCTCCACCTTTCTGACTGTGGGTCTTATGAGTGAGTCCAACCCTATACCCTCGGAAAGGAATGTTGATGTTTCGAAGCTTCCATAAAGACTCCAAGAGGTCACAGTTGAGTGAGCTTCCAGGTGGTCCCCCCGGGAAGGGCATGGAAGCTCTGTGCCCCTTCCCCCGCACCTTGCCCTAGGAGTCTCTTCATCTGTATCCTTTGCAATATTCTTTATAATACACTGGTAAACATGAGTGTTTCCTTGAGTTCCGTGAGCTGCTCCAACAAATTAGTTGAACCCAAAGAGGGGGTCGTGGGAGCCCCAACTGAAAGTCCATTAGTCAGACATTTTGGAGGCCTGGACTTGTGACTGGAGTGTAGGGTGGGGCAGGCTTGTGGACTCAGCCCTCAACCTGTGGGATCTGAAGCTATCCCTGCGTGGATAGTATGGGAACAGAATTAGAGGACACCCCCCGCTGGTGTCTGCTGCTTGGAGTTTGGGGAAAACCCCCCACACATTTGGTCACAGAAGTCTTGTTCTGTATTGTCATGGTGTGAGAGTAGAGAAAAACATGATTAGAGAGAGTTTTCCCTATGTATTGCGTTTCTTCTGGAAAAGCAAGACAGGGCATGGTAAACAGTTTAGAGCTGGCTAGTTTGAGTAATTTCAGTGAGGTTTGGGGCATAGGGACTATCTCTAGTTGTCTGGCACCTGGCCCTGGGTTGATTTAGGGCAGGGGAAATACTGGCTTGGTATGTGAGAGTTGGTTAAAGAAGTGGTTGGGGGTATGGTTTGGGGTTAGGTGGATTGCACATGAAAGGCATGTGCTTGTTCCCAGGGGAGTTTATTATCCTAGAAATTACCTGTCCCTGAGAGGAGCAGTCTCTCCCAAAGTCTGAAAAGGCTTCAAGATGTTCTGAGCAAAGTCAAGAAAATATGACTACTGCATTTTCATCTGACATGAACCTAAACTTACTCGGTTTAGAAGATAAACCTTCATTTATGAAGCTGTCCTTTGAGGGTTTTTTGTGTTTTTTTGTTTTGTTTTGTTTTGTTTTTTAGAGTAGAAATCCTCTTTTTATGAAATGTTGGTGAGAGTAGATACTATTTGATGTTTCTGTAAATGTCCTTATTTATCACAGTAGAACGTTCAGTTTTTTAAATTTTTCGTGGTTCATGCAATGCAGAGGTCTGGAACCACTGAACCTGCTCCTCCCCCTGGCTGCTGGTCCCTGAGGAGGACTGAGGATGACTTCCAGCTCACATCTCTGCATCGTCATCACCACCCACTACCCACTCTGTGGTGCTAGTAGTTTCCTCCTTAGTGTAGTGTTTGGAAGGGGAGCCAGAACCCTGGTGTCCAGCCCCAGCTCTGCTCTTTAAAAACTGTGGCCATGGCCAGGCGTGGTGGCTTACGCCTGTAATCCCAGCACTTTGGGAGGCCGAGGTGAGCAGATCATTAGGTCAGGAGATCGAGACCATCCTGGCTAACACAGTGAAACCCCGTCTCTACTAAAAATACAAAAAAAATTAGCCGGGCGTGGTGGCAGGCACCTGTAGTCCCAGCTCCTCGGGAGTCTGAGGCAGGAGAATGGCATGAACCCGGGAGGCGGAGCTTGCAGTGAGCCGAGATCGCACACCACTGCACTCCAGCCTGGGCGACAGAGCGAGACTCTGTCTCAAAAAAAAACAAAAAAAAAAACTGGCCTTGGTCAAATGACTGACCTTGTCTGTGCCTCAGTGTTCTCATTGGTGAGATGAGGATTTACCACATCTGCATCCCAGGGTTGTTACCGGGGTAAAGGGTTATTGATAGGGTTTGGCTCTGTGTCCCCACCCATATCTCACCTTGAATTGTAATAATGCCCATGTATCGTGGGAGGTAATTGAATCATGGGGACGGGTTTGTCCCATGCTGTTGTCGTGATAGCACATAAGTCTCGTGAGATCTGATGGTTTTATAAAGGGGGGTTCCCCTACGCATGCCCTCTTGCCTGCTGCCATGTAAGATGTGCCTTTCTCCGCCTTGTGTCATGATTGTGAGGCCTCCCTAGCCACGTGAAACTGAGTCCCTTAAACCTCTTTTTCTTTATAAATTACCCAGTCTCGGATATGTCTTTATTAGCAGCGTGAGAACAGACTAATAAAGTTATTACGTGAAAAGGGCTCAAAACAGTACCTGGGAGACCAGGCTGTGTGCAGGGAGCCATTGCAATCCTGTTGCCATCAGTACTGTTATTGTCATCCTCATCACGATCACTGTCATTGGCATACCTGGACCCGGGACTTTCTGAGTAGCGTTGTGGAGCTTTGTGGTTAAACAGCACCGACAGCAGAGATGGCAGGACCTGGTCCTTACTGACTCAGCCATTCACCAGTTCTGTGCTCTTCAGCAAATCACCTTACTTCCTGAGCGTGGGTTTCTTTGTCAATAAAATGGTGTTGATCACAATGTGGTCTTCCTGGGAATGCTGTGAGAAAATCCTCAGCTAGAATCCTCATTTTGTCTTTAGTCTAGAGGAAGAGCATTATAAAACATTGCTTAGGATGTAAAAAAAAATTAAGACTTAGATCAATGAAACCACATACCTTGTTTGGAATGAAAAGAGTCAATATTTAATATTTAAATACATCAGTTTTTCTCTAAGATACTCCATCAGTATTCACTTTTGGAATTACATAATGCATTTAAATTGTGTGGCACAGTCCCCTGGACGTGTTTATATCCTATACATAATAGTTTTCGACTTACTATTGGGAGTAGAGATTCTGTGGCAGCGTGACATGGCCTGCCCTTGGTTTCCAGGTCACATGCCAGCTTTTCGTTCCCATGCACAGGAGCAGCTTCATTCCAAGGTCTGGTCCCCATCCTGAAGTCCCAAACTAGATTGAAGGTCTTTATTTCTTTTCACCCCCATCCATGTGTCCACTTTCTTTCTCCATAAACAGGGTGTCCTGTTCCCAGACCTGAGCTGATCTACCACCTGGAGCATGAGCAGGAGCCATGGACCAGGAAGGAAGACCTCTCCCAAGGCACCTGTCCAGGTAGGAGCCAAGATCTGGGGAGGTCGGAGTCCCTTCTGGCTTGAGACTGGATGGTCTGACCACTGGCCCTGGAATCTCTTGGGAAGCTTCTTATTGTGACCTCTCTCTATATAACTCTTATATAACTCTATCACACTAGAATGTTCCATTTGAGAGCCATGGAGCCCTTTGACCTGTGTTTTCTCTGTCCTCCTAGCCCCATCACAGTGTCACCATTCCTGGGAAGTAGTGAGATTTAAGAACTAAGATGTTTTCAGGGGTTCCAACTGTGTGGGCCTGAAATGTGGCTTGCCAGTCACCTGCTGTGTGGCCCTGATGAAGTTGCAGGATCTCCTGTCTTTGTATATAACTTCAGCTAAGTTAACAGTAGCTGCTGTATCAGACAGATTCTAAAATCTCAGTGGTTCACATATGAAAACTCTTTCTCACTCATACCAGGGACTGTGTGGGTCAGCGGGGAGCTCTGTACCACACAGTTATTCAGGACCCAGGTTCCTTCTGTCATCAGCCTGTTGCATTAAGATTATCCTAACGTCCTCGAGCTGGCAGAGAATTGAGGGAATAAGGGAAGTTAAACCCACTTCCAGAAATACCAACTCCCCTCACATTCCACCCACAGGAACTAGGCATTTGGCTTGGGTCCATGGGACTGGGAAATGTGGCTGAGCTGCTTGTCCAAGGAGAAGAGCAGAAGGTTTGGTGAGCACCTACTCTCAGTCCACTACGTTGAGTCTGTTCCTGAAAAGTGTTATTAGAAATCATTTTTATGTGATTGGGCAGTTTAAAGATGTTATGTAATACATTAATGCATAAAACTGGATAGTTTCTGAGCTATAGTAAGTGACTCATCCAGATGTCATTATTAACCTTAAAGAGTGATGCTATGTTACATTTCCTTCTGAAGTCTGGGGAATAGGGCCTTTCTTACTATCCCAATTTCTCTTTCCAGTTATATTCTGCCTATCAGCCTCTCCCACCTTCTCCTTCCACCCATTCCCTTGAGTGTCAATCAGACAGTGAGAAGCAGTACTTTGCCCATGTCTTCCTATATCTCCTGTGTTCCAAAAACCTCAGGGTGACATTTGACCTTCTGTGTCCCACACTCAGGCTGCTGAGGGCACCGAGGCCATCTGTCGTGTGTGGATTGGTGCCACTGCAGAGCCTTGGCCTCTGCCCGCGTGGGTTCCTTGAGCTGCTCATCCAACCCTGAGTGTCTGTGCAGTCCCTGTTCAGCCCTTCAGAGTCTGTTCCAGATCGTCCCCTCTTCAGTGCCGCATCTCCACTTGAAAATCTCAAAAGCACAAAACTCAACACCTCAGAGTCTGTTCCAGATCATCCCCTCTTCAGTGCCGCATCTCCACTTGAAAATCTCAAAAGCACAAAACTCAACATGCCTAACAAGGAACCCATGATCTTGCTCGCTCCTGCCACCTCCCAAGTTTCTGTGAATGGTTCTGCCATCCAGGCAGATTAGGGGACTGGCCCCAACCTCAGACAAGTCAACCCCTCCACTTCCATGAGTCCCTGCATCCAGCCAACTAGATAGTTTTCGTCTCCAGGCACAGATGTCTCAGCATGTGAGTGCTGATGTGTTAGCAGGCTTTCAGGTTGAAAAGAAAGTTTACTGTCTTATATTGCTTGATCAGCAGCCCTTACATGTTCATCTCAACTTCTCTTTTCCTTACTGGAAGAGGTCTTGCCCCAGTCATAGCCAATTCCTATACCAGGGTCTAGAACACACTTCCTTTCATGGACATCCTTTCTTCATTTATATTCTGCTTGTTTTGTGATTCTCTATTCCACATAAAAATATGCTTGTTTCTTCTTTTTTTTCTTTTTTTTTTTTTTAGATAGAGTCTCTCTGTGTAGCCCAGGCTGGAGTGCAGTGGTGCTATCTTGGCTCACTGCAGTGTCTGTGCCTCAGCCTCCCAAGTAGCTGGGATTACAGGTGCACGCCATTACACCCGGCTGATTTTTGTGGGTTTTGTTTGCTCGCTTGTTTGTTTTTTGTTTTGTTTTGTTTTGTTTTGTTTTTTGAGATGGAGTTTTGCTGTTGTTGCCCAGGCGGGAGTACAGTGGCACGATCTTGGCTCACTGCAACCTCCGCCTCCCAGGTTCAAGTGATTCTCCTGCCTCAGCCTCCCGAATAGCTGGGATTATAGGTACATGCCACCACGCCCGGCTTTTTTTATATTTTTAATAGAAATGGGGTTTCACCATGTTGGCCAGGCTGGTCTCGAACTCCTGACCTCAGGTGATCCACCCGCGTCGGCCTTCCAAAGTGCTGGGATTACAGGTGTGAGCCACTGCGCCTGGCCATATTTTTAGTAGAGACAGGGTTTCACTGTTGTTGCCCAGGCTGGTGTCAAACCCCTGGCCTCAAGCAGTCCATCTGCCTCGGCCTCCCAAAGTGCAGGGATTACAGGCATGAGCCACTATGCCCGGCCTCGAGTTTCTTACAATTGAAGAAAATAAAACAAATGCTTGTGGCTCATGATATATTTATGTATTCATTGATACATTCATTTACTATGTGGGCATTTAACTGTCTAGATTTGGCTGGCACAGTGGCTCACACCTATAATCCCAGCACTTTGGGAGGCTGAGGTGGGAGGATTACTTGAGCTCAGGAGTTTGAGACCAGCCTGGGAAACATGGTGAGACCCCGTCTCTGCAAAATTAAAAAAATTAGCTGGGCATGGTGGCTCATGCCTGTGGTCCCAGCTATTCAGGAGGCTGAGGTGGGAGGATCTCTTGAGCCCAGGAGGTCGAGGCTGAAGTGATCTTATTCGCACCACTGCACTCCAGCCTGGGTGACAGTGAGCTCCTGTGTCAAAAAAATAAATAAATAAAATAATTCATGAGAGACCATGAACCAGAGGCAAAAAATAATAATAATAATAATTGTCTATGTTTCATTCACAAAAACAGTGATACTGTGCATATTCATATATGTATTTCATTTTCCACTTGTGGAGGTGCATTTTTTGATAATTCTTGGGGTGAAATTATTGGTTTGTAGGCTGTGCAAATGCTCAAGTTTGCAAGATCATTCCCTTTGTTTTCTAAAGAGCTTATGCCAATTTGCACTTAACCAGAAAAATGAGAGGTTCCGTTGACCCATATCCTTTCCATTATAAGGCTTCTCAATGTTTGCTCATCAAATGGACACAGAATAGTCTCATGTGCTCTTGATTTCCTTTTATTTCACTGCTGTAATGTTTTAGCAACTTACCATGATTTTTGGTTGATTTATATTTTCTTCTGTGAAAATAGAAATCATTTTTTATTTTATGATAAATGCCTTTTTCCATTAACCTGTTTTCCTTTCTCTGCTTGGTAGGGGTTCTTTGTACATTCTTATCCTTACCTTTTATCACTTATATATGCTGAAAAATATTTTCTAGTTTTTAATTTTGTTCTCTTACTCTCTTTAAAGTATCTTTCGCCAAAAGGTCTTAATTTACTGTAGTCTAACTTACGACTTTTCTTATATAATTAATGATTTTTTTGTCTTGTATAAAAAATGTTGGTTTACCTCAATATTAAAAATATATTTTATTCTAAAAGTTTTAAAACTTGGCATTTGACATTTTTTCAGTGAGGTTGATTTGGAATATATAGTGTGATAGCAATGCAGTTATTTTCATTCTCCATGTGGCTACCCAATTTTTCTAGCTTCGTTTACTTAGTTTATCAGACCGTCAAGTTCCATAGTTAAGTATAGTTGGTATTTTACAGGGAATTATATTGAATTTATATAATTTGGGTTGAATTGTCAGTTCGTATTATTAAATTCTTCATTGATATAGATCGTCTTTATTGTCTTCAAATAAGATTTTGTAATTTTCTTCATCTTGATCATGTGTATTTGGGGTTTTTTGTTTGTTTTTAAGAGACAAGGTCTTGCTCTGTTGCCCAAGCTGGGTGCAGTGGCACAGTCATAGTTTGCTGCAGTCTTGAATTTTGGGGCTGAAGCAATCCTCCCACCTCAGCATCCCGAGTAGTTGGGACTACACAGGCTTGCACCACCATGCCTGGCTAATGTGTTTTTAGTTTTGTTTTTAAAAAATTTTTTGTAGAGATGGGAGCCCACCGTGTTTCTCAGAGTGGTCTAGAACTTCTGGGCTCAAGTAATCTGCTCACCTCGGCCTCCCAAAGCACTAGGATTACAGGCTTTGGGGGTCTGAGGTGAAAAGACGAGCACCATACACAGCAGCCTGGCCATTGGTCATGTGTATGGTGCTAATCTTTTCACCAGGCTGTTCCTCAGGCATACGAGACTCATTGTGTCAAGCCAGGTCCTCTTACCTCTTTCCTTATGAGCCTTCAATTTATAGTAACATTAGTCATATGACCTTCACTGTCACCCAGCTCGGAATCATGGGAATCAGCCTCCCCTCTGTCCCTGGATTGTCATCAACACCATCCTGCAGTTTCTTTGTACTTTCTGTGTCTTAAGACTACGGTGTCCAGCGTCCTTCCCGCTTTCTCTTTATGGCAACTCTTCTTCACAAGCGTAGGACTCACTTCATTGAGCACCTCTTACTGGAAAACTGATTTCTTCCTACCCAGGATTAGCCAAGCTCAAGGTTAAGGACACAGTCCTCTAAGACTACCAGGTCTGTCCAACTCTTCTGACACGGACTACAAGTTTGGGTCCCAAAGCCATTGTCAGGTTCACTAATTAGCTTTAGACTCACAAAATTCTCTGAAACCTATTTTAGTTACAGTCGTGTTTATTACAGACAAAGGGAACAAATTAGAAGTGGCACAGAATGTTGGGTTGGAAAGGTTCCCAACACAGAGCCTCAGTGTTTTCAGGAACTCGCTGTGCCCCAGTCTGGCATATGGCAATATGAGCTTAGAATGTTGCCAACCCAGGAAACTCACCAGCTCTTCATTGTCCAGAATTGTATTGAAGCTTCATTACATAACCACAGTTGATTGTCTCATCTCCTGTGTGGCTCGGTCTCCAGCGTGCCATCCTTTCCAGAGATTCAGCGTTTAAATTATGACTTAAGCCCTAACCTTCTAATCACGTGGTTTAGCTTTCTGGTGTGGCCAGACCTTAACCTGAGTCATCTTTTCAGGATAAACTGTGGAGGGCTCCATAATGAGTTCCCTGTTTGCATAAACTGTCAGATAGGGCCATTGGGTCCCACCATAAGTAAAAACATTTTGGAACTACTCAGTGTTTACAGGTTACTTTCCATGACTTCACACGAAAAGTGTACTTCTCTTTGGGGATTAATTTTTGTTACTCACTTCCTGTCTTCCATGTGGGCTCATTAGGTGCTCCTTCCTCGTGTTTTTATAGCAACACAGCATGTCCTTGCTTAGTTGCTTAGAGGAAGCTTACCATGCACAGTGTCATCGTTACTCTGTCCACCCAGGTCCGTTCTGTAATTGTGAAGGTGGCTCCACGAACAGACGCATTGTCTCCTGACCCAGCCTCTGCCCCTAGGTCTCCCTTTCAGAATATCCCGAGTCCAAGGACCAGGATAGAAAGAAACTGCAAACCCAAGAATTTGACATACAGAAAATAGCAAACACAGAGACAATATTTTTATCTATGGTTTTTCACAGAAATGGTAATATTCTTTTTTCCATGTTGTCCTTTACTAACAGGCCCTTTTGTGTGCTGGATTTCTTTCAGGCGACAAAGGAAAACCTAAGACCACAGAACCTACCACTTGTGAGCCAGCCTTGTCAGAGGGAATCTCACTTCAGGGACAAGTGACACAAGGAAACTCAGTGGACTCACAGTTAGGGCAAGCCGAGGATCAGGATGGGCTATCAGAAATGCAGGAAGGACACTTCAGACCAGAAATAGATCCCCAGGAGAAGTCTCCTGGGAAGAAGAGCCCTGAATGTGATGGTTTAGGGACAGCTGATGGTGTGTGTTCAAGGATTGGACAGGATCAAGTCTCTCCAGGAGATACAGTCCATAGCCATAACTCATGTGAGTCAGGTAAAGATCCCATGATTCAGGAAGAGGAAAATAACTTTAAATGCAGTGAATGTGGAAAAGTATTTCACAAGAAACACCTCCTTGCTGGACATGAGAAAATTCACTCTGGAGTTAAGCCCTATGAATGCACAGAATGTGGGAAAACCTTTATTAAGAGCACACATCTCCTGCAACATCACATGATCCACACTGGGGAGAGGCCCTATGAGTGCATGGAGTGTGGAAAAGCCTTCAACCGCAAGTCATACCTTACCCAGCACCAGCGGATTCACAGTGGAGAGAAGCCTTACAAGTGCAATGAATGCGGAAAGGCCTTCACCCACCGCTCCAATTTTGTCTTGCATAACAGGAGACACACTGGAGAAAAATCCTTTGTGTGCACAGAATGTGGCCAAGTCTTCCGACATAGGCCAGGTTTTCTCCGGCACTATGTTGTCCACAGTGGTGAGAATCCCTATGAGTGCTTGGAGTGTGGCAAGGTCTTCAAACACAGGTCATACCTCATGTGGCACCAGCAGACTCATACCGGGGAGAAGCCCTATGAATGCAGTGAATGTGGGAAGGTCTTCTTGGAGAGCGCAGCGCTGATTCACCACTATGTCATCCACACTGGGGAGAAGCCCTTTGAGTGCCTCGAGTGTGGGAAGGCTTTCAACCACCGATCCTACCTCAAGAGGCACCAGCGGATTCACACCGGGGAGAAGCCCTTTGTGTGCAGTGAATGTGGAAAGGCCTTCACCCACTGCTCTACTTTTATCTTGCATAAAAGGGCCCACACTGGAGAAAAGCCTTTCGAGTGCAAAGAGTGTGGGAAAGCCTTTAGCAATCGGAAGGACCTCATTCGCCACTTCAGCATCCACACTGGAGAGAAGCCCTATGAGTGCGTGGAGTGTGGAAAGGCCTTCACCCGCATGTCAGGCCTCACGAGGCACAAGCGGATTCATAGTGGAGAGAAGCCCTATGAATGTGTTGAGTGTGGGAAATCGTTTTGCTGGAGCACAAACCTCATTCGACATGCCATTATCCACACTGGAGAGAAGCCCTATAAATGTAGTGAATGTGGAAAGGCCTTCAGTCGCAGCTCATCCCTCACTCAGCATCAAAGGATGCATACTGGGAAAAATCCCATCAGTGTAACAGATGTGGGAAGACCTTTTACAAGTGGACAAACCTCAGTTACCCTTCGAGAACTTCTTTTAGGGAAGGACTTTTTGAATGTAACCACTGAGGCAAATATTTTGCCAGAGGAAACATCTTCCTCTGCATCTGATCAACCATACCAAAGAGAAACCCCACAAGTGTCTTCACTGTGAGAAAACCTTCTGTTGCTGAATGTTACTTGTCATCTAAAGGGTCATATTAGAAATTCATTCAGTCTAGAGCCTTATTCTCCATCTGATCATTTATCCTGGAGAGAGACCTAGTGGTTATTGTGCACATAGGAGAACCTTCAGCTGCATCTTTCTCCTTAGTTTACAGTGCAATGTTATCTCAGGAATTATTTTTAAAAGGAGGAGGAGACATAGAAAAAATGAAATGCAAGCACAAGCACAGATCTTTTCAGGTTTCTCTGCCAAGCCTATGGCGCTTTGTCATGGATTTCTTAGTGTATTTGGGGGAAGGGAAATGTTTCAAGGTAAAGGACCTTGACCCTTTATGTGCTTGTATGTACATTTATTGCTATCCAGTGTCAGAACAGTTAGTTTAGGAAAAGTATGCAAACTTTAATCGCACATCTTTTGTATTCCACAATAGTACTTACTCTTGAGAAGCATAACTTTATGACAACTTAGGGGGCTTGAGCCATGAAATACTCATGTTTAAGTCAGTAAGGATACACATGTTAACATTCAGGCTTTTGTCTTGATGCCCATCTTTTGGTTTACTTCATCATTGTAGCCATATGGTAAATTTTTATTTGTTAAATTTTTAAAAATTACTTAGCTCAAAATGTCAATGGTAAATTTTTAAATTGAGTAAAGTGATTCTTCTTTGCTCTTATTTAAAATCGACAGCATTTCTAATTCCTTTGACATTCCATATAATTTTTAGGATTAGTTTGTACTTATTTACAAAACAGTCTTGTTCAGATTTTTACAGAAATTGAGTTAAGTCTATGGATTAATCTGTTAAGAATTGGTATCTTTACTATGTTGGGTCTTGTAGTTCATGAGTGCAGGAGTAGGTCTCTTAATTTATAATAGTTAAGCATTCCTTAAAGTATTTCATTAATGTTAAAAATTTTCAGCATATAGATCCCTGTGCATTTTTGTTAGAATTTGCATCCTAGGGTGCTTTTTTGTTTGTGTGTGTGTGTAATTTGAGTGATTGTAAACGGCATTGATGTTTGAACTTTGAATTGCACACAATTTTTGGTAGTATACAGAAATATAATTTTTTTGGACATTGTTTTGCTACCCTGCAACCTTATTGAGTTCACTTATTATTTTTAGCTATTTCTTTTGACAGAATCCTTGGAATTTTCTATATAGAAATGTCATCTGCAAATACAGACGATTTTTTATCTTTCATCTTACCTGTAATGTACCTTTTATTTCCTTTTTGTTTGTCTTATTGCATTGCACAAGCTGGGACTTTCATTATAGCGTTGAATAGGAATAGTGAGAAAGGCCATCCTTACCTGGTTCCTGATAGTAAGGGGGAAAACGTTCAGTTTTTTGTTTTTTTTGTTTTTTGTTTGAGACAGGGTCTCGCTGTGTCACCCAGGCTGGAGTGTAGTGGCACGATCTTGTCTCACCATAGCCTTAAGTTCCTGGGCTCAAGTGATCCCCCCACCTCAGCCCTCACCACCCCCCAGTAGGTGGTACTACAGGCATGCACCACTAGTCCCAGCTAATTTTTGTATTTTTTGGTAGAGAGGGTTTCACCATGGTGCCCAGGCTGGTCTCGAACTCCTGGGCTCAAGCAGTCTGCTTGCCTGGGTCTCCCAAAGTGCTGGGATTACAGGCGTGAGCCACAGTGCACAGCATGTTCAGTTTTTCATCATGAAGTATAATGTAAGTTTTATAAAACATATGTTCTCTATAAGTGCAAAAAATTTCCTCTGTTCCCAGTTTTCTGAGATTCTGTGTTGCTATGAATGAGTGTGGAATGTCCAGTGCTTTTTCTCCACCAGTTGATGTCATCATGCTATTTTCCTTCTACATCCTATTGATGGAATGCATTGCTTTGATGGAGTTTTGAATATTGAGCCAGCCTTGTATCCTTAGAATAAACCACACTTGTTTGTAGAGTGTAATTGTTTTTATATATCATTTGACATCATTCCCTTTGTTTGTATTTTGTTGAGGCAATATTCCTCTAATTTATTGGATAATAATGTGTAGTTCTTTTTTCTTTTGTTTCTTATGTTCTAAATGTCTTATGTGTGGTTTTGATGTCTAGGTGATCTTGACCTTTCAACATGAATTGGAAGGAGTTCTCTCCTAATTTTTGGAAGACTGTGTAGAATTGGTGTTATTTGTTCTTGTCATGTTTGATGACCTCTAGTCAACCATTGGGCCACAGATTTTTCTTCTGGAGGCTTTTAAATTACATATTTATTTTATTGGATAGGTAGAACTATTCAAAGTATCTATTTCTTGTGTAATAAATTTTGATTAGTCTGTCCTGTTGAAGGAATATTTCATCTGTATTTGTAGCACTCCCTTATTCTTTTGATAGCAGGATCTGCACTTACATCATTTTATTTTTAATATTTAAAATGTGCATACTCATTTTATGATTGAGTCTTCTTAGACATTTATCAGTTTTATTGCGCATCATGCTGAAAGATGTAATTTTTGCTTCATCTCTCACTTCAGAGAACTAGCACTTTATATTAATGATTTGTCTCTATTCTTGATTTCTTTGATTTCTGCTCTGATCTGTACTATATTCCACTTGCTTTGGTTGTATTTGGCTCTTTGTAACTTTTCAAGGTGGGTTTTTAGATTATTGATTTGAGATTTTTTTGCTTTTTTAATGTAAGCATTACATTGTATAAATTTACCTCATATCACTATTGGTTTGATCCCACAAGTTTTAATGTTTTCATTACATTTTAATTCTAATAGTTGTTTTTATTTTTTGAGACATTCTCTCTTAGCCATGAATTATTTAATAGTATGTTTAATTTTCTGGTGTTTGGCATATTTGTTACTGATTTCTAATTTGTTCCATGTTTGATCTGACTGTTTAAATGTGTTAACATTTTTTTATGACCCAGGATAGGGTCTATCTTGTTTTGTATAGCTGCTTGAAAAGAATGGGTGTTCTGCTGTTACTGGGTGGAGTTTCTATAAATGTCTCTATGATCCTGCTCATTGTTATTCAAGTCAGCTGTGTCCTTGCTGATTTTCTGTCCAGCATTTCTGTCAGTTGCTGAGAGGGGTGTTGAAGTCCTGAACATAGGCCAGGTGCAGTGGCTCACGCCTGTAATCCTAGCACTTTGAGACCACTAAGGCAGGCGGATCACCTGATGCCAGGAGTTCGAGGCCAGCCTGGCCAACATGGCAAAACCCCGTCTACTAAAAATACAAAAATTAGCCACGCATGGTGGCGTGTGCCTGTAATCCCAGCTACTGGGGAGTCGAGGCAGGAGGATCGCTTGAACCTGGGAGGCAGAGGTTGTAGTGAGCTGAGATCTCGCCACTGCACTCCAGCCTGGGCAACAGAGCGAGACTCTGTCTCAACAACAACAAAAAGTCCTGAACATAATTGTGGAAGTGTGTTGCTCTTTCAAGTTCTATCACTTTTTGTTTCGCAAAGTTCAAAGCTGTATTGTTTGGTACATATACATGTAGGTTTGCCACGTCTTCGTGGTGAATTGACTCTTCTATCATTATGTGATGTCATTTTTTTGCCTTTTAATAGTCTTGTCAATACTTTACCTGATATTCTCATAGTGACTCCTGCATATTTTGATTAATGTTTGCATGGTTAATATTTCTTCATTTTATTTTAAAGCTTACCTATATCATTACTTATGAAGTCAGTTTCTTTGAACAGCATATACTCAGGCCATGCTTTTTTTATTCATTCTGCATATTTCTCTCTTAATTGGTATATTGAAATCATTTACATTAAAATAATTATTGATATTTTAGGGCTTAAGTGTGCCCTTAAATGATTTTTGTGTTCTTTTTTATTGTTCCTCTGTTATTTGGGGTTGTTTACTAGTCTTCCTATAGGTTACTTCAACTTTTTTTTTTTTTAATAATTTGATTTGATACATATGTACCGTTTTTTAGTATAGATGCTCCTTGACTTATGATGGGGTTATGTCACAATAAACCCATTGCAAGTTGAAAATACTATGTCAAATATGGATTTAATACGCCTACCCTACTGAACATCATAGCCGATCTTGCCTTCAAAATGCTCAGAAAATTTACATTAGCCTGCAGTTGGGCAAAGTCATCTAACACAAGGCCTACTTTATAATTAAGTTACTGCAAAGAATTTTAAATAAAAATTCCCAAGTGTGGTTTCTACTGAATGCATGTCGCATTCGCACCATTGTAAAGTCAAGTAGTAAGTCGAACCATCCTAAGTCAGGGACTGTCTGTATATATCTGCATTTTTTAGTGGTTGTTCTACTATTACAGTGTAAATATATAACTTATGATAGTTTAATAAGTTATCAACAATTTAGCACTTTACTTCCATTAGGTTCCTTTAGCTTACCTACTAATGTAACTATCTTAAGTAATAGTAATTCCTCTTCAAAAATTGAGCACTATGTTGCAAGATGTAGTTTTTCTTTTCCTTTTTTTTTTTTTTTTTTTTTGAGACCAAGTCTCACTCTGTCACCCAGGCTGGAGTGCTGTGATGCGATCTTGGCTCTCTGCAACCTCTGCCTCCCAGCTTCAAGCAATTCTGTGCCTCAGCTTCCCTAGTAACTGGGATTACAGGCGCCCACCACCACGCCTGGCTAATTTTTGTATTTTTAGTAGAGACGGGGTTTCACCATCTTGGCCAGGTTGGTCTTGAACTCTTGACCTCGTGATCCACCCGCCTCGGCCCCCCAAAGTGCTGGGATTACAGGTGTGAGTCACTGCGCCTGGCCACAAGATGTAATTTTTACTTTATCTCTCACATGTATTTTACAAAATGTCATGAGAAACATTGTCTTTTGACCTTTTTTTTTTTTTTTTTTTTAAAGAGACAGTCTCACTGTGTTACCCAGGCTGGAGTGCAGTGGCACAATCTTGGCTCACTGCAACCTCCGCCTCCTGGGTTCAAGCGATTCTCCTGCCTCAGCCTCCTGAGTAGCTGGGATTACAGGTGTGCGCCGCCACACCCAGCTAATTTTGTATTTTTAGTAGAGACGGGGTTTCACCATGTTGCTCAGGCTAGTCTCGAACTCCTCACCTTGTGCCCGCCCACCTCGGCCTGTCTCTTGACCTCTTTACCCATTCCATTGTTCGTTCTTCCTTCTTGAAATCCCAAACCTTCTATTAACATTTCTTTTCAGTTATACACTGAACTTACTGTAGCCTTTCTTCTAGAGTAACAAATGTTCTTTGTTTTCCTTCCTCTAAAGATGTCTTTATGTTTCCTTCATTCCCAAAGAATATTTTTGTGGAATATAAGATTCAGAGTTGGCAGTTGTTTTCTTTTAGACTTGAGAGATGTATCTCTCTGTTCTGTACATTATGGTTTAATATAAGAAACCTACTACCATTCAAATAATCATTCCCTATTTTACAATGCATCAGTTCTGTCAAGCTTCATTCAAAGTGTTTTTCATTGTCTCTAGTGTTCAGAAGTTTGGCTATGATGTGTGTGGCATGGATGTTTTTGAGTGTATCCTATTTGGTGCTCCCTGGTGCTTGCCCAGCTTTTTGATCTGTAGGATTATGCCTTTTGCAAAATTTGGGGAACTTTCAACTATTATTTCTTCAAATATTTTTTCACCCCCAGTCTTGTTGTTTTTAGGGAGTTCAATAACATGAGTGGCAGATCTTTTTTTACACTCCGATGAGTCCTTCAGGCTCTCATCTTTTTTCTTTTTCCAGTCTATTTTCTGTCTTGTTAATATTGATTAATTTCTATTGACCTTCCATGGTCCTCACTGATTGTTTTCTTTGTCATACCTAGTCTGTTAAGTTTGTGCAGTGAATTTTCATTTTGGTTTTGTATTTTCTAGTTGTTTAATTTCCATTGGGTTCTTTTGTACACCTTCTGTTTCTTTGCTTATTTTTTAACGCCAAAGAAAGATTCTCAGAGAATAGACAACTATATTCCAAAGTCATGGTTCTCTGGTGGTTTGTCTTGACATTTGAATAGAAATGTTAAACTATCTGGGGGAGTAGAAAGCCCGCAGTCTTCTGAGTTGTGCTACACCAATATTTCTATGAGCAGATCTTACAACTGAGAGTAATCTGCAGATGTTTCAGAGTCACGTTCTCCATGGAACGTTTGTAAAATTCCCTAGCTCTCCGCAGTGAGCTGAGATCGCGCCACTGCACTCCAGCCTGGGCGACAGAGCGAGACTCCATCTCAAAAAAAAAAAAAATTCCCTAGCTCTCTATGCCTTGTTGTATCCTCAGGAAGGAGTCACCTCTCTTCCAGGATCACTCTTGCCTTTTGTTATTGGACACATTTTCCTACCTCCTGCCCAATCTTTTTTAGGCTCTCTGTCATACTTCCTCGCCTAGTCTTTAACTTGTCTCTGATAACCAGATGTTTTCCTCCATAATCTGTATCTATATTCAAGTCTCTATCCTCATCCCCAAATGGGTTCCATCCTGCTTGTCCATCCGTCTCTGCCCATTTCTTCTGTCTCCCGCAGCCATGGTCTGTGTAGTTGTTCTGCACACTACCTGTCCTCACCCCTTCTCATTTCCCTCACTCCACGGACAGCTACAGGAGGGCTTCCATCATTTGTCCTGTTACTTCCTTGTTAGAACTTTGTGCTGCTGACCACCGCTGTGACCCAAAATTTCTTTCCTGGTTCTTGAAAGTTGCTGTCTTTCTCCTCCAGAGGGTCTGTGTCTTCCTTCCAACTCTTAAACATTTATGTTTCCCAGAATCCATCATTGGTCATTGCTTTTTCACTTGCCATGACCTCTGTGAATGAGATGGTTCCCGCTGAAGACATTTACTTTCAATGATCTACAGAATTTCCCAAATCTATGTCTCCAGACTGGATGTTTCTCACATCTGTGGCCCACTGGGCATCTTCTGCACTTGTTCTGCATTTGTAAACACTGAGCCTGTATGCGTGTCTGTGTGGCCATGGCCCTGGCCGTGGGGATGCACCCATAATTATGAGAGCAGGCGAACGTCGCATGGCTATGTATGAGACATTGTTGTGAATGTTTTACGTGCATCAGCTCTTTCAACATTTACAGCATCTGTGTGTGGTAGGTAATGTTGTTGCCTCCATTTTGCAGAGCAGAATATAGATAGGCTCAGGTTAAGAATTTGCCCAAGGTTACACAGTTATGAAGTTTGGATTTAGGAATGGGAGGCCACATAGACTGGCTTCAGAATTCATGTGTTTAACCACTTTATTGCTTCTCATGTAGGGGGGTTTGTTTTCTGGTCACAATTTTTACTAAAGTTGATTGAACAGTGCTATAATCTGTTACTCTCATTTGACAATACATCTTGACTGTTTCTTCAACTTGAGGAAGGTAAACCAAGCCACTCTTTAATGGGTGCAATATCTGTTGTAACTATGTAGAAGATACAGTGTCTGGGTTTGAGGAAAGGGGAGCGGGAAAAAGGAGTAGGGAAGCGGTAAGACATGCATCTGGCTTTAGGAGTGTTTGAAGTGCCTAAAGATCAGGGTGAATTTCCCAGATTTGAATCTTGTTGCCCAAGCCACGTTGCAACCACCTCTTTTTCTCTTATCTCATCCCCACATCCAGCCACTGCCCCATTCTGTTCATTCCACCTTTTTTTTAGTAGACCCTCCATATATGTGTGTGTTTTGGTGAATGGCCACACACAGCAAAGTTATTTTTATTGCAATTTTGTTGTTGTTTGAGACACAGAGTCTTAACACTCTGCTACCCAGACTGAAGTGCAGTGGTGCGATCTCAGTTCACTGCAACCTCCATCCCCCCAGGTTCAAGCAATTCTGCCTCAGCCTCCCAAGTAGCTGGGATTACAGGCATGGGCCACCATGCCCAGCTAATTTTTCTATTTTTTGTAGACACGGAGTTTCACCATGTTGGTCAGGCTGGTCTCGCACTCCTGACCTCAGGTGATCCACCCGCCTCGGCCTCCCGAAGTGCTGGCATTACAGGCATGAGCCACCACACCCAGCCTTTAGTGCAATTTTTGGTTCCCTCACAGAATGTTTGCCATGAAGCTGTGCATGTAGGTGGTACCATGTATGACATACCTTGACCTCAAAGATAATCTACCTGGGCTTTTTTTTTGTTTTTGTTTTGAGGTGGAGTCTCACTCTGTCACCCATGCTGGTGTGCAGTGGCGTGATCTCGGCTCACAGCAGCCTCTGCCTCCTGGGTTCAAGCGTTTCTCCTGCCTCAGCCTCCTGAGTAGCTGGGACTACAGGTGCCTGTGGCCACACCCAGCTAATTTTTGTATTTTTAGTAGTGTGGGGTTTCACCGTGTTGGCCAGGATGGTCTCCATCTCCTGACTTCATGATCCACCCGCCTCGGCCTCCCAAAGTGCTAGGATTACAGGCGTGAGCCACCGCACCTGGCCTACCTGGGCTTTTTTGGACAGATGTACCTGATTTTAGAAATTGTTATGAATGACTGTCTTGGGATCCTCAAGAACACCCCCAGGTTTGACGATTTACTGAGAAGACTCAGATCTCAGCATTCTGTCATACTCAACAGCTATGATTTACTACAGCAAAAAAATACAAAGCAAATAGTAAAGGGAAAATACCAAAGTTTAGAGAAAACCAGGTACAATCAATTTTGAGTTTTGTTTCAGTGAAGTCACAGGATGTGCCTTATTTAAGTTCCATCTGGTACTTATGACAACACATGCTATATGTCCACTGGGAAGCTTATTAGAGACTCAGTGCCAGGGTTTTTATTGGGCATGTTTTCTAGCACATCCCACAATTCTGGACTTCCAGAAGGTTAGCAGGGGTTCAGCTTTTCATCTGAAAAGGTTATCCCCCTTTCAGCTGGGGGGGAAAAAAGGCACCGAAAAACAGGGCACTGAGCTACTCCTGTTTTGGGTGGGTGGAGCAGTAGTAAACCTCCCAAAATCTAAGGTCCCACACTCCAGCAAGGGTGAACCTTGCAAACTCAAAAGGATAGCAGTCTCCAACCTGCTGTTTTATACAGTGACTTAAGTGGTACTAAAATGCTATATAAGTCAAATTTACGTTAACATTAAGCAAATAATTTTTTTCAGCAAAAAAATAATGGTCATGACTTTGTGGTGAAGGCTTACGTAATGATTGTAATAAATTCAGGTGGCTTACACCTGTGATCCCAGCACTTTTGGGAGGCTGAGGTGGGTGGATCACTTGAGGTCAGGAGTTTGAGACCAGCCTAGCCAACATGGCGAAATCCCATCTCTACAAAAATGAAAAATTAGCCGAGCGTAGTGGTGCATGCGTTTAGTCCTAGCTACTTGGGAGGCTAAGGCAGGAAAATCGCTTGAACCTGGGAGGCAGAGGTTGCAGTGAGCCGAGATCATGCCACTGCACTCCAGCCTGGGTGACAGAGTGAGACTCTGTCTCAAAAAAAAAAAAAAAAAAAAAAAAAAATTCCTTTCCTCAGTTTTGTTAAGAGGAAAAAGAAAATCCTAAGTTACAGTGGAACTTATGAACAACCTAGCCTAGAGATTTAATTTAGTGATGAAAAGGTACAGAGAGAGTCTTTCAAGAAAGGACCTAGTCTGCTCGCGTTCTCTGTCTCTCTAGCGCTCTCTCTATAGATATGTATATGTGTGTGTATATATGGACCACTTCAAGCTATATATATATACACACACACACACATATACACGTGTATGAATATATATGTATGGCTACAAGTGGTGCGACTTGCAGGTACTCCCTTTGTTCACCTTTGTAAAGATGTTATTGCCAGTTCAATGTGTATTTCTATAGTATATATGTAAACAATTATCCTTTTGTTGCTGCTTTTGAAACTAGTTCATGGCTTCAATGGGGGAGAGATTTAAATAATATGGGTTTATAATTTCTGCATTATTAAATGCAGATAACTTGCGATTAAAGAGTATGTTATTGGAATCATGGGTGTCTGAGTTTTACTTTGGAGGAGTTGAACAGTTGACTCCAGCCGAGAGGTCCCCTACAGAGACGGGATGGTGGAGACCCATGGGAGTCTGGCTTGTGGGAATTGCACAGCACCCTTTTTATCATACCGCAGCATGGCCTTTCCTGTCTCGATTGTGGGAAGCTGGAGTGCCTCTGGAATGCTCAGTAGTGTGCTTGGGTTTTGAGGGTCAAAGATTTTTCATCTTTGCCACAGGCATATTACACATCTTAAAATTGTGTGGTCTCAACTGAACTGCTCCAAGGAGAAGAAACACTGCCTTGGGCGCCCAGTGTTGGATTACAGGTGTGAGCCACCACACCCAGGCTGTATTGCCACTTTTGAGCGAGGAAATGGGCAAGGCAGAATAAACAAGTTATGAATTGGCTAGTTTGAATAATTTCAGGGAGCTCCAGAGTATATAGACTGCTTTTAGCTAGTAACTAGTACTGGGGTACTAGTTCCCAGCTAAAAGTAACTGAGTAAGAAGGGGGATAGTAGCTCCACATGTGAGAACTTGCCAAAGACAGTTGAGGGGTAGGGCTGTGGAATGGCTGGTTTGCATGTGACAGGCAAGATAGCAGAGGAGAAATACCCTCTTGGGGAAGTGTTACGAGCCATGGGCCTTGTGTTGACTGGCCAGGTGACTTTAATGAAATTCTGTCACCCAGGCTGGAGTGCAGTGGCACATTCATAGCTCACTGCAGCCTCAATCTCTTGGGCTCAGGTGATCCTCCCGCTTCAACCTCCTGAGTAGCTGGGATTACAGGTGCTTGCCACCATGCCCAGCTGATTCTTTTTTTTTTTTTTTTATCTAGAGATGAGATATCTGTGTTCAAAACCCAGTCTGGTTTCGAACTCCTGAGCTCAAGTGGTCCTCCTGCCTCAGCCTCCCAAAGTGCTGGGATTACAGGCATGAGCTACCTTGCCTGGATCAGCATGTGTTTTTATTCTGATGTTTTGACAAATGGGACCTTGCTGATCCTGGAGACAATGCTCCTCTTAGAGGTAGCAAAAGTCTCCTCCGCTAGCCTGCCTGTCACATGCAAACCAGCCATTCCACAGCCTTACCCCTCAACTGTCTTTGGCAAGTTCTCACATGTGGAGCTACTATCCTCTTTCTTACTCAGTTACTTTTAGCTGGGAACTAGTACCCCAGTACTAGTTACTAGCTAAAAGCAGTCTATATACTCTGGAGCTCCCTGAAATTATTCAAACTAGCCAATTCATAACTTGTTTATTCTGCCTTGCCCATTTCTTCACTCGAAAATGGCAATACAGCCCGGGTGTGGTGGCTCACACCTGTAGTCCAACACTGGGTGCCCAAGGCAGGAGGCTCACTTGAGACCAGGAGTTTGAGACCAGCTTGAGCAACATAGCCAGACCACATCTCTACAAAAAAAAAAAAAAAAAATTCACGAGGCACAATAGTGCACACCTCTAGTTGCAGCTACTTGGGAGGCTGAGATAGGAGTATTACTTGAGCTTGGGAGTTTGAGGCTGCAGTAAGCTGTGACTGAGCCACCGCACCTCAGCCTGGACAACAGAGCAAGACCCTGGCTCTTTAAAAATAAAATGAAGAAATGATAACACAGGCTTTACCCACACTTTCCCCTTCCTCCTGTCTCCTAACCAACCGTGAGTCTTCCCTGTTTAGCCCTGTGTGGCTTCATATGCCCCCTCTTCGTGGGAACTGTGAGTTACACACTCATCAGTGGCAGTCTCCTGATCTGTTGGCATCATCAACGCTAAATAATAAAATCTACATTTTAACAAACCTACCTGAAAGCACTCATGAATTTCAAGAATTTAGCAAAGCAAATCAGCCATTTCTATGTCATTTCCAAAGAACTGTGTCAGTGCATCAAGCCAAATGTGATACTTAGGTTGGAACTCAGTGGACAGCCATGGATGGAGGAGGGGGTCAATGCCAAAGAGGGGCTCTCCAGATGCATTGGTAGGGCCCAGGCGTTTGAGGGACCACTGTGTTAGCAAAATCTCAACGATCTGAGGGTTTGGGGTTTTTAGGAAGGTAGCTCCTGATGCCCTTCTCATAGCCCGACAATCAAGAAAGCTCAAGCACAACTAATTGAGGGCCCCAAATACACAACGCCTTCAGATATCATTGTCCCCGGGCCACTTCTCAATGTTTCCAAGTTTGAAGGAAGAATGCCATCTCCCGGCCCCACCACATGGTGTTTTCTTGATTATCCTCCCTTTCATGGGCATCCTCCGTCCTTTCTTAAGCCTTTAGCCATTTGTAGCTGTGTGGTCTTTCAACATCTCTGTACTCTTGTTCTTCCTAGTTCCATGTCCTGGCTCTCAGGTATAAGAACTCACATATGTTCAAAGTGTGTCTCTTGATCTTTGAAATTAGGCTTCAGCAGTGACGGTAATCTTTTTTCATCTCAGTTTCTTGACTTTTGGCATACATGTCATTTCAGCCACCTGCAATCCTATTTTCTATCTGCATGTTTTTTGCTGTGTGTGTGTGTGTTTGACATAGGGTCTTAGGCCGGGCATGGTGGCTCACACCTGTAATCCCAGCACTTTGGGAGGTCGAGGCGGGTGGATCACTTGAGATTAGGAGTTTGAGACCAGCCTGGCCAACATGGAGAAACCCCGTCTCTACTAAAAATACAAAAATTTAGCCGAGTGTGGTGGTGCATGCCTGTAATCCCAGCTACTCAGGAGGCTGAGGCAGGAGAAATGCTTGAACCCGGGAGGTAGAGGCTGTGGTGAACCAAGATTGCGCCATTGCACTCCAGCCTGGGCAACAATGAAACTCCGTCTCAAAAAACAAAAAAACGAAAAAAAATAGGGTCTTCTGATCATGGCTCACTGCAGGCTCAGCCTCCCAAGTATCTGAGACTACAGGTGCACATTACTATGCCCAGCTAATTTTTAAATTTTTTGTAGACATGGGGGTCTCCCTGTGTTGCCCAGGCTGGTTTCAAACTCCTGGGCTCAAGCAATCCTCCTCCCCTGGCCTCCCAAAGTGCTGGGGTTACAGGCATGAGCCACCATGCCTGGTCTTCATCTGCATGTTCTTTTGTCATTTTCAAACCCTTTCTGAATTATCCTCACACTTCTTGAGTATCAGACATCACCAGTCTGATCTTCCATATGTCCCTATGTCTGTATGGGCTTCTCTAGCTTTGAGTTTTTTGTCTTTTCCTCACTCTCTTCCTCTAATGGAGGAGCCTCTTGGGGCTCGTATCATGCTCCCATTACTTCTTCCTTGTGTTATTTCTCTCCACGTCCCGCACCTCCCCTCTCCATGTAAACTCCCCGGCTACAGCACCACGCTTTTTACCACTCTGGTGAAGGTCAGCAGTGGCTCCCTGTTTACGAATCCTAAGTCCTTGTCTTTTCTGGGCTATGGACAGGACTTGAAACTGTTGTTGTCCACTCCTTTCTCCAGATGTACTCTTGGATTCTGTAAGGTTATGCTTCTGGTTTTCTCCCCTGTACCCCCTCACTCCTTTTCCCCTTTCATGTTGGTGCATCCACGTGTATCCAGCCATTTGGTGTTGAAATTTCTTTCTTTTTTTTTTTTCTGTTTGAAACAGAGTCTTGCTCTGTCTCCGGGCTGAAGTGCAATGGCATGATCTCGGCTCACTGCGTCCTCCACCTCCCAGGTTCAAGTGATTCTCCTGCCTCTGCCCCCTGAGTAGCTGGCATTACAGGCACCTGCCATTATGCCCGGCTAATTTTTGTATTTTTGTAGAGACAGGGTTTCACCATGTTGGCCAGGCTGGTCTTTAACTCCTGACCTCAGATGATCCGCCTGCCTCGGCCTCCCAAAGGGCTGAGCTTACAGGCATGAGCCACCGTGCCTGACTGGCGTTGAAATTTCTAAGGCTTTGTCCCAGGCCTCTTTTTTCTCTTACTGGTCTCTCCCCAGGCCTCATCTGCACTCTTGGGTTCAGCTACCTACTTTACTGAACACACCCTAAAACGTATTTCCCCAGCCCTCATCTCATACAAGTCTTACTGCTCTCCTTTCACTCCATGCTTCCCTTTCCTTTTCCCACTTGAGATGGAGCTTCCACCACCTGCTTTGCCCAGTTAGCAAATGTGTATCCTTCATTTCGTCCCAGAGAGCACACCTTCACAGAAGCCCACTAGAGCACCCAGCTAGCTCATACCCATTCTTTCATGATTATCTATTGATTTGTTTGGTTATTGAATAATGACTGTCTCCTGAACTCAATTTCCAGCTTCAAAAAAGCACAGACCTTGATCTAGATTTTCTCCTAATTTTTTCCATGTGCATAGTTTCTAGTCAATAGTATGTGTTCAGATATTTGTTAGGTGAATGAGCCTTAATCATTTTTGACATTTTAGGTTATGTGACATTCTCTCCCCAGTACCTCCTCAGGCTCGATGATTTGCCTGAAAGTCAAAATTCAGAAAAGAAAGTCACACACCACTCAGAAAAGCTGTTGTACTCATGGTTACAGTTTATTACCACAAAAGAATAGAGACCAAGATCACCAAAGGTAAAAGGCACATAGGAGGAAATCTGTGAGAAACCAGGCACAATTTTTTTTCTTTTTTTTCTTTTTTTTTGAGATGGAGTCTCGCTGTGTCGCCCAGGCTGGAGTGCAATAGCACAATCTCAGCTCACTGCAACCTCTGCCTCCCAGGTTCAGGTGATCCTCTGCCTCAGCCTCCCGAGTAGCTGGGATTACAGGCACGTGCCACCACACTGGCTGATTTTGGTGTTTTTAGCAGAGATGGGGTTTCACCATGTTGGCTAGGCCGGTCCGGAACTCCTGACTTCAAGTGATCCACCCGCCTTGGCCCCCCAAAGTGCTGGGATTACAGGTGCAAGCCACTGTGTCCAGCCCAGGCACAAACTTAGCAGGTGTTCCCTCCCAGTGCAGTTGCACAAGGGCACACTGAATTCTCCCAGCAGAGTTGTGTGCAACACATTCACAGCATTGCCAGCCAGGGAAGCTCACCCAGGCCTTGATGTCTAGAGTTTTCATTAAGGGTCATTCAGGTAGGAATGCAGAACCCACATGAATAACCATAAATATCCAGTCTACAACCCTTGCAGAAAACAAACATATAGCATGGCCCAGGGCCTCAGGCATGCAGCATCCACCATGAATCATATTGTTAGCATAAATTATCTGGTCAAACGTGCAGCAGAACCTACCTATGGTTTTCGACATAAACATCTTACCAGGCAAGATACCCCAAGAGGTTGTCTTCCTGAAGTTGGCCCTAATTCACTCTAGGGTCAGATATCAGACAGCTGCGGACAGTGCCTGTGTCCTAAAACCTGCCAACATTATTCACAGTAGCAAATCCTATTCTGTTTATGCTGCCCCTGCCCTGCCTTGCCTTGCCTTTCCGGTGGAAAACACAATGCAGGCTCTGGGCCTTGCTTTCTCCTCTGCTGCTGCTTTCTAACCTGCTCTGGTGCTTCCACCCGCGTGGTGTGCTCTGCCTCCTGTTTCTAGGGATCTCTTACTATAAACTTTCTCCATAACAATCACTTCTGTATCTGAGTGTCACACCCTGCCTGATTAAATACAATCCCAGGTATATTCTAGAATACACAGGGAGCCTATTACAACATCCTTGGGCCAGGCGCAGTGGCTCACCCCTGTAATCCCAGCACTTTGGGAGGCTGAGGCAGGACTGCTTGAGCCCAGGAGTTCAAGACCAGCCTGGGCAATATAGTGAGACCCCATCTTTACGAAGAATAAATTTTTAAAAATTGGCTGGATGTGGTGGCATGCACCTGTGGTCCCAGCTACTTGGTAGGCTTAGGTGGAAGAATTGCTTAAGCCTGGGAGTTCGAGGCTGTAGTGGGCCATGATGGTGTCACTGCACTCCAGCCTGGGTGGCAGAGTGAGACTCTGTCTCAAAACTAAAAATAAAAATATGACCTCCTTACTGTGGCCTCCAGGACACTACAGAATTCACGTCCATCTATCTCTGATTCAGTTCATCTTCAGTTGCAGCCATACTAACCTTGTTGCACTTCCCCAAACACGACAGGATCCTCCTGCTTTCATTCTCTTGTCTTAGGTGCTCTCTCTGTGAGACCCTGTTACCTCAGATGCTCCATTCCTCCAAGTTCATGCTCAGATATAACTGTCTTTTAGACGTTTCCCAACCACTCTACCTCCTTCTAACCTTCTATATTGTTTACTTTTGTGGTTGTGGTTTTTCTTTTTGAGTTACTGATTGTTGGAATTAAAAGGTCCCCGAGGGCCAGGGACAGTGGCTCACGCCTGTAATCCCAGCAATTTGGGAGACTGAGGTGGGTAGATCATCTGTGGTCAGGAGTTTGAGACCAGCCTGGCCAAAATGGTGAAACCCTGTCTCTACTAAAAATACCAAAATTAGCCGGGCGTGGTGGTGTGCACCTGTAGTCCCAGCTACTTGGGAGTCTGAGGCAGGAGAATTGGTTGAACCTGGGAGGCAGAGATTGCAGTGAGCCGAGATCGCACCACTGCACTCCAGCCTGGGCGACAGAGCGAAACTGCATCTCAAAAAAAAAAAAAAAAAAAAATCCTGAAGTACAGGAATGCATAATTATTTTGCTATGTACATATCCGAGTTTTTAGAGCAGTGCCTGTTGCAAGATAGGCACTAAATCGATACTCATTAAATTAGCAATATACACATATATAAAACAGCACTTTCACATGGTTATGAGTGACCTAAGGGAAAACAGAACAGGATGACGTTGTAGTGGGGGCTGTTTTAAATTGACAGGTTTGGAGCTGGGCACAGTGGCTCACACCTGTAATCCCAGTATTTTGGAAAGCCGAGGCGAGCGGATCACCTGAGGTCAGGAGTTCGAGACCAGCCTGGCCAACATGGTGAAACCCTGTCTCTACTAAAAATACAAAAATTAGCCGGGCATGGTGGCAGGTGCCTGTAATCCCAGCTACTCAGGAGGCTGAGGCAGGAGAAATCTTTGAACCTAGGAGGCGGAGATTGCATGAGCTGAGTTCGACCCACTGCACTCCAGCCTGGGTGACAGAGCAAGACTCCATCTCAATAAACAAACAAACAAAGACAGGTTTGGGAAAGCCTCTGAGAAAGGAATGGTTGGCCTGAGCTAAGCGCCATTACCCTGATCCACCTATTGTAACCACCTAATGGGTTCATTATTTTCCCTTCTCCCCAGATAGAGTCAACTTATCAAGACAGGATAATTGCAATAAAGGGTTTAATTCACATCAATCCAGCTAAATGAGAGACCAGAGTTTTATTACTCAAATAGGTCTCCCCAAACATTTTGAGACGAGCTTTTTTGTTTTTGTTTTTGTTTTGAGACAGAGTCTGGTTCTCCTTCTGTCACCCAGGCTGGAGTGCAGTGGCATGATCTTGGCTCACTGCAACCTCCGCCTCCCGGGTTCAAGCGATTCTCTTGCCTCAGCCTCTCGAGTAGGTGGGATTACAGGCATGCGCCACCACACCCGGCTAATTTTTGTAGTAGAAACGGGGTTTCGCCCTGTTAGCCAGGCTGGTCTCCAACTCCTGATCTCAAGTGATCCGCCTGCCTCGGCCTCCCAAAGTGCTGGGATTACAGGCATGAGCCATCACGCCAGGCCTTCAATTATATTTCTGCAAGATATGTTCCCTGTCTAAAAGAATTCAATTTTAAATGTTTTTGAAACTTACGTGTTTGCTAAACAAATACGTGGGGGCTGATTTTACGATCTGAGGCCAAAACCACAAACTGATTACAGGGTCCAACAAATATTTGGCGAGTGGGAGGAGAGGGGTAAGTGAGCTGGGCTTGTGGCGTCCTGGCTGTGAGCAGGCACAGCCACAGGCTTCAGGGAGCCCCATCACGGTGACCCTGAAGAGTGGCCTGAATCGGACATGACCTTGAAACAAGGTGGTTTTGGGGTCACCGGCTGCACGAGGCACGAAGTGGTTTAGGGTCACGGGCTGCACGAGGCTCCAGCACGTGAGGAGTGGGCGTCTGTTCATTCCCACGTGCATCGCGGCTCTCTCCTAGTTGATGCATGCGCACCCCGTGGGTGTATGCGTTGTTCATTCCCACAACGGCCATCACCGCACCCTCTGTCTCCTTCCTTCTTGGGCCTCACCCCTGGCTCTCGCTTTCAGTGCCCAGTCCGGACCGCAGCACTCCAGTTCCGCCCCAACCCGGGAACCCTGGACTGAGGCTCCCATTTCTGTCTTTTCTATTGGGCGCACTTCCGATGGCGTCAGGAATTTCAGCCAATAGGAGCCAGCCAGGAAGTACCTCTCTGAGCAGGCGGTGCCGGGTATAAAAGAAGGCCGCGCAGCCACGGCTCTTCACGACGCCGTGGATCCCGAAGCCTGTGTGGCTGTGAGACCTTAGTGAGGCTGCAGGAGAGCAGGATTGGAAGCGCCTCGGCCAGAAAGTGACCCCCAACCGCTTTCAGGACCCTGTGAACGGGAACAGCCATCCAGAGGGTTCAGGAAGGCGTCCGCGCCCTCACCTCTTCTCCCCATGAGCTCCCCCAGAGCTGTGGTGCAGCTGGGCAAAGCTCAACCTGCAGGCGAAGAGTGTGAGAGCCAGCGCCAGAGAAAGGACGCGGGGAAGGCTGGGGACTGGGGCAGGGGTCGGGTGCACAGAAGACACATCTGTTGACATCTCCCCTCCCTCTCCTCCTCCCCAACCCTCTCCTTTTCTCCCCACTCCCTCCCTTCCCTCCCATTCTTTCTCTCACCTCTCCCTCCGCTACTCTCCCCTCCCCTTCCTTTCTCTCTGCCTCTTCTTCACCTCCCCCTCCCCCCTCCCTTACCTTACTCTTTCTTCTTCCCCTTACCTCTCCCTCCCCCGCCTTCCCTTCCCCTGCCTTCCCCTTCCCTCTCTCTCTCCTCCCCTTTTTCCCCTCACCTCTCGCGCCCTATTCCCTTCTCTACTGTTCTCCTCCCCTCTCTTTCTCTCCCCTCCCCTTCTCCTTCCCTCCCCTCTCCCTTCCTGTCTCCCTCCTCCTCTCTTTCAGTGGCTACAGCAAGCCAAACAGCCCAGCAGCCCAGCAGCCCAGCCATGTGAGTCCCTTGGGTTTGGTATCTGGAAAAGGAAGGAAGGTGGGACGTGGGGATGAAGGACAGACTGGGTGTGTGGGATGCTGGCTCCTGGGAACGAGAACTACTGATAGGGCTGGGCCTGTGTGAGAAGGGAAAGCGGCAGAGGAAGGATACAGTGAAAGAGGAAGGGGAGCATTGGCGTCCTTGACTTTTCCTCCACCTACCCTACCTCCCAAGCGGAGGCTCTTTTCTTCCTCTCCTGTCAGGCGGCGCCTCACAATTGATGACTTTGAAATCGGGCGTCCCCTGGGCAAGGGGAAATTTGGGAATGTGTACCTCGCTCGGCTCAAGGAAAGCCATTTCATTGTGGCCCTCAAGGTTCTCTTCAAGTCGCAGATAGAGAAGGAAGGACTGGAGCACCAGCTGCGCCGGGAAATTGAGATCCAGGCGCATCTACAGTAAGGACAGTCTCTGCTTCCTCTTTCATCTTTGACGTCTGAGCCCAGCATTTTCCCCAAATACTAACCCCAAGTAAACCCTTCACTTCTACCTTGAAGACTTTTCTCTGCAGTTCATTCCATTTACACTATCTCCTACCCTGGGTCAGACACTTGAATCCTGGTTCCTGTTCTCTGTTCTCCCCTCACTCGCTCCCAGATAGGGCTGTTGTTATTCTGGTCCCAGCATAATTTGCCACTTGTGTGACCAGGCAGTGACGGTGGCATCATATGATAGGCCTCAGGGAGAAATCTGACTCTTCCAACATTAATCCTTCAGACACCCCAATATCCTGCGCCTGTATAACTATTTCCATGATGCACGCCGCGTGTACCTGATTCTGGAATATGCTCCAAGGGGTGAGCTCTACAAGGAGCTGCAAAAAAGCGAGAAATTAGATGAACAGCGCACAGCCACGGTGAGGTGGGGGACTGGAGGCTCTGGGGTCTCTGAGTTTATTGTGGGCTGGTGGGAGCTCTGTTTGTGGCTGTCAGGAGGGTCCGGATTGCCTTTTGAAAAGTTTACTTCTGAATTTTATTGTGTAAATTTAATATAATGGCACATATGTTCTACAGCTTTATCCTTGGATATCCTAATTAACCTCATTGTATCTCCAGAATATTAATAAGTACTGTGTATAGGTTTGGATTTGGTTGTAAGCAACAGAATCTAACTCCACTGCCTTATGTAAAGAAACACATTGAAAGGCTCTGAAGGAGTTCACTGAATAAATAGCTAGAACTGGCTTAGAGATAGGTACAAAGAGATTTCTAGAGGGTTCCGGAAAGGGAACCACAGCAGTGATTTTCCCAGCAGCAATGGTCCAATCAGCTTGCTCTGTCAGGGTGAGTGGTCTTCCATCTTTCCTCCTGTTTCTGTTTCACTTCCTCGGGCCTCAAGTCCTGTGAGAGATCATCTGAGTGGCTCAGTGTAGGTTCTGTGTCTGGCTACTTGCTGTGCTAGGACAACAGAGAGGATCTGTGTCCATGTTACCATCCATCCTATAAGACCACATAAAAAGGAGAGGAAATCCACACCCCACACATCAGTAACTGGTGCAATTTAAAAAGAAGGAAATGGAGTTGCTGGACCAGAAAGATTCCACTGTAATCATACAATTCATGATAAGTGTTCCACCTCAGACGGAAATTGTGGCAGGCTTCACTTCCAGGGTGACTTTTCTTTGCACCCACAGATAATAGAGGAGTTGGCAGATGCCCTGACCTACTGCCATGACAAGAAAGTGATTCACAGAGATATTAAGCCAGAGAACCTGCTGCTGGGGTTCAGGGGTGAGGTGAAGATTGCAGATTTTGGCTGGTCTGTGCACACCCCCTCCCTGAGGTAGGTCAGGTGGTGGTGGTAGGGTGAATTCTGAGTACCAGTTAGGAATGACCCAATTTAATGTATTTCATGTAACCATGTGTAAAACCTAGATACGAACTTGGGGTTTCTATTGGAATACTGCCTTTTTCTTTTCTTTTTTTCTGGTTTTTTTTTTTTTTTTTTTTTTTTGAGACGGAGTCTCACTCTTTCACCTAGGCTGGAGTGCAGGGGCACAATCTCGGCCTCCCAGGTTAAAGCAGTTCTACTGCCTCAGTCTCCCAAGTAGCTGGGATAACAGGCATGTGCCACCACACCCGGCTAATTTTTGTATTTTTAGTAGAGACAGGGTTTTGCTATGTTGGCCAGGCTAGTCTCGAACTTCTGACCTCAGGTGATCTGCCCACCTTGGCCTCCCAAAGTGCTGGGATTACAGGCGTCAACCACCATGCCTGGCTGAACTACTGCCTTTTTCTTTTCTTTTATTTTTTGAGACGGAGTTTTGCTCTTGTTGCCCAGGCTAGATTGCAATGGTGTCATCTCGGCTTACTGCAACCTCCACCTCCCAGGTTCAA
Organism: Pongo pygmaeus; assembly: GCF_028885625.2. Lineage (NCBI taxonomy): Eukaryota > Metazoa > Chordata > Mammalia > Primates > Hominidae > Pongo > Pongo pygmaeus. The sequence continues at coordinate 63,802,785 of NC_072393.2, forward strand.
GCGATTCTCCTGCCTCAGCCTCCCAAGTAGCTGGGATTACAGGCATGGGCCATCACACCTGGCTGATTTTGCGTTTTTAGTAAAGACGGGTTTCACCATGTTGGTCAGGCTGGTCTCCAACTCCTGGCCTCAGGTAATGTGCCTGCCTCGGCCTCCCAAAGTGCTGGGATTATAGGCATGAGCCACGACACCTGGCCAATGCTGCTGTTTTCAAACACATATACTTGATAGGTATTTGTAGATTTAAATAATGTGGTCCAATCAAACCTTTTATTTTGTGATCTTTGTTAATATATAACTATACCAGTAAGTTTGCATGTAAATAAAGTCATTGCTCCACAATTCCAAAGGAGTGCATTTTTCTGTGTGAATAATTTTCATACAGAAATTTTCTTATCATAATTTATTTACTTGGCTCTCGATACACCATCAGTTTGTTCTAGATCTTTCTTAATGCTGAGAATATTCTTGTGAAGACATTCTGGAGCATGAGCTAAATCACTGTATGAATAATTCCAAAATATGGATTTATTAATAGTAGGTCCCAGTACTTCTCCGAACCTTGATCCATATTAAAAATTTGTCTCTCCAAACTCCTGTCCTTGGGAGGGACTTTCCAGGGTGTCCTAGGGTCTCCACATCTCAATGAAAGCTGGGGAAGGAGAATTTCCTTCATCCTGGGCCTCTGCTTAGTACTTACTCCCTTTTCTGCCTTCCTCTAGGAGGAAGACAATGTGTGGGACACTGGACTACTTGCCCCCAGAAATGATTGAGGGGAGAACATATGATGAAAAGGTGGATTTGTGGTGCATTGGAGTGCTCTGCTATGAGCTACTGGTGGGATATCCACCCTTTGAGAGTGCCTCCCACAGTGAGACTTACAGACGCATCCTCAAGGTGGGACAGTCACCTTTGGGCATTCATGGGGGAGCTGGTCAGTGATGGCTGCTGGGCCGTGGGAACTGGGGCACACACACACAGGGTTGTCTGCTGTGGTCCAGAACAGCGCCTTAACAAGGCTCAAAGAAGAGGGAGGACATTGGCCAAAGAAATTAACCAGACTTCTCTTTCTTCTTTCCCGGCCTCATCAGGTAGATGTGAGGTTTCCGCTATCAATGCCTCTGGGGGCCCAGGACTTGATTTCCAAGCTTCTCAGATACCAGCCCTTGGAGCGACTGCCCCTGGCCCAGATCCTGAAGCACCCCTGGGTTCAGGCCCATTCCCGAAGGGTGCTGCCTCCCTGTGCTCAGATGGCTTCCTGAGCCCTGTCTGCCTCTGTTCCTTTGTGTGTGTTCAGGGAGCTCTCCCGGCTCTGCCACCTTATTTGTCTTTATTTTTTTCTCTTTTAAGATGTAAGATGCTAATTAATAAAAGCTGAATCATTTCGTACCAGCTCTTCATAGTTGTGTGAATTATTATGTGACTGGGTAGAATCTTTATTTCTTGTGGGAGCTCTTTCCCATGAGAGCTGCCCAAGGTTGTTCTCCCTACTACCCCCACCTTCCACCTCTGGAGATGGTGACTTCATTCTTCTTGAAAACTCTTGCCTACTTTCAGGTCAGGCACGGTGGCTCACGCCTGTAATTCCAGCACTTTGGAAGGCCAAGGCAGGCGGAACACTTGAGTTCAGGAGTTCGAGGCCAGCCTGGCCAACATGGTAAAGCCCTGTCTCTTCTAAAAATACAAAAATTAGCTGGGCGTTGTGGCAGGCACCTATAATCCCAGCTACTCGTGAGGCTGAGACATGAGAATTGCTTGAACCTGGGAGGTAGAGGCTACAGTGAGCTGAGATTGTGCCATCGGAGTCCAGCATGGGAGACAGAGTGAGACACCGTCTCAAAAAAAAGAAATGAAAGAAAACTCTTGTCTACTTTCTGCAGATAAATGCCCTGAGGGTACATAACCTGCCACCTATCACAGTGGCTCCTTGATCCAACTTACTATTCTCCATGTTTTCAGGAGTATGCCATTTGTAAAACAGGACTGTCATCAACCCAAAGGTCCTCTCTCTTTTTATGGACATCAATATGCTGCTGTCTCAGAAATAAAATGTTTCACTGCACATCAGTACAACCCAATTCTCCAATGAATACACTAGCACCTCTGTTGTGTCATACTCTGATTACATTAGAATAAGTCATTCCTCATAATAAATATAACATCACCTCTTTTGAAATTACTGCATGCTGCAATTTGGGGAGTGGCCTTCCAGCCTTCTGTAACCTTCTGTGACAGTTTCATGTGGCAGCTGTTCCCTGCACCCATTATAAACTGACTACCACAGTAAGCATCTAGACTCCTCAGCTGTAAGCTCAAATGTTTTTTGATCAATGCAATCAGTTACACCAGTATTTCTCCTAACTTTAGTTGTTAAGCACTTTATATGGAGTTTGCCTTGTTAATGTTACTCCTATCATTATAGTCTACAAAGTCTCCTCATTGTGAAATATCCAGCAGTTGCAGGCATGATTTCTGTTATGACCAGACCCACTACGTAAGCATAAATAATTCAGCCACTTCACTCAGATGAACAGCTCCCGCTATTGCAGATCTATAAGTTAAATACTCCAAGACATTGGTTCATGGTTTTTAACCTGCACTTTCAGTATTTACCTCTCTTTTTTGTTTTTTCTTTCTTTTACCTGCATGAGGAGATGCAGTGCTTACCTCTATATGCTTTGCTGCATCCTATCAGTTTTCCTGAATTAACATTTCAAACAGTTGGCAATTCCTAATAAATTAACTGGTTCATACATATAAACTCTTACACATTTTAGGTGCTGGATAAACACATCACTGGGCACATTTTTGGCAGGTAAGGATAGAAAAATCACTAGGGCCTCAGCACTGATCGCCAGATGATGTATGTTTAAATAATGAAAACTCTGACATGCTTTACATGAGGGATTTTAAAGTGTCCCCAGGCCGGGCGTAACGGCTCACACCTGCAATCCCAGCAATTTGGGAGGCTGAGGCAGGCAGATAAACATTTGAGGTCGGGAGTTCGAGACCAGCCTGACCAACATGGTAAAAACCTGTCTTGACTGAAAAATACGAAAATTAGCTGGCCATGGTGGCTCGTGTCTGTAATCCCAGCTACTCGCGAGGCTGAGTCACGAGAATCACTTGAACCTGGGAGGTGGAGGTTACGGTGAGCCGACATTGCGCCACTGTACTCCGGCCTGGGCAACAGAGTGAGACTGTCTCAAAAAACAAAATTGTCACCAATATCTACATAGCTTTCCTCAGCTGCACTGATTCCAGACATTCCATGATGGAATATAAATATACTAACTTTAATATCTGTTCTGCATCCAAAGTGAAAACTAATTTAACCCTAAGGGTCATACACATGTGAAAAGGAGAATTATTACTCTCTTCCAAATTGGGCAAAATAGTATTGTCAATGATGAATAACAGTGTTAACAGCTTGCACGCCAATTAAGCAACATTTCTCAATAATCTCATTTTACAAATAATACCTTCTAGGAAATTGATTCCATCTACATTTCCACCCAGTTAACATCCTGTCATGATACTTTCTCCACTTTTAAATCTCTGGAGGGCATTTTCTGCACACCCTGTTTCCATTTTCATAACCATATGTATTGTCAAATCATTGAAAGCTGGATTTTATTCTCTAACCTTCATAGTCATGAGAAGAAAAAAAACAGTCACCAATGGAGACTACTAAGGTTTTGTATAATATAATTTTTTTTTTTTTTTTGAGATGGAGTCTTGCTCTCTGGCCCGATCTCGGCCGACTGCCGTCTCCCCCTCCCAGATTCAAGTGATTCTCCTGCCTCAGCCTCCCAAGTAGCTGGGATTACAGGCACCCGCCACCATGCCCAGCTAATTTTTGTATTTTTAGTAGAGACGGGGTTTCACCATGTTGGCCAGGCTGGTCTCAAACACCTGACCTCAGGTGATCCACCCGCCTCAACCTCCCAAAGTGTCGGGATTACAGCTGTGAGCCACTGCGCTCAGCCTGTATAATATAATTCTTAAAAGATTGTTATGACCCTAACATGACTTTGTTGCTTTCTTGTTTGCAACCAGTTAGTTCGGGGTTGTCAAAAGGCCAAAATTACAACAAATTTAGTTTTAGATCTAATTGACTTTTGTTTGTGATTCATGAATTGGGGCAATCTCTGTTCTACACAATAGAAATTAGAGCTCCCACTGGGCAATGGCAGAACAGTGGGTTTTGTAAGGTGGGAACAATAAAATAGAACAATAGAAAAAAAAGCTGATTGGTTAACAGATTACTTTTTTTCTAAGGGTTAAAGCAGAGGGGACTTCCTAATTTCACTGATTCAGGTAGACTGAAATCTGCTTTTAGGAAAAACTAGGATCTGTCTGCTTCGTTAAAACTTCAGTTTGATTAGATGACATTTAGTGTGAGAGACGCCATTTTGGTTTGGTCAGTGAGGCCTACTGCAGGAGCTCCAAAACAGTGGCCTCCTGTAATTTTTGTTTAACAATGTTCACCTGTTTCCATTCCTTTCTCCATCTATGCTCATTTTTTTTCATGGTCTTGTCCAGTATCATAACTTGAAATAACAGTGTTTGCCAAAAACTTCCAAATTTTTATGTCCAGGCACAACTTCTCTCTCAATATTCAGTCAGAGATTGAACTGCTGTGACACAGACACTTTGTGGTCATACAGATATTTCAAACTGATCATGCTTAAAGTTGGAGTCATCAGCTCCCTCAGTCTAAGACTCCCCACGTCAAGGAATGTCAAATCCACTCTACCAGGGCTCTCAGCCAATACCTAAAGCAAAAGTTGCTGGATCATGTGAAGACAGAGCTTGGCAAAGAAGGCCCAAGAGAGACAGTGCATTTGCAACGTGTCCCAGCCGGACAGGGTCTTGCTCTATTGCCCAGACTGGAGTGCAGTGGTGCGATTACAGGTCATTGCAGCCTCGACCTCCTGGGCTGAAGAGGTCCTCCCACCTCAGCCTCCTGAGTAACTGGAATTACAAGGGTGCGCCACGATGCTCAGCTAATTAAAAAATTTTTTTGAGCAGGCTGGATGCAGTGGCTCATGCCTGTAATCCCAGCACTTTGGGAGGCCAAGGTGAGTGGATCACTTGAGCCCAGGAGTTCAAGACCAGCCTGGACAGCATGGTGAAACTCTGACTACAAAAACTACAAAACAACACAAAAAAAAACAAATTTGCTGGGCGTGGTGGTGCGTGCTTGCAGTCCCAGCTACTTGGGTGGCTGAGTTGCGAGGATCACTTGAACCCTGGAGTTTGAGGCTGCAGTGAGCTGTGATCGCACCACTGCCCTATGGCCTGAGCAACAAAGCGAGACCCTGTCTCATACATATTTTTTTGAGACAAGGTCTCGCTTATTTTTATATATACAATTTATATATATATTATATAAAAATTATATATATAATTATGTATACAATTTATATATAATTATATAAAAATTATATATATAATTATATATACAATATATATAATTATATTAAAATTATATATAATTATATATACAATTTATATATATAAATTAAATTATATATAATTATATATAATTATCTATATAATTCATATGTATAATTATATATTAGAGAGAGAGAGAGAGCGCGCGAGAGACGGAGTCTCACTCTGTCGCCCAGGCTGGAGTGCAGTGGCACAATCTCAGCTCACTGCAATCTCTGCCTCCCGGGTTCAAGTGGTTCCCCTGCCTCAGCTTCCTGAGTAGCGGGGACTACAGGCGTCCGCCACCACGCCCGGCTAATTTTTTGCATTTTTAGTAGAGACGGTGTTTCACCGTGTTAGCCAGGATGGTCTCGATCTCCTGACCTCGTGATCCACCCGCCTCGGCCTCCCGAAGTGCTGGGATTACAGGCGTGAGCCACCGCTCCCTATTTTTTTTTTTTTTTTTTTTTTTTTTTTTTTGGTACCAGTGAGGTCTTGCTCTGTCGCCCAGACTGGTCTCAAACTCCTGTCCTCAAGCGATCCTCCTGCCTCAGCCTTCTGGGACCACAGGTGTGCGCCAGCACACTCAGTTTATTTTAAACAAAAAAATTTTTTTTGGTAGTCTCCCAATGTTGCTCAAGCTGGTCTTGAGCTCCTGGGCTAAAGCGATCCGCCCCCCTTGGCCTCCCAAGGCGCTGGGATTCCAGGCCCGAGGCAACAAGCCGCCCGACGTTCCCCTTTGGTTACTCTGACTGCCCACTGATCTGTATAAGAGGATCCGGAGGGGAAATAATGCAAGGTGGAAGTCCGAGTCCGGAGCCTGGTACAGGTCTCTGTACTGGCCCTGACCCTGGCAAATGTCCCTGCCTCCTGGGGCTCGATTTCCTCCGGCGAAGAATGGACGGTCTCACGCTTGGCCCCTGGCCTCCGAGTTGTGCCCCCATGACAGAGGCAGGCCTGAGCCGGGCTGTAGGCCCGCTGCGACTTTTACACCGAGGGCTGCCGGCTCAGGATCGTTCCCCTTTGCAGGTGGTTTGTAGAGAAAAACTACATTAACTACAAGGCATTGCTAGGTGCGACGGCGGGCCCTGGGGCCAATGATGGTCCAGGACAGGGGCGCTTCCTGTGGGTTGTGAAGCTTGGGGCGGGACTTCCGGCATTTGGATGAGACGTAATTTGGGCGCGACGATTCCGTCCACGCCGGCTCTAGGGAGGGGGCGGTGTTCCGTGGCCGCCTCCCTGGCGGCTCTGGGGAAATGAGCAGGTAGGAGGCCGACAGCGACCTCCGCGTCTCGGAGCGAACCGTGAGCCTCCCCGTAACGGGAGAGTTCGACTGTCAGCCAAGGTCACCGGGCCCGGCGCAGGGAAGGGGTGGGGCTCGGCTGAGCCCGCGAGACCCGTCTTGCTCGCCGCAGCCCCCGCCCCGCTAGGGCCTCAGGGTCCCGGTATGGCGATGGCTTTGACGGACCCGGCGCAGGTGAGTGGACGAGGTTTCGGCCTTGCTGCTTTTCTGCTAGTTTGGGGAAGCCTCCTGGGCAGGCCAGAAGCCAAGACAGCCACAGGATTCCTCTTTGTAGTTTTGTTTACGAAACGTGGAGCAGGCTCGTCACTTAGTTTATCTCCTGTCGTGGTAGTACCTGAGAGACTCAATATTGATTGAAGCGGACGGTAGCCAGACTATACATAGATTATAGGGCTGTGACGTACAATTTTTTTGTAGCAACCTGCCCAGGAAACCAGCCTCTTGTTCTACGATAAACTATTCTGGAAGCCAGTCTGCCTTAAGTTAGTCTTGCAAGGAGCTAGATTACTCTCTGGTGACATTTCAGGAAGCTAAACGGTAACTCTTGGAACAGTAGGCCCCAAATAGGACTTGATTTGTAACTGACTGTTCTTCTAATTTTTGCCTCCGCCTCCAAAAGAGGACCAAGCAGAGAAAGCCATACGTGCTCAGCCTAACCAATCACATACGATGCCCCACTTCTAGTTAGCCCTTCTGCAGCTTTCCACCGCCAAAAGTGTCAGGCCTCTGATAGCTGCTCAATAATTGCTTGAAGGATAGATGAAGTTCCACTCCAGGGACTCCCGTCACACACATAATCCGAACTCAGCCATGGCCTGCAAGTCCCTACCCGGTCCACTATGGCTGACCACCTCTGTCCTTGTTTCCTTCCGTTCCTCCCTGGCTCAGCCCTTCAGACACACCAATCTGATAACGCAGAGTTCTTTCCCACCCCTCAGCCTTCACCTTTACAGTTCATTCAGCCTCAGACACTATCCTCAGATCTCTGCAAGACCCTTTCACATCTTGTTGGCTCTGCTCAAATGTCACTTCTTTAAAGCGGCCTTTTATGGCAATTCAGACTAAAGTAGTCCCCTTCTCACCTGCCCTTGGTCTAGCGTTTTTGTATAGAGAATCTGGCAAAATTTTAGACAGCTACTGAGTGGAGGTCTTAAGGATTTTGTGGGGACAAAGAGCATAAATAATAACACAAGAACTGAAATGGTTGGCCTTCATTGAGTCCTCGATGTGAACTGAGAAATGGGCGTTATTTATCATCTCATTTAATCCTGATCTCCTTAAAGTGACATCCTATTATAGACACTGCCGTACACAAGAGGAGGTCAAGACTCCAACCTGTTTAGTTACCTGCTGAAAGTCACACAGCACTTAAATAACAGAAACTCATATTTAGCGTGTGGACCACCAGAGCCTTTGTTTTTACAGACAGTTGGCTGAGAAGCCCTGGAGGTGAACTTTGCAGTCTTTTTCCAGCAAGTCAGAGTGTCCATTGGAAGCGAAAGGCAGATATTCCATTAGAGAGGACTGTGTAGACAAAGGCAAAGTGTGTTGGTTGTTTATGGAGGTCCAAGAGGACTTGTGAGGTTACCGTGGTTCCCCCCATCCCCACCTGCTGAGACATGGCCTGGAAGGGCAAGATCCTGTGGTCTTTTGTTGGATGTTCGTCCTGCCTTCAGCCCATAGGGCATTTCGGCCAGTCATAAGCCTAGGTTCTCATGACCACAGCCTGCGTTATCCTCAGCCACTTTAGTTTCCTGGTCCTGAAGCACAGTGGCCTTAGGGATACCTGCTGGCAGGACTTAGGGAAGGAAAAGGCTGATGGTTCATTATGCAGTCTCCCTGGGGTCCAGGGGAGAGGATGAGCTGATCCAGGCACTGCCCCTCCTCAGGCATTTGGCACTCGTGAATTTGGTGATGAGGGTTTTGCCCACATCTTGGGGATATTTTCAGGAGGTGCTAAAATAGATTAAATAGCAAAAATATGTAGAAATGCTTCACAACTGTATTATAGTAGATTCACGTGGGTGGTGGAAGATTGTTGGGGTCACAGTATTAAACCCTGAAGCAGAGGGACCTGGGTTAAAATCCTGTCTCTTACATATAAATAATGCTTATAACATGTAAAACTCTGGCTGGGCTTGGTGCTCACACCTGTAGCCCCAGTGCTGTGGGACGCTGAGGTGAGAGGATCACTTGAGGCTAGGAGTTCGAGACCAGCCTGGGCAACATAGCAAGATCCCAGCTCTACCAAAAAGAAACAGTGGGGCGCAGTGGTGCGTGCCTGTAGTCCCAGCTACTTGGGCGGCTGAGGCAGAAGGATTGCTTGAGCCCAGGAGTTCAAGGTTACAGTGAACTCTGAGCATGCCATTGCACTCCAGTCTGGGTAATAAGAGTGAGACCCTGTCTCTGAAACAAACAAATAGAAAACACAAAAGACTAGGAAAATCTGTGGAGCTCCCTTAGCCTCAGGTCAGTGACTGTGACATGGAGGTGATTGGCGGTGGTGTTTAGTAATACTTCAGGGGCTGTGGGAGGATTAATAAAATCCCAAAGTCCATTAAGCTCTGAATAACTCATGTCTGTTATTGGGAAAATGGGAATTCTGTATTCATCTGAAAATTGAGGCAGAGATAAATGAGGTCCCTAAGGTCACAAAACTGGCAAGTGTCGGTTTCAGGAGTTTGGATTCAAACTTGAGAAGTCTGACTTCAGAGTTTCGGACTTGTAGTTGCTTTAAAACAGAACATGAAGCCTTCAGCATGAGCTGGACCAGTGAGGCTCGGGCACTGTGGTTGTCAACATTATTGCTATTATTATTGTCATTATTTCCTCATTTCTTTGAGGTCCTCGAACTCTAATTGTCCACATCTCGCCATCCACGAGTTATTGCCATTGTCTTCTGTTATTCCTTGATGGCTCCTATGTAGGAGGCTTTTCTCTTTTACGTTACAGTAATCTGTCCAAAGCAATGTCTGCCTTCCTCCTTCAGCGTGGTACAAAGTTAGGCCCTCAGGAGGCCCTCAGTGACTTGGGCCTTGATCTTGCTGCACCTTTTCCAGCAAAGCACATGCAATAGTCCCACAGCAAACTCTACTACCTCTATTTGACATTTCAGGTGTCTGTGACCTTTGATGATGTGGCTGTGACTTTCACCCAGGAGGAGTGGGGCCAGCTGGACCTAGCTCAGCGGACCCTGTACCAGGAGGTGATGCTGGAAAACTGTGGGCTCCTGGTATCTCTGGGTAAGGCCTTCCCCCTCCACCGTGCAGGGGACCTGCCGCCTCCTTCGTTCCACCCTCTGACTCCAGGCCTGATGGGTCAAGAAGGTCTCTCTTACTGGCCTTGCCTCCTTCCCACAAATTCAGTCATTTTCTACACTCACCTCTTCCTTTTTTTTTTGTTTTTTTTTTTGAGAAGGAGTCTCACTCTGTCACCCAGGCTGGATGCAGTAGCACGATCTCGGGTCACTGCAACCTCCGCCTCCCAGGTTCAAGCGATTCTCCTGCCTCAGCCTCCCAAGTAGCTGGGAAGCTGGGATTACAGGTGCCCACCACCATGCCTGGCTAATTTTTGTATTTTTAGTAGAGATGGGGTTTCACCATGCTGGCCAGGCTGGTCTCAAACTCCTGACCTCAGGTGGTCCATCCACCTCGGTCTCCCAAAGTGCTGGGATTACAGGTGTGAGTCACCATGCCCGGCCTACACTCATTTCTTCCTATACAGTCTCCCTGTATCGCTTTGGACAAGAAATAAGAGTACTCTTTGGCTCCCAGCCAAAGGAGAAGAAGGTGGTGGAAGGAAATGGGGTGTTTTGCAGACCCCAAAGGTAGGATTTCCAGCTGTGTGTTATGACGGGTTGAAGTAGGAACTGAGAACCACTACGATGGTGTCCTAGTTTCTCTGTCTGGGTCTGCTCATGTCACTGTCTACTCTGTATGGTTTTTTCTGCCTCAGTGAGTTCAAGGGAAGAGTAACCACCGCAGGTTTTACTGTTTGTGACCCCTCCATCCCCTCCAGATTTCTTGTCTGTTTCTCTGGCCTCTATGGGGCGTGTTTGAGGCAGCAAATGCTGCTCCACCTCCAGCTCATACTTGCCTGCATCTCTCACCCACTGCCCAGCATAGACTGGCCTCTGTCTGCAGTTCTTTTTTTGAGTTCCAGAGCGGGATCTGCCTGGGTGGACCTGGTTGCTCATGTGTCTGCTCCACAGCCCAGTCTGTGGTGTAGGGGGTGGTGGGATGTTCACCAAGAAGGGTTGAGTCAGGCAGGCCCCCAGGAGACATTGACCTTCCATACTACCAGGTGTTATTCTAAACAACCTTCACATCCTTCAATCACCTTCACATTCTCTGATTCTAAAGTCACTCTGCTGCAGCCTTGCTGGGCTTCTTGCTATTTCCCCAAGTGCCCACCCACCTCAGGCCATTGCATTTGCTGTTCTCTTTGATGAGTGTTCACAGGGTAATTCAGCATTTCACATGGCCGCCCCTTCTCAGCACCACCATTGCCTCCTCACCCAGCCCTTCCCTGACCACTGAATCTTGGGGAGGCCCCTTTCTCACCATAGCCTCCTCCCTTTACCTTGTTCATGTCTTTCTAAGCTAGTGGTTCTCAAGCAGGGACGATGTTGAGCTTCAGTGTACACTGGGCAATGTGTGGAGACATTTTGGTTGTTAAAACTAAGATGATGGGCCAGGTGCGATAGCTCACGCCTGTAATCCCAGCACTTTAGGAGGCCAAGGTGGGCGGATCACGAGGTCAGGAGATCGAGACCATCCTGGCTAACATGGCAAAACCCTGTCTCTACTAAAAATACAAAAAATTAGCCAGGCGTGGTGGCGGGTGCCTGTAGTCCCAGCTACTTGGGAGGCTGAGGCAGGAGAATGGCGTGAACCCAGGAGGTGGAGTTTGCAGTGAGCCGAGATTGCACCACTGCACTCCAGTCTGGGCAACAGAGCGAGACGCCATCTCAAAAAAAAAACAAAACCTAAGATGATAACATTGACAGCTAGTGGGTGGAGACCTGGAATGCCGCTAAACATCCTTGTAATGCACAGGACAGATCCTTTCTCCTCCTCTTCCCCCAATCTCACAAATAAAGAATTACCTGGACCTAAATGTCAATTGTGCTAAGGTTGAGAAGCTCTTTTTCAGAGAGTGCTTGGACAGACACTACATCAGCTGGTGCTGAGAGATACCCGAGGAAGTTGTTCTTTTATTTCTTCTCGTCTTGCCTCCTTAGCATTTGAGGAAAACTCTGGTTTAGTGCTGAGACTTAACATCCTGCAAACTGTTGGTAATTTCCCCTTTTCTACAGAGGGAGCAGCCTTAGGCTCACAGCCCTGAACAAGCAGCATGAGCTCACAGGGACCAAACAGCACTGTTTGTTTGTCTTGAGACAGAGTCTCGCTGTTGCCTCGGCTGGAGTGCAGTGGTTTGATCTTGGCTCACTGCAACCTGTGCCTCCTGGATTCAGGCATTTCTCATGCCTCAGCCTCCTGAGTAGCTAGGATTACAGGCAGGTGCCACCACGCCCAGCTAATTTTTGTATATGTTGTTTTGATTTATTGCTACATTTTCATGGTTACCTGCCATCAAGACAAGTGACTCTGGATTTTCCATTGACCAGAGTGATAAGGATTCCATTTTTGAAGAAATCTAAGAAAAATAAAAAGTGGATCACTTTTAAGAAAATCAGGTCGGGCACAGTGGCTCATGCCTGCAATCTCAGCACTTTGGGAGGGCAAGGCAGGCAGATCATGAGGTCAGTTGATAGCGACCATCCTGGCCAACATGGTGAAACCCCATCTGTACTAAATATACAAAAATTAGCTGAGCGTGGTGACGCATGCCTGTAATCCCAGCTACTCAGGAGGTGGAGGCAGGAGAATCACTTGAACCAGGGAGTTGGAGGTTGCAGTGAGCCGAAATCGCGCTACTGCACTCCAGCCTGATGACAGAGCGAGACTTCGTCTCAAAAAAAAAAAAAAAAGAAAAAGAAAAGCAATTAACAGTCCAGATCCCCAGAGCACTGATTGGGTGTCTCAGGCCTGTTCCAGGCAGTGTTCATGCTCCATTTATTCTCACAGGATCCCTGTCCTCAGCAAAGTAAGGAAAATTTAGCCGCTCCTGTGAGTCCCTCATCCAGTTTAACTTACTCAACACAGATGAAACACCTTCATTTTATGAAGGTATCACTGAATTTTTTTGTGTAGAAAAAATTCTTCTTTTGTGAACTTTTTTTTTTTTTTTTTGAGATGGAGTTTCACTCTTGTCTCCCAGGCTGGAGTGCAATGGTGCAAGATCATAGCTCACTGCGATCCTCACACCTCACCCTCTCCAGTAGCTGGGACTACAGATGTGAGCCACTGTGCTGCTATATGAAGTTTCTGTAAATATCCTTATGTAACCATATCACAGTAGGATATTCAGTTTTTAAATATTTTAATGGTTCATGAAATGCTGGGGTCTAGAGTCACTGACCTGCCCCTCATCCTGGCCGCTGGTCCCTGAGGATGAATCCTCCAGCTCACATCTCTGCCTTGTCACCACCCTCTACCACCCACTCTGGTGCTCATGGTTTCCTCCTTACTGTATTGCTTGGGAGAGCAGGGTTTGTAGCCAGAACCCTGGTGTCCAGCCCCAGCTCTGCTCTTTAAAAACTCCATGGCCTTGGGCAAGTTACTGAACTTGCCTGTGCCTCAGTGTTCTCATTGTTCAAATGAGGACTTACCATATTCACATCCCAGGGCTGTTGCCAGGGTCAAGGGTTGTTTTATGAAAAAGCTCAGAACAGCACCTGGGAGACCAGGCAGCGTGCAGGGAGCCATTACAATCTCTGTTGCCACCAGTACTGTCACCATCATCCTCATCATCATTATTGTCATTGGCATGCCTTGACCTGGCACTTTCTGGGCAGTGTTGTGGAGCTTTGTGGTTAAACAGCACAGACAGAGATGGCAAGACCTGGGTTTCCTTATTGACTCAGCCATTCACCAGTTCTGTGCTCTTCAGCAAATCACTTTACCTCCCCGAGCCTGGGTTTCTGTGTCAACAAAATGGTGTTGATTATGATATGGACTTCCTGGGTATACCATGAGGAAATCCTCAACTGGAATCCTCATTTAATGGCTAGGCATGGTGGCTCACGCCTGTAATCCTAGCACTCTAGGAGGCCGAGGTGGGTGGAATACCTGAGGTCAGGAATTCAGGACTAGCATGGCCATCATAGTGAAACGTCGTTTTTACTAAAAATACAAAAAAATTAGCCAGGCATGATGGCACACGCCTTTAGTCCCAGCTACTCAGGAGGCTGAGTGAGCAGAGATCGTGCCACTGCACTCCAGCCTGGGCAACAGACGCATTTAGTCTTTGGTTTAGAGGAAGAGCATTATAAAACATTGCTTAGGATGTTAAAAAAAAAAAAAAAAAAAAAAAAGACTTAGATCAGTAAAGACACCTTGTTTTGAATGAAAATAATCAATGTTTAATATTTAAAGTATGTCACTTTTTCTTTAAGATATTCCATAAATATTGTTCACTTTTTAATGCATTTAAATGCTTGGCATAGTCCTCTGGGCATGGTTATAGCCTATAAATACTAGTTTTTGACTTACTATTAGGAGTAGAGATTCTGTGGCAGCATGACATGACCTGCCCTTGGTTTCTAGATCATGTGCTAACTTTTTGTTCCCATGGATGGGTGTAGCTTCATTCCAAGGTCTGGTCCCCATCCCGAAGTCCCAAACTAGATTGAAGGTCTGTATTTCTTTTCATCTACATCCATGTGTCCACTTTCTTTCTCCATAAACAGGGTGTCCTGTTCCCAGACCTGAGCTGATCTACCACCTAGAGCATGAGCAGGAGACATGGACCAGGAAGGAAGACCTCTCCCAAGGCACCTGTCCAGGTAGGAGCCAAGATCTGGGCAGATCGGAGTCCCTGCTGGCTTGAGACTTCGAGGAGACCACTGGTCCTGGGATCTCTTGGGAAGCTTCTCACTGTGGCTTCTCTAAGGGTTTGGGAGCCTTGGAGCCCTTTAACCTGTGGTTTCTCCGTCCTCCCAGCCCCATCACACTTGTCACCACTCCTGGGGAGGAATGAGGTGTATGAACTGAGATTGGTCCTGGGGCTCCAACCTTGTGTGCCTGAAACCTGGTTTGCCAGTCATCTACTCTGTGACCCTAGTGAAGTTTGTATATGAGTTTGGCTAAGTTAATACCAACTGCTGTATCCAACAAACTCCAAAATTTAAATGATTCACATATGAAAACTCTTTTTCACTCATACCAAGGTCTGTGTGGGTCAGCAGGGAACTCTGTACCACACAGTTATTCAGGACCTAGAGTCCTTCTGTCATCAACCTATTGCTTTAAGGTTGTCCTGACATCTTCTTGCTGGTAGAGAATTAAGGGAATAAGGAAAGTCATACCCACTTCCAGACCTCCCCTCACATCTCACCCATGGGAACTGGGCATTTGGCTGTACTTGGGTCCATGAGTCCAGGAATTGTGGCTGAGCTGCCTGTCCAAGGAGAAGAGCAGATGGTCTGGTGAGCACCTACTCAGTCCACTACACTCAGTCTGTTCCTGAAAATGCTATTAGAAATTATTTTTATAAAAAACAAAAAAGAAAAACATTATTTTTATGCCATTGGGCAGTTTGAAGATGTGATCATGTGATACATTAATGCATAAAACTGCATAGTTTCTGAGCCATAGTAAGTGACTCATCAAAATAAGCTGTGAGTGTTACTCATGTCATATAAACATTGATGAGTGATGATACGTTACATTTCCTTCTGAACTCTGGGGAATAGGGCCTTTCTTACTCTCCCAATTTCCCTTTCCAGTTATATTCTGCCTATCAGCCTCTCCCACCTTCTCCTTCCACCCATTCTCTGAGTGTCAATCAGACAGTGAGAAGCAGTACTTTGCCCATGTCTTCCTATATCTCCTGTGTTCCAAAAACCTCAGGGTGACATTTGACCTTCTGTGTCCCACACTCAGGCTGCTGAGGGCACTGAGGCCATCTGTCATGTGTATGGATTGGTGCCACTGCAGAGCCTTGGCCTCTGCCCGCGTGGGTTCCTTGAGCTGTTCATCCAACCCTGAGTGTCTGTGCAGTCCCTGTTCAGCCCTTCAGAGTCTGTTCCAGATCGTCCCCTCTTCAGTGCCGCATCTCCACTTGAAAATCTCAAAAGCACAAAACTCAACATGCCTAACAAGGAACCCATGATCTTGCTCGCTCCTGCCACCTCCCAAGTTTCTGTGAATGGTTCTGCCATCCAGGCAGATTAGGGGACTGGATCCAACCTCAGACAAGTCAACCCCTCCACCTCCATGAGTCCCTGCAACCAGCCTATCTCCACAGCCTTTCGATTTCACATCATGCATGCCTCCTGAATTCATCCCTCTATCACCTCCATGAGACCTATCCTTCTGCTTTTTTTTTCTTCTTTTTTGAGATGGAGTTTCGCTCTTGTTGCCCAGGCTGGAGTGCAATGGCGCAATCTCGGCTCACCACAACCTCCGCCTCCCAGGTTCAAGCGTTTCTTCTGCCTCAGCCTTCCGAATAGCTGGGATTATAGGCATGCACCACCACATCCGGCTAATTTTGTATTTTTACTAGAGATGGAGTTTCTCCATGTTGGTCAGGCTGGTCTCAAAATCCCGACCTCAGGTGATCCACCCGCCTCGGCCTCCCAAAGTGCTGGGACTACAGGCGTGAGACACCGGGCCTGGCCCCCTTATGGTCTTACTCTAAGCTCTTATCATCTTTTTTCTAGGGGATGTTAATAGACTCCCAAAACTTAATCTCTGTATCTGCTTTGTGCCTCTGGTCAGCTCTTTGTCCTGCGTGGGGTACTCCAGCATTCAGACCTTGTTCCAGACAGTTAATATTTCCCCAGCCACTCAGCATATGACTGCTGATGTATTAGCAGGTTTTCATGTTGACAGTGTCATCTACTTATATTGTTTAATCAGCAATCCTTACACATTCCTCTCAACCTCTCATATCAGTAGCTTCTCTTTTCCCCTGGTGGAAGAGGTCTTGCCCTTGGCCATAGCCAGTTTTTTCAAGAGTTTATATCATACCTTTTCATGGACATTTTTTCTTCACTTATATTCTGCTTGTTTTGTAACTTCATCCTTTCTGTACTCAACATAAAAATATGCTCAACCTCCTTACCCTTGAAGAAAATTCAGCAATTCAGTCTTCATGGTTCACAGTGTATTCATATATTCATTCACTGTCTGAGCACTTAATTGCTTACATGTTTTTATATCAGTGATGCTGTGGACATTTATGTATGTTGTTCATCTTTCACATGTGTAGGGACACATTTTTGATGTTTCTGGAGTGAAATAATTGGATTATAGACTATGCAAATGTTCTAATTTGCAAGATCATTCTTATTGTTTTCTAAAGGGCCTATATCAAAAAATTCCTCTCAGGAATTTTTGGAAGGTTCCATTGATCCATATCCTATCTAATACTTGAAACTATAAGGCCCCTCAATTTTTGCTGTCAAGTGGACACAAAATATTATCTCTTGTGCTCTTGATTTGCATTTTCCTCCTTGGTAGGGTGGTTTAGTGTCTTTCATGATTCTGAGCCAATCTGTATTTTCTTCTGTGAGATGTTATTTGGTGATAAATGCCTATTTTTCAATTAACTTCTTTGGCTTTCTCTTTTTTATTTGATTTTTGTACATTATAGATACCTATCTTTTATCAGTTACATTTGCTGCTGGTATATTCTTCTAGTTTTTAATTTTGTCCTTCCACTCTCTTTAAATTATCTTTTGTTCAATGAGTTCCTTACATGGTGTAGTCTGATTTATGTTTTTTTTACATGATTAATGATTTTGTGCCTTGTGGAAAAAATGTTGCTTTACCCTAATATCGAAAAGGTATTCTTGTTTATTTTATTGTAAGTTGTAAAACTTACCATTTGGCATTTAAGTCTTTATCAATCTGAAGTTGGTTTTGAGTATAGAATGTGATAGAATACAATATTTCCATTCCCCATGTGGGTAGCCAATTTTTCTAGCTCTAATTCCTTAGTAGTCTCTCATCACTGAGATGCTGTGCCTCTTTGCCATCTACCAAAGCCCCATCTATGTGCAAGGGGATTTCTGAGCTCTCTGTTCTTCTTTATTCCCAGTTTGCATTATGTCTGTGCCAGAGTGGTACCTCTGCCTTATGAGCCCTGTCCTGAGAGTGGCACTGCTCTTCACAGCTGTCACCTAGGTCAGAATCTTGGGAATCAGTTCCCCTGTGCCTCATCTTTCCCTAGATTCTCATCACCACCACCCTCTCATGTGCGATATAGCTCATTTGCATATTCTTTCTCCTAAGGCTATAGTGTCTTTTCCACATTCTCTCGTGACCAGTAGGACTTACTTCACTGGGTACCTTCTACTGGAAAACTGCCTTGATCTTTTTCTACCCAGGATTAGCCAAACTCAGGATTAAGGACACAGTCCTCCAGGACTTTGTCAAGTCTACCCAAATCCTCTAATTCCAACTGCAAATTCAGGGATTTCCTGAAACCACCCTCAGGTTTCATAACTTGCTAAAAAGACTCACAACACTTTCTAAAACCTATTATACTCACAATTTTGTTTATTACAGACAAAGCATACAAATTAGAAGAGGACACGGGATGTGGGGCTGAAGGGGTTCCAAACAGAAAGCTTCCTCAGTAACTTGTTATCCACCCAGCATTGAGTGTAAAGTATGTGCACAGAGCATTGCAAACCCAGGAAACTCACTGGAGCTCTGGTTTTTAGAGTTTATTGAGCTTTATTACACAAGCACGATTAATCGAGACATTGCCCACATTGCCATGTGAAGTTTCCAGCCTTTGTCCCTTTTCCAGAGTTCAGCTGATATCCTGTGGCTCAGAGACCTAACCTTCTACTCACTGGTTGGTCTTTCTGGTGCCACCAGACCTCAGCCAGAGTCATCTATTTAGGATAAACTATTTAGGGACCTATAATGAGTTACCTTTATATAAATATTCAGTCTGGAGTTGAAGCGATATCTCCACTCTAGGCCCTGTCCCCTCACCTGGTCTCTCTGCCTGGTCTCCCTTTCAAGGAGTCAGGAATCCAAGGAAAATAAAAGAAACAAATTACAGATCTGGGGTTCAAGATGGCAAAATATAACAGACATAAAGGCACCATTTATAGCTTCATTTTCTTTTACTGAAGTGGTGATTTTGTTTCTTCTCTTTTTACATTACTAACAGGCCCTTCTGTGTGTTGGATTTCTTTCAGGTGACAAAGGAAAACCCAAGAGCACAGAACGTACCACCTGTGAGCTAGGCTTGTCTGAAGGAATCTCTTTTTGGGGACAGCTAACACAAGGAGCTTCAGGGGACTCCCAGTTGGGGCAACCCAAGGATCAGGATGGGTTTTCAGAAATGAAGGGAGAACGCTTGAGACCAGGGTTAGATTCCCAAAAGGAGAAGCTTCCTGGAAAAATGAGCCCCAAACATGATGGTTTAGGGACAACTGATAGTGTGTGTTCAAGGATTATACAGGATCAAGTCTCCTTAGGAGATGATGTCCATGACTGTGACTCACGTGGATCAGGTAAAAATCCAATTATTCAGGAAGAGGAAAATATCTTTAAATGCAATGAATGTGAAAAAGTGTTTAACAAGAAACGCCTGCTTGCTCGGCATGAGAGGATTCACTCTGGAGTGAAGCCCTATGAATGCACAGAGTGTGGAAAAACCTTTAGCAAGAGTACATACCTCCTGCAGCACCACATGGTCCACACTGGGGAGAAGCCCTATAAGTGCATGGAGTGTGGGAAGGCTTTTAATCGCAAGTCACACCTTACACAGCACCAGCGGATTCACAGTGGAGAGAAGCCTTATAAATGCAGTGAATGCGGAAAGGCCTTCACCCACCGCTCCACTTTTGTCTTGCATAACAGGAGCCACACTGGAGAAAAACCCTTTGTGTGCAAAGAGTGTGGCAAAGCCTTTCGAGATAGGCCAGGTTTCATTCGACACTACATTATCCACAGTGGTGAGAATCCCTATGAGTGCTTTGAATGTGGCAAGGTCTTCAAACACAGGTCATACCTCATGTGGCACCAGCAGACTCATACCGGGGAGAAGCCCTATGAGTGCAGTGAATGTGGGAAGGCCTTCTGTGAGAGCGCAGCGCTGATTCACCACTATGTCATCCACACTGGAGAGAAGCCCTTTGAGTGTCTCGAGTGTGGGAAGGCTTTCAACCACCGATCCTACCTCAAGAGGCATCAGCGGATTCACACCGGGGAGAAGCCTTATGTGTGCAGTGAATGTGGAAAGGCCTTCACCCACTGCTCTACTTTCATCTTGCATAAAAGAGCCCACACTGGAGAAAAACCTTTCGAGTGCAAAGAGTGTGGGAAAGCCTTTAGCAATAGGGCAGACCTCATTCGCCACTTCAGCATCCACACTGGAGAGAAGCCCTATGAGTGCATGGAGTGTGGAAAGGCCTTCAACCGCAGGTCAGGCCTCACAAGGCACCAGCGGATTCATAGTGGAGAGAAGCCCTATGAATGCATCGAGTGTGGGAAAACATTTTGCTGGAGCACAAACCTCATTCGACACTCTATCATCCACACTGGAGAGAAGCCGTATGAGTGCAGTGAATGTGGAAAGGCCTTCAGTCGCAGCTCTTCCCTCACTCAGCATCAAAGGATGCATACTGGGAGAAATCCTATCAGTGTAACAGATATGGGAAGACCTTTTACAAGCGGGCAGACCTCGGTCAACATCCAAGAACTTTTATTGGGGAAAAACTTTTTGAATGTCACCACTGAGGAAAATCTTTTGCAAAAGGAAGCATCTTACATGGCATCTGATCGTACATACCAAAGAGAAACCCCACAAGTGTCTTCACTGTGAGAAAACCTTCTGTTGCCGAATGTCATTTGTCACCTAAGGAGTCATATTAGAAAATCACACAGCTTAGAGCCTTATTCTCCATCTGAATTCATCCTGGGAAAACACCCAGTGGTTATTATGCACTTAGGAAAACCTTTAGCTCCATCTTTCTCATTAGTTTACAGTGCAATGTTATCTCAGGAATTTTTATAAACAGAGGTGACATAGAAAAGAAAATGAAATGCAGACACTGCTGCTTTTATACCGTTGTCTTGTATGTACATTTCTGTCCTGTGTCAGGAAAGTTAGTAAGGGAAGGTCTGGAAACTTACTGAATGTCTTTGTTCTACAACATTGTCTCTTCTTAAGAAGCATTGTTTTTATGAGAAATATGAAGGCTTGAGTTATGAAATACTTTTATATTTAAGGATTAAAAGAAACATGAATGCGCACATTTTATTGTACCACTTAATACTGTTTAGGTCTTTGATTTAAAAAAAAAATCCTTTTTTAATGGGTTTTAAACACTAACACTGAGAATTTTTCTTGATTCCCATCTGTTGGTTTACTTGATTGCTATAGCTGTATGGTAAATCTCAAAATTAGGTAATGTGATTTCTTTTTTCTTACTATTTTTATTTAAAATTCATTTAGCATTCCTAGTTTGACTTTCCATATACACTTTAGGATTGGTTTTTCTGTTTATCAAATATTCTTGCTTGGCTTTTGATAGAAATTGAGTTAAATCTGCAGATCAATGTGTTGAAAATTGGCATCTTAGTCTTCCAATTCATGAACATAGCCTATCTTTTCATTTATTTAAATTTTCTTTGATATATTTCATTACTGTTTTAGAGTTTACACAGTATAACTCCTGCACATTTAAAACAAGATTTATAGCTTCATAGTTTTTTGAGTGATTGTAAATGGCATTGATATTTAAAGTGTCAATTTTCACATGATGTTGGCTAGTATACAGAAACATTATTTTTTCAATCTTATTTTGCTGTCTTGCAACCTTCCTAAACTCATTATTTCTTGCCATTTCTTTTGGGAGAATCCTTAGGATTTTAAATATAGAAATGTCATTTGCAATTTGGGACAGTTTTATTTCTTGCTTCCCATCTGTATACCTTTTATTTGCTTTTCTCATGTTATTGTACTAGGTAGGATTTCCAGTGTGATGTTGAATACGAATAGTGACAAGTTATCCATGCCTTGTTCCTGATATTAGGGGGAAATGTTCAGTTTCTCATTATTATGATGTTGAAAGTTTCTTCCAAAGAGTTTCTCTATCGAGTTTAGAAAGTTTTCCTCTATTCCTAATTTGCTGGGATTTTTTTGGTTATTATTAATAAGTGTTGAATTTTGTCATATGCTTTTTCTCCACCAGTTGATTTAATTATGTGATGTTACTTCTATAGTCAGTTGATATGATGTGTTACCTTGATTGAGTTTCAAGTATTGAACCAGCCTCACATCCTTGTGATAAGTCCTACTTGGTCATGGAGTATAATTTTGTTTGTATACTATGCTACAGTATTTCATTTGCTAGTATTTTGTTGAGGAAGCTTTCCTCTGATTTCATGAGTGATAATCTGTAGTTTTCTTTCTTCAACTGTTACTGTTTGGTTTTGATGTCTAGATGATAACTAACCTCCTAACATGAATTGGAAGGAATTCTCTTCTGTTTTTTTGGAAGATCATATGTAGAATTGGTGTTATTTGTTCCTTTAATGTTTGGTAGCTTTCTCCAGTGAAGAAGTGGGACCTGGAGATTTTCCTTTTGAATGCTTTTTAATTATGTATTTATTTTATTTAATAGGTATAGAACTATTCAGAGTATTTCATATTGGATGAATTTTTATAGATTTTCTTAAGGAAGTGTTCATTTTATGTAAATGTTCTAATTTGTAGCATTCTTTGAAATATTTCCTTTTATCCTCTTGATGGCAGCAGGATCTGTACTTATGTTCCTTGTTGTATTCTTGATATTGGAAATGTATCACTTATTGTTGTCAGTCTTTGTAGACATATGTCAATTTCATTGATCATTTCAAAGAAATAGCACTTTATATCACTGATTTTTCTCCAGTCTCTGTTCTTAATTTCATTGATATCTGCTCTGATCTGTATTGTATCCTTTCTCCTACTTGCTTTGGTTGTATTTGACTCAGTGGTTTCCTGAGGTGGATGTTTAGGTTATTGATTTGAGGTTTTTTTCTTTTTTAATATAAGCTTTAAGTTCTATACATTTTTCTTACACTGCTGTTAGTTTTATCCCACAAGTCTTAATATGCTTTTGATTATCTTACTCAGTTCTAAGATTTCCTGATTCCTTTTGAGACATCTTCTCTAACCCATGAATTATTTAGAAGTATATTGTTTAATAGTGTTTGGAGTATTCCCTGCTATTTGTTATTGATTTCTAATTTGTTTTGCATTTGATGTTACTGTTTAAATTTGTTGACTTTTTTTCCTTATGACCCAGGATATAGGCTGTCTTGTTTTATATAGCTGCTTGAAAAGAATTTGTGTTCTCGGTCATTTGGTGGAGTTTCTGTAAATGTTTGTATGATCCTGTTAGTTGGTGGTGTTATTTAGGTCTCCTGTATCCTTGCTGATTTTCTGTCTAGTATTTCTATCAATTGCCAAGAGAAGAATGTTGAAGTCCTGAACTATAATTGTGGAATTATCTATTCCTCCTTTAAGTTCTATCAGTTTTTGCTCCACATAATTTAAAGCTCTGTTGTTTGGTATATACACATGTAGGTTTGCTTAGTATTCTTGGTGTATTGACCCTTTTATAATTAAGTAATGTCCTTTTTTGCTCCTGTTAATACTCATCAATTTTTATCTGATATTTTCGTGGTCACTCTTACGTTTTGGTTAATGCTTGCATGATTTATACTTCTTCATCATTTTTTTAAACCTTATCTATATCACTATATTGGGAGTAAGTTTCTTGTGAACAGCATATATTTGGGCTGTGGTTTTATATCCAGTTTGCATATCTTTTTGTTTTTTGAGATGGAGTTTTGTTCTTGTTGCCCAGGCTGGAGTGGAGTGGTGCGATCTCGGCTCACTGCAACCTCCGCCTCCTGGGTTCAAGTGATTCTCCTGCCTCAGGCTCTTGAGTAGCTAGGATTACAGGCATCTGCCACCATGCCTGACTGATTTTTTATATTTTTAGTAGAGATGGGGTTTCACCATGTTGGCCAGGCTGGTCTCGAACTCCTGACCTCAGGTGATCCACCTGCCTCAGCCTCCCAAAGTGCTAGGATTACTGGTATGAGCAACCACGCCCAGCATTTTTTTTTTTTTTTTTTTTTTTTTTTTTGAGACGGAGTCTTGCTCTGTCGCCCTGGCTGGAGTGCAGTGGCGCATTCTGCAACCTCTGCCTCCCGGGTTCAAGCCATTCTCTTGCCTCAGCCTCCCAAGTAGCTGGGATTACAGGTGCCTGCCACCACACGTAGCTAATTTTTATATTTTTAGTAGAGATGGAGTTTCATCATGTTGGCCAGGCTGGTCCCAAACTCCTGACCTCAGGTGATATGCCCACCTCAGCCTCCCAAAGTGCTGGGATTACAGGTATGAGTCACTGTGTCTGGCCCCAGTTTGCATATTTCTGTCTTTTATTGGTGTATTTAGACCATTTAAAGTTTACAATAATTATGTTAGTGCTGTCTGCTATTTTATGATTAGTTTTTTGTGTTTCCTGTTGCTGCTTTCTTGTTTTTTTGGGTTTTTTTTTTTTTTCTCTTTAACATTTTTTAGAATTCCATTTGATATATTTGTAGTGTTTTTTAAATATATTTCTTTGTATTAATTTTTTTAGTGGTTGCTTTAAGTAGTATAATGTACATATGTAACATAATTACAGTTAATGGTATGAAAAATTTAGCACTTTGATGTATAGAAACCTTACTTCCATCGGTCCCTTCACCTTGCCGTTAATCTAATTGTCTAAAGTAATTCCTCTTCAAAATCGAGCACCATGTTGGAAAATGTAATTTTTGCTTCCACTGGCAAATATATTTTACAAAAGTCACAGGAAGTATTGCTTGTTGATCTCTTTACCCATTCCACTATTCTTTCTTGAAATTCTAAGCCACCTTCTATTAACATTTTCTTTCTGTTTGGCGAACTTGTGTAGCCTTTTTTCTAGGGTCAGTCTGCTGGTGTCTCTAAAAGTGTCTTTATGTTCCCTTCATTCCTGAGGGATATTTTTGTGGAATAATAGGATTTAGGGTCTGCAGTTCTTTTAGTACTTGAGAAACATGTTTGTTCCTTCTGTCCGCTATGGTTTCAGATGAGAAATCTGTTGCCATTTGAACCATTGTTCCCTAGTTCATAATGTGCCATTTTTATCAACCTGCGTTCAAAGTGTTTTTTTTGTAGTGTTCAGAAGTTTGGTTATGAGGTGTGTGACATGGAATTTTTTTGAGCGTATCATGTTTGATTTTTGTTGAGCTTTTTGATCTGTAGGTTTATGCCCTTTGCCAAATTTGGGAATTTCTAACCATTATTTCTTGAAATATTTTTTCATCCGTACTCTTTCTCCTCTCTGTAATATGAATGGTAGATCTTTTGTTACTGTCTCAGAGGTCTCTTGTGCTTTCATGTTTACCCCCTTTTTCTGTTTTTTTTCCCCTTTTTTTCATATTGGTTAATTTCTGTTGACTTTTTTTCAGCTCACTGATTCTTTTTTTCTGCCATATGCAGTCTACTGTTGAACTTGTCCAATGAGTTTTCATTTTGGTTTTTATATTTTTCAGTTGTTTAATTTCCATTTGGTTTTGTTTTTGTTGTTGTTTTGTTTTGTTTTGTTTGAGACGGAGTCTTCGCTCTGTTGCTTAGGCTGGAGTGCAGTGGCGCGATCTCTGCTCACTGCAAGCTCTGCCTCCCGGGTTCATGCCATTCTCCTGCCTCAGCCTCCCGAGTAGCTGGGACTACAGGTGCCCACCACCATGCCCGGCTAATTTTTTGTATTTTTAGTAGAGACGGGGTTTCACTGTGTTAGCCAGGATGGTCTCGATTTCCTGATCTTGTGATCCGCCTGCCTCGACCTCCCAAAGTGCTGGGATTACAGGTGTAAGCCACTGCTCCCAGCCTCCATTTGGTCCTTTTGTACATCTTTGATTTCTTTGCTTAGTTTATAATACTAAAGGGCTCAGAAAACAGAAAAAACTAAATTCCAGAGTCATGGTTTTCTGGTGGTTTGTCTCAATATTTGAATAGAAATCCTAAATTATCTGGAGGAGTAGAAGTCCTGTAATCTTTTATATTGGGCTTCTTAAATATTTCTGTCAACAGATCTTATATCAGGGTGATCTGCATATCATTCAGAGTTACGTACTCCACAGGAAGGTTGTATGTAAAATCCTCCAGCTCTGTAAGCCTTGTTATATCCTCAATGGAGAAGGGGTCATTCCTTTTCTAAGATCACTCTTACACTTTTTTATTAGACCCACACACCCTTCCCCAACCAAACTTGTCTAAGTCCTCTGTCTTTCATACTCTTGTTTAGTCTTTAACTTCTTATTAACCAACTTCTTTCCCATAATCTATAGCTTTATTCAGATCTCAAGCCTCATTTCCAACCTATTTCACCCTTCCTTGCCTATCAAGCTCTGGTTATTCTTTCTTCCACACACATGCCCTGAGTAACTATTCTATGCACTGTCCCCACCCCTTTACATTTCCTTTTACTCCCCAGATTCTACTACATGGCTTCCACCACCGTTGCCTGACTTAAGCACGTCTCAGAAAGGTCTTTTTTGACCGCCTCACTCTCTTTTTGGACCTCCATACTGCTAAATCTCTGACTTGAAGGTCCGTTCCTGGCTTCTGTGAATTCCTGGCTTTTTTCCTTTTTAGGGTCTGTGTCTTTCTTCCATTTGTAAAACAGCTTTACTTCCCAGCATCCATCATGATCATTGCTGTTTTCTAACTTGTCCTTCACCCCATGACTGAGTTAATTTGCGCTGAAGACACTACTTTCAATGATCTACAGAGTTTCCCTAAATCCATGTCTCCAGGTTGGATGTTTCTCATGTCGTTACCCACTGGTCATCCTTCCACACCTTTTCTGTATTTGCACTCACAGAATATGCATGTATCATGTGGCCATGACCTTGGCCGTGGGGATGCACCCATAATCATCATAAGAGAACACGAACATAAATTATTACTGTGTATCAGACATTGTTTTGAATGTTTTACATGCGTCAGCTCTTTTAACCTTTATGACAACTCCATAATGTTATTTCCCCCCTTTAACAGATTAGAAAACTGAGATACAGAAAGATTAAGGAATTTGTCAAAGATTTCACAATTATGAAATTTGGGTTTGAGGACTGGAAGCCACTGCACTGGTTTCAGAATCCATGTCCTTAACCACTTTATTGCCTCTCATAAGGTGGGTCTTTGTTTCCTGGTCACCACTTGTTTTTACTAAAATGGTCAAACTGTGCTCATTTATTTATAATCTACTATTCTTATTTGAC
Organism: Pongo pygmaeus; assembly: GCF_028885625.2. Classification (NCBI taxonomy): domain Eukaryota; kingdom Metazoa; phylum Chordata; class Mammalia; order Primates; family Hominidae; genus Pongo; species Pongo pygmaeus. The sequence goes on from NC_072393.2 coordinate 63,829,932, forward strand.
AGTACATCTTGGCCATTACTTCAAGCAAATGAGATAAACCAGACTCACTCTTTAATGCTTGCATAAGCTATTGTGACTGTAGAAAAGACGGAGAATGTCTGGGTTTGAGGATATGTGGGAGGGATGGGGAGAAGGAGTAGAGAAGGGCTAAGGCATGCATGTTGTTTTAGGTGTGTTTGAGGTGCCTGAAGAACATCAGTGTATCCCCCTAATTTCTGTCTTGTTACTCAAACCAGACACATTGTGGCCATTTCTTTTTCCTTTATCATTCCCACATCCAACCACTGCCCCATTCCTGTTTGTTCCTTAGTAGACCCTCAATATATATGTGTGTGTTGGTAAATGGCCATACACAGCAGGGTATTTTTTATTATAATTTTCAGTTCCCTCAGCGCGTTTACCACAAAGCTGTGCATATAGGTGGCACCATATATGGCGTACCTTGACCTCGAGAATCTACATGGACTTTTATGGACCTATGTACACAATTTTAGAAATCATAATGAATGACTGCTGGAGTCCTCAAGACCCCTTCCACATTTGATGATTTGCTAGGAAGACTCACAGGACTCAGCATTTTGTCATACTCAATGGCTATGATTTACCACACCGAAAGAATCCAGAGCAAACTCAGTAAAAGGAAAAGGCTCAAACCCAAGTCCAGAGGAAACCAGAAACAATCTTCGAGAATCTTAATGAAATCACACAGGATGTGCTTCACTGAAGCTCCATCTGGGACTTAAAACAACACGTGTGAGATGTGTTCCAGGAAGTCGTCTTGAGCACCCATTGCTCAGAGTTTATATTGGACTCGCCTTCTAGCACATACCACAATTCTAGACCTCCAGAAGAACAGGAGGTGTTCGGCGTAAGACAATTTAGGCACATGGAGCTACTTGTCATTACTGGGAACAATGGGAAACCTCCCTAAACCTAAAGTCCAGACTCCAGCCAAGGATGAACCTTGCAAGATCAAAGAATAGCAGTCTCTGGCCTGCTGTGTTGTCTCTTTTTCACAGTAACTTAAATGGAAAAATGCTGAGTTAGCTTTAAGTTTCTGTAACAAACATTAAGCAAATAAAATTTTCTATAACAGAAAGAAGCCATAGCTTTGAGACGAAGGCTTATATACGTGTAAACCATTGTAATCAAGAACAAAAAAAAAGTCAGAGTCACAGTGAAAATACTTAACAAACCAGCCAGGATTTAATTCAGTGATGACAGGGAACAGAGGAAGTCTTGTGAGAAAGGATCTTGCCTCTGCCTAGTATTGTTCACAGATAGGCTTCAAGTGGTTTGACTTGCAGATACACCTTTCTTGGCTTTTATTTCGGCAAAGATGTGATTGGTAGGTAAATGCCGTGTTCTTTCCCTAGCACGTATGTCAGTTTGTCATCCACTCTTTGTTCTTGCTACTGAAAGTTGTAGCTTCTGGCTACAACAGAGATAGTTGAAGAATATGGGGTTCGTCATAATTTCTGTATCATTAAATGTGGATAATTTGAGATAAAAGAATATGTTGTTGCAGGCTTAGTCACTTTGATGGATCTGTCTGTGAGTTTCACTTGGAGGAAGTGGGAGCACTTGGCTCCAGCTGAGAGGGCCCTTACAGAGACATGATGTTAGAGACCTTGAGAAATCTGGTCTCTTGTATATGTAACTCCTCTTTGTACTCAGACCCTGGCCCACAGACAGCCTTTCCTTTCCATTGTGGAAAGCTGGGGAGGCTCCACAATGCTCAGTGATGTATTTCAATTTTGAGGACTGAATATTTTTAATGATTGCTAAGAGATGGATTATTTTTGCTCATAGCAAAATCTGTTTGTGTTTCATATCTCACAATTGGATGGTCTCAGCTAAACTGTAAATGGACAGTTTCTTTTGTCTTTTGGAGTAGTGTCAAGAGTGTGGACCTGGGAGACAGACTACCTGCTTAAACTTTCTGTCCTTGCTCTTACCTGCTGGAAAGGACATTCATAGCCACTCTGCCTCATTTTAATTGGAGATCCATATATTCACATGTGTTTTTATTATGCTGGCTTTGAGAGATAAGATCTCACTGTCGCCCAGGCTGGAGGGCAGTGGTGTGATGATAACTCACTGCAGCCTCAAACTCCTGGGCTCAAGTAATCCTCCCACCTCAGACTCCCAAAGTGCTGGGATTACAGGCATGAGCCACTGTACTGGCTATTCTGTTGTTTGGCAAGTGGGGCCTTGCTGATCCTGAGAGACTGCCCATCCCAGGACTAGCTAATTTTAAGTGGTAGCAAAGGACTCCCCTGGGTATGTGCCTTTGATATGCAACCAAACAATTCAGTGCCTGTTCCCTTCTACCACACCCTTTATCAAGGCCTCACACATGGAGCCACTATCTTCCTGCCGTAACCACTCCAGGGTCAGATATTAAGCAAGTAGGGACAGTCCCTAATGAAATTCAGGCCTGTAACCTCAGCACTTTGGGAAGCTGAAGTGAGAGGATCACTTGAGTCCAGGAGTTTGAGACCAGCCTGGGCGACATAGTGAGACCCCATCTCTACAAAAAAATATAATAATTAGCTAGGCATGGTGGTGTATGCCTGTACTCCCAGCTACTTGGGAGGCTGAGGTGGGAGTATTAAATGAGCCCAGGAGGTTGAGGCTGCAGTGAGCTATGATGGTACCACTGTACTCCAGCCTATGTGACAGAGTGAGAGCCTGTCTCAAAATAAAATAAAGAAGCCAAGCCTAACCCTGCTTAGCTTGCTTACCTTGTCTTGACCATTCTTACCTGAAAAAACACAGTGAAGGTTCTTGCCCATGCTTTCCCCCAACTCCTGCTGTTTTTCCGATCCTGGTGCTTCTGTGTGTGGTCCTACACTTCCTGGTGTGTGCCCCTTTCTTGGGAAGTGTGTGTAGCTAAGTATCTCTTCAATGGCAGTATCTCCTGATCTGTTGGCTTCACCATACCTGAATAATAAAATTGGCCTCTCAAAATGCCACCTCAAACCATTATATGGAAGTTACATTTCCATGTAATTTCTAGAGTACTGGGTACCTACATCAGGCAACATGGTATAGAACCATGGATTGGAGGATGGATTGATGCCAAGGAGGGACTGTTTAGGTGAATTACTAGGAACCAGACATCCAAGGGACCACTGTGTTGGTGGGATCCCAGTGATCTCCATAGTCAAGACTTTAGAAAAATAGTTCCAGATGCCTTTCTCATTGTTGGACACTTCTGAAAAAGGCCAAGCACAACTAATTGAGGGCCCCAGATATAAAACATTATTCTGTCATTTCTCCAAGCTGTTTGAAGTTTGAAGGAAGAAATGTCTTTCTGTATATTATTTCCCAGTCCTACCTACGTCATTTGTTTTCTTTCTTTTTTTTTTTTTTTTTTCCTTTTTTCTTTTTTTGAGACGGAGTTTTGCTCTTGTTGCCCAGGCTGGAGTGCAATGGTGTGATCTCGGCTCACCGCAACCTCTGCCTCCCAGGTTCAAGCAGTTCTCCTGGCTCAGCCTCCCAAGTAGCTGAGATTACAGGCATGGACCACCACGCCTGGCTAATTTTGTATTTTCAGGAAAGATGGGGTTTCTCCACATTGACGCTGGTCTCAAACTCCTGACAGGTGATCTGCCCACCTCAGCCTCCCAAAGTGCTGGGATTACAGGCGTGAGTCACCGCACCCGGCCCATTTGTTTTCTTGATATTCTCAGGCATCTGCATTAACTCTCTTTTCTTATGATCTACGGCATTGCAGTTGTATAGCCTCTCAACATACCTGTTTGCCCGTCCCAGTGCCATTCCATGTCCCTGCTCTTGGGTAAAATGACACATGTTTGAAGTGTTCCCTTCTCACTCTGTCTCTTGTTGATCCTTGGAATCACACATAAGCAGTGGTCACTTCATTTGCAGTCTTGAGTTTCCTCCTGACATTTGCCTTCGATGTCATCATGGCGATCTACAAGCCTGTTTTTCATCTGCATGTTCTTTTGACACTTTCACACTTTCTAAGTTATCTTTGCATAACTGACTTCTGCTTGAGTGTCAGTCACCACTGGTCTGGTCTTTCCTGTGTGTGTATGGGTTTCTCCAACTTGATTATTTGTCCTTTCTTCCCTCTCCTCCTTTAATAGAGGAGCTTCTTAGAGATGTTTTCTTTGTGTAATATTTTCACTTCTCCATTACCTCTTTCTTACTTTCTCTCCACTTCCCAAACCTCTACTCTTTGTGGAACTCCTTGCTACAATGCCATCTTCTCCGACATTGTGACTAAGGTCAGAAGTGACTTCGTGCTTATAAATCACAAGTCCTTGTCTTTCTTGGGCCATCAGTAGAATTTTATTGTGTCTAATACTCAATTCTTGAAATATGTTCTCTTTCCTTGGCTCTGTAACATCTTTTTCCTCATTCGTTCCCTCCCTCTCTCCCTTCTTTGTGCAGTCATCCATATCTAGCTGCCCACTCAATGCTGAAATACCTAAAGGTTTTGTCCAAGGCTCTTTTGCCTCGTATGGCCTCTCCCCAGCCTCATCTGTGCCCTTGGCTTCAGTTACCTTCCTTACTTTGAAGGCATTGAAAATAGAATACCCTAGTCTTGAGCAATCCTTACAGCTCTAGACCTGAATTACCAGTTATCTTCTTGCTATCTTCACACAGATGTTTCAAAGATACCTCATTCTTTACCTGATGTAAATAAGATCAATAAAATGCTTCTCCCTGACTCTGATCTACTTCAGTCTTCCCTCTTTACTATATGGCACTGTTTAGTTACCTAGGCTAGAAATTTCCAACTCAGCATAGTTACCTCAATCTCTTCTTCCTTCATGTACAATCAGAAAGTTGTGTTTTGTTTTTGTTTTTGTTTTTGTTTTAAGACAGAGTCTCGTTCTGTCCCCAGGCTCGAGCAGTGGTGCGATCTCGGCTCACTGCAACCTCTACCTCCCGGGTTCAAGCAATTCTCCTGCCTCAGCTTCCCGAGTAGCTGGGATTATAGGTGCCTGCCACCACACCCAGCTAATTTTTGTATTTGTAGTAGAGACAGGGTTTCACCACACTGGCCAGAATGGTCTCGATCTCCTGACCTCGTGATCTGCCTGCCTTGGCCTCCCAAAGTGCTGGGATTACAGGTGTGAGCCACTGCCCCGGCCCCGTCATTTTTAATTCTTAAATATCTCTCAAGTATGTCCACTTCTCTCTGCCACCTCTTCCTAGTCCATCCAATCATCATCTATCATCTCAATTTACTGAGTGTCCTTTTACCCACATTTTCTCTTCAATCCATTCTCTAAGCTGAAACCAGAGAACCATCTCAGATTTAATAGTGCTCTGCTTCGCCCTCCCTCTGCCCCCACTACGTTTCCTGAAAACTTTTTATGGCTTCCTTTAACTCTTGGGATAAAAACCAAATATGGCCAGGTGTGGTAGTTCACAACTGTAATCTCAGCACTTTGGGAGGCCAAGGTAGGAGGATTGCTTGAGCCCAGGTATTTGAGACCAGCCTGGGCAACAAAGTGAGACCTCATCTCTAAAAACAACTCCCAAATCATTACATGGTCAATCCTTTGGGCTTTATCTGAGCTTTATCTGGTCTGGGAGGTGCCTAATTTACTACCTTTCATCTTGCATAACTTATGCCCTTTCTGTTTTCACTTTGTGTTTCCTTTTTCCCACCTGCCATGGGGCTTTTCCACCAGACACTTTGTCCAATAGTGAATATTTATCCTTCATCCCAGCTACGTCATAAGCATTCTTTCATAAATATCTGTGTGTGTGTGTGCATACACGTGCAAATATATTTAGGTTTGATTACTGACTCCTGACTGTCTCACCAACTAGATTTCCAGCTTCAAAAGAGCACAGATGTTAATACGGATTTTATCCTAATTGTTCCATGCACATAATTCCTAGTCAGTAGTAGATATTCAGATATTTGCTAAATGGATAAGTGGATGAATGGCCTTAATCATTTTGATATTTTAGGTTACTTACCTCAGGCTTCATGATTTGCTAGAAGTACACAGAAGACTCAGAAAAGCTGTTATGGTTATAGTTTATTACAATAAAAGGATATAGACCAAGATGACCAAAGGGAAAAATCACATAGAATGAAGTCCACATGAAAGCAGGCACAAAACTCTGGGTGTTATCTCCCATTACAGTCACATAGGGACACACTTAATTCCCCCAGCAAAGATGTGTGACAAGATGTTCACGGTATTATAATACAAGCCAGGGAAGTTCACTCAAGCATTCATTTCTGGGGTTTTTATGGAGGGTCATTTACATAGGAATGCAGGGTCCACATGACTAGTCATAGCCATACAGCCCTTGCAAAAACCAAACATACAGTGTGGCCCAGGGCCTCGGGCATGCAAAATCCAGCATTCACCATGAGGAATGTTGTCAGAAGCATTTGAACCAGAGCAAATCCATCTTGAATAGGGGCTGGGGAAAATGAGGCTGAGACCTGTGCTGCATTCCCAGGAAGTTAGGCATTCTAAGTCACAGGATGAGACAGGAGTTTGGCGCAAGATACTGGTCACAAAGACCCTGCTGATAAAACAGTTTGTGGTAAAGAAGCTGGCCAAAACCAAGACGGCCAAAACACACCAAAACCAAGACGGCCAAAACCAAGGTCGTCCTCACTGCCCATTATATCCCAATTATGCATTAGCATGCGAAAAGTCACTCTCAGCAGCACCATGACAGTTTACAAATGCCATGGCAATGTTAGGAAGTTACCCTATATGGTCTAAAAAGGAGAGGAACCCTCAGTTCTGAGAACTGCTCACCTCTTTCCTGGAAAACTCATGAATAATCCAACCCTCGTTTAGCATATAATCAATAAATAACTGTAAGTAGCCTTAGTCCAGCAGCCCAAACTACTGATCTGCCTATGGAGTAGCCATTCTGTACTCCTTTTATTTATTTATTTTTTGAGACAGAGTCTTGCTCTATTGCCCAGGCTGGAGTGCAATGGCGTGATCTTGGCTCACTGCAACCTCTGCTTCCTGGGTTCAAGCCATTCTCCTGCCTCAGCCTCTCGAGTGGCCGGGATTACAGGCATGTGCCACCACGCCCAGCTAATTTTTGTATTTTTAGTAGAGATGGGGTTTTGCCATGATGGCCTGGCTGGTCTCAAACTCCTGACCTCGGGTGATCCACCCTCCTCAGCCTCCCAAAGTGCTAGGATTACACTCATGCTCACGCCACCGCGCCTGGCCCCTTTACTTTCTTAATAAACTTGCTTTCACTTTATGGACTCACCCCGAATTCTTTCTTGTGGAAGATCCAAGAACCCACTTGAGATCTGGATTGGGACCCCTTTTTGGTAACAATATTCTTAGAATATATTATCTCATCAAATCGATACATGAAGGCCTATGGACTCAGGCTTAAAAATTACTTTTACCAGGCAAAATATTCCAGAAACTCAGAGATTGTCTTCCTGGAGCTGGTCAAGGGCCATTTCTTTCTTTACAATGTATAGCATCTGAGCAACAGAAGCCTGATGAGTTCACACTTTCGTGTATAACCCAAGCCCTGGCCCTAGCCTAGAATCTCTTACAGCAAAACAATCATATTTACTGAGCATCTACATTTAGTATAACATTTATATAAGATATATCAGCAGTATCATCATGAACATGCTGAGCCATTGGAGCAGCTCGTGTGGGGAATGGACAGATTTAGAAACAACAATCCATCCCATAAAGCCATTCATACTTTTCCATATATTTGTATCAATTCAATTACTCATTGTTCTCCTTGATCTACTGTTATTTGTACCTTGTGGTAAACCACCTCCTCTCTCACTACATTGGCTTAAGTTATCCTCCACCTTGCACATCTGGAAAGAGCCAGAGCTCCCTAACAGGACTTCTCCCTCTTGCCCCTCCCATATTCCAATTTCCATAGCGTACCCAGAGTGATCCTTTTAAAACATAAATCAGTCCAGGCGCGGTGGCTCACGTCTGTAATCCCAGCACTTTGGGAGGCTGAGGCGGGTGGATCACGAGGTCAGGAGATCGACACCATCCTGGCTAACATGGTGAAACCCTGTCTCTACTAAAAATACAAAAAATTACCCGGGCCTGGTGGCACATGCCTCTAATCCCAGCTACTCCGCAGGCTGAGGCGGGAGAATCGCTTGAACCCAGGAGGAGAATGTTGCAGTGAGCCGAGATCACGCCATCACACTCCAGCCTGGCAACAGGGCAAGACTCCGTCTCAAAAAACAAACAAAAACATAAATCAGATAACACCACAGCTCTGCTCAAAACCCCATGATGGCTACCCATTTCACAGTGTATTAGCTATATTTTCTTATTTTCTGCATTCTTGATGCTATGGAATTTGGGACCTTGCCATTTAGAGTTAACTGATTCTTAGAGATTGCAAATGACTCACTCTGAACCATGCCTTTTATTTGCATACTCACAAATCCAGAGTCCCTAATGTGAATCATCTCCTCTGTCTGGCTCTTACACTACAGGAGACAATTTTATTTTTATTTTATTTTATTTTATTTTATTTTTTATTTTTTGCTCTAATGACTCCAGGGCCAGGTACTAGGCAGACAGGGACAGCTCCTAGACCCCAAAGTCTACCAACTTTGTTCAAACCAGCAAATCCTCTTCTGGTTACCCAGCCCTGCCTTTCTTTTCTTGTGGAAAACACAATGAAGGATCTGGCCTCTGCTTTCTCCTCTGCTTCTGCTTCTTATACCACCCTGGTGCTTCTCACATAGCCCTGCAGGATGTGTTTTGCCTACTGTTTCTAAAACTCCGTGAGTTTAAAGTTCTTCCTTCCTGGCAATCATTTGCATGTCTGAGTTTCTTATCAGACCATACTGCAAAAAACCCCAGGTACATTTTTGAACACATAGGAACATATTACAACCTCTACACTGGCATAAAAGACTACACAATTTGTTTCCATCTATCTCTCCAACTTCCATGCACATTCAGTTCCAGCCGCACTAGGCTTCTTGGTGTTCCACAAACACCCAGGATGCTCTGTCAGTTCCATTGTCCTGTGTGTTTTCTCTGAGTGATAACACTGTTTCCTGAGATCTCCACTTGATGAGTCCTTAATTCCTCTAAGTCCATGCTAAAACATAACTTTTTTTTTTTTCTTTTGAGACGGAGTCTCACTCTGTCGCCCAGGCTGGAGAGCAGTGGCATGATCTTGGCTCACTGCAACCTCCGCCTCCCGGGTTCAAGTGATTCTCCTGCCTCAGCCTCTCTAGTAGTTGGGACTACAGGTGCGCCCGCCACCACAGCCAGCTAATTTTTTGTATTTTTAGTAGAGACGAGGTTTCACCATGTTAGCCAGGATAGTGTCGATCTCCTGACCTCATGATCCGCCTGCCTCAGCCTCCCAAAGTGCTGGGATTACAGGCACGAGCCACCACGCCCGGCCTAACTGTCTTATTAGACCTCTCCCAACCACTCTGTATTGCACAACTGGCTTTATCCCACTCTCACTGATTCTTAATCTGCTCTAGTTTGTCTTATCTCCACCACACTCCTAACCTTCTATATTGTTTAGGAGTTTTAGATTATTATTATTTTGTATGTGTGTGGTATGTATGTGTCTCCATTGTGACTTTTTGTTTTTTTGTTTAGAAACACGGTTTCGCTAGATAGCCCAGGCTGGTCTCAAACTCCTGGTCTCAAGCGATCCTCCCGTTTCAGCGTCCTGAGTAGCTAGGACTACAGGAACAAACTCACCAGGCCCAGCTCTGTATCTCCACTGTTTAGAGCAGAGCCTATCACAAGATAGTCAAGTACTTGTTGAGTTAATTAATTAAAAGTTAGTAAATATGTAAAAATATATTTTCAAATGGTTATGAATGTCCTAAAGAAAAATAGAACAGAGTAATATTGGGGTGAGGGACTACTTTAAAATTTTTATTATTATTATTATTTTTTAAACAAACAGGTTCTCTCACTCTGTTGCCCGGGCTGGAATGCAGTGGCACAATCATGGCTCACTGCAGCCTACACCGCCGTGGCTCAAGTGATCCTCCTCCCTCAGCCGCCCGAGTAGCCAGGACTATAGGTACCCACCACCACGCCTGGCTAATTTTTAAATTTTTCACAGAGACGGGGTCTCATATGTTGCCCAGGCTGGTCTTGAACTCCTGGGCTCAAGTGATCCTCCTACCTCAGCTTCCCCCAAGTGTTGGGATTACAGGCCACCACACCTGGCCGGGAGAGCTACTTTAGATTAAGAGATCCACACTTGAGCCCAGGAGTTTTGAGAGGAGCTGGGCAACACAGTGAGACCCCATCTCTACAAAAAATAAAAAAAAATTAGTTGAGTGTGTTGGTGTGGGCCTGTGATCCCAGTTACTCAGGAGGCTGAGGTGACAGGATCACATGAGCCTGGGAGGTGGAGGCTGCAGTGAGCTATGACCCTGCTACTGTACTGCAGCCTGGGTTACAGAGCAAGACCCCATCTCAAAAGAAAAAAAAAAAGAGTAAGAGATCTGGAGAGGTCTCTATGAGAAGGGAATGGTTGATACAAGCTGAGGCTCATTACCTGGACCACGTCTACAATCCAGGTGGCACTGGCTCAACACTGTATCTTTTACATCATCTTGCAAAGTGCCTTCCCTCAGCTTCTCTAAGAAGTATTTGTAGAGTGAATGTTGAGTGGATTTTATAATGATGCTGCCAAATTCCCATGGTCTCCTGGCACCACTGTAGGACTGTTACTGTAGGACTGCTGGGTCACCCCTGGCTGTTAAGGCCATTTCCCTTTCTCTTCTCTCAGCAACCAGCCTATGGCTTCAGGGGAAACTTCCAGTTCAAGACTGAAAGTCATGGTTTTGGCCCCAAGATATATTTCTGCTCCTGACTCCATGAGAACAAGACAGATTCTACAGGGAATGAAAGGAGAAGCTACAAGGAATGAAAGGAGAAGGAATGAAAAGAGGAATGAAAGGAATGAAAGAAGGAATGAAAGGAGAAGCTGACTGGAGCAAACACTAGTTATGAAAGGATTCCCTATGAAGTGAGACTTCAGATGAAGAGGAAGCAGCAGATTCCAGATGAATTTTAGGGTTGGAACCCATATATTACCTTTGTAACCAGAGAGCCTGGGTATTCTTGATTCTTCCACTACAGACCACTGATGTGGTTTGAGAAGAGAGTACAGAATGACACCACTTTCAACAATACCCAGAGGCATAAAGTGCTCCAAAGCTTTTTATCAGGCTTGACCGGACACAGTGGCTCACACCTGTAGTCCCAGCACTTTGGGAGGCCAAGGCAGGTGGATCACATGAGGTCAGGAGTTCGAGACCAGACTGGCCAACATGGTGAAACCCTGTCTCTACTAAAAACTACAAAAATGTAATCCCAGCTACTTGGGATGAGGCAGGAGAATAGCTTGAACCTAGGAGGCAGAGGTTGCAGTGAGCTGAGATCACGCCATTGCACTCCAGCCTGGGTGACAGAGCAAAACTCCGTCTCAAAAAGAAAAAAAAAAAAAATCAGGCTTTTTGGGTTCCCAAACTGTTTGATATTTGTTCTACCTCAGGTTGGCGTACCTCCACATGTTTCTTTCCAGGCTCTCTGCTTGTCCCCTCAGGCAGTATCTCTGGATCTGGGTTCTAAAGCTGGGAGTGGGAACAATGGCCCACTTCTGATATCTTGCTTTGAGGGCTGAGTGCTCAATGGTAGTGGGTGGCCAGTGGCCTCATGTCTTTTCAGCTGCCCTGTCATGGTACACTACTACAGACTTTCAGTGGGGCAAGAGTGATGAATCCCCAGTACTCAGCATCATGATGCCCAAGGGAGAGCCTTCATCTCACCAACATTGGATGGGTGGAGAAAGGGAGCTCCTACCTCTGGGGCTGCACTCACTAGGGATTTAGCCTCAGCAAGTTTCTGGTGGCAAGATAAGAAATGCTGACATCCTACCCTGCTGGGAAGACAGCCCTCTTTATGGAAGCTAAGAGGGAGAGCCCTGTGTTCTTGTCTGCAACACTGTGGAGTATAGTTTCCATATCACTGAATTGGGAGGGCTGAAGGAAAGAGATGGTCTTGGTTCAAATACCACAGACTCTCACAGTTCTTACAGAAGGACAGATTCTCTTGAATAAATATTTTGTCATTTGGTGTATATCCTTCGGACTATCTCCAGAGACATGACCTTTTTTGTTTTCATTTTTGTTTTTAATAATTTTCAACAGTTTTGTTGGGGAGTAGGCCCACAGAGCTCCTTATGCTGTCATGCCAGAAGTCTCTCCTTGCTTTTTTTGTTTTAAACTTTTTATTTTCTGACAATTTTAGCTGTAAAGAAGCAAAGATATTACAGAGTTCCTATATAACTTCATGCAGCTCCACCTCATGTTAATACTTCACAAGTCTATGACATATTTGTCAAAGCTAAGAAATTAACATGGTATACTACTACTACTAACTGAACTACACACTGTATTTGGATTTCACCAGTTTTTTTCCGCTAACGTCCTCCAGTTGCGGGATCCAGTCCAGAACACCACATTTCAGTTAATCATCTCATCGCTTTAATTTTCTCCCATCTGTGACAGCTGCTCTGTCTTTTCTTGTTTTTCATGATCTACATACTTCTGGAGTACTCATAATGCAATGTCCCTCAATTTTCATTTGTCTGGTATTTTTTCATTATTAGTCTAGAATTGTGGGTTAAGGGGAAGAACATCAGATGGCAAAGTGTCCTCCTTGTATCATCATAGTAGGTGTTACTTGATGTCAAGATGACTAAAATGGGCCAGGCGCGGTGGCTCACGCCCTGTAATCCCAGCACTTTGGGAGGCCGAGGTGGGTGGATCACAAGGTCAAGAGATCCAGACCATCCTGGCCAACATGGTGAAACCCCGTCTCTACTAAAAATACAAAAATTAGCCGGGCGTGGTGGCACACAACTGTAGTCCCAGTTACTCAAGAGGCTCGGGCAGGAGAATGGCTTGAACCTGGGAGGCGGAGGTTGCAGTGAGCTGAGATTGCGGCCACTGCACTCCAGCCTGGGAGACAGAGCAAGACTCCATCTCAAAAAAAAAAAAAAAAAAAAAAAAGATGACCTAAGTGATGCTAACCTTGATCACTTGGTTAGGTGCTTGTCTGCCAGGTTTCTCCTGTCAAGTTACTGTTTTCACTTTCCACAATTAGTCACTAAGTCCAGCCAACTCAAGGGGAAGACCACAAAGCTCCACTGTCTGAAGGGGGCTGGTGGTATCTATGTATACTATTTGCAATTCTTCTTTAAGATTGGTTTCTTCTCCTTGTTTATTTATGTGCGAGCCTTATTAATTACTGGTTTTAATTTTTGAAAAATCAAGTAGGTGCTCACCTTAGCAATACATATATTAAAAATCAAATATAAGTGCTTCTATGTGTGTTTTGTGAATCCCATCTTATACAAATAAGGTAAGGGAGATACTAAGATTTGGAAGTAGTTCGTCTCCACCAAATCTCATGTTCAAATTTGATTTCCAAGCTGGGCATGGTGGTGTGCACCTGTAGTCCCAGCTACTTGGGAGGCTGAGGCCGAAGGATCACTTGAGCCTAGAAGTTCATAGACAGCCTGGGAAACATAGTGAGACCCCATATGATTTGGTTTCGCTGTGTCCCCACCCAAATCTCATCTTGAATTGTAACTCTCACAATTCTTATGTGTCATGAGAGGGATCAGTGGGGGGTGATTGAATTATGGGGCAGGGTCTTTCCTGCGCTGTTATGATAGTGAAGGAGTCTCACCAGATCTGATAGTTTTAAAAACAGGAGTTTCTGGCTGGATGCGGTGACTCATGCCTATAATCCCAGCACTTTGGGAGGCTGAGGTGGGCGGATCACAAGGTCAGGAGATCAAGACCATCCTGGCTAACATGACGAAACCCCATTTCTACTAAAAATACAAAACATTAGTGGGGCGTGGTGGCTCATGCCTGTAGTCCCAGCTACTCAGGAGGCTGAGGCAAGAGAATCACTTGAACCCGGGAGGCAGAGTGAGCCGAGATCGTGCCACTGCACTCCAGCCTGAGCAACAGAGTGAGACTCCATCAAAAAAAAAAAAAAAAAAAAAGGAAAACATTCAGTAAGCTTGTCCTGTATTCCTACACAAAGAGTATAACAGCAATATATTCTACAAGAGTAAACCAAAATAAGTAAAGTTATTCTAAGTAAACGAAATTAGAAGGCTTTTCATGAACTGAGCAACTGTTGGAACTAAGCTGGCATGGGGTTGTTAGCTGATTATAATGTGCCCAGAATTAGAATATTGATCCAGATTTTTACATTACCCATCCCTCTTGTTTTTTCTGAGCAGCAGTCAGAGATGTTGGTTCACAGGAATAAGCAGGGTTAGCTTAAATTGCAGAAACAAACTTAAAAAGAACTAATGAGACTAGAATTTAATAACAAGTATACTATAGTTCTTGAAATATAATATTTCTCTCTCCAGTTTCCCATTTTTACTAAAGACAAATTAGGGTAAGACTGATTTGATTTGCTTTATTATACTTGGCCTGATTATTTATATAAAGTGCAGCAAGAATAATTATTTTCCACATAGACATTTTTTTTTTTTTTTTGAGATGGAGTCTCGCTCTGTTGCCCAGGCTGGAGTGCAGTGGCACGATCTCGGCTCACTGCAAGCTCCGTCTCCCGGGTTCACATCATTCTCCTGCCTCAGCCTCCTGAGTAGCTGGGACTACAGGCGCCCGCCACCATGCCCAGCTAATTTTTTGTATTTTTAGTAGAGACGGGGTTTCACTGTGTTAGCCAGAATGGTCTCGATCTCCTGATCTTGTGATCCACCCGCCTTGGCCTCCCAAAGTGCTGGGATTACAGGCGTAAGCCACCGTGCCGGGCCCACATAGGCTTTCTTTTGTTGTTGTTGTTGTTTTTGAGACGGCGTCTCACACTCTGGCCCAGGCTGGAGTGCAGTGGCACATCTCGGCTCACTGCAAGCTCCACCTCCCGGGTTCACGCCATTTTCCTGCCTCAGCCTCCCGAGTAGCTGGGACTATAGGCGCCCGCCACCACGCCCGGCTAATTTTTTTTGTATTTTTAGTAGAGACGGGGTTTCACCATGTTGGCCAGGCTCGTCTCAAATTCCTGACCTCAGGTGATCCGCCCGCCTTGGCCTTCCAGAGTGTTGGGATTACAGGCATGAGCCACCACACCTGGCCTATCCACTTTTAATTAAGCTAACTTTCAACCATAGTGCTCTTTAAAAAAGAAATCCTTTCAAATCTCTTATTACCCAACTTTAGCCATGCCAAGAAGCCAATATTTCTAACTTCTGAACTTTACCAAAGGTTATCTCCTACGTGCATAGAGAAAGGAAAATTTAAGACAGTCTGTGGAGGAGAAGAGACTAGACAAGGTCACGCAGCTATTAAACCAGAAATGACTTACTTCCTAGGTGGGGTATCAAACCCAAACTGCCACTGTGAAAGTGCAAAAACCTTAGTTACTGAGCTACAGTGCAGGACGGTGCCTACTTCCTTTCACAGAAGCCTAGAGTAGTTAATTTTGAGGTTGCAAAGGCTTTTAACTATTTAATATGATTTTTAGAGCTGACTATGACATGAACCCTAAAATTCCTGTTCCCTAGTAGGTGGAGACCAAGAGAAGGTACTGCCACATGGTTAAAAGGTCAGGCTCCCAAGGACATAAAACAAGGGGGAGACTTCATCCTGTTTGTTTGTTTCAGGGACCTGCAGCTGTTTGTTACTGACCAGCTTGCTGGGTCATCTTGAAAAGTGGGCTTATAGGTGTTCTAAGCCCATGTTTTATCCTACAGAAAAACAAATTCAAAGCACAAAATACACCAGTTAAGACTAGCTTAGAACTCTTTTTCACATTAATCCAAACTTTACAGAGGAGATAAACACTGATTTATTGATTTGTTATTTTTATTATTATTATTATTATTACCATTCATTCAACCGTTTGCACAGAGAGGGAGAAGTCAGAAATCTGACTGGTAACAAATTCTTACCCTTTTGCTGGCATGCCAGGCTTCTGTGTTCCCTTTCTCTGAGTCCCAGTGATCTGGCTTGTGGCACCATCGCCCTGGGGGCCAAGCCGCATTATAAAGGAAAACTACTTTTTTTCATTCCGACTAGAGCAAAACACATGTGATAAAACATACACATTAGCCACTCTGCTTAGCACCCAATATTAAACTGGCAAGGCTTAAATTTGCCCCCAGATAGGCCCCGTCATCTTTAATCCAGCCTCTGACTTGGAGTTTCAACATGTGGTCTCCGGGCAAGATGGTCGCCCTGAGTAATAGAGTAATAGAAAAGATAAGAAAGGGGCCGGGTGCAGTGGCTCACGCCTGTAATTCCAGCACTTTGGGAGGCCGAGGCGGGCAGATCATGAGGTCAGGAGATCGAGACCATCCTGGCTAACATGGTGAAACCCCGTCTCTACTAAAAGTAGAAAAAATTAGCCAGGAATGGTTGAAGGCGCCTGTAGTCCCAGCTACTTGGGAGACTGAGGCAGGAGAATGGCCTGAACCCAGGAGGTGGAGCTTGCAGTGAGCAGAGATCGCGCCACTGCACTCCAGCCTGGGCGACAGAGACTCCGCCTCAAAAAAAAAAAAAAGAAAAAAAAATATATATATACATATACATATGAAAGGGAAATGCTTTCGCAGGCAATACTTTCCCAGGAAATATTTTCCACAGGCAATACTTTCCCAGGGAAGGCGAAATGATCAGGGAGGCCAGAGAAAGACCCACCCATTGCAGTGACACTGAAAAGTTCAGGCGGCTACGGCTGCTGTCGTGAAGGGATTTTTTTCCAGCAGTCCCGTCAGCTCTCAAGTTTCCCCTTTTGGGGGAGGAAAAAGCTCTCCGTGTTCCATGATCCTGTACATGCCTAACCCCGTCGCCCATAGCCATCAGCAAAGAGTGCAAGGCAGATTAATCCAAAGACAATAGGAGTTAACATCCCATGGTGCCAAACCTGTTCTTAGCCAAGAGGGACTTTACTGAGAGGGGTCTCTAACCCCCTAAATCTTAGAAGGGACTCTAATCCTCCTAAGTTGGGCCTCTAACCCAAGGTCGGTCAAGCGTCCTTGCCTTTTATTAAGAGGGGCCTCTAATCCACTCTGCCTTAGGAGAGACTCTAACTCCCCTAACTTGAGCGTCTATCCCAATCCCATTCTTTACCTGGGTACCCCACCACTTACCCAGAGTCATCCAATCAGTGCTGCAGTCTATTTCCTTTGGGTCAGGGGGGTCTCCTCAGCATTGTCCCTTTTGTGGTTTGCAAGAAAGGTGTTACCCGACCCCACCACTTACCCAAAGTTAGCGTTTGGGTCAGGGGTTTCTGCAGTATAGTCTCTTCTGTGGTGACCAGGAATATGTTACAGGAAAGCGGTCCCAGTCCATACCCCAAGAGAGGGTTCTTGGATCACGCACAAGAAATAATTCAGGGCGAGTCCACAGTGCAAAGTGAAAGCAAGTTTATTAAGAAAGTAAAGGAATAAAGAATGGCTACTCCATAGACAGAGCAGCCCCGAGGGCTGCTGGGTGCCCATGTTTATGGTTATTTCTTGGTGACATGCTAAACAAGGGGTGGGTTATTCATGCCTCCCCTTTTCAGACCACATAGGGTAACTCCCTGACATTGCCATGGCATTTGTAAACTGTCGTGGCACTGGTGGGAGTGTAGCAGTGAGGACGACCAGAGGTCACTCTTGTCACCATTTTGGTTTTGGTGGTTTTGGCCGGCTCCTTTACTGCAACCTGTTTTATCAGCAAGGTCTTTAGGATCTGTATTTTGTGCTGACCTCCTATCTCATCCTGTGACTCAGAATGCCTTCACTGTCTGGGAATGCAGCCTAGTAGGTTTCAGCTTCATTTTACCCAGCTCCTATTTAAGATAGAGTGGCTCTGGTTCATATGCCTCTGAAAAAAACATTTAAATTTAATTATAAGAGTCTGGCCGGAGGGGGTGGCTCACGTCTGTAATCCCAGCACTTTGGGAGGCCGAGGCGGGTGGATCACCTGAGGTCGGGAGTTTGAGACCAGCCTGAACAACATGGAAAAACCCTGTCTCTACTAAAAATACAAAATTAGCCAGGCATGCTGGCACATACCTGTAATCCCAGCTACTCGGGAGGCTGAGGCAGGAGAATTGCTTGAATGCAGGAGGCAGAGGTTGCAGTGAGTGGAGACTGTGCCACTGCTCTCCAGCCTGGGCAACAAGAGTGAAACTCCATCTCAAAAAAAAAAAAAAAAAAAAAAAATTTAAGAGTCACAAATATGTGAAAAAGAGAATGATGTCTTTATCAATTTTCAAAAATTACTATTGCCAATGATGAATAACAGTGTTCCTTGCACACTAATTTAGCCAAAAATATTTCTCCAAAAGTACAGCATCGTGTAGGAAATTGACCCCATCTCCATTCCTTGACTATTTACAATCTCAAAATTAAATCTCTTGGAGAGTACTTTCTGCACACCTTTCTATTTTCTTAACCATATATATCGTCAAACCATTGAAAGCTGGACTTTAGTCTCTCACTTTCATAGTCAGGAAAAGAAAAAAAAAGTTACTGATGGGGACTTCTAAGACTTCGCATAATATGGATAATCTTTGCATAGTCTAGGATTGTTAAAGTTCTTAACGAGACTTTATAAACTCTCCTGTCTGCAACCAGTTAATGCTGGGTTGGGCCAGGGTTCCCCTCTTTCCCGTCACTTATCCATCTACGCTCATTCTTTTCATAGCCTCACCCAATATCATGACTTGAAGTAACAGTTTACAATAATAACTCCCAAATTTATATATCCACGCTCGAACCCTCTGCCAATGTTGAATCATAGGTTGAGTATATGGCACTACGCTTTGTGGTCTTACTGACGTTTCAAACTGATCATGCTTGAAATGGAGTACTGGGCTTCCCTGCAAGCCTGCTCCACTGGCAGTCTCCCCACCTCAGGGTACGGGAAGTCCACACGTGGCGAACGTGAAGCCTATTACATCACCCGGAAGTCCCTGCATCCTACGAAGGCTGGGCCCGGCCAAAGGAGGCCCAATAGAGGGCGGTCTGTCCTTTCCCAGCAGGCTGGGCACACTGTCAGGCGTCCTCCTTTGGGTGGCTATTTTAACTGCTCATTTATCCTTTTCTTCTATGAAAAGATCCAGAAAAGAGACAAAGCAAGCGAGAAGTCGCGGGCCCGGCCCACAGCAGGGTAAGCACCTTTGTTCGGGGTCTGAATCGGGGCGAATATCCCCGCCTCCTGACCTCGATTTTCCTGAGCTAGAAGGGACCTTTCGACCCTCCGACTCGTGCCTATACTAGAGCGGTGGCCCTAAGACGACGCGGGGGTTCTGGTGCGCACTTACGTGCAGTCGGATGCGCTGGGTGAGTTCCCACACCCGGTAGCTGTAAGGGAAAAACTGCATTACCCAGAAGGCACTGCCCCTTGCGTCGGCCGCGGACTCTGGGCCATTGACTGCCCAGGACAGGAGCGTTTTCTGCGGGCCAGGGCGGCGGAGGCGGGACTTCCGCTTCTTCGTGTGACGTCATCTCCGTGGGCCGGTTTGGCCCTGAAACAGTGTGGGGCCTAGAGCGCTGGGTGGGCGCGTTCTGCGGCCTGAGCAGGGACTGGTAGCGAAGCGGTTACGCCCCTTCTCCGCGTCTTGGCGGGAGCCTGACGCCCCGCTTCTCCCCTAACGAGGTGTCCCACCGGCGCCCGCCGAGGCCTAGGCCTCCGCAGCCGCGCTCCGTCTCCTCAGCCCCGACGCTGCGCCTTGGGCCTTGTGCGCATTTTTTTCGGGGGAAAACTGAGGCTCGGAGTGCGAAAGTCAGCCGAGGTCGCCCCGCCCAGGACAGAGAAGGGCTGTGGTCGGCTGATCCGAGGCATTCCCGGGATGGCGGCGGCGTGGATGGCTCCGGCGCAGGTGAGTGGAAGAGGTTTCGGCCTTGCTGCTGCTGTGCTATTTCTAGAGGCCTCGTGGGCAGGCTGGAAGGCAAGACAGCCACAGGATTTTTCTTTGTCGCCATCGTTTATTTAAGAGAAATGGCCGTGGCTTGTCATTTCCTTTATCCGCAGTCCTGCAACGGTGTTGGCCTCTGATAGGTGTTCAGTCCGTGGTTGAAGGAGTGATGCTTCCTTCTAAGGATCTCATCACACTTCCCCTAAATCCAACCTTCTCTGTTGCCTGCCAGCCCGTACCCCATCCACCTGGCCAACCACCCCTGACCTTGTCTGTTTGCGTTTTTCCCTGGTCCTTTGCTCTTCAGAGCCACCAACCTGACCGTGCAGAGTCCTCTTCCATTTTCCAGGCTTTCTCCTTGCACTTCCTTTTACTTCGAACACTGCCCCTGTAACTTTGCAGGGCCTCCCTTTCACATCCTTTTGGCCTCTGTCCAGGTGTCACCTATTTGGAGGTGCCTTTTTTGGCAATTCCGGCTAAAGTGGCACCTTACACCCTTGCCCAGAGTCTGGTATTTTTGTGTAGAGAATCTGATGGTATTAAAGAAGCTTGTGGATTTGAGTTTGTCAAGGATGTAATGGGAACAAAGAAAAATAATTGCAAAGAATGATATTAACTGACTGTCATTGAGTCCTTGCTGTGGGCTGATCGGTGGGTATTATTTAACCCTCAGTTCGTTTAACTCTGAAATTTTTTTTTTTTTTTTTTTGAGACGGAGTCTTGTTCTGTCGCCCAGGCTGGAGTGCAGTGGCGTGACGTCGGCTCACTGCAACCTCTGCCTTTTGGGTTCAAGCGATTCTCCTGCCTCAGCCTCCTGAGTAGCTGGGACTACAGGTGCGCGCCACCACGCCTGGCTAATTTTTGTATTTTTAGTAGAGACGGGGTTTTACCGTGTTGGCCACGCTGGTCTTGAACTCCTGACCTCAGGTGATCCACCCGCCTGGGTCTCCCAAAGTGCTGGGATTACAGGTGTGAGCCGCTGCGCCCGGCTTAATCCTGAACTCTTTAGAATTATGTTCTATTGTCATCATTGTTTTACACAAGAGCAATTTGAGGGTCACATACGTTCAATTACCTGCCTTACATCACTGTAGCTCTTAAGTTTCTTAAGTCAGAAGCTAACAACTGATATGTCTACCATCATAGCCTATGTTTTTACCCTCTTCTTTACCCGCGGTGGTTAGGGAGGCCTAGGGGTGAGATCTAAAGTAACCTTTGCAAGATGAGGCCTCCTTCTAGCCAGTGGTCTTGGGCATGAGGAGTCATGGCCTTTCATACTGGTGGAACTGTGTAGACTTAAAAAATGGTATATTGGTTGTTTAAGGAGTTCTCAGGGGACCTGTGTGGCTTCCACGGTGGTTTTATATGTGGTTCCCCTTACTCCCTTACCTGCTGACATATTCTGAGAGGGCACGTTTGTATGGTTATGTTGCTGAATGTACCCTCCTACTCAGCCAGGATAGATGTAATCTCCAGATGGGCCCATATTCTCATGGCTACAACCTGCTGTGCCCTCTGTGACTCTTGTTGCTTGCTCATGGAATATTCTGGCCTCAGGGATACCTGCTAAGAGGACTCAGGTAGAAAAGGAAGCAATGGCTCATTGTGAATTCTCCCTGGAAGCAGGTCCAGGCCCTAACACCTGATCAGGTGCCACCACCTCAGGTGATTCTTTGGTGAGGTGGATGATGATGACTACTTCTCTGCCCTTGTCCATGGGAGTGGCAGAAATGTATATATGGATTTGAAATGCTTCATTCTCATTAACTGCATTAACTTTGCTAATAGAGAAATGTCAGGTTACATAATCAGACCAGAGGGCCCTGGGCTTAAATCCTGCCTCTGTTGATAAGACCTGTGACTTTGGGCTGGGCTTGGTGGCTCACACCTGTAATCCCTGCACTTTGGGAGGCCGAGGTAGGTGGACTGCTTGAGCCCAGGAGTTCAAGACCAGCCTGGGCAACATGGGAAAACCCTGTTTCTACAAAAAGTACAAAAAATTAGACCAGCATGGCATCATGTGCCTGTAGTCCCAGCTATGCAGGAGGCTGAGGTGGGAGGATCACTAGACCTCAGGAGGTCAGGGCTGCAGTGAGCCGACACTGTGCTACTGCATTCCAGCCTGGGTGACAGAGTGAGACCATCTAAAAAAAAAAGACATGAACACATGAGACTTTGGGTAGACTGGTAGAGCGGAGGGTAGGACTGAGGCCCAGGTCTCAGGTCCCTGAGTGTGACATAGAGATGATGATGGTAAATTCAGATGCTGTGGCCTTTGCCTGAGTGTTTTTTTTTTTTTTTACAAACAGTTTTTCTTTCTTTCTTTCTTTCTTTTTTTTTTTGATGGAGTCTAGCTCTGTTGCCAGGCCGGAGTTCAGTGGTGCAATCTTGGCTCACTGCAACCTCTGCCTCCGACGTTCAAGCGATTCTCCTGCTTCAGCCTCCAGAGTAGCTGGGACTACAGGCACACACTACCACACCCAGCTAATTTTTGTATTTTTAATAGAGATGGGGTTTCACCTTGCTGGCCAGGATGGTCTCAATTTTCTGACCTCATGATCTGCCCACCTCAGCCTCCCAAACTGCTGGGATTACAGGCATGAGTCACCGCGCCCAGCCTACAAACAGTTTTTCTTTAGATCTTTTGACTATTCTTTTTTTTTTTTTTTTTTTGAGACAGAGTCTCGCTCAGTTCTGGAGTGCAGTGGCACAGTCTTGGCTTACTGCAACCTCTGCCTCCCAGGTTCAAGCGATTCTCCTGCCTCAGCCTCCCTAGTAGCTGGGATTGCAGGCTTGTGCCACCACACCTGGCTAATTTTTGTATTTTTAGTAGAGATGGGGTCTCACCATGTTGGCCAGGCTTGTCTCGAATTCCTGACCTCAGGTAATTCACGTGCCTCAGCCTCCCAAAGTGCTGAGATTACAGGCATGAACCGCCGTGCCCAGCCTTGACTATTCTTGATGAAGTGGGAAACACGGTTATATATTGACCTGGAAATCGAGGCTCGGTGAAATGAAATGAGGTCCCCAAGGTCACATAGCAGGCACACGTTGATTTCAGGAATTTGGTTTTAAACCTCAGGAGTCTGGCTCCTGAGCTAGGGAGTTTCAGTGCCTGTCAGCATGAGGCAGGCACACAGAGAGGATTGGTAAGACTCAGGTGCTGTTTCTGTTATTGTTGCTGGTGGTGATGTTTTTATTATTATTATTTCCCATTCCTCTAATATGTCAGAGCACTTACTGTCTGTGCCTCCCAGTCCACTTGGGATTGTCCTAACCTTATTTCTGTGTCAAGTTCAAGTGGCTTCCTGCCTAGGAGGCTTTATTTATTTATTTATTTATTTATTTTTAATTTTTTTTTTTTTTGAGACGGAGTCTTGCTCTGTTGCCAGGCTGGAGTGCAGTGGCATGATCTCAGCTCACTGCAATCTCCACCTCCCAGGTTCAAGCAGTTCTCCTGCCTCAGCCGTTTCTGTCTCCTCTTCACTGCTGTAATCCATGCAAGGCAGTGTCCACATTCCCCTTGATCCTAGCACAGATCTTGGCCCTTTGGAGTTGCTTGGTGATTTGGCCTTTGATTCTCTGTGCATCTTTTGCAGTGCTGGAGTGACAGGTTCTAATCCTATTCCACAGTTGCAAAGGAAACATTACTGGTTCTGTTTGACTTTTCAGGAGTCTGTGACCTTCGAGGATGTGGCTGTGACATTTACCCAGGAGGAGTGGGGGCAGTTGGACGTGACCCAGAGGGCCTTGTACGTGGAGGTGATGCTGGAGACCTGTGGGCTTCTGGTCGCACTGGGTAAGGCCTGTCCTCTCCTCTCCAACATCGGGGACACCTGAAAGCAGCTTCATTCTAGCCTAATTCTGCTTCATCCTGGCTCCAGGCCTGGCTAGTGGAATAGGTCTTGGGAGCCAGCCCTCCTGTTTCCCAAAGCTTTACTCTATTTTTTTTTTTTGAGACTGAGTTTCGCTCTCGTTGCCCAGGCTGGAGTGCAATGGCGCGACCTTGGCTCACCACAACCTCCGCCTCCCCGATTCAAGTGATTCTCCTGCCTCAGCCTCCAGAGTAGCTGGGATTATAGGCATGTGCCCCCACACCCAGCTAATTTTGTATTTTTAGTAGAGAAGGAGTTTCTCCATGTTGGTCAGGCTGTTCTCAAACTGCCGACCTCAAGTGATCCACCCACCTCAGCCTCTCAAAGTGCTGGGATTACAGGCATGAGCTACCACGCCCGGCCTCATTTTTTTGACTCACCTTATTCTTCCTGGTCTCTTTGTGTCTTACTTAGAAAGGGTTGGCTACGAAATATAGTTTGCTTTTGGTCACAGCCAAAGGAGAGGGATGCGTTACCAGGAAATGGGATGTTTTGTAGAACCCAAAGGCAGGATTTGCAGCCAGGCCCCCTGTGGGACTAATATTGGTTGTCTGGTGCTGGCTTCCCTTTATGGGTCTGCTCCTGTCACTGTCTTTTCATAATGGCTTTTTCTGGCTCAGCTATTGTGTGGAACGAAGTGACCATCTAGTCTTGTTCTCTGAGGCTCACACATTCCTTGGCACTACTACATCCTGCATATTTTTGTTGTCTCTCTGTTGATACTCTTCTCACTTAATTCTCTCAGCATCCCCATCGTCAGTGAGTAAGGATAATAGGGCCATTGCAATGAACACCTCAGAAACTTAATTAATTCAGTTTAAGAGATATACCTTCATTGTGAGATGCTGTTCGTTGCATTTTTTTCTTGGTAAAAGTTCTTTCTTCTGTGATGTGTTGATTTTGATGTTTGTGCAAATGTCTGTATGTGGCCAAATCGCTGTTTGGAGTTCCCTCCCAGTTTTTTATTTTTCAGTGGTTCATGAAATGTCGAAGTGTGGAGTCACCACGTCTTCGTCACCCCTCACTCTGCTGCCCTGTTCTCTTAGGATTGAGTTCTTCCGCTCATGTCTCCCATTTTTTTTTATGGCCTCCTTGTTTTGAGACTCCTGGCACCACATGGGGGTGTTCTTCATTTCCTCTGAGCACAGCACTTGGGAGACCAAGGTCTGTTGCCTCAGAGTCCAATTCCAGCTCTACTTCTTGTCAGCTGTGTGTTCCTGGGCAAAGTACTGAACTCCTCTGTGCCTTAATTTTCTTTTCAGAATTTTTTATTTCTTTATACCCATGCCAGTGCAGAAAAGTGCCTCAATTTTCTCATGGGTAAAATGGGACAATATGTGCCAAAAAAGGCATACCTTTGTTTCATTGTACTTTGCTTTACTGCACCTTGCAGTTACTGTATTTTTAGAAGTTGAATGTTTGTGGCAACCCTGAATTGAGCAAGTCTGTCCCGCACCATTTTTCCAACAGCATGTGCTCACTTTTTGTCTGTGTCACGTTTTGGTAATTCTTGCAGGATTTCAAATGTTTTTATTAATATTATATCTATTGTGGTGGTCTGTGATCAGTGGTCTTTGATGTTACTATTGTAATTGCTGTGGGGCACCATGAACTGCACCATGTAAGACAGCTTTATCGATGAATGTTATGTGTGTTCTGACTGCTCCACTTACTGGCCATTCCCTCTTTGTCTCTCTCCTTGGGCTTCCATATTCTCTGAGATACAACAATAATGCTGTCAAGTCAATTAATAACACTAAAATGGACGCCAGATGCCTCTAATCCCAGCTACTCTGGAGGCTGAGATGGGAGGATTGCTTCAGGCCAGGAGTTCAAGACCAGGCTGGGCATCATAATAAGACTCCATCTTTTTTTAGTTTTTGAATAAGCTATAACTCATATGCTGTGTTGTGCAAAAATCTTAAGAAGTCCAGGCCAGGCGTGGTGGCTCACGCCTATAATCCCAGCACTTTGGGAGGCTGAGGCGGGTGGATCTCCTGAGGTCAGGAGTTCGAGACCAGCCTGGCCAACATGGCGAAACCCCGTCTCTACTAAAAATACAAAACAATTAGCCAGGTGTGGTGGTACACACCTGTAGTCCCAGCTACTCGGGAGGCTGAGGCAGGCGAATCTCTTGAACTCAGGAGGCAGAGGTTGCAGTGAGCCGAGATCATGCCACTGCACTCCAGTCTAGGCGAAGAAGGAGACTCTGTCTCAAAAAAAAAAAAAAAAAGTCCACTCACTGAATTTTTGCTTATGTATAAACCCAAGTAACTACCACCTACATCAATACATAGGCTATCTCCAGCTCCTCATCAGAGCTTTATGCCCTCGATAGCCTCTTTGATTCTATTAGCTCATATTTAGACTTCATCAGCACAGATTGGTTGGCTGTTGTTGAACTGCACAGTGTGCTCTCTGACATATCTGTCTTCTTTTGATCATCATGTCTATGTTATTCTTTTCAGGTGTTTATATACAGTCGGAGTTGGTTCATTCTCAGTATGTTGTAGTTTCTCATTGTATGTGAAACTGCCATTCATTTGTCCATTACCCTGCTGATGGATGTTCCTGTTGTTTTCAGGTTTTGGATATGTTGCTGAGAGTATTATTGTTCATATTTTCTGGTGGATGTAAATACTGATTTCTGAATTTTCTGTTAACAGTAAATTCTGTTAGAATATACTCGTGTGTACACATCAGATCATGGAGTAGGTTGTATATTCAGCTTTCTTTTTTTCTTTTACTTTTTGTAGAAATGGGGTCTCACTATGTTGCCCAGGCTCATCTTGAACTCCTGGCCTGCATTGATCTTCCCTCCTTGGCCTCCTAAAGTGCTGGGATTATAGGCATGAGCCACACTGTGTGGCTGTGTTCAGCTTTAAAAGAAACTGCTCAGCAGTTCTGCAGAATGTACCATTTCACTTTCTGACCATGGACATGTGAAAGCTTCCATTGCTCCACATCTTCATCATCACTTGATAACATCATTCTCCTTTGGGAGGTGTAGGCGGGAGGATCACTTGAGGTCAGGAGTTACCCACCTGGCCATCATGCTGAAACCCCATTTCTACTAAAAATTTAAAAATTAGCTAGGTGTGGTGGCAGGTGCCTATCATCCGAGCTACTCAGGAGGCTGAGGTAGGAGAATTGCTTGAACCTGAGAGGTGGAGGTTGCAGTGAGCCAAGATCACAACACTGTACTCCGGACTGGACGACAGAGCGAGACCCCATCTCAAAAAAACAAACAAACAAAAACATCATTTCATTTTACTGTTTGAGTCCCTGTGGTAGGTTTCTCTATATCACAGCACAGAAACCATTGTAAGGTCACTCCTTTCATTCCTAATTTTCAAATACAACAGTGACCATAATGATAACTGATGATGGCCCACAATTTACCGATCTCTTATGTAGTGTCTAGCACTGTGCCAAGTGCTTTATAGAAATTTTCCCCCTTTTTAAGAGACAGGGTCTTGCTCTGTCACCCAGGCTGGAGCGCAGTGGCACCATCATAGCTCACTGTAGCCTCAAACTCCTGGGCTCAAGCAGTTCTCCTACAGAGTAGCTGGAACTACAGGCTCATGCTATAACGTCTGGCTAATTTATTAATTTTTTTGTAGAGACGGGATATTGCTGTATTGCCCAGGCTACTCTTGAACTCTGGGCCTCAAGCAATTCTTCTTAGTCTCCCAAATGTAACGGGATTACAGGCACGAGCCACCGTGCCCAGCCAAGAATTTTCCTATTAACCCTCATCACAGCCTATGAGACAGAATCTGAGAGTTTGTTTTTCAGATGAGGAAGTGGAGACTAAGATCAGCTAAATCATTTCTCTGGCATCAGCTGACTTGGTACAGGCAAGATTTGAACTGAGATGTTCTGACTCCAGAGCTACACTCTTAACCTCCCTTCAATATGAACTCACGATTTAGCACAGAGTTTTCATATTTTGTGCTTGAGCATTGGGCCCTCTTAGATTCTCTTTCTCTGTTCTCACTGGGCTTTGGTTCTCTTCTTACTCTGATCTTCACTTTTATGTTGGCTTCATCAGTTATCTCATAGCCCATCCTTTTTACTCTTACATACTCTCCAAGGCTAATCCACACATTCTTTTTATTTATTATTATTACTTTTTTTTTTTTAAGAGATGGATCTGGCTATGTTGCCCAGGCTGGTCTCATACTCCTGGGCTCAGCTTCCCGAGTAGCCAGGATTGCAGGCAGTACCTTTCAGATTGTGTCTTTTTCTAGTGTTTTCAGGTTATTGTTTCTCAGGGTTGTATTGAATTTCTGGATCAGTTTTGAGAGAATTGATAATTTTATATTATCAATTTCTTCATTCAGTTAGATTTTTATTGTCTTGAAATAAAGTTTTATTATTTTCTTTTTCAAGATCCACTTGTTTGTTAGCCTTTTCGCCTGTCTTTCACCCTGACACAGTGGATTTTGTATGTCTACCAGGATTCTGTTCACCCTCTGTCCTAGGAGCTCTATCCTAAGAGTAGCTGTGGCCATCACTAGCTGTCCCTCAGGCAGAATCTTGAGCATCAGCTTCATCTCCGCCCCTTCCTGTCTCTGAATCCTGACCAACCTTGACTTCTCATGGGGCTGCCTCCTCTCACTGCAGTCCTCTGGATTCGCTGAAGACTCTGTGACTTTGTATATTCTATGTCCTAAGGCTAATATGTCCTTCTCACTTTAAGCTCATGAAGCATCCTCTCTGGGAAGCCTCCTTGACCTCTTCCTGCCCCTGCCCCATCTAGGCTACATTAAGTGCCCCTTCCCTGGCCTCTTGTAGCTCTTTGACATGTTCTTGAGCAAGCTTATGATAGAGTGTCATCATTATGATGTCCACCTAGTCTCGTCTTGACTGTGAGTGGGGATCTCTATTCAAGACCATCTGTACTCTGCTTGAGCTTCTCCCTCTGGGTTTCTTTTTAAAAATTTCAAGAGTTGGCCAGGCACGGTGGGTCACGCCTGTAATCCCAGCACTTTGGAGGCAGAGGTGGGCGGATTACTTGAGCCCAGGAGTTCGAGACCAGCTTGGGCAACATGGCAAAACCCCATCTCTATTAAAAACATACAAAAAATTTAGCCAGGCGGGGTGGCTCACACCTGTAATTCTAGCATTTGGGAAGGCTGAGGCAGGCAGATCACCTGAGGTCAGGGGTTCTAGACCAGTCTGGCCAACATGGTGAGACCTCATCTCTAAACATACAAAAAAATTAGCCCAGCATGGTGGCGCACACCTGTAATCCCAGCCACTTGGGAGGCTGATTCAGGAGAATTGCTTGAACCTAGGAGGCAGAAGTTGCAGTGAACTGAGATCATGCCACTGCACTCCAGCCTAGGCAACAGAGTGAAATTCCATCTAAAAAAAAAATAAACAAAAAAAAGCCAGGCGTGGTAGCATATGCCTGTAGTCCAGCTACCTTGGAAGCTGAGGTGGGCAGATCCCGGGTAATCCACCTCAGCCTCCCAAACCAAAGTGCTGGGATTACAGGCATGAGCCACTGCGCCTGGGCTTTTTTTGAGATGGGTTTCCCTCTGTCACCTAGGCTGGAGTATGGTGGCTCAGTCTCGGCTCACTGCAGCCTCCACTTCCCAGGTTCAAGTGATTCTCCTGTCTCAGCCTCCCAAGTAGCTGGGATTATAGCCACCCACCACCATGCCTGGCTAATTTTCGTATTTTTAGTAGATATGGGGTTTCACCATGTTGGCCAGGCTGGTCTCGAACTCCTGACCTCAAGTGATTCGCCTGCCTCGGCCTCCCAGAATGCTGGGATTACAAGGATGAGCCACTGTACCCAGCCCATCAAATCATAGCTATTTTCAAATCATCACTATTTTCATCTTATTGTTCTCACCAAAAAGGTGGTTTCATTTCTTCTATACTATCTTAATAAGTTCTTTTGTGTATTGTGTTCCCTTCAGGTGACAGCACAAAACCTGAGACTGTAGAGCCTATCCCTTCTCACCTGGCCTTGCCTGAGGAAGTCTCACTCCAGGAACAGCTGGCACAGGGAGTCCCAAGATACTCCTATTTGGGGCAGGCCATGGATCAAGATGGGCCATCTGAAATGCAGGAATACTTTTTGAGACCAGGGACAGACCCACAGAGTGAGAAACTCCATGGGAAAATGAGCCTTGAACATGAAGGTTTGGCGACAGCTGATGGTATATGTTCAATGATGATACAGAACCAAGTTTCAACAGAAGATGCTCTCTATGGATTTGACTCATATGGACCAGTTACAGATTCCTTGATTCATGAAGGGGAAAATTCCTATAAATTCGAGGAAATGTTTAATGAGAATTGCTTCCTTGTTCAGCATGAGCAGATTCACCCTCGTGTGAAGCCCTATGATTGCCCAGAATGTGGGAAAGCATTCGGCAAGAGCAAACACCTCCTTCAGCATCACATCATCCATACTGGGGAGAAGCCCTATAAATGCCTGGAGTGTGGGAAGGACTTCAATCGCAGGTCACACCTCACACGGCACCAGCGGACTCACAATGGAGATAAGCCCTTTGTGTGCAGTGAATGTGGAAGGACCTTCAATCGCGGGTCGCACCTTACACGGCACCAGCGGGTTCACAGTGGAGAGAAGCCTTTTGTGTGCAATGAATGTGGAAAGGCCTTTACCTACCGCTCCAATTTTGTCTTGCATAACAAGAGCCACAATGAGAAAAAACCCTTCGCATGCAGCGAATGTGGAAAAGGCTTTTATGAGAGTACAGCCCTCATTCAACACTTCATTATCCATACTGGGGAGAGGCCCTTTAAGTGCCTTGAGTGTGGGAAGGCCTTCAACTGCAGGTCACACCTCAAGCAGCATGAGCGGATTCACACTGGTGAGAAGCCCTTTGTGTGCAGTCAGTGTGGAAAGGCCTTCACTCACTATTCCACCTATGTCCTGCATGAAAGAGCCCACACTGGAGAAAAGCCTTTTGAGTGCAAAGAATGTGGGAAAGCCTTTAGCATTCGAAAAGACCTCATTCGGCACTTCAACATCCACACTGGAGAGAAGCCCTATGAGTGTTTACAGTGTGGAAAGGCTTTTACCCGCATGTCAGGGCTCACAAGGCACCAGTGGATTCATACTGGAGAGAAGCCGTATGTATGCATCCAATGTGGGAAAGCCTTTTGTCGGACCACAAACCTGATTCGACACTTCAGCATCCACACTGGAGAGAAGCCCTATGAATGCGTGGAGTGCGGGAAGGCCTTCAACCGCAGGTCACCCCTCACAAGGCACCAGCGGATTCACACTGCAGAAAAGTCCCACGAACCCATCCAGAGTGGGAACGTTTCTTGCGAGAGCACAGATCTCATTGAACACTCCATCATCCACACTGAGAGTAGCCCAGTGAGTGCAGTGAATATGGAAACGCCTTCAATTGCCGCTCATTCCTCCTCACTGGACATCAACGGATTCATAGTTGGAGAAACCCTACCATTGTAACAGATGTGGAAAGACTTTTTACGTACACTTCAGTCAACATCCAAGAATTCCTATTAGCGAAATAGTTTTTTAATGTAACCACTGAAGAAAATCTGTGGTGAGAGGAAACATCTTACCATCTGGTCATTCATACTGAAGAGAAACTCCATAAGCATCATCTCTCTGGGAAAACCTGTTTTAGATCATCATTTGTCACCTAAACAATTATGTTAGAAATTGACACAGCCAAGAGTCTTACTCTACATCTGATAATTCACCCATGAGAGAGACCCAGTGGTTACTGTGCACTTAGGAAAACCTTCAGCCACATCTTTCTTGTTAGTTTACAGTGAAATGTTATCTCAGGGACATTCAAACAAAGGAGGAGGAGTCATAGGGAAGAGAAAGAAATGGAAGCACAGCTTCTTTGAGACTTCCCTGACAAGCCCATGGCAATTTGTCATCCCCTCCTTATTTTATTTGGGAGAGGGAAATGTTTCAGAAACAAAAGGGCCTCATCCCCTTTATTTTCCCTGTGTATACATTCACTGCTGTCCAGTGCTGTAGACAAACGGTTTGTTTGAAAACATTTTGTGAAAGCCTACTTTGTTCCACAGCATTGTCTCCACTCTTGAGGAGCAGAAGCATATATCTTTATGAGAAAGATGGAGGCTTGAGCTATGAAATACTTTTACATTTAAGGATGTACATATGAATAGGCACATTTTACTGCACACTTCAGACGCTTTGATTTTTTAAAAAAATTGTTTCTCCATGTGTCTTTAACCACCCAGTACCATACTTTTTTCTTGATCTGGATCTACTTGTTAATTTCTTCTTTATTTTTCTGTAGGATGGAGATGATATTGTAGCTGTTTGTACATAATGTAATCCAGGGAGTCCTAATGCTTCCCTCTGATTGTGGTTTCTCAGCTTCTTTACTCCTCTTTAGAGAGAGTAAATAGTTCAAAATTCACCTCAACAATTTTCTAGAGGTCAATTTGGAACCAAAAATGAAATAAGACATGTAGCTAAAGTAAGTTAAAAGATTATGATAAACTCAGAAAATAAATACAGAGAAGGAATCTCATTTTTCAGTCTTACAGAAGATTGTGTGAAGGCTGACTATAAAGTGACTGGAATTTTAACAGGTGAACCTGCATATGTATATGCAGCTAGTTGTCACCATGGATTGAGTCCAGTCATAATAATTAATATGTTTAATCAGAATATTTTGGAATTTCTCTTTTGGTATTCTTTTTGTTTCTTTTATTGTTTTTAATTGACAATGTTTATGGGGTTTGGTGTGATATTTCAATACATGTGTGCTAAGAGTAATGATCAAATCAGGGTAATTAGCATATCCATCTCAATCATTTATCATTTCTTTGTGTTTAGAAACATTCACAGTCTGCTTTTCTAGCTATTTGAAAATATAAAATGTATTGTTGCCAATTATACTCATTCTACAGTGCCACAGAACACTACAACTTATTCAAATGGAATCTTACTTGCTGTAATTTTGTATTTGTTAACCAATCTCTATCTGCCTCTCTGCTGTCCTTCCCAGCCTCTGGTTACCACCATTCTACTCAACCTTTTATGCTTGCATATGAGTAGAAACATGGAGTATTTCTCTTTGTGTGCCTAGCTTATTTCACTTAATGTCTTTCAAGCTCATTCATGTTGCTGTGAATGACAGGTTTATTTTTCATGGCTGAGTAGTATTCCATTGTGTATATATGCCATGTTTTCTTTCTTCATTCATCTGATAATGGACACTTAGATTGATTTCTTAGCTATTATGAATAGTGCTTCAATAAACATAGGAGTGTAGATCTCTCTTTGACATATAGATATATTTGTTTTTGGATATATGCCCAGTAGTGGTATAGATCATTACCAGTGGATCATATGGTAGTTGTATTTTTAACTTTGTTTATTTTTCATTTTTTAAAATGGGGTCTTGCTGTGTTATTCAGGCTGGTCTCAGACTCCTGGGCTCAAGCAGTCCTGCACCTCAGCCTCCTGAGTAGCTGGGACTACAGGCACACACCACCGTGCCTGGCTATAGTTTTAGATTTTTGAGGAACATCCATACTGTTTTCCATATGGCTATACTAATTAGCATTCCTACCAGCCATATATAAGAGTTCCCCCTTTTCCATGTTCTCAGCAGCATTTTTTATTTTTTATCTTTGGTAATAGCCCTCCTAACTGAGGTGAAATTATATCTCATGGTGGTTTTGATTTGCATTTCCCTGATTAGCAATGTTGAGCATTTTTTCATATACTTGGCCATTTGTATGTCTCCTTTTGAGGGATGTCTATTCACCTTATTTACCCATTTTAAAATCAGATTTATTTATTTATTTTTTTTTGCTATTGAGTTCCTTTTGTATTCTGGATATTAATCCCTTTCAGATGAATAGTTTGCAAATATTTTATTCCACTCTACTAGTTGTCTCTGCATTCTGTTGTTTCCTTTGCTGTGCAGAAGTTTTTTAGTTTAATGTAATCCCTTTGTTTATTTGTGCTTTTGTTACCTTGATTTTTAGGTATTCATAAAATCCTTGCCCAGACCAATATCCAGAAGCATTTCCCCTATGTTTTCTTATGTAGTTTCATAGTTTTTGCTCTTACATTTAAGCTTTTAAACCATTTTGAGTTGATTATTCTGAGAGCATAGATTCAAATTGCCCTAAAAATACATTCCCAATTTTTGCTTTTGCTTTTTAATTATTTTTTAGAGACATAGTCTCACCACATTGCCCAGCTTGGTCCTGAACTCCTGGACTCAAGTGAGCTACAACTCAGCCTTCTGAGTAGCTAAGATTACAGGTATGAGCCAGCATACTTGGTGTTTTGAGTTGATTTTTGTGTATGGTGAGAGATGAGTCTACTTTCATTCTTCTGCATATGAATATCCAGTGTCCCAGCACCATTTATTGAAGAGACTATCCTTTTCCCAGTGAATATTCTTTGTGCATTTGTTAGAAATCAGTTGGCTGTAAATGAGACTTATTCCTGGGCTCTCTGTTTTGTTCCATTGGTTTGTGTGGTATTTAAAAAATACCTGTACCATGCTGTTTTGGTTACCATCACTTTGTAGTATATTTCAAGGTCAGGTAGTGTGATAACTTCCATTTTGTTCTTTTTGCTTAGGATTGCTTTGGATATTCAGTATCTTCTGTGATATCATGAATTTTAGGATTACTATTTCTATTTCTGTGAAAAATGTCATTGGTATTTTGTTAAGAGTGCATTGAATCTGTAGATCACTTGAGGTAGTATGTTCATTTTTTTTCAAAAGCTATCTGTTACAGGAAAGTATGTTCATTTTTATATTAACCATTCTAATCCATGACCATGGGATGTTTTTCCATTTTTATGTGTGTCCTCTTTGATTTACTTCATCAGTGTTACATAGTTTTCCATGTATTCTTATTTTATTTTTGTTGAAGTATTGTAAATGGGATGGCTTTCTTGATTTCTTTTTCAGCTAATTCATTGTTGGTGTATAGAAATGCTGCTGATTTTTGCATGCTGATTTTATATCCTGCAAGTTCAGTGAATTTATCAGTCCTAAGAGTTTTTTGGTGCCACTTTTGGAGTTTAGGGTTTTCTATATATTTGATCCTGTCATGTGCATACAGGGATAATTTGACTTCATCCTTCCTGATTTGCATGCCCTTTATTTCTTTGTCTTGCCTGATTACTCTGTCTCAGACCTTTTGTACTTTGTTAAATAAAAGGTGTGAAAGTGGGCATACTTGTTTTGTTTCAGATTATAGAGAGAAAGCTTTCAGCACTTTCCCATTATGCATGATGTTAGCTGTGGGTATGTTATTTATTATCTTTATTATGTTGAGGTACGTTCTTTCTATTATTATTATAATTTTTTTTTAATTTTTTTTTTTTTGAGGTGCAGTCTCACTCTGTTATCCAGCTGGAGTGCAGTGGCATGATCTCAGCTCACTGCAAGCTCCGCCTTCTGGGTTCACACCATTCTCCTGCCTCAGCCTCCCGAGTAGCTGGGACTACAGGTGCCCACCACCACGCCCAGCTAATTTTTTGTATTTTTAGTAGAGATGGGTTTTCACTGCGTTAGCCAGGATGGTCTTGATCTCCTGACCTCGTGATCCACCCGCCTTGGCCTCCCAAAGTGCTGGGATTACAGGTGTGAGCCACCACGGCCGGCCCATTCTTTCTATTATTATGTGTAATTTGTTAAGAGTTTTCATCATGAAGGGACATTGAATGTTACCAGAGGCTTTTTCTCCACCTATGGAGATGATCACATTTTTTGTTCTTCATTCTGTTGATTTATCATGTTTATTGTTTTGTGTATGTTGAACCATTCTTGCATCCCTAGAATGAATTCCACTTGGTCATGGTAAACAATCTTTTTGATGTACTTTTGGATTTGGTTGGCTAGTATTTTGTTGAGGAGTTTTGCATTTATGTTCATCAGGAATATTGGCCTGTAGTTTTCTTTTGCATGTGTGTGTCCTTGTCTGGTTCTTGTGTCATGGTAATGCTGGCTCGTGGAATGAGATTAGAATAATTCCCTCCTCTTCATTATTCGGGGAAAGTTTGAGAAGAATTCATATTTAATTCCCCTAAAATGTTTGGTAGAATTCAGCAGTGAAGCCATGAGATCATGGACTTTCCTTTGATGGGTGACTTTTTATTACTGATTAAATCTTGTTACTCAGAATTGGCCAGTTGAAATTTTCTGTTTCTTCTAGGTTCAATCCTGATGGGTTGTATGTGTCTAGGAATTTATTTTCTGTAGGTTTTCCAACTTTTTGGTTTGTAGTTGTTCATAATAGTCTCTAATGACTCTGTATTTTTGTGGTATCAGTTGCAGTGTCATTTTTGTATGTGTTTGATTTTATTTGAGTCTTTTCTCTTGGTTAGTCTAATGGTTTCTTTTCAAAAAATGAACTTTTCATTTTGTTGATCCTTTGAATTTTTTTTTAAGTCTCAGTTTTATTTATTACTGTTCTGATCTTTGTTAATTCTTTCCTTGTAATTTTGGGTCTGATTTGTTCTTTTCTAGTTCCTTGAGAAGCACTGTTAGATTTTTCTTTTTCTTTTTTTTTTTTTTTTTAAGAGACAGGGTCTTACTGTGTTACCTAGGCTGGAGTGTAATGGTACAATCAACTCAAACTCCTGGGCTCAAGTGATCCTCACACCTCAGTTTTGAATTCTTGGGCTCAAGCAGTTCTCCCACCGCTGCCTCCAGAATAGCTAGGACTACTGGTATGCACTATCATGACCAGCTAATCTATTTTTTTTTTTTTTTAAGAGATAGGGTCTTGCTATATGGCCCAGGCTGGTCTCGACCGAGCATCAAGTTGTCCTCCTGCCTTGGCCTCCCAAAGCACTGGGATTACTGGTGTGAGCCACCATGCCCAGCCAGATCTTTCTTGTTTTTGATGTAGGTGTTTATTGCTAAATACTTTCCTCTTAAAACTGCTCTTGCTGCATCCCATACATTTTTATATGTTGTGTTTCTGTTTTCACTCATTTTAAGACATTTAAAATTTTTTTCTTAATTTCTTCATTACCCATTGGTCATTCAGAATCATGTTATTTAATTTCCATTTATTTGTGCTGTTTTAAAAGTTCCTCTTGTTATTGATTTCTAGGTTTATTTCATTGTGGTCAGAAAGGTACTTGATGTGATTTTAATTCTTTTAATTTTTGTGATTTGTTTTGTGGTTTAACATGTGGCCTGTCCTTGAAAATATTGCATGTGCTTATGAAAAAAAATATGTATTCTGTAGCTGTTGGATGAAAAGATCTGTCAGTGTCTTTTAAGGCCATTTGGTCTAAAGTCAGTTTAAACTTGGTGTTTCTTTGTTGATTTTCTATGTATATGATCTGTTCATTGCTGAAAGTAGGGTGTTGAAGTCCACAAGTATTATTGTATTATTGTATTGTGTTCCCCTTTAGATCTAATAATATTTGCCTTACATATCTGGGTGCTCTGATATTGGGTGCATATATATTTACAATTTTTGTATCCTCTTCCTGATTTCATCCCTACTGTGTTTGATACAAAGTCTCTTATCGTAAGTATAGCTACTCCTTATATAGTCATGATTGTGGTAAAAAAAAAAAAAAAAAAAAAAAAAGAAAGAAAAGAAAAGAAAAAAATGTATAGCTACTCCTGCTTGCTTTTGGTTTCCATTTGCATGGAATATATTCTATTCCTTTGCTTTCAGTCTGTGTCTTTTTTTTTTTTTTTTTTCTCAGACATAGTCTCGCTCTGTCACCCAGGCTGGAGTGCAATGGCACTATCTTGGCTCACTGCAACCTCTGCCTCCTGGGTTTAAGCATTTCTCCTGCCTCAGCCTCCCGAGTAGCTGGGACTACAGGCGTGTGCCACCACACCCGGCTAATTTTTGTATTTTTAGTAGAGATGGGGTTTCACTATGTTGGCCAGGCTGGTCTCGAACTGACCTCAGGTGATCCACCCGCCTCAGCCTCCCAAAGTGCTGGGATTACAGGTGTGAGCCACTGCGCCTGGCCATATTTGTGTCTTTAGAGGTGAAGTGAGTTTCTTGTAGGTAGCATATAGTTGGGTTATTTAAAAAACCCATTTAACTAGTATATATCTTTTAAGGTAGGAATTTAATCTGTTTACCTCAAGGTTATTATTTTTAAGTGAAGACTCCTTTCATTTTGTGGTTTTCAGAATGTTTTGTATATCCTTTGTTCTTTTCTTCATCTCTTATTTTTTATCATTGTATTTTGGTGGTTTTCTGTAGTGATAAGATTTGATTTTTTTTTCTCTTTTTTCTTTGCCTATCTGCTCTACCAGTGAGTCTTATACTTTTATGTGGTTACATAATGGTGATTATTGTCTTCTTATTTCCAGATATAGCGTTCCCTTGATCATTTCTTGAAAGGCTGGTGTAGTGGTGATAAATTCCCTTAATTTTTGCTTGCCTGAGACACATACTTTATTTCTACCCAATTTCTCTCTCTTTTCTTTTTTTTTTTTTTAATGGAGTTTCGCTCTATTGCCCATGCTGGAGTGCAGTGGCATGATCTTGGCTCACTGCAACCTCCACCTCCCAGGTTCAAGCGATTCTCCTGTCTCAGCCTCTGGAGCAGCTGGGATTACAGGCACATGCCACCACCATGCCTGGTTAATTTTTGTAGAGATGGGGTTTCACCATGTTGGCCAGCCGGGTCTTGAACTCCTGACCTCAAGTAATTCGCCTGCCTCAGCGTCCTAAAATACTGGGATTATAAGCGTGAGCCACTGCGCCTGGCTATTTCTACCTAATTTCTGATGGATTGGTTTGCTGTGTGTAGTATTTTTGACAGATATTTTTTCTTTTCTTTCAGAATTTTGGATATATCATCCCATTTTTTCCTGGCCTGTGAGGTTTCTGCTGTTATTCTAATGAAGATTCCCTTATATATGACTTGATGCTTTTCTAGCAGTACTTTTAGATTTTTCTCTTTGTCTTTGACTTTTGTCAGTTCAAATATAATGTGCCTTGGAGGTGACCTTTTTGGGGATCTTTGAGCTTCCTGGATCTGAATGTCCATATCTCTCGCAAGACTTGGGAGGTTTTTAGCTATTATTTCATTGTCTTTTTCATTTTCTTTTATGTTTTATTTTTAATCTTGCTATGCTCTCCTTAGCAGCTGTAATTTCATTAAATATGTTTTTTTTTTAATTTGATTTTTTTTTGAGACAGAGTCTTGCACTGTCGCCCGGGCTGGAGTGCAATGACACAATCTTGGCTTACTGCACCCTCTGCCTCCTGGGTTCATGCGATTCTCCTGCCTCAGCCTCCCAAATAGCTGGGATTACAGGTGCACACCACCATACCCAGCTAATTTTTTGTATTTTTAGTAGAGACGGAGTTTCGCCATGTTGGCCAGACTGGTCTTGAACTCCTCACCTCATGATCCACCCGCCTTGGCCTCCCAAAGTGCTGGGATTGCAGGCGTGAGCCACCATGCCTGGCCTGTTTTATTAAAAAATTGTATTAAATATATATTTTTTTCTTTTTTTTTTTTTTTTTTTTTTTTTGTTGAGACGGAATTTTCACTCTTCTTGCCCGGGCTGGAGTGCAACGGTGCAGTCTTGGCTCACTGCAACCTCTGCCTCTCAGGTTCAAGTGATTCTTCTGCCTCAGCCTCCCGAGTAGCTGGGATTACAGGCACCCACCACCATGCCTGGCTAATTTTTTGTATTTTTGGTAGAGACGGGGTTTCGCCATGTTGCCCAAGCTGGTCTCAAATTCCTGACCTCAGGTGATCCACCCGCCTCAGCCTCCCAAAGTGCTAGGATTACAGGTGTGAGCCACTGCACCCAGCCTATTAAATATATTTTCTACGCCTTTTGTCATCTCTTTGCCTTCTGGAACTCTGGTAATATGAAATTTTTTTCCCTTGATGTTATCTAATAAGTCTTGTAGGCTTTCTTCACTCCTTGTCATTCTTATTTATTCTTCTCTCACTGGGTAATTCCAAACAAACTCTTTATCTTTCTTTTGCTTGAGTAAGTCTGCTATTGAAGCTCTCTATTGTACCTTATATTTTATACATTAAATTCTTCAGCTGCAGGATTCCTGTTTGGTGATTTTAAAATATTTCTTTTAAATTTCTCATTCATGTTATGAATTGTTTTTCTGATTTTATTGAATTATCTTTCTGTATTATCTTGTATCCTATTGAGGGTTTTTTGTTTGTTTGTGTGTTTTTGAGACAGAGTGTCACTCTGTCACCTAGGCTGGAGTGCAGTGGCGTGATCTTGGCTCACAACAATCTTTGCCTTCCAGGTTCAAGTGATTCTCCTGCCTCAGCCTCCCGAGTAGCTGGGACTACAGGTGTGCACCACCACACCCAGTTAATTTTTGTATTTTTAGTAGAGACAGGGTTTCACCATGTTGGCCAGGCTGGTCTTGAACTCCTGACCTCAAGTGACTCGCCCACCTTGGTCTCCTAAAGTGCTGGGATTACAGGTGTGAGCTACTGCACCCGGCCTTATTGAGTTTTTAAAAGATCATTATTTTGAATTACTTTTTTGGTAATTGGTAGATTTCCTTCTAGTTTGTTAATGGAGAGTTATTGTGTTCCTTTCGTGGTGACACATTTCCTTGCTTTTTCATGTTTGTTTTGTCCCCGCATTGATGTCTGTGCATCTGGTGAAACAATGGCGTCTTCCCATTTTTCTACAGTCACTTTCATAGAGGCTTTCACCTGCACTTGGTCCTTAGTGTGCTAGTTGAGAAGGGTGTAGTAACTCTGTTTCCAGATAAGTGAAATGGTATAGTCTTTGTTCAGCTTTATCAACAGTATTTAATGTTGGCAGTAACTGTGTTTTCCTCAGTGGCCTAGGTTGTAAAAGTCTGTAGCAGTGGTGGCATAGGTTGTTAATGGCAAGGGCTTTTTTGGAGTCCTATTTTCATTTGCCCCACAATGAAGTTACTTAGCCATGAAGATACTTCTTGCTGTCAAGTGTGATATGGCCTATAGGCAGGTACAGTGGCTCTGGGTTCCAGGTGCAGGTGCTCAGGGCAGCTGTGGGTCTGGGGTTCTAGGCTCAGCATCTGATGAACCTATTGTGGCACCTGGGTTTTGAGCTATAGATTTGCTCCATGTGGTAGAATTGGAGGTAGGTTTACCACAGAGCCAAGATCTGTGACTCTGATGTACCCCCTAGCAGCTTGGGCCCAAAGGGCCAGGTTGTAGCTTTTTGTTTCTGGGCGGCCGGGCACAGCACAGGCCCAACTCTAGGGAAGAAGTGGTGCTTTGGAGTGTTGGGCCAAGGAAACAGAATACAGCTGCAGTTTGGTAACCGGAACCATTCAGGCTCATTGGCAACTCGGGTTTCTGGCATAGCACAGTTGTTGTTTGGGCCTTGGGCAATAGGGAGCAGCCCAGTGATGACTCAGCTCCCCAGGGAGAGAGCTGTCTCAGCAGCTCATACTTCAGGGTGTTAGTCCCGCCCCCTGGCAGCTGGTTATCCAGCTAGCTCCCAAAAGTGAGTACTAGAGTTGTTTGGCCTGTAGTGTGGGGTGTCTCATCTCATGCCCTGCTTTGTTTCACTGGAATGTGAAGTCCCGTGCCAGCTCAGCCCAGTATTGCATAGCTACTCAGTTCAGGCAAGGCACTGCATCCCCAGGGGGTAATGTGCCTTGTCAGCTCAGGTCTAGGGTGTGTGACCTTAGGTTGGCCCAGGCACCATTTTCCTGGGATGCAGGAAGCTGCTTCAGATTAGGTACTGGACTGTGTGTCTGCTTTGGATGGCCAAGACACTGTCACCTGGAAGGCAGGGTGTGGTAGGCAGGGTGCTGCTTAAACTTAGGCACTGGGGAGGCATGACTGCTCTCGATGGCCAAAGTACTGTTTTCCCAGGAGACAAGGTACTGCTTCAGCTCAGGTACAGAGGGGTGTGACTGCTCTGGATGGTTAATGCACTGTTTTCCCAGGATGCCTGACATTGCTTCAGCTCTGGCCTAGAGGGGCAGGATGCAGCAGCAACTGGGAGGGGCAGGTGGAGGAGTTCCGCCAAGGCATCCTTTCCTCAGGAGGCAGTGTGCAGCTTCAGCTCAGGTCCCTGGAAGCAGGGCAGTTTTGGGAGAAGTAGACTGAGAGAGGTAGATGGTGAGAGGTGGATGTTGCAGATCTGCCAAAGCATTGTTTTCCCAGGAGGGAGTGCACAGCTTCAGCTCTAGTCTAAGGTGACAGGACACAGCCTAGCATAGGGATTTGAGGGGTAGATGGTGCAGCTTTACCACTGCATGGCCCTACATGGGAAGGTAGAAAAGCTGCTTGTAGATGTTGGGCCACCAGGTGGGGGTGGTTGGTGATGGCTTATCCTCAGGGATGAAGGGGTGCCATGGAACCAGACAGAACTCCAGCAGTTCCAAGATAACAGCACAGTAGCTGTATGGGCCACTGGGGGCAGGACAGTGTCAGCTCCTTAGGAGCACAGCTGTATGGACTCCAGGCGGGTCCCTCAGCTAAGCTTAGTGCCTGTGAGGGCTGTAGGGGACCCCAGTGGTGAGTACTGTAGGTGTCCAAGGTGGTGATGGACGCTGCTAGTATGCTATTGCTCACTTTTTCCACATACGGAGAAATTCCCTCTGGTTTTCAGCTGATCTTGGCTGGGGGATGGGGTTGTGGAGGCCAGGTGTTCCATTCTCTACTTGGCTATCCTGAGTTTCTGTGCTCACCAGAGTTTTTGTTATTACTTTGACATATTCTGGTGCTTTCCTTTAGTTATTTGCATTAAAATGTAGTT
The DNA here is from genome assembly GCF_028885625.2 of Pongo pygmaeus. NCBI lineage: Eukaryota > Metazoa > Chordata > Mammalia > Primates > Hominidae > Pongo > Pongo pygmaeus. Next base: position 63,872,481 of record NC_072393.2, read on the forward strand.
GCTTATTTATTTTGGCTCTGTGGGGGTGGGGAGAACAGCATTTACGGACTGCTAATCTGCCTTCTTGCTGAAGTCACTCTCTTGCTACAGATACTTGGTTGAAAACATTTTCGTTTGCATTCTGTAAATAACTAGGAGTAGAATTACTGTGTCATATGATATGTGTATATTTACCTGTATAGGAAACTGCCAAGTTGTTTTCCAAAATGGCCGTACCATTTTGATTTCTCACCAGTATTTTGTGGGAGCTCCAGTCCTACATCTTTTTGAGCACTTGGTTTTGTTACACTTTAAGTTTTTCAATTTAACAGATGTGTAGAGGTGTTTCATTGTGGGTTTAAATTTCATTGCTGAAATGACTACTGATATTGAGCATTTTTTCATATGTTCATTGTTCATATATCTTTATCTTTCCAAATCTTTTTTTTTTTTTTTTTTTCTTGAGATGGAGTTTCGTTCTTCTTGCCCAGGCTGGAGTGCAATGGCGAGATCTCAGCTCACCACAACCTCCGTCTCTCAGGTTCAAGCAGTTCTCCTGCCTCAGCCTCCCAAGTAGCTGGGATTACAGGCCCCCACCACCACGCCCAGCTAATTTTTTGTATTTTTTGTAGAGATGGGGTTTCACCATGTTGGCCAGGCTGGTCTTGAACTCCTGACCTCAGGTGATCCGCCCACCTCAGCCTCCCAAAGTGCTGGGATTACAGGCGTGAGCCACTGCACCAGACCCTATCTGTCCAAATCTTTTGTCCCACTTTAAATTGTTTTTTCTTCTTAACATTGAATTTTAAGAATTCATTGTATCTTCTAATATTCTGAGTGCTAGTTATTTGTCAGATACATGTTTTGCAAACCATTTATCTGTATTTGGTTTCTTTTTGTTATCTTAGCAGTGTATCCTGAAGAATAGTTTTAAATTTTGATATAATCCAAAATATTTCGGTTGTTTGTGTTCTTTGTTATCCTGTCTATTTTTGTTGTTGTTGTTTTATAGATATGGGAGTCTCACTACGTTGCCCAGGCTGGTCTTGATCTCCTGAACTCAAGTGATCCTCCCACCTTGGCCTCCCATCCTTGTCTACCTAATTAGGCTTTGTGTAACTCAGTGTTGCAAAGCTTTGACATCTGTTTGAGTTAATGTTTATATATGTTGTTACTTAAGGGTTTCACATTAAATTTAAACATACTTATATTTTATAACCAAACAAGTCATGTTGGGGCATACTCATTAGGATTGAGTGCTTTCTTACACCAAAATACATGTATACAAAGATTTAAAACACTTTTGGCCGGGCGCGGTAATCCCAGCACTTTGGGAGGCCAAGGTGGGTGGATCACAAGGTCAGGAGATCAAGACCATCCTGGCTAACACGGTGAAACCCCGTCGCTACTAAAAAATACAAAAAATTAGCCAGGCGTGGTGGCGGACACCTGTAGTCCCAGCTACTCGGGAGGCTGAGGCAGGAGAATGGCGTGAACGCGGGAGGCAGAGCTTGCAGTGAGCCGAGATCATGCCACTGCACTCCAGCCTGGGCGACAGAACGAAGACTATGTCTCAAGAAAAAAAAAAAACTTTTATAATAACAACTGTAAACAGTTCAATTGACAGTCATTTGTAAGATGTTTAAGTAAATTGTGAAACAGTAAGTAAATGGAAGAAAACATACTGATTAAAACTGCTGCTTTTATCCAACAAGATGGATGAATTTCCCAGGAAAGAATACTTGAGTTCAGGCCTGTTCAAGTCCCAACCTGTTTGTGGTTTGAGGTTGCTCTCTGCCTCATAGAGCAAAGTGGAGAGTTTATCTTCTGGGAAGACAAAGTTTTCTTCTTCTCTGAAAAAGTTTCCTACATAGTTGGCTTTGGCATTTGCAAGGAATGAAAGGTCAGGGATTGAGGCCTCATGAGTCTGGATTTCTAGCTGAGGTTGAGAGAAAAGGTAGTGATTGTAACCAGAAAATCCAGAGTGGGTGTAGTTACCTCCAGAACTCATCACTTAAAAAAAATTTTTTTTTGAACTGACATGCTTGAGGCTTTTTTTTTTTGAGATAGGGTCTTGCTCTATCCCCCAGGCTGGAGTGCAGTGGTGCAATCATAGCTCACTGTAGCCTTGTCCTCCTGGCCTAAGCAGTCCTCCTGCCTCAACCTCCCTAGTAGCTGAGACCACAGGTGCATACCACCATGGTTGGCTAATTTTTAAATTTTTTGTAGAGACGAGGTCTCCCTATGTTCCCCAGCCTGGTCTTGAACTCCTGGGCTCAAGTGATCCTCCTGCCTCAGCCTTCCAAAGTGTTGGATTACAGGCGTGAGCCACTGTGCCTGGCCAGAGCTCATCACTGTTAACTCAGCCTGGGTTTTTCACAGCAGTCATGGAAATAGGTTCATTAATAATAATAACATATAGTCTCCCTCTCAAAGAAACCTTGAGTGGCAGTGACATACCAGATACACAGTAGGAAATACTGTAGAATTATGTTGTTAAGTTCATAACCAAACATCATACATGATGATAAAAGACAAAATAATGGTCACATTTATGCAGTATTAACTGAGAGGGCAAATTTGTGCCTGAGAAGCTATTGGGAATGTTCTCTCTCTTTGCATTACTAGGAATTACATGGGAAACACATGTAGGCAGTCTTCAGGCTATTAAGATTTGTCCACTTAATCTTTACTTATACATGGATAAAAAATGGGAAAACATGATAAATGTAATAAACTAATACACTCAACCCTGCCCCTTGATTATATAATAGAACAAAATCAGCATGCCCGGCATGAGCCTGCCAGATTGCCAATTCCATCCTCCACCTTCAGAGGATGCCGCCATCCAGAATTTTGCCTTACTCATTTTACTTTCTTCATAGTTCGACACCTTAAATGTATATTACTAATAGTAGCTTTACATTTTTGGCTGATTTTAAAATTGATATAAATGAAATAATGCTGTAGAGATGCTTTTTTGTATTAATTGGATATACTGTTATTCTTAAAGATGTTTGGAATGAATATACCTTTCTAATTATCTTTTTAAAATAATACATTAAATGATACTGCTTTAGAATTCATGAACTGCATCTCATGAGAATATGTAGAGATGACTTGGGCACGTAAAGTAAAACTTCAGGTTGAATATCCTATGATAATTTAAAAACAACAAAATTGTGTGGTGAGTAGAGCTTGAGCACTTTAAGGCACCATAGGGACCCCTTCAATGTAATGATGACAATGCTGAGGTGCAGAGAAGTCAGGTAATTAGCCCAAGCCCCTACTCTAAGGGCAGACCCTATCTACTTTTCCTAATTTGTCAGAAGACTGCCTATTATACTATTTATAAAAAGTCCTATGAAATTGGTATTGTCATTATTTTACAAATAAAATAATCTTCAATTTTTGTTTCCTCTATGCATGGGTTACTTTGTATTTTGTAATTTGAATTTCAAGCGTAATTAAAAAGAAATCAGGTATCTAGGCTGGGCATGGTGGCTCAAGCTTGTAATCTCAACATTTTGGGAGGCTGAGGCAAGAGGATCACTTGAGGCCAGGAGTTTCAGGTATCTTTTGTTGATCTCTACACTGATTGTATTCTCTCTTTTATTCTATGAAAGTTAAAGATTTTTTCTGATACTATATATTGTCAGTTTTTTAAGTACTCAATTTGTGCTAAAAGAAAACATTCGGCAACTGATATCTGCTGATCTGTATGTATCTATCAGTCCAGATTTGTCCATTATGGTGTATGAATCTAACAGAACCTCACCGATGTTATACCTGCCTTCTTGAAATCATTACTGAGATAGCTAATATTAAAATATCCTGGTTTGTCTGTATATTTAATTCTTTACTCTCATTATACTAAATTTTTTTTAATGTAATTTGAATTGATGGTAAAAATTGTATACAGGCCGGGTGCAGTGGCTCACTCCTATAATCCCAGCATTTTGGAAGTCCTATGCAGGAGGATTGCCAGAGGCCAGGAATTTGAGATCAGCCTGGGCAACATAGTGAAACTCTCATCTTTATAAAAAGTAATATTAAAATTTTAAAAAGTGTATAAACTGTAAAGTATATTTTACTGGTGTTTTCTTCCTTATTCCTAGTTGTCAGATGCAAATACACATTTTTGTGTGTTTGTGTTTAGTAATTATAAGTATACATTTTTCATTCTTCTATTTCATATATTTCTATGACATTATATCTTAGATGTGTAATTTATGAACTATTACTGGATTATTTTAATCCATTAAAAATTACTATTCACGCATTCTATATTCAATTCATGTGATAGCTAATATATTTGGTTTCAAATGCATCTTATTTTGTGGTTTTCTTCTAGGCTGTTTTTTGTGCTTTCTTTTAAAAATATATAGGTTTTAATATTCTTAATTTTCTTTTAGTTTGAAATGTATATACTCATTTTATTCATTAGTCTAAGATAAGAATTGTAACACTTCTCTAACCTATTAGAGAATTGTTAATACCTTTACCCTTCTCTTGAACACATCAAAGGATGTCATTGAGTGTTGGTATTGGAGTATAGCATATCTATTATTCTGCTCAATTAGAAGATATTGTTCATGTTGTATAGAGATAATAAGTAATTGTATTGATCTGCAGATGCATCCATCTCTTGGATTCTCATTCCTTCTACCACTGCAGACCTTTCACCTGTAATCACTTTCCTTTGGCCTTAAGGATAACTTTTAGGGTTACTTTTCTACTAAATTTCCAATTTTTGACCAGATATAATCTTATATTGTGCTCTTCCTGAAAAATACTATTATTGTGGATAGAAATCTGGGTTGGTAGTTATTTCTTCAGCAATTTGACCATGTCATTCCACTGTGTTCCTGGCCTCCTGTATACTGGATGTGAATGGATACAATTATATATTGTGTTTATAGTTTTCCTGTGCTATAGGAACAGTATTCGAATCTGATGCGAAGGACAACACACCCTAGAGATTGTAACAGTGAGATGAACCCAGTGATTGGATGGGGTTTTGAGTTGCTGGAGTAATGAAGTTACAGTGTACAATGCATAAGCAACATAATAAATGATATGTCTGGTGAACAAATGGATGGATTGTGCCATTAACTGGTTAGATGCTTACCCACATGTCACAGAAGGTCTTCACTTGCAAGGAGGGTGGGAAATACTTCTTGGTCAGCTCTCAACTGTGCAGCATCAGGCCCCTTTCAATGGGGAAGAGCCACACAGGAGCAATGAGAGGGGGGAGGCTTTTCACACTGGACAAAGGGATTCCAAGTACAGCAATTGTGGGAAAGGCTTTTGCTGCAAATACATACTTTTTCAGTATCAGAAAATCCATGCTGGAGTAAACCCTTATGAGTGCAGTCAGTGCTGGCATACCTTTAATAACAGCTACCATTCTATAGTTACACAAGAGAATTCACAGCAAAGCTGTGCCTTTTGAGTGCAGTGATTATGGGAAATTATTTGGCTCCAGCTCTAATCTCCATATATACCAAAAAATTCACACAGGATCAAGGCTTTAAGAGTGTGTTGGCCAGGCATGGTGGTTCACGCCTGTAATCCCAGCACTTTGGGAGGCTGAGGCAGGCGGACCGCAAGGTCAGGAGTTCGAGACCAGCCTGGACAACATAGTGAAACCCCGTCTCCACTAAAAAAATACAAAAATTAGCTGGGCGTGGTGGTGCACGCCTGTAGTCCCAGCTACTCGGGAGGCTGAGGCAGGAGAATTGCTTTAACCCAGGAGGCAGAGGTTGCAGTGAGCTGAGATCATGCCACTGCTCTCCAGCCTGGGCAACAGAGCGAGACTCTGTCTCAAAAAAAAAAAAAAAAAAAGTGCTGAATGTGAGAAAGCCTCTATCACTAGACCTCATCTTGTTTAGCACCAGAGAATTCATAGTGGAGAAGACCTTATGAGTACAGATTATGTGGCAAATTCTTTATAAAGACATTTGTTGAGTACCAGAAAGTCCACACTGGAAAAATGTCTTCTCAGTGTGGTAAACGTGAGAAATTCTAAAGCCACAATTCTTACCATGGTTCATGGCTTCATGTCCCCACCCAAATCTCATCTTGAATTGTAATCCCCATAATCCCCAGTGACCAGGGCAGGACCTGGTGGGTGGTGATTAGACCATGGGGGCAGTTTCCCCCCATGCCGTTCTCCTGTAGTGAGTTCTCACAAGATCTAAGGGGTTTTTTTTGGTTTTTTGTTTGTTTGTTGTTTGAGACGGAGTCTTGCTCTGTTGGCCAGGCTGGAGTGCAGTGGCATTATCTTGGCTCACTGCAACCTCCGCCTCCTGAGTTCAAGTGATTCTCCTGCCTCAGCCTCCCAAGTAGCTGGGACTACAGGTGTGCGCCACCACTTTCAGCTAATTTTTGAATTTTTAGTAGAGATGGGGTTTTGCCATGTTGGCCAGGCTGGTCTCGAACTCTTGACCTCAGGTGATCCGCCCATCTCAGCCTCCCAAAGTGCTAGCATTACAGGCATGAGCCACCGCGCCCAGCCCTCAATCTGATGGTTTTATAAGGGGCTCTTTCCTGTTCACTCATTCGCTCTCACCTGCCTCCATGTAAGAAGTGTCTTTGCTTCTCTCTTGCCTCCTGCCATGATTTTAAGTTTCCTGAGGCCTCCCGAGCTATGCAGAACTGTAAGTCAATTAAACCTCTTTCCTTTATAAATTACCCAGACTCAGGTATGTCTTTATAGCAGTGTGAGAATGGAGTAATGGACTATCTTGTAACATATCAGAGAAATCACAATGGAACAAGATCTTGTGTGTTCAGGAAATGTGGGAAAGCAGAAGCTCCTACCTTGCTTGGCAAATGAAAATCAACCAGAGAAAGGCCTTTTGTAGCAGATATAAGAAAGCATACAGTGAAGGCCTAACCTCATTAGGCATCAGAAAATTTACACCAGAGAGAGGCCTTAAGAGTTCACGGAATGTGCTCATTGTTTAACACGGCATGATCCTAAGAGAAAATCTCTTGAGAGTAACCTTTGAGAGGGAGCTCTAAGCCAGGATTTGAACCTCAGACATATGTGCATTCACACTGTAGAGATTACCTACAACTGCATGAGTGATCAGAAACAAATGGGGTCCTCATCTCTTTCCCCTTAGTGGTTTCAGCGTGGATATTATCCAGCTGCTGCCTAAAAGATCTGACCTGGGGCCTGCTGTGGATTTCAAGAGGTCCCCATCCTTAATAAACAGTGTTGACCCCACATGGTAGCTGAGATGGATTTCTCCAACCAGCTTCCCAATCCACCAACCTTAGATATGCCCACCTCATGATGTTCTCATTTGTGAGAGAGAAATGCCATAGTGTTTAACCCTTCAATCTGTTCTGTTCATTGTGTGGGACTGATTGAGAAAAGAAGGGCTTTCCTAGCAGGGACCACCAACTTTATGTGCCTCAGAGTGGACAGCAGGATGGTAGAGAGTAGCTCTAAGTCTAGTTTGGCCTGTTTTGCAATGCTACCCATCGTCTCTTAGGGAAAACTGTAGGGCATTGTGAGACTGATCTTGTGACTTGGATGTCAGGATCTCTGTGAGCCCTAAGCTCACCCTGATGAGGGAGTAGTTGGTGTGACAACCTCCAGTGCTTCTAGAAACAGCATAAGTTGAGTCCCTTTTTCCCAGAGGATGTGTCATATTCCATCAATTCTATTAAGGGGTGGCTGTCTCCCAGGACCTCTATGCAGAGGACATTGCCCCTGAAATCTAAAATCTGGCAGGCATGTAAGACCTACAGGGGCTAAGTAGGAAACAGATACAGAAACACTACATACAGAAACATTGGATAGTAGGGAGTGGTGGAGACTGGGAAACTAGAAGTTATGTGTGTACTCTAAAGGGGGATACACAAATTTAATGTAACTATGACTGCGATGAGGGTGTACAGAAATTCTCACGACCTGCTGAGCTCCTTTTCTCCTATGGCTGAGGCCAGTGTGAGAGCAAACAATCTGAAAATTTGTGAATTCCTGTACCTCCTTAGGCTGTTGATACTTTGGTCATCACTGAACAGGCAGGAACCCCAGGACTGACAAAAGAGAGCTTGTAGTCCATCGTGCATCTTTTGTGACCCAGCCAGCATGTGGGAAGTGATGGCCTTCATTGCTTTCTAGTTTTTGCTGCCACTGAAGGAGGGCTGACTCAAGATATGGGAAGAGGGAGAGAGTTGAATAAATACAGGATTGATTGATTCAGATTTTTATGTGGAAACTTTTTTTTTCTTAACGCATTAATGATATATAATTGGCATACAATAAACTAATATTGAAATTGTATAATTTGATAAATTTTGACATGTATACACATGTCAAAAGTTTCCTCATGCCCCTTACTAATCTCCTCCTATTCTCCAATACTTTATCCCCATGTGACCATTGATTTGTTTAATGACACTATACATTAGTTAGCATTTTCTGAAATTTTATATAAATGTAATAATATGGTATGTGTTTATTTTTTATCTCTCTTTCAGTAAACTGTTTCTTTTTAGATTTGGGGGGTACAAGTACAGTTTTGTTATAGGGATATATTATGTATTGGTGAAATCTGGGCTTTTAGTGTGACTGTCACCCAAATAGTTCACATTGTACCCAATAGACAATTTCTCATTTTTCACTTTTTCCCCTTGTTTTGTGGGTTTATTTTCAACTTTTATTTTAAGCTCAAGGGGTCCATGTGCAGGCTTGTTACATGGGTAAATTGCATGTCACTGGGGTTTGATGTACAAATGATTTTGTCACCCAGGTAGTGAGCATAGCACCCAACAGGAAGTTTGTTTTTTGTTTTTCCCTTACCCTTCTCCCACACTCTCCCATCAAGTAGGCCCTGGCAGCTATTTTTCCCATCTTTGTGTTTATGTGTTCTCATTGTTTACCTCCCACTTATAAGTGAGAAGATGCAGCATTTGGTTTTCTGTTCCTGCATTAATTCATTTCTGATAATAGCCTCCAGCTCCATCCATGCTGCTGCAAAGGACATGATGTTTTTTATGGTTGCATAGTAATCCGTGGTGTATACATACCACTTTCTTTATTCATTTCACTGTTGATGGGCATCTAGGTTGATTCATGTCTTTGCTATTGTGAATAGTGCTGCAATGAACATACAGGTGCATGTGTCTTTTTGGTAGAACGATTTCTATTCCTTTGGGTACATAACCAGTAATGGGATTGCTGGGTCAAGTGGAAGGTCTGTTTTAAGTTCTTTGAAAAACATCCAAACTGCCTTCCTGAATAGCTGCACTAATTTACTTTCCCAGCAGCAGTGTATAAGCATTCCCTTCTCTCCACAACCTTGCCAATATCTGTTACTTTTTGACTTTAAAACAACCATTCTGACTGATGTGAGATGGCATCTCATTGTGGTTTGATTTACATTTCTCTAATCATTAGTGATGTTGAAACTTTTTTTCATATGCTTGTTGGCCACATGTATGTCTTCTTTTAAGAAATGTCTGTTTATGTCCTTGGCTCAATTTTTTAAATGAGATTGGTTGTTGTTTTGTTTGTTACTTTGCTTAAGTTCCTTATAGATTCTGGATATTAGACCTTGTCAGATGCACAGGTTGTGAATATTTTCTCCTATTCTGTATGCTGTCTGTTTACTCTGTTGGTGGTTTCTTTCTCTGTACACTTCAGTTTAATTAGGTCCCATCTGTGTATTTTTCCTTTGTTTCAATTGCTTTTAGAGACTTTGTCATGAAATCTTTGCCAAGGACTGTGTCCAGAATGATATTTTGTAGGTTTCTTCTAAGGTTTTTTATAGATTTAGGTCATACATTTAAGTCTTTAATCCATTTTGAACTGATTTTTGTATATGATGAAAGGAAGGGGTCCAGTTTCAGTCTTCTGCATATGGCTAACCAGTTATCCCAGCATCATTTATTGAATAAGAGTCCTTTCCCCATTGCTTGTTATTGCTTACTTTGTCAAAGATCAGATGTTTTGAGATATGTGGCTTTATTTCTGGGTTCTTTATGCTGTTCTAGTTGTCTATGTGTCTGTTTTTGTATCACTATCATGCTGTGTTGGTGACTGTAGGCTTTAAGTATAGTTTGAAGTTGGGTACTATGATGCCTCCAGCTTTGTTCTTTTTGCTTAGTATTGCTTTGGCTATTTGGACTGTTTTTGGGTTCCATGTGATTTTTAGAATATTTTTTCTGATTCTGTGAAAAATGACATTGGTAGATTGATGAAATAGCACTGAATCTGTAAATTGCTTTGGGCAGTATGGCTATTTTAACAATATTTATTCTTTTTATCCACGAGCATGAAATGTTTTTCCATTTGTTTTGGTCATCTCTGATTTCTTTCAGCAGTGTTTTGTAATTCTTGTTGTAGAGATCTTTCCACTCCCTGGCTAGCTTTATTACTAGGTATTTTATTCTTTTTCTTGACTATTGTGTATGAGATTGCATTCTTGATTTGGCTCTCAGACTGGACATTCACTGTACATTATTGGTACATAGAAATGCTGATTTTTGTACATTGATTTTTATACTAAAGCTTTACTGAAGTTATCAGTTCTAGGAGCTTTTGTGCAGAGACTATGGGGTTTTCTAAGTATAGAATCATATCCTCTGCAAAGAGAGATAGCTTAACTTCCTCTCTTCCTATTTGGATGCCTTTTATTTCATTATCTTGCAATTACTCTGGCTAGGACTTCCAGTACTATCTTGAATAGGAGTGGTAAGAGTGAGTATCATTGTCTTGTTCTGGTTCCCAAGGAAAATGCTTCCGGGTTTTGCCTGTTTGGTATGATTTTAGCTGTGAGTTTGTTATAGATGGCTTTTGTTGTTGTTTTGAGACAGGGTTCTTGCTCTGTCGCCCAGGATGGAGTGCAGTGATGCAATCACAGCTCATTGCAACCTCTGCCCTCCTGAGCTCAAGCGCCTCCCACCTCAGCCTCTCGAGCAGCTGAGACTACAGGTGTATGCCATCACACCTGGCTAATTTTTGTGTATTTTGTAGGAACGGGGTTTTGCTATGTTGCCCAGGCTTGTCTCTGCCTCCCAAAGTGCTGGGATTATAGGTGTGAGACACTGCACCTGGCCCATAGATGGCTCTTATTATTTTGAGGTCTGTTTCTTCAATGCCTAGTTTGTTGAGGGTTGGAAGGGCTGTTAAATTTTATTGAAAGCCTTCTGTGCATCTATTGAGATAACCATGTGGTTTTTGTTTTTTTGTTCTGTTTATGTGATGAATCACATTTCTTAATTTGCATATGTTGAGCCAACTTTGCATGCCAGATATAAAGCCTGCTTGAGTGTGGTGATCATGGTGGATTAGCTTTCTGATATGCTGTTGGATTCAGTTGAACTAGTATTTTGTTGAGAATTTTGCATTTATGTTTATCAGGGATATTGGCCTAACGTTTTCCTTTTTCATTTTGCCTCTGCAGGGTTTTGGTATCAGGATGATGCTGGCCTCACAGAATAAGTTAGGGAGTAGTCCCTCCTCCTTGATTTTTTGGGAATAATTTCAGTAGGATTAGTACCAGGTCTTTTTACATCTGGTAGAATACGACTGTGAATCCACCTGGTCCAGGGCTTTTTCTGGTTGGTAGCTTTTTAATTACTGATTCAATTTCAGAACTCATTACTGGTCTGTTCAGGATTTCATTTCTTTCTGGTTCAATCTTAGGAAATTGTATGTTTCATGGAATGTATCCATTTCTTCTAGGTTTTTTAGTTTGTGTGCTAAGTTTTTAGTTCTTAATAGTCTCTGAGAGAATTTTGTGCTTCTGTGGGGTAGGTGGTAATGTCACCTTTAACATTTCTCATTGTGTTTATTTGCATCTTCTTTTTTCCTTTATTAATCTAGCTAGTGGGCTACCAGTGTTGTTTATTCTTTTGAAAAACCAACTTACGGTTTTATGATCTTTGTATAGATTTTCACATCTCAGTTTTATTCAGTTCAACTCTGATATTGGTTATTTTTTTCTGCTGCTTTCCTTTCTTTTGGGGTTGTTTTTTTTTTTTTCTTTTAGTTCTTCTAGGTGTGATGTTATTTTGTTAACTTGAGATTTATCTAACTTCTTGGTGTAGGCATTTTGCACTATAAACTTTCAACACTGCTTTAGCTGTGTCCCAAAGATTCTGGTATGTTGTATCTCTGTTTTAATTAGTTTCAAGGAATTTTTTGATCTGTCGTGATTTCATTCTTTAACTAAAACACATTCAGGAGAAGATTGTTTAATTTCCATGTAATTGTATGGTTTTGAGAATTCTTCTAGGTATTGATTTCTGTTTTTACTGTGCTATGGTCTGAGAGTGTGGTTGGTATGACTTTTTTTTTTAATTGTTGAGTATTGCTTTATGGCCAAGTATGTGATTGATCTTAGAATATGAGACATGTGCAGATGAAAAGAATGTATGTTCTGTGGTTGTTGGGTAGAGTATTCTGTAGATTTCTGTAAGGTCTATTTGGTCAAATGTCCAGTTTAGCTTCCAAATACCTTTTCTGCTTTGGTGATGCATCTAACACTGTCAGTGGGGTGTTGAAGTCTCCTGCTATTAATTGTCTGGTTGTCTAAGTCTTGTTGTAGGTCTCTAAGAACTTGTTTCATGAATATGGGTGCTCCAGTGTTTGGTGCATATATATTTGGGATAGTTAAGTCTTGTTGAATTGAATCCTTCATCACTGTGTGATGCCCTTCTTTGCCTTTTTTGATCATTGTTGGTTTAAAGTCTGTTTTGTGTGAAATAGCAATCCCTGCTCTTTTTTTTTCCCATTTGCTTGACCTTTCTCCATCCTTTTACTTTGTGCCTATGGGTGTCATTGCATGTGAGATGTGTCTAATGAAGAGAATACACAGTTGGGTCTCATTTCTTTTTCCAACTTGCCACCTTGTGCCTTCTAAGTGGGGCATTTAGCCTATTTACATTCAAGGTCAATATTGATAAGTGAGGATTTGATCCTGTCATTATGTTGTTAGCTGGTTGTTATGTGGACTTTATTGTACAGTTGGTTTGTAGTATCAACAGGATATTTGCTTAAGTTGTTTCTGTGGTGGCAGATACTCATCTTTTGCTTCTAGGTTTAGCACTGTTTTAAGGACTTCTTGTAAGGCAGGTCTGGTAGTAATGAATTCCCTTAACATTTGTTTGTCTGAAAAAGATTTTATTTATCCTTCACTTAATGAAGTTTAGTTTGGCTGGATGTTAAATTCTTGGTTCAAATTTCTTTCATTTAAAAATGCTGAATATAGGCCCCCAGTCTCTTCCAGTTTGTAAAATTTCTGAAAGGTCCACTGTTAGCCTGATCAGGTTCCTTTTGTAGGTAACCTGCCACTTCTCTCTACCTGCCTTTAATATTTTTCTTTTGTATTGACCTTGGAGAATCTGATGCCTATGTATCTTAGGGATGGTCATCTTGTATAATATCATCTCACAGGGGTTCTCTGAATGTCCTGAATTTGCATGTCAACCTCTCTAGTGTGGTTGGGGAAATGTTCATGGACAGTATCATCAAATATGTTTTCCAAGTTCCTTGTTGTCTCTCCATCTCTTTCTGGAATGCCAATGTGTTATAGGTTTGGCCTTTTTACATATCCCATATTTCTTGTAGGTTTTATTCATTTTTTAAAATTCTTTTTTCTTTATTTTTTTCTGCTGCATTGGTTCAAAGGAGTCGTGTTTGAGCTCTGAGATTATTTTCTCTTTGTGGGATAGCAAATATTTATTTGAAGAACTTTTAGGATAAAATTTAGTTTACCTCTGATAAAGCTGAAGAAAAATGATTGCAGTTTTTATGCATTAAATGATAAACATTGCCTTTGTATTCTTTTCCCAGTTCTTCTAAAATTTTTTCTATATCATCTTCTAGGAAGTCCGTGCTCCCTAAAACAACAACTTCTTTAAATTTAAATGTTTCTCCTAGTTCAGAAGCATTTCCTGGGGAAATTTCAAATATTCCAGAAAAGGGGTAAGGACGGCCACCATAAGCAAATTCTCTGCCATAGACTTCAATTCCTGAATGAAAAACTCCAGTTCCAATGGATGAGGTATATTCGTTCATCCAATACATGTCATACACGTTGAGCATAACACTAACTGGTCAGCTCCCATCCTCCTCCCCGCGGCCGCCGCCTAGTCCTCAAGCCGCTCCGTCTCCGCGGGGCCAGAGGCCGCTCTCACCCCTGCGGGCGCTTCAAGGGGCCTAAGCCGGGCACTAACCGTACAGCCCTGCCCGCGGCAGCCGGGGCAGAAGCATCGGGCAGCCAAGCCACTCCCGGGCGCCAACGACAGGAGCCTCTGTGCGGACAGGGCTAGACAGCTGGCGGCCCGCTCCGGATGAGGCACCTCCCCTAGGCGGCAGACACGTGGGGAAAAGCTGAGCTCTGAGACTATTTTCTAAGCTTGGTCTGTTCTGTTATTAGTGCTTCCAATTACATTATGAAATTGCAATTGCTGTAGTTAATTTCTTATTTCCAGAAGTTCGGTTTGATGACTCTTTTTCTTTTCTTTTTTTCTTTTTCTTTTTTTTTTTTTTTTTTTTTTTTTTGAGACGGAGTCTTGCTCTTTTGCACAGGCTGGAGTGCAGTGGCATGATCTTGGCTCACTGCAACCTCCATCTCCTGGATCCAAGGGACTCTTGTGCCTCAGCCTCCCGAGTAGCTGGGATTACAGGTGCCTGCCAGCACACCCAGCTAATTTCTGTATTTACAGTAGAGATAGGGTTTCACCATGTTGGTCAGGCTGGTTTCGAACTCCTGACCTCAAGTGATCCACCCGCATCAGCCTCCCAAAGTGCTGGGATTACAGACGTGAGCCACCGTGCCCAGCCCATTTTGGTTCTTTCTTAATATGGTAATATTATATTTAAACTCTTGGATTGCATTATTGGTTTCCTTGGATTTTGCCTTCCTTGCCATCCAGACTCTGAATTCTAAGTCATTTCAGCCATTTAAGCATGGTTACAAACCATCACTAGGGAGCTAGTGCAGTCGTTTGAAGACTTTTAGAGTTGCCAGAAATCTTGCACTGGTTCTTTCTCATATGTGTGGGATGATGTTCCTTGAATCTTTGAAGTTGCTCTCCTTTGGATGGGGCTTTCTGCTTTCATATTATTTGATGCCCTTGGGAGTTTTACTGTGGTATAAGTTGGGTTTAGTTTAATGGTTTCAATTATGGGTGCTTTCACAGGCCAAGGCTCAGCTGAGCACTCCTGAGCTGCATGCTGTAAACCTGGGTAGAGGGGATTAAGCCCTTGGCTTTGTTCTCTGGCTGCTTGGGGTGAAGAGCCTGCTGTGCTAGAGGGGCTGAGGTGTTCTCAGTCTGCTGGCAAAAGTGCTCCAGCAGAGCACTGTGGGGACTGCAGAGAGTGCACTGTGGCTGGGGGATGGGGAGGCCACAGGCAAGTGTGCACCACTTGGGCAGTAGAGGGGAGCTACCTGCAAGTGTGTGCCAATGGGGTGGCATAGCCGTGGTGTAGGTGAGTGAAGCACCATGGTGTGAGGGGTCCCCGGCAATGCCTCCCACCTTTTTGAATCTCCAGTGTCTATTATTCCACTATTTCCATATGTATACATCATTTAGCTACCACTTATAAGTGATAATATGCAGTATTTGACTGTTTCTGAATTATTTCACTTAAGAGAATGGCCCCCCAGTTCCAGCCATATTGCTGCAAAAGCCATGATTTTTTTTTAATGACTGAGTAGTATTCCATGGAGTGTATATATATATATATATCGCATATATATATCGCATATATATATCGCATATATATATCGCATATATATCGCATATATATATCACATATATATCGCATATATGTCACATATATATCATATATATGTCACATATATATCGCATATATATCACATATATATATCGCATATATGTCACATATATATATCGCATATATATATATATATATATCGCATTTTCTTTATCCAGTCATCTGTCGATGGACACTTAGGTTGATTCTATGACTTTGCTACTGTGAATAGTGCTACAGTAAGCATGTAAGTACAGGCCTCTTTTTGATATAGTGGTTTACTTTCCTTTAAGTAAATACCCAAGAGTGGAATTGCCAGATCAAATGGCAGTTCTATTTTTAGTTCTTTGATAAATCTACATACTGTTTTCCATAGAGGTTGTACTAATTTACATTCCCACCAATAGCGTATAAGCGTTCCCTTTTCCTTGCATCCATACCAACATCTGTTGGTTTTTTACTTTTTAATAATAGCCACTCTGACCAGTATAAGATGGCATCTCAGTGTGTTTATGTGTGTGTGTTTTCTCTCATCATATCTCATTATAACCTCAAATTCCTGGGCTCAAGCAATCCTCTTGCTTCAGCCTCCCAGTATCTAGGACTACAGGCGTACACCATCATGCCTTGCTCTTTTTTTTTTTTGTAGATATAACATCTTACTGTATTGCCCAGGGTGGTCTCAAACTCCTGACCTCAAGCAATTATTGTGTTGGCATCCCAAAGCACTGAGATTACATGTATGAGCTACCTCCCTAAAAGAAGGAAAGTGAGCCAGAAGCTCTGGGCCCAGCCCATGATCTGAATCGGGGCGAATATCCCCGCCTCCTGACCTCAATTTTCCTAAGCTAGAAAGGACCTTTCGACCCTCCGACTTGTGCCGATAGTAAAGCGGCGGCCTTAAGACGACGCGGGGGTCCTTGTGCGCACTTACATGGAGTCGGCCGCGCTTGGTTATTTCCCACACCCGGTAGATGTGAGGAAAAAACTGCCTTACTCAGAAGGCACCACCCCTTGCGTCGGCCGCGGACTCTAGGCCAATGACGGCCCAGGACACGGGCGTTTTCTGCGGGCCAGGGCGGCGGAGGTGGGACTTCCGCTTCGTCGCGTGACGTCATCTCCGTGAGCAGGATTGGCCCGGAAACAGTGTGGGGCCTGGACCGCTGGGTAGGAGCGTCCAGCGGCCTGAGCGGGGGAGGGTAATGAGGCGGGTACGCCCCTTCTCCGCATCTTGGCGGGAGCCTGACGCTCCGCTTCTTCCCTAACTGGGTGTTCCACCGGCGCCCGCCGGGGCCCAGGCCTCCGCAGCTGCCCTCCGTCTCCTGAGCCCCGACGCTGCGCCCGCTTTGTGCTCATTTTTCTCTGGGGAAACTGAGGCTCCGAGTGCGAAAGTCAGCCGAGGTCTCCCCGTCCAGGACAGAGAAGGGCTGGGGGGTCGGCTGAGCCGCGGCATTCCCGGTTCCCGCTAGGGCTGCAGGGTCTCAGGATGGCAGCCTCGGCGCAGGTGAGTGGACGAGGTTTCGGCCTTGCTGCTGCTCTGCTATTTCTGGAGGCCTTGTGGGCAGGAAGAAGCCAAGACAGCCACAGGACTTTTCTTCGTTGCCGTGGTTTATTTCAGAGAAGTGGCCGTAGCTTGTCATTTCCTTTATCCGCAGTCCTGCCATAGTGTTGGCCTCCGACAGGTGCTCAGTCCTTCGTAGAAGGATGAATGATGCTTCCTTCATGGAGCTCATCACACTTCCCCTAAATCCAACTTCATCTGTTGCCTGCCAGCCCCTACGCCATCCACCTGGCCAACCACCCCGACCTTGTCTCTCCATTTTTCCGTTGTCCTTTGCTCTTTAGAGCCACCAACCTGACCGTGCAGTCCTCTTCCTTTTTCCAGGCTTTCTCTTTGCACTTCCCTTTGCCTTGAACACTGCCCCTATAACTTCGCAGGGCCTCCCTCTCATATCTTTCTGGTCTCTGTCCAGATGTCACCTATTTGGAGGTGGCTTTCTTGGCAGTTCCGGCTAAAGTGGCGCCTTACGCACTTGCCCATTTTTGGCAATGTGTGGCATTTTTGTATAGAGAATCTGACGATATTAAAGAAGCTTGCCGCTTGAGTTGGTCTAGGATGTTATGTGAACAAAGAGAAAAGAAATAATTGCAAAGAGTGACAGCTGATCATGAGGAGTCCTTGCTGTGGGCTGATTGGCAGACATTATTTAACCCTCAGCTCCTTTAATCCTGAACTCTTTAGAATTAGGTTCTCTTGTCATCACTGTTTTACACAAGAGCAGCTTGAGGCTCACATAGGTTCAATTACCTGCCTTACATCACTGTAGCTCTTAAGTATCAGAAACTAACAACTGGTATGTCTACCATCACAGCCTGTGTTTTTACCCTCTTCTTTACCCGCATTGGTTAGGGAGGCCTGGGGGTGACACCTAAAGTAAACTTTGCAAGTTGAGCAGGCTTCCTTCTAGCAGGTGGTCTTGGACATGAGGAGTCATGGCATTTCATGCTGGTGGAACTGTGTGAACTAAAAAAAAAAATGGTTTATTGGTTGTTTAAGAAATCCGCAGGGGACCCGTGTGGCTTCCACAGTGGTTTCCTGAGTGGTTTTCTCCTATGCCAGCTGACACATGTCTTGGGACACAAGATTTTGTGGTCTTTTGCTAGATGTGCCTTCCTCCTTAGCCAGGACAGACATCATAGCCAGTCAGGGGCCCATGTTCTCATGGCTACAACCTGCTGTGTCCTCTGTGACTCTTGTTCGTTGCTTCTGAAGTATCCTGACCTCAGGGATACTTGCTGGTAGGACTCAAACAGGAAAAGGTAGTGATAGCTTGTTGTGGATTCTTCCTATGAGAATGGGCATCTGTGAGGTCCAGAAGTGTCCAAGGCAGCAGATGCAGGTCCAGGCCCTGCCACTTTTGAGGCAGGTGCCACCACCTCAGGTGACTCTTCTGTGAGATAGGTGATTATGACTATGCTGCTCCACCCATGTCCATGAAAATATTTTCAAGTGGCTAACCCCAGCACAGTGGCATGTGTCTGTAGTTCCAGCCTGGGAGGCTAAGGCAGGAGGATCTTGAGTTCAAGCCCAACCTGGGCAAAATATTGAGACCCTGTCTCAAAAAAAAAAAATCCTGTAAATATTTTCAGGGTGGCTCAAATGGATGTGTTTCAATGTTTCCCATCCTCATTAACTGTGCATTAACTTTGCTAATGAAGGAGTGTCGGGTTGCATGATTAGAACATAGACCATAGGGTCCTGGGTTCAAATTCTGTGTCTTCTGATAAGATATGTGACTTTGGGTAGACTAATGGAGGGCCTGGACCTCAAGTCTCTGAGTGTGACATGGAGATGATGATGGTGAACTCAGGAGCTGTGGCCCTTTGCCCCAGTGTTTCCTTTACAGCTTTTCTTCAGATCTTTTGACTATTCTTGGTGAAGTGGAAAACCCTGTTGTGTTGACCTGGACATCAGGGCTCAGATAAATGAAATGAGATTTCCAAGGTCACATAGCAGGCTTGTGTTGATTTCAGGAATTTGGTTTTAAACCTCAGGAGTCTGACTCCCGAGCTGGGGACTTTTAGTCACTTTACCATGGCATGTAAAGCCATTAGCATGAGACAGGCTCACAGGGAGGATTGGTAAGACTCAGGTGCTGTTCTTGTTATTGTTGCTGGTGTTGTTTTTGTTATTATTCTTTCCCATTCCTCTGATGTCTCAGAGCACTTACTGTCTGTGCCTCTCAGTCCACTTAGGATTGTCCTAACCTTATTTCTGTGTCAAGTGGCTTCCTGCACAGGAGGCTTCTCTCTCTTCACTGCAGTAATTTTTTTTTTGAGATGAGTCTCGCTCAGTCGCCCAGGCTGGAGTGCAGTGGTGCGATCTCGGCTCACTGCAAGCTCCACCTCCTGGGTTCACACTCCTGCCTCAGCCTCCCGAGTAGCTGGGACTACAGGCGCCTGCCACTATGCCCGGTTAATTTTTTTGTATTTTTGGTAGAGACGGGGTTTCACCGTGTTAGCCAGGGTGGTCTCAATCGCCTGACCCTTGATCTGTCCGTCTCGGCCTCCCAAAGTGCTGGGATTACAGGTGTGAGCCAGCGCACCTGACCGACACTACTGTAATTTATCCAAGGCAATGTCCGCATTCCCCTCATGCCTGGCACAGATCATGGCCCTCTAGAGATGCTTGGTGATTTGATTCTTGGGTCACTGTGCATCTTTTGCAGTGCTGGAGTGACAAGTTCTAATTGTATTCCACAGTTTCAAGGGAAACACTACTATCTCTGTTTAATTTTCCAGGTGTCTGTGACCTTTGAGGATGTGGCTGTGACATTCACACAGGAGGAGTGGGGACAGTTGGACGCAGCCCAGAGAACCTTGTATCAGGAGGTGATGCTGGAGACCTGCGGACTTCTTGTGTCTCTGGGTAAGGCCCCTTCTGGTCCCGTGCTCCCTTAGGATTGAGTTCTCCTACTCATGTTCCCCTTTGTCCTCCACAGCCTACTTGTTCTGAGGCTCCTGGCACCACACAGGGGTGTTCACCATTTGCTCTGAGTGTAGCACTTGGGAGACCAGGGTCTGGTGTCCAGGAGTCCACTCCCATCTCCACTGCTTATGATCCCTGTGTTCCTGGGTAAGTTAAGGAATCCCTCTGTGCCTCAGTTTTTCTCATGAATAAAAAGGGCCAGGCCAGGCACAGTGGCTCATGCCTGTAATCCCAGCACTTTGGGAGGCCGAGGCGGACAAATCGGGAGGTCAGGAGTTTGAGACAAGCCTGGGCAACATGGTGAAACCCCGTCTCTACTAAAAATACAAAAAATTAGCTGGGTGTGGTGGCGGGCGCCTGTCATCCCAGCTACTCAGGAGGCTGAGGCAGGAGAATCACTTGAACCCGGGAGGCAGAGGTTGCAGTGAGCTGAGATCGCATCACTGCACTCCAGCCCAGGCGACAGTGTGAGAGAGACTCCGTCTGAAAAAAAAAAAAAACGGGCCAATATAGTATTTATTTCACAGGGCTAGTGTGAGGGCAAATGGTTCAGTACAGTGTGTTGTGATAGGTGGTTGGGTGCAGGTTAGCAATTGTGACCCCTGTTGCTGTCACTATTGTTACTGCTGTCTAAATCATTGTCGTCATAATCAGCAATATTACACTTGGACTCAGCATTTTTTGGAACAACTTTGTATAGTTTTGTGGTTAAATTGGCCAGGTGCTTTTGATGACTAGACTCAGGTGTCCATTTTAGCTTGGCCATTCGCCATTTCCCAGATTTTGGCAAGTCACTTTATCTGCCTGAGCCTCGATTTCTTCATCTATAATGTGGTCCTGATTGCAGTACATTCTTAATGTGCATCCTGTGAAGAAATCCTAAAATAGAATTTTTCGTGCAGGGACCATAGGAGTAGCAATGTAATGCTTTGCTTAGAATGTAAAAAAAAGCCTTAGGTCAGTGAAGAAACTTACCTTTCTCCTGAATGGAGAATCAGTATCTCAAATATGTTATTTCTCTTCTAAACTAATGCCTAAATTTAATTCAGTGTTTATAAAATACAATGCATTTAAATTGCTTGGCATATTCCCTAGGTTATAGTTACATTGTATAAATATCAGTTATTGACATACTATTAGGAGTAAAGTTCTATGGCCCGGTGGCATATTGATTAAGGACTTGGATTCGAGAGCCACAGCAGGAAAGTCTCTCCGAGAAGTTTTTGAGCTGAGACCCAAAGAGTGAGTTAATTAGAACGAACAAGTTAGAGGAGCAAGTAGTATTCCAAGTAGGCAGGCCGGCATGTGCAAAGGCCCTGAGGTTGTGGGGAGCATGATCCTGACAAAGCTGAAGGAAGGTCTGAGTCCCCTTTTTCACTGCACTGTCATTGAACCCAGTGCCAAGCACATAGCAAAAATGAGCAAACATTTGCTTAGAGATGACTGATGAATCCCACCCTGTGTTTTTGTGGGTCCTACTGCCTGTGCCATTAACTTCTCCATAGAGTACTTATGTCTTTTACCCTCTTATATTTTGAAAAGTTTTGGGCTATATGTGCAGTTCAGCTCATACAGTCTTAACCCTGAAGGAAATATATTATCTCACCTAATAAGCTTAGTGGTAAGGCTGGCTCTTGGGTTGGTGGGTGTCAAGCCAGTTGTCTTTCTTTGCTCCCACTTTCTTTTTTCTTTTTTGGAGACAGGTTCTCACTCTGTAACCCACGCTGGAGTGCAGTGGTATGATCTCAGCTCACTGCAGCCTCACCTTCCGGGCTCAAGTGATCCTCCCACCTCAGTCTCCTAAGTAGCTGGGACCACAGGTGCATGACAACCACCTGGCTACTTTTTGTATTTTTAGTAGAGATGGGGTTTCACCATGTTGCCCAGGCTGGTCTCAGACTCCCAAAGTGTTGGGATTACAAGCGTGAGCCACTGTGCCCAGCCTCTTTGCTCCCTCTTCTTGGTAAGGTTTTTAGGCAGGTTCCCTCACAGAATTCCCAGAATGCTGCATGGCAGCAGGAGTGGCAGCCTCCCTCATTTAGCCCTTCCTGAAAGAGAAGGCTTTTTCTGTCTTTGGAGTGGCTGGTATAGGTCACCTGCCTACTTCAGAGTACAGATGATCAGGGTTGCCATTTGCAAGATGATGATGGAGACCAGGGCTTTTCTACCTGCCATAGGGACTAATTATAAAATCCCTTCAGAAAATTTGTCTTAACAGGGTTGAGATTTTTGTAGGATGGAGATTAAAAGTAATTGGTACTATCACACAGCCAGCACTACTGCTTACAGTCTTTGGGGCCCAATGAGGATGGTTTGTTTTTTTTTTTTTGAGATGGAGTTTCGCTCTTGTTGCCCAGGCTGGAGTGCAGTGGCATGATGTCGGTTCACTACAACCTCCGCCTCCCGGGTTCAGCCTCCCGAGTAGCTGGGATTACAGGTGCCTGCCACCACACCTGGCTAACTTTTTGTATTTTTAGTAGAGATGGGGTTCCACCATTTTGGGCAGGCTGGTCTCGAACTCCTGACCTCAGGTGATCCACCTGCCTTGGCCTCCCAAAGTGCTGGGATTATAGGCATGACCCACTGTGCCCAGCCAGATGGTGTTTTTGTAGTTGTTTTATGGTCACGGTTCAACATTTTCTTCGCTTGGCTGAGAATAGCTTCACTTCATGGTCTTCCCCGTCCTGAAGTCCCAGATCAGATTGACAGGTTTCTTTCTTCTAACCTAACTCCCTGTGTCCTCTTTTGTTCTCCATGCACAGGCTGTCCTTTGTTCAAACCAGAGCTGATCTACCAGTTGGATCACAGACAGGAGCTATGGATGGTTACAAAAGACCTCTCCCAAAGCTCCTATCCAGGTAGGAGCCAACAGCTGGGAAGGTGGGGGTCATGGCAGCTTACACATGGAAAAGTGAACACTGCCTCTGAAGTTTGTGGGCAGTCTTCTTACTGTGGTCTCTCTGGGTGCTTGGGATCCATGGAGCCTCTTTTTTTTTTTTTTTTTTCCCCGTCAGACTGGGTCTCACTCTGTCACTCAGGCTGGAGTACAGTGGTGTGACCATAGCTCACTGCAGCGTCAACCTCCTGGGCTCAAGGGATTCTCCCACCTAAGCCTCCCAGGTAGGTGAGACTACAGGCATGTGCACCATGCCTGGCTGAGTTTTTAAAATTTTTTATAGAGATGGTCTTGTTATGTTGCTGAGGCTGGTCTCAAACTCCTGGGCTCAAGCTCTCCTCCTGCCTCAGCCTTTGAAAATGCTGAGCCACCAAGCCTGGCCTCTTACATCTTAAATTTAAGTACTTCCAAGTGAGGTCCCAGATGTATATATTTCACTAGCCCATAATAAAAAATTATGGCTAACATGTATTTATTTCTTACTCAGTGCCTTGCTCTCTGCCGACCATAGTGTATGTAGTGTTTCCCTTCATCTTCACTATAGTTCTATAAGGCAGACTCTATTTTTGGCCCTTTTTTGTTTGTTTGTTTCCGAGATGGAGTCTCCCACTGGTTCCCTGGCAGGAGTGCAATGGCACAATCTTAGCTCACTACAACCTCCATCTCCCGGGTTCAAGTGATTCTCCTGCCTTAGCTGGGATCACAGGCATACGCCACCACACCTGGCTAATTTTGTGTTTTTAGTAGAGACGGGGTTTCTCCATTTTGGTCAGGCTGGTCTCAAACCCCTGACCTTAGGTGATCCACCCTCCTCAGCCTCCCAAAGTGCTGGGATTACAGTCATGAGCCACCGTGCCCAGCATAATTTTCTCTTTGAAGATCTACTCTAGGCTGGGCATGGTGACTCATGCCTATAATCCCAGCACTTTGGGAGGCTGAGGGTACTATTTCATCTTCTTGTTCTCACTGAAATGCTGATCTTGTTTCTTCTTCTTCTTCTTTTTTTTTTTTGAGATGGAGTCTTGCTCTGTTGCCCAAGTTGAAGTGCACTGGCACAATCTCGGCTCACTGCAACCTCTGCCTTCCGGGTTCAAGTGGTTCTCCTGCATTAGCCTCCTGAGTACCTGGGATTACAGGCATGCGCCACCATGCCCAGCTAATTTTTGTATTTTTAGTACAGACGGGGTTTCACCATGTTGGCCAGGCTGGTCGCAAGCTCCTGACCTCAGGTGATCTGCCTGCCTTGGTCTCCCAAAGTGCTGGGATTACAGGTATGAACTACTGTCCCTGGCCTTTGTTTCTTCTATAATGCCATCTCTAATAAGCCTTTTTGTGTATTGTATTCCTTCCAGGTGACAACACAAAACCCAAGACCACAGAGCCTACCTTTTCTCACCTGGCCTTGCCTGAGGAAGTCTTACTCCAGGAACGACTGACACAAGGAGCCTCAAAGGACTCTCAATTAGGGCAATCCAAGGATCAGGATGGGCCATCTGAAATGCAGGAAGTCCACTTGAAAATAGGGATAGGCCCCCAGCGGGGGAAGCTCCTGGAGACAGTGAGTTCTGAACGTGATGGTTTGGGGTCAGATGATGGTATATGTACAAGGATTACACAAAAACAAGTTTCAACAGAAGATGATCTCTATGAATATGATTCACATGGACCAGTTACAGATTCCTTGATTCGTGAAGAGAAAAATTCCTATAAATGTGAGGAATGCGGGAAAGTGTTTAAAAAGAATTCCCTCCTTGTTCAGCATGAACGGATTCACACTCAAGTGAAGCCCTATGAATGCACAGAGTGTGGGAAAACCTTTAGCAAGAGCACTCATCTTCTTCAGCACCACATCATCCACACTGGGGAGAAGCCCTATAAGTGCAGGGAGTGTGGAAAGGCTTTTAACCGCAGGTCACACCTCACGCGGCACCAGCGGATTCACACCGGAGAGAAACCTTATAAGTGCAGTCAGTGTGGAAAGGCCTTCACCCACCGCTCCACTTTTGTCTTGCATAACAGGAGCCACACTGGAGAAAAACCATTTGTGTGCAAAGAATGTGGCAAAGCCTTTCGAGATAGGCCAGGTTTCATTCGACACTACATCATCCACACGGGAGAGAAGCCCTATGAGTGCATTGAGTGTGGGAAGGCCTTCAGCCGCCGGTCATACCTCACGTGGCACCAACAGATTCACACTGGAGTGAAACCCTTTGAATGCAGCGAGTGTGGAAAAGCTTTTTGCGAGAGTGCAGACCTCATTCAACACTACATTATCCACACTGGGGAGAAGCCTTATAAGTGCATGGAGTGTGGGAAGGCCTTTAACCGTAGGTCACACCTCAAGCAGCATCAACGGATTCATACTGGGGAGAAGCCTTATGAATGCAGTGAATGTGAAAAGGCCTTTACCCACTACTCCACTTTTGTCTTGCATAAAAGGACCCACACTGGAGAAAAACCCTATGAATGCAAAGAATGTGGAAAAGCCTTTAGTGATAGGGCAGACCTCATTCGACACTTCAGCATCCACACTGGAGAGAAACCCTATGAGTGCGTGGAGTGTGGAAGGGCCTTCAACCGCAGTTCACACCTTACGAGGCACCAACAGATTCACACTGGAGAGAAACCCTATGAATGCATCCAGTGTGGGAAAGCCTTTTGCCGGAGTGCAAACCTTATTCGACACTCCATCATTCACACTGGAGAGAAGCCGTATGAATGCAGTGAGTGTGGAAAGGCTTTTAATCGTGGCTCATCCCTCACACATCATCAAAGGATTCATACTGGGAGAAACCCTACCATTGTAACAGATGTGGGAAGACCTTTTATGACTGCACAGACTTCAGTCAACATCCACGAACTTCTATTAGGGAAAGAGTTTTTGAATATCACCACTGAAGAAAATCTGTGGTGAAAGGGAACATCTTACCATCTGGCGATTCACACTGAAGAGAAACTTCATAAGCATCCTCTCTTTGAGAAAACCTATAATAGATTATCATTTGTCATCTAAACAATCATGTTAGAAATTGAACCAGCCTGGAGTCTTATTCTCCATCTGAGAATTCACCCATGAGAGAGACCCAGTGGTTGCTATGCACTTAGGAAAACCTTCAGCCACATCTTTCTTCTTAGTTTACAGTGAAATATTATCTCAGGGATATTTAAACAAAGGAAGAGGAGATATAGGGAAGAGAAAGAAAACAACGGCTTCTTTTAGACTTGTCTGACAAGGCTATGGCAATTTGTCATCCCTTTGTTATTTTATTTGGGAGAGGGAAATGTTTCAGAAACAAAAGATCTCATCCCCTTTATTTTTCCTGTGTATACATTCACTGCTGCCCAGTATCAGAACAGTTAGACAAACGAGGGCTTGAAAACATTTTGTGAAAGCTTGCTTAGTCCTGCAACATTCTCCACTCTCGAGGTGCAGGAGCATACATCTTTATAAAAAATGTGGAGGCTTGAGTTACGAAACACTTTTATAAGGAGATAAGGATGTACATATGTTTGGACACATTGTCCACTTCAGATGCTTGTTTAAAAAAACGTTTCACCATGTGTCTTTATCCAATACACATCCTTTTTCTTGATGTGGATTTACTTTTTTTTTTTTTTTTTAGTTTTCCTGGGATAGGGATGATAGTGTAATTGTTCATGCACAGAGTAATCCTGGGAATCTTAGTTTTTTCCTATGATTGTGGTTTCTCAGCTTCTTTACCTCTCCTTTGAGAGAGTTAGGTCCACCTCAGTTTTCTAAAGGTCAAATTAAGGCCCCCCAAAAATACAGTATGTAGCT
Organism: Pongo pygmaeus; assembly: GCF_028885625.2. NCBI lineage: Eukaryota > Metazoa > Chordata > Mammalia > Primates > Hominidae > Pongo > Pongo pygmaeus. The sequence continues at coordinate 63,899,395 of NC_072393.2, forward strand.
GAATTCCTTTGAAAGATCATGATAAACTCAGAAGAACAAACACATAGAAGGAATGTCATTTTTAATCTTTAAAGAGTGTGTGAAAATTCACTTTTACTGGAATTTTAACAGGCAAGCCGGCATGCATGTATGTAGGGATGTGTGACTTTCACAGTTGTCACCATGGACTTAGGCTTGATTAAAATGATATACATTTAGAGCGTTTTGTAATTCCTTTTTGATAATATTTTTAAGACTAGATTTTGAGCCATGTGATAGTATTACCTCATATTAAATATATTGTGCAGAAGTAAAAATAACCATGTATTCACTTTGAACTCCTCAAAGCCTTATTTATTTATTTATTTACTTATTTACTTACTTGGTTTAGGAGCGGAGGTTTAATAGGCAAAAGAAAGAGAAAGGAGACTAGCTCTCTCCTATGAGAAGAGAGGGGTGTCTGAGTGGGACTTCCCTCCTCAGAGCCTTTTTTTTTTTTTTTTTTTTGAGACAAAAGAGTTTTGCTCTTGTTGCTCAGGCTGGAGTGCAGTGGCACAATCTTGGCTCACTACAACCTCTGCCTCCCAGGTTCAAGTGATTCTTCTGCTTCAGCCCCCCGAGTAGCTGGGATTACAGGTATGCGCCACCACGCCCAGCTAATTTTGTATTTTTAGTAGAGATGGGGTTTCTGCATGTTGGTCAGGCTAAGCTCAAACTCCTGACAGGTGATCTGCCCGCCTCGGCCTCCCAAAATGCTGGGATTACAGGCGTGAGCCACTGCGCCCAGCCCTCAGAACACTTGTGAGTTTTAGTGAACACTTGTATAGTTTTCTATTGTAGTTGTAGGCAAAGCCATTTTGTATTGCGTTAATTCATGTCATTATTTTGAAGACATCTCTTGGTCCTTTTTTGTTTTTAATTGAGATGGAGTCTCGCTCTTGCCCAGGCTGGAGTGCAGTGGTGAGATCTCGGCTTACTGCAGCCGCCTCTGCCTTCCGGGTTCAAGTGATTCTCCTGCCTCAGCCTCCCAAGTAGCTGGGACTACAGGTGTGTGCCACCACACCCTGCTAATTTTTGTATTTTTAGTAGAGATGGGGTTTCACCATGTTGGCCAGGATGGTCTCCATCTCTTAACCTTGTGATCTGCCTGGCTGAACCTTCCAAAGTGTTGGGATTACAGGCGTGGGCCACTGCACCCGGCCCTCCTTGTCCTTTTTATGTCATGTCTAAGAACTCCTTACCAGGTTTTCTATCATATTTCCTCCTACAAATTTTATCTTCTACATTGGATCTGATTCATGTTAAGTTAATTTTTGTGTTACAGTATGAACTTTAGTTTCTTCTGTTGTTGCCCATGAATTTTTTTAAGCTCCATTTGTTGAAAAGACTATTCTGCCTCTATTGAATTGCTTTTACACCTTAGCAAAAAATTATTTAAGTATATTCATATTGGCCTATTTCTTGGTTCTCTGTGTTATTCCATTGGTCTTTGAGCCTAAACCTATGCCAATACCACTCTATTTTGATTACGATTGCTATCTACTAAATTTTAAAATAGGGTAAACTTATTCCTCACTCTTTGTTCTTTTTAAAAATTGATTTGGGGCCGGGCATGGTGGCTCATGCCTGTAATCCCAACACTTTTGGAGGCCAAGGTGGGCAGATTACGTGAGGTCAGGAGTTCAAGACCTGCCTGGCCAATATGGTGAAAACTCGTCTCTATTTAAAAAATACAAAACCTAAGCCAGGCAAGGTGGCAGGCGCCTGTAGTCCCAGCTACTCGGGAGGCTGAGGCAGAAGAATTGTTTGAACCCGGGAGGTGGAAGTTGCAGTGAGCTGAGATGGTGCCACTACACTCCAGCCTGGGCGACAGAGTGAGACCCTATCTCAAAAAATAATAATAAAAAATAAAAATTGATTTGGCTTTCATATCAATTGTTTCCTTTGGCTTTGCATATACATTTTATTGCATGTTTGTCTCTATGAAATATGTTGCTGGGATTTTGATATAAATTACCTTAAATTTAAAGATCGTTTTGGTGGGAATTGACATCTTGTTGAGTCTTGCAGTTCATGAATATGGTACATCCCTCTGTTTATTGAGGTCCTCGTTGATTTATTTCATAAGGGTTTTGTAATTTTCAGCTTATAGATTATGGACATATTTTAAAAATCTAGACAGTTTCTTAGAGGGCCGTTATATGTTGTATCGAGTTTTAAATTTCAGTTTGCACTTGATACTTGCAGTTATAGAGAAATATATAAATTAGAATTTTTATATGTATTCTGTGACTTTGCTGAAGTCAGTAGTTCTAGCAACATTTTTTGATAGCTTTCTTAGGATTTTCTTCATAAATATTAATGTTATTAGCAAACATCAAACATCTTATTTCTACTTTTTTTTTTTTTTTTTTTGACACTCTTACTCTGTCACCTAAGCTGGAGTACAGTGGTGCGATCTTGGCTCACTGCAACCTCTGCCTCTCGGGTTCAAGGAATTTTTACCCTCAGCCTCTCGAGTAGCTGGGATTACCGGCACACTCCACTATGCCCAGCTAATATTTGTGTATTTTTTAGAGATGAGGTTTCACCATGTTGCCAGACGGGTCTCAAACTCCTGAGCTCAAGTGAGCCTCCTGCCTTAGCCTCCCAAAGTGCTGGAATTATAGGCATAAGCCACTGCTCCTGGCCCAAACATCTTATTTCACCTACCCAATCTATATTACTTTTATTTCCTTTTCTTGTGTTTATTGCACTAGCTAGAACTTCCAGTGTGCTGTTGAATAGAAGTGGTGAAAGAGGACATACTTGCCTTTTTCTTGATGTTTGGGAGAAAGCACTCAGTGTAGATCGTTAAATATGATACCTGTAGACTTTTATGTACATGTTCTTTAGAAAGTTTCCCTTCTGAGTTGCTGAGGGCTCTTATTGTGAATGGGCATGTAATTTGCCAAATGCTTTTCCCCCTTCAATTGATATGATCATGTAATTTTTATTCTTTAGCCTGTTATGATGGATTGCTTTAACCAATTTTAGAATGTTTTGTTGTGTTTTTGAGACCAAGTCTCACTTTTTCGCCAAGGCTGGAGTGCAGCAGTGGTGCAATCTCAGCTCACTGCAACCTCCGCCTCCCAGGTTCAAGCAATTCTCTTGCCTCAGCCTCCCAAGTAGCTGGGACTACAGGCGTGCACCACCATGCCCAGCTAATTTTTGTATTTTTAGTAGAGATGGAGTTTCACCATGTTGGCCAGGCTAGTCTCGAACTTCCAACCTCAAGGGATCCGCCCACCTCGGCCTCCCAAAGTACTGAAATTACAGGCATGAGCTACCATGCCCGGCCAATTTTTGAATGTAGGCCAGCCTTGCACTCGTGGAAGAATAAACCCCATCAGGTCATGGAATATGATTTTTTTTTTTTTTTTTTTTTGAGACGAAGTCTCTGTCACCCAGGCTGGGTGACAGTACAATGGCACGATCTCGGCTCACTGCAACCTCCACTTCCCAGGTTCAAGCAATTCTTCTGCTTCAGCCTCCCGAATAGCTTGGACTACTGTCATGTGCTACCATGCCTGGCTAATTGGAATATGATTTCTTTTAATTACAACATTCCATTTGCTAGTATTTTATTGAGAAATTTTGTATCTGAAATCATGAGTATTCCATCTGGCCAAATATGTGGCTGGAATTTCCCCAAAAGTGGCAGAGGGGTTCCCACAAGGGACTGTTTCAAAAAGTCCTGAGATAGGACCTGTTGGGATTCCAAAGAAAGGAGCATAAAACACCAGGGTAATCAGTTCAAATCATTGTTCGGAGGAACTTTCATACGGGGTTGGGGGGCTGCAGTGTGTCCTTGTGTTGGACAGCAAACAAAAAAAAGCTCTACTTGTGTATGTCTGCAATGAGAAGTTTGGGTTATGGAGAGTATATGAGGGCTTAAGGAATTTGGCTCAGATCCAGGGCCAGTTTCTACATGTTTAGCAACATGTTTGATCTCTCAGTGTTTCAGGCAACAACTTAACTGTCAGTGCCTGGGCATTCCAATCCCTAGCTTACATTTAAGCCTGCAGGGGAAGACATACACTTGGTCCAGGGTCACAGAGCTGTCAAGGCACCTTGCATTTCTAGGTCAGGACACAGAAAGCAGGGGAGTTGGGGACCACTACAATGAGCAATATTGGTCAGTAGTTTTGTTTGTTTTCACTTTATCTGATTTTGGTGTTTGACTAATACTGGCCTCCCAAAATCAATTGGGAAGTTTTCCTCCAATGCCACCCCCCTTTTATTTGCATGACATTTTGTAGAATTGGTGTTGTTTCTTTAAGTATTTGGTAGAATTTTTTGGTGAAACCATTTAAGTCTGGAGGTTTCTCTTGTGGAAGATTTGAATTACATAGTCATTCAACTTAATAGGTACTCAAAGTATTTCATATTGGGTGGGTTTTGACAGATTATTCTTTTTGAGGAATTGTTCCATTTCATCTAAGTTTTGTAATTTAAATTTGTGGAGTTATTTATTTGAAGTATTCCCTTATTATTCCCTTCATGACAGAAAGTTCTATAGTTGTATATCCTTTGTTTTATTCCTAATAGTGGTTATGTGTGTCTTCTTTCTTTATCTTTGTTAATCATCTTAGATGTTTATAAATTTTATTGACTATTTCAAAGAACCAGATTTCTGTGTCATTTTCTATGTGTTCTGACTTTGATTTCTATTCTGATCGTTATTATTTTCTTTTTCTACTTGTCTTGGTTGTATATTGCTGTTTGTAGTTTCTTGAGGTGGGAGCTTAGATTGTCATTAGAGACTATTCTAACATAAGCATTTAGTTTTATAAGCTAAACTCAGCACTGTTTGAGCTCCATCTTACATTTTCCTATATTGTAATTGTATTTTCATTCAGCTTAACTGTTTCTTGATTCCATTTAAGAAATTATCTGTGACACATGGGTTATTTAGAAGTGTGCTCTTTTGGCCTAGCGCAGTGGCTCACACCTGTAACCCCAGCACTTTGGGAGGCTGAGGCGGGCAGATCACGAGGTCGAGAGATGGAGACCATCCTGGCCAACATGGTGAAACCCCATATCTACTAAAAATACAAAAATTAGCTGGGTGTGGTGGCGGGCTCCTGTAATCCCAGCTACTCGGAAGGCTGAGGCAGAAGAATCGCTTGAACCCGGGAGGCGGAGGGTGCAGTGAGCCGAGATCGCACCACTGCACTCCAGCCTGGCGGCAGGGCAAGACTCCGTCTCAAAAAGAAAAAGAAAAAGAAAAGTGTGCTCTTTTATTTCCAAGTATTTAAAATACTCCTGTTATCATGTTGTTATTTTTAGTTTCACATTTGGCCTGAGCACAAGCTCGTTTAATTTCAAAAAATTATATTTGTTGAAGTTTGTTTTGGGGCCATAAACAAAAAGCCCATAAACAACATGCTTGTGGAGTATTCCATAGGTACTTGTAAAAAGGATGTATATTCTGGTGTTGTTTGGTAAAATATTCTGTGTTTATGGATCCTGTTGATTAATGATTTTATTCAGACTTTCTATATTTTCCTCATTTTTTGTCTAATATTTTGCTAAAAGAAGGTTGTTAAAGTCCCCAACAGTAATTGTGGAATTTTTTATTTCTTCTTTCAGTTCTATCACTTTTTGCTTCATATATTTGAATGTTCTCATTTGGTGTATATGCATTTATGATTATTATATCTTCTTCGTGTATTATCCCTCTTATCATTATGAAACTTTCCTCTTTGTCCATGTTCATTTTCTGAGCTCTGAAGTATACTTTCTCTTACACTAATACAAGGTATAAATGCTGCATTTTTAAAAGTTGATGTTTGTATGGCTTATCTTTGTCCATTTCTTTTATTTTCAACCTGCCTACATCATTATATTTGAAGTAAATTTTATGTAGACAACATATACTTGGGTCCTGCTCTTTTTCTTTTTCACTTTGAAAATCTCTCTTAGTTGGTATATTAAACCATTTATCTTTAAAGTGGCTATTAATATGTTGCACTAAATCTATCATTTTTTTCCTTTGTTTTTCCTTCCCCCACCCCCTTGAGACAGAGTCTTGCTCTGTTGCCCAGGCTCCAGTACAGTGGCATGATCTCGGCTCACTGCAATCTCCACTTCCTGGGTTCAAGCAATTCTCCTGCCTCAGCCTCCTGAGTAGCTGGGATTACAGGCATGTGCCACCACGCCTGGCTAATTTTTGTATTTTTTTAGTAGAGACGGGGTTTCGCCATGTTGGCCGGGCAGGTCTCAAACTCCTGACCTCAGGTGATGTGCCCACCTCGGCCTCCCAAAGTGCTGGGTTTACAGCGTGAGCCACCATGCCTGGCCTCTTTTTCCTTTTTTTTTTCTGTTTCTGTCTTGGTTTGGTTTTTGGCATATTTTATTTTCTTGCCTTTTTTTGGGTACCTGTACAATTTTAAGAATTCAGTTTTGATTTGTCTGTAGTGTTTTTTAAATTTTTAAATTTTATTTTAACAGCAAGCTCATCTTTAATATAGTGCTTTTTTAGTGTATTTCTTGGTATAATTATTTTAGTGGTTACTTTATGTATTAAAATGTATTTATGTAACTTAATCACAATCTGCTGGTTGTCAACATTATAGCAATTTGAGTGATTTGTAGAAATGTTACTTTTATTAGGTCCCTTTATACTCATTATTCTTTTTTTTTTTTGAGACGGAGTCTCGCTCTGTCGCCAGGCTGGAGTGCAGTGGTGCAGTCTCGGCTCACTGCAACCTCCACCTCCCAGATTCAAGCGATTCTCCTGCCTCAGCCTTTCAGTAACTGGGACTACAGGCGCTTGCCACCACGCCCAGCTAATTTTTGTATTTTTAGTAGAAATGGGGTTTCACCACGTTGGCCTGATCTCTTGACCTCGTGATCCACCCGCCTTGACCTCCCAAAGTGCTGGGATTACAGGCGTGAGCCACTGCGCCCGACCCCATTATTCTTTTAATACAATTGTCTTGAGTGTTTACTCTCCATGTGCTGAGCACCATATTGAATGATGTTATAATTTCTGCTTCTGTTGTCAAACCTATTTATTTAAAATCTCTAGTCCTATGTCATAATGTCAAACTTTGTTGAAAGGACAAAAATAGTCTCTTTGCCTGTATTTCTTACCCTTTCCATTGTTCTTCTATCTTGAAGCTTCCTTCTACCATTTTCTTTGCATGTGGAGAACTTCCTGTAGCCATTTTTTTTAGAATAAGTCTACCTGTGACAAATATTCTTTGTTTTCTTTTATCTGAGCATATCTTTATTTCTTAATTCTTGAAGGAAATTTTTGTGTGGTGTAGGATTCATGGTTGACAAGTCTTTTCTTCTGGAAAACTTGCAAAACATTGCAGCACTTCCCTGTGGCCTCTGGTTTTAAATGAGAAATCTACTTCCATTTGAACTGTTGTTCTTCTTTACTAATGTGTCATTTCTCTCTAACTGCTTTTAAAATGTTTGTCTTTAGTTTTCAGAAATGTGATTATGATGTGTCCTAGTGTGGAATTTTTTTGCGTTTATCCTATTTCGTGATTGTTCAGTATTTCAAGTCTTTAGGTGTATGCTTTCTGCCAAATTTGGGAAATGTTTGGCCTTTATTTCTCCAAGTATTTCTATTCCCACTCCCTTCCCCCTTTTTGCAACTCAGAAAAACTGAGTGAGATCTTTATTTTAATTGTTCCAAATGTTAGGTCTCTATTTTAACTGTTCCAAATGTCCTTGAAGCTCTCTTCTTTTAAGTTTTGTAACCTTGATCTGTCTTTGGAGAGGGCTGCAGGGAGTGGAGTGCTAACAACTCTCACTACTTGCCTTGAGATGACGCTATCCTGGAAGTGAAAGTATAATGCCAACTAGCATTGCCTTGGACTGCCTCCTTCTGCCTTGCTACTGGCTAGGGGTGGGAGTTTGGCTCTCCTGCTGTGCAAAGGGAAGGAGCATGTAGGCTTTTTAAATCAGGTTGCTTAAAAGTGGGCCAAAGGGGAGGTGGGGCTTTTAAACTGGCAACAATCAAATGTCACATATCAAAAATGGAGTCAGAGGCCAGGCACGGCGGCTCACGCCTGTAATCCCAGCACTTTGGGAGGCCAAGGAAGGAGGATTGCCTCAGGCCAGGAGTTCAAGACAAGCTTGGCCAACATAGCGAAACCATGTCTCTACTAAAAATACAAAAAATTAGCTGGTCATGGTGGCGCATACCTGTAATCCGAGCTACTCGGGAGGCTGAGGCACAAGAATCGCTTGAACCCTGGAGACAGAGGTTGCAGTGAGCTGAGAATGTGCCACTGCACTCCAGCCAGGGCAACAGAGTGAGACTTTGTCTAAAAAATAAATAAATAAATAAAAAATAAAACCCATGAAACAAAAATGGAATCAGACTCTCATACTTTTGGTTGGCTGAAAAATAGGAAAAAAAAAAAAAAAAAACCCAGCCTTATTTATAGATGGATTATCTTGATGTTTAGAGTAAGCTACAAATAGATTGATACATCACATCCTGCCTTGAGTAGCTGTGTTGTGGCCAGGGATGTAGAGGAATCCTCTCCATGGCCTGAAGTTGGACCAGTACAAGTGGGCATTACCTTTGTGTTGGGAGAAGTGCCCTGAAGTAAAGATATATGTGTACTTTTGTGGGAAATGGCTTGTCTCATTGTTCAGAAGCACTGCAGATCAGTGACAAGTATATATAGAACAAGGGCACAAAATTACTGGAGTGGGCAAAGTGAGTGGATATTTATGTCCCACGTCAGTGCCTATAAAAAGAAACCCACTGCAGAAGAGGGGAGGAGAACCTAGTAGTTAAGGTTAACCAGGCTCAGTCCTCAGCCATCCCAGTCCTTGCACTCTAGGGATATAAATATAGTCACCAAGGTGTTAGGGGATGGAGGGGTTTTTTTGTTTGTTTGTTTGTTTTGAGATGGAGTCTCACTCTGTCACCAGGCTGGAGTGCAGTGGCACGATCTCACCTCACTACAACCTCCACCTCCCGAGTTCAAGCGATTCTCCTGCCTCAGCCTCCTGAGTAGCTGGGATTATAGGTGCTTGCGACCATGCCCAGCTAATTTTTGTATTTTTAGTAGAGACAGGGTTTCACCATGTTGGCCAGGCTGGTCTCAATCTCTTGACCTCATGATCCACCCACCTCAGCCTCCCAAAATGCTGGGATTACAGGCATGAGCCACTGCAGCCGGCCAGGAATGGAGGTTTTAAAAGGGCCCAACAACATGGCATCCTGCTGACCACAACTAAAATAACTCCTTTCCTTACCTACTATTTACGAAGACCAACACTAAGGCAGTATATGGTGTAATCCCTACAAGAGAACAGCCTGCCCCTTGGTGACATGTTTACGTCAGACCTTTTTCCTCCCAGACAGTACATTGATTCTTATTTAATGGCGTTGCTGCTTTTTCTGGATATGACATTAACTTCCCTGCCAACAGAGCCTTTGCTGAAACCATTATAAGAGAGTGTATTGACTTCTTGATATACCAACACTGGCTGGTCATTACCTTGAAGATCCAATCACAATGTAGACACAAATGGATTAGGGTTTGTAGCTAACGCTGTTGATGTCTTGTTCTGTACAACCCATCTTCCTACAAGTCTTATCAAATGACCTCTGGGAGGATGTCAGCCTGCTCACTAATAAAGTTTTTGTTTTGTTTTGTTTTTTGAGACAGAGTCTCGCTCTGTCCCCCAGGCTGTAGTGTAGGAGTGCAGTGGTGTGATCTCAGCTCACTGCAGCCTTCGCCTCCTGGGTTCAAGTGATCTCATGCCTCAGCCTTCTTAGTAGCTGAGATTACAGGTGTCCACCACCACACCCGGCTAATTTTTGTATTTTTGGTAGAGACAAGGTTTCACCATGTTGGCCAGGCTGGTCTCAAACCCTTGACCTCAATTGACCCACCCTCTTCAGCCTCCCAAAGTGCTGGGATTACAGGTGTGAGCCACTGTGCCTGGCCACTAATAAAGTTTTATTGCGCCCCCTCTTCCGTCTCACTGCCTCATTTTCATTCCTGTGCATCCTGAGTTCATATCTCAGATAAACTCCCTGTACTCCAGTAATCATCTCACAGTTTACTGCCATAGAATATCAAAAGTAAGAAGTTCTGTTTTCACATTCTTTCTATTAATGAACACCCAGTTTTCACATTCTTTCCTCTTTCACTTCTGTAGATTGTCACTTCATACTCATTTTCTGAAATGTCTTCCTCTTTTTGGCCCATTCTGTGGGATTCACCATGCAAAACTCTAAACCTAGATTGAACATTAGTCCAACATTTTCTGAGCCGACCCAGGCTGTTTGGAAGTTCTGGGAAAAACCTTAACCCCCATTTCCACCACCCCACAGACCTCTTCCCATCCCTCAGTGAACTAAAATCTCTGGAGGATCCAGTTTCTCAGATGCCCAGTATTTTTCTGGCCTTGTCATTGCCATTGTTTGGGGAAATCATTTATCCACACCAATTAAAGGAATGTCAGATGAAGTTTTCTATTAGTCTTCCTAAATTGTGGCAGCCAGTGTCTCCCCATGACTTCCATGCAAACCCCCACATGGCTCTGTACAACTTTCTCTTTGCAAAATTAATATTTTTAGTATATAAAATGATATGCCAGATGTATGATTGTCTTTCCTAAATCTATACAGCCATCCCTATGTTTTCACTTACTCTAAAGGAAGTTCAAATTTTCCATTGTTTTCTTTATATATCGTTCCTTTTTTTTTTTTTTTTGGGACAGGTCTAGGGGAATATCTAAGGTGTAGTCTTGAATTATCTCTAAGTTTAAATATTCTTCTATTAATTTTTTTGCCTTTTTTTCTTTTTGTGGAGAATGAGGTCTTGTTATGTTGCCCAGGCAGGTCTTGAACTCCTAGGCTCATTCTATCCTCCTGCCTCTGCCCTCCTAAGTGCTGGGATTGCAAGCATGAGCCATCATGTTCAGTCTTATTAATTTTTTTTTAAAAAGATATTGAAGTAAACTTTGCATTCAATAATCTCCTGTTAAGAATATTTTTGGTGAATTTTGATGAATACATGGTTTTGTGATGACAAACCACCATTAAGCTGTGAAATATTTCCATCACAAGAAAATATTCCTTGATATAGTCAAACTCTCTCCCAAACTCCAGCATTAAGGCCCATTCATTTAGTTTTTTCTCTTTTTGCCTTTTTTAGAATGTGAAGTGAATGGAATCATATAATATGTGGTTTTCAGATATTTTCACTTGGCATATGATTTTGGGATTTATTCATTTTATTTCATATTGTTTCTTATATAGAGTAGTTTATTTTGTGGATATGCTACAATTTGTTCATCTATTCACCTGTTCGTGAACAATTTTCCAAGTTTTTGGCTATCGTGAATAAGACATTCATGAATATTTGCTACAGATATTTGGATGGAAACATTTTAACTTGTCTTTTGTAAATAACTAAGAGTAGAATTGGTATGTCATATGGTATGTTTGTATTTACCTATATAGGAAGCTGTCAAGTTGTTTTCCAAAATGACTGTATCATTTTGCATTCTCATCAAAAATGTATGAGAGTTCCAGTGCTGCATCTTTGTCATCACTTGGTATTTATTGTCACTTTAAAACATTTTACTAATTTCAGCAGGTGTGTTGCAGTATCTTATTTGGGTTTTAAGTTGCATTGCTAAAATGACTCATGATATTGAATGTCTTTTCGTGTGTTCATTGTTGATTTGTATATCTTTAGTTATTTGTCCAAATCTTTTTTTTTTTTTTTTTTTTTTTTGGAGACAGAATCTTGCTCTGTCTCCCAGGCTAGAGTGCAATGGTGCAATCTTAGGTCACTGAAACCTCTGTCTCCCAAGTTCAACTGATTCTCATGCCTCGGCCTCCTGAGTAGCTCGGATTACAGGCATGCGCCACCACGCCCGGCTAATTTTTGTATTTTTAGTAGAGACGGGGTTTCGCCATATTGGCCAGGCTGGTCTCGAACTCCTGACCTCAAGTGATCTGCCTGCCTCAGCCTCCCCAAGTGTTGGGATTACAGGCATGTGCCACCATGCCCAGCTGGTCCAAATCTTTTGTCAATTTTTAATTGCTTTTTTCTTCTTAACACGAAATTGCATAACTTTGCTTTAATTTTCTCCTTTTTAAATATTCTATATTATAGTCATTTCTCGGTTATATGTTTTGCAAATAGTTTTTTTTTCAGTCTTTGACTTGCCTTTTAATTTTCTTAGCAGTGTTTTTGGAAGAGTAGATGTCTTAAATTCTGATGTAATAAAAATATTTTGTCTTTATGTTTTTTTTGTGTGTCCTGTCTATCTAATTAGACTTTGCCTACTGCAGTGTTGCAAAGCTTTGACTTATGTTTTCTTCTAGGCATTTTATATTTTTAGATCTTTTATGTGGTCTGAGACCCTTTTTTTTTTTTTTTTTAACGGAATCTCGCTCTGCCACACAGACTGGAGTGCAAAATGACGCAGTCTTGGCTCACTGCAACCTCTGCCTCCCAGGTTCAAGCAATTCTCGTGCCTCAGCCTCCTAAGTAGCTGGGACTACAGGCGCATGCCACTATGCCCAGCTAATTTTCGTATTTTTAGTAGAGATGGGATTTTGTCTTATTGGTCAGGCTGGTCTCCAACTCCTGACCTCAAGGTGATCCACCTGCCTCGGCCTCCCAAAGTGCCAGGATTACAGGCTTGAGCCACTGAGCCCGGCCTGAGTTAACGTTTATATATGATCTGAGGTAAGGGTTTCACATTAAATTAAATGTGTTTTATAACCCAACAAATCACTCTGGGGACATAACCATTAGGAATGAGGGCTTTCTTACACCAAAATACGTGTACACAAAGATTTATAACCATTTCACAATAATCAACAACTATAATTCAAATGACAGCCATCTGTAAGATATTTAAGTAAATTGTGAAACAGTCATAAGGTGGAAGAAAACACACAGATTAAAACTGTTACTTTTGTCCAACAAGATGAATGAATTTTCCAGGAAGGAATACTCGAGTTGGGGCTTGTGGGAGCCCCAACCTGTTTGTAGTTTGGGGTTGCCATCTACCTCACAGAGCAAAGTGAAGGGTTTGGATTTGAGAAACACAAAATTGTGTTCTCCTATGAAAAACCTTTCTGTAATATAGCTGGCCTTCGTACTTGCCAGGAATGAAAGGTCAGGGATGGAGACCTCATGAGTCTGGGTTTTCATTTGAGGTTAAGAGAAAAGGTAGTGATTATAATCAGAAAATCTAGAGTGGGTGTAATTACCTCCAGAACTCACTACTGTTAGCCTGGGTTTTATGGTAGTTATGGAAGTGGATTAACTACTAATGATTAAAAATATAGTCTCCTCCACCTCAGAAAATCTCGAGTGGCAGTGACATGCCAAACACACAGTAGCAAATACAGTAGAATTTCATCGATATGTTTTTAACCAGACAAACCTCATAAATGGTGATTTAAAAAAAAACAGAATAATGTTCACATTTTTGCAGCATTAACTGAGACAAGGCAAATTTGTGCCTGAGAGGGAGGAAATGTTCTCTTCATTTGCAGTTCTAGGAATTACATGGGAAACACATGTAGGTAGTCTTCAAGCTATAAATTTAAGATTTGTTTACTTAATCTATAGGTTTATACATGTATGAGAAATGGGAAAAAAAGAATAAATGTAATACATTAAAACCAATACAGTGAATCCCCACACCCTTCAATGAAAATATGGAACAAAATCTCAGCATGCCCAGCATGAGCCTGCCAGATTGCAAATTCCATCCCATGCTTCAGAGGATGCTATTATCAAGATTTCTTCATGGTTTAACACTTTAAATATGTGTCAATAATGATAGCTATTATATTATGGTCTGATTTTGAAATTTATATTAATGGGATCATGCTGTAGAGATGTTTTTTCATATTACCAGGATATATTTTTCTGTTATTTTTAAAGATGTTTGAAATGAATGTATATCTTTCTAATTATCATCCTTTCTTGATAACATGTACATTAAATGGGATTGCTTTAAAATTCATTGAATCTCATGAGAATATGTAGAAATGACATTAGTTTTGGTACATTGTAAAGCAAAACTTCAGGTTGAATATCCTATGATAATTTAAAACCACAAAATTATACTATTGATAATAGAGCTTGAGCACTTTAAGGGACCATAGAGACTCCTTTAATGTAATGGTGAGAATACTGAGGTACAGAGAAGTCAGGTGACTAGCTGAAGCCCATACTCTAAGATAAAGGCCGACCCCATCTATTTTTCCTAACTTGTCAGAATACTGTAAATTATACTGCTTTTAAAAGACCTGTGAAATTGGCATTGGAGATGCCACCTTGCAAATAAAATATTCTCAAATTTTGATTATCTTTGTTTTCTTTATGCATAGGTTACTTAGCGTTTTGTGACTTGATATGCAACCACAGCTTTAAAAATTTCCAGTTATCTTCTATTTTTGATCTGTACCCTGATTGAATTATTTTCTTTTATTTTACACAAGTTTAAAGAGATTTTTAATGGTCCTAGCTATTCTCAGTTTTGTTTGTACTCTGTTTGTGCTAAAACATGCTGCAATTGGTGTCTGTTATGTTATATGGATTTATCAGGCCAAATGTGTTCATCATGGTGTGTGAATCCAACAGAACTGTACCAATGTTATGCCTGCCTTTTTGATATTATTACTGAGATAATGAATATCAAAGCAGACTGGTTTGTTTAGAGATTTAACCCTTTATTCTCATTATACTAAAATTGCTTTATGTAATTTGAATTCATGTTTAAAATTGTAAAGTATGTTTTCCTGCTGCTATTTTCTCCCTTATTTCTATTTGTCAGATACAAATGTGCATTTTTTGTGTGTGTTTGTGTTTAATAATTACAGGTATGTATTTTCTAGACCTCGATTTAATAGATTTCTATGACATTATACCTTAGATGTGAACTAATTATTACTGGATGAACTAATTATTACTGGATGAACTAATTATTACTGGATATTTTTAACTCATCAAAAATTACTGCCTACTTATTCAATAATTTATTCCATGTTCTTTTCTTGTGATAGCTAATATATTTGGGCTTAAATGTGTCTTCTTATTTTGTGCTTATCTTTTCTTCAGTTTTGTTTCTTGTGCTTTCTTTTAAAAACATGTATAGATTATTAATATTCTTAATTTTCCTTTCAGTTTGGAATGTATATACTCATTTTGTTAGTCTTTAAGCTGAAAATTATAACACATGTATTTAACATATCAGGGTATAGAGTTATTAATACCTTTACCCTCCTCTTGGATAATATAAGGCATGTTATCATGTAGTGGTATTGAGGCATAGTAATTCTATTGTTCTACTCAACAAGGGGATATTGTTCATGTTTTGTACAGATAATGAATAATTGTATTGATCCGCAGATGCATTCTTTATATCATGCAGATCTTTCACCTGGAATCACTTTTCTTTTGCCTTAAATATAACCTTTTGGGTTACCTTTTTAACTAAAATTTTCATTTTTTACCTCATATGGTCTTATTTTATACTCTTTCTTGAAAAACACTATTGTTGTGAATAGAAATCTAGGTTTGCACTTATTTCTTCAGTAACTTCACTGTATCATTCCACTACATCCATGAGTCACTATATACTGGATGTGAGTGGAGACAATTTATATTGTGACTATAGTCTTCCTGTGCTACAGAAACAAAATTTGATGGTGATGGTGTTTTGTTTTAGTTTTTGCTTTTGTTTTGCTTTTGAAACAGAGTTTTGCTCTTGTCGCCCAGGCTGGAATGCAATGGCACGATCTCGGCTCTCTGCAACTTCCACCTCCCAGGTTCAAGCGATTCTCCTGCCTCAGCCTCCCAAGTAGCTGGGATTACAGGCACCCAACACCATGCCCTGCTAATTTTTGTATTTTTAGTAGAGACGGGGTTTCACCATGTTGGCCAGGCTGATCTTGAACTCCTGACCTCAAGTGATCCACCCACCTCGGCCTCTCAAAGTGCTGGGATTACAGGCATGAGCCACTGTGCCCAGCAGTGATGGTGGTTTTTTTGTGTTTTGTTTTTGTTTTTGGAGATTGAGTTTCGTTCTTATTGCCCAGGCTGGAGTGTAGCGGCGCGATCTCCACTCACCGAAACCTCCGCCTCCCGGGTCCAAGCAATTCTCCTGCCTCAGCCTCCTGACTAGCTTGGATTACAGGCATATGCCACCAGGCCTGACTAATTTTGTATTTCTAGACACGGGGTTTCTCCATGTTGGTCAGGCTGGTCTCGAACTCCCAACCTCAGGTGATCTGCCCGCCTCGGCCTCCCAAAGTGCTGGGATTACAGGCATGAGCCACCACGCCCAGCTGGTGATGTTTTAATGATGACAGGACCTGACTTATGTCTCTTAGTTTCAGGCAGGACCCTCTCATAATCAAGTTTGTGATTGTATCTACCTGCCTTGAGTGCCAGAAGGGAGAACGAGAGGTAGAGAGGCAAGTTTTGGTTACTGTGAATTAAAGATGAATAAGGAAGTGTCCTCTAAAGTCACAAATTTGAAACTGGATGAATTCTACTCTCCACTTAGGTCTGAGGGCAATTAGTCCTGCTATTTCCAAAATTAGAATCTTCTTTTTAAAATTTTAGTTTTAGAGACAGGGTCTCTCTCTGTTGCTCGGCCTAGAGTACAGTGGCGGGATCATAGCTCATAGCAGCTTTGAACTCCTAGACTCAAGCCATTCTCCTGTCTCAGCCTCCCAAATAACTGGGACTACAGTCCGAAAATTTGAATCTTGTGGCCTGTAATAATGAGTCTCGTGAGCAGCATGCCTACCTATGGTTTTAGGCACACTTTTTCTGAACTGTTTAAGAAATAACCCAAATGTGTGCTTTCATGTAAAACCTTTAATCATACCTATGAGGCTAGCTGCTGAGTTAGGGTGTCATTGTATTTTATGTTTTGATAAATGCCAAAGATCCTGCTGAGGCTTAGCCTCCCACAGAGTATATTTACTTCTTTTCATATTTTTCATGTATCTCTTTTATTGATTCATATCTTGATAGCATCATGTGTCTTATTTCACTCTATGTGAAGTGAAGATAGTTTTCAGTCCTCTACATTGATAGTTCTGTAAATATTCAGTTGTACTAAATATAAGCATCCCATATTTGTATTTATTAGACCAGAATTATCAATCTTGGCATGAGAATTCACTGGAACTTTAACAATTTTATATTGATTGTTTCTACTAATTGCTGAGATAATGGACATAAAAATGCTCAACATATTCACAGATTTATGTCTTTATCCTTTTACAAATTGTTGCTTTATGTAATACAAGTCAGCATTATACATTACATACAGTTCAAAATATAATTTCTTGGTGATCATTTCTTTATTTTTTTGT
This sequence comes from Pongo pygmaeus, assembly GCF_028885625.2. Taxonomy (NCBI): domain Eukaryota; kingdom Metazoa; phylum Chordata; class Mammalia; order Primates; family Hominidae; genus Pongo; species Pongo pygmaeus. Next base: position 63,916,772 of record NC_072393.2, read on the forward strand.
TTTCTTTCTTTCTTTTTTTTTTTTTTTTTTTTTTTGTGATGGAGTTTAGCTCTTGTCACCTAGGCTGGAGTGCAATGGCGTGATCTCTCGGCTCACTGCAACCTCCGCCTGCCCGGTTCAAGCGATTCTCTCACCTCAGCCTCCTGAGTAGCTGGGACTACAGGTGCCCGCCACCACGCCCGGCTACTTTTGTATTTTTAGTAGAGACAGGGTTTCACCATGTTGGCCAGGATGGTCTTGAACTCCTGATTCGCCTGCCAAAGTGCTGGGATTACAGGCATGAGCCACCGCACTTGGCCAGTGATTGTTTCTTTAATACTGATATTTTCTGATATAAATTTTCATTTTCATGTGTTAATTCTTTGTTGTATTAAATATATTTTTTCCCAAAGCTGTTTCATATAGTTTTCTAGTATTATACTCTACAAGTGTTTCTTGTATCCATACTACTGTGTTTTTTTTTTTTTTTATGAGAGACGGTCTTACTGTCTCTCCCAGGCTGGAGTGCTGTGACACCATCAGAACTCTGTGCAGCCTTGGCTGAAGTCATCATCCTGGCTCAGCCTCCCGAGTAGCTAGGATTACAGGCTTGTGCCAGCCACCACACCCTGCTATTACTTTTTTTTTTTTTTTTTTTTGTAGAGATGGGGCCTTGCTATGTGGCTAAGGCTGATCTATTAATAGAATTCCTGAACTCAAGCAGTTCTCTTGCTTCAGCCTCCCACATTGCATGAATTATAGGCATGAGCCTCTGTGCCTGGCCTTTTAGAAATTTTTAACACATCAAAATTTACTAACTGCTAATTTGAGAGTTTATTGCATACTCGTTTCATGAGATAGCTGATATATTTGGGTTTATATACATCTTCTGGTTTTGTGTGTGCTTTTCTTTGCCTTACTTATTGTGTGTACTTTATTTTTTGTAATGTTTTCTTTACATTTACATTTTCTTTAAATTTGTAAGATATATACTCTGATTCAGTTAATGTTTAAGCTTTAAAACAGTTATTTAATACATTATAGAGTTAATGTCTTTGCTCTCCTCAAGAAATATAAGAAATTTATATATTGGTTAATTTGCCCATATCAGTTTATATACTATTGAGGATACGCATGGTAATTCCACCATTCTGTTTCCAGAAGTATTAATATTTTATTTTTTATTTTTATTTATTTATTTATTTATTTTGAGATGCAGTCTCACTCTGTTGCCTAGGCTGGAGTGCAGTGGCACAGTCTTGGCTCACTGCAACCTCCGCTTCCCGGGTTCAAGTGATTCTCCTGCCTCAGCCTCCTGAGTAGCTGGGATTACAGGCGCCCACCACCACGCCTGGCTAATTTTTGTATTTTTAGTGGAAACAGGGTTTCACCATGTTGGACAGGCTGGTCTCGAACTCCTGAGCTCATGATATGCCTGCCTTGGCCTCCCAAAGTGCTGAGATTACAGGCGTGAGCCACCGCGCCCTACAGTATTAATATTTTATACAGATAATGAGTGGTCTCATTAATCCACAGATGCACTCCTCTCTCAGATCCTCATTTCTTCTATCATCACAGACCATTCACCTGGGATCACTTTCCTTCAACCTTAAGAAGGATCTTAAAAGTGTTATTTTATGCCAGTTATTTTTATCCATTAAATTTCTCATTTTGGGCTTCAAATAGTCTTATTTCAGTTTTTCTTAGCCAGTGCATTTGTTGTGCATAGAAATCTGTTGGCAGTTATATCTGTAACTGATTCGGTATGTTATTTCATGTGTTCCTGACACTTAAATTTATATTGGCTTTGAGTGGAGACAGACAATTTATATTATACATATATATATATAATTATGTATGTGTGTATATAAACTATATGTGTATATATATAAATGATGTATGTGTGTATACATATATTTTTTCTCTAAGATATGAATTATTTCTATGTCATCTCATAAAATAAACCAGGTTATAAAATTTTAACTACAGCGACTCTTAAGTGGACAGTGGAGTTAAAAACTGTGAAGAGCAATTAGTCCTGATAGTTCTGTGTTTTGAATCATACGGCCTATAAGAATGTGTCTTCTGGACGATAGACCTACCTGTAGTTTATGAAACCCTCTTGCATGTGATTTTTTTCAATTAAATGAGTCTATTGATATATAGGTGTGCTTTTGTGCAAAAATTATAACCATTAGGGGCTCACAGCTGTAATCCCAGCACTTTGGAAGGCTGAGGCAGTTGGATCACCTGAGTTCAGGAGTTCGAGACCAGCCTGACCAACACGGAGAAATCCCATCTCTACTAAAAATACAAAATTAGCTGGGCATGGTGGCACATGCTTGTAATCCCAGCTACTCGGGAGGCCGAGGCAGGAGAATCGCTTGAACCTGGGAGACAGAGGTTGCAGTGAGCTGAGATCGCGCCATTGCACTTAAGCCTGGGCAACAAGAGTGAAACTCTGTCTCAAAAAAAATTATAACTGTTACCTATGATGCTATTTGATGAGTGAGGGGATAATTGTACTTTTTTTTTTTTTCAAAATCACCACTGATCCTGAAAAGGTGGATCTTTGATTTATCTTCCTAAAGCAGTGTATGTGAGAACCTTGTGTTGAGGAAGACTGATAATAGCTTGTATGTATTTAGTACGATGTGCCAGGCCCGGTGTTAAGTACTTTTTAACTCACTTCCCATATTCCTAATGAGGTTGGTTGTAGTATTTTTCATCTTACTGATTTTTTTGTTTGTTTGTTTGTTTGGGTTTTTTTGGCTAATGACTTTTAAAGACCTCCAGTTCTTGAACTTCAGCTAGGGTCCCATCCCCAGAGTTTATCAGAAGGTATAGTTTGGGTCCAAGAATTTACAGGTTTTTTAAGTTCATAGTGAAGCTGATGCTGTAAAACTACATATCAAATTGGGAATCAATGAATTAGAAGAGGCTCATGTTTTCGTCGTTACATGTAAGTTCCTCCTTCGCTTTTCGCCATGAATAAAAGTTCCCTGTGGCCTCACCAGAAGCAGATACCGGCACCATGCTTCCTGTACAGCCAGCAGAAAGGTAGCTAATTACATCTCTTTTCTTTATATGTTAGAAAAATTAGAAGGACATTCAATGTTTTACAAAAAGGCCCACAAACGAAATACAGGCATTGTTCAATTTATTAATACGTTTCAATCCTCAAATCTGAGAGAGGTGAAGCAGGTTTCCCAGGGCCTCAGAAGCAGGAGGATTGAAGAATGGGTCCCTTGCTGGCGACTTCAGTGGCGTGGCATTGTCCCAGGTGGCCATGGAAATCAGGGTGCATACCCTTTAAAAGCAGCTGTAGCCTCCCAGACACCGTTTTCCCAGTCTTTCCTCCCGCTCCCTGCGCGACGCCTCTTGGCGGACATCCGGGAGAACCCGAAAGGCGCTCGTTGCCTGGTTGGATGCAGGGTACAAACTACATTACCCAGAAATCTGTGACCAGCTCACTGTTAGCCGGCGTGCAGCCAATGACAGCCCAGAAACTGGGCGTTTCCGGCTGCTCTGGGCTGCAGGGGCGAGACTTCTGGCGTCGCCGTTGTGACGTATTTTTCCTATGCCCGGTCCGTGCATTCTGGTTGTGAAGGCTGAGTTCTAGAGATCGGGTCGGCTTTCTACTCGGCTCTCGCGGAACCTAGCAAAGAAAGACAGTGAAGACTGCAGGACCTTCCTCCGCGCTTTTGTTACAATCCATGACCCGTGTCGTGGGACAGGCGGCCTCTCGCCGAGGTGTCTGCCGGGGCTGGGCTGTTACCGAGGCCTCCACACACGTCCTCTTGTCCTTGTCTCCCCCGGAGGCAGCCGCCTTAGTCTTGTGAGCGTTTTTACACCGGGTTGACTGAGACTTGGAGTGCTACACTCAGCCCGAGGGCGTCCAGCGCGGTGGAGGCGTGGGGTTTCGGCTGAGCCCTGAGGGCATCCGAAGTTCATCCGCTTCTCATGGCAGCGGCGGTGCTGATGGACCGGGTTCAGGTGAGTAGGGGCATCCCTAAAGCGCACCCCGGCCTGGTTGGTGTGTCCTGGGATGTTCGCTCTCATCGCGCACTTCAGGGTGGTCACTCTGTCGCATTATGTGGAGGGGTTCCGCTCCCCTTATCAATGGCATAAGGTGTGGAACGGACTCGAAGGCGCAGGGACAGTTCGTACAAATGCATGTATGGAGAGGAGAATGAGTTTGGAGAGTTCCGGGAACTCTCTGTGCCTGCTGAGAACAGGGACTAGGGGGTCAGAGGTAGGCCTGGAATGGCCGCCTGAGGAGCTGGTCCTCTCTTCTAAGGGTGCTGGGAGTCATGCAAGGTTTGGTACAGAGAAGGGAGGTCCTCTGACGCAGTTCTTAAAAGGCTCCCTCTGGCTGCAGAGTGGGTAGACTGGGGATTATAGGGTAGACCGGGAGATCAAGATGAAGTCTACTGAAATAGTCGAGGTGAGCGTTGATGGTGTGGGCCAGAGTGGTGGCAGCAGAGGTTAGAGAATGTATGGGTTTTGGGTTTTGTATGTATTTTATAAGTAAGGCTGACCAGATTCTCTGATGAGACATAGTGATGATATCCTGGGATTCTTCACATGACTCTCTTCACTTGAGACAGGGGGCAGTGAATGGAGGTCATTTCTAGCTTAGTGTCCTGAATCCAGGCCATGAGTTGTTTGGAGTTATGTGGAGAAGTCCCCACCTGGCGACCAATGGGATGAGTACTGGAAAAGTATATCAGACCTAGGAACAGGTACGCTCAAATGCTTGTAGGATTGAGTTGGGAGCGCTCAGGGAATCTCAGGTCTTAATTACCTTTGTTGGAAACAGGTATCAGAGGAAGGAGTTAGGCAGGAATGGCTGGCCGAGGTGTCCTGAGTGTGGTAAAAGTCGTGGGAGATTTGGAGCAGAGGAGGGAGATGATCTCACTCAGATTTTAACACGCTCTCTCTGGCTTTCAGGTTGAGAACAGACTGTGAGCATGAAGGAGCAGCTACTGCAGTAGTGTTGATGGTGTCTGGTCTAGAGGTGTGGCTGTGGAGGTGAGAGAAGTTGGTAAATGTTCTGTTTTTTAAAGTAGGGTGATTGGATTTTTTGATGCGAAGGGTGAATGAGAGGAGAGTCGTGGATGACCCTAAGGTTGGTTTGTTTTTGCTGTAGCTGGTAAAATTATGGAAATGTCGTCAACTGAGATAGAGAAGTTGGCAGCAGGTATGATTTTTAGTTGTTATATCAGGAGTTAGGCTTTGGTCATGTTTAGGTTAAGAGGTCTCAGTTGACATCTTAGTTAAGGCCTCAAGAAAACACACAGGTTTTTAGTTCTGGGGAAGGGTTCTGTTGAAGAACTTGAAAAAAATGGTGGCCAGTGTGTGGAGTGGGATGGGGTATCTTCAAGTCATGGTGGTAATGCTGTTATTCAGTAAGAAAGTTGAAACTGGAGACTGAGAGAAAACTGGGTCTGTTGCTTAGGCACTTGGGCGGCAGTGGTGCATAGTGTGAAGACGCGAGCACTTCCTGGACGCTGCATGCAGAGTGGCATGGGGGATGAGGGATGTCATAGAGGTGCATATGGCATGGGCCAGTGGCGGTGGGGATCTCAGATGTGAGGAAGGTGTAGTCCACAGAGTAATGTGCGCGTTGGGAGGAGTGTGAACTGATGGCCTTAAGACTCTAGTATTGGCAGCTCATGGGAGAAGATGGAGCTGAAGTTTGGTTGTGTTTAGAGGCATCGTCTGGACAACACCAGGAGAACTGGTTGGTAGGCGAGTATTGGGGACCCTTCATGCCAGACCCAGAGTTGAGACAGCATCTGTCTGCACACTTGCCTGGTTCTGCTCTGGGCTGGACACAGTGGTGAGAGAGACATGAGGAGAGAGCAGACACTAGTGGTGCCAAGGTCTGTTATCTCCTCTTAGTTGGGAGGCTGGGGAGGTGAGGGACTAGAGGGTGGGTGTGTGAGTGTGTAGACGGGAGGAGGGCGTTCTGGGGAGAGATGCTGACTTGTGGACTCAGCTGTACTCATCATGGCAGAGTTGTGTGACCTTCGAGGATGTGTTCGTGTACTTCTCTCGGGAGGAGTGGGAACTCCTTGAGGAGGCACAGAGATTCCTGTACCGTGATGTGATGCTGGAGAACTTTGCACTTGTGGCTACACTAGGTAAGTCTGTGTTTTAGTTATCTAATGCTACATGGCAAATTATCCCAAAGCTTAGTAACTTCAAACAATAAAAATTAATTATCTCTCCAGTTTCAGTGCATTGGGAATCTGGTTAGAGCATTTTTTGTTGTTTATTATTTTGAGGGTTTTTTTTTTTTTTTTTTTTTTGACAGAGTCTCACTCTGTCACCCAGGCTCCAGTGCAGTGTTGTGATCATGGTTCATTGCAGCCTCAAATTCTTGGGCTCAAGTGATCCCCCCACCTCAGCCTCCTGAGTAGCTGGGACTATAGATGCATGCCACCACGCCCAGCTATTTTACTTTTTGTAGAGATAAGGTCTTGCTACGTTGCCCAGGCTGGTCTAGAGCTCCTGACCTCAAGCGATCCTTCCTCCTTGGCCTCCCAAAGTGCTGGGATTACAGGCTTGAGCCAGGGTGCCCAGCCTGATCACACCTTCTTATGCAGGTGCTTTTGGCTCTCATGAAGTTTTAATTAAGCTCTCAGCCAGTGTTGTGGTCTTACCTGAGAAGAATCCACTTACAAGCTCACTCACATTGCTTTTTGCAAGATTTAGTTTCTTGTGGCTTGTTGGACTGTGAGCATTGTTCCTTGCTGGCTGTTGGCCAAAGTCCTCCCTCAGGTGGCCTTTCTGTAGTGTAGCTTATAACACGGAAGCTAACTTCTCTTTGAGCAAGTGACCAAAATAATGTTCAAGATGGAAGCCCAGGATTGTAACCTAATCTTGAAAGTGTCATTTCATTATTTTTGCCATATTCTTTTCCTTGGAAATAAGTAAGTCCATCCAGCTTACAATCAAGTGAGGAGGCTTACACAGGGGCAAGAGTACCAAGAGGTAGGGGTCATTGGGACCATCTCAGAGGCTGTGTTCCACAGGCCTTTACACCCACTCCGGTGTCCTTGGCGGGGTTTGAGTCTTCCTCTCTTCCCCATAGGCCACTCTTTCTGTCCATCCAAATTCATGACTCTTCTCCTTCCCTTCTTTGTTTCCCAGAGTAGGTGCTATGGGTTCTAGGGCTGGCTGTGTTCAGTGTTTCTGCCTTCACTGGGTAATCTGAACATCTGTTGCCCTAGAGCTTTGCAGGAAAAGGTTAGGATTCAGGAGTTTTTCAGTCTGCTAAGCAGATTCTGCACAGCTCAGGTGCTCACTGCCTGAGTCCGTGTCATGATCTTTACACTTCTTTGTCCTAGGTTCTGCCCTCATCCTCTGGCTGACATTTCCTGGGGCCTGACTGTGCCAGGAATTTCAGGAGCTGACTCAATCACTTCTTGTGGTGATTACAGGGCTGTCCTGGTACATCCGCCTTGGAGAGTATTTTTTCTAAACATTCTATTTTCTCTGTGGAGTGGGTCTACCTGCGCCACTCACCTGCCCTTTGTTTGCGTTACAGCTTTCATTTTCCCAGTCCCATGCAGTGGCGCAGTTGGAGGGGGCAGAAAGCCTTGGGTGCCTGACAGGGCACACATCACTGCAGCCACAGTAAAGGAGACCTACAGAGGGCATGGCCCTGCTGAATGGGAGCTGGAAGAGGGTGTCTGTTATGGTTGGGTTCAAATCGAACCTTCAACTTGTTTTGTGTTTGTCAGTGTTTTGTTGCCAAGGCCCATAGTGATTCTTCACATCTACTTTACTTTCCTCATTCTTGGCACTTTTTCCATTTGTCATTTCTCACCTGTCTTCCATCCTTTGGGTGTTTTCCCACTTTTCTGGCCTCCATGTTTCAAGTGCTCTCTTCAACACTAGCTTACTTTAATGTGTCATGAGTTGTGCACATTAAATAGTCCGTGAGAATGAGCTACTTATTTGGAGTCAGATTTTCGTGGGCATGGACATACCCATCTGCACAGAGCTCACCTGACACCAGCAGCCAAGGCCCTGCTGAAACTCTCTTGCAGAGGAAACAGGTAGAGGCTTCACCTCTACTCCCTATCCTGTATGCCATTGTTTTTAGGTCTTTACCTCATAGTCAAGGTTCCTCCATTCTGTGAGGCCCTATACTGACAACCAGCCCTTCTTTACACTGATCCTGGCCCTCTTGTCCTGCCAACAAGCCAGTGGACTCGCACTGGTGTTAGACACACATTTGTGATGGGGCTGCTGCCTCCCACCAAAGTCAGCATGCACTTCACCAGCACTTTTTTGCTTTCAGGTTTTTGGTGTGAAGCAGAAAATGAGGCACCTTCTGAGCAGAGCGTTTCTGTAGAAGGAGTGTCACAGGTCAGGACTGCTGAGTCAGGTCTTTTCCAGAAAGCACACCCATGTGAGATGTGTGACCCACTCTTGAAAGACATTTTGCACCTGGCTGAACACCAGGGATCACACCTTACACAGAAACTATGCACACATGGGCTGTGTAGGAGAAGATTCTCATTCAGTGCAAACTTTTACCAGCACCAGAAGCAACATAATGGAGAGAATTGCTTCAGAGGGGATGATGGAGGGGCCTCATTTGTGAAGAGCTGTACAGTCCGCATGTTAGGGAGATCCTTTACATGCAGGGAGGAAGGGATGGACTTACCAGATAGCTCTGGCCTTTTCCAGCACCAGACCACTTACAACAGGGTGAGTCCATGCAGAAGGACTGAATGCATGGAGTCTTTCCCACACAGCTCCAGTCTCAGGCAACACCAACGAGACTATGATGGACAGATGCTTTTCAGTTGCAGTGATGAAGGGAAAGCCTTCCTGGACACCTTTACTTTTCTTGACAGCCAGATGATTCATGCTGAGGTGAGACCCTTTAGATGCCTACCATGTGGAAATGTGTTCAAGGAGAAATCAGCTCTTATTAATCACAGAAAAATCCACAGTGGAGAAACATCTCATGTGTGTAAGGAGTGTGGAAAAGCCTTCATTCACTTGCACCACCTAAAAATGCACCAGAAATTTCACACTGGAAAAAGACATTATACATGCAGCGAATGTGGGAAGGCCTTCAGCCGCAAGGACACACTTGTTCAGCATCAGAGAGTTCACACTGGAGAAAGATCCTATGACTGCAGTGAATGTGGAAAAGCCTACAGCAGAAGCTCCCACCTTGTTCAGCACCAGAGAATTCACACAGGAGAAAGGCCTTATAAGTGCAACGAATGTGGGAAAGCCTTTAGCCGTAAAGACACACTTGTTCAGCACCAGAGATTTCATACTGGAGAAAGGCCTTATGAGTGCAGTGAATGTGGAAAATTCTTTAGCCAAAGCTCCCACCTTATTGAGCACTGGAGAATTCATACCGGGGCAAGGCCTTATGAATGCATAGAATGTGGAAAATTCTTTAGCCATAACTCTAGCCTCATTAAACATCGGAGAGTACACACAGGAGCAAGGTCCTACGTGTGCAGCAAATGTGGGAAGGCCTTTGGCTGCAAAGACACACTTGTTCAGCACCAGATAATTCACACTGGAGCAAGGCCTTATGAGTGCAGTGAATGTGGGAAGGCCTTCAGCCGTAAAGACACACTTGTTCAACACCAAAAAATCCACACTGGAGAAAGGCCTTATGAGTGTGGTGAATGTGGCAAATTCTTTAGCCATAGCTCCAACCTTATTGTACACCAGAGAATTCACACTGGAGCAAAGCCTTATGAGTGCAATGAATGTGGGAAATGCTTTAGCCACAACTCCAGCCTCATTCTGCACCAGAGAGTTCACACAGGAGCAAGGCCTTATGTGTGCAGTGAATGTGGGAAGGCTTACATTAGTAGCTCCCACCTTGTTCAACACAAGAAAGTTCACACTGGAGCAAGACCTTATGAGTGCAGTGAATGTGGGAAATTCTTTAGCCGCAACTCTGGCCTCATTCTGCACCAAAGGGTTCACACTGGAGAAAAGCCTTACATATGCAGTGAATGTGGGAAAGCCTACAGCAGAAGCTCCCATCTTGTTCGTCACCAGAAAGCTCACACTGGAGAAAGAGCTCATGAGTGCAACAGTTTTGGTGACCCTTTAGCTGCATCTCTTAAACTTGTTTAACACCAGAAAATTCACACAAGAGAAAGGCCTTATGAATGCAGAAAATATTTCATCTTGTTCATCCTCATAGGACTCACACCACAGCAATGCTCTGTGAGTGCCCTTTGTGAGAGAACCATCAGCTAGCAGATGAGCACTGTATATTCATTCCACCCTGGGGAGATTCCTGATAAGCACCACATATGTGGGAGGCTTTCATGAGGCATGTTGCACTTTGTAACTGTCTAGAGCTCTTGATGGAATTATATCACTGTCAGTGCCTGTGGCGGAAGCCATCTTATTGCTACCAGCTGTGTGTGTCAATCACTCCATTTTGCTCAGGGAAGGCAGACTTCTGTGCTTTCTTTCCTGTTCCCTACAGGTAATCATGAATATTTTCAAGGACTTCCCCCACCCCACTTCACCCCCTACCATCGAGGGTCCTCATCTTTTCCCTCATGATTAGGTTCTGAGCAAACGTGATCTAGCTCTCACCAAAAGGACCTGAGCTAGGGTCTGCTGGGATTTCCTGACACGATTTTCCATCTTCATGGACAATGTTAACTGTAAACGTGATAGCTGTGACTTACTTGTCTTACTGCCAAATCGCCCAAATTTGGAACTGCTTGTCCCATGCTGCTCTGGTTTATACAGTGATAAAGGCCTATTGTGGCAGTCTTTACTCTTGGGGATTTTGTTACTGTGTAGAGTGGATTGAGAAAAGAATTGTGTTCTGTCATGAAGGGAGTAGCACCTTTTGTGGGCACCACCTTTATGTGCCTCAGAGGGGACCAAAGGATGGCAGAAAACAGTTCTCAGTCTAGTTCGACCTAATTTACACCATTGCCCTAGGCTTGCTAGGAAAGACTGAAAAAAAATTTGTGCCTAACTTTGTGGCCTGGCTGCCAGGATTTCCTGTGAGCCCAGTGAGGAGGGCATAGTTGGTGTGAAAATCTCCTGTGCTTCTGGAAGCAACATAAGTTGGGTCCCTTAACTGTCACGTACTCCCCAGCACTGTTGCGGGATTGCTGTCTTCTGTACCTGTACAGGATCAAGTTCCTGATATCCAGAATCCCATAGGCAAGTAACATTGACTGTAAGACCTCTATAGGGCATTGTGAAAATCATGATTGCTACAGAAACACTGAGATAATGGAGTGGGGATGACTGTGGCAAACACAAGGAGTTTCGAACATTCTAGAGGGATATCCACAAATCTCGGTGCAGTTATGATGGTGTGGGATGGGAGCGCATAGAAATTCTCAGGACCTTCAGACATCTGTATCTCCTGTGGCCAAGGCCGCTGTCAGAGGAAATAATCTAAATGTTTGTGGATTCCTGTGTCTCCCTGGGCAGTTGACCTGCACAGACAGGAACCTCAGCAGTGACAGAACTGAGAGATCCAGGGATGGGTCTTCTCTGACACAGCCAGCATTCCTAGTGACTGAGGTGGATGCGGACTTCATTGCTTACCAATTTTTACCAACATTGAGGCAGGGCTCACTCTCCTAAATTATAGGGAGAAGAATATGGTAGAGCCAAAGTAGTTGACAGATCTAACTTTCCTAGTGGAACAGTATATATAGATTTTAATGAGGAACATTTATTTAACAGCTTTATGGAGGTATGATTAACATGCAATAAACTGCAAATATGTAAAGTGTAAAATGTGCTATGTTTCAGCATGTGTACACACCTATGAAACCACCACAGTCAAGATATCCAACACAACAAAAGATTGTCCCTTTATAATCCTCAATCTTTCCTCATCTTGTTTTCCACAATTCACAAGCAACAGCAAGCATTTTCTATAATTTTATAAATGAAACCATATGGTGTGTACTTTTTAGGGGGTGGGGCTCTGGCTTTTTCAGTAAACATAACTATTTTAAGGTTAATCCATTATCTTGTTGCATGAATCAATTGTTTGCTCATTTGTATTGCTGAGTAGTATTTCATTGTATACCACAATTTTTCTTCTTTGTCAACTTAATTGTTATGGATGTTTGGGTAACTTTCAGTTTTTGGCTATTACAAATAAACCTCTGAAGATTTGTGTGCAAATTATGGCTGAATGATATTCCATTCTATAAATATACCTCAGTTTCAGTTTCTTTATCCATTTACTTATTGAAGGACGGTTGCTTTCAAGTTTTGGCAGTTATGAGTAAACCTACTACATATTTGTATAGTTTTTCTGTGGAGATGTTTTCAACTCATTTGGATACGGGCCAAGGAGTACAATTTTCTCTGTCATATAGTATGTTTAGTCTTGTAAGAAACTGCCAAGCTGTCTTCCAAAGCAGCTGTACATTTTATTTTTTTATTTTATTTTATTTTATTTTATTTATTTTATTTTATTTTATTTTATTTATTTTATTTGTATATATTTTTTGAGACAGAGTCTCGCTGTGTCGCCCAGGCTGGAGTGCAGTGGCATGATCTTGGTTCACTGCAACCTCCACCTACTTTAGTAGGCACGGGTTTTTACCATGTTGGCCAGGCTGGTCTCAAACTCCTGACCTCAAGTGATCACCCTCCTCGGCCTTCCAAAGTGCTGGGATAACGGGGTTGAGCCACTGCAACGGGCTGTGGCTGTACCATTTTTGCATCCAACTAACAATGAATGAACATTCCTCTTGCATCTCATCCTAATCAGCATTTGGCATTTTCAGTATTTTGGATTTTAAAATGCCATTCAAATAGGTGTGTTGTGGTATGCCATTGTTGCTTTAATTTGCAATTCCCTAATAACACACAATGAGTATCTTTTTTAAAGGCAGGGTTGTTTTGTTTTGTTTTGTTTTGTTTTGAAATGGAGTCTTGCTCTGTCGCCCAGGCTGGAGTACAGTGGCATGATCTCTGCTCACTGCAACCTCCACCTCCCGGGTTCAAGCGATTCTCTCACCTTAGCCTCCCAAGTAGCTGGGACTACAGGCGCACCCATCACCATGCCCAGCTAATTTTTGTATTTTAGCGGAAATGGGGTTTCACCATGTTGGCCAGGCTGGTCTCGAACTCCTGACCTCAGGTGATCTGTCTGCCTTGGCTTCCCAAGGTGCTGGGATTACAGGTGTGAGTCACCGCGCCCAGCCTGGCTGGGGTTTTTTTATATGAGTTTCACACACATCTGAGTAAGTGGCTTGCAGACAGAGAAGTTAACAACTTTGGCTGTTAGCTTGAACCTGTGATTTATGAATACCAAAAAGACAAATACAGAATCTAAGGAAACACATAACAGTCCTGTATACACACAGCAGCTGGCAGCCCTATTCCCAGTGTGTCCCATGTACCTACCATTGACCTGAAACCCAGTTCATATGTGCTCATTGAACATTTTGTAAAGCAGTAAATACACATTATCACACAGATTCCCTACTCATTTTTGTTTTTATTTTTTGAGACGGAGTCTTGCACTGTCACCCAGGCTGGAGTGCAGTGGTGCGATCTCTGCTCACTGCAACTTCCGCCTCCTGGGTTCAAGCGATTCTCCTGCCTCAGCCTCCCGAGTAGTAGCTGGGATTACAGGCACCCGCCACCATGCCCAGCTAATTTTTGTATTTTTAGTAGAGACAGGGTTTCACTATGTTGGCCAGGCCGGTCTTGAACTGACCTCGTGATCCGCCCACCTCGGCCTCCCAAATTGCTGGGATTACAGGCGTGAGCCACCGCACCCGGTCTTCATTTTTATTTTTTGACAAGTGTTTCCATTTGTTGTCTCTACTTATCCGTCCAAACAGTTAATAAGCGATGTTTTCAAGTATGAAAAAAATACATATAGGAGACAGAAGCATAATGTGTCCAAGGTTCCAGCACAGCCATTCTCAACTTCATTCTTTGACTTCTCAGACTCTTGCTCAAACTCTACTGTAACCTTGCTTTTTTCCCCCTTCACATGTCACAGAGAGATTTCTGTAGGACTATTTCTGCCACTATTTTTGAAATAACAACATAATCATTGTTAGTCCAAATTGCACCATCCTGTAAGCCCCCTGCTATTTCACAGACCTTGGTCAGAGTGAAGCATTCCACGGACTGAGGGCCTTGAGAAACATCCTGCCCAACTGCCTGACTTTCTTATCACATCCTGCTGGGAAAAGGTCCAAGGGAGGTCACTATCACATCCTGCCGGAAAAAAGGCCAAACTGCCTCAGGAACATCTTACGCACATCCTTTGGCCGGGTGCAGTGGCTCACGCCTGTAATCCCAGCAATTCGGGAGGCCGAGGCGGGCGGATCACCTGAGGTCAGGAGTTCCGGACTGGCCTGACCAACATGGTGAAATCCTGTCGCTACTAAAAATACAAAAAAAATTGGCCGGGCGTGGTGGCACGCGCCTGTAAAGCCAGCTACTCAGGAGGGTGAAGCAGAAGAATCGCTTGAACTCCGGGAGGCTGAGGTTGCAGTGGGCCGAGATTACGCCATTGCACTCAAGCCTGGGCGACAAGAGCGAGACTCCTCAAAAAACAAACAAACAAAAAAAACCCACCATCCTCCTGGGCAGGAAGCCATACCCTCCCGCCGCGCCCCCTCCCCCCGACCCCGACCCCTTTCACCCAGGCATATAATTGCCCCAGCCTGTAAGCAGTGGTGGGTTCTGGCACTAAGGTAGTTCTCCCCATCACAGGTCTTGTGCCGGACATAAAACTTGCATTGCTGTAGAGCTGCCAACTCTGCCTTTCTTTAACCCTCGCCTTCCCTTCAAAACCTAACAATTATTATTAATAGATTTCTGTAATTTTCATTTCACAAGTATTTTCACAGATAATTTCAACTCCCTGTAAAACGATAACTCACTTCTCAGGAAGGAGATAAGATCATGAAAGTTCACAGTTTTTATTGGGGATAATACATTCCCTATGTACATATACTCCAACTATGGAATGGCACAAAATGTCCTGTCAGGAAATGGCATGTATCAGTCACTCTCATTTTCAGATAGGATTGAGACTTTTAAAATAAATGTAAAATATTTCAGACATGAAGTAATAAGTATTAGAATAAAAGCATTGCACTCTTGGTAGGAACACAATCACTGACTCTACAGACAGTAATGATGTTTTCTTTTGGATCCAGAGGCACAGCGTCACCCTTTCAATCTACGTCTATATCTCCTGTCATCTTTTGTGCAAATTCCCAGCCATGTAGTCTTTCTTTGTTCTCCTGGACCAGCCATATTGAAGCTTAATAAATAGAAGTCAAAGTTTAACTGTATGTGTATTTGAAAAGCAACATATGGCTGAGAGGCATGAGTAGAGACAGAGTGCCTTTATGGTATGGTGTGTCCCTTTGGAGGTGTAGCCGTTGAGAACTTGCTGTGCTTCACAATCCGATATCATAGGTCCCTCACATTTCTGTGAGTATCCTAGACCTTACTTCAAGAAAATCTGGTTATGTCTCCTTTAAGAGCAACCCAAGCCCCGTCCTGTCCGTGGAGTCCGGCACTCCGTTTACCAGCTCCCCTGACGGTGCCACTGAGCCTCTATCCGCCATGTAAGGACTGACCAACGCTCTACGGCAAGTCCAGAAGCGGTGTCGAAACTTCATAACCCAGAAGACACTGCGGTTCTCGGCAGCGCGACTGACCCAATGAAGATGCAGGAAGGAACGTTTGCGCGTGTGCGTGCGCGCGCATCGTAGGAGGGCGGGACTTCTGGCGTCCTCCTGTGGTGGTTGATTTGGTTTTCTCTGTTGTTTTCACTAGTTCCGGCCTTTGGCGCTCTATGACGTTACCGAAGTGACGAAGCGGAAAAGCGCGAGAAGCGGCTTGGTTCCCTCTGCGCAGAGGCGGTAGTGACACAGGCACAACTGACAGTGGCAGAAGCTCAGCTGACAAGGACTGGGGACGGCGGTGTCCTTGTCTTGCCTTTGTCGCCCCCGCCCCTCTCTTCCCTGGCTGGACCTGCGGAGTCCCCGGCGAAGAACCTGCGGTGGGTGCCCCATCCCTGGCCTCCCCCGCCTACCTCCGCCCGACCCCTCCTTCCAGTGCTGAAGCCCATAGAAGGGGCCCTGCAGGTCAGGCCCCTTGTCTCGAAGAGAGGGGCGTTCCTGTGTGGGGTCCCCGTATCAGCTGGTTTGATGCAGCCTCAGAGCTCCCTTCGGGGACCTCAGGTTCAGAGCATGGAGGCGCTGCCGAGTGGGCCGTGTCAGGGAGCCCGGAGTGTGGGTTGTTTCTGCGGGAAAGAGAGGGTTTTGTGAATTCTCTCTTGGAATGGCAACCTGAGCAGCCGGTATAACCATGGAAGGTTGTCAAGGGAAGACCAGTGGGAGGGGCAGGTCCAGAGTTAGAACGAGCAGGATGGGGAATTGACACAGAGAGACCCAGAAGAGGCCACTGCAGTGGATCCCAGAGGCTGCACCAGAGCCGTGGTAGAAGAGGGGCAATGGGATGGGATTCTGGATAGACCTGGAAGATAGAGCCAACAGGTCTTCCTGCCGTATCAGATATGTCTGTGAGCAAAAATAGGGAGTGTAGGGCCATTTTTTTTTTCTATTTTGTCTGAACATCTGAAAGAATGAAGTTGGGGAAGTCAGCAGCATGAGAAGTAGGTTTCATGGAGAAGATCATGGGTTGGAGTTTGGCCAGTGTGATTTTCAGGCGTCTCAAGTTGAAAATGTCACATGGGTAGGGGGACAGAAAGGTCTGGAGTCTACAGAAGAGAGCTGGTGTAGATTCTTCAAAAGAATAGAGGGTGGCTGGGCGCGGTGGCTCACGCCGGTAATCCCAGCACTTTGGGAGGCCGAGGCGAGCGGATCACAAGGTCAGGCGTTCAAGACTAGCCTGACCAACATGGTGAAACCCCGTCTTTACTAAAAATACAAAAATTAGCCGGGGGTGGTGGCACGCGCCTGTAATCCCAGCTACTCGGGAGGCTGAGGCAGGAGAATTGCTTGAACCCGGGAGGTGGAGATTGCAGTGAGCCAAGATGACGCCACTGCACTCCAGCCTGGGCGACAGAGCGAGATTCCATGTCAAAAAAAGGTGCGGAGCGCGGGTCTCTTCCGCGGAAACTGACATTGCGTTTCCGTTGTCGGCCTCCCGCTGCAGGAGCCATATATTGAAGACCATGTCTGGAAGCTTCTACTTTGTAATTGTTGGTCACCATGATAATCCAGTTTTTGAAATGGAGTTTTTGCCAGCTGGGAAGGCAGAATCCAAAGACGACCATCGTCATCTGAACCAGTTCATAGCTCATGCTGCTCTCGACCTCGTAGATGAGAACATGTGGCTGTCGAACAACATGTACTTGAAGACTGTGGACAAGTTCAACGAGTGGTTTGTGTCAGCATTTGTCACCGCGGGGCATATGAGGTTTATTATGCTTCATGACGTAAGACAAGAAGACGGAATAAAGAACTTCTTTACTGATGTTTACGATTTGTATATAAAGTTTTCAATGAATCCATTTTATGAACCCAATTCTCCTATTCGATCAAGTGCATTTGACAGAAAAGTTCAGTTTCTTGGGAAGAAACACCTTTTAAGCTGAATGGAGAAAATTCCAAAATAAATGATGTCACCACAATGGTGTATACTCAGGAATGTGTACATTGTAAATTACTTGATTAAATAGCCTGGAAATCTTTTGTATATTCTCAGCTTATCTAAACTTAATGAAATTCCTTTTATATTTAAAAATGGTACATTCTGTCTCATGTCACATATCAATAGATCAATTAGTATTTCCTTGTGAACAGTGTTATTTATAAAGAGCTCATTATCAATAATAATGAATTTTTTTCTTTCTTTTTTTTTGAGATGGAGTTTTGCTCTTGTTGCCCAAGCTGGAGTGTAGTGGCACAATCTCGTCTCACTGCACACTCCGCCTGCCAGGTTCAAGCAATTCTTCTGCCTCAGCCTCCCGAGTAGCTGGGATTACAGGCTCCCACCACCACGCCTGGCTAATTTTTTTTGTATTTTTAGTAGAGACGGGGTTTTGCCATGTTGGTTAGGCTGGTCTTGAACTCCTGACCCCATGATCTGCCTGCCTCGGCCTCCCAAAGTGCTGGGATTACAGGCGTGAGCCACCGCTCCCGGCCGTGAAATATTTTTACTTAAAAATTGGGAATAAGCTTTCCCTCCCTCCCTCCCTCCCTCCCTCCCTTCCTTCCTTTCTTGATGGAGTCTGGCTCCTGTTGTGCAGGGCTGAAGTGCAGTGGCACGATCTTGGCTCACTGCAACCTCCACCTCCCGGGTTCAAGCAATTCTCCTTCTTCAGCCTCCCGAGTAGCTAGGATTACAGGCATGCACCACCACGCCTGGCTAATTTTTGTATTTTTAGTAAAGACGGGATTTCACCATATTGGTCAGGCTGGTCTTGAACTCCTGACCTCGTGATCCGCTTGCCTCGGCCTCGCAAAGTGCTGGATTACAGGTGTGAGCCACTGCACCCGGCCATGAAATATTTTTTACTTAAAAATTGGGAATAAGCTTTTTGTGTGTGCGCGTATGTGTGTGTGTTTGTTTGTTTGTTTTTGAGATGGAGTCTTGCTCTTGTCATGCAGGCTGGAGTGCAGTGGCACGATCTTGGCTCACTGCAGCCTCTGCCTCCCAGGTTCAAGCAATTCTCCTTCAGCCTCCAGAGTAGCTGGGATTACAGGCATACGCCTGGCTAATTTTTGTATTTTTAGTAGAGACAGGGTTTCGCCATTTTGGCCAGGTTGGTCTTGAACTCCTGACCTCAGGTTATCTGCCTGCCTCGGCCTCCCAGAGTGCTGGGATTACAGGTGTGAGCCACTGAGCCTGGCCGGGAATAAGCTTTCGACTTGCCCAATTCAGATAAGTTGATCTTTTTTTTGTTTTTTGACATGGAGTTTCGCTGTGTCATCCAGGCTGGAGTGCAATGGCGCTTGGCTCACTGCAACCTCCGCCTCCTGACTTCAAGCGATTCTCCTGCCTCAGCCTCCCAAAGTGCTGGGATTACAGGTGTGAGCTACCATATCCGGCCCAGATAGGTTGATCTTATAACAATCCAAAAACAAATGTCATAGTCAAGATTTGGTAGATAGATTTAAAACTAAAATATTCTGCCGTTGGAAGTGAAATGTGGTAGCACATACATGGACGTTATACATTTAGAGATGTTATAAAAATGTATTGGCAGTATACATAGCACTACTCAAGAAGCCAAAGAAACACTTGTGCAGTGCTAAGTGTCACATGTCTGCTTCTGCCAGAGGCTAGGAATAGTGATCCTGCTATAATGTGAGAACCTGAATCATGTTTGTAAAATAGGAGGCTGGGAGCAGTTCCAGGCCACAGTGAAGTGTGTTGCTTCTGTCACTTTTTTTTTTTTTTTTTTTTTTAGAGCTCGACTTAGTTTTATTTTTTTTTTTATTTATTTATTTTTTTTTTTTTTAATTTCTGAAGTATTTATTGATCATTCTTGGGTGTTTCTCGGAGAGGGGGATATGGCAGGGTCATAGGATAATAGTGGAGAGAAGGTCAGGAGATAAACACATGAACAAAGGTCTCTGGTTTTCCTAGGCAGAGGACATCACCACTCCCTAATCTCAAGTACTCAGGGGCACAAACACTGCAGAAGGCTTCTGTCACTTTATATTCTTATATTTCCTTTCCCTCAGACAATCAGCTGTTGATACCTGTACTTGTAAAACGTTGTAAGGCAATTTTTAGGGTTGTTGTCAAAGAAAAGCTTGGATTACATTAACATTTGTACTCAGCCTTTTAGGCAGTACACTAGAGGGGGCTGGGAATTGTCTGTTTGTTCCTATGATAAGTAGATCTTACTGTAAAATAGTAAATGTCCATTGAAAAGCAAGTAATACAACCTGTGCTTACTGGGAGCACTTGAACAATTTTGTTCCATTCTGAGTAACTTTTCAGCAAGTAATTCTAAGCTTTGTCTTATATCCTTGTGTAAAATTGCTACCATCATTTTTACCGTATTTGATTTCCTAAATAAAGATGTTTGCTCAAGAAAAAAAAAAAGAATAGAGGGTGTAGATTGGACCGGGTCCTGAGGATCCAATTTGGTAGGGAAGTCTAAAGGTCATTGCCTGTGAACTATGTGGTGAGGCAGGAGAGAGCTGATACTTGGGGTCCAGACTGTAGGTGGAGCCATAAGCCGGACGCTTACTTTAGAAAGGCGCAGACCTGCCATAGGAAGGATTTTGTCCTCTGCCTAGAAAAAGGGAGGCGTGGATAGGATAAGGAATGGGCTTGGGATGGAGACTAAGGTTTGAGATGGTTTATATTCTGCACCTACAGGCTTGGCTGACCCTCAGGGCCACTCTTTGTGGGAAAAGAAAGAAGTTATCCAGGCTAGTGGAGCAGCTGGGTTCTAAACTAGGGCACTGCTTTTTCCCCTTCTCCACATATCAAGGCAAGATTGGATGATCTACTGCCCCAGTCAAGGTCTCCCAGCCAGCTCCCCTCAGAGCCTTATATAACAGGCAGGCCTGGTTGCACAGAGGACCAGTAGCTGACCTACCTGCTCAGCCCTTCCCTACAACTCATTAAGAATATATGAAACACTTATTGGTATAAGCACTAACCAGTGTCCTTCTAAATGTGTACACGTAGGCAGTTAGAAGTGAAGCTATTCATGGAGTTAAATTCCTGCAAACACTACATAATTGATTTGACCCAAATTTGCCTATAATTATCAACAAACCATGGAAAATTTTAGTATCCTCTAAAATTTTAAAAGCTAAAAATATACACCTTAGTTTTTGAAATTCTACTACATCATTTATACTGAAAACATATAGTAAACCATTAATCCAAGAACAGTAATAGCTGGTATATATGATGAGCTATGAGTGTTTGACACCGGTAAGAGCCCTATGAGGTGGGAGCCATTCTTACAACCTATTTACAGATGAGAGCACTAAAGCTCCAGCAGGTTCAGTTCTTTTCTAGAGTCACAGTGCTGCTAAGAGCCAACACTGAAGTCTGAGGAGCTGAGTTTATACAATCAACTTGAGATCAGTTTGCTTTAGGGTAAGGAAGAAGAGATGGTGGTCCAACTCTGCCTGTAAGATCTTCCCATGGTTGCCCATTTCTCACGGTTTCCCTCTTCCCTCAGGGTCCCCTGGCGATGGCAGAAATGAACCCTGCACAGGTGAGTGGAGTGTTTTCTACCTTTCACCTACCAGTTATCTCATAGATGGTTTTGGCACCTCCATATAAAGAAAAATGGTGTCCAGAGACTCTTTTTCTGTCTTTCTCCCTCTCTTATGTCTGAAAAGTGAGCGGTTCCACCAGTTCTAGTATCTTAAATTAGGTCTGGGATTTTCGTTTGATTGTTTTAAGTTTACTGTGACACCTTACCTGGATGGCCCTGGATTATGTGGAATGGCTCCCATTTTTGACAATTGACGTGGTAACATCTGTCAGAGTGTCATGGGCACAAGATTAAGAATGTTTCAGTGTTTAGAAGAGAGACTGAACTGGATTTTTAGGGAACTGCAAGTGTCTGTTATATTGAATAGGAATAGGGAGCAGAGTGGCAGGTGGCTAGAGACACACAAACATCAGGCCTGGAATGGCAGCCTAGGTCCTGGGTCTCTAAGGGAGGTGGTAGATGGGGAAGATTTGAAGCAGAAGAGGGCAGTGATAGGACCGTAGCTTAAGGGACTTTCTTTGGCTTCTGAGTGGAGGACAGACTGTGGAGGTGAGGGTAATGGCAGGGAGATCTGAGAGGATGTTCCTGCAGCAATCTAGGTGGATGTTGGTGGTAACTTTTCAAGAGTAGCGGTGGCTTCAGGATGTGTTTTGAACTGGAGCTGCCCACATTTTATGATGTAGAGAGTGAGGCAGCTGGGGTGGTAGGATAGAAGGGGAATCAGGAGTGGCCCCATGGTTTTTGTTTGGAAGCATAGATGCTCCATCAGCTAAGATGGGAGAAGTCAGCAGTGTTAGGAATTTTCAGAGTGAGTAGGAGTCAGTGTTTGTTCAAGCCACAGATGTCTCAGAGACTCCTGGTGGAGGAGTTCAGGTTGGAGACGTCCACACTACAGTGGCTGTCGTATGGACCAGGATGAAGCCATGGATTCAGTTTAGGTGACAGCATCTCTAGGTTATGGTGGCAGTGCTGTTCGAAGACAGAGAATTGGAATGGGGCATGAGAACTGCGTCTCTTACTGGGTACCTGTGCAGTGGTGGAGGAGTCACTAGACAAATGAGGGAATGGAGTGTTTGTGGGGATGAGTGTATGTGAGATGGTGGGGTATAGGAGTGAGAAAGGCTTCTGAAGGAGAGTGGACATGATGGGGTTGCTGAGGGGGTAATAGGGTGAGGTCGGAGAGTTGCTAAGTATCAGTTGGAATGAGGTAAGGATGGGAATTCTATTAGTCTGTTTTCATATTGCTACAAAGAACTACCTGAGACTGGGTACTTTATGAAGAAAAGAAGTTTAATTGACTCACAGTTCTTTTTTTTTTTTTTTGAGATGTGGCCCAGGCTGGAGTGCAGTGGCACAATCTCGGCTCACTGCAATCTCTCCCTGCCAGGTTCAAGTGATTCTTCTGCCTCAGCCTCCTGAGTAGCTGGGACGACAGACTCACCCCACCACGCCCAGCTAATTTTTGTATTTTTAGTAGAGATGGGGTTTCACCATGTTGGCCAGGATGGTTTTGATCTCCTGACCTCGTGATCCATCCTCCTTGGCCTCCCAAAGTGTTGGGATTACAGGCATGAGCCACTGCGCCCAGCCCATAGTTCTTCAGGCTTAACAGGAAGCATAACTGGGAGGCCTCAGGAAACTTACAATCCTGTGTCCATGAGGCGGGACACAGCTGAGAGTATGTGAAGTCCTCACATGGTTTGGGCAGCTGACAGTGAAGTGAGAAACAGGGCCATATAGGGAACCTTCAATCCAGGGCTTAGGGCTGCCCCCAGTGCTAGGGGACTTTGGTGTTCTGGGGCAGGACTGGGAGTGAATTGGATGCTGAGCGTATTTGCCGTGCACCACCTGGTTTCCGTGTGCAGAGTGGCCTGTTAGGAGCTGAAGGAAATGCCTGTGCTGTGGGCTGGGAGGTGTCTGTGGAATTGACAGGAGTGGAGGTGTGAGAGATGGGATTGGAGTGCTGTCCAAAGAGTGATGTGCAGGCAGGAGGAGTGTGAATGGAGGGCCCCAGGCCCTGGCCCTGGTAGCTCAGGGGAGGAGGATGAGTCTGAATTTGGTTGTCTTGGGAGGCAAGATCTGGGTGATTCCATGGAAACTGGCTGTCAGGAGAGGATGGATCCCCCCATGGGAGGCCCACAGTCCTTTTCTACCTTATCTTCCATCTGTTTTCTCTGTGTGCTGGACACGGTGGCCTGTGTCAATATGGAGAGAAAAGTCACTCGTGCCACCTGGATGTGGTTTCTCTTCCACATTGGGAGGGTGTAGAGATTGAGGAAGGAAAGGAGGTGTAGGGGAGAGGGATGAGTTCCTGGAGAGAGAAATGTAGCAGTGATTGTTTCCATTGGGGTTTTTTTTTTTTTTTTTTTTTTTTTTTTTTAGATGGAGTCTTGCTGTGTTGTCACCCAGGCTGGAGTGCAGTGGCATGATCTTGGCTCACTGCAACCTGCACCTCCTGGATTCAAGCAGTTCTGCCTCAATCTCCCAAGTAGCTAGGACTACAGGCATGTGCCGCCATGCCCGGCTAATTTTTGTATTTTTAGTAGAGATGGGATTTCACTGTGTTGGCCAGGCTGGTCTTGAACTCCTGACCTCAGGTGATCTGCCTGCCTCAGCCTCTCAAAGTGCTGGGATTATAGGCATGAGCCACTGTGCCTGGCCCCTATGGAGTTTTCATTTATGGATGTGAGTGCGTGATGCCAGGGGCAGGCCAATGACACTGAAAGAAGATATTTATTCCTTGCGTTTCCCTAAGGAGGTTACACACCACATAACACAGGGCCACATGGTGAAGCACCAGATTTGATCAGGAGGAAAATTGGAGTGAGGAGAGTTTAGTTTAGTCCACAGATGCCGTTGGGGTTTCCAAGGGAAACAAGGCAGGGCTGGCTGTCAGGATAGTTTGGCTAGTTTTAGTAATTCCAGGACACCTGGGCTATTGGGACTGTCCCTAGTTGTGCAGTACCTGTCCCTGTGTTGATTTAGAGCATGGGAAATACTGACTTGGTTTGAGAAAGTTAGAGATGGAGATGGTTCAGAATATGTGCCCAGGATGGTAGGGGAGATGGAAACACATTTAGCTGTTAGTTTGTCCCTGTGTTTAATGGGTGGTAAATATAAGTAGAAAATATATAGAGAACTTAAGTAAATACAGCTTGAGAAGCTGCTCATGTATTCATCTTTCCCAATTTGGCAGGGCCGTGTGGTTTTTGAGGACGTGGCCATATATTTCTCCCAGGAGGAATGGGGGCACCTTGATGAGGCTCAGAGATTGCTGTACCGCGATGTGATGCTGGAGAATTTGGCCCTTTTGTCCTCACTAGGTAAGGCCCTCACTCTTGCCCAGTGTCCTGGGTTGGGCTGTGTTGTCTCCTTTTACCTGAAGGCAGCTCTGCGTTTCCCACAGTGAGACCATGGGTGCTGCTTCTTTTCCTTGTTTCCTGACATATGTTCCATGAGAGTCAGGACTGAGCTATGTGCTCTGTGCTTCCTTTTTCCTAGCAGCCCCATCCCCTGCTGTTCTGAGGCTTGTAAGAAAGGGCTCAGAATCCAGAAATGTTGAAGGTGACGTAGAGACCCACTGGCCCTGTGTTCTAGTCATTAATGCATGAGACCTCTGTGCTCTGTTGTTCCCTTGCTCTTGCCAATATTTCTTGGTGCCTTCTTGTTCCTAGAATTTCTGGCACTCACCTGATCACTAATATGGTGAACCACTGGCTTGATTGTGTAGGATGTAGAAATCTCCTGTGAAATTCTGGTGATTATAGAATGTGGGATGTCATCAGGTGATCTCTCTGGGAATGGGCTGTCTTGTCCCTTTCTGTGTCTTTCCCCTAGGACTGGTCTCTTTCAGGTCTCACAGACTGTCACCTTAAGCAATGGGGAGGGCCTTGGTACCCAAGAGGGTGGATATTACTCCCTGAAGGGCTGTAGAGACTCAGAGGGACATGATCCTGGTTCCTGGGAGTTGGGAAAAGGTATAATATCACAGCTGGGGTCATATTACTAGGAACCTGTCTGGTGACCCCTGTTGTTTAGTTGAAGACTGATTGCCACAACTCACTCTCCTTTTCCTTCCCCCATTGTCATTTTTACTCTGACTTCTAATCCCTGGCTTCCAGCTGTTACCTATTCTCTTCAACTGCTCCCTTTGCAGTGCCATCCACTGCGTGACCTGTACTTAAGGTGAGGTCTGCATGTATTTGTCAGTAGTCCCTGAACACCATCTCCTCTGACACAATCAGATCTCTCTGGGTTTAGACACAGCCTTCTACACAGTGCCCACTAGTCACCAGCAGCCATGGCCTGTGGAAAGCCATTTGCAGAGAAGTGACTTGGAGACCCTCCTTCTCCTCTCTGCACTGTACCCCTCTCTTGTGTTCTTACCCATCATCAGGGCTCTCCCATTATGGGTATTTGCCAGGTCCAACTCTGCACAGCAGGCCTTCTTCTCACTGGCCTTAGTGTTTGTATTACTTCATTCTCACTCTGCTATTAGGAAATACCCAAGACTGGGTAATTTCTAAAGGAAAGAGGTTAATTGACTCACAGATCCCCATTGCTGGGGAGGCCTCAGGAAACTTACAATCATGGTGGAAGGCAAAGGAGAACTAGGCATCTTCTTCACAAGGCAGCAAGACAAATGAGTCCAAGCAGGGAAAATGCCAGACATATAAAACCAGCAAATTTCGTGAGAATTTATTCAGTTTCATGAGGACGGCATGGGGGAAACTGTTCCCATGATTCAGTTATGTCCACCTGGTCCCACCCTTGACACGTGGGGATTATGGGGATTACAATTCAAGATGAGATTTGGGTGGGGACACAGAGCCTAACCATATTATTCCACCCCAGCTCCCCCCAAATTTTATGTCCCTTTCACATTTCAACACCAATCATGCCTTCCTAACAGTCCCCCAAACTCTTAATTCACTCTAGCATTAACCCAAAAGTCCAAGTCCAAAGTCTCGTCTGAGACGAGGCAAGTCCCTTCTGCCTATGAGCCTGTAAAATCAAAAGCAAGTTAGTTACTTCCAAGATATAATGGGGATACAGGCATTGGATAAATGTACCTATTCCTAATGGAAGAAATTGGCCAAAACAAAGCCTACAGGCCCTATGCAAGTCCAAAACCCAGCGAGGCAGTCATTAAATCTTAATGCTCTGAAATGATATCCTCTGACTCCATCTCTCACATCCAGGGCACACTGATGCAATAGGTGGGCTCCCATTGTCTTGGGCAACTCTGTGCCTGTGGCTTTGCAGGGTACAGACCCCCTCTCAGCTGCTTTCATGGGCTGGCATTGAGTGTCTCTGGCTTTTTCCGGCACATGGTGTAAGCTGTTGGTGGATCTACCATTCTGGGGACTGGAGGACGTGGCCTTCTTCTCATAGCTCCACTAGGTACTGCCCCAGTAGGGAGTCTGTGTGGGG
This sequence comes from Pongo pygmaeus, assembly GCF_028885625.2. Lineage (NCBI taxonomy): Eukaryota > Metazoa > Chordata > Mammalia > Primates > Hominidae > Pongo > Pongo pygmaeus. The sequence continues at coordinate 63,943,389 of NC_072393.2, forward strand.
GCTCCAACCCCACATTTCCCTTCCTGCAGTGCCCTAGCAGAGGTTCTCCATGAGTTCCACCCCTGCAGCAAACCTCTGCATTTCCATACCTCCTCTGAAATCTAGGTGGAGATTCCTTCCCAAATATCAATTCATGACTTCGGTGTACCCACAGGCCCAACACCATGTGCAAGCCACCAAGGCTTGGGGCTTAAACCCTCTGAAGCAATGGCTGGAGCTCTACCTTGCCCCTTTTAGCCATGGCTGGAACTGAAGCAGCTGGGATGCAGGGCGCCATGTCCCGAGGCTGCATAGAGCAGGGGGACCCAGGGCCAGCAGCTGGGATGCAGGGCTCCATGTCCTGAGGCTGCACTGAACAGCCTGGCCCAGGCCCACGAAACCATTTTTCCCTCCTAGGCCTCTGGGCCTATGATGGGAGGGGCTGCCGGGAAGGTCTCTGACAGGCACTGGAGACATTTTCCCCATTGTCTTTGTGGTTTAACATTCTGCTCCTCATTACTTATGCAAATTTCTGCAGCAGCCTTGAATTTCTCCCCAGAAAATGGGTTTTTCTTTTCTATTGCATAGCCAGGCTGCAAATTTTCCAAACTTTTCTGCTTTGCTTCCTCTTGAATACTTTAGCACTTAGAGATTTCTTCTGCCAGATACCCTAAATCATCTCTCTAAAGTTCAAAGTTCCACAGATATGTAGGGCAGGGGCAAGAAGCTGCCATTCTCTTTGCTAAAGCATAGCAAGAGTCACCTTTACTCCAGTTCCCAACAAGTTCCTTATCTCTGTCTAAGACCACCACAGCCTGGACTTCATGGCCCATATTGCTAAATCAGCATTTTGATCAAAACCATTCATCAAGTCTCGAGGAAGTCCCAAACTTTCCCACATTTCCTGTCTTCAGCTGAGCCCTCCAAACTGTTCCAGCCTCTGCCTGTTACCCAGTTCCAAAGTCACTTCCACATTTTCGGGTATCCTTACAGCAGTATTTCACTACCTCGGTACCAGTTTACTACATTTGTCCGTTCTCACACTGCTATTAAGAAATACCCTGGCTGGGCACGGTGGCTCACTCCTGTAATCCCAGCACTTTGGGAGGCTGAGGCAGGTGGATCATCTGAGGTGGGAGTTCGAGACCAGCCTGGCCAATATGGTGAAACCCCATCTCTACTAAAAATACAAAAATTAGCTGGGTATGGTGGCAGGTGCCTGTAATCCTAGCTACTCGGGAGGCTGAAGCAAGAGAATCACTTGAACCCAGGAGGTGGAGGTTGCAGTGAGCTGAGATCGTGCCACTGCACTCCAGCCTGGGTGACAGAGCAAAACTCTGTCTCAAAAGAAAGAAATACCCGATACTTGGCCAGGCTTGGTGGCTCACTCCTATAATCCCAGCACCTTGGGGGACTGAGGCGGACGGGTCACTTGAGATCAGGAGTTCGAGACCAGACTGGCCAACGTGGCAAAACCCCGTCTCTACTAAAAATAACAACAACAAAAAAAATTAGCCAGGCATAGTGGCTCATACCTGTTATCCCAGCTACTTGGGAGGCTGAGGCAGGAGAATTGCTTGAACCCAGGAAGCGGAGGTTGCGGTGAGCTGAGATGACGCCACTGCACTCCAGGCTCAGGGAAAGAATGAGAATTTGTCTCAAAAAAAAAAAAAAAGACATACCTGAGATTGGATAATTTATAAAGGAAAGAGGTTGAATTGACTCACAGTTCTGCATGGTTGGGAGGTCTCAGGAAATTTACCATCATGGTAGAAGGCAAAGGAGAAGCAGGCATCTTCTTCACAGGACGGCAGGATGGATTGAGTGCAAGCAGGGGAAATGCAAGATGCTTATAAAACCATTAGATTGGCCAGGTGTGGTGGCTCACACCTGTAATCCCAGCACTTTGGGAGGCCGAGGAGGGCGGATCACCTGAGGTCAGGAGTTTGAGACCAGCCTGGCAAACATGGTGAAACCCCATCTCTACTAAAAATACAATAATTAGCCTGGCGTGGTGGCACGTGCCTGTAATCCCTGCTACTCAGGAAGCTGAGGCAGGATAATCACTTGAACCCAGGATGCAGATATTGCAGTTAGCAGAGATCGTTCCACTGCACTCCAGCCTGGGCGGCAGAGCAAGACTCAGTCTCAAAATAAATAAAAAGAACCCATGAGATCTCAGAAGAACTCACGAGCATGAGAACAGCATGGGGCAACCATCCCCATGATTCAGTTACCTTCACCTGGTCCCACCCTTGACGTAGGGATTATGGAGATTACAATTCGAGATGAGATCTGGGTGGGGACGCAGAGCCTAACCATATTGTTTCCAGACCAAACCGAGGGTGGGGCTGCTTATTCTCGCAGCCCAATAATGAGATGCAGATGAACTGGGAAAAAAGAGAGTTTTTATTTCTGTAACCAGTTACAGGGAGAAGGCCTGGAAATTATTGCCAGACCAACTCAAAATTACAAAGTTTTCCAGAGCTTATATACCTTCGAAGCTATTTGTCTACATGTGAGTGTGCATTCATCTAAAGATATAGGTGATTAACTTCTCTGTAACCAAGATCTGAGTCCTGAAGACCTTCCTCCGGAGCCTCAGTAAATTTACTTAATGGGTCCAGGTGCTGGGGTGATTACCCTTATCTTGTCTCCTTCTAAATCATGGAGGTTTGGGGAGTTTCTTTAGAACCCCAATAAACTTATGTGTGGAGGCCTGGGGAGTTTCTTCAGATCCCCAATAAAATGTATTTAATCCTAAACGGGTCCTGTTAAGAATTCCTTCATTATCTTTTCATCCTTTAAGGCCCAGGAAAGGCCTAGGCAAAACTCTTAGTGGGCTTTTGTTACATTCCAGCCTGTGCATGAGGGCACGGGCTCTATCAGCTTTTAATCAACTTAACCACTCAGTCAGTGCCGAAACCATTGTCATGGAAGCCTGCCTGCTCAGCTGTTAGTGAGACCAGGGTTCATGCCTGTCACCAAGTCCATGATCATTTTCATGGGGTGTCTAACTGACATTTGTGATGGGGTTGCCTCCGCTCATCACAGTCAACATGCACCTCACCAGCATTTTTATTCTTACAGGTTGTTGCCATGGAGCTGAGGATGAGGAGGCACCTTTAGAGCCAGGTGTTTCTGTAGGAGTGTCACAGGTCATGGCTCCAAAGCCCTGTCTATCTACCCAGAAGACCCAGCCTTGTGAGACATGTAGCTCACTTCTGAAGGACATTCTGCGTCTGGCTGAGCATGACGGAACACACCCCGAGCAGGGACTGTACACATGTCCAGCACATCTTCACCAGCACCAAAAGGAGCAGATTAGAGAGAAACTTTCTAGAGGGGATGGAGGAAGACCGACATATGTGAAGAACCACAGAGTTCACATGGCAGGGAAGACCTTCTTGTGCAGTGAATGTGGGAAAGTCTTTAGCCACAAACATAAACTTGCTGACCATCAGAAAATCCACACTGGAGAAAGACCTTATAAGTGCAGCAAATGTGGGATGTTGTTTATGGAAAGGTCCACACTCAATAGACATCAGAGAACTCACACTGGAGAAAGGCCTTATGAGTGCAATGAATGTGGGAAGGCCTTTCTTTGTAAGTCTCACCTTGTTCGTCACCAGACAATCCACTCTGGAGAAAGGCCTTATGAGTGCAGTGAATGTGGGAAATTGTTTATGTGGAGTTCCACACTCATTACACATCAGAGGGTTCACACTGGAAAGAGGCCTTATGGTTGCAGTGAATGTGGGAAGTTCTTTAAGTGCAACTCAAACCTCTTTAGGCATTACAAAATTCATACAGGAAAAAGGTCTTATGGTTGCAGTGAATGTGGGAAATTCTTTACGGAAAGGTCTACACTTAGTAGACATCAGAGAGTTCACACTGGAGAAAGGCCTTATGAGTGCAATGAATGTGGGAAATTCTTTAGCTTGAAATCCGTCCTCATTCAACACCAAAGAGTTCACACTGGAGAACGGCCTTATGAATGCAGTGAGTGTGGGAAGGCCTTCCTTACAAAGTCCCACCTCATTTGTCATCAGACAGTTCACACTGCAGCAAAGCAGTGCAGTGAATGTGGGAAATTCTTTAGGTATAACTCCACACTTCTCAGACATCAGAAAGTCCACACTGGATAAGGTCCTTATGAATGTAGTGGTTGTGGGAAAGCCTTCAGTCGCCAACATATTGTGTGGCTGGACACAGGCCGTACACACTGGAGAAAGACTGAGTGCCGTGAATGTGGGTAATTATGTAGGTACAGCTCTCCAATTGCTATGTATCAGAGAATTCACACTGCAGAAATGTGTGTTCAGCAAACTTGGGACATTATTTTTGTTTGACTCTCATCTCATTAGATGTTGGAGAGTTTACACTCCAGCAGAGTATTTTCAATAAAGTAGAAAGTGGTAAAGATTCAACATGCAAGATTGTACTTATTGCGCTTCAGAATATCCGCACTAGTGAAAGTCTTCTGAGTACGGCAAATGTGTGACATTATTTTGCTACTACTTCGCACTGCTTAGACACCATGTAGTTCATGCTGGAAAAAGGCCACATATGTGCCTTGAATGTAGCCAAGATGATAAACAACACCCAGAAATCTCTGATATAGCACTGAGAACTAGTATTATATGGTTTTTAAAAAACAATGGTGAAGTACATGCCACATGAAATTTGCCATCTTAACTATTGTAATGTCCTGTTTAATACTTGAAGTAAATTGACATTGTTGAGCAAAGAATATCCTGAACTCTTTATCTTGTAAAATGAAACTCTATAACTGTTAAAAAACAACTCATTCCCGCATTCTTCAGTACCTGGCGACCACCATTCTATTCTTAAGTCATTATGAATCTGACTATTCTTGGTACTTCTCAGAAGAAGAATCTTCGAGTGTTTTTCATTATTTTTTTTTCACTTAGGATAATATCCTCAAAGTTCATCCATTTTTTAGCATGTGTCAGAAATTTTAAGGCTGAGCAGTATTTCATTGTTTGCATTTACCACATTTCCTTTATTTCTGACATCTATTCATGGACACTTGGGTTACTTCTACCTCTGGCTATTGTGAATATTGCTACTACAAGCATAAGGACACAAATATCTCTTTGAGACCTTGCTTTCAATTCTTATTGGGTACCCCAAAAAGTGGAACTGCTGGATCATATGGTACTTCTAACTTTAATTCTTTGACGAACTGAGAAACTTTTCCATAAAACTTGCACCGTTTTACATTCCTAACATTCCACAAAAGTTATGATTTGTCCTCATTCTAATCCATAGAAGGCAACATTTCTAACAGGTTTCTGGGTGACTTTGTTGTTGCTGATGTAGGGACTACATTTTGAGAACTGTCCTATCCCATTTTTATAACAATGCAGAGCTTCTCTGTAAATACCCCTTGTTTCTATGTTCTATCCTGTGAGACTTTTCATTTTGTTAATTTTTCCCAATGTTTATAACCAGGAAATAGCTTGTCATCTTTGATATAAAACAGAAATCTTTGCAAAATACCAATTGCATTCTGTAGCCCTTGGATCATTTTCTCCCCCAATCTATGTAGATATTTAATGGTGTATAATCTTGTATGAGAATACATCATGGTAAGAATGCATTTTAAAGGACCTTAAGTAAGGTCACAAAATACAGCAATTTACCTGTGGACCTGCCCTCCACCCAGGCCGTCCAGTCCCAATGACTGTGCTCTTACTGCTGCTTTCCAGGTGTGTACCTATCATGGGGTGTGCATGCCACTGACCATCCCTCTGTGCTCTTACTGCTGCTTTCCAGGTCTGTACCTATCATGGGGTGTGCATGCCATTGACCATTCCTCTTAATGGGTTCTAGGCAACAGATAGAATAGCTTAGGTGCCAAAGCCACAGAACCTGTCAGGGGTTGTATCATTTTGAAAATTATGCCAAATTCTAAATGATCTTATATGGCAGCAGTCCCCCAACCTTTTTGGCACCAGGAACTGGCTTCATGGGAGACAGTTTTTCTGTGGATGGCAGTGCAGGGGGCTGGATGGTTTCGGAATGAAACTCTTCCACCTCAGATCATCAGGCATTAGTTAGATTCACATAAGGAACGCACCTAGGTCCCTCGCATGCAACAGTTCACAATAGGGTTTGCGCTCCTATGATGTCTAATGCCGCTGCTGATCAGGAGGTGGAGATCAGGCAGGAATGCTCGCTCCTGCTGTGCAGCACTGTGTGGCCTAGTTCCTGACAGGCCATGGACTGGTACAGTCTGTGGCTTGGGGGTTGGGGATCGCTGTTAAATGGGATTTGGGGAATTTTATTTGGGTTCTCTCTTTGACTATTCTATTGTCAAAGTTATTCCATCTAATTTTTCTAGAGTAAGCCAGGTTCTGTGTCATGTAGTAGAGCCGCGTAAACAGCAAAGGTGCTATTGCAAACTGTGCGTGCGAGGGATCAGGTTGTGTTCCTTATGTGAATCTGAGCTAAAATAAGAAAAAAATAAAAAATAAAAATTTAGCGTGTGAGGTTAGAAGGAAGACAGTCATGTTAGATTTCTGTCATTATTCATAGTTCTGCAAAGGTGGTTTCAGGTTCTGCATCAACCGAAACGTGCTCTTCCATCCAGCAGCATTTAAAACCAAAGATGCTGTCCCTTAATTAGTTAACCCTCACAATCCATTTTAGTAATGGTTCCTCAGGAAACTGACTATTTCAATCTATAAAGTAAAACAATTTCTTCACATTATACTCTCTTGTTTGAATAGTTGCTTGGTTTTGCTCTTCCCCACAATGACTACCTTCTTGGTAGCCGTAGGTCTCAGAGGCATTTTCTGTTGTCCCTAAATGATTCTGCCCTTGGTGGGAGGTGGCTTTTAGGCTGGCTGGTGGCTTTCGTTCAGATGGACTGAAATCTAAGCTTGATCTAGCATCAAGTTTGGACCCAGCACTCTCTGTTTTTTTTTTTTTAGCTATTATAGATAACAAAGGATTGAATAATTTGCCTTTTGCTTATTAGCTTGCATTTTCTTATGCATCCAGTGAACCAGAGATTGAATATTTTGCTTTTTGCATATTAGTTTGCATTTTCTTATGCATCCAGTGAACCAGAGATTGAATATTTTGCTTTTTGCATATTAGTTTGCATTTTCTTATGCATCCAGTGTACCAACTCCCTGGGAGTTGGATCCATCTCTAAATTTCCATGGTAACTCTTACCTTTAGTAACTGAGCACAGACAGCCACAGCTCCATACCATGTATGGCCCTATGGCCACTAAGGAATCAAAGGTTTTTCATCCTCTACCCATTTTTAAATTGAGGATTATTCGAAAGTTAAAGAAAAACTTTATTATCTCTTATTAATATATGTAAATTGTGTTCAAAATAGAAAATGAACTTCTACTTTTTTTTTTTTTTTTTTTTGAGACAGAGTCTCACTCTGTTGCCCAGGCCAGTGTGCAATGGCACGATCTTGGCTCACTTCAACCTCTGCCTTCCGGGTTCAAGTGATTCTTCTGCCACAGCCCCCTGAGTTGCTGGGATTACAGGTGTGCACCACCTTGCTCGGCTAATTTTTGTATTTTTAGTAGAGACGGGGTTTCACCATGTTGGCCAGACTGGTCTCGAACTCCTGACCTCGTGATCCGCCCGCCTCTGCCTCCACCTCCCAAAGTGCTGGGATTAGAGGTGTGAGCCACCGCACCCAGCCTTTTTTTCTTTTTCTTTTTTTTTTTTTTTTTTTGAGACAGAGTCTTGCTCTTTTGCCCAGGCTTTAGTGCAGTGGTGCGATCTCGGCTCACTGCAACCTCAGCCTCGTGGGTTCAAGCAGTTCCCCTGCCTCAGCCTCCTGAGTAGCTGGGACTACAGGTGCGCAATACCACGCCCGGCTAATTTTTTATATTTTAGTAGATAATGGGGTTTCACCATGTTGGCCATGATGGTCTCGATCTCCTGACCTTGTGATCTGCCCGCCTCAGCATCCCAAAGTGCCGGGATTACAGGTGTGAGCCACTGCGCCCAGCCGAAATTCTATTTTTATATTTATGTATTGTCAATACTAAAGCTAATTTGCATAAAGTCTTATAAACAAATCCATCCAATTTTAATCAGGTTTTGACCACACAAGGTAAGATTTTTCCATAAACCTTTTATACCTTCTTAAAATTTTTTTTCTATTTTTCTATTTCCCCAATTTTTAGATCTATTTACCTTTGTTTGAGACAGAGTCTCATCTGTCACCCATACTGGAGTGCAGTGGTTTGATCTTGGGTCACTGCAACCTCCACCTCCCAGGTTCAAGTGATCCTCATGCCTCAGCCCCCCACATAGCTGGGATTACAGGCACACACCACCATGTCCGGCTAATTTTTGTATTAGTAGAGATGGGGTTTCTCCATGTTGGCCAGGCTGGTTTCAAACTCCTGGCCTCAAGTGATTCACCCACCTCAGCCTCCCAAAGTTCTGAAATTATAGGCTTGAGCTACTACACCCGGTCCTAGATCTATTTACTTTTATCTACATGTTTTTCCTTTCATTTTGAAATGATCTTTACATAACCCCTAAACTAGACGAATTCCTTTTTTTTTTTTTTTTTTTGAGGGAAGTCTCACTTTTGTTCCCCAGGCTTGAGTGCAATGGCCCGATCTTGGCTCACTGTAACCTCCGCCTCCCGGGTTCAAACAATTCTCCTGCCTCTGCCTCCCAAGTAACTGGGATTAAGGCATCTACCATCACGCCTGGCTAATTTTTGTATTTTTTTTAGTAGAGGCGGGGTTTCACCAAGTTGGCCAGGCTGGTCTCAAACTCCTGACCTCAGGTAATCTGCCTGCCTTGGCCTCCCTAAGTGCTGGGATTACAGGCGTGAGCCATCACGCCCGGCCCAGAATTACTTTTTCTTTAGCAAAAACCACATCTTCATTTTTTAAATATAAGCTTCTTCACGAAAAACACATAGTATAAACATCATGGCACTGGGCTGCACAGTACTTTGATAGAGCACGTTGATGTAAAGACATTTTTGTAAGTGTTTAGAGCATGCCTTTTATATCTAAATATGCAAAGAAATGAGTAGCCTCCTGTCATAATAACCATTTACTGTAAACAACTGCCACCAGCTGCCTCTGACACTGCAGCTCTTGCTTGTGACAGCCATTACGCACAAAAAGGTCAAGTTCTTTCACAGGACAAAGTAATCTCTGGGACCCCCCAAAACCAGTGATATCAGGTAATGCACTACAAAAGAAGGCAGAATTTTAGACCTGAGATAAATCTGTCCTCTTAAAACTCTTGAGAGAGAGAGAGAGAGAGATTTCCTCATCTGGTTAGTGTAGATAGCAGGTTGGCTTCCTGAGCTGGTCAGTGCAGTAGTGGGTTAGTTCTGTTTTATATTTTATATTTAGTTCTGTTTTATATTTGGCTTGGCCATTGTTGATTTCTATAGTCAATTTCTTACATGTAAACAAGGAAGATATCTATAATATTGAGATTTCTTGTTTTCTTAACTGGTCTTAGGTTGAAAATTGATTTGATTTTCATTCTCCTCCCCCCTCCCCCCTCCCCCCACCATCCCATTCTTCTGCCTCTGCCGGATCTTCAGCTGGGTAGCATTTTGGTTTTGTTTGTTTTTTAACCTGGAGGATGTCCCCAAATATCAAAACCTAAACTTCCGATTCTTTGAAGTCCTCCCTTCGATGAGTTGCTAGTTTTATTTCTGAACATGAACTTACCAAAACATCCCCCAGAAATCCCCTGGTCTCAGACATAGCTCTATGCTTCCCATTCCATGGCAGCAACTCAGCCTAACTCATCCAAAGCAAAAAAGCAATCCCTTCTTGCTTAAGTGACACAAGGATCCCCAGATGAACAAGTAGCTGTATCACCCTTCAATTAAATGTAAATAATATTTACTTCTGGTGGAACCTCTCCTTCCTTGGAACAAAGGGCCCCCAACCAGCAGAATTTACATTAAGAAGAAGTGGCCAGGCACAGTGGCTCAAGCCTGTAATCCCAGCACTTTGGGATCTGCCGAGGCAGGCAGATCATAAGGTCAGGATTTCGAGACCAGCCTGGCCAACATGGTGAAACCCTATCTCTACTAAAGATACAAAAAATTAGCTGGACGTGGTGGTGCATGCCTGTAATCCCAGCTACTCGGGAGGCTGAGGCAGGAGAATTGCTTTAACCCGGGAAGTGGAGGTTGCAGTGGGCTGAGATCATGCCATTGCACTCCAGCCTGGGCGACAGGGTGAAAAAAAAAAAATTAGCCGGGTATGGTGGCGGGCGCCTATAATCTCAGCTATTCAGGAGGCTGAGGCAGAAGAATCGCTTGAACCTGGGAGGCAGAGGTTGCAGTGAGCTGAGATCGTGCCAATGCACTCCAGCCTGGGTGACAGAGCAAGATTCTGTCTCAAAAAAAAAAAAAAAAGAAAAGAAAAAAAAGAAAGAAGAAGAAGGGTAGCAGAAATTCTGTGAATGAGTTATTAGGTTCAAAAATGAGGATGCTCAATATAATGCATAGGCTCAGAAAAAAAATTACGATGAAAAGAATTGTCAAATTTTGTAACTGATACTTGACCTAGTTAAATTTGAATTATTTCTAATTCCCTATGTATATGTGCAGTGAGATAAAAGATAAATATTGTATGTGACATACTTATCATAGAATTATTTGTTGTTTATCTGAAATACATTCTAAATCAGGGGTCCCCAACCCCTGGGGCCACAGATAAGTACTATGGCCTGTTAGGAATGGGGCCATATAGCCGAAGGTGAGTGGCAGATGAGTGAGCATTGCTGCCTGATCTCTGCCTCCTGTCAGATCGGCAGCAGCATTAGATTCTCATAGGGATGCAAACCGTACTGTGAACTGCACAAGAGAGGGATCTAGATTGTATGCTCCTTATGAGAATCTAATGCCTCTGAAACCATCTGCCCCCAAACACCTCTCCCTTATCCATGGAAAAATTGTCTTCCACAAAACCGGTCCCTGGTGCCAAAAAGCTTGGGGATCACAGTTCTAATGACATAACTCTTTCCCTGATAATTTGCCACTACTTAGCAATTCCTTGTTTTATATAATTTGCTTACAGAATTCCTGTAGTTACAGTCTTGATGCCATTTATGTTGTGACAAACCTTCGTCATTTGTCATATTCAACTTATTTCATTCCTTTATCTATTGGACATTCATTAATGAGAAACACACTCAACAGTAGCATTCTGAGCCTAAACACTCATGATGATAAACAGTGTAGAAAGCATTACAAACTGTATTATAATTATTCTACCATCTCCATCTGATTTTAACAAAAAAGTTATTTTGTCTCTTTCTTTGAAACTAGTTGAGAAAATCATGCACCTTCCAAAGTTAATATATATTTGACTGTCCACCATTTTCATTAGTCAATGGGCAGTTACATAGAGTCGAAGACCTTCAAAGGGAATTTTAAATATTCCTCAGTAAGTTCATCATAAATTATAAACTTGCATTTTGACATTTTTTTGCATTCAATATACTCAAAATATAGACAATAGCAACTTCTACAAGAGTTGAAAAACATTGTGGGTACAGTGGCTCATGCCTGTAATCGCAGCACTTTGGGAGGCCTAGGCGGGCAGATCACTTGAGGTCAGGAGTTTGAGACCAGTATGGCCAACATGGCGAAACCCCATCTCTAATAAAAACACAAAAAATTAGCCAGGCATGGTGCCACGCGCCTGTAATCCCAGCTACTCGGGAGGCTGAGGCACGAGAATCACTTGAACCTGGGAGCCAGAGGTTGCAGTGAGCCGAGATTGTGCCACTGCACTCCAGCTGGGTGACAGAGTGAAACTGTATCTTAAAAAAAAAAAAGAAAAGAAAAAAGAAAACACTGGAGAAAACGTTGGATTTTACAATGTATGTCTGGGTCAGTTAGTCTACCATTTCATATCCAAACTCATAACTAATTATAAAGAGAGATGGAACCATTGAAAGCTTGCAAACTTTTAAATTATATTCATATAATTAAAATATAAGTAATAATTTATATTCAATTAAGAATAAATTGGGCCAGGCGTGGTGGCTTATGCCTGTAATCCCAGCACTTTGGGAGGCCGAGGCAGGCGAATCATGAGGTCAAGAGATCGAGACCATCCGGGCCAACATGGTGAAATCCCACCTCTACTAAAAATACAAAAAAATTAGCTGGGCGTGGTGGCGTGCATATGTAGTCCCAGCTACTCAGGAGGCTGAGGCAGGAGAATCACTTGAACCGGAGAGGCGGAGGTTGCAGTGAGCCGAGATCACACCACTGCACTCCAGCCCAGCAACAGAGCAAGACTCCGTCTCAAAAAAAAAAAAAAAAAAAAAAAAGAATAAATTGATTTTGATATCTCAAGGAAAAAAAACTGATGTTCCTCTTTGTCTGCAGGGCAGAGCTGTAGTTGTCAGGCAGTCTCCTCAAACAAAGCCAAAACTGCTATTATATGAGCTTTTAGGAAGGCTGGCCTTCAGGGATTGAGGACTTTCAGAAGAAGCAGAGGTAAAAGATTGATGGACTTTCAGGTGTGTTAGTGTAAATGCAACCATTTACCAACTGGCTTTCATAAACAGGATTACTGACAGGAGGCACTTGTGGATTAGTTGTTGCCAGCAGCCTGGGGCTGCCACTGATTGACCATCTTTAGTACTGGGCCTTACCCCCATTGGAAAAATTTTAGAATCTTGGCCTAACAGTGATTTGCTAAGTTTCTGGTTAGTTACTGGGGTGAAGCTTTTGCTGACTAGCTGACTTTTAAAGCATAGGTACGCATCCCAAGTTATCTCTAATTAATGGTGGTTTCTTGTTTATGATTATGGATTTGGGGCAGAGATAAATTTTTTCCTTACTTGAACATAAGCCAGCAACTTAATTCTCATTCCCCATTTTTGGTTTCCAAACAGCCAGAATTTGTAAGAAATCATATGCTATGGTTTGGATGTTTGTCTCTTCCAAAGCTCATGTTGAAATTTAATTTCCAATGTTTGAGGTGGGGCCTAATGGGAGGTGTTTTGGTCATGAGGGTAGATCCTACATGAATGCTCCCACTTGAAGATGTGTAAATTCTCACTCTATTAGTTCCCAAGAAAGCTGATTGTTAAAAAGAGCCTGATACATTCCCCACCCACTGTCCTCCTCTCTTGCAATATGATTTCTTCGCATTATAGCTCTCTTTCGTTTTCCACCATGAATAGAACCCGCTGAAGACCCTCACCAGATGCAGATGCCCAATTTTAAACTTTCCACACATCAACATTTTGAGCCAAATAAACATTTTTTTCTTTATAAATTACCAGCTTCAGGTATTCATTTATAGCAACGCTAACTGGACTAAGACATCATCAGTATTATCTAGATATTTGTTTGTGAGGATACGATTTTCAACTCGTGTTGCCAATGAGTAATTTAACGGCCAGTTACAGTCTGAGAAAAATGTGTCTCCCACTGGTGATTCTTTGTAATATATTATAACCAGCTGATATGTAGGATATGTAGGCCATTCTGATAAGTCAATACAGGATTCAGGAAAAATCATTATATATAGGTCATATTCTTAAACTGTGCCCAGGTCTTAATTAATAACTAGCAATGACACAGAGGGGTCACTGCCATCAAAAGAAAAGATTAATGTTACAGTTGCCCTGGAAATAAGAGGCACTGAACATCACACAGGCCACAAGAAACCTTATTACATACAGAGACCGGAAAGCAGAAAGAGAAAAGAGAGTAACTGGAAGTATGTCTTTATAACTAAAGTGGCAGAGAATGATGAGGTAGAGATACCATTGATGCGCAGGAAGGAAAAACACATTTTAGTGTTTGTGGTTGGGGGGTTTTATATGAGTTTCATGCACTTGAGTAAGTGGCTTGCAAGAAAAAAAGTAAACAACTTTGGTTCTATTAGTTTGACCCTGTGATTAATGAATATCAAACAGACAAATACAGAATCTAAGAAAACATAGAACAGTCCTGTATACACATAACAGGTGGGAAACCTATTCCCAGTGTGTCCCATGCACCTATCATTGATCTGAAACCCAAATACATATGTGCTCATTGAACATTTACTAGAGAAGTAAATACACATCATCACACAGCTTCTCTATTCATTTTTATCTTGTGGCAAGTCTTTCAGTTTATCATCTGTACTTACCCCTCTAAGCAGTTAATGAGCAATGTTTTCAAGTGTGTAAAAAAATTACATTTTGGAAACAAAAGCATAGTGTGTCCAAGTGTCCAGCAGAGCCACAGGTTCAATTTCATTCTCTGACTTCTCAGAATTTGCTGTCTCTTACTCAAAAATTGAGATCTTATCTTTTTCTCACATCACAGATCGATTTCTCTAGGGCTTCTGTTTGTTTTTTTTCTTTTGGAATAACCTACATAATTACTAATAGATTTCAGTAATTTTTTTATTTCACAAATGTTTTTCACATTTCGACTCCCTGTGCAAATACGGTTGTAAACACAGGTGAAATTTTAAATCACTTCTGAGGAAGAAAATAACATAATGGAATTCCACACCTTTTTTGAGGATAAGATGTGCATATGCTTCAACTATGAAAACGGTAGACAATGTTGTCCAGAAATGGCATGTATCAGCTGCTCTTGAGAAATAAAAATAAAATTCTAAGCACCCCCTAACTGACTGAATGGATGCCCTCTTGACCGTGAGAACCCTAGAATAACTTTGGTAGCTGAATTCACCACTATAGAGGAATGGGAAATCAGACACACCTCATTATATCCCCTACCACACTACAATCATTAGGTTTTCTTCCCTAAGGGCTAAATAGAAATCAACCTTTTCAGAAGACTACTAGCTTATCTTCCAAGGTACAGAACAGAGAGAAGATGAGATTATTCATTCCTTCATCCTTCTATGAGACATCTGCTTTCTCTATTCCCTTTTCCCCTCACGTGTTTATCTTATGTAAAATGTAGATTTACTGGGCACTAACTAAAGTTTCACATGTCTGTAATCATTTATCTCACTGCCAACCTCTCTTCCTTTTTAAGGAAAATGTATAATAAATACTAAACCTCCTAAGAACCTCTTTGGAAAAATCAGCCACAGATGCTTCTGTGACTTACAGTTTTCTGGATGTGCCCTTAGGCTGGTCCAGTAATCCTCTATGATTTGTGACTTATGCCTCAATCACTCATTTTGGTCATCACTCTCGTTTTCAGATAGGATTGTGATTCTTAAAATAAATGGAAAATATCTCAGATATGAAGTAGTAAGTATTATTAGAATAAAAGCGTTGCACCCTTCGTAGGAACACAATCGCTGACTCTACAGTCAGGTAAGACGTCTTCTCTTTGATTCAGAGGCATAGCTTCACCCTTTCAACCTACTTCAGTGTCTCCTGCCATCCTTCCTACAAATTCTAGTCCCTAGGCCTAACTGTGTAGTCTTTCTTTCTTCTTCTGGACCAAACATATTGAAGCTTACTAAACAGACGCCAAAGCGTAACTGTATGTGTATTTGAAAAGCAATAATATGGCTGGCAGGCATGAGTAGAGGCAGACTGCCTTTATGGTATGGGGTGCGTCTTTGGACGTGTAGTTATTGGGAATTAGCTGTGTTTAATAGAGTCTTAAGTAATAAGTTGCTAACATTTCTGTAAATATCCTACACTACAATCCAAAAAAATACCGTATGTTGCCTTTAAGAGCAAGCCAAGTCCCCTCCTGTCTTTGGAGTCGGGGACTCCGTTTCCCAGCTCCCCTGACAGTGCCACTGGGCCTTTATCTGCCATATAAGGACTGATCAACGCTCTAAGGCAAGTCCGGAAGCGGTGTCGAAACTTCATAACCCAGAAGACACTGCAGCTCTCGGCGGCACGACTTACCCAATAAAGGCTTAGAAGGGGACGTTTGCGTGCGTGCGTGCGCACCGACGGAGGGCAGGACTTCCGCCGTCCTCCTGGTGGTGGTCGTTTTGGTTCTCTCTGGTGTTTCACCAGCTCTGGCCTATGGCTGTGTCTGACGTCACCGAAGTGACGGAGCGGAAAAGCGCGAGAAGCGGCTTGGTTCCCACCACGGAGAGGCGGGAGTGAGTCAACTGACAAGCGCTGGAGACAGTGGCGTCCTTGTCTTGCCTTTGTCGCCCCCGCCCCGCTCTTCCCTGGCTGGGCTGGCGGAGGCCTTGCTGATGAACCTGACTGAGGTGGGTGCTCCGTCCCAGGCTCCCCCGCCCGACCGGTCCTCCCAGTGCTGAAGCCCCCTGAAGGGGCCCTGCAGGTCAAGGCCCCTTGTCCCGAAGAGAGGGGCGTTCCTGCGTGGGGTCCCCGTATCAGCTGATTTGATGCAGCCTCAGAGCTCCCGTTAGGGACCTCAGGTTCAGGGCATGGAGGCGCTGCCGAGTGGGCTGTGTTGGGGCGTCAGGGGTGTGTGTTGTTTCTGCGGGAAAGAGAGGGTTTTGTGAATTCTCGCTTGGAATGGCAACCTGAGCAGCCAGTAACCATGGAAGGTTGTCAAGGGAGGGACAGTTGGAGGGGGCAGGTCCAGAGTTCGAAGTTTCAAGTTAGGAAAACCAGGTTAGGAATGGACACAGAGAGACTGGCGAAAAGGCCCTGAGGCCACTGCAGTAGACCCAGGAGAATTATGGTTGGGGCTGGACCAGTGACAGTAGAGGGAGATGTGATGAGATTCTTCATAGGCCTGAAAGATAGGGCCGGTAGGTTTTCCTGGTGCTTCAGTTATGTCTGAACAAAGGCAGTGAAGAACCGTTTCAAGTGTTTGTTTTGTTTTTTTGTTTTCTGTTTGAACGTTTGAAAGAATGGAGTTGGGGAAGTCAGCATAAAGAGATTTCCAGGATAAGATTACAGGTTGGATTTTGGACATGGCGATTCTCAAATGTCTCAAGATGTGTATGTCACACAGGCAGGTGGACGTAAAGGTGTGGAGTCTGAGGAAGGGGATTGGGTTGGCGATACCAGAGGGATGGAGGGCGTGGACTGGGCCAGAGCATGGTCTGAGGATCAGATGGAGTAGGGAGGTCTCTGGGGTTTTTTTGTTTGTTTGTTTGCATAAATTTAAGGAGTCAAGTGCAGTTTTGTTATATGGATATATTTGCATAGTGGTGAAGTCTGGGCTTTTAATGTATCCATCGCCTGAATAATGTACATTGTATCCATTAAGTAATTTCTCATCACTCATCTTAGTCTCATCCTTCTACCTATTTGGAGTCTCCAATGTCTGTCATTCCACACTCTGCGTCCATGTGTACACGTTATTCAGCTTCCACTTGTAAGTGAGAACATTTGGTATTTGACTTTCAGTTTCTGAATTGTTTCATTTAATAATGGCCTCCAGTTCCATCCTCATTGCTGTAAAAGATATAGTTTCTTTCTCTTTTTTTTTGTGGCCGAGTGGTATTACTTTGTGTATATATATGGCACATTTTCTTTACCCAGTCATACATTGATGGACAGTTAGGTTAATTCCCTATCTTTGCTATTGTGAATAGTGCTGTGATAAAAATACATGTATGTTTTTTATATAATGATTTCTTTTCCTTTGGGTAGATGCCCAGTAGTGGGATTGGTGGATTTAATGGTAGTTCTATTTTCAGTTATTTTAAAAATCTTCAAACTTTTCCATTGAGGTTGTACTTATTTACATTCTCACCAACAGTGTATAAGCTTTTTCTCTTCTCCATATCCTGGGCAACATTGGTTATTTTTTGACATTTAAATAATAGCCATTCTGACTGGTGTAAGGAGATATTGTGGTTTTAATTTGAATTTGTCTGATGATTAATGATGTTGAGCATTTTTTTATATGCCAGCTTGCCATTTATATGTCTTCTTTTGAAAAGTGTCTGTCCTGTGTTTACTGTGTTGTTGTTTTTTTTTTTTTTTTTTTTTGAGACGGAGTCTCGCTCTGTCGCCCAGGCTGGAGTGCAGTGGCGCGATATCAGCTCACTGCAACCTCCACTTCCCAGGTTCGTTCAAGCAATTCTCCTGCCTCAGCCTCCCAAGTAGCTGGGATTACAGGCGCCCACCATGAGGCCCAGCTAATTTTGTGTATTTTTAGTAGAGACGGGGTTTCACCATGTTGGCCAGGCTGGTCTTGAACTCCTGACGTCAGGTGATCCACCCGCCTTGGCCTCCCAAAGTGCTGGGATTACAGGTGTGAGCCACCGCGCCCAGACCTGTGCTGTTAATGAGATTTTTTGTCATTGTTGTTTTGTTATGTTTTGTTTGTTGTTGAGTTCCTTGTAAATTCTGGATATTAGTACCCTGTCAGATGCATAGTTTGCAAATATTTCATCCCATTTTTCAGGTTGTACATTCACTTAGTTGATTAGTCTTTTTGCTATGCAGAAGCTATTTAGTTTAATTAGGTCCTATCTGTCTACTTTTGTTTATGTTGTTTGTGCTTTTGAAGTCTTATTCATGAATTTTTTGCCTAGAGCAATGTCCAGAAGGGGTTTCCCTGGGTTTTCCTTTAGTATTTTTAGTTCAGGTCTTACATTTAAATCTTTAATTCATCTTGAGTTGATTTTTGTATATGGCAAGAGAAATTGGTCCAGATTCATTCTTCTTCATATGGCAATCCAGTTTTCCCAGCATCTTTTATTGAAAAGTGTGTCCTTTCCGTAGTGTGCGTATTTGTTGCCTTTCTCAAAGATCAGTTGGCTGTGGATATGTGGCTTTATTTCTAGGAACTTTGTTCTGTTCCATTGATCTTTGTGTCTATTTCTGCAGTCAAATGCTTTACTACTGAGCTATACACCTTATGTGTCTGTTTCTATACCATTACCATGCTGTTTTGGTTACTACCAACTTGTAGTATAATTTGAAGTCAGATGGACTTAATTTGTGGGAAATCTTGATGTTGTCATTTCAGGTGGGCTCTGTGTTGAGAGAGCAGAGGGCTGAGACTTGGGGGCCAGACCACTGGTGGCTCCAAAGACATCATACTGTGTCCAGAAAGGTGCAGACCTGGCATAACAGGGATTCTGGATTGTAGCTATAAAAAGGGAGGCCTGGACTGGGTAAGCACATAGCCTGGGATGGAGGCTGAGGTGTGAGGTGGTTTCGATCCTGCACCTGCAGGCTTCGTTGACCCTCAGGGCCACTCTCTGTTGAACAAGAGAAATGTTATTGAGGCTGGTGGAATAGCTGGGTTCCAGATCAGAGCACTGCTTTTTCCCCTTCTCTACATGTCAGGGCAAGAGGGGATGATCTACTGCCCCAGCCAAGGTCTCCTGGCAAGCTCACTTTAGAAGATTATGTAGCAGGTAGACCTGGTTGCAGAAAGGACCAGTACTTGACCTGCCTACTCTTCCCCTCTCTGTAACTCATTAACTTAATAATGTATGAAACACTTACTGATTTAAACCCTAATTAGACAATATCTTTCTAAGTGTGTGCAAACAGGTAGGCAGTTAATAGTGAAGTCATTATGTTAAATTTCTAAAAGTGAGCTGGGTGCGGTGTACAGGTGATCACACCTGTAATCCCAGCACTTTGGGAAGCCGAGGCGGTCGGATCACCTGAGGTCGGGAGTTTGAGACCAGCCTGACCAACATGGAGAAACCATGTCTCTACTAAAAATACAAAATTAGCCAGGCGTGGTGGCACATGCCTGTAATCCCAGCTACTTGGGAGGCTGAGGCAGGAGAATCGCTTGAACCCGGGAGGCGGAGGTTGCAGTGAGCCAAGATCACGCCATTGCACTCCAGCCTGGGCAACAAGAGCAAAACTCTGTCTCAATAAATAAATAAATAATAAATAAATAAATAAAATAAAAATAAATAAATAAAATTTTCTAAAAGTGCTTCATAATTGGTTTGATGTTAATTTATCTCATTTACTTTCCTTGGAAAAAGTTAATATCACATCCTCTAAAATCTTAAGCTAAAAACTACATGAAAATTTCAAAACCCCACTCTTTCATTTGCATTGAACTCATGTACAAAACCGTTAATCTTGGACCATAGCAGCTGATATATATAGTACATGCTACTGATGTTTGATACTAATATGAGCCCTGTGACGGGGGCAACTGTTCTTGCAATCTATTTACAGATGGGGACACTGAAGCTCAGGTGGGTTCAGTTCTTTTCCATGGTCACAGAGCTGCAGCACTGAGGCCTGAGGAACTTTATTCAATGAATTGAGATCAGTTTGCTCCCAGGCAGGGCAGACGAGGTGGTGGTCCATCTCAGCCTGAAGGATCCTTCCATGGCTGTCAATTTCTCATGGCCTTTCTCTTCCCTCAGGGTCCCTGGTGATGGCAGAAATGGACCCTACACACGTGAGTAGAGTGTTTCCTACCATTCATCCACCCTGGTTCTCTCCCAGATGGTTTTGGCAGGTGACAAAACCTCTTTTCCTGTCTTTCTCTTATGTCTGAAGAGTGGGTGGTTTCACCAGTTTCAGTATTACAAGTTGGCTGCTGGGTTACATAGACTGGTCCCTGTTTTTGGGAATTGATCTGATAAGATATGTTAGGGCTTCTTGGGCACAGGATTCAGAATGTTTCAATGTTTGGAGGAGAGACTGAGCTGGGTTTTTAGGGAACTGCAAATGTCTGTTACATCTGGTAGGAATACGGAGCAGAGTGGGAGGTGGCTAGAGACACACAAACATCAGGCCTGGAATGACAGCCTAGGCCCTGGGTCTCTAATCTAAGGGAAGTGGGAGACGGGGAAGATTTGAAGCAAAAGAGGTAGTGATAGGACCCTAGTTTAAGAGACTTTCTTTGGCTTCTGAGTGGAGGACAGACTGTGGAGGTGAGGGTAACGGCAGGGAGATCTGAGAGGATGCTTCTGCAGCAGTCTAGGTGGATGTTGGTGGTGGCTTGTCAAGAGTTGTCATAGCTTCAGTTTTAACTAGAGCTGCCCACATTTTATAATATAGAGAGTGAGGCAACTGGGGAGGTGGGATAGAAGGGGAATCAGGAGTGGCCCCATGGTTTTTGTTTGGAAGCATAGATGCTCCATCAGCTAAGATGGGAGAAGTCAGCAGTATTAGGAATTTTCAGAGTGAGTATGAGGAGTCAGTGTTTGTTCAAGCCACAGATGTCTCAGAGACTCCTGGTGGAGGAGTTCAGGTTGGAGACGTCCACGCTACGGTGGCTGTCGTATGGACCAGGATGAAGCCATGGATTCAGTTTAGGTGACAGCATCTCTAGGTTATGGTGGCAGTGCTGATCGAAGACAGAGAATTGGAATGGGGCATGAGAACTGGGTCTCTTACTGGGTACCTGTGCAGTGGTGGAGGAGTCACTAGACAAATGAGGGAATAGAGTGTTTGTGGGGATGAGTGTATGTGAGATGGTGGGGTATAGGAGTGAGAAAGGCTTCTGAAGGAGAGTGGACATGATGGGGTTGCTGAGGGGGGATAATGGGTGAGATTGGAGAGTTGCTAAGTAGCAGTTGGGAGGAGGTGAGGATGGGAGTTGTATTAATCCGTTTCCATACTGCTGTAAAGAACTACCTGAGACTGGGTAATTTATGAAGAAAAGAGGTTTAACTGACTCACAGTTCTTCAGGCATAACAGAAAGCATAACTGGGAGGCCTCAGGAAACTTACAATCCTGGCGGAAGGTGAAGGGGAAGCGAGGCACATCTTCCCATGATGGAGCAGGAGAGAGGGAGAGAATGAAGGGGGAAGAGCCACACACTTTTAAACAACCAGATCTCGTGAGAACTTACTACTATGAGAAAGGCAAGGGGAAAATATGCCCTCATGATCCAGTCACATCCCACCAGGTCCCTCCCCTGACACGTGGGGATTACAATTCAACATGAGATTTGGGTGGGGACACAGAGCCAAACCATATCAGGAGTGGAAATGTGGAGGTCAGTGCAGCTGGGCTTGGAATGAGGTTTTGGTGGAGAGCAATTTTCCTGACTGTTTATGGGACAGAGTGTACCATGAGGCAGAACACAGCTGAGAGTATGTGAAGTCCTCACATGGTTTGGGCAGCTGACAGTGAAGTGAGAAACAGGGCCATGTAGGGAACCTTCAATCCAGGGCCTAGGGCTGCCCCCGGTGCTAGGGGACTTTGGTGTTCTGGGACAGGACTGGGAATGAATTGGATGCTGAGCGTATTTGCCGTGCACCACCTGGTTTCCATGTGCAGAGTGGCCTGTTAGGAGCTGAAGGAAATGCCTGTGGTGTGGGCTGGGAGGTGTCTGTGGAATTGAGAGGAGTGGAGGTGTGAGAGATGGGATTGGAGTGCTGTCCAAAGAGTGATGTGCAGGCAGGAGGAGTGTGAATGGAGGGCCCCAGGCCTTGGCCCTGGTAGCTCAAGGGAGGAGGATGAGTCTGAGTTTGGTTGTCTTGGGAGGCAAGATCTGGGTGACTCCATGCAAACTGGCTGTCAGGAGAGGATGGATCCCCCCATGGGAGGCCCACATCCTAGAGGGTGCTTTTCTACCTTGTCCTTCACCTGTTTTCTCTGTGTGCTGGACATGGTAGCCAATGGAAATGGGGAGAGAAAAGTCACTTATGCCACCTGGATGTGGTTTCTCTTCCACATTGGGAGGGTGTGGAAGAGATTGAGCAAGGAATGGAGGTGTAGGGGACAGCGATGAGATCCTGGAGAGAGAAATGTAGCAGTCATTTTACCTATTGGGTTTTAATTTATGGATGTGAGTGATTGATGCTGGGGACAGGCCAATGACTGATAGAAGATATTTATTCCTTGTATTTCCCCAAGGAGGGTGCATACCACATAACACAGGGCCACATGGTGAGGCACCAGATTTGGTCAGGAGGAAAATTGGAGTGAGGGGAAAGTTTAGTTTAGTCCATAGACGTTATTGGGGTTTCCAAGGGAAAGCAAGGCAGGGCTGGGCGTCAGGATAGTTTGGCTAGTTTAAATAATTCCAGGACACCTGGGCTATTGGGACTGTCCCTAGTTTTGCAGTACCTGGCCCTGGGTTGATTTAGAGCATAGGAAATACTGGCTTAGTTTGAGAATATGGGCCCAGGGTGGTAGGGGAGATGGAAACACATTTGGCTGTTAGTTTGGCCCTGTGTTTAATGGGTGGTAAATATAAGTAGAAAATAGAGAACTTAAGTAAATACAGCTTGAAAAGAAGCTGCTTATGTATTCATCTTTCCCAATTTGGCAGGCCCGTGTGGTCTTTGAGGACGTGGCCATATATTTCTCCCAGGAGGAGTGGGGGCACCTTGATGAGGCTCAGAGATTGCTGTACCGTGATGTGATGCTGGAGAATTTGGCCCTTTTGTCCTCACTAGGTAAGGCCCTCACACTTGCCCAGTGTCCTGGGTTGGGCTGTGTTACCCCTTTTTACCCAAAGGCAGCTCTGCGTTTCCCACAGTGAGACCATGGGTGCTGCTTCTTTTCCCTGTTTCTTGGCATATATGCTGTGGGAGTCAGGGCTGGGCTGTGTGTTCTATACCCCCTTTTTCCTAGCATCCCCATCCCTGCTGCTCTGAGGCTTACAAGAAAGGGCTCAGGAGCCAGAAATGTTGAATTTGGCATAGAGACCCCACCAGCCTTGTCTGTCCCTGGTCAGGTTACTCTGTCCAAACACATGAGACCTGTGTTCTGTTGTCCCCTTTCTCTCGCTGATATTTCTTGGTGCCTTCCTGTGCTTGGAATTTCAGGCACTGCCCTGGTCACTAATTCTGGGGACTGCTGAGTTGACTGTGCAGGACGCAGGACTCTTCTGTGAAGTTCTTACGATTATAGAATATGGGATGCCATGGGCTTGATCTCTCTGGGCATGTGCTCTTTACCCTTTTTCTCTTTCTTTCCCCTAGAGACGGCCCTAGGTACCTGAGAGGGTGGATATTACTTCAACAATGGCATTAGAGGCTCAGGGACATGGCCCTGGTTCCTGGGAGTTGGGAAAAGGGTTGACGTCACAGGTGGGGTCAAATCACCCTGGGAACCAGTCCTGTGTTCACCGTTGTTTGTTGCCAGGGCCGCTGGCCACAGATTTCTACCTTTTCTTCCCCATTATCATTTCTAGTATGATTCCTGGCCCCTGCACCTCCAATGCCCCACAGTCTGTACTTCTGGGGCCACCACCTTTCACCCATTCTTTTCCACTGCTCCCTTTGAATGCCTGCCAACGCATGGCCTGTATTTAACATGGTGTGAGGTCTGCATGTATCCCTGAACACGAGCTCCTCTGTCACAGTCTGATCTCTCTGGGTTTGGAGAGAACCTTCTACACACTGCTTGCCAGTCTCCAGCAACCATGGCTTGTTGATGGCTGTTTTCAGAGGAGTGAGTTGGAGACCCTGCCTTCTCTCTCTGTACCATACCCCTCCCTTGTATGCTTACCATCATCAGGGCTCTCCCATTATGGGGCCTTTCCAGGCCCAGCCCTGCATAGTGGACCCTCCTCTCACTGGCCTTAATGTCCATGATGTCCCCAATCCCATGGCCTTATTTGTGTGTGTGCCTGACACACATTTGTGATGGAGCTGCTTCCTCCCACAAGAGTCAACATGCACTTCTCCAGCATTTCTGTTCTGACAGGTTCTTGGCATGGAGCTGAGGATGAGGAGGCACCTTCACAGCAAGGTTTTTCTGTAGGAGTGTCAGAGGTTACAACTTCAAGGCCCTGTCTGTCCAGCCAGAAGGTCCACCCTAGTGAGACATGTGGCCCACCCTTGAAAGACATTCTGTGCCTGGTTGAGCACAATGGAATTCATCCTGAGCAAGACATATATATTTGTGAGACAGAGCTTTTTCAGCACCCAAAGCAGCAAATTGGAGAAAATCTTTCCAGAGGGGATGATTGGATACCTTCATTTGGGAAGAACCACAGAGTTCACGTGGCAGAGGAGATCTTCACATGCATGGAGGGCTGGAAGGACTTACCAGCCACCTCATGCCTTCTCCAGCACCAGGGCCCTCAAAGCGAGTGGAAGCCATACAGGGACACAGAGGACAGAGAAGCCTTTCAGACTGGACAAAATGATTACAAATGTAGTGAATGTGGGAAAACCTTCACCTGCAGCTATTCATTTGTTGAGCACCAGAAAATCCACACAGGAGAAAGGTCTTATGAATGTAACAAATGTGGGAAATTCTTTAAGTACAGTGCCAATTTCATGAAACATCAGACAGTTCACACTAGTGAAAGGACTTACGAGTGCAGAGAATGTGGAAAATCCTTTATGTACAACTACCGACTCATGAGACATAAGCGAGTTCACACTGGAGAAAGGCCTTATGAGTGTAACACATGTGGGAAATTCTTTCGGTACAGCTCCACATTTGTTAGACATCAGAGAGTTCACACCGGAGAAAGGCCGTATGAGTGCAGGGAATGTGGGAAATTCTTTATGGACAGCTCCACACTCATTAAACATCAGAGAGTTCACACCGGAGAAAGACCTTATAAGTGCAATGATTGTGGGAAATTTTTTAGGTATATCTCTACACTCATTAGACATCAGAGAATTCACACTGGAGAAAGGCCTTATGAGTGCAGTGTATGTGGGGAATTGTTTAGGTACAACTCCAGCCTCGTTAAACATTGGAGAAATCACACTGGAGAAAGGCCTTATAAATGCAGTGAATGTGGGAAATCATTTAGGTACCACTGCAGGCTCATTAGACACCAGAGAGTCCACACGGGAGAAAGGCCTTATGAGTGCAGCGAATGTGGGAAATTCTTTCGTTACAACTCCAACCTCATTAAACATTGGAGAAATCACACTGGAGAAAGGCCTTACGAATGCAGAGAGTGTGGGAAAGCCTTTAGCCACAAGCATATACTTGTTGAGCACCAGAAAATCCACAGTGGAGAAAGACCTTATGAGTGCAGCGAATGCCAGAAGGCCTTTATTAGGAAGTCTCACCTGGTTCATCACCAGAAAATCCACAGTGAAGAGAGGCTTGTGTGCTCCATGAATGTGGGGAATTCTTTAGCTAAAACTCCAACCTCATTAAACATCAGAGATTTCACAATGGAGAAAGTTTACCATTGACTATTGTAATTGGGTAGTAATGTCATATAAATTCCACATTTTTATGCAACTAATCTCCAGAACATTTTTCCTCTTACAAAAAAAGTAAAATGCTGTAGCCATTAACAACTCATTCCCCTTCCCTGCTTCCCCAGAAATGTCTCAACTATGTTTCTATACTCTGTATCTATGAATTTGATATCTATTGGTACCTCATATAAGTGGATTCATACAGTATTTATCTTTTGACACTGGCTTATTTCACTTAGGATCAGGTCTTCACGGTTCACCCACGTTGTATAATGTGTCAGAATATCCTTCCTTTTTAGGTGAAATAATATTCTATGGTATTTATATACCACATTTATTTATCCATTCATCTGTTAGTGGATGCTTGGGCTACTTCCACCTTTTGCCTATTGAAATAATGCTGCTATAAAGATGAGTGTACAAGTGTCTATTCAAGATTCTACTTTCAATTCTTGTAGGGTATATACTCAGAAATGGTGGTGCTGGATCATATAGCATTTCTTTTTTTCTTTTTTTTTTTTTTTTTTGAGACAGAGTCTTGCTCTGTCACCCAGGCTGGAGTGCAGTGGTGTGATCTTGGCTCACTGCAAGCTCCGCCTCCCGGGTTCGTGCCATTCTTCTGCCTCGCCCTCCCAAGTAGCTGAGACTACAGGTGCCTGCCACCGCGCCTGGCTAATTTTTTTGTATTTTTAGTAGAGACGGGGTTTCACCGTGTTAGCCAGGATGGTCCTGATCTCATGAACTTGTGATCTGCCTGCCTTGGCCTCTCAAAGTGCTGGGATTACAGGCGTGAGCCACCGTGCCTGGCCAGGATTTCTATTTTTAATATTTTTGGGAAAATTTTTTTCATAGTACCTGTGCTATTTTACATTCCCACCAGCAGTGCACAAGGATTGCAATCTATATACATCGTCACCAACATTGTTCATTTTCCATTTCTGTTTTTGGGGTTTTTTGTAGTGCCTTTTGTTTTGGATAGAAGCCATCCTGTTGGATGTGAGGTGGAATCTATAGTGTCTTTCATTTTTATTTTGTGAATGATTAATGATGTTGAGGATCTTTTCATGTGCTTGTTAGGCATTTGTGTATCTGGAAAAATATTCAAGTCTTTCCATTTTTAATGGGACTATTTGCTTTTTGTTGTTGAGTTGTAGAAGTTCTTTATACATTCTGGATATTAACTCCTTACCAAATATATGCTTTTTACATATTACCTCCCAGTCCATAGGTTGCTTTTTCACTCTGTGGATTGTGTCCTTTGATGAAATTTTAAATTTTGATGTACTGTTGACTCTCTCTGTCTGTGGGCTCTGTATTCATGGATTGAAGCAACCATGGATCAAAAGTATTTGGAGCATCCATGGATTGCAGTGATCATTAATCAAAAATATTTGGAAAACAAAAAGGGTAGTTGCATCTGTACTAAACATGAACGGACATTTTTTTCTTGTCATTATTCCCTAAACCATATAGTATAATAAATATTTACATAGCATTTACATTGTATTAGAAGTTATAAATAACCTAGTGATTATATAGGAAGATGTATGTAGGTTATATGCAAACACTATGCCTTTTTATGTGAGGGATCTCTTGAGCATCAGATGATTTTGGTATCCACAAGGGGTCCTGGAATCAGTCCCCCACGGACACCAAGGGATGACTGTAGTCCATTTTATCTATTTTTACTTCTGTTACCTGGGCTTTTGATGTTATATATATATAAAAATTAGTATCAAATCCAACGTCAAGCATTTTCCCTATGTTTTATTCTAAGAATTTTATATTTGTAGGTCTTACATTTAGGTCTTTTTTTTTTTTCTTTTGGAGACAGAGTCTTGCTCTGTCACCCAGGCTGGAGTGCAGTAGTGGAATCTCAGCTCACTGCAACCTCCGCCTCCTGGGTTCGAACCATCACCCCACCTCAGCCTCCCAAGTAGCTTGGATTACAAGTGTACGCCACCACACCTGGCTAATTTTTGTATTTTTAGTAGAGATGGGGTTTTGCCATGTTGGCCAGGCTGGTCTTAAACTTCTGGCCTTAAGTGATCCCCCTGCCTTGGCCTCCCAAATTGCTCAGATTACAGGCAGGATTTGTAATGCACTGTACCTGGCTACATTTAGATCTTTAATCTACTTGGGGTTCATTTTTGCATATGGTTTAAGGCAAAAGTCCACTTTATGTGGCTATCCAGTTTTCCAAGCACCATTTGTTGAAAAGAGCATCTTTCCTCTGTTGAGTAGTCTTGGCACACTTGTCAAAATCATTTGTCCATATATGCCATGGTTTATATGTGGATTCTCTATTTTATTGGTCATATGTCTGTCTTTATGTCAGTACCACACATTTTAGGTGTGTGTGTGTGAGACTCAGTTTTGGGGACAAGGCTAGTGGGCTTTCACACTCCAGACTGCTGTATTCCAGCCCAAATTATTCAAATTAGCCAGTCCACGGGGAACATGGAAAACATAGCTAATGCAATCCCCTTGCCTTACCTAAGTTGTCCCCTGCAGCCTCAGGTTGCTGTTACTCTGTCTCAGATGCAACCTTCTGTGGGACCCTACCCAAGTTCTCTCATTCTTAGCTATAGGTAATAAATAGTTCTGATTTTGTGTATCCAAGTGACATTGGGTTGTTTCCTGCTATCAGAAGAACCCAGAAAGGTATTATGAATCTAATGAATGTTGGAAAGTCTTTAGCCATTAGCATAACCTCATTTCGTGCCAGCAAGTTCACCCTAGAGAAAAGTAGAAGTGAAGGCAATGTCATCTTTCCTTGTTAACATGATAACTCAGTAGAGCAGTGCTTTGGAGATTAGCTTTTTAGGGAGAGAGCCAGCAGTTGAGCCTCCTGCATCTAAACATCCACACTAGGGATATTGTCCATACTGCCAGATATATGGGAAGATTTTGTGAACTGTGTTGCACTTTTCAACTTGACTGGGGCCTTTCCCAGAGTTATGCCCCTGCCAGTGCCTGTTTAAAAATGTCATCTGTTTTCTACCAACTGGCAAAGAGCCATGGTGTGTAGCATTTTAGTCACATTAAAATGCAGTTATGGTAGCATGCTGTGTTCTCTATCTGAAGAATTCACTAGTCACTTGAACACTTTGGAGTCCTCACCCCCCCTCTTATGATTGATTAGGGCATAGACATCAGCCTTGGACAGAAGACATGGACTGGCTTTGGCAGGCAGATTGCAGAAATTTCCTTTCTCCAGGGGAAAGTATTGGTTATCTCATTGATAGTGGTAGGAGGCAGATAAATTGCTAGACAGACTAAGGATGGGTCCCTGGTGAAACCCAAACTTCAAGCCAACGACAGTTTAAAGCCTGAAAATTGAGCTGTCAGTTCCAAGTGGAGTCCGTGACTGGAGTGAGAACTTCCTCAATGCCTTTTAGCCAATCAAATGGTGCTTTTTCCAGGCCCACCCATGGACCAATCAGTACGCAGTCCCCATTCTAAGCCCATAAAAACCCTGGGTCCAGCTACACACTGGGCTACCCACTTTCAGGTCCCCTCTTGTTGAGAGCTTTTCTGCCACTCAATAAAGTTCCCTGCCTTGCTCACTCCCTGGTGTCCACATAACGTCATTCTTCTTGGTCATGGGACAAGAACTCAGAAACTGCCAAATGGCGGGTGTGAAAGGAGCTGTAATACTGTAGCCCTCCTGCCTTCCACCAGCCCCAGGCAGCCACCCCATGTGACAGGAAGCAGCGGCAGCAGGGCCAGGCCAGCCCATGAGCCGTGGGCTGGAGCAGGGTGGCAGGACCAAACAAGCTGTGACACACCCCCATTCACTGAAGTGTGTGGATGGTGGGAATGGACAAGCTGTAACACAAATGAGCTGTAATGCTTCCTTGGGCCTCAGACCTTGGGATTCCCTGAGCAAAAGCTGTAGCACCCCTTGGGGCTCTGCGGTTGCTGGCATCTCTGAGTTTTTGGGTGCTGCCATGTCCCCCTTGTCCAGATACCAGCTTCCAAGGCAGAAGCCGGTCGCAGCATGCCTGGACCAGCTGTAGGCCAAGCACAGAGCCATGGTGGGCACAGGATCCGGCTGGTAGCATGAGCCAAGCACAGCCTGTTGGACTGAGTTAGTGGAGTGAGCCCAGCAGGCCAAGTGATGTCTGGGCAGAAGTGCTTCGGCCATGGAGGTTTCCGGCTGGTGAAGTGGCACGGAAAGTATCCTGTGTCATCATGACACTTGGGATGGAATTTTCCAGCCTGCCAGTCGCCCACACTGTGAACTCCTTCTCACCCCTAATGCACACACATACCCTGGTTGGTTTTGTGATAATAAAGGTCACATTGTTTAGGCTACCTTAACTCTTGGAAATCTAGTCACCGTATGCAGTGGGTTTTGAACAGAATTGGTCTCTGCTAGAATAAAAGCATGAATGGTTTTTTGTGAGACCTTTACTTTATGAGCTCCAGAGGGAGTAGTAGGAAGCAAAAGATCAGTTCGTATGCAGATTTGGACCAATTTGCATTGCCATGAGAAGCCTCCTGGGAAAGTGTGAAAGACTTCTGCACAAAATCTCAAGCCCTGAGTACAAAGATTATTTGTATTCAGAAGAGTACAATTTGAGGAGAAAACAGTTGCCTTGATGTTTAAGGCATTGGGCAACAGTATGCATTGGGTATCCCTACCTATATTTCCCATATTTCCCCTGCATTGATGAGGGATAGCTGTTTCTTGTGACCTGCTGGAAGCTATGGGTCCTGAAGTAAAACGCTATCTAGGTATATGTTCCTGGCTGTTGACCTTTAGGGCCAGATGGAAGCCATATTCTTTTTTTTTTTTTTTTTTTTTTGAGACATCTCGCTCTGTTGCCCAGGCTGGAGTGCAGTGGGATGATCTCAGCTCACTGCAACCTCGCTTCCTGGGTTCAAACAATTCTCCTGCCTCAGCCTTCCGAGTAGCTGGGACTGTAGGTGCACGCCACCACGCCCGGCTAATTTTTGTATTTTTATTAGAGATGGGGTTTCACCATATTATATTGGCCAGGCTAGTCTCAAACTCCTGACCTCGTGATCTGCCCACCTCAGCCTCCCAAAGTGCCAGGATTACAGGCGTGAGCCACTGCACCTGGCCGGAAGCCATATTCTGTAATAAATACTGGTTGGATTAATAGGACATGGGAGAGACTGCAGTAGAGTGGATGAGTCCCCTCTAAAGGAGCACTCACAAATGTCCCGGTAGCTATGGCTGTGTGGGGTGGGGTATTACAGGAATTCCAAAGACCTAAGGACCTGTGTACCTCCTGTAGCCAAGGTCAATGTCAGAGCAACTAAATCAATGATTTTATGAATTCCTGTAGCCTCCCTGGACTATAAATTTCAAACCATATTTGCATCATCTACATAGGGATGGGCCTTGAGCCTTCCCTAAAGATAAAAAGCCTACATAGCCTGTGCTGCCCCATCACCTGTGTGTTGGAACATCTTCCTTGTTTCAAGCTAAATGAGTGCTTTTTTGTTCTGTTGAAGTGTGTCATGTCATGCCTGGTGAATTAATAAATCTGTCCTCTGCAACTGACAGGGTTCTTCCACTGTGAAACAAGAGGGTTGTGTATAGGTTGTGTTTAACTAACAGAGTTAATTAAACCTTTTTACTTTAAAAATTACTCAGTCTTGGGCCGGGCGCAGTGGCTCACGCCTGTAATCCCAGCACTTTGGGAGGCTGAGGCGGGCGGATCACGATGTCAGGAGATCGAGACCATACTGGCTAACACAGTGAAACCCCGTCTCTACTAAAAATACAAAAATTAGCTGGGCGTGGTGACAGGCACCTGTAATCCCAGCTACTTGGGAGGCTGAGGCAGGACAATCACTTGAGCCCGGGAGGTGGAGATTGTGGTGAGCTGAGATCGCGCCATCGCACTACAGCCTGGGAAACGAGCGAAACTCCATCTTTTTTTTTTGACACAGAGTCTTGCACTGTCACCCAGGCTGGAGTGCAGTGCTGTGATCTCAGCTCACTGCAATCTCCGCCTCGTGGGTTCACGCCATTCTCCTGCCTCAGCCTCCCGAGTAGCTGGGACTACAGGTGCCCGCCACCACACCCAGCTAAGTTTTTGTATTTTTAGTAGAGACGGGGTTTCACCGTGTTAACCAGGACGGTCTCCATCTCCTGACCTCGTGATCCGCCCACCTCGGCCTCCCAAAGTGCTGGGATTACAGGCATGAACCACCGTGCCCGGCCACTCCATCTTAAAAAAATTAAAAAAATAGTTTATCTCTCTATTTTTGAATTCACTTTTTTGTTTGTGGGGGTTTTGAAGATGTATCAATGGTTTTGGTTGAGTAGGGCATTTTAGCTTTACTTCTGAGTGCATGCAGCAGTAAAGTTTTTTTATGATTTCCTTGGCTTTAAACAGCTCAAGTGGTTTTCTCGTGTGTTAGGGTGCACATTGTTAGTTATTAGTGGAGGTTTTGGTAAAGTTGTGCTGGGAACAGAATGCCAGATGAGCTTATCTTCAGGCTTTAGCAGTACTACTGGTGGTGAGCTACGAATGTTTATCCCTGTGCTTTGTGGTGCTGAATGTTGGTACCTGTGTTGGCAGTTCTAGGCAGGCTGATTCTTAGGCCTCTGGTTGGCTTTCTTAGATGCTGATTGTGATAGCAGTGTACCAAGCATGTGAGTGTACTCTTGAGCCCCTGGGCTGCTGGTGTGGCATCCGTGATGGTGGTGGCAGTGGTGCGAAACTCTTCTGGGTTTCATTTACTGTGCTCATTAGCAGTGGTTGTAGTGGGCTCTGTGGGCCAGCCACTAGACCGGCAGATGGCGCCTGCAGACAGGAGATGGCTGAAGTGGGCGCAGTAGGGTATTTAGGCCTAACCTCAGCGCCCTAGGAGGAGTGCTCAGGTGTTTCACATGGTGGACTAGGTTGTGCAATCTCTGGGGGATTTTAAAAGTTTATTTTGCAATTGAGAATGGGATGTTTAGAATTTTTGTCTCCTACAGACTAAAGGTAGAGTATGGGGAAAAAAACAAGCAAAACTAGGAGTTTAAAGAAAAGGAGAGAGAAGAAAAAGAAATGAAGATACAATAATACAGAGAGAACAGAGGAGAAAACTTTATTTATATTTCATACCTGTGATGTGACATGCCCGGAGTTAGGAGCATTCATAAGCACCATCTCATATTATCCTCCAACTAAGCTACTCATGTCAGAAAAAATTAAAATTAACAAAGGTCAACAGGGAGTAAGAAATAGAAAATGGAAAGGAAACAATTTTGGAGTGAGACCTACAAAATGATCTCAGAATTTACCCTCTGATAAGTCTTTCTTTGATCCCAGAGTGCACAAAATGTTACATGAAAAAACAAATTAATATAATTACATCTAAATTTCAAGCTTTCTATTTCATAAAGATTATGAGTCAAAATTGAGTGAGTTCAGGGACTCAGAGAAGCATTTAAAATATCTAAATGTGCTGAGTTTTACGGTTTTAGGCATGCGAGTTTTAGATTTTTTTGCTTTTTTCTTGAGACAGGGTCTCTTTCACCCAGGATGGAGTGCAGTGGCGTGATCTCCACTCACAGCAGCCTCCACCTCTCAGGTTCAAGCAATCCTCTCACTTCAGCCTCCCCAGTAGCTGGGACTACAAGTGCGCACTACCGTGCTTGGCTAATTTTTAACTTTTTGGTAGAGACGGGGATTTCACTATACTGCCCAGGCTGGTCTCGAACTCCTAGACTCAAATGATCCTCCCACCTCCACCTTTCAAAGTATTGGGATTACAGGCATGAGCCACTGTGCCCAGCCAAAGTTTCAGAATCTTCTTAAAGGAATAAAGTCAGAGATCTTAGAAATGAACTAAAGCATGAGCATACAATAAACAAGAGAGAAAAATCAGAAGGTTATCAAGAATATGAATGGATATTCAAACTCGTTAGTGTTAGAGAAATGCAAATTAGATATTATTGCATGTTACTTTAAGTTCTATAAATTACTATACTATGGAAAGAAATATGGGGTGATGTAGCTGCAATCATGTTTATTTCATGGAAGAGTCAAAGACTGTAGCAGTTTCATAAAACAATCTGCACAGGTACTGTAAAAAAATGATTTTCTAGAATATCATGTGACACAGAAAGCCTGTTTCTGGTATATCTCTCAGTCAAGTCCATAAATTCTTATGTGAGAGAAGTTTTCTCACAATACTGTTCAAGGCAGCAGGGACATGGAGACAATATGTTGTAGCATTAAGTGTAAGAGGAGGACCAAAGACATCTATGAGTGAAGTAGAAGACTGAATGTCCACACTAAAGTACAACAGGGCAGTTACTAGCATTTAAGTAGACTTCGACACAGGAGTATATATACATATTCAACACACATTTTGAGTACCAACAAAGGGAGAGAGAAGTCTATAGTACAGTACAATTAAACTACACAAAAAGTAACAGTGGTCCTCTTTCTAAAACACATGTAAATACAAAAACACACAACAGACTTTTAGAATCGTTGTCTACAAGTGGTGGGATGATGAAGTGTGAGGAACAGGAATGAGTGGAAACATGTCGGAACATTGAACAAGATGAGGTCCTTGTGGGGAAATAAGAAGAGAATGCCCTTTCACTGTCCAGAGCCTCCTAGGCCATTGTCACCATACAGCCGCTCATTACATGAAAGTGGAATTTCAAAAGGTAGCGGAACACCTAATAAAATATATTAAAAGGGCTGGGCACGGTGGCTCATGCCTGTAATCCCAGCACTTTGGGAGGCCAAGGTGGGTGGATCATGAGGTTAGGAGTTCAAGACCAGCCTGGCCAATGTGGTGAAACCCTGTCTCTACTAAAAATACAAAAATTAGCTGGGCGTGGTGGTGCACACCTGTAGTCCCAGCTACTCGGGAGGCTGAGGCAGGAGAATTGCTTGAACCCAGGAGGCAGAGGTTGCAGTGAGCTGAGATCATGTGACTGCACTCCAGCCTGGGCAACAGAGCAAGACTCTCTCTCTCTCTCTCTGTCTCCATATATATATATATATATTCAAAGATATATGGCCTGTCACCAAGTATTAGATGGATGTTTGGGCCAGGCGAGGTGGCTCATGCCTGTAATCCCAGCACTTTGGGAGGCTGAGGCGGGTGGATCACCTGAGGCCAGGAGTTCAAGACCAGCCTGGCCAACATGGTGAAACCCCGTCTCTATTAAAAGTACGAAAATCAGCCAGGCGTGGTGGCCATGCCTGTAATCCCAGCTACTCCGGAGGGTGAGGCAGGAGAATCGCCTGAACCTGGGAGGCAGAGGTTACAGTGAGCCGAGATCGCGCCATTGCACTCCAGCCTGGGCGACAGAGACTCTATCTCAAAAAAAGAAAAAAAAAAGTTTGTTTAGTTTCTTTTGGTAAATATCTAGAAATAGAATTGTAGGATGGTAGGGATGTATTGTTGGTAAATGATTAACATGTTTTTAATTTTCAATTTTTTCAGAGACGGGGATCTCACTATATTGCCCAAACTGGTTTTGAACTTATGAACTCAAGTAATCCTCCTGTCTTAGCTTCCATGTAGCTGGCACTCCTGAACAGCTTTAACTCTTCCAGACCTTCAGTTGGGTGGTTTTTCTTTTCTTTTCCTTTCCTTTCCTTCTTTCTCTCTCCTTCCTTCCTTCTTTTTGTAATTTGATAAACCAAGTTTCAACACTTTGGCCAAAAAACTGTCTTCTCCTTTACTGAATATCTCAGTGCTCCATTTTATTTTTCCCTCACCAATTCTGCAGGAGAGATCACAAGACTATGTCCATATCTTTATTTGTGGGGGTATGATTTTCAGCTAACATAGCTGCTAAGTGATTTAATTTACAATTATAGTGGTAGAAAAATAGCTCTAACTTCTGAGGTTTTGTAATTTAGTGTAAAAAGCTGAATACAGGACATTTAAAGTGACCTGACAAGGTCAATACAGGACTGAGGACTAATTCATTAAATATGTCTTACATGTCTTATAGGATCACAGACAGCTAGCAACCCTATTCCTGATGTGTCCCATGCACTTAGTATTGTACCTGGCATCTAATGAATGTCCATCAAACATGTTAGAGTAATAAATACGACAGCACAGTTTCCCTGTTCAGTTTTACTTTTCTGGTAACTCTTTTAATGTATAGTCTTTACCTCTCCCTTCAAGCTGTTAATGCACAATGTTTTCAAGTTTGAAAAAGAATCCGATTTTGGACACCAAACTTGAGTGTGTCCAAGGTTCCAGGACAACCTTAGCTTTTTTCCTCCTATCACAAATATGTTTCTCTATAACTATTTTTGCCACTTTCTTTGGATATCTAAATAATCATCAGTAATAGTTTCAGTAATAGCCATTTCACAAGTGTTATTCAGAGACAATTTCAACTCCCTGTGCAGACACTGTTGATACAATTTCAGGCGAAATGATAAACCACTTTCCAGTAATGAGATGAGATCATGCATTCCCAAACCTTTATCTCAGGGGTAAGATGCTTTCTTTGCACAAGGGCTTTGACTGGTGGAAGGCCACACTATTACTACTCTGGCAGATAATGGTAGATAAGTCGCTTTTCCTTTTCAGTTAGGTTTCAGTTTCTTAAAATAAGTGGAAAATATCTCAGATATAAAGTAATAAGTATCATGTGAATAAAGTGTTGCTGGGTAGGCTGAAAGACAATACCTGATTATTCAGAAAGGAAAGATATTCCTCCTCAAACTCCCCATCATGCCATGTCTGGGTCTTTTCAATGTGCCCAGCAGAGCACATTGAAGATCATAAAACAGTCTCCAGAGCTTCGTTCTGTGTGTATTTGGCAAGCACAAAAGAGCTGACCGCTATGCGTGGAAGACCAGTTCTTTATGGTTGGCCACGTTCCTTCGGATGTTCGTCCTTTGGGAACTTGCTGTGCTTTACAGAATCTGAAAGGGCAGGTCTCTGAAACATTTCTCTGACTTGTTCTAGACTGCCTTCAGGGAAAATCTGGATGCTTGCCGTTTAAAAGCCAGTGAAGCGCCTCCACGTCCTTGGAGCCCTGCAACTGCATTTCTCAACGCCTCTGGAGGATCCTCCTGGCTTTCATCCTGAATGCGAGTTACTTAAGTTCAGAGGCGGGGCAGGCAGCGGCGTGGGAACTACATTACCCAAAAGACACAGCGGCGGACACAAGCAGCGAGTGTAGCCAATGAAGGCCTAGTGGAGGGGCGGCTACGTGGGTTCGCAATGCGTGTGGGCGGGACTTCCTGCAACGCCCTCTAGGGTTGTCAATATGGCTGCGTTGGGATCTGTTCACCTTCAGGCTGAGTCGAGACTGAGGTTAAAGAGCGGAAAAACGCGAGAAAAGGTTTCCCCGTTGTACAGAGGCTAGAGTGAGGCTCGGCTGAATCGGTTGCAGGCGTTGGTGCCTCTGTCAGCGTCCAGGTCACCGCCGCTCCCGCCCCGCTCTTCCCTGGCTGTGCTGGCGGAGGCTGCGCCGATGAACCTGACTGAGGTGGTTGCCGCGTCCCAGGGCGCCCCGTCCGACCCCTCCTCCGAGTGCCGAAGCCCTGAGGAGGGGCCCTGTAGGTCAGGCCCCTGTGTCCCGAAGAGAGGGGCATTCTTGTGTGGGGTACCGGTGTCCGCGGTGCTGTGAGGCGGGGAAGCTCCTGTCAGGGACCTGCACGTGCGAGGCTTAGAGGCGCTGCAGAGCCGGCGGCACTGGGGAGCCGGAGCGTCTTTGTCTCCACGGAGCTGAGGGTGAGGCGGAGTCTCGTCTGGGAGGGCAGCGGAGCCACTGAAAGCCGTAGAAGGCTGTGCAGGAAGGGTTATGCCCAGAGGTAGACGTTTAAAGTTGGGAAAAACAGGGTGTTAAACCAGGACAAGGGGACCGCTGAGGAGATCCCTTGAGTTATGGTAGGGATGGGCCAGAGGGGTTGCAGTAGAGGGGAAGTGTGATGAGATTCTGGATGGATCTCAGAGAGAAAGTTGACAGGATTTCCTGCTGCATCAAATATAGCAGTGAGTGTAGTGAAGGGTCTAGTCCATGGATTTTGTTTTGGCCTGAAAATCTGAAAGAATGGAGTTGGAGAAGTCAGCTTAGGGAGCAGGTTTCAGAGAGGATTACGAGTTGCATTTTGGAGGGCTGAGTTTTGGAGGGCAGATCATGGGGTGGGTCCATAAGCCTGACGCTCTCTTTAGAAAGGCGCAGACCTGTCATAGGAAGGATTCTGGCTCATATCTGCAAAAACGGAGTTCTGAATGGGTTAAGGAATTGGCCTAGGCTGGAGACTGAGGTGTGAGGTGGTTTAGATTTCTGCACCTGCAGACCCAGCAGCCCCCCAGGCCCACTCTGGAACAATAGGAAGGTCATCCAGACTAGTGGGGAAATTGGGTCCAGACGGGGGTAGGGCTTTCTCACATCTAGTCAAGGGCCTCCAGCAAGCTT
This sequence comes from Pongo pygmaeus, assembly GCF_028885625.2. NCBI lineage: Eukaryota > Metazoa > Chordata > Mammalia > Primates > Hominidae > Pongo > Pongo pygmaeus. Next base: position 63,981,726 of record NC_072393.2, read on the forward strand.
CCAGCAACTGAATTTGTAGCAGGCAGGCCTGGTTGCTGATGGGACCAGTAACTGACCTGCTTGCTTATCCCCTCCCTACAACTTATTTATTTATGAATGTATACAACATTTTTTTTTCTGAGACAGAGTCTCGCTCCATCGTCCAGGTTGGAGTGCAGTGGTGCGATCTCGGCTCACTGCAAGCTCTGCCTCCCGGGTTCAAGCAATTCTCCTGCCTCAGCCTCCCGAGTAGCTGGGACTACAGGTGTTCGCCACCACGCCCGGCTAATTGTTTGTATTTTTAGTAGAGACAGGGTTTCACCGTGTTAGCCAGTGTGTTCTCTATCTCCTGACCTCATGATCTGCCCGCCTCAGCCTCCCAAAGTTCTGGGATTACAGGCATGAGCCACCGCGCCCGGCCGAATTTATGAAACATTTATTTAACCACTAATGAACCAGTATCCTTCTAAATATGTACACATAGGTCGGCAGTTAGAAATGAATGTAACCAATAGTTAAATTTATTCACTTAATAATTGTTGAATGTTAATTCTTCTTTTTTCTTTTTTTTTTTTTTTTGAGACGGAGTCTCGCTGTGTCGCCAGGCTGGAGTGCAGTGGCGCAGTCTCGGCTCACTGCAACCTCTGCCTCCCGGGTTCAAGCGATTCTCCTACCTCAGCCTCCCGAGTAGCTGGGATTACAGGCATGCGCCACCATGCCCATCTAATTTTTGTATTTTTGATAGAGACAGTGTTTCACCATGGTTGGCCAGGATGGTCTTGATCTCTGAACCTCGTGATCCGCCCACCTCGGCCTCCCAAAGTGCTGGGATTAGAGGTGTGAGCCACCGTGCCCGGCTGAATGTTAATTTTTCTATTTGTTTGCAATGGAAAGTTTTATGTATCACATTTCCTTAACACTGTAAGAAGTAGGAAAAATACCCGAAATTTCAAAACCCTTCCATGTCATTTGCACCAAAAACGTGTACAAAATATTTAATCCAGTAGAAAGAGATTGCTGGTACATAGTGTGTACTACTTATGTTTTATGCCAATATAAGCCCTATTAGTTGGCAATCCTTTTAATCTCTATTTTACACATAAGGGCACCAAAACTTAAGGAAGTTCAGTCCTCGTCAAGACACTGAACCCTGAGGACTTACTGTGTAGCCTCAGGTAACTTTGCTGTAGTTGCAGGGCCAGAGGTGGTCGTACAGTCAGCCTGTAGGATGTTGCAATGCTGTCTTAATCCTCATGGCCTGCCTCTTCCCACAGGGTTCATAGCAGTGGCAGCAATGCTTATGGATGCTGGACAGGTGAGTGGAGAGTGTTTCCAGCTTTCACCTATCCCAGATGGTTTCAGCATGCTGATATAGGGAATGGTGTTATCCTGAGACTGTTCACCTTTTCTTCTGTCTCCCTTGGGTCCAAGGAGAGCCTGTAGTTCCACCAGACCTGGGTTCCAAACTCAGTCCCTGGTTACATAGAGTGGTTCTAGTTCTCACAACTGATGGTTTGAGATTTGGCAGGGCATCTCAGACGCAGGATCCAGAATGTTCAAATGCTTGGTGGTGAGACTTAGGTGGGATGCTTAGAGAACTGTAGCTTAATGTTCTAGTTGGCAAGGATAAGGAGCACAGCAGCAGGGCAGGAGGTCGGGGCATGCAGGGATCAGGCATGGAATGGCAGCCTGAGGTTGTCTAGGTTTTTGTTTTTGTTTTGTTTTGTTTTTGAGACAGAATCTAGCTCTGTCGCCAGGCTGGAGTGCAGTGATGCGATCTCGGCTCACTACAACCTCCGCCTCCCGGGTTCAAACGATTCTCCTGCCTCAGCCTCCTGAGTAGCTGGGATTGCAGGTGCTCGCCACCACGCCTGGCTAATTTTTGTATTTTTAGTAGAGATAGGATTTCACCATGTTGGCCAGGATGGTTTCAATCTCTTGACCTGGTGATTCACCTGCCTCGGCCCTCCCAAAGTGCTGGGATTACAGGCTTGAGCCACCACACCTTGTTTTTTTTTTTTTTTTTTTCCAGACAGAGTCTCGCTCTATCGCCCAGGCGGGAGTGCATCGATGTGATCTCGGATCATTGCAACCTCTGCCTCCCAGGTTCAAGCAATTGTCCTGCCTCAGCCTTCCAAGTAGCTGGGATTACAGGCATGATCCAATACACCCAGCTAATTTTTGTATTTTTAGTAGAGACAGGATTTCACCATGTTGGCCAGGCTGGTCTTGAACTCCTGGCCTCAAGCGATCTGCCTGCCTCAGCCTCCCAAAGTGCTGCGATTACAGGTGTGAGCCACTGTGCCCAGCGGTTCTAGGTCTTTAGTCTGAGGGGGGTAGTAGCTAGGGAAGGTTTGAGAAAGAAAAAAGAGGTGATTTGACCTAGATTCTTTTTTTTTTTTCTTTTTGAGACGGAGTCTCGCTCTGTCGCCCAGGCTGGAATGCAGTGGCGTGAACTTGGCTCACTGCAAGCTCCGCCTCCTGGATTCACGCCATTCTCCTGCCTCAGCCTCCCGAGTAGCTGGGATTACAGGCACCTGCCATCACGCCCAGCTAACTTTTTTTTGTATTTTTTAGTAGAGACAGGGTTTCACCGTGTTAGCAAGGATGGTCTCGATCTCCTGACCTCATGATCTGCCCGCCTCGGCCTCCCAAAGTGCTGGAATTACAGGCCTGAGCCACTGCACCCAGCCAGATTTGACCTAGATTCTAAGAGGCTTCCTCTCCCTGCAGAATGGAGGACAGAGTGAGGGTTAGGGAAGAACCAAGGATACCTGGGTGATAATTCCTGCCACAGTCCAGTGGAGGTTGGTAGTGGCTGGACACGAGTGGCGGCTGTGGAGGTGGGAGGGGTGGGTGGCTTCTGTAGGTTTTGATCTAGAGCTGCTCACATTTTTTGATGTACAGAGAGAGGAAGCTCGGGAGGTAGGATGCAAGAGGGAGTCAGGAATGGCCCCATTGTTTTGGCCTTGTTGAGAAGGTTGGATGTTCCAGCAACTAAGATGTGGTAAATTTTGTAGTAGGGGGAGTTTAATAGAGCATATGAAGAACCAGGTTTGGGCTAAGTCAAAAATGTTCCAGAGACTCGAGTAGAGGTGCCAGACTGGCAGCTGAACACACAGGGATGGAGTTCATTGGAGGTGTTCAGGATGGAGACATCTACTACATGATAGCCGGTGTGTACACCATGGTAAATCTGTGGGTCAGATTTAGGACTAGACATCTTTAGATTCTGGAGGCAATGCTGTTAGGGAGAAGGAAGGGGAAGGAAGAGGCTGAGGACTGGATCTTTCTATTGGGCACCTGGATGGGGTTGCTGGGCATCACAAAGACAGATGAGGGAGTGGATGGACTGAGGATACATGTGTGTGTATTTGTGTGTTTATGTTGGGGACGGCCTTTGGAAAATAAGAAAGGCTTTTGAGGGGGAGGTGCACATAAGTTGGATGGTGAGGCATCTCCACCAAAGAGGTGAGATGGTAGTGAGGTCTGGGAGGGGCTTAGTACCCTGTTACGGACTCAGTAGGGTTTTGTGGCAAGTCTTGGTTGTACCTGGGTAGTTTCATGCGAACTCTGAGACTATTTTGGCAGAAGATGGGATCAGCTAGAATCATTGCTAGTCCTGGGGTGGGGATAGTGTTGGGGAGGTCAGTGTATTTGGGCTTTGGATTAGAGTTGGGAGATAGAGAAGGTCGTGACTGCTTATGGGACAGCATATACATGTAGAAGGAGGAGACAGCCAAGATCTGGAACTCAAAGGAGGTGTGCAAGAATATGTGGGTTTGGAAAGCTGAGGTCAAAGCAAGAAACAGGATTGGGTTGGAAGACCTTCAAAGCAATGTTTCCTAAACATTGCATTCTGGTTATTCTAGGGGCAAATAGGATTCTGGTTGCATTTGTCATGCACTGCAGGATTTCATGTGCAGAGTGGCATGGTAGTACGCCATGGAAATACTCCCAGTTGGGCTGTGGTGGTTGTTAGTGTTGCCAAGAGTGGAGGTGTTGGAGGGAGGTGCCATCCAAAGCCTGAGTGGAGAAGCATGAGTAGATGGTTCCATCTCTGGCACTGGGCACTTAAGGGAGGAGGGTGAGTCCAAGTTTGGTTATCTGAGAGGCAAGATCTGGGTGACTCTAGGGAAATTGAGTGACAAAAGAAAGGTAGGCCCCCATGTGCCATGTGTTTTTTTTGTTTTGTTTTGTTTTTTTGAGACGGAGTCTAGCTCTGTTGCCCAGGATGGAGTTCAGTGGCGCGATCTCGGCTCACTGCAACCTCTGCCTCCCAGGTTCAAGCAATACTCTGCCTCAGCCTCCCGAGTAGCTGGGATTACAGGTGCCAGCCACCATGCCCGGCTAATTTTTGTATTTTTAGTAGAGATGGGGTTTTACCATCTTGGCCAGGCTGGTCTTGAACTCCTGACCTTGTGATCCACCTGCCTCAGCCTCCCAAAGTGCTGGGATTACAGGCATGAGCCACCATGCCCGGCCATGTGCCAGGTTTTGATGGCGCTTTTCAGTCTCTCCCCCCACCCATCTTTGTTTTATACTGGAGTCAGTGATCAGTGGCAATGAGGGGAGAGCAGGTACAGTTGCCATGAAGACCTAGTGTCTCTTCCTCCTTCAGAAGTGGGTGGAGGCTAGCAGGGGGTGGATGTGTGTGGGTGTGGTGAGGAGCACCGAAGGTCCTGGAGTGGGAAGTGTATCAGTGATTGTACCCACAGGATTTCAATCTATGAACAAGAGTGAGTGATTACAGAAAAGCCAATGACATTGAAAAATTTTTTTTTTTCGATTGGTGAGAAATCATACCTGGATGAAATGATTTTTATTCCTTTCATTTCCTGAGTACAGGAAATGCCACACCGCATAAAGCCACAGAGGAAATAGCGGATTTGGTCAGGTGGCAGATGCACAGTTGAAGGCAGAGCATACATCAGTGGCTTTATTGGGGTTTTGGCTTGAAAGGCATGCAGGGGAGAGTGAAGAGCTTAAGGCTGGGTAGTTTGCATGATTTTGGCAGCCTTGAGGTATAGGGACTATCCCTCCTTTTGTGGTACAAGCCTTGTATTGATTTAGGGCAGGAGAAAGAATCATGTGTGATTGTTAGATAGGAGGCAGTTCAGACTATGGGATCTGGATTATAAGAGAAATGTTAAAATGCTGGTTGTTATTTTGGTCCTCTAATTCTTAGATTTCAAATAGATAAATACAGATCTAAGGAAACAGAATAAGAAGTTGCTCGTGGGCCGGGCGTGGTGGCTCATGCCTGTAATCCCAGCACTTTGGGAGGCCAAGGCAGGCAGTTCACGAGGTCAGGAGTTCTAGACCAGCCTGAACAACATGGTGAAACCCCGTCTCTACTAAAAATACAAAAATTAGCCAGGCATGGCGGCATGTGCCTGTAATCCCAGCTACTCAAGAGGCTGAGGCAGGAGAATTGCTTGAACCCGGGAGGCGGAGCTTGCAGTGAGCCGAGATCACACAACTGCACTCCAGCCTGGCGACAGAGCGAGACTCCATCTCAAAAAAAAAAAAAAAGAAAAAAAAATGTTGCTCACAGACTAAATTGTCATAATTTTGGCAGGATTGTATGGTTTTTGAGGACGTGGCCATACATTTCTCCCAGGAGGAGTGGGGAATTCTTAATCACGTTCAGAGACACCTGCACAGCGATGTGATGCTGGAGAACTTTGCACTTTTGTCATCAGTAGGTAAGGCCCTGACACCTACGTCAGTGTCTTGTGCTGGGCAATGTTTTTTCACTTTTTTCCTTGGCAACTCTGTCTCACAGCAGGTCATGGATGCTGCATCCTCTCCTGGTTTCCTGGCATCTGTGTTGTGGCAGCCACAGCTGGGCTCTGTGATCTGTATCAGTTTTCCTTAAGAAGCTTAGTTCTTGTCACTCTGAAGCCTTATAAGATAAAGTTCAAAAGTCAGCAGTCCTCAGGTTTCTCAAGAATATCCTAATGACCTTGCCTGTCCCTGGTTAGTTTACTCTGTCCAAATGCATGACACTTTCCACTGTGCAAGGCTTTCTCCATTCTTCTTGCCGACATAGGGATACCCTGTGTCAGGAATTTCAGGGACCTACCTCGTCACTGCTTGTGAGGACTGTGGGCTTATTTCTGCAGGACTTTCCACTAGAAATTCTGGTAACTTTAGAATGCATCATGTCCTGGGTTTATTGCTCTGTGTACATGCTGTCGACACCCTCCCTTTCCCTGTCTTTCCCCTAGCTTGGCTAATGCCACACCTAGATAGTTGCTCACCTTGAGCAAGGTAGAGGTCCCTGGGTGCCTGACAGAGTGGACATTACTCCATTGAAGGCAAGAGATGCTCAAAAGGACTTGGCCCTGGTTTGTGGGAGCTTGGAAGGGGTGTGATGACAGGGCTGGGTTCACATCACACTGGGAATCAATCCAGTTTGATGCCCCTGCCAGTGGCCACACCACATCTCTCTCTTTTCTTCCCTATTGTGATTTCTGTTTTGACTTTCATCTCCTGGCTCCCACAACTGACCCTACCTCTGTGGCCTCCACCTCTCACCTGTTCCTGTTTTTTTTTTTTTTTTTTTTTTTTTTGAGATGGAGTTTTGCTCTTGTAGCCCAGGCTGGAGTGCAATGGTGTGCACGATCTTGACTCAGTGCAACCTCCGCCTCCCGGGTTCAAGCGATTCTCCTGCCTCAGCATCCCAAATAGCTGGGATTACAGGTGTGCACCACTGCACCTGGCTAATTTTGTATTTTTAGTAGAGATGGTGTTTCTCCATGTTGGTCAGGCTGGTCTCCAACCCCCGACCTCAGCTGATCGCCTGCCTTGGCCTCCCAAAGTTCTGGGATTATAGGTATGAGCCACCGCACCCAGCCACCTGATCCCTTTTACTGTTCCCTTTGTAGTGCCCTCAACATATGACCTATACTTAAGGTGTTGTGAGGTCTGGATGTATATACTTCAGTAGTCCCTGAACACCAGCTCTACTGTTACATCAGATCTCTCTGGGTCTGGACACAGTCTTCTACGCATTGTTCACCAGCAGCTATGGCCTGTTGAAAGCCATTTACTGAGGAGTAACTTGGGGACTCCACTTCTGTGCTCTGCACTGTACCACTCCCTATGTTGTTCCCCATCATCAGGACTCTTTCGTTATGAGTTTCTGTCAGGCCCGGTTCTGCCCAGTAGGCTTTCCTCTCACTGGCTTTAGTGTCCCTTGCCTGTCACCAATCCCATGGTCTTATTTGTGAGTTGGTCTGTCAGACATTTGTTATGGGGCTGCCTCTTCCCTCCAAAGTGAACATGCACTTCACAAGCATTTCTGTTTTAGGTTGTTGGCATGGAGCCAAGGATGAGGAGGCACCTTCCAAGCAATGTGTTTCTGTAGGAGTGTCACAGGTCAAAACTCTAAAGCCAGCTTTGTCCACCCAGAAGGCCCAGCCCTGTGAGACATGTAGCTCACTTCTGAAGGACATTCTACACCTGGCTGAGCATGACGGAACACACCCCAAGCGTACAGCCAAGCTTTACCTGCACCAAAAGGAGCATCTTAGAGAGAAGCTCACCAGAAGTGATGAAGGGAGGCCTTTGTTTGTGAATGACAGTGTTCACCTGGCGAAGAGGAACCTCACATGCATGCAGGGTGGCAAGGATTTTACTGGTGATTCAGATCTTCAACAACAGGCTCTTCACAGGGGGTGGAAGCCACACAGGGACACTCATGGTGTGGAGGCCTTTCAAAGTGGACGGAATGATTACAGCTGCAGCCAATGTGGGAAAGACTTTTGCCACCAACATACACTGTTTGAGCACCAGAAAATCCACACAGAGGAAAGGCCTTATGAGTGCAGTGAATGTGGCAAATTGTTTAGGTACAACTCCGACCTTATTAAACATCAGCGAAATCATACTGGAGAAAGGCCTTATAAGTGTAGTGAATGTGGAAAAGCCTTCAGCCTCAAATATAATGTTGTTCAACACCAGAAAATTCACACTGGAGAAAGGCCTTATGAGTGCAGTGAATGTGGGAAAGCTTTCCTTAGAAAGTCTCACCTACTTCAGCACCAGAGGATTCACACCAGGCCAAGGCCTTATGTGTGTAGTGAATGTGGGAAGGCCTTCCTTACACAGGCTCACCTTGTTGGTCACCAGAAAATTCATACTGGAGAACGGCCTTATGGATGCAATGAATGTGGGAAATACTTTATGTACAGTTCAGCACTCATTAGACATCAGAAAGTTCACACTGGAGAAAGGCCTTTTTATTGCTGTGAATGTGGGAAATTCTTTATGGACAGCTGCACACTCATTATTCACCAGAGAGTTCATACTGGAGAAAAACCTTATGAATGCAACGAATGTGGGAAATTCTTTAGATACCGTTCCACACTTATCAGACATCAGAAAGTTCACACTGGAGAAAAGCCTTATGAGTGTAGTGAATGTGGAAAGTTCTTTATGGACACTTCCACACTCATTATTCATCAGAGAGTTCACACTGGAGAAAAGCCTTATGAATGCAGCAAATGTGGGAAATTCTTTAGGTATTGCTTCACACTGAATAGACATCAGAGAGTTCACTCTGGAGAGAGGCCTTATGAATGCAGTGAATGTGGCAAATTCTTTGTAGACAGCTGTACACTGAAGAGTCATCAGAGAGTTCACACTGGAGAAAGACCTTTTGAATGCAGCATTTGTGGAAAATCCTTTAGATGTCGCTCCACACTTGATACACATCAGAGAATTCACACTGGTGAAAGGCCTTATGAGTGTAGTGAATGTGGGAAATTCTTTAGGCACAACTCAAATCATATTAGACATCGGAGAAATCACTTTGGAGAAAGGTCTTTTGAGTGCACTGAGTGTGGGAGAGTTTTTAGCCAAAATTCCCACCTCATTCGGCACCAAAAAGTTCACACTAGGGAAAGAACTTACAAATGCAGCAAATGTGGGAAATTTTTTATGGACAGCGCCACACTTATTAGTCATGAGAGAGTTCATACTGGAGAAAAGCCTTATGAGTGCAGTCAATGTGGGAAAGTCTTTAGATACAACTCTAGCCTCATTAAACATCGGAGAATTCACACTGGAGAGAGACCTTATCAGTGCAGTGAATGTGGGAGAGTCTTTAACCAAAATTCTCATCTCATTCAGCACCAGAAAGTTCACACCAGATAAAGAATGTGTATATAAAGCAGATGGGGAAAGACTTCACACAGAAATCTACTCTGATTTAGCACTGGGACCTACTTTTTTAAAAAAGTATTCTTGTAGAATACAGATAACATAAAATCTAACATCTTAACCATGTTAAAGTGTATAGTTCAGTACTGTTAAGTCATTCACATTGTGCAATGAATATCTAGAAGTCTTTTCAACTTATGAAACTAAGTCTATACCTTTTAAAACCTTATTCCTCACTCCATCCAGCCTCTTGACAAGAACCACTCTGTATGAATTTTACTAGTCTGGGTACCTCATATAAGAAAACTTAAGTTTTGGTCTTCTTGTGGTTTATTTTGTGGCTTATTTTGCTTAACGTTATATTTTTAAGGTTTCATGTTCTAATCCATTAGAATTTCCATCCTTTTTAAAGGCTGAATAAAATTCTGTTACAGTCATGTGTTGCCTAACAATGGGGAAGTGTCCTGAGAAAAGTGTTATTAGGTGATTTTCTTTCTTTTTTTGGTGGTAGGGGGATTGTGTGAATGCCTAGGCTGTATGGTATATCCTATAGCACCTTGCTACAAGCTTGTATAGCATATTACTGTACTGAATACTGTAGGCTGTTGGAACACATGGTAAGTAATTGTTTTTAAGTATATCTAAACAGAAAAGGTACAGTAAAAATACAGTATAAAAGAAAAAATGATAGACTCACAGAGAACTTACCATGAATGGAGCTTACAGTACTGCAAGTTGCTCTAGGTGAGTCAGTGAGTGGTAAGTGAATGTGAAGGCCTAGGTTGTTACTGTGCTGTAGACTTTATAGACATTGTATACTTAGACAACACTACATTTTTATTTTTATTGTTATTTTTGAGACAGAATCTTGCTCTGTTGCCCAGACTGGAGTGCAGTGGTGCAATCTTGGCTTCCTGCAACCTCCACCTCCTGGTTCAAGCAATTCTGCCTCAGCTTCCCAAGTATCTGGGATTACAGGCATGCACCACCATGCCCCGCTAATTTTTGTATTTTTAGTAGAGAACGGGGTCTTACCATGTTGGCCAGGCTGGTCTCAAACTCCCGACCTCAAGTGAGCCACTCACTTTGGCCTCCCAAAGTGCTGGGATTACAGGCATGAGCCACCGTGCCCGGCTGGACAAAATTAAATTTATAGAAATTTTTTCTTTATTAACCTTAGCTGACCATTTTTTACTTTATAAGCTTGTATTTTAAAAAACTTTTTGACTATTTTATAATAATGTTTTGCTTAAAACATTGTACAACTGTACAAAAATATTTTTTATATCCTAACTTCTTAAATTTTTTTTGTTAAAAACTAAGATACGCACATTCGTCTAGGCCGGCACAGGATCAGGATAATGTCATTGTCTTCCACCTTCACATCCTGTTCCAGAAGGTCTTCTGGGACAGTAACACACATGGAGCTGTCATCTAAAATAACAATGCCTTTTTCTGGAATACCTCTTGAAGGACCTGTCTGAGGCTGTGTTACAGTTTGTGTTTGTGTGTATATACACCTGTATATTTATAGACATACACACAACTCCATATATACTCTACTGTTGAAGAACACCTAATGATAAAAAGCGTAGTATACTAAGAACATAAGCTAGTAACTCGTTTATATTAGTTTTATCTACTGTACATTATTGTATATGTTATACTGCTATATGACTGGCAGCACAATAGGTTTGTTTATACTAGCATCACCATGAACATGTGATTAATATATTGCCTTACCACTGCTATCATGTCATTAGGCAATAAGCATTTTTCAGCTTCATTGTAATTTTATGGAACCACTGTCATGCATGTGGCCCATTGTTGACTGAAAAGTGCGGTGCGTGATTATATATGTATGTGCCACTTTTCCTTTCATTAGTGGACATTTGGGTTGTTTCCACTCAGCTGTTGTTAATAGCAGATGAGCATGAATGTACAAATGTTTCTTTGAGGCTGTGCTTTAACTTCCTTTTGAGGATTTACGCAGAAGTATAACTGGTGCTTCCTATGTTTTTTGTTTTTTTTTGAGACGGGAGTCTCGCTCTGTCGCCAGGCTGGAGTACAGTGGCCTGATCGCAGCTCACTGCAACCTCTGCCTCCTGGGTTCAAGCAGTTCTCCTGCCTTAGCCTCCCAAGTAGCTGGGACTACAAGCATGCACCACCACACCCAGATAATTTTTGTATGTTTAGTTGAGACGGGTTTTTACCATGTTGGCAAGGATGGTCTCAATCTCGACCTCATGATCCACTCACCTGGCCCCCTATGTTCATTTAAAAAATATTTTTAATTTTTTAAATTTCTGCCTCACAATGTTCCCATCCCATGTTAATTCTATTTAAAAATTTTTGAGGACTCTTTTTTATAGCAGCTGCATCATTTTTTAATTTAACTTTATTATTAATTTTTTTTTAGTAGTAGCTTTACTGGGTTGAGTTTTTTTTTTTTTTCTTTAGGGTTATTTGGTTTTGAGATGTAGGAGTTTTTTAGTATATGTGGGGACTTCAGAAAGTTTGTGGAAACATGAAAGTAAAGGATACAAGAAGAAAACATAAGTTTTATTTCTCAACAGAAGCTCCATCAAGTTCAAGACAATTTTGTAAGTGATGATACCAGGCATTTAGTCCATCCCTAAAGAAGTGAGGTTCCTGGGAATTTAACCTTGTCTATGTAATATTTTTTAATATTAACTAAAGAAAAATAGGTGCCCTTTAAAGATTTTTTAAAAGTAGGAAACAAGAAGTCAGAAGGAGCCAAATCAGGGCTGTAAGGTGGATGCCTTAGGATTATCAGAATTCTCATAAAGTTGCAGTTATTTGATGAGAGGAATGAGCAGGAGCATTGTAGTGAAGGACTCCTGGTGAAGCTTTCCCAGGGGTTTTCTGCTAAAGCTTTAGCTAACTTTCTCAAAACACTCATAGCGGGCGCGGTGGCTCATGTCTATAATCCCAGCAGTTTGGGAGGCCGAGTTGGGCGGATCACCTGAGCTCAGGAGTTTGAGACCAGCCTGACCAACATGGAGAAACCCCCCTCTCTACTAAAAAATACAAAAATTAGCCGGGCAAGGTGGCACATGCCTGTAATCCCAGCTACTCGGGAGGCTGAGGCAGGAGAATCGCTTGAACCCAGGAGGCGGAGGTGGCAGTGAGCCGAGATCACGCCATTGCACTCCAGCCTGGGCAACAAGAGTGAAACTCCATCTCAAATAATAATAATAAAGCCATGTTTCATCTGTACAGTTCTTCAAAGAAATGCTTCAGCATCTTGATCCTACCTGTTTAACATTTACATTGAAGGTTCTGCTCTTGTCTGCAGCTGATCTGGATTCAGTGGCTTTGGCACCCATTGAGTGGAAAGTTTGCACAACTTTAATTTTTCAGTCAGAATTGTGTAAGCTGAACCAATTCAGATGTCTGTGGTGTCAGTTACTGTTTCTGCTGTTAATCATCAGTCTTCTTCAGTTAGGTCATGAGTAAGATGAATTTCTTCCTCTCAAATTGATATTAATGGTTTGCCATTGTGGGCTGCATGGTCACCATCATCTCATCTCTTCTTAAAATGTTATCAGGCCGGGCGCAGTGGCTCATGCCTGTAATCCCAGCACTTTGGGAGGCCGAGGTGGGTGGATCACGAGGTCAGGAGATCGAGACCATCCTGGCTAACACAGTGAAACCCTGTCTCTACTAAAAGTACGAAAAATTAGCTGGGCGTGGTGGCGAGCGCCTGTAGTCCCAGCTACTCAGGAGGCTGAGGCAGGAGAATGGCGTGAACCTGGGAGGTGGAGCTTGCAGTGAGTGGAGATCGTACCACTGCACTCCAGCATGGGCGACAGAGTGAGACTACGTCTAAAAAAAAAAAGAAAACAGGTTATCAATTTGTAAACTCTGATTTCTCTGGGGCATTGTGCCCATAAACTTTTCTTTTTCTTTTTTTTGAGATGGAGTCTCTCTCTGTCTTCTAGGCTGGAGTGCAGTGGCGCAGTCTCAGCTCACTGCAACCTCGTCTCCTGGGTTCAAGCAATTCTTCTGCCTCAGCCTCCTGTGTAGCTGGGATTACAGGCATGCGCCACCACGCCAGGCTAATTTTTGTATTTTTAGTAGTGGTGGGGTTTCACCATGTTGGTCAGAATGGTCTTGAACTCCTGACCTTGTGATCCGCCCAAACTCGGCCTCCCAAAGTGCTGGGATTACAGGCGTGAGCCACCGCGCCCGGCCGGTTTTACCATTTTTAGAGCCAAGCTTTACCATATATTTGATATTTGTTCTTTCTTCAACTTTAACTGAATTTACATTCCTCTGATAGAAGGTGTTTTCAAACTGATGCCGTTCTTAGTGCCTCAAACTAGATCCTGTTCATACTTGTTATAACAAATTATAACAAGTTTACTTTGGTGTAAAAAATTGAAATCCATACATAATTTTTCCTTTTTTTTTTTTTTTTTTTGACAGTCTCACTCTCGCTAGGTTGGAGTGCAGTGGCATGATCTCGGCTCATTGCAACCTCCACCTCCTGGGTTCAAGCAATTCTCCTGCCTCAGCCTCTGGAGTAGCTGGGATTACAGGTGCCCACAATCATGCCCAGCTAATTTTTGTATTTTTAGTAGAGATGGGTTTTCACTCTGTTGACCAGGCTGGTCTCGAACTCCTGACCTCAGGTGATCCACCTGCCTGGGCCTCTCAAAGTGCTGTGATTACAGGCTTAAGCCACCACCCCTGGCCAAGTTTTTCATAATATACATTTTTTTTCTCATTTTTCATGAAACTTTTGAAGACCCCTCATATTCTAGATATTCCTTCTCAGATATGTGGTTTTCAAATACTTTCTCCCATTGAGTCTTTTTCCTTTTCACTCTGTGCATTATGTCCTTTTTTACACAGGAATTTTGAATTTAAATGGAGTCTAATATATCTGTTTTATAAGTCTGATGCATTTGAGTTCATTTTAGCAACTTAATTCTTTTGTGTGTGGATATCCAGTTTTTTTTTTTTTAACATCAAAAGAATAATGTTTTTGCCTAGCATTAAGGCCCTTGGTAGAGGCTTGTCAGTTCCAATTTTGGAGCAGCTGATTAAGTCCACACTCCCAACCACTTTCCTTATCAGGCTCTCAAACTCTGGGCCACAATATGTAAGACCCAATCACCCCAGGATCAGGAATCAGATATCTAGGGACAGCTTCTGTGCCCAGGAGCTTGTAAAATTATTCACATTGGTCAATGCACAAGGATCCCTGAAAACCTAGCTAACCCCAATTTACATGGCACACACAAGCTGCCCCCTACAGCTCCAGCTTGCTGTTATCTTGGGTTCCCTCATAACTGTTGCAGCCCTACCTATGTCCTTAGGTTTCAAGCTGTAAGTAGCAAAGTGGTCTACATTTTATGATTATCATTGTGACATGTCCTGACATCAGAAAAACATCTTTGTATGTTACTACTATACAACCAACAGAATATTGTGAGTGCACCAAATGTTAGAAAGTCTTCAGCCTAACTTCATTGAGCAAGAGTAAGTTCATCCTGGAGAAAGTCCTTAGGAATACAGGCAATATACTTTTTTTCCTTTGTCAATAGGTCAAAAATAGCAAAGCTCTATCAAGCTTGTCCTACCCACCCTATTTTTTTGTTGCTCTGTTTTGTTTTAGGCTTTTAGCCTGAAGCAATGGTTGTGTTTCTGTCTCCAGTGGTAGGTGGACAAGAGGAATGAGATGAGAAAGGGGCTTTACTGGCCCAGCTAGAAACAAACAACCCATGACTGTATTCTTTCCCTTGGACAACCCTGTGTTAGCTTGTTGAGGGAGATCTCAGCCTGAAATTGAATCTCACATCCAAACATCCACGCAAGGGAGATTTGTTGTAATTGTCAGATATATGGGAAATTTTTATGAATGATGTTGCACTTTCTGACCTGCCTGGGGCCTTTCCAGAGTTAAGTTTCTGAAAGTGTGCATTACAGAAGACTCCTGCTAGTAGCTGGCATGGTGCCACAATGTGCATCACCTTAGTCACCTTAAATTACTTAGAGAGTGATGAGGTCTAGACTTCTGGTTAAATGTTTTTAAAAAATGGGGAGGCAGTGCATAGATTGCTGTGTTCTCTACCTTTATCTGGAATATTCAGTCATTTGTTCCCTTTGGGGGCCTCATTCCCATTCCCCTGACTGGTTTGGGTGTGGACATCACCCAGCTTTGGACACAGAACACACGCCAACTTCAGCTGGCAGCTTGTAGAGATTTCCTTTCTTCAGAGGTATTATTAGTTGTCTGATACTGATAATGTTGATAATAAATTTTCTACCTTCCAAGCTTCCCAACCCAGTCAATTTCCACCTAAGCATTGCTGTTTTCTTCTGATGATAAAGGTCATATTGTTTAAGCTACATTTACTCTTGCGGTTCTCTTCACTGTGTGCTGCGGGTTGAGAAAAAAATTAGGCTTTGCCAGAATGAAAAAGTGAATGGTTTTTGGGGCCTTCAACTTTTTGTGCTCTTGAAGAAATAAGAAGACAAAATAGCTTTCAATCCACATCAGGCCCAGGAACTTCGGGAGTTCCTGGGAAAGTGATGGACTTCTATCCAAAATCTCGCCCTGAATTTGATTATTGGTAGTTCCACAGTCAGCTTGAGGGTTGTTGGTGTGACAATTGTCAGAGCATGTTGCAGCTGTATGAGTTGGGTATCTGTACATATGGATGTCCCATATTCTCCAGCATTGCGTAGGAATAGCTGGCTTCTAGATCCTGCCTCAGGAGCCATGTGTCCTGAGTTAAAAAATCAGGTATGTTATATCCCTGGGGGATGTCAGACATACAACAACAGTGCATTAGTCCATTTTCCATTGCTTACAACAAAATACCTTAAACTGGGTAATTTGTAGAGAAAATAAACTTCTTACTGTTGTTTTGTTGTGCTTTTTTTTTGGTTTACTTTGTTTTTAGAGACAGGATCTCACTCTGTCCCCTAAGCTGGAGTGCAGTGGCATGATCATAGCTCACTGCCACCTGGACTCCCTGGGCTCAAGTGATCCTCCTGCCTCAGCCTCTCAAGTAGCTGGGACTACAGGTGAGCACCACCACACTTGGCTACTGTTATTATTATTTTGACAAGATTTAATGTAGAAAGTATAGCACCTGTTATCTACCAGGAATAGATGAGGATGATCAGGTACATTTATGTTTGAATCTGAGCGTTTAAGTGTATGGGAAGACATTAGACACTACCTTTCCTCATAAGACACTCAGTGATCTGAATTGAGGAACTTCTAGTTTTTGCTCTCCCACTTCTTGGAAACCCCTATCTACTTTCCTATGTATTTGACTACTTTAGGTAGCTTATACAAGTAGAATCATACAAATGTATTGTTTTGTGACTAGCTTACTTCACTTACAATAAGTCCTCCATGTTGTTGTGTGTGTCAAAATTTCCTTCCTTGCTAAGGCTGAATAATATTCCATTGTATATACATTTTCTGTATCCAGTCATTCATCAGTGAATACTTTTTTTTTTTTTTTTTTTTTTTTTTGTGGTAGAGTTTCGCTCTTATTGCCCAGGCTGGAGTGCAATGGCGATCTCAGCTCACTGCAACCTCCACCTTGTGGGTTCAAGCGATTCTCCTGCCTTAGCCTCCTGAGTAGCTGGGATTATAGGCGCCCACCACCACGCCTGGCTAATTTTTTGTATTTTTAGTAAAGATGGGGTTTCGCCATATTGGCCAGGCTGGTCTCGAACTCCTGACCTCAGGTGATCTGCCTGCCTCGGCCTCCGAAAGTACTGGGATTACAGGCGTGAGCCACTGCGCCCAGCCACATCAGTGAACACTTTGATTGTCTCCACATTCTAGCTACTGTGAACATGGGTGTGGAACTATCTTCATGAAGCCCTACTTTAATTTCTTTTTGTATATACCCAGAAGTAAAATTGCTGGATCACATATAATTCTATTTTAAAATTTTTTCTTATTTTTAAATCATCTTTTGGAGACAAGATATTGCTCTGTACCCAGGCTGGAGTAAGTGGCACAGTCACAGCTCACTGCATCCTTGACATCCTGGGCTCAAGAGATCCTCCTGCCTCAGATTTCCAAGTAGCTAGGACTAAAAGTGTGCACCACCATGCCTGGTGAATTTTTTTTATTTTTTATTTTTTGAGGCAGGTCTTCCTCTGGCACTCAGGCTGGAGTGGTGCAGTGATGTAATCTCAGCTTACCACAGTCCAATACCAGGTTCAAGTGATCCTCCCACCTCGAGTAGCTGAGTCCACAGGTGCACAGCCACCATGGTGGCTGCATCATTTTACATTCTTATCAAAAGGCACATGTTTCTAATTTTTCCACATCCTTGACAACACTTGTCTTCTTCTGTTTCTTTTAATTGTAGCTACTCTGTTCGAATGGATTTTGATTGAAAACATTTGAGATATGGCTTTTAGGAGACTTGATCTTAATTTCCTAGCCTTTTTGACCTATAGTTTTATTGTGGTTTATTGTGGAAAAAGGTGCCCTGTAGCTCCCTATCCAGGTCAGTCTAATCACCTTTCATCATTCAGGATTTATCATCTGAGGTTCACACCAACATGTATACAAGTGGTATGTCTTAGTCTGTTTTGTGCTTCTATAACAGAATATTACAGGCTGGGTAATTTACAAAGAAGAGACATTTATTGGCTCATAGTTTGGAGGCTGGGAAGTCCAATACCAAGATACTAGCATCTGGTGAGGGCCTTCTCGCTGCATCATAACATGACATAAGGCATCAAATGGTAGAAGAGCAAAGAGAGAGCAAGAGGGAATAAGAACCCATTCTTGCGTTGATAGCATTAGTCCACCTATGAGGGTGGAGCCCTCATGATCTGAAGACTCTTAAAGGTTCCACCTCTTAATATTGTTACAATGGCAATTAGATTTCAGCATGAGTTTGGAGAAGACAAAGGTTTAAACCATAACATGGTGTAAGTCACATAACTCTGGGTCATATGCATATGAAAGAATTCGAAATTCCTCTATGAACACATGCTAGTCTTATTTGGGTTTAGAGAAATCTTTAGTTGCAGCTGTTAATTCATCCTGGGTCAAAGGTTTACATCTGACAGTTGCCTACATACTTGGCTCTTGAAAGCATAGATCTTTAGAGGTAATTGGCATTTTGGAATTTTAGGATATTGTTTGGGAAAAATATAGGGAGGCTGGGCAAAGGATAGAGGAGGGAGGAGGTGCAAAAGGAGAAATATGAGGCAGGGCACGGTGGCTCACGCCTGTAATCCCAGCACTTTGGGAGGCCGAGGCGGGTGGATCACGAGGTCAGGAGATCGAGACCATCCTGGCCAACATGGTGAAACCCCGTCTCTACTAAAATACAAAAAATTAGCCGGGCGTGCTGGTGCGTGCCTGTAGTCCCCGCTACTCAGGAAGCTGAGGCAGGGGAACCACTTGAACCCGGGAGGCAGAGATTGCAGTGAGCTGAGATTGTGCCACTGCACTCCAGCCTGATGACAGAGCAGGACTCTGTCTCAAAAAAAAAAAAAAAAAAAAAAGGAGAGAGATTAGAAGGGTAAAGGGGAAGTAGAAGAGCTAGATATAAGGCAGCAACTAGAGGAACAGGAGGGGGAGGATTTTGCTTAAGTTTGCCAAATTGTTCAATGGCTTTATTCAAGGAAATTTTTACTGAAACAATTTTTTATTCAGAACCTTGGAGATTGTACAAATAAGATTCATTCCAATAAAAAACTACTGCTCACTGGGCCTGAGAAATTTTGTTTTCTTTCTTTTCTAATGCATCTCTTAAATTAACAGTTTTTTTTTTTTTTTTCAACTGAAATGTTCCTCCTAGTAGCCACTGAAGACAAAAATTATCCGGGTGAAGTTATGCCACTTAGAAACCTAAACACTAGAATTATGATTGTAATCAGAGTACATATAACATGCAGGAGACTTTCCTGGAAAGGAGATGATTTCAATTTAGACAATCCCATAAGTGCTGGCACTGTCTGAGGGGAGTGTAATGATTATGTACCTTAGGCCTGGTTCTACAGCATGATAGGTGGCTACTTCCCCACAAGAACACAACAATCTTCACACCTCAGCATGCAGAAAATCTAAGAGAATACTCTTTCTGAATGAATGCCTAATTCTCTGGACAAAAAAGAAAAAAAAAGAAAGAAAAAGAAGATAAGAGAATCTTATCCCATTTTATCAGTGACCCAAAGCAAAGTCTGTCCAAATGGTCACCAGTCTGTTGAGAATCAGAAAACCCTTGGTCTGTGATATTAGCTGAAACAAGTCACTAGGACTATGCTTGAGTTTTTTTGTTTGTTTTTGTTTTTTTAACGGAGTTTCACTCTTGTTGTCCAGGCTGGAGTGCAATGGCGTGATCTTGGCTCACTGCAAACTCTGCCTCCCGGGTTCAAGCAATTCTCCTGCCTCAGCATCCCGAGTAGCTGGGATTATAGGCGCATGCCACCATGCCTGGCTAATTTTGTATTTTTTAGTAAAGATGGGGTTTCTCCATGTTGGTCAGGCTGATCTCGAACTCCAGACCTCAGGTGATCTGCCTGTCTCGGCCTCCCAAAGTGCTGGGATTGCAGGTGTGAGCCACCGCGCCCAGCCTATGCTTGAGTTTTACCCTATTCTTATCCTCTTCATGACAACACTTTAAGAAAGTACATCACTAAACTGTTACATATAAGATAGCAAAAAGAGATGAAAAGAAATGGTGTGATACTATCAAGGATGGCAATGTCATGGGAGCCAATTAAAAAAAAAAAAAGGAGGCTGGGCATGGTGGCTCATGTCTATAATCCCAGCACTTTGGGCGTCTGAGGCAGGCAGATCACCTGAGGTCAGGAGTTTGAGACCAGCCTGGCCAATGTCTCTACTAAAAATACAAAATTAGCCAGGTGTGATGGCACGAGCCTGTAGTCCCAGCTAC
This sequence comes from Pongo pygmaeus, assembly GCF_028885625.2. Taxonomy (NCBI): domain Eukaryota; kingdom Metazoa; phylum Chordata; class Mammalia; order Primates; family Hominidae; genus Pongo; species Pongo pygmaeus. The sequence goes on from NC_072393.2 coordinate 64,001,798, forward strand.
TCGGGAGGCTGAGGCAGGAGAATTGCTTGAACCCGGGAGGTGGAGGTTGCAATGAGCTGAGATCCTGCCGTTGCACTGTAGCCTGGGCAACAGAGTGAGACTCTGTCTTAAAAAAAAAAAAAAGGTGGGAGGGGGGACTAAACAGAGTCTAAATAGCCAAGAAACTCAGTGCAAAGACAGTAGTGTTCAAACTTGTTGCTGACTTAACATGTCATCACGGATTTGACAAGGTGTGAAGACCAAAGCATAAAGGACCTCTGTGGTTACTATACCTGTTTGATGACTATGGCCCATGGTGATGAACAGGTTAGACCTTATTTCACTGGGACCTCTATAAGTATGATACATTGTAACATAATTTCTACGAAGGTCACATCTAATTATATCAATCCTTTGTTCACTGCACCTTCATTAGTAAGAAGTATGCTTAATGGTAGCATTCATGGACTGCAAACAGACAACTTGGAAATAAATGAAGACCCAAATGAGAACAAACATAGCCTATTAAATCAGACCACACCATAGTAAAGGAGTCATCCACAATCTCTTGCACTCAGCAGAGCTTGAAAGGCAAGCAGAGGTGTAAAAAGCTTCATAGTAGATAAAAGGTAAAGTATTAGGTATGCCATGACTGGAGGCTATAGTCTTGAGAAGTGTGTGTGTGTGTGTGTGTGTGTGTTGGAAGGGGTTATTTAGAAGGTTGACATCCTATGTGATTGGCTAGTGATGCACTGACTTTCTCTAGTTGCTCCTAAGTTGAACATGTGGGCAACAATGAGAAAGCTGTCAGTTCTTAGTCATGTCTTAGCCATTTTAAGCCAGTTGTTACGTGGGATGTTGTTTGGCTTCCTGGCCTTGTTGCTAGACATAGTATTCTGACTTGGGAGTGGTTACTGTAGATACCACATTAGATTTCTGAATGGGTTGGTGTAGATTATGGGTCAGAGTCAATTTTTATATTTGGTGTAGCCATTGTCCGTTTGTATAGCAAATTTCTCACACCTAAATAAGGAAATAACTATCCACGTTAGTGGGATTTCTTATTTTTAACTGGTTATGTTGAAAATTAGTTTAATATTTATTAATTTTCCACAACCCTTTCAAAGGTTTGTTTTTGCTGGACCTTCAGTTGGGCAGAGTTAATTTTTCCATTTTTTTTTTTTTAAACTGGTTGGCAAACTAAATTGTAACGCTTTGGCCAAAAAATAGCCCTTTCCTTTTCTGAATATAAAGAGAATGGGTTTTAATTTTTGGTCTTTTCTTTTGTTCTTCCTTCACTAATCCTGCAGAAGAGACCATAAGGCATTATCCAAATCTTCATTTGTTGGGGGCATGGTTTTCAGGTAGTATTGCCACCACCTGATGGCAATACTATTGCTACTCAATTTTTCTCTCACTGCTACTCAATTGCAGTGAGAGAAAAATAGCTCTAAATGCCGACTTTTTGTAATGCATTGTAAAAAGCTGAATAAAGCCAGGGACAGTCTGGAGGCTGAGGTGGGAAGATAGCTTTAGCTCAGGAGCTGAGGCCTTATCATAAGGCCTTATAAGACTACCTGGAGGCTTCATCTGCATGATATAACCTTGGTCTTCACAACCCCTTGTCTTTTTTTGTTTTTGAGACGGAGTTTCACTCTTGTTGCCCAGGCTGGAGTACAATGGCGAGATCTCGGCTCACTGTAACCTTCGCCTCCTGGGTTCAAGCGATTCTCCTGCCTCAGCCTCCCGAGTAGCTGGCATTACAGGCATGTGCCACCATGCCCGTCTAATTTTGTATTTTTAGTAGAGATGGGGTTTCTCCATGTTGGTCAGGCTGGTCTCGAACTCCCAACCTCAGGTGATCCGCCCACCTCGGCCTCCCAGAGTGCTGGGATTACAGGCGTGAGACACCACGCCCGACCCACAACCCCTTATCTTAACCCAGACAACTATTTCCACTGATTCCAGGTCTTTAGATAAAAGCTCTTTCAACCAATTGCCAATTGGAAAATCTTTGAACCCACCTGACCTGGAAGCCCCGCCCCTCCCTTCCAGTTGCCCCGCCTTTCCAGAGGAATTACATGTATTGATTGATGTCTTATGTCTTCCTAAATTGTTAAACCAAGCTGTAGATGCGCCACCTTGGGCACATGTTCTCAGGATTTCTTGGAGCTGTGTCATGGGCCATTAGTCACTCATATTTGTCTCAGAATAAATCTCTTCAACTATTTCACAAAGTTCCACCCTTTTCGTCGACAGAAAGATATTCCTCCTTTGACTCTCCATCATATCCTGTGTGGGTCTTTTCTTTCTTGTCCCAACAGCAGCACACTAACGATCAAAAAAAAGTCTCCAGAGCTTCAGTATGTGTGTACCTGACAAGCACAAAAGAGCTGACCGCTATGAGTCGAGGACCAGTTCATTATGGTCAGCCATGTCGCTTCTGATGTTCTTCCTTTCGGAACTTGCTGTGCTTCAGAGAATCTGAAACGACAGGTCTCTGAAATATTTCTCAGACTTGTCCTAGACTGCCCTCCGGGAAAATCTGGTTACTTGCAGTTTAAGAGTCAGCAAAGCCCCTCCATGTCCTCAAGAGCCCCGGAACTGCATTTCTCAACGCTCCTCCAGGAGCCTCCAGCTTTTTTCCGTAAGGTCAGCGCGCCCTACATTATGAGGGGAGGCAGGCAGCGGCGTGGGAACTACATTACCCAGAAGACACTGCGGGCGACGCAGGTAGCAGCGTGGGAACTACATTACCCAGAAGACACTGCGGGGGTCACGGCAGCGAGTGTAGCCATTGGTCTAGCAGAGAGACGACTAATGAGGTCTCAATTGTGTGGGCGGGACTTCTGGCGGCGCCCTCATGCTTACGTTAGCATGGCTGCCTAGGGATCTGTTCACTGATTTAGGGGGTCCCAGAGCTCTGGGTCGGGACTGAGGTGACAGAGCGGGAAAACGCGAGAAGCGGTGTTCCTTCTACACAGAGGCTAGAGTGCGGATCGGCTGAGTCGGCTGCAGGCGCCCCTGCCTCCGTCAGCGTCCAGGTGACCGCCGTTCCCGCCCCGCTCTTCCCTGGCTGGACTGGAGGAGGCCGCGCCGATGAACCTGATCGAGGTGCGTGCAGCGTCCCAGGCCGCCCCGCCCAACCCTTCCTCCCAGTGCTGAAGTCCCAAGGAGCGGCCCTGCAGGTTAGGCCCTTGTGTCTCTAAGAGGGGCGTTATTGTGTGGGGTGCCCGGGACTGGGACTGCGGTGCGATGAGGCGGAGGAGCTCCCGTCGGAGACCGACACGTCTCTGGGGCTTGGAGGCACTGCAGAACGGGCGGCACTGGGGAGCCCGAGCGTCTTTGTCTCCAAGGAGCAGAGGTTGAGGCGGAGTCTCCCCTGGAAGGGCAGTGGAGCCGCAGAAAGCCATAGAGGGCTGTGCAGGGAGGACGAATGGGAGGGTCACGTCCAGAGTTAGAAGTTTAGAGTTGGGGAAAACAGGATGTTGAACTGGGGCAGGGGGACCGCTGAGGAGACCCCTTGAGTTATGGTAGGGCTGGGCCAGAGGGGTTGCAGTAGAGGGGAGATGTGATGAGACTCTGGATGGATCTCAGAGATAGAGTCAACAGGATTTCCTGCTGCATCAAACATAGCTGTGAGGGAAAGTCGGTAGTGAAGGGTGTCTTCCGTAGGTTTTGTTTTGGCCTGAAAAATCTGAAAGAATGGAATTAGAGATATCAGCTTAAGGAGCAGGTTTCAGACAGAAGATCTTGGGTTGGATTTTGGGCGACATCACATGGGTAGGTGGACGTAATTTCCAAAGGTGAGGGAAGGTAGCTGGCCTGTAGCTTTAAATGAGTTAGAAGTTGTGCACTTGAGAAGTTGGCCTGTGGATCAGATTGAGAAGGAAGAATTCTACATTGTTTTTTCATATGGGCTGAGGTAGGGGAGGGCTCAGATTTGGAGGAAAGACCATGGTAGGGAGGGCATCTCTGATACTCCCTGCAGAAGGGAGCAGATATGGGCTAAGAGTTTGGTCTGTTTCTGTTGAAAAAGAGGCCTGGATGGATAAGGAGTTGCCCTGGAATACAGAGACTGAGGCATGAGATAATTATAGTCACTCCACCTTTCTAACTCAGCTGGCCCTGAGGGCCACTCTTTGGGGAACAAGATAAGGCCATGGAGCAACTGGGTCCAAAACTGGGCAGGGCTTTCTCACGTCCTCCACCACAGTTAAGGGCCTCCAGCAAGCTCCCTTTACTGCATTACATGGCAGACTGACCTGTTTGCTGAACGGACTAGTAACTGATTGACTGCTCAACCCCATCCTATAACTCATTAACTTAGGGATGTAAAAACAGGTAATTGACTTAAACACTAATGAACTATATCAATCTTAAATAACCAAGCAAGTCAGAATCTAGTTTAAAGAGAGTTTATTCAAGTTCACATGTTGATGATAGCCATCTGGGACCATAGATTGAAGTTGTCCTAAATATACACTTCAATTACCACAGTGACAAGTGTTTGTTTTTTTGTTTTAAAGGAAAAAAGCTGTTTCTGAGTTGTTGACCAATAACTTATGTTAAAATAACATAAGTTTTTATTGGCTATACATTCTTCTTTATATTATAGATTACAGAAACATGAAGATAATAGGTGAGACAGCTAGTCAGGAACAAAATGTCTTTAAACAGTTGTTCTCAGGCATAGGTTCAGGGATGTGACTGACATCTCATATATTCTTGCCTCTCTGAGCCTGATACATTTTGTGTAGGTCAGACAGGTCTGGGCTATTTTTTTTTTTTTTCTCAGCCAATATCCTTCTAAATATGTACACATAGGCAATTGGAAATAGATGTAGTCAATAATTTAAATGTATTAAAATATTTATTGTTAGAATGTTAATTTACCTGTAACTCTGCTTATAGTACAAAGCTTTATATATATATCACATTTCCTTAAAACATTAAGAAGTGTGGGCTGGGCACAGTGGCTCACGCCTATAATCCCAGCACTTTGGGAAGCGAAGGTGGGCGGATCACGAGGTCAGGAGGTCGAGACGAGCCTGGCCAACATGGTGAAACTTCGTCGGTACTAAAAATACAAAAATTACCTGGGTGTGGTGGTGGGCGCCTGTAATCCCAGCTACTCAGGAGGCTGAGGCAGGAGAATCGTTTGAACCCGGGAGGCAGAGGTTCCAGTGAGCTGAGATTGTGCCATTCCACTGTAGCCTGGGCAACAGGGCGAGACCCTGTCTCAAAAAAAAAAAAAAAAAGTGGGAAAAATACTCAAATTTTCAAAACCCTTCTACTTTGTGCTGAAAACATGTACAAAACCATTAATCCTATAGAAAGTAATGCTTATACATAGTGTGTACTACTTATGCTTCTTGTCAATATGAGCCCTGTGAAGTGGGAACCCTTTTAATCTCCATTTTACACATAAGGGCGCTGAGGCTTAGGGAGTTCAGTCCTTGTCCAAAGACACAGAGCTGCTAAGAGGCAGCACGGAACTTAGGACTTGCTGTAGCTTCAGATTACTTTGCTCCAGTACAGGGCAGAGATGGTTGTACAGCTCAGCCTGTAGGATGCCGCAGTACTGTCCTGATACTCATGGCTTACCTCTTCCTGTTACAGGCCGAAAGAGAGTCGTGATCAACTCAGTATACCACTGGAGGCTATATGAGTAAACAGCAAACTGTTTCTCATGAAAGCAGGATGTTGGCAAACTGACAAACTGCATCTGCCACCCAGAAGGAATGCTGAAGGCAGTCACGACCCAGGCACAAGTGTTTCTTGTGATTAGGCATAATTGAAGCCTGTTAACAATAATGTGAACTTGTGATCAATTAAGCAGCTGACCAGTGGTTACCTCCTCCTCCCTTTCATCCTACCCAATAAATTCGGAGGGCTGTGGAAGCTCAGGGGCTGCCTTTGCTCACTAGAAGCAGGGAGCTCTCTTCTTCCCTGGTTCACCTTTTTTAAAACAGTTTCTTTTGTCTTAAGTTTTCATTTCTACGTTCGTCCCCCTTCATTCAGTCTTGTAATGATGGTCTCAAGTAGTAACAGTAGTAACTGTCGTAGTGACGGTCTCAAGTGGTAACTATACAAGTCTGCCACATCTTCCCACGGGGTCCATTGCAGTGGCAGCAATGCATAAGGACCCTGCACAGGTAAGTTAAGGGTTTCTCAGGCTCTCTCCCCCAGGCCCCCACCACTTATCTCTCCGATATTTTAGGCATGCTGATATAGGGAAAGGTAGTGTCCTGGAACTTCATGTTTTTCCCTTCCTTGGGTCTGAAGACTGTGTTTCCACCACAACCAGGAGTCAGAACTCAGCCTCTGGTTATAGAGTGGTCCTAGTTCCGACAACTGATGGGATAAGATGTGGCAGGGCGTTCAGGCACAGGATATAGAAAGTTCAGATGCTTACTGGTGCGACTTAGCTGGGATGTTTAGTGAACTGAAAATTCATGTTGTATCCGGTCGTGATAGAGTATGGCAGCAGAGTAGGAGGTTGGGGCATACAGGGCATGTGGGATCAGCATGGAATGCAGTCTAAGGTTCTGGGCCTTTCATCTGAGGGCGATGGTAACTAGGGAACGTTTAAGCAGGGGGGGGAAAAGAGGTGACCTGACCCAGGTTTTAGTGGCTCCCTCTGCCTGCAGAATGGAAGACCATGTGTGGGTGAGGGTGGAGCCACGGATACCTGGGTGATCGGTCCAGCAGCAGCCCAGGTGGAGGTTGTTGGTGACTGAACAAGAGTGGCGGTGGTGGAAGTGGGAGGAGTGGGGGGCTTCTGTATGTGTTTGATCTAGAGCTGCCTGTATTTTATAATGTAGAGAGCAAGGGAGCTTGGGAGCTGAGATGGAAGAGGGGGTCAGGAATGGCTCCACAGTTTTGGCCTTATTTGGAAGGATGGATGTTCCAGCAACTAAGATGTAGTAAGTTCTGTAGTAGGGGGAGTGTTTATATAGTAGAGCATATGAGGAACCAAGTTTTGGCCAAGTCAAAAATGTTCCAGTGGCCAGGCATGGTGGCTCATACCTGTAATCCCAGCACTTTGGGAGGCAGAGGTGGGAAGATCGCTTGAGGCCAGCCTGGGCAGCATAGGGAGACCCTGTCCCTACAAATAATAATAAATAGCTAGGTGTGGTGGCGTCTGTCTGTGGTCTCAGCTAATCGGCGTGCTGAGGCAGGAGGGTCACCTGAGTCTGGGAAGTAAAGGCTGCAATGAGCCATGATTGTGCCTCTGCACTCCAGCCTGGACAACAGAGTAAGACAAAAACAAAAAAATCCAAGCCAAAACAAAAACAAAAATACACAAAGAATGTTTCAGAGACTTTGAGTGGAGGTGCCAGGCTGGCAGTTGTACACACAGGAACGGAGTTCATTGGAGGTGTTCAGGAAGGAGACATCCACTACATGATAGCTGAACTGCTGTGAAACTGGGTCAGACTTAGGAAGCAATGGTGTTAATAGGAAGGAAGGAGAAGGAACAGACTGAGGACTGGGTGTCTCCACTGGGCACCTGGATGGTATTGGTGGATGTCACAAAGACAGATGAGAGAGTGGATCGACTGAGGGTATGTGTGTTATGTTGGGGACGGCCTGTGGAGTATAAGGAAGGGCTTTTGAGGGGAGAGTGGCCATGAGATGGATGGTGAGGCATCTCCACAAACTCACCAGGGTTTTGTGGTGAGTCTTGCTTGGACCTGGGTAGTTTCATGCAAACTGTGAGACTACTTTAGGGGGAAGATGGGATCAGCAAGGAGCATTGCTAGGCCTGGGGTGGGGATAGCATTGGGGAGGTCAGTGTATCTGGGCTTTGGATTAGGATTAGGGGGATAGAGAAGGTTGTGACTGCTTATGGGAGAGCATGTACAGTGCAAAAGGGGGAGACAGCCAAGATCTGGAACTCAGAGGAGGTATGCAAGAACTGTGAGGTTGTCACTTGGGTTTTGGGGGGGACTGAGGTTAAACCAGGAAACAGGACTGGGAAGGGAGACCTTCAGAACAGGGCTCGGTGCTGCCCCAGGTGCTAGGGAACATTATATTCTGGGCAGCCCAGGAGCAAATAGGGTTCTGGTGCACTGCAGGACTCCAGCCTGCCCAACATGGGGAAACCCCGTCTCTACTAAAAATACAAAAATTAGCCGGGAGTGGTGGCAGGTGCCTGTAATCCCAGCTACTCAGGAGGCTGAGGCAGGAGAATTGCTTGAACCTGGGAGGCAGAGTTTGCAGTGAGCCACTGCACTCCAGTCTGGGCGACAGAGCAAGACTCTGTCTCAATAAATAAATAAATAAATAAAAAAGAAGGTAGGGCACCCTGGGCTAGGCATTGATGATGCTTTTGCTTTCTCCCCACCCATCTTTGTGCTGTGCTGGACTCAGCAATCAGTAGCAGTGGGGGCGAGAGAAGTGCAGATGCTACCAGGATGTGGAGTCTCTTCCTCCTTGGGAAATGGGTGGAGGCTAAGCAGGGGATGGATGTGTGTGGGTACTGGGGAAGCACTGAAGATTCTGGAGAGGGAAGTGTATCAGTGATTGACTCGCTGGATTTTCATTTTTGGAAAAGAGTGAGTGATGACAGAGAGGCTAATGGCATTGAAATGATTTTTATTACTTTCATTTCCTTAGTGCAGGGGGAATGCCGTGCTGCACCAGGCCACAGGAAATACTAGATTTGGTCAGGAGGCAGAGGAATGACTGAAGGGAAAGCATACATCAGAGACTGTATTGGAGTTTTGGCAGGAAAGGCATGCAGGGTGGGATGAGGAGCTTCAAACTCAGTGGTTTGCATAAGTCTGGCAGCCTTAGGGCTTAGAGATTATCCCTTATTGTGTGGTGACAGGGCTTGTGTTGATTAGGACAGGAGAAATAATCATGTATGAGCATTAGATAGTGAGTGGTTCAGCATATGGGATCTGGATTGCAAGGGAAATGTAAAAACATTGGCTTTTAGTTTGGCCCTCCAATTCTTAGATTTTAAGTAGATAAATACAGATCTAAGGAAACACAGAATAAGAAGTTGTTCATAGACTGAAGTGTCATAATTTTGGCAGGACTGTATGGTCTTTGAGGATGTGGCCATATATTTCTCCCAAGAGGAATGGGGGATCCTTAATGATGCTCAGAGACACCTGCACAGCAATGTGATGTTGGAGAACTTTGCGCTTTTGTCATCAGTAGGTAAGGCCTTCATACCTACTCTGGTGTCTTGTGCTGGGTGCTGTTTTTTTGCTCTTTTCCATGACAACTCTGTCTTTCTCACACCAGATTGTGGGTGCTATGTCCTGTCCTCTCCTGGTTTCCTGGCAGATGTGATGAGGCAGCCAGAGCTGGGCTGTGTATACTGTACCACCTCCCCTTAAGCAGCCCCAGCTTCTGTTGCTCTGAAACTTTACAAGATAAGGCTCGGAAGTCAGAAATCTTCAGGTTTCTTTAAGATATCCTAATGGCGGTGCCTGTTCCTGGTTTGATTACTCTGTCCAAATGCATGAAACCTCTGTCCAAGGGTTTCCCTGTTCCCCTTGCTGACATACTTGGAGACAGTGTCTGTGCTAGGAATTTCAGGCACCTCCCTGGTCACCACTTGTGAAGATTGTGAAGTTATTTCTGCAGGACTCTCTACTGGGTGTTCTGGTAGCTTTAGAATGCAGCATGTCCTGGGCTTATTGCTCTGTGTACATGCTGTCCCCTCCCTTTCCCTGCCTTTCCCCTAGCTTGACTTATGCTGCAGCTAGATAGTTGCTCACCTTGAGCAAGGGGGAGGTCTCTGGGTGCCTGGCAGAGTGGATAGTCCTCTATTAATGGCAAGAGACACTCAGAAGGACATGTCCCTGGTGGGTGAAAGCTGGGAAAGGATGTGATATCAAGGCTGGGTTCAAATCACATTGAGAACTTACCTTGTGACCACTATTGTTTGATGCAGGGCCACTGGCCACCCCTCACTCTTCCTTTCCTTCCGTGTTGTTATTTTTACTCTGACTTCCGACCCCTAGCTTCCACCTCTGACCCCTCCTCTCCAGCCTTCATCTCTCCACCATTCTCTTCTACCTCTCCCTTTGCAGTGCTGTCTAATGTATGACCTGTTCTTTAGGTGTTATGAGGTCTGCATGTATCCTTCAGTAGTCCATGAATACTTGCTCTCACACAATCAGATCTCTCTGGATCTGGACACAACAGTCATGGCCCATTGAAAGCCATTTGTAGAGGAGTGAGTTGGAGACCCCACCTGCACTCCCTGCTTGGTACTTCTCCCTTTTGTCCTTACCACCGGGATTCCCCCACTACACACACTTGACAGGCCCACCTCTGAACACTGGGCCTTCCTCTTACTGGCCTTATTTCCTTGCCTGTGACCAGTCCTGTGCCCTTATTTGTGGGTGTGCCTCACAGACATTTATGATGGGGCTGCCTCCTCCCTCCAGAGTTCACATGCACTTCACCAGCATTTCTGTTCTTACAGGTTGTTGGCATGGAGCCAAGGATGAGGAGGTACCTTCCAAGCAGTGTGTTTCTGTAAGAGTGTTACAGGTCACAACTCCAAAGCCAGCTTTGTCCACCCTGAAGGCCCAGCCTTGCAAGACGTGTAGCTCACTTCTGAAGGACATTCTGCACCTGGCTGAGCACGATGGAACACACCCTGAGCAAGGGCTGTACACTTGTGCAGCAGAGCATGACCTGCACCAAAAGGAGCAGATTAGAGAGAAGCTCACCAGAAGTGATGAGTGGAGGCCTTCATTTGTGAACCACAGTGCTCACATGGGAGAGAGGAACTTCACATGCACACAGGGTGGCAAGGATTTTACTGCCAGCTCAGACCTTCTCCAGCAACAGGTCTTAAACAGTGGGTGGAAGCTATACAGGGATACCCAGGATGGGGAAGGCTTTCAAGGTGAACAGAATGATTTCAACTCCAGCCAAGGTGGGAAAGACTTTTGCCACCAACATAGGCTGTTTGAGCACCAAAAAACCCATAATGGAGAGAGGCCTTATGAGTTCAGTGAATGTGAGGAATTGTTTAGGTACAACTCCAACCTTATTAAATATCAGCAAAATCATGCTGGAGAAAGGCCTTATGAGGGTACTGAATATGGAAAGACCTTTATTAGAAAGTCCAACCTAGTTCAGCACCAGAAAATTCACAGTGAAGGCTTTCTTTCAAAAAGGTCTGACCCCATTGAACATCAGGAGATTCGCAGAAGACCAACACCTTATGAATGCACCCAGTGTGGGAAGGCCTTCCTTACACAGGCTGATCTGGTTGGTCACCAGAAAACCCATACTGGAGAACAGCCCTATGAATGCAACAAGTGTGGGAAATTTTTTATGTATAACTCCAAACTCATTAGACATCAGAAAGTTCACACTGGGGAGAGGCATTACGAGTGTAGCGAATGTGGGAAATTGTTTATGGACAGCTTCACACTCGGTAGACATCAGAGAGTTCACACTGGCGAAAGGCCTTTTGAATGCAGCATATGTGAAAAATTCTTTAGTCACCGCTCCACACTCAATATGCACCAGAGAGTTCATACTGGCAAAAGGCCTTATAAGTGTAGCGAATGTGGGAAAGCCTTTAGCCTCCAACATAATGTTGTTCAGCATCTGAAAATTCACACTGGAGAACGGCCTTATGAGTGCACTGAATGTGAAAAGGCCTTTGTTAGAAAGTCCCACCTAATTCAGCACCAGAAAATCCACACTGATGCATTTTCAAAAAGGTCTGACCTCATTCAACACAAGAAGATTGACATCAGGCCAAGGCCTTATGCATGTAGTGAATGTGGGAAGGCCTTCCTTACACAGGCTCATCTGGTTGGTCACCAGAAAATCCATACTGGAGAACGGCCTTATGAATGCACTCAATGTGCGAAGGCCTTTGTTAGAAAATCCCACCTAGTTCAGCACCAGAAAATCCACACTGATGCATTTTCAAAAAGGTCTGACCTCATTCAACACGAGAGGATTGACCTCAGGCCAAGGCCTTATGTGTGTGGTGAATGTGGGAAGGCCTTCCTTACACAGGCTCATCTAGATGGTCACCAGAAAATCCAGACTGAAGAATGGCCTTATGAATGCAATGAATGTGGGAAATTCTTTTTGGACAGCTACAAACTTGTTATTCATCAGAGAATTCACACTGGAGAAAAGCCTTATAAATGCAGCAAATGTGGGAAATTCTTTGGATATCGCTGTACACTGAGTAGACATCAGAAAGTTCACACTGGAGAAAGACCTTATGAGTGTAGTGAATGTGGGAAATTTTTTAGAGATAGCTACAAACTCATTATTCATCAGAGAGTTCATACTGGAGAAAAGCCTTATGAATGCAGCAACTGTGGGAAGTTTCTTAGATACCGCTCTACATTCATTAAACATCATAAAGTTTGCACTGGGGAGAAGCCTCATGAGTGCAGTAAATGTAGGGAATTGTTTAGGACTAAATCAAGCCTTATTAGACATCAGCAGTCTCACACTGGAGAAAGTCCTTTTAAGTTAAGGGAATGTGGGAAAGACTTCAACAAATGTAATACTGGTCAGCGCCAAAAAACTCACACTGGAGAAAGGTCTTATGAGTGTGGTGAATGCAGCAAAGTGTTTAAATACAACTCCAGCCTCATTAAACATCAGAGAATTCACACTGGAAAAAGGCCTTAGTGGAGTGAATGCAGGAAAGTCACCAAAACTGTCACCTCATTCAGCACCAAAAAGTTCACATCAGAGAAAGAACCTATTAATATATGTAAATCTAATGTTGAAAGAGTTCAGATGGAAATCTGCGAGGATTTCCTGCTGGGAACTACGTTAAAAACATTTATGTCCAGGCATGGTGGCTCACGCCTATAATCCCAGCACTTTGGGAGGCAGAGGTGGGTGGATCACCTGAGGTCAGGAGTTTGAGACCATCCTGGCCAACATGGTGAAGCCCCATCTCTACTAAAAATACAAAAATTAGCTGGGCATGGTGGCGGGTGCCTGTAATCCCAGCTACTCAGGAGGCTGAGGCAGGGAGAATCACTTGAACCTGGGAGGCGGAGGTTGCAGTGAGCTGAGATTGTTCCATTGCACTCCAGCCTGGGTGACAGGGCGAGAGTGTGTCTCAAAAAGAAAAAAATTATAATTGTGGCAAATTACAGGTAACTTAAAATCTACCATCTTAACCCATATTTAACTGTACTGTTCAGTAGTGTTAAGTCATTCGCATTGTTGTCAATTAATATCCAGAAGTTTTTTCAACTTAATGAAACTAAAACATTATACCCTTTAAACCAGGGGTCCACAACCCCCAGGCTGCAAACTGGTACCAGTCTGTGGCCTGTTAGGAACCGGGCCAGCATCACTACCTGAGCTTCACCTCCTGTCAGATCAGCAGCATTAGATTCTCATAGCAGCCTGAGCCCTATTGTGAACTGTGCCTGTGAGGGATCTAGGTTGTGTGCTCCTTATGAGAATCTAACTAATACCTGATGATCTGAGGTGGAACAGTTTTATTCTGAAACTATCCACCCCCTCCTCCGTGGATGCGTGGAAAAATTGGCTTCCATGAAACCAGTCCCTGGTGCCAAAAGGTTGGGGACCGCTGCTTTAAACCACTCCTCTTCCTCATCCCCTACTCCAACCAGCCCCTGACAACTACTACGGTATGAATTTTACTATAAATATATGAGGAAACTTAAGTTTTAGTCTTTTGTGACTTATTTTGAGGCTTATGTCCCTTAATGTCTTCAAGGTTTGTCCATGTTATGGCATAGCTTATGATTTTCATCTTTTTTAAAGGCTGAATAAAATCCCATTGTAGTCATGTGTCGCCTAACAAGAGGACTGTGTTCTGAGTAATCATCTTAAGGTGATTTTGTCATTGTGTGAACGAAGAGTGTACTTACACAAACCTGAAGGGCACAGCCTATTACGCACCTAGGCTATATGATATGGTCCATTGCGCCTCAGATATAAACCTTAACAGCATGTTACAGTATTGAATATTGTAGGTAATTGAAACACAATGATAAGTAAATGTGTATCTAAATATATCTAAGTTTACAAAAGGTACTGTAAAAATTTATAAAAAATGGTAAAAACTTTATAGGGCACTAACATGAACGAAGCTTGCGGGACCCCTCTGGTTGAGTCAGGGAGTGAGTTGTGAGTGAATGTGAAGCTCTAGGACATTACTGTACCCTATTGTAGATGTTATAAACATTGTACACTTAGGCTACTCTAAATTAATTTTTTTCTTTAGTAATAAATTAACCTTAGTCTACTGTAAAGTTTTTACTTCATGAATTTTTAAAATTTTAAGAAGCTTTTTGACTCCTTTGTAATAATAGCTTAAAACACAAACACATTATACAGCCTGTATAGAAGTACTCCTTTATATTCTATAAACTTTTTCTATTTAATTTTTTTAACTTCATAAAAAAGAAGTTAAAAATGAAGACAGACATACACGTTAGTCAAGGCCTATACAGGGTGAGGATCATTAATATCACTGTCTTTTGCCTCCACATCTTGTCCCACTAGAAGGTTTTCAGGCTCAATAACAAGGAGTTGTTATCTCCTATGATAACAATGTATTCTGGAATATTTTCTGAAGCCTTGCCTCACACTTTTTTTTTTTTTTTTTTTTGAGACAGAGTCTCGCACTGTTGCCAGGCTGGAGTGCAGTGGCACAATCTCGGCTCACTGCAACCTCTGCCTCCCAGGTCCAAGTGATTCTCCTGCTTCAGCCTCCCGAGTGGCTAGGATTACAGGTGCCTGCCACCACGCTCAGCTAATTTTTTGTATTTTTAGTAGAGACGGGGTTTAGTAGGCTGGTCTCGAACTCCTGACCTCATGATTCACCCGCCTCGGCCTCCCACAGTGCTGGGATGACAGGCATGAGCCACCGCGCCTGGCTTTATTTTTTTTTGAGACAGAGTCTCGCACTGTTGCCTGGGCTGGTGTGTAGTGGTGTGACCTTGGCTCATTGCAACCTCCACCTCCCGGGTACAAGCGATTCTCCTGCCTCAGCCTCCCGAGTAGCTAGGATTACAGGTGCCCACTAGCATGCCTGGCTAATTTTTTGTATTTTTAGTAGAGACGGGGTTTCACTATGTTGGCCAGGCTGGTCTCCAACTCCTGACCTCATGATCCGTCCACCTCGGCCTCCCAAAGTGCTGGGATTACAGGCATGAGTCATGGCGCCCGGCTTGTGCTCTTTATATGACTGGCAGCCCAGTAGGTTTGTTTACACCAGTGTCACCACACACACTTGAGTAATGGGATTGAGTTACAGTGGCTATGGTGTCACTAGGTGATAGGAGTTGTTTAGCTCTGTTATAATACGGGATTACTGTTATACACATGGTCCATGGTAGACAGAAATGTGTGGCACATGACTGGTATATGTATATGCCACTTTTCCTGTATTCTTTTATCAGTGTACACTTGGGTTGCTTCCACTCTTCTGTTCTTGTTAATGCCGCTATGAGCATGAATATTATTATTATTATTATTATTATTATTATTATTATTATTTATTTTGAGGTGGAGTCTTGCTCTGTCACCCAGGCTGGAGTTCAGTGGCACGATCTCGGCTCACTGCAAGCTCCGCCTCCTGGGTTCACGCCATTCTCCTGCCTCAGCCTCCCGAGTAGCTGGGACTACAGGCGCCCGCCACCACGCCCAGCTAATTTTTTGTATTTTTAGTAGAGATGGGGTTTCACCGTGTTAGCCAGGATGGTCTCGATCTTCCTGACCTTGTGATCCATCCGCCTCATCCTCCCAAAGTGCTGGGATTACAGGCATGAGCCACCACGCCTGGCCACTTCCCGTTAATTCTATATTAAGTTTTGGGGGAATTATTTTCCATAGCAGCTGCACCATTTTACATTCTCACCAGTGCAGGGGTTCTAGTTTTTCACATTATTGCCAGCACTTTGTTTTTTAATCATGATGGGTGTAAGATGTTATTTTATTATGGTTTTTTAATTTGCATTTCAGTATTCATGTTGAGCATCTTTTCATTTGCTTGTTGACTAATCGTATAGGTTCTTTGGAGGAATGTCTGTTAAACGTCTTTGCCCATTAAAGTTTTTGTAAATTTTCAGATAACATTGTATGCTTTTGTTGTGTACAACATGATGTGAAGTATATATACTTTGTTGAGTGGTTAGCATGTACGTATTACATATGTACATATTCTGTATACATATTTTAAATATTAACCCCTTGCAGATATGTGTTTTTCAAATACTGTCTCCCATTCAGTCTGTTTCCTTTTCACTCTGTTCATAATGTCTTTTTTTTTTTTTTTTTTTTTTTTTTTTTTTTTGCACAGGAGTTTTCAAATTTCAGTGGAGTCCAATATATGTTATGTTTGTTTCCTATGCTTTTGGTATTATACCCAAGAAATTATTGCTAAATCCAGTGTCATGAAACTTTTTTCATGTTATTTTCTAGGAGTTTTATAGTTTTAAGTTGTGCTTTTATGTCTGATTTATTTCAGTTCGTTTTAGTAAATGGAGGAAGGTAAGAGTTCAACTTCATTCTTTTGCATAGATATCCAGCTTTTTGAAACACATTTGTTGAAGACTCCTTAATAAGTTTTTGCACTCTTGTCAAAAATCTGAGCATAAGTATGAGGACTTCCGTCTGGCCTCTTTATTCCACTATATGTATGCGTTTGTGCTAGTACCAAGGTGTTTTGATACATAATTCTTTTAAAAGAATAATGTTTCTGTCCACTGTTGAGGCCCTTGCTAGAGGCTTGACAGTGCTACATTTGGAAGAGCTGATTAAGTACACTTCCAACCACTTAACAGGCTGTCAAACTCTGGGTCAATATATTATCAGCCCAGTCACCCCAGGAGCAGGTATCAGACATCTGGGGACAGCTCCTATGCCCTGAAACGTGTAAAATTACTCAAATTGGGCAAGGTATAGAAAGCCCAGAAAACCTAGCTAACCCGAATCCACTTGCCACACACAAGCTGCCTCCCACAACTCCAGTTTGCTGTATTACTATCTATATTCCTTCACAACTCCAGTGCAGCCCTGAATCATGTCCTCTGGTTCTGAGTTGTAAGTTACAACATGCTCCACCTTTCATCTATCTGTCATGTCATGTCCTGACATCAAGAAATCTTCTAAATCTTAAAACTACACACCCAGAAGGGTATTATGAGTGAAGCGAATGTTGGAAAGTCTTCAGCCATTAACCTCATTCAGCACCAGTAAACCATCTTGGAGAAAAACCTTAGGAATGCAGGCAGGCAAAGTGCTTTCGCCAGCAGATAAAATAGTAAAGCTCTGGATATTAGCTTTTGTGAGGGAGACCTCAACCAGAAATGGAATCTTACATCCAAACATCCACACAAGGGAGGTTTGTTGTAATTGTCTGCTATATGAGAAGCTTTTGTGAATTACTTTGCACTTTCTGACCTGCCTGGGATCCTTGCCAGTGTTAAGTCACTGAAAGTGTGTACTACAAAAGACTTCCATCCACTATTAGCTGATATCATAGTGTGTATCACCTTAAAATACTTAGGGAGGGAAGACAGCTGTGCTCTCTACCTTTATCTGGAGTATTGAGTCATCTGATCCCTTTGGGCGAGGCTTCATTCCCACTTCCGTGGCTGGTTTGGGTGCAGACATCATTCAACTTTGGACAGAGGATACAGGCTGGCTTGAGCTGGCAGCTTGTAAAGATTTCCTTTCTTCATGGGTGTTATTGATTGTCTTATAATGTTGGTGATAGATTTTTCACCTTCCAAGGTGCCCAAACCCAGTCACTTTCCATGTAACCATACTGGTTTTAGTGATGATAAAGTCATTGTTTCAGCTACATTTACTCATTGGGGTTTTATTCTCTGTGTGCTGTGGGTTGAGAGCAAAATTGGAGTCTGCCAAAATGAAAAAGTGAGTGGTTTTGTGAGGTTTTCGATTTTATGTGCTTCCAAGGAAATAGCAAAAATAAAAACAAAACAAAAAACAAAACAAACTCTCAATCCACAAACGCCTGATGTATATTGCTTCAGAAGGTTCCTGGGAAAAAGAGGATTTCTATCCAAAATCCCTTACCCTGAATTTGAAGATTATTTGTGGTTGCACAGCCAGCTTGCAGCCAGGGCAATTGGTTTGACAACTGTCAGGATT
Source organism: Pongo pygmaeus (assembly GCF_028885625.2). Classification (NCBI taxonomy): domain Eukaryota; kingdom Metazoa; phylum Chordata; class Mammalia; order Primates; family Hominidae; genus Pongo; species Pongo pygmaeus. The sequence goes on from NC_072393.2 coordinate 64,019,906, forward strand.
TATGGCAGCTGTGAGAGTTGGGTATTTGTACCCATGCATGTCCCATATTCTCCAGTATTGTTTAGGGATAGCTTGCTCCTGTGATGTGCCTTATGAGCTATGTGTCTTGAACCCAAAAATGATGTAGTTTATGTTCCTGGATGTAAAATGTAAGAGTGCATTAGTTTGTTGTCCATTGCTTATAAAATAATACCTGAAACTGGGTTATTTATAAAGAAAAATGTATTTCTTACAGTTATGGAGGTTGAAAGGTCCAAGGTTGAGTGGCCGCATTTGGTAAGAGCCTTCTTGCCGGTAGAGACTGTGCAAAAAGTCCCAAGGTGGTACAGGGCATCACATGGTGAGGCTGCTGAGTATGCTCACATGTTAATATGCTAGCGCAAATCATTCTCTCTTTTTTTGTTGTTTTTTTTTGAGACAGAGTTTCGCTCTTATTGCCCAGGCTGGAGTGCAATGGCACGATCTTGGCTCACTGCAACCTCTGCCTCCTGGGTTGGCTCACCGCAACCTCTGCCTCCCGGGTTCAAGCAATTCTCCTGCCTCAGCCTCTTGAGTAGTTGGGATTACAGGCATGCGCCACCATACCCCGCTAAGTTTTTATTTTTAGTAGAGCAGGGTTTCTCCATGTTGATCAGGCTGGTCTCGAACTCCCGACCTCAGGTGATCTGCCCGCCTCGGCCTCCCAAAGTGCTGGGATTACAGGTGAGAGCCACCGCCCCCGGCCCTTTCTCTTCTTATGAAACCACCAGTTCTCCCAGGATAACCCATTAGTCTATCAACCCATAAATTGATTAATTCATTCATAAGGATAGCACCCTCATGATTGAATCACCTCTTAAAGGTCCCACCTCAATACTACCACACTGTAGATTAAGCTTCAGTGTGACTTTTGGAGGAGATGGTCAAACCATAGCAAGCAGTTTGGGAACCATAGTCTGTACAGAAACAGTGATTGTATTAATAGGAAGTATGAGACACTAGCAAACTAGAGTGGAATGGATGAACGCCTTGTAAAGAGACATCCATAAATGTTTCAGCAACTATGGCTATGTGAGATGAGGGTATACAGAAACTCTGAGGACCTACAGACGTGTGTATCTCCTGTAGGCAAAGTCATTGTCAGAGCAAGTAATCCAAATGTCTTATGGATTCTTGTGTCTCTGGCGTTATAAAACGTATGTTGAATTTTAATTGCCATTTTAACAGTGTGGAGAAATGGGACCTTTAAGAGGTGATTAGGTCATGATGGCTCTGCCCTTATAAAGGAATCAATGCCTTTATCGTAAGAGTGGGTTTGCTAACCCGAGAGTGACATTTTTATAAAATCAGCTGTCTCTGTCTTTCATGCCCACTTGCCCTTCTGTCACATTATGACAGAGTAACAAGGCCCTCACTAGATGCCAAGCAGATACCGGTGCCATACCCTTGGACTTCCCAGCCTCCAGAACTGTATGAAACAAACTACTTTATAAATTACGCAATCTGTGGTGTTTTGCTATAGTAGTGGAAAACAGACACAGACATAAAGCCTGTTAATTCAAACCACTACTGTACAGGTAGGAACCTCATGATTGAATGAAGGGAGATTCTATACTTCTGAGATAAGTCTTTTTTTTTTTTTTTTTAACCTAAACATAATTCCTGGTGACTCAGGTGGACATAACCTTCATTGTCTCTGGTTCTTCTTCTTCCCTGAGATTCTCAGTTTCCAACAACATTGCTTCCAGTTTTTGATACTATAAAATCAGAGTTGACCCACCTAAGACATGAGGAGAGGTTAATGATGGAATCAACACAGCTTTGTCAGAGGTTATAAAAGAGGAATGGGAAATCCAGATTTTATTTGGAATCTTTTCTAACAGCTTTATTGAGGTATTAGTGACATTCAGTTGCACATTGTTAAAGTGTAAAATATATAAAAACAATCACCAAAGTCATGATAATAAACATATCCATTGCCTCAATAGTTTGTTTGCATCCTTTTCTATTCTCTTTCCCTCACAGTCCTACCCAAATTTTTATGCTCGGGTAGCCATTGATTTACTTTATGTCACTATATAAATCTTTCCTTCCTTCCTTCCTTCTTTCCTCCCTCCCTCCCGCTCTTTTCTTTTTTGTTTCTTTCCCTCCTTCTCTTCTCCTCTCCTCTCCTCTCCTCCTCCTCTCCTCTCTTCTCTTCTTTCTCTTTCTCAGAATTTCACTCTTGTTGCCCAGGCTGGAGTGCAATGGCACGATCTCAGCTCACCGCAACCTCTGCCTTCTGGGTTCAAGCGATTCTCCTGCCTCAGCCTCCTGAGTAGCTAGGATTACAGGCATGCGCCACCACGCCTGGCTAATTTTGTATTTTTAGTAGAGACGGGGGTTTCTCCATGCTGGCCAGGCTGGTCTCGAACGCCTGACCTCAAGTGATCCACCCACCTTGGCCTCCCAAAGTGTTGGGATTACAGGCGTGAGCCACCGTGCCCGGCCTATAAATTTTCTAGTATCTTATACAAATGAAATCCTACATTACATTCATATGGAGCACTTTTTGATATTTATACATGTTAAGGGTATTCATTTTTTATTGATGAAGAGTATTGCATTGAATATACCACAATTTATTAATCTATTAATAAATATTTTGATTATTTCTAGTGTTGGACTAAAAAACTAACAAAGACCCATGAACATTCATATACAAGTGTTTATATGAATATATTTAGCAGAATTGCATTTGTTAACACCTCCTTGTCAATGACGGTTATAGTGTATTTTAAAGATTAACCATTTTCATAGATGTGGTCGGTGTGGTTTTTAAATTTGCATTTCTCTAATAATGATGTTGAATAAGTTTTTATATGCTTATTTGTTGTCTGTATATTTGGCCAAATTTCTAAATCTTTTCCCTTTTTTTATCTTTTTTTTTTTTTTTTTTTTTTTTTTTGAGACGGAGTCTTGCTCTGTCGCCCAGGCCAGAGTGCAGTGGCGGGATCTCGGCTCACTGCAAGCTCCGCCTCCCGGGTTCATGCCATTCTCCTGCCTCAGCCTCCCAAGTAGCTGGGACTACAGGCGCCCGCCAGTACGCCCGGCTAATTTTTTTTGTACTTTTAGTAGAGACGGGGTTTCACCGTTTTAGCCAGGATGGTCTCGATCTCCTGACCTCGTGATCCGCCCACCTCGGCCTCCCAAAGTGCTGGGATTACAGGCGTGAGCCACCACGCCCGGCCTAAATCTTTTCCCTTTTTTAAAAAAAAAAAAAAAAAAAAAATCTTATTTTTCTATTTTAATAGAGTTTTAATTTTAGAACATTTTTAGATGTACAGAGAAATTGCAAATATAGTACAGAGATATCTCATTTACAAGCACACCCAGTTGTCACTAATATATAGTCATATATTAGTATACAGCATTATTTACAATTAGTGAAACAGTTTTGATACATTATTAAACTAAAGTACATCTTTGATTGAGATTGCCTCAGTTTTTACCAAAATACATGTTCTGTTCCAGAATTCCATCTAGGATACCACATTACATTTATTTTATTATTTTTTATTATTTATTTATTTTTTTTCATGTGTCTCTAAATGTAACCACATTATAGTTAGTACTCACATTTCTTTAGGCTTGTCTTGCTTATGAGAATACTCATTTATTTTGATATTGATTTTTAATTTTTTTTTTTTTTTGAGACAGTCTTGCTCTATTGTCCAGGCTGGAGTGCAGAGGTGCTTTCTTTCTTTCTTTCTTTTTTTTTTTTTTGAGACTGCGTTTGGCTCTGTCACCCAGGCTGGAGTGCAGTGGTGTGATCTCGGCTCCCTGCAACCTCTGCCTACTGGGTTCAAGGATTCTCCTGCCTCAGTCTCCTGAGTAGCTGGGATTACAGGCATCTGCCACCATGTCTGGCTAATTTTTGTATTTTTAATAGAGATGGGGTTTCACCATGTTGAACTCCTGACTTCAAGTGATCTGCCTACCTCAGCCTCTCAAAGTGCTGGGGTTACAGGCGTGACCCACTGTTCCCAGCCACTTTTAATTATTTTTATTTTTATTTTGAGTCTCCCTCTGTCACCCAAGCTGGTAAGTAATTCTCATGCCTCAGCCTCTGGAGTAGCTGGGACTACAGGTGTGTGCCACATGCTGGGCTAATTTTTGTATTTTTAGTAGAGACGGGGGTTTTGCCATGTTGGCCAGGCTGGTCTCGAACTCCTGGCCTCAAGTGATCTTTAGTGGATCACTTGAGGCATTTGGGAGTGCCTCAGCCTCCCAAAATGGTGGGATTACAGGCGTGAGCCACTGTGCCCGGCCTGCACATGTCTTTCTTACATGTGGACTCTCCAGGGGATTTATGCTGTTCAAGAAGCACCTGAATCAAACTGTGCTTTAAAAATATTTTTAAAACCTTCCATGATTCTTCAGAGTACAAAAATGAGAAATTTCCCCTAAATCTCTACACTAAAGAATTCCCTTTTTAAACCTTTTTTGATTTCCTGAACTTGTCTGAAGGACTTAACACAGAGTGTTCTTTGTGTAACAGTATCCATGATTTTCATTTTTAGCTCTGGTATTAGATCTTCCTGGACAAGAGCATTATGGGCCATGTGTATGCTGCGATCACAAATTACTAGCACTTAATATTTCCTAAATCTTAGCAAGAGTTGTGATGAATAGCTGAATTCCATGAAGAGAAAAGACTCATGGCATGACAACCAGATTAGGAAAGAGTGTTTTCCTTGTCCTGCAGGCAAAACAGAACTGAGAGATACGAGTATCACTCATGATGAGGACAAAAGGGCTGAGTGCTGGGAAACATGAGGCCAGAAACAGAGTTGTTCACCATCCACTGGCCTGGGTTTGCAACTACAGTTGTCCAAATTGTCAGAAAACTATGGACTGAATAGAAAACAAAAAGGGAGCTCACCAGGACCATGATGGTGCGTGTGGCTCTGGCTTCACGGAAAGGTCTGCAGGAGAGTCTGTTGCTGTGAATGTGTTGGACTTGCCGCTTGTGTCTGCAGGAAGAAGACCATGGAGCCACTGGCCCAGACCATGAAGCCCAAACTCATAAAATCGGGAAAAATATAAGACTGTATATAATGAACTAAATCTCTTTGATGCTTTGTAAGAACAGTATCCATAATTGCTTTTGCACTACTGTTTTTGCTATTCAGTGGGCCATTCACTAATAGAAGAACAGATGCATTCATCAAGACATGCAGGACCCAGCAGAAGAGAGAACAGAAGCCAATAAACCTTGGGGATCTAATCTTGATCTCCATCCACCTGAATATACTGGGGTTGAGCTTAATGGCTTGGAATCCATTGAGGAGGCAGATAGTGCTGAGGGAAACTCCTGTGCCCACCCTGTGATAATAAAAGACAAACTTACATCCAGTATCATTCAGGAAATATTTCAATCCAAAAGCTGCCATTGTCTGAGGTATCCCTTTAAAGAAAAGGACCATGGAGTTAGCCAAGGCCAGTTGGCTAAGAATCAAGTCCATGGGTCTCAGCTTGTGTCCAGTGAACAAAATTAAGTTATAAAAACAAAGGAGAAAGGAATTTCCCAGGATCCCAACTCCAGTCTGAATGAGGAAGCTAATCCCTGATTTTACTTTTCCAAAAGCCATTTCATCAAAATCTAGGAGAATGTTGATTTTCATTGAGGTCTGAAGAATCAGTAGAATAAAAAAGCAGAAAGAAATATCTTGTCATCAGTGGAGACAGAAGTTTTAGTGTGTCTCCAACCATATTTTCTCATCTTAAACAGAAATTAAGATTGTCCCTGTTCGTGCAAAGGCAATTGCTTGTGTGTCCATCTGCAGAGAAGCAGGTGAATGAATGAGGGCTCAACTGCACAACAGATCCACAAATCAAACCCATAAAACTCAGGGCTTACACACATGCAACAAGTAAATACAAGCAAAACTAGGGAAATATATAAAAGCAGAACACAGAAGAGTCAATATCATTAGAGTGATATTATACTATAGTTTACAAAATGTAATCATGACGGAACCCTGGGTAATATGGACAGGGCTTTTTCTGTATTATTTCTTATGACTGCTTGTGAATCTAGACTTATTTCAATAAAACCTTCAATTAAGTAGCCTGGAGATATGAAAAGCAAAAATAATACACCATAAAACCTTTTCCACACATATTTTAGTAAACAACATTGTTATTGATGCATTGAAACAAATTTTAGGCTGGGGGCGGTGGCTCACACCTGTAATCCCAGCACTTCGGGAGGCCGAGATGGAGACCATCCTGGCCAACATGGTGAAACCCTGTCTCTACTAATAATACAAAATACTAATAATACAAAAATTAGCGGGGCGTGGCGACATGCACTAGTCCCAGCTACTTGGGAGGCTGAGGCAGGAGAATCGCTTGAACCTGGGAGGCAGAGGTTGCAGTGAGCTGAAATCAAACCATTGCACTCCAGCCTGGGCAACAGAGCAAGACTCTGTCTCAAAAAAAAAAAAGAAATTTTAAAAACCCTACAATACAATTGGTAACAAGGCCTTCGGCACAGAGCAAAGCAAGTACAAATGCTCAGTCGAAGAATTTTAAAAAACTATGTATAATTTTTGGAACAATCAACATTGCATCATGGTATACTTTATTTTAAGCACATATATTTCTATTATTTTCCACTGGACAGGTCTAGAGATTGTGAATTGACTCTGTAGAAATAACCACGACCACCTTGAGCCCACACATTTTTATCTCAATGCCATTTCTCACAAGTAAATGCAAAAGATCCTGAAAATAAATACTAATCCCAGAAACACCTAAGATATCCTTAAAACTTGTTAAATAGGAAATTCAATATGTTCCAGAAAACTTGGGTTTATTTTTAGGGAAAGATAATTCAATTGGGAGGGAATTTCATTGCACAATATTCATATATATCAATCACAAAAGAAATAGTAACTGCGGCCAGGCGCGGTGGCTCACGCTTGTAATCTCAGTACTTTGGGAGGCTGAGGTGCATGGATCACAAGGTCGGGAGATCGAGACCATCCTGGCCAACATGGTGAAACCCCATCTCTACTAAAAATACAAAAATTAGCTGGGTGTGGTGGCGCGTGCCTGTAGTCCCAGCTACTCGGGAGGCTGAAGCCTCCCAGGTTCACGCCATTCTCCTGCCTCAGCCTCCTGAGTAACTGGGACTACAGGCACCCACCACCACGCCCGGCTAATTTGTGTGTGTGTGTGTTTTTAGTAGAGACGGGGTTTCACCGTGTTAGCCAGGATGGTCTCGATCTCCTGACCTCGTGATCTGCCTGCCTCGGCCTCCCAAAGTGCTGGGATTACAGGGATGAGCCACCTTGCCCAGCCATAATTTAGATTCTTTTGGTGTCTGGAATTGCTATCATCAGGGAAAATTATGAGGCATTTTCTCCCATGAATAACTACATCTCTTTAGGGATGTGGCAATCAATAACACAGCAGTATCAAGATTCTCAGGCTAGAGGTGGCTCACACCTCTAATCCCAGCAGTTTGGGAGGCTGAGGCTGGTGGATCAGCTAAGGTCGGGAGTTCGAGACCAGCCTGACCAACAGGGAGAAACCCCGTCTCTATTAAAAATACAAAAATTAGTCAGAGGTGGTGGCGCATGCCTGTAATCCCAGCTACTCGGGAAACTGAGGCAGGAGAATCGCTTGAACCCCGGAGGCAGAGGTTGCGGTGAGCTGAGATCACGCCATTACACTCCAGCCTGAGCAACAAGAGTGAAACTCGGTCTCAAAAAAACAACAACAACAACAACAAAAAACCTCAGGCTCTGAGGTATGAAAACCTTTTAGATTCCCACACACCATTTGTTGACAAATGTTTTTCCTATTTATATGAACTCGTCATTTATTTTCAAGATAGTTCCTGATTCTTTTCTTTAATCTCTTATTTTGCTCCATTGTCCTAGTTGTATAATTTATTTCCAATATGCATTTGGTTTCCTATTTTTTCAGCTTCTCCTTATAAAGTACCATTTTTACTATGACTATTTTGAAAGCTTCTTGTATGTATAAAGTTAGTGTGATTATTGACTTTAACATACCACCTCCTTCTCCTCCTAGCCTCAGAAAGAAGTGTTGGTAACTGGTGAGAATTTTCAGACAGATTTTCTTTTTTTTTAAAATTAAATTTAATTTTTTTTCTTTCTTTTTTTTTTTTTTTGAGATGGAGTCTCACTCTGTTGCCCAGACTAGAGTGCAGTGGCGCTATCTCAGCTCACTGCAAACTCCGCCTCCCACATTCAAGCGATTCACCTGCCTCAGCCTCCTGAGTATCTGGGATTATAGGCACCTGCCACCGCGCCTGGCTAAATTTTTTTTGTATTTTTAGTAGAGATGGGGTTTCACCATGTTGGCCAGGCTAGTCTCGAATTCCTGACCTCGTGATCCACCCACCTTGGCCTCCCACAGTGCTGGGATTACAGGCATAAGCCACCGCGCCCAGTCAATTTAATTTAATTTTTTAAAGTTCCAGGATACAGGTGCAGGACGTGCAGGTTTGTTACATAGGTAAACGTGTGCTATGGTGGTTTGCTGCACCTATCAACCCATCACCTAGGTATTAAGCTCAGCATGCATTAGCTATTTATCCTGATGTGCTCCATTCCCCCACCGCCTTGACATATTCCAGTGTGTGTTGTTCCCCTCCCTGTGTCCATGAGTTCTCATCGTTCAACTCTCACTTATAAGTGAGAACATTTGGTGTTTGGTTTTCTGTTTCTGTGTTAGTTTTCTGAGGATAATGGCTTCCAGCTCCATCCATATCCCTGCAAAGGACGTGATCTCATTCTTTTTATGGCTGCATAGTATTCCATGGTGTATATGTACCACATTTTCTTTATCACTGATGGGCATTCGGGTTGATTCCATGTCCTTGCTATTGTGAATAGTGCTGCAGTGAACATATACATGCATGTATCCTTATAATAGAATGATAATAATAGAATGATTTATATTCCTATGGATATATACCCAGTAATGGGATTGCTGGGTCAAATGGTATTTCTGGTTTTAGGTCTTTGAGGAATTGCTACACTGTCTTCCACAATGGTTGAACTAATTTACCTTCCCACCAACAGTGGAAAAGCATTCGTATTTCTCCACAACCTTGCCAGTGTCTGTTGTTTCTTGACATTTTAATAACAGCCCATTGAACAGCAAAAACCTTAGTGTGAAAAACAATTATGGAGTCTGTTCCTGGGCAATGCAAGAAATATTTGGCACCTTATATACAATTATATACTTTTCTCCTGACTTTTTGAGTTTGGGCTTTATGGTGTGGGCCAGTGGCTCCATGGTCTTTGTCCTGTACAGACACAAGCAGCGAGTCCAACATATTTGTAGCAACAGACTCTCCTCAAATCAGTATAAGTAAAATTAGGAAAATATTAAGATGATAGTGAGGGCCAGGTGCAGTGGCTCACGCCTGTAATCCCAGCACTTTGGGAGGCCGAGGCGGGCAGATCATGAAGTCAGGAGATCGAGACCATCCTGGCTAACATGGTGAAACCCCGTCTCTACTAAAAATACAAAAAATTAGCCAGACATTGTGGCGGGCGCCTGTAGTCCCAGCTACTCGGGAGGCTGAGGCAGAAGAATGGCATGAACTCAGGAGATGGAGCTTGCAGTGAGCCGAGATCGCGCCACTGCACTCCAGCCTGGGCGACAGAGCGAGACTCCATCTCAAAAAAAAAAAAAAAAAAAAAGATGATAGTGAATATATCAAAATCAATATCATCGTGATATTATACTGTAATTGCCAAATGTAACCACGGGTGGAAACTGGGCCACGTGTAGAGGCTCTCTCTGAGTTATTTTTTAAACTGCTTATGAGTCTAAAATTAAATTAAAATTATTGTTAATAAAATGGTCAGTTAAAGTGCTCAGGAATATGTAAGGCAAAAATAAGGCATTATAAAACCTTGTCCATCATTATGTTTCAATACACATCTCCTCACATACTTATCGTTTCTTTCTGATGAGAACATTTAAAATCTACTCTTTTGCCAATTTTGGAATAGACATTAACAATAGTCACCACGCTGTGCAATAGATCACTAGAACACATTCCTTGTGTCTAACTGAAACTTTGTATGCTTTCACAAAAATCTCCCATTTTTCAGTTCCCCCTCTGTCTCTTTAGCCCCTGGCAACCACCATTCTACTCTCTACTTTTATGAACTCAACTTGCCTAAATTCTACATACAAGTGAGACCATGACCATGTGGTGTTGCTCTTTTTGGACTTTCTTTGAATGTGTCCTGCCTTCAGAGATGTGTTGACCTACAAAAAAAAAAAATGTATTGAAGCATACTACTATAATGTGTGCACATTTCTGAATGTCATGTATAAGATACCTATTTTTGCCACTTCTATTCAGTATAGTACTAGAAGTCCTAGCCAGAGAAATCAGGCAAGAAAAATACCTAACTAACTAAATAAAAGACATTCAGGTGAGAAAATATAAAGTAAAATTGTTTTTCTTTGTTGTAATATGACCTTATAAACTCTTAGAACTGGTGAACAAATTCAATATAGTTGCAAGACACAAAATCAATATACAAAAATCAGTAGCACTGCTGTATACCAATAATGAAATAGCCAAAACAGAAATCAAGAAGGCAATTCCATTTGAAATAGCTATAAAAAGTAAAATAAAACACTGAGAAATATTTAATCAAGAGGGGAAAGACAACAAGGAAAACTACAAAACATTGATAAAATAAACTGAAGAGGACACAAACAAATGTAAAGACATCCCATGCTCATGTATTCAATACATATTGTTAAAATGACAGACAGTACTACCCAAAACAATCTAAAGATTTAGTGCAAGACCAATCAACATACAAATGCCATTTTTTCACAGATATAGAAAAAAATTCTAAAATTTGTATGGATCTTCAAAAGAGCCCAAATAGCCAAAGCAATCCTGAGCCAAAAGAACAAACCTGGAGCATCATACTACCTGACTTCAACACCTTACACAGCCATAGTATCCAAAACGGCATAGTATTGGTTTTTGTTTTTGTTTTTTGGGACGGAGACTCGCTCTGCCGCCCAGGCTGGAGTGCAGTGGCGCCATCTCGGCTCACTGCAAGCTCCGCCTCCCGGGTTCACGCCATTCTCCTGCCTCAGCCTCCCCAGTAGCTGGGATTACAGGCACCTGCCACCATGCCTGGCTAATTTTTTGTATTTTTAGTAGAAATGGGGTTTCACCATTTTAGCCAGGATGGTCTTGATCTCCTGACCTTGTGATCTGCCCACCTCGGCCTCCCAAAGTGCTGGGATTACAGGCGTGAGCCACCGCGCCCGGCCTAGGCCTTCTTTTTAACATATGTGTTGAGATTCCAATCTTTGTGGATGCTATTTCTTTGATGATTAATTTATAGATTACAATGATTATTACTATGCAGTCAAATCACAATGTATTTTCTATAGAAATTAATACAAAATATATATATTTAAAATAAAATGAGTTAATGTTTATTCCAAAATTTTTTGTAGTTTAGAAATTATTTAAATTATTTGAGTTAGCATTTGTACTTGCTTTGTTCTATGGTGAAAGCTTTGCTACCAATTACATTGTAGGTTTGTTTCAATTCATCAATACCCAATGGTGTTTACCAAGATATGATTAAGACAAGGTTTTACAATATCTTATTTTCATCTTACATATCACTGGGCTATTTAATTGAAAATTTTATTGAAATAATTATAGATTCACAAAAACAGAAAGAGCCTGGCCCATATTGCCCAGTTTTTCCTCATGGTTACATTTGCAAATTATAGTATAATATCACAATAATGTTATTAACTTTGATAGATCTTATATATTTTAAATATTTCCCTTGCTTTATTTCTGTTCCTTTATGTGTGTAGAACCCCTGAGTTTTATGGATTTTATAATTTCACTTTAATTGAACATTATTTAGGAATTATATATTTATGTTTTCTAAAAACCCAAAGATATATCACAGAATAATTCCATAGAATCCTAACTTTCATTTCTGTTTCCCCACCTGTGTGTCCCTATATACATATGCCTCTGCTGGCTTCAAATAATTCAGCATCCTTTGTACACTCTTCTGACCCATGCCTTTTTCACTTAAGCATATACCCTTAAGTAAAACCATATATGCAGTTCAACCTTAATGCAAACTATATGTTCATACAAAGTACTGAGCTAGGCCGGGCGCAGTGGCTCACACCTGTAATCCCAGCACTTTGGGAGGCTGAGGCGGGCGGGTCACCTGCGGTCAGGAGTTCGAGATCAGCCTGACCAACACGGAGAAACTCCGTCTCTACTAAAAATACAAAAAATTAGCCGGGCGTGGTGGCGCATGTCTGTAATCCCAGCTACTTGGGAGGCTGAGAGAGGAGAATCACTTGAACCCGGGAAGCAGAGGTTGTGGTGAGCCGAGATTACACCATTGCACTCCAGCCTGGGCAACAACAGTGAAACTCCGTCTCAAAAAAAAAAAAAAAAAAGAATGAGATCATGTCCTTTGCAGGGACATGGATGAAGCTAGAGCCATTATCCTTAGCAAACTAATGCAGGAACAGAAAATCAAACACCACATGTTCTCACTTATAAGTGGGAACTGAACAATGAGAACACAGGGAGGGGAACAATACACACTGGGGCCTGTCGGGGATGGGGCTGGGGGAGGGAGAGCATTAGGAAAAATGGCTAATATATGCTGGGCTTAATACCTAGGTGATGGGTTGATAGGTGCAGCAAATCACCATGGCACATGTTTACCTATTTAACAAACCTCCACATTCTGCACGTGTACCCCAGAACTAAAAATTAAAATAAAAAAAAACTCCTTGTTTTGTTAATCTTTTGTATTTTAAAATCTCTATTTCATTTATTTCTGCTCTGATCTTTATTTATTTCCTTCTACCAATTTTGAGTTTAGTTTCTTTGTTTTAGTTTTCTTCTTTGCTTTAGTTTTAGGTTTTTTGCTTTAGTTTCTTTTGGGTTTTTTTCTTTGTTAATGTATTCTCTGAATGATCTGCCCATTGCTGAAGATGAGGTGTTGAAGTTCTCTGGTATTATTGTATTGAAGTCTATCCTTTTGATCTACTAATATTTGCTTTATGTGTTTGTGGGTGCCCTAATGTTGGGGTCATATATATTTACAATTGTTATATCTTTCTAAATTGACTTTTTTCATTATATACTTTCTTTTTTAGTTTTTAACTTGAAAAACTGTATTATTTAAAAATAATTATTTTACCTGATATAAATATAGCTAGACCTGTTCCATTTTGGTTTTCATTAGCATGGCATATCTTTTTCTATCCCTTCACTCTCAGTCTGTACATCTTTATAGGTGTAGTGAGTTTTCTTGTAGGCAGCATATAGTTGGGTCTTTTTTTTTTTTTCAATCCATTCAACTACTCTATGTCTTTTAGTTGAAGAATTTCATCCATTTACATTAAATCTTATATTTATAGTTAGGGACTTACTACTTCCATTTTGTCATTTGTTTTCTAAGTCTTCTCTAATTTTCTTACTCCCTTTTTTGTGGATAAGTGATTTTCTCTGGTAGTATGATTTAATCCTTTGCTTTTTGTTTTTAGTATCTCTACTATAAATTTTTGAATTATGGTTGCCATGAGACACAAAAAAATCTAAGTTACAAAAAGTTATTTTAAACTGATGACAACTTGACTTTGATCACAATGAAAAGAAACAAGCAAAGAATAAACTAAAAATCTCTACACTATAACTCATCACTCCTTTTCTTTTCATTGTCTCACTTTATATCTTTTTATATATCTCTTAAAAAGCTATTCAGTCATCATTCTTGATAGATTTGTATCTTAGTGCTCATACTAAAGATATGAGGGGTTCACCCACCAGAACTACAGTATTAGAATATTCTCAGTTTGTCTGTGTATTTACTTTTGCCAGTAAGTTTTATTCCTTCAGATGATTTCTTGTTGCACATTAGCATTCTTTTCTTTCAGACTGATGAACTCTCTTTACTATTTCTTGTAAGACAGGCCTGGTATTGATGAATTCCCTCAGCTTTTGTTTGCTGGGAAAGCCTTTATTTCTCCTTCATGGTTGAAGAATATATTTGATGACTAGAATATTCTTGGTTGAAGATGGTTTCCTTCAGCACTTTAAATATGTCTTTTCACTTTCTTCTGGCCTATGAGATTTCTGCTGAGAAGACTGCTGCCAAATGTACTGGAGTTCCTTTATATGTTATTTGTTTCTTTTCTCTTGCTACCTTTCCTCTTTTCCATCTTTGACCTTTGAGAGTTTGCTTGTTATATGTCTTGTGTTGAATCTGGTTGGCATTCTTTGACTTTCTTATACCTGGATATTCATATATATATATATATATATCTGTATATATATATATTCATATATATATATCTGTATATATATATTCATATATATATATCTGTATATATATTCATATATATATCTGTATATATATTCATATATATGTATCTATATATTCATATATATGTATCTGTATATATATTCATATATATGTATCTGTATATATATATTCATATATATGTATCTGTATATATATTCATATATGTATCTATATATATTCATATATATGTATCTGTATATATATATTCATATATATGTATCTGTATATATATATTCATATATATATATATCTGTATTTGGAAAGTACTCTATAATTATTTCTTTGAATAAACTGTCTATCCCTACATCTTTCTGTACTCCCTTTTTAAAGCTAATAACTCTTAGACTTGCCCTTTTGTGGTTATTTTCTGTATCTTTTAAGCACAGTTCATTCTTTTTGTTTTTTCTCCTCTGTATTTTCAATAGCCTGTATTTAAGCTAACAAATTCTTCTGCTTAATCAATTATGCTATTGTTATATTCTGATGTATTTTTGAGTTCATCCATTGTCTTTTTCAGCCCTAGGATTTCTGTTTGATTTTTTTTTTTTTTTTGGTAATTATTTCAATCTCTTTGTTATTTCTCTGCTAAAATTCTGAATTCTTTCTTCATGTTTTCTTGACATTCTTTGAGCTTCTTCAAGACAGATATTTTGGATTCCCTGTCTGAAAGATATTCCCTGTCTGATAGATCTCTATCACTCCAGGGCTGGTCACTGGGCAGCTTATTTAGTCCATTTGATGAGATCATATTTTCCTGAATGTTCTCAATACTTGTGGATATTTATGTATGTCTGAACGCTGAAGAGTTTGTTATTTACTCCAGTCTTCACAGTCTGGCCTTGCTTGTACACGTTCTTCTTCAGATGGCCTTCAAAGAATTCGAAGGGGACTGAGTGCTGAGTTCCCTAAGCTGTGCTCACTGCAGCCATTTCAGCACTAGAGAGTGCCATAATCCCAAGTATGCAATAAATCTTGCAGACTCCTAGATACCCAGCCTAGATAGATGTGGGAAAGAGAAGACAATGTTCTGGGTTCCCAGGCAAAGTCCCTTACTCTCTTCTCTCTCATTCCCCTAAGTATAAGAAGTCTCTCTATATATACCAGGCTGCCTGTAATTGGGGGAGAGGTGACACAGGGACTCCTGTGTCCATCACAGCTGGCATCACAGTAATGCTAGTCTAAACCCATGGACTCTATGACCAAGCACAGTAGTGGGGAATGCCCAAGGTCCACAGTCAGTACTGCCTGACTGCCACTGATGTTTATTCAAGGCTTGAGGCCACTTTAGTCAGCAGGTGGTAAAACCAGCCAGAACTTGTGTCCAACCAACCAGGACAGCAGATTCCCTTCTGGCCTGGGTTGGGTCTAGCAGCACTGTCCAGGAGAAAAGGCCTGGGATCAGTGGCTTCAGGATTATACTTGACGCTTTATTTTCCGATGACTGAGCTGGTACTCAAGTTGAAAAACAAAGTCATCTGTACTCTTCCCTCTCCTTTCCTCAAGCAGGAGTCTCTTTCTGAGCCACACTGCCTGGAGTTGGGGGAGGGGTGTGGCACACTCGCTTGGCTGCTACAGCTGGTGTCATACTGGGTCACATGCACCCAAAGTCCACAGCCTTAGAGACCACTGCAGCACCAGGGCTTGCCCAAGGACTGCAGTCCTTGTGACCTAACTGCCACTCAAACTTATTCTGGGCCCCAGGCCACTTCGGTCAGCTGTTGGTGGTGCCAGCTGAGAGTCAGGTTCTTTTCATGGGGGTTGAGGATTTGCTTCTGGCCCCAGGCTGGTGTACATGCTGTCTCCATGGGCACAAGTAGAATTGTGCCACGTTGTGTTCTGTGTCTGGCCAGCACCAGGTTCTGATGCAGTCCCACACTCACTTTGCGCTCTCTTCTACAAGCACACAGATTTTTCTCTGCATGTTGGTCTGCCAAGGGATGGGAAAGGGGTGGTTTAAGCAGTGCAAGACTACCTTTCCTACCCCCTTCAATGCCTTTCTTCTTGATATTATGTTAAAATCAGGTATTCCGATCACTCATCTAGTTTTCTGGTTCTTATGAATGTGCTTTCTTGCATGAGTAGTTGTTCAGCTGGTGTTCCTGTGGGGAGAAAATTGATGAATGTTTCTCTTTGGCCTTCTTGCTCCACTGATTTTTCTTTTTCTAGATTTTTACATAAATTGAATGATACTACATGTAATCATCTGCATCTGGCTTCTTTCACTGAGCTTAAAGCTTTTGAGATTCGTCCATATTATGTATAGACATCCTTTTATATTGCTGGATAGTGTTCCATTTAATAGAGATGCTACAATCGATTGCTGCCATGGACATTATTGTGCATACCCAAAATTTATACGTTGAAATCCTAACTCCCTAGTACCTCAAAATGTGATGTATTTGGAGGTAAGACTTTAAAGAAGTAATTAAGTTGAAATCAGCCCATTAGGTTGGACCCTAATCTTACCAGTGTCCTTGTAAGAAATTAAGACACACAGAGACACCAGGGGTACACATGCATACAGTGATGGCCTTGTGAAGAGACAGAAAGAGGGCAGCCATGTGCAAACCAAGGAGAGTAGCCTCAGAGAAATCCAACACTGCCAGCATCTTAATCTTGGACTTTAGAGTTGTTAGAAAATTAATTTCTGTTGTTTGAGCCACCCAGTCTTTGGTATTGTGTTATGGCTGCCCTAGAAAATTAATACAATTACTCATTCACCTATGGATGGTCATTTGAGAATTTTTTTTAAGTGTTCTAGTTATTGGTTAGATGTGAAGTTTCCACAGAGTCAAGGCACATCACCCTCCTGGTACGTCAACATGTTCACCAACCAGGAAACTCCACCAAGCCTCTGTGTCAAGAGTTCTAAGTTGATAGGGAGGAACGAGGAGGGGGTGTCTGATTTTGTAGCTGTGATTAAATCACAACCACACAGCTGACTTCAATCTCTAGTTCCTTTCCTCTCCCCAAAGGTCAATCTGGCTCAAAGTTTCAACCCTCTTATTACATGGTTGGTCTTTCTGATGAAGAGCCCCCATTCTGAACCTTTCTAGGAGCCTATAATGAATCACATCGTTAGTATAAAAAATACACTCCTCTCACTCAAAGAATTACAAGATTTTTGTAGCACTAAGCCTGGAAAAAGATCCAGATATATTTTTTATTACACCACAGACTGTATTTAATATAATAGATTAATAGATTTTCTATTGTTAAACCAACTTTAAAATCCTAACAAATCTCAAGGCTGGGTGTGGTGGCTCACGCCTGTAATCCCAGCACTTTGGGAGGCCGAGGCGGGCAGATCATGAGGTCAAGAGATTAAGGCCATCCTGGCCAACATGATGAAACCCTGTCTCTACGAAAAATACAAAAATTAGCTGGGCATGGTGGCGTGCACCTGTAATCTTGGCTACTCAGGATAATGAGGCAGTAGAATTGCCTGAACCCAGGAGGCGGAGGTTGCAGTGAGCTGAGATCGTGCCACCGCACTCCAGCCTGGCAACAGAGGGAGACACCATCTCAAAAAAAAAAAAAAAAAAAAATCCTAACAAATCTCACTAGAAAATGACTTATTCTTTCTCTCTAAGAGCTATACAGATACATGTATTAAATATCTTTAGTAGAGGATTTTTCAGATCTCGAGTGAGCCTGGTCAGTTGGTATCCTTCAATGGATTTTTGTTTTCCAAGTTTCAACTTACTGAGAAAGGGCTGTTTAAAACAATCACACACTATCCATTATATGTTTCAAAGTTATCTAATACTATACTATGTTTCATTGCTCCTATCTGTGTATGTGATTTATATTCTTTCTGATTAAGGAGACACCTTGAATAAATTGTTAGAATTGATAGACCTTCCACTATATCAGAAAGAAAAAACATGGGTTCATAGATTTTCTCAAAAAAGGAAAAACTAAATAAGGTTATTGTGAAAATTAATTCCGAGGCCCTAATACAAAGATGGAGAGCTCAGACAGAGCCCAAAAGTCATCCTGTGTTAAGGAGACATAGCTAAGAGTCTGGGTTTGCCAAGGTAGCTGGAGTCTACAGAGCAGAGTACAGGAAAGAAAAAACTTCAGAGATATAGGGGGCCATCCCCAAGTATTCAGCTGAGTATAATCTGTGTTTCCATACAGAAAAAGACCAGAGGATGGGTGAAGAACCACTTGAAAGGATTATACGGGAAGCAATTCCCAAGGCTTATACAGGAAACATGATAGTTCTTATTCCAACCAGCTTGAGTAAAAAAAACCTCATAATTCATGAAGCTTTAGGTAGAGAATACAGGAAGGTTGTGTCTCAGTAATGGGAGGGGAATTTGTCTTAAAATGTATGCTGCAATAATCTCATCGAGAAATGCTTAGAATCAAGACCCCTCAAAAGATCATATTGTTTCCAAGTAACTTAACCATGTAACAGAGAAAAGAAATCAAGAATATCTATAGAAATTTAAAAAAAAATCAGTACCTAAAATTCAATGTCCAATCAAAATTAAACCATGTTAACAGTATCAGACAAGGGAGATCTTGGAGCAAAGAATATTACCAGAGATTAACAGGATCATAATGATAAAGTGGTCAACACATCAAGTGGACATAAAATAGGAAATATTTATTATTCACCTAATAAAAAGATATCAAAATATGTGAAGCAAAATCTGACAGAACTGCAGAGAAGTAAATCCAATTTAATATTCAGAGATGTCAACAATCCTCTTAAAATAATTGCTAGAACCAAAACACAACCACAGAATGTCAATAAAGATAGAAAAAACTTACATAACATTATCAACCATTTTTACCTAATCAACACTTATAGAACCCCTTAATCAAACAAGAGTAGAGTATACATTTCAAGTGAACATGTAACTCATACCAAGATAGCCCATATTCTGGGCCACAAAGCAAATCTCAATAAATGTAAATAATTCAAGTCTTAATGTACTCTGACCACAATGGAATTATTGCAGAAATTACCAGAAAGATAAGCAAAATCCCCAAATATTTAGAAATTAAATAGCATACATTTAAAAAGAGCCATGTGTCAAGAAGAATTTTTTTAACTGGAAAACATCCTAAACTCAACTAAAATGAAACCACATCGGCCAGGCGTGGTGGCTCACGCCTGTAATCTCAGCACTTTGGGAGGCTGAAGCAGGCAGATCACGAGATCAGGAGATCGAGACCATCCTGGCTAACACGGTGAAACCTCGTCTCTACTAAAAATACAAAAAATTAGCCGGGCATGGTGGCGGGCACCTGTAGTCCCAGGTACTCAGGAGGCTGAGGCAGGAGAATGGCATGAACCTGGGAGGAGGAGCTTGCAGTGAGCTGAGATTGCGCCACTGCACTCCAACCTGGACAACAGAGCAAGACACAGTCTCAAAAAAAAAATGAAACCGCATCAAGCTTGATGGGAGGTAATTAAAGCAGTTCTCAGATAGATTTTTAACATTAACATTTCCCCCCCCCCATATTAGGGGGAAAAACCCCAAAGGTTTGAAATGAAGGACCTCAGCTTCCATGTTAAAAAGTAGCAAAAGAAATGAAATCCAATAAAAGCGGAAGGCATTAGTAAAAGTCAAAATGGAAAAAAAATCCCAAAATATCAGAAAACAGAAAATTCAATAATACCAAGTACTTTAAGATCAATAAAATTGTAAAACTGATAAATCTCTACCCAAACCAATCAAGGTTAAAAGAGAAATATAGACATTACCAGTATCAGGAATAGAAGAGGTTGCACCACTACAAATTCTACAAGTATGAAAATAATATTTTGAAAAATTTGAGTACTTAAATGAAACAGAAAAACTCCTTGAAAGACACAAACCATCAAACTCACTCTAGAGATAGATGGATGGATGCAGTGACAAACAAATGGACAGACAGACAGATGTATATATAACTAGTATAGCCCTCCATCTACCATGGAAATCAAACTTGTAGTTAGATGCTGTCCTACAAAACACACTTCAGGCCCAGAGAGACAGACAGACAACACACACACATAGACAGATGTACATATAACTTGTACAGCCCTCTATCTACCACAGAAATCAAACTTATAGTTAGAAACTTTACTACAAAACAAACCCCAGGCCCAGACAGCTTCCTTGGTGAATTCTACCAAACATTTAAGGAAGAAATAATACCAATTATTCACAAACTCTTCCAGAGAGTTGAAGAGCAGGAATGCTTCCCAACTTACTCTATAAAGCTGGCATTATACTGATATCAAAGCCAAACCTGGGCAAGATATAAAATTAGAAAGAAAAAAAGCAAGCAAGAAAGAAAGAAAATTAGAGACAAATATCACTCATGAACATTGGTGCAAAACTTGTTACAAAAAAACAAAAAACAAAATAGCAAATCAAATTCAACAATATACTAAATGACTAATACATCATGACCAAATGGGAATTATTCCAGAAATGCAAGGTTGGCTTAACATTTAAAAATTTCAGTCAATGTAATTCACATTAAACAACTAAAACAGAAAAAGAAAGAAAACATATAGGATTATGGCCACCAGAGTCCAAGAAAACGCCCCACAAATCCCTATTTTCACCTTTGTGTAGGTCTCTTCCACTTTTAACCAGGATTAGCTAGGGTTACTTATGAAATATAGCAGAAATGATGGCTCATCACTTTCAGTTTAAGGTAATGACAGATACTGTGGCTTTGTTCTTGTGTGAGTTCTCTCCTGGATCACTTGCTTTGGAACTATTTCTCTACAATGGAACACTCTTAGCAAAGTACAAATGAAAAGAAATGATCTATGAAACACAGACCACCACCATGAGCCTTAATTTCAGAATTTAAGAAGCCAAAAACATTAGAATACATATTAAATTACTCTGTAGAATTCTAGGAAATACAAACAAATCTACAGTGACAACAGATCAATAGTTGCCTGGGGATGGCTGAAGGAAAGGGAGAAAATATAAAAGGAATCAGGAAACTTTTGGTTTGAGAAGTGCCAACATGTATCAAAACTTATCAAATGGTACACTATAAATATGTGCAGTTTATTGCAAAAATGTTTAGACTGACTTCTGGACAGTAACCTTAGCCATAAGAGACACAGGTATGGGAATATTTCTGTAAACCCTCATAATGGAGCCAGAGTAATGGAAACACACGTGGATGTACCTTTGGAAGGGTCATATTCCCTATAGTTTGCTGCAGTTTTCTCATTGCTTTATTAATCTGGGTCTCTGCACCAACTATGATTCCTACCTGGGCCTTCTGGAGGACAGCCAGTGTCAACTGCCTACTGAAAAATAAGACTTCAGAGATCTTGACATGTCCCATGAGTTCAAATTCTCCTCAAAAAGCCTTGGGAATATGAAGTATCTTCTGGGAACAAGGGACCTAATTCATGTTGCTCCCAGACACACTAGAGATTATCACAACAAATGCCCATTGCTTAGGGTGACCTCAATTACACAAAAAATCTTAACATATAGACCAAAAGATTAGGCCTACAAAGACTGGCATTCTTTCCTAGGAGAGCTGAAGCAGTCAAGAAGTTAGCTTGACACTAGAATAAGAGCTAGTCTTTGCCATCCTATCACTTCAGAGATAGATAGTTGGAGCTCTCACAAAAGCTGTTCATCCCTTCATACTGGCTTAGCTCAATTCTGTTCTCAACCCAACCCACAAAGCGAACAGAATCCCCAAGATTTAAGATAGTCTAAAAATTAAGGCATTTGTTGCAAAACCAGAACATGAGGCAGCCAATTTCAGGTCAGGTGTCTTGGAGGCTAGAAAAATTCATCCCAAGTGCCACGTGAGATCAACTATATCCATGAAGGGAAACCTCTGCCAGTGGTCAGCAGAACAAAGCTCCCATCTTTCTGGCTAAAACTGGGTCATGCTCATGCTTAAACCAGTAGTGGGGCAGAAAAAAAGTGAGAATCCTTGATGGCCTCAGGCTACTGATGATTCCCTCCAGGGAAGGGAATAGTACAGAGGTCTGTCTTTTGAAACACATTGGGGTTACTTTTGCACAATGCAGACTCTTCCAGCACAAAGACAGATGGCTTCTAACAGAGGCACTGCCTTGAGGAAATTCCAGCAAGAGTCTAGAAAATTCAGCATAGCTCCAGAAGGCTTCTCATATAGCTGGCACTCAGAAGAACCTCCCCAGGATGAGTATTTGAGTGTATAAAGTTCTACTTCTGGCTGTTGGCTACACATAAAGGCTACACTTGGAGCATGTCTCTGGTGTCAGTTATTATGTTGAACAAGGAAACGGAATTATCTATCTCCCATCCTAAGGCCTTTCTCCAGTGTGAATTTTCCAGTGGCGGATGAGGGAAGCCCTCTGCCTGAAGGCCTTCCCACATTCACTGCACTTATATGGCCTTTCTCCAGTGTGAATTCTATGATGCTGAACAAGTACATGTTTGTGGCTAAAGGCTTTTCCACATTCACTGCACACATAAGGCTTTTCACCATTATGAACTCTTTGATGTGCAATAAGGTCAGAGCTTTGGCTAAAGAACTTCCCACATGCGATGCACTCATAAGGCCTTGCTCCAGTATGAACACTCCAATGTTTAATGAGTCTGTATTTGTGACCAAAGTATTTTCCACATTCACTGCACTCATATGGCCTTTCTCCAGTATGGATACTCTCATGCTGAACAAGTGTAGATTTGTGACTATAGGCTTTCCCACATTCACTGCACTTGTAAGGCCTTGCTCCAGTGTGTACTCTTTGATGTACAATAAGGTTAGAGCTATGATTAAAAACTTTCCCACATATGCCACACTCATAAGGCATTTCTCCAGTGTGGATTCTCTGGTGCTGAGCAAGTATGGGTTTGCGGCTAAAGGTTTTCCCACATTCACCACACTCATAAGGCCTTTCTCCAGTGTGGACTCTCTGGTGTTGAACGAGTGAGTCTTTGCGGCTGAAGGTTTTCCCACATTCGCTGCATTTGTAATGCCTTTTTCCACAGTGAGAGACCTCCTCACACTTGGTGCTGCTGTGTGGCTTCCGCTCATTGTGAGGGGCATGGTGCTGGAAAATGCTTGAGCTGGCTAGGAAGTCCTTACAAGCCTCCCCTGTCACAAAAGACATCTCCGATGACTGCACAGCACAGTTGTTCAGAAGAAAGGCCCTGCTCTTATCCCTTCTAACGGGTTTCTCTCCACTGTGCTGCTTCTGGTGCTGGTGAAGGTTTGCACTGAACCAGAACTGTTTCCCACACAACACACACATGTATGGTTTCTGCCCTGGGTGTGTTTCCTGGTGCTCAGCCAAGTGCAAAATGTCTTTTAAGACCAGGCCACATGTACCACAGGGGTAAGCCTTCTGAGTAGAAGGATCTCCCTTGGGAATCCTGATCTGTGACATTCCTATAGAAAAGCTCTGCTCAAAAGGTATCTCTTCATCCTCCATTCCATGCCAACAACCTGAAAGCAGAGAAATGCTGGTGAAGTACAAATTGACACAGGTGGAAGAGGGGAAGCCTCACTACAAATATGTGTCTAACACAACTAAGACCAAGGTCATAGAACTGTTGTTAGGACAAGGGTCCAAACTCAAGTTCAGCAAATGTGTACTATACAGTAGTTGGCATCTAAATGTCACAGAATGGAGAAGGCCTCAACTGGGAGAGGACAAAGATGTGGGGTACAGCACAAAAAAGAGGCAGGTCTCAAATAAATTCACAATCAGATTTTCTTAGCTGCTGGGGACAGGTGAGAGTTGTGCAGAAGGTTATGGTCCATACCAAAGAAAATCAAATTGCTACTCAGTAGTTGGTGTTTAAGGACTATTTGGGCTACACATCTCATGAAACACTAAGTACAGGCCAATGCTGGCAGGCACTGTAGAACAAGCCATGGAGAGGAACAGGTGAGACATGAAGGCAGAGGTATGGAACATCCAGAGGCCAAAGGCCAGAGTATGAAAGGCCAGTGTATAAATGAGAAAGTAGATAAAAATGAAGTATGGCCCAGTGGCCTTAGCACTAATACAACTGCAGGCACAAAGAGGCTATGGAATGATATGAACCCAGCCGTGACATCACACCTTTCCCCAGCTCCCACTCACCAGGGCCACTCCCACCTGGAGTCTCTGTGGCAACAGCTAGGATCATGTCCACCCAGTCAGGTACCCAGGGCTCACTACCCATCACCAATGAGGCACCTATGTGGGACATGAAAGATGTATGTCCTAAGGGAAAGATAGAACAGCACTGGTCTGGGTAACCCAAATAGAAAACTAAATATTATTAAAATAATCTCAGAGTAGGGTCTTGCAGGAGTAGTGCAGTGGTCCTAGCAAGTAGCGACCATAATGGTCCCTACAATTCCTGGCATAGGCAGGACACAGGAAATGTCAGCTAAAGGAAGAGTGCAGAATCCCAGGCACAGAGGTGTCATGAATATAGACAGAGGAATTCAGACAGGGAAAGGACAAGATGGATATGACCCACTGGACTGACAATACAATGCATAACTCCTGAATCCATCCCTGCAAGGCTCTGAGACAGCAAGCGCTGGGAATGCTCAGAAGGACAAAGTAGGAGTGCAAACAGCCCAAGCCCAGCACTCACAGAACCTACTCCAGGAACTAAGAAATGAGACAGTGTCCACGGCTCTGATGTAGGAAGGACAAAGATGCCCTGAAAAAAACGGGAAGGGCAGGGCCCAGTCCAAGTTACTGGGGTGGATGTGACGGCCTTACCCAGAGAGGCCATAAGTGCAAAGTTCTCCAGCATCACATCACGGTACAGGAGCCTCTGAGCCTCATCAAGGAGCACCCACTCCTCCTGGGAGAAGTACACGAACACGTCCTCAAAGTTCACCTGCCCCTGCCACAATCGGGAGAGCCAAGTCCATGAGCAGCATCTCTCCCAAGAACCCCCATCCGTTCCCCCACACATCTCCCTCCTGTGTACCCTCCTAACTCCTCAACTCAGGAAATATCAGGACCAGGTGTCATTGGTGTCTTCTCTCTCCTCATGGTCCCAATGATCACTGTGTCTACCCATATCAACCACAGGCAGGTGAAGAAGTTGTCACCCTCTAAGCTCTGTGCTTAGCATACAGGGCCTCACCCTTCTGTAAGCGAATTCCTCTGGGGGTCACTAACATCATGCTTACCAGAAAACCAAAGATGGGCTTGCCTTTCTCCTTTAAGCCCAGAGGTCATCAGTCTACACTTCTTTCCATATGTACATCACTCTTTGGATCACAGTTATCTCACAACTCTGGCTCTCCACCATCACTTTCCTGGCTCACTAAATGCACTACCACTGTGAAATGAATATTCTCTTTTAACTCCCAATCTACATAATCATCTTTAAGCCATTTCAGGATGATTCCTGCCCCCTTGCTCTTGGTTCCCACCAGACATGACAGAGACCTGCAATTTCTTGAAAACTCCCATCTCAGTCTCACCTCTAAGTATTTTGCACAGGCTGGTTCCTGTACCTGGAACAACCTTCCAACCTTATTCCAATGGTTGGCAGAAATGGAAACCCCTTCATAAAACCCCTGGCCCGGAGTCAGGACCTTGGGCTTGGGGCTTCTCCAGAGTCCTCAGACCCAAGAGATCGGAGAGTAGCAGGAGAGTGTTCTATATAACACCACAATGCTGGAGAGCATGTTGGGTGGGGGTGGGATCAGTGAGAGCATGGACATTCTCCCCTCACCTGTATAGGGTCCACAATTACTTCTGAGTTCATGGGAACCTGTGGGGAAGAGGGAGACTATGAGAGTCAAGCAATCTTGAAGGAACCCCAAAGGCTCAACCCCATCCCATATTCCTACCCTGTTACAATGTGCCTGGGAGCTGAATGTCTACCCTCTGTGCCTCCATCTTCAAGGATGCCTCTTAACTGTGTTACCTCGGAACAGTGCTCATTATCCGCCCCCATGGCCAACAAGAGACTGCCCTCCATGAGCAGTCTGTGGAATACTTTTTAAACCCTCGGATTCTGGCTCTCCTCTGTTCAGAACCTTCCATGGCTCCCATCACCCTCAGAATAGAGACCCAGCTGCTCAGGATGATATTCCAGGTGCAATCACTTATAAAGCACTCTGATCCTTTCAGACACTAATGGCCCAGTTTTCCCAAATGCTCCAACTGTGAACCATCTCTGAGCCTTTGCATACACTGGTCTCTCTGCCTGGAACGTCCTTCAACTCGTGCTGTCAAAATGGGTCCCAAGCACGAGCGCCCCCACTGTTCTAGATACAGGGGCCTGAGCTGCAGTAACCAGAGGAGCCGTTCATTCGAAGCTTTAGGATTCAGAGATGCGGGTCAGCGCGCAGACTCGCAGACGCAGCACCCACCTGTGCTGGGCCCATCGGCTCAGCCGCCGCCATCAGGCCTGTGGACTACGGAAGGGTGGCGACAAGTGCAGGAACCTGGGATCAGCCGTCCAGGGCCCAGCCCAGCGGCTAGGTCACTCGGGCAGCGCCACTGTCGAGCCTCAGGCCCACCTCTCTTCAGGGAAGAAGACACTCTCTCACGTTTTCCCTTTTCTGTCACCTCAGGTCTGACATTGCGTTCTGGAGACTAAACCGGCGGATTAATGGAAAAGCAAACAAAATGTCCACCCGCAGATGGTAGAGGAAGTCCCGCCCTGACGTTGTCCTCACCAACGGAAACGCCTATTTCCTGGGCTTTCATTGGCCCAGAGCCGCCAAGTTTCCTGGGTAATGTAGTTCCCACGGCACCAACACTCGTAAGCGGCGTCTCGCGTCACCTCCAGGTAAAAAGCCCAGAAAAGACCGCCAGGGGCGCCTGGAAATGGTGTCCCTCGTCTTCAAGGCCCAGACGGAGCTTAGCTTCCTCTTGAAGGAGCCACATCTGTATTTCTGGTGAACGTCGTGTTTGACATCAAAGGAATGTTTAGAGACATGATTTCAGGCTTCCTTACGCAGAGAATGCTCATCAAAAAATAAAATGGACACACCATACACTAACGTCACTCAGATTTCTATAGCTGGAAGTTAACAAATATTGTTTTCAAATGCGTGTAACCTGATGCTCCAGAGTTAGTTTGGCGAGCCTCAGCATTTTCTGTCAGGCACAAGAAAGAAAAGACTCCAGACACCACCACGATGTGGAACATGGAGTGGGGATGTTTGGTGGCCTTGAAGTAAGTGAATAACGCTTCTGTCTCTGGTTACCTCAGAAAATATTTCTCCTGCTTATACAGCAGTGATTGTGTGAAACCCAACAAGTAATACTCTTGTTCAAGATAGTATTTCATACTCCATATACAGAGATGTATTCAATATTTTAAGTGTTTTACAAGTGTCTGAAAAGACAGAATTCATCAAATGTCGTATGGTAACGAAAAGGGCAACATGAACACTTTCTATAAAGAAGAAATAACCACCAAACTAGATTTCTATACACAACAAAATGTCTTTTATGGAAGTGTGATATAAAACTATTTGAAACCAAAAATGATAAATGTAATGGAAATACATTTACACAGAAAATAATGTTTAAAATAATACTCAAGGCCAAAGAAAGTTGATCCCAGGTGAAAAGTCTGCAATGAGAGAAGAAATGAAGATGAAAAGAAGTGCATCTTTTGATTAAAATAACAGCTTATTGCAGTGTAAAACATCAGTAGATCTAACTTATTGAGTTAGAATCTACTTATTTATTACAGTGTAAAACATAAGTAGATCTACTTATTGAGTAGATCTACTTATTGTGTAACCTCAACTACATATAAATTGAAAGGAGGCTAGTTGCTCAAAGTTTTAAATCTTTTATATTTCCAAGTGGAAAGTAAATGTACTTACAATTCTGTATGGCACGCTAATGTGTTAAACGTTTGTAATTTTTAGCCTAAATATAATGAATACAGTCAGCATATATACTTTTCAAACTAGAAGAGAAAATGTTTGGAATACAAATAAATAATCAATAGAAAGGTAAAATAATAGTAAAATAAGTGGAACAAGTGAGGCAAAGAAAAGCACAATGTAGGATATATTTAAACTGTCAACCTAAATAACAGAGATTCTTCAAAGATGTTGAGTTCATTCAGGAATGCACAGGGAATTTGCAAATCCAGGACATGCAGGCTATAGGGACTATAGGCATATCCAGAGAGCCAGAGAGCTTGAAACAAAGAGAAGCTTTCAAAGGCACAAGGGAAAAGTATACATAATTTGTTTTGAGATAAAAAGAACATTGGTCACAGATGTTTATGGCAGAGGTTAACACCAGTTCATTAGTGGAGACAATTTGTCAGGCAAGTGTTCTACTACATCTAGAGCTGTCCTTGTAACTCCTGTAGCAAGCTGCGGTTTGAGAAGTTCTTGTCAAAAGTTCTTTTAACGGGAATATGTGCATTAAGAGCCCTCAGAGACGGTAATAGCTCTTATCTTAAGCGTGTGTGTTTGAGTGCCCTCTTTTCTCAGCCTCCTGGCTTTATTTATTTGTTTATTTATTTTACACAAGTTACTCATTTTGACTTTGACAACTTTTGCAAAACCTAAATGACTATGCAATAAATACTCAAATAAGCAGTTAGCAATTTTTGATGGACCAAAACACCCTTCACGAGGTATTCTCTTTTCTTCAGTGAATTTCCACAGAATTTGAATTGTGATTGAAAGCACAACTAACATTCCCAGACTCCCTACTCTGTCAGTAAGAAAAGAATCATGTTGTAGTTAGGAACGTCCAGAATCTGCTTTAGAGAAACCAAGACCTATGCTTGAAGGTTACCAGGGCCTTGACTCACCCACCTGGGCTGAGATGTCATCAGGGAACGGCATATCATCAACATCTTCTGGTTCGTCATACAGGGGTGGGATAAGGATGACAATAATTTACATTTAATAATGTCCATATCCTAGACATTGTATCAGACCTTTTATAAACACTATGCACTTTTGCCCTGTAAAGTGGATTTGTCACCTAGATTAATATGAGGAAACTGAGGCTTCATGGGTCTATAATTTGTTTTCAGTTGTGGCTGTTAAGTGGCATAGTTGGGAATGGAGTCCAAGGAGCCATGACTAACTACTGCCCAGCATGGCCTCCTACCCTAGGTCATCTATCTGGGTAGGTTCAGAGCCCTTTCTGTGTTAGACAAACAAGGCTATGAAAAATTCAATGTCCCAGGCAGCTAACATGAGGACAAGAATGTGTCTTGCCTTTTCTTCACCACAGAAACATGAACCTTCAGCTTCATTTATTCCCTAAACTTGGGTTCCTTGGATGCCAATCAAAAATCAAAACAGGAAAAGTCCTGCTGGCCCACAAATACAGAGGGTTTGACAGGTGAAATGTTATTGCCTGAGCCTCACCGTATCATCCCAACCACCCACATATCCTGTTACCTCTGCCTCCTAATATGTCTCAGGTCATCTTCTTCTCAACACCTCCAATTTCATGCCCTTGGGCCAACCTGCCAACATTCCTGAACTACACAATGCCTTCTGCCTTGTATCCTACATCAGTTTTTTCTCTACTTCAGTTCATTCTCCACGTATCATGCAGAAGATGACTTCAGCACAAATCAGGTTCTATTTGGGAGAATCAGAAGCATGTTGGTGGCTAGAGGGGCAAGGGCTTCCCTCCAAACTTTAGTGTTATAACATGGTTTAGGGTTATAACATGTCCTGCATTTTCAGTGATCTCACCAGTAATTTCTATGTTGTCTTTTTTGTCAGGCTCATTGCTACTGTCCAGCCCCTAGGATTTCTTCCTCAGCAGAGGACTCCTGTAATGCCCCTGACTCAATCCACGTTCTCTTCCTCCTCTCTCCTTTACAGCAAGAACTAAAATCATTTCCTTGCAAACCTAGGCCAGTGAACAGGAGATTCACAACCATGTTATTGATTTGGTGCTGCCCTTCACATTTCATGGAACATGAAAGCTCAGTGAGGGTCTGAGTCCACTGCCCAGCAGAGAGAGCATAGCCATGTGCCATTTATGTGAGAGTGCAATCTTGGTACATTTAGAGTAACTGTTTAATCCAATATGCAGATGGATGGTGTTCAATTAGGAATTCTCAAAATTTTAAAAAAAAGAATTCTCAAATAAAAATCTCATATAATTCCTATTCCATTTAAAGCCAATGATTTTGTTTTCCTGTGCTTTGAAACTAGAATATCCTTGTTGTCTCAATCCCAAGACAGAAGCCAAGCTAAAAAACAAAAGGAGCAGGACTTCACAGAAGCCCTAAGGCTCAATGAAGGATGGGCCATTGCACATTGCACAGTCTTTTTAAAAAAACAATAATTGTACTGCTATCCACACATCCTTGTGAGTCATTTCTCATCAGACATATATTCTAAGCCATATGCAGTACATACAGCTCTAAATTCTAGTGATCATCCTGACAGAATTCTAATGAAGGAGGTGGATGAGCATTTACCAGATTCAAATGAATGCAAACTGAAAAATAGGCAAAACAATGTTAGATGACACAATGTAAGAAATCAGAAATGCCACAAATTAGACCTCCTTGGTGGGTGAATGACTTACAGCGGGGGTTACAGAAATGCTGGTATGGCTGGGCGCGGTGACTCACACCTGTAATCCCAGTACTTTGGGAGAGCTAGGCGGGCAGATCACAAGGTCAGGAGATCGAGACCATCCTGGGCAACATGGTGAAACCCCGTCTCTACTAAAAATACAAAAAATTAGCCTGGCATAGTGGTGCGTGCCTGTAGTCCCAGCTACTCGGGAGGCTGAGGCAGGGGAATCACTTGAACCCGGGAGGCGGAGGTTGCGGTGAGCTGAGATTGCGCCACTGCACTCCAGCCTGGTGACAGAGTGAGACTGTGTCTCAAAAAAGAAAAAAAACAGAAATGCTGGTATACTAACACTGTTCTTTTTTGATTGGTGCGCTGGTTTTAGAGATATGTTGACTTTGGGAATATTCATTGAGCTGTACAACTACATGTTAATTTTTGTGAATGTCATTTGTAAATTAAAATGTACCAAAAGTTCATGCTAACAAACCTGAAGTGCCTATTCAATATTGTTATGCAGGCTGGATGTGATGGCTCATGCCTGTAATCCCAGAACTTTGGAAGGCCTAGGCAGGTAGATGGCTTGAGCTCAGGAGTTCAAGACTAGCCTGGGCAACACGGCAAAACCTGTCTCCGCAAAAAAAAAAAAAAAAAAAAACTAGCCAGGTGTGGTGGCTTGCACCTGTGGTCCTAGCTACCTAGGAGGCTGAGGTGGGAGGATTCCTTGATCCTGGGAGGTGGAGGTTGTGGTGAGCTAAGATGGCACCACTGCACTCCAGCTTAGGCAAAAGAAGGAGACCCTATCTCAAATATATACGTGTGTGTGTGTGTGTGTGTGTGTCTATAATTCTCCAATGTAGAATAATATATATATTATTCTCCAATGTGGAATAATAATAATAATAATAATAATAATTCTTGGGCATTTACCCAATTGAAATAATAATTCTTGGGTATTTGCCGGATTGAAATGAAAAACTGTCTTTAACAAAAATTCTTCCAGTGATCTGGTAGAATTGTAAGAAAAAAAATTCTTTAATCCTAAGGCAAATATACAGTGGTTTTATTATTAATGTACAATTTCTGACAAACAAATTCTTAACAGATGAGGTGTATTAACTATGGTATATACAGACAATGGAATACTACCCAGCAGTATAAATAACGCATTGCTACACAAAACAAGGATGAATCACAAATGCATTACACTAAGTGAATGAGGCCAGACTGCAAAAGCTACATGCTGTTGGATTCCATGTACGTAACCCTGGAAATGTGTATGTTCCTAAAACTCCAAGAAGACAGAAATCACATCCGTGATCCTGGGGCCAGGAGTAGGAGAATGAATTAACCTCAAAGTGGCATGAGAGAGGAGGAGAGAGCTGCAAACTGACCACTGAGCACAATCATGTCCAGTTTCTCACATCACTGCTTTCCGCATGCCCTGGCCCAGCCATTGTGTCTTCCTTCCTGTTGCTGCAACTCACCAAGTTTTCTCCCACCACATCTCTTTGGCACTTACTCTACCTTTTACCTGAATATTTTAAACTTGGTTCTTTCATAGCTGCCTCCTTCTCATTTTTTTTTGGTGTCAACTCAATTATCACCTTCAAGAAAGCCACCCACATCCAACTCATCTGAATGGGCAGTGTCCTCAGCCTTCAGTTTAAACATTTCCAACTCTGTCCTCAATACAACTGCCATTCCCTCACATTCTCCCCTTCATATCCCCTATTATTTTCATCACTACTTAGAACAGCTTCTGGCATTTGTTATTTATGTTTGTCTGTTTTTTTACCATTCTAGGTTCAGTTTCCAGGTAGAATGTGGACTTGGCAAATTCTACAAAACCAGACCAATATTTTCAAGGCTTGACCTGGGAGGAGAGAATGGTGTATTTGGGTGGTATGAGCAGAGGAAAAAACTTTTTCTCAGTATTTTCAGTCATTTTCTGGTGAGTCAGTGTTCAGCAGAGCAAGGACATCCAGGTGAGTCTCAAAGATGTGGTATCTATGGAAGAGTAGATTATTGTAGTGGTTAGGAATAGCTGTACTCTTGAGTAGTTGGTGATCCTGGCTCCTTAGTTCCACTGGAGGTTCAGAAGAGTTTATAATCACCAAGCCAACATCTGCTGGGATGGTGTCTTTGAGCATAAGACTACATTTGGGCAATAACAGGACATAGGGCTGCTTACCTGTTGTAGCAGAACTGCTCTTCTGAAATATTAGTTTCCTTCCTCCTTGAGGAAATGGTTATATTTTCCCATCCTGTGGCATCATCTCCCTGCCTACTTTTCCTTATAAGGATAGTTCAGATGGGTTAATCTTGGCTCTCTAGCTGAGGCAACCAGACTTCAAGTGTCTGAGGACCAGGTAGCCATCTCCATGGAAGTCCAGAGTTTGCAGAGCTGCTGGGTGGTGACTCCTTCCATTAAGCTCTAACCTTGGGGAGGGCAGGAGATGTCATCAAAATTTGTTTAGTTGGTTCAGCCCTCAGCCTTCCCTCATTCCCTGCAGCTGCCCATGTGTTGAGGGTTGACTTGTGATTAGACCCTGAGGTGCATCTGCTTTTCATGCCATCTTGGGTGGGTTAGGCTTCCCAAACACAGAGGAATGTGCTTGCCAGCCCTGAAGGAGATATGGCCAAAGGTAGAGTCTTGGACTCAAACTTTGATGTTCCCACTCCTTATAGACATGTAAATATTCCTAAAGGTTGGAAATAAAAATAGATTCCAGAAGTTAGAGAGAAAACATATATACCCAGCATATGTTGCTTTTAAAAAATAAAATAGTTTCATGGGATTTTTTTGTGTGAATTCAATGAGATATAAGTGAATTTCTTATGTAGATAATGATTTTACCTAAACCAAATAATTAGTCTACTTGGTCCTCACCAATCATGTTATTTGCAGTTCTACATATGAGCCTGCTTTAGTGGGTTGTCTCTTCCTGTGATAAAATTAAAATGTCTACATATACTCTTTGTTTCAAAACTATCACACAATTCACTACAACTTTCAAAAGAGGTATAGTTTGTTTTTTAATTAAAACCACATCTGTGAAACAACCAGTAGTGATAAAACATAGTTTCTTTCTTTTTTTAAAATTTATTTTTTTGAGACAGAGTCTTGCTCTGTCACCCAGGCTGGAGTGCAGTGGCATAATCTCAGCTCACTGAAACCTCTCCCTCCTAGGTTCAAGTGATCTTCTGTCTCAGCCTCCCGAGTAGCTGGGATTACAGTCACCTGCCCCCACACCCGGCTAAAAAATATAGCTCCTAGGCATCCTCTCTTTTCACATCACCTCACATGCCTGATACACCCCATTAAGCTAACATTTGCATGACATTTTTGTTAATCATTTTGATAATCATTCTATAAATGTCTTTATAGTTTTACTACATACATATATTTTCCTAAATGATATACTCTTTCTTATTGCCAGATTCTGAATTTTCTATACATTTTACACTGTGTGGGTGACTAGATTCTATAATATGTTTTTTAGGTTTGTCCACAAAGGTTCCTGTCATGATGGTCAGCTAATTTCCATAATCTATTAGATGATTAATCCAGAATCTACTCTGCTAATAGATGTTCTCAAGGAAGTGAAACATTTATTCCTGTGCTTGGTTTCAGAAGGAGGATATTATTTACATATTGTCCCACTCCTGTCATGGATTCATCTCTCCTCACTCTCCTCCTCCCCTCCCTTCCATATGCCACATAATGGTCTAACTGAAATAACTAATGCCATAGCTGCCATGGAAGGGGTAAAAAGCTTGTGTCTCTCTCTATTCTACCATGTTCTCAATCCCAATATTGACTCCCCTCCTCCTTTTTAGAGTCAACTAGTACTGAACACCCAGTTCCAGAAAGCTCCAAGAAGGAGGGAAGGCTTCATTTTCTCTTGTCCTCAGAAGTCACTCCAATGCTGTGTTGAAATTGACCATTATTCAGCCCACAGATGGAAGGGGCAGGAAAAGAAGTAGGGAAATTAGATTGACACGAGGGGACTAGATTCAATGAGAATGGATGTAGTGGGACAACACGTAATAAAGGGTTGACATCATTTTTTTAATCAATAGTTGTGTGTTGTAAACAACAGTCTAGCATTCTACCCACCTGTGAGGAAGTGGCTTTATATTTGGAAATGGAAGAGCAGTGGGAACATGGAGCAGAAAAGGATGAAGGAGAGAAATGGAGGGGGAGTTGGCTTATGGGTTTGCCGCCTATTGTTGTGCCTGTACACCAATGTTGGGTCTTTGAGGAAGGAAAGAGCACAAATGAGCATGGGATGAAGGAGGAAAGTAAATCCTTGGGCTACCCTATTATCTCATCACCTACATCCAGAATTCAGAGTCTTTTGTTATCATACATCAGGCATTGCTTGGCCACCGTTAATTTTAATATTGGGTGTCCCTTTGTCAAAGGAAATTTGGGGATCTATACGTGGCTCTGCCCAGAGAAACCTCTTTACTGTGGCCCTGAAGATCCTGTTCAGTTCCTTCAAAAGAAGGAAAGATTGGGGTATCAGCTGCAGGAAACTGAAATCCAGGCCCATATCCAAAAACAGCAGTTTCCGGATGAGTCTGAGAGAAGTTCTCAACCCTAATTTCTCCTCCATCTCCTATTCCGTTATCTCCATCTCCATCATCATCTCCATCTCCGTCTCCATCTCCATGTCCATCTCCATCATCATCTATCATCTCCAATCTCCATCTCCAATCTCCATCTCCGAAGTTATGCCCACTTCCTGGAAGTTTGGAGCCATGGGAACTACATTGCCCTAAAGGCGCAGCGCCGCGAGGCGGCGATCCCTGACCAATGAAAAGAAGTCTGCCCGAGCGGGCGACGCGCAATGGGCGGGACTTCCGGCGTCTCCCTTTGGTGTTCACTTTCGCGACTCTCAGGTGAACTAGCCTGCGAGAAGCTGGTTGTGCGCTGGGGCGACCAGCGCCGGAAGGCGCGGTGGCGACGCACGCTGTTCTCGCCGCTCAGAGGCGGATCTGAGGCTCAGTGGCGGCGCCCAGGTGGCCCGGGCCCTCTCCTCGGTCATTGTCTCCCCTCCAGCTCTACTCACAGGCTCCGATGGCGGCGGCCGCCCTGAGGGACCCCGGTCAGGTGAGCGCCGCACCCTCCCGGCCTCCACCGAATCCTAAAGCCCTGTGAGGGCCGCCTGCTCAGGTCCCAGGGTGCAGAACTGTGGGGCGTTCGTGGGCGGGGTCCCGTTTCTGACACGCAGTGTGATGGGGTGGGAATGGAGGGCAAGAGGCCCGGCTCGCAAAAATGTGAGGCGCATTCAGCGAGTCCCGAACCTGAGGCCTCCTGGTGTCTGTAGTGGGCAGCTTGGGAAGGGACGAGTCGCGTGTCGAGCGACAGCCCCAGCAGCTGTGCTTTCATCCTGAGGGGCCACAGTGGCCGCGGAGGGCTGGAGACAGAAGAGTGACACGATCTGTTTCTCAAAGTTTGCCAAAGGCCCCTCAAGGCAAAACAGACTGGGGTGGGGGTGAGGCGGGTGAAGACAGACCTGTGAGTAGGTAAATTCAGTAGACTAGTGGAGAGTCTACTGGGACTGGGCCGCAGAGGAGGGGAAGTGATCAGATCTTGGATGGATTTCAAAAACTCAACAGACGGGAATTCCTGTTGCATCAGATGTGACTGTGAAAGAAAGTAGGGAATGAAGAGCCATTCTGGATTTTTATTTGTATTTTTGTTTGTTTGTTCCTGAATATCAGGAAGGATGGAGATGGGGAAGGCTGTGCAGGGAGTAGGTTTTGGACATGGTGATCCTGAGATGACCCAGAGTGGAGGTGTCGTGTGCACATGGGCAGCTTGCTCACTCACATCTGGAAGTTTGGGGAGGGATCCGGGCTGGAGATATGGTAGATATGGGCTGGGTGGGTAGAGGCCTGGACTAGGGTAAGGCCTGGGGCTCCTATTTGGGAGGGAGAATCTTAAGGTTCCCTTTCAGATGGGCCCTAAGGTGAGGGAAGGGAGAGATGGCCCTGTAGGATGGGGCTGCCTCTATAGCATGGAGTTTTGTGGTCAGAAGTGTTCTGTCTGGTGTCTGCAGGAATGGAGGGTTATAGAGTATGAAGACCCAGGACTGGATGGAGACTGCAGTGTTGAGTAGTATATAGGTTTGCCACTCCAGGCTCAGCAGTTCCTCATGTCCAGTCCATGTGGAGAAAAGGAAAGGTCAGCCAGGCTGGTGGAGCAGCCCCTTTGGTGCCTAAGCTTCCGTAGCCATCAGCACAGGAGGGATGATCAACCGCTCCAGTAGAAGGGCTCTCAGCAGGATGGTCTTCAGGGGACTATATAGCAGGCAGCCAGGTTGCCAAAAGGAATGGTATCTGCTCAGGTTTCTCAGACCCAGGTCCCAGTTTATTAACTTGTGAATTTATGAGGTATTCAAGCACTAATTGATCATAGTTCATATACACACAGGGGCAAATAAAACAACACGGATTTATTAAGTTCAACTGATGTAAGCACTTCATAATTGATTTTAAGTTAATATACTGAAAAGTATTTGATTAAAATAAAACACCTTAAGTATCACATTCTTAATTTAAAAGTAAGTTTAATTAACTCATATTTTCTTTTTCTTTCTTCTTTTTTTTTTTTTGAGACAGAGTTTCGCTTTTGTTGCCCAGGCTAAACTGCAATGGTGCAATCTCTGCTCACTGCAACCTCTGCCTCCCTGGTTCAAGCAATTCCCCTGCCTCAGCCTCCTGAGTAGCTGGGATTACAGGCATGCACCACCATGCTCGGCTAATTTTTATATTTTTAGTAGAGATGAGGTTTCACCATGTTAGCCAGGCTGGTCTCAAACTCCTGACCTTAGATGATCGGCCCACCTTGGCCTCCCAAAGCGTTGGGATTACAGGTGTGAGCCACTGCGCCTAGCCAGAAACCCACATTTTCAAAACCACTTTATTTCCACTGAAAATGTCGACAGAAGCATTAATTATGTGTACAGTAAGAGTTGATACTTAGTCCTAGACACATAAGAATGAGTTTGATACAAACAATCGTGCTATTGAGTGAATACCATTATTATTGCCATGTTGCAGATGGCAACACCAAGGCACAGGGAAGTTGAGCATTTTTCCAAGGGCGCACAACAGGTAAGAGGCATCACTAAGAACCAAAGCCCAGATTGTAGATAGTCAGGCACACCTAACTCCAGGCTAGACGAGGGGGCTTGGATGATCCTTTGGCAACATCACTGTCTGGTTCTCATGGTCTTGATTTTCCACAGGTTCCTGTGGCTGCAGAGTTGCTTACAGACCATGAGGAGGTAAGTGGAGGATGTCTCAGGTCCTCACCCTCCTCCACTGCTACCTACATGGTCTTCAGAATTATGGTGTCTTGAGGCTCCTTGCTGGCTATTCTCCCTACCCTTCCATTTGAGTTCCCTGGAAGATGGTCACACAAAGTCAGGGCCCTGAGTCCAGACTATATATTATTATTATTATTATTATTTTCTTTTAAGACAGAGTTTTGCTCTTGTTGCCCAGGCTGGAGTGCAAAGGCGCGATCTTGGCTCACTGCAACCTCTGGCTTCTGGGTTCAAGCGATTCTCCTGTCTGAGCCTACTGAGTAGCTGTGATTACAGGCATGCGCCACCACACCAGCTGATTTTGTATTTTTGGTAGAGACAGGTTTCTCCGTGTTGGTTAGGCTGGTCTCAAACTCCCGACCTCAGGTGATCCGCCTGCCTCGGCCTCCTAAAGTGCTGGGATTACAGACGTGAGCCACACCGTGCCCAGCCCAGACTATGTATGATATGGAGAGGTTCTCATTTCTGGCAACCAATGACAGGAGGTTTAGAAGGCATAGTGATCAACATTAGAAAAAATACATGGAGGTAAGGTGAGCTGGGAATGCTTAGGCAACCTCAGATCTCCATTATGTCTGGGGGAAGCATCAGCAGGTATAAGGCAAACATGAAGTGGTTGGCTGAGGAGCTGAGCTGAGGTGTCCAGATATGTGTGCAGTTCCAAGTAGCTGAAGATGAAGCAAGAAAAAGAGCCAAGGAGGGAGGCCTTCAAAGTGGGGCTGAGGATTGCCCCTGGCAGTCAGTGCCACTGGGGGTCTGGGATGGCATGGAGTTCTGATTGCATTTGGTAAGTGCCCTCTGGATGCCA
Source organism: Pongo pygmaeus (assembly GCF_028885625.2). Classification (NCBI taxonomy): domain Eukaryota; kingdom Metazoa; phylum Chordata; class Mammalia; order Primates; family Hominidae; genus Pongo; species Pongo pygmaeus. The sequence goes on from NC_072393.2 coordinate 64,058,965, forward strand.
TGTGTAGACTGGCATGTGGTGACACTAGGGGAAGCACATGAGGTGGTGTAGGGGGCAGTGGTTGTGGTACAAAGTATGTGCACATTCTAATGAGTGTAAACAGATGTCCCCAGGACCTTGTACTGGGGGCTTCAAGGAGAACACTGACACAAATTTGATTGTATTTGGGAAACACAATCTGGGGGATCCAAGGTGAGTTGTCTGGCAAGAGAAGAGTAGGACTCTGCATACCATGCCCAGAGCTGAGATGGACTTTATCTGCCTACCTGCCTGTTGTTGCTCAGTGGGAGCATGAGGAGAAAGTGGGCATCAGTGGCTCTGGGGCAGGGTCTCTCCTCTGAGATGGGGATTAGGGAAGAGGGTGAGCAGGGGTGAATGTTTAGGCAGATGCCTAAATTTCCCAGTAAGGAGGCTGCAGATAAACTCAACTCTCTCCATCTTAGCAGGGGTATGTGACCTTTGAGGACGTGGCTGTCTACTTCTCCCAGGAGGAATGGAGATTGCTTGATGAGGCTCAGAGGCTCCTCTACTGCAATGTGATGCTGGAGAACTTTTCACTTCTGGCCTCTCTGGGTAAGGTTCTCACACCCCACCCTAGCATCCTGAGCTGGGCTCGGCTCTTCCTCCTTTTCCTGGGGAGAGGTCTGTTCTTCCCAAAGCTGAATTGTGGGCACTCATTCCTTCTCCAGTATCCTGAAGTAGCTATTGTAATAGGCCTGGGCTGTGTATACTACCACCTTCTCTCCCCGAGCTGCCCCAGAGCTGTGCAGGAAAGGGTTTGGGGGTCAGGAGTCTTGCAGTCAGCTTGATGGATCTTATCCCTGGTGGTCTCTCTGTGGCCTGGTGACACTGTGCAGATCTGTGGTAGTTCTATTCCCCTACGTTCTGCCTGCCTCTTCTAGCCAACATACCTGGGTGTCTGTCTGTGCCAGCAATTGAGTCACCAATGTGATTGCTGGTTGACTGGGTTGTTCCTGTAAGACCCTCCTCCAAGGTTCTTTCTGTACTATTTTGTTTTCTTTCCTGTGGTCCATGATGAGATAAGTCATTCTGGCTCAGTGCTGCCACTCACCTGTCGTTTTCCTTAGGACTTGCATCTTCCAAGACCCATGAAATAACACAGCTGGAGTCATGGGAGGAGCCCTTCATGCCTGCTTGGGATGTTGTGACTTCAGCCATACCAAGAGGTACTTGGTGGGTGGAGCTCAGGGAGATGTGAACTCAGGGATGGATTCATATCATACCAGTAGGCCCAGATAGTCTGATACCAAGGCGAGGAGTTGTTGCTGATTTCTATCTTTTCTTCGTTAGTCAGCCATTTATATCTATTCTGATATTTGACCCAGGGCCATTCCCCACCTCTCTGTCCTCCATGTTTCACCCAATCCTCAGCAGCACCTTTCAGCAGTGGCTTTCACTGAATGTGTGGTGAGGTGGATGCTTATCCTTGCATAGTCCTTGAGCACCAGCTATTTGGTTGCAGTTGGTTTTTTCTGGACCTGGACATAACCTTCTGTGCCGTGTTCCTGTGTCTCCAGCAGTCAAAGTTCTGTGGAAAGCCATTTCCAGAGGATTGTGTTCGGGACACTGCCTCTCCTCCCTGTGCTATACCCCATCCTTGCATCCTTGGTGCTCATGAGGCCTCCCCAAATCCTTGAGCTGGCCAGATTCAGCACTGCACAGCAGGCCCTTCCCTGCCGAGAGCTAGCCCTCTTTATTTCTGCCAGCAGCCCCAGGCAGTAATTACTGGGTGTGTTAGACACATTTGTGAGAGTGCTGCCTCCTCACACCAAAGTGTACATTTACTTCTTCAACATTTCTCTTCTTTCAGGTTGTTGGCATGGAGCCGAGGCCGAGGAGGCTCCTGAGCAGAGTGCTTCTGTAGAAGTGCCCAGTTCAAACGTTCAGCAACACCAGAAGCAGCACTGTGGAGAGAAACCCTTAAAAAGACAAGAGGGCAGGTTCCCAGTTTTGAGGAGTTGCAGAGTCCACCTATCAGAGAAGTCCTTGCAAAGCAGGGAAGTTGGGAAGGAGCTCCCGACCAGCTCAGGTGTTCTCAAGCACCAGATGACTCACACGGGAGAGAAGTCACATAGGAGCTCCAAAAGTAGGGAGGCCTTTCATGCTGGAAAAAGGCATTACAAATGCAGTGAATGTGGGAAAGCCTTTGGTCAGAAATATTTACTTGTTCAGCACCAGATACTACACGCTGGGAAAAAGACGTATGAATGCAGTGAATGTGGGAAGTTATTTAGAGATATGTCCAACCTTTTTATACACCAAATAGTTCACACTGGAGAAAGGCCTTATGGGTGTAGTGACTGTGGAAAATCCTTTAGCCGTAATGCTCACCTTATTGAACACCAGAGAGTTCACACTGGAGAAAAGCCTTTTACATGCAGTGAATGTGGAAAAGCTTTCAGGCATAATTCCACACTTGTTCAGCATCACAAAATCCACACTGGAGTAAGACCTTATGAGTGCAGTGAATGTGGAAAATTGTTTAGTTTCAACTCCAGCCTCATGAAACATCAGAGAGTTCACACTGGAGAAAGACCTTATAAGTGCAGTGAATGTGGAAAATTCTATAGCCACAAGTCCAACCTTATCAAACATTGGCGTGTTCATACTGGAGAAAGGCCTTATGAGTGCAGCGAATGTGGGAAATTTTTTACCCAATGCTCAAGCCTCATGCAACATCAAAAAGTTCACACTGGAGAAAAGCCTTTTAAGTGCAATGAATGTGGGAGATTCTTTAGAGAGAATTCCACCCTTGTTAGACATCAGAGGGTTCACACTGGAGCAAAGCCTTATGAGTGCAGGGAATGTGGGAAGTTTTTTAGCCAAAGCTCAACCCTCATGCAACATCGAAAAGTTCACATTGGAGAAAAGCCTTTTAAGTGCAATGAATGTGGGAGATTGTTTAGAGAGAATTCCAGCCTTGTTAAACATCAGAGGGTTCACAATGGAGCAAAGCCTTATGAGTGCAGGGAATGTGGGAAGTTTTTTAGCCACAACTCCAGTCTTTTTAAACATCGAAGGATTCACATTGGAGAAATGCAGTGATTGTGTGAAATCCTTTAGCCAGCGTTTCAACCTCATTCAACACCAGAAAGTTCACAGTGGAAAAAAATCTTTAAGGTAACAGATGGAAATCCATTAGCCACACCTCCAGTTTCATTCAACACTGGACAGTTCACAATGTGGACAATATAGTGAATATGGAAAAAGGTTTCAGCCAAAGGCCTAACCCTATTCAACATCAGAAAGTTTAGACTGGAGAAAGGCCTTAGGGTGGCAGGTTATGTACTGTCTGTGAATCAATATGACCTCACTTAAAACAGAAACTCTGAGGATGGCCTTTATGAGGGAGCTGGCAATTGAACATCATTCATCTAAATATGCACACTGGAGGCAAGATGAGAATCCCTGACAGATTGTCCCTCCTGAGAAGACAGTCCTCTGCCTTGGAGCTCCAGAGGGATGGAGCCCTGTATTCTTGGCTGCACCTGTCGAATGGAGTTTTAATCTCGCTGAGTTTGGAGTTGGGGGAGGAAAGGAGTGGTCTTGGTTCAGATGTGACTCACTTTTGCTGTTCTTATGAATGTTAGATCTTCTTTAATAAATATTTATTTGCTATACACCCTTATGACCGTTTCCAGAGACTGAGTTGTGTTTTTATAATTTTCACACTTTTGGCTGTGTAACAGGTGTGCAAAGCTCCTCACTCAGTTATTCTGTAAGTTGATCCAAATGTTTGAAATTTTAAGAACTTGCCAAATTGTGTTCTAAATGGTTAGCATTTCATATTTCCTCCTGGAATATAGTAGATTTTCCATTTCTTCACATTACTGACAGTTTATATGTATAGAAGTCATAGGCCATTCATTTTAGCCATTTTACTAAGTGTGAAGTAGTATTTCATTGTAGTTCTTAATTTGTATTTTTCTGATGACTCAGTTTCGAGCATTTTTTAATGTGTTTACTTGTCACCAGTATATCTTCTTTAGTGAAATGTCTGTTGGTATTTTTTGCCTGTTTTTTAAAACATTTGGTTGGTTACAAGTTCTTAATATTTCTGGAGACGAATACCTTATCTGATATAAGCATTGTCAATATATTCTCATGGTCCATGGCTTTTGTTTTCTTTTCTTTTTTAAAATTTAGAGATGAGGTCGTGCTATGTTGCACAGACTAGTCTCTAACTCCTGGCCTCAAGTGATCATCCTGCCTCAGCCTCCCAAAGTGCTGGGGTTACAGGCATGAGCCACCATGCTTGGCCTTGTTTTCAATTCTTAACAGTATCTTTCCTAGAGCAGATTGTCTTAATTTTATGAAGCCCAGTTTATCCATTTGTTATTTTATTCATTGTGCATTTGGTGTTGCATCCTCTTACTATACCATATCTTTGCCTATAAATAAAAGCCTTGGCCGAGTGTGGTGGCTCATGCCTGTAATCCCAACACTTTGGGAGGCCAAGGCGGGCGGATCACGTCAGGAGATCGAGACCATCCTGGCTAACACAGTGAAACTCCGTCTCAACTAAAAATACAAAAAATTAGTTGGGCGTGGTGGTGGGCGCCTATAGTCCCAGCTATCCAGGAGGCTGAGGCAGGAGAATGGTGTGAGCCTGGGAGGCAGAGCTTGCAGTGAGCTGAGATTGCGCCACTGCACTCCAGCGTGGGGCACAAAGCCAGACTCCATCTCAAAAAAAAAAAAGCCTTATGTGAGTATGCTACTGTAATCTTATGAATCTTTGTAAATATCCAACTTCTGAAATATTTGTAGGTTTAACTACAGATAAATAATTCAATGTATAGATAAATGTGTACATATTCCCTGTCTTTACTGAGAGAGCCTAGCAAGCCATGGCATTCCAGTAGTTTTGAGCATATTTAATACCCAGTTATTGGTTTATATAATTTTTTAAATAAAAGGAACCAGAACTCCTTAGAGAAGAGGCTGTTTTCAAGTTGTGGCAGAAAAGGTACAACATGATTTGAGGAAATACTGCATTGGAAAATAAATAAATGTTCACAGAATAATGTTGACGTATTAGCTTTTTATTGCTAGCCTGACAAATCACCACAAACTTATGGTTTAAACAACACAAATATAAGTATAACAGAAGTCTCACTGGGTTAAAATCAAAGTGTTGGCATGATTATGTTCCTTTCTAGAGTCTCAGAATCTGTTTCTTGCTTGTTTGAGTTGTTAGCATATTTAAGTTCTTTGTGGTTGTAGGACTGAGATTCCTTTTTCTTGATGGCATCAGCTGAGGGTCATCCCTAGAATATGTAAGAACTTTTATGAAATATTAAAGGAAGAAGTAATACCAATTGTATACAAACTCTTCCAAGAGGACAAAGGTTCAAACAATTCTGGACTATATGAAAGTTAGCATTAACAGGACACTAAAGCAGGCAATGACATTAAACAAAACTACAGACCAATAATCACATGAATATAGACACAGAGCCTTAAGAAATTTTAGCGAATTGAGGCACTTGCCCTTCATATCACCCCCTTGGGTCTCTTCAAAGCATATTTGCCTTTCATTCCTGTTCTAAAGCCTTTTAAAATAAACTTGCACTCATGCTAAAACAAAACAAAAGACATTTAGCAAATTGAATCCAGCCATATACAAGCAATAATAAATCATAACCTAGTGAGGTTTATCAAGAATAGAAGTTTGATTTCAACAATTCAAACTCTTTATTAATCTATATTAGCAGACTAAAATGAAAATCTCAAAATGTAATAAAAGCATTTTACAAAATTCAAAACTAGGTTATGATACATGCAACAAACTAAACAAGATGGTGATTTCTTCCACCTGATACAGCACATCTATGAAAAACAAACAACTAACAGCACATTTGATATATATGTGATCAAATATTTGATAAGCTGATTTTCCCCAACATTAGGAATAACATAAATATGTCAACATTCATCACTTCTCATTAAAAAAAAATCTAATGATTGTAAAGGCAGAACCCAAACTGTCTGTATTTACATATGACATGATAATGTTGAAAATTCTAAATTATCTACTAAAAAGCTACTAGATCTAATAATTGAGTTTAGCAAGGTCCTAAGATAAAAAGGCCAGGTATAAAAAGTAGGTGTCTATACTAGGTTGGTATATAGCTAGCAAATACATGCTTGGCAACTGAAAAAATGTACTTCACAATAGTGTAAAAATATGAAATATTTAGAAACAAATTCAACAAAATATGTTCAAGAACTTTAAAACATTCCTGAGAGACATTAAAGAAGGCATAAATAAATGACACAAGAAGTTCATGAATCTGAGACTTAATACTTTTAAGTTGTCAGTTTTCCTTTAACTGTTCTATAGGTTGAGACAATCCCAATAAAAACCTAATCTTTTAAATAAAAATTTACAAATGTATTCTAAAAAGTTACGTGGAAATACACAAGGCCTGGACTAATTGCCAAAACAATTTTATAAATAAGAATAAGTTTGAAAATCTTTATGACTTCAAGACATATAAAGGTACAGTAATTGAGAGAGTACAGTATTAGCTAAAGGACAGACAGAGATGAACAGAAGAGAATAGAGAACCCAGAAATACACTCACACAACACTCTATTGTCAATCTCTTTTCAACAAAGTTGCAAAAGTCGTAAAACAACTTCAGAAAACAGTGTAGCAGCTTTAAAGGTAGCATAAGCTTACCATATAGCTTAGGAATCTTATCTATTGGGATATCCCCAAGAGAACAAAAGCATATGTCCTAGAAATACTTACGCTTGCATGCTCAGCAGTTTTATTTATAAAACCCAAACACCAGAATTTGTTTTTAAAACACACACACACATACATGCACACACAAACTAAAATGTCCATGAACAGAAGAATGAATAATCAATTATGGTATATCCTTAACATAAAATACCATTCAACAACATAAAAGAATAAACTATGAATACAAGTAAAAATATCATAGATAAATCTGAAAATCCCTGAACTAAGTGGAAGAAACCAGACACAAAAGTTGACATACAGTATGATTCCATTTATATGAAATGAAGAAGCTGCAAAACTAGAGTAAAAGAATGCACATCACTGGTTATTGAGCCTGCGGTCTGAGGGGGAAGGTTCTGACCGAAAGAGCACAGGAAAACGTTATCAGGCAATGGTAATTTTCTCTATCATGACTGTTGGTGGTTTCATGACCGTACAGCTGACCCTTAAATAACACATGTTTGAAATGCACAGGTCCAATTATATGTGAATGTTTTTCAATAAATATATTGGAAAAATTTGTTGAATATTTGAGACAATTTCAAAAAACCAGAATTCATTGAAATAGGTATGCCAAGAATGCACATAACACAAAATATATGTAGGTTCTATTTTATCATTTACTACCATAAAATATACATAAATCTATTATAAAAGGTTAAAATTAGTCAATAGTCACACAAACAGACTGTACATGGTGCTCCCAGAGAAATGTAAACAAATGTAAAGATACAGTATTAAGTCGTAATCATGCGTGCGTGTGTGTGTGTGTGTGTGTGTGTGTGTGTGTGTGTTTTAATAGGGTCTCCCTCTGTCACCACGGCTGGAGGGCAGTGACATGATCATAGATTGCTGCAGACTCAAATTCCTGGGCTCAAGTGATCCTCTTGCCTCAGACTCCCCAACAGCTGAGACCACAAGCACATGGCACCACACTGGCTAATTTTTAAAATTTTTCTGTAGCAGCTGAGTGTGGTGGTTCACACCAGTAATCCCATCACTTTTGGAGGGTTCATGGGTTTCAGAAATTTGAGATCAGCCTGGGAAATATAGTGAGACCCCCATCTCTACAAAACAAAACAAAACAAAAAAAAAGAAAAGAAAAATTAGGTGGGTATGGTGCCACCCACCTGTGGTTCCAGCTATTCGGGGGGGGGGGCTGAAGTGGGAATATCACCTGAGCCCAGGAGACCGATTTTGTAGCCATCTCCTGTTGCTCACAGTGTTGAGAGTATTCACTTAAAAAGAATCCCGTGATGTTAATCATCGCCACGTGAGCAGTTCATTTCTCCATTAAATCGCATATTGCAGTAAAAAGTGATCTCTCAAGGTTCTAATATATTTTTCACAGTGTTTAGTGCGATATTTTAAACTTTAAATAACACTATATGGCCTATATGAAGTGTCAATAGTGATGCTGGAAGTGCTCCCAAGAAGCAGGGAAAAGTCATGACATTACAAGAAACAGCTGAATTGCTTGATATGCACTATAGATTGAGGTTTGCAGCTGTAGTTGCTCACCATTTCAAGATAAATTAATCCAGTATAAGGATCATTGTTAAAAACAAATAAACGAAATAAAGACATTGCTGCAGCTATGCCCGCAGGCATAAAAATCTTGCACTTTCTGCAAAATATATTTGTATCTCATTTGAAAATGCAGCTTTCATGTGGGTGCAGAATTGCCATGGGAAAGGCATACAGAGAGACTCTAATGGAAACAGTCATTATATGACAACTCAAAGCAAAAGGAAGGTGAAAGATCTAAAGCTGGAGAATTTAATGCCAGCAAGGGATAGTTTGATAATTTTAGAAAGATGTTTGGCTTTAAAAATGTCAAGATCAAGGCCGGGTGTGGTGGCTCAAGCCTGTAATCCCAGCACTTTGGGAGGCCAAGGCGGGTGGATCATGAGGTCAGGAGTTTGAGACCAGCCTGACCAACATGGTGAAACCCCATCTCTACTAAAAATTCAAAAATTAGCCATGCTTGGTGGCGCACGCCTGTAATCCCAGCTACTCAGGAGGCTGAGGCAGGAGAATCGCTTGAACCCGGGAGGCAGATGTTACAGTGAGCCGAGATCATGCCACTGCACTCCAGTCTGGGTGACAGAGAGAGACTCTGTCTCAGGAAAAAAAAAAAAAAAAAGTCAAGATAATAGGAGAAGCAACTTCTGCCGACGAAGAGGCAGTCAACAATGTCCCAGGTGCCATTAAGAGAATCGCTGACAAGAAATTATATCAACCTGAACAGGTGTTTTTTTTTTAAACAAGAGTTTCACTCTTGTCTCCCAAACTGGAGTGCAACGGCGCGATCTTGGCTCACTGCAACCTCCGCCTCCAGGCTTCAAGCGATTGTCTTGCCTCAGCCTCCGAAAGTAGCTGGGATTACAGGCGCCCACCACCACGCCCAGCTGTTTGTTTGTTTGTTTATTTATTTATTTATTTATGTGACGGAGCCTCACTCTGTCACCCAGCCTGGAGTGCAGTGGCACGATCTTGGCTCACTGCAACCTCCAACTCCCGGATTCAAGCAATCTTCTGCCTCAGCCTCCCGAGTAGCTGGGATTACAGGCACTAGCCACCACGCCCGGCTAATTTTTGTAATTTTATAAGACACAGCGTTTCACCTTCTTGGCCAAGCTAGTCTTGAACTCCTGACCTCGTGATCCACCCGCCTGGGCCTCCCAGAATGCTGGGATTACAGGCGTGAGTCGCCGCGCCCGGCCTCAACAGGCTTTTAATGCAAATAAAGTGCCCTATTTTGGGAAAAACTGCCACAAAAGACATTTATTGGTAAGTAAGAGAAGCACACACCAAGATTTAAAACAGAAAGGGATAGGCTAACTCCAGTGTTTTGTTCAAATGTAGTTGGTTTTATGATAAGGACTACCCTTATCTATAAAACTGCTAACCCCAAACCCTTGCACAAGCTGTCAGTCTTTTGGTTGTACAAGAAGAAGACCTGGACAATGTGAACCTTTTTTTCTGGGTTGTTCCCATTAATGCTTTGTCCCTGAAGTCAGGAAGTGCGTTGACAGTAAGGAATTGCCTTTAAAGTTCTTTTGACGTTGTACAATGCCCCTGGCCAGCCAGAACCCCATGAGATCAACACCAAAGGTGTGGAAGTGGTCTACTTGATCCTAAACACCCTCTACTTTGGCCTGAAGATCATGGAGTCATAAAAACCTTTAAAGCTCATTACACACAGCATCCCTAATCCCCACATTGTTCAAGGATCAACTTGACCCTTGACCAGTATTCATTGAACTGTACATTTTAAATTGACAAATTTTATTGTGTGTAAATTACACTTCATTAAATCTGTTTAAAGAGAAAAAAATAATCCATGAGTCCACAGACATGAATGAATGAATGAAGTAGGAAAGAAAAAGTTATACTTCATAGTAAAATGTCAATTAAAATAGATGGAGATAGAAAATCATCAATGAGAACTAAAACTGGTGAAGTAAAAGATTAATGAGGAACAAGAGTTTTATATATTTCTAAAGAATCTTTCTTCTATTTATTTGCATTTATATAGGAAAAACAGTAGAGAGAATGGAAACAACCCAGTCAGCAGGAGACTCCAACACTGAAAAAATTCATGTGTACCATACTTACATGTTTTAAAAATCATATTTTGTCAGAATTAAATTTTATTTCAGAATGATAGAAATGGTAAAAATGATTTTGCATTTTCTCACAGTACCACAAAACTTTTAATGGAGCAAGAGATTTCTTTCTTTTGTTTTTTTTGAGAAGGAGTTTGGCTTTTGTTGCCCAGTCTGGAGTGCAGTGGCCCCATCTTGGCTCACCGCAACCTCCACCCCTGGGTTCAGGTGATTCTCCTACCTCATCCTCCTGAGTAGCTGGGAATACAAGCATCCACCATCATGCCCGGCTAATTTTTTCTATTTTTAGTAGAGAGGGGTTTCACCATGTTGGCCAGGCTGGTCCTGACCTCCTGACATCAGGTGATCCACCCACTTTGGCCTCCCAAAGTGTTGGTATTACAGACGTGAGCCACCGTGCCCGGCAGAGTAAGAGATTTCTAACCATAACTAAGACTTTGCTTATTCATATAACTTAATGGTTTATGTTACAAGATAAATAAAAATGATTAGCAATTGATTACAAATTTTAGGCTGAGCACAGTGGCTCAGCAGAAATGGATGAAGGGGAGAAATTGAGGTGGAGTTGGCTTATGGGTTTGCTGCCTATTATTGTGCCTGTACACCAATGTTGGGTCCTTGAGGAAGGAAAGAGCACAAATGAGCATGGGGTGAAAGAGGAACGTAAATCCTTGGGCTCCCCTACTCTCTCATCACCTACATCCAGAATTCAGAGCCTTTTCTTATTATCATACATCAGGCATTAATATTGGGTGTCCCCTTGCCAAAGGAAATTTAGGAAGGTATAGGTGGCTCTGCCCAGTGAAACCTCTTTATTGTGGCCCTGAAGATCCTCTTCAAGTCCTTCAAAAGAAGGAAAGATTGGAGTATCAGCTGCAGGAAACTGAAATCCAGGCCCATCTCCAATTACAACAGGCTCCAGATGAGTCCGAGAGTCTCGACACTCATTTCTCCTCCATCTCCTACTCCATCATCTCCATCTCCATCTTCTCCATCATCTCCATCTTCATCATCATCTCCATCTCCATCATCATCCCTATCTCCATCATCTCCATCTCCATCATCATCTCCATCTCCATCTCCATCATCATCTCCATCTCCATCTCCATCATCATCTCCATCTCCATCTCCATCATCTCCATCATCTCCATCTCCATCTCCATCATCATCTACCATCTCCAATCTCCATCTCCGAAGTTATGCCCACTTCCTCGAAGTTTGGAGCCACGGGAACTACACTGCCCAGAAGGCGCCGCGCCGGGAGCCGCGATGCTTGGCCAATGAAAAGAGGTCTGCCCGAGCGGGCGACGCGCAATGGGCGGGACTTCCGGCGTCTCCCTTCGGCTGTCGCTTTCGCTGCGCTCAAGAGAACTCAGCCTAATGGAAGCTGGTTGTTCGCTGAGGCGACCAGCGCCGGAAAGCGCGGTGGCGACGCGCTGTGTTCTCGCCGCTCAGAAGCGGGTCTGAGTCTCGGTGGCGGCGCCCAGGGTGGCCCGGGCCCTCTCCTCGGTCGTTGTCTCACCGCCAGCTCTACTCACAGGCTCCGATGGCTGCGGCCGCCCTGAGGGACCCCGCTCAGGTGAGTGCCGCGTCCTCCCGGCCTCCTGCTAATCCTAAAGCCCTGAGAGGGCCGCCTGCTCAGGTCCCAGGGTGCAGAACTGTGGGGCGTTCGTGGGCGGGGTCCCGTTTCTGACACGCAGTGTGATGGGGTGGGAATGGAGGGCAAGAGGCCCGGCTCGCAAAAATGTGAGGCGCATTCAGCGAGTCCCGAACCTGAGGCCTCCTGGTGTCTGTAGTGGGCAGCTTGGGAAGGGACGAGTCGCGTGTCGAGCGACAGCCCCAGCAGCTGTGCTTTCATCCTGAGGGGCCACAGTGGCCGCGGAGGGCTGGAGACAGAAGAGTGACACGATCTGTTTCTCAAAGTTTGCCAAAGGCCCCTCAAGGCAAAACAGACTGGGGTGGGGGTGAGGCGGGTGAAGACAGACCTGTGAGTAGGTAAATTCAGTAGACTAGTGGAGAGTCTACTGGGACTGGGCCGCAGAGGAGGGGAAGTGATCAGATCTTGGATGGATTTCAAAAACTCAACAGACGGGAATTCCTGTTGCATCAGATGTGACTGTGAAAGAAAGTAGGGAATGAAGAGCCATTCTGGATTTTTATTTGTATTTTTGTTTGTTTGTTCCTGAATATCAGGAAGGATGGAGATGGGGAAGGCTGTGCAGGGAGTAGGTTTTGGACATGGTGATCCTGAGATGACCCAGAGTGGAGGTGTCATGTCCACATGAGCAGCTGGAAGGTCTGGGGCTCCTATTTAGAAGGGAGAATCTTAAGGTTTTCTTTCAGATGGTCCCTGAGGTGAGGGAAGGGAGAGATGGGCCTGTAGGACAGGGCAGCCTCTACAGCCTGGAATTTCGTGGTCTGAAGTGGTTTTGTCTGGTGCCTGCAGGAATGGAGGGTTATAGAGTATGAACACCCAGGACTGGATGGAGACTGCAGTGTTGGGTGGTATATAGGTTTGCCACTCCAGGCTCAGTAGTTCCTCATGTCCAGTCCATATGGAGAAAAGGAAAGGTCAGCCAGGCTGGTGGAGCAGCGCCTTTGGTGCCTAAGTTTCCCTAGCTATCAGCACAGGAGGGATGTTCAACTGCTCCAGTAGAAGGGCTCTCAGCAGGATGGTCTTCAGGGGAGTATATAGCAGGCAGCCAGGTTGCCAGAAGGAAACCTACATTGTCTTTCTTTTCCTTTCTTTCTTTTTTTTTTGGAAACAGAATTCTGCTCTTGTGATCTGCCCACCTCGGCCTCCCAAAGTGCTGGGATTACAGGCTTGAGCCACTGCGCCCAGGCAGAAACCCACATTTTGAAAACCTACCAGTTTATTTGCACTGAAAATGTTGACAGAAGCATTAATGATGTGTACAGTAAGAGTTGATACTTAGTCCTAGACACATAAGAATGAGTTTGATACAAACAATAGTCCTATTGAGTGAATACCATTATTATTGCCATGTTGCAGATGGCAACACCAAGGCACAGGGAAGTTGAGCATTTTTCCAAGGGCGCACAACAGGTAAGAGGCATCACTAAGAACCAAAGCCCACATTGCAGATAGTCAGGCACACCTGACTCCAGGCTAGATGAGGGGGCTTGGATGATCCTTTGGCAACATCACTGTCTGGTTCTCATGGCCTTGATTTTCCATAGGTTCTTGTGACTTCAGAGTTACTTATAGACCATGAGGAGGTAAGTGGAGGATGTCTCAGGCCCTCACCCTCCTCAACTCCTACCTACATAGTCTTCAGAATTATGGTGTCTTGGGACTCCTTGCTGGCTATTCTCCCTGCCCTTCTATTTGAGTTCCCTGCAAAATGGTCATACAGTCAGGGTCTTGAGTCCAGACTATATATTATTATTTATCTATTTATTTTTGAGGTGGAATTTAGGTCTTGTTGCCCAGGCTGGAGTGCAATGGCACATCCTCAGCTCACTGCAACCTCCACCTCCCAGGTTCAAGCGATTCTCCTGTCTGAGCTTCCCAAGTAGCTGGGATTACGGGCATGTGCCGTCACGCCCGGCTAATTTTGTGTTTTTAGTAGAGACGGGGTTTCTCCATGTTGGTCAGGCAGGTCTCAAACTCCCAACCTCAGGTGATCAGCCCACTTCTGCCTCCCAAAGTGCTGGGATTATAGGCATGAGCCACCACGCCCGGCCCAGATTATATGTTATATGGAGAGGTTCTCATTTCTGGCAACCAACGACAGGAGGTTTAGAAGGCATAGTGATCAACATTAGAAAATACATGGAGGTAAGGTTGAGCTGGGAATGCTTAGGCAACCTTAGATCTCCATTATGACTGGGGGAAGAATCAGCAGTTATAAGGCAGATCTGAAGTGGTTGGCTGAGGAGCTGGGCCTCTATTCTTTGTATTTTTGTTTGTTTGTTTGTTCCTGAATATCAGGAAGGATGGAAATGGGGAAGGCTACTCAGGGATTACGGCCTAATCTTAACAAGCTTTTTCTGCTTTGAGAACATCTGTAGGGTTAAAGGTGGAGGCTGGGAGTCCAGCAAAGAGGCTACTACAGTAGTCTGTGTGAGTGCTGGACCAGAGTGGTGACTGCGGACGTAGGAGATGTGGTTGAAGTCTGTGTTTTTTTTGTTTGTTTGTTTGTTTGATATGGGGTCTAGCTCTGTCGCTCAGGCTGGAGTGCAGTGGCACGATCTCGGCTCACTGCAAGCTCCGCCTCCTGATTCACGCCATTCTCCTGCCTTAGCCTCCTGAGTAGCTGGGACTACAGGTGACTGCCACCATGCCCGGCTAATTTTTTTGTATTTTTAGTAGAGACGGGGTTTCACCGTGTTAGCCAGGATGATCTCAATCTCCTGACCTCATGATCCGCCCGCCTCAGCCTCCCAAAGTGCTGGGATTACAGACGTGAGCCACGGCGCCCAGCCAGAGTCTGTGTTTTTTAAGTAGATATGAGCAGATTTTCTAAAGTGTAGGGTGGGAGAAAGAGGTTAATGGTAAGAGTAATTTTCAGTGGGAATAATTAAGTTAGGTTTTGGCCATGTTGATATGAGATGTTCCAGAGACCCTTGAGTGGATTCATTGAGTGGGCACCTGGACAGAGAAGTGGAGTTTAGGTGAAGGGTTCAGATTGGGAACCCACACGATACAGTTGGTGTATGGACCAAATGGAGCAGTGGAGCAGATTTACCAGAGGTCCTATTGGTAATGCCATTAGGTAATAAGTGAGAATGTATAGGAACCAAGAACTGGGTCTCTTGCTTGGATACCTGGATGGGAGTGGTGGGCTTCACAAGGACATGAGGGAGAATGGTGGCCATGGGGAAAGGGATGTAGGGGTGAGGAGGGTCTGACTAGTGGCCAAAGTTCCTGTGGGGATAGACATGAGATGGACATGAAGATGAAGCTATAATGAGGTAAGATGACAGGAAGGCAGGCACTGCTGCTTATTCATCCAACTGTGGGATCACAAGGCTTTTGTTCTTACCTGGACCTGGGGAGTTTCTCAGGCTGCTGGATTAGCTCAAGATCAAATGAGATCATCTGGGAGAATTGCTGGGCCTGGTTTGGGAGACGTGGGCTTTTTTTTTTTTTTTAAGATGGAATTTCGCTCTTGTTGCCTAGACTAGAGCGCAATGGCAAGATCTCAGCTCACAGCAACCTCCGCCTCCCGGGTTCAAGCTGTTCTCCTGCCTCAGCCTCCCGAGTAGCTGGGATTACAGGCATGAGCCACCACCCTCAGCTAATTTTGTATTTCTAGTAGAGACGGGATTTCTCCGTGTTGTTCAGGCTGGTCTCGAACTCCTGATCTCAGGTAATCCACCTGCCTCTGCCTCCAAAAGTGGCAGGATTACAGGCGTGAGCCACCATGCCTGGCCTGGCCTGCGATTCTAATGAGAGAGGAAGGCTGACATTGGGCAGGAACAGCTTTTCAACACAGACATGGAAGAGTGCCAAAGGTGTCCAGATATGCATGCAGTTCCAAGTAGCTGAAGGTGAAGCAATAAAAAGAGCCCAGTAGAGAGGCCTTCAAAGTGGGGCTGAGGGTTGCCCCTGGTAGTCAGTGCCACTGGAGGTCTAGGATGGGATGGAGTTCTGATCGCATTTGGTGAGTGCCCTCTGGATGCCATGTGTAGACTAGAATGTGGTGACGCTAGGGGAGGCACATAAGGTGGTGTAGGGGACAGTGGTTGTGGTACAGAGTATGTGCACATTCTAATGAGTGTAAACAGATGTCCCCAGGGACCTTGTATTGGGTGCTTCAGGGAGAACACTGACACGAATTTGATTGTATTTGGGAAACACAATCTGGGGGATCCAAGGTGAGTTGTCTGGCAAGAGAAGAGTAGGACTCTGCATACCATGCCCAGAGCTGAGATGGACTTTATCTGCCTACCTGCCTCTGCTTGCTCAGTGGGAACATGAGGAGAGAGTGGGCATCAGTGGTTCTGGGGCAGGGTCTCTCCTCTGAGATGGGGATTAAGGAAGAGGGTGAGCAGGGGTGGATGTTTAGGAGGATGCCTAAATTCTCCAATAAGGAGACCGCAGATAAACTCAACTCTCTCCATCTTAGCAGGGGTATGTGACCTTTGAGGACGTGGCTGTCTACTTCTCCCAGGAGGAATGGAGATTGCTTGATGAGGCTCAGAGGCTCCTCTACTGCAATGTGATGCTGGAGAACTTTACACTTCTGGCCTCTCTGGGTAAGATTCTCACACCCCACCCCAGCATCCTGAGCTGGGCTCGGCTCTTCCTCCTTTTCCTAGGGAGAGGTCTGTTCTTCCCAAAGCTGAATTGTGGGCACTCATTCCTTCTCCAGTATCCTGAAGTAGCTATTGTAATAGGCCTGGGCTGTGTATACTACCACCTTCTCTCCCCGAGCTGCCCCAGAGCTGTGCAGGAAAGGGTTTGGGGGTCAGGAGTCTTGCAGTCAGCTTGATGGATCTTACCCCTGGTGGCCTCTCTGTGGCCTGGTGACACTGTGCAGATCTGTGGTAGTTCTATTCCCCTACGTTCTGCCTGCCTCTTCTAGCCAACATACCTGGGTGTCTGTCTGTGCCAGCAATTGAGTCACCAATGTGATTGCTGGTTGACTGGGTTGTTCCTGTAAGACCCTCCTCCAAGGTTCTTTCTGTACTATTTTGTTTTCTTTCCTGTGGTCCATGATGAGATAAGTCATTCTGGCTCAGTGCTGCCACTCACCTGTCGTTTTCCTTAGGACTTGCATCTTCCAAGACCCATGAAATAACACAGCTGGAGTCATGGGAGAAGCCCTTCATGCCTACTTGGGAAGTTGTGACTTCAGCCACATGGAGAGGTACTTGGTGGGTGGAGCTCAGGGAGGTATGAACTCGGGGATGGGTTCGTATCATACCAGGAATCTTTCCAGTGGGCCCAGATGTTTTGATACCAAGGCAAGGGGTTGTCGCTGATTTCTATCTTTTCTTCCTCAGTCACCCATTTATATCTATTCTGATAATTGACCCAGGGCCATTCCCCACCTCTCTGTCCTCCATGTTTCACCCAATCCTCAGCAGCACCTTTCAGCAGTGGCTTTCACTGAATGTGTGGTGAGGTGTGCACTTATACTTGCATAGTCCTTGGACACCAACTATTTCATTCCAGTTGTTTTTTTTTTTTTTTGAAAGAGTCTCGCTCTGTCGCCTAGGCTGGAGGGCAGTGGCGTGATCTCGGCTCACTGCAAGCTCCGCCTATCAGGTTGACGCCATTCTCCTGCTCCGGCCTCCTGAGTAGCCAGGACTACAGGCGCTCGCCACCATGCCCGGCTAATTTTTTGTATTTTTAGTAGAGACTGGGTTTCACCATGTTAGCCTGAATGGTCTCGATCTCCTGACCTCGTGATCTGCCTGCCTTGGTCTCTGAAAGTGCTGGGATTACAGGCATGAGCTACTGCGCCCATCCTGCAGTTGTTTTTTTCTGGACCTGGACATAACCTTCTGTGCCATGTTCCTGTGTCTCCAGCAGCCAAAACCCTGTGGAAAGCCATTTGCAAAGGATTGTGTTGGGGACTCTGCCTCTCCTCGTTGTGCTACACCACATCCTCGCATCCTTGGTGCTCATGAGGCCTCCCCAAATCTGTGAGCTAGCCAGGTTCAGCACTGCACAGCAGGCCCTTTCCCACCAAGCGCTAGCCCCTTCATTCTGCAAGCAGTCCCACACACTAATTACCTGGTGTGTCAGACACGTGTGAGAGTGCCGCCTTCTCACACCAAAGACTACATTTACTTCATCAACATTTCTCTTCTTTCAGGTTGTTGGCATGGAGCCGAGGCCGAGGAGGCTCCTAAGCAGAGTGCTTCTGTAGAAGTGCCCAGTTCAAACGTTCAGCAACACCAGAAGCAGCACTGTGGAGAGAAGCCCTTAAAAAGACAAGAGGGCAGGTTCCCAGTTTTGAGGAGTTGCAGAGTCCACCTATCAGAGAAGTCCTTGCAAAGCAGGGAAGTTGGGAAGGATCTCCCGACCAGCTCAGGTGTTCTCAAGCACCAGATGACTCACACGGGAGAGAAGTCACATAGGAGCTCCAAAAGTAGGGAGGCCTTTCATGCTGGAAAAAGGCATTACAAATGCAGTGAATGTGGGAAAGCCTTTGGTCAGAAATATTTACTTGTTCAGCACCAGAGACTACACACTGGGGAAAAGCCTTATGAATGCAGTGAATGTGGGAAGTTATTTAGCCATAAGTCCAACCTTTTTATACACCAAATAGTTCACACTGGAGAAAGGCCTTATGGGTGTAGTGATTGTGGAAAATCCTTTAGCCGTAATGCTGACCTCATTCAACACCAGAGAGTTCACACTGGAGAAAAGCCTTTTACATGCAGTGAATGTGGAAAAGCTTTCAGGCATAATTCCACACTTGTTCAGCATCACAGAATCCACACTGGAGTAAGGCCTTATGAGTGCAGTGAATGTGGAAAATTGTTTAGTTTCAACTCCAGCCTCATGAAACATCAGAGAGTTCACACTGGAGAAAGACCTTATAAGTGCAGTGAATGTGGAAAATTCTATAGCCACAAGTCCAGCCTTATCAATCATTGGCGTGTTCACACTGGAGAAAGGCCTTATGAGTGCAGCGAATGTGGGAAATTTTTTAGCCAAAGCTCAAGCCTCATGCAACATCGAAAAGTTCACACTGGAGAAAAGCCTTTTAAGTGCAATGAATGTGGGAGATTCTTTAGTGAGAATTCCAGCCTTGTTAAACATCAGAGGGTTCACACTGGAGCAAAGCCTTATGAGTGCAGGGAATGTGGGAAATTTTTTCGCCACAGCTCTAGTCTTGTTAAACATCGAAGGATTCACAGTGGAGAAATACAATGATTGTGGGAAATCCTTTAGCTGGTGTTTCAGCCTCATTCAACACCAGAAAGTTCACAGTGTAAAAAAGTCTTGAAGGTTACTAATGGAAATCCATTAGCTACATCTCCAAACTCATTCAACGCTGGACAGTTCACAGAGTGGACAATGTAGTGAATATGGTAAAAGGCCTCAGCCAAAGGCCTAACCGTATTCAACACCAGAAAGTTTAGACTGGAGAAAGGCCTTAGACTGTCGCTGAATCAATATGACCTGACTTAAAGCAGAAACAGCCGGGCGCAGTGTCTCACACCTGTTATTCCCACCACTTTGGGAGGCTGAAGCGGGCAGATCACAAGGTCAGGACATCGAGACCATCGTGGTTAACATGATGAAACCACATCTCTACTAAAAATACAAAAAGTTACTGGGCGTGGTGGTGGGCACCTGTAGTCCCAGCTACTCAGGAGGCTGAGGCAGGAGAATGGCGTGAACCTAGGAGGCAGAGTTTGCAGTGAGCTGAGATCGCGCCGCTGCACTCCAGACTGTGTGACAGAGCAAGACTCTGTCAAAAAAAAAAAAAAATTAGCCCGGCGTGGTGGCAGGCACCTGTAGTCCCAGCTACTTGGGAGGCGGAGGCAGGAGATTTGCTTGAACCGGGGAGGTGGAGGTTGCATTGAGCCGAGATCATGCCACTGCACTCCAGCCTGGGTGACACAGCGAGACTTCGTCTCAAAAAAAAAAAAAAAAAAAAACCCAGAAACTCTGAGGGTGGTCTTTATGAGGGAGCTGGGAATTGAACGTCATTCATCTAAATATGCACACTGGAGGCAGGATGAGAATTCCTGATAGATTGTTCCTCCTGAGAAAATAGCCCTCTGTCTTGGAGCTCCAGAGGGAGGGAGCCCTGTATTCATGGCTGCACCAGTCGAATGGAGTTTTAATCTCACTGAGTTTGGAGCTGGGGGAGGAAAGGAGTGGTCTTGGTTCAGATGTGACTCACTTTTGCTGTTCTTATGAATGTTAGATCTTCTTTAATAAATATTTACTTGCCATAAACCTTTATGTCCACTTCCAGAGACTGAATTGTGTTTTTACAATTTTCACCAGTTTGGCTGCGTAACAGGTCGGCAAATCTCCTCACTCAGTTATTCTGTAAGTTGATCCAAATGTTTGAAATTTTAAGAACTTGCCAAATTGTGTTCTAAATGGTTAGCATTTCATATTTCCTCCTGGAATATAGTAGATTTTCCATTTCTTCACATTACTGACAATTTATATGTATGGAAGTCATAGGCCATTCATTTTAACCATTTTACTAAGTGTGCAGTAGTATTTCAGTGTAGTTCTTAATTTGTATTTTTCCGATGACTCAGTTTTGAGCATTTTTAAATGTGCTTATTTGTCACACGTATATCTTCGTTAGTCAAATGTCAGTTGGTATTTTTTGCCTGTTTTTTAAAATATTTGGTTGCAAGTTCTTAACATTTCTGAAGACAAATTCCTTATTTGATATAAGCGTTGGCAATATTTTTTCATGGTCTGTGGCTTTTGTTTTCTTTTTAAAAATTTAGAGTTGAGGTCTTGCTATGTTACATAGACTAGTCTCTAATTCCTGGCCTGAAGTGATCATCCTGCCTCAGCCTCCCAAAATGCTGGGATTACAGGCATGAGCCACCATGCTTGGCCTTGTTTTCAATTCTTAACAGTATCTTTCCTAGAGGAGATTGTCCTAATTTTTATGAAGCCCAGTTTATCCATTTGTTATGTTATTCTTTGTGCATTTGGTGTTCTGTTCTCTTACTATACCATATCTTTGCCTATAAATAAAAGCCTTATGTGAGTATGCTACTGTAGTCTTAGGAATCTTTTTAAATATCCAACTTCTGAAATATTTGTAGGTTTAACTACCGATAAAGAATTCGATGTATATAGATAATGCGTACATATTACCTATCTTTTGTAAGATATCCTAGCAAGTAGTGGCATTCCAGTAGCTTTGAGCATATTTAATGCCCAGTTATTGGTTTATATAATTTTTTAATAAAAGGAAACAGAACTCCTTAGAGAAGAGGCTGTTTTCTGGTTGTGGCAGAAAAGGTACAACATGAATCGAGGAAATATTGCATTGGAAAGTAAAGAGATGCTCACAGAATAATGTTGATGTATTAGCTTTCTATTGCTATCCTGACAAATTACCACAAACTTACAGTTTAAACAACACAAATATATTATCTTACAGTTCTTTAGGTCATAAGTATAACACAGGTATCACTGGGTGAAAATCAAAGGGTTGGCATGATTGTGTTCCTTTCTAGAGTCTCACGGAGAATCTGTTTCTTGCTTACTTTGAGTTGTTAGCATATTTAAGTTCTTTGTGGTTGTAGGACTGAGATTCCTTTTTCTTGATGGCATCAGCTGAGGGTCATTCCTAAAACATGTAAGAACTTTTATGAAATATTAAAGGAAGAGTTGTACCAATTATATACAAACTCTTCCAAAAAGAGAAAGGCTCAAACACTTCTGGACTATATGAAAATTAGCATTAACAGGACACCAAAGAGGCAATGACATAAAACTATAGACCAATAATCACAGGAATATAGCCTCAACAAAATTTTAGCAAATTGAGGCACTTGTCCTTCAAATCACCCTGCTGGGTCTCTTCCAAGCATACGTCCCTTTCTTTTTTGTTGTCAAGCCTTTTTAAATAAACTTGCACTCATGCTAAAACAAAACAAAAAGACATTTAGCAAATTGAATCCAGCCATATACAAACAATAATAAATCATAACCTAGTGAGGTTTATCAAGAATAGAAGTTTGATTCAACAATTCAAACTCTTTATTAATCTATATTAGCAGACTAAAATGAAAATCTCAAAATGTAATAAAAACATTTTACAAAATTCAAAACTCGGTTATGATACACGCAGCAAACTAGAACAAGATGGTGATTTCTTCCACCTGATACAGCACATCTATGAAAAACAAACAGCTAACAGCACATTTGATATATATGTGATCAAATATTTGATAAGTTGATTTTCCCCAACATTAGGAATAACATAAATATGTCAACATTCATCACTTCTCATTTAAAAAAAAAAGTCTTAAGATTATAAAGGCAGAACCCAAAATGTCTTTATTTACATATAACATGATAATGTTGAAAATTCTAAATTATCTACTAAAAAGCTACTAGATCTAATAATTGAGTTTAGCAAGGTCCTAAGATAAAAAGTCCAGTCTATGCAAAGTATATTTCGCTATTCTAAGTTGGTATATAGCTAGCAAATACATGCTTGGCAACTGAAAAAATGTACTTCACAATAGCATAAAAATATGAAATATTTAGAAATAAATTTAACAAAATATGTTCAAGAACTATAAAAATAAAACATTCCTGAGAGACATTAAGGAAGGCATAAATAAATGACACAAGAAGTTCCTGAATCTGAGATTTAATACTTTTAAGTTGTCAGTTTTCCTTTAACTGTTCTATAGGTTGAGACAATCCCAATAAAAACCTAATCTTTTAAATAAAAATTTACAAATGTATTCTAAAAAGTTACATGGAAATACAAAGGGCCTGGACTAATTGCCAAAACAATTTTATAGTTAAGAATAAATTTGGAAACCTTTATGACTTCAAGACATATAAATGTACGGTAATTGAGAGAGTACAGTATTAGCTAAAGGACAGACATAGAGATGAACAGAAGAGAATAGAAAACCCGGAAATACAGTCACACAACACTCTATTGTCAATCTCTTCAAAGTTGCAAAAGTCGTAAAACAACTTCAGAAAACAGTGTAGCAGCTTTAAAGGTAGCTTAAACTTACTATATAGCTTAGGAATCTTATCTATAGGGATATCCCCAAGAGAACAAAAACATATGTCCTAGAAATACTTACACTTGCATGCTCAGCAGTTGCAGTTTTATTTATAAAAGCCAAACACTAGAAGTTGTTTTTAACACACACACACACACACACACACACACACTCAAAACTAAAATGTCCATGAACAGAAGAAGGAATAATCAATTATGGTATATCCTTAACATAAAATACCATTCAACAACATAAAAAATAAACTATGAATACAAGCAAAAACAGCATAGATAAATCTGAAAAGCCCTGAGCTAAGTGGAAGAAACCAGACACAAAAGTTGACATACAGTATGATTCCATTTATATGAAATGAAGAAGCTGCAAAACTAGAATAAAAGCATGCAGATCACTGGTTATTGAGCCTGCAGTCTGAGGGGGAAGGTTCTGACTGAAAGAGTACAGGAAAACGTTATCAGGCAATGGTAATTTTCTCTATCGTGACTGTTGGTTTCATGACAGTACAGCTGACCCTTAAATAACACAGGTTTGAAATGTACAGGTCCAATTATATGTGAATTTTATTTCAATAAATATATTGGACAATTTTTTGAATATTTGAGACAATTTCCGAAAACCAGAATTCACTGAAATAAGTATGTCAAGAATGCATAATACAAAATATTTGTAGGTACTATTTTATCATTTACTACCATAAAATATACATAAATCTATTATACAAGGTTAAAATTAGTCAAGAGTCACACAAACACAGACTGTACATGGTGCTTCCAGAGAAATGTAAACAAACACAAGATGCAGTCTTTTTTTTTTTTTTTGAGACGGAGTCTCTATCACCAGGCTGGAGTGCAGTGGCATGATCTTGGCTCACTGCAACCTCTGTCTCCCAAGTTCAAGCGATTCTCCTGCCTCAGTCTCCTGAGTAGCTGGAACTACAGGTGTGCACCACCATGCCCAGCTAATTTTTGTATTTTTTAGTAGAGACAGGGTTTCACCACGTTGGTCCATGTTGGAGGTCAAAAGAATGAGGGTCATGCCCAACTCAGTATGCCACTGGAGACTATATGAGCAAACAAACTATTCTCATGAATGCAGTATGTTGGCAAGCCTACAACTGTGTCTGCAGCCAGATGGAATGCTAAGGGCAGTCACACCCCAGGTACAGTGTTCCTTGTGGTTATCTACAGGAACATCTGGAGTCTGTTGTATAAAGAAAGCAATTATGTGAGCCTGTGATAAATCAAGCAGCTGACCAACTGTTACGTCTTCCTCCCTGTGGATTCTACCTAATAAATACAAAGGGCTGTAGAAGCTCAGGGCCCTTGTTCCCTAGAAGCAAGGAGCCCTCTGACCCCTTCTTTAAAACAGAACTTTTTGTCTTCATTTCTGCATTTGTCCTTCTTCATTCAGTCCCGAACCGACAGCCACAATTGGTGCCCGAACAGGGACGTGAGTGAAGAAGGTCTGCTGGAGCAGAGAAAGTGAAACTGACCAGAAGAATGAGAAACCTCAGGACGAGTCTGCTGGCAGTGGATATAAGGTCAGTGCCCTAAAGAGGTACTGGGAGTGGGAAGTTTCTGAATCAGGGTAACATAGGGCAGAATTTGTCTGCTGAGGAGCAACATTATGTGCAGTTGCTTAAAGGTTTACTTAAACAATCTGGTGCTCAGGTTAGTTTTCAAACACTAGCTAAGCTGCTGCAGGAGGTTATCACGCATAACCCATGGTTTCCACGCATAACCCATGGTTTCCACGCATAACCCATGGTTTCCACAGACAGACACTCTTGATGTGGAAAACTGGGGCCAAGATTTGCTTACAGCATAGGATATGAGACTTACAAATGAAACTATTGACAATCCAGGATTTAAAATGTTAAAGAAAATGGGATATCAGGGCGGAAAAGGCTTAGGAAAGTCCCTACAGGAAAACCCTGATCCTATATCAATAACTGGGCAACCATAGAAAAGGGCTAGGTCGTCAGATTTCTGATGTGGGTCCTTGATATTTCTCCTCCACCCACTGCTTTGTCACTAGAGTGGCTAACAAACCTGTATGGGTGGATCAATGGCCCCTTTCACAGGAGAAACTAACTCAACTCCATCAGCTAGTAAAAGAGCAATTGGATGCAGGACATATTGAAGAGTCAGACCCTGGAATTCACCAGTATTTGTAATTCCAAAAAAGTCAGGAAAATGGGGACTGCTACATGATTTGAGAGCTATTAATGCACAGATTAAACCAATGGGTGCGTTACAGCAAGGTCTGCCATCCCTGGCAGGCATTCCAAGAGACTGGCCTCTTGTAGTAATAGATCTTAAAGATTGTTTTTTTACTATACTATTACATGAGCAGGATAGGCCTGGATATGCCTTCTCTGTGCCTTCTGTTAATCAAAGGGAGCCTGTCTCTTGTTATCAATGGAAAGTTTTGCCCCAAGGCGTGCTTAACAGTCCTACATTATATCAGAATTTTGTAGAACAGGCATTAAAGGAGCCTTGGAATGTGTTTCCCACTGGCTACATCATTCATTTATATGGATGATATTCTTTTGGCCACTCCTACAGATCAAATCTTACATCAGTTATTCAGAGAAACAAAACAGGCTTTGACTCAATGGAATTTCAAAATAGCTCCTGAAAAGGTGCAAACCACCTCCCCATACCAGTACTTAGGCACTATTGTTACTGAAAGAAGTGTTCAGCCTCAGAAAGTAGTCCTCTGTAGGGACAGATTACAAACTTTGAATGATTTCCAACAATTATTAGGGGACATTAATTGGCTGCACCCAATGCTAGGTATTGCTACTTATCAACTCAAACACCTTTATCAGACCCTCCAAGGACATTCTTCATTAGACTCTCCTTGGCAACTTACTAAGGAGGCAGAAGCTGAATTACAGCTTGTAGAACAGATGCTTCAGCAACAACATGCCACCCGGTTATAGCCACAAAAGCCTTTGCTTCTGTTTATTCTTCCTACCCCCCATTCTCCAACAGGAGTTTTAGGCCAATTCACACACAAATCTGTAATAATATTAGAATGGCTTTTTTATCCAATCAGACAGTGAAATTTTGCAAGTTTATCTTTCTTTAATTACTCAACTTATAACAATACGTAGGCATAGATCAAAAATGTTTATGGGATGTGATCCAGACAAAATTATTGTTCCCTTGGATTCCCAACAACAGGCCACAGCATGGGAAATGTCGACTGCATGGCAAATCACTCTCACAGATTTTGTAGGAATAATAGATAACCATTATCCATCAGACAAAATTTTGCAATTTTATGAAGTTCACCCTTTTACCCTTCCTGTAATCACTCATCACAAGCCTATTCCAGGCAGACAGACCTATTTTACTGATGACTCTTTTAAAGGCTGTGCAGCTATTTATGGACCTAACTAAGCATACTGAAACAATAAAGACCTCTGGAGTTTCCGCTGAACACTCAGAATTAATGGCAGTTATTCAAGTTTTACAGCTTACCACTTTATCTCCTGTTAACATTGTCTGTGATTCAGCCTATATTGTAAATGTAGCCAGTCACATTGAGACTGCCACTATTAAAAGCACCCTAGAACCAGAGCTGTATAATTTGTTTCTAAGACTTCAACAAGCTGTTCACTCTCATGCTGCTCCTTTTCATATTTCTCATATTCGCTGTCACACACAACTTCCTGGACCACTATCTCTAGGTAACGATAAAGCAGATAAACTAATCGGTTCTGTATTTCAACAAGCCCAATCTTCTCATGCATTCCTGCATCAAAACACCTCTGCCCTTATTTGTATGTTTCATCTGCCTCACAGCCAGGCTTGAGCTATTGTGCAAGCCTGCCCCACTTGCCAGCCTGTCCCTGTTGTTGCACCCATGGAAGGATGTAACCCACTAGGCTTGGCTCCAAATGAAATCTGGCAGATGGATGTTACACATATAGCAGCCTTTGGCAAATTCAGCTATGTTCATGTGACTACAGACACTTACTCCCATATGCTACATGTCACATGCCAAACTGGGGAAACAGCTGGTCATGTCCGACGACATTGTCTGTCGTCTTTCGCCCATATGGGGGTCCCTAAACAATTAAAAACTGACAATGGACCTGCTTATGTTAGTCATGCTTTTCAAAATTTTTTACAGTTATGGGCAATCACTCATAAAACAGAAATTCCTTACAATCCTCAAGGACAAGGAATCATAGAGTGGGCACATCAAACATTACAATGCATGTTGAAAAAACAAAAAGGGGGAATAGGAGACCAGCTACCACCTCAAAGAAAATTACATTTAGCCTTATTTACTTTAAATTTTTTGACTCCTTGTATGGATAGTAAGACTCTGGCAGAACGTCATTGGCAAATGTTAGAGGGAAAAAGGAAAGTTTACCCAAAGGTATTATGGAAATCCCCGAAAGAAGGACAATGGAAAGGCCCGGTAGATTTACTGATATGGGGACGAGGGTTTGCTTGTGTTTTTACAGGAGATGGACAATCCGTGTGTGTGCCCTCAAGGTGTGTGCTACCATGGAACGGGAGACTGGAGAAATCCATGGATCTCAAATGTGGGCCCAGCTCCTCCAGTATGAGCCATGAGCCAATTGAATCTGACTGCAAAGACAGAACAAGGACTGACTGGAGTCACACTGACATCAACCCCCATAACATGGGGACAGCTCAAGAAAACCACACAGGAAGCTGAGAAACTGCTGGAGCAAAACGCCTGACTCCATGTTTATGGCCATGCTAGCTGTAATATCCTGTGTGGTATGTTTTCCCTGTGCAGAGGCAAAAACTTATTGGGCATATGTTCCTAACCCACCAGTAGTACAACCGGTACTCTGGAGCGACACTCCTCCCTAGCTATATCATGATCAGGGAGCGTGGACACCAGGACCCCTAACTCCCCCTGACACAGAGTGATTAGATTCTCAGAACAATGTTATCAATTATACTGCACCATTGGAGGGACTTCCTTAATGCGTCACCCAGGATGCATCACTCAACCACAGTTGCCTTGCAATTCAGTCCCAAGCATGCTTGAGTTACCATGGAAAAATTATGTACCTATTAGGCCTTAGCTCTATTAATATTACTGGTGTAGTTACTAATCACTCCTGGCCCCATCACCCAAATTGTATTATTGATTGTACAGAATGGGCTCCCTTTGATAATTCTCACCCCTCTCCTTGGACCCAGTGTCTTGGCCCCTTAGCTAGCCAACAGTCCATGTTAATGGGAGACATTATTGACTGGGGTCCCCATGGTCATCATTTAGATGGGAGAAGTGAGAATCAGACCTCATAGCATAAACTTTGCTGGCACTGGTGGTGAAAATTTAACATCTTTTCGCTACACCCCAATCTGCTACACCCCAATCTGCTACACAACTTGCTTGGCGCAGAATATGCTTTAGCCCACCTTTGCCTCAATGGCATTATCAAGAAAGAGAGGTCCAATTCAGGAGTCAATATGGAATACAGCGCTCCCATTTATGAATGGCAGCATTTGGGTAGGGACACTATCCAATAATAGTAATAGTGCTCAGTGCAGTTTTAATGTTACCTTTGTAGAAAATACTACCACACAGTTTACAATTTGTATTTTTAATCCCTATGTTTTTCTAGCAGCAAAAAAGGACCAACTCCGGGTAAACAATGCCCAATTGATTTGTGATGCCTGTCAACTGTATCATTGCCTTAATCATAGCACAATACAAACATACAGCATATCCACCCTAATAATTCTAGGTCAGATTCCTGGATTATGGATTCCTGTAAATCTGTCCGAGCCTTGGGAGGCCACCCCCGCTTTACATTTTGTAAAACTCCTTTTTATTCAGCTTACTCATCGTGCTCATAGAGCCTTAGGCATGATAATTTTTGCTATAGTTTCCCTAGTCACACTAATAACCTCTGCTGTGGTGTCCTTAGTAGCACTGCACAGCTCCATTCAAACAGCTCAATGTGTGAAAAATTGGATGTGCACAGCCGACCAGGAATGGATGCTTCAAAATAAAATTAACACCAAGATACAAACAGAAGTAGTAATGTTAAAGACTACTGTTCTGTGGCTAGGATAACAAATACAAAGGCTGAAGTTGCAGCAGCAATTTCATTGTCATTTTAACCCTACTCATATTTGTGTAACTAATTTGGAATATAATCAAAGTGAATATCCAGGGAAACTTGTAAAGGCCCATTTACAGGGAGCTTTTACATTCAATGTTACTTTTGATATTAATGATTTACACAGTAAAATCCTTAACTTGAATAAGCAGACTCAAGTGCTTCAGCCCTCTTTAAAAGCTTGGGCAGAATTCCAGCAAGGTTTAGGGAGCCTTAACCCTTGGACCTACTTCACACAGCACCTCAATGTCTTTTTTGTGATTATCGGAATAATGTTATTACATTTCTGTTTTTTGTTCATAGTCTGTAAAATCAGCTGGACCACCAACCGGCAATTGAGAGCTGCACAGCCTGCAATTACCTTTATTCAATTAATGCAAAAACAGAAAAGGGGAGAGGTTGGAGGCCAAAAGAATGAGGGTCGTGGCCAACTCAGTATACCACTGGAGGCTATATGAGCAAACAGCAAACTGTTCTCATGAATACAGGATGCTGGCAAGCTGACAACTGCATCTGCCGCCAGAAGGAATGCTGAGGGCAGTCACGTGCCAGGTGCAGTGTTCCTTGTGGTTATCTATAGGAACATCTGGAGGCTGTTGTATAAAGAAAGCAATTATGTGAGCCTGTGATAAATCAAGCAGCTGACCAACCATTACCTCTTCCTCCCTGTTGATTCTACCTAATAAATATGAAGGTCTGTAGAAGCTCAGGGCCCTTGTTCCCTAGAAGAAAGGAGCTGCCTGTCTCCTTTAAAACAGATCTTTTTGTCTTTGTCTTCATTTCTGCATTTGTTCTCTTTTGTTCAGTCCCAAACCGACAACCACAGGCCAGGATGGTCTTGATCTCTTGACCTCATGATCTGCCCGACTCGGCCTCCCAAAGTGCTGGGAGCCACCGCGCCCAGCCAAAGATGCAGTATTAAGTCATAATCGTGCATGTATGTGTGTGTTTGAATAGACAGAGTCTCCCTCTGTCACCCAGGCTGGAGGGCAGTGACATGATCATAGATTGCTGCATACTCAAACTCCTGGGCTCAAGTGATCCTCCTGCCTCAGCCTCCCCAGCAGCTGAGACCACAAGCACATGCCACCACCCTGGCTAATTTTAAAATGTTTTCTGTACAGGCTGGGCGTGGTGGCTCACACCTGTAATCCCAGCATTTTGGGAGGGTGGGCAGGTCCCAGAAGTTTGAGACCAACCTGGGAAATATAGTAAGACCCCATTTCTACAAAAAAACAAAGAAAAATTAGTGGGTATGGTGCCATGCACCTGTGGTTCCAGCTACTCGGGGAGCTGAAGTGGGAGTATCACCTGAGCCCAGGAGGTTGAGGCTGCAGTGAGCTGTGATTGTGTCACTGCACTCCAGCCTGGGTAACAGAGTAAGACCCTGTCTCAACAATTTTCTGTAGAGGCAGGGGTCTCACTATGTGGCCCAGGATACTCTCAAACTCCTGACCTCAAGCAGTCCTCCCACCTTGACCTCCCAAAGTGCTGGAATTACAGGCATAAGCCATCATGCTGGGCTGATAAAATTAACTACAGGACATACTACAGTACCATAATAATTTTGTAGCCATCTCCTGTCGTTCACAGTGTTGTGAGTATTCACTTAAAGAACCCCATGATGTTAATCATCTCCACATGAGCAGTTCATCTCTCCAGTAAATCATATATTACAGTAAAAAATGATCTCTCAAGGTTCTAATATATTTTTCATAGTGTTTAGTGTGATATTGTAAACTTTAAATAACAGTATATGGCCTATATAAAGTGCCAATAGTGATGCTGGAAGTGCTCCCAAGAAGCAGGGAAAAGACATGACATTACAAGAAACAGCTGAATTTCTTGATATGTACTATAGATTGAGGTTTGCAGCTGTAGTTGCTCACCATTTCAAGATAAATTAATCCAGTATAAGGATCATTGTTAAAAAACAAACAAACAAGGAAATAAAGACATTGCTGCAGCTATGCAGCAGGCACAAAAATCTTGCATTTTCTGAAAAATATATTTTTTATCTCATTTAAAAATGCAGCTTTCATGTGGGTACAGAATTGCCATGGGAAAGGCATACAGAGAGATTCAAATACGATTTGAGAAACAGTCATTATATGACAACTCAAAGCATTAGGAAGGTGAGGGATCTAAAGCTGGAGAATTTAATGCCAGCAAGGGATAGTTTGATAATTTTAGAAAGATGTTTGGCTTTAAAAATGTCAAGATAATAGGAGAAGCAACTCCTGCTGACTACGAGGCAGCCAACAATGTCCCAGGTGCCATTAAGAGAACCACTGACAAGGAATTATATCAATCTGAACAGATTCGTTTTTTGTTTTGTTTTGTTTTTGAGACAGTTTTGCTCTTGTTGCCCAGGCTGGAGTGCAATGGCACGATCTCAGCTCACTGCAATCTCCACCTCCCAGGTTCAAGCCATTCTCCTGCCTCAGCCTCCCAAAGTAGCTGGGATTACAGGCACCCGCCACCACGCCCAGCTAATTTTTTTTGTATTTTTTAGTAGAGATGGCCATCTTGGCCGGGGTGGTCTTGAACTCCTGACCTCAGGTGATCACCCGCCTTGGCCTCCCAAAGTGCTGGGATTACAGGCATGAGCCACTGCACCCGGCCTCAACAGGCTTTTAATGCAATAAAGTGCCCTATTTTGGGAAAAACTGCCACAAAGGACATTTATTAGTAAGTAAGAGAAGAACACACCAAGATTTAAAACAGAAAGGGATAGGCTAACTCCAGTGTTTTGTTCAAATGTAGTTGGTTTTATGATAAGGACTGCCCTTATCTATAAAACTGCTAACCCCAAACCCTTGTACAAGCTGTCAGACTTTTGGTTGTACAACAAGAAGGCCTGGACAATGAGAACCTTTTTTCTAGGTTGTTCTCATTAATGCTTTGTTCCTGAAGTCAGGAAGTGCCTTGACAGAAAGTAATTGCCTTTAAAGTTCTTTTGACGTTGTACAATGCCCCTGGCCAGCCAGAACCCCAAGAGATCAACACCAAAGTTGTGGAAGTGGTCTACTTGATCCTAAACACCCTCTAATTAGGCCTAAAGATCATGGAGTCATAAGAACCTTTAAATTAGGATCCCTAATCCCCACATTGTTCAAGGGTCAACTGTATATATTGACCAGTATTCATTGAACTGTACATTTTAAATGGCAAATTTTATTGTGTGTAAATTACACTTCATTAAATCTGTTTAAAGAGAAAAAAATAATCCATGAGTCCACAGACATAAATGAATGAACCAATGAATAAAGTAGGAAAGAAAAAGTTATACTTTATAGTAAAATGTCAGTTAAAATAGATGGAGATAGAAAATCATCAGAGCTAAACTGGTGAAGTAAAAGATTAATGAGGAAAAGGAGTTTTATATATTTCTAAAGAATCTTTCTTTTGGCCGGGCGCAGTGGCTCACGCCTGTAATCCCAGCACTTTGGGAGGCCGAGGTGAGCAGACCACGAGGTCAGGAGATGGAGACCATCCTGGATAACACGGTGAAACCCCGTCTCTACTAAAAATACAAAAAATTACCTGGGCGTGGTGCTGGGCGCCTGTAGTCCCAGCTACTCGGGAGGCTGAGGCAGGAGAATGGCATGAACCCGGGAGGCGGAGCTTGCAGTGAGCCGAGATTGCACCGCTGCACTCCAGCCTGAGCGACAGAGAGTGACTCCATCTCAAAAAAAAAAAAAAAAAAGAAATCTTTCTTCTATTTATTTGCATTTATATAGAAAAAAACAGTAGAGAGAATGTAAACAACCCAGTCAGGAGGAGACTCCAACACTGAAAAAAATTCATGAGTACCATATTTACATGTTTTAAAATCATATTTCGTCAGAATTATATTTTCACAACGATAGATATGGTAAAAATGATTTTGCACTTTCTTACAGTACCACAAAATATTTTAATTGAGCAAGAGAGTTCTTTTTTTTTTTTTTTTTTTGAGAAGGAGTTTTGCTCTTGTTGCCCAGGTTGGAGTCCAATGGCCCTATCTCGGCTCACTGCAACCTCCACCTCACCAGTTCAGGCAATTCTCCTGCCTCAGCCTCCCAAGTAGCCCGGATTATAGGCGCCTGCCACCATGACAGGCTAATTTTTTGTATTTTCAGTAGAGACAGGCTTTCACTATGTTGGCCAGGCTGGTCTTGAACTCCTGACGTCAGGTGATCCACCCACCTCAGCCCCCTAAAGTGTTGGGATTACAGACATGAGCCACCGCACCTGGCGGAGTGAGAGATTTCTAACCATAACTGAGACTTTGCTTATTCACATAACTTAATGGTTTATGTTACGAGATAAATAAAAATGATTAGTATTTGGTTAAAAAATTTTAGGCTGGACATGGCCTATTATCTAAGAAATTAGATATATTACATATTTTGCATACAAATTCATTACTAGCTGTGTGATTTGTAGATATTTTATGCTAATCATTTGTAGCTCCTCTTTTTATTGTTGTAACAAGATATTTTGAAGAGCATTGCATTTAATTATGAGATAATCTAATTTCTTAATTTTCCTGTTACAGTCTTGTTTGGTGTTTTTATGTAAGAAATATTTGCTTCACTATGATCACAAAGATTTTCCTCCATTATCTCCTAGAAGTTGTATGGTTTGGCCGGGCGCAGTGGCTCACGCCTGTAATCCCAGCATTTTGAGAGGCCAAGGCGGGCGGATCACGAGGTTAGGAGATCGAGACCATCCTGGCTAACACGGTGAAACCCCGTCTCTACTAAAAATACAAAAAATTAGCCGGGTGTGGTGGCGGGCGCCTGTAGTCCCAGCTACTCGGGAGGCTGAAGCAGGAAAATGGCGTGAACCCAGGAGGCGGAGCTTGCAGTGAGCAGAAATCATGCCACTGCACTCCAGCCTGGGCGACAGAGCAAGACTCCGTCTCAAAAAAACAAAAACAAAAACAAAACAAAACAAATACAAAAAAAAATTTAGCCGGGCATGGTGGCGGGCACCTGTAGTCCCAGCTACTCAGGAGGCTGAGGCAGGAGAATGGTGTGAACCCAGGAGGCAGAGCTTGCAGTGAGCCGAGATCGCGCCATAGCACTCCAGCCTGGGCGACAGAGCAAGACTCCGTCTCAAAAAAAAAAAAAAAAAGTTGTATGGTTTTTGGTTTTACATTTATGTCTACGAATTATTTCAGGTTAATTTTTAGCATAGAACTTGCTGGAACATGGGTTAAATGGTCAGGAAAAATGGTAAATTAAGGATAAAAATTGCTACATTCTTTGGAAAATAAAAGCAAATAGCAAGATGATAGTGTTATTCATAGAGACAAAAGTGACTGAGAGTTAGACTTCGTGATAAAAGCTGAGAAAACTGCTCATTTTGGAGCACAGTTAAATATCTATCACAGAGGCAAATTGGAAGGTCAGGAAAAAAATTGGAAAAATGAATCTAGAACTCAGGAAATAGTAAGGATGGTTGGGAAGGTTTAAATTAGTAAATTGGAAGATTTCATAGAAAACTCATGAAGCTTAAGTGACCTGAGGATGCAGAAGTGACCACTGGGCTAAAGTGAAGAACAAATATGGAAAGAAGTGGCAGGCTTGCATGACACACATGCATTCAGTAAAGCAAACACATCACAACCCAGTGAGTATTCTCAATATCAGCACATCTCTTAAACTAGCACCACAATCAATAATCAAAATCCCCTTCAACCACCAATGGGTTCTAACTCCTAGAATTTATGATTTCTAGTGCTCTGTATTCTAACATAGATTTTGCTCATCTTTGCATTTTGTACTCTTTTGCTTAATTCTCAGTGGCATATCTTCATTTGGAGAGATGATTGTCTTTTAAGTCTAGTGGTGGCTTCTTGTCATCCTGGTCTTACTCCTCCTCTTCCTCGTGTTCCTCTTCCTCCTTCTGTTCTTTCTCTTCCTGCTTCTCGTCCCTTTGCATCTTTATCTTTATCTTCATCTTCATATTCTTTTTCACCAGAAATCCCTCAGGTTGACAGAGATGGTGGTATGTAGCTATATGTGCCACGTGTGGCCTAGAGTGTAGGACTGGTAAGATGTGACTCATAACCATATGGATAGACCATGTAATTCTGGGTTTAAAAAAAAAAAAAAAAAAACCTCTTCATAACCTACACTTCAGGGGCCCTTAGAGCTTCCTCAGTAAATTTCTGTTCATTTGTGTCTCTTTGGGTTGGTTTCCTACCTGGGGATGTGACAAAATGGATCACAGGCATTACAGTTTCAAGGTACATTTCCAAAGAAGAGGATGACAAAATAATTGCCTTTACAAACATGTTTAGTTCCAAATAAAACAAGTAACTAACTGTTAAAAAAAAAAAGAAAAGAAAAGAAAATGAGTCATAGGAGGTTTCTCTTTGGAATTCTTAATTGTTTACCAACAGTTTCCCTAAATGCACCAAGATTCCACCCTCACATATGTGGCACTAGGCTACATGACCTTCCAGCTATGACAGGAAGCGTTTAAGTTTCTGCTGTAAAGGAAAGAAGAGATTCGGGGCAGAAAGTGTCCTGACTCTGGGGCATTACTGAACTCCTCTGCTGAGGAAGGAATTTTGGGGCCAAACAGCAACAATAAGTCTATCAAGCATATAGCAAAAATATTCCTGATAGTGTCACATGAACCACAATATAGAGATATCTAAGGATAATTAGTATCAGGGTCTGAGGTGAGATATTTATGGTGGGGCTAGAATACGTGAAAACAATGTTACAGGAATGGCAAGAACCAAATGAACAGAGATAATAGAGACTGTTAAATTATTTCAAGTCTTACTCTGAGTAATTACTCATGCATCACAACAAGAATGATTACTTCAAACTTTCTGATAACTATATAAACACATGCAAAGAAGGAAGCAATATTTTCCATATTATGGATTCTTTGGGTAGCTTTCTGAAATTCAAAACTAAATATTGCAAGCTAACTAAAGAGATGGAATTTCTTCTAGAATATCAAACAATACTTCAAGAAAGTTGTTTAAAAATAGCAGAAAGGTCAATATAATAAAATAAGTCAATATCAACATTCCACTAAATCATATTTAATGCAGATATTCATTTATATTTTAAACAGGCAATACGTAAAGTACCTACCTGATTATTCACTTTAAAGCTGGTGCAAATTAAAGTAACATGAAGGATAATAATGTTTTGCAGATTACTCTTTAAAAATAAATGAAACATATTTAGAGAATATGTGAACTTTTAGAAAAACAAATAAGAATAAATGTGACAAAGTTTGAATGAAGTAAGATTTATTCATTCATTTGTTTGTTTATTTACTTTTGAGACGGAGTCTCACTCTGTCACCCAGGCTGGAGTGCAGTGGCACCATCTCTACTCACTGCAAGCTCCGCCTCCTGGGTTCACGCCATTCTCCTGCCTCAGCCTCCTGAGTAGCTGGGACTACAGGCGCCCGCCACCACGCCCGGCTAAATTTTTTTTGTGTTTGTTTTGTTTTTGTTTTTGTTTTTTTGGGAAGGAGTCCTGCTCTGTAGCCCAGGCTGGAGTGCAGTGGCGCAATCTCGGCTCACTGCAAGCTCTGCCTCCTGGGTTCACACCATTCTCCTGCCTCAGCCTCCTGAGTAGCTGGGACTACAGGCGCCCGCCACCACGCCCGGCTAATTTTTTGTATTTTTAGTAGAGACGGGGTTTCACCGTGTTAGCCAGGATGGTCTCGATCTCCTAACCTTGTGATCCGCCCACCTTGACCTCCCAAAATGCTGGGATTACATGCGAGAGCCACCGCGCCCAGCCCTCATTCATTTAATTTTTTGAGATGGAGTCTCACTCTGTTGCTCAGGCGGAAGTGCAGTGGCACCGTCCCGCTCACTAAAACCTCCACTTCCCAGGTCGAAGTGATTATCCTGCTTCGGACTCCCCCTAGTAACTGGGATTACAGGTGCATGGCACCACGCCCAGCTAATTTTTGTATTTTTGGTAGAGACAAGGTTTCACCATGTTGGCCAGGCTGGTGTTGAGCTCCCAATCTCAAGTAATCTGCCAGCCTTGGCCTCCCAAAGTGCTGGGACTGAATTAAGTAAGATTTAAGGGCTCATAAATTTGCTATAAAAAGTAACACTACTGGCATTTCATAATACAGATTATAATTACAGAAGTTATATAAATACAAGGAACTTGCATGATTCACTAGGAATTTTCACATATTAAAATATAAAATAAAAATGCTATAAGTAAACAAGAATATGATCAATCTACTAGCAGAAAATAGAACTTGCAACAAAGAGCTTTCTTTCTCTTTTGAATTTGGTCATTTGTGTAAAACAAACTGAGAAAAACATTTTGTAAATATTAGAAACTTAAAGCCAGCCATTAGAAAGTAATGCTTTTTCTTGGAAGATTAATTAATATTCAATCTATAAAATTTAAGGCATTATTAACTAAACTTTTAAATTAAATATTTTTAAAAATAATTTTTAATAAGGACAACTGATATTTTAACCCAGATTGAAGTAGCTCATGGATTTGTCAGTTTCTTTAAACAAATGCTCAGATTTCTAAACATTTAAGTGTCCCAAGAGTGCACCTACAAACTTCATTTCTAGATTCATATTCTGTTACTCTATCTCTCTACATTCCAAACACATACGATTTCTTCCAACTCCTTAAGGCTGTATGGGATCATTCTACGTGATTTTCCCTCTGTCAGAGAGAATTGGACCCAATTATATTTCAAAATATATATTTTTAAAAATTTCCATGTATCCTCATAAAAGTGAGAGATTTCTCGTAAGTCTCTAAAGTTAAAATTTTATTTCTGTAACACTATTTCAAAATTTCCTGAACTTCTCTTCTGAAGATCCTAACATAATTAGAGTGGATAATCTTTGTATAATTGAGATAGTCATTTTTAGTTCCATTATGAGGTCCACCACGTGGGCAGGAATATAACTGGTGTTATATGCCATTGCATCCAAAATTTCTACCATTTAATAGTTTGCTACATGTTAACAAATATGGAAATGAATGATTACATGTCATGAAGAAAACAGACTCATAGCACTGTAATCAGATTACAAAATCAATTTGTCCTGGTCCTACAGGCAAAGCAGAACCGAGAGACCCAGGTGTCACTGCTGATAAGCACAAAGGGGTTGAATGCTGTGAAACACAAGGCCACTGGAACAGAGATGTTCACCATCCAATGGCCTGGGTTTGCAGCTAAAGTCATCCTAAAGTTAACATGCTACAGATTGAATACAAGGTGAACAAGGAGCAGACCAGGATTAGGATAGTGTATGTGGCTCTGGTCTCATGGGAAAGTCTGGAGGAGAGTCTGTGACTGTGAATGTGTTGGACTCGCTGCTTGTGCCCGTGCAGGACAAAGACCATGGAGCCACTGGCCCGGACCATGAAACCAAAACTCACAAAGTCAGGCGAAAAATATGTGATTGCCTAGAGTAAGTCCAATCTGTCTTGAATTGCACAGGAACAGACTCTGTAATGTATTTCTTCATTAAGGTTTTTCCTGTTCAATGGACCAGTCACTATTTTAAGAATACATGTGTTCATCAAGAGATGCAAAATCCAGCACAAGAAACAAGAGAAGCCAAGAACTTTGGGTATCTAATCTTGAGCTCCATCCACCTCCATATACTGGGGTTGAGGTTAATGGCTTGGAAGCCATTGAGGAGGCAGATACTGCTGAAGGAAACCCCTGTGCCTACTCTGTAATAATAAAAGAAAGTTTACATCCTGCATCATCCAGGAAACATTTTGACCCAAAGGCCTCCATTGTTTGAGGTATCCCTTTGTAGGAAAGGACCAAGCAGTTGGCTTAGGTTAGTTGGTTGAGAATCAGGTCTGTGGGTCTCAATTTCTGTCCAACGAGCAAAGGGAAGCTGTAAAGACAAAGGAGTGAGGAATTTCCCAGGATCCCAATTCCAGTCTGAGCAAGGAGGATTTCAACTTTTCAAACTCAATTGCCTCAATATCTAGAATGTGTTGATTTCAGTTAAAGTCAGAAGAATAAGTAGGAAAAAAAACATAGATGTCTTACCATCACCATGAAGAGTACTTTTCTGTGCTTATCCTATTGCATATTTCCCACTTTAATTGAGCATTGACACTTTATGGTTATTTGCCCAAAGGCAGTTCCTGAAAAACTGCATTGGAAATAGCCTCAGTGTCCATCTACAAGAGTCTGGGTGAATGAATGATAGCAAAACTGCATAACAGATCGCCACGACTTTAGAGATTAGTAAAGATCTCTGTGTATCCATCCCATCAGTATTGTTTCAGGATTTTTCCAACACCATTGAAAAATTAGGAAACACCTTGAACACAACACAAATTTTGTGATTGTTCCTGGTTGCTTTGTCTGCAGGGAAGATGAGACAAATGCAGAAAACTGTACCCAGCTAATCAAGTTATGTAGGAATATAAAAACTCATACAAGGACACAATTTGAAAATCTGGTAACGTCAGTTCCCCCTATGGTGTGAGCTAAACCCATCCATATTAGCGTTACACTTTCCATCTGATTTTATGTAATTCTCCTACCACCACTTCACAGTAACTCACAAGCTGCAACCCTTGACTCCCACTTTCACAGGAAAAATTCAGGCTTTTTAAGTAAAGTGCCATATTTATCACATTATTTATTTATTAAATATTTTACATGTGTAACATTGTGTTGTCTTACTTATTATACTTCTATATTTTATCTTTCACAGATGATATTTTGTGTTTCCATAAGCCCTGTGATTTTATTTTGTATTTTGCATAATTCCATGTTTTTCAGGAATGTGTACACTGCATTATTGCAGAACTGACTTAATGGAGTTTTTCCAGGGTATATTTTGCATTGAAAAATTCACATTCCAGGATCGTATACATATTTTTTGAAGCAAGTAAAAACATATAAAAGGACAGAGTGCTAATAGAGAAAAGGGACAGAACTCATACTTTATACAATTTTCTTCTGTTATACCTTTGTCTTTTTATAAATTTAAATATTGGGTGTTCTGTTTGGTGACAGAGTCTCGCTCTGTTGCCAGGCCGGAGTGCAGTGGCACAATCTCAGCTCACTGCAACCTCTGCCTCCCAGGTTCAAGTGATTCTTCTGCCTCAGCCTCCCAAGTAGTTGGGACTAGAGGCACGCACCACCACGCCAGCTAATTTTTTGTATCTTAGTGGAGATGGAGTTTCACCATGTTGGCCAAGATGGTCTCGATCTCCTAACATCATGATCTGCCCGCCTCGGCCACCCAAAGTGCTGGCATTACAGGTGTGAGCCACAGTGCTCGGTCGGTACATAATTTTTATACAATATTAAATCAAGGTGAAATTTGAAAAATCCATGCAATGAAAGGTGAAATGAACAAAAAAGCAAGCTTGATTGTGTGTCAGCATTATTGCCAATGCAGGCAAGATTTTTTTTTTTAAAGCCTTCATGTGGTTTTAAAACTTAGACACATATGTGAACACACACACACACACACATACAACTAAATATAAGTAAAAGTGATGAAATCTGAATGAGAACATTGGAGAGGATCATTATCAATATCGTTGTTTTGATTTTATAATATAGTCTTGCAAATGTTATCCTGGAGAAACTAGATAATATAATGGATACACAGGATCTTTCAGTATTATTTTTTACAGCTGCATGTAAATCATCGATTATGTCTATATACATTTTCAATTAAAAATTATATGGGTATATACAAGGCAAAAATATACACAAAAACATGTAAAAGTCATGTCCATAATCATGTTTTGGCAAAATGTATTGCTATTGACACATTGAAAAAATAAGCCTCTTAAAATTTGGCAATATTACACTAAAATTAGGTAATTTTAAGGAAATATAGAAGCACAATGTAAAACTTTTTTTTTTTTGAGACGGAGTCTCACTCTGTCGCCCAGGCTGGAGTGCAGTGGCACAATCTTGGCTCACTGCAAGCTCTGCCTCCCGGGTTCATGCCATTCTCCTGCCTCAGCCTCCCGAGTGGCTGGGACTACAGGCGCCCACCACCATGCCCAGCTAATTTTTTGTATTTTTAGTAGAGACGGGGTTTCACCGTGTTAGCCAGGATGGTCTTGATCTCCTGACCTCGTGATCTGCCCGCCTCAGCCTCCCAAAGTGCTGGGATTACAGGCGTGAGCCACCACGCCTGGCCCATAAAACTCTTAAAATATAAGGATCATGGCCGGGCGTGGTGGCTCACACCTGTAATCCCAGCATTTTGGGAGGCTGAGGTGGGCGGATCACCTGAGGTCGGGAGTTCGAGACCAGCCTGACCAATATGGAGACATCCCATCTCTACTAAAAATACAAAATTAGCTGGGCATGGTGGCACATGCCTGTAATCCCAGCTACTAGGGAGGCTGAGGCAGGAGAATCGCTTGAACCTGGGAGGTGGAGGTTGCAGTGAGCTGAGATCGTGCCATTGCATTCCAGCCTGGGCAACAAGGGCGAAACTCCATCTCAAAAAAAAAAAAAAAAAGGATCAGAAATAAATAATAGTGGAGACAAACGATTGTGATGCCCTACCTTGTTTTAACGTGATTGTCTCTCTTAGCTGAGAGAGCCGAACAGACTCCATTTTTGTCTCTTCACTTGCAGTCCCCTTATCCCCCTCCCTTAAGGACATAACTAGTGCAAGCTGACGCCAAGCACATCCAGGAATGCACTTACTGATAAGACACTGAGGCAAGCTGTACCAGCAGCTCCTATGAATGCGCTCAGTTAATGGTACCCAAAGCCCCTGCGTTTATCACTTTGTGATAATTAAGCCCCTGCACCTGGAACTGTTTATTTTCCTGTAACTGTTTCTGTAACCATTTATCTTTTAACCTTTTGCCTATTCTGCTTCTGTAAAAATTGCTTCAGCTAAACTCCCCCTCCCGTATTTAGATCAAGGTACCAAAAGAAATCTAGCCCCTTCTTCGGGGCCAAGAGAATTTTGAGCTCTAGCTTTCTCTCAGTCGCTGGCAATAAAAGGACTCCAGAGTTAGTCTTAGAGTGTGGCATTTCTCTATAACTCGTTCGGTTACAACACTATAGGCAAAGATTACATTCATAAAGATATTTTTACAATATAGGTGTCTTATTTAATATGACTCCAATCTAAATGGTAATTTTTCTAACCTTTCTCAAGTAATTATAAAATGTCAAAATTATAAACAATTAAAAACTAAAGAGAAATAAAGACAACGAGTAGCAACAAAAGCTAATTGCTAAATATGGGGAAAAAAGGCCAGGCGTGGTGGCTCATGCTGGTAATTCCAGCACTTTAAGGCAGGCAAATAACTTGAGGCCAGTTCGAGACCAGTCTGGCCAACATGGTGAAACACTGTCTCTACCAAAAATACAAAATTATCCGGGGGTGGTGGTGCATGCCTGTAGTCCCAGCTCCTCGGGAGGCTGAGGCAGGAGAATCGCTTGAACCTGGGGGGTGGAGGTTGCAGTGAGCAGAGATTGTGCCACTGTACTCCGGCCTGGGCGACAGGATGAGACTCTGTCAAAAAAAAAAAAAAAAAAAAAAGAAAGAAAAGAAAAAGATGACATAATGTTTTTGCAATCTCATTTCAGTTCCACTTATGATAATAGATACATTATGTAATTTAGGTCACTAACATTTGAGGCAAAAAAACAGAATAAACACAAACGTGTGGGATAAGGGGATGCTGACCCCACTGTTAATGATCACCTTGGTTGGAGACCAAGGTTTTATCATACAGATGAAGCCTGCAGGTGGCAAGTTTCAGAGAAATAGATTGTAAATGTTTCTTATCAGACTTAAGGTCTATGCTGATGTTATTGCTGTAGGAGTAGAATGAGGCATATCCAACCCCTCTTCCATCATGGCCTGAACTAGATTTTCAGGTTAACTCTATAATGCTGAGAGGAGGGGTCCATTCAGATACTTGGGAGGCCTTTGAATTTTATTTTTGGTTATAGTTTCTACATTAAAGAAAAAAAGAAAAAAATTAAGGGCTGCGTCAATTCCCAATTGTCAAAATTTTTAATGTACTGTATGCAATATATGTCAACTTTTGTGTTGGGAAATGAAGATCAAATCGTATTCTTTTATCCTGTGTATGTAATAGGCTTTGCTGACCCTAGTTTGATGGGTTTTTTCTTTTGCCCTCTCTCTCTTGGATTGAGTCCTCATGGCGCCGCGGACTGCGGCGTGGTAGGAACTACACAACCCAGAATACTGTGCGCTGAGCGTGCCGAGGCCTTGGACCAATCATTGCCCAGGAAAGGGGCACCTCCGTAAGTGCGCAATACAACAGAATCTTCCGGCGTCTTTCCGGTGGTGGTTATTTTTGCTGCCTGCGAGCGCATCCGCTGGCTAGGCGTTTCCGGCTCGCTGGGTCCGGGCCAGGTAACTGGAGCCGGAAACCGGTGGAGGTGGTGTCCGCGGTGTCCGCCTGCAGAGGAGCTTGCCTGGTCTCGGTCTGAGCGTCGCCCAGCGATTTGCCACCGCACGCACACCGGGTCCCGGGCTTTACCGCGCGCCTCTCCAGGCCCCGCCCCGCCCAAAGTCCCATGGCCGCGGCAGCGCTAGTGAATACGCCGCAGGTGAGAGCGCAGTCCTCGGATCCTCACCTGGGTCCTCAGGCCCCGGATTGGGGTCACCTGCGTGGGTCTCTGCAGTTCAGGCCCCTTCTCCAGGACAGCGAGGAGTTCTGGGTGGGGTCCTCAGAGCTGACGGCAGTGAGGTGAAGAAGGGAGAGCGTTGCGTACCCTGGGGGCTGCACGCGCAGAGCCTGGGAGGTGCGCTGGGGTCGCGAGCATTCGGAAACTTGGGGGCGGACCGGTGTCTGCAGGGAGCAGAGAGAATGAGGAGAAGAAGGCACGGCTGCCATGGCAGCCTGAGCAGCCGGGCTTTTAATTCTGAGTCTTTGGGAGCCACGGAGGGTTGTGAACTAAAGGAGAACACGATCTGAGTGAGGGTCTGAAAAAAGATTTCAAAGGCAATGAGTGGAGAAAACAGACTGTTACGGAGTGATGAGGGTGGACGCAGGGATACTGGTGAGGAGACTGCTGTAGTAGACTCCAGGAGGATTATGGTGGATTCTGGACCAGACGGGTTGCTGAAGGGACCTAAGTAATAAGAATCTTGGTAGATCTTAAAGGTAAAGCCAGCAGGATTTTCTGCTGCATCATTTGTGCCTGTGAGCAAAAGTGGGAGTGAAGTATGATCCCAAGTTTTTCTTTTACCTGAACATCTGGAAGAGTTGACAAAGAAATCTGGTGAGGAAGCAGGTTTCAGGGAGATAGTAGGAGTTGAATTTTGGACGTGGTGTTTCTAAACTGCCACACAGTGAAGTTGTTACATGGGCAGTTGGAATCATAAGTAGAAAATTCATGGGAGGAGACTGACTCAGTGATGTGTAAATGGTGACAGGCTGGGGCCTAGACTCAGGCCAAGCCTTAAATTTAGACGGGAAATCTTAAGGTTTTAGTTTGAGCTGAAGAGAGGGAGGGCTGAGGCTGGAGGCTGGGAAAGTGTGGGTCGGCCTTGGCGAAGCTGCCTGCAGA
This sequence comes from Pongo pygmaeus, assembly GCF_028885625.2. Taxonomy (NCBI): domain Eukaryota; kingdom Metazoa; phylum Chordata; class Mammalia; order Primates; family Hominidae; genus Pongo; species Pongo pygmaeus. Next base: position 64,103,729 of record NC_072393.2, read on the forward strand.
TAGGAGGGCCATGGGGTTCCGGGGGTACTTCCAAAGGGAAAGTGTAAGGAATACACACTGCATAGGATGGATTTGAGGGTGGGACACTGTGTAGAGTCACCATTCAGAAGACTTGGCGAACTGTTCACTCTATGTGGAGCCAGAAAAAGGTCAGCCAGACTAGCAGAGCAGCCCAAGCCCAGCAAGAGCAGCTCTCCCAGGAAAATACAAGTTTAGACTGTATAGATTTAACAAATTAAATTTATGCAAGCAATTACTTAACCGATTAAAATGTCACTATAACTCTGTGCTCTAATAAAAAATAAATGTTTGTTTTTTGTCATGCTTTCCTGGCACAGAATTCCTAAAATCGTTGTAATTTCCTCAGTGAAAAGTGTCTTGTGATAAGTCATGGACCGCATAACAACAATGTTGACCACATCAATGACGGTGGTCCCATAAGATTATGATACCATATTTTTACTGTACCTTTTCATTTTCTTTCTTTCTCATCAGGAGGCAAACTGCATTTTCTAAGTTTATAAATCTTTAAATGCACAAATAATTATCACTGTGTTACAATTGCTGACAGTATTTAGTATAGTAACTTGCTGTACAAGTTTGTAGCCTAGGAGCAATAGGCTATACCATTTAGTAGTTGAACAATGAATGTCTGAACAGTAGTTCCCCCTTATCCTCAGAGGATACTTTTCAAGACCGCCAGTGGAGGCTTGAAACTGCAGTTAGTACCTAACCTATATATACTATGTTTCTTCCTAGACTACATACCTGTAATAAAATCCAGTTTATAAATTAGGCACTACAAGAGGTGAACAGTAATAACTGGAAATAATATAGAACAATTATAATATACTTTATAAGTTAATAAAAGTTATGTAACTGCAGTTGAGACAATAAAAAAGCAAAAGTTAAATTGTAAAAAACATTATGTGAATGTGGTATCTCTCTAAATATCTTACTATACTATTCACCCTTCTTGTGATGAAGAAGGGACTAAACTCAATAGAGTGAGATTTCCTCACACTACTTAGAATGGTGCACTATTGGCCGGCGCGGTAGCTCACACCTGTAATCCCAGCACTTTGGGAGGCTGAGGCAGGCAGATCACAAGGTCAGGAGATCAAGACCATCCTGGCTAACATGGTGAAACCCCGTCTCTACTAAAAATACAAAAAATTAGCTGGGCGTGGTAGTGGGCACCTGTAGTCCCAGTTACTCCAGAGACTGAGGCAGGAGAATGACGTGAACCCGGGAGGCGGAGCTTGCAGTGAGCCGAGACACGCCACTACACTCCATCCTGGGCGACAGAGTGAGTCTCCGTCTCCAAAAATAAATAATAAATAAATAAATAAATAAATAAATAAAGGATGGTGCACTATTTAAAACATGAATTGTTTATTTCTAGAATTTTAATATTTAATATTAAAATTTTAATATTACTATTTTCAGACTGAAGTTGAAATTTAATACTTATAATTTTCACACTGAAGTTGAATGTGGGTAACTGAAACTGCAAATAGCAAAACAGCTGATAAGGGAAGACTTCCATACTTGAATTTTATGAGATGGCTTAGGGTGAGCAGACAGGGTGGAGTCTCTAGATAGCCTCAGAGTGGAGTCAGTCACCAGACAAATCAAGTGATTATAGAATTTGAACTTTAAGCCCCACCTCTGGCATCCAGGGAGGGGAGCAGAGATCTGGAGATTAGGTTATATAAAATCTTGAACAATGAGTTCTAGAAGCTTCAAGGTTGTGAACACTTGGAAATGCTGGGAGAGTGACATAAGAGAGCATGGAAGTACTCTGTCTTACCCCCTCTCCCAGTACCTTGCCATATGCATCTCTTTGATTTGGCGGTTCCTGAGTTACATCCATTATCATAAACTGGTAAACATAAGTAAAGTATTTTCCTGAGTTCTGTAAGTGGTTCTAGCAAATTATTGAACGTAAGGAGAGAAGTCATGGCAGCCCCCAAATTTGTAGCCAAGGGGAGAAAATTACGGTGGTCTGGACATTGGCTTGCAATTGGCATATGAAGTGAGGGCAGTTTTGTACGACTGAGCCCTTAAACCTGTTGGTTTAGCTGCAACTCCAGGTAGTTAGTGTTAGAATAGGATTGAATTGTAGGACACCTAGTTGGTATAAGAGTCAGAGAATGGTGTGGGAAAAGACGCTACATATTTATTGTCAAAGAATCACAGAAGCCTCTAATAATTTGAAAAGATATCACATTCACATAAAGACTTAAATGGCAAGTAAGAAACACCAAAATTTTAAAAAATGTTTACAGAAATCTTAATGCAGTAGTCAGTACTAGCTAAATCTTAGCATTGGACACGTATGAATGAGTTTGATGCCTACAATAGCACTACGAGATAGCCACCATTAAGTGTTTCCATTTTACAGATGAAGGCAACCTCAGAGAGGTTAGGTCTTTGTCTAGTGTCACACAGTTGGCAAGAGCAACTTACCCTTTGTAAATGCCACCTTGAACACCTTTATTTCATAGCCTCCCTCTTCCTACAGATTCCCATGGTAACAGAAGAGTTTGTGAAACCATCACAGGTAAGTGGAAGAAGTCCCAGGTCTTCACTGGCCCTGTTCCCTAAAGCCATGGTTCTGGCCCACAGATGCAGGTAACACTGATGTCCTGGGACTCTTTTTCCTTCATCTTGGGTCCCTGGGGTCACCTCAGGCCCAGGATGATTAATCAGGGTCAGGAGTTAATACAGAAATGTTCCCATTTCTGCATCCAATAGGATGAAGTGATGAAAGGTTTCCTGGGCATAGGTGCCAGCATGTCCAACTGCTTAGAGATGAGAATGATACGGGCACATATAGGGAACTGCAAGTCTCTGTGCACTGTGGCCAAAACTTTTGCAGTTTGAGCTGTGACAGAACTAACATGAGTTTCTTTTTCCTTCTTTACAGTCTCACAGATACATGATTTGTCCTTTTTATAGATCTTAGCAAATTCAGAGTACAATATTTTTTTTCTTGTTAAGAACTCTCACCTTTTCACTTAAAGGAAATACTTCACAGGTTGTCTTTTACATATCTGAATGGCTGGTATTATCGCTCTTGTGCTTTGGGGGTATTAAGTAAAATAAGCGTTACTTGAACACAAGCACTGTGATAATGAGACAGTTGATGTGATAACCAAATGGCCACATAGTGATTAACAGGCAGGTAGTGTATTCAGCATGGATCTATTGGACAAACGGATGATTGATGTCTTGGGCAGAACAGCGTGGGACAGTGTAAGATTTTATCACTACTCAGAAAAGCACGTCATTTATAATTTTTGGGTTGTTTATTTCTGGAATTATCCATGTAATATTTTCAGACCACAGTTAACCAGTGGTAAATGAAACCATGGAAAACAAAATTGTGGCTAAGAGCGGGGACGACTGTATATGTATTCAGTGCTATACATTTTATTCTAAGCACCGCTTCCACTGCATCTCACAAATTCTAAGTTGTGTTTTCATTTCATTTAGTTCAAAATATTTTTAAATTTGAGTATTTCTTCTTTGTTCCATGTGTTGTCTTGTTTACATCTCCCAGGTATTTTGGGATTTGCCAGCTCTCTTTCCATTACTGCTTTCTAGTTGAATTCCATTGTGATTGCAGAGCAGACCTTGTATTATTTCTAGTAAATTTATTAAGATGTGTTTTATGACTGTGTATTGTAAACTGGGGAGTAAGTGACCTTCGTGGGGTCTCTAGGATCATTCCAACACTGCCATGGAAATGAAACTCTGAGAGGCATAAAGGATTTATTATATTCATAGGTCCTCATAGAGGGTGGCACAGCAAACCATGCATGGAGCCATATGGAAAGAGCTCTCAGGGAGTGGACTCAACCAAGCAGGCAGGGAGCCAAGAGGGAGAGCAAGGACCTGTGGGCAGATGCCTTTCCTACTGTGTTTGAATGTCATTCAGTCACAGTCAAAGGAGGAAAAGAAGCGGAGGTTGTGACAGGGACCAGTCTTAGCATGATGGGGACCTGGTCACTGGGGTGGGTTGCTCATAATGTATTGGGGATGTTGAAGCATCAGGAAAATAGGAAGTTTTAAAGATTTCTAAAACAGGCCCAGAATGTGGTCTGTCTTGAATATTCCTGTGAGCTTGAGAACAGCATGTATTCTGTTCTTGTTAGACAAAGTAATCTAAAGATGGTGATTATGTCCAGTTGATTGATGGTGTTGTTGAATTCAGCTAAGTGTATTGGTTTTCTGCCCACTGTATCTGTCAGTAACAGATAGAAAAGAGTGTGGAAGACTTCAATTATGATGGTGGATTGATCTGTTTCTCCTTGAAGATCTGTCAGTTTTTGCCTCATATAGTTTGATGCTCTGTGGTCAGGCATGTATGTGCTAAGGATTCTTATATCTTTTTGGAAACTGCCTCAACCTCCCGAGTGGCTGGGATTACAGGCGCCCGCCACCACGCCCAGCTAATTTTTGTATTTTTAGTAGAGACAGGGTTTCTGCACATCGGCCAGGCTGATCTCGAACTCCTGACCTCAGGTGATCCACCCGCCTCGGCCTCCCAAAGTGCCTGTGATGTTTTCTCAATAGCTAGACATGATGAGCTCAGTAAAAGGAATTGCTGTAAATCGGCCTTTAATAATGTGGTGGTGAGGTGTGTCAGCGGGCAGGGGAAGCATTTTAAGTCCCGCAGTTAGGTCTCAGTGTTTTAGTGAGCCTGTTCCTCTTGACTGAAATTCACATGTGTTTCTAAATTGTGTTTTGTTATGCTTTTTCTCTCTCATTATGTGGAAGAGGAATACTAGAGTGGGTTGTAGTTGGTTATTTCCCTTCCCCCAGATAGATTAGGGTCTGATAGTACCTCTGCAGGTTAGGCTCTGGTTAACTGTTGTCTCCCAAGGGCAGGCTTTGTTTAGAGGAACACATTGCTATGGCATATTTTAAAATGATTCATTTTCCCCTCTCTGCTGGAAGCACAAGGGGATTTTTTTTCCCCAGTAATCACCATGAGAACTTGGTTAAGTTTCTGGAGGTAAATATTGCAAGATTGTGGGGGCCCCCATCACTGAGTGCCTCTTGAATTTTCAGCTCACAGAATTGTCCACACAGACCTTCCAGCAATTTATGTGTTATAGATTGGGTTTTCCTGACCTGGCACTAGTTTGCATGATGGTTTCCTTTCATGAGTTTCTGCTCTTGTGAGCCTTGATTCCCCTGTATTCCCTTGTTTGTCTCTCCAGTCTTGTGGGCAGTGGTGTGTCCTGTGCCCTTCCTTATCTTTCCAGTGTGGATCCTAGAAGAATTGTCCGTTTTTCAGTCTAACTCTTTACTTGCTATTGTGATAGAGTGGCCACTTCCAAGCTTCTTACATGCAGAATAGGAAACCAAAGTCCAGGAGTTAGGCCTTGACAATGTGGAGTCTCATGCTGGGACTTCTTGGTGGTGGTGTTAGGTGCACAGCAAGAGACAGACACGTGGAGTTCAGGGAAGGATCCAAGTGAAAGCTGTCCATCAGCCAGTGGCTGGCCTGTGGACCATGGCAGATTTAAGAGGAACACTCTTCAGGTCATAGTGGCAGTCCCATCAGTGAGGAAGGGTGTAGAGAGTATTCTCTAATGACTGGGTCTCTTGCGTGGTCACCTAGATAGAAGTGGGAACCATCACTAAGACAGATAAAGAAGAGTAGTAACCATGGGTGTGTGGGGGTAGGATGAAACGGGTGTCCAGCTGTTGGCACAGTCTTTAAATGGGGAATGGTTAAGAGATTCGTTCAGAGGCAAAGCAGTAATAGAGGTCAAATAACACCAAGGTCAGGGCTGGTGCTTTTTCTCCCTTCTCTTGGCTCAGACTTTTGTTGGTAACTCTTGGTAGGGCCTAAGTAGTTTCAGACAGTGTGACAGATTAGGTTAAAAGCAAATGAGATTGACTGGGAGAGTCATTCAGCCTGAGGTGGGAGCAGCTGGGGGCTAGGCTTTGACTGAGTATAGGTGGAGAGAGGAACGATATGACTGGTGTGGGGACAGCACAGGCAACACTGAGGTGGAAGTGGACTTTGGCAGCCTGAGCTCACACAAGGTCTGAGTGGCTGAAATTGGAACAAACAGCCAGGCCAGATGGGGAAGTCTTCATAACAGTCCTGAGACTGCCTCTGGCTTGGGTCTAACAAAGATGTGTGGTGGTGCTGGATCCTTGTTGCATTTAGCAAGTGCTGCCTGGGCCCCTTGAGCAGAGTGGCATGTGGAGAAGCCAGTGAAGTACCTGTGTCATGGATGCTGAGGGCAGTGGAGTTCAAGGTGTAGCAGTCATGAACTGGAGATGTGTTCCCATGAATGGTGTGCAACCGGGGAGAGAGTATGGCTGTACTCAGGATCCTTGTACTGGCACTTTAAACCAAGACGGTAAGCACAGGTTTCAGTTTATCTGGGTCTCCAGGGAGGTGAACTAGCAGGAGCGTGGATGAGATTCCATGATGTAAGGCCCAGAGCCCAGTGGGAGACACCATAAGGACCTGGTATCTCCTCTGAGTTGGAGAACTAGGGAGGAGGGAGATTTACTGGGGTTCCTGGGGATTGAGTCTGCTCATGATCTCATCTGCCCCCATCATGCAGGGCCATGTGACCTTTGAGGATATTGCTGTGTACTTCTCCCAGGAGGAGTGGGGCCTCCTTGATGAAGCTCAGAGGTGCTTGTATCATGATGTGATGCTGGAGAACTTTTTGCTTATGGCCTCAGTAGGTAAGATCTCTTAAAACCACACCATCAACCTCTGCTGGACTCTGCTCTTCCCCTTTTTCCAGGAGTTTCCTGTCTTTCCCAGAATTGGACATGGGCCCTTCTTCTTTCCTTGGTTCTTGACCTGTGGAAGACATAGGCGTTGTGGTTGCCAGGCCTGGGTTTTTTCTGCCCCAACATCTACTGTCCTGAAGCCTTTTAGTTAAGAGTTTGGGTTCAGACTCTTGTAACTTGCCTAACTGACACCACTTGGTTTTGCCACTCCTTGCTAAGGTAACTGTTCAGTTCTGTGGTGGACCTGTGTTACAGGTTCTCCCCCTGCCTTTAGTAGACATGTCTTTGGACCTCCCTTTCTCAGGAATTACAGGTACTTACATGGTTACTATTTGTAGGGAACCCTAGATTATGACAGCAAGACCCTCTCCCAAGGGTTTTTTTGTAATGAATTTCCCTCCTGTAGTCTGTCATGGGTTGGGGCACCCTGGGCCAGTGTTGTTGACCCACCTCCCTGTTTTTCCCTTAGGATTTCTTCTACCTTCCAGGACCCACATAGTCTCCTGACTTAAGCCAGGGACAGGGGAAAGGCCTGTGTTCCTGAAAGGGTAGTGAAGTCTTCAGCCACAGCAAGGGGGGTTAACAAGGTTTGGGACCTGTGAGTAGGAGCAGTGGGAGGGCATGATTTGAGGGCTGAACTCAAATCATACCAGGCAAATGTCCTATGTTCCCCACTATTTTGGTGCCAGGGCTCATGGCCATACCTCATTTTTCTCTTTTCTCTGCCTACTTGACAATTTGCCTACTTGTCGTTTCTACTGTGATTGTCCCCCACCTCTGTTCTCCACATCTCTCCTGTTCCTATTCTGCTGTGTTCTCCAACATTAGCCTATACCTAATGTATTTAATATTATGAGCTGTGCAGATACAGATGTTCCTTAGCTCATGATGGGGTTATATCCTGATAAACCCATTGTAAGTTGAGAATATCATAAGTCAGAAATGCATTTAATACACCCAACTTATTAGACATCCTAGCTAAGCAACACAGTAGAGTGTCAGTTGTTTAGCCTGGTGATTGCATGGCTTACTGAGAGCTGCAGCTTGCTACCACTGCATCACAAGAGTATACACACTGTGTATCACTAGCCTGGGAAAAGTTCAAAATTCAAAGTATGGTTTCTACTGAATGCATCACTTTTGTATCATCATAAAGTGGAAAAATCATAAGTTCAACCATTATAAATCAAAGACTGTCTACTTAAACTCTCAAACATCAGCTATCCAGTTGTAATTGCATTTTCGTGGGGTGACACACATTCTATGCAGGTCTCCCCTGTCTCCATCAGACAACGTCCTATTGAAAACCATTGACAGAGAAGGGAGTTGTATACCCCCTGCCTCTCTTCCCACCACAGTACCCGATTCCTTGTTCTCTTGCTGGTTATGGGTCTTCCCCTACATGGTAACCTTAAGAGGCCTAATACTGCAAGTATTATCTTCCTTGACCTGACTCCAGCTCCCTTGTCCTGAAAACAAACCCATGGCCTGGGTGCGATGGCTCATGCCTATAATCCTAGCACTTGGGGAAGCTGAGGTGGGAGGATCACTTGAGCTAAGGAATTTGAGACCGGCCTCGGCAACATAATGAGACCCGTATCTCCACAAGAAATTAAAAAAAAAAATTAGCCAGATATGGTGGTATATGCCTGTAGTCCCAGCTGCTTGGGAGGCTGAGATGGGAGTGTCACTGGAGCTTGGAAGGTCAAGGCTGCAGTGAGATATGACTGCAACTGCACTCCCATCTGGGTGACAGAGCAAGACCCTATCTCAAAAAAAAAAAAAGAAAAGAAAAAGAAAAACCATGGACTCATCCCTCCCTGTGTTCCACAGGTATTTGTAATAGAGCTGTTCCCTTCCACCACAGTCTGCATATACTTCACTTGCATTTTTATGCTTTTAGGTTGTTTGCATGGAATAGAGGCTGAGGAGGCCCCTTCTGAGCAGACTATTTCTGCACAAGGAGTGTCACAGGCCAGGACTCCAAAGCTAGGTCCTTCCATCCCAAATGCTCATTCTTGTGAGATGTGTATCCTGGTCATGAAAGACATTTTGTATCTCACTGAGCACCAGGGGACACTTCCCTGGCAGAAACCTTATACTTCTGTGGCCAGTGGGAAATGGTTTTCATTTGGTTCTAACCTGCAACAGCACCAGAACCAGGACAGTGGAGAGAAACACATCAGAAAGGAGGAGAGCAGTGCCTTGCTTCTGAATAGCTGCAAAATTCCTCTGTCAGACAATCTTTTCCCATGCAAAGATGTTGAGAAGGATTTTCCAACCATCCTGGGCCTTCTTCAACACCAGACCACCCACAGCAGAGAAGAGTATGCACATAGAAGCAGGGAGACCTTTCAACAAAGACGTTACAAATGTGAGCAAGTTTTCAATGAGAAAGTTCATGTTACTGAGCATCAGAGAGTCCACACTGGAGAAAAAGCTTATAAGCGTAGGGAATATGGGAAATCCTTGAACTCTAAATACTCATTTGTTGAACACCAGAGAACCCATAATACAGAAAAGCCTTATGTATGCAATGTATGTGGGAAATCATTCCTCCATAAACAAACACTCGTTGGGCACCAGCAGAGAATTCACACTAGAGAAAGGTCTTATGTGTGCATTGAATGTGGGAAATCCTTGAGCTCCAAATACTCACTTGTGGAACACCAGAGAACCCATAATGGAGAAAAGCCTTATGTGTGCAATGTATGTGGGAAATCATTCCGCCACAAACAAACATTTGTTGGACACCAGCAGAGAATCCACACTGGAGAGAGGCCTTATGTATGTATTGAATGTGGGAAATCTTTTATTCATTCCTATGACCGCATTCGACACCAGAGAGTTCACACTGGAGAAAGGGCTTATCAGTGCAGTGAATGTGGGAAATCCTTCATATACAAACAGTCACTTCTTGATCACCAGAGAATCCACACGGGAGAAAGGCCTTATGAGTGCAAAGAATGTGGGAAAGCCTTCATTCACAAAAAAAGACTTCTTGAGCACCAGAGAATTCATACTGGAGAAAAGCCTTATGCGTGCATCATATGCGGGAAATCATTTATCCGCTCATCTGACTACATGCGACACCAGAGAATTCACACTGGAGAAAGGGCTTATGAATGCGGTGACTGTGGGAAAGCCTTCATCTCCAAACAGACACTTATTAAGCATCACAAAATCCACACTAGAGAAAGGCCTTATGAATGCAGTGAATGTGGAAAAGGCTTCTACCTTGAGGTTAAACTTCTTCAGCACCAAAGAATCCATACTAGAGAAAAACTTTGTGAGTGCAATGAATGTGGAAAAGTCTTCAGCCACCAAAAAAGACTTCTTGAGCACCAGAAAGTTCACACTGGCGAAAAGCCCTGTGAGTGCAGTGAATGTGGGAAATGCTTTAGACACCGCACCAGCCTCGTTCAACACCAGAAAGTTCACAGTGGAGAGAGGCCTTACAACTGCACTGCATGTGAGAAGGCCTTTATCTATAAAAACAAACTTGTTGAGCATCAGCGAATCCACACTGGAGAAAAGCCGTATGAATGTGGTAAATGTGGGAAAGCCTTCAACAAAAGATATTCCCTTGTCAGGCACCAGAAGGTACATATAACAGAAGAGCCCTAGCAATTGTTGGGATGTGTAATTGTCTTATTCATTGTAAATCACCAGAAAGCTGATTTTTCAAGGGATCCAACAGACAGAAATTCACCCTCATATATCTGCGTATCAGTAGTTGAAAGATTCACTACAAGGTCCAAGTACTTGGGAAGCTTTCCAGAGATTACTTGTACTTTCTAATCTGCCCAGTGTAACAACAGACACTACCATGTGGCATATCCTCACAGTTTTCATCAGTCACTCACATGTGCTCAAGGAATGCAGACCACTGTGCTCACCAAATTCTGAAGGGAATAATATAATAAAAGCCTATTGACGGTCCTCTTCCATCTTGCTGAACTGTTCAAGGCAAAGACAAAACCCAACTTTGACCAAGAAGAGCAATCTGGATTCTTATAGCCCATGGAGGTTTACCTTCTTCATAGGTTTTTTTTTTATGTGATTGCCATAGTGGGATATTCCCTCCCCCACATTACCCAAGAGGGAAATGGGCTGTCTTACCATGTGCTGATGTATGTGTTCTGCCAATGTGAAGGGTGAACAGCTCCAACTTTATGTCCCCCCAGGGACATAGTATGAGATCAGAAAATAGTTCTTAGTCCTGTTTGTCTTAATTTTTATTGGTTTCCAAGGTCTCCTAGGAAGGAGAGCAGAGCTGTGTGGTCCTAATCATGGTGTCAATGCCAGATTTATTTGTAGGTCCAGAGGTCTCCCTGAGAAGAGGCATTTGTGACAAACTCAAGTGCTGGGACCTGCATGAATTGTTTATTTGCAGTGATGCTCCATATTTCCTAGCACTGTTCATGTCATCTTATTTCCCAGGTCCTTCATTGTAGCCATGGGCACTGAAGGACTGAATTGGTAGGTAGGTCACTGGTTGTAAGACCTACTGGGGCCCGGTAAGAACAGTAATTGGCCCAGAGAGGTAGGTGTGATAAACAGAGTAGAAAAGATTGTAGCAAAGAAGAGTGAATGTGTCCCATCCAAAGGTGCATCCAGATATGTCTGTGTTACTATGGCTTCATGCTTTGGGGGTATATAGAAATTCTCAGGACCTCAGACCTTTGATTCTCCTTTAGCAACACATCGTCGGCATAAGGCATCTAAAGATTTTGTGGACTCTCATAACTTATGTACTGTTTTTCAGATGATTGCAGCACGGGCAGGAAAGCAGGATTTGAGAGAACATACACCTTGCCTTCCAGATATGTGGTTTTTGTGATTCACCCAGATCTGTTGTGCCAGTTAGGAATTATCTTTATTACTTCCCGTTTATTGCCACTGCTGAGAAGGCTGTCCTTCCTAACTTGTGAGATGAATCCTTAATAATAAGTAAATCTTGTGTTATCCTATAGTCTGGTTTTCCAAAAGGAGAGGCAGACACATATTTTTGTGTGGAACCATTTATCTTAAAACATTGAGGTGCAGTTTTCATACACAAAACCTTCTATCTTTTTAAGAATTCTGCCTGTATGGTTGATTGCCCAATTAATGGGTTTTGATAGTCATGTAAGCTCAGTGTCTTGTCTTAGAAATATGTGTGTATAGGCTGGGTGCGGTGGCTCACGCCTGTAATCCCAGCACTTTGGGAGGCCGAGGCAGGTGGCTCACCTGAGGTCAGGAGTTCGAGACCAGCCTGACCAACATGGTGAAATCCAGTCTCTACTTAAAATACAAAAATTAGCCAGGCGTGGTGGCGTCCATTTGTAATCCCAACTACACAGGAGGCTGAGGCAGGAAAATTGCTTGAACCTGGGAGGTGGAGGTTGCAGTGAGCCAAGGTCGCGCCATTGCACTCCGGCCTGGACAACAGAGCGACACTTCTCAAAAAACAAAAACAAAACAGATAAGAAATATGTGTGTATATATTCTATTTTGTCTTTTCATTCACCTTATTTCATAGTCTTCCAAATAAAATGTTCTTAATTTTGATGAAGTCTAATTTGTCTGTTTGTTCTTTTACTGTTATTTTGGTGCTATTAAAAAAATTTTATTCCTCGGCTGGGCGCGGTGGCTCATGCCCGTAATCCCAGCACTTTGGGAATCACCTTAGGTGAGGAGTTTGAGACCAGCCTGGCCAACATGGCAAAACCCCGTTCTACTAAAATACCAAAATTAGCATGGCAAAACCCCGTTCTACTAAAAATACAAAAATTAGGTGGTGGGTGCCTGTAGTCCTAGCTACTTGGGAGGCTTAGGTGGGAGGATTGCTTGAACCCGGGAGGCGGAGACTGCAGTGAGCCAAGATTGCGCCAGTATACTCCAGCCTGGGTGACAGAGCAGGACTCCCATCTCGGGAAAAAAAAAAAAAATTGTGTAATTATAGGAACTTTGGAAACATTGTTACTCAACTGATATACATAAGGTATTTATTTTGTAAGTTATTTGCAATATTAGAATTTCTGTCAGTCTACAGTATTTCTCTGCTGTTATTCTGACCTTACCACATTGAAAGAGTTCTTAATTTTGCTTTGCCATCCCTTACGCATACTTAATTTTTGTTATTTTGCCAAATTCCAGTTATCTTTACAAGATCATTTTTTTTTTTAAAAGAGCTAACCAGACAATCAAATTTGCCCTTGTTATTCCCACTTCCTATATAGCTTGTCTGCCAAACTCTTTATGCCATTATTCTCATCAGTCTCATTCTCAGGGGTTTCTCTGAGCAAATCCATATAAAAGTGGAACTATATGACATTTCCTGCCCCATTCTCATGCATTTTTAATAGGTAAATTTACCATTTTAAATAGTTTTAAAATTATCTTCACTGTGTGTGCTTTGGATTTAATCCTTACTAATGATTAAGATGCTCTAAGAATCAATGTAAAACTCATTTTAAAGCCAGCAGCATAATTTTGTGAGATATGCCTGAGTATTCAAAAATCCTAACAAGTCAAAAATATTAATTAAAATCAATGTTTAATCTTTCCAATTAAATACTTCCATTCCATAAACTTCAGAACCAAAGTTAGATACCAACAAGAGACTGAAGATAAATACAGTGTCAATAGTATCAAGGGACTAGCCCATATACTTGAAAATCTTATTAATCATCAATAAAGTATCCCACCATAAGCAAAATACACAATAAAAAGTCAAGATACAAATAAAGACAGGCCAATATATGAGTAGACCATTGACAGAAGAGGAAAAACAAAAGGCAATGAAAAGATATGAACTAATGTTCAAATGTATTTCAATATGAGAAATACCAGATATATTCTATATCATTTTAAACTTCTAAAATAAGAAAAACTGGAAAGCTGGGTAATTCTAAATATTGTCTGGGACACAGTGATACAGAAACACTTTTGTCCATCGTATGGGAGAGGAAAGGGCAATGTATAACATAATTCCAGTTACATACTAGATCACCGTATGACCTAGCCATTCAGCTGCAAGGTACATTTCTCATGTATGTCCATAAGTTTATTTGGAACATAATACTGATGACCTTATTTTTAAGGTTGAATCAAGCTGATGGTGATATATTTCATAGCAGGAAAATGGAGGAAATACATGTCCATAATCAGGATTTGAATCAAGGATGAAAGCTTCATGATGTAAAATATTACATGGCAGTTAAAAACAATTGGCTAGAGGTAAGCCCATGAAATATAGGATAGAAATACAATATTTTGCTGTAGTTTGAGTGAAAAAGAAAAAAAAAAAAGAATTGTGAGGTCTACAATAAAACATAATTTAAAAATAATACCACAAAAACTCCAAAGAAAAAAAACCAAAACAACCCAGACACTTCTTACTAGAACAGATGTTCCATGCTTCTCTCTCGGCTTCTGGTAGCCCCATGTGTTCCTTGGCTTGAAGATGTTCTTCCTGTGTCTTCACATCGTCTTCCCTCTGTACATCTGCTTCTGTGACCAAATTTCCCATTTTTATAAGGACACAGTCATAGTCAATTAGGAACTAACCTAATGGATTAACTAACATGATTACCTGAGGTTCTGAGGGTGACGACTCCAACATCTTTTTTGGAGACACAAACACTTAACATTGCCCTATGAATTTCTGCAGTTCTTCAAAGGGCAGAATGAATAATAACCACAGTAATTTCAAGATAAACAGGCTTCCATTGTGAGATGGCTTGTTTAAAGAAACTATGAATTCCCTACACTCTTCTGATCACTCTGTCGTTCACATTCATTTTAGAATTTCTCTTCCAAATCACTTCTGGTGCTTTCTTTTCTGCTTCTTTCATTTCCTTCAATATTCTAGTTCTATTATGTTTTTATTCCGTCAGCAATTTCTTAAATTTCTCTTTTCAACCTTAAGCGGTTTTTCTGAAATTATAAAATTTACTGTGAACATTTCAAACATTTCCACATGTGCATGAAGTTAAAGTGAATGTTCACTGACACTCCCCTCTGCCCCCATCCCTTCCCGCCCTCTACACCCAAGGAGCAAATACCATTTAACTGGGTGAGGATCCTTCCAGACACGTTTTTTGTCTACTTACAAACATTAAGATTTCTAATTCATCTTTCATGACCGACTTGCTGAGTTAATTTACCGTCCACATTTCCTCTGAGATTTACTAACTGAAGTACACCAACTGTGAATGGTCATAACTAGTCCCACCCCCACAATCATTTCTCACAGATTAATCACAAGAGCATAGTGCTTTTTATCTAATTTGTTCATTAAATGTAACAAAGTTACAATAACAAACATGAACATGAAAACATTTTACCTCCGCCAGGCGCTGTGGCTCATGCCTGTAATCGCAGCACTTCGGGAGGCTGAGAAGGGTGGACTACCTGAAGTCAGGAATTCAAGGCCGCCTGGCCAACATGGTGAAACCCCGTCTCTAATAAAAATACAAAAAAACTAGCCGGGCATGGTGGTGGGCGCCTATAATCCCAGCTACTCGGGAGGCTGAGGCAGGAGAATCCCTTGAACTCGGGAGGCAGAGGTTGCAGTGAGCTCAGATGGCGCCACTGCACTCCAGCCTGGGCAACAAGAGTGAAACTCTGTCTCAAAAACAAAACAAAAACCATGTTTTACCTCAATCATAAACTATTTGTGGAAAACATACAAAAGTTCACAACTTTTACTGTAAGTTCAAAACTTCTACTGACTTAAAAATGGGTGCTAAACAGGTTTAGGTCAATATATTGCACCTGTTCTCATGTGTTCTTCCTATACTAGACAGTAAGTTCCTTCCCTGCTCAAGGGCAGGACCCATAGCCCAGCCATCCACTGCATCCCACTCTTCCAAGTATGACCACAACAGTGAGTGGCCATGGAGCTAAATGACAGGTGTCTCATGAGATTCTTGCCTATCACAGCAGCAAGTTCATAGTAGATCCTTGTACCAAACACTTAAGTGAAGACTGTACGGAAAGAGCTGGAAGCTAAGAAAAACCCTAGGGTGTCCTTTATCCCATGGAAAACATCACTCCTGCTTTGGGACAAACTGGGGCCTAGGTCCTCAGGCCTGGAAAGAACCCTTTGACAGCCAATATGTTTCTAGAGGGATTTCTCCAACTCTCTTGAACCCAGGGCCTTAGGGACAAGTACAGCCACAGCTACAATACATGCAGCCTTCCAGAGAGAGGATGCAGGAGGGTGGGGGTCCTCAAGAGTCAACTCTCCTTCCCACAGGACAGGAAACTGTGCACTCTGTCCTGAAAAAACAAAAACAGAGAACTCTTAACTCACCAAGAATTATATTTATAATATGTGCAAAAGGACCACAGTAAAAGGTACATGCCCACTATGAAAACATGAAATATATATGCAGTGCTTTAAAAGGTTGTGAGGAAAGCTCAAAGTGAGAAAATGATAATTTTTTATTTTTCACACAATACATGTTTTAACCTAAGATTATCTCATGTAGCTTGAAAACTAAAAGAAAATCTCACAAAAGGAATTTCAAATTACCAGATGCAGGCTAAGTACAGTGGCTCACACCTATAATCCCAGCTTTTTGGCAAGCTGAGGTGGGTGGATCACCTGAGGTCAGGAGTTCGATACCAGCCTGGGCAACATGGCAAAACGCTGTCTCTACTAAAAATACAAAAATTATCTGGGCATGGTAGTACATGCCTGTAATCCCAGCTTCTTGGGAAACTGAGGCAGGAGAATCGCTTGAACCCGGGAGGCAGAGGTTGCAGTGAGCCAAGATCGCACCCCTGCACTCCAGCCTAGGCAACAGAGTAAGAATCCATCTCAAAACACAACAAAACTAATTACCATATTCAGTGCTAGCACCAAGGGACTAAGGTCATGGTGGTTAACTACAAAACTCACGTAAACCTGCACACGTATATCCTGATTCATCTGTTAAAATGCTAGGCACTTTATTTTGTAGCAAAACTTCACGCAAATGTTTACAAGATCAGACAATGAGATTCCTCTCCATGTTGTTTTCTTGGGTTTACTGGGTTTACCATGGATTCATCTTAGTTGTGTGTTTTATTTTGCCTGTTTTAGCTATAATTCAATCCCTAGAAAAATGCTGAGGGGGACCTAAAAATACCCCTCTACATAGGATTAAAGAATCTGATAAACACCAGAAAGAATTAGGACTCACCTGAGAAGGCCAAGCAAGTACAAAGATCACTATGTTGCCAGAGAAAATAAAGACAACAAACAAATAGAATGGAATCAGGAAAATGTGAGAGTGCTGAGCATTTGAAACCATATTAGGCTAGGTGTGGTGGCTCACACCTGTAATCCCAACACTTTAGGAGGCTGAGCAGGATGATGACTTGAGTCTAGCAGTTTGAGACAAATCTGGGGAACACAGCAAGACCTCATCTATACAAAAAAATTTAAGGCTGGGTGCGGTGACTCACACCTGTAATCCCAGCACTTTGGGAGGCCAAGGCAGGTGGATCACTTGAAGCCAGGAGTTCCAGACCAGCCCAGCCAACATGGTAAAACCTTGTGTCTACTAAAATTACAAAAATTAGCCAGGCGTAGTGGTGTATGCCTGTATCCCAAGCTACTCAGAAACTTGAGGCAAGAGGACCATTTGAGCCCAGGAGTTCGAGGTTACAGGGAGCTATGATCATGCCACTGCACCCTAGCCTGGGTGACAGAGCAAGTCCCTGTCTCTTAAAAAATAATGAGTTTATTAATAAAAATCAAAGCCTTAAACAGTCTTATGTAGTGCACATTTTAATGTGGCCATCCGTACATGGGTTCTTCTCACCCTAGATATAAAAAAGAAGTGTCACATGAAGATGTTCTCAGTATTCTAATTTCTTGTAAATTCAAGAAGCTCGGGGGGAGGGGGGAGGGATAGCATTAGGAGATATACCTAATGCTAAATGACGAGTTAATGGGTACAGCACACCAACATGGCACATGTATACATATGTAACAAACCTGCACATCGTGCACATGTACCCTAAAACTTAAAGTATAATAATAAAATTTAAAAAAAAAAGAATCTCATGACACAAGCCTTCATATTTCTCACAAAGAATTACTCTCCTCATGGATATCCTCCCAGAGATGTCTGGATCAAAGGCAGCTTCCAAGAAATGTCTGAAGAGCTGCCCTCACTGTCCAACTCTGACAAAGGATGGCAGTGAATGTATGTAAAAAAAAAAAAAAAAGGAATAAAACCCCTTTACCTCTCAAACATTCCCCTACCAAAAAATAAAACTGATCTTACAGGGAAGTCTGTAAGGACAAAAAGCAGATACCTGTGACTGAAGGTTTTCATAAGTTCATAGAGAAAATCCCAAGGTGGGTCAAATTCCAGCATGGCTCTTTATAGGACAAGTAAGTGACGATCTGGTCACAGAAAGTTTTCTCACATCAATGACAATTATGTAGTAACTTTTCATTATGATTCTCAGATAGTAAGATTTTTCCTCTGGCCAAAGACTGTCCTTAATAGTTATATTTGGAATGTCTCTCTCCAGCATGAGTTCTCTGATGTTGATGGAATGCCTTCCACATTTCCCCCTGGTATGAATCCTTCTGCAATGAGTGAGAACTGAGTGGTGACTGAAGGGATCCTTACATTCACTGTATTCACAGGGCTTCTCTCCAAAGTGACTGCTCATGTGTTAGTTAAGAAAGAGCTGACAAAAAAAGTGAAAAGTTTCCTGACATTCTTTGCACTCGAAGGACTTCTTCCTCTATTTTGGGTCCCATTATAAATGATAAAATAATAACAGTGGGTAAAGGCCTTGCTGTATTCATTGCAATAATAGGGTTCTCATGTATGGACCCTTTGGTGCTGCAGAAGGTGTGACCTGCGTTTGAAGGCCTTCCCACACTCGATACACTTGTAGGGCATCTCCCCAGTGTGGATGACAGAGTGCTGAATGAGGTACGTGCTCCGGTGAAAGGCTTTCCCACACTGGGTGCATTCATAGGGCTTCTCCCCAGTGTGAATCCGTTGGTGCTGTATGAGTTCTGAGCTGCATCTGAAGGCCTTTCCACACGCCATGCAATCATAGGGCTTCTCTCCAGTGTGGATGATGTAGTGTTGAATTAGGTGGGCTCTATTGCTAAAGGCTTTCTCACATTCTTTGCACTCAAAGGGTTTTTCTCCAGTGTGGGTCCTATTATGGCGAATAAAAGTAGACCGGTGGGTGAAGGCCTTTCGACACTGACTGCACTCATAGGGTTTCTCTCCAGTGTGGATTGGATGGTGCTGCATGAGGTACGACCTGCGTTTGAAGGCCTTCCCACACTCAAGGCACTTGTATGGTTTCTCCCCAGTGTGGATGAGGTAGTGCCGAATGAGAGTTGAGCTCTGGCTAAAGGCTTTCCCACACGCATTGCATTCATAGGGTTTCATTCCAGTGTGAACCCTCTGATGTCGAACGAGATACCACTTCCTGTTAAAACCTTTCCCACACTGCTTGCATTTGTAGGGGTTTGTCCCTGCATGAATCAAGGCGTCTTTCCCTGGTTGCTGTGAGTCACATTCATGGAGAACATCTGCTGATAACCACTCTTGTAATGCCCTGGAGTGCAGACCATCATCTGTCCCCAAACCTTCACCTTCAAGGCTCACTTTCCCACGATGGGTCTCCTTGTGGAGGTCTGTCTCTGGTGTCACTTTACCTTTCTGCATTTCCAAAAGCCCTTCCTCATCCCTAGCTCTCCCCAACCTCGAATCACTTGAGGTTAAAGATTCCAGAGTCAGGCTTCCCCGGAGAAAGGCCCGCTCAGATAAGACTGGCAGGTAAGTGGTTGGCTCTCTGGTATGAACTTGTGCTCTGTCACCTGAAGGGCATCAACAAAGGAGGGGTCTTTTAGTGATAAAATATAGAAAAACACAAAATAACCACTTCAGTAGGAAAATGAAGATGAAAATAGTGCCTATGATACTTGCTGCATTTTTACATCTCTAACCCAGGTTACCAAATACTGCTTAAGGTCCTTGTATCCTTGACACCATTAAAGGGAAAATCTGGAGGGCAGGCTGGACCAGGGGACAGAGGATCTGGAGTAAAGACATTCCTCTTTACAGTTCAGAGTAAAGAAGAGATAATAGACTTTTGATGACATTGTCTGAAGGGCATTTGCTTGAAGAATTGAACGCTTACATCCATCTGACAAGGGATTAATAACCAAAATATATAAGGAGCTTAAACAACTCTATAGGAAAAAATCTAATAATCTGATTTAAAAATGGGCAAAAGATCTGAATAGGCACTTCTCAAAAGAATACATACAAATGGCAAACAGGTATATGAAAAGCTGCTCAATATAATTGACCATCAAAGAAATGCAAATCAAAACTACAATAAGGTATCATCTCATCCTAGTCAAAATGGCTTTTGTCCAAAAGACAGGCAGTAACAAATGGTGGCAAAGATGTGGAAAAAAGGGAACCCTCATACACTGTTGGTGGGAATTTCAATTAGTACAACTACCATGGAGAACAATTTGGAGGTTCCTCAAAAAACTAAAAATAGAGCCACCATATGATCCAGCAATCCCAGTGGGGGTATATACCCAAAAGAAAAAAAAAATCAGTACATCAAAGAGAGATCTGCACTCCCATGTTTACTGCAGTACTAGGCACAATAGCCAAGATTTGGAAACAATTTAAGGGTCCATCAACAATGAATGGACAAAGAAAATGTGGTGTGTATACACAAATGGGTACTATTTGGCCATAAAAAAGGAGATCCTATCATTTGCAACAACATGGATGGAACTAAAAATCAAAACAACTGAACTCATGGAGAGAGAGTAGAAAGATGGTTACTAGAAACTGGGAATGGCAGTAGAGTGGAGGAGGGATGAAGTGAGGATGGTTAATGGGTACCAAAATAAAGTTAGAAAAGAATGAATAAGACCTAGTATTTGACAGCACAACCGGGTGGCTCTAGTCAACAATAATTTATTGTATACTTTAAAATAACTAAGGGTATAACTGGATTGTTTGTAACACAAAGAAGGGATAAATGCTTGAGGTGACAGATACTTCCTTTACCTTGATGTGATTATTATGCATTGTATGCCTATATTAAAATATCTTATGTAACCCAAATATGTGTACACCTATGTACCCACATAAATTAAAAATTAGCCAGGTGTGGTGGTGCATGCCTGTAATCCCAGCTACTCGGGAGGCTGAGGCAGCAGAATCGCTTGAACCCGGGAGGCGGAGGTTCCGGTGAGCCGAGATTGCGCCATTGCACTCCAGCCTGGGCAACAAGAGTGAAACTCTGTCTCAAAAAAGAAAAAGAAAAAGAAAAAGAACTGAAGTCTTCTGGTGCTGAGAGTTTAGGGAAGTTGCACCTAACGAGACTGGAAAGAAAAAGAGATCATGGAAGGCTTTCTAGAGGAGATGTCCCATAAGCTGAGTCCTAAAAGATAAGCCAGAGTCATTTAGAGAGAGGAAGTGGGCAATGGGTTGAAGGTGAGGAAGTAAAAACGGGTAGATTCACCCTTTGGGCACCAGATGCCTGTTGAAACCAATATAAAAGGGTGATTAGACTTGGAGGAAGAAAATGAAGATTCCAGCACAAAAGGGATGGACACACAGGAACAAATGGTACAAAATGCCTAGTGTAGTAAGATCTGACAAGTTTCTGCTGTGTCAGAAGGCACAATGCATGGCAGACAAGAGGGTACCGGAGACAGAATGACTCAATTCAAATCCTGCCTGTGTCAAGTGGATTGATACTGGAGGATGACTTTCTCCACCAGGTCTCCAATTCCTCAACTAAGAGACTAGGAGACTCAATTTCTCAGGCTGTCATGAGGTTAAATGAGAAAATGCACAGTTCTTGATGCAGCACAAGTGTTCATTAAATTGTGGGACATTACCCTTATTATTATTTTCATTGCTGTGCTGGGCAATTTGGGTAATGGCAGTGACAAGAGCAACTTCAGTGCTGTGATCTGAGGAACCTAGCAGCTGTGCTTCATAAAGTGGCCAACATCGCATGCTTAGAAGACCCGAGTGCAGCACCAGTCTCATACCTGGAATGGTGGGGATGGGAAATGGTGCAGCTACTCTGGAAAAATATTTGGAGGTTTGACTTAAAACTGAGCACAGATCTGTCTCTTGACTCCACCAGTTGTCTCATGGGTGTATATGCAACAGAAATGAGTGTTTATATGCACTAAATATTATGGAAAATAGTATTCATAGCAGCATTCTTCATAATCTCCAAACAAGGCAAAAAATACAAATGCCAACCAATAGGAGAGTGAAGAAACAGATCCTGATGTTTTCACACAATTTTATGGTACACAGCATACAGGATAAACCCAGCTCATGGACACAATGATGGTGAAAAGAAGAAATACACAAAAGAGAAAATGCTTTGGGGCTCCAATTATGCCCATTCACAACCAATTAAAAACTAGTCCCTAGGGAGAGAGTCTAAACAGTGGCTCCCACTGCAGGAGGAGCTATTGACAAAGACAGGGTGACAGAAACTGCCGAGGTGCTGGAAATATTGTAAATCTTGACCTAGATGAAGAATTCAATTTGCAGAAATGCAAAAATTTAAGCTGAGCCCTTCAAATTTGTACTTATTATTGTATACATAAGATTTTTTTTAGTTTGAGAAATTTTAAACAAAAAAAAATTACAGTCAAGTGTAAACATCTCTTCCAAACATGAGACAACTCCAAGAAGCTTGGCTTTACAAGTGGGGTCAACACAAGTTACAGGGTATTGTAGGTGAAAAAGCATTTTGTCTGTTTTCCCCAAGTGTAAGCAATTTGAGTACACTTTTTTTTTTTTAACTTATATTCACTTTCTGGTTTTGTATTGTGCACACTTTTTATTTGAATATAGATAAGTTGAAGGTACAGACAAAGCAGAGAATTTTTTTTAAAAAAGCAAGTTCCCTGAGAACACAGCAGGTATGATGCAGGCACTGGCAAAGACACTGACCATGACTAGAGGTAAGATCTCCTCCATAGAGAACAAGAGAAGCCAAGTATGAGACCGTGCAGATGAATCTTTAAGAACATTAAATACGCATCCTATTTTTAACATGAAATTAATTATATACTGAAACATCAGCTGCTGGTGAAGTGGTGAAAATCTGAAACACATCCAAGTGGCTGCAGGAGCCGGTGCAGGGACAAGAGCTGCCCAGGGGAATGGGGCAGATGTGGGGAGACCTGTTAGGAGCCTCTGGTATGGCCCAGTCAAAAGATGACGAGAGCCTGTACTAGGGTGTTGGTGAAGGAGCCAAGGAAAGCAGTGGAGGTGATGGACTTAGGAGATATGGATCATTTAAAATGAGCAGGACTAGGGATGAATGGATGCTGCATTTGATGAAGTTAGGCGGAGTCCGGGAGCTATGTGGTGTGTTTCCAGCCTTCTAACCTGCTTGGATGGTAAGACATTCCCTGAACTGAGTGTCTTTTTAGGCATCAGGAGCTAAAGGTGCCTCTGAGACACTTAAGTGGAGATGTGGGATTGAGGGAATGGGAAGGTAGGTATTTGGAACACAGGGTTGCAGATGGGGCTGGCCAAGAAGCCCAAGGGGAGAGCCCATGACTCAGTGGTGATACAAATCCACAAGGCAAATGGCTCCAGCTACACTCATCAGCACAGATGAGTGCCCTAGGCAGAGAAGGCCAATTGTCACCTTGGTGTTTCTCAGGGCAAGAGGGGCAGGAAGATATGGGGCAAAGGACTGCTTCTGAGTCTCTGATAGTCTAACTGGAGGATGGATGAGTGGATGGAGAGGGTGGAAAAGAGTGGGATTCACAGCATAATGCAGACAGTAATATCAAGGGGAGGAAAGTCCCCTTTCTCTTGAGTCCAGAAAGAAATGTATGACATTACATTTATGATGATTAAAACCGTTCATGCATAATACTAACTAGCTGACATTTGTTGATCCTATGGACCAGGAACTGAACTAAGCAGTGTCATACATCCTCTAACAACTCAATGACACAGAAATTATATCACTCTGATTTTTTTGAGTAGAGGAGCCTGAGGTGATGTAAACCAAACCCATTAATTCTTTTCCATGGACACATAGCCAAATCACATTTGTCAGTCCTGAGCATCTGGGTGTGGCTAAATGCCTGGTTCTTGTCAAGACTATGTGGTTGTCAAGTATGTGTACAACTGGGTATGACTTCTCACCTTCTTCTTGTTCCCCTTCTACCAGCTGGATTGAGCCAGAGCAACCATAAAGATTCCTGTTCACAGCAAAAGGTACCTGTGTCTCTGAATAATTGTGCGGCTCAGTGCTCACCTGATGATGGACACTATACCCCAACGTGAGTCAGAAACAACCAGGCCCCCAGCAGGCCACAATGAGCAGTTTCACCCAGAAATTCAGAGGCAGTGGCGCCCTCACATTCTGAAGACTGCCATGACTCCACCTGACCAGCTGGTGGCTGCTTACCTGCACAGGTAGGGTGTGAGAGGCCTCTCTTCACTGTCCACAGCTCCTGCCCATGCTCTAGCAGGTGTACCAACTCTGGTTTGGGAACCCGATGCCCTGTTGATAGCAAAAGAAATAGAATAGGGGTAATTTAATGAGAAAATGAAAGTCTCTCCATCCTGCCTAGGACTTCATGACAGGGGCCAGACATGAATGAAGCTGCTCCCAAAGTAAGCAAAATGCTGATGTGAGCCCTGAAAATCAAAAGCATTGCTCTGAGTGAACTGTGTTCCCCATAAAAGTCGTACGTTGAAGCCCTAACACCCAACGTGACTGTATTTGGAGACAGGATCTTTAGAAGGTAATTAAAATTAAATGAGGCCACAAGGGTGGAGCCTTAATCTGATAAAATTATGGCCTTATAAAAACAGGAGGAAAGGGAGAGAGATCTCTCCTGTCCCTCCACCTTGTAAGAACACAGCAAGGCAGCCATCTGCAAGCCAGGAAGAGAGGTCTCAATAGGAATCAAACCTGCCAACACCTTGATCTTGGACTTCCCAGCCTCCAGAAGCTGGGAAGTTTAAGAAAATAAACTCTCGTTGTTTAAACCACCCAATCCATGACATTTTATTATGGCAGCCAAGGAGATAAAGACAGGCACAAATCCCACTGTTGGGCTACAACTGCCATGGAGGGTAGTGCTATCTGTCTAAACAACACCCACTGCCCATGACCTCCGTCTATGGAAGCCAACATTGTTCAGGCACACAACACTTTGACAGCCATGGGACACTGCAAAGGTGAGCTGCTTCCTCCAGAAGCCATTTTCTTTCTTTCTTTCTTTTTTTGAAACAGAGTCTCACTCTGTTGCCCAGGTTGGAGTGCAGTGCTCGGCTCACTGCAACCTCCGCCTCCCAGGTTCAAGGGATTCTCGTGCCTCAGCCACCCGAGTAGCAGGGATTACAGGCATGCAAAACCATGCCTGGCTAATTTTTGTATTTTTAATAGAGACTGGGTTTCACAATGTTGGTCAGGCTGGTCTTGAGTGCCTGGCCTCAAGTGATCCTCCTGCCTCAGCCTCCCAAGGTGCCACTGTACCCGGCCCCAGGAGGCATTTTCTAACAAATCTAAATCATTGCTTCTCAAACACCTCATGGTTTCAGAACCATTTGGGGATGCCCGATTCCAACCTCAAACCAAATGAAACAAGATTTCTTCGTGTGAGACCTCAGCATCAGTACTTCCAAAATGTGCCCCCCAAAATTCTGGTGCCCAGATGGGGCTGAAAACCACTGGCTGAGGCTGGACATGGTGGCTCATGCTGTAATCCCAGCACTATAGGAGGCCGAGGCAGGAGGATCACTTGAGGCCAGGAGTTCGAAACCAGCCTGGTCAACATGGTGAAACCCCATCTCTACCAAAAACATACAAAATTAGTCGGGTATGGTGGTGTGCGCCTATGGTCCTAGCTACTCAAGGGGATGAGGCTGGGAAGATTGCTTGAGCCTAGGAAGCAGAGGTTGCAGTGACCTGAGATCATGCCACTGCACTTCAGCCTGAATGACAGAGCGAGACTCCATCTCAAAAAAAAAAAAAAAGGAAAAGAAAAACCACTGGATGACACAAATTGGTAATGCAAGAGTCTTCATTAGGCAGGTGACCAAAGCTGGATTCTCATTGTGAAAAGAAAGCATTTATTCCAGGGTGGGAGGAGGGATTGAACATGGGGGCCTGCTGCCCCAGTCAAGGCTGCAGCACCCAGCATCCCTATGAAGAGCCAGCCTGAGGACAATTAGATGCCTGAACCAAGAAGAAAGAACAGAGAACTGGGACATCCTTGATGGCATCACTGCGCTGCGGCACTGAACAAGCCTGGAGCCAACCACACCTCAGGCTTCTCATCAGGCTGGAGCCAACCACACCTCAGGCTTCTCATCAGGCGAGTTAGTGAATTTCCTTCCAGGTGAAGCCAGTTTGATCTGGTTTTCTGTTATATGCAGCCAAATGCTTTCCACTAGATGTGGTGAGTAAAAGACAGGAGGATTCTGTATAGAAGACCAATAACTGAGGTACAAGAATCCACAGAAATATCAACTGGCAGATTCTGAACCATAGCCCAGGATTCCTTCAGACATGTCACAGTAAGGTCCACCAATGTGTGCTACATGCCTGGCTTTGAGTTCTGGGACAGGGCTGTGGGAAAGGTGAATCAGATGATCCTTTGGCTCTCCCAAGAGCTGAGCTCCCTGTCACTTTTCACACGCTGGTTCCTCCACCTGGAACACTGTTACCCTCTTCCACCTCCTTCTATCCAGCTAACTCCTACTCAGCTTTCAGGTCTCAGCTCCACTGTCACTTCCTGAGATGCCCTCTTTGGAACCCACAATAGGTTATAGGAATAAATATGCTTATTTATTCCTAAATTCCCCTCATTTTTCTTTCTAGAACTTATTTCAATTGTCATCTATGGATTGACGTCTACCTTCCCAACTGAACTCAGAGTGTGCCATCATTTCTAATAACTTCTTTATCCTGACACACTTTTGTTAAATATTGTATTCTAAAAGGGAACCTTGTTTTGCTCTGGTAAGTGAGAAAGTCAATTTCACTTCCTACAAATAGAAGTCTGCAATCACAACACAACAAAATCAAAACAATGCCACTGAGTCCCAGCAAGTCCATGTACATTTCTCAGGGCTGAGTTGGAGGTTGTCCCCTCTGTTAAAAAAAGAAATGAACTGCACTGGGGGAGTGAAAGGAAAATGAAAGATTCAGCGCTAATCTGAGACTTTTTTTTTTTTTTTGAGATGGAGTCTTGCTCAAGTCACCCAAGCTAGAGTGCACTGGCACAAT
Source organism: Pongo pygmaeus (assembly GCF_028885625.2). Taxonomy (NCBI): domain Eukaryota; kingdom Metazoa; phylum Chordata; class Mammalia; order Primates; family Hominidae; genus Pongo; species Pongo pygmaeus. The sequence continues at coordinate 64,130,801 of NC_072393.2, forward strand.
GTTGGCTCACTGCAACCTCTGCCTCCCAGGTTCAAGCGATTCTCCTGCCTCAAACTCCCGAGTAGCTGGGATTACAGGCACGCACCACCGCGCCCAGCTAATTTGTGTATTTTTAGTACAGACGGGGTTTCACCATCTTGGTCAGGTTGGTATTGAACTCCTGACCTCGTGATCCACTCGCCTCGGCCTCCCAAAGTGCTGGAATTACAGGTGTGAGCCACCGCACCCAGCTAATGAGACTTTTATGACAACAATTAGCATGCTGGACACAGAAAGTAAAAGGAATGGCTTTATCAGGGTATCGACCCATGCCATTTGAGGACATTCCTGTATACCCTCTAAAAACACCTCCTGGATCAACAGAGCACGGATATCCAGCATCAGAAAATGACTAATGACCATGCAGGCACCTAGATGCCTTTTTACAGAGATTGTATTGCTTAGAAAGATATCCGAGGGGCACTGAGGACAAATGTCTTCTGAGGGGCTGACTGACTCGCCCCCTTCTCTAAGAACAGCCCATCACCCATGGCCCCTGCTTAACAGGGCTGTGGCCACAGCTGACCCCACCAGGATGGCCAATCAGCTTCCTTCTTATGCAATCTGGATTAAGGACCTCAGAATGGGCTGAGCACTGGAGTGAGGGTTTGTGTTAAAAGGACATTTTCTACCCCAACAATCTCTGATGCAGACAAAGTGAGACCAGTCAGGAAGAGGTGGGACCAGAAAAGTCTGTCAAGAGAAAGGTGGGCAGTTCCAGTGACCTTTTTGCCTGGCCAAGAATCAGGGTTAGGGTCCTCCTCAGGGATGAGAGGTGAGCCATTACCTAGTGAAACCAGGAGCCCACAGGTCTCCAGCATCACCTCTCGGTACAGGGTCCTCTGGGCCAGGTCCAGCTGTCTCCACTCCTCCCGGGTAAAAGTCACAGCCACATCCTTGAAGGTCACCAACATCTGGAAAGTCAAACAGAAGTAATGCTATTGGCCTTATGTTGTCGGATAGGATCAGAACCTGTCACTCAGTCTCTAGTCAATGTGCAGAGAGATCCAGGTCTGAATCAACTAGGTCTCCTTTGGGCTGACTTCCGTGCAGGACTCAAAAGGGAGGCAGATACTGCCTTCTGACATAATGCAATTGTGCCTGAGAGTAAAGCCTTCTGACCTCTTCAAGGAAAACTACAAACCACTGCTCAAGGAAATAAAAGAGAATACAAACAAATGGAAGAACATTCCATGCTCATGGGTAGGAAGAATCAATATCATGAAAATGGCCATCCTTCTCAAGGTAATTTACAGATTCAATGCCATCCCCATCAAGTTACCAATGACTTTCTTCACAGAATTGGAAAAAACTACTTTAAAGTTCATATGGAACCAAAAAAGAGCCCGCATCGCCAAGTCAATCCTAAGCCAAAAGAACAAAGCTGGAGGCATCACACTACCTGACTTCAAACTATACTACAAGGCTACAGTAACCAAAACAGCATGGTACTGGTACCAAAACAGAGATATAGATCAATGGAACAGAACGGAGCCCTCAGAAATAATGCTACATATCTACAACTATCTGATCTTTGACAAACCTGAGAAAAACAAGAAATGGGGAAAGGATTCCCTATTTAATAAATGGTGCTGGGAAAACTGGCTAGTCATATGTAGAAAGCTGAAACTGGATCCCTTCCTTACACCTTATACAAAAATCAATTCAAGATGGATTAAAGACTTAAATGTTAGACCTAAAACCATAAAAACCCTAGAAGAAAACCTAGGCATTACCATTCAGGACATAGGCATGGGCAAGGACTTCATGTCTAAAACACCAAAAGCAATGGCAACAAAAGCCAAAATTGACAAATGGGATCTAATTAAACTAAAGAGCTTCTGCACAGCAAAGGAAACTACCATCAGAGTGAACAGGCAACCTACAAAATGGGAGAAAATTTTTGCAACCTACTCATCTGACAAAGGGCTAATATCCAGAATCTACAATGAACTCCAACAAATTTACAAGAAAAAAACAAACAACCCCATCAAAAAGTGGGCAAAGGACATGAACAGACACTTCTCAAAAGACATTTATGCAGCCAAAAAACACATGAAAAAATGCTCACCATCACTGGCCATCAGAGAAATGCAAATCAAAACCACAATGAGATACCATCTCACACCAGTTAGAATGGCAATCATTAAAAAGTCAGGAAACAACAGGTGCTGGAGAGGATGTGGAGAAATAGGAACACTTTTACACTGTTGGTGGGACTGTAAACTAGTTCAACCCTTGTGGAAGTCAGTGTGGCGATTCCTCAGGGATCTAGAACTAGAAATTCCATTTGACCCAGCCATCCCATTACTGGGTATATACCCAAAGGACTATAAATCATGCTGCTGTAAAGACACATGCACACGTATGTTTATTGCAGCATTATTCACAATAGCAAAGACTTGGAACCAACCCAAATGTCCAACAATAATAGACTGGATTAAGAAAATGTGGCACATATACACCATGGAATACTATGCAGCCATAAAAAATGATGAGTTCACATCCTTTGTAGGGACATGGATGAAATTGGAAATCATCATTCTCAGTAAACTATCGCAAGAACAAAAAACCAAACACTGCATATTCTCACTCATAGGTGGGAATTGAACAATGAGAACACATGGTCACAGGAAGGGGAACATCACACTTCGGGGACTGTTGTGGGGTGGGGGAGGGGGGAGGGATAGCATTGGGAGATATACCTAATGCTAGATGACGAGTTGGTGGGTGCAGCGCACCAGCATGGCACATGTATACATATGTAACTTACCTGCACGTTGCACACATGTACCATAGAGCCTAAAGTATAATAATAATAATAAAAAAAAAAAAAAAAAGAAAAGCCTTCTATGGGGAAGCTGTTGAAGATGACACAAACAATGGCAACCCCACGAGGACTATGGGAAGCAGACAGTAAGTGCTCTGGCATATTAAAAGAATGGAGGAAAATGACTGATACTAATCCAATCATGATAACAGCAACAGCAGCAGCTAAGTGTGGGGGAAAGAAAGATAGATCAGACTGTTACTGTGTCTATGTAGAAAAAGGAAGACATAAGAAACTCCATTTTGATCTGTACTAAGAAAAATTTTTCTGCCTTGAGATGCTGTTAATCTGTAACCCTAGCCCCAACCCTGTGCTCGCAGAAACGTGCTGTATTGACTCAAGGTTTAAGGGATTTAGGGCTGTGCAGGATGTGCTTTGTTAAAAATGTGTTTGCAGGCAGTATGCTTGGTAAAAGTCATTGCCATTCTCCAGTCTCGAGTACCCAGGGACACAATGCACTGCAGAAGGCCACAGGGACCTCTGCCCAAGAAAGCCTGGGTATTGTCCAAGGTTTCCCCCCACTAAGACAGCCTGAGATATGGCCTCATGGGAAGGGAAAGACCTTACAGTGCCCCAGCCCGACACCCATAAAGGGTCTATGCTGACGAGGATTCGTGAAAGAGGAAGGCCTCTTTGCAGTTGAGATAAGAGGAAAGCATCTGTCTCCTGCTCGTCCCTGGGAATGGAATGTCTTGGTGTAAAACCCGATCGTACATTCTATTTACTGATAGGAGAAAACCGCCTTATGGCTGGAGGAGGTAAGATATGCTGGCGGCAATACTGCTCTTCACTGCACTGAGACATCTGGATAAAGTCAAACATAAATCTGGCCTATGTGCACATCAACGCACAGCACCTTTCCTTAAACTTATTTATGATACGGAGTCCTTTGCTCACATGTTTTCCTGCTGACCCTCTCCCCACTCATTACCCTATAGTCTTGCCACATTCCCCTCACCGAGATGGTAGAGATAGTGATCAATAAATACTGAGGGAACTCAGAGACTGGTGCTGGTGTGGGTCCTCCGTATGCTGAGCGCCAGTCCCCTGGGCCCACTTTTATTCCTCTATACTTTGTCTCTGTGTCTTTATTTCTTTTCTTAGTCTCTCATCTCCACCTTGCGAGAAATACCCACAGGTGTGGAGGGGCAGGCACCCTTCACTAAGTCCTCTGGTCCTCACTGTGTCCCTGCCAGGCTAAGGCTTCCTTAGCCATGGTAAAGCAAATAAAGGCCTGACTTAAATCAGGCCTCCTGAATCTGACACTTGCCAGCTATGTGACTATGACAATGTCACATGATCTCCCTAAGGTTCGATTTCCGAATCAACACAATAACTACTCACATCTCAGCAGGCAGCTCTAAGAACAAAACAGAAAATGTTCACTTAGGCAATCAGTGGAGTGCCTAGCACATGTAAGTGCCTGATGTGTTTGGGAACTTTATTAATCCCCTGACAGGCCCAGAGGTAAATGTCGTTATCACTTCCATTTCACAGTCAGCAAAGGCTCAGGGAGCTTTAGAAATCACGCACAGCCTCACATTTAAAAAGCAAAAGCAGCATTTGAGCACCACTGAAACACCTCACCAAGCTGCCAGAGAGCAGGCAGTTGGGAGTGAGGGGTGCTTTTAGCTAGAGCCAGCACTGCCAGGATGGGTGTGGAGCTGCAGCCCCACAGAGACCTCAGAACAATGTTCCAGACGAAGAGAAGTGCAAGGGCAAAGGCTGAAAATGGGAAAGAGCTTGGCAAGCTCAGGACTCCCTGGATGAATGCAGTGAGAAAGGGGACAATGGAAGAGGAGAAAGAAGATGTGGTCAAAAGGGCAGACCAAGCACAGCCTTGCAGAACATGCTGGTAGGAGGGGGTGGATTTATTGGAAATGTGATGAGAGTCCCTATAAGAGAGGCCTATTCAATCATCAACCATTTATTAAGTACAATAAATGTACTTAAGCCTGGCTGTTCTGGGTCTTGAGAGAGGGAAGCAACAGGCACTCACATTCCAGGGTTGGAAAAAGATCCTAAACAGGCAACTAAATAAATGAGTAAGGCAATGTCACATGGCCTTAAAGATTCACATGACAAGAAAACAGAGCAAGGAGACCAAAGAGACTCTGGTCAGCTTTAAACGGTGCAACAGACGAGACCTCTTTAAGCAGCAGACACCAGAGGGAGTCAGAAATAAAGCAAAGGAGGGAGAGGTGGATGAGAAATTAACAACTACGACAGGAGCTGACAGTAATCTGGGCTATCATGAAAGTAATCAGGGTGACTGCTAGAGAGTAACCCTGGGCCTCATGTGTTATCTCCAAATGGACACTACATCCTGCATACCATCACCACTGAACATTTTAATGGACTCGTTTTTCACCTGTAACTAAATGTCTTAAACAGGAAAATATACTGTTAGTTGCAACCCAGCGTCCCTTGCCCTAAACTGAAAGACAAATTCCTCAGCCTGCACTACCACCTTTTCTTCCCTGGCATAGCAGCAACCGCAAAAACGCTCCTCCCACCTGTTTCAGCCGCTGCCCTTCGTTTTGTAGAGACAGGAGGCCAAGGAGGCCAGAGGGTCAGCCTCCTGCTGGGGTTGAGTCTCCAAACCCAGCACAGGCCCAGGGAGCATCTCCGGAAACAACATCCTGAGCGACGTCCCTGGACCGTGCTGTGCACTGGGACGGACACACACACATCACCCAGGGAGCCGTTCAAGCTTCCTCAACCCAGGGGGGAAAGGAGTAAATATTTCTACTTTCCGCGCGCAAAAATGAAGGACGAGGACAGTAACGGGACTTGTTCAACGTCGCAGGCCCGGGAAAGGACACGGCTGGAAGCCAGGAGGAGGACTGCGGTCGCTCCTCTCACCTGTGAGGGGTTCCAGGACCCTAAAAGCCCTATTTCATACCCCAACGCCGCGCACCCCAGAAACGGGGACGCTCCCCACGCCACCGCGGGCCTGCATTCCGGATCCGGGACCGCGCGACCCCCTTCTAGGCCTCTGAGAAGCAACGGCAGAGACTGCACTGAGGACTACCCCGAAACGCCGTCCTCTCGCTCGCGGGCCCGGGACGCTGAGGCCGGGTGGCCGCGGGAAGCCGAGCCAGTCTGCTCACCTGCGGTGCGTCCTTCGTCTCCGCCATCCGACCGTTGGCAGGACGAGGCCGCGTGGGACAGCTCCCACGGGCTCAAAACCCTACCCCGGGTCCTACAACGGTGCGGAAGTGAGACCCAGTCGCCCTACCATCCTTCCCAGCACAGTTCTGAGACTGCGAACCAACACGACCCACCACAAACGTCCATGCCAGCGAGGCCGGAAGTCCCGCCCCTGTGTCGCGGCCGCCTGCCACGCCTTTTCCTGTGACGACATTGGTCCGGCGCACGCGCCGGCCCACTGCCTTCTAGGTAATGTAGTCTTGTCCCGTAACAGGCCAGGCTTGCCTCTTTTTCCTTTTTTATTGTGCACACCATGATTCTGTATATCTCAGATGATCTTAGTGGAGCAAGTGTACACACTGGATTGTAAATTTTTAAAACTTCCTATTATTCGGATGCCTCAACGTCCCTACAAGCAGGCTGTGAGCACTTGCCCAGGCACCCAGGTAAACGAGTTTGATAAAGGGGGCCCTGCCACGAGGTTCCCTGCTTGCCTCCTCTGACCAAGTGACATTCCCATGTACCAGTAAAATCTTACGCCTGGTTACTGCGTCCTCCTCCACCCTGACGCCAGGCACTGTCCCTGGGACTGGCGTCGATCTGGATCCCCGCTTCCCGCGTGGAGCCACTCCCGGGACGTGCTCATGGGGTTCCCTCTGTGGGACGTCTGCCTCCTCTGCGTGGACTGGTGTTGCCCAGGGCTCAGGAAGGTCTCGAGGGGCCGTGAGTCCCCGCCCGCTTCCGGAGTCCAGCTTCTTGACACCATCGTGAGAAAGAATTCAGGGATGAGTAAAAATGAAGCCAAAGGCAAGAAGATTTATTGGGAAGAAATAGTACACATTTTTGAGAAGAGTGTACTTTTCCCAAGAGAAGAGGGAAGTGCGGACGTACGAGGGAGAGCGGGTCATGCACAATGCAGTTTGGGTTTCTAATTTTATGGGCTCTTCTAATTAGGGGGTGGAATAATCGTGAGGTTTTTCTAGGAAAAGGTGGGAATTTCTTAGAATTGGGGTGCCAACCATTTTTATACTAAATGTGGGCGTGCTTGGATTGGCCTGGCACTGGTGGGTGTGTGATTTAATGTGGCAATGAGTGTATAATTAGGTCTGGGGTAGGAAATGGGTCAAATTTAGCGTCATGGGGCAGCCTAGCCCCGGTCCTGTTTGTTAAGGTCTCATCAGCCCAGTCTCCTTGTTGGGGTAGCTAATTTTAACAGCTTGATGTTTTCCCCCTTCTCCTGTGACCACACAGCATTCCTATTTTGTGAGTGTTTCTTTAATTAGAGAGTGGAATAATTATTAGGTATTCTGGAAAAGGAGGGAAATTCAGGGACCTACCTGGTTACCGCCCCCTTTCTCTCTTATTTGGGTTTGCCCAGAAGAGTCATGGACATGTCATCCTGACTGGGATTTTGGCCATTCTCTCTCTTATTTTGGGTTTTCTGTTATCCTATGGTTTCTTTGCCTAGTTCTTGTTTTTATTTGTTGTTTGAATTTTTCCATCCTCCTGCAACCACCCAGTGCTATTCCTATATCACTGTGAGTACAAACACCCTTTAACCTTATAGGCTTCTTGAAGTATAATTCCCAAGACCATGTTGCAGTGGTCCTTAAAGAACCAATAAGGCAGAGATAAACAAACATATTCCAAATTTTGTTCTCAGGAGTAAACCTTACTCAATTGTTAAAGGCTGTAGCTAGCTCAAAAGGAGTTTCCTTGACTCTGAAAAACAAAACAAGGATCAGCAATGTTCCAAGCAAAAGTCAAAAAGATTATTTAAGTTTTTCTATTAGTTCAGCCTATTCTGTTAACTCTTGTTCTGCTTGATATTTATGAACATTTTAGCTTTTCATGAGTCCTGTATGTTTTTCAGTTATCAGAAACCTGCATTTAGGAATACCTGTTAAAGTATTCCTACATCAGATTATGAACCATATTTTGAAGAGGATTAAAACAAGACAACAATTATCTGTAAATGACAAAATGTCCAGGGTGGTTAGTCAAAAACATGATTGACAAAATTTGGTTATCTCTGTGGTTTACAATAACTTAACATAACAACCTTAATTGTGGTTGATAGCATATATTTTCACATTAGAATTTTCTAAATCCCATGCAGTTTTGGAACACATATTAATAGTATTTGCTGAAATATAACCTGAAGAAGATTAGACATCATTTTGGCAATCCCATGTAACAAAACATGTCAAATAATCCTGCTTGCCTCTTTTCTGGATGCCCCAGGGACCCTCTGTAGCATCCAAAAGCTAGGTGTCAGGAAACACAATTGATTTGTGGAAGCCTGTTAAATATGTTAACAGGCTTAAAATATTTGATGTTATGTACTAGAATTCCAGATTACTATAAATTATTTATTTTGCCAAAATGATGACTCAAAAATTTGAAAAAGCAAAAACCTTTCATTAGCCTTTACTATTACATGAAAATTGTGTTCAAGAGAGAGAAAGCCAAATTTCACCCTTACATTAGTGTACAATTAATGTCAACCACAATTCTTAATGAAACCTTATAGGCAATTCTATCCAATCTTAACCAGTTTGACAATGAGGTGAGATTTTCACAAATCTTTTATAACCCTTTACAAATTTTGCTAAAGAGTAGATTCGTGCATTGAGTTCTTTGTTGTGCTTTTATTTCAATGCTCAATTTACAGAAAACCATATAATACCCTTTTGAATTTAGTCAATATGTTCACACAGAGTTTCCTTTGCAAGATTAATTCTTACAGTTTTTTCCCCAGTTTGCTTAAACCTTCAGTTGTATTTTATCTACTTTAAGACAATTCTTTATCCCTAGGCAAAATGTACATTGCCATGCCTTCTTATAATTTTTTACGAAAAACACATTTTACTGTTTTTACACACATTGCATGTAAATCTCTTCAGTAGTCTCAATTACGTGTCATAATGGTAACTCTTAGCAATTTTTTTTTTTAAATGGAATCTTGCTCCGTCACGCAAGCTGGAGTGCGGTAGCACAATCTTGGTTCACTGCAACCACCACCTCCCAGGTTCAAGCGATTCTCCTGCCTCAGCCTCCCAAGTAGCTGGGACTACAGGCACATGGCCACCATGCCAGGCTAATTTTTTGTATTGTCAGTAGAGATGAGGTTTCACCGCATTAGCCAGAATGGTCTCAATCTCCTGACCTCGTGATCTGTCCGCCTCAGCTTCCCAAAGTGCTAGGATTACATGTGTGAGCCACCATGTCTGGCCCTACCTCTTAGCAATTTTTAACTTTAATGTAAAACCTGGTAAGTTGTTTTAATTATTTGCTGGTTGCAGATAAAGTTTAACTCCTTCCAGAATAAGTTAGGGGCATGGTTACTTCCATATGTTCCCAGACTTTACCCATTGTGAAGCAGGCAAGTTGAACAGTTCTAAAGGCCAAAGGAGCAGTACAACCTTAAAACATTTAGCAAACCTAGTATCTGACCTGCATAATTTAGACCACATATTTACATCTTGAGTACATTTGTATTTTGCCAATAATCCCTAAGACTGTTTTATTTTTAAAGATTAAAGTCACATGAACTAAGAGAAATTATAATTTTTACTATTCTTTCAAAAAATATTTGATCGGCCAGGTGCGGTGGCTCACGCCTGTAATCCCAACACTTTGGGAGGCTGAGGTGGGTGGATCATAATGTCAGGATATTGAGACCATCTTGGCCAACATGGTGAAACCCGATCTCTACTAAAATACAAAAATTTAGCCAGGCATGGTGGCACATGCCTGTAATCCCAGCTACTTGGGAGGCTGAGGCAGAGCAATTGCTTAAACCTGGGAGGCGGAAGTTGCAGTGAGCCAAGATCGCACTACTGCACTCCAGCCTGGTGACAGAGCAAGACTCCGTCTGGGGAAAAAAAATTTTTTTTTATCTAAGTGCTTATAGGCCAATCAATTACAGCTCTTTTTTATAGACATCACACAACACATATATGACTACACAGACAGACAGAAGAAGATCCAGCAGCTCAGGGTGGAGCCCTTTAAGAATAAGTCTACAAAAGCATGTAGTTTCTGGGGCCTAAAAAACAGGCATAGCTTGAAGGCAAAAACAGATTTTGAGAGGGATTTATCCATCTCTAATTCTTGGGGTTCCATGAGGAAAACAGAGATTTCCCCCAAATTGAGTCTGTGGCACCTTGTCTGTTTTCTCAAAGAGTCCAAGGCCACCAAAAGTCATCCTTGAGCCTTTCATGCATGCACCAAGATTGGCAAGACAGAGTGGAGAAAAGTAATTCAGTTGACTGAGATACAAACCTTTTCCAGAAAACCAAGATGTAAGAAGATAAAAACATAAAGGGGTTTCAAGTACACCTATAACTTGAATATCCACTTTTAATTAAGCTGAGTGCTCTTTCAGAAAATTCTTCTTTATTAATTAAAACTTTACAGATAATATAAACAATGATCCTTATCTTTTTTTAACTGGTTTGCATCACTCTTTGTTCACAATCATGTTCAGGTTCTCCAGTTTACTTTTGGGGAAAGTGGCTGGGTTCAGGCAAGGACAGGTTTTTAACTGGACTATAGATCCCTCTAACAGCAATTGTCTGTTAGCCAGAGACTCCCCTTAGGGGATAGCAGTCCTGCTATATTATGTGGGGTCTAAACAGTTATTTTCCAGCTGGGCGCGGTGGCTCACGCCTGTAATCCCAGCACTTTGGGAGGCCGAGGTGGGTGGATCACAAAGTCAAGAGATCAAGACTATCCTGGTCAACATGGTGAAACCCCATCTCTACTAAAAATACAAAAATTAGCAGGGCGTGGTGGTGCACACCTGTAGTGCCAGCTACTCAGGAGGCTGAGGCAGAAGAATTGCTTGAACCCAGGAGGCAGAGGTTGCAATGAGCCGAGATCACACCATTGCACTCCAGCCTGGTGACAGAGCGAGACTCTGTCTCAAACAAACAAACAAAAACAAACAAACAAGCAGTTATTTCCCATTATTAACTTGGTGGCCTCTGGCACGAGCAAACCACCACTGCAACTTCTTGGAGGAAGGCTGGCCATCCTTTAACCACCAAGTCAAGTTCCTTGCTTAGGTAACCCACTGGCTGTTGAGCTGGACCTTGAGCCTTTGTTAAAATTCCCTGGGCCGTTTCCTTTCTTTCTGATACATACAGATTAAATGCCTTCCCTATGAGAAGACTGAGGGCTGGTGTTTTAAGTAATGCTTGTTTTAACTGGTTAAGGCTTTTGAGTTTTAAGATTCCAAGTGTTAGTTGCTTGAGTTTCTTTTATGAGGTGGTATAAAGGGCAAGGTATTTCACCATATCCAGGTACCCACAGTCTGCAAAATTCAGTAATGCCTAAGAATCCCCTTAACTGTTAAAGGAAATGGGCTTAATCCTTTCCTTACCTGGTGCTCTCATCCCTTCTGATAAGCCTAGACCTAGGAACTTTACTGAAGTCTGACAGAGCTGAGCTTTAGATTTTGAAGTCCTATATCCCCTTTCAGCCAAGAAATTGAAGAGCGCCTCAGTGCTTTCCTGTTACTTCCTCGGTTGGAGCACAGAGGAAAGTGTCATTTATATACTTCAAAGTTTAAACTTGAGGGAGAGAAAAATTAGAAAAACATTTGGACAGGGCCTGTTTCAGCAACTTCCTTTTGATATCAGGGGGTGCCTAAGTAATAAACCTGCTCTTTATTGAAGTGGGAGACAGGGAGGTGTGTTTCACTAAGGCCTCTCTCAGCCTTTCCATAACGGCTGAGGGATTTTCATCTAATTTTTGATTTAACAAGGATTGTTTAGAGTAATTAAGAGGTTTGGTTTTGTTTTTTGCTAGCCTTTTAATATGAACATCAGAAAGCGTATTCCACTCATCTATGCGATAACTAGTCTCCACTTAGGGTTTTCAAGGGGCACTGTTTATCTTCTTATTGGGAATGGGAATCCTGTCTCTTTTTTACGCTCTTTCCCCTTTTGACTGGGTTTCTTTTTTGACTGGCTATAGGATACATGCTGTTTGTTTCTGAATCTCTCTGCTGCCTTAGGGCTGCCTGTTTCTCAACAGCAGTTAGAGTTTGGCTTAGGAGTAATATAACATCTCCCCATGGAAGATCAAACATTTGGGTTAGATTTTAGAAAGCTTTTATGTATCTATCAGGGTCATCAGAAAACTTGCCTAAGACCCCCTTTATTTGTCTAAGGTACTGCAATGATATGGGAACTTGAATTCTAGTAGCACCACGTCCATTGGGCGTTTCCTGCAGGGTCAACAGTGAAGTTGGGGTTTCTTGTGTGGCACAGCTAGAGGAGCTGATACTTGGCTATTGGAGGCCCCAGATAAGGGATGGGGAGGTAGAGCATCCAGAAGCTGCATTTGAGGGGGTTTTCTGACTTTGGGGTGTTGTCCACTGTGGGCTTGTCTGATATGACTGTTAAGAGGGCAGAGTCAATTTTGCAGTGCTTACAAAGAGCTGGGCTGTTTCACAGGGCAAAGAAGGCTTGCATATAGGGGACCTCAGACCATTTGCCCTCCCATGTGCAGAAAAGATCTAGTTGTTGGATATTATTGAAATTAACACTTCCCTCAGCAGTCCAGGCCTACCAATCCTGGAGCTGGTAAGATGGCTATGTCCTTGTACAGAAGAATATAAGCCATTTTTCTTCAGTCTCAGAGTTAAAAGTCTCTGTCTCAGGATGCACTCAAGAGGAGTGCAGACTGAAGATGGTTTGTTACCTGTTTTAAAAACAGTAGGAGAAAAGGCGTCCCTTGGTCTTTTTCCTTTTTTTGGTGTGACCCAGGGTGGAGAGAAAGATCAAAAGTGCATCCCACTTCTCTTTCTTCCCATACTCTGGGTCCTGGCCACCATCATAGGTGTCACCCATGGATGCAAGCATGACCTTCACCCGTGGATCTGGAAGAGCTAGTTGGGTGTAATAGTCATGCTTACCTGTATGAGGACCTAACTCTCCACCCTGCTGGTTTCCTAGTCCCAAGTGGCCCATAAGGCTCCCAGGGTACCCTAGCAGTCTGGGAGATATTGTATTTGGGTGAGACCCTTTAATGGAGGGAGTGTTTTAATACTATCTCTGGCTTCCCTTGCTATGGCCCTAGCAAAACATTGAGATCCCAGAGAATGGGACCGATTGACTTCCAAATATGAAATCTTCTTTTTATTTAAATGCCAATGTAGTTCAATGCAGAACAGGTGACTCAAAAGAACATAAGGATTGAATGGCTGTTCTCCTGACTGTTAAAGGTACAGCTTTGCTGTTAACAGATGGAGCATGGAGATTAGTCCCTAACAGAGGCACACAGGAGGGAGAGGAATTGGGGAACTAAAGGTTTTGCACAAAGGGCAGAAAGGGCTCCTTATGGAGAAAAAATCCTATTTCACTTGGTGGTGCTGTAGGATCTGAAATGTTAAATAAGAACTCTGACCCCAAATTCTTTCCAGGAAGAAGTTAGAAAGAGAGGTTTGGGCTTAATAGTCTGTCCCCATTGTATGCCTCTGAGAAGAAGAAAATTAACCTGTCTCATAATGGAACTGTCTAGATTCATTGGGCAGTCCTGAGCTTTTACATGGAGGAAAAACACAACCCAAATGGAGAGGGACAAGGGTATTCACTCAGCGTGAAATATCCCCCCTATACAGTGCCATGGATGTCTGTCATTAGGGACAAAAAGCTCTCACTAGTTGAAAGTTTAGACAGAAATCCTCTAATTGTTCTAATTAGATCAAACCTCTATAGTAAACAGTTCAAAAATTATAGTGTCAGGGAATCATCTTCATGGTTGCTGGACTTGTCATCAACATGCCCAGGATCTAGAGTTCCATCTTCTGGCCTATCTGGAAAATCTCACAGCCATCTACCCAGTACTTCTAACTAACCATAGCAATCCCAAAGTACCAAAACCCCTACTTATTCAGTGGAACTCTCCTGCACTTGATTCCACCTGAATGTCCCCTTCCACAGTTGCCATTATACCTGGACTTGAAAAGTTGAGTATATCTCCAGTGCATTAATGATTCTTTTGCACCCACTACTGTGTTAATGACACAAAAGCAGACATTTCCCTGTGATGCTCCGATCTAACTATAGTTACCAAGTTTCCAAGGCAACAGCAAGGTAAATGGTATTTCACGTGTAGGCAAGGAGACCATATATAGTGTCTTCTCCCAGACCAGAACACACGGGAAAAAATGACTGCCTAATCTGGGTGGGTGGGAGTACTGTTTGCTTCTGGAAAACAAGGTTTGTTTGACCACCCCCACTGGAACAGGGGAAGAATATCTCTATAGACCCAACTTGGCAGCAAAGGATAGACATTACACCCTGTAGGGCCTCTATTTATGCTTCAACTGGACTCATTTTTGTTTGTGGCCATGAATGAGAAGTCACACACTGTAACTACTACTGGCTCCCCAGGGAGTCATCTGTTCTTTTAGGAGTAGCTTTCCCTTAAATATCAAAACCTTGGAAGAAAGATAAATGTATGTTGACCACCCTTGCCCCTTCAAGGGTCACAGTCTATAACCCAATAAGGCCCAGGAACACCAGAAGTCAACAAACAATAGGATTAATTCTGGTGGGAATCAGGGCAGCCATAGGACAAGCAGCACCCTAGGGTGGCTTTGCCTACCACAAGTCAACCCTAAAGAACTTGACTCAAACTCTAGAATCCTTAGCCACCAACACAGGTCAGGCATTACAAGCAATTCAAGAATCTCTAGACTCTTTGGCAAATGCAGTTCTTGATAACACACTGGCATTGGATTATCTACTAGCGGAACAAGGTAAAGTCTGTGCAGTTAATAAAACCTGCTGCACATATATTAGGCACTCTGGACAGGTTAACATTCAAAAGATCTATGAGCAAGTGACCCTGTTACGTATATTTTCTTTGGCTCTTGCTTGTTTAACCTCTTAGTAAAGTTTGTGTCTTCTAGATCAATAGTCCCCAACCTTTTTGGCATCAGGGACCAGTTTCGTGGAAGGCAATTTTTCCATGGATGGGGTATGTGGGGCTGGGGCTGGGGGCTGGTCTCAGGATGAAACTCTTCCACCTCAGATCATCAGGTACTAGATTTTCATAAGGAGTGTGCAACTCCAGTCCCTTGTGTGCACAGTTTATGATAGGGTTAGCACCCCTATGAGAATCTAATGCTGCCGCTGATCTGACAGGAGGTGGAGCTCAGGCAGTAATGCTCGCTCACCTGCCACTCACCTCCTACTGTGCAGCCCATTTCCTAACAGGACATGGACCAGTATCCACAGGAGAGGGGTTGGGGTATCCTGTTCTAGTTCCAGGTAAAGACAATGCTGGCACAAGGCTTCCAACCCATCCTTGTCTACTATCCCAGAGAATGAAAGTGTCCTTCCTTTGGGGACCTTAGATGTGGTATCCAGGGATTTTTACTCCTTTAGTGCTAGGCAGGGCCTAGGCCCACAAAATCAACAGCAAGCAGTCACAGAGCCCCCTTAAGATTAAAGAGGAGTATCTAATCTCTGATGGGAGAGTGAGATAGGAGGCAGGACTCCATACCAGACTGAAGACTGGCTGAAACAGGGAACAGGCACCGAGAGCATATCTACATAATACACACCCACCATGGCAGTTTACCATCACCATGACAACACCTGGAAATTACCATCCCTTTTCTAGAAATTTCCGAATAACCCACCCTTTACTTTTCATGTAGTTAAAAGCAGGTATAAATATGATTGCAAAACTGCCCCCTGAGCTGATATTCTTGACACAGTGCCTATGGGGTTGCCCTGCTCTGTAGGAGCAGCCACAGAGTTGTAACCCTGCTGCCTCAACAAAGCTATTTTCATCTACCACTAGCTTGCTCTTGAATTCTTTCCTGAGTGAAGCCAAGAACCTTCTTGGACTAAGCCCCAATTTTGGGGCTCACCTGCCCTACAATGACACCTGATGTCATACCTCTGTGCTTTCTAAAACCATCTCCCTTACCACTGGAAGAATATAACTTAGGCCTCAGGAAATGAGGACAATTCATGCTGACACAAGGAGCTCTTTAAAAAATAAAAAAGCAGCTGGGCGCAGTGGCTCATGCCTGTATTCCCAGAACTTTGGGAGGCCGAGGCGGCTGGATCACCTGAGGTCAGGAGTTTGAGACAAGCCTGGCCAATGTGGTGAAACCTCATCTCTACTAAAAATACAAAAATTAGCTGGGTGTGGTGGCACATGCCTATAATCCCAGCTACTCAGGAGACTGAGGCAGGAGAATCGTTTGAACTTGGGAGGTGGAGGTTGTAGTGAGCCAAGATCATGCCACTGCACTCCAGCCTGGGCGAGAGTGAGACTCCATCAAAAAAAAAAAAAAAAAAGGCAGTATTATTTAATAAGATACCTGGGGGATATTGATGGACATGTTACCTTGGAGGCCTGCCTAACTCAGTCCCTTCTTTGAGAACAATCCACCATCCACAGTCCTGTTAACCGATCTCGGGATACCTGACCCAACCAGGCAAGATCAAGTTTTCTTGCCTGAATTCTGGAATAAGGACCTCACACAGAGGGCAGAGTGTGCTGGGCACTAGGGTGAGGATTTGTGTTTAAAGGGCTGCTTCTACCCCAGTGATCCCCAGTGCACACACAGGGAGACCAGGCAAATGCATGTGAGACCAAAACAGAGAATACAGCAGGACCTGTGGGTAGAAGGAGAAGGGCTGGAGATGCCTTTCTCACCAGGCAGGTATGTGCAAGAGGATGGAATCAGAGGACTAGGGTCACCCACATGGGACAGAAATAAAGCTTTACCCAGCAAGACCAAGGGTCCGCAGTTCTCCAGCCTCACATCTTGGTGCAATGTCCTCTGGGCCAGGCCCAAATATCCACATTTCTACCAGACGAAGGTCAGGGCCATGACCTTGAAAGGCACCAATGCCTGGCAAGTCAAACAGAAAGTTAACCTCAGACTGTTGGATATTAGAACCTATTGCTTGGTCACTGGGAAAGGTGCAGAGAACCAGGACATCTGAGGGTTGAGCTCCACATAGGGCACAAGGGTGAGGGACACTGCCTCTGAAACTAGGGTAACTGTGGCAGAGGGTAAATCCTATGATGGGGGATGTCATTTCCAAGTTAAGGTTTCTGCTACCCAGGCTCCTTCCGATTCTCTACCTCCCACATGTCCTCCTGCACTCACATTGAATCGTCCCAAGTAAGCTTCCAGGTTGCTTGCCTGGCTCCATGCTCTGACAATCGTGCTGCAGAATGCAGCTGTTCCTTCTAAGCCAGACTATGCCTACACTGTCACACCTTGTACAAGGAGATTGTGTGTTGTGAAAATAGACACAGCCAGTTACTAGATGTGTAGATGCACTTTTACCACAGGTGCATTTGTTTTGCTACTAGCTCCTCCACTTTCTATTAATCATACCCCAAATTTCTGTACCAATTATGTCCCATGCTTAGCTCTCATCAGCTTGAGTACCACCATCTATGGAATCATGGGCATCAGGGCAAATGGTTCCTTTGCAGAAGCTGGGGAAAAGCTTCGTCTCAACATTGCTGGGCATTACAGCCTGTAGGAACAATGTAACAAATCCATCTTATTCCCCAAAGCACAGGAGCCTGTCATAACAGCCGACTTGTCCTCAGGATGACCTCTGGTCCAGAGAAAGTGTAGGGATCCAGGCCACAAATTAGGACAATCAAATTCTTGCATTGTTTCCTCGGAGGCCTTGAGCAGCAAGGCAAAGTGGACTAAAACCAGAACAAGAACTACTGTCATTTTACTTTTCCTGCACAGGCCAACAACACTGGGGCCCCACAAAAGCTGTCCATTCCTTTATGTAACAGCCCAAATGTGTTTTCCAGCCACCTCACACAGTAAACCAAACCCTAAGACCACACATAGATTTAAAAATAAGGCCTTTATTACCACGCAAACCAGAGAAATGTGAGGCAGCCAGTTACTAGGTGGTGACTTGGAGGCTGGAAAAACTACCAAATGTTGTGTGAGAACAAGAATTTCCACGAAGGGAAGCCTTCCACATCAGCTTCCAGCAGAATCCAGGCTAGGCCCTTCTGGCCAAAACTGGTCAGATGTATGCTGTAATCAGTCAGAAAAGGGAAGGAATTCCCTTTAAAGGCTCAGACTGCTCAAGGAATTTCCTCCAAGGAATGGGAGAACACAGGTTATCTGCCTCACCTTAGTATGCAAGGGTGACTAATGATTTAACTCTGGCAAAGGCCTCCAGCAGTTTAGAACATGCAAAGGAGCTCCTGCAAGACACATATGCCTGGAACTCATGGGAGTCTGACCCATCGGAAGGTCTAGAAGTATGAGGTTTAACTTTAGGCAGATGGCTCCTTCACAAAGGCTCTCTATAGCCATAACACTGAAGAAAGAGATGGCACATTCCCTGCAGGTCTAAGGCTTTTATCAGGTGTGGAGTTTCAAGAGTTAAACAATGTTAGCTCTTGGGCTGTAGGGTTTTCCACATTTGCTGCTGTCACGAGGCCTCTCCACAGTGTGAGATTTTCGGTGGAGAATGAGGCCAGAGTGTTGTGTAAAGGACTTCCCACATTTGCCACACTCATATGGCCTTTCTCCTGTGTGAACCACTTGGTGCTGAATGAGGCTAGACTTTTGGATAAAGGATTTCCCGCACTGTCCACAGTCATAAGGCCTTAATCCAGTGTGAATTTTCTGGTGTTCAACGAGGGTATAGCTTTGTCTAAAAAATTTCCCACATTCACTGCACTCAAAAGGCCTTTCTCCAGTGTGAGTTCTCTGGTGCCTAACAAGTTTAGATTTGAACATAAAAGCTTTCCCACATTCCCCACATACATAAGGCCTTTCTGCAGTATGAACTTTGTGGTGTTTATTGAGGGTGGTTCTTTGGCTAAAGGATTTTCCACACTCATCACACTCAAAGGGCCTAGCTCCACTGTGAATTAACTGGTGCTGAATGAGGCCACACTTTAAGCTAAATGATTTCCCACACTGGCCACACTCATATGGCCTTGCTGTAGTGTGAATTCTCTGGTGTACAACAAGGCTGAAGCTTTGTCTGAATAATTTCCCACATTCACCACACTCATACGGCTTTTCTCCTGTGTGAGTTCTCTGGTGCCGAACAAGAGTGGATTTGGACCCAAAGGCTTTTCCACATTCATCACACTCATAAGGCCTTTCTCCAGTGTGAATTCTGCAATGTTCAATAAGGTTGGAACTTTGGCTAAAAGATTTCCCACATTCACCACACTCATAAGGCCTTTCTCCAGTGTGAACTCTGTGATGTTTAATGAGGGTGGCTCTTTGGCTAAATGATTTCCCACACTGACCACACACATAAGGCCTTTCTCCAGTGTGGATTCTCCTATGATCATTCAGATGAGAGGTTTGGCTAAAAGATTTCCCACATTCACTGCACTCATAAGGCCTTTCTCCAGGGTGGACTCTTTGGAGCTGAACAAGGGAGCACTCACAGCAGCAGGCTTTCCCACATTTGCTACATTCATAAAGCCTTTTTCCAGCGCAGACTCTAGGGTGAAAAAAAGTGTGTTTGTGGTTGGACTCTCTCCTGCATTGACTCCACTTGTAATGACTTATTCCAACATGAAAGGCCTCCTCACATTTGCTGATTTTGTTTGGCTTCTCATAGTTAGCAATAGCCTGAGGCTGAAGAATGCCCAATGGGGCTAGGAAGTCCTTCCCAACCTCACTGCTGGTGAAAGGCATTCCTGACTCATGGAATAGGCAGCACTGCATAAATGAGGCCTTGTCCGTGTCACTTTCCAAGGGTTTCTCTGCCCTATGATGCTTCTGGTCCTGGTGAAAGACTGCACATGCCCCAGTCAAGTATGGTTTCTGCCCAGGCAAATTGGTCAGGTGCAAAATGTCAGTCAGGAATGGGACACACATGTCACAGGATTGAGTCTTCTGGGTGGATGGACTGGCCTCTGGAGTCCTGACCTGAGGTACTCCTTCTACAGAAACACTTTGCTCAGGTGTCTCTTCATCCTCCATCCCATGCCAACAAACTGAAAGCAGAGAAACACTGATGAAATGCATGTTGACTATGATGGGAGTGTATTAATCATTTAAAAAATTATTTTCTGAATAATTGGTGTTCTGACATCTTAAAAACTTTGCTGGCCTGAGCTCAGGAGTTCGAGACCAGCCTGGGCAATATGGTGAAACCCTGGCTCTACTAAAAATACAAAAAATTATGCAGGCGTGGTGGTGGGTGCTACTCAAGAGGCTGAGGCACAAGAATTGCTTGAACCTGGGAGGCAGAGGTTGCAGTGAGCCTAGATCGCACCACTGCACTCCAGCCTGGGAGACAAAGCGAAACTGTCTCAAAAACAAAACAAAACAAAATAAAAAACGTTGCTAGCTGGGGAGAGAATGGTGCTTCCAGAGTGAGCCAACTCTTAAGAGATAGCAAAGGGCTCAGCAAGGAGTGTAACAAATACACAATCAATCCAGAGCCCATACTCCCAATCACATTTTCTATGTGACTTGGATGCTTCAGGAGCTAATATTCCTCTGCTCTAGTCATCCCAAGGTCAGGCAGGAGACAACTACGCCTAGTAAGCCCCTTTGCCCCAAAGCAAACTACTCAAATTACCCAATCCTAAACTGTTTATCATGTCTTGTGTTACCTGCAGAAACCCCAATACAGGCTGTGGCTTATTATTTTCCCTCCTCTCTTGCTTCTACCTTCTGACCACTGAGCACTTCCTCATGTGGCCCTGCATGGCATGGTGTTCACATGCTCTTGCTATTGCAGGTGATAAATTCCTATGTCATTGACATTAACCTCTCTGTATTGGCACTCTACTACCTCCATTAATTAAAATCCTGTGGGTACATAACAGGAAATGGGAAGAACCTTCACATATACATCAAGGAATGAATTCATAGGATTGCTTTGAAGCAATATTGAGGAGCTGAAAGCAGGATAAGAAAGAGGCTGCTTGGCAGTAGTGGGCCTCTAAAGATCACAAAATGGGGAGGCCTCACCAAACACACGACATAAGAATGGGGTGCAGCACATAAGGAGAGGCAGGGTCTCCAATCTATTCTTTTGCCAAATCCTGTGGCAAGATCTTGTCAGCTGGTGGCACATGTATGCTGTGCTGAAGGCTGGCATTATTCAGGCCAAAGATAATGCAATTGGAAGTGAGTGGGAGATTCCAATTGCGATCTTGTGTTCAAGAAATATTTAACTGGCATATGCACAACTCACAACACACTGTGAGTGGGTCAGTGTTGGAAAACATGCTGGGGGGACAATGCAGAGAAACTGGTGACACATGGAGGGCAGAAAAATGGGGGCAGCATGAGGCCAGATGTCCCAGATGAAGCAATAAGCCAGCAAAGTGTCAAGGAAGAGAAAGAAAACATAGAAATGAGGTGTGTCCAGTGGCATTAGCACCAAACTCTGGATGACACAGGGCAAATTCCTGGTAAGATTAGAAAACAGGCTGGATGCCATGTCCTCACCCAGATGCCACTGACTGAGGCCAGGCTTCCTCTGAAGCCATATTCCCATCTTCACCCTTTCCAACAACCAGGGCTTTCCCACCACCTCTAGATGTGCCACTACTTGGGACTTGAATGAAGCAAGTCCTAAGGGAAAGCTGGGACAGGTGAGTATCCTGCAGTGGCCCAGAGCGACTCAGCACCCTTGAGAACACAAGAAAGAAAATTAATATCACACAGATCCTTGAAGGAGGTTCTGGCAACAGCAGCTCATGGTCCATGTAAATACTGACAAGCAAAATTCTGCAAATTCCTAACACAGGTAGTCAAAGGAAATGTCATCTAGGAGGCAGAAATTGAGACACAAAGTACCATGAATATGGACACAGCCACCCAAAGAGGAAGTGAAGAAGTAAACTGAGATGCATTAGGCTGACTCAAGACACCTAACAGCCAGACCCATCCCTGTGCGTTTTGGGACAGCAAATGTCAGGGCTGATTAAGGAGTGCAATGATTTCATTCCTTACACCACAGCACATGTGCCAAGACAGTGGGGAAGTCAACAGAGCCCATGGCCCAGCAGAGCTGCCTCTGAGGAAAAAGAGGATAGACGAAGACCAGGACACGAGAGTGGGTGTGAGGGCCTTACCCAGCGCGGTTATAAGTGCAAAGTTCTCCAGCATCACATCGCGGTACAGGAGCCTCTGAGCCTCATCAAGGAGCCCCCATTCTTCCTGGGAGAAGTAAATGGCCACGTCCTCAAAGGTCACACAGCCCTGCCATGATGGGGATAGATCTTTCCATGATCAGATTCTCTCCTAGGACCCCAAGTTCACACCCCCCACACATCCTTCCCCTGCTTACCCCCATCCCTAAGCCCCACCTCAGAGGAGATACCAAGCCCTGGTGGCACTGATTCCTGCCCTCTCCTCATGGTCCCATCATCACTGTGTCTTCCCATAGCACCAACAGGCAGGTGGGCCAGGAAATGCCATTTAAACTCTGGGTCTAGCATATAGGGCTGGATTTTGTCTTGTCAGACAGTTCTCCTGGGGTTTCCAAAATTATGCCTCTCACATACAAACAATGATGAGGTTTGCCATCATTCTTATACCCTCAATGCCATGGCCATGGGTTGTTCAGTTCACACTTCCTCTCCATATGCACATCACTCTTTGAAGCACGCACTCTCTCAAACAATTTCAATCCCACAGCTATTTCCACCCTGTTGCCCCACACCATAGGCATCTCTCTGGCATCCCCACGATACTTGGAACGCAACATTCAGAAAGTGCTTGGCAAACTGAAAAGAGGTCCAGTGCTACTCAGAGGCTGAATGGTCCCCACTGCCAAAGGCAGCCCTTCAGAGCCCCATCCTGCTCTGAAGGCCTCCCTGCCTGACTCTGTCCCTTTCTACAACCTCAGTCACCCAGAAATACCTGGGGATCTGACACCAATGGCCCTCTTCCACTAGTGCTGCACTTGATGTCCTCTCTGAAGTCACAGCCTTCCTCTCCTGCTAACCCTCATTCAAACTCTGCCCCAGAGGACCCCCACACCTCAGGCCCAGTAACTCTCCCAGATGACCACCTGTGCCCCTCAACTTATCCACCTCCCTGAAATTCCTGACACCTCAAGGGTTACCATAAAACCCTGGTAGATAGATCCAGAGTGCTGAGTAAGCACTAGTTCTGGTCTCAGTGTCATTTTGTCTCAATTACTTCCAAGCATTGATCTCATGCCCACTCTTCTCCTAGATCCTTGGTCACTTGCCAGATCATCCTTGCTCTCACACCCTACCATAGCCACCTCTCTCCCATACCTGTCTTTGTGATTCCCACCATGACCAACCATGTCCCCAAGCAGAAGAGCCAGTAGTGACCCCCAACCTTCCTTCCCTGGGCTGATAATAGCATTACCAGAGTGATCACGATTCCACCTCCTAATTGTGTCCCAAGCTATACCCCTAGGCAAGTAGTGGCCACCACCTTTTAAATGTCTCTATCCTGAATCCCTCACCACAGTTCTAGTCCTGTAAGATAAACTATCCACTTGATATCTAAACTAACTGTTCTTTGAAACGTCTCAGACTCTAAAGATGTCCCATTGGGCCATGTTGAGATGATGATTTTTATAAAAAAATTTTAAAAATAAAGATGTTCCATATCAAAATTTCTGATTATCTCTAGAGATAACTGACTCTACTACCAACTTTACAATCCTCACTAGTGGAGCTTCCATATTTCCAGGTGCTAAACCCAAACACCCTGCTTTTACCCCTAAATCCTACTTTTCTATCTCTTGCCTTCAACATCTCAAAATCCAGGCTTCCCTACTTAAAAAAACTGATCTAGAATCCAACTACCACCTCCACAGCCACCACACAAGTCCAGCCACCAGTAACACTCACCTGGACTACTGCAGCAGCCTTCTTCACTATCTTCCTATCTCATACCTCACACTCAGCCTGTTCTCTCAGCTTGGCCACACACAGGGAACCTGATGAGACCTGGATCAGATCACATACCTCCTCTGCCCCCAAACTGTCATTGCTCATCACACACTCCAGAAGAAACACCCGACAACTGAGAGCCATTTTTTGTCTGATTCCTGCATCCCAGCTTTCAGTTCCCATGAGAAAGAAAAAAGCTGTAGTTTCCTAAACCAGCTCAGCCTGACTCTCAAGCACTTGCTCATCTGGTATCTAAGCCTGAGACAACGTTCCACACCTTACTTTACTGGTTCCCAGCAATAGGAACCGTTCTATACCAGCTTCCAGCCTGGATGTATGACCCTGGGATTGATGTTTGTTGAGGATTCCTAGAACCAAGGACCCAAAGAGTGCCAAGAGAAGACTCCCAGAACACAATCTCAGAGACAAACACTGGGGTCAGCACCAGTGAGGGCCCGAAACACTCTCCACTCACCTGTGTGAAGCCCATAAGTTTAGCTTCTGCAGTCATGGGAACCTGCGGGAAGAGGAAGGCTATGAGAGGCAGGTAACTATGGTGGAAGCTCCATGGGCTCATGCCTCCTTGTTTCCCTGCGCAGCCCTGGAGCGAGGTGACTTGGTGATGACTAAATTATCATTGCTCCTCAGTTCCGTGTGACTCTCACCTGCTCTGGGACCTTGCACAAGGACTCAACTTCCCTGTGCCTCGGTGCTATCCCCCTTCCAGGCTGTTCCAACTCTGAATAACTTTAGGAAAAATTTGAAAAGTCTAACTCAGACCATGTGCCTCATCTGTTCACAACCACCCATGGCTCTCAGCGTCTTGAAAAGAAAGAACCTCCCTTTGCCATTCTGGCGTGAACGCTACTGGCTCAACCGTCCCAACAAGATTCACAGAAACCAGCACCTCCGCCTGCCACACCCTCCACAGCCCACGACACCAGGCTTGTAAATGGGAGCCCCACCCGCGAGGGCCTCATAGTCCTGGACTCTGGGGCGAGGCTGCAGGGACGCAAGCAGGCGTCCCTCACGCAGGGTGTTGGATTTCCGGCGGGGAGGGCAGGTGAGGCCCGGGGGACGCAGCACTCACCGAAGTCGAATCCCTAAGCAGGGCCGCCGCCATCGGATTGTGAGCGGAGCGGGGCCAGGAGCGGCGGGCAACCCGGGGCGGGAACCCAGTCACGGCTGCCACCAGCGCCAGCGACCCACGGGCTGCTGCGCAGCGGGGCGACCCCCGCTCTGTGCCGGAGGCAGCGTTTCTAACTCACGCGGCGTGGGCCAAGGTAGAGAACCACCAAAAGGACCATCTCGGAGCGGTGCCGGAAGTTCCGCCTTACCGTATGCAACAAACGGAGACAAGTCTGGTCCTGAACGTTGATTGGCTCCGCGTCTTTGCAGCTTGGCGCTCGGCATTACGGGTAACGTAGTTCTCAGAAGCCCAGAGTTCCAGTGCCCTCCCTGAGATTCACCCGGAACAAGGGCTAAGCGGCGCGCGGAGGGCGCTACGAAAACGCGCGCACCAAGAGCGAGACAGGGACTTGCCGCTCCTTAAAGGGGCCGCTGGCCGATTTCCGCAGCCCCATACTCAGCTAAGCGCCCACGTGGCTAGAGACGTTGATTCAGGTTCAGAAAGCTAAGGCTCGGGATCCACACGGACGCATCACTCCACGGGGCCGCGTAGACACCGCGGCCGCACCGCGGGAGGGAAGGAGACTCATTCCCCTCACGTGCGGGGCCGAGGCGTTTGAGGCCATTTCGGTGACCTCATTGGTTCCGTAGGCGACAGAAGCGACCTACCGGTCAGGCTCAGGAACGCCGGTCCGGGAGGCCACATGGGGGCCACGCCCCCTGGCCGCTCCTGCCCTAAGCCTCCAATGGTCCCCAGGTGCAGGAGGCTGGGCCGAGAGGTTCCTGAGGCAGGGTTCCTGGGTGGCTTCACCCGGCGGACACTTCCTCCAGGGAGGCCCCCCGGGCGAGCTGGGAAAAGGGTGTTTCCTTGACTAGCAGGCCACATGAAATGCAGAGAATCGAGTGTCACCACGAATGAGCACAAAGGTACTGAACGCTGGGAAACGTCAGGACAAAATCATAGAGGAGTCCACCAGCCACTGACCTGGAATAACAGAGTCATCCAAACGTGCAAAAGAGAGGAGAGTGAGTAAAAGGAAAAAACGGTCCTCAAGGACCAAAATGGCTCTGACCTCTTGAGCTCTGAAGAGATTCTGTTGCTGTGAATGTGTTGGACTCACTGCTTGTGTCTGTGCAGGAAAAGGACCATGGAGCTACTGGCCCAGCCCATGAGGCCCAAACTCATGAAGTCAGTTGCAGAGAATATGAATAAGACTAGAAACGTTAAACATCTAGCTGGTTTGAGCAAAGAACAGTATACATAATTTATTTTCACACTTACATTTTTGCTGTTTATTTGACTAGTTACACTCATTGGAACAAAGATATTTGCCAACAGTTGCAGGATTCAGCAGAGAAAACAACAGAAGCCAATGAACTTTGGGGGATCTCATTCTGAGTTTCAACCACCTAGAGAAACTGGGACAAAGCTTTATGGCCTGGAAGCCACTGAGGAGACAGGTGCTGCTGAGGGGAACCACTCTGGCCACTGTGAAAATAGAAGAGAAGTTTGCATCCAGCCTCATCCAGGAAATAGTTCAATCCAAAAGCTACTATTGTATGAGGGATCCCTCTAGAGAAAAGCACAAACAAATTGGCAAAGGCCAGTTGGTTGAGAATAAGGTCCGTGGGTCTAATCTTGTGTCCAGTAAGCAAGGTGAAGTTACAAAGACAAGGAAGGAGTTTCCAAGGATTCCCACTCCCATCTGAGTGAGAAAGGCAAACCCCATTTGCAGATTGGCAGGAGCCATCACATTAATATCTATAAGACATTGATTTTAATTGGTGCCAGAACAATGAGGAGCTCAACAAACAAAAATATGTTGGCCGGGTATGATGGCTCATGCCTGTAATCCTAGTACGTTGGGAGGCTGAGGCAGGAGGACTGCTTGATGCCAGGCATTCAAGACCAGCTTGGGCAATATAGCAAGACCCCATATCTAAAAATACAAATTGCTGGGCATAGCAACATTGAGGCCAATGAGCTATGATCACACCACTGCACTCTGGCCTGGGTAACAAGGCAAGACCCTGTCTCTTTTTTAAAAAAAAAAAAAAGAAAGAAAGAAATTATCATACCATGCCCAATAACCTCCAGTACTAAACCTAACAAGTATTTTTCTAATTTAAGTGGGCCTTAAGTATGTGTGCTTATGGGTGCAGAAGTTGTCTCTCTTTTAGTTATAAAAATGTCTCTAGCAAGTGGTTGCTCCACAGCCTGCTTGAATTCCTTTCCCAAAAAAAGCTTTTTCTTCCTCTGCCACATGTCAAGGCTGCAAATGTTCTAATTTTTTTCTTTGCTTCCCTTTTAAATATAAATTCTATCTTTTGGTAATTTTTTTGCTCTAGCATCTAGTACAGGCTTTTAGGAGTAGCCAGGCCACATCTTGAAAGCTTTGCTGCTTAGAAATTTCTTCCACCAGCTATCCTTGGTCATTACTCTAAAGTTCAGACTTCCACAGATCTTTAGGGCATAGGCACAATGCAGCCAGCTTCTTTGCTAAGCCATAACACATCTGACCTTTGCTCCAGTTCCCAATACATTTCTCATTTCCATCTGAGACGGCATCATTCTGAACTTCCTGTCCATATCACTATCAGAATTCTGGTCACAACCATTTAACCAGTGTCTAAAAAGTTATGAACTTTCCCTCAACTTCCTGTCTTCTTTTGAACCCTCCAAACTCATTCAACCTCTGCACATTACCCAGTTCCAAAGTTGCTTCCACATTTTCACGTGTCTTTATAGCAATGCTCCACTCCTCCGTACCAATTTTCTGTTAGGCCATTCTTGCATTGCTATGAAGAAATACCTGAGACTGTGTAATTTATAAAGAAAAGAGGTTTAATTGGCTCATGGTTCTGCAAGCTTTACAGAAAGCATGCTGCGGGCATTTGCTTGGCTTCTGGTGAAGCCTCACAGAGCTTTCAATCATAGTGGAAAGTGGAACAGGAGCAGGCACTTCACATGGCAAAAGCAGGTGAGAAAGAGAGAGTGGGGGTGGGTGCTGCAGACTTTTAAATAACCAGATCTCACAATAGGTCACTATCACAAAGAAAGCACCAAGCCATGAAGGATCCACCCCTATGATCCAAACATCTCCCACCAGGCCCCACCTCCAGCATGGGGGATTACAACTCAACATGAGATTTGGGTGGGGGAAAATATCCAAACTGGTTTCCCTGCAAGATATCCAAAAAGTTTAATCATCTGGAAACATTACAGATACAGTGTTTCAGGGTAAACTCTCTCTAACTGTATTTTGTCTCTGCTTTCATACCACCACAACAATCATAGACACAGAAGATGACTTCTGTGACCATATGTGCAGGGTTTTCCCTACACATCAAGCAATGGAAACCAGCTCACTATCCTCCAATTCAATTCTGACACTTTCTACCTGTTGATAGTGTCAGATCCCACAGGTTGGGGGGGTCTCCCCCCAAGACTGCCTCCCACCTTCAGACATTGGGGAGGTCTCCCCAAGACTGCCTCCCACCTTCAGACACCAGTTGCAAGTCTGAACCTCCAGACCTTTTGACCCATCCAGCTTCAAGTTGGGGCCCCCACAGTCCCCTCTTTGGGTTCAATTAATTTGCTGGAATGGGTCAGAGAACTAAGGGAAACACTTATGTTTACCAGTTTATTATAAAGGATATTGCAAAGGATACAGATGAAGAGATGTGTGGGGTGAGGTATTCGGGAATGGGGCTGCGGCAGTGCTCCTCTCGAGGGGGCACCAGCTGTGGGGAGTCTGTCCCTTGCAGACCCTGGAACTGGCAATGGATGAATAAAGTACACTGAAACACAGATATTCTGCTCTGCCAGTCCAGCTGAGGGTCTGAGCCATGTACAGGCTCTCTGCTGAGTCCTGTAAACAGTTGCAACTCAGCCCTGATCAGCTAGTCAGACTCGCATTTATTCAGTAAGATTAATTAACAAAAGCTTGAGTCAACACCATTAGAGGGTAATTGACATTGTGGACTTCCCGAGTAAAAAGCACTTAAGCACCTGCGGTACATCAAAGGTTAGTTTTAAGATCATGTGAGTAAACAAGCTAGCTAGGTAAACTACTCTGCTTTCCTTTATTACTACTTTAATTTGTTTAACTAAAGGTCAAGATCAGGTTGCCTTCAACCGTATCTATTACCGAAGCTAATGCAAACTTCTCACCCTTCTAAGAAGATTTGTATCTGTCTCTGTAACTATCTCTAATATTTTTCCCACCAGCCTGATTGAATCCTAACAGGGCACTGAGCGTCCATGCCCTCCCAGGTGCACCACCCTCCAGGAACCTCCACATGTTCAGCCATCAGGAAGCTCCCCAGACCCTGTCCTCTTGGATTGTTACGGAAGCTTCATGATGTTAGCATTCCTTCCACCATTGTATTGGGTAGGTCTCCCTCTGGGACCACAATCGGAAAGGTGAGCAAAGATTAGAGTCCTGCCTTTGGGCAGGTGAAAGGAGGGAAGGACAGACATTCTTTTTCCTGAATCCAGCCCCTGAGGTCTAACGAACTCAATGTTTTAACAAAAGACTGTAACAATTGCTATAGGAGGTATTAAACAGGAACTGTGTAAGAAAAGCAATATAGGCCGGGTGCGGTGGCTCAAGCCTGTAATCCCAGCACTTTGGGAGGCCAAGGTGGGCTGATCACGAGGTCAGGAGATTGAGACCATCCTGGCTAATCCGGTGAAACCTCATCTCTACTAAAAATACAAAAAAATTAGCCGGGCGTGGTGGCAGGCTCCCGTAGTCCCAGCTACTTGGGAGGCTGAGGCAGGAGAATGGCATGAACCCAGGAGGTGGAGCTTGCAGTGAGCCGAGATTGCACCACTGCACTCCAGCCTGGGCGACACAGCAAGACGCCGTCTCAAAAAAAAAAAAAGAAAAGAAAGAAAAGAAAAGCAATATATAACACCACAGGCCACCCTCTGTTTTTGAACTATGGATCCCTTACAGTAAAACAAATAAATACAAGCTTTTATAATTAGTCCAATCCATTATATTGCATAAATGTCTTGCAGGCTGAGGCCACTCAGGTTTGCAAAATTCCTTTCAGTCTTGTCAGGTTCCAAAAGCAGAAGTGGTCTTGGCAAATATATAGCTTCATCCTTTCAGGCATTTTGTGTAATTAAGCTAAGGGATAATGTCATCTCTTGGTCTGAGACTCTTTTAAAAGAGTTGTTAGTGTAATATAGGATTTCCCTCAATTTATAATTCATTTATTTGTTTTTTTAACCCTCAGCTACTGTTTCTCTTTTTTTCCATTAATACTCAAACTTTTTCATCTTTGAAAGGAACATTAGGTTCAGCCACTAAGCTGGTCCAGATTGTTGGTAGCAATACTAGTCCAGCAAGTGCTTCCCCCTCAGTGCATTCCCACAGTTTGGGAGCTCAGTCCTTCAGACTCCCCCACTGCAGACACCAGTCACAAGTGTAGGACACCACCCTCCAGACCTGAGAATGGTGGTGCGATTGGCAGCTTGCAGCTTGCACAATGGGCCTGGAAAAGTCACAGGCACTCAACTCCATCCTGTGACAGCAACCACAGGGGCTGTTTTCTAAAAAGCCACAGGGGCAGAGCATCCCAAGGCCTTGGGAGCCCACCGCTTGTGATACAGGAGATAGAAAGAAATTATTCAGGCAGATAGTGAAGGTAAAGGAGACCTCAGCAGAATTTCCCTTTTAACAAAAAGCAGCACCCAAATCATTTCTTTTCTAAGATAGAGTGGCGTGAAAAATCGAGCTACAGACATAGATAAGCAAGCTGGAAGCTTGCACGGGTGAATGCCAGCAGCTGTACCAATAGAAAAGGGCCACCTGAGGGCCAGGTATGTTCAACATGGAGGTTCCATCTTCCCTTTTCTTTGTCACCACGTGTACAATAAAGAAAGAGGCAACATGTTGCCAGCCAGGCAGATAAGTAATCTGCATAATAAAATATTAGGGTGGAGATGGCCAGCTTTTTTCACTGTATGCAAGTGGTGCACCTAGCCCTAACAGGTTTCTTATGCCCTATGCAAATGGCACACCTGGTCCAACCAATCTTTTGCACCCTATGTGAATCAGACATCAATTCCTGAAGCTCATCTATAAAATCCCTTGCATGTTGCTGCAGATCAGAAAACATGCTCAGGACCCCTCTCTCTGCAGGAGAGAGCTTTTCTCTTTCTTTTGCCTATTAAAACTCTCCTCTTTTTTTTTTTTTTTGTTTTTTTTTTGAGACGGACCCTCACTCTGTCACCCAGGCTGGAGTGCAGTGACGTGACCTCTGCTCACTGCAACCTCTGCTCATTGCAGCCTCTGCCTCCCAGGTTCAAACAATTCTCCTGCCTCAGCCTCCCGAGTAGCTGGGATTACAGGCGTCCACCACCGCACCCAGCTTATTTTTGTATTTTTAGTAGAGACAGGGTTTCACCATGTTGGCCAGGCTGGTCTTGAACTCCTGACCTCAGGTGATCCACCTGCCTCAGCCTCCCAAAGTGCTAGGATTACAGACATGAGCAACCACATCTGGCCTAAACCTCTGTGCTGAACCTCACTCTTCATGTATCTATGTCCTTGATTTCCTTGATGTGAGACAACAAACCTTGAGTATTTACCCTAGGCAATGACACTGCTTCATTTTGGGAGCCTCACTGGGATCCAAGGTAGATTCATCAGAAGGCTAAGTATAGGAGCAGATCCCAACTATTTTATTTCATTTTGGGACCTTCCGCCCTCCATTTTAAAATCAAGCCAAAGACTCAGGCCCCATCAGCCATTTAAAAATGGTTAGCATAGCTGCCAGCCTTACAAGACTTGGGGGACAGGCTTTCTGGGGAGAACTTAGTGAATCCCCCAGTGCCCTCAGTTTGCTGGGAATGCTGGCTTTCACAGATAGCCTAGTCATCACATGGGGCTGGAAGAGGTCCAGTGGCAACTGAGTGTTCCTGGCCAGGGCCACACCCTGGTGTTACCCAAAGGCTTCTGTACTAACCCCAGCCTTTGAAAGCCTGATGGCTATTGGCAAGAGGATCTCCAAGTTTTTCCTATGGCAATTTTTCTCCTTTCCTGTCCGTGACCACCATGTCTCCTATCCACTCTGTGTATGCAATGCTGTGGGAATTTTTACAGTTCAGGGAAGTAGTCTCATTAGGCAAGATCAGGAAATGACATAGTAACTGGGAATATAGCTGAAAGGATTGCCATTTTTATGACTTTTTAGGAACAGAGGGACATCTCCCCATCCCCCGCTTAGTGTCTTCTCCCTTTACCCTTTGGGCAGCACATGGTATTTCAAGGTCAACAGCACCGCCTAGTGGAATAAAAATCTTCTCCATGAGGCATCTTGTTGGCCCTTTGCCAAAACACTCTGACTTCCCAATTCTCCTTCTTTTTTTCTACTAGAAACCAGGCTTTATGTACCTTCTGTGAATGGGAAAACTCTGCCTTCAACAATGGGGAGAAAAAGGTCCTCTGAAACCAAACTTTAGTCTCGATACTGTCCCATCAGCAGGAAAACCACCATTTGAACCCTACATCCTTTTAAGGTACCTATTCTGCCTCCAATTAAAATGGTACTTAAATTGTAAGGGGATTTTATGTCCAGAAATTAACCAGAGCCACTGCCTAAGAATACTTTAATCCAGGCCATAATAGCAGAATATAGAGCTCAAGCCTGTACACTCCCTCCATTAAGGGGCCTTGCCCAGTGCAACTGTTTCATAGTCTTTCCCAAGATTTATCTGTTGGGGAGCCACACGGATCACACAAGTCTAGGAAGTCAAAGAGAAACCACCAGCGTAGGACTAGAGTCGCATGGGTGAGCGTGACTAATCCAAATCACTTAGTTCCTCCGGTTCCATGGCTGATGGTCATGCCTGCATCCATGTGCAGCACCTTTAATGGATGCCGGGGCTCAGGGAACCAAGGAGGGAGAACAGTTGGCGGGACGTCCCCACTGTCTTCCCCTCCACCCTGGGCCATTCCAAAGGAAAAGAAAAAGACTAAAGGGACTCTTTTTTCTCATTTTTCTTTCTCGATGGGTAACAGACTATCTTTGGCCTGCACTCCTCTGGAGTGCATTTTGAAG
The DNA here is from genome assembly GCF_028885625.2 of Pongo pygmaeus. NCBI lineage: Eukaryota > Metazoa > Chordata > Mammalia > Primates > Hominidae > Pongo > Pongo pygmaeus. Next base: position 64,163,931 of record NC_072393.2, read on the forward strand.
CACTGGGACGCCTTTAACCCTGAGACTTTGAAAAAAAAGCAGCTCATTTTCTTTTGCACAGGGCATGACCTTCTTACCATTTTGAACCAGCCTGGCCTGCAGAGGGAAGCCTTGATTTTAATACTATCCAACAATTAGATCTTTTCTGTAGACAGGAGGGCAAATTGCCTGTGGTCCCCTATACACAGGCTTTCTTTGCCCTGTGAGACAACACACACTTTTGCAAGCACTGCACAATCAACTCAGCTCTTTTAGCAGTCATATCAGGCAGGCCCAAAGGGAATGATTCCCTGAAACTAGAGAAGCAACTTCCAAGGGAACCATCTGAGGCAGCTATTGGGTGTCCCAGCCATTCTTGTGCCCTGTATGTGGGTCCCCCTTCAACCATGCCATTAGCTCCTCCAGCACCACCATCTCCAAAACTCTCCACTCTCCCAACTTCACTCTTACCCCTATAGGAAATGCCCAATGGAGGTGATGCCACCAGAGTTCAAGTTCCCTTCTCATTGCAGGACATTAAGCAAATAAAGGGAGACTTAGGCTGATTTTCTGATGACCCTGATAGGTATATAGAAGCTTTCCAAAATTTAACTCAGGTGTTTGACCTCTCATGGAGGGATGTTATGCTGCTCCTAAACCAAACCCTAACCGAAGCTGAAAAACAGGTAGCTCTGCAGGCAGTAGGGAAGGTTGGAGACAAGCAGTATGTCTCCTATAGTAGGCTAAAAAGGAAAAGATAAAATAGGGAAGGTGAAGAAATAGGGGAACCATCATTCCCAATATGAAGAGAGGCAGTAACTCTTGACAACCCTGATTGGAAACCCACTGACAACACTGATTGGAACCCCACCATCCACAGATACATGAAAAAGGAAACACGTTTTAATGGGCATATTGGAGGACCTATGAAGAGCTAGGGCCAAACCTCTTAATTACCCTAAACTGTACACGATAGACCAAAAGCCACATGAGAATCCCACAGCTTTTCTGGAAAGTCTGAGAGAGGCACTAAGAAAACACCCATCCTTATCCTTTGATTCAATCGAGGGACAGCTAATCCTAAAGGACAAGTTTATTACACAGGCAGCTCCTGATATTAGAAGGAAACTGCAAAAGCAGGCTACAGGATGAGATAGCACCTTGGAAAACCTCCTGAGGATGGCCACCTTGGTCTTATATATAGGGACAAGGAGGAGGCCCAAGAGAAAGTGATGAAATTCAAGAGAAGGATGGAGGCTCCAGTTGATGCTTTGCAGGCTTGCAAAGTCCAGGACTTTGGGGTGCATCTGCCAGTTGCTACCAGGGTGGCAAGTCAGGGCACTTTAAGAAGGAGTGCCCAGGCAGCAAGAGGAAGCCACCTCAACCCTGTCCAGCCTGTGGTGGGGACCACTGGGGAACAGACTGTACCCAGAGATGGAGGTCACCAGGTTAAGAACCAGTCTCACAGATGCTCAAACAGGACTGATGGGTCCTGGGGCTCAGACCCCTGGCTCCAGTGGTTCAAGCAGCCATTACTCCAGGAGTCCCAGGTGATTCTAGAAATTGAAGGAAGGATGGTGGACCTCTTTCTAGACACTGGATCCAGCCTCTCTCTTCTCCTCTCTAATCAAGGCCCTCTTCCTGTAGCATGACCATGATGGGCATTTCAGTAAATGTTCTAACCTGATATTTTTCTCAACCCCTTAGCTGTAGTTGGGGGGGAACATATTATTTACACATGCATTCTTAATCATGCCTGAATATCCCACTCCTTTATTAGGTAGAGATTTTATTCTGCATGAGAGCCAGCATCCATATAGCCCCAGGAAAATCTCTTTGTCTCTCAGTGTTGAAAGCTAATATTAATCCAAATGTGTGGGCAACTGAAGGAAGAATAGGTGGAGCTAAAACTGCCAGGCTAGTCTGGATCCATCTTAAGGATCTCACTTCTTTTCCTAACTAGAGACAATATACCCTAAAGCCTAAGGCAAGGAAAGGGCTAGAAGCCATTATTAATAATGACATATGCATGTAAAATGCATGGCCTCCTCAAACCCTATAACAGTCCCTGCAACACTCCAATATTAGGAGTGCAAAAATCCAATGGGGAATGGAGATTATTTCAGGACCTCTGCCTTATTAATGAGGCCATAGTCCCAATCCATCTAGTGGCCCCTAATCCCTATACCCTGCTAACCCAAGTACCTGAGGGAACTAAATGGTTCACAGTCCTAGATACAAAGGATGCCTTTTTCTATATATAGTTAAATCCTGACTCTCAATAACTGTTTGCCTTCTGGCAAAGATCCCTCTGGCCAGACCACCCAGTTAACATGGATGGTGCTGCCTCAGGGATTTTGAGATAGTCCTCACTTGTTTGGGTGGGCGCTGTCAAAGGACCTCTCCAAGTTTTCCCATCCCCAGGAAAGGGTCTTGCAATATGTAGATGACATATTGCTCTGTGCCCCAACTGAGGAAGCTTCTCAGGAGGGCACTGAAGCTCTTCTTTTCTTTTCTTTTCTTTTTTTTTTTTGAGATAGTGTCTCACTCTGTCACCCAGGCTGGAGTGTAGTGGCACTATCTCAGCTCACTGCAACCTCTGCCACCCAGGCTCAAGTGATTCTCCTGCCTCATCCTCCTGAGTAGCTGGGATTACAGGTGCCTGCCACCACACCTGGATAATTTTTGTAGTTTTTAATAGAGACAGGGTTTCACCATCTTGTCCAGGCTGATCTTTAACTCCTGACCTCGTGATCCATCTGCCTCAGCCTCCCAAAGTGCTGGGATTACAGGTGTGAGCCACCATGCCTGGACAGCTCTTCTTAATTTCTTAGCTGACAGAGGATATAAATTTCAAAATTGAAAGCCCAACTTTGGCAAACCTCAGTGAAGTATCTGGGTTTAGCGTTGTCTGAAGCAACTAGAGCATTAGGGGAAGAAAGAATTAAGCTGTTTCTGCTTTCCCTCACATCCCAAACCCTCAAGCAACTAAGAAGATTTGCTGGCATTACAGGATTTTGCTGACTATGGATACCTGCATATGGTAAGATAGCTCATTCTTTATGTCACCTCATAAAAGAAACGCAAGCAGCTAAAACTCATTGCCTGACCTGGGAACCTGAAGATCAGAAGGCCTTTAGCCAGCTAAAACAAGTCTTACTTAAGACTCCAGCTCTCAGCCTTCCCATAGGAAGAGTCTTGAATCTTTATGTATCAGAAAGGAAGATAATGGCCCTGGGAGTTTTAACTCAAGCCTGAGGACCAGCTCAACAGCCAGTGGGCTACCTGAATAAGAAACTTGATTTGGTGCCTAAAAGATGGCCAGCATGCCTCTGAGCCATTGCTGTCATGGCTCTACTGGTACCAGAGGCCACGAAATTAACCCTGGAAAATGGCTTAACTGTTTATACTCCATATAATGTAGCAGGATTGCTGTCTTCTAAGAGGAGCCTTTGACTAACAGACAGCTGGCTCCTTAAATATCAAACTCTACTGTTAGAAGGGTCTACAATTCAATTGAAAAACTTGTTCTCACCTAAACCCAGCCACTTTCCTCCCCAAGGAAACTGGGGAACCTGAACATGACTATGAGAAAGTTGTGGTATGGACAGCCAGGGAGGATCTCAGGGAAACTGTCCTAGACAATCCAGACAGGACCCATTTCAGGGATGGAAGTTCCTTTGTAGAGCAAGGAGTCTGTAAGGTGGGATATGCTGTAGTCACTTTGAATGATGTTATTGAATGTGCTCCCCTCTCTCCAGGCACAAGTGCCCAACTAGGTGAACTGATAGCTCTTACAAGAGCATGTGAATTAAACAAGGGAAAGATGGCTGACATTTACCTTGACTTCAAGTATGCTTTCTTAGTCCTTCATGCTCACACTGCCATCTGAAAGGAAAGACACTTTGTTACTGCTAATGGATTCCCTATAAAATACACCAGGAAATTGATAGGTTATAACCCTGAGTTTTCCTTGCATAAGAGGTAGCAGTGATGCATTGTAAGGGACATCAGAAGGGAACAGATGAAATAGCCAAAGAAAACAAGTTAGCTAATCAGGCAGCCAAGTCCGCAGCAGGAAAACCTCAGGGTATCAACACATTTGAAGCCCCTCTAATCTGGGAAGGCTCCATAAGAAAAATTTAGCCTCAGTACTCCCCTGCAGAGATAGAATGGGCCATCTCTTGAGGATACACTTTCCAGCCCTCAGGATGGCTACAGTCAGAGGCAAGCTCCACTTGCCAGCCTCCAGCCAATGGAAAGTTCTTAAGATCCTCCACCATGCTTTTCACTTGGGAAAGGACAACACTCATCAGTGTGCCCAGAGATTGTCTTCAGGAGATAACTTATTAAAAACAGTGAAATAGGTTGTTAATGCTTGTGAATCCTGTCTTAAAAATAATTCCCTCAACAGGCAGCTCCTTCGTCCTCAAACCCAAAGGATGGGAAGTTATCCAGGAAAGGACTGGCATATAGACTTCACCCACATGCCAAAGACAAAGGGCATCCAATACCTCCTGGTATGGATACTTTCACTAACTGGGTAGATGCATTTCCATGCTGTACAGAAAAGGCCTCTGAGGTAATAAAAGTGTTAGGCCAGGCACGGTGGCTCACACCTGTAATCCCAGCACTTTGGGAGGCCCAAGGTGGGTGGATCACCTGAGGTCAGGAGTTTGAGACCAGTCTGGCCAACATGATAAAACCCTGTCTCTACTAAAAATACAAAAAAATTAGCGAGGTGTGGTGGTGTGCACCTGTAAACCCAGCTGTTTGTGAGGCTGAGCCAGAGGAATTGCTTAAACCACGGAGGTGGAGGTTGCAGTGAGCCGAGATCATGCCGCTGCAATCCAGCCTGGGTGACAGAGCGAGACTCGAGACTCTCAAAAAAAAAAAAAGTGTTAGTTAATGAAATAACTCCCTGCTTTTGTCTACCTAAGTGTCTACTGCCAAAGTGACAACAGACCCTTGTTTAAGGCAGCTGTCACATAGGGGATCTCAAAGGCACTAGGCATACAGTATCATCTCTATTAATACTGGAGACTCCAGTCCTCTGGAAAAATAGAGAAGATAAATGATAGTATGTTATTATTATTATTATTATTATTATTATTTGAGATGGAGTCTTGGTCTGTCACCCAGGCTGGAGTGCAGTGCTGCAATTTCAGCTCACTGCAACCTCCATCTTCCAGGTTCAAGCAATTCTCCTGCCTCAGCTTCCCAAGTAGCTGGGATTACAGTTGCATGCCACCATGCCCGGCCAATTTTTATATTTTTAGTAGAGACAGGGTTTCACTATGTTGGCCAGGCTGGTGTTGAACTCCTGATCTCAGGTGATCTGCCCACCTTGGCCTCCCAAAGTGCTGGGATTACAGGCATGAGCCACTGAACCTGGACAGATAAGCAATATTATCAAAAGACACCTCAGAAAACTGTCCTAAGAACTCACCTTCCTTGGGTCACTCTTCCCATGGCTTTACTGCGGGTAAGAAATATCCCTTCAAAGTTAGGTCTGAGCCCTTTTGAAATGGTGTATGGATGGCCTTTCCTTACCAATGACTTCCTATTAGACCAGGAGACTTCTGAATTGATTAAACATGTAACCTCTCTGGTCACTTTCAACAGGAATTAACACAACTAGCAGAAGCCCAGCTCTAAGAAATAGGACCAACTTTATTTAATCCAGGAGATTTTGTATTGGTGAAAGCTCTCCCTTCTCTCTCTCCTTCCCTAAGACCAAGCTGGGAAGGCCCTTATACCATTCTCCTTTCAACCCCCTCAGTGGTAAAAGTTACAGGTATTGACTCCTGGATACATTACACTCTAGTCAAGCCTGGAAAGCTCAGAGAGCAACCCCTGATAGCCCAGAGGAACATTCTGGATATCAATGTGAAGAAATAGGAGATCTTAGGCTGAAAATCATAAAAGATAAGTATATGAGTGAGGGCTACTCATCCTATTCAGTCCCACCGCCACCTTACCAGATACTTTCGGTCATTTCTACTTTTCCTCTTGAGATTTGCCATCAGATATTAGAATTTTTTTTTTTTTTTTTTTGAGACGGAGTCTCGCTCTGTCGCCCAGGCTGGAGTGCAGTGGCATGAACTCAGCTCACTGCAGACTCTGCCTCCTGGGTTCATGCCATTCTCCTGCCTCAGCCTCCCGAGTAGCTGGGACTACAGGCACCAGCCACCACGCCCAGCTAATTTTTTGTATTTTTAGTAGAGATGGGATTTCACTATGTTAGCCAGGATGGTCTCGATCTCCTGACCTCATGATCCACCCACCTCGGCCTCCCAGAGTGCTGAGATTATAGGCGTGAGCCACTGCACCCAGCCTAGAACTTCTTTTTGATGCATATTTGGAGGGAGATTTTGTTTATCCATGGGATTACATTTGTAACTTCATAGACCTCCAAAAGAAAATTCTATATCTTGGTAAGTAAAATTTTAGATGGAAATTATCTACTACACCAGCCTTGCAGGAATTGTTATACTCACTCAACTGTTTGCAGTAGGACTATATACTGTAGCACCCCCAGAGTGGAATATCAAAGAATCTAAATCACTCTAGTACTTTGCTTAATTATTATCCTTATAACATGGATAATAGTTACCAAGCAAAAAGTAAACATGAAAGTTTTACTATCACTGAGTCTGCTAGGACTTTTTATTGGATTTAGTAATATTTCACACCCTTTAGCTCCTACGATATCACCCATGGCACATTTGTACAACAAGACTAATTTCTGGGTCTGCCCTGAACACTCTGCTCAGTTCAATAACACTAATGAACTTCTCAATGACCCAGAACTTACCATCTTAGGATTCCCTTTGTTAGCTTTACCTTTAACCCTTAAAGACTTATCAGGCCTAAATGGGACATGGTATGGGAGCACTTTCCATGGAATAACTAACTCCTCCCAGAAAACCACCTCCCCCCTGGTGCCAGCAAATACTACCCCCCAAAGATAAGCTTCACACTCTCAGATTAGGAAAAGTTGACTAGGTAATAGCAAATGCTTCCCTCTGTTTCAGAAGCAGGGGAAGTGGACCATACCTGGGAGATCCCAAATATTGTAACACCACACTCATAATTGCTGAAAGCTCAGAAATTTGGAAAAGAAAATGCTGCAGGGACAATCTAAGAAAATTAGAAGCCCCATGGGAGTGCTTTCAGAATCTTGCCTCTCCTCCTGGTTGGAAGTCTCGATGGGAATGGCAGGCTGTAGGTAGCCACCTTGACATATGGTACTATGATATAAAAAATAACACATGGGCCTTCCTAAACATGCCCCCTCATGGAATTCCTGACCCCTGTATATGGCTTGCTAATAGTGGTGGCCTGCAAATCTGTGGGTGAACAGAGGACATCTGGACCAACAGCCCCTGCCATAGGATTATCCAAGATATTGGCGAGGACATATCATGTCCCTGATCTTTGAAAACTCCATTTGTCAGGTGGACCCTTCTATTCAGCATGTAAAATTCCAAATGGCATTGTGAATGACTATCCTGAGTGTGGATATCCCTATCCCAAAGATGCTTCTATTATATATAAAGAGGGAAAGCTTCTAAGATATGAGAAAAATCTGCCTGTGTCTCTCACAAGCCACAACTTAGAACTGTCCCTTTAAGGGACAAAGCTATATTTCTTTTGTGGCTCCTGGCTACACTTAATCCTCCTTAGGCACTGGAAAGGAACCTACACTATAGTAGCTGTGTTCTCTGACCTATTATTTTTAAATTCCACTGACATGGCAGCATCATCTGGAGACATCCCTAACCTAGGCTCCTTTTTAGAGTGTGCACTATCTTGATTAGGCCGAACAAAGAGATCTATCATTTCCATGCCCTCATATGCAGATTTAACCAAAGAGAAGACTGGGGAGCATATGCACATGACAATCCCATCTTAGAAAAATCATGGATGGGGGATTCTATAGCCAGAAGCCTATTCTAGATTGTTGGAATTCCTCTCCTTGAAAGAAAGATCAGTACTTAATGTTTCCATTATGATGCAGTGAGGGTGGAAGGCAACACCTCCTGGGAGGCATAGAAGCATAAGCAAAGCAACAATCCATAGACTCTTTAGCTTCTGGAGTGGCACAAAATAGATGGGCCTTAGATGTCCTTATGGCTGAAGTAGGAGGTACCTGTGTACTTTTAAATGAAACATGCTGCTTCTGGGTCAACACCTCTAGTCAAGTAGAAGAGAACCTATAGGTGCTTAAAGATCAAATTAGGCCAGGTTTGGTGGCTCACACCTGTAATTCCAGCACTTTGGGGGGCCGAGGCGGGTGGATCACGAGGTCAGGAGTTCAAGACCAGCCTGGCAAAGATAGTGAAACCCCATTTCTACTAAAAATACAAAAATTAGCCAGGTGTGAGGGCAGGTGCCTGTAATCCCAGCTACTCAGCAGGCTGAGGCAGAGAACTGCTTGAACCTGGGAGGCGGAGGTTGCAGTGAGCCGAGATCATGCCACTGCACTCCAGCCTGGGTGACAGAGCGTGACTCCATCTCAAAAAAACAAAAAACAAAAAACAAACAAACAAAACAAAAACAAAAACAAAAAAACCCCACAAAGATCAAATTAAAATCATTGACAGGTTAAGAGAAAATGTGGGCCCCAACCCTGTCTGGCTACAATCTGTCTTTAATGAACTCCAGTCTTCTCTATGGAATTGGTTAGCTCCTTTATTAAGTCCCTCTTGCTTAAGCGTTTTATACTAATATTTGGACCTTGCATACTCAATGCTATAACTCGAATTATTTCCTCTCACCTAGAAGCTATTAAACTCCAAATGGTGTTGCAGATGGAACCATGTGTGGACATGCCATTTTTCTGAGGACCCTTAGATCGACCCCAGGAGAAGCCCTTGCTGCTGTCCCTGACACAATGCCACTCTTCACCAGGAAGTAGCCAGAAACAGCTGTTGCCCAACTCCCCCTAACAGCAGTTAGGGTTTCCACTCCTGAGGGGGACATATGACACAGAAGATAAAAAGAAGTTATTTAGGCAGATAGTGAGGGTAAAAGAGTCCTCAGCAGAATTTCTCTTTTAGTAAAAAGCAACCCCCAAATCATTTCTTTTCTTAAAAAGAATGGCCTGAAAAATCAAGCTACAGACATAGATAAGCAAGCTGGATACTTGCACAGGTGAATGCCGGCAGCTGTACCAATAGAAAAGGGCTACCTGAGGGCCAGGTATGTTCAACGTGGAGGTTCCATCTTCCCTTTTCTTTGTCACCACATGTACAGTAAAGAAACAGGTAACATGGTGTTGGCAAATCAGAGAACCCATCAGCGTAATAAAAGATTAGGGTGGGGACGGCCAGCTTTTCACAGCCTATGCAAATGACATACATAGCCCTAACTGGTTTTTTGTGCCCTATCCAAATTGCATGCCTGATCCAAACAATCTTTTGTGCCCTGTGTGAATCAGACACCACCTCCTCAAGCTCATCTGTAAAACCCCTTGCATTTTGCTGCAGACTGAAAAACCCACTTGGGACCCCTCTCTCTGCAGGAGAGAGGGGGCTCTCTCTCTTTCTTTTGCCTATTAAACCTCCGCTGTTAACCTCACTCCTTGTGTTTCTGCATCCTTTATTTCCTTGGCATGAGACAACAAACCTCAGGTATTTACCCCAGACAACGACACCACCTCACCTGCACCAGTGTGCCATCGATGCAGGACATAGAGTCAAAGATTATTTTGGAGCTTTAAGGTTAAATTTCTGCCCTGCTGGGTTTCAGACTTGTGTGGGGCCTATTGTCCCTTTCTTTTTGGCTGATTTCTCCTTTTTGGAATGGGAATATTTACCCACTGCCTGTGCAACTATTGTATCTTGGAAGTAAATGGTTTTTTAATTTTACAGGTTAATAGGTGGAAGGAATGTGGCTGGAGTCTCAGATAAGACCATGGACTTTTGAATGGTGCAGGAGTGAGTTAAGACTTTTGAGAACTATTGGGATGATTGTATTTTGCAATGCGGGAAGGACATGAGATTTTGGGAGCCATGGGCAAAATGATATAGTTTGGATGTTTTGTCCCCTCCAAATCTCATGTCAAAATGTGATCTTCAATGTTAAAGGTGGGCCTAGTTTGTGTTTGGGTCAGGAGAGTGGATACCTCATGAATGGCTTGGTGCTATCCTTGCAGTAATTAGTAGGTCCTCATTCTATGAGTTCACATGAGATTTTGTTGTTTAAAGAGCCTGGCACCTCCCCCATCTCTCTCTGTTGCTCCTGCTCTTACCATGTAGCAAGCCAGCCTGAGTGGAAGCAGCTTGAGGCCCACACCAGAAGAAGATGCTGGCACCATGCTTCTTGTAGAGCTTGTACAACCATGAGAAGTGGGGAGTGGAGGAGGGCTTCTAGGTCATAGGCAGACACAAAGATTTTCTGATTCGCAGTTGATCGAAAGAGTTTATCTAAAGACCTGGAACCCATTGAAGGGAGTGTCTGGGTTAAGATAAGAGGTTGTAGAGACCAACGTTCTTATTAAGCAGATGAAGTTTTCACATAGCAGGCTTCAGAGGGAATAGACTGTAAGTGTTTCTTATCAGACTTTGAAAGGTGCCAGACTCTTTGTTAATTCTTTCCTGGATCATGAAAATAAAAAAGCCCTGGAGAGGAAAGGGGATTCTCTGCAGAATGCAGACTCCACAAGACACACCTTTGCAGGGCCTCTTCAAAATATGTCAAATAAATAAAGTTTAGAGTAAAATACTTCAATTCCTTTCAGGGCCTGCTATCTGTCATGTGATGCTATACTACAATCAGGCTGGAATTCACTGTCTTATTCCTACAAAAAGTCTTAAAATCTCTGTTTTAATGTTAATGCTGGTCAGTTGTGCCTGAATTCCAAGGGAAGGAGGGCAAGTCTGACCCTCACTTCCCATCACGTCCTGAACTAGTTTTTCAGACTAACTTTGGAATGCCCTTGGCCAAGAGAAAGGTTGCATTCAGATGGTTGGGGGGCTGGGAATTTTATTTTTGGTTTACACTTCTCATGCCTCTTGGAATCGCTGAACCACACACAATGGCCATTTGTTGAGTAAAAGCTTCTGATGCAGGAAACTGTCTCTTTCAGCCTCATGCTATACACCATTAAAACTAATTACTGGCAATAAGGCTGGGCTTTCTTAAACATACAGGATCTCACAGACCATAAGGCTATGATCCTTCATACCAGCTGCCCATAATACTTTTGGTTTTGGAAGCAGCACCCCATAACCTCAGCATGGCTACCAAGGCCTCCTTAAGACAGGGTAGAATGGATAAGATCTAGTATTTGATAGTGCAGCAGGGAGACTACAGTCAACAGTAATTTATTGTACATTAAAAATAACGAAAAGAGTATTATAACTAAAATGTTTGTAACACAAAGAAATGATAAATGCTTGTGTACCCTGATATGATTATTACACATTGTATGCCTGTATCACAATATCTCGTGTATCCCATAAATATACATACACACTATGTACTCATAAAACTACAAATTTTAAAAGACAGATAAATGGCAAGCAGGTAGATGAAAACGTGCTTAACATCATTGATCACCAGAAAAATGCAAATCAAAACTACAATGAGATATCATCTCACTCTAGTTAAAATGACTTTTATGCAAAAGACAGGCAATAATGAATGCTGGCCAGGACAGAGAGGAAAGGGAACCTTCATACGCTGTTGGTGGGAGTGTAAATTAGTAAAGCCACTATGGAGAACAGTTTGGAGGTTCCCCAGAAAAGTAAAAATAGAATTACCATATGATACAGTTTACACCACCCAGAAAAGAAATCAGTATATCTAATAGAGATCTGTACTCTCATGTTTATTGCATCACTATTCACAACAGCCAAGATTTGGAAGCTACCTAACTGTCCATAGATAAATGGATAAAGAAAATGTGGTGCATATACACAATAGAGTAGTATTTAGCCATAAAAAAAGAATGAGATCCCATCATCTGCAAGAAGATGGGTGAAATTGGAGGAAATTATGTTAAGTAAAATAAGCCAGGCACAGAAAGACAAACTTCACAAGTTCTCACTTATTTGTGGGAGCTAAAAATTTAAACAATTGAACTCCTGGAGATTGAGCTTAGAAGGATGGCTACTACAGGCTAAGAAGGGTAGCAGGAATGGAAGGGAAAGTGGGGATATTTAATGGGTGCAAAAATATAGTCAGATAGAAGGAATAAGACATAGTAATTGATAGCACAACAAGGTGACTACAGTCAACAATAATCTATTGTAGAATTAAACATAACTCACCGGGCACGGTGGCTCACGCCTGTAATCCCAGCACTTTGGGAGGCCGAAGCGGGCAGATCACAAGGTCAGGAGATCAAGACTATCTTGGCTAACATGGTGAAACCCCATCTCTACTAAAAACACAAAAAATTAGCCAGGCGTGGTGGCGGGCACCTGTAGTCCCAGCTACTAAGGAGGCTGAGGCAGGAGAATGGCGTTAACCCGGGAGGCGGAGCTTGCAGAGAGCTGAGATCGTGCCACTGCACTCCAGCCTGGGCAACAGAGCAAGACTCCATCTCAAAAAAAAAAAAAAAAAAAAAGAATTAAACATAACTAAGAGTATAACTGGAATGCTTATAACACAAAGAAATGATAAATGCTTGAGGTGATGGATACCATTTATTCCAATGTGATTATTACACACTGTGTGCCTGTATCAAACTACGCCATGTAACTTATAAATATATACACCTACTATGTACCCCTAAAGATTAAAGATAAGAAATCAAAAAAACAAAGACAGGATGGAGCTAAACCTGGGCCCTCTGGAATGTTCTAACTGCAGATGGAGCTGGCCTCCGCTATCTTCAGTCCATTGCTAGATGTCATGGTCCTTGAGGTCAACACTCCTCCACACCATTTGGTACCTGCGGAATCCCTTGGGATTAACTGGGTGAACAGTAATAGAAGTTAGTGGACTATATGAATGACACTGCCAAGCTATACTTGAATAGCTGTGCCAAATAGACAAACACAGAAAGAAAACACAAAACAACTCATCCACATCCTAAGGGCTTCACACTTTCTTGCACTCTATCTTCAATGTTTTTTCAGCTTTCTCTTTAGGTATTTATTGACTGTTGGTCTCACATAAGTTTAGCCATAGATGGAACTTATTACTGCTTTGTGACCACTGGCAGCCTCCCTCATCTCTGGCTGGGCTTCTCCCTGAAGGACTGGGCCTCAGGAGTAGGTGGGTCATTTGTCCCCTGGGCATGCCACACAGAGCAGGTTTTCCAAGCTAGGCTATCCCTCCTCCCCAACTTATCCAGGCAATTCCGCTAGTTCTATGCCTAGATGGACACACATGCTTGAAGTTTGGGGAGCCATGTTTGATCTGATGTGGCAACTCTGAGAGGACAGTGAGGGTGAGGGCAGGTGTTAGGTGGCCATTGTGGGGGCTGCTGGCCTCTGGGACCAGAGGGTAGTGAGGTGCAGAACCGTGGCACCTAGAGGGTGCCAGTGTTAATAAGGAAAAGGGTTGCTGTCCGATGCACACAGAAGCCAATGCCATGGCACCAGGTTTTTGAGAAAAGCAAACCTTTATTGCAAGTGGACAAACAAGAAGACAGGAGTCCAGCTCAAATCTGTCTCCCCAATATGGGGTTTGGGGCAGCTTTTAAGGATTAGGAAGGACAGGTTGGTAAGCACTGGAAGGGTGGATTTTGACTGGAAGGACTTCAAACAAATCTATTGATAGCAAGGCGGGGACAGGGGTGTTATCACCCAACATTCAGAGACAACAGACCTCTTGCTTTCGGAAATGTTTCAGCACTTGGGTTCCGGCCATAGCCCAATATTTTGGTTTCCTGTGGTGACAGGGTAGAGTCTGGTAGGTGAGACTTCAGCTCCGAGTGTTGGGTCAATGTTTTCTTTCTTTTCTCTTATTTATTTATTTATTTATTTATTGAGACAGGGTCTGGCTCCGTTGCCCAGGCTGGAGTGCAGTGGCATAATCATAACTCACTGTAACCGTGATCTCCTGGGCTCAAGCGATCCTCCCACCTCAGCATCCTGAGTAGCTAGGATTACAGGTGCACCACCATACCCGGGTAATTTTTTAGTTTTTGTAGAGACGGGGCCTGGCTATGTTGCCCAAGTGATCCTTCCACCTCAGCCTCCCAATGTGCTTGGATTACAGGTGTGAGCCACCGCACTGGGCCTGACATTTTCTTTTCTGCACATTCTCTAGCTGTGTAACTTGCAACTCTTTAGCTCTGTGCCTGCAAAATAGCTGGACATTATGTTACCAACAGAGGATGGCCAAATGAGACTGGTCCAGTGGTTAAACCTGCACCTTCATGGAGGCCATTATGAGTATCCCTATAGGCCGAGTCTCAGGGTGCCCCCAGACGCCCATACCAGCCGCTGTAAGGCAGAGACATCCCCTCGGGGACTAAATCCCATTCTTGGGCTCCAGAGGCCTCGTTCCTACCACTGTACGCCACTGCGTGGGGTGCCCTAGGAACCCGCCTACCTCCCTACTGCCCTGAGGGCGGTTGGAGATGGTCTCAGCAGGTGTGGGAGATGAGGTAGGAGACGTCTTCAACGGGGTCCAAGGCTCATCTGGACCCAGTTCTCAGCCGAGAGACGGTGGAGAGGGCGTCAGAAAACGCAGGAGTGGCTCCCAGACCCAGGAGGGGACTCAGGGAAGCAGAGGCGCTTTCCTCGGCGGCTCTGGGGCCTTCCCAGCTCGCCCGGCCTCCCTGGAGGAGACGTCCCCCGGGGTGGAGCTGCCCAGGACCCCTTCCCAAGGGACGTCTCGGCCCCGCCTCCCGCATCTGGGGACAGTCAAAGGGCTCAGGTCAGAGGAGGAGCAGCCGGGGGCGCGGCCCCCACGTGGCCTCCTGGAACACCTGCCCACAGCGCGACACCTACGTCGCTCCTGACTTTCACAGAACAGCCTTGGCCCCGGCACGGCCTCGAACGCCTTGACCCCGCAGGGGAGGGGGACGAGGCTCCTTCGCTCCCACAGCAGCGTCGAATATGTGTGGAATACGCGTCGGTGTGGATCCGGCCTCAGCTTCCTGAGCCTGAATCAATGCCTCTAATCACGCGGGCGCTCAGCCGCGACGGGACCACAGAAATCTACCAGCAGCCCGTTTAAGGAGCGAAAAGGCCCAGCCCTCTCCTGCACTGTGGCGACGCCATTTCCCTGCGCCCCTAGCGCGGCCGCTTGGCTTTTGTTTGATGTGACGCTGGGCGGCAGCATCCTTCCCTGAGCCCTGGGGACCAGCGGGGACTACAGTACCCAGAAGGTTTTGGCTCCAGCCGCAGGGATGCTGAGCCAATCCGCGCTGAGAAAAGGGTCGTTTCCGCTTTGGGACCAACGGGTCGGGGAGGGACTTCCGGTATCACTTCAGTGGCGGTCATTTTTGCAGCGCTTGGGTGCATCCAGACCGTCAGAGCTTTGGGAGCGCTTTGTTTGGCGAGAGTCGGAAGGCGCGAGGGGAGGGGTCCTCCCGCTGAACAGTGGGGGATCTAAGGGTCGGCGGCGGCGGGGTTGACGGCTTTGCCTAGGTCCCCGCGCCTGTAGCTGTCGGGTCCCGGCCCCGCTCTGCCCACAGACTCCGATGGCTGCGGCCGCGCTGAGGGCCCCGACTCAGGTGAGCGCTGCCTCTACTGGGCCTCACCCTCCTTCATCCCCAAATTAGTGCCTTCTTGGGTCGCTACGGTCGAGATCCTCATGTCCAGTACAGTGGGGGCTCGTGGGTGGGGTCCCTATTTCCAGAACTTGGGTGATGAGGCACGGAAGAGGGTGACAGGCAAAGGGACCAGCGTTTCTAAACTCTTGGAGATACAGTGAAGAAGGTTCATACCTGGAGTGCCAAGGTGAGGAGTTTTCCCTCAATTCTTAGGATGCTAGGAGCCGTGGAGGGTTGTGTACAGAAGCGGCATATGTTCTGAGTTAGGTCTTTCGAAGTTTTCCAAAAACCTCATGGAGTTAGACTAGAATAGAATGGAATAACACAGAGGCACAGGGAGGTTGAGTTCTTGTGCAAGGTCCCACAGTTGCTAAGAGTTAGCACTGAGGACTGGAACGCTGAGGCTCAGAAATAATGCAGGCATCCTCAGTCCACCTGGCTCTGGCCTGGACAGGAATCCAGGGAAGCCTGAATTGGTAGAGCCCTGTATGGTCACCTGCCTTTCATGATCTTTGGCTTTCCACAGGTTACTGTGTCTCCAGAAACACATATGGACCTCACAAAGGTGAGTGGAGGGTGTCCCAGGCCCTCACTGGTCCTGGCCCCATCCTGGGGTTTTTTCATGGATCTTTTTGCCACCATCCAATTCTTTGACCTAAGGACTCTTTACAAACCCCAAGCTTGACATCCTGATTCTAGACTGGTGGTTATTTGTAGAAGTTCTTATTGCTGGCAGACAATGGAATGAGGTGTGAAAGGTTGCCCTGCCTACGTACAATAATGTGTAAGGTTGGCAGTGAAGCTGAGCTGGTTCAGGGAAACACAACTCTCCTTTCTTTCTCATGGGAACTCAGAGCAGCAGGGCAGGACTCAGGCCTGGAATGGCTCTGAGAAATTGGGTGTTTTTTCTGGAGGTGATGAGAACAATGGGAGGTTTACAGAAGAGAAGGGAGGTTATCTGACACTGGTCTCATCAGGTTCACTGTTAATGCAGCATAGAGAATACTCTGTGGGTGTGATGGAGGCGATAGAAAGACCAGGGAGGAGGCTACTGCGGTGGCCAAGGCGAGTTTTGATAGTGGCTTCACCAGTGTAGTGGCTGTGAAGGTAGAAGAAGTGGCTGGATTCTGGGTCAGATTTTTAATTAGGCCTGCTTGCATTTTCAGATTTTGAGCGTAAGAGATACTGGTCAAGCATTACTCCAGGCATTTTGAGTTTAGCATCTGGAAGGATGGAAGCTCCATCAAATAGCATGTAATAGGATTGATTTTATTTTTATTTTATTTATTTATTTGTCCATTTTTAGACAGAGTCTCACTCTGTCACTCAGGCTGGAGTGCAGTGGCTCGATCTCGGCTCATTGCAACCTCCACCTCCCGGGTTCAAGCGATCCTGCCTCAACCTCCTAAGTAGTTGGGACTACAGGCACATGCTACCGTGCCTGGCGAATTTTTTTTTTTTTTTTTTTTTTGTATTTTTAGTAGAGACAGGGTTTCACCATGTTGGCCAGGCTGGTCTCAAACTCCTGACCTCAAGTGATGCACCTGTCTTGGCCTGCCAAAGTGCTGGGATTACAGGCATGAGCCACCATGCCCAGCCAATTAATTTTCATTAAGGATAACAGGAGATTTGTCTTTAGCTATTATCATAGTCTGAGATATTCCAAAGAATGATATATGGAGACATCAAGTGAGTAGCTGTCCATGTACATCTAGAATTCTGGAAGTGGTATAAGATGGAGAAATCCAAAAGGTGGTGGCCAGTGTTTGGCCCAGAGTAGCTATGGGTCACAATTAGGAGTGGGTAATCCTGGTCATGAAGATAATGCTATTTATAATGCAGGAAAGGGCTGGGTGTGGTGGCTCATACCTGTAATCCTAGCACTTTGGGAGGCTGAGGCAGGCAGATCACTTGAGGTCAGGAGTTCTAGACCAGCTTGGCCAACATGGTGAAACTCCGTCTCTACTAAAAATACAAAAATTAGCCAGGTGTGGTGGCAGGCACCTGTAATCCCAGCTACTAGGGAGGCTGAGGCAGGAGAATTGCTTGAGCCCAGGAGGCGGAGGTTGCAGTGAGCCAAGATCATGCCACTGCACTCCAGCTTGGGTGACAGAGTGAGACTCCATCTCAAAAACAAAACAAAACAAAAAAACAGAAAAGGAAAGGTTGGGGCTATGACTGTGTCTCGTGCTTGGACACGTGGTAGAGGTGGTGAGCATCACAAACAGTTGTGAGAGAAAAGTGGTCATGGGAAGATTGTAGGAAAGAGGATGATCTGGTGTATTAGTCCATTTTCACACTGCTGATAAAGACAGCAAGTCTCTAGGAAGTTCCAGACTTTCCCATATTTTCCTGTCTTCTTCTGAGCCCTCCAAACTGTTCCAACTTCTGCCTGTTCCCCAGTTCCAAAATTGCTTCCACATTTTCAGTTATCTTTACAGCAGAGCCCCACTTTACTCATACTGATTTACTGTATTAGTCCATTTTCACGCTGCTGATAAAGATGTTTGAGACTAGATAATGTGTAAGGAAAAAGAGGTTTAATGGACTCACAATCCCATGTGGCTGGGGAGGCCTCATAATCATGGTGGAGGGTGATAGGCATGTCTTGCATGGCAGCAGACAAGAGAGAACTTGTTCAGGGGAACTCCCCCCTTATAAAACCATCAAATCTTGTGAGACTTATTTACTATCATGAGAACAGCATGGGAAAGGCCTGCTCGCATGATTCGATTACCTCCCACCAGGTCCCTCCCATGACATGGGAATTGTGGGAACTACAATTCAAGATGAGATTTGGGTGGGGACACAGCCAAATCATATCGTCTGATAAGTGGTCAAGGCTTCCAAGGCATTAGGGACATAAGACAGACATGGAGATAAAGAAATAATTGGTAGAAGATGACACTGAAGCCAGGTACAGTGGACTCTGTCCCTGCAAAATTCGTATGCTTAAACCCGAATTCCAGTGTGATGGTATTTGGAGGTCGGGCCTTTGGGAGATAATTAGGTCATGAGGGTGGAGCCCTAATGAATGGGATTAGTGAGTGCTCTTAAACAAAGAGGCCAGAGAGCTACTACCTAGTGCTCTTTCCAACAAGTGAGGATACAAAAAGTCAGCAGTCTGCAACCTGGAAAGAGCCCCTACCAGAACCTGACCATGCTGGCACTCTGATCTCAGGCTTCTTGCCTGCAGATCTGTGAGAAATAAATTTCTGTTGTTGATAAGCCACCCAGTTTGTGGTATTATGCTAGCAGCCCAAACTGACTAAAACACTAGGACTAGTGCTTATTCACCATGGTAAAAACTCACCAGGAATTTGTTGTGACCCTTGGTGAGTCTGGGGAGGGTGTCAGTCAAGCAGTTGAATAAGTTTAGGAGTACAAGTGTTCATCTGTATGAGTCATTAGGTTGGAGGTAGAGAGCCACTGAGAGTCTGTGCCACTGAGGCCACTGATTTTGAATGAGGGTTAAGAGGTGAGAGGAAGGTTGTTGATTGAAGAGGGGACATCAAGTGCAGCACAAGTGGAGGACGGCCATTGGTGTCTGACATCAGGTGATTCTTGGTGGCTGAGGTTGAAGCAAGGAACAGAGTCAGGAAGATAGCCCTTCAGAGCAGGATGGGGGCTGTCTATGACAGTAGGAACCATCAGAGGTCTGTGTAGCACTGGATGCTGTCTCAATTTGGCAGGCAGAGGGGTGGAGGTGGCCGTGGGAGTGAGACTGAGTGAGTATGGTTCAAAGAATGATGTGCACATGGAGAGGGAGTGTGAACTGAAGGACCCAGGCCCTGGCATTGAGGACTTAAGGGTCAAAGGTGAACCCACATTTGATTGTGTCTAGGAGGCACTATCTGAAAGACTCTTGGGGAACTGCCTGACAAGAAGGGATACACCCCTACATACTGGGCCCAAAGTTTAGATGTGGTGCATCCTGCCCACCTCCTGGTTGGTGCTATAGAAGGATACAGTGATCATTGGGACCATGAAGAGAGAGTAGGCATCTGTTTCTCCAGGGCCTGTATTTCCTTAAGGTGGGGATGATTGTGTGGGTGGATGAACTTGTGGAGGCATTGATTGTGGAGTGACCTGTCCCCATCATGACAGGGCTGTGTGACCTTTGAGGACATCGCCATTTACTTCTCACAGGACGAGTGGGGACTTCTTGATGAGGCTCAGAGACTCCTGTACCTTGAAGTGATGCTGGAGAACTTTGCCCTTGTAGCCTCACTGGGTAAGGCCCTAATACCAACTCCAGTGTCCTGGTCTGTCTATGATCTTTTGCTGACTTCCCCACTTTCTTGGGATATGTGCTATGGGATCCAGCACTGTGCACTGCCTGAGCAGCCCTAACACCTGCTGCCCAGTGGTCTGGGAACACCTGCTGCCCAGTGGTCCGGGAACACCTGCCACTGGGCAGCAGGTATTCTTCAGTCAGCCAAATAGATCTCTGTTGCTTGCTGTCTTCTTGGCTGGGTGTCTGTGTTCAGATCCATGACACCTTGTGTCCCAAGTTCCCTGCACCCCCATCTGCTAGCTGACATTTTCTTGTGGCTACCTGTGTCATGATTGTAGTCACTGTCATTGTCTATACTTATGGGGACAATGGGCTCTTCTTACTCCTTCTAGTTTGTTTGTTTGTTTAATATTAACTTTCTTGCCCATGGGCTGTTGTGTGCTGAGTCGTTCTGCATCAGTGCTGATCACTCACATGTTCTGTCTTTCTGGTAGGACTTGGCTTCATGAAGGTCCCACATAGCTAGACAACTGAGGGTGTGCAGAGAAACCTGGTTGCTTTATAGGGTGAACATGGTCTCAGAGAAGGCCTGGGCTTGTTGAGTGGCAACTGGTTGGGGGCATGATATCCGGGCTGTTTTCAGATCACATAAGGAGCCTGTCCTGTTTTCACCACTGTTTGGGTGCACATGCCACTAGCCAAACCTCATTTCTATATTTTCTTCCCAGTACTTGACACTTTTCTGTCTTATTATTTTTATCTATGACTTCTAGCACCTGGCTGCCTCCACCTTTCTGATCTTCATGCGTCATCTGCTTCTCTGCACTGCTCCCTCTGCAGTGTTTTCCAACATTGACACACACATAATGTCTCATGAAGTATGTATATAAGATCACATGAAGATATGTGATCATATCACTTGCTACTCAGTTTCAGTTGTATTTTCCTGGGCTTGGGCACAGTCAACCTTCTGCACAGCATGCAGGTGTCACCAGCAGACAAGGTCCTCCTGAAGACTATGTGGTGAGTTTTAGGAATTGGAAGGCTACTCAAGGATAACTTTTGAGGCTGTTGGTAGAGGAATGGTTTGAAGAAAATGCCATTCCCTATCCTTCATCCCATCCTTGTGTCCTTTATTTGGTGAGGCCTCCCTCATTCTGTGATCTTTAGACATCCAGTATTGCAAAGCAACCCCTTCCTCAACTTGCCCCCAGCTCCATTATCCTCAAAACAAACCTGGTGAATCATTTGTTTGGTATGTGTGTAATGGGGCTTCTTGCTCTCAGCATAGTCAATGTATATTTCATCAGCAGTTCTCTGCTTTCAGGTTGTGGCCATGGAACAGAGGATGAAGAGACACCTTCTGACCAGAATGTTTCTGTAGGAGTGTCACAGTCAAAGGCAGGTTCATCCACACAGAAGACTCAATCCTGTGAAATGTGTGTCCCAGTCCTGAAAGATATTTTGCATCTAGCTGATCTCCCTGGGCGGAAACCATACTTGGTTGGAGAATGTACAAACCATCACCAGCACCAGAAGCATCACAGTGCAAAGAAATCCTTGAAGAGGGACATGGACAGAGCCTCATATATGGAGTGCTGCCTATTCCGTATGTCATTGAAGCCCTTTCGCAAATGGGAGGTTGGAAAGGACCTCCCAGCCATGTTGGGGCTTCTGAAGTCCCTGGTCTTTCCTGGAGGCAAGAAACCCAGCACAATTACTGAATGTGGAGAGGACATTCGCAGTCAAAAAAGTCATTACAAGTCAGGTGAATGTGGGAAGGCTTCCAGGCACAAACACACTCCTGTTTACCATCCAAGAGTCTACACTGGAAAAAAGCTTTATGAGTGTAGCAAATGTGGGAAAGCCTTCCGTGGCAAGTACTCACTTGTTCAGCACCAGAGAGTCCATACTGGAGAAAGGCCTTGGGAGTGCAATGAATGTGGAAAATTCTTTAGCCAAACCTCCCACCTGAATGACCATCGGAGAATCCACACCGGAGAAAGGCCTTATGAGTGCAGCGAATGTGGAAAATTATTTAGACAAAACTCCAGCCTTGTTGACCACCAGAAAATACACACTGGAGCAAGGCCTTATGAGTGTAGCCAGTGTGGGAAATCCTTTAGCCAAAAAGCCACCCTTGTTAAACACCAAAGAGTTCACACTGGAGAAAGGCCTTATAAGTGTAGTGAATGTGGGAATTCCTTTAGTCAAAGTGCCATTCTTAATCAACACCGAAGAATTCACACTGGAGCAAAGCCTTATGAGTGTGGCCAATGTGGGAAATCCTTTAGTCAAAAAGCTACCCTCATTAAACACCAGAGAGTTCACACTGGAGAAAGGCCTTATAAGTGTGGTGACTGTGGGAAATCCTTTAGTCAAAGCTCCATCCTTATTCAACACCGGAGAATTCATACTGGAGCAAGGCCTTATGAGTGTGGCCAGTGTGGAAAGTCCTTTAGCCAAAAGTCTGGTCTCATTCAACACCAAGTGGTTCACACTGGAGAAAGGCCTTATGAGTGCGACAAATGTGGGAATTCCTTTAGCCAATGCTCCAGCCTCATACATCACCAAAAATGTCATAACACATAGAGGCATCATGAATGCAGCAAATGTGGAAGCGCCTTCAACTCAAGATCTATCATCATTTAGCTCCTGAAAGTCCACACTTAAGTAGAGCCTTAGACCTACAGGGAATGTGCTGTCCCTGTAGTATTGTAGCAGTAGAGAGCCTTTGTGAGGGAGCCATCTGCCTGAAATTGAACCTCATTCTTCCTTGTTTCTCTGGTAGAAACCGTCTACCCTCTACCACCTTGCACAGTGGGCAATGGTCACCCCTATGTGCTAAGACAAGGCAGACATCTGTGTGTTCTCTTGTCTTTGGAGGAAATCTTGAGCAATCTAAGCCATTAGAGAAAATTCATTCTTTTTTCTGACTGATCACAGCATACATGTGACCCAGTTTTGGTCAGGAGGGCCCAGCCTTGGTTCTGCTGGACACATGTGCAAGGATTCCCTTCATGTAAATTCTTGGTCTCACATGACACTTGGTCATCCTTCCAGCCTCCAAGTCACCATGTGGTGAATGGCTGCCTCACATTGCTCCAGTTTGTGCACTAATAAAAGCCTTATATTTGAATCTACCTGTAGTCTTGGGGTTTTGTTTACTGTGTGGGGTGGCTGGGAAACAGACTTCAACTCTATATGAAGGAATGGATGGCTTTTGTGGGCCTCTGCAGGAAAAGTAAGATGACAGAGTAATTCTAATTCTGGTTTTGGTCATACTTGCTTTGCTACCTAAAATCTCCTAGGAAAAAATGCAAGGTTTTGGTCATTCTAATTTGTGGCCTGGATCCCTATTCTTTCTGTGAGACTAGAGGTCATCCTGAGGAGAGGCCAGCTGTTATGACAAGCATGTGTGCCTCCGGGAATAGGACGATTTTATTCCATTGTTTCCAGAGGATGTTATATGATGTCCAGTGCTGCTGAGAAGCTTTTCATGGGGTTCTATAAGGAGACACGCCCTGATATCAAACATTCCGTAGGCTGATGTCACGCAGAAGACAATGGGAGTCACATGTGAACTGTAATTGGTACAGAAATACCTGGGTATTTCTGTACTATGTGTTCTGTAGCAAACTAGTTGGAATGTGCCTCTTGTAAAAGTACATTTACAAATCGTCCCGTGACTGTGGCTTTGAGCAGTCATAGGACCTAGAAATCTGTGTATGTCCAATAGCTGAGGTTATTGTCAGCAAAAATAAAGGGTTTTTAAAAAAAAATTCTTGTTGGTTTTCTAGGTTGTTCACCTCAAGTGCATTGCTGTAGAGGCAGAAAAAGGAGGATAAAGATAATAGAAGTCCTATAGGCCAGGGATGTATTGATAGCTCTTGTGATTTCCACCAGTGTTGCTGTTGTCTCAAATTGCCACAGCCTTCATTGCTTGCCAACATTTCCTGCATGGAGGGATGCATGGTTGCCCTTCCCCAGGCCTGAAGAGAGAGTGCAGTCAGCATGAGATTGCTAGGCATTCTGGTTTCTGAAAGGTGGGTGATCAGATACTTTATTTTGAAACATGTTTTACACACTTTCTTCATGTGTAATTGACATGCCATAGTTTACATCCATTTATGGTGTATAATTTGAAGAGTTTGTCATACAAGCCTGTGAAACCATCATAATCATGATCATGAACATATTCATGATTTACCTCTTGCTGTTTTACAATCTCTGCGTACACTTTCCAGGCCTTCAGGAGTCCCGTCATTTACTTTCCCTACAGGAGAATAGTTTGTGTTTTCTAGGATTTTATGTGAATTGAATCATAAAATACTTACTCCATTTTTCCTGATGATGCACAATTTTTTTTTTGAGATGGAGTCTCACTCTGTCACCAGGCTGGAGTGCAGTGGCGCAATCTTGGCTCACTCCAACCTCCTCCTCCTGGGTTCCAGCGATTCTTCTGCCTCAGCGTCCTGAGAAGCTAGGACTACAGGCACGCACTACCATGCCCAACTAATTTTTTTTTTTGATATTTACATTTTTATTTTTATTTATTATTATTATTATACTTTAAGTTTTAGGGTACATGTGCACAATGTGCAGGTTAGTTACATATGTATACATGTGCCATGCTGGTGTGCTGCACCCATTAACTCATCATTTAGCATTAGGTATATCTCCTAATGCTATCCCTCCCCCCTCCCCCAACCCCACAACGGTCCCCAGAGTGTTATGTTCCCCTTCCTGTGTCCATGTGTTCTCATTGTTCAATTCCCATCTATGAGTGAGAACATGTGGTGTTTGGTTTTTTGTCCTTGCGATAGTTTACTGAGAATGATGATTTCCAATTTCATCCATGTCCCTACAAAGGACATGAACTCATCATGTTTTATGGCTACATAGTATTCCATAGTGTATATATGCCACATTTTCTTAATCCAGTCTATCCTTGTTGGACATTTGGGTTGGTTCCAAGTCTTTACTATTGTGAATAGTGCGGCAATAAACATATGTGTGCATGTGTCTTTATAGCAGCATGATTTATAGTCCTTTGGGTGTATACCCAGTAATGGGATGGCTGGGTCAAATGGTATTTCTAGTTCTAGATCCCTGAGGAATTGCCACACTGACTTCCACAATGGTTGAACTAGTTTACAGTCACACCAACAGTGTAAAAGTGTTCCTATTTCTCCACATCCTCTCCAGCACCTGTTGTTTCCTGACTTTTTAATGATTGCCATTCTAACTGGTGTGAGATGGTATCTCATTGTGGTTTTGATTTGCATTTCTCTGATGGCCAGTGATGATGAGCATTTTTTCATGTGTCTTTTGGATGCATAAATGTCTTCTTTTGAGAAATGTCTGTTCATATCCTTTGCCCACTTTTTGATGGGGTTGTTTGTTTTTTTCTTGTAAATTTGTTGGAGTTCATTGTAGATTCTGGATATTAGCCCTTTGTCAGATGAGTAGGTTGCAAAAATTTTCTCCCATTTTGTAGGTTGCCTGTTCACTCTGATGGTAGTTTCTTTTGCTGTGCAGAAGCTCTTCAGTTTAATTAGATCCCATTTGTCAATTTTGGCTTTTGTTGCCATTGCTTTTGGTGTTTTAGACATGAAGTCCTTGCCCATGCCTATGTCCTGAATGGTAATGCCTAGGTTTTCTTCTAGAGTTTTTATGGTTTTAGGTCTAACGTTTAAGTCTTTAATCCATCTTGAATTAATTTCTGTTTAAGGTGTAAGGAAGGGATCCAGATTCAGCTTTCTACGTATGGCTAGCCAGTTTTCCCAGCACCATTTATTAAATAGGGAATCCTTTCCCCATTGCTTATTTTTCTCAGGTTTGTCAAAGATCAGATAGTTGTAGATATGTGGCATTATTTCTGAGGGCTCTGTTCTGTTCCATTGATCTATATCTCTGTTTGGTACCAGTACCATGCTGTTTTGGTTACTGTAGCCTTGTAGTATAGTTTGAAGTCAGGTAGCGTGATGCCTACAGCTTTGTTCTTTTGGCTTAGGATTGACTTGGTGATGCGGGCTCTTTTTTGGTTCCATATGAACTTTAAAATAGTTTTTTCCAATTCTGTGAAGAAAGTCATTGGTAGCTTGATGGGGATGGCATTGAATCTATAAATTACCTTGGGCAGTATGGCCATTTTCACGATATTGATTCTTCCTACCCATGAGCATGGAATGTTCTTCCATTTGTTTGTATCCTCTTTTATTTCCCTGAGCAGTGGTTTGTAGTTCTCCTTGAAGAGGTCCTTCACGTCCCTTGTAAGTTGGATTCCTAAGTATTTTATTCTCTTTGAACCAATTGTGAATGGGAGTTCACTCATGATTTGGCTCTCTGTTTGTCTGTTATTGGTGTATAAGAATGCTTGTGATTTTTGTACATTGATTTTGTACCCTGAGACTTTGCTGAAGTTGCTTATCAGCTTAAGGAGATTTTGGGCTGAGACCATGGGGTTTTCTAGATATACAATCATGTCATCTGCAAACAGGGACAATTTGACTTTCTCTTTTCCTAATTGAATACCCTTTATTTCCTTCTCCTGCCTGATTGCCCTGGCCAGAACTTCCAACACTATGTTGAATAGGAGTGGTGAAAGAGGTCATCCCTGTCTTGTGCCAGTTTTCAAAGGGAATGCTTCCAGTTTTTGCCCATTCAGTATGATATTGGCTGTGGGTTTGTCATAGATAGCTCTTATTATTTTGAGATACGTTCCCATCAGTACCTAATTTATTGAGAGTTTTTAGCATGAAGTGTTGTTGAATTCTGTCAAAGGCCTTTTCTGCATCTATTGAGATAATCATGTGGTTTTTCTCTTTGGTTCTGTTTATATGCTGGATTACATTTATTGATTTTCATATGTTGAACCAGCCTTGCATCCCAGGGATGAAGCCCACTTGATCATGGTGGATAAGCTTTTAGATGTGCTGCTGGATTTGGTTTGCCAGTATTTTATTGAGGATTTTTGCATCAATGTTCATCAAGGATATTGGTCTAAAATTCTCCTTTTTGGTTGTGTCTCTGCCTGGCTTTGGTATCAGGATGCTGCTGGCCTCATAAAATGAGTTAGGGAGGATTCCCTCTTTTTCTATTGATTGGAATAGTTTCAGAAGGAATGGTACCAGTTCCTCCTTGTACCTCTGGTAGAATTCAGCTGTGAATCCATCTGGTCCTGGACTCTTTTTGGTTGGTAAGCTATTGATTATTGCCACAATTTCAGATCCTGTTATTGGTCTATTCAGAGATTCAACTTCTTCCTGGTTTAGTCTTAGGAGAGTGTATGTGTCAAGGAATTTATCCATTTCTTCTAGATTTTCTAGTTTATTTGCGTAGAGGTGTTTGTAGTATTCTCTGATGGTAGTTTGTATTTCTGTGGGATCGGTGGTGATATCCCCTTTATCATATTTTATTGTGTCTATTTGATTCTTCTCTCTTTTTTTCTTTATTAGTCTGGCTAGCGGTCTATCAATTTTGATCCTTTCAAAAAACCAGCTCATGGATTCATTAATTTTTTGAAGGGTTTTTTTTGTCTCTGTTTCCTTCAGTTCTGCTCTGATTTTAGTTATTTCTTGCCTTCTGCTAGCTTTTGAATGTATTTGCTCTTGTTTTTCTAGTTCTTTTAATTGTGATGTTAGGGTGTCAATTTTGGATCTTTTCTGCTTTCTCTTGTGGGCATTTAGTGCTATAAATTTCCCTCTACACACTGCTTTGAATGTGTCCCAGAGATTCTGGTATGTTGTGTCTTTTTTCTCATTGGTTTCAAAGAACATCTTTATTTCTGCCTTCATTTTGTTATGTACCCAGTAGTCATTCAGGAGCAGGTTGTTCAGTTTCCATGTAGTTGAGCGGTTTTGAGTGAGTTTCTTAATCCTGAGTTCTAGTTTGATTGCACTGTGGTCTGAGAGACAGTTTGTTATAATTTCTGTTCTTTTACATTTGCTGAGGAGAGCTTTCCTTCCAACTACGTGGTCAATTTTGGAATAGGTGTGGTGTGGTGCTGAAAAAAATGTATATTCTGTTGATTTGGGGCAGAGAGTTCTGTAGATGTCTATTAGGTCCGCTTGGTGCAGAGCTGAGTTCAATTCCTGGGTATCCTTGTTAACTTTCTGTCTTGTTGATCTGTCTAATGTTGACAGTGGGGTGTTAAAGTCTCCCATTATTATTGTGTGGGAGTCTAAGTCTCTTTGTAGGTCACTCAGGACTTGCTTTATGAATCTGCGTGCTCCTCTACTGGGTGCATATATATTTAGGATAGTTAGCTCTTCTTGTTGAATTGATCCCTTTACCATTATGTAATGGCCTTCTTTGTCTCTTTTGATCTTTGTTGGTTTAAAGTTTGTTTTATCAGAGACTAGGATTGCAACCCCTGCCTTTCTTTGTTTTCCATTTGCTTGGTAGATCTTCCTCCATCCTTTTATTTTGAGCCTATGTGTGTCTCTGCACGTGAGATGGGTTTCCTGAATACAGCACACTGATGGGTCTTGACTCTTATCCAATTTGCCAGTCTGTGTCTTTTAATTGGAGCATTTCATCCATTTACATTTAAAGTTAATATTGTTATGTGTGAATTTGATCCTGTCATTATGATGTTAGCTGGTTATTTTGCTCGTTAGTTGATGCAGTTTCTTCCTAGTCTCGATAGTCTTTACATTTTGGCATGATTTTGCAGCGGCTGGTACCGGTTGTTCCTTTCCATGTTTAGCGCTTCCTTCAGGAGCTCTTTTAGGGCAGGCCTGGTGGTGACAAAATCTCTCAGCATTTGCTTGTCTGTAAAGTATTTTATTTCTCCTTCACTTATGAAGCTTAGTTTGGCTGGATATGAAATTCTGGGTTGAAAATTCTTTTCTTTAAGAATGTTGAATATTGGCCCCCACTCTCTTCTGGCTTGTAGAGTTTCTGCCGAGAGATCCGCTGTTAGTCTGATGGGCTTCCCTTTGTGGGTAACCCAACCTTTCTCTCTGGCTGCCCTTAACATTTTTTCCTTCATTTCAACTTTGGTGAATCTGACAATTATGTGTCTTAGAGTTGCTCTTCTTGAGCAGTATCTTTTTGGCATTCTCTGTATTTCCTGAATCTGAATGTTGGCCTGCCTTGCTAGATTGGGGACGTTCTCCTGGATAATATCCTGCAGAGTGTTTTCCAACTTGGTTCCATTCTCCCCGTCACTTTCAGGTACACCAATCAGACGCAGATTTGGTCTTTTCACATAGTCCCATATTTCTTGGAGGCTTTGTTTGTTTCTTTTTATTCTTTTTTGTCAAAACTTCCCTTCTCGCTTCATTTCATTCATTTCATCTTCCAACACTGATACCCTTTCTTCCACTTGATCGCATCGGCTCCTGAGGCTTCTGCATTCTTCATGTAGTTCTCGAGCCTTGGCTTTCAGCTCCATCAGCTCCTTTAAGCACTTATCTGTATTGGTTATTCTAGTTACACATTCATCTAAATTTTTTTCAAAGTTTTCAACTTCTTTGCCTTTGGTTTGAATTTCCTCCTGTAGCTCGGAGTAGTTTGATCGTCTGAAGCCTTCTTCTCTCAACTCGTCAAAGTCATTCTCCATCCAGCTTTGTTCCGTTGCTGGTGAGGAACTGCATTCCTTTGGAGGAGGAGAGGTGCTCTGCTTTTTAGAGTTTCCACTTTTTCTGCTCTGTTTTTTCCCCATCTTTGTGGTTTATCTACTTTTGGTCTTTGATGATGGTGATGTACAGATGGGTTTTTGGTGTGGATGTCCTTTCTGTTTGTTAGTTTTCCTTCTAACAGACAGGACCCTCAGCTGCAGGTCTTTTGGAGTTTGCTAGAGGTCCACTCCAGACCCTGTTTGCCTGGGTATCAGCAGCGGTGTCTGCAGAACCGCGGATTTTTGTGATCCGCGAATGCTGCTGTCTGATCGTTCCTCTGGAAGTTTTGTCTCAGAGGAGTACCCGGCCATGTGAGGTGTCAGTCTACCCCTACTGGGGGGTGCCTCCCAGTTAGACTGCTCAGGGGTCAGGGGTCAGAGACCCACTTGAGGAGGCAGTCTGCCTGTTCTCAGATCTCCAGCTGCATGCTGGGAGAACCACTGCTCTCCTCAAAGCTGTCAGACGGGACATTTAAGTCTGCAGAGGTTACTGCTGTCTTTTTGTTTGTCTGTGCCCTGCCCCCAGAGGTGGAGCCTACAGAGGCAGGCAGGCCTCCTTGAGCTGTGGTGGGCTCCACCCAGTTGGAGCTTCCCACCTGCTTTGTTTACCTAAGCGAGCCTGGGCAATGGTGGGTGCCCCTCCCCCAGCCTCGCTGCCACCTTGCAGTTTGATCTCAGACTGCTGTGCTAGCAATCAATAAGACTCTGTGGGTGTAGGACCCTCTGAGCCAGGTGTGGGACATAATCTCCTGGTGTGCCATTTTTTTTTGTTTCCTAAGCCCGTCGGAAAAGCACAGTATTCGGGTGGGAGTGGCCCGATTTTCCAGGTGCCCCAACTAATTTCTGTGTTTTTAGTAGAGATGTGGTTTTACCATGTTTGCCAGGATGGTCTTGATCTCTTGACCTCGTGATCTGCCCACCTTAGCCTCCTGAAGTGCTGGGATTACAGGCGTAAGCCACCACACCAGCCGATGCACAATTATTTTTAAGATTTATCAATATTGCTTATGTGAATAGTTCATTTGCATTGCTGAGAAATAGTCTGTGGATATGTCACAATTTGGATAAACAGTTGGATGCTTTCCAGTTTTGGGCTGTTGCAAATAATGCTACTATGAACATAGGCATATAACTCTTAATATGCAGAAATGCTTTATTTCTCCTGTGTCAGTAGTACAGTGTACATGAATGCTTCACTTTTAAAGACACGGCCAGACTATAACCTAACGCTACCATTTACATTCTCATCAACCGTATGTGAACCTTCTTGTTTCTCTACATTCTCGCCATACTTGGTATGGTTAGTCATTTTAATTCTAGTTGTTTTAATAGCTGTATAATAGCATCTGTCTGTGATTTTATTGCATTTTTCTGGTATTTTATGGTATTGAACATTTGAACATCTTGTATCTAGTTGCCACCTGTATATCCTCTTTGGAAGAATGTTTATTAATGTCTTTTGCTTATTTTTAAATGGATGTTGGTGATATTTTCTTTTTCATTAATAAATAGACATGTATAACAAAGACTTATGTTGAAACTTTACTCATTCTTCAGTAATGCAATGCACTTCTTTGCTAAATGATAAAATTGTTTTCAAATACTGGGAAAATATTTTCTCAATTTTTTGATCTATTCACAGTGTAACAACTACAGACACTATATACCTGAAACACTACCTTCATTGACAAATTCTCCCTCACTTTCTTAGGTCTAACCATTCAATGAAACAAATAAGCCCTTGTTTTTAATATTTGCCAATTTCCCTGGTAAAATACTCCCACCATGGCCAATTACAAGTTGTCAAAATAATGTCATTGAACATGAATTGAGAAGAAGTGGGTAGCATCACACCATTGTATTCTACTTTCACCTTGCCAATACAGTAGCCACAGATAACCTCAAGAACATGTATGTAGGAACCATACAGCCTGTGGTGTGGCAAGACTGATGCCATCTTGAAGTGAAGCTGTCATGGTCACCTATGTTCTGAAGCAGTAGCATAGGTATCATCAAAATGCTTCTCTCCCATAATGGTCACGAGTCTTGGCAAGAAAGTCTGAAGACGTGAACAGCTGCACATGTTTTACCCTAAAAACTCCAGGCCGGGCGTGTTGGCTCATGCCTGTAATCCCAACATTTGGGAGGCCAAGGTGGGCAGATCACGAGGTCAGGAGATGCAGACCATCCTGGCTAACATAGTGAAACCCCATCTCTACTAAAAATAGAAAAATTAGCCGGTTGTGGTGGCCCACGGGTGCCTGTAATCCCAGCTACTTGGGAGGCTGAGGCAGGAGAATCACTTGAACCCAGGAGGTGGAGGTTGCAGTGAGCCGAGATCACGCCATTGCACTCCAGCCTGGCAACAGAGCAAGACTCCGTCTCAAAAAAACAAAAAAACAAAACAAAACAAAACAAAATACTCCAGCCTTGTTGACCACTACAAAAAGGGTCCTATAAAGGATGTAAAGGAAACTGCCTTCTGGAGGGCAGATATAGGGATCCATTGTCTCACAGCTGCACAAGACATCACTTCTGTTCATGAGTCCCTATGAAATGTTTCTGAAAACAATTTGGCCTGTTTCTCCTTCTTTGGCCTTTCAGTTTCGTTGGCCTTTGGGATAGATTTTCATACACCTGCTCACTATAGAACAATGTATATATAAGAGTAAAACAGTAAAATGATTAAGAAGTGACAACTTTGGGTATTTATTACTTGTGTTTTTAAAAGTGGCTTAAGTGAAATCTAGTTGTCTTAAATTCTGCATATTTAAAGTATATAATTTCTATTTTAATATATACTTAAACCCCTGAAACCATAAGTTTCCACCTGCCCTTTTTAGTCCATCCCTCTTAACAAGTAATGGGTAGAAAAACATATTTTTCCTCTTTTAATGGATATTTTCAAGTATATACACAAATGGAAAGGACTGTGTTCAGAAGCACTATGAAACCTTCCTAAATCTTCCATTATTACTTATCATTTAGTTGCCATTCTTGTTTCAACTCTTTTCACACATATTTATTTTACTTACCATTCCCACATCTTGTCATTCAATGCTGCATCTCTTCAGAATGCATTTCCAAGCATAAGAGCTCTTTCATAATTCCTATAACTTTATCAATCATTATTTAAGGCATCATAAAATATATCATCGGTGCTCAGTCGCCTTGAATTGTCTCCAAAATTGATTAAGACAAATTCATTGCAATCAGATCCAAAATGAATCTATATGGCTATTAGTAGTTTTGTCTGGTGAGTCTATAATAATACACAGCTACCACTTTTTATTATTATTCTTGAAGTTAATGAGACATTTGTCCAGAATTTGCCACATTCTGGAATGGGGCATGTTTTTGTTTTGTGTCTCTCTGATGTCATTTAACATGCTGACCCTTTCTCCATATTCCTGTGCACTAGATATTAAGGAAATGGGTAACTGAACTCTGGTCCTGCAGATAGGTGTGCAATAGTAACACACTTATGCAGTGTGACTGTGTTGTGTGTATGTGTATGTCTATTCAAAGGGTGACATTCACAGACATCTGGAGGCTTAGAGATCATTGAAAAAGGAAAAAAGGAAGAAGCACTTTGTTTTTGCTTCCTCTAAGATACCTGAGAAGGTTTCTCAACTGATTCAAAATGTGAAACAATGCCAAAACAATTACCATAGATACAGTAATACAGCTTCTTGGTTTTACTCAAATGAGTTAAACATTTATGTCCACACAAAATCTTGTACATGAATATTTATAGCACCTTTGTTCATAATTGGTAAAATTTGGTAGCAGCCAAAATGTCCTTCAGTAAGTGAATAGATAAGTGTGGTACATCTAGAAAATGGTGTATTTATCTACATTAAAATAAATAATAAAAGATATGGAAGAACCTTAAATACATATTTCTAAGTGAAAGGATCTGATATGGTTTGGCTGTGTCCCCACTCAAATCTCATCTTGAATTATAAGTCCCCCATGTCATGGGAGGAACCCAGTGGGAGGTGATTGAATTATAGGGGTGGGTTTTTCCCACGCTGTTCTCATGACAGTAAATTAGTCTCATGAGATCTGATGGCTTTAAAATCGGGAGTTTACCTGCACAAGCTTATTCTCTTTGCCTGCTGCCATCCACCTAGGATGTGACTTGCTCCTCCTTGCCTTCTGCAATAATTGTGAGGCTTCCCCAGCCACGTGGAACTGTGAGTTCTCCATTAAACCTCTTACCTTTGTAAATTGCCCAGTCTCGGGTATGTCTTCATCAGCAGCGTGAAAACAGACTATTACAGGATCCAAACTAAAAGGACTACATACTGTGATTTGAACTATATGACATTCCAGAAAAAGCAAAACTATGGAGACAGTGAAAAATGAGTGGTTGCCAGGGGTTTGGGGGAAGGGAGGAAGGGATGAACAGGTGGAGCACGGAGGACTTTTAGGGTAATGAAACTACTCTGATACTACCATGGTGTGTATACAAGTCACTATACCTTTGTCAAAACCCATATAACGTCCAGCTAGAGTAAATCCTAATGTAAACTATGGATTTGGGATGATAATGATATGCCAACATACTATCAATTGTAACAAATATACTATTCTAGTGGGGAATGTTTATAGTGGAGTGGCTGTACATGCGTGGGGCAACGGATATGTGGAAGCTCTGTAATTTTTTGCTCAATTTTCCTATGAACCAAAGCTGCTCTAAAAAATAATCTATTAAAACTTTACCAGCCTGAGCAACATTGCGTGACCCAGTGCGTATAAAAAATCAAAAAATTATCGGGGCATAGTGGTGCAGGTGCATGCTTGTTACCAGCTACTCTGGAGGCTGAGGCAGGAGGATTGCTTGAACCCAGGAATTCAAAGCTACAGTGAGCTCTGATTGTGCCACTGCACTCCAGCCTGGATGAGAGAGTGAGACCCTGTCTCTAAAAAAATTAAAATTAACTAATTTGTAAATTAGTTTAAAATATGTATTTTGCAATGTTTGTGCTGTGTATGTATTTGTATAACTCAAGGGAGATTAATTTTAACAAATTGAATTTGGAAAGCCAGTTATTTCCATGAGCAGCCTTGTTAATTTATCTACTTAAACAACAAAAACAAGTAGATATACAGATTTTCTGGCACTTTCCAAGCTTATTTCCCTATTTTGACTATTGGCCTAAGAAATTGCCATAAGAGCTGTGTGTACCTGTAGCCCCAACTACTTGGGACGCTGAGGTGGGAGGATCACTTGAGACCAGGAGTTTTAAACCAGCCTGGGCAACATAGCAAGAACCCTGTCTGTAAAAATATATATATATATATATATATATATATATTTTAAAAATTAGCTGGGCACAGTAGTGAGTGCCTGCAATCCCATACACTCAGGAAGCTGACACAGAAATGTCGCTGAAGCCCAAGAGTTTGAGGCTGCAGTAATCTATGATCCTGCCACTGCACTCCAGCCTGGGCAACAGAGCAAGACTCTTCCTCAAAAAAAAAAAAAAAATTACCATTAGACACTCAAATATGCAGGCAAAATGAGTCCTTTGTGGAGTCACTCAGAAGGGCTCCCCACTTACTTTTCTATATGAAATCATGCTGGAGTCAGACCCTCTCCCTTTCCTTTTCAGACAGGACTTAAATTCAGCAACTGAAGAGCTATCTGCTCTATGTGTCTTTAGGGTAAACATTTCCAGAGTCAAGCCAAATGTACTTATAGATTTATATATGAGTGCACTAAAAAAAGCAAAGTAAGTCTATGTTCAGTTCAATTAATTATGTTCAATATTCTTTTTTTTTTTTTCTCTTCTGAGATGGAGTCTTACTCTGTCACCAGGCTGGACTGCAGTAGTGTGATCTCGGCTCACTGCAACCGCCACCTCCTGGGTTCAGGCGATTCTCCTGCCTCAGCCTCCCAAGTAGCTGGGACTATACGCGCACGCCACCACACCCGACTAATTTTTGTATTTTTAGTAGAGACAGGGCTTCACCATGTTGGCCAAGCTGTTCTTGATCTCTTGACCTCATGATGTGCCTGCCTTGGCCTCCTAAAGTGCTGGGATTACAGGCATGAGCCACCGCACTTGGCCTAGCCACAAGATTATTAATTGTTGTGATGTATAATGTTTTGTGTCAACTTGCCTGCATTAAGGGCTACCCAAATAGTTGGGAAAACCTTAGTACAGCATATGTCTGTGAGAATGTTTATGGAAGATATTAGCATTTGAGTCTGTAGACAATGTAAAGGAGATCTGGCCTCATCAGTGTTAGGGGCTAACATCCAATGCTTTGAGAGCCAAGACAGAACAAAAAGGCAGAGAAAGAGCAAGTTACTCTCTTCTTGCCTTGGAGCATCCACCTTCTTCTGTTTTCCAACATTAAAGTTCTTGGATCTTGGGCCTTTGGATTCTGGAACATACAAGAATGACCCTCACCCAGTTCTCAGGCCTTCAGCCTCCAACTGGGAATTTCACCACAGGCTCCCTCGGTTTTCAGGCCTTCAGATGCAGACTGAATGATACCACCCACCTTCGTGTTTTCCCAGGTTGCAAAAGGCATATCCTGGGACTTCTTAGCCTCCATAACTGGATGAGCCAAGTCCCATAATAAATCCCCTCTTGTAAATCTATGTATCCTATTGGTTCTGTGTTTCTCTGGAGAATTCTGACTAATACAATAGCTTTCAGTAATTTTCATTTCACAACTGTTTTTCTAAGATGATCTCAACTCCCCATGCAAGCACTGTCCCTGCAGTAACAGTATCGGTGATCAAAATTTCCCATCAAAGAGATGAAAGCTAGGTGTCCCAAACCTTTATTCTGGTATTCTGGTGTCCCCTTTGCACAACTGCTCTGACTCTGAACACTACAGACACTGTTCTACTTTAAAATGGCATATGCTAAGTGGCTCTTCTGTTTAGAAAGTTGCTACAATCCTAACAGAAGCATATCTAAGAATATGGAGGAAGAAATATTATATGAATACAACACTGTTCCTTATAGGGCTAGACACAAACTCACCGATTACACAGGCAGGAGAGGCATTTTCTGTGAGACAGAATTCCTCTTTCGTCCTCCAGCTTCGGTGCGATCTAACGGATGTTTTATCATTCCTGTCATGGCTCTTTGTAAACTCTATTTCCCTTATTCCTTACTGAGCATAATGAAACTCACAAAGTTGACTCTAACGTTCTACTTTACATAAATGTGTGGAGAAAGAAGGTAATGTTTACTAGGCTCTCGCCAAGGGTAGAGGCATTTTGTATCTGAATAACTCTGATTACCTAGGTGACTAGTTGTACACAATACCCTCCAAAAATCTCTGTGTGGTACCTTAAAAAAGCAGCGAACTTCTCCCTGGTCCAAGGAGGCTGGAGACACCACCTCTCAGGCTTCCCCTCCACTTTCCTCCATAGCATGGGGCCATTCCTCCCTGAGGTCCAGGAGAAGGGCGACCTCTGCCAGCGCAGGAAGCAGTGGAACTACATTACCCAGAGGCCCGTGCGCCAGGCGCTTGGCGTGGAGCCACTGAGGCCCAGGGGAGGGACATTTCCGCTCTGCCCAACTTGTCGGGGCGGGACTTCCGGCGTCCTCCCTGTGGCGGGCACTTTGGCTTGTGTCAGTTCCAACCGCGGGTGCCGGACCTGGACCTAGGTGCTGACAGCGAGAAGGCGCGAGGAGAGTCGTTTTCTCAGCTGCACAGCCGGGGCCTGACGGTCGCCGGCGGGGGTGACAGCTTTGCTCGTGTCTCCGCCCGGATCGTCCACCGCTCCCGGCCCGCTCCGCCCAGAGTCCGATGGCGGCGGCACTGAGGGCCCCGACCCAGGTGAGCGCTGCGTCCTCCCGGCCTCCTCCGCCCTCCCCACCCGAAACTGAGGGGCGCGTGAAGGGTTTTCTGCAGCCCGGACCGCACTGTCCAGCACAGTGAGGCGCTGGTGCTGGGTCTCGTTTCTGGTAGTGTGGCAGGGAGCGGGAGAGCGACACGGTCGGGGGCTGCGCGGGCAACGGCTTGGAGCTGCGCCTGAGCCGGGAGGCTGGGGAGACCCAGGCCGGCCTCACGCGTGCAGGGAGCAGAGGGTAGGGCAGCGCCGCGCTGCATTGGCCCCACTGAGTTTCACCAGCACACTGAGGGCCACAGGGCGTAGGAGAGAAGAGGGGCATGGCCCCAGTCACGCTTCTAAAAGTTTAACAAAAGCTGTTCAGAGGAACGTGCTGGAAGGGCAGTGATGATAGCAGGCATGGAGGGACCTAGTCTTTTTACGAGGTCACAAAGCTGGTAAAAGTCAGCACCAAGGACTGACACTCAGATATAAAGCAGTCATCCCAGGACACCTGGCTCTGGTGTTGCACATTGCAACCGGAAGTCCATGGAGCCACACTTTGGTCACCTGCCTCTCAGAACATGTTTCCTCCCACAGATTGCCACTAGTACTTATAGGTCTGTAAGAAGCACTTGAAGACCCTACAAGGGTAAGTGGAGGGAATCCAGAAGCTCAGTGATTCCAGCAATGGGATCTCTAGGATTGGGACTATGGTAACCTGGGATTCTTTACTTACCGCTTTTCCAGGCTTTGAGCCTAGGGACTCTGAACAAAAATATGTCCAGGGTGGGTATTATATGAAGTGGTGCCTGTTGCTGGCAAATAATAGGATGAATGTGGAAGTTTGTCGCAGAGATAAGTACAGGTGTTTGGAGCTGCTTGGAGGTGAGGCTGAGCTGGTTAAGAGAACCTCAAGTCTCATTTCCTTCTCGTGGGAACAGAGAGCAGAGGTACAGGAGTTAGAAACTAAATGGCTGTCTCAGATGTCTTTGTTCTGGAGATGATGGCAGCAATGAAGATTTGGAGCAGAAGAGGGAGGTGATCTTCCCCAGGCCTCATGAGGCTCCTGTGGCTGAGCACAGACAACAGACTGTGGGTTTAAGGGAGTTGGTAGCAATACCAAAGAGGAAAGAGGAGACTACTGCAATAGTCCAGGTGAGTGTAGATGATGTGGGCCAGAGTAGTGGTCACAGTGTGGCAGAAATGGTTGAATTTTGGGTTGTAGGTCGGCTCTGATTTTCTGGTATTGGGACTGAGAGATAAAAAGGGATGACTCAAGGCTTTTCGAGTTTAGTAGCTGGAAGCATAGAAGCTCCATCTACTGGGAGAGCCAAGTAGATAGTAGGATTGTTTTTCACTCAGGACATCAGGAATGTGTTTTGTCCGTATTAAAAATATGAGATGTTTTAGAGAATAAGTAAGTAGCTATATCAAGTGGCTAGGTGGACACACAGGTCTTGGACTCTGAGGAAGGGTGCAGGATAGAGACTTCTACAAAGAGTGGAGGATAGTATCGAACTAGGATGGAGCCCTATGTCTGTTAGGCCATTTGCATTACTATAAAGAAATACCTAAGGCTGGGTAGTTTATAAAGAAACAAGGTTTATTACAGCTTATAGTTCTGCAGGCTGTACAGGAAGCTTAGTGCTAGTCTCCACTTCTGGTGAGGGCCTCAGGAAGCTTCCAATCATTGCAGAAGGCAAAAAGGAAGCCAGCAAGACAGGAGGGAGGCACCAGTCTCTTTTTAGCAACCAGGTCTCATGTGAACTTATTACTGTGGGAAGGATACTAAGCCATTCATGAGGGATCCACCTCCATGACCCAGATAACCTCCCACTAGGCCCCACTTCCAACATTGGGGATCACATTTCCAGGTGAAATTTGAAGGGGACAAATATACAGGCTATATCAGTGTCTTACCTTGGGTTGATAATGAAATAGCCTGTATTGGTGGCTTAAACAACAAAAATTTGTTTCTCACAGTTCTGCAGGCTAGGAAATTCTACATCAGGGTGCCTCTAGATGCACTTATTTGTGATGGGCTGCTTCTTGACTTGCAGTGACTGCCCTCTTGCTTTGTCCTCACATGGCCTTTCCTGGGAGAGAGTATGTAAAGAAAGCAAGGAATCTCTTTCTTTCTATTCTTACAAAAGCATTAATTCCATCATGAGGGCCCCACTCTTTTGACCTGATCTAAATCTAATTACCACCCAAAGATTCCATCTCCAAATACTAGCACATTATATTAGGCTTCATTGTGTTAGTGCTTCAACATAAGCATTTTGTGGGTGGGCGTGGGGCAGAAACATTGAGCCCATAACATCATAGATCCCATTTAGTAGTGGGATTCCTGGTCATGATGATAATAGCAGGCCAGGAAGGGGAAGGGTGGGAGCCACAAGAGGGTACCATACTTGGGTATCTGGATGGATGTTGTGGAAATCACAAATACAGGTTATAGAGGGAAGTGGCCCTAGGAATAATACAGAGAGAGGATACCAGGCAGGTGGCCAAGGGTTATGAAGGATGAGTGAATATAAGATGGGTGTGGAGGCTGCATTAGTCCGTTTTCATGCTGCTGATAAAGACATACCTGAGACTGGGAAGAAAAAGAGGGTTAATGGACTTGCAGTTCCGCATGGCTGGGGAGGCCTCACAATCATGGTGGAAGGCAAGGAGGAGCAAGTCACATCTTACATGGATGGCAGCAGGCAAAAAGAGAGTTTGTGCAGGGGAACTCCTCTTTTTAAAACCATCAGTTCTTCTTTTTTTGAGATGGAGTCTTGCTCTGTTCCCCAGGCTGGAGGGCAGTGGTAAGAGCTCAGCTCCCTACAGCCTCCACCTCCTGGACTCAAGGGATTCTCCTGTCTCAGCCTCCCAAGTAGCTGGGATTACAGGCATCCACCACCACACCCAGCTAATTTTCGTATTTTTAGTAGAGACAGGGTTTCACCACATTGGCCAGGCTGGTCTCAAACTCCTGATCAAGTGATCCGCCCACCTTGGCCTCCCAAAGTGCTGGGATTAGAGGCGTGAGCCACTGCAACCGGCCTTAAAAACATCAGTTCTCATGAGACTTATTCACCATTGTGAGAACAGCACAAGAAAGACCCACCCCCATGATTCAGTTACCTCCTACTGGATCCCTCCCATGACACATGGGAATTGTGGGAGTTACAATTCAAGATGAGATTTGGATGGAGACACAGCTAAACCATATTAGAGACCTAGTGGGATTTCAGACAAGATGAGGCTGAAGCCAGACCTAATGCTTTACTGCTGTATGGCCTCACCAGGATCTTATGCCTGCCTTCTATGCCTAGGGAGTTTCATGCAGGCTGGTGGATCAGTTTAGGGGCAGAAGTAGTCATCTGGGAGCATCACTTAACCTTGGGTGGAGGGCCACTAGGCAAGGTTTTGAATGAAGGGTAGCAAGACAGGAAGGCAGTTACTGTTTAGTGCAGTACAAGTTGGAAAGGGCCATGTGTATCTGAGATATGTATGTGGTTCTGGGTGGCTGAGGTTGATGAAAGGAATAGACTCAGGTAGGGAGGGCTTCAGACCAGGATATGGGGCTGCCTGTGGCAGTAGGGACCATCATAGGTCTGGGTAGTCCTGGAACTTGTTTGAATTTGCGAGCACTTTTCTAGATGTCTTGTGCTGAGTAACATACAGGAAGGCAGGAGAGATGCCTGTGTTGTGGGATCAGGGTGGAGGTGGCTGAGGGAGTGAGTTGGGTGAGAGAGGTGTGGTGGAAAGAGTGATGCACATATGAAGACGGAGTGTGAGCTTTTGTTTCATGAGTCTGGACATTGAGGACATGAGGGTGAAATGTGAACCCAGACCTTCAGTTGTGTTTGGGAGCCATGGTCTGAGGGATTCCAGGAGAATTTATAGACACAAGAATGTGGTTTCTATCTGTCCACCTGCCTGTTGTTGCTGTGGGAGAACACAGTGACCAATGAGACCATGAGGAGAGAGTGGGCATCAGTGGCATCAGGGCCTGTTGTATTCGCTGAGGTGGGGAGATGGGGAGGAGGGTGAGCCAGGGATGGATGTTTGGGGGAATCAACTTGGGGTCCTAGGAAAGATGCTGATCATGGAATGAACTGTCCCCATCATAGCAGGGTTTTGTAGCCTTTGAGGATGTGGCCATTTACTTCTCCCAGGAGGAGTGGGAGCTCCTTGATGAGATGCAGAGGCTCCTGTACCGCGATGTGATGCTGGAGAACTTTGCAGTTATGGCATCCCTAGGTAAGGCCCTCCTGTTCCTCCCAGTGTCCTTTGTGGGTCTCTCCTTTTCCCCTGTCCCTGAGACAGCTCTGTCCTTTCTTCAGTTAGACCCTGAGCTCTACGGACCTTCCCACTTTCTTGGCTTATGTATTCTGAGGGACATCACCAAGCAAGGCACTTTCAGACTGTTCTAACACCTTTTGCCTCTAGGCATGCAGTGAAGGGTCTGAGAGACAGGATCTTTCTTTCAACCTAAAGGATTTGTCCTTGCCTTCTCCATGACAGGATGGCTTTGTCCACTTGTAGGATGCTCTTTGTTCCATGTTCTGCCTTTTGCTTCTAACTAAAATCTCAAGTTGCCTGTTTCAGGAATTGCAGGCATCATCATGGTAACTACTTAATTGGTCCACAGGCTTTTCATAAAGATCCACCTGAAAGATTTTCTTGTAACATTATTTTTCACTGCTGTAGTTTGTCATGTGCTGAGTTGCTCTGTGCCAGTGCTGGCTGTGCACCTCTCTGGTCTTCCCTTTAGGGCTTGCATCTTATAGGTCCAGTATAGTTGCACAACTGGGATTCGGGGATGGGTCCGGTTGCTGTACAGGGTGCAAACAGCAAGATAGTCTCAGAGGAGGCCTGGCCCTAATGAGTGACAACTAAGGGAGGGCAAGACACTAGGGTTGTTTCTAATCACACCATAAACCTGTCTTGAGTTCTCAGTGATTGGGTGCCAATTCCATAGGACATATATCATTTCTATCTTTTTTTTCTTTTCTACACATGTTCTGATTTTTATTTCATCCATGACTTCCAGCCCTTAGCTGCTCCCAAGTTCTGGCCTCCATGTGTCACTTGTTCCTTTCCAGTGCAACTTCTAGAGTGTTCTCTAACACTGACCCACATGTAATATGTTATCAGATGTGCACATGTTTTTAAATAGTCCTTCCACACCTAGTATTCAGTTCCCATGGGTTTCTACTGGGCCTGGACACCAATAATCTTCTGTGCAGTGTACCAAAATCCTCTCTTCTCATCAAGGGAGGAGGTCCTGATAAAAGCTTTTGGCAGAATAGTGAGTCAGAGACCCTACATATTCTCTCTGAGTTGTGCCCCATCTTTGCATCTTTCATCTCATAAGGCCTCTCTTGTTCTGTGACTTGTAGAGGCTTTTTTCCCCAAATTTTCACCAGCTCTCATATCCTAAAAACATTTTCTTAGACTCATTCTTTGACACACATTTTTGATGTAACTTCTCACACCATAGTAAACCTACATTTTCTCAGCATTTCTCTTCTTTCAGGTTGCTGGTGTGGAGCAGAAGATGAGGGGGCACCTTCTGCAGACAGCATTTCTGTGGAAGAACTGTCACAGGGCAGGACTCCAAAGGCAGATATATCCACTGATAAGAGTCACCCCTGTGAGATTTGTACCCCAGTCCTGAGAGACAGTTTACAAATGATTGAGCTCCAAGCCTCACCCTGTGGACAGAAATTGTACTTGGGTGGGGCATCAAGAGATTTCTGGATGAGTTCAAACCTTCACCAGCTCCAGAAGCTTGATAATGGAGAGAAGCTATTTAAAGTGGATGGGGACCAGGCCTCATTTATGATGAACTGCAGGTTCCATGTGTCAGGAAAACCCTTCACGTTTGGGGAAGTTGGGAGGGACTTTTCAGCCACGTCAGGACTTCTCCAGCATCAGGTGACTCCCAGCATTGAGAGACCACACAGCAGGATTAGACACTTGAGAGTTCCCACTGGACGAAAGCCTCTCAAATACACTGAACCCAGGAAATGTTTTAGAGAGAAATCTGTATTCATTCAACACCAAAGAGCTGACTCTGGAGAAAGGCCTTACAAGTGCAGTGAATGTGGGAAATCCTTTAGTCAAAGTTCTGGCTTTCTTCGACACAGGAAAGCACACAATAGAACAAGGACTCATGAATGTAGTGAATGTGGGAAATCATTTAGTCGCAAAACTCACCTAACTCAACACCAAAGAGTTCACACTGGAGAAAGGCCTTATGACTGCAGCGAATGTGGCAAATCCTTCCGCCAGATATCTGTCCTCATTCAACATCAACGAGTTCACACTGGAGAAAGGCCTTATG
This sequence comes from Pongo pygmaeus, assembly GCF_028885625.2. Lineage (NCBI taxonomy): Eukaryota > Metazoa > Chordata > Mammalia > Primates > Hominidae > Pongo > Pongo pygmaeus. The sequence goes on from NC_072393.2 coordinate 64,207,613, forward strand.
AGTGCAGTGAATGTGGGAAATCTTTTAGCCACAGCACTAACCTCTATCGTCACAGGAGTGCCCACACTAGCACAAGGCCTTATGAGTGCAGTGAATGTGGAAAATCCTTTAGCCATAGCACTAACCTCTTTCGACACTGGAGAGTTCACACTGGAGCAAGGCCTTATGAGTGTAGTGAATGTGGGAAAGCATTTAGTTGCAATATCTACCTCATTCACCACCAAAGATTTCACACTGGAGAAAGGCCTTATGTGTGCAGTGAATGTGGGAAATCATTTGGCCAGAAATCTGTCCTCATTCAACACCAAAGAGTTCACACTGGAGAAAGGCCTTATGAGTGCAGTGAATGTGGGAAAGTTTTTAGCCAAAGCTCTGGCCTCTTTCGACACAGAAGAGCTCACACTAAAACAAAGCCTTATGAGTGCAGTGAATGTGAAAAATCATTTAGTTGCAAAACTGACCTCATTCGACACCAGACAGTTCACACTGGAGAAAGGCCTTATGAGTGCAGTGTATGTGGGAAATCTTTTATCCGAAAAACCCACCTCATTCGACACCAGACTGTTCACACTAATGAAAGGCCTTATGAGTGCGATGAATGTGGGAAATCCTATAGCCAAAGCTCTGCCCTCCTTCAGCATAGGAGAGTTCACACTGGAGAAAGGCCTTATGAGTGCAGCGAATGTGGGAAATCTTTTACCCGCAAAAATCACCTCATTCAACACAAGACAGTTCACACTGGAGAAAGGCCTTATGAATGCAGTGAATGTGGGAAATCTTTTAGTCAAAGTTCTGGCCTCTTAAGACACAGAAGAGTTCATGTGCAGTGAATGTGGGAAATTATTTTGTCACCTTTTTTTTTTTTTTTTTTGAGATGGAATTTTGCTCTTGTCACCCAGGCTGGAGTGCAATGATGCAATCTCAGCTCACTGCAACCTCTGCCTCCTGGGATCAAGTGATTCTCCTGCCACAGCCTCCTGAGTACCTGAGATTACAGGCACCCACCACCATGCCCAGCTAATTTTTGTATTTTTAATAGAAACAAGGTTTCACCACGTTGGTCGGGCTGGTGTTGAACTCCTGACCTCAGGTAATCCACCTGCTTCAGCCTACCAAAGTGCTGGGATTACAGGCGTGAGCCACCATGTCCGGCTTGTTTTGTCACATTTAACACAAGATTTCCGAAAGAAGAAAGGCCTTATATATGCTGTGAATGTGTTTTTGTTTGTTTGTTTGTTTTAACTTGGTATGACGGCACTGGAGGCTAGCCTTTGAGAAGAGCCTTCTCTGATGTGACTCACGTATCCAAACATCCATGGATTTCCCATAAATTTGAGGTATGTGGGAAGCATGTGTAGCTATGTTGTACTCTCTAAACCTGCCCAGGGACCTTGCCAGATTCATGTCACTGCCAGTTTCTGCGGCTGAAGCCTTTTCATCTCTACCCGCTGGGAGACCCACAGAGTGTGCATCAGTCACCACCCCAACATGCTCAGGGAGGCAGACTTCTTCCATTAGTTGGAGGAAAGCGTGAGTAGTCTAAGCTCTTAGGGGGGTTTCTCATTTCCTCCTGTGGCTACATAGTGCATGTAACTACCCCAGTGTTGGCCCCAGGACCTGATCTGAGTTCTGTTGGCAGCTTCCAGAGGATTGCCTTTTTTGAGGACATTGTTGATCTCAGGCGATGCTTGTGATGAAGCATTTTTTAGCTTCCACCACGTACCAGGAACTGCCTGTTAACTGGCTTGTGCAATGATAAAGGCCTTTTGTTTAAGTACCTTTAATCTTGTAAGTTGTATTAACTGTGGAGTAGTTTGGAAACATAATAGGACTCTGTCAGCTTAAAAGAGTGTATAACATTTGTGGAGATTCAAATTTTGTTTGCCTCAGAGGGGACACTATGCTGACAGAATATAGCTTTTGCTCCATTTTGGGCCTATTTTGCATTGTTACCAAGGCCTTCTAGGAGACACTGCAGGGCTTTCTGGCTCTGATTTTTGCCTGCATGTGGGCTCAGAGGTCATTCTGCAGAGGGGGCAGTTGTGACAACTTCCGTTGTTTCTGGAGACAAAACTTAAGTTTTTCTTGTTGAGTGAGGATATCACATAATGCCCTGCAATGTTTAGAATCCCTTAATGAGGTCCTATGAAGGAGGTGTGTCCCTTGAAACACAGAATTCAGTGAGCTCGTGTCCCTAGCTGTAAAACCATGGGGCTGGAGCGAAACATAATTGGTAAAGAAACGCTGGGTTGAATAATAGGGAATGGAGGAGACTGCAGCAAATTAGATGGACTGTTCCTCATATAAAGTTTCATCCGGCCAGGCGCAGTGGCTCACACCTTTAATCCTAGCACTTTGGGAGGCCAAGGTGGGTGGATCACAAGGTCAGGAGTTCAAGAACAGCCTGGCCAAGATGGTGAAACCCTGGAGGGCTGAGGCAGAGAATTGCTTGAACTTGGGAGGCAGAGGTTGCAGTGAGCCGAGATCACACCACTGCACTCCAGCTCAGGCGACAGAGCGAGACTCTGTCTCAAAAAAAAAAAAAAAAAAATCCATTCAGGCCAGTCACAGTGGCTCATGTATGTAATCCCTACACTTTCCGAGGCCATGGCGTGCAGATCACTTGAGGTCAGGAGTCAGAGACCAGACTGGCCAACATGGTGAAACCCCATCTCTACTGAAAATACAAAAATTAACCAGGTGCAGCAGTGCACGTCTATAATCCCAGCTGCTCTGAAGGCTGACACACCGAGAATAGCTTGAACCCAGAGATGGAGGTTGCAGTGAGCTGAGACCACACCACTGCACTCCAGCCCAGGTGATGGAGTGAGACTCTGTTTCCAAAAAAAAAAAAAAGGCCAGGCGCTGTGGCTCATGCCTGTAATCCCAGCACTTTAGGAGGCTGAGGCGGGTGGATAACCTGAGGTCAGGAGTTCGAGACCAGCCTGGTCAATATGGCGAAACCCTGTCTCTACTAAAAGTACAAAAATTAGCTGGGTGTGCTGGCAGGCACCAGTAATCCCAGCTACTCAGGAGACTGAGGCAGGAGAATCTCTTGAACCTGAGAGGTGAGCCGAGATCGCGCCATTGCACTTCAGCCTGGGCAACAACAGCGAAACTGTCTCAAAAAAAAAAAAAAAAAAATTTATCCACATGTTCCAGTGACTATGACTGCAAGATCACTGTGTGCAGAAATCTCTAGAAATGTGTGTCTTGTAGCTCAAGTTATTAGAGACAACAAGGGTTTTGTGGATTCCTGTAGCCTCTCTGGCCTGTTTACTTCAAGGCCATTGCTGCACAGACAAAAAAAAAAAAAAAGGATGAAGTCAAGAGAGATTCAGTCGTCCTTGGTGCGGCTTTTGTGATCCAGTAGCAATCCTCTTAACGCTGATGGAAATGGCCTTCATTGCTCACCTGTATTTCCTGCCACTGAAGCAGGTCTGCCTCTACGTGGCCTGGGGAGCTAGATGGTAGAGTCAATAGAGACTTAGTAAACCAGACTTTTTGAAGTGTCAATGACCGAGATTGTTAATTGCATCCATTTAAAAAAATTATCAAGTTGTAATTGATGTGGAATAAATTATATATATTTAAAGTGTACAACTTGATAAGTTCTGACATAAATGTAAACACATGGAAGCATTGTTGTAATCATAAGAATGAGCATATCTCACCTGCATATTTTACTTTTGCTCTTTTATAATACATTCCAGAATATGCAGGCAACTTTTAACATTCCTTTACAATTGATTGACTTGAATTTTCTGGAATTTTATTTTAGACATCATAAAATGTGTATTTTTTTGTGGTTTTATTTATAAAACTTCCCCTTAGGTAAGGGCCTGAGGTTAACTTTGGAGGTGACAGATGTGTCCAACACCATTGATAGGGTGATGATTTCAAAAATGTACGTGTGTGTGTGTGTGTGTGTATATACTTACTGTTTTAATATGTGCAGTACATTGCATGTTGATTACACCTCAATGAACCTATAAAAAGTTACTCCATTTAAAAATCTGGGCCTCCCACTTCTATTGGAAACTGGACAACTTGACAGCCTGCAGTGTTTTGAAACAGCATGGATTGGGTGTCTTGTTTCCAGCATGTGTCCCATGTTCCCCAACACTTTTAGAGTGGGAGTGAAAGGAATCAAAGTACACTTGGAAGAGGGCCAAGTGGATTACTTGAGAGGTCCAGTGCCCCACTTGATCCTTGGCTTGAGACTTTATACATTTGCTCATTTCCTAGGCTCTCTATTCTCCTTCCTTGGGTAGGCTGTTGCTTGACTACTGCATGCACAGTGGTCTGCCAGTACTTGGGAGGGGCCGCATGCAGTTTGTTTACTGAAGTCATACATATATACTCATTTGGGGTGTTTTTTCCCTTACGAGTCATGCACCCCCAGAGGAAGGTCAAATACCAGTCAAATTTTGCCGTCTTGCCCAATTTTGTGCATGCTTGAAACCTTATCAGGGGTTGCGGTTCACTGGCTCCAGTTGTTTTCTATCTGTTGGAAAACTCTTTTCCCTCCTGGTACCAATCATGGCCACTTATCTTCTCAGAGGGATAGTTTTATGCTTTCCTGTACTTCACCCAATGAGAGCTGGACATCTCGGGGGTCCCTCTCTTGCTCTGTTTATTATCTCAGAGGAAAAGATTTATGATTGCCTGTCCTTGACTCCAAAATTGCCTGGCATTCCTGGGGTCCCTCTCTTCTGCCCTACTCATATCTGCCTACTCTAACACCAGGGTCAGGGTATGAGGCAACTAGAGACCACCTCTGTAAATCGAAGCCAACCAGAATTATTCAGACTAGCCAGTACTCAGCTGTTTGCTCTGATCTGGTCTAGGCTTTCCCCTAGCTCTTGCTTCTTCCTTTAGACTGAAACCTGTTCCTCCTGTGGCCCTGCATGGCACAGTGTACTTCTCATTTCTAGGGAAATTCTGAGTAACATTAAACTTATATTTCACTGGCATTGAGCTCTCCATGTCCTTTTCCAATAAAGACCCATCCACAAATTGGCCTCTCTTGGCTATGTAATATTACATATCATTCCGGCACTTCTCAATGCCTTCACCTTTTCTCCATTATGTCTGCCACATTCTAACATTCCAGATAATTTAGCATTTTTTTTTTTCATGTTTCCTCCTCTTTCTTGAGTACAGCGTAAGCTACTGGGGTCTGTCTCTTGTTTTGTAAATGTCCCATGCAGTTAAGATAGTGTCGGAAGTACAGTAGGTGTTCCTTGAACATTTGTTAGAACTATGAATAAGCATAATACTACAGCATCCCTGTTCGCCTTAACATTCTAATAGCACTTTCTAAATGTTTTCTTTACTTCTCCTTCCAGGTATTAATGAGTGTTTTCAAGGATGAAAAGAGGCTTGGCATGGTGGCTCACATCTGTAATCCCAACTTTTTGGGAGGTTGAGGTGGGAGGATCCCTTGAGCCCAAGAGTTTGAGGCTGCAGCAAGCTATAATCATGCCACTACACTCCAGCCTGTGCAACACAGCGAGATCCTGTCTCCAAAATTAAATAAATAAATAAAATTACATTTTGGAGACTAAACCCTACTTGTAGTCATAGTTCTAACACAGCTATGTGCTCAGCTTCATTTGCTCACTTCTCAGAATTCAATGTCTCCTGCTCAAATTTTGCTGTCATCTTAACCGTTTGCACTTATCACAGATATGTTTCTCCAGGTCCATTTCTTCATGTATCTGTGAATAACTACAGAATTATTAACTTTGAGTAATTTGGCCAGGCGTGGGGGCTCGCCTGTAATCCCAGCACTTTGGGAGGCTGAGGTGGGCAGATCACGAGGTCAGGAGATCGAGACCATCCTGGTTAACACGGTGAAACCCCATCTCTACTAAAAATACAAAAAGTTAGCCGGGCATGGTGGCAGGTGCCTGTAATCCCAGCTACTCCGGAGGCTGAGGCAGGAGAATGGTGTGAACCCCAGGGGTGGAGCCTGCAGTGAGCTGTGATCGCACCACTGCACTCCAGCCTGGGCAACTGAGCGAGACTCCGTCTCAAAAAAAAAACAAAAAAAACTTTTGAGTAATTTAAACAATTCACAAATGTTTTTGTCTTTCTTTCCCCATACATTTCCCCTTCTTTCTTTTTTTAAACCATAAATAAATCTCAATTCTCAATTCAGACACTGTCAGTGTAATTGCAGGTGAAATGAGAATCACCTCCCAGCCAAGAAATGTGATCCCAATTTTCCATATCTTTATTTCTGGGTTCAGACACCACATTTTCAGCCCCTGTCTTGGCATACAAAAGCATTTATAATGGTTCTTCTTTTCAGATAAGAAACATTACCAAAAGGAAATAGATATATCTCAACTTTTGGGCTAGGAACTCTCACTTGGATAAAAGAATATTTCTCCTTTGGTTGGACATTAGTGACCATACAGGCAGGAAAGGTGCCTTCCTTGACCACCTTCTCTCACCTGTCTTCCTCCTCATGGTTCTCTCAGGTATTTTTTTTTCTGAGGAAACCAGAGGAAGAGCTCTATATTAGTCCACTTGCCTCAGGGAGCTCCAGCATCCCTCCATAGCCACTGTCTGGAGACCATTCTTCCACTCCATGGCCCTGCCTGGGGGCAATTCTCTGTTAACCCTGACCCAACTGAGGCTCACAAAACTGACTCAAAGCTTCCCTCTACAGTACACATATTTTTTAAATGAAGGAAATTTGAGTGAACTATGAGTGGACTCAGTGACATTGGATGTTGTGTGTCCATTTGGTGGTGTGGCTTCAGGGAACATTTGTAAGAATATATCCCAATATTTCGGGGATCCCTGCAGACTTCACTACACAGGACCTGGTTGAGGGTCTTTTAAAAGGAGCGAAGCCACGCCCTGACCTCAGAGTCTCAGGGCATAATTTCTCAGCGCCCCTCGCAGTACCATTTGGCCTTTGCCCAGCGTGCAGGGGAGTTAGCCGTCGCCACGGCCAAGGGCACATGAGAACTACATTGCCCGGAAACCTGTGCGCCGCGGGGCGGTGGCACTCTTAGGGGCGTTTCCCTGCGGACGGAAGCTCTCTGGGCGGCACTTCCGGCATCTTCCTCGCGGTGGACATCTTGTTGGCTCTTAGGTGGAACCATCAGAGCAAAAGCTCGGGGTTGCTAGGCGGTTCCGAGGTGAGGGAAGCGGGAGGGTGCGGGAGGAGTCGCTGTTCGCTCTGCAGAGCGGCTCGCCAGCGAAGACCCCGCCTCCGCCCCCGGGGACGGACGATAGCAGTGCCAGGGTCCCGCGACCTGGGACCCCCTCGAGGCTCCGTGCGGTCTACGAACTGTGATGGCGGCGGCCGCGGTGATGGGCCTGGCGCAGGTGGGTGCTGCCTTCCCCAGACTTTGGCCCGCCCCGAATCCTGAAGTTCCGAATGAGGAGCGCCTGTCTGAGTCCCTGCAGCGCAGGCCCCAGTGTCCAAGGCAGCGGGGCGCTGGTGGGTGGGGGGCGAGTGTGACTGGCAGAGGGGCATCCTGAGCATAGGCTTGGAGCTGGACTGAGCCCGTAGCAGTCGGGAGCGTGTGTGAACCTAGTCAGGCCTGCAGTGTCGCTGGGAGAAGTTGCACCTTCATTGCGAGGACGATAGGAGCCATGGCGGGTTTTGAATGGTGGAGGGAAGGGATCTGATAAAGGATTTTTAAAGTATTCCAACGTTTGCTGAGGAGGAAACCGACTACAGTGAGGTAGAAACGATGAGGATGGAGGCAAGGAGACCTTTGAGGAGGTCCCTGCAACAAACTCCAGAAGTGTTGCGGTGGTGGCTGGGCCAGAGCAGTGGCAGGAGGGGTTGGATGGGGAAGTCATGAGATTCTGGATAGATTTTTAAAGATGGAACCAACGGGGTTTCCTGCTGCATCAGATGTGGTCGTGAGTGAATGTAGGGAGCAAAGGGCTATCCAGGGTTTTTTTGGCCTGTTTTCCTTCCTGAACATGTGAAAGAATGGAAATTGGTAAGTCACAGCAGGGAGCACCTTTCAGGGGGATCAGCAATTGGGTTTTGGACTTGGTGAATCTAAGGTGTTCTGCATTGGAGGTTCACATGGGTAGCTGAACATGCAGGTCTGGAGTTCTGGAGAGGGAGTTGTGCTAGAGACTTCAATGGGTGAGGCATAAGGTCAAAGCCTGTAGTAGATCAGATTTAGAGGGTGGAATTTTAAGGAAGTTATTTTATGTGGCCTCTGAAGTGAGAGGTGGGTTTAGGGTGGAAGGCCAGGGATGAAGGGGTGGACACTTAAGATTCCTTCCAGAAAGGAGGGGTCCTGGCATGTGAAAGCATTCTAGATGGTGTTGTTGGAAGTAAATGCTTGGTGCTGTAAAGTGAAACCAGCACTCAGGCAAAAGTTTTCTCAGCAAGGCAATTTACTTCTGTGCAAGTGTGCTGCCTGTGTTAATCACGATCCCAAGAGCACACTGAACAAATGAGGAAAGAGGTTTTTATCTCTAACCCATAGTCCCTACCTTCCTCTGTGTCACTCCCCCATGGGCTGGGGTTGGACCGGTTAATCTAAACTGACCCAATTGGATATTTGTGAATATTTTCCCAAATAAGGAAGAGGAAAGGGGAAGGTGAGTTACAGTGGTGGGACATGTGAGTTGTGTAGGACGTGTGGTTTTGGCGGGGGGGATGGGTGCAAAGTGAGTAAGGGAACAGATGTGAATTATTGATTAGTGCTTACAGGAAGGTTGTTTACAGTAACTAGGGGCAAGGAGGCATGGAGAACAAGAAAGTTAGGTTTGAGAACAAAGAACAAGGAAGTTAACAGGCTAAACCTTTGAAGAGGAATTTTATTATATCGTATAGTGTCAGCAAGAGGAGAGGACTGTAGAGCATAAGTAGCCTGGCCTGCACTGGAGACCAAGGTGAGGGATGCAGCAGATTTGCCACCCTACAGGCTCAGCATGACTTCATGGGCACTGCCTGTGGAGCAGTCCCATCCCCAACCAGTGCATTGGTGCCTCAGTTACCCAAACCCTCAGGTAAGCAGAATTGATGAACATCTCTAATGAAGGATCACTGCAGCTCCCCTTCAGAGGAATATGTATCAGGTAGGCTGGTTTAGTGCAAGGGCTAGTGTACAACTTGCAAGTATGCAGAAGTAAGGAACTAAAAAATGTATGTACAAAGTAAGGGAAATTTATACTAGCACTTAATGATTGGTCAAAATATTAATTTGCCTTGAAGTATTTTATTACAATGGAAAAATCTTACCAAATTTTCTTAAAAGCTTTAAAGCAGGCAAAACAAACCTAATTTTTCAAAAACTCATCAGTTCATTTGCATGGATAGTAGTAGCTGTTTCAAAGGCACTTGAGATGTACAGAGAAGCCTGATACAAACAGTAGCCCTATGAGGTGGGTGCCATTGTTATCCCCACTTTTAAGATGAGTACACTCAGACGCTGGTCTTTGTTTATGTTCACACAGCTGGTGGGAGCCAGCACTGAGATCTGAGTATCTGAAGTTAGAGAGGTAACCCAAAATCATTCCTGCCAAAGGGCAGGGTAGGCAGGACTTAGGGAAACAGTTCAGTCCATGAGATTCCACTGTGGGAACCTGCCACTCCCAGCTTCCCTCTTCTTGTGAGGTTGCCATGGTGGCAGAAACTTATGATTCCTACCTAGATGAGAGTAGACTGTCTCAGGCCCTCACTTAGCCCAACACACCCCCATTATCTCAGCAACTCAGTGTGGAGAATGATAGTGTTCTGGGACTTTTCAGTGTCCCTTCTGCCTACCGTTTTTGGAGGTCCTGCAGTCACTCAAAGCTCTGTGTTGTAAATTCTGTTTTGGAATTATGTGGAAGGGTTTCCATTTCTGGCAAGCAATGGGATAAAGCGTGGAACATTATCTCAGGCACAGGAACCAGCAAGTGCAAATACTTAACTTGAGGCTAAACTAGGAGTGTTCGGGGAACCTCAGGCCTCCATTATGTCTGGTGGGATCAGACAGCAGGGACAGGATTCAGCCCAGAAATGGCAGCCTGAGGATCTGGGTTTGTATGCTGAGAGAATTGGGAGCCACTGTAGGTTTGGAGCTAGGAGGGAGTAATTTGACTTTGGTCTTAACCAACTTTCTCTGTACAGTAAAGAAAAGACTGTGAGAGTGAGGATGAAGGAAGGAATACCACTGAGGAGCTTAATGCAACAGTTCAGGGTGGACCAGAGTGGTGGCTGTAGAGGTGGGAGATGTGGATGGATTCTGAATCATTTTTCTTGAAGTGGGACCAACCAGATTTTCTGATGTGGAAGATGAGAAAGAAAAGGGGAGGGGTGAAGGATGACCCTGGATTTTTTAGTCTGAGAAGATATAAAGATGCCATCAACTGAAGTGACAAAGTTGGTGATAGGAGTACCTTTCAGAGGTAATACCAGGAGTGCAGTTTGGCTATGTGGAATCTACCATGTTCCAAAGACACTTGAGTGGAGGTGTCAAGTAGACAGCTGGACACAGAGATCTGAAGTTCAGAGAAGGGATTCAGGTTGGAGCTATCCACAGGGTGGCAGCCAGCATGTGGATCAGGATGGAGCTTTACTTCCAATTTAGAGAGAGAATCTTTAGGTCATGGTGACAGTGCCATCAGCACACTGTAAGGGCAGGCACAGCAGGGTAGAGGTAGGGGCCATCTTAGAGTCTAGAAGAGGGAGGGAAATGTCCTTGGGAGGAAGGGGAATAATAGGGTCAGGCAGGTGGCAAAGTGTTCCAGGGAGAGAGTGGATGTGAGGTGAATTACTGTAGTAATAGAAGTGAGGTATAGTAATAGAAGTGAGGCCAGAGCCAGTGCTTATTCAGCTCTTTATGTACTCCTCAGGCTTCCATGGTGACCTTTGGTGGGACCTGTGGAGTTTCAGTCAAGCTAGTGAATTAGCCCAGGGACAGATTGGGTCAGTAGGCAGAATCCCTGTGCTTGGGGTAGGTGCCCAGTGAGTGTGGGTTTTGAATGAGTTAAATGTGGAGAAGAAGCCTGTGACTGACCTCAGTAGTACAACAGCAAAGCAGAAAAGGGCTGAGTTTATCTGAGATCTGCACATGGTTCTGGATTGCTGAATTGACCCGTGAAATAGAGCCAGGAGGGGAGGATTTAATAGGTGGATTCAGGGCAACCCATGGCAGTGTGGCCATTGGTCAGGACCACATGTAATCCTGGATGCATTATCCAAGCCTTCTCTGGATGCTGTATGCAGATTTGCATGTGGGGAAGCCATGGAGGTACCTATGTTGTGGGTGTCCATAGATGTAAAGGAGGTATGGCCAAAAGGGTGATGTGCACATGGAGATGCAGTGTGAATTCATGAGCCCAGAGCTTTGGTACCGAGGATTTCTGAAAGAATGCTGAGCTCAGGTTTGTGTATGAGGAATAATCTGTTGATCCCCAGGGAGCTGGCTGATAGGAGAAGGGTTGGGTCCTACATACCAGGCCCATGGTGTTTTATCTGTCCACTTGCCTGTTCTGAGCTGGACAAAATGATTAATGGAATATGAGTCAAGAACAGGCACCAATCACACCAGGGCCTGTTATCTCATTTGAGTTAGATGTGACAAGGAGTCCTGGAGAGAGAGGCTGTCCTTAAGCTCAGTTGTCCACCTCACACAGGGCTATGTGACCTTCAAGGTTTATTTGTTTAATTCTCTTAGGAGGAATGGGAGCTGCTGGATGAGGCTCAGAGACTCTTCTATTATGAAATAATGGCTTCTGTGCTTTGCATTTATAGTCTCTCTGGGTAAGGCCCCAGTATCCCATTTTTCTGGGCTGGGTCCTACTCTTCTTTTTTACCCTAAGGGTTGCTCTTTCCTTTCCATAGCTAGAACATGGGTACTGCTGTCTTCTCTGATTCCCTCACATAGGTACCCTGGGTGCCTAGGCTCAGCTAGATGCATTGCCTCCTCTCTTCCCTGTGTTCCTGTACTCCTGCTGCCCTGAAGCCTTGCCAGGAAAGGTTTGGAGGTCAGGGGTCCTAAGGTGACCCAGTGAATCCTGCTTGGCCTCTCCCTGGCCAGGTGACTGTCCACACTCATGACACCTCTGGACTCCAGGCTCCACCTGCTTCCTCTAATTGTAATTTCCTTGAGTCTGCCTGTGTCCTCAATTTCAGTCATCATGGTCACCACTTGTGGGCCCACTGCACTGTTCCTGCAGGACAGTTTTCTGAGGTTCATTTTGTAGTATTTGTTTTCTTGCAGTTTTGCATGGGTGGGCTACTCTGGCTAGTGCTCTCAGCCTGTTTCACCTTTCCCCTATGCTTTGTATCTTCCAGATCCTCTGTGGTTGCTGAATTGTAACAAGAGAGAGAACTCTGGCTGCCTGAGAGGGCATGACTCTAGTCACAGCAGGAGGGGCTTGGACAGGCCCTGGTGAGTGGGAGCTGAGGGACACCATAACCTCAGGGCTGGGTTCCTGTAGTTCCAGAAACCTATGTTGTGCCCATCACAAGTGCCAAGGCCAGAGGCCCTAACTTATTTCTACCTTTTTATCCCCATTCTGTACACTCTTGTCATTTCTAATCTGACTTCTGACCCAGGGCTGTCTTCTCCCATTCTCTACCAGAGGGGCCCTAGTAGAGCAATAGCTCTCTCTGCAATGCTTTCCAATATTGGACTGCACTTACACTATTGTGTCATAAGATGTGTGCATATCCTTAAATAGTCCCTGAACACGTTACTTATTCTTAATCACATTTTCCTGGGCCTGGACACACATTTCTGCATAGCACTCATCTGTCACCCACAATCAGTCAAGGTCCTGCTAAAAGTCATTGCAGAGGATTAAGTTGGAGACCTTGTACTACACCCCATCCTTGTGTCTTCGTTTCTTGTGAGGCCATCTCCATTCTGTGACTCTTAGATTCCAGTACTGTACAGCAGCCCTTTTTTCAACCTGATCCTAGCTCTGTTCCACCAGGAAACTTAGGTACTCAGTCCTGGGTACAGCAGACACATATTTGTGATGGAGTTGCCCCACGCACCAAAGTCAGCATGTACATCAGTAGTATTTTTCTGCCTTCAGGTTGTTGGCATGGAGTGAAGGATGAAGAGTCATATTCTGAACAGAGCATTTCTATAGCAGTGTCACATGTTAATACTTCCAAGGCAGGTTCACCCGCACAGACGGCTCTCCCTTGTGACATATGTGGCCCCATCTTGAAAGATATTTTGCACCTGGATGAACACCAGGGTACACACCATGGACTGAAACTTCACACATGTGGGGCATGTGGGAGACAATTCTGGTTCAGTGCAAACCTTCGTCAGTACCAGAAGTGTTACAGTATAGAGCAACCCTTAAGAAGGGATAAAAGTGAGGCCTCAATTGTGAAGAACTGCACAGTTAGCAAAGAACCTCACCCGTCAGAGAAGCCCTTTACATGTAAGGAGGAGCAGAAAAACTTCCAGGCTACTTTGGATGGCTGCCAACAAAAGGCCATCTGCAGTAAGAGGAAGACACACAGGAGCACTGAGAGTGGGGGTGCATTTCATGTTGAACAAATGCATTACAAGTGCAGTGAATGTGGGAAAGCTTTCAGCCGCAAAGACACACTTGTCCAGCACCAGAGAATTCATAGTGGAGAGAAGCCTTATGAGTGCAGCGAATGTGGGAAAGCCTTCAGCCGCAAAGCTACACTTGTCCAGCATCAGAGAATCCATACTGGAGAAAGGCCGTATGAATGCAGCGAATGTGGAAAAACCTTCAGTCGAAAAGACAACCTTACTCAGCACAAGAGAATCCACACTGGAGAAATGCCTTATAAGTGCAATGAATGTGGGAAATATTTTAGCCATCACTCCAATCTAATTGTACACCAGAGAGTTCACAATGGAGCAAGGCCTTATAAGTGCAGTGATTGTGGGAAAGTCTTCAGACACAAATCTACACTTGTTCAGCATGAGAGTATTCACACTGGAGAAAATCCTTATGATTGCAGTGATTGTGGGAAATCCTTTGGCCACAAATACACCCTCATTAAACATCAGCGAATTCACACTGAGTCAAAGCCGTTTGAGTGCATTGAATGCGGGAAATTCTTTAGTCGAAGTTCTGACTTTATTGCACACCAGAGGGTTCACACTGGTGAAAGGCCTTTTGTGTGCAGTAAATGTGGGAAAGACTTTATCAGAACCTCCCACCTTGTTCGACACCAAAGAGTTCACACTGGAGAAAGGCCATATGAGTGCAGTGAATGTGGAAAGGCCTACAGCTTAAGCTCCCACCTCAATCGGCACCAGAAAGTTCACACTGCAGGCAGGCTTTAGGAGTGCTTTGAATACAACAGGACTCATCAATCAGATGTTGAATTTCATTTATCTGAACATTGACACAAAGGAGATACCTTATGGTGCCAGGTACGTAGGAACCTTCTAGGGATATGTTGCACTTTCTGACTTGCTCAGGTTTTTTGCCAGAGTTATGTCACTGTCAATCCCTGTGGCCAAAACCATCTTAACTCTACCAGCTAAGATACCCCAGCATTGGGGAAGGCAGGGTTTTATATTCTCTAGTCCCTGGAGAAAATCATGAAATGTCTGAGTTCATTGGGGGTCCTCATTCCCTTCTGTATGACCGGTATAGATATGACCCATTTTTAGCCAAGAGGGTCTGAGCTGTATCTGCTTGTGGCTTATACAAAAGGTTTACTTTCTTCCTGGATATTGGTCTCACATACTTGTAATCGAGTTTTTCCAGCCTCCAAGTCACCTGGCCTGGGAAAGTACTTGCCTCATGTTGCTCTGGTTTGTGATAATAAAGGCTTTACAGTTTAAGCCACCTTTAATCTTGGGGGTTCTTCTTACTGTCTGAAGTGGATTGAAAACAGGCTCTGCCAAACTGAAGACAGCCTTTGTGCGGTGCCTTCAACTTTGCCTCAAATGGGACAGTGGGTTGAGGGAGAACAGTTCTTAGTCCAGTTTTGATGTTAACTTCCATAGCTGACAAAGCTTGTTAAGTAAGAATTCAGATCTTGTGTAAACCTGATTTGTCTGGATTTTAGAGTTATTTGAGAGCCCATATTTCATCTTGAGGAGGGTGCTGCTGCTGTGACAGCCTGCAGTGTTTTGAAACAGCATGGATTGGGTGTCTTGTTTGCAGCATGTGTCCCATGTTCCCCAACACTGTTGAGGGAAAGCTGTTCCTCAGGACCTGCTGAGTGGCCACATTCCCTGAAGGCCTGAATCTGTTTCACAGGCCACTGTTGGTAAGATCTAAAGCATCCAGTAGGGAAACAAAATGGATAAATATTGGGTGTGAGTGATTGGGATTGGGGAGATTGTGGCAAACTAGAGGGGAAGTGCCCATTGTAAAAACACATCCACAGACAGTCCAGACATAAGGCTGAATGGGATCAGGGTATCCAGAAATCTCAGGATCTCCAGGGCCATGTTACTGTTAGGTCAAGGTCACTGGTGCAGCAACGAATGTAGTTTTCCTAGATTCCTCTACCTCCCTGGGCTCTTTACCTAATGTCTTTGCTGCACAGGCAGTAACCCTGGGAGTAAAGAGGTGTGGTGGTCCAAGGAAGTAGCTTTTGTGACCAGCTGGAGTTTCTGGTGACTCTGTTGGCAATGGTCCTCGTTGTTTGCCAGTTTTTCTTACTACTGAGGAAGAGATTGTCTTCCCAAGATATTTCGAGTGATGAGTCACCGTAGTGAGGTAGAGTCACTCTTAGTGATGTCCAGTTGTCCAGTTTCCAATAGAAGTGGGAGACCCAGATTTTTAAATGGGATAACTTTTTATAGGTTCACTGAGGTGTAATCAACATGCAATATATTGCACATATTTAAAGTGTACGAGTAAGTCTTGATACATACACACACACACACACACTTGAAACTATCACCCTATCAGTGGTATTGGACATATCTGTCACCCCCAAAGTTAACCTCAGGCCCTTAACCTTTCTCTCAGTGCTCGCCTTCCGCCAAAATCCCTAGACAACAATTGAGTAGTTTTCACTGTAGGTAAATTTGTCTTTTCTAGAATTTTATGTAAGTCTGTCTATAAAGTGTTAATTTTATCTGCTGTCTTTCATGCAACATAATTTGAAATTTGTCCATGGTATGTATGAACAGCCCATTTTAAAATTACTGAGTCATATTCTGTATGGATATACCACAGTTTATCCATTTATCTTAATTGATGTCTGTACTCCACCCCCATTTTTAAATATTAAAAAGCTGCTGCAAATATTGATGCATGAGTCTTTATATGGACACTTAGCTGAGAACATTTTTAAGCAGAGGTTTTGAAGGTGTGGCCATGTATCTTACTAATTATAGTAAAATATATTGGAAAAGAGATACATACAGAGAAGAACTGCGAAACAGAAAAGACCTAAGATTTGATGATTTGGGAAATTCTCAGCCCATCTTAATTGGGGAAAAAAAAAAAAAACCATTGAAATTAAGAGATTCATTGTCAGGAAAGCATGTTTTAGAGAGATAGCCAAGGATGTTTGCTGTTACCGGGATCAAAACATACGTTAGAACACTGTCACACAAAAAGCTCTTTGAAGAGATTAAATGTGACTTGTAGATCCCCTCAATACAAACAATTTGTAAGAAGTTTAAACTATTTATCACTCATCTCAGTAAAAGCCAAAAATATAGATAGGGGATTCCCTAGGAGGAATAATCTGCATAAGCCTCTTTTCTAATGTGAATTTCAGTGACGTACAGGAGACTCACAAAATTCTTGAAAATTTTATACCAGTGGAAATGCTCACCTTGGGTCTAAAGGGAACTTGAAAGTATGAAGTTAAAGGGTGTAGGCATGTAAAGTGTGAAGTTAAAGGGTGTAATATTCTATACATGAGACTGGCTGCGGAAACAGGTGCAAGCCCTTGCTACCTTTCATGAGAAAGGAAGGATGACTCAGAGCAGAGGAGAGTCTAGTGGGCAGAGTCCTGAACCATATGATATTCCTATGTCTTGACTCCCAGTGGCATTTGCCAAACTAGATTTCAGATTTTCTTGGGATTGGTGGTTCCATTTTTTTGTTTTCCCCCTTCCACTTCCTCCCCTTTTGAAACAATGCATATACATATAACTATTATCCTAGGTTTTTCCCACCCTTTTGTTTGAGAGCAGATAACTAGTTTTCTAGTTTTACGGATCCAAATGAGACAGGAATAGCACTGGGTGGTCACAGGAGGATGGAAAATCTCAACACCCTGGTTTTGGTGCAGCTGAAAAAAAAGAAAAACCCAAACAACAGCTAAAACGGGAACTAGGCAAAGAAACCATGGGATAACAGAAAACCCAAAACAAAAGAGAAAACTGCCAGAACCCCAGTCAGGGTGACATGTCCATGACTCTTCCAGGCAAACCCAAATAAGGGAGGAGGGATGGTAATCAGGGGTCCCTGAAATCCCCTCCTTTCCCAGAATACCTAATGATTACCCCTATTAAAGGAACACCCATACAATTAGAAACCCAAACTTTGTTTTGCATGACTTGCTCTCAGGGGCACTCCCACACTTCTCTCGTGTGTACTTTTGCTTCACAATAAAAGCTGCTTGCCTTTGCTTCATTGTGACTTGTCACTGAATTCTTTCAATGGTGTTAAGAACCTGGATGCTGGCTGGGGCTGGGGTCTCACCAACAATGTCCAGAGACCCCCCTGAACCCCCCAGCAACACAGAGAAGAATTGTGCCCCAAGATGGGATTATATCTAGAGCCTCATCCATACTGGACTTAGACAATTTAGATGAGATTGGAGACTTTATTTAGCTCAGTGTGGAGGCACACACCTGTAGTCCCAGCTGCTCAGGAGGCTAAGGCAGGAGAATCGCTTGAACCCAGGAGACAGAGGTGGCAGTGAGCCAGGATTGCGCCACTGCACTCTAGCCTGGGCAATAAAGCAAGACTGTCTCAAAAAAAAATAATAAAAATAGTAAAAGGCATCAAATTTTGGAGGGGAAATACCTATTGGTGAACTGAAAACTCGACAACAGTTCTGGTGTGTGGGATAACATGTTAATAGCCTTGATCATTTTGAATTTCATAATCCTAAATGGGATTTTGTTTTTGAGATGGAGTTTCACTCTTGTTGCCCAGGCTGGAGTGCCATGGCACTATCTCAGGTCACTGCAACCTCTGCCTCCCGGGTTCAAGTGATTCTTCTGCCTCAGCCTCCCGAGTAGCTGGGATTACAGGCATGTGCCACCACGCCCGGCTAATTTTGTATTTTTAGTGGAGACGGGGTTTCTCCATGTTGGTCAGGCTGGTCTTGAACTTCTGACCTCAGGTGATCTGGCTGCCTCGACCTCCCTAAGTGCCAGGATTACAGGTATGAGCCACTGTGCCCGGCCTTTTGGGATTGGTTTAAAGAGCTGTGGAAGACAATTGAGCAATTACGACAAACAGAGATTAGCAATGGAGTTCCTAGTATATTTGAAAATGAATAAAATTGTTCCTGGGAAAATTAACAATAGTGATCTCAGTCTAAATTACAGAGTAAGCGATTCAGAGAGGATAATATGCCACATATGCATAGATTTGTTTAAAACAATAGTGAATTATATAGCACTGTAAAAATTGAAAAAATACTATTAGAACAACAATTAGGTTGATGAAGCACAATAAGAGACTAATGAAAGAAATGAAATTACTTAATATCGAAATGTATAAAATAAATTTAAGCCATATACAAGCATGCCAAATTAACTTGTGAGATTAACAAAGATTGTATTAATTGGGGAAAAAGACTAGGAGTCTGCAAATCCTAAGATTACGCTTAACACTAAGCCTCTTACAAACTTCAAGTTTTCAAAAAGGCTCAAGGTTTTCTGGTACAGAGGTACTATGGGAGCACAGTTCAGATTTAACTTAACATTACGTTATTTAGGCCAGGCGCGGTGGCTGACAACTGTAATCTCAGCACTTTGGGAGGCTGAGGCGGGTGGATCACGAGGTCAGGAGATGGAGACCATCCTGGCTACCACAGTGACACCCCGTCTCTACTGAAAATACAAAAAATTAGCCGGGTGTGGTGGCAGGCGCCTGTAGTCCCAGCTACTTGGGAGGCTGAGGCAGGAGAATGGCATGAACCCGGGAGGCGGAGCTTGCGGTGAGCTGAGATCACACCACTGCACTCCAGCCTGGGTGACAGAGCAAGACTCCACCTCAAAAAAAAAAAAGAAAATTACAGTCTTTAGGAAACTAGATATTCATCAGACAGTGTATGTGACCAGAATAAATTTTGCCAGAATAAGCCATCTTATGACGTCTAGATGACACACTAAATACTTATACTGATTCAGAATTACCTGAGCTACTTCAACATAGGACATAGCAAAATACTGATAATTACATTACTATATACTTATAAAAGATGCTTTCAGCCGGGTGCAGTGGCTCACACCTATAATCCCAGCCCTTCGGAAGGCCGAGGCAGGCGGATCATCTGAAGACAGGAGTTCCAGACCAGCCTGGCCAACATGGTGAAACCCCATCTCTACTAAAAATACTAACATTAGGCAGGAGAATTGCTTGAATCCGGGAGGCAGAGGTTGCAGTGAGCAGAGATTACGCCTACTCCAGCCTGGGTGACAAGAGCAAAACTCCGTCAAAAAAAACAAAAAACAAAACCATGCTTTCAAATCTGCTTCAGAGTCCTTATATTCAGGATTATCTATTTGTAACTTACAACTTTTTACAAATATTTTTCTTACACTAAATTAGAAAGAATGTTTGGTCTTGCAGGTGTCTGAGAATCTTTAGTGAAATACCCCTACAGATTCTATTTTGAAATCATGGTTTTAAAAAAAGCAAAAATATTTATTTCCAATTAATTGCTACAGAGATGCCAAATGTCCACTCAGTAGTTGTGAGTAAAACAAATTGTCTTATTGCTCTTCACTTCACAGGCAAATAAACTCTTTGAGTGATTGTGTGAAGTTCAGAGTATTTGGTCAGGGATGAAATGGAGGCTAATCCAGACAGGTTATAAGAGAAAATATGGAATAGAGATTCTAGGGGCACTAAAGCAAATGCATGAGGTGGTCTATGCTTCTGAGTCCCTCATAGTATGTTCCTTCTGAGTATTTGTATTCTAAACCTCAAAATTACAATTTTTTATATAACATTTCTTACTGGATTCTCCAAGATATAGTCTACTTTTTGAAGAATATGACATTTATGTAGAAATAGTGGTTACTTACCAAACTGGTATTTGCTACTAGGAAAGTAGCATCAGTTTTTGGCATGGGCATCTGAACTCTGAGAATAAGGTTTGGGATTCCATGACCTCATCTCCTTGCTGGGAAATGATGGTCATTTTATTCTTCCACCTGTCATTGCAGTGACAGTGTCTCCAAGAGGATTGGAGATAATCTCTGAAAAATATTTTTGAAGTTAGAAAATTGTGGAGAGTTATTAACATTAATTACTGGAGTTATCCATTTAGAATGACATCATACCTAAAAGAGAAAAATATCTGTGAAATGGGAACAAA
Organism: Pongo pygmaeus; assembly: GCF_028885625.2. Lineage (NCBI taxonomy): Eukaryota > Metazoa > Chordata > Mammalia > Primates > Hominidae > Pongo > Pongo pygmaeus. The sequence goes on from NC_072393.2 coordinate 64,228,083, forward strand.
TAAAGGTAAATAGAGGAAACAGTTCTAAGACATGAGACATGTAAGTTGAACCCTTGGCTATGCTGGAATCTTGGCTCCTATAAAATTCTTTTTTTTTTTTTTTGAGATGTCTTGCTCTGTCGCCCAGGCTGGAGTGCAATGGCGCGATCTCTGCTCACTGCAACCTCCGCCTCCCAGGTTCAAACAATTCTTCTGCCTCAGCCTCCCAAGTAGCTGGGATTACAGGCGCCCACCACCGCGCCCGGCTAATTTTTGTATTTTTAGTAGCAACGGGGTTTTGCCATGTTGGCCAGGCTGGTTTTGAACTCCTGACCTCAGGTGATCCGCCCGCCTCGGCCTCCCAACGTTCTGGGATTACAGTCGTGAGCCACCGCGCCCAGCCAAAATTCTTATTTCTACAGAGTGTGACATTTTTTCATTCATATGAATGGTGAGGAATAACAAACTTGGAAGGAAAGAAATAGTAAAAAGAGAGTGAGAGTACAAAGGTGAAACAGTTGAGGGAAAGCATTACTCAACATCTTATCTGGTTCAGAGGCTCATCTAGATTTGTATTTACAGCAGTGAACAACCTACAAAGAAACGTATTCTCAAGTAGGCTTTATTCAAATTAAGAGATGTGGTCTGGAAATAATAAAGAAAATATTGGAAAATATACACTAAGTTATAAAGAGACAGATTCTATGGAAAATATCAGAATACCAGCACCAAGTAATAAACGTGAAGTAGGTAGAATTTCTATAGTAAATTTCTATAGTCAGGGTTGTCCTTATAGTGGAGATAATATTTGAGCATATATTTAAAGCAGAGCAGAGAGAGTGATTTGTAAACACAGGGAAAATGTGCTATGGAAAAGAAATAGCCAGTACAGTGTCCAAAAAGCAGGAGCTTGCCTGGAAGTGAAACAAATCATGTGGTCAAAGCACAATTCAAGAGTGACTGGTGATGGTTTTTATACCATCAAAAATCTCCCCAATGTGCACAATTACCCATGTATCCATTCACATGCCATTATCTCAGACCTCCTTGTCAACTGTCTTCTCAAACATATTCTTCCTTGCCCTTGATCACATTGCCAGGTCATGGAGTGCTGTCTTGTGAAATACTTGTTCTTTGGATACTTATTCCTCCCCATAAAAAGGTTTACAAGGTATGTCACTTGTGACTTCACCTATGGGGAAAATTTTGATCCCCAACTATCTTTCAAGAGGATGCAGAATATGGCTCTGAGGCAGCCACAATTTTTTTTTTTTGAAATTTATCTTTTTTTCCCACCCTGCCTTATGGTGCTGACACAATCTTTTTTATTACTAGGTTTTTAAGAGCACTTTTAGGTTTGCAGTAAAATTAAGGGGAAGGTAAAGAGATATTCCATATACTCCCTGTACCTACATATGCATAGCACCCCCCCACCCCAACCGGAGTGGCACATTTGTAACAATTATAAACCTACACTGACACATCATTATCATCCAAAGTCCCTACTTTACATTAGGGTTCACTCTTAGTGTTGCACATTCTATGTGTTTGGACAAAGGTACAATGACACATGTCCACTATTAGAGTGTCATATAAAATAGTTACTAATCCTCTGTGCTCCACAAATTCATCCCTCCTACCCTTCTAAACCCCCAGCAACCACTGATCTTTTTACTCTTTCATACTTTTACCTTTTCTCAAATGTCATTAATTGGAATCATACAGCATATTGCCTTTTCAGATTGGCCTCTTTCATTTAGTGGTATGCATACAAGGTACCTCCATGTTTTTTCACGTCTTGAAGATTCATTTACCTTCAGCATTGAGTAGTGTTCCATTGTCTAGATATACTACAGTTTCTTTTGTTTCTTTCTTTCTTTTTTTTTTTTTTTTTTTGAGACGGAGTCTTGCTCTGTCGCCCAGGCTGGAGTGCAGTGACATGATCTCGGCTCACTGCAACCTCCACCTCCCGGGTTCACGCCACTCTCCTACCTCAGCCTCTCGAATAGCTGGGACTACAGGTGCCCATCACCATGCCCGGCTAATTTTTTTTTTTTGTATTTTTAGTAGAGATGGGGTTTCACCATGTTAGCCAGGATGGTCTCGATCTCCTGACCTCATGATCCGCCCACCTCGGTCTCCCAAAGTGCTGGGATTACAGGCGTGAGCCACCGCGCCCGGCAATATACTACAGTTTCTAATCCATTCACTTACTGAAGGACATTTTTGTTGCTTCCAAGGTATGCCAATTTTGGATAAAACTGCTATACACATACATGTACAGGTTTTTGTGTGGACATAAATTTTCCACTCATATGGATAAATTCTGAAAAATATGGTTACCGCATTGTATGGTAAAAATGTGTTTAGTTTTGTAAGAAACCACCAAACTCCATTTCAAAGTGGCTGTACAACTTTGCATTCCCATCAGCAATGAGAGCTCCTGTTGCTGTACATTTTCTCAACCATTTGCAGTTGTCAGTGTTACAGAGGTTGTTCATTCTAATAGATGTGTAGTGGTATCTCAGTGCTGTTTTAATTTTCACTTCCCTGATGACATATGATGGGGATTATCTTTTCATACACTTATTTGCCATCTGTGTATCTTCTCTGGTGAGGTGTCTAAACCTAAAGTCTTTGCCCATTTCGTTTTTTAATCAAGATGTTTCTTTTTTTTCTTTTTTCTTTTTGAAACGGAGTCTCGCACTGTCACTAGGCTGGAGTGTCGTGGCATGATCTCAGCTCACTGCAACCTCCACCTCCTGGATTCAAGCGATTCTCCTGCCTCAGCCTCCCAAGCTGGGACTACAGGCGTGCGCCACCACGCCCAGGTAATTTTTGTATTTTTTAGTAGAGACAGAGTTTCACCATGTTTGCCAGGATGGTCTTGATCTCTTGACCTTGTGATCCACCTGCCTCAGCCTTCCAAAGTGCTGGGATTACAGGCATAAGCCACCAAACCCAGCCCTGAAAAATTTACACAATTATACAAAACTTACTTAACCTATGCTTCATTACCTCATGAGGAGTACTGGGAAGTTTTGAGTACGTGCAATGGATGGAAACATTGAATTTGGACATAAAGAGTTGTGTCCTTTTTTTTTTGGAGACAGAGTCTCGCTCTGTCACCCAGGCTGGAGTGCAGTGGTGGGATCTCGACTCACTGCAACCTTCACTTCCCAGGTTCAAGTGATTCTGATTCTCCTGCCTCAGCCTCCTGAGTAACTGGGATTACAGGTGCCACCACCACGCCCGACTAATTTTGGAATTTTTAGTGGAGACCGGGTTTCCCCATGTTGGCCAGGCTGGTCTTGAACTCCTGACCTTAGGTGATTCACCCACCTCGGCCTCCCAAAGTGCTGGGATTACAGGTGTGAGCCACTGTGCCCAGCCAGTTATGTCATTTTTCACTAGTTTTTCAGTTGATTACCTGAAAGTATGAATTTTCAAAGCATAATAGGATTCAGCAGTCTCAGGTAGGAAAAAGGCAACCTGGAAAGATCCCTGCATGTGAATGCACACACAGCTTTCAGGGATCTGAGGAAATCCAGCATGTGTGGGATGTAGAGGAGATATATGGTAGGAGGTGAAGCAATATGTAATGGTTGGTTCTGTAATATAGGCCCAGCCAAGAACTCTAACCTTTTTCCTAAAAACAATGACAAGCCCATTGTGAGATCTAACCAGATGTACAATAGTAGTCATTCCACTTATAAATTTTTGTAGTAAATGTGTAAACAAATACATTATATATTTGATAAAATCATTTTGCAACTTTTAATTTTATTTTATTTTACTGGTATTAATTTGTCCTAAAGGATCATTTTTATTGTGAAATGTAAAATTTGATCTATCTAATATATATAAAATGTATATGTGTACATTTAACAATGTGCATATATGTACCTTAAAATCATATAAACTTTCTGGGCGACGGAGTGAGGCCCTGTTTAAAATAATGATAATAATTTGATATTTTATGCATTAAAAACTTTTGGCTGGGCATGGTGACTCATGCTTGTAATCTCAGCAGTTTGGGAGGCTGAGGCAAGAAGATTGCATGGCCCTAGGAGTTTGAGACTAGCCTGGGCCCTATAGGGAGACCCCATTCCTACAATAATTTTTTTTTTTTAACTAGCCAGGTGTGGTGGTGTGCTTGTAGTCCCAGCTACTCAAGAGGCTGAGGTGGGAGGATCACTTGAGCCCAGGAGGTGGAGGCTGTAATGAGCTATGATTGTTCCACTGTACTCCAGCCTGGACAACAGAGTGAGACCCTGTCTCAAAAAAAAAATTAAATGTTTTGATTATACAAGGAAAATGAACATTTATGTATTAAAGCTTCATGTTTTATGAACAAAACTGACTTTGCAGGCAGGAGAGCGTTTTCTGGGGGCACCAGAAGCAGGGAACTTTCCTTGTCTGTTGGCTTCAGGGCTGCCCACTATCCCTCCTCTATCTTCCCATCATAGCCCTGTCTGGTGTCTTGTCCCTGACAAAACCTACGAAAAGTGACTTTAACACTTCAGGCTGCATGCATTTGAAGAGCAATAAGATAACGTTTTTTCGCTTCCCGCTACCAGTGGAGATCTGCTGAGGTGGGCTGCATGGAATCTGAAATGATGTCTAAATACTGAAGTGAACCTCTACACTAGAGACTGATATACAGCTGACCCTTAAACGACGCAGGGGTCAGGGATACCGACCCCCGCGGAATTGAAAATGCTTGTATTACTTTTGACTCCCCTAGACCTTTACTACTAATAGCCAACTGTTGCCCGGAAGCCTTATGAAGTTGCCCAGAAGCCTTATGAATTACATAAACTCCCAGTTGATTAACACATTTTGTATGATATATGCATGATATATGCATAACATATATGATATATGCATTTTGTATGATATATGCATTATATATATTTTCGTATAAGAACTATACTTATACTAAAACAGACTAGAGAAAGGGTATCAGGAAAAGTATAAGAGGCTCGTTGATATTCCACCCAATTGAAAAAAGGAAAATAAAAGAATACGGAAGGGAAAATACATTTACTAATCATTAAATGGAAGTGGATCATCATAAAGGTCTTCATCCTTGTGTTCTTCATGCTGGGCAAGAGAATGAAGAGGGGCTGGTCTTGCTCTCTCTGGGGCAAGAGGTCGGGGAGCTGGAAGAGGTAAGAAAAGGAGCACACTCGAAGTAACGTTTATTGGAAAAAAAAAAAAAACACCTACGTGTAAATGGACCCGCACAGCTCAAACCTGTGTTGTTCAAGTGTCAACCTACTTAAGACCTCAAACACCGAAGCCACTCAGTCGCCCTGGAGTGCGGCAGACGCAGCTTCCTAGCGCTCCCAGCTGTCTGCACACAAGGCGCCCTCCGTCGCAGCCTTGGGGAGACTACATTACCCAGAAAGCCTTGCGTCGAGCGGCAGTACTTTGATCCAATGAAAATTCAAGACAGGGGCATTTCCGTGTGGGTGTACCCCGCCCCCTCAGGGCGGGACATCTGGCGTCTTCGCAGCGGTCATTTTGGCTGCCCTGAGGTCTGTTCTATCCGTCAGCCGCTTTGGTGTGCTGCATCCGGATCGAAGTGACGGACCGTGAAGCCGCGAGAATCAGGTCTGAGGGTCGGGGGCAGAGCCGCCCGCGAGGCCGGCCTGGGGATAGCGGTGCTCGGGTTCTCCCCGGGTCTCCCGCAGCTCCCGGTCCAGCTCCGCCCACAGACTCGGATGGCGACCGTACTGAGGGACCCGGCTTCGGTGAGCGCTGCTATCTCCGGGCCTCCCCCGGCCGAGATTCTTAAGTCCCCAGTGAGGGGCACCAGCTCACGTCTCTGTAGCACAGGGTCGGGGACACTGAGGCTCGTGGGTGGGGCCCCTATTTCTGACATCCGATGTGGTGGGCAGGGGTACAAGGGACAGGACCGGCGCGTGCAGAGCTTGGACGGGCGACCGAGAAGGGGGCATTCAGGAACCTGGGCTCCACATTGTTACTGCAGGGAACAAAGTTTGAGAGAGATCTACCTTTATTCTTAGGGCCGTGGGAGCCATAGAGAGCTTTCGCAAACGAGAGACACCATCTGAGTTAGAATTTGAAAAATCCTCTGCAGGCTGTTCAGTGGAAGAAAAGACTTTAGAGATGAATGAGGACGTTGAGGCAGAGGGAGGCTGAATATTTTTCCAAGGCCACACAACTGGTGAGAGGCAGCACTAAGGACCGAGGCGCACAGGTTAGACAGTCGACCCAAAGTTACGTGGCTCTGGGCCGGGGCAAGGGTACAGAGAAGGCCTGTGCCCATGGAGCACTGCCATGATCACATTCCTCTGAGGCCTGCGTCTTTCCACAGGTTCCCATAGCTACAGAGGTGCTTTTCAGACTTACACAGGTAAGTGGAGGTATCTCAGCCCCTCACTGGTCTGGAATGTCCCTCCTCCCTCCCCAGACAGATATTTTGTTTAGATTTGTGGTGTCATGGGACTCACCTACCATTCTCTCAGCCTTTGGTTTGGGAACCCGGGAGAATCCCTGAGCTCAGGATCCTGAGTCCAGGCCAACGTTTCCATTTGGAGCAGCCAATGGAAAGAGGGGTGAAAATTTGATAGGAACAGGTAGGTACCAGCTTTTGGAACTCCTTGGAGGTGAGGCTGAGCTGGTTCAGGGAACTGCAGGTTTCCTTTATTTCTTTGAAGTTTGGCATCTGTTGTGAGGAAGTTGGAGTTTGGGATCAGAGGAGGGAGATTTATCTAATCCAAGTGTTGACAGGATACAGAGTGGAAAACAGAATGAACACAGTGACTAATGGGAATGTGAAGAGACAGCAGGGATCAATGACACCAAGGTCTGGTGTCTCTTCTGACTTGGGGATCTTGGGAGGAGAATGTATGGGGACATGGATTTTGAGTCTTCCAAAGTGAGACTGTTCATGGTTTCATCAATCCCTATTATGCTAGGGAAGTGTGACCTTTGAAGATGTGGCCGTGTACTTCTCCTGGGAGGAATGGGATCTCCTTGATGAGACTCAGAAACACCTGTACTTCAGTGTGATGCTGGAGAACTTTGCACTTACATCCTCCCTGGGTAAGGCCCTCATACTCACCCTTGTGCCCTGGACTAGGCTCTCTGTTTCTCCTTTTCCTCAGGAGCAGCTCTTTCCTCATATCTGGACCATAGGCACTGCCTCCTTCCCCAGTTCCCTGGGTAGATGTTGTGGACTGAGTGCAAGCCTACTTCCCTTATCGTCCCAGCCCAAAAGCATCTTGGGTAAGGATTTGGGATCAGTAGTCTTACAGTAAGCCTAATAGATCCCACCTGACTTGCCTTTTCCCTGTCTGGTGACTTTCTAGATCTATGGCACCCAGTTTTCCCTCCCTTCATGTACCTAACATTTATTTGTGCTTGACTGTAACATGAAATGTAGTCACTGACATTGTCACTATTTACACAGACTGTTCTTCAACCACCAACCTTTCCATTAACAGCAGAACGCTCTAACGAATTGCGCCACAGAGACACTACACAGACTGTTCTTATAGAAATCTCCTTCAAGGTGTTTTTCTTTGTTTTTAGTTGTAAAATATATATAACAAAATTTACCATTTTAATCATTTTCAAGTATATAGTTCAGCAGCATTTAGTACATTCACATTGTTGTGCAACCATCACCGCCATCCTTCTATAGTACTTTTTCATCTTATAAAACTGAAACTTTGTACTCATTAAATAATAACTCTTCCCATCCCCTGGCAACCACCATTTTACTTTTGGTCTGTATGAATTTGTCTACTGTAAGTACTTCATATGAGTGGGATCACAAAATATTTGTTCTTTTCTATCTGGCTTACTTCACTTAGCATAATATTTTCAAGGTTCATCCATGTTGTAATATATATCAGAATTGCTTCTTTTTAAGGCTGAATAATATTCTTTTGTATGTATTACAGTTTGTTTATCCATTCCTTCATCAGTGGACACAGGTTGTTTTCACCTTCTGGCTGTTGTGAATATTACGTGAACATGGGTGTACAGATACGTATTTGTGTCCTTGCTTTCAATTCTTTTGGGTATTGGCCCAAAAGTAGAATTTCTGGATCATAAGGTAATTATTTTTAATTTTTAAGGAACCACTAAAATTGTTTTTCATAGCAGCTGCACCGTTTTACATTCCCACAAGCAGCTGACAAAGGTTCCAGTTTCTTCACACCCTCACCATCACTTGTTATTTTCTGATTTTTTTGATAAGTCATCCAAATTGGTGTGAGGTGATATCTCATTGTGGTTGTGATTTGCAGATTACTGATATTGAGCATCGATTCATGTGCTGATTGGCTATTTGTATATCTTCAAATGATATTGCTTATTCAAGTCCTTTGTCTATTTTTAAATTAGGTTTTATTAATTATAATTAGAAGTATTAAATATAATTTTTTATTGAGCTTTAAGAGTTATCTGTGTGTTCTAGATATTCCCTTATCAGATATGTGACTTGCAAATGTTTTCTCTTATTTTGTGGGTTACACTTTTAGTGTGTTGATAGGATCCTTTGATGTACAAGTTTCTCATTTTGATGAATTCAGTTTTACTTTTATTGTCTATGCTTTTTATATCATATCCAAGGAATCATTAACAAGTCCCATGTCGTGAAGCTTTTTCCTTGTTTTAAGACTTTTATAGTTTTAGTGCTTACATTCAGATCTTTGATCTGTTTTGAATTAATTTTTATATGTGGTGTCAGGTAAGGGACCAACTTCATTCTTTCACGTGTAGATATCCAGTTTTCCTAGCATCATGTGTTGAAAAATCTGTCTTCTTTCTCCTAGTCAAAAATCATTTGGCCAGATATTTGAGGGTTTATTTCTGGGGTCTCTTCTAGTCCATTGATCTATATGTCTTTCTTTATGGGAATACCACACTGTTTTAATTTCTATAGCCTTGCAGTAAGTTTTGAAATTACGAACTGTGAGTCTTCCAACTTTCATCCTTTTCAAGATTGTTTTAGCTATTCTGTGTCTCTCGATATTTCAGATGAATTTTGGATAGATTTTTTTATTTCTGCAAAATAACGTCATTTGGATTTTGATAGGTATCGCACTTTCTATAGATTACTTTGGCTAGTATAGACATCTTAACAATATTGAGCCCTCTAGTCTATGAGCAGGCATGTGATCTATTTTCTTTTATTAATGTTTTATTTAATTCATTTTAGCAATATTTTGTAGTTTCTAGTGTACAAGGCTTTTACTTATTTAGTTAAGTTAATCTTTAATGTTTTATTCTTTTTGATATAAGTGGAATTGTTTACTTTTCAAATTGTTTACCATTAGTGTATAGAAACGTAACTGATTTTTGCGTGTTGTATTTATATTCTTTTATTTGCTGAATTTCCTTATTAGTTGTAACAGTTTTTCAGTGGAATCTTTATGGTATTCCATGTATATCATCTGTGAGCAGGGATAATTTTACTCCTCCTTTCCCATTTTGGTCCCTTTTCTTTCTTTTTCTTGCCTAATTGCTATGTTGAACAGAATTGCTAAAAGTAGGCATCCTTATCTTGTCCTTAATCTTAGAGGAAAATCTTTCAGTCTTTCATTGTTGAGTATAATTTTAGCTGTGGGTTTTTTTTTTTTTTCTTGCATATGGATTTTATTATGTTTAGGTAATTTCCCTGTATTCCTGGTTTCCTGAGTGTTTTCCCCACGAAAAAGTGTTGCATATTGTCTGATGCTTTCAGTGCATCAGCTGAGATGATCGTTTTAATTTTTTTAGAGATGAGGTCTTGCTATATTACACAGGCTGGTCTTAAGCTCCTGGCCTCAAGAATCCTCCTGCCTCCCAAGTAGCTGGGATTACAAGTGCAAGCCACCACTTTGATCAGTTTTTGTTTGTTGAACAAAACTTGCATTCCAGGAATAAATTCTATCTGGTCGTAGTGCATAATCCTTTTAATATGCTGTTGAATTCAGTTTGCTAATGTTTGGTTGATGGTTTTTGCATTAATAATCATCAAGGATATTGGTCTGTAGTTTTATTTTCTTAGACAATCTTTGTGTCATTTGGAATCAGGGTAATGCTGGCCATACAGAATGAGTTTAGATGTGTATATGCTACAGTTTTTTGAGAGAATTTGAAAAGGATAAGTATTAGTTCTTAGTTAAATGGTTGATAGAAATCATCTGTGAAGCCATCAAGTCAAGGGCTTTTCTTTAAGGTTTGTCTTTTTTTTTTTTTTTTGAGACAGAGTATTGCTCTGACACCCAGGCTAGAGTGCAGTGGTGTGATCTTGGCTCACTGCAACCTCCACTTCCTGGATTCAAGCAATTCTCTTGCCTTGGCCTTCCGAGTAGCTGGGGTTACAGGCACGTGTCACCACACCTGGCTAATTTTTGTATTTTTAATAGAGACAGGGTTTCACCATGTTGGCCAGGCTGGTCTTGAACTCCTGACCTCAGGTGATCCACCCGCCTCAGCTTCCCAAAGTGCTGGAATTACAGGCATGAGCCACTGCACCCGGCCAGGTTTGTCAATTTTGATAACCTTTTCAAAGAAACACCTTTTGGTTTTGTTGATTTTTTTTATATTGTTTTTCTCTTCTCTATTTTATTTATCTAGGCTTTAGTGTTTATTGTTTTTTTCCTGCCAGCTTTGGTTTTAGTTTGTTCCTCTTTTTATAATCCCTTAAGTTGTAAAAATAGATTGTTGAGTTGAGATCTTTCTTCTTTTTAATGTTTATAGCTATAAATTTCCCGTTTAGTACTGCTTTTACTGCATCTCCAATTTGTTTCCCTTCTGATTTCTTCATGGCCCCATTGGTTGTTCAATATTGTATTAATTTCTACAGATTTGTAAATTGTTTAGTTTCCTTCTATTAAGAGTTCCCAACCTCATCCCACTGTGGTTGGAGAAGATACTTTTGTATGACGTGTGTCTAAATCAAATGAGGCTTAATTTATGGTCTGTCCTGGAGAATGTTCTATGTGCACATGAGGGGAATGTATATTCTGTTGTTGTTGGGTAGAATGCTCTTTATATATTTGTTAGAGCTAGTTGGTTGTTTAGGTCCTCTGTTTTCTCACTTCTCTCTGATTGTTCTATCCACTGCTGAGAGTCAGATATTGATGTCTCTAACTGTTATTGTAGAACTATCCATTTCTCCCTTCAATTCTGTCCATTTTTGCCTCATGTGTTTTGATGGTCTATTATTAGGTGCATAAGTGTTTATAAATGTTATATCTTCTTGCTCTACTGAACCTTTTATCAGTATATAATATTCTTTTATATCTCTTGTTACCCTTTTTGATTTAAAATCTCTATTGTATGATATTAATGTAGCCATTCTTACTCTTTTTTGCCTGCTATTTGCATGGAATATCTTTTTGTAGGCTGTCACTTTCACCTCATTTATATCTTTGGATCTAAAGCGAATCTCTTGTAGACATCATAAAGTTGGATCATGGGTTGTTTTTATTTTAACCCATTCTGCCAATCTTTGTCTTTTGGCAGAGTTTAAGCTAAAAGTTGGAAGCGTTTAAGGCATTTACGTTTAAGGTAATCACTGATAAGGAAGGGCTGACTTCTATCATTTTGCTCTTTGTTTTCCCCGTGTCTTATAGCCTTATAGCTTTTTTGATCCTAATTTCCTGCATTACTGCTTCTTTTGTGTTTGGCTCACTTTTTTTTTTTTTTTTTTTAGTGAAACTTCTTAATTCCTTGTCATTTCCTTTGTGTACTTTTTTTTTTTTTTTTTTTTTTAATGGAGTCTCGCTCTGTCGCCCAGGCTGGAGTGCAGTGGGGCAATCTCGGCTCACTGCGACCTCTGCCTCCCATATTCAAGCGATTCTCCTGCCTCAGCCTCCTGAGTAATCCCTCCTAGGATTACAAACGCACACCACCACACCCAGATAATTTTTGTATTTTTAGTAGAGACAGGGTTTCACCATGTTGGCCATGCTGGTCCCAAACTCCTGGCCTCAGTTGATCCACTCACCTCAGCCTCCCAAAGTGCTAAGATTACAGGTGTGAGCCACCACGCCCAGTTCTTCGTATACTTTATGTAGCTCTTTTTTTAAAATAGTTACCATGGGGATTACATTTAACATCCTAAAGTTACAACACTGTAACTTGAATTTATACAAACTTAACTTCTTTAACTTTCCTTGTTCTTTTTTGTGCCCTGTTGTTCTGGGCCAGTGTTAGTTGCTCACATGTCCTGTCTTTCCCTTAGGACTTACATCATCCTGGTCTCATGTAGTTGCTCAACTAGGGCTAGGGGAAGTGCCCTCTGTTCTTCACAGGATGTTCATGACTCCAGCCTCAGCAAGTTGGGATCAGAGAGGGCCTGGCCTACATGAATGGCACTTGGGAAAAGGCATGTCATCAGGTCTGTGTTTAAATTGCACCAGGAACCTGTCCTATTTGACTTGTCTTGATGCCATTGCCAGAGACACTTCACTTTGACCTTCCCCTCTTCATTCTTAACAGTTTACAAACTTGTTATTTCTACTACTTGTCATTTTTATTTTGACTTCTAGCTAACGCTAATCCTCACCTCTCTGGACTCCTTATCCTACCTGTTCTTTTCACTGTTCCCTCTGTAGCGTTCTTTAATATTATTTTGTCCTGAAGTGTGCATATCTCCCTTAATAGTCCCTGAACACCAGTTACTGTTCCAGTGAGATTTTCCTGGGCCTGGGCATACACTTCACAGCATCACTTGTCAGCAGCAGATATGATCCTGCTAAAAGCTATTATCAGAGGAATTAATTGTAGAACATGCCTCTTAGTCCTGGGCCATACCTTAGCCTTGTGGACTGTACCTGGGAGGGCCTACTCTATTCCGTAACCTTAGGGACCAGTAATGCACAACAGCTGCTTCCTCAACCTGACCCCCAACTCACTTTTCCTAAAAACAGGCTCATATACTGGTTCTTCGCTGTAACTGATGTGCATTTGCAATTGCATTGCCTCCTCCTAATAAAGGTAACAAGTACTTTACCATGACCTCTTTACTTTAGGTTGTTGGCGTGGAGTGGAACATGAGGAAACACCTTCTGAACAGAGAATTTCTGTAGAAAGAGTGCCACAGTTCAGGACTTCCAAAGAAGGTTCATCTTCCCAGAATGCTGACTCCTGTGAAATATGTGGCCTGGTCTTGAGAGATATTTTGCACTTGGCTGAACACCAAGGAACAAACTGTGGGCAGAAACTACACACATGTGGAAAACAATTCTACATCAGTGCAAATCTTCAACAGCACCAGAGGCAGCACATTAAAGAGGCACCTTTCAGAAGTTATGTGGACACAGCCTCATTTACACAGAGCTGCATAGTCCATGTGTCGGAGAAACCCTTTACCTGCAGGGAGATCAGGAAAGACTTCCTGGCCAACATGAGGTTTCTCCATCAAGAGGCCGCTCAAACAGGGGAGAAGCCAAATAACAGTAACAAGTGTGCGGTGGCCTTTGACAGTGGAAAAAGTCATCACAACTGGGGAAAATGCAGTAAAGCCTTTAGCCACACAGACACAATTGTTCAGGACCAGAGAATCCTCACTAGAGAAGGGCTCTTTGAGTGCAGTAAATGTGGGAAAGCATGTACGCGAAGATGTAACCTCATTCAGCACCAGAAAGTCCACAGTGAAGAAAGGCCTTATGAATGCAATGAATGTGGAAAATTCTTTACCTACTACTCCAGTTTCATTATACATCAGAGAGTTCATACTGGAGAAAGGCCTTATGAGTGCCCTGAATGTGGGAAATCCTTTAGTCAGATATACAGCCTCAATAGCCATAGGAAAGTTCACACTGGAGAAAGGCCTTATGAATGTGGGGAATGTGGGAAATCTTTTAGCCAAAGGTCCAACCTCATGCAGCATCGCAGAGTTCACACTGGAGAAAGGCCTTATGAATGCAGCGAATGTGGGAAATCTTTTAGCCAAAACTTCAGCCTGATTTACCACCAGAGAGTTCACACTGGAGAAAGACCTCATGAGTGCAATGAATGTGGAAAATCCTTTAGCCGAAGCTCCAGCCTCATTCACCACCGGAGACTTCACACTGGAGAAAGACCCTATGAGTGCAGTAAATGTGGGAAATCATTTAAGCAAAGCTCCAGCTTCAGTTCACATCGGAAAGTCCACACAGGGGAAAGGCCTTATGTGTGTGGGGAATGTGGGAAATCCTTTAGCCATAGCTCCAACCTTAAGAACCACCAGAGAGTTCACACTGGAGAAAGGCCTGTTGAGTGCAGTGAATGTAGCAAATCCTTTAGCTGTAAATCTAACCTCATTAAACACCTGAGAGTTCACACCGGAGAAAGGCCTTATGAGTGCAGTGAGTGTGGGAAATCCTTTAGCCAAAGTTCTAGCCTCATTCAACACCGGAGAGTTCACACTGGAAAAAGGCCTTATCAGTGCCATCAGTGTGGGAAATCCTTTGGCTGCAAATCTGTCCTCATTCAACACCAGAGAGTTCACATTGGAGAAAAGCCTTAGCTGTACTGAGAATATGCAATTTCCTTTTAGTGTAATTATACTGAAGGAGTACACCTGTGAGAGAGACAAGTACCTGATTTGGAAGCTCCAACATCTAAGGATATACAATGGGCGGATTCCCCTTAAGTTCCAGGTGTGTGTTACACTTTCTAATGTGCCATTTAGAAAGGGTTAGACTTTCTCACCTGCCATTTATGGCCCTTGCCATTTATGTCACTGACAGTTTCTGAGGCAGAAGCCATAGCATGTCTACCACCTGTGAGGTCCACACAGTGTGCATCATTTACCTCCTGAACCTGCTCAAGGAAGCAGACCTCTGTTTCTCCCCATTTGCTCGAAGAAATCATGAATAGTCTTGAGTCTTCCTCTCTGACAAATTAGGGCATGGACTTGACCCAGCTTTGTGCCAGAGAACCCAATATGAGTGTTGTTGGCAGCTTGCCAAGAAGGACTATCTTTTTCAAGACATGTTGGTTTCATGTGACACCTCCATGGATTTTTTCCAGCCTCTAAGTCACCAACTTGGGAACTGCTTGCCTCACATTGCTTTGTTTTTTACAATAATAAAGCCATTATTATTTAAGCTACCTTTATTTTGGCGTTTGATTCACTCTTTGAGGTGGTTCAAAAACAGAATTGGGCCCTGCCAGCTTTACAGAGTAAATACCTTTGGAGGGAGAGGGAGGTGTCATATTATTTGTATGCCTCAGAGACAACAGTATAATGGAAAAATACAACTGTCTTTCCAGTTTTGGCCTAATCCGAATTTGAATTATTGCCCAAGGCCTTCTAGGAAATACTGCAGGATTTTATGGTCTTAATTTGTGGACTGGATGCCAGGATTTTTTGTGGGCTCAAAGGACAACCCGAGGAAGTGGGAAATTGTGACAAACTCCGTTGCTTCTGGGAACAAGATGAATTTTGTTATCCTCGGGGGTTATTACATACCGCCCAGCACGGTTGAGGCAGTCTACCCCAGGTCCTGCCAAGGAACCAAGTGCCCCAATACAATTTAGTAGGCTACTGTCACTGTAAAATGATGGGGGAACCATAATTGGTGTGGAAACACTGGGTTACTAGGGAGTGAAGGAGACTGCAGCAAACTAGATGGAATGTGCTCCTTGTAATATGTTCTAGTAATTGTGCAGGATCAGTGTGTACAGACATTCTTAGAATTTCCAGGCATGTGTATTTTTTGTAGCTGAGGTGACTGTCAAAAAATAATAAAACAACCTAAAGATTTTGTGTATTCCAGTAGCCTTTCTGGGATGTGCACCTCAAGGACATTGCTGCATAGGCCAGGAAAACAAGCATAGAAAAAAGGGGCGGGGGATGTCCTTCCAGGTATGTGACTTTGTAACCTACCATCATCCTGTGTTTAAATGAATTCAAATCAGTTTCATTGATTACCAATATTTGCTGCCCACTGAGGCAAGGTGCCCCTCCAAGGTCATCAGGAAAGAGAGTTAATGTAGGGTTACCAAACCTAGTCAAAAACACATTATACCATCATTATAATTATTACAATGAACATATCCGTCACCTCTGATTTACCTCAGGCCTTTTTCTAAGCTCTCCCTCCCCTCTCTGGCCCTGAAGGCAACCATTGATTTATACCTTCATTTATAATAGGTTTGTTTGTATTTTCTATAATATTATATGATTTTATTAATAAAATCTTCTTTTTCCAGTTTCATTCATGATGCATAATTATTTTGAGATTCTTCAATGGAGCTTATATGTGTCGTTCATTCTTTTTATTGCTGAATGGTATATTTTTTATGGATATACTATTCTTTATCCATTTGTTTATGAGCATTTAGGTTATATCTAGTTTTGGCTATTGCAAATAAAGCTGCTACAAATGTACAATTCTTCATATGTGCATTTTTTTCACTTCTCTTGTGTATGCCTGAGACACAGGATAAGTGAATGTTTAACTTATTAAGAAATGGCCAAAAATGGGCTGGGTGTGGTGGCTCACGCCTGTACTCCCAGTACTTTGGGAGGCCGAGGCAGGCAGATCATGAGGTCAACAGATCTAAACCATCCTGGCCAGCATGGCGAAACCCCATCTGTATTAAAAATACAAAAATTACCTGGGTGTGGTGGCACATGCCTGTAGTCCCAGCTACTTAGGGGGCTGAGGCAGGGAGTCACTTGAACCCAGAAGGCGGAGGTTGCAGTGAGCTGAGATCGCGCCACCGCACTCCAGCCTGGCAACAAAGTGAGACTCTATCTCAAAAAAAAAAAAGAAATGGCCAAATTGATCTAAAATGGCTGTTTGCTCTTGCTTACCTACTGGGAATGTATGAGAATTCCAGGTTTTCCACATCCTTGCCAATACTTGGCATGGTCTTTTAGAATGTACCCTTTTAATAAGTGTGCAGTAGTTTTAATTGCATTTCCCTAAGGATTCATGATGTTGAACATTTTTTCATATGTTTATTTGCCAAATGTGTATCTTCTTTTTACATTTTTTTTTTTGAGACAGAGTCTTGCTCTGTTGCCCAGGCTGGAGTGCAGTGGCATGATCTCAGCTCACTGCTAACTCTGCCTCCTGGGTTCACGCCATTCTCCTGCCTCAGCCTCCTGAGTAGCTGGGACTACAGGTGCCTGCCACCACGCCTGGCTAATTTTTTTTTTTTTTTTTTTTTTTTTTTTAGTAGAGACGGGGCTTCACCGTGTTAGCCAGGATGGTCTCAATCTCCTGACCTTGTGATCCACCCACCTCGGCCTCCCAAAGTGCTGGGATTACAGGCGTGAGCCACTGCACCCGGCCTGCCAACTGTATATCTTCTTTGATAAAATGTCTGTTCATGTATTTTATCTGTTTGTTAGCAATTGTGTCTGTTTTGCTTTTCATTAACAAATAACTAGTTTTTGTTCCACAATTATTTTCATGCTATGCACAGTGTGATTACCACATACACCACACACTTTTAAATTTAATCTGTGTTATTCACATATTCTCTATCACATTCTTAATTCTAGACACTTAGTAATACAGTAAATCAAGCTATGGTTTATAGTGATGCCAGTGGTGTAAAACTTCCCATTGTGGCCAATTTCAAACTGTCATCATGTCACTGAATTTGGGGTTGGGAAGAGCCATCAGAAACATACCATTTCCACAATAGTGATCCATATTTAAATTTACTTCCAAGTAATTTTATTTGCAAGTTTACTACCTGCAAATAGCCTCTAGAATGTAGACAATAAAACATAGTAAAATGATTAGGAAGCGACAAATTTTGAATATTTGTTTTTTAAAAAATATAAAGCAGGTGTAATTGACAATGCAAACTGCACATATTTTTTAATGTACATTCTGATATTTTGATACATGCTTATACCCTTAAAATAAAAAATTTCATTGAAAACAAGTGAAAAGACAATCTGTAATACTGTTAACAGTTAACAGTTAAGTTATTCTGTTACATACAATTATCCAAAAAACAAAGCAGGCAACATATTTGAAATACAGGCAGTTCTTGCTGTATTCATCTTCATGAACTGAAGATGCCTTGACAAAATAGGAGAAAGAATGAAAGTTAACAATTGAGATGAAATTTGCCAACATTTATTTTGGAATCAAAGTCTATTTTCATTATGAATCCTTTGGGATTTTGTAAAATTTATAAAGTTTTCTAGTGCAAATACTTTGGGATTTATTAGGATTTACTGATAAAGAACTCTCAGTCACATTTTAGTTGTCCATGTTATATATTTGGTACATTCTGTAATAACGGAAAGTACAAATAGCACTAATGTTTTGGGGAAGAAAATAGCTACTTGTTGCCTCCTTCCCACAGAACCAGGGCTAGATAATGAGGAGCACATCTCACTAACTGATCACACAGCTGTCCGTAGACATTTGGCCAGGAAGAGCACGGTGGGAGGAATCAACCAACCAGGAGATCAGGTGGAGGAGAATCAGAAGAGATGCTACTGTTTGTT
Organism: Pongo pygmaeus; assembly: GCF_028885625.2. Lineage (NCBI taxonomy): Eukaryota > Metazoa > Chordata > Mammalia > Primates > Hominidae > Pongo > Pongo pygmaeus. The sequence goes on from NC_072393.2 coordinate 64,246,507, forward strand.
TTCAAGTAAATCAGGATGTCTCCAGAAGGATCCTCAATCATAGATAAGTGTTTACTTCTAGTGTTACACAGGTAGAGCAAAAAGTATGTTAAATTTATATGTATTTGTAGGAAAAATTTAAGCATGAAGTAAAAACTGAAGGAACATTCTAGAAAAGTTTTAGTACACAAAATAAGAGAATGTAATTAAATGGTATTTCACTGTAGATTACTGCTACTTTGGTCTCACCCATTAAATCCTCTGTACCTCACATAGTTGACATGAACAAAGCCATTCATTATTCCACTGGCAAATACTTTGCTGTTATATATGTTCCATTCATTACCTATTCCAACAGCCTCTCGTACACATTCACCTTCGAAGGTGATTTCAACAGTTCTCGGCCGGGCGCAGAGGCTCACACCTGTAATCCCAGCACTTTGGGAGGCCGAGGTGGGCGGATCACCTGAGGTGCACATCATCTGGTGTGCTTAGCATTACTCCATTTCTGATACTGTTAGAAGGCAACTTCTAACTTTGTCAGCTCCAATCAATCCCAAGCTGGCCAAGCATCTATTGGGTCTCTTTCTCTCCCGGAGGCAACATAGTCTCCATTTACAAATACCACTCAGGCCTATTTATGCACCCATCCACAAAACAGCCCACTTTTGGAGAACTTTACAACAGAAGGCCCTAGAGTCAGTTCAGATGACCATACAACAGATACTTCCTTTAGTGCCTCCTGGAGATTCCTTCATGGTAGAAGCTCTGGTGGACTACCCACTAGAATCTCTTCTCAGACTCTGGACCACACATCTGGCCATAAGCTGCCCATAGGCTTCTGGTGCAAAAAGCTGCCTGTTTTGTCCTCATGTAACATGCAATTAGAGCAACAACTGCCAGCTACATACTGGGACCTCTTAGAAACAGAAGCTCTCACGGGACCTGAACCATGACACACTGCACCCAGTTACACATTATTACCTGGGTCATGAAAGCAACACCTACGAGCTCAGCATGATCACCAAGGCCTTGATACAGGATGGAGCCAAACCTGGGCCCCCTGGTGTATCTCACTTGGAAAAAGAGGTGGCCGCCTCTGTCCTCAGTCTGTTGCCAGATGCCATGGTGAAGGAAGTCTCCTCTCTCCTGGGCCTTTGGCAGCCCTGGAATCAAGTAAGTAAACAACAAAGGGAGATCACATACTTTATTGACAGTAATGCCACCACTACATGAGCTGGAGTTCTCTGGAGGTCTGCTGCTTTTCTTCTAAACAAGACACCCTGCTGAAGGATGGGAACTGCAGGCAGTCGTTTTAGCGCTGGAGGATACCCTGGCCAACAAGTTACCCCAATTACACTTCTAGCCCTTTGGTGCAACCAATGGCAACAATTTCTCATTCAAGACCATATTCTTGCGGTAAACAACTTTAGGAATTTCTTGCCTCTCAGATTGATCAAAGATATAAATTAAGATCATGTATGTCTCTGTCCACACCAAGGCTCAGACTGCTGAAGCCTAACTTAATTCCCAAGCTGGTAGATTACAACAATTTTCAAAAACTAGGACCAAAACTTTATTGGATGACCTTCCAGGCCCATTCCTTTATTTTTGGCCCACTAGGCCCATGAAACAACAGTCATAGAGGAATCTCTACTCTTGAACATTGGGGCTGAACACAAAGTGTCTCCCCACCCCTCTACCATGGCCAACATGATGACAGGTCAGTGCACTCTGTGGGAATACCTGTCATTGGCAAGACAACTGAGGTGTGCTATTCTGGATCCCACTTTTAGTCATGTGGCAGGTAGATTTTACCAGGCCACTGCCTCTGTCTACCAGTGCCACTTGTTATGCTTTGAGTGTGGTTCATGCCTACCGCTGACATCTTACTTGTCTACCCCACTAGACACAGCACTGCTGAAGCTACCATACAGTACCACAAAACGCTCCTGTTCCCTTTGGAGTTCCCAACAACAGCGGTGAACAAAGCTCTCATTTTAGACAAAGCATTCGAGAGAACTTTCAACTTTCCAATCAGTCCCAGGCTGCTGGTTTTATAGAATGCCACAATGTCTTACTTAAAACTTAATAGAAATTATGAAATAGCATATGGTCTTATAGATGGGTCTTTTTCCTGCCATTAGACCTTATTATACTAAATTCCCGGCTCTATTCCATACCAAAATGCACTGAAAACATCTCCATTAGATTTCATTGCCCTCTGCGGTGACACTTCACATAACAGAGCTTACAAAGATCAGATTGAACTAGGCATTCCTCCTGTTCTTCCTCTTTCTGCTATCACTTTTCAGTCCCCATCCTGACCGGAAAGAAAGACAGACTGAGGGTGGATTGTGAGTTATGATCCTCATGAATGAATGGCCGTTTGGCTTCCTGCCAGAGCCATCTGGCACCCTGCTAACGTTGAGTGGCCTAAGCCAGGAGTTTTGCCAAATATTCTTGGTTATAAAGGATACTTAATTACAAATGCCCATAATGATCTCACTCAGGAAACGGAAATCACGGCTCCAAGACCCACAACCACACCGTGTCAATAACAGGCCAGCAAAGACCAAAACTGAATTTGTCTAACAGCATCCTCCACTAAGGAATGCAGGCTCCCCCTCCCTCATTGGCAAAGTTTTATACACCTGTGTGTGTGTACGCCGTAGGCTCCCCCTCAACTGCCTCACCATGTCACAGCTTATTCAGCTGACTGTAAGCCTTACCATGGCACTCTCCACACACTATCAATCTATTTGGCTGGTCACACCTCAAACCTAAACTTGTTCTCCTGGACTTCTCTTAAAAATGCCAACTCCAGTTACTCCAGATGACCCACTATTATGTCTGACCAAAATGTTCACTGGCAATAATTCATACCAAATACTAAGTCCAAGACTTTAGCCCCTGAGAACTTATTGGTTTTACTTCCCAAAATACCCCTCACTTCTGAAGTTATTGAGTCCTTAATCTCAGACTTCTCTTAATTTGACTTGCACTATGTGCATTTTGGGGCCAAATATAACCTTTTTTTATCCTGCCAAAAAAAGTTCTGTATTTTGATTGTGATGGTGATTACATGTATCTCCACATGTGATAAAATTGCATAGAACTGGCCAGAAGTGGTGGCTCACGCCTGTAATCCCAGCACTTTGGGAGGCCAAGGCTGGCAGATCACGAAGTCAGGAGTTTGAGACCAGCCTGGTTAACACAGTGAAATCCCGTCTCTACTAAAAATACAAAAATTAGCCAGGCATGGCTGGGCGCAGTGGCTCACGCCTGTAATCCCAGTACTTTGGGAGGCTGAGGCGGGCGGATCACGAGGTCAGGAGATCGAGACCATCCTGGCTAACACGGTGAAACTCCGTCTCTACTAAAAATACAAAAAATTAGTCGGGCATGGTGGTGGGCGCCTGTAGTCCCAGCTACTCAGGAGGCTGAGGCAGGAGAATGGCGTGAACCTGGGAGGTGGAGCTTGCGGTAAGCCAAGATGATGCCACTGCACTCCAGCCTGGGTGACAGAGCGACACTCTGTCTCAAAAACAAACAAAGAAAATTAGCCAGGCATGATGGCACGCACTTGTAGTCCCAGCTACTCAGGAGGCTGAGGCAGGAGAATTGCTTGAACCCAGGATATGCAGGTTGCAGTGAGCCGAGATCGCCCCATGGCACTCCAGCCTGGGTGACAGAGCAAGACTCCGTCTCAAAAAAAAAAAAAAAAAAAAAAAGCATAGAACTACACACACACAACGAGTGTGTAAAATGGTGAGCTCTGAAAGAGGTCTGAGGATTGAACCAATGTCGCATTCCTGGTTTTGGTAATGTAGTAAGGTTATATAAGATGTTACTATTGGGAACAGTAGGTGAAAGGTACTCTGCACTATTGATACGGTTTGGATATCTGTCCTGCCCAAACCTCATGTTGAAATGTAATCTCCAGTGTTGGAGGTGGGGCCTGGCAGGAGGTGATTGGCTCATGAGGGTGGTTTCCCTTGAATGGTTTAGCACCACCCTTTTGGTGCTGTCCTCACGATAGTGAGTTCTCATGAGATCTGGTTGTTTGAAAGTGTGGAGCACCTCCAACTTCACTCTTGCTCCTGATCCCACAACTACATTTGCAACGTCCTGCATATCTGTATTTCAAAATAAATTCTTAAAAATTTTTAACTGTTCTGTATATTTCCACAGTGTGTATAGTTCATTGTTCTGTATATTTCCACATCAGAATGTGTAATTTTCGGCCGGGTGTGGTGGTTCACGCCTGTAATCCCAGCACTTTGGGAGGCTGAGGTGGGTGGATCACCTGAGGTCAGGAGTTCGAGACCAGCCTGACCAACATGGTGAAACCCCCTCTCTACTAAAAATACAAAAATTAGCTGGGTGTGGTGGCGGGCGCCTGTAATCCCAGCTACTCAGGAGGGTTAGTTTAGTCACTACTATACTAATGAGGATGAAGCCTCTTTTTTTTTTCTTTTTTCTGAGATGGAGTCTTGCTCTTGTTGCCCAGGCTGAATGCAATGGTGTGATCTTGACTCACTGCAACCTCTGCCTTCTGGGTTCAAGTGATTCTCCTGCCTCAGCCTTCTGAGTAACTGGGATTACAGGCACCTGCCACCACCCCTGGTTAATTTTTATACTTTTAGTAGAGACAAGGTTTTGCCATGTTGGCCAGACTGGTCTCGAACTCCTGGCCTCAGGTGATCTGCCCCCCTCGGTCTCCCAAAGTGCTGGGATTACAAGCATGAGCCACCATGCCCAGCCAAAGCCTCTTTTTTTATAAGGGCCTTAAACATACTCTTAAGGGAGGAGCTGTCATAACAACCTAATCACCTCCTAAAGGCCCCACCTCTTAATCTCATAATATCATTGCATTAGAAATTAAGTTTTAACATGAGTTTCCACCAGCCTCAGGGGCTCACACCTGTAATCCCACTACTTTGAGAGGCGGAGGCGAGTGGATCACTTAAGCCCAGCCTGGCCAACATGGTGAAACCCTGTCTCTACTAAAAATACAAAAATTAGCCAGGCATGGTGGCACCTGTAATTCCAGCTACCTGTGAGGCTGAGATGGGAGAATCACTTGAACCTGGGAGGTGGAGGTTGCAGTGAGCAGAGATCACACCACTGTACTCCAGCCTGGGGGACAGAGTGAGACTCCATCTCAATAAATAAATAAATAAATAAATAAATAAATAAATAAATAAAGATAATGTTAGCCCAAACGGTGCCATTTTGTAAACCCCTCCCATTTCATAAACTCTGGACAGAGTGGAAAATTCCACTAGGTCTTTGGCTGTGAGAAACATCCTGCCAGACAAGTCCCAAGCCTAACCACCTGACTGCAGGAAATCCCTCCCTTATCAGCAGCTAACCACAATGCCCCACCCCAGTCTGCAACAAGCCCAGACCTCTCCCGCCTAGACCTATAATTACCCCAATCTGTAAGCAGGGGTGGGCTCCAGCGCTAGCTGATGTCCCCCTTTACAGGTCTTTGTTCAATAAATCTGTGTTGCCATAGAGCCATCTCCATTCTGTTCCTTCTCCCTTCCCTACTCTTGGTTCTGAAACCTGGGACGAGGCTTGGGTTCACTTGGAGGAATCCATTCTTGCAACCTGGGAAGCAGTGAGCAGCGGCAGCTCATCCCAGGTGAATTCCCAGATCCTAATTAGATCCTTCACTCCCAGCCCCGTCTTCCTACCACTTTCCCTTTTCTCTCCTTCTTCCACTTGGAGGCTCCAGCAAGGATCACTCCAATTACTGGACATCGTATCCAACACCAGTCTCCGATTTCTGGGTTAGTTCCCCTTTCCCCCTCTGGATTCCTCTCATATTTCCAGAAAAGCCCACTGCCAGGTGAGAGAACTCCCCAGTCACCACTGGGTAACCCTGACCTGCCTTCTCAGGGGATGTCCTCAGAATGCTCACTGCTCCAACTCCCAAGGGACTGTGAAAAGCTTCAGGGATGCCCACCTCTTCTCCATCCCTCCTCATGATTGGAATCAGGAAACTCACCACCCCACACTCACCCTCCTGGCCACCAATATGGGGTAGGGCTCCTAAAAACCCCCTCAAGACACCCCTCTCAGATATCTCATCCAGAACCTCAAAACCCTGGGCTTGGTGGACTCCATTAAAACCAAATGCCTTATTTTCCTTTGTAATGTGGCTTGGCCCCAATATAAACTGGACGATGATAGTTGATGACCAGAAAACAGGACATTGAACTTCCAAATTCAACATAATCTAAAAAATTTTCTCCAATGCAATGGTAAATGGTCCAAGGTGCCCTACATTCAGGCCTTTGTTTATCTCTGTTTGTGGTCCTTTCTCTGTCAATCCTGTTCACCTTTTCAAATCCTCCTCTTCAACGAAAGACCCACGAAAACACCTCCTCTTTCGGACAAGCCTTCCTCCTCTGATTTTGACCCAGTGGATGAACCCCTGCCCTTGAACCCCTCCTCACCACCATTTGGCTCCATCTCCTTCTCCTTTGGCTCCATCTCCTCCTCTGGCTCCTCCATCCCCTTACCATCATCCTCCATCCCCTCTTCTTTCTCCACTGCATACACAGTCCTGTGCCTAACACCCTCCCACTGAAGGCCATGCCCACATCCAAAACCCTTCCAGAGCCCTTCCCTTGTGGGAGATGGCAGGGGCTGAAGGCATGGTCTGAATCCATGTTCCATTTTCCCTAGCTGACCTCTTCCAAATTGAAAAGAGACTCAGCTCTTTTTCCACAGACCCTGCCTCCTTCTGTAAGAAATTTTTGTACATCACTCAATCTTATGACCTAATCTGGCATGACCTTTATGTCATCCTCTCCTCCTCTCTTACCCCTGAGGACAGGGAACATGTCTGGACAGCTGCTCAGGCTCACACTGATGCTCTCCACCACCAAGATGCAGCTTATAACCCAGTTGGGGCCTTTGTTGTCCCCAGAACTGATCCCAGTGGGATTATCAGCCAACTTCCCCAGACAGGTAAAGGCAAGATCATAAGATAACATGCCTCCTGGCAGGCATGAATAAAGCCACCCTTAAGGTAGTCAACTATGAAAAGATAAAGAAAATTATTCAAGGCCTTGATGAAAATCCTGCTCTTAACCAGCCTGATCAACATGGTGAAACCCTGCCTCTACTAAAAAATTAGCCAGGCATGGTGGTGCGCCTCTGTAATCCCAGTCACTCAGGAGGCTGAGGCAGGAGAATCACTTGAACCCAGGAGGTGGAGGTTGCAGTGAGCTGAGATCACTCCACTGCAATCCAGCCTGGGTGACAGAGCGAGACTCCGTCTCAAAGAAAAAAAAAGAAAGAAAGAAAGAAAATCCTGCTCTTTTTCTCTCTTGCCTTTCAGAAGCCATGATTAAATACACCACCTTAAGCCCTGAGGCCAACAAGGGCAGAATCTATCTCCACTTACACTTCATTTCCCAGTCAACCCCTGATATTCAGAAAAAAACTCCAAAGACTGGAAGATGGCCCTCAAAATCTCCAGAGAGACTTAATCAAAGTGGCCTTCAAACTCTTTAACAATAGGGAGGAAGAACTGAAAACCCAAAAGTTCAAAAGGGACTAGGCTAAATACCAGATGCTGGCAGATGCCTTACAACAGGGTTCCCAATGCATACAAAAATCCTCAACCTCAGGACAGCCCTCAGCAGGAGCCTGTTTTAAGTGCAGCCAACAGGGTCATTGGGCAAAAGCCTGCCCTAATCCCAGGCTGCCCTCAAAACCCTGCCCCATCTGTGGTATCAAGGGACACTGGAAGTCAGACTGTGCTCAGCAAGATGCTTCATCCTGCTTGACCACCTCTAACTCAAACAGATCCCACATTCCAGATCCCAGTCTGGCAATCATTCTTGGCCTGGCCACTGAAGACTGACAGGACCCTCCACCACCATCACCACCTTAGAACCCAGGGTAACACTGTCAGTTCTGGTAAGCTCATGTCTTTCCTATTGGATACTGGGGCAACATACTCAGTTCTACCAGAATATTCTGGACCTCTCCTCAGTTCTTCCATCACTATTTTAGGAGTTGATGGAATACCCTTTAAACATAAACAGACTGGCCCCCTATTATGCAACCTAGTCAACACTAGTTAGGTCGACTAATTCTGCCTGTTAGGAGGTGGTATGGGATAGTCCCTTTGGGGCTACCCAAAGGGAAGGCTGATGTTATCTTGACAACAAACTCATCTTGCCCAAATCTCAAGAACTCTCTGTTCCCTCCCACATCCACAACCACTTCCATGCTGGTTATTACCACATACCCCAGTTTTTAAAAACTTACACACACTCCACCACCATGACAACCAACCTTGAATGTTTAACCAGTCTGCCCAGTTTGTGGTCAGACTTCCCTGAAGGGGCTCTTAAATTACCTCCTTTCTCCACTCATCAGGCATGAGGCCATTTGCCAAAACAGGACTGGCAAGTTGACTTCATCCATATACCCCCTGTAAAAAAAAGGAAAGGGCCAACTACAGCCTGGGAAAAATATTTGTGAAACCTCTATCTAATAAATGGTGAGTATTCAGAATGCGTAAAACATCCCTACAAATAGGATAAACAACACAATTTAAAAATAGGCAAAAGTACAAGACCAGCCTGGGCAACATGGCAAAACACTGTTTCTACAAAAATTAGCTAATAAGCTGGGCATGGTGGTGTGTGCCTGTGGCCCCAGCTACTTGGGAGGCTGAGATGGAAGGATCACTGATTCCAGGGAGAGCGAAGCTTCAGTGAGCTATGATCAAATCACTGCACTCCAGCCTGGGCAACAGGGTGAGATCCTGTCTCAGACAAAAAAAAAAAAAGAAGGTGGGACATCATAGATGTAATTCCAACGCTTTGGGGGGCTGAGGCAGGCAGATCACTTGAGGCCAGGAGTTCAACATCAGCCTGGCCAACATGGTGAAACCTCGTCTCTAGTAAAAATACAAAAATTATCCGGGAGTGTCCAGGAGTGGTGGCGGGCACCTGTAATCCCAGCTACTCGGGAGGCTGAGGCAGGAGAATTGCTTGAACCCGGGAGGCAGAGGTTGCAGTGAGCCGAGATCGCACCACTGTACTCCAGCCTGGACAACAAGAGTGAAACTCCGTCTGCCCTCCGTCTGTCTGCAACAGAGCTAGACTCCATGTCAAAAAAAAAAGAAGGCAAAATATTTGAACACATTTTTCACTAAAGATGATATATTAATGGTATATAAATGCATGAAAATAAGTTCAGAATTATTACTATTTAAGGAACTACAAATGAAAGCCACAATGAGATACCACTACATACTCATTTTGATGAGTAACATTAACAGAATGATCATACCTAGCTGTTGAAGATATGAAATAAACTGGAGCTCTCATACATTTCTGGTGGAAATGCAAAATAGTAAAATAAATTTGGAAAACACTGTGGCCGATATTAAAGTTAGTTGTCCACTTATCATTTGATAAATTAATCTTATTCCTAAGTATAACCTCAAGAGATGGAAACGTGTCCATAGAAATACTTGTATAATCATTCCTCAGTATCCATGGGGGATTGATTCCAGGACCCCCAAGTATACCAAAATCTGAAGATGTTCTAGTCTCTTATATAATATGATGTGGTATTTGCATATAACCTGTGTATATCCTCCCACATAATTTAAATTATAATTTAAATTACTTATAATACCTAATACAATGCAAATGCTGTTTAAATAGTTGCTATACATTGTCACCTAATATAGTGTAAATGCTGTTTAAATAGCTGCTACACAATAGTTGTATTGCTTAGGGAGTAATGACCCAAAAAAGGTCTGTACATGTTCAGTACAGATGCAGTTTTTCTTCCAAATATTTAATTTGCAGTGGGTTGAACCTATAGATGCAGAACCCATGGATACAGAAAGCCAACTGATTTTGTGTGTTATCAACAATTTTCTTCAAAGCTAAAGACTGGAAAACAAAAACAAATGTCTATGCACATCTGAATGGGTAATTGTATTACATTTATAAATAGAATATTCCTCATCAATGTCAAGGAATGAACTACTGACATAAGGGAAAAAAACATTAATCTGAATCTCAAAAGCATAAGTGAAGGAACCAAACTCAGAAGTCTATATACAGTAAAATTTCTTTCAGATAAAAATCTAGAAATGGCAAAACTCAAGTGGCAAAATGCAAATGAATGATCCTCAGATCTGGGCCTGGGTGGAAGGGGCTGACTGCAAAGGGCAGAAGAGTATGTAGGGTGATGAGAACCTTCTCTATCATGATTGTGGTAGTGGTTACATGCTGTTTATATTTGTCAGCACTCGTCAAATTATACACTGGAAATTGGGGACCATCCTATTTGTATTATACTGCACTAAATTTGTTTAAGGAAAATAATAATACACACCAAAAATATTCACTGCTCAAGAAGTAATATACTTCTGGCCGGGTGCAGTGGTTCAGGCCTGTAATCCCAGCACTTTGGGAGGCCGAGGCAGGTAGATCACCTGAGATCAGGAGTTCAAGACTAGCTTGGCCAACATGGCAAAACCCCGTCCCTACTAAAAAGGCAAAAATTAGCTAGGCATGGTGGCACGTGCCTGTAATCCCAGCTTCTTGGGAGGTTGAGGCAGGAGAATCACTTGAACCCAGAAGACAGAGGTTGCAGTGTGTCAATATCATGCCATTGCACTCCAGCCTGAGCAACACAGTGAGACTGTGTCTCAAAAAAAAAAAAAAAAAAAAAGTAATATATTCCCAAATTGCTCTCAAAAATACTCTTCCTTAATCTTATAAAGAACATCTGCAAAATCCTAGAGTAAATACAATAACTCATGGTCCATTATTAAAATATTTTCCTGAGACCAGAAACCAAAGGAGGATGGTCACTGTCTGCACATATAGTCAATTATACTGCAAGTCCTATTTCACGCAATCAGGTGAGACAAGAAATATATAATCTGTAAAGAAGAAACAAAGCTAAGTTCCTCACCCCCTTAAAATATTTCTTAAATGTCATTTTCACTGTAAGTCCTACTATGAACACCTGATTTACTGTTTCACCCCATCTTACCAACTTTACTTCTCAGCTGTATCCTGCTCTTTTCCCTTTTCCATAGGACCCATCATACTCTAATACACTATTAGCCTAATAACATGGGTGCTTTGCTTACTGCTTACTGTATGTTTCTATCAACTAAGTCTAAGTTCCACGTAGGCAATTTTCTTTTTAATTTTGTGTGTTGCTATACCCCATATAATGAAAAAAGGACCTGACCCACAAAAAATATGCAATAATTTTTTTTGAGGGGCAGAGCCTTGCTATGTTGTCCAGGCTGGAGTTCAGTGGCATGATCACAGCTAACAGCAGCCTCGAACTCTCAAACTCTTGGGCTCAAAGGATCCTCCTGCTTCTGCCTCCCAAAGTGCTGGTATTGCAAGTGGGAGCCGCTGCACCTGGTCTCAATAAATAGTTTTTGAAACACTGAAGAAATATGACATACCAATTTCTTATTCATTTTTACCTCTCCAGAAATTCTGTCTAATTCATTCACTGTCTCTACCTTCAAGTTACCTTTGTTCTGAGATGATTAAAAAAACACACACACAGCTCTATATTCTGCTACCAAAACCTTCAAAGCGGCCAGGAATCCAGCAGAGCCATATTCTCACCTTCATTCTCTTTCTCCTTAGATCTTGCTGTCCTCTGCTTACCTATCCTACAGATCAATTTTATTTTTACTTTTTCATTTTTTCCTACATAGGGTGTTCCTCAGCTACTTCTGTCATTCCTATTAGATATCTTTATGATTCACCATTAATAGTTTCAGTAATATACACAATACTCAAATGTTCTTCGCAAATAACCTCCATTCTCCTTACAGATGGTCGCTGCAATTACAGGTGAAGTGATAACCACTTCCCAGCAAAAAGGTGAGATCAGGGAGTTCCAAATCTTTATCTCAGGTTCAGATGTTCTTTCCACACGTGTACGGATGCTGTCAATCCATCATTCTGACACCAGATGCCAAGTGAGTAATTCATGCTTTTCAAGTAAGTTTCAGGTCCTTAGATGGAAACTATCTCAGAAAATTCAGTATTAATTATTCTCTGTAAAACATTTCTGGGTTTGGAACACAAAAGAGTTTATATAGTAGAAAAGTCATTTGCTGAGAAAACTAGACACACATTGCATCCTGTCTATATGCCACAGATAAAGGCTTGATGCTACAGACATGTTAAGAACAGTTGGATGACAATGGTGAGCTCTTGGCACTGTGCAGATACCTGGTGTCTGTGAGACAGATGCTGATATGTGCATTTCTTCTGTGAAAGAGCAGGTTGTGCAAACTGGAATCTGTAATGTCTCCACATTCTGTCATCAGCAGAAGACTCTGAACATTTTTCTAACGTTTAAATGAGTCTCAATTATCCCATTTATAATAATGCAAATTTTACTTACAGATAAATATGGGGGAGTAGAGGAGGGTTGTGAGTTTCAGCCATGAAAAATTCATGGAGCTTAAAAATCCCTAAGTATGTCACCCTGCAAACAGATAATTATATTTCTAAAAGTGTCTTGACAGTCTCATTCTCATACACTCACAGTACTTTTCTCTATCCTCAAAGTTTCTGAATTGCTTCTCTGTTCCTGTCTCCTCTATTATTCTGCCTCCCTCCTCCCTTCCTTGCCTAGTTTAAGTGGATTTTTAGCAAACAAAAGTGTTGACCAGAGGCTGTGAGTGAAGGGCATTTTTACCTCCCCTGGCCCCCGGTGTAGATTCCTCTTCTGTCTCCACAGAATCCTTCAGATCAGGATAAAATTGAGCCTTCATTACTAGTTACTACGTTTTTGAAGAATTGGTGTGATTGATAACCACAGCAACAGTGTTTGGACTTTAGAGAAACTTTATTAATGCCCACACTATGTCTATTGACCTACATTTTGTTACTTAAATTCATTTTAAGATTTCTCTTCCAAAAGTTTTCCAGTTATTCTCCTTCTCTTTTGACTCATTGATCCCCTATATTTTTATTTTACCAGTAATTTCATAACTTTTCTTAATATTAAAATATTTTATTTTATTTTTATATTAAAATATTTTAATGAATATTTGGAATAAACGTATGATGTGTCTATGGTGAATACTCACTGGGACACACTATCCCCCTCCTTCTTCCACATCCTCAACCTAAGGAAGGAACACTGTCTACAAGTGGTGAGTATCCTTCCAGATAGATTTCCATTAATTTACATAAATTTTGCAAGATCTCCCTTAACTCACCTCTGCTTGACTTACTGCTGAGTAAATTCTTTCTCCATATTCCCTTCATGTAACATGCTAATCAGTGACCATAAATCATACATGATTGTTACTGGTAGAATCAATGCTTTCAACTCCAACATGTCTGTCTCCACAGGTTGATGTATATATTTATCAACAGGGAGTTTTCTCCTCCCAAAATTAATGCCATTTGCTCTATTTATTCAATGGCATAAGTGGTTTACTGTAATAAAAACTACTAAACTATAATCACAAAAAGGAAAACTTTTTATTTTTATAAAGCCTAAATAAAATGTGCCAGAAACAAAAATTAGAAATTCTTTAAAAATCCTATTGAGGTAAAAGTGAATGATAAAACTAGACCTGTATAAATACAAGTCTGTGAATATTCTGTACTCAGAATTTTGACATCTTTAAGTGTTTTAGCTTACTTTAAAGAACTACCATGCTGGGCGCGATGGCTCATGCCTGTAATCCCAGCACTTTGGGAGGCTGAGGTGGGCAGAAAATCTGAGGTCAGGAGTTCAAGACCAGCCTGGCCAACATGATAAAACCCGTCTCTACTAAAAATAAAAAAATTAGCTGGATGTGGTGGTGCACGCCTGTAGTCCCAGCTACTCAGGTGGCTGAGGCAGGAGAATCGCTTGAACCTGGAAGGCAGAGGCTGCAGTGAGCTGAGATTGCACCACTACACTCCAGCCTGGCCAACAGAGCAAGACTCTGTCTCAAAAAAAAAAAAAGGAAAAGAAAAAAAGAACTGCCAATTGTAAATTTGTAAATCATGTTTAATTATGGTTTATGATAGAAAATAAAAGAAACATAAAATTTCTTCCAGAAGAATTTAACCCATAACAAAATTTGAGCAAAGTAATATAAGCTACAATTAAAATAAGTCATCTCAATTTCATTTGAATGTGAGCCAAACATTTTATGTTTTTATTTTTTCCTCAGGATTATATCTTTTTATATGTTGCATTTTTTTCTTTATCTGGCTATTAACAATAGTAAAGTGATTGATAACTTTCTCTTTTACATTCTATGTATTTAAATATCTTATTTAGATTATTTTAATTTGCAATTATTTTTCATTAATATTTCATTTTATTAAAAATTGCCTTTTTTCAGTGTTTACATATTAATGGCTTACCTATCCAAGATTGTAAAAATATACAAATATTTTTACCACTGAGAGATTTGGTTTTTTGTTCGTCTGTTTTTGTTTTTTGAGAAGGAGTCTCACTCTATAGCCCAGACTGGATGCAGTGGCACAATCTCAGCTCTGCAGCCTCCTCCTCCTGGTTCAAGTGATTCTCCTGCCTCAGCCTCCCATGTAACTGGGACTACAGGCTTAAGCCACCACGCCCAGCTAATTTTTGTATTTTTAATAGAGATGGATTTCACCATGTTGACCATGCTGGTCTTGAACTACTGACCTCAAGTGATCCACCTGCCTTGGCTTCCCAAAGTGTTGAGATTACAGGCGTGAGTCACTACACCCTGCCTAAGATTATTCTTTACTTTGGGTTTTTTGTTGTTGTTGTTGTTTAACAGGCTCTCATTTGTCACCCAGGCTGGAGTACAGTGGCACGATCTCAGCTCACTGCAGCCTCAACCTCCTGGGTTCAAGAGATCCTCCTGCCTCAGCCCCTTTTCTGCCCCCCACCCCCCAACCCCAATAGCTGGAACTACAGGCGTACCACCACTCCCAGCTAATTTTTGTACTTTTTGTAGAGACTGGATTTCATCATGTTTCCCAGGCTGTCTCCAACTCCTGAACTCAAGTGATCCGCCCGCCTCAGCCTCCCAAAGTGCTGGGATTATAGGCCCCTGAACTCAAGTGATCCGCCCGCCTCGGCCTTCCACAGCGCTGGGATTACAGGCCCCTGAACTCAAGTGATCTGCCTGCCTTGGCCTCCCACAGTGCTGGGATTACAGGCCCCTGAACTCAAGTGATTCACCCGCCTCGGCCTCCCACAGTGCTGGGATTACAGGCGTGAGCCACCGCACCCGGGATTGTTATTCTTCACTTTGAATCCCACATGTTTTTTAAAGCTAAGACCTGAGGCAAAAAAAAAAAAAATCACTTCTATATTTCAACTAATACTATTTTATTACTAGGTAATAAGTCCCAATATTTATATTTATGTACATATACACACACATTTCCTTTCTATACCATTAAGATAATGGTAGGCCTTTATGTCAGGAAAATGCTATAGGCTGGGCGCGAGTGGCTCACGCCTGTAATCCCAGCATTTTGGGAGGCCAAGGCGGGAGGATCGCTTGAGCCTAGGAGTTCGAGGCCAGCCTGGACAACGTGGTAAAACCATGTCTCTAAAAAAAAAAAAAAAAATTAGCTGGGTGTGGTATCATGAGCCTGTAATCCCAGCTACTTTCAGCTACTCGGGAGGCTGAGGTAGGAGGATTTCTTGAGCCTGGGAGGCCAAGGTTGCAGTGAGCCCAGATCCCACTACTGTACTGCAGCCTGGGTGACAGTGACAACCTGACTCAAAAAAAAAAAAAAGCTATTGGTAATTGAATTTATTTTTATTGAACAAATCCTCTTCATTGCATGCTTTAAATTTTATAGATATGTTTAAATTTTATTGAATTTTAATAAAACGATTTTGAAATTACTAGAGAAGCCCAGGCGCTGTGGCTCACGCCTGTAATCCCACCACTGTGGGAGGCCGAGACGGGCGGATCACCTGACGTCAAGAGTTCGAAACCAGCCTGACCAACATGGTGAAACCCCGTCCCTACTAAAAATACCAAAAAACAATTAGCCGGGCGTGCTTAAGTCACCTGTAGTCCCAGCTACTCAGGAGGCTGAGGCAGGAGAATGGCTTGAACCCGGGAGGCGGAGGTTGCAGTGAGCCGAGATCGTGCCACTGCACTCCAGCCTGGGCGACAGAGAGAGTCTCCGTCAAAAAAGAAAACGAAGAGAAAAGAAAAAGAGGAAGGAAGGAAGGAAGGAAAGAAGGGAGGGAGGGAGGGAGGGAGGGAGGGAGGGAAGGAAAAGAAATTCCTGGGCAGATGAAAGTGAGGGGTCGGGGGTCGGGGTCGGGGGTCGGGGTCGGCGTTGGGGTCGGGGTCGGGCGCGGCGATGCCGCAGCTGCGGGGCTCAGTGGACTCGGCGGGCAAGAGCCCCAGGGCGCTGCCGGCGGCGGGCGAGGAGCTGGGGCGCGGGGGCGCGGCTCTAGGCCCTCTGGCCGCTCAGCTTCTGGGACCCAGAGCCGCACCGGTCAGGGAATCCTTGGTGTTCCCGCCCCGCAGCACCCGGGGCGGGGGAGGAGTCGGCGCGGTGGTGCGGCCGTGGAGGACAGCGAGACCCGGGGGCTGCGGCTGCCGGCCGTGGAGCCTCTGGGACAGTGAGAAGCAGCGGCGGGAGCTGGTCACGGGGCAGGGAGCGCTCAGCGGTAAAGACGGCTTCATCTGACTCCAGGGCTGGCAGGCGGCCCGGATGGCATGCCGTCTCCTGCGGAGAATTCCGATTTCCCCCTAAATCGCTCAACAAGCGAGAAGGTTTTGGGATTCGAATTCAGTGGGGCAAGCGAAGTCGCCTTTGCTTCTTAAACAGATGGAATCCCTGGTCCATAAACGTACCCTGTGCCAATTTCATACAACACGCTATGGCTGCTGCGGATGAGAACACAGCAACTCTGTGCCTGATGGAAAGTTTCAAGGCTCTGTGAATCCAAGGTCAAAAACACCAAAAAGGAAAGTCCTTTTCCAGGACAAGCGCACGCGTGCTGGTCGTGGAGCGCCCCCTCCTCATGGAGACCGGCCTGGGATTGATGCCCTTCATTAACAATGAGGCTAAACTGGGCTATTCCGTGACTGACCAGGGGCAAAATAGGCTTTTGGCCAGCGGCATTCTGGGAGCTCTCCCCACTAAGAAGGCCAAGGGATGTGGGGTCTGAGAGCCTGGCAGTCCTCATGCAAAGCCGCTGCTGGCTGGAAGCATATGGGTCTTTTACCTTTTGGGATCTCTGCACGATTAGAATAGTAAAGTGGATAGTAATTGGATATTGCACTCTGCTAATGCAAGCTACAGACAAACGCAAAAAGAATCTAGCTGCCACTGTGCTGCTAGGATTCCATTTTTTGTAACTTCAGTTCTGATGTTTTTTTCCTGGAGTGTATCTACTTGGCTTCTAGCGGTTCTTCCCACCCCAGCCACTCCAGCATGCTAAATCCCGCAGCACACCCCTTACCATTTGTGTAGGCTGCTAAATACAGGGAGGCACCTGGTATCTCCAGTGTCTGCAGACACAAATATGTTTACACTTGGTGTCAAATTTTGCATTTTAAATTTTAATACTTTTTTTTTAAAGCTCATAAAAAAGCAGCCAGCAGACAAGGTTCACTGACATCAGTCAGCACTTGTCAGCTCCTGGGTGAATCATTGTTCTTTTGTAAATGTGTGTTTGACCTAAGTCACCCTTTTTCTAAAATTAATCCAAGGCCGGGCGCGGTGGCTCACGCCTGTAATCCCAACATTTTGGGAGGCTGAGGCGGGTGGATCACGAGATCAGGAGTTCGAGACCAGCCTGACCAAAATGGAGAAACCCCATCTCTACTAAAAATACAAAATAAGCTGGGCGGCCCACGCCAGTAATCCCAGCTACTCCGGAGGCTGAGGCAGGAGAATTGCTTGAACCCGGGAGGTGGAGGTTGTGGTAAGCCGAGATCGTGCCACTGCACTCCAGCCTGGGCAACAAGAGTGAAACTCCGTCTCAATAATAATACTGATACTTAAAGTATCTTTGCGAGGCCCAAGTAGGTTTACAGAAAATCATCTTAGGACAATTTTTTAATTTGAGAAAGTCACTTTGGCAGTTCTTTGCACACAATTTTGACAAGTGTATGTATTATAAGTTGTATCGTATTCATATTTAAAACGGAGTTGGGTAGTTTGCCTTCTGAAGAATGCACTTTTTAAACAGGAACCATGTCAGATCCTCATGAAGCAGCCGATGCCTGCCATGGTTCCTACATGTCCCGCACAGACTCGGGGCTTTGTCCAAGTCTCCACTAAACATGCTAAGCTTCGATGCGCCCTGGAGAATTTCCACGGGGTGATCCACGCACCTCCCTGAGATCCTGCAGCTTGCTTGTATGACTGGAAGCATTGGAAGCTTCGCGTGCTGGCTCCCCAGTTCTTTCCTTCTCTTTACGACTGTTGTAGCTTTAAGCTAATGGAGTGGTGCGGTCCAAGTGCGGCCACCTACGGGACGTGCAGGGCTGCCTCGGAAGCTGGCAGGGGACCCCAGTCTTTGCGTTCATAAAGACATTTAGAACCGGATGAATGTTGTTCCTTTTTTGAAGTTGTTATTAAAGTAGGTGCAACAACCAAAAATAAATAAATAATAAATAAATTGACTAAATATTTTTTCTCAAAAAAAAAAAAAAGAAAGAAAATAAAGTCGCCAGGTGTGGTGGCTTACGCCTGCAATCCCAGCACTTGGTGAGGCTGAAGTGGGCGGATCACCTGAGATCAGGAGTTTGAGACTATCGTGGCCAACATGGTGAAACCCCGTCTCTACTAAAATACAAAAGTTAGCCGGGCGTGGTGGCGCACGCCTTTAATTACAGCTACGCCGGGTGCGGAAGTTGCAGTGAGCCAAGATCGTGCCACTGCACTCCAGCCTGGGCGACAGAGCAAGACTTTGTCTCGAAAAAAAAGAAAGTAACAGTTTTGTTTATTTTCCTACCAGGTTTTTTTTTTTTTTTTTTTTTTTTTGGTATTCTAATTGAAACCACTGTTTCTTACATACTGAGGCGGATTGGCTTTGTCTTCTTGGAAACAAGGGTTATTTTCCTCACTCACACTGGAGCGGGGATACTCACCAGACACAAGTTGAGATGATGCTGGATGTAAACGGGTCATCTATTTTTACCAAAGGCAGCACTACCTGCCTTCCCAATTGATCAGAAAAGCATTTGATACTTGTCTTTGTAATATCCTTATTTGATTAAATTACTATGTGGATTTCACATTTATTTTTATTGTTTTGTGCCTGTTTATTCTATGCCTAAGTTGGGGTATCACCAGGTCATTTCCTCCACCATCTGTGTTTCCCCAAGGATAAATCCTCCTGCTCATGCCCTTCACTCCTCCATTAGCCCATTCCCTAGAAAGCTGCTGGTTTTACACAGTGGCTGTGTGTCTTTGCCTCCTTAATGTAGCATTCAGAGTCCCACTCTGGAGCCAGGTATCAAATCCTAGCCCAGCCACTTACAGGCTATGTAGCACTGGCCAAGGTACTGAACTTCTCTGTGCCTCTGTTACTTTGATGTTAAAATGGAGTTATTTAGGATCTACTTTACAGGACTGTTGTGATGGAAATGGGTTAATGTACAGAAAGCACTGAGAACAGAGTCAAATATGCCCTGACTGCTTAAAGGTTAGTTATTATGATCTCTGATGCTATTACTACTCTTACTGATATCATTATGCCTCAGGTCTAACTGCTCCCAGAGTTACACACCAGCACGTCCAACAGCTGGCTGTATATCTGAACTCAAAAATCCAATAACCTCCTCCAAACAGAAATTGCCAGCTTTTCCCCAAACCTTTTCCTTACAGCTCCTTACAGAGCTCAAGGAACTCCTTGGGACTGCAGAAGCAGACAGGAAATGCTTTCATCCCACCACAAATTAACAACTGACCTCCAGTGGTACTCACATTGTCTGTTTTTCATTGTTTTTTTTTCTTTTTTTTTTTTGAGACGGAGTCTCACTCTGTCGCCCAGGCTGGAGAGCAGTGGTGCGATCTTGGCTCACTGAAACCTCTGCCTCCCAGGTTCAAGTGATTCTCCTGCCTCAGGCTCCCGAGTACTTGGGATTACAGGTGCCCGCCACCATGCTGGCTAATTTTTGTATTTTTTTAGTAGAGACGAGGTTTCACCATGTTGACCAGGCTGGTCTCGAACTCCTGACCTCAGGTGATCCACCCGCCTCGGCCTCCCAAAGTGCTGGGATTACAGGCATGAGCCACTGTGCCCAGCCCATTTTTCATTGTTGTAGCAGAGAAGTATCCCTGCTTCCATCAAGAGCTGATTTTCCTGTCACAGTTGGTTTAATGGCACAGTTGGTGACATTTTCCACCAGTGGAAAATTGGCTCTTGATGGGAGCAGGGATACTTCTCTGTATGGAGTATATGTGGATGAAACTCCTTGGAGAAATGGACTAGTACACAGTCCTATAATGTAAGGATTCAGAACATAATTCCTAATGCGGGGAAGTCAAGCAGACATTTCATCAGTGGAGTACCAGGAGATTCAAACTCTGCACCCAACAGTGATAGGGGGACAATCTAAGCCCCAAGAGGCTGCATGCCTGATGGAGCAGATGAAACACATGGCT
Source organism: Pongo pygmaeus (assembly GCF_028885625.2). Classification (NCBI taxonomy): domain Eukaryota; kingdom Metazoa; phylum Chordata; class Mammalia; order Primates; family Hominidae; genus Pongo; species Pongo pygmaeus. Next base: position 64,267,128 of record NC_072393.2, read on the forward strand.
GTAATTAGCTCCCACCCCTTCCATGTGTTCTCAACTCCACCAAAGCCTCAGCCTGTATGAGGGTGGAAAGTGGGGAGGGAGAGTGCAGGGAAGAAGGCACAGCTTCCACCACACTAGGTGACCAGGCGCTTCTCACCATTTTAACTCCTCCATCTCTCTCAAGCCTCACGTTAAGTCTATCAAACATCATATGCTTTCTCAATATAAAATAGGCACCAATTTCTCCCTTTCCACTGATATAATCCTAGTCTCAGCCCCTGTCATCTTTTTGATGGATTAGGAATGCCTTCTCTGGGGTCCCGGGCCCCCTCTGTTTCACCAGCCTGTAATTGGCACAGAAGGAGACACAGCATTAGCCTTGCCCTCTGCCAGCCTTGTAATTCATAAATCTCTGAAAACTTAAAAGTTTGAGCAAAAGTTTGTCATGTTTGTATGAGTAATTTATAATAAAACTTGATCAGAATTTGTGAGACTAACATTTGTCTTTATATTTTCTTTTTTTTTTTGAGACACAGTCTTGCTCTGTCATCCAGGCTGGAGTGCCGTGGCACAATCTCGGCTCACTGCAACCTCTGCCTCCTGGATTCAAACAATTCTTCTGCCTCAGCCTCCTGAGTAGCTGGGATTACAGGCACACGCCACCACGCCCGGCTAATTTTTGTATTTTTAGTAGAGACCGGGTTTCACCATGTTGGTCAGGCTGGTCTCAAACTCCTGACCTCATGATCCACCTGCCTTCGCCTCCCAAAGTGCTGGGATTACAGGCGGGAGCCACCACACCCGGCCTGTCTTTATATTTTCATTTAATGTGGACGTTATACATTTTACCGCAGATTTTGTGTGTTTTTTTGTTTTTGTTTGTTTGTTGGTTTTTGAGACAGTCTACCTCGGTCGCCTAGGCTGCAGTGCAGTGGCACAATCTCAGCTCACTGCAACCTGCGCTTCTGTGGTTCAAGCAATTCTTCTGCTCAGCCTCCTGAATAGCCGGGACTTACAGGCACATGCCACTACGCCTGGCTAATTTTTGTATTTTTAGTAGAGGTGGGATTTCACCATATTGGCCAGGCTGGTCTCGAACTCCTGACCTCGTGATCCGCCCACCTCAGCCTCCAAAAGTGCTGGGATTACAGGCGTGGTTTTTTTTTGTTCGTTTTGTTTTGTTTTTTCAGAGACTGGGTCTCCTTCCATTTCCCAGGCCAGAGTTCAGTGGGGCGGTCATAATCCACTGTAGCCACAAACTCCCTGGCTCAAACAAGCTACAGGGACATGCCAACCATGCCTGGCTAACATTTTTAACATTATTTTTGGTAGAGACAGGGTCTTGCTTTGTTGCTCAGGCTAGAGCTTCACAGAGTCTTGCTCTGTCTCCCAGGCTGGAATGCAGTGGTGCAATCTTGGCTCACTGCAGCCTCTACCTCCCGGGTTCAAGTAATTCTCCTGCCTCAGCCTCCCAAGTAGCTGGAATTACAGGTGCCCACCACCATGCCTGGCTAATTTTTGTATTTTTAATAGAGAAAGGGTTTCACCATGTTGGCCAGGCTGGTCTTGAACTCCTGATCTCTGGTGATCTGCCTGCCTCGGCCTCCCAAAGTGCTGAGATTACAGGTGTGAGCCACTGCACCTAGCCTGCAGAAATATTAATGTGTTTGTTTATGACCTGTTGACCCAGGACCAGTGATGGTATATAACACTGTGTTAGAGACATGGAGCTGTGGCTGGATGAAGATTCCATCAGTAATTCAATCAACAGACAAGTGTTATCCAATCACGTCTTTAAATCAATCACTGATCCCAGCCCCTATAAAAGGGAGCAGCCTTAGGAGGCACATCAGATAAACCCAGTGTGGAAAGCTAGTCACACATCAGCTCAGTGTTCAGCCCGGGATTACCCAGTCAACCAAGAAGGAGGTAAGCTTCCATAATGGAAGGAAAATTTTGTGTCTTTGAGTGTGTATACATGTGTATGTAGGCATAGCTATTTCAGGAAAATTCCTAACTACAGAGATGTGGGGATCTCCCAGGTGTAGGGAATGGTCTTTTGTTACAACAGCTCTGACCCAAAAGGGCTTGATGTTGTGAACTCTGTATAAAGGCCTGGTGTGATTGAAGATTTTTCTTCGAAAAGTCTATTGTATGGCTTTATGTTCTAGTAATTTTTTTTTTTTTGAAACAAGATCTGTATCACCCAGGCTAAAGTTTAGTAGCCCCAATCACAGCTCACTGCAGCTTCAGCCTCCCCAGGCTCAAGTGATGCTTCCACCTTAGCTTCCTGAGCAGCTGGGACCACAGGCGCATGCCACCACACCAGGTTAATTTTTCTATTTTTTGTAGAGACAGGATTTTGCCATGTTGCCCAGTGTGGTCTCAAACCCCTGGCCTCCAGTGATTTGCCCACTTTCAGCCTCCAAAAGTGCTGGGATTACAGATGTTAGCCACTGTGCCCAGCTTAGTAATTCCTTTGTATTGCATTATATGAAATATGTAGCTGAGTGTCATTAGAGATCATAAAGCCCAGGACACAGACCCAGACCTCAGGGGTAGCATGCCTGCGTCACAGTTTATAAATGCCAGACTCCAGATGAGAACTCCGGTAGCCTTGTTTTGAATTCCCAGGTTCTGGGAAATAAGCCATAATACTTTGCAGCCTTGTCTATGTGGGACAAAGTGCATGTCTCCAAGTGTGAACATGTGGTCTGTGTGTCATAGGGGAGAAAGGGTGGGTAATCCAAAAAGAGAACTTGGAGGGAAGTGAAATGAAGGGGAAGCCATGGGTTCCACAGGAAAAAAAAAAAGAGAGAGAGAGAGAGACCAATGTCCCTGGATATAGAGAATCAGCCACAACACCTAAGATGGAGCTTGAGAAGTGTAGAGCTGGCCCAGGAAAGCCTCATAGGACAAGGACTCAGTGCTTTTCCCTGAGGGCAAAGGGGAGCCATCCAGAGAGTAGAGTGGGGTATGATGTAAGCAGATTAGCATTTTATAAATGTTGACTGGAAGCATTATGACAGATGGATTAGGGAAAGGCAAGAATGTGTTCCATTGTCTCCTAGGAGGTTTTACCAGGATCACCTCTGCCTCATTAACTGATGCGATCAGGGTAGCAGATCTGGTCTAATCAGACCAGATGAGATTAACACAAAGCAGGAAATAACATTAACTAACAGAAATCAGTTAAGTTTTTGTGTGTCCATGTATTACTCCTACCATTTTCTGATTTTATGGCATGAAATTTGCTTTTTTCAAAATTGCACAAATCTTTGAAATGTTAACCATATATAAAATTGGAGAAAAAACACAAAAATAGCAATGATATATTAACAGAAAAGGGATTAAATTCTTTATCCATTCAGGATTCCAAAAGGTGTGTCTCTAGTTGTCCAGGTAATCTGATTTGGGATTAGAAATCAATTTCAAGCAATGCAAACTCACTTCTACTTCTGAATCCTAAACATCAGTAGGAAAGGACAGGGAGTAAAAACAGATAAACATAAAATAGTAGCTTTGGTTAAAGCAGTAAAGTTCTAAGGAATGGTAACTGTTAATGGGAAAAAAATTCAAGCAGAAAAGATGCTAAGAATGTTTCCTAAGGAATGTATCCCTTCACAACACAGTGGATGTAGCTGGTAGTGGCCTTGCAGATGTCTGTGCCTAATAAGTTTTCAGCCAGAGAAAGGTGTCATTTGTATGGATTCTGGCTTGTCTTTTCTATTTCATTCACTTCTTTCTCTTTTTCTTGTTTTCCCTAGCTTTATTGAGGTATAATTGACAAAGATTGTATATATTTAAGGTGTACAACGTGACACTTCTCTCTCTATATATATGTATACTTTGCAAAATGATTACCACAATCAAGCTAGTTAACATATTCATCACCTCACATAGTTATCTTTTTTTTTTTTTTTTTTCTGGAGACAGAATCTTGCTGTGTCACCTAAGCTGGAGTACAGTGGCGTAATCTCAGCTCACTATAACCCCCACCTCTCAGGTTCAAGTGATTCTTGTGCCTCAGCCTCTCAAGTAGCTGGGATTACAGGTGCATGCCACCACACCCAACTCATTTTTGAATTTTTAGTAGAGGTGGGGTTTCACCACGTTGCCAGTCTGGTCTTGACCTCCTGGCCTCAAGCGATATGCCCACCTCCGCCTCCCAAAGCACTGGGATTACAGGGGTGAGCCAATTATCTTTTTTATATCATGAGGACACTGAAAATCTAGCAAATTTCAAGCATAGAATATATATTAGCTATAGCCACCATGCTGTACATCAGATCTCCAGAGCATATTCATTTTTTTTCCCTAGCCTGAGAAGGACATGGTGACATTTAATTAATTAATTTATTTATTTATTTATTTTGAGATGGAGTTTCACTCTATCGCCCAGGCTGGAGTGCAGTGGCACGATCTCGGTTCACTGCAACCTCCGTCTCCTGGGTTCAAGCGATTCTCCTGCCTCAGCCTACCGAGTAGCTGGAATTACAGGCCTGCACTACCACGGCCAGCTAATTTTTGTATTTTTAGTAGAGAAAGGGTTTCACCATGTCTCATCTCAAGTGATACGCCTGTCTCGGCCTCCCAAAGTGCTGGGATTACAGGCGCGAGTCACCGAGTCCAGCCACATATTTATTTTATAAATGAAAGTTTGCCATAGCCATAGTAGCTCACACCTGTAATCCCAGAAAGGCTAGAGTGAGGAGCAGTCACTTGAGTCCAGGAGTTCAAGACAGCCTGGACAAAACAGCGAGACCAAGTCTCGCAAACAAAATTTTTAAAAAATTAGCCGAGTGTGGTGGTGCATGCCTGTAGTCCCAGCTACTCAAGAGGCTAAGGCAGGAGGATCGCTTGAACCCAGGAGGCTGAGGCTGCAGTGAGCTGTGATGGCACCACTGCACTCTAGCCTGGCTGACAGAGGGAGACCCTGTCTCAAAATAAATAAAGTTTGCACCATTTGATCAACATCTTCCCATATGCCCCACCCCATGCCCCTGGCAACCACCCTTCTACTCTCAGTTTCTAATACTTTATTTTCTGATGATGATGATGATGATGATGATGATTATTATTATTATTATTATTATTATTATTGAGACGGAGTTTCTCTGTGTTGCCTAGGCTGAAGTGCAGTGGCCCAATCTCAACTCATTGCAACCTCTGCTTCCCAAGTTCAACCCATTGTCCTGGCTCAGCCTCCCGAGTAGCTGGGATTACAGGCATGCACCACCACATCTGGCTAATTTTTATATTTTTAGTAGAGATGGGGTTTCACCATGTTGGCCATGCTGGTCTTGAACTCCTGGTTTCAAGTGATCTGCCCGCCTCGGCCTCCCAAAGTGTTGGGATTACAGGCGTGAGCCACAGTGAAAAGAGTTTTTTTGTTTTAATTTCAACTGCTTGTGATAACACAATATTACGATATTCAGTTCATTTTGGTATATTGGCATTGTAATAGACATCTCCCTAAATTCACCTAGGCTAATATTTAGTGAATATTTTATTTTATTTTAGATTCAGGGAGTACATGTGCATGTTTGTTACAAAAGTATTCTGCATATTAGTGGAAACTGGACTTCTAGTGTACCTATTACTCAAATAGTGAACATTGTACCCAATGGGTAATTTTTCAATACCCATTTCCCTCCCAACTCCCCTGCTGGAGTCCCCAGCATCTGTTATTTCCATCCTTATGTCCATGTGTATCCACTGTTTAGCTTCTACTTATAAGTGAGAACATGTGGTATTTAGTTTTCTGTTTCTGAGTTAGTTCACTTAAGATAATGGCCTCCAGCTCCATCTATGTTGCTGCAAAGGACTAATTTCATTCTTTTTTATGGCTGCATAATATTCCATGGTATGTATTTCACATTTTCTTTATCCAGCCAACCACTGGTAGACTCTTAGGTTGGTTCCATGACTTTGCTCTTGTGATTAGTGCTGTAATCAAAATATGAGTGCAGGTGTCTTTTTTATATAATGATTTCTTTCCTTTTAAGTAGATACCGAGCTGGACCAAATGATAGTTCTATTTTTAGTTCTCTGAGAAATCTCCATACTGTTTTCCATAGAGGTTAACTGATTTGCATCTCCACCAAATTTATTGAATACTCTTTGTAAACAAAACCAAGACTCTATAAATATGTTTGAAATATTTTCTTTCCTTATTTCACTGGTTAGGGAGCAATCCAATGTTTCATAGAGATGATAGCTCAAGCAGAAAACTTTTAACAATAAATTTTGTTGTAATTATTTTGTAAAATATTTTTCACATCAAGTTTTTTTTTTTTTTTTTTTTTAAGAAAGAGTCTCACTCTGTCACCCAGGTAGGAGCTCAGTGGCATGATCCTGGCTCATTGCCGCCCCCACTTCCTGGGTTCAAGGGATTCTCCTGCCTCCACCACTGAAGTAGCTGGGTTTACAGGCACGTGCCACCATACCCAGCTAAGTTTTGTGTGTGTGTGTGTGGCTTTTTTTTTTTTTTTTTGAGACGGAGTCTTGCTCTGTTGCCCAGGCTGGAGTGCAGTGGCGCGATCTTGGCTCACTGCAATCTCCACCTCCCGGACTCAAGCAATTCTCCCATCTCCGCCTCCTGAGTAGCTGGAACTACAGGTGCACGCCATCATGCCTGGCTGATTTTTGTATTTTTAGTAGAGATGGGGTTTCACCATATTGGTCAGGCTGGTCTCGAAATCCTGACCTCAGGTGATCCACCTGTCTCAGCCTCCCAAAGTGTTGGGATTACAGGCATGAGCCACCACACCCAGCAAGTTTTGTATTTTTAGTAGAGATGGTGCCTCACCATGTTGGCCAGGCTAGTCTCGAACTCCTGACCTCAAGTGATCCGCCCTCCTAGGCCTCCCACAGTTCTGGGATTATAGGAGTGAGCCACTATGCCCAGCCAAGGATATTTCCTAATAGTTTTAGTTTATTAAGTGCCTTTTTCAGGAATAAACATTGGCATTTAAACATTTTAAATGCATTCATTGAAATGATTTTATTACGTTCTTGTATCCATATCCCGTTAACAAAGTAAATTGCATTGATTTTTCAATTTTAACCCAAACTTCCTGCATTTTGGAAAAGAACACCACTTGCGATGTATACATGAGTAGATTTTATTTTCAAATATTTTGTTTTGGATAATTTTAATGTATTTGTAAAATTTTGTTATCAGAAAGTGCTGACCTCAGTAACTAAAGTGGGTAGTGCTTCCTCTTATATGCTCTGGGAGAGTTTATGTTAACTTATAATTATTTCTTTGAATTCATCCATAGAGCCATCTAGGCCTAACTTTTTGGTTGATTTGTCTTTAGCCAGTGATGCAATTAATTACTTATCTCTTTTCTATTTCTAGCTTGCAGTTTTAAAGAATCCACCAACTGTTGAAACAAATCCCTAGAGACACAAGGCAAGAGACTGAATCATCAAAGTAAAGTCTCTCTGAGAATTATTGCTAAGAATGGCTTTAGATCTAAGAACCATATTTCAGTGTGAACCATCCGAGAATAATCTTGGATCAGAAAATTCAGAGTTTCGACAAAGCCAAGGACCTGCTGTTCAGAGAGAAGAAGGGATTTCTGAGTTCTCAAGAATGGTGCTCAATTCATTTCAAGACAGCAATAATTCATATGCAAGGCAGGAATTGCAGAGACTTTATAGGATCTTTCACTCATGGCTGCAACCAGAAAAGCACAGCAAGGATGAAATTATTTCTCTATTAGTCCTGGAGCAGTTTATGATTGGTGGCCACTGCAATGACAAAGCCAGTGTGAAAGAGAAATGGAAATCAAGTGGCAAAAACTTGGAGAGATTCATGGAAGACCTGACTGATGACAGCATAAATCCACCTGCCTTAGTGAGTACAGGGTTCTGACTTCTGGGATGAGAGACAAAGGAAAGTAAGGAATAAATCACAGTCAGTTAGAGTTGTCTGGAAGTTAGAGAAGCTATTGGAGGTCCAGTTATTAGTCAGCTCACACTCTCCCACCATTCTCACAAAGAATAATCTTCAATGTCCTAAGTTCTCAAGAAAAAAAGCAAAAAGGGATATATCTGTTTATTCTGTAGGACATATAGGAGCCAAACATATTGATGTTTGATTAAGTTAATTTTAGTCTGCATAATGGCAGACTCTGAGAAATTGACTTTTTTTTTTCTGTTGCCCAGGCTGGGGTGCATTGGCATGATCTCAGCTCACTGCAACCTATGCCTCCCAGGCACAAGCCATTCTCATGCCTCAGCCTCCAGAGTAGCTGGGATTACAGGCGTGCTCCACCAAGCCTGGCTAATTTTTGTATTTTTAATAGAGAGGGCGTTTCACCATGTTGGCCAGGCTGGTCTCAAACTCCTGGCCTCAAGTGATCTGCCTGCCTTGGCCTCCCAAAGTGCTAGGATTACAGGTGTGAGACCAGCCTGAAATTGACATTTAAATGAAGACATCAAGGTTGAGGAAGAAATGTCTTGACAAGAGCTGGTTCTTCCGTCAGGGAACCCTAATCAAGAAAGACATTCTAAAGAAGCAATTACAGTAGATCCTTATTCTCAGAGCCCATATTTGCAAAATTGCTAAAATTTATTTGTAAGCTTAAAATAAATACCTGAGGCATCTTCTCCGCCATTTTCAGATATGTGCAGGTGGTAAAATATTTTAGTTACCTTAGGTGCATGTTTCCAGGTGAGGTTGAACAAGGCCACAATCTCGCTTCCTATTTTGGTTCCTACAGTGTAAATAAGTGTCCTTTTCACAGTCTATTTAGTGGCACATTTTTTTTTTTTTGCTTTTTATTGATAACTTTGTTGTTTAAAGTGACACTGAACTAAAATGCTGAAACACTGTCTAGTCTTCCTAAGTGCAGGAAAGTTGCTATGTATTATGGAGATAATACGTGTGTTGGATCCTCTGAGTTCAGAATTAATCAATAATATATATTAAATGGGGTGTCTTTGAACATATACACACATAAAACAAACTCATGTATTGATCAATTGACAAAACTAATGTAGCCAGAAGCTCACAGGAAACTAACCCTGAATTTTTCCTAGGGGAAATGATTCAGTACTTGTAAATTCAATGTCCATGTGACTTTATTAAACATAAGAGCTTGTAGTAACAAGAATAACACCATCAGAGATGGTGGACAAAATATGTGATAGCCAATACTTGAGGGATCTTGTGAGAGCCTGTTAAGGACCACTTTTCCAAAAAGTCTTCTGTTACACAACAGATTCAGATACAACAGTGATCTGGCTTTCTTTACAGGTCCATGTCCACATGCAGGGACAGGAAGCTCTCTTTTCTGAGGATATGCCCTTAAAAGATGTCATTGTTCATCTCACAAAACAAGTGTCTGCCCAAACCCCAAGAGAAGCAAATATGGGGACACCCTCCCAGACTTCCCAAGATACTTCCTTAGAAACAGGAGAAGGTAAGTCAGGTGAATCTGCACAACTGAGGGGTGTTGTATGTGGACCCCTTCTTAAGTACAACTTCATTGAGTGTCTATTTTCACAGGATGTGAAGATGAACAAGATGGCTGCAACAGTTCTTTGAAAACTACTCAAGTAAATGAAAATATTACTAATCAAGGCAATCAAATAGTTTCCCTAATCATCATCCAGGAAGAGAACGGTCCTAGGTCTGAAGAGGGAGGTGTTTCTTCTGACAATCCAAACAACTCAAAAAGAGCAGAGCTAGTCACTGCTAGATCTCAGGAAGGGTCCATAAACGGAATCACTTTTCAAGGTGTCCCTATGGAGATGGGAGCAGGGTGTATCTCTCAGCCAGAGCAGTCCTCCCCTGAGTCTGCCCTTACCCACCAGAGCAATGAGGGAAACTCCACATGTGAGGTACATCAGAAAGGATCCCATGGAGTCCGAAAATCCTACAAATGTGAAGAATGCCCTAAGGTCTTTAAGTATCTCTGTCACTTATTAGCTCACCAGAGAAGACACAGGAATGAGAGGCCATTTGTTTGTCCCGAGTGTCAAAAAGGCTTCTTCCAGATATCAGACCTACGCGTGCATCAGATAATTCACACAGGAAAGAAGCCTTTCACATGCAGCATGTGTGAAAAGTCCTTCAGCCACAAAACCAACCTGCGGTCTCATGAGAGAATCCACACAGGAGAAAAGCCTTATACATGTCCCTTTTGTAAGACAAGCTACCGCCAGTCATCCACATACCACCGCCATATGAGGACTCATGAGAAAATTACCCCGCCAAGTGTTCCCTCCACACCAGAAGCTTCCTAAGCTGCTGGTCTGATAATGTGTATAAATATGTATGCAAGTATGTATATTCCCATAGTATTTATCGACTTAGGATATAAGATATAATTTCCTGATTATGCTTTCAATTTATTGTCTTGCTTCATTAAAATGTAAGGCTAAGGAGAGCATGGAATTTGTCAGTTTTGTTCACTAAAGTATTCCAAGTGGTTGGGAAAGTGGAACATTTCCAAGAACCAATAAATTTCTGTTGAATAAATGAATGAATCCAAAATGTTGATATCCTTTTTTTAAAAAAAGAGATGGGGCCAGCCGCAGTGTTTCATGCCTGTAATCCTAGCACTTTGGGAGGCCAAGGCGGGCAGATCACCTGAGGTCAGGAGTTCGAGACCAGCCTGGCCAACATGGTGAAACCCTGTGTTTACTAAAAATACAAAAATCAGCAGGGCGTGATGGCGCATGGGGCACTTGTAATCTCATCTACTTGGGAGGCTGAGGCAGGAGAATCGTTTGAACCTGGGAGACGGAGGTTGCCGTGAGCTGAGATCGTGCCATTGCATTCCACCCTGGGCGAGAAGAGCGAAACTCTGTCTCAAAAAATAAAAATAAAAATAAAGAGATGGGGTCTTGCTCTTTCTTTCTTTTCTCTCTCTCTTTTTTTTTTTTTTTTGGATGGAGTTTGACTCATGTTGCCCAAGCTGGAGTGCAATGGCGCGATCTTGGCTCACCGCAACCTCTGCCTCCCAGGTTCGAGCAATTCTCCTGCCTCAGCCTTCCGAGTAGCTGGGATTACAGATTACAGGCATGCGCCACCACGCCCGGCTTATTTTGTATTTTTGGTAGAGGCAGGGTTTCTCCATGTTGGTCAGGCTGGTCTCGAACTCCCGACCTCAGGTGATCCACCTGCCTCAGCCTCCCAAAGTGCTGGGATTACAGGCGTGGGCCACTGCGTCCGGCCGAAGTCTTGTTCTTTCACCTAGGCCACAGTGCAGTGACACCATCATAGGTCACTGCAGCTGCAAACTCCTGGGCTCACAAGATCCTCCCACCTCAGCCTCCCAATTAGCTGGGACTACAGGATCACAACACCACACCTGGCTAATTAAAAAAAAAAATTTGGAAAGACAGGATCTCACTATGTTGCCCAGGCTGGTCTCAAACTATCCTCCCACCATGACATCCTAAAGTGCTGGGATTATAGATGTGAGCCACAATGCCTGTTTTAAAGAATGCCTGGCATTCTTTAAAACTCAGCAATTTGCCCACATTAAAAGGCAATGAGTTCCACCCTGAGGACACAAACACCAGCTCACCATGCTCCAGTGAGGCTTTGCCTGCCTACTCTCCTGTCCTTACACCACACCCTTTAACTATGGTGCAGCCACATGGACCTCAGAATGGGTGGAACAGAGGTGGAAATCTGGAAGCAGGTTTTAGATTATGAAAGCAAACTTTCATATGTAAATGATATTATAATGTTTAAAATTTATGAGAAATTAATAGCTAAGCTTGACCTGAATATGACTGGTGATTGAAAGTTGCAGACTGCTATTTTATCGGCAGATAGTTACCAGAAAAGTCCTTTTTCCCCGTTAATTTCTTACAAGATGATGGAGATGTGAGGAAGAGAAGCTTATTTCTGGAACCAGTTTGAAAGGTCAGTTTGGAGAAAAATAATTCCGGGCAAAGCTGAAATAGCAATGCATACGCGAATCGATTTTTGGGGATACATGTGTGAGTTGGTTTCCACTTAGTAACTGGGGTTCAATCCAACTGAGAAACTAGAAGGTGCCATGTAGAAACGGCCTAAAGGATGGAAGGGGATAATTCTGCAGCGTAAATTATGATGCTTCTCTGATTCCACCGCCTCAGCCTTAGAACAGAGAGCCGTCAGGCTGCTGCGGATAACGCTGCACTGTGCAGAGAAGCCTGTGCATCCATCCTCTTTCCTGGACCGTCTCCGGGTGTTTTGCTGTTGTGAGCATTCTTGCACCTGCTTCTTGGTCCACAGGAAGGAAAATTTTTGTTTGCAAAGATCTGTATGAAGCAGGGGAAACCTTTGCCAAGGTGGTTTTTCAATCTATTACAGCACCACGGGCAAGGTAAAAATTTAATGTCCATGTCTTCTCCAACACTAGATATGGCTACTGCTTTGGTTTTCTTTTCAGGCAGGGTCTGGCTCTGTTGCCCAAGCTGGAGTGCAGTGGTGCCATCAGAGCTCACTGCACCATCGGCCTCCTGGCCTCAAGGGATCCTCCCATCTCAGCCTCCCAAATAGCTGGAATTACAGGTAGGCCACTACTGATTTTTATATTTTTTGTAGAGACAGACTCCTGCTATGTTGCCCAGGCTGGTCTCCAACTCCTAGGCTCGAGCAATACACCCGCCAACCCCCCAGCTTCGGCTTCCTGAGCAGCAGAGCCTATATGAGCGAGCCATCCCTCTGAGCCTGAATGCTTTGATTTTAATATTCAAACTCTGAGTACAGTTTATTGGAGTCAGCCGGTAAGATAAGGGGGGTAAGAAAGTTCTTTCTCTCCTCACCCCCTGCATAGAAAATATGTTTGTATTCTGCAGGCTTAATGTGTATCTGACGGTTCTCTCTGACACACCAGCTGCCAGTCTGACTTTACTGGGTGTTTTACGGGTCCTGCATTCACAAATAAACAATAACCCCTCGCCTCCACCCAACGCCTCACATCAGTTATTATTCCCTACTCTGTCAGCGATTACAGCCAGAGTTCACTGATACCCAAGCCCTCCCGCGGCAGACTTTGGGTTAAAGTCCCCGTATGAAAATGTTGGAACAAAGGCTTCCGGGACTTGTAGTCCATTACGCGGCGCCCACTGCTCTCTGGAAGCTGAAGTAGGTGGCGAGTTCTGCGCAGAGGCAGATGGGACCGCCTGATGAGCCGGATTGTGGAGACAAAAGGCGGTGAATGTGAGTCCCCCGACAGGCAGAGGAGGGAAGCTGGGCTGAAACTGAGGGGACAGGTCCGAGTGGAACGCGGGGACCCAGGGCCGCGGTCTCCTGAAATGTCCCTCCGGAGCCAGGCGTTCTAGTGGCCTCTGGGAGATGTAGTCGTCGGCATCCAGCCACGCGTTACCTTCTGGGATCTGGTGTCCGCCAGCACTGCGCAGACTCCTGGACTCCCATGCGGAGCTTCCGTCGAGCTCAGCTGCCTTGGGGCTTCGGAATTCATTCCCGGAGTTTTGTGTATTTGGAATTTCCTCTCTTATCCTAGGAAAGACAGGGCCTCCGTACCGGGGGAAGCAAAAATATCATTGGACTTATCATTACAATTGCCATCCTTTATTCTAGGTGGAACTGGCTTACTCTTTGCAGTAGAGAGTCCACGTTTCTCTTTAGGAGTTTTCTTTCTTTCTTTCTTTTTTAATTTTTTTGAGACGGAGTCTCGCTCTGTCGCCCAGGCTGGAGTGCAGTGGCGTGATCTCGACTCATTGCAAGCTCCACCTCCCGGGTTCACACCATTCTCCTGCCTCAGCCTGCCGAGTAACTGGGACTACAAGTGCTCGCCACCACGCCCAGCCGTTTTGTATTTTTAGTAGAGACGGGGTTTCACCGTGTTAGCCAGGCTGGTCTCGCTCTCCTAACCTTAGGATCTGCCCGCTTCGGCGTCCCAAAGTACTAGGATTACAGGCGTGAGCCACTGCGCCCGGCCGAAGATTTTCTTATTCATTTGTAATCCATGTAATCCACTTCATCCCAGGCCACCTCCACTGTCCTGACAGCCCCTCCCATTGTCACCACCGTGCCCGGCTGAAGATTTTCTTAATCATTTGTAACCAGTGTAATCCACTTCATCCCATGCCGTCTCCACTGTCCTAACAGCTCTTCTCATGTAAATGATACAGGAGGCAAGGAAATGCTGGGTAGAAGAGGGTGGTTCCCTGGCAAAGGCCCCACCCTCAAGCCTGGAAACTCAAGCCCTAAATGAGAACAATTGTCTCTCTTTTCCTGCCCAAATGTCACTTTTTTGGCCTACCTACCCCCCTTTCCTGTGCCCATATAAACCCCAGACCTCAGCTGGCAGAGAGACAAGCAGGCCGAAGTCAAGAGGAGAAGCAGCAACTGAGCTGGATACTAGGAGTAGGCGTGGCTTAACTTCAAATAGCAGGACTCTGGAGAGGAGTCTGGTGGAGATGGCCTGGCTTCAGGCAAAGATCACCTTCTTCCCGCAGCATCCCCTTTCCAGCTCCCCTTCTGCTGAGAGCTACTTCCACCGCTTAATAAAATCTCCACATTCACTATCCTTCAAGTCGGCCTGATGAGATTCTTCCTGGACACCAGGCAACAACCGAGGTACCAAGAGGGCAGGGTGTAAAAGGCTGTCACCCTGACTCTCCACTGAGCTGGCTATCACTTAGCCACCCATGGGAGGCAACTGATAGAAGAATATTGTGTTTTTGGCCGGGCGCGGTGGCTCACGCCTGTAATCCCAGCACTTTGGGAGGCTGTGGCAGGCAGAACATGAGGTCAGGAGTTTGAGACCAGCCTGGCCAACATAATGAAAGCCCGTCTCTACTAAAAATATAAAAATTAATCGGGTGTGGTGGCATGTGCTTGTAGTCCCAGCTACTCAGGAGGCTGAGGCGGGAGAATCACTTGAACCCAGGTGGCGAAGGTTGCAGTAAGCTGAGACCACACCATTGCACTCCAGCCTGGGTGACAGTATGAGACTCTGTCTCAAAAAAACCAACAAAACATTGTTTTTAACACAGGCCCTCTGGGGCTCCAGAGGTTGCAGGCAACCCCTGGATGCTGCTCCAGGCCAGTATAGGGTTCATTCCTGCACCACTCGCCAGGCTCCTGCACCCGCTCACCTGCATCCTACCCCTCTGGCAAGGGGTTTGAGCATGGGGCGCTGAGTAAGCAAGCCACACCCCTGTTATGTCCTGCAAAGGGGTCAAGGGTCAAGGGAACTCTCCCATCTCATAGAGTCACCCCATCTCTATAATTTCATTCTACTTTACTGTCATCAGAACCCTTAGGGTCATCGGACATTCTCCTGCCCATTTATTTAGCAAGGTCTGTCTTGTTGACGGCTCTGTCTTCAACCCTGAAATATGAGCTCCTGTTCCTGTTATGCCGCCTCCAGGAATTCCCATAAGATTTGGTCACCTTGCATCAGACATAGCCGTACACCAGCAGACCTGACTTACCGCATCTGTGACCTTCCTTGCATTATTCCTTTACTCACTACTTTCAGTTAAGCTGTTCTGAAAATGCCACCTTCTTTCCCATTTCCCACTCTCTACCCTTGGACTTCCCTCTGCCTGGAGCATTGTCCCCGGTAACTGCAGAGCCTCCAAAAATATTCTTATTTTGGGGACTCTGCATTGATATTCTCCACCCTCTGGAATGATGTAACCCAAAATGTCCACAAAGCCTGCATCTTTGTCTCTTTCATGTCCCTAAAGTTATTGTCTCAGAGGGACCTCCCCGAGCAAACTATCATAAATTGTAACCATGTTTCCTAATATAATCTCCAAAATCAAATTCCAGACCCTGCAAGATATAGAAGAGGTGAGTTCTGCCAAACACTCAATGAAATAATCAAATACATTCCAAATCTTACAGATAATAGAAAATATCCATTTACTCTATACGCCTAGTATAACTTTATTGTAAAGTTAAATATAAAAAATCTGAGAGATGACATTTAATCACCAAACCCACTCATGAATATAGATGCAACGATCCTATTTGCTAGTAAAATTAACAATGAATAAAGATGTCGTACATCCTGAGTTGATCCCCAGGATGTAAGGATTGTTTATTATTAGAAAATAGAGGCCGGGCACAGTGGCACATGCCTGTAATCCCAGCACTTGGGGAGGCCGAGGTGGGCGGATCACAAGGTCAAGAGATCAAGACCATCCTGGCCAACATGGTGATCACACCATAGCACTCCAGCCTGGGTGACAGAGCAAGACTCTGACTCAAAAAAAAAAAAAAAAAGCCAGGCATGCTGGCTCACGCCTGGAATCCCAGCTCTTTCAGAGGTTAACGCGAGTGGATCACCTGAGGTCGGGAGTTCGAGACCAGCCTGACCAACATGGAGGTTGTAGTGAGCCGGGATTGTGCCACTGCACTCCAGCCTTGCAACAGAGCGAGACTCCGTCTCAAAAAAAGAAAAAAAAAAAAGAAAGAAAGAAAAGAAAAGAAATTAATGTAATTTACCATGGTGTGGATTACAAAAGATAATGTATTATTGATAAAAGTAGGAAAATGTCTAAGCAAAATTTAAATCCACTTGTATTAACAAAAGTTACTTTCTTTTTTTTTTTTTGAGACAGAGTCTCCTTCTGTCACCCAGGCTGGAGGGCAGTGGAGACATCTTGGCTCACCGAAACCTCCACCTCCTGGGTTCAAGTGATTCTTCTGCCTCAGCCTCCGAAGTAGCTGGGATTACAGGCATGTGCCACCATGCCCGGCTAATTTTGTATTTTTAGTAGAGACGGGGTTTCTTTCAAACTCCCGACCTCAGGTGATCCACCCACCTCGGCCTCCCAAAGTGCTCGGATTACAAGCATGAGGGACCGTGCCCGGCTTTTTTTTTTTTGAGTCAGAGTCTTGATCTGTCACTCAGGCTGGAGTGCCGTGGTGTGATCTTGGCTCACTGCAACCTCCACTTGGAGGTCCAAAATTAATCATAGACACCAAACCACAGATCCAGAAATCTCAGAGAAGAGGAAGTAGCATAAATACCAAAAACCTACAACTAGGTACGTCATATTCAAACTACAGAAGGCCAAAGATAGAGAAATTCTTGAAAGAAGATGGAGGTGGGGGAGGGCACTTTACCTGCTGAGGAACAAAGATGAGATTTAGAGTAGAATTCTTGTCAGAAACCAGATAATCAAGAAGGGAATGGAGTGAAAGTTCAAAATTTAGAACAAAAAATAAAACCCCACCCTAACATCTATATCCAGCAATGTTATCTTTCAAAGGTGGAGGAGAATAAAGCTTTTCTCACACAAATACTAAAGAATTCATCCCCAAAGATCCTGTTACAGTGTCCCTGCATTACATGTGAAGCAATCCAGTAGTTATTTGAAGGTCGAATTAGATTAAAGATGTTTAGGCTGGGCACAGTGTCTCATGCCTGTAATCCCAGCACTTTGTCAGGCTGAGGCGGGCAGATCACTTGAGTCCAGGAGTTTGAGACCAGCCTGAGCACCAAGGCAAAACCTCATCTGTACAAAAAATACAAAAAAACAATTAGCTGGGTTTGGCGACATGCATCTGTAATCCCAGCTATTTGGGAGGCTGAGATGAGAGGATCACTTGAGCCTGGAAGGCAGAGGTTGCAGTGAGCTGAGATCAGACCACTGCACTCCAGCCTGGGTGACAGGCTCAAAAAAATTTTTAAAAGATGTTTATTGTAACTTCTAAGGGAGGAATTAATAATTTTTTTTTTTTTTTTGCTGGCAACTTTGATTAATTTAAAAATACAAAAATTAGCTGGGCATGGTGGTGCATGTTTGTAACCCCAGCTACTCGGGAGGCTGAGGCAGGAGAATCGCTTGAACCCGGGAGGCAGAGGTTGCAGTGAGCTCAGATCGCGCCACTGCACTCCACCCTGGGCAACAGAGCAAGACACTGTCTCAAGAAAAAAAAAAAAAAAAGCCCAGGCACAGTGGCTCACCTGAGGTCAGGAGTTCAAGACCAGCCTGGCGAACATGGTAAAACCCTCTCTCTACTGAAAATACAGAAATTAGCCGGGCATGGTGGCTGGCGCCTGTAGTCCCAGCTACTTGGGAGGCTGAGGCAGAAGAATTGCTTGAACCCAGGAGGTGGAAGTTGTGGTGAGCCGAGATCAAGCCATTGTACTCTAGCCTGGGCGACAGAGTGAGACTCCGTCTGGAAGAAAAAAAAAAAAAAAAAAGAACTGATAAACAAATTCACCTGTGTAGCTGAATTCAAAGTCAACATGCAAAAGTCAACATGTAAAACTCATATGCCTTTCCATACACTAACAATGAAAAATCTGAAAAGGAAATTAAGAAAACAATAACATTTACAATAGTAATGTATATGGTCAAATGATCTCAACAAGGCTACCAAGACCACTCAATGGGGAAACGACGATCTTTTCAGCAAATGATGCTGGGAAAACTAAATATTCACATGCTAAGGAATGAAGGTGAACCCTTACCTAACACCAAAAACACAAATGAACTCAAAATGGACTAAAAACCTAAACATAAGACCCAAAACTATAAAACACTTAAAAGAAAATATAGGGTGAAAGTTTTATGACATTGAATTTGGCCATAATTTCTTGGATTTGACACCAAACACATGTGACAAAAGAAAAATAGACCAATTAGACTTCATGAAAATTAAAACTTTAGTATATCAAACAATAACAAAGTGAAAGAGAAACCTATTTAATAAGAACAAAATACAGGTTGAACATCCCTGAGCCAAAAATCTAAAATCCAAAATGCTCCAAAATCCAAATTTTTTTTTTTTTGGAGATGGAGTCTCCCCCTGTCGCCCAGGCTGGAGTGCAATGGCGCAATCTCGACTCACTGCAACCTCTGCCTCCCAGGTTCAAACGATTCTCCTGCCTCAGCCTCCCAAGTACTGGGATTACAGGCGCTCGCCACCATGCCCGGCTAATTTTTGTATTTTTAGTAGAGACAGGGTTTCACCATGTTGGCCAGGCTGGTCTCGAACTCCTGACCGCGTGATCCACCCACCTCGGCCTCTCAAAGTGCAGGGATTACAGGCGTGAACCACTGCGCCCGGCCCGCCCGACTAATTTTTGTATTTTTAGTAGAGATGGGGTTTCGCCATGTTGGCCAGCCTGGTCTTGAACTCCTGACCTCAGGTGATACGCCCGCCTCGGCCTTCTAAAGTGCTGGGATTACAGGCGTGAGCCACTGCGGCCAACCCCCTGAAATAAAATTTTTTTGCCTCTAAGGGCACCCTGAGCTTCGTGGAGTCTGAAATAATGTCTCTAAACACTTAAGTGATCAGTTACGGAAAACACTTCCCAGAAATCTGGGAAAAGCCCCTTTAATAAGGGGTAAATACCTCCTTCTCCCCTAGAGGCCGAAGTAGCCATTTCCCTGCACAGGGCACAGCACTTCAGAATACAAGTTCGCAGAGGTCAAAGCAGTGGATACACTCCGAAGAGCTCTGTGGCGTTTTGGAAACTACATTATCCAGAGTGCAGAGCGCTAAACGGCGGCGGAGTTGAGCCAATGACAGCCCAGGATAGGGGCACTTCCGCGCATGCGCAGCTCGACGGGCCGGAACTTCCGGCGTCCTCCTCGTGGCGGTCATTTTGGCCTGTCTCCTGTCTGTCCACCCCGCCAGTCTCTGCAGCGGAGGTCGCGACTGAGGGACGGGACAGAGAAGGCGCGAAAGTGGGCCAGAGGTTCTGCGACGCCACCTCGAGTGAGCTGTGCCAGGCCCAGGATAGGGACTGTTGTGTTCGAATGCCCGCCCCGGTCGGCCGCCGTTCCCCGCCTAGTCCACGGAGCTCAATGGCGGCAGTCGCGCTGAGGGACTCGGCTCAGGTGAGTTGTGCGTCCTCCGGGGTCTCGCCTACCCTCCCCCAGCAGAAGCCCTAAGGCCCAGTGAGGGATGCCTGCTCACAGCCCTGCAGCCCAGGCCCCAGTGCCCTGGACAAGAAGGCGCTTGTGGATGGGACCCGTTTCTGACGCCCAATGTGTACGGAAATGTGACGGGCGGGGGACTGGCGCGTGCAGAACTTGGAGCTGCAACTAAGCTGGGGGGGATTCAGGAGCCTGGGGTCCATCTCGGGTCTGCAGGAACATAGAGTGAGGCAGAGTTGCACCTGAGAAATTTGACTATTCTGAGGACACTGGCAGCCTTTGAGATTTGTGAACAGATAGGGACACTGGGCTAGGATTTCCTAAAGCTATCCAAAAGTTGCTCAGGGGAAGAACAGGTTGAAGAGAGGTAATAGTAGTTAGGCATAGGAAGACTGAGTTCTTGTCCAAGCTCACGCAGCTGGTGAAGTCAGCACTGAGGACTGAGGTGCGGAGATAATGCAGCCAGCCCAGGCCACCTGACTCCAAAACTGGACCAGGGTCATTGGGCGACCTGAGCCTCGCCACTCGTCTAGCCTTGGGCCCTGAGACTTTGAGCAAATACAAAGCCCAGAGTCTTAAGTCCAGGTTAGATTATATGAAGCTGTTGGCAGCCGGGCGAAAGGAGATGTAGAAGGTTGTCCAAGGCAAAGTTACCAGTATATGCTAAGTTTGGAGAGGAGGCTGAGATTGTTCAGGAACCTACAATTATTTTCTTCTCATGCGAACAAGGAGCAATGTGGTAGAAGTCAGACCCGGAATGGTTCCCTGAGAAGTTGAGTTGTCCATTCGTTACTTAATAGTAACAGTGGGAGGTTTGGAGTGGAAGAGGGAGGTGATCTGGTTCAGGTCTTATTAGGCTCCCTGTGGCTGCAGCATGGGAAGCCGACTGAAGGATGAGGTGGGGAGACCTGGGAGGAGACTACTGGGATAGGCCAGGTGAATGTGATAGTAACTGGGCCAAAATGGTGGCTGTGAAGATGCGAGAAGCAGTTGGATTCTGGATTCATTTTTTAAGTAGGGCTGCCTGAATTTTTAGTTTTGAGAATGAGAGTGGAGTCAGGGATGACTCAAAGGTTTTATTTTGGCAGTTAGAAGTGTGGAAGCTCCATCAGCTAAGATGGGGAAGTCCATAGTAGGAGTAGTTTTCATTTGGGATATCAGAAGTTTTATTTTTGACCTGCTACGAGTATGAGAGCTTTCAGAGAATGGTTCATAGGCTGCTGGAACTGTAGGTCGGGAACAGTGAGGAGAGATTCAGAATGGAGGCTTTTCCAAAAGGTAGTGGACAATCTGTGGGCCGGGGTGGATCTGTGGATCACATTTAGTAGAGGGGAAGTCTGCTCACAATGATAATAACAGTTGTCAAGGAAGGGGAGGGGAAGGTCAAGGACTGGTCTCCTGCGTGAGCCCCGGTTGTGTGAGGTGTTGCAACACAGGTCTTGGACAGAAGTGTTCATGGTGAGGGTCTTACAGAGATTATGATCTAGCATGTGGCCAAGGCTTCTCAGGGGTGAGTAGACATGAGATGAATGTAGAGGCATAGGAGTTAGACAGGATGATGCTAGGACTGGTGCGTATTCACCTCTCTGCAGACTCACCAGGGTTTTATATTAACTCTTGGTGGGATCTGGGAAGTTTCATTCAGGCTGTCACGTTATCTTAGGGGCATAATTGGCCATCTGTGGGACTCAATGGGCCCGGGGTAGAGAGCCACTGGGGTTGGACCTTGAATTAGTGGTAGTTGGAGAGAGGAAGGCTGTGACTGGTGGGGGGACAGCAATCACAGCCTAGAAGTGGAAGAGGCCTTGGTTATCTGAGATCCACAGGTGATTCTTGATGGGTGAGGTTGAAGCAAGGAATAGTCAGGTAGAAAGGCCTTCATGGTATGACTTGAGGCTGCCCCTAACTTTAGGCACAGTTAGAGATCTGGGATAGTACTGAACCATATTTGAATTTGCCAACCACTCTCTGGGCCCCATGTGCTGAGTAACCAGTTGGGAGGCCAAGTTGACGCTCATGGTATGAGGCAGGGAGTAAGCTGTGGCTGTGGGAGTGACACTGTGAGAGAGGTGTGGTAGAGTGATGTGCACGTGGAGACAAGAATGTGAAGTGGTGGCTCCTTGGCATTGACACAAGGGTGAAGTATGAACCAAGACCCTTGGTTGTGTTAGGGAGCCGTGGTCTGTTGTCTTCCAGGAGAGTTTCCTTACAAGAGTGTATGGTTCCTTGCATGGCAGGCTGAGAGCTTAGATACTTGCCCACCTGCCTGTTGTTGCTGTGGGAGAACACAATGACCAATGGGACCATAAGGAGAGAGGGGGCATCAGTGTCACCAGGCCCTGTTGTATTCTTTCAAATGAGAAGATGGAGAGGAGGATGAACAGGGTATAGATGCAGCAGGGATGAATTTGGGGTCCTAGGAGAGGTACTGATAATGGAATGAACTGTCCCAATCATGGAAAAGCTGTGTGACCTTTGAGGTTGTGGCTGTGGGAATGCAGCTGTGTGAGACAGGTGTGGGTCAAAGAGTGATGTACATGAGAAGAGAGAGAATAAACTGAGGGCCATATGGGTGAACTGGAGTCAGAGGGGTAAAGGATAAGCCCATGTTAGTTGTGTCTTGGAAGATCAATCTTGGGGACTTCAAGGGTATTGCCTGACAAGACAAACGTCAGATCACTCACACCCTGTCTATGGCCAGTTCTCTCTCTAGCTGGTGTTTGTGAGTAACGAGAAGTATAGCCTACTTGCCAAGCCCAGAGCTTAGATAGCATCTATCTGTTCACAGGCCTGTTGTTGCTATTCGAGGACTCAGTATCAGTGGAACTGTGGGGAGAGAGTAGGCATCGGTGGCACTGTGGCTGGTTATCTCCGCTGAGGTGGGCAATAGGGTGACCCGGGGATGGATGTTGGGGGCAAGAGGATAATGAACTCCTGGTCTGATCATGGATTGAACTATTCCTGCTGTGACAGGGTATGACCTTTGAGGATGTGGCCATTTATTTCTCCCAAGAAGAGTGGGAGCTCCTTGATGAGTCTCAGAGGTTCCTGTACTGCGATGTGATGCTGGAGAACTTTGCACATGTAACATCCCTGGGTAAGGTCCTAGCATCCCTCCCAGTGTCTGCTTTTCTTTTTGACCCCAGAGTTACCTCTGTCTCAGGAGTCTTACTGTCAGCCTAGTGGATCTTATTTTTCTTGTCTTCTCCCTGTCAGGATGACTGTGTACAGATTCTTGGTACCTTGTGGCCCAGTTTCTGCCCTTTTCCTCTAGCTGCCATTTCCTTATGTCCACCTATATCAGAAATTGCAGGCATTGTCATAGTTACTACTTACATGAACTATGGAGCTCTTTTTACAAGACTCTCCTTTGAGTGTTTTTTGTGAGTGCTGGTCACTCCCTTGTTCTCTCTTTCCTTAAGACTTACATCATTCATGTGTTATGTGGTAGCACAATGAGGGCTGCAGGGAGAGCCCTAGTTGCTTCACAGAGTGAACAAAGCAAGATGGTCTCAGAGGAGGCCTGGCCCCAGTGAGTGGCAGCTGGGGAAGGGCATGACATCATGGTTGTATTACAATCATATCAGGAACCTGTGATGTGTCCAGCAGCATTTTGGTGCAAGTGCCACTGGCCATACCTCGTTTCTACTTCTACTTCCCTATACAATACTGTGCCGAATTGTTGTTTCATCTGTCACTTCCAGCGTTTGGCTACCTCCACCCTCGTGGTCTCAGTGTGTCACTTGTTCCTCTCCACAGCTCACTTCTTTTCAGTGTTCTTCAGTCTTGACTCACTGTGTTGTGAGGTATGCACAACAGCCTCAAATAGTCCTCCTTGATCACCAGCTACCAAGTTTCAATTGGATTTTCCTAGGACTGGACAACAGCAGTCTTCTGCACAGCACATACGTCACTAGCTGACAAAGCCCTGCTGAGGGCTTTGGCAGAGAGTGAGTTGGAGACCCTTCTTCTCCTCCTGTGCTATACCTCATCCTTGTGTCCTTTGCATGATGAGATGACATCTCTAAAATCTTAAAAAGCCCAGTTCTTCAAACCAGCCTATTCCTCCCCAGTTCCGTTGTTCTCAGAACAGTTCCATGCACTCAGTTATTGTGTCTCACACATTTCTGTGATACATCTTTCCCCTTCCATGAAAGTCGGCATGCGTTTCATCAGCATTTCTCTGCTTTCAGGTTATTGCCATGGAACAGAGAATGAGGCGATAGCTTCTGAGCAGAGTGTATCTATACAGGTCAGGACTTCTAAGGGCAATACACTCACCCAGAAAACTCACCTCAGTGAGATTAAGATGTGTGTCCCAGTCTTGAAAGACATTTTGCCTGTGGCTGAGCACCAAACCACATCCCCTGTGCAAAAGTCATACTTGAGTAGCACAAGCATGAGAGGCTTCTGCTTCAGTGCTGACCTTCACCAGCATCAAAAGCATTACAATGAAAAAGAGCCCTGGAAAAGGAAGGTGAATGAGGCTACATTTGTGACCGGCTGCAGATTCCATGTGTTGAATTATTTCACCTGTGGGGAGGACTTCCCAGCCTCCATGGACCTACTCCAACACAAAGCCACTCCCAGTGGTGAGGAGCCACACAGTAGCAGCAGCAAGCATATACAGGCATTTTTCAATGCAAAAAGTTATTACAAGTGGGGTGAATACAGAAAAGCTTTAAGCCACAAACACACACTTGTTCAGCATCAGAGTGTCTGCTCTGAAGAAGGGCTTTATGAGTGTAGCAAATGTGAGAAAGCCTTCACCTGCAAGAACACACTTGTTCAGCACCAGCAAATTCACACTGGACAAAAGACGTTTGAGTGTAGTGAATGTGAGGAATCCTTTAGCAAAAAGTGCCACCTAATCTTACACAAGATAATTCACACTGGAGAAAGGCCTTATGAATGCATTGATCGTGAGAAAGCCTTTATTCATAAGTCTGAATTCATTCACCACCAGAGACGTCACACTGGAGGAGTGCGTCATGAGTGTGTTGAATGTAGGAAAACCTTTAGCTACAAATCTAACCTCATTGAACACCAGAGAGTTCACACTGGAGAAAGGCCTTATGAATGTGGCGAGTGCGGGAAATCCTTTAGACAAAGCTCTAGCCTTTTTCGACACCAGAGAGTTCACTCTGGAGAAAGGCCTTATCAGTGCTGTGAATGTGGGAAATCCTTCAGACAAATCTTCAATCTCATTCGACATAGAAGAGTTCACACTGGAGAAATGCCTTATCAGTGCAGTGATTGTGGGAAATCTTTTAGCTGCAAATCGGAACTCATTCAACACCAGAGAATTCACAGTGGAGAAAGACCTTATGAGTGCAGAGAATGTGGGAAATCCTTTAGACAATTCTCTAACCTCATTCGACACCGCAGCATTCACACTGGTGATAGGCCTTATGAGTGCAGTGAATGTGAGAAATCCTTTAGCCGCAAATTTATCCTGATTCAACACCAAAGAGTTCACACTGGAGAAAGACCTTATGAATGCAGTGAATGTGGAAAATCCTTTACCCGCAAATCTGACCTCATTCAACACCGGAGAATTCATACTGGCACAAGACCTTATGAGTGCAGCGAATGCGGCAAATCTTTTAGACAGCGCTCTGGCCTCATTCAGCACCGGAGACTTCATACTGGAGAAAGGCCTTATGAATGTAGTGAATGTGGAAAGTCTTTTAGCCAAAGTGCTAGCCTCATTCAACACCAGAGAGTTCACACTGGAGAAAGGCCTTATGAATGTAGTGAATGTGGGAAATCCTTTAGCCAGAGCTCTAGCCTCATTCAACACCAGAGAGGTCACACTGGAGAAAGACCTTATGAGTGCAGTCAGTGTGGGAAGCCCTTTACCCACAAATCAGACCTTATTCAGCACCAAAGAGTTCACACTGGAGAAAGGCCTTATGAATGCAGTGAATGTGGGAAATCCTTTAGCCGCAAATCTAACCTCATTCGACATCGGAGAGTTCACACTGAAGAAAGGCCTTAAATGTGAAGAGACTGTGGTAGCCATCTTTGTAAATTTAAACTTTGAGCATCCACAGTGGGGTATTCTTCATAAGTTTCAGGTATGTGGGAAGCTCGGAGGGAGTTCATTGTAATTTCTAATCTGCCGAGGCCTATAGCCTGATTTATGTCACTGCCAATTTCTGAGGCTGAAGCCATTTCACATTTCACCCCTACCACCTGGCAGGTGCACACCATGAGCATGAGTCACTTCCCCACAGTGCTCAGAGAAGCAAACCTCTGTACTCTCCCATTTGCTTGGGGAAATTATTAATAGCCCAAGCATGTAGGGGGTCTTCATGTCTTTTCTCTGACTTTAGAGTATAGACCTGACCCAGCTGTGGTCCAGAGAATCTGAGTTGTGCTGTCAGCTTTCTAAGAAGGATTACCTTTTTAAGGAACATTGTCGGTCTCACATGTTGCTTGTAATGAATTTTTCCATTCTGATTCACCAGCCTGGAAACTGCTTGGTGCACATTGCTCTAATTTATAATGTTTTTATAAAGGTTTTAAAAAAATTTATGCACCTTTAATCTTGCATGTTCTATTCATTGCATAGAATGACTTGTAAGCAGAATAGTGATGTCAGCATGAAGGGGTGAAGAGATTTTGTGGAGATCTCAAACTTTCTGTACTCAGAAGGGACAATGTGATGGCAGAAGACAGCTCTTTGTTCTGTATTGGTCTAATTGGCCTGCTGCCCAAGGCCTCAAAGTAAAGACTGCCAGGCTTTGTGTTCCTGTACTGTGGCCTGGTGCCATCTTTGTCAGGTCAGAGGTCACCATGAAAAGGAGGCAGTTGTGACAATCCCCAGTGCTTCTGTGAACGTGAATTTTGTTCAGTTGTCCACAAGAGATCCACATAATTCCTAGCACTGGTGAGGGGAATCTGTTTCCCAGGTCCTGCAAGGGAGCCATGTGCCATGGCATATAAGTCAGTGTACGCTGGTGCCATTTGTTGTCAGACTATAGGTGTAGAGGTGAAATTACAGGTGCAACTGTAATTGGGACAGAAACTCCAGGTAAATGGGGAGTGGAGAAGACTGCAGTAAATTAGATGGAATGACTCTTCTAAAGTTCATCTATAAATTTTCCAGTGAATATAGTTGTGTAGGATCAGTGCATACAGAAATTCTCAGGATCTTCTGTTTACTATCGCTGAGATCATTATCAGAAAATAGTCTGGCCGGGCATGGTGTAATCCTAACACTTTGGGAGGCCAAGGCGGGTGGATTGCCCAAGCTCAGGAGTTCAAGACCAGCCTGGGCAACATGGTGAAACCCCATGTCTACTAAAATACAAAAAATTAGCCAGGCGTGGCAGCATGCGCCTGTAGTCCCAGCCACTTGGGAGGCTGAGGCAGGAGAATTGCTTGAACCCAGAAGGCGGAAGTTGCAGTGAGCTGAGATTGCACCACTGCACTCCAGCCCAGGCGACAGAGTGAGACTCCGTCTCCAAAAAAAAAAAGAAAATAGTCTATAAAGGTTTTGTGGCTCCTTGTATCCTGTCTGGGCTGTTCACCTCAAGGCCATTGCTATGCAGGTAGGAGAACAAGAATAGAGAGAAGGATCTTCTGCAGTCCAGGGATGTGGCTTTTGTGACTCAGCCAACATTCCTATTAATTCAGGTGGCAACAGCCTTCATTGCTTGCCAAAATTTGCTACCCCTGAGGCAAGGTTGCCTCTCTCAGGGCATGAGGAGAGAGAGAGATGGTGAAGTCCATATCAGGTTGCCACCCTGATTTAAAAAAAAAAAAAAGGAACATCTAGGCTCTTAATTTTGAGCCACTTTTTAAAGCTTTTTGAAGGTCTAATTTGTATAACTGACATGCAACAAAGTACACATATCCAAAGTGTACAGTTTGGTAAAGCCATGAAACCATCATCACAACCATAAAAATGAATTTATGTGTCACCCATATATTTACCTTGTATCCTTTTATAATCTTTCTCCCTTCCCCAGCTCTTCCGGTTCAACTGATTTCCTTTAGTTTGCATTTTCTGGAATTTTTACTGAGATACATACACACACACACACACACACACACATATATATGTACGCATATACGTATACGCATATACGTATACGCATATATATGCATATGTGTATATGTGTGTATATATATATACTTGTTTTCTTCATGCTGTATAATTATTTTGGGATTCAAAAATGATGAATCTTTGTATTGCTGAGTATTATGCTGTTCTATGGATAAGTCAGTGTTTATCCATGTGTTTAGGGACATTTATATTATTTATAGATTTTTGTATATTACAAATAAAGCTGTTGTAAATACTTGAATTCATTTCTTTATAGGGATATGTGTTTTATTTTCCTTGTGTTAATAACTCAAACTGTAATGTCTTAGTTACAATGTAGGTGAATGTTTAACATTTTAAGAAATGCCAAATTTGATCTAAATGGATGTTCTATTGTAGTCCCACCAAGGGTGTATGAGAGTCCCAGTTCCTTTACATCCCTGCCAGTGCTTCATGTGGCTACTCTTTTTTATTTTAGCTCTTTGAATGTATGAATAGTGGTATCTCACTGTGGTTTTCATTGCATTTCCCTAAAACTTGATGATATTGAGCATTTTTTAATGTTTTTATTTGCCACCTGTGTAACTTCTTCGGTAAAATTAAATTTTCTTTTAAAAATTCCTCACCACCCATTCCAGAATTTGCATGTATGTGTGTGTGTGTGTGCGTGCACGTGTGTGCGAACAGAGGGGGTCTCCCAGGCTAGTCTTTTAACTCCTGGCCTTAAGCATTTTTCCTACTCTCCAGCCCCAGCCGTGGCCAATTTGTTTTTTCTTTTTTTTTTTTTTTTTTTTTTTGAGACAAGAGTCTCGCTCTGTCACCCAGGCTGGAGTGCAGTGGTGTAATCGCGGCTCACTGCAAGCTCTGCCTCCCAGGTTCAAATGATTCTCCTGCCTCAGCCTCCCGAGTAGCTGGGACTACAGGTGCCCACCACCATGCCCAGCTAATTTTTACGTTTTTAGTAGAAACAGAGTTTCACCATATTGGCCAAGCTGGTCTCGAACTCCTGACTTTGTGATCCTCCTGCCTTGGCCTCCCAAAGTGCTGGGATTACAGGTGTGAGCCACCGCACCCAGCCACCGTGGTCAATTTCAAACTGCCATATTGATGTCACTGAACCTGGAGTTGGGAAGAATTTCTGGTAACACACCTTTGTATTCTGTTTCCAATACACTGATACAGTATCCACAGATAGCCAGAAGAATAAAGATGACAATAAAACAGTAAAATGATCAGGAAGTGGCAAGTTTTAAATATTTGTTTTTTAAACAGTTTTATTGAGATACAATGCACTTAAATTGTATGGGTTTTTATCCTTCACCTTAGAAGGGATTCAGTTGTATATTTTTAAAATATATATTTTGATGTTTTAATACATCTTACATTCCCAAAACCAAATGTTTCTTCCAGCCCTTTTCAATTTATCCTTTGCAACATATAAATTACCGATAGAAGGACATATTCTGCCTTTTGTAGGGGCTATTTACAAATATGTCCATAAATGGAAGACATCATTATAAAACCTGATGAACCCTTTCCCAGTCTTCTATCATTTTTTTTTTTTTTTTTTGAGACAGGGTCTCGTTCTGTCACCCAGGCTGGAGTGCAGTGGTGGATTTATCATTTTGTGGTCATTCTTTCTCTTTTTTTTTTTTCCAGCATAAACTATCAAGCAATTCATGGTTCTTGTTTCATCTGTCCCCATGTGGATTTATAATCAGATATTTCATTAAAGGCATAAAGTCTTCAGATTGCATTTCTAAAATTTAAAGACCCTTTCCTAACTATAAGATTAATATACAAAATAAAAATGTGTATGTGTACAAAATTATAGATGTTTTATATACAGTACTGAATTGTATCAACTGCTGCTTATTTAAGACAGATTGCTATCAGCATACAAAATATATTTGATGTTTAGTAGGTGTGTCTTTGAGTTTATTAACCTATACGTACTGCTTACTTCTTTAATATTTATGTAACATTGCTAAACTGCTTGTCCATTAGCTTCCCACATTGTGCCGCGCACGGTGGCTCACGCCTGTAATCCCAGCACTTTGGGAGGCCGAGGCGGGCGGATCACGGGATCAGGAGATCGAGACCACGGTGAAACCCCGTCTCTACTAAAAATACAAAAAATTAGCCAGGTGGGCGCGGTGGCGGGCGCCTGTAGTCCCAGCTACTGGGAAGGCTGAGGCAGGAGAATGGTGTGAACCCGAGAGGCGGAGCTTGCAGTGAGCCGAGATCCTGCCACTGCACTCCAGCCTGGGCAACAGAGCGAGACTCCGTCTCAAAAAAAAAAAAGAACTTCCCACATGGTTGATTTGGCTTATTAAATCTCAGATTCTGTTCAATGTGTTCACCGCTCACTCCGCCCCCCATTCCCCAGTATTTCCTGTATACTAGATATTGATGAAATGAGTGATTAAGATCTGTTCCAAATGGACAGGTTTATGTTGGTAACAAACCTGGAAACACAGTGTGTCTTTTGCTACCACAACTTGAGCAGCCTGGAAATAAACATTACAGGTATTGTGTGTGCTGGTTGTGAGACAGGTGTGCAGTGGTGACAGCACATCCTAGCAAGATACACATATATCTGTGGCATACACTGACAGATAGAGGAAACTGACACCCCCTAGCACAGCCTGGAGCCATTTGTGTATGCCACATCCACAACAGAAAAGATGTATGACAAACCTGAAACACACACACAGGCATGTGCAAAACACGCAAGGAACCTGTGAGACGGGATGGAGATACTGACACACCATAGCAGTCTCCACAGAGACTTGTGGGACAGACATGTGCTAGGAATACCCAAAAATCTGATGTGTGGGGCCAGGCACGGGGCTCACGCCTGTAGTCCCAGCACATTGGGAGGCCGAGGCGGACAGATCACAAGGTCAGGAGTTTGAGACCAGCCTGGCCAACATGGTGAAACCCCGTCTCTACTAAAAATAGAAAAACTAGCCAGGTGTGGTGGTGCGCACCTGTAATCCCAGCTACTCAGGAGGCTGAGGCAGGAGAATCACTTGAACCTGGGAGGCGGAGACTACAATGATCCGAGATTGCGCCATTGCACCCCAGGCTGGGCAACAGAGCAAAACTCCGTCTCAGAAAAAAAAAAAAAAAAAATCTGATGTGTGGGCCACAAACACAATTGCACTATCTCTGTGGGCCGATTGTGATGAGGCAGGCACAACCTGATGTGATAATACTACTCCCTACACACATCACTGCATACTAGATGATGTACTGATGAGGAAACTGGTTCATACCCCAGCACAACCTGGAAATACACGTGTGAGCAGGTTTGACCTAGGCAGGAGAATAGGATGTTTATGGGCTTTATAGGAGGGATCTGCCAGATTCAGCCAGTTTCAGTAGTTGGTCAAGTACAGGTGGGAGAAGGAACGCTCTTGGGGATTAGTACTCATTGTCAGTCATTGATTTTACACAGGGCTGGGGAGGAGCAGTTGGGACTAAGGACACCTGCTAGAGGGGTTGGGAGGCGAAAGCCATGGGTACAGAGACACGCGATGGTCACACTGGACATTCTCAGTTCTTCATCTTCTCTCCCAATGTCTGCAGTAGTGACTGATAACTGAGTGACAGTTCAGTATAGTCTGGAGGAAGCATCCTATGGTGGTGTTTAGATGGAAGACCGAAAGGACCCTAGGAATGAATTATTGCATGTGGTTGTGAGAGTGATGTGTTTGGAGTGACACCAGGGACCCTGTTAGAGGTGTTCAGGCAGTGGCAATGCTGACCATGGGAAGCAAGTTTGTGGAGAAGGACTTGAGGCCCCAGGTGGCAGTGTCCCAGTGTGGTTACTCATGTTCTGGGCTTAGCAGACTTGGCAGAGAGGAATCTGTCCAGAGTCTCCTGCATTTCCAGTCAGAGGAATAAAGGGACCAAGGCAAGCCAACCCAGTTCAGTGTAGACCTCAGCTGCTTGTGTGAGAAACACACTCACCCATCCAAACCCAAAGAATGGACTAAAAGGCACGAAGAACAGCAAAAGTGAGACTTTCAATAACAGTCTTGCAAGATCAGGGGTCTGGTGTAGGCAGGCACATCTAGGGTAGTCACAACAGGTAATTTATCTCCTCGCTCGCAAGTCCCTTCTCCCAGTTACTCATTGGTCCAGTACTATGAGGTTACAGTCTTCCCAGATGTCATCTAAGTTTCATTATCCCCCTTATAAGGTTAAACCCTGGTCCCCTTCCCTGCTTAAGTTTTGATTTCCAATAATGAAACATTCTTCCCTTTTATGGCCTGACCCCTCCTCTACATTCTGTGTACCTATTGTGACCTTCTAGATGCATGAGCCATGCGGTTTGTTACATTTGCAGGCTGGCTGCCAGTACTTACATTTATCATGCCTTGAAAATTGGCTATTTAAAATATTTTCCCACACTTGGCAGCTGTGGTCGTGTATGGATGTTGCTTGCCCTCTCTGAACTGCAGATACATTAAGAGCCAGGAATGATAATTCCTCTCTACTCTTTTTGGGGGGAAGGAGGAATAAATAATGAGGTAATCCTTAGGAAGTGGGTCAGTATTAGCTCCACATGAAAACAGTAGTCTTGGCCAGGCGCTGTGACTCACGCCTGTAATTCCAGCACTTTGGGAGGCCAAGGTGGGTGGATCACCTGAGGTTGGGACTTCAAGACCAGCCTGACCAACATGGTGAAACCCCATCTCTACTAAAACTACAAAAATTAGCTGGGCGTGGTGGTGCGCGCCTGTCATCTCAGCTACTCTGGAGGCTGAGGCAGGAGAATCGCTTAAACCCGGGAGGCGGAGGTTACAGTGAGCCGAAATTGCGCCATTGCACTCCAGCCTGGGTGACAGAGGGAGACTCCATCTCAAAAAAAAAAAAAAAAGAAAGAAAAGAAAGTAGTAGTCTTGATTGTCAGCATCCAGGGAAGTGTGCAAACCATTCTCGTCTCAGCCTCCTGAGCAGTTGGCACTACAGGCGCACACCACCATGCCTGGCTAATTTTTGTATTTTTAGTTGAGACAGGGTTTTGCCATGTTGGCCACGCTGGTCTCAAACTTCAGGCCTCAAGTGATCTACCCTCCTTGGCCTTCCAAAGTGCTGAGATTACAGATGTGAGCCACTGTGCACAGCCGGGATTCCTTTTTTTTTTTTTTCTTTTGGAGATGGAGTTTCTTGTTGCCCAGGCTGGAGTGCAGTGGCACTATCTCGGCTCACTGCAACCTCCACCTCCCAGGTTCAAGCGATTCTCCTGCCTCAGCCTCCCGAGTAGCTGGATCACAGGCATGTGCCACCACACCCGACTAATTTTGTATTTTTAGTAGAGATGGGGTTTCTCCATGTTGTTCAGGCTGGTCTCAAAACTCCTGACCTCAGGTGATCCACCGGCCTTGGCCTCCCAAAGTGCTGGGATTACAGGCGTTAGCCACAGAGCCCAGCCTCTTTTTCCCTTCGTTTAATCAACCACTGAGGTTCAAAGAGGGGCAGACACTGACCATCACACAGGAAGGGAGGGAAAAGAGAGCAGGCAGGGCCAAGGTCTCTAGTCACTAACCCAGCCCTGCCCCAGCCCACTCAGCCCCTGTCCCTGGTGTGTCCCACCATGCCGCCCAGCTGGAATTCTTGAGTAGAAAAAAAGGAAGGCTTTAGGTGTGCCTAATTGGATTCTGTGGGCCTGAGGAAGCTGAAGGCAGGCTAACTACAAGTAGGGCCTACTCTGTGATTGGTTAGGGACACATACTTGATTTCATCCATTTCTTCTTAAATTGGAAAGGGAGACAAACATTAGAGAAGCTGTTGTCAGTCACGTCCTTGACAGGGGTTGTTTGGGACTTTCTCAAGGTCACTTCCTTGGGAAGGAGTCCTTCAGAAATTCACACTGAGGTCTCTGGACTCTGCAGCCAGTACTTCCAAAAATTCCATCCAAGTAGAAGCTGTGGGGTCAGGGGGTTCTAAGAAGCCCCATTTCTCTTTCTCTTGTACCTTAAGACCTGCCTGGATCAGGTAAATGATAAGGCATCAACTCACTAGGTGCTGGGGATAGTGCTCGGCCCTGCTTACCACCTGCCTACCACACCTTTTGCCAGGATCCCAGAGAGTACTGTGAGCACCCCTATTCCACAAACATAAAACTGAGGTACCAAGAGGCTACAAAACCAGCAGAGTCGTGATGTTGGGCAGTGGCAGAGGAGGGATTAAACCCAGGCAGCAGAGGGAGCAGAGGGCCTGGGGCAGCCAGGCACCAGAACTGCTGCAAGCACCAAGAC
Source organism: Pongo pygmaeus (assembly GCF_028885625.2). NCBI lineage: Eukaryota > Metazoa > Chordata > Mammalia > Primates > Hominidae > Pongo > Pongo pygmaeus. The sequence continues at coordinate 64,301,271 of NC_072393.2, forward strand.
CCAGGGTGGTAACCTGCAGGGGGAGGCCAGAGCATGAAGGCAGAGGGAGGTTTTGGGTGCAGCCTCCAAGTAGGGAATGGACAGTTTCAGTGTTGAGGCAGAGTGGCAAAGACAAGAGACCCACAGCCCCCAGGAAACCCCTCAGCTATAAATACCACAGTCCCTCAGCACCTTTCACTCCCCTTCCCAAGGGTACTATCATCACCCTCTCCTCACCTTGGAAAGAAATCAGGGCTCCAACTAGAGCTGCCTTGCTGGAAGCTCGCACTGTCCTGTCCCGATGTATCATCCAGCAGCCCCAAGGCAGCTCCCCTCATTATCCTCTGTCATAAAGATATGATAAGTTTGTTTTTCCTCTAGGTAAAGCCAGTAAGGTAATAGAGCATCACCTGTTAGGATGAACTATGTGTGACAAATGGTGCTGTCAAATTCGTATTTGAGGACTTATTGTTGTTTATCTTGAAAACATGTATGTAATGGGCTACATCTGCCAGGCCATATGAAGGAGTGAGGCTTTTTTCTTACCTTGCAATTTCTTAGTGGATTGTCTGTGATGTACATCACATTCTGGTTTAATGCTTAATAAAAGTGTTTTCTGTCTCTACCTTCGTGGAGAGGATTTCTGGGTTGGAAGAAGGTTTTGTATTTATTTCACTGTTGCCATCACACACCTGTCTGCTGGGACAAAATCTCAATCATCGATTTCATCAACATCTAGTGTACAAGTTAAACAATGTCAGAGATTCAATAAGCCAAATCTAGAATACAGCAAATGCTAATAAAAAAATGACTCAGCAACTTCAAGAAATAAGAAAACAAAGGTAAATGGAACCTGTAGGTTAAAGACTTATGAGATACAACTACTGAAAGCTATTAAATATACATTTGGATCCTGAATACAAATGATCTTCCTTAAGAAACACATTGTTTTAGACAACTGAGAAAACAAGCGATAAAATATTTACATTTTAAAATACATTTGTGTGATTTTTGGGGGGGTTATGAAAGAGCCTTTACATTTTAAAATTGCATTCTGAAGAGGCCATGCATTAAATGATACGATGTCTGGGATTATAAGTAAAATAACCCACTAGTACACATGAGGACCGATGAAACATAAATGACTATGAAATGATAAATGGTGAAGGAAAAAAAAATAATGAAGGAAGACTGGAGAAAGGTTCATCTGGCTTCGTAACAGTCTTTTCCATCTTTTTTTGTAATTGAACACAGCTGTAACAGGAGACAAAATATGTCATTGTACCAGTAATTTTACACAATGAAAATTAATTTTATATGTTGAGAATGAACTAAAAAGACAGAAGGAAACTTGGTTCCAGGGTGTAAGCATGTATGAAAATATCAAAATATGCATTTTAAATATAAGCACTTTAAGTTCCGTTAAACCTCAAACTACTTTAAAAAACTACTCAAAATATCCATAACAAATGGATGAATGAATAAACGAATACTGGTATATCCACAGAACATCATACTTCTCAGCAATACAAAAAAAAGAAACTACTCATAGAGCTATAATGATGAATCTCAAAATAAATACATGAATATGCCCAGGGATTAAAAAAGAGTAAATACATTATGGTTTCAATCATATAAAATTCTAGCAAATGAAAACTAGTGTATTATAATGGAAAGTAAATCAATAGTTGCCTATAGGCAGATAATTATTAAAGGACAATGAGGTAACTTGTGGAATGACAGGTTCGTTGTCATGATTGTGAAGAAACAACTTCTTCCTAATCATTTCACTACATTTTATTTTCTACATTCTTGAGGTTATTCGTGGCCACTGTATGAGTATGGTAGAAATAGAATATATTAGGATGCTGTCAGCAACTCTTCCCAATTCTACATTCAGTAACATGTTGGCAGTTTCAAAATTGGCATGGTGGGAGCAATTACAGGTTAATATGAATATCAAAGCTGATCAAATTATATAGTTTAAATATGTACCATTTATTCTTATTAAAGTTATTATCAGGTTAGTACAAAAGTAATTGCCATTTTTGCATGTTGGACTTTGCCATTTTATATTGGAAAACATTCTTAAATAAATGTGGTTATACATCATTTTAATAGGCATTTCTCACTTTATGTTTTTTTGCTGACTTACTATTTGCTGTTTATGTTTATTTTAGACTATGGAAATGTTAGACAAAACTCAAATTTCAGCGATTTTTTTGAGACAGAGTCTTGCTCTGTTGCCTAGGCTGGAGGGCAGTGACATGATCTTGGCTCACTGCAACCTCCACCTCCTGGGGTTCAAACAATTCTTATGCCTCAGGCTCCCCAGTAGCTGGGATTACAGGTGCGTGCCACTATGCCCAGCTAATTTTTGTATTTTTAGTAGAGACAGGGTTTCACCACGTTGGCCAGGCTGGTCTCGAACTCCTGACCTCGTGATCCACCCACCTCGGCCTCCCAAAGTGCTGGGATTACAGGTGTGAGCCACCGCGACCAGCCTCTTTTTTTTTTGAGACAGAGTCTTGTTCTGTCTGTCGTCCAGGCTGGAGTGCAGTGGCGTGATCTTGGCTCACTGTGACTTCTGCCTCCCGGGTTCAAGTGATTCTCCTGCCTCAGCCTCCCAAGTAGCTGCAGGCACATGCCACCACGCCCGGCTAATTTTTGTATTTTTAGTAGAGGTTTCAATATGTTGGCCAGGCTGGTCTCTAACTCCTGACCTTGTGATCCACCTACCTCAGCCTCCCAAAGTGCTGGGATTACAGGCATGAGCCACCGCACCCGGCTGAGATTTTACTTGAGTTCACAATGGGTCCTAAAGCAGCAGAGACAACTCGCAATATAAACACATTTGGCCCAGGAACTGCTAACGAATGTACAGTGTAGTGGTGGTTCAAGAAGTTTTGCAAAGGAGACAAAACCTTGAAGAGAAGGAGTGTAGTGGCCAGCCACTGGAAGTTGACAATGACCAATTGAGAGCAATTTTAGAAGCTGATCCTCTTACAACTACATGAGAAGTTGCCTAAGAACTCAATGTCAACCGTTCCACGGTTGTTCAGCATTTGAAGGAAATTGGAACGGTGAAAAAGCTTGGCTGGGCGCGGTGGCTCACGCCTGTAAATCCCAGCACTTTGGGAGGCCAAGGTGGGTGGATCACATGAAGTCAGGAGTTCGAGACCAGCCTGGCCAACATGGTGAAACCCCATGTCTACTAAAAATGCAAATATCAGACGGGTGTGATGGCGGGTGCCTGTAATCCCAGCTACTTGGGAGGCTGAGGCAGAAGAATCGCTTGAACCTGGGAGGCAGAGGTTGCAATGAGCTGAGATAGTGCCATTGCCCTCCAGCCTGGGCAACAGAGCAAGACTCTGACTCAAAAAAAAATAAAAATAAAAATAAATCATGGTTCAAAACCACAGTTACTTTTGCACCAACCTAACAAAATATGGTTCAAAATAAAAGTCTGAATTTCCTATTGTTTTTGGAAAATCAGGTTTGACAACCCTATGCTGATTCCACCATCTCTCTCCTCATATCCTGGGAGAGGATTTTGCCTCAGTGATCACAAATACAAGTGAACAGTGAAGGCCATTTCCACCTGACTCAACAGAAATGTTGGCTGGATCACAAAGGCTATATCAATGGCCTAGACCTCCCTTCTCTATCCTTGTTTTCCTGCCTGCATAGCAATGACCTTGAGGTGAACATCCCAGAGGCTACAGGATTCCATACAATTTCTGACAATGACCTCAGCTACACAAGATACACAATTCTGTAGGTCCTGAGGATTTCTGTACCTGCTCATCCTTAAGAGCCACAATAACGAACATCATGGAAACCTCTGTAAAAGGGGCAAATTCTATTTATTGCAGTGTTATTGCAGTTTTCCACTCTCTATCAATCCAGTACTTCTATAACAATTGTAATTCCTACTATAATCTTACCACCTGTGGTGCTACCCTATGGAATTCAGGATATCAAGGCATACAGGACCTGGGGAACAGATTTCCCCCACTGGCACTGAACATGATGCAATACTCCTTGTGAACAAGAGAACAATTTCATGTTGCTTTCAGAAGCACCAAAGGATGTCAAGTAACTGCTGCCTCCTCAGGCTGACCTCTATGGCATCCAGGATATAAATTAGGACAATACCCTGTAGTTTTTTCTCAGAGGCCTTGAATAGCAATGAAAACTAGGCTCAAACTAGAGAGAGAGCTATATTCTGCCGTCCTACTGTCCCTGTCCCTGTCCCTGTTGAGCTACACAATGTTTGGGATCTCCAAAAAAAGTTATTCACCCCTTCATGTTAGCAGAACCCAACTGTTTTCAAACCAACTCATACATATAGAACCCCCAAGATTAATAAGGCCTTTATTATTGTACAAACCAAGGCAATAAGAGGCAGATGGTTCCCACAGTTGGTGATTTGAAGGCTGGCAAACTCTATCAAGAGTCATGTGAGACCAACAATATCCTGAAATATGTAGTCCCTCTTTTCACGTCACCAGCAGAGTCCTCTGGGCGAAACTGGGTCAGGTCCATGGCCTAACTCATCAGAAAGGAAAAAAAAAAGGAATAAATGCTTAGGCTATTTACAAATTCCTCCCATGAACAGGAGAACACCAAGTTTCACTTACCTGAATACACTGGAATGGGTGAGTGGTGCACACTGGTGGTCACCTGCCAGGCAGTAGAGGTAAAATGGCTTCCACTATAGTATCAGCAGAGACATAAATCTGACATGGGCCCTGGGCAGGGCAAAAGGTGCAATACAGTTCGCACATACCTGGAATTTATGCAGATGTTCAGATATAGGATGTTGAATTCAGGCTGATGCCACCCTCATAAGGGATCTCCTTCAGAGCTGTTATATCAACTGGACATCCCTACATATCAAAAGTGTCTTTCCCTTGTGAACTGTGTGGCACTCAATGAGATACGGCCTTCAGCTGAAGCTTTCTGACATTCACTGTGTACTCAAGGACTTTCTCCAGGGTGCTAATAGATTTTCCACATTTGCCACTCATAAGGCTTTTATCGACTATGAATTCTCTGATGTTTAATAAGGCTGGAGTTATGGCTAAAGGATTTCCCACATTCACTGCACTTATAAGGCTTCTCCCCCGTGTGAACCCTCCTGTGCTTAATGAGGCCGGAATTTTGAGTAAAGGATTTTCCACATTCACTGCACTCATAGGGTCTTGATCCGGTGTGAACTCTCTGGTGTTTTCGGAGACTGGAGCTGTAGGGAAAGAACTTCCCACATTCACTGCACTCATAAGGCCTCTCCCCAGTGTGAACTCCCCGATGTTGAAGGAGTGCAGACCTTTGGCTAAAGGATTTCCCACATTCGCTGCACTTATAAGGCCTTTCTCCAGTGTGAACCCTATGGTGTTCAATGAGGCTAGAGTTTTGGCTAAATGACTTCCCACATTCGCTGCACTCATAAGGCCTGGATCCACTGTGAACTTTCTGGTGCTTTATGAGACTAGAATGATATGTAAAAAACTTCCCACATTCACTGCACTCATAAGGCCTCTCCCCAGTGTGAACTCCCCGATGTTGAAGGAGTGCAGACCTTTGGCTAAAGGATTTCCCACATTCACTGCACTCATATGGCCTTTCCCCAGTGTGAACTCTCCGATGTTTAATGAGGTTAGACTTGTTGCTAAATAATTTTCCACATTCATCACATTCATGAGGTCGTACTGCAGTGTGAACTCTCCGATGCTGAATGAGACTAGAGCTTTGCCTAAAGGACTTCCCACACTCTCGACATTCATAAGGCTTTTCTCCAGTGTGAACTCTCCAATGGTCATTGAGGCTGTAGCTTTTGCTAAAGGATTTCCCACATTCACTGCATATGTAACATCTTTCTGTAGTGAGGGTTCTCTGCTGCTGAACAAGTATGTGTTTACGGCTGAATGCTTTTGTGTGTTCTCCACAGTTGTAATGAGTTTTTCCTCTGTGACTGACAGCCCCACCATCGCTTCTGCTATTTGATTGCTCCCCAGTGTGAGCAGCCTGTTGATGGAGAAATCCCAACTTGGCCAGGAAGTCCTTCCCAACTTCTCTGCAGGTGGAAGGCTCCCCTGACACATGGAATGTGCAGGTCTTCACAAACATGGCTCTGCCCACATTGCTTCTGAAATGTTTTTCTCCAAGGTGCTGCTTCTGGTGATGAACATCTGCAATGAAATACAATTATTTCCCACATGCCCCACCCCTATATAATTTCTGCCTATGATGTGTCCCCTAGGGCCCAGCCAAGAGCAAACTATCTCTCAAGACCAGGCTACACGTCTCACAGGGGTGGTCCTTCTAGGGAGAAAGATCTGCCTTAGAAGTCCTGAGTTGGGTCACTCCTTCTAAAGAAATGCTCTGGTCAGAAGGTGCCTCCTCATCCACCACTCTATGCCAAAAACCTAAAAGCAAGAAATGCTAGTGAAGTGCACATTAACTATGGTGGGAGGAGGCAGCCCCTATACAAGTGTGTGTATGACAAACCCAGGAACAAGTCCATGGGATTGTTTGCATGACAGTAGAGTTGGGTTCAGGTTGCAGATGAGGCCATTTAGCAATTCTAGGATATACAGATTACAAGAATGGGCCGGGTGCAGTGGCTCACGCCTGTAATCCCAGCACTTTGGGAGGCCAAGGTGGGTGGATCACAAAGTCAGGAGTTTGAGACCAGCCTGGCCAATATGGTGAAACCCCGTCTCTACTAAAAATACAAAAATTAGCTGGACATGGTGGTGGGTGCCTGTAGTCCCAGGACTCGGGAGGCTGAGGCAGGAGAATCACTTGAACCCGGGAGGCGGAGGTTGCAGCGAGCCAAGATTGCACCACTGCATTCCAGCCTGGGTGACGGAGACTCCATCTCAAAAAAAAAAAAAAAAAAAAAAAAGATTATAGGAATGTGGGAGAGCTCAAGAGGTAAAGGCCACAACCATGAGGTATCACAAAGAGAGAGGCAGGGTCTAATACTAAATCCTCTGCAAACAACTTTAGCAGAAGCTTATCTGCTGGTGACACATGAGTGCTATGTAGAATAGTATATGCAAGCCCATGGAAATACGACTGCAATGCAGCAGCTGGCCTTCAAGGACTGTTTAAGAGTATGTGCAAGGACAGGCACAGTGGCTCACACCTGTAATCCCAGCACTTTGGGAGGCCAAGGCGGGTGGATTACGAGGTCAGGAGTTTAAGACCAGCCTGGGCAAGATGGTAAAACTCCATCTCTAAAAAAATACAAAAATTAGCCAGGTGCAGTGGCATGCGCCTGTTATCGCAGCTACTCAGGAGGCTGAGGCAGGAGAATTGCTTGAACCTGGGAGGCAGAGGTTGCAGTAAGCTGAGATCACGCCACTGCACTCCAGCCTGGGTGACAGAGTGAGACTCCATGTCAAAAAAACAGTATGTGCATACCTCATGACACACTATGTAGAGGCTAACATTAGAAAGAACTGCAGGTGTAGCAGTGAGAAAAACAGCTAAGATACGGAGTCCAGAGATGTGAGGATTAGCCCCAGGCTGGATGTTAAGAGCAGAAGTGACAAGTAGTAGAGCTGACATGTCAGCAAAATGTCAAGAATGGTGAAGGGAAACCGGAAGTGAGCTGTGACCACTGGCATTGGCACCAAAATGCTCACCAAACAGAATAGGTTGCTGCTCTGATACAGCATCTGGATAATGTAAGTACTAAGGGAAGAAAGAACAGAAGAGCAGCCTGCACTGTCCCACAAAAAACTCACACAGCCCACAGGAAAAAAACACACACACACAAATACTACAAAGAAAATTTCAGAGAAATACTTTGTAAGAAGAGTCCATGGTCTACATAAGTAGTGACCATGTCAGTGACAATAACTCCTGGCATAGGCAGGCATAATGAAATGCCAGCTATGGGATAGAAGTAGTAGCTGGGGCACACAGGATCCTCAAATCTGGAAAAAGTCACCCAGACATGGAGGGGACAATCAAGGTGGGATGCACTAGGGTGACTGCAAGACTGCAGACTCTGAATCCTTCCCTGTGAGGCTGTGAGGAAACAGGTACTGGGGCTCCTCAAGGAGAGAAGACAGTATGCACACCTTAGTCTTACCAATGACAGAACTATGCAGGGAACTGAGAAAAAAGCAGAGCCCATAGTCTTGTCATGAGAAGGACAGACTTGCCTATAGGGAAAAGAGGAAGGGCACAGACTAGCTCAGGGCACAGGAAAGGGTAAAAGAACCTTACCTAGAGAGGTTAAAAGAGCCAAGTTCTCCAGCATCACATCACGGTACAGGCATCTTTGAGCCTCATCAAGGAGACCCCATTCCTCCCAGGAGAAGTGTACGGCCACATCTTCAAAGGTCACAGTGCCCTGCCACAATGGGAACAGATATGAAACCAACAAAAGCCCCTATCCCAAGGACCCACAATGCATACCCCCACATCTTTACCCCATGTCCATTCTCTTCCCAAGCTCCCCAACTGAGAGGAGAAACCAGCACATGGATAAATAGGCATCTAAGCTGGGGGCCTGGCATGGAAGGATCCACACTATCCCATCATGAAATCCCCCTGAAATGTCCAAGGTCATCTAAGTCTCAATACCAGGGCCCTGCAGCTGTCACTTACTCCCTTTCCAGATGCACGTCATTCTTCAGTATACGCATCCCTCCTATCTCCAGACACCACAGCCCCAAGCCCAGGGCTGCCACCTCACTGCCCACACCATAGGCATCTCCCTGCTCTTACCTCCCATGTCACTGTTTTAATCTCTTCCTCTTTACCCCATTAGCGAAGGCAGGATTGCCACACTAGGGTTATGGATATGGACAAACACACAATACCTGACACTAGAAGACGATACAGCAGCTGGGTATGGTGGCTCATGCGTGTAATCCCAGCACTTTGGGAGGCCAAGACGGGCAGATCACGAGGTCAGGAGTTCAAGACCAGGCTGACCAACATGGTGAAACCCCATCTCTACTAAAAATAGAAAAATTAGCTGGGCGTGGTGAAGCACACCTGTAATCCCAGCTACTCAGGAGGCTGAGGCAGGAGAATTGCTTGAACCCAGGAGGCGGAGGTTGCAGTGAGCCGAGATTGCGAAACTGCACTCCAGTCTGGGCGACAGAGCGAGACTCCGTCTCAAAAAAAAAAAAAAAAAAGAAAGATGATATAGCAGTTTATTAATCATATGTACATAGAACCTGGGAGATGAGGACAACATGTACCACATAGGGTCACATGGGGGTCTAGTCCAGAAAAAAAGTGAATAACCAAAAGCTGTGGGATGCAAGCATTTTGAGAACAAAAGGATCAACTGCCCCCTGGTTCCCACAATGGGCTTGTTTGGAAAACTCCATGGCCTGGTAGGGAGCTGAAATCTGCTACAAAGTGATAGGCAGAAATTGTGCCTGGTCTCCTTGATTAAAAGGGTTGTCTGTTCGGGAGAAGAGTAGGGAGGGAAACTTGTACTCAGGCCATTTGATGCCACCCTGATTTCACCAGATGTCATACCGGGCCTTAATTTTAGACTTTACATGATAACTTAGCACACAGCATCCAGAGTATGCTCGACAAATTCAAACGGATCTAATACTACCCTAGATCTCCCAGGGCATCCACTAGTGGTAGCAGCCCCAAATCCTATGAGGGCTCCCTGGCTGGCTCCATTCTTTGCCTCAGACTTAGGCCACACAGAACCACATGTGCATCTCAGATACCCATGGCCCTATTCCACTTCCGTGCTGCACTTGCTGTCCCCTCAGCAGTAACAACCTTCCTCTGTCCACTTAACACTCAAAGACTAGCTCCACTGATCACCTGCCCCAGGCCAAGTGACTGTCACAGATGACCACATTGGCACCTGGCCTTATCCTCCAGGTTGAGTAAACACCCCAGACCCCATCAAAGTCATCAAAAAATCCTGGTGATTCCACAGAGTGCTGAATAAGCACGAAGGAAAAAAAGGACAGCCATTTACCTTAAATACACCTATGCCTCTGCATCCACCTTACATCCACTCTTTCCTTGAAAGCGTATGCCACCTGCCCAACTATCCTCTCCAAACACCCTACCTCCATAACCACTAACCTCCCTTACCTCTGTTTAGAAAGCCCAAGAACATCACCCATTTATCCAACCAAAAGGCTTGGTCCTTAGCCCCTACTCTGCCCTTCCTGGCCAAATAACCTGTACCACCATGCCTAAAGATTAACCCTTGTAGGCCGGATGCGGTGGCTCACACCTATAATCCCAGAACTCTGGGTGGCTGAGGCGGGTGGATCACCTGAGGTCGAGAGTTCAAGACTAGCCTGACCAACATGGAGAAACCCTGTCTCTACTAAATAAATACAAAATTAGCCGGGCGTGGTTGGCGCATGCCTGTAATCCCAGCTACTTGGGAGGCTGAGGCAGGAGAATTGCTTGAACCTGGGAGGCGGAGGTTGTGGTGAGCCAAGCTCGTGCCATTGCACTCCAGCCTGGGCAACAAGAGCAACACTCCATCTCCAAAAAAAAAAAAAAAAAGATCAACCCTTCTAAATGTAATCCACAGCTCACTCACCTTAGTCCACACAATGACTACCACATTTTGGATGTCTCCATTCTGAAGTACTCCCCAGAATTTCCAGACCTGGGTGTTCAGCCACCTATTTAATGCCCACTTAATGTCTCTGAAACATCTCAAACTCTTACATGACCAAATAAAGCTCCTGTTGTCTCCAGTGAATATTACTGTTAATACCAACTTCTCCATCTCAGTTGAAGAACCATGGGGTCATTGCTGAATCCTGTTTCACTCCCTCGCTGTCTACATCAGAAAATTTAGTTGCTCCCTTTAAAAATTTGCATCCAGAATGCAACACATCTCCTAATCAATGACTCTGGTTCATTACCCTGGAGTGGCTGTAGCTTCCACTCTGATCTTCTTTCCTCTTCCCTCAACCCCACAGTCTGCTCTCCACGCTAACAGGATGGACCCTGTTAGGACTTTGGTAAGATCACCTCCCTCTTCTAACCCAAATCTCTCATTACCTCCAGAATAGGCACCCAACTTCTCAGGCAGCCACTGCAGTCCTGACTCCTTCCCCCTGCTCTTTGTTCCTAGCTAAAAGGAAACAGATCTATGGTTTCCTCAAAAATCTCAGCTTAGTTTTACTAAGCACTTGAGCCTCCTGATACCAGTGCCAGAGATAACCTTTCACAAGTTTCCACTGGCTGACAAAAATGGGAACACCTCAGTATAACCCCTGGCATGGACTTAGAGCCCTGGGCTTGGAATTTCTCCAGGGCACCAGACCCAGGATTGGGGTAACAGCACTTAAGAATACTAGGAAACCACAATCCCAAGAACATGGGGGTAGGGGCCACTGAGGGACCGAACACTCTTCACTTCCCTATATGAGTTCCATAGGCCCTTCTACAACTAGGAGAACCAGGGAAAGAGGAATGCATCCCTGGTGAGGCTAGATGGGCTCAAGCCTCCCTGTAGCCCTGCCTGGCCCTGAACTCAGGCTGGCTGTTTTACTTTCGGGTCTCAGTGCTGTCACCTCTTGCCAACTGCAGGGCAATGAAAAAAAGATGCAGCCTCCAACTGTCTCAATGTCCTCATCGCCCCATCGCTGCTCTTCCTGTGAACAGTCTTTGGAAAAGTTTTTAAACCCTAACATAGGGCGGGTGCGGTGGCTCACGCCTGTAATCCCAGCACTTTGGGAGGCCGAGGCAGGAGGATCACTTGAGGTCAGGAGTTCCAGACCAGTCTGGCCAAAATGGTGAAATCCCATCTCTACTAAAAATACAAAAAATTAGCCGGACGTTGTAATCCGAGCTGCAGGCTTGTAATCCCAGCTGCTGGGGAGGCTGAGGCAGAAGAATCGCTTGAACCCGGGAGTCTGAGGTTGCAGTGACCCGAGATCGCGTCATTGCACTCCAGCCTGGGTGATAAGAGCGAAACTCCGTCTCAAAGAAAAAAAACTAACATAAATGGCGTCCCTCCTTTGTTCAGAACTCTCCGTGGCTTCTAGCGTCCTCACAATGACGGTACAACCCTAGGAGTAACTCCGCCTCATATTCTTCGTTCCCTACAGAAAACAGCTTTCCGAATTCTCCTGGCTCAGTCTCGCCTCAACCTTTGCACGCGCCGGTTCCTCCGCCTGTCATGCTCTCCCACACCTCGTCACACGTAGTGTCAGAAACAGGGCCCCACCCACGAGCGCCTCTGTGTCCCCGACCCTGGGCTGCGGGGACGCGAGCAGGCGCCCCTCACTGATGGATTTAGAACGTGGGTGGGGTAAGGTGTGTGAGGCCGGGAAGATGCAGCACTCACCTGAGCTGGCGTCCTCAGAGTGGCCGCTGCCATCAGACTTTGTGGGTAGAGCTGGGCCGGGAGCGGCGGGCGACCATGGTAGGGACCCGGGGACAGCGGTCCCTCCTGACGTGGGTCCCCCAGGGCGGCGTCGCCAAAGCTTAGACCCTTTCGTGCAGCAGGGACAACGACTCCCCTCACGCCTTCGTGGCCCCAACCCGGCGCTCTGCTATCTCTGATCCGGTGAACACACCTCAGAGAAGCCAAAATGGCCGCCACGAAGAGGACCCCCCCCCCCCCGCCCCCGCCAAAAGTCCCGTCCTTTCTTTTTGTGACTCTCAAGGAAAGTCGGTCTTCTGAGCTCTTACTGGCTTAGTAGCGTGGTGTTCAACGCAGAGCATTCTAGGTAATGTAGTTTTCATAGATCCCGAGGTCGGTGCCGGGGACCCATTGCACCAACCTCTTGGAGTAAAAGCGAAGCTCCGGGGCGCTGGGCGATGAGAAATGGCTTATCCAAGTCCTAGGGCAGTGGAGGGGCTTCGCCCTTTCTTACATGGGTCGTAATCAGACAGCATATTAGAGGTGCCATCTGCAACTGATCACCCAAGTGTTTGGGGAATATTATTTCAAACTTCATAAAGTTCAGCAGACTCCCAGAGGCTAAAATTATTATCAGACGCTGCCTAAGGCTGCCAATCCAAATATGTACATCATTCCATAGAGCCATTCAGACACGAAATATATCCACTAATAGGGAAGCTAATAAACATTACCATATAAGTTTATTCCTTTTTTTTTTTTTTTTTAAGACAAAGTTTCCCTCTGTTCCCCAGGCTGGAGTGCAGCGGCGCCATCTGGGATCACTGCAACCTCCGCCTCCCGGGTTCAAGCGATTCTCGTGCCTCAGCCTTCCAAGTAGCTGGGACTGTAGGCGCGCGCCACCACGCCAGACTAATTTTTTGTATTTTCGGTAGAGACAGGGTTTCCACTATGGTGGTCCCAAACTCCTGGCCCCAGGTGATCTGCCCTCCTCGGCCTCTCAAAGTGCTGGGATTACAGGCGTAAGCCACCGCACCCAGCCTCTATCATATTACATTTCAAATGTATGCGCTCGGAAGCATTGAAGTCAGTCTGTGCACTTTTGGTCAGGGACAGGTGAAAAACTACTTCAGATAGTGGCATAATAGTGCTTCTAGAAGATAGAAGAGAAACGTTAGATCACCTTGAAGCAGTAGTACAAAGGTAGAATTCTGTCTGATTGCAACAGAAAACATCTTTTGCCTGCATAGTCAATTATTGTGTCCAATTACTGTGTCCAGTCAATAACTGCGTCCAATTCACTGAGCAACGCTTTTATCCGTTTCATAATTCTTACTTGATATCTGAGATATATTCAATTCCTTTTAGAAGTCTAACATCAATCTCAAAAAACAATGAAAGAAATGCTACTTTGATAAGAGACAAAGGGGAGAGGTGGGACTTCTTAATCAGAAAGCCGGTGAAATGCACTTGAAGGAAGTGAGAAATGAGCCATGTGGGTATTCTTAGAATAAATTCCAGGTAGAAGAAGCAGGTTACTAGAGTGCCTGGATGGATGGAGACTTCACAGGGCACTTCAGCATTGGAGGGCCTAGGGCTCCAGCCCAGCAGGCCTTCATCTGCTTTGCTGGCTGCAGAGACACTCAAAGTATATAGGTGAGAAATCTCTTCTTTTTTTTTTTTCTTTTTTTTTGAGATGGAGTTTCACTCTTATTGCCCAGGCTGGAGTGCAATGACGCAGTCTTGTTTCACTGCAACCTCTCCACCTCCTGGGTTCAAGCGATTCTCTTGCCTCAGCCATTCTCCTGCCTCAGGCTCCTGAGTAGCTGGGACTACAGGTGCCCGCCACCACGCCCGGCTAATTTTTTGTATTTTTTTAGTAGAGACGGGGTTTCACCGTGTTAGCCATGATAGTCTCCATCTCCTGACCTCGTGATCCGCCCGCCTCGGCCTCCCAAAGTGTTGAGATTATAGGCGTGAGCCACCGCGCCCGGCCACATGCACACATTTCTATACAAATTTATTTCTACATCTATATTTACATCTACAAAAACTTGAAAAATTCAGATATTTGAAATGACTCATGGGACTGAAAGCACTCTCTCATAAGGCTTTTATTTAAATATAAAGCATACAGTACAGCTAGAGAAAGACAGAACAGGCCAGCATCAGGGCTCAGAAAGATCTGGACACATGACCCTCAGGATTCTTGTTCACAAATGGACATGCTTCATCTCTGGACTGTGCCACTAATATCTATGGGATGGAGCTTGATTTCAGAAGAATTAATAACAGAAATTCCCAGCTGGGACTTTTATGTCCCTCTGGCTGCATGACCCAAGCCAACCTAGCCATTTATGCTAGGTAAAAGCCAGCTGTAAAGACACGAAAAATTTTCAGAGTTTAAGCAGCACATTGTAACTCCCACTGCCTTTCTTTGCTAAAAGTCAAACTAGATATCCAGATGTCCCCAGAGATAAGCATAAAATTGTCCTATTCCAGCTATAAAGTGTTATCTATTCTCCACAGTCATCCCTTTGTTGGCTGGGTATTTTTAATTACAAATCACTCCTTCTTAATATTACCCTACATCATTTTCACTATTTATAGAACAGAACAAGCAAAAAGGGCAAGCTGTCAAAATACTTTGTGTGCATTATTTGAGAAGTAGGTATTGCTTCAAAATATTTCAGAAAATGAAATAGCCCAGCACAAAGGTTCATAATCATGCACAAGATTGGCTACTATTTTACCTCCTTCCATCATCAACTTTAAGAACAGTATCAATAGATTCATTCAATTCAAAGTTAATTCTAGTTTCTCTCCTAGCCAATATTTTCCACAGATAGAACATCTTGTGGTTGTTTTAATTCAATTTCTCACTTCATTTTATAATCTATATCAGTATTATCATAAGCTTTGTTTGAAATGTGTTAGTCAATTTGTGATGCCATAAAGGAATACTTGAGATTGGGTAATTTATTTAAAAAAAAAAGAGGGAGATGTATTTGGCTCACAGTTCTGCAGACAGTACATGAAGGAAAGTGCCAGTATCTGCTTTTGGTGAGGGCCTCAGGAAGCTTACAATTTTGGCAAAAAGTGAAGGAGAGCCAGTGTGTCACATGGTGAGGGAGGGAGCAAGAGAGGTAGGCAGGAGGTGCCAGGCTTTTCTAAACAACCAGATCTTGCATGAACTCAGGGAGAACTCACTCACTACCATGAGGACAGCACCAACCCATTCATGAGGGATCCACCCCCATGACCCAAAGACCTCTGACTAGGCCCACCTCCAACGTTGAAGGTCACATTTCAACATGAGATTTGCAAGGAACATACATCCAAACCATATCAGAACACATCAAATTAATTTTATCAAATATACCAGTATTACACCAAATAGCAGATAACATTATGAGTCTGATCATGATCATTACAAAATAAGTCCAAATTACAGTATATTCTCCACCTTTCCTCCAAATTGGTGTTCTTTCCCGTATACCAAATATATATATTTTTTAGACATAGGTTCTCACTGTCACCCAGGCTGGAGTGTAGTGGCACCATCATGGTTCACTGCAGCCTCGAGCTCCTGGGATCAAGTGATCCTCCCACCTCAGCCTCCCAAGCAGCAGCTCATATACCACATATTGTCCTACAAAAGGGTTTAAATCCAGGGCCAAGTATCATCCAGAGAATTTATTTTTATTTATTTATTTGACTCTCATTTTGTCACCCAGGCTGGAGTACAGTGGCACGATCTCGACTCACTGCAACCTCTGCCTCCCGCGTTCAAGTGATTCTCTTGCCTCCACCTGGAGGAGCTGGGATTACAGGCACCCACCATGCCTGGCTAATATTTTTATTTTTTTTAGTAGAGCCGGGGTTTCACCATGATGTCCAGGCTGGTCTCGAACTCCTGACTTCAAGTGATCCACCGGCCTCGGCCTCCCAAAGTGCTGGGATTACAGGTGTTAGCCACCATGTTCAGCCCATCCAGAGAATTTAAATGTTCTTCTGAGGGCAGAATAAATGCATATTGGGGACTATCCCTAATGAATGAAAATTGGCTTTGGCTTCCTAATGGAAAAGAAGGCATGAGCCAAATCTAGTACAGAATACTGATCTCTCTGAGCTTGCAGCACAGCTTTAGTTGTTGATGCCATATCAGATATAGCTGATCAAATGGGGGGACACCAATTTATCAAGCCTTCCATAATCTATAGTTAACTTACCAGATCCATCAGCTTTTCTTCCAGGCCATCCTAGACCAAGACTGGAGTGCAGTGGTGCAAACATGGCTCACTGCATCCTCAAACTCCTGGCCTTGAGTGATCCTCCCCTCAGCCTCCTGAATAGTTAAGACTACAAGCATGTTCCACCACACTCAGCTAATATGTTTTCAAATTTTCTGTAGAGAGGAGGTCTCACTATGTTGCCCAAGCTGGTCTCAAACTGCTGGGCTCAAGTAATCCTCCTGCCCTGGCCTCTCAAAATGTTGGGATTACAGGTGTGAGCCACCGCACCCAGCCCATCCTAGACTACTAAATAGGGAATTTTAGTAATATACCTACATCTAAAAGATCCTTAATTCAAGTCAACATTTATTTCCCCCAGGAATTCTATGGTGTTATAAATTAATCACTTGAGTGAGCTTAGCTGATTCTAAAGATTCCCATCTAGCATGCTCAATTAAAACAGGACTAAAAGCAGATTTACATGGCATCCTATCAATTCCAATAATGCCTTATGGTAACGATGAAGCAAAAATCATACATAATTTCTGTCCATAAATTCCTCTATAGACCATATTTCTCCAGCTGCAAGCCTTCTCTAGCTGTATCACTATGTTCGTGTAATTATATTTCCTTTTAAGTTTACATTAGCTAAGTTATAGCAACATCGATCATCAATTGTAGTAAAGTTTTCTCATTGCCTGCAGACCATTTACTTCATTCCAATGAAAGTGAACTTGAAGTCCCAGCTAGAGGTCATGAGACCCTAACAAGGTCATGAGACCCATTGTCAAAGGAAATTAAATTTTGGGACCCCAAACCCATTTAGCCAAGGGGAAAAGTCAAGCTGGGAACTGGGTCATGCAAACTTGCCTCTACCTTTTGGTTCCTAAATAAAATGGCTACAAGATGAAAAGCTACCCACCTTCCCCATATTTTGCCCACAAGGAAATTACTGGTGAGGTGTTAAAACTTCACCATGGTGGCCGGGCGTGGTGGCTCACACCTGTAAGCCCAACACTTTGGAAGGCCAAGGCGGCTGGATCACGAAGTCAGGAGTTCGAGACCAGCCTGGCCAAGATGGTGAAACCCCATCTCTACTAAAAAAAAAAAAAAAATACAAAAATTAGCCAGGTGTGGTGGCAGGTGCCTGTAATCCCAGCTACTCAGGAGGCTGAGACAGGAGAATCGCTTGAACCCAGGGGACAGAGGTTACAGTGAGCCGAGATCACGCCACCGCACTCCAGCCTGGGTGACAGAAGTGAAACTCCATCTAAAAAAAAAACCAAAAAAAAAAAAAATGAAACAAACAAAAAACTTCACCATGGAAATGCAAATTAAGTTTATCTTTACAGGTGCAGTCAATCCAGCCTGTCAGACACAAAATGCCTACCCCATTTCCTCTGTTATCTTATGTAAAATGCAGATTTCCCACATCTTTCTTTTGCCCCTTTTTTTAATGTGAAAACTGTGTGCTTCTCAATATCCCACCCTTTCCCCTTTAAATTTGGAGTCCTAAAAATCATCTTCAGAGAAAAGCATAGACTTGTCTCCTGGGTGGGTCGTTAACTTTGGCAAATAAATCTCCAAAATGATTGAGACTTGTCTTGTCATTTTCTTCGATTGACATCATCATTCAGTCATAATACTCCCCATTTCCCTCCCTGGTTGTAATCAGAGCAGGCTCTGAAGACATTATACTTGTCACCTTTTTATAATTTTGACATTTTGAAAAATTATCAAGACTAGGATGAATTAATTAGTTCCAGATCTTTGAGTAGACCAATTATTTTTACAGGGATTCAATACTTTTAGTAACTACTCCATCTTCCTTTCTTGTTTAAGGTCATTTTTAATCAACCATCTAAACATTTTTATCCAATTCTGTTTTCCTGAGGTTTCTTCCATCTCTTTTTAAGTATGTATTTATTTATTTTTTTTTTGAGATGGAGTTTCACTTTTGTTGCCCAGGCTGGAATGCAATGGTGCAATCTCGGCTCACCGCAACCTCTGCCTCCTAGGTTCAAGCGATTCTCCTGCCTCAGCCTCCCGAGTAGCTGGGATTACAGGCATGCGCCACAATGCTTGGCTAATTTTCTTGGTATTTTTAGTAGAGATGGGGTTTCACCATGTTGGTCAGATGGTATCCAACTCCTGACCTCAGGTGATCTGCCCGCCTCGCCCTCCCAAAGTGCTGGGATTACAGGCATGAGCCACCACGCCAGGCTATCTCATCTCTTTTATTTTTAGTTACCTTTCTTCTGAATGATTCTTACTTTTCCCTCCCCCTCCAGTATTAAGTCTTATTCAAGACAGCTCAGTAAGGAGGTCCATAACATCAAGCCTCATATCATGTTGTCTCCCCTTTTACCATGACATCAATTAGCTGGGTCCGCAGGATGGAGTTAGGAAAAGGTATGGTAGTGTACTTAACTACAGGTTAGAATCTACAGCTGATATAGTTTAGATGTGTGTCCCTTCCAAATCTCATGTTGAAATGTGACCTCCAATGTTGGAGGTGGGCCTAATGGGAGGTGTTTGGGTCTTTTGCAGGACATTTAGTTATCCCCTCCGACCCACAGACTCCAGGTCCTACTTATGTTCTTCCTCCTGTTTGTGAGTGAATCACATAACTTGTGCAATCTCAACCCAAGGACTAGAAGCCAACCTATTCACAAAAAAATCTTCCTCACCAGCCTCTACCATATTTGATTCTGCCCAATAACTCCTTAGCCATTATTATTTAAAATGGACTCAGAGATCATAGCAAATATCCCATTTTCATCACCAACTGAAAAAATTTCAAAAATGTAATTGAAAATACTCACAAAACTCCACAGAGCATACTCACATGAGGTTTTGTTAAGGCAAAGGGTATGGTGCAGCAAGAGAAAGAGAATGCATGCCCATATGCTATGTCAAACACAAATCCAGGCAGTTTTCCAGACTCCCATTCATACACTGATGTGATTCACTTCCAGATCAAGCCACCAATATCTGAGAGATAAATCCTGGCTTCAGGAGAGCTCAAGTCAGAGGATCCCAGCAGGGATTTTATGCCCTTCTGGGGTAACACAGTTGAGCCAGAGTGCCTACCTAATCACATATGCCAACCAGAAACCATCAGCAGTCAAACTCACCCTCCATATTGTCATGGGATCTTCCAGATGTTAAACAATAATAATAAAGCTCACTGCATTTAAATGTCAAAATGAGATACCTAAAGTCCCTAGAGACAAAACTAGAGCTTTTCCAGTCCAATTTTAAACTAATTCCATCTTACACAAAACAAAGGCACACTATATCAAAATTTGGGGGATGCTGCTAAAGCAGTACTTACAGGGAAATTTATAGACTATATTATTATACAAGAAGAGAGTTCACAAATAAATGACAGCATTTTAAGAAATTAGGAAAACCAGCCAGGCGTGCTGGCTCATGCCTGTAATCCCAGTGCTTTGGGATCACTTGAAGCCAGGAGTTCAAGACCAGCTTGAGCAATACAGTGAGACTCCATCTCCAAAAACAAAAACAAACAAAAAAGTTAGCCAGGAGTGATGGCACATGCCTGTAATCCCAGCTACTTACGAGGCTGAGGATTACTTGACCCCAAGAGTTCAAGGTTACAGTAAGCTATCATAGTGCCACTGCATTCTATCCTGGGTTGACAGAGAGAGACCCTGTCTCAAAACAAGAAAAGAAAACTGGGAAAACACAGACAAATCCTACAGGCAACCCTATATAGACTCTATCATCTCTTGCCTCTTGCTTCAGGAGCAGCCCTGCCTCAGTGACAGCAAAAAGTGGCAACCAAGAAAGCTATTTCCACATGATTCACCAGGAACACTGGGTAAGTTGCAAAGCCATGTCCCTGAAATGCTAGATCTTCTTTCTTTCAATCTTGGTTTTCCTACCCACTTACACACTCTTTTTTTTTCTTCTTCTTTTTTTTTTTTTGTGACAGAGTCTCGCTCTGTCACCCAGGCTGGAGTGCAGTGGCGTGATCTCGGCTCACTGCAAGCTCTGCCTCCTGGGTTCACGCCATTCTCCTGCCTCAGCCTCCCAAGTAGCTGGGACTACAGATGCCCGCCACCATGCCTGGCTAATTTTTTGTATTTTTAGTAGAGACGGGGCTTCACCGTGTTAGCCAGGATGGTTTCAATCTCCTGACCTCGTGATCCGCCCGCCTCAGCCTCCTAAAGTGCTAGAATTACAGGCGTGAGCCACTGCACCCGGCCCCAGCAATAGTCTTGAGTTGAGCCATCTAGAGTCTATGGGAATCCACAAAATGTTTAGATTTGCCCTGGGAGTGATGCTGACCACAAAAGAGACACAGCTGTGGAAGTTCTGAAACTTTCTGTATACTCTCATCCTATATAGCCATAGTATGGGAACATCTGAGCAGGTACCTTTAGAAGTGGCACATCCCAGGCCAGGTGCGGTGGCTCATGCCTGTAATCCCAGGACTTTGGGAGGCCGAGGCAGGCGGATCACCTGAGGTCGGGAGTTTGAGACCAGCCTGACCAACATGGAGAAACCTTGTCTCTACTAAAAATACAAAATTAGGGCCGGGCGCAGTGGCTCACGCCCATAGTCCGAACATTTTGGGAGGCTGAGGTGGGCAGATCATGAGGTCAGGAGATCGAGACCATCCTGGCTAACATGGTGAAACCCCATCTCTACTAAAAAATACAAAAGAATTAGCCAGGCGTGGTGGCGGGAGCCTGTAGTCCCAGCTACTCAGGAGGCTGAGGCAGGAGAATGGCATGAACCCGGGAGGTGGAGCTTGCAGTGAGCCGAGATCGCACCACTGCACTCCTGCCTGGGCAACAGAGTGAGACTCCTTCTCAAAAAAAAAAAACCAAAAAATTAGCCGGGCATAGGTGACGCATGCCTGTAATCCCAGCTACTCAGGAGGCTGAGGCAGGACAGTCACTTGGAACGCAGGAGGTGGAGGTTGCAGTGAGCCAAGATCACGCCATTGCACTCCAGCCTAGGCAACAAGAGTGAAACTCCGTCTCAAAAAAAAGAAGTGGCACATCCCTTGTAGTGTGCTGCAATCCTTCAACTCCCTATTAGTCATAACCAGTGTTTCTATACCAATTATAATTACCACCTGGCTCCTAGAGGTCCTCCAGACAAGGACACCTGCCTATTAAATTCTGAACAGACTCCTTGACAAGAAGCAGGGGCCAGCTTCCCACTAAGTGCTTGGAAATATGGAACACTGGATGGGAACCAGTGACCAAACTCATGCTCCCAGGTGCTCTAGAAGTTGTTACAACTGATATCTCTTCATGGTTACCTCCAAACCTACAGTAAAACTGGCATCCAGGTCACATGATTTGTCTCACAAAGCCCTGCAGTATGTCTTAGAAGGGCTTGAACAGCAACACAAATTAGGTCAAAGCTGTAATCAGAGCTGTTCTCTGCCATACGCTCTAAGGGACAGAAAACAAGGACTCCCACAAAAGCTGTTAACTTGTTCATGCTGAGAACACAACTGTTTCCTCAATAGACTCCAAACAATAAACAGAACCCACAACATTAATGGTGGCTTAAAGAACAGGCCTTTATTATCATGAGCAATGTGAAGCAGGCAGTTCCAGAGCTGGGTGACTTGGATATTGGATATATCCATAACGAGCATCATATGAAACCAATCAATGCAGGCAAGTCTCTGCAGGCTATTTGCAGAATCCTTCTGTGTCCTCTTGAACAAAGCTGATTATTTCCATGCCATTTACATCAAAAGAGAGGAAATTAAGACCCCTAGTGGGCTGTGAGACCACTCACAACTCCTTTTAGGGACTGGGGAGAGAAGAGAGGTCTGCCCGTCACAAGCATGCTGGGGTAAATGGTAAACGCAGTATGATTCTGCCAGATGGTAGGAGCAGATGGCTCCTGCCCCAGCAAAGGTCAATAGCCATTTAAAAGTGCAACACAGCTGTTGAAAGCATCTCACATACTTGGCGCTCACAGGGAATCTCCCCAGTGGGAATGTCCATATTTATGAAGTTTCACTTCTTACTGATGGCTCCCTCCCAATGGCTGCTCCCAGAGTTCCACTCTACGGTGAGCTGTTGGGCTGAACAGAGACAGCACATTGCTTGGACTGCTAAGGCCTGTGTCCGGTGTGAAATTCCCAATGGCGGGTAAGGTTCAGCCTCCAGGGGAAGGCTTTCCTCCATCTGCTGCACTCATTAACTACTGCTAGTTCCCCACCATACAGTAAGTCGGGGGCATTGGCCTAAGACTTTCCCCCACATTTGCTACACTCTTAAAGCTTTTCTCCAGCATGAACCCTCTGGTGCAGAACAAGTGTCTGTTTCCGGATGAATTCTCTCCCGCACTCACTACACACATAAGGCCTTTCCCCAGTGTGGACTTTCCAGTGCCTGATGAGGTTGGGTCTTTGAGTGAAGGCTTTCCCGCACTTGCTGCACTCATAAGGCTTTTCTCCAGAGTGAACTTTCTGGTGCTGAATGAGTTTGGAGATGCAGCTGAAAGCTTTACCACATCTGCTACACTCATAATCACTGCTGTGAATTCTCCAGTGTACATTAAGGTGGGAGCTTTGGCTAAAGGCCTTCCCACATTCACTGCACTCATAAGGCCTTTCTCCAGTGTGAGTTCGTTGGTGCAGAACAAGTGTGTGTTTCCGACTGAACTCTTTCCCACATTCACTGCATACATAAGGCCTGGCTCCTGTGTGAACTTCCTGGTGTCGAATGAGGTTAGACTTACTGCTAAAAAATTTCCCACATTTGCCACACTGATAGAGTCTTTCACCTGTGTGAACTCTCCTGTGCTCAATCAGGCCGGAGATTTGTCTAAAGAATTTCCCACATTCGCTGCACTCATATGGCCTTTCTCCAGTGTGAACTGTCTGGTGTTTAAAGAGGTCATAGCTTTGGCTGAAGAATTTCCCACATTCGTTACACTCATAAGGCCTTTCTCCAGTGTGGATTCTCTGATGCCGAGCAAGTGTGTCTTTGCGGGTGAAGGCTTTCCCACATTCACCACACTTGTGATACCTCTGTCCCGTGAGAAAGCCACTCACAAGCTTAGTGCTCTTGTGGGGCTTCATCCTGCTGTGAGAGGCCTGATGCTGAAGAAGGCCAGATGTGGCTGAAAAGTCTCTCCTACCTTTCCCACATGTGAGGGTCTTCTCTGGCATATGGACTCTGCAGCTTTTCACAGAGTCTCTGCCCTCCTTCCTTGGGAAGAGTTTCCCTCCATTGGGCTGGTTCTGGTGCTGGTCAAAGTCTGTATTGAACCAGAATTGCTTTCCACATGCCCCACACAAGTATGGTTTCTGCCTGGATTTTCCCCCACGGTATTTAGCCAGGTGTAAGGTATCTTTCAATATTGGGCCACATATGTCACATGGGTGAGACTCCAGCTCTGCCACGAGAGTCCTGACCTCTGACACTCCTGCTACAAAAATGCTCTGCTCAGAAGATACCTCCTCATCCTCCACTCCATGCCAACAACCTGAAGACACAGAAATGCTGATTAAATGCATATTTACGGGTGGGAAGGGGCAACCTCATCGTATATGTACATTTGACACATGCAGGAATAAGTTTATGAAACTGTTTTCAGAATGAGAGGCATGGTCAGAGTGAGGAAGGAACGGCTTTGAGGTAGTGAGCCTCCGGAGGTCATACCATGGGGGAGTGCCAATGAAGGGCCATGATATAAGAATGGAACCAAACAAATGGCTTCCAGTAGGGCCTTGACTGTTAGTGACTCATGAGTGCTATGAAAAATGTATCCAGTCCCAGGAAAATCCAACTACAAGTGAGCAGCTGGTGTTCCAAGACTATTTAAGAGTATATGCACATCTTGTGAACATTAATTGCAGGTCAATATTGCCAAAAAATGCAGACAGAGAAGTGGTAAAACATGGGTGTAAGGTGAAGGCCAGAGGTGAGGGTGGCAAGGGGCTAACAAACTAGAAATGATATATCTTCGTGTCAAGAACAGGAAAGGACAGATAGAAACACTGTGTGGCCACTGGCCCTGGAAACAAACGCGGATGTGAACAGTTAATGTTGCCAGTTTTGAACCCAGCTTTGACATCATGCCCTTCCCTGATGTCCACTCACCAGGTCTAAGTCCCCTCTGGGCCTCTCTTTCTGTGGCTGAAGTCATATCCACCTGGTCATACACCCAGGGCTCTTCTCCTCGCTCTAGTTGCATGACTGCACGTGATCTGGAAAATGCAATTCCTAAGGGAAAGTCAGAACAGTGAGCAGCCAGCACTGGCCCATGGCAAACCACCCTATGATGGACTTCAGGTAAGAAAAATAACCTGGGAGGAGTTGTGCAGGAATAACCCAAAGGTCCCTATAAGTGACTATGTAAGTGCCTATAACTCCTGACAAGGTCAGGCCTTAGAAAATCTCACCTGAGCTGGGCGCAGTGGCTCACACCTGTAATCTAACACTTTCAGAAGTCAAGTCAGGGTATTACTTGAGCTCAGGAGTTCAAGACCAGCCTGGGCAACATGGCAAACCACATCTCTACAAAAAAATTAGCTGGGCGTGGTGGTGTGTGCCTGTAGTCCCAACTATTCAGGAGGCTGAGGTGAGAGGATGGCTTGAGCCTGGGAGGTAGAGGTTGCAATGAGCTGAGATCACGCCACTGCACTCCAGCTTGGGCAACAGAGCCAGACCCTGACTCAAAAAAAAAAAAAAGAAAAGAAAATGTCACCTGGAGAAAGGGACAGAACCTTGGGCACAGAGGCATCATAATTTTGGACAGAGTCACCAGTACAGAAAGTGAACAGACCTAGTGAGATCCACTGGGCAAACCACAAGTCTCATGACCCAAACCCTTGGCTGCATGGCTTCAGGACTACTCAGCAAGTAGGGAGGACACTCCATACAGCTTAGCCCTGGCACCCTGAGCACCTACTCCAGGAAACTGGTGAAGAAAGCGGTGCTCATGATCCGACCACAGGAAGAACAGAGTGGTAAAGGGAGAAAAGCATGAGGACCTTACCCAGTGAGGCTAAAAGTGCAAAGTTCTCCAGCATCACATCATGGTACAAAAGTCTCTGAGCATCATCAAGAAGCTCCCATTCTTCCTGAGAGAAGTATACAAACACATCCTCAAAGACGACACAGCCCTGCAACAAAAGGGACAGGAAGGAGCATAAAAAGTCTTTTGACCAATGATCCCCAGTATACCTACCCACAACATCCTGCTAACTAACCTCCCAGGTTCCCAAGTCAGAGATACCAGGCACTAGTACCACTGCTCCTCACTCTCTCCTGATCACCCCAGCAATCACTGTGTCAGCCCACCACAACAACAGACAGGCTGACAGATAAATGCCATTTACACTCTAAGCCAGCCAACTCCCCTGGGGTACCCAAGATCACAAATCCCAGGTATGAACCTAGGCTCATTTTTCTCAGTTAAGCCCCAAGTCACAAGACCATCAGCTCACACTCCCTCCTCTCATACACATCACTCTCTGGACTACGTCTCCCTCACATCTCCAGCTTCCCCCCTACCCTACTGGACCACCCCATCTCCCTGGACTCCCCAAATGTCACTCTACACACAGCATCAAGAGTGCTTGCCAAGGGCGGATCACGAGGTCAAGAGAGCAAGACTATCCTGGCCAACATGGTGAAACCCTGTCTCTACTAAAAAAAAAAAAAAAAAAAAAATACAAAAATTAACTGGGTATGGTGGTGTGTGCCTGTGGTCCCAGCTACTTGGGAGGCTGAGGCAGGAGAACTGCTTGAACCTGGGCGGCAGAGGCTGCAGTGAGCCGAGATCGTGCTACTACACTCCAGTCTGGCAACAGAGCAAGACTCCATCTCAAAAAAAAAAAAAAAGTGTTTGCCAACAATCAGTATCCCATCTTGCTCCAAAACATCAATGGCCCCATTGCCAAGGAAAGCCCTATTGTGGCTCTGAAAGCCTCCCAATCTGGCCCTGTTCCTTTTTTTAAATCACAGGTACCTCAAACCACATGCAGATCTCAGGTATCCTCAACCCTCTTCCATTTCTTTGTTGCACATTGTACCACTGTTTGATATGGATTGGATGTTGAAATCTCATGTTGAAATGCAACCCCTAGTGCTGGAGGCCCAGGGAAGCCAAAAGATTGGACACCCCTGATTTAAAGTGAGAGATGTGTAACTACTCCTTTAACTTGAACTCTTAGAGGCCAGTGTAGGGTTATTAACTGACCTGATTTCAATATTGCTGTGCATCAGGGAATAGGAACGCTTAAAGAGAGGGAGAAGGATGGGGATCAGCTGGTCAGTGAGGCAGTCAGAAGACACATAACAATTTTTTTTTTTTTTTTTTGAGATGGATTCTTGCACTGTTGCCCAGGCTGGAGTGCAGTGGCACGATCTCCGCTCACTGCAAGCTCCGCCTCCCGGGTTGACACCATTCTCCTGCCTCAGCCTCCCGAGTAGCTGGGACTACAGGTGCCCACCACCACACCTGGCTAATTTTTGTACTTTTAGTAGAGATGGGGTTTCACCGTGTTAGCCAGGATGGTCTCAATCTCCTGACCTCGTGATCCACCTGCCTCAGCCTCCCAAAGTGCTGGGATTATAGGTGTGAGCCACCACGCCCGGCCACATTTAACAATTAAGCCTGCCTATCTCATGTAAGTGTGGCTTGTGGTGCCACATGATGGCCCAAAACAATTACAATAATAATACCAAAGATCACTGATCACAGATCACTGTAATAGGTATAATAAGGATGAAAACGTTTGAAATATAAGAATTGCCAATGTATGACTTCAGGGATGCCACAAACCTTCAATTTGTAAAAAACACAGTATCTGCAAAGTGTGATAGAGTGAAGCACAATAAGACAAGGTACGCCAGTATAGGGAATGCGAGTAGAAACATTTCCTACATTAGAACAACTTACTTTAGAGTAAACCTTTGGTAAGAACTTGCTAGCAGGGCATGGTGGCTAACACCTGTAATTCCAGCACTCTGGGAGACCAGCCTGGCCAACAGAGCAAAACCCCGTCTCTACTAAAAATACAAAAATTACTGTACACTCGCCAGGGCATGGTAGCAGGTGCCTGTGATCCCAGCTACTCGGGAGGCTGAGGTAGGAAAATCGCTTGAACCCAGGAGGTGAAGGTTGGAGTGAGCTGAGATCGTGATACTGCACTCCAGCCTGGGCAACAAGAGCAAAACTCCCTCTCAAAAAAAAAAAAACCAAACAAACAAAAAACCAGAACTTGCTGTGAGGCAGCTGCCCACAATGAGCCTGTCTTTCTTGGGAAATGTATTTAGTCAAAAGAGCTAATGGAAGGCCAGGCGCGGTGGCTCACGCCAGCAATCCCAGCACTTTGGGAGGCCGAGGCGGGCGGATCACTTGAGGTCAGGAGTTTGAGACCAACCTGGCCAATATGGTGAAACCTCGTCTCTACTAAAAATACAAAAATTAGCCGGGCATGGTGGCACGCACCTATATAATTCCAGCTACTCCGGAGGCTGAGGCATGAGAATAGCTTGAACCCAGGAGGCAGAGGTTGCAGTAAGCTGAAATTGCACCACTACACTTCAGCCTGGGTGACAGAATGAGACTCTGCCTGAAAAACAAAAAAAAGGTACTAAAGGAGGCTGAGACAATCTATTGCATGGCATTTAAGGTATTCTGTGGCTTTGGCAACACTAATTGAAGCAGGCTCATTCCCTGCACTGAAGGAACTTTTCAGTGTGTGTTTCTCTTAGTTCAGGTGGTTCAAAAGTGAGGGTGAGAGAGGTGATGTCAGCAACATAGTGGAATGAGAAGCTCCTGACTCTTTCTACCCACAGACACATGAAATACATGCCTATTTGGACCATTCCCTCTGAGAGTGAGAAACCAGTTGAGAGACTCCTGATCACCAGGCAACTGAGAAAACCTCTATCTTGAACAGGTAGGAAAAGCTGAGGCACACTCAAGCATGAACCCCACTGTGGGCACTGTATTATACAGTAGAGAAAGGAATCCCCAACACACACCTTCTCCCTGTGAAGAGGATGGTTTAGACCTCACATATAGCCCCTAACTCTAAGGTTATCCATGATTTGGCTCTTAATTCACCAACTCTAGAGAGCTAAGGGGATGAGACATCAACCCCTCTGCACTACTCACAGGGGATAAAGACCCTGGAAGTGCTAATGTGCCCATATCAAACTACTGCTTTTTTCCTGTGGTCTCTACAGACCACAGTCCACACAAGAGTCCCAACTTGTAATTCTTCTCTCCAAAGAACAGCACTCTAAACCTCCTGGCTCTGTGAATAGAGGAGACTGGAATACATGTCTTTCTAGATCACAGAAAAAAGTTTGGCAGTTTGCTGGGCATGGTGGCTCACACCTGTAATCCCAGCACTTTGGGAGGCCAAAGCAGGCAGATCACCTGAGGTTGGGAGATCAAGACCATCCTGGTTAACATGGTGAAACCCCATCTCTACTAAAAATACAAAAATTAGCTGGGCATGGTGGCACGTGCCTGTAATCTCAGCTACTCGGGAGACTGAGGCAGGAGAATCACTTGAACCTGGGAGACGGAGGTTGCAGTGAGCCGAGATCATGCCATTGCACTCCAGCCTGGGCAACAAGAACGAAACTCCATCTCAAAAAAAAAAAAAAAAGTGGCAATTTGATATGGGCACTCAAGTGCTTCCAGGGTCTTCATGCCCTGTGAGTAGTGCAGAGAGAGGGCTTTAAAAAAATACAGCCCTTGTTTCTCCCCAGAAGAGGTTTATGCCATGCATAGAGTGCTGCATCTTTTACAGCTACCTCCCGAAGGGCTCCATCCTAAACCTCTTACCTCTGAGAGCAGAAGGAACTAGGCAAGTCTTCCTGGATCACAGAACAAATAGGCAGAATTAAATGGACATGAAAATACTTCTAGGGGCTACACCTCCTTGGAGCACTGCAAAAAAGGGGCAGGAATGTGCAGCTCCCATTTACTCTCCAGAAGGGGCTTACAGCATACACTTCTAGTGGCTACTTGACAATCTGGCTTCTACCAAATTTATATCAGGGAGCTGATAGGGGAACAGCCAGAGCCAGAGCATGGCACTTCATGAGCCTTCCATATGGCTCAATCCAACGATAAAATCCAGGCCTACTCATTCTTCCTTTGGCCATGCACTAAGTATCACAAGTTCTATAACTCCCACCCAGTAGACTGTCTCCTTAAAAACTACTCTGGAAGTCAATGGGGTTTTGCATTCCTGAGTGGCCCTAAACTACAGAAAATAAAAAGGTGGATACACAATGAGTCTACTTCCAGAGGCTATCTCCCCAGAATCAGAGGCTGCTGCCTGAACATGACTTTATGCATTTTTTTTTTTGAGACGGAGTCTTGCTTTGTCACCTAGGCTGGAGTGCAGTTACGCAATCTTGGCTCACTGCAAGCTCCACCTCCCAGGTTCACACCATTCTCCTGCATCAGTCTCCCGAGTAGCCGGGACTACAGGCGCCCGCCACCATGCCCGGCTAATTTTTTGTATTTTTAGTAGAGACAAGGTTTCACCATGTTAGCCAGGATGGTCTTGATCTCCTGACCTCATGATCCACCCGCCTCGGCCTCCCAAAGTGCTGGGATTAACAGGTGTGAGCCACTGCGCCTGGCCGACTTTAGGCATTTGACATAGATCCTCTAACTAACTTAACGCAGGCAGCAGGAGATAAATACCCATGCTCAGCTGCATCATGAAAACAGAAGAAACTGGAACATATTCAACACCCTCAACACATTCCAGCTACATCAAGAGAGTCTGGTTCCTACCTTCTGGCCTCAGGATAATGACAGAATGTAGTACATCCTAAGTTCCAGAGAGTTATCAAAAACAGAGCCAGCATTCTGGACAAACACAAAGATTAGAGAAGCACCTTAAATCTTTGGCCAGATGGATTCGTGAGATCCTTCTACTACACTAGGCAAGACTGGGAGAAGTAGTGAACTTTTTTTTTTTTTTGAAATGGGGTCTCAGCCGAGCATGGTGGCTCACACCTGTAATCCCAGCACTTTGGGAGGCCGAGGCGGGTGGATCTCCTGAGAGCAGGAGTTCGAGACCAGCCTGGCCAACGTCGTGAAACCCTGTTCTCTACTAAAACTACAAACAAATTAGCTGGGTATGGTGGCGGGTGCCTGTAATTCCAGCTACTCAGAAGGCAAGACAGGAGAATTGCTTGAACCCAGGAGGCAGAGGTTGCGGTGAGCCAAGATTGTGCCACTGCACTCCAGCCTAGGAAACGTGGTGAAACCCCGTCTCTACTAAAAATGCAAAAATTAGCTGGGTGTGGTGGTGGGCACCTGTAATTCCAGCTACTCGGGAGGCTGAGGTAGGAGAACTGCTTGAACCCAGGAGACAGAGGTTACAGTGAGCCAAGATCACGCCACTGCACTCCAGCCTGGGTGACAAGAGCAAGACTCCATCTCAAAAAAACAAAAACAAAACAAAAAAAAAACAAAAAAAAACCTGGCCAAGGCATGGTGGCTCACTCTTGTAATCCCAGCACTTTGGGAGGCCGAAGGGAGTGGATCAACTTAGGTCACGAGTTTGAGACCAGCCTGGCCAACATGGTGAAACTCTATCTCTATTAAAATACAAAAATTAGCTGGGCATGGTGGTGCATGCCTGTAATCCCAGCTACTGGGAAAACTGAGGCAGGAGAATCACTTGAATCTGGGAGGCAGAAGCTGCAGTGAGCCAAGATCGCACCAGTGCACTCCAGCCTGGGTGACAGAGCGAGACTCGTCTCAAAAAAAATAAAAAATAAAATAAAATAAAATAAAACCAAAGCCAAGTGCAGTGGCTCACACCTGTAATCCAAACACTTTGGAAGGCTGGGGCCGGTGGATCAGTTGAGGTCAGGAGTTCAAGACCACCTGAGCCAACACGGTGAACGTCCCCCCCCACTCCCCCGCCCCCACCCCACCCCTCCCACCCCCGTCTCTACTATAAATACTAAAATTAGCCAGGGGTGGTTGCGGGCACCTGTAATCTCAGCTACTCGGGAGGCTGAGGCGGGAGAATCTCTTGAACCCGGGAGGTAGAGGTTGCAATGAGCCACTGCATCCCACCCTGGGCGAAAGAGTGAGACTTCGTCTCAAAAAAAATTAAAAAAAAACTAAAACTAAGAGAAAACACACAAAATGAGGGTGAGATAATCAGATAGTAGCAAATTTATAGCACACCACCCATCGTTGCCATCCCAGGCCAAACTCCTCATACCCTACAGCTCTCTCCTCCTGCAAACACTGAAAAGAACCCTTTCAAATGCCAGGACCCTTCTCTTCTGGGGGAAGTCTCAAGAATGCCCACTTCCTCTTCCCTGCCCTCCAGTCCCAGCCTTCTCATCTCTTATCCCAGAGATATGAAATAACATACTTAAGACTGCCCCACTTAAATCTGACCTCCTGGCCTTGACCTACTCCAGACCACTCCCTTCACCCCAAAGACATTTTAAGCCCAGCCCCTTCCCCACAACTTCAGACCTTCCTCTCTAGTTGCCTAAGTGAGGAAGCGTCCACTCTGAGATATCTCAGAGTCACCATTCCAAAATCCAAACGTTCATGGAAAAACAACAAAAACACCTTGCTCTTTCATGCCTTACTTTCAATCACAGCTGCATATGATGGAGCAGAAAATCCTGTTGGTTTCAAATTTAAAACCTACCCAGAATATGATCACTTCTACCTACTCACCTGCCATTACTCTTGGTACATCCACCACCAAAGCATTCCTGGAATCCACTGCAGCAGCCTCCTTACCGGTCTCCTCGTATCCATCCTTGCAGTCCCCACCCCTAACTAATGTTCTCCCCTGAGCAAATTTCGAGACACTTAAAATCCCAGCTAAGATCACGTCCTTCTATTCAAAACCCTCAGGTAATCTCAACGCCCTGAGAATGAAGGGACAACTTCTCAGCCTGCCATTCCAGTCACAGTTCCTCAAACTCTGCTCTGTGTTGATGAGAACCCTGTCTCCCAAATGCGTGTGGGTCAGCAGCACCCCCGAGCCTTTACCTGCGCCGTCCCCTCCGCCCGTAACTCTCCCACACCCACCCACACCGAGATAGGACCCCCCCCCGCAAGAGTGCGTCGCTGTCCTGGGACACAGGGGCTGCAGGAACTTTACGATTCGGAGTCGGAGAAAGGGTGACTGAGGGCCCGGAGGACGCAGCACCCACCCGCGCGGAGTCCGTTAGCTCCGCCATAGGACCGTGGGCGCGGACAGCTGCCGGGAGCGGCAGGCGTCTCGATCGGAGACGCAGGCACTTCCGTCCCCGCAGAGCGTAGGACGCGTCTCGGGGCACTGGGGACAATATCTCCTCCGCGCTTTCCCGACACCTCCACCTGCGGCCCACCCAAGCGTTACAGAGCCCCAGCCAGGTGCAGCCTGACAGAAACAAACAAAATGTCCGCTACAAGGAGCCGGAAGTCCCGCCCAGGCACCCCCCGCAGGCACTGAAACACCCCTCTCCTGGGCACTCATTGGATATGCAACGTATAGGTTTGTGGGTAGTGTGGTTCCCACTGAGCCATCCTTCAAGGCAGGGGATTTTTGGCCTGGGCTCTTGGGAAAACGAAGGAGGAGGGCCAAGTTGTTTGGGAAAAGTAACCCGAGTTTCAAAGGGCTGACAGGACTTCCGTCCTCTTTTTTTTTTTTTTTTGGGGGGACAGAGTCTCGCTCTGTGTCCCAGGCTGCAGTGCAGTGGCGCGATCTCGGCTCACTGCAACCTCCGCCTCCTGGGTACAAGCGATTCTCCTGCCTCAGCCTCCCAAGTAGTTGGGACTACAGGGGCCCACCACCACGCCAGGCTAATTTTAGTACTTTTAGCAGAGTACGAGATTTCACCATGTTGGCCAGGCTGGTCTCGAACTCCTGACTTTGTGATCTGCCTGCTTCGGCCTCCCAAAGTGCTGGGATTACAGGAGTGAGCCATGGTGCCCGGCCGAGTTCTGTCCTCTTGAAAGGCCTGGACCTAGATTCCCCGGAGTGTAGTATGCACTGATCGCAGAAATGTTGAGACATTTCAGATGTTCCCCAAAGTTGCAAAACTAAATAGACACACCACACCACAATGTCACGTTGCGTACACTCACAGCTAAGAGCTAATAACTATTACCTTGTTGCTTTTTAAATATGTGTGCGCTCAAGCTTTACAGTAACTTTTGTGAGCTTCAGTTTGGTCAGAGATGTAAGAGAAAATATTCCAAACAAGGCCTTGGAGTGGAAGAAGGAAGAGGGATGATGTGAAGTATCCCTGAAACCAGTGGACAGATTCTTCAGAAAACTCTTCCTGCCTGGGTAATCAGTGATGTCTCCACCACAGCAAAACACAATGCAATTACCATTTAACCTCTCATTGTCATTGTAAGTATGGTGTCTGTATTAGGAGGTGAGATTATCCCTGGGGGGAAAAATCCTGAAAGCTATCAATAATGATTCCGTAGTTATTTGAAGATAATGAAAGAAATTGCTCTGAGGAAATATCTGTGATAGATGGACAAAGTTAAGATCTCAATAAAGTTCGAGCCTGAATACTAAAGTATGAGAGGTGAAAGAATGAAGTTAAGCATGTGGTTGTGTTGTGATCTTGACCACACTTTGTCAACAAAATGTCACTCTTTTTTCCTGAAAATGCTGAGCAATTGTAAAGAAGATATCAGAATGGTAAAAATCAACAGTGAAGTTGTGCTGTCTTGATAATTCACTGTTAAAATATACATACAATGTACACATATGAGCTCTCAGTAGGTGCTTTTCAAATATGTTTGTAGCATGAGAGACATCACTAATAAAATTTCCAAGATTCCTATACATACAGGACATGTCCTGCATATAATGATTTTTGTCCTGCATCTCCTTTTGACTTTGTCACAATACCCTAAATAAATCTTCTAAAGAAGGCAACATTCTTAAAGAAAAGAATTTTCAACCCAGAATTTCATATCCAGCCAAACTAAGCTTCATAAGTGAAGGAGAAATAAAATACTTTACAGACAAGCAAATGCTGAGAGATTTTGTCACCACCAGGCCTGCCCTAAAAGAGCTCCTGAAGGAAGCACTAAACATGGAAAGGAACAACCGGTACCAGCCACTGCAAAAACATGCCAAATTGTAAAGACCATCAAGGCTAGGAAGAAACTGCATCAACTAACGAGCAAAATAACCAGCTAACATCATAATGACAGGATCAAATTCACACATAACTATACTAACCTTAAATGTAAATGGGCTAAATGCTCCAATTCAAAGGCACAGACTGGCAAATTGGATAAAAGGTCAAGACCCATCAGTGTGCTGTATTCAGGAAACCCATCTCACGTGCAGAGACAGACATAGGCTCAAAATAAAGGGATGGAGGAAGATCTACCGAGCAAATGGAAAACAAAAAAAGACAGGGGTTGCAATCCTAGTCTCTGATAAAACAGACTTTAAACCAACAAAGATCAAAAGAGACAAAGAAGGCCATTACATAATGGTAAAGGGATCAATTCAACAAGAGGACCTAACTATCCTAAATATATATGCACCCAATACAGGAGCACCCAGATTCATAAAGCAAGTCCTTAGTGACATACAAAGAGACTTTGACTTCCACACAATAATAATGGGAGACTTTAACACCCCACTGTCAACATTAGACAGATCAACAAGACAGAAAGTTAACAAGGATACCCAGGAATTGAACTCAGCTCTGCACCAAGCGGACCTAATAGACATCTACAGAACTCTCCACCCCAAATCAACAGAATATACATTCTTTTCAGCACCACACCACACCTATTCCAAAATTGACCACATAGTTGGAAGTAAAGCACTCCTCAGCAAATGTAAAAGAACAGAAATTATAACAAACTGTCTCTCAGACCACAGTGCAAACAAACTAGAACTCAGGATTAAGAAACTCACTCAAAACCGCTTAACTACATGGAAACTGAATAACCTGCTCCTGAATGACTACTGGATACATAACGAAATGAAGGCAGAAATAAAGATGTTCTTTGAAACCAACGAGAACAAAGACACAACATACCAGAATCTCTGGGACACATCCAAAGCAGTGTGTAGAGGGAAATTTATAGCACTAAATGCCCACCAGAGAAAGCAGGAAAGATCTAAAATTGACACCCTAACATCACAATTAAAAGAACTAGAGAAGCAAGAGCAAACACATTCAAAAGCTAGCAGAAGGCAAGAAATAACTAAGATCAGAGCAGAACTGAAGGAAATAGAGACACAAAAAACCCTTCAAAAAATCAATGAATCCAGGAGCTGGTTTTTTGAAAAGATCAACAAAATTGATAGACTGTTAGCATGACTAATAAAGAAGAAAAGAGAGAAGAATCAAATAGATACAATAAAAAAATGACAAAGGAGATATCACCACCGATCCCACAGAAATACAAACTAACATCAAAGAATACTATAAACACCTCTACGCAAATAAACTAGAAAATCTAGAAGAAATGGATAAATTCCTCGACCTATACACTCTCCCAAGACTAAACCAGAAGAAGTTGAATCTCTGAATAGACCACACTCTGAAATGGAGGCAATAATTAATAGCTTACCAACCAAAAAGAGTCCAGGACCAGATGGATTCACAGCCGAATTCTACCAGAGGTATAAGGAGGAGCTGGTGCCATTCCTTCTGAAACTATTCCAATCAATAGAAAAAGAGAGAATCCCTCCTAACTCATTTTATGAGGCCAGCATCATCCTGATACCAAAGCCTGGCAGAGACACAACAAAAAAAGAGAATTTCAGACCAATATCCTTGATGAACATTGATGCAAAAATCCTCAACAAAATACTGGCAACCGAATCCAGCAACACATCAAAAAGCTTATCCACCATGATCAAGTGGGCTTCATCCCTGGGATGCAAGGCTGGTTCAACATACGAAAATCAATAAATGTAATCCAGCATATAAACAGAACCAAAGACAAAAACCACATGATTATCTCAATAGATGCAGAAAAGGCCTTTGACAGAATTCAACAACCCTTCATGCTAAAAACTCTCAATAAACTAGGTATTGATGGGAACATATCTCAAAATAATAAGAGCTATCTATGACAAACCCACAGCCAATATCATACTGAATGGGCAAAAACTGGAAGCATTCCCTTTGAAAACTGGCACAAGACAGGGATGACCTCTTTCACCACTCCTATTCAACATAGTGTTGGAAGTTCTGGCCAGGGCAATCAGGCAGGAGAAGGAAATAAAGGGTATTCAATTAGGAAAAGAGGAAGTCAAATTGTCCCTGTTTGCAGATGACATGATTATATATCTAGAAAACCCCATGGTCTCAGCCCAAAGTCTCCTTAAGCTGATAAGCAACTTCAGCAAAGTCTCAGGGTACAAAATCAATGTACAAAAATCACAAGCATTCTTATACACCAATAACAGACAAACAGAGAGCCAAATCATGAGTGAACTCCCATTCACAATTGCTTCAAAGAGAATAAAATACCTAGGATACCAACTTACAAGGGATGTGAAGGACCTCTTCAAGGAGAACTACAAACCACTGCTCAATGAAATAAAAGAGGATACAAACAAATGGAAGAATATTCCATGCTCATGGGTAGGAAGAATCAATATCGTGAAAATGGCCATACTGCCCAAGGTAATTTATAGATTCAATGTCATCCCCATCAAGCTACCAATGACTTTCTTCACAGAATTGGAAAAAACTACCTTAAAGTTCATATGGAACCAAAAAAGAGCCCGCATTGCCAAGTCAATCCTAAGCCAAAAGAACAAAGCTGGAGGCATCACGCTACCTGACTTCAAACTATACTACAAGGCTACAGTAACCAAAACAGCATGGTACTGGTACCAAAACAGAGATATAGACCAATGGAACAGAACAGAGCCCTCAGAAATAATGCCACATATCTACAACTATCTGATCTTTGACAAACCTGAGAAAAACAAGAAATGGGGAAAGGATTCCCTATTTAATAAATGGTGCTGGGAAAACTGGCTAGCCATATGTAGAAAGCTGAAACTGGATCCCTTCCTTACATCTTATACAAAAATTAATTCAAGATGGATTAAAGACTTAAATGTTAGACCTAAAACCATAAAAACCCTAGAAGAAAACCTAGATAATACCATTCAGGACATAGGCATGGGCAAGGACTTCAAGTCTAAAACACCCAAAGCAATGGCAACAAAAGCCAAAATTGACAAATGGGATCTAATTAAACTAAAGAGCTTCTGCACAGCAAAAGAAACCACCATCAGAGTGAACAGGCAACCTACAGAATGGGAGAAAATTTTTGCAACCTACTCATCTGACAAAGGGCTAATATCCAGAATCTACAATGAACTCCAACAAATTTACAAGAAAAAAAAAAACCCCATCAAAAAGTGGGCGAAGGATATGAGCAGACACTTCTCAAAAGAAGACATTTATACAGTCAAAAAACACATGAAAAAATGCTCATCATCACTGGCCATCAGAGAAATGCAAATCAAAACCACAATGAGATACCATCTCACACCAGTTAGAATGGCGATCATTAAAAAGTCAGGAAACAACAGGTGCTGGAGAGGATGTGGAGAAATAGGAACACTTTTACACTGTTGGTGGGACTGTAAACTAGTTCAACCATTGTGGAAGTCAGTGTGGCGATTCCTCAGGGATCTAGAACTAGGAATACCATTTGACCCAGCCATCCCATTACTGGGTATATACCCAAAGGATTATAAATCATGCTGCTATAAAGACACACGCACACGTATGTTTATTGCGGCACTATTCACAATAGTAAAGACTTGGAACCAACCCAAATGTCCAACTATGATAGCCTGAATTAAGAAAATGTGGCACATATACACCATGGAATACTATGCAGCTATAAAAAATGATGAGTTCATGTCCTTTGTAGGGACATGGATGAAGTTGGAAACCATCATTTTCAACAAACTATCTCAAGGACAAAAAACCAGACACCACATGTTCTCACTTATAGGTGGGAATTGAACAATGAGAACACATGGACACAGGAAGGGGAACATCACACACCGGGACCTGTTGTGGGATGGGGGGAGGGGGGAGGGATAGTATTAGGTGATATAACTAATGCTAAATGACGAGTTAATGGGTGCAGCACACCAACATGGCACATGTATACATATGTAACAAACCTGCACATTGTGCACATGTACCCTAAAACTTAAAGTATAATAATAATTTTTAAAAAGTTTATTCAAAGGGATAATATCAGAGAATTTCCCAAATATATTAGGAAGGATTATCTTTCCAAGAGAAAGATATCAATATTCAAGTACAAGAAGGCTGTAGAATACCAAGCAGATTTAACCCAAAGAAGACTACCACAAGACATTTAGTAATCAAATTACCAAAGGTCAAGGGTAAAGAAAGGATCCTAAAAGCAGCAAGAGAACAGAAACAACACACAAAGGAGCTCCAATATGCCTGGTAGAAGACTTCCCAGTATAAACCTTATAGGCCAGGAGAGAGTGGCATGATGGATTTAAAGTGCTGAAGGAAAAAACTTTTATCCTAGAATAGTGTATCTGCTGAAAGTATCCTTCAAACATGAAAAAGAAATAAAAACACTTCTGGATGAACAAAAGCTGAAAGATTTTTGTCAACACCAGACTTGTCTTACAAGAAACGTTAAAGGGAGTTCTGCAATCTAAAAGGATGTTAATGAGCAATAAGAAATCATCTGAAGGCACGAAACTCACTGGTAATAGTAACTACACAGAAAAAAAACAATATAGTAACACTGTAATTGTGATGTGTAAACTCATATCTTGAGTAGAAAGACTAAAATATGAACCTATCAAAAACAATTACAACAAATTTTCAAGACATAGTACAATAAGACATACATAGAAACAAAAAATTTAAAAGCTGGGTGACATAGTTAAAGTGTAATGTTTTTATTAGTTTTTCTCATTTGTTATTTGTTTATGGGATCAGTTTTGTCATCAGTTTAAAATAATGGGTTATAAGGTATTATATGGAAGCTTCATGGTAAATTCAATTCAAAAAACCTACAACAGATACCAAAAAATTTTAAAAAAAGAAATTAAAATATACAACCAGAGAAAATCACCTTCACAATAAGGAAGACAGGAAGGAAGGAAAGAAGAAAGAGAAGACCACAAAACAACATGGCAGCAGTAAATCCTTACTTATTAATAATAACATTGAATATAAATGGACTAAAGTCTCCAATCAAAATACACGGAGTTGCTGAATGAATAAAAATAAAGACCCAATGCTCTATTGCATACAAGAAACACACTTCACCTATAAAGACACACATAGATTAAAATAAAAGGATAGAAAAAGATATTTCATGCCACTGGAAACCGCGAAATAGCAGGAATAACTACATGTATATCAGAAAAATAGATTTCAAGAGAAAAACTGTAAAAAGAGACAAATAAAGTCATTATATATAATGCTAAAGGGATCAATTCAGCAAGAGGACATAATCTTTGTAAATATATATACACTCAACACTGGAGCACCCAGATATAAAAGCAAATATTAGAGCTAAAGAGACAGATAGAGTCTGACACAGTGATAGCTGAAGATGACAACACCCCACTTTCGGCATTGAACAGGCCTTCCAGACAGAAATGGACTTAATCTGCACTATAGAATAAATGGACCTAATAGATATTTATAGAACATTTCATCCAACAGCTTCAGAATACATATTCTTCTCAGCACATGGATCATTCTCAAAGAAATACTATATGTTAGGCCATAAAATATGTCTTGAAACTTTTTTAAATTGAAATAATATCAAGTACCTTCTCTGACCACAAGGCAATAAAAGTAGAAATCAGTAACAAGTGGACTTTCAAAATGCTACAAACACATGGAAATTAAACAGTCATCTTCTGAATGACCAGTGGGTCAATTAAGAAATTGAAAAGTTGGGCTGGGCGTGATGGCTCATGACTGTAATCCCAGCACTTTGGGAGGCGGAGCCAGGCAGATCATGAGGTCAGGAGTTCAAGACCAGCCTGACCAACATGATGAAACCCCATCTCTACGAAAAATACAAAAATTAGCCAGGCATGGTGGCACATACCTGTAATCCCAGCTACTCAGGAGGCTGAAGCAGGAGAATTGCTTGAACCTGGGAGGTGGAGGTTGCAGTGAGTGGAGATTGCACCATTGCACTCCAGCTTGGGTGACAGAGTGAGACTCCATCTCAAAGAAAAAAAAAAAAAAGAAAGAAATTGAGAAGTTTTTTGAGGCCAGGCGCATTGGCTCATGCCTGTAATCCCAGCATTTTGGGAGGCCAAGGCAGGTGGATCACCTGAGGTCAGGAGTTGGAGACCAGCCTGATCAACAAGGTAAAACCATGTCTCTACTAAAAATACAAAAATTAGTTGGGCATGATGGCAGTCTCCTGTAGTCCCAGCTACTCATGAGGCTGAGACAGGAGAATTGCTTGAACCCAAGAAGATGGAGGTGGCAGTGAGCCGAGACTGCACTGCTGCACTCCAGCCTGGATGACGGAGCAAGACTCTGTCTCAAAAAAAAAAAAAGAAAAGAAAAGTTTTTTGAAACAAATGATAATAGAAACATGGCATGCCAAAATCTGTGGGATACAGAAAAATAAGTACCAAGAATAATGTTTATAGCTATAAGTGCCTACATTACAAAAGTAAAAAAAAAAAAAAAAAACTTTAAATAAACAACCTAATAATGCATCTTAAAGAATTAGAGAAGCTAGAGCAACCAAACCCAAAGTGAGTAGAAGAAAATAAATAGCTGGGCACAGTAGCTCATGCCTGCAGTCCCAACACTTTGGGAGGCTGAGGCAGGTGGATCACTGGATGTCAGGAGTTCGAGACCTGCCTGACTAATAATGTGAAACTCCATCTCTACTAAAAATATAAAAATTAGCCAGGCGTAGTGGCAGGCGCCTGTAGTCCCAGCTACTCAGCAGGCTGAGACAGGAGAATTGCTTGAACCCGGGAGGTGGAGGTTGCAGTGAGCCAAGATTGCACCACTGGACTCTAGCCTGGGCAACAGAACAAGACTCTGTCTAAAAAAAAAAAAAAAAAAAAAAAAAAAAAATGAAAATAAAATAATAAAGATTAGAGCAGAAATAAATGAAACTGAAACAAAGAAAACAATACAAATGTGTTCGACAAAATGATTTTTGTTTGTTTGTTTGTTTCTTGTTTGTTTTTTTTGAAATGGGGTCTTGCTCTTGTCACCCAGGCTGGCGTACAATGGCAGGATCTCTGTTCACTGCAACCTCTGCCTTCTGGGTTCAAGCAATTCTCCTGGCTCAGCCTCCCAAGTAGCTGGGATTACAGGCACCCACCACCATGCCCGGCTAATTTTTGTATTTTTAATACAGATGGGGTTTTGCCATGTTGGTCAGGCTGGTCTCGAACTCCTGACCTCGTGATCTGCCCACCTCAGCCTCCCAAAGTACTGGGATTACAGGCGTGAGCCACCACGCCCGGCCGAGAAATTGGTTTTTTGAAAAGTAAACAAAATAAAAAATCCTTTAGCCAGACTAAGAAAGATAAACCAAATAAAATAGAAATGAGAAAGAAGACTTTACAGCCAATACTGCAGAAATTCAAAGGATCATTAGAGGCTACTATGATCAACTGTATGCCAAAAATTGGAAATTATAGAAAAAATGGATAAATTCCTAGGCACATATAACTTACCAAGATGAATTATGAGGAAATCCAAAACCTGAACTGACAAATAGCAAGCAATGAGATTGAGGCTGTAATAAAAATTTTCCCAGCAAAGAAAAGCCTGGGACCCAATGGCTTCACTACTGAATTTTACCAAACATTTAAAGAACTAACCCCAATCCTACTCGAACTATTCCCAAAAGTAAGAGGAGGAGAAAATACTTCTAAACTCATCATACAAGGTTGGTATTACCCTGATACTAAAATAATTTTTTTCTATTTCCATTTCAATAAGAAATAAGAAAAAGTAAAACAAAGACATACTTGAACCTAATGTATTCTTCAGCGATATCATTTCTTTACTGTAAGGAATACTTTTTTTTTCTTTTTTCTTTTTTCTTTTTTTTGAGACGGAGTCTTGCTCTGTCACCAGGCTGGAGTGCAGTGGTGCGATCTCGGCTCACTGCAACCTCCGCCTCCCAGGTTCAAGTGATTTCCCCTGCCTCAGCCCAAGTAGCTGGGACCAAAGGTGTGCGCCACCATGCCTATGCCTGGCTAATTTTTTGTATTTTAGTGGATACGGGGTTTCACCATGTTGACTAGGATGGTCTCGATCGCCTGACCCCGTGATCTGCCTGCCTCGGCCTCCCCAAAGTGCTGGTATTACAGGCGTGAGCCACTGCGCCTGGCCGGAGTACTTGCTTTTCAATACCACAGGAGCTATGAGCTGGTCCTCCATTTTGTATCAAAGAATGTGTCCGCAGGTGACAAGATGCAGATTCTAAGACATTGAATCAATATGATGCCACCATCGCTTTCTTTCTGTTCTATGACATCTTTCTAGTCTTACCTTACTATTTCCTTGGCTCTAAGTTGCTTTTTCCTCAAAGTTCTCAGAAATTGAAATAATACACACTTTGTAGAAATAAGAATTTCATGTTAGTCAAGTCTCTAGGATAGCCATGGGCTCCACTTAATTATCTCAGAACTTAGAGCCCCATGTCCTCTGCTCACTATCCATTGAGATTTATGTGTTCTCAGACTTCACAGAAACTTTTCTAGCTACTTATGTCATTCTCAATGGTAACTTCATTTATCCACAATATTAACTAATTTTCTCAGTCCAAGCTGTTTTCCAGAGGTAATCTCCAGTCCCCATGCCGAAACTATCATTGTACTTACTGCTGAAATGATGGTTCCTTCCCAGCAAGAAGGTGAGATTATGGTATCCAGAATCTTTTCTCAGGGTTCAGATATCCACTTTCCCCATGGCAGGAATGCTGACACTCCAGCCACGGTTTTGTAAATGTGAATTAGTAAATACCAACTGTTCCCAGGTGAGTGTCACAATCAAAAGGAACCAGTTCTGCTCTGAGGTTGAGACATACTCTGAGGGACCTGGAGACATGGTGCAACCTCCTCTCCTTGCCTTATGCCCCTCCTCTATATTTCCTCTGAAACCTTCTTTCAATATTCTTCCTTCCATTACTGACCAAAAATATTAAACCTCACAAATTCCACTGTAAGATCTTTACCAGTGGGAAATGAAGAAGACTGTTTAAAGTCTTTGAGTGGCCATTTAGTGTCTTTATAACATTTTTTGGATATGCATTTTTGTCTTTTTGGGGGCATGATTTGCAAATTGAGTCTCTGGTATTTTACTAACTTGTGTTTGATGAGTGAAAGAGTTAATACTTCCTTTCACTAATGGGTGAAAGGAAAGACACTTCAGAAACATGAATAAAAGATTGTAAACTGGAAATAGTAAGGT
Organism: Pongo pygmaeus; assembly: GCF_028885625.2. Classification (NCBI taxonomy): domain Eukaryota; kingdom Metazoa; phylum Chordata; class Mammalia; order Primates; family Hominidae; genus Pongo; species Pongo pygmaeus. The sequence goes on from NC_072393.2 coordinate 64,345,298, forward strand.
AATCAGATATGTAAAGAATCTAGGCCAGGCGTGGTGGCTCACGCCTGTAATCCCAGCATGTCAAGTGATTCTCCTGCTTCTGCCTCTCTAGTAGCTGGAATTACAGGCGCCTGCCACTACACCCAGTGAATTTTTGTATTTTTAGTAGAGACAAGGTTTCACCATTTGGTCATGCTGGTCTAGAACTCCTGACCTCTGGTGATCCACCCACCGAGGCCTCCCAAAGTGCTGGGATTACAGGCATGAGCCATCGCGCCCAGCTTCCTGACATCGCTTAATGCATAATCTCTTCACAGGGTATTTCCAAAGTCCAAGGGCTCTTTCATAACACCTACAACTGGTTCCATCAGAAATGTTTAACGCATAACAAAATATGTTATCGTCATCCATTTTTTTCTATTGTCTCAAAAATATCTTTGTTCTTTAAGCAGCTTCATTGCAATGAAATTCCCAAATGTGGGCATGGTGGCTCACGCCTGTGGTCCCAGCACTTTGGGAGGCTGAGGCGGGTGGATCATCTGAGGTCGGGAGTTTGAGACCAGCCTGGCCAACATGGTGAAACTCCGTCTCTACTAAATACAAAAATTAAAAAAAAAAAAAAAGAAATTCCCAAATTTATCCCTATGACTTTTAGTAGTTCTGTCTCATATATCTCTATTAATCTACAGATATCACTTTCCTTTTCAAAATTCCTTTTTTTGTGTGGGGGGTGGGACAGGGTCTTAGGCTGTCACCCAGGCTGGAGTGCTGTGACACAATTACAGCTCACTGCAGCCTGGACCTCCCTGGGCTAGATGATCCTCCCACCTCTGCCTCCCAAGTAGCTGGGACTACAGGCAAGCACCACCATGCCTGGCTAAGCTTTTATTTTTTATTTTTTGTAGAGACTGGGTTTCACTATGTTGCCCAGGCTGGTCTCAGACTCCTGGGCTCAAGCAATCCACCTGCTTTGGCCTCCCAAAGTGCTGGGATTACATACATAAGCCACTATGCCTGGCCTTAAATTTTATTTTATTTTATTTTTATTTTTTTGAGACGGAGTCTCTCTCTGTCACCCAAGCTGGAGTGCAATGGTGCAATCTCGGCTCACTGCAACCTCCGCCTCTCAGGTTTAAGCAGTTCTCTGCCACAGCCTCCTGAGTAGCTGGGATTACAAGCGCCCACTACCATGCCAGGCTAATTTTTGTATTTTTAGTAGAGACGGGGTTTCCCCATCTTGGCCAGGCTGGTCTTGAACTCCTGACCTCGTGATCCACCCGCCTCGGCCTCCAAAAGTGCTGGGATTAGAGACGTGAGCCACCGCGCCTGGTCAAAATTTTATTTATTTCTTGAAATTGAGTCATTTTTGTATTAGAATTTATTATACTCTAATTTTTTGTGCATGTCTCTGATATGATTTAAGTTGTTTACACATGTATAAGCCATAAGCAAACTAGATATTCTTGAAATGGGTGATTCAGGGGTAGTCCCACATAAGTGTGTGATTATGACACAGCCAGAAACACACAGTTGGATTACATTCTCCCAGCATGCTGTGGTACAGTCTGGAAGCAAAAATTTCAAAGAGTATATGCTCCTGGTGTGTGACAAGTGCCTGAGGGTTATACTGCAGCACAGCCTATAGACAAAACATATATGCAGGGACCCTGTGTGACAGGTGTGCAGTATTTAAAAACCTTAGTCCGGCAGGGCGCAGTGGCTCACGCCTGTAATCCCAATGCTTTGGGAGGCCAAGGTGGGTGGATCACGAGGTCAGGAGTTCGAGACCAGCCTGGCCAACATGGTGAAATTCTGTCTTTACTAAAAATACAAAAATTAGCCATGCGTGGTTGCACTCACCTGTAGTCTGAGCTACGCAGGAGGCTGATACAGGAGAGTTGCTTGAACCAGGCAGGCAGAGGTTGCAGTGAGCCAAGATCATGCCACCACAGTCCAGTCTGGGGGAAAGAGTGACACCCCATCTCAAAAAAAAAAAAAAAAAAAAACTCAGTCCATCCTGGAGGTGCCCCTGTTATACCTATAGGACTCTGTGTAAGAGGCATTGGGTACTGGCACCTATTGACAGCCTGAGCCCACATAAATATACACCACACTGACAGCAAACCCAAGTGGGAGAGATGTGATCCACACAACCAGCATATTCAGAACACCAAGGGGCTGTTAGATAGAATGGAGGTGGGGTCATACTGGCCACACAGAAGCAGAAATGCTACTCAGAGACTTGGGCTTTTAAATTTGCTGATTACAAAGGTTTTGTGGGAGCATAAGCAGTATATAATCAAGAAAATTTTACTCCACAATAGATAGAAATATACCTTCCAGTGTGTGTAGTTATAATATAATTGGAACACACAATTTTAAACTTCTAGACATTACTGTAGAGTCCTATGTTAAGAATCATCACAGATATTTCTAGAAAGAAGAAAGCAAAATATTACTGATAGTGAAGATAAAATATGCCTATATAACTTGCTGTCATGCAAGGTAACATTTAGGTATTGAGATTCTTTACATCCCTGATTACATTGCCATTTGTAATTTATAATCTTTTATTTACATTTCTAAAGCATCTTGCTTTTATGTGCGTATATATCATGCTGTCATACTAGAGGCCAGGCACGGTGGCTCATGCCTGTAATCCCAGAACGTTGGGAGGCTGAGGCGGGTGGATCACCTGAGATCAGGAGTTTGAGACCAGCCTGACCAACATGGAGAAGCCCCATCTCTACTAAAAATGCAAAGTTAGCCAGCTACTAGGGAGGCTGAGGCAGGAGAATCACTTGAATCCAGGAGGCAGAGGTTGCAGTGAGCTGAAATCATGCTATGGCACTCCAGCCTGACAACAAGAGCAAGAAACTCCATCTCAAAAGTAACAAAAATGAGAGACATCAGGATTATAAGTAAAACAGCATAGTAATACACTTAAGAATAGATAATCGGTCAGGTGTGGTGGCTCATGCCTGTTATCCCTGCACTTTGGGAGGCCGAGGTGGATGGATCACCTGAGGTTGGGAGTTGGAGACCAGCCTGACCCTTTTTTTTTTTTTAGTAGAGACAGGAGAAACCCTATCTCTACTAAAAAAAAAAAAAAAAATACAAAATTAGCCGGGCGTGGTGGCACATGCCTGTAATCCCATCTACTTGGGAGGCTGAGGAAGGAGAATTGCTTGAACCTGGGAGGCAGAGGTTGCAGTGAGCCAGGATTGTGCCATAACACTTCACCCTGGGCAGCAAGAGCGAAACTCCGTCTCAAAGAAAAAAAAAATACAAAAAATTAGCCGGGCGTAATGGCACTGTAATCCCAGCTGCTTGGGAGGCTGAGCCCTGAGAATTGCTTGAACCCAGGAGGTGGAGGTTGCAGTAAACTGAGATTGCATCACTGCACTCCAGCCTGGGCGACACAGCAAGACTCTGTCTCAAAAAAACAAACAAACAAACAAACAAACAAAAATGCCGGGCACAGTGGCTCATGCCTGTAATCCCAGCACTTTGGGAGGCCAAGGCGGGCAGATCACGAGGTCAGGAGATCGAGACCATCCTGGCTAACACAGTGAAACCCCATCTCTACTAAAAATACAAAAACTTAGCCGGGTGTGGTGGTGGGCGCCTGTAGTCCCAGCTACTCGGGAGGCTGAGGAGAATGGCATGAACCCGAGAGGCTGAGCTTGCAGTGAGCGAAGATCATGCCACTTCCTCCAGCCTGGGTCACAGAGCAAGACTCTGTCTCAAAAAAAAAAAAGAAAAAAAAAACCCACCATGCAATGATAAATAATAATGGATCACCGTGGAAGAATTCATGGGACTTCATTACATAGTCCTTTGTATTTGTGTATATATTTGGAAAAATCCATTACAAAAGGTACAATATGTTCTTGCATCAATAACTTTATACAGGCATACTTTGGAGGTAGAACAGGTCAATTTTTTTTTTTTTTGAGACAGAGTCTCACTGTGTTGCCCAGGCTGGAGTGCAGTGGCACGATCTCGGCTCACTGCAACCTCCACCTCCCAGGTTCAAGTAATTCTTCTGCCTCAGCCTCCTGAGTAGCTAGGATTACAGGTGCCCCCCTCCACCATGCCCAGGTAATTTTTGTATTTTTAGTACAGACGGGGTTTCACCATGTTGGCCAAGCTAGTCTCAAACTCCTGACCTTGTGATCTGCCTGGCTTGGCCTCCCAAAGTGCTGGGATTACAGGCGTGAGCCACCACGCCTGGCCGACAGGCTTCTTTATCCCATAAATATCTCTAAATCCCATCATCAAGGAGGCAGATTTGAGAACTGTTCTCCCACCTCTGCACTTGGCAGCCTTGTAAATACATGCTTTCTCTGCTGCAAGACTCATCATCTCAGTGATTGGCATACTGTGAGATGGACAGAAGAGGGCTGGTTCTATATCAATAGTGTGGAGGAATTGTTTCATTTTATAGACCAGTATCATCAGCTTCCTGAGGAACCTTTACTAACATGGATAATGAGAGTAACTAACTTAGGGGAAACATCTTGGGTTTTAAATAACGCAGAGTGGAAGAACATGTTTGGGTTGATGTAGGACCTACAGCTCACTCTTGAACAATTGCAGATAGGTTCGTATCATCCACACACACACGAGTTTATTACTGAAGGAACAGCCAGCCTGGGTGGGTGTATAAAAGCTACTCTAAAGTCTGTCTACTTGGCAAAGCGGGACTGTCTGACTCCCCCTATATATGCCAAGTGGGGCTCCCCAGATGAACCAGATTAATATGCTTCCCATGCAAGCCATGTGGAACTGGCATTATGATGATAGGAATATTTACCTACTGAATATGTTTATTACCCAGGTCATGGTGAATGTCTTGGTTTGGGGAACCCCATTTTCTTGGGCACCTTATGTAAACTTACTGCTGCAAAATTGAGCTATAGTCAATCTTACCAAATTTGCTTCCTATTATGGGCCTTTCAGATGCTAATAAAACCATTAGGTTAATTAATAAGATAGATAATGGTGAAAGGTACAGAGGAGAGTCAAATAGCTCCTTCCAGGAAGGTAGAAATTTTTAAATGGTTATAAAGAAATAAGACAAATAAAGAAAACATGGATAGGAATGAAACTAAGAGGAAAAAGAAAAGGGGGAAATCATGGTACTCATCCCAGCATGGTGGAAATCTTTAGATGGCTATTAGATGGAAATTAGATGAATAAAATAAAAACTGACGGGATTAAAACAAAGGTCTGAATATAACACTATTGAAGGTTGGGCGGACCAAGGGAAGTTCCTGTTGATCCCCCAATATTAAAGGGCCTTAAGCTAAGTTGCTGTAGTTCCTGAAGTTTGGATAAATTTTAAAAGCCAGAAGATAAAGATACTATGAGAAACCCCACCTGGAATGCCTAGGGTGATGGTTAGACTGGTTAATCAAGGTAGCACTTGGAAAAAAGGCCAAAGTCTCCTTGCCTGAACCCTGGGTGGAAACCTGAAGACGTTTGCACAAGAAAGGGTAAAATGGTCTGGAGAGAAGAGTCCTGGGACTAGAACATAAAGTAAAAGTTGACGGGACTATGAAAGTTGGAATGTTAAACATGCTCTTTTTTTTTTTTTTTAAGTTGTACTACCAATAAACTGAGTTCTTTCCCTACTTTGTATTAGTCACAAAAAAAAGACCACCCAATTTGGGGGGGAGAAAAAAGGCAAGCAGGTTTTATTTCTGACCAGAAATGGAGAATGAGTAAGTTCTTGCTCTAAATGCCTCTTCTCCCTGAACATAGGAGGCATGGGGTTTTTAAGAGCTGAGCGGCCAGGCGCGGTGGCTCATGCCTTTAATCCCAGCACTTTGGGAGGCCAAGACGGGTGGATCACCTGAGGTTGAGAGTTCGAGACCAGCCTGACCAACATGGAGAAACCCCGTCGCTACTAAAAATACAAAATTAGCCGGGCATGGCGGTGCATGCCTGTAATCCCAGCTACTCAGGAAGCTGAGGCAGGAAAATTGCTTGAACCTGGGAGGTGGGGGTTGCGGTGAGCCGAGATAGCACCATTGCACTCCAGCCTGGGCAACAAGAGTGAAACTCTGTCTCAAAAAAAAAAAAAAAAAAAGAACTAAGCAAGGGTGTGAGAGGACTGTTAGCATGTACAAAGTGGGACTCCAGATGCACAAGCTCTGTTCATAAACATGCATCCTCATAAAACCAATGCATGCAAAATGGCAGTGATTATATTTCGGGGGAGGAAATTTTAGTGTTATAATGATATGTTAATGACCTAAAGGCAACTAGGGGTCATCTATTCCAGTTGCACCAGTTTGGGAGTCTTATTTTTTTCTGGAACCAGTCAGGACAATCTCTGTCCTAACCACAGAATAGAAGACAGCCACAGTGAAGAATCCTCACTGCTCCCTTGTCAACTCAACGCCAGACACTGAAGCCTAACCCACTCCAAACCACAAAAAAAGATGATTCTGTGTTTCCTGGACTGGGGTGGCATCAGCAGCCTCAAAACCTTATGCCAGCACTACCTGGTCCTGGTTTTCAATCCATGGGACACCTGAGAGAAGGCAGTGGACAAGACACATCCACAGGTGCCTCCAAGAAGTTTTCTGTGACTTTGGAGGTGAAAACTTGCAGGGACCAACAGAACAGTAGGCTGACCAGATACCCACATCAGCTAGCCAGCCATGGAGGTTGAATAAAATAAAATGCAAAGCAGTCTAACAGGCATGTTTAGTTCTACTACATGTGGACATAAGGAGATATTAGATTGTCTGGGATGATGGGTTTTTTTGTTTGTTTGTTTTAGAGACAAAGTCTCACTGTCTCACAGGCCAAAATGGAGTGACATGATCATAACTCACTGTAATCTTGACCTAATGGGATCAAGCCATCCTCCTGCCTCAACCTCCCATGTAACTGGGACTACACATGTGCACCACTATAGCCTGATAATTCATTTTTATTTTTATTTTTTTGGAAGAGACAGGGTCTCGATATCGTGATCAGGGCAGTCTCAATCTCTTGGTCTCCCAATGTTTTGGGATTACACGTGTGATCCATCATGCCTGCCAACTTTATGTGTGGGGGTGGGAGGTATTTTCTTTCTCTTTAGAGAGATTGAGTCTTGTTATGTTACCCAGGCCGCACTTGAACCCTTAGGCTCAAGTGATCCCCATACCTCAGTCTTCCGAGCAGCTGTTATGACAGGCACATGCCACCATGCCCAGCATGTCTGAGAAATAGTTAACTGAGAAAACAAAACTGCATATCTGTAGGCAAAGTCTAACTTTATTGTATTGTATTGTACTGTATTGTATTTTTTCGAGATGGAGTCTCACTCTGTCACCCAGGCTGGAGTGCAATGGTGCGATCTCAGCTCACTGCAACCTCCACCTCCCGAGTTTAATCAATTCTCTTGTCTCAGCCTCCTGAGTAGCTGGGACTACAGGCGCATGCCACCGTGCCCGACAAATTTTTTTTGTATTTTTAGCAGAGATGGGGTTTCACCATGTTAGCCAGGACGGTCTCCATCTCCTGACCTCGTGATCCGCCCACCTCGGCCTCCCAAAGTGCTGGGATTACAGGCGTGAGCCACCACACCCGGCTATTATTATTATTTTTTTTTTTTGAGATGAGATCTTGCTCTGTCGTCCAGCCTGGAGTGCAGTGGCACAATCTCGGCTCACTGCAACCTCTGCCTCCTGTATTCAAGCAATTCTCCTGCCTCAGCCTCCCGAGTGGCTGGGATTATAGGCACCTGCCACCACACCTGGCTAATTTTTGTATTTTTAGTAGAGATGGGGTTGCACCATGTTGGCTAGGCTGGTCTCGAACTCCTGACCTCAAGTAATCCACCTGCCTTGGCCTCCCAAAATGCTGGGATTAAAGGCATGAGCCATTGCGCCCAGCCTAGTTTAACTTTATTTTTGATGCAGGGTTTTTTTTTGGTGCCTCTTTGCCAGCCAGAAACTTCTGTGGCTGAAGGAGCCTCTGCTCATTTGTTCCTGTTGCCTCACTTTGACCCACAGCTACTGGGCTGGTCTGGCCCTGCTGCCACTTCCTGTTGCATGGGGTGGTTGCCTGGCACCAGCAGAGGACAGGAGGGCTGCAGCATTACAGCTTCTTTTGCACCCACTGTTTGGCAGGTCCCAGCTTCTCGTCCCATGTCCAAGAAGAATGAGGTTACCTGGACAACTGAAGGGTGAGAAGGGTGGAGAAGAGTTTTTATTGAATGATGAAACAGCCCTCAGAAGAAAGTGAACTCCAAGTGGGTGGCCCCTACCTGAAGTAGACCTCCCCACTCGAAGGCAGGCAGTTCCCCAGTGTGGCAGAGTCCTGGGCTTGTATGGGTTCAGAATGGGGGAGTGTGTGCTGATTGGTTTGTGAATATGCAAAAAAGGTTAAAACAAAGGCACTACTCAAAGGTGGGCACAACAGTGTAAATAACCAACTAGGGAAGGGTAGGTATATGTAAAATAGGTGAAGGGTGGGGAACAGAGGAAAGTTTGCCAGACAGGAAGAAAGGTTCTCAATCTGGTCCATGGATTTATCCTGCATTGTAGCTAGGCTTTAAACTGTCTTTGGCTTGAAGGTCTGGTTTCACCGGGAACCCACCCCTGTCTGCCTGGAATTTGTCTACCTCCTGCTGCTATCATTTTCACTAAGATGAACAACTTGTATAGGACTATAGTGGAACACACAACACAGAATAACAAACATATGTGCAGACATGAGTATTATAGTGCAAACTTTAGCTCCTCTGTTTATGTTTACATTTCTGCCCACCTTAAATATCTGCTTTATTGTTTCCATCCATACTGGTATTGCTCAATACTCTCAATAATGAAGACGAATCTCATTTTAGAGACAAAACTATCAGAGTGTTCATCCTAATCATGTACTGATCTTAATTCCATCTCTCCTTAGATATCACTACTAAAACTTCTACGAAGCTTTAATTTTTTAAATTTTATTTATTTATTTATACCATCCACTAATGTTGCAACAGCGCTATTTCTTTTTTCTTTCTTTTTTTTTTCTTTTTCTTTGTTTTTTTTGAGACAGAGTTTTGCTCTTGCTGCCCAGGCTGGAGTGCAATGATGCGATCTTGGCTCACTGCAACCTCCGCCTCCCGGGTTCAAGCAATTCTCCTACCTCAGCCTCCTGAGTAGCTGGGACTACAGGCGTGCGCCACCACGCCTGGCTAATTTTTGTATTTTTAGTAGAGACAGGGTTTCACCATGTTGGCCAGGCTGGTCTCGAACTCCTGACCTCGTGATCCACCCATCTCGGCCTCCCAAAGTGCTGGGATTATAGGTGTGAGCCACAATGCCTAACCTTCTTTCTTTTTTAGAGGCAGGGTCTGGTTCTGGTCCTCAGGTTGGAGTGCTGTGACCCTCTCTCCCTGGGCTTCTAAGCATTGGAATTACAGGCATGAGCCACCACCCCTGGCCTCCACCATTAAATCACTGTCACCACCATTAAATCACTACATAATTATTCTATAATTCTAAAAATTTTTTATTTTTATTTTTATTTTTTATTTCTTCTTAAAAAAAGGAATACGTGTGCAGAATGTGCAGGTTTGTTACATAGGTATCTTCTTTTTTGTTGTTGTTTTTTGTTAAGGTAGAGTCTCACTCTGTTGCCCAGGCTGGAGTGCAGTGGAGTGATGTCAGCTCACTGCAACCTCTGCCTCCTGGGTTCAAGTGATTCTCCTGCCTCTAGCTGGGATGACAGGTGTACGCTATCACGCCCGGCTGATTTTTGGTTGTGTTTTGTTTTGTTTTTGAGATGGAGTCTCACTCTGTCACCCAGGCTGGAGTACAGTAGTGCAGTCTCAGCTCACTGCAACCTCCGCCTCCCAGGTTCAAGTGATTCTCCTGCCTCAACCACCCAAGTAGCTGAGACTACAGGCATGCACCACCATGCCTGGCTAATTTTTGTATTTTTAGTAGAGACGGGTTTCACTATATTGGCCAGGCTGATCTTGAACTCCTGACCTTGTGATCCACCCACCTCAACCTCCCAAAGTGATAGGGTTACAAGAATTTTTGTATTTTTAGTAGACACACGGTTTCACCATGTTGGCCAGGCTGGTCTCAAACTCTTAACCTCAAATGATCCACCCACCTCAGCCTCTCAAAGTGCTGGGATTATAGACGTGAGCTACCATGCCGGGCCTTTCTTTTTCTTTTTTTTTTTTTTTTGAGATGGAGTTTTGCTCTTGTTGCCCAGGCTGGAGTGTTACAGCACAATCTCGGCTCACCGCAACCTCTGCCTCCCCAGTTGAAGTGATTCTCCTGCCTCAGCCTCCCGAGTAGCTGGGATTACAGGCATGCACCACCATGCCCAGCTAATTTTGTATTTTAATCGAGATGGGGTTTCTCCATGTTGGTCAGGCTGGTCTCAAACTCCCGCCCTCAGGTGATCCACTCACCTTGGCCTCTCTAAGTGCTGGGATTACAGGCGTGAGCCACTGCACCTGGCCATTTTTAAAAATTATTATTTTTTTTTACATAATTTTTGTTTTTTTTTTTGAGACAGTCTGTCTCTCTTCCAGGCTGGAATACAGTGGCAGTATCTTGGCTCACTGCAACCTTCACCTCCCAGGTTCAAGTGATTCTCCTGCCTCAGCTGGGAGTACAGGCACCCGCTACCACGCCTGGCTAATTTTTGGATTTTTAGTAGAGATGGGGTTTCACCATGTTAGCTAGGCTGGTCTCAAACCCCTGACCTCAAGCGATCCTCCCACCTCAGCGTCCCAAAGTGCTAGGATTACAGGCCTGAGCCACAGCACCTGGCCAACATAATCATTCTTAAGAGGGTTTTGGAATTTACATTTTACAACTGTATTCCTAACATAACATTAATTTATTAGGCAAAACACTCCTTGCCATGGAAACAGAAATAAAGAATAGCCAGTTCCCAGCAATAACATGAACTCCTGGATTTAAGACACAACCAATATCAACAGGTGGAGAGCATCTTCTGCATACGTGCTCCACATTTGAAAACTGCAGCCATTTATCACTACCAAAATAGTATTTCTTTCATTGGTCTTCTTGTAAGATTGGTAAATCTTAGATAAATTAATCCAGAATTAATTGAATACAAGTTAGAATCTCAAGCGAGGGATACTAAGCGGATAAAAGTGTTGCTCAATGTACTGGACACTATGATTGATTTTATAGGCAGGAGAGTTGTCTTCTGTGGGAATCACAGACAGAGATTCAGCATGTATTCCTGCTTTAGGGAACACAACATTTCTCCTCTATCTTCCTTGTCTTGTCCTATCTGGATTAGTTCTTTCTTGTCCCTGACAGACTGAGAAACTGACTCTAATGCCTCAGAGTGCATTCATGTGAATTTATAACACAATAATGTTTATCAGCCTCTGCTCCCAGTATTGGGATTTTGCGACTGAAAGACTGTTCAAAATGTTATGATAATTTGGATTTTTAGTCTTTGGGGGCATCCTAAATAATAAGTTTAGCATCAGAGAGCTCGAGTTCCCCAAAATCTAAAATAATATTTTTTCAAATACTTGAGTGATCAGTTACAGACACTAATCTCCAAAAATCTCAATACAGGTTCTAAGGCTAGGTGAGACTATCCTCTACCCTAGAAGGACATGCACTTTAAGGACAGACCGCTGAGGTGGAGCTGGGCCTTTCCTGCGAGTAAGTGAACATGATGGTAGGGTATACCTGACAGCATAGTTTGACAGGGGATATAGACTTTCAAGGTGAGAATAGGCATGAAATAGATACATGCAGAAGTATAGTCAAATTGAGGGAAGATGACACTTAGGCCAGAGTGGTGTTTATTCACCACTCTGTGCAATCAAGCGCCTCTGAGGCCTTCTTTACGGCCTTGGAACCGTCTTGGAACGTGAGGAAACTACATAACCCAGAAATCTCTGCGTCGAATGACAGCACTTCAGAGCCAATGAAGGCTCAAAATAAAGGCGTTTCCGCGGAAACAGTATAAAGGTGGGACTTCCGGCGTCCTCTACTAGTGGCCATTTTGATTGGTGTTGGGTGTATTTTCCAGTGAGAGACTGGGGAGTGCTGGGTCGTGTAGAAGTGGCTGAACCCAGAAGGTGGAGAGGAGACGTTGTCCCGACTGCACAGAGGCTGCTCTGCAGTTCTTAAAGGGGCTAGGCGTGACCCGCACCAAGGCCGGGATCGGGACCACCGTGCCCAGCTACCGGCCCTGCTCGCACCCTCCTTTCGACCCCGCTTTCCCCACCCAGTCGGATGGCGGCGGCCGCGCTGAGGCCCCCGGCTCAGGTAATTGTGGCGTCTTCCGTGCCCTCAGGTCACCTCATCTTTACCTAAGTCCAAAAGCAGAGAGGAAGCGGCGCCTGCTCAAGGTTCTACAGCCTGAACCCAGCGTCGGGACACTGAGGCGCTCGCTATGGGCCCCCGTTTTTGACACCCGCGGGATGCGCTCAGGAGAGCTACAGGCACAGGGAGCGGTGCAGGCAAAGGCCTGGAGATGAACTGAGCCGAGAGGATCGTAACCTAGGGTCCACAGGCACCTGTCGGGAGCAAAGTGTGAGGCAGAGCTCCTCCTGGAAGAGCAGGCTGAGGACTGTGTATTCACCCTGAGAACGCTAGAAGCCATGGACAGCTTCCAACAAAGGAAGGAAAAGATCAATGTCCAGGCTTTAAAGGTTTTCCAAAGTCCAGTCAAAAAAGAACACAGGGGATGACTTTTGGGCCCTGGGAGGTTGAATTCTTGTTCAACTTCTGCAGATCAGATAGGTGCTAAGAGATGACATTTTGTACTGAGGCGCTCAGTTCAGACAACCAACCTGTGTTTACCTGGTTACAGGGCCAAGAAAGAGTTCAGGGAGGCCTGAGCTTATCAAATCTCATCAGGGATACATTCTTGTAGCTTGTGCCTCTCCTCTTAGGAACTCCTGACTGCAGAAGCACTTGCAGAACCTCCGCAGGGAAGCGGAGGGTGTTATTCCCTCCCTGGCCCTAACTCCTATCCACATGCTCTTTAGATTGGGATGTCCTGGGACTCTTAGGTACCTTTTTTTTTTTTTTTTTTTTTAAGTTTTTTGATTTGGGAACCCTGGAGGAACCTTAAACCCAGGATCCTAAGTCTGTGACACAGGATATATGGAGGTATTCCCATTTCTGCCAACCAATATAAACATACTTGGAAGGTTAACACAGGAGTTAGTACCAGGATGTGAAATGCTTAGAGGTGAAACTGACCAGAGGGAAGAGGTGATGTTACTACAGTTTCATCTGGCTGTAGTCTCCTCTGGCTCTACAGACTGTGGGGTTGAGAGAGGAGGAAATAATATGAGAGTTGAGGCTTTTGCCATAATTCAAGTGAGGGTTAACAGACTAAGATTCATGGCTAAGGAGATGTGGCTGGATTCAAAGTTGATATTTTGTAACAAGCATCTAGGTTTCCTAATATGCAAAATAAGGGCATGAAGAGAGCAATCAGGAGCCCGAGGTTTTTGGTCTTAGTAGCTGTAGCTATGGAAGCTGCATCAGCTGAGTGAGCATGTTGGTAGTAAACATAATTAGAATATTATGCAAATATCAAGATGACTGTTTTGGCCATATGAAGAGTCAGAGACGAATAAGTGTAGGCATCAAATGGGTATGGACATGCAGGTTGGGGTATCTGGAAAGGGATTGATACTGGAGACATCTAATATATGGTAGCTAATGTGTATGCTATGGTGAGTGAGCCATGGGTCACATTAAGGAGAGCACACTTCAGATTCTGTTGGTAAATCTTTTAGGGGACCAGAAAGCAGTGGTTGAATGATGACTGCATCTGTTGCTTGGGTCCCTGGGTAATGTTATTGGGCTTCATAAACACTGGAGAGGTAGGTGAGTGACCATGATGGTAGGGTATACCTGTCAGCATAATTTGACAGGGGACATAGACTTTCAAGGAGAGAATAGACATGAACTAGATACATGCAGAAATATAGTTAAATTGAGGGAAGATGACACTTAGGCCAGAGTGGTGCTTATTCACCACTCTGTGCAGTCAAGATTTGAGACGACTTTGGTAGTGTGTGGGGGGTTTCATTACGCATGCTGAATATGCTCAGGGAGAAATATGGTCATCTGTGACAGTAGGTCTTGGGCCTTAAATGGATTAAAAACAGGACTTTTTTTTTTTTTTTTTTTTTTTTGAGACGGAGTCTCACTTTGTCGCCCAGGCTGGTGTATTGGTGTATAGTGGCGCAATCTCGGCTCACTACAACCTCCACCTCCCAGGTTCAAGTGATTCTCCTGCCTCAGCCTCCTGGTAGCTGAGAATACAGTTGCATGCCACCACGCCCCACTAATTTTTTTTTGTATTTTTAGTAGAGACGCGATTTCACCATATTGGCTAGGCTGGTCTCGAACTCCTGACCTCATGATCCACCTGCCTCAGCCTCCCAAAGTGCTAGGATTACAGGTGTGAGCCACCGTGCCCGTCCAGGACTGGTCTTTAAATGGCAATGGTATTAGGTGAATGGAAGTTGGTCCGTGTTGCTGAAGGGTAAGCCATTGCAGCACAGAAATGGAATAAGACCATGGATATCTGAAGTTACATGTGGTTTTGCATGGCTGTGGAGTAGTGCAAGGAGGCATTCATAGAATTATTAGGGACTACCACTGCTAATGGGAACCATGGTCATTTTGTGTTATTATTGGATCCTGTTTGAATATGTGAAGCATGTTGGATGCTGTCAGCCATATTGTGGTATAAAGCCAAAAATGGAGGCCCAATATGATGTGTCACCTTGACATCTAGTGATATTGGTATGACCTCAAATGACCTGAGAACCAATTCCCTTCCCACTAGGCTCTTTTAGATAATAATCAGCATGGCCTAATAATCCTTTTATTAGGGAGACCAAGCAGAATTCCTGGTTATTATACTTTGTAGTGAGTTTCAATTTTATCCTTACCCACAGTGTTATTCAAACAAGCCAGCTGCATCCTACTAAGGGATTCGGGGGTCATCACACCCTCTTCATTTTAAAAGCTTGCATATCATAGTTTCTGGTTATGCACTCTTATCCATAGTGCAACCCCTATGTGGTCCTTCATGATGAGGGATGTCCTCTTCTAGACTTTGAGTGTATTTGATTTTTAAACATATTTATAGCACCTGTCTAGTGTTTGATGTCATGTGTTTGGTCATTAATATAACTGTAAGGTGAAAATCTCACCCTTACTGGTAGAAGGAAGAAAAGGGTATAAACATACTTTAACTTGTGGGGAGGCAGAGGCCAATGTGGGAGGCAGTTTGGTGGGGGTGGCCATGGGCATGTGTCTGTGCAGTCTAAAGAATGATGTGTATTTTGGCCTAGCATGGTGGCTCATGCCTGTAATCCCAGCACACTGGGAGGCTGAGGTGGGTGAATCACTTGAGCTCAGGATTTCGAGACTAACCTGGGCAACATAGTGAAACCTTCTCTCTACCAAAAATACAAAAAAAAAAATTAGCCGGCACGGTGGCATGCACCTGTAGTCCCATCTACTTGGGAGGCTAAGGCCAGAGAATTACTCGAGCCCAGTAGACAGGGGTTGCAGAGAGCTGAGATTATGTCATTGCACTCCAGCCTGGGCAACAGGAGTGAAACCCTATCTCAAAAAAAAAAAAAAAAAGTAAGAAAAAGGAATGATGTGTATTCAGAGAAGAAGTATGTCTGATAGACTGAGGTTGCTGCATTGGGATTTACATGACTTCATCTCTACCAGGGGCATTGGCTCTCAGGAGGTATGGACTGCTTTATATCAGCACCAAAACATAGAAATCTATTGGTTCACTCACTTCTTGTGGCTGATGGCTGTACACCATGGCCAGTGAGCCCACGAGAAGATAGTGACACCAGTGGGCCTAGTTTCTCCTTGTAGTTTAGGACCTTGGGAGGAGGAAGGGCAAGGATAGATAAGTGGATGAGCATATGGAGTGTTTGTGGTTTCATCTATCATCATCATGGCAGGGCACTGTGACCTTTGAAGATGTGGCTGTGAACTTTTCCCAGGAGGAATGGAGTCTCCTTAGTGAGGCTCAGAGATGCCTTTATCATGACGTGATGCTGGAGAACCTGACACTTATATCTTCTCTAGGTAAGGTACTCACACTCTTCTCTGTGACCTTAGCTATTGTCTGTCTGTCCCCATCTTTTTCCCCATGGCAAGACTGTTTTCCTCACTTCAGGAGCCTGGGCACAGGTTCCTCTGTTAGTTTCCTGGGTAGGTTCTGTGGTAGGTAGGACTGAGGTGCGTGCACTGCCCTCTCTTCTCCTTGAGCAGCCCCAACACCTGCTTTGCTGCAAGCTCCCAGAGAAGGAGCTTTACAGGCACCATAATGCATCCCACCTTGCTTGCCCTATGGCTGTTGAGTAATTTTTCTGGATCAGAGACTGGTATGCACAGGTTCTGCTTCCTTGCTCTAGGTGACATTTATTCATGACTGCCTGTGCTAGGAATTCCTCCCATCACTGATGTTCTCAATACTTACATGCATCATAGGCTGTTCTTGCAAGACCCTCCTTATAAATTATCTTGTTTGTTTTGTTTTGTTCTGTTTTGTTTTCAGAGACAAAGTCTTACTCTGTCACCCAGGCTGGAGTGCAGTGCTGCGATCATAGCTCACTGTAGCCTCAATCTCCCAGGCTCAAGCAATCCTCCTTCCTCAGCCTCTGGAGTAACTTGGACTAGAGGCTTCTGCCACCACATCCCACTAATTTTTATTTTTATTTTTAATAGAGATGAGGTCTGGCTGTATTGCCCAGGCTGGTCTCTGACTCCCAGCCTCACATGATCCTCCCACCTCATCCTCCCAAAGTGCTGAGATTACAAGCATAAGCCAGTGTGCCCTGACTGTTTTTTTTTTTTTTTCAGACAGGGTTTCACTGTTATCCAGGCTGCAGTCTACTGATGCAATCATGGTTCACTTCATTCTCAACCTTCTGTGCTCAAGTAATCCTCCCACCTGACTCCTAAGTAGCTGGGACTACAGGAGCATGCCACCCTGCCCAACTAATTTTTGTTCATTTGTATTTTTGGTTTTGGTTTTTTTTTTTTGAGACGGAGTCTTGCTCTGTCACCCAGGCTGGAGTGCAGTGTCGTGATCTTGGCTCACTGCAACCTCTGCTTCCCGGGTTCACACCATTCTCCTGCCTCAGCCTCCCGAGTACCTGGGACCACAGGCGCATTGCTGCCATGCCTGGCTAATTTTTTTGTATTTTTAGTAGAGACGGGGTTTCACCGTGTTAGCCAGGATGGTCTCGATCTCCTGACCTTGTGATCCACCCGCCTCGGGCTCCCGAAGTGCTGGGATTACAGGCGTGAGCCACCGCACCCGGCCTCATTTGTTTGTTTTGTAGAGATGGTGTCTCATTATGTTATCCAGGTTGGTCTTGAACTCCTAGGGTCAAGTAGTCCTCCCAGTTTGGCCTCCCACAGTGCTGGGAATATAGGTGTGAGCCACTGCACCTGGCCAAAAATTATCTTTGTAGTATTTAGTTTTCTTTCCTATGGGCTATCATGTGCTGATTTTTTCTGAACTGTTGGTTGGCTGTTCTCTCTTGTCTTTCTCTTATTCTTTATGTCATCCATGTCCCATGTAAATTCCATGTATATCTTTGCAGTGGGACTGAGAGTTCTCAGTGATCCAGAAGTTGCAGCTAAACCCAGGCTCAGCATGAGCCCAGAGGGAGGCCACCTCTGAGGAGTAACACCCTGGAGGAAGACATAACATTAGGGATTTAGGAAAGTCATACTAGAAGCTCTCTGATTTCACAAGTATTTTCCTGGCAACATGATGAGCCATATGCTGTTTCTGTCTTCCCCATTCTTGAGAGTTTCAGACTTCACCGTTCTATACCCCGTCACTTCTACTCTGATGCCAGCCCAGGACTAATCTTCACATCTCTGGATCCCACCTGTCATCCATTTTTCTCACATTTCCATCTGCAGTGGACTCCAATACTGGCATATCAATTTTGTATTAGGAAGTGTGTACACATTGCTAAGCCATACCTGACCAACAGCTGCTTTGTTGTACTCATATTTTCATGTGACACACAAACAAGTGTATCTAACAGAGGTATTACTCCATGGAAATAATTGCAGAAACAGAGTGTTGCCTTTAGGTTGAAGATAAGTCTTCTTCATTTTACTGGGTTAGAATGATTACAGAAGGTAGGGGGCCACATGATGTGAAGGAACCAACAATACATGCACTACAGGAAGCAGAGGCAATTCCTTCCTGTGCAAACATCTAAAGGACCTTCATAAAGCATGTGGGTGCTATATAAAAGGATGTGTCTAGGCCCAAGTAAATATAAGTACAACAAAGCAGCTGTTGATCAGGTATGGCTTAGTAATACTTCCCTTCGGAAGTACCTTGCATTTTACCAGCA
Organism: Pongo pygmaeus; assembly: GCF_028885625.2. Lineage (NCBI taxonomy): Eukaryota > Metazoa > Chordata > Mammalia > Primates > Hominidae > Pongo > Pongo pygmaeus. The sequence goes on from NC_072393.2 coordinate 64,363,683, forward strand.
TTTTATTTCTTTTAGGTTGTTGGTATGGAGCAAAAGACGAGACACCTTCTAAGCAGACCCTTTCTATACAACAGGAGTCCCCACTCAGGACACATTGGACAGGTGTATGTACCAAGAAGGTCCACCTCTGGGGAATGTGTGGCCCTCTCCTGGGAGATATCTTACACCAGGGAACACAACACAATCAGAAATTGAATGGGTTTGGGGCATGTGAAAAAAAATTGGATGACGATGCAAACCATCATCAAGACCAGAAGCAGCACATTGGAGAGAAATCGTACAGAAGCAATGCCAAGGGAACATCTTTTGTAAAGAACTGTAAATTCCATGAGTCACATGAGCCATTTATCTTTCATGAGGTTGGGAAAGACTTTTTGTCCAGCTTGAGATTACTCCAACAAGAGGACATTCACACTTCAGGGAAGTCAAACTTTGAAACCAAGCATGGGATTCCCCTTCAGGGTGGAAAAACTCATTACATCTGTGCAGAGTCCACAATACCCTTCGGCAACAAACACTCACTTGTCCTTCACCAGAGACTTCTCCCTAGAGAAAGACCTTATGGATGCAGTGATTCTGGGAAATTCACTAGGAAAAATAATAGTTTCAATAATCATCAGGGAGTTCACACTGGAAAAAGACCTTATCAGTGTGGACAATGTGATGAATCATTTTGGTATAAGGCCCACCTCACTGAACACCAGAGAGTTCACACTGGAGAAAGACCTTATGAGTGTGGAGAATGTGATAAATCTTTTAGTCATAAGCACAGTCTTGTTGACCATCAGCGAGTTCACACTGGAGAAAGACCTTATGAATGTGATGAATGTGGGAAATCTTTTAGCCATAAGCGCAGCCTTGTTCACCACCAGCGAGTTCACACTGGAGAAAGACCTTATCAGTGTGGAGAATGTGGGAAATCGTTTAATCACAAGTGCAACCTCATTCAGCATCAGCGAGTTCACACTGGAGAAAGGCCTTTTGAGTGTACGGCATGTGGGAAGTTATTTAGGAGCAACTCCCACCTAAAGGAACACCAGAGAGTTCACACTGGAGAAAGACCCTATGAGTGTAAAGAATGTAGGAAATCATTTAGGTACAAGTCACACCTCACTGAACACCAGAGAGTTCACACTGGAGAAAGGCCATATGAGTGTGGAGAATGTGGGAAATGTTTTCATCAAAAGGGCAGTCTCATTCAACATCAGCAGATCCACTCTGGAGAAAGGCCACATGAGTGTGGAGAATGTGGGAAATGTTTTCATCAAAAGGGCAGTCTCATTCGACATCAGCAAATTCACTCTGGAGAAAGGCCACATGAGTGTGGAGAATGTGGAAAGTGTTTTCGTCAAAAGGGAAACCTCATTAAACATCAACGAGTTCACATGGGAGAAAGACATCATGAATGTTGAAAATTTGGCAGATCTGTTGGTAAAAAGGGCACCCTCATTCAACATTCGTGAGATCACACTGGAAAGCGCTTATGAGTGTGGAGAATGTGCAAAATCATCTAGCCAAAAGGTTGGCCTCATTCAACAATAGCAAGATCACACTGGGGAAAAGCTTTGTGAGTGTAGAGAACGTATGAAATCGTGTACATAGAAGTTTTGCCTCACTAAATACCAGAGGGGTCACACTGGAGAAAGACCCTATAGTTATGGAGAATTTGGGAAATTACTTAACAAGAAGTCCCACCTCACTGAACACTACTGAGTTCACAGTTGAGAAAGGCCATATGACTGTAAGGAATTTGTGAAATTATTTAGCCAGAAGAGCTGCATTACTATTCATCAGATAATTTACAATGGAGAAAGGCCACATAATAATTTCTCATATAATAAATGTGAGAAATCATTTCCGTACAGCTCTGCACTCCATGTTCTTAAGAGTTCACACTGGACAAAGCCTTATGAGAGCAGCGAGTAGAAAATCCTTTGTGGGAAAACTCTGGTCTCATTAAACACAGGAGAGTTCATGCTAGAGAAAGACCTCAACAGTGTAGCAAATATGGAAAGACATTTACTAGAAGCTCTGCCCTGCAAGTTCACACTAGAGAAAGCCCTTCTCAGTGAAGTAAATTTGGAAAATTGATTAGTCAAACCTCTATGCTCCTTCAAAATCAGAGTTCACACTGGATCAAAGCTTTATGGTGTGACAGATGTTTCACATTCTTTATCTAAATGTCTAACATATTATGCACAGACAAGCTCCTGCTGTGGAAGTGCCTTTTGAGTGCAGAGCATTTGCGAAGGCTTCACTCTTCTTTCATTGGATACCAGAATGTTGACAGGAGAAAAATAACATAGATGTGTGGGAATATTACTTCTTGTCCAGTGTAACTGTGGGAGAGAGCCCTTATGAGGATGCCATCAACCTATATTGAATATCATGTGTCCAATAGCTGCATAAATTCCAGGTATATGGGAGCTGTATTGCGTTTCTTATCCTGCGTATGTCCTTGCCAGATTTATTTCATTCTTAGGTCTCTGGCAAAAGCCATTTCATCTCTGCCACTTGGCAGGTACCTACAGTGCATCACTCATGCACTCCATCATATTCCAAAAAAAAAGTTCAAGTTGTCTCCCATTCAGCAGTGGGATTTTTGAGTGGCCTCTGCACTCGTTCCTTTCTCATTTCTCTATGAGGAGTTGGGCCATGGACCTGACTCAGTTTTGGCCTAGAGCAGAAGTGTCCAATCTTTTGGCTTTCCTGGTCCACATTGGAAGAAGAATTGTCTTGTGCCGCATATAAAATACATTAACACTAATGATAGCTGATGAACTTTTTTAAAAAAATCACACAAAAACTCTCATAATGTTTTAAGAAAGTTTACGAATTTGTGTTGGGCTGCATTCAAAGCTGTCCTAAGATATATGCGGCCCACAAGCTGTGGGTTGGACAAGCTTGGCCTAGAGAATTTTTCTGATTACTTGACAAGATGGGTTGTCTTTCCTAGGAATCTCATGATTGTCATGATTCTTAAAATGGAATTTTCCAGCCTCTTAACTCACCAACCCAAGTACAAGCTGCCTCTCATTGTTCTAGTTTCTGCTATGATGAAGTCCTTATTTAAGCTTCCTTCAATCTTGGGAATTGTATTGACTGTATTGTGTGAATTGTATACTCATTGCATTGTATGGCTTGGATACAACATGGTTCTGGTACCATGAAGGATTCTGGTACCATGAAAGTTTGTTGGGGTTACTAAACTGTGTAACTCTTAGGGAACAGTATGAAGGCTAATATAGCTCTGCATTTGTGGCCTAGTTTGGATGGCTGCCTAAGGCCTCCAAATAAAGACTTCAGGGCTTTGTGATCTTTATTTTTAGATGAAATAGTGCAATAATATGTGTTTTCATAAATTAACCTGAGTAGGGGACAGTTTTAGTGACACACTTTGGTGCTTCTGAGAACAGCACAAAATTATTCTCTTGTTTATAAGGGATATTGCATTCTGCTCAGTACTGGTGAGGGAAATCTGTTCTCAAGTCCTACAGTGCATTCATGTGTCCTGAAGACCAGAATTCTGTAGGATAGTGTCCTACATTATAAGCCTGGAGGAAGAAATCATAATTCTTTAATTTTTATTTTTTTAGGGACATGATGTCACTCTGAAACTCAGGCTGGAATACACTGGCATGGTCATACCTCACTGCGGCCTCAAACTCCTGGGCTCAAGTGATCCTCCTGCCTCAGCCTCCCGAGTACCTGAGATTAGCCCAGGTAATTTAAGAATTTTTTATAGAGATAGGGTTTTGCTATTTTACCCTGACTGGTGTTCAACTCCTGGCCTCAAGTAATCCTCTAGCATATGCCCTTGAAAACACTAGGATTACAGGTGTGAGCCACCATGCCCAGCCCAAAAATAATTTTTATAGAATTAGCATTTCTAGGTAGTGAAGCAGACTGCAACAGAATAGTTGGGATATACTTTTTTTAAAAAGGCATTCACAATGATTCAGTCACTATGTCTGTGATGGACAAGCAGGTACAGAAATTTTCAGGACCTCCATAATTATGAATCTAGTGTAGCTTAGGTCATTGTCAGAGTAAATCTAAAGGTTTTGTGGATTTCTGTAGCCTATCTGGGCTGCATACCAAAAAGCCATCCCTGAATTAGTAGGAGGAAGAGGATGGGGAGAAAGGAAATCTCTTAGTCCAGTGATGTGGCTTTTGCAACCAGCCACCATTCCAATTTAATCAGGTGGAAATGATCTTCCTGGCTCATAAGTATTTGGTATCACACAGGCTAATTGCCCCCCTTAGGGCGTGATGAGAGTTAGGAGAGTCAATGTAACATCACATAACCTATTTGTCAAAAATAATGTTAAATCCAGATAGTTCTTTCAGATTAAATTTTTAAAGCTGTAATAAGACTGGGCATGGTGACTCATGCCTGTTATCCCAACACTTTGGGAGTCCAGGGTGGGAGTATTGCTTGAGGTAAGGAGTTTGAGACTAGCCTGGGTCCCATAGTAAGACCCTGTCTCGTAAAAAATAAATACTATCTTTCTCTCTGGCCTCTCCATCCTCCAGACAATCACTGAATTACAATATTTGCTTAACAGTAGATTAATGTCAGTTTTCTGGAATTTTATATGACTGATATAACATGTTTCCTCTTTTCATACCTGAGTACTCTCCTGAGCCCTATTTATTTCGATGTTCTTCTTTTTTCTTATTATTTTTATTTCACATAGCAGGGATGCATATTTTGACATTCATCAATCGTGATATATGAGTAGTTCATTCTTTTTAATCTTAGAATATGACATGCTATGGAAATCACTGTATATGAATTCATCTGCTTATGGATATGTTATTGCTTCTTGTTTTTGTCTGTTAGGAATAAAACTGCTTGTTAAGCACATTTGAATGCAATTCTTCATATAGATAATGTTTCATTTCTCTTGTGTGAATGCCTTGGTGTGCTGTGCCCAACTCACATGGTAGATGAATGTATACCCCTCTCCCAACCCCAGACAGCACAGCTCACAGCTCCAAGAGAGACTCCTTCCCTCCACTTGAGGAGAGGAGAGGGAAGAATAAAGAAAACTTTGTCTTGGAACTTGTTCCAGCTTAGCTATAGTAGGATAGGGCACCAGGCTGAGGTCCCTATTCTAGGCCCTAGCTCTGAGTGACATTTCTAGATATACCCTGGGCTAGAAGAGAACCCACTTCTTTGAAAGGGAGGATCCAGTCCTGGGAGGATCCATCACCTGCTGACTAAAGAATCATTGGGCCCTGAATAATCAGCAGTAGTACACAGGCAGTACTCACCATGTGCCATTGGTGAGACTCAGACATGCTGGCTTCAGGTGTGACCCAGCACATTCCCAGCTGTGATGGCTTTCAGGAGTGACTCCTGCTTGAGAAACAGAAGAGTAAAGAAGACTTTGTCTTACAGCTTAGATACCAGTTTGGCCACAGTAGGGTAGAGCACCAAGTAGGCTCTTAGGGTCCCTAATTTCAGGCCTTGGCTCTTGGATGGCCAGAGGAAAGCCCACTGCCCTTAACAGTGTCCCAAGCCTGGCAGCACTCACCACAAACCTGTGAGTCCCACAGTCCTGGACTGGTGAGGACCATGGGGAGAGACACCTCTGCTTGTGAAAACGAGGGAAGAGTGAGAAGGACTTTGTCTTATGGCTTGGGTGCCATTTCACCTGCAGTAGAACACCAGATAGATTCCTAAGGTTTCCCACTACAGGCTCTGGCTCACAGATGGCTTTTCTGAACGTGCCTAGGATGGGGAGGAGCTTGCCACTCTGAAGGGAAGGACGTAAACCTTGCTGGTTTTGCCTCCTGCTGATTGTAGAGTCCTAGGGCCTTGAACGAACACAGGGAGTAGCCAGGAAGTGGTCAGTATGAGCCTTGGGCAGCACCCAGTTCTCTGCTGGCTACAGGTCTGACCCCACATAGTCCCATTGGTGGTGGCACAGGGGTACTTGTGTTACTGATCCTTCAGCTAAGGCAGCTCAGCACAAAGAAACTTTGGAAACCTGCCAGCAGGAGACTCCATGACCCCCATGAACACTTGAGCTGGCAGGGAGAGCTGCTTAGAGAAGTGGTAGGGACAGAACTCCAGCCAGTGCAGAGCCCAGAGGATTTGGGGTGGAAGCATCTCTAGTGGAGCACAGCTAGACACGCCCATATTTCAAGGCTCGCCTTGCTTCCCTAACAGACTTTAACCCTAGGGAAGTCAGACCTGATCAGTGCAGGGCATTCTTGCCGATAAGTTGGGGATGGTTGTACCTGAGCACCTCTTGGTCAGCTGGCCTCTCCCAGGGCTCCAGGCTACCCACACCTGCTTGCAGTGCGACCTTGGATACCCAGGTGGGGTCCCTTATGGGGGTGTACATCATAGCTCCTGTGCTGGTGAACTGCAGTTGAGAAATCCCATAGTCGTGCAACAGCCTACCTGCACCTTCCCAAAACTGCGGCCTCTCTGAGACACTTTGCCTGCATGCATTCACCTATGGCCACCCCTGACATTGCTTTGCCAGCATATGTGCACGCAAGTGGACCTTGCCTTCTCTTTTCCACCAGCATGCGTGTGCATGTGCACCCTGTCATGCTACAGCTGCCAGTGTGAGCACACCTCATCCCCCCAACTTTTTGCTGCACCACCATTGCTGTCAGAGCATTTGTGATCCCAGAGACTGCCAGCCTGCACCTGCCAGCACCCCACCCCTGGACCAGCACAAAACTACACAGACCAGCAGACACACCCCACGCACCAGTATCAGCTGCTACACATGTGAATGCATGCACAGAGGGTACAAACAGTCCTGCACCTGCCAGCACCTTGCCTCCATATTAACACCACTGCTGGTGTGAATGTGTACTAGGACATCAATGGAACCCCCTTCCCTAGCCCCCCATGTTGTGCTGCCACCACCAGCACTGTGAACACTCACGTGGAGGCTGGCACCCCTACACCCACCAGCACTCCATCGCAGCCAATAAACGTACACCCCACCACTGCCATTGCTGCTGGCATGTGGGAACAAGGATGGATCCTGCTGCCACCACCCTAAGCACTGGGTCTGGCACTGCCCTTCAGAGTGTTATTACCAATAGTCTGAGAACAACTTAGACCCTCCAGCGTGGCAGGTTTCTGACCTCCAGGGATCATAGGACAAAGCTGGATGCCTGATACCAGGCCCCGTGTATTAGAGCACACAGTCTAGCAGTCCTGAGCTGAGCCTTGGACCCCTAGAATGCTCCAGAAATTAAGACAGTTGACTGGAGCCACATTATACCACAAACTCTTAAGGGCAACAAAAAGGATAAAAGAAAAAAAAGTCCATCCAAAGTTCAGCAACTTCAAAGATTAAAGAAATATCAGCCAACAAAGATGAGAAAGAACCAGGGCAAGAACTCTGGTAACCAAAAAAGCCAGAGTGTCTTCTTACTTCAAAACAACCACACTAGTTCCCCAGCAGTAGTTCCTAACCAGACTGAGATGGCTGAAATAACATAAATAAAATTCAAAATATGGATAGGAATCAAGATCATTGACATACAGGAGAAAGTCAAAAACTAATCCAAGGAATCTATTGATTACAATAAAATAATACAGGAGCTGATAGACAAAATGGCCTTTATAAGAAAGAACCAGACTGACTTAATAGAGCTGAAAAATGCTCTACAAGAATTTCATAATGCAATCACAAGAATTAACCGCACTTTGGAAGGCCAAGGTGAGCAGATCGCTTGAGGCTGGGAGGTTGAGACCAGCCTGACCAACATGGCAAAACCCTGTCTCTACTAAAAAAATAATAATAATACAAAAAATTAACCAGTTGTGGTGGTATGTGCCTGTAGTCCCAGCTGTTTGGGAGGCTGAGTCATGAGAATTGCTTGAACCCAGGAGGCAGAGGTTGCAGTAAACCGAGGTTGCACCACTGAACTCCAGCCTGGGTGACAGAGTGAGATTCCGTCTCAAACATAAAAATTAAAAAAAAAAAGAATGCTGAATAGGGGATCCAGTCTCTTCTGTCTTGTAGGATTTCTACTGACAGGTCTGCTGTTAGCCTGACAGGGTTCCCTTTATAGGTGACCTGTCCCTTCTATCTAGCTGCCTTTAACATTTTCTGTTTCATTTCGACCTAGAAGGATCTGATGACTATGTGTCTCAGGGATGGTCTTCTTTGTAGTATTTTGCAGGGGTTCTCTGCATTTCCTGAATTTTAACGTTGGCCTCCCTAGTGAGGTTGGAGAAATTTTCATGAATGATATCCTGAAATATGTTTTCCAAGTTGCTTGGTTTCTCTCCCTGTCTCTCAGGCATGCCAAAGAGTCATAGGCCACTTTATATAATCCCATATTTTCTTGAAGGTTTTCTTCTGTATTGTTTTTTCTTTTCTTTTCTTTTTTTTTTTTATTTTGAGACTGAGTCTTGCTCTTGTCACCCAGGCTGGAGTGCAATGGCACAACCTCGGCTCACTGCAACCTCTGCCTCCCTGGTTCAAGCAATTCTCCTGCCTCAGCCTCCCAAGTAGCTAGGATTACAGGCGCCTGCCACCACACCCAGCTAATTTTTGTATTTTTAGTAGAGATGGGGTTTCGCCATGTTGGCCAGGCTGGTCTCAAACTCCTGACCTGTTGATCTGTCCGCCTTGGCCTCCCAAAGTGCTGGAATTACAGATGTGAGCCACCGCACCAGGCCTGTTTTTTATTTTCCCTGAGTTATTTCAGAGAGCCGGCCTTCATGCTCTTGAGATTTTTTCCTCAACTTGGTCAATTCTTGGTTTTTTTTCTTTTTTTTTTTTTGAGACGGTGTCTCGCTCTATCGCCCAGGCTGGAGTGCAGTGGTGTGATCTCAGCTCACTGCAAGCTCCACCTCCTGGGTTCATGCCATTCTCCTGCCTCAGCCTCCCAAGTAGCTGGGACTACAGGCGCCCGCCACCACGCTCAGCTAATTTTTTGTATTTTTAGTAGAGACAGGGTTTCACCATGTTAGGCAGGATGGTCTTGAACTCCTGACCTTGTGATCCACCTGCCTTGGTCTCCCAAAGTGCTGGTATTACAGGCATGAACAAACGCACCCGGCTCAACTTGGTCAATTCTGTTAATTCATTTTTTTTTTTTTTTTTTTGAGACAAAGTCTCACTCATGAGGTCTGGATCAAGACCCCTTTTCGGGCGACAGTGTCAATTGTCTACAGACTTAGGGAAAATTTTAATGGCCACACCAGTACAGATACAGGTGGCTCCAAATAAACCACTTCTCAATATTAAACAGTATCCATTGAAGCAGGAAGCTATAAGCTGGGCATGGTGTTGCACACCTGTAGTTTCAGCCTCTGTAAGCAGACAGGGAGGATCTCCATGGATTATAGGAATATAATCAACTTGAGCAATTACCCTGTTTTACAGCCTCCTCCCCTTCTGCCTGTACCTCTCCAAACCATGGTTTAATGCAATCACCTTGTTGGGCTAAAACAGCTCCTGACAGACCCCAAGCAGTGTATAGATGAACCCAAATTAACTTTCCTTATTAACATGCTGAAGTCTCCACTCTGGAAGGAGCTATAGCTTCATTACCATAACATGCTTTCTATGTGCTGGTATGACTCACTGCATCTGTGCAACTGGGACCCCAATTCTACATGCACTGATGCACCTTCTCCCATCACCATTATACCATAAAACTCTCGTGTTACTTGTCCTCAGGGAGACACTGCTTTGGAGAATACTCCCAGTGTCCTCTTTACTTGAGCCAAGTAATAAAAGTATTGATCAAAACCTATGTTCTCTGGCCGGGCAAGGTGGCTCATGCCTGTAATCCCAGCACTTTGGGAGGCTGAGGTGGATGGATCACCTGAGGTGAGGAGTTGAAGACCAGCCTGGCCAACATAGTGAAACCTTGCCTCTACTAAAAATACAAAAATTAGCTGGGCATGGTGGTGGGCGCCTGTAATCCCAGCTACTCCGAAAGCTGAGGCAGGAGATTCACTTCAACTGGGGAGGCGGAGGTTGCAGTGAGCCAAGATCCCGCCATTGCACTCCAGCCTGGGTGACAAGAGTGAAACTCCGTCTCAAAACAAACAAACAAACAAACAAAAACCTGTGCTCTCATGGATAGTCATTTGTAATGCACCAGGTGAATGAATCTGGTATTTTTCAGGTAACACTACTCAGGATGCTGACACAGGAGGATCCCTTGAGCCCAGGAATTTGAAGCCACCCTGGGCAACATAGGGAGACATCATCTCAAAACAAGAAGCTATAATAGGAATAAAACAAATAACCAAAGATTACCTTGAAAAGGGGTTGATTATCCCTTCCACCAGTCCTAATACTCCCATCTTCCTGACACAAAACCTCACAGGAAAGGATGAAGATTTGTACAAGATTTGAGAACTATTAATACTACTGTGATTCGGCCGGGCGCAGTGGCTCACACCTGTAATCCCAACACTTTGGGAGGCCGAGGCAGGCAGATCATGAGGTCAGGAGATCAAGACCATCCTGGCTAACACGATGAAACCCCGTCTCTACTAAAAATACAAAAAAAATTAGCCGGGTGTGGTGGCGGGTACCTGTAGTCCCAGCTACTTGGGAGGCTGAGGCAGGAGAATGGTGTGAACCTGGGAGGCGGAGCTTGCAGTGAGCCGAGATCACGCCACTGCACTCTAGCCTGGGCAACAGAGTGAGACTCTGTCTCAAAAAAAAAAAAAATACTACTGTGATTCCTCATCAACCAGTAGTTCTAAACCCCCACACTCTTTTATCCAATGTATGTGTAAACTGTGAATATGTCACTGGTGTTGATTTATGCAGTGCTTTTTATGCATACCAATACACCCTGACAGTATTTGTTTGCCTTTACCTAGATTGGATATCAATATATCTGGACTGTTGTGCCTCAAGGTTATACCAAAAGCCCATCTTATTTGTCACACATATTAAAGGCTGACCTAGCTGAGCTAAATTTCTCTTGTTATGCTTCTCCAATCTGCATAATTGTAAAAAGGACTCCTTGTACTTCCTGGAACAAAAAGCAAAAAGAGGTCATAAGCTATCTACAGAAAAACTCCAGCTTTGCTTTACGAGCTATCTACAGAAAAACTCCAGTTTTGCCTTACAGAACTAAAATATTTGGAACAATTAATTCATAGGGAGAAACTACAGATACATCTGGATTGAGTAACTGGACTTCTTGGATAACCTACTCCAAAAAGTAAAAGACAGCTTTGGCCAGGCACCGTGGCCCACGCCTGTAATCCTAGCACTTTGGGAGGCCGAGGCGGATGGATCACCTGAGGTCAGGAGTTTGAGACCAGCCTGACCGACATGGAGAAACTCTGTCTCTACTAAAAATACAAAATTAGCCAGGTATGGTGGTGCATGCCTGTAATCCCACCTACTCAGGAGGCCAAGGCAGGAGAATTGTTTGAACCTAGGAGGCGGAGGTTGCACTGAGCAGAGGTCGCAGCATTGCACTCCACCCTGGGCAACAAGAGCAAAACTCCGTCTAATAAACAAACAAACAAACAAACAAAAAGACAACTCAACAGGATTTTAGGCTTGGCTGGCTACTGTCATAGCTGGATGTCCAATTTTTCTCTAATGCCACAGACTTTATTTGCATTGTAGAAAGATCAACCTAACCTCATACACTGGACATCAGAAGGACAAATAATAAATACAGAAAAATCTTACAAGCCCCCGCTTTGGCCCATGCAAATTATTAGCTGCTGTTTTTCCTTTCTTTGTTTTTTGCAGTTTTTTGTTCATGCAAGCTATGGCAGTTCCCTGGGTGTTCTAACCCCAAAACCTGGAGGACAATGTAGGGCTATTGGTTATTATAGTCAGCAATTAGACCATGTAGTACATGGGTGACCTCTTTGTCTGAGGGCCATTTTTGCCACTGCCATGCTCCTTACAATTACTCAGAAAATTGTAATGGAGGCTCCTCATTCTGTAGAAGCTCTTTTGAATTCACATAATACACAGCAATTTTCCATTAATAGATAGGTTTCTTATGACATACTTACACTGTCTGCTTCATATGCTGCCCTCTCTATCTGTAATACTCTTAATCCTGCAGTGCAACTTCCTGAAACAACAGATGAAATATTTCATCACTGTATTCTACTCACAGAAGAGCTTTTGGTGTCCAGACATGATTTATAGGAGACATCGTGTAAAAATGTTGATATTATCTGGTTCACAGATGGATAGAATCTAAAGGATACATTTTGAAAATACTGAGCAGGCTACAACCTTGTGTCTCTTGTGGACATCAGAAAGAGCAATCCCACCAGGTGCGGTGGCTCATGCCTGTAATCCCAGCACTTTGGGAGGCTGAGGTGGGCAGATCACAAGTTCAGGAGTTCAAGACCAGCCCGGCCAATATGGTGAAACCCCGTCTCTACTAAAAATACAAACATTAGCCGGGTGTGGTGGCGGATGCCTGTAGTCCCAGTTACTTGGGAGGCTGAGGCAGGAGAATCACTTGAACCTGGGAGGCAGAGGTTGCAGTGAGCCTAGATTGCGCTACTGCACTCCAGCCTGGGCGACAGAGCGAGACTCTGTCTCAAAACAAAAAGCAATCCCTTGCCTCAAGTAAAATCAGCACAGCTAGCTGAATTAACAGCACTCACCAGTTTGTCAACTGGCCAAAAATCAAATGGATAATATTTATACTTAAAGGTATTATGCTATTGGTGTAGCTCATGACCTGGGGATGTTATGGAATCAGGCCTTTTTTTTTTTTTTTTTTTTTTTTTTTGATACAGAGGCTTACTCTGTTGCCCAGGCTGGAGTGTAGTGGTGCAATCTCAGCTCACTGCAACCTCCTCCTCCCGGGTTCAAGCAATTCTCCTGCCTCAGCCTCCCGAGTAGCTGGAATTACAGGCGCCCACCACCACCCCCAGCTAATTTATTTATTTATTTATTTATTTCATTTATTTCTTTTAGATGAAGTCTTGCTCTGGCTGGAGTGCGGTGGCGCAAACTCAGCTCACTGCAAGCTCCACCTCCCAGGTTCACGCCATTCTCCTGCCTCACCCTCCCGAGTAGCTGGGACTACAGGTGCCCGCCACTGCGCCCAGCTAATTTTTTGTATTTTTAGTACAGATGGAGTTTCACTATGGTCTCTATCTCCTGATCTCGTGATCTGCCCACCTTGGCCTCCCAAAGTGCTGGGATTACAGGCATGAGCCACAACGCCTGGCCAATTTTTGTATTTTTAGTAGAGACAGGTTTTCACCATGTTGGTCAGGCTGGTCTCGAACTCCTGACCTCATGATCCACCCCCCCCCCCCCCGCCCACTGTCCCCCAAACTGCTAGGATTACAGGCATGAGCCACCACGCCTGGCCAGTGAGGTTACTTAACCTCCCCCAGATATCTAATTAAACATGGCTCTCAAGTTTCTGATCATTTAGAAGCCATCCGATTATCAAAAAAGAATGTGTTTTATTAACGTTCCTGAACATTCAAACTCACCTCTCCAAAGTGTAAAAAAAAATTATTTTGCAGATGCAGCAGCAAAAAGACTCTCTTGACACCAATACCACATGAAACTATAAACGTCACTACATTCAAAATAAGTGCCATTGAACAGGAACTCCAAGGGATTCAAAAAGAGGCTTCAGATAAGAAAAAGTAGATAATGGCTAACAAAGGGGTAATGCTTCTCCCCCATTTACAAATTTTGGGACCCAACAAGAGACCCATCTTGCCTTTGAGATTTCAATTTCTTATGGTACAACAGGTTTATGAGCCAACTCACAGGAAATCTGAGAAAATGATTGCTTGGGGAAAGAAATATTACTGGAAACCCTCACCTCTAATACCGAATAAAGTTTACACTAAATATCCAATTTAATTTATACAAAGCATAATCCAAGAAAGCTTTTTTTTTTTTTTGAAACAGAGCCTCACTCTGTCCTCTGTCACCCCAGCTGGAGTGCAGTGGCGTGATCTTGGCTCACTGCAACCTCCGCCTCCTGGATTCAAGTGATTCTCCTGCCTCAGCCTCCTGAGTAGCTGGGATTACAGGCACGCGCCACCATGCCCAGCTAATTTTTCTATTTTCAGTAGAGATGGGGTTTCACTATGTTGGTGAGGCTGGTCTCGAATTCCTGACCTTGTGATCCGCCCACCTCTGCCTCCCAAAGTCCTGGGATTACAGGGATGAGCCACCGCACCCGGCCAACTTTTTTGTTTGTTTGTTTGTTTGTTTGAGACGGAGTCTTGCTCTGTCCCCCAGGCTGGAGTGCAGTGGTGCAATCTCGGCTTACTGCAACCTCTGCCTCCCGGGTTCAAGCCATTCTCCTGCCTCAGCCTCCCGAGTAGCTGGGACTACAGGTGCCTGCCACCACGCCCAGCTAATTTTTTTGTATTTTTAGTAGAGACAGGGTTTCACCGTGTTAGCCAGGATGGTCTCGATCTCCTGACCTCGTGATCCGCCCGCCTCGGCCTCCCAAAGTGCTGGGATTACAGGCATGAGCCACCATGCCCAGCCAACTTTTTTTTTAAGTATAGAAAATTTTACAGGTTGGGCGCGGTGGCAGGCGCCTATAATTCCAGCTGCTCGGGAGGCTGAGACAGGAAAATCTCTTGAACTTGGCCAAGAGGCGGAGGTTGCAGTGAGCCGAGATCGCAGCAATGCACTCCAGCCTGGGTGACAGAGCGAGACTCCATCTCAAAAAAAAAAGAGGTGGAGATTTCCCAGAACGGAGGTTCCCTCCCCTTTTTAGACTATATAGGGTAACTTCCAAACATTGCCAGGGCATTGGTATACTGTCATGGCGCTGGTGGGAGTTAGCATGCTAATGCATTATAATTAGCATATAATGAGCAGTGAGGATGACCACAGGTCACTTTCATCACCATCTTGGTTTTGGTGCGTTTTAGCCAGCTTCTTTACTGCATCCTGTTTTATCAGCAGGGTCTTTGTGACCTGCCTCTTGTGCCAACCTCCTATCTCATCCTGTGACTAAGAATGCCTAACCTGGGAATGCAGCTGAGTATTTCTCAGCCTTACTTTATCCAGCCCATTTTCAATCTGGGGTCGTTCTGATTCCAATGCCACTGACAATGTTAAGCACTTGCCAGCAAAGAGGTGAACTCATGGATTTAAGGCACTTGAAATATCTCAGTGTAAAAGCACTCTGTGCATGTAGCAGGATGAGCCGCAGACAAAACCTCTCAGACACTGAGTTGCAGAAGGAAGGGCTTTATTCAGCTGGGAGCATTGGCCAGCTACTGTCTCAAAATCTGAGCTCCCGGAGTGCACAATTTCTGTCCCTTTTAAGGGCTCACAACACTAAAGATTTCACATGAAAGGGTCGTGATTGATTTGAGCAAGCAAGGGTTATGTGACAGGGGCTGCATGCACTGGTGGTCAGGGAGGAACAGAACACGGCAGTTTCACAATGTTCTTCTATACAATGTAAGGAATCTATGAATAACATCAGCTTCTAAATCATAAGTTGATTTTTAACTACTGGGTTTAGGCCAGACGGGCCTAGGCCTGGTTTTGGGCCTGGCGCCGGGTTGCCTGTCTTTGGTTTTACTTCCTTGTTGTTTTTATGGAATATAAAACAATATAAAACAATGTGAGAGGGTCTCTCTCTTCTCTCATGCATACATACTCCATGTTTGAACACCGCAGCCATTGTCCTGTAACATAATAGCATTTGTCTTATTCGCTTTTTGACGTTGATATCAGATTTCTAGAGGAATCTGTAGGTTAAAGATATAACATAAATAAAAGTGTTGCTAATGGGCTGAGAACGGTGGTTCACGCCTGTAATCCTAGCACTTCGGTAGACCGTTGCAGGCGGATCACTTGAGGCCAGAAGTTCGAGACCAGCCTGGCCAAAATAAGGAAACCTTGTCTCTACTAAAAATACAAAAATTAGCCAGGTGTGGTGGCACACGCCTGTAATCCCAGCTACTCGGATGGTTGAGGCATGAGAATCGCTTGAACCCGGGAGGCATAGGCTGCAGTGAGCCAAGATCACACCACTGCACCCCAGCCTGAGTGACAGACAGAACTATGTCTTAAAAAAAAGAAAAAAAAAAAAGGAAGAAGCCGAGCATCACAAATTCTGAAATAAGAAATCTCCAAACACGCGGGCAATCAGTTGCACACAGTACCCCCAGAAATGTGCGTATGGCCTCTTCTAAGATGGGAGACCCTCCTCCGCATCTGGACCTGGAGTCGCCATTTCCTAGCGCCCCTCGCAGTGGAGCTTGCCCCTTTCTTCGGAAAGTCGGAAGAAAGCCACCTTAAGCGCTGCCCATGTCTGGAAACTACATTACCCAGAATCCGCCCTGCGGAATGGAAACGTGGCTGAGCCAATGAAGCTTCAGAGAAGCCGCACCATTGCCGGGGCACGTAAAGTCAAGCCAGGACTTCCGGCGTCCTAGCCGTGGCAGCCATTTTGGCCTGTCAGGTCCATCAGGCGATACTGGGTCTGGACGAGCTCGGGAGGAGTGGTTGTGGCCATTGAACACAGGCGGATCTGAGGCTCGGCGACGCCGCTGGTCGCGACCTGGGACAGGACAACGACAGGAACACGGCCGAGCCCGCGTTCCCCCCCCCGCCCAGAGTCATGGCGGCAGCAGCCGCTCTGAGGGCCCCTGCTCAGGTGAGCGCTGCGACCTCCGGGCCTCACCCACCCTACCCACCCAGACCCTGAGGCCACTGATCGTGAGGGCCGCCTCCTCGCGTCCCTGCAGCCCAGGCGTCTGTCGGGGACGGAGAGGCGCCGGCGAGTGGGATCCCTGTTTCCGACACCCCGTTGATGCGGTCGGCAGAGCGAGACTGGCCGAGGGCAAAGGCCTGCAGGCGCGACTGAGGCAGGAGGATGCGGAACAAGGGGACATCGTGTGTCTACTGGGAAAGAAGTGTGAGCCGGAGTTATTTCTTTTCTTTTTTTTTTTTTTTTCGGACGGAGTCTCACTCTGTCGCCCAGGCTGGAGTGCAGTGGCGCGATCTCGGCTCACTGCAAGCTCCACCTCCCCGGTTCAAGCGATTCTCCTGCCTCAGCCTCCCGAGTAGCTGCTGGGATTACAGGCGTGTGCCACCACGGGGTTTCACCATGTTGGCTAGGCTGGTCTCGAACTCCTGACCTCAGGTGATCCGCCCGCCTCGGCCTCCCAAAGTGCTGGGAATACAGGCGTGAGCCACCGCGCCTGGCCGAGGCGGAGTTGTTTCTTCAGTACCAGGCTGAGGGTTGAACTTTGACTGTGAGGACGCTAAAAGCCATGGACAGTTTTGAACAAAGGAGGACATCTGTGTTAGAGTTACGATTCCCAAAAGATGTTCAAAGGAGGAACAGAGTTGAAGGCAGTGAGGAGGACATTGAGGCATTGAGAGGTTGAATCATTGAGAGGTAACATTGAGCACTGGGCCACAAGATTAGAGACTCAGTCTGAGGTCATCTGGCTGCAGGGCCAAAAAAAAGCTTACAGAGAAGCCTGAGTCTATCAAATCCGAGCACAGACACATTTGTGAAAGCCCTGCCAAGCCAATTGGCACACCTCATGGCTACAGAAGCACTTACGGAACCCACAGAAGGAAGTAGGGGACTGGTCCTCATCCTAACCCATGTGTCTAGATCTTGGCGTCTTTTTTTTTTTTCGGCGACGGGTTCTCACTCAACACCCAGGCTGGATTGCGGTGACGCGATCACGGCGCAGCATGGCCTCGACCTCCCCGGGCTCAGGAGAGCCTCTCATCTCAGTCTCCCGAGTAACCCGCTTTTTGTATTTTTAGTAGAGGTGGGGTTTCACGGCCGGGCGCGGTGGCTCACGCCTGTAATCCCAGCACTTTGGGAGGCCGAGGCGGGCGGATCACGAGGTCCGGAGTTTGAGACCATCCTGGCTAACACGGTGAAACCCCCCTCTACTAAAAATACAAAAAATTAGCCAGGCCTGGTGGCACACACCTGTAGTCCCCAACTACTTGGGAGGCTGAGGCAGGAGAATCGCTTGAATCCGGGAGGCAGAGGTTGCAGTGAGCCGAGATCGCGCCACTGCACTCCGGCGACAGAGAGAGACTCCGTCTCAAAAAAAAAAAAAAAGAGAGAGATGGGGTTTTGCCATGTTGCCCAGGCTAGTCTCGAACCCTTGGCTCAAGCAGTCCTCCTGCTTCGGCTTCCCAAAGTGCTGGGATGACAAGCAGGAACTACCGCACCTCCTAGGACACTTAAGTGCCATTTCTCCGGTCCTTCAATCTGGGGATCTTGGAAAAACCTCAAACCCCAAACCTACATCAGTGACATAGGTTATGGGGAGTTGTTGCTGTGTCTGTCAACTAATGTAACACATGTGGAGGGTTCACCCAGGCACTGATACTGGGGTGTGCAAATACTTAGAAGTGAAACTAGAGGGGTGAGGTGATGTTACCAATTTCTTAATAGGCGCTGTCTGGTTACCGAGTGGGCAACAGACTGTGGGGTTGAGGGAGGCGGAAGATCAAACTGGAAGCTACTGCCCTAGTCGAGGTAAGGATTAATGGAGTAGAGTTGTGGCTTAGGCAATGTGGCTAGATCTGGATTTGTGTTTTTTAGAAGGGCAAGTCAATTTTTTTTTTTTCCAAGATGGAGTCTGGACCTGTTGCCCAGGCTGGAGTGCAATAGTGGAATCTCGGCTCACTGCAACCTCCGCCTCCTGAGTTCAAGCGATTCTCCTGCCTCAGCCTCCGGAGTAGCTGGGATTACAGGCGCGCGCCTCCACACCCAGCTAATTTTTGTATTTTTAGTAGAGACGAGGTTTCGCCGTTTTATCCAGGCTGGCCTCGAACTCCTGACCTTGTGATCCACCCACCTTGGCCTCCCGAAGTGCTGGGATTACAGGCTTTAGCCACCATGCCCAGCCCGGCAACTCAATTTTTAAATGTGAACAGTGAGAGCTTGAGAGGATTCAGGAAACACCCCTGGGTTTTTGATCTTAGCAGCTGTGGCAATGGGAGCTGCATCAACTGAGATGAGCAAGTTGATAGCAGGTGTAATATTCACTGAGGCTATCAGGAGGTTTGTTTTGGCCATTCTGCGTGGAAAAAAATACAAATTGCTTTTGCTCTGTTCTTGCCCACAACAATCAACACAGAGTACTTCTGTGACTAGATAATGTGTGGATGGTTTTCCTCATACACCAAGTAGTTCTCCAGTGGACATCAGATCCCACAGGGTGAAGTCTCAGTCCCACGGGACTGTCCGCCAACCCCTTTTGATGCCAATCACAAGCCCCAGGATGTTTTTTTTTTACCTGTCCTTTGACTGACTTGCTAAAAATCAGGTTTCCATGACCCCTTCCTCGGCTTCCATTAAATTGCTAGAGCCAGTCACAGAACCTCAGGAGACGCTTTAATTTGCCAGTTTATTCTAAATAATATTTATTACAAAGGTTACAGATGAAGAGATGCATAAGGGGAAGTGACCCAGAGCTTTTACGATCTTCAGGCACACCACAGTCCAGGAACTTCCATGGGTTTGGCTATTTGGAAGCTCCCCAGACCCTGTCTTTATGGGGTTTTATGGAGGCTTTATTACATAGGCATGATTAATTAAATCATTGGCCAATGCTGATTAGCTTAACCTTCGGCACCCTCTCCCCTTTCTGGAGATTGGGGTATGGGGCTGAACTTTCCAGACCTTGAATCCTGACATAGTCTTTTCCCTGTCCAGTCTCCATCCTGAAGTTATCTAGGGGTTACCAACCATCAGTCAACTCATTGCCATTCAAAGTCACGTATAAATTTGAGAATTTCATGAATTTTAGGAGTTGCATGCCAGAAAAGGAGATGACCAAATATATATTTCACAATATCACACCCATATTAAGATTCTGAAATGTATTAGATACTACTTAGTGGAGCTATTAAATGGGCAGCTGGACACATAGATGCAAATATCTGGGGAAGGGTTGATATTGGTGGTATCTAATATATGGTAACTACTGTGTGGACTGAAATGATTGAGTCATGGCTCACATTTGGAAGGCATAACCTTCAGATTATGTTGATGACACTGTTGGACAGGAAGTGGAGTTTGGGTTTCCTGCTTGTGTACCTGGTGATGGTATTGGATTTCAGAAACACAGGTGAGGGAGGTAAATGGCCATGAAGGGAGGATACATCTGATACATCTGTTTCTTCTTTTTTTTTTTTTTTTTTTGAGACAGAGTTTTGCTGTGTCGCCCAGACTAGAGTGCAGTGGTGCGATCTCGGCTCACTGCAACCTCCGCCTCCCGGGTTCAAGTGATTCTTCTGCCTCAGCCTCCCGAGTAGCTGGGATTATAGGCGCCTGCCACCATGCCTGGCTAATTTTTGTATTTTTAGTAGAGACGGGGTTTCACCATCTTGGCCAGGCTGGAAAGGGAGGATACATCTGACAGACTAGTTTGGCAAGTGACATAATGCTTCCAAGGAATGAATAGACTTGAGATGCATGCTGACGCATAGGAGTAGCTGAGGGAAGATGACACTCAGGCCAGAGCTTGTGTTTATTGGCCACTTTGTGGCCTCACCAAGATTTTGAGATGACTTTGGTGTGGCCTGGGGTGTTTGATTCAGCCTGGTGGATATGGAGGCAAATATGGTCACCTTGTGAGAGTCACTATGCATGAGATTGATGATCAATGGTTCTGGGCTTTGAATGGGGTTAGGTGGACAGAAGAAAGTCATAGTTGCCGGGCATAGTGGCTCATGCCTGTGATCCCAGCACTGTGGGAGGCCAAGGTGGGCAGATCACGTGAGGTCGGGGGGTTCAAGATCAGCGTCGCCAACATGGTGAAAGCTCATCTCTACTAAAAATACAAAAAAAGTAGCTGACGTGGTGGCAGGCACCTGTAATCCCAGCTATTTGGGGGCTGAGACAGGAGAATCGCTTGAACCTGGGAGGCAGAGGTTGCAGTCAACCGAGATTGTGTCATTGCACTCTAGCCTGGGCGACAAGAGTAAAACTCTGTCTCAAAAAAAAAAAAAAAGTCAGCCGGGCGCGGTGGCTCACACCTGTAATCGCAGCACTTTCGGAGGCCGAGGCGGGCGGATCACTTGAGGTCGGGAGTTGGAGACCAGCCTGACCAACATGGAGAAACCCCGTCTCTACTAAAAAATATAAAATTAGCCAGGTGTGGTGGCTAATGCCTCTAATCCCAGCTACTCGGGAGGCTGAGGCAGGAGAATCACTTGAACCTGGGAGGTGGAGGTTGCGGTGAGCTGAGATCGCGCCATTGCACTCCAGCCTGGGCAACAAGAGTGAAACTCCATCTCAAAAAAATAAATAAATAAATAAATAAAAAGTCATAGTTTCTGAGGATAGCAAATGCAGCGCAGAACTGGAATAGCACCATAAATATCTGAAAATGCTAGTGGTTCTGTCTGTCTGTGGATTTATGCATGGAGGGCTTCATAGAATGAATTGGGGCTACCATTGCTATTGAGAAACATTGGAATTCTGTGGTAATATTGGATTCCTTTTTAATTTACCAAGACTACTGTGGATAATGTCAGCCACATTATGGTGTAAGCCCTAAAGTTAAGGTCAGTATCATGTGCGTGCTACCTTCATGTCTGGTGATACCAATACTACCTCAAATTGTCTGAGTGCAAATCCCCCTCCCCACTCTGCCCTTTGGGATAACGTGTCCTAGCCTAACTACCCTTTTAATCAAGAAGACTAGGCAGAGTTCCTGGATATTATTTATTTGTAGCAGGTTTCAGTTTCTTTTTTTCTTTTTGTTTTTTTTTTTTGAGACGGAGTCTCGCTCTGTCGCCCAGGCTGGAGTGCAGTGGTAGATCTCAGCTCACTGCAAGCTCCACCTCCCAGGTTCACGATTCTCCCGCCTCAGCCTCTTGAGTACCTGGGACTACAGGCACCCATCACCATGCCCGGCTAATTTTTGTATTTTTAGTAGAGACAGGGTTTTACCATGTTAGCCAGGATGGTCTCGATCTCCTGACTTCGTGATCTGCCCACCTCGGCCTCCCAAAGTGCAGGGATTACAGGCGTGGGCGTGAGCCACTGCGCCCAATGCAGGTTTCAATTTCATTTCTACCCACAGAGTTACTCAAACCAGTTGCAGCTGGGTGTGGTATCTCACACCTGTGGTCCCAACTACTCAGGAGGCTGAGGTGGGAGGATTGCTGGAACCCAGGAAGTTTAGGCTGCAGTGAGCTGTGATTGTGCCACTATGCTCCAGCAGGAGTGACAGAACAAGACCCTGTCTCAAAAATTAAAAATAAAAACAAGCCAGTTGCATTCTTTTAAGGGAATCAGGGACTATCACACCCTCTTGATTGAGCAAAGCTTACATACCACAATCCCTGGTTGCTTTTTTTTTTTTGAGACAGAGTCTTGCTCCGTTGCCCAGGCTGGAGTGCAGTGGTGCCATCAGGGCTCACTGCAACCTCCATCTCCCAGGTTCAAGTGATTCTCCTGTCTCAGGCTCCTGAGTAGCTGGGACTACAGGTGCATGCCACCACACCCAGCTAATTTTTGTATTTTAGTAGAGACGGGGTTTCACCTTGTTGGTCAGGCTAGTCTCGAACTCCTGACCTCAGGTGATCCACCCACCTCGGCCTCTCAAATTACTGGGATTACAGGCATGCGCCACCGCGCCTGGCCATTCTCTCTTATGCATAGTGCAACCCCCATGTGGCTCTCTGTGGTAAGTGGTGTCCTCTTCTCTCAAGCGCTGAGCATATTTGATTAATGAACTTTCTTGATGACTTGTGTTCAGCGTCAGGTGTTGTGTGTTTGGCCATCATCATAACCCTAGGGTGAAACTCCTACTCTTACCAGTAGAAGAAAGGGGGATTAAAATACTTTAACTTCTGGCAAGACTAGAGAGGCCTATAGTGTGGGCGGTAAGGTGGTGGTGGCAATTGGCATGTGTCTGTGGTGTCCAAAGATGTGAAGGATGTGTACGTACATAAGGATTATGTTTGAAAGGCCTCAGGCACTGCATTGGGATTCATGTGACCTTTGCTGTACCAGGGGAATTGCTAGAAAGGAGAGGATGGAATCCTTTATTTCAGGACCACAGCATAGATACCTGTGTGCTTATCTGCCTCTTGTTGCTGATGGCTGTGTGTCATGATTAATGGTCCCATGAGGACACAGTGGCACTAGTGGGCAAAATTTCTCCTCTGAGTTGGGGATCCTGGGAGGAGGAGGATGGGCAAGGGTAGATATGTTGGGGAAGTGGATTGTGGGTCTTCAGCATAGGGGCCATTTGTGGTTTCATCTATCCCCATCATAACAGAGCAGTGTGACCTTTGAAGATGTGGCTGTAAACTTTTCCCTGGAGGAATGGAGTCTTCTTAATGAGGCTCAGAGATGCCTGTACCGTGATGTGATGCTGGAGACCTTGACACTTATATCCTCCCTGGGTAAGGTACTCATATTCACCTGTGACCTGAGTTAGTCTGTGCCCCTCACCTTTATGCCTTATCTCTTTCTCACATCAGGACCATGGACACAGCTTCATGCTCCAGTTCTCTGGAGAGGTTCTGTTGTTGGTTGGACTGAGGTGTACGTACTGTCCTCTCCTTTCCTTGAGCAGCCCCAACCTGCTTTGTTGCAGGCTTCCAGGGAAGGAGTCAGGGTCAGGAGTCTTAAAGTCACCCTAATGCATCCCACCTTGGTTGTCCTCTGCCTGTCTGGGTGACTGTGCAGATCCAAGGCTTCTGTTTGTCTCAAGTTCCGTTTCCCTCCTTTAGCTCACATTTGTTCATGCTACGAATTGCTGGCACTGATGTGGTCATTATGTACATGAACCACAGCCTATTCTTGCAATACCCTACTTCAAAATTCTTTTTGTAGTATTTCATCAGGCACAATAACACCTGTCATCCCAGCTCTTCAGAGGCTACTCAGAGCCCAGGAGTTTGAGGCCAGCCTGGCCAACATAGCAGGTCCTCATCTCTAAAAATATATAGGAAGGAATTCTTTTTGTAATATTTAGTTTCTTTTCCTG
Source organism: Pongo pygmaeus (assembly GCF_028885625.2). Taxonomy (NCBI): domain Eukaryota; kingdom Metazoa; phylum Chordata; class Mammalia; order Primates; family Hominidae; genus Pongo; species Pongo pygmaeus. The sequence goes on from NC_072393.2 coordinate 64,387,633, forward strand.
TGGAATATCAAATGCAGAGTTGTTCTGAGCCAGCATTGGCTGTTCGTCTGTCCTATTTTTCCCTTAGTACTTACATTATCAAGTTTCCATGTAGTTGCTCATCTTGGTGGTGAAATGAAGAGCCCGTGGTTGTCCCTAAGATGTAAATGAGTCCAGCCTTAGCAAGGACTTGGGGCAGCTTGTTTCTGAAGAATAGCATGTGAGTGAGGTCATGACATCAGGGCTCTATTCAAATTATGCCATAGACCTCTTCTATTTGACTAGTATTTTCGTGCCAATAGAAGTAGCCCCACTTTATGTCTTTCCTTCCCCATTCTTGAGAGTGCCAGTTTATTAGTCCTACACCTTGTTGCTTCTGCTGTTACATCCAACCCAGGACTAATTTTCATATATCTGGACTCCACATCTCACCTATTTTTCTCACGGCTTCTGTCTGCAGTGGTCTTCAATATTGGCTCATGTATTTTGTATTATGAAGTATATACCCTTTTTTTTTTTTTTTGAGATGGAGTTTCACTCTTGTTTCCCAGGCTGGAGTGCAATAGTGCGATCTCGGCTCACTGCAACCTCCGCCTCCCAGGTTCAAGCGATTCTCTGGCCTCAGCCTCCCGAGTAGCTAGGATTACATGGGCCCACCACCATGCCTGGCTAATTTTTTGGGTATTTTTAGTAAAGATAGGGTTTTACCATGCTGGCAAGGCTGGTCTCGAACTGACCTCAGGTGATCCACGCCTCTCAACTTCCCAAAGTGCTGGGATTACAGGTGTGAGCCACTGCGCCCGGCCTCTATGAAGTATATACTCTTTTTTTTTTTTTTTTTTCCTTGAGACAGTTTTGCTGTGTTGCCCACGCTGGAGTGCAGTGGCACAGTCTACGCTCACTGCAACCTCCGCCTCCCAGGTTGAAGCAATTCTCCTGCCTCAGCCTCCCGATTAGCTGGGATTACAGGCGCATGCCACCACACCTGGCTAACTTTTTTATTTTTAGTAGAGATGGGATTTCGCCATGTTGACTGTTGACCAGGCTGGTCTCAAACCCCTGACCTTGTGATCCACCCACTTCGGCCTCGCAAAGTGCTGGGATTAGAGGCATGAGCCATGGTTCTCTGCCACGTATATACCTATTCTTAACAGTCCCTGACCAAAGGATGTTGTGCTCTAGTCATGTTGGGGGGGCCTGGATATATTCTTTATATAGTACTCACATGTCATCAGCAAATAAGGTTCCACAGGCAAGTTGTTTGCAAATGAAGGAGTTATAGACCCTGCCTTTATTCTGTCTGTTGCCTCATTTAGTCATGCCCTTGACAACATGAGGCCTTCTATATCTGTGATAATGCTAAGCAGCCCCAACCTCAACCTGAACCCAACTCCCTATTTGTGCAAATAATTCCATAGACTAGTTTTTTGGTTTGTCAGATACTCTTGTGGGTAGGCTGCATACTCAACAAAGTCAACATGTACCTCACCAGCATTTCTTTGCTTTTAGGTTGTTGGCATGGAGGGGAAGATGAGGCAGCACCTTCTAAGCAGAGCACGTGTATACATATATACAAAGACCAGGGAGGTCATAGTGGAGAAAGGCCTTATGAGTGTGGGGAATATAGGAAATTATTTAAGAACAAGTCCTGCCTCACTGAACCCAGAAGAGATCACAAACACAGGAATGTTCGCACTGGAGAAAGGCCTTATGAGTGCAGCAAATATGGGAAATTATTTCACCAAAACCCTACACTCCATATTCATGAGAGATTTCATACTGGGCAAAAGACCTATGAGTGCAGTGAGTGTGGAAAATCATTTCACCAAAGCTCTTCACTCTTGCAGCATCAGACACTTCACACTAGAGAAAGGCCTTATGAGTGTATTGAATGTGGGAAAGCCTTTGCTGAAAAGTCCAGTCTCATTAACCACAGGAAAGTTCACTTTGGATCAAAGCATTATGAATGCAATGAATGTGGGAAGTCCTTTGCTTATACATCTAGTCTCATTAAACATAGGAGGATTCACACTGGAGAGAGGCCTTATGAGTGCAATGAATGTGGGAGATCCTTTGCTGAAAACTCCAGTCTTATTAAACACTTGAGAGTTCACACAGGAGAAAGGCCTTATGAATGCAGTGAGTGTGGAAAATCATTTTGCCGAAGCTCTTCACTCTTGCAGCATCAGACAGTTCACACTAGAGAAAGGCCTTATGAATGTAGTGAATGTGGGAAATCCTTTAGCTTAAGGTCCAACCTCATTCACCATCAGCGAGTTCATACTGGAGAAAGGCATGAGTGTGGGCAGTGTGGGAAATCCTTTAGCCGAAGATCTAGCCTTATTATACATCTGAGAGTTCACACTGGAGAAAGGCCTTATGAGTGCAGTGAATGTAAGAAATCCTTTGCTGAAAACTCCAGCCTTATTAAACACTTGAGAGTTCACACTGGAGAAAGGCCATATGAATGCATTGATTGTGGAAAATCATTTCGCCACAGTTCTTCATTCCGTCGCCATCAGAGAGTTCATACTGGAATGAGGCCTTATAAGTGAAGCAAATTTTGGAAATTCTCTTGCCCAGGCTTTTTGCTCCTTCAAGGCCAGAGAGTTCACACCGGATCAAGGTGTTATGAGTGTGACAAATGAGGAATATTCTTTAGCTAGAACGCTAGCTTCTTTACATAAAAGAGTGCTCCCACTGAAGAAGTGCCTTTTGAGTGCAATGAATGTGAGAAAGCCTTCAGCCCTCATTGGTTACCACAATATTTACGTGAGGAAAATACCACAGATGTGGAGGTAATATTATTTTTTCTTCAGTATAACAGTGGAGGAGACCCCTTATGAGGATGCCATCTGCCTAAATTGAATGTCATACATCAAATAGCTGCATACCTTCCAGGTATGTGGGAACTGCATAGTATTTTTCAACCTGCCCAGGTCTCTTGCTAGACTTCTGTGACTTACAGTTCTCTTCTAAAAAGCATTTCACCTTTACCACTTGGCAGGTGCCCACAGTATATCATTCGCCTAACTCATCATGATCCAGAAGTAACTTTGATTTTGTTTCATTCAACAGAGGGATTTTTTAGTATCCTCAGCACTCATTCTATTCTAATTTCTTTCTCTCCAATGAGTTAGGCCATGAACCTGACTCATTTTTGGCACAGAGGACTCTTCTGATAACTTAAAAAGATGGACTACCTTTTTCAGGGATCTTTTGGATCTCACAGAATTCTTAAGATGGAATTTTCCAGCCTGCCAGTCATGAATCTCAGACAGCCTGCCACCTATTGCCCTGATTTGTGTTATAATAAAGGCCTTGTTGCTTAAGACACCTTCAGTCTTTGCAGGAGGGCATGGAAGCTCCAAGTGCTTTTCTCATACTTTACCCTATGCATCTCTTTATCTGCATCTTTTGTACTATTTATAATTAACCAGTAAGTTATTTTCCCTGAGTTTTATGTGCCATTCTATCAAATTAGTCAAATCCAGTTGGGGGGGTCCATGGGATTTGTGGTTTATAGCTCATCAGTCAAAAGCAGAGGCTCTGGGGCTTTGATTGTCATCAGAAATGGGAGCCTCAGTCTTGGTGACTGAGTCCTCAAACTGGGGGATGTGATGCTATCTGCAGGTAGATAATGACTGAGTTGAACTGGAGGACCCCCAGCTTGTGTCCACTGTAGGATTGCTTGGTGTGTGTGGAAAACACCCTGCACAGCTGGTCACAGAATTATTCCATATTGATTGTTGTTGTGTTGTGTGACAGACAATAGAGGAAAAGTTTATTTTTTTCTACACATATGCTATGGCTTCCCTTCTATTATTCCATATCTTTTGACTCCTGCCATACTATTTCTTTCTCTCCAAGTTTTTGTTCTTCCTCAGAGTTCCCATAAATGGAAAGGATATGCACTTCGTTGAAATAAGAATTTCATGTTAGCCAAGTTTTCAGGATAGCCATGAGTTTCACTTAATTATCTGAGAACTTAGAGCTTACTGTCCTCTACTTACTATCCATTGAGACTTAATGTGTTCTTGGCCATCACAGAAACTTTACTAGCTACTTATGTCATTGTCAATGGATAACTCTCTGAATCCACATTAATAACTTTGTAATTAGCTCAGTCTTCAGCTGTTTTTCAGAGATAATCCCCAGTCTTCATGCAGACACTATCACTGCACCTACAGGTGAAATGATAATCACTTCCTAGCAAGGAAGTTGGATCATGGAATACAAGATAATTTCTCAGGAATCAGATGGTCTTGTTCCACACCTGCAGGAATGTCAACATTGCAACCACTGTGGCAAATACTGATTTAATTAGCAATTACTATTCCCAGATACGTGTCAAAATCTTAGAAGAAATTGTCATATCTTAGACAATTTAGAAGTGATGGAGTGTGTATGATGAGAAATTATCGCACCACTGCACTCCAGCCTGGGCGACAGAGCGAGACTCTGTCTCAAAAAAAAAAAAAAAAAAAAAAAAGCTTTACTCACATAAAGTGAAGAATAAGAAGACTTTTTTGAGTAGATGTTTAGTGTCCTTATAACATCTTTTGGATATGCATTTTTATCCTTTTGGGAACATGATTTACCAATGCGAGCTGCAGGGCTATTGCATTAATGTGTTGAATGCAACAGTTAAAACTTCCTGTTCCATTTAGTGAATGGAAAAATACTTAAGTTACATGAATAAAAATTGTAAATTACAAATAGCAAGATAGTTAAGGGTGTAAAACATCTCAATCCCTAAATGTTACTTACTGACATCATGTTTTATAGGTACGTTTTATTTTCAGTTACTAGTATTTTATTCCCTTCTTGCTGGAAAGATGTCCAGTGATTCTGAATCAATACAGGTGTGTGGGATGTCATCTAGAAGTCATAAAATGGCTTATTCACATTAACCATGTTATGACCACTCACACTCGCTGATACGTATCTTCCTGTCACTTCTGTGGAGAGTGAAATTTTCTCTTTTCTTTTTTTTTTTTTTTTTTGAGACAGAGTTTCACTCTTGTTGCCCAGGCTGGAGTGCAATGGCATGATCTCAGCCCACTGCAACCTCCACCTCCCAGGTTTAAATCATTCTCCTGTCTCATCCTCCAGAGTAGCTGGGATTACAGGTGCCCACCACCCTGCCCGGATAATTTTTGTATCTTTACTAGAGATGGGGTTTGCTATGTTGGCCAGGCTGGTCTCAAGCTCCTGACGTCAGATGATCTGCCTGCCTCAGCCTCCTAAAGTGCTGGGAGTACAAGTGTGAGCCACCACGCCCAACCAAAATTTTCTTGATAACACTCTAATTATATTCCCACAAAACCTTTGTAGTCAGAGAAAATCTGTAGTTGATAAAGACAAAGTTTTTAGTAATGAGAGCAGTTTTAGGCTCTGTAGGCTCCTGTCTGTATAATTAATACAACATTTGTTAATTCACATATGAATTGTTCTGCTTTTTTTTTTTTTTTTTTTTGAGACAAAGTTTTGCTCTTGTTGCCCAGGCTGGAGTGCAATGGCGCGATCTCAGCTCCCTGCAACCTCTGCCTCCCGGGTTCAAGCGATTCTCCTGCCTCAGCCTCCCGAGTAGCTGGGATTACAGGTGTCCACCACCACACCTGGCTAATTTTTTCTATATTTAGTAGAGACGAGGTTTCACCATGTTGACCAGGCTGGTCTTGAACTTGTGACCTCAGGTGATCCACCCGCCTCAGCCTCCCAAAGTACTGGGATGATAGGCGTGAGCCACTGCCAGGCCTGTTCTGCTTATATGACTAAAATTTATGTGAAAATTTCTGTATAAGGCCAGGCGTGGTGGCTCACGCCTGTAATCTCAGCACTTTGGGAGGCCGAGTTGGGTGGATCACCTGAGGTCAGGAGTTCGAGAACAGCCTGACCCACATGGAGAATCCCCATCTGTACTAAAAATACAAAATTAGCTCGGCTTGGTGGCGCATGCCTATAATCCCAGCTACTTGGGAAGGCTGAGGCAGGAGAATCACTTGAACCTGGGAGGTAGAGTTTGCAGTGAGCCGAGATCACGCTGTTGCACTCCAGCCTGGGCAACAAGAGCAAAATTCCGTCTCAAAAAAAAAATAGAAAATTTCTGCACAAAATATTTAGATTTCCTTCCTATTCTCAATATGTTAGTGTGCTTTATCATTCTAACTTTTTGGTATTTTGATTATGCTAGTAATTTCTTAGTTTTGTTCAATTTTAATGTGATATATAAATCAATATATCCCCTGATAAATTTTTACATGATTTATATAAATTTGTTGTTGTTGGCCGGGCACGGTGGTTCACACGTGTAATCCCAGCACTTTGGGAGGCTGAGGCAGACGGATCATCTGAGGTCAAGAGTTTGAGACCAGCCTGGCCAACATGGTGAACCATCTCTACTAAAAATAAAAAATTAGCCGGGTGTGGTGGCATGCACCTGCAGTCCCAGCTACTCGGGAGGCTGAGGCAGGAGAATTCCTTGAACCTGGGAGGTGGAGGTTGCAGTGAGCCAAGATGGCTCCGCTGCACTCCAGCATGGGTGATAGAGTGAAACTCCGTTTCAAAAAAAAAATAAATAAATAAATAAATTTGTTGTAGTATATTTTCTCCTTTGAATTACTTACTCTAAAACAAGTAACTTTACTAACCTCTACTTGGTCTACCTGGTTAATTAATTCTTTCTTTCTTTTCTTTTCTTTTTTTTTTTTTTGAGACGGAGTCTCACTGTCGCCCAGGCTGAAGTGCAGTGGCACAATTTCAGCTCACTGCAACCTCTGCCTCCCAGGTTCAGGTGATTCTCCTACTTCAGCCTCCCGAGTAGCTGGGATTACAGGTGCCTGCCACCACGCCCGGCTAATTTTTCTATTTTTCGTAGAGACGGGGTTTCACCATTGTTGGCCAGGCTGGTCTTGAACTCCTGACCTCAGGTGATCCAGCCGCCTCGGCCTCCCAAAGTACTGGGATTACAGGCATGAGCCACCATGCCCAGCCTAATTAATTATTTTTCAAATATCTTTAAACTGATCCAATTCATGATCCTAAAATGCACAGTGGCAAATGCTGTTAGAGTACATTATTCTACATACTGAATCTTCTGTTTCCATAGTTAAGTTTCTGGTCTATTAGGAGACATTTTTTTTTCTTTCCAGAATTTTAATGCAAGTTTTACTTTTTCAAATTAAATAAAATGTTAGCAACAGAGAATAACTTGGGAAAACAAGCAGCATTTTTATTTCAATTATTCTTCATTTGAATGCATTAGGAAGCTGGAGAATTTTAGACTCTTAAGAAATTTACTTTAAAGCCAGGCACCCTGGCTCTGTAGTCCCAGCTTCTCAGAAGGCTGAAACAGGAGGATTACATGAGCTCGAGTTTGAGTAAGGCCTGGGCGACATAGTCTCTTTAAAAAAAATTCAGTTCATGCGGGTGCGGTGGCTCACGCCTGTAATCCCAGCACTTTGGGAGACTGAGGCAGGAGAGTTGCCTGAGCTGAGGAGTTCAAGACCACCCTGGGTGAGATGGTGAAACCCTGTCTCTACTAAAATACAGAAAATTAGCCGGACAAGCCGGCATGCGCCTATAGACCCAGCTACTCAGGAGGCTGAGGCAGGAGACTTGCTTGAACCTGGGAGGCGCAGGTTGCAGTGAGCTGAGATGTGTCACTGCACTCCAACCTGGGTGACAGAGTGAGACTCGTCTCAAATAAATAAATAATATAATAAAATCCAGTTCAGTAAAATGTGCCTGATAAAATATAAGTGACTACTGGCCGGGCGCAGTGGCTCACGCCTGTAATCCCAGCACTTTGAGAGGCCAAGGCAGGTGGATCACCTGAGGTCCGGAGTTTGAGACCAGCTGAGTCAACATGGTGAAACCCTGTCTCTACTAAAAAAATACAAAAATTAACTGGGTGTGATGGCACATTCCTGTAATCCTGGCTACTTGGGAGGCTGAGGCAGGAGAATTGCTTGAACCCTGGAGGCGGAGGTTGCAGTGAGCTGAGATCACACCACTGCACTTCAGCCTGGGTGACAGGGCAAGACACTGTCTCAACAAAACATATATATAAGTAATGAATGAATATTATGTCAATATTCTAAGTCAGAATGTTACTGTAATACTTTTTAATTCTCATTCCATTTAAAATAACTGGTTAATTTTCAAATCGTAATGAAATTTTTACAAATTTATGTGTAGTACAAAGCATGCATATACATTCATATATATTATATGTATATATTGCCTTTAAAAATATTTATGAGCTTTATGCTGGGCGCGGTGGCTCACGCCTGTAATCCTAGCACTTTGGGAGGCCGAGGTGGGCGGATCACGAGGTCAGGAGATCAAGATCATCCTGGCTAACACAGTGAAACCCCGTCTCTACTAAAAATACAAAAAAATTAGCCAGGCGTGGTGGGCACCTGTAGTCCCAGCTACTTGGGAGGCTAAGGTAGGAGAATGGCGTGAATCCAGGAGGCGAAGCTTGCAGTGAGCCGAGATCGCGCCACTGCACTCCAGCCTGGGCTACAGAGCCAGACTCCCTTCTCAAAAAAAAAAAAAACTATATCTATATCTATATATATATACACACACACACATACTAGCTTTAGCTTCCAGTAGATGCAATTTATGTCTTTATGACCCTATGTAATGTCCATTTTGATTCGTGGCTCTTGACGGCATCTCAAATGATGTCTTTGATTCTGCAAAGAAGCTCAGCATCACAAATTCTGAAATAAGTCTCCAAACACACGGGTAATCAGTTGCACACAGTACCCCCAGAAATGCGCATATGGCCTCTTTTAAGATGGGGGAGCCTCCTCTGCAACTGGACCTGGAGTCACCGTTTCCTAACGCCCCTCGCGGTGGAGCTTGGCCCCTTCTTCTGAAAGTCAGGTTGGAGGCCGCCTTTAAGGGCCGCGCTTCTCTCCGAACTTAAATATTACCCAGAATCATCTCTGTGAAATGGAAAGCCCAATGAAGCCTCAGAGAAGCCGCGCCACTGCGGAGGCACATAACGTCAAGCAGGGACTTCCTGCGTCCTCGCTGCAGCGGCCATTTTGGCTTGTCAGGACCATCCACCTATGCTACCTCTGTGCCTCTAAGTCAGGATCGAGAGAGCGCGAGAGGAGTGGTTGTGCCGATTGCACACAGGCGGATCTGAGGCTCGGTGACGCCGCTGGTCGCGACCTGGGACAGGACGAGCACAGGGACCGCCCGGCCTTCGTCCCCGCCCGCCCATGAAGTCGTGGCGGCGGCCGCTCAAGTAAGCACTGCCACCTCCAGGCCTCATCTGCCATCCCCACACAGACCCTGAGACTCCTGACTATGAGGGGCGCTTCCTCCCGTCCTTGCAGCTCAGGCCTCTGTCAGGGACCGAGAGACGCCTGCGGGTGGAATTCCTGTTTCCGACACCCGGTTGATGCGGTCGGGAGAGCGAGACTGGCCGAGGGACCCCTTAGGCAAAGGCCTGGAGGCACGACTGTGCCAGGAGGATTCGGAACACAGGGACATCTCGTGTCCACTGAGAACAAAGTATGAGTCGGAGTTATTTCCTCAGTACCAGGCTGAGCATTGATCTTTGTGAGGACCATAGAAGCCATGGACAGTTTTGAACAAAGGAGGAAATCTGTGTTAGAGTTAAAGATTACGAAAAGATGTTCAAAGGAAGAACGGAGTGTAAGGCGGTGATGAGGACAGTGAGGCATTGAGAGGTTGAATCTTTGCTCAAGGTCACATAGCTGGTAAGAGGTGACATTGAGCACTGGGCCACAAGATTGGAGACTCAGCCTGAGGTCACCTGGCTACAGGGCCAAAAAAAGCTTACAGAGAAACCTGAGTCTATCAAATCCCAGCACGGACACATTCCTGAAAGCCCCGCCTTTTGGCACACCTTCTCATGGCTATGGAAGCATTTAAGGAACCCACAGAAGGAAGCAGAGGGTGCTCTACTCCCTCACTGGTCCTCATCCTCACCTATATGTCTAGATCTTAGTGTCCTGGGAATTTATTTATTTATTTATTTAGCGACAGGGTGTCACTCTTGGTACCCAGGTTGGAGTGCAGTGACGCGATCATAGCTCAGCATAGCTTTGACCTCCCCAGGCTCAGGTGATCCTCCCATCTCAGTCTCCCGAGAAACTGGCTAACTTTTGTATTTTTAATAGAGACGGGGTTTTGCCATGTTGCCCAAGATGGTCGGAAACTTCTGGGCTCAAGCAGTCCTCCCACCTTGGCCTCCCAAAGTGCTGGGATTACAGGCCTGAGCCGCCGGTCTGGCCAGGCCTCCTAGGACTCTTAAGTGCAATTTCTCCTGTCCTTCGATCGGGGGATCTTGCAAAATCCTCAAACCCCATACCTAAGTCACTGACACAGGCTATGGAGAAGTGTTTTCATGTCTGTCAACCGGTGGGAAACACGTGATGGATTAACCCAGGAATGATACTATGGGAAACACATGTGATGGATTAACCCAGGAATGATACTGGGATGTGCAAATGGCTTAGAAGTGAAACTGGAGAGGCCGGGCGTGGTGGTTCTCATCTGTAATCCCAGCACTTTGGGCGGTCAAGGCGGTTGGATCGCTTGAGGTCAGGAGATCTAGACCAGTCTGGCCAACATGGTAAAACCCAGTCTCTACTAAAAATACAAAAATCAGCTGGGCATGGTGGTGGGTGCCTGGAATCTCAGCTACTCGCAGGCTGAGGTGTAAGATTCCCTTGAACCTGGGAGATGGAGGCTGCAATGAGCCAAGATTGTGCCAATCTGCACTCGAGCCTAAGCAACAAAGTGAGAATCCATCGCGAAAAAAAAGAAAGTGAAACTGGAGGGGGTTAAATGATGTTACCAGTGTTTTAACAGGCTCTGTCTGGTTACAGAGTGGACAACAGACTGTGGGGTTGAGGGAAGAGGAAGATCAAACTAGAAGCTACTGCCCTAGTCCAGATGCTCAAATCCTGACATAGTCTTTTCCCTGACCAGTCTCCATCCTGAAGTTATCTAGGGGTTACCAACCATCATTCAACTCATTACCATTCAAAGTCACTTATAAATTTGAGAGTTTCATGAATTTTAGGAGTTCCATGCCAGGAAAGGAGATGACCAAATATGTATTTCACAATATCACAGCCATGTTAAGATTCTGAAATGTAATAGATAATACTTAGTGGAGCTATCAAATGGGCACCTAGACCCATGGATGCAAATATCTGGGGAAGGGTTAATATTGGAGGTATCCAATATATGGTAGCCACTATGTGGAGCAAGATGAGTGAGTCATGGATCACATTTGGAAGGGGCAACCTTCAGATTATGGTGGTGACACTACTAGGAAGACAGGAAGTGGAGGTTGGGTTTCCTGCTTGTGTACCTGGTGATGGTATTGTACTTCAGAAAACAGGTGAGGGAGGTAAATTGCCATGAAGGGAGAATATATCTGACAGCCTAGTTTGGCAGGTGACATAGGCTTCCAAGGAATGAATAGACATGAGATGCAAGCAGAAGCATAGCAGTAGCTGAGGGAAGATGACACGCAGCCTGGACCTTGTGCTAATTTGCCACTCTGTGGCCACACCACGATATTGAGATGACTTTTGTGGGGCCTGGGGTGTTTCACTCAGCCTGGTGGATATGGAGGCAAATAAGGTCACCTTGTGAGAGTCACTAGGCCCAAGATTGATGGACGGTCAATGGGTCTAGGCTTTGAATGGGGTTAGGTGGACAGAAGAAAGTCATAATTTCTGAAGATAACAAATGCAGCACAGAAGTGGAATAGGGCCATGAATACCTGAAAACACTAACGTTCTTTTTTCCTGTGGATTTATGCATGGAGGCCTTTGTATAATGATTTGGTACTACCACTGCTATTAGGAACCATTGGAATTCTGTGATAATTTTGGATTGCTTTTTAATTCACCAAGACTACTGTGGATGATGTCAGCCACATTATGGTGTGAGCCCTAAATTTAAGGTCAATATCATGTGCTACCTTCATATCTGGTGATACTAGTACTACCTCAAATGGTCTGAGTACAAATCCCCCTTCCCACTCTGCTCTTTTGGATAATGTGTCCTAGCCTAACTACCCTTTTAATCAAGAGGACTAAGCAGAGTGCCTGGTTATTATTTATTTGTAGCAAGTTTGAATTTCATTTCTACTCACAGAGTTAATTCAAACAAACCAGTTACAGCTGGGTGTGGTGTTGCACACCTATGGTCCCAGCCACTCGGGAGGCTGTGGTAGGAGGATGTCTGAAACCTGGAAAGTTCAGGCTGCAGTGAGCTGTAATTGCACCACTACGCTCCAGCAGGAGTGACAGAGTGAGACCCTGTCTCAAAAATTAAAAACAAGCCAGTTGCATCCTTTCAAGGGAATCGGGCTATCACACCTTCTTGATTCAGAAAAGCTTACATACCACAGTCCCTGGTTGCTCTCTCTTATGCATAGTGCAACCCCCATGTGGCTATCTGTGGTGAGTGGTGTCCTCTTCTCTCAAGTTGTGAGCATATTTGATTAATTAACTTTCTTGATGACTTGTGTTCAGCATCAGGTGTGTGTTTGGCTATCACTATAACTCTAGGGTAAGACTCCTACCCTTATCAGTAGAAGAAAGGGGGAATAAAATACTTTAACTTCTGGCAAGGCCAGACAGAGGCCTATGGTGTGGGGGAGTTAGGTGTTGGTGGCAATTGACATGTGTCTGTGGTGTCCAAAGATGGGAAGGATGTATAGGTACACAGGGATTATGTTTGAAGGTTCTTAGGCACTGCATTGGGATTCATGTGACCTTTGCTATACCAGGGGAATTGCTAGAAAGGAGGGGATGAAACCCCTTATTTCAGGATCACAGCATAGATGTCTATTTGTTTATCTGCCTCTTGTTGCTGATGGCTATGTGTCATGATCAGTGGTCCCATGAGGACACAGTGGCACTAGTGGGCAAAGTTTCTCCTCTGAGTTGGGGATCCTGGGAGAAGGAGGATGAGCAAGGGTAGATATGTTGGGGAAGTGGATTGTGGGTCTTCAGCATAGGGGCCATTTATGGTTTCATCTATCCCCATCATAACAGAGCAGTGTGACCTTTGAAGATGTGGCTGTAAACTTTTCCCTGAAGGAATGGAGTCTTCTTAATGAGGCTCAGGGATGCCTGTACCATGATGTGATGCTGGAGACCTTGACACTTATATCCTCCCTGGGTAAGGTACTCATACTTAACTGTGACCTGAGTTAGTCTCTGCCCCTCCCCTTTATCCCTCTTGGCAAGAATGTCTTTTTCACATCAGGACTGTGGCACAGCTTCATTCTCCAATTCTCTGGATCAGTTCTGTGGTTGGTAGTACTAAGATACATGTACTGCCCTCTCCTTTCCTTGAGCAGCCCCATTCTGCTTTGTTGCAGGCTCCCAGGGAAAGAGTTAGGGTCAGGAGTCCTAAAGTCACCCTAATGCATCTCATCTTTGTTGTCCTCTGCCTTTCTGGGTGACTGTGCAGATCTAAGGCTTCTTTTTTTGAGACAGAGTCTGCTTTGTCCCCCAGGCTGGAGTGCAGTGGCGCAATCTCGGCTCACTGCAAGTTCTGCCTCCCAGGTTCATGCCATTCTCCTGCCTCAGCCTCCCGAGTAGTTGGGTCTACAGGTGCCCGCCACCATGCCTGGCTAATTTTTTGTATTTTTAGTAGAGACGGGGTTTCACCATGTTAGCCAGGATGGTCTCGATCTCCTGACCTCGTGATCCGCCCACCTCGGCCTCCCAAAGTGCTGGGATTACAGGCTTGAGCCACCGCGCCTGGCCAGCTCTAAGGCTTCTGTTTGTCTCAGGTTCCATTTCCTTTAGCTCACATTTGTTCATCCCATGAGGACATACATGAACCACAGCCTATTCTTGCAATTACTTACGTGAACCACAGCCTGTTCTTGCAATACCCTACTTCAAAATTATTTTTGTAGTATTTCACCAGGCATAATGACACTCACCTGTCATCCCAGCAATTCAGAGGCTACTGGGAGCCCAGGAGTTTCAGACCAGACTGGAAAACATAGCAGGTTCTCATCTCTAAAAATAAATATGAAGGAATACTTTTTGTAATATTTCATTTCCTTTCCTGTGGAATATCAAATGCAGAGTTGTTCTGAGCCAGTATTCGCTGTTCATCTGTCCTGTTTTGCCTTAGTACTTACATTATCCAGATTCTATGTAGTTGCTCATCTTGGTGGTGAAATGAAAAGCCCTTGGTTGTCCCAAAGATGCAAACGAGTCCAGCCTTAGCAAGATGTTCCTAGGGGAGACTGGTTCTTAAGAATAGTATTTGAGTGAGGACAGGACTAGTATTTTGGTGCCAACAAAAGTATCCCCACATTATTTCTATCTTCCCCATTCTTGAGGGTTTGCCAATTTATCAGTCTAAATCCAGCCCAGAACTAATTTTCATATTTCTGGACTCCAAATCTTACCAATATTTCTTTTTTCTTCTTTTTTTTTTTTTTTTTTTTTTTGAGACAGAGTGTTGCTCTTGTTGCCCAGGCTGGAGTGCAATGGCACAATCTCGGCTCACTGCAACTTCTGCCTCCCAAGTTCAAGCAATTCTACTATCTCAGCCTCCTGAGTAGCTGGAATTACAGGTGCCCCCCACCACACCTGCCTAATTTTTGTATTTTTAATAGAGACAGGGTTTCATCATATTGGTCAGGCTGGTCTCCAACTCCTGACCACAGGTGATCCACCTGCCTCGGCCTCCCAAAGTGCTGGGATTACAGGTGTGAGCCACTGTGCCCAGCCTCACATATTTTTCTCACTGCTCTGTCTGCAGTGGTCTTCAATATTGCCTCATATATTTTGTATTATGAATTATATACCCTTTTTTTTTTTTTTTGAGACAGAGTTTCGCTCTGTCTCCCAGGCTGGAGTGCAGTGGCGTGATCTTGGCTCACTGCAAGCTCCGCCTCCCAGGTTCATGCCATTCTCCTGTCTCAGCCTCCTGCATAGCTGGGATTACAGGTGCCTGCCACCACGTCTGGCTAATTTTTTGTATTTTTAGTAGAGACAGGGTTTCACTGTGTTAGCCAGGATGGTCTCGATCTCCTGACCTCGTGATCCGCCCACCTCGGCCTCCAAAAGTGCTGGGATTACAGGCCTGAGCCACCATGCCTGGCCTATATACCCATTTTTAACAGTCTCTGACCAAAGTATGTGTGCTGTAGTCATCTTATGGGGGCCTGGAAATATTCTTCTAAATATCACTTGCATGTCATCAGCAAATAAGGTTCCACAGACAAGTTTGCAGAAGAAGGAGTTATAGACCCTCTTTACTCTGTCTGTTGCCTCATTTACATCTGTGATAATCATGAGGCCTCCTACATCTGTGATAATGCTAAGCAGCCCCAACCTCAACCTGAACCCAACTCCCTATGCGTGCAAATTGTAGGGAAAAGAAAGAGATCAGACTGTTACTGTGTCTATGTAGAAAGGGAAGACATAAGAAATTCCATTTTGACCTGTACCTTGAACAATTACTTTGCCCTGAGACGCTGTTAATCTATCTTTGCCCCAGCTACTTTGCCCCAACCTCTTTGCTCCAACCTTGAGCTCATAAAAACATGCGTTGTATGGAATCAAGGTTTAAGGGATCAGGGGCTGTGCAGGACGTGCCTTGCTAACAAAATGTTTACAAGCAGTATGCTTGGTAAAAGTCATCACCATTCTCTAGTCTCGATAAACCAGGGGCACAATGCACTGCAAAAAGCTGCAAGGACCTGTGCCCTGGAAAGCCGGATATTGTCCAAGGTTTCTCCCCCATGTGATAGTCTGAAATATGGCCTCGTGAGATGTGAAAGACTTGACCGTCCCCTAACCCAACACCCATGAATGGTCTGTGCTCAGATAGATTAGTAAAAGAGGAAAGCCTCTTGCAGTTGAGATAGAGGAAGTCCACTGTCTCCTGCCTGCCCCTGGAAACTGAATGTCTTGGTATAAAACCCAATTGTACATTTGTTCAATTCTGAGATAGGAATAAAGCCACCCTACGGCAGGAGGCAAGACATGTTGGCAGCAATGCTGCCTTGTTATTCTTTACTCCACTGAGATGTTTGGGCAGAGAGAAACATAAATCTGACCTATGTGCACATCCAGGCATAGTACCTCCCCTTGAACTTAATTATGACATAGATTCTTTTGCTCACATGTTTTTTTGCTGACCTCCTCCTTATAATCACCCTGCTTTCCTACCGCATTCCTCTTGCTGAGATAATGAAAATAATAATCAATAAAAACTGAGGGAACTCAGAGACCATTGCCGGTGCCGGTCCTCCATATGCTGAGTGCCAGTCTTCTGGGCCCACTGTTGTTTCTCTCTACTTTGTCTCTGTGTCTTATTTCTTTTCTCAGTCTCTTGTCCCACCTGACAAGATATCCCACAGGTGTGGAGGGGCAGGCCACCCCTTCACAAATAATTCCATAGACTAGTTTTTTGGTTTGTCAGATACTCTTGTGGGTAGGCTGCATACTCAACACTCAACAAAGTCAACATGTACCTCACCAGCATTTCTTTGCTTTTAGGTTGTTGGCATGAAGAGGAAGATGAGGCAGCACCTTCTTAGCAGAGCACTTGTATACATATATACAAAGACCAGAGAGTTCACAGTGGAGAAAGGCCTTACGAGTGTGGGAAATATAGGAAATTATTTAAGAACAAGTCCTGCCTCACTGAACCCAGAAAAGATCACAAACACAGGAATGTTTGCACTGGAGAAACGCCTTATGAGTGCAGCAAATATGGGAAATTATTTCACCAAAACCCTACACTCCATATTCATGAGAGATTTCATGCTAGACAAAAAACCTGTGAGTGCAGTGAGTGTTGAAAATCATTTCACCAAAGCTCTTCACTCTTGCAGCATCAGACACTCCACACTAGAGAAAGGCCTTATAAGTGTATTGAATGTGGGAAAGCCTTTGCTGAGAAGTCTAGTCTTATTAACCACAGGAAAGTTCACTCTGGAGCAAAGCATTATGAATGCAATGAATGTGCAAAGTCCTTTGCTTATACATCTAGTCTCATTAAACACAACAGCGTTCACCCTGGAGAGAGGCCTTATGAGTGCAGTGAATGTGGGAGATCCTTTGCTGAAAACTCCAGTCTTATTAAACACTTGAGAGTTCACACAGGAGAAAGGCCTTATGAATGTGGTGAGTGTGGAAAATCATTTCACCGAAGCTCTTCACTCTTGCAGCATCAGACAGTTCACACTAGAGAAAGGCCTTATGAATGTAGTGAATGTGGGAAATCCTTTAGCTTAAGGTCCAACCTCATTCACCATCAGCGAGTTCATACTGGAGAAAGGCATGAGTGTGGGCAGTGTGGGAAATCCTTTAGCTGAAGATCTACCCTCATTGTACATCTGAGAGTTCACACTGGAAAAAGGCCTTATGAGTGTAGTGAGTGTGGGAAATCTTTTGCTTATACCTCTAGTCTCATTAAACATAAGAGATTTCACACTGGAGAAAGGCCTTATGAATGTGGTGAGTGTGGAAAATCATATCGCCAAAGCTCTTCACTCTTGCAGCATCAGAGGGTTCATACTAGAGAAAGGCCTTATGAATGTAGTGAATGTGGGAAATCCTTTAGCTTAAGATCCAACCTCATCCGCTATCAGCAAGTTCATACTGGAGAAAGGCATGAGTGTGGGCAGTGTGGGAAACCCTTTAGCCAAAGATCTACCCTCATTATACATCTGAGAGTTTACACTGGAAAAAGGCCTTATGAGTGAAGTGAGTGTGGGAAATATTTGTTTATACCTGTAGTCTCATTAAACACAGGAGAGTTCATACTGGAGAAAGGCCTTATAAGTGCAGTGAATGTGGGAAATTATTTTGTCAAAACTCTGCACCTCGTGTTCATCAGAGATTTCATACCAGACAAACCTTATGAGTGCAGCAAGTGTGGAAAAACATTTTGCTGAAGCTCTTCACACTTGCAACATCAGACAGTTCACACTAGAGAAGGGCCTTGTAGGTGTAGTATATGTGGGAAATCCTTTTCTCAAACTTCTAGTCTTGTTAAACACAGGAGAGTTCATACTGAAGAAAGGACTTATGAGTGTACTGAATGTGGGAAATCCTTTGCTGGAAACTCTAGTTTCATTGATCACAGGAAAGTTCACTCTGGAGCAAAGCCTTATGAATCCAATAAATGTGGGAAATCCTTTGCTTATACCTCTAGTCTAATTAAACATAGGATAGTTCACACTGGAGAAGGGCCTTAAGAGTGCAGTGACTGTGGGAAATCCTTTGCTGAAAACTCCAGCCTTATTAAACACTTGAGAGTTCATTCTGGAGAAAGGACATATGAATGTAGTGATTGCAGAAAATCATTTCACCACAGTTCTTTGCTCCTTCGACATCAGAGAGTTCATACTGGAATAAAGCCTTATGAGTGAAACAAATTTTGGAAATTATCTTGCGCAGTCTTTTTGCTCATTGAACACCAGAGTTCACACTGGATCAAGGCCTTATGAGTCTGATAAATGGGAAATATTCTTTTTTCTCTCTCTCTTGTCCCCCAAGCTGGAGTGAAATGGCCCAATCTCAGTTCACTGCAACCTCCACCTCCCAGGTTCAAGCGATCCTCCTGCTTCAGCCTCCTGAGTAGCTGGGATTACAGGCACCTGCCACCACACCCAGCTAATTTTTGTATTTTTAGTAGAGATGGGGTTTCACCATAGTGGCCAGGCTGGTCTTGAACTCCTGACCTCAGGTGATCCACCTGCCTCAGCCTACCAAAGTGCTGGGATTACAGGCGTGAGCCATCATGCCCAGCTGGGGAATATTACCATGCCCAGCCAGGGAATATCCTCTAGCTAACATTCTAGCTTCTTTACATAAGGAGTGCTCCCACTGAAGAAGTACCTTTTGACTGCAATGAATGTGAGAAAGTCTTCCACCCTCTTTCATTAGTCACCAGAATATTTACATGAGGAAAATATCATATATGTGCAGGCAATGTTTTTTGTATAACACTGAAGGAGACCCCTTACGAGGATGCCATCTGCCTAAATTGAACTCTATACATCAAATAGCTGCAGACATTCCAGGTATGTGGGAGCACCATTGCATTTTTCTTTTTTTTTTTTTTTGAGACGGAGTCTTGCTCTGTCGCCCAGGCTGGAGTGCAGTGGGGCAATCTCGGCTCACTGCAACCTTTGCCTCCCGGGTTCACGCCATTCTCCTGCCTCAGCCTCCCAAGTAGCTGGGACTACAGGTGCTTGCCACCATGCCAGGCTAATTTTTTGTATTTTTAGTAGAGATGAGGTTTCACCGTGTTAGCCAGGATTGTCTCAATCTCCTGACCTCATGATCTGCCTGCCTCGGCCTCCCAAAGTGCTGGGATTACGGGCATGAGCCACTGCGCCCAACCTCCATTGCATTTTTCAACCTGCCCGTGTTCCTTGCCAGACTTATGTGACTGCCAGTTATCTTGCAAAAAGCATTTCACCTTTACCACTTGGCAGGTACTCACAGTTTCATCATTCCCCTACCTCATCATGATCCAGAAGTAACTTTTTCTTTCATTCACCAAAGGGATTTTTTAGTATTCTCAGTACTCATTCCATTCTCAATTCTTTGTGTCTGATGAGGTAGGCCAAGGACCTGACTAATTTTTGGTGCAGAGGACTCTTCTGGTGACTAGAAAAGATGGACTACCTTTTTCAGGGATCTCTTGGGTCTCACAGGATTCTTTTTATTTTTTTATTTTTTAAGATGGAGTCTCGCTCTGTCACCCATGCTGGAGTGCAATGGCACGATCTCGGCTCACTACAAGCTCCACCTCCCGGGTTCACACCATTCTCCTGCATCAGCCTCCCAAGTAGCTGGGACTACAGGTGCCTGCCACCACGCCGGGCTAATTTTTTTATTTTTTTTGTATTTTCAGTAGAGATGGGGTTTCACTGTGTTAGCTAGGATGGTCTCGATCTCCTGACCTCGTGATCCGCTTGCCTCAGCCTCCCAAAGTGCTGGCATTACAGGCGTGAGCCACCGTGCCCGGCCCTCACAGGATTCTTAAGATGGAATTTTCCAGCCTGCCAGTCACAAATCAGACAGCCTGCCTGCCAGTCACAAATCAGACAGCCTTCCCTGGTTTGTGTTATAATAAAGACTCTGCTGCTTAAGACAACTTCAATCTTGAGAGCTGTATTTACAGTGTGGAATTGTTTGAACACTAGATTTGCAGATGGGCACGGTGGCTCATGCCTGTGATCCCAGCACTTTGGGAGGCCGAGGCAGAAGGATCAGTTGAGGTCAGGAATTCAAGACCAGCCTGGCCAACATGGTGAAACCCCATCTCTACTAAAAATACAAAATTAGCCAGGCATCGTGGTGTTCGCCTATAATTCCAGCTACTTGGGAGGCTGAGGCACAAGAATCACTTTAACCTGGGAGGTGGAGGCTGCAGTGAGCTCAGGTAATGCCACCCCACACAAGGATGAGCAACAAGAGCGAAACTATCTCAAAAATGCCATAATTTTGGGGTTCATAGGTCAACTTGAAAGGGTGGCAGTTTTCATCACAATCTCTGGTGCTTCTGAGAGCAACATGAAATTGTTCTCTTCTTCATGAGGGACGGTGCATTGTGTTTCAGTGCTGTTGAGGGTACCTTCACAGGTTGTGAGGTTATAGTGGAAATGATAATTTTTTTGGAACTACTGCATTTTAAAATGGCTTCTACTATGATCCAGACATGGCTGTGAAAGATGAATACATACAGAAATTCTCAGGACCTTCTTAATTGAATCTTATGTGGCTGAGGTCAGTGCTGGAGAGAATAACCTAAAGATTTTGTTATTTGTGGTAGTCCTTCTGGTCTAATTGACCTAAAGGTCATTCCTGCATAGGCAGGAGGAAGAAGACAGGGACCAGGGATATCCATTAGACCACTACGTGGCCCATCATGTGACCAGCTGTCATTCTTTCTGAATCATCTGGAAATGGTCTTTATTGTTCATCTTGTTTTTGTTACCATGAAGGCTAGTTGCCTCACTCAGGTTGAGGAGATGATACAGCAATAGGTAATAAACCTCTTGCAAAAATCAAGTCCATATTTTTAAAATTACATTTTTAAAGCTGTAATAAGAAATAAATGACTTTTTTTTTGTTTGAGATGCAGTCTCACTCTTGTTGCCCAGGCTGGAATTCAGTGGCATGATCTTGGGTCACTGCAACCTCCACCTCCCAGGTTCAAGCGATTCTCCTGCCTTAGCCTCCCGAGTAGCTGGGATTACAGGCACCTGCCATCATGCCCAGCTATTTTTTGTATTTTTAGTAGAGGTGAGGTTTCACCATGTTGGCCAGGCTGTTCTCAAACTCCTGGCCTCAGGTGATCTGCCCACCTCAGCCTCCCAAAGTCCTGGGATTACAGGCATTAGCCACCATGCCTGGCCAAAATAAATGACTTTCAAAAAACTGCACATATTTATTTTTATTTTTAATTATTTATTTATTTATTTGAGATGGAGTCTGGCTCTGTCGCCCAGGCTGGAGTGCAGTGGTGCAATCTCGGCTCACTGAAAGCTCCACCTCCTGGGTTCATGCCATTCTCCTGCCTCAGCCTCCTGAATAGCCGGGACTATAGGCGCCCACAACCACACCCGGCTAATTTTTCTATTTTTAGTAGAGACAGGGTTTCACCGTGTTAGCCAGGATGGTCTCGATCTCCGGGCCTTGTGATCTGCCCGCCTCGGACTCCCAAAGTGCTGGGATTACAGGCATGAGCCCCCGCCCCTGGCCAAAACTGCACATATTTAAACTGTACAGTGAGATAAGTTTTGACATTCGTAATAAACCTGTAATATGATCCATCACCTTCATATTTACCTGGAGTCTGGTACCATCTTTACCTCTGCCTTCCAGATGACCATTGATAACTTTGCTTTATAATAGATTATTTTACATTTTCTACATTTTTATATGTGATTTGATGTCATGAAGTGTTTAATCTTTATCCTTGGATGCTTTCGTGCAGTATATTTATTTTGAGATTTGTCAGTGATGATACTTGAGTAGTTCTCTCCTTTTTACATTGCTGAGATAACATGCTATGAAATATCACTGTATATTCATTCATCTGTTTATACATCATTAATCTATTTCTCATTTTTGGCTTCCATAAATAAAACTACAGACACTTTAGTACAGTTCTTTTTGTAAATATGTTTCTTTTTGTATGTGTTACTATCTGGCGGTTCAATAACTGAGTCAGAGTAGGTAAATGTATAGCTTTTTGTTTGTTTGTTTGTTTTAAGATGGAGTCTCGCTCTGTCACCCAGGCTGGAGTGCAGTGATGCAATCTCTGCTCACTGCAACCTCTGCCTCGTGGGTTCAAGCAATTTTCCTCACTCACCCTCTGAAGTAGCTGGGACTACAGGCACATGTCACCACGCCCAGCTAATTTTTTTGTATTTTTAGTACCGACGAGATTTCACCATCTTGGCCAGGCTGGTCTTGAACTCCTGAACTCGTGATCCAACCACCTCAGCCTCCCAAAGTGCTGGGATTATAGGCATAAGCCACTGCATCCAGCAAATGTATAGCTTTTTAAGCAACACCAAAGTGTACTGTAAAATTAATATGGTTGTTCCCTTTAGTGTTACTGTCACCAGTGTCCATGAATTCCACTTCCATGTTTTTATCAATACAGAATATGGATAGTCTTTATTTTTTTTTTTGAGACAAAGCCTCTCTCTGTCACCCAGGATAGAGTGCAGTGGCATGATCTCGGCTCACTGCAACCTCCGCCTCCTGAGTTTGAGCAATTCTCCTGTCTCAGCCTCCCTAGTACCTGGGACTACAGATGCATGCCACCACACCCGGCTAATTTTTTTGTATTTTTAGTAGAGACAGGGTTTCACCATGTTAGCCAGGATGGTCTTGATCTCGTGATCCACCTACCTCAGCCTCCCAAAGTGCTGGGATTACAGGCATGGGCCACCACACCCGGCCAATTTTTTGTATTTTAATAGAAATGGGGTTTCACCCTGTTAGCTAGGATGGTCTCAATCTCTTGACATCGTGATCTGCCCGCCTCAGCCTCCCAATGTGCTGGGATTACAGGTGTTAGCCACCGTGCCCAGCAGAGAATATGGATAGTCTTTTAAATTTTTACCCTTTTTTATAAGTGGATGTTCCTTCTTTAGTAAAATGTCTATTTATATATTTTGCTTGCTTTTTAAATTCTTATTTATTTTTAGAGAAAAGGTCTTGCTCTGTCACCCAGCCAAGAGGGTAGTAGTTTGATCATAGCTCACGGCAACTTCAGGCTCCTGGGCTCAAGCATCCTCCCACCCCAGCTTCCTGAGTAAATGGGACTACAGGCACATGCCAACACACCCACTGAACTTTTAAAATTTTTTGTAGAGACAGGATCTCATTACATTGCTCAGGCTGGCCTTAAACTCCTAGGCTCAAGCAATCCTCTCACCTCACCCTCTCAAAGCACTATGTCTGGCAACTCATTTTCTTCTTCTCAAATGTATTTTGCATATTTCTGGTTTCATTAAGAAATAAAATATGGTTGGGCCAGTGGCTCACGCCTATAATCCTAGCACTTTGGGAGGTCGAGGTGGGTAGATCACCCAAGATCAGGAGTTCAAGACCAGCCTGA
Organism: Pongo pygmaeus; assembly: GCF_028885625.2. Classification (NCBI taxonomy): domain Eukaryota; kingdom Metazoa; phylum Chordata; class Mammalia; order Primates; family Hominidae; genus Pongo; species Pongo pygmaeus. The sequence continues at coordinate 64,411,264 of NC_072393.2, forward strand.
CCAACATGGTGAAACCCCATCTCTACTAAAAATACAAAAATTAGCCAGACATGGTGGCGGGTGCCTGTAACCCCAGCTACACAGGAGGCTGAGGCAGGAGAATCACTTGAACCTGGGAGACAGAATTTGCAGTGAGCTGAGATGGCACCACTGCACTCCAGCCTCAGCAACAAGAGCAAAACTCCATCTCAAAAACAAAACAAAACAAAACAAAACCTGGGGTCACATCATTGACTCTTCTCTCTCTCTCCCTCACTTACAACATGCAAAGATCTACTTGTTCCTTTATTAAAAATATAGGTAGAATGTCTCCTTTTCTCCCATCTGCACGGCACTCACCTGGTCCATCAACTTATCTGAATTATGCTGGTAAACTTCCCTCCATGCTAACCACCTCCTCATTAACCCAGGAGTCTGTTCTCCAGTGTGCAACCAGATAGATCCTATGAAGATCTGGATTAGACCACCTCTTTCCCCATCCAAGCATCACAGCCTCTCCAAAACAGATGCCCAGCTTTTCAGGTAACCACATTACAGGCCTGAATCTTGACCTGGCTTCTTGTTCCTATGAGAAATAATGGATGCCTGCTGTACATAGGTCCAAGCTCAGTCACACCTCAAAGCATTTGCACAAACTGGTATGAATTCCTAAAATAGCTTTCTACACCAATTTCCATTGGTTGCCAGAAATAAGAACACTTCCATTAATCCTTGGCTGGTACTCAGGACTCTGAGCTTGGTGTATCCACAGGTTCTCCACTCCAAGAACTGGGAAAACATCAAGTGAACACTCAAGACACCATAATCTCAGACACCACACAGCTAGTGTCAGGTTCAGGGAGAGACTGAGACACTTTCTCTTTCCCTGTGTTGGCACCGTAAGCATTTTCAGTGTTCAGAACCCATGAAAATAAGGCAACTGTGACCAGCTCCAGCTGATCAAACCTCCATTGATCCCTACACAACCATAAAGCCTGGGGCCCTGGGGCTAACTAATTAACCGATTTCAATCCTCAAAGCTCCTTCTTACCACCTATGACCTAGAATGAAGACTCCACTTAGTGCCTCATTGTCCTCATCATCCTTATTCCAGTCTGTTCTCTGAGAGGCTTTTGGAAACTTTTAAAGTCCTACCAAGGACATGACCCTCTTCTGTTCACAAATCTCCATACATCCCAGGACACTCAGATTGAAGGCACAACCCCTAAGACAACCAATATAGGTGTGACTCTGGCTCATCTTCAGTTTTTACTAGGGCCTTTTCTTTTTTCTTTTTTTTTTTTTTTTTTGAGAGACAGGGTCTCACTATGTTGCCCAGGCTGGTCTTAAACTTCTGGACTTATGTGATTATGACACAACATGGTTACCAGGTTCTGAAATGTTCATGGCTCACATGCACCACCAAGCCTTTGCACCTATTGGTTCCTCTACCTGTATTACTCTATCTGGGGTGAAGCCTGTAATACACAGCATTTACCTGAGCTAGGTCCCTCAGTGTGGCTGCTGCCATCAACTGTGGGTGGAGCAGGCATCACCCCAGCCAGTGCCTATGAGCCTCAGACCTGCCACTTGGGAGCAGAGATGACTACTCCTCTTGTGCCTTCTCAGTCACAACCAAGTACTCCCTGGCCTGACAAGCATGCCCAGAAATCCCTCATCCTGGGCCTTGCAACTAGCACCTTCTGGGTAAAGTACTTCTCAGAGCTCTCAGCCAACAATGGTGGTATCCTCCAAAAGCAAGCAGAATGCAGGCCATGTCACACTCTGAGGGCTGCTGGAAAGCCCTGCTCACACCTCAAGGGAGGAAGATTATTGATTCTTTGTAAAAGCATCAAATAGGTATCGCATCAGACTCTAGGAAGCTCATCCTGCACCCAGAGAATAAAAATACTATTTGAGATGCTCCTAAACTTTACTTATCTAAGTGGCCATATCATTGGCATCATTCAGACTTGCAATGTGTGCACTCAGAGCTGAGAACATTAAGTATTGATTGCTTTTTAAATTCATGTTACCCAAATTATTACAGTCAGTTTTGTGAGTTTTGTTGTTTTGTTGGGAACAAAAGAAAACTCTCCATAAGACATAATGACAGGATGGGTACAAAAAACAGAAAAAATGAATAAGACCTCGTATTTGCTACCATAACAGGGTGGCTATAGTCAAAATAATTTAATCATACATTTGAAAATAACTAAAAGGGTATAATTGGATTGTTTATAATACAAAGGATAAATGTTTGAGGTGATGGAGACACCATTAACCCTGATGTGATTATTACATATGGCATGACTACATCAAAATATCTCATGTAATCTACAAATATATACACTATTATATACCCACAAAAAATAAAAATAAAGGCTGGGTGCCATGGCTTATGCCTGTAATCCCATCACTTCGGGAGGCCGAGGTGGGGGGATCACCTGAGGTTGGGAGTTTGAGACCAACCTGGCCAACATGGAGAAACCGCGTCTCTACTGAAAATACAAAATTAGCTGGGCATGGTGGTGCATGCCTATAATCCCAGCTACTCGGGAGGCTGAGGCAGGACAATTGCCTGAACCCTGGAGGTGGAGGCTATGGTGAGCTGAGATCGTGCCATTGCACTCCAGCCTGGGCAACAAGAGCGAGACTGTCTCAAAAAATAATAATAAAATAATAAAATAAATTGCTGGACACAGTGGCTCACGCCTGTAATCCCAGCACTTTGGGAGGCTGGGGGCAGGCGCATCACAAGGTCAGGAGTTTGAGAGCAGCCTGACCAATACGGTGAAACCCTGTCTCTACTAAAAATACAAAAATTAGCCGGGCATAGTGGTAGGGGCCTGTAGTCCCAGCTACTTGGGAGGCTGAGGCCGGAGAATTGCTTGAACCCGGGAGGCAGAGGTTGCAAAGAGCTGAGGTCGTGCCACTGCACTCCAGTCTGGGCAACAGAGCTAGACTCCTTCTCAAAAAAATAAAATAAATTAAAAATAATAATAATAAAGATGTAATGAGAGGGAAATAGACAGATGTTGATACACCCTGAAGCAGGTAGTGAAGCTGGCAGTTGGCCACTGGTTCCCACAGAAAATTGCTCTACTGATGCTAGCAAATCCCAAAAATGGGGCTCAATCCAGGAGGGTTCTTGGCTTCATAAAGGAAATAATTCAAGAGCAAGCCAAGAGTGTAAAGTGAAGGCAAAGCAAATTTATGAGCAACAGTACAGGAAATGGCTGCTCCACAGACAGCAGGGTTACTCCTCAGGCAAAGTAGCACCCATGGATTGTTGGCTAGCTATATTTATAGCTACTCCTTAATTATGTGCTAAATAAGAGGTGGGTTATTCATGAACTTTCTAGAAAAAGGTTGGAGAGTTCCCAGAACTAGGGGTTCCTTCTCTTTTAAACTACATGAGGTAGCTTCTGGGCATTGCCATAGCATTTGTAAATGGCCACGGTGCTGGTGGTAGTGTCTTTTAGCATGCTAATGCATTATAATGAGCATATAATGAGCAATGAGGGCAACTAGAGTTGATGCTTATTGCCATCTCAGTTTCACTGCTTTCAGCTGGTTTCTTTAGTGCATCCTGTTTTGACCAGATCCTGTTTCATCATGAGTAGGATCATGACCAGTGGTCAGAAAGAAGTCCTGCTGATCTGTGTCACTGTTTGAAATGCTTATTCTCCAGTGCCATGAAGAAATAGCACTTGAGGCCGGGCATGGTGGCTTATGCCTGTAATCCTGCACTTTGGGAGGCCAAGGCCAGTGGATCATGAGGTCAGGAGATCAAGACCATCCTGGCTAACATGGTGAAACCCTGTCTCTATGAAAAATACAAAAAATTAGCTGGGCGTGGTGGCAGGCACCCGTAGTCCCAGCTACGGAGGCTGAGGCAGGAGAATGGCATGAACCTGGGAGGCAGAGCTTGCAGTGAGCTGAGATCTGGCCAATGTACTCCAGCCTGGGCGACAGAGCAAGACTCCATCTCAAAAAAAAAGAAATAGCACTTGAACATAAATGTAATTCATAAGGCCATTTTTACTTCCTGCAGAAAGGGTACACTCACCAGCAGTTTTGCCCCAGGAGTACACTGAACAAAGGAGACAGGGTCATTTAAAACCTGAGGTGTTTACCCTACTGCTGGTTTCCATTGCCTGGAACAGGACCTCATATTCTGTATGTGTCCCGATTGGCTAGCAACTTAGAACCTTTTAAAAGAGGCAAAGGTAAAGGAGAACAAAGAAAGGAGGAAGTAACTTGTGGAATGCTGAGAAAGGTAAAAACACTTTTAAATAAGGAAGAGGAACAGGCTATGACCTAATGCTTGCTTGGACAAGTATAAGCATGTCAGGGCAAATATTTAGGCTAAATTGTGGGAGCTAAGAACATAAAGTACATTGATTTCTTTATTACGGCTAGCAGATATTTAAGAATGCTAGCACAGGTCTTTCAATAATTTGGCTTTTAAGAGAAGTTACCATTTATTCCTAATTAGATGGGAAGGAAAGTCTTTGAAGAGGAATCTGTACTTTACTTTTTACAATATTCCCCCTCTTTTTATTTCATAATTCCTCTTCAGATTTGTTTAATGTTTTGACCTAATTGCTTTTTTTGTCCTTCTAAGAGAAGTAATTTTTTTTCAAATAGGGAGGAGGAGAGTTAGCAGTTAACTCTGTAAGAGTGGCAGAGATAAGTTTTTGTATAAAACTTTGAAGGTAGGGAATATTATAACAGCCTACAAGAATAAGTACACTAATAACAAGAGTGAACAAGGTGAGAATTGAAGTTAAAATTTCTTTTTATTCACTGAACTAATGTTTTATTATTTTAGAAAAGGGGTTATTTATTTTACAATTTTTGGCAAATTTATCGGATAGGGCTGTTAACCTTGGTACCACTTTTGTTATAGTTCTATCAGGGGCAGTATTATTAGGAACAAAGGTACAATACTGAATTTTGTATAAAACATTTAGTTTATTGGTCTTTGTGGGGAATTAGATGCATTACCACTGTGTTACAACTGAGCCATTAATTTTGTAGCTTCATCAACATTAATTGGTTTGCTTTCATGACACTGCTGAGGAATCAATTCTTTCTGCAGAGGTTCTGAGTTTTAATTATGACAGAAACATTTCCTTTTTCTGTTAATTATTTAAAGCTATTTTATTTTTCTATGCCATCTGGCTAGTAGATCCTAATTGCTTAGCTATCTGTTTGATGGCATCCTCAGTGTAATTTATGAATTGTTGGTGATTGTAACATAGCTTAGTCTACATTTTTTTATAGTTACCAGAATGACGTGGATTTAAATTCTGCAGCTATTTGATTTTGTGCTTTAAACTTATATGGCACTTCTCACAGGACCTTAATAGCATTTATGTAAACCTGAGGATTAAAGGACTCATAAGGAGTTTTTCTTGGCCTGTGGTGTTTTGTTTTTACCTTTGTAGATTGATGAAATGCCAGGGTGAAGGGGATAACCAATTGGATTAGAGCACAGGTACTGCTTCAATTATTTGGCAGAGTGTCCAGTAAAGGTCTTCCACATACCACTGTACATTTGTTTGGGGATGGCTAAGCATGGACTGATGGGCAAGCTCTTGGAAAGGCTTGAGCTCTTTACATCCTTTAATGCTTCCAAGGAACACTACATTTTCCTCCTGACCTGAGAGACACAAAGTAAACTTTGTGCATTCAGCATTCAGCATTCAGGGTGGAAGCTGGATTGCCTTAGGGGGCTGACCTGCAGGGTGTTAAATTTCAAGAAATAGCAGAGAGAGCTCAGTATGTTGGATTATCCCAAGCAGTGGAATTTTGAAAAAGAGCCACCATACAGTCTTTATCTGGTCGACGAGGAGATCATCTGAGTGGAAAGGGGATAATCTGGGATTCTGGCCTACTGTGTGTACAAGTGTAATAATTGTTTTTATGTGAAGTGCTAATGGATTATTTAATCCATTTCAGCCAGGCATTTGCATCTTGATATTTTGTCTTGACAGCTAAGGTCTGTCTTAGATCTCTAATTTTTACAAGACACCTTAGTTTTACTAGATGTAGGAGCAACTGGTGTGGGATCTAGATCTGAGGCAACTTAAGAAGGGAAAGATGGGGGAATAATGTGTATTTTAAAAATAACTGGGGGGTCTTTTTTATTTATGTTATTTTTTTTTTTTTATTTGAGACAGACTCTTGCTCTGTCACCCAGGCTAGAGTGCAGTGCGAGATGTCAGCTCACTGCAACTTCCGCCTCCTGGGTTCAAGTGATTCTCCTGCCTCAGCCTCCCAAGTAGCTAGGATTACAGGCACCCACCACCGTGCCTGGCTAATTTTTGTATTTTTAGTAGAGACGGGGTTTCACCATCTTGGCCAGGCTGGTCTCAAACTCCTGACCTCAGGTGATCCACCAGCCTCGACCTACCAAAGTGCTGGGATTATAGTCATGAGCCACTGCACCCAGCCTACTTATGTTAATTTTTATACCATAGAAGCGACTAAGGGCATGTCTAGAGTTCGTTAAGTTGGAGGTGGTGATAAAGAGAAAGACAGAGTTATATTGACAAGGCTGACAGTAAGAAGGGGTAGTCCTTTTAGTGAAATAGATGAGGGGTTTTAGATCTGCACAAACCTTTTTGTGGAAGTCTAACTTTGCTCTTGGGTAGTTTAAGTGATGCAGTCCTATTTACTACAAGGTTGCCAGGTGGTAGGAGCAGAAAATCAGTGTCTTGGCTGCAGGTCATTACAACAATGAGTGCTTGGAATAACTGTGTCAATTAGAGGGCTGGGACATAAATATTTGTGTGAAAAGGCTAGCTGCTGTTGATCTTTTACATTTCTACAAGGTATGACAAAGCAAGCATTAAAAGCAATAGTCTGAGGTGAGTCAGACTTAGTTACATTAAAGGAGCCAGTAACAGAATAAGGAAAGGAAGCAATAGAAGGTATATGAAAATTAATCTTTCTTTAACTTAGTAGGGCTTGATACTAGTACAGTAACCCATGATTCTGAGAGGAAGATGTTTTCTTGACTTGAGTATGGTGGGTCTATTTTTTTTTCTCAGCCGTGTGGACAGCAGTCTCAGGGGTTAACAGCATAAAATAGGGTTCTTCCCAGGCTGGCTTGAGTTTTTTCTTTTCTTTCTATCTTTTGATGAGGATGTGGTTTTCAGGCTGGTGCTGGTGTACTGGAAATTCTAGGGGTGGTACCTGTGCTAAAAGACTTTTAGTTCTGAGGAAAGGGAAAGTGGAAGATAAATTAAGTATATAATTTTTGCTGCATATTCTGGGGCTTTAGGCCTCATGGTGATGCCTCCTGCTCCATTCTTGTTCAGCGCCGCCCAGGGGAGGCTGTGGCCCTGCCCCTTCTTAATGTCTTGGCCTTCTTGTGGCCTTCACCGCCCTTGCTCACTGTGGCCTTTGGGATGAGGGGCCCTGTGACTCACCTGGCCATCTTAGGGCCTTAAGAAAGCTAAATACCATTGTATATTTGACAATTTTTTGTATGATTTTATATCAAATAAGTTAAATTTTATCTTTAGTGGCCGGGCACGGTGGCTCACATCTGTAATCCCAGCACTTTGGGAGGCTGAGGCGGGTGGATCACCTGAGGTCAGGAGTTTGAGACCAGCCTGGCCAAGATGGTGAAACCCCGCCTCTACTAAAACTAAAAAATAAATAAATACACAAATTTATCTTTATATTAATGTGCTACTAATGTTAAACTTAATTTTAATAAAATCTTATAGACATTATTTATCTAATTTTAATGTCTGACTATAAGGTAAGACTTTTACAGACTCTTTTTATAATTTTTGTTAAAGAGCAGGTTGGTGCTTTAAGAAAAATCTATCGTGCTTTAATTTTAACATTCAGTTCACAGAAAAACTGGATGATACCCTTTTAACTTTAGCCAGTATGTTTACACACAGAATTTGATACCCTTTTAACTTTAGCCAGTATGTTTACACACAGAATTTCCTTTACAATTAACATTTTAAAACTTGCTTAAACCTTTAAAACAAAAAAATTGTCTTAATCTTTAGTGTAGGTAAAAATCCATATTCTTATGCCTCCTTGTAATCTTATTAAAAGTATATTTTATTTTACTTACATATCTTGTAAACTGTTTGATAATTTTACATCCAGGAGGCCTAATTACTTTTAAATTATACAGTATTTATTGCATAAATTCCCTTTTATAGCTTTTCTTACGACTTTCACAATCCTCAACATTTCTTAACTTTCTGCCTTCCTTTTACACTATTTTTTTCCTAGTTTCACCTCCTTTGTCTTCTTTTGATTTCTGTCTCTTCCAGTTTCTCTTTTACTCTTTCCTTCTATTTCTTTCTCTCATTTGCACTCTATTTTCCGATCTGTCATCCCGTTTCCCTTTCTTCTCCTGAGTTCTCCCGCTCGGGCCGCAAGCAGGGCTGGGCCACGGCACAGGCCCCGCCCCCGCACACGCGCTGCTGTTTTTCTTTTTCTTTTTTTTTCCTTTTCTTTTTACCTTAGTTTCTTGGGCTGAATGGGATTCGCGTGGCTGCAGTCTGGGCCCCAGACAGTCACTAGCCTAGAGGCTTGGCAGATATGCCTGCCGCAAATTGCAAGAATTATGCTTTTTCACCTCCTCTGCTCTCCTCCTGGAGCCAGTCCCCACCCTCTTTTTCACAAACTGCCGGGCTGGGGAGAGGGACTTAACCTTTGGCGTGCCTGCCTGGCTGTTTGGCTCTGCGTTTGCTGTTTTTGGTTTCTTTCTCTCTGACTTCCTCTCCTAGTTTCTTTATTTTCTACTGGTCTTTCCTTTGTCTTTGCCAGCCACCTATGCTGCTGTTGTCTCCTCTGCTTCCCTCTCCCCTAGGGGAGGGACTGGCAGGAGTGGAGCTACTGTTTCTTTCCCTGATAAGGAAAGGGGAGTTCTGAATATTTTTCTTACTACTGGAGGCTTGTGTGAGGTTCAACCCCCCCCAACAATAGGGATTTCTCACCTCTTTCTCACCTCCAAGACATCCTAAGGAATACTTTACCACCCCTGCGGTTTTTCTCTCTTTGGTATGTTCTAACCAAGGAATGCTTTACCATCCCGGCTTTTTCCTTAGTCCCGACCACCAAGTAAATACTTCACCAGCTCCTGCGGCTTCTCCTTCCTTGGTCTGTGCAGAGAGATGTCATTGCATTACCTGAGGATCTTTAAGCTAGGTTGCTGGCCAGTTTTTTTTTGTTTTTTTTTTCCCCATTGCTGAGAGTCCAGGTTTATTCGTCACACCGGGTGGGTCTCAATTTCTTACCTATGAGGACCTTGCAATGAGGTAGAGGAGCGCTACCCCATGAGAGAGGACTGGAGACCGCCCCCAGAGGAGAATGCATGCCCATACAGATTGCCACCAAACTGTTTGAAATGCTTGTTCTCTGGTGCCATAAAGAAATAGCACTTGAACATAAATTTATTTAGTAAGGCCATTTTTACTTCCTGCAGAAAGGGTACACTCGCCAGCAGTTTTGGCACTAGAGTACACCGAACTAAGGAGACAGGGTCATTTATAACCTGAGGCATCCACCCTACTGCCATGTCCGGTTTCCATTGCCTGGGATGGGGTCTCACATTCTGTATTTGTCCCGATTGGCCAGCAACTTAGAACTTTTTTTTTTTTTTGATGGAGTCTCACTGAGTCGCCCAGGCTGGAGTGCAGTGGCAGGTTCTCAGCTCACTGCAAGCTCCACCTCCCAGGTTCATGCCATTCTCCTGCTTCAGCTTCCCAAGTACCTGGGACTACAGGATCCTGCCACTATGCCTGGCTAATTTTTTGTGTTTTTCATAGAGATGGGGTTTCACTTGTTAGCCAGGATGGTCTCGATATCCTGACCTCATGACCCACCCGCCTTGGCCTCCCAAAGTCCTGGGATTACAGGGCCTTGGCCTCCCAAAGTCCTGGGATTACAGGCGTGAGCCACCACCCCCCCGCCACCACCCAGCCAATTTAGAACCTTTTAAAAAAGGCAAAGGTAGAGGAGAACAAAGGAAGGAGGAAGTAACTTGTGGAATGCTGAGAAAGGTAAAAACCCTTTTAAATAAGTAAGAGGAACAGGCTATGACCTAATGCTTGCTTGAACCAGTATAAGCATGCCAAGGCAACTATTTAGGCTAAATTGTGGGAGCTAAGAACATAAAGTACATTGATTTCCTTATTACAGCTAGCAGATATTTAAGAATATTAGCACAGGTCTTTGAATAAATTTTGCTTAGAAGTTATCATTTATTCCTAATTAGGGAGGAAAGTCTTTGAAAAGGAACCTCTACTTTACTTTTTACAGTCACTATGAGGATCACTATATCAATATGTTTCTTAATTCATACACTAAAGTGTATTCAATTTTTTTTTTTTTGAGACGGAGTCTCGCTCTGTCACCCAGGCTGGAGTGCAGTGGCGCGATCGCCAATTGCCGCTCAATGCAAGCTCCGCCTCCCGGGTTCACGCCATTCTCCTGCCTCAGCCTCTGGAGTAGCCAAAACTACAGGCACCCGCCACCATGCCCGGCTAATTTTTTGTATTTTCCCTAAAGAAGGCGTTTCACCGTGTTAGTCAGGATGGTCTCAATCTCCTGACGTCTTGATCCACCCACCTCAGCCTCCCAAAGTGCTGGGTTTACAGGCGTGAGCCATCACGCCCTGCCCTCAATTTCTTTTTTCACATTGACATTTATCTCAAAGGAAGAGCAACTTAACCAATGCCATTGTGGTACACATCAGTGGCTACAACTTTCACAATTACAGCACAGGTAAAAAAGGCCATCTGAATGACAGCATAAACATGGCATCTGAGCTCCAAAATTTCATCTCCTTACAAGAAAATGGTTATTATTTTCCAGTGACTGCAGGAATAGTTTCACACTGGGAACTGGGATTATCTCAGAATAAATTTTTTTTTTTTTTTTTTTTTTTGAGACAGAGTCTAACTGTCGCCCAGGCTGGAGTGCAGTGGTGTGATCTCAGCTCACTGTAACATCTGCCTCACGGGTTCAAGTGATTCTCCTGCCTCAGCCTCCTGAGTAGCTGGGATTACAGGCATGTGCCACCACACCTGGCTAATTTTTGTATTTTTAGTAGAGATAGGGTTTCACCATGTTGGCCAGGCTGGTCTCAAACTCCTGACCTCAAGTGATCCGCCCACCTTGGCCTCCCAAAGCGCTGGGATTACAGGCATGAGCCACCATGCTTGGTCTCAGAATCAATTACAGGCACGGTGGCTCACGACTCAGGCCTGTAATCCCAGCACTTTGGGAGTACAAGGCAGGCAGATCATTTGAGGCCAGGAGTTTGAGATGAACCTCGTAACACGGCAAAACCCCATCTCTTCTAAAAATCAAAAAACAGCTGGCATGGTGGCTCACGCATGTAATCTCAGCTATGTGGGAGGCTGAGGTGGGAGAATCACTTGAACCTGGGAGGTGGAGGTTGCAATGAGCCAAAATCATGCCACTGCACCCCAACCAGGTCGACAGTCTTTAAAAAAAAAAAAAAAAAAAAAAGCAGCCGCACACGGTGGCTCACGCCTATAATGCCAGCACTATGAGAGGCTGAGATGGGCGGATCACAAGGTCAGGAGATCGAGACGATCCTGGCTAACATGGTGAAACCCTGTCTCTACTAAAAATACAAAAAAATTAGCCAGGCGTGTTTGTGGGCGCCTGTAGTCCACAGGACTGGCTGAGGCAGGAGAATGGCATCGACGTGGAAGGCAGAGCTTGCAGTGACCTGAGATTGCTCCACTGCACTCCAGCCTGGGGTACAGAGTGAGACTCCGCCTCAAAAAAAAAAAAAAAAATGCAAGCAGCAACTCAAATATCCATAAATGGATGAATGAATATACAATGACATTTCACAGCAGACTATACTTCTCAGCAATATACAACAAATTAACTCTTGTCTACACTGATATCAAAATAAGCATGATACAGGAGAGCAACCAGGGATTATAACAGGAAACACTTTATTACATCAGTCAGAAAATTCTAGAAAATGGAAAGTACTCTATTATACAGCAGAGTAAATCAATGGTTGTCTGCACAGAGAAATCTTTATAAAGGCTCCAGGTAAATGCAAAGGTGATAGATTAGATAAATTCATTATTGTGACTCTGATGATTGTTTCATGGTATTATAAGAAAATTCAAGCCAGGCACAGTGGCTCATGCCTGCAATCCCAACACTTTGGGAGGCCAAGGTGGGCAGATCATGAGGTCAGGAGATTGAGAACATCCTGGCTAACAGGGTGAAACCCCGTCTCTACTAAAAATACAAAAAAATTATCCAGTAGTGGTGGCGGTTGCCTGTAGTCCCAGCTATTTGGGAGGCTGAGGCAGGAGAATGGCATGAACCCAGGAGGCGGGGCTTGCAGTGAGCCGAGATTGTGCCACTGTACTCCAGCCTGGGTGACAGAGCGAGGCTTTCTCAAAAAAAAAAAAAAAAAAAAAGAAAAGAAAAAAAAAGAAAAAGAAAATTCAAGACTTATCCTACAGCTCAAATATGCATACTTTATTAGACGTCATTTATATATTTTATTTTATTTTTGAAACAGGGTCTCACTCTGTCACCCAGACTGGACTGCAGTGTTGCAGTCTTGGCTCACTGCATGTAGCAATCCTCCCACATGACAGCTCTCCTGTGAGTTTTGAAGCCAGACTTCTGGATAAATATTCTGTATTTGTCACACTAGTAAGGCCTTCATTCAGTGTTAAATATAATCCTGAAGGAATACAGAGGTGTGGCTACAAAACTGCCCGAATTTATTTTACTTGTAAGGACTCTCCTCTAGTATGAACTCTCCAATGTCCAAGGAGAGCAGACCTTCGGGTAAACATTTTCCACATTTGCTGCAATCACAGGATCTTACTCAGGTGTGTACTCTCCTGTATTTAATGACACTGGACTCACTGCACTCATAAGGCCTTTCTTTTGTGAACTCTCTGATGATGACAAAGTGAAGAGATTTGCCTAAATTTTTTTTCACATTCACTGCACCCATAAGGCTTTTCTCCAGTGTGAACTCTCCTGTGTTTAGTGAGACTGGAGCTTTCAGCAAAAGATTTCCCACATTCACTGCACTCATAAGGCTTCTGACCAGTGTGAACTCTCTTATGTACATGGAATGTAGAGCTGTGGGTAAATGACTTCCCACAATCACTGCATTCATATGGCCTTTCTCCGGTGTGAACTCTCTGGTGTGCAATGAGGTGGTACTTGTGCCTAAAAAATTTCTGACAAACCTCACACTCATATGGCTTCTCTCCAGTGTGAATTCTCTGGTGTACATGGAGGTGGGACTTACTATTAAATAATTTCCCACATATCCCACATGTATAAGGTTTTTCTCTACTGTGAACCCCTTGATGATTACTGAAGCTGTCATATTTGCTAAAGGATTTCCCATATTCACACCACACATAACGTTCTTCTCTAGGGAGCAGTCTCTGGTGCTGACTGTGTATATGTTTGGTGCTAAAATGTTTCATGCATCCTCCACAGCTGTAATGGGTTTTTCCCCCATGAAACGGAGACACACACTCAGTTTTGCTGTTTGTTGTCCCATTGTGAGTGGCCTCTTGCTGGAGTAATCCTGACCTGAGCAAAAAGTCTTTCCCACTCTGACTGAAGACAGATGACTCCCCTGACACATGGAACTTACACCTCTTCACAAACAACACCTCCTCAACACTCCCTCTGTAGGGTTTCTCTCCAATGTACTCATTCTGGTGCTGATGAAAGTTTCCACTGTCATACAATGTATTCCCCCAGGCCTCACACCTGTGCAGTTTCTGCTTGTGATGTGTTCCCTGATGATCTGCCACATGCAAAATGTCTCCCAAGATCGGGCCACACATCTCACAGGGGTGGGCCTTCTTGGGAGACACACCTGCCATAGGAGTCCTGACCTGAATCTCTCTTTATATATAAATAGTCCGCTTAGAAGGTGCCTCCTCATCTTCCACTCCACACCAACAACCTGAAAGCAAGAAAATGCTGGTGAAGTGCATGTTAACTCTGGTGGGAAGGCACAGACCACCCACAAGTGTATCTGACAAACTGAGGAATTACTCCAAGGAAATACTTGGAGGAATAGAATGTTGGCTTCAGGTGAAAGTTGGTGCTATTTATTGTTACTGGACTATAACAGACACAGAATGTAGGAGGCCTCATAAGTTAAAGGACACAACCATGTATGTAACACAGGGAGTATAGGCAGGGTCTACAATTCCTGCATCTGCAAACCACTCATCTGCAGAACTTTATGTCCTCATGACATGTGAGTGCTGTAGAGAGGGATTTGTCCAGGCCAAGGAAAACCCAAGCACAACACAGCAGCTACTGCTTGAGGACAGTTTAACAAAGTGTACACATTTGCTAACACAAAACCTGTATGCTAATACTGGAAACCACTGCAGATAAAGATGTGAATAAAATTAAGATGTGGGGTCCAGAGACATGAAGATTATTCAGGGGAATAAATATCAGACTACAAGCTCATGTACAAATCAGTTAAAGGATTTAAAAAAAAAAAAAAGTACAACTGACAAGAAGTACAACTGACAATTCTGATGCTCTTAACAATGGGGACGAGACCAGTAGCAGTGGCTCACAGCTGTAACCCAATGTAGGAAGATCATCTGAGCCCAGAAATCCAAGACTAGCCTGGGAAACATGGTGAGACCCTGTCTCTACAGAAATTATTTTTAAAATGGCCAAGCACGGTGACTCATGCCTGTAATCCCAGCACTTTGGGAGGCTAAGGCAAAGGGATCACTCAAGCCCAGGAGATCAAGACCAGCCCGAGCAACACAGCAAAACCTCCTCTCTACAAACATTAGCCGGGCATGATGGTGTGCACCTGTAGTCCTAGCTACTCAGGAGACTGAGGCTGGAGGATCACTTGAGCCCAGGAGGTTGAGGCTGTGTGAACTATATTCACACCACTGCACTCCAGGTAACAGAAATGACAGTGTGAGAACCTGTCTCAAAAAAGAAAAGAAAAGAGGAGAGGGGAGGGGAGGGGAGGGAGGAAGAGGGAAGAGGGAAGAGAAAAGAGAGAAGAGAGAAGAAAAGGGCCAGGCACCCTGGGTCATGCCTGTAATCCCAGCACTTTGGGAGGTGGAGGTGGGTGGATCACCTGAGGTCAGGATTTCGAGACCAGCCTGACCAACATGGAGAAACCCTGTCTCTACTAAAAATACAAAATATTAGCCTGTGGGGAAAAGAAAGAGAGATCAGACTGTTACTGTGTCTGTGTAGAAAGAAGTAGACATGAGACTCCATTTTGTTCTGTACTAAGAAAAATTATTCTGCCTTGAGATGCTGTTAATCTGTAACCCTACCCCCAACCCTGTGCTCCAGAAACATGTGCTGTGTCAACTCAAGGTTAAACGGATTTTGGGCTATGCAGGATGTGCTTTGTTAAACAAGTGCTTGAAGGCAGAATGCTTGTTAAAAGTCATCACCACTCCCTAATCTCAAGTAGGCAGGGACACAAAACACTGCCTAGGAAAGCCAGATATTGTCCAAGGTTTCTCCCCATGTGATAGCCTGAGATATGGCCTCATGGGAAGGGAAAGACCTGACAGCCTGATGCCTGTAAAGGGTCTGTGCTTAGGATTAGTAAAGAGGAAGGCCTCTTTGCAGTTGAGATAAGAGGAAGGCATCTGTCTCCTGCTCATCCCTGGGCAATGGAATGACTAGGTGTAAAACCCAATCGTATCTTCCATCTACTGAGATAGGAGAAAACTGCCTTAGGGCTGGAGGTGAGACATGCTGGAGGCAATACTGCTCTTTAAGGCATTGAGATGTTTATGTATATGCACATCAAAAGCACAGCACTTTTTTCTTTACCTTGTTTATGATGCAGAGACATTTGTTCACATGTTTTCCTGCTGACCCTCTCCCCTCTATTACCCTGTTTTGTCCTGCCACATCCCCCTCTCCGAGATGGTAGAGATAATGATCAATAAATACTGAAGGAACTCATAGACTGGTGCCGGCAGGGTTCCTCGGCATGCTGAGTGCTGGTCCCCTGGGCCCACTTTTCTTTCTCTATATTTTGGATCTGTGTCTCTTTCTTTTCTCACATCTCTCATTCCACCTGATGAGAAACACCCACAGGTGTGGAGGGGCAGGCCACCCCTTCATTAGCCAGGCATGGTGGCACATGCCTGTAATCCCAGCTACTCAGGAGGCTGAGGGCAGGAGAATCGCTTGGGCCCGGGAGACAGAGGTTGCAGTGAGCAAGATCACACCATTGCACTCCAGCCTGGACAACAAGAACGAAAATCCATCTCAAAAAAAAAAAAAAAAAAAATGGAGAAGGCCAGGTGCAGTGGATCATGCCTGTAATCCCAGCACTGTGGGAGGCCAAGGCAGGCAGATCATGAAGTCAGGAGTTTGAGACCAGCCTGGCCAATATGGTGAAACCCCATCTCTACTAAAAACACAAAAACTAGCCAGGCGTGGTGGTGCGTGGCTGTAGTCCCAGCTACTTGGGAGACTAAGGCAGAAGAATTGCTTGAACCCAGGAGGTGGAGGTTGCAGTGAGCTGAGATCGCACCACTACACTCCAGCCTGGGCAACAAAGTGAGACTCTGTCTCAAAAAAAAAAAAAAAAAATTAGCTGGGCGTAACGGCACACACCTGTATTCCCAGCTTCTCAGGAGGCTGAGGCAGGAGAATTGCTTCAGCCCAGGAGGCAGAGGTTGCAGTGAGCAGAGATCAAGCTACTGCACTCCAGCCTGGGCAACAGAATAAGACCCTTTCTCAAAAAACAAACAAACAAACAAAACCAAAAACAAGAATGAAGGAGAAAAGATGATACAGAAATCATGTGTGCTTACTTGTCTGGCCCCAAAAATACTACTGAAATAGAATAGGTTTCTGTCATGATTTGAACAAAACTCTTCACATCATGCACCACTGTCATAGGATGCTATTCTTCAGGGACTCAGAACCCACAATGCTGAGGCCAGATTCATTTGCATCTTCTGACCACAGAAGATGATCCCACAGGATCATCAGGATCCCACCAGGATAACCAAGTACATGAGACATACATGATGTAAGAACAAAGGGAAAGACAGAACAAGGAAACAGACAACACTGGCTTAGAACAACTCAGCACATGAGAGCAGACAGTAAACTAAATATTACAAAAAGAATTTCTGTTTTTTGAGATGGAGTCTTGCTCTGTTGCTCAGGCTGGAGTGCAGTGGCACAATCGCAGCTCACTGCAACCTCTGCCTCCTGGGTTCAAGCTATCCTCCCACCTTAGCCTCCCAAGTAGCCAGGATTACAAGCATGCACCACCACACCCGGCTAATTTTTATATTTTCAGTAGAGATGGGGTTTCACCATGTTGGCCAGGCTGTTCTCGAACTCCTGGCCTCAAGTAATCCACCTGCCTTGGCCTCCCTGAGTGTGGAAATTATAGGCATGAGCCACTGCACCAGACCTACGAAGAGAATTTCTAAGGACGGTATTACAAGAACAGTCTATAATCTATGTAGGCAGTGACAATGTCAGTGAAGACAATTCCTGGCACAGGGAGGCATGAAGAAATAGCAGGTAGAGGAATGAATTAGATCCTGAACCTGAAATCTGGATGAAATCACACAAACATCCACAGGACAAACAAGGTAGCCTGCATTAAGATGCCTGTAAGACTTCTCACTCTGAATTCTTCCCTGGGAGCTCAATAGCAGGTGTTGGGGCTGCTCCAAGAATGGAGAGGGCAGTATGCATACCTCAGTCCTACCAACCAAGAACTGAAGTAGGAAGCTGTGTCCATGCTCCTGACATGAGAAAGTCTTGCCAATAGAAAAAGGTGGAAAGAAAGAGACTAGCTCAGGTCACAAAGGTCTTACCCTGGGCAACTTACCCTGGGCAACTTACCCAGGGAGGATATAAGTGCCAGGTTCTCCAGCGTCACATCATGGTACAGGCATCTCTGAGCCTCACTAAGGAGATTCCATTCCTCCTGGGTAAATTTCACAGCCACATCTTCAAAAGTCACTGTGCCCTGTTATGATGTTGACAGATGAAACTACAAACCACCCCTATGCTGAGGTATCACAATCCATCTCTCCCACACGTCTACTCTCACACGTCCTCCTCTCAAGGTCCTCAAATCATAGGAGAAACTAGGCCCACTGGTCATGGGGTACAGCCACCAACAACAATAATTAGGTGAACAAATAGGTATCCGTGCAGTGGCTGTGACATAAAGTCCACCCCCTCCTGACAGGCACTTCCCCTAGTATGGCCGAGGTCATGGAAAACCCAATGTAGCACCTTCAGCAGAGCAGAGATACCCTCTCTGAATGCACCTCATTCTTTAGACTTCCAGGTACATTCCATGTCCATCCCCAGCTGACTGCCACACACCACTGGCCTCTCTCTGGCCTTTAAACAACTTAAAGTATCTTAACACCCTCCTTTTTCTTCTACTAGTGTGGGTGGAAATCTCCCACTAAGGTTATTTGTAAAGTGGCAAAATAAATGACAACTGATACTCAAAAGATGCCATCAAGAGCAGTTTAAAAATAAAATATATTCACAAACTGGTAAGAGGGACACCTCTCACCACAGAGGGGTTTCATTGTGGATAAGAGAGAGTAACCAGGGATTGTATAATGCAAGCTTTGTAAGATGAAAAGGGTGTAATGTCCTAATTCCCTCAGGAGGATGCCACTGGCTTCTTAAAATAACTCTGGTTATAGAAATGGAATTGAAACACACTACAAAGTATAATAGTCAGGAACTCTACCTGGTCCCGCTGATGGAAAGATTTCTTAGGCTATGATACATTACTTAAGATAGTAGAGGACTGGGCATGGTGGCTCACGCCTGTAATCCCACCACTTTGGGAGGCCAAGGCGGGCAGATCATGAGGCCAGGAGTTCAAGACCAGCCTGACCAACATGGCAAAATCTCACCTCTACTAAAAATACAAAAAATTAGCTAGGCACGGTGGTGGGTGCCTGTAATCCCAGCTACTCAGGAAGCTGAAGCAGAAGAACTGCTTGAACCTGGGAGGTGGAGGTTGCAGTGAACCGAGATTGTGCCACTGCATTCCAGCCTGGGTGACAGAGCAAGACTCCATCTAAAAAAAAAAAAAAAAAAAAAAAAAAAATAGTATAGTGGGAAATTTGCACTCAGGTCATTTGAGGACAGACCAATATCACCAGATATCCAAGTTGCAAATCACACTGGGCCTTCATTTTGGGGCTTACATGACATCGTGGCTGACACCATCCAGACTACTCTTGGCCAACTCAAACAGGATCCAGTATCACCACAGAATTCCATTTCTATTGGATCCTAAAAGAAGTGGTAGTCTCAAATAATTCTATGAAGGCCCCCTTGCATGGCTCCATAGCAACACAGAACTATACATGACTTCAGATATCAGTGGCAGTATTCCACTTCTGTGTCACATTTGCTGACCTCTCAGCAATTATGACCTTCCTCTTTTGACCTAACACCATTTAAAGCCAAGCCCCATTGGTCGTCCATACTGGGCCTAGTGACTGCCACGGATGAGCATATTTCCCCCTGACCATATACTCCATGGTGAATAAAACTCCCCAGGCACAAACATAGTTGTGTCACAATCTTGGCAAGTGCATATAATGGGAAATAAGCACAAACTGCAGTCTAAGTGTCACCTTCCCTCAATTACTCCTATATTTCTGAATGCATGTCATGTCTATTATCTCCATGGAAGTCCATGTCCCCTGACAAACTATGCTGTTGGATACATCTTACCTTCATTGTCACTTAACTCCCTCTTCTGTGTTTATGAATGACAATAGTGTCAGCTAGGGATCCAAGCAAGACATCCAGTCTTCAGTCTCCAATCACTGCCTCCTGGCCTGCTAAAAGATTTACCACCTTAATCTGAAGTGTGCCCTCCTAAATGTGACCCTTGGCTAATTCACCTTAGTCTGCACATTCACTTCTATATATTGCATGGCCCCAATATCAGTTCGTTTGCAGAGATCCCAACCTATGTGGACATTGCTCACTTGTTGCCTCTACTTAACTGGTCTCTGAATCACCTCAGATTCTTAACACAGTGAAAACAACCCTCCTTATAACACCAGTGAATATTATGCCTACTCTCAACTTGCTCATCTCAGCTGATACAGCTTCTGTCACTACAGCTGCTAAGACCAAAAACTATGGGGTCATACCTGAAACCTCTCTTTCACACATTTACCATCATATTAGAAAATCTATCTTCCCCTTTGCAAAATGTGAATAGTGAATCCAGCCACATCTTCTTAGCCATGAATTGTTCATTAACCCTCACCTGGATTATGGAACCAGCCTCAACATTGATCTTCCTTCCTCCTCCCTCAACTCCACATTCTGTTCTCCAATGTGAAGCCAAACAGAACTGCAGTACAACTCCCCGCTCTGATCGGTCTTACCTCTAAGGATTTTGCTTCCTGGCACAAAATCCAGGGTTAACCTTCTAAGTGTATTTACATAGGTTCACTGAAATGGGAATACCTCCATACAACGTGTCATGGAGTTAGGATCTTGGCTTTAGGGTTTCTCCAAGGTTTCCAGATCAAATGTCTGAAAAAACACCACTTAAGAGTCCCACGGCCAGGTGTGGTGGCTCACGCCTGTAAGCTCAGCACTTTGGGTGGCCAAGGTGGGTGGATCACTTGAGCCCAGAAGTTTGAGGCCAGCCTGGACAACATGGCGAAACACCGCCTCTACTTAAAAATAAAAATAAATAAAATATAAAAATAAAAATGTAGCCAGGCATGATACTGCACGTCTGTGGCCCCAGCTATTCAGGAGGCTGAGCCAGGGAATTCGAGGCTGCAGTGGGTAGAGATCGCGCCACTGCACTCCAGCCTGGGCAACAGAGTGAGAACCTATCTCAAAAAAGTTTTAAAAATTAAATTTATTTATTTATTTATTTTTGAGACAGTCTCGCTCTGTCGCCCAGGCTGGAGTGCAGTGGCGCGATCTCGGCTCACTGCAAGCTCCGCCTCCCGGGTTCATGCCATTCTCCTGCCTCAGCCTCCCCAGTAGCTGGGACTACAGGCGCCCGCCACCACGCCAGGCTAAAAGGCTAATTTTTTGTATTTTTAATACAGACGGGGTTTCACCGTGTTAGCCAGGATGGTCTCGATCTCCTGAGCTCGTGATCCACCTGCCTTGGCCTCCCAAAGTGCTGGGATTACAGGCATGAGCCACCGCGCCAAGCCCTATTAAAGTAAATTTAAAAGACACCCAGGCCACCACAAGCTAGAGAACATGTGGATAGGAGTCAGGACCAGTGAGGAAATAGAACACCCTCCATTTCTTTCTTTCTTTTGTTTTTTTGAGACGGAGTTTTGTTCTGGTTGCCCAGGCTGGAGTGCAATGTCGCGAGATCTCGGCTCAGGGCAACCTCCGCCTCCCGGGTTCAAGCGAGTCTCCTGCCTCAGCCTCCCAAGTAGCTGGGATTACAGGCATGCGCCACCACGCCTGGCTAATTTTGTATTTTTAGTAGAGACAGGGTTTCTCCATGGTTGGTCAGGCTGGTCCCTACCTCCGGACCTCAGGTGATCCTCCCGCCTAGGCCTCCCAAAGTGCTGGGATTACAGGAGTGAGCCACCGCACCCGGCGACACCCTCCACTTTCTTGTTTGCGTTCCTTAAATGCTTCTACAGCCATAAAGGCCTGAGGGAAGAGGCTGACTTTACAGGACTGTGTCCCTGATAGGATCTGGTAAGCTCAGGCCTCCCTGAACGCTTTTTTGTCCATGGAGCCAGGTGACCTTGGACTGTTGTCTGACCTGCGTGCCTCAGCACGAAGTGTCATCTCTACCACCTATATGATCTACAAGGATTCAATCTCAAAGGGACCCAACGTCATCCTCTCTCTACTCTGTTATTTATTTGGCCTTTAGGAAACTTTAAAAGCCTGGACTTTGATCCAGTCCCTTCTTTCTTGGAAATTCTCCTATTTCTAGCGTCCTCGCAATGATTTCACAGCCTCCAGCCTCCTTGCTTTTCCAGGAGGAGTTCCGCCTCACAGGTTGTTCCCTACAGGCGCCTGTGGACCCCAGGTTCCATCCTCCCGGATCCATCCATCTCCAGGCCATTGCCCGCGCCCCTCCCTGTACCTCTCGCTCTCCCCACAGCATCCCACGGGTGTCTGAAACAGGGATCTCTTCCGATAGCACCTCAGTGTGACGACGCCGGGTCCGGGTTGCAAAGCCGTGAGCAGGTGCCGATCCCTCGCTGCTTTAGGATTTGTGTGACTAGGAGGTGACCGGATAGCAGGGAAGGCACCGCAATTACCTGAACCGGGAACCTCAGCGCGGCCTTCGCCATGGGACCACGTGGGGTAAGCTGGGTTGAGAGCAGCGGGCGCCGTTAAAAAGCTGCAGAGTCACGTCTGTGCAGAGAGAAGAAGGACTCTCGACCTCCTGGATCCAGTCACCACCATGGTCCCAACACAGCGCTTCCAGGACTCCCTAATGCCAATGGAAATGGTCGCTACTAAAGGGCGCCGGGAGTCCCGCCTCTACCTTACGTGCGCACATGTAATCGCCTTCAATCTGAGCTCTCACTGGCTCTGCCGCACTGTCATTTGACGCAGAGCTTTCTGGGTAATGTAGTTTCCCAGGTTCCAAGGCGGTAAAGAGAGAGATTCCCAGCGGGGCTTCAGAAGGAAAAGCCCAGCTCCACCTCCCGGCCCCTCAGGGAGGCCTCCTGACCCGCACGGTGGCACACGCCTGTAATCCCAAATTTTGGGAGGCTGAGGTGGCAGGACTGCTTGAGCCCAGATGGTCCAGGCTGCACTGAGTTATGACTGAACCACTGCACTCCAGCCTGGGTGACAGACCCTGTCTCAAAAGAAAAAAAAATGTTAATTAAGCATTTGTGCTGTTAAGGGAGGAGACCACCCCTCATATTGTTTTATGCCCAATTTCTGCCTCCAAAGAAACAAGTAGAAAGTAAAAGGCAGAAATGAAATCCACAGGCAGACAGCCGAGTGCCAACCCTGGGCCTGGTTAAAGATCAACCCCTGACCAAACCGGTTATGTTATCTATGGATTCCAGACATTGTATGGAAAAGCATTGTGAAAATCCCTGTCCTGTTCTGTTCTGTTCTGATTACCAGTGCATGCAGCCCCCAGTCATGTACCCCCTGCTTGCTCAATCAATCACTACCCTCTCACGTGGACCCCCTTAAAGTTGTAAGCCCTTAAAGGGACAGGAATTGCTCACTTGGGGAGCTTGGTTGTTGGAGATGTGAGTCTTGCCAAAGCTCCCACCTGAATACAGCCCTTCCTTCTTTAACTGGGTATGAGGGGTTTTGTCTGCGGCTTGTCCTGCTACATTTATTGGTTCCCTGACCGGGAAGCCAGGTGATTAACAGACAGTTGAGGCAGCCCCTTAGGCAGCTTAGGCCTGCCCTGTGGAGCATCCCTACAGGGTACTCTGACCAGCTTGAGGGACTCAGAACCTGAGAGCACTCCCAGGTAGGCAATTGCCCTGGTGGAACACCTCACCAGAGCGGCGTGTGGCAGGCCCCAACAGAGGATCAACGCAGTGGCTGAAGACTGGGAAGGAACAGGCACTTGGAGTCCAGACATCTGAAACTTAGTAAGACTAGTCTTTGGAACTTGCCCACTCCATTTGAGTGGAAGGGTGGCCTGATCACCCATGGCGTGCCTGTACCGGCACTTTGGTTTTTGTTTTTGACTTGATTTGGATTGCTTGATACTTTGGTTTTGGTTTTGACCTGGCTTGCATTTCTGGATACTCTGATTTTGGTTTTGATTCTGGTTTGGTGTAAACTGTAAAAGTGTGTGTGTTCTTTACCTGTTCTTTGTTTTGTGGTGTGCGTGTGGTGTGAGCATGGTGTTGTGTCTCAAAGAAGCATGGGTCAGGCACAAAGTAAGCCCACTTCACTAGGAACTATGTTGAAAATTTTCAAGAACGGATTTAAGGGAGATTATGGTGTTACTATGACACCAGGAAAACTTTGTGTGAAATAGACTGGCCAGCATTAGAGGTGGGTTGGTCATCAGAAGGAAGCCTGGACAGGTCCCTTGTTTGAAAGGTATTGTGTCCAGAATTGGTTCCTTCCAGTGGGTTCGTGGTCTTGCTGACTTCAAGTATGAAGCTGCAGACCCTCACGGGCAGTGTTAAAGTTCTTAAAGATGGTATGTCCGGAGTTTGTTCCTTCAGATGTTCAGATGTGTCTGGAGTTTCTTCCTTCTGGTGGGTTCGTGGTCTCGCTGGCTTCAGGAGTGAAGCTGCATACCTTCCCAGTGAGTGTTACAGCTCATAAAGGCAGTGCAGGCCCAAAGAGTGAGCAACAGCAAGATTTATTGTGAAGAGCGAAAGAACAAAGTTTCCACAGTGTGGAAGGGGACCTGGGTGGGTTGCTGCTACTGGCTGGCCAGCTTTTATTCCGTTATTTGGCCCCACCCACATCCTGCTGATTGGTCCATTTTACAAAGTGCTGATTGGTCCATTTTACAGAGCTACAGAGCGAGACTCCATCTCAAAAAAAAAAAAAAGAAGAAGAAGAAGAATCTCATTTTGAAGCCAAAACCATCAGAGTGACCATTCCAATTATGTGCTGAGCATAATTCCATCTCTTAGATATCACTGCTGACATTTCTCTGAGGCCCTAAGTTTTTTCACCATCTACTGATGTTTCCTCAGAACTACTTCTGTCAGAACTGTTGAATAATTACCTAGTCAGTGTTTTTTTTTTTTTTTTTTTCCACACGGAGTCTCGCTCTGTCACCCAGGCTACAGTGCAATGGCTCAATCTTGGCTCACTGTAACCTCTGCCTCCTGGGTTCAAGCGATTCTTCTGCCTCAGCCTCCCAAGTAGTTGGGATGAGAGGTGCATGCCACCACACCCAACGAATTTTGTATTTTTAGTAGAGACAGGGTGTCACCATATTGGCCAGGCTGGTCTCAAACTCCTCACCTGGTGATCCACCCACCTCGGCCTCCCAAAATGCTGAGATTACAGGCATGAGCCACCGTGCCTGGCCTGTCTAGTCAGTATTAATAGGCTTTTGTATCTTGCATTTTACAACTGTTTCTCTCATGTAATTTTAATTTTTCATGCAGAACACTCCCTGCTCTCTTAAGATAAATCAGTGATAATCACTTCCAATCAATGACATGAACTCATGGATTTAACAAATGCCCAGTATGACCAGATGGAGAGCACCACCTTTAAGGATGGTAGCTATTACCACTACCAAGCTACCAAATCTTTTATTGTTGTTTATATATGTAAAACTGACTTCAAATTCCTAAAATGAGTTGAATATAAGTTAGAATATCAAGTAAAGGATACTAAGTGTGTAAAAGTGTTGCACAATTAATTGAATGCTACAATTGATTTGTGAACCCCCCAAATTTGAGACAGGTCTCAGTCCATTTGAAAAGTTTATTTTGCCGGCCAGACACAGTGGCTCACTCCTGTAATCCCAGCACTTTGGGAGGCCGAGGCAGGCGGATCACGAGGTCAAGAGATCGAGACCATCCTGGCCAATAAGATGAAACCACTAAAAATACAATAATTAGCTGGGCAAGGTGCTGCGCGCTTGTAGGCCCAGTTACTTGGGAGGCTAAGGCAGGAAAATGGCTTGAACCCGGGAGACGGAGGTTGCAGTGAGCCAAGATCTCGCCACTGCACTCCAGCCTGGCGACTGAGGGAGACTCTGTCTCAAAAAAAAAAAAAAAAGTTTATTTTGCCATAAGTGAGGACGCATGCCCGTGACACAGCTTCAGGAAGTCCTGATGGCACGTGCCCAAGGTGGTTGGGGCACAGGTTCTATTTTTGGTTTTGTTTTGTTTTGTTTTGTTTGAGACGGAGTCTCGCTCTGTTGAACTTGCTGGAGTAGAGTAGCGCGATCTCTGCTCACTGAAAGCTCCGCCTTCCGGGCTCACGCCATTCTCCTGCCTCAGCCTCCCTAGTAGCTGGGACTACAGGCGCCCACCACCAGGATTTTTTTTTTTTAATGTATTTTTACTACAGAAGGGGTTTCACCGTGTTAGCCAGGATGGTCTGGATCTCCTGACCTCGTGATCCGCCCACCTCCGTCTGCCAAAGTGCTGGGATTACAGGCCTAAGCCCCCGCGCCAGCCGGTTTTATACATTTTAGGGGGACATGAGACATCAGTGAATATTTGTAAGAAGTACATTGGTTCTGACCAGAAAGGCGGGGACAACTCCAAGCAGGGAGGGGACTTCCAGGTCACATGTAGGTGAGAGACAAATTGTTGGATACTTTTTAGTTTCTGATAAGCCTTTCCAAAGGAGGCAATCAGACTATGCACCTATCTCAGTGAGGAGAGGGATGACTGAATAGAATGGGAGGCAAGTTTGCCCTGAGCAGTTCCTAAATTGACTTTTCCCTTAACTTAGTAATTTTGAGGCCACAAGATTTTCCTTTCACAGATTCTATCAGCAGAAGAGTTGTTTTCTGTAGGAATCACAGACATTCAACTTTGCACTCCTGCTTTAGGGGAGCACATCTCTAACTTCCTTGATTTGCCTTAGGGACCCCAATGCTCTGAGTGCCTTCAGAAAAATTATAACATAATAACGTTTATCAGCCTCTGCTTCCAGTGCAGGTATTTTGAGACTGAAAGACTGTTTCAAACGGTGTGGTAATTTGGATTTTTAGTCTTTAGGAGAATCCTAAATAATAGTTTTAGCTTGAGCTCCCAGAAATCTGAAATATTATTTTTCCAAATTCTTGAGTGATTAGTTACAGACACTAGTCTCCAGGAATCTCAATACAGCTTCTAAGGCTAGGTGAGACCCGTCCTCTGCCATAGAAGGGCACTTTTTTGTTTGTTTGTTTTTGAGACGAAGTCTCGTGCTGTCGCCCAGGCTGGAGTGCAGTGGCACGATCTCGGCTCACTGCAAGCTCCGCCTCCCGGGTTCACGCCATTCTCCTGCCTCAGCCTCCCGAGTAGCTGGTACTACAGGCGCCCGCCACGACGCCCGGCTAATTTTTCGTGTTTTTAATAGGGACGGGGTTTCACCGTGTTAGCCAGGCTGGTCTCGATCTCCTGACCTCGCGATCCGCCCGCCTCAGCCTCTAAAAGTGCTGGTATTACAGGCGTGAGCCACCGCACCCGGCCTCAGGGCGCGCTTTTAAGGAGAGTTCCTGACCTGACGGTGGGCTTTTCCTGCAGATGCGCCTCTGGGTAGCGCCCTCTTTACAGCCTTGAAACCTGGTCAACTACATTAACTACATTACTCAGAAAGCTCTGCGTTGAACGAATGCCGTCAGAGCCAATGAGGGCTCGGAAAGAAGCATTTCCGTGTGTGCGCCTAATGTAGGGCCGAAACTTCCGGGGTCCTCTTGTAGCGGCCACGTTGATCTGCGATACTCGTGTTTGCCCAGTGAGTGGCCCCGGACTGCTAGGTGGGACTGCAGTGACTGAACCCAGAAGGTGGAGAGGAACCGTCCTCGGTGCACAGAGGCGGCTCTGCAGCGAGGTGACGGCGCCTGCTGCTCCCGGGCTGTGCTTTCCCCAAGTAGTCCGATGGCTGTGGCTGCGCCAAGGCGCCCTGCTCAGGTAATTGTGGCGCCTTCTGTGCCCTCAGGTCACCTCATCGTCACCCAGGTCCTAAACCAGCGAGGGAGGGGCTCCTGCTCATGGGTCTGTAGACGGTATCCGGCGTAGGGACACTGAGGCGCTCGCAGGAGGGGTCCCTGTGTAACCGTCCAGTGGGTTCACCTTGCCAGCTGCCTAGACAGAGCCGATTTATGAAGACTGGGGAATTGCAATGGAGAAATAGTAATTCACGCAGAGCTGGCTGTTCGGGAGGCGGGAGTTTTATTATTATTCAAATCAGTCTGCCCGAGCATTCCTGGATCAGAATTTTCAAAGTTAGTTTGGCGGGTAGGGGCTTGGGAAGTGGGGAGTGCTGAACGGTCAGGTTGGAGATGGATTTATAGAGGGTTGAAGTAAGTTTTTCATGCTGTTTTCTGTTCTGGTTGGGATGGGAGAACTGATTGACCCAGATTACCTGTCTGTGTGTTGTCAGCTGACCCATCCAGTGTAGGATCTCCAAAATACCTCAAGCACTGATCTTAGCTTTTACAATAGTATGTTATCTTCAGGAGCAACTTGGGGAGGTTCGGACTCTTGGAGCCCGAAGCTACATGACCCCTAAATGGTAATTTCTAATCTTGTAGCTAAACTGCTAGTCCTGCAAAGGCAGGCTGGTCCCCAGGCAAGAAGGGGGTCTTTTCAGGAAAGGGCTATTAACAATTTTGTTTCAGAGTGAAACCATGAACTGAATTCCTTCCCTAAGTTAATTCAGCCTGTGCCCAGGAATGAACAAGGACAGCTTAAAGGTTAAAAGCAAGATGGAGTCGGTTAGGTCTGATTTCTTTCACTGTCACAATTTCCTCAGTTGTAATTTTGCAAAGACGGTTTCACCTGTATCTGACATCAGTGGGATGCGGTGGGGAGAGCAACAGGCACAGGGAGGGGCCTGGGTGATGGCCTGGAGATGGAGGCAGCTGGGAGGATAGAACCTGGGGTCCACAGGCACCTGTCGGGAACAAAGTGTGAGGCGGAGCTACTCCTGGAAGAGCACACAGGCTGAGGGCTGTGCATTCATCATGAGAATGCTAGAAGCCATGGAGAGTTTTGAAGAAAGGAGGGACATGATCCAAATCCAGGCTTTTAAGGTTTCCCAAAGGCCAATCAAAGGAAGAACATTGTAGAGAGAGGGGATGAGGACTTTGGGGCCTTGGGAGGTTGAATCCTTTTTGTAGCTCACATAGGTGGTAGAGATGACATTTTGCACTGAGACAAGGAGGTCAGACAACCAGCCTGAGTGCCACCTGGCTCCAGGGACAAGAAAGGGTTCAGGGAGGCCTGAGCTTATCAAATCCAGTGACATGTTTGTAATGTCTGCCTCTCCCCTCAGGCACTCCTGGCTGCAGAAGCACTTAGGGAACCCACACAGGAAAGTGGAGGGTGTTCCATTCCCTCATTGTTCCTGACCCCATCTACAGGTTCTCTAGCTTGTGGTGTCCTGGGACTCTTAAGTGCCATTTTTTCAGTCCTTTGATCTGAGGACCCTGGAGAATCTCAACCCAGGATACCAAGTCCATGACAGGTTATATGTAGGTATTCCCATTTCTGTCAACCAATGTAAACACCCTTGTAAGATTAACCCAGAAGTTGCTACCAGGTTGTGAAATGCATAGAGATAAAACTGATCAAAGTCAGGAGGTGATATTACCACAGTTCTATCTGGCTACAGCCTTCATCGGGTTGGACCTTGTTGCGTAGACTGTGGGTTGAGGGAAGACGAAGAAAGGTCAGAGATAAGGCTCCTGCCATAATCCAGGTGAGGGTTAATGGATCAGATATGTGGTAAATCACATGGGTCTGGATTCAGGGTTCACTTTTGGTAAAGAGACAGCTAGGTTTTCTTTCTTTCTTTTTTTCTTTTTGAGACAGAGTTTCAGTCTTCTCGCCCAGGCTGGAGTGCAATGGCAGGATCTCTGCTCACTGGAACCTCCGCCTCCAGGGTTCAAGTGATTCTCTTGCCTCAGTCTTCCGAGTAGTTGGGATACCAGGCATGAACCACCACACTTGGCTAATTTTTGTATTTTTAGTAGAGACGAGGTTTCACCATGTTGGCCAGGCTGGTCTCGAACTCCTGACCTCAGATGATTCGCCTGCCTCGGCCTCCCAAAGTGCTGGGATTACAGGCATGAGCCACCATACCTGGCAGACAGCTAGGTTTTCTTTTTCTTTTTTTTTTTTTTTTTTTGAGATGGAGTTTGCTTTTGTTGCCCAGGCTGCAGTGCAATGGCGCGATCTCAGCTCACCGCAACTTCTGCCTCCCAGGTTCAAGTGATTCTCCTGCCTCAGCCTCCCCAGTAGCTGGGATTACAGGCATGCAAAACCACCCTGGCTAATTTGTATTTTTAGTAGAGATGGGGTTTCTCCATGTTGGTTAGGCTGGTCTTGAACTCCTGACCTCAGGTGATCCGCACGCCTCAGCCTCCCAAAGTGCTGGGATTACAGGTGTGAGACACCGTGCCTGGCCGACAGCTAGGTTTTCTAATGTGGGTGATAAGAGCATGAAAGAGGAATCGGGCATGAGCCCAAGGTTTTTGATCTTTGCAGCTGTAACCATGGACGCTGTGTCAGCTGAGATGAAGTTGGTATTGACACAATATTCACTGTGGATATCAAGAGGGTTGTTTTGGCCATGTGAGGAATCAGAGACCAATAAGTGGTGGCATCAAATGAATAACTAGACATACAGGGTGGGATATCTGGGAGGGTGTTGATACTGGAGACATCCAATATATGAAAGCTAATGGGTGAACTACAGTAAGTTAGTTATGGGTCCATTTAGGAGGACAAGCTTCAGATTATGGTGGTAAATCTTTTCAGGGGCCAGGAAGGTGTGATTACAGGCTGAGGAGTGGATCTCTTCCTTACATCCCTGAGCAATGTTATTGGTCTTCCTAAACACCTGAGAGGGTGTGAGTGACCATCATGGCAGGATGTATCAGATAGTAGAGTTTTGAAGGGGACATAGACATCCGAGGAGAGAATAGACAAGAGATAGATGCATGCAGAAGCATAGGAGTAATTCAGGGAAGATGACACTCAGGCCTGAGTTGGTGCCAAAGTTGTAACTATTTATCACTGTCTGGACTCACAAACGTTTTGAGATGACTTTGAGAGTGCCTGGGGAGTTTCATTCAGCCTGGCGCATATGGGCAGTGAAAAATATGCTCATCTGTGATAGTAGATGTGGTTTGGTTCACAAATCCAGGGGCTGGGCTTTAAACGGCATTAGGTGGACAGAGGAGGGTTGCTACAGCTGAGGTCTCAGCTGGTGCAGCACAGAAGTGGAATAGGGCCATGGATATCTGAAGCCACATGTGGTTCTGTATGGCTATGGAGTCATTCTGGGAGACATTCACAGGATGATTTGGGATTACCACTGTTATTGTAAACCATGGAAATACTGTGTTAATATTGGATTCTATTTGTATTTGTCAAGCATAGTCTGGATGCTTATCCACAGTTTGGTATAAGGCCAGAATTGAAGGCCCAATATGATGTGTCACTTTGACATCTTGTGATAGTGGGACAACCTTAAAAGGTGTGAGTACAAATCTCATTCCCACTCTGCTCTCTTGAATAATGTATCCTAGCCTAAGAACCCTTTTTATCAAGGCAATGAGGCAGGGTTCCTCTGGGGGAAAGAAAGAGAGATCAGACTGTTACTGTGTCTATGATAAAAAGGAAGACATAAGAAACTCCATTTTGATCTGTACTAAGAAAAATTCTTCTGCCTTGAGATGCTGTTAATCTGTAACCCTAGCCCCAACCCTGTGCTCACAGAAACATGTGCTGTATTGACTCAAGGTTTAATGGATTTAGGGTTGTGCAGGATGTGCCTTGGTAAAAATGTGTTTGCAGGCAGTATGCTTGGTAAAAGTCATCGCCATTCTCCAATCTGGGTTACCCAGGGACACAATGCACTGCAAAAGACTGCAGGGACCTCTGCCCAAGAAAGCCTGGGTATTGTCCAAGGTCTCCCCCAACTGAGACAGCCTGAGATATGGCCTCTTGGAAAGGGAAAGATCTTACTGTTCCCCCAGCCTGACACCTGTAAAGGGTCTGTGCTGAGGAGGATTAGTGAAAAAGGAAGGCCTCTTTGCAGTTGAGATAAGAGGAAGGCATCTGTCTCCTGCTCATCCCTGGGCAATGGAATGTCTCTATGTAAAACCCAATTGTATATTCCATCTACTGAGATAGGAGAAAACCACCTTAGGGCTGGAGGTGAGACATGCTGGAGACAATACTGCTCTTTAATGCATTGAGATGTTTATGTATCTGCACATCAAAAGCACAGCACTTTTTTCTTTACCTTGTTTATGATGCAGAGACATTTGTTCACATGTTTTCCTGCTGACCCTCTCCCCTCTATTACCCTGTTGTCCTGCCACATCCCCCTCTCTGAGATGGTAGAGATAATGATCAATAAATACTGAGGGAACTCAGAGACCAGTGCCAGCAGGGTTCCTCCATATGCTGAGCGCTGGCCCCCTGGGCCCACTTTTCTCCCTCTATACTTTGTCTCATTTCTTTTCTCAGTCTCTCATCCCACCTGATGAGAAATGCCCACAGGTGTGGAGGGGCAGGCCACCCCTTCACTCTCTCAGTTATTTTTATTACACCAGTAATTTCCTCATTGTGTTGAATCTTACAGTGGCTTATAAATCAATATGTACCTAGAAATGTTTAGCCAGTTTGTGTATGTTTGATGTATCACATTTTTTCCTTTGAATCACATACTCTAAAAGAAGTAACTTCCTCTTACTAGCCTCTACTTTTCCTAAGTGATGAATTAATCCTCTTTAGATAATTATAATTCTCTTTTCAACACTTAGCAAGAAATAATCTATAAAGAAGAACTATAAATCTATAAAGAACTTTCCCACCCAGGTACAGTGGCTTTGGTTCAATGCTTCTCCACCTTTTGGCTAAGATCAAGTGTGAGATGGAGTTTTGCTCTCATTGCCCAGGCTGGAGTGCAATGGTGAAATCTCGGCTCACTGCAACCTCCACCTCCTGGGTTCCAGCGATTATCCTGCCTCAGCCTCTGGAGTAGCTGGGATTACAGGTGGCTGCCACCACACCTGGCTACTTTTTAATATTTTTAGTAGAGACAGGGTTTCACCCTGTTGGTCAGGCTGGTCTTGAACTCCTGACCTCAGGTGATCCACCTGCCTAGGCCTCCCAAAGTGCTGGGATTACAGGCATGAGCCACTGTGCCTGGCCCCCAGTATCATTTTCTTCAGAAAATATTCGAGGATCCTTTTTATGGCTAGGCTTCCTTTTTTTTTTTTTTTTTTTTTTTTAATTTGAGATGGAGTTTTGCTCCTGTTGCCCAGGCTGCAGTGCAATCAATGGCACGATCTCGGCCCACCACAACCTCTGCCTCCCAGTTCAAGCAATTCTGCCTCAGCCTCCCAAGTACCTGGGATTACAGGCATGCACAATCATGCCCGGCTAATTTTGTATTTTTAGTAGAGACCAGGTTTCTCCATGTTGATCAGGCTAGTCATGAACCCCCAACCTCAGGTGATCCACCCACATTGGCTTCCCAAACTGCTGAGATTACAGGCGTGAGCCACCATGCCCGGCGATGACTGGGCTTTCATTGGATGTGAAGTCTACAAACAGCATCTTCAATTTAAACTGTCAGTTAAAGTTCTTAAGATTTAGGAAATGATGGAGCTTAGAAAGTTATGAGATTACAAAATTCCAGAAAGTCCATTAGAAAAACCACAGGATGGAAAAAAAAATAAGCCAGGCAACAAAGAAGCTTCAGAGGTCCCTGCTGGACCAGGGACAGGTACCAGCAGTGTCCAGCATTGCAGTGTACATGATCTACTTTCAAAGGCAGGGGCTTAAAGGGAGGGTGGGGTGGGACTGGTGGAAGCAAAGGCTCTCCCCATCACCACCTTGGTTGTAGGTAGGGATTTTAATTTAACCCAAGGACATCTCTCAACTTGGACAATAGTTAATCCCTCAACAGCACCTCAAATCTGCTATGGCTTTGCAGCACAGCAGAAAGAATGTTTAGTATCTAATAGATAAAAATTTCATCTAAAAAATTAAAATAATTCTTGCAACTCCCCCAACACCAATTCCTATTATAAAGTGAATCTATCACTTGTGCTGTTGATACTTGACCATGAACTTAATTGGAAACCTAGATCCAAAAGACTGAAACTGAATCTTCACTCCAAAATGAAAACAAAATAAAATGAGTAACTTGAGGTTTATGGCATATAGTTTAGGTAAACACACACACAAGGAGAAGGGGGAAGAGGAAATGGAAGGTGTCAGAAGCAAAGCTGAGTGACAGAACACATTCAGTCAGGGCAGATGTCTATACAGAGTGTACTGGAATGTCAGGAAAAGCTTCATATGAATTCATGCGCAGTGTCTGGGGGCACCAGATCTCTCCATGGCAGATCCAAGAACAGGGAGCTGAGGGAGGAGGCCATTCCCTTCATTCCAGTTTTAGAAGCTCCACAATGAAGATGAGAGTGGCATGTGGTGGGATGATGCCTGGGTGCCCAGTGGCACCATAGGCAGAATCTGGAGATATAGTCAGTTTGGCTCTCTGACCCACACTCATCTAAGCAACCCTTTTTCCCAGCCTCAGATCACCTCCTGCTTTCCTAGCATAAAATTAAAGGGCTTGTTTCTGTCCCTGGAGGAATCAAATTTCTTTCCATCTTCAAGCATCCCGGTATAGTGCACCACGCAGGTCTGGCTGTGCCTCAGGAAGGTGAGCTCCTCTCCTGGGGAGATGGTTTCCACCTGCACTCCCATGGCGGTGGCTGATGCTGGGTGGGTGGGTAGTGCAACAGGCAGTGTGGACCAACAGCAACCTGGTGGTGGTTCCACAGCTCTGGCTAGACCCTTGGCTTTTTTTTTTTCGATACAGAGCCTCGCTTTGTCACCCAGGCTGGAGTGCAGTGGCATGATCTTGGCTCACAGCAACTTCTGCCTCCTGGATTCAAGCGATTCTCCTTCCTCAGCCTCCCCAGTAGCTGGGATTACAGGCATGTGCCACCATGCCCAGCTAATTTTTGTATTTTTAGTAGAGACGGGGTTTCACCATGTTGGCCAGGATAGTCTGTAGCTCTTAACCTCGTGATCTCCTCACCTCTGCCCAAAGTGCTGGGGTTACAGGCATGAGCCACAGGGCCCGGACTTTTTTTTTTTTTTGGCCAGGTGTGGTGGCTCACACCTGTAATCCCAGCACTTTGGGAGGCTGAGGAGGGCAGATCACGAGGTCAGGAGATCGAGACCATCCTGGCTAACATGGTGAAACCCCATCTCTACTAAAAATACAAAAAATTAGCTGGGCATGGTGGCGGGTGCCTGTAGTCCCAGCTACTCAGGAGGCTGAGGCAGGAGAATGGCGTGAACCCAGGAGGCGGAGCTTGCAGTGAGCCAAAATCGCGCCACTGCACTCCAGCCTGGGCGACAGAGCGAGACTCATCTCAAAAAAAAGAAAAATCGAACCCTGACCTAATCAGTTATGTTATATAGATTACAAACATTGTATAGAAAAGCACTGTGAAAATCCCTGTCCTGTTCTGTTCTAATTACCAGTGCATGCAGACCCCAGTCACATACCCCCTGCTTGCTTGATTGATCGCGACCCTCTCACACAGACCCCCTTAGAGTTGTGAGCCCGTAAAAGGGACGGGAATTGCTCACTTGGGGAGCTCAGTTGTTGGAGATGTGAGTCTTGCCGAAGCTCCCAGCTGAATAAAGCCCTTCCTTCTTTAACTCGGTGTCTGAGGGGTTTAGTTTGCGGCTTGTCCTGCTATACCTATGATTTCATCTCCAACCCAACCAATTAGGACTGCCCATTCCATGGCCCCCTATCTACCAAATTATCCTTAAAAAACCCCAGTCTCAGGAGGTGGAGGTTGCAGTGAACCGAGATCATGACCTTGCACTCCAGCCTGGGCAACAGGAGCAAAACTCCATCTCAAAAAACAAACAAATAAACAAAAAAAACCCAGTCTCAAAGTTTTCAGGAAGACTGATTTGAGTAATATTAATAAGACTGTAGTCTGCTGTTCATCCAACTCTGTGTGAATCAAACTTTCTTTTACAATTCTCCTGTCCTGATAAATTGGCTCTATCTGGGCAGTGGGCAAAATGAACCTGCTGGGTGTTTACACATTCATTTTGACAATACAATAATGGTTATTAACCTTTGCATTAATCTCTGCTTCCAGTGGCAGAATTTTGCATCAAAGGACCACTTGAAATGATAGGTGAATTTAGATCTATAGCCTTTGGGAGCACCTACACTAACTCTGAAATAATATTTTTCCATACACTACGGTAATCAGCTACAGCCAATAATCCCAAGAAATCTCAATAGGAGTTTTAAGGAAAGGCAGGATGATCCTCTGCCCAGTAGAAAGATCTGCAATCTTTTATTTATTTATTTATTTATTTATTTATTTATTTATTTATATAATTTTATTTTTTTCCAATACAGAGTCTTGCTCTGTCACCCAGGCTGGAGTGCAGTGGCACAATCTCAGCTCACTGCAACCTCTGCCTCCTGGGTTCCAGAGATTCCCCTGCCTCAGCCTCCTGAGTAGCTGGGATTATAGGCACGTGCCATCATGCCAAGCTAATTTTTGTATTTTTAGTAGAGACGGGGTTTCACCATGTTGGCCAGACTGGACTTGAACTCCTGACCTCAGGTGATCCATCCGCCTTGGCCTCCGAAAGTGCTGGGATTACAGGTGTGAGCCACCCACACCCAGCCCTTATTTTTATTTTTTAGAGAAGAAGTCTCACTCTGTTGCCTAGGCTGGAGTGCAGCGGCACGATCTCGGCTTACCGCAGCTTCAAACTCCTGAGCTGGGCTCCCTAACCCTAACCCCAACCTTGGGGCAGCTGGGACCACTGGCCCGCCCGACCTCACCCCAGTAATATTTTTTATTTTTTGCAGAGACAGGATATGGGGAAAAGAGATCAGATTGTTACTGTGTCTATGTAGAAAAGGAAGACATAAGAAACTCCATTTTGATCAGTATTGAGAAAAATTGTTCTGCTTTGAGATGCTGTTAATCTGT
Organism: Pongo pygmaeus; assembly: GCF_028885625.2. NCBI lineage: Eukaryota > Metazoa > Chordata > Mammalia > Primates > Hominidae > Pongo > Pongo pygmaeus. Next base: position 64,447,967 of record NC_072393.2, read on the forward strand.
AACTTTAGCCCCAACCCTGTGCTCACAGAAATTAACTGTATTGAATCAAGGTTTAAGGGATTTAGGGCTGTGCAGGATGTTCCTTTTTAACAATATGTTTGCAGGCAGTATGCTTGGTAAAAGTCATCACCATTCTCCATTCTCTATTAACCAGGGACACAATGCACTGCAGAAAGCTGCAGGAACATCTGCCTGAGAAAGCCTGGGTATTGTCCAAGGTTTCCCCCACTGAGACAGCCTGAGATATGGCCTCATGGGAAAGGAAAGACCTTACATCCCCCAGCCGGACACCCGTAAAGGGTCTGTGCTGAGGAGGAGTGAAAGAGGGAGGCCTCTTTGCAGTTGAGATAACTGGAAGGCTTCTGTCTCCTGCTCATTCCTGGGAATGGAATGTCATGGTGTAAAGCCAACCATTCTCATTCATTGTATTCTGAGATAGGAGAAAACTGCCCTGTGGCTATAAGTGAGATATGCTGGCAGCAATACTGCTCTGTTGCTCTTTGCTACACTGAGATGTTTGTGTAAAGTGAAACATAAATCTGGCCTACATGCACATCCACGCACAGTACCTTTCCTTGAACTTATTCATGATACAGATTCCTTTGCTCACGTGTTTCCCTGCTGACCTTCTCCCCACCATCACCCTGTTGCCCTGCCACACTCCCCTCACCAAGAGAGTAAAAATAATGATCAGTAAATACTGAGGGAACTCAGAGACCGGCGCCGGTGAAGGTCCTCGCATGCTGAATGTGCCAGTCCCCTGGGCCCACTATTCTTTCTCTATACTTTTTCTCTCTGTCTAATTTCTTTTCTCAGTCTCTCATCTCCACCTGATGAGAAATACCCACAGGTATGGAGGGGCAGGCCCCCTTCAAACAAGATTTTACTTTGTTGCTCAGGCTAATCTCTAACTCCTGGCCTCAAATGATCCTTCTGACTTGGCCTCCCAAACTGGTGGAATTACAGGCGGGAGCCACCATACCAGTCAGGATGCACATCTTAAGGATACTCCTGAGGTGGAGCTGGGCTTTTCCTGCAGAAGCGCCTCTGGGAATTGCGCCCTTTACCCTCCTTGTTACCTAGGGAACTACATTACCCAGAAAACTCCGCATGGAATGACAGAGTGGAAGAGCCATGGGGGCTCAGAATAAAGGCGTTTCCTGTGTGCACGTGACAATGGGTCCGGACTTCCGGCGCCCTCTGGTGGCGGCCATTTTGATTGGTGTTGTGTTTATTTGTCAGAGAGGCTCCTGAGCGCTAGGTCGGCACTGCAGTAACTGAATCCAGAAGGCGGAGAACAGTTGCCCTCTGCTGCACAGAGGCACTCTGGAGCTCTGTGACGGCGCCGAGGGTGACCCACCCCTGGGCCAGGATAGGGACCGTCATGCCCATATCTCCTGGCTGGTCGCCCTCTCCTCCCAACCCTGCTTAAAACCACGTGGTTCGATGGCGATGGCGGCCACGCTGAGGCTCTCTGCTCAGGTAATTGTGGTGCCTTCCATGCCCTCAGGTCACCTCATCATCACCCAAAAGCCTGTAGTCTTGCAAGGAAGAGTCTTTGAGGTGGCAGAGCCATAGGCAACAGATGCTGAGTTTTTATTAGGAGTGACTGTCAGGACGGCCCTTTTGAGCTGCTGAAGACCTAATCTTTTATAGTCACTGTTGTACCTGAGGGAGTTAGAGAAAATGCCATGCTTTGAGATGAATTAAAAGTCCGTTTATTAAAAAAAAAAAAAAGAGTCCGTTTATTTAGCTGGTGGCCAAGAGATGGGTAACGCTCAAAATTCTCGTGGCCCCAAAGAAGCGGCTAGATTTTCTTTTATACTTTGGTTTAGAAAGGGGAGGGGGGGTCTAGTTAAAACAATTTTACAGAAGTAAAGTAGGCAAGAAAAGTTAAAAGGATAAATGGTTACAGGAAAGCAGACAGTTCCAGGTACCGGGGCTTTAAGACTATTACAAGGTGATAGATGTGGGGCTTTGGGCATTATCAATCGGACAAATTCCTGGAAACTGCGGATATAGCTCGCCACAGTATCTTATCAGTTAATTGCATTCTTGGATGTGCTGGGAGTCAGCTTGCACCAGTTAAGTCGTTGAGGAAGGGGCTGCCAGTGAAAGAGCCAAGATGGAGTCTGTCTGGCTCTCTTAGCTAAAGGAGAGTCAATTCAGGTGGAAACAAGACTAGGTGATTAAAGGAAAAGGAGTCTAAAAACAGGGCTAGTAAAAACAAGGTTGGGCATTACATCACAGAATCTTCTAGTGAGAACTGATAGTGGAAGAGTGTGTTTGTTGGTGACCTTACCTAGTTAGATGCAGTCTTTATTTTTTATTTTTTTGAGACGGAGTTTCACTCTTGTTGCCCAGGCTGGAGTGCAATGGTGTGATCTCAGCTCACTGCAATCTCCGCCTCCTGGGTTCAAGTGATTCTCCTGCCTCAGCCTCCTGAGTAGGTGGCATTGCATGCATGTGCCACCACACCTGGCTAATTTTTTGTATGTTTAGTAGAGACAGAGTTTCTCCATGTTGGTCAGGCTGGTCTCGAACACCTGATCTCAGGTGATTCACCTGCCTCGGCCTCCCAAAATGCTGGGATTACAGGTGTGAGCCACCGAGCCCAGCTTATTTTATTTATTTATTTATTTTTTGAGACAGAGTCTCAGTCTGTCACCCAGGCTGGAGTGCAGTGGCGTGATCTTGGCTCACTGCAACCTCTGCCTACCAGGTTCAAGCGATTCTCCTGCTTCAGCCTCCTGAGTAGCTGGGATTACAGACACCTGCCACCATGCCCAGCTAATTTTATGTATTTTTAGTAGAGACGGGGTTTCACATGTTGCCTAGGCTGGTTTCGAACTCCCGAGCTCAGGCAATACGCTCGCCTCAGCCTCCCAAAGTGCTGGGATTACAGCTGTGAGCCACCACTCCTGGCCGTCTTTATTTTTTTGTTTACTAAACAAAACATCTTACCCTTTATAGCAGAGTGCCCTGTGAAATACAAATTGTCTTTTTCTTTTTTTTTTTTTTCTTTTTTTTTTGAGACAGTCTTGCTCTATCACCCAAACTGGAATGCAGTGGCACGATCTCGGCTCACTTGCAAGCTCCACCTCCTGGGTTCATGCTGTTCTCCTGCCTCAGCCTCCCAAGCCTCCCAGGTTCAAGCAGTTCTCCTGCCTCAGCCTCCCAAGTAGCTTGGACTACAGGCATGCACTACTATGCCCAGCTTATTTTTGTATTTGTAGTAGAGACAGGGTTCCACCATGTTGGCCAGGATGGTCTCAATCTCTCGACATCGTGATCTGCCCACCTCGGCCTCCCAAAGTGCTGGGATTACAGGCATGAGCCACTGTGCCCGGCCAATTCTGTTTAATTATTTTAATTTCTTTGCTGAATTTATCTTATAGAATTCTGAATTCTTTCTCTGTGTTTGTCTTGAATTTCTTTGAATTTCCTCAAAATAGCTATCTTGAATTATCTGTCTGAAAGGTCACATATCTCTGTTTCTCCAGGATTGGTCTTTGGTGCTTTATTTAGTTTGTTTGGTGAGGTCACATTTTCCTGGATGACGTTGATGCTTGTAGATATTTGTCAGTGTCTGGGCATTAAACAGTTAGGTGTTTATTGTGGTCTTCACAGTCTGGGCTCATTTGTACCTGTCCTTCTTAGGAAGACTTTCCAGGTATTTGAAAGGACTTGGGTGTTGTGATCTAAGCTGAATCTACTTTAGGGGGAACCCCACACTCAGTAATGCTGTGACTCTTGCAGACTCAGAGAGCTATACCACCTTTGTGGTCTTGAATAAGATCTGAAAGATTTCCCTGGATTAACAGGTAGAGACTTTTGTTGGGTCTTCCCTCACTTTGTCCCAGCATCTCTCTGTCAGTGCTGAAGTGCCTGAAACTGGGTTTGGGACAGAAGCACCCCTTTAGCTACCACCACTGGGACTGTGCTGGGTGAGAGCCGAAACCAGCACAGCACTGGGTTTCACCCAAAGCTCCTGTAACCACTACAAGGCTATCACCTGTGTTCCCTCAAGGCCCTAGCCCTGTACAGTCAGCAGGTGGCAAAGCCAGACAGGCTTATGTCCTTCTCCTTAGGACGGTGAGTTCCCCAGACCTCAGGATGGTATAGAGATGCCATCCGTGAGCCAGGGATTGGAGTAAAAATCCTTAGAAATCTACCTGGTGTTCCTTTGCACTGCAGCTGAGCTGGCACTCAAACTACAAGATACAGTCCTTCCCACTCTTCCATCCCCTTTCCACAGGCAGAGCAGCCTCACTCTGTGGCCACCACCAGCACAGGCCCACAGGGAGTGCTGTCAGACTACCACTGAGGTTCCACTAAGGGCTAAGAGCTCTTCAGTCAGCTTGTGGTGAGTGTTGCCTGGTCTGAGGCTCACTCTTCAAGACTCACCCAGGGCAGGTCCAGCAATGTCATCCATGAGCCAAGGCCTGGAATCAGGGACCCCAAGAGGCTTCTTGGTGCTCTATCCCTCTGTGGTTGAGCTGGTAGCTGAGGTGCAAGATCCCCTTTACTTTTTCCTCTGTTATTCTCAAGCAGGTGGGGTCTCCGACCATAACCACCACAGCTAGCAGTGTGCTGTGTTACATGTGAAGCTGGCATGTCTCAGAGTCTCACCCAGTGCCATCGCATACTACCTGGGTACTGCTGCTAGTTATTCAGGGTCCAAGGGTTGTTTAGTCACAAGGTGATGGGTCCTCCCATGACTGAGTTCTTCCCTTCAAGGCAGCGGGTTCTGTTTTGGTCCAGAGTGTGTCTAGAAATGTTATCTGGGTGGGCCTGGAATGGGTCTTCACAACCTTGCCCAGTGCCCTATCCTGTGGCTGAGGTGACATCCAAACTGCAAAACAGAGTTCTTTTTGCTGTTCCTTCTCCTCTCCTCGAGTGGAAGGAAGGAGCCATGTAGCCTGGGGTTGCATGAGGGGTGGCACAAGCACACCCTTAGCTACATCAACTGGTGTCTCAGTAGGTTGTGCTCCCCCAACCCAACCAGGTCCACTGACTTGGAGCCCAGCTTAGCACAGGACATGCCTAGGGGTTGCAGTCCTTGTGGCCTTGACCGCCTTTCAATTTTATTTAGGACTTCAGAGCCCTCCAGCCCTCAGTGGCAGAGCTTGCCAGATCTCAAGTCCTGACCATTGGGGTGGGCAATTCCCCTCTGGCTGGGCTGGTTGCTATGCTTACTCCCTGGGTAGGCATCCATTGAGTTCAGCCCAGTTTTGCTTTCTGCTATGACAGGGAAGCACTGAGTTCTGTGCAACATCTGACAGTGACTGCACTTTCCCTTCCCAGGAGCACAGATTCTCCACAACAGGCAGGCACTGCTGGGGGATGGGGGAGGGGTGGTATTGGCAACTCAAGACTCTACAGCCCCTTTTAGTGCCATTTCCAGTAATACAAAATTAAATCCAGGCACTGTGAGTGCTAATTTGATTTTTGGTTCTTACAAAGGTGATTTTTTTCTGTGTTGATAGTGTTTAAATTTGGTGTTCTGGGCCGGGTGTGGTGGCTCATGCCCATAATCCCAGCAATTTGGGAGGCTGAGGCAGGTGGATCAACTGAAGTCAGGAATTTGAGACCAGCCTGGTCAACATGGAAAAACCATGTCTCTACTAAAAATACAAAAATCAGTCGGGTGTGGTGGCAGGTGCCTGTAATCCCAGCTACTTAGGAGGCTGAGGCAGGGAGAATTAGGGAGAATTGCTTGAACCCAGGAGGCAGAGGTTGCAGTGAGCCAAGGTAGCACTACTGTACTCCAGCCCTGGTGACAGAGCAAGACTCTATCTCAAAAATAAAAAATAAAAAAATGGTGTTCTGTTAAGGGTATGATGGGTGCAGCTTTCTATTCCACCATCCTGCTCTGTTGCACCTCAAACTCAGTCCTTTCAACCGGGAACACTAGAGAAACCCTAAACCCTAGGCCCTAAGTCCATAGCACAGGTTGTATGGAGGTATTCCCATTTCAGTGAAATTGTGTAAACACTTAGAAGGTCAGCCCTGGATTTGGTAGCAGTATGTGAAATGCTCAGAGATAAAACTGATCAGAGTGGGGAGGTGATGTTACTTCTCTGTCTGGCTCCACATTGGAGAAAGGAACATGGAGTTAAGGGAGGAGGAAGGAAGACAGCATTGAGGCTCATTCTGTCATCCAGGTGAGGTTTAATGGATGATTCTTGGCCAAGGAGATGTTGCTAGAATTCTGATTTACATTTGCTAAAGGAGCAGCTAGATTTTCTAATGTGGTTGGTAAGGACAAGCAAGAGGGTTTCAGGTATGACACTGGGGTTTTTTTGTTTTTGTTTTTTGTTTTAGGTGGAGTCTTGTTCTGTCACCAGGCTGGAGTGCAGTAGCCTGATCTCTGCTCACTGCAACCTCTGCCTCCCAGGTTCAAGCAATTCTCCTGCCTCAGCCTTCTGAGTAGCTGGGACTACAGGCACACACCATCACGCTTGGCTAATTTTTGTAATTTTAGTAAAGACAGACTTTTTCACCGTATTGGTCAGGCTGGTCTTGAACTCCTGACCTCAGGTGATCCACCCACCTCAGCCTTCCAAAGTGCTGGGATTACAGACTTGAGCCACCATGCCCGGCAACCCTAGGGTTTTTGGTCCTAGCAGCAGCAGTGATAGAAGCTGTATCAGCTGAGATGAGCAAGTTGGGAGTAGGCATAATAGCCACTGGGGATATAAGGAGGGTTGTTTTCACCATGCTCAGACCCTGAGATGCTTGTCCACATAGGTTGGGATATCTGGGAAGGAATTGATATTGGAGACATCCAGTATATGATAGCTAAAGTGTGGACTAAGGTGTGTTAGCCATGGGTCCCATTTTGGAGGACACACTTCATAATAAGGTAGTAAATCTTTTAGGGAGCTAGAAAGGGCTGGTTGGAGGCTGAGGACTAGATGTTTTGCCTGGGTCCCTGGGTGACATTATTGGCATTCATAACCTGTGTTATGCATTCACACAGGAGAGGGAGGTAAGTGACAATGAATGTAGGATGTATCAGAGGGCATAGCTTGTCATGGGGCAGACTTCCATGGAGATAATAGAGATGAGATGCAGGCAGAAATACAGGAGTAATTGAGGGAAAGGTAATCATTGCTGAGGGGTTGGCAAGTGTAGCACAGAAGTGGAATAGGGTCATGGATAGGGTCATGGATAGCTGAAGTCACACATGGTTCTGTGTTTCTATGTAGCCATGCAAGGAGGCCTTCATAGAATTACCTGAGACCACCACTCCTTTTAGGATCCAATAGATTTGCAATTCTGTGGTAATATTGGATCAGTTTGAATGGGCCATACACACTCTGGATGGTGTCAGCCATGATGTGATGTAAGGCCAAAAATGAAGGCTCAATGCGATTTGCCACCTGGATGCCTGGTGATATTGGTATGACCACAAATGGCCTGAGTGCAGGTTTCTTTCCCATTTAACTCTCTTTTTATGTATTTGAAATTTTTTCTCTCATGTATGTATGTAGAAACAGGGTCTTCCCTTGTTGTCCAGGCTGTTCTTGAACTCCTAGGATCAAGCAGTCCTTCCACTTCAGCCTCTCAGAGTCCTGGCATTACAGGTGTGAGACACCATGACTGGCCACTTCACTCTCTTAAGTAATATATCTGAACGGGTGCAGTGCCTCATGCCTATAATCCTAGCACTTTGGGAGGCCGAGATGGGTGGATCATTTGACATCAGGAGTTTGAAAGCAGCCTGCCCAATATGGTGAAACACCATCTCTACTAAAAATACAAAAATTAACCGGGCATGGTGGTACATGCATGTAATCCCAGCTACTCAGGAGCTGAGGCAGGAGAATTGCTTGAACCCAGGAGGTGGAGGTTGCAGTGAGCTGAGTTTGCACCACCCCACTCCAGCCTGGGTGACAGAATGAGACTCTGTCACACACACAAAAAAATGAATGTATCCTAGCCTCTGAAGCCTTTCCATCAATGGGACCAGGCAGAGTTCCTATTATAGTTTGTAGTGAGTTTCAATTCCATTTGTATGTCCAGAGTTGTTCAAATAAGTCAATGGCATCCTCCTGAGGGAATCAGGCCATTACACTGTCTTCATCTTACAAAGCTTGCATGCCATGGCCGTGGTTGCTCTCTCTTATCCACAATGCAACCCCCTTGTGGCTCTCTGTGGTGAGTGGTGTCCCTCTCATCAGGCTGTTAATATATGTGATACCTTTTTTTTTTGAGACACAATTTTGCTCTTGTTGCCCAGGGTGGAGTGCAATGGCACAATCTTGACTCACTGCAATCTTCGCCTCCCTGATTCAAGTAATTCTCCTGCCTCAGCCTCCCGAGTAGCTGGGATCACAGGTGCCCACCAAAATGCTCAGCTAGTTTTTTTTTGTTTTTTGTTTTTTTGGTTTTGTTTTGTTTGAGATGGAGTCTCACTCTGTAGCCCAGGCTGGGGTGCAGTGGTGCGATTTTGGCTCACTGCAAGCTCTGCCTCCCAGGTTCACACCATTCTCCTGCCTCAGCCTCCCAAGTAGCTGGGACTACAGGCACCTGCCACCACGCCCGGCTAATTTTTTGTATTTTTAGGAGAGATGGGGTTTCACCATGTTAGGCAGGATGGTCTTCATCTCCTGACCTCGTGATCTGCCCGCCTCAGACTCCCAAAGTGCTGGGATTACAGGCGTGAGCCATGCGCCCGGCCAAGTTTTTTGTATTTTTAGTAGAGACATGGTTTCACTATGTTGGCCAGGCTGGTCTCAAACTCCTGACCTCAGGCGATCCACCTGGCTCAGCCTCCTAAAGCACTGGTACTACAGGTGCAAGCCACTGTGCCTGGCTCAATACGTTTGATTTGGAAACTGCTCTTGACGACATCTGTAGAATATCAGATGTCATTTGTTTTACCTACATTGGAACCCCAGGGGGAGATTTCAACCCACACTTGTAGAAGACAAAGGAGGAAATTAAGATACTTTAAGTTGGCCAGACATGGTGCCTTATGCCTGTAGTCCCAGCACTTTGGGAAGCTGAGGTGGGTGGATCACAAAGTCAGGAGTCCGAGACCAGCCTGGCCAACATGGTGATTGAATCCTGTCTCTACTAAAAATACAAAAATTAGCCAGGTGTGGTGGTGCACACCTGTAATCCCAGCTGTTCAGGAGGCTGAGGCAGGAGAATCCTCAGGAGAACCCAGGAGGCAGAGGTTGCAGTGAGTCTAGATTGTGTCATTGCACTCCCACCTGGGCAACAGAGCAAGACTCCGTCTCAAAAAAAGAAAAAAAAAGATACTTTAAATTGTGGCCAGGCACAGTGGCTCATGCCTGTAATCCCAGTACTTTGGGAGGCCAAGGCAGATGGATCATGAGGTTAAGAGATCAAGACCATCCTGGCCAACATGATGAAACCCCGTTTCTACTAAAAATATAAAAATTAGCCAGATGTGGTGGCAGGTGCCTGTAGTCCCAGCTACTTAGGAGGCTGAGGCAGAAGAATCGATGGAACCCAGGAGGCAGAGGTTGCAGTGAGCCGAGATTGTGCCACTGCATTCCAGCCTGGCAGCAGAGGGAGACTCCATCTCAAACAAACAAACAAAAAAGATACTTTAAGTTGTTTAAAGGCCAGAGAGAGGCCAGTGGTGTGTGGCAGTCAGCTGGGGATGGACATGGAATGTACCTGGAAGTCTAAAGAATGAGGTGCATTCAGAGAGGGTATCTCTGCTGTGCTGAAGGTGCCACACTGGGCTTTCCATGACCTTGGCCATACTAGGGGAAGTGCCTGTCAGGAGGGGGTGGACTTTATGTCACAGCCACCACTTAGATACCTATTTGTTCAACTAACTATTGTTGTTGGGGGCTGTACCCCATGACCAGTGGGCCTAGTTTCACCTATGATTTGAGGACTTGAGAGGAGGATGTAAAAGAGTAGATGTGTGGGAGAGATGGATTGTGATACCTCAGCATAGGGGCAGTTTGTAGTTTCATCTGTCAACATCATAACAGGGCACAGTGACTTTTGAAGACGTGGCTGTGAAATTTACCCAGGAGGAATGGAATCTCCTTAGTGAGGCTCAGAGATGCCTGTACCGTGATGTGACCCTGGAGAACCTGGCACTTATGTCCTCCCTGGGTAAGTTGCTCACACTCACCCTGTGACCTGAGCTAGTCTCTGTTCCCCCCTCTTTCCCCATTGGTAAGAATTTCTCATGTCAGGAGCATGGACACAGCTTCCTGCTTCAGTTCTATGGGTAGGTTCTTGGTTGGTAGGACTGAGGTATACATACTGCCCTACTCCTTTCTTGGAGCAGCCCCAACACCTGCTTTACTGCAGGTGCCCAGGGAGGGATTCGCAGTCAGAAGCCCACCTTGTTAGTCCTGTGGATGTTTGGGTGTCCTTGTCCAGATTTCAGGTTCCTGTGTACCCACAGTCTACTTCCTTTCTTTAGCTGCTATTTTCTTATGCCTTCCTGTGGCAGGAATTGCCTTCACAGACTACATCACTGCCTACATAGACCAGAGGCTGTTCTTGCCAGACCTCCTTTAGAAATTCTCCTTGAAATACTCAGTTTTTTTCTCTCATGGGCTTTCATGGGCAAGTTGTTCTGAGACAATGTTGGCTGTTCCCTTGTTCTGTCTTTCCCTTAGTCTGTGCATCATTCATGTCCCATGTATTTGGTCATCATTGTGGTGGGAGGCACGTCCTCCATTTGATCCAGAAGATGCAAATGAATTCAGCCTCAGCATAATAGGCTCAGAAGGAGTGAGTCCCTAAAGAGTGGCACCCTGGGCTGGGGATGGTGGCTCACTCCTGTAATCCGAGCACTTTGGGAGGCCCTGGCAGGTGGATTATGAGGTCAGGAGTTCAAGACCAGCCTGGCCAAGATGGTGAAACCCTGTCTCTACTAAAATTACAAAAATCAGTCAAGCATGATGGCACGTGCCTGTAGTCCCAGCGACTCAGGAGGCTGAGGCAGAGAATTGCTTGAACCCAGGAGGGGAGGTTGCGGTGAGCCCAGATCACGCCACTGCACTCCAGCCTGAGTGACAGAGCAAGACTCCATCTCAAAAAAAAAATGAGCAGCACCCTGGAGGATGTCATGGAGTCAGGGCTTTAATGAAACATACCAGGAACCTATTCTACTTTAGTAGTATTTTTGTGGCAAGAGAAGTAGGCACACATAATTTGTCTTTTCTTCCTCATTCTTGAGAACATCACACTTGTCACTTGTCTATCTTATCATTTCTACTTTTTTTTTTAACTTTTGACCTACTTGTACATGAATTTGTACCCTAATATCCATTCTCCTATCTAATCTTCATGTCTCTTGACCCCAAATCTCATCCATTTTACATATGTCACCATCTACAGTGTTCTTTTTTTTTGCATAGAGATTTGTGTTAGCAAGTATGTACACTTTGTTACAAACTGTTCTCAAGCAGTAGCTGCTGTGTTGTACTTGTGTTTTCCTTGGCCTGGACAAATCCCTCTCTACAGCACTCACATGTCATGAGGACATAAATTCTGCAGATGAGTGGTTTGCAGATGCAGGAATTGTAGACTCTGCCTATACTCCCTGTGTTACATACATGGTTGTGTCCTTTAACTTATGAGACCTCCTACATTCTGTGACCATTATAGTCCAGTAATAATAAATAGCACCATCTTCCACCTGAAGCCAACATTCTGTTCCTCCAAGTATTTCCTTGGAGTAATTCCTCAGTTTGTCAGATACACTTGTGGGTGGTCTGTGCCTTCCCACCAGAGTTAACATGCACTTCACCAGCATTTTCTTGCTTTCAGGTTGTTGGTGTGGAGTGGAAGATGAGGCGGCACCTTCTAAGCGGACTATTTATATACAAAGAGAGATTCAGGTCAGGACTCCTATGGCAGGTGTGTCTCCCAAGAAGGCCCACCCCTCTGAGATGTGTGGCCCGATCTTGGGAGACATTTTGCATGTGGCAGATCATCAGGGAACACATCACAAGCAGAAACTGCACAGGTGTGAAGCCTGGGGGAATACATTGTATGACAGTGGAAACTTTCATCAGCACCAGAATGAGTACATTGGAGAGAAACCCTACAGAGTGAGTGTTGAGGAGGCATTGTTTTTGAAGAGGTGTAAGTTCCATGTGTCAGGGGAGTCATCTGTCTTCAGTGAGAGTGGGAAGGACTTTTTGCCCAGGTCAGGATTACTCCAGCAGGAGGTCAGTCACACTGGGGAGAAGTCAAACAGCAAAACTGAGTGTGTGTCTCCCTTTCATTGTGGGGGAGCTCACTATAGCCATGGAGAGTCCATGAAACATTTTAACACCAAACATATACTCAGTCAGCACCAGAGGCTTCTCCCTAGAGAAGAATGTTATGTATGCTGTGAATGTGGGAAATCCTTTAGCAAATATGTTAGCTTGAGTAATCATCAGAGAGTTCACACTGTGAAAAGACCTTATGAATGTGGAGAATGTGGGAAATCCTTTAGCAAATATGATAGCTTGAGTAATCATCAGAGAGTTCACACTGAAAAAAAACATTATAAATGTGGAGAATGTGGGAAATCCTTTAGCAAATATGTTAGCTTCAGTAATCATCAGAGAGTTCACACTGGGAAAAGACCTTATGAATGTGGAGAATGTGGGAAATCCTTTAGCAAATATGCTAGCTTCGGTAATCATCAGAGAGTTCACACTGACAAAAAACATTATGAATGTGGAGAATGTGGGAAATCCTTTAGCAAATATATAAGCTTCAGTAATCACCAGAGAGTTCACAGTGGAAAAAGACCTTATGAATGTGGAGAATGTGAGAAATCTTTTAGTCAAAAGAGCAGCCTCATTCAACATCAGCAATTTCACACTGGAGAAAAACCTTATGGGTGTGAAGAATGTGGGAAATATTTTAGCTTAGAAGGATATCTTAGGCGCCATCAACAAGTTCACACTGGAGAAGGACCTTACAAGTGTGGAGAATGTGGGAAATCTTTTAGCTCAAACATGAACCTTAAGAGCCATCAGCGCATTCACACTGGAGAGAGACCTTACAAGTGTGGAGAATGTGATAAATCTTTTAGTCGGAAGCCCAGCCTTGGTTACCATCAGCGCATTCACACTGAAGTAAGACCTTACAAGTGTGGAGAATGTGGGAAATCTTATATTTCAAAGGGGCACCTTAGGATCCATCAGCGCATGCACACTGGAGAAAGACCTTACAAGTGTGGAGACTGTGGGAAATCTTTTAATGAAAAAGGACACCTTAGGAGTCATCAGCGAGTTCACACTACAGAAAGACCTTATAAGTGTGGGGAATGTGGGAAATGTTTTAGTCACAAGGGTAACCTAATTCTACATCAGGATGGCCATACTAGAAAAAGGCCTTATATGTGTTGGGAATGTGGAAAATTATTTAAGAAGAAGTCTCACCTCCTCGTACACCAGAGAATTCACAGTGGAGAAAAGCCATATGCATGTGAGGCTTGTCAGAAATTTTTTAGGCACAAGTGCCACCTCACTGCACACCAGAGAGTTCACACTGGAGAAAGGCCTTATGAATGCAATGATTGTGGGAAGTCATTTACCCACAGCTGTGCATTCATTGTTCATAAGAGAGTTCACACTGGTCAGAAGCCTTATGAGTGCAGTGAATGCGGGAAATCTTTTGCTGCAAGCTCCTATCTCACTAGTCACAGAAGAGTTCACACTGGTCAGAAGCCTTATGAGTGCAGTGAATGCGGGAAATCTTTTGCTGGAATCTCCAGTCTCACTAATCACAGGAGAGTTCACACTGGAGAAAAGCCTTATGGGTGTAGTGAATGTGAAAAAAAATTTAGGCAAATCTCTTCACTTCATCATCATCAGAGAGTTCATGAAAGAAAGGCCTTATGAGTGTAGTGAATGAGTCCAGTCTCATTAAATACAGGAGAGCACACACCTGAGTAAGATCTTGTGATTGCAGCAAATGTGGAAAATGTTTACCCAAAAGTCTGCTCTCCTTGGACATTGGAGAGTTCACACCAGAGAAAAGTCCTTACAAGTAAAATAAATTCAGCAGTTTTGTAGCCACACCTCTGTATTCCTTCAGGATTATATTTAACACTGAATGAAGGCCTTACTAGTGTGGCAAATATAGGATATTTATCCAGAAGTCTGGCTTCAAAACTCACAGGAAAGCTGTCACTACAGAAATGCCTTTTGAGTGTAATGTTTGCAAAAAAGCGTTGTGCCTTCTTTCATTGAATCCTAGAACACTGAGATAAGAAAAACACTGTAGATGTATAGGTTAGATATATAGGGAATGTTATTATTTTATCCTTTTTTTGGAGAGATGGTCTCACTCCATCACCTGTGCTGGTGTGCAGTGCTGTGATCGTAGCTCACTGCATCCTCCACCCCCTAGGCTCAAGTGATCTTCCCACCTTAGCCTCCATGTAGCTGGGTCCACAGGCATGCACCACCATGCCTGGCTATTTTCTCATTTTACTAGAGATAGGGTTTTACCATGTTTCCAGGCTGGTATCAAACTCCTGAGCTCAAGCAATCTGTACACCTGAGCCTCCCAAAGTGCTGAGATTGTAGGTTTGAGTCACTGTGCTCAGCCAATTATGTTTTTCTGTGTAACATGGGAGGAGATCCTTTGAGGGTACCATGTGCCCAAATTGAAAAAACTCCAGGCATGAGGCATCTGTATTATATTTTTTACTATGCCCTGTTATCTTACTAGACTTATGTGACTGCCACTTATCTGGCAAAAGCCATTACATCTCAGCTACTTGGTAGGTACCCACATTGCATCATTCACCTATTTTGTATTCCAGAAGTATATTTTGGTTGTCTCCCATTCACAAGGAATTTTTTTTTAAGTTTTTTATTTGTTTGTTTGGTTGGTTTTTTGGTTTTTTTGGTTTGTTTTGTTTTTTTGGAGACAAAGTCTCACTGTCGCCCAGACTGGAGTGCAGTGGTGTGATCCTGGCTCATTGCAACCTCTGCCTCCCGAGTTCAAGCAATTGTCCTGTCTCAGCCTCCTGAGTAGCTGGGATTACAGGCATCTGCCACCACACCCAGATAATTTTTGTACTTTTAGTAGAGACGGGGTTTCACTATGTTGGTCAAGCTGATCTTGAACCCCTAACCTCATGATCCACCTGCCTTGGCCTCCCAAAGTGCTGGGATTACAGATGTGAGCCACTGCTTCTGGCGTTTTTTAAATTTATATTTTTTGTAGAGACAGGGTCTTGCTGTGTTGCACAGTCTGGTCTCAAACTGCTGGTCTCAAGTGATCCTTCTGCCTGGCTTCCCAAAATGTGGGGATTATAGGCATGGTGTGAGTCACCATGCTGGGACTTTTTTATTTCTTTAATTTTTAATTCCAGATCTGGTCACAGAAGGATTTGTTGAGTAGCCTCAGCACTTCTTGCTTTTTCATTTCTTTCTGATAAGTTACACCATGGACCTTCCCCATTTTTATCCCAGAGGACTCTTGTGCTGACTTGAAAAGATGGACTATTTCAGCTAAGCACGGTGGCTCATGCCTGTAATCCCAACACTTTGGGAGGCCGAGGTGGGTGGATCACAAGGACAGGAGTTCGAGACCAGCCTGGGCAATATAGTGAAATCCTGTCTCTTCTAAAAATACAAAAATTAGCCGGGCATGGTGGCGCACCTGTAGTCCCAGCTACTCAGGAGTCTGAGGCAGGAAAATTGCTTGATCCCCAGGAGGTAGAGGTTGCAGTGAGCTGAGATCATGCCACTGCACTCCAGCCTGGTTACTGCTACCTTGAAGGACAACATAGCTAAACTCTGTGGCTCAAGGGACAGCATGAATGCAGAATATAGCTTTCTTCAC
This sequence comes from Pongo pygmaeus, assembly GCF_028885625.2. Taxonomy (NCBI): domain Eukaryota; kingdom Metazoa; phylum Chordata; class Mammalia; order Primates; family Hominidae; genus Pongo; species Pongo pygmaeus. Next base: position 64,463,783 of record NC_072393.2, read on the forward strand.
TTGTGGCCTATTTGCATAGCTGCCCAAGGCCTCCAATGGATGACTTCATGGCTTTGTGGTCTTCATCTGTAGCATGGATACTACAGATTGTGGGTTCATAGGTCAGCTGGGTACAGGGCAGTTTTTATAACAACCTCTGGTGGGTTTTTTATTTTAGTGTCAATACCACACTGAAAGATTGGTGATTTTTTTTGAACCAGACAAAATTCTGTCTTATGAGGTATATTGCATTGTGCTCAGTACTGTTGAGGGAACTCTGTTCAGCAGATCTTACAAGGCACACATGTGCCCTGATATCCAGAATTCTGTAGGGCAACATCACAGGTTGTAAGGCTATAGGGTGAAATTATAATTTTATGGTTACTTAGTTACTGCATTTACAGTCAGCAGAGGGGACAGCAATAAAGTTTTTGAAATATATCTTTTTTTTTTCTTTTTTTTTGAGACACAGTCTCACTCTGTCACCCAGGTTGGAGTGCTGTTGCACCATTTCAGCTCACTGCAACCTGTGCCTTCCGGGTCCAAGTGATTCTCCCACCTCAGTCACCCAAGTAGCTAGAATTACAGGTGCATGCCACTACACCACTAATGTTTTGTAGTTTTAGTAGAGACGGGTTTCACCGTGTTGCACAGGCTAGTCTTGAATTCAACTCTTGAGCTCAGGTGATCTGCTCACCTCTGCCTTCCAAAGTGCTGGGACTACAGGTGTGGGCCACTGTGTTTGGCTGAAGTGTATGTCTTTTAAAGGAGTGTCCACAGTTATCCAGTCACTATATCTCTGATGGATAAGCAGATACAGAAATTCTCAGGACTTCCATAATGATGAATGTTGTCTAGCTAAGCTTTGGTCAGAGGAAATAATCTAAAGGTTTTGTGAATTCATGTAAACTTTTGGGCTGCTCACCTTAAGGTAACTCCTGTATTAACAGGAGGAACAGGATAGGGAAAAAGATCTCAGTTCAGTGATGTAGCTTTGTGACCCGCCAGCGATCCAGTTCAATCAGGTAGAAATGACCATACTGCTACATCAATATTTGCTTCTATGGAGGCTAGTTTCCCCACTTAGGGCATGAGAAGAATTGGTAGAGTCAACATAGAATTGCCAAACCTGTCACCAAAAATAATGGCAAATCTGTATTTTTCTCTTAAACCATATTATAAAAGCTGTAATAAGGTATAGGCTGAGCATCATGGGTCATGCCTGTATTCCCAGCACTTTGGGAGGCCAAAGAAGGCAGATTCCTTGAGCCCAGGAGGTTGAGACCAGCATGGGGAACACGGCAAAACCTTGTCTCTAGGAAAAATAGCCAGGTATGGTGGCATGTACCTTAGTCTTAGCGATGTGGGAGGATTGCTGGAGCCTGGGAGGCAGAAGTTGCCGTGAGCCAAGATTGCAACACTGCAGTCCAGCCTGGGTGATAGAGTGAAACCCCATCTTAAAAATAAAATAAAAGATATAAATGACATCCAATAAAGTACACATATTTGAGCTGTAGGATAAGTCTTGAATTTTATTATAATCCCTTGAAACCATCATCAGAGTAACAATAATGAATTTATCTAATCTATCACCTTTGTATTTACTTGGAGGCTTTATAAAGTTTTTCTCTCTGCTCTCCAAACAACCATTGATTTACTTTGCTGTATGATAGAGTACTTTCCATTTTCTGGAATTTTCTGACTGATGTAATAAAGTGTTTCCTCTTATAATCCCTGGGTGCTCTCCTGCATCATGCTTATTTTGATGTCAATGTAGGTATATGAGTTGTTCATTCGTTTTATGTTGCTGAGAAATATAGTCTGCCATGAAATGTCATTGTATATTCATTCATTCATCCATCCATTTATGGATATTTTACTTGCTGCTTACTTTTTTTTTTTTCAAGACTCTGTCTACCAAGTTGGAGTGCAGTGGTGTGATTTTGGTTCATTGCAACCTCCACCTCCCAGGTTCAAGTGAGTCTCCCACCTCAGCCTCCCATGTAGCTGGGATTACATGCATGAGCCACCATGCCTGGCTGTTTTTTGTATTTTTAGTAGAGATGGGGTTTCACTGTGTTACCAGGTTCATCTCAAACTCTGGGCCTCAAGTGATCTGCCTGCCTTGGCCTACCAAAGTGCTCAGATTACAGGCCTGAGCCATGAGCCACCACACCTGTAATTTATTCTGAGGCCAGGCATGATGGCTCATGCCTATAATCCCAGCAATTTGGGAAGCCCAGGTGGGTGGATCACTTGAGGTCAGGAGTTTGAGACCAGGCTGGCCAACATGGTGAATCCCCATCTGTACTAAAAATACAAAAATTAGCCAGGCATGGCGGCACTTGCCTGTAATTCCAGCTACTCAGTCAGGAGGCTGAGGCAGGAGAATCACTTGAACCCAGGAGACAGAGGTTACAGTGAGCTGAGGTTACCACTGCACTCCAGCCTGGGCAACAGAGTGAGACTCTGTTTAAAACAAAAAAACAAAAAAACATTTATTCTGAGATAATCCCAGTTCCCAGTGTGAAACTATTCCTGCAGTCACTGGAAAATAATAACCACTTTCTTGTAAGTAGATAAAATTTTGGAGCTCAGATGCTGTATTTATATTGTTATTCAGATGGCCTTTTTTTACCTGTGCTTTAATTGTGAAAGTTGTAGCCATTGATGTGTGTACCACAGTGGCATTGGTTAAGTTGCTCTTCCTTTGAGATAGATGTCAATGTGATTAAAGAAATTGAGTACACCTTAGCACATGGATTAAGAAACATATTGACATAGTGATCCTCATAGTGACATAGATCAGCAGGACTTGTGTTCTGAGCACTGGTCATGACCCTTCTCATGATGAAACAGGATCTGGTCAAAACAGGATGCACTAAAGAAACCAGCTGAAAGCAGTAAAACTAAGATGGCAAGAACATGAACTCTAGTTATGCTCATTGCCTCATTGCTCATTATATGCTCATTATAATGCATTAGCATGCTAAAAGACACTCCCACCAGCACTAAGGCAGTTTACAAATGCTATGGCAATGCCCAGAAGCTACCTCATGTAGTTTAAAAGAGAAGGAACCCCTGGTTCTGGGAACTCCCCACCCTTTTTCTAGAAAATTCATGAATAACCCACCTCTTATTTAGCACATAACTAAGGAGTAGCTATAAATATAGCTAGCCAACAATCCACGGGTGCTACTTTGCCTGTGGAGTAGCCCTGCTCTGTCTGTGGAGCAGCCATTTTCCTGTACTCTGTTGCTCTCATAAACTTGTTTTGCCTTCAGTTTACACTCTTGGCTTGCTCTTGAATTATTTCCTTTATGAAGCCAGGAACCCTCCTGGATTGAGCCCCAATTTTGGGATTTGCTAGCATTAGTAGAGCAATTTTCTGTGGGAGCCAGTGGCCAACTGCCGGCTTCACGACCTGCTTCAGGGTGTACCAACATCTGTCTATTTCCCTGTCATTAGATCTTTATTATTATTTTATTATTTTATTTTATTTTTTTGAGAAGGAGTCTAGCCCTGACACCAGGCTGGAGTGCAGTGGCACGATCTCAGCTCATTGCATCCTCTGCCTCCAGAGTTCAGGCGATTCTCCTGCCTCAGCCTCTTGAGTAGCTGGGACTACAGGTGTCTGCCACCATGCCCAGCTAGTTCTTTAACATGGGTTTTGCTGTTAGCCAGGATGGTCTTGATCTCCTAACCTCATGATCTGTCCACCTTGGCCTCCCAAAGTGCTGGGATTACAGGCATGAGCCACCACGCCTGGCTAATTTTTGTATTTTTATTAGAGATGGGGTTTCACCATATTGATCAGGCTGGTGTCGAACTCCTGACCTCATGATCCACCTGGCTTGGCCTCCCAAAATGCTGGGATTATAGGCATGAGCCACCATGCCCAGCAATTTATTTATTTATTTTTATTTTATTTTATTTGAGAAAGAGTCTCACTCCTGTTGCCCAGGCTGGAGTGCAATGGCATGATCTCGACTCACCGCAACCTCTACCTCCAGGGTTCAAGCAATTCTTCTACCTCAGCCTCCTGAGTAGCTGGAATTGGAGGCATGCAGCACCATACCTGGAAAATTTTGTACTTTCAGTAGAGACACGGTTTCTCCATGTTTGTCAGGCTGGTCTCGAACTCCCGACCTCAGGTGATCCACCCTCCTTGGCCTCCCAAAGTGCTGGGATTACAGGGGTGAGCCACCATGTCTGGCCTTTATTTTTATTTTTTGTGGGTATATAGTAGTGTATACATTTGTAGATTACATTAGATATTTTGATGTAGCCATGCCATACGTGATAATCATAGGGTAAATGGGGTCTCAATCACCTCAACATTTATCCTCTGTATTATAAACGGTCCAGTTATACCCTTTTAGTTATTTTTAAATGTGTGATTAAATTATTTTGACTATAGACACCCTGTTATGGTAGCAAATATTAGGTCTTATTCATTTTGCTCACTGTTTTTTGTACCCATCCTGTCATCATGTCTTATGGAGAATTTTCTTTTGTTCCCAACAAAACAATGAAACTCACAAAACTGAGTGTAATGATTCAGTCTACGTGAATTTAAAGAGCAATCAATACTTAATGTTCTCAGCTCTGAGTGCACACATTTCGGTAAGTCTGAATGATGCCAATGATATGGCCACTTAGATAAGTGAAGTTTAGGAGCATCTCAAATAGTATTTTTATTCTCTGGGTGCAGGATGAGCTTCCTAGAGTCTGATGTGATACCTATTTGATGCTTTTACAAAGAATCAATAGTCTTCCTCCCTTGAGGTGTGAGCAGGGCTTTCAAAGGCAGCCCTCAGAGTGTGACATGGTCTGCGTTTGGCTTGCTCTTGGAGGATACCACCATTGTTGGCTGAGAGCTCTGGGAAGTACTTTACCCAGAAGGTGCTAGTTGCAAGGCCCAGGATGAGGGATTTCTGGGCATGCTTGTCAGGCCAGGGAGTACTGGGTTGGGACTGAGAAGGCACAAGAGGAGTAGTCATCTCTGCTCCCAAGTGGCAGTTCTGAGGCTCATAGGCACTGGCTGGGGTGATGCCTGCTCCACCCACAGTTGATGGCAGCAGCCACACTGAGGCACCTAGCTCAGGTAAATGCTGTGCATTACAGGCTTCACCCCAGATAGAGTAATACAGGTAGAGGAACCAATAGGTGCAAAGGCTTGGAGGTGCATCTGAGCCATGAGCATTTCAGAACCTGGTAACCATGTTGTGTCATGGAAAGTGGGGAACTACATTACCCAGAAAGCTCTGCGTTAAACGACAGCCGGTCAGAGCCAATGAGCACTCGGAAAGAAGGCATTTCCACGTGTGCACGTAACGTAAGGCCGAGACTTCCGGGGTCTCTAGTAGCGGCTGTGTATGGGTTATGTGGGTGTTTCCCCAGTTTGTGGCCCCTGAGTGCTGGGTGGGACCGCGGTGACTGAACCTAGAAGGTGGAGAGGAATCGTCCTCAGTGCCCAGAGACGGCCCTGCAGCCCCGTGACGGCGACCACTGCTCCCGGGCCGTGCTTCCCCAAGTAGTCCGATGGCAGCGTCTGCGCCGAGGCACCCGACTCAGGTAATTGTGGCGCCTTCTGTGCCCTCAGGTCACCCCATCATCACCCAGGTCCTAAACCAGTGAGGGAGCGGCTCCTGCTCACGGGTCTGTAGCTGGTACCCGGCATAGGGACACTGAGGCGCTCACAGGAGGCCTCTCCGTGTAACCGTCCAGTGGGTTCACCTTGCCAGCTGCCTAGACAGACCTGATTTATGAAGACTGGGGAGTTGCAGTGGAGAAATAGTAATTCACGCAGAGCCGTCCTGCTGTTCGGGAAACAGGAGTTTTATTATTATTCAAATCAGTCTCCCCGAGCATTCTGGGATCAGAGTTTTCAAAATTAATTTGGCGGGTAGGGGCTTGAGAAGTGGGGAGTGCTGATCGGTCAGGTTGGAGATGGATTCATAAGGGGTTAAAATGAGTTTTTCATGCTGTTTTCTGTTCTGGGTGGGCTGGCAGAACTGATTGACCCAGATTACCTGTCTGTGTGTTGTCCGCTGATCCATCCAGTGCAGGATCTGCAAAATACCCCAAGCACTGATCTTAGACGTTGGGGAAACCAGCCGCACACCACCCAGCAGATACCCTGAGTCCAGCGGAGACAAAGGAGTTAGAAAGAGACAGAATACGCGTTTAAAAGGCGGGTCCAGGTGGCCGGGGCATTGGAGGCTTCCTGGTGGCCCAGAGCTCTTGGGCTCCACCCAGTTTATTGGTTTACAAGCTCTTTGTTCTTATGGCAGATTGGAGGGGGAGGAAGGGATTAGGAAAAGGATTAATCAGTAAAGGAGAACTCGTGAGTCATTCGATAAGATGTATAGCACTGGCCGTTTCTGTGAATTTCCTTGAGCAAAGGCGTTTCTAAACTACTTAAGATCTTTAACTTATCGGGACTAAAACAGGTGGCTGTGGGTTTCAGGAGGAGCCAAGATGTTTGATTATACTCCACTGCTTCAAGGGAGTGTTATCTCCTTGAGCAACCTATGGAATGCCGCTGAACAGTTATGCTCTCGGGACATAAAGACATGAAGGCAATAAGGAGACTTTTCTCCTCAGAGGCTGCCCATGGCTTCCCATGGGTGTCTCACACAGGGGAGACCAACTCAACTAGCACCCCAGAAACTCACATTAGGTTTTACAATAGTAACATTATCTTCAGGAGCAACTTGGGGAGGTTCAGACTCTTGGAGCCAGAAGCTGCATGACCCCTAAACCGTAATTTCTATTCTTGTAGCTAATTTGTTAGTCCTGCAAAGACAGGCTGGTCCCCAGGCAAAAAGGGGGTCTCTTCAGGAAATGGCTATTATCAATTTTGTTTCAGAGTGAAACTATGAACTGAATTCTTTTCCTAAGTTAATTCAGCCTATGCCCCGGAATGAACAAGGACGGCTGAAATGTTGGAAGCAAGATGGAGTCAATTAGGTCTGATTTCTTTCACTGTCATAATTTCCTCAGTTATAATTTTGCAGTCAGTTTCACCTGTTTCTGACTCCAGTGGGATGCAGTGGGGAGAGTGACAGGCACAGGGAGGGGTGCAGGCAATGGCCTGCAGATGGACGGAGCTGGAAGGATGGAACCTGGTGTCTACAGACATCTCTCAGGAACAAAGTGTGAGACGGAGCTCTTCCTGGTAAAGCAAGCAGGCCAGGCGCTGTGCATTCATCATGAGGATGCTAGAAGCCATGGAGGGTTTTGAAGAAAGGAGGGACATGATCCAAATCCAGGCTTTTAAGAAGTTTCCCAAAGGCCAGTCAAAGGAAGAGCATCATAGAGAGAGAGGATGAGGACTTTGGGGTCTTGGGAGGTTGAATCCTTTTTGTAGCTCACATAGGTGGTAGAGATGACATTTTGCACTGAGACAAGCAGGTCAGACAACCAGCCTTAGGGTTACCTGGCTCCAGGGACAAGAAAGGATTCAGGGAGGCCTGAGCTTATCAAATCCCGTGACATGTTTGTAATGTCTGCCTCTCCCCTCAGGCACTCCTGGCTGCAAAAGCACTTAGGAAACCCACACAGGGAAGTGGAGGGTGTTCAATCCCCTCATTGGTCCTGACCCGCATCTACAGGTTCTCTAGCTTGTGGTGTCCTGGGATTCTTAAATGCCATTTTTTCAGTCCTTTGATCTGAGGACCCTGGAGAATCTCTAAACCCAGGATACTAAGGCCATGGCTGGTTATATGTAGGTATTCCCATTTCTGTCAACCAATGTAAACAACCTTGTAAGATTAACCCAGGAGTTGTTACCAGGTTGTGAAATGCTTAGAGATAAAATGGATCAAAGTCAGGAGGTGATATTACCACAGTTGTATCTGGCTACAGCCTTCATCTGGTTGGACCTTGTTGCATAGACTGTGGATTGAGGGAAGCCGAAGAAAGGTCAGAGATAAGGCTCCTGCCATAATCCAGGTGAGGGTTAATGGATCAGATAAGTGGCAAATCACATGGATCTGGATTCAGGATTCACTTCTTGTAAAGAGACAGCTAGGTTTTTTTTTTTTTTTTTTTTTTTTTTTTTAACGTGGCATTTCAGTCTTGTTGCCCAGGCTGGAGTGCAATGGCGTAATCTTGGCTCACTGGAGCCTCTGCCTCCCAGGTTCAAGCACTTCAAGGTAGCTGGCATTACAGGCACCCACCACCATGCCCAGCTAATTTTTGTATTTTTAGTAGAGATGAGGTTTTACCATGTTAGCCAAGCTGGTCTCGAACTCCTGACCTCAGGTGACCATCCCGTCTCGGCCTCCCAAAGTGCTGGGATTATAGGCATGAAACAATGCACCCAGCCGAGACAGCTAGGTTTTCTTTTTTTTTTTTTTTTTTGAGACAGAGTTTCACTCTGTTGTCCAGCCTGGAGTCTAGTGACACAATCTCAGCCCACTGCAACCTCATGGGTTCAAATGATTCTCCTGCCTCTGCCTCCTGAGTAGCTGGGATTACAGGCATGTACCACCACACTCAGCTAATTTTTCTATTTTTACTAAAGTCAGGGTTTCACCATGTTGGCCAGGGTAGTCTCAAACTCCTGACCTAAGGAGAGTCGCTGGCCTCTGCCTCCCAAAGTGCTGGGATGACAGGCATGAGCCACCATGCCTTGCAGACAGATAGGTTTTCTAATGTGGATGAGAGGAGCATGAAAGAGGAATCGGGCATGAGCCCAAGGTTTTTTGTTGTTGTTGTTGTTTGTTTGTTTTTTTTTGAGACGGAGTCTCACTCTGTTGCCCAGGCTGGAGTGCAGTGGCGTGATCTCGGCTCACTGCAAGCTCCGCCTCCCGGTTTCACGCCATTCTCCCGCCTCAGTCTCTGGAGTAGCTGGCACTACAGGCGCCTGCCACCATGCCGGCTAATTTTTTGTATTTTTAGTAGAGATGGGGTTTCACCATGTTAGCCAGGATGATCTCGATCTCCTGACCTCGTGATCCACCCACCTTGGCCTCCCAAAGTGCTGGGATTACAGGCGTGAGCCACCGGGCACAGCCAAGACCAAGGTTTTTGATCTTAGCAGCTGTAACCATGGACGCTGCTTCAGCTGAGATGAGGTTGGTATTGACATAATATTCACTGTGGATATCCAGAGGATTGTTTTGGCCATACAAAGAATCAGAGACCAATAAGTGCTGGCATCAAATGGATAACTAGACATACAGGATGGGGTATCTGGGAGGGTATTGATACTGGAGACATCCAATATATGAAAGCTAATGGGTGAACTGTGATTAGTTATGGGTCCATTTAGGAGGACGTGCTTCAGATTATGGTGGTAAATCTTTTCAGGGGGCAGAAAGGTGTGATTACAGACTGAGGAATGGATCTCTTACTTATGTCCCCAAATGATGGTATTGGGCTTCCTAAACACCTGAAAGGGTGTGAGTGACCATCATAGCAGGACATATGATACAGTAGAGTTTGGAAGGGGATGTAGACATCCAAAGAGAGAATAGACAAGAGATAGATGCATGCAGAAGCATAGGAGTAATTCAGGGAAGATGACACTTGGGCCTGAGTTGGTGCCAAAGTTGTAACTTTTTTTTTTTTTCAGATGGAGTTTCGCTCTTGTTGCCCAAGCTGGAGTGCAATGGCACCTTCTCAGCTCACTGCAACCTCCACCTCCTGGGTTCAAGCAATTCTCCTGCCTCAGCCTCCCAAGTAGCTAGGATTACAGGCACCCGCCACCACGCCAGGCTAATTTTTGTATTTTCAGTAGAGACAGGGTTTCACCATGCTGACCAGGCTAGTCTTGAACTCCTGACCTGGTGATCTGCCTGCCACAGCCTCAAAGTGCTGAAATTACAGGCATGAGCCACTGTGCCTGGCCAGTTGTAATTATTTATCACTGTCTAGACTCACAAACATTTTGAGATGACTTTGGGAGTCCCTGGGGAGTTTCATTCAGCCTGGTGCATATGGGCAGTGAAAAATATGCTCATCTGTAATAGTAGATTTGGTTTGGGTCACAAATCCAGGGGCTGGGCTTTAAATGGCATTAGGTGGACAGAGGAGGGTTGCTACAGCTGAGGTCTCAGCTGATACGGCACAAAAGTGAAATAGGGCCATGGATATCTGAAGCCACATGTGGTTCTGTGTGGCTATGGAGTCATTCCGGGAGACATTCACAGGATGATTTGGGATTACCACTGCTATTGTAAACCATGGAAATTCTGTGTTAATATTGGATCCTATTTGTATTTGTCAAGCATAGTCTGGATGCTTATCCACATTTTGGTATAAGGCCAGAATTGAAGGCCCAATATGATGTGTCACTTTGACATCTTGTGATAGTGGGACAACCTTAAAAGGTGTAAGTACAAATCTCATTCCCACTCTGCTCTCTTGAATAATGTATCCTAGCCTAACAGCCCATTTTATCAAGGTGATAAGGCAGGGTTCCAGGTTGTTATATTTTGTGATGGGTTTCAATTCCATCCCTACCACCAGAGTTATGGAAACAAACCATTGCATATTCCCAAGGGAATCATGGGCCGTTATACCCTCTTCATCTTGTGAAACAATTTTATTTGTAGGTGCTGGGTGTGGCAGCTCACCCCTATAATCTCCTCAGTTTCAGAGGCCAAGGCAGGTGGATCACTTGAGACCAGAAGTTCAAGACCAGCCTGGCCAACAAGGTGAAACCCCATCTCTACTAAAAAAAAAATACAGGCCAGGCACAGTGCCTCCCGCCTGGAATCCCAGCACTGTGGGAGGCCGAGGTGGGTGGATCAGGAAGTGTGGAGATCGAGACCATCCTGGCTAACATGGTGAAACCCCGTCTCTACTAAAAAAATAATACAAAAAATTAGCCGGCTGTGGTGGCGGGCACCTGTAGTCCCAGCTACTCGGGAGGCTGAGGCAGGAGAATGGCCTGAACCTGGGAGGCAGAGCTTGCACTGAGCTGAGATCATGCCAGTGCACTCCAGCCTGGGGGACACAGCAAGACTCCGTCTCAAAAAAAAAAAAAAAATTAGCCGAGTGTAGTGGTGCACGGCTGTAATCCCAGCTACTTGGGAGGCTGAGTCACAAGAATCACTTGAACCTGGGAGGCGGAGGCTGCAGTGAGCCAAGATTGTGCCCCTGCACTCCAGCCTGGGTGGCAGAGCTAGACTATGTCTCAAAATAAACCCCCCAAAATAAACTTTTACTTCTGGGGATGCCAGAGAGGGGCTGAAGTTTGGAGAAACTCAGGTGGGGGTGGCCATGGGCATGTGTCTGTACAGTATAAAGAATGATATACATTTAGAGAGGGAGGTTGTCTGATGGACTCAGGTAGCTGCCTTGGGCTTTATGTGAGCTTGGATATCGCTATTCAGAAGGAGGTGTGGACCTTTTTTTGTTTGTTTTTGAGATGGTGTCTCACTCTGTTGGCCAGGCTGGAGTGCAGTGGTGCAATCTAGGCTCACTACAAACCCTGCCTCCTGGGTTCATGCCATTCTCCGGCCTCAGCCTCCCAAGTAGCTGGGACTACAGGTGCCCACCACCATGCCCAGCTAATTTTTTGTATTTTTAGTAGAGACAGAGTTTCACCATGTTAACCAGCATAGTCTCTATCTCCTGACCATGTGATGTGCCCACATCAGTGTCTCAAAGTACTGGGATTACAGGCGTGAGCCACCGTGCCCAGCCCAGAAGGGGGTGGACCTTTTTATGTCAGGACCTCAGCATGGATACCTATTTGTCCACCTACTTCTTGTTGCTGATGGCATTTGACCAGCAGGCCCATGAAGAGACAAAGGCACCAGTGGACATGGTTTCAACTCTGTGTTGGGGACCTTGGGGGGAGGATGGGCAATGGTGGGTGTGTGGGGGAGGTGGGTTGTGATACCTCAGCAGAGGGACTGTTTGTGATTTCATCTGTCACTATCATAGCAGGGCACTGTGACCTTTGAAGATGTGGCTGTGAACTTTTCCCAGGAGGAATGGAGTCTCCTTAGTGAGGCTCAGAGGTGCTTGTACCGTGATGTGATGCTAGAGAACCTGGCTCTCATATCCTCGCTGAGTAAGTTGCTCATGCTCACCTTTGTGACCTAAGCTAGTGTTGCCATTCCCATTTTTCATTGACAGGACTGTCTTTCTCACTTAAGGAACCTGGACACAGGTTCCTTTTACACTTCTCTGTGTAAGTTGTGTGGTTGGTAGGAGTAAGGTGTGTGTATTGCCTTTTCCTCTCTTTTTTTTTTTTTTTTTTTTTTTCTGAGACAGTGTCTCACTCTGTCACCCAGGCTGGAGTACAGCAGCGCCGTCTTGGCTTACTGCAAGATCCACCTCCCAGGTTCATGCCATTCTCCTGCCTCAGCCTCCCAAGTAGCTGGGACTACAGGCACCTACCACCACGCCTGCCTAATTTTTTTTGTATTTTTAGTAGAGACAAGGTTTCACCATGTTAGCCAGGATGGTCTTGATCTCCTGACCTCATGATCCACCCACCTCCACCTCCCAAAGTGGTGGGATTATAGGTGTGAGCCACCGCACCTGGCCACCTTTTCCTCTCCTTAAGCAGCTCCAACACCTGCTCTGCTCCAAGCTCCCAAGGAAGGAGTCAGAGTCAGGAGTCTTATAGGCACCTTAATGTATCCTTTGCCTGCTCTCTGGCTGTCAGGTGACTGTCCAAATCGGTAGCGCTTGTGTGCCCAGGTTCTATTAACACTTCCTTCCTCTCTCTGACAATTCTTTGTGCCTCCCTGTGTCAATTGCCTTCATTGACATTGTCACTACCTACATAGACCATAGACTCTTCTTGCAAGACCCTGCTTAGGAATTCTCTTGTAATACTTAGCTTACTCTCCTGTGGGCTGTCAGGTGCTTAGTTGTCCTGAGCTAGTGTTGGCTGTTCATCTCTGCTGTCTCTCCCTTCATACTTATATCATCCAGTCATATGTACCGGGGGTGAGATGGAGAGTCCTCCGTGTTTGACAAGATGTGGTTCAATTCAGGCTCATCACGATAGGCTTAAAGGGAGCCTGTCCCTCAGGAGTGCCATGCTGGGGGAGGGCATGACTTCAGGGGTTTATCCAAATCATACCAGAAACCATTTATATTTGCCAAGTATTTTTGTGGCAATATGAGTAAGGCACACACTATTTGTCTTTTTCTCCCTATTGTTGAGAGTTTCACACTTGCTCTGTATGTTTTCATTTCTACAGTGATATCCACCCCAGCACTAATACTCACATCTCTGGACTCCACATCTCACCCATTTTTCTTCTGCTTTCATCTGCAGTTGTCTCTGATATTGGTGTACTGATTATGTATTAGGAAGTGTATGCCCACTGTTAAACCATCTATGACCACCCCCTGCTGTGATGTAGTCATGTTTTCTTGGTCTTCACATATGTTTCTAAATATATATAGATGTATATATATGTTTGTATATGTATATATATATGTGTGTGTGTATATGTATATTTTTCAGAGAGAGTTTTGCTCTTGTTGCCCAAGCTGGAGTGCAATGGTGTGATCTCGGCTCAGTGCAACCTCTGCCCCCTGGGTTCAAGTGATTCTCCTGCCTCAGCCTCCTGAGTAGCTGGGATTACAGGCACACGCCACCATACCTGACTGACTTTTTGTATTTTTAGTAGATACAGGGTTTTACTATATTAGCCAGGCTGGTCTCGAACTCCTGACCTCAGGTAATCCACCCCCCTCAGCCTTGCAAAGTGCTGGGATTACAGGAGTGAGCCACCGTGCCTGGCCCATATTCTTCTATATAGCACTCACATGTCATCAGGAGATAAGGTCCTGTACACAACTTGTTTGTAGAGGAAGGAGCTGTAGACCCTGCCTGTACTCCCTGTGTTGCATATATGCTTGTGCTGTTTACATCATGAAGCCTCCTAGATTCTGTGACCTTTATAGCCCAGGAATTCTAAGCAGCCCCATCTTTTTTTTTTTTTTTTTTTTTTTTTTTTTTTTTTTTTTGGTGATTGAGTCTCACTCTGTTGTCCAGGCTGGAGTGCAGTGGCATAATCACCGCTCACTACAAACCTCCGCCTTCTGGGTTCAAATGATTCTCCTGCTTCAGCCTCCTAAGTAGCTGGGATTACAGGTGTCCACAACCACACCCAGCTAATTTTTGTATTTTTAGTAAAGATGGGGTTTCACCATGTTGTTCATGCTGGTCTTGAACTTCTGACCTTAGGTGATCCACCTGCCTCAGCCTCCCAAAGTGCTGGGATAACAGGTGTGAGCCACCGTGCCCAGCCAGCAGCCCCATCTTCAACTTGAAGCCAACATTGTGTTCCTGCAAATATTTTTATAGAGTAATTCCTTAATTTGTGAGATGTACCTGTGGGTTGACTGTGCCTTCCCATTAGAGGTACTTTGCACTTGACCAGCATTTTCTTGCTTTCAGGTTGTTGGTGTGGATCGAAAGATGAGGAGGTACCATGTAAGCAGAGAATTTCTCTACAAAGAGAGTCTCAGAGCAGGACTCCTAGGACAGTTATTTCTCCTAAGGCTCACCCCTGTGAAATGTGTGGCCTCATCTTGGGGGATATTTTTCACTTTGCTGACCACCAGGAAACTCATCACAAGCAGAAGCTGAACAGGAGTGGAGCATGTGGAAAAAACTTGGATGACACTGCAAACCTTCATCAGCACCAGAAACAGCATATTGGAGAGAAATTCTACAGAAAGAGTGTCAGAGAAGCATCATTTGTAAAGAAACATAAGTGCAGGGTGTCACAGGAGCCATTTGTCTTCTGTGAGTTTGGGAAGGACGTTCTGCCCAGTTCAGGATTATGCCAAGAAGAAGCTGCTTACCCTGTAGAGAAGACAGACAGTGAAACTACGCATGGCCCACCCTTTCAGGAGGGAAAATCTAATTACAGGTGTGGAAAACACACAAAAGCCTTCAGCACCAAACACTCAGTTATTCCACACCAGAAACTTTTCACTAGAGATGGATGTTATGTGTGCAGTGATTGTGGAAAATCCTTTAGCAGATATGTCAGTTTCAGTAATCATCAGCGAGATCACACTGGAAAAGGACCTTATGAGTGTGGGAAATCTTATAGTCAAAAGAGCAGCCTCATTCAACATCAGAGAGTTCACACTGGAAAGACAGTTTATCCCTGTGGGGAGTGTGGGAAATCTTTTAGTCAGAAGGGCAGCCTTATTAGCCATCAGCGTGTTCACACTGGAGAAGGGCCTTATGAGTGTGGAGAATGTGGGAAATCTTTTGATCAAAAGGGTAACCTCATTCAACATCAGCGAGGTCACACTGGAGAGAAAGCTTATCACTGTGGGGAATGTGGGAAATCTTTTCGTCAGAAGTTTTGCCTTATTAACCATCAGCGTGTTCACACTGGAGAAAGGCCTTACAAGTGTGGAGAATGTGGGAAATCTTTTGGTCAAAAGGGCAACCTAGTTCACCATCAGCGAGGTCACACTGGAGAAAGGCCTTATGAGTGCAAGGAATGTGGGAAATCATTTAGGTACAGATCCCACCTCACTGAACACCAGAGACTTCACACTGGGGAAAGACCTTACAATTGTAGAGAATGTGGGAAATTATTTAACAGGAAGTATCATCTTCTTGTTCATGAGAGAGTTCACACTGGAGAAAGGCCATATGAGTGTGAGATATGTGGGAAACTATTTGGCAATAAGCACAGCGTGACTATACATCAGAGGATTCACACTGGAGAAAGGCCATATGAATGCAGTGAATGTGGGAAATCATTTCTTTCCAGCTCTGCACTTCATGTTCATAAAAGAGTTCATTCTGGACAAAAGCCTTATAAGTGCAGTGAATGTGGAAAATCCTTTTCTGAATGTTCCAGTCTCATTAAACACAGGAGAATTCACACTGGAGAAAGGCCTTATGAATGTACCAAATGTGGAAAAACATTTCAGCGAAGCTCTACCCTCCTTCATCATCAGAGTTCACACAGGAGAAAGGCCTTATGAGTGCAGTGAATATGGGAAATCCTTTGCTGAAACATCCCATCTCATTAAACACAGGAGAGTTCATACTGGAGAAAGGCCTCATGACTGCTGTCAACATGGAAAACATCAGAATGTCTGCTCTCCTTGGTCTTAAGCAACTTCGCGTTGAGATGGAGTCTCATTCTGTCACCCAGGCTGGAGTGCAGTGGTGCAGTCTTGGCTCGCTGCAACTTGGGCCTCCCGGGTTCATGCGATCCTCCTACCTCAGCCTCCTGAGTAGCTGGGATTATGAGTGCACACCACCATGCCCAGCTAATTTTTGTATTTTTAGTGGAGATGGGGTTCTACCATGTTGGCCAGGCTGGTCTGGAACTCCTGACCTCAAGTGATCCACCCACCTTGGCTCCCAAAGTGCTGAAATTACAGGCATGAGCCTCTGCACCTGGCCTTCATTCTTTTTGTATTGCTTAGAATATGACATGCTGAACCAGGCATGGTGGCTCATGCTTGTAAACCTGATGCTTTGGGAGGACAAGGTGGTTCATTTGAGGCCAGGAGTTAGAGATCAGCCTGGGCAACATAGCCAGACCTCCTCTCTACAAAAATAAAAAAGAATGACATGCTATGAAAACTTACTGTATATCATTCATCTGTTGAAGTGTATTTCAGTTGCTTCTTGTTTTTGTCTGTTATAAATAAAACTGCTATATTTGAATGCTGTTGTTCATATAGGTGTGTTTCACTATGGTAATATGGTGGTGTGCAGTGCCTGAGTCACATGATTAAAGTACAACTCTTTTTTGAGGCAGATTTGCTCTGTTACCCAGGCTGGAGTTAGGTGGCATGATTTCGGCTCACTGTAACCTCTGCCTCCCAAGTTCAGGTGATTCTCCTGCCTCAGCCTCCCGAGTAGCAGGGACTACTGGTGTGCACCACCATGCCTGGATAACTTTTTTTTATTTTTATTAGCAATGGGGTTTCACCATGCTGGCCAGGCTGGTTATGAACTCCTGACCTCAAGTGATCTGCCCGCCTCGGCTTCTCAGGTGTGACCTACTGCGCTTGACCTAATGTACAACTTTTTAAGCAATGCCAAACTATGACTTAAGAATAAAATTATTGCTCTTGTTTGTATATCTACCACCAGTGTCCAAGAATTTCTGTTCTAGCTTACCAAGAGGGAGTATGGTTAGTATCTGAAATTGTTTATTATTTTAATAAGTGGTTATAACTTTTTGAGTCAATGGTTTGTTTTGCTTTTTTTTTTTTGTTTTGAGACAAGGTCTTACTCTGTCTCCCAGGCTGGAGTGCAGTGACACAATCTCAGCTCATTGCAACCTCTGCTTCCTGGGCTCAAGCACTCTGCCCACCTCAGCCTCCAGAGTAGCTGGAAATACAGGGCGTGCACCACCACAACTGGATAATTTTTGTATTTTCTGTAGAGAGGGTTTTACCTTTTTGCCCAGTCTGATCTCGAACTCCTGGGCTCAGGCGATCCACTTGCCTAGGCCTCCAAAAGTGCTTGGTCTACAGGTGTGAGGCACCCTGCCTGGCCTCACCTGTAGGCTTGTTTTTTAAAATGAATTTTATCTATTTCCCATTTCATTAAGATATTTAAAAATAATGAAATAACAAAGACTTATGTTGGACTTCATTCATTCTTCAGTGATATCACTTTGCTGCAAGGAATATTTGGTTTTCTTTCATTTTTTCTTTTTTTTGAGATGGAGTCTAGCTCTGTCTCCTAAGCTACAGTGAAGTGGCGTGATCTTGGCTTACTTGCAACCTCCACCTCCTGTGTTCAAGCGATTCTGCCTCAGCCCCCTGAGTAGTTGGGACTACAGGCATGTGCCATTATGCCTGGCTAATTTTATTTGTTTATTTTAGTAGAGATGGGGTTTCACCATGTTACCCAGGCTGCTCTCTAACTTCTGAGCTCAAGTGATCCACCTGCCTCGGCCTCCCAAAGTGCTGGCATTACAGGTGTCAGCCACTGTACCTGGCCGAATACTTGTTTTTCAGTACCACAAGGGCTATGAGCTGGTTGTCCACTTTATGTGGAATCGTAAGTGTCCCCAAGTGACAATACATATAGATTGCCAGGCAGTAAAACAGTTAAGATGCCACCATAGCTTTCTTTCTATTCAACATCTAAGATTACCTTACTACTTCTTTTGTTCCAAGTTTGTATTTCCTCAGAGTTCTCATGTATGGAAAGGATACACACTTTGTAGAAACAAGAACTTTATGTTATCCAAGTTCTAGGTTAGCCATGAGCTCCAATTACCTCAGAGCTCCGAGTCCTCTACTCAATACCCGTTGAGATTTATGTGTTCTGAGGCTTTTGTCTTCTAGCTACTTATGTCATTCTCCATGGGTAACCTCATTCATCCACATTAACTAATTTCCTCAATCCAAGCTCTTTTCTAGAGATAATCTCCAGTCCCTGTGCAGACACTGTCATTGCACTTTCTGCTGAAATGGTAGTTTCTTGCCAGCAAGGTGAGATTATGGAATCCAGAATCTTTTCTCAGGGGTCACATGCCCATTTCCCCACTTGCATGAATGTCGACACTGCAGCCACAGTTTTGGCAGTAAATGTGAATTTGGCAAGTAACCACTGTTCCCAGGGAAATGTCCCAATCAGAAGAAGATTATCTGGGACACCGATACTGACAGAGAGATGGGACATTCTGAGGGACCCAGAGGCAGGGTGCCACCTCAACTTCCCTGAGGGCTGCCTAGAATCTCTGTTTCCTCGCACTCTGAATTCTTCTTCCTCTTATGGCTGACCAAAAACATGGAACCTCACAAAGTCCATTGTAAGAGTTTTATCTTTGTGAAGTGAAGAACATGAAGACAGTTTCAATCAAAGTTATTGAGTGGACACTTTGTGGTTTTTTTTTGAGAAGTCTCACTCTTTCACCCAGGCTGGAGTGCAGTGGCATGATCTCGGCTCACTGCAGCTCCACCTCCCGGGTTCACGCCATTCTCTTGCCTCAGCCTCCTGAGTAGCTGGGACTACAAGCACCCACCACCATGTCAGCTTAATTTTTTTGTTTTGTTTTTTGAGACAGAGTCTCGCTCTGTTTCCCCGGTTGGAGTGCCGTGGCACAATCTTGGCTCACTGAAACCTCCTCCTCCTGGATTCAAGAAATTCTCCTTGCCTCAGCCAACTCATTAGCTAGGATTACAGGCACACACCACCATGCCCAGCTGATTTTTGTATTTTTAGTGGTGATCGGGTTTCACCATGTTGGTCAGGCTGGTCTCAAACTCCTGACCTCGTGATCCACCCACCTCGGCCTCCCAAAGTGCTGGAATTACAGGCATGAGCCACTGCACCTGGCCTGTATTTTTTTCTTTAGTAGAGATGGGGTTTTACTGTGTTTGCCAGGATGGTCTCAATCTCCAGATCTCATGATCCGCCCGCCTTAGCCTCCCAAAGTGCTGGGATTATAGGCGTGAGCCAACGTGCCCTGGCCACTTCGTGTCTTTGCAACATTTTTTAGATATGGATTTTTTGTGTTTTTTGGGGAACATAATTTGCAAATGGAATCTCTGTTATTTTCCTAACATGCTTGGTGGCCACAAAAGTTGACTTCCTGTCCCATTTAGTGTAACAAAAGAAAGTTAAGAAATGTGGATAAAAGATTGTAAGTTAGAAATGGCAAGATAATCAGCTATATGAAGAATCTTGGCCAGGTGTGGTGGCTGAGGCCTGTAATCCCAGCACTTTGGGAGGCTGAGGTGGGTGGATCACAAGGTCAGGAGTTCAAGGCCACCCTGGCCAGTATTGTGAATTTCTGTCTCTACTAAAAATACAAAAATTAGTCGGGCGTGGTGGCGGGTGCCTGTAGTCCCAGCTACTCAGGAGGCTGAAGCCAGAAAATTTGTTGAACCTGGGAGGTGGAAGGTGCATTGAGCCAATATCACACCAGTGCACTCCAACCTGGTGACAGAGAGAGACATCACCTCAAAAAAAAAAAAAAAATCTCAATCCATAAATGTTATATTTTATAACTTTATAACAGCATGTTATATGGGCTTAGATATTATGCCTAAAAGTTTTTTTTTTTTTTTAGTTAGAGTCTCAGTCTGTCACCCAGGCTGAAGTGCAATGGCATGGTCTTGGCTCACTGCAACGTCCGCCTCCCAGGTTCAAGTGATTCTCTTGCCTCAGCCTCCCGAGTAGCTGGGCCTATAGGTTCCCTCCACCACACCCAGCTAATTTTTGTATTTTTAGTAGAGATGAGCTTTCACTATGTTAGCCAGGCTGGTCTCAAACTCCTGACCTCATGATCCACCCCCCTCGGCCTCCTAAAGTGCTGGGATTACAGGCATCTGCCACCGCACTCGGCTTATCCCTAGAAATCCTATGATAGCCTGATGTATGGGCACCTAAAGGCATGGCACTTGAGAAATGTGAATAAAAGATTGTAAGTTACAAATAGCAAGGTACAATCAGATGTTAACAGTCTCAACCCCTAAATGTCACCTTGTATTACAGCATGTTATATAAGTGCATATAGGCACATACATGAAATACTGATACTTCATTCTCAGTAATATTTTTCATCCTTCTCACTGGAAAGATCTTTGATGATTTTTAATCAACATAGGAGTTTCAATGATATCTAGAAGTTTAAAAGGGCTTGTTCAAACAAATTATGACCACACACACTGAAGAGTATGTTTCTGTCTCTTGTGGTGTAAATTTTTTTTTATTACACCAAATTATGTTCACCCAAAACCTTTGTAATCAGGGGAAATTAAAGAGCCTTCCTGGAAAATGGAGGTTGCAATCAGCCGAGATGGTGCCATCGCACTCTAACCTGGACAACAGAGTGAGACTCTGCCTCAAAAAAAAAAAAAAAAAAAAAAAAAAAAATTCTTTATTTTCTCCATAAACTACAGTTTATATAAGCAAAACTTTCAGTACTAAGCAATTTTAGTCTCTGCAGGCCCTTGTCTTGAATTAATACAACTTTTGTTAATTCTCTTATGAAGTTAATCTTCCGGCTTGTATGTGAATTAAATATATATTAAAATTTTTTTGTACAAAAGATTCATACCTCTTTCCTGTTTGAAATTCTTTTACTGTTTCATCAATCTAATGTTTATTTTTATTTCACCAGTAATTTCCTCATTGTGTTGAATCTTACAGTGGCTTATAAATTGACATGTATCTAGAAATGTTTAGCCAGTCCATCTATATTTGATATGGCACATTTTTTCCTTTGAATCACATACTGTAAGAGAAGTAGCTTCCTCTTGCTAATCTCTACTTTCCCTAAGTGATGAATTAATCCTCTTTAGATGATTATAATTCTCTTTTCAACACATAGCTAGAAAGAATCTATAAAGAACTTTCCTGGCTGGGTGCGGTGGCTCATGCCTGTAATCCCAGCACTTCAGGAGGCCAAGGTGGGTGGATAACTAGGTCAGGAGTTCCAGACCAGCCTGACCAACATGGTGAAACCATGTCTTTACTAAAAATACAAAAATTAGCTGGGTGCGGTGGTGCACACCTGTAATCCCACCTACTCAGGAGGCTGGGGCATAGAATTGCTTGAACCTGGCAGGCAGAGGTTGCAGTGAGTCGAGATCATGCCACTGCACTACAGCCTGTGCAACAGAGCGAGACTCTGTCTCAAAAAAAAAAAAAAAAAAGAAAAGAAACCACAGTCCATGTCTGAGGGGTGTACGTTGCTTATCAATTTGGAGAGAAAATAGATAACATAATACAATGTTAAAATAGATTAAAAATTGAGATAGAAAAACTGCTCAATTTATGCTTCACAAAAAATTGAAAATTAAATCAAGCCTACACATAAAAAGGCATTTTATATATATATATACACGTGTGTGTGTATATATGTATATATGTATATATATGTGTGTATATATGTATATATGTATATACATATATATGTGTGTACATATATATACGTATATATGTGTGTGTGTATATGTATATATACACACACATACATACACACATATATACTTTTTATTTTACTTTTGGAGACAGAATCTTGCTCTGCTGCCCAGGCTGGAATGCAGTGGCATGATCATGGCTCACTGCAGCCTTGACCACCCTCAGGGTTCAAGTGATCCTGCCACCTCAGCCTGCCGGGTAGCTGGGACTACAGGTAGGCACCCTGCCTGGCTAATTTTTGCATTTTTTGTGGACACAGGGTTTTGCCATGTTGCCCAGGCTGGTCTCAGTCTTCTCAGCTCAAGTCAACAGCCTGCCTCTGCCTCCCAATGTGCTGGGATTAGAGGAATAAACTACTATGCCCAACTCAAGATTATTTTTTAAATGGTTTATTTTCTTAGTAAATTGGGGCGCACAAGTCACTAAAAGCAAGGATTAAATTTAAAGGGAAAAATTTGTTTTACTTTTCTACAAAAAATTAAAACCAAAGCACTTTAAAAGTGACAACACGGCCGGGCACAGTGGCTCACACCTGTAATCCCAGCACCTTGGGAGGATGAGGTGGGTGGATCACAAGGTCAGGAGATCAAGACCATCCTGGCTAACACAGTGAAACCCCGTCTCTACTAAAAATACAGGAAGTTAGCCAGGTGTGGTGGCACACACCTGTTGTCCCAGCTACTCGGGAGGCTGAGGCAGGAGAATGGCATGAACCCAGGAGTTGGAGTTTGCAGTGAGCCAAGATCATGCCACGGCACTCCAGCCTGGGCGACAGAGCAAGTACTCTGTCTCAAAAAACAAACAAAAAAGCAACAACCAATAATGGAAATAATGACAAAAATTACTTAAAATGTGCAACATAAAAAGTAGTCATTTAGGCAGGTTCATGCCTGTAATCCCACTTTGGGAGGCCAAGACAGGTGGATCACTTGAGGACAGGAGTTCGAGACCAGTCAGGCCAATACTGTGAAACACGGTCTCTACTAAAAATCCAAAAATTAGCCAGATGTGGTGTCATGCACCTGTATTCCCAGCTGTTTGGGAGGCTGAGGCAGGAGAATCACTTGAATGCAGGAGGTGGAGGTTGCAGTAAGCTGTGATCATGCCATTGCCCTCCAGCCTAGGCAACAGAGCTAGACCCTTGCCTTAAAAAAAAAAAAAAAAGGAAAGGAGTCATCTATAATTTTACTACTTATACAGATTACATTGAGATAAATCACAAAATATTAGGCAAAACTTTAAAATAATTTTTAACTATCCAGTATATCAAAGAGAGATGCCACACATTGTATTTGTTTGCAAGAATGTCATTGTGATTACAAAACTGACCACTAACCATTCAGTTGAAGTTGATTGAGAACTTAAAACTATTTCCTTTTTTTTTCTGAGATGGAGCCTCACTTTGTCGCCCAGGCTGAAGTGCAGTGGCGTGATCTCGGCTCACCACAACCTCTGTCTCCTGGGTTCAAGTGATTCTCTTGCCTCAGCCCCTCAAGTAGCTGGGATTACAGGTGTGTGCCACTAAGCCCTGCTCATTTTTGTATTTTTAGTAGAGACAGGGTTTCACCATGTTGGCCAGAGGCACCGCATTATTTTTAAGCCAGGTGCAGTGGCTCATGACTGTAATCCCAGCACTTTGGGAGGCCAAGGTGGGTGGATCACCTGAAGTTGGGAGTTCGAGACCAGCCTGATCAACTTTGAAGAAACCCTGTCTCTACTAAAAATACAAAAAATTAGCCAGGTGTGGTGGCACGTGCCTGTAATCCCAGCTTCTCGGGAGGCTGAGGCAAGAGGATGGCTTGAACCCGGGAGGCAGAGGTTGTGGTGAGCCGAGATCACGGTACTGCACTCCAGCCTGGGTGACAAGAGCAAGACTCTGTCTCAAAATAAATAAATAAAAATAAAAAATAAACATGATGATCACAGATGCAGTCACATTTTCTGAGTTCTTGTCTCTCTGCCAGTGCCACCCAGATAGCCTCACAAAACTTTGACCCAGCCACTGTCAGTGTCACCACTGCCCATAAAGGAGCTGAGCCCAGCAGGGGCACTGCCTGGGGCCCTGTAGGCAAAAGGCTACAGCAGGAGCTGATGACCCTCATGATGCCTGGTGACAAAAGAATTTCTGCCTGCCCTGAAAGCCTTATCAAATGGAGATCATCCATGGAGCAGCTGGTACAGTATATGAATATCTGAGGTATAAGCTCTTGCTGGAGTTCCTCAATGACTACCCACCCTTACCATGCACCCACAGTGAAGTTCCTCACATCCTGCTACCACCCTAACATGGACACCCAGGCTAACATATGCCTGGACATCCTGAAGGAGAAGTGGTCTGCCCTGTATGATATCAGGACCATCCTGCTCTCTATCCAGTGCCTGCTAGGAGAACTCAACATTGATAGCCCTTTGAACACACATGCTACCAAGCTCTGGGAAAACCCCACAGCTTTAAGAAGTACCTGCAAGGGCCGGGCGCAGTGGCTCACACCTGTAATCCCAGCACTTTGGGAGGCCAAGGTGGGTGGATCACCTGAGGTAGAGACACCAAGGCCTGACAGACATGGAGAAACCTCATCCCTATTTAAAAAAATTTAAAAAATTAGCCAAGTGTGGTGGCACATGCCTGTAATCCTAGCTACTTGGGAGGCTGAGGGAAGAGAATCGCTTGAACCTGGGAGGTGGAGGTTGCAGTGAGCCGAGATCTCGCTATTGCACTCCAGCCTGGGCAACAAGAGTGAAACTCTGTCTCAAAAAAAAAAAAAATAAAAATAAGGAAGTACCTGCAAGAAAGCTACTCAAAGTAGGTCACCAGCCAGGAGCTCTGACCCAGGCTGCCCAGTCTATCCTTGTGTTGTCTTTTTAATTTTTCCTTAGATGGTCTGCCCTTTCCGTGATTTCTGTGTAGAACTCTGTATCTTGAGCTGTGGTACTATTTTTCTTTTGTCTTTTAATTTAAGCCTTGGTGGAGCCCTTGTGATGAATATTAAATAAATACATTTTGGGCCAGGCGTGGTGCTTCTAGCCTGTAATCCCAGCACTTTGGGAGGCCGAGGTGGGCGAATCACGAGGTCAGGATATCAAGACCATCCTGCCTAACACGGTGAACCTCGTCTCTACTAAAAACACAAAAAAATTAGCCAGGCGTGGTGGCGGGTGCCTATAGTCCCAGCTGCTCGGGAGGCTGAGGCAGGAGAATGGCCTAAACCCAGGAGGCGGAGCTTGCAGTGAGCCGAGGTCGCACCACTGCACTCCAGGCTGGGCACAGAGCAAGACTCCATCTCAAAAAAAAGAAAAAAGAAAACATTTTTATCATTAAAAAACAACAAAAAAAATGATACGAGAGCACCCAGCGATTATAAGAGGAAACACTTTATTACATCACTCATCTAAAATTCCAGAAAATGGAAAGTACTCTACTGTACAGCAAAGTAAATCATTGGTTGTCTGGAGAACAGAAAGAAAGCCTTTATAAAAAGGTTCCAGGTAAATATAAAGGTGTTAAATTCATTATTGTGACTATGTTAATGGTTTCATGGGATTATATGAAACGCAAGATTTATCACATACTACAGCTTAAATATGCATAGCTTACTGAATGTCATTTATAACTTATCACAGCTTTAAAATATGCTTCAGACTGGCAGCAGTGGCTCACACCTGTAATCCCAGCACTTTGGGAGGCTGAGGCAAGCATATCACCTGAGGTCAGGAGTCCGAGATCAGCTTGGCCAACATGGCAAAACTCTGTCTCTACTAAAAATACAAAAATTGGCCGGGCGTGGTGGCACATGCTTCCAGTCCCACCTACATGGGAGGCTGAGCCAGGAGAATTGCTTGAACCTAGGAGGTAGAGGCTGCAATGAGCCGAGGTCATGCCACTGCACTCCAGCCTGGGTGACAGTGAGACTCTGTCTCAAAAAAAAAAAAAAAGTTTGGGCACGGTGGCTCATGCCTGTAATCCCCGCACTTCGGGAGGCCGAGGCGGGTGGATCACAAGGTCAGGAGATCGAGACCATCCTGATTAACATGGTGAAACCCCGTCTCTAGTAAAGATACAAAAAATCAGCTGGGCGTGGTGGCGGGCACCTGTAGTCCCAGCTACTTGGGAGGCTGAGGCAGAAGAATGGTGTGAACCCAGGAGGCGGAGCTTGCAGTGAGCCGAGATCGTGCCACTGCACTCCATCCAGCCTGGGCAACAGAGCAAGACTCCATCTCAAAATAAATAATAATAATAATAATAATAATAATAAAATGCAGTTCAAAAGAAAAATATAGATTTACCATTGTTTTTGGAAAACAGGTTTGACAACTCTATACTGACTACACCAATTCTTCTCATGCCCTAAGTGGGAAAACTAGCCTCCACTTATTGATGTGGCAGTAAGTCCATTTCCACCTGATTAACTGGCTGGCTGGCCACAAAGGCCACATCACTGAACTGAGATCTCCCTTCTCCCTATCATCTTCCTCCTGCTAATGCAGGAATGACCTTGAGGAGAACAGCCCAGAATGGGTACAGGAATTCACAAAACCTTTAGATTATTTCCCCTGACAATGGCCTCAACAATACAACATTCATCATTATGGAAGTCCTGATAATTCCTGTATCTGCATATTCATCACATACGTAGTGACTGGATCATTGTGGATGCCTTTTTAAAAGACTCATGCTCATGCCTGTAATCCAAGCACTTTGGGAGGCTGAGGCCAGCAGATCACAAGGTCAGGAGTTCGAGACCAGCCTGGCCAACATGGTGAAACCCCATCTCTACTAAAAATACAAAAACTAGCTGGGTGTGGTGGCATGTGCCTGTAGTCCCAGCTACTTGGGAGGCTGAGGCAGGAGAACTGTTTGAACCTGGGAGGCAGAGGTTGCCATGAGCCAAGATTATGCCATTGCACTCCAGCCTGGGCAACAGGGTGAGGCTCTGTCTCAAAAAAAAAAAAAAAAAGACATGAGTTGCAGTTACATTATTCTGTCTCCTCCACTGCCTATAAATAAAGTAATTCTACAAAATTATAATTTCACCTGATAGCATTACAATCTGTGATGTCATCCTACATAATTCTGGATATCGGGGCATGTGTCTCCATTGCAAGAGCTGGGGAGCAGACTTCCCTCAGCCGTACCAAGTACAATGCAATATACCTCGTAAAAGAATTTTGTCTTGTTCAAAAAATGCCAGAAATTGTCACAAAAAATGCCCTGTATCCAGCTGACCTATGAACCCACAAATTTTAGTATCTATGTTACAGATAAAGACCACAATGCCCTGAAGGTCTTCTTTGGAGGCCTCTGGCAGCTATGCAAATCAGTCCACAAGTGGAGAAAGCTATGTGCTACATTCATACTGTTCCATGAACCACAAAGAGTTCAGCTATGCCAACAAAAGCTGTGACCCCCTTCATAGTAACAGGACCTACTTGTTTCTGAACCACCCATACAGTGACAACCACCCTCAAGACTGAAGAAGGCTGAAACAATAAGGCCTTCATAACAGCACAAACCAGAGAAATGGGAGGCAAGCTGTTCTTAGGATCATGACTTGGAGGGTAGAAAATTTGTCAAGATTGATGTGATACCCACAAGATCTCTGAAAGACATAGTCCATCTTTTCAAGTCAATGTTAGAGGCCTCTGGGATAAAAATGGGTAACGTCCATGGCATGACTTATCAGACAGAAAAAAATGACAAAGGAAGAAGTGCTGAAGCTACTCAATAAATCCTTCTGTGACTCGATCAGAAATTAAAAGTTAAAAAAAAAAAAAAAGGCCAGGCACAGTAACTCACACCCGTAATCCCAGCATGTTTGGAGGCCAAGGTGGAAGGACCACTTGAGCCAGGAGTTTAAGACCAGCCTGGGCAACATGGTGAGACCCTGTCTCTCCAAAACTTAAAAAAATTAGTGGAGCATGGTAGTGCATGCCTGTGGTTTCAGCTACTCAGGAGGCTGAGGCAAACAGAATCACTTAAGCCCAGGAGATCAAGGGTGCAGTGAAATGTGAACGCACCACTGCACACCATCCTGAGTGACACAGTGACACCCTGTCTCAAAAAAAATCTAGCAAGGTACCTGGATAGAGTGAAAAATGCACTGTAGCTGCCGCATGCTTGGAACTTTTGCAGATGCTCAATAAATGACATTCAATCTAGGTAGGTGGCACCCTCAAAGGGTTACATTGAAAAAGAAATAACATTCCATATACATCTATGGTGTTTTTCTCATGTCAGTGTTTGAGGCTCCAATAAAAAGGCTGAAGGCTTTCTTGCATTCATTACATTCAAAAGGCATTTCTGCAGTGGGAAGTCTCCTGTGTGTTATGAAGCTAGATTTCTACATAAATATCTCACATGTCACATTGGTAAGGCCCTGATCCAGTGTTAACTCTCTGATCTTGAAGGAGCACAGAGGTGTGGCTACAAAATTGCCCAAGTGTATTTCATTTGTCTAGTGCGAACTCTCTGATATTCAAGGAGAGAAGACCTTCAGGTAACTTTTTTTCCACATTTGCTGCATCACAAGACCTTACTCCAGTGTGAACTCTCCTGTGTTTAATGAGACTGAAAGTTTCAGCAAGGGATTTCCCACATTCACTGCACTCATAAGGTGGTGTGACTAGTGTGAACTCTCTTATGAACACAGAATGCAGAGCTGTGGGTAGATGAATTCCCACAATCATTGCATTCATATGGCCTTTCTCCAGTGTGAACTCTCTGGTGTGCAATGAGGTGGTCCTTCTTGCTAAAAACTTTCTGACAATCCTTACACTCATATGGCTTTTCTCCAATGTGAACTCTGGTGTACAAGGAGATGAGACTTCTTGTTAAATAACTTCCCACATTTCTCACATTTATAAGGCTTTTCTCCAGTGTGAACTCTCTTGTGTTTAGTGAGA
Organism: Pongo pygmaeus; assembly: GCF_028885625.2. Lineage (NCBI taxonomy): Eukaryota > Metazoa > Chordata > Mammalia > Primates > Hominidae > Pongo > Pongo pygmaeus. The sequence goes on from NC_072393.2 coordinate 64,492,530, forward strand.
CTGGAGCTTTCAGCAAAAGATTTTCCACATTCACTGCACTCATAAGGCTTTTCTCCAGTGTGAACTCTTTTGTGTTTCGTGAAACTGGAGCTTTCAGCAAAGGATTTTCCACATTCACTGCACTCATAAGGCTTTTCTCCAGTGTGAATTCGCTTATGAACACAGAATGTAGAGCTGTGGGTAAATGATTTTCCACAATCATTGCATTCATAAGGCCTTTCTCCAGTGTGAACTCTCTGATGTGCAATGAGTTGGTACTTGTTTCTAAAAAATTTCTGACAAGCTTCACAAGCATATGGCTTTTCTCCATTGTGAATTCTCTGGTGTACAAGGAGGTGAGACTTCTTCTTAAATAATTTTCCACATTCCCTACACACACAAGGTCTTTCTCCAGTATGGCCATGCTGGTGTAGAATGAGGTTACCCTTGTGACTAAAACATTTCCCACATTCCCCACACTTAAAAGGTCTTTCTGTAGTGTGAACTCGCTGATGATTCCTAAGGTGTCCTTTTTCATTAAAAGATTTCCCACAGTCTCCACACTTGTAAGGTCTTTCTCCAGTGTGCATGCGCTGATGGTGAACAAGGCTGCGCTTATGACTAAAAGATTTCCCACATTCTCCACACTCATAAGGCCTTTCTCCAGTATGAACACGCTGATGGCTCCTAAGGTGCCCAATTGAACTAAAAGATTTCCCACATTCTCCACACCCATAAGATCTTTCTCTAGGGTGAACTCGCTGATGTAGAATGAGGGTGCCCTTATGACTAAAAGATTTCCCACACTCTCCACACTCATAAAGTCTGTCTCCAGTGTGAATGTGCTGATGGTTCCTAAGATGTCCTTTTGAACTAAATGATTTCCCACATTCTCCACACTCATAAGGTCTTGCTCCAGTGTGAACTCGCTGGTGTAGAACGAGGTTGCCCTTTTGACTGAAAGATTTCCCACATTCTCCACACTGATAAGGTCTTTCTCCACTGTGAACTCGCTGATGGTGAACAAGGCTGCGCTTATGACTGAAAGATTTCACACATTCTCCACACTGATAAGGTCTTTCTCCGGCATGAACTCGTTGATGGCTCCTAAGATGTCCTTCTGAACTAAAAGATTTCCCACATTCTTCACACCCATAAGGTTTTTCTCCAGTGTGAAATCGCTGATGTTGAATGAGGCTGCTCTTTTGACTAAAGGATTTCCCACATTCTCCACATTCATAATGTTTTTTGTCAGTGTGAACTCTCTGATGATTACTGAAGCTAGCATATTTGCTAAAGGATTTCCCACATTCTCCACATTCATAAAGTCTTTTTCCAGTGTGAACTCTCTGATGATTACTGAAGCTAACATATTTGCTAAAGGATTTCCCACATTCTCCACATTCATAATGTTTTTTTTCAGTGTGAACTCTCTGATGATTACTGAAGTTAACATATTTACTAAAGGATTTCCCACATTCTCCACATTCATGTTTTTTTTCAGTGTGAACTCTCTGATGATTACTCAAGCTAGCATATTTGCTAAAGGACTTCCCACATTCACAGCAAACATAACACTCTTCTCTAGGAAGCAATCTCTGGTACTGACTGAGTATATGTTTGGTGCTAAAATGTTTCATGGATTCTCCATGGCTATAGTGAGCTCCCCCACACTGAAAGGGAGACACACACTCAGTTTTGCTGTTTGACTTCTCCCCAGTGTGACTGACCTCCTGCTGGAGTAATCCTGACCTGGGCAAAAAGTCCTTCCCACTCTCACTGAAGACAGATGACTCCCCTGACACATGAAACTTACACCTCTTCACAAACAATGCCTCCTCAACACTCACTCTGTAGGGTTTCTCTCCAATGTATTCATTCTGGTGCTGATGAAAGTTTCCACTGTCATACAATGTATTCCCCCAGGTCTCACACCTGTGCAGTTTCTGCTTGTGATGTGATCCCTGATGATCTGCCACATGCAAAATGTCTCCCAAGATCGGGCCACACATCTCACAGGGGTGGGCCTTCTTGGGAGACACACCTGCCATAGGAGTCCTGACCTGAGTCTCTCTTTGTATATAAATAGTCTGCTTAGAAGATGCCTCCTCATCTTCCACTCCACACCAACAACCTGAAAGCAAGAAAATGCTGGTGAAGTGCATGTTAACTCTGGTGGGAAGGCACAGACCACCCACAAGTGTATCTGACAAACTGAGGAATTACTCCAAGGAAATACTTGGAGGAACAGAATGTTGGCTTCAGGTGGAAGATAGTGCTATGTATTATTACTGGACTATAATGGTCACAGAGTGTAGGAGACCTCATAAGTTAAAGGACACAACCATGTATGTAACACAGGGAGTATAGGCAGAGTCTACAATTCCTGCATCTGCAAACCACTCATCTGCAGAACTTTATGTCCTCATGACATGTGAGTGCTGTAGAGAGGGATTTGTCCAGGCCAAGGAAAACACAAGCACAACACAGCAGCTACTGCTTGAGGAGAGTTTAACAAAGTATATATATTTGCTAACACAAATCTCTATGCCAACACTGGAGAGAACACTGTAGATGGTGACATATGTAAAATGGATGAGATTTGGGGTCCAGAGATGTGAAGATTAGATAGGAGAATGGATATTAGGGTACAAGTTCATGTACAAGTATGTCAAAGGTTAAAAAAGAAAGAGTAGAAGCGATAAGGTAGACAAGTGTGATGCTCTCAAGAATGAGGAAGAAAAGACAAATTATGTGTGCCTACTTGCCTTGCCACAAAAATACTACTAAAATAGAACAGGTTGTTGGTATGCTTTCAATAAAGCCCTGACTCCATGACCTCCTCCAGGGTGCCACTTTTTTTTTTTTTTTTTTTAGATGGAGTCTCACTGTCACCCAGACTGGAGTGCAGTGGTGTGATCTGGGCTCACCGCAACCTCCCCTCCTGGGTTCAAGCAATTCTCTGCCTCAGGCTCCTGAGTCACTGGGATTACAGGCATGTGCCACCAGGCCTGACCAATTTTTGTATTTTTAGTAGAGACAGGGTTTCACCATCTTGGCCAGGCTGGTCTTGAACTCCTGACCTCATAATCCACCTGCCAGGGCCTCCCAAAGTGCTGGGATTAAAGGAGTGAGCCACCATCCCCAGCCCAGGGTGCCACTCTTTAGGGACTCACTCCTTCTGAGTCTATTATGCTGAGGCTGAATTCATTTGCATCTTCTGGGTCAAATGGAGGACGTGCCTCCCACCACGATGATGACCAAATACATGGGACATGAATGATGCACAGACTAAGGGAAAGACAGAACAAGGGAACAGCCAACATTGTCTCAGAACAACTTGCCCATGAAAGCCCACGAGAGAAAAAAACTGAGTATTTCAAGGAGAATTTCTAAAGAAGGTCTTGCAAGAACAGCCTCTGGTCTATGTAGGCAGTGATGTAGTCTGTGAAGGCAATTCCTGCCACAGGAAGGCATAAGAAAATAGCAGCTAAAGAAAGGAAGTAGACTGTGGGTACACAGGAACCTGAAATCTGGACAAGGACACCCAAACATCCACAGGACTAACACAGTGGGCTTCTGACTATGAATCCCTCCCTGGGAGCCTGCAGTAAATCAAGTGTTGGGGCTGCTCCAAGAAAGGAGTAGGGCAGTATGTACACCTCAGTCCTACCAACCAAGAACCTACCCATAGAACTGAAGCAGGAAGCTGTGTCCATGCTCCTGACATGAGAAATTCTTGCCAATGGGGAAAGAGGGGGGAACGGAGACTAGCTCAAGTCACAGGGTGAGTGTGAGCAACTTACCCAGGGAGGATATAAGTGCCAGGTTCTCCAGGGTCACATCACGGTACAGGCATCTCTGAGCCTCACTAAGGAGATTCCATTCCTCCCAGGTAAAGTTCACAGCCACGTCTTCAAAAGTCACTGTGCCCTGTTATGATGTTGACAGATGAAACTACAAACTGCCCCTATGCTGAGGTATCACAATCCATCTCTCCCACACATCTACTCTTGCACATCCTCCTCTCAAGGTCCTCAAACATAAGAGAAACTAGGCCCACTGGTCATGGGGTACAGCCCCCAACAACAATAGTTAGTTGAACAAATAGGTATCCGTGCAGTGGCTGTGACATAAAGTCCACCCCCTCCTGACAGGCACTTTCCCTAGCATGGCCGAGGTCATGGAAAGCCCAATGTGGCACCTTCAGTACAGCAGAGAAACCCTCTCTAAATGCACCTCATTCTTTAGACTTCCAGGTACATTCCATGTCCATCCCCAGCTGACTGCCACACACCACTGGCCTCTCTCTGGCCTTTAAACAACTTAAAGTACATTTTTTTGTTTGTTTGTTTGTTTGAGACAGAGTCTCACTCTGTCACCAGGCTGAGATGTAGTGGCATGATCTCGGCTCACTCACTGCAACCTCCACCTCCTGGGTTCAAGCAATTATCCTGCCTCAGCCTCCCGAGCAGCTGGGATTACAGGCGTGTACCACCACGCCTGGCTAATTTTTGTATTTTTAGTAGTGATAGGATTTCACCATGTTGGCCAAGCTGGTTTCAAACTCCTGACCTCATGATCCGCCCACCTCAGCCTCCAAAAGTGCTAAGACTACAGGCATGAGGCACCGTGCCCAGGCAGCTTAAAGTATCTTAATTCCCTCCTTTTTCTTCAACTAGTGTAGGTTGAAATCTCCCCCTAGGGTTATAATGTTGGTAAAACAAATTACATCTGATATTCTACACATGTCATCAAGAGCAATCTACAAATCAATTGTATTGAGCCAGGTGTGGTGGCTCACATTTGTAATCCCAGTGCTTTCGGAGGCTGAGCTGGGTGGATTGCCTGAGGTCAGGAGTTTGAGACCAGCCTGGTTAACAATGTGAAACCTCGGCTCTACTAAAAATACAAAAAATTAGCTGAGCGTGGTGTCGGGCACCTGTGATCACAGCTACTCGGGAGGCTGAGGCAAGAGAATCCCTTGAACCCAGGAGGCAGAGGTTGCAGTGAGCTGAGATCATGCCATTGCACTCCAGCCTGGGCAACAAGAGCAAAACTCTGTCTCAAAACAAAAAAAAATCAAATATATTAACAGCCTGATGAGAGGGACACCACTCACCACAGAGAGCCACATGGGGGTTGCATTGTGGATAAGAGAGAGCAACCATGGCCATGACATGCAAGCTTTGTAAGATGAAGAGAGTGTAATGGCCTGATTCCCTCAGGAGGATGCCATTGACTTATTTGAATAACTCTGGACATACAAATGGAATTGAAACTCACTACAAACTATAACAGGAACTCTGCCTGGTCCCATTGACGGAAAGGCTTTAGAGGCTAGGATACCTTCCTTTTTTTTTTTTTTTTGTGACAGAGTCTCACTCTGTCATCCAGGCTGGAGTGGGGTGGTGCAATCTCAGCTCACTGCAACCTCCGCCTCCTGGGTTCAAGCAATTATCCTGCCTCAGCTCCTCAGTAGCTGGGATTACAGGCCTGTACCACCATGCCCAGCTAATTTCTATATTTTTAATAGAGATGGTGTTTCACCATATTGGGCAGGCTGCTTTCAAACTCCTGATGTCAAATGATCCACCAGCCTCAGCCTCCTAAAGTGCTGGGATTACAGGCGTGAGCCGCTGCACCCGTTCAGATACATTACTTAAGAGTGTGAAGTGGCCAGTCACGGTGTCTCACACCTGTAATCCCAGCACTCTGGGAGGCCAAAGTGGAAGGACTGCTTGATTCCAGGAGTTCAAGACCAGCCTGGACAACTTGGCAAGGTCTTTTTCTACATACACACACACACACACACACACACACACACGAGAGAAAAAAATTTAAATATATAAAAACAGAGTTAAATGGGAAAGAAACTTGCACTCAGGCCATTTGTGGTCATACCAATATCACCAGGCATCCAGGTGGCAAATCGCATTGGGCCTTCATTTTTGGCCTTACACTACATCGTAGCTGACACCATCCAGAGTGTGTATGGCCCATTCAAACTGATCCAATATTACCACAGAATTGCAAATCTATTGGATCCTAAAAGGAGTGGTGGTCTCAGGTAATTCTATGAAGGCCTCCTTGCATGGCTCCACAGAAACACAGAACCATGTGTGACTTCAGCTATCCATGACCCTATCCATGACCCTATTCCACTTCTGTGCTACACTTGCCAACCCCTCAGCAATGATGACCTTTCCCTCAATTACTCCTGTATTTCTGCCTGCATCTCATCTCTATTATCTCCATGGAAGTCTGCCCCATGACAAGCTATGCCCTCTGATACATCCTACATTCATTGTCACTTACCTCCCTCTCCTGTGTGAATGCATAACACAGGTTATGAATGCCAATAATGTCACCCAGGGACCCAGGCAAAACATCTAGTCCTCAGCCTCCAACCAGCCCTTTCTGGCTCCCTAAAAGATTTACTACCTTATTATGAAGTGTGTCCTCCAAAATGGGACCCATGGCTAACGCACCTTAGTCCACACTTTAGCTATCATATACTGGATGTCTCCAATATCAATTCCTTCCCAGATATCCCAACCTATGTGGACAAGCATCTCAGGGTCTGAGCATGGTGAAAACAACCCTCCTTATATCCCCAGTGGCTATTATGCCTACTCCCAACTTGCTCATCTCAGCTGATACAGCTTCTATCACTGCTGCTGCTAAGACCAAAAACCCTAGGGTTGCCGGGCATGGTGGCTCAAGTCTGTAATCCCAGCACTTTGGAAGGCTGAGGTGGGTGGATCACCTGAGGTCAGGAGTTCAAGACCACCCTGACCAATACGGTGAAACTCTGTCTCTACTAAAATTACAAAAATTAGCCAGGCATGATGGCATGTGCCTCCTGTAGTCCCAGCTACTCAGGAGGCTGAGGCAGGAGAATTGCTTGAACCTGGGAGGCAGAGGTTGCAGTGAGCAGAGATCATGCTACTGAACTCCAGCCTGGTGACAGAACAAGACTGCACCTAAAAAAAATAAAAGCAAAAACAAAAAAACCCCAGCGTCATACGTGAAACCCTCTTGCATATCCTTACCAACCACATTAGAAAATCTAGCTGCTTCTTTACCAAATGTAAATCACAATTCTAGTGACATCTCCTTGGCCAAGAATCATCCATTAAACCTCACCTGGATGACAGAATGACCCTCAATGCTGTCTTCCTTCCTCCTCCCTTAACCCCATGTTCCTTTCTCCAATGTGGAACCAGACAGAACTGAAGTAACATCACCTCCCCACTCTGATCAGTTTTATCTCTGAGCATTTCACATACTGCTACCAAATCCAGGGCTGACCTTCTAAGTGTTTACACAGTTTCACTGAAATGGGAATACCTCCATACAACCTGTGTTATGGATTTAGGGCCTAGGGTTTAAGGTTTCTCTAGTGTTCCCAGTTGAAAGGACTGAGTTCCAGAAGTGCAACAGAGCAGGATGGTGGAATAGCAGCATCCATTATGCCCTTAACAGAACACCAATTTTTTTTTAAATAGAGTCTCTCTCTGTCACCATGGCTGGAGTACAGTGGCACAATCTTGGCTCACTGCAACCTCTGCCTCCTGGGTTCAAGCAATTCTCCCTAATTCTCCCTGCCTCAGCCTCCCAAGTAGGTGGGATTACAGGCACCTGCCACCACACCTAACTAATTTTTGTATTTTTAGTAGAGATGTAGTTTTTCCATGTTGGCCAGGTTGGTCTCAAATTCCTGACCTCAGGTGATCTGCCAGCCTCAGCTTCCCAAAGTGCTGGGATTACAGGCATGAGTCACCCACCGTGCCCAGCCTAGAACACCAAATTTAAAAGCTATCTACACAAAAAAAAATCACCTTTGTAAGAACCAAAAATCAAGTGAGCACTCACAGTACCTGGAATTAAGTTTGTATTACTGGAAGTGGCACTAAAAGGGGCTGTAGAGTCTTGAGTTGCCAATGCCACCCCTCCCCATCCCCCAGCAGTGGCTGCCTGTTGTGGAGAATCTGTGCTCCTGGGAAGGAAACACAGTGACTGTCAGACATTGTACAGAACTCAGTGCTTCCCTGTCATAGCAGAAAGCAAAACTGGGCTGAACTCAATGGACACCTACCCAGGGAGTAAGCATAGCGACCAGCCCAGCCAGAGGGGAATTGCCCACCCCAATGGTCAGGACTTGAGATCTGGCAAGCCTTGCCACTGAGGGCTGGGGGGCTCTGAAGTCCTAAATAAAATTGAAAGGCGGTCGAGGCCACAAGGACTGCAACCCCTAGGCATGTTCTGTGCTGAGCTGGGCTCCAACTCAGTGGACCTGGTTGGGTTTGGGGAGCACAACCTACTGAGACACCAGTTGATGTAGCTAAGGGTGTGCTTGTGCCACCCCTCCTGCAACCCCAGGCTACATGGCTCCTTCCTTCCACTCGAGGAGAGGGAACAGCAAAAAGAACTTTGTCTTGCAGTTTGGATGTCACCTCAGCCACAGGATAGGGCACTGGGCAAGGTTGTGAGGACCCATTCCAGGCCCACCCAGATAACATTTCTAGACACACTCTGGACCAAAACAGAACCCGCTGCCTTGAAGGGAAGAACTCAGTCATGGGAGGACCCATCACCTTGTGACTAAACAACCCTTGGACCCTGAATAACTAGCAGCAGTACCCAGGTAGTATGCGATGGCAGTGGGTGAGACTCTGAGACATGCAAACTTCACATGTAACACAGCACACTGCTAGCTGCGGTGGTTACAGTCAGAGACCCCACCTGCTTGAGAATAACAGAGGAAAAAGTAAAGGGGACCTTGTCTTGCACCTCAGCTACCAGCTCAACCACAGAGGGATAGAGCACCAAGAAGCCTCTTGGGGTCCCTGATTCCAGGCCTTGGCTCATGGATGACATTGCTGGACCTGCCCTGGGTGAGTCTTGAAGAGTGAGCCTCAGACCAGGCAACACTCACCACAAGCTGACTGAAGAGCTCTTAGCCCTTAGTGGAACCTCAGTGGTAGTCTGACAGCACTCCCTGTGGGCCTGTGCTGGTGGTGGCCACAGAGTGAGGCTGCTCTGCCTGTGGAAAGGGGATGGAAGAGTGGGAAGGACTGTATCTTGTAGTTTGAGTGCCAGCTCAGCTGCAGTGCAAAGGAACACCAGGTAGATTTCTAAGGATTTTTACTCCAATCCCTGGCTCACGGATGGCATCTCTATACCAACCTGAGGCCTGGGGAACTCACCGTCCTAAGGAGAAGGACATAAGCCTGTCTGGCTTTGCCACCTGCTGACTGTACAGGGCTAGGGCCTTGAGGGAACACAGGTGATAGCCTTGTAGTGGTCACAGGAGCCTTGGGTGAAACCCAGTGCTGTGCTGGCTTCAGCTCTCACCCAGCACAGTCCCAGTGGTGGTAGCCAAAGGGGTGCTTCTGTCCCAACCCCCAGTTTCAGGCACTTCAGCACTGACAGAGAGATGCTGGGACAAACTGAGGGAAGACCCAACAAGAGTCTCTATCTGTTAATGCAGAGCATTCTTTCAGATCTTACTCAAGACCACAAAGGTGGTATAGCTCTCTGCATCTGCAAGAGTCACAGCATTACTGAGTGTGGGGTTCCCCCTAAAGTCGATTCAGCTTAGATCACAACACCCAAGTCCTTTCAAATACCTGGAAAGTCTTCCTAAGAAGGACAGGTACAAATGAGCCCAGATTGTGAAGACCACAATAAACACCTAACTGTTTAACACCCAGACACTGACGAATATCTACAAGCATCAACGTCATCCAGGAAAATGTGACCTCACCAAACAAACTAAATAAAGCACCAAGGACCAATCCTGGAGAAACAGAGATATGTGACCTTTCAGACAGATAATTCAAGATAGCTATTTTGAGGATTTCTCAAGACAAACACAGAGAAAGAATTCAGAATTCTATCAGATAAATTTGGCAAAGAAATTAAAATAATTAAACAGAACTGGCTGGGTGTGGTGGCTCACACCTGTAATCCCACCACTTTGGGAGGCCGAGGAGGGTGGATCACGAAGTCAGGAGATCGAGACCATCCTGGCTAACAGTGTGAAACCCTGTCTGTACTAAAAATACAAAAAATTAGCCAGGTGAGGTGGTGGGCACCTGTAGTCCCAGCTACGCAGGAGGCTGAGGCAGGAGAATGGCATGAACCCCAGGGGGCGGAGCCTGCAGTGAGCTGAGATCATGCCACTTGCACTCTAGCCTGGGCGACAGCGAGACTCCGTCTCAAAAAAAAAAAAAGAACTGGCCAGGCATGATGGCTCACACCTGTAATCCCAGCACTTTGGGAGGCCAAGGTGGGCCAATCATGAGGTCAAGAGATCGAGACTATCCTGGCCAATATGATGGAAACTCGTTTCTACTAAAAATACAAAAATTAGCTGGACGTGGTAGTGTGCACCTGTAGTCCCACCTACTCGGGAGGCTGAGGCAGGAGAATCGCTTGAACCTGGGAGGCGGAGGCTGCATTGAGCCAAGATCACACCACTGCACTCCAGCCTGGGTGACAGAGGGAGACCCTGTCTCAAAAAAAAAAAAAAAAAAAAATCAAAATGGATTTAAAAAGACTTAAATCTAAAACCTAAAACTATGAAACTACTACCAAAAAAGACTGAAGTGGGCAAAGACTTCTTTTTTTTTTTTTTTTTTGAGATGAAGTCTCACTCTGTTGCCTAGGCTGGAACACAATGGCACAATCTCAGCTCACTGCAACCTCCACCTCCCCAGGTTCAAGTGATTCTCCTGCCTCAGCCTCCGAGTAGCTGTGATTACAGGCATGCACCACCACACCCAGCTAATTTTTGTATTTTTAGTAGAGATGGGGTTTCCCCATGTTGCCCATGCTCATCTCAAACTCCTGATCTCAGGTGATCTGCCCGCCTTGGCCTCCCAAAGTGCTGGGATTACAGGTGTGAGTCACTGAGCCTGGCAGACAAAGATTTCTTGAGTAATACTTTTCAAGCACAGGCAACCAAAGCAAAATTGGACTAATGGCATCAGATCAAGTTAAAAAGCTTCTGTACAGCAAAGAAAACAATCAATAAAGTGAAGAGATAACCCACAGAATGGGAGAAAGTATCTGCAAACTACCCATTTGCAAAGGGATTAATTACCAGAATATATAGAGTTCAAACAACTCTATAGGAAAAACTCTTAATAATCCCACTTAAAAATCTCAATAGACATTTCTCAAAAGAAGACATACAGCCAGGAGCAGTGCCTCCCAGCTATAATCATAGCAGTTTGGGAGACTGAGGCAGGAAGATCACTTGAGCCTAGGAGTTTATAACCACCCTGTTTAACCAGTGAGACCCCCATCTCTACAAAAAAGTTTAAAAGCCAGCCAAGGCAAGGTGGCACATGACTGTGGTCCCTGCCACTTGGGAGGCTGAGGTAGCAGGATAGCCTGAGCCCAGGTGGTCGAAGCTGCAGTGAGCCATCATCATACTACAGCATTCCAGCCTGGGTGACAGAGCAAGATCCTGTCTCAAAAATACAAACAAAGGACAATGACATACAAATGGCAAACAGGTATAGGAAAAGGTGCTCAACATCACTGGTCATAAGAGAATTCACATCATCTCACCCCATTAAAATGGCTTATTTATATCCAAAAGACAGGCAGTAACAAATGCTGGTGAGGATGTGAAGAAAAAGGACCTCTCGTACACTGTTGGTGGGAATGGAAATTAGTACCACCACTATGGAGAACAGTTTGGGGGTTCCTCAAAAAACTAAACATTAAGCTCGCATATAATCCAGCAATCCCACTGCTGGGTATAAACCAAAAGGAATCCAGTATATCACAGATATATCTGCACTCCCATGTTTGCTGCAGCACTGTTCACAGCAGCTAAGACTTGGAAGCGACCTAAGCAGTCATCAACAGATGAATGGATAAAGAAAATGTAGGCTGGATGCGGTGGCTCATGCCTGTAATCCCAGCACTTTGGGAGGATGAGGCCAGTGGTATCAGGAGGTCAGGAGATGGAGACCATCCTGGCTAACACAGTGAAATCCCATCTCTCTAAAAATACAAAAAATTACCCGGGTGTGGTGGCACACATGTTTAGTCTCAGCTACTTGGGAGGCTGAGACATGAGAATCGCTTCAACCCAGGAGGCAGAGGTTGCAGTGAGCCATGATCGCACCACTGCACTCCAGCCTGGGCAACAGAGAGGGATTCCATCTCAAAAAACAAAAAAAAGAAAAGAAAAAGAAAATGTGAGGGCGCGGCGGTGGCTCACACCTGTAATCTCAGCACTTTGGGAGGCTGAGGCTGGTGGATCACGAGGTCAGGAGTTCAAAACCAGCCTGGCCAAGATGGTGAAACCCCATCTTTACTATAAACTACAAAAATTAGCCAGCCACGATGGCAGGTGCCTGTAATCCCAGCTACTCCGGAGGCTGAGGCAGGAGAATCGCTTGAATCTGGGCAGCAGAGGTTGGAGTGAGCCGAGATTGTGCCACTGCACTACAGCCTGGATGACAGAGTGAGACTCTGTCTCAAAAAAAAAAAAAAAGAATAAGAGCTAGAAAAAGAGAATAAGATCTAGTATTTAGTAGCACAACAGAATGACTACAGTAAAAATAACCTAATTGTACATTTTTAAATAACAAAAAGAGTATAATTGGATTGTCTGAAACAAAGGATAATGCTTGAGGTGATGGATACACCATTAACCCTAGTATGATTATTACACACTGCTTGCCTGTATCAAAATATCTCCTGTAGGCGGAGGTTGTGGTGAGCCATGATCGCACCACTGCACTCCAGTCTGGGTGACAGAGTGAGACTCCTTCTCAAAAAAAAAAAAAAAACTCTCCTGTAACTCATAAATACATACACCTACTATATACCCACAAAAATTTAAAATTTAAAAAAGAAAAGAAAATATTTTAAAAAATAAAAAATAGAGTCCCACAACACCACAAGCTAGAGAACATATGAGTCGGGGTCAGTACCAGTGAGGGAATGGAACACTCTCCATTTCCTTATCTGAGTTCCTAAAATGCTTCTAAGTGCTTGGAGGAGAGGCAGACATTACAGGAATGCATCCCTGATAGGATGTGATAAGCTCAGACCTCCAGGTACCCCTTCTAGGCCCTGGAGTCAGGTGACCTCAGACTGCTTGTCTGACCTGCGTGCCTTAACGTAAAATGTCATCTCTACCACCTATGTGATCTACAACAAAGATTCAACCTCCCAGGGCCCCAAGGTGCTCATCACCTCTCTCCACTCTGTTCTTCCTTTGATTGGCCTTTGGAAAACCTTTAAAATCCAGATTTTGAGCCTGTCCTTTTTATAGAGCACACTTGACATAACTAACTCCATCTTAGAAAAAAACAATTTGTATTTCACAGGGCACTCTGCCATCAAGGGTAAGATGCTTTGTTTAATAAACAAAAAAATAAAGACGGCCAGGCACGGTGGTTCACACCTATAATCCCAGCACTTTCGGAGGCCGAGGCGAGAGGATTGCCTGAGCTTGGGAGTTCAAAAGCAGCCTAGGCAACATGGCGAAACCCCGTCTCTACTAAAAATATAAAAAATTAGCCGGGTGTGGTGGCGGGTGCCTGTAATCCCAGCTACTTGGGAGGCTGAAACAAGAGAATCTCTTGAACCCGGGAGGCGGAGGTTGCAGTGAGCCAAGATTGCGCCACTGCACTCCAGCCTGGGTGACAGACTGAGACTCTGTCTCAAAAAGTAAAATAAATAAATAAATAAATAAATAAATAAATAAATAAAATAGGCTGGGTGCGGTGGCTTACGCCTGTAATCCTAGCAAGTTTGGAGGCCGAGGTGGGTGGATCACTTGAAATTGGGAGTTTGAGACCAGCCTGACCAACATGACCAACATGACCCATCTCTACTAAACATACAAAAAATTAGCCGGGTGTGGTGGCGCATGCCTGTAATCCCAGCTACTCAGGAGACTGAGGCAGGAGAATCGCTTGAACCCGGGAGGTGGCGATTGCAGTGAGCCGAGATCACACCATTGCACTCCTGCCTGGGCAACAAGAGTGAAACTCCGTCTCAAGAAAATAAAACAAAATAAAAAATAAAGACTACATCTAACCACATAAGGTCACAAACAAGCAAACTCTTCCACTATCAGTTCTCAACAGAGGATTCTGTAACTGTAAAAGATTAGGCCTTCAGCAGCTCAAAAGGGCCGTCCTGACAGTCACTTATAATAAAACTCAGCATCTGCTGCCTAAGGTTCTGCCACCTCAAAGACTCTTCCTTGTAAGACTGCAGGCCAATTGCCCACCAACTGGCCCAGACCAGGATGCCTTTTGTCTTCCTTGATCCCTCTAAACTGGTTCCATAACGTTTGCTCCTATCTTTTTTCTCTTGATGCTAAACATTATTTTGTTCGTTGTGTTGTAATGCCCAACCTTGTTTTCACTAACCCGGTTTTTAGACTCTCCCTTTTGCTCTCTTAATCACCTAGCCTCGTTTCCATATGAATAGGCTCTCCCTTAGCTGAGAAAGCCAGACAAGCTCCATCTGGCCCCCTTGATTTACAAGACATTAAGGACTCCTTACCCACCCCCCTTTCCTCGAGGAGTTAACTTGTGTAAGCAGATTCTCAACATATCAAAGGAGTCCAATTAACTGATAAGGTACTGGAACAAACCATGTATGAAGTTCCCAGGATTTTGCTCAAAAGATAACACCATAAAGCCTTGAGTTTGTGTCTGGCGTAGTGCCCATATCTAACTCTTAAGAAGGATTTAGAGCCCTGCACCTGGTACCTTGCCTTTTTGTAACCATTTGTCGTTTAAATTGTTTGTTTCTCTGTAACCATTTGTCCTTTTAATTTTTTGCATGTTTTTACTTCTGAAGAGTTGGTGCATTTAAGCTCCCCTCCCCTTCCTAAACCAAAGTATAAAAGTTAATCAAGCCCCTTCCTCAGGGCCAAGAGAATTTTGAGCGTTAGCTGTCTCTTTGGCTGCCAGCTGAATAAAGGACTCTTAATTCGTCTCAAAGTGTGGCGTTTTTCTAACTCGCTCGGGTACAACAGTGTTATGTTTAACCTATAACACATGTTAAGTATACTATTGTGTATTGTTTGCTATATTGACTGACTTGTGGGGTGTCTTCAGCCTCTGTGCCCATGGCCGACTACCAAATGAACTGGAATCACTAAAGAGAATTGCCTCCTTTGAACTCCATTTAGCTCATGGCTTTTGTTGACTCAAATATCATCAGTAAACACCTGACACTGTGGAAAGACACAAACATGCATGGGCCTGATTATCTCTACCCTTGCAATGCTCAAGACATCCCTCCTTTCTTCGAAAATCTCCATGCCTTCTAGCGTCCTCACGTGAGTGCATAGCTCCCAGCCTGCTTGCTCTCCCAAGAAGAGCTCCGCCTCATAATTTGCACCCAACAGACACCTGTCGACCCCAGATTCCATCCTTCAGGCTCAGTTCACCTCCAGGCCTTTGCCGGCGCCAGTCCCTGTACCTGTCGGTCTCCCCACCGCATCCCAGGGGTGTCAGAAATGGGGCCCCTCCCGCTAGCGCCTCAGTGTCCCAACGCCGGCGTCCGGGCTGCAGAGCCGTGAGCAGGCGCTGCTACCTCGCTGCTGTCAGGTGACGATGAGGTGACCTGAGGACACAGAAGGCGCCACAATTACCTGAGCGGAGAGCCTCAGCGTAGCCGCCGCAGCCATCGAACCACGTGGTTTTAAGCAGGGTCGGGAGGAGAGGGCGACCAGCCAGGAGATATGGGCACGACAGTCCCTCTCCTGGCCCAGGAGTGGGTCACGCTGGGCGCCGTCACAGAGCTCCAGAGTAGCCTCTGGGCAGCGGAGGACAACTGCTCTCCGCCTTCTGGGTTCAGTCACCGCAGTGCCGACCTAGCGCTCAGGAGCCTCTCCGACAAATAAACCCAACACCAATCAAAATGGCCGCCACCAGAGGGCGCCGGAAGTCCAGACCCATTGTCACGTGCACACAGGAAACGCCTTTATTCTGAGCCCTCTTGGCTCTTCCACGCTATAATTCGAGGAGGAGTTTTCTGGGTAATGTAGTTCCCTAGGTAACAAGGAGGGTAAAGGGCGCGATTCCCATAGGCGCTTCTGCAGGAAAAGCCCAGCTCCACCTCAGGAGCATCCTTAAGATGTGCGTCCTGACTGGTATGGTGGCTCCCGCCTGTAATTCCACCAGTTTGGGAGGCCAAGTCAGAAGGATCAATTGAGGCCAGGAGTTAGAAATTAGCCTGAGCAACAAAGCAAAATCCTGTCTCTACAAAAAATAAAAAATATTAGCGGAGTGTGGTCGGGCGGGCCTGTGGTCCCAGCTGCCCTAAGGTTAGGGTTAGGGTTAGGGAGTCTGAGGAGGGCGAATCGCCTGAGCTCAGGAGTTCGAAGCTGCTGTAAGCCGAGATCGTGCCACTGCACTCCAGCCTGGGCAACAGAGCGAGACCTCTTATCTAAAAAATAAAAATAAGGGATAAGTGCTGGCAGCTCACGCCTGTAATCCCAGCACTTTGGGAGGCCAAGGCAGGTGGACCACCTGAGGTCAGGAGTTCAAGACCAGCCTGGCCAACATGGTGAAACCACGTCTTTACTAAAAATACAAAAATTAACCCGGTATGGTGGCATGCGCCTGTAATCCCAGCTACTCAGGAGGCCGAGGCAGGAGAATCTCTTGAACATGGGAGGCAGAGGTTGTGGTGAGCCGAGATCCTGCCACTGCACTCCAGCCTGGGCAACACAGCAAGACTCCATGTTGGAAAAAAAAATAAAAATAAAAATAAATAAATAAATAAAAGATTGCAGATCTTTCTACTAGGCAGAGGATCATCCTGCCTCTCCTTAGAACTCACATTGAGATTCCTTGGGATTATTGGCTGTAACTGATTACCCTAGTGTATGGAAAAATATTATTTCAGAGTTAGTGTAGATGTTCCCAAAGGCTACAGATCCAAATTCACCTATCATTTCAGATGGTCCTTCAGATGCAAAATTCTTCCACTGGAAGCAAAGATTAATGCAAAGATTAATAACCATTATTGTATTGTTAAAATGAATGTGTCAACACCCAGAGGGTTCATTTTTCCCACTGCCCAGATAAAGCCAATTTATCAGGACAGGGGAATTACAAAAGAAAAAGAGCTTTATTCACACAGAGTTGGATGAACAGCACACTGGAGTCTTATTAGCATTACTCAAATCAGTCTCCCTGAAAATTGGGAGACTGGGGTTTTTTGTTGTTGTTATTTGTTTGTTTGTTTGTTTTTTGAGATGGAATTTTGCTCCTGTTGCCCAGGCTGGAGTGCAGTGTCACGATCTCAGCTCACTGCAACCTCTGCCTGAGACCAGGGTTTTTTAAGGATAATTTGGTAGATAGGGGGCCATGAATTGGGGAGTGCTGATTGGTTGGGTTGGAGATGAAATCATAGGGAGTCAAAGTTGTTCTCTTATGCTGAGTGGGTTCTGGGGGAGAGGGAGGCACAAGACCAGTTGAGCCAGTTTATCCATCTGAGTGTGCCATCAGATCCATCAAGTTCAGGGTCTGAAAAATATCTCCAGCACCAATCTTAGCTTTTGCAATAGTGATACCATCCCTAGGAACAACTGGGGATGTTTATAGTCTTGTGGCCCCTAGCTGCATGACTCCTAAATTATAATTTCTAATGTATGGGGCCCTAATAAATCAGTAAGTTAACAGGAATTGGGAAGGAGCCAGCCTGGCAGAACAAGAACCTAACCCCATCTGCAACCTCTTTGTGGGAAGAAACCACAGCTGTCAGAAGTGTTTAACAGAGCAACTCCATCTTGAATAGGGGTTGGATAAAATCAGGCTGAGGTCTACTGGGCTGCATTCCCAGACAGTGAAGGCATTCTAAGTCACAAGATGAGATAGGAGGTCAGCACAAGATACAGGCCATAAAGACATTGCTGATAAAACAGTTTGCAGTAAAGAAGCCAGCTAAAACCCACCAAAACCAAGATGGCCATGAGAGTGACCTCTGGTCATCACCACTGCAACACTCCCATGAGTGCCATGACAGTTTACAAATGCCATGGCAACATCAGGAAGTTACCCTATATGGTCTAAAAAACAGAGGCATGAATAATCCACCCTTTGTTTAGTATATAATCAAGAAATAGGGGCCAGGCATGGTGGCTCACGCCTGTAATCCCAGCACTTTGGGAGGCCGAGGTGGGTGGATCACGAGGTCAGGAGATCGAGACCATCCTGGCTAACACGGGGAAATCCTGTCTCTACTAAAAATACAAAAAATTAGCTGGGCGTGGTGGTGGGCACCTGTAGTCCCAGCTACTTGGGAGGCTGAGGCAGGGGAATGGCATGAGCCCGGGAGGTGGAGCTTGCAGTGAGCCGAGATCGCGCCACTGCACTCCAGCCTGGGCGACAGAGCCAGACTCCGCCTCAAAAAAAAAAAAAAATCAAGAAATAGCCATAAAAAATGGGCAACCATGCCAGGCGTGGTGGCTCACCCCTGTAATCCCAGCACTTTGGGAGGCTGAGGTGGGAGGATCACAAGATCAGGAGATGGAGACCATCCTGGCTAACAGGGTGAAACCCAATCTCTACTAAAAATACACAAAAATTAGCCGGGTGGCTCTGTCTATGGAGTACCCACTCTATTATTCCTTTACTTTCTTTTCTTTTTTTGAGCAGAAGTTTTGCTGTCACCCAGGCTGGATTGCAGTGGCATGATCTCGGCTCACTGCAACCTCCACATCCTGGGTTTGAGCAATTCTCCTGCCTCAGCATCCTGAGTACCTGGGACTATAGGTGTGCACCACCATGCCCGGCTAATTTTTGTATTTTTAGTATAAACACGGTTTCACCATGTTGGCCAGGCTGGTTTCAAGCTCTCAACCTTGTGATCTGCCCACCTCGGCCTCCCAAAGTGTTGGGATTACAGGCATCAGCCACTGTACCCGGCCCAAACCAATGTACTTCTTTAATGTATTTGATTGATGTCTCATGCCTCCTTAAAATGTATAAAACCAAGCTGTGCCATGACCACCTTGAGCACATGTTCTCAGGACCTCTTGAGGGCTGTGTCACAGACCATGGTCACTCATATTTGGCGCAGAATAAATCTCTTCACATAGTCTACAGAGTTTGACTCTTTTCATTGACACTGAAGAAACCCCCAACCCAGAGGAAAATCATCCATGTGCACCACTTGGCTCACTTTGAGTGAGTGAGGTGCATATACCCAGACAAAGAATGAGATTGATTTAGAGGTCCAACTTAGTGGAGTTAGAGTCTCTCCTGGTTAAAGGCTCCTCTCAATAAAAGGCAAGGACACTTGACCAAACTTTGGTTCGATGCCCAACTTAGGAAGGTTAGATTACTTCCTAAGAGTTAGGGGGTTAGAGGCCCCTCTCAGTAAAGTCCCTTATGGCTAGGAACGGGTTTGGCACAGTGGGCTGTTAACTGCTGTTCTCTTTGGAATAATCTGCCTTACTGATGGCTATGGGTGACAGGACTAGGAATGTACAGGATCATGGGACATGGGGAGTTTTTCCTCCCCAAAAGGGGAAACTTGTGAGCTGATGGGACTGCTGGAAAAGTTCCCCTTGCTACTGACAAGTGGCCACCTGAACTTTTCAGTGTCACTGCAATGGGAGGGTATTCTCTGGCCTCTCTAAGCTCCTGGCCTTCCCCACCCTGCCACAAGCAATGTTTTTCTCTGTCTCCTTTCCCTTTCTTATCTTTTCTGTTATTCAGGGTGACCATCCTGCCCAGAGACCAAGTTGAAACTCGTGGTCGGAGGTTGGATTAAAGATGATGGGGCCCAACCGGGGCAAGTTTGAGCCTTGCCTGTTAGATATTCCAGGCAGAGCAGAGTGGCTAATGTGTATGTTTTGTCACATGTATTTTGCTCTGGCCAGAATGGAAAAAGATAATTTAGCTTTGTATTGCAGATTGGCCCCCAGGGCTGTGGTGCAGCCAGCTGGGTCACTAGAGGCTCTCAGGGAAAGGGAAACCAGAAGCCTGGAATGCTGGAATGCCATCAAAAGGGTAAGAATTTCTTTTTTGTTGTTATAGATTTTTTTTTTTTTTGAGACAGAGTCTCGCACTGTCACCCAGGCTGGAGTGCAGTGGTGTGATTTCGGCTCACTGCAACCTCAGCCTCCCAGGTTCAAACAATTCTGTTGCCTCAGCCTCCTGAGTAGCTGGGATTACAGGCATGCACCACCATGCCTAGTTAATTTTTGTATTTTTAGTACAGATGAGGTTTCACCATGTTGGCCAGGCTGGTCTCCAACTCTTGACTTCAGGTGATCTGCCTGCCTGGGCCCCCCAAAGTGCTGGAATTACAGGCATGAGCCACCGCACCCAGCAAGAATTTCTTACCAGTCAGTTAGCTGGGTGTGGTGGCTCATGCCTGTAATCCCAGCACTTTGGGAGGCAGAGGCAGGTGGATCACCTGAGGTCAGGAGTTCGACAACAGCCTGGCCAACCTGGTGAAACAACATCTCTACTAAAAATACAAAAAATTAGTCATGGCCGGGTGCGGGGGCTCATGCCTGTAATCCCAGCACTTTGGGAGGCCGAGGTGGGCAGATCACTTGAGGCCAGGAGTTCGAGACCAGCCTGGCCAACATGGTAAAACCCCGTCTCTACTAAAAATTGAAAAAATAAGCGGGGTGTGGTGGTGATGCATGTAATCCCAGCTACTCGGGAGGCTGAGGCAGGAGAATCACTTAAACCTGGGAGGTGGAGATTGTAGTGAGCTGAGATTTCACCATTGCACTCCAGCGTGGGCAGCAGAGCGAGACCCCATCTCAAAAAAAAAAAAAAAAAAAAATTAGTCATGCATATTGGTGTGTACCTGTAATCCCAGCTTCTCAGAAGGCTGAGGCAGGAAATCACTTGAACCCAGGAGGTGGAGGTTACAGTGAGCTGAGATGGTGCCACTGCACTCCAGCCTGGGTGACAGAGCGAGACTCTGTCTCAAAAAAAAAAAAAAAAAGTCGAGGCTCAGTGGCTCATGCCTGTAACCCCAGCACTTTGGGCTGAGGTGAGGGGATCACGAGGTTAAGATCTCAAGATTATCCTGGCCAGCATGGTGAAACCCCGTCTCTACTAAAAATACAAAAATTAGCTGGACATGGTGGCTGTAGTCCCAGCTGCTCAGGAGGCTGAGGCTGGAGAATTGCTTGAACCCAGGACGTGGGGGTTGCAGGGAGCTGAGACCATGCCACTGCACTCTGGCCTGGCAATAGAGTGAGACTCCATCTCAAAAAAAAGACAAAAACAAAAACAAAAAAAAAACAAAGAAGCCGATTTGCCCAAATCCAAGAAAGAAAAGAAGTGGGTTTTCTTGTTTTGTTTTGTTTTGTTTTTAGTGTGTAAATGAAACAAAACAGCAAGGAGAAAAGTCCCCTGATTTGTATCCTAGTGCTTCTTGATCACACCTAGTTGGCATAGCTGCAAAAAGCATATCCAGCTGGGTGCCGTGGCTCACGCCTGTAATCCCAACACTTTGGGAGGCTGAGACGGGCAGATCACGAGGTCAGGAAATCGAGACCATGCTGGCTAACACGGTGAAACCCTATCTCTACTAAAAATACAAAAAAAAAAAAAAATTAGCCAGACGTGGTGGCAGGCGCCTGTAGTCCCAGCTACTTGGGAGGCTGAGGCAGGAGAATGGCATGAACCCAGGAGGCGGAGCTTGCAGTGAGCCGAGATTGCGCCACTGCACTCTAGCCTGGGCAACAGAGTGAGACTCTGTCTCAAAAAAAAAAAAAAAAATCATAGCCACATCTATCTAATCTCATTGCTCATAGCTGTTAAATACCAAACCTGAATCCACAGTTTTAGAAATGGAGCCTTCAATGCTTTTTGTTCCCAATGTTTCACAAGCAAGTGGATGGAAATCAGAAAGCACACAGGGGAAGAGTATAATAAAAGCCCTAAGACGAGTTAAATGAAGTCCCCTGAAAATGACAGTGAAGCAGAGCAACCAAGAGATTGATTCATACAGCAAAGAGGACAAGACAGATTAATACAAAGTTAACATCCTGTGGTGCCAAACCAGTTCTTAGCCAAGAGGGACTTTACTGAGAGGGGCCTCTAACTCTTAGGAAGGACTAAATCTTAGGAAGGACTCTAACCTTCCTAAATTGGGCCTCAAACCCAGGGTCAGTCAAGTCTCCTTGCCTTTTCTTTTCTTTTCTTTCTTTCTTTCTTTTTTTTTTTTTTTTTTTGAGATGAAGTCTCACTCTGTTGCCCAGGCTGGAGTGCAGTGGTGCGATCTTGGCTCACTGCAACCTCTGCCTCCTGGGTTGAAGCAATTCTCTTGCCTCAGCCTCCCTAGTAGCTGGGATAACAGGTGTGTGCCATCACACTTGGCTGATTTGTGTATTTTTAGTAGAGATGGGGTTTCACCATATTGGCCAGGCTGGTCTCGAACTCTTGGTCTCAGGCAGTCCGCCCGCCTAGGCCTCCCAAAATGCTGGAATTACAGGTGTGAGTCACCACACCTGGCCACATCCTTGCCTTTTATTGAGAGGAAACTTTAACCCTCTCTGTCTTAGGAGAGACTCTAACTCCCTAAGCTGGGCCTCTAACCCAATCTTTTACCCAGGTACAAATCCTTTACCCAGGCACCCCACCACTTACCCAAAGTTGGCCAATTAGTGCTGCAGCCTATTTCCTTTGGGCCGGGGGGTTTCTTCAGTATCATCCCTTCAAGGTTCACCAGAAAGATGTTACCAGAAAGGGCATCCCAATTCAGACCCCAAGAGAGGGTTATTGGAGCTCGCACAAGAAAGAATTCAGGGTGAGTCCACAGTGCAAAGAAAAGTAAATTTGTGAAAAAAGTAAAGTGATGAAAGAACAGTCACTCCATAGACAGAGTAGGCTCTTCCCGAAAGTCAGAGGAGGAATACCTCCACCCTAGGTACTTGTTTATATATAGTGTTAGGAATAACGCTCAAAATTTTAAGGAAATTGAACTCTCGAACAAAGGATTTTTAGCAAAGAAATTTTACTTTTGCACAGAGGGGTGCCTCTTTGGCCAGTCGCCAGGAGAACGCACCTGAACAAAGGGGCATGAGAGCCTTTATTTTTGATGCAAGTCTTGTCTTTGTACTCTTTTTTTTTTTTTTTTTTGAGACAGAGTCTTGCTCTGTCCCCCAGGCTGGAGTGCAATGGTGCAATCTTGGCTCACTGCAACCTCTGCCTCCTGGGTTCAAGCAATTCTCCTGCCTCAGCCTCCTGAGTAGCTGAGATTACAGGCAACCGCCACCATGCCTGGTTAATTTTAGTATTTTTAGTAGAGAGGGGGTTTCACCATATTGGTCAGGCTGCTCTCGAACTCCTGACCTCAGCTGATCCACCCACCTCGGCCTCCCAAAGTGCTGGGATTACAGGTATGAGCCACTGCACCCCGCTGTACTTTGTTTTTTATTGGCTGGCGTTGGGTTGTACAATCTAAACTAGTCTCGGTTAGCTAAACATTTGATTTTTTTAGATAAGGTAGGCATGTAAAAGAAAGCAGACAGGAAAGGGGAAGGGGTGTCTGTAATGAGCAAGAAAGTTAGTTTTTTAACAAATAAGAAAAGGAATGTGGGCTGGTATTGATAACACCTGGTATTGTGGTGTACCTGGGTGTTTAACAAAGGCAAAAAGGAAAAAAAGGAGAAAAAGGGAAAAGGGGGGTTCTATGAATTAAAGAATAAAAAATTGATTGAGTTATTTGAAAAGAATCCCCATCATATCCCACAAAAGGATGAAAAAAGATCATGGGGAGATGTGCTAGAAGGATTTGTGATGAAGAATTAATTTTCTTAATTACTATATTTTGCAAGAGTATTATCTTTAAAACAAAATTAGGAATGCTTCTGTTTGCAAGATATCTGGATATCAGGACACTCCTAAGTCTGGGCCTGTTTAGTAACATTTTCTTTTCTTTCTTTCTTTTTTTTTTTTTTTCTGAGACAGAGTCTCAATCTGTTGCCCAGGCTGGAGTGCAATGGTGCAATCGCGAGAGGCTCACTGCAACCTCCGCTTCCCAGATTCAAGCAATTATCTGCCTCAGCCTCCTGAGTAGCTGGGATTACAGGTGCCTGCCACTACACCTGTCTAATTTTTGTATTTTTAGTAGAGACAGGGTTTCACGATCTTGGCCAGGCTGGTCTTGAACTCCTGACCTTGAGATCCACCTGCCTCAGCTTCCCAAAGTGTTGGGATTATAGGCGTGAGCCACCATGCCCGGCCAACATTTTCAATCTGTTTCCTTAACCAGAAACATCTAGAGTCTAGGAATACCTAACTTTTTGGGAATGCAGACCAGGAAATCCCAGCTTCATTTTTCCTAACCCTCACTCAAGGTGGAGTTGCTCTGGTTCGAACACCCCTGACATTATCATCTTTGTTTCAAAGTTCAACTATAAACTAAGTTTCTACCAAAGTTAATTCACTCTACTCCCAGGAATGAACAATGATTTTCTCACTGTTATAATTTTTGCAAAGGCAGTTTCAATCACACTGTGAAGGATTAGAGTCGGTTTTCTCAGTCCATGTTTCTCAGGGATGATGGAGAACTACTCAGATAGGGCCATAACAAGGAAGTGTGACAAAGAAATAAAATCTTGGGACCCTCAAACTCACCATGCCAAAGAGAAAGTTAAGCTTGTGAACTGAGCCAGGAGAAAAACAAAACAAAACAAAACAAAAAAACCCAACAACCTGCCTTCCTCTTTGTTTCCACACAAATGGCTGAAATTATAGAAGGCCACATATCGACCAGGTGCGGTGGCTCACCCAGCACTTTGGGAGGCCTAGGCGGGTGGATCACGAGGGCAGGAGATTGAGACCATGCTGGCTAACACGGTGAAACCCCGTCTCTACTAAAAATACAAAAAATTAGCTGGGCATGGTGGCAGGTGCCTGTGGTCCCAGCTACTTGGGAGGCTGAGGCAGGAGAATGGTGTGAACCCGGGAGGTGGAGCTGGCAGTGAGCCAAGATTGTGCCACTGCACTCTAGCCTGGGAAAAAAAAAAATGAAGGCCATATATCTCCCCAGGTGGCCTCCCTCACAAATTGCTCACAAGGTCCCAAAATATTTCAAGATAGGTAGTCCCCTATAAACTAACTGTAAAGTGGTTCTGTTGAACCTCCCCTGACAATGTAAATTAACAGCTTATCTTCTTCAAATGTACTAGACAAAGACAAGATTAGAAATTATCCTTCAGCCCACCCCAAGGCATATTTAACTTCTTCCTCTATACTACCTTTGCTTTATCTTATGTAAAATGTAGATTTACTGATGCCAAAGGGAAAGCATAATTAACTATTCTTCTACCTCCTCCTTTAACCTGTAAAAGGTGGATTCAGTGAGCACTAATCAAAGACTCACAAGAATGTAACCACTCACCTCATTTTCTATCCTTCCCCCTCCTTTTTTTTCCCCTTTTGCCTGCTTCTCACTGTTTCCTCTTTGAATATTGAAGTCCTCAAAACTGTCTTTGGAAAAAGTACAGGCCACAAATCTTACTGTAACTTGTGTCTCTTTTTCCCCTGTAACATCTTCAACCCTGGCAAAATAACCTCTAAACAGATTGAGACCTGTCTCAGATTCCTTTTGGCTTACAGAAGATAGAGGAGAGATGCTGTGCCCCATAAAGCAGAATTAGAAAACTCCATCTCTCTGGTTCCTACAGAAAACAACCCTCCTGCATGTACCATTGATTCTTGTGCCCAATTCCTTGAGTAACACTTTTATCCACTTGGCATTGGTTACTTCATATTCTAACTTATATTCAATCCCTTTTAGGAATTATACATCAGCCTCACAAAAAGAACAATTAAATAACTTGGTATTAATAATGGTGGTAGTATTCAAAGGTAGAGCTCTCCCCCTGAAGACACTGGAGTATGTTAAATTCTTTTTTTTTTAAGATGGGATTTCACTAGCCGGGCACAGTCACTCACACCTGTAATCCCAGCACTTTGGGAGGCCGAGGTGCGCGGATCACGAGGTCAGGAGTTTGAGACCGGCCTGGCCAACATGGTGAAACCCCATTTCTAAAAATACAAAAATTAGCCAGGCATGGTGGCATGCACCTCTTAATCCCAGCTACTGAGGAGGCTGAGGTGGGAGAATCGCTTGAATCTGGGAGGCAGAGGTTACAGTGGGCTGAGATGGTGCCACTGCACTCCAGCCTGGGTGACAGAGCAAGGCTCTGTCTCAAGAAAAAAAAAATGCCGAGGGTCTAGCCAGGGCCGTGGAACCGCCGCCAGGTCGCTGTTGGTCCACACCACGCATTGAGCTGCCCGCCCACTCAGCATCCGCCCACCCAGCATCCATGGGAGTGCAGGTGGAAACCATCTCCCCAGGAGAGGAGCGCACCTTCCTGAGGCAGGGCCAGACCTGCATGGTGCACTACACCCGGATGCTTGAATATGGAAAGAAATTTGATTCCTCCCGGGACAGAAACAACCCCTTTAATTTTATGCTAGGAAAGCAGGAGGTGATCCGAGGCTGGGAAGAAAGGGTTGCTTAGATGAGTGTGGGTCAGAGAGCCAAACTGACTATATCTCCAGATTCTGCCTATGGTGCCACTGGGCACCCAGGCATCATCCCACCCCATGCCACTCTCGTCTTCATTGTGGAGCTTCTAAAACTGGAATGAAGGGAATGGCCTCCTCCCTCAGCTCCCTGTTCTTGGATCTGCCATGGAGGGATCTGGTGCCTCCAGACGTGTGTACATGAATCCATATGAAGCTTTTCCTAACCTTCCACTACACTCTGTATAGACATCTGCCCTGACTGAATGTGTTCTGTCACTCAGCTTTGCTTCCGACACCTTCCATTTCCTCTTCCCCCTTCTCCTTGTGTGTGTGTTTACCTAAACTATATGCCATAAACCTCAAGTTACTCATTTTATTTTGTTTTCATTTTGGGGTAAAGATTCAGTTTCAGTCTTTTGGATCTAGGTTTCCAATTAAGTTCATGGTCAAGTATCAACAGCACAAGTGATAGATTCACTTTAGAATAGGAATTGGTATTGGAGGAGTTGCAAGAATGTTTTAATCTTTTGGATGAAATTTTTATCTATTACATATCAAATATTCTTTCTGCTGCGCTGCAAAGCCATAGCAGATTTGAGGTGCTGTTGAGGGATGAATTATTGTCCAAGTTGAGAGATGTCCTTGGGTTAAATTAAAAGCCCTACCTAAAACTGAGGTGGGGATGGGGAGAGCCTTTATGTTGGCAGAAGAGCTGAGGCAGGGCTCACTTGTCTGACATAATGTAAAAGAGTCTTGGAACATGCCCTAGGTCCAGGGTCTAAAACCCCTTGCTGAGTATGGAACACCAAGCTCTGTGCCAAAGGGTGGGAGGCTGCCCTGCTGCACTACAATCTAAGCCCAGGGCATAAAACCCCTTGTGGCTTGGAGAGAACCCAGGGCTCAGGGCATATAACCCCTTGTAGCCTCTGGAATGTGTCCAGACTCGCTAACCCCTTGCTCCTTGCTCTCCCAAAATCATAAATTGATTGTATCTTGAATTATAAGAACCTGTTCTCCCTTATCTCAAGTAGCAGAGCATATGCTAAACTTTCACAGCTACACTTGATGCACCGCTGCTTTTCTACCCCTAGGTCCTCACCTGTCTACCCCCACATCTGCATGTCCTCACTACCTGCATCTTTGTTTGATTACCAATAAATAGTGTGGGCTCCCAGAGCTCAGGGCCTTCACAGACTCCATACTGGCATTGGCCCCCTGGGCCCACCGTATGTACTCTTAACTTGTTTTGTCTCATTCTTTTGACTTCGCCAGACTTCTTAGCCCCCATGACCTGGTTTTGGGTCTGATCACCCCAACATTTCTGGCATCCCAATGTGGGGCTACAAAGACCCTGGTGAAGGAATGCTAGAGCATGTGGAAGTGGAGGACGCATCACCAGAGGACACCCAAGGATGACTGAAAGAAGCTCGGTGGGTAAGCTGGGTGCTTGGAAAAACCAGGGTAACAATGGGACAGAATAAAAGCAAACATTCTGCTTATTTAAACTTTCTAAGGCATTTATTACAGAGAGGGGGAACAAAAGTTAGTACTCAGAAATTATTAACACTCTTTAGTACAGTAAAGCAGTTTTGCCCATGGTTCCCAGAACTAGGGACTATGGAGTTGGATGAATGGGAAAGAATTGGCAGAGATTTGGCTGGGCATGGTGGCTCATGCCTGTAATCCCAGCACTTTGGGAGGCTAAGGCAGGCGGATCACGAAGTCAGGAGATTGAGACCATCCTGGCTAACACAGTGAAACCCCATCTCTACTATAAATACAAAAAAAAAAAAAAATTAGCTAGGCGTGGTGGCAGGCACCTGTAGACCCAGCTACTCGGGAGGCTGAGGCAGGAGAGTAGCGTGAACCTGGGAGGTGGAGCTTGCAGTGAGCCAAGGTCGTGCCACTGCACTTCAGCCTGGGTGGCAGAGCAAGACTCCGTCTCAAAAAAAAAAAAAAAAAGAATTGGCAGAGATTTTAAAAAGGCATATAAAGAAGTAGCCAAAATTCCAGTTTCTGATTGGTTGGTGTGGGCATTGATAAAGGCAGCTCTTGAGCCATTTCAAACAGATGATGAGACAGATTCAGATGAGGAAGACAAGTGTGTAAAAAACTAACTTCAGATTCTGAATGCGAGGAGCAAAAACCAGAGGAAATTAAGAAAGGGAAACTGAAAAGGGTATGTTTTACTAGCCCGTCAGCTCCACCTGCTGAATTAAGTGAATGGCCACCTCCTTCCCCTCCCCATAATGGGCAAGAAGATGAATTAGCTGTAAAACTTACTGCTTCTGTAGTTGCAACATTAAAATCTGGAGCAATTGGTGGTGCTATACAAAATTCTATTCAAAAGGCTAGAGCTGAGGGAGACCTTGAAGCATGGCAATTTCCTGTTACTATCACCCAGCAAGGAAGGCAAAATATAGCTAGTTGGGCCACGTTTTCTTTTAAGCTTTTAATGGAATTTAAGCAAGCCATTAGTCAATATGGGCCAAATTCTTCTTTTGTACAAACTTTACTAAAAAATGTGGCTCATGATAATAGATTGATAAAATATGACTGGGATACTTTAACAAAATCTGTTCTCACTCTATCTCAGTACTTACAGTTTAAAACCTGGTGGGCTGATGAAGCTCAAACTCAGGCAAGGGAAAAAACACAAGCACAGCCACCTGTGCCTGTTTCCTTTCAACAGTTAATGGGAGTCAGTCCTAATTGGGGTCAATTAGAAAATCAAGCAGTAATCAAGAATGTTGCCATTGTTCAGTTATGCACTGTGTGCTTATGGGCGTGTGAGAGAATAAATGTTACAGCAGAAAAATATCCTTTTTTCAGTTCTGTCTGACAAGGACCTAAAGAACCATATACTGATTTTATTGCTCAGCTCCATGAGGCTGTGAATAAGGCCATAACTGACAAAATAGCTCAAGATGTTGTAATACAGCTTCTTGCATATGAAAATGCTAATACAGAGTGTCAAAATGCTATTAGACCTATGAGAGGGAAGGCTCATTTGGCTGAATATATTAAGGCTTGTGATGGCATTGGGGGTAACTTACACAAGTCTACTCTTTTAGCTCAAGCTATGGCTGGACTAAAGGTGGAAAAAAAATGCCCCATCTTTCAGGCTTTTGCTTTAATTGTGGGCAATTTGGACACACAAAAAAGGAATGTAGAAAAGGAAATCAAAAGGCAAAAACTATTACCATCAATCAACAGAAAAGTCCCGATGTATACCCCCGGTATAAGAAAGGCAATCACTGGACAAAAGAGTGCCATTCTAAATTTAGTAAAGATGGACAACCTCTTTTGGGAAAAGGGAAGAGGGGCCCACCTCAGGTCCCTCAACAAACCAAGGCATATCCACACAGTCAGTGCCCTTACAAACATACAATTGTCCCCCACCACAGCAGGCAGTGCTGCCGTATATCTCTGCAGCACAATTCCCATCTGCCTACTTCCTGGGGAGCCACCAAAGAAAGTCCCCATGGGTGTTAGGGGCCCTTTACCCTCAGAAAAAGTTGGTTTATTGCTTGGAAGGTCTAGCTTAAATGTAAAAGGTGTCACTGTACATAGAGGAATAATTGATTCTGATTATGCCAGAGAGATTCAACTAGTTGTTAGTTCCTCAACACTGTGGTCTGTTTCCCCAGGAGAAAGAATTGCTCAGTTGTTGCTGTTACCTTATACAAAACTGGGAAACAGCACTGTAAAAAGAACAGGAGGCTTTGGTAGTACTAACCCAGCAGGAAAAGCTGTATATTGGGTTAATTGAATGTCTGATAACAGACCTATTTATACAGTAACCATCCAAGGAAAGGACTTTGAAGGGTTAGTAGATACTGGAGCTGATGTTTCTATTATTGCTTTAAATCAATGGCCCTGACACTGGCCCAAACAAAAGGCATCCATTGGTATTGTTGGAGTAGGAGCTGCTTCAGAAGTTTTTCAAAGTTCCTTAATTTTGCCATGTCTAGGGCCGGATGGCCAAGAAGGGACAATTCAACCTATTATTACACCTATTCCTGTCAATTTATGGGGAAAGGGCATATTGCAACAATGGGGTGCTGAAATATCTATTCCTATGGATCAGTATAGTAATAACAGTAAACAAATGATGAGAAAAGTGGGATATCTCCCAGGAAAAGGATTAGGAAAGAATGAAAGTGACCAACCAGAATCTTTAGAACTAAAAGGGCAAACAGATCGAGCAGCATTAGGGTATCATTTTTAGGAGTGGCTATTGCTGAGCCTCCAGCTCCCATTCCTCTTGTTTGGTTAACTGCCAAACCAGTTTGGGTGGAGCAATGGCTGCTGAAACAGGAAAAAAACTGGAGGCTTTAAAAGAATTAGTACAGGAACAATTGCAAAAGGGACACGTAGAGCCTACTTTCTCTCCTTGGAATTCTCCTGTTTGTTATTAAGAAAAAAATCAGCCTGATGCGGTGGCTCATGCCTGTAATCCCAGCACTTGGGAGGCTGAGGCGGGTGGATCACAAGGTCAGGAGATTGACCTGTTATCCTGGCTAACACAGTGAAACCCTGTCTCTACTAAAAATACAAACATTAGCCAGGTGTGGCGGCATGTGCCTGTAGTCCCAGCTGCTGGGGAGGCTGAGACAGCAGAATGGCTGACCCAGGGAGGCAGAGCTTACAGTGAGCTGAGATCATGCCACTGCACTCCAGCCTGGGTGACAGAGCGAGACTCTGTCTCAAAAAAAAGAAAATAAAAAAAGAAAAAAAGAAAAAATCAGGTAAAGGGAGAATGTTAACAGATTTAAGGGCTGTTAATGCTGTAATTCAACCCATGGGTGCACTGCAACAAGGGCTGCCCTCTCCAACAATGATCCCAAAATACTGGCCTCTAATATTGCTTATTTACCATTCCTTTAGCTACCCAAGATTATGAAAAATTTGCTTTTACTGTTCCCGCTATAAATAACAAAGAACCAGCAGATACCATTGGAAAGTACTCCCACAAGGCATGTTAAGTAGTCCAACTATTTGTCAAACTTATGTTGGAAAAGCTATTAAGCCAGTTAGAGAACAATTTTAAAAATGTTATATTATCCATTGCATGGGTGATATTTTATGTGCAGCTGAAACTAGGGAGGAATTAACACTATGCTACAAACAGAAAAGTCTATAACTGCAACAGGATTAGTCATAGCCCCCCATAAAATCCAAACTTCTACTCCCTTTCAATATTTAGGAATGAAGGTAGAACAAAGTGCTACTAAGCCTCAAAAGGTTCAAATTTGAAGAGATAATTTAAAAACTTTAAATGACTTTCAAAAATTATTAGGAGACATTAATTGGATTTGTCCAACTTTAGGCATTCCTACCTATGCTATGTCTCACCTTTTTTCTACCTTACAAGGTGATTCTAACTTAAACAGTAAATGCTCCCTGTCCAAAGAGGCATTAGAGGAACTTCAATTACTTGAAGAAAAAATTCAACAAGCACAAGTGAAATGAATTGACCCTATGCAGCCATTACAGTTTTTAGTTTTTCCTACTAAACATTCACCTACAGGAGTTATTGTTCAACAGAATGATCTGGTTGAGTGGCTTTTTCTACCTCACAATACAACCAAAACACTTACTCTGTATTCAAATCAAATTGCTGTACTAATAGGACAAGCAAGGCTGCGCACAATGAAGTTAATGGGATATGATCCAAATCAAATTACAGTTACATTAAACAAACAACAAATTCAGCAAACTTACATTAATTCCCAGGAATGGCAAGTTTATTTGGCAGGTTTTGTTGGCATTCTTGATAATCATTATCTTAAATCTAAGATATTTCCATTTCTAAAATTAACATCCTGGATATTGCCTTCTATTACTCAAAAGCCCCTAATGAAGGGGCCATTACTGTTTTACTGATGGGTCTAGTAATGGAAAAGCCTCATTTGTGGGACCTCAACAACAAGTTTTTCAAACTGACTTTGCTTCTGCTCAAAGGGCTGAACTTATTGCTGTAATTACAGTACTGAAAACTTTTAAATAGCCAGTTAATATTGTTTCTGATTCAGCTTATGTGGTGCAAACCACACAAAATATTAAATGTGCTTTAATTCACAATGTGACTGATGAACAACTTAATCTTTTATTTCATTCTTTACAACAAGCAGTACAACAAAGACATTCCCCTTTCTATATTACTCATATGAGAGCACATACTAACATCCCTAGTCCTTTTAACTTAATCAAAGGGCGGATGCACTGGTTTCTGCAGCTTTTGCCAATGCACAAACATTCCATTCCTTAATGCATCTTAATGCTGCAGGCCTCAGAAAAAGATACGGCTTATCCTGGAAGCAGGCTAAGGAGATTGTAAAACACTTCTCTGCATGTGAAGTCCTGCATCTGCCACATCAGGGAGCAGGAGTTAACCCTAGAGGTCTATCTCCAAATTCCATCTGTCAGATGGACATAACACACATTCCCACTTTTGGAAAACTGTCCTTTGTTCATGTTTCAGTAGATACTTATTCACATTTTATCTGGGCCACATACCAAACAGGGGAAGCTACAGCTCATGTTAAAAAACCTTTACCTTTTTTCTTGCTTTGCAGTTATGGGAATCCCAGAAAAAAACAAAACTGATAATGGCCCAGAGTACTGCAGCAAAGCCATGGCTGCAATTTTTTTTTTTTTTTTTTTTGAGACAGAGTCTTGCTCTGTCACCCAGGCTGGAGTCTTGCTCTGTCACCCAGGCTGGAGTGCAGTGGCCAACCTCGGTTCACTGCAAGCTCTGCCTCCTGGGTTCATGCCATTCTCCTGCCTCAGCCTCCCAAGTAGCTGGGACTACAGGCACCCGCCGCCGTGCCCGGCTAATTTTTTTTTGTATTTTTAGTAGAGACGGGGTTTCACAGTGGTCTCGATCTCCTGACCTTGTGATCCACCCACCTTGGCCTCCCAAAGTGCTGGGATTACAGGCATGAGCCACCGCACCCGGCAGCCATGGCTGCATTTTAGCAGCAGTGAAATATTACTCATACTACAGGTATTCCATATAATTCACAAGGACAAGAAATAGTTGAAAGAGCTCATTGGAACTTAAAAACTCAGTTACAAAAACAGAAAGAGGGAGACCAGGTATATAAAACCCTACATATACAATTACACCTCGCTTTATTAACACTAAATTTTTTAAATTTACAAAAGGATCAGCCCATGACAGCAGCTGAACAACACTTAACAGGACAAAAGGAAAATAAAAATGCCAGACAAGATATACGGTGGAGGGATGCACATACAAAGAGTTGGGAAAAAGGAAAAATAATTACATGGGGAAGAGAATTTGCTTGTGTCTCTCCAAGTGACAATCAGGTACCTGTGTTGGTGCCCACCAAACATCTGAAGATCTATCATGAGCCACACCAGGAAGAGAGGACTCTGGGAAGAGCCAGAACTCCCTATACGAGTGATGGCATGAATGAACATCTCAGAGACAAAGGAAAAGATCAAGAATACTCACCAAGCAGAACCTCCAACATGGGGACAAATCAAGAAACTGACACAGATAGCAGAGGACAATCTGAGAGCACAGAACAAATCAAAAACAACTAGTAACCTAATGGTGGCTATGATGGTGGTACTTACTGTGGCAGTAAGCCTCCCTACTGTAAGAGCAACTCAAAATTTTACTTATTGGACATATGTCCCATTTCCTCCTTTAATTAGGTCTGTGAGTTGGATGGACCCTATTATTGAGGTGAACAACAATGACAGAACCTCGATGCCTGAGCCCATGGATAACAGAGGGCCAATGCATCCTAATAAGGAAGGGATGAAAATGAATATATCAATAGGATATAAATATCCTCCAATATGCCTAGGACCTGCTGCTGGATGCTTACAAATTGGCACACAAGTATGGTTGGCAGTAATCCCTAGGAAAAATAAATCACAGGCTACTTTACATATGATTTCAGGGCAAAGTTTAAAATATAACCATTCCAGCCCTAAAACTCAGCAGTTCTGTCCAGACAAACTCGAATGTAAACAAAATAGAGTTTGGTTTGAAGGTGTGGATGCTTGGCATTGGGGAAATTGTGTAGCAAGTAAGGCTGGGGTGCTACAAAATAATTCCTATGGAATCGTCATTGATTGGTCCCCTAGGGGGATTTTTAAGAAAAATTGCACCGGAGGGCCTTCTTATAAAATAAGCTGATGGAATCATTGGAAAGAGAACCATATGCAGTATATTCAGATGGAAGCTGATGTCCCTATTATATGGAGCCCTGGTGGCATTGTCACCCCTATTCCAAAAATGATATCTCCTGCCATAGGACAGGAACATTCAGAATTATGGAAATTAGCTATGGCTAAAAGTTCAATCAAAATTTGGGAGGGTAAATATAATAAGTATAAAGGGGAGGGAGGTAAAGATAAATATGTTCTCTCTTTTCTTTCTAACAGGACCTTTTGGATTCAAAGTTGTGTCCGACCACCTTTTATGTTAGCAGTAGGAAATATTACTCTTTTTTTTTTTTTTTTTTTTTTTTTGAGACGGAGTCTCGCTCTGTCCCTCAGGCTGGAGTGCAGTGGTGGGATCTAGGCCCACTGCACGCTCCGCCTCCCTGGTTCACTCCTTTCTCCTGCCTCAGCCTCCCGAGTAGCTGGGACTACAGGCGCCCGCCACCATGCCTGGCTAATTTTTTGTGGTTTTTTATTTTTTATTTTTTTTAGTAGAGACGGGTTTTCACCGTGTTAGCCAGGATGGTCTTGATCTTCTGACCTCGTGATCCACCCACCTCGGCCTCCCAAAGTGCTGGGATTACAGGTGTAAGCCACCGCGCCCAGCCAGAAATATTACTCGACATAAATACCCGTTTTATCACCTGCCAGGAATGTCGCTTGTTTACTTGCATTAACACAATCTTGATAAAAATCAAACTATCTTGTTAATTAGAGCCAGAGAGGGATTTTGGATCCCTGTGTCTCTAAATAGACCATGGGAGGCATCACCATCCATTCACATTATAACTGAGATCCTTAAAAAACTCTTATCCCATTCAAAAAGATTTATAGTTGCTCTTATATTTGCTATAATTGGCCTCATTGCGGTTACCACTACTGCTGCAGTAACTAGTGTGGCTTTACACTCATCTGTGCAAACTGT
Organism: Pongo pygmaeus; assembly: GCF_028885625.2. Lineage (NCBI taxonomy): Eukaryota > Metazoa > Chordata > Mammalia > Primates > Hominidae > Pongo > Pongo pygmaeus. The sequence goes on from NC_072393.2 coordinate 64,528,167, forward strand.
TGAATTTGTTGATAAATGGAAAAAGAATTCTATGAAATTATGGAGCTCTCAAGCCCAAATAGATCAAAATATAGTTAGTCAAATTAATGATCTCCCTCAGACAGTAACTTGGATGGGGGATTGCATCATAAGTTTAGAAACTAGAATTCAAATGCAATGTGACTGGAATACATCTGATTTTTGCATTATTCCTCATAGTTAGAATGAAACAGAACAATGGGAAAGAATTAATGCCATCTAGTGGGCAGAGAGGAAAATCTCACCCTTGATATTGTAAAAGTAAAAGAGCAGGTTTTTGAAGCCTCTCAGGCTCACTTAGCCCTGCTCCCTGGAACTGGTATTTTAAGCAAGGCAGCCAATGGGTTGTCTGCAATCAATCCTCTTAAATGGATTAAGACCACTGGAAACTCTACACTTGTAAATTTTGTTCTAATAATTATGTGCTTGTGCTGTCTCCTTTTAGTCTACAGATGTGGAAACCGCTTCTGGAGAGAAAGCCGCTGCCGAGAACAAGCAATGATAGCTGTGGCGGTTTTGCAGGACAAAAAAGGGAGACATGTTGGCAGAAGAGCTGAGGCAGGGCTCGTTTTTCTGACATAATGTAAAAGAGTCTTGGAACATGTCCTGGGTCCAGGGTCTAAAACCCCTCATGACCTTTGGAACACCAAACTCTGTGCCAAAGGGTGGAAGGCTACCCTGCTGCACTACAATCTAAGCCCAGGGTATAAAACCCCTTGTGGCTTGGAAAGAACCCAGTGCTCAGGGCATAAAACCCCTTGTAGCCTTTGGAATGTGTCCAGACTCACTGGCCCCTTGCACTTTTTTCTCCCAATATCATAAATTGATTGTATCTTGAATTAGAAAAACCTATTCTCCCTTATCTCAAGTAGCAGAGTATATGCTAAGCCATCACAGCTACGCTTGATGCACCGCTACCTTTCCACCCCCACGTCCTCACCTGTCTACCCCCACATCCGCACATCCTCTCCGCCTGCTTCTTTGTTTGATTACCAATAAATAGTGTGGGCTCCCAGAGCTCAGGGCCTTCACAGACTCCATACTGGTGTTGGCCCCTGGGACCCACCCTATGTACTCTTGTCTTGTCTCATTCCTTTGATTCTGCCAGACTTCATAGCCCCAGTGACCTGGTGTTGGGTCTGATCACCCCAACACTTTGCCTCCACCAGTCCCACACCACCCTCGCTTTAAGCCCCTGCCTTTGAAAGCAGATCATGTTCACTTTGATGCTGGACACTGCCAGGTATCTGTCCCTGGGCCAGCAGGGACCTCTGAAGCTTCTTTGTGGCCTGGTTTATATTTTTTTCCATCTTGTGGTTTTTCTAATGGACTTTCAGGGATTTTGTAATCTCATAACTTTCCAAGCTCCATCACTTCCTAAATCTTAAGAACTTTAATTGACAGTTTAAATTGAAGGTGCTGTTTGTAGACTTAATACCCAATGAAAGCCCAGGAATCGCTGGGCATGGTGGCCCACGCCTGTAATCCCAGCACTTTGGGAGGTCAAGGCGGGCAGATCGCCTGAGGTCGGGCGTTCCTGACTAGCTTGATCAACATGGAGAAACCTCATCTCTACTAAAAATACAAAATTAGCCGGGTGTGATTGTGCATGCCTATAATCCCAGCTACTCGGGAGGCTGAGGCAGAATTACTTGAACTCGGGAGGCAGAAGTTGTGGTGAGCCAAGATTGTGCCATTGCACTCCAGCCTGGGCAACAAGAGTGAAACTCCATCTCAAAAAAAAAAAAAAAAAAAAAGAAGCCCAGCCATCATGAAGAATGCTCGAATGTTCTCTGAAGAAAATGATGCTGGGGGCTGGGTGCAGTGGCTCATGCCTGTAATCCCAGCACTTTGGGAGGCCAAGGCATGTGCGTCACCTGAGGTCAGGAGTTCGAGTCCAGCCTGACCAAAAGGGTGAAATCCTGTCACTACTAAAAATATAAAAAAGTAGCCAGGTGTGGTGGTGGGTGCCTGTAATCCCAGCTACTCTGGAGGCTGAGGCAGGAGAATCGTTGGAACCTGGGAGGTGGAGGTTGCGGTGAGCCAAGATTTCACCATTGCACTCCAGCCTGGGCAATAAGAGTGAAACTGCGTCTCACACTTGATCTTAGCCAAAAGGCTGAGAAGCGCTGAACCAAAGCCACCGCGCCCGGCTGGGAAAATTCTTTACAGATTTATAGTTCTTCTTTATAGATTCTTTCTTGCTAAGTGTTGAAAAGATAACTATAATCATCTAAAGAGGATTAATTCATCACTTAGGCAAAGTAGAGGTTAGCAAGAGGAAGTTACTTCTCTTAGAGTATGTGATTCAAAGGAAAAAACTGCTACATCAAATACACACCGACTGGCTAAACATTTCTAGGTACATATCAATTTCTATGCCACTTTCAGATTCAACACAATGAGGAAGTTACTGGTGTAATAAAAATAACAAACATTAGATTGATGAAGCATGGTAAAATAATTTCAAACAGGAAAGATGTATGAATCTTTTGTACAAAAAAAATTTCAACATATAAGTTGCATACAAGCAGGAAGATTTAACTTCATAAGAGAATTAACAAAAGTTGTATTAATTCAAGACAAGAGCCTGCAGAGACTAAAATTGCTTAGTACTGAAAGTTTTGCCTATATCAACTGTAGTTTATGAAGAAAAAAGTTTTGTTTTTTTTGAGGCAGGGTCTTGCTCTGTTGCCCAGGCTAGAGTGCAGTGATACCATCTCAGCTGATTGCAACCTCCATTTCCGAGGAAGGCTCCTTAATTTCCCAATTATAAAGGTTTTGTGGGAACATAATTGGGTGTAATGAAATAAAAATTTACACCACAAGAGACAGAAACACACTCTTCAGGGTGTATGGTCATAATTTGTTTGAACAAGCCCTTTTAAACTTCTAGATATCATTGAAACTCCTATGTTGATTAAAAATCATCAAAGATCTTTCCAGTGAGAAGGATGAAAAATATTACTGAGAATGAAGTATCACTACTTCATGTATGTGCCTATCTATATGTGCTTATATAACATGCTGTAATACAAGGTGACATTTAGGGGTTGAGACTGTTAACATCTGATTGTACCTTGCTATTTGTAACTTACAATCTTTTATTCACATTTCTCAAGTGCCATGCTTTTAGGTGCCTACACATCATGCTATCATAGGATTTCTAGGTATAAGCCGAGTGCGGTGGCAGATGCCTGTAATCCCAGCACTTTAGGAGGCTGAGGGGGGTAGATCATGAGGTCAGGAGTTTGAGACCACCCTGGCTAACATAGTGAAAGCCCATCTCTACTAAAAATACAAAAATTAGCTGGGCGTGGTGGAGGGAACCTATAGGCCCAGCTACTCGGGAGGCTGAGGCAAGAGAATCACTTGAACCTGGGAGGTGGAGGTTGCAATGAGCCAAAACCATGCCATTGCACTTCAGCCTGGGTGACAGAGTGAGACGGTCTCAAAAAAAAAAAAAATTTTTTTTTAGGGATAATATCTAAGCCCATATAACCTGCTGTTATAAAACTAACATTTAGGGATTGATTTTTTTTTTTTTTTTTTTTTGAGACGGAGTCTTGCTCTGTCACCAGGCTGGAGTGCAGTGGTGTGATCTCGGCTCACTGCAACCTCCACCTCCCAGGTTTAACGAATTCTCCTGCCTCAGCCTCCCAAGTAGCTGGGACTACAGGCACCCACCACTATGCTTGGGTAATATTTGTATTTTTAGTGGAGACAGGGTTTCACCATATTGGCCAGGGTGGTCTTGAACTCCTGACCTTGTAAGCCACCCACCTCAGCCTCCCAAAGTGCTAGGATTACAGGCCTGAGCCAAAACACCCAGCTGAGATTCTTCATATAGCTGATTATCTTGCCATTTCTAACTTACAAGCTTTATCCACATTTCTTAACCTTTTGTTTCACTAAATGGGACAGGAAGTTTTAACTCTTGTATCCATGAAGCACCTCAGTAAAATAACAGAGATTCCATTTGCAAATTATGCTCCCCAAAAAACACATATCTAAAAAATGTTATAAAGACATTAAGTGTCCACTCAATAACTTTGATTGAAACTGTCTTCATGTTCTTCACTTCACAAAGATAAAGCTCTTACAATGGACTTTGTGAGGTTCCATGTGTTTGGTCAGCCATGAGAGGAAGAATAATTCAGAGTGAGAGGAAACAGAGAGATTCTAGGCAGCCCTCAGGGAAGCTGAGGAGGTGGTACCCTGCCTCCGTGTCCCTCAGAATGTCCCATCTCCCTGTCAGTATCGGTGTCCCAGATAATCTTCTTCTGATTGGGACATTTCCCTGGGAAAAGTGATTACTTGACAAATTCACATTTACTGACAAAACAGTGGCTGCAGTGTCGACATTCATGCAAGTGGGGAAATGGGCATGTGGCCCCTGAGAAAAAATTCTGGATTCCATAATCTCACCTTGCTGGCAAGAAACTACCGTTTCAGCAGAAAGTGCAATGACAGTGTCTGCACAGGGACTGGAGATTATCTCTAGAAAAGAGCTTGGATTGAGGAAATTAGTTAATGTGGATGAATGACGTTACCCATGGAGAATGACATAAGTAGCTAGAAGACAAAAGCCTCAGAACACATAAATCTCAACGGGTATTGAGTAGAGGACTCAGAGCTCTGAGGTAATTGGAGCTCATGGCTAACCTAGAACTTGGATAACATAAAGTTCTTGTTTCTACAAAGTGTGTATCCTTTCCATACGTGAGAACTCTGAGGAAATACAAACTTGGAACAAAAGAAGTAGTAAGGTAACCTTAGAAAGATGTTGAATAGAAAGAAAGCTACGGTGGCATCTTAACTGTTTTACTGCCTGGTAATCTATATGTATTCTCACTTGGGGACACTTATGATTCCACATGAAGTGGACAACCAGCTCATAGCTCTTGTGGTACTGAAAACCAAGTATTTGGCCGGGCATGGTGTTGTATACTCATAATCTCAGCTCCTTGGGAGGCTGAGGTAGGAGAATCACTTGAACCTGGGAGGCCCAAGTTGCAGTGAGCCAAGATTGCACAACTACACTCCAGCCTGGGTGACAGAATGAGACTCCGTTCCAACGCAAAGTCTTTTAAGACCAAGGAGAGCAGACATTCTGATGTTTCCCACATTGACAGCACTCATAAGGCCTTTCTCCAGTATGAGCTCTCCCGTGTTTAATGAGATGGGATGTTTCAGCAAAAGATTTCCCATATTCACTGCACTCATAAGGCCTTTCTCCTGTGTGAACTCTGATGATGAAGGAGGGTAGAGCTTCGCTGAAATGTTTTTCCACATTTGGTACATTCATAAGGCCTTTCTCCAGTGTGAATTCTCCTGTGTTTAATGAGACTGGAACATTCAGAAAAGGATTTTCCACATTCACTGCACTTATAAGGCTTTTGTCCAGAATGAACTCTTTTATGAACATGAAGTGCAGAGCTGGAAAGAAATGATTTCCCACATTCACTGCATTCATACGGCCTTTCTCCAGTGTGAATCCTCTGATGTATAGTCACGCAGTTCTTATTACCAAATAATTTCCCACATACCTCACACGCATATGGCCTTTCTCCAGTGTGAACTCTCTCATGAACAAGAAGATGATACTTCCTGTTAAATAATTTCCCACATTCCCTGCAACTGTAAGGTCTTTCCCCAGTGTGAAGTCTCTGGTGTTCAGTGAGGTGGGATCTGTACCTAAATGATTTCCCACATTCCTTGCACTCATAAGGCCTTTCTCCAGTGTGACCTCGCTGATGTTGAACGAGGTTGCCCTTTTGACCAAAAGATTTCCCACATTCTCCACACTTGTAAGGCCTTTCTCCAGTGTGAACACGCTGATGGTTAATAAAGCAGAACTTCTGATGAAAAGATTTCCCACATTCCCCACAGTGATAAGCTGTCTCTCCAGTGTGACGTCGCTGATGTTGAATGAGGTTACCCTTTTGACCAAAAGATTTCCCATATTCTCTACACTCATAAGGCCCTTCTCCAGTGTGAACACGCTGATGGCTAATAAGGCTGCCCTTCTGACTAAAAGATTTCCCACATTCCTCACAGGGATAAGCTGTCTTTCCAGTGTGGACTTGTTGATGTTGAATAAGGCTGCTCTTTCGACTATAAGATTTCCCACACTCTCTGCAATCATAAGGTCCTTTTCCAGTGTGATCTCGCTGATGATTACCGAAGCTGACATATCTGCTAAAGGATTTTCCACAATCACTGCACACATAACATCCATCTCTAGTGAAAAGTTTCTGGTGTGGAATAACTGAGTGCTTGGTGCTGAAGGCTTTTGTGCATTTTCCACACTTGTAATTAGTTTTTCCCTCCTGAAAGGGTGGGCCATGCGTAGTTTCACTGTCTGTCTTCTCTACAGGGTAAGCGGCTTCTTCTTGGCACAATCCTGAACTGGGCAGAATGTCCTTCCCAAACTCGTGGAAGACAAATGGCTCCTGTGACACCCTGAGCTTACGTTTCTTTACAAATGACGTTTCTCTGACACTCTTTCTGTAGAATTTCTCTCCAATATGCTGTTTCTGGTGCTGATGAAGGTTTGCAGTGTCATCCAAGTTTTTTCCACATGCTCCACTCCTGTTCAGCTTCTGCTTGTGATGAGTTTCCTGGTGGTCAGCAAAGTGATAAACATCCTCCAAGATGAGGCCACACATTTCACAGGGGTGAGCCTTCTTAGGAGAAATAACTGTCCTAGGAGTCCTGCTCTGAGACTCTCTTTGTAGAGAAATTCTCTGCTTACATGGTGCCTCCTCATCTTTTGATCCACACCAACAACCTGAAAGCAAGAAAATGCTGGTCAAGTGCAAAGTACCTCTAATGGGAAGGCACAGCCCACCCACAAGTATGTCTCACAAATTGAGGAATTATTCTATAGAAATATTTGCAGGAACACAATGTTGGCTTCAAGTTGAAGATGGGGCTGCTGGCAGGGTGCGGTGGCTCACGCCTGTAATCCCAGCACTTTGGGAGGCTGAGGCAGGTGGATCACCTGAGGTCAGAAGTTCAAGACCAGCGTGACCAACATGGTGAAACCCCATCTCTACTAAAAATACAAAAATTAGCTGGATGTGGTGGTGGGCACCTGTAATCCCAGCTACTCAGGAGGCTGAGGCAGGAGAATCATTTGAACCCGGAAGGTGGAGGTTTGCATTGAGCCATGATCACACCACTGCACTGCAGCCTGGATAACAGAGAGACTCCATCTCAAAATAATAATAATAATAATAATAATAAAAAGAAGAATGAGCTGCCTAGCATTACTGGGCTATAAAGGTCACAGAATCCAGGAGGCCTCATAACGTAAAGAGCACAAGCATACATGCAACACAGGGAGTAGAGGCAGGGTCCACAGCTCCTTCCTCTAAACACAAGTTGTGTACGGGACCTTATCTCCTAATGACATGTAAGTGCTATGTAGAAGCATATGGACTGAGCGCAGTGGCTCATGCCTGTAATCCCAGCACTTTGCAAGGCCAAGGCAGGTGGATAACCTGAGTTCAGTAGTTGGAGACGAGCCTGGCTAACACGGTGAAACCCCGTGTCTACTAAAAACACAAAAAATTAGCCAGGTGTGGTGGCACAGGCCTGTAATCCCAGCTACTTGGGAGGCTGAGGCAGGAAAATCACTTCAACCTGGGAAGCAGAGGTTGCAGTGAGCCAAGATTGTGCCATTGCACTCCAGGTTGGGCAACAAGAGTGAAACTCCATCTCAAAAAGTAAAAATAAAAATAAAAATATATATAGAAGCATATGTCAAGACCAAGAAAACATGAGTACAACACAGCAGAGGGTGGTCATGGATGGTTTAACATAGGGCATATACTTCCTAATACGTAATCGATACACCAATATCAGAGATAACTGCAGATGAAAGCACAAGAAAAATGGGTGAGATGTGGAGTCTAGAGATGTGAGTATTAGTGCTGGGGTGGATATCACAGTAGAAGTGAAAAGGTAGAGAACTAACAAGTGTGAAACTCTCAACAATGGGGAGAAAAGGACAAATAGTGTGTGCCTTACTCATATTGCCACAAAAATACTTGGCAAATATAAATGGTTTCTGGTATGATTTGGATAAACCCCTGAAGTCATGCCTTCCCCCAGCATGGCACTCCTGAAGGACAGGTTCCCTTTGAGCCTATCGTGATGAGCCTGAATTGAACCACATCTTGTCAAACACGGAGGACTCTCCATCTCACCCCCGGTACATATGACTGGATGATATAAGTATGAAGGGAGAGACAGCAGAGATGAACAGCCAACACTAGCTCAGGACAACTAAGCACCTGACAGCCCACAGGAGAGTAAGCTAAGTATTACAAGAGAATTCCTAAGCAGGGTCTTGCAAGAAGAGTCTATGGTCTATGTAGGTAGTGACAATGTCAATGAAGGTAATTCTTGGCACAGGGAGGCACGAAGGATTGTCAGATAGAGGAAGGAAGTGTTAATAGAACCTGGGCACACAAGAGCTACCGATTTGGACAGTCACCTGATAGCCAGAGAGCAGGCAAAGTGGATACACTTAGGTGCCTATAAGACTCCTGACACTGACTCCTTCCCTGGGAGCCTGGAGCAGAGGTGTTGGAAGTGCTTAAGGAGAGGAAAAGGCAATACGCACACCTTACTCCTACCAACCACACAACTTACACAGAGAAGTATAGAAGGAACCTGTGTCCAGGCTCCTTAAGTGAGAAAGACAGTCCTGTCAATGAAAAACAGGGGAACAGTAACACTAGCTCAGGTCACAAAGGTGAGCATGAGCAACTTACCCAGCGAGGATATGAGAGCCAGGTTCTCTAGCATCACATCACGGTACAAACACCTCTGAGCCTCACTAAGAAGACACCACTCCTCCTGGGAAAAGTTCACAGCCACATCTTCAAAGGTCACAGTGCCCTGCCATGATAGTGACAGATGAAACCACAAACAGCCCCTCTGCTGAGGTACCACAACCCACCTCCCCCACATACCTACCGTTGCCCATCCTCCTCCCAAGGTCCCCAACGCAGAGCTGAAACCATGTCCACTGGTGCCTTTGTCTCTTCATGGGCCCACTGGTCAATTGCCATCAGCAATAAGCAGTAAGTGGACAAATAGGTATCCATGCTGAGGTCCTGACATAAAAAGGTCAATTTCCTTCTGAATAGCGATATCCAAGCTCATGTAAAGCCCAGGGCAGCTGCCTGAGCCCACTGGACAAACTCGCTCTCTAAACATACATCATTCTTTATACTGCACAGACACATGCCCATGGTCACCCCTACCTGAGTTTTCCCCACCATCAGCCTCTCTCTGGCATCCCCACAAATAGAACTTTGTTTTTTGGGGTCTTTTTTGAGGCATAGTCTAGCTCTGTCACCCAGGCTGGAATGCAGTGGCATGATCTTGGCTCTCTGCAGCCTCCGCCTCCTGGGTTCAAGTGATTCTCATGCCTCAGCCTCCCAAGTAGCCGGGATTACAGCCATGCACCACTATAGCCAGCTAATTTTTGTATTTTTTTTTTTAGTAGAGACAGGGTTTCACCATGTTGGCAAGGCTGGTCTTGAACTCCTGGTCTCAAGTGATCCACCCGCCTTGGCCTCCAAAAGTGAGATTACAGGGGTGGGCCACTGTACCCAGCCCCCACAAATAAAATTATTTCACAAGATGAAGAGGGTATAACAGCCCATGATTCCCTTGGGAATATGCAATGGTTTGTTTCCATAACTCTGGTGGTAGGGATGGAATTGAAACCCACCACAAAATATAAAAACCTGGAACCCTGCCTTATCACCTTTATAAAACCTGCTGTTAGGCTAGGATACGTTATTCAAGAGAGCAGAGTGGGAATGAGATTTGTATTCACACCTTTTAAGGTTGTCCCACTATCACAAGATGTCAAAGTGACACATCATATTGGGCCTTCAATTCTGGCCTTATACCAAAATGTGGATAAGCATCCAGACTATGCTTGACAAATACAAATAGAATCCAATATTAACACAGTATTTCCATGGTTTACAATAGCAGTGGTAATCCCAAATCATCCTGTGAATGTCTCCCAGAATGACTCCATAGCCACACAGAACCACATGTGGCTTCAGATATCCATGGCCCTATTTCACTTTTGTGCTGCACCAGCTGAGACCTCAGCTGTAGCAACCCTCCTCTGTCCATCTAATGCTGTTTAAAGCCCAGCCCCTGGATTTGTGAACCAAACCAAATCTACTATCACAGATGAGCATATTTTTCACTGCCCATATGCACCGGGCTGAACGAAACTCCCCAGGCACTCCCAAAGTCATCTCGAAACTTTTATGAGTCCAGACAGTGATAAATAGTTACAACTTGGCACCAACTCAGGCATAAGTGTCATCTTCCTTACTCCTATGCTTGTGCATGCATCTATCTCTTGTCTATTCTCTCCTCAGATGTCTATGTCCCCTTCCAAACTCTACTGTCTGATACACCTGCCATGATGGTCACTCACACCCTCTCAGGTGTTTAGGAAGCTCAATAACATCACTCAGGGACGTAAGTAAGAGATCCACTCCTCAGCCTGTAGTCACACCTTCCTGGCCCCTGAAAAGATTTACCACCAAAATCTGAAGCATGTCTTCCTAAGTGGACCCATAACTAACTTACTGTAGTTCACCTATTAGTTTTCATATATTGGATGTCTCCAGTATCAACACCCTCCCAGATACCCCATCCTGTATGTCTAGTTATCCATTTGATGCCACCATTTATTGGTCACTGACTCTTCATATGCCAAAACAACACTATTGATATCCACAGTCAATATTATGTCAATACCAACTTCATATCAGCTGATGCAGCGTCCATGGTTACAGGTGCTAAGATCAAAAACCTTGGGCTCATGCCTGATTCCTCTTTCATGCCCTTATCATCCACATTAGAAAACCTAGCTGTCTGCCAGGCGTGATGGCTCATGTCTGTAATCCCAGCACTTTGGGAGGCTGAGGCAGGCAAATCACCTGAGGTCAGGAGTTCGAGACCAGTCTGGCCAACATGATGAAACCCCGTCTCTACTAAAAATACAAAAACTAGCTGGGTGTGGTGGCAAGCTACCTTGGAGGCTGAGGCAGGAGAATCGCTTGAACCTGGGAGGCAGAAGTTCCAGTGAGCCGAGATTGCACCATTGCACTCCAGCGTGGGCGACAAGACCGAAATTCCACAAAAAAGAAAGAAAGAAAAAGGAAGGAAGGAAAGAAAACCTAGCTGTCTCTTTACAAAAAGTGAATCCTGAATCCAGACTCATGTGATTTGCCACGTATCTGATCCACTAACCCTCACCTGGATTATGGCAGGAACCTTATCTCTGACCTTTCTTTCTCTTCCCTCAACCCATAGTGTGTGCACCAAGGTCCAACCAGATGAAGCCTGTAGCCAGATAGAACTGTGGTAATATCACCTCCTGACTTTGATCTGTTTTATCTCTAAGCATTTCACAACCTGGTAGCAAATCCTGGGTTAATCTTACAAGAGTGTTTACATTGGTTGACAGAAATGGGCACACTTGCATATAACCTGCCATGGCCTTAGTATCCTGGCTTTAGAGATTCTCCAGGGTCCTTGGATCAAAGGACTGAAAAAATGGCACTTAAGAGTCCCAGGGCACCACAAGCTAGAGAACCTGTGGATGGGGTCAGGACCAATGAGGGGATTGAACACCCTCCACTTTACTGTGTGGGTTCCCTAAGTGCTTCTGTAGCCAGGAGTGCCTGAGGGGAGAGGCAGACATTACAAACATGTCACGGGATTTGATAAGCTCAGGCCTCCCTGAATCCTTTCTTGTCCCCGGAACCAGGTAACCCTACGGCTGGTTGTCTGACCTGCCTGTCTCAGTGCAAAATGTCATCTCTACCACCTATGTGAGCTACAAAAAGGATTCAACCTCCCAAGACCCCAAAGTCTTCATCCTCTCTATGATGTTCTTCCTTTGAATGTCCTTTGGGAAACCTTAAAAGCCTGGATTTGGATCATGTCCCTCCTTTCTTCAAAACTCTCCATGGCTTCTAGCATCCTCACGATGAATGCACAGCCCTCGGTCTGCTTACTCTTCCAGGGAGAGCTCCACCTCACACTTTGTTCCAGACAGATTCCATTCGCCCGGCTCCGTCCATCTCCAGGCCATTGCCTGCGCCCCTCCCTGTGCTTGTTGCTCTCCCCACCACATCCCACGGGTGTCAGAAACAGGTGAAACCGGCTTCATAAAATTATAACTGAGGAAATTATGACAGTGAAAGAAATCAGACCTAACTGACTCCATCTTGCTTCCACCTTTCAGCTGTCCTTGTTCATTCCTGGGTATAGGCTGAATTAACTTAGGGAAGGAATTCAGTTCATGGTTTCACTCTGAAACAAAATTGATAATAGCCCTTTCCTGAAAAAAACCCCTTCTTGCCTGGAGACCAGCCTGCCTTTGCAGGACTAACAAATTAGCTACAAGATAAGAAATTACCATTTAGGGGTCATGCAGCTTCTGGCTCCAAGTCTGAACCTCTCCAAGTTGCTCCCGAAGATAAATCACTATTGTAAAACCTAAGAGCAGTGCTTGAGGTATTTTGCAGATCCTGCACTGGATGGATCAGCTGACAACACACAGACCGGTAATCTGGGTCAATCAGTTCTGCCATCCCACCCAGAACAGAAAACAGCATGAAAAACTCACTTTTAACTCCCTATGAATCCATCTCCAACCTGATGGATCAGCACTCCCCAGTTCCCAACCCTTACCGCCAAATTAATTTTGAAAACTCTGATCCCGGAATGTTAATGGAGACTAATTTGAATAATAATAAAACTCCTGTCTCCAGAATAGCCGGACGGCTCCGCGTCAATTACTATTTCTCCATCGCAATTCCCCAGTCTTCATAAATCGGCTCTGTCTAGGCAGCTTGCAAGGTGAACCCACTGGACAGTTACACAGGGACCCCTCCTGCGAGCGCCTCAGTGTCCCTACGCTGGATACCGTCTACAGACCCGTGAGCAGGAGCCGCTCCCTCGCTGGTTTAGGACCTGGGTGACGATGGGGTGACCTGAGGGCACAGAAGGCGCCACAATTACCTGAGTCGGGTGCCTCCGCGCAGCCGCTGCCATCGGACTACTTGGGGGAGCACAGCCCGGGAGCAGTGGTCGCCGTCACGGGGCTGCAGAGCCGCCTCTGGGCACCGAGGACGATTCCTCTCCACCTTCTAGGTTCAGTCACCGCGGTCCCACCCAGCACTCAGGGGCCACAAACTGGGGAAACACCCACATCACCGATACACAACCGCTACTAGAGACCCAGGAAGTCTCAGCCTTAGACGTTACGTGTACACGTGGAAATGCCTTCTTTCCGAGTGCTCATTGGCTCTGACCGGCTGTCGTTTAACGCAGAGCTTTCTGGGTAATGTAGTTCCCTACTTTCCAGGGCGCTAAAAAGGGTGATACCCAGAGTCCGCCTGCAGGAAAAGCCCGCCATCAGGTCAGCGGCTCTCCTTAAAAAGCGCACCCTTCTGGCCGGGCGCAGTGGCTCAAGCCTGTAATCTCAGCACTTTGGGAGGCGGAGGTGGGCGGATCACAAGGTCAGGAGATGGAGACCATCCTGGCTAACAGGGTGAAACCCCGTGTCTACTAAAAATTCAAAAAAAAAAACAAAACAGTTAGCTGGGCGTGGTGGTGGGCACCTAGAGTCACAGCTACTCCGGAGGCTGAGGCTGGAGAATGGCGTGAACCTGGGAGGCGGACCTTGCAGTGAGCTGAGATCGCGCCACTGCACTCCAGCCTGGGCGACAGAGCAAGACTCTTTCTCAAACAAAAAAAACAAAACAAAACAAAACAAAAAAAAAGGCGCCTTTCTAGGGCAGAGGACGGGTCTCACCTAGCCTTAGAAGCCGTACTGAGATTCCTGGAGACTAGTGTCTGTAACTAATCACTCAAGAATTTGGAAAAATACTACTTCAGATTTCGGGGAGCTCAAGGTAAATAATAGGGAGCTCAAGCTAAAACTATTATTTAGGATTCTCCCAAAGGCTAAAAATCCAAATTACCACACCGTTTGAAACAGTCGTTCAGTCGCAAAATACCTGCACTGGAAGCAGAGGCTGATAAACGTTATTATGTTATAATGTTTCTGAAGGCCCTCAGAAGCATTAGAGTGCCTAAGGCAAATGAAGGAAGTTAGAGATGTGCTCCCCTAAAGCAGGAGTGCAAAGCTGAATCTCTGTGATTCCTACAGAAAACAATCCTCCTGCTGATAGAATCTGTGAAAGGAAAATCTTGTGGCCTCAAAATTACTAAGCTAAAGGGAAAGTCAATCTGGGAACTGCTCAGGGCAAACTTGCCTCCCATTCTATTCAAAGTCTTCCCTCTCCTCACTGAGATAGACGCCTATTCTGATTGCCTCCTTTGGAAGGACTTATCAGAAATTAAAAGAATGCAACTATTTGTCTCTCTACCTGTCTACCTGTGACCTGGAAATCCCCTCCCTGCTTTGAGTTGTTCCCGCCTTTCTGGTCGGAACCAATGTACTTCTTACATATATTCACTGATGTCTCATGTCTCCCTAAAAAGTATAAAACCAACCTGTACCCCAACCACCATGGGCACATGTCGGCAGGACTTCCTGAGGCTGTGTCACGGGCATGTGTCCTCAACCTTGGCAAAATAAACTTTTTTTTTTTATGAGACAGAGTCTCGCTCTTTGGTCAGGCTCAAGTGCAGTGGCACGATCTCGGCTCACTGCAACCTCTGCCTCCCGGGTTCAAGTGATTCTCCTGCCTCAGCCTCCCGAGTAGCTGGGAGTACAGGCACGTGGCACCACGCCAATTTTTGTAGTTTTAGTACAGACGGGGGTTTCACTTTGTTTAGGATAGTCTCGATCTCCCTCGTGATCCGCCTGCCTCACCCTCCAATGTGTTGGGGTTACAGGCGTGAGCCACCACGCCTAGCCAGCAAAATAAACTTTTTAAATTAACTGAGACTTGTCTCAAATTTGGGGGGTTCACCAATCATTGTAGCATTCAAATTAATTGAACAACACTTTTTCCCACTTAGTATCCTTTACTTGATATTCTAACTTACATTCAACTGCTTTTAGTAATTTGACATCAGTCTTATAAAGAACAATAAGGCTGGGCATGGCGGCTCACGCCTGTAATCCTCAAACTTTGGGAGGCCAAGGCAGGCGGATCACCAGGTCAGGAGATTGAGACCATCCTGGCTAACATGGTGAAACCCCGTCTCTACTAAAAATACAAAAAAAAATTAGCCGGGTGTGGTGGCACACGCCTGTAGTCCCAGCTACTCGGGAGGCTGAGGCAGGAGAATCGCTTGAACCCAGGAGGCAGAGGTTGCTGTGAGCTGAGATCGCGCCATTGCACTGCAGCCTGGTGACACAGCGAGACTCTCTGTCAAACAAAGAAACAAAAAACAATAAAATAAATGGTATCTTGGTAGTGGTGATGGCTACAGTCTGTAAAAAGTAAAGCAGAGGTTCCTCTTCAAAGACTTTCCTCCCATGTAATTAGGAATAAATAATAACTTCTCTTAGAAGCAAAATTTATTCAAAGACCTGTGCTAACATTCTTAAGTATCTGCTAGCCGTAATAAAAGAAATTTATGTACTTTATGTTCTTAGCTCCCACAATTTAGCCTAAATATTTGCCCTGGCATGTTTATACTGGTCCAAGAAAGCATTGTCATAGCCTGTTCATCTTCCTTATTTGAAGGTGTTTTTGCCTTTCTTAGCATTCCACAAGTTAATTCCTCCTTCGTTTTCCTCTTGTTTTTGCCTCTTAAAAAAGTTCTGAGTTGCTAGTCAATCAGGACAAATACAGAATGTGAATTTGTATTTAGCCAGTGGAAACCGGACAAAGGAGTCCCTGTCTCCTTTGTTCAGTGTACTCTCACAGCAAAACTGCTGGCGAGTGTACTGTTTCTGCAGAAAGTAAAAATGGCATTGCTGAGGAAATTAAATTTATGTTCAAGTGCTATTTCTTTTCTTTTTTGTTGAGACAGAGTTTCGCTCTTGTTGCCCAGGCTGGAGTGCAATGGCGCGATCTTGGCTCACCACAACCTCCGTCTCCCTGGTTCAAGTCATTCTCCTGCCTCAGCCTCCTGAGTAGCTGGGATTACAGGCATGCGCCACCATGCCCAGCTAATTTTGTATTTTTAGTACAGATGGGGTTTCTCCATGTTGGTCAGGCTGGTCTCGAACTCCCGACCTCAGGTGATCCTCCCACCTCGGCCTCCCAAAGTGCTGGGATTATAGGCGTGAGCCACCGCACCCAGCCAAGTGCTATTTCTTTATGGCACTAAGGAACAAGCATTTCAAACAGTACTTAAAGTTGGTGCTCTCCATCTCTTCATACTGGGCATTTGTAAAAGCCATGAGTTCATGTCATTGATGGGAAGTGATTATCATTGATTTAAGAGAGGAGGGAGTGCTCTGCATGAAAAATTAATATTACATGAGAGAAACAGTTGTAAATTAGAAGATACAAAAGCCTATTAATACTGACTAGGTAGGCTGGGCGTGGTGGCTCACGCCTGTAATCCCAGCACTTTGGGAGGCCAAGGTGGGCAGATCACGAGGTCAGGAGATCGAGACCATCCTGGCTAAGACAGTGAAACCCCGTCTCTACTAAAAATACAAAAAATTAGCCAGGCGTGGTAGTGGGTGCCTGTAGTCCCGCTACTTGGGAGGCTGAGGCAGGAGAAACACGTGAACCCAGGAGGCAGAGATTGGAGTGAGCAGAGATCACGCCACTGCACTCCAGCCTAGACATCTCAAAAAAAAAAAAAAATTAGCCAGGCGTGGTGGCACGTGCCTGTAGTCCCAGCTACTTGGGAGGCTGAGACAGAAGAACTGCTTGAACCCAGGAGGCAGAGGTTGTAGTAAGCCTAGATCGTGCAATTGCACTACAGCCTGGGAGACAGAGCGAGACTCCGTCTCCCCCCGCCCCCCAAAAAATATAAAAAGCAAAAAACAAGAAAACACTGACTAGGTAATTATTAAACAGTTTTGACAGAAGTGGGTCTATGGAAACATCAGTAGATGGTGAAAAAGCTTAGGACCTCAGAGAAATGTTAGCACCAATGTCCAAGAGATTAAATTATGCTCAGCACATAATTGGAATGGTCAGTCTGATGGTTTTGGCTTCAAAATGAGATTCTTCTTCTTCTTTTTTTTTTTTTTTTTTGAGACAGAGTCTCACTCTGTCGCCCAGGCTGGAGTGCAGTGGTGCGATCTCAGCTCACTGCAAACTCCGCCTCCCGGGTTCAAGCGATTCTCCTGCTGGGTGTGGTGGCTCATGCCTGTAATTCTAGCACTTTGGGAGGCTGAGGCAGGTGGCTCGCCTGAGGTCAGGAGTTCAAGACCAGCCTGGCCAACATGGTGAAACCCTGTCTCTACTAAAAATACAAAAATTAGCCAGGTATGGTGGCACATGCCTGTAATCCCAGCTACTTGGGAGGTTGAGGCAAGAGAATCACTTGGACCCAGGAGTCAGAGGTTGCAGTGAGCGGAGGTTGCACCACTGCACTCCAGCCTGGGTGACAAGAGTGAGACTATGTCTCAAAAACATAAATAAATACATAAAAAGATGCCTCAGCCTCTAGAGTAGATGGGAATACAGACACCTACCACCATGCCCAGCTAATTTTTGGATTTTTAGAAGAGACGAGGTTTCACCATGTTGGCAAGGCTGGTATCGAACTCCTGACCTCAGGCAATCCACCTGCTTCAGCCTACCAAAATGCTGGGATTACAGGCGTGAGCCACCATGCCTGGTCAATCCCCTTTGAATTAAGTTAGTTCATACAATCCTCCATCCAACCTCATGGGCTGATAGGTAATTTTCTCACAAGGGAATACTTGTTTTCTGAAAGGAGTTTTTTATAGGTTAAGCAAAACCAATTTAAGAGCCTTCAGCAAAGTAATATGAAAAGCTTCTGTTAATTTCACCAGGTGAGAGACAGGGTCTTACTCTGCTGTCTAGGCTAGAGTGCAATGGGGCAATCATGGCCCACTGTAACCTCAAATCCCTGGGCTCAAATGATCCTCCCGCCTCAGTCTCCCACACAGCTAGGACTATAGGCATGTGCCACCATGCCCAGCTGTTTTGGTAGAGACAGGGTCATGCTCTGTTGCCCAGCTGGTCTCCATCATGCTTGATCCCTACCCTACTGACTTCAACAAGGATGGCACCATGTTCGAGAACTGAATGAGAGCCAGAGCTAGAAAATGAGACACAGGGCTAGGCGCGTGGCTCACGCCTGTAATCCCAGCACTTTGGGAGGCCAAGGCAGGCGGATCACCTGAGGTTGGGAGTTCGAGACCACCATGATCAAAATGCAGAAACCCCGTCTCTACTAAAAATACAAAATTAGCCAGGTGTAGTGGCACATGCCTGTAATCCCAGCTACTTGGGAGGCAGAGGCAGGAGAATTGCTTGAACCGGGAGGTGGAGGTTGCAGTGAGCCGAGATCACGCCATTGCACTTCAGCCTGGGCAACAGAAGCAAAACTCCATCTCAAAAAAAAAAAAAAAGAAAAAAGAAAATGAGACATAGGGTTTATTGAGGACTTAGATACAGGGCAGTCCAGGAGCAGCAGGCTGGACAAGAAAACCACTATCATTTGTAAGAAGCATGCAGTTTATATAGTATTTTCACTTATCACTCTCCACCTAGCTCAAAACAAAGGGCCTCATTCCAAGGAACAGGCCAGGGGTTTAGAAACCTCCAGGTTGGCCACTCCTGGATTTCTTCATTTGGAACGCTGAACCAACACTCTTCTTAGACCACAGGGTCATTCTTAGGGTGTGCTTGAGTTACTGCTGTCAGATATATCTGTTATACAGTGTCGAACTCCTGGCCTCAAGGATGTTCTTGCCTTAGTCTCCCAAAACACTGGAATTAAAGGCATGAGTCCCTGTACATGACAAGATGGGTTTTTATTAATCTCTTTGTTAGTTTCATCAATCCAGAAGACAGCAGAGGGTATGCAAAATAAAAATGTTAGAAAATGGGCCACACTTTACAAATTGAGATTATGTCTCCAGTTAAATGAGTTCCCCTACTGCTGTGTAATTCACAAGAAATTCTCCAAGAGGGAGTTACCAATTCAATACATATTTACCCATGACTTCCACGGTGGCTCTTCTGTAAGGAAATGCTTGAACCCAATGAGAGAACATACAGATCACAATCAGTTCATATTTATAATCTTGGGCTGGAGGCAAATGCATACAGTTTACCAAATATGAAAAGGTGAGGTGGGCAAAGGGAAATGCCCTTGAGATCCCTGAAAAGAAAGAAAATTCAGTTATACATTTGATACTTAAATATATGGGACACCACTTTGTTAAATTTCAAGATAAAAACCAAAAGCATGCCAGGCACATTGGCTCAACCTGTAATCTTAGCATTTTGAGAGGCCAAGGTGGAAAGATCCCTTGAGCTCGGGAGTTTTGAGAGCAGCCTGGCCAACATGGTGAGACCTAATCTCTACAGAAAAATTTTACAAATTAGCTGTGCATGGTGGCACATGCCTGTCCTGGCAACTTGGGAGGCTGAGGTGAGAGGACGACCTGAGTCCAGCAGGTCAAGGCTGCAGTGAATTGTGATTGTGTCACTGTACTCCAGCCTGGGCAACAGAGTGAGACTGTCTCCAAAAAAAAAAAAAAAAGAAAAAGAAAAAGGAAAAAAAAAGGGCCAGGCACTATGGCTTATGCCTGAAATCCCAGCACTTTGGGAGGCCGAGGCGGGCAGATCATCACAAGGTCAGTAGTTCGAGACCAGCTTGAACGACATGGTAAAACCCCATCTCTACTAAAAATACAAAAATTAGCCGGGTATGGTGGTGCATGCCTGTAATCCCAGCTACTCGGGAGGCTGAGGCAGGAGAATCACTTGAACCCTGGAGGCGGAGGCTGCAGTGAGCTGAGATCGTGCCACTCCAGCCTGGGCAGATAGACGGAGACTCTGTCTCAAAAAAATAAAAAAAAAATAAAGAATCAAAAGCAACTTTCTAATTCATTGCAGACAGGAGTATTTTTCTATTTAGTGACACACTTACTTAACCCATTTATGCCAAGGGAAGCAAAAAAAAAAAAATATATATATATATATATATACACACACACACACACATACATATGTATACACATACATATATATATACACATACATATATATACATATATATACACATACATATATATACACACATACATATATATACATATATATACACACATATATATATATATTTTTGGAACCGAGTCTTGCTCTGTCGCCCAGGCTGGAGTACAGTGGTGCGATCTTGGCTCACGGCAAGCTCCACCTCCCGGGTTCATGCTATTCTCCTGCCTCAGCCTCCTGAGTAGCTGGGATTACAGGCGCCTGCCACCACGCCTGGCTAATTTTTTGTATTTTTTTTAGTAGAGACGGGGTTTCACTGTGTTAGCCAGAATGGTCTCGATCTCCTGACCTCGTGATCCGCCTGCCTGGGCCTCCCAAAGTGCTGGGATTACAGGCGTGAGCCACCGCGCCCGGCAATTTTTTTTTTTTAAGACGGAGTTTTGCTCTTGTCACCCAGCTGGCGTGCAATGGCATGATCTTGGCTTACTGCAACCTCTACCTCCTGGGTTCAAGCGATTCTCCTGCCTCAACCTCTCAAGTAGCTGGGATTACAGGTGCCCACAACCACCTCCTGCTAGTTTTTGTATTTTTAGTAGACAGGGGTTTCAGGTTGGCCAGGCTAGTCTTGAATTCCTGACCTCAGGGGATCCGCCCATCTTGGCCTCCCAAAGTGCTAGGATTACAGGCAAGAGCCACCGCGTCCGACGTAATTTTTTCTTTTTTTCAGACAAGGTCTTGCTCTGTCACCCAGGCTGGAGTACGGTGGTGTGATCATAGCTCACAGCAGCCTTGATCTCCCAGGCTCATGTGATCTTTTGGCCGCAGCCTCTTGAGTAGATAGGACTACAGGCGCACACCAGCACACTCCACCATTTTTTTTTCTTGAGTTTCGCTCTTGTTGCCCAGGCTACAGTGCAATGGCGCAATCTTGGCTCACCACAACCCTGCCTCCCAGGTTCAAGTGAGTCTCCTGCCTCAGTCTCCCCAGTAGCTGGGATTACAGGCATGCGCCACCACACCAGGCTAATTTTGCTTTTTTTTTGAGACAAAGTCCCGCTGTCGCCCAGGTTGGAGTGCAGTGGCGCGATCTCGGCTCACTGCAGGCTCCGCCCTCCGGGGTTCACGCCATTCTCCTGCCTCAGCCTCCCGAGTAGCTGGGACTACATACAGGCGCCCGCCACCTCACCCAGCTAATTTTTTGTATTTTTAGTAGAGATGGGGTTTCACCGTGTTAGCCAGGATGGTCTCGATCTCCTGACCTCATGATCCGCCCGCCTCGGCCTCCCAAAGTGCTGGGATTACAGGCGTGAGCCACCGCGCCCGGCCTAATTTTGTATTTTTAGTAGAGACAGGGTTTCTCCATGTTGGTCAGGCTAGTCTCAAACTCCTGACCTCAGGTGATCTGCCGCCTTGCCCTCCCAAAGTGCTGGGATTACAGGCGTTAAGCCACCATGTCTGGCCTATTTTCTTATTTCTTTTTTTTTTTTTTTTTTTTTTTTTGCTGTCCCAGATTTATTGAAAATAATACAGCACTACAGAAAAAATTCAAACAGGTCCCCGAGGCGTTTTGAAATTCATCCCAACTGTAGGCTGAGTGACCTGAAGGTTGGACAGACTGCCGAAGTCCAAAAGCTTCAGCATTTCCTTAGTGTCAGGATCTACTTCAATTATCTCCTGATCCAAGGCTGAGACCTCAGGAACATAATTGTCTCTCCTTTCTCTCTCCTCCTCCTGCAGCTTGATGGAGATACCTCTTACTGGGCCTCTCTGAATCCGCTTCATCAGATGCGTGACATAGCCTGCTATCTTGTTGCGGAGCTTTTTGCTGGGGATAATGGCGATCTCCTCGCACACGCGCTTGTTCGTGTGGAAGTCGTTGCCCAGGCGCGTGTAGTACTTTTCTATGATGACCCGGGCCGCCTTCTTCACGGTTTTGGTGCGAACGCGGCCCATGTTGGCGGGTCCTTGGTAAAAGAGGAAATCTATTTTCTTATTTCTTAATGTAATGGAAAATAAAATTCATTTTTGTTAAATTTTTTCACAAAAGCTCACTTTTGTGAAGCAACAGACATGAATAGACACTTTATCTAAAAAGAAATACCCATGTATTTAAAAAATGAATTTTTTTTTTTTTTTTTTTGAGACGGAGTCTCACTCCGTCGCCCAGGATCGAGTGCAGTGGTGCGATCTTGGCTCACCGCAAGCTCCGCCTCCCGGGTTCACGCCATTCTCCTGCCTCAGCATCCTGAGTAGCTGGGACTACAGGTGCCAGCCACCACGCCTGGCTATTTTTTTGTTTGTTTTTTGTATTTTTAGTAGAGACGGGGTTTCACCATGTCAGCCACGATGGTCTCGATCTCCTGGCCTCGTGATTTGCCCACCTTGCTCTCCCAAAGTGCTGGAATTACATGCGTGAGCCACCGGGCGCCTGGCCTATTTTCTTATTTCTCAATGTAATGGAAAATAAAATTCATTTTTGTGAATTTTTTTCACAAAAGCTCATTTTTTGTGAAGCAACAGACATGAATAGACACTTTACCTAAAAAGAAATACCCATGTATTTAAAAAATGAATTTTTTTTTTTTTTTTTTGAGGTGGAGTCTCGCTCTGTTGCCCAGATCTAGTGCAGTGGTGCGATCTTGGCTCACCCCAAGCTCCGCCTCGCGAGTGGCACACCCCACCACGCCCGGGTAATTTTTTGTATTTTTAGTAGAGATGGGGTTTCACTGTGTTAGCCAGGATGGTCTCAATCTCCTGACCTTGTGACCCGCCCGCCTCAGCCTCCCAAAGTTCTGGGACTACAGGCACCAGCCACCATGCCTAGCTATTTATTTATTTTATTTTATTTTTTGTATTTTTAGTAGACGGGGTTTTACCATGAGGATGGTCTTGATCTCCTGACCTCGTGATTCGCCTGCCTTGGCCTCCCAAAGTGCTGGGATTACAGGCGTGAGCCACTGCACCTGGCCTAAAAAATGAAAATTTAAAAGGCTAACCATACTCTCTCCGTAAGAATTCTCAGACACTGGTGGTAGGAATACAAAAGGAAGGAATCATTTTAATTTAGATCAGTTTGGTTTTTTTTTTTTTTTTTTTCAGACAGAGTTTCGCTCTTGTGGCCTGGGCTGGAGCGTAGTGGTGTGATCTCGGCTCCCTGCAACCTCCACCTCCTGGGTTCAATAAATTCTCCTGCCTCAGCCTCCTGAGTACCTGGGACTACAGGTGCATGCCACCATACTCGGCTAATTTTTTATTTTTAGTAGAGATGGGGTTTCACCATGTTGGTCAGGCTGGTCTCGAACTCCTGACCTCAGGTAATCCACCCACCTCGACCTCCCAAAGTGCTGGGATTACAGGTGTGAGCCACTGTGCCCGGCCCAGTTTGGTATTTCTTTTCTTTTTTTTTTTTTTTTGAGACGGAGTTTCACTCTTGTTGCCCAGGCTGGAGTGCAATGGTGCAATCTCGGCCCACTGCCACCTCCGCCTCCCAGTTTCAAGTGATTCTCCTGCCTCAGCCTCCAAAGTAGCTGGGATTACAGGCATACCTCAGTTGATCCGCCCACCTCGGCCTCCCAAAGCGCTGGGATTACAGGACTTAAGCCACCACGCCCAGCCTGGTATTTCTTAAAAAGTTTTACCTACCATGTGACTCAGACACTGCACATGGAGATATTAATATAAGAGAAGTGAAATATATGGATATGAAGAATTATATTCAAATATCTGTATCAGTATTATTTATAACAGACAAAAGTGAGAAGCAACTCAAATATAAAGATGGATTAATATACAAACACCGATGTTTCACAGCATGTCATACTTCTCAGGAATATAAAAGGAATGAACTAGTGATATATTATCACTAATAGCAAAATAAATGACACAGTAGAGAACCCAAAATTGGAAAGAGGAAATACTTTAAGATATCATTCATATAAAATTCCAGAAAATACAAACTAATTTGTTTTAAAGCACACTAATTCAATGGTTGTCTGGAAAGCAGAGAGAAACACCCTGTTAAAAGGCTCAGCCATGCACGATGGCTCACACCTGTAATCCCAGCACTTTGGGAGGGCGAGACAGGCGGATCACTTGAGGGCAGGAGTTCAAGACCAGCCTGACCAACACAGTAATACCATCTCTACAAAAATACAAAAAAAAATTAGCCAGGTGTGGTGGTGCACGCCTGTAATCCTAGCTAATAGGGAGGCTGAGGTGGGAGAATTTCTTGAACCTGGGAGATGGAGGTTGCAGTGAGCCTAGATGGCGACACTACATTCCAGCCTGGGTGAAAAGGCTCTAGGTAGGACAATATAGGGAGGCCTCATCTCTTTAAAAAAAATAGTAATAATGCCAGATGCAGTGGCTCACACCTGTAATCCCAGCACTTTGGGAAGCCAAGACACGCGGATCACTTGAGGTCAGGAGTTCAAGACCAGCCTGGACAACATGTTGAAACTCCGTATCTACTAAAAATACAAACATTATCCGGGTGTGCTGGTGCACGCCTGAAGTCCCAGCTACTCTGGAGGCTGAGGCAGGAGAATCACTTGAACCCAGGAGATGGAGGTTGCAGTGAGCCAAGATCACGCCACTTTACTCCAAGCTGGGTGACAGAGTTAGAGTCTGTCTCAAAAACAAAACAAAAAAAAAAAAAAAGCAGGCATGGTGGCTCAAGCCTATGATTCCAGCTACTCAGGAGACTGAGGTGGGAGGATTGCCTGAGCCCAGGAATTTCAGATTACAGTGAGCTATGATGATGTCACTGCACTCCAGTCAGGTAACAGTGAGACCCCGACTGCAAAAAGGAAATAAAAAACAATAGGCTCCAGGTAAATATGAAGGCGATGGATAAGTTATACGTTCAAGGGTTTTTTGTTTGTTTTTTTTTTTGAGATGGAGTCTCACTCTGTCACCCAGGCTGGAGTGCAGTGGCGCGATCTTGGCTCACTGCAAGCTCCGCCTCCTGGGTTCACGTCATTCTCCTGCCTCAGCCTCCCGAGTAGCCGAGACTACAGGTGCCTGCCACCACCATGCCTGGCTAATTTTTTTGTATTTTTAGTAGAGACGGTGTTTCACCGTGTTAGCCAGGATGGTCTCGATCTCCTGACCTTGTGATCTGTGCACCTCAGCCTCCCAAAGTGTGGGGATTACAGGCATGAGCCACTGTGCCCAGCCACTTTCATGGGTTTCTACGAAAGTCTAAACTTACCACATGGTATAGTTTAAATATGTATAGTTTATAGAATGTCATTTATTCCTTATTATGGCTTTAAAGAATTGGTTCAAAAGAAAAATGTGGGCTGGACATGATGGCTGAGGCCTGTAATCCCAGCACTTTGGGAGGCTGAGGGAAAAGGATTGCTTGAGGAGTCTGAGGCTGCAGTGAACTATGATCTCGCCACTGTACTCCAGCCTGGGTCACAGAGCAACACCTTGTCTTAGAAAAAAAAAAAGGAAAACATGGATTTTCTATTATTTTTGACAAAAATGCCTGATAACTATACAAAATCTCCTCATGCCCTAAGTACGGCAATGAGTCTCTGCGGCAGCAAATACTGATAAGCCAGGAAGCCCATTTTCACCTGATTAAATTGGAACACTGGTTGGTCACAAAGATCACATCACTGGACTAAGAGATCTCCCTTCTCCCTATCCTCTTCCTCCTGCCAATGCAGGAATTGCCTTGAGGTGAACAGCCAAGAAAGGGTACAGGAATCCACAAATCCTTTATATTATTTCCTTTGACAATGGCCTCAGCTACACAAGATTCATAATTATGGAGGTTCTGAGAATTTCTGTACCTGACAGTCCACCACATACATAGTAACTGAATCAACGTGGATGACATGCATTCCAACTCTGTTCTTGCAGTGTCCTCCACTGCCTATAAATGCAGAAATTCTACAAATTATGATTTCCTGTTATAATCTCATAACCTGGGACACCACCCTACGAAACTTTGGATATCAGGGCACATGGCTGCATTGCAGGACCTAGGGAACAGATTTCCCTCAGCAGTACTGAGCAGAATGCAATATCCCTTATAAAAGAGAGAAAATTTTCGTGTTGATCTCAGAAGCATCAGAGGATGTCACAAACACTGTTCCCTTCTCAGGTTGATCTATAAACCCAGAAATTACTGGAGTATCTAGTCAACAAATAAGGACCACAAAGTTCTAGAGTCTTTGGAGGCCTTGGGCAGCCATGAAAACTATGCCACAAGTGAAGAGACGGTATATTCTGTCATCATACTGTCCCCTCTGAGGCACACAAAGTCCAGTGATCCCAACAAAAGCTGTTTGCCCCTTTATGACACCAGAACCCAGTTGTTTCCAAACCACCCCAAAGAGTAAATACAACTCTTAAGATTGAAGGAAGCTTAAACAATAAGGCCTTGTTCATTGCGCGAATCAGAGCAATGGGAAGCAGAATGTTCTTTGGTTGGAACTTAAGAGCCTGAAGAATCACATGAGACCCGCTGGGCGCAGTGGCTCATGCCTGTAATCTCAGCACTTTGGGAGGCTGAGGAGGGTGGATCACGAGGTTAAGAGATCGAGACCACCCTGGCTAACATGGAGAAACCCCGTTTCTACTAAAAATACAAAAGATTAGCCAGGCATGGTGGCGGGCGCCTGTATTCCCAGCTACTCGGGAGGCTGAGGCAGGCGAATGGCATGAACCCAGGAGGCAGAGCTTGCAGTGAGCTGAGATCACGCCACTGTACTCCAGCTTGGGCGACAGATGAGACTCCGTCTCAAAAAAAAAAAAAAAAAAAAATCACATGAGACCCATAAGGTCCCTGAAAAAGGTAGTCCATCTTTTCAAGCTGACAGAAGACCACTCTGGACCAGTACTGAGACAGATCCATGGTCTCGCTCATCAGAAAGAAATGAGAAAGGAATGACAGCTGAGACTACTCACCAATTCCTCTGGCCAACGAAAGACAACCAAGGTTTACTTCCAGAACATCATGGGGTGAATGAATGATGCACGGTGAACACCTGCCTCGTGGTCAACATAAAATGGCTTTTGCCAGATAACTGACAGTCATAAGTCTGGCAAGGGAACCTGGCAGGGTGAAAAATGCCACACAGCTCCAACATAATTGAGTTTATGCAGATGCTGAAGGTATGTCAATTTAGGCAGATGGCTCCCTCATAAGGCATCTCCTCCAGTGTTATGTTTTACAAGAAATAATATTTCCTGTATGTGTACAGTGTTTTCCTTATGAGAACAATCTGTTATCCAACGACAGAAGGCGGAAGGCTTTCTCACATTCATCGCACTCAAGAGGCCCTTCTGCAGTGGGAGCTCTTCTGTATGTAATAAAACAATACTTCTGCATAAAGAATATCCCATGTTTGTCACACTCATAAGGTCCTGATCCAGTAAGAACCCTCTGATCAAGAAGATGCACAGAGGTTTAGCTGAAGAATTTCCTGAATTTCTTTTCACTTGTAAGGACTTCTTTCTGTGTGAACTCTCTGATGTCGAAAGAGAGAAGAGCTTCGATGAAATGATTTTCCACATTCACTGCACTCATAAGGTCTTTCTCCAGTGTGAACTCTCCTGTGTTCAGTAAGACTGAAGGTTTCAGCAAAGGATTTCCCACATTCGCTGCACTCATAAGGCTTTCCTCGAGTATGAAGTCTCTGATGTTTAAAATGTGCAGACCTTCGAGTAAATGTTTTTCCACATTCACTGCATTCATAAGGCCTTTCTCCAGTGTGAACTCTCCTGTGTTCAAGGAGACTGGAGAAGAATTTCCCACATTCTCTGCACTCATAAGGTCTTTCTGCAGTGTGAGTTTTCTGATGTCGAAGGAGGGAAGAGCTCTGATGAAATGACTTTCCACATTCTCCACATTCATAAGGCCTTTCTCCAGTATGAACTCTCTGATGTCGAAGGAGGGAACAGCTTTGAGGAAATGACTTCCCACATTCACTGCACTCAAACGGTTTTTCTCCAGTGTGAACTCTCTGATGAATACGAAACCCAGAGCTGTCTTGAAATTACATTCATATGGCCTTTCTCCAGTGTGAACTCTCTGGTGTTCAATGAGGTGGGACTTGCCCCTAAATAATTTCCTACACTCCCTGCACTCATAAGGCCTTTCTCCAGTGTGGCTTCGCTGATGCTGAATGAGGTTGCCCTTTCGACTAAAAGATTTTCCACATTCTCCACACTCGTAAGGTCTTTCTCCAGTGTGACTTCGCTGATGGTTCCTAAGGTGTCCCTTTCGACTAAAAGATTTCCCACATTCTCCACACTCATAAGGTCTTTCTCTAGTGTGAACTCGATGATGTTCAGTGAGGGTGCCCTTTTGACTAAAACATTTTCCACATTCTTCACACTCATAAGGTCTTTCACTAGTGTGACCTCGTTGATGTTGAATGAGATTGCCCTTCTGAGTAAAACATTTCCCACATTCTTCACACTCATAAGGTCTTTCTCCAGTGTGAACTCGTTGATGTTTAATGAGGGTACCATTTTGACTAAAAGATTTTCCACATTCTCCACACTCATAAGGTCTTTCTCCAGTATGAACTCGCTGATGCTGAACAAGGCTGCCCTTATGACTAAAAGATTTCCCACATTCTCCACATTCATAAGGTCTTTTCCCAGTGTGAACTCTCTGATGATTACTGACGCTATCGTATTTGCTAAAGGATTTCCCACATTCGCAGCAATAACATTCATCTCTAGGGGGAAGTCTCTGCTGTTGAACAAATATGTGTTTGGTGCTAGAATGTTTCATGCATTCTCCACAGCTGTAATGAGTATCTCCCCGCTGAAAGGAAGACTCACACTCAGGTTTGCTGTTTGACTTCTCCCCAGTGTGGGTGGCCTCCTGCTGCAGTAATCCTGAGCTGGGCAAAAAGTCCTTTCCACTCTGAATGAAGACAGATGACTCCTCTGACACATGGAACTTACACCTCTTCACAAACAATGCTTCCTCAACACTGCTTCTATAGGGTTTCTCTCCAAGGTACTGATTCTGGTGCGGATGGTTTGAACTATCATACAATTTATTCCCCCATGCCTCACACCTGTGCAGTTTCTGCTTGTGATGTGTCCCCTGATGATCTGCCAAGTGCAAAATGTCTCCCAAGATTGCGCCACACATTTCACAAGAGTGGGCCTTCTTGGGAGACACACCTGCCCCAGGAGTGCTGACCTGAGACACTCTTTGTATAGAAATGCTCTTCTTAGAAGGTGCCTCCTCATCTTCTGATCCACACCAACAACCTGAAAGCAAGAAAATGCTGATGAATTCAAGTTAACTCTGGTGGGAAGGCACAGCCCACCCACAAGCGTGTCTGACAAACCAATTACTCCACGGAAATATTGCAGGAACAGAAAGTTGGCTTCACGTGGAAGATGAGGCTATCATTACTGGGCTATAAAGGTCACAGAATGTCGGCCTCATGATATGAAGGGCATTAGCATACATGCAACACAGAGAATTGAGCCAGGGTCTACAATTTTTTTTTTTCTTCTTGAGGGACAGGATCTCACTCTGTCACCCAGCACAGAGTGCAGTGGCATAATCTCTGTCTCCTGGGCTCAGGTGATCCTCCCACCTCAGCCTCCACAGTAGCTGGGACCACAGGCACAGGCCAATATGCCCAGCTACTTTTTGTAGAGGTGGGGTTTCACCTTGTTGCCCAGGCTGGTCTCAAACTCCCAGGTTCAAGAAATCTACCCACATCGGCCTCCCAAAGTGCTGGGATTACAGGTGTAAGCCAATGCACCTGGTGTATAACTCTTTCCTTTGCAAACCACTTGTCTGCAGGAAATTACCTGATGACAGGTATATAATGCTATATATAATAATTTATATATATAAATTATTATATTTATATTATAAATATATAATGCTATCTATATTAATGCTATATAGAAGGCTATGTACAGGCCTAAGAAAATGATTTACAAGACAACAGCTCTTGGTCAGAACAGTTTAACAATTTGCACACACTTGGCCGGGTGCGGTGGCTCACGCCTGTAATCCCAGCACTTTGGGAGGCCAAGGCGGGTGGATCACAAGGTCAGGAGATCGAGACCATCCTGGCTAACACAGTGAAACCCCATCTCTACTTAAAATACAAAAAAATTAGTCGGGCGTGGTGGCGGGCACCTGTAGTCTCAGCTACTCGGGAGGCTGAGCAGGAGAATGGCATAAACCCAGGAAGCGGAGCTTGCAGTGAGCCGAGATCACGCAACTGCACTCCAGCCTGGGCGACAAAGAGAGACTCAGTCTCAAAAAAAAAAAAAAAAAAAACACACACACAATTTGTACACACTTGCTAATACACAATGTTTATGCCAGTATCAGACAGCACTCTAGAAGTAAACATGAGAAAATAAATGGGTGAGATGTGGAGTCCAGAGACTGGAAGATTCATTGGGGGATGGACATCAGAGTACAAGTGACAAGGTGTACAACTGACAAATTTGATGCTCTCAAGAATGGAGAGGAAAAGACAGAAATAGTGCCTACTGGCCACAAAAATACTAGTCAAATAGAATAGGTTTCTGATACGATTTGAATAAAATCTCGAACTCATGCCCTCCCACCAGGTGCCACTCCTCAGTGACAGGCTCTCTCTGAGCACATCAGGCTGAGCCTGGATTCAATTGCCTCTTCTGCAGCACTGAGGACTCTCCATCCCACCATCACGATGATGAAGTACATGGAACCTGGATGACATAAGTACTAAGGCAAAGATAGGGCAGAACTGGGGCAACTAGCCTCTGTGGCAGCAAACAGTGATGAGCCAGGAAGGCCATTTCCACCTGATTAAATTGAAATGCTGGCTGGTCACAAAGGCCACATCACTGGACTCCCTATCCTCTTCCTCCTGCCAATATGTGCTGGGTAGTTTTCAGCAACAGTGGTTCAAAACATAACACACAGGAAAGGAAACTAATTACTAAAAACAGAATTTCTTTTTTTTTTTTTTTTTTGAGACGGAGTCTTGCTCTGTTGCTCAGGCTGCAGTGCAGTGGTGCGATCTCAGCTCACTGCAAGCTCCGCCTCCCAGGTTCACGCCATTCTCCTACCTCAGCCTCCCTAGTAGCTGGGACTACAGGCGCCCACCACCACGCCCAGCTAATTTTTTTGTATTTTTTAGTGGAGAGAGGGTTTCACCTTGTTAGCCAGGATGGTCTCCATCTCCTGATCTCGTGATCCACCCGCCTCAGCCTCCCAAAGTGCTGGGATTACAGGTGTGAGCCACCGCAACTGGCCTAAAAACAGAATTTCTAAGGAGGGTCTTGCCTTTGGGTCTATGTAGGCAGTGACAACATGAGTGATGGCAATTCCTGCCACAGGCAGGCATCAAGTAATGTCAGCTAAAGGAAGGAAGTAGAACCTGGACACACAGGCGTCTCAGATCTGGACAAAGTCAAACAGCAACGCGGGGACATGCAAGGTGAAATGCATTAGATTGACTACGAGACACCTGACTCTGACTCCTTCCCTGAGAGTCTGCAGCAAAGCAGGTATTGGGGCTGCTCAAGGAGAAAAGGCAGTACACAAACCTCAGACCTACCAACCACAAAACCTACCCAGAGAAGTGGGGAAGGAAGCTGTGCTCATGGTCCTGACATGATAAAGACAGTCTTGCCAATGGGAAAAAAGGGGAGGGGCAGAGATCTATTCAGGAAATAGGGTAGGGTGTAAGGAACTTACCCAGGGAGGATATAAGTACCCAGTTCTCCAGCATCACGTCATGGTAAAGGCATCTCTGAACCTCACTAAGGAGACTCCATTCCTCCTGGGAAAAGTTCACAGCCACATCTTCAAATGCCACAGTGCCCTGCTATGATGGTGACAGATGAAACCACAAACAGCTCCTATGCTGAGGTACCACAATCCACCTCTCCCACACCCCCACCCCCTCGCCCATCCTCCTCCCAAGATCCTCAGCACAGAGGAGAAACTAGTCCACTGGTGCCTTTGTCTCTTCGTGGGCCCACTGGTCACTCAGTATAGCCATCAGCAATTAAGAAGCAGGGGAAAAGTAGGGATCTATGCTGTGCTTGTTTTTTTTTTTTTTTTTTTGAGACACAGTCTCGCTCTGTCACCCAGGCTGGAGTGCAGTGGCATGACCTCAGCTCACTGCAACCTCTGCCTTCTGGGTTCAAGCAATTCTCTGCCTCAGCCTTCCGAGTAGCTGGGATTATAGGCACCCACCACCACTTCTGGCTCATTTTTGTATTTTTAGTATAGACAGGGTTTCACCATCTTGGCCAGGCTGGTCTTGAACTCCTGACCTCATGATCCAACCGCCTCAGTCTCCCAAAGTGTTGGGATTATAGGCGTGAGCCACCGCGCCCGGCTATGCTGTGCTCTTAACATAAAAGGGTCCACCCCCTCCTGACAGCTAATGCCTGTGGTATATCCAAGCTCACATAAAGCCCAGTGCAGTTGCCTGGGTCCATTAGACATATTCCGTCTCTAAATACACATCCTTCTTTTTTTTCTGAGATGGAGTCTCACTCTTGTTGCCCAGGCTAGAGTGCAGTTTAGCTCACTGCAACCTCCACCTCCCAGGTTCAAGCAATTTTCCTGCCTCAGCCTCCCAAGTAACTGGGATTACAGGCACCCACCAACACACCTGGCTAATTTTTGTATTTTTAGTAGAAATGGGGCTTCACCATGTTGGCTAGGGTGAACTCAAACTCCTGATCTCAGGTGATCCACCCACCTCGGCCTCCCATAGTGCTGGGATTATAGGCATAAGCCATCACGCCCGGCCTTACACATCATTCTTTAGACAGCATAGGCACATGTCATGGCCACCCCAACGTGACATCCCCCAACCATCAGCTTCTTTTGAGCCTTAACACAAATTACAGTTTTGGTTTCTTTTAGTCAGGTTCTCCTCTGGTCGCCCAAGCTGGAGGGGAGTAGTGTGATCACGGCTCATGGAAACTTCAAACCCTTTACCCCCAAGGCCTCAGCCTTCTATGGAGATGGGATCTTACCCATGTGCAACATCAACCACTTTCTTTTAAGAGATGGGGTGTTGCTAAGTTGCCCAGGCTGATCTCAAACTCCTGGCCTCAAGTAATCCTCCCACCTCAGCCTCCCAAAGTGCTGGGATTACAGCATGAGCCTTCAAGCCTGGCCAACAACTTAAAGTATTTTAATCCCCTTCTTTTCCTTCTACTGCTCTGAGTGAGATTCTCCCCTTAGGGTTATAGTGTTGGGGAAACAATTGACACCTGAGACTGTACAGATGCCATCCACAGCAATTTCAAAATCAAATAACTCACAGCCTGGCAGAGAGGACCACATGGGGGTTGCACTGTGGACAACAAAGGGAAACCAGGGACAGTGTTATGCACACTTTGTAGGATGAAGAGGGTGTGATAGCCCCTGATTTCTCAGGAGGGTGCCACTGACTTCCTTAAATAATCCTGAGTAGAAATGGAATTGAAACCCAGTACAAAGTATAATAACCAGAAACTGTGCCTGATCCCTTAATGAAAAGGGTTGTTAGGCCAGGATACATTATCCAATAGAACAGAGTGGGAAGGGGATTTGTGCTCAGGCCATTTGAGGTCATACAGTATCACCACACACCAAGGTTGCACATCACATTGGGCTTTCATTTTCGGCCTTATGCCACAGTGTGGCTGACAGAACGCAGAGTATGCTTGGCAAATTCAAACAGGATCCAATATTACCACAGAATTCTCATGGCTCCCAATAGCAATGCAGTCCCAAGTCATTCTATGAAGTCCTTCTTGCATGGCTCCACACTCCCACAGAACCAGGTGGGGCTTTAGATATCCATGGCCTTATTCCACTTGTGTTGCACTTGGTGACCCCTCTACAATGACGACTTTCCTCTGTCCACCTAGTCATTTAAATCCCACTCCCTTGTTATGGAGAATGATCTAAGAAAAGTGGAAAACAAAAGAAAAAAATAAATAAAATCCCAGCCCATCAGCTGTCCACGTCAGGCCTAATGTCTGTCACAGATAACCAAATTTACCCTGAGCATATATCCACCAGGCCGAATGAAAACCCCCAAGCACCAACAAAGTTTTCTCAAAATCTTGGTGAGTCCACAGAGTGGTGAATAAGTACCAGCCTTGGCGCAAGTGTCATCTTCCTTCAATTATTTCTGTGCTTCTGCTTACATCTCTTATCTATTCTACCCTTGGAAGTCTATGCCCCCTGACAAACCATGTTGTCTGACATACCCTATCTTCATGAGCCCTTGCCTCCTTCTCCTGTGGCAATGTCAGCCAGGGCCCCAAGCAAGAAATTCAGCCCTCAGCCTGCAACCACCCCTTCCTGGCCCCCACAAAAGATTTACCATGAAAATTTGAAGTGTGTCAATGTCATAATGGAGGCTAAACTACCTCAGACTCTTAACATGGTCAAAACAACACTCTTCATATCCCCAATGAATATTATACCTACTAACTATGTGCTCATCTCAGTCAATGCAGCTTCCATCACTGCAGATGATAAGACCAAAAACCTTGTGGTCATACCTGATTCCCCTTTCATGCCCTCACAGTCCATTAGAAAATCTAGTTGCCGGCCGGGCTTGGTGGCTCACGCCTGTAATCCCAGCACTTTGGTAGGCCGAGACGGGTAGATAATGAGGTCAGGAGATCGAGACCATCTGGCTAACACGGTGAAACCCCATCTCTACCAAAAATATTAAAAATTAGCCGGGCATGGCAGGGCGCGGTGGCTCACACCTGTAATCCCAGCACTTTGGGAGGCTGAGGCGGGTGGATCACGAGGTCAGGAGATTGAGACTATCCTGGCTAACACGGTGAAACCCCGTCTCTACTAAGAAAACACAAAAATTTAGCTGGGCATGGTGGCGGGCGCCTTTAGTCCCAGCTACTCGGGAGGTTGAGGCAGGAGAATGGCATAAACCCGGGAGGCAGAGCTTGCAATGAGCCAAGATCGCGCCACTGCACTCCAGCCTGGGCGATAGAGCAAGACTCCCGCTCAAAATAAAAAAGGAAAATCTAGTTGCCACTTTACAAACTGTGAATCTTGAATCCAGCCACAGCTCCTTACTCATTAATATGGTCCAGTAACCCTCACCTGCATTATGGCAGGAGCTTAAACTCCGATCCTCCTTCCTCCTCCCTCAAACACAGTGTGTTCTCTTCTTTGCAGCCAGATGATGCCTGCAGACAAATGGGACTGTGGTAACATCATCTCCTCGCCGCCCTCTTGCCTCCCCACCGAATTTTTACCTCTAAGCATTTCATGACCTGGTACCAACTCTGTAGTTAACCTTCAAAGTATGTTTACATGGGTTGACAGAAATGGGAATACCTCCATACATCCTGTGTCATGGACTTAGGATTCTGGGTTTAGGGTTTCTCCAGTGTTCTCAGATCAAAGGACTGAAAAAATGGCATGTAAGAGTCCCAGGACATCACAAGCTAGAGAACATGTGAATGGGGAATAAGGCCAGTGAGGGAATGGAACACCCTCCAATTCCCTCTGTGGGTTCTTTTTTTTTTTTTTTTTTTGAGCCAGAGTTTCGCTCTTGTTGCCCAGGCTGGAGTGCAATGGCTCACCGCAACCTCTGCCTCCCAAGTTCAAGCAATTCTCCTGCCTTAGCCTCTGAGTAGCTGGGATTACAGGCATGCGGCGCCACCACGCCTGGCTAATTTTGTATTTTTGTTAGAGACGGGGTTTCTCCATGTTGGTCAGGCTGGTCTCGAACTCCCGACCTCAGGTGATCCGCCCGCCTCGGCCT
Organism: Pongo pygmaeus; assembly: GCF_028885625.2. NCBI lineage: Eukaryota > Metazoa > Chordata > Mammalia > Primates > Hominidae > Pongo > Pongo pygmaeus. The sequence continues at coordinate 64,564,093 of NC_072393.2, forward strand.
CCCAAAGTGCTGGGATTACAGGTGGGAGCCACCTTGCCCGGTCCCCTCAGTGGGTTCTTTACATGCTTTTGTAGCCAGGAGTGTCTGAGGGGAAAGCAGACGTTACAAAGCGGATCTGATAAGCTCAGGTCTCCTTGAACCTTTTCTTATCGCTGGAGCTAGGTGACCTCGGACTGGTTGTCCGACCTGCGTGTCTCAGTGCAAAATGTCATCTCTACCACCTATGTGATCTATCAATAAAGGAGTCAACCTCCCAGAACCCCAAGGTCCTCATCCCCTCTACTATGTTCTTCCTTTGGCCTTTGGGAAACCTTAAAAGCCTGGACTTGGATCGCATCCCTCCTTTCTTCGAAACTCTCCATGGCTTCTAGCGTCTTCACAGTGAATACACAGCCCCCAGCCTGCTCTTCCAGGAGAAGCTTCGCCTCACACGTTGTTCCCTACAGGCGCCTGTGGAACCCAGTTCCATCCTCCCGGGTCTGTCCTTCTCCAGGCCATAGCCCGCGCCGGTCCCTGTGCCTGTCGCTCTCCCCCCAGCATCCCACAGGTGTCAGAAACAGGGACCTCTCCCGCGAACGCCTCAGTGTCCCGACGCCGGGTCCGGGCTGCAGACCTGTGAACAGCCGCCGCTCTCTCGCTGCTTCAGGATTCGGGTTAGGATGAGGTGACCTGAGGGCAGGGAAGGCACAATTACCTGAGCCGGGAGCCTCAGCGCGGCGCCCGCCGCCATCCGAGTAAGCAGGGAAAGCACGGCCGGGAGCGACGGGCGCCGTTACGGGGCCTAAGATCTGCCTCTGTGCAGCAAGGACTCTTCACCTTCTGGGTTCACACACCGCGGTTCGGACCCATAGCTCCAGCGCCTTTCACCTCACAAACCGCAGAAATACACCCAACATTAATCAAAATGGTCGCTATCAGAGAACGCTGAGAATCCCGCCACTAGGTTATGTGGGCACACAGAAACGCCTTTATTCTGAGCCCTTACTGGTTCTGCCGCGCTGTCATTCAATGTAGAGCTTTCTGGGTAATGTAGTTCCCCCGGTTCCAAGGTAGTAAAGCTGCCGCTTCCCAAAGGCGCTTCTGCAGGGAAGTCCCAGCTCCACCTCAGGGGGTTCATTAAAGCTCGCATCCTTTTAGGGCAGAGGATGGTCTGGCCCCTCCTTAGAGGCCATATTGAGATTCCTGGGGAATCCCTGTTTGTAACTGACCACCCAAGTGTTTGCAAAAATATTAATTCACATTTTTGTAAATTCAAGCTCCCAGGCGCTAAAAATATTGTGAATGCCCCCAAAGGCTACAAATCCAAATTCGTGTATCACTTTATACAATCGTTTAGACACAAAATGCCTGCACTGGAAGCAGAGGCTGATAAACATTACTGTGTTATAATTCACATGAATGCATTCTTGTTACCGGATAGAATGTCTTGACTGTGAGTTGTCCAGTTGTTGACGCATTGAACAAAGAAGTGAACAAAACACACAAAAAAAGCAACGAAAGAACGGACCAATGAAAGCGCAGATTTATTGAAGTGAAAGTACACTCCACAGAAGTGGAATGTAGGTGTGGGAGCAGGCGACCAAGCGGCTCAAGAACCCCAATTACAATGTTTTTTAGGGTTTTATTAGGTTGGTGCAAAAGTAATTGCCGGTTTTGCCATTAATAAGCTAGAATTTTATAATACCCCAAGAGCTCTTTAAAGGCCTCCCATCCTATGAAGGGTTGGTGCACAACCAATCAGGGGCTGAAGTGGAGACTTCTGTCTTGTTACCACAGGAGTGAGGATGTGGCCTGTGTGCTGCCTCATCCTGCCTAGAACTAGCTGCACCTGCTGTTCTTTTGCTTCTGCCTTCATCCTTGGTTACCCTAATTCCCTATTCTCCTGCCTCACTCTGAGGCATTAGAGTTGGTTTTTCAGTCTGCCAGGGACAAGAGCACTAATCCAGATAGGACCATGTCAAGGAAGATAGAGGAGAGGCTAAAGCAAGAGTACAAAGGTGAATCAGTCATTCCCACGGAAAAACAACTCTCCTGCTTATATAGTCAATTATTGTGTCCAGTTCATTGAGCAAAACATTTATTCATGTAATATCCCTTACTTGGTATTCTAACTTATATTTTCAACTCATTTTAGGAACTTGAAGTCAGTCTCAGGTAAAGAATGATGAGAGAAATCTCAGCTTGGTATTGGTAATGGTGGTGATAATCTCCACCCGGAGACACTGGGCGTATGTTAAATAATCAAGCTTGTATCTTTCCTGGGAAGTGATTATCATTCGTTTCTCTTGTGACAGCGGGGAGTGTTCTGCATGAGGAACTAATATGACACCAGAAAAAGAGGTGAAATGCCAGTTACAGAAACTTATTACCAACGACTATCTAATAAATGCGATGACAGAAATAGCTCTATTGAAACATGAGTGGATGGTGAAAAAAATTTACACTTCACAGAAGTTTTCTTTTTCTTTCTTTTTTTTTTTTTTTTTTGAGACAAAGTCTCGTTCTGTCCCAGAGTGGAGTGCAGTGGCGCCATCTCGGCTCACTGCAACCTCCACCTCCCGGGTTCAAGCGATTCTCCTGCCTTAGTCTCCCAAGTAGCTGGGATAGCAGATGCCTGCCACCACGCCCAGCTGTTTGTATTTTTAGTAGAGACAAGGTTTCACCATGTTGGCCAGACTGGTCTCGAACTCTTGACCTCTGATCTGCCTGCCTCGTTCTCCCAAAATGCTGACATTATAGGCATAAGTCACTGCTCCCAGCTGACTTTACAGGGTTTTTTTTTTTGTTTTTTGTTTTGAGAAGGAGTTTCACTCTTGTTGCCCAGGCTGGAGTACAATGGCGCAGTTTCAGCTCACTGCAACCTCCTCCTCCTGGGTCAAGCAATTCATTCTCCTGCCTCAGCCTCTCAAGTAGCTGGGATTACAGGTGCCCGCCACCACACTCAGCTAATTTTTGTATTTTTAGTAGAGACAAGGTTTCACCATTTTGGCCAGGCTGGCCGCAAACTCCTCACCTCAGGTGATCCACCCGAGGTGGCCTCTCGAAGTGCTGGGACTACAGGCGTGAGCCACCTCGCCCGGCCCAGAAGTTTTAACAGTGATGTCTAAGAAGAGATGGAATTAAGGTCAGCATGTGATTATAAACGGCCCCCTTGTTGGTTTTGTCATTAAAATGAGATTTTTTTTTCTTTATTAAAAACATTGAACAATACCAAGGTGGAGAAAAGTTGTGCCTGTTCACCTACCTACTTGGGAGGCTTAGAGGGAGGATCACTTCAGCAAAGGAGTTTGAGGCCAGCCTGGGCAGCAGAGCAAGACTCTGTCTCTAAATAAATAATTTAATGAATAAGTAAAAACAGAAGGTGAAACCTGCAGTATAGTATTATCCTTATAGAATTGTGTCTCCCTTTGCTCATTATTCTGTGTGTCAATTATGTTACAAGTTTTTCATCTTATAGGAAAAAAAAGTCATAGATTCTATACAGATCTGTACTTTTTCTCACTTAGCAATATGGTTTGAACAATGAAAAGCTTCTTTTTCACCTCCCATTTGAAATCTGCTTATTTCCACATTCTATTTTTTTCCCCTTTTTGAGACAGCGTCTCAGTCTGTTGCCAAGGCTGAAGTGCAGTGGCATGATCAAGGCTCACTGCAGTCTCAACCTCTCAGGTTCAAGTGATCCTCCCATCTCAGCCTTCAAGAGTAATTGGGACTATAGGCATGCACCACCACAACCGGCTAATTTTTGTATTTTTTGTAGAGATGTGGTTTTGCTATGTTGCCCAGGCTGGTATCAAACTCCTCAGTTCAAGCAATCCTCCCGCCTCGGCCTCCCTAAGTGCTGGCATTATAGGATTCGGCCACTACACCTGGTCTATTCTTCTTTTTCTGATGTAGAACCCACTCAGTGACAGTGTAAGGAAAATGTCAAGAATCAGAAAGAGGCCAGATGCAGTGGCCATGCCTGTAATCCCAGCACTTTGGGAGCCTAAGGTGGGCAGATCACTTGAGGTCAGGAGTTTGAGACCAGCCTAGCCAACATGGCAAAAACCCGTCTCTACTAAAAATACAAAAATTAGCTGGGTGTGGTGGCACACATCTGTAATCCCAGCTACTCGGGATGCTGAGGCAGGAGAATTGCTTGAAGCCGGGAGGCAGAGGTTGCAGTGAGCTGAAATCGTGCTACTGCACCCCAGTGTGGACAACAGAGCAACTCCGTTTCAAAAAAAAATAAAGCCAGAATACAATACACAAGCAACTGAAGTATTTCAACAGCAAAGAAACCCTCAAACAATCCAATTTAAAAATGTCAAACGACCTGAATAGGCATTTTTCAAAAGACAACATACAAACGGTCAAAAAATATATTAAAACACACTCATCACTATCTGGGAAATGCAAATCAAAATCGCAATGAGGTATCACTCTCCCCGTTTAGGATAATTATTATCAAAAAGACAAAAACAGATGCTGGCAAGGATGGAGAGAAAAGGGAACTCATGGCCAGGCGTGGTGGCTCACACCTGTAATCCCAGCACTTTGGGATGCCGAGCTGGGTGGATCACGAGCTCAGGAGTTCGAGACTGCCTGACCAACGTGGTGAAACCCTGTCTCTACTAAAAATGCAAAAATTAGCCAGGCATGGCGGTGCGTGCCTATAATCCCAGCTACTCAGGAGACTGAGGGAGAAGAGCTTGAACCTGGGAGATGGAGGTTGCAGTGAGCCAAGATCACGCCACTGTACTCCAGCCTGGGCGACAGAGAAAGACTCCATCTCAAAAAAAAAAAAAAACCCCCAACAAAATACAAGAAAAGGGAACTCAGACACTGGTGGTGCAAATGCAAACTAGTATAGCCATTATGGAGAACAGTATTGAGGTCCCTCTAAAAACTACAAATATGCCGGGCGCGATGGCTCAGGCCTGTAATCCCAGCACTTTGGGAGGCTGAGGCAGGCGGATCACGAGGTCAGGAGTTCAAGAACAGCCTGACCAACATGGTGAAACCCCGTCTCTTCTAAAAATACAAAAATTAGCCGGGGTGGTAGCACGCACCTGTAATCCCAGCTACTCAGGAGGCTGAGGCAGGAGAATCGCTTGAACCCAGGAGGCGGAGGTTGCAGTGAGCCGAGATCACAGCACTGCACTCCAGCCTGGACAACAGAATGAGACTCTGTCTCAAAAAACAAAACAAAACAAAAAAAACTACAAACACAACTACCATATCATCCAGCAATCCCCCTACTGGGAATTTATCCAAAGGAAAGAAAATCAGCACATTGGAGACTCATCTACACCCCCATTTACTGCAGCACTATTCACAATAGCCAAAATATGGAATCAACCTAGATGTCCAACAACAGATAAATGGATAAAGAAAATGTGGTTTATACACACAAAGGAATACTATTCAAAGAACAGAATGAAATCCTGTCACCTGAGGCAACATGGATGGAAATGGAGGACATTATTTAAGTGAAATAAGCCAGGAACATAAACATGCACATTCCCACTCATATGCGGAAGCTTTAAAAAAAAAAAAAAAAAAAGCCGGGTGCGGTGGCTCACGCCTGTAATCCCAGCACTTCGGGAGGCCAAGGCGGGTGGATCACCTGAGGTCGGGAGTTCAAGACTAGCCTGACCAACATGGAGAAACCCTGTCTCTACTAAAAATACAAAATTAGCCGGGGTGGTGGTGCATGCCTGTAATCCCAGCTACTCAGGAGGCTGAGGCAGGAGAATCTCTTGAACCTGGGAGGCAGAGGCTGCGGTGGGCCAAGATCATGCCATTGCACTCCAGCCTGGGCAAAAAGAGTGAAACTCCATCTCAAAAAAAAAAAAAAAAAAAAAAAAAGCCTGGGAGACAAAGCAAGACTGTCCCCCACCCCCACACCCCCACACACAAAAAAAGTTGATCTCTTAGAAGTAAAAAGTAGAACAGAGGATACTAGAGGCTGGGAAGGGTAGTGGGTAGGCAGGAATAGACAAAGATTGGTTAAAAGCTACAAAATTACAACTAGACAGGAGGAATAAGTTCTCGTGTTCTATACCACTACAGGAGAACTAAAGTTAATAATATATAATTTCAAGTTGTTAGGAGGAGAATGGCAATTGAGACTGACTGTTCCCAATATAAAGGAATGATGAATGTTTGAGGTGATGGATGTGCTAATTACTCTGATCACTCTAAATTATAGGTATGAAAACATCACTATGTACTCCAGGAACATGTACAATTATAACTTGTCCATTTAAAAACAAATAACTTTTTTAAAAAAGAAACCATTTGGTTTTATGTGTGGATATGAGAGACAAAGTAGTATGTACACATATAAACTTATTTGTATAAAACAAAATTCAGAGAACATATACTAAATATAAAGCATGGTTATTGAAAATACATATTTATTTATTTATGTCTATGAATTTTGCAGGGACATTTCTCAGTCCATAACAGCCCTATGTGTGTTACCTAACCTTTATCCCTTGTGAACATTCTGATGTTTTAGGAGGTTGGAGTTGAAGGTAAAAAATTTTCCACAGTCACTACACTCATAAGGCCTTTCCCCACTGTGAATTCGCTGGTGATTAGTGAGGTTAGAGCTCTGGCTAAAGGATTTTCCACATTCACTGCATTCATAAGGCCTTTCTCCGGTATGAACTCTTCGGTGTTTAACAAGGCTAGAGTGGTTACTAAAGGATTTCCAACACTCACTGCACTCATAAGGCCTTTCTCCAGTGTGACTTCTCCTATGTCTAATGAGGCTGGAACTCTGGCTAAAAAACTTCCCACATTCACTGCACTCATAAGGCCTTTCTCCAGTGTGAACTCTCTGGTGTTGAAGGAGTGTAGAGCTATGGGTAAATGATTTCCCACATTCCCCACATTCATAAGGCCTTGCTCCAGTATGAACTTTCCAGTGTGAGATGAGGTAGGATTTACAGGTAAAGGATTTTCCACATTCACTGCACTCATACGGCCTTTCTCCTGTGTGAACTCTCTCATGTACAATGAGGTCAAATTTCCTGCTAAATAATTTTCCACATTCATGACATTCATGAGATCTTACTCCAGTATGAACTCTCTGGTGTTGGAAGAAACGAGATCTATAAGTAAACAATTTCCCACATTCACTACACTCATAAGGCCCTTCTCCAATGTGAAGTCTCCGGTGTTTAACGAGGTGACAGCTCTGGCTAAAGGATTTCCCACATTCACTGCACATATAAGGCCTTGTACCAGTGTGAACTCTCTGGTGTGTAATAAGGCTAGAACTATGGATAAAAGATTTCCCACATTCATTGCACTCATAAGGCCTCATTCCAGTATGAATTCTCTGGTGTGTAATGAGGCTAGAGCTATGGCTAAAGGATTTCCCACATTCACTGCACTTGTAAGGCCTTTCTCCAGTATGAACTCTCTGATGTATAAGAAGGTCATACTTCCTGTTAAATAATTTTCCACATTCATCACATTGATGAGGTCTTACTCCAGTGTGAATTCTTCGGTGCGTAATAAGGCTAGAGCTTTGCCTATAGGATTTCCCACATTCCCCACATGTATAAGGTTTTTCTGAAGTGTGAACTCTCAAATGATCACTGAGGCTACAGCTTGTGCTAAAAGATTTCCCACATTCACTGCACATGTAAGATCTTTCCCTAATGAGGTCTCCCTGGTGCTGAACTCGTACATGTTTGTAGCTGAAAGCTTTCACACATTCTCCCCAGTTGTAATGATTTTTTACACTGTGAAAGGCCACTGCACTCTTGGTTCTGTTTGACTTCTTTCTGGTGTGGGCAGCCTGTTGCTGAAGAAATCTTGATCTCACCAGGAAATCCTTCCCAACCTCCTTACAAGTGAAGGGCTTCCCAGATACTTCAAATGTGCAGCTGCTCAAAAACATGTCTCTGCCCCCATTGCTTCTGAAGTGTTTCTGTCCAACATGCTGCTTCTGGTGCTGATGAAGGTATGCAGTAAATTGTAATTGTTTCCTACATGCCCCGTCTGTATACAGTTTCTGACCATGGTGTGTTCCCTGGTGTTCAACCAAGTGCAAAATCTCTCTCAAGACTGGGCCACATATCTCACACGGGCTGGTCTTCTGGGGAGAAGGAAGGGCCTTAGGAATCCTAACCTGTGACATCCGCTGTGGAGAAGTGCTCTGCTGATAACATGCCTCCTCATCCCCTGCTCCAGAACCACCTGAAAGAAAGAAAATGCTGGTGAGGAGCATGCTGACTTTAGTGGAGTGGAGGTAGCCCATAGACAAATGTGCATCCAATGAACCCAGGAACTGAGTCCATGGGGTTGTTTTCAGGACAAAGGTGTTGGGTTCAAGCTGAAGATAGGGCTGCCTAGCAGAACTGGGCCTCTAAAGATCACAGAACTGGGAAGGGCTCATGAGTTAAAAAACACAGCCATGGGATGAGAAACATGGAGAAGAGGCAGGATATACAACTCATTCCTCTAGAACAATTTTCAGTGAGATCTGCTCTCCTGCTAACACATGCATTGTGTACAGGCATGTGTCCAGGCCCAAGAAAATGTGACAACAAAATAGCAGCTGACATACGTGGACACCTCATAACATATTATGTAGAGGCCAACACTGGAGAGCACTGCAGATAAGGCAGTGAGAAAAATGGGTGAGACATGGAGTCCAGAGATGTGGGGATTAACCCCAGGCTGGAAGTAAGAGACGTAGTAACCAGGTGGAGAGCTGACAAGCAGGCTAAGTATCAAGAATGGGAAAGAAAAGACAGTAATGAGGTTTGGCCCCAAATGTCATTAGCACCAAAATATTAGTCAAACAGGATATGTTTCTGGTATGATGTGAACATAACCCTGATAGAATGTCCTCCTTTAGGTGTTAGTCCCTAGGGCCAGGCTCCCTCTGAGTCTATCTTGCTGTGGGGAATCACAGCCATCCTCAGAACCACAGGGCCTGTCCATCTGACCCCTATGATCAAGAACATGGAACTTGGAATATGCAAGCACCCAAGACCAGCCCAGAATGACTCTGCACATGATAGCCTACAGGAAAAAAAAATAATACAAGGAGAAATTCAGAGGAGGATTTTGTAAGAGCCACTCGTAGTCCACATAAGTGGTGACAATGTCAGTGATAATAATTGCTGGCAGAGGCAGGCATGAGGAAGTGTCCCCTAGAGGAAGGAAGTAGAACCTGGGTCTTGAGGAGCCTCAGATCTGGACAATGTCACCTGGCCAGGGAGAGGCAAACAAGGTGAGATCCATGAGGCCGACTATAAGAAGCCTGACTCTGAATCTTTCCACATGAAAGGGAAGCAGGTGTTGCTTGCTCAAGGAGAAAAGCAGGCAACATACAACCTTAGCCCTACCAACCGCAGCACCTACCCAGGAACAGGAAGCTGTGTCAATAGTCCTCTTGTGAAGACACATCTGACCCTGGGGAAAGGGTAAGAGCAAAGACTAGCTCGGGGCATAGAGGTGGGTGTGAGGACCTTACCCAGGGAGGTTGTAAGTGTCAAGTTCTCCAGCATCACATCGTGGTATAGGCATTTCTGAGCCTCATCAAGAAGACCCCATTCCTTCCAGGAGAAGTACACAGCCACGTCCTCAAAGGTCACAATGCCCTGCCAGGATGGGGACAGATGAAACCACAAATGGTTTCTCCTCTCAGGATCCATAATCCTTCCCCTCACACATTTACCCCATGCTCATCCTCTTTCCAAGCTCCCCAACTCAGAGGAGAAAGCAGTCAACTGATGCTGTTGTCTCCTAATGGGGCTCTTGGTCACCGGTTGCAGCCATCAGTAACAAGAGGCAGGTGACCAAATACATGTATCTAAGCTGTGGGTGTGGCATAAGGGCAACCACTCCTTCCTGACAAGCATTCCTCTCATATGACCAAGGTCATGTAAGTCTCAACCAGGACACTGGGGCCATCAGGCACACTCCCTCTCCAAGTGCATATCTTTCATTACACTGCACATACCTCAGGTCTCCAGATCCCACTGCCACATGACCATGACGACCACTACGTCCTATACCACAGGCAAATCCTGGCCTCCCCACATGCTACCTGCGTGAAAGAGTGGATAACCTGGGCCGGGCGCAGTGGCTCATGCCTGCAATCCCAGCACTTTGGGAGGCCAAGGTGGGCGGATCACAAGGTCAGGAGATCGAGACCATCCTGGCTAACAGGGTGAAATCCCATCTCTACTAAAAATACAAAAGATTAGCCAGGCGTGGTGGCACGCGGCTATAGTACCAGCTACTCGGGAGGCTGAGGCAGGAGAATCACTAGAACCCAGGAGGTGGAGAGGTGGAGAGGTGGAGGCTGCAATGAGCCGAGATCACGCCACTGCACTCCAGCGTGGGTGACACAGCAAGACTGCGTCTCAAAGGAAAAAAAAAAAAAAAAAAAAAAGAATGGATAACCAACAGCCAAATACAAGACACGTGACATTGGACAAATGAGATCAACAGTTTATTAATTTTTTTTTTTTTGAGACGGAGTCTTGCTTTGTTGCCCAGGCTGGAGTGCAGTGGGGCAAGCTCTACCTCCCGGGTTCATGCTATTCTCCTGCCTTAGCCTCCCAAGTAGCTGGGACTACAGGCACCCACCATCACACCTGGCTAATTTTTTATATTTTTAGTAGAGAAGGGGTTTCACCATGTTAGCCAGGATGGTCTTGATCTCCTGACCTTGTGAGCTCCCCGCCTCGGCCTCCCAAAGTGCTGGGATTACACGCATGAGCCACCACGCCTGGCTGAACAGTTTATTAATTAAAGACAAATACTCATAGCCTGTGAAAGAATACCACACTCCACACAGGGCCATACGGAGGTAGTACTCCAGAAAAGAGTAACAACCAGGTGCTGTAGAATGTAAGTTTTGTAGCATCAAGATGGAGAAGCTCCACTGGTCCCCAGAGGAGGGGACTGGCTTGTTTGAATAACTCAAAAAATTGATAGGGAACTGGAACCCACTACAAAGTAATAAGCAGGAACTGTTCTGGTTCCCTGGATAAGAAGGGTTCATTTGGCTAAGACAGCTTATTCATGGGAGCAAAGTGGGAAGGGGAATTTGTTCTCAGGCCATCTAAGGCTGTATTGTTTTCATCAGATGTCAAGGCGACATATCATACTGGGCCTTAATTTCTGGCCTTATACCACAACTTGGCAGGCAGCATCCAGAGTGTGGATATAAACAGGATCCAAAATCCCAGACTTCCCATGGCTTACACTAGTGGAAGCAGCCTCAAAAATTTCTTTGAAGACCTCCCTGCCAGGCTGTATTCCTTGCCTCAAACGTAGCCACACAGAACCACAGGTGAATCACAGATAACCATGGCCCTATTCCACTTCTGTGCTGCACTTACCATCCCCTTGGCAGTCATATATCCACCTAAAGCTCATTTAAATCCCAGCCTCACTGGTCGCTCATCTCACACACAATGACTCTCACAAATGACCACATGACACTAACTTAATCTTCCAGCCTGAATGAAACACCCAGGCCCCATCAAGTTATCACAAAATCCTGGATACCTACAAAGTGGTGAATAAGCACGAGTTTTGGCCTGAGTGTCCTATGCGTTTGCATCCATCTCATGTCCATTCTTCTCTTGGGAGCCCTGGCCACTGCCAAACTACACTGTCTTGTACATACCTTGCCTTCATGACCACTTACTCTATCATCCTCCTCCCCGTCTTGGCCCACTAACAGCTTTACAACCAAAACCTGGAGCTTGCCCCACCTGACTGTGACCCACAGCTCACTCACTTGGTGCACACAACAGCCACATCTTGAATATCTGCACCCTGAACCACTCCCTAGATTTCAAGACCTGCACGTTCATCTGCCCACTTAACGCCTCCATTTAGTAGGCTCTGAAAGATCTGACTCTTAGCATGGCATAAACAAACCTGATATCCCTAGTAAATATTACTCCTATTGCCAATATGTTCATCTTAGTTGATGAAACTTCTTTCCCTACAGCTGCTAATACCAAAAACCCTGGGGTCTTCTCTGAACCCTCTGTTTCACTCCCTCACCACCTACATTATGTAATTTAGTTGTCCCTTTTGAAACCACACATCCGGAATCTAACCACGTCTCCTAAACCACGATCCTGGGCCAGTAACCCTCACTTGGACTAGTCTACCCTGATTTTCCTTCCTCCTCCCTCAACCCCCCAGTTTGTGCCCCACTGTGCACACAGATGAAGCCTGTGAAGACCTTGGCAAATTACCTCTTTTTTTCTGATTCAAACTTGCTATTACCTCCTGAAAACACACTCAACTTCTCAGGCAGCCACTGCATCCCTGACGCCTATCCTCCTGTTCTTTGTTTCCCACCAGAAAGCAAGGAGACTTGTGGCTTCATAAATGCTCCCAGCTCCGTACTGCACCTAAGCATTTGCACATCTTGTACCTTTCTGGAAAAACTTTCCACACCTGTTCACATTGGCTGCCAGAAATTGGAACAACTCTATATACCGGCTAACATGGACATAGGACCCTGGGCTTGGGGTTCACCCAAGGTCTTCAGAACTAAGGGCTGGGGGAACGGCACTCCACAACCCAGAGAACCTGTGGGTGGGAGTTAGGGCTAGTGAGGAGACTGGGAAACCCTCCCCTTCCTGGCGTAGGTTTCATAACCCTTTACAGCCAAGGGAAACGTGGAAAGAGCCAGGCCTCAGAGAAGAGCATCTATGGCGGTATTAGATGGGCTCAAGCCACCCTGTAGCCCCATGCCTGGCCTTGGAGCCGGGTGCCATCGCACTGGCTGTGTCACCTCTGTGCCCCAGGGCTCGGTGGCGCCTCTCATCAGGGGCTCCTTGCCAGTCGCGCCCTCCCTTCCCTAGCACACCAGGTGTTGGAAACGGGAGCCCCTCCGGCGAGCCCCCATGTCCTGTCCTGGGCTGCAGGGCCGCGAGCAGGCGCCCTCGGGGGTGCTAGGACTCCCGTGGGGAGGGCGGGGAAGGCCCAGAGGACGCGGCACATACCTGGGCCGGAGCCGTCAGCTCGGCCGCCGCCATCTGACTCTGTGGGCGGAGCGGGGCCAGAGAGGATGTCCTTATTCCGGGCTGGGCCGGGCCGGGCCGGAGTGCCCTGGGCGCCGCCGAGCCTCAGCCACGCCTCTGTGCAGCGGGGAAGACTCCTCTCGCAACTTCTCAGTCAGTCACGGATGATGCTGACCCAGCGCTCCGGGGCTTTCTACCAAGTAAACAGTCCAGACAAATGCCAAAACGACCGCCACAAGGAGGACAACGGAAGTCCCGCCGCGACCGCGCGTGCGCTTACGGAAACACCACCTTTCGGAGGCCTCATTGGCTGAAGGTCGCCGTCGCCCAACGCAGGCCATTCTGGGTAATGTTGTAGTTCCCACAGGCGCACGGCGGGAGAGTGAGGGTCGCCTCCACCGCCTTCCGGAAGTAAAGGCCAAATCCCTGTAGGGGGCGCTGGGAAATGGACACTCCAGGTTGGGGCGGAGGCGGGTCTTCGCTCTTTCTTAGAGGAGACGTACCCAGGTTTCTACCGATTGCTGTCTGCGAGTGTTTATTTGTTTGGAGACGTGTCATTTCATGTGTTCCCAGGGGCACATATCCAGATGCACATATTATTACATACAGTCAATCAGTCACAAAATATATCCACTGGTTGAGAAAGCAAATAAAAATGACTATGTTGCGGCCGGGCGCGGTGGCTCACGCCTGTAATCCCAGCACTTTGGGAGGCCGAGGCGGGCGGATCACGAGGTCAGGAGATCGAGACCATCCTGGCTAACCCAGCGAAACCCCGTCTCTAAAGTACAAAAAATACCAAAAAAAAAAAAAAAAATTAGCTGGGTGTGGTGGCGGGCGCCTGTAGTCCCCAGCTACTCCGGAGGCTGAGGCAGGAGAATGGCTTGAACCTGGGAGGCGGAGCTTGCAGTGAGCCGAGATCGCGCCACTGCACTCCAGCCTGGGGGACAGAGCGAGCCACCGTCTCAAAAAAAAAAAAAGATTATGTTGCAATTCAAACGCATACACTCAAGCACTGGAGTCAGTTTTCTCAGTCTCTGTATGTTTGATTAGGGACAAGAAAAAAAACACTCCACACAGGTTCATGACAAAGAGGATGAAGGTGGGATGCGGAGGCACCCTGTAGCAGCAGGACATAAGTAGATCCCTGTCTCTGGGTCCCTCTCGTGCCTGTATAGTCAAACATTGTGTCCAATTCACTAAGCAACACTTGTATGTGTCTAATCTCACTTTCTCCATGCCTTTATATTCACTTCCTTTTAATAATTTGACATCAAGAGAACAACAAAAGGAATGGTATTTTGAAAAGGTACGATGGCTAGCTAGAGCATTAACAGGTGGAACAAAGGGTGTTCTGAATCCCAAATGTAGGGAGTATCTTAAATTCAAGATCTCTTCTCATCCCTGAAATGATTATCTTTGCCCCCAGGAGTGCAATGGTGCGATCTCGGCTCACCACAACCTCCGTCTCCCGTGTTCAAGCGATTCTCCTGCCTCAGCTTCCCAAGTAGCTGGAATTACAGGCGCCCGCCACCATGCACGGCTAATTTTTTTTTTTTTTTTTTTTGTATTTGTATTTCTAGTAGAGATAGAGTTTCGCCATATTGGCCAGGCTGGTCTCGAACTCCTGACCTCAGGTGATCCACCCGCCTCGGCCTCCCAAAGTGCTGGGATTACAGGCGTGAATCACTGTGCCCGGCCCTTTGCCCTATTATTATAGGGCTGTTCTGCATAAAAAATTGATACGATATCAGAAAAAGAATTGTAAAATACAAATTACAGAAAGCTACTAATAATGGGTGTCGCTTCGCCAGCCAGAAACCTCTGTGGTCGCGCCTCTGCTTGAGTTTTGCTCACACCCGCTGGGCTTGTTCCACCCACTCGGCCCAGCAGGCTGCACCTGGATCCCACACCTACCAAGGGCGAGCCAGGCGCGGAGCCGAAAGGGGTGTGTGAGCGAGCAAGTGAAGGGTCCGGCCGGTGCACACAGCCAGGCACGCTGGCTGCTGCGGCGGGGCAGGCAGCTCCAGGCGCTGGCACAGGCGCCAGCTCCTTGCAAGGCTGCGACTGGACCAGACATACTGCAGGCGGCTTCTGCTGCAGGCACCAGCATCTAGACGAGGGAAAAGTGGTGGCGCCGGAAAGCTCGGAGACACCAAGAACAGCAGAGCCCCAAAGAGGATGCTGCAGCGTGTCACAGCCCTGGCTCCGGAGTCTCGAGGTCTGGGCTCCCGGAAGAGCCACAGCTCTTCTCTCCTTCCCGTTGCTTGCAGCCTGGCAAGCAGGGAGGTGTGTTTTGGGTGGGGTGTGTTTTCAGCTTGTTTGTGATATAGCTCTTTGAGTCCCGCTGCTCTGCTCTGACCCGCTGCTGCTTCCCATCGTGGGGGGCGGCCACCCAGTGCTGGCTGAGGGCAGGAGGGCTATAGTGTTACAGCTCTGGCTCGGGGAATCCCAAAGTCTGGGCCTCCAGAAGAGTAGCCATTTTTCACGCATGCAGCCCAGGAGCATGGCTACTCAGCCAGGAATGTGTTACAGCCCCTTTCTCTCCTGCTGTTCGTTAGGTCCCAAGTTCTTGTCCCCCAAGTTCTTATCCCACGTCCAGGAAGAATGAGGTTATGCAGACAACTGGAGGGTGAGCAAGGCAGAGAAGGGTTTTATTGGACAACCCAACAGCCCTCAGTGGAGAGGAAACCTGAAGCGAGTAGCTCACACCTGCATACAGATAGTCTCCAGTGTCTGAGTCTGGCTGAGTCTACAGATTTTTTATGGGCTCAGAATGGAGAAAATGTGTGCTCATTGGTCCATGGGTGGGAGGAAGTGCATGCTGATTGGCCCATGGGCAGTCATGGGCGGGCCTGGGAAAAACACCATACCATTGGCCGAAAGGCATCAAGGAATTTCTCTCTCTGTGTCACAGACTCCACCTGGAACTGGCAGCGTGGCTTCCAGGCTTCAGGCCATCCGTGGCTTGAAGGTGGGGTTTCACAGAAAACCCACCCCTTCCCACCCAGGAACCTGTCTGCCTCTCATGGCCATCAACATGCTGTCCATGACGCCCAGGCTGTCCATGCTGAAGGTTGCCCGCAGGCCTGCCCCGAGCCACCCTCAGCCGCCCCCCTCCCTCCACCCGGCCTCCTTCCCATGCTTCTTGGTGCCCAAAGTTTCAGTCTCAGAAGCAGTTTCTGGAGGAGGTCAAGATGGTGGGGGGCTGGCATGTCATCACTGCCCCGAGTGCACACACATTTGGCTGGGTTGTGATAGCTCCCAGGTTTGGCTATCTTGACACGTCCACAACTTTGCTCTGCCGTGGAGCAGGTGCTGAGAGTGGGGAGAGGCCAGGAAGTGGGAGCAGGCACTTCTGGGCC
Organism: Pongo pygmaeus; assembly: GCF_028885625.2. Classification (NCBI taxonomy): domain Eukaryota; kingdom Metazoa; phylum Chordata; class Mammalia; order Primates; family Hominidae; genus Pongo; species Pongo pygmaeus. Next base: position 64,580,471 of record NC_072393.2, read on the forward strand.
TGTGGGAAAAGGGTGCTTCCCAGGTCCCCAAGAGTGCAGAGATGCCCTGTCTGGAGCCACGACTAGGTGGCTGCAGCTGCGCCTGGGAGCACAGGGCTCCCGTCCTGACAACTCGGTATGGCTCGAGGCTCCCACTGGGATCACCTGTTCCCAGCCCCCATGGGCTCCACGGAGCATGCAGCCCTGGCCTTGCCTCCCCATTTGCAGCCGGCATCATCACAGCGGCCCCTCCAGATCAGCCACTGCTGCCATTATAATGACTATGTAGTCATTCAAAAATGGTGGCAGAATCGTGTTTGGGAAATATCGGATGGTAAAAAAAGTGCAGGTCTCACAGAACTCCTTTGTTTTGGTTTTTGTCTGTTTTTTGAGACGGAGTTTCGCTCAAAACGGAGCTTTTGAGTCCAAGGATGTGAACTTGGACTGGGAGGTGCGCAGGAGGGGTGCTGAGTACTAGGTCTGCGTGTCTTGTTCTGGTGGCTGTCTCAAGCCATGGTCCACCTGGAGTGTGGGCTAGCTGCATCTCAATAACGGCCTGGTGGTTGACTAACTGCCTTGAAGTAATCTCTGGAATTTTGCAGATAGGTCCCTATGCCTACCAAGTCTGTTTCAAGATTATCCCCAGGAACTTCTAAGTAAGCACATAATTAGATACTAGCATACAATTAGACAAATGTGCATGGTCTAAGGGAGTGTATGGTGAGAAGCGGTGGACATGGTGTTTCAAAGAAAGTAACTTTCATGGCTGTATTTTAAGACTAACGAGAAGAAAAGATTCTGCAGTAAGGTTCAAGGTTATATCACAAGACTAGGGAAAAATGAGAAAAAGCAAAAAAACTTTTAAAGTGCATTTTCAGGCTAGGCTGTTCAGTTACAAAACTAGTTTTAGAGTTGCAGTGTGTCCTTTCAGCAGCCATTAAATAAAACTTGTTTCAAGTTACAGCAGAGAGTTTCAGCAGCCAGGCTTCCAGAGAATTACATTTTTGGATCAGTGTTATATGCCCTGAGTGCTTTTTTTTCCACAGCTCTTTCAACTCTGTTTTAGGTGGGTATGACAAGAATGACCCAATTCATATGATTAACTTTCACACAATTAATAGGGATCCCTTCTGAATCTGCTAAATCTGCAGGATTTTTGAGTTTCGACTGGGGGAAAAAACCCACCAAATCTCAAATCAGTACATGTTTATTTTCCTAATACAAAACAAAATGTTGTTTTCCATTATTTATGTACTATCATAAAGTAGGATGTGAAAAATCTTTGTCAGAGACATGGAGGAAATTTCAATGTGTATTAATAAGCAAAGAAGCCATTCTGAAAAGGCTACATAGTGTGATTCCAGCTCTATGACTTTCTTTGCTTTTCTTTTTTTTTTTTTTTTTTTTTTTTTTTTTTTTTGAGACAGGGTCTCACTCTGTCACTCAGGCTGGAGTGCAGTGGTGCAGTCAAAGCTCAGTACAACCTCAACCACCCGAGCTCAAGCGATCCTTCCATCTCAGCCTCCAGAGTAGCTGGGACTACAGGTGCACACTATGCCTGGCTAAGTTTTGTATTTTTTTTGTAGAGATGGGGGTCTATGTTGCCCAGGCTGGTCTCAAACTCCTGAGTTCAAGTGATCTGCCCACCTCAGCCTCCCAAAGTGCTGGGATTACAGGTGTGAGCCACTGTGCCTGACCAAGCAGGTGTATTAGTTTTCTACTCTTGTGTAATAAGTTACCGCAAAGCTATTGGTTTAAAACAATACCCACTTATTATCTCACAATTGCCTAAAGATAGCTTAGCCAAGTCTCTTGGTCTTCTGAGAGCCTGACTCTCACAAGGCTGTAATCAAGGTGTTGACCAAGCCTGCAATTTCTTCCAAGGCTCGGAGCCTTCTTTCAAACTCACATAGTTGTTGGCAAAATTCAGTGTCTTGTTGCAAGAATGAGGTTCCTGCTTTTTTTTTTTTTTTTTTTTTGAGATGGAGTTTTGCTCTTGTTGCCCAGGCTGGAGTGCAATGGCGCGATCTCGGCTCACCGCAACCTCCGCCTCCTGGGTTCAAGACATTCTCCTGTCTCAGCCACCTGAGTAGCTGGGATTACAGGCATGCACCACCAAGCCTGGCTAATTTTTGTGTTTTTAATAGAGATGGGGTTCCTCAGTGTTGGTCAGGCTGGTCTCAAACTCCTGACCTCGTGATCCGCCCGCCTCGGCTTTCCAAAGTGCTGGGATCATAGGCATAAGACACTGTGCCCGGCCGTCTTGTTTTATTTTAATGGCTGATCTATGTAATCACGGAGGCCAGTATGTACAGACAAGAAAGGGGGAGCTTTTATTGCCTCTCTCTTCCGCCTTGGACAAAGTCTTGATATCACCTCCTTCTTGGCCTGGGTGTGCTCTTCAGCCACTTGTGTGCTTGCTTGTTCTCAGACCTGTGGGCCTCAGCCTGGGCAGCCAGGAGCTTCTTTTGGGCCTTTTCTGCCTTCAGCTCGTGGATGTGCTCCATGAGAATCTGTTTTGAACACATTTCCTTTCACCTTCAGGTACAAGCTAGGATACATTTGGTGGTCAATCTTCTTAACTTCATGGGATCTTCCGAGCAGCCCGTGCAGAATCCTCATTCTCCTCATCCAGGTTACCTTCTCTGGCATTCAGGCATTGGCCATACCCTTTAGCTTACCTATGTCCATGTACTCACCCTTCCAGCAGGCCAAGGCGTTTTTCCAGCAACAAGCCCAGGAATGGACAGTCACAGGCTTGTGGATGTTCAGCTTATCTTTGATCAGCTTCTGGATCTGCTGATGGGAGTTGGCATTGGTGATTTCATTGGTCTCCTTGGGGTGCAATTAGACCTTCTCCTTGCTACAGCAAAGGACATGAGAGGTGAGCCTCTTCTGAAGCCTGAGCATACTCATGGCTTCTGCCGCAGTGGCAGCTAAAGGAAAGAGCTCTGAGGTTCCCAGTTTCTTGTCGGCTGTTGCTGGGGGCCATCTCAGCTGCTAGGGGCCCGTGGCGTGGCCCTCTCACAGCAGGAGGATCTCCCTCCCGTGTGCTGAGGCAGTCTTATAGAACAGTGAAGTGGGGGAGTATCTTATCGCCTTTGCCTAATCACAAGAGTGACGTCTGTCAGATTCACAGCCCCCACTCAATGGAAGGAAATTAGGCAACTGAGTGCACCGAGGGGTGAGAATCTTGGGGCCATTTTATAATTCTGCCTCCCATTGCAGTTTTTGCTAATAGACATCTGCCCACAAAGATCCATGTTCTTCCCTTCCTTGTTCACTTGATACTTGCTACAAAGCAGCCCAGTCTGTTCACGCTGGAGGCTAGGTATAGCATGGCATGTTCCCAGCAGAACTAGAACTGGAGCATGAACCATGCTGGCTACCATCGCCTAGAGGACCACACACAGTCTATAGTCCCTGGTGGATTCCAGAAGCACCAAGGCATGCAGGAGCCTCCTCCCTGTTTTCCCTCTCTCTGGGCTGCTCATCCAGAACTCCTGACCTCAGGTGATCCACCCGCCTCTGCCTCCCAAAGTGCTGGGATTACAGGCATGAGCCACCGCGCCCGGCTTGGGCACCTCATCTGATTTAGGACCCTGGAATAGAATTGCTCTGAGAATTATCAGTGAAGGAATAGATTTTACCCCTGCCTCTGCTGGTTCCATTGCCCCTCACCCAGCTCCCAGGAAAGCTTTGAATTGTGGGCAAAACCAGGTGGCACTGGCAGAGATATTCTTGGGGTTGGTGTCTCCCCTAAAGCACACTGTGCCTTCTAGAGAGGTTCCCTAGAAGTCGCGATCATCGCTGAGAAATATCCACACATGCTTTACCACATTGTCAATCATAGGAACATGCTGCCCAACAAATATTTGTGGCATAGTAAAATGTTTTTAAAAGCAGTTGCTATGGATTGAATGTATGTCCCCAACTCCCCGCCGTCAATTCATGTATCCAAGCTCCAACTCCTGATGTGATGGTATTTAGAAACAGGCCTTCTGGAGGTGATTAGGTCATGAGGATAGAGCCCTCATGCATGGGATTAGTGTCCTAACAAGAAGAGACAGGAAAGAGCTTCCTCTCTCTCTCCTCTCTCTCAGGAATAATGGTGCTCAGGAGAACCCAGCCATACTGGCACCCTGATCCTAGACTTCCAACTTCCAGAACTGTGGGAAATACATGTTTGTTGTTTAGGCCACACAATCTGTGGCAGACCAGCTGACTAAAACTGTAGTCTTGCAGATTAGTGTCTCCCTAGTTAGGATTTGATCTCAGGGCCTCAGGGACTGGGCATGGCTCTTGCCTCAAGGATTGAGGTTGCAGGGAGGGACATGGAGGCCTGTCCAGGCCCTGGGAGTGGTGCCTTGGTACAGCACCCTGGCCGCTCTGTCCTGTGCCCCCGAGGCTGCCCATCCCATGTGTGATTCCTCCTGGCTGCACTGTGCAGGCAGGACCAAGCTGTCAGCTTGAGAAATGCTTTGCACTGTCCCAATTTCTAATATAGACACCCACTTTTCCCTTCTCACATTGTCTGTTTTAATTTTTAAAATTTAATTTAGGAAAGATGGAAACTGAAAGGAAGGGTTAGAAGACCTGAGTCTGAGTTCAGTTCATCCTCAAGATAGACTAATTTTTTTCTTTTTTTTTTTTTTTTTTTGAGACGGAGTCTCACTCTGTCACCAGGCTGGAGTGCAGTGGCTCAATCTCGGCTCACTGTAACCTCTGACTCCCGGGTTCAAGCGATTCTCCTGCCTCAGCCTCCCGAGTAGCTGGGACTACAGGTGCCCGCCACCACGCCCAGCTAATTTTTTGTATTTTTAGTAGAGAGGGGGTTTCACCATGTTGGCCAGGATGGTCTCGATCTCCTGACCCCGTGATCCACCCTCCTGAGCCTCCCAAAGTGCTGGGATTACAAGTGTGAGTTACCACGCCTGGCCCAGACTATTTTTTTTTTTAACAGCTTGACTGAGATTTATTTCATATAGTGCAAAGTTCACTCTTTTAAAGTATGCAATTCAGGCCAGGAGTGGTGGCTCACATCTGTAATCCCAGCACTTTGGGAGGCTGAGGCGGGCGGATCACTTGAGGTCAGGAGTTCAAGACCAGACTGGCCAATGTGGTGAAACCCTGTCTCCACTAAAAATATAAAAATTAGCTGGGCGTGGTGGCGGATGCCTGTAATCCCAGCTACTTGGGAGGCTGAGGCAGGAGAATTGCTTGAACCTGGAAGGCAGAGGGCCAGGCGTGGTGGCTCACGCCTGTAATCCCAGCACTTTAGGAGGCCAAGGTGGGAGGATCATGAGGTCAGGAGATCGAGACCATCCTGGCTAACAAGGTGAAACCCCGTCTCTATTAAAAATACAAAAGAATTAGCCAGGCATGGTGGCAGGTGCCAGTAGTCCCAGCTACTCAGGAGGCTGAAGTGGGAGAATGGTGTGAACCCAGGAGGCGGAGCTTGCAGTGAGCCAAGATCGCGCCACTGCACTCCAGCCTGGGCAACAGAGCGAGACTCCGTCACAAAAAAAAACAAAAAAACAGAATCTGGAAGGCAGAGGTTGCAGTGAGTCGAGATCGTGCCACTGCACTCCAGCCTGGGTGACAGAGTGAGGGAGACTCTGTCTCAAAAAAAATTTAAAAAAAAATATGCAATTTAGTGGTTTTTAGTATATTCACAAAGTTTACAACCATCACCACTATCAAATTTTCTAACATTTTATTTTTTCTCTTCTTTTTTTTTTTTTTTTTTTTTTAAGACCGAGTCTGGCTCTGTTGCCCAGGCTGGAGGGCAGTGGCACAATCCTGGCTCACTGCAACCTCCACCTCCTGGGCTCAAGTCATCCTCTCTCACCTCAGCCTCCCAAGTAGCTGAGACTACAGGCTTATGCCACCATGCCCCACTAATTTTTGTACTTTTTGTGAGACGGGGTTTTGCCATGTTGCCCAGGCTGTTCTCAAATTCCTGAGTTCAAGTGATTCACCTGCCTCAGCCTCCTAAAGTGCTGGGATTACAGGCATGAGCCACTGTGCCTGGCCTCTAACATTTTCATTCCCCATAAAGAAACCTCGTACCCACAAGCAGTCTTCCCCCTCCCACTGCCCCAGCTCCTGGAACCACCAATCTACTTTCTCCATCTATACAGTTCCTATTCTGGCCATTTTTTAAGAACATAATCATACAATATGTGTCTGGCTTCTTGCTCTTAGCATGTTTTGCAGTTTGTTTATATTGTAGTGTGCGTAGGAACTTCACTCTTTTTTCTTTTTCTTTTCTTTTTCTTTTTTTTTTTTTTTTTGAGACAGCCTCGGTCTGTAGCCCAGGCTGGAGTGCAGTGGCACGATCTCAGCTCACTGCAAACTCCGCCTCCGGGGTTCACACCATTCTCCTGCCTCAGTCTCATGAGTAGCCGGGATCACAGGCATCCGCCACCATGCCCAGCTAAATTTTTGTATTTTTAGTAGAGACGGGGTTTCACCATGTTGGCCAGGATGGCCTCGATCCCTTGACCTCATGATCCGCCCCCTTGGCCTCCCAGAGTGACTTCATTCTTTTTTGTTGCTGAAAAATATTTAATTGTACAGATAGACCACATTTTGTTCATCCATTTATTGGTTAGTGGACATTTGGGTTGTTTCCACCTTCTGGCTCTTATGAATGGTGCTGCTAAGAACATTAGTGTGCAGGTTTTTGTGTGTACATGTGTTTTCAGTTCTCTTGCATGTATATCTAGGAGTGGAATTGCTGGGTCATACAGTAACTCTATGTTTAACTTTCTGAGGAACCGTCAGATTGTTTTCCAAAGCAGCTGCACCATTTCACTCACTCTTTCCTCTTTGCATTCCCACAGCCCTTGGTGTCCACTTGCTACCTCTGGCCGTGTTTCTTAGCTCCTTGCCTGTGGGCCTGTTTCCCTTGAGAGAGCTGGAACCTGACAGCGATGAGTGTGTATTTCTTTTTTGTGTGGAGACGGGGTCTCACTATGTTGTCCAGGCTGCTCTTGAACTCCTGGACTCAAGCAATCTGCCTGCCTCATGCTCCCAAAGTGTTGGAATTACAGGCATGAGCCATCATGACTGGCCCTGGATGAGTGTGTTTTACTTATTTTATTTAATTATTTTATTTATTTATTTTATTTAATTAATTAATTTATTTATTTTTGAGACAGGATCTTGCTCTGTCAACCAGGCTGGAGTGCAGTGGTGCGATCTCGGCTCACTGCAACCTCCGCCTCCCGGGTTCAAGCGATTCTCCTGCCTCAGCCTCCTGAGTAGCTGGGATTACAGGCGCTTGTCACCATGCCTGACTAATGATGAGTGTGTTTTAATCCGGGGTCATATTAACATCCTCAGTTTCCTCATGTGTACAAAGGAAACAAGGTATGGAACCGACAGGTAATCTCACCAGGAAAGTTTTGCTTCATGAAAGCTATTCCCTGGCTAGTCTGGGAGATGGCCCCCCAAAACTGCTTGTGCAGTATTTCTGGTAAGGAGCAAGAAAAGAAAATCCTGACAAGTTCTCTTAACCCTTAACAAAGTTGGATTCTTTTCTATTTTCCAATTAAGTTATAATTATTCATGAGCTATGAGAGCCAATAAGCAAGAGTTGCTATATCATGTGGCTTTATTTTCTGGGATACAGGTCTGGCTTTTCTTTCTTTGCTGTCCTCTTCCATAAGGTTCTCTGGGAGCAAGCCACGCCCACAGGCTCAGTCTCCCAGCACCCCCATAGTTTCTCCTCTGCCTCAGCCGGCACCTCTGTCGTCTGCGTTCACAAGTCTTCCATTTTTCCATTATGTGACGCATTCTTTGTTTTGTTTTCTGTTACTGAGTTTTGCTCTTCCCTCAGTTTCTTCTTCTTAATATTTTTGCTTCTTTTTGATCTAATAACTAAAATGTAGAAACGATGTTATTGAGATAGTAATAAGTGAGGAATAAAAATGGAGACAAAAGGGGTGAGGGAAAAAGCCTGGAAAAATAGAGGTACCAACAGTGGAATTTTCAGAGGATTCATAATGAATGTTATTTGTCTGACAAGGATGGTGAAAATTAAATTTTAAAATTATTTTCCCATATTTTGTATTCAAGTTGTAGAAATGCCCAGTAAAAGAAGAAGAAGAATGTAGAAAATTTATAATCCAATGTGGTAAAGAGACATTGGGAAAATGTTTTCTACAGGTTATGACAAAGCCCTCTGCCTCAGTGAGCATCAGTGATCTCTCCTGCTCTGGCTATTCTGCCTCTTTCTGGCTATGTCTGGAGTTTTTAGAGAGTAAGTCCATGTGAGGATGGTTAGTATGGCTGAATCACATACTGCACTCTCTATAGGTTTCTCTCTAGAAATTTTTAAACAGGTACCCACGAATCTCAGAACTTCTAGGCTGGGCTCAGTGGCTCACGACTATAATCCCAGCACTTTGGGAGGCCAAGACGGGAAGATCTCTTGAGCCCAGGAGTTTGTGACCAACCTGGGCAACACGGCGAAAACCATCTCTACTAAAAATACAAAAACTAGCCCAGCGCAGTGGCTCATGCCTGTAATCCCAGGACTTTGGGGAGGCTGAGCAGGGCGGATCACTTGAAGTCAAGAGTTCGAGACCAGCCTGGCCAACATGGTGAGACCCCCATCTCTACTAAAAATACAAAAATGAGCCAGGCATGGTGGCGTGCACCTGTAATCCCAGCTACTCGGGAGGCTGAGGCATGAGAATCACTTGAACCCAGGAGGCGGAGGTTGCAGTGAACCAAGATCACACCACTGCACTCCAGCCTGGGCAACACAGCGAGACTCCATCTCAAAAAGAAACCACAAACAAAAATGAGCCGGGCATAGTGACATGCACCTGTAGTCCCAGCAACTCAGGAGGCTGAGGTGGGAGGATTAACTGAGCCCAGGAGGTTGAGGCTGCAGTGAGCTGATATCACACCACTGCACTCCAGCCTGGGTGACACAGTGAAACTCTGTCTCAAAAAAAAAAGAAAAAGAAAAAAGAAAAAAAAGGCCGGGAGTGGTGACTCATGCCTGTACTCGTAGCACTTTGGGAGGCCGAGGCGGGTGGATCACTTGAGGTCAGGAGTTCGAGACCAGCCTGGCTAACTGGTGAAACTCCGTCTCTACTAAAAATACAAAAATTAGCCAGGGGTCATGGTGCACGCCTGTAATCCCAGCTACTCGGGAGGCTGAGGCAGGAGAATTGCTTGAACCCAGGAGGCAAAGGTTGCAGTAAGCCAAGATTTCGCCACTGCACTGCAGCCTGGGTGACATAGGGAGACTCTATCTCAAAAAAAAAAAAAAGATAAATAAATAAATTCTACAGGCAGGGTGCATTGGCTCACGCCTGTAATCCCAGCACTTTGGGAGGCTGAGGTGGGTGGATCACGAGGTCAGGAGATTGAGACCATCCTGGCTAACACGGTGAAACCCCGTCTCTACTAAAAATACAAAAAGTTAGCTGGGCGTGGTGGCGGGTACCTATAGTCCCAGCTACTCGGGAGGCTGAGGCAGGAGAATGGCATGAACCCAGGAGGCAGAGCTTGCAGTGAGCTGAGATCGTGCCACTGCACTCCAGCCTGGGCAACAGAGCAAGACTCCGCCTCAAAAAAAAAAAAAAAAAAGAACTTCTACAAAATCAGTTTTAAATAATCAATTTCACCCTCTTCTCACAAGGACAGCAGAACATGTCTGTGGTGGGCATGGCATGCTGGGAAATTTTACCCTGGGGTAGTGACCTCTATTTTGTGGGTCTGGATCCCATTTTCACATCAGATGGAGACAGATGGTGCAGGTGAAACATCTGCACGTATGTGTTCTGAATACAGGATAACGTCACGGTAATGAGTATGTTTAATGGAAACATGTTTTGTGCTGGGAAAAGTTTGTTTCCTGACCTCTGTTAGATCTGTGGAATTGCCCTGCAAAAGGAACTCAGCAACCCCACAGCTGTTCACCCCTCTGTAAGATTTGATGAGAAAGGTTCATTTCCGTAAGTGTGGCTGTGAATATTTGTCTCTCTTACTTCAAACTCCCTTAAATCCCACTTATCTTTGCCTTTGAAAACCAAGCCACAGGCCAGGCACAGTGGCTCACGCCTGTAATCCCAGCACTTTGAGAGGCTGAGCCAGGCAGATCACGAGGTAAGGAGATCGAGACCATCCTGGCTAACACGGTGAAATCCTGTCTTTACTAAAAATACAAAAAAAAAAAAAAAAATTAGCTAGGCATGGTGGCCCACGCCTGTAGTCCCAGTTACTTGGGAGACTGAGGCAGGAGGATCACTTGAACCCAGGTGGTGGAGGTTGCAGTGAGCCGAGATCGGGCCACTGCACTGCAGCCTGGGCGACAGAGGGAGACTCTGTCTCAAAAAAAAAAAAAAAAAAAAAAAAAGGCCAGGCGCGGTGGCTCACGCCTGTAATCCCAGCACTTTGGGAGGCCGAGGTGGGCAGATCACGAGGTCAGGAGATTGAGACCATCCTGGCTAACACGGTGAAACCCCGTCTCTACTAAAAATACAAAAAATTAGCCGGACGTAGTGGCGGGCGCCTATAGTCCCAGCTACTCGGGAGGCTGAGGCAGGAGAATGGCGTGAATCTGGGAGGCGGAGCTTGCAGTGAGTAGAGATCGCGCCACTGCACTCCAGCTTGGGCTACAGAGCAAGAGTCCGTCTCAAAAAAAAAAAAAAAAAGAAAGAAACAAAGAAAAGAAACCCAAGCCGCCGCTGCCAGCTTGGCTTTCCTGCGAATAGCTCTGACAGGTCACACTACCTGAGTGGATGAACTTTTCCAGCTCCTTTTCGTTCTCTGGAAGTGGGTGCGTGGACTCACCCTCATCCTCTGAGCCCTCTTCTTCGTCTCCTAATAACGGTATCCTGAGGTTCTTATAAAGTGACTCAAGCTGTTGTCTTTCCTCAGCCTGTGCCTGTCGACTGGAGAATGATATAAATGAATTTAGAAGCACAGTTTTCATGGTGAATAATTCATTTCTCAACCATGCCACTTTTTGACTGGAAAGGAGTCACTTGTGGAGTGGGTGCAGAAATAAGACTTTGAAACCAGACTAAGCATGGTCAGATCTCAGTTGTCTACATGGTCAGACCATTTCCTGGAGTTAGGAGTAACTCTGATCATCCCAAAGCATGGATCAAAGCCAGGACTAGATGTGAACAAGGCACTCACATTGGGTTCCAAACTTAAGGTGTTGACAAAAAATCCATAATCAAACAAATCATCTTTCTTTCTTTCCCTTTCTTTTTTTCTCTTTTTCCTTTCTTCTTTCCTCTTTCTTTCCTTCCTCCCTCCCTTCCTTTTTTCTTTCCTTTTTCTTTCCCTTTCTCTCTTTCTCTCCCTTTCTCTTTCCCTTTCTCTCTCTCTCTCTCTCCCTTTCTCTCTTTCTTTGGAACAGGGTCTCATTCTGTCACCCACGCTAGAAGTGAACTGATGCAAACATGGTTCACTGCAGCCGCAAACTCCTGGGTTCAGACAGTCTTCTCTGCTCAGCCTCCTAAGTAGCTGGGACCACAGGCTCGTGGCACCATGCCCAGCTAATTATTTTTGTATTTTTTTTGTAGAAATTGGGTCTTGCTGTGTTGCCCAGGATGGTCTCAAACTCCTAGGCTCAAGCCATCTTTCCTCCTTGGCCTCCCAAAACACTGGAATTACAGGTGTGAGCCACTGTGCCCGGCCATAATCACATTTCAGTGTAATATTTTACAAAACAAAAATTAATGTCAAGAAATCCGTGATGAACAAAATAGGACAGAATGGGTGTTACTGATTTTTCTACCTCACTGTAGGTCCAATCCTGGAAGTGGATCATTGAACAGCTATTTCTGTTTGGTGTGGAAATGGATGACAGTGTTTTCCTAACATACTTACCTTCCCAGTACTGTGTGAATTATGTATTAAAAAAATACTTTTAGGGGCCAGGCACGGTGGCTCACACCAGTAATCCCAGCACTTTGGTAGGCCGAGGCGGGCAGATTACCTGAGGTCAGGAGTTGGAGGCCAGCCTGACCAACATGGAGAAACCCCGTCTGTACTAAAAAAAATACAAAATTAGCAGAGCGTGGTGGCGCATGCTTGTAATCCCAGCTACTTGGGAGGCTGAGGCAGGAGAATCACTTGAACCCGGGAGGCAGAGGTTGCAATGAGCTGAAATGATGCCATTGCACTCCAGCCTGGCCAACAAGAGTGAAACTCCGTCTCAAAAAAAAAAAAAACAACTTTTAGGGTTAGCTTATTTTTTGTTTTTCTTGCTCAAAAGGCTGGGACAGGAGCAAGATTTGAGTGACAAAAGGGAGGTGCTCACCTCAGTGCGAAATGTAAGTAGGTACCCCAAACACTGAAAAATGAAGATGAGTATTTTAACTCAATTTTTTTTTTGGAGATGGAGTTTCGCTCTTTTTGCCCAGGCTGGAGTGCAACGGAGCAATCTTGGCTCACCACAACCTCCGCCTCCCAGGTTCAAGCGATTCTCCTGCCTCAGCCTCCCGAGTAGCTGGGATTAGAGGCATGTGCCACCATGCCTGGCTAATTTTTTTGTATTTTTAGTACAGATGGAGTTTCTCCATGTTGGTCAGGCTGGTCTTGAACTCCCGACCTCAGGTGACCCGCCCACCTCAGCCTCCCAAAGTGCTGGGATTACAGGCGTGAGCCACCGCGCCCGGCCCTTAACTCAATATTTTTAAAAATTGAAATGAAGCAAAAAAAAAAAATCCAGGATATACCAAATATCAAAATTGTAAACAGAGATAGGATCCAACAGTGCTGTGCTAAACCACAGGGGAGCCTGAGTCAAAAGGAAAGGTGTGAGTCCCTATACACGTTTTAATGTATTTTTAAATGCTTATTCTTTTCCAAAACACTTAAGAAGTTCAGAATATATTTAATAATTGAAAACTGGTGTATGAAAAGTCACAACATTAAGTTTAAATATTTTATCTAGGCCAAGCGCAGTGGTTCACGCCTGTAATCCCAGCACTTTGGGAGTCCGAGGCAGGCAGATCACGAGGTCAGGAGATCGAGACCATCCTGGGTAACATGGTGAAACCCCGTCTCTACTAAAAATACAAAAAAAAATTAGCCGGGCATGGTGGCGGGTGCCTGTAGTCCCAGCTACTTGGGAGGCTGAGGCAGGAGAATGGCGTGAACCTGGGAGGCGGGGCTTGCAGTGAGCCGAGATGACGCCACTGCACTCCAGCCTGGGCAACAGAGCAAGACTCCGTCTCCAAAACATAAAAAATAAAAATAAATATTTTATCTATACCCCAAACAAAATTAATTGTAATTTTACTTTCCTGGTTTAAATAAAAGCAAACTTACCAATAGTATTTTCAAAATCTACTTCTAGAAAAAATGAACCACTAAAAATTACATAAAACTTGTACTTTTGAACAGGTGGTTTTGTTTTTTTGTTTGTTTGTTTTCGTTTTGGTTTTGGTTTTGGCCCCAGGCTCCACTATAGCTTAGTGCTAATACAAATGTGAAAACAATAAGAATTGACTAGCTCAGCAACTCAATTCAACACTGAGTGTCCAGGAGATATGTTTTACTGAGGTGCATTACAAAACTTTATATTTATTAATAGTTTTGTTATAATGAAATATACAGAAGCTACAGTTACATAATTTTCTTTTTTTTTTTTGAGACAGGGTCTCACTCTGTCACCCAGGAGGAAGTGCGATCTCTGCTCACTGCAACCTCCACCTCCAGGGCTCAAGCCATCCTCCCACCTCAGCCTCTTGAGTAGCTGGGACTACAGGTACGTGCCACCACACCTGGCTAATTTTTGTATTTTTTGTATAGATGCGGTTTCACCATGTTACCCAGGCTGGTCTCAAACACCTGAGCTTAAGGGATCCACCCGCCTCGGCCTCCCAAAGTGTTGGGCTCACAGGCGTGAGCCAATGCCCCCTGCCTATACAGTTACATAAATTAAGCGGATGTAGTGGAGATAACCCACAACCAAGCAAGCAGGTTACGCTCTCATTAGCAAAATTTTTCCCCTTTTACTTTTAATGTCACTTTGCCTTCATGTGACCTACTCCAAGGTGGTCTTAACATAGCTGCCTCAAAAAATATCCTACACGTGGCAACATATCTTGTTTTCATACTTAATTCTAATGAAGCAAGTAATTTTGTACTTCTCAAGCTGTTTCTGGTGGGATACAATGGAATCCCAGCACAGAATCGTACAGTAGGAGTCAGAGTCTGTTGGTTTGGTCAGAACTGCGTGAGATCACAGTGTGTCTCACCTTTTTCTACCGTGAATTTCAAAATGATTACATCGCTCAAAAGAGCTTGACCCCAAGCTTTATTTGTGAAGATGGTGACGTATCTTCCCCCAAAGCTGCTATCACCCCAGACTGCACTGACACATTTCTAGTGAAAGGGAGAGTGGTCGCTCTTTTCTGCTGTGCACTATTGAGATTCCTTCCCAAGTAGCAAGTTCTTTTTATTTTTATTTATTTATTTATTATTTGAGACAGAGTTTTGCTCTTGTCGCCCAGGCCAGAGTGCAATGGCGTGATCTCTGCCCACTGCAACTTCTGCCTCCCAGGTTCAAACAATTTTCCTGCCCCAGCCTCCCAAGTAGCTGGGATTACAGGCGCCCACCACCACGCCCAGCTAATTTTTGTATTTTTAGTAGAGACAGGGTTTCACTATATTGGCCAGGCTAGTCTTGAACTCCTGACCTCAGGTGACGTACCTGCCTCAGCCTCCCAGAGTGCTGGGATTACAGGCATTAGCCACCACACCCGGCCTCAAGTTTATTTTAAAATACCAAATTCTGGGGTCTGGGAATGGTGGCTCACACCTTTAATCCCAGCACTGGGAGGCCAAGGCGGGCGGATCACCTGAGGTCCGGAGTTCGAGACCAGCCTGACCAACATGGAGAAACCCCATCTCTACTAAAAATACAAAATTAGCCTGGCATGGTGGCATATGCCTGCAGTAATCCCAGCTACTTGGGAGGCTGAGGCAGGAGAATTGCTTGAACCCAGGAGGCAGAGGTTGCAGTGAACCGAGATCCGTACCATTACACTCTAGCCTGGGCAACAAGAGTGAAACTCCGTCCCCTCCCCTCCAAAAAAAGTAGAAAAAATAAAATAAAATAAAATACTGAATTGTGGGAGGATGCCAGCATCTCAAACTGTGTCTTTCATTTTTGATCATGACTCCCCATAAGAAATATATTTTTATTTCACAACCATGTGTCTCTGTGTGTGTGCATGTCTCACATGTGTCCGAAAAGTTTAAAAATCAGCCTTTTACATGAATACTTTAAGTAATATTTTCTTTTTTTTTTTTTTTTTTTGAGACAGAGTCTCACTCTGTCACCCAGGCTGGAGTGCAGTGGCACGATCTCAGCTCACTGCAACCTCCGCCTCCCGGGTTCACACCATTTTCCTGCCTCAGCCTCCTGAGGAGCCAGGACTACAGGCACCTGCCACGATGCCTGGCTAATTTTTTGTATTTTTAGTAGAGACGGGGTTTTATCGTGTTAGCCAGAATGGTCTCGATCTCCTGACCTCGTGATCCACCCGCCTCGGCCTCCCAAAGTGCTGGGATTACAGGCGTGAGCCACTGCGCCCGGCGTAATATTTTCTAATATTTTCTATTCTGCTGAATTGTATTATGTCCTGTGTCTGTCTTTCTTTTTTTTTCATGTGTATCATGCCTCAACATGAGTACAATCCACATGTTGAAAAACACTAATCTGGAAATTTATAATGACCAATAATTTAGCAATTATAAGATGTATCATCATCATCCTTTGACACTAAATAATAATCAGTTGACTTGTTATGTCTCATTTAAGGACAGCAGATGTTACTTAGCAGATACTTACTATATCATATAGGAGATTGCCATCCCACATATCAGGGCAAGGCTGAAGGCTACGCTCGAAATTAAAATTACTTTAACAAGAGCAGGTCTATGCCAAATTATTGCTAAAAAGAAAGAAAATAAAAGAAGTGCTCAAAAATGTTCATTTTAGCTATGTCTTTCAGTTAATATACTTGTCCTTACAGAGGGGAATAGAAGTCAAAACCAGAAACACTTTAAAAAATAGCTTTTTTTTTTTTTGGACACCGAGTCTCGCTCTATCACCCAGGCTGGAGTGCAGTGCATGATCACAGCTCACTGCAACTTCTGCCTCCTGGGTCCGAGCAATTCTCCTGCCTCAGCCTCCCAAGTAGCTGGCACCATAGGCATGTGCCACCACACCTGCCTAATTTTTTTGTGTTTTTGTAGAGATGGGATTTTGCCACGTTGCTCAGGCTAGCATTCTTAATTTTAGAAAATACTGAAGTTAGATTTTCAGTGAGCCAAGATCATGCCACTGCACTCCAGCCTGGGCAACAACAGTGTGAGACTCCGTCTCAAAAAATAAAAATAAAGAAAACTGAAAACGGACCATTAGATCGGGCATCCAAGAGGTCACTAGAGACCTAGGCAGAGGCCATATTAGCTGTGTGGTGGGGACACAATTGAAGCAGGTTCAGGAGGGAGTGAGAAGAAAGTAACTGGAGACCATGAATTTTGAAAATTATTTTGGGGAACTTTGTATAAAAGAAAGAAGAGAAATGGGCATAGCTCCTGGAGGAGTCTAAGGGATCGAGAGATGGATTTTGTTTTTTAAGATGTGAACACTGGCAGCATGTTCGTGAATGGGAATGAAAGAGTGAATCGTGATACTACGGTGCCAGTTCATTCTGGCTGCTGTAACAAAACACCACAGGCTTGGTGGCTTAGAAACAACAGACACAGCCAGGTGTGGTGGCCCACTCTTGTAATCCCAGCACTTTGGGAGGCCGAGGTGGGCAGATCACGTGAGCTCAGGAGTTCAAGACCAGCCTGGGCAACATGGTGAAACCCCGACTCTACAAAAAATACAAAAATTTGTTGGGTGTGGTGGCAGGTGCCTGTAATCCCAGCTACTCAGGAGGCTGAGGCAGGAGAATTGCTTGAGCCAGGGAGTGGGAGGTTGTAGGGAGGTGAGATTGCGCCATTACACTCCAGCCTGGGTGACAGGAATGAAACCCTGTCTTTAAAAAAAAAAAAAAAACTTTGGGAGGCCAAGGCAGGCGGATCAGGATGTCAGGAGTTCGAGACCAGCCTAACCAACATGGCGAAACCCCATCTCTAATAAAAATACAAAATAAAATTAGCTGGGCATGGTGGTGCACGCCTGTAATCCCAGCTACTCAGGGGGCTGAAGCAGGAGAATCGCTTGAACCCGGGAGGCGGAGGTTGCAGTGAGCCGAGATCGTGCCACTGCACTCCAGCCTGGGCAACACAGCGAGACTCTGTCTCAAAAAAAGAAAAAGAGAAAGAAAAAGAAAAAGAAACAAGGAAACAACAGACATTGGTTTCTCATAATTCTGGAGGCTGGGAAGTCCCAGATCAAGACATCAGCAGCTTTGGTGGCTGGCGAGGGTTCACTTTCTGGTTCAACAGAGGGTGCCTTCTTTGTTGTGTCCTCACAGGGTGGAAGGAGTGAGATAGCTCTCTGTGACTTCTACTCTAAGGGTGCTATTCCCAATCGTGGGGGTTCCACCCTCAAGACCTCGTCACCTCCTAAAGGCCCCAACTCCTAATATCCTCACCTTTGGGGTTAGGATTTCAATACATGAATATGGGGTTGGGGGACACCAGCATTCAGACCAGAGCATGCAGGAAAGGGAGAGGGAATTGTCAGGAAAGTCCTTGAGTTGGCCTAAGAGGATGGAAGCTGGGACACAGGCCAGCCTTGGCATGGACAGTTCAATTTCCAGCAGAAGACAGAGAAAGGGGGTGTGATTGCTGGTAGACAGGAGGGTGTGGATACTGTCTTTTAACTGCTTGTATTTTGTTTGTGAAGGAGGCAAACAAGGTCATTCTGGGAGAGCAAGGCTGGGGTAGAATACATTGAGATATTTACAGAGCTAGAGAAATATATGAGAAAGTCACCAAGCAGGATGGGAGAAGTAGACTAGGAAAATGAATAGCATATTTTTAATAAAATTTACTAGAAATGGAATTGCTGGGTGTATTTATTATATTTTCTTATTTTCTGTATTCCTGATGCTCTGGCATTTGGGGCCTTAATCCTGGAGACCTCCCTTCCCAGGGCTAGCTATTTCCTAGAGACAGCAGATGACTCCCCTACAAGCACACCTTTGAAATACAAACCAACCAATCCACAGCCCACACCCCAACCACCTCCTTTTCAAACTCACACAACAAGCCAATCTCTCCATGCCTGCCCTAAATCACCCCAGGCCAAATACTGGACAACTAGAAACCATCCCTATGATTTACCAAAACTATTCAAATCTATATTTGCTCAGAGTACCTGCCATGCCTCACCCATTTCTTCCCTCAGAAACCCCAGTAGAGGCGGGGGCCTCACTCACCCTCACTCCCTGTGCTTCCTGAGGTTACTGGTGTGCCCCTGTGTGGTGGGCCATGTCTCCTGTTTCCAGGAATCTATAAGTATAAACTTTTTCCTTCATGAAGATCATTTGCATGTCTGGGAGTCTTGCCATAACTGATTAAAATAAATCCCCCAGGTATATTTCAACACTCTAAGTTAAAAAGTAATCGCCAGCTGGGTGTGGTGGCTCATGCCTGTAGTCCCAGCACTTTGGGAGGCCGAGGTGCGCGGATCACAAGGTCAGGAGTTCAAGACCAGCCTGGCCAACATGGTGAAACCCCAACTCCACTAAAAATGCAAAAATTAGCCGGGTGTGGTGGTGCACACCTGTAATCCCAGCTGCTTGGGAGGCTGAGGCAGGAGAATCACTTGAGCCCAGGAGGTGGAGGTTGCAGTGAGCTGCGATGGCGCCATTGCACTCCAGCCTGGGTGACGGAGTAAGACTCTGTCTCAAAAAAAAAAAAACCAAAAAACCAAAACAACAAAACAAAAAAACCAAGAAAAAAAAACAAAGTAAGCACCTTGGCCAGACATGGTGGCTCATGTCTGTAATCCCAGCACTTTGGGAGGCCAAGCCGGGTGGATCATCTGAGGTCAGGAGTTTGAGACCAGCCTGGCCAACATGGTGAAACCCCATCTCTGCTAAAAACACAAAATTAGCTGGGCATGGTAATGGGTGCCTGTAATCCCAGCTACTCAGGAGGCTGAGGCAGGAGATCTGAGATCGCATCATTGCACTCCAGGCCGGGCGACAAAATACAAGATTGAAACTCCATCTCAAAAAAAAAAAAAAAAAAAAAGTAATGGCATTGTTTTTATGAGAACTGTCAATTGCCCTCTCTAGAAGTTGTGCTCACTGCTAGCCTACAAACAAGACATGAGATTATGTTTCCCAGCTCCTTTGCCAATACAGTTATGAGCCATTTTGCCCACTTTCAACAGGATAGCTGAAAACTGGAATTACAGTGTAGTTTTATGGAAGACCAAGAGGTGCCAGCTGTGAGAGCCCCCTCAGATGGTTGCCCCTCCTCACAGAGCAATAATCTTCCTTGGAATGTTGCCGTCTATAACCAATCAAATAGCTGTAACTTATGCACACGTCTCATATGGAAAATGTTACAATCCTGCTATAATGTCAGTCTCTGCACATATAAGTGAAACCGTAACTTCTCCTCTTTGGAAATGCTGTCCCCATTAGTTTGGAGTCAGTGTCTCCTGGGTGGACATCCTCAAGCTTTGTGCTCAAATAAACTCTGTACTTAATCACATTTGTCGAACTTCATTATTTAAGCTTGGCAGTTTCAATGCACAATTCTTACTATGAGTAAGGTAGACATCTTTCCATATAATTTTTTTTTTTTTTTTTGATACAGAGTCTCACGCTCTGTTGCTAGGCTGGAGTGCAGTGGCCCGATCTCTGCTCGCTTCAACCTCCGCCTCCCAGGTTCTCCTGCCTCAGCCTCCCGAGTAGCTGGGATTACAGGTGTCCTCCACCATGCCCAGCTAATTTTTGTATTTTTAGTAGAGACCGGGTTTCACCATGTTGTCCAGGCTGGTCTCAAACTCCTGACCTCAGGTGATCTACCCACCTCAGCCCCCCAAAGTGCGGGGATTACAGGCATGAGCTTGTACCGCACCCGGACCATCAACTTTATTAGATAAACAATTTTGTCACATCTCTATCCTACCTACAACTGGCACCTGAAGCTCAGGGGTGGCAGAGGTCTCAGTGACCTTCTAGCGCCAGCACACAAAACAAGCTAGTGTCAAAAGAAGGACCAGTGTGCAGGCCTTTGATACCCCAGCCGGGACTCAAGCTCTGTGCTTTGGTGATGGTGCTGTCAATGGGCAGGTGAAACAGTCATAGCTGAGCTTTAGGAAGATTGATAATGTGTTTGGCGTGGACGGATGTATTCGTCAAGTTTTTTATTTTCTGTATTTCTGATACTTTGACATCTTGGGGCCTTAACTGACCCTTGAAGAGATTGCCCTCCCAGGTCCGGCCAATTCCTAAAGAGAGTAAACCCTAGCCTGCAAGTGCACCTTTCATGTGCAAGCCAACGCACCCAAAGCCTACACCCCAACAATCTCTATGGAGCCCTCATGCTCCAGGCCACCATCCCGCCTCCAACCACCCCAGGGCCAGGTCCCAGACGACCAGGAACAGACCCCATGCCCCATAGCCACCAAATCATTCAAGCTGATCCCAAGCCTGCCTTCCCGTAAAAGCCAGAATAAAGTTTTTTTTTGTTCGTTTCTTTTTTGAAGACAGCCTCGCCCTATTGCCCAGGCTGGAGTGCAGTGACACGATCTCAGCTCACTGCAACCTCCACCTCCCAGGTTCATGCGATTCTCCTGCCTCAGCCTCCCGAATAGCTGGGATTACAGGCTCCCACCACCACTCCTGGCTAATTTTTGTATTTTTAGTAGAGATGGGGTTTCACCATGTTAGCCAAGCTGGTCTCGAACTCTTGACCTCAAGTGATTCGTCCACCTCGGCCTTCCTAAGTGCTGGGATTACAGGCATGAGCCACCGCGCCCGGCCCAGAATAAAGGCTTTTGCTCACACTTTCCTGGCTCCCTTTGTCTCCTGACCGACCCTGGTGCTTCCTCGTGTGGCCTCCTGCTTCTAGGGACCCGTGAGTATCAGGCTTCTTCCTTCATGACAGTCATTTCTGTGTCTGCATGTCTCACTCAGCATACATGATTAAAACAAATGCTGGCTACGTGTGAAAGCAGTGGGGATGGGTAGGTGGTGGGGGAGTTGACTCAGTAGCCGCCCTGTTGCAGGCACTTAGCAAATGTGCAGAGAAGGAAGGATGCTCTGGGGTGGGAGCAGCAGCAGGACACAAGGTGTCTTCTGCTTTGGAGGACTCTGAAGCGAGAGGTGTTGAGGAGGTTCCAGGACAAGCCACGGTGGGGAGAGTTGCTAGAAAGGCTGCTGACAGGGCCGCTGTGTGTGCCCATGCATTTTGTGTGTTGCACAAAGAGATCTCAGACACAGCCTGTGCTCTACTCACTACAACATCAGCCCGTGGAGTTGAGCCACCTTCTCATCTGCCCCAAGCGGTGTCACTGCGCATCCCCCTCCAGAGGGGGCACCTTGTCTAACGCACATGAAGGCACCACGTGTGCGGGCTCCTTGGTGTCCAGCCGGCACCCTCTGGAGCCACACATCACGACAGCTTCAGGAATGTTGCGGGTCCACCCGCCCTCCCAGATCCCTTGACTTACCTTTATTCCTCAGGAATTTCATGGGGTTCGTAGGTGATGCAGCTAAAAGGCCATCAAAGGGGATCAAAAAGAAGAGACTTTAAGATGGTTTAAGATGAACTTGGGAAAACAAGGAAATAACTTGGCATTAGAGAAGGACACCGAACACACAGCTTCCAAATATCTAAGATGGCATGTGTTAATACATTCCTCCCAATGCCTGGCAGCAATGTGTGGGTTAATTTGCAGAAGCCTGGTGAGCCTGCTGTTCCTTTTGCACCTGGTGCTTCCTGTCATGAAGAATGACCTTTAGGAACAGGATACTTTTGGTTTCTGGTCTCCTTTTGCAGTCATACAAGTTGGGAAATCTCTGCCCAAATTAAGGACCTGGAGAGACATCGAGTTGAAGGGGCTATGACCTCATTAGAAGGTCAGCAAGGGTTGGGCACAGTGGCTCTCGCCTGTAATCCCAGCGAGGCAGGCAGATCACGAGGTCAGGAGTTCGACACCAGCCTGACCAACATGGTGAAACCCCGTCTCTACTGAAAATACAAAAATTAGCTGGGCATGGTGGCACGCACCTGTAGTCCCAGCTACTCAGGAGGCTGAGGCAGGAGAATTGCTTGAACCCGGAGGTGGAGGCTGTGGTGAGCCGAGATCGCGCCACTGCACTCCAGCTGGGCAACAGAGCGAGACTCCGTCTCAAAAAAAAAAAGGGATCAGAGAGCCAGGCAGAGAGGCCAGGGAACCAACAGTAGTGTCCTTTCCTTGGATACAAATTACATGCAAATGTATCACACAGACAGCATTTCCCTTGCATGGAATGGAGATAACTTATAAGCATCATATATCTCCACAAAGGGTTGCTGAGCTTCAAAGATTGTCGGGGTTGGTTTTGCTGTTATAAGATAAACAAACATCCTCTAGTACCCAAATTAGAAGGGAACCACAGAAAATGCTTACAAGGAATTCTCGGCTGGGCGCGGTGGCTCATGCCTGTAATCCCAGCACTTTGAGAGGCCAAGGCGGGCGGATCACGAGGTCAGGAGATCAAGACCATCCTGGCTAACACAGTGAAACCCTGTCTCTACTAAAAATACAAAAAAGTAGCCGGGCGTGGTGGCGGGTGCCTGTAGTCCCAGCTACTTGGGAAGCTGAGGCAGGAGAATGGTGTGAACCCAGGAGGTGGAGCTTGCAGTGAGCAGAGATTGCGCCACTGTACTCCAGCCTGGTCTGTCTCAAAAAAAAAAAAAAAAGAAAAAAATTCTGTACACTCACAAACCTTCTGTGTCTAGACTTGCATGCTCTACTGCCAAAATGTGCACCAAATTCAAGTCAGACAGACACACCTGTGTAATCTGGATGGGATCAAGGTTTTTGTGTGTGCTTATTAAAGTGAAATGAAAAAGAAAGAGAAGAAAGTGGCAATCCCTAAAGAGAAAGCAGTTAACAGAGAGTGAAGAGCATAAGATCTAATTTCCAAGCAAATGTTTATCTAATTATACTCTATTTTATGGACCCTTCTACCAGCAAGCATACAGTACACATTCACATGGCAGATAAGAGGACTCCAGGCTACGATTCTCACTTCACTGAATGAGGAATTCAATGACTCACCCGTGGATCTCGAGGCAGCCCCTCGAATCCCAGGCAACTGGGTTTTATGAAAGAACACTTTGGGCTCTTTGGTGATGTTTCTGGGTGGTTGTGACCGTTTATTGCCTTGAAAAGAAAACTTTTTGTGGTGAAATGTAATTACCTTCTTTTTATCTCCCCTGAAACAGCTTTTCAATTCTCCCTGAGTCACGTAAAACCAGTGGTTGAAGCTACCTGGTAAGCCTGTTATGTTTCCAGTGGGATGGAGTCCATCTGCATACGGCAAGCATAAATGAAGTTGGCATTCCATTAAAAACAAAAACAAAACAAGGAAACGACTCTGAACCTTGTCCATCACTCTCAATTTTTCAGTATTTTATCCCGTAGATGAAAGGAAATACTTAGCTACAGTCCAGCATCTGCCCTCTATTTATCTGAGGAATCAAGAAGTTCTACTCCCTTCAGAATGTTTGGGCAGTGACTTGGAGCCACCAGTGTGAGGTCAGTCCTTGCTGTGATAATGGAGTTCCTTCACGGAACCAAGCTGACCAATGGGGAGACTACAGTGTAAGAGGGCAGTGCTTGGAGGTGCAGGCATGATGAGACCAGGTCCCTCCCTGCAGTGTGCAGATTAGTGAGGAGGCAGAAAGAAATCAATTACAGTCAGCCCTCTGCATGCATAGTTCCCCATCCGTGATTTCCAACAACCTCACTTGGCAAATGTTCAGGAAAAAAGGAATGGGCACGGTGGCTCACGCCTATGATCCCAACATTTTAGGAGGTCAAGGTGGGCAGATCGCTTGAGGCCAGGAGTTCAAGACCAGCCTGGCCAACATAGCGAAAGCCCATCTCTACTAAAAATACAAAAATTTGCTGGGCGTGGTGGTGCACACCTGTAGTTCCAGCTACTTGGGAGGCTGAGGCATGAGAATCACTTGAACCCAGGAGGTGGAGGTTG
Organism: Pongo pygmaeus; assembly: GCF_028885625.2. Taxonomy (NCBI): domain Eukaryota; kingdom Metazoa; phylum Chordata; class Mammalia; order Primates; family Hominidae; genus Pongo; species Pongo pygmaeus. The sequence goes on from NC_072393.2 coordinate 64,604,632, forward strand.
CAGTGAGCTGAGATCATGCCACTGCACTCCAGCCTGGGTGACAGAGCAAGACTCTGTCTCAAAAAAATAAAACAACAAACGCAAAAACAAAAACTAGCCAGGCATGGTGGCGTGTACCTATAGTCCCAGATACTCGGGAGGCTGAGGCAGGAAGATCACTTGAGCCCAGGAGGCAGAGGTAGCAGTGAGCCAAAATCATGCCACTGCACAAAGAAAGAAAGAAAAGAAAGTGGAAGGAAAGCAGTCACCCTTAGAAGTGAAGCAATGTGCACAGGGGAGACCCACAGCAGGAAGGTGAAGGGGAACTCCTGCTGACTGAAAGTGGGCCCTAGGCTTCAGAGATGGGAGGAATGAAAGATGGGCTCAAAAAAGGCAATGAACTATGTTATGTATGAGGGAGACAGAGGGGACCTGGGAGTCCTGGATGTTAGGGAACACTGAAATCAATAGCGTCCAGGCTGTCCATGATAGGTGAGAGGAAGGAAATACTTCCAGGAAGAAGCAGAAGTCTGAGATTTTCTTTTGACTCGTGATGTGACCTGAGCCACAGGAGGCCCTTTTTTTTTTTGAGATGGAGTCTTGCCCTGTCACCCACACTGGAGTGCAGTGGCACAATCTCGGCTCACTGCAACCTCCACCTGGGTTCAAATGATTCTCCTGCCTCAGCCTCTGGAGCCGCTGGGATTACAGGCGTCTGCCACCACACCCAGCTAATTTTTTAATTTTTAGTAGAGATGGGGTTTCACCATGTTGGCCAGGCCAGTCTTGAACTCCTGATCTCATGATTCACCCACCTTAGCCTCCCAAAGTGCTGGGACGACAGGAGTGAGCCACTGTGCCCTGCCAGCAGGCCCTTTAAGACGTTAAAAAAAACTCTATTTAAACAGAGATGGGATCTTGCTATGTTGCAAGGCTGGCCTTGAACTCCTCAGCTTAAGCAATCCTCCTGTCCCTCCCAAAATGCTGGCATGAGCCTCGGTGCCCGGCCTAGAAATTTTTTCAAGATAATAATCTTAGTAATAAGGTTATAAGTTACCAGGATGCTTGTGGTATATTGCATATGACTTATGAAATCCTTTGGAATCTCTAAATCAGATAATTTGGATTCACTCTGGCTATTAGAATACAATATCCACATCCTACTGGTAGTATGATTCTGGATACATTATGCTGCTTTCTCTAAGCTGAGATAATACTAACTTCATTCTCTCCAAGAGCCTTTACACAAATCATGTAAAAAAAAAAAAATCCATCAATAACTAACTTGCCCCTGCCACATTTATCAGGTGACCACTAATATGTCAGACCTTGAAAGGACTGCAATCAAATGTTACACACCTAAGTGAGCCCAAGCTAGAAGAGTCAGAAGGTGAAAACAGCAGCCTCCCCATGACATCACTAGGCCATTATTTCTCAACCACTGGGAAGCCATGGGACCTTTAAAAATAAGATGAGCTTTATGAGCCCAAGTTCCACTCAATACCCTCGAAGCCTATCCAGGAAGGATCCTTGGACCCGTTTTATAAATACTTATGAACTGGAGAGAAGCCACCCAAGTGTTCTGATCCATCTTTCCCCTTTTCCCCTGTGAACACTGAGACTTCATTACTCTAGGTGGACTGGCTAGCTCTCTTCCCTTCTGAATCCTGCTCCTTCAAGTAAGCCTTTCATCTGCAGAAGATTTCAAAAAAATAAAACACTGAATTCAAGGTAAATCTTGGGAAATGGTGCTCTGAAGTGCAGTGGTGTCTGGTTATGGAAAGGAACAAACACCCTTGCCCTCTGCTCTGTAAGTGGCATTCTAAACCCACCAAGGGACTTGCCCAGTCTTCCAGCAAGTCCTCCAGGCCCTGCTGCCCTGTTATCCTTGGGGTTGCAGCCAGCAAAGTTCTAGGGAACTCAGGTCCCAGAAAATGCAGTGATTCTGAATGTCCAACACAGACTTCATATTCCAAAGGGATATTAGTTCTCATGTTACTATAAATCCTTCAAGACAGAGAAACCAAGTAACTTTATTTCTCATTGTTTAGGATTTTCTTTTTATTATCAAATCTCTGCTATAGAAACACTGAAGAAAATGGGAAAAAAAATCACTGGAGAGGCAGCATAAAATGGTGGCTGAAAACAAGAACTCTGGAGCCAAACAATCTCAGCTCTACTCCCTTACTAGTTGTGCCCCTTAGGTAGGATCCTTCAACATCTCTGCTTCAGCTTAGCCATTTGTAAAACTGGGGTAACAGTACCTATCTCAGAGTTAAGGGGACTAAACAAGTTAACACTTGGAAAGCATTTAAAATAAAGCCCAGCACGTAAATGTTATGTGTATTTGTAAAACTTTTTAAAAATCTCAAATTAACTGGGTTAACTTTTCCATGGATCTTTCAGGTCCTTATCCATATACATTTTTTTAGATCTGTTACAGTAAGTATGTATATACAATTCTGTATCCTTTTTATTCCTTCATGTTATGTATACTGATGCAGTGTCCATAATTATAATTTATAGTGATTGCCTAAAACAAATTACAAACTAATTGCCCAACAATGCAGTGATGAGTAACAATGGATGCTGACACACTGGGCTAAGGATCACTTTCTGTCCAGCAACATCAGTCTCACACTCCTAGGCAATAACTTTTCTACCGTTAGTCATCTCATTCATTAATTTTCTCTAAGGAGGTTAATCAACAGTAAATACCCCATTCAATACTATTATTTTTCTTACATTCAGATTTAGCACTTCATATTCTACTCCTGGGCACCCAGACCCTCCCCTTATAACAACAAAATCTGTATTTCTACAATTATGCACAAAATGTTATTGTAGAGTTTTCCATCCAATACTCCAGCTTGATGCAAAACAGTGTATTTCCAGTCAGAAACTTTTCTCTGCATAAGGTTTTTCCCTTAGCAATTCACACCAATCTACAAGTAGGTGAGAGCTCTTGCTAAAAGATGCCTCAGTCCCCACAGTCATGGTCCTCAAGTATGAATTACTGGTAGACCATAAGGGGAGTTTAGAGTTTTCTTCATTGTTAATTATCTGATTTTGAGTAAGGGCTACATAACTGCTGAAAGCTTTTCCCTATTCTTTTCCTTCACGGGGTTTCTTCTAAGATGATATTTTCTAGTAAATAATGTGGGAGAAGTCTTACTGAACTCTTATTGAAAAATGTCTCCTCTTGATTATGTTCATAGGGTTTTCCTCAATGTGTTGTCAAATGTACAAGAAACGAAAAACTCGCATAAATTCAATTCAGTTTCTCTTCACTGTGATTTCTCTGGTGTTGAAGTAGGGCTGAGTGACCACTAAAGGCTTTTCCACATTCACTGCATATAAAGCGTTTCTCTCCACTATGCATTCTCTGATGAATAATAAGGGAAGAATTCTTACAAAATGCTTTCTCACAATGATTACATTTGTAGGGCTTTTCTCCAGTATGGTTTCTTAGGTGTACGATAAGGGATGAACTCTCATTAAATGCTTTCCCACATTCATTACACCTGTATGGTTTCTCTCCAGTATGAGTTCTCCGGTGTGCAATGAGGTGAGAACTACAGTTAAAGGATCTTTCACACTGATTACATTTATAGGGTTTCTCACCAGTGTGAATTCTCCGATGAGCAACAAGGTGACAGCTCTGACTGAAGGATTTTCCACATTTATTGCATTCATAGGGTTTTTCTCCAGTATGAGTCCTTTGATGTCTAACAAGGTGAGCCATCTGGCTACAGGATTTTCCACATTTATTACATTCATAGGGCTTAATTCCAGAATGAATTATCTCATGTTTAGTGAGGGCTGAGCGTTCTCTGAATGCTTTGCCACATTCCTGACAGTTATACGGTTTCTCTCCCGTGTGAGTTCTCTGATGGGCAATAAGATGGGAGCTCCAGCTGAAGGATTTTCCACATTCAGTACATTTATATGGTTTTGCTCCAGAATGAGTTCTTTCATGTTTACTAAGGGCTGAGTAGTCCCTAAAAGCTTTTTCACATTCATCACATTTAAAGGGTTTCTCTCCAGTATGCATTCTCATATGGGCAATAAGATGGGAGCTCCAGCTGAATGATTTCCCACATTCAGTACATTCAAAAGGTTTCTCTCCTGTATGAGTCCTCTGATGTCCAATAAGATGAGAATTCCAGTTGAAAGATTTCCCACACTCATTACAAACATAAGGTTTCTCTCCTGTATGAATTCTCTTATGTACAATAAGATGAGAATTCCAGCTGAAGGCTTTTCCACATTTATTACATTCATAGGGTTTTATTCCAGTGTGAGTCCGTTCATGTTTCGTAAGGGCTGAGCGATTCCTAAAAACTTTTCCACATTTATCACACTCATACGGTTTTTCTCCAGTATGAGTTTTCTTATGTTGAATAAGGTAAGAGCTCCAGATGAAAGACGTCCCACATTCATTGTAGTCATAGGGTTTCTCTGCAGTGTAAGTGCTTGTATGTTGAGTAAGGAATGAGTCATACCCAAAGACTTTCTCCCATTCATTGTATTTATACGCTTTCTCTACAGTACCAATTTTTTGATGTTCCATAAAGGATGAGAAATAAAAGATATTCTCATATTCTTTGTAATTATACTGGTTTTCTCCAACATGAAGCCTTGGGTGTTCATTAAATGATGGGCTCTGGTTAAAGATTTGATGGCATTCCTTATATTCATAGAGTTTTTCTCCTGTGTGAATTCCTTTATGATCACCAAAATGTATTATATGATTGAAAGATTTAACAGCATCAGTACATTTGAAAAGATTATCTCCAGTTTGTATTCTTGCAGGGTAAATAGGTTGAATGGACTGATAAACAGTTTTGTCATAATCATTATTTTCACAGGTAACCTTATCTGCATACATTATGGCTGAGTCACATCTCCAACTTTCAGCATGTGTATCAGGCTTATAGAAATGTTCTATCTGAGAAACTCTCTGAGATGGAACAAAGTTTAAGTTCTGGCTAAACTCTGCCCCAAGTTCACAGAATTCAGAGCTTCTCTGGGATAGTACTTGCTTTTGCATGAAGACCATCTGCCTCATAGCTGTACTCTGGTTCATGTGATACATTTCTAATTGGTCTTTACACCCCAAAACTTCTAACCTGGAGAACCAAGGATCATCCCATATATATCTTTCCAACTTCATGCCATGGGATTGTTCTTCCTCAAAAATGCTCTGTGCTGGGATCAATGCTTTGCTTTCAAGATTTCTCACCCATTCTGAAACAGACAGAAAAAAAGCTATGAGAGCATAGAGAAAGACATTAGAATAAAGTGGGAATGGTGAGATTTACTGTCCATATTATCAAAAAGACTAGTATAAATTTGTTTTCAAGTCCAGGCTTAGAACTCAGAGAAAGATCATAATAGGGAAAAGAATAGTGAAAAGTAAACAACAGTTAACCAGAATACAAAGTGTGTACTGAAAACTAATGAAACCATTTAAAAGTACTTTCCATGAAAAGGAAGACCAGGATAAGAATGTGCAAGAAAGAGGCCAGACAAGGTGGCTCACACCTGTAATCCTAGCACTTTGGGAGGCCGAGGCGGGCGGATGATGAGGTCAGGAGATCAAGACCATTCTGGCTAACACAGTGAAACCCTGTTTCTACTAAAAATACAAAAAATTAGCCAGGCGTGGTGGCGGGTGCCTGTAGTCCCAGCTGCTCAGGAGGCTGAGGCAGGAGAATGGCGTGAACCCGGGAGGTGGAGCTTGCAGTGAGCCAAGATCGCGCCACTGCACTTTAGCCTGAGCGACAGAGCGATACTCCGTCTCAAAAAAAAAAAAAAAGAATGTGCAAGAAAGAGTTAACTCTGCAGGCCTGACATGCTCAAACCTTGCAAAGGTAGCCTGTTTCCTAACTGGCCCTTAGCCAACTCCTAGGAATTAAGATCTTGGAATGTTCTAACTAGTAAGAGTGTTTTGCATGCTCAAGGTATTGAAGCACATTTACCAACTTATTTAGATATGTGTGCAAACAATGTCATTCATAGTGATCACCTGCTTTCCCTCAGGGTGGTCTGGAGTTTCAGCGATGGCAGTGAGTCACGCAGGCACTGTGTGCCTGGATGAGCAACCTCTCAATAAACACACTGGACTCCTAGACTCAGGCAAGTTTCCTAGTAGAAATTTCGCACGTGTTGTCACAACTCCTTGCTTGAGGAATTAAGTGTGCCTCATGTACGCTACTGGAAGCTTGTACCTGGTCTAACCTCATGAACCTTTTTCCTTTGCTGATGTTGCTTTGTATCCTTTCACTGTAATACACCATAATCCTGAGTATAATGACTTTTGAGTCCTATAAGTCCTCATAGTGAATCAGTGAACCTGGGGGTGGTCTTGAAGACCCCTGACAAAAGGACCCAGTGAATGTTATTAAGGTTAAAAAAGAAAAAAAAAGAATAAAGCCTTTCATCTTAACAAAAGGTAGGTAGATGAGCACACAAGGCCTTTAGCAAGTAATGTTTACATCATGAGTGCTCTAACTCACTTCTGTGTTATAATGTCCTTCTACTCCCATATGTTGACAAATGCAGAAAAAAGGAGGAGAGGTGTGTTTAGAGAGTATCACCAAGCAAGGATTCAAGCCAGGATGTTATTTATGACAAAATGCTTTGTTTCCTATGTCATAGAATCCAGTCAATCACACAAGATCCACCAACCCAAAGGGCAAACATCACCAGAGTTTATGGATACCCCTAAAGTTACATTTCTATCCACCACAGAATATTTTTAGAGCAATGATAGATGGACTAGGAAGACAGCATAGTGTGAAAAAACAGACACAGGAGTTACAGTCTGCTAATCTGTATTTGAACAATGGCCCTGCTGCTATCCTTAGAGAGCTTTTCTGATGACTAATGAGACTCAGAATCCAGCCAAACTCCTGGCAAGTTTAATACACAGGAGCTGCCTATTATCACTGCTGAAGTATCAATCCTCTAACAACCAAAGGAGGCTATATTAGTTTCCTTCTGCTATTGTAACAAATTACCACACATTTAGTGACTTAAGGTAATACAAATTTATGATCTTACAGTTCTGGAAGTCAGAAGTCCAAAACGGCTTTCACTGGGCTAAAATGGAATTATTGGCCGGGTTGTGCTCCCTCCAGAAGCTCTAAGGAATCCACCATATCCTTGCCCTTTCCATCTTCTAGAAGCTGCCCCAATTCCTTGGCTCACAGCTCCTTCCTCCATCTGCAGAGCTCATCACTCCAACCTCTGCTTCTGTCATCACATCCTCTCCCATGTCTCTGACCCTCCCACCACAATCTTATAAAAGGACCCTTGTGAGTACATTTAGAATCCACTCAGACAATCCAGGATAATCTCCCCACAGCAAGATCCTTAATTTACTCTCATCTGGAGGTCCCATTTGCCATACAAGGTGCCCCATTCACAAATTCTGAAGATTAGGATGCAGATATCTTTGTGGGGGAAGTCATTATCCAGATTGCCACAGGGTGTAAAGCCCCAGGCAGGTCCCAACAAGAACTAGATCCTGCCCTCTCTCTCTGCTTCTTTTTTTCTCTTTACTGTATGTAATTTCCCCCCTTTTACCACCCAAGTCCATTATTTTTTGTTTAATTCTTTTGAGACAGGGTCTCACTCAGGCAGGAGTGCAGTGGTACCATCATAGCTCACTGTAATCTCAAATTACTGGGCTCAGGCAATCCTCCCACCTCAGCCTTCTGAGTAATAGGACTACAGGCATGAATCCTGTACACACAACCATGCCTGGCTAAATGTTTTTAAATTTTTTGTAGTGACAGGGTCCCGCCATGTTGCCCAGGATGGTCTCAAATTCCTAGGCTCAAATAATCCTGCCACCTTGGCCTCCCAGAGCACTGGGATTACAAATGTGAGCCCCCATCCCTGGCCCCCATGACCATTATAACAGAGGATCTACTCTGCACAACAACTGGCATTTATTATCAATTTCAAGTTCAGCTCTTAAAAGTTACTGAATTATCTTCATACAGATTTTTAAATCCTTCCAGTAAAAGCTTTTACAAATGGAAGTTGACCAATTCCCTGACCAAATGAAAGACCAACTGAAAGACCAAATGAAAAGTTCTTGTCCAACTTTATACTCACTCAGTACTTGTAGTCTACTGAGTTTCCAGCACCAGAGACAAGGCAAGAAAGTACGGTCTCCTTGGAAGTCAGAATCTATGTGAAGAGAGATTCTACCAAACAGTGATGAATATACATGAAATATCACTCTAAGGCCAGGCGCGGTAGCTCACACCTGTAATCCCAGCACTTTGGGAAGCTGAGGCGGTGGATTACCTGAGGTCAGGAGTTCAGGACCAGCCTGGCCAGCACGGTGAAACCCCGTCTCTACTAAAAAAACACAAAATTAGCCGGGCATAGTGGCAGGCGCTTGTAATCCCAGCTACTTGGGAGGCTGAGACAAGAGAATTGCTTGAACCCGGGAGGTGGAGGTTGCAGTGAGCCAAGATCACACCATTGCACTCCAGCCTAGGCAACAAGGGCGAAACTCCGTCTCAAAAAAAAAAAAAAAGAAAAGAAAAAGAAATATCACTCTGAGATGGTGGGGTTATAGAACAGATGCTAAGTGGGTGGGAGATCAAAAAAGGACATCAGCACTAACTGAAGTGATCGAGGATGGTTCACACAAGAGAAACAACATGAGCTCAGCCTTGAAGCACGACCTGGGTACAGACTGACTAGTCACTCAGCATAAGCAGAGGCATGCACGGCGTGACCAGTGTGTGAGGAGGAAGATAAGGATACCTGCTGAATAAACTCCAGGAGCTATTCAGGAAATGAGAGAAACAATAGAAAAAATAGAAGGTTTTGAAATCCAGTTGTTTTGTTACAAGGCAATTTGAATCACTGTAGGTTTACTGACAGGGATCTCATAATGAAAGATTTCAGGGATACAAATCTAGAAATAATACCTGAGGTGGCTAATAACAAGTGAGAATTTCTTCATCAACTTGGGCTGGAATTTTATGAGAAAGGGGCCTGACTAAGAGTGATGATGGAAGCTGAATGACATAACTAACATTTCAGAGGAAGAAAATCTTGGGAGTTAGAAGAGAGATTACTTCTTGGAGAGGAAAGAGCTCGAAGTCAAGATGACTTCTCAATCTCCAGCTTAGGGGACATGCAGAAATACACTTCAGGAAGATGGGAGAACATCTAGAAAGTAGAGACAAGATTACTGGTTCTATCAGCTGTGATCAAGGAGACAGCTGAGATGCTTTGTAAAATGGGAGAAGTGTAAGGACAGAGGTGCTGGAATTGCAGGGCTCTGGATGGTAACTAAGAATGGGCAGCACTGAAGGTAGAAGAATTAAAGCTCCTGGAATTCATGAGCTCTTAGGGGAAAGTTTCCAATCTGAATAGAAAACAACTGGCAAGATTCTCCACAAAAGTCCCCTCCATTAGAGTGGGTGGAAGATAATCCAACTTCAGGACTCAAGAAGAGGCTGTGGCACATTGCCAAAAATAATAAGATAAAGACAATGTGTATAATATCCTACTGTTGAAAACATGAAAAATAACTACAAATTCCTACATGCTTGTAGTTGCATAAAGAAACTCTGTTATGCATGTAACAGAAATTACTAAAAGTGATTACCTGAGGCAGAATATCAGCGAAAATGGCCAAGTAAAGACATGTAAAATTTCACCACTCTGTAAAACCAACTAAAAAACTGGCAAAACTGTCAGAAGGTAATTTTTCAAAATTCTGTAAATTAACCAAAGCCTAGGCCAGGCGCAGTGGCTCATGCCTGTAATCCCAGCACTTCGGGAGGCTGAGGCGGGCGGATCACGAGGTCAGGAGATCCAGACCATCCTGGCTAACATGGTGAAACCCCAACTCTACTAAAACTACAAAAAAATTAGCCAGGCGTGGTGTCGGGCACCTGTAGTCCCAGCTACTAGAGGGGGCTGAGGCAGCAGAATGGCGTGACCCTGGGAGGCGGAGCTTACAGTGAGCTGAGATCACGCCACTGCACTTGAGCCTGGGCGACAGAGCGAGACTCCATCTCAAAACAAAAACAACAACAACAAAAACACAAAAAAACAAAATCAACCAAAGCCTTGCAGCAACCAGGAAAACATTTATTCTAGAAAAGTAAATTTTAATAAGAACAGTAAGCTATATGGTGTTCTAACTTACCCCGGTCCCATCTGTGGCTCAGTAACAGCCTTGGAAAAATGACAGCCCCCACTTCTGGTACTTCAGTGAGCAGAACAAAGCTGGAGCTTTTTCAAAGCCTCATTTGCAAAGAACACTCATTACTAGACCTGCCTAGTGGCTCCCTGGAAGACTCCACTGGAAAAGCTGGTCTATATTTTGCCTGACAGAGAACTTTCACAGTGTTACAAAGCCTCTAGGGAGGAGGTACTTTTTTAACATTTACAGGCAATGTTTTAAAGTCACCATTGCCTGAGGTGATGGCAAACAGGTGGGGCCCAAAACACACGAGTCAAAAAGATAGAATGAAAGAGCTGAGGAATGAGAAGTCTATAGGGACTCTGAGAAGCTCCAACCTAGAAGGCTACATGCATACCCATAATAATTAAACTAGGGCCAGGGGTGGTGGTTCACGCCTGTAATCCCAGCACTTTGGGAGGGCGAGGTGGGTGGATCACAAGGTCAAGAGATTGAGACCATCCTGGCTAACACGGTGAAACCTGCCTCTACTAAAAATACAAAAAAAAAAAAAAAGTTAGCTGGGCGTGGTGGCGGGCCCCTGTAATCCCAGCTACACGGGAGGCTGAGGCAGGAGAATCGCTTGAACCCGGGAGGCAGAGGCTGCAGTGAGCCAAGATCGCGCCACTGCACTCCAGCCTGGGCGACAGAGCAAGACTCTGTCTCAATAAATAAATAAATTAAATTAAATAAAAGCCAAAGAGAGAATCCTGAAAGCAGAAAGAGAGAAGAAACTCATCACGTACAAGGGATCTTCAGTAAGATTAACAGCTTGTTTCTCAGAAACGATTCAGGCCAGAAAGAAAGACAAAAAAACATGACAATCAAGAATTCTATATCCAGTAAAATTATCCTTCAAAAATGAAGGAGAAATCAAGAGATTTCCAGATAAACAAAACGCCACAGTTCGCTGTTAGCAAACCTGTCCAACAGGAAATGCTGGCTGGGGATAGTGACTCATGCATGTAATCTCAGCACTTTGAGAGGGTGAGGTGGGGGCATCACTTGAGCTCAGGAGTTCAAGACCAGCCTAGGCAACATAGTGAGGTGTGGTTGTGTGCACCTATAGTCCCAGCTACTCAGGAGGCTGAGATGGGAGGATCACTTGAGCCTAGAAGGTTGAGACTACAGTGAGCCAAGATCATGCCACTGCACTCCAGCCTGGGCAACAGAGTGTCTTTTCTATCTCAAAAAACAAAATGGAAATGCTAACATGAGTCCCTCAGGCTGAAATGAAAGAACATTCAACAGTAACTCAAAATAAAAAACAGCAATAAAGATAGCTACATAAGTATAAAAAGACAATATAAGTAAAATTCTTGTTTCTAGCTCCTTTTTTTCAGTCTGTTAAAAGACAACTGCATAAAGCAATAATTATAAATCTATATTCATGAACACACAATGTATAAAGATGTAATTTGTGACAAAAGAGCATAAAAGGAGGAGGGCAGAGCTATACACAAAGTTTTGGTATACTATTAATATTAAACTAGTATTAATCTAAACTACATCGTCATAAATTAAGATGTTAATTGTAGGGCCAGGCGTGGTGGCTCACACCTATAATCTCAGCACTTTGGGAGGCCAAGGCAGGAGGATTGCTTGTGCACAGGAGTTCAAGACTAGCCTGGGCAATATAGTGAGACCTTGTCTCTACAAAAAAAAAATTTTTTTAATTAACTGAGCATGATGGCACATGGCTGTAGTCCCAGCTATCTAGGAGGCTGAGGTGGGAGGACTGCCTAAGCTTGCAATGCAGAGGTTGCAGTAAGTCAAGATTGTGCTACTGCACTGCAGCCTGGGCAGAAGAGCAAGACCTTGTCTCAAAAGATGTTAATTGTAATCCCAGGGCAACTAACAAGAAAATAACTCAAGATTTTATAGTAAAAGAAAAGTAGTTACCTGTGTGTATGCCTCTGTGTATCTGTGTTTTGGGGGAATAACGGTAATGTGAGTAACAGCAGGGAGTATAAATGAGTTATTTTTGGTGTTGTTTTTCAGATAGGGTCTTGCTCTGTCATTCGGGCTGGAGTGCAGTGGTGAAATCACAGATCACTACCGCCTCAACATCCCAGGCTTAAGCAATCCTCACCTCAGCCCCCTGAGTAGCTAGGACCACAGACATGCACCATAAAGCCCAGCTAATTTTTTTAATAAAGGAGATTTTTTTTTTTTAGCCTATACATTTTAAGTAGCTTTCAGATATTTGAACACTACCTATATTTTAAAAATCTATTTTGTTTGGTATCCAAGAAGATCTAAGTAAGATCTTAGAATGGTGACTCATGCCTGTAATCCCAGCACTTTGGGAGCCAAGGTGGGCAGACCACTTGAGGTCAGGAGTTCGAGAACAGCCCAGCCAATATGGTGAAATCCCGTCTCTACTAAAAATACAAAAACTAGCCAGGCATGGTGGTGGGTGCCTGTAATCCCAGCTACTCAGGAGGCTGAGGTGGGACAATCGCTTGAACTAGGGAGGCAGAGGTTGCAGTGAGCCGAGATCGCACCACTGCACTCTAGCCTGGGCGACAGAGCGAGACTCTATCTCAAAACAAACAAACCAAAAAGCCCAAAAAACCTATTTTTTTGAAATAAGCATCTATAGCTATAGGTTACAAGTTTGGCAATAGAGGAAATAAGGAAAACATTTGAAGTAGCTACATGGGTAAGAGGTAACCTTAGAGGAAGGGACCGCAGAAAACAGGAGCCATCAAGAGAGCCGACAGTGAGGGAAACTGTCTACCTTATTAGGATGGTGATGCTTCTTTGCTCTAAATCAAAAGCAGCAAGAGAAGAAAGCTCCTTAGAGGGAATTCTAAATGTATCGGAGGAAGGTAACTCTTTATGGCCTTATCCCATTTCTCAACAAAGAGGGGGGACCAGTGCAGCAACAGGCTATGAGCACTAGGGGGGAAGTTCCTTGGGGGGAAGTTCCTTGGGGGGAACTCTTTATGGCCTTATCCCATTTCTCAACAAAGAGGGGGACCAGTGCAGCAACAGGCTATGAGCACTTGGGGGGAAGTTCCTTGTTCAGCCTGGGGTCTGCCCTCACCTGAACACGTGCGTTGAGGACATGCCTGCTCCACCGACCACGGCTCTTCTCCTTGCTCCAACAAGGAGATGACCTCAGGCTTGGCAATCTGATTTCCTATGCATGGAGGAAAAGCATGGAAATCATGTCATGAGGCTTCAGGACAGCCAAAGAAAACTTCTCTTGCCTATTCCTCCCTGTGACTTCTCAGCCTGGGCAGAATACGCAAGGTCCTTCCCACTCCATGCTCTGTAAGCATTAGGAGTTTCGTCCCTGAACCTCAGGGCCCAAGAGCATCTCAGCTCTTCTGAGACACCACCCTCGCCCCTGCAATGAGCTTCTAAACATGCAGCAGCTGAAGGCATTACCATGGGAACAGCTTAGTTTACTTGGGCAGCACCTGCCTTACCCACAGAGAGCAGGTGACCATAGGTCTCCAGCATCACATCACGGTACAGGGTCCTCTGAACAAGGTCCAGCTGCCCCCACTCTTCTTGGGTGAAGTCCACGGCCACGTCCTTGAAGGTCACTGGTTCCTAAAAGAACACAAATATTCCTTCTCAGCCTGTGACCACCCCCTCCAATATTTCCAGGGATGGAGTGAGGCTGACAGCCCTGGGAAGAGAAGACAGGATGTAGAGAAACTCTCCTGGTTATTGAAGAGTCTGAGTAATGTGAGTGAGGTCTCATTGAGAACCACCCAAGACCCCATATTTGGTATATACTCTTAGGGAATTAGATACGTGGGTCCACAATAACCACAGCAAAGCTGAGCAGGTCTCTTCGAAGACTCTTGCCAAATTCCAGCACACTGACTATGTCCCCCACCTTGGCAACGCCCCTCTTCTGGAAAGGCAGTCATGTAATATGGCCTGGACCAGTGCAGCAACAGGCTATGAGCACTGGCTGCAAGCCAGAGACCCTGAGGATGGAGTCTTTGCTCCAAAACCCAGATCAAGGACCTGAAAGGGTGATCTGTACATTCACAAGTTGTCTTTCTGGACATGATGGGGAGGTTTCCATTCTCAGTTCATCTCTGTCCCAAGGACTGAAGCTAAGGGTGAGCAGGATGCCCCAGAGCAGCCCAGGCCAAGGAGAATCAGTTACAGCTGCCATCAAAAGCGCTTTAGTTACAAGCAATCTAAACTGATTTTTTTTTTTTTTTAATGAAAGCAAGAAAACTAACTGGAAAATGAGAAGGAAAAAGGAAAGGTAATCTGATTTTTCCAATGAATACATCCCTCAAGTCCTTTTATTATTATTTTTTAATTATTTTATCGAGACAGAGTCTCACTCTGTCGCCCAGGCCGGAATGCCATGGTGTGATCTCAGCTCACTACAACCTCTGCCTCCCAGGTTCAAGTGATCCTCCTGCCTCAGCCTCCCAAGTAGCTGGGACAATAGGCGTGCACCACCACGCCTGGCTAATTTTTGTATTTTTAGTAGAGACAGGGTTTTGCCATGTTGGCCAGGCTGGTCTCGAACTCCTGATCTCAAGTGATCCGCCCACCTTGGCCTCCCAAAGTGCTGGGATTATAGGCATGAGCCACTGCACCCAGCCTCGAGACCTTTTAAGAAATCAACTCACTGCGCACAGTGACTCACACCTGTTATCCCAGCACTTTGAGAGTCCTAGGCGGGTGGATCACGAGCTCAGGAGATGAGACCATCCTGGCCAACATGGTGAAACCCCGTCTCTACTAAAAATACAAAAATTAGCTGGGCATGGTGGCACACGCCTGTAATCCCAGCTACTTGGGAGGCTGAGGCAGGAGAATCGCTTGAACCAGGGAGGCGGAGCTTGCAGTGAGCCGAGATCGTGCCACTGCACTCCAGCCTGGACAACAGAGCAAGACTCTGTCTCAAAAAAAAAAAAAAAAGAAAAAAAAAAAGAGCCGGGCACAGTGGCTCACGCCGGTAATCCCAGCACTTTGGGAGGCCAAGGCAGGTGGATCACAAGGTCAGGAGATCGAGACCATCCTGGCTAACACAGGGTGAAACCTCATCTCTACTAAAAATACAAAAAAATTAGCCAGGCGTGGTGGCAGGCACCTGTTGTCCCAGCTACTCGGGAGGCTGAGGCAGGAGAATGGCATGAAGCCAGGAGGCGGAGCTGGCAGTGAGCCGAGATCACACCACTGCAATCCAGCCTGGGCGACAGAGCGAGACTCCGTCTCAAAAAAAAAAAAAGAAATCAACTCAGGCCAAGTGTGGTGGTGCACACCTATAGTCCCAGCTACTTGGAAAGCTGAAGAAGTGGGAGAATAGCTTGGGCCCAGGAGGTGGAGGCTGCAGGGAGCTGAGATCGTAGTACTGCACTCCAACCTGGGCAGTAGAGCAAAACCCAGTCTCAAAAAAAAAAAAAAAAAAAAATCAACCACAAGACACCCGCTGAACAGACACGTGTGCAGTATACTGCTCCCATTCCAAGGGTCCTCTGGACCTGTGCCCCTCCTCTTCACAGCCACATCATATCACTTCTACCCAAATACAGCGTTTCCTGTGGCGCTCTTAGTCACAGCTTATGAACTGAGTTTGCTGTCTCTGATCTGGGCCAGCCCTCCCTGCTGAATTTTCAGTGTATCCATTTTTACTCTGTCCCAATTGCTTCCCCTTTACCTTCACATGATGGGCTTAAAACAAAGAACTGCTTCTGCTCCAATAAATATCATACCCTGAAAAGTCAACTCCTGCTCAAGACCCCCCAGGCTCAGCCTTACTGTGCCCCATGACAAGGACTGTCCATCTTTTCCACGGCTGAATCTCATCTCTGTGTCCCACATCCTCGAGGGCACAGAATCATCCCTCCTGCGGCCTCACACCCCATGTAGAGACGCCTCCTGCTCCCTTGTCCCACTTCTGTCTCATGTCCTCAGAGGCACAGAATCATCCCTCCTGCAGCCTCACACCCCCTGTAGAGACGTCTCCTGCACCCTCGTCTCACTGCTTCCGGCAGTCAACCTCCTCCTGCAAGGTACAGTACACCCTCGCCTTCTCTCCTTCCTTGTCTTCCAGCCTTACCCCAGTGCAGTTCCTTCTCTGCCTTTATTATCCATTTTCCTGTTCCTTGGCATTGGAAATTTTTTCTTTATATTCATCATTTTTACTGATCTATATTGAAGGATTTTGGAGCAACAATTACATGATTCTTATTTCTACCAAGCTCTCACCAAGATCTCCCCAATGTCTTGTGATTGCCAAGTCCAAAGTTTGATTTCTGCCTTTACCTTCTTGGCCTATGCAGCATTTGGAAATGCTGGCCACAACCTCCTTCCATGAAACCCTCCCCAACCCCCACAGTCAATGACAACTTCTTGGTTTTCCTCTTACAGACTGCCCAGACCTCAGTATGCTTGATGACTACTGTTTCTACATTTTATGTTAATGTAAGGTTTTTTTATTTAAATGTAACATGGAGTTGGGAGTGGTGGCTCATGCCTGTAATCCCAACACTTTGGGAGGCCAAGGCGGGTGGATCATTTGAGGTCAGGAGTTCGATACCGGCCTGGCCAAGATGATGAAAACCCGTCTCTACTAAAAGTACAAAAATTAGCTGGGCATGGTGGTGCACACCTGTAATCCCAGCTACTCAGGAGGCTGAGGAACGAGAATCTCTTGAACCCGGGAGGCAAAGGTTGCAGTGAGCCAAGATCGCACTACTGCACTCCAGCCTGGGCGACAGAGTGAAACTCTGTCTCAAAAAATAATAAGAATAATAAAATAAATAAATAAATAAATGTAATATGGACAGAGAAGTGCACAAAACCTATGCTTGATGCATTTTCACAGAGCAATGGCACCTGGGGAACCAGCTAGGTGCTGTGCTGATGGCCCAGGGTGCCTCTGACCCTGTGCTTGTCTTACACATCCTAACCTCCCTGGGGTGGCACCTTCTTAGATGGCTTCAATGTTCACCTACACTTAACAAGGTGCAAACCCACACCCTAATGGCTGACCAGCTGGTAGACTATAAGCCACAAATTCACTTCCCACCCCTCCCAAGACCCCAATGGAATCATTATATGTTTAAAAATAGAGGAATTACATCTAATAAACACAAGAGGAATGAAATCATTAGAGCAGTTCTGCAGTCCCTAATAAAACAGTGGAGAGTGGCAATGACCATCAATGACTGCTCAGCCGCAGGTAAAAGGCAGACAGGGAGCTTTATAATGGAGGGGTCAGTCTGACAATAACTCACCCACTAACCCATCATACCTGAAGATGGGACAACCAGACACCATGTGCCCACTGATGCAATGCAGTATGAAGAACCCAGCACCACCTATGAAGTATTCTTATCAAAAATACCAAATGAATCTACTCAGGCCTCTAGTCCAAATACTAGCTAACAGGAGACGAGGGGATGGAGGAACTTATTCAATGACATCATGAAGGCAAAAATCAGGCAAACCAACAAGACCAGTGACCTAGTTTCTTCAGCATACGAAGCATGTGCAGTGTGTGCACCTTGTTTGGATCGTGATTTGAACAAACCAACAACTATAAAAAGATATTTTAGAGACACGTAAAGAAAACAATATGAACTGGATATCAGGTGACATTGAGGAATTATTGGTAATTTGCTGAGTATGATAAAGGTATTGTGGTTTCTTCCTTAAAGGTACGTATCTCTTAGATACACAGAAACACTCACAGGTGAAATGATACCATTCTGAGATTTGCTGTCAAATCCTCCAGTTTAAAAAAGGTTGTGTTGGAATAGATGAAAAGAAATGCAGAAAGTGGAAAGCTGACAGCTGCTGAAGCTGGTCAACGTGGGTGCTTGCAGCAGGCTGAGTAACACCCCCCAAAAGATGCCCATGTCCCAATCCTAGAACCTGTGACTGTTATCTTAATGATAAAAGGAACTTTACAGATACAATTAAGAATCTTTAGAGGGATTACCCTGGATTATCCAGGTGGCCCAATGTAATCACCAAAGTCCTTATCAGTGAGAGAGGGAGGCAGGAGTCAGAGTCACAGGAGATATGACGAAAGCAAGGGTCAGAGTGATGTACTTTGCAGATGGAGGACAGGGCATGAGCCAGGAAGCAGTCTCCCCTTGAGCCTCCAGAAGAAACACAGCCCTGCAGACCCATTTTAGACTTCTGAGCTGCAGAACAGTAGAATAAATTCATGTTGTTCTAAGCCATAAAGTCTGTGGTCATCTATTACAATACCAACATAAAACTAAGACATACAACTAAACTAATACAGGGTTCATCTTCTACTTTGGGGTCCAAAAATCTCCTAAATAAAAAGTTGTGTTTTTTTTTTTTTTAAAGAAAGTTAAAGAAATAACCCAGCCAGTGAAAAAAAATGGGGGCATCAGCACCTTGAATTCCACTCATTCCTCCAAGAAGGAGAAAAGATAGATGAAGGTGAGGCTGACCAACTAGACTAGAGGCGATTCCAGCACCACACTAGGAGGCAACACAGTGAAGCAGGTGCTTCCTGCAAGAGGACTCTAGGAGAGGCAGGAGTGAGTCAGGCTGAAAACAGAGCAGGTGAAAGTCTGCACTCGAACAGCTTTGCAAGTGCCCCACCTCGTGGGTGGTGCTGCCAGCAGCCATGTACTTATATGCGGGCAAAAGTCCCAGGAGCCTCCTCGGACTTGAGACTGCGGCTAGGTTCTCAGGCTGCCCAGGTGAGTGGAGACCTCTTCAGTCCCACCAGGTGGGGAAGAGAAGGGAGTCTGTGGCCTCACAGCTCTATATCTATGAAACTGGAAGCAGAACTGACCAGCTGACCCTGGCCCATGCAGGCCCACGAAACCCAGGGCATGCCTCACCAGGAGCACAGAGGGGAGTGGAAGGCACCAATCAGGAATCAGATCTACGCAGCTGCAGTAGAACAGGACTTCCAGCCTCACAGCCCTGCCCTGAGAAACACAGACAGACCAGACGACTCCTGGACATGAGAAACACCTGATGCACAGACAAAGCGACTGAACTAAGTAGCCACAAGGCCAGAGAATCCAGACAACAGCCACTTTCAACTTTCAAAGACCTGTTAATTCCTATTCTCAGATTCTCAGACCAGAGTGATTTCAGTATAAAGTGGGACAGGATGCTACAAGAGAGGCTGAGAGAATAGGAAAGCCTTCACAGACTAACAAAAGAACAGAAGACACAGCAACTAGTTCAGGAGGCCCTAGAGAGTTCTGCTGTGGCGAGAACATGATCATCAGGCCCCCAACCCCCACCAAGAAAAGGACATGGAATATAAAGAGATCAGAGACACGGCAATTTGTTCAGGAGGTCCAGCACCTAACAGAAGAGCCCAGAAAGAACATAAAGGAAAAGGACAAGAGGGAATTATTACTTTTTAAATAACACAAGACTTCTTAAAACAAGACACACAAAAACACTAGCCATAAACAAAGACAGACACATTTGACAAAAACGTACCAACATTCAAATATCTGACTGATAAGACACCACCAGTTAAAGACAAGCTACAGACTGGGAGGAGTTAGTTGATATGTGATAAAGAATTAGGATTCAGAATGCGTATGAAATACCTACACTAAAGTCAGTCCCTAGAAATCTAGGGATGGAGGAAGAGAAACAAAGAGAGAAGGAAATACAGATGGCCAATAAAGACATCAAAAGGTACTTAAGCTCACTAGCAATCAAGAAGATGCACATTAAAGGAATGCAATATACCTTTCTGGTCCTGAGGTAAGCAAATATTTAAAAGACCTGATAATGTCAAGTGTCAACAAACATGCAGGAAAATGGGTATTTTCTCCCAGAGTGGGGAGACTGACAAGTAGCTTTGCCCCCTTGTAGAGACATGTGGCAGCACTAGTAACATTGAAAGTATATAACTAGCCGGGCATGGTGGCTCATGCCTGTAATCTCAGCACTTTGGGAGGCCAAGGCAGGTGAATCACGAGGTCAAGAGATGGAGACCATCGAGACCATCCTGGCCAACATGGCGAAACCCCGCCTCTACTAAAAATAAAAATATTAGCTGGGTGTGGTGGCATGCACCTGTACTCCCAGCTACTCGGGAGGCTGAGGCAGGAGAATTGCTTGAACCAGGGAAGCGAAGCTGCAGTGAGTAGAGATAGCACCACTGCACTGCAGCCTGGGCAACAGAGCGAGACTCCGACTCAAAAAAAAAAAAAAAAAAAAAGTACATACCTAAAACCAGGTACAATTCTGCTTCTAGGGGTATGCCTAGATAAAAACTACATAAACACGTGCACAAAGTGAAGTTACAGGAATGTTCACACAGCTTTCACTGGAGCAGCAAAAACAATGGGGGAAAGAGGAACTTATAAACCTGTCCATAAAAGAAACTATGAACACAGAGGTGCACTTCTCTAATGGATACACTTGGCAGCGCAAAAGGAACAAGCCTGACTTCTCTGTATCCATCAACATGGATGGACCTCAAAGTTGAAAAAAGAAAACTATAGGAAAACTACATATAGAAAAAAATCATTGGGAAAAAAAAAATAGACTGTTGGGCCGGGTGCAGTGGCTCATACCTATAATCCCAGCACTTTGAGGCAGGCAGACCCCTGAGGCCAGGAGTTTGAGACCAGCCTGCCCAATATGACAAAACCCCACCTCTACTAAAAATACAAAAATTAGCCAGATATGGTGGCACACGCCTGCAATCCTAGCTACTTGGGAGGCTGAAGCACAAGAATCCTTTGAACCCGGGAGGCGGAGACTGCAGTGAGCTGAGATCATGCCACTGCACTCCAGTATGGGCAATGCATTGTGACTGTCTCAAAAAAAGACAGTCTATGTCTTTATAGTTTATCATCTACGTATGCATATGAAAATGAATTAGCTTTGTACAAACTGAATCCATGAGTGGTTGCCTGAGAAATGGTGGAAAGACAAAGAGTACTATGTAAAAGAAGAAAAACATAACAAATACAACAAAACAGTAATAATTGTTCACTGATGGTGATGCCATTTGCTTCCTTTTTATACTTCTCTGTAATTATGAAATTTGTCAAAATTAAACTAAAATAAATTTTTAAAAATTTAGAAATGAAAAAGGGGACATTTTCAAACTGTAAGCCCCATGGGCTAAAAAGCAGGAAGAAAAAAAGAGCTGCTCCCAGCTGAATATGTAACCATGTCTGGGCCCACAAATCATGGAGGCCTCACCTCAAGGATGGTAAGGGGACTGGGCACAATGGCTCACACCTGTAATCCCAGCATTTTGAGAGGGCAAGGCAGGCAAATCACCTGAGGTCAGAAGTTTGAGGCCAGCCTGACCAACATGGTGAAACTCTGTCTTGATTAAAAATACAAAAATTAGCCATTGTGGTGGCACACACCTGTAATCTCAGCTACTCGGGAGGGTGAGGCATGAGAATCCCTTGAACCCGGGAGGGGAGGCTGCATCAAGCCAAGATCATGCCACTGCACTCCAGTATGAACAACGCAATGAGACTCTGCCTCAAAAATAAAAATAAATAAATGAATGGTAAGGGGACACAGTAAACACCTTCAGCCTAGAATTGCAAAGGAAAATGCAAAACCAAAAGGCCAGAAGGAAGAGATGGTGGAAGACAGGAACCTAGTCTCACAGGCTGTGGAGATGAGAGGGACCCTTCAAGGGTAGGAGAGGAAATGCAGGTTTCACTGTTGCCTGATGCTGAGGGGAAAGGGTGCTAAAGAGAGAAGAGTCCTGCTATAGAGAGGAGCAAACCCTTCTGGTCCACAGATCACCTTCATGAGCTGCATTTGCATTTTCCAATCACATCCTAGGATGACTTGCAAAAGTGTTTCACCCAAATTCTCATAAACATTCTTGCACACATCACTTTGTACACACATATAAGCATTTATCTAGGCATCCTAAGCACTTTATGGAATCTCCTAACCAGCCACACATTTAAACCCTTTGAGAGTCTGAAGGAGAGAAGACCAAAGGTGCTGAGCTGGGTCTCAGATGTTTGCTGACAGATCTTGCCCAACTGCTCCCCCTTCGAGGAACCTGGGGCAATTCAGATGGCTCCTATGGTAGATTTCATTGCAGAGAAGGAAAACATAAATAGATTGTGCACATCCTCAAGTCTGACCAAAGATGGGTGCAGATTATTATTGATGTTTTATGTACATAATATTTGTTACGCAGATATCCTAGGTGGACTGTTACAGAGGGGTTTGAATGCTTCCATATTTGGAAAGGCTGGTTGGGGTTTTTTAGATGGAATGAGATATTATCATATTTTCCTCTATTCCTAGAAATAACGGGATCTGGGCTTCTGTAGTTAAAACCTCACTATTCAACATACTTCCATGAATGGACTATTCAGATAATGAGGGATGACAGCATTTGATGTTTTCACCAGATAAATGCTTTATTTCAATAAATACTTAACTTGGAGGGAACAATAAAGGGACACAGGGTTCTTTTGCATTCCTGAAGATCTCACTTAGTTAAAAACACACAGCAGTCAAATCCGAGTTTCCCACAGGAAAAAATCCAAAGTGAGTGTGGGGAGGGGGGCCAGCCAGGAGCATGTTATCAGAAATCACAACTCTTCAGACATTGGAGGGTGTTGTTATTTTTAATTCTGTTTTATTTTCTCAGCATTAACTTAGATAATTCTCAGAAAGCCTAGCATAAATTAACAGCAGAGTGTAGCATGGTGGTTGACAGGGCTTCTTCGCAGTGTTTTATTACAGCTAACTTCTACTCCTCAGAGTCTGATTCAGGGGCCATCTTTCCGGCTAGCCTAGCTTCACTACTGATTATTCTGTCTTAGGATTTAATAACGACTGTATATTGTAACAGCAGCAAACCTCATAGTTGCCCAAGTTCTGATGCCAGGCAACAATCACCTTGCATCATATGGTTCAGGCCCTTCTGCTTCCCATCTCACCTGGACCAGGGATAGCAACGCTGCCAAGTGGGGACAGCATACTTATGATGCACTTCACCCACCAGATTTGAAACTGTGGGCAGTTTCAATAATATTTTTTAATTTGAGGGGGAGGCACAAAGTAGAGACATCATTTTTAAATCTTGTTTTATATCCAAGTATCTCACATCTGCTTGATTCATTATCTTAACTTAAAAATAAAAGACCTAAAAAAAAGTAATGAAACTCCTTTTCTTCATCTTTCATAGCAGGGAGTTAACAGAGTAAATGTAACTTTGATGAATTAGGAAAAGCCAATTTAAAAAATCTCCTATTTAGAAATACAGAGACAACTCTAAAAAACTGAAAACAGGAAGTTAAAAATGGCTGCCTCCGTCATTTGTACAATGTAATTACACTGTAATTACATTTATTACATTTACATTGTAATTACATTACATTAAAAGAAATATTGACACAATGCTACAATATGAGTAACTCTTGAAAATGCAAACATTATGCTAAGTGAAAAAAGCCAGACAAAAAAGGCTGTGCCATATTATGATTCCATTTTATGAAATGTCCAGACCAGGCAAATTCATAGAGACAGAAAGTACACTAGTGGTTGGGAGGGAGTAGGGGAAACAGGGAGTGACTACTAACGGGTACAGGATTTCTTTTTAGGGTGATGAAAATGTTCTAGAATTAGATACTGGTGATTGTTGCACAATTCTGTGACTATACTAAAAACCACTGAATTACACACTTTGAAAGCATAAACTTTATAGTATGTCAGTACCATCTCAATAAAACTATTATAAAAATTTTTTTAAGTGGCTGCATCTGGTGAGGAGGCTGGGCAGGACAAGGGTAGAGAGATGACACATTTTCTAAGTGACTCCATTGTCCTATTTCTCTCAGGAGCCACCCTGTCTCCATAATCACAAAGGCTCTTGCTTTGATTTCCTTATACATCTCCTACATAGCTCCAAGGCCCTGGTCAGACTGAAGCCTGAAACACCAGCCTGCTTCCCACAGCCCTCTTCTTTCCACACCCATCACCACATTTCGGACCCTGGTGCCACCTGATCCCAAGACTTCTGAGGTTCTGCAGCAAGCATTCAGGGCCTGGCTGGGTTCATCCTGGCCTCTCCAGCCTAAAACCTAACTGGAGTCAGTCTCACTCAAACATTGGTCACAGAGTGTGCTGCCTGCCACCCCTGACCCCTGCGGTGCTGCAGGAGGCCAGACCTCCACTCACCAGGCTGTGCCCAGCTGGCTGATGCATTCTTTTCACCTCTTGGCCCAGGTCTCCCAAGCAGCCTTCCCCTCCACAGTAAAAGCTGACCTCCACACAGACTCTGTCCCATCTCCTGACTCATCAGGTGACTGTGCTCCTGCAGGCCTACCCTACCCGTCTCAGGTTTCTCATGTCCCACACTGCATGTGTGGCTCCAGGTAGGCCGTGAGATGTCCTTAGCTGAGTGAATAACCCTGGAAAAGGGTCTGGGAGCTCCTCAGGGTGAAGGCTCACACCTGTCCTTGTTCCCTTCACAGCAGGCACAGCAGGCACTGCACAGCATCAGCCTAAATCGGGTGCTAAAGACATGAGTGAAGGTGGCAAGAGAGAAGTGGGGCTGCCAGCCAAACGGGCTGCCCCTCATGCCCCACAACAAGCCAGGGACAGTCGGAGCTCAGTACTGTGGACAGACTGGTTGACAGTAAGGCTCCGAGTCACTAAAAATGGACTGATTCTCCCTACCTGCTCTCAGGAAGGATTAACTTCAGTTGCTTCCTTCCCTACCCAAACTCCAACTGTTGTAAACTGGAGAGCCGCATCAACTGAGATGACCACAGATAACCTGGACATCATCCTTTGGGAACAGGGCAGCCCCATCTCACCTGAACCTGGGCTGCTGGGAGCCCAGTGGCCCTCCTCCCCTCCTCGAGGCTCCCCTCCACGTGCCAGGCAGGATCCTGAGGACACAGAGCTAGGAAACGAGAAAAAAGTCATGAAGGCAGCTCTCGCTGCCAGAAGCTCACCTTTCTTTCTGGGGGGCTGAGAACCAGCCCCTGCACCCCCTTGAATGAGGGAAGAGACCCACTTCCTCATTCTATAGATGAAGGAATTAGGGCTCAGAGAAGATTAGGAAAGTACCTGAACACATGAATCTTTCATTGGCCCCCTGTGCTATTGGGTACCATCTCTGAGAAGCAGTGTCTGGTCACAACCTTCCTGGGCCTGAACCCTAAATGGCCACACATGAATTCTCATGCACCTTGAGATGTCACCATCACCTTACTGCTCACTAGTTTTCTTTTTTTTTTTTTTTTTTTTGAGATGGAGTCTCACTCTGTCGCCCAGGCTGGAGTGCAGTCGCACGATCTTGGCTCACTGCAAGCTCCGCCTCCCGGCTTCACGCCATTCTCCTGCCTCAGCCTCCCAAGTAGCTGGGACTACAGGCGCCCACCACCACGCCTGGCTAATTTTTTGTATTTTGTTTTAGTAGAGACGGGGTTTCACCGTGTTAGCCAGGATGGTCTCGATCTCCTGACCTCGTGATCCGCTCGCCTTGGCCTCCCAAAGTGCTGGGATTACAGGCGTGAGCCACCGCGCCCGGCCACTAGTTTTCTGATTCCTCCTTGTTCCAACTCTGCACAGAGACAGATGTGGACCACCTGCCCTAAAGCCCCACCTGGTCCCCATTCTAATCCCCAGCTGTGGCAGAGCACTACAGCCAGAGGCCACAATATGGCAGCCCACAGCTGACGGCGCTCTTGACTCACCCCAGGAGGCCCATGGGTCAACAGCTGTCATCCCCCAAGACTGGTCCGTAAGGGCACCTGCACAGAAGGATCAGGTTAGGACTGCGACGCCAAACCGAGTGATTCAAGGCGACAAAATACAAGAGGAGATTGACTCGCTAATGGGCACTACAAAATTCCATAAACAGAGCCCAAGGGCGTGTAAAAAAAATCCAACATAAGCTGGATTCACACAGGCAATGCACAGGTGAGTCACTATTAATTAACACTGTTTTAAAGTTACCAAGCAATGCTATATAAGTAAAAACAATAAAGGTAAAAATATATATGGGAGCAGTAGAGACAATATTTTATTATATATATCACTGTTGTTCAGGAAACCCCACAAACCACCAGAAAAATCTCTTAAAACTAATGACACCTCTCAGGAGATGACTATAAAACATAAAAGTTAGTGTCTTTTATGCCAACAATTTTCCTCCTTTACCACCAATCAGTTCTAATTTTGTACCAAGAGAGACAGACCCCCTTCCATCCTCAAAAGTCCTCAGCCCATCACCAGCTCTGACCCATGACTGCAGCAGCTAATGATAGGGGAGGCCCAGAAGAAACACAACTTGGACTCACCCCAGGAGGCCCACGGGTTGATGGCTGCCATCCCGAGGACTGATTGACCAGGAACCTGCCCAGCAACACTGCAAATCCCAACCTAGTGACAAAAGTGAAAAAAGACAAAACTAGTCCTTTCTCACAGAAGACCAAGTGGGAACAAAGAAGGGAATCCATCCACCGAAGCAACAAAAAAACTTGTAAGGAGCATCGTAAGAAAAGAGAATTTACATGTCAAAAAAGTAACACAATTCCTGGAGAGAAATGAAGGGTAATTTGCATAAGCTGGAAAAAAGAGCATGATCCTGAATGAGAGGGTACAAATTTGTCAGCTATTCCCAAGAGACAGCCAGTCACAACACAGATGGAACTTTTGGGTTAATCTGACAATTATTGTAAAATCAACTTGCAATCCTCATATATTAGTGGTTGCCTAGAGCTGGGGGAAAAATGAAATGGGGAGTGACTGCTTAACGGGAACAAGGGTTTCTTTGTGGGGTGATGAAATGTTCTAAAATTAGATAACGGGGATGGTTGCACAACTTTATTAATACACAATAAAACCAGTGAATTGCACACTTTTAAGTGGTTAAAGTGAACATTATGTTATGCAAATTTAATCCCACCTCCAAACAAAATTCACCTCAAAGATTTACTAAGCCTAAGCTTGTGTGTGTGTGTGGAGGACTTAGAGATGGGCCTGGCGCCCAGACCCCTAACTCCTCAGGTTCCAGATCTTTGTACAAGTCAGCAACCTCTCGAATGGATTCCTGGGTATGTGTATAAAGCACTAGAACACACAGTGGGCCTCAGGAGCACCGGAATCAGCGCGAAAATGCAGAATGCAAACCGTATTTTGCACCGTTATTTGCAACTTGACAGTGACCGCCGCCGTCACCGCATGTTTAAGAGAGCCCGGAGCTGTTTCCAACCCAGGTCTGACGTCCTTCACAGTGCTTTGTGTGAACCGGCAGGGGGAGAAACGACGGCTGGGGAATGAACGGGGTTATTCGTCCCATCAATGGCCTCAGAAGCATCCTTATCACCTGCTTCCAGAGCTCCCGACCCAAATTTCCTCCGCAAGACCGACGCGGCCGCGACGCTGCAGAAGCTCGTCCCGGCCTCACCTGGCTCGCGGCCGGCGGTCCCCCTTGAAGGCGGCGCAGCAGGCTCGGGGTCTGCCCGCCTGGGGCGTTTGGCTTTTGTCCCGCGCCGAGGTCCGGCCCAGGAGTGCGCTTGGGAGCTCCAGGCGCGGCCTCGGGGACAAAGGCGCGCGGAGCCAACGTGCAGCAGAGTTCACCCAGGCCCGTCCGGCCAGAAAAGGAAGAACGCCCGGAGGCGGGAGGCCGGAGGCAGGCTGCTGGCTAGAGAGCCGAGGGCAACGAGGGCGCAAAGCCTGCGCGGAAAGGGCAGGCGCAGGGCCCACCCTGGCGCCGCCTCTCACCGCCGGCTCTCCTGACCCCCAAGCCCCGCAGCTACGGCGGCCCCACAGCCCGAGCAAAGGCCTCACCTCAGCCGCGGACAATGGCGGCTGCTTACCCGGCGTCGACCGGGGCGCGCCGCGGGGTCTGCTGGGAGCTGTAGTTCCAGGCGGGCACTTCCGGCGTCGGACAGCGGCGCCGCCAAGACAGGTGCCTGGGCCGCGCCGCCCCGCCCCGCCCTACCTGGGCGGGGTTGGGACCTTTCTGGCACCTGCATCGAAGCCGGCGGCAGGGTGGACTTCGTTGTCCCGGTCCCAGACTACCCTCCTCCACCGCCGCCTCCCACTGCAAAAGGGCCTAGGTAAGTCGCGGCCCCGCGAGCCTCAGTTTGCCCATCCGCAAAATGGCGCCTCGTGCTCCCGGGTTTCCCGGAAGGAGCTCGGCGAGTTGTCAGCGCTGTCGAGGGATCCTTCCATTTGGCGTTCGCAAGATTGTGAGAAAGTGGCTGCTGTTATTCTCTTTAAGATAAGGAACCTAATTCGAGCTATCCTTCTCTGTGAAGTCCGACGGCTGAGAACGTCAGGGCTCGTTCCCAGGTCTCTTTCCAGAGGCTAAGCTTTATGCGAGCATGGGTTACCAGCGATGCATCCTGTGAGTTTTCCTGTATCAATATGTATGGAGCGGTTCGGGAGCGGTGGCTCATTCCTGTAATCCCAGCACTTTGGGAAGCTGTGGCGGGAGGATCGATTGAGTTCAGGAGTTCGACACCACCCTGGGCAACATAGCGAGACCACATCTCTACAAAAAAATACAAAAATTAGCCCGGTGTGATGGCGCGCGCCTGTAGTCCCGGCTACTCAGGAGGCTGTGGTGGAAGGATTGCTTGAGCCCGGGAGGTCAAGGTTGCAGTGAGCTATGATCGCACCACTGCACTTCAGCCTGGGCAACAGAGCAAGACCTGGCATTAAAACAAACAAAAAACGGGCCGGGCGCGGTGGCTCACAGCTGTAATCCCAGCACTTTGGGAGGCCAAGGCAGGTGGATCGCCTGAGGTCAGGAGTTCGAGACCAGTCTGGGCAACATGATGAAACCTCGTCTCTACTAAAAATACCAAAAATTAGCCGGGCATGGTGGCGGGCACCTGTACCCAGCTACTTGGGAGGCTGAGGCAGGAGAATCGCTTGAACCCGGGAAGCGGAGGCTACAGTAAGCCGAGATCAAGCCATTGCACTCCAGCACTCCAGCCTGGGCAGCAGAGCGAGACTCTGTCTCAAAAAAAGGAAAAAAAAAAAAAGAAGGGACTGAGGGACTGTAAGTGGTGATACCAAAGGCAGCATGGCCATTTAGGAAGCTAGACTTGAGTGAGCAGTGGGCAAGAGAGATTTTGAAGATATTTCCACTAGTAATGGAGGATCATTTTAAAAAGCTGGGCTGTGGGTTGGGCTTTTGTTGTTGGGTGGTGTTGGCACTCACTGTGGTTGGGCAAAGGGGAGTAGCCCTTTCAGAGGGAGAGGAAAAGTTCAAGTAGGACAGGCTGAATTCAAGGGAGAGGACCAAGAGCGAGGTAAGGTGGAAGGGGCAAGGTGTTGGGACAGGCCCCAGCTGGCAGGAAGGTGAACCCGGGCAGAGTGGGCACTGAGAGGAAAGCAATCTATGGATGGTACAGCCACAATTTCCATCTCAGGATCAAGCAAAGAAAGAGAGGCTGGAGAAGGAAGAGTGACAGAAGTAAGAGGAGAGTGTCTGTCCACTTCCACTCCAGCCCCCTACAGCTCATCCTCCAGCAGGCAGCCAAGGGCACTTATAGGATCTCACATCAGGTCGTTGCCTCACATTCTGCACTGGCTTCCCAAGTAATTAAAGTAAAATCCAAATTCCAGCTCGCAGCTTAGAAAACTCAGCAGGACTGGCCTCTGTCCTATCCCACCACCTCAGTCCCTCAGGCTCATCTCCTGTCACTCCTGCCCATTTCTGGACCCCAGCCATTCCTCAAACAGGGTAAGCCCATTCCTGCTTCAGGGCCTTTGTACATATTGTTTCCTCTTCCTGGAATCTTCTTTCTTGTACAGCCCCAGGGTTTTCTTTTTTTCATCCAGATCACAGCACAGATGTCACATCCTGATAACAGCCAGCTGTGACTCATCTCCCTAATTCTCAATCGCATTACCCTCTTTTTATTTTCTTCATATCGTAACTGATAGTCTCATACAGTACAGAAGCTAAGTTTTAAGATATGCAATCACAAAATACCTGCTACACAAACCTCAATGTTAATATAAAATAAGACTAGAATTTATATTCTAAAGAGAGATGAGGTAGCTCTGTTCACTTTTGAGAGGGAACTCAAATGAGAGAGACACCTTTGACCTAAAGGTGTCAGGAAACCAGATGAAGAAAAACACCCCTGCTATGATTTGAATGTTTTTATCCTCTCCAAAATTCATGTTGAAACTTACTCCCCAGTGCAGTAGTGTTGGAAGGCAGGGTCTAATGGGATTTATGGAGGTCATTAGGCTCTGCCGTCATGAATGGATTAATGTTGTAAGCCAAAAAATAAAATTCCAACCCCCCCCCCCCCACCATATGAATAGACCCCTCCTCTCAGCCAAGGGCATTCCAAAGTTAATTTGAAAAATGAGTTCGGGCCATGATGGGAAGCAGAAGCTGGACTTGCCTCATTATACCCTCCTCCCTTCTGGAATTAGTGATAGAACAGACTCTTTAAGTCTGATAAGAAACATTTACAGTCTGTTATCTCTGGAGGTTTCATCTGCATGGTAAAACCTTGAGTTCCACAACCCCAGACATTCTTTTCTATTGACAATAACTCTTTAAATCAATTGGCAATCAGAAATCTGGAAACTTTCTGTATCAGTGTACATCTTATATGTATTGATTGATGTCTCATGTCTCCCTAAAATGTATAAAACCAAGCTGAACCCTAACCACCCTGGGCATGTCCTCAGGATCTCCTGAGAGCTGTGTCAGGGGCCACTGGTCACCATATTTGGCTCAGAGTAAATCTCTTCAAATATTTTACAGAGTTTGACTCTTCGTCAACAATGCCATTGTAAAAGGTTCATGGAGAGATTCTGCATGTGCTCGCATGCTCTTTCTCTCTCTCTCTTTCTTTCTCTCCCCCCACCCCCACCCTCCACCACCCTGCCCTTTACCTTTTGTCATGTGAGGTTGCAGTCCCTGCCCTTTACCTTCTGTCAGGTGAGGATGCAGTATCCAAGGCACCATCTTGAACTCATTATCGCCAAATATGTCAGCACCTTGATGTTGGACTTCCCAACCTCCAGACCGTAAGGCAGTACATTTCTTTGTAAATTACGCAGTCTCAGCTATTCTGTTACAGCAGCACAAATGGACTAAGACAACCCCTGAGATAGGAAGGGGTAAGGTAAATGCAATGAGAGTTGGGGTTTTCGATCTTAGTCCAGTAAAGGAGCTGGAACTGTTCTGTATAATCAAAAGGCAAGGTAATTGCTACATAGATTATTTTCTTATTATTGCTGATTCTTATCCTAAAATAAAGGACGTTGCCACTACACATCCTCTAGAATGACCAAAAATAAAAATACTGACAGCATCAAATGGGATGACATGGTGCCAGCTGGAATTCTCATACCTTGCTGATGGGAGTATAATGTGGTACAGTCACTTTGGAAAAAAGTTTGACAATTTCTTATAAAATTATACATAAACCTGTACTATGACCTAGAGATTCTACTCCTGTTTGTTCAAAAGAAAGGCAAACATCTGTCCACTAAAAGATATGTACAAGAATGCTCACAGTGGCATTATTTATGACAGTCCAAACCAGGAGATAATCCAAATGTCTGTAACCAAGAGAATGGATAAAGAAATTTGGATACGTCAATTTAATGGATTACTACTTAGCAATAAAAATAATTAGCCACACTGGGCGTGGTGGCTTATGCCTGTAATCCCAGCACTTTGGGAGGCTGAGGCAGGTGGATCACCTGAGGTCGGGAGTTCAAGACCAGCCTGACCAACATGGAGAAACCCGTCTCTACTAAAATACAAAATTAGCCGGGGTGGTGGTGCATGCCTGTAATCCCAGCTAC
Organism: Pongo pygmaeus; assembly: GCF_028885625.2. Lineage (NCBI taxonomy): Eukaryota > Metazoa > Chordata > Mammalia > Primates > Hominidae > Pongo > Pongo pygmaeus. Next base: position 64,636,607 of record NC_072393.2, read on the forward strand.
TCGGGAGGCTGAGGCAGGAGAATCGCTTGAACCCGGGAGGTGGAGGTTGCATTGAGCCGAGATTGCGCCATTGCACTCCAGCCTGGGCAAAAAGAGCAAAACTCCGTCTCAAAAAAATAAATAAATAATAATAATAATTAGCCACATATCCACACAACAATATTGCATTATCACAGGTATAGTGATAAATTAAATACTGTATGATTCCATTTATATGAAGTTCAAGAACAGGCAAGTAATCCATGATGAAAGAAGTACTTTCTGCCACTCTGGGGGTGGCAGCATTGACTAAAGAGGTACAAGGGAGTCTTCTGGGGCCTGGAAATATTCTGTATCTTGATCTGGGTGGTGGTTACACAGCTATATGCGTGTTAAGAAATCATCAAGTTGTATACTTAATATTAGTGTACTGTAATGGCATTACACTGTCTTTCAATTAAAATGTGAAAGAAAAAATGGGGGTGTCTTTTGCTTCCACATTTGTAGCCCCAGCTTCTGTATCTCCTGCGTGATAATGGTTGGATGAATTAAAAGGTAGGAGGAATAGAAGAGGAGAAAAGCAATAGGAAGAGGAAGGTTGGAAGAAAAGCCCAGCTCCACTGTCTCACATGGGTGTCATTGGGTACTGGGGAACTTGGCAGCACTAGGGAACAGAGAGGAAGGTGCTCCCTTAGGCTTCCACTTCTCAGCCCAGAAGTGAGAGGCTATGAAGCTGTTGCCCCCTGGTGGGGGACAAGTGAGACCAGTGAGAGAGGGTTTTTGCCTTAGAATTGCCCCTTCCCTGGAGACAGCAGCAAGATGAAGGCCTCTCAAGAAGTGCTTCATCCTCTGGAAACCAACGGAGGAAATGACTTTCCCAAGAGAAGGATCATACATCACTCAATCATCAGCAAACATTTATGAAGCACCTGCTCTGTGCCAGGCCCTAAAGTGAAAAAAACAAACACTGCAACGGAAGCAAGAGATAAACAATAAACATAAGTAAATTAAAGAGTAGTTAGAAGGCAACAACTTTGGAAGAAAGAAAAAAAACAGAGTAGGTGATGTAGTGCCCAGATGGGAAGGGCAAGTTGCCGTATAAAATTGGGTGCTAAGAGTGAGTCAGAGTCACCTCATTGAGGTGACATCTGAGCAAGGACTGGAAAGAAGGGATGCACATGGCTGGGCGCAGTGGCTCACGCCTGTAATCCCAGCACTTTGGGAGGCCAAGGTGGGCAGATTACAAGGTCAGGAGATCAAGACCATCTTGGCTAACATGGTGAAACCCCATCTCTACTAAAAATACAAAAAATTAGCCAGGCATGGTGGCAGGCGCCTGTAGTCCCAGCTACTTGGGAGGCTGAGGCAGGAGAATGGCGTGAACCTGGGAGACGGAGCTTGCAATGAGCCAAGATCGCACCACTGCACTCCACCCTAGGCAACAGAGCAAGACTCCGTCTAAATAAATAAATAAAAATAAGACATGCAGACATCGGAGGGAAGAGCTAGAACAAAAGCCCTGGTGTGAGGGCCTGCCTAGTCAGCTTCGGGAACAACAGTGGTCATAGAGGCAATAAGGGGGCCAGATGGTAAAGAAAGTTGAAGGCATCATGAGGGCTCTGGCAGGGTTTTGAGTAGAGCATTGATGGGCTCTAGCCTCTGTATGGAGAGTAAACTAACCAAGGAAAGCAGTGGAGTGATGTGTGAAACCAATGTAGTAATTAGGTGGAAGATGATAGCCGCTTGGATCAGATTGGTGATCAGTGGCTGGATTGTGGACATGCTGATACTTTAAAGGTAGAGCCAACAGACCGTAGGTTCAAGGTTTTGCATCATAAGGGGCAATATAGCCTGTAATGTTCAGAACGAGTCAGGAAATAAAGGAGGCCTCTCAATACAGAGCTATTCACCAAGGGCCTTGATGGGGAGGAAGTAAGTTGCAAGTGTGTGGAGATACTGCTCCCCTCTGGCCCAAGCTCCTTCCCACTCCAGTTACCCAGTGTTGTGGGCAGCACCCTGTTCTCCTCTGGGAGGTAGCAGAGGCAGGGCCACACCATCATTTTGGATGCACCTATTATAGGAGGCTGGAGTGCAATGGTGCCATCTTGGCTCACTACAACCTCCGCCTCCCAGGTTCAAGCGATTCTGCCTCAGCCTCCTGAGTAACTGGGATTATAGGCGCGCAATACCACGCCCGGCTAATTTTTCTATTTTTAGTAGAGATGGGGTTTCGCCATGTTGGCCACGCTGGTCTTAAACGCCTGACCTCAAGTGATCTGCCCACCTTGGTCTCCCAAAGTGCTGGGATTACAGGTGTGAGCCACCGTGCCCAGCCTGGACTTGCCTTTTACCTCATCTGTGGTTGTCTTTTGAAGAAAAAGATTCTTTAGAAACGTTTTTTCTTTCATAGCTTGTGTTTTATGTATTACTTTCAAGATCCCAACTAGATCTAGGTCCTAAAAATAGTATCCTACCTATTCTGTTTTTTTTTAATCAACTTAATTGTGGTATAAGTGCACATTGCAGATAAACTGCACATGTTTGAAGTGAGTAATGTAAGTTTTTTTGTCTTGGAGCCCTGAGGTAAACTTTTATTTCTTAGCTGACAGGACTTCCACACCCATGCTCCTCTCGGCACCTTTCACCCAGCCCAAGCAGCGGCGGCCCAGTGGTGGAAAAGGCGCCATGGCCAAACGGATTGGAGACTCACCCCACATTCTAGGCCAGAGAAGCGGGCGGGCTTGGGATGCCGGCAGGAGGCAATGACTCTCCCCAGGCGCTGCATCCTGGCTCCGGGGCACAGGCGCCTCTCCGCCCTGACGCTGATGCTCGTCTGGCTGCCCGTTCTTTGGTATCAAAATACCAGACGATGGTGGCGCACCCTGTGGCCTGGGCTGCCTCACATCGTTCGGTCCCGCCCAGAAAGACCAGAGGACCAGAAAACCAGAAGACTGTCAGAGCGACTAGAAGCTGGCTCCTGCCAACAGCCGCGCGCCTCAGCCTCCACGAGGGTTACCTGGGTAACGCGCCGCTTGGGCTCGGCGCCCAGCCGATGACGTAGCCCGCGCTTGCATAGTGGCGCCGCCCGGATGTGTGGGCTCCAGGCCGCCACCCCCAAACACCAGCCCAGCGGGTTTTGGACCCCTAGGCTGTGTGGCTACAGTGGAGTCCAGACTTGGCCGAATCCAGGACGACCCGGCCAGACCCACCGGCAGTACCTTGCCCGCCCGCTTTAGTCACTTGCTGTAGGTGGATCTAAACCTCTAAGCCTGGGCGCGGTGGCTCACGCTTGTAATCCCGGTACTTTAGGAGGCCAAGTCGGCAGAATCGCTTGAGCCCCGGGCAGCATGGGGAGGTGGCAGAGGCAGGGTCATACCATCATCTTGGATGCACCTATTATGGGAGGCTGGAGTGCAATGGTGCCATCTTGGCTCACTGCAACCTCCGCCTCCCAGGTTCAAGCGATTCTGCCTCAGTAACTGGGATTATAGGCGCGGGCTACCACGCCCGGCTAATTTTTCTATTTTTAGTAGAGATGGGGTTTCGCCAACCCCGGCAGCATGGGGAGACACGGCCCTCCCGCCTGATGTCCTAAAAAAGCTTCAAATAATTCGCCGGGCGTGTTGGCGCCCACCTGTTGTCCCAGCTACTCCGGAGGCTGCGGTGGAAGGATCACCTGAGTCCAGGAGGTCAAGACTGCAGCGAGCTATGATCCTGCCACTGCACTCCAGCCTGGGCGACAGAGTGAGATCCTGTCTCCAAAATAAATAAAGTTATGTACATATGTATATATATTTAATTACATATATTTTGTATAATTTGTATATAGTTATGTGTACACATACATATATAAATATATGTGTAAGTATATGTATGCGTATATATGTGTAATAAAATATTAAGAACCTGCCCAGCCGAAGCCACGGGCTCAGCGCTTGCCCGGCGCTTTGGGCCCTGGGTTGGCCTCAGCCACTTCAGTCGCGGCCCCGGGGATGTTGGGGGAACCCTGCCAGGCGGCAAGCGCCTCCTCCAGCCCCGGGGGCCTCCGGCTGTGCACCCGCCCTCCCTTCCTCCCTCCCACGGCGCTCGCCTGCATGCGTTTTGGCAAATATCTAAACTCGCAAAACCATCACTAGCTCTGGTTTCCCAGGATCCTTGAAGCCCCTCCGTTCAGCATTCCACGCCCCTCTCTGCCCTGCTTTCAAACCACCGCCAATCTGCTTTCTGTTATATACACAGATTAGTTTGGATTTTCTAACAGTTGTATATAAATGCAGTGACACATTTGAGTGTACTCTTGTGATCTGGTTTATTTTACTCAGCATAATTATTTTGAGATTATCCATTTTATTGCATATTTAAGTAGCTCATTCCTTCTATTGCTGAGTGGTGTTCCATCTCATGGATGCACCACAATTGTTTATCACGCATCTGTCCATGGACATGTAAACTGTTTCTATTTGGGGCTGTTAAAAATAAACTTCTGTGAACATTCGTGTACAAGTCTTCCTAAGGACACGCATTTCCTTTCCTGTTGGATAAATGCCTAGGCGTAGAATGGCTGGATCATATAGGAAATGAAAGTTCAACTTTTTTTTTTTTGAGATGGAGTCTCGCTCTGTCGCCCAGACTGGAGTGCAGTGGCGCGATCTCGGCTCACTGCAACCTCCGCCTCCCGGGTTCACACCATTCTCCTGCCTCAGCCTCCCGAGTAGCTGGGACTACAGGCGTCCGCCACCACACCCAGCTAATTTTTTCGTTTTAGTAGAGATAGGGTTTCACCGTGTTAGCCAGGATGGTCTCAATCTCCTGACCTCGTGATCCGTCTGCCTCGGCCTCCCAAAGTGCTGGGATTACAGGCGTGAGCCACCATGTCCCCCAAAAGTTCAACATTTTAAGAAACCGTCCATTTGTTTTCCAAAGTGTTTGTACCATTTCACATTCCCACCAGCAATGCACAGATGCTCCTGAACTACGATAGGGTTAGGTCCAAATAAGCCCATGGTAAATTGAAAATATCATGAATCAAATGATTTACAATACCCAAATAAATCCATCAAGTTGAGGAGAGTACTGAATTTGTATAGCTTGTGTACCATCATAATTTTGAAAAATCATAAGTTGAACCATTCTAAGTCATGTAGGTCAATGACTGTATAAGAGTTGTAATTCCTCCATATCCTTGGCAACACGGTATGGTTTATTTTTTGCAATTCTAATAGGTGTGTATTGGTAATGCACTGTAGTTTTATTTTGATTTCCCTAATTACTAACGTTAAACATCTTTTCATATGCTTCCTTGCCATTTGCATATCTTTTTTGGTGAACTGTGTTCAAATGTTTTGCTTGGCTTTAAAAAAAAGTGGTTGAAATTGGTTGTTTTCTTATTGTTGAATTTTATTTATTCTTTTTTTTTGAGACGGAGTCTTGCTCTGTCACCCAGGCTGGAGTGCAATGGCATGATCTTGGCTCACTGCAACCTCTGCCACCCAGGTTCAAGTGATTCTCCTGCCTCAGCCTCCCAAGTAGCTGGGATTACAGGTGCACACCACCACACCTGGCTAATTTTTGTATTTTGAGTAGAGACAGGGTTTCACCATGTTGGCCAGGCTGGTCTTGAACTCCTGACCTCAAGTGATCTACCCATCTCGGCCTCCCGAAGTGGTAGGATTACAGTCGTGAGCCACCATGCCCATCCTTTAATTCTCTTTTAATCCACACAGAAGCCCAGAGCTCAAATCAGGGGCCCTGATATCTTCAACAAGGCCTGGCTCACGTGGGTTTATGGCGCAGGTCTGAGGAGCTCCTGGCTCCACCTTTCCCACCGATCCCGGTGTCCTTGCCTCACCCAGTCTGGGGCATTCCGCTCGGGCTTTAGCAGGATGATGTAGCACTTGGGACGAAGATGCTACCCAGCAGCCCTGCCATGGAAGCCAGGATGGAAAAGATCTCCACGGCCACAGTGGACTTGCCCTGTGTGCCGTGGTACAGGGGCAGGAAGGTTGTCCAGAAGCTGCAGAAAAGCAGCATGCTGAAGGTGAGGAACTTGGACTCGTTGAAGGCGTCTGGCAGACCCCTGGCCAGGAAGGCCACAAAGAAGGTGGCCCCAGCCAGGAGGCCCAGGTAGCCCAGCACACAGGACAAAGCGACAGCAGAGCCCTCTCAGCACTGGATGACAATGTGGCTGGGCTCTGAGGCCATGTCCCCGTCTGGGAGTGGTGGGGAAGTGCCCAGCCAGATGCCACAGAGAACAACCTGCAACAAGGAAGCAGCAAGGACCACTGAGGTGGAAGCGCCAGGTCCCAGGCACACCCAGACCCTGTCCCCTGGCTTGGTGACCCTGAAGGCCAAGACCACAGTGAGGGTCTTGCTATGGTGGACACAACAGCAATTGTGGTCTGGTAGAGGAGGCAGGTGGCAGCTGTGGGACAACCAAGGAAGGGCAAGGGACAGAGGGCACAGGGAGATGAGCAGCATGTAGCTGAGAGCTCTGTTGTTGGCCCTGACCACAGGTGTGTCTCGGTGCTTCAGGAACAGTCTGAGGACTAGCACTGCCAGGCTGGCCAGCGTGAGTCCCAGGGGGTCGTCAAAGGCCAGGAAGGTCTCTATCCTGGGCAGGCAGCCATCTCTGGTGCAGCTCGAGTGCTGCTTCTCTGGGCACAGAAGACATCTCTTCGTACCTGTGGGAGACACACATCCCTGCGTCTGCCACAGGATCATAATGACACCAGCCATGTGAAGGAAGGCTCCCTATGCACTAAACCAGCCTTACCAGCGTTTCACATCTATTCATTACTGATTGAAGGGGGCCTGCCCCTCCACACCTGTGGGTATTTCTCGCAAGGTGGAGACAAGAGACTGAGAAAAGAAATAAGACACAGAGACAAAGTATAGAGGAAGAAAAGTGGGCTCAGGGGACCGGCACTCAGCATACAGAGGTCCCACACAGGCACTGGTCTCTGAGTTCCCTCAGTATTTATTGATCACTGTCTCTACTATCTTGGCAAGGGGGATGTGGCAGGACTACAGGGTAATGGTGGGGAGAGGGTCAGCAGGAAAACGTGAGCAAAGGACTCTGTGTCATAAATAAGTTTAAGGAAAGGTGCTGTGCCTGTGATGTAACCAAGCGAGTTATAGAGAAACGCCACACTTTGAGACTAATTCAGGAGTCCTTTATCAGCTGGTGACCGAGATGGCTAGTGCTCAAAATTCTCTCAGCCCCGAAGAAGGGGCTAGATTTTCTTTTATACTTTGGTTTAGAGGAGGGGGAACCTAGCTGTAGCAACCTTACAGAAGTAAAACAGGCAAAAAAAGTTAAAAAGACAAATGGTTACAGGAAAACAAACAGTTCCAGGTACAGGGGCTTTAAATTCATCACAAGGTGATAGGTGCGGGGGCTCTGGGTGCTATCTGCCGGACACAAATGCGGGGGCTTTAGGGTACTATCACCCGAGCGAATTCCTGGGAACTGCAGACATAGCCTGCCACAGTACCTTATCAGTTAATTGCACTCTTTGATACGCTGAGAGTCAGCTTGCACAAGTTAAGTCCTTGAGGAAGGGAATGGGTAACGAGCCCTTGATGTCTTCCAAATGAAGGAGCCAAATGGAGTCCATCCAGTTTTCTCAGCTAAGGGAGAGTATTCATATTAAAACAAGGTACGGTATCACACCTGGATGTGCACATAGGCCAGATTTATGTTTGACTTTACACAAACATCTCAGTGCAGTAAAGAGCAGTACTGCTGCCAGCATGTCTCACCTCCAGCAATAAGACGGTTTTCTCCTATCCCAGTAAATAGAATGTACGATCAGGTTTTATACCGAGACATTCCATTCCCAGGGATGAGGAGCAGGAGACAGATGCTTTCCTCTTATCTCAAGTGCAAAGAGGCCTTCCTCTTTCACTAATCCTCCTCAGCACAGACCCTTTACAGGTGTTGGGCTGGGGGATGGTAAGGTCTTTCCCTTCCCACGAGGCCACATCTCAGGCTGTCTCAGGCAGGCAAACCTTGGACAATACCCAGGCTTTCTTGGGCAGAGGTCCCTGCGGCCTTCCACAGTGCATTGTGTCTCTGGGTACTCAAGACTGCAGAATGGCGATGACTTTTAACAAGCATATTGCCTGCGAACACATTTTTCACAAAGCACATCCTGCACAGCCCTACTCCATTAAACCTTGAGTCAATACAGCACATGTTTCTGTGAGCACAGGGTTGGGGCTAGGGTTACAGATTAACAGCATCTCAAGGCAGAAGAATTTTTCTTAGTACAGATCAAAATGGAGTTTCTTATGTCTTCCTTTTTCTACATAGTCACAGTAACAGTCTAATCTCTTTCTTTCCCCCACACTGATTTATAATTTTGAGATACCAGTGATGGGATGGGCCACATTAGATCCTGAGGCACAAGGAAAAATACACAGCCCGTATACATGTTTGCATGTTTTTTTTAAATGGTTAATTTTTTCCAAGTAGTAACAACAACTGCTCTTTTTGTTTTGTTGTTTGAGACAGGGTCTCACTCTTGACACCCAGGCTGGAATGCAGTGGCTTGATCACAGCTCACTGCAACCTCCACCTCCCAGGTAAAGCCATCTTCCCATCTTCCCCCTCAGCCTCCCGAGTAGCCGGGACTACAGGCATGCACCACCACACCCAGCTAATTTTTTTTATTATTGTTTTTGTAAAGACAGGGGCCTCACCCTGTTGCCCAGGCTGGTCTTGAACTCCTGGGCTCAAGCGATCCTCCCACCTTGGCCTCTCAAAGTGCTGGGATTACAGGTCTGAGCCACCACACTCGGCTGCACTCGGACTTTTGAACCATAAAAACTGTGAGATAAGAAATGTGCTTTGTTTCATACCCTTGTGGTAATTTGTTACAGCAGCTATAGAAACTAATGCAGGGAGCAACTGGGCATTGCCTATGCTCACAGTGGGAGTGTGAACTGGAACCACCACCAGTGTCTGTTAAAGCCACAGCTATGGCCTGGCATGGTGCCTCAGGCCTATAATCCCTGCACTTTGGGAAGCTGAGGCAGGAGGATTGCTTGAGCTCAAGGGTTCAAGAACAGCCTGGGCAACATAATGAGTCCCTGTCTCTACAAAAATAATTTTTTTAAAAATTAGCCAAGCATGGTGGGGTGGCATGCATGTGTAGTCCCAGCTACTCGGGAGGCTGAGGTGGGAGGATCTCTTGAGCCCAGGTGATCAAGGCTGCAGTGAACCACGTTCACACCACTGCACTCCAGCCTGGGCGACAGAGTGAGACCTCTTCTCAAAAAAAGAAAAAAAGAAAAGCTGCAGGTATGTCTACCTGTGGCCCAGCAATGCCACACCCAACAGAAATTCACCTGTATGTCCCCAAAAGACACAACAATGAGACACTGCTCATTGCAGCCGCTGATCAGCAGGCTTCTCAAATCCCCCATCCCTGCTGGAGTGGATGAAGAAGCCGTGGTGCGTCCACACAATGGGATCCCACCAGTCATTAGAACAAGAAAGCCACAACCACACAAAACCACCACTAGGATGAATCTCACAAACAACTGGGAGGAAAAAGCAAGACACAAAAGAACATTCACTGTGTGATTCCACTTATAGGACATTTAAAAATCAAGCAAAACCCATTGACACCAATAGAAGTCAGGGCGGTGGATGGGTCGCAGGGAGAAGACAATGGCTGGGAGGGGTATGAAAGCTTCTGGGGGGGCCAGGTTGTGCTCTGTTTCTTGATGAGAGGACCAGGGACACGGAATGTTTGCCAGGTGAGAATTCATTGGGCTGCACGCTTACGATCTATACATTTGTCTATATATTTCAATAAAACATTTACCTAATAATAATGACCTTTATTCATTCTTTCTCTTTCAGCCACTGTTAATAATAAGTGCTGAGACCAGCTCAGTCGGGGAGACCCTAACCCAGCGGTGCTAGAGGAATTAAAGACACACACACAGAAATATAGAGGTGTGGAGTGGGAAATCAGGGATCTCACAGCCTTCAAAGCTGAGAGCCTCGAACAGAGATTTACCCACATATTTACTGACAGCAAGCCAGTGATAAGCATTGTTTCTATGTGTTTGGCAAAGTGTATTCCCAGGTAAACTATTGACCTTCACTGGGCAGATCCTGGAATACTGACACACTGAAAAATACTACAGAAAAAACTCCTGATGTAGACTCTAATTCAGCTTGTGTGACTCTAATACTTTCATTTTGGGTGGTGAGTAAATGCCTTTCCTCACTCAGAGAAGGACTCAGTATCCCTAAACAGCATAGCTGAGTTATGACTGGTCTAATTTAGAGCTGCACCAACTTCATGTACCAAATAGGGACACCGCTGGCCTCTGTACTTCCCTCTGACTCGAATACACCAGAACTGGGATCATTTCTGCACCCTGGAAACTCACCTAGAGGTCCTCCTTCGTCAAATGCACTGTGATTCTGTCTCCCAGAGGGGCTCGCGGGTTGATTATGCCTATGTAGACAAAGTGGAATTGGCCCTCAGTGGTCTTCTGTCCATGGACAACGTCAAATTCTGTAATCAAATCTCCGCTGGCATCAAACATGATCTCTGTCCCATCGGGGGTCTTGAAATGCACGTTCCTGAGAGGATGAAGCAGCTGGGGAAGGATGGATGACACTGTAGATGGACAGGGCCAGTCCCAGGGCCTGTGCAAAATGCATCAGGCCCTCAGCCACTGTGGTGAGCAGGGGCTGCCTCAGACAGGGCCAATGTATCCATGAGGCACGGGAGACCCAGGGCTGTGATATTTGCAGGGGCCCATGAAAATGTTCTAATGTTAACTGCTTGTAAAAGCAAAGAAAAAAATTAAAAAGTAATTAATGGGCCATGAACAGTGGCTCAAGCCTGTGGTCCCAGCACTTTGGGAGGCCGAGGCAGGCGGATCACGAGGTCAGGAGCTCAAGACCAGTCTGACCAATATGGTGAAACGCCGTCCCTACTAAAAATACAAAAATTAGCCAGGCGTGGTGGCTCACGCCTGTAATCCCAGCCACTCAGGAAGCTGAGGCAGAAGAGTCACTTGAACCCGGGAGGTGGAGGTTGCAGTGAGCCAAGATCATGCCACTACACTCCAGCCTGGGCGACAGAGCAAGACTCTGTCTCAAAAAAAAAGTAATAATGAACATATAGTAATGAGTCCAGCCCAGGATATATTCATCTTTATACCAAGGCAATGGTAAAATTGAATTAAGAATTTTTTTTCCATGGAGGAAGGAACGCACAAAAGCCACAGTGTGGCCCTTGCTCCAGGGATTCCATCTGAGCAAACACTTCCTCCTTGGTCTTCCCATCACACTCCAAGTGGAGTAAAATCCTGGCAGGACCTACACAGGTCGGTCCCTGAACACCTAGACATCCTGATCCCTCAGTCACAAAGCTAGTATGGACTTAAGACTCCTCATCCTGGCCAGGCATGGTAGCTCATGCCTGTGATCCCAGCACTAATCCCAAAGTGGGCAGATCGCTTGAGCCCAGAAGTTTGAGACCAGCCTGAGCATCATGGCGAAAATACAAAAATTAGCTGGGCGTGGTGGTGCATGCTTGTAGTCCCAGCTACTCAGGAGGCTGAAGGATCGCTTGAGCCCAGGAGGTTGAGACTGCAGTGAGCTGTGAACGCATCACTGTACTCCAGCTTGAACAACAGAGCAAAACGCTGTCTTAACACAAAACGAAACGAAAAATTCCTCAGCCCAGCACGGTGGCTCATGCCTGTAATCCTAGCACTTTGGGAGGCCAAGGTGGGCAAATCATCTGAGGTCAGGAATTCAAGACTAGCCTGACCAACATGGTGAAACCCCATCTCTACTAAAAATACAAAATTAGCCAGGCGTGATGGCACATGCCTGTAATCCCAGCTACTTGGGAGGCTGAGGCAGAAGAATTGCTTGAACCCAGGAGGCAAAGGTTGCAGTTAGCTGAGATCACACCATTGCACTCCAGCCTGGACAGAGCAAACCTCCGTCTCAGAAAAAAAAAAAAAAAATTCTTCGTCCAGTGCTCCTGCTAAGATGTGGCTCAGGGCTGTGAACACAAGATATCCTCACTGAGGAGCACTGCCCCTGTCCTCCCCCGATAGGAGACCAAGTGAGTTTCCTGCTGTCTGCCCTTCCCTGAATCATCTACTCCACACTTTGTTTTTGAGACAAGGTCTTGCTCTGTTGCCCTGGCTGGAGTGCAGTGGCACCATCGTGGCTTGCTGTAGCCTTGACCTCCTGGGCTCAAGCGATCCTCACACCTGAGCCTTCCAAGGAGTTGTGACTACAGGCGTGCACCATCACGCCTGTTTTTTTTTTTTTTTTTTAAAGACAGAGTCTCGCTCTGTCGCCCAGGCTGGAGTGCAGTGGTGTAATCTCGGCTCACTGCAAGCTCTGCCTCCCAGGTTGAAGGAATTCTCCTACCTCAGCCTCCTGAGTAGCTGGGACTACAGGCGCCCACCACCACGCCTGGCTAATTTTTTGTATTTTTAGTAGAGATGGGGTTTCACTGTGTTAGCCAGGATGGTCTCAAAATCTCCTGACCTCGTAATCCACCTGCCTCTGCCTCCCAAAGTGTGGGGGTTACAGGCGTGAGCCACCGTGCCCGGCCCACGCTTGGCTGATTTAAAAAATTTTTTATAGATTCAATGTCTTACTGTGTTTCCCTGGCTGATCTTGAACTCCTGGGCTCGAGTGATCCTCCTACATTGGTCTCCCAAAGTATTGGGACTACAGGCGTGAGCCACCATGCTCAGCCCCACTCCACACGTTCGCCTCTCACCAGCCAGGGATGGAAGTCCCAGGCATCAGCACACCCCTGGTCCCCATGCTTGCAGCCTGCCAGAGCCTGCAGGGCCTGGGCAATGGTGTAGAACGCTGTGTAGGTGATGTGTACTTTACTCTCCTTCTGGAAAGGGTAGTGGTCAACCCTCAGACTCTCATTTCCTGAGCAGAACTGGACTCCCACAGCTGCTGTGCTTTTCCCTGCTGGCCCCCAGCTCCTATGGGGCCATGTGCACTTGAAGGTGACCTCCCAGAATCTCCATATGAACATTTCTGGGGTCCTGGCAGGGCGTAGGGAAGTCGGGGGGCTGGCTGTTGCAAAGCAGGAGACTGAATGAGCCCTGCAGGACCCAGAAGGCACTGGCACGGTCAGGGCCAGCGCCATGTGCAGAGTGTCCCAGCTGACACAGACCTGGCCCAGGATGCGTCAGCCTGCCAGGCACTGCAGGATGAGTCGGAAGTGCTAGCTGTTAAGGAAGACCAGGATGATGGTGGCCGTACAGCTCTCCATCTGCCGGATGATGTTTTTCATCTTCAGGGACGCCCGGGTGGGGATGTGGAGTTGGAACTCGATACAGACCCCAGCCTGGCCCAGCTCCTGGACGACCAGAGAGCTGTTCTGCAGCTCAAAGTCATCCCCCTGCGCCAGGACGCCCACCCAAGACCATCGGAAGTGAAGCACCAGCTGCACCACTGCGTGGGTGGTCGTGAGGTGATTGAGCAGGGTCCAAAGGAAGGATGGGAACTGGGTCTTGTCGCTGAGGCTGGCCAGTGTGGAGGAGGGACTGACCTGTGCGGGAAGAGGCCAGGGCAATGGGGAGGGGTGAGGAGCAGGAGCTCAGGCACCTGCTGACCACCAGGTTCAAAGAAAGCCAGGTTGACCCATACGTCCCTGGTGGCCCTGGGTGGGTCCCCCAATTTTGTCACTGAAAGCTCACACCTATAATCACAGCACTGAGAGGCCGAGGCGGGCAGATCACTTGAGGTCAGGAGTTCAAGACCAGCCTGGCCAACAAAGTGAAACCCCATCTCTACTAAAAATACAAAAATTATCCAGGCATGATGGTGGGTGCCTGTAATCCCAGCTACTTGGTAGGCTGTGGCAGGAGAATCACTTGAACCGGGAGGCAGAGGTTGCAGTGAGCTGAAATCGCGCCACTGCACCTTAGCCTGGGTGACAGAATGAGACTCCGTCTCAAAAAAAAAAGTCCCACATAAGGCTGGGCATGGTGGCTCACGTATATCGCAGTGCTTTGGGAGGCCAAGTTGGGAGGACTGCTAGAGCCCAGGAGGTCGAGACCGGCCTGGGCAACACAGTAAGACCCCTGTTCTAAAAAGACATGGAGAGAGAGAGACACACACACAGAGAAAGAGACACAGAGAGAGAGACACACACACAGAGAAAGAGATACAGAGAGAGAGAGACAGAGACACAGAGAGACACACACAGAGAGAGACACAGAGAGACAGAGAGAAAGAGAGACAGAGACAGAGAGAGACAGAGTCAGACAGAGAGACAGACAGACAGAGAGACAGAGAAAGGAGGGAAGGCAGGCAGTAAGGGAAGGAGGGAGGGATGGAGGAGGGAGGGAGGGGAGAGAGAGCAAGCCAAGCAGGCACAGAAAGAAAAAAAAAGGAGAAAAGGAAAGGAAGAAAGAAGAAGGCCAGATGTGGTGGCTCATACCTGTAATCCCAGCACCTTGGGAGGTAGAAGTGAGCAGATCACTTGAGGCCAGGCTGGTCTTGAACTCCTGACCTCAGGTGATCAGCCTGCCACAGCCTCCCAGAGTGCTGGGATTACAGTTGTGAGCCGCAGCACCCAGCCCCAAGGAATAATTGAACTTAATGTTCATTCCTCTCGTTTTGCCCACTTCAAACTTATGTTTCTGCTTCTTTGTCAAGCTGGGTTTTTGTTGTTTTTTTTGAGACAGGGTTTCACTGTCACCCAAGCTAGAGTGCAGTGGCAGGAGCACAGCTTACTACATCCTCCACCTACTGGGCTCAAGAGATCTTCCTGCCTCAGGGGACCACAGATGTGCACTGCCCGCCACCCCTAGTTAAAAAAAATTATTTTGTAGAGATGGGGTCTCACTATGTTTCCCAGCCTGGTCTTAAACTCCTGGGATCAAGTGATCCTCCTGCCTCAGCAGGCCTGGGGATCCGATTCTAGTTCCGGTTTGCACAGCGCCGACAACTCTGGGACTACAGGCTGGAGCCACGGTGCGCGGCCTGGGATTCGGACTCTAGTTCCGGTTTCCACAGCGCCGACAACTCCGGGGTTACAGGCTGGAGCCACCATGCCGGGCCTGGGGTTCGGATTCTAGTTCCAGTTCGCCCAGCGTGGATGGACGATTCTTCACTGGCAGCGGCAATGACTCGGAACCTATTTGTGTTGTTAGGCCACGCTATGATCTTTGTCAGTTTTTGCCTGCTTGTCGATTTGCCAATGAAGAGACTACTCTTCGTGCCCCGGAAGATAAAGTTCTATGAAATCGGGGTCAACGAGGTTTTGTGTCTGTGTTTGCTTCTGACCTGTGGCTGAGGCACAGGATGAAACTGCTCAGTCTGTGGGGTCTGTTGGATCAGAGTCTTTAACACACTCCTTGTGTGGGTGTAAAACATTCTCCTACCGCCAGAGAGTAGTAAGGAAATAGGCTATGCCAAGGTTATGGGGTCTGAACGGAAAGGTGCTCTGGTCGGATTGGTTTACACAGACCCATAAGGCTGACGCAACAGGTAGAGCTGCCAGATTCGAACTGTAGTTACCAATAATTAATGTATATTTCAAAACTGCAAAAAGATCATATCTTAAATGTTCACATTGCAAAAAATGATAAGGATGTGAGGAGATGGATATGTTGATTAGCCCAATTTAATCATTCCATAATGTATACATATATCGAGACATCATATTGTACCCCATAGTATATACAATTATTATTCCTCAATTAGAAAAAATAACCTGGCAATATCAAGTGATGGCAAGTGGAGTGACTGGAAGTCTTATGCATGTCTGGTGAGAATGCAAAATGAACTGGTTGCTTTGGAAAACATTGTGGCAATGTTTAAATAAAGGTAAACAGGCCAGCCATGGTGGCTCTGGCCCGTAGTCCCAGCACTTTGGGAGGCTGAGGTGGGAGGATTGTTTGAACCCAGGAGTTAGAAACCAGCCTAGGTCACAACGTGAGACTTTGTCTCTACAGAAAATGAAAACTAAATAAAAAATTAAAAAATTAGCCGAGTCTGGTCTCATGCATCTGTGGTGCCAGCTACTCAGAAGCTGAGGTGGGAGGATCACTTGAGCTAGGAGGTCAAGGCTGTAGTGAGCTATGATCGAGTCACTGCACTCCAGCCTGGGCAACAGAGCCAGACCCTGTCTCCAAAAATAAAATAAAGTGGTAAACATATTCATTTTCTAAAAAAGAAAAAAATCACCGGAGGGACTATGTGAAGAACTGTCTGCAGAGACAGTTTGGGAAACTGGGACAGAAATGGGTGATGGCACACATAGGTAAAGAGAAATTCCCTGGGCTGATCAACTCATGAAGAGATTTGTTCATTCCACAAACACTTGTTCATTCAACAAACACACTTACCTGTGCCTGGCACTGCTCTAAGCGCCAAGGGTTGGCGGTGGACAAGACAGGGGAGAATCTCTGCCTCACCTGTGCAGTTGCTGCAGCACAATGAGGAGGCAAGCAACCCATGCTTCAGACAGAGACAGAAAGCAAGAAGGAAAAATGGAGTGAGGTGCTAAGGCAGGGCCGGTGAGACGGGCTGACCAGGATCCAGACAGACAGGACGAGTCCCAGCCATCCAGGTGGGATTCTGAGAATCAGCCGCTGCCTGAGGCTTTAGAGGGACACTCCTGAAGGTTCCCCAGCCTTCAGGGGCTCTCCACCAAACACCCTGGTAGCTGCTTACCTTGAAGACTCCAAGCCAGCTGGTGGAGCAGTGAAATCAAACAGGGTGACATTGTACAGGTGGACGATGGAGAAGCTGGCCCTGACCACCACGTCCCCTGGACAGTCAAAGCAGGGGCTCTTCTCTGGCAACCGCCAGCCTGTTGGGCCAGAAACAGCAGCCCCAGAGAGAGATCCCACAAGGGTGGGAAGCAGAGAGCACAGCAACATGTCTGTGGTGCGCTGACAGCCAGCAACGGCAGCCCCCGTGTGGGCTGCTTCCACCAGTGATGGGGGGCTTTCATCTGGGAGCTCACCCCTCAATCCAGGACCTGGGGGCTGGGGACACAGCTGGAGCCCCAGACATCCAGGCCCTGGGAGAACAGTGGCCACTCAGACCCGGGGCCATTAAAACTTGTACTTCCTCCTCCTGTGGTTTCTTTGCCTCTGCCCAGGCCAGGGGTAACAGCCCCCAGGCCTCATCTGTAGACTTCAGAGAGGGAGGTTGATGAGTCCTGACTGTGTCCTCAGGGACTCTGCAAACCCAGCAGCAGCTGCACTCAGGGTCCCCAGGTCACTGGTTTTGGAGAGGCCCCAGGAGGGTACAAGAGGCAAAGAATCGCCTGAGCCCTCCTGCCTCAGTTGGCAGTGTTTGGAGATGGGGACATCCCCAGAGCTTCAGTGGCCCTGGGTTAACACCTCCTGCCTGGGGGCTCCCAGAGGGTCCCAGGCAAGGGTAAAGCATGTTCAGCCCCCAGAGGGCTGGCCCAGGCTAAGCTGCTGCGTTTCTGTGGTCAGGAAGGCCAGTTCCAGGCGGAGGGTGGAGGATAGGCTGCAAAGTGACTCCCTAACATAGTGCTCACAACCCCAGGAGATGCGGCTGTGAGGCAGGAAAATAGAGGGAATTGGAGGTTAAATAAAGGGCAAACTGAGTAAAAGCAGAAGCAAGGTGAAGGGACGGGTAAGCAAAAAGCAAAATATGGGCAGGTGCAGTGGCTCATGCCATAATCCCAGCACACTGGGAGGCGGGGGCAGGCAGATCACCTGAGGTCAGGAGTTCAAGACCAGCCTGGCCAACATGGTGAAACCTCATCTCTACTAAAAATACAAAAATTAGCCAGGCATAGTAGCACACGCCTGTAGTCCCAGCTACTCAGGAGGCTGAGGCAGGAAAATGACTTGAAGCTGGGAGGCGGAGGTTGCTGTAAGCCAAGATCGTGCTACTGCACTCTAGCCTGGGCAACAGAGCGAGACACCATCTCAAGGAAAAAAAAAAAAAAAAAAAAAAAAAGAATTAACTTAGTGGTATGTGAATTATTCCAGACCTTATCACTTTAGAGAAAATACCACACTAAAAAGTGAACTGAGGAGGCTGGGCGTGGTGGCTAACGCCTGTAATCCCAGCGCTCTGAGAGTCCGAGGCGGGTGGATCACGAGGTCAAGAGATTGAGACCATCCTGGCCAACATGGTGAAATCCCATCTCTACTAAAAATACAAAAATTAGCTGGGCGTGGTGGCACGTGCCTGTAGTCTGAGCTACTTGAGAGGTTGAGGCAGGAGAATCGCTTGAACCTGGGAGGCAGAGGTTGCAGTGAGCCAAGGTCGTGCCACTGTACTCTAGCCTGGGTGACAGAGCAAGACTTTGTCTCCAAAACAAACAAACAAAACAACAACAACAACAAAAAACCTCACCATGTTCTTGATTTGTGTGTCCCTGATCACTAGTCAGATCGGACTTTTCTTCACGTTGGTTAGCCCCATGTATGTAAGAGGGTCGTAGCTTTCTAAGCTGGGGGCAGGCTTGGTGAGCTTTTTTTTTCTTTTCTTTTTTTTTTCTTTTCAGAGATGAGGTCTCACCCTGTCGCCCAGGATGGCAAACTCCTGGGCTCAAGCAATCCTCCCACCTCAGCCTCCCAAGTAGCTGGGACTACAGGCATGTGCCACCATGCCAGGCTAACGTTTAAATGTTTTGTAGAGATGGAGCCCAGTTCCATCTGGAATTGATTTTTGAGTGTAAGGGTGCCACATGCGGTCTTCCTTAGAAAGGTTCAAAGAGGGGTCCTTTAAACTGGGATTCTAGGTCTTCTCCCATAGCTTCAACTCAAACAGTTCTGCATTTTTTTTTTTAGACATGAGGTCTCACTCTGTCACCCAGGCTGGAGTGCAGTGGCAATGCATCATAGCTCACTGCAGCCTTGAACTCCTGGGCTCAAGTCATCCTCCTGACTCAGCCTCCTGAGGAGCTGAGACTACAGAAAGAGCCACCATGCCTGGCTGATTTTTCTATTTTTTTGTAGAGATGGGGTTTTGCCATGTTGCATAGGCTGGTCTCAAACTCCCGGGCTTAAGGGATTCTCCCACCTCGGCCCCACAAAGTGCTGGGATTACAAGTGTGAGCCATTGCACCTGGCCGAAATAACATTTTTATCGAGATATAATTCACACAGCATAAAATTCACCCTTCTTTTTTTTTTTTTTTGAAATGGAGTCTCACTCTGTCGCCCAGTCTGGAGTGCAATGGCACAATCTCCACCCACTGCAACCTCTGCGTCCCAGGTTCAAGCAATTTGCCTGCCTCAGCCTCCAGAGTAGCTGGGATTACAGGTACCCACCACCACGCTCAGCTAATTTTTAAAATTTTTTAGTAAAGACGGGGTTTCACCATGTTGGCCAGGCTGGTCTTGAACTCCTGACCTCAAGTGATCTGCCCATCTCAGCCTCCCAAAGTGCTTGGATTACAGGTGTGAGTGACTGTGCCCAGCCAAACCTTTTACAGTTCAGTAGTTTTTGGTACATTCTCCGGATTATGCAATCATCACCAGCATCTAATTTCAGCATCTTTTCATCACCCCCAAAAGAATTCCCCTTGCCCCTTCTTCTAGCCCCTGGCACCCATAACAGTTCTGCTTTTAGCTGATTTATACTTTTTTTTTAATTGGGGTTTTGAGTAAGATTTAATTTGGTACAAAGATTTCTACTGCTTAAAAAAAATTTGGGCCAGGCACGGTGGCTCACGCCTGTAATCCCAGCACTTTAGGAGGCCGAGGCGGGTGGATCACCTGAGGTCAGGAGTTCGAGACCAGCCTGGCCAGCATGGTAAAACCCCATCTCTACTGAAAATACAAAAAATTAGCTGAGTGTGGTGGTGGGCACCTGTAATCCCAGCTACTCTGGAGGCTTACGCAGGAGAATCACTTGAACCCGAGAGGCGGAGGTTGCAGTAAGCCAAGATCACGCCTTTGCACTCCAGCCTGGGCAACAAGAGCAAGACTCTTTTTCAAAAAAACAAAACAAAACAAAACAAAACAAAAAAAACTGAAACCTCTGCTAGATACCAGGCTGCCTCCCAATGGATCTAGAGTTACCAGGTGGCCTATGATGGTGTCTAGATCCGGACTCTAGAGACAGACTAAGTCAGTGTTCTCTCAAGGGAGATTTCCCAAATGGGTGGCAGTTATAAATGCACACATGAGCCTTCACTGCCCCAAAGGGCCACGCCAATTTCAGCTACCAAGAAAATGAACCATGTCATTACAAGTGCCTAATTTTCAAGAAGGAGGATAATAAGCCCTTAGCACCCTAATTTGGTTTTCCCATAGTGGTTTCTGCACAAAGTGGCATTCACACACAACATTCCAGGGACCAGCCACCAGCAACAGAAGATGCAGAGGCACAGCTCTGATTATCCAGCTGAGGCACCCCCTCCCCTCCCTGCCACTCCTGGGACTCTTAATCTCCAGGCCCCGTTTTATTTTCTTCTAGGTATTTATATTTCCATGAAGCATCTGCTTTGTTTACTGGTGTTTGCCCCATGAACATGGGCTTCCAAGGGGCTAAAACCCTATCAGTCCCTCTCACTGATATGCTCCCACCCCAGTGTCCAGAACAGTGCCTGGTACACATAGGCCCTCAATAAACAGCTGTTCAGCAGATGCATGGTGGTCAGGCCCAGGCCCCTGGAGGTGGGTCCTCCTCTCCTTCCTTAGCTCACACTCTCCTGCTTCTTCTTCAGCAATGAGCAGCTTCAGCTACCCTGAGCTCAGTCCCAGAGCTGAGGACCCTCCTTGCATCATGATCTCACCCCCACCTGATTTTCAGATACAAAACGAGTATGTGTGGAATCCTACTATTCTGGCACATGGTTACATTGTAGACATATTAATATTAAAACTTATTTATATGAAATGTACTTATGTAACGTTTCGTTAAAGTATATGAAATATAGGACACATTGATATTAATTCCATGTTTTTCTTTTTCTTTCTTTTTTTTTTTTTTTGAGACAGAGTCTCTGTTGCCCAGGCAAGGCTGGAGTGCGTTGGCAGGTCTCGGCTCACTGCAACCTCGGCTTTCCCAGTCAAGCGATTCTCCTACCTCAGCCTCCCGAGTAGCTGGGATTACAGGCATGAGCCACCATGCCTGGCTAACTTTTGTATTTTTAGTAGAGACAGGGTTTCACCATGTTGGCCAGGCTGGTCTGAAACACCCGACCTCAGGTGATCCGCCTGCCTCGGCCTCCCGAGTTCTGGGATTACACGCGTGACCCACCGCGCCCGGCCTCCTTGTTTTTCTTGAGTTTACATATAACTGAGCTTTCTTTTTTCTTTCTTTTTTTTTGTGGGGGGGGGGGACGGAGTCTCGCTCTGTCACCCAGGCTGGAAAACTGGAGTGCAATGGAGCGATCTCGGCTCACTGCAACCTCTGCCTTCCGGGTTCAAGTGATTCTCCTGCCTCAGCCTCCTGAGTAGCTGGGATTACAGGCATGCGCCACCACGCCCAGGTAATTTTTGTATTTTTAGTAGAGACGGGGTTTCACCATATTGGTCAGGCTGGTCTCGAACTCCTGACCTCGTGATCCGCCTGCCTCGGCCTCCCAAAGTGCTGGGATTACAGGCGTGAGTCACCGCGCCCGGCCGACGTCCTGTATTTTTATTTGCTAAGTGTGGCGATCCTAGTCTGGGCCATACTTGTACTAAACATATTTATATTAAAAACAATGTTTTAACATACTACTCTTGGACACTGTATAAAACGGTCGCGTGTCTGGAACGCCCTCGTTTTGCCCCGCGGCCGCACCGTACATGCGCATCTCCGCAGCCGCCACCTTCTCCACTTCCCTCAGCAGCGCACCTTACGCTGCGCGACCCGTTGCCAAGGCGACTGGAACCGCGGCCCGAGGTTACTGGAGGGCACGGCGGGGGCGGGGCGCTCATCCCAGGCGGCTTCTGATTGGTCCCGGCCGCCTCGTGCGTCACAGCCCCGCCCCTGCCCGGGAGTCCCGCGGCTGTGACTTGTCACCGACGCCCGGCGTGATCCAGCGGACCAATGGCGGCCGCCCGCGGCGCGCAGGGTGCCGGGATGGGGTCCGCCCGCGGCGTTGGGCGCGCTCGCCAGCCCAGGGGTCGCCATGAACGAGCGGCCCAGGCCCGAGCGAAGCCCGCGCGCGGTGAGTCCGCCGCGGCCCGTCCATCCCTCCGCCCGCCAAAGCGTCCATCGGGACGCCCACCCGGGAGGGGCTCGGCGCCGCGTCGGCGGGAGCTGGCCCGGGATCGCGGTCCAGGGGCGCGCGTTGGGGGAGGCGGGCCCGGGCCCGGGCCCGGGCGGGGGCGGGCCGGGACGGGGTTCCAGAGCCCATCGGGAGTCCTGAGGTCGCCGTGGGGGAGGGAAGGGGAAGGCTAGAGGCCACGCGGCGCGGGGACTTGGGGGGCTGGGGCCGCCCCTTCCGCAGGGACCCCGACCCCTGTTGGCATCGGCCTGTCAGTTTGAGGCCGAAGCCCCTCTACGTACCCCCATTGCCCGCCCAGACACCGCTCGGCCGCTTCCAGGTTCTCCCTCCCACATCTGATCAGCATCCCGGGACCTATCTCCCTCCTGAACAGCAGCCCCCGACCCGTCTCCCTCCCTACAAGCTCCCCCTCCCCGCCCCAGGCCCATCTCCGTCCTGAGCAGCCGCCCCCGACCCATCCCCCACTCAATCACCCCACCATCCTCCACCCAAGCAGCCGTCCCCAGCCGTCGTCACTGCCCCTCCCCCGTATTCCCAGTGCGCTGCCCTTGCACACTTCCCCAGCCCATTTATTATGGAGCTCCTCCGTGTGGCATCCTAAGCTCCCAACGCCCTCCCCACTGTAAGCCCCCTTCTCAAAGCCAGAACCATTCACTGGCGCAGCGAACACGTCTTCTATGTCACTAAGCATCTGGCATCAGCGGCAAAGCCCTTCTGCCCATTCCCACAATAGAATTTGGGGCTCAGGCTGCAGATCTCAGTGCCCATGCCGGGTGAACCTGGCCCTTCCACAGGCACTGAGCCCTCCAAGTGACACTCTCTCACACACACACATCCCCAACATTAATCCCAGACCCCTACCAAAGTAGACTTCTAGGACCCCAGGGCCACCACAGCATTGCCCATGGGGGGGCCCAGATCCTCCTCACCAGCCATGTAGACCTCAGTCCCCTCCACATCATCCCAGGCCCTCTTCATCTTCCAGAAACAGCCCCCCCATCAGTCCAGGACTCTCATCAGCTCAGGTACCCCCACGTTGGCCCAGGTGTTCCACATCAGCCCCCATATAGACCCCAGACACACCCATGGACCTCTGGTGCCTTCTGCTAAGACCTCCTCTTTACCCTCATCCCCGATAAACTTAGCCTCTCCTCCCACAGACCTCAGCTCAGGACCCTGGAGAATGCTAAAGGGCTACAGCCCCCCTCCCTAGAGTCTCCAGGGTGAGCTGGCCATGAGCACCTGAGAGAGTATAAGGTCTGAGGACCCAGGGCAAAGGGACTTCTTGAACCTGTGGAGCTTCAAAATGGGCCCTTTTTTCTTATTCAAAACTACATATATAAAAGTGTGAATACAACATAAGAGAGCATTTTTGCCTGTGGCATCGGCAGGGAAGACCAAGCTGGTAGTTTCCCAATCAGGGTGCAGGTGGCTGGGTACGCTGACTCAAAGATGGCTGGCTGGGCACAGTCCCCATGAGTTGCCTTTTCTGCCACCCTGCACCTCTCCTTTCTCCTGGATTGTAAAACCAGATGCACAAGAACTGCAGAGTGTATGAAAAATGCAGCAGAGGATGAAGAGGGAAAAATCCCATGGAATCCCTCCTTTTCACTTGTCATAAGCATTTCCCATATGGTTAAAAATCCTTCCTAAAGATGTCTTGTTTTGTTTTGTTTTTCCATGTTGATGAAGGTCACATGGGATCCCGACACCATTTGGAGGAGATTCAGAGAAGTATGAACAGCACAAAGCACTTGGCCGCCCCCCACGGGCATCTTCCCAGGACTCCCTTTCTATGACACTCATGCATCATCCTGCATCCCACGTTCCCTGTGCCTCGTGTCATCTGTACATCATGTGTCTACTCCCCGTGGTCATGTCATGGTGTTGTGTACTGGGCACGGTTGAATATTCCCATCACATGATGGGGGAGGTAGCTGATCCCACCACGTTCAACTGTTGGGCACTTTTGTAGTGAATCTTGGTGCCCAAATCTCGCATCTTGCACGCAGTCTACCAAGTGTTCTTGATATATAAATGGCCACAGTGCTTTCCAGAAAGGTCATGCCAATTTATACTCTCACCAGCGGATCAGTCCAGAGTACAATTGTTAAAGACAAACAACCGAAACCTCCCTGCTTATTTTTATTTTTACAACTTTTAATGTTTTCTTCAGTTATATGTTCACCATAGTCGGCTTGGAAAATGTACAAAAGGTAACTTCTTTTTATTTTCTTTTTTTTTTTTTGAGACAGTCTTACTCTGTCGCTCAGGCTGGAGTGCAGTGGCTCAGTCTCAGCTCACTGCAGTCTCCACCTCCTGGGTTCAAGCGGTTCTCCTGTCTCAGCCTCCCGAGTAGCTGGGATTACAGGTGCGCGCCACCACGCCCAACTCATTTTTGGTTATTTATTTTTTTTGAGATGGAATCTCATGCTGTCACCCAGGCTGGAGTACAGTGGTGTGATCTTGGCTTACTACAACCTCTGTTTCCTGGGTTGGAGCAATTCTCCTGCCTCAGCCTCCCAGGTAGCTGGGATTAGAGGTGTGCACCACCACGCTGGCTAATTTTTGTATTTTTAGTAGACGGGGTTTCACCATGTTGGTCAGGCTGGTCTCGAACTGCTGACCTCAGGTGATCCACCCACCCTGGCCTCCCAAAGTGCTGGGATTACAGGTGTGAGCTACGCCACCCGGCCACAAAAGGTTATTTTTAAATTACTCTTCCCACTTCCCCTCTCTTTTCGGAGTCTCCAGTCTCCCTTGCCCTCTTCCTGGCCTGCACCCCAAGCTTGGACTTGGTAGGAAAGGCAGGAAGACAGCAAAGATAACACCGTGGGCAGACCTGCTGCTGGTGGTGTTGTCATCCATTATTATGTAGCCCACCTGGCTGCTTCCATTTAAATGGAATTTAAATTTAAAATTCAGTTCCTATTTCAGGTGCTCCCAGCCACATGTAGGTGGCTGCACGGGTAGAGAATGTTTACATCCCTGTAGGAACTTCATTGGGCAGTGCTGGCCACACCACGGGGCAGGCATTCTTGTTCCCGCAGCTCGTCAGTCAATGTGTGTTGAATGACTAAATGAGAGGGAGATAGACACTAAGTAAGGGAAAAAGTTGTGTTCAGAAAGTGATGGAGGTTATGAAGACAGCGCCATGAGGATGATGGCCAGGACATCTGCGAGGGGAGGAGCTGGGGTGGGAGGGGGAGGGGCTGGGGTGGGATGGCAGGCGCAAAGGTCCTGGGGCAGCCAGTGGCTTGAACTCAGTGCAGAGTAGCCTGTGAGAGGCATGTGGAAGATTAGGTCAGAAGGTGGGAAGAGGTCAGGTTAGTTCCTTGGGGTGCTGGAGGTCAGAACAAGGAAGTAAGGAGCCGAGGGGCATCCTGAGTACGGAGGGCCACCATCTGATGTGGCCCCTCTGTCCCTGCCCCTCTCTGCAGGCCCCTGACTGCTGATTCTGCCCGCCTGCCACACCGGCTCTGTCCGGAGCCACTGGGACTCGGGATCCAGTCCACACACACCCCTCAGAGGGGCCCCGTGGCCAGAGAAATGCTTCCACGGCCCAAAGCCCCTGCCTCCCCCAGACGCCCCCAGACCCCAACCCCGAGTGAGCAGGACGCAGACCCTGGGCCAGCAAGCCCCAGGGACACCGAAGCCCAGCGTCTGCGCTTTCGGCAGTTCCAGTACCACGTGGCGGGCGGGCCGCACCTCGCGCTGGGCCAGCTCTGGACGCTGTGCCGCCAGTGGCTGAGGCCCGAGGCGCGCTCCAAGGAGCAGATGCTGGAGCTGCTGGTGCTGGAGCAGTTCCTGGGCGCCCTGCCCAGCAAGATGCGGACCTGGGTGCAGTCACAGGGCCCCCGAAGCTGCAGGGAGGCCGCCAGCCTGGTGGAGGACCTCACACAGATGTGCCAGCAGGAAGGTGAGAGGCGCAGGCTTCGTGCCCCGGGCCGGGCCAGGGGGCCTGACGTCTCCGAGGACCGAACTGCCCTCCTTCCCGCCCACATCGCTCCCACCCCTGCCCGGCCCCTCCCAACCAGCAAACCTCTCCTGCCCCGCGGCTGTGTTTTTAATTATTTTTACATATAAATGTGCTGCACGCCTCATCTGCCTCGAATTTCTCACTCAGTCGGTGATTAAAGATCCCTCCATTTCCCATGCGTCCATCTGTCCTGTGGCTTTGTGTCCGCTGCTCCTCACGGATGCTTTCTGGGAAGGACGCTGCCTCGCCACTTCCTCCCAGCCACCTGCAGCGCCTCCTGCAACACTCAGGAATCCTAGAGATCCTTAAGCCTTCACCGGGCGCAGGCCCCATCGCTGGCTGATGGTGGGGAGAGACGTTTAGGTCTGCATCCCGACTCTGGGAGCTGGGAAATTTGGGGTTGAAACTGGGCTCCCTCCCTGTCTTCTCTCTCAGCTCCCCTCTCCCCTGAGAGGGCTTTGTCCTCCTGCATCTTTGCCCCTGTGACCCCACGTCGAGATTCCATCCACCCAGGGCCCAGTCCCATGAGTGGGGCTCTTTCTTTCCTAGTGACAGAAGTGCAGGGATTGGACACTGGGAGGCCAAAAGAAGCAGCCACGGATGGTGAGAGCAGTCGTGGCACTGTGGCCTCGGGAGGGCTTCCCCAGCAGGGCCCCAGCAAGGAGGGTGCCAGGCAGCCCCGCTGCAGGAGCAAAGGCTGGGAGTGAGAAGGGTTGCATCAGAGCTCAGAGAAAAGAGGGTTGGAGCAAGGGAGAGGAACAGGCCCTCCCTTTGCACCCTCCCACTACAGCATTTCCATAGGCTAACAGTGATAAGCAGTTTGCAAAACACAGGGTCCAGGGTCCCCTTACTGCCCCAGGGCAGCCGGTGCCACACTTAGGAAAGCTGTGACAGCTGAGCTTTCCAGAGGCTCAAGGGTAGCCCTGTAAGCTGCAAGGCAGAAGCCAGATGAATTGGCCCTTTGAACTCTCTGCGCCTGGGGTAGAGGGCCCAAGAGCACTGGCTTCTGGCGCTCTGTGGACCTCACAACCATCCCAGCCCAGAGCCACCCTTGCTAGTTTTAATGTTCCATGGTCACTCTCGAAATTCATCGTTTTTGAGCAAAGGGCTCTATTTGTCTTCCATAGCGGTGGTCTGCTTTCTACATTCCATATTTTGAGCCTACGAAACAGTAGAGCAAGTATAAGGAACAGCCCTGCACCGGCCACCCAGCCCTATCAAAGCCCAACCTAGGAAAGGCTTTGTAATCTCAGCACTTTGGGAGGCCAAGGCAGGCAGATCACAAGGCAGGAGTTCGAGACTAGCCTGGCTGACATGGTGAAACTCCATCTCTACTAAAAATACAAAAATTAGCTGGGCGTGGTGGCGCATGCCTACATTATATCCCAGCTACTCAGGAAGCTGAGGCAGGAGAATCGCTTGAACCCAGGAGGCGGAGCTTGCAGTGAGCCGAGATCATGCCACTGCACTGCACTGCAGCCTGGGTGACAGAGCCAGACTCCGTCTCAAAAAAAAAAAAAAAAAAAAAAAGGAACAACCAGTGGAATCAGCTGAACCCCCGTGCACGTCTCCTAGTCCTGTTGTCCCCCACTCTGCCTGACACCCTAGAGGTGACTGCGGTCTTGAATTTTTCTTTTTTTAATTAAAAAATAAATAGTGGGGGGGGGGTCTTGCTGTGTTGCCCAGGCTGCTCTCAAACTCTTGGGCTCAAGCAGTCCTCCTGCCTCAGCCTCCCAAAGTGCTGGGATTACTGGTGTGAGCCACCGCGCCTGGCCTGGTTCCCACGTCTTGACCCTTCTGTCAGTGGTGTCCTGAACCCTGCTTCAGCAGTCGTCCTCTGTGCACTCAGCCCCGGGGGGCTTGGGGAGCAGAGGACTCAGTGTCCGGGCCACCCTAGATAGTCAGTGCTGCAGTGTGTGTCCTCGTGGGCTTCTGGAGGCGCACAGGGGTGTGGAGTATGAGTGAAGAGGGTACTTGTCCTCAGCGGCCCTCGGTGTCACCACAGGTTCCTGCCCAGCAGCCATGTGGAGGGACAGAATGACAGCCCTGCAGCCACTCTTGCCTGCGCCTCAGGGGTGCTGCAGGGATGTTCGGGGAAAGTCTGCCCTCCCCAGAAGGCCTGGAGAATTGGGGGCTCTGGGAAGAACAGGCCCCTCTCACGGTCCCTTTCTCCCGCACAGTTCTGGTATCTCTGGACTCGGTCGAACACCAGGACTGGAGTTTCGGTGAGGAGGAAGATGGGAAGAGTCCAAGGTCCCAGAGAGAACCATCGCAGGTGAGCCCGGGGCCCCCAGCTCCGTGCTCCTGCACCCCAGGGCATACGTGCCGCTCCTGGGACGGCCTCAAGGATGCCCCATCCAAGGACTGTGTGAGGTTGTCCCCAGCGTTCCCAGGAAGCCCGGCCTCCAAACTCTCCACCTGCCCCACAGATTCCCCAAGCTTCCTGGGGCTCAGTGCTGGGCGAGGGCAGTCAGTGCAGGTGTGTGTTTGCCGTGTGCCTCTGGGCCTCACCCCAGCCCCTCCTGTCCTTTCCCAGCCTCGCAGTTAGGACCCATCCTCCTGTGTCACCCACACCAGATTTATGTTGAGAAAGTCCTGCTGCCCCATCATCTTCCCTCAGTGAACCCAGGATTCTGGGCGGGTCCAGAAGGAAACGCTGAGGGCTCCCCTGCAGCTAGACCTGCTGTTGCCAAGGCCTCAAGGCGACGGGAGGGGCCTGGCTCGGTTGGGAGCCAAGCAGATCTCCATGTGGCTGGAGAGATTAAAATCAGGGGTGGGGCCACGCAGACGCGTGAGAGAAATCCAGGAGTAATGGGTAAATCACAAAAGAACAAAAGTAAGAACCGCTAAGTGAGTAGCATGTGTTCGTATGATCAGAGCTACTGTGAGTTTGACCACTTCTGCCCCTGGATCTTGGTATCGGAGTCGCCACGGGAAATACAGCACGGTCGAACAATGAATGGAGCAAGGTTTTGCTCACAGAGCAGAGACAGGGCCAGAGCACCGTATGCCCATGTGGCTGTCAGGCCAGGGCCAGCAGGTCCCTCCTAGAGGGGGCCTGACCTAACAGTGGGGCTGTCTAGGTGCCACGTGAAGCACACGCCTGAGCAGAACAAAGGGGCACACATTGGGAAACAGAGACCCCCACACGAGGCACTGCACCCAGCACAAACTGGGGGGAACCCCTTATCTCTTGGTAAGGAGGTGTTCTAGGCCCAGGACCCACTCTCAGGCAGCCAGCCGAGTAACAGGCTGAGAGACTGCACATGTGTCTCTCCCACTGGCTTAGTCCATTCTGGGTGCTATAACAAAATACGGCTGGGTGTGGTGGCTCATCCCTGTAATCCCAACACCTTGAGTGAGGCCTCACAGGAGGCTGAGGTGGGTGGACCACTTGGTCCCAGGAGTTCAAGAGCAGCCTGGGCAACATAGCAAGACCCCATGTCTAAAAAAAAAAATTAGCCAGGTGTAGGGGCATGCACCTGTAGTCTTAGCAACTCTGGAGGCTGAGGTAGGAGGATCACTTGAGCCCAGAAGTTCAAGGCTGTAGTAAGATATGATCAAGTCTCTACACTCCAGCCTGGATGACAGAGTGAGACCCTAACTCAAAAAACAAAAACAGCCAGGCGCAGTGGCCCACGCTTGTAACCCAGCACTTTGGGAGGCTGAGGCAGGCGGATCACGAGGTCAGGAGTTCAAGACGAGCCTGGCCAACGTAGTGAAACCCTGTCTCTATTAAAAATACAAAAAAATTAGCCAGGCATGGTGGCGGACACCTGTAATCCCAGCTACTCACGAGGCTGAGGCAGGAGAATCGCTTGAACCCAGGAGGCGGAGGTTGTAGTGAGCCAAGATCGCGCCACTGCACCCCAGCCTGAGTGACAGAGCTAGACTCAGTCTCAAAAAAAAAAAAAAAACATAGCCTGGATGGTTTATAAACCACAGAAGTGCTGGGCATGGTGGCTCATGCCTGTAATCCCAGCACTGTGGGAGGCCAAGGCAGGCGGATCATGGAGTCAGGAGTTTGAGACCAGCCTGGCCAACATGGTGAAACCCCGTCTCTACTAAAAATACAAAAATTAGTCAGGCGTCATGGCGCACACCTGTAATCCCAGCTACTCAGGAGGCTGAGGCAGGAGAATTGCTTGAACTGGGGAGGTGGAGGTTGCAGTGAGCCGAGATTGTGCCACTGCACTCCAGCCTGGGCAACAGAGCAAGACTCCATCTGGGGAAAACAAAACAAAACAAGACCAAAAAACCACAGAAGCTTATTTCTCACAGTTCTGGAGACTGGAAAGTCCCAGGTCAAGCTGCCAGCAGATCCAATGTCTGCTGAGGGTCGGCTGCCTCATTCACAGATGGTGCCTTCTCCCTGTAACCTCGAAGGGTGGAAAGGGCAAGAGAACTCTCTGGGGCTCTGTTAAAAGGGCACTAATCCCAATTTTGAGGGCTTCAACCTCATGACCTGATCCTCTCTCAAAGGCCCTACCTCCTAATCCCCTCTCCTTGGGAGTTAGAGCCTCAACATAGGAACTTTATAGAGACACAAACATTCAGACCAGAGCAGCAACAAAATCGAATCGCTTCCCCTTCCCTCTGACACTGAACAGACAGGGCCATGTCCTCATTCTTCTTCAGACCACAGGCCCCTCTCTCTCCTTCTCTGAATTATAACCTTGTCTCTCTTCTTTGCCCTCTTGAACAATAACCTCCAATCCCTGGCTGTGTCGGGACCTCAATCCCTCCAGCACACCGTTGACAGCTTGGGCGGCCCCAGGACACTCTCACCTCTCTCTCAGGGCAACCCAGCTTCCCTCATCCTTAACTGAGGTTGCTGGCCTCCCCTCCAGGGCCCCCATGCCCTCCGCACCTTCCACTCACAGCCTTGCAGGATCTTTGCTTTCCTCCATATTTTATGTTTTTTGGGGAGGGGACATCTCACTGTTGCCCAGGCTGGAGTGCAGTGGTGCAATCGAGGCTCACAGATCACAGTGGTCTCGAACTCCCAGACTAAGGTGATCCTTTCACCTCAGCCTCCTGAGTAGCTGGGACTACAGGTGCATGCCCCACCACACCCAGATAATTTTTATATTTTTAGTAGAGACAGGGTTTTGCCATGTTTCCCAGGCTGATCTCAAACTCCTGGACTGAAGTGATCCACCCGCCTCAGCCTCCCAAAGTTCTGGGATTACAGGCGTGAGCCACCGCGCCCGACTTTAGTTAGCTTTTATAGATAATGAGTTTTACCTCCTGAAGGCCCTGTTTTAACTTACATTCGGCCATGTTGTTTGAAATGCTTGTTCCCCGGTACCATAAAGAAATAGCACTTTAACATAAATTTAATTTCCTCGGCAAGACCATCTTTACTTTCTGCAGAAAGGGTACACTCGCCAGCAGTTTTGCTACGAGAATACACTGAACAAAGGAGACATGGTCATTTATAACCTGACACGTCCACCTTACTGCTATGTCCGGTTTCCATTGGCTGGAACCGGACCTCACATTCTGTATTTGTCCCGATTGGCTAGCAACTTACAACTTCTTAAAAGAGGCAACCAGGTGCGGTGGCTCGTGCCTGTAATCCCAGCATTTTGGGAGGTTGAGGCAGGCAGATCACAAGATCAGGAGATCGAGACCATCCTGGCTAACACGATGAAACCCCGTCTCTACTAAAAATACAAAAAATTAGCCTGCTGTGGTGGCAGGCGCCTGTAGTCCCAGCTACTCAAGAGGCTGAGGCAGGAGAACTGCTTGCTTGAACCTGGGAGACAGAGGTTGCAGTGAGCTGAGATCACTCACTGCACTCAGCCTGGGCGACAGAGCAAGACTCCATCTCAAAAAAAAAAAAAAAAAAAAGAAGAACTTTTTAAAAGAGGCAAAGGTAGAGGAGAACAAAGGAAGAAGAAAGTAACTTGTGGAATGCTGAGAAAGGTAAAAACACCTTCAAATAAGGAAGAGGAACAGGCTATGACCTAATGCTTGCTTGGACCAGTATAAGCACACCAGGGCAAATATTTAGGCTAAATTGTGGGAGCTAAGAACATAAAGTACATTGATTTTTTTTTATTATGGCTAGCAGATATTTAAGAATGTTAGCATAGGTCTTTGACTAAATTTTGCTTCTAAGAGAAGTTACTATTTATTCCTAATTAGACGGGGAGGAAAGTCTTTGAAGAGGAACTTCTACTTTACTTTTTTTTTTTTTTTTTGAG
This sequence comes from Pongo pygmaeus, assembly GCF_028885625.2. Classification (NCBI taxonomy): domain Eukaryota; kingdom Metazoa; phylum Chordata; class Mammalia; order Primates; family Hominidae; genus Pongo; species Pongo pygmaeus. The sequence continues at coordinate 64,668,970 of NC_072393.2, forward strand.
ATGGAGTCTTGCTCTGTAGCCCAGGCTGGAGTGCAGTGGCACGATCTCAGCTCACTGCAACTCTGCCTCCCAGGTGCCGGTTCAAGCAATTCTCCTGCCTCAGCCTCCTGAGTAGCTGGGATTACAGGCACACGCCACCATGCCTGGCTAATTTTTTGTATATTTAGTAGAGACGGGGTTTCACCATGTTGGCCAGGCTGGTCTTGAACTCCTGACCTTGCGATCCACCCGCCTCAGCCTCCCAAAGTGCTGGGATTACAGGTGTGAGCCACTGCACCCGGCCTTACTTTACTTTTTACAATATGAACTACTTTACCAGGGAGTTCATGAAGTCCCATCATATCTGGCCAATATTTAAGTGACAAAAACTTACTTTAGTTTTTATTTATCATCATTATTATTTTGAGACAAGTTCTGGCTGTGTCACTCAGGCTGCAGTGCAGTGGCCCAATCATGGCTCACTGTAGCCTCGACCTCCCAGGCTCAAGCGATCCTCCCACCTCAGCTTCCCAAGTAGCTGGGACTACAGGCACATGCCACCATGCCTGGCTAAATTTTTTACATTTTGTAGAGATGAGGTCTGTGTTGCCCAGACTGGTCTCAAACTCCTGAGCTTAAGTGATCTGCCCACCTCAGCTTCCCAAAGTATTGAGATTACAGGTATCAGCCACCGTGCCTGGCCAAATTTTAATTTATTATTTATTGTGTCAGAATATCTATGCCCGACCGGGCACAGTGGCTCACACCTGTGTTCCCAGCACTTTGGGAGGCCGAGGCAGGCGGACCACCTGAGGTCAGGAGTTTGAGACCAGCCTGGCCAACATGCCCAAACCCCATCTCTAGTAAAAATACAAAAATTAGCCAGGCGTGGTGGCTCACACCTGTAATCCCAGCTACCTGGGAGGCTGAGGCAGGATTATCACTGGAACCCGGGAGGCGGAGGCTGCAGTGAGCCAAGATCGCACCATTGCACTCCAGCCTGGGCGACACAGCGAGACCCTGTCTCAAAAAAAAAAAAAATATGCCCAATACAGCAATGGAGATGATGACTATGGGAAATATAGGCCAAGCTACAGTGAATGTGAGGCATACCCATTTTTCAGACGCTATATGGTCACCTTCTCAAGAGTATACAGCAGAGAAGGACTCATTTAGGGGGACAGGGATGGTGTCAGAGGTTCCAGAGGGCACCCAAGGGAGGCCGAGACTGTACTGTCCATGCCACCTGGGGGAAGCCAGGGCCAGAGGTGAGCACTGCCGCTGGGGCTGCCTACTGTGTTCCCGTGTCTGAAGCCAGCCTGAGTCCCTAAGTACGAAGATGTGTTGGCATCAGGCAGTTGGGAGGAGCCCTGCGTGCCCAGTGTTGGTAACCTCAGTGTCCTTAGACTGGTCACTCTAGTGTTGTTCCTGGCAGATCTCCGCAACCCCAGAGAGCCTCCCTGCTGTGGGGTAGCTGCACGAGCCACCCAACACTTGCCAGTGTGACCCGCTGCTGGGACACAGGCTCTTCAGGGCGGCTCTGGCCTCAGTGGTCACCTCCCGTGGGACGTGTTTAAGGAAAAACTTATGCTGTGTCTGGGTTGCTTCATGCATGTGACCTCAGAGGAATCTAGGGCACCCATTCCACCTGTGGGCAGTTATCCAGGTTGGCACAGAGATCCAGTCTTTTTTTTTTTTTTTTTTTTTGAGATGGAGTCTCGCTCTGTCACCCAGTCTGGAGTGCAGTGGCACGATCTCGGCTGACTGCAAGCTCTGCCCTTCCGGGTTCACACCATTCTCCTACCTCAGCCTCCCGAGTAGCTGGGACTACAGGCGCCCGCCACCACACCCAGTTAATTTTTTCTATTTTTCACTAGGGACATGGTTTCACTGTGTTAGCCAGGATGGTCTCGATCTCCTGACCTCGTGATCCGCCCGCCTTGGCCTCCCAAAGTGCTCGGATTACAGGTGTGAGCCACTGCGCCTGGGCAAGAGATCCAGTCTTTACCCTGGAGTGGCTCAGCCCAGCGAGGGGTCCTTCTTTGCCTACTGGGGCATGAGACCACACCCCAGCAGTGAGCTGGGCCTTGCATGGGTGCTGTGCGACGGGCCCAGCCAGGAAAGCATTCTCTGAGGGTGTCCAGGTGCTAGTGGGTAGGATACAGGAGCAGAGGGGAAGGCAGTTGAAGGCCATGGCATGCAAACATATACCAGGAACACTGGTAAATGGGGCCTGCTGCCCATCTGTATGAGAGAAACCCCCTTCTGTGATCTCAGATGCCTTGGGAACCTTCCCAGGAGGGCTATTCTGGGCTTTCTCTCCCAGTGTGGGAGCAGTTGTGGACTCCAGACTGACGGGGCTGGGTGAAATCCACTGTCCAGTGCCCTCAGTGCCCGTGGGTGTGGGCACCACCTGCACATGGCCAACATGCCTCCCCAGGCTGCTCATGGAAAAGAAAGCAGTGGAGTGAGTTTCAGGGTGGCGGTGGCCGCCTCCTTGGAAAGAAAGGCACCAATCTGGCCAAGGGGTGCTTTCCACCCTAGATCCTTGTCAGGATTCCCAGCCGAGGCCCAGGCGTTACAGGACAAGGGGCGGGCAAATCGGGGTGTTCCTGATGACAAGGAACTGTTTTCCAACAGGGCACAGCGTTGCTTGGCACCCCTGAGCAGTTGTGATCAGAAGCCAGTGGACATTTATTAGTGACCACGCCCTTTGTCAGACGGCCCAGCCCATTCCTTCCTAAGCCCCAGAAGTGGGTAATCTGGGCAGTCTCCCAGGTGACCATCTGCAGGGCCTGTGCTTGCATTGCTGAGGCCTTTGCCTGAGTAAACGTTGCTTCTTCTTTAGTGCCCCAGCCCATGGTGTGCCCCCCTCCTTATCAGGCGGTGCAGTGGCCAAGTGGGGGTGAAGGTTCTCCACTGTCCTGGCCAACCTACAAAGGTTTGTAATTCATTAACTCTTTGGGGCCGTGTGGATACCCACACTTGCTGTTGGCAAATCCCCCTTACTTGGGGGGCTGAGGCTTGAGGATCGCTCGAGCCTGGGAGGTCAAGGCTGCCATGAGCCAAAGTCACGCCACTGCATTCCAGCACTCCAGCCTGGCAGACAAAGTGAGACCCCGTCTCAAGAAAAAAAATTTCTTAATTGTATATTTTATGACCACACTGGTATAAAGGTCAATATATTCTAGGCCGGAGTAGTCTTTATGTTCGTTTTTTCCATTTAACTTTAAAATGAACTTTTTTTTTTTGAGACGGAGTCTTGCTCTGTTGCCCAGGCTGGACTGCAGTGGTGTGATCTCGGCTCACTGCCAAGTTCCGCCTCCCGGGTTCACGCCATTCTCCTGCCTCAGCCTCCCGAGTAGCTGGGACTACAGGCGCCCACCACCATACCCGGCTAATTTTTTATATTTTTAGTAGAGATGGGGTTTCACTGTGTTAGACAGGCTGGTCTCAATCTCCTGACCTCGTGATCCACACGCTTCGGCCTCCCAAAGTGCGTGAGCCACCGCGCCCGGCCCTAAAATAAATTTAAAGATCATCACGAGAGCCCCTCTCTTGCACCAAAACAAAGTTTCGTGGGCCGTGGTTTCTGTTTCTGCATCTAACGAAGGCATCTAACCTGGGTAGACCATAGTTGTTGGCCACGGGCTTCCTCAGCCTCTGCTGGCAGATGTGCTGATCTGACTCCCTCTCCCATCCCAGACTCCACGTGGAAACCACAGCCGCGCTCAGAAGCCATCCCCTCACCACAGGGCAACTCAAAGGACTCTCTTTTTGGGGGGTCGGAGGTGAAGAAGGCTGCTGAGGTCCTCCCACCCCTCTCCCACCAGGGCCGCTGTGGCTGAGAGGATCCTTGTTGGCGCTGGTTTTGGCTGTGGGGCTCAGCCACAGCAGGGTGCCCCAAGGTCCCTGAGCCAGCCGCACTTGTGGAGGGAGGGGCCTTAGGCCTGGCGCCCGCATGGAGCAACAGCAGCTCTGCGATCGGGGCACTGATGGTGCTGGTGAGTGCGGGCCCAGGCATTCCCGCTGCCAGGGTGCTAACACTGCATGAGGCACCTCTGCTTTTGAAGTCGCCGGGGATTAGAGAGCGGGAGCATAGGTGAGGGACAGGTGGAGCTGCTCTGCGCGGGGCAGCCCGGCTCGCCAGGAGGCGCTGTGGAGTGGGCACAACTGGCGATCGCCGAGCGCATACAACCGCCTACCATCGGACGCCTTTTGAGAAATGCTTCCTTAGGCGGTTTCATCACCGTGCATACATCGCAGAGGGCACTCACACACCTACACGCACAGCCCATGGCTCCTAGACAACAGACCTGCACAGCACGGGGCTGCACTGAATACTGTGGGCAACGGTAACACAATGTTGTTTGTGGATTTAAACATAGAAAAGGTACAGTAAAAATACAAAATAGAAGATAAAAAATAGTACACTTGTATAAAGCACTTGCCAGGAAGGGAGCTTGTGAGACTGGAAGTTGCTCTGGGTGAGTCTGAGTGGTGAGTGAATGTGAAGGCCTGGGAGGTTATTGTGCTGTGGAATTCATAAACATGGTGCACTTAGGCTAAATTGGCAAATATATTTCCTTCTTCAATATAATTTATCTTACTGTAAGTTTTTGCTTTACATTTTTTGTTTCTTTCTGAGACAGAATCTCACTCTGTCACCCAGGCTGGAGCATGATCACGGCTCACCACAACCTCAACCTTCTGGGCTTATGCGATCTTCCCGCCTGAGTCTTCTGAGTAGCTGGGAACACAAGCACACATTACCACACCGGCTAATTTTTATATGTTTTAAAATTTTTTTAGTTTTTGTGTAGATGGGGTTTCACAATGTTGCCCAGGCTGGTCTCAAACTCCTGGGCTCAAGCGATCCTCCCTCCTCAGCCACCCAAAGTGCTGGAATTACAGGTGTGAGCCACTGTGCCTGGCCTAAAAAAATTTCTGACTCTTGGCGCTGGGCGCGGTGGCTCACGCCTGTAATCCCAGCACTTTGGGAGGCTGAGGCGGGCGGATCACGAGGTCAGGAGATCAAGACCATCCTGGCTAACACGGTGAAACCCCGTCTCTACTGAAAAAAATACAAAACATTAGACGGGCGAGGTGGCGGGCGCCTGTAGTCCCAGCTACTCGGGAGGCTGAAGCAGGAGAATGGCGTGAACCCGGGAGGTGGAGCTTGCAGTGAGCCGAGATCGCGCCACTGCACTCCAGCCTGGGCGACAGAGCAAGACTCCGTTACAAAACAAACAAACAAAACAAAACAAAAAAACTTTTTCTTTTATAACAACATATTAAAACATGAACAAGCCAGGCACGGTGGCTCATGCATGTAATCCCATTTCTTTGGGAGGCTGCGGCGGGCGGATAACTAGAGGTCAGGCATTCGAGACAAGCCTGGCCAACATGGTGAAACCTCGTCTCTACTAAAAATACAAAAAAATAGCTGGGCGTCGTGGTGCGCACCTGTAATTCCAGCTACTCGGTAAGCTGAGGCAGGAGAATCACTTGAATCCAGGAGGCGGAGGTTGCAGTGTGCCGAGATCACGCCATTGCACTCCAGCCTGAGCAACAGGAGCGAAACTCCGTCTCAAAACAAAACAAAAAACAAACAAAAAACCTGTGTCATTTTAAAAGAAATAAACAAATGATACATCATTATCCCACAGAAAGGTTATGCTCTGGGGGCAGCAGAAACAAAAGCTTTGTTTGAAAGCAGCGGAAGGAGGATTAAACCTTTTTAAAAAACAAAAACATTGGAGCTGGGTGCCTCCTGTCCGAGGCCCAGAGGGTGAAGAGCTGCGGCCACCGCGGAGGAGGAGGAGGAGCCAGCGCAGGAGGCCGGAGCGGCCGCCGCGCCCGGGCACGTGGCGTCCATCTTACTGAGGAGCTGCCGCGGCCGGGTGCCGGCAAGCCTCCCGCCGCCGCCTGGGTCACTGCCCCGCGGGGTAGTCCGGGGGATCCTGCTCATCTCAGCTTGCCCACACCCAGGGGCTGAGAAGCTGCCTGAAAGTTTCATTTGGCTGCTGCACTCCCATCCACCCTGCCTACCCGTCCTTCAGAGGCGATCACCTCAGCTGTTGGACCGTGTTGAGAGCGCCATGGACCTCCACCTCTGTGGGTTTTGTGGTCCTGGGGCCTCGGTGCCTTCCTGCCCGCAGCTGGCACTCTTCGCGCCCTGTTGGTGATGACTCGGTAGTAGAGAAGTCCCTCAAGTCCTTGAAGGACAAGAACTAGAAGATGGAGGAAGGCGGCCGCTGTACAGCGCCCCCGCAGAGATGGTGGTGAAGTCCCGGGGGCAAAGGGTGCTGGGCAAGCTGAGGCACTACTACCATGGCTTCCGCCTGTTACGGATCCACACCAAGATCGCAGCACGCATGCTCTGACGCATCCTCAACTGCCACACCCTGACCCGCCAGGCACCGCAGGCAGTTCCTCCGGATCTGCGCCGACCTCTTCCGCCTGGTGCCGTTCCTCGTGTTCGTGGTGGTGCCGTTCGTGGAGTTCCTGCTGCCTGTTGCTGTGAAACTCTTCCCCAACATGTTGCCATCCACATCCGAGACTCAGTCCATCAAGGAGGAGAGTCTGAAGAAACAGCTTCGGGTCAAGCTGGAGCTAGCCAAGTTCCTCCAGGACACCATCAAGGACATGGCCTTAAAGAACAAGGCAGCCAAGGGCAGCGCCACCAAAGACTTCTCTATGTTTTCCCAGAAGATCCGGGAGACAGGGGAGAGGCCCAGCAATGAGGAAATCATGCGTTTTCCCAAATTATTTGAGGATAAGCTGACCCTGGACAACCTGACACAGCTGAAGCTGGTGGCCCTGTGCAAGCTGCTGGAGCTACAGCTTCCTGTGCTTCCAGCTCACGATGCGGCTGCGCTCCATAAAGGCAGAAGACAAGCTGTTTGCTGAGGAAGGGATGGACAGCCTGAACCTCAAGGAGCTGCAGGCGGCATGTCGGGCACGAGGCATGCAGGCCCTGGGCGTCAGGGAAAACCTCCTGAGGGGCCAGCTGAAGCAGTGGCTGGACCTGCACCTGCATCAGGAGATCCCCACATCACTGCTCATCCTGTCCCGGACCATGTACCTCCCGGACACCCTCTCACCAGCCGACCAGCTTAAGTCCACACTGCAGACTCTCCCAGAGATTGTGGCAAAGGAAGCACAGGTGAAAGTGGCCAAGGTGGAGGGCAAGCAGGTGGACAAGGCCAAGCTAGAGGCCACACTGCAGGAGGAGGCGACCATGCAGCAGGAACACCGCGAGAAGGAGCTGCAGAAGCGTTCGGAGGTGGCGAAGGATGTTGATCCCGAATGTGTGGAAGCTGCTCCCCAAAGGCCAGGGGCCCAGCCGCAGCCAGAAGTGCCTGACACAGTCCTGCAGTCAGAGACCCTGAAGGACACTGCCCCCGTGCTGGAGGGCTTGAAGGAGGAAGAGATTACTAAGGAGGAAATCAACATCTTCAGCGATGCTTGCTCTAAGCTGCAGGAACAGAAGTCACTCACCAGGAAGGAGGAGGAGCTGGAGCTGCTGAAGGAGGACATGCAGGACTACAGCGAGGACTTGCAGGAGATCAAGAAGGAACTTTCAAAGACTGGTGAAGAAAAATACGTGGAAGAATCTAAAGCCAGCAAGAGATTGACAAAAAGGGTGCAGCAGATGATCGGGCAGATCGACAGCTTGATCTCAAAGCTGGAGATGGACCAGTGGGCCAGCAAGCTGGCCCCAGCCAAGGGCGTGCCCATGGGGGAGAACGTCGTCAGTGTCACCGAGCTCATCAACGCCATGAAGCAAGTCAAGCACATTCCCAAAAGCAACCTCACCAGCCTGGCCGCAGCACTGAATGAAAATAAGGATGGCAAGGTCAACGTCGACCACCTCATGAAGGTGATTGAGCTGGTGGACAAAGAAGATGTTCATGTCTCCACCAGTCAGTGGCCGAGATTGTAGCAACACTGGAAAAAGAGGAGAAGGGTTGGAGAAGGAGAAGGTGGAAAAGGAGGTCGCAGAGGTGAAGAGCTAGAGCCACTGGCCTGGGCACCTGTCCTCCTGCTGCGCTGCCACCCTGATGAAGGCCGTGAGAGCGATTTGTGGTAATTCTTAGTGGCTCATCTAATACTTTGGCTGGAATAAATCAGAGACTTCCATAATCAAGTAAATTGTAATTTTCATCATTCCACGGAGCTTCAATCTGTCTGGAATCCCAGAATCCCTCCACAGAATCGTGTCTGGATCCACACTGTGGTGTGGCTGCCACAGCCTCCTGGCTCCAAAGGCGGCCGGGCCAAGGCAGGAAGGTGCCCCCCTGCGTGTGGCCTCACGTCTCAGCATCTGACTGTGCTGCCCTGTGCCCAGGGAGGAGAATGAGGACCACATGGACTCTGCCCACATGGAGCTGGCTGCTGTGCCCAACCTCAGAGGCATCAGGAGACACAGCCTGGCCTCCTCAGGGCTGAAGATGCCTCCATTCACCTGTGGACCTTGATTTCTAGATTTCAGCATCAATAGACCTGTCTTCCTGCACACTTTCAGTTGGATCTGGGTCACTGTGGAGACAGAGGTATCTGCCATCTCTGTGGCCTCTGGAGAGTGACGTCTCCCTGCTGGCAGGGCCGGTTCTCACCTGTGGTTTTCCTTGGGTATCAGAGCTCTTTCTTAACTATTTTCCCCCAATTCTTTAAGCAGTCGATTGGCACAGTTTTCCCACGCTGGTCAGCCTGCCCCAAGAGCCATCTCTGACCCAAGCCACGCGACTCTGACGTAGCCCTGGCCATGGGACTCCCTTGAGTGGTACTTGGGCTGCACGCCACGGGGGCTGCGGTGGATTTGCTGTGTCAGGGATGAGCCTGGCTCAGGGGTTGGTGGGGCTCTGAAGCACATTTGGGGTTCTTTGTAGCTTCTAATGTGAGGTTTGAGTCCAATGCACCCACAGCAGCATGCCCTTCTCACCCCTTGCGGTGTTGCAGGCTCAGGCCCCTGGGCTCCTTTAACAAGGAGGCTGGTCACCGAGGCACAAAGACGAGGCACAGGGCATCCCCTGGGGCTTCAAGGGCAACACCTGCAGTGCTTAGGGTTTGCCCTGTGCCCTCTGGGTGGGGTGGCCTCCCCACACTCGGCATTTGGCAGCATACGGGCTGGCCAGGGCGTGGGCAGGCGGCGTCCTGTGGCCACCTCCACCCTCCTGCCCAGCCGGCTGTGTCACACTCATCTTTTTAAGGTCAGGTTGGTTCCTGGCAAAAATGTCCCTCCGGGGGCCTCCAAACATAGGATTTGGAAGACATAGGAATGGCACAGGCAGCCAGGAAAGCAGCTGCGCTCAGACGATGCCTTCTCCATTACTTGAAGCTTCTTTTTGTTCAGCCATTAAAGAAACTTGACAAAATAGGAACAGGAGATATTTCTCAATTGTAAACCTTTGTGCAGGGACAGTTGGCTTCCAAAGGCTTTCAGATTTCAATTATTTGAGAAAGAAGTTTGTTTTAGATCCTTAATATTTATGAATTTTCAAAAAAAATTGATGAATAGACATTTTATAGCTTTAACCCTGCAAGTGTTTCAAGCTGTGTTTCTTAATTAGTATACTAACTGCTCTGGGGCATGTAGGTAAGTGTAAATGATGTGGTTTGAGCCGAGTTTTCATCTGTAATCCCAGTGCTTGAGGTGGCCAAGGCCGGAGAATAACCCAAGCTCTGGAGTTGGAGACCAGGCTGGATGATGGAGCGAGACTATGTTACTTTCCTTCTTTTTCTTTTTTCTGAGATGGAGTCTTGCTCTGTTGCCCAGGCTGGAGTGCGGTGGCATGATCTCAGCTCACTGCAACCTCCACCTCCCAGGTTCAAACGATTCTCCTGCCCCACAGACGAATGCCACCACGCCCGGCTAATTTTTGTACTTTTAGTAGAGATGGGGTTTTCACTATGTTGGCCAGGCTGGTCTCGAATTCCTGACCTCAAGTGATCCACCTGCCTTGGCCTCCCAAAGTGCCAGGATTAGGGCGTGAGCCACCGAGGCCGGCCCTTTTTTCCTTTTTTTGAGATGGGGTCTCACTCTGTCACCCAGACTGGAGTGCAGTGGTGCAGTTATAGCTCACTGCAGCCTTGACCACCCAGGCTCAAGTGATCCTCCCATCTCTGCTAGAATTACAGGCTTGAGCCACAGTGGCGGTAAACTTCTAATTTTGTAGAGATGGGACTTAGCTATGTTGCCTACACTGGTCTTGAACTCCTGTTCTCAAGCAATTCTCCAGCCACAGACTTGGCCTCCCAAAGTGGTGGGATTCTAGGTGTGAGCCACTGTGCCTGGCCTTTAAAATTTTCAATCTCCCCAAAGCCTCCAAAATATTATTTAGTTAGTTCTTCAGAAGTAGCTGGGCTCAATTCACCCACAATTTCGGGGGGTTCTTTCCCTTTTCAAGCTTTGGCTCTTTGCAGCAGGGGTGGGGGGGTGATCCTATCAATTTGCCATCCAGCTCCTGTTCTTTCCATTTCAAGGCCTTAAGAGCACTAGCAGTGTTTTCCAAAAGCACAGATACAAATCCCCTTGATCTTCCAGTAACTGTTTAACTGTGCAATCTGCAACTTCCCTAAGTCAAGACACATCGTCAGATCTTTTTGCTTATAACACTGTACCATCATCCTGCAGATCTTGGATCCCTCTGCGATTTCCTCTGTATTGCTTGTGGTACTCATTCAGGTCTTTGCTGGTGGAGGAGTTGTAGGCAGGTGGGTGCTGGTGCACATTCAGGGTCAGGCAGCAGCGTATGCTACGGAGTTGGATTTCAAATGGTGGTGGAAGAGAGTCATTATAATTTTACAGGATCACTGTGGTGTGTGTGGTCCGTTGTTGACTGAAATGCTGTTACCCCATGGGGAGGGGCTGCCTGAAGCCTGTAAGGGTAGCTGCCCGAAGCCCTTTGAGGGTAGCACTCTAAGGTCCCTGAGATCCCATGGGCGTATCTCCCTGAGGCCCTGGCGGGAATGACTGTTGGAACCTCCGTGGTAAGTGATGCCAGTGTCCTCTGTGGAGCACATTGCTGGGGTCCCTGGTGGTTCCCACTGCGTAGCTGATACTCGTGGCCCCTGCTTTTCTTCTTTGTTCATAGCGACCTCCTGGCATCTCAGGTATGCATTATCTCACCAGTGAGCTTTTTCATGTGGGCATTCTCGGGTTTTTTCGTTTTACTCCACTGTGTTGCTGCAGATCTTCAATGGGTCCTTGAGCATTCTGGCTTGTGAATATCTGTCTGTAGTTGATTTGTGTGTGGGTAGTGGGAGGGGGAAATGAAGGTTGGTATCTTCTCCTCCACCATCTTGGTGATGTCGCTCCACTCTTTCCTTTTTTTTTTTTTCCAAAATAACCCAGCACCATTGCCCCAACTAAAGCCATTAAGATAATTCCTGGCCAGACACAGTGGTTCATGCCTGTAATCCCAGCACTTTGGGAGGCCGAGGTGGGTGGATCACTAGAGGTCAGGAGTTCAAGACCAGGCTGGCCAGCATGGTGAAGCCTCGTCTCTACCAAAAAATACAAAAATTAGCTGGGTGTGGTGGCACGTGCCTATAGTCCCAGCTACTCGGGAGGCTGAGGCACAAGAATCACTTGAACCCAGGGGGTGGAGGTTGCAGTGAGCCGAGATCACGCCACTGCACTCCAGCCTGGGCGACAGAGCGAGACCCTGTCTCTAAATAAGTAAATAAAATAGAGCCATTAAGATAATTCCTCAACAACAGTAAGTTGCCAGGCATTCATATTTCCTCCTTTATTCTTGTTTTCGTTTTGTTTTGTTTGAGATGGCGTCTCGCTCTGTCGCCAGGCTGGAGTGCAGTGGTGCAATCTCAGCTCACTGCAACCTCCACCTCCTGGGTTCAAGCAATTCTCCTGCCTCAGCCTCCCGAGTAGCTGGGACTACAGGCACATGCTACCACGCTCAGCTAATTTTTGTGTTTTTAGTAGAGATGGGGTTTCACCATGTTGGCCAAGATGGTCTCGATATCCTGATCTCTTCATCCGCCTGCTTCTGCCTCCCAAAGTGCTGGGATTACAGGTGTGAGCCACCATGCCTGGCCCCTTATTCTTGTTTTCTTTTTCTTGGTTGCTTGGTTTACATCAGGACTCTCCCAGGGTGTGACTGCTCTCACGTGCATCTCCCTTCCCCCTCCAATCTCCCCACCTGTCATCCCTGAAACAATAAACCTGGGTCCATCTCTGGAAGGATAAGAGCCCAGATCTGTGCCCAGTGGCTCACCGGGGCTATGGGGATGTGTTTGCATTTGAAGGTACAGATAGGGCCCTGGGAATGTCTTGGTTTCTGTGCCCAACCCAAGTGTGTCAATAGCTCCTCAGATGCCCCCCAAGAGTCAGGGGAACTAAGCATGCTGCTCTCTCCACACACACATGCCACCCACTCTTCTCTCCATGCAGCCCCTCTGCTGCCCTTGATTAGTCACAGACGCCATGGTGGGTGAAGTAGGGAGGAGCCTGACTGTCCACAGCAGCCCCCAGTAGCCAGGTACCAGGAAGAGGCGTAAAACGGAGTCCCGCCTTTACTCCTGCAGATGGTGGCTCCTCTGGTTACGATTTCAGAATTAAACATGTTTTACAATCAAAACTAGCATTTGATAAGAAATAAAAATCAATAACCCAGCCAAACACACCATCCACATACTCCCAACGTGAGAGCAGGAATAATCTTGTGCCTTAACTCCCTTCCTGCCACCAGCTCCCTCCCTCCCTCCTCCGTCTCTAGCCCAGCAATCCCTCTACTCCGGTTTTGCCCAGCTATTGGGAATCTTAGACAGCTTCCTTAGGCTCCTGTGCATCCAGGTAGGGTTGGGGCAGCAGAAAGCGAAGACCAACTCAAGACAGACCTTGTCAGTGTGTGCTTGACTCCTGGTCTTTTCTGATGCTTTGTTTGACGCAACATACCTCCTCCAACAACCTGATTTGCATTGATAAGTGTCACTGTGTTTTCCTTTGACACGACCCCGTTGCAGTTTGCCGAGCCCTTGATGGTACCAGGCTCTGGGCACGTAGCACCCACATCCTCATTGGAAACCCAGAGAGCTAAAGCTCCTCATCTAGGGCCACACAGCAAGCAGGGCTGGAGCCTAGACACCAAGCCAAGCCCCTCTGTTTTGAATTCTTGCTCTTCAACCACAGCTCAGTCTCCTCCCAGGAAGTGGTGATCCCTGCTTTGGGCGGGACAGGGTTAGGTGCATCAGAGGTCATAGGTCGCAGGTGGGATGTGAAGTCTGTGAAGTCCCCCACTTTCTCTGGGCTTGTGGGCAAGGGCAGTGCAGCCTTGGGGGATGGGAGCTAGGAGCCCCAGCAGGTAACAGTGACCCGAGCTGTGGCACAGGTCCCCTGGCTCCATCTAATGCTCTGTTGTCACTGTCCTGAAATGATCAACGATCTTTGAACAAGGGGATTTGCATTTCCATTTTGTACAGGGGCCCCTCGAATTCTGTATCAGGTCCTGGTAAGAGGTCCTTGGGAGTGGTTATTTATTTTTTGTATAAGCAGAGTCTTGCTGTGTTGCCCAGGCTGGTCCCAAACTCCTGGCCTCAAGCAATCCTCCGGCATCAGCATCCCAAAGCACAGGAACAATAGGTGCGACACCGCGCACTGCCCTGGGAGAGAGCCTCTGGGGATGACGCCCGTTCCTTTGTTGTTCGGTGGTGGTGGGGAGGATGGCTCCTGACGGGCAGCTGCCGAACAGTCCTGTGCTTGCCATTCTAGGCATCTGAGCTGATTCTGGATGCAGCGGCAGCAGCCCCAGCACTCCCTGAGGAAAGTGAGTGGCTGGAGACTACCCAGCTCTCGCAGAGTCTGCACACCAGGGCGGAGGCCGAGGCGCCCCGCGCCCCTGGCTTGCTGGGTGAGTCTGGCTCCTGTGTGGATTAAGGGTTGGAAATGGAGTTTGGGACCTCAACCCAAAGCCACAGACTTTGTTAATGGGTTGAGTTGGGGGCTTCGGTGGTGAACTCCACACTTCCCCCAGAAACCATGTGCACCTCCTGTGAGGACTGAGATCTGGGGCCCCTAGAACTGCCACGTACATCGTTCACCCCACAAGAAGGGCCTCAGCCTCCCCACCTGAACGGCAGCCAAGGCAGACAGTCTGAGAATGTTGGAGCACGGGGTTACCCAGAGGGCCAGCCAGGTAGGAACAAGGGCCAGTGCTATGGGATCTGCTCCCAAAACATGTGCCCTTTTTTTTTTTTGAGACAGCCTTGCTCTGTTGCCCAGGCTGGAGTGCAGTGGCGCGATCTCGGCTCACTGCAACCACCGCCTCCTGGGTTCAAGCGATTCTCCTGCCTCAGCCTCCTGAGTAGCTGGGATTACAGGCGCACACCACCACGCCCGGCTAATTTTTGTATTTTAGTAGAGACAGGGTTTCACCATGTTGGTCAGGCTGGTCTCGAACTCCTCACCTCATGATCCACCCTCCTCAGCCTCCCAAAGTGCTGGGATTACAGGCATGAGCCACTGTGCCAGCCACATGTGCCCTTGTATCTTAAAGGACAGAACAGAGGGCACAGGGGCCGTATTGAGCAGAGGAAGGGCCTGGACTTGGCTCAGTCACTGGGGTTCTCCGTGCCCCTGGGGGGCACAGGGAGATGCCAAGGCCATCCACTCACTACAGGTGACCCATCTCCCTCGCCCTCCACAGGGTCCCGGGCCCGCCTGCCTCTGAAGCCGAGTATCTGGGACGAGCCTGAGGACCTTCTCGCAGGGCCCTCCTCAGACCTGCGGGCAGAAGGGACTGTGATCTCAGGCCCCAAGAGTCCGAGTGCTCAGAGAATCAGTCCCCGAAGGAGAAACAAGAACACTGAACAGAGCGGCCGCCACCAGCCATCCCTCAAGCACACCAAAGGTGGTACCCAAGAGGCTGTTTCAGGCATCTCGGCAGCGCCGCGTGGGCCCCGAGGTGGGCGGCCCTTCCAGTGTGCTGACTGCGGGATGGTCTTCACCTGGGTCACCCACTTCATTGAGCACCAGAAGACCCATCGCGAGGAAGGGCCCTTTCCGTGCCCCGAGTGTGGCAAGGTCTTCCTGCACAGCTCTGTCCTCACTGAGCATGGCAAGATCCACCTGCTGGAGCCACCCAGGAAGAAAGCCCCCCGGAGCAAGGGCCCCCGGGAGTCCGTCCCACCCAGGGATGGAGCCCAGGGCCCAGTGGCCCCTCGCAGCCCCAAGAGACCCTTCCAGTGTAGCGTCTGTGGGAAGGCCTTCCCCTGGATGGTCCACCTCATTGACCACCAGAAGCTCCACACGGCCCACGGCCACATGTGAATGGCCAGCCTCGGGCCTCGGCCACTCGGCCACCCGGCCCTGAGTCCCTGGGGGGAGCTGATGGGCCCCAGAAGATGGGGGACATCCCCCAGCCCCATCAACCCCTGGCCACCTTGGGACTCCTCTTGAAGGACACAGGCTGTTTCTTGGAAGATCCTGGACACCTGCTCCGAAGCCGAGCACGGGATGGGGCTTCCCAGGGTCTCAGCTGAGAAGCAGCAGTTCCACAGCATAGCCTGGTCAGTCCTGCACACTGTTGTTTTGCAAGTGGCTTGAAGAGGAGTTTCATTCGCATCTCATCTTTCAGAAGCCTTGTCCAGGTCTCCCTGTGAGCACCTGACTCAGCGGCAGGTTCTGCCGCTGGGTTTTCATTTCACTGTGGATATCCCTGAGGCCATGAGGGCAGGAGCCAGCCTCGGCAGCTCCAACTCCAGAGAAGGGTACAGCTGACCCCGGCTGCCCTCCTGCCAGCTCAGCCCCCTTGGAACCTAACAGATAAACAGGGTTTTGTTTTTTTCCTTTTTTGGGTAAAGTACATGCAACATAAAATTTACCATTTCAGTCATTAAAAATGAACAGTTCAGTGGCATTAAGCACATTCACAACACTGTGCAACTACCAGCACTCTCTAGCTCCAAAGACGTTTTCGTCTCGCCCAGAAAGAGAGCCCACAGTCCTCAGCACGCCTTCGCCGTTCCTGCCCACCCTGACAACCAGAATCTGCTTCCTGTCTCTGAGGATTTCAGGCGCAGTCTTTAGGCCTGACCAAAACTGACCTGCCTATATTTTGTTTGACTTACAGAAGGATTTTTTTTTTTTAGATAGATGCCAACATTTGTTTAAACCATAAAAATCTGGCTTTCTGGTCTGCCAGGAAGAACCAGATGGTCTCCAAAGAGTGGGCCCGCCTCTCCTGCTAGGCTGGAGCAGAGTGCGGGCAGGCGGTGACGTCACAGCGGGGAGCCAGCCTCGGACTCGGCTTCTCACCCGTCCCCAACTCATTGTTGTCGGACACTTGTCCCCTTTCAAGCAAAAGCCTTAAAACTTTTTGCCTTTTTATTTTCTCCTCCCAACTTCACTTGGAAACGCAGTGTTGGGCTGACTGTGAATCCGCACAGGCAGAGACATTTTTCCAAGTCGCCTTCTAAATCAAAAGCCTTTGGACTTACCCACGTCACATCCGCCTGCTGCTGCTTCTCAACCAAGCTGCCCCCACTCTCGGCCTCTGTCCCCGATGGCCCTCTCCGGCTGTGCAGGTCCCACGGACCCGCCGCTGCCTTCACTTCATCCTCGCTGCCGCTCTTGCCTTCTCACGCTTGCCTTCTCGGAGCGCCCCCTAACCGGGCCTCCGGAACTTGCTTCCCGGCTCCCTCCGGCATCCCCAGCTTTTCCCTGCAGTCCCCACTAGGGGCTCCTGGCTCTATCCTATGCCTTAATTGCTGGTGGGCTCCAGCTCCCCTCCTGGCACCTTCTCTCTCATCCTGCAAAGGAGGAGCTTCTTCTACCGAGCTCAGGACGGAGGGTGGGGTCTTGGCCCCGCAGTCAGCCCATTACTCTCGGAAGCCCGCCTGAGCCTTCTCTCAGGTGCAGATTGATCGTCTTGGACAACAGGATGTGTAGAGATAGCTCTCCCGAGTGCTCCCACTTGTTGGGAGCCAGGGGCTCATTCCATGCTGTTTCCATCTTGGTCTCCACCTGCTGGAGGCACAATAACAGCTCAGTTTGTTGGTGCCAGAGTTGCACAAGAAAGTGGGTGCCATTGAACACAAGGCATCAGTCAGGCTCCAGCCTACCTGGGCTGGCCCCAGCGACATCCATCTGGTGTCCCTCAGTTCTCCAATTGAGTTTGTCCAAATAACTCATCTTCCCTTGTGCAAAAACAAAAAACAAAACAAAAAAAACACACAAACTGCCTCCCCTCTGGGGTTCCCACTCCCCTCAGAGGGACCACCACCTTCCAAGGCCCCATAAGGATTTTTGATTGCTCTGGGAACCCAGCTCCCAACCCCTCTCAGTTCTCTTTTCTCCTCTGCACCATCAGCCCCAGGCTCTCTCCCCATTTCTTGAATGCCTGCAGCTGCTTCTAAGCAAACTCTGCCTCCAGCCTGTTCCCTCTGCCCCATCCCCATCCTGCAGCCAACAGGGTCCCTCTAAAATGCAGACACTGAAAAGACAAAGCCCAGCAGAGCAGCTCCATCGTGTCCTTTGTGGCCCTGGTGCCTCCACAGCCCCCAGCACTGGGATAGTAGAGGCTGGTGTCCTTAACTCACTGTGTCTCCACCTAACGCCACACTGCCTCTCACCCTGGCCTCCTCCTGTGCCTAGAACAGTCTCCACTGCCATACTTGACCACACCCAGCATATAACAGGTCCTACAGAGTGAAGGGATGAGTGACTCAATGAGTGAGGGGAAGTCCCTGTGGAGACACCGAGACACCATTGTGGGCTGCAGTTTCCAGCCGGGGAAGTCTGCCTCAACCTCTGACGGGAGGTGGGCCACCCCTTGAGGACCACTCTCAACGTGCTCCACCTTGGCTGACAGAAGCAAGGACGTGGCCCAGGATCCTGGAGGGCCACTCTTGCGTGCTCCACCTTGGCTGACAGAAGCAAGGACTTGGCCCAGGGTGCTGGACCAGTTGTGGCACCTGCTGCAACTCACGAAAGCCACCACGTGGTGTTCTTCACCTAACTTGCCCAGTCCCAAGACCCTGCCCGAGCTGCAGTGAGACAGAGCACTAGCCCCTCTCCTCTTTAGGTTCACCCCAGCTGTGGAAGCCCCAGCACCTCAGCACGCCTCTCTTGCCCTGTGCCTTCCTCTGCCAGCACCCCCCAAAGACCCCAACACCCCCATCACGATGTGCCCCAGTCTCCTGTCCTCCAGCCCTTGTCACAGGAGCTGTGAGCCCAGCCCTGGGCACTTAATGCTCTGGAAGAGCAGAGTCTCACATGCCACCTTTCTCCCTGGCAGCCAGGGTCTCTTGGGTCAGAGGAGGGCTGGACACTGCTAGGTTTTGAAGCTCTCAAAAAGATTTTTTTTTAAAGGGAGAAATATGTCCAGGGAGCTGTAACTGTTACAGTATATTTTAAATGTATGTGTTGAACAGATTAAGTTTTTAAACATTAACATACAGCATGACACAGTTCTGCTGTCCATGCTGTGATTGCGGGATTGCTTGGAAGCTGCACTGATGTGCAGCCCACCTGCTCGTGGTGGGGGGTCCTGTCCCAGGCCACAGAGAAGCAACTAGCAATGCTCTTCTTGGAGATTCGTACAGGAAGCCAAGAAGGAGCTGAGAGGGGCCCAGCCAGTGGTTACAAGAGACAGCAGGAGGTTCAGACCACAGAAAGGGCGGCACCAGAGTAGCCTCCAGCTCATCTTATTTGACTGGTAGAGTGTTATTAAAGCCTTTGAAATCCCTACCAGCTTTTAAAAATCAAGAGATTTCACACAGAAATCCTGATCTCTGGGTTCTTTAGAGAAATCCAGACCTGGGACGCTGGGCTTACTAGTCTGCACGACCCCACTTGGCTGGAGCCAAGCAGCACCTGCCCCTGTAGAAAGAGCCCGCCCCTGTAGAAAGAGCCTGCCCCTGCAAAAGCACCTACGGTTTAGAGACCTGGCTGAGAAAAACCGAGGATCAGAAGGTCTGAGGAAAGAAACAGAGGGGCAAGTTTGAGGAAGCTGGGCAGGGCCGCCTGGCCACCATCAGGGCTGAGCAGACTCAGTGTAGCACCACTGACAGCTTCTCACCAGGACTATCAGACCGCTTGGGAAAGACTTCACCGTGAGTTGTGTGTTCATGCCTTTTGGATCCAGTAAAAGGAAACGGTTGGGGGAGGGGGGGGTAGGGGGGACAAAAGAGTATACATTTCGTGAAAGAAAAAAATACACAAAAAAATGTTTTGTGGCATTTGGGTTTGTGAGTGAGAGAACTGAAAAATGGCATTTTATGTATAATGGAAAGCCTCTTTACTGCAGTAGAGTGAAAAGCAGGCTGGCTTTCAGTGCGACGGTCACAAATGTGGGGCTTTACAGTACTTGGAATGTACAGGACACCCTTAAAAGCCAAGAAGCTAGCCTTTGCTTTGTTTACATCAGTGCATTATGATTTTGAGCCATTATATTTCTTCATAATTGCCACTGTTTTAGGGCTTATGAAATTTAAAGTCTTAATTATGTGTTAACCAGCCAAATCTTTTCAAGTGTCTGTGTGTGGTATGAGAATTCATATTGTGTTCTCTGTTTTCAGAGTTGTTTCAGTCAAAGAAAAAAAAATGCCCGTCTTAAAACTTTTCCTCTGCTTCAAATACAGCTCCCAAGCCCAGGCTGATTGGAATTAATCTGTCCTCCCTTAAAAGGGCAAAGGCACAAGGCTCAGCCCTGGCTTTCCCAGCTCCTCTGGTCTCGCTGCTCCACGGACATGTGACGTACGCTGGTGAAAGGAAGCCCGCTTCAATGAGGGCTTCACTATTGTGTGTTGCTGAACCTGGGCCTAGCGCCTGGCAGGCTTTGGTGAATGTTCAGAAAATGACAATTCATTTCGTGTCAGCGAGGGCACACCAGCTTTGAATATTATGCTGCTGTTCAAATGCACAATTTTGACAATTACCTAGCAATGTCCAAAGTAGTCATAATTGTTAGTGTCTTGCACGTGATGTTCCTTATAACCATGTAATAAATATAGTGTGAAGTCTCCATGGCTGCCTCAGTGTGGAAAATGCAAAGACTCCCGTGAGTGCGATCTTGGTGAATGTTTTGGTTGAAAGTATGTGTTTTGAAAAATCATTGCTTTGTTTGCAGCAGTAAAGCTGACGTAGAGTTTCCAACACGAAAGCCCGTGTGGTCGCGCCAGGAGCTCAAGGCCTTCCAAGCGGCCCTTATCCCGCGTTGATGCCCAGGCACCCCGCGCGCCCTGTTTCACCAGGCCCAGTCACTCCAGCTCCAGCAGCACTGAGAACCCACGAACGCCGAGGGCGAGAGTGAGGTGGGGGAGGGCGGCCGGAAATGCGCGCGCGGCTCTCTGGGAAATGGAGTTAGGCGCGCGCCGGGGCAGTGTCGGCTGCCGATGCCGCGGCCTTTGTCTCGCAGTCAGGAGGGTGAGCTAGGCCGGCGAGGAGGGGGAGGGGAGGGGAGGCCAGGCCGGGCCGGGCCGAGTGCGGGGGGTCCGGGGATCTTCCTGGGGCCCTGGCGGGGCGAGTTTCCAGCAGCGCGCGTCTCTGTGGAGTCCGTTTTGCTGCCCGGGGCCTGAGGAAGGCCGTTTCGGGGCTGGCGGGGGTAGGCTTTGCGGGGCATCCCTAGTCTGAGAGGAGGGCGGGGCCCAACGCCCAGATGGACTGGAGCTGCTCCGACGGCCCCCGAGGGAACGCGCGCCCCGCCCCTGGCCCCACCTCTGCCCCACACCGGGTACTGGGCCGCCACCTTTGTTGATGGAAGAGAGAAACTGAGGCACAGTGCCCAGGGCCAGGGGACCGCAACCACCCGGCCCTTGTCACTGTAGCGTTAAGGCCCAGAGTCTGCGCAGCAGACATGTGTCGGCACCCGCCAGGCCCTCAGCTTCCCTCAGACAGGCGGGAAAACCCTAGGCTGCCCTTCCCCGAGCGGAGGGCCGCCCCACACACAGCAGGCGCTTAAACGGGTACGCGGGGCCCTGGACGGCTCTCCGCGGAGCTCCCCAGGCTCTGGCGGAGTTCCCCGGCTTGGGGACCTGAGCACCGCCTCTGCCTGCCCAGCTGCTCACCCCCCCCTTCCCCCAGAGCAGGGCTAGCCGTTCCTGCCAGAAGCCAGGGCATGACCCCTGGGCTGCGCGTCTCCACAGACCCGGTGAGAATCTCGGCCTCCTTGCCCGTGCCCTCCACCTCCTGCCCGGCCTCCTCGCGCGCGGCCTTCTCACGCCCGGCCTCTTTGCACCCCGTCCCTACTCGCGCGCAGCCTCCTCCTTGTGCCCGGCCCCTACTTGCGTGCCCGGCCCCTACTCGTGCCCGGCCTCTACTCGCACAACTGGCCTCTACTCGCGCACCCGGCCTCTACTGGTGCCCGGCCTCTACTTGCACACCTAGCCTCTACTCGTGTCCGGCCTCTACCTGAACGCCCGGCCTCCTGAAGTCCGCGCCAAGCTCCCCAACCACAGCCTGCCCCTGAAAGGACCGCCCACGCTGCGCTGGAGGTCAGCGGGCACGGGTCCCTGTCTGAGTGGGCTTTATGTTTGTGCGGCTGTCATTGCATACCTGAGGCTGGGTGATGTCAGACAATTGTAGGTGCCCCGGCTCTGCAGTCTGAAGTTGAAGGCCTTAGCATGCTCTGCGCTCCAAGATGGCGCATGGAGTGCCGCTTCCTCAGACGTCATGGAAGCCAAGGGGGCGGAACTCGCCTTTTTATGATGACATTAACCCCACCCATAAGCCACCAGAAGAAACCAGCCTCTTGTAGGAATGTCGGAAAACCCGTACAAAGGGACTGGTGCGGTGGCTTGTAGCTGTAAATCCCAGCTACGGGGGAGGATTGCTTGAGCCCAGGAGTTGGAGGCTGCAGTGAGCCATAATGTGCCACTGCACTCCAGCCTGAATGACAGTGGGAACCTGTCTCTAAAAAATTAAAAAACAAACCCAGATTTGGCCGGGCGCGGTGGCTCACGCGTGTAATCCCAGCACTTTGGGAGGCCAAGGTGGGCGGATCACGAGGTCAGGAGATGGAGACCATCCTGGCGAACACGGTGAAACCCCGTCTCTACTAAAAATACAAAAAAAAATTAGCAGGGCGGGGTGGCGGGTGCCTGTAGTCCCAGCTACTCGGGAGGCTGAGGCAGGAGAATGGCGTGAACCCGGGAGGCGGAGCTTGCAGTGAGCCAAGATCATGCCACTGCACTCTAGCCTGGGCGACAGAGCGAGACTCTGTCTCGGGGGGGAAAAAAAAACACCCAGATTCAGTCGTTAGACTTCTACTACTAGCTTTATAACTTTGTTTATTCCCTAGGCTGAAGTGCAGTGATGCAATCATGGCTCACTGTGCTTCAAACTTATGTGCTGAAGTGATCCTCCCACCTCAGCCTGCTGAGCAGCTGGGACCACGGGCATGCGACACAATGCTGGGCTGGTCCACTCCTTTATTGTTGGCTCCCTCCATTTCTTATTTCAAGAGACAAATTATTGGAAACGGGCATGATGCCTTAGATTCTAAGATCCTCCACCTCATCAGCAGGGCCCCCATCCAGGCCCCACAGAAAAACCTGACCCAAAACCCCAGACCAAAGAGAACTCCATCCGACCCAGCCTGGCTGGCATTTACCAGCTACCCCACCAGCAGCCAGTGCCAGGGTTGGCTTGGCTAGGACACTCGTGTGATGTTTCAGGAGCAAGTGACGTTTGAGGACGTGGTAGTGGACTTCAGCCAGGAGGAGTGGGGGCAGCTGAAGCCTGCCCAGAGGACCCTGTACCGTGATGTAATGCTGGACACCTTCAGGCTTCTGGTCTCTGTGGGTAAGGCCACACCCATGTCCTATGTGATGATCTGTCCCTGACATGGATTCTGATTCTACTAGGTTAAATATTTATAGGACTGAGCTTTAAAAGCAAATGCCTGGGGCTGTATGTCTTGGGCTTTAAGAACCTGACTGTTTTAATGTAGGAAATATCAATTAAGACCAATATTAGCAAGTCTCAGACTCAACCTGAAATCAACAGAAGCAGAGAAACATCAGGTGAGGGAAACATACTGGGTCTGAAGACTACAGAATCCCAGGGTAGACCAGGGTCTTCTGTAGAGCTGTCAGGAGCCCCTCCTTCTTCAACACCTCCCTCTGCACTTCTGTCTTAGTCTGTTAGGGCTGCTAAAATACCTTAGACTGAGTAATTTTAAACAATAGATATTTGTTGCTCACGGTTCTGGAGGCTGGGAAGCCTAAGATCAAGGTGTCAGCAAATTCAGTGTTGGGTGAGGGCTTGCTCCTCACTGATGGCACTTTCTTCCTGTGTCCTGATATGCCATGAGGGGCAAGGGAGCCCTCTCAAGCTTCTTTTATAAGGGCACTGATCCCATTCATGAGTGGAGCCCTCATGAATTAATCACTTCCCCAAGGCCCCACCTCAACACTATCACATTAGGTATTACGTTCTAATATTTGAACCTTTTTTGTTTATTTATTTATTTGTTTTTAAATTTTTTATTTTTGAGACAGAGTCTCGCTGTGTCACCCGGGCTGGAGTGCAGTGGTACGATCTCGGCTCACTGCAAGCTCTGCCTCCCGGATTCACACCATTCTCCTGCCTCAGCCTCCTGAGTAGCTGGGACTATAGGCACCCACCACCATGCCTGGCTAATTTTTTTTTTTTTTTTTTGTATATTTAGTAGAGACGGGGTTTCACTGTGTTAGCCAGGATGGTCTCGATCTCCTGACCTCGTGATCCACCCGCCTCAGCCTCCCAAAGTGCTGGGATTACAGGCGTGAGCCACTGCGTCCAGCCTGAACCTTTTTTATTTTTAAGAAACAGGGTCTTGTTCTCTTGCCCAGGGTGGAGTGCTGTGGCACAGTCATACTTACTGCACACTCAACCTCCTGGCTCAAGTAAACCTTCCATTTCAGTCTCCCAAGTAGCTGGGACTACAGGTGCATACCACCACACCTAGCTAATTTTTAAAATTTTTGTAGAGACGGGGCCTTGCTGTGTTGCCCAGGCTGCCCTCAAGCTTCTAGGCTAAAGTGATCCTCCCACTTCAGCCTCCCAAAATGCTGGAATTACAGGCATAAGCCACTATGCATAGCCTGAATTTTAGGGGGACACTGACATTCAGACCATAGCAATCTCTTTCTGGCTTCATTTCCAGAGAGGCTCCTCTGGAAGTGACAAGACAACTGCCTGGGGTGCCTTTCCTGCGACCAAGACCAGCAGAAAAGACAGGGTCTGTGTCCCAGGGTTGTCCTGGTTTGGCTGCCAGGTCTTCTTCACAGTGATCATTGATGCCAACGGGCAGGGGAGGAACCAGGGTTCTGATTGTCCAGGCTTGGGTCACACGTCCACCCCAGAACTAGGGGTAGGGTCAGGGACTGAGAGTAGGGGAATGAGTCCCTGAGGAACATCCAGGGCTGTGGGTATGACAGCTGAAGTCACTCAGGGGTCCCCACCCATCTGGGACCTGGAAGACCAAAGGTGGAATGGGCTGAGGCTCAGGAAGGGTCCTGGGATACAAATGCTCACTCTATGGGTCTCTCCTTGAGCAGGACATTGGTTACCAAAGCCGAATGTCATCTCCCTGCTGGAGCAAGAGGCAGAGCTGTGGGCGGTGGACTCTGGACTTCCCCAAGGCGTGTACCCAGGTGAGATGGGAGCCCTTCGAGGCAGAGAGAAGCCTGTCCATGCTTGCTTCCTGGTTTCTCCCTCTGCATCTGCTCTCTAATTCTTCACAGCAAATTTACTACTCAGTCTTAGTGAAGATTTACCAAGAACCCATTTTGCTGTGAGTGACGACACCAAGTCCTCATCTCCACTGAATTTATATTCTTGGTGAGGGAGTGGGGTAAACAAACAATAAATTGGTAAAATAATAATAATAAAACGAGTTGGATGATTACAGATTGTGATGAATGCTGAGAAAATGAAAATGACCCATGAGGTAGACTAGGATGGATGTGAGGAGACTTTAGCAGAGAGATGAGGGATAGCCTCTCCAAGGAGGTGACATGTGACTTGAAGCCTGAGCCATGAGGCAGTCTGAGTGAACAGTAGTATTTCAGGCAGAGGAAACAGCAGGTGCAAAGGCCTGAAGTCATGCATCAGTCAGCTCTTGCGGAGGAAAAGCACTCTGACCTCAGTGGCTTAAACCAAATAATTGTTTATAACTCATGTGTCTGTGGATCAGTGGATCCAGGCTGGGCCCTGCCATGTGCCTGTAGGGTGACTGGTAGGGAGCAGAGGTATCCCAGCCCACTAACAGGCAATTTCCCATTGGATCAGGTGGGAAGAGTGGCCTGTCACCAGAGTCCAGGAGGGATGGCCATTGTGGGAAAGGGTCACAGTAGGGTCCCTCCACATCAATAACAGTCAGCCCTTACCCAATATATTAGCTTCTTATTGCTCCTCCTGCAACAAGTTACAATTGACCTGTGAATAACATGAGTTTGAACTGTGTGGGTCCATTTATACATGGATTTTCTTCTGCCTGAGCCACCACTGAGAGAGCAAGACCAACCCCCCCTCCTACTCCTCAGCCTACTCACTGTGAAGACAACAAGGATGAAGATCTTTATGGTGGTCCACTTCCATTTAATACATAGTAAATATATTTTCTGTTCCTTAGGATTTTTTTAAATAGCATTTTCTTTAGCTTACTTTAAGAACACATTATATAATACATATACAAAATATGTGTTAATTAAGGGCTGGGAGCAGTGGCTCACACCTATAATTCCAGCACTTTGAGAGGCCAAGGCAGGTGGCATTTGAGGTCGGGAGTTCAAGACCAGCCTGGCCAACATGGTGAAACCCCGTCTCTACAAAAAAAAATACAAAAAAAAAAAAAATTAGCTGGCCATGGTGGCACGCTCCTGTAGTCCCAGCTACTCAGGAGGCTGAGGCAGGAGAACTGCTTGAACTAGGAGGCAGAGGTTGCAGTGAGCCAGGATTATGCCACTGTGCTCCAGCCGGGGTGACAGAGCAAGACCACGTCTCAAAAAAAACAAAGTGTTACCTATTTATTTTATCAGTATGGTCAACAGTAAGCTATTAGTAGTTAAGTTTTTGGGGAGTCAAAAGCTATACACAGATTTTCGATTGTACTGGGGTCAGTGCCCCTACCCCCCTCATTGTTCAAGGGTCAACAATACTACACTTTGTAGCATAAAGCAAAGCAAGTTATCTTAAAGTTCAGGAGATCAGAAATCCAAAATGGGTCTAGCTGGGATATAATAAAGATGTCAGCAGGGCATCATTCCTTCTGGAGGCTCTAGGGAAAGGAAGAATCCATTTCTTTCTCTCCTTTTTGTTTTTTTAAGAGATGGGGTCTTGCTATCTTGCCTAGGATGGAGTCCAGTGGTATGATCATGGCTCACAGTAACCTTGACCTTCTGGGCTCAGGTGATCCTCCTGCCTCAGCCTCCTGAGTAGCTGAGACTACAGGTGTGTGTCACCATGCCCAGCTAATTTTTTTTTGTTTTGTTTTGTTTTGTAGAAACAAGGTCTCATCATTTTGCCCAGGCATGTCTTGAACTCTTGGGCTCAAGGAGTCCTCCCGTCTCAGCTGCCCAAAGTGTTGAGATTACAGGCATGAGGCCCTGTGCCTGGCTGAGAATCCATTTCTTTGCATTTTTCAGCTTCTAGAGGCATCCACGTTCCTTGGCTATGGCCTTGTCCATCTGCACAGTCAGCAAGGCCTGGTCAAGTCACACATCATATTCACTCTGACTCTGACCCTTCTGCCTTTTTTCCCCATTTAAGGACCCTTGTGATTACACAGGTCCATCCAGATAATCCAATGTAATTTCTCTATCTTAATGTTAGTTGCTTAGCAACCTTAATTCCTCCCTCCCATGTAATTGGAAATATACAGGTTCTAGGGTTAGGATGCAGGCATCTTGGGAAGCCACTATTCTGCCATTCACTCCTGGCTTAACTTTTTTTGTTGTTTAATTGAACTTTTCACTGAAACATAACAATATGGGGAAGGTGCCCACATCACACCTCTAGGCCACTGTGGGGTCAGGGTAGGGGCAGCACGCACCCAGGTCATGGCTGTGCAGAGAGGGCTGGGTACCAGGGCAAAAAGAGAGTCCTGTCACAAAGGAGGAGGAGGGAATGCATTTGTTCATTCATTAAGCATGTATATTGAGCTCTTGCTGTGGGCTATAGATACAGTGGTAAGCAAGGTGGACAGAAACCCCTACCCTCAAGGGGTTCCCAGTTAGTGAAACGGACAAAATAAGGCAGACCAAAGTACTCTAATACGCCTTGGGTCATTTTTCTTCCTCTTAGTGATGCACATTGCAGCTATTCCTGTTTGTGGGGAGCAGATAGGTTCCTTTACATCTAGAGTGAGGTGGCACAACAGCATATGCTGCCAGGAAGAAGCTGGGTGTCAGCCAACTTTCCCCATGCAGCACATTTTTCTCTGTTGCCACCTGGCGTTGTGGAAGCCACAGTAGCTGGGGCCTGGGTGCCACACTGCTCCTTCCAAGTTCAGTGCCTCTGTGCATCTGAGTGCTCTCTCCTGGGCATCCCCTCTGCATCCTCTGTGCTCCCCTCACAGACTCCATTCATACTCCTTGTGCCAACTGTTTTTTCCTCCCTCTCCTCTCCTTTCCTTATTCTGTTCTTTCCTCTTCCTTTCCTTATTCCTTATTTTCCTCTTCCTTATTCTGTGTTTCCCTCTCTTCCTTTCCTGGTTTGCAAAACTATATTTTTAAATGGTCAAAGCCACTTGAACCTTGAATGTTTCAAAATCATTAGTTTTATCCTTCCTCTTCCCATCTCACCACAGACTCTTTTGCTGTGGAACAGAGATTAAGGGACATTTCCAGTTTTTGCTTCTTTCAGACTTGGAAACTAGACCCAAAGTCAAACTGTCAGTTCTAAAGCAAGGCATCTCTGAAGAAATATCCAACAATGTCATCTTGGTAGAAAGATTCCTGTGGGATGGTCTGTGGTACTGCAGGGGTGAGGACACTGAGGGCCACTGGGAATGCAGTTGTGAGAGCCTAGAGAGCCTGGCAGTGCCGGTGGCCTTTACGCCTGTGAAGACGCCTGTTCAGGAGCAGTGGCAGAGGAATGGGTTTGGGGAAAACGTAAGTCTGAACCCTGATCTCTCACATCAACCAATGACTCCTGAAAGACAAGGCCCCCACACATGGGGAACATGTGGAAAAAGGGAGAAGCCAGACCTGAATATTTTACAGAAAACCTGTGTAAAAGAGAAACCCTACAAATGTCAGGAATGCGGAAAGGCCTTTAGTCACAGCTCAGCACTTATCGAACACCACCGGACGCACACAGGAGAGAGACCTTACGAATGTCACGAATGCGGAAAAGGCTTCCGGAACAGCTCGGCACTTACCAAACACCAGAGAATTCATACTGGGGAGAAACCCTATAAATGCACTCAGTGTGGGAGGACCTTCAACCAAATTGCCCCACTGATCCAGCACCAGAGAACTCACACAGGCGAGAAGCCCTATGAGTGCAGCGAATGTGGGAAATCCTTCAGTTTTAGGTCCTCCTTCAGCCAGCACGAGCGAACTCACACAGGCGAGAAGCCCTACGAGTGCAGTGAGTGCGGGAAAGCCTTCCGGCAAAGCATCCACCTCACCCAGCATCTGCGAATCCACACTGGGGAGAAACCCTATCAGTGTGGTGAGTGTGGCAAGGCCTTCAGCCACAGCTCGTCCTTGACCAAACACCAACGAATCCACACAGGGGAGAAGCCCTATGAGTGCCATGAGTGTGGAAAAGCCTTCACCCAGATCACACCACTGATTCAGCACCAGAGGACCCACACAGGAGAAAAGCCCTATGAGTGCAGTGAGTGTGGGAAAGCTTTCAGTCAGAGCACACTCCTGACCGAGCATCGGAGGATTCACACGGGAGAGAAGCCCTACGGATGCAACGAGTGTGGGAAAACCTTCAGCCACAGCTCCTCGCTCAGCCAGCATGAGCGGACACACACAGGAGAGAAGCCCTATGAGTGCAGTCAGTGTGGGAAGGCCTTCCGGCAGAGCACACACCTCACCCAACACCAGCGAATCCACACAGGGGAGAAGCCCTATGAATGCAATGACTGCGGCAAGGCATTCAGCCACAGCTCATCTCTCACCAAACATCAGCGAATCCACACTGGGGAGAAGCCCTACGAATGCAACCAGTGTGGCAGAGCCTTCAGCCAGCTTGCTCCCCTCATTCAGCATCAGAGGATCCACACAGGAGAGAAACCCTATGAATGTAACCAGTGTGGCAGAGCCTTCAGCCAGAGCTCCCTTCTCATTGAACACCAGAGGATTCACACCAAGGAAAAGCCCTATGGGTGCAATGAATGTGGGAAATCCTTCAGCCACAGCTCCTCGCTCAGCCAGCATGAAAGGACGCACACTGGGGAAAAGCCCTATGAGTGTCACGATTGCGGAAAGTCCTTTAGGCAGAGCACCCACCTCACTCAGCACCGGAGGATCCACACAGGAGAGAAGCCATATGCATGCAGGGACTGTGGAAAGGCCTTTACACACAGCTCCTCCCTTACCAAGCACCAGAGAACTCACACTGGATAAACCCACTCCACATGTGCTGGGGACATAGGAAGACCATAAGCCATAGCTCATCCCTTTCTAGATTTGACCCAATCATACACATGAGAAATGTATATTCATACACAAGCCTTTTCACACAGCACTTCCCTCAGACACCCTCAGAGAGTTCAGACTGATGGGAAATGACCATGGGACCACCAAGCTCTAGGTCATCCATCCCTGCATCCAAATAGTAGGGAAATGTGGAGATAATCAACACTCAGGACCTTCAGCCTTGAACACCCATTAGTGCTACGTTATAGAACCTACAAAAAAGAAATGGAACAAGTGTAATGGATCCAGGGAAAGCTTTTGTCCAAGGATTCACCGTATTCCAAACCAGAGATGTTCAAATTGGTGAGAAACCCAACAAATGCCTTTCATATATACAAGAACCAAATGAAGTCAGAATTTGCCATTATTGCACATCACATTTTTGGGGGGGAAAGTGCTTATGAATGGTGCAGGTTGACTCTGATATTCATTCCCAAATGACAATATGGCAGAGCGTTCCAGAAATGAGAGTGGCATCTTTATGGAATCACTATGGATACTGACTGTCTCAGTAAAAACCTGTCTGGTTTGTGTGTATATTGTTTGATCAGGGTACGTGGCAGCCAGTCACCGATTGGAATTCCATGTGATAAAGTATCAGTGTACTATAAACAGGTTTTTAGTTATCCCTGCATTATTTTTGCAATTAATCTTTATATGCAATGAGATTGAAAAGCTTTGTATGGGAAGACTCAAATGTAAAGCTGCTTCCATAGAGTCTCACTGATTCTGAGATGGCTTTTGCTGCTCTGTTCTCCCTCTACATTTCTCTGCAGAACTCGTGTTAGAAACACAGATATTTGTTTTACAAAAAGGGAGATTTTTCCTTTGTTAAACCATCATCTTATAAGCAATAGCAAATTCATGTTAGAAACTTCTGTTTTGCAAGATTCATCTTTTTTGGGAAATGTTCAAGTTAATCCTCTCAAACTGCTTTTTCATTGTTTTCATACAATTTAACATTTTGTTAAACCCTAAGTCCACAAATAGCAGTCTTTCTGACAACTATAACCTTTAAATGGTGACTTGCTGCCCTCATTAGAAATTTCATTGGCTGGCCAGGCGCAGTGGCTCATGCCTGTAATCCCAGCACTTTGGGAGGCCAAGGTGGGAGGATCACCTGAGGTCGGGAGTTTGAGACCAGCCTGACCAACATGGAGAAACTCCATCTCTACTAAAAGTACAAAATTAGCCGGGCGTGGTGGCGCATGGCTGTAATCCTAGCTATTCGGGAGGCTGAGGCAAGAGAATCACTTGAACCCGGGAGATGGAGGTTGCGGTGAGCTGAGATTGTACCATTGCACTCCAGCCTGGGCAACAAGAGTGAAACTCTGTCTCAGAAAAAAAAAGAAAGAAATTGCATTGGCTGTTTTTGGTTATCAGCTGTTAGTTGTGGTTACATCCATCAGTTTGATTTTTCTAATCCCAATGCTGGGATATAAATTTCCAGTTACTTGAAATTTCTCTCTTGGGGAAACCATGTTGCAGATAGTCTTCCAATATTGCTTCTCAGTATGATTGTGGAGTGCCTCTTGGGATAAATGCCTTTGTCATTTACAAGCCACTGGAGAGCCAGGCATGGCTGCACCTGCCTCTAGTCCCAGCTGCTTGGGAGGTTGAGGCAGGAGGATCACTTGAACCCAGGAGTTCTGGGCTGTAGTGTGCTCTGCTGAGTGGGTGTCCACACTAAGTTCAGCGTCAATATGATGACCTCCTGGGAGCAGATGACCACCAGCTTGCCTATGTAGGGGTGAACCAGAGCAGGTCAAAACTCCCACGCTGGTAGGGCTCACATCTGTAATCCCAGCACTTTGGGAGGCCAAGGCAGGCAGATCACCTGAGGTCAGGAGTTCAGACCAGCCTGGCCAACATGGTGACACCCTGTCTCTACTGAAAATACAAAATTAGCTGGACACGGTGGTGTGTGCTTGTAATCTCAGCAATTTTGGAGGCTGAGGCAGGAGAATCACTTGAGCCTGGGAGGCGGAGGTTACAGTGAGCCTAGATTTTGCTAGTGTACTCCAGCCTGTGTGACAAGAGTGAAACTCAACCTCAAAAAAAAAAAAAAAAAAAAACTCCCATGCTGCTCATTAGTGGGATCGTGCCTATGAATAGCCACTGTGCTCCCGCCTGGGCAACACAGCGAGACACCATCTCTAAAAAATAAAAGCCACTGGAGAAAGCCAGGGTACACAGTGCATAGCAGCACTGTCTCATTGAAACAATGCAGGTCATATAAATAACTTTAAATATTCTGGTAGCCCCATTTAAAAAACAAGAAGAGGGCCAGGCACAGTGGCTCATGCCTGTAATCCCAGCACTTTGGGAGGCTGAGGTGGGCAGATCAGT
Source organism: Pongo pygmaeus (assembly GCF_028885625.2). NCBI lineage: Eukaryota > Metazoa > Chordata > Mammalia > Primates > Hominidae > Pongo > Pongo pygmaeus. The sequence continues at coordinate 64,700,902 of NC_072393.2, forward strand.
TGAGGCCAGCCTGCCCAACATGGCAAAACCATGTCTCTGCTAAAAATACAAAAATTAGCCGGGTACAGTGGCATGCACCTGTAATCCCAGCTACTCGGGAGGCTGAGGCACGAGAATTGCTTGAGCCTGCGAGGCGGCAGTGAGCCAAGATTGCACCACTGCACTGTAGCCTGGGTGACAGAGCAAGACTGTCTCAAAAAGAAAGAAAACGCAAGAAGAAACAGGTGAAACTAACGTTTACCCCTATATATCTCAAATGTTAGCAGTTTAACATGTCAATATAAAATTACTGAGATATTTGCATTCTTTCTGTTACGTAACATCTTCAGAATCTAGTGTGCATCTTTTTTTTTTTTTTTTTTTTTTTGAGATGGAGCCTCGCTCTGTCACCCAGGCTGGAGTGCAATGGCACAATCTTGGCTCACTGCAACCTCCGCTTCCCGGGTTCAAGTGATTCTCCTACCTCAGCCTCCCGAGTACCTGGGACTACAGGCATGTGCCACCACGCCTGGCTAATTTTGTAGTTTTAGTAGAGATGGCGTTTCTCCTTGTTGGTCAGGCTGGTCTCGAACTCCTGACCTCATGTGATCCGCCCGCCTTGGCCTCCCAAAGTGCTGGGATTACAGGCGTGAGCCACCACTCCTAGCCTAGTGTGCATCTTATACTTGCATCACATCTCAGAGTTCACCATAGCGACATTTCAAGTGCCCATTTGACACGTGTAGCCAGCTGGTGTCTGTACTGGTGCAGCTCAACAGCTTGGTCTTTGGTCAGCTGTTTTGTCCTCCTTCCCTTTACTACCTGTGTCCTTCTGCCTTTCCATGTGTTCCTATCCTTGTGTAGCATCTTGTGCTCAAGGAAACCAAATGTGCTAGGAAGATCTGCTGCTTTAGGTAATTGGAATGATAGGTGCCTACTCATTTCAGGCTCCCTAGGATATTATTATTATCACAGAACATTACATTCAGGAAAGAGATTATGGCCAGTGTATTCCAGTTCAGTTTAGTAAAAATGGAATCTAGCACATGCACTTTTGCAGTCCTTTGAAAGTGCTAGATTGGCATAATCACCAAGAAACAGTAATGTGAGTTCCTTCCTCTCCACTCAGCCCCTCTTCATCAGACCTCCTTCAGCGACACAGGGGAAATACAGCAAGGATTGGGTACTACAGAGAGGTGCCCACAGTATCACTTCTCTCCTAAGCCAGGGAAAGAGATGAGATTCCTCTCCCTGATGGTGCCAAGCCAGTGGAAGGGCACTGTGGGGGTTACACCCTCCTGAGTCTAGAGGACCTTGCTTACTACGCCTCAGTTATTGGCACACAAGTAGAAGATCAAGTGGGAAAACAGGTGAATGCAGGTGAAATAAGAATGAGGGAGAGTTCTGAGGCTAGGTCAGAAAAGGCCATACAGCGTCTGTCTTTTTTTGCTGGAACACTTGTGCTTGGAGCCCTGAGACACCACTTGAGAAACCACTGGCCCAAGGCCACCATGCTGTGAGGATGAAGCCACACAGGCTCTGCTCAGGGTGTCAGTTCACTCCTAGTGTGAATCTCCCCAGCCTCATCAGGCCTGTGACAGAACAGTCTTCAGATGATTCCAGCCTCCCAGCTTTCAAGGTACCTCAGCCTTCAAGTTCCCAGCTGAGGCCCCAAACATGGTGGAGCCGACCAAAGTCATAAAGTCATCTCTGAATGTGCCTGAATGTGCCTTTTTTTTTTTTTTTTTGAGACAGAGTCTAGCTCTGTTGCCCAGGCTGGAGTGCAATGGCATGATCCAGGCTCACTGCAGCCTCCACCTCCTGGGCTCAAGCAATTCTCCTGCCTCAGCCTCCCAAGTAGCTGGGATTACAGGTGTGTGCCACCATGCCTGGCTAAGTTTTGTATTTTTAGTAGAGACAAGGTTTCACCATGTTGGCCAGGCTGGTCTCAAACTCCTGACCTCAGGTGATCCACCCGCCTCGGTCTCCCAGAGTGCTGGGATTACAGGAGCAAGTCACTGCACCCGGCCTGAGGTCTGTTTTTTTAACTGTGCAGGCACCCCCTCTACTCCACACTGCCTCTTGCTCCTCCTCTGGCCATGTGATACGTCTGCTCCTACTTCCCCTTCCACCATGAGTAAAAGCTTCCTGAGGCCTCCCCAGAAGCTGAGCAGACGCCAGTGCCCTGCTTCCTGTACAGCCTGCAGAACTATGAGCCAGTTAAACCTCTCTTCTTTATTACTCAATCTTAGGCGTTTCTTTTTTTTTTTTTTTTTTTATTAAGTATTTATTGATCGTTCTTGGGTGTTTCTCAGAGAGGGGGATGTGGCAGGGTCATAGGATAATAGTGGAGAGAAGGTCAGCAGATAAACACATGAACAAAGGTCTCTGGTTTTCCTAGGCAGAGGTCCCTGCGGCCTTCTGCAGTGTTTGTGTCCCTGGGTACTTGGATTAGAGAGTGGTGATGACTCTTAAAGAGCATGCTGCCTTCAAGCATCTGTTTAACAAAGCACATCTTGCACCACCCCTTAATCCATTTAACCCTGATTTGACACAGCACATGTTTCAGAGAGCACGGGGCTGGGGGAAAGGCCATAGATCAACAGCATCCCAAGACAGAAGAATTTCTCCTAGTCAGAACAAAATGGAGTCTCCTATGCCCACCTCTTTCTACACAGACACAGCAACAGTCTGATCTCTCCTTCCTTTCCCCACACTTCCCCCCCTTCTTTTCAACAAAACCGCCATCGTCCTCATGGCCCGCTCCCGATGGTCGCTGTCTCTTCGGAGCTGTTGGGTACACCTCCCAGACGGGGCGGCCGGGCAGAGGCGCTCCTCACTTCCCAGACGGGGCGGCCGGGCAGAGGCGCTCCTCACATCCCAGACGGGGCGGCCGGGCAGAGGCGCTCCTCACTTCCCAGACGGGGCGGCCGGGCAGAGGCGCTCCTCACATCCCAGACGATGGGTGGCCAGGTAGAGGCGCTCCTCACCTCCCAGATGGGGCGGCCAGGCAGAGGTGCTCCTCACTTCCCAGACGGGGTGGCCAGGCAGAGGCGCTCCTCACTTCCTCCCAGAATGGGTGGCAGCCAGGCAGAGGTGCTCCTCACCTCCCAGACAGGGCGGCCGGGCAGAGGCGCTCCTCACTCCTCAGATGGGGCGGCTGGGCAGAGGCGCTCCTCACTTCCTCCCAGATGGGGTGGCAGCCAGGCAGAGGCGCTCCTCACTTCCCAGACGGGGCGGCCGGGCAGAGGCGCTCCTCACTTCCTCCCAGACGGGGTGGCAGCCAGGCAGAGGCGCTCCTCACCTCCCAGACGGGGCGGCCGGGCAGAGGTCCTCCTCACTTCCCAGACGGGGCGGCTGGGCAGAGGCGCTCCTTACCTCCCAGATGATGGGCGGCAGGGCAGAGGCGCTCCTCACTTCCTCCCAGACGGGGCGGCCGGGCAGAGGCACTCCTCACTTCCCAGAGGGGGCGGCCGGGCAGAGGCGCTCCTCACCTCCCAGACGGGGCGGCCGGGCAGAGGCGCTCCTCACTTCCTCCCAGACGGGGTGGCGGCCGGGCAGAGGCGCTCCTCACTTCCCAGACGGGGCGGCCGGGCAGAGGTGCTCCTCACCTCCCAGACGGGGTGGTGGCCAGTCAGAGGCGCTCCTCACCTCCCAGACGGGGTGGCCGGGCAGAGGTGCTCCTCATCTCCCAGATGGGGCGGCCGGGCAGAGGTGCTCCTCACATCCCAGACAGGGCGGCCTGGCAGAGGTGCTCCTCATCTCCCAGACGGGGCGGTCGGGCAGAGGTGCTTCTCACTTACTCCCAGATGGGGTGGCGGCCAGGCAGAGGCACTCCTCACCTCCCAGATGGGGCGGCCGGGCAGAGGGGCTCCTCACATCCCAGACAATGGGCAGCCAGGCAGAGACGCTCCTCACTTCCTAGACGGGGTGGCGGCGGGGCAGAGGCTGTAATCTTAGCACTTTAGGAGGCCAAGGCAGGCGGCTGGGAGGTGGAGGTTATAGCGAGCCGAGATCATGCCACTACACTCCAGCCTGAGCAACATTGAGCACTGAGTGAGCGGGACTCCGTCTGCAATCCCAGCACCTCGGGAGGCCGAGGCGGGCAGATCACTGGAGGCCAGGAGCTGGAGACCAGCCTGGTCAACACGGTGAAACCCCGTCTCCACCAAAAATACAAAAACCAGTCAGGCGTGGCGGTGCGTGCCTGCAATCCCAGGCACTCAGCAGGCCGAGGCAGGAGAATCACAGGAGCCCGAGGCAGGGAGGTTGCAGCGAGCTGAGATCACGGCAGTACAGTCCAGCTTTGGCAACAGAGGGAGACCGAAAAAAGAAGGAGAGGGAGACCGAAGAGAGGGAGAGGGAGACCGAAGAGGGGAGAGGGAGAGGGAGACCAAATAGGAGGGGGAGGGGGAGGGGGAGAGGGAGAGGGAGAGGGAGAGGGAGACAGGCGTTTCTTTATAGCAACACAAGAAGGGCCTAACACAGTGACTGCAGTTTCTGGGTGTGCAGCCATGAGACTGAGAGGAAGGTCTGGTTCTTTGGCAAGGAAAGGTTCTGTCTCTTTCTGGATGTAAAGGGAGAAGTATGCTGCCTACCACCGCAAGCACAGAGAGGACCATCCTAGACAGAGTCAACTCAGAGAAGACAGCAAAGCCCAAGCTCATCTACAATTCAAGCAGGGGCCCCACCCTGGACCTTGCATCCTGGTCTTTCGCAGCAAATAAATAATAACCTCAGCTGGGCGTAGTGGCTCATGCCTGTAATCCCAGCACTTTGGGAGGCTTGCTCGAACCCAGGAGTTCAAGACCAGCCTGGGCAACATAGTGAGACCCTATCTCTACAACAGATAAAAAATTAGCCAGGCATGGTAGCGTGTGCCTGTAGTCCCAGCTACCCAGTAGGCTAAGGCAGGACTATCACTTGAACCCAGGTATTTGAGGCTGCAGTGAGCTATGGTTTCACCACTGCACTCCAGACCATGTTTCTCAAAAAATAAGTAAATAATATCCTAAAGCGTATACAATTTTGAGTTGGATTTCTGGTGACTGGCAGCCAAAAATGCATCTTGGGTAGAAGAATCGTAGAAAGTAGAGAATTAAGTATCCTTTGGCTTCCCATTGTGTTTCTGAAAAAAAGTCAGGCAAGCTGGTGCGATGGTTTGGATATTTGTCCCCTCCAAATCTCATGTTGAAATATGATCCCCAGTGTTGGAGGTGGGGCCTAGTGTGAGGTATGTGGGCTATGGGGTGGATCCCACATGAATGGCTTGGTGCTGTCCTCATGGTAATGAGTGAGTTCTCCCTTTATGAGTTCACCCAAGAGATGGTTATTTAAAGGAGCCTGGCACCTCCTCCCCTCTCTCTTGTTTTCTCTCTCACTATGTGATGCGCCAGCTCCCCTTTGCCTTCCACCATGATTGGAAGCTTCCTGAGGCCTCCCCATAGTGCAGATGCCAGCACTATGCTTCCTATACAGCCTGCAGAACTGTGAGCCAAATAAACCTCTTTTCTTTGTAAATTACCCATCCTCAGGTATTCTTTTATAGTAGTGTAAACAGACTAACACAGCCAGGGCCCTTGGAAGTTTTGTGGAAGCACTGGGTAGGACTGACGTGTGGTAGTCACTGTCCCTCCTGAGCCTCTGCTTATACTGTATGTGAGAGGGAGATTCTTTCAGGCAGCAAGTATCTTCCAAGCACCAACTATAGCTCAGGCACAATTCCAGACTCTGGCAACCGAACTGATGAAACTCGTGGTCTCAGGAGCTTATATTTTGGTGGGGAAATGGAAAATAGAGAAATTAGGATGTTATGGGCACATTACACAGTAAGTGTTATATAGAAACAAAATGGTCCAAGAAGGGAAACCCCAGGCTGGGCGCAGTGGCTCAAGCCTGTAATGCTAGCACTTTGTGAGGCCAAGGCAGGCAGATTGCCTGAGGTCGGGAGTTCAAGACCAGCCTGGCCAACATGGAGAAACCCCGTCTCTCCTAAAAACACAAAATTAGCCAGGCGTGGTGGCACATGCCTGTAATCCCAGCTACTAGGGAGGCTGAGGCAGGAGAATCTCTTGAACCCAGAAGGCAGAGGTTGCAGTGAGCCAAGTTCGCACAATTGCACTCCAGCCTGGGCAACAAGACCGAAACTCCACCTCAAAAAAAAAAAAAAAAAAAAAAAAGAAGGGAAACCCCAAGTCCTCTGGACTTTTTTTTTTTTTTTCTTTTTTTTTTTTTTTGAGGTAGGGTTTTGCTTTGTCACGAAGGCTGTAGCTTCAACCTCCTGGGCTCAAATGATCTGTCCCACCTCAGCCTCCTGAGTAGGTGGGACTACAGGCATGTGCCACCATGCCTGGTTAATTTTTAAATTTTTTTAGAGATGAGGTCTTGCTATGTTGCCCAGGCTGGTCTCAAACTCCTGGGCCCAAGTGATCCTCTTGTCTCAGCCTCCCAAATGCTGGGATTACAGGCATGAGCCACTGCGCCCAGCCTCTCTGGACTTCTCAGTTACCTGAGCCGATCCTTTTTGGCTTAGCCCCATGGCAGGTAACACAAATTCAATCCAATTAAAGAAACACAACGGTAAGCTGGGTGTGGTGGCTTATGCCTGTAATCCCAGCACTTTGGGAAGCCAAGATGGATGGATCATTTGAGGTCAGCAGTTTGAGACCAGCCTGGTTAACATGGTGAAATCCTGTCTCTACTGAAAATACAAAAAAAAAAAAAAAAAATTAGCCATGTGTGGTGGTGCATGCCTTTACTGCCAGCTACTTGGGAGGCTGAGGCAGGAGAGTTGCTTGAACCTGGGAGGCAGAGGTTGCAGTAAACCAGGATTGTGCCACTACACTCTAGCCTGGGTGACAGAGAAAGGCTCTGTCTCAAAAAAAAAAAAAAAAAAAAGAGAAAAGAAAAACACATACACACACACAACTGGTAAATTACCTGCCCCTCAAAGTGCAGTGATGATTAAATGAGCTCCTGGAATCCCAAAGCGTGTGGCAAAGTATAAAGTGAATGTAAAACATCCATTCATTTGTGTCACTTGTAAAACTGTCATGCCCATTAAATGCCCCAAAAAAGAGGCTGTTTCTGAAGACAGTCTCTTTGTTATAGTACACACATACTTTATATAGCAGCACACAGACGTATATATTTAGATACCGTATACATTCTTATAGAGAGGAGGAGGTTAAAGCTTTAGCTGTCCTTAGGAGAAGCCAAGAGTGACACCATGAAACCACACTTCGCTGGCTCTAGCCCACATCTGAACTCAGTGATTTAGATTTCTGCTGGGAGGCTTTCCTGCCTTCAAAGACCGCTCCATGCCACCCATTTCTTTTTCTTTCTTTCTTTCTTTCTTTTTTTTTTTTTTTTAATCCTTAGGGTCTTATTCTGTCACCCAGGCTGGAGGGCAGTGGTGTGATCATAGTTCTCTGTAGCCTGGAACTCCTGGGCTTAAGCAATCCTGCCTTAGCCTCCTTAGTAGCTGAGACTACAGGCGTGCACCAACATGCCCAGCTAATTTTTTATTTTTTATTAAGACAGGGGCCCACTATGTTGTCCAGGCTGGGCTCGAACTCCCAGACTCAAGCAATCCTCCCACCTTGGCCTCCCAAAGCACTTGGATTATAGTCATGAGCCACCACTCCACCATGGTCCACGCATTTCTGTCACACACTCACCCCCAAGTTCTGTTTCTTTTAGGAGAGTGAGGGCTTTAAAGGAAGGCCTCAGGGTTTACTGTCAAAGGAATTGATTCGTTTATTCTTCTCTTTGAACCCAGAGTAAACAAGTATAAACCACACAGAAAATGCCCCTGGCCCTATGTGGGTTGCAAGTTAGTGGGCGAGATAGGCAAAGCAGGTCATCAGAAGAAAAGCAAGGTGAGTCATAGCGGAGAAAACACAATAAGACAGGCCAGACGCAGTGGCTCACACCTGTAATTTCAACACTTTGTGAGGCTGAGGCAGGTGGATCACCTGAGGTCAGGAGTTTGAGACCAGCCTGGACACATGGTGAAACCCCGTCTTTACTAAAAAATACAAAAATTACCCAGGCATGGTGGCAGGTGCCTGTAATCCCAGCTACTTGGGAGGCTGAGGCAGAAGAATTGCTTGAACACGGGAGGCAGAGGTTGCAGTGAGCCGAGATTGTGCCACTGCACTCCAGCCTGGGTGACAAGAGCAAGAGTTTGTCTCAAAAAAAAAAAAAAATAAGTAATAAGATGAATACCAGCCAGAGATGACAACAACTTGGGGATTATTGTGTTTGGTGAATGGGGTGAGGGACGTCACATTAAAACCATGGCATCAGGGCAAACCTCTGTGAAAAGACAGGCAGAGCTACAGCTGGAGAGACCTCCCCAGTCCTGGGGCCTTGGTGAGGAGCTGGGGAGCTTAGATTTACCATGTTCCAGAAGCCACCCTCTCACTGAGCAGATTTCCCTGGCAGTTGCCCCCATCGCATGTGGCTGGTCCCTCAGGAGCCCATCTCTCAAGAGCTACCTGGTCAGCCAGAGGCTGGACTTTGGAAAGCTGTTCATTTCATTGAGACATCTGGGAACCTTTCTACAAATTCAGGTTCTCTCGGATTGAGGGAAGGCTGGGCTGCACTATGTTTTGAGGCTCTGGCTTCGTAGACTTGCCATGAAAGTAAGCTGAAACTCTAGGTCCCTCACTTTTAGGGATCCCTTCAAGACCAAGCACCTAATTTTATCTTTGTAATTTTGAATTATTCTTCTGAAGAGGGACCCCTCAGAGGTGTGAGCCTTAGGCCCAACAAATCCAGATTGACCTCTGGTTCCAGCAACCCTCATCTTGGAGACTTCTGCATGGACACTGGGAAGACAGAACCCAGCACTGCCAAGGGTTATGGATCTCCCATTTTGATGTGAGTGAAAACCACCTGAAGGTGGAGGGTGTTAAACCTGGGACCTTGGTTTGGTTGGTCCGAGGGGGTTTGGTAATCTGCACACCAAGGCATTGGGTGATTCTGAAACAGACCTGGAAGCCTCAAGTGAGAACTGTGCCCAAACTTCCTGAAGCGGTTCCTCTGTGAAGCCCATAGTTCCCAAGTGTGGCCCCATCCCAGGAGCCTCTCAGGTTGAAGGAACAGCTACTAATAAATCACTGACTTTTCATTGGACTCAGGGTAGGCAGAATGGAGTATCTGACTTTCTTTGCATCAAAAGCACATCACCCTATCCTGTTCTGTATCTGCCTGAAGGAAGTCCACAGGGTATTCCCGAGACCCATCAGACACCTCACTCATTTTTTCATGATACCCAAGAGACACACTTATAATAAGAATGTGTGCAGACTACATATATACCAAACACATTATACTCACATCTCATACCCTGAAAAATGACTGGGAGACATAAATACACTGAGATGTCAAAAGGAATAGTCTGTTGCCCAGGCTGGAGTGCAGTGGCATGATCTCGGCTCACTGCAACCTCTGCCTCCGGGTTCAAGTGATTCTCATGCCTCAGCCTCTTGAGTAGCTGGGACTACAGGCACGCACCACCATGCCCAGGTAATTTTTTTGTATTTGTACTAGAGTCAAGGTTTCACCATGTTGGCCAAGCTGGTCTTGAACACCTGACTTCAGGTGATCCTCCCACCTGGGCCTGTCAAAGTGCTGGGATTACAGGCGTGAGCCACAGTGCCCGGCCGAATCTGTGTGTTTTTAACTTTTACATAATTGGGAGAATTCTTTTTAAAATGGTGAAAAATGAACTTTATTATAAAAGCCCATGGCCAGGCGCGGTGGCTCACACCTGTAATCCTAGCACTTTGGGAGGTCGAGGTGGGCAGATCACTTGAGGCCAGGGGTTTGAGACCAGTCTGGCCAACATGGTGAAACCCCGTCTCTACTAAAGATACAAAAATTAGCTGGGCATGGTGGCAGGGGCCTGAAATCCCAGCTATTCAGTACACCACGGCGAGAGAATCGCTGGATCCTGGGAGGCAGAGGTTCCAGTGAGCTGAAATTGTGCCACTGCACTCCAGCCCGGGTGACAGAACGGGGCTCTGTCTCAAAAAAAAAAAAAAAAAAACCTTTCAAAGGAATTTAAAAAACTGAAATAAATGTCCTCATAATTTCATGACCCTAACACAACTACTCTTTGCATTTCTATACTTTCTGTGCTAGGATTTGACAACGAATGCCCACTGTTTACACAGTTGCAACAGAATCGACAGTTACATTCTACTTCTTGAACTACACTTAGAAATTACTCTTCCAGCGCCGGGTGCAGTGGCTCACACTTGTAATCCCCAGCACTTTGGGAGGCCGAGGCGGATGGATCATGAGGCCATGAGTTTGAGACCAGCCTGACAAATATGATGAAACCCCGTCTCTACTAAAAATACAAAAATTAGCCGGGTGTGGTGGTGCGCACCTGTAATCCCAGCTACTCAGGAGGCTGAGGCAGGAGAATTGCTTGGAGCCAGGAGACGGAGGTTGCAGTGAGCTGAGATCACGCCATTGCACTCCAGCCTGGGCAACAGAGCAAGAGCGAGACTCTGTCTAAAAAAAAAAAAAAAAAAAAAAAATTCTTCCTTTTTGCTAGTCTTAATTATCATTTATGCCTTTTTACTATTGCTTTGAATGGCTCTACCATTCATATTTAAGTCATAGTATTTAACTTCATGCAAACCAGCATCCTCATGTATATATATTTTTTGGTCCTTTTTTTTCCTTTTTGTGGAGAATGGGGTCTCACTATGTTGCCCAGGCAGGTCTTGAACTCCTGGGCTCAAGGGATCCTCCCACCTTGGCCTCCCAAAGTGTTGGGATTATAGGTGTGAACCACTGTGCCTGGCCCCATATTGTTAGTGAATACAGTTGGACTGTTAGCTTTCCAAAATGATTGCACTAGTTGACACTGATTCATAAAACTCTCCTCAACTCAAATAGCGATGGCAGACATGTATTTGTCTGCTTGGGCTGTGATCACAAAATACCACAGGCTGGGAGGCTGAATCAACAGGAATTTATTAATATTTTCTCCCTGTTCTGGAGGCTGGAAATCAGAGTGGGTTCCACATGAAGCCTCTCTTCCAAGCTTGTAGACGGTTGCCATCCTGCTGTGTCTGCACCTGCCTATGGCCTTTCCTCTGTGTGTGCACAGAGAGGGAGCAATCTCTGGCGTCTCTTGCTATCTCTTTTTTTTTTTTTTTTTTTGAGACGGAGTCTCGCTGTGTCGCCCAGGCTGGAGTGCGGTGGTGTGATCTCAGTTCACCGCAAACTTCACCTCCCAGGTTCAAGTTATTCTCTTGCCTCAGCCTCCCAAGTAGCTGGGATTACAGATGCCTGCCACCATGCCTGGCTAATTTTTCGTAGAGACAGGGTTTTACCATATTGGCCAGACTGGTCTCGAACCCCTGACCTCAGGTAATCCACCTGCCTCGGCCTCCCGAAGTGCTGGTACAGGCGTGAGCCACTGTGCATGGTCCTCCCTCTCTTTTTTTGAGACAGCGTCTTGCTCTGTCACCCAGGTTGGAGTGCATGGTGTATCATAGCTCACTGCAGCTTTGACCTCCAGGGCTCATGTCATCCTACCACCTCGGCCCCCCACGCAGCTGGGACTACAGGCACATGCCACCACACCCAGCTAATTTTTAAGTTTTTTGTAGAGACGAGGTCTAGCTGTGTTGCCCAGGCTGGCTCCTGGGCTCAAGGGATCCCCCTGCCTCAGCCTCCTAAAATGCTGGGGTTACAAGTGTGAGTCACCTTGCCCAGCCTCTTGCTTTTCTTATAAGGACACTAGTCCTATTGGATGCAGGCGCCACTTCAACGACCTCATTTAGCCTATTTACCTCCCTAAAGGCCTTGTCTCCACATATCATCAGATTGTGGGTTAAGGCTTCAACATATGACATTTAATTCAGCTCGTACCAGAGGGTGTTTAAGCATTTTCCCATTGAAATGTATTCCCACCTTTCCAGGTGTCCATCTCTCATTTGCTTTTCCTACTTACTTAGAACACAGCTACCTTCCGACACCCTGTATAAACCCACACTGAACTCTACCGCTCTTCACAGCCAGCCTGCCTGGGGCTTTCCCTTGCCCCCCAGAGAGTCTGTGTCCTTTTGCACACATCCCATCCCTGCCAACTCCACTAGACAGACCTGAGCCACCCTCTCCTGCCTCACCCCACCCATCTTTCTTGCTGGTCCACGTTGCTGCACTGTTGTATGGGAGCTGAGACCCACTGCCTCAAATGCCTGAACCAGCCCAGCTGCCCCTGAGGTTAACAAGTGGGAATATCTAGCTTAATAAAACATCCATTTCTGCTCCTTACATCCTGGGCAGGGTGGTAGGGGTAGAACAGCAAACAAATCCTGAAATCTCAATCAGTTCACTTTTGGTAGTGGTTTGGGAAAGGATATTCTGAAACTATATTAGAGTTATTTTAAGATTCATCAAATTAGTAAAATGCTGAATTTTGGGGTGTCAGGGTTCTCAGTATTAAATAAGACACATACAAATATGGACTGGAGGGAGTCATGAATTGAGTTGGAGGTCTTACTGGATATGTATGTGTATGTGCACAGACACACCTTTGTGTGTAACCTGTGTGCAATCATATGCACATATATTTCATAGCTCAGCAGAAGACACCTCAACTGGCACCCTATCTTGGTCTCTAATGCCATTACCCACTAAAAGGAACCAGTTCTTCAAAGACATGGCCAATTTCAGGGCTGAGGAAGGGTAGAAAGGAGATGGGCTTGGAACATCCTACTACACCAAAAAGCAAATACGTGCTAAAAAAAAAAAAAAAAAGGAGGCATGTCACAAGGATGCAGGAGTCAACTGAAGGGGGTCTCACTGGCCTCATCTAGGACAACTTGAGCACCAAAATAAGATCAGCAGCTAGTTATAAACCACTGAATAAACAGAAATCCTGAGTCCATTCCAACAATAAAGACAAACTCTTGGGGAGAAGGAAGAGTGCTGGCTGGCAGTAGGATGCTGAGGGCCTGCTGGTCAGCATGGAGGGAGGGCTGGTGTTAGAAAATCACCACCCTGGTAATGATGGATTCAGGCAAGAATCATAAATGAAAGCCAAATTTAGGGGGAAGTTTTGATGAGGAGCAGGATATTTGCATTATCTTTAATCTTTTTGTGACAACTGAAGATCATTGATATTTGCATGATCTTAAAGTATCTTCCCACCGATTCTTATTTGTTAAAAGGAGAAAAAGTTAACTATATTCTTTTTTTGAGACAGGGTCTTGCTCTGTCACCCAGGCTGGAGTGCAGCGGCTCGAGCTCGGCTCACTGCAACCTTGACCTCCCAGGTCCAAGCCATCCTCCCACCTCAGCCTCCCAAGTAGCTGGGACTGCGGGTGTGCACCACCACGCCCAGCTTCAGCCTCACAAGTGCTGAGATTACAGGTGTAAGCCTCTGCATCTGGCCCAGTTAGCCATACAGTGGAAAAACTGCACTCTAACCAGGTGAGCAAAGAGAACATCACTGACAGGAGGAATGTGGACACTGTGTACCCTGGATGGGGTGGGGGAAGGCGCACACATGCAGGCCATAGGTAAGCAGGGTCGAATGTTAATAAGTGGGTCTGGGTGAGGGTTTGTGGATGATCTGTACACTATTGTATTTTATTTATTGATTTTTTTTGACACAGTCTTGCTCTGTCACCCAGGCTGGAGTGCAGTGGCGCAATCTCAGCTTGCTGCAAGCTCCGCCTCCCGGGTTCACGCCATTCTCCTGCCTCAGCCTCCTTAGTATCTGGGACTACAAGCGCCCGCCACCACGCCCGGCTAGTTTTTCTTGTATTTTTTTTAGTAGAGAAGGGGTTTCACCATGTTAGCCAGGATGGTCTCGATCTCCTGACCTCATGATACGCCCACCTCGGCCTCCCAAAGTGCTGGGATTACAGGCGTGAGCCACCGCGCCCGGCCGATCTGTGCACTATTTTAATTCTTGTGCCTTTTTAAAATATGTTTGTAATTATTTCCAAATAAAAAACTTAAAAAGGCATAGACATCTGGCTGTGCACTAAATGAGACAGGAGATGGGAAACTGAAGATGGTGAGGCCCTATAACAAATGACGATCACCCACAGCCTGAGAGCTGAGTGGGACACATCACAGGGGATGTTCCCTGTGGCAGTGCAAGAAGGTACGCTCACAGGTTCGGCTGAGAAATGGGAGAGTACATTTTAGCCTTTATCTTTTCTTTTCTCTTTTTAATGAGATGGAGTCTCGCTCTGTCCCCCAGGCAGGAGTGCAGTGGTGCGATCTTGGCTCACTGCAACCTCCGCCTCCCCGGTTCAAGCGATTCCCCTGCCTCAGCCTCCTGAGTAGCTGGGATTACAGGTGCCTGCCACCACACCTGGCTCATTTTTTGTATTTTCACCATGTTGGCCAGGCTGCTTTTGAACTCCTGACCTCAGGTGATCCACCTGCCTCTGCCTCTCGAAGTGCTGGGGTTACAGGCGTGAGCCACCGTGCCCAGCCCATTTTAGCCTTTTTCTTACCAGAACCACACTCAGCTTGGGGGTTAGGGTGGATAGGCTTAGAGGGGAACTAAGCTTGTAACTGTTGCAGAGACAGGCACTCCAGGTGACAGTTCCCAGGCCCTTTCAATTGACTGGGGCCATGGGATCATTTCTCTCCAAGGATTTGTGAGTAGAAGTGATGTGTGTCATCTCCCAGGTGAACAGGTTCGGCCTTCCCTACATGCTCCAAGGGTACAGTGAAGAGCAGAGCTACAACAGGGATGAGGCCTGGATCCCTGAATCACTGTATGGAGCAGAGTGCAAACCAATATATAAGCAACAGCAACACCAACACAAGATAATCGACTGTTAGTAAATAGTTTTTTTTCTTTTTTTCTTTTTTTTCTGAGATGGAGTCTTGCACTGTCACCTAGGCTGGAGTGCAGTGGCACAATCTCGGCTTACTGCAACCTCCGCCTCCCAGGTTCAAGCGATTCTCCTGCCTCAGCCTCCTGAGTAGCTGGGATTACAGGCACGCATCACCACACCTGGCTAATTTTTTGTATTTTTAGTAGAGACAGGGTTTCACCATGTTGGCCAGGCTGGTCTCAAACTCCATGATCTGCCTGCCTCAGCCTCGCAAAGTGTTGGGATTACAGGTGTGAGCCACCACGCCCGGCCCATGAATAAGTATTTATTAAGTCTCTGTGATTTGGGGGTCATTACAACAGACTGCCTGCTCAAACACAGTGACAGAAAAAGAGGCACCAGTTTCTGTATCTACAGGGAGCAGTTAAGTTTATGCACAGGGAGCAATTAAGTTTATGCGCAGGCAATGGGAATGATACTGTAATCTTGAGAATAAATGCAATCAATGAAAATAATCACCTTATGTAGCCCAAGGAGTTTAGTCTCCTTTGCTCAGACAGACAGATCTTTATTAGTGTTTTCAACTTATTTTGATCACAACTTCCCAGCAAGAAATACGTCTTACATTGCAACCAGTTCTCACATTTAGATGTATGGGTGAAAAGTTTCACAAAACAGTATTTGCCTTTACTACATGATGCATTCTGGCCTACTTTATTCTGCTTCATTGCTGTGTAATGCTGCTGGCCACTTGCTAATTGATTTCCCATTTTACTAATGGGCTGGGACCCACGGTCTGAAAACCCTGCTTTAGGCTGCAAGCATTTCTGTGATCTCTGCGAGCTACTCCATACAGGTAAAGACACGTGAGGTAAACTAGGAAACAGCTTCTGCTTTTGCAAATTAGAAGTGAAGTTGACATCACGCAAGTACGAAAAGGCTAAACAGCTGACAAAATTTCCACTTGAGCAACCCTGGGGAGCGCAAACAGGAGGAATCGGGGCAAGGGTGACTTGAAGAAAGCACTGGCAGATCACGCACTTTAAGGCAACTCTACACTGCACAATGTCAAATAACCTAGCATGGGGCGGCACTAAATGGCTGCAAGAAAGCAGAGTCTTCTTCCACATTCAGCGGCTCCCCTCGGATGCGACCGCTGGCCCAGGGTGTGTTTACAGAGGTGAGGGCTTCCCGTGGACCCTTCTCGTTGGGAGCGCTTAGCCTCAGTAGCGGATTCAGGGCACAGGCAGAGGACGTCCACAAACACCACAGGAAGCCGCCACCCAGGGGCGTGGAAAGGCCCAATGCCTCGTCTGGGATTCATGGCCTGCAGGAAGGCCCCTCCGGGACGGGACAGCACAGCCGCTCACCTCTGCGCCTCTGGGGGTGCGGGGAGAGCCTCGCCCTCCACGCTCTCTGGGGGCCCGCCCGCCCTAGCCCCCGCCTGGGCTTCGCGGGTGGACGGCTGGGGGCCCCGGGCGCCCCCCAGCGCGTAGCCTTTCTCCTTCTCGTGGGTCTTCTGGTGCTCGGCTAGGGCCAGGCTGAAGTGGAAGGTCTTCCAGCAGCCCTGACAGGCGTAGCGCTTCCGGCCGCCATGGCTGCTGTGGTGCTCCATGAGATGCGAGAGCCACGCGAAGGCCTCCCCGCACTCGCCGCAGGCATAGGGCTTCCCGCGGGACAAGCCCGGCTCGTCAGCCCCGGGGCCCTGCCCGGCCTCCAGCCCTGCGCTGTCGCCGGCGCTGGAGACGCCCTCGAGGCTCTGCCCGTCCCCATCCTCGGGGTGCGGCCTCTTGGTTCCCAGCCTCGCCGGGCTCCTGTCCGGGGCAGGCTGCTGGATGACGGACTGCCTCTGCGATCCGGTGGCAGAGTCGGACTCCGCGTCTTGGGGGTCCTGCGGGTCCGGGGCCTTCCCAGGCTGCTCTTCCTCCTCCTCAGTGGTGCCCGACGGGGGATCGGCAAGGGCGTCCCCAGGGGGCGCCTCCGTAGGCAGCTCAGGCAGCACCCCCGCGGGGGCGGCCTCCTCGCAGGCGCACCCAGCGCTCTCCTGCTGCCTCCCGCCTTCTGGAACAAGGTCAGAGCCCTAGCATGAGCGCCCCGCCCAGGGCCAGGGAGAGGAGGACCCAGCTGAGCCTCAGCTGCCGGAACAGCGCACAGGGCTCCGGACTCTGGATCCCCGCGGGGCTCACGGCTGTTTGGAAGCAGCGCTGTCCCTCCCAGGCAGCCCTGCAGCGCACGCCCCACGCCTGCTGCTGCAGATGTGGGACCTGGAGGCCTCCAACAACGGAGGCCACCGACAGGACAGGAAGGACAGCCCCACTGAGCCCGGGCTCTGGAAACCGCGCCTTTGGAGGTCTCCACCCGGCCACTAGCTTGGCCACGAGACGCACGATGCAAGGAGAGCCTGCTCAGAGCGCACCCTCCTGGAGGGAGGGGCCCGGCTGCCAGCGAAGAGAGTGGGGTCAATAGCTAAGGCCAAACCCCCCAGCGACAAGCCCCCTGGCTACAGGCACCCAGGGCCCTCCAGCCCAAGTCTGCCTCTAGGTGTTCTTGTTGGTGTGATGGCACAGAGCCTCCAATGGGGCAGAACGGCCACCCCCGGGAACAGTCATACACAGATCCTGGCAACTAACACCACTGCCATTTCCACTGACCAAGTCTTGGGGTGGTCTGTCATGCAGCAAGAGACTATGGACGTAACTGGATTCCTGCCTCACTCAGACACGGTGGTGGGAGAATGGTGAAGCAGTCGATGCTGAGGTCTTTGCTGGGGCTGATGGCGCTGGGAGGGGCCCCCTCAGCCTCTGAAGAAAAAGCAAACCCCACCTGGCCCTAACACCAATTCAACCCAACCTCACCTGGGAGGCCGCTTCCTTGTGGATCTCTTTCCACCAAGCGGAGTTCCTCAGTGTCCAGCCTGGAGGCAGCGTCAGGCTGGGAAAGCTGATACCCTGAGTGGGGTTAAAAACCAAAGAAATAAAAGAGGCATCAACACAGAGTAGCTGATGGGTGTTGTGTGTCGTGGGCCAGCCAGGGCAGGCTGCAGCCCACCTCCTCTTCTCTGTACTGGGACCCCCACCAAGGCCACCTTCCTGTTAGGCCCCTGGACAGTGGAGCAAAGAAGGTGAGGGTGGAAGGGCGACGGGGCAGGCAGAGGCAGGACTCAGGGAAAGCAAAGCTAAAGAAAGACATTAAGACAAAAATTGCTCAGGAGTCTGAGTGGGGGGGCCTCCGTAAAAGGAGGGTTTCTGGGGCAAGAACGTCTACAAAAGAGGAGACCCTTGATCAGGCCATGCAGGTGAGGCCCTGTCTCTGGCAAGGAGGGTGGCAATGTGGGCGCCTTGGGGCCAGGAGGCCTTTCCAAATTCCAAGGCTTCAGTCCTACAGGCAGGGCCTGGGCAGAACTCAGATGTTTAGATCAGAAAGGGTGGGGGCTTCAGCGAATAAATTCAAGCTCCAACACGTGCAAGTTCAAATCCATGTAAGACATCACAGTGTCCCAGCCAAAGTCCCTGGGGTCACAGTCTCCTGCACCAACCCCTGCAGAAGGGGATGGGGAGTGGGGCGTGAGCCCGAGGCAGGCAAGTCTCACCCCACAGGAGCAGCTTCCGGTAGCTCTTCAGGTTCTCCTCGGCAGGGTCCAGGTGGCCCCACTCCCCCAGGTGCTGAGGGTCCTCTGGAAAGGACTTCAGCTTCTGAAATAGTGCAGCCGTGGCTGAGACCTTCCACCTGCCCTAGAGAAGGGAGGACCCGCCGCAGCCCCACAGCCACAGGAGCAGGCTAGGAGCCAGCCCTGGCCAGGGACTCTAACCCAGATGCACTGCAGGAGGCAGCCCCCTTCACACCACAAAGAATCCACCCTCACGTTCCCACCCGGGTGGGTTCTGGGCCTCAGCGCTGTGGACATTTGGGGCCACAGTCCTCTGCTGAGCACTGGTGATGGGGAGGGGGATGCCTCTAAGCTGAGGCCAAGGCCCCTCACCCTGGGACTCGTGCCCACCCACCTGCTCAGTGTTGGCAGGGCTGGCCTCGTCGGTCTTTGCTTCTCTGACCCTCCTCTGTTCCAGAAACAGGGGGTCCGGAGAAAGCCAGGCTGGGGAGAAGGGGAGGCAGAGCTGAGGCAACGAGCTCCCTGTGTCCAGGTGCCCCCAAGGGTCAAGGAGCCCCCGCTGCCTCCCACACAGACTCCAGTGTGCTTCTGTGACAGCAGCACCCAAGGCTCAATGGACACTACACCTGTCCCTGATTTACAAAGCAGCGCGGTGGCCCCAGGGCTTGGGTGGCCCCAGAGATGCCCATTCAAGTCCACTGGATTCATGGAAATCTTTTTTTTTTGGTTTGTTTTTTAAAGACAGGGTCTTGCTCTGTCACCCAGGCTGGAGTGCAGTGGCACGATCTTGGCTCACTGCAACCTCCACCCCCTGGACTCAAGCAATCCTCCCACCTTAGCCTCCCAAGTAGCTGGGACTAAAAGTGCGCACCCGGCTAATTTTTGTATTTTTTGTAGAGATGGGGTCTCCCTGTGTTGCCCAGGCTGGTCTCAAATGCCTGGGCTCAAGTGATCTGCCCGCCTTGGCTTCCCAAAGTGCTGCAATTACAGGCATGAGGCACTGTGCCTGGCCTTCGTGGAAATCCTAAAAAGCAACACCACATAGTGCTGGGCTGTATCCGGGCCAGTGGGCACCTTCCACGCTGGTAATGAACAGCCACAAAACTTCTGGAAAACCACATGGAAGTTTCTATTTTATGTGAAATGTCGAACTCACACGCCATTTACCCAGCAGTCCTGAGGAGCCCACCCACAGTGCCCAGAGCCTCACATATGGGCACACAAGTCAGGAGGTGTCGCGGCATCTTCACTCCAAGGGGCAGAGAGCCCACCTCTAGGATGGGGATGGGCTGAGCATGCGATGCTGGGCAACTAAAGAACCAGACCCAACCACAGCCTGGGGGATCCACCCCTCGAACAGCAAGCACTCAGACACAGCACAACACACACACAGAGCCCGACCCCAGGCCCTGATTGTGCATGTGTGATGTGCAGGGAGACATGAGGGGACATGCATCAGGACACTCGAGACCCTTTATTTTCAGAGGGTGCATGATGAGGGGTTGGGAGATTCTTTTCTTTATGTATTGACGTGTTTTCACTATTTGTGGTAAGTATGGATGATCTGCATAATCTCTGAAGACCAATTTAATAAACAATGTCTAACATTCAGAGGAACTACAAGAGGAAGTCCCAATGATAGTATGGACCATGGGGCCCCTGACTCCCTGGCTGCCCTCCTGCCCTCTCCCAACCACAGGCCTCTGCCCACCACCCCACCTAAGGCCCAGCAGAGACTGCCAGGCTGGCTGGGCACTCACGTGTCTCAGAAGGTGCCGGGATCTCCCCAGCTCCAGGGGCCTGGCTGGGGCTCGCGAGCTCGCCTGGTAGCAGCAGAGGGTCCATGTGCCTCTCGTACACTCCATCACTAAGAATTGAGGATGAGCCCGCAGGGGAGCCCAGCAGCATCCCTGTCAACAGTGGAGGGACCTGTGACCCCAAGAGGTCAGGACACGTGCCAACAACAATCACACAGTTAAACCACAGGGACCTGTAGGCTCCAGGGCCACATCACTACCCATCCTGCACCTCATCCTTGGACCAGAAGACCTCCAGCCTGCAAAGTACCCAGAATATTTACTGTTAAGAGGCTGGGCTGGGTGTGGTGGCTCACAACTGTAATCCCAGCACTTTGGGAGGCCGAGGCGGGCAGATCACGAGGTCAGGAGATTGATACCATCCAGGCCAACATGGTGAAACCCCGTCTTTACTAAAAATACAAACATTAGCTGGGCATCGTGGCAGGTGCCTGTAATCCCAGCTACTTGGGAGGCTGAAGCAGGAGAATTGCTTGAACCCAGGAGGGGGAGGTTGCAGTGAGCTGAGATTGCGCCACTGCACTCCAGCCTGGCGACAGAGTGAGACTCCGTCTCAAAAAAAAATAAATAAATAAATAAAAGAGGCTGTTCCCTTTCCCTCATTCTTCTGCCTTCCTTACATCTAGAAGGCAGGAGCCCAAGCATCTGTCCTGGCCCCTGAGGACCAAGGAGCTGCCTCAGCAGCATGGAGAACTTAACTATCTCAGGGAAGCCATGCCTGGCACTGGGGCCTTCCAGGACCCCCTCCCCATCTCCTCTGAGCCATGCTTCTCCTCTGCGACAGCCCACCTGGCTCTTCCAGGACATCAGCGAGGCCCTCCACCAGGGAGGCTGCCTTCTTGCAGCTCTCAGGGTACTGTGCCACCACCCAGGGCCGGACCTTATCAGGCAGGATGCCCAGGAACTGCTCCAGCACCAGCAGCTCCAGCATCTGCTCCTTGGAGCGCGCCTCAGGCATCAGCCACTGGCGGCACAGCTCATGCAGCCGGGCCAGGGTCTGGTGGGGCCCGGCAGCCTCCTGGTAGACAAATTCCCGGAAACGCAGGCGGGAGAACTCCAGGTCAGCAGGGGTCCTCTCAGGGATGGTCTCGGGTTCTTCCTGCTGGACTCCGGCTGCTGAACCTGGCGTGGGCAGATCCGGGGGTGCTGGGGAGCTCCTGGGGGAGGAAAACGCCTTCTCCAAAGGCAACATCTTTGCAAAACGGCACTGGAAAATGTGACTGTCTAGCCGGGGACAAGGTGGCTCCAAAGGAGAGGTGCCAGGGATGACCAGATGCCCAGTGGGCTCAGGTGGTGCCAGAACCCACAGACCTGCAGAGGACACGGACAAGACAATGGCCTTCCATAAGGCCAGGGCGCAGGCACCCCGGCTGTCAGAGAACAAAGACACCACACCCAGAGTTCACGCAGATTTCCAAGAAACCCGCTTGTTAGGCATCAGCAGAATTTCAGCGTTGCACTCGTGTAGATAAAAAGTAGCATCTAAGTGGAGGGTAACTCATTCTGTGCATTACCAGAATTTTTTTTTTCTTTGAGACCGAGTCTCCCCCTGTCACCCAAGCTGGAGTGCAGTGGCGCAATCTCGGCTCAATGCAACCTCTACCTCCCGGGTTCAAGCGATTCTCCTGCCTCAGTCTTCCCAGTAGCTGGAATTACAAGCATGCACCACCACACCCAGCTACTTTTTGTGTTTTTAGTAGAGATGGGGTTTCACCATGTTGGCCAGGCTGGTCTCAAACTCCTGACCTCAAATGGTCCACCTGCCTCAGCCTCCCAAAGTGCTGGGATTACAGGTGTGAGCCACTGCACCCAGCATCATTACCAGAATTTTTAAAAATCAGTCATGAATACGATGAAAATGAAAAATTACTTGACAATCTCTATGTAAACCTAGATGTAAAAACCTTGAAATAGGCCAGGCGCGGTGGCTCACGCCCATAATCCCAGCACTTTGGAAGGCTGAGACGGGTGGATAACCTGAGGTCAGGAGTTTGAGACCAGCCTGACCAACACGGAAAAACCCCATCTCTACTAAAAATACAAAATTAGCTGGGTGTGGTGGAGCATGCCTCTAATCCCAGGTACTTGGGAGGCTGAGGCAGAATTGCTTTGAATCCGGGAGGCCGAGGTTGCAGTGAGCCGAGATCGTGCCATTCCACTCCAGCCTGGGCAACAAGAGCAAAACTCCGTCTCAAAAAACAAAAACAAAACAAAAAAACCTTAAAAAATTAGTAAACCAATCCTAACCATGCATGATTTATGCATCATTCTAGATTTGTGTTTATACCAGAAATGCAAGATCTGTTTACATTTAAAAGATATATTATGAGGGCCAGGTGCAGTGGCTCATGCCTGTAATCCCAGCACTTTGGGAGGCCAAGGCGGGCGGATCACTTGAGGTCAGGAGTTTGAGACCAGCCTGACCAACCTGGTGAAACCCCGTCTCTACTAAAAATACAAAAATTAGCTGGGTGTGGTGGTGGGTGCCTGTATTCCCAGCTACTTGGGAGGCTGAGGCAGGAGGACTGCTTGAACCCTGAGGCAGAGGTTGCAGTGAGCCGAGATTGCATCACTGCACTCCAGCCTGGGCAACGGTGAGACTCTGTCTCAAAAAAAAAAAAAAAAAAAGACAGATTATAGGGATGTCAATTCCTAATAACATGAAGGAGCTAGGTGTCAAGACTGTTCCTCCAGTTAAAACCACCACAAATCTGAAATAAAATTATTTAGAAAAAAGCGTAGGGAGTGGGGGGCTCCCTATGGAGGCCACTGAACAACCCCCTCCTTTCTGGAAATGGTGCAAGATGTAGGCCTCGACCAAAGCATCCACAGAACCAGGCGGGAGGGGCAGGAAGTACCCAGGAGCAGGGACAACAGGGGGCGGGGGGTGGGGGGTGAGGGAGACCACAATGACTGAGAGAGTTCAGGTCCTGCCAACCCGTGCCCCACCCTCAGCTGAATCCCCACATACAGGGCAGCCCTATCATTAAGTGGAGCCAGTATTCAGGATGAACTCTCTTGATTCTAACTGTGCACCAACAATGAGCTCACTAAACAGAACCCAGCGGGTCACAGCTGTCCAGGCCTCCAGTCGGCCTCGGACTCTCATGTCACTGGCTACGGACACACAAGGGTGTGAACTGCAGCTGTCCACCTTCTCCCAGGAACCGCCTGGGTCTGAAGGTCCACAGAGACAGCTGGAAGGGGATTTCCCACAGCTGCAGCAAGCCCAGTTTTATAGGGAAAACCATAGAGTAAACCACACCAGGCCAGGTGCTGTGAGCCCTTCTCAGGTCGTCAGGCTCTGCTGTGACAGTGCTCCACCAGAATATGGGGCGCAAAGACCTCACCGCTGTGGGGTGGGGTGGGTGATTCCACAGAAATGAAACATCTAGAACAGGCAAATCTATAGAGACAAAATGTATATCAGCTGTTGCCAGGGGCTGGGGTTTGGGGGAATGAGGAGGGACTGCTAATGGGTACAGGATTTCTTCTTTGGGTGGTGAAAATGCTCAACGGTGAGTACTGCATATTAAAAACCAATGAACTGTCCACTTTAAATAGGTAAACCTCATAGTATATAAATTACACTCAATAAGCTGTTTAAAAAACAAAACAAAAAAACAGGGCTGGGCACAGTGGCTGACGCCTGTAATTCTGGCACTTTGGGAGGCCGAGGCAGGCAGATCACCTGAGGTCAGGAGTTCGAGACCAGCCTGGTCAACATGGTGAAACTCCCTCTCTACTAAAAATACAAAAATTAGCTGGGTGTGGTGGTGGGTATCTGTAATTCCAGCTACTCAGGAGGCTGAGGCAGGAGGATCGCTTGAACCTGGGAGGTGGAGGCTGTAGTGAGCTGAGATCATGCCACTACACTCCAGCCTGGGTGACAGAGCGAGACTCTGTCTCAAAAAAAAAAAAAAAAAGAACCAGAAGTTTGCAGAGAATCAACTATCAACCTCTCTCTCTGTGGCTATCAGAGTTTAAAGGGAACTGTGGAACTCTTAAGTGCTGTTGGAAGACATTCTACACGGGCTTCCACTTACCTCAAGCAAAACAGACCCATGCCGTGCTATCATCACCACCACCACGATACCTCTACCTTTTTTTTTTTTTTTTTAAACACACGGTCTTACTCTGTCACCCAGGCTGGAGTGCAGTAACATGATCATAGCTTACTGCAGCCTCAACCTCCTGAGCTCAAGTGATCCTCCCACCCCAGCCTCCCAAGTAGCTAGGACTAAAGGTGCACATCACCCACACCTGGCTAATTTTTAATTTTTTTTTTTGTAGAGACAGGGATCTTACTATGTTGCCCAGGCTGGTCTGTAACTTCTGGACTCAAGGGATACGCCTGCCTGGGCCTCCCAAAGTGCTGGGATTACAGGCGTGAGCCACTGCACCCACCCCCACCCTTTTGTTACCTCATAGGTCTGAGCTCTCAACTGGCCCCTCCGGGAGACCTTTCCTCTGCACTCCTTGCACGCCCCCACCTGATACCCACTGACTGCCCCTGCCTTTTACCTCCCTACTGACCGCCTCCGCCACTGGAATGAATACCCAGGAGAGTAAGGGTTCTTCACAGGCAGGTCCCTTGGCCTGGGCAGAGCTGGCTCAGTGTGTGTGGACTGCACAGTGCAGTTCTGCTGAGGGGTATGCTGGCTGTGCCTCATTTGTTTTTGGCCATTGTGGACCCTCATGTCCATCTCTGGGGTCCTTTCTGATCTATTTAAAGGACATATGGAGAAGCAGGATAGCTAGGGCACAGGGGACAACCTCACGACCATCACCTACTTATGGCAGCTCCCACCGGGGTGCCCTCTCTCCTCACACACTCCACCTGCTGCCAGAGGACCCTCAGACCCGAGCATCTGCCTGCTCTGTGACTGAGCGCTTTCTCATGATTTAATCTCTGAGGGCGGGTAAACTGCCCACTTTCCCGTGACTTTTTCTTTACAGCTCTTTCTGTGAACTAGTTAACGAGTTCCCTGTCTGGCTCCATCTTGCTACTGTCCCCATCTGTGGCTTGTCTTTTCACTCCACGCTGTCTTTTGGTCACAGGTAATGTTCTAATGTTTCTTACTATGTAATGCAATCTCTTTTTTTGGAGACGGAGTCTCGCCCTGTCACCCACGCTGGACTGCTGTGGCACAATGTCAGCTCACCACAACCTCCACCTCCTGGGTTCAAGCAGTTCTCCTCCCTCAGCCTCCCGAGTCACTGGGGTTAGAGGCACTCGCCCGCATGCCCAGCTAATTTTTGTATTTTTAGTACAGACGGGGTTTCACCATGTTGGCCAGGCTGGTCTCGAACTGCTGACCTCAAGTGATCCACCTGCCTCGGCCTCCCAAAGTGCCAGGATTACAAGAGTGAGCCACTGCAGCCAGCCTTCAAACATTTTTTAAATTGGACTTCTGAGTTCAGAAACCCACTTAAAAAGGGTTTCTTTCCCTTGGGATTAGAAATACATCCTCTCCTTTGGGAGGCCAAGGCAGGCAGATCACGAGGTCAGGAGATCGAGACCATCCTGGCTAATACCATCCTGCCTAATACCTGGCCACACTGTCAGGAGGACTCTCCTCTTAGAGATCTCACCGGGGGAGGTGCAGCAGCATACATCTATAATCTCAGAGCCTGGGGAGTCTTAGGCAGGAGGACTGCTTGATCCCAGGAGTTGGAGGCTGTAGTGAGCTATGATTGGCCACTGCACTCCAGCCTGGGCAACAGAATGAGCCCGTGTCTCAAAAACAAACAAAAAAGAGATACCACTGGGACCCTTTCCTGCCACAGCCTGCTTGAATGAGGCCACACCTTGTTGGAGTCTGGCTTGGTCACTGGGCAAACCTCTGTCCCCCTAATCTTGGGACTGTCCAGGATTTGCCTCAGATGGGATTTTCCTGGAGCCCAGCCCCCCAGCCTCAGCAAATGAAGCAGTCTGCACAAGTCTTGAGCCAGTCCTGTAGGCTTTGCCGCACCCAGAGGCCTGGAATACAGAAGCTGAGGTACAGAGAGCCACGGTGAGTGAGGGGTGGCTGAGCTGAGGGGTCCCAAGCCTGGTGGGTCTCCAGAGTCCTGCAGCAAATCCCCTTCATCCTGGGCTGAGCAGAGCTCAGCCTGGTCTGGCCCTCCGTGGGCCCAGCCCTGGCCACATGAGGAATATTCATCGCAGCTCTCCATCCCACCACACTCATCGGCAGGGTCTAACAAACCACCCCACAGCCACGGGCCTGAGGATCAGCCAGCGAAGCTCAATGCATGGGGCATGGTTGTTGATGGGTCGCCGGATATTCCCAGGGTCTGCCCTGGCTTCATCCACACAGATCACTTACTCATTATAAAAGGGGGCAAAAGTGCTTTTAAAAGAATGAAAAAACATGGAGTGAGGGTCGTCGTTCACATCTCAGCTGCCTTTTGTGGTCCCTGATCCACTCACCAGGACAGACAGAACCAGAGAGATGTCCTGCGCAACTGGCCTAGGCTCCCCGAAAACCCAAGGCCAGAAATACCCAGGAAGTCACAGATTCAAGCATCATGCACAGAAAACAGCAACTGGATGCGACCCGTGGCCCCGCTCTGACTCCAGGGCAGGAAACTATCCGCAGGACACGATGGGATGGGGGAGGTGATATGGAACTGAGGAGGTGACATGGAACCAAGTGACTGTGCCACTCAGCCTCGCCCAGGAGTCAGCAAGGACACAGGCGAATATATGGGAAAGTGGAAGGAGAGCAGACAAAAATGAGGGAAGCGGGGAGGGAAGGAAGCAGGGAGAGGGGAGACAGGAGAGAAAGGAGCAGGAGCAGGGAAAGCCAGATAGTATGGACGGGGGTAGGGGGAGATTGGGAAAAGGAAGGAGCCCGGGAGGGTGAGAGAAAGGAGATGGGGAAGGAGTGATGGGAGGGCGAGTCAGGCCCCCACCCCAACCCCCCGGGTCAGGCCCGAAGCCAATACACCCACTCTTGCCTCTTCCACGAGAGAGGTCTCCGGGGTGGGCGCAGGCACTTAACTAAAACAGAACCCACCCCCAGGTGACTGGGGAGACGCGAGATATCCCAAGGGTGGGGGCAGCAGAGACAATGCCCATCCTAGGCACCCCTTTGGTCCCCGCACCCTCTACCCCTTCCCTGCTCCAGCCCCTGGGGCCACAGCCTGCCCAGCTTCCCCCGACCAGGGACACCCTCACACCCTCAGCCCCCACTTCCTCCCCTCCTCTTCCCTTCAGGAGCCTCCCCCTCCCTCCTCTTCCCCACTCAGGAGCCTCCTCCTCCCCCTTTTCTCCCCCCTCAGGAGTGTCCCCCTCCCCACTTTCTTCCCCCTCAGGAGCCTCCCCCTCCCCCCTTTCTCCCCCATCAGGAGCCGCCCCTTCCTGGTCTCCCACCCACAGGGTGCCCTAAGCGCCTCCCCTCCACGAGCCTACACGGGGTGGGGGTTGCACTAGTTCCCTACCTGCCTGCAGGGCCCCTCACCGATCCGGATCTCAGACACCCCCGGGGGGACCCGGCCCCTGCCCCGCACTCCACGCGAATGGATGCCAGACCCTCGGCCTCCTGGACGCACAGCGGGGACTCGCACCCCAACCCCGGGAACACCCTGGCCCCTTCCCCTAACGCTGCCCACTGAGGCGTCCTCACCGTCTGCCCTGTCGGGGTCGCTCCCTGACCCCCGCGCTGCGGCCCCGGGACAGACCCACCTGCTGCGCAGCTACCGCAGGCCGGTCCCAGCCGCCCGGAGCCCCAGTGCGCGATGGCGGCCGGCAAACTGCGCCTGCGCACTGGTCCTCACCGCGGACTACGATTCCCACAATGCCGCGAGGCTGTGCCACACAAGGGGGAGAGCAAGAGAGCCGTGACAGGTGACAGGGCGCATGGCCAATCAGACGCGAGCGTGGCCTCCCGGCGTCCCTCCCACTCCGGCGCCGGCGTCATTTTGGGCACCATGGCAACGAAGTAAACAAGCGGGTAAATAATAGACCCCTGACAGCCAGAAACAAAGACGGTGAGAAACAGAGAAACAAAGACAAAAGGACGCGCAGACCGGGAGGGAGAGAAGCATGAAGGCCCACAGACGCTCGGGGGCACACCAAGACGCCCTGGGGTCCCCAAAACAGAGATGTAGAGAGTCGGACACGGAAAGGGAGAGACCAGCTCACGCTTAAGAAAGGAGGGAGACCAGCCCAGGATCAAGAAAGGGAAAGACCAGCATGGGCTCAAGAAAAGAAAGAGAGCAGCTCAGGCTCAGGAAAAGAGAGAGACCCAGAGAAAAGGAGCACTCGAGGCTGAGACAGATCTGGACAGAGATACAGAGACAGGGACCAGCAGACCCAGTACTGGGAAGACAAGAGGTGGAGACCCAGAGACACTGATGCGCTAAAATGGGTTCTACAGTTTCAAGGAGTGGATAGAACTCAAAGATTACCCACCCCAGGGATTCAGGAGCTGCTGAAATGAGGGAAACGTGAGTGGCAGCCGGGGTGAGGGCTTTGGCAAAGCCCCGTATAAATGTAGCCCCCCTGGAAGGCAAGACACGGCCAGGAGCTGCTTCCCATTTCAGTTTTCCAGATAGAGGCGCTTAAGAGGATGCCATTTTGGTCGTTTTCCTGTCAACTGACTTTTTAAATGTATATCTGAACAGTTTATATATTTTATTTTAAATTTACATACACCACACATTTTGGTATTCAGTTTTATGAATTTTAACTTATATCCACCAACAAACTCGGGACAAAGAATAGCTCTACTGCCCAAAAATCCTCCTGCTGCCTCTTGGTAGTCACTCCCTCCCCACCCATAACCCCAGGGAACAGCTAATCTAAGTAGTCCACTGCTGTAATTTTGCCTTCAGTGTTATATAAGTGGGATCATACAGTATGTGGCTTCAGATTGGCTTTTTCACTGAACATAATTCCTTTGAGATGCATTGAAGTAGTATATATCAACAGTTCATTCCATTTTCTTGATAAGTCATATTCTATGGTATACAGCAGTTTAAACATTCTCCCACTGAGAGATATTAGGATCGTTTTAAGTATTTTGCTATTAAAAATAAAGCTGCTATGAACATTTGTGTACAGATTTTTCTGTGAAGGTAAGTTTTCACTTTTCTGGGATAAAAGCCCAAGAGTGCAGTTGCTAGGTCACACAATGAACACGTGCTTATTAGTGTTGTAAGAAGCTGCCATACTCTTGTCCAGAGTAGCTGGACCATTTTACATTCCCACCACCAATGAATGTGTGAATCCACTTCACATTTTAATCAGCATTTGTGTTTTGCTATTTTTTATTTTGGCCATTCTGATAGGTATGTACTGATGTATCATTATGGTTTCAATTTGCATTTCCCTTAATTGCTAACAAGGTTGAGCACACTTTCATGATTTTTTTGGCATTTGTATACCCTCTTCATTAAAGCATCTGTTCATATCTTTTGCCCGTTTTCTAATTTTTAAAAAAATTGTTCAGTTTTGAAAGCTATGTTTTTTTTGAGACAAGGTCTCACTCTGTCACTGAGGCTAGAGTGCAGTGGTGCCATCATGAATCACTGCAGCCTTGACCTTCCAGGCTCAAGTGATCCTCACCTCAGCCTCCCAAGTAGCTGGAACTACAGGTGCGCCCTACCATGCCCAGCTAATTTTTTTTTTTTTTTTAAGAGATGGGGTCTCACTATATTGCTAAGGCTGGTCTCAGACTCCTGGGCTCAAGCAATCCTCCCACCGTGGCCTCCCAAAGTGCTGGGATTACAGGCATGAGCCACCATGCCCAGTCTTACCAGTTTATTTTAATGGATATAACTCACGAACTGCCAAATGGAAGAGATGCACAGCTAAGTTCTGGTCAGGGGCACTGAAGGT
The DNA here is from genome assembly GCF_028885625.2 of Pongo pygmaeus. Classification (NCBI taxonomy): domain Eukaryota; kingdom Metazoa; phylum Chordata; class Mammalia; order Primates; family Hominidae; genus Pongo; species Pongo pygmaeus. The sequence continues at coordinate 64,730,989 of NC_072393.2, forward strand.
GCAGTGCGTCCATGTGCCCTCTGGGTGAGCCATCCTCCCAGCACTCAGATTTGTTCACCAACCCAGCTCTCTCAATCGTGGGGCAGAGGGTCCATACCTTCTTTAAGGTGACTATCCTCATCCTGAAGATATCTATGGGTCCCACTGGAGTCACCTCATTAGCATAAACTCAGGTGTGGTCGAAAGGGGCTCCTTATGAATTGCAAACCCTATTCCTATTATTCACAAAATTTCAAGGCTTTTAGCTCTGTGCCAGGAACCAGGGATAAAGATCAAATGTAAGGGCCAGGCACGGTGGCTCACACCTGTCATCCCAACACTCTGGGAGGCCAGCAGGCGGATCACGAGGTCAGGAGTTCAAGACCAGCCTGGCCAACATGGTGAAACCCTGTCTCTACTAAAAATACAAAAATTAGCCAGGCATGGTGGCAGGCGCCTGTAATTGCAGCTACTCGAGAGGCTGAGGCAGCTTGAAACTGGAAGGCTGGGGTTGCAGTGACCTGAGATCACACCACTGCACTCCAGCCTGGGCAAAAGAACAAAACTCCATCTAAAAAAAAAAGAAAAAAGAAGAAAAGATCAAATGTAGGTTTTATTATACCACAGATGGCCAATTGCTCTTGCACCATCTGGAAAAGGCTATCTTTCCTGCATTTTGCTCCTTAAAAAAATCAGTCAGGAATATCTTTGCGGGTCTATTTCTGGGTTCTCGATTCTGTTCCACTCATCTATGTGTCTGCCAATACCACATTGGGTTACCACGGCTACAGAGTAACAACATCAGGTGCAGTTATTCCTCCCACTTTTTTTTTCTCTTTTTTTTTTGAGACACAGTCTTGCTCAGTTGCCCAGGCTGGAGTACAGTGGTGCAATCTCGGCTCACCACAAGCTCCGCCTCCCGGGTTCACGCCATTCTCCTGCCTCAGCCTCCCGAATAGCTGGGACTACAGGCGCCCGCCACCACGCCCAGCTATTTTTTTTTTTTTTTTTTTTTTGTATTTTTAGTAGAGACGGGGTTTCACCATGTTAACCAGGATGGTCTCGATCTCCTGACCTTGTGATCCACCCGCCTCGGCCTCCCAAAGTACTGGGATTACAGGCGTGAGCCACTGTGCCCGGCCACTTTTTTTCTTTTTGAAAGTTATTTTAGCTATTTCAAGTCTTGTGCTTTCCCATATACTTTCTTTGTCTTCTTCTCTTTTTTTTTTTTTTTTTGAGACAGAGTCTTGCTCTGTCACCCAGGTTGGAGTGCAGTGATGCAATTTCAGCTCACTGTAAACTCTGCCTCCTGGGTTCAAGTGGTTCTTCTGCCTCAGCCTCCCGAGTAGCTGGGATTACAGGCATGTGCTGCCACGCCCGGCTAATTTTTGTATTTTTAGTAGAGACAGGGTTTCACCATGTTGACCAGGCTGGTCTCAAACTCCTGACCTCAGGTGATTCGCCCACCTTGGCCTCCCAAAGTGCTAGGATTACAGGCGTGAGCCACCGCACTCGGCCTTTTTTTTTCTTTGTTTTTTGAGACGGAATCTCACTCCTAACCATGCTGCTAATATTTACATGGTCCTGCACCAATGTGTTCATGTAATTTCATATACTTTTTTCTTTAATTAGGGTTGAGTTTCCTATATATAGGCCTTCTGAGCAGCCAGAGATCACACACTTAAATGAGCACCTATTAGCTTCCAGGCATACTATGTTTTCTTTTATAAATAAAAGGCTCAAAATGCACACATGCATACACACACACGATACTGACCAAAAGGTACTGCAGGATAAAAGCTAGAGTAGAAGCTCCATAAGGACGGTGACTTTTCCCTGTTTAGGCAGCTTACTAAAAAACCCTATATACTTGGCCGGGCGCAGTGGTTCATGCCTGTAATCCCAGCAATTTGGGAGGCCAAGGTGGGCTGCTCACGAGGTCAGGAGATTTGAGACCATCCTGGCTAATACGGTGAAACCTCGTCTCTACCAAGAAAATACAGAAAAATTAGCCGGGCATGGTAGCAGGTGCCTGTAGTCCCAGCTACTCGGGAGGCTGAGGCAGGAGAATGGTGTGAACCCAGGAGGCAGAGCTTGCAGAGAGCCGAGATCACGCAACTGCACTCCAGCCTGGGCAACAGAGCAAGACTCCATCTCAAAAAAAAAAAAAAAAAAACTTTTCTGTACTGTTTGGCTTCCCCCCACATTATGAACTTTAAGTCTTGCAATAAAATAACAATTATGGCTGACACAGACTGTAAGAAAGAAGGCAGATAACAATGATTATTCAGCAAGGTAGGAAGGACTACAATGGCACACAGACTTGCCATTTTGTACTGCATCAGATATGTCAATGTTAATTGTCATCTCAGCAAGCGATTTTTTCCTTGAGAGTTCTATTTCTCAAATGGACTAATCTCACTACTCATTCAATTCCTCCTTCTGATATTACTGTTATTTCACTGATTCCAAGACAACAGATGGTAACATGTACATTTTATGTGCTAATAAAAGGCTGCCTGAGGCCTAGCACAGTGCCTCACACCTGTAATCTCAGCACTTTGGGAGGCCGAGGTGGGTGGCCCACCTGAGGTCAGGAGTTTAAGACCAGCCTGGCAAAACCTCGTCTCTACTAAAATACAACAATTAGCTGGGTGTGGTGGCGTGCACCTCTAATCTCAGCTACTTGGGAGGCTGAGGCAGCAGAATCACTTGAACCTGGCAGGCAGAGGCTACAGTAAGCCAAGATAGCACCACTGTACTCCAGCCTGGGTGACACAGCGAGACTCTCTCTAAAAAAAAAAAAAAAAGGCTGCCAATTAAACCATATCACTGATATACCTGATTTGTTTTCAGATGTTAAAATATGGCAAGATATGTATCACAGAATAAAGGAAATACAGTAAGTCTTTAGGTTCTGTGTCACGACTAACTTCCAGATATAGGTATTACCTTTTTTTCTTGCACTTTGCTTAATTATCCTATGCAGATATTGCATTTTTTACAAGTTGAAGGTTTGTGGCAACCTGTGTCAATTAAGTCTATTGTAATCATTTATCAAACAGCATATGCTCTCTTTGTGTCTCTGTGTCACATTTTGGTAATTCTCACAATACTTCAAACTACTGCATTATTATCTGTTATGGTGATCTGTGGTCAGTAATTTTTGTTGTAACTATTGTAATTGTTCTGGAGTGAAAGGAACCGCACCTATATAAGACAATGAACTTAGCAGATAAATGTTGTGTGTCCTGATTCCTCCACCAACCTGCCATTGCTCACTGGTACACACTCTCTCTCAATCTCTTTCCTCAGGCCTCCCTATTCCCTGAGACAAAACAATATTAAAATTAGGCCAGTAAATAACCCTACAATGGCCACTAAGTGTTCAAGTGAAAGGAAGAGCCAAACCTCTAACTTCAAATCAAAAGCTAGAAATGATTAAGCTTAGTGAGGAAGGCGTGTCAAATGAAAGACAGGCCAAAACTTAGCCCTCTTGTGCCAAACAGCCAAATTGTGATGGCCAAGAGAAAAACTTGAGGGAAATGAAAAGTGTGACTCCAGTGAATATATGAATGACAAGAAACTGAAACAGCCTTGTTGCCAATAGGGAGAAAGCTTTAATGGTCTGGATAGGAGATCAAACTACCCAAAGAGAACTAACATTCTCTTAAGCCAAAACCTAATCCAGAGCAAGGTCCTGACTCTCTTCATTTCTATGAAGGCTGAGAGAGGCGAGGAAGATGCAGAAGAAAATTCTGGGCCGGCCAGGTGCAGTCGCTCATGCCTGTAATCCCAACACTTTGGGAGGCCAAGCAGGATGGATCACCTGAGGTTAGGAGTTCAAGACCAGCCTAGCCAACACGATGAAACCTTGCCTCTACTAAAAATACAAAAATTAGCTGGGCATGGTGGCGTGCGCCTGTAGTCCCAGCTACTCAGGAGTCTGAGACAGAAGAATTGCTTGAACCTGGGAGGTGAAGGTTGCAGTGAGCTGAGATCATGCCACTGCACTCCAGCCTGGGCAACAGAGTGAGGCTGTCTCAAAGAAAAAAAAAAAAAAGTCTGGGCCAGGTGTGGTGGCTCATGCCTGTAATACCAGCACTTCGGGAGGCAGAGATGGGCAGATCACCTGAGGTCAGGAGTTCGAGAACAGCTTGGTCAATGTGGCGAAACCCCATCTCTACTAAAAATACAAAAAAAAATTAGCCAGGCATGGTGGCAAGTGCCTGTAATCCCTGCTACTCAAGAGGCTGAGGCATGAGAATTGCTTGAACCCAGGTGGCAGAAGTTGGCAGTGAGCCGCGATCACACCACTGCATGCTAGCAAAAGAGTGAGACTCCATCTAAATAAAATAAAGTCTGAAGCTAGCAGAGGTTGGTTCATGAAGTTTAAGTCATCTCCATAACATAAAAGTGCAAGGTGAAGCAGCAAGTGCTAATGCAGAAGCTGCAGCAAGTTCTCCAGATTTAGCTAAGATCACTGACGAAGGTGGCTACATTAGACAACAGTTTAAATGTAGAGAAAACAGCCTTCTGTTGGAAGAAATGCCAGGTTGTGTTTTCACAGCTAGAAAGAAGTCAGTGCCTAGCTTCAAAGCTTTAAAGAACAGGCCGACTCTTGTTAAGGGCTAATGCAACTGGTGACTTTAAGTTGAAACCAAAGCTCATTTACCATTCTGAAAACCCTAGAGCCTTAAGATTTAAGTTAAATCTACTCTGAGTGCTGTCTATAAATGTAAACAAACCCTGGATGACAACACGTGTTTACAGTATGGTGTACTGAATATTTTAAACCCACTGTTGAGAGACTTCCTCCTGAGAAAAAAAGATTCAAATTATGGCTGCTCCCTGACAAGAGCTCTGATGAAGACATAGAAGGAAATTAATGTTGTTCTCGCACCTGCCAACACAACATGTATTCTGCAGCCCACGGACCAAGGAGTAATAATTTTGCCTTTCCAGTCTTCTTAGTTAGGAATGCAGTTTGGCTGGCCAAAGCGCAGTGGCCTGTAATCCCAGCACTTTGGGAAGCTGAGGCAGGTGGATCACGAGGTCAGGAGATCGAGACCATCCTGGCTCACACAGTGAAACCCAGTCTCTACTAAAAATACAAAAAATTAGCCAGGTGTGGTGGCGGGTGCCTGTAGTCCCAGCTACTCGGGAGGCTGAGGCAGGAGAATGGCATGAAACTGGAAGGCAGAGCTTGCAGTGAGCTGAGATCGCACCACTGCACTCCAGCCTGGGCAACAGAGTGAGACTCCGTCTCAAAAAAAAAAAAAAAAAAAGAAGAATGCAGTTTGCGGCTAGGCGTGGTGGCTCATGCCTGTAATCCCAGCACTTTGGGAGGCTGAAGCAGGTGGATTACTTGAGCTTAGGAGTTTGAGACTAGCCTGGCCAACATGGTGAAACCCTCTCTCTACTAAAAATAAAAAATTAGCCGGCCATAGTGGCACATGCCTATAGTCCCAGCTACTCAAGAGGCTGAGGCATTAGGATCGCCTGAACCCAGGTGGCAGAGGCTGCAGTGAGCTGAGATCACGCCACTGCACTCTAGCCGAGGCAACAGAGTGAGAATCCTTATCAAATAAGAAAAAAAAAAAAGTATGTATTTTGTAAGGCTATAGCTGCCATAGATAGTAATGATTCCTTGGATGGATCCAGGGAAAGTAAATTAAAAACCTTCTGGAAATGATTCACTGTGCTAGATGCCATTAAGAACATTCTAGGCCAGGCACAATGGCTCACACCTGTAATACTAGCACTTTATGAGGATGAGGCAAGAGGATCACTTCGGCACAGTTCAAGATCAGCTTGAGCAACATGGTGAGATGCCGTCTCTACAAAACATAAAAAAAATTAGCCAGGCGTGGTGGTGCATGCTGGTAGTTCCAGCTATGTAGGAGGCTAAGGTGAGAGGACAACCTGAGCCTAGAGGCCGAGGCTGCAGTGAGCCATGGTTGCAGCACTGCACTCCAACCTGGGCAACAGAATGAGACCATGTCTCAAAAGAAAAAAAAAAAAAAAGACATCTTTTTTTTTTTTTTTTTTGAAATGGAGTCTCCCTCTGTTTCCCAGGCTGGAGTGCAGTGACTTGATCTCTGCTCACTGCAACCTCTGCCTCCCAGGTTCAGGCAGTTCTCCTGCCTCAGTCTCCTGAGTAGCTGGGATTACAGGTGTGCACCATCACACCTAGCTAATTTTTTTTGTATTTTTAGTAGAGATGAGGTTTCAGCATGTTGGTCAGGCTGGTCTTGAAATCCTGACCTAGTGATCTGCCCACCTTGGCCTCCCAAAGTGCTGGGATTACAGGTGTGAGCCACCGTGCCTGGCCAAGACATCTGTTCTTGAATAATGAGACTGGAAAGTCAAAATTACTCCTGATCTATGATGGGCTGCAAAATACATGTTGTGTTAGCAGGTGTGAGAACAACATTCATCTCCTTGTACATCTTCATCACAGCTCTTGTCAATAAGCAGCCATATTTTGAAAGGAATCTTTATTCTCAGGAAGTCTCAACAGTGAGTTTAAAATATTCAGTACAGGCTGGGCATGGTGGCTCATGCCTGTAATCCCATAACTTTTGGGAGGCCAAGGTGGGCAGATCACTTCAGGTCAGGAGTTCAAGACCAGCCTGACCAATATGGTGAAACCCCATCTCTACTAAAAATAAAAATAAAAAAAATTAGTGTGATGGTGGGTACCTGTAATCCCAGCTACTCGCTCAGGAGTTTGAGGCGGGAGAATCACTTGAACCCAAGAGGCAGAGGCTGCAGGGAGCTGAGATCACACCATTGCACTGCAGCCTGGGTGACAAAAGTGAAACTCCGTCTCAAAAATAAAATAAAATATTGAGTGCACCATGTGGTAAACACATGTGCTGTCATCCAGGATTTGTTCTTCCATTTATAGATGGAAAAACAGATTCGTTACTTTCAAACAACATAAACTCTTCAACATGAAGTCTCTGACAATGCATAAGCAAAGAGAATCAGATCAGTCACTGCCACAGATGCCTACTGAATCCCCATAGGTGTCAGTCCAATCTGTCAACTCTGCTGTCTAGCGAGAGCAGATACTTGGGAAAACTTTCCCACACTAGATACACTGGCACAAGGTCGCCTGAGCATGTACCTTCTTGTGCTTGGTCAGACAGGAGCTATCCCTGAAGGCTTTGCCACACCGATTACACTCGTAGGGCTTCTCACCAGTATGAGTCCTCTGGTGCCAGATGAGGCCCGCAACGTTCCTGAAAAGTTTGACACTGGTTACAGCCACAGACCTTCTCACCAGTATGAATCCTCTTGTGCCTGATGAGGTACATAATCTCAGTGAAAGTTTTTTTCACATTGTTTAACTCATGAGATTTCTTTCCAGAATGATTTTTTTGATGCAAAAGACATGACTGTTGTGGTTGGAGAATTTTTCACACTCCATACACATACAGGGTCTCTTTCCAATGTGAATTCTCCCATGTTTAGTAAGTTATGTGTGATCAATGAAGGCCTTTCTACACTCAGTACATACATAGGGCTCCCCTCACGTATGAATTCTAAGATGGACAATAAGGTGGGAGACATCAGAAAAGGATTTTTCACATTCATTACATTCGAATAGTTTTTCCCCAGTATGACTTCTGAAATGCAAAACAAGGGAAGAGTGGCAGCTGAAGGCCTTCCCATACCAATTCCTTTCACAGGGCTTCTTTCCTATGTGGGTCTTCTCATGCTTGGTAAAGGTGGAGCCAGCATTGAAGGCTTTCCCACTTACTGCATGTACAGGATTTCTCTCCTGTGTGGATTTTTTGATGTACAATCAGGCTGTAATTCTTAGAGAGGGATTTTCCACAGTCATTACAAGTATAAGGGCTCTCTCCAGTATGAGTCCTCTGGTGACTGATGAAATGAGATTTCTGTCTAACGGACAGTCCACATTCACGGTCACTATATTCATTTCCAGAGATACTTCCATTGTGTTCATAAGGACATGTGTCCTTATCAAACACCACCTCATGTCCTTCTCCTTTGTGTCGTTCCTTTCTCTGGCAATTACATGTTGTTCACTAAGGTGTGCAGAAAGGCTGAAGGAGTTATCACCTTCGTTACATTTTGAAGGCTCATCTCCTTGTTAGATCTTCATCAAGGTGGCTAGGTTGTCCACCCTGGCTGATGGCTGCTCTACAGTCATCATTTTCCTCAAGAATTTGACCATTAGAGCCTTTCTCACAATTATGTATGTAACTAAAATGTTTAACCTTTGAGTCATGTTCACAGAAACCTGTTGTTTGAGGACCTCTTTGACATGAAGCTAAGACTAAGCAGGTGGCCACAATGGTCATGGTGACCACAGCCCCTCATAGATGCTCTGGGTCCTTGTGTGTGGATGCTGTTTGCCTCAAATGCACCTCTGGATTTCTATGGAGCATTTCTACCTGGTCCTCACATTCCCAGACTTCTCCTAATGCAGATAAACAGGAATCATCCCCGATGAACCTTTTTATTTTCACCAAATTGGATAGTTCTTTCCCAACACCATCCCGAGTTGATGCTTCCATTTGACTTTTGTTTCCCAGGCTGGAAAGGAAAAGGGGGACGTTTTTGAATCCTTAGAGAAAAAATTGCTAGAGTTAGAATGGTAGTGTGCAAACATTAAAATCAGCCAGGCCAGTATCTATTATATCTGACGCTGTGCCCATTCTGTGACACAGCAATTCCACTTGCAAGGGTACAACCAAAAGAAATGTGTATGTATGTTCATAGAAACACTCTTCGTAACAGCCCGAGACTAGACACTATCCAAATGTCACCAACTGGGGAATGGAAAACTTGTGGTTTACTTACATGACGAAATACCACACATTAACAAAAGTGAATAAACTAAGAGTACACAAAAATACGGGTACATTTCTCAGGCATATTATTTGAAAGAGGAAGTATATTTACTGAAAGTGCACAGTATATTTACTTTGTGAAAACTTTTAGTTTTATATTTATGTATTTTTTTAGCATGTATATTTCCAGGGAAAGCTTTTACAAAATCATATGTGCACACACACACATCCTACCAAAATAAATTAGCCAGATTTTTAAAAAATTAACATAGATTTTTTTTTTCAGTTATACACCTGCATGGTTAGAAGAGAATATAAAGATGGATGAAGGATAGTGAATAAATATCACTTTAGATATTATGATTTTTAAAAAGGGACAGGGTCTGGTTATGTTGCCCAGCCTGAACTCAATCTCCTAGGCTCCTCCCACCTCAGCTTCCTGAGTAGCTGAGACCACAGGTGCATGTTACCATTCCCAGAAAATTTTTGAAAAATTATTTTTTGTAGAGACAGGTCTCACTATGTTGCCCAGGCTGGTCTCAAACTCCTTGCCTCAAGTAATCCTCTGGCTTCAGCCTTCCAAAGTTCCGCGATTACAGGCGTGAGCCACCATGCCCATCCTCTAGCTGTATTTCTGAAGTCCCTTCACTGAGGAGAACTTGATCTCCAACTGTCCCCAAGATGCTTCTTCAGTGTCTCCTGATGCTTTGCTTTTCTCTCTATCCAAACAGAAATCATCTTCCACTCTCCTCTCCACTCCCATTACCATTCTTCCTTCACCTGTCCCACCCGCTCGGCCCCTCTGACTCCAGACATGCACACTGGACTGTCCAGGCCTCCCAACCCACTCGGCCCCTCTGACTCCAGACATGCACACTGGACTGTCCAGGCCTCCCAACCCACTCGGCTCCTCTGAATCCAGACATGCATACTGGACTGTCTAGGCCTCCCAACCCTTAGAGATCTGCCCATCATTACACCCTGAAGAGACCAAAAGCTGTGGCATGGCCCATGCTGCTTCTCCCTGAGTCTTCCCAATCCCAGTAAACAGCCATCCCATTTTCTCAGCGGAAGAGGCCAGAAACCTGCTCCACTGGGATGGAACATCCTCCATTCTCCAATCTCCCTTTTCTCAAAAGTCACACCTAAGCTATCAGCTTTGACTTTCAAATACACATAGTATCCTACCAATTTACACTTCCTCCACCACTGTGGTCCAAGCTATAACTACCTTTTTATTATAAATTGAAGCATAATTTAAACAGAATAATTTCAAAGTGGATGACTCACTGAGTCTTTAGATGTATTTTCATGAGTTTTCATATGTGTATGCAGCTGGGCAACCAGGACAAGCAATGATATAAAACATTCCCATTTTTAGGCCAGGTGCAGTGGCTCACACCTGTAACCCCAGCACTTTGGGAGGCTGAGGCGGGTGGATCACGAGATCAGGAGATCGAGACCATCCTGGCTAACACGGTGAAACCCCATCTCTACTCCAAATACAAAATATGAGCCAGGCGTGGTAGCGGGCACCTGTAATCCCAGCCACTCAGGAGGCTGAGGCAGGAGAATGGCCTGAATCCAGGAGGCGGAGCTTGCACTGAGCCGAGATCGCGCCACTGCACTCCAGCCTGGGCGACAGAGCAAGACTCTGTCTCAAAAAAAAAAATTCCCATTTTCTGGAGGTAATCACTGCTCTGACCTCCATTACTACAGACTGCTTTGATTGGCCCTGAACTCCACGTGAGCACGATTGCACCATCTACATGCCCTTGTCTTGGACTTGTCATTCAACAGTAGCTCTCACGGTTGTTTGCATGGTTAAAACTGAACCCCCCGAAAAAAAAAATTTTTTTAAGACAGGGTCTCATTCTGCTACCCTGGGAGGAATGCAGTGGTATGATCACAGCTCACAGTGGCCTCCAACTCCTGGGCTCAATCAATCCTCTGCCTCAGTCTCCAAAGTAGCTAGGACTACAGGTATGCAACACCATGTGCAGCTACTTACAAAGTTTTTTTTTTTTTCTTTTTTTAATAGAGATATGGTCTCACTATGTTGTCCAGGCTGGTCCTCAACTCCTGGCCTCAAGCAATCCTCCCACCCTGGCCTCCCAAAGTCCTGGGATTACTGGCATGAGCCACTATGCCCAGCATGTACCAAACAATTAAAGAAGAATTAATACCAATTCCTCTCAGACTCTTCCAAAACAGGAGGAGGGAACACTTCCTAACTCATCCTATGAGGCTAGCATTACCTTGATACCAAAGCCAGGCAAGCACACTACAAGAAACCTAGAAACCATATCCCTTAAATGTTGATGGAAAATCTTCAACAAAATACTAGGTAACCGAATTCATCAGTGTATTACAAGGATTACACACCATGACCAAGTAGGACTATTCATGGAATGCAAGTATATTTCAACATACAAAAATTAGTTAATGTAATACATCACAGTAACAGGATAAAGAAAAAAACACGACCATCTCAAATGATGCATTAAAAGCACTGGACAAAATTCCAAACCCAACCCCTGCCTTTCTTTACTTTTTATTTTACTTTTTTTTTTTTTTGAGACCAGGTCTTACTCTGTGACCCAGGCTGCAGTGCAGTGGTGCAATCATGGCTCCCTGAAGCCTCGACTGCCCTGGGGTAAGGTGATCCTCCCACCTCAGTCTCCCCATAGCTGGGACTACATGCACAAGGCAAGACTCCTGGTAATTTTTATATTTTTTGCAGAGATGGGGTTTTTGCCACTTTGCCTAGTCTGGTCTCAAATTTCTGTGCTCAAGCGATACGCCCATTTCGGCCTCCCAAAATGCCCTGATTACAGGTGTGAGCCATTGCGTCTAGCCCCAACACCCTGGCATGATTAAAAAACATACTCAAGGCTGGGCGTGGTGGCTCATACTTGTAATCTCAGCACTTTGGGAGGCCGAGGTGGGAGGATCACGAGGTCAGGAGATCGAGACCATCCTGGCTAACACGGTGAAACCCCGTCTCTACCAAAAATACAAAAAAATTAGCTGGGCGTGCTGGCAGGCGCCTGTAGTCCCAGCTACTCGGGAGGCTGAGGCAGGAGAATGGCGTGAACCCGGGAGGCAGAGCTTGCAGTGAGCCAAGATCACGCCACTGCACTCCAGCCTGGGCAACAGAGCAAGACTCCGTCTCAAAAAAAAAAAAAAAAAAAAAGTTTAGGCCAAGCGCAGTAGCTGACGCCTGTAATCCCAGCACTTGAGGAGGCCGAGGGGGGCAGATCACCTGAGGTCTGGAGTTTGAGACCAGCCTGGCCAACATGGTGAAACCCCTTCTCTACTAAAAACACAAAAATTAGCCAGGCATGGTGGCGGGCAACTGTAATCGTAGCTACTCGGGAGGCTGAAGTAGACGAATCACTTGAACTCGGGAGGCAGAAGTTGCAGTGAGCCAAGATCACACCACTGCACTCTAGCCTGGGCGATAAAGCCAGGCTCCGTCTCAAAAAAAAAAAAAAGAATTTAAAGGGGACAGGTCAGGATATTGAGAAACACAATTTTCACATAAACAAAAGGGTCAGGGGCCAGGCGCGGTGGCTCATGCCTGTAATCCCAACACTTTGGGAGGCCGAGGCAGGCAGATCATGAGGTCAGGAGATCGAGACCATCCTGGCTAACACGGTGAAACCCCATCTCTACTCCAAATACAAAATATGAGCCAGGCGTGGTGGCGGGCACCTGTAGTCCCAGCCACTCAGGAGGCTGAGGCAGGAGAATGGCCTGAACCCAGGAGGCGGAGCTTGCAGTGAGCCGAGATCGCGCCACTGCACTCCAGCCTGGGCGACAGAGCAAGACTCTGTCTCAAAAAAAAAAAATTCCCATTTTCTGGAGGTAATCACTGCTCTGACCTCCATTACTACAGACTGCTTTGATTGGCCCTGAACTCCACGTGAGCACGATTGCACCATCTACATGCCCTTGTCTTGGACTTGTCATTCAACAGTAGCTCTCACGGTTGTTTGCATGGTTAAAACTGAACCCCCCGAAAAAAAAAATTTTTTTAAGACAGGGTCTCATTCTGCTACCCTGGGAGGAATGCAGTGGTATGATCACAGCTCACAGTGGCCTCCAACTCCTGGGCTCAATCAATCCTCTGCCTCAGTCTCCAAAGTAGCTAGGACTACAGGTATGCAACACCATGTGCAGCTACTTACAAAGTTTTTTTTTTTTTCTTTTTTTAATAGAGATATGGTCTCACTATGTTGTCCAGGCTGGTCCTCAACTCCTGGCCTCAAGCAATCCTCCCACCCTGGCCTCCCAAAGTCCTGGGATTACTGGCATGAGCCACTATGCCCAGCATGTACCAAACAATTAAAGAAGAATTAATACCAATTCCTCTCAGACTCTTCCAAAACAGGAGGAGGGAACACTTCCTAACTCATCCTATGAGGCTAGCATTACCTTGATACCAAAGCCAGGCAAGCACACTACAAGAAACCTAGAAACCATATCCCTTAAATGTTGATGGAAAATCTTCAACAAAATACTAGGTAACCGAATTCATCAGTGTATTACAAGGATTACACACCATGACCAAGTAGGACTATTCATGGAATGCAAGTATATTTCAACATACGAAAATTAGTTAACGTAATACATCACAGTAACAGGATAAAGAAAAAAACACGACCATCTCAAATGATGCATTAAAAGCACTAGACAAAATTCCAAACCCAACCCCTACCTTTCTTTACTTTTTATTTTACTTTTTTTTTTTTTTTTGAGACCAGGTCTTACTCTGTGACCCAGGCTGCAGTGCAGTGGTGCAATCATGGCTCCCTGAAGCCTCGACTGCCCTGGGGTAAGGTGATCTTCCCACCTCAGTCTCCCCATAGCTGGGACTACATGCACAAGGCAAGACTCCTGGTAATTTTTATATTTTTTGCAGAGATGGGGTTTTTGCCACTTTGCCTAGTCTGGTCTCAAATTTCTGTGCTCAAGCGATACGCCCATTTCGGCCTCCCAAAATGCTCCGATTACAGGTGTGAGCCATTGCGTCTAGCCCCAACACCCTGGCATGTTTAAAAAACATACTCAAGGCTGGGCGTGGTGGCTCACACTTGTAATCTCAGCACTTTGGGAGGCCGAGGTGGGAGGATCACGAGGTCAGATCGAGACCATCCTGGCTAACACGGTGAAACCCTGTCTCTACCAAAAATACAAAAAAATTAGCTGGGCGTGCTGGCAGGCGCCTGTAGTCCCAGCTACTCGGGAGGCTGAGGCAGGAGAATGGCGTGAACCCGGGAGGCAGAGCTTGCAGTGAGCCAAGATCACGCCACTGTACTCCAGCCTGGGCAACAGAGCAAGACTCCGTCTCAAAAAAAAGTTTAGGCCAAGCGCAGTAGCTGACGCCTATAATCCCAGCACTTGAGGAGGCCGAGGGGGGCAGATCACCTGAGGTCTGGAGTTTGAGACCAGCCTGGCCAACATGGTGAAACCCCTTCTCTACTAAAAACACAAAAATTAGCCAGGCATGGTGGCGGGCAACTGTAATCGTAGCTACTCCGGAGGCTGAAGTAGAGGAATCACTTGAACTCGGGAGGCAGAAGTTGCAGTGAGCCAAGATCACACCACTGCACTCTAGCCTGGGCGATAAAGCCAGGCTCCGTCTCAAAAAAAAAAAAAAAAAAAGAATTTAAAAGGGACAGGTCAGGATATTGAGAAACACAATTTTCACATAAACAAAAGGGTCAGGGGCCAGGCGCGGTGGCTCATGCCTGTAATCCCAACACTTTGGGAGGCCGAGGCAGGCAGATCATGAGGTCAGGAGATCGAGACCATCCTGGCTAACACGGTGAAACCCCATCTCTACTCAAAATACAAAAAAATTAGCCAGGCATGGTGGCGGGCACCTGTAGTCCCAGCTACTCGGGAGGCTGAGGCAGGAGAATGGCATGAACCCGGGAGGCGGGGCTTACAGTGAGCCGAGATCACGCCACTGCACTCCAGCCTGGGTGACAAAGCAAGACTCTCTCCAAAAAAAAAAAAGGGGGGCAGAGGAAAAATGTGGGGAATCTGCATTAGGATAACACAGACAAAATGGGGCAGGGGAACAATCAGATACGCATTTGTGTCTGGGACGTCGGGGTGACTGCACTTGTAAAAATAAGCTATCAATTTGCATTGCCATGGTGAAGTTTTAACAACAGCTCACCAGGAATTTCCTTGTGGGCAAAATATGGGGGAGGCATGTAGCATTTCATCTTGTAGCCATCTTATTTAGGAACGGGGAGGCAGGTTTGCTTGACTCAGCTTCCAGCTTGACTTTTCTCTTTGGCTAAATGAGTTTGGAGTCCCAAAATTCAATTTCTTTTCACAACCGTGGTAAGACTTGGCTCAAAAATAATACCATAATGGCTGGGTGCAGTGGCTCACGACTATAATCCCAGGACTTTGGAAGGCCGAGGTGGGTGGATCACTTGAGGTCAGGAGTTCGAGACCAGCCTAGGGAACATGGTGAAACCCCGTCTCTACTAAAAATACAAAATTAGCCAGGCATGGTGGCATGCGCCTCTAATCCCAGCTACTCGGGAGGCTGAGGCAGGAGAATCACTTGAACTCGGGAGGCAGAGGTTGCCATAAGCCAAGATCGTGCCACTGTAGTCCAGCCTGGGCAACAGAAAGACTCCAGCTCAAAAAATAATAAGGCTGGGTGCGGTGGCTCACGCCTGTAATCCCAACACTAAGGGAGGCCAAGGTGGAGTGGATCACAAGGTCAAGAGTTCAAGACCAGCCTGGCCAACATAGTGAAACCCCATCTGTATCAAAAATACAAAAATTAGCAGGGCATGGTGGCGCGTGCCTGTAGTCCCAGCTACTTGGGAGGCTGAGGCAGGAGAATAGCTTGAACCTGGTAGGCAGACGTTGTGGTAAGCCAAGATCATGCCATTGCACTCCAGCCTGGGCAACAGGCCGAGACTCTGCCTCAAAAAAAAGATGATAATAATAATGCCATAATATAATTAGGAATTGGGAAATTTTGAAAAGGATGGGTTATCACATGATAACAGGAAATTATTGCTCATTTTCTTAGGTGTGATATGGTATTATGGTTATGCAAAAGAATGTCTTTATTCTTAGAATATATGTGCCAACATATTTATGAGTAAAGTGTCATACCTGTAATAAATATATATACATGTAGACATACATATACATAAACACATGCACACATAAAAATACATATATGCAGATAAATATACAAACATACATAATATAAATATATACACAATACACATACATATATACATACAAAAATACATATATACACACATATGCCCCCAAATATATACAAAAACAAATATGTATATATACACGTATGCACCAATATACATTAATAAATATATAATTGTGTTATATATTACAGGCACATAAAACAAATATGGCAAAATATTAACTGGTGAATCTTGGAGTGGGTGATGGGCATTCAAGATACTCTTTTTTCTCAACTTTTCTGTTAGAGTATTTTAGAAACTTGTCAAAATATAAAGTAGGCAGGGGAAATATAAAAGCCTCCTGGAGAGATATTCCAGGATCATCATTCATTAACACCTTGGTGAGGTGAACTTATAACAGGTTTCTCAAAAGGCATTCAAGAGATGGTTGTAAGTGTTCAAGGGGGAAAAATATGATGCTAGCTAGAAGCTGTTAAAAAACAACTATGGAGTTACCAACCGGGAAAATGCTAGTTTGTAAGGCCCTTTCCAGGCAATAGGTTTTGTTGCAGGACAGTAAAGGAAGGCCAGAAGTGTCAGCCGCTAAGAACTGGAGTCAGGGCAAGGCAGAGCTGTCCAAAGCACTCACAGGTTCCTGGGGCAAACCCTGGAATCAACTGGCCCTCTAGCTGCTCCCAGTGGTTGGCAGCTGATCCTAGTTCAATCCTATTTAATCTCTTTGTGAGCTAAATATTGTTTCTGAGAAGATAAGTAAGTGAAAATAGGGCAAATATAATTCTATTCTGGATTCAACAGGGAGCTTACTATTTAAATAAAACTTCAAATTCCATTTAAATATTTTATATTAAAGATATCACTGCAAAATTAATGCATGTTCATTGCAGAAAATCTGGAAAACATAAATAAGTACAAAGATAATAAAAAATAATCTATAATCTCACTGTTGAGCCTTGGGTGCATTTACTTCCTGTTTTCTTCACAGAGAATCATTTTGAAACAGGTGGAGTCAATGTGTATATATAACTTGGGTCCTTTTTTGTTTTTCCTAGTTAACATTATATTATGGGCAGTTCCCACAACATTAACATGTCTTTGTTAGTATAAGAAATGCCACAGCCACTCTGAAGAACAATTCAGAAGAACTAGGTTGAAATAAAAAATTCTAAATGCCAAGAGATGTGGTGGATCAACACTGGCATCCTTTTTACAATGACAAATTAAAATTCAAAAGTAGTATCAGAGGATCTCACATTTAGTAAGCACGGTTTCATCAAACTTTTGTTCCAGTTAGATATGCATGCAAGTCATCATGTACATGTGTTTCTCTCAATGCTTGTGTGAAAATTTTGAAAACCTACAGGCTAGAAAAACCCTTACAAGGATACACATTCAACATGCCCCCCTAAAGCACTGGTGGACAAGCTGAAAACCTGGAAACTTCCAAGATGTTCATCAACAGGAAAGGCAAGACAAAAAAAACTGTGGCATTTTCACAAGGTAGAATACTACAGAGCAGTGAAAGCCGGTGTGCTGAAAGCTTCACCTAGTACAAGGTTGGGGAGAGAAGAAGGTTGCAAAGTTTCGTAGCACATAAAGCATGCCAATTTCAAACACACGCACGCATGCACACACAAACACCCCATACTCCATACTGCCCGAGGCACTGGATATTACAAAGGAAAAAACTCTTAAAAAAAAAAAAAAAAAAAAAAAAAAACGGCCTGGGCACACTAGATAAATGTGCAGTGGATGCATCACACACCCTCTCTGTGATCTTAAGTCTGTAGGAAAAGGGTCAGCTTCCTGTGGTCACAGGGATGGCCCTTTTTCTTTCATTCTGCAAACATTTATTGAACACGTACTGTATGCCAGGCCCTGTTCTAGGCATCAGTAATCCAGCAGTGGATCAGACAGATGAAGACCTCCACCTCACAGAGTAGGCATTCTGGTAGGGGAATAGGAAAGAACTGCACAATCTGTCACTATCAAATGCTCTGCAAACTGAGGAAGCACATACCTGCAATCCAGTTTCTGAGTTAGAGCTCCTTTCCCAAACCGTCCCAATCTCTATCCACTGCCCACAACTCAAAAGCCAAGCAACCTCAGAGAATGAACTGCCGAAGGAAGAAGCTAGGGCACGGAATTTCACCTGATGCAAGCTCTATCATCATCACCTGCAACCCAGCAGCGAACAGTCCTTAGCCCAGCAGCCCCAGTCCTAGGGCATGCGAGGATTCTGCCTGTTACTGAGTAAGGAGAGTGTTTAGAGGACAGATATGACCTGACAGGCTTCCACTGAATCGTGAGGAGGCCAGAAGCACGGGAGCAAAGAGATGCCCGTACCAGAGAGTACAGGTGTGGTGATGTGGCTAAATTCTGGAAATATCTTTTTTATTTTTATTTTTTTGAGATAGAGTCTCGCTCTGTCAGTGCTGGAGTGCAGTGGCATGATCTTGGCTCACTGCAACTTCAGCCTCCCAGGTTCAAGCGATCCTCCTGCCTCAGCCTCCCAAGCAGCTGGGATTAAAAGCGCTTGCTTTAGGGGACATGTGAGATCCTCTGATACTACTTTTGAATTTTAATTTATGTCATTGTAAAACGCCCAGCTAACTGAATTCTGGAAATATCTCAAAGGTTAAGGCATGGGATTCTGGACAGAGACGATGTGGGGATTGGGGAAAAGAGAAATATCCAGGTGGACAAAGAGGATTGTGGTTGTGGGTGGAAGGAGTCACCACTTAGAGAGACTGAGTTTGGGGGAAAGTAGATGCTCAGCTGAGGATCCCAAAGTCTGAGAGGCCTGTCCCTGGGGGTCAGCATTCGGGCATCAGAGGTTTGTAGGGAGGGCAGCCCAGTATACAACCGCACGGAAGGGAGGAAGGGCAAGTCAGTGGAGTCAGAACCCAGCAGGGATGGGAGGAAGCCTGGCTGGGAATGTTCACAGTGGGTAGGAAGGGGAAGGAACACACAATCCTAAAGGGGCAGAGGAGGAAGCCATCTCTTGGGATAAGGAAGAGGAAGAAGAACAGGGTTGTTAGGAGGAGTAGGATGAAAAGTGGGGAAAGAGTCCTTGGGAGTAAGACACGGGAAGCAGAATAGGTTGTTCAAGCCCAAATCTTGTGAGGAGAGGGAGAAGGGAGGGGCGTCCGCACCTGTGCAGGAAGAGAGGAGGGGTCCACACCCTGGGAAGGTGAGAAAAGGCCACCTGTGCCCGCAGGAAAAAAAAAAAAAGAGAATATTGGGGAGGCTGAGGTTAAGGGAAGGGCGAAAAAAAAGGGATCCGACCCAGTAGGAGAGGAGAGGAAGAGAAATGAGCCCCCGCCCCAAAGGGGGCCTGCGCCCACTAGGAGAGAGAATTAGAGGGTCCGTGCTCCACAGGGAGAAGGGAGAGGAAATTCGGAGTTGACATCGCACTGGGGAGAAGGGGATAGGGGGCCCACGCCCCACGAAGAGGAGGGAGTAGGGGTCCGCGCCCCACCACTAAAGAAGAGTAGAGGGTTCGCGCCCTGCGGGGAGAGGCGTTAGGGGGTCCGCGCCCGGCGAGGAGATGCGCGTACAAGGCCCGCACCCCAAGGGGAGAAGACACGCGGGAGGGTCCGAGCCAGGCGGAGAGAGTTCCTCACGCCCGCCCCACCGGGAACCACAAGCCAGCGCCCTTAACAAGCCCCTGCCCAGAGCAGGGCTGCCGCGTACCCTCACAGACAGAAAGAGCGGCCACGCAGCCACCGCCCAGCCCCAGCCACTCTGCAGTCCTTGACGCCACATTCACTAGCCCTTGGCTCCGCGACCGGTGGGCGGGAATGGAGGAAACAGACCCGAGAGGCCGCGAGAGCGGGAAACTCACTTCCCGCCGCCGTAGCGTCCCCGTCAGCGCGCCCTCGGTCTCTCCGGAAGGGCGCGCAGAGTTCCCGGATGCGATATTTCCGGCGACACCGGACGCTGGGGGCGGGGCCTACTGTGTCGAGGGCGGGGCCGGGGCCGGCAAGGGGCGCGGCCGTGGCCGCAGCTGCATGGCAGCCAGAACCTGCCGGCGCTCGCAGTGTTGCCTTTCGGGGTTCTTTGTCCTTCGCTTCTGCTGGTAGGTGACGTTTAACAGACGGAAAAACGCCGGGAGCGCACGTGGGCTGCCTTGAGCCCCGCGGACGAGCACCTTGTCTCTCAGGTTGACCAGCCGTACATCCCCTTGCCAGCCTGCACCACCCACCCTGGACGCGCGTGGTCTCGGCAGAATCTTGTTCACACGGGTCCCACTCGTAGGCTGCCGTGTCTCCTTCCTCTCACGGCGTCGGGGACTGGGGCCTGGAGTCACTCCTCTGCAGGGGTGTGGAACGCTCCAATGGACGCTGACACCTTCATGCGGTCGTTTAACGCTCCGTGCACAATAACCATTTTACTCGG
This sequence comes from Pongo pygmaeus, assembly GCF_028885625.2. NCBI lineage: Eukaryota > Metazoa > Chordata > Mammalia > Primates > Hominidae > Pongo > Pongo pygmaeus. The sequence goes on from NC_072393.2 coordinate 64,751,411, forward strand.
TTGTGTGATGCGCCATCGAAAATAACCCATTTACACGGTTGTATAAGACCCCACGACACGATAACCCCTCTACGCAGTTATGTAAGACTCCATGGCACAATAACCCCTTCATGCGGTTGTGTAACTCTCCATGGTACAAAAACCCATTGCCGTGCATAAGGTTCCGTGCCAAAATAACCACTTTACGGCATTGCATAACATTCTATGGCACAATAACCACTTTACAAGGCTGTGTAATACTCTACGGCACAATAACCCTTTCATGTGGTTGTGTAATCTTCCATGGTGCAATAACCACTTCACTTGGTTGTGTAATCCTGCAGGGCACAATAATCATTTTATGTGATCGTATAAAATGCTCCACTGTGAATACACCATTTGCTCATTTTCCTTCCTGTCAATGGATATTTGGGCTGTTTCCAGTTGGGAGTTACTACAAAGGAACCTGCTGTGAACATTGTGTGTGTATCTTTTGATAAGCAGGTTTGTATTTCTGTTGGGTGAATGCCTAGGACTGCAGCTGTCTCTTCATGGGTGCACATGTTCAGGTTAGGAGGTAACACTAGTTTACAGTGCCCCCTGCAGTGGTGTATAAGATTCCCAGTTGCTCCCCATTCTTGCCAACACTTGGTACTATCTGTTGTTTTCATTTTTGCCATTAGTGTGGTGTGAAGTAGCATCTTGTGATTTCTCTGATTAGTAGTAAAGTTGGGCACACTTTCATGCACTTATTGGCCATTTGGACTTTTCCTTGTTTATGAGGGGGCTGGTTCAAGTCATTTGCCAACTTTTCTATTAAGTTGCATTCTTATTGAGATGCTGAGTTCTTTATATATTTGGAGGCCAGTCCTTTGTTGGCTCTACAGTGGTCTTCTCCCACTCTGTCACTTGCCCTTTCACTTGCATAATATTGCTTTCTGATGAACATAAGTTGGTTTTTGTTTTTTTTTTTTTTTTTTTTTTTGAGATGGAGTCTTGTTCTGTTGCCCAGGCTGGAGTGCAGTGGTATGATCTTGGCTCACTGCAACCTCTGCCTTCCAGGTTCAAGCAATCCTCCTGCCTCAGACCCCCAAGCAATTGGGATTACAGGTGCATGACATCATGCCCAGTTAATTTTTATATTTTTAGTAGAGATGGGTTTTGCCATGTTGGCCCGGCTGGTCTCGAACTCCTCACCTCAAATGATCCATCCACCTCGGCCTCCCAAAGTGCTAGGATTACATGTGTGAGCCACTGTGCCCAGCCCCTTTCCAGTTTTAAAGCCAGGAACAGGGAGTAGATTTCTCACTCTTTAGCTCTCTACTCGCTCCTTCCTCAGCATCTGACTCCAGCCCGCAATCTCTGCTTTTAAGGGCATGTGTGCTAGATTGGGCCCATCCAGATAATCCAGGATACCTTCTTCTCTATCTCGTGTCCCACTCATTTCAGCCACACTTGCAATGGCCCAGGCTACCCCAGAATCCATCTGGAACTCCCCTAGTCCACATCTCATATTCTCTTTGGTCAGGAGTTTCCATCCTCTGTGACTGAATTACAGTAGCCTCTCCTGATTGGCAGTTTCACTTCTCCACCTTTGTTACCCGAGGTCAACTGTGGTCTGAAAATATTAAATGGAAAATCCAGAAATAAACAATTCATAAGTTTCACATTGCACACTGTTCTGAGTAGCATGATTAAATCCCATGCTGTACCACACCATCCCGCCCAGGATGGGAACCAGGCATTTGTCCAGTGTGTCCACACTGTATACCCACTATTAGTCACTTTTAGAAGCCACCTTGGTTATTAAATCAACCATCATGGTATCACAGTACTTGTGTTCAAGTAACCTTTACCTTAAAAATTATTTTATAAATTAAACCTTATCACAGGTTGAGTATAAGAAAAAACATAGTATACAGTTAGCCCTCCATATGCATGGGTTCCACATTTGTAGATTCAACCAACTTTGGATTGAAAGTATTTGAAAAAACACTGTATCTGTAGTGAGCGTGTGCAGACTTTTTTCCTCATCATTACCTCCTAAACAATACAGTATAAAAACTACAAAGTATTTACATTGTATTAGGGAACATAAGTAATCTAAACATTACTATTTTTTTTTTTTTTTTTGGTGATGGAGTCTCACTCTGTCTCCCAGGCTGGAGTGCAGTGGCATGATCTTGGCTCACTGCAGCCTCCACTTCCCAGGTTCAAGTGATTTTCCTGCCTCAGCCTCTCTAGTAGCTGGGATTACGGGTGCACGCTACCACACCCAGCTAATTTTTGTATTTTTAGAAGAGACGGGGTTTTGCCATGTTGGCCAGGCTGGTCTTGAATTCCTGACCTTAGGTGATCTGCCCACCTTGGCCTCCCGAAGTGCTGGGATTACAGGCTTGAGCCATTGCGCCCAGCCTAGACATTAAAGTACACTGGAAGATGTGTGTAGATTATATGAAAATACACACCATCTTATATGAGGGACTTCAGCATCATCCGATTTGGTGTCTGAGGGCAGTTTTGGAATCAATCTCCCGCAGATATGGAGGGACAACTGTATATACGGTTTGGTGTCATAAGAGGTTTTAGGCATCCACCATGGTACTGGAATATATCCCCCTTGGATTTGGTGGGGAGGACTACTACATGTTCATTACAGCAGTGATTTCTGCTAATTTGAGAAAAGTTTATTTTTTATTATTTCATTTCATTTTGTAGAGATAGGGTCTCTGTCTGTTGCCCAGGCTGGTCCCAAACCCCTGGACTCAAGTGATCCTCTCACCTCAGCCTCCCAAAGTCCTGGAATTACAAGTGTGAGCCATAGTGCCCAGCCTAGGAAAATTTTTTCAATAAAGATTAAGAGGAATACAATTCACACAAAACCATGGGGCTCATACCAATATCATAGTTGACACCACTTCTTCAGAATGCTTACTCTCTGGCCACAACTGGTCAGGGGATGAGTCCATCCCAGAATCTGAAAGGTGGAACCAAGAGGTGGAGATGCTGCTGGCACTAACACTGCAACACCTGCACATTTTACTTGAGAGCTGCAGACACCAAAGTGAAGTGCCCAGCCTGGGCGTTCCTGACAGTCCACTAGGGACTTGTGTCTTATGATACACACATTTCTACAGAGACACAAATCTGTAACTTATAACTGTACACATCCTGGGAATGTAAGACTTTCCCCCCCCAATAATGGGGTTCATTCTTTTGAAAGTATGAACAAGAAATGTATACACTTAAGCCTTGGCACAGCTCACACCTGGGCTGGATAACTCTGCTGTGGGGGCCATCATGAGCCTTGTAGGATGTTTAGTAGCAGCCCCAGCCTCCACCTGACAGATGCCACCCTTCATCATGACCACCCAGATATCTCCATATGTCCCCTGGGGGCAAAATTGCCCCTGGATGAGAACCACTGCTCACAGTGAATAGATCCACATGTTCAAGTGCGCCCACACCATGGAATATTACACAGCACTGAGGAGAAACCACAGCTGCCTGCAGCAACATGGATGGGTCTAACCTACACAATGTTGTGCAACAGGCAGGCATCTAATTCCATTCATACAAACACATGGTGAGGCGGGCTTTATTCCAGAAGCTACTACAGAGGGGCTTGGGAGGCCAGACTCAACTCCAGCTTGGACAAGAACAAGTGAGGGCTTAAAGCCAAGAAGCAGTAGGGTATCTGGAGGATGAAAAATTACTAAGTGCAAATCTCAGGGATAAGGGGTGAATTCTTGCCAGACCAACTCAAGAGAAGTTTTCCTAAAGGCAGGATAAGGGAAGACGACATTGAAGGTGGGGGACAAGGAATTTGATCAGATATCAAGAGGAAGGGGAAGATTTTTTGCTAACATGACTTAGTAGGATTATGTATTAGTCCATTCTCACACTGCTATAAAGGACTACCTGAGACTGGGTAATTTATGAAGAAAAGAGGTTTCATTGACTCACAGTTCCACAGGCTGTACAGGAAGCATGGCTGGAAGGCCTCAAGAAACTTACAATCATGACAGAGGGTGGAGAAGCAAGCACACCTTACTGTGGCAGAGCGAGTGGAGTGGGGAGTGCTACACACTTTTAAACAACCAGGTCTCATGAAAACTCACTCACTATCATGAAAACAGCAAAAGGGGAAATCCACCACCATGATAAAATCACCTCCCGCCAGGTCTGTCCCCCAACACTGGGAATTACAATTCGACATGAGATTTTGGCAGAAACACAGAGCTAACCCATATCATTCTATCCCTGTCCCACCCCTAAATCTCATATTCTTCTCATATTGCAAAATGCAATCATGCCTTCCCAACAGTCCCCCAAAGTCTTAACTCATTCCAGCATTACTCAAAAGTGCAAGTCCAAAGACTCATCTGAGACAAGGCAAGTCCCTTTCACTCATGAGCCTGTAAAATCAAAAGCAAGTGAGTTACTTCCAAGGTACAATGGAGGGTACAGGCATTGGGTAAATTCCCCTATTCCAAAAGGGAGAAATTGGTCAAAACAAAGGGGCTACAGGTCCCATGCAAGTCTGAATACCAGCAGGGCAGTCATTAAATGTTTAAGCTCCAAAATAATCTTCTTTGACTCCATGTCTCACATCCAGGTCACACTGATGCAAGGGCTGGGCTCCCAAGGCCTTGGGCACTCCACTTCTGTGGCAATGCAGGGTACAGCCCCTGTGGCTGCTTTCACAGGCTGGTATTGAGTGCTTGTGGCTTTTCCAGGCACACGGTGCAAGCTAACGGTGGACCTACCATTCTGGAGTCTGGAAGATGATGACCCTCTTCTCACAGCTCCACTAGGCAGTGCCTGAGTGGGGACTCTGTGTGGGGGTTCCAACCCCACATTTCCCCCATCCCCCTGCCTTAGTAGAGGTTCTCCACGAGGGCTCTACCCATGCAGCAGACTTCTGCCTGGACGTCCAGGTGTTCCCATACATCCTCTGAAATCTAGGCAGAGGCTCCCAAACTTCAACTCTTGCCTTCTGTGCACCCACAGGTCCAATACCACGTGGAAGCTGCCAAGGCTTGGGACTTGCACCCTCTGAAGCAATGGACCAAGCTGTACATTGGCCCCTTTTAGCCACAGTTAGAACTGAAGCAGCTGGGATGCAGGATGCCAAGTCTTGAGGGTGCACAGAGCACTGGGGCCCTGGACCCTGGCCCACAAAACCATTTTTCTCTCCTAGGCCTCCAGGCTTGTGATGGGAGGGGCTGCTGTGAAGGTCTCTGAAATGCCCTGCAGGCATTTTGCTCATTATCTTGGCTATTAACATTCAGCTCTTCTTTACTTATGTACATTTCTGCAGCCTTCGATTTGTGCCAGAAAATGGGCAGCAAATTTTCAAAACTTTCATGCTTTGCTTCCAGTTTAAATATACGTTATAGTTTTAGGTCATTTTTTTGATTATGCAATTGAGTGCAGACTTTTAGAAGCAGCCAGGTGACCTCTCCAACACTGCTGCTTAGAAATTTATTCTGCCAGACACTCTAAACAATCTTTCTCAAGCTCAAGTTGTGTCTCTCACAGATCTCTAGAGCAGGAGCACAATGCTGCCAGTCTTTTTGCTAAAGCACAGCGAGAGTGACCTTTATTCTAGTTACCAGTGAGTTCCTCATCTCCATCTGAGACCACCACAGCCCAGACTTCACTGTCCATATTATTAGCATTTTGGTCACAACCATTTAAGTCTCTAGGAAGTTCCACACTTTCCCTCAACTTCCTGTCTTCTTCTGATCCCTTCAAACTGTTCCAACATCTGCACATTACCCAGTTCCAAAGTAGCTTCAGGAATCTTTATAGCAGTGCCCCACTCCTGTTACCAACTTTCTTTATTAGTCCATTCTCACACTGCTATGAGGAACTACCTAAGATTTGGTAATTTATGAAGAAAAGAGGTTTAATTGACTCACGATTCCACAGGCTGTACATGAAGCATGGCTGGGAGGCCTCAGGAAACTTACAGTCATGGCAGAAGGTGAAGAAGTAAGCATGTCTTACCATGGCAGAGCAGGAAAGAGGGTGAATGAAAAAGCAAGTGCTACACACTTTTAAACAAGCAGGTCTCACGTTAACTCACTATCATGAGAACAGCAAGGAGGAAATCTGCCCCCATGATCCATTCATCTCCCACCAGGTCCCTCCCCTAACAGTAGGAATTACAATTTGACATGAGATTTGGGTGGGGACACAGAGCCAAGCCATATCAGATTCTGTTTTGAGACAGGGTCTTGCCCCATTATCCAGCCCACAGTGCAGTGGTGTGATCATGGCTCACTGTAGCCTCAAACTCCCAGGCTTAAGAGATTCTTCTGCCTTATTCCTGACTCTCCCTCCTGAGAAGCTGAAACTAAAGGCACATGCCATCACACCTGGCTAATTTTTACATTACTATTTGCAGAGATGGGGGTCTTGCTATGTTGCCCAGGCTGGTCTTGAACTCCTAGGCTCAAGCAATCCTCCTGCCTCAGCCTCCTGAAGTGGTGAAATTACAGGTATGAGCTACTATGCACATCCAAACATCTTGCTCAAACTGGATCCCACAGGGAAAGGGAGAAGCCCAAGGTCAGAGGGCTTAGGGGATCCTGATTTAAGTTGGGTCAAGGAGAGTCTGCAGTGCACTTTTCTGTATATGGACTATACTCAAACGCAACTCTCTGGAGAAGACAAGTCAGCCTGGTCCCCTTTCATCCATCATCACACCCTGTGACACAGCACCATCCCATCCTGACTCCAAAGGGTTCAACAAGTGTCCCTGCTGGTCCTCCATGCCCATGCACCTCTCACCATGAGATCGCCATATCCGAATGTGTGTGGGGATGCTTTATTCCTCTAAATGCTCTTTCACGGCCACTCTTCCCTTCTTCACTCCATGCCTCCATTACCTACCTACTCATTCCTCTCTCAGGACTGGCTGCCCACCCTTCCCCATGACACAGCTAACAGAGGCATACCAAGGTTGGCTGCCTTATGGGAGACAGCAAGTGCCATGGAGGCTACAGCTGATGCCAGACAAAAGAGAAGACACACATGGAAGGAGGCATGGCTGCTTGAAGCTCCCCATGAGCTGGCCTGAGGGTCCAGACCTCAGAATACCAGCACCATGGAGACACCAGGTCACACACACATGAACCTTGATCCAGCTAATACAATGGGCCTGGCTGACCCCAGTCCTGGACTAACTCATCACTAATCTTCACTATCATCACACCTGTCCCTTCTCCCAGGAGAGGAAATTGTCTAGAGGCAAAATCCCAAGGGGATCCACTCATGGGGCTTCAAGGCTGCGTCATCCACCTTGACTGGCTTTCACTCGGCCAGCAGTGCACTGCCTCGGAAGGGCCACTCCAAAGTCATCCCAAATTTTCTACAGGCTTCCTGTTCTCCATTCTCTGGGACTCACTCTCTCTTCTACACTGACACCCCCTTATAACCCAAGTCCCAAAGAAGGAAGTTATTTTCATGCCCTGGGCTTTGGGATGCTGATTCCAGAGACGCTACTGCCCAATGCCCCTCCATCCACACTTACAGCTTCCCTGTTGCCCTGATCCAGTCCCTACTACTAAAGGTCCAGAGAAACCCCAAATTAACCTCCTTTTGGCTTCACTTTTTAATTTATTACCAAATTATTATGCCAACAAGTATCTGTAACAGAAAAAATATTATACAAAATTCCAGTCCCCAAAGAAAACCACATTTTATTTCTCCATCATCCACTTTCAACACACATCCATATGTGCACATATTTTTACATGGCTGGAATAATAGTAAATCTTCTATTTGATGCCCCTTTTTGCCATATTATAAACATTTTTAACATGGCAATAAAACCTTTATAATGGTTCACAGTGGCTGAATTAGAAGCATCCTAGATGAACAACCATGGAGGTAGTGGTGGGGTGATAACATAAACATAACAACTCAGTATTTTTGCTTCAACAGCTAAAGCAACAAACCACATCTGTTAGAAGCAGCCCTTTCCATCTTAGCACAAGCTTGTTTCAGTCTTTTTTTTTTTTTTTGAGATGGAGTCTCGCTCTGTCACCCAGGCTGGAGTGCAGTAGTGCAATCTTAGCTCACTGCAACCTCCACCTCCCAGGTTCAAGCAATTCTCCTGCCTCAGCTTCCCAAGTAGCTGGGATTACAGGCACACACTACTATGCCCAGCTAATTTTCTGTATTTTTGGTAAAGATGGGGTTTCACCATGCTGGCCAGGCTGGTCTTGAACTCCTAACCTCATTATCTGGCTGCCTCGGCCTCCCAAAGTGCTGGGATTACAGGCGTGAGCCACCACGTCTGGCCTGCTTGTTTCAGTCTTAAGAGGAACGACTTCATTGTTCATTCATAGGTAATTTATTCACCTAGTTTGCCCTCCTGCAATGAGTCCTCAGCATTATTACAGGAGTATAATGCAGACATACGTTCAAAGAGGAAAATCTCACACATTCTGTGGTGTGTGCAGTACAGCACTGTGTGGACTCTCTCATTGTATACCTTTGTTGTTACAGAAAACACAGTAAGAGCCCCTGTCAAAGCCTCTCTTTCTGATTACACTTAAAAAGGTTGATTCAGGCCAGGCAGTGTCTCATGCCTGTAATCCCAACACTTTGGGAGGCCGAGGTGGGCAGATCATGAGGTCAGGAGTTCAAGACCAGCCTGGCCAACATAGTGAAACCCTGTCTCTACTAAAAATACAAAAAATTAGCCAGGCGTGGTGGCAGGCACCTGTAATCCTAGCTTCTTGGGAGGCTGAGGCGGGAGAACTGCTTGAACCTGGGAGTCAGAGGTTGCTGTGAGTGGAGATCGTGCCACTGCACAGTGAGACTGTCTGGAAAAAAAAAAAAAAAAAAGTTGATTCAGTGTTTGCTTATGTACAAGGTGGAAACTCCCAACTACAGGGCTCTTCATTCCAATCATGTTCTGAATGCATTCACAGGCTCTGTCAGAAGTGTCACCCCCATGTTTGCACATTTCATTCCAGTGTGTGTGCTGTCATGTCTGGTACAGACTGAATCATCCCCAAAGACTTTTATACCCTCATCCTAAGTTGTCTCCCGAGTTCCCCAATGAGCAGACTTAACAGTGTGGCTCAGCAATGTCTCACATTCATCAATTTACTGAATAGCTTAAAGGATTCTTTTCTACTGACCAGAGAGGAGTCAGATCTAAGACACGCCTCCTAAACACAGGAGTGAGAGTGAACTGGAAGACTCATGTGGCCCCCAACCATTATGTTTCCATGGGTTGCTCTCCCAGGTGTGCTCTTTGATGTCGAACAAGGGATGAGTTCTTTTGGAACGTTTTTCCACACTGAGGACACTGGCTGGGACCCTCCCTGCTATGGAGTCTCTGATGTACTGCCAGATGAGAGTTCTGCTTGAAGGACTTCCCACATTCTGGACACTGATATGGGGTCTCCTTAGTGTGAATTCTCTGGTGCTTGGTCAGACAGGAGCTGTCCCTGAAGGCTTTGCCACACTGATTACACTCATAGGGCTTCTCACCAGTATGAGTCCTCTGGTGCCTAATGAGGCCAGCGATATTCCTGAAAAGTTTCTGACACTGGTTGCAGCCATAGGGCTTCTCGCCAGTATGAATCCTCTGGTGCCTGATGAGGTATGCACTCTCGATGAAAGTCTTGCCACATTCTTTACATTCATAGGGTTTCTCCCCAGAATGGATCTTTTGATGCACAATGAGGTGAGAGTTTCTGTTGAAGGATTTCCCGCACTCTGCACACTCAAAGGGCTTTTCTCCAGTGTGAGTCCTCTCATGCTGGGTGAGGTACGAGCCGTCCCGGAAAGCCTTTCCACATTTGCTACACTCATAGGGCTTCTCACCGGTGTGGATTCTGAGATGCACTGTAAGGTGGGAGATGTCAGTGAAGGGTTTCCCGCACTCATTACATCTATATGGTTTTTCCCCTGTATGAGTTCTTTGGTGCAAAATTAAGGATGAATTTCGGTTGAAGGTTTTTCCACACTCTAGGCATTCATAAGGTTTCTCGCCTGTGTGAATTCTCTGATGCTGCGTCAGAGCTGACCCATCACTGAAAGCTTTCCCACATTTACTGCATTCATAGGGCTTCTCTCCTGTGTGGATCCTTTGATGCACAATCAGGTTGTAGTTCTTGGAGAAGGACTTTCCACACTCATTACAAGTATAAGGCTTCTCTCCAGTGTGAGTTCGGTGATGCAAAACAAGAGAAGAGTTCCGTTTGAAGCATTTGCCACATTCAGTACATCTATATTGTTTCTCCCCAGGGAGATTTCTCTGGTTTTCATTAAGCGATGAGCTCAGAGTAAAGATGTCCTCAAAATCCTTACCTTCATATGATTTCTTGCCTCTTTTCATTATTTTCTGATGACCAAGAGAGGTAAAATGATTAAAAGACTTAACACTTTCAGGGTATTTGTAGGGCTTTTCTCTCACTGGATTTCTTCCATGAATAACTTCCATGGAATGGTTGAAGCCTTTTCCACAGGCATCACTGTCACCAGTTCTCTTACCTGCATAACTTTTAGGATAGCTGGGTAAGGCAGGGTCATAATCCAGACCACTAACATTTGAGTCAGGCGCATGGAAACCATTTGTTGCCAGAACTCTCTGAGACGGTGGAAGGTCTGAGCTTGCAATCAAATGCTCCCCAAAACCAGGATATTCACAAATTGCTTCCTGAGTCCCTGGTTTCTCCAGAGTTAAAGCTGATTGTCTCAAGTGTCCCTCCTGGTTCTCACAGTCCCAACCATCACCTAAACTGGACAAGCAGGGAATTTCCCTTGTGAATCTTTCCACTTCTACATCACAGGGTACTTCTCTCTCAGGAAAATTCCAAGTTGTCATTTTCAATCTCATATCCCAAACTGCAAAAAGAAGAAAAATGCAGACTTAGGTATATGAAGCTTTATCTGTAAGAGAAACAGACAATGATGATGGGCTAGGTGTGAAGATGTGTATTTTTTTACTTGTTTTCTCTTTTAAATTCAAATTTATACAAGGAAGAGGTAAAATCATAGCCAAGGAATGGAACCAAAAATAGATTCAAAAAGAGCCATGTAGCATTTTCATCTTCCTAGAGAGCAGGCAGGAGGAATGGACCTCAGGATAAATCATCACCAAAAGGATTAGTTCGAGATGTGAGAGACCAGAGGCCAAGCATCCCTGCTCCCCCTAGAATTCCATCCCAGCCACTGCATTCTTGTCCCTGTCACGCACTGCTCATCAGTACACATTTCCAAAGCTCTGACTTCACAACGAGCTTACAACAGCACTGAAGGAGCAGTTCTCACCCCAGCTCTGTCATCAAAGTTCTGCACTCATGGATAGGACAAAGCACAGGCTTGGTGACCTCAAAGTTCTGGGTCTAAGTCTTAGAACTGTCACTGACCTGGTGGGGCACAGTGCTTCACACCTGTAATCCCAGCACTTTAGGAAGTGGAGGCAGGTGGATCATTTGAAGTCAGGAGTTTAAGACCAGCCTGACCAACATGGTGAAACACCATCTCTACTAAAAATACAAAAAAAATCAGCCGGGCGTGGTGGCATATGGCCTGTAGTCCCAGCTACTCTGGAGGCTGAGGCAGGAGAATCACTTCAACCCAGTAGGCAGAGGTTGCAATGAGCTGAGATCGCACCACTGCACTCCAGCCTGGGCGGCAGAGTGAGACTCCATCTCAAAACACAAAACAAAACAAAAACTGTCAAAGACTGCCCTGCATGGTTGTTATAAAAACTGGATCATGTTGGCCAGGCGTGGTGGTCATGCCTGTAATCCCAGCACTTTGGGAGGCCGAAGTGGGCAGATCACAAGGTCAGGAGATCGAGACCATCCTGGCTAACACGGTGAAACCCCGTCTCTACTAAAAAAATACAAACAATTAGCCGGGCGTGGTGGCGGGCGCCTGTAGTCCCAGCTACTCGGGAGGCTGAGGCAGGAGAATGGTGCAAACCCGTGAGGCGGAGCTTGCAGTGAGCCGAGATCGTGCCACTGCACTCCAGCCTGGGCAACAGAGCAAGACTCCGTCTCAAAAAAATAAACAAAAACTGGATCATGTACGAAGCAGTCTCCAAGGCTAGGGGATGAAGGGCATTCTGTAAATGGTTGCATGTGTCTTCATGCATATCAATCTTCCTGTCACCATCCTTGTCCACTCAGACTTCACAATATTAAGACAACGGTTGTCCATTCATTGGTTCATTCATTCGGTGGGATCTGGTCTCGCTCTGTCATTCAGGCTGAAGTGCAGTGGTGTGATCTTGGTTCACTGAAGCCTCAATCTCAAAAACTTCAAGCAATTATCCCACCTCGGCCTCCCAAAACGCTGCAAATACAGGAATGAGCCACTGTGCCCAGCCTTCTTTCTATTTTTTAAGGTAAAATGAAAATAGACCCTTGCCTCAGAATACATACATACATACATACATACATATATGTCTACATTCAAGGCAATTTAGATATATATACATGTATATGTGTATATATACCTGTGTGTGTGTGCACGCGTGTATTTAAATTTCAGAAGGATACAGGCTGCAACAAAAAGTCAAAGTTTAAATAATGTAGTATGCCTTCATAAGTGTGGCAGACTTTGATCAACAAAACTTAACCAAAAAAACCATATGGCCAAGTATTGGGGGTCATGCCTGTAATCCCAGCACTCTGGGAGGCTGAAGTGGGAGTTATCACTTGAGCCCACACAGAACGCTGAGACTGTGATGAGCTGTAATTGTGCTACTGCATTCCAGATTGGGCAAAAGAGACCATGTCTTAAAAACAAAAAACAAAAACAAAAACAAAAAAATAAAAAACAGACAAGGATTAAGAAGTCTGATATCAGCATTCAAATTTTCCATCCAATAAAAGACACAATAAGAGACAAAATGCAAGTTGCAGATAGACAGAAAATAAGACTTAAAAGCAAAAAGAATTACTGCCCAAGAGCTATAGAGGATTCTTACAGAGAGAAAATAAGGTTTAAAAGCACAAAAAATTACTGCCCAAGAGCTATAGATGATTACTACAGAACAGCACATAAAAAGAAAAAAAATGGGCAAAGTAATCAAAGATGCACTTCGTGAAGGGAAAATAGAAATGTCCTGAAAACATCGGCTGGGGGCGGTGGGTCACGCCTGTAATCCCAGCACTTTGGGAGGCTGAGGCGGGTGGACCACAAGGTCAGGAGATCGAGACCATCCTGGCTGACACGGTAAAACCCCATCTCTATTAAAAATACAAAAAATTAGCCAGGCGTGGTGGCAGGTGCCTGTAGTCCCAGCTACTTGGGAGGCTAAGGCAGGAGAATGGCGTGAATCCGGGAGGCAGAGCTTACAGTGAGCGGAGATCGTGCCACTGCACTCCAGCCTGGGCGAAAGGGCGAGACTCTGTCTCAAAAAAAAAAAAAAAAAGAAGAAATGTCCTGAAAACATCAATATTTATTTTCTCATTCTATCATTCAGGCAATTCCAAACTGCGACTTTAAGAACACAAAACATACACATTTCATGTGAGTAAAAATAAAATGAAGTACGATAATATAAAGCTTTGGTAGGTCACATGGGAAGAGGACTTGGAAAGTGGTCAGTGTGCTTGGCAGGGTACCTTAGTGGCAGCTGTGAAAACATAAACTGGGGGCAGGCGCGGTGGCTCATGCCTATAATTCCAGCACTTTGGGAGGCTGAGGTGGGTGGATCACCTGAGCTCAGGAGTTCGAGACCAGCCTGGCTAACATGGTGAAACCCCATCTCCACTAAAAATACAAAAATTGGGCCAGGCACAGTGGCTCACGCCTGTAATCCCAGCACTTTGGGAGGCTGAGGCGGGTGGATCACCTGAGGTCAGGAGTTCAAGACCAGCCTGGGCAACTATGTCTCTACTAAAAATACAAAAATTAGCTGGACGCAGTGGCGCATGCATGTAATCCCAACTACTCAGGAGGCTGAGGTAGGAGAATCGCTTGAGCCCAGGAGGCGGAGGTTGCAGTGAGACAAGATTATACCATTGCATTCCAGCCTGGGCAACAGAGCGAGATTCCGTCTGAAAAAAAAAAAAAAAAGAAAAGAAAACATAAATTAGGTATATTCTACCACCCAGCAGTTCCACTGGTATGTATCTCAGAATCAGAAAGCTGGATAAACGAACATCAATCCATACCTACGTAAATAGATGGTCTTTTTTTCTTTTTTTGAGACAGAGTCTTGCACTGTCACCCAGGCTGGAGTGCAGTGGTGTGATCTCAGCTCACAGCAAGCTCCGCCTCCCGGGTTCACGCCATTCTCCTGCCTCAGCCTCCCCAGTAGCTGGGACTACAGGTGTCTGCCACCACGCCTGGCTAATTTTTTGTACTTTTAGTAGAGACGGGGTTTCACTATGTTAGCCAGGATGGTCTCGAGCTCCTGACCTCGTGATCCGCCCGCCTCAGCTCCCAAAGTGCTGGGATTACAGGCGTGAGCCACCGCGCCTGGCCAATAGATGGTCTTAAAGGCCAGCAGGGAGAAGAGAAACCACCAGTGAATGACGAAAATTATTACAACAGATCACTTAATAGAAAAACTGGAAACCCAAAGGTAATGGAAGGCTACTTTCAAAGCACTGAAGGAAAAATCTATCAGTCACACTATTGTTCAACAGCAAGGGTGAGATAAAGACTGTTTCAGAGGCTGGGTGTGGTGGCTCATGCCTGTAATCTCAACACTTTGGTAGGCCAAGGTGGATGGGTCACTTGAGCCCAAGAGTCTGAGACCAGCCTGGGCAACATGGTGAAACCCCATCCCTACAAAAGATACAAAAATTAGCAGGGTGTGGTGGCATGCGCCTGTTAGTCCCAGCTACTTGGGAAGCTGAGGTAGGAGAACTGCTTGAGCTCTGGGGGTTGAGGCTGCAGTGAGCTATGATTCACTCCAGCCTGGACAACAGTGAGACTCTGTCTCAAAAAAAAAAAAAAATTCAGAAAAGCAAAAGCAGAGTTCATTTCCAAGGATACTAGCCAGAGGAATTAGAAAATGTTGTTCTTCAAAAAAAAAACCCAAGAACGAAGGAAGGAAAAACAAAGGAATTGATGAATATGATGAATGTGGGCTAGGTGTGGTGACTCATACCTGTAATCCCAGCACTTTGGGAGGTCGAGGTTGGGGGATCACTTGAGCCCAGGCATTTATGACTAGTCTGGGCAACACAGTGAGATGTCATCTCTTAAAAAAAAAAAACTGATGAATGTATATTTAAATCAAATCCAATGTTGACCACATGAAATGCAGAAATCACAACGACTTGGAATTAATGGGATAGACTAATATACTAGACAACAGTGGCCAATGAGGTGGGAATGGGTCAACAGAATCAAGTGTTCTGAAGTCCTCAAGTTTTTCATGATTCCTGTTAGACCTGCTCAAGTCAGAATTAAAAGAATAAATGTAGTATAAAACATCTAAGCCCACAGAGCAGTAGTTTTTAACCAGGGATGTTTCTACTTCCAGAAGATACTTGGCAATGTTTGGAGATGATTTTGGTTGTCACTCTGAATAAGGGGCAGATGTTCCTAGGAGCCAGGGATGCTGCTAAATATCCTATAATGCACAGGATGGCCTTCCACAACACAAAATAATCCAGCCCCAAATCTCCATAGTCCTGAAGTTGAAAAACATTGTAGAGGGAGGTCAGAATTAAAAACAAAAACAAACAAACAAACAAACAAAAAACCCGATCAATCCAGAAAGCTGGTAAGGGGTAAAAAACAGCACAAAAAGGACAGGCTAAATAGAAAGTGTAAAGTAAGGTATCAGCAATTAAAATAAATATAAATGGCCTTGATGGGTCAGATAAAGACTGCATTAGACTGTATTAAAAAACATGTTTGTAACAGGTATCCCTAAAGCAAAAGGACATAAAAGCCAAAAGTGAAAGGATGGGACAGGTGAATGCCAACCAAAGAAGGGTTTTGTGGCCCTTTACAAGCCAAAGAAAAATTTCAAGTAAGGATCACAGGGCAATGTAACAGTAACAACATGCCTCAAAACAGAGTAGGCCGGGTGTGATGGCTCACGCCTGTAATCCCAGCACTTTGGTAGGCTGAGGCGGGCGGATCACTTGAGGTCAGGAGTTCAAGACCAGCCTGGCCAACATGGTGAAACCATGTCTCTACAAAAACACAAAAATTAGCCAGGCATGGTGGCACACGCCTGTAATCCCAGCTACTCAGGAGGCTGAAGCAGGAGAATTACTTGAACCTGGGAGACAGAGGTTGTAGTGAGCTAAGATCGAGCCACTGAACTCCAGCCTGGGCAACAGAGCGAGACTCCATCTCAAAAAACAAACAAATAAACAATCAAACAACAACAAAAAAACACAGAGCAAAGCCAGCTAGGTTTGTAGGAAGAAAACAGCAAATCTAAGCATAGTGGGAAATTTTATTTATGTTTTTTGAGGTTTTTTTCCTGATCAAATAGCTCAGATTATATTTAAATTTTAAAAAACGTTTTAATGTAATTGTTTAATTTTTATAATGGGGGTCTCAGTATGTTGCCCAGGCTGGCCTCAAACTCCAGAGCACAAGCAATCCTCCTGCCTCAGCTTCATGAGTAGCTGGGACTATAGGCACATGCCACTGCAACCAGCCATAGTGGGAGGTTTTATTTTATTTATTTAATTTTTTTTTTTTTTTTTTTTGAGACGGAGTCTCACTCTTGTCGCCGAGGCTAGAGTGCAGTGGCACGATCTCGGCTCATTGCAATCTCTACCTCTCGGGTTCAAGCAATTCTCCTGCCTCAGCCTCCCAAGGAGATGGGATTACAGGTGCCCACCACTACGCCCGGCTAATTTTTATATTTTTAGTAGAGACAGGTTTCACCACGTTGACCAGGCTGGTCTTGAACTCCTGGCCTCAGGTGATCCGCCTGCCTCGGCCCCCCAAAGTGCTGGGATTATAGGCATGAGCCACTGCACCCGGCAGGTGGGAGGTTTTAATGAACCTCTTTTAGAAATGAAAATGCAGAAGAATGGAAAAGAGTTATGCAGGACAGAATGTAGTTAGCCAATCTGATCACACAGCTGGATGAAAATCTACGTACAAATTAGAATAAAATGCTTTCTTTCTAAGCACAAGTGGAACATTTGCTAACACTGACCAGGTCAAAGAAAAAGTTCAACAAAGCCCAGACTACAGCCTCTTGACTTCAAGGCAGCAAGTTAAAAGCCAGTAACAGAAAGAAAACCAAATACAATAAAACAGCGAGTAAAGCAAACCCCTATTTATTTGGAAAAATAAAAACTTGTTTCTCAATAATTGACAGATCAAAGAGAAAACTTGACAGAAATTACAAAACACCTAGAACAGGCCAGGCGCGGTGGCTCATGCCTTGTAATCCCAGCACTTTGCGGGGCAGAGGCAGGTGGATCACGAGGTCAGGAGTTCAAGACCAGCCTGGCCAATATAGTGAAACCCCATCTCTACTAAAAATACAAAAATTAGCCAGGCATGGTGGCGCATGCCTGTAGTCCCAGCTACTCGGGAGGCTGAGGCAGGAGAATCGCTTGAACCTGGGAGGCAGAGGTTGCAGTCAGCCGAGGTCATGCCACTGACTCCAGTCTGGGTGACAGAGCGAGACTCCGTCTCAAAAAAAAAAAAAAAGAAAAAAAAAGAAAAGGAAAACACCTACAACTACACAATGATGAAAACAGCACATCTCAAAACATGTGGCAAATGAGAATGCACAATGCAGCTAACAGTTCCTAGACTGAAAATGCTGGTCTTTAATGCCTGTATTTTAAAAAGAAGGCTAGGTCAAGCATGGTGGCTCACACCTGTAATCTCAGAACTTGTAGAGGCTGAGGCAGGGATATCACTTGAAGCCAGGAGTTTGAAACCAGCCTGATTATCATAGTAAGACTGTGTCTCTACCAAAGAAAAAAAAAGTTAGCTGGGTGTGGTGGTGTCATTCGCCTTTAGTCCCAGGTAGTTGGGAAGCTGAGACAGGAATATCACTTGAGCCCAGAAATTCGGGAGTTCAAGGCTGCAGTGAGTCATGATCGCATCACTGCACTCCAGCCTGGGTGACAGAGTAAGACTGTCTCCAACAAAAAAAAAAAAAAAAAAAAAAAGATGATTAAAGATGAAGTTACTGTGGGTCCTGAAGCTGCAGATGGCAGCAAGTCAACAGCCATGGTGGTCTCCGAGGCTGCCCACAGATTTTCTTTAGGCCATCGCTGATGGGTTCTATGTATCATTGAAATGAATGGCAATAACACATTCTGGGATGTGGGTAACGCTTGGTGCCCTCAGAATGGTCTTGTTGGCTTCACTGTATGACTGATGATCCTCCAGCAATAAACAACCTACTGCTTGTAAACTCATTGGACAAGCCATAAACTCAAAGTGAAAGACACTCCAGAACAATATGTACCTTATTCCACCACTACAAAGAAGATTCAGGAGTAAGTCCCACCTTCAACACCTTGTAAGTACAGATAATAAAAAACAGTTTAAACATGTAAAAAATGGGACTTTTTATGTAGTTGTACTTTTAGGGCTCACCATTAACTTGATTATAATTGACTAAAAGAAAAGAAGACTGAAGACTAGTGATCTCACTGTTCAATTTACAACTTATGGGAAAGAACTATGGACTAAACCAATGGGAGGTAGAAGGAAAGTGTTAATAAAAATTACAGCAGAGGCTGGGCACGGCGGCTCACGCCTATAATCCCAGCACTTTGGAAGGCCAAGGCGGGTGGATCACCTGAGGTCAGGCATTCGAGACCAGCCTGATCAACAAGGTGACACCTCGTCTCTACTAAAAATATAAAAATTAGCATGGTGGCAGGTGCCTGTAGTCCTAGCTACTCAGGAGGTTGAGACAGGAGAATCACTTGAACCCAGGAGGCGGAGGTTGCAGTGAGCCGAGATCGCGCCACTGCACTCTAGCCTGGGTGACAGAGCAAGACTGTCTCGGGGGAAAAAAAAATCACAGCAGAAATTATGGAAATTAAAAACAAGAAACCAGTTGAGAAAATGAAGAACACCAAGTCTGTCATTTGAAAAGACAAATGAAAGAGACCATTAAAAAACAGCAAGAAAAAGGCCAGACATGGTGGCTCATACCTGTAATCCCAACACTTTGGGAGGCTAAGGCAGGTGGACTGCTTGAGGTCAGGAGTTTGAGACCACCCTGGGCAACATAGTGAGACCCCATCTCTACAAAAAATATTAAAAAAAAAAAAAGCCAGGCATGCTGCTATGCACCTGTGGTCCCAGCTACTTGGGAAGCTGAGGTGGGACGATCGCTTGAGCCTAGGGGTCAGAGGTTGCAGTGAACGGAGAGAGCGCCACTTCACTCCAGCCTAGCTGACAGAGCAAGACCCTGTCTCAATAAATAAATAAATAAAATTTTTTAAAAAGCAAAAATGAACACATAAGTGATATTCATTGTCAGACAGGGGTTTAACTGTGTAAGGTTAACAAAATGGCAAAGCTGGATTTATCCTAGGAATGTAAGGACTAGGAAACATTGGAACATCTATTAATACAATTCCCCATATTATCAGATTAAAGTAGAAGACAGCTCCCTTACACCTTATCCCAATACATTCAGAAAGTAATATGAGAAAATCTCACCAAGACTCACGATCAAAATACTCTCAGATTCAAGTAATAGATCATTTATCTCAATAAATTCAAAAAGTACTTTAAGGAAACGTCAGACTCCTAAGGAAAATTCTTAATAATTAGGGTCATAGGGAATTAATGTGAACATCACACCTTAAACATCAGAAAAAAGGAAACATCAGCATCATTTACTTTCAAGTCCAGGCCAAGGCCTTAGACACTTGCTATGTAAACAGCATTCAGCAGTGATGTGGAGGGGCCAGCCTGTCAGGAGGACCATGCTCCCAGCTGTCACCCCTGGATGCTGCAGGGACCTCTCCTGTGGAAAGGGCTCCTGAAGCTGCCCTGCCCCATGACATGTTTCCTGTTCTGAACCTTCTGGATAGACTGGGGCCTGGCATGGTCTGTGGCCATCCTGTGAAAACAAGGGACTTGAAAGCACCTCCCTGCAGGTTTGTGAAGGGAGGATGCACATGTACAGTTAAAATAAATAAAATAGGCCGGGTGCGGTGGCTCACGCCTGTAATCCCAGCACTTTGGGAGGCTGAGGCAGGCTGATCACATGAGGCCAGGAGTTTGAGAACAGCCTGGCAGACATGGCAAAACCCCATCTCCAGTAAATATACAAAAATTAGCTGGGCATGGTGGTGCACGTCTGTAATCCCAGCTACTCGGGAGGCTGAGGCACAAGAATTGCTTAAACCTAGGAAGCGGAGGAGACAGAGCAAGACTGTCTCAAAATTTAAAAAAAAGAAAAAAGAAATAAAGAAAATAAAAGATGAGATAAATCAGACATATACAGGGTGATATCATCTATGGAATTTTTTCAGACACACAAAATATTCTCTTAGAAATAAAAATGTAACGATGCCTTGGCAAGACACTAACCAAGGCTGTGATTACATCTCTCTTGGGGGTAGGGAGGCTAACTCGCCTTGAGGAACAAAAGGAATGTCCATTTCATCTATAACAGATACTTCCTTTGTTGAAATAAAACTTGAACACCACCAAGAAAGTGAAAACACAACCCACCAAATGGGAGAAAATATTTATATTACGTGTATCTAGAATATAGAAAACTCTTACAATTCAATAATAAAAAGATAAAAACCCAATTTTTAGAAATGGGCAAAGGATCTTGTCTTAGTCTGGGCTGCTACAACAAATAGACTGGGTGGCTTAAACAACAGAAATCTATTTCTCACAGTTCTGGAGGCTAGGAAATCCAAAATCAGTGTGTCAGCATAATTAGTTCTGGTGAGGGTCCTCTTCCTGGTTTGCAGATGGCCACCTTCTCAGCGTGCTTTCACAGGGCACAGCAGGAAGCAGGAGTTCCTGAGAGCTCTCCTGTCTCCTCTTATAAGAGCACTGACTTCATTCAAAAAGGTTCTACCCTCGTGACCTAATTACCTCCCAGAGGCCTCATCTTCAAATACCATCACAGTGGGGATAAGGCATCAACATACGAATTTTGAGGGGACACTACATTCACCCCGTAGGAGTTCTGAATAGATATTTCCCCAAAGAAGTCATACAAATGGCCAATGAGCACATGAAATGATGATCAATATCATTAGGTATCAGGGAAATGCTGATCAAAACCACAGTGAGATACCACTTTACACTCACTAGTATGTTCAACATTTAAAAACAAACAAAAACAATAACAAGTATTGGCACGGATATGGAAGAACTGGGAACTTTTCACTGCCGGTGCAAATGTAAAACAGTTAGCTACTTTGGAAACCAGTCTGATGATTCTCAAAAAGGAAAATATGGAGTTGTCATATGATCCAGCTATTCCACTGCTATGGTTTGGATACGGTTTGTCTGTCCACACCAAATCTCATGCTGAAATTTAATCCCTACTGTGGTGGTGCTGGGGCATGCAGCCTACCAGGAGGGGTTTGGGTCATGGAGGTGGAACCCGCATGAATGGCTTGGTGCTGTTCTCACGGTAGTGAGTTCTTGCTCTCATGAGACTGGATCGGTTCTGGGGGAAATGAATTAGTGCCCCCAGAATTGTATTGATTCTTTACATAGACTTAGGGCTTTAGAATTTAAAGAATTATATGGATATTTAATATTACCAGTAAATTTAGAGTGCACTGCAAAACAGATTATAAACCGTGCATATTACATAAAAATTTACTCAAAATGGATCAGCCTAAACATAAAAGCTACAACTATAAAACTCTTTTTTTTTTTTTTTTTTGAGACAGAGTCTTGCTCTGTTGCCGAGGCTGGAGTGCAGTGCTCAGTTCTCTGCAAGCTCTGCCTCCTGGGTTCACGCCATTCTCCTGCCTCAGCCTCCCAAGTAGCTGGGACTACAGGCGCCCGCCCTGACACCCGGCTGATTTTTTGTACATTTTTTAGCAGAGACAGGGTTTCACCATGCTGTCCAGGATGGTCTCAATCTCCTGACCTCGTGATCCGCCCACCCCGGCCTCCCAAAGTGCTGGGATTACCGGAGTGAGCCACCGCGCCCGGCCCTTTTTTTCTTTCTTAAGAGACAGGATCTCACTCTCTTGTCCAGCCTAGACTGCAAGGTGCAATCAAGGCTCAACACAGCCTCAATCTCCTGGGCTCAAGTGATCCTCCCACCTCAGCTTCCTGAGTAGCTGGGACCACAGTTGCACACCATCACACATAATTTTTTTTTTTTGAGATAGAATCTCACTCTGTCTCAGGCTGGGGTACAGTGGCATGATCTCAGCTCACTGCAACCTCCACCTCGTGCGCTCAAGCGATTCTCTTGCCTCGGCCTCCTAAGTGGCACACGCCCCCATGCCTGGCTAATTTCTGTATTTTTAGTAGACAGGGTTTCACCACGTTGGCCAGGCTGGTCCTAAACTCCTAACCTCAAGGGATCTGCATGCCTCAGCCTCCCAAAGTGCTGGGATTACAGACATGAGCCACCACACCCAGCCTAAAGTTTTCTTTTTTTTTTTTTTTTTTTGGTAGAGATGAGGTCTCACTATATGGGCCAGGCTGGTCTTGAACTCCTGGGCTCAAGCAATCCTCCCACCTCAGCCTTCCAAAGTGCTGGGATTACAGTTGTGAGCCACCATGCCTGGCTTAACACTCTTTTTTTTTTTTTTTCCTGAGACAGAGTCTCGCTGTGTTGCCCAGACTGAAGTGCAGTGGAGCGATCTCAGCTCACTGCAACCTCCCTCTCCCGGGTTCAAGTGATTCTCCTGACTCAGCCTCCCGAGTAGCTGGGATTACAGGCATGTGCCACCATGCCTGGCTAATTTTTGTATTTTCAGTAGAGACGGGGTTTCTCCATGCTGGTGAGGCTAGTCTTGAACTCCTGACCTAAGGTGATCAGCCTGCCTTGGCTTCCCAAAGTGCTGCGATTACAGGCATGAGCCACTGTGCCCAGCCTGGCCTAATGTTCTTGGCCAGGTGCAGTGGTTCATGCCTGTAATCCCAGCACTTTGGGTGGCTGAGGCAGGTGGACCATTTGAGCTTAGGAATTCAAGACCAGCCTGGGTAACACGGTGAAATCCCATCTCTACTAAAAATACAAAAAATTAGCCAGGCATGGTGGCATGCACCTGTAGTCCCAGCTACTCGGAAGACTGAGGCAGAAGAATCACTTGAACCCGAGAGGCGGAGGTTGCAGTGAGCTGAGATCGTGCCATTGCACTCCAGCCTGGGCAACAAGAGCAAACCTCCGTCTCAAAAAAAAAAAACAAATTAGCCGGGTGTGGTGGCCCTCGCCTGTAATCCCAGCTACTGGGGAGGCTGAGGCAGGAGAATTGCTTGAAACTGGGAAGCAGTTTGCAGTGAGCCCAGATCGTGCCACTGTACTCCAGCTCGGGTGACAGAGCAAGACTACATCTCAAAAATAAAATAAAATAAAATAAAAAAAGACCCATGCTATAACATGAAACATTTTCCTAAGTCTAACAAGCCACACACAAAAGACCACATATTGCAGGCTATTTATATGAAATGTCCGTAACAGGCAAATCTATAAGACAGAAAGTAGATTAGAGATTACCTACGGCTGGGAAAGATGGGGGAGTGACTGCTAACGGTATGGGTTTTCTTTTTCAGGGGTGATGAAAACATTCGAAGATTGACTGTGGCAATGGATATACAAGCTAGTTAATATAATAAAAAACAATGAATTGTACACTTAAAAGGGTAAATTGTATGCTATGTGAATTATATCTCAATAAAGCTGTTTAAAAGAGTAAGTATGTGTCGAGTCTGTAAGGGTCAGAACCACTGGTCTAGATCCCATCTGCCACATTTCTGGTATTTTAGGACTTTATAAAGGAAATAACAGTCCTTGCAGGGATGTGCTGAGCTCAGGTAGACTTCCATTCCCTGGTACTCACCTCTGAAAGGCAGAGGGATCCACTCAGGCCAGGTGTGTGGATACTTGACATCGATGGTTGCTGGACATTAGCCATTTATGCCCATCCACATAGCTCCAGCCATCTCTGTGGGACACCCATAATAACGTTTACTTTACTTATTCACAACTCATTAACAAAAATAAATCATTTACCAACTTTAATCCCATCCTGATAAAGTCAGCCACGTGATTACAAGTGTGATAAAGAGTCTGACTCCATTTCAGATGGTTGCTGACAGCTTTCAAGCCCCCACCCCTTTCTCCTTCTCCCTCTCATCTGGGCAAGCTAACAAGAAAGTCTGGGAATTTCCTACTTGGTGCCAGCAGGAAGTTCAAACTATGCAAGCCCCAACCCCAACCCCACTATCTAATCACAATGAAAGCCCAGCCACGGCCGGGTGCACTGGCTTACACCTGTAATACCAGCACTTTGGGAGGTCGAGGCAGGAGGATCACTTGAGCCTAGGAGTTCAAGGCCAGCTTGGACAATGTAGTGAAACACCTTTAGCCAGGCATGATGGTGCATACCTGAAGTACCAGCTACTTGGGAGCCCAGGAGCTCAAGGCTTCAGTGAACTGTGATCGTGCCACTGCACTCCAGCCTGGGTGAGACAGCAAGACCCTGTCTCAAAAAAAAGAAAACAAAAATTAACAAAAATTATATAGTATCTTTGTGGTGAAAATTTGAAAAAGTTTACTCAAGACCTGAAAGGGCACTTGAGTAAGTGAGAAGCTAGACCAGGTACACAGATGAAAGGGCTGGGTACTGAAACCAGGACAACTCTCACTACACCTGTAAAAGCAATGCCTTCCAAGCAAATCTCTGGAATAATTTTACTGACGCATGACAAAATTCACACTGAAGAAGACAGCTTCCTGAAGTATCCATGACAACTCCTTAAAAAACAAAAAGAAGAGAGGAAAAAGAGCTGGGAGTAGTTGTTTTGCCAAAGTCAAGGCTTCTCCTTAAAGTTCCAGTAAGCAAGCAACCCAGTGAAGGTACAGGAAGGACAGAGCCCCAAACAGACTCGGAGGCATTTAATAATTTAAAAGGTGGTAAAGGTGGCCTCACACATTAGCAAGAGGAAGTATATCTCGTGCTGTCTTTTCAGATGGAAAAATAATTACAATTCCAAATTCACTCACGCTCACACACAGGCTTATAAGACCTACATAGTATGTGAGAAAAAAAATTTTTGAATGATTAGAAATAATAGAACTAGGCGGGGCGCGGTGGCTCATGCTTATAATCCCAGGACTTTGGGAGGCTGAGGCAGGTGGATCACCCGAGGTCAGGAGTTCGAGACCGGCCTGGCCAACATAGTGAAACCGTCTCTACTAAAAATACAAAAATTAGCCAGGCGTGGTGGCAGGCGCCCGTAATCCCAGCTACTCGGCAGGCTGAGGGAGGAGAATTGCTGGAACCCGGGAGGCGGAGGTTGCAGTGAGCCGAGATTGCGCCATTGCACTCCAGCCCAGGCAACAACAGCGAGACTCAGTCTCAAAAAATAAATAAATAAATAAATATAGAACTACAAGAATATCTTTGAGTTATCAGAGTAGAAAAAAATTGTGGGTTTTTTTTGTTGTTTTTTTTAATTTATTTATTTTTTTCAGATGGAGTCTTGCTCTGTCGCCCAGGCTGGAGTGCAATGGCGCGATCTTGACTCACTGCAACCTCCGCCTCCTGGGTTCAAGCAATTCTCTTGCCTTAGCCTCCTGAGTAGCCAGGACTACAGGCACCTGCCACCACATGCAGCTAATTTTATATCTCTATCTATCTATCTATCTATCTATCTATCTATATATTTTTTTTGAGACGGAGTCTCGCTCTCTAGCTGGGCTGGAGCGCAGTGGCGCGATCTCGGCTCACTGCAACCTCCGCTTCCTGGGTTCAAGCGACTCTCGTGCCTCAGCCTCCTGAGTAGTTGGGATTACAAGCATGCGTCACCACACTTGGCTAATTGTTTATATTTTAAATAGAGATGGGGTTTCACCAAGTTGGCCAGGCTGACCTTGAACTCCTGACCTCAGGTGATCTGCCTGCCTCGACCTCCCAAAATGCTAGGATTACAGGCATGAGCCATGGCGCCCAGCCAAGAATTTCTTCTTTTTTTTTTTTTTAAAGAGACAGAGTCTTGCTCTGATGCTCAGACTTGAATGCAGTAGTATGAACACGGCTCACTCCAATCTTGAACGCCTGGGCTCAGGAGCTGTGACCATAGGAGTATGCCATCACACCTGGCTAATTTTTTTTCTTTTTTTTTTTTTTTTGGATACAGAGTCTTGCTCTGTCACCCAGGCTGGAGTGCAGTGGTGCGATCTCTGCTCACTACAAGCTCCGCCTCCCGGGTTCACGCCATTCTCCTGCCTCAGCCTCCCGAGTAGCTGGGACTTCAGGTGCCCGCCACCATGCCCGGCTAATTTTTTGTATTTTTAGTAGAGACGGGATTTCACAGTGTTAGCCAAGATGGTCTCGATCTCCTGACCTCGTGATCCGCCCGCCTCGGCCTCCCAAAGTGCTGGAATTACAGGTGTGAGCCACTGCGCCCAGCCATTTTTTTTTTTTTAATGTTTTGTGGAGATTGGGTCTCACTACATTGCCCAGGCTGGTTTCAAACTCCTGAGCTCAAGTGATCCTCCAGCCTCAGACTCCCAAAGTGCTGGGATTAAGGCGTGAGCCACTGCATCAAGCGAAAAAAATTTCTTTTTTCTTTTTTTGGAGACAGTGCCTCACTCTGTCACCCAGGCTGGAGTGTAGTGGCATGATCTTAGCTCATTGCAACCTCTGCCTCCTGGGTTTAAGTGATTCTCCTGCCTCAGCTGCCCGAGTAGCTTCGATTACATGTGCCTACCACCACACCCAGCTAATTTTTATATTTTTAGTAGAGACGGGGTTTCACCATGCTGGCCAGGCTGGTGTTGAACTCCTGACCTCAAGTGATCCACCCGCCTCAGCTTCCCAAGGTGCTGGGATTATAGGCGTGAGCTACTGCGCCAAGCCAAAGAATGTCTTAACTCACAAAAGGCACAAAACATAACAAAAAGATTTGAAACATCTTACTATATCAAAATGAGTAATACACCATGAACATAAGATTAAAAGAACATTCAAAGTACCATCTCTAGAATGGCTTATCAATTACAGAGGGGAAAAAGTGGAGGATCCTGGCAGAGAGCACTTTAACTACATGACAAAAATCTGATCACCACCAGCCTCACATGCTTCCTGACACACCACACCAAGAAGAACATGATGTCACTTAGACAATGCCCTGCCAAAGATGAGAGTCTGAATTTAATATTGGGAATGTCAACTGAACATCAAGTGACGATCTACACAACCACCAGCTGGGTCTTTTAAAAATATATCAATTTCATGAAAAAAAAAAAAGAAAAAAGGAGAGTGCCATTCAAGGTTGAGGGAGACTAAAATAACATGACAAGTCAATGTAACACAGGATCCTGGATTGGATCCTGGATCAAAACAAATACTCAAAAACCATACAAACTGTATCAGCTACATACAAACTATATCAGACAAGAATTCTGTATCAATAACAAAGTACCTGGGGCCAGGCGCAGTAGCTCACGTCTGTAATCCCAGCACTGTGGGAGGCCAAGGTAGGCAGATCACTTGAGGTCAGGAGTTCAAGACCAGCCTGGCCAACATGGCGGAACCCCGTCTCTACTAAAAATACAAATATTAGCTGGGCATAGTGGCACACGCCTGTAATTCCAGCTACTTGGGAGGCTGAGGCAGGAAAACCACTTGGGCCTGGGAAGTAGAGGTTGCAGTGAGCCGAGATCACTCCACTGCACTCTACCCTGGGTGACGGAGTAAGATTCCATCTTAAAAAAAAAAAAAAGTATACTTGGGTGTGATAATAACACTAGTTTTGTTCAAATGTTCTTTTTGGCTGGGTGTGGTGGCTTACACCTGTAATCCCACCACTTTGGGAGGCCAAGGCAGGACTGCTTAAGACCAGGAGTTCAAGAACAGTCTGGGCAACATAGTGAGACCTCATCTCTATAAAAAATACAAAATTAAAAAATAAGAACGTTACTTTTCTTATGAGATCCTGGCTGAAGTATTTCAGAGTGAGGTATATCTACAACATACTTCCAGTAACTCAGCCAAAAAAACTAAGTGTATGTAAGTATATGTCTGTACCACACCTGCCTCTGCAACACCTGCTGTGTGTCCAAGTGTGTGTGTAAAATATAAAGAGAAAACCCTATGTCAGAGGCGTTTGAACCAAAGCAAACCTCCATCTTAAATGGGGACTGGGTAAAATAAGGCTGAGACCTACTGGGCTGCATTTCCAGACAGTTAAGGCATTCTAGGTCACAGGTAAGACAGGAGATTGGCACAAGATACAGGTCATAAAGACCTTGTTGATAAAACAGCTTGCAGTAAAGAAGGTGGCTAAAACCCACCAAAACCAAGATGGCAACGAGAGTGACCTCTGCTCCTGCTCCCACTAGCACCATGACAGTTTACAAATGTCATGGTAACATCAGGAAGTTACCCTATATGGCCTAAAAATAGTAGGCATGAATAATCCACCCCTTGTTTAGCATAGAATCAAGAAATAACCATAAAAATGGGCAATCAGCAGTTCTTGGGCCTGCTCTATCTATGGAGTAGCCATTCTTTTATTCCTTTACTTTCTTAATAAACTTGCTTTCACTTTACTCTATGGACTCGCCCTGAATTTTCTTTCCCCTGCAACTTTTATGCAAATGTGGAACTTTTCAAAATGAAAAGTTGGGTGAAGAGAGAGGTAAACAAGCAGTAGAATGGAGGAAAGTCACTTGCTGTGGGAAAAAAGAAAAAACAGACAAAAACTGGGTATTCAAAACGTACTTTAACAAGCCCAAGTTCCTACTTTTACTTGGCAAAAAATAAAGGACCTTTTCAGGCTGATGGTAATTTTAATAAAGGTTTAGGTTGCATTTGTCAAAACTCATCAATGGTACAGGGAATATCTGTGCATTTCACTGAAAGTCAATTTTGGCTCAAAAAATTTAAAAAAGCACTATTGAACTCTAATTCATGGTAAGCATAGTGAGGTGTCTGAGGGAGAAGTGTTGTGATATCTGCAACTTACTTTGAAATGTTTCCAAAAATAGGTGGATTAATGGATGGCTGAAAGGATGGACAGAAGGAAAGATAAGGGATACAGTAAGTTCAGCAGACGTTAAACCGGGTCGTTCACTGCACAAGTCTTTCAGCTTCTCTATCTAAAACAACATTTTATGTCATAAAATATTGAAACTGGAAGACTGCACAAAGGAAATATGCCACTAAACCAAGGAAAAAGACAGCGAAATGGTCAGTAAACAGGTGCAAAAATGCGGCCCTCACTGAGAATTGCAGTAAAACATGATTTCGCAAATATCAAATGGAAAAACACACAGGTGATCTAACACCTTCGAGACTCAAGGGGAAGCGCCTCGGCCCACTGGCTGACGGCCGCCAATTCAGCCGGAGGCCGACCCAAGCCTACACTGCCCCTCCCACCTGCCAGAAAAGCGGTAGACTCGGGGGTTACCCCCGGAGACGGACCAGGACACCCAGCAGGCGCGGCAAAACGGTGTCTATAGGAGGGCGGGCTAGAGATGCGAGGGCGGAACTCACGGGTGACGCTAAGGAAACAGCGGGGGCGTCCAGACCGGCCCCGGAGCGACCTCGCCCTCAGAGGAGTGACCCCCAATCGCCACGGAGCGTCCCCACCCGCCAGGACAACTACGCCCCTGGCCAGACCCTCGCCCTAGCGGGCCCGACATACCCACTACCCGCGTGAAACCCACCCGCGGACGCGCCCATCGCCTCCCCACAAGGACCCGGCGGGCCTCCACCCGCCAAGCCTTCCCTCCGCAGGAAACGGAGGCAGCGCAGGGCTCAAGGATGCGTCGGCACTTACGGTTGGCGGCCGGCGGCAGCCATGTTCCGGGCGACTGCGCTTGCGCGACTGCCGGGACAAGGATGTGCGCGTGCGCGGAGTCCCCCGACCTTCCCCCGCCCAACGCTGGGGCGGCCGCGGGTACCCGGTTATTCATTACCCTGGCGTGGACTCGCCTCGGGGCGGACGCGCAGGCGTTTACTTTCTCCTATGGCCTCCTCTGATTTTTAACCCGATGCTATCATTATTTTGTTATAGAGCCTTCCTTTTATTTACTGCATAATTTCCTAAAATATTTCTTTATCTATAATCTTGTTTTTTTGAGACAATAATGTTAAAATTCAGAATAAGTACACTCATTATTCATTGGCAATATAATTATTTACTGGGTGCGTGGCTCACGCCTGTAATCCCAGCATTTTGGGAGGCCTAATTTGTTAAAATGACTAGATCTAAGAAATGTAAACAAAGCCAGTAACTTTCCTCTGTAGTAACAATAGCCGGTTGAAAATGAAAACTACACATTGTTTTCATTCTTTCAGTGGTTCTCTTAAACTTTAGCATGGGAAAATTGGAAGCCTAAATATTTACTGACAGGGAAGAGAGAAACTGTGGTATGTGCAACGGAGCAATAGGGGGTGGTTAAAACAAACGGACTGGGCTCACCTAAGGTCAGGAGTTCAAGACCAGCCTGGCCAACAGGGTAAAACCCCGTCTCCACTAAAAATACAAAAAGTAGCCAGGCGTGGTAGCAGGCGCCTGTAATCCCAGCTCCTCGGGAGGCTGAGGCAAGAGAATCACTTGAACCTGGGAGGCGGAGGTTGCAGTGAGCTGAGACCGTACCATCACACTCCAGCCTGGGGGGACAAGAACGAGACTTCGTCTCAAAAAAAAGGACTAACTTATATACAAGATAGACAGTTCTCCAAAAACAGAGTTCAAAAAGTAAACTGTGCACTTATCCACATGATACAACTTACCTGGAAATAAAAAACACAAAATCTATACGTTATACAGAGATTGATACATAAGTAGTAAAGTAACAATAACATGGACCAGATAGATTGTGGCAACCGAGGGGAAAGAGTTGGGGAAGAGACAAAGGAGACCTCAGTTACACCTGTGATGCTTGATATGAAAAAAACAAATCAAAATCTGAAAATCTGACTACATGTTAACACAGGTAAAATCTCGATGATACATGGGTATCATCTTTATTATTTATAGATTATTCTATTACTCTCCGAACCTCTCCGCAGGTTGAAATACTTCACAATTTTTAAATGAAAATTAGAAAAAAAATTCTAATCCATAACAGTGATTAAATTGTCACTCACAATACTGATGCTAGGAGCAACTTGGAAATCAATTAGCAAAAGCAATAAAGGATCTTCATGAAGAAAATACAAAAACCTCATTAACAGACCTAAAGTTAAGTTCAGAACACACTGACATATTATTCCTGAATGGAAAGTATTTTTTTTAATTTCTCCATGAAGGCCTATATATTTTTTTAAAGTATTAAAATATGAGACCAGGCACAGTGGCTCACGCCTGTAATCCCAACTCTTTGGGAGGCCGGGCTGGGGGGATCACCTGAGGTCAGGAGTTCAAGATGAGCCTGGCCAACATGGTGAAACCCCATCTCTACAAATATAAAAATTGGCTGGGCACGGTGGCTCATGCCTGCAATCCTAGCACTCAGTCTCAGAAAAAAAAAAAAAGATCTTCACAAAACTACTAAACAAAATTATAGCAATTCCAATTCAAAGACTCCCCCCGCCCCCAGCTCACAGAATAAAACAACTTAAAGATCATATGGAGAAAAGTCCAACAGTATCTTGTTAAAAGAATAGTCGGAGGCCGGATGTGGTGGCTCACAACTGTAATCCCAGCACTTTGGGAGGCCAAGGCGGGTGGATCACTTGAGGTCAGGAATTCAAGACCAGCCTGGCGAACATTGTGAAACCCGTCTCTACTAAAAATACAAAAATTAGCCGGGGGTGGTGGCGGGCGCTTATAATCCTAGCTACTCAGGAGGCTGAGGCAGGAGAATTGCCTGAATCCCGGAGGCAGAGGTGGCAGTGAGCTGAGATCGTGCCACTGCACTCCAGTCTGGGCGACAGAGCTTTTTTTGAGACTCTTGTCTCAAAAAAAAGTCAGGCACCCTTTATTAGATACTAAAATATACCATATTAAGCAGATGGGCTCAAATAGGCACTAAAACAGACACAAATGTCAGAAGAATAGAAGAGTATGCAAGAAGAGATGAGTAAAAGTAATAATCTAGTAATAAAGTTAACAATAAAGCATAACACCATTAATAATAACAAGGGTGTTTTTTCCATTCAGTGGCAAAGAGAAATCCTTAGTGCTAAGTACTGTGCTGGCACAAGTGTATATTCTTTTTTGTATTTTTTGAGACTGAGTCTCACTCTGTCCCCCAGGCTGGAGTGCAGGGACAAGATCTTAGCTCACTGCAACCTCCACCTCCCAGGTTCAAGTGATTCTCCTGCCTCAGCCTCCAGAGTAGCTGGGATTACAGGCGCACACCACCACACCCGGCTAATTTTTGTATTTTTAGTAGAGACGGAGTTTCACCTTGTTGGGCAGGCTGGTCTCAAACTCCTGACCTCAGGTAATCCATCCACCTCAGCCTCCCAAAGTGCTGGGATGACAGGCGTGAGCCACTGCGCCTGGCCGCAAGTGTATATTCTTGTAGGTCACATGTAGGGAATCTTTTTTCTGTGAAAAGCCCAATAATAAATATTTTCAGCTTTGCAGACCATAAGGTCTCTGCCATGACTACCCAACTCTTCCAGATAGCAGCATAGATAATACTAAACAAACAAATGTGACTGCATTCCAATAAAACTTTACAGAAACAGAAGGCCCACTGAGGCCATTGTTTGCCAATCCCTGTTCAGGAATTATCTGTTTGTTCTTGGGGTAGGAGACTTTCTACATCAAGATAAGCATCCCAGAAGTCATTTACAAAATGGCACTTTTTTTTCTTAGAAATGGGGTCTTGCTTTGCTGTCGAGGACGTAGTCCAGTGGCACGATCATAGCCCACTGCAGCCTTGACCTCCTGGGCTCAAGCAATCCTCCCATCTCGACCTCCCCAGTTGCTGGGACTACAGGTGTACACCACCATGCCTGGCTAATTTTTTTTAGTACAGATGGGGTCTCACTATTTTACCCAGGCTGCTCTCAAACTCCAGGGCTCAAGTAATCCTCAGCCTCCCAAAGTGCTGGCGTTACAGGCGTGATCCACCCTGCCTGGCCAACATATGTGGTGTTTTTTTTTTTTTTTTTTTTTTTTTTTTTTGAGACAGTCTTGCTCTATCGCCCAGGCTGGGGTGCAGTGGCGTGATCTCAGCTCACCGCAGCCTCCAACCTCTGCATCCCCGATTCAAGCGATTCTCCTGTCTCAGCCTCCCAAGTAGCAGGGATTACAAGCACGTGCCACCACGCGCGGCTAATTTTTGTATTTTTAGTAGAGACGGGGTTTCACCATGTTGGCCAGGCTGGTCTACAACCCCTGAGCTCAGGCAATCCGCCCACTTGGGCCACCCAAAGTGCTGGGATGACAGGCGTCAGCCACAGCTGTAGCTTATTTAATGGGGCACTCAAGGCCTTTTGCTGCTGGCTCAACATCCCTTTCAGGCCTTCACTGACCTATGCCACACAGCACTTGCGCCCAGGGATAAAGAGCCGGATCAGCTTCTGCTCACCCCAGTCCTCTTTGTCCAGTTGCTGGACGCTGCCTCTTCTTTCTGGTTGGTCTCCTCCTCCAGGAGGCATTCGCGAACGCCCCAGTGGAGCCACACGGTACATGCCTCTTCCACTTATTTCCCCAGGGCTCACATTCCACAACTACTAAATCAACACCGACAGACTCATAAGCAGCCCCCTCCTCGTCCTTTTTTTCCTCCTGAGCTCGGGAACGTCTGCTGGGGGTGAGGGGGACTCGCAGACCACCCCCTCCCCAGGCGGAGGTGGGGGGCCGTCACCTGGCCAGGTGTCCGGGGAACGGCTCGGGCGGCTGACGCCGCAGTCCGCGAGAGGCGAGGAGGATCCTTGGACTGTGGGCAGGATCGCAGGGAGCGGAGGCCCTGCCAGGAAGGCGGGATCTGGGGACGATCCCCATTCCTGCCAGCCGCAGACGCGGAGCCCACAGGAGTCCCCGCAGCCCTACCCCGTGCATCCACGGCGGAGCCGAGGCCGCGACTCCGGGCCTGTTGGCCGGAACCCGCAGCCGTGTCCTGGGCCGCCCCGGTCGCGGCCACCCCTGAGAGGCCCCGGCCCCTCTCTATCCCGCAGTGGCTTGGGGAGTGCGGGTCATCACGCCCACCCGCCAAGGCGGACGCCGGACCCTCGGCTGCGCATGAGCGCCCGCTGCGGTGCCGTCGCTGCGCATGCGTGTGCTTCCACCGCCTACATCTCCCAGAAAACCCCGCGGCGCGGCGCTCCACCGCTTCCTCCCTCAGGTTGCGTTAGCCGCGACGATGGCGCCCCCCAGCGGCAGCAGGGAGGCTGTGGGGGTCCTGGGCGTTGCGGTGTGCAGGT
Organism: Pongo pygmaeus; assembly: GCF_028885625.2. NCBI lineage: Eukaryota > Metazoa > Chordata > Mammalia > Primates > Hominidae > Pongo > Pongo pygmaeus. The sequence goes on from NC_072393.2 coordinate 64,785,853, forward strand.
GTTCTGGGAGGATGCCTGGCGCCGACCTTGAAGGGACCCGAACGTGAGAGGGAAAAACGCCCGTGATGCCAAGGCTTCGGCAGCGGACAGCCAAAATCCTGAAACCCCGCTGTGCTCCCTGTGATTCACTTTCCAGAGGCCCCTCAGTGCCCCGACGCTGGTCCGGAGGGCGGTCGCTATCTTGAGACTGAAGCTCACTTTCGGATCCTGGGAGTTCTTGCCAGGTTTTTTTATTAATACAGAGAAAACCAGTGGCTTAGTGACAGTTAGTTTTGAAACTCCCTGAGGAGGGCCGGGCGCGGTGGCTCACGCCTGTAATCCTAGCACTTTGGGAGGCCGAGGTGGGCGGATCTCCTGAGGTCAGGAGTTCAAGACTAGCCTGGCCAACATGGTGAAACCCCGTGTCTACTAAAAATACAAAAAATTAGCTGGGCGTGGTGGTGGGCACCTGTAATCCCAGCTACTCAGGAAGGCTGAGGCAAGAGAATCGCTTGAATCCGGGAGGCGGAGGTTGCGGTGAGCCTAGATCGTGCCATTGCACTCCAGCCTGGGCAACAAGAGCGAAATTCAGTCTCAAAAGAAAGGGAGAAAGAGAGAGAGGAAGGGAGGAGGGGAGGAAGGAAGGGAGGAAGGAAGGAAGAAAGAAAAGAGAAAGAGTCTCTGAGGAGCAAGCAATTCCCTCAGCCAAAGAGGTAAGAACTGCAAAATTGATAAATATTTCATTTACCTTACCCCCACATTTTATTAAGAACATTTTCAAACAGGCAGAAAATTTGAAACGATTGTGTGGGCCTGGCGCAGTGGCTCACGCCTGTACTTTCTGCACTTTGGGAGGCTGGGAAGGGAGCGTCGCTTGAGCTCAGCAGTTTGAGACCAGTCTGGGCAACATAGTGAGACCTCGTCTCTACAAAAAAATTTTAAAAATTAACCGGGCTTCGTGGCGCGCACCTGTAGTCCCAGCTCCTCAGGGGTCTGAGGCGGGAGGATCCCTTGAGCCCGGGGATGTTGAGGAATGATTGTACCACTGCACTCCAGCCTGGACGACAGAGCGAGACCCTGTCCCACAAGAAAAAAAAAATTGTGTGAACACCCACGTGCCCAGCCCCTGGGTTAGATAATTAATATTTGACAATATGTGCTTGATCCAAGTATCTATTATTGCATTTATTTCGATAGTAATTAAACAAGGGATTGAGTGACTATGGGCCAGCCGTGGAGGTTCATGCTTGTAATCCCACACTTTGAGAGGCTGAGACAGGAGAATCACTGGAACACAGGAGATCAAGCCTGCAGTGAGCTGTGACTGCACTTCAGCCCAGGTGACAGAGTGAGACCCTGTCTCACAAGAAAAAAAATAAATAAATAAGAGTGACTAATGGATTCAAGCCAATTAGCATCTGCTTATTAGCACATATGCTTCCTAGTTACATAAACTGAGTCAAAAAATTTCATTTCTCTAAAACTTTGTCATTTAACCATCAGAGTAGAGTATAACATACAGGGATGTATGAGGACTGCCTTAGCTAATACCTGTGTGCTCTGCATGGTAAACCTTCAATGCAAATCTGCTGTTTAATTACTGAAGCACATTTCGGAAGAACTGCTACAAGTACAATTCCTGGATGCTAGCGAGAATGGCATAAATATTTAAAATAGTTTTAGTTATATATTATGAAATTTCCTTTCATACGTCTTCTACCATCAGTGTGAGAAGGTCACTGCCACCCACGTTCACCCAGCAGAGACTCATGTTCTCTAAGCTTTGCATGTCTCTGTTGTTTTCTGTTGTTGTTGTTTGTTTGTTTAAGACGGAGTCTTGCTCTGCTGCCCAGGTTGGAGTGCAGTGGCACTGAGAGGTGACAGCGTGCTGGCAGCCCTCGCTCGCTCTTGGTGCCTCCTTGGCCTCAGGGTCCGCTCTGGCCATGCTCAGGTAGCCCTTCAGCCTGCCACTGTGCTGTGATGGCCCCTGTCTGGGATGGTTGAGGCCAGAGCCGGCTCTCTCAGCTTGCCAGGAGGTGTGAAGGGAGGAGGCGTGGGTGGGAACCTGGGCTGCGCGCGGCGCTTGCGGGCCAGCTAGAGTTCCAGATGGGCGTGGGCTTGGTGGGCCTGCACTCTGAGCAGCCAGCTGGCCCCGCCAGCCCCGGGCAGTGAGGGGCTTAGCATCCGGGCCAGCAGCTGCAGAGGGTGCGCTGGGTCCCCCAGCAGTGCTGGCCCACCGGCGCTGCGCTCGATTTCTCGCTGGGCCTTAGCTGCCTCCCGGCGGGGCAGGGCTCAGGACCTGCAGCCCGCCATGCCTGAGCCTCCCCCCAACCCCAGCCCTGGGCTCCTGCGCTGCCCGAGCCTCCCGGACGAGCGCAGCCCCCTGCTCCACAGCGCCAGGTCCCATCAACTGCCCAAGAGCTGCAGAATGCGGGCGCAAGGCACAGGACTGGCAGGCAGCTCCACCTGCGGCCCCATGTGGGATCCACCGGGTGAAGCTAGCTGGGCTCCTGAGTGTAGTGGGGACTTGGAGAACCTTTATGTCTAGCTAAGGGATTGTAAATACACCAGTCAGCACTCTGTATCTAGCTCAAGGTTTGTAAACACACCAATCAGCACCCTGTGTCTAGCTCAGGAGTTTGTGGATGCACCAATCGGCACTCTGTATCTAGCTAATCTGGTGGGGACTTGGAGAACCTTTATGTCTAGCTAAGGGATTGTGAATACACTAATCAGCACTCTGTGTCTAGCTCAAGGTTTGTAAATGAACCAATCAGCACCCTGTGTCTAGCTCAAGGTTTGTGAATGCACCAATCAGTGCTCTGTGTCTAGCTAATCTAGTGGGGACTTGGAGAATTTTTGTGTCTAGCTCAGGGATTGTAAATGCACCAATCAGCACCCTGTCAAAATGGACCAATCAGCGCTCTGTAAAACAGACCAATCAGCTCTCTTTAAAATGGACCAATCAGCAGGATGTGGGTGGGGCCAGATAAGGGAATAAAAGCAGGCTGCCCGAACCCACAGTGGTTAATGTGTTGGGGTCCGCTTCCACATAGCGGAAGCTTTGTTGTTTTGCTGTTTGCAATATATCTTGCTGCTGCTCACTGTTTGGGTCCACACTGCATTTATGAGCTGTAACAGTCACTGCAAAGGTCTGCAGCTTCACTCCTAAGCCAGCGAGACCATGAAGCCACCAGAAGGAAGAAACTCTGAACACATCCAAACATCAGAAGAAACAAATTCCAGACACGCTGCTTTTAAGAACTGTAACACTCACCGCAAGGGTCTGTGGGTTCATTCTTGAAGTCAGTGAGACCAAGAACCCACCAATTCCAGACACAGCACAATCTCGGTTCACTGCAACCTCCGCCTTCTGGGTTCAAGCAATTTTTTTGCCTCAGCCTCCCCAGTAGCTGGGACTGTAGGGGCACACCACTACACCCTGCTATTTTTTGTATTTTTAGTAGAGACGGAGTTTCACCATATTGGCCAGGTTGGTCTCAAACTCCTGACCTGGTGATCTGCCTGCCTCGGCCTCCCAAAGTGCTAGAATTACAGGTGTGAGCCACTGCGCCTGGCCTGTTCTCTGTTTTTGTGTAACAACTTACCACAAAATTACCAGCTTAAAAACCACATTTTTTTTTCTTTTTTTTTGGAGACGGAGTCTTGCTGTGTCACCCAGGCTGGAGTGCAGTGGCTCGATCTCGGCTCACTGCAGGCTCTGCCTCCTGGGGAAAGCCACATGTATTTGTTATCTCAATGTTCTTGTGAGTCAAGAGTCTGGGCATAGCTTAACTAGGCCCTCTGTTTAGGATCTCCAGAGGTAGCAATCAAGCTGTCAGCTGGCTTCATTTGCATCTGTAGACTTGATTATAGAAGTATCTACTTTCATGTTCATTCAGTTGGCTGAATCAATTTTTTTTTTTTTTTTTTTTTTTTGAGACGGAGTTTAGCTCTTGTTGCCCAGACTGAAGTGCAATGGCGCGATCTCGGCTCACTGCAACCTCCGCCTCCCAGGTTCAAGCAATTCTCCTGCCTCAGCCTCCCGAGTAGCTGGGATTATAGGCATGCACCACCATGCCCGGCTAGTTTTGTATTTTTAGTAGAGACAGGGTTTCTCCGTGTTGAGGGTGGTCTCGAACTCCTGATGTCAGGTGATCCACCCACCTTAGCCTCCAAAAGTGTTGGGATTACAAGTGTGAGCCACCGCGCCCAGCCTGAATCCATTTCTTAGCAGCTGTAGAGCTCACAGTAGCTTCCTTTTTTCAGGCCACCAGCAAGAGTCTGTAACTAAGCCTTCTTATTTATTTATTTAGACAGAACCTCACCTCGCTTTGTCATCCAGGCGGTAGTGCAGTGGCACAATCATACTTTACTACAGCCTCAACTTCCTGGGCTCAAGCATTCCTCCTGCCTCAGCATCTCAAATAGCTGGGATTACAGGCATACGCACCACCATGCCTGGCTAATTTTTTTTTTTTTTTTTTTTGAGAGGGAGTCTTACTCTGTCGCCCAGGCTGGAGTGCAGTGGCATGATCTCGGCTCACTGCAACCTCTGCCTCCTGGGTTCAAGCGATTCTCCTGCCTCAGCCTCATGAGTAGCTGCCATTACAGGTGCCCACCACCGCGCCCGGCTAATTTTTGTATTTTAGTAGAGACAGGGTTTCACTATGTAGGTCAAGCTGGTCTCGAACTCCTGACCTCAAATGATCTGACTGCTTCGGCCTCCCAAAGTGCTGGGATTACAGGTGTGAGCCACTGTGCCTGGCCATGCCTGGCTAATTTTTAAAAATTTTTTTTGTTTAGCCAGGCGTGGTGGTGTGCACCTATAGTCCCAGTTACTTGGGAGGCTGAGGCAGGAGAATCACTTGAACCCAGGAGATGGAAGTTGCAGTGAGCTGAGATTGCACCATTGCACTCCAGCCTGGGTGACAGTGATATTCTGTCTAAAAAAAAAAAAAAAAAACTAGTGGAGACCAGTCCTCACTATGTTGCCCAGGCTGGTCTCAAACTTGTGGCCTTAAGTGATCCACTGGCCTCAGCTTCCCAAAGTATTGGGATTACAGATGTGAGCCACTACCATTGGCCAAGCCCTGTTTCAAAGACTTTCAACTGTTTTGGAACATCTGCAAAATCCCTCAGCTTTGCCTGATAAACTAATCATAGTGTCACAACAGGAAGTGCCACAGGTACCATCATAGAATTCTTTCTGTCACAGTATACAACCTAGAAATTGAAATGTATTATTATTCCTTTAAATTGCATGTTTTTATTTGTTTGTTTTTTTGAGATGGAGTCTTGCTCTGTCGCCCAGGCTGGAGTGCAGTGGCACAATCTTGGCTCACTGCAACCTCCGCCTCCCAGGTTCAAGCGATTCTCCTGCCTCAGCCTCCCAAGTAGTTGGGATTACAGGTGCATGCCACCATGCCTGGCTAACTTTTTTTTTTTTTAGTAGAGACAGGGCTTCTCCATGCTGGCCAGGCTGATCTCAAACTCCTGACCTCAGGTAATCTGTCTGCTTCGGCCTCACAAAGTGCTGGGATTACAGGCATGAGCTGCCACGCCTGGCCTAACTTGCATGTTCTTAATGACCAGCAAATTTGCACGTGTCCTGTAAGTCTGTTCATTAGCTACCCAATTGTTGAGGAGACTGGCCACTTCATATAGTTCACCCATGTCTGTGCTGGAGTCTGTCTCACAGCTGTGCATTAAGTTTTATGTAAAGCTCCCCGGCTTCCTTTTCCTCTGGTTTTTTCTGTCTGGTTTCTCCAGGCCTCACAGTTAAAGATCAGTAGATACTGAGATAGAGTTGGAACTGCAAAAGGTTTATTGGGGGGGCATACCTCACACCTCTATTCACAACACATGAGCTAACATCCTGTTTGCTAAAGCTGCTAGTCTCATGTGTTTTAGTCCCAAGTCAAGGAACAGGAAGAGGTTCTGTGTTAATTATCCACTGCTTTGTAAGAAATTACCCCAAAACATAGCTGCTTAGGTCTGGCACGGTGGCTCAAGACCAGCCTGGCCAACATGGTGAAACCCTGTCTCTACTAAAATAAATTAGCAAAGCATGGTGTTGCACACCTGTAATTCCAGCTACTCGGGAGGCCGGGGCAGGAGAATCATTTGAACCCCAGAAGCAGCGGTTGCAGTGAGCCAAGATTGCACCATTGCACTCCAGCCTGGGCAACAGAGTGAGACTCTGTCACAAAAACAAAAACAGGGGCCGGGCGCTGTGGCTCACACCTGTAATCCCAGCACTTTCGGAGGCCGAGGCGGGCAGATCACGAGGTCAGGAGATTGAGATCATCCTGGCCAACATAGTGAAACCCCGTCTCTACTAAAAATACAAAAAATTAGCCGGGCGTGGTGACAGGCGCCTGTGGTCCCAGCTACTCGGAGGCTGAGGCAGGCGAATGGCGTGAACCCAGGAGGCGGAGCTTGCAGTGAGCCGAGATCGCGCCACTGCACTCCAGCCTGGGCGACAGAGCGAGACTCCGTCTCAAAAAAAAAAAAAACCAAAAACAAAAACACAGCAGCTTACAACAAGGGAAGACAACTTTTTCTGTAAAGGACCAGACAGTAAATATTTCAGGTTTGGTGGACTATATGGTCTCTGTTGCAACTATCAACCTTGTTGTAGTACAACAGCAGCTATTGACTATATAATACATGGGCAGAGCTATATTTCAGTAAAACCTATGGACAGTTGAGTGTGGTGGCTCACACCTATAATCCCAACACTTTTGGAGGCCAAGGTGGGAGGATCACTTAAACCCAGGAGTTCAAGACCAGCCTGAGCAACAGAGTGAGACCCCATCCCTACAAAAATAAAAATAAAAATAAAAAAACTTTATGGGCCAGGCACGGTGGCTCACACCTGTAATCCTAGCACTTTGGAAGGCCGAGGCGGGCAGATCACGAGGTCAGGAGATCGAGACCATCCTGGCTAATATGGTGAAACCCCGTCTCTACTAAAAATACAAAAAATTAGCCGGGCATGGTGGCGGGCGCCTGTAGTCCCAGCTACTTGGGAAGCTGAGGCAGGAGAATGAAGTGAACCCGGGAGATGGAGGTTGCAGTGAGCCGAGATCGTGCCACTGCACTCCAGCCTGGGTAACAGAGTGAGACTCTGTCTCAAAAAAAAAAAAAAAAAACCTTTATGGACACTGAAATTTGAATTTCATATAATTTTCACATCACAAAATATAATTATTCCTTTATTTTCAATTATTAAAAGATGTAAAAACTACAATTAATTGATCACAACCAGTTACAGATTTCTTTGTTCTTCTCCACTCCCACTGCTTCATTTGACCAGCCAAAAATTAAAAAAAGAATTTTAAAAAATATAAAAACTACTCTTAGTTCATAAGCCATCCCCTCCCCAAAAAGGCAACAGACGGGACCAGACCTGGAAACTATAGTTTGCTGACTCCTAGCTGTAACAAATTACCACAGATTTAGTGGCTTAAAACAAAGTTATTATCTTATAGTTCTGGAGGTCAGAAATCCAAAATGAGTTGGCTTTTCTTTGGGAGGCATGAGTGGAGAATACATGCCTTCCATTTTCCAGCTTCTAAAGGACACTTACATTGCTAGGTCTATGGCCCTGACTCACTCCAACCTCTGCTTCCATCATCAAAACTCGTTTTCTGATTCTGACTCTTCTGTCTTCCTCTTCCACATTTAAGTATCCTTGTGAATACACTGGGCCCACTCAGATAATCCAGGATAATCTCTGTATCTCAAGATTCCTACTTTATTCACATCTGTAAAAATTATTTTGCCATGTGAGGTAACATTCACAAGGTTCTAGGGATGAGGATGTGGACATCTTTTGGAAGCCATTACTGAGCTCACTACACAGTCCAAAAAGGCCTCTCTGAGGAGGTCAATGTTAATCTGACTTCTCAAGTAAAAGAAGGAGCCAACATACTGAGGAAGAGCATTTTGGTAGAAGGAGAGCACTAGCAAAGGCTCTGAGGTGGAGAGAATTTGGTGCAATCAAGAAACCAGCCAGGCACAGTGGCTCATGCCTGTAATCCCAGCACTTTGGGAGGTTGAGGCGGACGGATCGCTTACGGTCAGGAGTTTGAGACCAGCCTGGCCAGCATGGTGAAACCCATCTCTACTAAAAATACAAAAATTAGCTGGGTGTGGTGGCGCATGCCTTTAATCCCAGCCACCTGAGAATTGCTTGAGCCCAGGAGGTGGAGGTTGCAGTGAGCCAAGATCACGCCATTGCACTCCAGCCTGGGTGACAGCGAGACTCGGTCCCCAAGGAAAAAAAAAAATAGCAGGCAGTGAAGACAGAATGGATGGGCAAGGGGAGAGAGCAGAAGAGTCAGGGGAAATGTGGCTGACATGTGCCGGGCCTTGTGCGCCCTGATTAGGAGTTTGGGCTTCACCCTGAAGGAGACAGGAAACCAGAAGGGGTGGAGTTAACCTGGGGAGTGACATGATCTAATTTGCACCATTAGAAGGGCACTGCCTGATGTGTGGGGGAAGATCTCCAGCAGGCATTTAGTCACAGGCTTTGGAAATTCAGAAGCTGAGGGTTAGTGATCGCGACTTGGAAGTCATCAACATAACAATCAAATGGTGAGGCATACAAGTGACGTCAAACAATTGGCCAAGAAACAGTCACGGTGATGCCATGCTGGGTACTGTTGCCAAGGAAATTAGCAAACAGATTTGGAATCTGCCTTTATGTAGCAATCAGCATAGTGAATGTGGATGTTCTACAAAAAAGCATAAATATTTGAGAGCAATGAGAAGTCACTCGCTGAATTTAAGCAAGAGAATTAAATGATCTGGTTTACATTTTAAAAGAGACAGGGTCGGGGGCGGGGGGAGGGATAGCATTAGGAGATATACCTAATGTTAAATGACGAGTTAATGGGTGCAGCACACCAACATGGCACATGTATACATATGTAACTAACCTGCACATTGTGCACATGTACCCTAAAACTTAAAGTATAATAAAAATAATAATAAAAATAAATAAATAAATAAAAGAGACAGGGTCTTGGTGTGTCACCCAGGCTGGAGTGCAGTGGTGCAATCATAGCTCGCTGCAACCTTGGAATCCTGGGCTCAAGAAATCCCCCCACCTCAGCCTTCCAAGTAGCCGAAATCATACATGCACACCACCACACCTGGCTAATTAAAAAATATTTTTTTTGTAGAGACGGGGGTCTCACTGTGTTGTCCAGGCTGATCTCGAACTTCTGAACTCAAGTGATCCTCCTGCCTTGGCCTCCCAAACTGCTGGTATTACAAGGGTGAGCCACCACACCTGGCCTGGTTTCCATGTTTGAATGGTTGCGCTGGTTGAGTGTTGGAATGGTGTCATGAACAGAAGAGGAGATGATGATGAAAGCACTACTGTGTAGTTCAGTCAGGAAGTGTCGTGACTTGGAACTGGATGAGTCAATGGAAGTAAAAAGGGGATCATTTCAATGTATGTTTAAGGTGGGCTCAGAATTTGGCGATTGATTCAAAATGGAAGTGGAAGGGTCCATGGCTACTGGCATGAGCAACTGTGATGCCATCCATGGACAGGAGAAACCTGGGAGAAGAGGAACTAGAGCATGAGAATAGAACTCAGTACTGACAAGGTATGGTTGTAAAATGAATAGACACTCTCAGCAGGCAGTATGAATATGATGAAATATGTCCATGCTCAGAAAAGAATCTGGAATGAAGCTACAAATTGTGATTCATCAATGTTCAGATGGTGTTTGAAGCCAGCAGAATAAAACAGACCATACTGGTGGATGAGAGAAGAGGGCTCAGGACAAGCCCCCAAAGCACTGGGGTCCAGAAGAGCATCTTGAAAAGAGAATGAGGAGGCCGGGCGCAGTGGCTCACGCCTGTAATCCCAGCACTTTGGGAGGCTGAGGCTGGTGGATCACGAGGTCGGGAGATCGAGACCATCCTGGCTAACACGGTGAAACCCCGTCTCTACTAAAAATACAAAAAATTAGCTGGGCGTGGTGGCGGGCGCCTGTAGTCCCAGCTACTTGGGAGGCTGAGGCAGGAGAATGGCGTGAACCCAGGAGGCAGAGCTTGCAGTGAGCCAAGATCGTGCCACTGCACTCCAGACTGGGCGACAGAGCGAGACTCTGTCTCAACAAAAAAAGAAAAAAGAAAGAAAGAAAAAGAAAAGAGAGTGAGAAATAACTAGTAGCAGAGATTGATCTATTTTCCCATCAGCCACCTGGAGAGACTGGGATTATTCTTATTCGCTCAGTCGCTCCTGGCAAGACAGATTTGGAAACAAATCCACATACTTTGGATGTGCTTAATCCCAGCATTTTCTCTCCAGCTCTTAAAATTATGGTTTTTTAATTGATTGAACAAGCCATAATTTATTCAGTGAACAATTGTAGGGGATGTACAAATGTATCTGATTTTTTTTTTGGATTGTGAAACTATCATCAAAAGCAAAGAGATAATCAGGAAGGAAGACATTTGTCTGAAAACCATATGCCAGGCCAGGCGGGTGGCTCATGCCTCAAATCAGAGCACTTTGGGAGACTGAGGTGGGCGGATCACAAGGTCAGGAGTTTGAGACCAGCTTGGCCAACATGGTGAAACCCCGTCTCTACTAAAAAAAAAAAATACAAAAATTAGCCGGGCATGGTGGCGTGTACCTGTAATCCCAGCTACTTGGGAGGCTGAGGCAGGAGAATTGTTTGAACCCAGGAGGCAGAGGTTGCAGTGAGCCGAGATTGTGCCACTGCCCTCCAGCCTGGGTGACAGAGCAAGACTCCGTCTCGAAACAAAACAAAACAAAAACAAAAACAACAAAAATGCCATCCTGAAAATGGAAAGATTTACAAAGAATGAGCTTCACTTCTTCACACTTGGAAGAAAGCAGGACTGTAAGGTCCACTTAGAGAAGCAGGAGGACCCGGAGAGATGAGTCAAACAAATGATGCTTGAGGAACACTGATTCAGGAATGAGGCTGCAAGAATAAGAAATGCACAGCCAATGTTAAGTAGAATTCAAGCCTTCTTCCACTAAACAATATTTTTTGTTTGTTTGTTTTGTTTTGTTTTTGAGACAGAGTCTCACTCTGTCACCCAGGCTGGAGTGCAGTGGCAGGATCTCAGGTCACTGCAAGCTCTGCCTCCCGGGTTCACGCCATTCTCCTGCCTCAGCCTTCCGAGTAGCTGGGACTACAAGCGCGCGCCACCACACCCAGCTAATTTTTTGTATTTTTAGTAGAGATGGGGTTTCACCGTGTTAGCCAGGATGGTCTTGATCTCCTGACCTCATGATCCACCCACCTTGGCCTCCCAAAGTGCTGGGATTACAAGCATAAGCCACTGCGCCTGGGCTTGTTTTTGTTTTTTGAGACAGAGTCTCGCTCTGTCACCCAGGCTGGAGTGCAATGGCATGATCTTGGCTTACTGCGACCTTCACCTCCTGGGTTCAAGCAATTCTCTGCTTCAGCCTCTCAAGTAGCCGGGATTCAGACACCCGCCACCACACCTGGCTAATTTTTGTATTTTTAGTAAAGACAGGGGTGTCGCCATCTTGGCCAGGCTGGTCTTGAACTCCTGACCTCGTGATTCACCCACCTTGGCCTCCCAAAGTGTTGGGACTACAGGCGTGAGCCACCATGCCTGGCCCACTAAACAATATTCTTATCAGTGAATACCACTACATACGTGACTCATTGTAAAACAATGTTCAGATTTAATAAACCATAAATGCACAGGGAAAAACCCCTGAAAATCATGATTTTGGGAATGTGTTTGGTCAAAACACTCAACTTCTTAGACTTGCAAATAGTTCAGTGTAGAAAAGCCTTATATATGAAATATACGTAGTAAATTTTTTAAGTGTAGCACAAGTCTCAGTCAATGTAAGAGAATTCATGTTAGAGAGAGTTCAGTTGAATGTAAGGAATGTGGGAAAGTGTATTCAGAGCTCCTCTCATCTTTGGTTTGAGATCACTCACCCAGGTGACAAACCCTCCAGATGTTCTGAATGTGAGAAATCCCTGTTTATGGTAAATACTTTCTGACATCAGAGAAGTCATACTGGAGAGAGACCATATAAATGTAAGATGTGTAAAGAAGTGTTTAAACAGAGCTCAACCCCACTGATGTATGAGCAAACTCTCTCAGGAAATAGACCTTACAAATGTGTTGAGTGTTGGAGAGTCTTTATTGAGAAATATTTCTTTCAGTATGTTTCAGAACTTATACAGGAGAACAATACTATAAATGTAATTGCTGTAGCAAAGGCTGTAGACACAAATTATACCTTATTCAATATAAGACAATTTATACTTGTGGGAAATTATATATTTGCAGTGAATTTAGGAAATTCTTCTAAAGAAGTGAACACTTTTACCCTATAGCTAAGAATCTATAGAGACACCTTATGAAGGGAATCATGCAGGGAAAGGTTTTACACTTTGCTCCTCCACTACTCAAAAATCACAGAAGACACACTGGAGAGCAAAGCGATGGATATAGTCATCGTGGGAAAGGCATCAGACGTAGCCTAGCCCTTATGATGTGACATCAGAGGACTCATACTGAGGAAAACCCCATACATGTAATTTGCGTGGAAGAGCATTCAGGAGTTGTTCTCATATTATTGAACGTAAGAGGACTCATACTGGAGAACACTATGAATGTAGTCAATGTTGGCAAGCTTTCAACCATGGCTTTTACCTTATTTGACACCAGGAAATTCATACAAATTAGAAAAACTCATTGAAAAAAAATCAATGTGGAAAAGCTATTGGTTGGAATTCCATTTTATTTGACATCAGGGATAAAGGAGGCAAAAGCCACCAGTTATTTTTTAACTCTTAAGTACCTGAATGTAACAAGACTGCAAACTTGTGACTCCCTGCAGCCACAGATCAGCAGGGATAAGCAGTTCTACTCTACATATGTCCCTAATTTGCCATAGAAACACCATTTAATGGGGACTCAGGGTCTAGGCCTGATGAACAATGTCTCATAGAAATGTCTGGCCATATGCGGCTGGGCACAGTGGCTCACGCCTGTAATCCCAGCACTTTGGGAGGCCGAGGCGGGTGGATCACGAGGTCAGCAGATCAAGACCATCCTGGCTAACACCGTGAAACCCCGTCTCTACTAAAAATACAAAAAAAAATTAGCTGGGTGTGGTGGTGGGCACCTGGAGTCCCAGCTACTCAGGAGGCTGAGGCAGGAGAATGGTGTGAACCTGGGAGGCAGAGCTTGCAGTGAGCCGAGATCGTGCCACTGCACTCCAGCCTGGGCGACAGAGCAAGACTCCGTCTCAAAAAAAAAAAAAAGAAAAGAAAAAGAAAAAGAAATGTCTGCCATATGCCTGTAATCCCAGCTACTCAGGAGGCTGAGGCAGGAGAATAGCTGAACCCAGGAGGTGGAGGTTGCAGTGAACCAAGATCACACCACTGCACTCCAGCCTGGGCAACAGAGCAAAACTCCATCTCAAAAAAAAAATGGTTGCCATAGATAATCATGGCTGGGCACAGAGGCTCACACCTGTAATCCCAGCACTTTTGGAGGGCAAGGCAGGTGGATCACTTGAGCTCAGGAGTCCAAGACCAGCCTGTGCAACATGGAGAAACCCCATCTCTAATAAAAATACAAAAATTAGCTGTGTGTGGTGGTGCATTCCTGTAGTCCCAGCTACTTGGGAAGTGAGGATTGCTTGAGGGGGTCAAGGCTACAGTGAGCTGAGATGGTACCACTGCACTCCAGCCTGGGTGACTAAATGAGACCCTGTCTCAAAAATGAAAAGAAAAGAAAAGAAGAGAAATGGTTTTCATAGGTAATCACATGTAATTTTTTTTTTTTTAAAGAGTGAGCAACAGCAAGATTTATTGCAAAGAGCAAAAGAACAAAGCTTCCACAGTGTGGAAGGGGACCCAAGCTGGTTGCCCGTAAATGTTATCAATGGCAACAGCATATCTATTTTTCTACATCACATATGAATAAAAGAACCACCAATCTTGAAGAATGGTGCAGAAATCATACACCTTTTAGCATCATGGGGATCATTATGTGTATAATTTTATGATAGTCCTAGATGAGGGCTGAAGGATATGCTATCAATTTTTTTTCTGTGTAATCCAAATATTATCACTCCAAACAAATCAGAGAGCTTTATACTAACTTGCTAATACTTTGCCAATGGCATTCTTCTATTTACTTAAATAGAGGCATCATAAAGAGTTGTATGTTGGCTGGGCATGGTGGCTCACACCTGTAATCCCAACACTTTGGGAGGCCGAGGCAGGAGGATCACCTGAGGTCAGGAGTTTGAGACAAGCCTGGCCAACATGGTGAAACCCTGTCTCTACTAAAAGTACAAAAATTAGCTGGGTGTGGTGGCACATGCCTGTAATCCCAGCTACTTGGGAGGCTGAGGCAGGAGAATCAGTTGATCCCGGGAGGTAGAGGTTGCAGTGAGCCGAGATTGTGCCATTGCACTCCAGCCTGGGTGACAAGAGCAAAACTCCATCTCAAAAAAATAAAAAAAATGAGTTGTACGTATCTTCACATTTCTAAGGGTATGTCCAATGTCTTGGCAGGGTTAAAAAGACATCATAGTCTGGTGAAGTACCCAGACTCCAAAACTAGTGCAAACTTCACAAGTTTCATTGCAAATCCCTTACAAAGAGCACAGGGTATGCATAAGCAGCATTGGTTTCTCTTCTGAAACCCTGGACACTAGAAGATAAGTGAAGATTCCAGAAACAAAAAGACTCTGATTTCAGGATTTGATGCTCAGCAAATATATCATTCACACATATGAGGAGAGAGTAAGCATTTTCAGACCTGTTAGCATTCAGAATTTGTATTCTTTCTGGAAAAACTGCCCAAGAGAACATAATAGTAATTTCTCACAGTGCATGTATGAGCCATGTCCCCAAAAGACATCTAAAAGGACACTCATAGAAGCATTAGTCATAATGGGCCAAAACTGGATACAGCCCAGCAGTCCATCAATAATAAAATGTACAAACCAAATGTGGTACATCCATAGTGGAATACTACTCAGCAATTTACCAAACATGAACTATTGATACATGCAGCAACTTGGATGAATCTCAAACACATTATGTTGACTGAAAGGAGCGAGACACAGAAAACCATAGACTATATGATTCCATTTATATGAAGTTTGAGGACAGAAAAAAAACTTATGATGATAATCAGGATAGTGGTTAACTCTGGGAGATATTAACCAGGAAGTGGTACAGGGTTTTGGAAATATATTTTCTGTTGACCTGTGTGATGGATTTTTATATATGGACATTATATATTTATATATTTAGACATATATAAAAAAACTCATCAAGCTGTGAAGTTGAGGACTTTATGCCTATATATATATGTTTATGTATATATATGTTTAAAGCTTATATAGTTTACATATATAAAGGTTATATATAAACTTTAATTAAATTAATTAAGTAATTAATTTTTTGAGACAACAGTCTCACTCTGTTGCCCAGGCTGGAGTGCAGTCGTGTGATCTCTGCTCACTCCAGCCTCTGCCTCCTGGGCTTAAGTGATTCTCCTGCCTCAACCACCTGAGGAGCTGGGATTACAGGCAAGCACCACCACACCTGGCTAGTTTTTGTATTTTTAGTAGAGACAGAGTTTCACCATGTTGGCCAGGCTAGTCTTGAACTCCTGACCTCAAGTGATCCTAATGCCTTGACCTCCCAAAGTACTGGGATTACAGGTGTGAGCCACCGTGCCTGGACTAAACTTTAATTTTAAAAGTTTTAAAACGGCCGGGCATGGTGACTCGTGCCTGTAATCTCAGCACTTTGGGAGGCCGAGGTGGGCAGATCACGAGGTCAGGAGATCAAAACCATCCTGGCCAACATGGTGAAACCCTGTCTCTACCAAAAAAATACAAAAATTAGCCGGGTGAGACGGCGCACGCCTGTAGTCCCAGCTACTTGGGAGGCTGAGGCAGGAGAATTGCTTGAATCCAGGAGGTGGAGGCTGCAGTGAGTTGAGATCACGCCACTGCACTCCAGCTTGGGCGACAGAGCGAGACTCTGTCTCAAAAATAAATAAATAAATAAACAAACAAACAAACAAATGTTTTAGAACTATATGCAAGCTGGCCGGGCACAGTGGCTCATGCCTGTAATCCCAGCACTTTGGGAGTCCAAGATGGGCAGATCATGAGATCAAGAGATGGAGACCATCCTGACCAACATGGTGAAACCTCGTCTCTACTAAAAATACAAAAATCAGCTGGGCATGGAGGCGAGCGCCTGAAGTCCCAGGTACTTGGGAGGCTAAGGCAGAAGAATCACTTGAACCCAGGAGGCAGAGGTTGCAGTGAACCGATATTGCGCCACTGCACTCCAGCCTGGCGACAGAGTGAGAGTCCATCTAAGGAAGGAAAGGAGAGGAGAGGAGAGGAGAGGGGAGGGGAGGGGAGAGGAGGGGAGTGGAGGGGACGGGAGGGGAGGGGAGGGGAGGGAAGGGAAAGGAAAGGAAGAAGGGAAGAATAGAGGGAAGAGAGGAGGGAAGAGAGAAGGAAGGAGAGAAAGAAGGAAAGAGAGAAAGAAGGAAAGAAAGAAGGAAAGAAGACCTATATGCAAGCTGATGGGATGATAGGATCCAAAGGACTTATGCTGCCATTTTAAACAGTCTCAAAGACAAAACGAATGCCTCTGCCACTGCTGTGCTATGAGTCAGGATGCTTGCTGGGCTGGTAGCAGCTAACCCACCTCATCAGATAATTTTTATTCACATGCCTGGAGAGTTAGCCAGAATAGCTTCAGGATCAGTATGAGCCAGCAGTTCAACAATGTCTCCAAATACTCAATTTCCTTCCACCTTTTCCCTCAGTGGTCTGCAATATTGATTATTCTTAAATTGGCTCCCATTGACAGCCTTATGGCTCAGCTTCTTTTTTTTTTTTTTTTTTTTTTTTTTTCTTGGAACGAAGTTTCACTCTTGTTGCCCTGGCTGGAGTGCAATGTCGCAATCTCGGCTCACTGCAACCTCTGCCTCCCGGGTTCAAGCGATTCTCCTGTCTCAGCCTCCTGAGTAGCTGGGATTACAGGCGCCCACCACCACGCCCGGCTAATTTTTGTGTATTTAGTAGAGACGGGGTTTCACCATGTTGACTAGGCTGGTCTTGAACTTCTGACCTCAGGTGATCCATCCACCTTGGCCTCCCAAAGTGGTGGGATTACAGGCATGAGCCATCATGCCTGGCCAACATGGCTCAACTTCTTTCAAGAGACTGGGCTTTTTTTTTCTGTATTAGTTTCCTATCACCACTGTAACAAATTACTACAAACTCAGTGTCTTAAAACAAGAGATAAGAGAAATATTAAAATAAGACAAATAGATCCTCTCATTTCTGGAGGCCGAAAGCATGAAATCCATACCTGGGCCAAATTCAAGCCTTGGAGGCTCCAGGAGAGAATTCATTCCTTGACTCTTCCAGCTTATGGTGGCTGCTGGCTTTTTTTTTTTTTTTGAGACAGAGTCTTACTCTGTTGCCCAGGCTGGAGTGCAGTGGTGTGATCTTGGCTCACTGTAATCTCCGCCTCCCAGGTTCAAGCTAGTCTCCTGCCTTAGCCTCCCGAGTAGCTGGCATGACATGCGCATCTCACCACATCCAAGTAATTTTTGTATTTTTATTTTTAATTTAATTTTATTATTTATTTATTTATTTATTTATTTATTGAGACAGAGTCTTGCTCTATCACCCAGGCTGGAGTGCAGTAGCATGATCTCCGCTCACTACAACCTCTGCCTCCTGAGTTCAAGCCAGTCTCCTGCCTCAGCCTCCCCAGTAACTGGGGTTACAGGCGTGCAACACCACGCCCAGCTAATTTTTAAATTTTTAGTACAGACAGGGTTTCACCGTATTGGCCAGGCTGGTCTCAAACTCCTGACCTCGTGATCCACCCGCCTTGACCTCCCAAAGTGTTGGGATTACAAGCGTGATGTACCCCGCCCGGCCTATTTTTTTTTTATTTTTTTATTTTTTTGAGAGGAAGTCTTACTCTGTCACCCAGGCTGGAGTGCAGTGGTGTGATTTTGGCTCACTGCAACCTCCACCTCCCAGGTTCAAGCAATTCCCTGCCTCAGCCTCCCGAGTAGCTGGGATTACAGGCGCCTGCCATCATGCCTGGCTAATTTTTGTATTTTTAGTAGAGACGGGTTTTCACCATCTTGGCCAGGCTAGTCTTGAACTTCTGACCTCGTGATCCACCCGCCTCAGCCTCCCAAAGTGCTGGGATTACAGACATGAGCCACTGTGCCCAGCCAACTTTTGTATTTTTAGTACAGACGGGGTTTCATCATGTTGGCCAGGCTGGTCTCAAACTCCTGACTTCAGGTGATCTGCCTGCCTCGGCCTCCCAAAGTTCTGGGATTACAAGCATGAGCCACTGCACCCGGCCTGCTGGCATGTTTTGACTTGTGGCTGCACAGCTCCAGTCTCTGCCTCCACAGTCACATCACCTTCTCCTTTTCTGCGTATGTGTGGTCACATCTGTCTCTGCCTCCCTCTTGTAAAGATACACGTGATTACATGCACAATCCAGGATCATCTCCCCTCTCAAGATCTTTAAATACATATGCAGCCCGTCTCTATATAACGCAACATTCATAGGTTCCAAGAATTCAGGCCTGACATCTTTGGGGGACATTTTTCAGTCGAACATACTCTCCTAACTTTTAATCAAAGTCCTGGGCTTCACTCTCCGTTCATGTTCATTGCTTTGACACTTGTCATGGACAGGAGGGTGCCTTGCATTGACTGGCTTGGACCAGAGTGCTTGCATGCCCCTGGATTAATCACTGCAGCAACGGAGACAGAATGAGGCCAGTGGGCCATCCACTGGAGCTGAGATTGAGGGGAACCTTCACCCATAGCTGCCCAAAAGGGTATCTGGGGTGTTCTGAGGGTGTTGTGGGGTGTATCTGAGGAAAGGGATGAGTGGAAAGGTCTCACAAATGAATCTTTTTTTTTTTTTTTTTTTTTGAGATGGCGTTTCACTCTTGTTGCCCAGGCTAGAGTGCAATGGCGCGATCTCAGCTCACCACAACCTCTGCCTCCCGGGTTCAAGTGATTCTTCTGCTCAGCCTCTCGAGTAGCTGGGATTACAGGCATGCGCCACCACGCCTGGCTAATTTTGTATTTTTAGTAGAGATGGGGTTTCTCCATGTTGGTCAGGCTGGTCTGAAACTCCCGACCTCAGGTGATTTGCCCACCTCAGCCTCCAAAAGTGCTGGGATTACAGACGTGAGCCACCACGCAGCCTCACGTGAAAAAGACTTTTCTCTCAATTTCTCAGTCTCTCTGTCTCTCTCTCTCTGTCATGTTTTGAAATTCTGGCTTCCCTCCTATACCCAAGGGAGAGCTCACACTTCTCCCTTACCTCAGCGGAATGCCATCTTTCCCTTCTAGCACCCCATTCAACCCCATTCAATCCTCCACCAGGGTCCCCATGTCCTGGTAGCTGCTCCCTGGATGTTGGGACTTCACTCTGTTCCTTTTTTTTTTTTTTTTAAGGAGACAAGGGTCTCACTCTGTTGCCCAGGCTGGAGTGCAGTGGCCTGATCATAACTCACTCCAGCCTTAATCTCCCGGGCTCAAGAAATCCTCCCACCTTAGACTCCTGAGTAGCTGGGATTACAGGCACATGTCACCATGCCCAGCTAATTTTTTAATTTTTTTGGTAGAGATGGAGTCTCACTATGTTGCCCAGGCTGGTCTTTAACTCCTGGCCTCAGGTGATCCTCCAGCCTCAGCCTCCTAAAGTGCTGGGATTGCAGGCATGAGCTATTGACCCTCAGTTCCAGATCTTTGCTGGCAGCAAGTCCAGAAACCTCCGTCCACATCTGGTTTGTGGCCTTATAACTTAATGTGAGGAGAGGTCTCTGGGGTAGATGGGCTCCTCCCAAGCAGACTTTTGTGCCAGCTACTGTGGCTGTGCCACCCACCTTCATTGCAGCACAGTCCGGCGCCTTCTACAGATGCCCAAAAAACCAGCTACACTCTTTTCCAGCTTTTCTCCAGCCAGGACATGGATGCATGTGTCAATCCTGGCTAACAGGGTCAGAGCAAGTCAGCAACAGAGAAGTCTTCCGAAAATGTTGTATTACTTCTTTTTTTTTTTTTTTTTCTGAGACAAAGTCTCACTCTGTTGCCCAGGCTGGAGTGCAGCAGCATGATCTTGGCTCACTGCAACCTCCACCTCCCGGGTTCAAGCAATTCTGCCTTAGCCTCCTGTGTAGCTCGGACTACAGGCGCACACCACCACGCCCGGCTAATTTTTTGTATTTTTAGTAGAGATGGGGTTTCACCGTGTTGACCAGGCTGGTCTTGAATGCCCGACCTCATGATCCGCCCACCTCGGCCTCTCAAAGTGCTGGGATTACAGGCGTGAGCCACTGTGTCTGGCCAAAATGTTGTATTACTTCTTTGTGGTAGGGAGAGTAATGCCCCCTTTCCTTCAGAGATGTCCTCATTCCAAACCCTGGAACCTATACATATGTTACCTTCGCATGGCAAAGGGGACACTGAAGATGCCATTAAGGATCTGTTTTTGTTTTAGAGACAGGGTCTCACTCTGTCACCCAGGCTGGAGTGCAGTGGTGTGATCACGGCTCACTGTAGCCTGGAACTCCTGGGCTCAAGCAATCCTCCTGCCTCAGCTTCCTGAGTAGCTGGGACCACAGATGCATGCCACCACACCTAGCTATTTTCGTTGTTGTTAAGACAGGGTCTTGCTCTGTTGCCCAGACCAGTCTCGAACTCCTTGGCTCAAGCGATCTTCCTGCCTCAGCCTCCCAAAGTGTTGGGATTACAAGTATGAACCTCCATGCCTGGCCAGATTCTTGAGATGGGGAGATTATTCTGGATTACTTGGGGTGGGCCCTATTTAATCAAATGTCTTTGTATAACTTGAGGCAGGAATCAGAGTAGATGATGTGATGATGGAATGAGAGATTTGAAGATGCTACACTGCTGGCTTTAAAAATGGAGGAAGGGGCCATAAGCCAAGGAAAGCAGGTAGTCTCTAGAAGCTGGAAAAGGCAAAGAAACGGATTCTCTCCTAGACCCCCCAGAAGGACCACAGTCCTGCTGCCATCTTTATTTTAGCCTAGTAAGACCCATTTTGGACTTCTGACCTCCACAGCTGTGAGACAATAAATTTGTTGTTGTTTTAAGACACAAAGTTTTGGTAATTTGTTACAGTGGCAATAGAAAGCAAATACACTTCCTGATGCCAACTTCTTCAGCCAAATGTTGCACGGCTACATGCTAGACGTGGAACTGTAATCACCATCTTAAGACTGCAAAGATGTGTGCCTCAGAAAGAACCGAGGCCTTACACTGGGGAGGGCTGAGCTAAAGGATGGACAGTGCCTGACTACAGCTCATACTTGAGCCCAGGGGTCAGCCCTAGAAGCCCTTACATCTGGATTTAATTACATTTTTTATTTTGTGATTTTTAGTTTTATTTGTGTTGAGACAGAGTCTCTGGAGTGTAGTGGTGTGACTACAGCCTCGACTTCCCAGGCTCAGGCGAGCCTCCCAACTCCGCCTCCCGAGTACCTGGGATTACAGGTGTACACCACCACACGCAACTAGTGTTTTGTTTGTTTTCGTAGGGATGGAATGTCACACAAAAAACTGGGCAAGTGTGTTCCCCAAGCTGGTCTTGAACTCCTGGGCTCAAGCGATCCTCCCACCTTGGCCTCACAGTGTTGGGATTACAGGCATGAGCCACTGTGCCCAGCCTGGACTTAATGAAAAAAAAAAAAAATTTTTTTTTTAGTCAGTCTTGCTCTGTCACCCAGGCTGGAGTGCAGTGGTGTAATCTCAGCTCACTACAACCTCTGCCTCCTGGGTTCAATTAATTCTTATGCCTCAGCCTCCCAAGAAGCTGGAATTACAGGCATGCATCATCACACCTGGCTAATTTTTGTATTTTTAGTAGAGAAAGGTTTTTGCCATATCGGCCAGGCTGGTCTTGAACTACTGACCTCAAGCAGTCCACCCACCTCAGCCT
The DNA here is from genome assembly GCF_028885625.2 of Pongo pygmaeus. NCBI lineage: Eukaryota > Metazoa > Chordata > Mammalia > Primates > Hominidae > Pongo > Pongo pygmaeus. Next base: position 64,807,896 of record NC_072393.2, read on the forward strand.
CCCAAGTGCTGGGATCACAGATGTGAGCCACTGTGCCCAGTCAGTGAAATTTAAGATCATGAATGGTGGCATATTGTCACTTCTGCCAAAACTACACCTTACACGATAACCCTTTCTTGCTCCCCACCAGCTTCTGCTCTCAAGTCTCGTTTGGTCATGCTAAGCCAGTTTTTGGGGACTCCTAGGAGCAGCCATCACAGGTAACCAGTTCTGCTGGCTCAGGATGGCCCCTGCTGCCCTGACTCAGAGACACTTCCTGCAAGGCAGACATCTCATGCAGAGCAGAGGCCACTGCAGTCAGAAGGAAGGGCCTGGTAGCCTCAGAGGCACAGCCAAGGGGCTGCAACGACGGAAAGGAGATATTCCACAAGTCCAAGGGTGTGACATGGAAGCACACTCTGGGATGTGGTGGACTCAAGTGATCCATGCAGATGTGGATGCTGTCTCTCTCTCTTTCTCTGTTCTTCATAGAGTGTGTCATAGGTCCTCTCTGGGTGAAAATAGGTGCCCAGAATTAATCACACACTTCCATTCAAAATAAACTGTGCCAACTTGCTGAACCACAAAATGATTCCCTCACCATGGCCCCTAAAGAACTCCGTGATAAGAACCGTATGCTATTGATGGCTCTGAAGTCTAAATTTATTGGCAAAAGCAAAGAACATGCCTGAACTAGTCATTTCTGCAGGCGTTTCTCCTTAAGATGAGTTTGAAGCCAATTGGTTATCTGAAGAATAGCAATCAGTTCTTTCTCACACTGGAGGAGGGGGAAGCACTAAAGAAAGTTCAAGGGTCAAGCCTCCCAAAAGGCTCTGTTGTAATCCTATGTGCTCTTTCATTGTATCTAGTGATGAATTTGGGTAACTGACACTTTACTCATTGGCCATCCATCCTCGAACTTGATAAGCATTTTCATTTATGTAAGTTTACTTGTAATTCTTCCAAAACTTATCTTCACATTTCCCAACAAACTAATTTCAGACATTTTGTTTTTATGATTCTACTGTGAAAGGAACCTCCATTTCAACATACTTGTTGCAGGTATAGATTTTGTGCATTGCTTTGTGGTGTTGATTTGTCCATCTTTTTTATTCTGCCTGGCTTATTGTATCTTGATTTTTAAAGTTTTCAATTGGGTTTTTAAAGTATGTTAATATTAATAAATGCATTTCTAGGTTTCCTTTCCCAGTCGTTACAGCACTTAGGTCTATTTCATGTCAGGTTGATTTATTTATTAAGGCAAGGTCAAGCTCTGTCGCCCAGGCTGGAGTGCAGTGGCATAATCAGGGCTCACTGCAGCTTCAACTTCCTTAGCTCATGATCTTCCTACTTCAGCCTCTTGTGTAGCCAAGACTATAGGAGTGTGCCACCACACCCAGCTACGTTTTTTGCTTTTTTAATACAGACGAGGTTTTGCTATGTTGCTCATGCTGGTCTTGAACTCCTGAGCTCAAGTGATCCTCCCACCTTGGCCTCCCAAAGTGCTGGGATTATAGGTATGAGCCTGGCCTCATACTTTATTTGTAGTAACAAGAATATCTGGAAAATGTTCAACATTGCTGAGAGCAGATTTCTTTCATTTTCGATGTGTGTATCCTCCATGGTTATTGAATAGAGGAGTAAACAAGAAAAAGACCCAAGAAGAGAGACGGGAGTCAGTTCTCATCAGAGAAGAAAAGGTCGATTTCCTAAGGCAGGAAATATTGAGATGGGTTGTGTTCAGGACTAGCAAGAGGTGTGCGGCTGGCTTGTTCCTTGTCTACATCCTACTGGCCTAAAGAAAAGATGCCCCACACTAAGGACAGCAAGAGGGAAAGAGTGAGCCTCATCCTCCGTGACTTCAGTGGGCAGCTTAACCAGCACCAGAAAAGACCTATACTTGAAGATTTTCTTTGTGAGAAAATGGCGTTGGTTATTTGGGTTTTTATTTATTTCCAACCAAACATGCCTTAACGGACACAGGGTGCAAAGGCGTGTACTAGATTATTCCAAACCTGCCTCACTGGTTTGTCCGGCATTCTGTGGACTTCCTGCATTCCTCTTTGAGGCAGGCCGTTTTCTGGAGGTTGTTTGTGATTGGCCTCTGCTCAGAGCCCAAATTCTTAGCCTTTCCCCCATGTGTTATGTCCAGTGTGGATTATCTTGATGGTGAGTTTACCTTTGATGTTGGGGAAAACAGGCAAATGAGCAGCAGTAACCAAAGAGCCTCTTTTCTGGGAAAAAAGCTATGACATTAATAATTTATAGTTCAAATGCACATTAATTTATCCACACTTCTGCAACCTTACGTTCCCAAGCTCTCAGAAGTTCAAAGAGGTGTCCTCAAAGCTCACATTTCAAAAATGGAAAGACACATCTTTCTTCTTTTTAAAAATGATTTTAAAATGTGTCCCCCTTTACATGGAACAATTTGAGATGCTCTGTGTGATGCAACAGAGCCAGAGAATGATGAGTGGAGATCAAATCCTGGGTCCATGATTCAGTTGCACAGCTGGCTTAGGACTCAGTTGAACACCACTAGCTGCCATAATGATCCAGCTGCCTTAATGGTTTGGGCCAACTTATAGCTTTACATATTTTGTTCTTAGTCATATGTTGTTTATTTATTTATTATTTATTCATTTATTTATTTTGAGATGGAGTCTCACTGTGTTGCCCAGGCTGGAATGCAGTGGCACAAACTTGGCTCACTGCAAGCTCCACCTCCCGGTATCATGCCATTCTCCTGTCTCAGCCTCCCAAGTAGCTGGGACTACAGGCGCCCGCCACCATGCCTGGCTAATTTTTGTATTTTTAGTAGAGACGGGGTTTCACCGTGTTAGCCAGGATGGTCTCGATCTCCTGACCTCATGATCTGCCCGCCTCGGCCTCCCAAAGTGCTGGGATTACAGGCGTGAGCCACTGTGCCCGGCCATATGTTGTTTAATTTAAACCAACAGTAGACCATTGATTAAAAAAAGCGTATGGGGCCAGGGGCAGTGGCTCACTCCTGTAATCCCAGCACTTTGGGAGGCCAAAACTGGCAGATCACCTGAGGTCAGAAGTTCGAAACTAGCCTGATCAACATGGTGAAACCCCGTCTCTACTAAAAATATAAAAATTAGCTGGGCGTCATGGCATCTGCCTGTAATCCCAGCTATTAGGGAGAATGTCGCAGGAGAATCGCTAGAACCCGGGAGGCGGAGGCGGAGGTTACAGTGCCATTGCACTCCAGCCTGAGCAACAAGAGCGAAACTCCATCTCAAAAAAAAAAGCACATGGAAAAATATTAATATATTTAAATAACTCAGTATCTCAATAAACCTATGCCTGACTATGTGGAATATATATATATATTTATTTGAGATGGAGCCCCCTTTAGTAGAGACGGGGTTTCACCAGGTTGGCCAGGTTGGTCTCAAACTCCTGACCTCAGGTGATCCACCCACCTCAGCCTCCCAAAGTGCTGGGATTACAGGTGTGAGCCACCGCACCTGACCCTATGCGGACTATATTAAGAGAGAAAAAGTAAAAATTAAACTTTGCAATTGAATGAAATAACTATTTCTAAAACACACATTTTCACTTATGATCCATAATGCCTTCTATGCAATTCAAAATTCCAGATATTTTCTAACAGAAAATTTCTCCCTGTTATGGGTCTGCAAAATTTACATGAACAAGGCTATTTATATTTTGTCTCTCTTCCACCTAGTATAAATCTTCTTGTATTTTGCTACAGATATACTCATGTGTTTGATGGCCAGGTGCTACCTCAGACTTCTTAGGGGTTTACATACTGTATGGTGCAAATACATTACCATCCTACTAAAATCCAAATGATCGTGAATTCCAAAATACACCTGGCCCAGAAGGTTTTGAACAAGCAATCAAGGCACTGTCTAAATCCAACAATGATAAATAACATTTTTTCAACATTTTACATGTTTAATAGTTAACATTTCTTCAGAAGTCATTTTTTTTTACAAATTACAATAAACAGCATATTTAATTTGCTAAACAGGAAAAAGAGTATGCAATTATTAAAAGTTGAATTAAAATGGCTCTCATAAATCAATCTTCAATAATATACTTATATAAAACCATCTTTAGGTTGGGCACAGTGGCTCACGCCTGTAATTCCAGCACTTTGGGGAGCCGAGGTGGGCGGATCACCTGAGGTCAGGAGTTCGAGACCAGCCTGGCCAACATGGCAAATCCCCATCTCTACTAAAAATACAAAAATTAGCTGGGCATGGTGGCACGCCCAGCTACTCAGGAGGCTAAGGCAGGGAGAATCCCTTGAACCCGGGAGGCAGAGGTTGCAGTCGAGGTGAAATTGCGCCATTGCACTCCAGCCTGAGCGAAAGAGCGAGACTCTGTCTCAAAACAACAACAACAACAAAAAATCTTTGGCCAGGCATGGTGGCTCACGCCTGCAATGCCAGCACTTTGGGAGGCCGAGGTGGGAGGATTGCTTGAGTCCACGAGTTCAAGACCAGCACTGACAACACACTGAGACCTCATCTCTACACAAATATTTATTAAAAATTAGCCAGGTGTGGTGATGCACACCAGTAGTCAGTCCTAGCTACTTGGAAAGCTGAGATGGGAGGAACACTTGAGCCCAGGAGGTTGGGCCAGCAGTAAGCCATGACTGCAGCACTGCTCTCCAGCCTGGGTGACAGAACAAGACCCTGTCTCAAAAACAAATCCTTTTAATAAAAAATCAGGTTTTATCCTATACCACATAAATAGAAAGAAATCATTAGAAGAATTTCCACCCATCTGGGCAACATGGTGAGGTTTCTGTCTCTACAAAAAAGTACAAAAGAGGCCGGGCGGGGTGGCTCATGCCTATAATCTCAGCACATTGGGAGGCTGAGGTGGGCGGACTGCCTGAGGTCAGGAGTTCGAGACCAGGCTGGCTAATATGGTGAAACCCCGTCTCTACTAAAAATGCAAAAATTAGCCAGGCGTGGTGGCACACGCCTGTAGTCCAAGCTACTTGGGCAGCTGAGGCAGGAGAATCGCTTGAACCCAGGAAGCAGAGGTTGCAGTGAGCCGAGATTGCGCCACCTCACTCCAGCCTGGGCGACAGAGCAAGACTCTGTCTCAAAAAAAAAAAAAAGCCAGGTATGGTGGCGTGCACCTGCAGTCCCAGCTATTTGAGAGGCTAAGTTGGGCGGATCACTTGGGCCCAGGAAGTGGAGGCTGCAGTGAGCTGTGATCACACCAGTGGGCTGTGATCGCATCAATGCATTCCAGCCGGGGTGACAGAGCAAGACCCTGTCACAAGAAAAAAAAAAAGAAAGAAAAAAAGAATTTCCAAGGGGGTTTGCTTCCTTGAGATTAAGGGCCTACATCAAACTTGAAGATGAAGGGCTAGACGTATCCCTATTCAAATCCAGAACAAAACAAGACTATTAGTAAACATGACTACTTAACATAGCTCTGTCATACTAGCTAGGACTATACAATGTTAATTTTTTAAAGTTGAAATATGGAAAAAAGATATCAAATTACTTATTAATTGGGGATAGTGTTGTATCTATAATAGACAAGAAAAATCCAAGGAAATATTATTAGACTATAAGATATCTGCACAGTCTCTGAGTAAATACTCCTATGCCAAAATCAACACACTAATAGCAACAACAATTTAACAATGTGTAGCCTGAGGTTGGATCCTCCACAGTGACCAATAAAACCAACAACCCGTGGAACAAGTTTAGCAGGCAGTGTACACGACCACCACAGGGAGGCAGAGGGCTGCTGAGACCTGCCAGGAAGTACCAAGAAAGAGTACACAAGGCCCTGAGCACCGAGGGAGATCATTAGGGCCCTCAGGTCCCAAGAAGACAAGACCATACCAGGACCTGGGATCTAAGGAAGATAAGAAAACACCAGATGTCCGTCCTTGAGGAAGCCAAGAGAATACCTCCTTGTCCTGAGCTCCCAAGGAAGATGAGAACACCCTGGGCCCAAGGATGGGTGGCACACACCAGGTCCTGGACAGCTACAGACTTAGGTTTCCTCTCCCTAGACATGAGCACCTCAGCTTCCAGGAGCAAACTGGACCACAGGGGGACACTAGGCAGAGGATCCTGCTCCTCCTCCCCAATGCCTGGGGTACAGTTAGCCCTGATCATCTCTCCAGAACTAAGGTGGACGTTTGGCCTCATTCCCATCACACTTGCGGTCCACCTAGTCTTCCCTCCTACCCCTTGCACACCCCTGACCTTCCTACTCCCTTCCTCTAATCCCCAGAACTAGGGTGGACGTTTGGCCACGTTCCCATCACACTTCCGGTCCTCCGAGTTTCCCTCCCCTCCCTGACCTTGAGTGGACACTTGGCCCTGTCCACCCTCACTTCCAGGCAGGACCCATCTCCCAGAAACAGGTGCCGTCAGTCCCAACTCCTACACACTTCCGGCTCTCCCAGTCCTCCCCTTCTTTCTCGCCTTTGAAACTGGTGGAACTTCAGTACCTCTCCCCACTCCCCCCGCGACTTCCGTCTTCCAGTCGCCCCCGCTTCCCCAAAAGTTGCGTGGACTCTAGCCCCGCCTCCTACATGCTCCCCGCCCTCCCTGTCCCCGCCCCTCCACCCAGATGGACGGCCAGTTAGGCCCGCCCCCTGCACTTCCGGCCCTACCCGCTCTTCCTCTTCTCAAGGGACGTCATAATTAATCCCGCCCCCACCGCCACCCAACCAAGCATCACCCACTCCAGCACTTCCGGCCTGACCCCTGTCCAGCTCCTTTCCTTTCTCCAGCTTCTTCTCTGCCCCAAGAGTGGTAGCCTTCGTGGCAGGGCACGACTCTCTCCCAGCTCGGGTCGCCGCCCACATTAGTGTGGGGCCCTGCGGCCTAGCGTCCCTCACCAGAGGCCTCCCCTTGCCCAGCTGGACCGCCAAGGGACATCGACGAGTACCCTCCTCCTGCTGTCCCCGGCTTCGCCTGCCGCCCCTAACCGGCCAGTTAAGATGGCCGCCGCTGGGTGAAGCGAGCTGGCGCGCCGCGGGGGCGTCTGGGAGTTGTAGTCCGGGACGGCGGGCTGACGCACTTCGCCGCCGGCCGACGGGCGCCATTGTGTGGCGCGCGCCGGGTGAGTGCCGCGCGAGACCTGCGTCCGTCGGGGGCTGTGCTGGGCGGGTCCGGAACCGTTAGTTGGGGGCGAGCGCGGCCTCTGCATTTCCCGCCGGGCTCGGGTACCCTGAGCCGGCCGTGCCTGCAGTCCTCCCGCCGCTCTGTGGGATGGGGTCGGTGACCCGGAACCCCGAAGGGAGACAGTGCTTTCGGGGCGCCGGGGTGGAGAGAACAGATCGCCTCCGGGAGCGTGGGGTCTGGGCCAGGGAGGCGATCCCCTCCGATGCGCGGGACAGAGTAGGCTCGGTGTCTTCTCGGGGAGGGGAAAACTGGTCCTATCCAGTCCTGTGGGAGTCCTATGACTCACTCTGGGCGTTTTCCAGTTTGGGTGGACTTGTCATTTCCCGCTGAGGGAGCCGTTCCTGGGCGGAGGCTGCGGTAGCTCCCCAGCGGACCCCTTACGCCTCTCCCTCCCTTCCCAACTTCGGTTTTCTCAGGACTCTGCCCACTTCCACCAAAGACACAGTGAGAAGGAGGAAACTATGGCCTCAAGGCTTCCGACGGCCTGGTCCTGTGTGAGTAGAGGCTTCCTTCGGCTTTTGAGTCCGCTGCTGCACCTGGGGGGATGCGGATGGTGGTGAGATACCACCTTCCCTGAGATACCCCCATCCTCCAGAGCACCTCGGGGAGGGGGTAGAGATTGGTTGGGCATGAGAGATCCTGCGTGATGGTGGAACCGCAGGTTGCTTGATTTTCCAAGGGTGTAGTTAGAATAGACACCAGATTGTAGGGGCTTCTGAAGGCCAGGTTAAGGCTCTTCTTTGTATCCTTTATACTGGGAAGAGTAATTGACAGGTCTTTTGTTTGTTTTTTGTTTTTTGAGATGGAGTCTCCCTCTGTCGCCCAGGCTGGAGTGCAGTGGCGCGATCTTGGCTCACTTCAACCTCCGCCTCCTGGGTTCAAGTGATTCTCCTGCCTCAGTCTCCCTGAGTAGCTGGGACTACAGGCGTGTGCCAGCATGCCCAGCTAATTTTTTTTTTTTTTTTTGTATTTTTTGTGGAGACGGGGTTTCACCATGTTGGCCAGGCTGGTCTCGAACTCTTGACCTAAGGTGATCCGCCCATCTCGGCCTCCCAAAGGTCTATGCAGGGATCAGGCTTATGTTTAGATTTCAGCAGATAAATTGGCATCAAGCAAGAGGTGACAGCAGCAGAATTCAATAACAAGTAGAAAAGACAGGTAAGGCTGGATCTCTGACAGGTGAAGGAGATAGAAAGAAGCATCAGGGCCCTGGGTAGGGGCTGATGGCTTGGGTGTGATGGTGCAGCTCAGAGAATTCCCTAGGAGGCATACGCACCACTCTCAAAGTCAGAATTTTCAAATGAATAAGAAATAGGGGGCCGGGCGCAGTGGCTCATGCCTGTAATCCCAGCACTTTGGGAGGCCGAGGCAGGTGGATCACGAGGTCAGGAAGTCAAGACCATCCTGGCTAACACGGTGAAACCCCGTCTCTACTAAAAAATACAAAAAATTAACCAGGCATGGTGGTGGGCGCCTGTAGTCCCAGCTACTCAGGAGGCTGAGGCAGGAGAATGGCGTGAACCCGGGAGGCGGAGCTTGCAGAGAGCCGAGATCGTGCCACTGCACTCCGGCCAGGGCGACAGAGGGAGACTCCGTCTCAAAAAAAAAAAAGAAAAGAAAAGTAGGGCCGGGTGCGGTGGCTCACGTCTGTAATTCCAGCACTTTGGGAGGCCGAGGCAGGCAGATCACAAGGTCAGGAGTTCGAGACCAGCCTGACCAACATGGTGAAACCCCATCTCTACTAAAAATACAAAAATTAGCCGGGCGTGGTGGTGTGTGCCTGTAATCCCAGCTACTCAGGAGGCTGAGGCAGGAGAATCGCTTGAACCTGGGAGGCAGAGGCTGCAGTGAGCCAAGATTGCGCCATTGCACTCCAGCCTAGGAGACAGAGTGAGACTCTGTCTCAAAAAAAAAAAAAAATAAAATAAAATAAATGGACAGATTTTCATATGCTACAGAGGTCTCATGTGTTGCTCTCCTTATTGAAACCTGAATAGAGTCAAGCTTGGGTTTGCTTGGGGTTTCAGACAAAGATAGGAACTCAGGATGAGACTCCCAAAATGCCCTTGGGTCATCTTGTAGACCATTCTGTGCTTTCACTGGCCTGGTCAGCCTCCCCTGTCTTTCTTTTGTCGTGGATGCGGATGGCCCGTGGCTGAACAAGAATCTGGATTTTTAGGAACCAGTGACCTTTGAAGATGTAACACTGGGTTTTACCCCGGAAGAGTGGGGACTGCTGGACCTCAAACAGAAGTCCCTGTACAGGGAAGTGATGCTGGAGAACTACAGGAACCTGGTCTCAGTGGGTAAGGCTGGCCTCCAGGTCAAGAAGGATCTGTGCTTTGTAGCACAAATGTAGCACCTCTGAAGTATGTGTCTGCTTGAGCTCAGACTGCAGGGGCAACAGTAGGAAAAGGGCAGCTTTTCAGTACAACTTCTGAAGCATTGCCTAGTCCATCCCTCCCTGAATACCAGGGAGATGGGTCTGTTAGGGATGTTTTCAGCTGCAGTAGTGGATGCTTATTGTTTTTGTAACAAGAGTTCCGGCCAGGCATGGTGGCTCACTTTAGGAGACTGAAGCAGGAGGATTGCTTGAGCCCAGGAGTTTGAGACCAGCATGGGCAACATAGACCGTGTCTCTATTTAAAAAAAAAAAACAAACAAACTCCGCAGAAATTCCAGACAATGTGATGCCAGTGTCCCATCAGCTTAGGAGTAGCATCAAAGAGCCTGTCCCTGCCAGGCACGGTAGCTCACGCCTGTAATCCTGGCACTTTGGGAGGGTGAGGCAGGCAGATCAGTTGAGGTCAGGAGTTCTAGACCAGCCTGACCAATATGATGAAACCCTGTCTTTACTAAAAATACAAAAATTAGCCGAGCACCCCAGCTACTCAGGAGGCTGAGCCAGGAGAACTCCTTGAACCTGGGAGGTGGAGGAGGTTGCAGTGAGCTGAGATCGGATCACAGCACTCCAACTTGGGCAACTGAGCAAGACTCCGTCTCAAAAAAACAAAAAAGCCTGTCCCTTCAAACTCTGGTTATTGTGAACCTTTCCATGTTCCCCCTAGTCATTGCATAGCTGTGGTTCCAAGCATTGCATCTGTGTTCAAGGCAGAAACAAGGAGAAGGGGTAGCCCCAGCCAACTCTTTCACAGCTGTCATGTTTAACCAGAAAGCAAAAGCTTTCCCAGCTGACCGATCTCCCTTTGTGTCTGGCTGACCAGAACTGGGCCCCTTAGCTGCTTGGCAAAAGAGTCTAGGAAAGCCAACAACAGGGATGGATGGAGTTGTGTTCACTGCTTTAGGCCAGAAGTCATGTCGTGCCTTAGCAGGGGAGAAGCTGGAGACGGCTTGTGCTGCAGTAGGATAGCATTTTCTCCTGAACACAGACCCCCACAAGCTCTGTCTCTTTTCCTTTGAGCAGAACATCAGCTTTCCAAACCAGATGTGGTATCTCAGTTAGAGGAGGCAGAAGATTTCTGGCCAGTGGAGAGAGGAATTCCTCAAGACACCATTCCAGGTGAGAACCAGACGTGGGAAGCCCCCACAGGGAAGGGGCCAACTGATTAGTGAGGGACCAATATCTTGGAAAAGCAGTAGACATTGGGATACCCCAGGTGGGATGCTGTGATGAGCAGTTGCAGAACCAAACTCTAAGTTTTTCTCTGGCTCCAGAATCAGCAGTGTCCTGCTTGGTTGAAAGTGAACCTGTTGCTGGTGGCAGGTGATACTTGTGTTGACAGTAGGGGCTCCCTTAGTCTGTTACACGCATTGTCTACTGCCCTCCCCTCATAATCACTGGTAACCCTGGTGTGTATTTCCAGCCAGACTTTCTTACATAGGCTTACGTGAATGTATGTGAATATATATACACATTTTGGGGGTGTTATAATACAGACAGGTCAGCTTCTTTTTGTTTTGGAGACAGGGTCTCTGTCACCAAGGCTGGAGTGCAGTGGCATGATCTCAGCTCAGTGCACCCTCTGCATCCTGGACTCAAGCTATCCTCCTACCTCAGCCTTCCAAGTAGCTGGATCTATAGGCATGTTGCCCAGGCTGGTCTTGAACTCCTGAGCTCAAGTGATCCATCCACCTCAGCCTCCCAGAGTGCTGGGATTACAGGCATGAGCCACCGTGTCTGTCTGGTCTGCTTTATTTAATTTATTTTTTGAGATGGAGTCTCACTCTGTTGCTCAGGCTGGAGTGCAGTGGTGTGATCTCAGCTCCCTGCAGCCTCCGCCTCCCGGGTTCAAGTGATTTTCCAGCCTCAGCCTCTGCAGTAGCTGGGATTACAGGTGTGCACCATGACTCCAGACTAATTTTTGTATTTTTAGTAAAAGACGGTTTCACCATGTTGGCCATGCTGTTCTTGAACTCCTGACTTCAAGTGATTCACCCACCTTGGCCTCCCAAAGTGCTGGGATTACAGGCATGAGCCATTGTGCCCGATCTCTGCTTTATTCTTAACAGCTTCAGTGTGGTCCACATTTGATTTTTCTTCTTTTGATGGACATTAAATTTACTGCAGAAAACTTCCTTGCATACTTTTTTTTTGCACGAACAAATTGGTTTTTCTGTGGGTTGGATTTCTAAAAATGGAACTACAAGATCAACCAATGTTGTAAACTAAAAATCTGGTAGTGACAGATTGCCATCTCAAATCCTTTAAGGCCAGGCACAGTGGCTCACACCTGTAATCCCTGCACTTTGGGAGGCTGAGGTGGGAGGATGTTTGAGACCCTGTCTCTATAAAAAAAAAAAAATAGGCCGGGCACGGTGGCTCATGGCTGTAATCCCAGCACTTTGGGAGGCCAAGGCAGGTAGATCATTTGAAGTCGGGAGTTTGAGACCAGCCTGGCCAAAATGGTAAAACCCCATCTCTACTAAAAATACAAAAATTAGCTGGGCGTGGTGGGCGCCTGTAATCTCAGCTACTTGGGAGGCTGAGGCAGGAGAATCGCTTAAACCCAGGAGACGGAGGTTGCAGTGAGCAGAGATCATGCCACTGTGTGACAGAGAGAGACTCCATCTCAAAAAATATATATATATATGTATGTAAAAAATATATATGTGTATATATATATAAAAATCTTTAAAAATAGGCCAGGCACAGGGGCTCATGCCTGTAATCCCAGCAATTTGGGAGTCCAAGGCAGGAGGATTACTTGAGGCTAGGAGTTTGAGATTATAGTAAGCTATGATGCCACTGCACTCTAACCTGGTTGACAGTGAGACCCTGTCTAAAAAAAAAAAAAGTTAAAAATCCTTCAGCATACATAGAGTTGGCTGAAGTAAATGACAACTCTTTTTCTTCTTTATCAACAGCAATTTGTAATGGTCTTTTTAAGGTTTGCAGATCTGATGGGATAAATACAATATGTTCAATTTAGTTCACATTTTCTGCACAATGGACCAAGTTGGAGATATTTTATAAATCTATGGCCTATTTGTAGTTTTTCTTTTGTGAGTTCATGTATTTTCCCATTTTTTTCTTGTTTATTTGTGGGAATTCTCTATGTTCTGGATGTTAATATTGAAATATCATATCCCAGACCATGTAGTGTCTACCTTTATGTAGTCTCTATACAGAAGTTTTATAATTTCTTTTTCTTTTCAAATATGTCTTTGTTTCTGTTTTAGATTCTGTATCATATATAGGTAGATTATCCAAACACTTTAGTGTGTTGTGGTATTTGTGATATACCTCGAACTGCTGTGCTTAAGCAATCCTCCTGACTCAGACTCCCAAAGTGCTGGGATCACAGCACTTAAATTTTTTTCTTTTTAGTTCGGTTTATCTGGAATTTCCTTTCATATATGGGTGGGGTTCATCCTCTGCTTATTGGAAATACCATATTTGTCATGGACTAAATAGCTGTCTTTATATACAGGCCTCTATGGACTCTCCCTTGATCTTTTCTGTCTCTTGAGTAAATGCCATGTTACTGTACTTTGATATATAGTAGTTCCCCTTGTTATTTAAAAAAAAGAAAAAGTCTTAGCTGGCTTTAGCCATCTATTTCTCCAAATGAACACTTATTCTCAGCTTGTCAGTGTTCATTGAGAAAATCCTGTTGGGATGTGTATTACATTTAATTAGGTTTTCATTATTACTATTACCTGATCAGGTTAATCCTGCCTCATGGTCTTGCATAGCTGTCCATATGAACTTGTCATGCTCTTAAATTCTTTGATCTTTTTTGGCTGGGTGGGCATGGTGGCTCAAACCTGTAATCCCAGCACTTTGGGAGGCTGAGGTGGGCAGATCATGAGGTCAAGAAATCGAGACCATTCTGGCCAACATGGTGAAAATTAGCTGGGTGTGGTGGCTCCCACCTGTAGTCCCGGCTGCTTGGGAGGCTGAGGCAGGAGAATCACTTGAGAATCACTTGAACCTGGGAGGCAGAGGTTGCAGTGAACCCAGATTGCGCCACTGCACTCCAGCCTGGGCGACAGAGCGAGACTCCGTCTCAAAAAAAAAAAAAAAAAAAAAATTTTATCTCTGTCTTTTTTTTTTTTTTTTTTTTTTTTTTGAGACGGAGTCTCCCTCTGCCACCCAGGCTGGAGGGCAGTGCAATCTCAGCTCACTGCAACCTCCACCCTCTGGGTTCAAGTGATTCTCGTGCCTCAGCCTCCTGAGTAGCTGGGACTACAGGCATGTGCCACCATGCCTGGCCAATTTTTTTATCATCTGTAACAGTTGTGTTACATCACGTAGTTGTATTCATCATGGGTAGTATGTCCAAAATCGTGTGAAGCTCAGAGTTTAAAGAGTTGGTATCTAGTCTCTGACTTAAATGGAAAAGTTTCTAGTTTTGATGAGCTTGATGCTAGATTCTGCTTTGATTCAAATCGGTTTTATCTGAATTAACAAATAGTCGTGTTGTCTTTTCTAATGAATAAAAATCGGTAGTATCTCCTATTTCCCTTCTAGAGCATACTAAAGTGGTCACACAATTCTTCTCCTTTGAGCAGTTAACATAGGAGTATAATAGATATAGAAGTTTTGTAACGTGCTGCTGGAGTTTTGAATTTTTAAAGGGTTTTTGTGTCAGTATTCATAAATTATGTTGGGAGGTGGTTTTCTTTGTGTGTTTGCTTGGTCAGCTTTTCTATCAGTGTGCTGAATGCGGAGCACACTGGATGCTTTCCCTTCTCTTTGTTTTCTGTGCTGTGATGCAAGTGGCATCAGAACTACCCACTTCTGGCAGTATTGAGCTGTGACATCTGCACCTAACCCCCATCCTTGGTGATGACCTGTTTGCCACAGAATAGAGGGCTAGAGTCTTTCTCTGTGACTCTCCTCAACCCCAAACCTTTCTGGGGGCCCTGTTTCTGATTTCTTCGTATTTCAGCTTCCTGGCTCAGCATTAATATTTTGTTTTTCGTTTCCACATTCAAAGTTTTTCCTTCCATTCCCTTCACTGAAAATCTTTGTTAGCAAAAGAGGTCACTAAACTATTTCACCTGCAAAGTCTCCAGTAATGCAAGTACTTTGTATCTGCCTGCAGTGGTTTCTGTGCCCCTTGGTTTTTGAGACGGAGTCTCACTCTGTCGCCAGGCTGGAGTGCAGTGGCGCCATCTCGGCTTACTGCAACCTCTGCTTCCCAGGTTCAAGTGATTCTCCTGCCTCAGCCTCCAGAGTAGCTGGGACTACAGGTGCGCACCACCACGCCCAGCTAATTTTTTGTATTTTTTAGTAGAGACTGGGTTTCACCATGTTGGCCAGGATGGTCTTTATCTTTTGACCTTGTGATCTGCCCGCCTCGGCCTCCCAAAGTGCTAGTATTACAGGTGTGAGCCACTGCCCCCGGCCCAGCCTCCTGATCTTCCTTTTGGTCTTTATGTCTCTGGATTACTCAGGCTGTGACAAGTCTGCGTTTCATCCTTCTTGGAGCTGAGGACCCATGTCCTGAATGGGCAGACCTCCAGGCCATACACTTCTGGATGATCTGGTAGTATCTAAATCTGGCTGGTGTCTGGGGCACTGTGGGTGCCACACATCTTGGGAGAGCTGACTCCACAGGTGACAGATTCAGGGTGGTGTCCCAGAGTCAGAGGCCACATGAGGGGAGGCTCATCAGGAGGTACTGTTGCAGCCTAGACCTGAGGTGATGGGTGTCCAACTCATCTCTGCTCTGTCACAGAAAGAGTCCTTAACTAGATGCTGTCCTTCCTCTTCTTCTCCCACCTCACAGATACTTAATGGAGGGCCTTTTCTGTCCCATGCAATATACTTACTAACAACTTAGGTGATAAACCAAAGCACTTAGATAATCTCTACCATCTTAGACTTCGTAGTCTAAACAATGATGGCCTTTTACAAACATGTTACACAGATACAGTGATAAATGTACTGAGAAGGAAAAGAGCCTGGTATAAAGAGGAGGAGCAGTGGGGAGTTACTTTAGAAGACCTGATCAGTGGACCCTGCAGGGGTGAGATTTAAGCCAATTCCTGGAGGAAAATAAGTCCGTGGACATATAGGATTGGTGGTGAAGACAGCTTCTAGGCATGGAGGCACCATTTGAGGTGACTGTCAGATGGGAAAGAACTTAGCATTTCGAGGGGCACTTCGAGCCTAGTGGACTAGGAGCAGGTAAAATGAAGGGATGTGACATTGCTTTTCACAGCTCACTCTGGGTGGCTTGTGAAGAAAGAATTGTGGTATGTCACAGATTGGAGGCAGGCAGGGCCCCCAGTTACACCTGGTAATACCTGCTAACGTGGTAATAAGTGGCCTGAGAGTAACAGCACATTTGGGAGAATCAGGTGTGTATGATTCATAGGTGGACTCAGTGGGACTAGGTGAGTAATTGAGAGGGATGAAAGAACAAGCCACCAAGAATTTCTCATAGGTGACTGTGTCTAACATATTTCATACGTAAAGTCGGACCTCCTGCCCATAACAAAATGTACAGATGCTCAAGTCCCCAATATAAAATGGTATAGTGTTTGCATATGACCTACTCACATCCTCCCATATAGTTGAAGTCATCTCTAGATTACTTATAATACCAAATATGATGTAAATGCTGTGTAAGTAGTTGTTATACTGTTTAGGGAATGGTGATGAGGAAAAAAGTTTGCACATGTTCAGTACATTTGCAACCATCCTTTATATATTTTTTTGAGTTGAGGTCTTACTCAATGTATCACCCAGGTTGACGTGTAGTGGCATGATCATGGCTCACTGCAGCCTTGAACTCCTGGGCTCAAGTGATCCTCCTGCCTCAGCTTCCCGAGTAGCTTGGACTACATCTGTGCGCCATTACACCTGGCTAATTTTTATATTTTTTTTGTCACCATATTGCCCAGGCTGGTATCAAGCTCCTTGCCTCAAGCATTCCTCCCCGCGTCAGTTTCCCAAAGTGCTGAGATTACCGTCTTTAGCCACCATGTTTGGCGCATCATTCGGTTTTTTTTTTTTTTCCCCTCAAATATTTTCAATCCAGAGTTTGTTGAATCCAGATGTGGAACCCACAGAATATACAGGTCCAACTGTACATTCTTTTTGTCAATATCTGTTTTCTTTCTTTTTTTTTTTTTTTTGAGACAGAGTCTTGCTCTGTTGCCCAGGTTGGAGTGCAGTGGCACAATCTCGGCTCACTGCAAGCTCCGCCTCCCAGGTTCACGCCATTCTCCTGCCTCAGCCTCCCGAGTAGCTGGGACTACAGGCGCCCGCCACCACGCCCGGCTAAATTTTTGTATTTTTAGTAGAGACAGGGTTTCACCGTGTTAGCCAGGATGGTTTCGATCTCCTGACCTCGTGATCCGCCTGCCTTGGCCTCCCAAAGTGCTGGGATTACAGGCGTGAGCCACCACGCCCGGCCTTTTTTTTTTCTTTTTTTTTTGGAGAGTCTTGCTCTGTCACCCAGGCTTCTGTAGTGCAGTGGTGCAATCTCGGCTTATTGCAACCTCTGCCTCCTGGGTTCAAGTGATTCTCCTACCTCAGCCTCTTGAGTAGCTGGGACTACAGGACTGTGCCTGTATGTGTCCGTCGCTTCTTTTAAAAATATGATAAAGAGACCAGGTGTAATGGCTTATGACTGGAACCCCAGCACTTAGGGAAGCTAAGGTGGGAGGATCACTTGAACTAAGGAGTTGAAGACCACCTGACAAACACAGCAAAACGTCATCTCTACTAAAAATAAAAATAATAAGCCAGATGTTGCATCCCTGTAGTCCCAGCTACTTGGGAGGCTGAGGCAGGAGGATTGCTTGAGCTTGGGAGTTTGAGGCTGCATTGAGCTGTGATTGTACCACTGCACTTCAGCCTGGGCAACACAGCAAGAAACCATCTCAAAAAAAATATATATATATATATGTATATATATATGTGTATGTGTATATATATATGTGTATGTGTATATATATATGTATATATATCACATATGAGACAAAAGGGCCAGGTGTGGTGGCTCACACCTGTAATCCCAACACTTTGGGACGCCAAAGCAGGAGGATTGCTTGAGGCCAGAAGTTTGAGATCAGCCTGGGAAACATGGTGAATACAAGTCTCTGCAAAAAAATAACAAAAATTAGCTGGGTGTGGAGGCAGGAGGATCACTTCAGCCTGGGAGGTTGAGATTGCAGTAAGCTGTGATAGCACCACTGCACTCCAGCCTTTGTTTCAAAAGAGTGTGTGTGTGTGTGTGTGTGTGTGCGTGTGTGTGTGTGTGTGTGTTGAGATTGCAGTAAGCTGTGATAGCACCACTGCACTCCAGCCTTTGTTTCAAAAGAGTGTGTGTGTGTGTGTGTGTGTGTGTAGGGAGAAAAATTATTTCTCAGTTTTTGGCATTAGCCAAGGATGTGGGGATGTCTGGTAAAGACCTAGACTTTGCTGAGGGGAGGAAATAAGTGGTTTCTGTTTTCTGTGTTTTTTTGTGTTTTGTTTTTTACCTTTGTTTTTTTTTTTGAGGCAAGCTCTCACTTTGTCACCCAGGCTAAAGTGCAGTGGCCCCATCTCACGTCACTGCAACCTCCACCTCCCAGGTTCAAGCAATTCTCCTGCCTCAGCCTTCTGTGTAGCTGGGACTACAGGCACCTGCCACCACACCTAGCTGATATTTTGGACTTTTTAGTAGAGACAGGGTTTCACCATGTTGGCCAGGCTGGTCTCAAATCCCTGACCTCAAGTGATCCTCCCACCTGGGCCTCCCAAAATGCTGGGATTACAGGTGTGAGCCACCACACCTGGCCTGTTTTTTACTTTTTATGTTGAAATAATTTTTAATCTTTTTTTTCGGCCGGGCGCAGTGGCTCATGTCTATAATGCCAGCACTTTGGGAGGCTGAGGTGGGTGGATCACCTGAGAAGTTCGAGACCATCCTGGCTAACATGGTGAAACCCCGTCTCTACTAAAAATTACAAAAAAATAGCTGGGCATGGTGGCTGAGTAGTCCCAGCTACTCAGGAGGCTGAGGCAGGAGAATGGCATGAAGCCGGGAGGCGGAGCTTGCAGTGAGCCGAGATAGCACCACTGCACTACAGCCTGGGCGACAGAGTGAGACTCCATCTCAAAAAATAATAATAATAATAATAAATAAATAAATAAAAATACAAAAATTAACTGAGCGTGGTGGTGTACGCCTGTAGTCCCAGCTACTCGGGAGGCTGAGGGAGGAGAATCGATTGAACCCAGGAGGCGGAGGTTACAGTGAGCCGAGATGGCACCACTGCACTCCAGCCTGGTGACAGAGTGAGACTCCGTCTCAAAAAAAAAAAAAATTATATATATATATACACACACACACACACACATACATACATGTATGTGTGTGTATATATACATACACATCCATACATATGTGTGTATATACATACATATATGTGTGTGTATATATATACACACTAATAGTATGGATAACTCAGTAGCTTTCACATTGATTGAAGTTTTTGAACTGTCCCATGTCTTAACTGATTCTTGTAATGACAGATGAATGAGAAGGCACCATAGAGACACTCAAAGGTTTGCAAAGCCAGTCGAATACACCTATTTAGACCTAAGAAGGAGATCCACACAGCACATAAAAACATCCATGTGGAAGTCAGGTGTTTAGAATGGAATGCTTTACTGTGAGTGTGAGATGAGAGAACTGTCTTCTAAAGTGGTCAGTTTCTCCCAACAGTGGCATAGCTGTGCCTCTCATTAATGCACAGAACTGGTATTGAGTTTAGACTTGGGCCATTTTGACAACTCACTTTGTGTGCTTCTCCAGCTTCCCATGATAGCAAGAATGGCAGTCAAGTCAGCAGTCCCCAACCTTTTTGGCACTAGGGACCGGTTTTGTGGAAGACAGTTTTTCCATGGACCTTGGGGTGGGGAGGGATGGTTTTGAGATGAAACTGTTCCACCCCAGATCATGAGGCATTAGATTCTCATAAGGAGCATGCAGCCTAGATCCCTCACATGCACAGTTTACAATAGGGTTCATGCTCCTGTGAGAGTCCAGTGCCACTGCTGATCTGACAGGAGGCGGAGCTCAGGTGGTAATGCTCATTTGCCTGCCGCTCACCTCCTGCTGTGCAGCCTGGTACCAGTTCATGGCCTGGCAGTTGGGGACCCCTGGTTTAAGTAGAAGGGAAACAAATGCTAGGACAAATGGCATTCATCCTCAGGAAATCACTGAATGAGGAATGATGCTGTGACAGTAAGCAATGTAGGGAAAATAGGTGGCACTCGAATCTTCAGCTCTCACTAATGTCCCTTCAAGAACCATTGCCATATATGTGGCTCTTGGGTGGAATACTTGAGATGTAAACTATTACAGATTTAGTCATTAGGAAAGGAATGCAGGGAAGAGACTATTATGAAGGTCATGATTTAGGAAACCCTGCAGGGCATTTTATATTTTTTACTTGTCAAGAAGTTAAGTAGAGGCCAGGCATGGCGGCTCATGCCTGTAATCCCAGCACTTTGAGAGGCCAAGGTGGGCAGATCATTTGAGCTCAGGGGTTTGAGACCAACCTGGGCAACATGACGAAACCCTATTGCTACATAAAATACAAAAATTAGCCAGGCATGGTGGCGTGTGTCTATAGTTCCAGCTACTTGGGAGGCTGAGATGGGAGGTTGGCTTGAGCCTGGAAGGTGGAGGTTGCAGTGAGCTGGGATCCTGCCACTGCAGAAAAGAAAACAAAGTTAAGTAGGAAATGAGTCCTACAAATAAGAACTTAGCAGCTTTTTTGAAACATAGACCAAACATGAGTCTGAAAAATAAGTCTGATGAGGCGAGTGTTTTATTGGGAGGAAGAAAGCCAAATTCTTCTTGAGATTCCATCCTTTGTATAGCTTGAGAGGGTCACATAGGCTATAGAGTGATCAACAGCATACGATTCTTTTATCCAAGAATAAGATGGAGTAAATGTGTTTAGTTTGAAAAAATTCACTTTCAGCCTGTCTTTGCCCTCTTTAATGTTTTTGCCCTCTTTAGTGTCTTTGCCATCTTTCATGGGACATTAACCAGCAAACACCCCAAATGAAGTAAGTCCTTTTCATGAACTTTTCACCATCTGAGAACTCACACAGGGAAGAAACCTCAGAAATATGATCACGTGAGGAAAGACTTCTGGCCTAACTCAGTCTTATCTTGAGAGAATTCATACTGGAAAAGTTCTTACATTGAATATTACATCTAAGAGCTTCTGAAACCATGAGAATATAATTGCTGTGGGAAAGGTTTCATGCATAGCTCCCTTATTCAGCATCACAGAAGTTGTACTAGAGATTACCTAAGAACATAGGACTGGGAAGGCTTCGGGTGTCCCAGAACTCACTAGCAAGGATCCCTCTCTGAACACAGCATTTTGGGAACCCCTTCAGTAGGAGTCCTCATTGTTTTCAGCATCAGAGGACTCATATGGGCAAACATCCTGTGAATGTAATCTGTGCAGACAAATGACCAGCCTTAACTCTCACCTTATGTGACAGAATGAAAAAAATGTACACTGGAAAGAACCCCATTGAATAATAAAAATAAAATGTCTCATCCTATTTTTATATCATGTCGTAGAGAAAGCAAACCCTACATAAAACACTGATAAGTATATAAATGTAGTTAGTCTTGTCTCTTCTAATTTGCTTATTATCTGACCTGAACATCTAGAACAAATATTTAAAATACGGATGAGAGCAGGTGTTCTTTTACTTCTGTATGTCCCCATTTGCTAACACAATGACTGAATTATTAGGAACTCAGTACATACTGTTGAGTGAATAGATGTCTGAAGAAGTTGCAGGAGACAAGAATATGTCTTCAAAGAGAAGACTGAATACAAGGCCAGGCTTTGAAACGAAAGGGTAGGTAAGAGAGGGTAAAGGAAACTCTTGAGAGAGTGCTACAAAGAACTCTGCGGGGCCCACATTCTTGGCAACTAGGTTGAGTCTGTAATGTTGGGTGGCTGTCAAACATGTTTTGGCTGGAATTCAGTGAAGCAGAGTCATCTCATGCTTTGTGATCTTTTGTTGAAGAACACTTTACATTCTCTGCCACCTCCCACATATCTGATTTCTAAGACCTGTGTAAATCGTGATCCTCTTATCTGGGGATCACTCTCCCTGTGTTCTAGGGCTTGTACTCAGGGATAACTTCAAAGTCTGAAATGTCTTAACTAGTAATTAAGAAGGAAAACGAACGAAGTGTTTGAAGCAGACATTTTTGGGGGGAAAGAAAAATACCATCAACAGTCCTATAGAAAGAGGAACAATGGCTTTAAGAAAAAAGAAGAAGAAGAAGAAGAAATGAGTCAGAAATAGAGAAGAAAAAAATATTCCAAGAGCTCATTTTCTGGGTAGACAAAATGCCAAAATGACTTTGAGTAAGTAGAGAATAAATAACCAACCAGTAAACCTATACAGGGGAAAAGAACCTGTACAGATATTTTACATGTAGTTTTTAGTTATAGTACTTTGCACAGCTGTTACAAAGAATAAGCAACCTCTTTATGTATTGATTTGAAACCACATGTGTGTACTTAAAGTATATGACATTTTAATATATAAATATACATAAACTATTTCTTAAAATTCAAGTGTGCTTGCTTTGGCTTCACATATACTAAAGTTGGAACAGTACAGAGAAGATGAGGATAAAAATTTAAAAATAACAAAATACATAGTCAAGTACAAACACACAAACATGGTTGTGTGTCAGTTGATCATCAGTTGAAAGACATGGAGACTTCTTTGGAATTTTATATTAATTTTTGGAGGTGCTGCCCATAACTGTGATCATATGGAAATGATAGCTCCTTCCTGTTGTGTCACTGCTTCCTGGTCCAGTTCCTGACACAGTATAGGTGCTCAGTAATTATTTGTTGAGTGTAGGAATGAACAAACAAAACATGGAAAGATTTTTGGAAAAGTGTAGAGTTGCCAAAATTAGTCCTATGAGAAATAGTAAAATTAACTTTGACTTTTTTTTTTTTTTTTTTTTTAGAACAAATTGACCACTTGCATCTGAGTACTGCCCTGAGCAGTGGAGATTTTTTAACTTCCCATTAAAGACAGGGATGGGTGCAGTGGCTCACACTTATAATTTAGCACCTTGGGAGGCTGAAGTGGGAGAATTGCTGGAGCCAGGAATTGGAGACCACCCTGGGCAGCATAGCAATTCCTGGTCTCTACAAAAAATTTAAAAATTAGCCTTGCGTGCTGGGGTACACACTTCTGAAATACTATTAAAATACTATTTGGCTGGGCACGGTGGCTCAGGCCTGTAATCCCAGCACTTTGGGAGGCCAAGGCAGGTGGATCACCTGAGGTCAGGAGTTTGAGACCAGCCTGGCAAACATGTCGAAACCCTGTCTCTACTAAAACTACAAAAAAATAGCCAGGTGTGGTGGTGGGCGCCTGTAATCCCAGCTACTTGGGAGGTTGAGGCAGGAGAATTGCTTGAACCTGGGAGGCGGAGGTTGCAGTGAGCCGAGATTGTGCCATTACACTTCAGCCAGGGCGACAGAGCAAGACTCTGTCTAAAAAAAAAGATTCAGCAAAATGACATTATAAAATAAATTCATAGTAATAGCTTGGCTTGGCCAGGTATGGTGGCTCACACCTGTACTGGGGTGGCTCAATCCTGATACTTTGGGAGGCCAAGGTGAATGGATCACTTGAGGCCAGGAGTTCAAGACTAGCAACTCTGTCTCTACTAAAAATACAAAAAATTAGCCTGGCGTGGTGGCATGCACCTGTAATTCGGGAGGCTGAGCCATGAGAATTGCTTGAACCCGGGAGTGGGATGTAGCCATGAGCAGAGATCACACTACTGCACTCCAGCCTGGGCTATAGAGCGAGATTCCGTCTCAAAAAGAAAGAAAAAGCTTTGGTTTACACCAGGAATATCAAATTTGACATGGATATACAAAATATATTAATACCTTTAAAAAGTTATACCAAAGAATAAATTATTAAAGAATGAGAAGGACCCATTTGAAGAAAGTTTGTAAGTGCTGGAATGTGGAAGACTTGATAAATAGAAGTATTAACTTATTTTGAGGGCTTAAAAAGGCTAGAAGTACTGATGTCCTTTTCCTGAGTCCTGAAGTCATTCTAGCCATCAACCTCTGGAGAAATGCTGCTGGGGCCATTTTACCATGGGACCAGAAATACAAGTCCCTGACATGGGCTTGGCTGAAAAGAAGCAAGTGGGGTGCAAACTATGTGTGCTTTCATGTTACAAAAAAGCTGTGTTGAATCAACAAATATTACTTGAGCACTTGCCAGGATACCAGATACTGTTCCAGGGCTGGATCACAGCGATGAGTGGGGCAGGTCTTACACCTGCTTTCATTGGGCCTACATCCATTCCATAGCTGATTGAATCAACAAAAATGAACTTGCCCATTCAGTACCTTAATTGCACTGGGCACCTTTCAACTGCTCATTGGCCCTGCAGCTAATGCTACTATGTTGGACAGTACAGATCTAGAACATCTCATTTATAGAAAGTTCCATTGGACAGCACTGCTCTAGATAGGGTGACAGACATGATAAATTAATGAATCAGATATTTGGGATGGTAATCAGTGTTGGAAAGAGAAGGAAACAATGGTATATGTTGGTGGGGGACAAGCAAGGTATGGGTGGGCAGCAGTAGTTCAGAACTAAGTAGGAAGATGGTTCTGAGGAGGTGACATTTGAGCTCAGAGCTGAATGGGAAAGGCGAACTAGGTGAAGATGTTGGGGAAGACTATACCAGGCAGGAGGGTGGTGCACATGTGGATCTCTGGATGAAAGGCCATATTCTAGGAAAAGTAAGATGGTGGCTGTGGGAGACCCCTTTAGTGTCAAGGACATGAAATAACAGGGTTTGAAACCCAACTCTTTTGTTGCCCACTATGTTAGGCCATTCTTAAATTGCTACAAATACCTGAGACTGGGTTATTTATGAAGATAAGAGGTTTAATTGGCTCACAGTTCTGCAGGCTGTACAAGGGCGGTACTGGCGTCTGGTTGGCTTCTGGGGAGGCCTCAGGGAGCTTTTTACTCATGGTGGAAGGCAGGGAGCAGGCACATCATGGCAAAAGCAGGAGCCAGAGAGAGGAAGAAGGTGCCACACACTTTTTTTTTTTTTTGAGACAGGGTCTCTCTCTCACCTAGGCGGTAGTACAGTGGTGCGATCATGACTCACTGCAGCCTCGACTTCCCGAGCTGAAGCGATTCTCCCACCTCAGCCTCCTGAGTAGCCAGGACTACAGGCGCATGCCGCTACGCCTGGCTAATTTTTTTTGTTTTTGTTTTTTGTTTTTTTTTTCTTGTAGAGATGGGGTTTTGCCATGTTGCCCAGGCCAGTCTAGAACTCCTGGGCTCAAGCGATCCACCTACCTCAGCCTCCCAAGGTGCTGGGATGACAGGCATGAGCCGCTCTGCCCGGCCACACTTTTTTAAACAACCAGATCTCGTGTGAATTAACTTATCACCAGGAGGATGGTGCTAAGCCATTCTTGAAGGTTCATCAGGCCCCACCTCCAACACAACATCACTTTTCAACCTGAGATTTGGTAGGGACACAGAACCAAACCATATCATCCACTCTGCAACCCTGGGCAGGGTTCCTAGCCTATCCCCGCATGAATTTTTTTTTTTTTTCTTTCTGAGATGGAGTCTTGCACTGTCGCCCAGGCTGGAGTGCAGTGGTGTGATCTCAGCTCACTGTAACCTCCACCTCCTGGGTTCAAGTGATTCTCCTGCCTCAGCCTCCCAGGTAGCTGGGACTACAGGTGCCCGCCACCACGCCTGGCTAATTTTTGTATTTTTAGTAGAGATGGGGTTTCACCATATTGGCCAAGCTGGTCTCAAACTCCTGACCTTGTGATCTGCCCACCTCGGCCTCCCAAAGTGCTGGGATTACAGGCGTGAGCCACCGTGCCAGGCATATTTCTTTTGTGTATGGTTGTACATTTGCTTCCTGGGACTGTGGGCAGCCTTCGTGAAATGATGGTACTGTCTTTGATTCAAAAACTGAGTGATGTAAAGATGATAAGCAGCCTTTGGCAGATCCTCTACTTTGGGGTGTGAGATCCAGAAGTCCCAGTTGGCAGCCTCAGTGGTACACTGGAGGAGACAGATGCAGAAGGTAATCCAACAGGGATCTTAGGGGCACTGAGGGAATGATGAGAGAGAACAGGAAAGCTGAGAGCTTTCCGGACAAGGAGGAAAAGTGATGGGGTACTGTGCCCAGGGATTAGGGGAGCTGAGGGTAAGTACTCTTCTGACTTTTCCCCCACAAGCTGCTAAAAAGATCATCGCTTTTCGTTATATTTTGGACTGGTATACCTGGCTAATCAGCATTCACTAGGAAACAGCACTGTGAGGAAGACAGCTGCCTAAGTCCTGTTTGTCACCCTGGAAGGGAAGCAGCAGAGAGGTAGAAATATCCTGAGAGAAGAAAATAGTGTCAAGAGGGAGAAAGCAGCAGCTCCCATCAGCCCTTAACCACATGCTGTGCCTGGACTTTGGTATCTAATCACTTTGGGTGAAGAAACTCAGGCTCAAGAAGTTAATCTCTCTTGATTAAACCCCTTGCTCTGAGCCTCAGTTAATTTGTTTCACAACCCATTAGATAGACAGTTGTAGGTGAGGTGACTACATTGCTATGGGCTCATTCAGTTGCTGGGCTGAAAGCCATTTGGAGCTCCAGCTGATAGGGATTATGCAGCTCCACATGAGTGGGTTGGGTCAGTCATGTCTGTGGAATGAGAATCCAGTTCTACCTCTGCCTGCTGGTGAACTTAAGAGCTTCCATTTTCTCCTCCATGAAGTGGAGCAGCTAATATCCTGGAATAGACAGTGGTAAGGATTGCCCTAAAGGTCTTGGGATAGTCTATAGGTTGAGATTTGGAGAACTGAGGTGCACAGAATGAGTCCATTACTTCCTCACCAGTTTCTGGGTTTGTGGTCTGTCCGTTCACTGTGGTGTCCTTGGTTCCATAGCACGCAAAAGTGCTTTATGATAACTGTGTACAGAAAAGAGTGTGGGGCCTCATGGGTTAATAATAAAGATTAAAGCAGAAGTAAGTACATTAGAAAGGGGTGGGGTGGAGTAAAAGAATCCAACAGTTGTTTTCCTAGGGGCTAAGGCACGAAAATCCCTCAATTAAGGAATACAGAAATGAAATTTTAGAAATTTATGAAGTAACATGTTAAGATTTTTAAGCGTCATGCATGGTTACCTAAAATAGTACTGGTGGCCCAGTGCTGGTCTGCCACTTAGCCCCCCCACCCAGGAAGTACAGATTCAGTTGGTGCATGTCCCATGTCCTAGGCACTTAGTCCAGTGCTGCTGGACCTCCAGTAAATCTTATCCCCAGCTGCTTCTCAGGAAACATTCAAACCTTAAGAGCTGTAATTGGGCCGGGCACGGTGGCTCACACCTGTAATCCCACCACTTGGGAGGCCGAGACGGACGGATCACCTGAGGTCAGGAGTTCGAGACCAGCCTGGCCAAGATGGCGAAACCCTGTCTCTACTAAAAATACAAAAATTAGCTGGGCATGGCGGCGGGCGCCTGTAATCCCAGCTGCTTGGGAGGCTGAGGCAGGAGAATTGCTTGAACCCGGGAGGCGGAGGTTGCAGTGAGCCGAGATCCCTCCACTGCATTCTAGCCTGGGCGATTAAACAAAACAAAAACAAAAACAAAAAACGCTGTAATTGAAAGAAAATAAATGAAGTATGCTTTCAAATTAAGAAAAGTTACTTGGGGCGAAATAAGTCCCCAGAAGTCCTAAGAAACAGAAAGAGAATTAAATACAGATCAGAGCAGTTATAAATGAGTTGGAGAGGCCAAGCCCCCAAAATGAAAATACCTCAAAAGTTTATTTGGGGGAAGAGGTTGGAATTAGGTGCACAAGTGTGTCTGATTAATCTTATCAAGAAAAAAAATCACTTCAACCGTAGACTGGGAATGGTCGAAAATTTAAAGCGTGGCTCAGGTCCTGATCTACAACTGCGCCACCTCGCTGGAAGGACGGCCTGGGCTGCAAGGGGGCGGCGCGGCCACTGGCTCTGCGCAGATCCCAACGCGGAGCTGACTCCCTGGGCCCGTGCCAGCGGTGGGCCCAGCCCACCTGTGCAGCGCGCAAACGGGAAGCCCAAACAGACCAGGGTTTGTACTCGAGGAGCGGGAGAGGGGAGGGGTTGGGAGCCGTCTGCTGTGGCCTCAGCGGAAAGTCTACCCCAGCCCGCGAGGTCCGGAGAAATACTTGCAGGTGGGGCAGGCGTGGAAGCTCCTGCCGCGCTGCCCCGTTGCCCCATGTAGGCCCAGGACGTGTCTCTGTCAGCTGGCACTGGGGAGAACGGCACCGGAAGCCCGTGTCTCGGAGGCTACTGGGAGCTGTAGTCCCCGCGGGTGACGTAGTTCTGGGCGCTTTTCCGGGTCCAGGGGGGCGGGGTTCGAGGCGTGGCCTGGAGGCGTTGTAGGCGTCGACCCATTTCGTAGGCAGAGAGACTGGGTCTTGTGTGGACGGTGCTATTCTGGGCGAAAGGGTTAGCCTATGGTTGTGGCCTCGGATTCCTGAGTGCGTGGTGACGGACTTGGCGGGTGTTTGAGAGACCAGGGCCGAGGAAGGGCCTGTGCAGGCGGCTGCCGGGCTCTGAAAGATGCTTCCGCTCGAGCTTTTTTATTTTTAACGTAGCTGCAGCTGTTGCACACTAGTAATTTTCTGCTCTGCGACCGTTTTTCTGCGTTGTAATAATCATGCTAAAACTAGTGCAGGTTTTACTGCTTACAAGGGAGTTTTTAAGAATTTTCTTAAAACGTGTTACAACACTACCTGTTCTTCCAATTTTGTCCTAACACACACCGCGCGGGGCAGGAATATTCCAGGTATGTTGTGGAAATAAAGACCAGGCCGTCCAGATGAGGACACGCAGAGGTTGACTTGGAGCCGGGTATAGCAGGGAGCCAGCCACGGTACCTTGTGTTCTGTAGAGAGAGTCAAAGGCAGGTAGGGAGTGGGAAGACGTGCATTCATAAGGGAGGGTTCTGAGTGGAGAACCCTATTGGCTTGGCGGGGAGCAATAAAAGGGTATACTGGCAGTCATCTAAGTCCTGACCTGTGCTTGTTGCCAGAGGTTGTGGGTCAGTGCTGTGTTAACTATATTTGGTTTGGCTGTTGTGTTTTTATTCATTCCCTTGGTGCCTCTATACCTATCTTCATCTCCGAATAGCTCCAGTAGATTCATACAGTGAAAGTATCTGTGGTTCCTTGCTGTGGCTTTGCTAGTTCATGCTGAGCTACTTCCTGGTAGAATTGTGCTAACCATTTATATTCACAACAGCAAGGGTGAAATTGCAGGTTTGCTCTTGTCGTTGCCACTAAACATTACAAATATCAGAAGTAAGTCATAATCTATAGTTATTTATACTTTTATATTTGTTTTTAAGGCCTTATTTGTTAGGGACAATGTCAGGCTTGGTAGCCAAGGCTGGAGTGCAGTGGTGCAATCATAGATAACTGTAAAATCAAATTCTTGGGCCCAAGCAGCCCTCCTGCCTCCAAGTAGCTAGGACCACAGGTGTATGCCATCACACCTGACTAATTTAAACTGTTTTAGAGACAGGGTCTCACTATGTTGCCCAGGCTGGTCTCAAGCTCCTGGCGTGAAGCAAATCTCCTGCCTCAGCCTCCCAAAGTGCGAGGATCACAGGTGTGAGCCACCCCGCTGGCCAAATTATTTAGAATTAGCATTTTGGAGGGGAGTTTTAGAGAGCTTTCTTGTTTCCTCTTGTTTTGTGCTGCCTCCTCAGCATTTCAGGACAGTCCTGGAGTTCAGTTTAGCAGTGTGCTCTTGTGGACTCTGTGCCAGGACCCAGAGCCCCTGCCTTTCCCAGATATCCTCGTTCTTGTCCCCAGTGGAGGTTGGAGAAGGTTCTTTTTCCTGTGACCGTGCATACATGTACAGTGTCACAGATCCCTTCTCAACCCTCATTGCCTTTTGTTCTTTTCCTTGTAACAGCTCTATGGAGATATAATTCACGCATTGTAAAGTTCACTCTTGTAAAGTGTACAGTTCAGTGTTTTTAAATACATTCACAAGGTTGTACAGCTGTCACTACTGATTAATTCCAGAACATTTTCTTCACCCAAGAAAGAAACCCCATACCCAGTAGCAGTCTCCCACCAATCCTCTCAGTTTCTCCATTTCCTAACAATTACTAATCTACTTGTCTGTCTGTGGATTTTTATATTCTGGACATTTCATATAATATGTGGCCTTGATTGTGTCTGGCTTCTTTTACTTAGCATGATGTTTTCAAGTTTCACCTGTGTTGTAGCATATATTAGTAGTACTTCATTCCTTTTTATTGCCAGTATTTCATTATATGACTAGATCACAATTTGCTTATACATCCCTCAGTTGATAGACAATGGGTTATTTGTACTTGTTGGCTATTATGGATAACATTTTGGTGAACATTCTTATAGAAGTTTTTGGGGACATATGCTTTCAATTTTCTTAGCTATATACTTGGGGGGAATTTCTGGGTCATGGATAACTATTGTTTAACTTCTGAGGATTTGCCAACCTGTTTTGCAGAGTGGTACAGCATTTTATATTCCCATCAACAGTGTATGAGCATTCTAGTTTTTCCACATCCTCTCCTGTTACCATCTGTCTTTGGTAACAGCCATCCTAGTGGGTTTGAAGTATATTCCACTGTGGTTTTGATGTGCATTTCCCTAGTGAATAATGACATGGAGCATCTTTTCACGTGCTTGTTCTCATTTGTCTTGCTCTGCTTTTCACTGCAGAGTATCCTGAGCTCCAGCTGGACCCTAAATTGGATTCTCTTCCTGCTGAGAGTCCCCTGATGAACATTGAGGTTGTTGAGGTCCTCACACTGAACCAGGAGGTGGCCGGTCCCCGGAATGCCCAGATCCAGGCCCTATATGCTGAAGATGGAAGCCTGAGCGCAGATGCCCCCAGTGAGCAGGTCCAACAGCAGGGCAAGCATCCAGGTGACCCTGAGGCTGCGCGCCAGAGGTTCCGGCAGTTCCGTTATAAGGACATGACAGGTCCCCGGGAGGCCCTGGACCAGCTCCGAGAGCTGTGTCACCAGTGGCTACAGCCTAAGGCACGCTCCAAGGAGCAGATCCTGGAGCTGCTGGTGCTGGAGCAGTTCCTAGGTGCACTGCCTGTGAAGCTCCGGACATGGGTGGAATCACAGCACCCAGAGAACTGCCAAGAGGTGGTGGCCCTGGTAGAGGGTGTGACCTGGATGTCTGAGGAGGAAGGTAAGTAGAAGCGTGGGCAGAGGGACGCTTAATGAGGGTGTCTTGGAGGACCCTGTCAGGGAGATAAGAACTCCAGACTTCCTGGGAAGGTCATGGGAAGGATTGTGTCCATTCCATACAGACCAAGGACATCCATGTTGCCCACATGTTCCTGAGTCAGAGCCACTGAAACCCTTGCATTCTTTAGCCCTTCGTGGGCTTCTGATGGAAGCACACAGATGAAGTGCTTCATTTTTATCCCTCTGGCATCCCTGCTGCACCATAAGCCCTGTAGCACTTGATAAGATAGACGAGAATACTGAGCTCACAGAGCCTGCAGTAGCAGGAGAGACAGGGATTTGACAAATGAGAATGCATAGAAAAATGCTGGGACTACGAGTAGCTCGAGGTGATGGTGAGGCTCATGAAGGTCTGCAGCTGACACCTGGTGTGGAGTGGAACTTGGCCAGGGTAAAGAAAGGGGGCAGGAAACATGTACCATGCAGAGGGGAGCACTGCCTGTGAGGGCCAAGATGAAACGGATCACAGTAAATGCAAAACTCAGAAAAATCAGGTATGTTTGTGATGGAAGGGAGCAGAGGTTGGAGCTGGCACAGCCAGTGGGGACTTTGGTCCTAAAGCAAAGCAAAATGTTCTTCTAAAACTGTAGGGCTCGATCCCTGAGTTCCAGAAACTGGTGGCACCACTGATTTGACCTTTAGAGATTCACCAGGCTGTATGTGTGGTGGATGGTGGACAGAGGATGGGGGTGAGGCTGGACACAGGCTACCCGCAGCTATTGCCATGCCCTCTGATGGGGTGGTGTCTTGGATAGGAGTGATGGTGATGGCTGACTGGGGAGAGACTACACGTGTGGAGTGTGTATTTGGGAGTAAGACTCCAAGACTTGGTTTCTTCATCAGGCTGAGCTTCACAGAGTGTGCGTGCTTCTGCATTGCTCACCTCCATTTTCCACATTCACGGGTGCCCAGAAGATGTTTCTGATGTGAACGAATGATTGACTGGTTGATGTTTGTGATTGCGGGAAAGGGGAAGGTATCCTGCAGGGGGATGGTGGGATTCTAAGAGGCCAGGGCATCCTGGAGATCGGGTATTCGAGGCAGCAGGGCAGGCACTTGCATGAGTTGTGTCAGATGCACCAAGTCTGGGGTGCTGTACTTGGCAGAATAATTGCCCCAAAGGTGTCCATGTCCTGACTCCTGGACCCTGTGAATAAGTTGCCTCACATGACAAAGGGGACTTTGCAGAAACAATTAAGGATCTTGAGAGGGAGAGATGCACTGGATTATTTGAGTGGATCTAACATAACCACAGGGGCCCTTAGGAGAAGGAGGCTGGAGGGTCAGAGGAGATGTAATGATAGAAGTAGCTGATAGAGGAAGAAGCCATAAGCCAAGTATTTGGGGCGGTCTCTAGAAGCTGGAAAAGGCAAGGAATGGATTCTCCCTTGGAGCCTCCAAAAGGAACATAGCCATACTGACACCTTCATTTTAGCCCAGTGAGGCACAAACCAGACTTCTCATCTCCAGAACCATAAGGTAATACATTTGCATTAATCTAAGCTGCTGGCATTGTGGCAATTCACTATAGCAGCAATAGGAAACTAGTTAGTTAGGTGCCAAGGAGACAGTTGTGGGGTTAATGAGGTGAAAGTCAGTGAATTCACCGTGTTTAACCTCAGGGGTGAATGAAATAAATTAGTGCCACAGAAGACAATGGGAAGAGGCTTTCCAGAGAACCCTGAGAATCTCACATTATGTGATCAGTGTGTTAGTTGGGACACTTGGGTGTGACTGCTGCAAAGCCTTGCACAGAATGGCTCAAGGGAGAAGGAGAATTTATTGGAAAAGTTCCACGGTGCTCGAGCATCAGGCAGGGCTGGACCCAGGAGCTCCAATAGTGTCCTCCAGACTTGTCCTGTCCCTCATTTTTACCTCTTCTGCCCTCCACTGGCTTCACTCATGGGCAGGCTGTCTCTCTGCATGGGATTTCTCTTTCCCAAATGTTCCAACTAAAGCCTTGTTGGCTCCAATCATCTGGCTATAGGCTGTGTCCGTCCCAGATCTAATCACTGTGGCCAAGAGAAAGGGATGGTCCAGTGGGCCAGCCTAAGTCATCTTGTGGCCCACCTTGATGGTGGGGTGGGTTAGCATTGTGGAAGCCTGTGGACCATGTGGGGCCATGTGAGGAAGGTTACAATGAAGGAGCCGTGGTTACAGGGGCCCTTGGGCCAGGTGGAGCTGTTGTTTTCTTAGGTGGAGGAGACTTGGTGACATTCACCTCAAGATGGCTGCCTTTTATGAGTCCAGGGAAAGTCTCACCTTCCATGAGGTGGGAGGAGAGAGGGAAGAAGGAAGAGGTGCCCGAATAGGCAGGGTGCAGGGCTTGGAGGCTGGAAACAGGGGCTTTGACTCTAAGGAGGAGGCGTCAGTCAGCTGCCTCACAGGAGGGGCTGGGGCCCTCAGCAGCCCCCAGAAAGGGAAGAAGTGGGACCAGAGTCTCAGCAGTGAGGACACTGGTGCCCTGCGACCCTTGGAGGGTGAGCCATCCTGGGCCCATCCAGGTGTGGGCACTCGGGCACGTGCTGTGAGGGGAGCGGAGCTGGTGAGAAGGGAGGACAGGAGCAGAGGC
This sequence comes from Pongo pygmaeus, assembly GCF_028885625.2. NCBI lineage: Eukaryota > Metazoa > Chordata > Mammalia > Primates > Hominidae > Pongo > Pongo pygmaeus. The sequence continues at coordinate 64,841,414 of NC_072393.2, forward strand.
TGTCATGGAGCTACAGTACGATGCAGAGGTGCGGCGGCCCCATGGGTTGCAGAGAGGCCACCTTTGCCCTGCCCAAGGGTCCCCACACCTGCTGACCTCCTCTGGCTGGTGTCTCCTCCCAGTACTTCCTGCAGGACAACCTGCCGAGGATACCACCTGCTGCCTCGAGGTCACTGCCCAGCAGGAGGAGAAGCAGAAGGAGGATGCAGCCATCTGCCCAGTGACAGTGCTCCCTGAGGTAAGCGGGGAGTATCACCCTGTTTTGGTCACAGCATCTCCTGTGAGGCAGGCCCACCCCTGAGGTATCCACTCTGCCCTGGGCTTTCCTAAGACCTCCCACAGGCTGGGGCATTCTGAGATTCTGAGCTCTTAGGTCTGTGCTGAAGCAATCTGAGTATGAAGAGCAGCCCTGCCCTCCAGCCGCTGTGGCATCATTGGAGACAAGGCATGGTGACCCAGGAGCTGAGAAAGGAGGAGGCAAAAGGGAAGGGACTAAGTGTTTACAGAGACTTGAGAGGTGGAACTACCACAGGCAGGCACATCGGTATCCAGGTCAGAACAAGAAAGCCCTCAGCCTTCAGAAATGCATACTTAGGTATTTATCTTTGGTATCTGGGATTTGCTTCAGAATAACCCAGAGCTGGGGTGTGGGTGAAAAAGATTGGTCCTGATGCGCTGTATACTCAGGTCCTGGGGTAGTGGTATGTATGTGTCATTGGTCAGAACTGTTTGCACTGCAAGTGGCTTATACTGGCTCAAGCATAGAAGTAAATTTATTGGCTCTCATGTATTCTCTGGTAGGCTTCAGGCAAGGCTGCATCCAGGTGCTCCCAGGTGATGGGAAGAGTCTCTGGCCAACCTGTTTCATGGCTCTGCTTTCTCCCCTTTCTTCTTCTTCTTCTTTTTTTTTTTTTTTTTTTTTTTTTTTGAGATGGAGTTTCATTCTTGTTGCCCAGCTGGAGTGCAATGGTGCGATCTCAGCTCACTGCAACGTCTGCCTCCCAGGTTCAAGTGATTCTCCTGTCTCAGCCTCCTGAGTAGCTGGGATTACAGACAGCCACCACTACACCCAGCTAATTTTTGGTATTTTTAATAGAGACGAGGTTTCACCATGTTGGCCAGGCTGGTCTCGAACTCCTGACCTCAGGTGATCCACCCGCCTTGGCCTCCCAAAGTGCTGGGATTACAGGTGTGAGCCACTGCACCTGGCCACTCCCCTTTCTTCTTAGGCAGATTCTGCCCCATGTAAGCAAAATGCCTCAGATCCTGGCAAAGCAGCGTTGGGGGAACCTCTTCTTCTCAAAGTCCTGGTCAGTTCCCCAGAAAGGATCAGTCATGGCTGTGCCAGGGTGACTGCCCTCCCCCAGGTCAGCCCTGTTGACAAAGGCAGGGGCTTGGTTGTCATTTCCACCAAGTGGGAAGAGAGTATTAATAGATGGAGAATCCTCTGCAGTGGGAAGATTTCAGCACTGGGCAAGCTGGATAGAGCCGTGGTTAGGATGGAGTTGTTTGCTTGTTGCACTTGGAGCTCTTTATGAAGCAAGGGCTCTGCCTCCCAGCCTGAGACCCAGACCCTGGTTTGGACCCAGTAGAACTCTTGTGGGCCCGGGGTTGGTGTCTCTGAGCAAATCCCCAAGGCAGGAGAGTCCCTAGCACCGTGAGCTCTGTCAGAACCTCCCAGCTGACCTTTCTTCTGCCCTCGTTGACAACCCTCTGACCCTCTTGCTGAGCATAGACACAATGTGATGTTACAGGAGCCAGTGACCTTCCAGGATGTGGCTGTGGACTTCAGCCGGGAGGAGTGGGGGCTGCTGGGCCCGACACAGAGGACCGAGTACCGCGATGTGATGCTGGAGACCTTTGGGCACCTGGTCTCTGTGGGTAAGGCTGTGCCCCCTCTTCACCCACCTCAGGGCTGGTAGGCCACAGGAGCCCCAAGTCAGGGGTGTTCACCTTCTCTGGACTCCACACTGGGCATTCCCTCAAGGGGCCCTTGCTCCATCCAGGGCCTGTAAGTGGAACTGTAGACCTAGAGGCGTGGGGGCACTGGGTGGCCAGAAGCAGCCTTAGGTCCAGTGAAGGAGTGATTTGCTATCTATCTCCTGAGGGAGTATGAGAGAACGGGAACTCGAAGAGCTCGGAGGACACTCCCTGCCCTTCCTGTCCCTTGTTCACCAAGGTCAGTGCTCCCCTCCCTGCTGCTTCATTGCTTTTCAGTCTCTCTCCAGGTTGCATGACTCTATTTGGAAAAAAAAAAAATCCTGACTTTTGAACTTAATTAGGCATTTCATGCTCTCAGACCCATCCCAGCACATCTTTCTATGGTATCCACATCTTTTGTTTATTTTTTTCAGGGTGGGAGACTACATTGGAAAATAAAGAGTTAGCTCCAAATTCTGACATTCCTGAGGAAGAACCAGCCCCCAGCCTGAAAGTGCAAGAATCCTCAGGGGATTATGCCTTGTCATCTACATTAGAAGATACGTTGCAGGGTGGGGTCCAGGAAGTCCAAGACACAGTGTTGAAGCAGATGGAGTCTGCTCAGGAAAAAGACCTTCCTCAGAAGAAGCACTTTGACAACCGTGAGTCCCAGGCAAACAGTGGTGCTCTTGACACAAACCAAGTTTCGCTCCAGAAAATTGACAACCCTGAGTCCCAGGCAAACAGTGGTGCTCTTGACACAAACCAAGTTTTGCTCCAGAAAATTCCTCCTAGAAAACGATTGCGCAAACGTGACTCACAAGTTAAAAGCATGAAACATAATTCACGTGTAAAAATTCATCAGAAGAGCTGTGAAAGGCAAAAGGCCAAGGAAGGCAATGGTTGTAGGAAAACCTTCAGTCGGAGTACTAAACAGATTACGTTCATAAGAATTCATAAGGGGAGCCAAGTTTGCCGATGCAGTGAATGTGGTAAAATATTCCGGAACCCAAGATACTTTTCTGTGCATAAGAAAATCCATACCGGAGAGAGGCCCTATGTGTGTCAAGACTGTGGGAAAGGATTTGTTCAGAGCTCTTCCCTCACACAGCATCAGAGAGTTCATTCTGGAGAGAGACCATTTGAATGTCAGGAGTGTGGGAGGACCTTCAACGATCGCTCAGCCATCTCCCAGCACCTGAGGACTCACACTGGCGCTAAGCCCTACAAGTGTCAAGACTGTGGAAAAGCCTTCCGCCAGAGCTCCCACCTCATCAGACATCAGAGGACTCACACCGGGGAGCGCCCATATGCATGCAACAAATGTGGAAAGGCCTTCACCCAGAGCTCACACCTTATCGGGCACCAGAGAACCCACAATAGGACAAAGCGAAAGAAGAAACAGCCTACCTCATAGCTCTCAAGCCAGTTGAAGAAACCTTGCCTTTTCAGCATGAACCTGCAATATAACGTGCACAGGCCTGCTTGTGAATGAGGACGGAATGTGAAAGGGAAGCATTGAGTGAGGACATTCCCAAAACCAAAGGACAACTGAGGAGACTGCCCAGCACATAATGAATGAATAAGAAAATGAGTGAGGAGTTATTAACATCAGTTGGAAAAAAGATTTCCCATTCACTTGATATTGTTTGTTCACTCATTTAGTCATTAAAAGTGAGATTAATAAAATCTGAAAATGTTATATAATAACTTTAAAAAGCCAGGTAATTAATAATGTGCACTGATATTACATCCACAGTACCATAGTATTTATGTGTATGAATTAAGGATTAAAAGATAATGTGGATAAATAAACTATTGATCTATTTCTGTGTAGAACCTGTGTATTTCCTGCCTGCTTTTAAATATCTCTATAGTAATGATTAATATTTAAGCAACATTAAAACACAAGGAAGGATTATGAGATAGTTCTAGAAGATTCTGTGCAAGGCTGCAGCACCTTGAGCACAAGATACTATGTGAGTTGGGATGACTGGATCTTTCTGCTCCTTAGGGGGCTGTCATGATATGGTTAGGTGGAGGTAAGGAAAACTTAAACCCAAAGGGCTGGAAACCCCAGGCAAGTCTGGGGCTTCCTGGGAATATTCATGTTTCTTTTGTTTTTTTCACAGAGAATCACCCTGTCACCCAGGCTAGAGTGCAGAGGTAGAATCATAGCTTACTGTAGCCTCAAACACCTGGGCTCAAAGGATCCTCCTGGCTCAGCCTTTCAAGTAGCTGGGACTACAGGCGTGCACCACCATGCCTAGCTTCATTTGGTTTGTGTTTCCGTTTTTCCTGGGAGACTATCACAAGGAAGGCAACTGTTCTGGCCAGGAGCCCATCACTAAGTTAAGCAAAAAGACACTGGCAGTACTAGAGCATGTATTTGCCCACAGTTCACATTCTTTCTCCAGGTCACATAGCCCACAGTATATGACCCGCTCCATTCCCTGTTCTAGGCTTCACCTTTGCTCTTGAGTTCTGTGTAACATTTAAAAACATATAAAACTCTGGACCAAAAATACTTAGGTTGAAGACACTGGTTGAGTGCTACTCTGCATAGCCTCTTTAGAACCCTTAGGTCTTGCCAATAAGGGTGAGGTGCAGTCATGCCATCTAGGGTGAAAGTACCTCCTTTCTCTGCAGAAATGAAAAACTCTTGGAGACAGGACCAGAGTAGATGCCTTGAGCCCATGTGCCTGGAGAATGATGGTGGTACACCAGCAGCCCATTGCCATTCACACATTGGGCACAGGGCTTGTGGCTGCTATGCTGCTTCTAGTCATCTCAGCACTTTAATATGGCACGTTAGCTTCTTTGAGAACATATGCAGTTGAAGAACTTGCCCAGGGATGTTAGTTGGTAAAAATAGCCTCCTCAGCTGTTCAGAACTCTACAATATCACCTCTCAAGAATGAACCAAAGAATGGAACCCTTGAGATTAGAACCTGGTAAACTCAAAATTCCCAGATTCCAAATCCTAGACTGAGGGGTGAGTCCAAAGCTTTAGGGATGGCGTCAGGAACTGAGCTGATGGTTTGAGCTGGATCTGGGAAAATAAGGGACCCAGGAGTAGGAAAGAGGGAGAGAACATACTAGGGTATGGGAGAGCTAATTGGGACTACAAAGTACTAGGCCAGTGGGTCCATTCCAAGGTATGGAATGGCTCATCTCATGGCTGGCACCTGGGCTTGAGGTGGCTCTAAGGCTGAGTTCAGTTGTGTTGGGTTCTCTCATCCAGAGAGCCAGGGTTCCAACAGAATTAGGCAGAAACAGCATGGCTTTTTCTGACCCAGCCTAGGTCACATGGTGTCACCCCAGGACAGTCTATCCTTCACAAGCCAGTCACTAAGGCCAGCCAGATTCAGTGGGAAGGGGGTTAAACTCCATCTCTTGAAGGGAGAGTACCAAGGTTAAGAAAGGCAGGAGAGTGTAGTGGCCAACTCCGGATAAGAAGGTCTACAAGTATGCCAGCATTTACCTTTAAATACTGTGTATCCCCACCTGTGCTTGCAAGACAGGAAGAGGAAGGCAGGGAGAGAGGCTGCACATGTGGGAGCTGTCACACGAGACACAATTATTAGATGTGGTTTAAATCCTGGCTCTGCTCCTCACTGGGTCTGTGATTGTCAGAAAGAGGATTAGTGCCTGGAGGGTCCACGTTCCGTATATCCAGTACACCAGTGAAAAGGTACATGACGCTGGGCACAGTGGCTCACGCCTGTAATCCCAGAACTCTGGGAGGATCATTTGAGGCCAGGAGTTAGAGATCAGCCTGGGGAACGTGGCAAGATCCTGTCTGGGGGAAAAAAAAAAAAAAAGGCCAGGTGTGGTGACGCACCTGTAGTCCCAGCTACTCAGGAGGCTGAGGTAGGAGGAATGCTCGAGCCTAGGAGTTTGAGGCTGCAGTGAGCTATGATAGCACCTCTGCACTCCAGCCTGTGTGAGAGTGAGACTTTGTCTCAAAAATAAATTTAAAATTTGTAAAAAGAGGTTACAAAGATGTTAGCTTCTTTGAGAACACATGCAGCTGAAGAACTTGCCCAGGGATGTTAGTTGGTAAAAACAGCCTCTTCAGCCATTCAGAACTCTACAATATCACCTCTCAAGAATGAACCAAAGAGTGGGACCAATTAATTCCAGCACATCCACTTATTTGTTCAACAAGAGTGTCTTTATCATTTACCAAGAAGGATTAAAAAGTAATTTTGTTCTCTTTGTTCCTTTGTGGCTGATTTTTACTACAGAGACTATGTATCCTGGATCCAGCCAGTTGAGCAAACTCTGATTAATTTTAATAGGTTTTACTAAAATCTGGATTTCCATACTTTTAATGTTTCTGATCTTTACATAGTTTTCTTCTGAATACAAAGTAACAGAAGATTTGATTTTTAAAAAATCTCTCTTTCCACCATCCTTTGGTGCCGTCGTCATGGTGCGGATGAATATCCTGTCTGATGTTCTCAAGAGGATCAACAATGCTGAAGAGAGGCAAAAGACAGATTATTATTAGGCGGTGCTCCAAAGACATTCTCTGGTTTCTAATTGTGATGATGAAGCACGGTTACGTTGGTAAATTTGACATCACTGATGATCACAGAGCTGGGGAAATTGTTGTGAACCTCACAGGCATGTTAAACAAGTGTGGAATGATCAGCCCCAGATTTGATGTAGTCAAAGTTCTAGAAAAACGGCAGAATAATCTGCTTCCATCCTGCCAGTTTGGTTTCATTGTACTGACTTCAGCCGGCATCATGGACCACGAGGCAGCAAGACAAAAACAAAAGGGAAAATCCTGGGATTCTTTTTCTAGGGGTGTAATGCTTACCAAAAAAAAAATTGCCTCCGTGGACTACAGTGCATCCAAAAACAACATCACTGACATTTGTACCACGCAAAAGTTATCCTCCAATAGTGTGATCTTTCTTTCTTAAGGTGTAAAACCACACTCGGGGTTGTGGTATTTGATGCTGTGCGAAATGATTTTACCTTCCCTCGCAGCTCGCGATTCCCTGTCACTGCTGTGAGAATTTGCGGGGTCATTCAGCATGGCCAGCATGGGTCCGAGCGAGGAGGGTCCATCCTCGTTGCACAGGCTACGGAGTGGCTCCCTGGGTACTTTCCAAGGCCAGGTCTCCACCTCGAAGTGCGTCAAAGGCTGCAGGCCCCGGGGAGGCTGACCAGGGCCCGAGGGCGGACGACAAGCGGGGACGTTGGCGGAGGGGTTAATGGCGGAGTCGCGACCCAGCCTAGCCCACAGCTCTGGGAGGCTGGTTCTGCCTCTCTCCCGAAGCGTCGCCCTGCTAAGCTTCGAGAACCAGTACACACAACCGCCGACTATTCCAGAGCCCACAGTCGGCTTCACGCTGGAGGCCGGAAACGACGTGTCCCCAAAGCCCGCGCGCGCGGCCCGCCAGAACTGACCTACCCAATCACCGCACTGCTCCACGCTGGAGGCCGGAAACGACAAGTCCCCAAAGCCCGCGCGCGCGGCCCGCCAGAACTGACCTAACTAATCATCGCACCGCTCCGACCAAGCGGCGACACACGTCGCCGGGTAAGAGTCACGCTTTGGCAAATAAGCAACCTGCCTCATCCAATCAGCGTCTCGCCTGCCCGGTTAGTTCCTTGTCTTGCCCAACCAGATTCTTGCCTCCTCCATACCGCTTCTTGCGTGTGCCTGTGCCTGTGCCTGGCCCAATCAGCGGCTTGCGCCTCTTCTCGCCCCCGGGCCTGGTGGAAACAGACTCAGGGCCATTTTGGCTACACCTGGGAGCAGGGCGCCCTGGCGGCTGGCTGCGGCCGCTGCGGAGATGAATGGCCCCGGATCTGTGGAGGCCCGCCTGCCCCCTGGGGACCCCGTCCTCGGCCTGGGGGATAATGTCAGGTGTGTTTGAACGAGAGCAATTCCATCTTGAATAGGGGCTTGGAAAACTAAGGCTAAGACCGGTTGGGCTACATTCCCAGTAAGTTAAGGCATTCTTAGTCACAGGATAAGATAGGAGGTCGGTACAAGATACAGGTAATAAAAACCTTGCCGATAAAACAGCTTGCAATAAAGAAGCCGCCCAAAACCCACCAAAACCAAGATAGCGATGAGAGTGACCTCTGGTCGCCTCACTGCTACATTCCCACCAGGGCCATGACAGCTACAAATGCCATGGCAACGTCAGGAAGTTACCCTATATGGTCTAAAAAGGGGAGGTGTGAATAATCCACCCGTTGTTTAGCATATCATCAAGAAATAACCATAAAAATGGGCAACCAGCAGTCCTCGGGGCTGCTCTGTCTGTGGAGTAGCCATTCTTTATTCCTTTACTTTCCTAATAAACTTGCTTTCACTTTATGGACTGGACTTGAATTCTTTCTTGCATAAGATCCACAAACCCTCTCTTGAGGTCTGGATCGGGACTCCCTTTCCAGTAACAGTGAGCGCCCAGACTGGAGCCGGGTGGTCACAGGCTCCCAGGGGATTGGGGCCCTAGGGAGCGGTTGGTCTGTGCAACCGCCAGGCCCCGCCCGGGTCTCCTCATTAGGCTCAGGCACACAAGCGCTGTGCTGGCCTGGCCCTCAATTACAGGTGAGAAGCATCCCGTTCCCACCTTGGGAATGGCCCAGCGCCTGCCGGTCCTAGATGCCCAGCCTGGCCTGGCCACGGACTCTTGGTGAAGGGTCGAGCTGCGCATCACTCAGCTGTGGTAGTGGTGATGATGGTAGGGGTGCTGGGGGACTCCAGCTGTGTCCTGAGCAGAAAGTTGAAAGAAATGTGAATAGCTCTGCCGGGACCAGGCATCTGCAGGCACGCCCGGCAGGGGGAATATCGAGATGCTTACCACACCAGTTTGTGTTTTGCCATATCCAGGATCCTCAGTCTTATTTGCTGAATAATAATTTTTATTATTTATTTATTTATTTATTTATTTATTTATTTTTGATAAGGAGTCTCACTCTGTCGCCCAGGCTGGAGTGCAGTGGCACCATCTCGGCTCACTGCAAGCGCCGCCTCCCGGGTTCACGCCATTCTCCTGCCTCAGCCTCCCGAGTAGCTGGGACTACAGGGGCCCACCACCACGCCCTGCTATTTTTTGTGTGTGTGGGTGTGTGTGTGTGTGTGTATTTTTAGTAGGGACGGGGTTTCACCGTGTTAGCCAGGATGGTCTGGATCTCCTGACCTCGTGATCTGCCCGCCTCAGCCTCCCAAAGTGCTGGGATTACAGGTGTGAGCCACCGCGCCTGGCCTGCTGAATAATTTTTTTAAATCCATGCGTTAAAATTCAAAATTTATAAACTGATTTAAAAGGGATCATTTGGGTTGTGACCTGTGGGTCAGGCCTGTAATCCCAGCACTTTGGTAGGCCCAGACGGGTGAATCGCTTGAGCCCAGGAGTTCGAGATCAGCCTGGGCAACACAGCAAGACTGCATATCTGGGAAAAAAAAAAAAAAAAGCTGGGCATGGTGGAACACACCTGTAGTCCTAGCTACTTGGGAAGATCGCTTGAGCCCAGGAGTTGGCTGCTGCAGTAAGCTATGGTTGTACCGCTGCACTCCAGCCTAGCCAGCAGAGGGAGACCTTGTCTCAAAAAAAGAGGGGTGGGGGTGGGGCCTTTTGGTTATTTACTTGCCAAAATAAACGTGAGTTAAATACAGTTGGTTAAAGGCCCAGCGCAGTGGCTCACACCTGTAATCCTAAAACTTTGGGAGGCTGAGGTGGGTGGATCACTTGAGGTCAGGAGTTCGAGACCAGCCTGGGCAACCTGGAGAAATCTGTTCTCTACCAAAAATACAAACATTAGCCAGGCACGCCTGTAGTCCCAGCTACTCAGAATCCTGAGGCAGGAGAATCCCTTGAACACAGGAGGCAGAGGTTGCACTGATCCGAGATCACACCACTGCGCTCCAGGCTGGACAACAGAGTGAATGAGACTCCATCTCAAAATCATCATCATCATCATCTACAAGGGAAAATGGCAGAAGTTAAGACAATTTTGAACAGGAAGAACAATGTACGGAATGTCTTACCAAAATGAAAGTGTGTATTGTTAAGCTGAAGTAATTAAAACTGTGTCCCTGGAGCAGACAGAGACAGAGCAATGCAACAAAGCTATGTAGAGATGGCATTTGTGGCATATGATAAAGCAGCCATTTTTAAGTTATCCAGAAAAGAGGGAATGTTCAGAAAATGTGCTGGGAGAGTATATAGTTGTCCGGAAGAAAATTAAGTCAGACCTCCATCATACCATACAGAAAGTTAAATTTCAGAGGGATGAAAGAACAAACATAGGGCCAGGCACAGTGGCTCATGCCTGTAATCCCAGCACTTTGGGAGGCCGAAGTGCAGGCGGATCACCTGAGGTCAGGAGTTCGAGATAAGCCTGGCCAACATGGTGAAACGCCGTCTCTACTAAAAATACAAAGATTAACCGGGTGTGGTGGCAGGCGCCTGTAATCGCAGCTACTCGGGAGGCTGAGACAGGAGAATTGCTTGAACCCGGGAGGCAGAGGTTGCAGTGAGCCAAGATCACGCCACTGCAGTCCAGCCTAGGTGATGGAGCAACACTCTGTCTTTAAAAAAAAAAAAAAAAAAAAAAGAGCCAGGCGTGGTGGCTCACACCTGTAACCCCAGCACTTTGGGAGGCCAAGGCGGGCTGATCACCTGAGATCAAGAGTTCGAGCCCAGCCTGGCCAACATGGCAAAACCCCATCTCTACTAAACGTACAAAAATTAGCCACGCGTGCTGGTGGGCGCCTGTAATCCCAGCTACTCAGGAGGCTAAGGCAGGAGAATTGCTTGAACCCGGGAGGTGGAGGTTGCAGTGAGCCGGGATGGAGCCACTGCACTCCAGCCTGGGCGACAAGAGTGAGACTCCCTCTCAAAAAAAAAAAAAAAAAAAACTCAACAATTTATCAACAATTACATCACGCCTGTAATCCCAGCATTTTGGGAGGCCGAGGCGGGTGGATCACGAGGTCAGGAGATTGAGACCATCCTGGCTAACATGGTGAAACCCCGTCTCTACTGAAAATACAAAAAAATTAGCCGGGTGTGGTGGTGGGCCCCTGTAGTCCCAGCTACTCGGGAGGCTGAGACAGGAGAATGGTGTGAACCCAGCAGGCGGAGCTTGCAGTGAGCCGAGATGGCGCCACTGCACTCCAGCCTGGGTGACAGAGCGAGACTCCGTCTCAGAGAAAAAAAAAAAAAAGAAAAGAAAATGATTTAAAAGATCAAAAGGAAAAATAAATGCTTATGACAGTCAAGAAAATTATAATCAAAATAATAGTCAAGGAACCGGCCTTGCTTGATATTAAAATGTCATTATAATCTCAACAGAAAGGTATTATTATTATTATTTATTTGTTTATTTATTTATTTATTTATTTTTGAGACTGAGTCTCGCTCTGTCGCCCAGGCTGGAGTGCAGTGGCGCGATCTCGGCTCACTGCAAGCTTTGCCTCCCGGGTTCATGCCATTCTCCTGCCTCAGCCTCCCGAGGAGCTGGGTCTACAGGTGCCCGCAACCACGCCCGGCTAATTTTTTGTATTTTTAGTAGAGACGGGATTTCACCATGTTAGCCAGGATGGTCTCAATCTCCTGATCTCATGATCCACCCGCCTCGGCGTCCCAAAGTGCTGGGATTACAGGCGTGAGCCACTGCGCCCGGCCTATTGATTTATTTTTTTGACAAGGAGTCTCACTCCGTTGCCCAGGCTGGAGTGCAATGGCGCGATCTCAGCTCACTACAACCTCCGCCTCCCGGATTCAAGCGATTCTCCTGCCTCAGCGTCCCCAGTAGTTGGGATTACAGGCGTCCGCCACCATGCCCGGCTACAGAATGGTATTATTATAAGAATTGACAAATGGATGTGTGGAAGAAAAATGATAGCTTATTTGAAAAGTGATTTTGGGAGAATTCTAGCTTTCCCAGTAAGCTGATGCCTGCATCAGACCTCAAACAAAAGTAATTCCTAATAGACTAATGATTTGTATGTTTTTTAAAAATTTTTTATATTTTGAGATGGAGTCTTGCTCTGTCACCCAGGCTGGAATGCAGTGCCGAGATCTTGGCTCACTGCAACCTCTGCCTCCCAGGTTCAAGCAATTCTCCCCGCTCAGCCCCACCAGTAGCTGGAGGATTACAGGCGCGTGCCATAATGCCCTGGCTAATTTTTGTATTTTTAGTAGAGACGGAGGTCTCACCATGTTGGCCAGGCTGTTCTCAAACTCCTGGCCTCAAGCTATCCACCTGCCCTGGCTTCCTAAAGTGCTGGGATTACAGGCTTGAGCCACCGCACCTAGCCAGATTTGCATGTTTTTAAAAGTGCAAAAGAAAATTTAGAAGACTACATAAACATAAAATCTATGGCTTGCAATACTTTTTTAAGCAAGACAAAAAACTCAGATCTATTCATAAAGAAGAGTAGACATACATACTTTACATAAAAAGAATTTTTTTTTTCAAGACAAAGTCTTGTTCTGTCACCCAGGCTGGAGTGCAGTGGTGCAATCTCGGCTCACTGCAACCTCCGCCTCCTGACTTCAAGCAATTCTCATGCCTCACCCTCCTGAGTCGCTGGGATTACAGGCATGCACCGCCACACCTGGCTGATTATTGTATTTTTAGTAGAGACAGGTTTTGCCATGTTGGCCAGGCTGTCTTGAACTCCTGGCCTCAAGTGATTCTCTTGCCTGAGCTTCCCAAAGTGCTGAGATTACAAGCATGAGCCACTGCATCTGGCCTAAAAAGAATTTTTTGTATGCTAAAATAGATGCCATAAATTTAAAAAAGAGAATAAACTGTGTATTGAGAAAAATATTTGTTACACAAATGACAGACAAGATTAACATTTATAAACTATCATGAGCTCCTATAAAGTGCCAAAAAAGAAAAAAATATTAATTAGACAAAACACAGAAAACAAAACCTCAAATAACCAGTAAGAATATGTAAAGATCCTGAAATCACAAGTAGCTAGGGAATACAAATTAAACGAAATGTTACTTTTACCCAAAATACTGGCAAAATACAAAGGATAATACCCAATGCTGGAAAGAAGAGGGATTATTATTCTCACTTTGGAAAGTAATTTGGTAATACCTAAGAGAATCAAAAATACACTTATCCTTCAACTTGTCCAGTCCCACTGGAGGGGCTCTGACCTATAGAAATGAAGGCAGTAATTCTGGGTGTCCGGGGTTGTTTACTACAGTATTGTTTATGTTGTGTTTGGAAATAGAGAAGAGTGTGGGAGGTGAATGTTAGGATTTTACACTGGAAGAGGTGCAAATGAGGGGGGAGGAAGTAGGCTGGAGCAAATTGAAAGCAATGTGTGCTATAATTAGTTAAGAGAAAATATGAATGTAAGATTCAATGTATGAAGTTTTTCTTTTTTTCTCTTTTTTTTTGAGACAGTCTTGCCCTGTTGCCCAGGCTGGAGCGCAATGGCATGATCTTGGCTCACTGCAACCTCTGCCTCCCGGATTCAAGCAATTCTCCTGCCTCAGCCTCCTGAGGAGCTGGGATTACAGGCTTCCGCCACCATGCCTGGCTAACTGTTGTATTTTTAGTAGAGACAGGGTTTCACCACGTTGGTCAGGCTGGTCTTGAACTTCTGACCTTGTGGTCTGCCCACTTCAGCCTCCCAAAGTGCTGGGATTACAGGCGTGAGCCACCGAGCCCAGCCACAAGGTATGAAGTTTTTCTAGACATGTAAAAGTGAGCATGCACTTGGGCAAAAATGAAAGAGAGTCATCCAAAAATGAAAACATAGATTTAATTTCAAGATGGGAGTCTATGTCATCTTCTTTTTGAATTTTCTGTTATTTCCTGAGTTCCAACTTTTTTCCACTCCAGATAATTCATACTATAATATTTCCATAAACCTGGCTCACAGAATAAAAGTTTGAAAAATAAGTTTATTTCAATAATCATTAGAAAAATTATAGTCGGGCACGGTGGCTCATGCTGGTAATCCCAGCACTTTGGGAGGCCGAGGCTGGCGGATCACCAGGTCAGGGGTTCGAGACCAGCCTGATCAACATAGTGAAACCCCGACTCTACTAAAAATACAAAAATTAGCTGGGCGTGGTGGTGCGCGCCTGTAATCCCAGCTACTCAGGAGGCTGAGGAAGGAGAATTGCTTGAACTTGGGAGGCAGAGGTTGCAGTGAGCCAAGATTGCTCCACTGCACTCCAGCCTGGGCGACAGAATGAGACTGTCTCAAAAAAAAAAATTATGGAACTGAAAAATTGTGCAAAAATGAGTGTGCACCAACTTTCTGTCAGAGCTTCACCTTAATCATCTAATAAGAAAGCAAACAAAAGATAAACTGTATAAGCATGCCAACAATAATCTTTATTTCTGCCATGTTTTATCCTTTAATATTCAGAAGAAAAGTCATACAGGAGGAAAATTTTATAACTATAGTAAATATAGACAACTTTAACAACACTAGATCTCTACTGGCCAAAGGGAAAAAACAAAAAACAACCCCCAGTATATCCCTAAATGTACACCAGAGAATCTTAAAAGATAAAATAATTTGGCCGGGCACAGTGCCTCACGCTTGTAATCTCAGCACTTTGGGAGGCCGAGGTGGGCAGATCGATCATGACGTCAGGAGATCGAGACCATCCTGGCTAACACGGTGAAATTCTGTCTCTACTAAAAATACAAAAACAAAATTAGCCAGGCATAGTGGCAGGTGCCTGTAATCCCAGCTACTCCAGAGGCTGAGGCAGGAGAGTGGCGTGAACCCAGGAGGCGGAGCTTGCAGTGAGCAGAGATCACGCCACTGCACTACAGCCTGGGCAACACAGCGAGACTCTGCCTCAAAAAAAAAAAAAAAGATAAAATAATTCATGTGATTATAATAAATGTGAGAAAAACTTTTACAGCTCTTGCCTTTCTCAAAGGGGGAGGACACATCCTGGAGAGAAACCCCATGGATGTATTCAACACGGTAAATCTTTTTGATGGAGCTCTCACCTAGTTGCACGTCACAACTTATACCAGATAGAAAATTTATGAATGTAATCAATGTGGAAAGTTTTTCAGCCTGGTGCTCCCACCTTGTTAGACATTACATAACTCATACTGAAGACTCTGGGAACATCGGGAAAGTCAGAGAGCTTTCAGCAGGAGATCTCATCTAACTGGGCAATAGAAAACTCACACTGAAGAAAAACAATTCCATGTAATCAATGTGAGAAATCTTTCAGTGACATCCTTGATTTTAATTTGCATCAAGGAAAGCGTAATAGAGAGAAGCCTTATGAATGTAGTCAAGGTAGGAAGTCTTTCTATACAGCTCTGGCCTTGTTGCACATAAAATAACTCATACTGGAAAGAAGCTTCATGACTGTAATCAGTGTTGGAAATGCTTCAGTTAGAGTTCTCACTTGTTGCTCACCAGATAAATCATACTGGAGAGAAACTGCGAGTGTCCTGAGTGTAGGAAATCAGCTGGAGCTAATTACTTATTTGGCATCAGAGATTTCACACTAGAGAGAAACCTCATGAATGTCACTAGTGTGGAAAATCCTGCAGCAAGAATTCTCACCTTATTGAACAGCGAACTCATTCTGGAGAGAAGCCTATAAATGTAGTCAACGTGGAAAAACTTTCAGACAGAATTCTTATTGTGTGTGCACCAAAAAATTCATATGGGCAAAAACCAACATGAATGTCTAAATGTGAAAAAGCCTTCAGGAGACTACCTGACCTTATGGAACACCAGATAATTCATAATAGAGAGAAAGTGTATGCATATAATCAGTGCAGAAAGGCCTTTCAGGCAGCATTCTAGTCATGTCAGGCACTGGATAACTCATTCTTGAGTCAAACTGTTAATGAACTTTTTATTTATTTTATTTTATTTTATT
This sequence comes from Pongo pygmaeus, assembly GCF_028885625.2. Taxonomy (NCBI): domain Eukaryota; kingdom Metazoa; phylum Chordata; class Mammalia; order Primates; family Hominidae; genus Pongo; species Pongo pygmaeus. The sequence continues at coordinate 64,857,217 of NC_072393.2, forward strand.
TTTGAGATGGAGTCTTGCTCTGTTGCCCAGGCTGGAGTGCAGTGGCGTGATCTCGGCTCACTGCAAGCTCCGCCTCCCAGGTTCACGCCATTCTTCTGCCTCAGCCTCCCGAGTAGCTGGGACTACAGGTGCCTGCCACCATGCCGGGCTAATTTTTTTTTTTTTTTTTTTTTTTTTTGAGATGGAGCCTCCCTGTTGCCCAGGCTGGAGTGTGGTGACACAATCTCGGCTCACTGCAACCTCCACCTCTCGGGTTCAAGCTATTCTCCTGCCTCAGCCTCCCGAGTAGCAGGGATTACAGACACACACCACCATGCCCAGCTAATTTTTTTTGTATTTTTAGTAGAGACGGGGTTTCACCATGATGTCCAAGCTGGTTTTGAACTCCTGACCTCAAGTGATCCGCCCACCTCGGCCTCCCAAAGTGCTAGGATTACAGGTGTGAGCCACTGTGCCCGGCCTAATTTTTTGTATTTTTTAGTAGAGACAGGGTTTCACCATGTTAGCCGGGATGGTCTCGATCTCCTGACCTCGTGATCCGCCTGCCTCGGCCTCCCAAAATGCTGGGATTACAGGCGTGAGCAACCGCACCTGGCCAATGAACTTTTTAAATTGAGACAGGGTTTCACTCTGTCATCCAGGCTGGAGTATACTGGCAAGATCATCACTCCCTGCAGCCTCAACCTCTTGGTCTCAAGTGATCTTCCAACCTCAGCCTCCCAAAGTGCTGGGGTTACAGGTGTGAGGCATTGTGCCCAGCCATAACTTTTAAAAGATTTTCTTCCCCTTTATGTAGACATCAAGGTAAAAGTAACTTTTTTTTTTTTTTTTTTTTTTGAGACAGAGGCAGGCTGGAGGAGTGCAGTGGCACCATCTCGGCTCACTGCAACCTCCACCTCCTGGGCTCAAGCCATTCTCCTGTCTCAGCCTCCTGAGTAGCTGGGATTACAGGCGCCCACCACCACACCTGGCTAGTTTTTGTATTTTTAGTAGAGACAGGGTTTCGCCATGTTGGCCAGGCTGGCCTTGAACTCATGACCTCAGGTGATTCACCTGCCTCAGCTTCCCAAAGTGCTGGAATTACAGGCATAAGCCACTGTGCCCGGCCAAAGATAACATTTTTAATGTAACAATATATGGTCATTCTTTGCTCTTATGACACGATCCTACAAAAGATGATCACTAAGCTTAAGCACTAAGCCTAAAAATGAATAATATAAACACTGATGTGAGGAAAGTTGTTCCTCAGATGACTCCATTATTGATACAGACATGGAAACAGTAGACAGAAATGTAACATCAAAGTTTTTATTTATTTAAACTTTTTTTTTTTTTTTTGAGATGGAGTCTCCCTCTGTCGCCTAGGCTAGAGTGCAGTGGCGCGATCTTGGCTCACTGCAAGCTCCGCCTCCTGGGTTCACGGCCATTCTCCTGCCTCAGCCTTCCGAGGAGCTGGGACTACAGGCTCCCGCCACCACGCCTGGCTAATTTTTTGTATTTTTTGTAGAGACGGGGTTTCACCGTGTTAACCAGGATGGTCTCGATCTCCTGACCTCGTGATCTGCCCGCCTCGGCCTCCCAAAGTGCTGGGATTACAGGCGTGAGCCACCGCTCCCGGCCTGAAATTTTCTATAATAAAAACAAACAAGATCATTTATCTCATGATGAAAAGTCCCTGAGGTGAGCAGAGGCAATGTTGATTCAGTGGCACAAACAGGATTCATTCCATCACGGATACTGGTTCTTTCCATTTTTCTGCTGTGCCATTCTCAGCATGTTGCCTTTACCTCCTGGGCTGGCTTCCTCATGGTGCCAGTGTGCTTGTAATTGTCCTACACATCACATACAGACATCACTGTCCAGGGGCAAAAGAAGACACATTGCTATCTTATGTCCACTTTTAAGACTGAGGGAACCGGCCGGGAGCGGTGGCTCACGCCTGTAATCCCAGCACTTTGGGAGGCCAAGGCGGGTGGATCATGAGGTCAGGAGATCGAGACCATCCTGGGTAACAGGGAGAAACCCCGTCTCTACTAAAAAAAAAAATTACAAAAATTTAGCCGGACGTGGTGGCGGGCGCCTGTAGTCCCATCTCCTCGGGAGGCTGAGGCAGGAGAAAGGCGTGAACCTGGGAGGCGGAGCGTGCAGTGGGCCTAGATCGTACCACTGCACTCCAGCCTGGGGGACAGAGCAAGACTCCGTCTCACAAAAAAAAAAAAAAAAAAAAAAAGACTGAGGGAACCTTCCCGGGAAACCCCTAGCAGCCTTATTTCTCCTTGGCCAGAATATCCTTGCCTAATTCACACAGCAAGAAGCTTGAGTCCATTCTGATTAGCTTAGAATCCATCAAGATGCTCCCTTAGGGAGTTAGATTCTAGATTTCCTGGAAGAATCTAAAAATTGCAGGGTCGTGCTAGCCAGGTATGAAAATAAGCAAGTAAAAAGGTGATGACTGTTGGGTAAAGCTATCGACAAGGTCAGTCACAAGACAGTCAAGCCAAGGAAGGTTAGTCACAGATGCACCCCAGACACAAAAGCACAGTCCAGGAGCTGAGGATGCCTGAGCCACAGTGGTTCCCGCCTATCTGGCTTTCATAGGAAAGTTTCCTGTGGTCTCCCTCATTGAAGAGCCAGGACGGGTCAGGCGGTGGTGGGTCTCAGACACTGAGCCCACTTAGGAGCTACCACAGAAAGCCAAATAGGCTCGACTGAGCAATCACCTAGGACGAATCGCCTCCAGTTAGCGTGCTTCCAGCTTCCACTCGGAATGCTCCAAGCAGGGCACTCTTGGGGCTTTGTTTCTGTCACTAGGACGCGTCCCCACGCCCAGGCTGTCCCCGAGTCCCTGCCACAGGCGCAGATGTTGGCGGGCGCCCTTGCCCCTGGGCTCCCGGTTAACGGCCTTGGACCGTTCTCATGGCGCAGTCTTGGTCTCTCTCCCCAGCAGGGCAAGGCGCCGGGAAGGCCCCCGAGATGACGGCGCCGAGCCCCATAGGCGCTAGTCCCGCCCTGGACGCCGGGCGCCGCCTCCACAGTCTCGGCTTCGGTTGCTGGATGAGAACCAGCGTGGCCCGTTCAAGGGGGAGGGGACAGGCGCTCCAAGGAGCAGAGCCGCGGGAAGCAACTCCCTAAGCCACAATGTTAGTCGCGAACACACGAAAAAGCTCGTCTCGCCGCCGCGGGGCCCTATGCTCCCGCTGACTACTCCTGTGTGAGCAACAGCCACCGGCGCGCGGCCTTCTGGGAGTTGTTCGTTGCGCGGAGCGCGGGCACGTCCGCCGGCCACCGGAAGCACCGCCATTGCCCGGTGCGTGCCGGTGAGTCTGGCCGCCTCAAGGTTGGCGCGGAGGTTTCACCGTTAGCCGGGTGCGGCCGGAGCGCAGGACCAGGCCAGAGCCGCCTCAAGTGACCTGGGCGTGCCGGAGAAACGAGCAGGGCCTGCGGGGGTCCTCAATAATGTGGCGAGGCCGGGCAAGGGCAGGGGCCTGATGGGGTCGGGATGTCTCCGGCCTCAGGGGGACAGGGAAGGCCGGTCCAGTCAGGTTTCCCTTGCAGCAGCGCCCGGCTGGGTCTGAGCTCGTCGGGAGGCTCTCCTGCTGCAGAGCTGGGAGGGAACTGATAGGGCCGGGCCCCCTCGCAGGTACGAGCAAGGGGGTGGGACGGGGTGGGACTGGGTGGGCCTTCCCGACAGAGGGGGCCTGGGTGGAGGGCTGCAGGGGCTGGGGATTCAGGCCGGCGTCTGGCGACCCAGCGGGGCCTCTCCCGGCTCCTTTTTCCTCCCTCAGCTCATCTTCTGCGGCTTATCCACAGGTGGCAGCCAAGAGCCTCCTGGCACAGCGGCACCAGGCATTTGGCGCCTGTTGGACCCCAGAGGTCATCCCAGCTCCAGACGTGGACACGTTTGGTTCCAATGGTACGTGAAGCTTGAACCTTGCAGAGAACAGTGTATTTTCCAAGGGAACAGAAGATTAAGGCCAGTCCAGGCAGGGCAGGGGTAACTGGGGTGTTGGGGGCCTGCAGTGGTTAAGCGATGCTGGTGCACCCCATAGAGAGACTACAGAGGTGAACAAGATGGGATATGTATGTAACGCCTGTAAGTGAGGGATCGGGGTTCCATTTGTGTTAGGTGACATTTGATGGGGACCGTACAAGGCAGTGCTAATGAGGAAGACATGGGGTTGGATTTCAGAGTCTAAGGGAGTAGGGAAACATCAGATTACGGAAATGACTCCGTGTAAGGAGGGATGCCAAAAGGCAGGAAGGAGTGGAGGAAGACTGTGTTTCTGTTTCCAGCATGGAGCCAGGATAGAAGTCACAGTGCAAGGAAAATGTGGAATGCCTGGTCAGTCTCTGCATGGGAGTTGAGGAGCATGTGGGTGACATGACTGAATGTGGAGGAGGGAATGGCAGTGGCAGGAAGCCCAGGAGGTTTGGGCTGGACACGTAACCTGGAGCAGATTGGAAACGTCACCCCACAAGCAGGGAAGGAGAAAACTGGAAAAGGAAGAAGAAAGCAACTCTCTCCCCAGCCCTGCAGCCAGAGGGACTTCTGCCAGATCAGCCACCATACAGGTCCAGTATGAGGAACAGATGGAGAATTTTATGTCCAAGAATAATCACTATGAATACATCTGTTGTGCCCCTTTTGCAGGTCAACACAATGTTAAGCTCTGTAAATGCAACTCAATTAATTCTTTTAGCATCCTCACAGGGCAGGTCTTGCTGTTTTTCCAGATGTCTACAGATGAGGAAACTGAGGCCTGGAGAGGTTAAAGAGGCCAGTTCAGAGTCCTACAGCGACAGGTAATGGAGCCAGTACTTTGAAAGCAGGTTGCGAAGTGAGTGTTCTCAGCCCTCGCCCTTGGATGCCTCCAGACAAGGAAGGACAGGGTTAGAGAGCAGAGATGGACACAGGCAATGAGAGATTCCCCAGGGAAGGCCAGGAGCATCAGGACAAGATAGTATCACATAAGATACTGGGCAGACCTCTTGGATGTGGTCTACGTTTGTGATTGTGTGTGTGTTTGAGAGTGAGAGAGCAGAGCAGGGATGGGCAAGATGAGGAGGGGGAAACTGAGACTGTTGGTCACTCTGTTCAGGCCTCACCTGAGAGGAGAAGAGGCAGGGGATGGGGCACTGGGATATGGATTCATCTTGACCAGAGAGAAGACATCTCACCTCAGAATTTGAAGGGAGCTACTAATGAGTGCAGGCTTGCAGGAGTTTGTGTGCCAGGAAGTTGAAAGAGTCCAGAGTCGTCCCTTGGAGTGAATTAAAAGGCCGATTTGTCTGCACAGAGAGGACAGTGGTGGGAGAGGACAGTGGTGGGAGGGGACTGAAGTAGGGAGTGAGAGCATGAGCTTGCAGCTGTAAGGGGATAGTGACTGAGTGGATACTGGTGTTCCTGAACTCATATACCACCCAGGACTCAGAAATTAGCAGGGTTGGGCAGAGAGGGCAGTCAAGGGCATGGGCAGATTGCACAGAACAAACAGGTCAGAGAGGCCAAGAGGTGGGCCTCAGGCCAAGGATGCTAAGAAAAAGAACAGGGGCATTGGGCTGGGGTGAGGTGTACCAGATGGGGAGGCTGGGAGCCTGAGTGGTAGTGTGCTTAGGGCCATGAGCTATGGAGCTCCCACCTTCTCACTCCCCAGCCACGAGGCCTCAGTTAAGTTTTACTCAAGTTCTTTCTGCCTTGGTTTCCTCATTCAGAAAACAGGGTAAATGCTGATAATTGTCTTTGTGGGGTTACAAGGAAGATCAAATGCATGAATTCAGGCAGAGAACAGGGTACAGTGCCTGGCCTGTAGGAAGTACAGCCTGAGTGGTCAGTGGATTTCGAAAGGTAGGAAGGCCTGGGGCATTTGCTAGGGAAGGAGGCTGAGATCATAGGCCCCAGTGTGTTTTGATTCATGTCTTTATTGTTTTTTTTATAAACGGGGTCTCACATGTTGCCCAGGCTTGTCTCAAACTTCTGGCCTCAAGAGAGCCTCCTGCCTTGGCCTCACAAAGTGCTGGGATTATATGTCTTTAATACAGAGCAGCTTTGTACATTTTTCAGCCATGTAGGTGAACTATCTATTTGTGACTATCACCTGACTTTCTCATAGGTCTTTATTTTCATTAAAGAAGCTTAAATATTTTGTCAAGATCAAAAAATAGTCCTGGGGTTTTTTTGTTTTTTTTTTCTTAAGACTGGGTCTCGCTCTGTCACCTAGACTGGAATGATGGCGTGACCTCGGCTCACTGCAGCCTCTGCTTCCTGGGTTCAAGCGATTCTTGTGCCTCAGCCTCCCAAATTACTGGGACTACAGACGTGTGCTGCCACGCCCAGCTAATTTTTTTATTTTTTTAGTATGGACGGGGTTTCGCCGTGTTGTCCAGGCTGGTCTTGAACTTGAAAAGAAATGGAAAATATATGTAATGGCAGAAATAAGACTAGTTCTCACAGTAAATGTGATGGGTAGAACTCTGTTTTAGTAGACACTTTGAAATTGAACTGAAAATAAAAAGTTAAAGATACGCTCTACTTAGAAGAGTCAGATGATCCAGGCTTTGACAAACAGGTGGTGGGATGAGCATAGATCCATCAGTGAAAACAAATAAGGAAATGGGTGGCAAGATAATATCAGATAAAGTAGACCGTTAGTGCAGCAGCATTAAGACACTTTTATCCTTTTTTTTTTTTTTTTGAGACAGGGTCTCACTCTGTCACCCAGGCTGGAGTGCAGTGATGCCATCACAGCTCACTGCAGCCTTGACCTCCCAGCTCAAGTGATCCTCCCACCTCAGCCTTCTCAGTAGCTGGGACTACAAGTGTATGCCACTACACCCAGCTAACTTTTTGATTTTTTTGTAGAGACTTGGTCTCACTTTGTTGTCCAAGCTAGTCTCCAGCTTATAGGCTCAAGCAGTCTTCCTGCTTTGACCTCTGTATTAGTCTGTTCTCATGCTGCTAATAAAGACATATCCGGGCCGGGCGTGGTGGCTCACGCCTGTAATCCCAGCACTTTGGGAGGCTGAGGCGGGCAGATCACAAGGTCAGGAGATTGAGACCATCCTGGCTGGCTAACATGGTGAAACCCCGTCTCTACTAAAAAAAAAAAAAAAGTACAAAAAATCAGCCGGGCGTGGTGGCGGGCGCCTGTAGTCCCAGCTACTCTGGAGGCTGAGGCAGGAGAATGGCGTGAACCTGGGAGGCGGAGCTTGCAGTGAGCCGAGATCGTGCCACTGCACTCCAGCCTGGGTGACAAAGAGAGACTCCATCTCAAAAAAAAAAAAAAAAAAAAGACATACCCAAGACTGGGTAATTTATAAAGGAAAGAGGTTTAATTGACTCACAGTTCCACATAGCTGGGGATGTCTCACAATCATGGCAGAAGGCAAAGGAGAAGTAAAGTCACACCTTGCATGGCAGCAGGCAAGAGGGCGTGTGCAGGGGAACTCCTCTTTATAAAAGCATCAGATCTTGTGATACTGTCACAAGAACAGCAAGGAAAAGACCTGCCCCCATGACTCAGTTACCTTCCACTGAGTTCCTCCCACATGACGTGTGGGAATTACGGGAGCTACAATTCAAGAAGAGATATAGGTGGGGACACAGCCAAACCACATTAGCCTCCAAACGTGCTGGGATTACAGGTATGATTACAGGATTAAGGCCTGGCCTTATCACCTCTTTAGTGATAAAAGTCTATAGGAACAACATACATTAATCTTGAATGTTTATGGACCAGACACCATAGCATAGATATAAAACAAAAATTGTGTACTTAAAGGAAATATGAGAAGGACTATATGAGAAACTTCGACACATGTCTTAAAATTTGATCAGGAAGACAAAATAGAGTATAATAAATTATTTTAAGTATGGTGTCAAGGTAGATTATAGATTTATCTACACACTTCTGTCTGTAATATATTCTGCCCACGGAAAATTTAAAGACCCAGATTTTCTTCTGTGTACACAAGGCTCCTCCTTTATTAGATCTCTAAATCATTGAGTTCTCTTGGTCCTGGGTCCTGTTCCCTCTCTCTAACTTGACTGTTCCTGTTTAGTTTAAGTGCTGCTGAGTCTCATGGACTTAAATATCTTTATTGTGGTGCCCCAATTTCTTCTCTGGGCTTCAGGCTGGCAAATGTAACTGGCTGTGTAACATTCCCACTTGGAAATCGTGTCCAGCCTTAACATGTCTTGATTCCCCTCCTCCTACTTGTTCACTCTGGGAAAAGATATAAACTTTCCCAAGTTCTTGAATCTAGAAAGAGATGTCATTATTGAGCCTCCACTCCCAATTCTATTGCATAACTGATTATACTTCCAATGTAGAGAGTGAATCTGCCCACTTCTCTCCATTTTGCTGTCCCTTAAGTCCTGGCCTTTGGTGATAGCCACTTCTTCTCCTTATTCCACCTTTACTCCCCACAGTCCATTCTCCAGCCTGCCAACATCTACATAAGCCCAGCAATGCCTTCTCTCTCTCTGAGATAGAATCTAAACTTGTATGGGACTTTCTCTAGCTGTGGCCCTTGCCCTTCTCTATGCTCAGGTCATGGGATGGGCCAGGGTCTTCCCAGTCTCTGGGGTGAGGTTTCCAATCTGCCTCAGCCTCTGCCTGTGCATTGGAGTGCCTCCCCTCCCTTAACCTCATCTTGTGGGCCTAGAACTATAGTCTTTCCTTGATCCAATGCTGACTGCACTTCATTGTTCTTGCCTGTTTGCTCATGTGGCCTCCCTGCTACCTGAGAAAAGGCCCCACAGGCCCGGGTTGTGCCCTTGCTGGGTCTGGGTCCCACTTACATCCCTGGCCTGGAGCCTGGCACTTGGAGCGAGCCCAGAGTTAATCATTGTTGATGGTGACACTGCTACTTTTCCTCTCTTATTGTGTTAGGATAGCTCAAGGAGCAGTTCTTCCCTTTACATGTGTACCTGCGTGCAGCATTCTGCGAGCTGTCTGGCAATTCTGCTTTTGAATATTTAACCTAAACATACACATGCAGAAAGGCAGGCATGTATGAAAGCAAGAGTGGCCATTATAGGGCTGATGTGAGGGTGAAATTTGGAAAAGTCCTAAATATTCAGAAACATTAAACTCTTTAAAGCTGGGACTATTAATAAACTACAGTCCATTCATCAAATTCAGCTATTACAGTAATTACAGCTATTACAAAAATTGTTTATTGGCATTGGGAGATACTTTATGTTTACATTATAGAGTGTTTACATTATAATCACATTTTTCTAGAAACGCATTATGGTGATTAGTGAACATGTGTGTATTGACACAGAAAGATTTCTCTTTTTGTTGTTTTTTGTTTGTTTGTTTTAAGGAAGGTTTCTCAAAGGACATGCAGTTACCTGTCAATAATAATGGGGATATGTTCTGAAATGTGTTGTTAGGTGACTTTGTTGTGTGAATGTCATCGGCGTGCTTACACAGACCTACATGGTTATAGTTTAATACACATACAAGTTATGTGGTACAGCCTCTTGCTGCTAGGCTGCAAACCTACACAGCATGTTATTGTAGTGAATACTATAGGCAACTATAACACAATGGTGAGAATTTGTATATGTAAATATATCTAAACATAGAAAAGGTACGGTACAAATATGGTATAAAAGATAAAAAATGGCCCACCTGTATAGGGTAGCTCCATTGTAATCATATGGGACCACTATCATATATGCGGTCTGTCACTGACCAAAACGTCATTATGGGGCACATGACGGTAGGCACAAAATAGTAACAGTGGCTGTCTCTTAAGATGTTGGATTATTTATTATTCTTACACTTAGCTATCTGCATCTTTGACTTTTTATGCAATGAACCTAAAATTTGTGTGATTTATACATCATGTTGGCTATAGTTAATAATCTCTTATATGCTTGAAAATTGCTAAGAAAGTAAAATATTCCCACCACAAAAAAGTATGTGAATGCATATGTTAATTACCTCAATTTAGCCATTCTATAGTGCATATGTATTTCTAAATATATTGTACATGACAAATATATACAGTTTGTATTTGTCAATTAAAAAATAAATTAACTTTAAAATTTGTATGATTAAAAAACAACTTCATAGGCCAGGCTTGGTAGCTCATGCCTGTAATCCCAGCACTTTGGGAGGCTGAGGCAGGCGGATCACCTGAGGTCGGGAGTTTGAGACCAGCCTGACTAACACGGAGAAACCCTGTCTGTACTAGAAATACAAAATTAGCCAGACATGATGGCACGTGGCTGTAATCCCAGCTACTCGGGAGGCTGAGGCAGGAGAATCGCTTGAACCCAGGAGGGGGAGGTTGCAGTGAGCTGAGATCACGCCATTGCACTCCAGCCTGGGCAACAAGAGTGAAACTCTGTCTCAAAAAAAAAAAAAAAAACTTCATGTCTGGGCATAGTGGCTCATGCCTGTAATCCCAGCACTTTGGGAGGCCAAGGCAGGTGGATTGCTTGAGCCCAAGAGTTTGAGACCAGCCTGGGCAACATGACGAAACCCCATCTCTATTTTGAAAACAGAAACAGCCAGGCGCGGTGACTCATGCAATGCTAGCACTTTGGGAGGCCGAGGCGGGCAGATCACCTGAGGTCGGGAGTTCAAGACCAGCCTGACCAACATGGAGAAACCCCGTCTCTGTTAAAAATACAAAATTAGCCAGGGTGGTGGCGCATACCTGTAATCCCAGCTGAGACTCAGGAGGCTGAGGCAGGAGAATCGCTTGAACCCTGGAGGCGGAGGTTGCAGTGAGCTGAGATCGCTTCACACCATTGCACTCCAGCCTGGGCAACAAGAGTGAAACTCTGTCTCAAAAAAAAAAGAAAGAAAGAAAGAAAACAGAAACAAACAAAAAAACCATCATTTTGAAATATATACTTATAGAAAGCTGCAAAATAGTACAGAGTATCTTGTGTGCCCTTCACCCACCTTTTCCAGGAAGTGACATCTTTCACAAGTGGAACATTGACATTGATACATATTGTTACTTAGACTGTAGACCTTATTTAGCATTTTTAAGCCTCCATTTGTGTGTATGTATCATTCTATGAAACTTTTTTTTTTTTTAAGACAGAGTCTCTCTCCATTGCCCAGGCTGCAGTGCAGTGGCGAGATCTCTGCTCACTGCAACCTCCATTCCCCGGGTTCAAACAATTCTCGTGCCTCACCCTCCCAAGTAGCTGGGACTACAGGTGCACACCACCATGCCTAGCTAATTTTTTGTATTTTTAATAGACAGGGTTTCACCATGTTAAACAGGCTGGTCTTGATCTCCTGACCTCAAGTGATCCACCCGCCTTGGCCTCCCAAAGTGCTGGGACTACAGAAGTGAGCCATCACACCTGGCCTCATTCTATGAAACTTTTTACCTTTTTTTTTTTCCCCCACATAGGGTTTTACTCTGTCACCCAGGCTGGAGTGCAGCAGTATGGTCTTGGCTCACTGCAGCCTCTGTTCCCAGGCTCCAGCAATCTTCCCGCCTCAGCCTCCCAGGTAGCTGGGACTATAGGTGTGCGCCACCACACCTGGCTAATTTTTGTATTTTTTGTAGAGACGGGGTTTTACCATGTTGCCTAGGCTTGTCTTGATATTCTGGGCTCAAGCAATCCGCCTGCCTCGATCTTCTGGGCTCAAGCAATCCGCCTGCCTCAGCTGCCCAAAGTTTACAGGCATGAGCCACCACGCCTGGCCTCAAGCTTCTGTTCATCTTAAGCCAACAATTTTGTGGAAATTGGTTACAGGGGCCACAAGACACTGAGCCGCTCCAGGCCAGCAGCTTGCTGGTCCTGGCAGCCTCTGCGAGTGCCGTGGCTTTGATTTCATCTTGGGGCCTAGTGTTAGGCACAGCCTGGCCTGGAGGATGGCTCACCTCACGGGCGGAGGGAGCCAGACCCTTGCCCCACCAGCTGTCCAAGGGGCCCTTGCAGCTACAGGTAAGACCCCACACCCGCCTTCATTTTGCTTTTTTCCCCACTCATCCATGGAGACTTCCAAGCTGCTTTTTATCTTCCCTGTCTTCCTTATATTTTCCTTTTGTGTCTTAAATGCTGTTGGAGTGGAGCAGACACCCCAGCGTGTGATCTGTGCCAGAAGCCTGGAGCTTTGTTGGCATGGCCTGTATTCGGCATGGAGTCAGGGCCTGGGGAGGCAGCAAGGTGTGGAGCCACCCGAGGCTAGAGAAGCCTGCAAGTGCGTCTGAAGGTGGGGTGTTGCGGGGCCGGGGAGCTGGAAGGTGTTCCACGAGACTGACAGACGTTGCAAGGTCTGTGGTGAGTGTCTGGAGTGTTTTAAAACTTCTCTTGTTGCCCAGGCTGGAGTGCAATGGCACGATCTCAGCTCACTGCAACCTCTGCCTCCTGGGTTCAAGTGATTCTCCTGCCTCAGCCTCTCCAGAGTAGCTGGGATAACAGACATGGACCACCACGCCTGGCTAATTTTGTATTTTTAGTAGAGACGGGGTTTCATCATGTTGGTCAGGCTGGTCTTGAACTCCTGACTTCAGGTGATCGACCTGCCTTGGCCTCCCAGAGTGCTGGGATTACAGGTGTGAGTTACTGCGACTGGCTGAGATTTTTATATGGGAAGGGATTTCTGGAGATTGTGGAGGAATTTGGGCTTTCTCCTAAGGGCAGCGAGAAGCTGGCACTCCACAGGGTTCTGTGACACAGGCTTCATTCTGTGGTGTCCCTGCGGCTTCCTGAGACAGGAGAAAAGTCAAAGACACAGGACCCCATCAAACCCACTGTGCTAACCCCCACAAGAAGCAGTGGCTGAGCCAGGCACGGGGCAGGCTTGTGGAGTGGCGCATAGTGCCTGGAAGACGGGGACACGGGCTTTTGGCTGAATTTGAGGAGAGCACACAGGAGGGGTCAGGAAGGACTTCCCCTGTCCCTGCTCAGCCCCATGTTCTCAGTACACATGTGAGCATCGATGTCACAGGCTTCCAGGCGGAGGAGTGCGTACATGAGAGTCTGCGGTGCGCTCAGTACAAAGGGGGTGTGGGCTTCTGGCTCAGGAGCCTCCCGTTGTTGTCACTTCTCCTCCTCTGTCTCTGGTCCTCCCACCTCCCTCATTGTAGGGATCACTGTGGGGACCCCAACAGTCTCCTCGTCTAAAGATCCTCAACATGGGTCTCTTCTTTCCATGTAGGGTCACATAGTCACAGGTTGTAGGGATTAGGATGTGGCCATCATTCAACCCACTACAGTCACGGTAAAAAAAAAAAAAAAATTGCAAAGCCCTGAACAGCATGCAAAGGGACAGGCAGAACAGGGAGGGGACACAGGACACAGGTTTGGTGGCGTCAGGGTGAATTTCTTCTCCTTGTGCAGGGGAGGCAAGAGTGTTCAGCATTTGCTGTTAGTGTGTCCTGACTGGCCTCTGAGTTCTCCTTCACGTTCAGGAAGACAAGGTGGTGAAAATAAACAGGGCTGGGTGCTCTGCGGCTGCAGGTTTTCTTCACATCTGCTCATGTGTGAGGTTGGCCTCAGGCTGAAGAGTCCTGTGCCTGACACAGCCTTGCCCGCAAGGTTCTTCCTCCCTGTAGAGCAGTTTCTCAGCTCAGCACAGTCAGCATTTGGGGCCAGATGATCCTCTAGGGCTGCCCCATGAGCTGTAGAATGTTTTACACCTTCCTGGCCTCTACCCACCAGACGGCAGCCAGTAGCTGTCCCCTTCTACACCTCCTCCCCCTCCACTCCCACCAAACTCTGGAAACTGTCTTCAAACGTGGCCAAATGTTCCCTGAAAGCAAAACTGCCCCCAGTTGAGGACCACTGCTGTGAAGAAATGGTCCACTTTTCTCGAAATTCTTAAAGCCCTGTTTCTTTAAGTAAGCGTGGCGTTCACTGTGTGCGGGTCCTTGAGACCATTCTCAGGTTGACCATATGGACTCAGAACTCTGAAAAGCTCTTATATTCACAGTTACAGTTTAGTACATTGAAAGGATACAGATTAAAATTACAAGGATCAGACCTTTCTTTTTTTTTTTTTTTTTTTTTTTTTTTTGACAGTCTTGCTCTGTCACCCAGGCTGGAGTGCAGTGGCCCCATCTCTGCTCACTACAAGCTCCGCCTCCCGGGTTCACACCATTCTCCTGCCTCAGCTTCCCGAGTAGCTGGGACTACAGGCGCCCGCCACCATGCCCTTCTAATTTTTTGTATTTTTAGTAGAGATGGGGTTTCATCGTGTTAGCCAGGATGGTCTCGATCTCCTGACCTCGTGATCTGCCCACCTTGGCCTCCCAAAGTGCTGGGATTATAGGCGTGACTTGAGGTCAGGAGTTTGAGACCAGCCTGGCCAACATCCTGAAACCCCACCTCTACTTAAAAAATACAAAAATTTGCTGGGCATTGTGATGCGCGCCTGTAATCCCAGCTACTCAGGAGGCTGAGGCAGGAGAATCGCTGGAACCTGGGAGGCAGAGGTTGCAGTGAGCTGAGATCGTGCCACCACACTCCAGCCTGGGCAACAGAGTGAAACTCCAAAGTGCGGGGTCTGGACAACCCAGGCTTGCTAAACCAGCGCTGCACACTCCTTGTAATGTGTGTGTGATGTGGCAGTGTCACCATTCCAGCATCATGGAATGATGGGTTTAGCATTTACCTTTTTGGGGTAGGGGTCATTTTTTTCTTTTTCTTTTTCTCCTTCTCTTTCTCTTTCTCCTTTTCTTTTTGTTATTGTTGTTGTTTGAGACAGGGTCTCATTCTGTCACCGAGGCTGGAGTGTGGTGGCACAATCACTACTCACTGCAATCTCAACCTCCTGGGCTCAAGCAATCATCCTGCCTCAGCCTCGCAAGAACCTGGGACCACAGGCATGCACCACCATGCCCAGCCAATTAAAATATATATATATATATATATTTTTTTTTTTGTAGAGATAGGGTCTCCCTGTGTTGCCCAGGCAGTTCTCAAACTCCTGGGCTCAAACGATGCTTCTGCCTTGGCCTCCCAAAATGTTGGGATTACAGGCGTGAGCCACTGTGCCTGGGCCACTTTGTTCTTTTGAGTAAGTTTAATGTTGGGAGTCAGGTAAATGTGTACATACTCATACCAACTCTAAGTCTTACAAGTTGAATATTTTGTCATAGCTTATGTTATTCTTTAAACCTTTTTTGGTAGGGTGTGAATGCCTCCTCCCCAAACTTGTCATCTAATAGCAATTCTAATCATTCACATTCCTTTTTTTTTTTTGAGACAGAGTCTCGCTGTCGCCCAGGCTAGAGTGCAGTGGCACGATCTCGGCTCACTGCAAGGTCCGCCTCCTGGGTTCACGCTATTCTCCTGCCTCAGCCTCCCGAGTATCTGGAACTACAGGTGACCGCCACCACGCCGGCTAATTTTTTTGTATTTTTTAGTAGAGACGAGGTTTCACCGTGTTAGCCAGGATGGTCTCGATTTCCTGACCTCATGATACACCCGCCTTGGCCTCCCAAAGTGCTGGGATTACAGACGTGAGCCACCGCGCCCGGCCTACATTCCATTTCTTTTGTGTGCGTTTGTGCCTTGTCTGTCCTCCCCCTGGCACTGAGGTCGCATGCAGTTGTTTGCATTGCATTGTCTTTGTCTTCTGTTTCAGCACTGAATTTGCTGTTTACTTCTCTCTCTCTCTTTCTACTTGTTCTTGGAGGACTTGATTGCTTGGTTTGCCTGAAGAATGTTATGTGTCTGTTCAGAAGAGAGATTAGGACCTGCCACAAAGGTCATGCCTAGAGGGGAGAGTATTCCTGCAGAATTCAGCATAGGAAAGGAGGCCTCAGGCACCAGAAGTGTTTGACAGCAGGAGAGTTCTCAGAAGAGATTGCCTGGGAAATGAGAGCATTGCTGGGGTGAAGTCCCAGCAGCTGCGAGTTTTGAGGCTGCTGTGAGGTGGCCCATGCTTAGGCTCTGTGTTCCTGGCCAGAGTGGGTCCCCAGCACCGCAACATCTGCAGGAGATATTGCTGGTGGAAGAAGTTTCCCAAGTCTTTGAAGGGAAAGGTGAGAACTGCCTAAAAAATACGGCACAGAGAAAGCAAGATTTCTGCAATGCATGGCTTGATACTTGATATTCAAGGGAATTTTTTTTTTTTCTGAGAATATGGGGCAAGAAAAATGCCAGCTTTCAAACCTGGGAGAATGATGTGTTCAGCGTCTGCAGGGGCTGCCTTTATCTGCTCTTCTAGCCCAAATGGGAGTTGTTTCGCTTTTTTTTTTTTTTTTTTTTTTTTGAGACAGGGTCTTGCTGTTGCCCAGGCTGGAGTCCAGCGGTGTGATCTCAGCTCACTGCAACCTTGACCTCTAGGGCTCATGCAATCCTCTCATCTCAGCCCCTACCCCTACCAGTCGCTGGGACCTCAGACCATGCCCGGCTAACGTTTTGTGTTTTTTTTGTTTTATTTTTTTTGAGACAATGTCTCACCCTGTCTCCCAGGCTGGATTGCAGTGGTGCAATCTCGGCTCACTAAAACTTCCGCCCCCCCGGGTTCAAGGGATTCTCCTGCCTCAGCCTTCTGGGTAGCTGGGATTACAGGCACACGTCACCATGCCTGGCTAATTTTTGTATTTTTAGTAGAGACGGGGTTTCACCATCTTGGCCAGGCTGGTCTTGAACTCCTGACCTTGTGATCTGCCCGCCTCGGCCTCCCAAAGTGCTGGGATTACAGGTGTGAGCCACCGTGCCCGTCTGGCTAACATTTTTATAGAGAGGGGGTCTCACTTTGTTGCCTAGGCTGGTCTTGAACTCTTGGACTCAAGCAATCTGCCTGCTTCAACCTCCCAAAGTATTGGGATTCCTGGCATGAGCCACCACGCTGGCCTTTGGGGTCAGAGTTCAAGGCTCTTCATGAACTAGAAAGCATTGTGCAAATGAAAGGCACCATCAGGTCGAGCGAGCGTAGTCATATGAGCAAAGGCAGAGATACAGGATGCGTTTCTGGAATGTTCAGTGATCTCGAGTAACCTGTTGGTGCCTGCAGAGGGTGTGCTTCAGTGCCGATGTGGCGATGGCAGTCAGATGTGTGGAAGGGTTTGGTGCCACATTCAAGAGGGTTTTTGCCAAACTCTTGGTAGGACAGTGATGTGACTGCTGCAAGGGGATTAGACAAGCAGAAGATATGAAGGGTTTGGTGACTAAGTTCAGTAGAGAGGGTGACAGGCATGCCCTGGCAGTAGGCAGCATCCTGGCACTTCCAGCTGAGACCGAGGGAGGGCATCCCTGGACAACACCCCCTCCCAGAGCCAAGGGAAGTTCCCTGCACCGCCCTGCTGGGGAGTGTCCCATCCTCCTTGTCCCCACGCCCCCATTGTCATCATTTTTGAAAACAGCTTATGATCCATTGTGATATGCTAAATATACAATTACTTAGACACCTGGCCTCCACCTCCCTTCCTTAGTCACGAAACGATAGGAAAAATGCCCCTCCTTGTCCTTGACTGTTGAGGGGGCTGCTGTGTGTCTGGGCTCACAGCTGAGATGCCCAGCACGTGACTGGGCACATCCCCTGAGCCTGAGGTAGCCCAGGTCTGTACCCAGGCGTGAGGCCCATTCCTGCACCTGGGAAGCCCTGCTTGTCGCTGGCCGGCCCCGTGTTCTTTAGGGTGGGTGTTGGCCCTGGAGGTGTGCAGGAGCCGAGGGGCTGAATCTCTGCTTGTTTTCCACCCCAGACTGGTCTCCTGAGGACCTTTGCCCTCTACACAGCAGCCTCTTCAGGTGCAGGGAGGAAATGGAAGCACGTTCTACGCTGGTTCCACCCCAGGTGAGTGGGGGGTCTTTGCTGTCAGTGCCTTGGTCTCCACAGATGTACAATGGGTCCAGGAGTAGCACCCGCCCCTGCAGGCTGTCACACAGGAGTGCTCTGCAGTGCTGGCCAGTGCTTCCCAGTGAAATGCTCCAGCTCCCTGCAGTAAAGTGTGGCACCCATCACCAGCATGGACGAACCTAGAGCTCCTTGGACTAGACCCAGCGCAAGTCTCCCATGGCTGTTCCACCAGGCCAGGTCTATGTTTCTGAAATTTTGCTTGTGGTTGCTCCTCAGGCCCTTGAGGGTGGATGGAGCTGAGTCCCACACCCCAACAGCCACACTGGGCGCTCAATCCTCATGGACACCCCTGGCTGGGGGAGTGTCCCCTTAAAGCACTGTAGTTACCTACCTGCTACCTGGGTGAGGGCCGTCTCTTCCTGGCTTGCAGACAGCCATTGTCCCACTGTGTCCTTAGGCAGTGAGGAGAAAGAGAGAGCACGCATGCCCTCTAGTGTCTTTTCCTCTTATTTTATTTTTTGACATAAGATCTCCCTCTATTGCCCTGGCTGGAGTGCAGCGGCATGAACATGATCTTGGCTCACAGCAGCCTTGAACTCCTGGGCTCAAGCGATCCTCCCACTTCAGCCTCTCCAGTAGCTGGGACTACAGGCATGCACCAGCATGCTTGACTAGTTTATTATATTTTTAGTGGGGACAGGGTTTTGCCATGTTGTTCAGGCTGATCTCAAACTCCTGGACTCAAGAGATGCTTCAGCCTCGGCCTCCCAAAGTGCTGGAATCGCAGGCGTGAGCCACCATGCCCAGCCTCTTCCTCTTCTTATAAGGACTCTAGTCCTATTGGATTAGGGTCCCACCCTTATGACCTCATTTAATCTTAATCACCTTTTTTTTTTTTTGAGATGGAGTCTTGCTCTGTTGCCCAGGCTGGAGTGCAGTGGCACAATCTCGGCTCACTGCAACTCTGCCTCCTGGTGTCAAGCAATTCTCCTGCCTCAGCCTCCCAAGTAGCTAGGATTACAGGTGCCCGCCACCACACCCAGCTAATTTTTTGTAGAGATGGGGTTTCACCATGTTGGCCAGGCTGGTTTCGAGCTCCTGACCTCAAGTGATCCACCCACCTCGGCCTCCCAAAGTGTTGGGATTACAGGCGTGAACCACCGCATCCGGCCCCCAATCACCTTCTTAAACAGTTCTTTTTTTTTTTTTTTTGAGGTGGAGTCTCGCTCTGTTGCCCAGGTTGGAGTGCAATGGCGCTATCTCGGCTCACTGCAAGCTCCGCCTCCTGGGTTCACACCATTCTCCTGCCTCAGCCTCCCAAGTAGCTGGGACTACAGGCACCCGCCACCTCGCCCGGCTAATTTTTTTTGTATTTTCAGTAGAGACGGTGTTTCACCATGTTAGCCAGGATGGTCTCGATCTCCTGACCTCCTGATCCGCCCACCTCAGCCTCCCAAAGTACTGGGATTACAAGCGTGAGCCACCGCATCCGGCCAACAGTTCTTAAACAGTTAACCTTAATCACCTTCTTTGTTTTTGTGGGTTTTTTTTTTTTCGAGATGAGAGTCTCACTCTGTCGCCCAGGCTGGAGTACAATGGTGCGATCTCAGCTCACTGCAACCTCTGCCTCCCAGGTTCGAGCGATTCTCCTGCCGCAGCCAGGAAGAGTAGCTGGGACGTGCCACTATGCCCGGCTAATTTTTGTATTTTTCATAGAGTTGGGGTTTCACCATGTTGGCCAGGCTGGTCTCGAACTCCTGACCTCGTGATCTGCCCGCCTCGGCCTCCCAAAGTGCTGGGATTACAGGCGTGAGCCACTGTGCCTGGCCAATCACCTTCTTAAACAGTCACTTTGGGAGTTAGGGTTCAACATGTGAATTTGGGGAACACAGTTCATTCTATAGCATTAGCCTTTTGAAAACACACCGCAGCCCTGATTTGTCCTACAGGCTGCAGTTTTCCCGCCCCTGATTTAGAGTGTCTTTCTTACCTCATTTCGAATCTGTGATTTTGTAGAGAGGCAGTGGGTGAGGATCTCCTAGTGGAGTTCCTGTCATTTCCAGTCCAGAAATCAGGACCACTGCTGTGACTGGCAAGAGGTGAGATGCCCAGAAAAGTAATGGTACACACCACATACATGGAGCTGTCCCAGTCCATTTGGGTTGCTATAATAAGATACCTTAGAGTGAGCAATTTACAAACAACAGAATTTACTGCTCACGGTTCTGGAGGCTGGTAAGTCCAAGATCAATGTGTCAACAGAGTTGGTCTGGTTGGGGCCTGCAGTCTCATAGATGGCACCTTTTACGTGTCCTCATATGGTAGAAGGTGAACACAGGCTCCCTCCAGCCTCTTTTATGAGGACATTAATTGCCTTGTAAAGACCCCACCTCTTAACACTATCTCACTGGGTATTAGGTTCCAATGTATGAATTTTACGGGGGGACACCAACATTTAGGCCTTAGCAGGTACCTCCATGAGGGCATGAGGACCTGGGGTCTCTGAGCAGTAACAAGTGCCCTGTTTCAGGCATCTGTGTGCTTCGAGGATGTGGCTATGGCATTCACACAGGAGGAGTGGGAACAGCTGGACCTGGCCCAGAGGACACCGTACCGAGAGGTGACACTGGAGACCTGGGAGCATATTGTCTCCCTGGGTAAGGGGCTGTGCCCATGGAAGGAGGTTCTACCCCAGGACTCAAAGCTATACCAAGTTCTGAAGGGTGTTCTGGGATGGGCTGGAAGATACTGGAAGCAGGTCCCTTTCAGGTGCAGGTCCCAGGGGTTGCCCTTCATTCTACCTCTGGGACAGGTTTGTGACTTGTAGTCCCAACAGTGGGGAGTTTCCTCGGACAGCACTAGGGGCTGAAGCTTGAACCCAGGACATAGTTCTTGGTTTCCAGGCAGAGGAGCAAGTCCTTTTTCCGTCTTTGACCAGGGCTTTTCCTTTCCAAATCTGATGTGATCTCTCAGCTGGAGCAAGAAGAGGACCTGTGCAGAGCGGAGCAGGAGGCCCCCCGAGGTAAGAGCAGGTCTTGTGGTGAGCAGCTCAACAGCTAACAAGCTTGGACAGAGAGCTCTCCGCAGGGCCCTAGGGGCCAAGGAGGGAGCCTTGTTTGGAGGAAGCTTCCTTGGGTGCTCTCTGCAGCAGTTCACCCATTCAAAGGAGTTCACCAATTCGAAGTATGCAGTTCATGGTTTCCAGTGTCTTCCCTGAGTGTGGAACCCTCACCACAGTCAGTTCTAGAACATGTTCATCATCCCAACCATTTAGGCCTCTTTACTTGATTTGTTTTGTTTTTAATTAATATATTTATTTTTTTATTTTTTGAGATAGGGTTTCACTCTGTTGCCCAGGCTGAAGTGCAGTGGCGCTATCTTGGCTCACTATAGCCCCCACCTCCCTGGCTCAAGCAATTCTCATGTGTCAGCCTCCCTAGTAGCTTGGACTACAGGTGCACACCGCCACACCTGGCTAATTTTTTTGTTTTTGTTTTTGTTTTTTAAGACGGAGTTTCGCTCTTGTTTCCCAGGCTGGAGTGCAATGGCACATCTCGGCTCACCACAACCTCCACCTCCCAGGTTCAAGTGATTCTCCTGCCTCAGCCTCCCAAGTAGCTGGGATTACAGGCATGTGCCACCACACCCGGCTAATTTTTTGTATTTTTAGTAGAGACAGAGTTTCACCATGTTAGCCAGGATGGTCTCGATCTCCTGACCTCATGATCTGCCTGCCTCAGCCTCCCAAAGTGCTGGGATTACAGGTGTGAGCCACCACGCCCGGTCCTAATTGTGTATTTTTATTAGAGATGGGGTTTCTCCATGTTGGTCAGGCTGGTCTCAAACTCCCAACCTCAGGTGATCCACCCGCCTCAGCCTCCCAAAGTGCTGGGATTACAGGTGTGAGCCACTGCGCCTGGCCATTAATTTTTGTATTTTTAATGGAGATGGGGTTTCATCATGTTGCCCAGGCTAATAGACTTTATTTTTTTAGAGCAGTTTTAGGTTTATAGGTAAGTTGACGAGAAAGTGCAGAAAGTTCCCAGTCTGCTGTCCTACACACACACACAGTTTCTCCTGCTGTTAACAACTTGCATTTATATTGTACATCTTTTATAATTGACAAACCTATCTTGAGGCATCCTTTTTTTTTTTTTTCTTTTTTTTCCCAGACAGAGTCTCACTCTGTCACCAGGCTGGAGTACAGTGGTGTGATCTCAGCTCACTGCAACCTCCGCCCCCCAGGTTCAAGTGATTTTCCTGCCTCAGCCTCCCAACTAGCTGGGACTACAGGCACGCACCACCACACCCAGCTATTTTCGTATTTTTAGTAGAGTCAGAGTTTCACCATGTTGGCCAGGATGGTCTTGATCTCCTGACCTCATGATCCGCCCCCCTCAGCCTCCCAAAGTGCTGGGATTACAGGCGTGAGCCAACACGCCTTGCCCTTGAGGCATCATTATCACCCAAAGTCCATAGTTTATGATAGGGTTCATGCTTTTTTTTCTTCGTTTTGAGACAGTGGTGCAGTCATAGCTTAAGCCTTCTGGGCTTAAGTGATCCTCCCACCTCTCCGCACCCCAGCCTTGGGTGCCACAGCCATGCACCACCATGCCTGGCTAACTTAAAAATTTTTTGTAGAGATGGAGTCTCACTGTGTTGCCCAGGCTTGTCTTGAACGCCTGGGCTCAAGTGATCCTCCCACCTCAGCCTCCCGAAGTGCTGGGATTACAGGTATGAGCCACTGCACCTGGCCAGGCTTCACTCCTGATGTTGTATATTCTGTGCATTTGGACAAATGTACAATGTCATGTATCCACCATTATAGTGTCAGACAGAGTAGTTCCACTACCCTAAATATCCTCTGTGCTCTACCCATTCATCCCTCCCTTACCCCAGCCCCTGGTGTTACTGGTGGAGGATGTCCAGGTTCTTGGCATTTTGAACAAAGTATTGGACAAAATGCATAAAGCAACGAAAGAATGAAGCAAAGAAAGCATGGATTTATCAAAATGAAAGTGCACTCCACACAATGGGAGTGGTCTGGAACAAGCAGCTCAAGAGCACTGGTTACAGAATTTTCTGGGGTTTAAATCTCCTCGAGAGGTTTCCCATTGGTTACTTGGTTTATATCCTCTGTAAATGAAGTAGTGGCCCATAACTAGTCTGATTGGTTGCGGAAGGTGACCAACCAGAGGCTGAAGTGAAGTTACAAAGTTACACCTCTATGCAGATGAAAACTAGGCCAGTGACCAGTCTCATTGGTTGCAGGGAGAGGTACTTTCCATTTTTCATCTGCGACACAGAAGGCGGGGGTTGCCTCTGATCCTTTTGTTACTTGGGGCATGGAAAATTTGGGTTTTCCTTTTGATTCAGTTCCAGGAAGTCAGCATTAATCACCCTTAGGTTCCCTGCCTCCATACCCTGTTCTCCTACCTCATTTCCCCCCGAAAGACATGATTCTCATAAATCTTTATGGGAGGTAAAAGGATTGATAGTCTTCTGTAACTGCTTTATGCTGACCTGAGGCACAGTCTCTACCTACTGGGGAATCACAGGACTCTCTCCCCGCCCTGTCTAGTGGAGACAGGATAGCTTCTTGATGGCCAGGGGTGGTGTCTCCATCTGGAACTCTTTGGAAACATTGTCGCATGATCATCTGAAGCTTGATGGTCTCTAGGTGACAGGAAATGAATTTGGTTAAGAGATTTAACAAACATGGTCCAAAAACCAAGGCAAGTATAGTCATTACTAATGGGCTGGCCAGAGGAAGGAGCCATGAACCCCAACTTAGCATTTTTGACCAGGAGCCCCATGACTCAGATAGCTGTTGTCGTATTTTAGAGGCCCAGTTGGGTAGTTTTTGGGTGGCATTTCTTACTAATCCTCATTGGCTGGCATAAAAACAGCATTCTTCCCCTAGAAAAAGACCTAAGCCCCCCTTTACAGCAGTTAGGAGATCTCGTCCCCTTCTGTTTTGCAAAGCAACTGCTGCTGAGGCATCTATTTGATTTCGTATGGTGATGATACTTTGGGCAATGTCTCTATTTTTTTCTTTTTTACTTTGGGCAATGTCATTCAAGCTTTCATAAAATCCTTGGAAAAGCATTGGTAATAGGATAGGGATGTTGCAACCCCGCTAACTCCCCTTCCTACTCCCGCAGTTATTTGTAGTCCTACGAAAAGGGATGTGAGTTGGAGGGTTCATTTGTGTCTGGCAATTGCAGTTAAAGGTACAATGAGGGATTGGTTCTTGGGAGCTATATTAATTTCAGAGGCTAAATAAACAAGTGTAAAGGTTCCAGTCCAATTGGCTGGTAAACATAAGTAAGAACTAGTTCCACACAGGAAAAAGGCTCCTAGTTTTTCAAGACAAGAATTTTCTATGTTGAACGTGTGGGTTAGCTTGTTGTTTTCACTTTCCCAAGTGGTTAAGGTTCCTACGAAGGTGGCCCCAGTTAAAGGCCGGAAAGGACCTTGGGAAATATTCTCAGTTGACACAGCAGTTCTGTTTTCCCATTGGAGGTAATTAGGCTTAGTGTCTACCAACAAGCATCCAGAGGTATTTCGTACTGGAGAACCAAAAGATAACTAGATGTCTGAGGATTAGTGCAGTCTTCCCAAGGGAAAATATGAACATAGCTAGTGGACTTACCTTGACAGTACTTAGACTGTGTATCCTTTGAAGTGCCCTTATCTAGGGATGGTTTCCATGAAAACCATACAGGTTTTCTAAATGACACAGTCTGGGTAACTGCATAGCTTATGTAATCATGTGAGGGGTTAATCTCTAGGGTATAGTTACATTGATGACTTTTCAAGGTTCCCAGGGCCTGACCAAAATTTTGGCTTCTCTTAATACAAAGTAGCACCTGGAATTTTAGCTCTGTGTACATTGATATTGGGCCCCAGATGGATTTCTGTGGGATGCAACCCCAGAAAGGGTACTCTGATAGTACTGGAGAAGGTTTACTGCTTGTCCTGTCATTGTAGTTCATGTTTTTTTCCCAAGGCCAAAGATTGGGCTGGGATCAGGGTCGTAGTGTATTTGAATGATGCTGGAGATAAACAAAGCCAACAGTCCTTTGCCAGAGCTGGGCTGGTGGTATTTAACTGTCTTTGAGTTAAATGTAAAGTTTTTAATAAATACCCAGAATCCATTAATTGCTGGAGGGTTAAAGTGAAGCTCTGTTGTAAAATAAAGCTGATTCTCATTATGCATGGTCCTGTATACGCAGGCTGTGGGTGACCATTATGGAACCAAAAAATACTTATTTGTTATTTTGTGCTATAGAACAGGAACTTCAGGGGTGGATACCTATGCTGTCAGGAATTCTTGTTATAAGAATTAATTAAAACACTTTGCTTAATTATTACAAAGGAAGTGATTCCATTTGTTTAGAAGAAAGCAATTAAATTGTAGAAGTATAACAGTGGCTACTATTATCCAGTTTAAAGTAACTAAGCAACAAAGACACCAAGGAAAGTTGGTAGGCTTTTACTTAAACAGGTACTTAAGGTCTTTCACAAGTTCACAGGTGTAGTGGTTGATGGGAGCTTCAGGTTCCAGGTCTGGGACTTCACATAACACAGGCTTGACACCAGAAAGATGTATCCAACTATCTAATCCTAGTACTTTGACCCCAGAAGGCATGGCCAGTACCATTGAAAATGGTCCCTTCCACTTTGATTGTAATTATTGAGCAGGTGATCCCTCCTATGTTTTAACAAGTACCTTGTCTCTTGGCCTGATTTTGGGTTGGTGGTTAGTTCCTGGTGTGGGGAGCTTTTGAGTTCCAAACTTTTGTAAAGCCTGCTGAAATAATCCCAGGTTAACTAGGTATTTTACTAAACTGGATGTTTCTGGATCAGAGATTAGATCATTAGTTGAAAATGGCCTTTTGTATAACATTTGTGTGGGCTCATATTAATTTTTTCTCTAGGGGAATTATGGATTCTTAAGAGGGCTATGGGCAGTAAGCAGATCCAAGTTTCTGATGTTTCCTGACATAGCTTAGCTAACTCCTATTTTAGAGTTAGCTAAGCTCTTTCCACTTTTTTGGAGGATTGAGGTCTCCATGCTGAATGTAAATAATAGTTGATTCTGAGAACCTTAGCAACCCCTTGAGTTATTTGGGAGACAAAAGATGGGCTGTTATCACTTTGGAGGCTTTGAGGTAACCCAAACCAGGGGATTATTTCCTTTAAGAGAACCTTTATAACTTCATTAAACTTCTCTGTTCTGGTAGGGTACGCATCAACCCAGCCAATAAAGGTGTCTGTTAGTACTGGCAGAAACTTGTATCCTTTGCAAGCTGGCATATCAGTGAGGTCTAATTGCCAGTCTTCCCCTTTAACTTTAGCCAATATATTCACACACAGAATCCCTTCTACAATAAATTTTTCATAAACCTTCTACAACTTGTCTTTTAACCCTCCAAACTTAGGCAAGAAATCCACATTCTCATGCCTTTTACCAAAAGTACATTCTACTTTTTTTACATGAATCCTTTTCACGACTTACACAGACCTTCTATGACATGCCTGGACTTTCTGACTTGTCCTAAACATCCCGCTTTTTAAACAACCATTCATTTAACTTTAGGACAAGAATTTACCATACAAGATCCTTTCTCATACAAAATTATTATTGCTACATCCTTCCCTACCAAGAATACATCTTCATATACATAACTTTCTTCACCTCTCTCTCTCCTACGTACTGGTTTCTTACTACCTTGTTTCATAAATAACCCTTTTTTTAAGTCAACAACCTGAATCAACCTTTAGACAACCTCCGAACTACACAAAATCATTTCTTTCTCACCAATAGCACATCTTTTTTGGCACCTTTTGTATACAGAATCATTTGTTAACTAGAATTCTTATCCTTAGTAACCTTAAATTTTAGTGAAATCCTAAAAAGCAAGAAATCCTGAACTATTACATATGAGCATTATTTATTTATTATCATTATTTTTTTGAGATGGAGTCTTGCTCTGTCACCAGGCTAGAGTGCAGTGGCACAAGCTTGGCTCACTGCAACCTCTGACTCCCTGGTTCAAGCAATTCTCCAGCCTCAACCTCCCGAGTAGCTGGGATTACAGGCACGCAGCACCACGCCCAGCTCACTTTTGTATTTTTAGTAGAGACGGGGTTTCACCATGTTGGCCAGGATGGGCTCAATTTCCTGACCTTGTGATCCACCCACCTTGGCCTCCCAAAGTGCTGGGATTACAGGCGTGAACCACTGCACCCAACCCATAATCCTTTCTTTATTGGAAATGACCCAGATATCCAATGAACATCAAAAACAATTTTAAGATTTTAAATTACACAAAGAGTTTACCTAAAACATTTATCCCAATTTCATTTACTCAATTCTTTCATTTTAACATTTTATCTAGATTACTTCTGAAAACTAAGATATTAGACACCATCCTCTAAAGTTATTTCCTTGTTAGCCATTTTTTTTATTACCAATGAATATCATTTGCTCACTGAAAAAAAGCCTCAATGTTAAATACACAGGTATTTTTGCCAATAACTCAGAAGATTCAGCTAACAACATTAGTCTCATTTGTTTATTTATTTTTTGAGACAGAGCCTTGCTCTTTTGCCCAGGCTGGAGTGCAGAGGCACAATCTCAGCTCACTGCAACCTTCATCTCCTGGGTTCAAGTGATTCTCCTGCATCAGCCTCCTGAGTAGCTAGGACAACAGGCATGCGCCACCACATCCAGTTAATTTTTTTTATTTTTAGTAGAGATGGATTTTCACTGTGTTGGCCAAGCTGGTCTCGAACTCCTGACCTCAGGTGATCTGCCCACCTTGGCCTCCCAAAGTGCTGGGATTGCAGGCGCTAGCCACCATGCCCGGCCAAACTAGTCTCATTTGTCAAAGAAAGCATACAAACCAGGACCATTTTTTGTTTTGGCTGGGTTAATACCTTTATAACCTTCTGTGCCAAACACTGACACCTTAAAATATCTTGCAAAGACAAATATAAAACCATATATGATGACAATTCTGAAGACATTTCTATTTTCATTTTACCAATAATTTTAAAGCCAGCTTCTTTAGTAAAGATTTACTTAAGTCAGCTGGGTGCAGTGGCTCGTGCCTGTAATCCCAGGCAGGCGGATCACGAGGTCAGGAGATCAGGACCATTCTGGCTAACATGGTGAAACCCCATCTCTACTAAAAATACAAAAAATTAGCCGGGCCTGGTGGCAGGCACCTGTAGTCCCAGCTACTTGAGAGGCTGAGGCAGGAGAATGGCGTGAACCCGGGAGGCATAGCTTGCAGTAAGCTGAGATCATGATGCTGCACTCCAGCCTGGGTGACAGAGCGAGACTCCATCTCAAAACAAACAAACAAACAAAAAAAACCAGCAGCATAAATGCCTGGATACATGCAACTCCATCTCACTTTCCCATTTTCCCATTCAACAGCAAACTCCAGATTCCAAACAATGTTGGGGCCAAACAGTATTGCAAAAGAATATCAAGTGTTTACTCCTTAGATTATCAGGGTCAAATTTATTCCAGTTGTTGAGGATGCAGCCAAGCAGGGAGTCCTATTATTGTCTGTAAGAGAGAAAATCCTAAGGAGGGTGTAGTACTATTCCTCAGAACCTCAGCCTAGGGTGCCCCCTTTGGAGAGGTTGAGGTCTGGAGTTGGATCCCCTAGAGGATTCCCCTTTGGGGTCCAATCTTAGAGTGTCAGACATCTCTGACTTTAGGTGGGCAACAGTGCTGCTTTATATGTTTTCCCTCCAGTGGCAATGGTCTACTGTGAGCTTTCCTTTGGTTCCTGGGCGTAATCCCAGACTTTTAGTATCCCACCAATTTCAGTGTGACGTATCTTCCTGCATTCCTCACAGGACTAAGGAGGTTCCGAAACATTGCAGAGTTAATAGTACCAAGGTTGGTGGGGTATTCTCTGTGAAGGAAGGATACAGCAGTATGTAAAAGACTGAGATTGAGAATTTCTTTCTTTCTTTTTTTTTTTTTTTTTTTTTGAGATGGAGTCTCTGTCGCCCAGGCTGGAGTGCAGTGGCGCGCTCTTGGCTCACTGCAAGCTCTGCCTCCCAGGTTCACGCCATTCTCCTGCCTCAGCCTCCTGAGTAGCTGGGACTACAGGCGCCCACCACCACGCCTGGCTAATTTTTTGTACTTTTTAGTAGAGATGGGGTTTCACCATGTTAGCCAGGATGGTCTCGATCTCCTGACCTCATGATCTACCGGCCTTGGCCTCCCAAAGTGCTGGGATTACAGGCGTGAGCCACAGCACCCAGCCTTAGACGGAGTTTTGGTCTTGTTGCCCAGGCTGGCTGGAGTGCAGTGGCATGATCTCGGGTCACTGCAACCTCCGCCTCCCAGGTTCAAGCAATTCTCCTGCCTCAGCCTCCTGAGTAGCTAGGATTACAGGCGTGTGCCGCCATGCCCAGCCAATTTTTTTGTATTTTTAGTAGAGATGGGGTTTCACCATGTTGGCCAGGCTGGTCTCGAACTCCTGACCTCAGGTGATCCACCCGCCTTGGCCTCCCAAAGTGCAGGGATTACAGGTGTGAGCCACTGTGCCTGGCTGGGGTTGAGAATTTCTGTGAGATTCAGGGCAAGCAAATTGATGCTGAAGCAATGACCATCAAGCTATGCCATCCCCTCAGTGGAAGTCTGAGATGTAGAATGTCTACTGAAGCTTGTGGATCCCAAAGGTCTTCAGACAGTCAAATAAATCGAGTAAGAGAAGGTAAGTCAAATGCATGAGATACATTATCTTTTGCCCTTACGGGCTAACTTTAAGGAGAGTTTTGCATAAGAAAAGAGGGTTTAAGTCACCTGAAACTTGTGTGAGAGTTCGCCCTGGACAAGCTGCCGCTGCCAGTTGCATCACAGATAGGGATCAGGGACTATAACCGGAAAATAGAGAAAAGAGTATTTTCCCCTTCTGGGCAGGGCAGCTATCCCCATTTACGCCTTGGCCTTCAGGCAACACCAGAGGGTGGCCCTGGCCAGCTGCCCTCAGTTACCAACGAACTAGTAGGAAACAGCAGCTGAAAGATTTTCTGAAAAAGAGAAAAAGGAAAAGGACTAAGGTCCTTCACCCGAACTGGGTGGTGGCGGTCTGGCACTTCCACACAGAAATCTTTCCGTTTCACCAGAGAGTGGCTCCGGCCAGAAACTTACAGTTGCTTCCATGCTTATGTGCTGTCCACCAAGGATCTGTAAGTTGGAAAGGGAAAAAGAGAGAGAAAAGGGTTCCCCTGTATGGAAAAGGGAAAACAAAAAGAGAAAAAGAAATCCCAAACTTCGAGCCTACCTCCTGGCTGGCTCACCAAAATATGTTACCAGTGGAGGGTGTCTAGGTTCTTGGCATTGTGTTCTTTTACTTTTTTTTTTTGAGATGGAGTCTTGTTGTACCCAAGCGAGTTAAAAATACGCCACACTTTGAGACTAATTAAGAGTCCTTTATTAAGCCGGCGGCCAAAGAGACGGCTAATGCTCAAAATTCTCTCGGCCCCGAGGAAGGGGCTTGATTAACTTTTATACCTAGGTTTAGGAAGGGGAGGGGGACTCAAATGCAATAATTCTACAGAAGTAAAAACATGCAAGAATCAACAGAAGCAAAATGGTTACAGAGAGATAAACAACTTAAAAGACAAATGGTTACAAGAAGAGCAACGGTACCAGGTGCAAAGTTCTAAATCTTTCATTATAATTAGTTGTAGGGTCTATGCCGGACACAAACTCAAGGTTTTATGTTGTTATCTCTTTGAGAAAAATCCTGGGAACTTCATACGTTGTTGGTGTTAGTACCTTATCAGTTAATTGGGCTCTTTTGAAATGCTGAGGATCTGTTTACCCAGGCCAACCCCTTATGAAAGGGGGTTGGGTAAGGAGCCCTTAGTGTCTTGTAAATTCAGGGGTCAATTGGAGCTTGTCCGGCCTTCCCAGCTAGAGAGAGTCTTATTTACATGAGAAGCAAGGCTTAGGTGATTAAAGAGACAAGCAGGACAAAATTCAAAGTAACGAGTTAGAGTAAAAACAAGGTTAGGCATTTCAGTCTCACTCTGTTGCCCAAGCTGGAGTGCAGTGGTGCGATCTCTGCTTACTGCAAGCTCCGCCTCCCAGGTTCACGCCATTCTCCTGCCTGAGCCTCCGGAGTAGCTGGGACTGCAGGTGCCCACAACCACGCCCAGCTAATTTTTTGTATTTTTATTAGAGACGGGGTTTCACCATGTTAGCCAGGATGGTCTCGATCTCCTGACCTCGTGATCCACCTGCCTCGGCCTCCCAAAGTGCTGGGATTACAGGCATGAGCCACCACGTCCGGCTGGTTCTTGGCATTTTTAACAAAGAATTGGACAAAACACACAAAGCAACAAAAGAAGCAACAAAAGCATAGATGTATTGAAACAAAAATGCACTTCACAGAGTGGGAGCAGGCTCAAGCAAGGCTCAAAAGCACTGGTCACAGAATTTTCTGGGGTTTAAATACCCTCTAGATGTTTCCCATTGGTCACTTGGTTTACACCCTATGAAGTAGTGGCCCATGACCAGTCTGATTGGTTGTGGAAGGTGACCAAGCAGAGGCTGAAGTGAAGTTACAAAGTACACTCTATGCAGATGTCTGACTGGTTGCAGGAGGGGACCAATCAGAGGCACTTTCCATTTTTCATCTGCAACACCGAAAGTTGGGGGGAGTTGCAAAGGGAGTAGCCTCTGATCCTTTTGTTATGTGGGCATGGAAATTCAGGGTTTTCCTTTTGATTCAGTTCATGAAGTCAGCATGAAGCAGCCTTAGGCTCCCTGCCCCCAGACCCTATTCTCCTGCCTCACTGGCAACCACTGATCTTTATCTTGTCTCCATAGTTTTGCCTTTTTCAGAATGTCATAGTTGAGGTCATTCACTCTGTAGCCTTTTCCAACTGGCTGCTTTCACTAAGCAACATGCATCATGTGTATCTTCACACCACCCTCTCACGTTTCCCCCAGGCTGGAGATGTTGAGTTTATCTGAATTTTTCTTATGTCTTCCTGCTCCTCCTTCCTTGTAACTCTCTCGCCTGCAGCCTCTGTTATTTCCTCCTCTGAAGGTGCACCCAGGCTTACTTATCTACCCTCCTCCCTGGGCCATGCCCTGCACACCATACCTCCGTCATGTCATTCTGGATTCTGTTTACTGTCAGTCTTTCTGTTTGGCATAGACATCCCTCTTGGCTGGCCTGTGAGGACAGCCCCTTTCCTCCTTTCATGCTCCTAATGGAGAAGCCACTGCAAGATATTTAATGTCCTTCACCTGATTTTCCATGGCCCGGCAAAACCTGGACACAACTCAGCCACCCACTGACTTCTTTCCTGCTTCTCATCCTCAAATACCCTTCATTGGGCTGTTGTTTCTTTTGAAAACATCCTCCCATGGGGGATTCCACAGTGACTCCCCGGAGGAACCACAGAGTTGGGATGAGGACAGTGCAAGTGTGAGAGTGCTGGGTGTGAGGGCACCAGGTGTGAGGGTGCTGGTTGCGAGGGCACCAGGTGTGAGAGTGCTGGTTGCGAGGGCACCAGGTGTGAGGGTGCTGGGTGTGAAGGCACCAGGTGTGAGGGTGCTGGGTGTGAGGGCACCAGCTGTGAGGGTGCTGGGTGTGAGGGTACCAGGTGTGAGGGTGCTGGGTGCATGTAAGGATCTTGCCCAGGAGGGAAGAGAGCTTTTGATTGAGAGGAGGGAAACATCCTCTCAGAAGTCAAGGGATGGCCACAGAGTGTAGTTAATGTGTTGCCAAAGAATCCTTGTGTCCTCATGAGCTCAGAGAGTGAGGCATGAGAACTTGAGGTAGGCCTCAGTAGTGTTGGCCGTGGTGGCCATGCAAACATAATGAACAGAGTGACAAGCAGAGGGGGGATCTTTAGGACCTGGACAAGGATCCTGAGCTGGGAGCCTCTGCCACTCATTTTTAGAGGCTCCATATCTTCAACAGAGGGGAATCCCCACCAGGACAATAACAAGGATGGCAAGGTCAACCATATTTTGTAATGTCAGTGCCAGACACTGTGAGGCTCACATAGTGATTCATTGATGCCTCAAAATAAATCTTGTAGGCTAAACATTCTTACTCCGGGCTACAGCAAGGAAAATGAACCTCTAAGAGGCTAAGGACCTGTCTGAAGTGGCAAACGGTGGAGCCCAGGTGCAGCCAGTCACGCTGACCATGCTGCTTCAGAGACCATGCAGTCTTTTCTGGAGATCTGTTGGGTCAATTCGGAATATGCTTAAATAAGTTTTTCTCTGTTTGCAGCCTGAAGAAATGGTAGAATTGGTGCATTAAGAATATGAAGTCAGTGTTGATGTTTGAGATGCGATTATGAGATCCAGAAGTGCAGCAGAAACTGATATTCTAGGACTAAGCACCAGTTAGGAGTCTGTGTTTGCTTCCTGTGGCTGCTGTAAAAAATCACCACCAACCTGTTGGCTTAAAACAATGCAAATTTATTCTCTAAAAGTGCTGGAGGCCACAAGTCCAAAATCAATGTCACTGGATCAAAATCAAGGTGTTGATACGGCTGTGCTCCCTCTGGATGCTCCAAATGGAAAACACATTTCTGTCTTTTCCTTCTCCTGTTGGTTGCAGCATTCTTTCCAGTCTTCAGATATCTTCTGCCGTGTCTTCTCATCACCTCCTCTGTGTTTCAGATCTCCCTCTGCCTTTCTCTTATAGGAACACTTGTGATTACATTTAGAGCCCCCTTGGATAATCCAGAAAAAAATCCCCATTTTAAAATTTTTAGCAAGGTGTGGTAGCAGGCACCTGTAATCCCAGCTACTCAGGAGGCTGAGGCAGGAGGATCACTTGAACCTGGGAGGTGGAGATTGCAGTTAGCCAAGATAATGCCACTTCACTCCAGCCTGGGCAACAGAGCCAGGCTCTGACTCAAAAATTAACAAAACAAAATAAAATAAAAATACTAATCACAGAAGGGTACGTTGGCTTGGCTGTAATCCCAGCACTTTGGGAGGCCAATGGGGGAGGATCACAAGAGCCCAGAAGTTTGAGGCTGCAGTGAGCCATGATTGTGCTGCTATCTGGTCTGTTCAACAGAGCAAGATCCTGACTGTAGAAAACTAAGTAAATAATAATAATAAAATTCTAAACACATCTGGACAGTTCCTTTTTCCCAAAAGTTCACATTCACAGATTCCAGGGGCTTAGAACATACATACTTTTTGCAATGGTTAATGGCTTTATATCCTGCAGACCCAGTTCATTCTGTGCATTTCTCTTTTTATCTTCACCTCCCTGCTTATTCGCTTTTTTGAGACAGGGTCTTACTCTCTCACCCAGACTGGAATGCAGTGGCCCGATCTTGGTTCACTGCAACCTCCATCTCCCAGGCTCAAGCGATTCTCCTACCTCGGCCTCCCGAGGAACTTAGACTACGGGCACCCACCACCACACCTGGCTAATTTTTTTTAATTTTTATTAGAGACGGGGTTTTACCATGTTGACCAAGCTGGTCTCTAACTCCTGACCTCAGGTGATCCACCTGCCTCAGCCTCCCAAAGTTCTGGGATTACAGGTGTGAGCCACTGCACCTGGCGCCTCCCTGCTTTTTCTTATTCTTCTGCCCTCTGTATGGGGACTAGTGTTACTTTGTCACTTCTTTATTACGTTTGCTTGTATTTTGCACTTTACCACTGATACCATGTTTGCTGATCCATCCCTCCCTTTCACAGCCTGCATACGGATTACACTTTGTAGTTTGGAAACAAACCAGAGACATCTCCATTAAACAGTTGTCTCCTTCATCTCCCCCTCCCCCTCTGATGCTTCTCCAGTAACTTAGGCATTTTGGATTTCTTTCAGACTGGAAAGCTACTCTTGAGGAGAATAGGTTGAATTCTGAAAAAGATCAAGCTAGGGAAGAACTATCCCACCACGTGGAAGTGTACAGGAGTGTACAGGAGGAGCCACCCTGTTTGGTATTAGGAAAAGTGCAAGATCAGAGCAACCAGTTAAGGGAACACCAGGAGAACTCCTTGAGGTTCATGGTACTCACCTCAGAGAGACTGTTTGCTCAAAGGGAACATTGTGAGCTTGAACTTGGGGGAGGTTATTCTCTACCTTCTACTTTAAGCCTTCTACCTACAACATTACCTACAAGTACAGGTTTCCCTAAGCCCAACTCAAAAGTTAAAGAGTTGAAACAAAATTCAGCTTTCATTAATCATGAGAAAAATGGAGCAGATGGGAAGCACTGTGAGAGTCATCAGTGTGCTAGAGCTTTCTGTCAGAGCGTTTACTTGAGTAAACTTGGAAACATTGAAACAGGAAAGAAAAACCCTTATGAATATATTGTCAGTGGTGACTCTCTCAACTATGGCTCCTCCCCTTGTTTTCATGGTAGAACTTTTTCAGTGAAGAAAAGTGATGACTGTAAGGATTATGGAAACCTCTTCAGTCACAGTGTGTCTCTGAATGAACAGAAGCCAGTGCATTTTGGGAAAAGTCAGTATGAGTGTGATGAGTGCAGGGAAACCTGTTTTGAGAGTCTGTGCCTTGTAGAAACAGAAAGAAGTGGCCCTGGAGAGACCCCCTTCAGATGTGAGGAACGCTGTGCTGCCTTCCCCATGGCCTTATCTTTTTCTGACTGTAATATCATTGAGACTACAGAGAAGCCATCTGTGTGTAATCAGTGTGGAAAATCTTTCAGCTGTTGTAAGCTCAGACACCAGAGAACACACACTGGAGAAAAGCCCTTCGAATGTACTCAGTGTGGGAAATCTTTTAGCCAGAGCTATGACCTTGTCATACATCAGAGGACACACACTGGAGAGAAGCCCTATGAGTGTGACCTGTGTGGGAAATCCTTCATCCAGAGATCCAAACTTATTACGCATCAGCGAATTCACACTGGAGAAAAACCTTATCAGTGTATTGAATGTGGAAAATCCTTCAGGTGGAACTCTAACCTCATTGTACATCAGAGAATTCATACTGGAGAGAAACCGTATGAGTGCACTCACTGTGGAAAGTCCTTCAGCCAAAGCTATGAGTTAGTTACACATAAAAGAACGCACACTGGAGAAAAACCCTTCAAATGTACTCAGTGTGGGAAATCTTTCAGCCAGAAGTATGACCTTGTCGTACATCAGAGGACACACACTGGAGAGAAGCCCTATGAGTGCGACCTGTGTGGGAAATCCTTCTCCCAGAGTTCCAAACTTATTACGCATCAGCGAATTCACACTGGAGAAAAACCGTATCAATGTATCGAATGTGGGAAATCCTTCAGATGGAACTCTAACCTCGTCATACATCAGAGAATTCATACTGGAGAGAAACCGTACGATTGCACTCACTGTGGAAAGTCCTTTAGCCAAAGGTATCAGTTAGTTGCACATAAAAGAACTCACACTGGAGAAAAGCCCTATGAATGTAACGAGTGTGGAAAAGCCTTCAATCGAAGCACTCAGCTCATCAGGCATCTGCAAATTCACACTGGGGAGAAGCCGTACAAATGCAATCAGTGCAATAAAGCCTTTGCAAGGAGCTCCTACCTTGTGATGCATCAGAGAACTCACACTGGTGAGAAACCTTTTGAGTGTAGTCAGTGTGGGAAAGCCTTTTCAGGGAGCTCTAATCTTCTTTCCCATCAGAGAATTCATTCTGGAGAGAAACCCTATGAATGTAGTGACTGTGGGAAATCCTTCCGGCAGCGATCTCAGCTTGTCGTGCATCGGCGGACACATACTGGAGAGAAACCTTAGGAGTGCAGTCATTGTGGGAAAGCTTTCAGCCAGAGGTCTCCCCTCATCGTGCACCAGAGGACGCATGTCGGTGGGAAGAGCTATCAGTGTGACGTGTATTAAGCCAGCAGTTGCAACTCATTGAACATCAGAGAACATATCCTGGAGGAAAACCCTATGAATGCATTGATTGTGGGAAAGCCTTCAATGATCGCTCAACCCTTAGTAAACATGAGAGGACACACACTGGAGAGAAACCTTATGAATGCGACCACTGTGAGAAAGCCTCTAGCCAACGGTGTCAACTTACTAGGCAGCAGAGAATTCATACTGGAGAGAAGCCCTATGAATGTTAACAAATGTGGAAAAGCTTCCAGTTACGATACTTCCCTCATTCAACATGAGAAAGCTCATGGGCAAGAAACCCTGTGAATAACCAAGATGGAGCCAGATGCAGTTGCCAACAACTGTAATCCTAGCACTTTGGGAGGCCGAGGCAGGTGGATCGCTTGAGCCCAGGAGTTTGAAACCAGCCTGAGTGACATGGCAAAATCCTGTCTTTACAAAAAAATACAAAAATTAGCCTAGCATGGTGGCGCATACCTGTAGTCCTAGCTACTCAGGAGGCTGAGGTGGGAGGATCACTTGAGCTTGGGAGGTGGTGGTTGCAGTGAGCTGTGATCATGCCATGACACTGCTGCCTTGTGAGAGAGTGAGACACTCTAAATAAATAATAACCAAGATGGGAAATTTCCCTGCCAGACCCTGTTTACTAGAAATCAGGTGGCCAAAACGTGACTCAGAGTGGGGCTTCATGACCATGTGCATCAGAATTGCCTGAAGTGTGCACTGAAACTGTGTATTACCAAGCTCACTCTAGCCAACTAAATAAAAATCTGGTAGTAAAATCCAGGAGTCTGCAGTTTCTAAAATCACACAGGGGAGTGGGCACGGTGGCTCATGCCTATAATCCCAGCACTTTGGGAGGCTGAGGTGGGTGGATCACGAGGTCAGGAGATTGAGACCATTCTGGCTAATACGGTGAAACCCTGTCTCTACTAAA
The DNA here is from genome assembly GCF_028885625.2 of Pongo pygmaeus. Lineage (NCBI taxonomy): Eukaryota > Metazoa > Chordata > Mammalia > Primates > Hominidae > Pongo > Pongo pygmaeus. Next base: position 64,894,766 of record NC_072393.2, read on the forward strand.
AATACAAAAAAATTAGCTAGGCATGGTGGCAGGCTCCTGTAGTCCCAGCTACTCAGGAGGCTGAGGCAGGAGAATGGTGTGAACATGGGAGGCGGAGCTTGCAGTGAGCTGAGATCACACTACTGCCCTGCAGCCTGGGCAACAGAGCAAGACTCTGTCTCAAAAAAAAAAAAAAAAAAAAAAATACAGGCCAGGCACAATGGCTCATGCATGTAATCCCAGCATTTTGGGAGGCAAAGGCAGGCAGATCACCTGATGTCAGGAGTTCGAGACCCGCCTCACCAACATGGAGAAACCCCATCTCGACTAAATATACAAAAATTAGCCAGGTATGGTGGTGGTAATCCCAGCTACTCGGGAGGTTGAGGCAGGAGAATCTTGACCTGGGAGGCAGAGGTTGCAGTGAACCGAGATCAAGCCATTGCGCTCCAGCCTGGGCAACAAGAGTGAGACTTCATCTCAAAAAACAAAAAAAGGACTCTGGTGAGGCATGGTGGCTCATGCCTGTAATCCCAGCACTTTGGGAGGCTGAGGTGGGTGGATCGCTTGAGGACAGGCGTTCAAGACCAGCCTGGCCAACATGGCAAAACCCCATTTCTACTAAAAATACAAAAATTACCCGGGTGTGGTGGCACACGTGTGTAATCTCAGCTACTCGGGAGGCTGAGGCATGAGAATTGCTTGAACCTGGGAGGTAGAGGTTGCAGTTAGCCGAGATCATGCCACTGCACTCTAGCTTGGGCAACAGGGCTAGACTCTGTCTCAAAAACAAACAACCCTGAGCTGGCTGTAATGGCTCATGCCTGTAATCCCAGCACTTTGGGAGACCGAGCAGCCAGGCAGATCACTTGAGCCCAGTAGATTGAGACCAGTCTGGGCAACATGTCGAGACCCCATCTCTACAGAAAATACAATTAGCTGGGCATGGAGCTGCACACCTATAGTCCCAGCTACTCGGGAGGCTGAGGCAGGAGTATTACTTGAGCCTGGGGGTGGGGGGGTGGTCTCACCTGCAGTGAGCTGGGATCACACCACTGCACTCCAGCCTAGGCACCAGAGCAACACTGTGTCTCTAAAACAAAACAACAAAATATTGGACTCTGAATATTTCAGGGATTCAGTTGTGCTTTAACTTTGTTGCTCAGTTGGTTTGATTGTAATCAGAACTGGCAGCATATTAATACTTATCAGGGGATGTGAAAACAGGAGTCCAAATAGTATGTTCACAGAAGGTTACAAGCACATAATTTAAGTTGGTCCACTCAGCAACATGTTCCCTAAAAGAAAAAAATGTAAATTGACAGTAGTGGGGAGAGTGGAAGAGGCCATGTCTACATATTTATTTATTTATTTATTTGAGACAGAGTCTCACTCTGTCGCCCAGGCTGGAGTGCAGTGGTGTGATCTCTGCTCACTGCAAGCTCCGCCTCCTGGGTTCACACCACTCTCCTGCCTCAACCTGCCAAGTAGCTGGGACTACAGGCACCCGCCACCACGCCGTCTAATTTTTTGTATTTTTAGTAGAGACAAGGTTTCACTGTATTAGCCAGGATGGTCTCGATCTCCTGACCTCATGATCCGCCCACCTCAGCCTCCCAAAGTGCTGGGATTACAGGCATGAGCCGCCACACCCGGCCACATTTATTTTTCTTTTTTTGACACAGGCTGTTGCTCTGTCACCCAGGCTGGAGTGCAGTGGCGCAGTCATGGCTCACTGCAGCCTCACCCTGGCTCGAATAATCCTCCTGTCCTGGCCTCCTAAGTAGCTGGGACCATAGGCATGTGACATGAAGCCTGGCTAAATTTATTTTTTTAGAGACGAGGTCTCACCATGTTGCTCAGGCTGGTCTTGAACTCCTGGGCTCAAGTGATCCCCAGCCTCGGCCTCACAAAGTCCTGGGATTACAGGCATGGGCCATGGTGCATACTATTACTGCACATTTAAGCAGGATAAGAGCCAATGGGAGGGTGAGCATGGTGGCTTATGCCTGTAATCCCAGCACTTTGGGAGGCCGAGGCGGGCGGATCCCTTGAGGTTAGGAGTTCGAGACCAGCCTGGCCAACATGGTGAAACCCCATCTCTACTAAAAGCACAAAAAATTAGCCAGGTGCCATGGCATGTGCCTGTAATCCCAGCTACTCGGGAGGCTGAGGCAGGAAAATCACTTGAACCCAGAAGGTGGAGGTTGCTATGAGCTGAGACGGCGCCTTTGAACTCCAGCCTGGGCAAAAAAGTGAAAAGCGAGACTCTGTCTCAAAAAAACAGAAAGGGCCGGGTGCGGTGGCTCACGCCTGTGATCCCATCACTTTGGGAGGCCAAGGAGGGTGGATCACGAGGTCAGATCAAGACCATCCTGGTGAACACGGTGAAACCCCGTCTCTACTAAAAATACAAAATATTAGCCAGGTGTGGTGGCAGGTGCCTGTAGTCCCAGTTACTCGGGAGGCTGAGGCAGGAGAATGCCATGAACCCAGGAGGCGGAGCTTGCAGTGAGCCAAAATCATGCCACTGCACTCCAGCCTGGGCGACAGAGTGAGACTCGGTCTCAAAAAAAAAAAAAAACAAAAAAAAAAACAACAACAACAGATGGAAGTATAGCCAATAGCGAAACATACAGAATGAGTAAGGCTGGAGGCTGGAGAGGGTCAGGCGAGGAGAGGCTGTGGCAGCAGATGTGGCAGCCCCAGCAGAGCCATAGATTGATAGACCAGAAAGTGGGTTAATCAAAGGTCTGTCCATGAAACTCAGATTCTTCCTCATTTTTTTTTCCTTGCCTGGCATTAACTATCTGGCAGTGGGTTCGCAAAAATTAAAGTAGGGAAGGAGTCACGTGCTAAAAGATTAGTTGTGGGGACAAGGGAATCTGATGTATTTTGCTCTGCAGCAAGGGCTGCTTTATTCTGGCATTTCAGAACTTTTTACCTGATAGCTGGTTCTCGCCCTCTTCACCCTCGAGCAAAGCGTACTGTTAAAGCAGCCCCGCCTGTCTGTGGAGCTTCCCGTCTGCTTTCTGATAGCCTCTTCAATATGGGTGGGAGGCAAGGAGCAAAAGATAAAGCCTCTGTCATGAGAGAAGGTATCTAAGACAGCAGAAAAGACAGATATTCAGAGGAACCAAATATTCTTTGTTTTTTGAGACAGAGTCTCGTTCTGTTGCTCAGGCTGTAGTGCAGTGGCACGATCTCCGCTCACTGCAGCCTCCACCTCCCAGGTTCAAGCAATTCTCCTGCCTCAATGTCCCAAGTAGCTGGGACTACAGGCACGTGCCACCATGCCTGGCTATTTTTTGTATTTTCAGTAGAGACGGGGTTTCATCATGTTGACCAGGCTGGTCTCAAACTCCTGACCTCAAGTAATCCGCCCACCTCAGCCTCCCAAAGTGCTGGGATTACAGGTGTGAGCCACCGCACCCGGCAGAATCAAATATTTAAAGCATTTTGTTAACCTAAAAGTGAGTCAAGAAAGGGTTACAAGGCCGGGTGTGGTAGCTCATGCCTGTAATCCCAGCACTTTGGGAGGCCGAGGCGGTCAGATCGTGAGGTCAGGAGGTGGAGACCAGCCTGATCAACGTGGTGAAACTCCATCTCTACTAAAAATACAATACAAAAATTAGCTGGGCATGGTGGTGGGCGCCTGTAATCCCAGCTACTTGGGAGGCTGAGGCAGAAGAATCACTTGAAACCGGGAGGTGGAGGTTGCAGTGAGCCGAGATCATGCCATTGCACTCCAGACTGGGTGACAGAGAGAGACTCCATCTAAAAAAAAAAAAAAAAAAAAAAAAAAAAGTGGGGTGCGGTGGCTCATGTCTAATCCCAGCACTTTGGGAGGGTGAGGCAGGCGGATCACGAGGTCAGGAGATCGAGATCATCCTGGCTAACACGGTGAAACCCCGTCTCTACTAAAAATACAAAAAATTAGCTGGGCGTGGTGGCAGGCGCCTGTAGTCCCAGCTACTCAGGAGGCTGAGGCAGGAGAATGGTGTGAACCCGGGAGGTGGAGCTTGCAGTGAGCCAAGATCACACCACTGCACTCCATCCTGAGCAACAGAGTGAGACTCTGTCTCAAAAAAAAAAAAAAAAAAAAAAGGGTTACAAATAAAAAATAAGACAGACCAGGCGTGGTGGCTCACACCTGTAATCCCAACACTTTGGGAGGCCGAGGCAGGTGGATCACCTGAGGTCGGGAGTTTGAGATCAGCCTGACCATCATGGAGAAACCCCGTTTCTACTAAAAATACAAAAAATTAGCCGGGCATGGTGGCACGTGCCTGTGATCCCAGCTACTCAGAAGGCTGAGGCAGGAGAATTGCTTGAACCCAGGAGGCAGAGGTTGCGATGAGCCAAGATTGAGTGCCATTGCACTCCAGCCTGGGCAACAAGAGCAAAACTCAATCTCAAAATAAATAAATAAGTAAAAAGACAGATACTTTGATAAAATAGAACAATGAGAACAAGAACAGACTCTTTGACATTACAGGTAAGATTGTTCAATGTTATATATAAAATGTTTATTGAGAAACAGAATGCTTGTTCCCTGGTGCTGCAAAGAACTAGCACTCGAACATAAATTTAATTCTCTCAGCAAGGCCGTTTTTACTTTCTGCAGAAAGGGTGCTCATCACAGATGGAACAATGGCAAGAGCACACCTGAACAAAGGAGGGAAGCAATTTTTATTCCTTACGCAGTTTGTCCCTGCTACTGTGTCCTGTCTCCATTGGCTGGAGCCAGACTGCACAATCTAAACTAAAACTAGATTAGCTAACAGTTTAAAACTTTTCTAAATAGGTAAAAGTAATGGAAAGACAAAGGAAAAGAGGAAGTTGCTTATGCCGGATATGGAAGGAGCATAGGCTGTGAGCTGGAACGTGCCTCTGAGCACATCCAGCGCAAATAATCTTGGTTAAGGTACAAGGACATAGAACGTACTACGTGCCTGTGAGCACGTCCAGCACAAATATCTTGGTTAAGGTACAAGGACATAGAATGTACTACGTGCCTGTGAGCACATCCAGCGCAAATAATCTTGGTTAAGGTACAAGGACATAGAACGTACTACGTACCTGTGAGCATGTCCAGCACAAATATCTTGGTTAAGGTACAAGGACATAGAATTTACTACGTGCCTATGAGCATGTTTAACAGCTACATAAGATAGGGCCTAACAAAGACTTATTAGCACAAAGCAAGGAGGCTTCCAGGAAGTTAGTTTATAAAAGAAACTATTATTTTTTAACACTTATGATTTATTCTTTAACAAGAAGGGAAACTTTGAAGAGGAACTTTTACTTTCCACATTGAACAAATAAGTAAGAAAAAGAAAAAGGCAAACTTCCCCAGGGCTGAAAGGAAATTTTCAGGTCATGCCATGTATTACCAGAATTAATAAGATCCATGCATCGTGGAAAATTGAGAACACCACGATTAAAAACAGATGGCAGGCCGGGCGTGGTGGCTCATGCCTGTTATCCCAGCTTTTTGGGAGGCTGAGGCGGGCAGATCACCTGAAGTCAGGAGTTTGAGACCAGCCTGGCCAACATGGTGAAACCTCATCTCTAATAAAAATACAAAAATTAGCCAGGCATGATGGCAGGCGCCTGTAATCCCAGCTACTCAGGAGGCTGAGGCAAGAGGATCGCTTGAACCCGAGAGGTAGAGGTTGCAGTAAGCTAAGATTGTGCCACTGCACTCCAGCCTGGGCAACAAAGCAAGACTCTGTCTCAAAAAAAAAAAATGTCAGGGCCAGGCGTGGTGGCTCACACCGGTAATCCCAGCTACTCGGGAGGCTGAGGCAGGAGAATCGCTTGAACCCAGGAGGTGGAGGTTGCAGTGAGCTAAGATTGTGCCACTGCACTCCAGCGTGGCGACAAAGCGAGACTGTCTCAAAAAAAAAAAAAAAAAAAAAAAAAAAAAACAGATGGCAGGGCCGGTATGGTGGCTTACGCCTGTAATCCCAGCACTTTGGGAGACGGAAGCAGGTGGATCACTCTAGGTTAGGAATTTGAGACCAGCCTGGCCAAGATGGTGAAACCCTGTCTCTACTAAAGATACAAAAGTTAGCCAGGGGTCGTGGTGCATGCCTGTGATCTCAGCTACTCAGGAGGCTGAGGTAGGAGAATTGCTTGAACCCGGGAGGCAGAGGTTGCAGTAAGTCGAGATCATGCCACTGCACTCCAGCCTGGGCGACAGAATGAGACTCTTTCTCAAAACAAAGAGCAGATGGCATGGCAGAACCTTCTCTAGAGAAAATAGTTTTCAATCTAAGAAAGAAATAGCTTTAATCTAGGAAAGGAATAGGGTAAGAAAAGGAATGTTTATTCACCCATAACTTAAAAAAAATGTAATTGAAGGCTTCAAGGTAAATTGTGCTCAAACTATACAAATTCTTCTAGATGGTTATAGTTCCTATGTGAAGGTAACTTTAGAAGGTAGTGTTCACTTGACACTGATGCTAGTAATTCTTGCTGGAGGGTGCAAAAAGCTCATGAAATTTGAATAAAGGAGGAGGAGATGCAGTCAGATTGTGTTGATTGACCCTTCAGGGAATGGCATTTGCATAGCTGTGACATGAACCCTAGGTATTGGCTTTTTTTTTTTTTTTTTTTTTTGAGAAGGAGCCTCACTGTGTCGCCCAGGCTGGAGTGCAGTGGCACGATCTTGGCTCACTGTAACCTCGACCTCCCAGGTTCAAGCGATTCTCCTGCCTCAGCCTCCTGAGTAGCTGGGTTACAGGCGCGCGCCACCACGTCCGGCTAATTTTTGTATTTTTAGTAGACACGGGGTTTCACCATGTTGGTCAGGCTGGTCTCCAACTCCTCACCTCATGATCCGCCCACCTCGGCATTCCAAAGTGCTGGGATTACAGGTGTGAGCCATCGCACCCGGCCTGTATTGGCTTTTAATTTTTAGGAAGTAACACATGGCTGTGACCTGACAACTTCATAGTGGCAGGGCACTGTTGTCATTATTCCTGTAACTGACAACGTCAGCCCCACCTGCAGATGTGGGAGAGTAGATGGGGAAAGTAGTAGTGAAGAGTAGAGGTTTCCCTTACCATCCTTTTAGGAAGTAGGCTTTTAAGCAGGATATGTAAGTTTACTTAGGAGATGAAAATTAAAGCTTGAAATGTAATATGAGAGGAATTGGCAGCGGATGTGAGTCAGATCCTCACCTGTCAGAGCAGGAAGTTAGTAAAGACTAAAGATGATTGGCTGGATGTGGTGGCTTATGCCTGTAATCCCAGCACTTTGGGAGGCTGAGGCCGGTGGATCACCTGAGGTCAGGAGTTTGAGACCAGCCTGGCCAACATGGTGAAACTCTGTCTCTACTAAAAATACAAAGATTAGCCCAGCATGGTGGTGGGCACCTGTAATCCCAGCTACTCAGGAGGCTGAGGCAGGAGAATCGTTTGAACCCGGGAGGCAGAGGTTGCAGTGAGCCGAGATTGCACCACTGTGCTCCAGCCTGGGCAACAGAGTGAGACTCCGTCTCCAAAAAAAAAAAAAAGACTAAAGATGATCAAAGATTAGAGTTACAGAGGTGTCCTCGAGAAGAACTGGAACAGCGATGGTTAAAAGTGGCTGGAGGTGGGTGCGGTGGATGTGGTGGTGCACACCTGTAATCCCAGTGCTTTGGGAGGCTGAGTCAGGTGGATCACTTGAGCCTAAGAGTTGGAGACCAGCCTGGGCAACATGGCGGGACCTAGTCTTTACAAAAAATACAAAAATTAGTCAGGCATAGTAGCACATGCCTGAAGTCCCACCTACTCAGGAAGCTGAGTTGGGAGGATTCTTTGAGCCCAGGAGGTTGAGGCTGCAGTTAGCTGTGATTATGTCACTGCACTCCAGCCTGTGTGACAGTGTGAGACCCTATCTCAAAAAAAAAAAAAAGTGATGTCGGGAGGCTGAGAGGATGAGTGACTGAGGCAGGAGATGAGTACTTTCCCTTTTAAGCCCATAGCATTTAATTCCCTGGTGGTTCACTTCTTATTTGGATAACTAACAAATTATTTCAAATGTGTGCCTATAAGTGAGAGAAGCAATGGTACATGAGGTCAGCATTTGATTTGTGGGATTATGAACAATTGTCCTACTCTGCTTTTGATTCAGTGTCGCTGTATTAGTGATCTGACAATTTAAAAAATCAAGCAAGACCAGGCTGGGTGCAGTGGCTCATGCCTGTAATCCCAGCACTTTGGGAGGCCGAGGCGGGCGGATCACTTGAGGTCAGGAGTTCAAGACCAGCCTGGCCAACATGGTGAAATCCTGTCTCTACTGAAAATGCAAAAATTATCCGGGCGTGGTGGTGGGTGCCTGTAATCCCAGCTACTCGGGAGGCTGAGCAGGAGAATCGCTTGAACCCGGGAGGTGGATGTTGCAATGAGCCGAGATTGCCCCACTGCACTCTAGCCTGGGCAACAGAGTGAGACTCCTTGACAGAAAAAAAAAGCTTAAAGAAAAGATGTCAGACTTGTCTGTTTGGCCAGTTTGAGTTTATTTCAGCAGGCAGGGCAGGAAGGTTCCTTGGCTTCCTGGAATCCCCTGGAGTTGGATGGGTGTGGTGGCTTACACCTATAATCCTAACAGACCAAGGTCCAGGTGGAAGGATCAACTGAGGCCATGAGTTTGAGATTAGACTGGGCAACATGGCAGGACTCTGTCTCTGCAAGAAATAAAAAACCAGGTGTGGTGGCACCCGCCTGTTGTCCCAGCTACTCAGGAGGCTGAAGTGGGAGGATCACTTGAGCCTGAGAAGTTGAGGCTGCAGTGAGCTGAGATTGCACCACTGCATTCCAGCCTGGGCAACAGAGTGAGACCCTGTCTCTTTAAAAAGAAAAATAAAAATAATCCCTTGGATTTAAAGGAAGTGGGTTAGTCCTTGAAGATTTGATTTTCCAGAATTCTTATCAAGAAGAAGTCGAGACGGGAGGATCATGAGGTCAGGAGTTCAAGACCAGCCTGGCCAACATGGTGAAACCCCGTCTCTACTAAAAATAAAAAAATTAGCTGGGCATGGTGGTGCATGCCTGTAAATCCAGCTACTCAGGAGGCAGAGGAATGAGAATTGCTTGAACTAGGACCTGGGAGGCGGAGGTTGCAGTGAGCTGAGATCGTGCCACTGCACTCCAGCCTGGGCTACAGAGTGAGTCTCCTTCTCGAAAAAAAAAAAGAAAAGAAAAAGAAAAAAAGGCCGGGTGCGGTGGCTCATGCCTGTAATCCCAGCGCTTTGGGAGGCCGAGTCAGGCGGATCACGAGGTCAGGAAATCGAGACCATCCTGGCTAACATGGTGAAACCCCGTCTCTACTAAAAATACAAAAAATTAGCCTGGCGTGGTGGCGGGCACCTGTAGACCCAGCTACTCAGGAGGCTGAGGCAGGAGAATGGCGTGAACCCGGGAGGCAGAGCTTGCAGTGAGCCAAGATCGCGCCACTGCACTCCAGCCTGGGTGACAGAGCGAGACGCTGTCTCAAAAAAAAAAAAAGAAAAGAAAAGAAAAAAAATGAAGAAGAAGAGGAAGTCAGTGTGTCCCAGGGAGTGCAGACCTGAGAAGGTGATGATATCCTGGGACTGGGTGGAATCCCTTCTGAAGGGGCAAGACAGGTATGTGAATCTGCATTACGGCCAAGTACTGAATGTACTTCCCCATGGTCACCCTGGCAATTACCTGTTACCTTTTCTTAAAACCTTTTGCAATAACATAGCCCTCATGATTCACAGGACAACCTGAGGTTTAGATGCAAATTGCCTTGTCTGTTGTCACCTGAACAGAACACGTAGGCTCTGCTTCCTGGCCAGATGGTGGGTCCCTCTGCTACGACCAACGCCTCTGTGTAGCTTTCCAGATGGCCAGTGTTCTTTTTCCTAGGAAGAACCCCACAACAGATCCAGCAAGTTGGTCAAAGCATTCAGCAATTCTCCCTGACCAAGCCTCCAGTCGTAGAGAAGCTTTTCTTCAGCAAGTCTTGAAATGGCTCAGTACTAGAGTCAGTTGCAGAACATGTATGCAGTGCCCCCGTGTCCTTTCCAAAATGGGGGCTCTGTATGTGATGGGAGCGGGGATTTGGTGGTTATGTTTTTCTCTGAGACTGAGCCCAGTGGGAATCACGCAGGAAGAGAAATATGTGTGCAAGGCATGGAGGACAGCAACTACTATGTATGGAGTGAATACACCTGGCCATGCTCTCTCTGCTAGGATCAAAGAAGGGAAACCCCAGGCCGGGCACGGTGGCTCACGCCTGTAATCCCAGCACTTTGGGAGGCCAAGGCGGGCAGATCACCTGAGGTCAGGAGTTCGAGACCAGCCTGACCAACATGGAGAAACCCCATCTCTACTAAAAATACAAAATTAGCCGGGCGTGGTGGCTCATGCCTGTAATCCCAGCTACTCGGGAGGCTGAGGCAGGAGAATTGCTTGAACCCAGGAGGCGGAGGTTGCAGTGAGCCGAGATCGCAGCATTGTACTCCAGCCTGGGCAACAAGAGCGAAACTCTTGTCTCAAAAAAAAAGGAAGAAAGAAACCAAAAAAGTAGAAAATCATATTATTGTATACTTTAATAGCACAACAAAATTACAAATTAATAATTGTGGATATTTTAGAATATATATGAAACAGCTATTTGGTCAAAGAGGAAATAAAAATACTAAATCTGTTTAAGTAAAAATAAGTACTCTGTATCAAATGATCAACATGAATACAAAATACCAAAGCCTGCGTAAACCCCAGGCTGGGCACGGTGGCTCACGCCTGTAATCCCAGCACTTTGGGAGGCCAAGGTGGGCGGATCACCAGGTGAGGAGATAGAGACCAGCCTGGCCAACAGGCCAAAACCCTGTCTCTACTAAAAATACAAAAAGTTAGCTGGGTGTGGTGCCGGGTGTCTGTAATCCCAGCTATTTGGGAGGATGAGGCAGGAGAATCACTTGAACCCGGGAGGCGGAGATTGCAGTGGGCCGAGATTGTGCCACTGCACTCTAGCCTGGGCGACAGAGTGAGACTCTGTCTCAAAAAAAAAAAAAAAAAAAAAAATCCTATTCTGTAGACAAGTGTGTCTCAAGTTTTTTGTCTCAAGACCCCTTCACACTCTTAAAAGTCACTGAAGACCCTAAACAGTTTTTGTTTTGTTTTGTTTTCCCCCGAGACAGAGTCTTGCTCTGCCACCAGGCTGTAGTGCAGTGGCGTGATCTCGGTTCACTGCAACCTCTGCCTCCCAGGTTCAAGTGATTCTCCTGCCTCAGCCTCCCTAGTAGCTGGGATTACAGGCGCATGTCCCCACACCCGGCTAATTTTTGTATTTTTAGTAGAGACGGGGTTTCCCCATGTTGGCCAGGATGGTCTTGAACTCTTGATCTCATGGTCTGCCCACCTCGGCCTCCCGAAGTGCTGGGATTACAAGCATGAGCCACCGTGCCCGGCTCCTAAACAGTTTTTGTTTATGTAGGTCCTATCAATATTTGGTGTATTAGGAATTAAAACTGAAAAAAAAATATTTTATTAATATGATTTTTCAAAATAGATCCATTCTATGTTAATATATAGGTTGAGCTGTGTCTCTTCCCAAAATTGATATGTTGAAGTTCTAACCCATAGTACCTCAGACCTTATTTGGAGACAGTGTCTTTAAAGAGCTGAAATGAGGTCATTAGAGTGAGCCCTGGTCCATTATGACTGTTGTCCTTATAAAAACAGAAATTTGGAGACAGACAACTTGTCACGCACACAGGGAAAATGACATTTGAAGACAAAGTCAGACATCTACAAGCCAAGGAATGCCAGAGATTGCCAGCAAACCACCAGAAACTAAGGAAAGGGATGGAACATATACTTTCTTGTAGCCCTCAGAAGGAACCAACTATGCCAACACTTTGATCTCAGACTTCTGGCTTCCACAACTGTAACAATAAATTTATGTCGTTTAAGCCACGCCATTGTGGTATGTTGTTACCAGAGCCCTCATGACTAATACAACATACTTTTTAAAAAGCACCTACTTTATGAAAAACAGCATTTTCCAAAACAGAAATAGGGAGAAGAGTGGCATCGTATTATATTTTTTCAAATCTCCTTAATGTCTGGCTTCACTGTTCACTGAAGGCAGTTGAGTTCCCATAGCTGCATGTTTCCATTGCATCTGTTACAATATGACTCATCCAGCAACCTCTGGAAAACTCTATTGTATATTCCTATGAAAATGAGAGTGAAAGGAGAGAGGAATAGCACTGAGTAGTCCAGGAGAATGGAAAAACCCAGACGACAACTAAAACAAGCAGTAGGCAAAGAAACCACAGAATGACAAAACCCCAAACAAGGGAGAGAAGCAGCCAAAACCCTGGTCAGGGTGACATGTCCATGACTCTTCCAGGCAAACCCAAATAAGGGAGAAAGGGGGTAGTAACTGGGGTGGGGTGGGGGGAGGGCAGTGCCTGAAATCCCCTCCTTTTCCAGATACCGAATGACTATTCCACCCATAATTAAACACCCATAAAATGAGAAATGCAAACAATGTTGGGTGTGACTCAGGAGCCAGGAGCCCCCCAACACTTGTCTCCCGTGTTTCCTTTCACTTTGCAATGAAAGCTTCTTGCCTTTCTGCTTATTCTGACTTATCCCTGAATCCTTTCCTGCGATGGCTTCAAGAACCTGGACACCAACTGGCACTGGCATCCGGTGACCCTCCTGAGCCCTCTGGCAACAAAAGAAAAAGCCAACATGTCACTATTATTATGAATTTAGTTTTAAACCCACTGATCCCTTGAAAGGATCTCAGGAACGCCCAGGGCTCCCTGACCCACACTTTAAGAACTACTGCAATAGACAAACTCCTACCTTATAATCAAGGAGATAAACAAGAACTAGAAAATAAAAAAAAAAAAATAGCCTGGGTACCGTTTTTGTAATTCCAGCACTTTGGGAGGCCAAGGCGGGTGGATTGCTTGAAATCAGGAGCTCAAGACCATCCTAGGCAACTTCACAAAACCCTGTCTCTACAAAAAATACAAAAATTAGCCAGGTATGGTAGCATGAGGCTGAGGTGGGAGAATCCCTTGAGCCCAAGAGGTTGAAGCTGCAGTGAGCTGTGATCACACCACTGCTCTCCAGACTGGGCAACAGATGAGACCCTGTCTCAAAAAAAAAAAGAAAAAAAAAAAAAAAAAAGAAAAAAGAGGAGGAAAGAGGAAATAATAGGACATCAAAATCACAGATTCCACGCCATTAGAACTAGGAGGAAAGCTGAGCCCAGTGACTGGCTCCAAAATGAACACACAGGGCCGGGTGCAGTGGTGCATTCCTGTAATCCCAGCACTTTCAGAGGCTGAGGCAGACAAGATTGCTTTGAGCTCTGGAGTTCGAGACCAGCCTGGGCAACATGGCAAAATCCAGTCTCTACAAAAATTGGCCCAGTGTGGTGGCTTTCACCTGTGCTCTCAGCTACTCGGGAGGCTAAGGCTGGAGGATCACTTGAGCCTGGGAAGTGGAGGTTACAATGAGCCAAGATTGCAGCACTGCATTCCAGCCTGGACAACAGAGACCCTGTCTCAAAAAACAAATAAACAACAAAAAAAGAACACACAGGCTTCCCCTAAAGAGAATAGATCCTTGCACACCTGCCCCTACCTCTCCAACACTGGTGGCCACTGTGCAGGGGAAGGCAATAGATCCTCCTAGTACCTTCTCTGCCACAGAGAAGGGGATGCTGCCTGGGAGCTTTTTGGAACTCCCAATAGAAGACAGATTTAGTCTCCTGGAAGGCTGCCTGATCCAGTTCCCACAGCAGCTGCCACTTGCTCAGGTGAGTGAAGACATCTGTCAAAAGTCAGAATTTTATTTTTATTTTATTTTTGAGATGGAGTCTCACTCTGTCGCCCAGGCTGGAGTGCAGTGGCGCAATCTCAGCTCACTGCAACCTCTGCCTCCCAGTTTCAAGCGATTCTCCTGCCTCAGCCTCCTGAGTATCTGGGATTACAGGCGCCCGCCACCACACCTGCCTAATTTTTGTATTTGTATTAGAGACAAGGTTTCATGATGTTGGCCAGGCTGGTCTCAAACTCCTGACTTCAGGTGATCTATCCACCTTAGCCTCCCAAAGTGCTGGGATTACAGGCGTGAGCCACCACACCCAGCCAAAAGACAGAATTTTAACAAATTTGGTTAAAGATCAAATTGGCTTTTATTTGTGATTCATGAATCTGGGCAGCCTCCACTCTGCAAAACAGAATGAGGGCTCCCACGGGGCAAATAGTAGAATAGTGGTTTTTGTAAGGTGGGAACAAGGAAACAGAACAATAGAGAAAAGGCTAATTAGTTAACACTACGTTACTTTTCTTGTAGAGATTAAAGCAGAGGGGACTTCCTTATTATGCTGCTCAGGTAGACTGGAAATCTGGTTTGTTTAGGTATCTATCTGCTTAAAGTATCAGTCTGATTATGTGGCATTTAGCCTAAGTGACTCTGTCTTGGTTTGGTCTGGTCTCATGAGGCCTAGAGCAGGAGCTCAGTCCAAAACCATGTCCTCTCATAATTTTGTGTAACTTGCCTAACCCCTGCTCCTTCTCAGGAACGAGGCCCAGGAAAGAGCAGAGAGGGTACAGGGCCAGAAGGATCTGAGAGAGTGTGGCCAGCTTGAGCCCCTCGGGAGTCAGCTGCTCCGTCCCCACTGGTGACGTCTTCACCCCTTCAACACGGCATGAAGGGCCATGTCATGCTTGATCTTCAGTCCCTCAGACTACACCATCAGCTCCATGGGGGTGAGCAAATAACAAGTAACTACACTCTTCCCTGCTGTGTGTCTGGCTCTTGGTAAAAATTTTAAAAAATTAAAAATTGTTGCGGTTTGAATGCAACATTTTTGAATGGAAATCTGCTTTCCCGTTTTTCTTTTTTAATAACTTTTTATTTTTTTTGAGACGAAGTCTTGCTCTGTCACCCAGGCTGGAGTGCAGTGGCCTGACCTCGGCTCACAACAACCTATGCCTCCCAGGTTCAAGTGATTCTCCTGCCTCAGCCTCCCGAGAAGCTGGGACTACAGGTGCCCGCCACCACGCCAGGCTAATTTTTGTATTTTTAGTAGAGACGGGGTTTCACCATATTGGCCAGGTTGGTCTCGAACTCCTGACATTGTGATCCACCCGCCTCGGCCTCCCAAAGTGCTGGGATTATAGGCGTTCGGCACCGCGCCCCACCTTTAATAAACATTTTAATGGACTAAAACAGACCCACAGAAAAGACACATCACAAAGTGAACACCCACAGGGAGAAGCAATAGGACTGTCAGAGGCATTCGACCCAGAGCGACTCCATTTTGAGTGAGGGCTAGGAAAATGAGGCTGGGCTGCATTCCCAGAAAAGTAGGTATTCCTAACCTCTAGATGTTTACGGTTAAGGGAACAAATTAATAATGGGTACTAAAACAGACCCAGACTTGGGAGTGTCCAGATATCCCGGTATCTAGAGAACAAAGGCATTCCTAATTTTGCTTTAAAAATAATATCGATTCTTGAAAAATACAGTAAGAAAATTAATCCTTTTTCACAAACTCTTGTAGCAGAGTACATCTCCCCAAAATCTATTTTTAGCCTAAATATATACAAGCATTGTACCTAGGGTGCATACGTTCCTCTTACTTTCACGAACGTCCTACTGTCTATGGGGTACAACTTTACTTTCTTAACAAACTTGCTTTTACTTTGCACTGCGGACTCGCCCTGAATTTTTTCTTGCGCGAGATCCAAGAACCCTCCCTTAGGGTCTGAATCGGACCCCTTTCCTGTAACACGACCACCGCTCCGAGCCTCCCCGCTTCCAGTCGCTATGCCCAAAGTCTTTTATATGAACAAACCCCTAACTCGTCCTGTGACTTTGATGCGTGTGCGTTTTAGGCACCGGGGAGCAGAGGGTAAAGCGGAGCAGCCCCGGGCCTCCTCCCGCGCAAGTTCCCGGGAAGAGCAGGTCCGGCCCGCGCAGACGTGCACGGCCCCCAGCCATTAGGAGGAGCGGACGGTCTCTACCCCCACAATCAGCCACCTCTCGGGGTCCGCCTGCGCCCCCTGCCCACGAGTGAGGCCTCCGGTTGCCCGCACCCTAAGGGACATCGCAGCCCGGAGCAACACCGCCCCCACCAGCCTTAGCTGAGCGCTCCCATTGGCCAGAGGCCAGCGGGTGGAGGCTCCCATTGGCCATCGGCCATAATGCTTCCATTGGTCGAAGGCCAGGCCAGCGGAGACTCCCATTGGCCGAGAACTGTGGTTCGCCGCACGGCCTACTGGGAGTTGTAGTCGCCGTGTCGCCGGTGCGGCCGCCATTGTCCGGCGTTCGGCGAGTCGGGTGGTCCCTTTGGCTGGAGTGCCTCTGTGGTCTGGGGATCACCTCAGGCGCTGTCCTTCACTGGGCGATCCAGCATGGACCCCGAGGACGAGGGGGCAGCGGGAGTGATGTCTGTGGGGCCGCCGGCGGCCCGGCTTCAGGTAACAATAACAACAATAACGACGGCCGCGGGCTCGGGGCAAGCGTCTCCCGCGGAGACTGACCCTTTCACCTCGCGGCGCGATGAGAGCGGCACCGCTGTTAAGGCCCTTGACACGTGGGGAAACTCAGGCGCAGGTCGGGGCGTGGTGACCGGCCTGGCCGGTCAGAGAGGGGGCCGGGGTTCCAACCGGGCGCCTGGCCTCCGAATGCGCATGCTCCACGCGGCCCTGTCCTCCCCAGGGCTGGGGTCGGTCATTCCCGAGAGAATCGAGCGGGCCCATCTCCTGCGTTCGGCTCCGCCCCGCCGACACCCTTGTCCATTCCAGGAAGGTCTGTCCTCGTGTTGACTGATAACAGTAATTGTAGCGTTGGCCGGGTGCCCAGGTGGCAAGAAACATCGAATAGAGATGTTTTAACGCGTGAAGTCAGCGGACACCCACCGGGACCCCAGGACCGCGGAGCCCCTGCCCTGGGGCTTGGGCACAACCTCTTGGGGGCAATGATGCGTCACCACGCACTGAGTGTGATGAGAGTGACTACCAGGGTCGTCCCCTGCGAGACTGTGGGAGAACTGCAGTGCAGGGCGGTCAGTGTTTGCAGGGCCATCTGGCCATCAGAGTTCCACTTTCTAGACAAAGTGGCTGCTGCCTGTATTCTCCATACAGCTGCCTCGCGTGGCAGGAAACAGCAATGATTATACTTCCTCAAGCTCTGCAACTTTGAAATTATATACTTTTTTTTTTTTGGTCGTTGGTTTGTTCATGGGGATTTGCATTATTTCAGCTTTGGTACAGAAAGTGAGACTTGATAATCTTAGGTTGCAGGTTTTCAGATGTGTGTTACTCCAAATTTGCATGAAATGCTACCACGTTTTATTTTGTTCTTGCTGTGGATGGGGGACACGGAATGAGCTGTAAGAAAGGCTTGAGAGAAAGTGTATTAGTTACCTGTTGCTTTGTAACTCAAAACTTCGTGACCTGGAACAACAATAAATATCTCACAAGTTCTGACAGTTAGGAGTAATGGAATGTCCTAGCTGGTGGTTCTGGTTCAGGCCCATGAAGTTACAGTGAAGATGTCAGCATAGCTGTTGTCACCTGAGACCTAACTGAGGCTGGAGGATCCACCTCCAGGATGGCTCACTCACATGTCTGTTGATAGGAGACCTCAGTTGTTCTCCATGTAGGCCTCTCTTTGAAACTGCTGGGGATCCTTACAACATGGCATCTGGCTTCCCACAGAACAAGTGATCCAGGAGAGGGCAAGGTAGAAACTGTAACACCTTCCATGACCTGGATTCAGAATTCACACTCTTGTCACTTCCACAGTGTCTTACTGGTTACAAAGTCAACCTTGTTCAGTGTTGGAGGGGACCACACCAGGGCTGGAGGTCATTGGCAGAGGTGGTGGGGGAGCATCTTGGAGACTGTCCATCACAGGAAACAAGGACCAGAATGGAGAGCTTCAAGGTCCAGTGTTTTATCTGGTTATCTGTGTCTGCTGTAACAATTCACTACAAATTTTGTGGCTTAAAACAACATTTGTTCTTAGGTTCCAGAGGTCAGAAGTCTGAAATCGGTTTTCTGGTCTGGAATCAAGGTATGATTCCAGACCAGATTCCAGGTATGATTACCCTCCCTACCAAGGTTCTGGGGTAGAATGTTTCCTCGTCTTTTCCAGCTGTGAGAGCTACAGACCTTCTATTCCTTGCCTCATGGCCCTTTGCCCATCTTCAAAGCCAGCATTGTAGCATGTTGCTTCAGTGATCATATTGCCTTATGTCTTCTACAGTCATAGCTCCCTCTGTCTACCTCTTATAAAGACACTTGTGATTGCATTTAGGGCCCACCTGGATAATCCAGGATAATTTTTCTGTTTGAAAATCCTAATCACATCTGCACAGTTCCTTTTACCGTATATAGTAATATTCACAGGTTCTAGGAACTAGGACCTGGATATCCTTGGAGGCCATTATATAGCTCAGTCTACCATAGCCAGGCTGAGAGGAGCCATCCAGTATTCAGTGATGAGAAGGAGCCATTCATGTGTTTTAAGCAGGACTGGCATAGGGTTGAAAAAACCCACTCATGCATTAGGGGCTGGTGGGAAGGGAGATACTGACAGCTCAACTAAGGCAGAGGGAAAAAGAGAGGAGTGGTTAGGGCCCAGTGACCAGGTGTTAGCTGATGCTGGGGTGGCCTGGTCAGCAGAAGAATATGTAAAGGAGAAACATCAGAGCACAGCCCCAACCCTTCAGGCTCCAGAAGTGCAAGACAAGAGAGAAGGCTGCAGGGATCTAATGTAGGGCAGAAAGAACATCATGAGACAACAAGGAGTGGGCTTCTGCTAGAATTCCAAGAAGGAAGCCAAGAGGAGGCATGAAGGACTTGTACGATGCCACTGAGAATTCTCATGGCTTGGACAGACTAGTACTCAGTGGACCTGGTGTCTAGGCTGTCACCAGTGATTCTTGCAGAATGGGTGATGATGGGAGGTGGGGGCAGGAGGCACGGGAAGCACAAATCAAAATTGGTGGGCATTCTGAGTGGAGGAAACCAAAGACACAGAGACAGGAGAAGAGACCTCAGTTCCCAACCAAAGGCATCTTTCTGTATGTTTCCTATTAGAGCCACCTGCTACCTGTACTAAAATTTCTTTCGTATTTTTTACTCTACTCGTGTTTTTCTTAAAAGGAAATGTCCTTTTATAATTGAAGTATTTGCGGCCTGGTGCAGTGGCTCATGCCTGTAATCCCAGCACTTTGAGAGGCCACAGCAGATGGATCACTTCAGGTTAGGAGTTCAAGACCAGCCTGGCCAACATGGTGCAACCCCATCTCTACTAAAAGTACAAAAATTAGCTGGGTTTGGTGGCACATGCCTGTAATCCCAGTTATTTGGGAAGCTGAGGTGGGAGAATCACATGAACCAGGGAGGTGGAGGTCGCAGTGAACCGAGATTGCACCACTGCACTGCAGCCTGGTCAACAGAGTGAGGCCCTGTCTCAAAATAAAAAATAAAAAAATTGAAGTATTTGGTATGTGTGGTTTTGTTTTGTTTCGTTTTTTAACCTAGCAGCAACACTGATGGTGTATAGTTTTGATTTTTCATTTCCCTGATGACTAATGATGTTGAACATCTTTTCATGTACTTATTTGCCATTTGTGTATCTTCTTTTATATATTCTTCAAAGAAATAACTATACAGATTCCTTGCCTATTTTAACCGGGTTGTCTTTTTATTACTGAGTTGTATGTGTTCATTACATAGTCTAGATACGAGTCTCTTATCAGATATGTGATTCCCAATTATCTCCCATTTTGTGAGTTGTCTTTTCACTTTCTTGCTAATGTCCTTTGAACTACAAAAGTTTTGGTTTTGATGAAGTCCAATTGATTACATTTAGTTGCTTATGCTTTTGGTTTCATATCTAAGAATCCCTTGCCAAATCCAAGGTTACAAAGATTTATCTCTCTGTTTTCCTCTAAGAGTTTTATAGTTTTAGCTCTTACTTTTTATTTTATTTTATTTATTTATTTTTTGAGACGGCGTCTCACTGTGTCGCCCAGGCTGGAGTGTAATGGCACGATCTCGGCTCACTGCAACCTCTGCCTCCTGAATTCAAGCAATTCTCCTGCCTCAGCCTCCCGAGTAGCTGGGACTACAGGAGCACGCTGCCATGCCTGGCTAATTTTTCATATTTTAGTAGACACGGGGTTTCACCATGTTGCCCAGGCTAGTCGCGAACTCCTGAGCTCAGGCAATCCGCCTGCCTCAAC